>NW_027362800.1:0-10000000 GCF_046119375.1 Phyllobates terribilis | reverse complement strand
TGGAGCTTTCACCTAAATAACTACAGGTGGTGAGATAAGCTGCACAATATAATTGACCTTTCAGTATATTGTTGCACATACACCATCTATTTAGCAAATGCCCTTGTTATCAACAGCAGCCTTTTAAACTCACCTGAGCTAACAGGTATGTGAGCTGGTTACTCTGCTGCGCTTAAAATTTCTTTTTTGGTTTGCTACAATGCCTTTTCTGAAACGTTGTCTCCCTCTGCTGGAACACTGACTTCTTTCATTTAATGCCTGCAGACTATAAAAGAGAAACCAACCCAAAAAGTTTGGTTGATTAGTCTGTGGCATTCTTTTAAACTGTTGCTTATGGCGGTCTCTGTGAGCTTCTCAGTGACATTCAGCCATCCAGGTATCCCGCCTGCAGTAGACGGAATGTGGCAATGGAACGCTGGCTGCGCGTGTCATAATAGGCTCTGAGCCTTTATATACCTGCGCACAGCAGCAGCCACCTTCAGTCTGCTGCTGGACAGCCAGCAGCAGCAGCAGCAGGAGAGGTAATTAATCAGCAACCCTCCTGCTAAGGGTAGACAGCTGCTCGTTCCACCCCCCCCCCGCCTTAATTGGTTCTCCTCCCTTCCAACGGTGTTGAGGCGGGTGGGAACAGCCGGGGGTTGAGGGTACTGTGCTAAAAGAGGTGGAGTTATGCAGATCTAAAACGCGTGGATTGCAGCAGCAGCAAGCCGAAAAGTGCAGGCATGTGAGGGATCTAGAGGTTGACAGCATGTCTTCTTAACGGGAGTCCAGGTGGCCATCTCCACAAATGGACTTTTCAGAATCCTTGGGTGGCACCGTAGTTGGAAACCAATTCTGGTTATCGCTTCTCGGCCTTTTGGCTAAGATCAAGTGTAGTATCTGTTCTTATCAGTTTAATATCTGATACGTCCCCTATCTGGGGACCATATATTAAATGGATTTTTAGAACAGGGAGATGGAAAAAGAGCTTGCTCTGTCCACTCCACGCATTGACCTGGTATTGCAGTATCTCCAGGACCGGTGCACCCCTTCTTTAATGCAGTTTCTAAAATCAGAAAGAATTGAATTCAATGCTTTTTGTTCATTTTGCTTGTTTGTCGGATTTTGGGATGGACTCTTTGGCTTTGCTTTTCTTCTCCTCATTGGATTTTTCATGTTAAAAGTTGCAGAAGCCAGATGACAAGCTCATTTTGGTTCAACTTCAGCAACTGTGCATTGCATTGCCATGTAATGTAATGTAATGCAATGCTATCTATCTAGCTCTCCCTCTATACTTCCTTTTGGATAAACAGACATATTAGGCAAGCATTTTGGAGCTTTCACCTAAATAACTACAGGTGGTGAGATAAGCTGCACAATATAATTGACCTTTCAGTATATTGTTGCACACACACCATCTATTTAGCAAATGCCCTTGTTATCAACAGCAGCCTTTTAAACTCACCTGAGCTAACAGGTATGTGAGCTGGTTACTCTGCTGCGCTTAAAATTTCTTTTTTGGTTTGCTACAATGCCTTTTCTGAAACGTTGTCTCCCTCTGCTGGAACACTGACTTCTTTCATTTAATGCCTGCAGACTATAAAAGAGAAACCAACCCAAAAAGTTTGGTTGATTAGTCTGTGGCATTCTTTTAAACTGTTGCTTATGGCGGTCTCTGTGAGCTTCTCAGTGACATTCAGCCATCCAGGTATCCCGCCTGCAGTAGACGGAATGTGGCAATGGAACGCTGGCTGCGCGTGTCATAATAGGCTCTGAGCCTTTATATACCTGCGCACAGCAGCAGCCACCTTCAGTCTGCTGCTGGACAGCCAGCAGCAGCAGCAGCAGGAGAGGTAATTAATCAGCAACCCTCCTGCTAAGGGTAGACAGCTGCTCGTTCCACCCCCCCCCCGCCTTAATTGGTTCTCCTCCCTTCCAACGGTGTTGAGGCGGGTGGGAACAGCCGGGGGTTGAGGGTACTGTGCTAAAAGAGGTGGAGTTATGCAGATCTAAAACGCGTGGATTGCAGCAGCAGCAAGCCGAAAAGTGCAGGCATGTGAGGGATCTAGAGGTTGACAGCATGTCTTCTTAACGGGAGTCCAGGTGGCCATCTCCACAAATGGACTTTTCAGAATCCTTGGGTGGCACCGTAGTCGGAAACCAATTCTGGTTATCGCTTCTCGGCCTTTTGGCTACGATCAAGTGCTTTATTGCAGGAGATTGTAGTTGAAGGGTACTCGGGTACCCCTCTCCTTGGCCTGGCAGGATCGTCCACTTTGGTGGACTTAACCTGCTTGCTGCTATTAGGGAGAGGGCTTAGTCCCAGGGTAACGTGTTGCGATCCCCCAGCTTCCAGGTGTCTTTCGCTGCAAGAACACTGGGAGCGCAGATTGCAAGCGGCTGCAATTTGCAACCTTGTTGCGGTTTCCATGGAGGTTGACCCTAACCTCGTGCCTCTTTATGCGAGGCTAAAAAACTCTATCCGAGTTCACTTCACGGCGGGTGGCTCGGATATGAGGAAATTAGGGTATGTAGTCCAGGACGTGCTCAGGAACCTTCTTGGCGTGCAGAGGAATGAAATTCTGTCCATCCAGGATTATCCTAGAAGAGGTGACTATGACATCACATTCACCGGAGAAGGTATTTTCAGAGATGTTCTAGAAAAGTTAAAAAAAGTTGAAAATAGTCCTGTTCTGAAAGGGATACAAATTGTTGAGCACGTCCTGGATGAGGTAAGACTTGTTGTCGTAAAAGTATTTTCGCCTTTTGTTTCTGCTCCAGAAATTATGTCATTTTTAGCAATTTATTTTAAAAGTGTTAAATGTATTGGGAAGATACTTAATGAATATAACATATGGACATCTAAGTGGAAATTTCTTGTGAAGTGTATAAGAGATCCAAATACACCAGGTGGTATACGGCTTCCCCCTGCCCGTTTTAAAATTGGACAAACAAATGGGGATTTCTTCTTTTCTGGGATGCCAGTATATTGCAGAAATTGTGGGCGCTATGGTCATTCAAAAGAAAACTGTAATGTATCATGTAGAAATTGTGCTAGTGAAGAACATGAGACAAAAGAATGCCCTAAGGAAAAGAAATGTAGTTTTTGCCAGACTCCAGGTCACTTTTATTTTTCTTGCCCTCACAGATTTCGGGAAGATGAGCAAAAGGGAAAGTCCAAGACGTCCGACCAAGGACCAAAAGATCAGACCACCCCTCAGGAGGAGGAACAACAACCTGGAGCCTCTGGAGACAATAAGGGCGTACCAAATAGTGAAATGTCTCCAGAGTCTATGACAGGTAAAATACCAAATCCCAAAACCTGGCTGCAGGACCTGCGAGAGTCCAAAAGGAGGGCTGAGAAGGAGCAGAAGGGCACTACTGGTAAGGTCAAAAGGGACCGGCAAAAGGCCGACGCAGAAGCCCATGCCCAGTCTGGGTCTCCTAGGGCTGAGGGCGCTGAGTGGATAAAGGTGGGTCCTAAGAAAAAGAAAAAGGGTGGTTCGGAGGAGGCAGCAGGAGGTGAACAGATGGACACTTCTTCAGAAGGGGACGTGGACGCTGGACCCTCAGGGGTTTCGGTCTCCGCTGCTACAGGTGGGGACCGGGATCTTGCTGCCTCTGAAGAGTCAGAGGCTCTGCCTTGTGCGCAACCTCCTCCTATAGGACGACCTTCTACAGGTCAAACAGGGGCGGCGGAACCCCTCGGGGACCCACCTGATGAGGAACTGCATGGCCAGCCAATGGAGACCCAGCGGGTTCTGCCAGCCAGCCCTCCGAGCTATGCCAGTGTAGCGTCGGGTTTATATAAATGTCGTAATCTTTCCTCCTCCACGGAGACTCTCGTGACGATACTATCAGATGAGGAGGGAGGCGCAAGCCCAGTGGTCTGATCAGGTTCATCGGACAGGTAAATCCGTTGCTCTTAGTTACCTAAGTAAAATTTCTACATTTTCTAATGATGGCTGAACTCAAAGGTATTTCCCTCAACGTGAGAGGCATAAAATCTAACACGAGAAGAACTGCTCTTTTTAATTTTTTTACGTGTTTTACTGCATCTGTATTTTTTCTGCAAGAATGTAATATCCCACATGAAATGTCATATCAAAAATATAAAGATGAGTGGAAGTGTGGGCCATCTGTCTGGTCCGGATCGAATGCTGCAGGATCAGCGGGTGTAGCCATACTTTTTAAAGGGAACGTTTTAATTGATTTTATTCAGGAAATTTTACCAGGTCGTATTTTATTAGTGAAAGCTTTTATTGATGGTATTAGATGGCAGTTTTTAAATTTTTATGGATCCCCAGAGAAAAATGAAAGAGCCGAAATGCTTGATCTTTTACCTTTATTTATTAATAACTCTGAACCTTTTATCTTAGCAGGGGATTTTAATTGTGTTTTAAAAGGTGAAAACCGGCGCTCCAGCTCTGTAAGCAGGAACTACGATAAAACCTCAGGTATGCTACATGATATAGTCAAAGATGCTAAATTGATAGACATATATAAAGAGTGTCATAGTGACAGCCCAGAGGACGCCGGTTTCACTTGGAACAATGCTAATTGTAGCTCTAGGATTGATTTTATTTTTGGTTCAGACAAAACAATACCTGCCAAATGTGAAGTTTTAACTAATATATTTTCAGACCATAAACTTTTATCCTTTACCATAAAAGTAAATGACAACAAAAAATGTGGTAAGAAAAGCTGGAAAATGAACGTATCCCTTTTAACCGACCCGCAGATTTTATCAGATTTTATTGAGTTTTATAGGAAATGTAGAAAAGGGAAAAAAACAAATGAGACTATGAGTGTATGGTGGGATAGAATGAAAGTAAAAATAAAAGACTTTTTTATTAAAAAGAGTATATGTAGAGCCAAAGAAAAATATGAAGAATATAGAATTTTAAATACCCGCCTACAAACATTATTTAAGCTCAGAGACAATGGGATAGATGTACAACTTGATATTTCAAACTTAAAAGAAGAGATTTCAAAATGGCTAGAACAAAAAGGAAAAGAGATAATTTTTCGTTCTAGAGTACAACATATAGAAGAAAATGAAAAGTGTTCCAGATATTTTTTTAGGAAAAATAAAAAAGAAAAAGTGATAATTGACCATATAGATGGTGAGAATAATATAAAAAATATGCTGAGTAAAGTAGAGTTTTTTTTTTCTAATCTTTTTCATGGAAAAAATATAGATAATAAATTAATGGATGATTCGCTGAAAGGACTAACGGCTGTTTTAGATCCCGCATCCCAAGAGTTTTTATCCCAAGTTTTAACGGAACAAGAAGTATTAAAAACTATTAAAAGTTTTAAAAATGGAAAGGTCCCTGGTCCTGATGGCATCCCAATAGAATTTTATGTATGTTTTTATGATATTTTAAAAGATGATTTGTTTTATTTGTTTACTGAGGTTTTTAATAATAAGGTTTTATTAAATTCCTGGAAGAAAGGTGAAGTCTCCCTCCTATACAAAAAAGGTGATAAATCAAAATTAGAAAACTGGAGACCAATAACACTTTTAAATTGTGACTATAAAATAATGGCTAAAATTTGTGCAAATCGTCTAAAAGAAGTCATCAGCAAAGTTATTCATTCTAATCAAGTGTGTGGGGTGCCGGGGCGCAGTATATGGGACAATCTGAATTTAGTGAAAGACTGTATTGAGGATGTGAAAGACAGAAAGGGGAAAATGGCGATTTTATCTATTGATTTTGAAAAAGCATTTGACCGTGTCTCACACTTTTATCTTTTTAAAGTTTTAGAGAAAATGGGCATACCAGAAGGGTTTTTACTATCGCTTAAAGCATTTTACAAGGATTGTACAAGTAAGATTTTAGTGAATGGTTTTAAGACACAAGAGGTATTTTTACGGTCAGGGGTGAAACAGGGATGCCCTCTGTCCCCCCTACTGTTTATCTGTGCACTGGAACCAATGTTATGTGCAATACGCCAAAATAAACAGATATGCGGTGTCCCTCTGCCTGGAAGCGGTGGTTTGGAGGCCAAGGTTGTAGGCTACATGGATGACGTGGCGGTCTTGTGTACAGATGCACCATCACTTACGGCCACCCTCCATCAAGTGCAATCCTTTTGTCTAGCTTCTGGTTTTAAAATCAATTTTAATAAGTGTAACATTTTAAGTGTTGGGGGGATGATTTTACGTGATGTACCAATTAATGTCTCCCAATCCATTTCCATTTTAGGTATATCATTCACTGAAAATAATGATGGTTATAATAGTTGGGAAACAGTTACACAGAAAGTAAATACGAAAATATGTATGTGGAACATGAGGAGACTTACAATGGAGGGTAAAGTATTGGTTTTAAAGATGGTGATTTTACCTCTTTTATTGTATCTTAGCATGGTTTTCCCCCCGCCTGTTAATGTTTTAAAAAAGATAACCAAAACCTGTTTTACCTTCTTTTGGAACTCAAAAATGGAAAAGCTGAAAAGAGAAATCGTGATGAAATCAAAAGTAAAAGGTGGTAAAGATTTTCCAGATTTTAATAGGTTTCTTTTAATCCATCTGTTCGTTTACTGTTTTAATGCCCTTTTTAAGAATCACTATTGGTCCTTTTTTATGCGTTTTAATACAGGATTTTTTATGAGAAAGTTTGGATGGTATGAAGTTAATATATCTGTGCCCCATGCTTTTAATTTGTCGACGCATTATGAGATTTTAAGGAAAATAGTGTCCGATTTTAATTTAGGGACTAAGAAAATAGAGGAATTAAGAAATAGTAAGAAACTAATTAAAGAAATACGTAAAAGTGAGGAAATATGTAATGTTGACAGATATGATGATGACAAATCTATGTCTATCTGGAAAATGATTAACGTTTTTTATCTTTTTAATGAACAGAGAGATCTGGCTTGGAGTTGCATGCACCGCTGTCTTCCTTGCCGGGCATTCCAATACAGAAGAGGATTTGTGAGGTCTGCCATCTGCCCAAGAGCCGGATGCCAAGACGAGGAAACGGTGGAACATCTATTATGGACATGTAATTTTGCAAAGGATTTCTGGAGAAGACTGCTCCCCCTACTGGAAAGGGTGGCAGACCTCAAGGACTTTACATATAAAACTGTGCTATACGGACTTATGGAATGCCCCACAATGGACCAGTACACAATGGCTTGGAAGACAGTGAACTGCGCCAAGTCATCTCTCTGGAAAGCACGCAACATTGCTATTTTTAAACAAGATGTTTTATCAGTGAATGATTTTTTAAGTTTATGTTTATGTGAAATGTATACTTATTATTTAATTGACAAAAAGAACAATGTACATATTTCCAAAAAATGGCTTGTTGACCAATGGAACCTAATTATTTAAAATCTTTGTATTTTTTTGCTTTGTAAATTTCATTTGTCTTTTAACGTTTGGTATTTGTCTAATTATGCTTGTAATTTGTTAAAGTTTTAATAAACGGTTTTATCCCTCTGCAGGGGATAGCCAAATTAAAAAAAAAATCTGTTCTTATCAGTTTAATATCTGATACGTCCCCTATCTGGGGACCATATATTAAATGGATTTTTAGAACAGGGAGATGGAAAAAGAGCTTGCTCTGTCCACTCCACGCATTGACCTGGTATTGCAGTATCTCCAGGACCGGTGCACCCCTTCTTTAATGCAGTTTCTAAAATCAGAAAGAATTGAATTCAATGCTTTTTGTTCATTTTGCTTGTTTGTCGGATTTTGGGATGGACTCTTTGGCTTTGCTTTTCTTCTCCTCATTGGATTTTTCATGTTAAAAGTTGCAGAAGCCAGATGACAAGCTCATTTTGGTTCAACTTCAGCAACTGTGCATTGCATTGCCATGTAATGTAATGTAATGCAATGCTATCTATCTAGCTCTCCCTCTATACTTCCTTTTGGATAAACAGACATATTAGGCAAGCATTTTGGAGCTTTCACCTAAATAACTACAGGTGGTGAGATAAGCTGCACAATATAATTGACCTTTCAGTATATTGTTGCACACACACCATCTATTTAGCAAATGCCCTTGTTATCAACAGCAGCCTTTTAAACTCACCTGAGCTAACAGGTATGTGAGCTGGTTACTCTGCTGCGCTTAAAATTTCTTTTTTGGTTTGCTACAATGCCTTTTCTGAAACGTTGTCTCCCTCTGCTGGAACACTGACTTCTTTCATTTAATGCCTGCAGACTATAAAAGAGAAACCAACCCAAAAAGTTTGGTTGATTAGTCTGTGGCATTCTTTTAAACTGTTGCTTATGGCGGTCTCTGTGAGCTTCTCAGTGACATTCAGCCATCCAGGTATCCCGCCTGCAGTAGACGGAATGTGGCAATGGAACGCTGGCTGCGCGTGTCATAATAGGCTCTGAGCCTTTATATACCTGCGCACAGCAGCAGCCACCTTCAGTCTGCTGCTGGACAGCCAGCAGCAGCAGCAGCAGGAGAGGTAATTAATCAGCAACCCTCCTGCTAAGGGTAGACAGCTGCTCGTTCCACCCCCCCCCGCCTTAATTGGTTCTCCTCCCTTCCAACGGTGTTGAGGCGGGTGGGAACAGCCGGGGGTTGAGGGTACTGTGCTAAAAGAGGTGGAGTTATGCAGATCTAAAACGCGTGGATTGCAGCAGCAGCAAGCCGAAAAGTGCAGGCATGTGAGGGATCTAGAGGTTGACAGCATGTCTTCTTAACGGGAGTCCAGGTGGCCATCTCCACAAATGGACTTTTCAGAATCCTTGGGTGGCACCGTAGTCGGAAACCAATTCTGGTTATCGCTTCTCGGCCTTTTGGCTACGATCAAGTGCTTTATTGCAGGAGATTGTAGTTGAAGGGTACTCGGGTACCCCTCTCCTTGGCCTGGCAGGATCGTCCACTTTGGTGGACTTAACCTGCTTGCTGCTATTAGGGAGAGGGCTTAGTCCCAGGGTAACGTGTTGCGATCCCCCAGCTTCCAGGTGTCTTTCGCTGCAAGAACACTGGGAGCGCAGATTGCAAGCGGCTGCAATTTGCAACCTTGTTGCGGTTTCCATGGAGGTTGACCCTAACCTCGTGCCTCTTTATGCGAGGCTAAAAAACTCTATCCGAGTTCACTTCACGGCGGGTGGCTCGGATATGAGGAAATTAGGGTATGTAGTCCAGGACGTGCTCAGGAACCTTCTTGGCGTGCAGAGGAATGAAATTCTGTCCATCCAGGATTATCCTAGAAGAGGTGACTATGACATCACATTCACCGGAGAAGGTATTTTCAGAGATGTTCTAGAAAAGTTAAAAAAAGTTGAAAATAGTCCTGTTCTGAAAGGGATACAAATTGTTGAGCACGTCCTGGATGAGGTAAGACTTGTTGTCGTAAAAGTATTTTCGCCTTTTGTTTCTGCTCCAGAAATTATGTCATTTTTAGCAATTTATTTTAAAAGTGTTAAATGTATTGGGAAGATACTTAATGAATATAACATATGGACATCTAAGTGGAAATTTCTTGTGAAGTGTATAAGAGATCCAAATACACCAGGTGGTATACGGCTTCCCCCTGCCCGTTTTAAAATTGGACAAACAAATGGGGATTTCTTCTTTTCTGGGATGCCAGTATATTGCAGAAATTGTGGGCGCTATGGTCATTCAAAAGAAAACTGTAATGTATCATGTAGAAATTGTGCTAGTGAAGAACATGAGACAAAAGAATGCCCTAAGGAAAAGAAATGTAGTTTTTGCCAGACTCCAGGTCACTTTTATTTTTCTTGCCCTCACAGATTTCGGGAAGATGAGCAAAAGGGAAAGTCCAAGACGTCCGACCAAGGACCAAAAGATCAGACCACCCCTCAGGAGGAGGAACAACAACCTGGAGCCTCTGGAGACAATAAGGGCGTACCAAATAGTGAAATGTCTCCAGAGTCTATGACAGGTAAAATACCAAATCCCAAAACCTGGCTGCAGGACCTGCGAGAGTCCAAAAGGAGGGCTGAGAAGGAGCAGAAGGGCACTACTGGTAAGGTCAAAAGGGACCGGCAAAAGGCCGACGCAGAAGCCCATGCCCAGTCTGGGTCTCCTAGGGCTGAGGGCGCTGAGTGGATAAAGGTGGGTCCTAAGAAAAAGAAAAAGGGTGGTTCGGAGGAGGCAGCAGGAGGTGAACAGATGGACACTTCTTCAGAAGGGGACGTGGACGCTGGACCCTCAGGGGTTTCGGTCTCCGCTGCTACAGGTGGGGACCGGGATCTTGCTGCCTCTGAAGAGTCAGAGGCTCTGCCTTGTGCGCAACCTCCTCCTATAGGACGACCTTCTACAGGTCAAACAGGGGCGGCGGAACCCCTCGGGGACCCACCTGATGAGGAACTGCATGGCCAGCCAATGGAGACCCAGCGGGTTCTGCCAGCCAGCCCTCCGAGCTATGCCAGTGTAGCGTCGGGTTTATATAAATGTCGTAATCTTTCCTCCTCCACGGAGACTCTCGTGACGATACTATCAGATGAGGAGGGAGGCGCAAGCCCAGTGGTCTGATCAGGTTCATCGGACAGGTAAATCCGTTGCTCTTAGTTACCTAAGTAAAATTTCTACATTTTCTAATGATGGCTGAACTCAAAGGTATTTCCCTCAACGTGAGAGGCATAAAATCTAACACGAGAAGAACTGCTCTTTTTAATTTTTTTACGTGTTTTACTGCATCTGTATTTTTTCTGCAAGAATGTAATATCCCACATGAAATGTCATATCAAAAATATAAAGATGAGTGGAAGTGTGGGCCATCTGTCTGGTCCGGATCGAATGCTGCAGGATCAGCGGGTGTAGCCATACTTTTTAAAGGGAACGTTTTAATTGATTTTATTCAGGAAATTTTACCAGGTCGTATTTTATTAGTGAAAGCTTTTATTGATGGTATTAGATGGCAGTTTTTAAATTTTTATGGATCCCCAGAGAAAAATGAAAGAGCCGAAATGCTTGATCTTTTACCTTTATTTATTAATAACTCTGAACCTTTTATCTTAGCAGGGGATTTTAATTGTGTTTTAAAAGGTGAAAACCGGCGCTCCAGCTCTGTAAGCAGGAACTACGATAAAACCTCAGGTATGCTACATGATATAGTCAAAGATGCTAAATTGATAGACATATATAAAGAGTGTCATAGTGACAGCCCAGAGGACGCCGGTTTCACTTGGAACAATGCTAATTGTAGCTCTAGGATTGATTTTATTTTTGGTTCAGACAAAACAATACCTGCCAAATGTGAAGTTTTAACTAATATATTTTCAGACCATAAACTTTTATCCTTTACCATAAAAGTAAATGACAACAAAAAATGTGGTAAGAAAAGCTGGAAAATGAACGTATCCCTTTTAACCGACCCGCAGATTTTATCAGATTTTATTGAGTTTTATAGGAAATGTAGAAAAGGGAAAAAAACAAATGAGACTATGAGTGTATGGTGGGATAGAATGAAAGTAAAAATAAAAGACTTTTTTATTAAAAAGAGTATATGTAGAGCCAAAGAAAAATATGAAGAATATAGAATTTTAAATACCCGCCTACAAACATTATTTAAGCTCAGAGACAATGGGATAGATGTACAACTTGATATTTCAAACTTAAAAGAAGAGATTTCAAAATGGCTAGAACAAAAAGGAAAAGAGATAATTTTTCGTTCTAGAGTACAACATATAGAAGAAAATGAAAAGTGTTCCAGATATTTTTTTAGGAAAAATAAAAAAGAAAAAGTGATAATTGACCATATAGATGGTGAGAATAATATAAAAAATATGCTGAGTAAAGTAGAGTTTTTTTTTTCTAATCTTTTTCATGGAAAAAATATAGATAATAAATTAATGGATGATTCGCTGAAAGGACTAACGGCTGTTTTAGATCCCGCATCCCAAGAGTTTTTATCCCAAGTTTTAACGGAACAAGAAGTATTAAAAACTATTAAAAGTTTTAAAAATGGAAAGGTCCCTGGTCCTGATGGCATCCCAATAGAATTTTATGTATGTTTTTATGATATTTTAAAAGATGATTTGTTTTATTTGTTTACTGAGGTTTTTAATAATAAGGTTTTATTAAATTCCTGGAAGAAAGGTGAAGTCTCCCTCCTATACAAAAAAGGTGATAAATCAAAATTAGAAAACTGGAGACCAATAACACTTTTAAATTGTGACTATAAAATAATGGCTAAAATTTGTGCAAATCGTCTAAAAGAAGTCATCAGCAAAGTTATTCATTCTAATCAAGTGTGTGGGGTGCCGGGGCGCAGTATATGGGACAATCTGAATTTAGTGAAAGACTGTATTGAGGATGTGAAAGACAGAAAGGGGAAAATGGCGATTTTATCTATTGATTTTGAAAAAGCATTTGACCGTGTCTCACACTTTTATCTTTTTAAAGTTTTAGAGAAAATGGGCATACCAGAAGGGTTTTTACTATCGCTTAAAGCATTTTACAAGGATTGTACAAGTAAGATTTTAGTGAATGGTTTTAAGACACAAGAGGTATTTTTACGGTCAGGGGTGAAACAGGGATGCCCTCTGTCCCCCCTACTGTTTATCTGTGCACTGGAACCAATGTTATGTGCAATACGCCAAAATAAACAGATATGCGGTGTCCCTCTGCCTGGAAGCGGTGGTTTGGAGGCCAAGGTTGTAGGCTACATGGATGACGTGGCGGTCTTGTGTACAGATGCACCATCACTTACGGCCACCCTCCATCAAGTGCAATCCTTTTGTCTAGCTTCTGGTTTTAAAATCAATTTTAATAAGTGTAACATTTTAAGTGTTGGGGGGATGATTTTACGTGATGTACCAATTAATGTCTCCCAATCCATTTCCATTTTAGGTATATCATTCACTGAAAATAATGATGGTTATAATAGTTGGGAAACAGTTACACAGAAAGTAAATACGAAAATATGTATGTGGAACATGAGGAGACTTACAATGGAGGGTAAAGTATTGGTTTTAAAGATGGTGATTTTACCTCTTTTATTGTATCTTAGCATGGTTTTCCCCCCGCCTGTTAATGTTTTAAAAAAGATAACCAAAACCTGTTTTACCTTCTTTTGGAACTCAAAAATGGAAAAGCTGAAAAGAGAAATCGTGATGAAATCAAAAGTAAAAGGTGGTAAAGATTTTCCAGATTTTAATAGGTTTCTTTTAATCCATCTGTTCGTTTACTGTTTTAATGCCCTTTTTAAGAATCACTATTGGTCCTTTTTTATGCGTTTTAATACAGGATTTTTTATGAGAAAGTTTGGATGGTATGAAGTTAATATATCTGTGCCCCATGCTTTTAATTTGTCGACGCATTATGAGATTTTAAGGAAAATAGTGTCCGATTTTAATTTAGGGACTAAGAAAATAGAGGAATTAAGAAATAGTAAGAAACTAATTAAAGAAATACGTAAAAGTGAGGAAATATGTAATGTTGACAGATATGATGATGACAAATCTATGTCTATCTGGAAAATGATTAACGTTTTTTATCTTTTTAATGAACAGAGAGATCTGGCTTGGAGTTGCATGCACCGCTGTCTTCCTTGCCGGGCATTCCAATACAGAAGAGGATTTGTGAGGTCTGCCATCTGCCCAAGAGCCGGATGCCAAGACGAGGAAACGGTGGAACATCTATTATGGACATGTAATTTTGCAAAGGATTTCTGGAGAAGACTGCTCCCCCTACTGGAAAGGGTGGCAGACCTCAAGGACTTTACATATAAAACTGTGCTATACGGACTTATGGAATGCCCCACAATGGACCAGTACACAATGGCTTGGAAGACAGTGAACTGCGCCAAGTCATCTCTCTGGAAAGCACGCAACATTGCTATTTTTAAACAAGATGTTTTATCAGTGAATGATTTTTTAAGTTTATGTTTATGTGAAATGTATACTTATTATTTAATTGACAAAAAGAACAATGTACATATTTCCAAAAAATGGCTTGTTGACCAATGGAACCTAATTATTTAAAATCTTTGTATTTTTTTGTTTTGTAAATTTCATTTGTCTTTTAACGTTTGGTATTTGTCTAATTATGCTTGTAATTTGTTAAAGTTTTAATAAACGGTTTTATCCCTCTGCAGGGGATAGCCAAATTAAAAAAAAAATCTGTTCTTATCAGTTTAATATCTGATACGTCCCCTATCTGGGGACCATATATTAAATGGATTTTTAGAACAGGGAGATGGAAAAAGAGCTTGCTCTGTCCACTCCACGCATTGACCTGGTATTGCAGTATCTCCAGGACCGGTGCACCCCTTCTTTAATGCAGTTTCTAAAATCAGAAAGAATTGAATTCAATGCTTTTTGTTCATTTTGCTTGTTTGTCGGATTTTGGGATGGACTCTTTGGCTTTGCTTTTCTTCTCCTCATTGGATTTTTCATGTTAAAAGTTGCAGAAGCCAGATGACAAGCTCATTTTGGTTCAACTTCAGCAACTGTGCATTGCATTGCCATGTAATGTAATGTAATGCAATGCTATCTATCTAGCTCTCCCTCTATACTTCCTTTTGGATAAACAGACATATTAGGCAAGCATTTTGGAGCTTTCACCTAAATAACTACAGGTGGTGAGATAAGCTGCACAATATAATTGACCTTTCAGTATATTGTTGCACACACACCATCTATTTAGCAAATGCCCTTGTTATCAACAGCAGCCTTTTAAACTCACCTGAGCTAACAGGTATGTGAGCTGGTTACTCTGCTGCGCTTAAAATTTCTTTTTTGGTTTGCTACAATGCCTTTTCTGAAACGTTGTCTCCCTCTGCTGGAACACTGACTTCTTTCATTTAATGCCTGCAGACTATAAAAGAGAAACCAACCCAAAAAGTTTGGTTGATTAGTCTGTGGCATTCTTTTAAACTGTTGCTTATGGCGGTCTCTGTGAGCTTCTCAGTGACATTCAGCCATCCAGGTATCCCGCCTGCAGTAGACGGAATGTGGCAATGGAACGCTGGCTGCGCGTGTCATAATAGGCTCTGAGCCTTTATATACCTGCGCACAGCAGCAGCCACCTTCAGTCTGCTGCTGGACAGCCAGCAGCAGCAGCAGCAGGAGAGGTAATTAATCAGCAACCCTCCTGCTAAGGGTAGACAGCTGCTCGTTCCACCCCCCCCCCGCCTTAATTGGTTCTCCTCCCTTCCAACGGTGTTGAGGCGGGTGGGAACAGCCGGGGGTTGAGGGTACTGTGCTAAAAGAGGTGGAGTTATGCAGATCTAAAACGCGTGGATTGCAGCAGCAGCAAGCCGAAAAGTGCAGGCATGTGAGGGATCTAGAGGTTGACAGCATGTCTTCTTAACGGGAGTCCAGGTGGCCATCTCCACAAATGGACTTTTCAGAATCCTTGGGTGGCACCGTAGTCGGAAACCAATTCTGGTTATCGCTTCTCGGCCTTTTGACTAAGATCAAGTGTGGTATCTGTTCTTATCAGTTTAATATCTGATACGTCCCCTATCTGGGGACCATATATTAAATGGATTTTTAGAACAGGGAGATGGAAAAAGAGCTTGCTCTGTCCACTCCACGCATTGACCTGGTATTGCAGTATCTCCAGGACTGGTGCACCCCTTCTTTAATGCAGTTTCTAAAATCAGAAAGAATTGAATTCAATGCTTTTTGTTCATTTTGCTTGTTTGTCGGATTTTGGGATGGACTCTTTGGCTTTGCTTTTCTTCTCCTCATTGGATTTTTCATGTTAAAAGTTGCAGAAGCCAGATGACAAGCTCATTTTGGTTCAACTTCAGCAACTGTGCATTGCATTGCCATGTAATGTAATGTAATGCAATGCTATCTATCTAGCTCTCCCTCTATACTTCCTTTTGGATAAACAGACATATTAGGCAAGCATTTTGGAGCTTTCACCTAAATAACTACAGGTGGTGAGATAAGCTGCGCAATATAATTGACCTTTCAGTATATTGTTGCACACACACCATCTATTTAGCAAATGCCCTTGTTATCAACAGCAGCCTTTTAAACTCACCTGAGCTAACAGGTATGTGAGCTGGTTACTCTGCTGCGCTTAAAATTTCTTTTTTGGTTTGCTACAATGCCTTTTCTGAAACGTTGTCTCCCTCTGCTGGAACACTGACTTCTTTCATTTAATGCCTGCAGACTATAAAAGAGAAACCAACCCAAAAAGTTTGGTTGATTAGTCTGTGGCATTCTTTTAAACTGTTGCTTATGGCGGTCTCTGTGAGCTTCTCAGTGACATTCAGCCATCCAGGTATCCCGCCTGCAGTAGACGGAATGTGGCAATGGAACGCTGGCTGCGCGTGTCATAATAGGCTCTGAGCCTTTATATACCTGCGCACAGCAGCAGCCACCTTCAGTCTGCTGCTGGACAGCCAGCAGCAGCAGGAGAGGTAATTAATCAGCAACCCTCCTGCTAAGGGTAGACAGCTGCTCGTTCCACCCCCCCCCCCGCCTTAATTGGTTCTCCTCCCTTCCAACGGTGTTGAGGCGGGTGGGAACAGCCGGGGGTTGAGGGTACTGTGCTAAAAGAGGTGGAGTTATGCAGATCTAAAACGCGTGGATTGCAGCAGCAGCAAGCCGAAAAGTGCAGGCATGTGAGGGATCTAGAGGTTGACAGCATGTCTTCTTAACGGGAGTCCAGGTGGCCATCTCCACAAATGGACTTTTCAGAATCCTTGGGTGGCACCGTAGTCGGAAACCAATTCTGGTTATCGCTTCTCGGCCTTTTGGCTAAGATCAAGTGTAGTATCTGTTCTTTTAAGAACACAAGAGCTACGATCTCCACTTGACGAGAACGATCGAACTCGGAAGGAGAAGAGCTTCGGAACCCAGCTGACATCGGAGAAGGAAGGCGGATATCGGTGGGAGGAAGAAGCTCTAAAGAATCCAGAAGAAGACGAAGACTCGGAGAAGAATCGGGCTGTCCTGTGGAATCTTCGAGGAAGAAAATCATCGAGACAATGACCTTTCGGGGAATTTGTCCAGAACACGACGGGAGAAGAATCTGCATAGCTCCACCCATTCCGGGAAGAGTTCCAGATCCAGCTTCAAGAAGTAACTGCAGGAGGAAAGCCATGGCAAGTGCTGCGAGGAAGGCCGAAAAGAAGAGCCTGGAGCAGGGGACAGCCAGGAGGGCCCAGCCAGGAGCCGATTCTGACCCCAAGGACCCTGCCTCCACGACTGGCCAGCAGAAGGGACCCCAGAAGCCCCGCCACGAAGCTCCAGCCCTGGAGCCATGGATGCGGCAGACGGTGGCCCTGAAGCTGAAGGAAGTGGATGGGAGGGTGCCGGACATGTCCTCGGACGTGTTCTGCCAGAAGATGCTGCTGGATCGAGGCTTCTCCAGGTCGGACACCCTCAGCATCCAGACCTTCTTGACGGGGATCTTCTTCGTCACCTTCGCCACTGTGAACACCTGCAGGAGGTTCTGGGAAATGGTAAGCGCAAAAGGACCGGATAATTCTTTCTCTGCCTTTACAGGTAGCTGCCCTATCCAGAGGGACGAAAGGAGGATCACGGTCTCCATGCGCAACCCGCACACCCCAGGCCAAGACATCTGTACCTTCCTGAGACGCTTCTGTTTGGTTGTGAAGGAACCCTCTCACATCCTGAATGGACTCGGCTTCTGGACAGGTAAGTGGTCGGTGACCGTTAGACTTCATAGGGACCTGGCGTACTCAGACGGACTTCGGCACCTGCCCCCGACATTCTCCCTGGGCAACTCCTACGGCCTCATCTATTACCCGGACATGCCGCGGAACTGCAGGAGATGCGGCAAGAACGGCCACGAGATGAAGGACTGCAAGGAGGATGCCTGCAGGATTTGTCGAGTGACGGGACACAGCTCGAAGGACTGCCCGAAGAAGACGTCCTGCAACCTGTGTGGGCTGGCGGCTCATCTGTACAAGGATTGCCCCAAGCGTGAGAGATCCTGGGCATCGGTGGTTGCGATGACCCCAGCTACGGAGGACAAGGCCCCGACGACCAGGCCTGTGAAGGTCAAGGACGCGACGACCAAGGCCCCAGCGGCCAAGGCCGAGACGACCAAGGCCAAAGCGGTCAAGGAGTCGGTGGCCAAAGCCCCAGCGACGGTCCCAGCAGCTCCGAAGCAGAAGAAAAAGTCAAAGGAGGGTAAGAGTTCTGTCACCCCTCTCTCGATCCCTCCCCCTGCCACCCCCGTCCAATCCCCCCCCACCCCGGCCACCCCTGCTGAGGATTCCACTTCCTCTTCCTCCTTCCCCTACTCCTCAGCAGGTGTCCTTTCCCCTGCCCCGGCAGCCACTCTCCCTCCCCAGACCATGGTAGCGGTGGAATTAACCTTTCCTCCACCCGCCGCTATCTATTCCGAGGAGGATTTTCCCCTTCTTGTCTCCCCAGTTCCAACCCGGGGAAAGAGGAAGGTGGAGGACAGCCCTGCTACTGAATCCTCCAAAAAGAAGATTCTGGATTTCGTAGGCGAAAAGGAGGATACCCTCCCTGAGCCAGAAGAGATGGAGCACATGGTTGAGACCCTGGTGGCCGAGCCAGAAGAGGAGGAACTGGTGGTCGCCGAGATCGAGGCCGCGCTGCTTGACCAGATGGAGGAAGAGGGCCTGCTGGTGATCCCGTCACCAGCAGTCAACACCGACGAGGGACCACCCGACCGGAGTGGTAACTAAGGTGTATTGCCTGCGCTAACTTTTTCTTTTTTCCCTACATGATGGCTAATATTAACTTATTTTCCATTAATGTCAGGAGCATCAAGGACAAGTTCAGACGTCAGACTATTTATGCCTTCCTTACTTCCCAGTTGTGTGATGTTTATATGTTGCAGGAATGTTCCCTTCCCTCCTCTAGGTCCTTCAAACATCTGGCCAGGGAGTGGTCCCACGGTCCATCCTACTGGTCCGGTGGGGGTGACTGCAAGTCTGCGGGGGTCGCAATTCTGATCAGGGGGGGCGCATTCACGCTTGAGTCCGTCCAGGAGCTCATCTGCGGCAGGGCTCTTGTTGTAGATGGCAACTGGGCGGGAGAACCTGTCAGGTTCATCAACGTGTATGCGTCCCCACTGAAGAATGAGCGTTTGGAGCTTTTCCAGACCCTGCGGCTTCAGCTTGCCACCACCAGGACCTTAGTGATGGCCGGGGATTTCAACTGCCCCATCGAGGAGGATGGTCGTAGTTCTGGCACATCTGCCAAGTTGGACATCACGTCCAAGCTGCTCATCGAGATGGTAACCGAGGCCTCTCTTCAGGACGTGGTGGGCTCCATGGGGAGAGGCTCCACGAACTATTCGTGGAGCCGACCCGATGGCTCACTCCGCTCCAGGATTGACTTTGTGTTCACCTCTCGTGCAGTCAGGCAGAGTAGGCACTCGATGGTCTCCTGCTTCTTCTCCGACCACAGAGCCATTCACTTACAAGGTGTCCTCGGCGACGGTTTTCCGTCCGGCCCCGGCTCCTGGAAGCTGAATTGTGCTCTGCTGGCTCAGGATGAAGTCGTGGAGGAGCTGAGAGCAGCCTACGCAATGTGGCAGTCCTACAAGGGTAGCTTCCAAACAGTCTCTGATTGGTGGGAATATGTTAAACTTGAGTTTCGCTGTTTCTTTCAGGCCAAGGGTCGACAACAGGCGTGTGAGAAGAGGAGGGACTTCAGAGGGCTGCAGCGCGAGCTGCGGTCGCTGCAGGACCTTCTTCACTGCGGCTGGGACGTGAGGGAGGAGCTGGAGGAGACCAAGAAGAGCCTGAAAAGGCACTTTGAGGAGGAGTCCAAGCGAATCGTCTTCCGTTCCAAAGTGGAGAATCTGGAGAAGGGTGAGAAATGTAACTCATTCTTTTTCAGGAAACTTCATGCCGGTCACACGCCCCTGAACGAGCTGCGAGACGAGAGCGGAAACATGCGACGTGGGAAGGAGGACGTGATGAGGGTCGTCAGTGACTTCTACAGCGAACTCTACTCCCACAAGACTACCGACCCCGACGCTGCTGATAAGTTCCTGTCAGGTATCACTAACCATCTTGATCCTGCAGGCACGGCAGCCTTGGACAAACCTCTGATGGTGGGCGAATTGCTCTCTGCCGCTAAATCCTTTAGGACCGGCAGGACCCCGGGCAGTGATGGTCTTCCAGCGGAGCTCTATGTAGCGCTGGGAGACCTCATCTGTCCGGACCTGTTGGACCTGTACGAGGAGATGGTGGTGGAGGGTAGAATGCCTCCATCTTTGAGGGAAGGAATGGTCACGATCCTGTACAAGCGGAAGGGAGAGAGGTGCGACCTGAGGAATTGGCGTCCCATCACTCTGCTCAACGTGGACTACAAGATCCTGGCCAAGACGATGGCGACACGACTTAAGACGGTCATCGGACGGATCATCCACCCGGACCAGACCTGCGGCATCCCTGGACGTCGCATCGCAGACAGCCTCGCTCTCGTGCGGGACACGGTCGAGTACATCAAGGTCCGCCGCGCACACGCGGCCCTGGTCTCCTTGGATCAGGAGAAGGCCTTCGACCGGGTTTCCCACGAGTTCATGGGCCGAGCTCTGCACCGGTTAGGTTTGGGTAACATGTTTTGTTCGTATGTCCGTCTGATGTATTTTGATATCCACAGCTCGGTGTTGGTGAACGGCTGGAAGACTGACCCCTTCCCTGTCCTCTCTGGGGTCAGACAAGGCTGCCCTCTATCACCTCTTCTTTTTGTTTGTGTTATAGAACTCTTCGCAGAGGCTATCCGGCAGAATGGAGAGATCAGGGGGATCACCGCACCGGGTCCGGGACGACACGAGGTCAAATGCTCGCTCTACATGGACGACGTCACCGTCTTCTGCGCTGATCGTGGTTCAGTCGACGCCCTCGTCCAGACGTGTGAGAGGTTTGGCCGGGCTTCAGGGGCCAAAGTCAACTGCAGGAAGTCGGAAGCCATGCTCTTCGGGGATTGGCAGCCGGCCTCCTCCGCCCCCTTCCCCTTCAACATTCAACCGGATTTCCTCAAGGTGCTGGGAGTCTGGTTCGGGAAGGAAGGAGCGGCCCTCAAGTCCTGGCAAGAACGCTTGGCCAAGGTGAAGCAACGGATCGGACTCTGGAGCCTCAGACACCTCACTTGTGAGGGTAAGGCACTCGTCCTGCGTAATGAGGTCCTGCCCGTCTTGCAGTACACGGCGCAGGCCTGGCCCCCACACGTCACTGTGTGCAGGGCCATTACCAGGACAGTGTTTCACTTTGTCTGGGGATCCAAGATGGACAGAGTCAGGCGGGCCGTCATGTACAAGGAGCCTCGCAAGGGTGGGAAGGGCGTTCCAGATATCCCCACCCTCCTGCGATCCTCTTTTGTGTGTGATTGTGTCCGCCGGACTTTGCAAGTCAAGAATGGCTCCGCGGGCAGGTCCATGTCTCGCTTCTTCCTGCTTCCTCTTTGGAGGCGACTCGGCTGGGACAAGTGGGACAGCTCCTTCCCCTACAACTGGACGACGCCATGGTTCTACGGAGACGTCGTTCGATTTGTGGGGGAGCATCAACTGGAGGGACTCAAGCCCGACTTGTGGAAGCCCAAAACTATCCACAAGCTCATCAGAGCCAAGGATGACGTGGAGAACATCACAGGACTTCACCAGGACACGCTGGAGACTGTGTGGACAAATGTGTCGTCTGACAGGCTGACCAACGGGCACAAGGACTTGTCGTGGATGGCGATTCAGGGCGGACTGCCCGTCCGGTCATTCATGCATGCCCGGAACCTGTGCAAGACCCGGTACTGCCCAAGGTGCCCCTTCGTGGAGGAAACATCTTTGCACACTTTTTGGGACTGCGGATTTGCACAGCGCCTATTGACTGCACTTGAGGACGACCTGAGGAACTCTGTCCCCAGGGCGAGCCTATCGCACCATTCTGTGCTTTACGGACTCTTCCCTGGGGTTCATACCGTCGGA
The DNA here is from genome assembly GCF_046119375.1 of Phyllobates terribilis. Lineage (NCBI taxonomy): Eukaryota > Metazoa > Chordata > Amphibia > Anura > Dendrobatidae > Phyllobates > Phyllobates terribilis. Next base: position 9,978,185 of record NW_027362800.1, on the reverse strand, counting down.
GCCATCCAGGAGGCTTGGCGCCTTATGAACTGCTTCAAGGATGCCGTTTGGGTGGCCAGGAACCGGCTCATCTTGAGGAGGGAGAGGATGTCCATCCAGGACTGCCGCAGGCTGATCCACAGCCTGCTCAGAGACTATTCCATCATGGACGGTCCGGAGGACGAGGATGAGGACTAACCCCTCCTCCCCCTCTCCCCTTATGTGTCTTGTCTTTCAATAAAGCTTCGGGCCTGTGATTTTCCCCTTCCCATCCCCTTTTTCCAAATCCCCATCCCTTATCACGGTTCGTCGTACTGTATTGATTGACATGCTTTTTCTTTCAGATTGAGTGTTTTGTGTAGCATAGGGGTGTGATGTGTCTAGTTAGTGCGTCGTATCCTCATGCTATGTAAATATGATGTAGAATTCTGTGTGTACTGGGCTGCGGCACTGTACACTGTCTGTTAACTTATTTTTTGTGCTAATAAAAGATATATTCAATCAAAAAAATCTGTTCTTATCAGTTTAATATCTGATACGTCCCCTATCTGGGGACCATATATTAAATGGATTTTTAGAACAGGGAGATGGAAAAAGAGCTTGCTCTGTCCACTCCACGCATTGACCTGGTATTGCAGTATCTCCAGGACCGGTGCACCCCTTCTTTAATGCAGTTTCTAAAATCAGAAAGAATTGAATTCAATGCTTTTTGTTCATTTTGCTTGTTTGTCGGATTTTGGGATGGACTCTTTGGCTTTGCTTTTCTTCTCCTCATTGGATTTTTCATGTTAAAAGTTGCAGAAGCCAGATGACAAGCTCATTTTGGTTCAACTTCAGCAACTGTGCATTGCATTGCCATGTAATGTAATGTAATGCAATGCTATCTATCTAGCTCTCCCTCTATACTTCCTTTTGGATAAACAGACATATTAGGCAAGCATTTTGGAGCTTTCACCTAAATAACTACAGGTGGTGAGATAAGCTGCACAATATAATTGACCTTTCAGTATATTGTTGCACACACACCATCTATTTAGCAAATGCCCTTGTTATCAACAGCAGCCTTTTAAACTCACCTGAGCTAACAGGTATGTGAGCTGGTTACTCTGCTGCGCTTAAAATTTCTTTTTTGGTTTGCTACAATGCCTTTTCTGAAACGTTGTCTCCCTCTGCTGGAACACTGACTTCTTTCATTTAATGCCTGCAGACTATAAAAGAGAAACCAACCCAAAAAGTTTGGTTGATTAGTCTGTGGCATTCTTTTAAACTGTTGCTTATGGCGGTCTCTGTGAGCTTCTCAGTGACATTCAGCCATCCAGGTATCCCGCCTGCAGTAGACGGAATGTGGCAATGGAACGCTGGCTGCGCGTGTCATAATAGGCTCTGAGCCTTTATATACCTGCGCACAGCAGCAGCCACCTTCAGTCTGCTGCTGGACAGCCAGCAGCAGCAGGAGAGGTAATTAATCAGCAACCCTCCTGCTAAGGGTAGACAGCTGCTCGTTCCACCCCCCCCCCCCCGCCTTAATTGGTTCTCCTCCCTTCCAACGGTGTTGAGGCGGGTGGGAACAGCCGGGGGTTGAGGGTACTGTGCTAAAAGAGGTGGAGTTATGCAGATCTAAAACGCGTGGATTGCAGCAGCAGCAAGCCGAAAAGTGCAGGCATGTGAGGGATCTAGAGGTTGACAGCATGTCTTCTTAACGGGAGTCCAGGTGGCCATCTCCACAAATGGACTTTTCAGAATCCTTGGGTGGCACCGTAGTCGGAAACCAATTCTGGTTATCGCTTCTCGGCCTTTTGGCTAAGATCAAGTGTAGTATCGGGAAGGGCGTTCCAGATATCCCCACCCTCCTGCGATCCTTTTTTGTGTGTGATTGTGTCCGCCGGACTTTGCAAGTCAAGAATGGCTCCGCGGGCAGGTCCATGTCTCGCTTCTGCCTGCTTCCTTTTTGGAGGCGACTCGGCTGGGACAAGTGGGACAGCTCCTTCCCCTACAACTGGACGACGCCATGGTTCTACGGAGACGTCGTTCGATTTGTGGGGGAACATCAACTGGAGGGACTCAAGCCCGACTTGTGGAAGCCCAAAACTATCCACAAGCTCATCAGAGCCAAGGATGACGTGGAGAACATCACAGGACTTCACCAGGACACGCTGGAGACTGTGTGGACAAATGTGTCGTCTGACAGGCTGACCAACGGGCACAAGGACTTGTCGTGGATGGCGATTCAGGGCGGACTGCCCGTCCGGTCATTCATGCATGCCCGGAACCTGTGCAAGACCAGGTACTGCCCAAGGTGCCCCTTCGTGGAGGAAACATCTTTGCACACTTTTTGGGACTGCGGATTTGCACAGCGCCTGTTGACTGCCCTTGAGGACGACCTGAGGAACTCTGTCCCCAGGGCGAGCCTATCGCACCATTCTGTGCTTTACGGACTCTTCCCTGGGGTTCATACCGTCGGAGCCATCCAGGAGGCTTGGCGCCTTATGAACTGCTTCAAGGATGCCGTTTGGGTCGCCAGGAACCGGCTCATCTTGAGGAGGGAGAGGATGTCCATCCAGGACTGCCGCAGGCTGATCCACAGCCTGCTCAGAGACTATTACATCGTGGACGGTCCGGAGGACGAGGATGAGGACTAAACCCCTCCTCCCCCTCTCCCCTTATGTGTCTTGTCTTTCAATAAACCTTCGGGCCTGTGATTTTCCCCTCCCCATCCCCTTTTTCCCAATCCCCATCCCTTATCACGGTTCGTCGTACTGTATTGATTGACATGCTTTTTCTTTCAGATTGAGTGTTTTGTGTAGCATAGGGGTGTGATGTGTCTAGTTAGTGCGTCGTATCCTCATGCTATGTAAATATGATGTAGAATTCTGTGTGTACTGGGCTGCGGCACTGTACACTGTCTGTTAACTTATTTTTTGTGCTAATAAAAGATATATTCAATCAAAAAATCTGTTCTTATCAGTTTAATATCTGATACGTCCCCTATCTGGGGACCATATATTAAATGGATTTTTAGAACAGGGAGATGGAAAAAGAGCTTGCTCTGTCCACTCCACGCATTGACCTGGTATTGCAGTATCTCCAGGACCGGTGCACCCCTTCTTTAATGCAGTTTCTAAAATCAGAAAGAATTGAATTCAATGCTTTTTGTTCATTTTGCTTGTTTGTCGGATTTTGGGATGGACTCTTTGGCTTTGCTTTTCTTCTCCTCATTGGATTTTTCATGTTAAAAGTTGCAGAAGCCAGATGACAAGCTCATTTTGGTTCAACTTCAGCAACTGTGCATTGCATTGCCATGTAATGTAATGTAATGCAATGCTATCTATCTAGCTCTCCCTCTATACTTCCTTTTGGATAAACAGACATATTAGGCAAGCATTTTGGAGCTTTCACCTAAATAACTACAGGTGGTGAGATAAGCTGCACAATATAATTGACCTTTCAGTATATTGTTGCACACACACCATCTATTTAGCAAATGCCCTTGTTATCAACAGCAGCCTTTTAAACTCACCTGAGCTAACAGGTATGTGAGCTGGTTACTCTGCTGCGCTTAAAATTTCTTTTTTGGTTTGCTACAATGCCTTTTCTGAAACGTTGTCTCCCTCTGCTGGAACACTGACTTCTTTCATTTAATGCCTGCAGACTATAAAAGAGAAACCAACCCAAAAAGTTTGGTTGATTAGTCTGTGGCATTCTTTTAAACTGTTGCTTATGGCGGTCTCTGTGAGCTTCTCAGTGACATTCAGCCATCCAGGTATCCCGCCTGCAGTAGACGGAATGTGGCAATGGAACGCTGGCTGCGCGTGTCATAATAGGCTCTGAGCGTTTATATACCTGCGCACAGCAGCAGCCACCTTCAGTCTGCTGCTGGACAGCCAGCAGCAGCAGCAGCAGGAGAGGTAATTAATCAGCAACCCTCCTGCTAAGGGTAGACAGCTGCTCGTTCCACCCCCCCCCCCGCCTTAATTGGTTCTCCTCCCTTCCAACGGTGTTGAGGCGGGTGGGAACAGCCGGGGGTTGAGGGTACTGTGCTAAAAGAGGTGGAGTTATGCAGATCTAAAACGCGTGGATTGCAGCAGCAGCAAGCCGAAAAGTGCAGGCATGTGAGGGATCTAGAGGTTGACAGCATGTCTTCTTAACGGGAGTCCAGGTGGCCATCTCCACAAATGGACTTTTCAGAATCCTTGGGTGGCACCGTAGTCGGAAACCAATTCTGGTTATCGCTTCTCGGCCTTTTGGCTAAGATCAAGTGTAGTATCTTTCGAAAAGGCGGTTTTGGATGTTGGCCGCCCTAGTAGATTGATACATTATGCACACTGGGGTTTAGGCGCTTGTTAGTACGCCAGGTGGCTAATATAGTCATCTGGTGGAAAGCATGGCCCCCCAGGATCGACGCCATTGGGCCGGGGAAGATCGAAAGCCCGAAGTGTGAAGTGCCCCAGGAGTGGTGACCCTGGGGTGCCTTAACTCACTGGGATTGGGAACCCCACTTGAGTTTATGGCACATTTGCACAAGCACTTCAAATTTTCTTTCTTCGCACACACCCTTATTCCGGGCCTTCTGGCCTTAGGATGGGGAATTTTTCAATTCCCGGTCGAAGGTCCGGGCAGTATTATACTGTGAAACCTTCACTATTTATTTAATTTCTTTGTCACTGTGTGTCCACTTATTCACGTGTGTCACGTCCTACTAGGATTTTGTCGGGATGCGGTTCCCTTACGGGTTCCTCTCTTGGCAGGTCTAGGGGGGGAGTGTGTGGCCATCAGGTTCCGCTCCCCCCTGAACCCCCCTGGCTCTCCTCTTTCGGGAGGAGAGCGTTGTTGGCTCCCCTCTTCCGGGAGGGGAGCACAGTTTTTGGCTCCCAGTGCCTTGCTCGGGTGAGAACTCGGGCAGGTGCTGGGGGTAAGATTGGGTCGACTCTGGCTTCGGCTGGAGGTGGCTTTTTGTCCCTTTTCCTCGCTGTGGCCTTTTGGCTCGGAGGGACGGGGAATGGTTTGGGGGACCCTTCTCCTTTTGGAGAGGGTTTCAAGAAGACCAGCATCCTAGTGCACTTTTTTTGTGGCACTTGTCACTTTTTTAAGCGCACTCGGGTTTTGTACACGAATTCGGGCTTTCAAAAAAAAAAAAAAAAAAAATCTGTTCTTATCAGTTTAATATCTGATACGTCCCCTATCTGGGGACCATATATTAAATGGATTTTTAGAACAGGGAGATGGAAAAAGAGCTTGCTCTGTCCACTCCACGCATTGACCTGGTATTGCAGTATCTCCAGGACCGGTGCACCCCTTCTTTAATGCAGTTTCTAAAATCAGAAAGAATTGAATTCAATGCTTTTTGTTCATTTTGCTTGTTTGTCGGATTTTGGGATGGACTCTTTGGCTTTGCTTTTCTTCTCCTCATTGGATTTTTCATGTTAAAAGTTGCAGAAGCCAGATGACAAGCTCATTTTGGTTCAACTTCAGCAACTGTGCATTGCATTGCCATGTAATGTAATGTAATGCAATGCTATCTATCTAGCTCTCCCTCTATACTTCCTTTTGGATAAACAGACATATTAGGCAAGCATTTTGGAGCTTTCACCTAAATAACTACAGGTGGTGAGATAAGCTGCACATTATAATTGACCTTTCAGTATATTGTTGCACACACACCATCTATTTAGCAAATGCCCTTGTTATCAACAGCAGCCTTTTAAACTCACCTGAGCTAACAGGTATGTGAGCTGGTTACTCTGCTGCGCTTAAAATTTCTTTTTTGGTTTGCTACAATGCCTTTTCTGAAACGTTGTCTCCCTCTGCTGGAACACTGACTTCTTTCATTTAATGCCTGCAGACTATAAAAGAGAAACCAACCCAAAAAGTTTGGTTGATTAGTCTGTGGCATTCTTTTAAACTGTTGCTTATGGCGGTCTCTGTGAGCTTCTCAGTGACATTCAGCCATCCAGGTATCCCGCCTGCAGTAGACGGAATGTGGCAATGGAACGCTGGCTGCGCGTGTCATAATAGGCTCTGAGCCTTTATATACCTGCGCACAGCAGCAGCCACCTTCAGTCTGCTGCTGGACAGCCAGCAGCAGCAGCAGCAGGAGAGGTAATTAATCAGCAACCCTCCTGCTAAGGGTAGACAGCTGCTCGTTCCACCCCACCCCCCGCCTTAATTGGTTCTCCTCCCTTCCAACGGTGTTGAGGCGGGTGGGAACAGCCGGGGGTTGAGGGTACTGTGCTAAAAGAGGTGGAGTTATGCAGATCTAAAACGCGTGGATTGCAGCAGCAGCAAGCCGAAAAGTGCAGGCATGTGAGGGATCTAGAGGTTGACAGCATGTCTTCTTAACGGGAGTCCAGGTGGCCATCTCCACAAATGGACTTTTCAGAATCCTTGGGTGGCACCGTAGTCGGAAACCAATTCTGGTTATCGCTTCTCGGCCTTTTGGCTAAGATCAAGTGTAGTATCTGTTCTTATCAGTTTAATATCTGATACGTCCCCTATCTGGGGACCATACATTAAATGGATTTTTAGAACAGGGAGATGGAAAAAGAGCTTGCTCTGTCCACTCCACGCATTGACCTGGTATTGCAGTATCTCCAGGACCGGTGCACCCCTTCTTTAATGCAGTTTCTAAAATCAGAAAGAATTGAATTCAATGCTTTTTGTTCATTTTGCTTGTTTGTCGGATTTTGGGATGGACTCTTTGGCTTTGCTTTTCTTCTCCTCATTGGATTTTTCATGTTAAAAGTTGCAGAAGCCAGATGACAAGCTCATTTTGGTTCAACTTCAGCAACTGTGCATTGCATTGCCATGTAATGTAATGTAATGCAATGCTATCTATCTAGCTCTCCCTCTATACTTCCTTTTGGATAAACAGACATATTAGGCAAGCATTTTGGAGCTTTCACCTAAATAACTACAGGTGGTGAGATAAGCTGCACAATATAATTGACCTTTCAGTATATTGTTGCACACACACCATCTATTTAGCAAATGCCCTTGTTATCAACAGCAGCCTTTTAAACTCACCTGAGCTAACAGGTATGTGAGCTGGTTACTCTGCTGCGCTTAAAATTTATTTTTTGGTTTGCTACAATGCCTTTTCTGAAACGTTGTCTCCCTCTGCTGGAACACTGACTTCTTTCATTTAATGCCTGCAGACTATAAAAGAGAAACCAACCCAAAAAGTTTGGTTGATTAGTCTGTGGCATTCTTTTAAACTGTTGCTTATGGCGGTCTCTGTGAGCTTCTCAGTGACATTCAGCCATCCAGGTATCCCGCCTGCAGTAGACGGAATGTGGCAATGGAACGCTGGCTGCGCGTGTCATAATAGGCTCTGAGCCTTTATATACCTGCGCACAGCAGCAGCCACCTTCAGTCTGCTGCTGGACAGCCAGCAGCAGCAGCAGCAGGAGAGATAATTAATCAGCAACCCTCCTGCTAAGTGTAGACAGCTGCTCGTTCCACCCCCCCCCCCGCCTTAATTGGTTCTCCACCCTTCCAACGGTGTTGAGGCGGGTGGGAACAGCCGGGGGTTGAGGGTACTGTGCTAAAAGAGGTGGAGTTATGCAGATCTAAAACGCGTGGATTGCAGCAGCAGCAAGCCGAAAAGTGCAGGCATGTGAGGGATCTAGAGGTTGACAGCATGTCTTCTTAACGGGAGTCCAGGTGGCCATCTCCACAAATGGACTTTTCAGAATCCTTGGGTGGCACCGTAGTCGGAAACCAATTCTGGTTATCGCTTCTCGGCCTTTTGGCTAAGATCAAGTGTAGTATCTGTTCTTATCAGTTTAATATCTGATACGTCCCCTATCTGGGGACCATATATTAAATGGATTTTTAGAACAGGGAGATGGAAAAAGAGCTTGCTCTGTCCACTCCACGCATTGACCTGGTATTGCAGTATCTCCAGGACCGGTGCACGGCTTCTTTAATGCAGTTTCTAAAATCAGAAAGAATTGAATTCAATGCTTTTTGTTCATTTTGCTTGTTTGTCGGATTTTGGGATGGACTCTTTGGCTTTGCTTTTCTTCTCCTCATTGGATTTTTCATGTTAAAAGTTGCAGAAGCCAGATGACAAGCTCATTTTGGTTCAACTTCAGCAACTGTGCATTGCATTGCCATGTAATGTAATGTAATGCAATGCTATCTATCTAGCTCTCCCTCTATACTTCCTTTTGAATAAACAGACATATTAGGCAAGCATATTGGAGCTTTCACCTAAATAACTACAGGTGGTGAGATAAGCTGCACAATATAATTGACCTTTCAGTATATTGTTGCACACACACCATCTATTTAGCAAATGCCCTTGTTATCAACAGCAGCCTTTTAAACTCACCTGAGCTAACAGGTATGTGAGCTGGTTGCTCTGCTGCGCTTAAAATTTCTTTTTTGGTTTGCTACAATGCCTTTTCTGAAACGTTGTCTCCCTCTGCTGGAACACTGACTTCTTTCATTTAATGCCTGCAGACTATAAAAGAGAAACCAACCCAAAAAGTTTGGTTGATTAGTCTGTGGCATTCTTTTAAACTGTTGCTTATGGCGGTCTCTGTGAGCTTCTCAGTGACATTCAGCCATCCAGGTATCCCGCCTGCAGTAGACGGAATGTGGCAATGGAACGCTGGCTGCGCGTGTCATAATAGGCTCTGAGCCTTTATATACCTGCGCACAGCAGCAGCCACCTTCAGTCTGCTGCTGGACAGCCAGCAGCAGCAGCAGCAGGAGAGGTAATTAATCAGCAACCCTCCTGCTAAGGGTAGACAGCTGCTCGTTCCACCCCCCCCCCCGCCTTAATTGGTTCTCCTCCCTTCCAACGGTGTTGAGGCGGGTGGGAACAGCCGGGGATTGAGGGTACTGTGCTAAAAGAGGTGGAGTTATGCAGATCTAAAACGCGTGGATTGCAGCAGCAGCAAGCCGAAAAGTGCAGGCATGTGAGGGATCTAGAGGTTGACAGCATGTCTTCTTAACGGGAGTCCAGGTGGCCATCTCCACAAATGGACTTTTCAGAATCCTTGGGTGGCACCGTAGTCGGAAACCAATTCTGGTTATCGCTTCTCGGCCTTTTGGCTAAGATCAAGTGTAGTATCTGTTCTTATCAGTTTAATATCTGATACGTCCCCTATCTGGGGACCATATATTAAATAGATTTTTAGAACAGGGAGATGGAAAAAGAGCTTGCTCTGTCCACTCCACGCATTGACCTGGTATTGCAGTATCTCCAGGACCGGTGCACCCCTTCTTTAATGCAGTTTCTAAAATCAGAAAGAATTGAATTCAATGCTTTTTGTTCATTTTGCTTGTTTGTCGGATTTTGGGATGGACTCTTTGGCTTTGCTTTTCTTCTCCTCATTGGATTTTTCATGTTAAAAGTTGCAGAAGCCAGATGACAAGCTCATTTTGGTTCAACTTCAGCAACTGTGCATTGCATTGCCATGTAATGTAATGTAATGCAATGCTATCTATCTAGCTCTCCCTCTATACTTCCTTTTGGATAAACAGACATATTAGGCAAGCATTTTGGAGCTTTCACCTAAATAACTACAGGTGGTGAGATAAGCTGCACAATATAATTGACCTTTCAGTATATTGTTGCACACACACCATCTATTTAGCAAATGCCCTTGTTATCAACAGCAGCCTTTTAAACTCACCTGAGCTAACAGGTATGTGAGCTGGTTACTCTGCTGCGCTTAAAATTTCTTTTTTGGTTTGCTACAATGCCTTTTCTGAAACGTTGTCTCCCTCTGCTGGAACACTGACTTCTTTCATTTAATGCCTGCAGACTATAAAAGAGAAACCAACCAAAAAAGTTTGGTTGATTAGTCTGTGGCATTCTTTTAAACTGTTGCTTATGGCGGTCTCTGTGAGCTTCTCAGTGACATTCAGCCATCCAGGTATCCCGCCTGCAGTAGACGGAATGTGGCAATGGAACGCTGGCTGCGCGTGTCATAATAGGCTCTGAGCCTTTATATACCTGCGCACAGCAGCAGCCACCTTCAGTCTGCTGCTGGACAGCCAGCAGCAGCAGCAGCAGGAGAGGTAATTAATCAGCAACCCTCCTGCTAAGGGTAGACAGCTGCTCGTTCCACCCCCCCCCCGCCTTAATTGGTTCTCCTCCCTTCCAACGGTGTTGAGGCGGGTGGGAACAGCCGGGGGTTGAGGGTACTGTGCTAAAAGAGGTGGAGTTATGCAGATCTAAAACGCGTGGATTGCAGCAGCAGCAAGCCGAAAAGTGCAGGCATGTGAGGGATCTAGAGGTTGACAGCATGTCTTCTTAACGGGAGTCCAGGTGGCCATCTCCACAAATGGACTTTTCAGAATCCTTGGGTGGCACCGTAGTCGGAAACCAATTCTGGTTATCGCTTCTCGGCCTTTTGGCTAAGATCAAGTGTAGTATCTGTTCTTATCAGTTTAATATCTGATACGTCCCCTATCTGGGGACCATATATTAAATGGATTTTTAGAACAGGGAGATGGAAAAAGAGCTTGCTCTGTCCACTGCACGCATTGACCTGGTATTGCAGTATCTCCAGGACCGGTGCACCCCTTCTTTAATGCAGTTTCTAAAATCAGAAAGAATTGAATTCAATGCTTTTTGTTCATTTTGCTTGTTTGTCGGATTTTGGGATGGACTCTTTGGCTTTGCTTTTCTTCTCCTCATTGGATTTTTCATGTTAAAAGTTGCAGAAGCCAGATGACAAGCTCATTTTGGTTCAACTTCAGCAACTGTGCATTGCATTGCCATGTAATGTAATGTAATGCAATGCTATCTATCTAGCTCTCCCTCTATACTTCCTTTTGGATAAACAGACATATTAGGCAAGCATTTTGGAGCTTTCACCTAAATAACTACAGGTGGTGAGATAAGCTGCACAATATAATTGACCTTTCAGTATATTGTTGCACACACACCATCTATTTAGCAAATGCCCTTGTTATCAACAGCAGCCTTTTAAACTCACCTGAGCTAACAGGTATGTGAGCTGGTTACTCTGCTGCGCTTAAAATTTCTTTTTTGGTTTGCTACAATGCCTTTTCTGAAACGTTGTATCCCTCTGCTGGAACACTGACTTCTTTCATTTAATGCCTGCAGACTATAAAAGAGAAACCAACCCAAAAAGTTTGGTTGATTAGTCTGTGGCATTCTTTTAAACTGTTGCTTATGGCGGTCTCTGTGAGCTTCTCAGTGACATTCAGCCATCCAGGTATCCCGCCTGCAGTAGACGGAATGTGGCAATGGAACGCTGGCTGCGCGTGTCATAATAGGCTCTGAGCCTTTATATACCTGCGCACAGCAGCAGCCACCTTCAGTCTGCTGCTGGACAGCCAGCAGCAGCAGCAGCAGGAGAGGTAATTAATCAGCAACCCTCCTGCTAAGGGTAGACAGCTGCTCGTTCCACCCCCCCCCCGCCTTAATTGGCTCTCCTCCCTTCCAACGGTGTTGAGGTGGGTGGGAACAGCCGGGGGTTGAGGGTACTGTGCTAAAAGAGGTGGAGTTATGCAGATCTAAAACGCGTGGATTGCAGCAGCAGCAAGCCGAAAAGTGCAGGCATGTGAGGGATCTAGAGGTTGACAGCATGTCTTCTTAACGGGAGTCCAGGTGGCCATCTCCACAAATGGACTTTTCAGAATCCTTGGGTGGCACCGTAGTCGGAAACCAATTCTGGTTATCGCTTCTCGGCCTTTTGGCTAAGATCAAGTGTAGTATCTTTCGAAAAGGCGGTTTTGGATGTTGGCCGCCCTAGTAGATTGATACATTATGCACACTGGGGTTTAGGCGCTTGTTAGTACGCCAGGTGGCTAATATAGTCATCTGGTGGAAAGCATGGCCCCCCAGGATCGACGCCATTGGGCCGGGGAAGATCGAAAGCCCGAAGTGTGAAGTGCCCCAGGAGTGGTGACCCTGGGGTGCCTTAACTCACTGGGATTGGGAACCCCACTTGAGTTTATGGCACATTTGCACAAGCACTTCAAATTTTCTTTCTTCGCACACACCCTTATTCCGGGCCTTCTGGCCTTAGGATGGGGAATTTTTCAATTCCCGGTCGAAGGTCCGGGCAGTATTATACTGTGAAACCTTCACTATTTATTTAATTTCTTTGTCACTGTGTGTCCACTTATTCACGTGTGTCACGTCCTACTAGGATTTTGTCGGGATGCGGTTCCCTTACGGGTTCCTCTCTTGGCAGGTCTAGGGGGGGAGTGTGTGGCCATCAGGTTCCGCTCCCCCCTGAACCCCCCTGGCTCTCCTCTTTCGGGAGGAGAGCGTTGTTGGCTCCCCTCCTCCGGGAGGGGAGCACAGTCTTTGGCTCCCAGTGCCTTGCTCGGGTGAGAACTCGGGCAGGTGCTGGGGGTAAGATTGGGTCGCCTCTGGCTTCGGCTGGAGGTGGCTTTTTGTCCCTGTTCCTCGCTGTGGCCTTTTGGCTCGGAGGGACGGGGAATGGTTTGGGGGACCCTTCTCCTTTTGGAGAGGGTTTCAAGAAGACCAGCATCCTAGTGCACTTTTTTTTGTGGCACTTGTCACTTTTTTAAGCGCACTCGGGTTTTGTACACGAATTCGGGCTTTCGATAAAAAAAAATCAAAAAAAAAAATCTGTTCTTATCAGTTTAATATCTGATACGTCCCCTATCTGGGGACCATATATTAAATGGATTTTTAGAACAGGGAGATGGAAAAAGAGCTTGCTCTGTCCACTCCACGCATTGACCTGGTATTGCAGTATCTCCAGGACCGGTGCACCCCTTCTTTAATGCAGTTTCTAAAATCAGAAAGAATTGAATTCAATGCTTTTTGTTCATTTTGCTTGTTTGTCGGATTTTGGGATGGACTCTTTGGCTTTGCTTTTCTTCTCCTCATGCCCTTGTTATCAACAGCAGCCTTTTAAACTCACCTGAGCTAACAGGTATGTGAGCTGGTTACTCTGCTGCGCTTAAAATTTCTTTTTTGGTTTGCTACAATGCCTTTTCTGAAACATTGTCTCCCTCTGCTGGAACACTGACTTCTTTCATTTAATGCCTGCAGACTATAAAAGAGAAACCAACCCAAAAAGTTTGGTTGATTAGTCTGTGGCATTCTTTTAAACTGTTGCTTATGGCGGTCTCTGTGAGCTTCTCAGTGACATTCAGCCATCCAGGTATCCCGCCTGCAGTAGACGGAATGTGGCAATGGAACGCTGGCTGCGCGTGTCATAATAGGCTCTGAGTCTTTATATACCTGCGCACAGCAGCAGCCACCTTCAGTCTGCTGCTGGACAGCCAGCAGCAGCAGCAGCAGGAGAGGTAATTAATCAGCAACCCTCCTGCTAAGGGTAGACAGCTGCTCGTTCCCCCCCCCCCCCCGCCTTAATTGGTTCTCCTCCCTTCCAACGGTGTTGAGGCGGGTGGGAACAGCCGGGGGTTGAGGGTACTGTGCTAAAAGAGGTGGAGTTATGCAGATCTAAAACGCGTGGATTGCAGCAGCAGCAAGCCGAAAAGTGCAGGCATGTGAGGGATCTAGAGGTTGACAGCATGTCTTCTTAACGGGAGTCCAGGTGGCCATCTCCACAAATGGACTTTTCAGAATCCTTGGGTGGCACCGTAGTCGGAAACCAATTCTGGTTATCGCTTCTCGGCCTTTTGGCTAAGATCAAGTGTAGTATCTGTTCTTATCAGTTTAATATCTGATACGTCCCCTATCTGGGGACCATATATTAAATGGATTTTTAGAACAGGGAGATGGAAAAAGAGCTTGCTCTGTCCACTCCACGCATTGACCTGGTATTGCAGTATCTCCAGGACCGGTGCACCCCTTCTTTAATGCAGTTTCTAAAATCAGAAAGAATTGAATTCAATGCTTTTTGTTCATTTTGCTTGTTTGTCGGATTTTGGGATGGGCTCTTTGGCTTTGCTTTTCTTCTCCTCATTGGATTTTTCATGTTAAAAGTTGCAGAAGCCAGATGACAAGCTCATTTTGGTTCAACTTCAGCAACTGTGCATTGCATTGCCATGTAATGTAATGTAATGCAATGCTATCTATCTAGCTCTCCCTCTATACTTCCTTTTGGATAAACAGACATATTAGGCAAGCATTTTGGAGCTTTCACCTAAATAACTACAGGTGGTGAGATAAGCTGCACAATATAATTGACCTTTCAGTATATTGTTGCACACACACCATCTATTTAGCAAATGCCCTTGTTATCAACAGCAGCCTTTTAAACTCACCTGAGCTAACAGGTATGTGAGCTGGTTACTCTGCTGCGCTTAAAATTTCTTTTTTGGTTTGCTACAATGCCTTTTCTGAAACGTTGTCTCCCTCTGCTGGAACACTGACTTCTTTCATTTAATGCCTGCAGAGTATAAAAGAGAAACCAACCCAAAAAGTTTGGTTGATTAGTCTGTGGCATTCTTTTAAACTGTTGCTTATGGCGGTCTCTGTGAGCTTCTCAGTGACATTCAGCCATCCAGGTATCCCGCCTGCAGTAGACGGAATGTGGCAATGGAACGCTGGCTGCGCGTGTCATAATAGGCTCTGAGCCTTTATATACCTGCGCACAGCAGCAGCCACCTTCAGTCTGCTGCTGGACAGCCAGCAGCAGCAGCAGCAGGAGAGGTAATTAATCAGCAACCCTCCTGCTAAGGGTAGACAGCTGCTCGTTCCACCCCCCCCGCCTTAATTGGTTCTCCTCCCTTCCAACGGTGTTGAGGCGGGTGGGAACAGCCGGGGGTTAAGGGTACTGTGCTAAAAGAGGTGGAGTTATGCAGATCTAAAACGCGTGGATTGCAGCAGCAGCAAGCCGAAAAGTGCAGGCATGTGAGGGATCTAGAGGTTGACAGCATGTCTTCTTAACGGGAGTCCAGGTGGCCATCTCCACAAATGGACTTTTCAGAATCCTTGGGTGGCACCGTAGTCGGAAACCAATTCTGGTTATCGCTTCTCGGCCTTTTGGCTAAGATCAAGTGTAGTATCTGTTCTTATCAGTTTAATATCTGATACGTCCCCTATCTGGGGACCATATATTAAATGGATTTTTAGAACAGGGAGATGGAAAAAGAGCTTGCTCTGTCCACTCCACGCATTGACCTGGTATTGCAGTATCTCCAGGACCGGTGCACCCCTTCTTTAATGCAGTTTCTAAAATCAGAAAGAATTGAATTCAATGCTTTTTGTTCATTTTGCTTGTTTGTCGGATTTTGGGATGGACTCTTTGGCTTTGCTTTTCTTCTCCTCATTGGATTTTTCATGTTAAAAGTTGCAGAAGCCAGATGACAAGCTCATTTTGGTTCAACTTCAGCAACTGTGCATTGCATTGCCATGTAATGTAATGTAATGCAATGCTATCTATCTAGCTCTCCCTCTATACTTCCTTTTGGATAAACAGACATATTAGGCAAGCATTTTGGAGCTTTCACCTAAATAACTACAGGTGGTGAGATAAGCTGCACAATATAATTGACCTTTCAGTATATTGTTGCACACACACCATCTATTTAGCAAATGCCCTTGTTATCAACAGCAGCCTTTTAAACTCACCTGAGCTAACAGGTATGTGAGCTGGTTACTCTGCTGCGCTTAAAATTTCTTTTTTGGTTTGCTACAATGCCTTTTCTGAAACATTGTCTCCCTCTGCTGGAACACTGACTTCTTTCATTTAATGCCTGCAGACTATAAAAGAGAAACCAACCCAAAAAGTTTGGTTGATTAGTCTGTGGCATTCTTTTAAACTGTTGCTTATGGCGGTCTCTGTGAGCTTCTCAGTGACATTCAGCCATCCAGGTATCCCGCCTGCAGTAGACGGAATGTGGCAATGGAACGCTGGCTGCGCGTGTCATAATAGGCTCTGAGCCTTTATATACCTGCGCACAGCAGCAGCCACCTTCAGTCTGCTGCTGGACAGCCAGCAGCAGCAGCAGCAGGAGAGGTAATTAATCAGCAACCCTCCTGCTAAGGGTAGACAGCTGCTCGTTCCACCCCCCCCCCCCGCCTTAATTGGTTCTCCTCCCTTCCAACGGTGTTGAGGCGGGTGGGAACAGCCGGGGGTTGAGGGTACTGTGCTAAAAGAGGTGGAGTTATGCAGATCTAAAACGCGTGGATTGCAGCAGCAGCAAGCCGAAAAGTGCAGGCATGTGAGGGATCTAGAGGTTGACAGCATGTCTTCTTAACGGGAGTCCAGGTGGCCATCTCCACAAATGGACTTTTCAGAATCCTTGGGTGGCACCGTAGTCGGAAACCAATTCTGGTTATCGCTTCTCGGCCTTTTGGCTAAGATCAAGTGTAGTATCTGTTCTTATCAGTTTAATATCTGATACGTCCCCTATCTGGGGACCATATATTAAATGGATTTTTAGAACAGGGAGATGGAAAAAGAGCTTGCTCTGTCCACTCCACGCATTGACCTGGTATTGCAGTATCTCCAGGACCGGTGCACCCCTTCTTTAATGCAGTTTCTAAAATCAGAAAGAATTGAATTCAATGCTTTTTGTTCATTTTGCTTGTTTGTCGGATTTTGGGATGGACTCTTTGGCTTTGCTTTTCTTCTCCTCATTGGATTTTTCATGTTAAAAGTTGCAGAAGCCAGATGACAAGCTCATTTTGGTTCAACTTCAGCAACTGTGCATTGCATTGCCATGTAATGTAATGTAATGCAATGCTATCTATCTAGCTCTCCCTCTATACTTCCTTTTGGATAAACAGACATATTAGGCAAGCATTTTGGAGCTTTCACCTAAATAACTACAGGTGGTGAGATAAGCTGCACAATATAATTGACCTTTCAGTATATTGTTGCACACACACCATCTATTTAGCAAATGCCCTTGTTATCAACAGCAGCCTTTTAAACTCACCTGAGCTAACAGGTATGTGAGCTGGTTACTCTGCTGCGCTTAAAATTTCTTTTTTGGTTTGCTACAATGCCTTTTCTGAAACGTTGTCTCCCTCTGCTGGAACACTGACTTCTTTCATTTAATGCCTGCAGACTATAAAAGAGAAACCAACCCAAAAAGTTTGGTTGATTAGTCTGTGGCATTCTTTTAAACTGTTGCTTATGGCGGTCTCTGTGAGCTTCTCAGTGACATTCAGCCATCCAGGTATCCCGCCTGCAGTAGACGGAATGTGGCAATGGAACGCTGGCTGCGCGTGTCATAATAGGCTCTGAGCCTTTATATACCTGCGCACAGCAGCAGCCACCTTCAGTCTGCTGCTGGACAGCCAGCAGCAGCAGCAGCAGGAGAGGTAATTAATCAGCAACCCTCCTGCTAAGGGTAGACAGCTGCTCGTTCCACCCCCCCCCGCCTTAATTGGTTCTCCTCCCTTCCAACGGTGTTGAGGCGGGTGGGAACAGCCGGGGGTTGAGGGTACTGTGCTAAAAGAGGTGGAGTTATGCAGATCTAAAACGCGTGGATTGCAGCAGCAGCAAGCCGAAAAGTGCAGGCATGTGAGGGATCTAGAGGTTGACAGCATGTCTTCTTAACGGGAGTCCAGGTGGCCATCTCCACAAATGGACTTTTCAGAATCCTTGGGTGGCACCGTAGTCGGAAACCAATTCTGGTTATCGCTTCTCGGCCTTTTGGCTAAGATCAAGTGTAGTATCTGTTCTTATCAGTTTAATATCTGATACGTCCCCTATCTGGGGACCATATATTAAATGGATTTTTAGAACAGGGAGATGGAAAAAGAGCTTGCTCTGTCCACTCCACGCATTGACCTGGTATTGCAGTATCTCCAGGACCGGTGCACCCCTTCTTTAATGCAGTTTCTAAAATCAGAAAGAATTGAATTCAATGCTTTTTGTTCATTTTGCTTGTTTGTCGGATTTTGGGATGGACTCTTTGGCTTTGCTTTTCTTCTCCTCATTGGATTTTTCATGTTAAAAGTTGCAGAAGCCAGATGACAAGCTCATTTTGGTTCAACTTCAGCAACTGTGCATTGCATTGCCATGTAATGTAATGTAATGCAATGCTATCTATCTAGCTCTCCCTCTATACTTCCTTTTGGATAAACAGACATATTAGGCAAGCATTTTGGAGCTTTCACCTAAATAACTACAGGTGGTGAGATAAGCTGCACAATATAATTGACCTTTCAGTATATTGTTGCACACACACCATCTATTTAGCAAATGCCCTTGTTATCAACAGCAGCCTTTTAAACTCACCTGAGCTAACAGGTATGTGAGCTGGTTACTCTGCTGCGCTTAAAATTTCTTTTTTGGTTTGCTACAATGCCTTTTCTGAAACATTGTCTCCCTCTGCTGGAACACTGACTTCTTTCATTTAATGCCTGCAGACTATAAAAGAGAAACCAACCCAAAAAGTTTGGTTGATTAGTCTGTGGCATTCTTTTATACTGTTGCTTATGGCGGTCTCTGTGAGCTTCTCAGTGACATTCAGCCATCCAGGTATCCCGCCTGCAGTAGACGGAATGTGGCAATGGAACGCTGGCTGCGCGTGTCATAATAGGCTCTGAGCCTTTATATACCTGCGCACAGCAGCAGCCACCTTCAGTCTGCTGCTGGACAGCCAGCAGCAGCAGCAGCAGGAGAGGTAATTAATCAGCAACCCTCCTGCTAAGGGTAGACAGCTGCTCGTTCCACCCCCCCCCCCCCCGCCTTAATTGGTTCTCCTCCCTTCCAACGGTGTTGAGGCGGGTGGGAACAGCCGGGGGTTGAGGGTACTGTGCTAAAAGAGGTGGAGTTATGCAGATCTAAAACGCGTGGATTGCAGCAGCAGCAAGCCGAAAAGTGCAGGCATGTGAGGGATCTAGAGGTTGACAGCATGTCTTCTTAACGGGAGTCCAGGTGGCCATCTCCACAAATGGACTTTTCAGAATCCTTGGGTGGCACCGTAGTCGGAAACCAATTCTGGTTATCGCTTCTCGGCCTTTTGGCTAAGATCAAGTGTAGTATCTGTTCTTATCAGTTTAATATCTGATACGTCCCCTATCTGGGGACCATATATTAAATGGATTTTTAGAACAGGGAGATGGAAAAAGAGCTTGCTCTGTCCACTCCACGCATTGACCTGGTATTGCAGTATCTCCAGGACCGGTGCACCCCTTCTTTAATGCAGTTTCTAAAATCAGAAAGAATTGAATTCAATGCTTTTTGTTCATTTTGCTTGTTTGTCGGATTTTGGGATGGACTCTTTGGCTTTGCTTTTCTTCTCCTCATTGGATTTTTCATGTTAAAAGTTGCAGAAGCCAGATGACAAGCTCATTTTGGTTCAACTTCAGCAACTGTGCATTGCATTGCCATGTAATGTAATGTAATGCAATGCTATCTATCTAGCTCTCCCTCTATACTTCCTTTTGGATAAACAGACATATTAGGCAAGCATTTTGGAGCTTTCACCTAAATAACTACAGGTGGTGAGATAAGCTGCACAATATAATTGACCTTTCAGTATATTGTTGCACACACACCATCTATTTAGCAAATGCCCTTGTTATCAACAGCAGCCTTTTAAACTCACCTGAGCTAACAGGTATGTGAGCTGGTTACTCTGCTGCGCTTAAAATTTCTTTTTTGGTTTGCTACAATGCCTTTTCTGAAACGTTGTCTCCCTCTGCTGGAACACTGACTTCTTTCATTTAATGCCTGCAGACTATAAAAGAGAAACCAACCCAAAAAGTTTGGTTGATTAGTCTGTGGCATTCTTTTAAACTGTTGCTTATGGCGGTCTCTGTGAGCTTCTCAGTGACATTCAGCCATCCAGGTATCCCGCCTGCAGTAGACGGAATGTGGCAATGGAACGCTGGCTGCGCGTGTCATAATAGGCTCTGAGCCTTTATATACCTGCGCACAGCAGCAGCCACCTTCAGTCTGCTGCTGGACAGCCAGCAGCAGCAGCAGCAGGAGAGGTAATTAATCAGCAACCCTCCTGCTAAGGGTAGACAGCTGCTCGTTCCACCCCCCCCCCGCCTTAATTGGTTCTCCTCCCTTCCAACGGTGTTGAGGCGGGTGGGAACAGCCGGGGGTTGAGGGTACTGTGCTAAAAGAGGTGGAGTTATGCAGATCTAAAACGCGTGGATTGCAGCAGCAGCAAGCCGAAAAGTGCAGGCATGTGAGGGATCTAGAGGTTGACAGCATGTCTTCTTAACGGGAGTCCAGGTGGCCATCTCCACAAATGGACTTTTCAGAATCCTTGGGTGGCACCGTAGTCGGAAACCAATTCTGGTTATCGCTTCTCGGCCTTTTGGCTAAGATCAAGTGTAGTATCTGTTCTTATCAGTTTAATATCTGATACGTCCCCTATCTGGGGACCATATATTAAATGGATTTTTAGAACAGGGAGATGGAAAAAGAGCTTGCTCTGTCCACTCCACGCATTGACCTGGTATTGCAGTATCTCCAGGACCGGTGCACCCCTTCTTTAATGCAGTTTCTAAAATCAGAAAGAATTGAATTCAATGCTTTTTGTTCATTTTGCTTGTTTGTCGGATTTTGGGATGGACTCTTTGGCTTTGCTTTTCTTCTCCTCATTGGATTTTTCATGTTAAAAGTTGCAGAAGCCAGATGACAAGCTCATTTTGGTTCAACTTCAGCAACTGTGCATTGCATTGCCATGTAATGTAATGTAATGCAATGCTATTTATCTAGCTCTCCCTCTATACTTCCTTTTGGATAAACAGACATATTAGGCAAGCATTTTGGAGCTTTCACCTAAATAACTACAGGTGGTGAGATAAGCTGCACAATATAATTGACCTTTCAGTATATTGTTGCACACACACCATCTATTTAGCAAATGCCCTTGTTATCAACAGCAGCCTTTTAAACTCACCTGAGCTAACAGGTATGTGAGCTGGTTACTCTGCTGCGCTTAAAATTTCTTTTTTGGTTTGCTACAATGCCTTTTCTGAAACGTTGTCTCCCTCTGCTGGAACACTGACTTCTTTCATTTAATGCCTGCAGACTATAAAAGAGAAACCAACCCAAAAAGTTTGGTTGATTAGTCTGTGGCATTCTTTTAAACTGTTGCTTATGGCGGTCTCTGTGAGCTTCTCAGTGACATTCAGCCATCCAGGTATCCCGCCTGCAGTAGACGGAATGTGGCAATGGAACGCTGGCTGCGCGTGTCATAATAGGCTCTGAGCCTTTATATACCTGCGCACAGCAGCAGCCACCTTCAGTCTGCTGCTGGACAGCCAGCAGCAGCAGCAGCAGGAGAGGTAATTAATCAGCAACCCTCCTGCTAAGGGTAGACAGCTGCTCGTTCCACCCCCCCCCCCCGCCTTAATTGGTTCTCCTCCCTTCCAACGGTGTTGAGGCGGGTGGGAACAGCCGGGGGTTGAGGGTACTGTGCTAAAAGAGGTGGAGTTATGCAGATCTAAAACGCGTGGATTGCAGCAGCAGCAAGCCGAAAAGTGCAGGCATGTGAGGGATCTAGAGGTTGACAGCATGTCTTCTTAACGGGAGTCCAGGTGGCCATCTCCACAAATGGACTTTTCAGAATCCTTGGGTGGCACCGTAGTCGGAAACCAATTCTGGTTATCGCTTCTCGGCCTTTTGGCTAAGATCAAGTGTAGTATCTGTTCTTATCAGTTTAATATCTGATACGTCCCCTATCTGGGGACCATATATTAAATGGATTTTTAGAACAGGGAGATGGAAAAAGAGCTTGCTCTGTCCACTCCACGCATTGACCTGGTATTGCAGTATCTCCAGGACCGGTGCACCCCTTCTTTAATGCAGTTTCTAAAATCAGAAAGAATTGAATTCAATGCTTTTTGTTCATTTTGCTTGTTTGTCGGATTTTGGGATGGACTCTTTGGCTTTGCTTTTCTTCTCCTCATTGGATTTTTCATGTTAAAAGTTGCAGAAGCCAGATGACAAGCTCATTTTGGTTCAACTTCAGCAACTGTGCATTGCATTGCCATGTAATGTAATGCAATGCTATCTATCTAGCTCTCCCTCTATACTTCCTTTTGGATAAACAGACATATTAGGCAAGCATTTTGGAGCTTTCACCTAAATAACTACAGGTGGTGAGATAAGCTGCACAATATAATTGACCTTTCAGTATATTGTTGCACACACACCATCTATTTAGCAAATGCCCTTGTTATCAACAGCAGCCTTTTAAACTCACCTGAGCTAACAGGTATGTGAGCTGGTTACTCTGCTGCGCTTAAAATTTCTTTTTTGGTTTGCTACAATGCCTTTTCTGAAACGTTGTCTCCCTCTGCTGGAACACTGACTTCTTTCATTTAATGCCTGCAGACTATAAAAGAGAAACCAACCCAAAAAGTTTGGTTGATTAGTCTGTGGCATTCTTTTAAACTGTTGCTTATGGCGGTCTCTGTGAGCTTCTCAGTGACATTCAGCCATCCAGGTATCCCGCCTGCAGTAGACGGAATGTGGCAATGGAACGCTGGCTGCGCGTGTCATAATAGGCTCTGAGCCTTTATATACCTGCGCACAGCAGCAGCCACCTTCAGTCTGCTGCTGGACAGCCAGCAGCAGCAGCAGCAGGAGAGGTAATTAATCAGCAACCCTCCTGCTAAGGGTAGACAGCTGCTCGTTCCACCCCCCCCCCGCCTTAATTGGTTCTCCTCCCTTCCAACGGTGTTGAGGCGGGTGGGAACAGCCGGGGGTTGAGGGTACTGTGCTAAAAGAGGTGGAGTTATGCAGATCTAAAACGCGTGGATTGCAGCAGCAGCAAGCCGAAAAGTGCAGGCATGTGAGGGATCTAGAGGTTGACAGCATGTCTTCTTAACGGGAGTCCAGGTGGCCATCTCCACAAATGGACTTTTCAGAATCCTTGGGTGGCACCGTAGTCGGAAACCAATTCTGGTTATCGCTTCTCGGCCTTTTGGCTAAGATCAAGTGTAGTATCTGTTCTTATCAGTTTAATATCTGATACGTCCCCTATCTGGGGACCATATATTAAATGGATTTTTAGAACAGGGAGATGGAAAAAGAGCTTGCTCTGTCCACTCCACGCATTGACCTGGTATTGCAGTATCTCCAGGACCGGTGCACCCCTTCTTTAATGCAGTTTCTAAAATCAGAAAGAATTGAATTCAATGCTTTTTGTTCATTTTGCTTGTTTGTCGGATTTTGGGATGGACTCTTTGGCTTTGCTTTTCTTCTCCTCATTGGATTTTTCATGTTAAAAGTTGCAGAAGCCAGATGACAAGCTCATTTTGGTTCAACTTCAGCAACTGTGCATTGCATTGCCATGTAATGTAATGTAATGCAATGCTATCTATCTAGCTCTCCCTCTATACTTCCTTTTGGATAAACAGACATATTAGGCAAGCATTTTGGAGCTTTCACCTAAATAACTACAGGTGGTGAGATAAGCTGCACAATATAATTGACCTTTCAGTATATTGTTGCACACACACCATCTATTTAGCAAATGCCCTTGTTATCAACAGCAGCCTTTTAAACTCACCTGAGCTAACAGGTATGTGAGCTGGTTACTCTGCTGCGCTTAAAATTTCTTTTTTGGTTTGCTACAATGCCTTTTCTGAAACGTTGTCTCCCTCTGCTGGAACACTGACTTCTTTCATTTAATGCCTGCAGACTATAAAAGAGAAACCAACCCAAAAAGTTTGGTTGATTAGTCTGTGGCATTCTTTTAAACTGTTGCTTATGGCGGTCTCTGTGAGCTTCTCAGTGACATTCAGCCATCCAGGTATCCCGCCTGCAGTAGACGGAATGTGGCAATGGAACGCTGGCTGCGCGTGTCATAATAGGCTCTGAGCCTTTATATACCTGCGCACAGCAGCAGCCACCTTCAGTCTGCTGCTGGACAGCCAGCAGCAGCAGCAGCAGGAGAGGTAATTAATCAGCAACCCTCCTGCTAAGGGTAGACAGCTGCTCGTTCCACCCCCCCCCCGCCTTAATTGGTTCTCCTCCCTTCCAACGGTGTTGAGGCGGGTGGGAACAGCCGGGGGTTGAGGGTACTGTGCTAAAAGAGGTGGAGTTATGCAGATCTAAAACGCGTGGATTGCAGCAGCAGCAAGCCGAAAAGTGCAGGCATGTGAGGGATCTAGAGGTTGACAGCATGTCTTCTTAACGGGAGTCCAGGTGGCCATCTCCACAAATGGACTTTTCAGAATCCTTGGGTGGCACCGTAGTCGGAAACCAATTCTGGTTATCGCTTCTCGGCCTTTTGGCTAAGATCAAGTGTAGTATCTGTTCTTATCAGTTTAATATTTGATACGTCCCCTATCTGGGGACCATATATTAAATGGATTTTTAGAACAGGGAGATGGAAAAAGAGCTTGCTCTGTCCACTCCACGCATTGACCTGGTATTGCAGTATCTCCAGGACCGGTGCACCCCTTCTTTAATGCAGTTTCTAAAATCAGAAAGAATTGAATTCAATGCTTTTTGTTCATTTTGCTTGTTTGTCGGATTTTGGGATGGACTCTTTGGCTTTGCTTTTCTTCTCCTCATTGGATTTTTCATGTTAAAAGTTGCAGAAGCCAGATGACAAGCTCATTTTGGTTCAACTTCAGCAACTGTGCATTGCATTGCCATGTAATGTAATGTAATGCAATGCTATCTATCTAGCTCTCCCTCTATACTTCCTTTTGGATAAACAGACATATTAGGCAAGCATTTTGGAGCTTTCACCTAAATAACTACAGGTGGTGAGATAAGCTGCACAATATAATTGACCTTTCAGTATATTGTTGCACACACACCATCTATTTAGCAAATGCCCTTGTTATCAACAGCAGCCTTTTAAACTCACCTGAGCTAACAGGTATGTGAGCTGGTTACTCTGCTGCGCTTAAAATTTCTTTTTTGGTTTGCTACAATGCCTTTTCTGAAACGTTGTCTCCCTCTGCTGGAACACTGACTTCTTTCATTTAATGCCTGCAGACTATAAAAGAGAAACCAACCCAAAAAGTTTGGTTGATTAGTCTGTGGCATTCTTTTAAACTGTTGCTTATGGCGGTCTCTGTGAGCTTCTCAGTGACATTCAGCCATCCAGGTATCCCGCCTGCAGTAGACGGAATGTGGCAATGGAACGCTGGCTGCGCGTGTCATAATAGGCTCTGAGCCTTTATATACCTGCGCACAGCAGCAGCCACCTTCAGTCTGCTGCTGGACAGCCAGCAGCAGCAGCAGCAGCAGGAGAGGTAATTAATCAGCAACCCTCCTGCTAAGGGTAGACAGCTGCTCGTTCCACCCCCCCCCCCCGCCTTAATTGGTTCTCCTCCCTTCCAACGGTGTTGAGGCGGGTGGGAACAGCCGGGGGTTGAGGGTACTGTGCTAAAAGAGGTGGAGTTATGCAGATCTAAAACGCGTGGATTGCAGCAGCAGCAAGCCGAAAAGTGCAGGCATGTGAGGGATCTAGAGGTTGACAGCATGTCTTCTTAACGGGAGTCCAGGTGGCCATCTCCACAAATGGACTTTTCAGAATCCTTGGGTGGCACCGTAGTCGGAAACCAATTCTGGTTATCGCTTCTCGGCCTTTTGGCTAAGATCAAGTGTAGTATCTGTTCTTATCAGTTTAATATCTGATACGTCCCCTATCTGGGGACCATATATTAAATGGATTTTTAGAACAGGGAGATGGAAAAAGAGCTTGCTCTGTCCACTCCACGCATTGACCTGGTATTGCAGTATCTCCAGGACCGGTGCACCCCTTCTTTAATGCAGTTTCTAAAATCAGAAAGAATTGAATTCAATGCTTTTTGTTCATTTTGCTTGTTTGTCGGATTTTGGGATTGACTCTTTGGCTTTGCTTTTCTTCTCCTCATTGGATTTTTCATGTTAAAAGTTGCAGAAGCCAGATGACAAGCTCATTTTGGTTCAACTTCAGCAACTGTGCATTGCATTGCCATGTAATGTAATGTAATGCAATGCTATCTATCTAGCTCTCCCTCTATACTTCCTTTTGGATAAACAGACATATTAGGCAAGCATTTTGGAGCTTTCACCTAAATAACTACAGGTGGTGAGATAAGCTGCACAATATAATTGACCTTTCAGTATATTGTTGCACACACACCATCTATTTAGCAAATGCCCTTGTTATCAACAGCAGCCTTTTAAACTCACCTGAGCTAACAGGTATGTGAGCTGGTTACTCTGCTGCGCTTAAAATTTCTTTTTTGGTTTGCTACAATGCCTTTTCTGAAACGTTGTCTCCCTCTGCTGGAACACTGACTTCTTTCATTTAATGCCTGCAGACTATTAAAGAGAAACCAACCCAAAAAGTTTGGTTGATTAGTCTGTGGCATTCTTTTAAACTGTTGCTTATGGCGGTCTCTGTGAGCTTCTCAGTGACATTCAGCCATCCAGGTATCCCGCCTGCAGTAGACGGAATGTGGCAATGGAACGCTGGCTGCGCGTGTCATAATAGGCTCTGAGCCTTTATATACCTGCGCACAGCAGCAGCCACCTTCAGTCTGCTGCTGGACAGCCAGCAGCAGCAGCAGCAGGAGAGGTAATTAATCAGCAACCCTCCTGCTAAGGGTAGACAGCTGCTCGTTCCACCCCCCCCCCCGCCTTAATTGGTTCTCCTCCCTTCCAACGGTGTTGAGGCGGGTGGGAACAGCCGGGGGTTGAGGGTACTGTGCTAAAAGAGGTGGAGTTATGCAGATCTAAAACGCGTGGATTGCAGCAGCAGCAAGCCGAAAAGTGCAGGCATGTGAGGGATCTAGAGGTTGACAGCATGTCTTCTTAACGGGAGTCCAGGTGGCCATCTCCACAAATGGACTTTTCAGAATCCTTGGGTGGCACCGTAGTCGGAAACCAATTCTGGTTATCGCTTCTCGGCCTTTTGGCTAAGATCAAGTGTAGTATCTGTTCTTATCAGTTTAATATCTGATACGTCCCCTATCTGGGGACCATATATTAAATGGATTTTTAGAACAGGGAGATGGAAAAAGAGCTTGCTCTGTCCACTCCACGCATTGACCTGGTATTGCAGTATCTCCAGGACCGGTGCACCCCTTCTTTAATGCAGTTTCTAAAATCAGAAAGAATTGAATTCAATGCTTTTTGTTCATTTTGCTTGTTTGTCGGATTTTGGGATGGACTCTTTGGCTTTGCTTTTCTTCTCCTCATTGGATTTTTCATGTTAAAAGTTGCAGAAGCCAGATGACAAGCTCATTTTGGTTCAACTTCAGCAACTGTGCATTGCATTGCCATGTAATGTAATGTAATGCAATGCTATCTATCTAGCTCTCCCTCTATACTTCCTTTTGGATAAACAGACATATTAGGCAAGCATTTTGGAGCTTTCACCTAAATAACTACAGGTGGTGAGATAAGCTGCACAATATAATTGACCTTTCAGTATATTGTTGCACACACACCATCTATTTAGCAAATGCCCTTGTTATCAACAGCAGCCTTTTAAACTCACCTGAGCTAACAGGTATGTGAGCTGGTTACTCTGCTGCGCTTAAAATTTCTTTTTTGGTTTGCTACAATGCCTTTTCTGAAACGTTGTC
This sequence comes from Phyllobates terribilis, assembly GCF_046119375.1. Taxonomy (NCBI): domain Eukaryota; kingdom Metazoa; phylum Chordata; class Amphibia; order Anura; family Dendrobatidae; genus Phyllobates; species Phyllobates terribilis. The sequence continues at coordinate 9,950,806 of NW_027362800.1, read as the reverse complement.
TCCCTCTGCTGGAACACTGACTTCTTTCATTTAATGCCTGCAGACTATAAAAGAGAAACCAACCCAAAAAGTTTGGTTGATTAGTCTGTGGCATTCTTTTAAACTGTTGCTTATGGCGGTCTCTGTGAGCTTCTCAGTGACATTCAGCCATCCAGGTATCCCGCCTGCAGTAGACGGAATGTGGCAATGGAACGCTGGCTGCGCGTGTCATAATAGGCTCTGAGCCTTTATATACCTGCGCACAGCAGCAGCCACCTTCAGTCTGCTGCTGGACAGCCAGCAGCAGCAGCAGCAGGAGAGGTAATTAATCAGCAACCCTCCTGCTAAGGGTAGACAGCTGCTCGTTCCACCCCCCCCCCGCCTTAATTGGTTCTCCTCCCTTCCAACGGTGTTGAGGCGGGTGGGAACAGCCGGGGGTTGAGGGTACTGTGCTAAAAGAGGTGAAGTTATGCAGATCTAAAACGCGTGGATTGCAGCAGCAGCAAGCCGAAAAGTGCAGGCATGTGAGGGATCTAGAGGTTGACAGCATGTCTTCTTAACGGGAGTCCAGGTGGCCATCTCCACAAATGGACTTTTCAGAATCCTTGGGTGGCACCGTAGTCGGAAACCAATTCTGGTTATCGCTTCTCGGCCTTTTGGCTAAGATCAAGTGTAGTATCTGTTCTTATCAGTTTAATATCTGATACGTCCCCTATCTGGGGACCATATATTAAATGGATTTTTAGAACAGGGAGATGGAAAAAGAGCTTGCTCTGTCCACTCCACGCATTGACCTGGTATTTCAGTATCTCCAGGACCGGTGCACCCCTTCTTTAATGCAGTTTCTAAAATCAGAAAGAATTGAATTCAATGCTTTTTGTTCATTTTGCTTGTTTGTCGGATTTTGGGATGGACTCTTTGGCTTTGCTTTTCTTCTCCTCATTGGATTTTTCATGTTAAAAGTTGCAGAAGCCAGATGACAAGCTCATTTTGGTTCAACTTCAGCAACTGTGCATTGCATTGCCATGTAATGTAATGTAATGCAATGCTATCTATCTAGCTCTCCCTCTATACTTCCTTTTGGATAAACAGACATATTAGGCAAGCATTTTGGAGCTTTCACCTAAATAACTACAGGTGGTGAGATAAGCTGCACAATATAATTGACCTTTCAGTATATTGTTGCACACACACCATCTATTTAGCAAATGCCCTTGTTATCAACAGCAGCCTTTTAAACTCACCTGAGCTAACAGGTATGTGAGCTGGTTACTCTGCTGCGCTTAAAATTTCTTTTTTGGTTTGCTACAATGCCTTTTCTGAAACGTTGTCTCCCTCTGCTGGAACACTGACTTCTTTCATTTAATGCCTGCAGACTATAAAAGAGAAACCAACCCAAAAAGTTTGGTTGATTAGTCTGTGGCATTCTTTTAAACTGTTGCTTATGGCGGTCTCTGTGAGCTTCTCAGTGACATTCAGCCATCCAGGTATCCCGCCTGCAGTAGACGGAATGTGGCAATGGAACGCTGGCTGCGCATGTCATAATAGGCTCTGAGCCTTTATATACCTGCGCACAGCAGCAGCCACCTTCAGTCTGCTGCTGGACAGCCAGCAGCAGCAGCAGCAGGAGAGGTAATTAATCAGCAACCCTCCTGCTAAGGGTAGACAGCTGCTCGTTCCACCCCCCCCGCCTTAATTGGTTCTCCTCCCTTCCAACGGTGATGAGGCGGGTGGGAACAGCCGAGGGTTGAGGGTACTGTGCTAAAAGAGGTGGAGTTATGCAGATCTAAAACGCGTGGATTGCAGCAGCAGCAAGCCGAAAAGTGCAGGCATGTGAGGGATCTAGAGGTTGACAGCATGTCTTCTTAACGGGAGTCCAGGTGGCCATCTCCACAAATGGACTTTTCAGAATCCTTGGGTGGCACCGTAGTCGGAAACCAATTCTGGTTATCGCTTCTCGGCCTTTTGGCTAAGATCAAGTGTAGTATCTGTTCTTATCAGTTTAATATCTGATACGTCCCCTATCTGGGGACCATATATTAAATGGATTTTTAGAACAGGGAGATGGAAAAAGAGCTTGCTCTGTCCACTCCACGCATTGACCTGGTATTGCAGTATCTCCAGGACCGGTGCACCCCTTCTTTAATGCAGTTTCTAAAATCAGAAAGAATTGAATTCAATGCTTTTTGTTCATTTTGCTTGTTTGTCGGATTTTGGGATGGACTCTTTGGCTTTGCTTTTCTTCTCCTCATTGGATTTTTCATGTTAAAAGTTGCAGAAGCCAGATGACAAGCTCATTTTGGTTCAACTTCAGCAACTGTGCATTGCATTGCCATGTAATGTAATGTAATGCAATGCTATCTATCTAGCTCTCCCTCTATACTTCCTTTTGGATAAACAGACATATTAGGCAAGCATTTTGGAGCTTTCACCTAAATAACTACAGGTGGTGAGATAAGCTGCACAATATAATTGACCTTTCAGTATATTGTTGCACACACACCATCTATTTAGCAAATGCCCTTGTTATCAACAGCAGCCTTTTAAACTCACCTGAGCTAACAGGTATGTGAGCTGGTTACTCTGCTGCGCTTAAAATTTCTTTTTTGGTTTGCTACAATGCCTTTTCTGAAACGTTGTCTCCCTCTGCTGGAACACTGACTTCTTTCATTTAATGCCTGCAGACTATAAAAGAGAAACCAACCCAAAAAGTTTGGTTGATTAGTCTGTGGCATTCTTTTAAACTGTTGCTTATGGCGGTCTCTGTGAGCTTCTCAGTGACATTCAGCCATCCAGGTATCCCGCCTGCAGTAGACGGAATGTGGCAATGGAACGCTGGCTGCGCATGTCATAATAGGCTCTGAGCCTTTATATACCTGCGCACAGCAGCAGCCACCTTCAGTCTGCTGCTGGACAGCCAGCAGCAGCAGCAGCAGGAGAGGTAATTAATCAGCAACCCTCCTGCTAAGGGTAGACAGCTGCTCGTTCCACCCCCCCCCGCCTTAATTGGTTCTCCTCCCTTCCAACGGTGTTGAGGCGGGTGGGAACAGCCGAGGGTTGAGGGTACTGTGCTAAAAGAGGTGGAGTTATGCAGATCTAAAACGCGTGGATTGCAGCAGCAGCAAGCCGAAAAGTGCAGGCATGTGAGGGATCTAGAGGTTGACAGCATGTCTTCTTAACGGGAGTCCAGGTGGCCATCTCCACAAATGGACTTTTCAGAATCCTTGGGTGGCACCGTAGTCGGAAACCAATTCTGGTTATCGCTTCTCGGCCTTTTGGCTAAGATCAAGTGTAGTATCTGTTCTTATCAGTTTAATATCTGATACGTCCCCTATCTGGGGACCATATATTAAATGGATTTTTAGAACAGGGAGATGGAAAAAGAGCTTGCTCTGTCCACTCCACGCATTGACCTGGTATTGCAGTATCTCCAGGACCGGTGCACCCCTTCTTTAATGCAGTTTCTAAAATCAGAAAGAATTGAATTCAATGCTTTTTGTTCATTTTGCTTGTTTGTCGGATTTTGGGATGGACTCTTTGGCTTTGCTTTTCTTCTCCTCATTGGATTTTTCATGTTAAAAGTTGCAGAAGCCAGATGACAAGCTCATTTTGGTTCAACTTCAGCAACTGTGCATTGCATTGCCATGTAATGTAATGTAATGCAATGCTATCTATCTAGCTCTCCCTCTATACTTCCTTTTGGATAAACAGACATATTAGGCAAGCATTTTGGAGCTTTCACCTAAATAACTACAGGTGGTGAGATAAGCTGCACAATATAATTGACCTTTCAGTATATTGTTGCACACACACCATCTATTTAGCAAATGCCCTTGTTATCAACAGCAGCCTTTTAAACTCACCTGAGCTAACAGGTATGTGAGCTGGTTACTCTGCTGCGCTTAAAATTTCTTTTTTGGTTTGCTACAATGCCTTTTCTGAAACGTTGTCTCCCTCTGCTGGAACACTGACTTCTTTCATTTAATGCCTGCAGACTATAAAAGAGAAACCAACCCAAAAAGTTTGGTTGATTAGTCTGTGGCATTCTTTTAAACTGTTGCTTATGGCGGTCTCTGTGAGCTTCTCAGTGACATTCAGCCATCCAGGTATCCCGCCTGCAGTAGACGGAATGTGGCAATGGAACGCTGGCTGCGCGTGTCATAATAGGCTCTGAGCCTTTATATACCTGCGCACAGCAGCAGCCACCTTCAGTCTGCTGCTGGACAGCCAGCAGCAGCAGCAGGAGAGGTAATTAATCAGCAACCCTCCTGCTAAGGGTAGACAGCTGCTCGTTCCACCCCCCCCCCCGCCTTAATTGGTTCTCCTCCCTTCCAACGGTGTTGAGGCGGGTGGGAACAGCCGGGGGTTGAGGGTACTGTGCTAAAAGAGGTGGAGTTATGCAGATCTAAAACGCGTGGATTGCAGCAGCAGCAAGCCGAAAAGTGCAGGCATGTGAGGGATCTAGAGGTTGACAGCATGTCTTCTTAACGGGAGTCCAGGTGGCCATCTCCACAAATGGACTTTTCAGAATCCTTGGGTGGCACCGTAGTCGGAAACCAATTCTGGTTATCGCTTCTCGGCCTTTTGGCTAAGATCAAGTGTAGTATCTGTTCTTATCAGTTTAATATCTGATACGTCCCCTATCTGGGGACCATATATTAAATGGATTTTTAGAACAGGGAGATGGAAAAAGAGCTTGCTCTGTCCACTCCACGCATTGACCTGGTATTGCAGTATCTCCAGGACCGGTGCACACCTTCTTTAATGCAGTTTCTAAAATCAGAAAGAATTGAATTCAATGCTTTTTGTTCATTTTGCTTGTTTGTCGGATTTTGGGATGGACTCTTTGGCTTTGCTTTTCTTCTCCTCATTGGATTTTTCATGTTAAAAGTTGCAGAAGCCAGATGACAAGCTCATTTTGGTTCAACTTCAGCAACTGTGCATTGCATTGCCATGTAATGTAATGTAATGCAATGCTATCTATCTAGCTCTAACTCTATACTTCCTTTTGGATAAACAGACATATTAGGCAAGCATTTTGGAGCTTTCACCTAAATAACTACAGGTGGTGAGATAAGCTGCACAATATAATTGACCTTTCAGTATATTGTTGCACACACACCATCTATTTAGCAAATGCCCTTGTTATCAACAGCAGCCTTTTAAACTCACCTGAGCTAACAGGTATGTGAGCTGGTTACTCTGCTGCGCTTAAAATTTCTTTTTTGGTTTGCTACAATGCCTTTTCTGAAACGTTGTCTCCCTCTGCTGGAACACTGACTTCTTTCATTTAATGCCTGCAGACTATAAAAGAGAAACCAACCCAAAAAGTTTGGTTGATTAGTCTGTGGCATTCTTTTAAACTGTTGCTTATGGCGGTCTCTGTGAGCTTCTCAGTGACATTCAGCCATCCAGGTATCCCGCCTGCAGTAGACGGAATGTGGCAATGGAACGCTGGCTGCGCGTGTCATAATAGGCTCTGAGCCTTTATATACCTGCGCACAGCAGCAGCCACCTTCAGTCTGCTGCTGGACAGCCAGCAGCAGCAGCAGCAGGAGAGGTAATTAATCAGCAACCCTCCTGCTAAGGGTAGACAGCTGCTCGTTCCACCCCCCCCCCCGCCTTAATTGGTTCTCCTCCCTTCCAACGGTGTTGAGGCGGGTGGGAACAGCCGGGGGTTGAGGGTACTGTGCTAAAAGAGGTGGAGTTATGCAGATCTAAAACGCGTGGATTGCAGCAGCAGCAAGCTGAAAAGTGCAGGCATGTGAGGGATCTAGAGGTTGACAGCATGTCTTCTTAACGGGAGTCCAGGTGGCCATCTCCACAAATGGACTTTTCAGAATCCTTGGGTGGCACCGTAGTCGGAAACCAATTCTGGTTATCGCTTCTCGGCCTTTTGGCTAAGATCAAGTGTAGTATCTGTTCTTATCAGTTTAATATCTGATACGTCCCCTATCTGGGGACCATATATTAAATGGATTTTTAGAACAGGGAGATGGAAAAAGAGCTTGCTCTGTCCACTCCACGCATTGACCTGGTATTGCAGTATCTCCAGGACCGGTGCACCCCTTCTTTAATGCAGTTTCTAAAATCAGAAAGAATTGAATTCAATGCTTTTTGTTCATTTTGCTTGTTTGTCGGATTTTGGGATGGACTCTTTGGCTTTGCTTTTCTTCTCCTCATTGGATTTTTCATGTTAAAAGTTGCAGAAGCCAGATGACAAGCTCATTTTGGTTCAACTTCAGCAACTGTGCATTGCATTGCCATGTAATGTAATGTAATGCAATGCTATCTATCTAGCTCTCCCTCTATACTTCCTTTTGGATAAACAGACATATTAGGCAAGCATTTTGGAGCTTTCACCTAAATAACTACAGGTGGTGAGATAAGCTGCACAATATAATTGACCTTTCAGTATATTGTTGCACACACACCATCTATTTAGCAAATGCCCTTGTTATCAACAGCAGCCTTTTAAACTCACCTGAGCTAACAGGTATGTGAGCTGGTTACTCTGCTGCGCTTAAAATTTCTTTTTTGGTTTGCTACAATGCCTTTTCTGAAACGTTGTCTCCCTCTGCTGGAACACTGACTTCTTTCATTTAATGCCTGCAGACTATAAAAGAGAAACCAACCCAAAAAGTTTGGTTGATTAGTCTGTGGCATTCTTTTAAACTGTTGCTTATGGCGGTCTCTGTGAGCTTCTCAGTGACATTCAGCCATCCAGGTATCCCGCCTGCAGTAGACGGAATGTGGCAATGGAACGCTGGCTGCGCGTGTCATAATAGGCTCTGAGCCTTTATATACCTGCGCACAGCAGCAGCCACCTTCAGTCTGCTGCTGGACAGCCAGCAGCAGCAGCAGCAGGAGAGGTAATTAATCAGCAACCCTCCTGCTAAGGGTAGACAGCTGCTCGTTCCACCCCCCCCCCCGCCTTAATTGGTTCTCCTCCCTTCCAACGGTGTTGAGGCGGGTGGGAACAGCCGGGGGTTGAGGGTACTGTGCTAAAAGAGGTGGAGTTATGCAGATCTAAAACGCGTGGATTGCAGCAGCAGCAAGCCGAAAAGTGCAGGCATGTGAGGGATCTAGAGGTTGACAGCATGTCTTCTTAACGGGAGTCCAGGTGGCCATCTCCACAAATGGACTTTTCAGAATCCTTGGGTGGCACCGTAGTCGGAAACCAATTCTGGTTATCGCTTCTCGGCCTTTTGGCTAAGATCAAGTGTAGTATCTGTTCTTATCAGTTTAATATCTGATACGTCCCCTATCTGGGGACCATATATTAAATGGATTTTTAGAACAGGGAGATGGAAAAAGAGCTTGCTCTGTCCACTCCACGCATTGACCTGGTATTGCAGTATCTCCAGGACCGGTGCACCCCTTCTTTAATGCAGTTTCTAAAATCAGAAAGAATTGAATTCAATGCTTTTTGTTCATTTTGCTTGTTTGTCGGATTTTGGGATGGACTCTTTGGCTTTGCTTTTCTTCTCCTCATTGGATTTTTCATGTTAAAAGTTGCAGAAGCCAGATGACAAGCTCATTTTGGTTCAACTTCAGCAACTGTGCATTGCATTGCCATGTAATGTAATGTAATGCAATGCTATCTATCTAGCTCTCCCTCTATACTTCCTTTTGGATAAACAGACATATTAGGCAAGCATTTTGGAGCTTTCACCTAAATAACTACAGGTGGTGAGATAAGCTGCACAATATAATTGACCTTTCAGTATATTGTTGCACACACACCATCTATTTAGCAAATGCCCTTGTTATCAACAGCAGCCTTTTAAACTCACCTGAGCTAACAGGTATGTGAGCTGGTTACTCTGCTGCGCTTAAAATTTCTTTTTTGGTTTGCTACAATGCCTTTTCTGAAACGTTGTCTCCCTCTGCTGGAACACTGACTTCTTTCATTTAATGCCTGCAGACTATAAAAGAGAAACCAACCCAAAAAGTTTGGTTGATTAGTCTGTGGCATTCTTTTAAACTGTTGCTTATGGCGGTCTCTGTGAGCTTCTCAGTGACATTCAGCCATCCAGGTATCCCGCCTGCAGTAGACGGAATGTGGCAATGGAACGCTGGCTGCGCGTGTCATAATAGGCTCTGAGCCTTTATATACCTGCGCACAGCAGCAGCCACCTTCAGTCTGCTGCTGGACAGCCAGCAGCAGCAGCAGCAGGAGAGGTAATTAATCAGCAACCCTCCTGCTAAGGGTAGACAGCTGCTCGTTCCACCCCCCCCCTGCCTTAATTGGTTTTCCTCCCTTCCAACGGTGTTGAGGCGGGTGGGAACAGCCGGGGGTTGAGGGTACTGTGCTAAAAGAGGTGGAGTTATGCAGATCTAAAACGCGTGGATTGCAGCAGCAGCAAGCCGAAAAGTGCAGGCATGTGAGGGATCTAGAGGTTGACAGCATGTCTTCTTAACGGGAGTCCAGGTGGCCATCTCCACAAATGGACTTTTCAGAATCCTTGGGTGGCACCGTAGTCGGAAACCAATTCTGGTTATCGCTTCTCGGCCTTTTGGCTAAGATCAAGTGTAGTATCTGTTCTTATCAGTTTAATATCTGATACGTCCCCTATCTGGGGACCATATATTAAATGGATTTTTAGAACAGGGAGATGGAAAAAGAGCTTGCTCTGTCCACTCCACGCATTGACCTGGTATTGCAGTATCTCCAGGACCGGTGCACCCCTTCTTTAATGCAGTTTCTAAAATCAGAAAGAATTGAATTCAATGCTTTTTGTTCATTTTGCTTGTTTGTCGGATTTTGGGATGGACTCTTTGGCTTTGCTTTTCTTCTCCTCATTGGATTTTTCATGTTAAAAGTTGCAGAAGCCAGATGACAAGCTCATTTTGGTTCAACTTCAGCAACTGTGCATTGCATTGCCATGTAATGTAATGTAATGCAATGCTATCTATCTAGCTCTCCCTCTATACTTCCTTTTGGATAAACAGACATATTAGGCAAGCATTTTGGAGCTTTCACCTAAATAACTACAGGTGGTGAGATAAGCTGCACAATATAATTGACCTTTCAGTATATTGTTGCACACACACCATCTATTTAGCAAATGCCCTTGTTATCAACAGCAGCCTTTTAAACTCACCTGAGCTAACAGGTATGTGAGCTGGTTACTTTGCTGCGCTTAAAATTTCTTTTTTGGTTTGCTACAATGCCTTTTCTGAAACGTTGTCTCCCTCTGCTGGAACACTGACTTCTTTCATTTAATGCCTGCAGACTATAAAAGAGAAACCAACCCAAAAAGTTTGGTTGATTAGTCTGTGGCATTCTTTTAAACTGTTGCTTATGGCGGTCTCTGTGAGCTTCTCAGTGACATTCAGCCATCCAGGTATCCCGCCTGCAGTAGACGGAATGTGGCAATGGAACGCTGGCTGCGCGTGTCATAATAGGCTCTGAGCCTTTATATACCTGCGCACAGCAGCAGCCACCTTCAGTCTGCTGCTGGACAGCCAGCAGCAGCAGCAGCAGGAGAGGTAATTAATCAGCAACCCTCCTGCTAAGGGTAGACAGCTGCTCGTTCCACCCCCCCCCCGCCTTAATTGGTTCTCCTCCCTTCCAACGGTGTTGAGGCGGGTGGGAACAGCCGGGGGTTGAGGGTACTGTGCTAAAAGAGGTGGAGTTATGCAGATCTAAAACGCGTGGATTGCAGCAGCAGCAAGCCGAAAAGTGCAGGCATGTGAGGGATCTAGAGGTTGACAGCATGTCTACTTAACGGGAGTCCAGGTGGCCATCTCCACAAATGGACTTTTCAGAATCCTTGGGTGGCACCGTAGTCGGAAACCAATTCTGGTTATCGCTTCTCGGCCTTTTGGCTAAGATCAAGTGTAGTATCTGTTCTTTTAAGAACACGAGAGCTACGATCTACACTTGACGAGAGCGATCGAACTTGGAAGGAGAAGAGCTTCGGAGCGCAGCTGACATCGGAGAAGGAAGGCGGATATCGGTGGGAGGAAGAAGCTCTAAAGAATCCAGAAGAAGACGAAGACTCGGAGAAGAATCGGGCTGTCCTGTGGAATCTTTGAGTAAGAAAATCATCGAGACAAAGACCTTTCGGGGAATTTGTCCAGAACACGACGGGAGAAGAATCTGCATAGCTCCACCCATTTCGGGAAGAGCTCCAGATCCAGCTCCAAGAAGTAACTGCAGGAGGAAAGCCATGGCAAGCGCTGCGAGGAAGGCCGAAAAGAAGAGCCTGGAGCAGGGGACAGCCAGGAGGGCCCAGCCAGGAGCCGATTCTGACCCCAAGGACTCTGCCTCCACGACTGGCCAGCAGAAGGGACCCCAGAAGCCCCGCCACGAAGCTCCAGCCCTGGAGCCATGGATGCGGCAGACGGTGGCCCTGAAGCTGAAGGAAGTGGATGGGAGGGTGCCGGACATGTCCTCGGACGTGTTCTGCCAGAAGATGCTGCTGGATCGAGGCTTCTCCAGGTCGGACACCCTCAGCATCCAGACCTTCTTGACGGGGATCTTCTTCGTCACCTTCGCCACTGTGAACACCTGCAGGAGGTTCTGGGAAATGGTAAGCGCAAAAGGATCGGATAATTCTTTCTCTGCCTTTACAGGTAGCTGCCCTATCCAGAGGGACGAAAGGAGGATCACGGTCTCCATGCGCAACCCGCACACCCCAGGCCAAGACATCTGTACCTTCCTGAGACGCTTCTGTTTGGTTGTGAAGGAACCCTCTCACATCCTGAATGGACTCGGCTTCTGGACAGGTAAGTGGTCGGTGACTGTTAGACTTCACAGGGACCTGGCGTACTCAGACGGACTTCGGCACCTGCCCCCGACATTCTCCCTGGGCAACTCCTACGGCCTCATCTATTACCCGGACATGCCGCGGAACTGCAGGAGATGCGGCAAGAACGGCCACGAGATGAAGGACTGCAAGGAGGATGCCTGCAGGATTTGTCGAGTGACGGGACACAGCTCGAAGGACTGCCCGAAGAAGACGTCCTGCAACCTGTGTGGGCTGGCGGCTCATCTGTACAAGGATTGCCCCAAGCGTGAGAGATCCTGGGCATCGGTGGTTGCGACGACCCCAGCTCCGGAGGACAAGGCCCCGACGACCAGGCCTGTGAAGGTCAAGGACGCGACGACCAAGGCCCCAGCGGCCAAGGCCGAGACGACCAAGGCCAAAGCGGTCAAGGAGTCGGTGGCCAAAGCCCCAGCGACGGTCCCAGCAGCTCCGAAGCAGAAGAAAAAGTCAAAGGAGGGTAAGAGTTCTGTCACCCCTCTCTCGATCCCTCCCCCTGCCACCCCCGTCCAATCCCCCCCCACCCCGGCCACCCCTGCTGAGGATTCCACTTCCTCTTCCTCCTTCCCCTACTCCTCAGCAGGTGTCCTTTCCCCTGCCCCGGCAGCCACTCTCCCTCCTCAGACCATGGTAGTGGTGGAATTAACCTTTCCTCCACCTGCCGCTATCTATTCCGAGGAGGATTTTCCCCTTCTTGTCTCCCCAGTTCCAACCCGGGGAAAGAGGAAGGTGGAGGACAGCCCTGCTACTGAATCCTCCAAAAAGAAGATTCTGGATTTCGTAGGCGAAAAGGAGGATACCCTCCCTGAGCCAGAAGAGATGGAGCACATGGTTGAGACCCTGGTGGCCGAGCCAGAAGAGGAGGAACTGGTGGTCGCCGAGATCGAGGCCGCGCTGCTTGACCAGATGGAGGAAGAGGGCCTGCTGGTGATCCCGTCACCAGCAGTCAACACCGACGAGGGACCACCCGACCGGAGTGGTAACTAAGGTGTATTGCCTGCGCTAACTTTTTCTTTTTTCCCTACATGATGGCTAATATTAACTTATTTTCCATTAATGTCAGGAGCATCAAGGACAAGTTCAGACATCAGACTATTTATGCCTTCCTTACTTCCCAGTTGTGTGATGTTTATATGTTGCAGGAATGTTCCCTTCCCTCCTCTAGGTCCTTCAAACATCTGGCCAGGGAGTGGTCCCACGGTCCATCCTACTGGTCCGGTGGGGGTGACTGCAAGTCTGCAGGGGTCGCAATTCTGATCAGGGGGGGCGCATTCACGCTTGAGTCCGTCCAGGAGCTCATCTGCGGCAGGGCTCTTGTTGTAGATGGCAACTGGGCGGGAGAACCTGTCAGGTTCATCAACGTGTATGCGTCCCCACTGAAGAATGAGCGTTTGGAGCTTTTCCAGACCCTGCGGCTTCAGCTTGCCACCACCAGGACCTTAGTGATGGCCGGGGATTTCAACTGCCCCATCGAGGAGGATGGTCGTAGTTCTGGCACATCTGCCAAGTTGGACATCACGTCCAAGCTGCTCATCGAGATGGTAACCGAGGCCTCTCTTCAGGACGTGGTGGGCTCCATGGGGAGAGGCTCCACGAACTATTCGTGGAGCCGACCGGATGGCTCACTCCGCTCCAGGATTGACTTTGTGTTCACCTCTCGGGCAGTCAGGCAGAGTAGGCACTCGATGGTCCCCTGCTTCTTCTCCGACCACAGAGCCATTCACTTACAAGGTGTCCTCGGCGACGGTTTTCCGTCCGGCCCCGGCTCCTGGAAGCTGAATTGTGCTCTGCTGGCTCAGGATGAAGTCGTGGAGGAGCTGAGAGCAGCCTACGCAATGTGGCAGTCCTACAAGGGTAGCTTCCAAACAGTCTCTGATTGGTGGGAATATGTTAAACTTGAGTTTCGCTGTTTCTTTCAGGCCAAGGGTCGACAACAGGCGTGTGAGAAGAGGAGGGACTTCAGAGGGCTGCAGCGCGAGCTGCGGTCGCTGCAGGACCTTCTTCACTGTGGCTGGGACGTGAGGGAGGAGCTGGAGGAGACCAAGAAGAGCCTGAAAAGGCACTTTGAGGAGGAGTCCAAGCGAATCGTCTTCCGTTCCAAAGTGGAGAATCTGGAGAAGGGTGAGAAATGTAACTCATTCTTTTTCAGGAAACTTCATGCCGGTCACACGCCCCTGAACGAGCTGCGAGACGAGAGCGGAAACATGCGACGTGGGAAGGAGGACGTGATGAGGGTCGTCAGCGACTTCTACAGCGAACTCTACTCCCACAAGACTACCGACCCCGACGCTGCTGATAACTTCCTGTCAGGTATCACTAACCATCTTGATCCTGCAGGCACGGCAGCCTTGGACAAACCTCTGATGGTGGGCGAATTGCTCTCTGCCGCTAAATCCTTTAGGACCGGCAGGACCCCGGGCAGTGATGGTCTTCCAGCGGAGCTCTATGTAGCGCTGGGAGACCTCATCTGTCCGGACCTGTTGGACCTGTACGAGGAGATGGTGGTGGAGGGTAGAATGCCTCCATCTTTGAGGGAAGGAATGGTCACGATCCTGTACAAGCGGAAGGGAGAGAGTTGCGACCTGAGGAATTGGCGTCCCATCACTCTGCTCAACGTGGACTACAAGATCCTGGCCAAGACGATGGCGACACGACTTAAGACGGTCATCGGACGGATCATCCACCCGGACCAGACCTGCGGCATCCCTGGACGTCGCATCGCAGACAGCCTCGCTCTCGTGCGGGACACGGTCGAGTACATCAAGGTCCGCCGCGCACACGCGGCCCTGGTCTCCTTGGATCAGGAGAAGGCCTTCGACCGGGTTTCCCACGAGTTCATGGGCCGAGCTCTGCACCGGTTAGGTTTGGGTAACATGTTTTGTTCGTATGTCCGTTTGATGTATTTTGATATCCACAGCTCGGTGTTGGTGAAAGGCTGGAAGACTGACCCCTTCCCTGTCCTCTCTGGGGTCAGACAAGGCTGCCCTCTATCACCTCTTCTTTTTGTTTGTGTTATAGAACTCTTCGCAGAGGCTATCCGGCAGAATGGAGAGATCAGAGGGATCACCGCACCGGGTCCGGGACGACACGAGGTCAAGTGCTCGCTCTACATGGACGACGTCACCGTCTTCTGCGCTGATCGTGGTTCAGTCGACGCCCTCGTCCAGACGTGTGAGAGGTTCAGCCGGGCTTCAGGGGCCAAAGTCAACTGCAGGAAGTCGGAAGCCATGCTCTTCGGGGATTGGCAGCCGGCCTCCTCCGCCCCCTTCCCCTTCAACATTCAACCGGATTTCCTCAAGGTGCTGGGAGTCTGGTTCGGGAAGGAAGGAGCGGCCCTCAAGTCCTGGCAAGAACGCTTGGCCAAGGTGAAGCAACGGATCGGACTCTGGAGCCTCAGACACCTCACTTGTGAGGGTAAGGCACTCGTCCTGCGTAATGAGGTCCTGCCCGTCTTGCAGTACACGGCGCAGGCCTGGCCCCCACACGTCACTGTGTGCAGGGCCATTACCAGGACAGTGTTTCACTTTGTCTGGGGATCCAAGATGGACAGAGTCAGGCGGGCCGTCATGTACAAGGAGCCTCGCAAGGGTGGGAAGGGCGTTCCAGATATCCCCACCCTCCTGCGATCCTCTTTTGTGTGTGATTGTGTCCGCCGGACTTTGCAAGTCAAGAATGGCTCCGCGGGCAGGTCCATGTCTCGCTTCTTCCTGCTTCCTCTTTGGAGGCGACTCGGCTGGGACAAGTGGGACAGCTCCTTCCCCTGCAACTGGACGACGCCATGGTTCTATGGAGACGTCGTTCGATTTGTGGGGGAACATCAACTGGAGGGACTCAAGCCCGACTTGTGGAAGCCCAAAACTATCCACAAGCTCATCAGAGCCAAGGATGACGTGGAGAACATCACAGGACTTCACCAGGACACGCTGGAGACTGTGTGGACAAATGTGTCGTCTGACAGGCTGACCAACGGGCACAAGGACTTGTCGTGGATGGCGATTCAGGGCGGACTGCCCGTCCGGTCATTCATGCATGCCCGGAACCTGTGCAAGACCCGGTACTGCCCAAGGTGCCCCTTCGTGGAGGAAACATCTTTGCACACTTTTTGGGACTGCGGATTTGCACAGCGCCTGTTGACTGCCCTTGAGGACGACCTGAGGAACTCTGTCCCCAGGGCGAGCCTATCGCACCATTCTGTGCTTTACGGACTCTTCCCTGGGGTTCATACCGTCGGAGCCATCCAGGAGGCTTGGCGCCTTATGAACTGCTTCAAGGATGCCGTTTGGGTCGCCAGGAACCGGCTCATCTTGAGGAGGGAGAGGATGTCCATCCAGGACTGCCGCAGGCTGATCCACAGCCTGCTCAGAGACTATTCCATCGTGGACGGTCCGGAGGACGAGGATGAGGACTAAACCCCTCCTCCCCCTCTCCCCTTATGTGTCTTGTCTTTTAATAAAGCTTCAGGCCTGTGATTTTCCCCTCCCCATCCCCTTTTTCCCAATCCCCATCCCTTATCACGGTTCGTCGTACTGTATTGATTGACATGCTTTTTCTTTCATATTGAGTGTTTTGTGTAGCATAGGGGTGTGATGTGTCTAGTTAGTGCGTCGTATCCTCATGCTATGTAAATGTGATGTAGAATTCTGTGTGTACTGGGCTGCGGAACTGTACACTGTCTGTTAACTTATTTTTTGTGCTAATAAAAGATATATTCAATCAAAAAAATCTGTTCTTATCAGTTTAATATCTGATACGTCCCCTATCTGGGGACCATATATTAAATGGATTTTTAGAACAGGGAGATGGAAAAAGAGCTTGCTCTGTCCACTCCACGCATTGACCTGGTATTGCAGTATCTCCAGGACCGGTGCACCCCTTCTTTAATGCAGTTTCTAAAATCAGAAAGAATTGAATTCAATGCTTTTTGTTCATTTTGCTTGTTTGTCGGATTTTGGGATGGACTCTTTGGCTTTGCTTTTCTTCTCCTCATTGGATTTTTCATGTTAAAAGTTGCAGAAGCCAGATGACAAGCTCATTTTGGTTCAACTTCAGCAACTGTGCATTGCATTGCCATGTAATGTAATGTAATGCAATGCTATCTATCTAGCTCTCCCTCTATACTTCCTTTTGGATAAACAGACATATTAGGCAAGCATTTTGGAGCTTTCACCTAAATAACTACAGGTGGTGAGATAAGCTGCACAATATAATTGACCTTTCAGTATATTGTTGCACACACACCATCTATTTAGCAAATGCCCTTGTTATCAACAGCAGCCTTTTAAACTCACCTGAGCTAACAGGTATGTGAGCTGGTTACTCTGCTGCGCTTAAAATTTCTTTTTTGGTTTGCTACAATGCCTTTTCTGAAACGTTGTCTCCCTCTGCTGGAACACTGACTTCTTTCATTTAATGCCTGCAGACTATAAAAGAGAAACCAACCCAAAAAGTTTGGTTGATTAGTCTGTGGCATTCTTTTAAACTGTTGCTTATGGCGGTCTCTGTGAGCTTCTCAGTGACATTCAGCCATCCAGGTATCCCGCCTGCAGTAGACGGAATGTGGCAATGGAACGCTGGCTGCGCGTGTCATAATAGGCTCTGAGCCTTTATATACCTGCGCACAGCAGCAGCCACCTTCAGTCTGCTGCTGGACAGCCAGCAGCAGCAGCAGCAGGAGAGGTAATTAATCAGCAACCCTCCTGCTAAGGGTAGACAGCTGCTCGTTCCACCCCCCCCCCCCCCGCCTTAATTGGTTCTCCTCCCTTCCAACGGTGTTGAGGCGGGTGGGAACAGCCGGGGGTTGAGGGTACTGTGCTAAAAGAGGTGGAGTTATGCAGATCTAAAACGCGTGGATTGCAGCAGCAGCAAGCCGAAAAGTGCAGGCATGTGAGGGATCTAGAGGTTGACAGCATGTCTTCTTAACGGGAGTCCAGGTGGCCATCTCCACAAATGGACTTTTCAGAATCCTTGGGTGGCACCGTAGTCGGAAACCAATTCTGGTTATCGCTTCTCGGCCTTTTGGCTAAGATCAAGTGTAGTATCTGTTCTTATCAGTTTAATATCTGATACGTCCCCTATCTGGGGACCATATATTAAATGGATTTTTAGAACAGGGAGATGGAAAAAGAGCTTGCTCTGTCCACTCCACGCATTGACCTGGTATTGCAGTATCTCCAGGACCGGTGCACCCCTTCTTTAATGCAGTTTCTAAAATCAGAAAGAATTGAATTCAATGCTTTTTGTTCATTTTGCTTGTTTGTCGGATTTTGGGATGGACTCTTTGGCTTTGCTTTTCTTCTCCTCATTGGATTTTTCATGTTAAAAGTTGCAGAAGCCAGATGACAAGCTCATTTTGGTTCAAATTCAGCAACTGTGCATTGCATTGCCATGTAATGTAATGTAATGCAATGCTATCTATCTAGCTCTCCCTCTATACTTCCTTTCGGATAAACAGACATATTAGGCAAGCGTTTTGGAGCTTTCACCTAAATAACTACAGGTGGTGAGATAAGCTGCATAATATAATTGACCTTTCAGTATATTGTTGCACACACACCATCTATTTAGCAAATGCCCTTGTTATCAACAGCAGCCTTTTAAACTCACCTGAGCTAACAGGTATGTGAGCTGGTTACTCTGCTGCGCTTAAAATTTCTTTTTTGGTTTGCTACAATGCCTTTTCTGAAACGTTGTCTCCCTCTGCTGGAACACTGACTTCTTTCATTTAATGCCTGCAGACTATAAAAGAGAAACCAACCCAAAAAGTTTGGTTGATTAGTCTGTGGCATTCTTTTAAACTGTTGCTTATGGCGGTCTCTGTGAGCTTCTCAGTGACATTCAGCCATCCAGGTATCCCGCCTGCAGTAGACGGAATGTGGCAATGGAACGCTGGCTGCGCGTGTCATAATAGGCTCTGAGCCTTTATATACCTGCGCACAGCAGCAGCCACCTTCAGTCTGCTGCTGGACAGCCAGCAGCAGCAGCAGCAGGAGAGGTAATTAATCAGCAACCCTCCTGCTAAGGGTAGACAGCTGCTCGTTCCACCCCCCCCCCGCCTTAATTGGTTCTCCTCCCTTCCAACGGTGTTGAGGCGGGTGGGAACAGCCGGGGGTTGAGGGTACTGTGCTAAAAGAGGTGGAGTTATGCAGATCTAAAACGCGTGGATTGCAGCAGCAGCAAGCCGAAAAGTGCAGGCATGTGAGGGATCTAGAGGTTGACAGCATGTCTTCTTAACGGGAGTCCAGGTGGCCATCTCCACAAATGGACTTTTCAGAATCCTTGGGTGGCACCGTAGTCGGAAACCAATTCTGGTTATCGCTTCTCGGCCTTTTGGCTAAGATCAAGTGTAGTATCTGTTCTTTTAAGAACACAAGAGCTACGATCTACACTTGACGAGAGCGATCGAACTCGGAAGGAGAAGAGCTTCGGAGCGCAGCTGACATCGGAGAAGGAAGGCGGATATCGGTGGGAGGAAGAAGCTCTAAAGAATCCAGAAGAAGACGAAGACTCGGAGAAGAATCGGGCTGTCCTGTGGAATCTTTGAGTAAGAAAATCATCGAGACAAAGACCTTTCGGGGAATTTGTCCAGAACACGACGGGAGAAGAATCTGCATAGCTCCACCCATTTCGGGAAGAGCTCCAGATCCAGCTCCAAGAAGTAACTGCAGGAGGAAAGCCATGGCAAGCGCTGCGAGGAAGGCCGAAAAGAAGAGCCTGGAGCAGGGGACAGCCAGGAGGGCCCAGCCAGGAGCCGATTCTGACCCCAAGGACTCTGCCTCCACGACTGGCCAGCAGAAGGGACCCCAGAAGCCCCGCCACGAAGCTCCAGCCCTGGAGCCATGGATGCGGCAGACGGTGGCCCTGAAGCTGAAGGAAGTGGATGGGAGGGTGCCGGACATGTCCTCGGACGTGTTCTGCCAGAAGATGCTGCTGGATCGAGGCTTCTCCAGGTCGGACACCCTCAGCATCCAGACCTTCTTGACGGGGATCTTCTTCGTCACCTTCGCCACTGTGAACACCTGCAGGAGGTTCTGGGAAATGGTAAGCGCAAAAGGATCGGATAATTCTTTCTCTGCCTTTACAGGTAGCTGCCCTATCCAGAGGGACGAAAGGAGGATCACGGTCTCCATGCGCAACCCGCACACCCCAGGCCAAGACATCTGTACCTTCCTGAGACGCTTCTGTTTGGTTGTGAAGGAACCCTCTCACATCCTGAATGGACTCGGCTTCTGGACAGGTAAGTGGTCGGTGACTGTTAGACTTCACAGGGACCTGGCGTACTCAGACGGACTTCGGCACCTGCCCCCGACATTCTCCCTGGGCAACTCCTACGGCCTCATCTATTACCCGGACATGCCGCGGAACTGCAGGAGATGCGGCAAGAACGGCCACGAGATGAAGGACTGCAAGGAGGATGCCTGCAGGATTTGTCGAGTGACGGGACACAGCTCGAAGGACTGCCCGAAGAAGACGTCCTGCAACCTGTGTGGGCTGGCGGCTCATCTGTACAAGGATTGCCCCAAGCGTGAGAGATCCTGGGCATCGGTGGTTGCGACGACCCCAGCTCCGGAGGACAACGCCCCGACGACCAGGCCTGTGAAGGTCAAGGACGCGACGACCAAGGCCCCAGCGGCCAAGGCCGAGACGACCAAGGCCAAAGCGGTCAAGGAGTCGGTGGCCAAAGCCCCAGCGACGGTCCCAGCAGCTCCGAAGCAGAAGAAAAAGTCAAAGGAGGGTAAGAGTTCTGTCACCCCTCTCTCGATCCCTCCCCCTGCCACCCCCGTCCAATCCCCCCCCACCCCGGCCACCCCTGCTGAGGATTCCACTTCCTCTTCCTCCTTCCCCTACTCCTCAGCAGGTGTCCTTTCCCCTGCCCCGGCAGCCACTCTCCCTCCTCAGACCATGGTAGTGGTGGAATTAACCTTTCCTCCACCTGCCGCTATCTATTCCGAGGAGGATTTTCCCCTTCTTGTCTCCCCAGTTCCAACCCGGGGAAAGAGGAAGGTGGAGGACAGCCCTGCTACTGAATCCTCCAAAAAGAAGATTCTGGATTTCGTAGGCGAAAAGGAGGATACCCTCCCTGAGCCAGAAGAGATGGAGCACATGGTTGAGACCCTGGTGGCCGAGCCAGAAGAGGAGGAACTGGTGGTCGCCGAGATCGAGGCCGCGCTGCTTGACCAGATGGAGGAAGAGGGCCTGCTGGTGATCCCGTCACCAGCAGTCAACACCGACGAGGGACCACCCGACCGGAGTGGTAACTAAGGTGTATTGCCTGCGCTAACTTTTTCTTTTTTCCCTACATGATGGCTAATATTAACTTATTTTCCATTAATGTCAGGAGCATCAAGGACAAGTTCAGACGTCAGACTATTTATGCCTTCCTTACTTCCCAGTTGTGTGATGTTTATATGTTGCAGGAATGTTCCCTTCCCTCCTCTAGGTCCTTCAAACATCTGGCCAGGGAGTGGTCCCACGGTCCATCCTACTGGTCCGGTGGGGGTGACTGCAAGTCTGCAGGGGTCGCAATTCTGATCAGGGGGGGCGCATTCACGCTTGAGTCCGTCCAGGAGCTCATCTGCGGCAGGGCTCTTGTTGTAGATGGCAACTGGGCGGGAGAACCTGTCAGGTTCATCAACGTGTATGCGTCCCCACTGAAGAATGAGCGTTTGGAGCTTTTCCAGACCCTGCGGCTTCAGCTTGCCACCACCAGGACCTTAGTGATGGCCGGGGATTTCAACTGCCCCATCGAGGAGGATGGTCGTAGTTCTGGCACATCTGCCAAGTTGGACATCACGTCCAAGCTGCTCATCGAGATGGTAACCGAGGCCTCTCTTCAGGACGTGGTGGGCTCCATGGGGAGAGGCTCCACGAACTATTCGTGGAGCCGACCGGATGGCTCACTCCGCTCCAGGATTGACTTTGTGTTCACCTCTCGGGCAGTCAGGCAGAGTAGGCACTCGATGGTCCCCTGCTTCTTCTCCGACCACAGAGCCATTCACTTACAAGGTGTCCAGGTCAATGCGTGGAGTGGACAGAGTAAGCTCTTTTTCCATCTCCCTGTTCTAAAAATCCATTTAATATATGGTCCCCAGATAGGGGACGTATCAGATATTAAACTGATAAGAACAGATTTTTAATGTCATAATAGGCTCTGAGCCTTTATATACCTGCGCACAGCAGCAGCCACCTTCAGTCTGCTGCTGGACAGCCAGCAGCAGCAGCAGCAGGAGAGGTAATTAATCAGCAACCCTCCTGCTAAGGGTAGACAGCTGCTCGTTCCACCCCCCCCCCCCCCGCCTTAATTGGTTCTCCTCCCTTCCAACGGTGTTGAGGCGGGTGGGAACAGCCGGGGGTTGAGGGTACTGTGCTAAAAGAGGTGGAGTTATGCAGATCTAAAACGCGTGGATTGCAGCAGCAGCAAGCCGAAAAGTGCAGGCATGTGAGGGATCTAGAGGTTGACAGCATGTCTACTTAACGGGAGTCCAGGTGGCCATCTCCACAAATGGACTTTTCAGAATCCTTGGGTGGCACCGTAGTCGGAAACCAATTCTGGTTATCGCTTCTCGGCCTTTTGGCTAAGATCAAGTGTAGTATCTGTTCTTATCAGTTTAATATCTGATACGTCCCCTATCTGGGGACCATATATTAAATGGATTTTTAGAACAGGGAGATGGAAAAAGAGCTTGCTCTGTCCACTCCACGCATTGACCTGGTATTGCAGTATCTCCAGGACCGGTGCACCCCTTCTTTAATGCAGTTTCTAAAATCAGAAAGAATTGAATTCAATGCTTTTTGTTCATTTTGCTTGTTTGTCGGATTTTGGGATGGACTCTTTGGCTTTGCTTTTCTTCTCCTCATTGGATTTTTCATGTTAAAAGTTGCAGAAGCCAGATGACAAGCTCATTTTGGTTCAACTTCAGCAACTGTGCATTGCATTGCCATGTAATGTAATGTAATGCAATGCTATCTATCTAGCTCTCCCTCTATACTTCCTTTCGGATAAACAGACATATTAGGCAAGCGTTTTGGAGCTTTCACCTAAATAACTACAGGTGGTGAGATAAGCTGCACAATATAATTGACCTTTCAGTATATTGTTGCACACACACCATCTATTTAGCAAATGCCCTTGTTATCAACAGCAGCCTTTTAAACTCACCTGAGCTAACAGGTATGTGAGCTGGTTACTCTGCTGCGCTTAAAATTTCTTTTTTGGTTTGCTACAATGCCTTTTCTGAAACGTTGTCTCCCTCTGCTGGAACACTGACTTCTTTCATTTAATGCCTGCAGACTATAAAAGAGAAACCAACCCAAAAAGTTTGGTTGATTAGTCTGTGGCATTCTTTTAAACTGTTGCTTATGGCGGTCTCTGTGAGCTTCTCAGTGACATTCAGCCATCCAGGTATCCCGCCTGCAGTAGACGGAATGTGGCAATGGAACGCTGGCTGCGCGTGTCATAATAGGCTCTGAGCCTTTATATACCTGCGCACAGCAGCAGCCACCTTCAGTCTGCTGCTGGACAGCCAGCAGCAGCAGCAGCAGGAGAGGTAATTAATCAGCAACCCTCCTGCTAAGGGTAGACAGCTGCTCGTTCCACCCCCCCCCCCGCCTTAATTGGTTCTCCTCCCTTCCAACGGTGTTGAGGCGGGTGGGAACAGCCGGGGGTTGAGGGTACTGTGCTAAAAGAGGTGGAGTTATGCAGATCTAAAACGCGTGGATTGCAGCAGCAGCAAGCCGAAAAGTGCAGGCATGTGAGGGATCTAGAGGTTGACAGCATGTCTTCTTAACGGGAGTCCAGGTGGCCATCTCCACAAATGGACTTTTCAGAATCCTTGGGTGGCACCGTAGTCGGAAACCAATTCTGGTTATCGCTTCTCGGCCTTTTGGCTAAGATCAAGTGTAGTATCTGTTCTTTTAAGAACACAAGAGCTACGATCTACACTTGACGAGAGCGATCGAACTCGGAAGGAGAAGAGCTTCGGAGCGCAGCTGACATCGGAGAAGGAAGGCGGATATCGGTGGGAGGAAGAAGCTCTAAAGAATCCAGAAGAAGACGAAGACTCGGAGAAGAATCGGGCTGTCCTGTGGAATCTTTGAGTAAGAAAATCATCGAGACAAAGACCTTTCGGGGAATTTGTCCAGAACACGACGGGAGAAGAATCTGCATAGCTCCACCCATTTCGGGAAGAGCTCCAGATCCAGCTCCAAGAAGTAACTGCAGGAGGAAAGCCATGGCAAGCGCTGCGAGGAAGGCCGAAAAGAAGAGCCTGGAGCAGGGGACAGCCAGGAGGGCCCAGCCAGGAGCCGATTCTGACCCCAAGGACTCTGCCTCCACGACTGGCCAGCAGAAGGGACCCCAGAAGCCCCGCCACGAAGCTCCAGCCCTGGAGCCATGGATGCGGCAGACGGTGGCCCTGAAGCTGAAGGAAGTGGATGGGAGGGTGCCGGACATGTCCTCGGACGTGTTCTGCCAGAAGATGCTGCTGGATCGAGGCTTCTCCAGGTCGGACACCCTCAGCATCCAGACCTTCTTGACGGGGATCTTCTTCGTCACCTTCGCCACTGTGAACACCTGCAGGAGGTTCTGGGAAATGGTAAGCGCAAAAGGATCGGATAATTCTTTCTCTGCCTTTACAGGTAGCTGCCCTATCCAGAGGGACGAAAGGAGGATCACGGTCTCCATGCGCAACCCGCACACCCCAGGCCAAGACATCTGTACCTTCCTGAGACGCTTCTGTTTGGTTGTGAAGGAACCCTCTCACATCCTGAATGGACTCGGCTTCTGGACAGGTAAGTGGTCGGTGACTGTTAGACTTC
The DNA here is from genome assembly GCF_046119375.1 of Phyllobates terribilis. Classification (NCBI taxonomy): domain Eukaryota; kingdom Metazoa; phylum Chordata; class Amphibia; order Anura; family Dendrobatidae; genus Phyllobates; species Phyllobates terribilis. The sequence goes on along the minus strand of NW_027362800.1, from coordinate 9,927,239 downwards.
ACAGGGACCTGGCGTACTCAGACGGACTTCGGCACCTGCCCCCGACATTCTCCCTGGGCAACTCCTACGGCCTCATCTATTACCCGGACATGCCGCGGAACTGCAGGAGATGCGGCAAGAACGGCCACGAGATGAAGGACTGCAAGGAGGATGCCTGCAGGATTTGTCGAGTGACGGGACACAGCTCGAAGGACTGCCCGAAGAAGACGTCCTGCAACCTGTGTGGGCTGGCGGCTCATCTGTACAAGGATTGCCCCAAGCGTGAGAGATCCTGGGCATCGGTGGTTGCGACGACCCCAGCTCCGGAGGACAAGGCCCCGACGACCAGGCCTGTGAAGGTCAAGGACGCGACGACCAAGGCCCCAGCGGCCAAGGCCGAGACGACCAAGGCCAAAGCGGTCAAGGAGTCGGTGGCCAAAGCCCCAGCGACGGTCCCAGCAGCTCCGAAGCAGAAGAAAAAGTCAAAGGAGGGTAAGAGTTCTGTCACCCCTCTCTCGATCCCTCCCCCTGCCACCCCCGTCCAATCCCCCCCCACCCCGGCCACCCCTGCTGAGGATTCCACTTCCTCTTCCTCCTTCCCCTACTCCTCAGCAGGTGTCCTTTCCCCTGCCCCGGCAGCCACTCTCCCTCCTCAGACCATGGTAGTGGTGGAATTAACCTTTCCTCCACCTGCCGCTATCTATTCCGAGGAGGATTTTCCCCTTCTTGTCTCCCCAGTTCCAACCCGGGGAAAGAGGAAGGTGGAGGACAGCCCTGCTACTGAATCCTCCAAAAAGAAGATTCTGGATTTCGTAGGCGAAAAGGAGGATACCCTCCCTGAGCCAGAAGAGATGGAGCACATGGTTGAGACCCTGGTGGCCGAGCCAGAAGAGGAGGAACTGGTGGTCGCCGAGATCGAGGCCGCGCTGCTTGACCAGATGGAGGAAGAGGGCCTGCTGGTGATCCCGTCACCAGCAGTCAACACCGACGAGGGACCACCCGACCGGAGTGGTAACTAAGGTGTATTGCCTGCGCTAACTTTTTCTTTTTTCCCTACATGATGGCTAATATTAACTTATTTTCCATTAATGTCAGGAGCATCAAGGACAAGTTCAGACGTCAGACTATTTATGCCTTCCTTACTTCCCAGTTGTGTGATGTTTATATGTTGCAGGAATGTTCCCTTCCCTCCTCTAGGTCCTTCAAACATCTGGCCAGGGAGTGGTCCCACGGTCCATCCTACTGGTCCGGTGGGGGTGACTGCAAGTCTGCAGGGGTCGCAATTCTGATCAGGGGGGGCGCATTCACGCTTGAGTCCGTCCAGGAGCTCATCTGCGGCAGGGCTCTTGTTGTAGATGGCAACTGGGCGGGAGAACCTGTCAGGTTCATCAACGTGTATGCGTCCCCACTGAAGAATGAGCGTTTGGAGCTTTTCCAGACCCTGCGGCTTCAGCTTGCCACCACCAGGACCTTAGTGATGGCCGGGGATTTCAACTGCCCCATCGAGGAGGATGGTCGTAGTTCTGGCACATCTGCCAAGTTGGACATCACGTCCAAGCTGCTCATCGAGATGGTAACCGAGGCCTCTCTTCAGGACGTGGTGGGCTCCATGGGGAGAGGCTCCACGAACTATTCGTGGAGCCGACCGGATGGCTCACTCCGCTCCAGGATTGACTTTGTGTTCACCTCTCGGGCAGTCAGGCAGAGTAGGCACTCGATGGTCCCCTGCTTCTTCTCCGACCACAGAGCCATTCACTTACAAGGTGTCCTCGGCGACGGTTTTCCGTCCGGCCCCGGCTCCTGGAAGCTGAATTGTGCTCTGCTGGCTCAGGATGAAGTCGTGGAGGAGCTGAGAGCAGCCTACGCAATGTGGCAGTCCTACAAGGGTAGCTTCCAAACAGTCTCTGATTGGTGGGAATATGTTAAACTTGAGTTTCGCTGTTTCTTTCAGGCCAAGGGTCGACAACAGGCGTGTGAGAAGAGGAGGGACTTCAGAGGGCTGCAGCGCGAGCTGCGGTCGCTGCAGGACCTTCTTCACTGTGGCTGGGACGTGAGGGAGGAGCTGGAGGAGACCAAGAAGAGCCTGAAAAGGCACTTTGAGGAGGAGTCCAAGCGAATCGTCTTCCGTTCCAAAGTGGAGAATCTGGAGAAGGGTGAGAAATGTAACTCATTCTTTTTCAGGAAACTTCATGCCGGTCACACGCCCCTGAACGAGCTGCGAGACGAGAGCGGAAACATGCGACGTGGGAAGGAGGACGTGATGAGGGTCGTCAGCGACTTCTACAGCGAACTCTACTCCCACAAGACTACCGACCCCGACGCTGCTGATAACTTCCTGTCAGGTATCACTAACCATCTTGATCCTGCAGGCACGGCAGCCTTGGACAAACCTCTGATGGTGGGCGAATTGCTCTCTGCCGCTAAATCCTTTAGGACCGGCAGGACCCCGGGCAGTGATGGTCTTCCAGCGGAGCTCTATGTAGCGCTGGGAGACCTCATCTGTCCGGACCTGTTGGACCTGTACGAGGAGATGGTGGTGGAGGGTAGAATGCCTCCATCTTTGAGGGAAGGAATGGTCACGATCCTGTACAAGCGGAAGGGAGAGAGTTGCGACCTGAGGAATTGGCGTCCCATCACTCTGCTCAACGTGGACTACAAGATCCTGGCCAAGACGATGGCGACACGACTTAAGACGGTCATCGGACGGATCATCCACCCGGACCAGACCTGCGGCATCCCTGGACGTCGCATCGCAGACAGCCTCGCTCTCGTGCGGGACACGGTCGAGTACATCAAGGTCCGCCGCGCACACGCGGCCCTGGTCTCCTTGGATCAGGAGAAGGCCTTCGACCGGGTTTCCCACGAGTTCATGGGCCGAGCTCTGCACCGGTTAGGTTTGGGTAACATGTTTTGTTCGTATGTCCGTTTGATGTATTTTGATATCCACAGCTCGGTGTTGGTGAAAGGCTGGAAGACTGACCCCTTCCCTGTCCTCTCTGGGGTCAGACAAGGCTGCCCTCTATCACCTCTTCTTTTTGTTTGTGTTATAGAACTCTTCGCAGAGGCTATCCGGCAGAATGGAGAGATCAGAGGGATCACCGCACCGGGTCCGGGACGACACGAGGTCAAGTGCTCGCTCTACATGGACGACGTCACCGTCTTCTGCGCTGATCGTGGTTCAGTCGACGCCCTCGTCCAGACGTGTGAGAGGTTCGGCCGGGCTTCAGGGGCCAAAGTCAACTGCAGGAAGTCGGAAGCCATGCTCTTCGGGGATTGGCAGCCGGCCTCCTCCGCCCCCTTCCCCTTCAACATTCAACCGGATTTCCTCAAGGTGCTGGGAGTCTGGTTCGGGAAGGAAGGAGCGGCCCTCAAGTCCTGGCAAGAACGCTTGGCCAAGGTGAAGCAACGGATCGGACTCTGGAGCCTCAGACACCTCACTTGTGAGGGTAAGGCACTCGTCCTGCGTAATGAGGTCCTGCCCGTCTTGCAGTACACGGCGCAGGCCTGGCCCCCACACGTCACTGTGTGCAGGGCCATTACCAGGACAGTGTTTCACTTTGTCTGGGGATCCAAGATGGACAGAGTCAGGCGGGCCGTCATGTACAAGGAGCCTCGCAAGGGTGGGAAGGGCGTTCCAGATATCCCCACCCTCCTGCGATCCTCTTTTGTGTGTGATTGTGTCCGCCGGACTTTGCAAGTCAAGAATGGCTCCGCGGGCAGGTCCATGTCTCGCTTCTTCCTGCTTCCTCTTTGGAGGCGACTCGGCTGGGACAAGTGGGACAGCTCCTTCCCCTACAACTGGACGACGCCATGGTTCTATGGAGACGTCGTTCGATTTGTGGGGGAACATCAACTGGAGGGACTCAAGCCCGACTTGTGGAAGCCCAAAACTATCCACAAGCTCATCAGAGCCAAGGATGACGTGGAGAACATCACAGGACTTCACCAGGACACGCTGGAGACTGTGTGGACAAATGTGTCGTCTGACAGGCTGACCAACGGGCACAAGGACTTGTCGTGGATGGCGATTCAGGGCGGACTGCCCGTCCGGTCATTCATGCATGCCCGGAACCTGTGCAAGACCCGGTACTGCCCAAGGTGCCCCTTCGTGGAGGAAACATCTTTGCACACTTTTTGGGACTGCGGATTTGCACAGCGCCTGTTGACTGCCCTTGAGGACGACCTGAGGAACTCTGTCCCCAGGGCGAGCCTATCGCACCATTCTGTGCTTTACGGACTCTTCCCTGGGGTTCATACTGTCGGAGCCATCCAGGAGGCTTGGCGCCTTATGAACTGCTTCAAGGATGCCGTTTGGGTCGCCAGGAACCGGCTCATCTTGAGGAGGGAGAGGATGTCCATCCAGGACTGCCGCAGGCTGATCCACAGCCTGCTCAGAGACTATTCCATCGTGGACGGTCCGGAGGACGAGGATGAGGACTAAACCCCTCCTCCCCCTCTCCCCTTATGTGTCTTGTCTTTTAATAAAGCTTCGGGCCTGTGATTTTCCCCTCCCCATCCCCTTTTTCCCAATCCCCATCCCTTATCACGGTTCGTCGTACTGTATTGATTGACATGCTTTTTCTTTCATATTGAGTGTTTTGTGTAGCATAGGGGTGTGATGTGTCTAGTTAGTGCGTCGTATCCTCATGCTATGTAAATGTGATGTAGAATTCTGTGTGTACTGGGCTGCGGCACTGTACACTGTCTGTTAACTTATTTTTTGTGCTAATAAAAGATATATTCAATCAAAAAAATCTGTTCTTATCAGTTTAATATCTGATACGTCCCCTATCTGGGGACCATATATTAAATGGATTTTTAGAACAGGGAGATGGAAAAAGAGCTTACTCTGTCCACTCCACGCATTGACCTGGTATTGCAGTATCTCCAGGACCGGTGCACCCCTTCTTTAATGCAGTTTCTAAAATCAGAAAGAATTGAGTTCAATGCTTTTTGTTCATTTTGCTTGTTTGTCGGATTTTGGGATGGACTCTTTGGCTTTGCTTTTCTTCTCCTCATTGGATTTTTCATGTTAAAAGTTGCAGAAGCCAGATGACAAGCTCATTTTGGTTCAACTTCAGCAACTGTGCATTGCATTGCCATGTAATGTAATGTAATGCAATGCTATCTATCTAGCTCTCCCTCTATACTTCCTTTTGGATAAACAGACATATTAGGCAAGCATTTTGGAGCTTTCACCTAAATAACTACAGGTGGTGAGATAAGCTGCACAATATAATTGACCTTTCAGTATATTGTTGCACACACACCATCTATTTAGCAAATGCCCTTGTTATCAACAGCAGCCTTTTAAACTCACCTGAGCTAACAGGTATGTGAGCTGGTTACTCTGCTGCGCTTAAAATTTCTTTTTTGGTTTGCTACAATGCCTTTTCTGAAACGTTGTCTCCCTCTGCTGGAACACTGACTTCTTTCATTTAATGCCTGCAGACTATAAAAGAGAAACCAACCCAAAAAGTTTGGTTGATTAGTCTGTGGCATTCTTTTAAACTGTTGCTTATGGCGGTCTCTGTGAGCTTCTCAGTGACATTCAGCCATCCAGGTATCCCGCCTGCAGTAGACGGAATGTGGCAATGGAACGCTGGCTGCGCGTGTCATAATAGGCTCTGAGCCTTTATATACCTGCGCACAGCAGCAGCCACCTTCAGTCTGCTGCTGGACAGCCAGCAGCAGCAGCAGCAGGAGAGGTAATTAATCAGCAACCCTCCTGCTAAGGGTAGACAGCTGCTCGTTCCACCCCCCCCCCAGCCTTAATTGGTTCTCCTCCCTTCCAACGGTGTTGAGGCGGGTGGGAACAGCCGGGGGTTGAGGGTACTGTGCTAAAAGAGGTGGAGTTATGCAGATCTAAAACGCGTGGATTGCAGCAGCAGCAAGCCGAAAAGTGCAGGCATGTGAGGGATCTAGAGGTTGACAGCATGTCTTCTTAACGGGAGTCCAGGTGGCCATCTCCACAAATGGACTTTTCAGAATCCTTGGGTGGCACCGTAGTCGGAAACCAATTCTGGTTATCGCTTCTCGGCCTTTTGGCTAAGATCAAGTGTAGTATCTGTTCTTATAAGTTTAATATCTGATACGTCCCCTATCTGGGGACCATATATTAAATGGATTTTTAGAACAGGGAGATGGAAAAAGAGCTTGCTCTGTCCACTCCACGCATTGACCTGGTATTGCAGTATCTCCAGGACCGGTGCACCCCTTCTTTAATGCAGTTTCTAAAATCAGAAAGAATTGAATTCAATGCTTTTTGTTCATTTTGCTTGTTTGTCGGATTTTGGGATGGACTCTTTGGCTTTGCTTTTCTTCTCCTCATTGGATTTTTCATGTTAAAAGTTGCAGAAGCCAGATGACAAGCTCATTTTGGTTCAACTTCAGCAACTGTGCATTGCATTGCCATGTAATGTAATGTAATGCAATGCTATCTATCTAGCTCTCCCTCTATACTTCCTTTTGGATAAACAGACATATTAGGCAAGCATTTTGGAGCTTTCACCTAAATAACTACAGGTGGTGAGATAAGCTGCACAATATAATTGACCTTTCAGTATATTGTTGCACACACACCATCTATTTAGCAAATGCCCTTGTTATCAACAGCAGCCTTTTAAACTCACCTGAGCTAACAGGTATGTGAGCTGGTTACTCTGCTGCGCTTAAAATTTCTTTTTTGGTTTGCTACAATGCCTTTTCTGAAACGTTGTCTCCCTCTGCTGGAACACTGACTTCTTTCATTTAATGCCTGCAGACTATAAAAGAGAAACCAACCCAAAAAGTTTGGTTGATTAGTCTGTGGCATTCTTTTAAACTGTTGCTTATGGCGGTCTCTGTGAGCTTCTCAGTGACATTCAGCCATCCAGGTATCCCGCCTGCAGTAGACGGAATGTGGCAATGGAACGCTGGCTGCGCGTGTCATAATAGGCTCTGAGCCTTTATATACCTGCGCACAGCAGCAGCCACCTTCAGTCTGCTGCTGGACAGCCAGCAGCAGCAGCAGCAGGAGAGGTAATTAATCAGCAACCCTCCTGCTAAGGGTAGACAGCTGCTCGTTCCACCCCCCCCCCCCGCCTTAATTGGTTCTCCTCCCTTCCAACGGTGTTGAGGCGGGTGGGAACAGCCGGGGGTTGAGGGTACTGTGCTAAAAGAGGTGGAGTTATGCAGATCTAAAACGCGTGGATTGCAGCAGCAGCAAGCCGAAAAGTGCAGGCATGTGAGGGATCTAGAGGTTGACAGCATGTCTTCTTAACGGGAGTCCAGGTGGCCATCTCCACAAATGGACTTTTCAGAATCCTTGGGTGGCACCGTAGTCGGAAACCAATTCTGGTTATCGCTTCTCGGCCTTTTGGCTAAGATCAAGTGTAGTATCTGTTCTTATCAGTTTAATATCTGATACGTCCCCTATCTGGGGACCATATATTAAATGGATTTTTAGAACAGGGAGATGGAAAAAGAGCTTGCTCTGTCCACTCCACGCATTGACCTGGTATTGCAGTATCTCCAGGACCGGTGCACCCCTTCTTTAATGCAGTTTCTAAAATCAGAAAGAATTGAATTCAATGCTTTTTGTTCATTTTGCTTGTTTGTCGGATTTTGGGATGGACTCTTTGGCTTTGCTTTTCTTCTCCTCATTGGATTTTTCATGTTAAAAGTTGCAGAAGCCAGATGACAAGCTCATTTTGGTTCAACTTCAGCAACTGTGCATTGCATTGCCATGTAATGTAATGTAATGCAATGCTATCTATCTAGCTCTCCCTCTATACTTCCTTTCGGATAAACAGACATATTAGGCAAGCGTTTTGGAGCTTTCACCTAAATAACTACAGGTGGTGAGATAAGCTGCACAATATAATTGACCTTTCAGTATATTGTTGCACACACACCATCTATTTAGCAAATGCCCTTGTTATCAACAGCAGCCTTTTAAACTCACCTGAGCTAACAGGTATGTGAGCTGGTTACTCTGCTGCGCTTAAAATTTCTTTTTTGGTTTGCTACAATGCCTTTTCTGAAATGTTGTCTCCCTCTGCTGGAACACTGACTTCTTTCATTTAATGCCTGCAGACTATAAAAGAGAAACCAACCCAAAAAGTTTGGTTGATTAGTCTGTGGCATTCTTTTAAACTGTTGCTTATGGCGGTCTCTGTGAGCTTCTCAGTGACATTCAGCCATCCAGGTATCCCGCCTGCAGTAGACGGAATGTGGCAATGGAACGCTGGCTGCGCGTGTCATAATAGGCTCTGAGCCTTTATATACCTGCGCACAGCAGCAGCCACCTTCAGTCTGCTGCTGGACAGCCAGCAGCAGCAGCAGCAGGAGAGGTAATTAATCAGCAACCCTCCTGCTAAGGGTAGACAGCTGCTCGTTCCACCCCCCCCCCGCCTTAATTGGTTCTCCTCCCTTCCAACGGTGTTGAGGCGGGTGGGAACAGCCGGGGGTTGAGGGTACTGTGCTAAAAGAGGTGGAGTTATGCAGATCTAAAACGCGTGGATTGCAGCAGCAGCAAGCCGAAAAGTGCAGGCATGTGAGGGATCTAGAGGTTGACAGCATGTCTTCTTAACGGGAGTCCAGGTGGCCATCTCCACAAATGGACTTTTCAGAATCCTTGGGTGGCACCGTAGTCGGAAACCAATTCTGGTTATCGCTTCTCGGCCTTTTGGCTAAGATCAAGTGTAGTATCTGTTCTTTTAAGAACACAAGAGCTACGATCTACACTTGACGAGAGCGATCGAACTCGGAAGGAGAAGAGCTTCGGAGCGCAGCTGACATCGGAGAAGGAAGGCGGATATCGGTGGGAGGAAGAAGCTCTAAAGAATCCAGAAGAAGACGAAGACTCGGAGAAGAATCGGGCTGTCCTGTGGAATCTTTGAGTAAGAAAATCATCGAGACAAAGACCTTTCGGGGAATTTGTCCAGAACACGACGGGAGAAGAATCTGCATAGCTCCACCCATTTCGGGAAGAGCTCCAGATCCAGCTCCAAGAAGTAACTGCAGGAGGAAAGCCATGGCAAGCGCTGCGAGGAAGGCCGAAAAGAAGAGCCTGGAGCAGGGGACAGCCAGGAGGGCCCAGCCAGGAGCCGATTCTGACCCCAAGGACTCTGCCTCCACGACTGGCCAGCAGAAGGGACCCCAGAAGCCCCGCCACGAAGCTCCAGCCCTGGAGCCATGGATGCGGCAGACGGTGGCCCTGAAGCTGAAGGAAGTGGATGGGAGGGTGCCGGACATGTCCTCGGACGTGTTCTGCCAGAAGATGCTGCTGGATCGAGGCTTCTCCAGGTCGGACACCCTCAGCATCCAGACCTTCTTGACGGGGATCTTCTTCGTCACCTTCGCCACTGTGAACACCTGCAGGAGGTTCTGGGAAATGGTAAGCACAAAAGGATCGGATAATTCTTTCTCTGCCTTTACAGGTAGCTGCCCTATCCAGAGGGACGAAAGGAGGATCACGGTCTCCATGCGCAACCCGCACACCCCAGGCCAAGACACCTGTACCTTCCTGAGACGCTTCTGTTTGGTTGTGAAGGAACCCTCTCACATCCTGAATGGACTCGGCTTCTGGACAGGTAAGTGGTCGGTGACTGTTAGACTTCACAGGGACCTGGCGTACTCAGACGGACTTCGGCACCTGCCCCCGACATTCTCCCTGGGCAACTCCTACGGCCTCATCTATTACCCGGACATGCCGCGGAACTGCAGTAGATGCGGCAAGAACGGCCACGAGATGAAGGACTGCAAGGAGGATGCCTGCAGGATTTGTCGAGTGACGGGACACAGCTCGAAGGACTGCCCGAAGAAGACGTCCTGCAACCTGTGTGGGCTGGCGGCTCATCTGTACAAGGATTGCCCCAAGCGTGAGAGATCCTGGGCATCGGTGGTTGCGACGACCCCAGCTCCGGAGGACAACGCCCCGACGACCAGGCCTGTGAAGGTCAAGGACGCGACGACCAAGGCCCCAGCGGCCAAGGCCGAGACGACCAAGGCCAAAGCGGTCAAGGAGTCGGTGGCCAAAGCCCCAGCAACGGTCCCAGCAGCTCCGAAGCAGAAGAAAAAGTCAAAGGAGGGTAAGAGTTCTGTCACCCCTCTCTCGATCCCTCCCCCTGCCACCCCCGTCCAATCCCCCCCCACCCCGGCCACCCCTGCTGAGGATTCCACTTCCTCTTCCTCCTTCCCCTACTCCTCAGCAGGTGTCCTTTCCCCTGCCCCGGCAGCCACTCTCCCTCCTCAGACCATGGTAGTGGTGGAATTAACCTGTCCTCCACCTGCCGCTATCTATTCCGAGGAGGATTTTCCCCTTCTTGTCTCCCCAGTTCCAACCCGGGGAAAGAGGAAGATGGAGGACAGCCCTGCTACTGAATCCTCCAAAAAGAAGATTCTGGATTTCGTAGGCGAAAAGGAGGATACCCTCCCTGAGCCAGAAGAGATGGAGCACATGGTTGAGACCCTGGTGGCCGAGCCAGAAGAGGAGGAACTGGTGGTCGCCGAGATCGAGGCCGCGCTGCTTGACCAGATGGAGGAAGAGGGCCTGCTGGTGATCCCGTCACCAGCAGTCAACACCGACGAGGGACCACCCGACCGGAGTGGTAACTAAGGTGTATTGCCTGCGCTAACTTTTTCTTTTTTCCCTACATGATGGCTAATATTAACTTATTTTCCATTAATGTCAGGAGCATCAAGGACAAGTTCAGACGTCAGACTATTTATGCCTTCCTTACTTCCCAGTTGTGTGATGTTTATATGTTGCAGGAATGTTCCCTTCCCTCCTCTAGGTCCTTCAAACATCTGGCCAGGGAGTGGTCCCACGGTCCATCCTACTGGTCCGGTGGGGGTGACTGCAAGTCTGCAGGGGTCGCAATTCTGATCAGGGGGGGCGCATTCACGCTTGAGTCAGTCCAGGAGCTCATCTGCGGCAGGGCTCTTGTTGTAGATGGCAACTGGGCGGGAGAACCTGTCAGGTTCATCAACGTGTATGCGTCCCCACTGAAGAATGAGCGTTTGGAGCTTTTCCAGACCCTGCGGCTTCAGCTTGCCACCACCAGGACCTTAGTGATGGCCGGGGATTTCAACTGCCCCATCGAGGAGGATGGTCGTAGTTCTGGCACATCTGCCAAGTTGGACATCACGTCCAAGCTGCTCATCGAGATGGTAACCGAGGCCTCTCTTCAGGACGTGGTGGGCTCCATGGGGAGAGGCTCCACGAACTATTCGTGGAGCCGACCGGATGGCTCACTCCGCTCCAGGATTGACTTTGTGTTCACCTCTCGGGCAGTCAGGCAGAGTAGGCACTCGATGGTCCCCTGCTTCTTCTCCGACCACAGAGCCATTCACTTACAAGGTGTCCTCGGCGACGGTTTTCCGTCCGGCCCCGGCTCCTGGAAGCTGAATTGTGCTCTGCTGGCTCAGGACGAAGTCGTGGAGGAGCTGAGAGCAGCCTACGCAATGTGGCAGTCCTACAAGGGTAGCTTCCAAACAGTCTCTGATTGGTGGGAATATGTTAAACTTGAGTTTCGCTGTTTCTTTCAGGCCAAGGGTCGACAACAGGCGTGTGAGAAGAGGAGGGACTTCAGAGGGCTGCAGCGCGAGCTGCGGTCGCTGCAGGACCTTCTTCACTGTGGCTGGGACGTGAGGGAGGAGCTGGAGGAGACCAAGAAGAGCCTGAAAAGGCACTTTGAGGAGGAGTCCAAGCGAATCGTCTTCCGTTCCAAAGTGGAGAATCTGGAGAAGGGTGAGAAATGTAACTCATTCTTTTTCAGGAAACTTCATGCCGGTCACACGCCCCTGAACGAGCTGCGAGACGAGAGCGGAAACATGCGACGTGGGAAGGAGGACGTGATGAGGGTCGTCAGCGACTTCTACAGCGAACTCTACTCCCACAAGACTACCGACCCCGACGCTGCTGATAACTTCCTGTCAGGTATCACTAACCATCTTGATCCTGCAGGCACGGCAGCCTTGGACAAACCTCTGATGGTGGGCGAATTGCTCTCTGCCGCTAAATCCTTTAGGACCGGCAGGACCCCGGGCAGTGATGGTCTTCCAGCGGAGCTCTATGTAGCGCTGGGAGACCTCATCTGTCCGGACCTGTTGGACCTGTACGAGGAGATGGTGGTGGAGGGTAGAATGCCTCCATCTTTGAGGGAAGGAATGGTCACGATCCTGTACAAGCGGAAGGGAGAGAGTTGCGACCTGAGGAATTGGCGTCCCATCACTCTGCTCAACGTGGACTACAAGATCCTGGCCAAGACGATGGCGACACGACTTAAGACGGTCATCGGACGGATCATCCACCCGGACCAGACCTGCGGCATCCCTGGACGTCGCATCGCAGACAGCCTCGCTCTCGTGCGGGACACGGTCGAGTACATCAAGGTCCGCCGCGCACACGCGGCCCTGGTCTCCTTGGATCAGGAGAAGGCCTTCGACCGGGTTTCCCACGAGTTCATGGGCCGAGCTCTGCACCGGTTAGGTTTGGGTAACATGTTTTGTTCGTATGTCCGTTTGATGTATTTTGATATCCACAGCTCGGTGTTGGTGAAAGGCTGGAAGACTGACCCCTTCCCTGTCCTCTCTGGGGTCAGACAAGGCTGCCCTCTATCACCTCTTCTTTTTGTTTGTGTTATAGAACTCTTCGCAGAGGCTATCCGGCAGAATGGAGAGATCAGAGGGATCACCGCACCGGGTCCGGGACGACACGAGGTCAAGTGCTCGCTCTACATGGACGACGTCACCGTCTTCTGCGCTGATCGTGGTTCAGTCGACGCCCTCGTCCAGACGTGTGAGAGGTTCGGCCGGGCTTCAGGGGCCAAAGTCAACTGCAGGAAGTCGGAAGCCATGCTCTTCGGGGATTGGCAGCCGGCCTCCTCCGCCCCCTTCCCCTTCAACATTCAACCGGATTTCCTCAAGGTGCTGGGAGTCTGGTTCGGGAAGGAAGGAGCGGCCCTCAAGTCCTGGCAAGAACGCTTGGCCAAGGTGAAGCAACGGATCGGACTCTGGAGCCTCAGACACCTCACTTGTGAGGGTAAGGCACTCGTCCTGCGTAATGAGGTCCTGCCCGTCTTGCAGTACACGGCGCAGGCCTGGCCCCCACACGTCACTGTGTGCAGGGCCATTACCAGGACAGTGTTTCACTTTGTCTGGGGATCCAAGATGGACAGAGTCAGGCGGGCCGTCATGTACAAGGAGCCTCGCAAGGGTGGGAAGGGCGTTCCAGATATCCCCACCCTCCTGCGATCCTCTTTTGTGTGTGATTGTGTCCGCCGGACTTTGCAAGTCAAGAATGGCTCCGCGGGCAGGTCCATGTCTCGCTTCTTCCTGCTTCCTCTTTGGAGGCGACTCGGCTGGGACAAGTGGGACAGCTCCTTCCCCTACAACTGGACGACGCCATGGTTCTACGGAGACGTCGTTCGATTTGTGGGGGAACATCAACTGGAGGGACTCAAGCCCGACTTGTGGAAGCCCAAAACTATCCACAAGCTCATCAGAGCCAAGGATGACGTGGAGAACATCACAGGACTTCACCAGGACACGCTGGAGACTGTGTGGACAAATGTGTCGTCTGACAGGCTGACCAACGGGCACAAGGACTTGTCGTGGATGGCGATTCAGGGCGGACTGCCCGTCCGGTCATTCATGCATGCCCGGAACCTGTGCAAGACCCGGTACTGCCCAAGGTGCCCCTTCGTGGAGGAAACATCTTTGCACACTTTTTGGGACTGCGGATTTGCACAGCGCCTGTTGACTGTCCTTGAGGACGACCTGAGGAACTCTGTCCCCAGGGCGAGCCTATCGCACCATTCTGTGCTTTACGGACTCTTCCCTGGGGTTCATACCGTCGGAGCCATCCAGGAGGCTTGGCGCCTTATGAACTGCTTCAAGGATGCCGTTTGGGTCGCCAGGAACCGGCTCATCTTGAGGAGGGAGAGGATGTCCATCCAGGACTGCCGCAGGCTGATCCACAGCCTGCTCAGAGACTATTCCATCGTGGACGGTCCGGAGGACGAGGATGAGGACTAAACCCCTCCTCCCCCTCTCCCCTTATGTGTCTTGTCTTTTAATAAAGCTTCGGGCCTGTGATTTTCCCCTCCCCATCCCCTTTTTCCCAATCCCCATCCCTTATCACGGTTCGTCGTACTGTATTGATTGACATGCTTTTTCTTTCATATTGAGTGTTTTGTGCAGCATAGGGGTGTGATGTGTCTAGTTAGTGCGTCGTATCCTCATGCTATGTAAATGTGATGTAGAATTCTGTGTGTACTGGGCTGCGGCACTGTACACTGTCTGTTAACTTATTTTTTGTGCTAATAAAAGATATATTCAATCAAAAAAATCTGTTCTTATCAGTTTAATATCTGATACGTCCCCTATCTGGGGACCATATATTAAATGGATTTTTAGAACAGGGAGATGGAAAAAGAGCTTGCTCTGTCCACTCCACGCATTGACCTGGTATTGCAGTATCTCCAGGACCGGTGCACCCCTTCTTTAATGCAGTTTCTAAAATCAGAAAGAATTGAATTCAATGCTTTTTGTTCATTTTGCTTGTTTGTCGGATTTTGGGATGGACTCTTTGGCTTTGCTTTTCTTCTCCTCATTGGATTTTTCATGTTAAAAGTTGCAGAAGCCAGATGACAAGCTCATTTTGGTTCAACTTCAGCAACTGTGCATTGCATTGCCATGTAATGTAATGTAATGCAATGCTATCTATCTAGCTCTCCCTCTATACTTCCTTTTGGATAAACAGACATATTAGGCAAGCATTTTGGAGCTTTCACCTAAATAACTACAGGTGGTGAGATAAGCTGCACAATATAATTGACCTTTCAGTATATTGTTGCACACACACCATCTATTTAGCAAATGCCCTTGTTATCAACAGCAGCCTTTTAAACTCACCTGAGCTAACAGGTATGTGAGCTGGTTACTCTGCTGCGCTTAAAATTTCTTTTTTGGTTTGCTACAATGCCTTTTCTGAAACGTTGTCTCCCTCTGCTGGAACACTGACTTCTTTCATTTAATGCCTGCAGACTATAAAAGAGAAACCAACCCAAAAAGTTTGGTTGATTAGTCTGTGGCATTCTTTTAAACTGTTGCTTATGGCGGTCTCTGTGAGCTTCTCAGTGACATTCAGCCATCCAGGTATCCCGCCTGCAGTAGACGGAATGTGGCAATGGAACGCTGGCTGCGCGTGTCATAATAGGCTCTGAGCCTTTATATACCTGCGCACAGCAGCAGCCACCTTCAGTCTGCTGCTGGACAGCCAGCAGCAGCAGCAGGAGAGGTAATTAATCAGCAACCCTCCTGCTAAGGGTAGACAGCTGCTCGTTCCACCCCCCCCCCCCCGCCTTAATTGGTTCTCCTCCCTTCCAACGGTGTTGAGGCGGGTGGGAACAGCCGGGGGTTGAGGGTACTGTGCTAAAAGAGGTGGAGTTATGCAGATCTAAAACGCGTGGATTGCAGCAGCAGCAAGCCGAAAAGTGCAGGCATGTGAGGGATCTAGAGGTTGACAGCATGTCTTCTTAACGGGAGTCCAGGTGGCCATCTCCACAAATGGACTTTTCAGAATCCTTGGGTGGCACCGTAGTCGGAAACCAATTCTGGTTATCGCTTCTCGGCCTTTTGGCTAAGATCAAGTGTAGTATCTGTTCTTATCAGTTTAATATCTGATACGTCCCCTATCTGGGGACCATATATTAAATGGATTTTTAGAACAGGGAGATGGAAAAAGAGCTTGCTCTGTCCACTCCACGCATTGACCTGGTATTGCAGTATCTCCAGGACCGGTGCACCCCTTCTTTAATGCAGTTTCTAAAATCAGAAAGAATTGAATTCAATGCTTTTTGTTCATTTTGCTTGTTTGTCGGATTTTGGGATGGACTCTTTGGCTTTGCTTTTCTTCTCCTCATTGGATTTTTCATGTTAAAAGTTGCAGAAGCCAGATGACAAGCTCATTTTGGTTCAACTTCAGCAACTGTGCATTGCATTGCCATGTAATGTAATGTAATGCAATGCTATCTATCTAGCTCTCCCTCTATACTTCCTTTCGGATAAACAGACATATTAGGCAAGCGTTTTGGAGCTTTCACCTAAATAACTACAGGTGGTGAGATAAGCTGCACAATATAATTGACCTTTCAGTATATTGTTGCACACACACCATCTATTTAGCAAATGCCCTTGTTATCAACAGCAGCCTTTTAAACTCACCTGAGCTAACAGGTATGTGAGCTGGTTACTCTGCTGCGCTTAAAATTTCTTTTTTGGTTTGCTACAATGCCTTTTCTGAAATGTTGTCTCCCTCTGCTGGAACACTGACTTCTTTCATTTAATGCCTGCAGACTATAAAAGAGAAACCAACCCAAAAAGTTTGGTTGATTAGTCTGTGGCATTCTTTTAAACTGTTGCTTATGGCGGTCTCTGTGAGCTTCTCAGTGACATTCAGCCATCCAGGTATCCCGCCTGCAGTAGACGGAATGTGGCAATGGAACGCTGGCTGCGCGTGTCATAATAGGCTCTGAGCCTTTATATACCTGCGCACAGCAGCAGCCACCTTCAGTCTGCTGCTGGACAGCCAGCAGCAGCAGCAGCAGGAGAGGTAATTAATCAGCAACCCTCCTGCTAAGGGTAGACAGCTGCTCGTTCCACCCCCCCCCCGCCTTAATTGGTTCTCCTCCCTTCCAACGGTGTTGAGGCGGGTGGGAACAGCCGGGGGTTGAGGGTACTGTGCTAAAAGAGGTGGAGTTATGCAGATCTAAAACGCGTGGATTGCAGCAGCAGCAAGCCGAAAAGTGCAGGCATGTGAGGGATCTAGAGGTTGACAGCATGTCTTCTTAACGGGAGTCCAGGTGGCCATCTCCACAAATGGACTTTTCAGAATCCTTGGGTGGCACCGTAGTCGGAAACCAATTCTGGTTATCGCTTCTCGGCCTTTTGGCTAAGATCAAGTGTAGTATCTGTTCTTTTAAGAACACAAGAGCTACGATCTACACTTGACGAGAGCGATCGAACTCGGAAGGAGAAGAGCTTCGGAGCGCAGCTGACATCGGAGAAGGAAGGCGGATATCGGTGGGAGGAAGAAGCTCTAAAGAATCCAGAAGAAGACGAAGACTCGGAGAAGAATCGGGCTGTCCTGTGGAATCTTTGAGTAAGAAAATCATCGAGACAAAGACCTTTCGGGGAATTTGTCCAGAACACGACGGGAGAAGAATCTGCATAGCTCCACCCATTTCGGGAAGAGCTCCAGATCCAGCTCCAAGAAGTAACTGCAGGAGGAAAGCCATGGCAAGCGCTGCGAGGAAGGCCGAAAAGAAGAGCCTGGAGCAGGGGACAGCCAGGAGGGCCCAGCCAGGAGCCGATTCTGACCCCAAGGACTCTGCCTCCACGACTGGCCAGCAGAAGGGACCCCAGAAGCCCCGCCACGAAGCTCCAGCCCTGGAGCCATGGATGCGGCAGACGGTGGCCCTGAAGCTGAAGGAAGTGGATGGGAGGGTGCCGGACATGTCCTCGGACGTGTTCTGCCAGAAGATGCTGCTGGATCGAGGCTTCTCCAGGTCGGACACCCTCAGCATCCAGACCTTCTTGACGGGGATCTTCTTCGTCACCTTCGCCACTGTGAACACCTGCAGGAGGTTCTGGGAAATGGTAAGCACAAAAGGATCGGATAATTCTTTCTCTGCCTTTACAGGTAGCTGCCCTATCCAGAGGGACGAAAGGAGGATCACGGTCTCCATGCGCAACCCGCACACCCCAGGCCAAGACATCTGTACCTTCCTGAGACGCTTCTGTTTGGTTGTGAAGGAACCCTCTCACATCCTGAATGGACTCGGCTTCTGGACAGGTAAGTGGTCGGTGACTGTTAGACTTCACAGGGACCTGGCGTACTCAGACGGACTTCGGCACCTGCCCCCGACATTCTCCCTGGGCAACTCCTACGGCCTCATCTATTACCCGGACATGCCGCGGAACTGCAGGAGATGCGGCAAGAACGGCCACGAGATGAAGGACTGCAAGGAGGATGCCTGCAGGATTTGTCGAGTGACGGGACACAGCTCGAAGGACTGCCCGAAGAAGACGTCCTGCAACCTGTGTGGGCTGGCGGCTCATCTGTACAAGGATTGCCCCAAGCGTGAGAGATCCTGGGCATCGGTGGTTGCGACGACCCCAGCTCCGGAGGACAACGCCCCGACGACCAGGCCTGTGAAGGTCAAGGACGCGACGACCAAGGCCCCAGCGGCCAAGGCCGAGACGACCAAGGCCAAAGCGGTCAAGGAGTCGGTGGCCAAAGCCCCAGCAACGGTCCCAGCAGCTCCGAAGCAGAAGAAAAAGTCAAAGGAGGGTAAGAGTTCTGTCACCCCTCTCTCGATCCCTCCCCCTGCCACCCCCGTCCAATCCCCCCCCACCCCGGCCACCCCTGCTGAGGATTCCACTTCCTCTTCCTCCTTCCCCTACTCCTCAGCAGGTGTCCTTTCCCCTGCCCCGGCAGCCACTCTCCCTCCTCAGACCATGGTAGTGGTGGAATTAACCTGTCCTCCACCTGCCGCTATCTATTCCGAGGAGGATTTTCCCCTTCTTGTCTCCCCAGTTCCAACCCGGGGAAAGAGGAAGATGGAGGACAGCCCTGCTACTGAATCCTCCAAAAAGAAGATTCTGGATTTCGTAGGCGAAAAGGAGGATACCCTCCCTGAGCCAGAAGAGATGGAGCACATGGTTGAGACCCTGGTGGCCGAGCCAGAAGAGGAGGAACTGGTGGTCGCCGAGATCGAGGCCGCGCTGCTTGACCAGATGGAGGAAGAGGGCCTGCTGGTGATCCCGTCACCAGCAGTCAACACCGACGAGGGACCACCCGACCGGAGTGGTAACTAAGGTGTATTGCCTGCGCTAACTTTTTCTTTTTTCCCTACATGATGGCTAATATTAACTTATTTTCCATTAATGTCAGGAGCATCAAGGACAAGTTCAGACGTCAGACTATTTATGCCTTCCTTACTTCCCAGTTGTGTGATGTTTATATGTTGCAGGAATGTTCCCTTCCCTCCTCTAGGTCCTTCAAACATCTGGCCAGGGAGTGGTCCCACGGTCCATCCTACTGGTCCGGTGGGGGTGACTGCAAGTCTGCAGGGGTCGCAATTCTGATCAGGGGGGGCGCATTCACGCTTGAGTCAGTCCAGGAGCTCATCTGCGGCAGGGCTCTTGTTGTAGATGGCAACTGGGCGGGAGAACCTGTCAGGTTCATCAACGTGTATGCGTCCCCACTGAAGAATGAGCGTTTGGAGCTTTTCCAGACCCTGCGGCTTCAGCTTGCCACCACCAGGACCTTAGTGATGGCCGGGGATTTCAACTGCCCCATCGAGGAGGATGGTCGTAGTTCTGGCACATCTGCCAAGTTGGACATCACGTCCAAGCTGCTCATCGAGATGGTAACCGAGGCCTCTCTTCAGGACGTGGTGGGCTCCATGGGGAGAGGCTCCACGAACTATTCGTGGAGCCGACCGGATGGCTCACTCCGCTCCAGGATTGACTTTGTGTTCACCTCTCGGGCAGTCAGGCAGAGTAGGCACTCGATGGTCCCCTGCTTCTTCTCCGACCACAGAGCCATTCACTTACAAGGTGTCCTCGGCGACGGTTTTCCGTCCGGCCCCGGCTCCTGGAAGCTGAATTGTGCTCTGCTGGCTCAGGACGAAGTCGTGGAGGAGCTGAGAGCAGCCTACGCAATGTGGCAGTCCTACAAGGGTAGCTTCCAAACAGTCTCTGATTGGTGGGAATATGTTAAACTTGAGTTTCGCTGTTTCTTTCAGGCCAAGGGTCGACAACAGGCGTGTGAGAAGAGGAGGGACTTCAGAGGGCTGCAGCGCGAGCTGCGGTCGCTGCAGGACCTTCTTCACTGTGGCTGGGACGTGAGGGAGGAGCTGGAGGAGACCAAGAAGAGCCTGAAAAGGCACTTTGAGGAGGAGTCCAAGCGAATCGTCTTCCGTTCCAAAGTGGAGAATCTGGAGAAGGGTGAGAAATGTAACTCATTCTTTTTCAGGAAACTTCATGCCGGTCACACGCCCCTGAACGAGCTGCGAGACGAGAGCGGAAACATGCGACGTGGGAAGGAGGACGTGATGAGGGTCGTCAGCGACTTCTACAGCGAACTCTACTCCCACAAGACTACCGACCCCGACGCTGCTGATAACTTCCTGTCAGGTATCACTAACCATCTTGATCCTGCAGGCACGGCAGCCTTGGACAAACCTCTGATGGTGGGCGAATTGCTCTCTGCCGCTAAATCCTTTAGGACCGGCAGGACCCCGGGCAGTGATGGTCTTCCAGCGGAGCTCTATGTAGCGCTGGGAGACCTCATCTGTCCGGACCTGTTGGACCTGTACGAGGAGATGGTGGTGGAGGGTAGAATGCCTCCATCTTTGAGGGAAGGAATGGTCACGATCCTGTACAAGCGGAAGGGAGAGAGTTGCGACCTGAGGAATTGGCGTCCCATCACTCTGCTCAACGTGGACTACAAGATCCTGGCCAAGACGATGGCGACACGACTTAAGACGGTCATCGGACGGATCATCCACCCGGACCAGACCTGCGGCATCCCTGGACGTCGCATCGCAGACAGCCTCGCTCTCGTGCGGGACACGGTCGAGTACATCAAGGTCCGCCGCGCACACGCGGCCCTGGTCTCCTTGGATCAGGAGAAGGCCTTCGACCGGGTTTCCCACGAGTTCATGGGCCGAGCTCTGCACCGGTTAGGTTTGGGTAACATGTTTTGTTCGTATGTCCGTTTGATGTATTTTGATATCCACAGCTCGGTGTTGGTGAAAGGCTGGAAGACTGACCCCTTCCCTGTCCTCTCTGGGGTCAGACAAGGCTGCCCTCTATCACCTCTTCTTTTTGTTTGTGTTATAGAACTCTTCGCAGAGGCTATCCGGCAGAATGGAGAGATCAGAGGGATCACCGCACCGGGTCCGGGACGACACGAGGTCAAGTGCTCGCTCTACATGGACGACGTCACCGTCTTCTGCGCTGATCGTGGTTCAGTCGACGCCCTCGTCCAGACGTGTGAGAGGTTCGGCCGGGCTTCAGGGGCCAAAGTCAACTGCAGGAAGTCGGAAGCCATGCTCTTCGGGGATTGGCAGCCGGCCTCCTCCGCCCCCTTCCCCTTCAACATTCAACCGGATTTCCTCAAGGTGCTGGGAGTCTGGTTCGGGAAGGAAGGAGCGGCCCTCAAGTCCTGGCAAGAACGCTTGGCCAAGGTGAAGCAACGGATCGGACTCTGGAGCCTCAGACACCTCACTTGTGAGGGTAAGGCACTCGTCCTGCGTAATGAGGTCCTGCCCGTCTTGCAGTACACGGCGCAGGCCTGGCCCCCACACGTCACTGTGTGCAGGGCCATTACCAGGACAGTGTTTCACTTTGTCTGGGGATCCAAGATGGACAGAGTCAGGCGGGCCGTCATGTACAAGGAGCCTCGCAAGGGTGGGAAGGGCGTTCCAGATATCCCCACCCTCCTGCGATCCTCTTTTGTGTGTGATTGTGTCCGCCGGACTTTGCAAGTCAAGAATGGCTCCGCGGGCAGGTCCATGTCTCGCTTCTTCCTGCTTCCTCTTTGGAGGCGACTCGGCTGGGACAAGTGGGACAGCTCCTTCCCCTACAACTGGACGACGCCATGGTTCTACGGAGACGTCGTTCGATTTGTGGGGGAACATCAACTGGAGGGACTCAAGCCCGACTTGTGGAAGCCCAAAACTATCCACAAGCTCATCAGAGCCAAGGATGACGTGGAGAACATCACAGGACTTCACCAGGACACGCTGGAGACTGTGTGGACAAATGTGTCGTCTGACAGGCTGACCAACGGGCACAAGGACTTGTCGTGGATGGCGATTCAGGGCGGACTGCCCGTCCGGTCATTCATGCATGCCCGGAACCTGTGCAAGACCCGGTACTGCCCAAGGTGCCCCTTCGTGGAGGAAACATCTTTGCACACTTTTTGGGACTGCGGATTTGCACAGCGCCTGTTGACTGCCCTTGAGGACGACCTGAGGAACTCTGTCCCCAGGGCGAGCCTATCGCACCATTCTGTGCTTTACGGACTCTTCCCTGGGGTTCATACCGTCGGAGCCATCCAGGAGGCTTGGCGCCTTATGAACTGCTTCAAGGATGCCGTTTGGGTCGCCAGGAACCGGCTCATCTTGAGGAGGGAGAGGATGTCCATCCAGGACTGCCGCAGGCTGATCCACAGCCTGCTCAGAGACTATTCCATCGTGGACGGTCCGGAGGACGAGGATGAGGACTAAACCCCTCCTCCCCCTCTCCCCTTATGTGTCTTGTCTTTTAATAAAGCTTCGGGCCTGTGATTTTCCCCTCCCCATCCCCTTTTTCCCAATCCCCATCCCTTATCACGGTTCGTCGTACTGTATTGATTGACATGCTTTTTCTTTCATATTGAGTGTTTTGTGCAGCATAGGGGTGTGATGTGTCTAGTTAGTGCGTCGTATCCTCATGCTATGTAAATGTGATGTAGAATTCTGTGTGTACTGGGCTGCGGCACTGTACACTGTCTGTTAACTTATTTTTTGTGCTAATAAAAGATATATTCAATCAAAAAAATCTGTTCTTATCAGTTTAATATCTGATACGTCCCCTATCTGGGGACCATATATTAAATGGATTTTTAGAACAGGGAGATGGAAAAAGAGCTTGCTCTGTCCACTCCACGCATTGACCTGGTATTGCAGTATCTCCAGGACCGGTGCACCCCTTCTTTAATGCAGTTTCTAAAATCAGAAAGAATTGAATTCAATGCTTTTTGTTCATTTTGCTTGTTTGTCGGATTTTGGGATGGACTCTTTGGCTTTGCTTTTCTTCTCCTCATTGGATTTTTCATGTTAAAAGTTGCAGAAGCCAGATGACAAGCTCATTTTGGTTCAACTTCAGCAACTGTGCATTGCATTGCCATGTAATGTAATGTAATGCAATGCTATCTATCTAGCTCTCCCTCTATACTTCCTTTTGGATAAACAGACATATTAGGCAAGCATTTTGGAGCTTTCACCTAAATAACTACAGGTGGTGAGATAAGCTGCACAATATAATTGACCTTTCAGTATATTGTTGCACACACACCATCTATTTAGCAAATGCCCTTGTTATCAACAGCAGCCTTTTAAACTCACCTGAGCTAACAGGTATGTGAGCTGGTTACTCTGCTGTGCTTAAAATTTCTTTTTTGGTTTGCTACAATGCCTTTTCTGAAACGTTGTCTCCCTCTGCTGGAACACTGACTTCTTTCATTTAATGCCTGCAGACTATAAAAGAGAAACCAACCCAAAAAGTTTGGTTGATTAGTCTGTGGCATTCTTTTAAACTGTTGCTTATGGCGGTCTCTGTGAGCTTCTCAGTGACATTCAGCCATCCAGGTATCCCGCCTGCAGTAGACGGAATGTGGCAATGGAACGCTGGCTGCGCGTGTCATAATAGGCTCTGAGCCTTTATATACCTGCGCACAGCAGCAGCCACCTTCAGTCTGCTGCTGGACAGCCAGCAGCAGCAGCAGCAGGAGAGGTAATTAATCAGCAACCCTCCTGCTAAGGGTAGACAGCTGCTCGTTCCACCCCCCCCCCCCCGCCTTAATTGGTTCTCCTCCCTTCCAACGGTGTTGAGGCGGGTGGGAACAGCCGGGGGTTGAGGGTACTGTGCTAAAAGAGGTGGAGTTATGCAGATCTAAAACGCGTGGATTGCAGCAGCAGCAAGCCGAAAAGTGCAGGCATGTGAGGGATCTAGAGGTTGACAGCATGTCTTCTTAACGGGAGTCCAGGTGGCCATCTCCACAAATGGACTTTTCAGAATCCTTGGGTGGCACCGTAGTCGGAAACCAATTCTGGTTATCGCTTCTCGGCCTTTTGGCTAAGATCAAGTGTAGTATCTGTTCTTATCAGTTTAATATCTGATACGTCCCCTATCTGGGGACCATATATTAAATGGATTTTTAGAACAGGGAGATGGAAAAAGAGCTTGCTCTGTCCACTCCACGCATTGACCTGGTATTGCAGTATCTCCAGGACCGGTGCACCCCTTCTTTAATGCAGTTTCTAAAATCAGAAAGAATTGAATTCAATGCTTTTTGTTCATTTTGCTTGTTTGTCGGATTTTGGGATGGACTCTTTGGCTTTGCTTTTCTTCTCCTCATTGGATTTTTCATGTTAAAAGTTGCAGAAGCCAGATGACAAGCTCATTTTGGTTCAACTTCAGCAACTGTGCATTGCATTGCCATGTAATGTAATGTAATGCAATGCTATCTATCTAGCTCTCCCTCTATACTTCCTTTTGGATAAACAGACATATTAGGCAAGCATTTTGGAGCTTTCACCTAAATAACTACAGGTGGTGAGATAAGCTGCACAATATAATTGACCTTTCAGTATATTGTTGCACACACACCATCTATTTAGCAAATGCCCTTGTTATCAACAGCAGCCTTTTAAACTCACCTGAGCTAACAGGTATGTGAGCTGGTTACTCTGCTGCGCTTAAAATTTCTTTTTTGGTTTGCTACAATGCCTTTTCTGAAACGTTGTCTCCCTCTGCTGGAACACTGACTTCTTTCATTTAATGCCTGCAGACTATAAAAGAGAAACCAACCCAAAAAGTTTGGTTGATTAGTCTGTGGCATTCTTTTAAACTGTTGCTTATGGTGGTCTCTGTGAGCTTCTCAGTGACATTCAGCCATCCAGGTATCCCGCCTGCAGTAGACGGAATGTGGCAATGGAACGCTGGCTGCGCGTGTCATAATAGGCTCTGAGCCTTTATATACCTGCGCACAGCAGCAGCCACCTTCAGTCTGCTGCTGGACAGCCAGCAGCAGCAGCAGCAGGAGAGGTAATTAATCAGCAACCCTCCTGCTAAGGGTAGACAGCTGCTCGTTCCACCCCCCCCCCAGCCTTAATTGGTTCTCCTCCCTTCCAACGGTGTTGAGGCGGGTGGGAACAGCCGGGGGTTGAGGGTACTGTGCTAAAAGAGGTGGAGTTATGCAGATCTAAAACGCGTGGATTGCAGCAGCAGCAAGCCGAAAAGTGCAGGCATGTGAGGGATCTAGAGGTTGACAGCATGTCTTCTTAACGGGAGTCCAGGTGGCCATCTCCACAAATGGACTTTTCAGAATCCTTGGGTGGCACCGTAGTCGGAAACCAATTCTGGTTATCTCTTCTCGGCCTTTTGGCTAAGATCAAGTGTAGTATCTGTTCTTATCAGTTTAATATCTGATACGTCCCCTATCTGGGGACCATATATTAAATGGATTTTTAGAACAGGGAGATGGAAAAAGAGCTTGCTCTGTCCACTCCACGCATTGACCTGGTATTGCAGTATCTCCAGGACCGGTGCACCCCTTCTTTAATGCAGTTTCTAAAATCAGAAAGAATTGAATTCAATGCTTTTTGTTCATTTTGCTTGTTTGTCGGATTTTGGGATGGACTCTTTGGCTTTGCTTTTCTTCTCCTCATTGGATTTTTCATGTTAAAAGTTGCAGAAGCCAGATGACAAGCTCATTTTGGTTCAACTTCAGCAACTGTGCATTGCATTGCCATGTAATGTAATGTAATGCAATGCTATCTATCTAGCTCTCCCTCTATACTTCCTTTTGGATAAACAGACATATTAGGCAAGCATTTTGGAGCTTTCACCTAAATAACTACAGGTGGTGAGATAAGCTGCACAATATAATTGACCTTTCAGTATATTGTTGCACACACACCATCTATTTAGCAAATGCCCTTGTTATCAACAGCAGCCTTTTAAACTCACCTGAGCTAACAGGTATGTGAGCTGGTTACTCTGCTGCGCTTAAAATTTCTTTTTTGGTTTGCTACAATGCCTTTTCTGAAACGTTGTCTCCCTCTGCTGGAACACTGACTTCTTTCATTTAATGCCTGCAGACTATAAAAGAGAAACCAACCCAAAAAGTTTGGTTGATTAGTCTGTGGCATTCTTTTAAACTGTTGCTTATGGCGGTCTCTGTGAGCTTCTCAGTGACATTCAGCCATCCAGGTATCCCGCCTGCAGTAGACGGAATGAGGCAATGGAACGCTGGCTGCGCGTGTCATAATAGGCTCTGAGCCTTTATATACCTGCGCACAGCAGCAGCCACGTTCAGTCTGCTGCTGGACAGCCAGCAGCAGCAGCAGCAGGAGAGGTAATTAATCAGCAACCCTCCTGCTAAGGGTAGACAGCTGCTCGTTCCACCCCCCCCCGCCTTAATTGGTTCTCCTCCCTTCCAACGGTGTTGAGGCGGGTGGGAACAGCCGGGGGTTGAGGGTACTGTGCTAAAAGAGGTGGAGTTATGCAGATCTAAAACGCGTGGATTGCAGCAGCAGCAAGCCGAAAAGTGCAGGCATGTGAGGGATCTAGAGGTTGA
This sequence comes from Phyllobates terribilis, assembly GCF_046119375.1. NCBI lineage: Eukaryota > Metazoa > Chordata > Amphibia > Anura > Dendrobatidae > Phyllobates > Phyllobates terribilis. Next base: position 9,900,856 of record NW_027362800.1, on the reverse strand, counting down.
CAGCATGTCTTCTTAACGGAAGTCCAGGTGGCCATCTCCACAAATGGACTTTTCAGAATCCTTGGGTGGCACCGTAGTCGGAAACCAATTCTGGTTATCGCTTCTCGGCCTTTTGGCTAAGATCAAGTGTAGTATCTGTTCTTATCAGTTTAATATCTGATACGTCCCCTATCTGGGGACCATATATTAAATGGATTTTTAGAACAGGGAGATGGAAAAAGAGCTTGCTCTGTCCACTCCACGCATTGACCTGGTATTGCAGTATCTCCAGGACCGGTGCACCCCTTCTTTAATGCAGTTTCTAAAATCAGAAAGAATTGAATTCAATGCTTTTTGTTCATTTTGCTTGTTTGTCGGATTTTGGGATGGACTCTTTGGCTTTGCTTTTCTTCTCCTCATTGGATTTTTCATGTTAAAAGTTGCAGAAGCCAGATGACAAGCTCATTTTGGTTCAACTTCAGCAACTGTGCATTGCATTGCCATGTAATGTAATGTAATGCAATGCTATCTATCTAGCTCTCCCTCTATACTTCCTTTTGGATAAACAGACATATTAGGCAAGCATTTTGGAGCTTTCACCTAAATAACTACAGGTGGTGAGATAAGCTGCACAATATAATTGACCTTTCAGTATATTGTTGCACACACACCATCTATTTAGCAAATGCCCTTGTTATCAACAGCAGCCTTTTAAACTCACCTGAGCTAACAGGTATGTGAGCTGGTTACTCTGCTGCGCTTAAAATTTCTTTTTTGGTTTGCTACAATGCCTTTTCTGAAACGTTGTCTCCCTCTGCTGGAACACTGACTTCTTTCATTTAATGCCTGCAGACTATAAAAGAGAAACCAACCCAAAAAGTTTGGTTGATTAGTCTGTGGCATTCTTTTAAACTGTTGCTTATGGCGGTCTCTGTGAGCTTCTCAGTGACATTCAGCCATCCAGGTATCCCGCCTGCAGTAGACAGAATGTGGCAATGGAACGCTGGCTGCGCGTGTCATAATAGGCTCTGAGCCTTTATATACCTGCGCACAGCAGCAGCCACCTTCAGTCTGCTGCTGGACAGCCAGCAGCAGCAGCAGCAGGAGAGGTAATTAATCAGCAACCCTCCTGCTAAGGGTAGACAGCTGCTCGTTCCACCCCCCCCCCCGCCTTAATTGGTTCTCCTCCCTTCCAACGGTGTTGAGGCGGGTGGGAACAGCCGGGGGTTGAGGGTACTGTGCTAAAAGAGGTGGAGTTATGCAGATCTAAAACGCGTGGATTGCAGCAGCAGCAAGCCGAAAAGTGCAGGCATGTGAGGGATCTAGAGGTTGACAGCATGTCTTCTTAACGGGAGTCCAGGTGGCCATCTCCACAAATGGACTTTTCAGAATCCTTGGGTGGCACCGTAGTCGGAAACCAATTCTGGTTATCGCTTCTCGGCCTTTTGGCTAAGATCAAGTGTAGTATCTGTTCTTATCAGTTTAATATCTGATACGTCCCCTATCTGGGGACCATATATTAAATGGATTTTTAGAACAGGGAGATGGAAAAAGAGCTTGCTCTGTCCACTCCACGCATTGACCTGGTATTTCAGTATCTCCAGGACCGGTGCACCCCTTCTTTAATGCAGTTTCTAAAATCAGAAAGAATTGAATTCAATGCTTTTTGTTCATTTTGCTTGTTTGTCGGATTTTGGGATGGACTCTTTGGCTTTGCTTTTCTTCTCCTCATTGGATTTTTCATGTTAAAAGTTGCAGAAGCCAGATGACAAGCTCATTTTGGTTCAACTTCAGCAACTGTGCATTGCATTGCCATGTAATGTAATGTAATGCAATGTAATGCAATGCTATCTATCTAGCTCTCCCTCTATACTTCCTTTTGGATAAACAGACATATTAGGCAAGCATTTTGGAGCTTTCACCTAAATAACTACAGGTGGTGAGATAAGCTGCACAATATAATTGACCTTTCAGTATATTGTTGCACACACACCATCTATTTAGCAAATGCCCTTGTTATCAACAGCAGCCTTTTAAACTCACCTGAGCTAACAGGTATGTGAGCTGGTTACTCTGCTGCGCTTAAAATTTCTTTTTTGGTTTGCTACAATGCCTTTTCTGAAACGTTGTCTCCCTCTGCTGGAACACTGACTTCTTTCATTTAATGCCTGCAGACTATAAAAGAGAAACCAACCCAAAAAGTTTGGTTGATTAGTCTGTGGCATTCTTTTAAACTGTTGCTTATGGCGGTCTCTGTGAGCTTCTCAGTGACATTCAGCCATCCAGGTATCCCGCCTGCAGTAGACGGAATGTGGCAATGGAACGCTGGCTGCGCGTGTCATAATAGGCTCTGAGCCTTTATATACCTGCGCACAGCAGCAGCCACCTTCAGTCTGCTGCTGGACAGCCAGCAGCAGCAGCAGCAGGAGAGGTAATTAATCAGCAACCCTCCTGCTAAGGGTAGACAGCTGCTCGTTCCACCACCCCCCCCGCCTTAATTGGTTCTCCTCCCTTCCAACGGTGTTGAGGCGGGTGGGAACAGCCGGGGGTTGAGGGTACTGTGCTAAAAGAGGTGGAGTTATGCAGATCTAAAACGCGTGGATTGCAGCAGCAGCAAGCCGAAAAGTGCAGGCATGTGAGGGATCTAGAGGTTGACAGCATGTCTTCTTAACGGGAGTCCAGGTGGCCATCTCCACAAATGGACTTTTCAGAATCCTTGGGTGGCACCGTAGTCGGAAACCAATTCTGGTTATCGCTTCTCGGCCTTTTGGCTAAGATCAAGTGTAGTATCTGTTCTTATCAGTTTAATATCTGATACGTCCCCTATCTGGGGACCATATATTAAATGGATTTTTAGAACAGGGAGATGGAAAAAGAGCTTGCTCTGTCCACTCCACGCATTGACCTGGTATTGCAGTATCTCCAGGACCGGTGCACCCCTTCTTTAATGCAGTTTCTAAAATCAGAAAGAATTGAATTCAATGCTTTTTGTTCATTTTGCTTGTTTGTCGGATTTTGGGATGGACTCTTTGGCTTTGCTTTTCTTCTCCTCATTGGATTTTTCATGTTAAAAGTTGCAGAAGCCAGATGACAAGCTCATTTTGGTTCAACTTCAGCAACTGTGCATTGCATTGCCATGTAATGTAATGTAATGCAATGCTATCTATCTAGCTCTCCCTCTAAACTTCCTTTTGGATAAACAGACATATTAGGCAAGAATTTTGGAGCTTTCACCTAAATAACTACAGGTGGTGAGATAAGCTGCACAATATAATTGACCTTTCAGTATATTGTTGCACACACACCATCTATTTAGCAAATGCCCTTGTTATCAACAGCAGCCTTTTAAACTCACCTGAGCTAACAGGTATGTGAGCTGGTTACTCTGCTGCGCTTAAAATTTCTTTTTTGGTTTGCTACAATGCCTTTTCTGAAACGTTGTCTCCCTCTGCTGGAACACTGACTTCTTTCATTTAATGCCTGCAGACTATAAAAGAGAAACCAACCCAAAAAGTTTGGTTGATTAGTCTGTGGCATTCTTTTAAACTGTTGCTTATGGCGGTCTCTGTGAGCTTCTCAGTGACATTCAGCCATCCAGGTATCCCGCCTGCAGTAGATGGAATGTGGCAATGGAACGCTGGCTGCGCGTGTCATAATAGGCTCTGAGCCTTTATATACCTGCGCACAGCAGCAGCCACCTTCAGTCTGCTGCTGGACAGCCAGCAGCAGCAGCAGCAGGAGAGGTAATTAATCAGCAACCCTCCTGCTAAGGGTAGACAGCTGCTCGTTCCACCCCCCCCCCCGCCTTAATTGGTTCTCCTCCCTTCCAACGGTGTTGAGGCGGGTGGGAACAGCCGGGGGTTGAGGGTACTGTGCTAAAAGAGGTGGAGTTATGCAGATCTAAAAAGCGTGGATTGCAGCAGCAGCAAGCCGAAAAGTGCAGGCATGTGAGGGATCTAGAGGTTGACAGCATGTCTTCTTAACGGGAGTCCAGGTGGCCATCTCCACAAATGGACTTTTCAGAATCCTTGGGTGGCACCGTAGTCGGAAACCAATTCTGGTTATCGCTTCTCGGCCTTTTGGCTAAGATCAAGTGTAGTATCTGTTCTTATCAGTTTAATATCTGATACGTCCCCTATCTGGGGACATATATTAAATGGATTTTTAGAACAGGGAGATGGAAAAAGAGCTTGCTCTGTCCACTCCACGCATTGACCTGGTATTGCAGTATCTCCAGGACCGGTGCACCCCTTCTTTAATGCAGTTTCTAAAATCAGAAAGAATTGAATTCAATGCTTTTTGTTCATTTTGCTTGTTTGTCGGATTTTGGGATGGACTCTTTGGCTTTGCTTTTCTTCTCCTCATTGGATTTTTCATGTTAAAAGTTGCAGAAGCCAGATGACAAGCTCATTTTGGTTCAACTTCAGCAACTGTGCATTGCATTGCCATGTAATGTAATGTAATGCAATGCTATCTATCTAGCTCTCCCTCTATACTTCCTTTTGGATAAACAGACATATTAGGCAAGCATTTTGGAGCTTTCACCTAAATAACTACAGGTGGTGAGATAAGCTGCACAATATAATTGACCTTTCAGTATATTGTTGCACACACACCATCTATTTAGCAAATGCCCTTGTTATCAACAGCAGCCTTTTAAACTCACCTGAGCTAACAGGTATGTGAGCTGGTTACTCTGCTACGCTTAAAATTTCTTTTTTGGTTTGCTACAATGCCTTTTCTGAAACGTTGTCTCCCTCTGCTGGAACACTGACTTCTTTCATTTAATGCCTGCAGACTATAAAAGAGAAACCAACCCAAAAAGTTTGGTTGATTAGTCTGTGGCATTCTTTTAAACTGTTGCTTATGGCGGTCTCTGTGAGCTTCTCAGTGACATTCAGCCATCCAGGTATCCCGCCTGCAGTAGACGGAATGTGGCAATGGAACGCTGGCTGCGCGTGTCATAATAGGCTCTGAGCCTTTATATACCTGCGCACAGCAGCAGCCACCTTCAGTCTGCTGCTGGACAGCCAGCAGCAGCAGCAGCAGGAGAGGTAATTAATCAGCAACCCTCCTGCTAAGGGTAGACAGCTGCTCGTTACACCCCCACCCCCCCCCCGCCTTAATTGGTTCTCCTCCCTTCCAACGGTGTTGAGGCGGGTGGGAACAGCCGGGGGTTGAGGGTACTGTGCTAAAAGAGGTGGAGTTATGCAGATCTAAAACGCGTGGATTGCAGCAGCAGCAAGCCGAAAAGTGCAGGCATGTGAGGGATCTAGAGGTTGACAGCATGTCTTCTTAACGGGAGTCCAGGTGGCCATCTCCACAAATGGACTTTTCAGAATCCTTGGGTGGCACCGTAGTCGGAAACCAATTCTGGTTATCGCTTCTCGGCCTTTTGGCTAAGATCAAGTGTAGTATCTGTTCTTATCAGTTTAATATCTGATACGTCCCCTATCTGGGGACCATATATTAAATGGATTTTTAGAACAGGGAGATGGAAAAAGAGCTTGCTCTGTCCACTCCACGCATTGACCTGGTATTGCAGTATCTCCAGGACCGGTGCACCCCTTCTTTAATGCAGTTTCTAAAATCAGAAAGAATTGAATTCAATGCTTTTTGTTCATTTTGCTTGTTTGTCGGATTTTGGGATGGACTCTTTGGCTTTGCTTTTCTTCTCCTCATTGGATTTTTCATGTTAAAAGTTGCAGAAGCCAGATGACAAGCTCATTTTGGTTCAACTTCAGCAACTGTGCATTGCATTGCCATGTAATGTAATGTAATGCAATGCTATCTATCTAGCTCTCCCTCTATACTTCCTTTTGGATAAACAGACATATTAGGCAAGCATTTTGGAGCTTTCACCTAAATAACTACAGGTGGTGAGATAAGCTGCACAATATAATTGACCTTTCAGTATATTGTTGCACACACACCATCTATTTAGCAAATGCCCTTGTTATCAACAGCAGCCTTTTAAACTCACCTGAGCTAACAGGTATGTGAGCTGGTTACTCTGCTGCGCTTAAAATTTCTTTTTTGGTTTGCTACAATGCCTTTTCTGGAACGTTGTCTCCCTCTGCTGGAACACTGACTTCTTTCATTTAATGCCTGCAGACTATAAAAGAGAAACCAACCCAAAAAGTTTGGTTGATTAGTCTGTGGCATTCTTTTAAACTGTTGCTTATGGCGGTCTCTGTGAGCTTCTCAGTGACATTCAGCCATCCAGGTATCCCGCCTGCAGTAGACGGAATGTGGCAATGGAACGCTGGCTGCGCATGTCATAATAGGCTCTGAGCCTTTATATACCTGCGCACAGCAGCAGCCACCTTCAGTCTGCTGCTGGACAGCCAGCAGCAGCAGCAGCAGGAGAGGTAATTAATCAGCAACCCTCCTGCTAAGGGTAGACAGCTGCTCGTTCCACCCCCCCCCGCCTTAATTGGTTCTCCTCCCTTCCAACGGTGTTGAGGCGGGTGGGAACAGCCGGGGGTTGAGGGTACTGTGCTAAAAGAGGTGGAGTTATGCAGATCTAAAACGCGTGGATTGCAGCAGCCGCAAGCCGAAAAGTGCAGGCATGTGAGGGATCTAGAGGTTGACAGCATGTCTTCTTAACGGGAGTCCAGGTGGCCATCTCCACAAATGGACTTTTCAGAATCCTTGGGTGGCACCGTAGTCGGAAACCAATTCTGGTTATCGCTTCTCGGCCTTTTGGCTAAGATCAAGTGTAGTATCTGTTCTTATCAGTTTAATATCTGATACGTCCCCTATCTGGGGACCATATATTAAATGGATTTTTAGAACAGGGAGATGGAAAAAGAGCTTGCTCTGTCCACTCCACGCATTGACCTGGTATTGCAGTATCTCCAGGACCGGTGCACCCCTTCTTTAATGCAGTTTCTAAAATCAGAAAGAATTGAATTCAATGCTTTTTGTTCATTTTGCTTGTTTGTCGGATTTTGGGATGGACTCTTTGGCTTTGCTTTTCTTCTCCTCATTGGATTTTTCATGTTAAAAGTTGCAGAAGCCAGATGACAAGCTCATTTTGGTTCAACTTCAGCAACTGTGCATTGCATTGCCATGTAATGTAATGTAATGCAATGCTATCTATCTAGCTCTCCCTCTATACTTCCTTTTGGATAAACAGACATATTAGGCAAGCATTTTGGAGCTTTCACCTAAATAACTACAGGTGGTGAGATAAGCTGCACAATATAATTGACCTTTCAGTATATTGTTGCACACACACCATCTATTTAGCAAATGCCCTTGTTATCAACAGCAGCCTTTTAAACTCACCTGAGCTAACAGGTATGTGAGCTGGTTACTCTGCTGCGCTTAAAATTTCTTTTTTGGTTTGCTACAATGCCTTTTCTGAAACGTTGTCTCCCTCTGCTGGAACACTGACTTCTTTCATTTAATGCCTGCAGACTATAAAAGAGAAACCAACCCAAAAAGTTTGGTTGATTAGTCTGTGGCATTCTTTTAAACTGTTGCTTATGGCGGTCTCTGTGAGCTTCTCAGTGACATTCAGCCATCCAGGTATCCCGCCTGCAGTAGTCGGAATGTGGCAATGGAACGCTGGCTGCGCGTGTCATAATAGGCTCTGAGCCTTTATATACCTGCGCACAGCAGCAGCCACCTTCAGTCTGCTGCTGGACAGCCAGCAGCAGCAGCAGCAGGAGAGGTAATTAATCAGCAACCCTCCTGCTAAGGGTAGACAGCTGCTCGTTCCACCCCCCCCCCCCGCCTTAATTGGTTCTCCTCCCTTCCAACGGTGTTGAGGCGGGTGGGAACAGCTGGGGGTTGAGGGTACTGTGCTAAAAGAGGTGGAGCTATGCAGATCTAAAACGCGTGGATTGCAGCAGCAGCAAGCCGAAAAGTGCAGGCATGTGAGGGATCTAGAGGTTGACAGCATGTCTTCTTAACGGGAGTCCAGGTGGCCATCTCCACAAATGGACTTTTCAGAATCCTTGGGTGGCACCGTAGTCGGAAACCAATTCTGGTTATCGCTTCTCGGCCTTTTGGCTAAGATCAAGTGTAGTATCTGTTCTTATCAGTTTAATATCTGATACGTCCCCTATCTGGGGACCATATATTAAATGGATTTTTAGAACAGGGAGATGGAAAAAGAGCTTGCTCTGTCCACTCCACGCATTGACCTGGTATTGCAGTATCTCCAGGACCGGTGCACCCCTTCTTTAATGCAGTTTCTAAAATCAGAAAGAATTGAATTCAATGCTTTTTGTTCATTTTGCTTGTTTGTCGGATTTTGGGATGGACTCTTTGGCTTTGCTTTTCTTCTCCTCATTGGATTTTTCATGTTAAAAGTTGCAGAAGCCAGATGACAAGCTCATTTTGGTTCAACTTCAGCAACTCTGCATTGCATTGCCATGTAATGTAATGTAATGCAATGCTATCTATCTAGCTCTCCCTCTATACTTCCTTTTGGATAAACAGACATATTAGGCAAGCATTTTGGAGCTTTCACCTAAATAACTACAGGTGGTGAGATAAGCTGCACAATATAATTGACCTTTCAGTATATTGTTGCACACACACCATCTATTTAGCAAATGCCCTTGTTATCAACAGCAGCCTTTTAAACTCACCTGAGCTAACAGGTATGTGAGCTGGTTACTCTGCTGCGCTTAAAATTTCTTTTTTGGTTTGCTACAATGCCTTTTCTGAAACGTTGTCTCCCTCTGCTGGAACACTGACTTCTTTCATTTAATGCCTGCAGACTATAAAAGAGAAACCAACCCAAAAAGTTTGGTTGATTAGTCTGTGGCATTCTTTTAAACTGTTGCTTATGGCGGTCTCTGTGAGCTTCTCAGTGACATTCAGCCATCCAGGTATCCCGCCTGCAGTAGACGGAATGTGGCAATGGAACGCTGGCTGCGCGTGTCATAATAGGCTCTGAGCCTTTATATACCTGCGCACAGCAGCAGCCACCTTCAGTCTGCTGCTGGACAGCCAGCAGCAGCAGCAGCAGGAGAGGTAATTAATCAGCAACCCTCCTGCTAAGGGTAGACAGCTGCTCGTTCCACCCCCCCCCCCCGCCTTAATTGGTTCTCCTCCCTTCCAACGGTGTTGAGGCGGGTGGGAACAGCCGGGGGTTGAGGGTACTGTGCTAAAAGAGGTGGAGTTATGCAGATCTATAACGCGTGGATTGCAGCAGCAGCAAGCCGAAAAGTGCAGGCATGTGAGGGATCTAGAGGTTGACAGCATGTCTTCTTAACGGGAGTCCAGGTGGCCATCTCCACAAATGGACTTTTCAGAATCCTTGGGTGGCACCGTAGTCGGAAACCAATTCTGGTTATCGCTTCTCGGCCTTTTGGCTAAGATCAAGTGTAGTATCTGTTCTTATCAGTTTAATATCTGTTACGTCCCCTATCTGGGGACCATATATTAAATGGATTTTTAGAACAGGGAGATGGAAAAAGAGCTTGCTCTGTCCACTCCACGCATTGACCTGGTATTCCAGTATCTCCAGGACCGGTGCACCCCTTCTTTAATGCAGTTTCTAAAATCAGAAAGAATTGAATTCAAAGCTTTTTGTTCATTTTGCTTGTTTGTCGGATTTTGGGATGGACTCTTTGGCTTTGCTTTTCTTCTCCTCATTGGATTTTTCATGTTAAAAGTTGCAGAAGCCAGATGACAAGCTCATTTTGGTTCAACTTCAGCAACTGTGCATTGCATTGCCATGTAATGTAATGTAATGCAATGCTATCTATCTAGCTCTCCCTCTATACTTCCTTTTGGATAAACAGACATATTAGGCAAGCATTTTGGAGCTTTCACCTAAATAACTACAGGTGGTGAGATAAGCTGCACAATATAATTGACCTTTCAGTATATTGTTGCACACACACCATCTATTTAGCAAATGCCCTTGTTATCAACAGCAGCCTTTTAAACTCACCTGAGCTAACAGGTATGTGAGCTGGTTACTCTGCTGCGCTTAAAATTTCTTTTTTGGTTTGCTACAATGCCTTTTCTGAAACGTTGTCTCCCTCTGCTGGAACACTGACTTCTTTCATTTAATGCCTGCAGACTATAAAAGAGAAACCAACCCAAAAAGTTTGGTTGATTAGTCTGTGGCATTCTTTTAAACTGTTGCTTATGGCGGTCTCTGTGAGCTTCTCAGTGACATTCAGCCATCCAGGTATCCCGCCTGCAGTAGACGGAATGTGGCAATGGAACGCTGGCTGCGCGTGTCATAATAGGCTCTGAGCCTTTATATATCTGCGCACAGCAGCAGCCACCTTCAGTCTGCTGCTGGACAGCCAGCAGCAGCAGCAGCAGGAGAGGTACTTAATCAGCAACCCTCCTGCTAAGGGTAGACTGCTGCTCGTTCCACCCCCCCCCCCGCCTTAATTGGTTCTCCTCCCTTCCAACGGTGTTGAGGCGGGTGGGAACAGCCGGGGGTTGAGGGTACTGTGCTAAAAGAGGTGGAGTTATGCAGATCTAAAACGCGTGGATTGCAGCAGCAGCAAGCCGAAAAGTGCAGGCATGTGAGGGATCTAGAGGTTGACAGCATGTCTTCTTAACGGGAGTCCAGGTGGCCATCTCCACAAATGGACTTTTCAGAATCCTTGGGTGGCACCGTAGTCGGAAACCAATTCTGGTTATCGCTTCTCGGCCTTTTGGCTAAGATCAAGTGTATTATCTGTTCTTATCAGTTTAATATCTGATACGTCCCCTATCTGGGGACCATATATTAAATGGATTTTTAGAACAGGGAGATGGAAAAAGAGCTTGCTCTGTCCACTCCACGCATTGACCTGGTATTGCAGTATCTCCAGGACCGGTGCACCCCTTCTTTAATGCAGTTTCTAAAATCAGAAAGAATTGAATTCAATGCTTTTTGTTCATTTTGCTTGTTTGTCGGATTTTGGGATGGACACTTTGGCTTTGCTTTTCTTCTCCTCATTGGATTTTTCATGTTAAAAGTTGCAGAAGCCAGATGACAAGCTCATTTTGGTTCAACTTCAGCAACTGTGCATTGCATTGCCATGTAATGTAATGTAATGCAATGCTATCTATCTAGCTCTCCCTCTATACTTCCTTTTGGATAAACAGACATATTAGGCAAGCATTTTGGAGCTTTCACCTAAATAACTACAGGTGGTGAGATAAGCTGCACAATATAATTGACCTTTCAGTATATTGTTGCACACACACCATCTATTTAGCAAATGCTCTTGTTATCAACAGCAGCCTTTTAAACTCACCTGAGCTAACAGGTATGTGAGCTGGTTACTCTGCTGCGCTTAAAATTTCTTTTTTGGTTTGCTACAATGCCTTTTCTGAAACGTTGTCTCCCTCTGCTGGAACACTGACTTCTTTCATTTAATGCCTGCAGACTATAAAAGAGAAACCAACCCAAAAAGTTTGGTTGATTAGTCTGTGGCATTCTTTTAAACTGTTGCTTATGGCGGTCTCTGTGAGCTTCTCAGTGACATTCAGCCATCCAGGTATCCCGCCTGCAGTAGACGGAATGTGGCAATGGAACGCTGGCTGCGCGTGTCATAATAGGCTCTGAGCCTTTATATACCTGCGCACAGCAGCAGCCACCTTCAGTCTGCTGCTGGACAGCCAGCAGCAGCAGCAGCAGGAGAGGTAATTAATCAGCAACCCTCCTGCTAAGGGTAGACAGCTGCTCGTTCCACCCCCCCCCCCGCCTTAATTGGTTCTCCTCCCTTCCAACGGTGTTGAGGCGGGTGGGAACAGCCGGGGGTTGAGGGTACTGTGCTAAAAGAGGTGGAGTTATGCAGATCTAAAACGCGTGGATTGCAGCAGCAGCAAGCCGAAAAGTGCAGGCATGTGAGGGATCTAGAGGTTGACAGCATGTCTTCTTAACGGGAGTCCAGGTGGCCATCTCCACAAATGGACTTTTCAGAATCCTTGGGTGGCACCGTAGTCGGAAACCAATTCTGGTTATCGCTTCTCGGCCTTTTGGCTAAGATCAAGTGTAGTATCTGTTCTTATCAGTTTAATATCTGATACGTCCCCTATCTGGGGACCATATATTAAATGGATTTTTAGAACAGGGAGATGGAAAAAGAGCTTGCTCTGTCCACTCCACGCATTGACCTGGTATTGCAGTATCTCCAGGACCGGTGCACCCCTTCTTTAATGCAGTTTCTAAAATCAGAAAGAATTGAATTCAATGCTTTTTGTTCATTTTGCTTGTTTGTCGGATTTTGGGATGGACTCTTTGGCTTTGCTTTTCTTCTCCTCATTGGATTTTTCATGTTAAAAGTTGCAGAAGCCAGATGACAAGCTCATTATGGTTCAACTTCAGCAACTGTGCATTGCATTGCCATGTAATGTAATGTAATGCAATGCTATCTATCTAGCTCTCCCTCTATACTTCCTTTTGGATAAACAGACATATTAGGCAAGCATTTTGGAGCTTTCACCTAAATAACTACAGGTGGTGAGATAAGCTGCACAATATAATTGACCTTTCAGTATATTGTTGCACACACACCATCTATTTAGCAAATGCCCTTGTTATCAACAGCAGCCTTTTAAACTCACCTGAGCTAACAGGTATGTGAGCTGGTTACTCTGCTGCGCTTAAAATTTCTTTTTTGGTTTGCTACAATGCCTTTTCTGAAACGTTGTCTCCCTCTGCTGGAACACTGACTTCTTTCATTTAATGCCTGCAGACTATAAAAGAGAAACCAACCCAAAAAGTTTGGTTGATTAGTCTGTGGCATTCTTTTAAACTGTTGCTTATGGCGGTCTCTGTGAGCTTCTCAGTGACATTCAGCCATCCAGGTATCCCGCCTGCAGTAGTCGGAATGTGGCAATGGAACGCTGGCTGCGCGTGTCATAATAGGCTCTGAGCCTTTATATACCTGCGCACAGCAGCAGCCACCTTCAGTCTGCTGCTGGACAGCCAGCAGCAGCAGCAGCAGGAGAGGTAATTAATCAGCAACCCTCCTGCTAAGGGTAGACAGCTGCTCGTTCCACCCCCTCCCCCCGCCTTAATTGGTTCTCCTCCCTTCCAACGGTGTTGAGGCGGGTGGGAACAGCTGGGGGTTGAGGGTACTGTGCTAAAAGAGGTGGAGTTATGCAGATCTAAAACGCGTGGATTGCAGCAGCAGCAAGCCGAAAAGTGCAGGCATGTGAGGGATCTAGAGGTTGACAGCATGTCTTCTTAACGGGAGTCCAGGTGGCCATCTCCACAAATGGACTTTTCAGAATCCTTGGGTGGCACCGTAGTCGGAAACCAATTCTGGTTATCGCTTCTCGGCCTTTTGGCTAAGATCAAGTGTAGTATCTGTTCTTATCAGTTTAATATCTGATACGTCCCCTATCTGGGGACCATATATTAAATGGATTTTTAGAACAGGGAGATGGAAAAAGAGCTTGCTCTGTCCACTCCACGCATTGACCTGGTATTGCAGTATCTCCAGGACCGGTGCACCCCTTCTTTAATGCAGTTTCTAAAATCAGAAAGAATTGAATTCAATGCTTTTTGTTCATTTTGCTTGTTTGTCGGATTTTGGGATGGACTCTTTGGCTTTGCTTTTCTTCTCCTCATTGGATTTTTCATGTTAAAAGTTGCAGAAGCCAGATGACAAGCTCATTTTGGTTCAACTTCAGCAACTCTGCATTGCATTGCCATGTAATGTAATGTAATGCAATGCTATCTATCTAGCTCTCCCTCTATACTTCCTTTTGGATAAACAGACATATTAGGCAAGCATTTTGGAGCTTTCACCTAAATAACTACAGGTGGTGAGATAAGCTGCACAATATAATTGACCTTTCAGTATATTGTTGCACACACACCATCTATTTAGCAAATGCCCTTGTTATCAACAGCAGCCTTTTAAACTCACCTGAGCTAACAGGTATGTGAGCTGGTTACTCTGCTGCGCTTAAAATTTCTTTTTTGGTTTGCTACAATGCCTTTTCTGAAACGTTGTCTCCCTCTGCTGGAACACTGACTTCTTTCATTTAATGCCTGCAGACTATAAAAGAGAAACCAACCCAAAAAGTTTGGTTGATTAGTCTGTGGCATTCTTTTAAACTGTTGCTTATGGCGGTCTCTGTGAGCTTCTCAGTGACATTCAGCCATCCAGGTATCCCGCCTGCAGTAGACGGAATGTGGCAATGGAACGCTGGCTGCGCGTGTCATAATAGGCTCTGAGCCTTTATATACCTGCGCACAGCAGCAGCCACCTTCAGTCTGCTGCTGGACAGCCAGCAGCAGCAGCAGCAGGAGAGGTAATTAATCAGCAACCCTCCTGCTAAGGGTAGACAGCTGCTCGTTCCACCCCCCCCCCCGCCTTAATTGGTTCTCCTCCCTTCCAACGGTGTTGAGGCGGGTGGGAACAGCCGGGGGTTGAGGGTACTGTGCTAAAAGAGGTGGAGTTATGCAGATCTATAACGCGTGGATTGCAGCAGCAGCAAGCCGAAAAGTGCAGGCATGTGAGGGATCTAGAGGTTGACAGCATGTCTTCTTAACGGGAGTCCAGGTGGCCATCTCCACAAATGGACTTTTCAGAATCCTTGGGTGGCACCGTAGTCGGAAACCAATTCTGGTTATCGCTTCTCGGCCTTTTGGCTAAGATCAAGTGTAGTATCTGTTCTTATCAGTTTAATATCTGTTACGTCCCCTATCTGGGGACCATATATTAAATGGATTTTTAGAACAGGGAGATGGAAAAAGAGCTTGCTCTGTCCACTCCACGCATTGACCTGGTATTCCAGTATCTCCAGGACCGGTGCACCCCTTCTTTAATGCAGTTTCTAAAATCAGAAAGAATTGAATTCAATGCTTTTTGTTCATTTTGCTTGTTTGTCGGATTTTGGGATGGACTCTTTGGCTTTGCTTTTCTTCTCCTCATTGGATTTTTCATGTTAAAAGTTGCAGAAGCCAGATGACAAGCTCATTTTGGTTCAACTTCAGCAACTGTGCATTGCATTGCCATGTAATGTAATGTAATGCAATGCTATCTATCTAGCTCTCCCTCTATACTTCCTTTTGGATAAACAGACATATTAGGCAAGCATTTTGGAGCTTTCACCTAAATAACTACAGGTGGTGAGATAAGCTGCACAATATAATTGACCTTTCAGTATATTGTTGCACACACACCATCTATTTAGCAAATGCCCTTGTTATCAACAGCAGCCTTTTAAACTCACCTGAGCTAACAGGTATGTGAGCTGGTTACTCTGCTGCGCTTAAAATTTCTTTTTTGGTTTGCTACAATGCCTTTTCTGAAACGTTGTCTCCCTCTGCTGGAACACTGACTTCTTTCATTTAATGCCTGCAGACTATAAAAGAGAAACCAACCCAAAAAGTTTGGTTGATTAGTCTGTGGCATTCTTTTAAACTGTTGCTTATGGCGGTCTCTGTGAGCTTCTCAGTGACATTCAGCCATCCAGGTATCCCGCCTGCAGTAGACGGAATGTGGCAATGGAACGCTGGCTGCGCGTGTCATAATAGGCTCTGAGCCTTTATATATCTGCGCACAGCAGCAGCCAACTTCAGTCTGCTGCTGGACAGCCAGCAGCAGCAGCAGCAGGAGAGGTACTTAATCAGCAACCCTCCTGCTAAGGGTAGACAGCTGCTCGTTCCACCCCCCCCCCCGCCTTAATTGGTTCTCCTCCCTTCCAACGGTGTTGAGGCGGGTGGGAACAGCCGGGGGTTGAGGGTACTGTGCTAAAAGAGGTGGAGTTATGCAGATCTAAAACGCGTGGATTGCAGCAGCAGCAAGCCGAAAAGTGCAGGCATGTGAGGGATCTAGAGGTTGACAGCATGTCTTCTTAACGGGAGTCCAGGTGGCCATCTCCACAAATGGACTTTTCAGAATCCTTGGGTGGCACCGTAGTCGGAAACCAATTCTGGTTATCGCTTCTCGGCCTTTTGGCTAAGATCAAGTGTATTATCTGTTCTTATCAGTTTAATATCTGATACGTCCCCTATCTGGGGACCATATATTAAATGGATTTTTAGAACAGGGAGATGGAAAAAGAGCTTGCTCTGTCCACTCCACGCATTGACCTGGTATTGCAGTATCTCCAGGACCGGTGCACCCCTTCTTTAATGCAGTTTCTAAAATCAGAAAGAATTGAATTCAATGCTTTTTGTTCATTTTGCTTGTTTGTCGGATTTTGGGATGGACACTTTGGCTTTGCTTTTCTTCTCCTCATTGGATTTTTCATGTTAAAAGTTGCAGAAGCCAGATGACAAGCTCATTTTGGTTCAACTTCAGCAACTGTGCATTGCATTGCCATGTAATGTAATGTAATGCAATGCTATCTATCTAGCTCTCCCTCTATACTTCCTTTTGGATAAACAGACATATTAGGCAAGCATTTTGGAGCTTTCACCTAAATAACTACAGGTGGTGAGATAAGCTGCACAATATAATTGACCTTTCAGTATATTGTTGCACACACACCATCTATTTAGCAAATGCTCTTGTTATCAACAGCAGCCTTTTAAACTCACCTGAGCTAACAGGTATGTGAGCTGGTTACTCTGCTGCGCTTAAAATTTCTTTTTTGGTTTGCTACAATGCCTTTTCTGAAACGTTGTCTCCCTCTGCTGGAACACTGACTTCTTTCATTTAATGCCTGCAGACTATAAAAGAGAAACCAACCCAAAAAGTTTGGTTGATTAGTCTGTGGCATTCTTTTAAACTGTTGCTTATGGCGGTCTCTGTGAGCTTCTCAGTGACATTCAGCCATCCAGGTATCCCGCCTGCAGTAGACGGAATGTGGCAATGGAACGCTGGCTGCGCGTGTCATAATAGGCTCTGAGCCTTTATATACCTGCGCACAGCAGCAGCCACCTTCAGTCTGCTGCTGGACAGCCAGCAGCAGCAGCAGCAGGAGAGGTAATTAATCAGCAACCCTCCTGCTAAGGGTAGACAGCTGCTCGTTCCACCCCCCCCCCCGCCTTAATTGGTTCTCCTCCCTTCCAACGGTGTTGAGGCGGGTGGGAACAGCCGGGGGTTGAGGGTACTGTGCTAAAAGAGGTGGAGTTATGCAGATCTAAAACGCGTGGATTGCAGCAGCAGCAAGCCGAAAAGTGCAGGCATGTGAGGGATCTAGAGGTTGACAGCATGTCTTCTTAACGGGAGTCCAGGTGGCCATCTCCACAAATGGACTTTTCAGAATCCTTGGGTGGCACCGTAGTCGGAAACCAATTCTGGTTATCGCTTCTCGGCCTTTTGGCTAAGATCAAGTGTAGTATCTGTTCTTATCAGTTTAATATCTGATACGTCCCCTATCTGGGGACCATATATTAAATGGATTTTTAGAACAGGGAGATGGAAAAAGAGCTTGCTCTGTCCACTCCACGCATTGACCTGGTATTGCAGTATCTCCAGGACCGGTGCACCCCTTCTTTAATGCAGTTTCTAAAATCAGAAAGAATTGAATTCAATGCTTTTTGTTCATTTTGCTTGTTTGTCGGATTTTGGGATGGACTCTTTGGCTTTGCTTTTCTTCTCCTCATTGGATTTTTCATGTTAAAAGTTGCAGAAGCCAGATGACAAGCTCATTATGGTTCAACTTCAGCAACTGTGCATTGCATTGCCATGTAATGTAATGTAATGCAATGCTATCTATCTAGCTCTCCCTCTATACTTCCTTTTGGATAAACAGACATATTAGGCAAGCATTTTGGAGCTTTCACCTAAATAACTACAGGTGGTGAGATAAGCTGCACAATATAATTGACCTTTCAGTATATTGTTGCACACACACCATCTATTTAGCAAATGCCCTTGTTATCAACAGCAGCCTTTTAAACTCACCTGAGCTAACAGGTATGTGAGCTGGTTACTCTGCTGCGCTTAAAATTTCTTTTTTGGTTTGCTACAATGCCTTTTCTGAAACGTTGTCTCCCTCTGCTGGAACACTGACTTCTTTCATTTAATGCCTGCAGACTATAAAAGAGAAACCAACCCAAAAAGTTTGGTTGATTAGTCTGTGGCATTCTTTTAAACTGTTGCTTATGGCGGTCTCTGTGAGCTTCTCAGTGACATTCAGCCATCCAGGTATCCCGCCTGCAGTAGACGGAATGTGGCAATGGAACGCTGGCTGCGCGTGTCATAATAGGCTCTGAGCCTTTATATACCTGCGCACAGCAGCAGCCACCTTCAGTCTGCTGCTGGACAGCCAGCAGCAGCAGCAGCAGGAGAGGTAATTAATCAGCAACCCTCCTGCTAAGGGTAGACAGCTGCTCGTTCCACCCCCCCCCCCCCGCCTTAATTGGTTCTCCTCCCTTCCAACGGTGTTGAGGCGGGTGGGAACAGCCGGGGGTTGAGGGTACTGTGCTAAAAGAGGTGGAGTTATGCAGATCTAAAAACGCGTGGATTGCAGCAGCAGCAAGCCGAAAAGTGCAGGCATGTGAGGGATCTAGAGGTTGACAGCATGTCTTCTTAACGGGAGTCCAGGTGGCCATCTCCACAAATGGACTTTTCAGAATCCTTGGGTGGCACCGTAGTCGGAAACCAATTCTGGTTATCGCTTCTCGGCCTTTTGGCTAAGATCAAGTGTAGTATCTGTTCTTATCAGTTTAATATCTGATACGTCCCCTATCTGGGGACCATATATTAAATGGATTTTTAGAACAGGGAGATGGAAAAAGAGCTTGCTCTGTCCACTCCACGCATTGACCTGGTATTGCAGTATCTCCAGGACCGGTGCACCCCTTCTTTAATGCAGTTTCTAAAATCAGAAAGAATTGAATTCAATGCTTTTTGTTCATTTTGCTTGTTTGTCGGATTTTGGGATGGACTCTTTGGCTTTGCTTTTCTTCTCCTCATTGGATTTTTCATGTTAAAAGTTGCAGAAGCCAGATGACAAGCTCATTTTGGTTCAACTTCAGCAACTGTGCATTGCATTGCCATGTAATGTAATGTAATGCAATGCTATCTATCTAGCTCTCCCTCTATACTTCCTTTTGGATAAACAGACATATTAGGCAAGCATTTTGGAGCTTTCACCTAAATAACTACAGGTGGTGAGATAAGCTGCACAATATAATTGACCTTTCAGTATATTGTTGCACACACACCATCTATTTAGCAAATGCCCTTGTTATCAACAGCAGCCTTTTAAACTCACCTGAGCTAACAGGTATGTGAGCTGGTTACTCTGCTGCGCTTAAAATTTCTTTTTTGGTTTGCTACAATGCCTTTTCTGAAACGTTGTCTCCCTCTGCTGGAACACTGACTTCTTTCATTTAATGCCTGCAGACTATAAAAGAGAAACCAACCCAAAAAGTTTGGTTGATTAGTCTGTGGCATTCTTTTAAACTGTTGCTTATGGCGGTCTCTGTGAGCTTCTCAGTGACATTCAGCCATCCAGGTATCCCGCCTGCAGTAGACGGAATGTGGCAATGGAACGCTGGCTGCGCGTGTCATAATAGGCTCTGAGCCTTTATATACCTGCGCACAGCAGCAGCCACCTTCAGTCTGCTGCTGGACAGCCAGCAGCAGCAGCAGCAGGAGAGGTAATTAATCAGCAACCCTCCTGCTAAGGGTAGACAGCTGCTCGTTCCACCCCCCCCCCCGCCTTAATTGGTTCTCCTCCCTTCCAACGGTGTTGAGGCGGGTGGGAACAGCCGGGGGTTGAGGGTACTGTGCTAAAAGAGGTGGAGTTATGCAGATCTAAAACGCGTGGATTGCAGCAGCAGCAAGCCGAAAAGTGCAGGCATGTGAGGGATCTAGAGGTTGACAGCATGTCTTCTTAACGGGAGTCCAGGTGGCCATCTCCACAAATGGACTTTTCAGAATCCTTGGGTGGCACCGTAGTCGGAAACCAATTCTGTTTATCGCTTCTCGGCCTTTTGGCTAAGATCAAGTGTAGTATCTGTTCTTATCAGTTTAATATCTGATACGTCCCCTATCTGGGGACCATATATTAAATGGATTTTTAGAACAGGGAGATGGAAAAAGAGCTTGCTCTGTCCACTCCACGCATTGACCTGGTATTGCAGTATCTCCAGGACCGGTGCACCCCTTCTTTAATGCAGTTTCTAAAATCAGAAAGAATTGAATTCAATGCTTTTTGTTCATTTTGCTTGTTTGTCGGATTTTGGGATGGACTCTTTGGCTTTGCTTTTCTTCTCCTCATTGGATTTTTCATGTTAAAAGTTGCAGAAGCCAGATGACAAGCTCATTTTGGTTCAACTTCAGCAACTGTGCATTGCATTGCCATGTAATGTAATGTAATGCAATGCTATCTATCTAGCTCTCCCTCTATACTTCCTTTTGGATAAACAGACATATTAGGCAAGCATTTTGGAGCTTTCACCTAAATAACTACAGGTGGTGAGATAAGCTGCACAATATAATTGACCTTTCAGTATATTGTTGCACACACACCATCTATTTAGCAAATGCCCTTGTTATCAACAGCAGCCTTTTAAACTCACCTGAGCTAACAGGTATGTGAGCTGGTTACTCTGCTGCGCTTAAAATTTCTTTTTTGGTTTGCTACAATGCCTTTTCTGAAACGTTGTCTCCCTCTGCTGGAACACTGACTTCTTTCATTTAATGCCTGCAGACTATAAAAGAGAAACCAACCCAAAAAGTTTGGTTGATTAGTCTGTGGCATTCTTTTAAACTGTTGCTTATGGCGGTCTCTGTGAGCTTCTCAGTGACATTCAGCCATCCAGGTATCCCGCCTGCAGTAGACGGAATGTGGCAATGGAACGCTGGCTGCGCGTGTCATAATAGGCTCTGAGCCTTTATATACCTGCGCACAGCAGCAGCCACCTTCAGTCTGCTGCTGGACAGCCAGCAGCAGCAGCAGCAGGAGAGGTAATTAATCAGCAACCCTCCTGCTAAGGGTAGACAGCTGCTCGTTCCACCCCCCCCCCGCCTTAATTGGTTCTCCTCCCTTCCAACGGTGTTGAGGCGGGTGGGAACAGCCGGGGGTTGAGGGTACTGTGCTAAAAGAGGTGGAGTTATGCAGATCTAAAACGCGTGGATTGCAGCAGCAGCAAGCCGAAAAGTGCAGGCATGTGAGGGATCTAGAGGTTGACAGCATGTCTTCTTAACGGGAGTCCAGGTGGCCATCTCCACAAATGGACTTTTCAGAATCCTTGGGTGGCACCGTAGTCGGAAACCAATTCTGGTTATCGCTTCTCGGCCTTTTGGCTAAGATCAAGTGTAGTATCTGTTCTTATCAGTTTAATATCTGATACGTCCCCTATCTGGGGACCATATATTAAATGGATTTTTAGAACAGGGAGATGGAAAAAGAGCTTGCTCTGTCCACTCCACGCATTGACCTGGTATTGCAGTATCTCCAGGACCGGTGCACCCCTTCTTTAATGCAGTTTCTAAAATCAGAAAGAATTGAATTCAATGCTTTTTGTTCATTTTGCTTGTTTGTCGGATTTTGGGATGGACTCTTTGGTTTTGCTTTTCTTCTCCTCATTGGATTTTTCATGTTAAAAGTTGCAGAAGCCAGATGACAAGCTCATTTTGGTTCAACTTCAGCAACTGTGCATTGCATTGCCATGTAATGTAATGTAATGCAATGCTATCTATCTAGCTCTCCCTCTATACTTCCTTTTGGATAAACAGACATATTAGGCAAGCATTTTGGAGCTTTCACCTAAATAACTACAGGTGGTGAGATAAGCTGCACAATATAATTGACCTTTCAGTTTATTGTTGCACACACACCATCTATTTAGCAAATGCCCTTGTTATCAACAGCAGCCTTTTAAACTCACCTGAGCTAACAGGTATGTGAGCTGGTTACTCTGCTGCGCTTAAAATTTCTTTTTTGGTTTGCTACAATGCCTTTTCTGAAACGTTGTCTCCCTCTGCTGGAACACTGACTTCTTTCATTTAATGCCTGCAGACTATAAAAGAGAAACCAACCCAAAAAGTTTGGTTGATTAGTCTGTGGCATTCTTTTAAACTGTTGCTTATGGCTGTCTCTGTGAGCTTCTCAGTGACATTCAGCCATCCAGGTATCCCGCCTGCAGTAGACGGAATGTGGCAATGGAACGCTGGCTGCGCGTGTCATAATAGGCTCTGAGCCTTTATATACCTGCGCACAGCAGCAGCCACCTTCAGTCTGCTGCTGGACAGCCAGCAGCAGCAGCAGCAGGAGAGGTAATTAATCAGCAACCCTCCTGCTAAGGGTAGACAGCTGCTCGTTCCACCCCCCCCCCCCGCCTTAATTGGTTCTCCTCCCTTCCAACGGTGTTGAGGCGGGTGGGAACAGCCGGGGGTTGAGGGTACTGTGCTAAAAGAGGTGGAGTTATGCAGATCTAAAACGCGTGGATTGCAGCAGCAGCAAGCCGAAAAGTGCAGGCATGTGAGGGATCTAGAGGTTGACAGCATGTCTTCTTAACGGGAGTCCAGGTGGCCATCTCCACAAATGGACTTTTCAGAATCCTTGGGTGGCACCGTAGTCGGAAACCAATTCTGGTTATCGCTTCTCGGCCTTTTGGCTAAGATCAAGTGTAGTATCTGTTCTTATCAGTTTAATATCTGATACGTCCCCTATCTGGGGACCATATATTAAATGGATTTTTAGAACAGGGAGATGGAAAAAGAGCTTGCTCTGTCCACTCCACGCATTGACCTGGTATTGCAGTATCTCCAGGACCGGTGCACCCCTTCTTTAATGCAGTTTCTAAAATCAGAAAGAATTGAATTCAATGCTTTTTGTTCATTTTGCTTGTTTGTCGGATTTTGGGATGGACTCTTTGGCTTTGCTTTTCTTCTCCTCATTGGATTTTTCATGTTAAAAGTTGCAGAAGCCAGATGACAAGCTCATTTTGGTTCAACTTCAGCAACTGTGCATTGCATTGCCATGTAATGTAATGTAATGCAATGCTATCTATCTAGCTCTCCCTCTATACTTCCTTTTGGATAAACAGACATATTAGGCAAGCATTTTGGAGCTTTCACGTAAATAACTACAGGTGGTGAGATAAGCTGCACAATATAATTGACCTTTCAGTATATTGTTGCACACACACCATCTATTTAGCAAATGCCCTTGTTATCAACAGCAGCCTTTTAAACTCACCTGAGCTAACAGGTATGTGAGCTGGTTACTCTGCTGCGCTTAAAATTTCTTTTTTGGTTTGCTACAATGCCTTTTCTGAAACGTTGTCTCCCTCTGCTGGAACACTGACTTCTTTCATTTAATGCCTGCAGACTATAAAAGAGAAACCAACCCAAAAAGTTTGGTTGATTAGTCTGTGGCATTCTTTTAAACTGTTGCTTATGGCGGTCTCTGTGAGCTTCTCAGTGACATTCAGCCATCCAGGTATCCCGCCTGCAGTAGACGGAATGTGGCAATGGAACGCTGGCTGCGCGTGTCATAATAGGCTCTGAGCCTTTATATACCTGCGCACAGCAGCAGCCACCTTCAGTCTGCTGCTGGACAGCCAGCAGCAGCAGCAGCAGGAGAGGTAATTAATCAGCAACCCTCCTGCTAAGGGTAGACAGCTGCTCGTTCCACCCCCCCCCCGCCTTAATTGGTTCTCCTCCCTTCCAACGGTGTTGAGGCGGGTGGGAACAGCCGGGGGTTGAGGGTACTGTGCTAAAAGAGGTGGAGTTATGCAGATCTAAAACGCGTGGATTGCAGCAGCAGCAAGCCGAAAAGTGCAGGCATGTGAGGGATCTAGAGGTTGACAGCATGTCTTCTTAACGGGAGTCCAGGTGGCCATCTCCACAAATGGACTTTTCAGAATCCTTGGGTGGCACCGTAGTCGGAAACCAATTCTGGTTATCGCTTCTCGGCCTTTTGGCTAAGATCAAGTGTAGTATCTGTTCTTATCAGTTTAATATCTGATACGTCCCCTATCTGGGGACCATATATTAAATGGATTTTTAGAACAGGGAGATGGAAAAAGAGCTTGCTCTGTCCACTCCACGCATTGACCTGGTATTGCAGTATCTCCAGGACCGGTGCACCCCTTCTTTAATGCAGTTTCTAAAATCAGAAAGAATTGAATTCAATGCTTTTTGTTCATTTTGCTTGTTTGTCGGATTTTGGGATGGACTCTTTGGCTTTGCTTTTCTTCTCCTCATTGGATTTTTCATGTTAAAAGTTGCAGAAGCCAGATGACAAGCTCATTTTGGTTCAACTTCAGCAACTCTGCATTGCATTGCCATGTAATGTAATGTAATGCAATGCTATCTATCTAGCTCTCCCTCTATACTTCCTTTTGGATAAACAGACATATTAGGCAAGCATTTTGGAGCTTTCACCTAAATAACTACAGGTGGTGAGATAAGCTGCACAATATAATTGACCTTTCAGTATATTGTTGCACACACACCATCTATTTAGCAAATGCCCTTGTTATCAACAGCAGCCTTTTAAACTCACCTGAGCTAACAGGTATGTGAGCTGGTTACTCTGCTGCGCTTAAAATTTCTTTTTTGGTTTGCTACAATGCCTTTTCTGAAACGTTGTCTCCCTCTGCTGGAACACTGACTTCTTTCATTTAATGCCTGCAGACTATAAAAGAGAAACCAACCCAAAAAGTTTGGTTGATTAGTCTGTGGCATTCTTTTAAACTGTTGCTTATGGCGGTCTCTGTGAGCTTCTCAGTGACATTCAGCCATCCAGGTATCCCGCCTGCAGTAGACGGAATGTGGCAATGGAACGCTGGCTGCGCGTGTCATAATAGGCTCTGAGCCTTTATATACCTGCGCACAGCAGCAGCCACCTTCAGTCTGCTGCTGGACAGCCAGCAGCAGCAGCAGCAGGAGAGGTAATTAATCAGCAACCCTCCTGCTAAGGGTAGACAGCTGCTCGTTCCACCCCCCCCCCGCCTTAATTGGTTCTCCTCCCTTCCAACGGTGTTGAGGCGGGTGGGAACAGCCGGGGGTTGAGGGTACTGTGCTAAAAGAGGTGGAGTTATGCAGATCTATAACGCGTGGATTGCAGCAGCAGCAAGCCGAAAAGTGCAGGCATGTGAGGGATCTAGAGGTTGACAGCATGTCTTCTTAACGGGAGTCCAGGTGGCCATCTCCACAAATGGACTTTTCAGAATCCTTGGGTGGCACCGTAGTCGGAAACCAATTCTGGTTATCGCTTCTCGGCCTTTTGGCTAAGATCAAGTGTAGTATCTGTTCTTATCAGTTTAATATCTGATACGTCCCCTATCTGGGGACCATATATTAAATGGATTTTTAGAACAGGGAGATGGAAAAAGAGCTTGCTCTGTCCACTCCACGCATTGACCTGGTATTCCAGTATCTCCAGGACCGGTGCACCCCTTCTTTAATGCAGTTTCTAAAATCAGAAAGAATTGAATTCAATGCTTTTTGTTCATTTTGCTTGTTTGTCGGATTTTGGGATGGACTCTTTGGCTTTGCTTTTCTTCTCCTCATTGGATTTTTCATGTTAAAAGTTGCAGAAGCCAGATGACAAGCTCATTTTGGTTCAACTTCAGCAACTGTGCATTGCATTGCCATGTAATGTAATGTAATGCAATGCTATCTATCTAGCTCTCCCTCTATACTTCCTTTTGGATAAACAGACATATTAGGCAAGCATTTTGGAGCTTTCACCTAAATAACTACAGGTGGTGAGATAAGCTGCACAATATAATTGACCTTTCAGTATATTGTTGCACACACACCATCTATTTAGCAAATGCCCTTGTTATCAACAGCAGCCTTTTAAACTCACCTGAGCTAACAGGTATGTGAGCTGGTTACTCTGCTGCGCTTAAAATTTCTTTTTTGGTTTGCTACAATGCCTTTTCTGAAACGTTGTCTCCCTCTGCTGGAACACTGACTTCTTTCATTTAATGCCTGCAGACTATAAAAGAGAAACCAACCCAAAAAGTTTGGTTGATTAGTCTGTGGCATTCTTTTAAACTGTTGCTTATGGCGGTCTCTGTGAGCTTCTCAGTGACATTCAGCCATCCAGGTATCCCGCCTGCAGTAGACGGAATGTGGCAATGGAACGCTGGCTGCGCGTGTCATAATAGGCTCTGAGCCTTTATATACCTGCGCACAGCAGCAGCCACCTTCAGTCTGCTGCTGGACAGCCAGCAGCAGCAGCAGCAGGAGAGGTAATTAATCAGCAACCCTCCTGCTAAGGGTAGACAGCTGCTCGTTCCACCCCCCCCCCCGCCTTAATTGGTTCTCCTCCCTTCCAACGGTGTTGAGGCGGGTGGGAACAGCCGGGGGTTGAGGGTACTGTGCTAAAAGAGGTGGAGTTATGCAGATCTAAAACGCGTGGATTGCAGCAGCAGCAAGCCGAAAAGTGCAGGCATGTGAGGGATCTAGAGGTTGACAGCATGTCTTCTTAACGGGAGTCCAGGTGGCCATCTCCACAAATGGACTTTTCAGAATCCTTGGGTGGCACCGTAGTCGGAAACCAATTCTGTTTATCGCTTCTCGGCCTTTTGGCTAAGATCAAGTGTAGTATCTGTTCTTATCAGTTTAATATCTGATACGTCCCCTATCTGGGGACCATATATTAAATGGATTTTTAGAACAGGGAGATGGAAAAAGAGCTTGCTCTGTCCACTCCACGCATTGACCTGGTATTGCAGTATCTCCAGGACCGGTGCACCCCTTCTTTAATGCAGTTTCTAAAATCAGAAAGAATTGAATTCAATGCTTTTTGTTCATTTTGCTTGTTTGTCGGATTTTGGGATGGACTCTTTGGCTTTGCTTTTCTTCTCCTCATTGGATTTTTCATGTTAAAAGTTGCAGAAGCCAGATGACAAGCTCATTTTGGTTCAACTTCAGCAACTGTGCATTGCATTGCCATGTAATGTAATGTAATGCAATGCTATCTATCTAGCTCTCCCTCTATACTTCCTTTTGGATAAACAGACATATTAGGCAAGCATTTTGGAGCTTTCACCTAAATAACTACAGGTGGTGAGATAAGCTGCACAATATAATTGACCTTTCAGTATATTGTTGCACACACACCATCTATTTAGCAAATGCCCTTGTTATCAACAGCAGCCTTTTAAACTCACCTGAGCTAACAGGTATGTGAGCTGGTTACTCTGCTGCGCTTAAAATTTCTTTTTTGGTTTGCTACAATGCCTTTTCTGAAACGTTGTCTCCCTCTGCTGGAACACTGACTTCTTTCATTTAATGCCTGCAGACTATAAAAGAGAAACCAACCCAAAAAGTTTGGTTGATTAGTCTGTGGCATTCTTTTAAACTGTTGCTTATGGCGGTCTCTGTGAGCTTCTCAGTGACATTCAGCCATCCAGGTATCCCGCCTGCAGTAGACGGAATGTGGCAATGGAACGCTGGCTGCGCGTGTCATAATAGGCTCTGAGCCTTTATATACCTGCGCACAGCAGCAGCCACCTTCAGTCTGCTGCTGGACAGCCAGCAGCAGCAGCAGCAGGAGAGGTAATTAATCAGCAACCCTCCTGCTAAGGGTAGACAGCTGCTCGTTCCACCCCCCCCCCCGCCTTAATTGGTTCTCCTCCCTTCCAACGGTGTTGAGGCGGGTGGGAACAGCCGGGGGTTGAGGGTACTGTGCTAAAAGAGGTGGAGTTATGCAGATCTAAAACGCGTGGATTGCAGCAGCAGCAAGCCGAAAAGTGCAGGCATGTGAGGGATCTAGAGGTTGACAGCATGTCTTCTTAACGGGAGTCCAGGTGGCCATCTCCACAAATGGACTTTTCAGAATCCTTGGGTGGCACCGTAGTCGGAAACCAATTCTGGTTATCGCTTCTCGGCCTTTTGGCTAAGATCAAGTGTAGTATCTGTTCTTATCAGTTTAATATCTGATACGTCCCCTATCTGGGGACCATATATTAAATGGATTTTTAGAACAGGGAGATGGAAAAAGAGCTTGCTCTGTCCACTCCACGCATTGACCTGGTATTGCAGTATCTCCAGGACCGGTGCACCCCTTCTTTAATGCAGTTTCTAAAATCAGAAAGAATTGAATTCAATGCTTTTTGTTCATTTTGCTTGTTTGTCGGATTTTGGGATGGACTCTTTGGCTTTGCTTTTCTTCTCCTCATTGGATTTTTCATGTTAAAAGTTGCAGAAGCCAGATGACAAGCTCATTTTGGTTCAACTTCAGCAACTGTGCATTGCATTGCCATGTAATGTAATGTAATGCAATGCTATCTATCTAGCTCTCCCTCTATACTTCCTTTTGGATAAACAGACATATTAGGCAAGCATTTTGGAGCTTTCACCTAAATAACTACAGGTGGTGAGATAAGCTGCACAATATAATTGACCTTTCAGTATATTGTTGCACACACACCATCTATTTAGCAAATGCCCTTGTTATCAACAGCAGCCTTTTAAACTCACCTGAGCTAACAGGTATGTGAGCTGGTTACTCTGCTGCGCTTAAAATTTCTTTTTTGGTTTGCTACAATGCCTTTTCTGAAACGTTGTCTCCCTCTGCTGGAACACTGACTTCTTTCATTTAATGCCTGCAGACTATAAAAGAGAAACCAACCCAAAAAGTTTGGTTGATTAGTCTGTGGCATTCTTTTAAACTGTTGCTTATGGCGGTCTCTGTGAGCTTCTCAGTGACATTCAGCCATCCAGGTATCCCGCCTGCAGTAGACGGAATGTGGCAATGGAACGCTGGCTGCGCGTGTCATAATAGGCTCTGAGCCTTTATATACCTGCGCACAGCAGCAGCCACCTTCAGTCTGCTGCTGGACAGCCAGCAGCAGCAGCAGCAGGAGAGGTAATTAATCAGCAACCCTCCTGCTAAGGGTAGACAGCTGCTCGTTCCCCCCCCCCCCCGCCTTAATTGGTTCTCCTCCCTTCCAACGGTGTTGAGGCGGGTGGGAACAGCCGGGGGTTGAGGGTACTGTGCTAAAAGAGGTGGAGTTATGCAGATCTAAAACGCGTGGATTGCAGCAGCAGCAAGCCGAAAAGTGCAGGCATGTGAGGGATCTAGAGGTTGACAGCATGTCTTCTTAACGGGAGTCCAGGTGGCCATCTCCACAAATGGACTTTTCAGAATCCTTGGGTGGCACCGTAGTCGGAAACCAATTCTGGTTATCGCTTCTCGGCCTTTTGGCTAAGATCAAGTGTAGTATCTGTTCTTATCAGTTTAATATCTGATACGTCCCCTATCTGGGGACCATATATTAAATGGATTTTTAGAACAGGGAGATGGAAAAAGAGCTTGCTCTGTCCACTCCACGCATTGACCTGGTATTGCAGTATCTCCAGGACCGGTGCACCCCTTCTTTAATGCAGTTTCTAAAATCAGAAAGAATTGAATTCAATGCTTTTTGTTCATTTTGCTTGTTTGTCGGATTTTGGGATGGACTCTTTGGCTTTGCTTTTCTTCTCCTCATTGGATTTTTCATGTTAAAAGTTGCAGAAGCCAGATGACAAGCTCATTTTGGTTCAACTTCAGCAACTGTGCATTGCATTGCCATGTAATGTAATGTAATGCAATGCTATCTATCTAGCTCTCCCTCTATACTTCCTTTTGGATAAACAGACATATTAGGCAAGCATTTTGGAGCTTTCACCTAAATAACTACAGGTGGTGAGATAAGCTGCACAATATAATTGACCTTTCAGTATATTGTTGCACACACACCATCTATTTAGCAAATGCCCTTGTTATCAACAGCAGCCTTTTAAACTCACCTGAGCTAACAGGTATGTGAGCTGGTTACTCTGCTGCGCTTAAAATTTCTTTTTTGGTTTGCTACAATGCCTTTTCTGAAACGTTGTCTCCCTCTGCTGGAACACTGACTTCTTTCATTTAATGCCTGCAGACTATAAAAGAGAAACCAACCCAAAAAGTTTGGTTGATTAGTCTGTGGCATTCTTTTAAACTGTTGCTTATGGCGGTCTCTGTGAGCTTCTCAGTGACATTCAGCCATCCAGGTATCCCGCCTGCAGTAGACGGAATGTGGCAATGGAACGCTGGCTGCGCGTGTCATAATAGGCTCTGAGCCTTTATATACCTGCGCACAGCAGCAGCCACCTTCAGTCTGCTGCTGGACAGCCAGCAGCAGCAGCAGCAGGAGAGGTAATTAATCAGCAACCCTCCTGCTAAGGGTAGACAGCTGCTCGTTCCACCCCCCCCCCCCGCCTTAATTGGTTCTCCTCCCTTCCAACGGTGTTGAGGCGGGTGGGAACAACCGGGGGTTGAGGGTACTGTGCTAAAAGAGGTGGAGTTATGCAGATCTAAAACGCATGGATTGCAGCAGCAGCAAGCCGAAAAGTGCAGGCATGTGAGGGATCTAGAGGTTGACAGCATGTCTTCTTAACGGGAGTCCAGGTGGCCATCTCCACAAATGGAGTTTTCAGAATCCTTGGGTGGCACCGTAGTCGGAAACCAATTCTGGTTATCGCTTCTCGGCCTTTTGGCTAAGATCAAGTGTAGTATCTGTTCTTATCAGTTTAATATCTGATACGTCCCCTATCTGGGGACCATATATTAAATGGATTTTTAGAACAGGGAGATGGAAAAAGAGCTTGCTCTGTCCACTCCACGCATTGACCTGGTATTGCAGTATCTCCAGGACCGGTGCACCCCTTCTTTAATGCAGTTTCTAAAATCAGAAAGAATTGAATTCAATGCTTTTTGTTCATTTTGCTTGTTTGTCGGATTTTGGGATGGACTGTTTGGCTTTGCTTTTCTTCTCCTCATTGGATTTTTCATGTTAAAAGTTGCAGAAGCCAGATGACAAGCTCATTTTGGTTCAACTTCAGCAACTGTGCATTGCATTGCCATGTAATGTAATGTAATGCAATGCTATCTATCTAGCTCTCCCTCTATACTTCCTTTTGGATAAACAGACATATTAGGCAAGCATTTTGGAGCTTTCACCTAAATAACTACAGGTGGTGAGATAAGCTGCACAATGTAATTGACCTTTCAGTATATTGTTGCACACACGCCATCTATTTAGCAAATGCCCTTGTTATCAACAGCAGCCTTTTAAACTCACCTGAGCTAACAGGTATGTGAGCTGGTTACTCTGCTGCGCTTAAAATTTCTTTTTTGGTTTGCTACAATGCCTTTTCTGAAACGTTGTCTCCCTCTGCTGGAACACTGACTTCTTTCATTTAATGCCTGCAGACTATAAAAGAGAAACCAACCCAAAAAGTTTGGTTGATTAGTCTGTGGCATTCTTTTAAACTGTTGCTTATGGCGGTCTCTGTGAGCTTCTCAGTGACATTCAGCCATCCAGGTATCCCGCCTGCAGTAGACGGAATGTGGCAATGGAACGCTGGCTGCGCGTGTCATAATAGGCTCTGAGCCTTTATATACCTGCGCACAGCAGCAGCCACCTTCAGTCTGCTGCTGGACAGCCAGCAGCAGCAGCAGCAGGAGAGGTAATTAATCAGCAACCCTCCTGCTAAGGGTAGACAGCTGCTCGTTCCACCCCCCCCCGCCTTAATTGGTTCTCCTCCCTTCCAACGGTGTTGAGGCGGGTGGGAACAGCCGGGGGTTGAGGGTACTGTGCTAAAAGAGGTGGAGTTATGCAGATCTAAAACGCGTGGATTGCAGCAGCAGCAAGCCGAAAAGTGCAGGCATGTGAGGGATCTAGAGGTTGACAGCATGTCTTCTTAACGGGAGTCCAGGTGGCCATCTCCACAAATGGACTTTTCAGAATCCTTGGGTGGCACCGTAGTCGGAAACCAATTCTGGTTATCGCTTCTCGGCCTTTTGGCTAAGATCAAGTGTAGTATCTGTTCTTATCAGTTTAATATCTGATACGTCCCCTATCTGGGGACCATATATTAAATGGATTTTTAGAACAGGGAGATGGAAAAAGAGCTTGCTCTGTCCACTCCACGCATTGACCTGGTATTGCGGTATCTCCAGGACCGGTGCACCCCTTCTTTAATGCAGTTTCTAAAATCAGAAAGAATTGAATTCAATGCTTTTTGTTCATTTTGCTTGTTTGTCGGATTTTGGGATGGACTCTTTGGCTTTGCTTTTCTTCTCCTCATTGGATTTTTCATGTTAAAAGTTGCAGAAGCCAGATGACAAGCTCATTTTGGTTCAACTTCAGCAACTGTGCATTGCATTGCCATGTAATGTAATGTAATGCAATGCTATCTATCTAGCTCTCCCTCTATACTTCCTTTTGGATAAACAGACATATTAGGCAAGCATTTTGGAGCTTTCACCTAAATAACTACAGGTGGTGAGATAAGCTGCACAATATAATTGACCTTTCAGTATATTGTTGCACACACACCATCTATTTAGCAAATGCCCTTGTTATCAACAGCAGCCTTTTAAACTCACCTGAGCTAACAGGTATGTGAGCTGGTTACTCTGCTGCGCTTAAAATTTCTTTTTTGGTTTGCTACAATGCCTTTTCTGAAACGTTGTCTCCCTCTGCTGGAACACTGACTTCTTTCATTTAATGCCTGCAGACTATAAAAGAGAAACCAACCCAAAAAGTTTGGTTGATTAGTCTGTGGCATTCTTTTAAACTGTTGCTTATGGCGGTCTCTGTGAGCTTCTCAGTGACATTCAGCCATCCAGGTATCCCGCCTGCAGTAGACGGAATGTGGCAATGGAACGCTGGCTGCGCGTGTCATAATAGGCTCTGAGCCTTTATATACCTGCGCACAGCAGCAGCCACCTTCAGTCTGCTGCTGGACAGCCAGCAGCAGCAGCAGCAGGAGAGGTAATTAATCAGCAACCCTCCTGCTAAGGGTAGACAGCTGCTCGTTCCACCCCCCCCCCCCGCCTTAATTGGTTCTCCTCCCTTCCAACGGTGTTGAGGCGGGTGGGAACAGCCGGGGGTTGAGGGTACTGTGCTAAAAGAGGTGGAGTTATGCAGATCTAAAACGCGTGGATTGCAGCAGCAGCAAGCCGAAAAGTGCAGGCATGTGAGGGATCTAGAGGTTGACAGCATGTCTTCTTAACGGGAGTCCAGGTGGCCATCTCCACAAATGGACTTTTCAGAATCCTTGGGTGGCACCGTAGTCGGAAACCAATTCTGGTTATCGCTTCTCGGCCTTTTGGCTAAGATCAAGTGTAGTATCTGTTCTTATCAGTTTAATATCTGATACGTCCCCTATCTGGGGACCATATATTAAATGGATTTTTAGAACAGGGAGATGGAAAAAGAGCTTGCTCTGTCCACTCCACGCATTGACCTGGTATTGCAGTATCTCCAGGACCGGTGCACCCCTTCTTTAATGCAGTTTCTAAAATCAGAAAGAATTGAATTCAATGCTTTTTGTTCATTTTGCTTGTTTGTCGGATTTTGGGATGGACTCTTTGGCTTTGCTTTTCTTCTCCTCATTGGATTTTTCATGTTAAAAGTTGCAGAAGCCAGATGACAAGCTCATTTTGGTTCAACTTCAGCAACTGTGCATTGCATTGCCATGTAATGTAATGTAATGCAATGCTATCTATCTAGCTCTCCCTCTATACTTCCTTTTGGATAAACAGACATATTAGGCAAGCATTTTGGAGCTTTCACCTAAATAACTACAGGTGGTGAGATAAGCTGCACAATATAATTGACCTTTCAGTATATTGTTGCACACACGCCATCTATTTAGCAAATGCCCTTGTTATCAACAGCAGCCTTTTAAACTCACCTGAGCTAACAGGTATGTGAGCTGGTTACTCTGCTGCGCTTAAAATTTCTTTTTTGGTTTGCTACAATGCCTTTTCTGAAACGTTGTCTCCCTCTGCTGGAAAACTGACTTCTTTCATTTAATGCCTGCAGACTATAAAAGAGAAACCAACCCAAAAAGTTTGGTTGATTAGTCTGTGGCATTCTTTTAAACTGTTGCTTATGGCGGTCTCTGTGAGCTTCTCAGTGACATTCAGCCATCCAGGTATCCCGCCTGCAGTAGACGGAATGTGGCAATGGAACGCTGGCTGCGCGTGTCATAATAGGCTCTGAGCCTTTATATACCTGCGCACAGCAGCAGCCACCTTCAGTCTGCTGCTGGACAGCCAGCAGCAGCAGCAGCAGGAGAGGTAATTAATCAGCAACCCTCCTGCTAAGGGTAGACAGCTGCTCGTTCCACCCCCCCCCCCGCCTTAATTGGTTCTCCTCCCTTCCAACGGTGTTGAGGCGGGTGGGAACAGCCGGGGGTTGAGGGTACTGTGCTAAAAGAGGTGGAGTTATGCAGATCTAAAACGCGTGGATTGCAGCAGCAGCAAGCCGAAAAGTGCAGGCATGTGAGGGATCTAGAGGTTGACAGCATGTCTTCTTAACGGGAGTCCAGGTGGCCATCTCCACAAATGGACTTTTCAGAATCCTTGGGTGGCACCGTAGTCGGAAACCAATTCTGGTTATCGCTTCTCGGCCTTTTGGCTAAGATCAAGTGTAGTATCTGTTCTTATCAGTTTAATATCTGATACGTCCCCTATCTGGGGACCATATATTAAATGGATTTTTAGAACAGGGAGATGGAAAAAGAGCTTGCTCTGTCCACTCCACGCATTGACCTGGTATTGCAGTATCTCCAGGACCGGTGCACCCCTTCTTTAATGCAGTTTCTAAAATCAGAAAGAATTGAATTCAATGCTTTTTGTTCATTTTGCTTGTT
Source organism: Phyllobates terribilis (assembly GCF_046119375.1). Lineage (NCBI taxonomy): Eukaryota > Metazoa > Chordata > Amphibia > Anura > Dendrobatidae > Phyllobates > Phyllobates terribilis. Next base: position 9,866,378 of record NW_027362800.1, on the reverse strand, counting down.
TGTCGGATTTTGGGATGGACTCTTTGGCTTTGCTTTTCTTCTCCTCATTGGATTTTTCATGTTAAAAGTTGCAGAAGCCAGATGACAAGCTCATTTTGGTTCAACTTCAGCAACTGTGCATTGCATTGCCATGTAATGTAATGTAATGCAATGCTATCTATCTAGCTCTCCCTCTATACTTCCTTTTGGATAAACAGACATATTAGGCAAGCATTTTGGAGCTTTCACCTAAATAACTACAGGTGGTGAGATAAGCTGCACAATATAATTGACCTTTCAGTATATTGTTGCACACACACCATCTATTTAGCAAATGCCCTTGTTATCAACAGCAGCCTTTTAAACTCACCTGAGCTAACAGGTATGTGAGCTGGTTACTCTGCTGCGCTTAAAATTTCTTTTTTGGTTTGCTACAATGCCTTTTCTGAAACGTTGTCTCCCTCTGCTGGAACACTGACTTCTTTCATTTAATGCCTGCAGACTATAAAAGAGAAACCAACCCAAAAAGTTTGGTTGATTAGTCTGTGGCATTCTTTTAAACTGTTGCTTATGGCGGTCTCTGTGAGCTTCTCAGTGACATTCAGCCATCCAGGTATCCCGCCTGCAGTAGACGGAATGTGGCAATGGAACGCTGGCTGCGCGTGTCATAATAGGCTCTGAGCCTTTATATACCTGCGCACAGCAGCAGCCACCTTCAGTCTGCTGCTGGACAGCCAGCAGCAGCAGCAGCAGGAGAGGTAATTAATCAGCAACCCTCCTGCTAAGGGTAGACAGCTGCTCGTTCCACCCCCCCCCCCCCCCGCCTTAATTGGTTCTCCTCCCTTCCAACGGTGTTGAGGCGGGTGGGAACAGCCAGGGGTTGAGGGTACTGTGCTAAAAGAGGTGGAGTTATGCAGATCTAAAACGCGTGGATTGCAGCAGCAGCAAGCCGAAAAGTGCAGGCATGTGAGGGATCTAGAGGTTGACAGCATGTCTTCTTAACGGGAGTCCAGGTGGCCATCTCCACAAATGGACTTTTCAGAATCCTTGGGTGGCACCGTAGTCGGAAACCAATTCTGGTTATCGCTTCTCGGCCTTTTGGCTAAGATCAAGTGTAGTATCTGTTCTTATCAGTTTAATATCTGATACGTCCCCTATCTGGGGACCATATATTAAATGGATTTTTAGAACAGGGAGATGGAAAAAGAGCTTGCTCTGTCCACTCCACGCATTGACCTGGTATTGCAGTATCTCCAGGACCGGTGCACCCCTTCTTTAATGCAGTTTCTAAAATCAGAAAGAATTGAATTCAATGCTTTTTGTTCATTTTGCTTGTTTGTCGGATTTTGGGATGGACTCTTTGGCTTTGCTTTTCTTCTCCTCATTGGATTTTTCATGTTAAAAGTTGCAGAAGCCAGATGACAAGCTCATTTTGGTTCAACTTCAGCAACTGTGCATTGCATTGCCATGTAATGTAATGTAATGCAATGCTATCTATCTAGCTCTCCCTCTATACTTCCTTTTGGATAAACAGACATATTAGGCAAGCATTTTGGAGCTTTCACCTAAATAACTACAGGTGGTGAGATAAGCTGCACAATATAATTGACCTTTCAGTATATTGTTGCACACACACCATCTATTTAGCAAATGCCCTTGTTATCAACAGCAGCCTTTTAAACTCACCTGAGCTAACAGGTATGTGAGCTGGTTACTCTGCTGCGCTTAAAATTTCTTTTTTGGTTTGCTACAATGCCTTTTCTGAAACGTTGTCTCCCTCTGCTGGAACACTGACTTCTTTCATTTAATGCCTGCAGACTATAAAAGAGAAACCAACCCAAAAAGTTTGGTTGATTAGTCTGTGGCATTCTTTTAAACTGTTGCTTATGGCGGTCTCTGTGAGCTTCTCAGTGACATTCAGCCATCCAGGTATCCCGCCTGCAGTAGACGGAATGTGGCAATGGAACGCTGGCTGCGCGTGTCATAATAGGCTCTGAGCCTTTATATACCTGCGCACAGCAGCAGCCACCTTCAGTCTGCTGCTGGACAGCCAGCAGCAGCAGCAGCAGGAGAGGTAATTAATCAGCAACCCTCCTGCTAAGGGTAGACAGCTGCTCGTTCCACCCCCCCCCCCCCGCCTTAATAGGTTCTCCTCCCTTCCAACGGTGTTGAGGCGGGTGGGAACAGCCGGGGGTTGAGGGTACTGTGCTAAAAGAGGTGGAGTTATGCAGATCTAAAACGCATGGATTGCAGCAGCAGCAAGCCGAAAAGTGCAGGCATGTGAGGGATCTAGAGGTTGACAGCATGTCTTCTTAACGGGAGTCCAGGTGGCCATCTCCACAAATGGACTTTTCAGAATCCTTGGGTGGCACCGTAGTCGGAAACCAATTCTGGTTATCGCTTCTCGGCCTTTTGGCTAAGATCAAGTGTAGTATCTGTTCTTATCAGTTTAATATCTGATACGTCCCCTATCTGAGGACCATATATTAAATGGATTTTTAGAACAGGGAGATGGAAAAAGAGCTTGCTCTGTCCACTCCACGCATTGACCTGGTATTGCAGTATCTCCAGGACCGGTGCACCCCTTCTTTAATGCAGTTTCTAAAATCAGAAAGAATTGAATTCAATGCTTTTTGTTCATTTTGCTTGTTTGTCGGATTTTGGGATGGACTGTTTGGCTTTGCTTTTCTTCTCCTCATTGGATTTTTCATGTTAAAAGTTCCAGAAGCCAGATGACAAGCTCATTTTGGTTCAACTTCAGCAACTGTGCATTGCATTGCCATGTAATGTAATGTAATGCAATGCTATCTATCTAGCTCTCCCTCTATACTTCCTTTTGGATAAACAGACATATTAGGCAAGCATTTTGGAGCTTTCACCTAAATAACTACAGGTGGTGAGATAAGCTGCACAATATAATTGACCTTTCAGTATATTGTTGCACACACACCATCTATTTAGCAAATGCCCTTGTTATCAACAGCAGCCTTTTAAACTCACCTGAGCTAACAGGTATGTGAGCTGGTTACTCTGCTGCGCTTAAAATTTCTTTTTTGGTTTGCTACAATGCCTTTTCTGAAACGTTGTCTCCCTCTGCTGGAACACTGACTTCTTTCATTTAATGCCTGCAGACTATAAAAGAGAAACCAACCCAAAAAGTTTGGTTGATTAGTCTGTGGCATTCTTTTAAACTGTTGCTTATGGCGGTCTCTGTGAGCTTCTCAGTGACATTCAGCCATCCAGGTATCCCGCCTGCAGTAGACGGAATGTGGCAATGGAACGCTGGCTGCACGTGTCATAATAGGCTCTGAGCCTTTATATACCTGCGCACAGCAGCAGCCACCTTCAGTCTGCTGCTGGACAGCCAGCAGCAGCAGCAGCAGGAGAGGTAATTAATCAGCAACCCTCCTGCTAAGGGTAGACAGCTGCTCGTTCCACCCCCCCCCCCCCGCGTTAATTGGTTCTCCTCCCTTCCAACGGTGTTGAGGCGGGTGGGAACAGCCGGCGGTTGAGGGTACTGTGCTAAAAGAGGTGGAGTTATGCAGATCTAAAACGCGTGGATTGCAGCAGCAGCAAGCCGAAAAGTGCAGGCATGTGAGGGATCTAGAGGTTGACAGCATGTCTTCTTAACGGGAGTCCAGGTGGCCATCTCCACAAATGGACTTTTCAGAATCCTTGGGTGGCACCGTAGTCGGAAACCAATTCTGGTTATCGCTTCTCGGCCTTTTGGCTAAGATCAAGTGTAGTATCTGTTCTTATCAGTTTAATATCTGATACGTCCCCTATCTGAGGACCATATATTAAATGGATTTTTAGAACAGGGAGATGGAAAAAGAGCTTGCTCTGTCCACTCCACGCATTGACCTGGTATTGCAGTATCTCCAGGACCGGTGCACCCCTTCTTTAATGCAGTTTCTAAAATCAGAAAGAATTGAATTCAATGCTTTTTGTTCATTTTGCTTGTTTGTCGGATTTTGGGATGGACTGTTTGGCTTTGCTTTTCTTCTCCTCATTGGATTTTTCATGTTAAAAGTTCCAGAAGCCAGATGACAAGCTCATTTTGGTTCAACTTCAGCAACTGTGCATTGCATTGCCATGTAATGTAATGTAATGCAATGCTATCTATCTAGCTCTCCCTCTATACTTCCTTTTGGATAAACAGACATATTAGGCAAGCATTTTGGAGCTTTCACCTAAATAACTACAGGTGGTGAGATAAGCTGCACAATATAATTGACCTTTCAGTATATTGTTGCACACACACCATCTATTTAGCAAATGCCCTTGTTATCAACAGCAGCCTTTTAAACTCACCTGAGCTAACAGGTATGTGAGCTGGTTACTCTGCTGCGCTTAAAATTTCTTTTTTGGTTTGCTACAATGCCTTTTCTGAAACGTTGTCTCCCTCTGCTGGAACACTGACTTCTTTCATTTAATGCCTGCAGACTATAAAAGAGAAACCAACCCAAAAAGTTTGGTTGATTAGTCTGTGGCATTCTTTTAAACTGTTGCTTATGGCGGTCTCTGTGAGCTTCTCAGTGACATTCAGCCATCCAGGTATCCCGCCTGCAGTAGACGGAATGTGGCAATGGAACGCTGGCTGCACGTGTCATAATAGGCTCTGAGCCTTTATATACCTGCGCACAGCAGCAGCCACCTTCAGTCTGCTGCTGGACAGCCAGCAGCAGCAGCAGCAGGAGAGGTAATTAATCAGCAACCCTCCTGCTAAGGGTAGACAGCTGCTCGTTCCACCCCCCCCCCCCCCGCGTTAATTGGTTCTCCTCCCTTCCAACGGTGTTGAGGCGGGTGGGAACAGCCGGCGGTTGAGGGTACTGTGCTAAAAGAGGTGGAGTTATGCAGATCTAAAACGCGTGGATTGCAGCAGCAGCAAGCCGAAAAGTGCAGGCATGTGAGGGATCTAGAGGTTGACAGCATGTCTTCTTAACGGGAGTCCAGGTGGCCATCTCCACAAATGGACTTTTCAGAATCCTTGGGTGGCACCGTAGTCGGAAACCAATTCTGGTTATCGCTTCTCGGCCTTTTGGCTAAGATCAAGTGTAGTATCTGTTCTTATCAGTTTAATATCTGATACGTCCCCTATCTGGGGACCATATATTAAATGGATTTTTAGAACAGGGAGATGGAAAAAGAGCTTGCTCTGTCCACTCCACGCATTGACCTGGTATTGCAGTATCTCCAGGACCGGTGCACCCCTTCTTTAATGCAGTTTCTAAAATCAGAAAGAATTGAATTCAATGCTTTTTGTTCATTTTGCTTGTTTGTCGGATTTTGGGATGGACTCTTTGGCTTTGCTTTTCTTCTCCTCATTGGATTTTTCATGTTAAAAGTTGCAGAAGCCAGATGACAAGCTCATTTTGGTTCAACTTCAGCAACTGTGCATTGCATTGCCATGTAATGTAATGTAATGCAATGCTATCTATCTAGCTCTCCCTCTATACTTCCTTTTGGATAAACAGACATATTAGGCAAGCATTTTGGAGCTTTCACCTAAATAACTACAGGTGGTGAGATAAGCTGCACAATATAATTGACCTTTCAGTATATTGTTGCACACACACCATCTATTTAGCAAATGCCCTTGTTATCAACAGCAGCCTTTTAAACTCACCTGAGCTAACAGGTATGTGAGCTGGTTACTCTGCTGCGCTTAAAATTTCTTTTTTGGTTTGCTACAATGCCTTTTCTGAAACGTTGTCTCCCTCTGCTGGAACACTGACTTCTTTCATTTAATGCCTGCAGACTATAAAAGAGAAACCAACCCAAAAAGTTTGGTTGATTAGTCTGTGGCATTCTTTTAAACTGTTGCTTATGGTGGTCTCTGTGAGCTTCTCAGTGACATTCAGCCATCCAGGTATCCCGCCTGCAGTAGACGGAATGTGGCAATGGAACGCTGGCTGCGCGTGTCATAATAGGCTCTGAGCCTTTATATACCTGCGCACAGCAGCAGCCACCTTCAGTCTGCTGCTGGACAGCCAGCAGCAGCAGCAGCAGGAGAGGTAATTAATCAGCAACCCTCCTGCTAAGGGTAGACAGCTGCTCGTTCCACCCCCCCCCGCCTTAATTGGTTCTCCTCCCTTCCAACGGTGTTGAGGCGGGTGGGAACAGCCGGGGGTTGAGGGTACTGTGCTAAAAGAGTGGAGTTATGCAGATCTAAAACGCGTGGATTGCAGCAGCAGCAAGCCGAAAAGTGCAGGCATGTGAGGGATCCAGAGGTTCACAGCATGTCTTCTTAACGGGAGTCCAGGTGGCCATCTCCACAAATGGACTTTTCAGAATCCTTGGGTGGCACCGTAGTCGGAAACCAATTCTGGTTATCGCTTCTCGGCCTTTTGGCTAAGATCAAGTGTAGTATCTGTTCTTATCAGTTTAATATCTGATACGTCCCCTATCTGGGGACCATATATTAAATGGATTTTTAGAACAGGGAGATGGAAAAAGAGCTTGCTCTGTCCACTCCACGCATTGACCTGGTATTGCAGTATCTCCAGGACCGGTGCACCCCTTCTTTAATGCAGTTTCTAAAATCAGAAAGAATTGAATTCAATGCTTTTTGTTCATTTTGCTTGTTTGTCGGATTTTGGGATGGACTCTTTGGCTTTGCTTTTCTTCTCCTCATTGGATTTTTCATGTTAAAAGTTGCAGAAGCCAGATGACAAGCTCATTTTGGTTCAACTTCAGCAACTGTGCATTGCATTGCCATGTAATGTAATGTAATGCAATGCTATCTATCTAGCTCTCCCTCTATACTTCCTTTTGGATAAACAGACATATTAGGCAAGCATTTTGGAGCTTTCACCTAAATAACTACAGGTGGTGAGATAAGCTGCACAATATAATTGACCTTTCAGTATATTGTTGCACACACACCATCTATTTAGCAAATGCCCTTGTTATCAACAGCAGCCTTTTAAACTCACCTGAGCTAACAGGTATGTGAGCTGGTTACTCTGCTGCGCTTAAAATTTCTTTTTTGGTTTGCTACAATGCCTTTTCTGAAACGTTGTCTCCCTCTGCTGGAACACTGACTTCTTTCATTTAATGCCTGCAGACTATAAAAGAGAAACCAACCCAAAAAGTTTGGTTGATTAGTCTGTGGCATTCTTTTAAACTGTTGCTTATGGCGGTCTCTGTGAGCTTCTCAGTGACATTCAGCCATCCAGGTATCCCGCCTGCAGTAGACGGAATGTGGCAATGGAACGCTGGCTGCGCGTGTCATAATAGGCTCTGAGCCTTTATATACCTGCGCACAGCAGCAGCCACCTTCAGTCTGCTGCTGGACAGCCAGCAGCAGCAGCAGGAGAGGTAATTAATCAGCAACCCTCCTGCTAAGGGTAGACAGCTGCTCGTTCCACCCCCCCCCCGCCTTAATTGGTTCTCCTCCCTTCCAACGGTGTTGAGGCGGGTGGGAACAGCCAGGGGTTGAGGGTACTGTGCTAAAAGAGGTGGAGTTATGCAGATCTAAAACGCGTGGATTGCAGCAGCAGCAAGCCGAAAAGTGCAGGCATGTGAGGGATCTAGAGGTTGACAGCATGTCTTCTTAACGGGAGTCCAGGTGGCCATCTCCACAAATGGACTTTTCAGAATCCTTGGGTGGCACCGTAGTCGGAAACCAATTCTGGTTATCGCTTCTCGGCCTTTTGGCTAAGATCAAGTGTAGTATCTGTTCTTATCAGTTTAATATCTGATACGTCCCCTATCTGGGGACCATATATTAAATGGATTTTTAGAACAGGGAGATGGAAAAAGAGCTTGCTCTGTCCACTCCACGCATTGACCTGGTATTGCAGTATCTCCAGGACCGGTGCACCCCTTCTTTAATGCAGTTTCTAAAATCAGAAAGAATTGAATTCAATGCTTTTTGTTCATTTTGCTTGTTTGTCGGATTTTGGGATGGACTCTTTGGCTTTGCTTTTCTTCTCCTCATTGGATTTTTCATGTTAAAAGTTGCAGAAGCCAGATGACAAGCTCATTTTGGTTCAACTTCAGCAACTGTGCATTGCATTGCCATATAATGTAATGTAATGCAATGCTATCTATCTAGCTCTCCCTCTATACTTCCTTTTGGATAAACAGACATATTAGGCAAGCATTTTGGAGCTTTCACCTAAATAACTACAGGTGGTGAGATAAGCTGCACAATATAATTGACCTTTCAGTATATTGTTGCACACACACCATCTATTTAGCAAATGCCCTTGTTATCAACAGCAGCCTTTTAAACTCACCTGAGCTAACAGGTATGTGAGCTGGTTACTCTGCTGCGCTTAAAATTTCTTTTTTGGTTTGCTACAATGCCTTTTCTGAAACGTTGTCTCCCTCTGCTGGAACACTGACTTCTTTCATTTAATGCCTGCAGACTATAAAAGAGAAACCAACCCAAAAAGTTTGGTTGATTAGTCTGTGGCATTCTTTTAAACTGTTGCTTATGGCGGTCTCTGTGAGCTTCTCAGTGACATTCAGCCATCCAGGTATCCCGCCTGCAGTAGACGGAATGTGGCAATGGAACGCTGGCTGCGCGTGTCATAATAGGCTCTGAGCCTTTATATACCTGCGCACAGCAGCAGCCACCTTCAGTCTGCTGCTGGACAGCCAGCAGCAGCAGCAGCAGGAGAGGTAATTAATCAGCAACCCTCCTGCTAAGGGTAGACAGCTGCTCGTTCCACCCCCCCCCCGCCTTAATTGGTTCTCCTCCCTTCCAACGGTGTTGAGGCGGGTGGGAACAGCCGGGGGTTGAGGGTACTGTGCTAAAAGAGGTGGAGTTATGCAGATCTAAAACGCATGGATTGCAGCAGCAGCAAGCCGAAAAGTGCAGGCATGTGAGGGATCTAGAGGTTGACAGCATGTCTTCTTAACGGGAGTCCAGGTGGCCATCTCCACAAATGGACTTTTCAGAATCCTTGGGTGGCACCGTAGTCGGAAACCAATTCTGGTTATCGCTTCTCGGCCTTTTGGCTAAGATCAAGTGTAGTATCTGTTCTTATCAGTTTAATATCTGATACGTCCCCTATCTGGGGACCATATATTAAATGGATTTTTAGAACAGGGAGATGGAAAAAGAGCTTGCTCTGTCCACTCCACGCATTGACCTGGTATTGCAGTATCTCCAGGACCGGTGCACCCCTTCTTTAATGCAGTTTCTAAAATCAGAAAGAATTGAATTCAATGCTTTTTGTTCATTTTGCTTGTTTGTCGGATTTTGGGATGGACTCTTTGGCTTTGCTTTTCTTCTCCTCATTGGATTTTTCATGTTAAAAGTTGCAGAAGCCAGATGACAAGCTCATTTTGGTTCAACTTCAGCAACTGTGCATTGCATTGCCATGTAATGTAATGTAATGCAATGCTATCTATCTAGCTCTCCCTCTATACTTCCTTTTGGATAAACAGACATATTAGGCAAGCATTTTGGAGCTTTCACCTAAATAACTACAGGTGGTGAGATAAGCTGCACAATATAATTGACCTTTCAGTATATTGTTGCACACACACCATCTATTTAGCAAATGCCCTTGTTATCAACAGCAGCCTTTTAAACTCACCTGAGCTAACAGGTATGTGAGCTGGTTACTCTGCTGCGCTTAAAATTTCTTTTTTGGTTTGCTACAATGCCTTTTCTGAAACGTTGTCTCCCTCTGCTGGAACACTGACTTCTTTCATTTAATGCCTGCAGACTATAAAAGAGAAACCAACCCAAAAAGTTTGGTTGATTAGTCTGTGGCATTCTTTTAAACTGTTGCTTATGGCGGTCTCTGTGAGCTTCTCAGTGACATTCAGCCATCCAGGTATCCCGCCTGCAGTAGACGGAATGTGGCAATGGAACGCTGGCTGCGTGTGTCATAATAGGCTCTGAGCCTTTATATACCTGCGCACAGCAGCAGCCACCTTCAGTCTGCTGCTGGACAGCCAGCAGCAGCAGCAGCAGGAGAGGTAATTAATCAGCAACCCACCTGCTAAGGGTAGACAGCTGCTCGTTCCACCCCCCCCGCCTTAATTGGTTCTCCTCCCTTCCAACGGTGTTGAGGCGGGTGGGAACAGCCGGGGGTTGAGGGTACTGTGCTAAAAGAGGTGGAGTTATGCAGATCTAAAACGCGTGGATTGCAGCAGCAGCAAGCCGAAAAGTGCAGGCATGTGAGGGATCTAGAGGTTGACAGCATGTCTTCTTAACGGGAGTCCAGGTGGCCATCTCCACAAATGGACTTTTCAGAATCCTTGGGTGGCACCGTAGTCGGAAACCAATTCTGGTTATCGCTTCTCGGCCTTTTGGCTAAGATCAAGTGTAGTATCTGTTCTTATCAGTTTAATATCTGATACGTCCCCTATCTGGGGACCATATATTAAATGGATTTTTAGAACAGGGAGATGGAAAAAGAGCTTGCTCTGTCCACTCCACGCATTGACCTGGTATTGCAGTATCTCCAGGACCGGTGCACCCCTTCTTTAATGCAGTTTCTAAAATCAGAAAGAATTGAATTCAATGCTTTTTGTTCATTTTGCTTGTTTGTCGGATTTTGGGATGGACTCTTTGGCTTTGCTTTTCTTCTCCTCATTGGATTTTTCATGTTAAAAGTTGCAGAAGCCAGATGACAAGCTCATTTTGGTTCAACTTCAGCAACTGTGCATTGCATTGCCATGTAATGTAATGTAATGCAATGCTATCTATCTAGCTCTCCCTCTATACTTCCTTTTGGATAAACAGACATATTAGGCAAGCATTTTGGAGCTTTCACCTAAATAACTACAGGTGGTGAGATAAGCTGCACAATATAATTGACCTTTCAGTATATTGTTGCACACACACCATCTATTTAGCAAATGCCCTTGTTATCAACAGCAGCCTTTTAAACTCACCTGAGCTAACAGGTATGTGAGCTGGTTACTCTGCTGCGCTTAAAATTTCTTTTTTGGTTTGCTACAATGCCTTTTCTGAAACGTTGTCTCCCTCTGCTGGAACACTGACTTCTTTCATTTAATGCCTGCAGACTATAAAAGAGAAACCAACCCAAAAAGTTTGGTTGATTAGTCTGTGGCATTCTTTTAAACTGTTGCTTATGGCGGTCTCTGTGAGCTTCTCAGTGACATTCAGCCATCCAGGTATCCCGCCTGCAGTAGACGGAATGTGGCAATGGAACGCTGGCTGCGCGTGTCATAATAGGCTCTGAGCCTTTATATACCTGCGCACAGCAGCAGCCACCTTCAGTCTGCTGCTGGACAGCCAGCAGCAGCAGCAGCAGGAGAGGTAATTAATCAGCAACCCTCCTGCTAAGGGTAGACAGCTGCTCGTTCCACCCCCCCCCCCCCGCCTTAATTGGTTCTCCTCCCTTCCAACGGTGTTGAGGCGGGTGGGAACAGCCGGGGGTTGAGGGTACTGTGCTAAAAGAGGTGGAGTTATGCAGATCTAAAACGCATGGATTGCAGCAGCAGCAAGCCGAAAAGTGCAGGCATGTGAGGGATCTAGAGGTTGACAGCATGTCTTCTTAACGGGAGTCCAGGTGGCCATCTCCACAAATGGACTTTTCAGAATCCTTGGGTGGCACCGTAGTCGGAAACCAATTCTGGTTATCGCTTCTCGGCCTTTTGGCTAAGATCAAGTGTAGTATCTGTTCTTATCAGTTTAATATCTGATACGTCCCCTATCTGGGGACCATATATTAAATGGATTTTTAGAACAGGGAGATGGAAAAAGAGCTTGCTCTGTCCACTCCACGCATTGACCTGGTATTGCAGTATCTCCAGGACCGGTGCACCCCTTCTTTAATGCAGTTTCTAAAATCAGAAAGAATTGAATTCAATGCTTTTTGTTCATTTTGCTTGTTTGTCGGATTTTGGGATGGACTCTTTGGCTTTGCTTTTCTTCTCCTCATTGGATTTTTCATGTTAAAAGTTGCAGAAGCCAGATGACAAGCTCATTTTGGTTCAACTTCAGCAACTGTGCATTGCATTGCCATGTAATGTAATGTAATGCAATGCTATCTATCTAGCTCTCCCTCTATACTTCCTTTTGGATAAACAGACATATTAGGCAAGCATTTTGGAGCTTTCACCTAAATAACTACAGGTGGTGAGATAAGCTGCACAATATAATTGACCTTTCAGTATATTGTTGCACACACACCATCTATTTAGCAAATGCCCTTGTTATCAACAGCAGCCTTTTAAACTCACCTGAGCTAACAGGTATGTGAGCTGGTTACTCTGCTGCGCTTAAAATTTCTTTTTTGGTTTGCTACAATGCCTTTTCTGAAACGTTGTCTCCCTCTGCTGGAACACTGACTTCTTTCATTTAATGCCTGCAGACTATAAAAGAGAAACCAACCCAAAAAGTTTGGTTGATTAGTCTGTGGCATTCTTTTAAACTGTTGCTTATGGCGGTCTCTGTGAGCTTCTCAGTGACATTCAGCCATCCAGGTATCCCGCCTGCAGTAGACGGAATGTGGCAATGGAACGCTGGCTGCGCGTGTCATAATAGGCTCTGAGCCTTTATATACCTGCGCACAGCAGCAGCCACCTTCAGTCTGCTGCTGGACAGCCAGCAGCAGCAGCAGCAGGAGAGGTAATTAATCAGCAACCCTCCTGCTAAGGGTAGACAGCTGCTCGTTCCACCCCCCCCCCGCCTTAATTGGTTCTCCTCCCTTCCAACGGTGTTGAGGCGGGTGGGAACAGCCGGGGGTTGAGGGTACTGTGCTAAAAGAGTGGAGTTATGCAGATAAAAAACGCGTGGATTGCAGCAGCAGCAAGCCGAAAAGTGCAGGCATGTGAGGGATCCAGAGGTTGACAGCATGTCTTCTTAACGGGAGTCCAGGTGGCCATCTCCACAAATGGACTTTTCAGAATCCTTGGGTGGCACCGTAGTCGGAAACCAATTCTGGTTATCGCTTCTCGGCCTTTTGGCTAAGATCAAGTGTAGTATCTGTTCTTATCAGTTTAATATCTGATACGTCCCCTATCTGGGGACCATATATTAAATGGATTTTTAGAACAGGGAGATGGAAAAAGAGCTTGCTCTGTCCACTCCACGCATTGACCTGGTATTGCAGTATCTCCAGGACCGGTGCACCCCTTCTTTAATGCAGTTTCTAAAATCAGAAAGAATTGAATTCAATGCTTTTTGTTCATTTTGCTTGTTTGTCGGATTTTGGGATGGACTCTTTGGCTTTGCTTTTCTTCTCCTCATTGGATTTTTCATGTTAAAAGTTGCAGAAGCCAGATGACAAGCTCATTTTGGTTCAACTTCAGCAACTGTGCATTGCATTGCCATGTAATGTAATGTAATGCAATGCTATCTATCTAGCTCTCCCTCTATACTTCCTTTTGGATAAACAGACATATTAGGCAAGCATTTTGGAGCTTTCACCTAAATAACTACAGGTGGTGAGATAAGCTGCACAATATAATTGACCTTTCAGTATATTGTTGCACACACACCATCTATTTAGCAAATGCCCTTGTTATCAACAGCAGCCTTTTAAACTCACCTGAGCTAACAGGTATGTGAGCTGGTTACTCTGCTGCGCTTAAAATTTCTTTTTTGGTTTGCTACAATGCCTTTTCTGAAACGTTGTCTCCCTCTGCTGGAACACTGACTTCTTTCATTTAATGCCTGCAGACTATAAAAGAGAAACCAACCCAAAAAGTTTGGTTGATTAGTCTGTGGCATTCTTTTAAACTGTTGCTTATGGCGGTCTCTGTGAGCTTCTCAGTGACATTCAGCCATCCAGGTATCCCGCCTGCAGTAGACGGAATGTGGCAATGGAACGCTGGCTGCGCGTGTCATAATAGGCTCTGAGCCTTTATATACCTGCGCACAGCAGCAGCCACCTTCAGTCTGCTGCTGGACAGCCAGCAGCAGCAGCAGCAGGAGAGGTAATTAATCAGCAACCCTCCTGCTAAGGGTAGACAGCTGCTCGTTCCACCCCCCCCCCCCCCGCCTTAATTGGTTCTCCTCCCTTCCAACGGTGTTGAGGCGGGTGGGAACAGCCGGGGGTTGAGGGTACTGTGCTAAAAGAGGTGGAGTTATGCAGATCTAAAACGCGTGGATTGCAGCAGCAGCAAGCCGAAAAGTGCAGGCATGTGAGGGATCTAGAGGTTGACAGCATGTCTTCTTAACGGGAGTCCAGGTGGCCATCTCCACAAATGGACTTTTCAGAATCCTTGGGTGGCACCGTAGTCGGAAACCAATTCTGGTTATCGCTTCTCGGCCTTTTGGCTAAGATCAAGTGTAGTATCTGTTCTTATCAGTTTAATATCTGATACGTCCCCTATCTGGGGACCATATATTAAATGGATTTTTAGAACAGGGAGATGGAAAAAGAGCTTGCTCTGTCCACTCCACGCATTGACCTGGTATTGCAGTATCTCCAGGACCGGTGCACCCCTTCTTTAATGCAGTTTCTAAAATCAGAAAGAATTGAATTCAATGCTTTTTGTTCATTTTGCTTGTTTGTCGGATTTTGGGATGGACTCTTTGGCTTTGCTTTTCTTCTCCTCATTGGATTTTTCATGTTAAAAGTTGCAGAAGCCAGATGACAAGCTCATTTTGGTTCAACTTCAGCAACTGTGCATTGCATTGCCATGTAATGTAATGTAATGCAATGCTATCTATCTAGCTCTCCCTCTATACTTCCTTTTGGATAAACAGACATATTAGGCAAGCATTTTGGAGCTTTCACCTAAATAACTACAGGTGGTGAGATAAGCTGCACAATATAATTGACCTTTCAGTATATTGTTGCACACACACCATCTATTTAGCAAATGCCCTTGTTATCAACAGCAGCCTTTTAAACTCACCTGAGCTAACAGGTATGTGAGCTGGTTACTCTGCTGCGCTTAAAATTTCTTTTTTGGTTTGCTACAATGCCTTTTCTGAAACGTTGTCTCCCTCTGCTGGAACACTGACTTCTTTCATTTAATGCCTGCAGACTATAAAAGAGAAACCAACCCAAAAAGTTTGGTTGATTAGTCTGTGGCATTCTTTTAAACTGTTGCTTATGGCGGTCTCTGTGAGCTTCTCAGTGACATTCAGCCATCCAGGTATCCCGCCTGCAGTAGACGGAATGTGGCAATGGAACGCTGGCTGCGCATGTCATAATAGGCTCTGAGCCTTTATATACCTGCGCACAGCAGCAGCCACCTTCAGTCTGCTGCTGGACAGCCAGCAGCAGCAGCAGCAGGAGAGGTAATTAATCAGCAACCCTCCTGCTAAGGGTAGACAGCTGCTCTTTCCACCCCCCCCCCGCCTTAATTGGTTCTCCTCCCTTCCAACGGTGTTGAGGCGGGTGGGAACAGCCGGGGGTTGAGGGTACTGTGCTAAAAGAGGTGGAGTTATGCAGATCTAAAACGCGTGGATTGCAGCAGCAGCAAGCCGAAAAGTGCAGGCATGTGAGGGATCTAGAGGTTGACAGCATGTCTTCTTAACGGGAGTCCAGGTGGCCATCTCCACAAATGGACTTTTCAGAATCCTTGGGTGGCACCGTAGTCGGAAACCAATTCTGGTTATCGCTTCTCGGCCTTTTGGCTAAGATCAAGTGTAGTATCTGTTCTTATCAGTTTAATATCTGATACGTCCCCTATCTGGGGACCATATATTAAATGGATTTTTAGAACAGGGAGATGGAAAAAGAGCTTGCTCTGTCCACTCCACGCATTGACCTGGTATTGCAGTATCTCCAGGACCGGTGCACCCCTTCTTTAATGCAGTTTCTAAAATCAGAAAGAATTGAATTCAATGCTTTTTGTTCATTTTGCTTGTTTGTCGGATTTTGGGATGGACTCTTTGGCTTTGCTTTTCTTCTCCTCATTGGATTTTTCATGTTAAAAGTTGCAGAAGCCAGATGACAAGCTCATTTTGGTTCAACTTCAGCAACTGTGCATTGCATTGCCATGTAATGTAATGTAATGCAATGCTATCTATCTAGCTCTCCCTCTATACTTCCTTTTGGATAAACAGACATATTAGGCAAGCATTTTGGAGCTTTCACCTAAATAACTACAGGTGGTGAGATAAGCTGCACAATATAATTGACCTTTCAGTATATTGTTGCACACACACCATCTATTTAGCAAATGCCCTTGTTATCAACAGCAGCCTTTTAAACTCACCTGAGCTAACAGGTATGTGAGCTGGTTACTCTGCTGCGCTTAAAATTTCTTTTTTGGTTTGCTACAATGCCTTTTCTGAAACGTTGTCTCCCTCTGCTGGAACACTGACTTCTTTCATTTAATGCCTGCAGACTATAAAAGAGAAACCAACCCAAAAAGTTTGGTTGATTAGTCTGTGGCATTCTTTTAAACTGTTGCTTATGGCGGTCTCTGTGAGCTTCTCAGTGACATTCAGCCATCCAGGTATCCCGCCTGCAGTAGACGGAATGTGGCAATGGAACGCTGGCTGCGCGTGTCATAATAGGCTCTGAGCCTTTATATACCTGCGCACAGCAGCAGCCACCTTCAGTCTGCTGCTGGACAGCCAGCAGCAGCAGCAGCAGGAGAGGTAATTAATCAGCAACCCTCCTGCTAAGGGTAGACAGCTGCTCGTTCCACCCCCCCCCCCCCGCCTTAATTGGTTCTCCTCCCTTCCAACGGTGTTGAGGCGGGTGGGAACAGCCGGGGGTTGAGGGTACTGTGCTAAAAGAGGTGGAGTTATGCAGATCTAAAACGCGTGGATTGCAGCAGCAGCAAGCCGAAAAGTGCAGGCATGTGAGGGATCTAGAGGTTGACAGCATGTCTTCTTAACGGGAGTCCAGGTGGCCATCTCCACAAATGGACTTTTCAGAATCCTTGGGTGGCACCGTAGTCGGAAACCAATTCTGGTTATCGCTTCTCGGCCTTTTGGCTAAGATCAAGTGTAGTATCTGTTCTTATCAGTTTAATATCTGATACGTCCCCTATCTGGGGACCATATATTAAATGGATTTTTAGAACAGGGAGATGGAAAAAGAGCTTGCTCTGTCCACTCCACGCATTGACCTGGTATTGCAGTATCTCCAGGACCGGTGCACCCCTTCTTTAATGCAGTTTCTAAAATCAGAAAGAATTGAATTCAATGCTTTTTGTTCATTTTGCTTGTTTGTCGGATTTTGGGATGGACTCTTTGGCTTTGCTTTTCTTCTCCTCATTGGATTTTTCATGTTAAAAGTTGCAGAAGCCAGATGACAAGCTCATTTTGGTTCAACTTCAGCAACTGTGCATTGCATTGCCATGTAATGTAATGTAATGCAATGCTATCTATCTAGCTCTCCCTCTATACTTCCTTTTGGATAAACAGACATATTAGGCAAGCATTTTGGAGCTTTCACCTAAATAACTACAGGTGGTGAGATAAGCTGCACAATATAATTGACCTTTCAGTATATTGTTGCACACACACCATCTATTTAGCAAATGCCCTTGTTATCAACAGCAGCCTTTTAAACTCACCTGAGCTAACAGGTATGTGAGCTGGTTACTCTGCTGCGCTTAAAATTTCTTTTTTGGTTTGCTACAATGCCTTTTCTGAAACGTTGTCTCCCTCTGCTGGAACACTGACTTCTTTCATTTAATGCCTGCAGACTATAAAAAAGAAACCAACCCAAAAAGTTTGGTTGATTAGTCTGTGGCATTCTTTTAAACTGTTGCTTATGGCGGTCTCTGTGAGCTTCTCAGTGACATTCAGCCATCCAGGTATCCCGCCTGCAGTAGACGGAATGTGGCAATGGAACGCTGGCTGCGCGTGTCATAATAGGCTCTGAGCCTTTATATACCTGCGCACAGCAGCAGCCACCTTCAGTCTGCTGCTGGACAGCCAGCAGCAGCAGCAGCAGGAGAGGTAATTAATCAGCAACCCTCCTGCTAAGGGTAGACAGCTGCTCGTTCCACCCCCCCCCCCCGCCTTAATTGGTTCTCCTCCCTTCCAACGGTGTTGAGGCGGGTGGGAACAGCCGGGGGTTGAGGGTACTGTGCTAAAAGAGGTGGAGTTATGCAGATCTAAAACGCGTGGATTGCAGCAGCAGCAAGCCGAAAAGTGCAGGCATGTGAGGGATCTAGAGGTTGACAGCATGTCTTCTTAACGGGAGTCCAGGTGGCCATCTCCACAAATGGACTTTTCAGAATCCTTGGGTGGCACCGTAGTCGGAAACCAATTCTGGTTATCGCTTCTCGGCCTTTTGGCTAAGATCAAGTGTAGTATCTGTTCTTATCAGTTTAATATCTGATACGTCCCCTATTTGGGGACCATATATTAAATGGATTTTTAGAACAGGGAGATGGAAAAAGAGCTTGCTCTGTCCACTCCACGCATTGACCTGGTATTGCAGTATCTCCAGGACCGGTGCACCCCTTCTTTAATGCAGTTTCTAAAATCAGAAAGAATTGAATTCAATGCTTTTTGTTCATTTTGCTTGTTTGTCGGATTTTGGGATGGACTCTTTGGCTTTGCTTTTCTTCTCCTCATTGGATTTTTCATGTTAAAAGTTGCAGAAGCCAGATGACAAGCTCATTTTGGTTCAACTTCAGCAACTGTGCATTGCATTGCCATGTAATGTAATGTAATGCAATGCTATCTATCTAGCTCTCCCTCTATACTTCCTTTTGGATAAACAGACATATTAGGCAAGCATTTTGGAGCTTTCACCTAAATAACTACAGGTGGTGAGATAAGCTGCACAATATAATTGACCTTTCAGTATATTGTTGCACACACACCATCTATTTAGCAAATGCCCTTGTTATCAACAGCAGCCTTTTAAACTCACCTGAGCTAACAGGTATGTGAGCTGGTTACTCTGCTGCGCTTAAAATTTCTTTTTTGGTTTGCTACAATGCCTTTTCTGAAACGTTGTCTCCCTCTGCTGGAACACTGACTTCTTTCATTTAATGCCTGCAGACTATAAAAGAGAAACCAACCCAAAAAGTTTGGTTGATTAGTCTGTGGCATTCTTTTAAACTGTTGCTTATGGCGGTCTCTGTGAGCTTCTCAGTGACATTCAGCCATCCAGGTATCCCGCCTGCAGTAGACGGAATGTGGCAATGGAACGCTGGCTGCGCGTGTCATAATAGGCTCTGAGCCTTTATATACCTGCGCACAGCAGCAGCCACCTTCAGTCTGCTGCTGGACAGCCAGCAGCAGCAGCAGGAGAGGTAATTAATCAGCAACCCTCCTGCTAAGGGTAGACAGCTGCTCGTTCCACCCCCCCCCCGCCTTAATTGGTTCTCCTCCCTTCCAACGGTGTTGAGGCGGGTGGGAACAGCCGGGGGTTGAGGGTACTGTGCTAAAAGAGGTGGAGTTATGCAGATCTAAAACGCGTGGATTGCAGCAGCAGCAAGCCGAAAAGTGCAGGCATGTGAGGGATCTAGAGGTTGACAGCATGTCTTCTTAACGGGAGTCCAGGTGGCCATCTCCACAAATGGACTTTTCAGAATCCTTGGGTGGCACCGTAGTCGGAAACCAATTCTGGTTATCGCTTCTCGGCCTTTTGGCTAAGATCAAGTGTAGTATCTGTTCTTATCAGTTTAATATCTGATACGTCCCCTATCTGGGGACCATATATTAAATGGATTTTTAGAACAGGGAGATGGAAAAAGAGCTTGCTCTGTCCACTCCACGCATTGACCTGGTATTGCAGTATCTCCAGGACTGGTGCACCCCTTCTTTAATGCAGTTTCTAAAATCAGAAAGAATTGAATTCAATGCTTTTTGTTCATTTTGCTTGTTTGTCGGATTTTGGGATGGACTCTTTGGCTTTGCTTTTCTTCTCCTCATTGGATTTTTCATGTTAAAAGTTGCAGAAGCCAGATGACAAGCTCATTTTGGTTCAACTTCAGCAACTGTGCATTGCATTGCCATGTAATGTAATGTAATGCAATGCTATCTATCTAGCTCTCCCTCTATACTTCCTTTTGGATAAACAGACATATTAGGCAAGCATTTTGGAGCTTTCACCTAAATAACTACAGGTGGTGAGATAAGCTGCACAATATAATTGACCTTTCAGTATATTGTTGCACACACACCATCTATTTAGCAAATGCCCTTGTTATCAACAGCAGCCTTTTAAACTCACCTGAGCTAACAGGTATGTGAGCTGGTTACTCTGCTGCGCTTAAAATTTCTTTTTTGGTTTGCTACAATGCCTTTTCTGAAACGTTGTCTCCCTCTGCTGGAACACTGACTTCTTTCATTTAATGCCTGCAGACTATAAAAGAGAAACCAACCCAAAAAGTTTGGTTGATTAGTCTGTGGCATTCTTTTAAACTGTTGCTTATGGCGGTCTCTGTGAGCTTCTCAGTGACATTCAGCCATCCAGGTATCCCGCCTGCAGTAGACGGAATGTGGCAATGGAACGCTGGCTGCGCGTGTCATAATAGGCTCTGAGCCTTTATATACCTGCGCACAGCAGCAGCCACCTTCAGTCTGCTGCTGGACAGCCAGCAGCAGCAGCAGCAGGAGAGGTAATTAATCAGCAACCCTCCTGCTAAGGGTAGACAGCTGCTCGTTCCACCCCCCCCCCGCCTTAATTGGTTCTCCTCCCTTCCAACGGTGTTGAGGCGGGTGGGAACAGCCGGGGGATGAGGGTACTGTGCTAAAAGAGGTGGAGTTATGCAGATCTAAAACGCGTGGATTGCAGCAGCAGCAAGCCGAAAAGTGCAGGCATGTGAGGGATCTAGAGGTTGACAGCATGTCTTCTTAACGGGAGTCCAGGTGGCCATCTCCACAAATGGACTTTTCAGAATCCTTGGGTGGCACCGTAGTCGGAAACCAATTCTGGTTATCGCTTCTCGGCCTTTTGGCTAAGATCAAGTGTAGTATCGGGAAGGGCGTTCCAGATATCCCCACCCTCCTGCGATCCTTTTTTGTGTGTGATTGTGTCCGCCGGACTTTGAAAGTCAAGAATGGCTCCGCGGGCAGGTCCATGTCTCGCTTCTTCCTGCTTCCTTTTTGGAGGCGACTCGGCTGGGACAAGTGGGACAGCTCCTTCCCCTACAACTGGACGACGCCATGGTTCTACGGAGACGTCGTTCGATTTGTGGGGGAACATCAACTGGAGGGACTCAAGCCCGACTTGTGGAAGCCCAAAACTATCCACAAGCTCATCAGAGCCAAGGATGACGTGGAGAACATCACAGGACTTCACCAGGACACGCTGGAGACTGTGTGGACAAATGTGTCGTCTGACAGGCTGACCAACGGGCACAAGGACTTGTCGTGGATGGCGATTCAGGGCGGACTGCCCGTCCGGTCATTCATGCATGCCCGGAACCTGTGCAAGACCAGGTACTGCCCAAGGTGCCCCTTCGTGGAGGAAACATCTTTGCACACTTTTTGGGACTGCGGATTTGCACAGCGCCTGTTGACTGCCCTTGAGGACGACCTGAGGAACTCTGTCCCCAGGGCGAGCCTATCGCACCATTCTGTGCTTTACGGACTCTTCCCTGGGGTTCATACCGTCGGAGCCATCCAGGAGGCTTGGCGCCTTATGAACTGCTTCAAGGATGCCGTTTGGGTCGCCAGGAACCGGCTCATCTTGAGGAGGGAGAGGATGTCCATCCAGGACTGCCGCAGGCTGATCCACAGCCTGCTCAGAGACTATTCCATCGTGGACGGTCCGGAGGACGAGGATGAGGACTAAACCCCTCCTCCCCCTCTCCCCTTATGTGTCTTGTCTTTCTTCGGGCCTGTGACTTTCCCCTCCCCATCCCCTTTTTCCCAATCCCCATCCCTTATCACGGTTCGTCGTACTGTATTGATTGACATGCTTTTTCTTTCAGATTGAGTGTTTTGTGTAGCATAGGGGTGTGATGTGTCTAGTTAGTGCGTCGTATCCTCATGCTATGTAAATATGATGTAGAATTCTGTGTGTACTGGGCTGCGGCACTGTACACTGTCTGTTAACTTATTTTTTGTGCTAATAAAAGATATATTCAATCAAAAAATCTGTTCTTATCAGTTTAATATCTGATACCTCCCCTATCTGGGGACCATATATTAAATGGATTTTTAGAACAGGGAGATGGAAAAAGAGCTTGCTCTGTCCACTCCACGCATTGACCTGGTATTGCAGTATCTCCAGGACCGGTGCACCCCTTCTTTAATGCAGTTTCTAAAATCAGAAAGAATTGAATTCAATGCTTTTTGTTCATTTTGCTTGTTTGTCGGATTTTGGGATGGACTCTTTGGCTTTGCTTTTCTTCTCCTCATTGGATTTTTCATGTTAAAAGTTGCAGAAGCCAGATGACAAGCTCATTTTGGTTCAACTTCAGCAACTGTGCATTGCATTGCCATGTAATGTAATGTAATGCAATGCTATCTATCTAGCTCTCCCTCTATACTTCCTTTTGGATAAACAGACATATTAGGCAAGCATTTTGGAGCTTTCACCTAAATAACTACAGGTGGTGAGATAAGCTGCACAATATAATTGACCTTTCAGTATATTGTTGCACACACACCATCTATTTAGCAAATGCCCTTGTTATCAACAGCAGCCTTTTAAACTCACCTGAGCTAACAGGTATGTGAGCTGGTTACTCTGCTGCGCTTAAAATTTCTTTTTTGGTTTGCTACAATGCCTTTTCTGAAACGTTGTCTCCCTCTGCTGGAACACTGACTTCTTTCATTTAATGCCTGCAGACTATAAAAGAGAAACCAACCCAAAAAGTTTGGTTGATTAGTCTGTGGCATTCTTTTAAACTGTTGCTTATGGCGGTCTCTGTGAGCTTCTCAGTGACATTCAGCCATCCAGGTATCCCGCCTGCAGTAGACGGAATGTGGCAATGGAACGCTGGCTGCGCGTGTCATAATAGGCTCTGAGCCTTTATATACCTGCGCACAGCAGCAGCCACCTTCAGTCTGCTGCTGGACAGCCAGCAGCAGCAGCAGCAGGAGAGGTAATTAATCAGCAACCCTCCTGCTAAGGGTAGACAGCTGCTCGTTCCACCCCCCCCCCGCCTTAATTGGTTCTCCTCCCTTCCAACGGTGTTGAGGCGGGTGGGAACAGCCGGGGGTTGAGGGTACTGTGCTAAAAGAGGTGGAGTTATGCAGATCTAAAACGCGTGGATTGCAGCAGCAGCAAGCCGAAAAGTGCAGGCATGTGAGGGATCTAGAGGTTGACAGCATGTCTTCTTAACGGGAGTCCAGGTGGCCATCTCCACAAATGGACTTTTCAGAATCCTTGGGTGGCACCGTAGTCGGAAACCAATTCTGGTTATCGCTTCTCGGCCTTTTGGCTAAGATCAAGTGTAGTATCGGGAAGGGCGTTCCAGATATCCCCACCCTCCTGCGATCCTTTTTTGTGTGTGATTGTGTCCGCCGGACTTTGAAAGTCAAGAATGGCTCCGCGGGCAGGTCCATGTCTCGCTTCTTCCTGCTTCCTTTTTGGAGGCGACTCGGCTGGGACAAGTGGGACAGCTCCTTCCCCTACAACTGGACGACGCCATGGTTCTACGGAGACGTCGTTCGATTTGTGGGGGAACATCAACTGGAGGGACTCAAGCCCGACTTGTGGAAGCCCAAAACTATCCACAAGCTCATCAGAGCCAAGGATGACGTGGAGAACATCACAGGACTTCACCAGGACACGCTGGAGACTGTGTGGACAAATGTGTCGTCTGACAGGCTGACCAACGGGCACAAGGACTTGTCGTGGATGGCGATTCAGGGCGGACTGCCCGTCCGGTCATTCATGCATGCCCGGAACCTGTGCAAGACCAGGTACTGCCCAAGGTGCCCCTTCGTGGAGGAAACATCTTTGCACACTTTTTGGGACTGCGGATTTGCACAGCGCCTGTTGACTGCCCTTGAGGACGACCTGAGGAACTCTGTCCCCAGGGCGAGCCTATCGCACCATTCTGTGCTTTACGGACTCTTCCCTGGGGTTCATACCGTCGGAGCCATCCAGGAGGCTTGGCGCCTTATGAACTGCTTCAAGGATGCCGTTTGGGTCGCCAGGAACCGGCTCATCTTGAGGAGGGAGAGGATGTCCATCCAGGACTGCCGCAGGCTGATCCACAGCCTGCTCAGAGACTATTCCATCGTGGACGGTCCGGAGGACGAGGATGAGGACTAAACCCCTCCTCCCCCTCTCCCCTTATGTGTCTTGTCTTTCTTCGGGCCTGTGATTTTCCCCTCCCCATCCCCTATTTTCCCAATCCCCATCCCTTATCACGGTTCGTCGTACTGTATTGATTGACATGCTTTTTCTTTCAGATTGAGTGTTTTGTGTAGCATAGGGGTGTGATGTGTCTAGTTAGTGCGTCGTATCCTCATGCTATGTAAATATGATGTAGAATTCTGTGTGTACTGGGCTGCGGCACTGTACACTGTCTGTTAACTTATTTTTTGTGCTAATAAAAGATATATTCAATCAAAAAATCTGTTCTTATCAGTTTAATATCTGATACCTCCCCTATCTGGGGACCATATATTAAATGGATTTTTAGAACAGGGAGATGGAAAAAGAGCTTGCTCTGTCCACTCCACGCATTGACCTGGTATTGCAGTATCTCCAGGACCGGTGCACCCCTTCTTTAATGCAGTTTCTAAAATCAGAAAGAATTGAATTCAATGCTTTTTGTTCATTTTGCTTGTTTGTCGGATTTTGGGATGGACTCTTTGGCTTTGCTTTTCTTCTCCTCATTGGATTTTTCATGTTAAAAGTTGCAGAAGCCAGATGACAAGCTCATTTTGGTTCAACTTCAGCAACTGTGCATTGCATTGCCATGTAATGTAATGTAATGCAATGCTATCTATCTAGCTCTCCCTCTATACTTCCTTTTGGATAAACAGACATATTAGGCAAGCATTTTGGAGCTTTCACCTAAATAACTACAGGTGGTGAGATAAGCTGCACAATATAATTGACCTTTCAGTATATTGTTGCACACACACCATCTATTTAGCAAATGCCCTTGTTATCAACAGCAGCCTTTTAAACTCACCTGAGCTAACAGGTATGTGAGCTGGTTACTCTGCTGCGCTTAAAATTTCTTTTTTGGTTTGCTACAATGCCTTTTCTGAAACGTTGTCTCCCTCTGCTGGAACACTGACTTCTTTCATTTAATGCCTGCAGACTATAAAAGAGAAACCAACCCAAAAAGTTTGGTTGATTAGTCTGTGGCATTCTTTTAAACTGTTGCTTATGGCGGTCTCTGTGAGCTTCTCAGTGACATTCAGCCATCCAGGTATCCCGCCTGCAGTAGACGGAATGTGGCAATGGAACGCTGGCTGCGCGTGTCATAATAGGCTCTGAGCCTTTATATACCTGCGCACAGCAGCAGCCACCTTCAGTCTGCTGCTGGACAGCCAGCAGCAGCAGCAGCAGGAGAGGTAATTAATCAGCAACCCTCCTGCTAAGGGTAGACAGCTGCTCGTTCCACCCCCCCCCCCCCGCCTTAATTGGTTCTCCTCCCTTCCAACGGTGTTGAGGCGGGTGGGAACAGCCGGGGGTTGAGGGCACTGTGCTAAAAGAGGTGGAGTTATGCAGATCTAAAACGCGTGGATTGCAGCATCAGCAAGCCGAAAAGTGCAGGCATGTGAGGGATCTAGAGGTTGACAGCATGTCTTCTTAACGGGAGTCCAGGTGGCCATCTCCACAAATGGACTTTTCAGAATCCTTGGGTGGCACCGTAGTCGGAAACCAATTCTCGTTATCGCTTCTCGGCCTTTTGGCTAAGATCAAGTGTAGTATCTGTTCTTATCAGTTTAATATCTGATACGTCCCCTATCTGGGGACCATATATTAAATGGATTTTTAGAACAGGGAGATGGAAAAAGAGCTTGCTCTGTCCACTCCACGCATTGACCTGGTATTGCAGTATCTCCAGGACCGGTGCACCCCTTCTTTAATGCAGTTTCTAAAATCAGAAAGAATTGAATTCAATGCTTTTTGTTCATTTTGCTTGTTTGTCGGATTTTGGGATGGACTCTTTGGCTTTGCTTTTCTTCTCCTCATTGGATTTTTCATGTTAAAAGTTGCAGAAGCCAGATGACAAGCTCATTTTGGTTCAACTTCAGCAACTGTGCATTGCATTGCCATGTAATGTAATGTAATGCAATGCTATCTATCTAGCTCTCCCTCTATACTTCCTTTTGGATAAACAGACATATTAGGCAAGCATTTTGGAGCTTTCACCTAAATAACTACAGGTGGTGAGATAAGCTGCACAATATAATTGACCTTTCAGTATATTGTTGCACACACACCATCTATTTAGCAAATGCCCTTGTTATCAACAGCAGCCTTTTAAACTCACCTGAGCTAACAGGTATGTGAGCTGGTTACTCTGCTGCGCTTAAAATTTCTTTTTTGGTTTGCTACAATGCCTTTTCTGAAACGTTGTCTCCCTCTGCTGGAACACTGACTTCTTTCATTTAATGCCTGCAGACTATAAAAGAGAAACCAACCCAAAAAGTTTGGTTGATTAGTCTGTGGCATTCTTTTAAACTGTTGCTTATGGCGGTCTCTGTGAGCTTCTCAGTGACATTCAGCCATCCAGGTATCCCGCCTGCAGTAGACGGAATGTGGCAATGGAACGCTGGCTGCGCGTGTCATAATAGGCTCTGAGCCTTTATATACCTGCGCACAGCAGCAGCCACCTTCAGTCTGCTGCTGGACAGCCAGCAGCAGCAGCAGGAGAGGTAATTAATCACCAACCCTCCTGCTAAGGGTAGACAGCTGCTCGTTCCACCCCCCCCCCCCCCGCCTTAATTGGTTCTCCTCCCTTCCAACGGTGTTGAGGCGGGTGGGAACAGCCGGGGGTTGAGGGTACTGTGCTAAAAGAGGTGGAGTTATGCAGATCTAAAACGCGTGGATTGCAGCAGCAGCAAGCCGAAAAGTGCAGGCATGTGAGGGATCTAGAGGTTGACAGCATGTCTTCTTAACGGGAGTCCAGGTGGCCATCTCCACAAATGGACTTTTCAGAATCCTTGGGTGGCACCGTAGTCGGAAACCAATTCTGGTTATCGCTTCTCGGCCTTTTGGCTAAGATCAAGTGTAGTATCTGTTCTTATCAGTTTAATATCTGATACGTCCCCTATCTGGGGACCATATATTAAATGGATTTTTAGAACAGGGAGATGGAAAAAGAGCTTGCTCTGTCCACTCCACGCATTGACCTGGTATTGCAGTATCTCCAGGACCGGTGCACCCCTTCTTTAATGCAGTTTCTAAAATCAGAAAGAATTGAATTCAATGCTTTTTGTTCATTTTGCTTGTTTGTCGGATTTTGGGATGGACTCTTTGGCTTTGCTTTTCTTCTCCTCATTGGATTTTTCATGTTAAAAGTTGCAGAAGCCAGATGACAAGCTCATTTTGGTTCAACTTCAGCAACTGTGCATTGCATTGCCATGTAATGTAATGTAATGCAATGCTATCTATCTAGCTCTCCCTCTATACTTCCTTTTGGATAAACAGACATATTAGGCAAGCATTTTGGAGCTTTCACCTAAATAACTACAGGTGGTGAGATAAGCTGCACAATATAATTGACCTTTCAGTATATTGTTGCACACACACCATCTATTTAGCAAATGCCCTTGTTATCAACAGCAGCCTTTTAAACTCACCTGAGCTAACAGGTATGTGAGCTGGTTACTCTGCTGCGCTTAAAATTTCTTTTTTGGTTTGCTACAATGCCTTTTCTGAAACGTTGTCTCCCTCTGCTGGAACACTGACTTCTTTCATTTAATGCCTGCAGACTATAAAAGAGAAACCAACCCAAAAAGTTTGGTTGATTAGTCTGTGGCATTCTTTTAAACTGTTGCTTATGGCGGTCTCTGTGAGCTTCTCAGTGACATTCAGCCATCCAGGTATCCCGCCTGCAGTAGACGGAATGTGGCAATGGAACGCTGGCTGCGCGTGTCATAATAGGCTCTGAGCCTTTATATACCTGCGCACAGCAGCAGCCACCTTCAGTCTGCTGCTGGACAGCCAGCAGCAGCAGGAGAGGTAATTAATCAGCAACCCTCCTGCTAAGGGTAGACAGCTGCTCGTTCCACCCCCCCCCCCCCGCCTTAATTGGTTCTCCTCCCTTCCAACGGTGTTGAGGCGGGTGGGAACAGCCGGGGGTTGAGGGTACTGTGCTAAAAGAGGTGGAGTTATGCAGATCTAAAACGCGTGGATTGCAGCAGCAGCAAGCCGAAAAGTGCAGGCATGTGAGGGATCTAGAGGTTGACAGCATGTCTTCTTAACGGGAGTCCAGGTGGCCATCTCCACAAATGGACTTTTCAGAATCCTTGGGTGGCACCGTAGTCGGAAACCAATTCTGGTTATCGCTTCTCGGCCTTTTGGCTAAGATCAAGTGTAGTATCTGTTCTTATCAGTTTAATATCTGATACGTCCCCTATCTGGGGACCATATATTAAATGGATTTTTAGAACAGGGAGATGGAAAAAGAGCTTGCTCTGTCCACTCCACGCATTGACCTGGTATTGCAGTATCTCCAGGACCGGTGCACCCCTTCTTTAATGCAGTTTCTAAAATCAGAAAGAATTGAATTCAATGCTTTTTGTTCATTTTGCTTGTTTGTCGGATTTTGGGATGGACTCTTTGGCTTTGCTTTTCTTCTCCTCATTGGATTTTTCATGTTAAAAGTTGCAGAAGCCAGATGACAAGCTCATTTTGGTTCAACTTAAGCAACTGTGCATTGCATTGCCATGTAATGTAATGTAATGCAATGCTATCTATCTAGCTCTCCCTCTATACTTCCTTTTGGATAAACAGACATATTAGGCAAGCATTTTGGAGCTTTCACCTAAATAACTACAGGTGGTGAGATAAGCTGCACAATATAATTGACCTTTCAGTATATTGTTGCACACACACCATCTATTTAGCAAATGCCCTTGTTATCAACAGCAGCCTTTTAAACTCACCTGAGCTAACAGGTATGTGAGCTGGTTACTCTGCTGCGCTTAAAATTTCTTTTTTGGTTTGCTACAATGCCTTTTCTGAAACGTTGTCTCCCTCTGCTGGAACACTGACTTCTTTCATTTAATGCCTGCAGACTATAAAAGAGAAACCAACCCAAAAAGTTTGGTTGATTAGTCTGTGGCATTCTTTTAAACTGTTGCTTATGGCGGTCTCTGTGAGCTTCTCAGTGACATTCAGCCATCCAGGTATCCCGCCTGCAGTAGACGGAATGTGGCAATGGAACGCTGGCTGCGCGTGTCATAATAGGCTCTGAGCCTTTATATACCTGCGCACAGCAGCAGCCACCTTCAGTCTGCTGCTGGACAGCCAGCAGCAGCAGCAGCAGGAGAGGTAATTAATCAGCAACCCTCCTGCTAAGGGTAGACAGCTGCTCGTTCCACCCCCCCCCCGCCTTAATTGGTTCTCCTCCCTTCCAACGGTGTTGAGGCGGGTGGGAAAAGCCGGGGGTTGAGGGTACTGTGCTAAAAGAGGTGGAGTTATGCAGATCTAAAACGCGTGGATTGCAGCAGCAGCAAGCCGAAAAGTGCAGGCATGTGAGGGATCTAGAGGTTGACAGCATGTCTTCTTAACGGGAGTCCAGGTGGCCATCTCCACAAATGGACTTTTCAGAATCCTTGGGTGGCACCGTAGTCGGAAACCAATTCTGGTTATCGCTTCTCGGCCTTTTGGCTAAGATCAAGTGTAGTATCTGTTCTTATCAGTTTAATATCTGATACGTCCCCTATCTGGGGACCATATATTAAATGGATTTTTAGAACAGGGAGATGGAAAAAGAGCTTGCTCTGTCCACTCCACGCATTGACCTGGTATTGCAGTATCTCCAGGACCGGTGCACCCCTTCTTTAATGCAGTTTCTAAAATCAGAAAGAATTGAATTCAATGCTTTTTGTTCATTTTGCTTGTTTGTCGGATTTTGGGATGGACTCTTTGGCTTTGCTTTTCTTCTCCTCATTGGATTTTTCATGTTAAAAGTTGCAGAAGCCAGATGACAAGCTCATTTTGGTTCAACTTCAGCAACTGTGCATTGCATTGCCATGTAATGTAATGTAATGCAATGCTATCTATCTAGCTCTCCCTCTATACTTCCTTTTGGATAAACAGACATATTAGGCAAGCATTTTGGAGCTTTCACCTAAATAACTACAGGTGGTGAGATAAGCTGCACAATATAATTGACCTTTCAGTATATTGTTGCACACACACCATCTATTTAGCAAATGCCCTTGTTATCAACAGCAGCCTTTTAAACTCACCTGAGCTAACAGGTATGTGAGCTGGTTACTCTGCTGCGCTTAAAATTTCTTTTTTGGTTTGCTACAATGCCTTTTCTGAAACGTTGTCTCCCTCTGCTGGAACACTGACTTCTTTCATTTAATGCCTGCAGACTATAAAAGAGAAACCAACCCAAAAAGTTTGGTTGATTAGTCTGTGGCATTCTTTTAAACTGTTGCTTATGGCGGTCTCTGTGAGCTTCTCAGTGACATTCAGCCATCCAGGTATCCCGCCTGCAGTAGACGGAATGTGGCAATGGAACGCTGGCTGCGCGTGTCATAATAGGCTCTGAGCCTTTATATACCTGCGCACAGCAGCAGCCACCTTCAGTCTGCTGCTGGACAGCCAGCAGCAGCAGCAGCAGGAGAGGTAATTAATCAGCAACCCTCCTGCTAAGGGTAGACAGCTGCTCGTTCCACCCCCCCCCCGCCTTAATTGGTTCTCCTCCCTTCCAACGGTGTTGAGGCGGGTGGGAACAGCCGGGGGTTGAGGGTACTGTGCTAAAATAGGTGGAGTTATGCAGATCTAAAACGCGTGGATTGCAGCAGCAGCAAGCCGAAAAGTGCAGGCATGTGAGGGATCTAGAGGTTGACAGCATGTCTTCTTAACGGGAGTCCAGGTGGCCATCTCCACAAATGGACTTTTCAGAATCCTTGGGTGGCACCGTAGTCGGAAACCAATTCTGGTTATCGCTTCTCGGCCTTTTGGCTAAGATCAAGTGTAGTATCTGTTCTTATCAGTTTAATATCTGATACGTCCCCTATCTGGGGACCATATATTAAATGGATTTTTAGAACAGGGAGATGGAAAAAGAGCTTGCTCTGTCCACTCCACGCATTGACCTGGTATTGCAGTATCTCCAGGACCGGTGCACCCCTTCTTTAATGCAGTTTCTAAAATCAGAAAGAATTGAATTCAATGCTTTTTGTTCATTTTGCTTGTTTGTCGGATTTTGGGATGGACTCTTTGGCTTTGCTTTTCTTCTCCTCATTGGATTTTTCATGTTAAAAGTTGCAGAAGCCAGATGACAAGCTCATTTTGGTTCAACTTCAGCAACTGTGCATTGCATTGCCATGTAATGTAATGTAATGCAATGCTATCTATCTAGCTCTCCCTCTATACTTCCTTTTGGATAAACAGACATATTAGGCAAGCATTTTGGAGCTTTCACCTAAATAACTACAGGTGGTGAGATAAGCTGCACAATATAATTGACCTTTCAGTATATTGTTGCACACACACCATCTATTTAGCAAATGCCCTTGTTATCAACAGCAGCCTTTTAAACTCACCTGAGCTAACAGGTATGTGAGCTGGTTACTCTGCTGCGCTTAAAATATCTTTTTTGGTTTGCTACAATGCCTTTTCTGAAACGTTGTCTCCCTCTGCTGGAACACTGACTTCTTTCATTTAATGCCTGCAGACTATAAAAGAGAAACCAACCCAAAAAGTTTGGTTGATTAGTCTGTGGCATTCTTTTAAACTGTTGCTTATGGCGGTCTCTGTGAGCTTCTCAGTGACATTCAGCCATCCAGGTATCCCGCCTGCAGTAGACGGAATGTGGCAATGGAACGCTGGCTGCGCATGTCATAATAGGCTCTGAGCCTTTATATACCTGCGCACAGCAGCAGCCACCTTCAGTCTGCTGCTGGACAGCCAGCAGCAGCAGCAGCAGGAGAGGTAATTAATCAGCAACCCTCCTGCTAAGGGTAGACAGCTGCTCGTTCCACCCCCCCCCCGCCTTAATTGGTTCTCCTCCCTTCCAACGGTGTTGAGGCGGGTGGGAACAGCCGGGGGTTGAGGGTACTGTGCTAAAAGAGGTGGAGTTATGCAGATTTAAAACGCGTGGATTGCAGCAGCAGCAAGCCGAAAAGTGCAGGCATGTGAGGGATCTAGAGGTTGACAGCATGTCTTCTTAACGGGAGTCGAGGTGGCCATCTCCACAAATGGACTTTTCAGAATCCTTGGGTGGCACCGTAGTCGGAAACCAATTCTGGTTATCGCTTCTCGGCCTTTTGGCTAAGATCAAGTGTAGTATCTGTTCTTATCAGTTTAATATCTGATACGTCCCCTATCTGGGGACCATATATTAAATGGATTTTTAGAACAGGGAGATGGAAAAAGAGCTTGCTCTGTCCACTCCACGCATTGACCTGGTATTGCAGTATCTCCAGGACCGGTGCACCCCTTCTTTAATGCAGTTTCTAAAATCAGAAAGAATTGAATTCAATGCTTTTTGTTCATTTTGCTTGTTTGTCGGATTTTGGGATGGACTCTTTGGCTTTGCTTTTCTTCTCCTCATTGGATTTTTCATGTTAAAAGTTGCAGAAGCCAGATGACAAGCTCATTTTGGTTCAACTTCAGCAACTGTGCATTGCATTGCCATGTAATGTAATGTAATGCAATGCTATCTATCTAGCTCTCCCTCTATACTTCCTTTTGGATAAACAGACATATTAGGCAAGCATTTTGGAGCTTTCACCTAAATAACTACAGGTGGTGAGATAAGCTGCACAATATAATTGACCTTTCAGTATATTGTTGCACACACACCATCTATTTAGCAAATGCCCTTGTTATCAACAGCAGCCTTTTAAACTCACCTGAGCTAACAGGTATGTGAGCTGGTTACTCTGCTGCGCTTAAAATTTCTTTTTTGGTTTGCTACAATGCCTTTTCTGAAACGTTGTCTCCCTCTGCTGGAACACTGACTTCTTTCATTTAATGCCTGCAGACTATAAAAGAGAAACCAACCCAAAAAGTTTGGTTGATTAGTCTGTGGCATTCTTTTAAACTGTTGCTTATGGCGGTCTCTGTGAGCTTCTCAGTGACATTCAGCCATCCAGGTATCCCGCCTGCAGTAGACGGAATGTGGCAATGGAACGCTGGCTGCGCGTGTCATAATAGGCTCTGAGCCTTTATATACCTGCGCACAGCAGCAGCCACCTTCAGTCTGCTGCTGGACAGCCAGCAGCAGCAGCAGCAGCAGCAGGAGAGGTAATTAATCAGCAACCCTCCTGCTAAGGGTAGACAGCTGCTCGTTCCACCCCCCCCCCCCCCCCGCCTTAATTGGTTCTCCTCCCTTCCAACGGTGTTGAGGCGGGTGGGAACAGCCGGGGGTTGAGGGTACTGTGCTAAAAGAGGTGGAGTTATGCAGATCTAAAACGCGTGGATTGCAGCAGCAGCAAGCCGAAAAGTGCAGGCATGTGAGGGATCTAGAGGTTGACAGCATGTCTTCTTAACGGGAGTCCAGGTGGCCATCTCCACAAATGGACTTTTCAGAATCCTTGGGTGGCACCGTAGTCGGAAACCAATTCTGGTTATCGCTTCTCGGCCTTTTGGCTAAGATCAAGTGTAGTATCTGTTCTTATCAGTTTAATATCTGATACGTCCCCTATCTGGGGACCATATATTAAATGGATTTTTAGAACAGGGAGATGGAAAAAGAGCTTGCTCTGTCCACTCCACGCATTGACCTGGTATTGCAGTATCTCCAGGACCGGTGCACCCCTTCTTTAATGCAGTTTCTAAAATCAGAAAGAATTGAATTCAATGCTTTTTGTTCATTTTGCTTGTTTGTCGGATTTTGGGATGGACTCTTTAGCTTTGCTTTTCTTCTCCTCATTGGATTTTTCATGTTAAAAGTTGCAGAAGCCAGATGACAAGCTCATTTTGGTTCAACTTCAGCAACTGTGCATTGCATTGCCATGTGATGTAATGTAATGCAATGCTATCTATCTAGCTCTCCCTCTATACTTCCTTTTGGATAAACAGACATATTAGGCAAGCATTTTGGAGCTTTCACCTAAATAACTACAGGTGGTGAGATAAGCTGCACAATATAATTGACCTTTCAGTATATTGTTGCACACACACCATCTATTTAGCAAATGCCCTTGTTATCAACAGCAGCCTTTTAAACTCACCTGAGCTAACAGGTATGTGAGCTGGTTACTCTGCTGCGCTTAAAATTTCTTTTTTGCTTTGCTACAATGCCTTTTCTGAAACGTTGTCTCCCTCTGCTGGAACACTGACTTCTTTCATTTAATGCCTGCAGACTATAAAAGAGAAACCAACCCAAAAAGTTTGGTTGATTAGTCTGTGGCATTCTTTTAAACTGTTGCTTATGGCGGTCTCTGTGAGCTTCTCAGTGACATTCAGCCATCCAGGTATCCCGCCTGCAGTAGACGGAATGTGGCAATGGAACGCTGGCTGCGCGTGTCATAATAGGCTCTGAGCCTTT
The DNA here is from genome assembly GCF_046119375.1 of Phyllobates terribilis. Lineage (NCBI taxonomy): Eukaryota > Metazoa > Chordata > Amphibia > Anura > Dendrobatidae > Phyllobates > Phyllobates terribilis. The sequence goes on along the minus strand of NW_027362800.1, from coordinate 9,831,968 downwards.
ATATACCTGCGCACAGCAGCAGCCACCTTCAGTCTGCTGCTGGACAGCCAGCAGCAGCAGCAGCAGGAGAGGTAATTAATCAGCAACCCTCCTGCTAAGGGTAGACAGCTGCTCGTTCCACCCCCCCCCCCGCCTTAATTGGTTCTCCTCCCTTCCAACGGTGTTGAGGCGGGTGGGAACAGCCGGGGGTTGAGGGTACTGTGCTAAAAGAGGTGGAGTTATGCAGATTTAAAACGCGTGGATTGCAGCAGCAGCAAGCCGAAAAGTGCAGGCATGTGAGGGATCTAGAGGTTGACAGCATGTCTTCTTAACGGGAGTCGAGGTGGCCATCTCCACAAATGGACTTTTCAGAATCCTTGGGTGGCACCGTAGTCGGAAACCAATTCTGGTTATCGCTTCTCGGCCTTTTGGCTAAGATCAAGTGTAGTATCTGTTCTTATCAGTTTAATATCTGATACGTCCCCTATCTGGGGACCATATATTAAATGGATTTTTAGAACAGGGAGATGGAAAAAGAGCTTGCTCTGTCCACTCCACGCATTGACCTGGTATTGCAGTATCTCCAGGACCGGTGCACCCCTTCTTTAATGCAGTTTCTAAAATCAGAAAGAATTGAATTCAATGCTTTTTGTTCATTTTGCTTGTTTGTCGGATTTTGGGATGGACTCTTTGGCTTTGCTTTTCTTCTCCTCATTGGATTTTTCATGTTAAAAGTTGCAGAAGCCAGATGACAAGCTCATTTTGGTTCAACTTCAGCAACTGTGCATTGCATTGCCATGTAATGTAATGTAATGCAATGCTATCTATCTAGCTCTCCCTCTATACTTCCTTTTGGATAAACAGACATATTAGGCAAGCATTTTGGAGCTTTCACCTAAATAACTACAGGTGGTGAGATAAGCTGCACAATATAATTGACCTTTCAGTATATTGTTGCACACACACCATCTATTTAGCAAATGCCCTTGTTATCAACAGCAGCCTTTTAAACTCACCTGAGCTAACAGGTATGTGAGCTGGTTACTCTGCTGCGCTTAAAATTTCTTTTTTGGTTTGCTACAATGCCTTTTCTGAAACGTTGTCTCCCTCTGCTGGAACACTGACTTCTTTCATTTAATGCCTGCAGACTATAAAAGAGAAACCAACCCAAAAAGTTTGGTTGATTAGTCTGTGGCATTCTTTTAAACTGTTGCTTATGGCGGTCTCTGTGAGCTTCTCAGTGACATTCAGCCATCCAGGTATCCCGCCTGCAGTAGACGGAATGTGGCAATGGAACGCTGGCTGCGCGTGTCATAATAGGCTCTGAGCCTTTATATACCTGCGCACAGCAGCAGCCACCTTCAGTCTGCTGCTGGACAGCCAGCAGCAGCAGCAGCAGGAGAGGTAATTAATCAGCAACCCTCCTGCTAAGGGTAGACAGCTGCTCGTTCCACCCCCCCCCCCCCCCGCCTTAATTGGTTCTCCTCCCTTCCAACGGTGTTGAGGCGGGTGGGAACAGCCGGGGGTTGAGGGTACTGTGCTAAAAGAGGTGGAGTTATGCAGATCTAAAACGCGTGGATTGCAGCAGCAGCAAGCCGAAAAGTGCAGGCATGTGAGGGATCTAGAGGTTGACAGCATGTCTTCTTAACGGGAGTCCAAGTGGCCATCTCCACAAATGGACTTTTCAGAATCCTTGGGTGGCACCGTAGTCGGAAACCAATTCTGGTTATCGCTTCTCGGCCTTTTGGCTAAGATCAAGTGTAGTATCTGTTCTTATCAGTTTAATATCTGATACGTCCCCTATCTGGGGACCATATATTAAATGGATTTTTAGAACAGGGAGATGGAAAAAGAGCTTGCTCTGTCCACTCCACGCATTGACCTGGTATTGCAGTATCTCCAGGACCGGTGCACCCCTTCTTTAATGCAGTTTCTAAAATCAGAAAGAATTGAATTCAATGCTTTTTGTTCATTTTGCTTGTTTGTCGGATTTTGGGATGGACTCTTTAGCTTTGCTTTTCTTCTCCTCATTGGATTTTTCATGTTAAAAGTTGCAGAAGCCAGATGACAAGCTCATTTTGGTTCAACTTCAGCAACTGTGCATTGCATTGCCATGTGATGTAATGTAATGCAATGCTATCTATCTAGCTCTCCCTCTATACTTCCTTTTGGATAAACAGACATATTAGGCAAGCATTTTGGAGCTTTCACCTAAATAACTACAGGTGGTGAGATAAGCTGCACAATATAATTGACCTTTCAGTATATTGTTGCACACACACCATCTATTTAGCAAATGCCCTTGTTATCAACAGCAGCCTTTTAAACTCACCTGAGCTAACAGGTATGTGAGCTGGTTACTCTGCTGCGCTTAAAATTTCTTTTTTGGTTTGCTACAATGCCTTTTCTGAAACGTTGTCTCCCTCTGCTGGAACACTGACTTCTTTCATTTAATGCCTGCAGACTATAAAAGAGAAACCAACCCAAAAAGTTTGGTTGATTAGTCTGTGGCATTCTTTTAAACTGTTGCTTATGGCGGTCTCTGTGAGCTTCTCAGTGACATTCAGCCATCCAGGTATCCCGCCTGCAGTAGACGGAATGTGGCAATGGAACGCTGGCTGCGCGTGTCATAATAGGCTCTGAGCCTTTATATACCTGCGCACAGCAGCAGCCACCTTCAGTCTGCTGCTGGACAGCCAGCAGCAGCAGCAGCAGGAGAGGTAATTAATCAGCAACCCTCCTGCTAAGGGTAGACAGCTGCTCGTTCCACCCCCCCCCGCCTTAATTGGTTCTCCTCCCTTCCAACGGTGTTGAGGCGGGTGGGAACAGCCGGGGGTTGAGGGTACTGTGCTAAAAGAGGTGGAGTTATGCAGATCTAAAACGCGTGGATTGCAGCAGCAGCAAGCCGAAAAGTGCAGGCATGTGAGGGATCTAGAGGTTGACAGCATGTCTTCTTAACGGGAGTCCAGGTGGCCATCTCCACAAATGGACTTTTCAGAATCCTTGGGTGGCACCGTAGTCGGAAACCAATTCTGGTTATCGCTTCTCGGCCTTTTGGCTAAGATCAAGTGTAGTATCTGTTCTTATCAGTTTAATATCTGATACGTCCCCTATCTGGGGACCATATATTAAATGGATTTTTAGAACAGGGAGATGGAAAAAGAGCTTGCTCTGTCCACTCCACGCATTGACCTGGTATTGCAGTATCTCCAGGACCGGTGCACCCCTTCTTTAATGCAGTTTCTAAAATCAGAAAGAATTGAATTCAATGCTTTTTGTTCATTTTGCTTGTTTGTCGGATTTTGGGATGGACTCTTTGGCTTTGCTTTTCTTCTCCTCATTGGATTTTTCATGTTAAAAGTTGCAGAAGCCAGATGACAAGCTCATTTTGGTTCAACTTCAGCAACTGTGCATTGCATTGCCATGTAATGTAATGTAATGCAATGCTATCTATCTAGCTCTCCCTCTATACTTCCTTTTGGATAAACAGACATATTAGGCAAGCATTTTGGAGCTTTCACCTAAATAACTACAGGTGGTGAGATAAGCTGCACAATATAATTGACCTTTCAGTATATTGTTGCACACACACCATCTATTTAGCAAATGCCCTTGTTATCAACAGCAGCCTTTTAAACTCACCTGAGCTAACAGGTATGTGAGCTGGTTACTCTGCTGCGCTTAAAATTTCTTTTTTGGTTTGCTACAATGCCTTTTCTGAAACGTTGTCTCCCTCTGCTGGAACACTGACTTCTTTCATTTAATGCCTGCAGACTATAAAAGAGAAACCAACCCAAAAAGTTTGGTTGATTAGTCTGTGGCATTCTTTTAAACTGTTGCTTATGGCGGTCTCTGTGAGCTTCTCAGTGAAATTCAGCCATCCAGGTATCCCGCCTGCAGTAGACGGAATGTGGCAATGGAACGCTGGCTGCGCGTGTCATAATAGGCTCTGAGCCTTTATATACCTGCGCACAGCAGCAGCCACCTTCAGTCTGCTGCTGGACAGCCAGCAGCAGCAGCAGGAGAGGTAATTAATCAGCAACCCTCCTGCTAAGGGTAGACAGCTGCTCGTTCCACCCCCCCCCCGCCTTAATTGGTTCTCCTCCCTTCCAACGGTGTTGAGGCGGGTGGGAACAGCCGGGGGTTGAGGGTACTGTGCTAAAAGAGGTGGAGTTATGCAGATCTAAAACGCGTGGATTGCAGCAGCAGCAAGCCGAAAAGTGCAGGCATGTGAGGGATCTAGAGGTTGACAGCATGTCTTCTTAACGGGAGTCCAGGTGGCCATCTCCACAAATGGACTTTTCAGAATCCTTGGGTGGCACCGTAGTCGGAAACCAATTCTGGTTATCGCTTCTCGGCCTTTTGGCTAAGATCAAGTGTAGTATCTGTTCTTATCAGTTTAATATCTGATACGTCCCCTATCTGGGGACCATATATTAAATGGATTTTTAGAACAGGGAGATGGAAAAAGAGCTTGCTCTGTCCACTCCACGCATTGACCTGGTATTGCAGTATCTCCAGGACCGGTGCACCCCTTCTTTAATGCAGTTTCTAAAATCAGAAAGAATTGAATTCAATGCTTTTTGTTCATTTTGCTTGTTTGTCGGATTTTGGGATGGACTCTTTGGCTTTGCTTTTCTTCTCCTCATTGGATTTTTCATGTTAAAAGTTGCAGAAGCCAGATGACAAGCTCATTTTGGTTCAACTTCAGCAACTGTGCATTGCATTGCCATGTAATGTAATGTAATGCAATGCTATCTATCAAGCTCTCCCTCTATACTTCCTTTTGGATAAACAGACATATTAGGCAAGCATTTTGGAGCTTTCACCTAAATAACTACAGGTGGTCAGATAAGCTGCACAATATAATTGACCTTTCAGTATATTGTTGCACACACACCATCTATTTAGCAAATGCCCTTGTTATCAACAGCAGCCTTTTAAACTCACCTGAGCTAACAGGTATGTGAGCTGGTTACTCTGCTGCGCTTAAAATTTCTTTTTTGGTTTGCTACAATGCCTTTTCTGAAACGTTGTCTCCCTCTGCTGGAACACTGACTTCTTTCATTTAATGCCTGCAGACTATAAAAGAGAAACCAACCCAAAAAGTTTGGTTGATTAGTCTGTGGCATTCTTTTAAACTGTTGCTTATGGCGGTCTCTGTGAGCTTCTCAGTGACATTCAGCCATCCAGGTATCCCGCCTGCAGTAGACGGAATGTGGCAATGGAACGCTGGCTGCGCGTGTCATAATAGGCTCTGAGCCTTTATATACCTGCGCACAGCAGCAGCCACCTTCAGTCTGCTGCTGGACAGCCAGCAGCAGCAGCAGCAGGAGAGGTAATTAATCAGCAACCCTCCTGCTAAGGGTAGACAGCTGCTCGTTCCACCCCCCCCCCCGCCTTAATTGGTTCTCCTCCCTTCCAACGGTGTTGAGGCGGGTGGGAACAGCCGGGGGTTGAGGGTACTGTGCTAAAAGAGGTGGAGTTATGCAGATCTAAAACGCGTGGATTGCAGCAGCAGCAAGCCGAAAAGTGCAGGCATGTGAGGGATCTAGAGGTTGACAGCATGTCTTCTTAACGGGAGTCCAGGTGGCCATCTCCACAAATGGACTTTTCAGAATCCTTGGGTGGCACCGTAGTCGGAAACCAATTCTGGTTATCGCTTCTCGGCCTTTTGGCTAAGATCAAGTGTAGTATCTGTTCTTATCAGTTTAATATCTGATACGTCCCCTATCTGGGGACCATATATTAAATGGATTTTTAGAACAGGGAGATGGAAAAAGAGCTTGCTCTGTCCACTCCACGCATTGACCTGGTATTGCAGTATCTCCAGGACCGGTGCACCCCTTCTTTAATGCAGTTTCTAAAATCAGAAAGAATTGAATTCAATGCTTTTTGTTCATTTTGCTTGTTTGTCGGATTTTGGGATGGACTCTTTGGCTTTGCTTTTCTTCTCCTCATTGGATTTTTCATGTTAAAAGTTGCAGAAGCCAGATGACAAGCTCATTTTGGTTCAACTTCAGCAACTGTGCATTGCATTGCCATGTAATGTAATGTAATGCAATGCTATCTATCTAGCTCTCCCTCTATACTTCCTTTTGGATAAACAGACATATTAGGCAAGCATTTTGGAGCTTTCACCTAAATAACTACAGGTGGTGAGATAAGCTGCACAATATAATTGACCTTTCAGTATATTGTTGCACACACACCATCTATTTAGCAAATGCCCTTGTTATCAACAGCAGCCTTTTAAACTCACCTGAGCTAACAGGTATGTGAGCTGGTTACTCTGCTGCGCTTAAAATTTCTTTTTTGGTTTGCTACAATGCCTTTTCTGAAACGTTGTCTCCCTCTGCTGGAACACTGACTTCTTTCATTTAATGCCTGCAGACTATAAAAGAGAAACCAACCCAAAAAGTTTGGTTGATTAGTCTGTGGCATTCTTTTAAACTGTTGCTTATGGCGGTCTCTGTGAGCTTCTCAGTGACATTCAGCCATCCAGGTATCCCGCCTGCAGTAGACGGAATGTGGCAATGGAACGCTGGCTGCGCGTGTCATAATAGGCTCTGAGCCTTTATATACCTGCGCACAGCAGCAGCCACCTTCAGTCTGCTGCTGGACAGCCAGCAGCAGCAGCAGCAGGAGAGGGAATTAATCAGCAACCCTCCTGCTAAGGGTAGACAGCTGCTCGTTCCACCCCCCCCCCCCGCCTTAATTGGTTCTCCTCCCTTCCAACGGTGTTGAGGCGGGTGGGAACAGCCGGGGGTTGAGGGTACTGTGCTAAAAGAGGTGGAGTTATGCAGATCTAAAACGCGTGGATTGCAGCAGCAGCAAGCCGAAAAGTGCAGGCATGTGAGGGATCTAGAGGTTGACAGCATGTCTTCTTAACGGGAGTCCAGGTGGCCATCTCCACAAATGGACTTTTCAGAATCCTTGGGTGGCACCGTAGTCGGAAACCAATTCTGGTTATCGCTTCTCAGCCTTTTGGCTAAGATCAAGTGTAGTATCTGTTCTTATCAGTTTAATATCTGATACGTCCCCTATCTGGGGACCATATATTAAATGGATTTTTAGAACAGGGAGATGGAAAAAGAGCTTGCTCTGTCCACTCCACGCATTGACCTGGTATTGCAGTATCTCCAGGACCGGTGCACCCCTTCTTTAATGCAGTTTCTAAAATCAGAAAGAATTGAATTCAATGCTTTTTGTTCATTTTGCTTGTTTGTCGGATTTTGGGATGGACTCTTTGGCTTTGCTTTTCTTCTCCTCATTGGATTTTTCATGTTAAAAGTTGCAGAAGCCAGATGACAAGCTCATTTTGGTTCAACTTCAGCAACTGTGCATTGCATTGCCATGTAATGTAATGTAATGCAATGCTATCTATCTAGCTCTCCCTCTATACTTCCTTTTGGATAAACAGACATATTAGGCAAGCATTTTGGAGCTTTCACCTAAATAACTACAGGTGGTGAGATAAGCTGCACAATATAATTGACCTTTCAGTATATTGTTGCACACACACCATCTATTTAGCAAATGCCCTTGTTATCAACAGCAGCCTTTTAAACTCACCTGAGCTAACAGGTATGTGAGCTGGTTACTCTGCTGCGCTTAAAATTTCTTTTTTGGTTTGCTACAATGCCTTTTCTGAAACGTTGTCTCCCTCTGCTGGAACACTGACTTCTTTCATTTAATGCCTGCAGACTATAAAAGAGAAACCAACCCAAAAAGTTTGGTTGATTAGTCTGTGGCATTATTTTAAACTGTTGCTTATGGCGGTCTCTGTGAGCTTCTCAGTGACATTCAGCCATCCAGGTATCCCGCCTGCAGTAGACGGAATGTGGCAATGGAACGCTGGCTGCGCGTGTCATAATAGGCTCTGAGCCTTTATATACCTGCGCACAGCAGCAGCCACCTTCAGTCTGCTGCTGGACAGCCAGCAGCAGCAGCAGCAGGAGAGGTAATTAATCAGCAACCCTCCTGCTAAGGGTAGACAGCTGCTCGTTCCACCCCCCCCCCCGCCTTAATTGGTTCTCCTCCCTTCCAACGGTGTTGAGGCGGGTGGGAACAGCCGGGGGTTGAGGGTACTGTGCTAAAAGAGGTGGAGTTATGCAGATCTAAAACGCGTGGATTGCAGCAGCAGCAAGCCGAAAAGTGCAGGCATGTGAGGGATCTAGAGGTTGACAGCATGTCTTCTTAACGGGAGTCCAGGTGGCCATCTCCACAAATGGACTTTTCAGAATCCTTGGGTGGCACCGGAGTCGGAAACCAATTCTGGTTATCGCTTCTCGGCCTTTTGGCTAAGATCAAGTGTAGTATCTGTTCTTATCAGTTTAATATCTGATACGTCCCCTATCTGGGGACCATATATTAAATGGATTTTTAGAACAGGGAGATGGAAAAAGAGCTTGCTCTGTCCACTCCACGCATTGACCTGGTATTGCAGTATCTCCAGGACCGGTGCACCCCTTCTTTAATGCAGTTTCTAAAATCAGAAAGAATTGAATTCAATGCTTTTTGTTCATTTTGCTTGTTTGTCGGATTTTGGGATCGACTCTTTGGCTTTGCTTTTCTTCTCCTCATTGGATTTTTCATGTTAAAAGTTGCAGAAGCCAGATGACAAGCTCATTTTGGTTCAACTTCAGCAACTGTGCATTGCATTGCCATGTAATGTAATGTAATGCAATGCTATCTATCTAGCTCTCCCTCTATACTTCCTTTTGGATAAACAGACATATTAGGCAAGCATTTTGGAGCTTTCACCTAAATAACTACAGGTGGTGAGATAAGCTGCACAATATAATTGACCTTTCAGTATATTGTTGCACACACACCATCTATTTAGCAAATGCCCTTGTTATCAACAGCAGCCTTTTAAACTCACCTGAGCTAACAGGTATGTGAGCTGGTTACTCTGCTGCGCTTAAAATTTCTTTTTTGGTTTGCTACAATGCCTTTTCTGAAACGTTGTCTCCCTCTGCTGGAACACTGACTTCTTTCATTTAATGCCTGCAGACTATAAAAGAGAAACCAACCCAAAAAGTTTGGTTGATTAGTCTGTGGCATTCTTTTAAACTGTTGCTTATGGCGGTCTCTGTGAGCTTCTCAGTGACATTCAGCCATCCAGGTATCCCGCCTGCAGTAGACGGAATGTGGCAATGGAACGCTGGCTGCGCGTGTCATAATAGGCTCTGAGCCTTTATATACCTGCGCACAGCAGCAGCCACCTTCAGTCTGCTGCTGGACAGACAGCAGCAGCAGCAGCAGGAGAGGTAATTAATCAGCAACCCTCCTGCTAAGGGTAGACAGCTGCTCGTTCCACCCCCCCCCCGCCTTAATTGGTTCTCCTCCCTTCCAACGGTGTTGAGGCGGGTGGGAACAGCCGGGGGTTGAGGGTACTGTGCTAAAAGAGGTGGAGTTATGCAGATCTAAAACGCGTGGATTGCAGCAGCAGCAAGCCGAAAAGTGCAGGCATGTGAGGGATCTAGAGGTTGACAGCATGTCTTCTTAACGGGAGTCCAGGTGGCCATCTCCACAAATGGACTTTTCAGAATCCTTGGGTGGCACCGTAGTCGGAAACCAATTCTGGTTATCGCTTCTCGGCCTTTTGGCTAAGATCAAGTGTAGTATCTGTTCTTATCAGTTTAATATCTGATACGTCCCCTATCTGGGGACCATATATTAAATGGATTTTTAGAACAGGGAGATGGAAAAAGAGCTTGCTCTGTCCACTCCACGCATTGACCTGGTATTGCAGTATCTCCAGGACCGGTGCACCCCTTCTTTAATGCAGTTTCTAAAATCAGAAAGAATTGAATTCAATGCTTTTTGTTCATTTTGCTTGTTTGTCGGATTTTGGGATGGACTCTTTGGCTTTGCTTTTCTTCTCCTCATTGGATTTTTCATGTTAAAAGTTGCAGAAGCCAGATGACAAGCTCATTTTGGTTCAACTTCAGCAACTGTGCATTGCATTGCCATGTAATGTAATGTAATGCAATGCTATCTATCTAGCTCTCCCTCTATACTTCCTTTTGGATAAACAGACATATTAGGCAAGCATTTTGGAGCTTTCACCTAAATAACTACAGGTGGTGAGATAAGCTGCACAATATAATTGACCTTTCAGTATATTGTTGCACACACACCATCTATTTAGCAAATGCCCTTGTTATCAACAGCAGCCTTTTAAACTCACCTGAGCTAACAGGTATGTGAGCTGGTTACTCTGCTGCGCTTAAAATTTCTTTTTTGGTTTGCTACAATGCCTTTTCTGAAACGTTGTCTCCCTCTGCTGGAACACTGACTTCTTTCATTTAATGCCTGCAGACTATAAAAGAGAAACCAACCCAAAAAGTTTGGTTGATTAGTCTGTGGCATTCTTTTAAACTGTTGCTTATGGTGGTCTCTGTGAACTTCTCAGTGACATTCAGCCATCCAGGTATCCCGCCTGCAGTAGACGGAATGTGGCAATGGAACGCTGGCTGCGCGTGTCATAATAGGCTCTGAGCCTTTATATACCTGCGCACAGCAGCAGCCACCTTCAGTCTGCTGCTGGACAGCCAGCAGCAGCAGCAGCAGGAGAGGTAATTAATCAGCAACCCTCCTGCTAAGGGTAGACAGCTGCTCGTTCCACCCCCCCCCCCGCCTTAATTGGTTCTACTCCCTTCCAACGGTGTTGAGGCGGGTGGGAACAGACGGGGGTTGAGGGTACTGTGCTAAAAGAGGTGGAGTTATGCAGATCTAAAACGCGTGGATTGCAGCAGCAGCAAGCCGAAAAGTGCAGGCATGTGAGGGATCTAGAGGTTGACAGCATGTCTTCTTAACGGGAGTCCAGGTGGCCATCTCCACAAATGGACTTTTCAGAATCCTTGGGTGGCACCGTAGTCGGAAACCAATTCTGGTTATCGCTTCTCGGCCTTTTGGCTAAGATCAAGTGTAGTATCTGTTCTTATCAGTTTAATATCTGATACGTCCCCTATCTGGGGACCATATATTAAATGGATTTTTAGAACAGGGAGATGGAAAAAGAGCTTGCTCTGTCCACTCCACGCATTGACCTGGTATTGCAGTATCTCCAGGACCGGTGCACCCCTTCTTTAATGCAGTTTCTAAAATCAGAAAGAATTGAATTCAATGCTTTTTGTTCATTTTGCTTGTTTGTCGGATTTTGGGATGGACTCTTTGGCTTTGCTTTTCTTCTCCTCATTGGATTTTTCATGTTAAAAGTTGCAGAAGCCAGATGACAAGCTCATTTTGATTCAACTTCAGCAACTGTGCATTGCATTGCCATGTAATGTAATGTAATGCAATGCTATCTATCTAGCTCTCCCTCTATACTTCCTTTTGGATAAACAGACATATTAGGCAAGCATTTTGGAGCTTTCACCTAAATAACTACAGGTGGTGAGATAAGCTGCACAATATAATTGACCTTTCAGTATATTGTTGCACACACACCATCTATTTAGCAAATGCCCTTGTTATCAACAGCAGCCTTTTAAACTCACCTGAGCTAACAGGTATGTGAGCTGGTTACTCTGCTGCGCTTAAAATTTCTTTTTTGGTTTGCTACAATGCCTTTTCTGAAACGTTGTCTCCCTCTGCTGGAACACTGACTTCTTTCATTTAATGCCTGCAGACTATAAAAGAGAAACCAACCCAAAAAGTTTGGTTGATTAGTCTGTGGCATTCTTTTAAACTGTTGCTTATGGCGGTCTCTGTGAGCTTCTCAGTGACATTCAGCCATCCAGGTATCCCGCCTGCAGTAGACGGAATGTGGCAATGGAACGCTGGCTGCGCGTGTCATAATAGGCTCTGAGCCTTTATATACCTGCGCACAGCAGCAGCCACCTTCAGTCTGCTGCTGGACAGCCAGCAGCAGCAGCAGCAGGAGAGGTAATTAATCAGCAACCCTCCTGCTAAGGGTAGACAGCTGCTCGTTCCACCCCCCCCCCGCCTTAATTGGTTCTCCTCCCTTCCAACGGTGTTGAGGCGGGTGGGAACAGCCGGGGGTTGAGGGTACTGTGCTAAAAGAGGTGGAGTTATGCAGATCTAAAACGCGTGGATTGCAGCAGCAGCAAGCCGAAAAGTGCAGGCATGTGAGGGATCTAGAGGTTGACAGCATGTCTTCTTAACGGGAGTCCAGGTGGCCATCTCCACAAATGGACTTTTCAGAATCCTTGGGTGGCACCGTAGTCGGAAACCAATTCTGGTTATCGCTTCTCGGCCTTTTGGCTAAGATCAAGTGTAGTATCTGTTCTTATCAGTTTAATATCTGATACGTCCCCTATCTGGGGACCATATATTAAATGGATTTTTAGAACAGGGAGATGGAAAAAGAGCTTGCTCTGTCCACTCCACGCATTGACCTGGTATTGCAGTATCTCCAGGACCGGTGCACCCCTTCTTTAATGCAGTTTCTAAAATCAGAAAGAATTGAATTCAATGCTTTTTGTTCATTTTGCTTGTTTGTCGGATTTTGGGATGGACTCTTTGGCTTTGCTTTTCTTCTCCTCATTGGATTTTTCATGTTAAAAGTTGCAGAAGCCAGATGACAAGCTCATTTTGGTTCAACTTCAGCAACTGTGCATTGCATTGCCATGTAATGTAATGTAATGCAATGCTATCTATCAAGCTCTCCCTCTATACTTCCTTTTGAATAAACAGACATATTAGGCAAGCATTTTGGAGCTTTCACCTAAATAACTACAGGTGGTCAGATAAGCTGCACAATATAATTGACCTTTCAGTATATTGTTGCACACACACCATCTATTTAGCAAATGCCCTTGTTATCAACAGCAGCCTTTTAAACTCACCTGAGCTAACAGGTATGTGAGCTGGTTACTCTGCTGCGCTTAAAATTTCTTTTTTGGTTTGCTACAATGCCTTTTCTGAAACGTTGTCTCCCTCTGCTGGAACACTGACTTCTTTCATTTAATGCCTGCAGACTATAAAAGAGAAACCAACCCAAAAAGTTTGGTTGATTAGTCTGTGGCATTCTTTTAAACTGTTGCTTATGGCGGTCTCTGTGAGCTTCTCAGTGACATTCAGCCATCCAGGTATCCCGCCTGCAGTAGACGGAATGTGGCAATGGAACGCTGGCTGCGCGTGTCATAATAGGCTCTGAGCCTTTATATACCTGCGCACAGCAGCAGCCACCTTCAGTCTGCTGCTGGACAGCCAGCAGCAGCAGCAGCAGGAGAGGTAATTAATCAGCAACCCTCCTGCTAAGGGTAGACAGCTGCTCGTTCCACCCCCCCCCCCGCCTTAATTGGTTCTCCTCCCTTCCAACGGTGTTGAGGCGGGTGGGAACAGCCGGGGGTTGAGGGTACTGTGCTAAAAGAGGTGGAGTTATGCAGATCTAAAACGCGTGGATTGCAGCAGCAGCAAGCCGAAAAGTGCAGGCATGTGAGGGATCTAGAGGTTGACAGCATGTCTTCTTAACGGGAGTCCAGGTGGCCATCTCCACAAATGGACTTTTCAGAATCCTTGGGTGGCACCGTAGTCGGAAACCAATTCTGGTTATCGCTTCTCGGCCTTTTGGCTAAGATCAAGTGTAGTATCTGTTCTTATCAGTTTAATATCTGATACGTCCCCTATCTGGGGACCATATATTAAATGGATTTTTAGAACAGGGAGATGGAAAAAGAGCTTGCTCTGTCCACTCCACGCATTGACCTGGTATTGCAGTATCTCCAGGACCGGTGCACCCCTTCTTTAATGCAGTTTCTAAAATCAGAAAGAATTGAATTCAATGCTTTTTGTTCATTTTGCTTGTTTGTCGGATTTTGGGATGGACTCTTTGGCTTTGCTTTTCTTCTCCTCATTGGATTTTTCATGTTAAAAGTTGCAGAAGCCAGATGACAAGCTCATTTTGGTTCAACTTCAGCAACTGTGCATTGCATTGCCATGTAATGTAATGTAATGCAATGCTATCTATCTAGCTCTCCCTCTATACTTCCTTTTGGATAAACAGACATATTAGGCAAGCATTTTGGAGCTTTCACCTAAATAACTACAGGTGGTGAGATAAGCTGCACAATATAATTGACCTTTCAGTATATTGTTGCACACACACCATCTATTTAGCAAATGCCCTTGTTATCAACAGCAGCCTTTTAAACTCACCTGAGCTAACAGGTATGTGAGCTGGTTACTCTGCTGCGCTTAAAATTTCTTTTTTGGTTTGCTACAATGCCTTTTCTGAAACGTTGTCTCCCTCTGCTGGAACACTGACTTCTTTCATTTAATGCCTGCAGACTATAAAAGAGAAACCAACCCAAAAAGTTTGGTTGATTAGTCTGTGGCATTCTTTTAAACTGTTGCTTATGGCGGTCTCTGTGAGCTTCTCAGTCACATTCAGCCATCCAGGTATCCCGCCTGCAGTAGACGGAATGTGGCAATGGAACGCTGGCTGCGCGTGTCATAATAGGCTCTGAGCCTTTATATACCTGCGCACAGCAGCAGCCACCTTCAGTCTGCTGCTGGACAGCCAGCAGCAGCAGCAGCAGGAGAGGGAATTAATCAGCAACCCTCCTGCTAAGGGTAGACAGCTGCTCGTTCCACCCCCCCCCCGCCTTAATTGGTTCTCCTCCCTTCCAACGGTGTTGAGGCGGGTGGGAACAGCCGGGGGTTGAGGGTACTGTGCTAAAAGAGGTGGAGTTATGCAGATCTAAAACGCGTGGATTGCAGCAGCAGCAAGCCGAAAAGTGCAGGCATGTGAGGGATCTAGAGGTTGACAGCATGTCTTCTTAACGGGAGTCCAGGTGGCCATCTCCACAAATGGACTTTTCAGAATCCTTGGGTGGCACCGGAGTCGGAAACCAATTCTGGTTATCGCTTCTCGGCCTTTTGGCTAAGATCAAGTGTAGTATCTGTTCTTATCAGTTTAATATCTGATACGTCCCCTATCTGGGGACCATATATTAAATGGATTTTTAGAACAGGGAGATGGAAAAAGAGCTTGCTCTGTCCACTCCACGCATTGACCTGGTATTGCAGTATCTCCAGGACCGGTGCACCCCTTCTTTAATGCAGTTTCTAAAATCAGAAAGAATTGAATTCAATGCTTTTTGTTCATTTTGCTTGTTTGTCGGATTTTGGGATCGACTCTTTGGCTTTGCTTTTCTTCTCCTCATTGGATTTTTCATGTTAAAAGTTGCAGAAGCCAGATGACAAGCTCATTTTGGTTCAACTTCAGCAACTGTGCATTGCATTGCCATGTAATGTAATGTAATGCAATGCTATCTATCTAGCTCTCCCTCTATACTTCCTTTTGGATAAACAGACATATTAGGCAAGCATTTTGGAGCTTTCACCTAAATAACTACAGGTGGTGAGATAAGCTGCACAATATAATTGACCTTTCAGTATATTGTTGCACACACACCATCTATTTAGCAAATGCCCTTGTTATCAACAGCAGCCTTTTAAACTCACCTGAGCTAACAGGTATGTGAGCTGGTTACTCTGCTGCGCTTAAAATTTCTTTTTTGGTTTGCTACAATGCCTTTTCTGAAACGTTGTCTCCCTCTGCTGGAACACTGACTTCTTTCATTTAATGCCTGCAGACTATAAAAGAGAAACCAACCCAAAAAGTTTGGTTGATTAGTCTGTGGCATTCTTTTAAACTGTTGCTTATGGCGGTCTCTGTGAGCTTCTCAGTGACATTCAGCCATCCAGGTATCCCGCCTGCAGTAGACGGAATGTGGCAATGGAACGCTGGCTGCGCGTGTCATAATAGGCTCTGAGCCTTTATATACCTGCGCACAGCAGCAGCCACCTTCAGTCTGCTGCTGGACAGCCAGCAGCAGCAGCAGCAGGAGAGGTAATTAATCAGCAACCCTCCTGCTAAGGGTAGACAGCTGCTCGTTCCACCCCCCCCCGCCTTAATTGGTTCTCCTCCCTTCCAACGGTGTTGAGGCGGGTGGGAACAGCCGGGGGTTGAGGGTACTGTGCTAAAAGAGGTGGAGTTATGCAGATCTAAAACGCGTGGATTGCAGCAGCAGCAAGCCGAAAAGTGCAGGCATGTGAGGGATCTAGAGGTTGACAGCATGTCTTCTTAACGGGAGTCCAGGTGGCCATCTCCACAAATGGACTTTTCAGAATCCTTGGGTGGCACCGTAGTCGGAAACCAATTCTGGTTATCGCTTCTCGGCCTTTTGGCTAAGATCAAGTGTAGTATCTGTTCTTATCAGTTTAATATCTGATACGTCCCCTATCTGGGGACCATATATTAAATGGATTTTTAGAACAGGGAGATGGAAAAAGAGCTTGCTCTGTCCACTCCACGCATTGACCTGGTATTGCAGTATCTCCAGGACCGGTGCACCCCTTCTTTAATGCAGTTTCTAAAATCAGAAAGAATTGAATTCAATGCTTTTTGTTCATTTTGCTTGTTTGTCGGATTTTGGGATGGACTCTTTGGCTTTGCTTTTCTTCTCCTCATTGGATTTTTCATGTTAAAAGTTGCAGAAGCCAGATGACAAGCTCATTTTGGTTCAACTTCAGCAACTGTGCATTGCATTGCCATGTAATGTAATGTAATGCAATGCTATCTATCTAGCTCTCCCTCTATACTTCCTTTTGGATAAACAGACATATTAGGCAAGCATTTTGGAGCTTTCACCTAAATAACTACAGGTGGTGAGATAAGCTGCACAATATAATTGACCTTTCAGTATATTGTTGCACACACACCATCTATTTAGCAAATGCCCTTGTTATCAACAGCAGCCTTTTAAACTCACCTGAGCTAACAGGTATGTGAGCTGGTTACTCTGCTGCGCTTAAAATTTCTTTTTTGGTTTGCTACAATGCCTTTTCTGAAACGTTGTCTCCCTCTGCTGGAACACTGACTTCTTTCATTTAATGCCTGCAGACTATAAAAGAGAAACCAACCCAAAAAGTTTGGTTGATTAGTCTGTGGCATTCTTTTAAACTGTTGCTTATGGTGGTCTCTGTGAACTTCTCAGTGACATTCAGCCATCCAGGTATCCCGCCTGCAGTAGACGGAATGTGGCAATGGAACGCTGGCTGCGCGTGTCATAATAGGCTCTGAGCCTTTATATACCTGCGCACAGCAGCAGCCACCTTCAGTCTGCTGCTGGACAGCCAGCAGCAGCAGCAGCAGGAGAGGTAATTAATCAGCAACCCTCCTGCTAAGGGTAGACAGCTGCTCGTTCCACCCCCCCCCCCGCCTTAATTGGTTCTACTCCCTTCCAACGGTGTTGAGGCGGGTGGGAACAGCCGGGGGTTGAGGGTACTGTGCTAAAAGAGGTGGAGTTATGCAGATCTAAAACGCGTGGATTGCAGCAGCAGCAAGCCGAAAAGTGCAGGCATGTGAGGGATCTAGAGGTTGACAGCATGTCTTCTTAACGGGAGTCCAGGTGGCCATCTCCACAAATGGACTTTTCAGAATCCTTGGGTGGCACCGTAGTCGGAAACCAATTCTGGTTATCGCTTCTCGGCCTTTTGGCTAAGATCAAGTGTAGTATCTGTTCTTATCAGTTTAATATCTGATACGTCCCCTATCTGGGGACCATATATTAAATGGATTTTTAGAACAGGGAGATGGAAAAAGAGCTTGCTCTGTCCACTCCACGCATTGACCTGGTATTGCAGTATCTCCAGGACCGGTGCACCCCTTCTTTAATGCAGTTTCTAAAATCAGAAAGAATTGAATTCAATGCTTTTTGTTCATTTTGCTTGTTTGTCGGATTTTGGGATGGACTCTTTGGCTTTGCTTTTCTTCTCCTCATTGGATTTTTCATGTTAAAAGTTGCAGAAGCCAGATGACAAGCTCATCTTGATTCAACTTCAGCAACTGTGCATTGCATTGCCATGTAATGTAATGTAATGCAATGCTATCTATCTAGCTCTCCCTCTATACTTCCTTTTGGATAAACAGACATATTAGGCAAGCATTTTGGAGCTTTCACCTAAATAACTACAGGTGGTGAGATAAGCTGCACAATATAATTGACCTTTCAGTATATTGTTGCACACACACCATCTATTTAGCAAATGCCCTTGTTATCAACAGCAGCCTTTTAAACTCACCTGAGCTAACAGGTATGTGAGCTGGTTACTCTGCTGCGCTTAAAATTTCTTTTTTGGTTTGCTACAATGCCTTTTCTGAAACGTTGTCTCCCTCTGCTGGAACACTGACTTCTTTCATTTAATGCCTGCAGACTATAAAAGAGAAACCAACCCAAAAAGTTTGGTTGATTAGTCTGTGGCATTCTTTTAAACTGTTGCTTATGGCGGTCTCTGTGAGCTTCTCAGTGACATTCAGCCATCCAGGTATCCCGCCTGCAGTAGACGGAATGTGGCAATGGAACGCTGGCTGCGCGTGTCATAATAGGCTCTGAGCCTTTATATACCTGCGCACAGCAGCAGCCACCTTCAGTCTGCTGCTGGACAGCCAGCAGCAGCAGCAGCAGGAGAGGTAATTAATCAGCAACCCTCCTGCTAAGGGTAGACAGCTGCTCGTTCCACCCCCCCCCCCGCCTTAATTGGTTCTCCTCCCTTCCAACGGTGTTGAGGCGGGTGGGAACAGCCGGGGGTTGAGGGTACTGTGCTAAAAGAGGTGGAGTTATGCAGATCTAAAACGCGTGGATTGCAGCAGCAGCAAGCCGAAAAGTGCAGGCATGTGAGGGATCTAGAGGTTGACAGCATGTCTTCTTAACGGGAGTCCAGGTGGCCATCTCCACAAATGGACTTTTCAGAATCCTTGGGTGGCACCGTAGTCGGAAACCAATTCTGGTTATCGCTTCTCGGCCTTTTGGCTAAGATCAAGTGTAGTATCTGTTCTTATCAGTTTAATATCTGATACGTCCCCTATCTGGGGACCATATATTAAATGGATTTTTAGAACAGGGAGATGGAAAAAGAGCTTGCTCTGTCCACTCCACGCATTGACCTGGTATTGCAGTATCTCCAGGACCGGTGCACCCCTTCTTTAATGCAGTTTCTAAAATCAGAAAGAATTGAATTCAATGCTTTTTGTTCATTTTGCTTGTTTGTCGGATTTTGGGATGGACTCTTTGGCTTTGCTTTTCTTCTCCTCATTGGATTTTTCATGTTAAAAGTTGCAGAAGCCAGATGACAAGCTCATTTTGGTTCAACTTCAGCAACTGTGCATTGCATTGCCATGTAATGTAATGTAATGCAATGCTATCTATCTAGCTCTCCCTCTATACTTCCTTTTGGATAAACAGACATATTAGGCAAGCATTTTGGAGCTTTCACCTAAATAACTACAGGTGGTGAGATAAGCTGCACAATATAATTGACCTTTCAGTATATTGTTGCACACACACCATCTATTTAGCAAATGCCCTTGTTATCAACAGCAGCCTTTTAAACTCACCTGAGCTAACAGGTATGTGAGCTGGTTACTCTGCTGCGCTTAAAATTTCTTTTTTGGTTTGCTACAATGCCTTTTCTGAAACGTTGTCTCCCTCTGCTGGAACACTGACTTCTTTCATTTAATGCCTGCAGACTATAAAAGAGAAACCAACCCAAAAAGTTTGGTTGATTAGTCTGTGGCATTCTTTTAAACTGTTGCTTATGGCGGTCTCTGTGAGCTTCTCAGTCACATTCAGCCATCCAGGTATCCCGCCTGCAGTAGACGGAATGTGGCAATGGAACGCTGGCTGCGCGTGTCATAATAGGCTCTGAGCCTTTATATACCTGCGCACAGCAGCAGCCACCTTCAGTCTGCTGCTGGACAGCCAGCAGCAGCAGCAGCAGGAGAGGTAATTAATCAGCAACCCTCCTGCTAAGGGTAGACAGCTGCTCGTTCCACCCCCCCCCGCCTTAATTGGTTCTCCTCCCTTCCAACGGTGTTGAGGCGGGTGGGAACAGCCGGGGGTTGAGGGTACTGTGCTAAAAGAGGTGGAGTTATGCAGATCTAAAACGCGTGGATTGCAGCAGCAAGCCGAAAAGTGCAGGCATGTGAGGGATCTAGAGGTTGACAGCATGTCTTCTTAACGGGAGTCCAGGTGGCCATCTCCACAAATGGACTTTTCAGAATCCTTGGGTGGCACCGTAGTTGGAAACCAATTCTGGTTATCGCTTCTCGGCCTTTTGGCTAAGATCAAGTGTAGTATCTGTTCTTATCAGTTTAATATCTGATACGTCCCCTATCTGGGGACCATATATTAAATGGATTTTTAGAACAGGGAGATGGAAAAAGAGCTTGCTCTGTCCACTCCACGCATTGACCTGGTATTGCAGTATCTCCAGGACCGGTGCACCCCTTCTTTAATGCAGTTTCTAAAATCAGAAAGAATTGAATTCAATGCTTTTTGTTCATTTTGCTTGTTTGTCGGATTTTGGGATGGACTCTTTGGCTTTGCTTTTCTTCTCCTCATTGGATTTTTCATGTTAAAAGTTGCAGAAGCCAGATGTCAAGCTCATTTTGGTTCAACTTCAGCAACTGTGCATTGCATTGCCATGTAATGTAATGTAATGCAATGCTATCTATCTAGCTCTCCCTCTATACTTCCTTTTGGATAAACAGACATATTAGGCAAGCATTTTGGAGCTTTCACCTAAATAACTACAGGTGGTGAGATAAGCTGCACAATATAATTGACCTTTCAGTATATTGTTGCACACACACCATCTATTTAGCAAATGCCCTTGTTATCAACAGCAGCCTTTTAAACTCACCTGAGCTAACAGGTATGTGAGCTGGTTACTCTGCTGCGCTTAAAATTTCTTTTTTGGTTTGCTACAATGCCTTTTCTGAAACGTTGTCTCCCTCTGCTGGAACACTGACTTCTTCCATTTAATGCCTGCAGACTATAAAAGAGAAACCAACCCAAAAAGTTTGGTTGATTAGTCTGTGGCATTCTTTTAAACTGTTGCTTATGGCGGTCTCTGTGAGCTTCTCAGTGACATTCAGCCATCCAGGTATCCCGCCTGCAGTAGACGGAATGTGGCAATGGAACGCTGGCTGCGCGTGTCATAATAGGCTCTGAGCCTTTATATACCTGCGCACAGCAGCAGCCACCTTCAGTCTGCTGCTGGACAGCCAGCAGCAGCAGCAGCAGGAGAGGTAATTAATCAGCAACCCTCCTGCTAAGGGTAGACAGCTGCTCGTTCCACCCCCCCCCCGCCTTAATTGGTTCTCCTCCCTTCCAACGGTGTTGAGGCGGGTGGGAACAGCCGGGGGTTGAGGGTACTGTGCTAAAAGAGGTGGAGTTATGCAGATCTAAAACGCGTGGATTGCAGCAGCAGCAAGCCGAAAAGTGCAGGCATGTGAGGGATCTAGAGGTTGACAGCATGTCTTCTTAACGGGAGTCCAGGTGGCCATCTCCACAAATGGACTTTTCAGAATCCTTGGGTGGCACCGTAGTCGGAAACCAATTCTGGTTATCGCTTCTCGGCCTTTTGGCTAAGATCAAGTGTAGTATCTGTTCTTATCAGTTTAATATCTGATACGTCCCCTATCTGGGGACCATATATTAAATGGATTTTTAGAACAGGGAGATGGAAAAAGAGCTTGCTCTGTCCACTCCACGCATTGACCTGGTATTGCAGTATCTCCAGGACCGGTGCACCCCTTCTTTAATGCAGTTTCTAAAATCAGAAAGAATTGAATTCAATGCTTTTTGTTCATTTTGCTTGTTTGTCGGATTTTGGGATGGACTCTTTGGCTTTGCTTTTCTTCTCCTCATTGGATTTTTCATGTTAAAAGTTGCAGAAGCCAGATGACAAGCTCATTTTGGTTCAACTTCAGCAACTGTGCATTGCATTGCCATGTAATGTAATGTAATGCAATGCTATCTATCTAGCTCTCCCTCTATACTTCCTTTTGGATAAACAGACATATTAGGCAAGCATTTTGGAGCTTTCACCTAAATAACTACAGGTGGTGAGATAAGTTGCACAATATAATTGACCTTTCAGTATATTGTTGCACACACACCATCTATTTAGCAAATGCCCTTGTTATCAACAGCAGCCTTTTAAACTCACCTGAGCTAACAGGTATGTGAGCTGGTTACTCTGCTGCGCTTAAAATTTCTTTTTTGGTTTGCTACAATGCCTTTTCTGAAACGTTGTCTCCCTCTGCTGGAACACTGACTTCTTCCATTTAATGCCTGCAGACTATAAAAGAGAAACCAACCCAAAAAGTTTGGTTGATTAGTCTGTGGCATTCTTTTAAACTGTTGCTTATGGCGGTCTCTGTGAGCTTCTCAGTGACATTCAGCCATCCAGGTATCCCGCCTGCAGTAGACGGAATGTGGCAATGGAACGCTGGCTGCGCGTGTCATAATAGGCTCTGAGCCTTTATATACCTGCGCACAGCAGTAGCCACCTTCAGTCTGCTGCTGGACAGCCAGCAGCAGCAGCAGGAGAGGTAATTAATCAGCAACCCTCCTGCTAAGGGTAGACAGCTGCTCGTTCCACCCCCCCCCCGCCTTAATTGGTTCTCCTCCCTTCCAACGGTGTTGAGGCGGGTGGGAACAGCCGGGGGTTGAGGGTACTGTGCTAAAAGAGGTGGAGTTATGCAGATCTAAAACGCGTGGATTGCAGCAGCAGCAAGCCGAAAAGTGCAGGCATGTGAGGGATCTAGAGGTTGACAGCATGTCTTCTTAACGGGAGTCCAGGTGGCCATCTCCACAAATGGACTTTTCAGAATCCTTGGGTGGCACCGTAGTCGGAAACCAATTCTGGTTATCGCTTCCCGGCCTTTTGGCTAAGATCAAGTGTAGTATCTGTTCTTATCAGTTTAATATCTGATACGTCCCCTATCTGGGGACCATATATTAAATGGATTTTTAGAACAGGGAGATGGAAAAAGAGCTTGCTCTGTCCACTCCACGCATTGACCTGGTATTGCAGTATCTCCAGGACCGGTGCACCCCTTCTTTAATGCAGTTTCTAAAATCAGAAAGAATTGAATTCAATGCTTTTTGTTCATTTTGCTTGTTTGTCGGATTTTGGGATGGACTCTTTGGCTTTGCTTTTCTTCTCCTCATTGGATTTTTCATGTTAAAAGTTGCAGAAGCCAGATGACAAGCTCATTTTGGTTCAACTTCAGCAACTGTGCATTGCATTGCCATGTAATGTAATGTAATGCAATGCTATCTATCTAGCTCTCCCTCTATACTTCCTTTTGGATAAACAGACATATTAGGCAAGCATTTTGGAGCTTTCACCTAAATAACTACAGGTGGTGAGATAAGCTGCACAATATAATTGACCTTTCAGTATATTGTTGCACACACACCATCTATTTAGCAAATGCCCTTGTTATCAACAGCAGCCTTTTAAACTCACCTGAGCTAACAGGTATGTGAGCTGGTTACTCTGCTGCGCTTAAAATTTCTTTTTTGGTTTGCTACAATGCCTTTTCTGAAACGTTGTCTCCCTCTGCTGGAACACTGACTTCTTTCATTTAATGCCTGCAGACTATAAAAGAGAAACCAACCCAAAAAGTTTGGTTGATTAGTCTGTGGCATTCTTTTAAACTGTTGCTTATGGCGGTCTCTGTGAGCTTCTCAGTGACATTCAGCCATCCAGGTATCCCGCCTGCAGTAGACGGAATGTGGCAATGGAACGCTGGCTGCGCGTGTCATAATAGGCTCTGAGCCTTTATATACCTGCGCACAGCAGCAGCCACCTTCAGTCTGCTGCTGGACAGCCAGCAGCAGCAGCAGCAGGAGAGGTAATTAATCAGCAACCCTCCTGCTAAGGGTAGACAGCTGCTCGTTCCACCCCCCCCCCGCCTTAATTGGTTCTCCTCCCTTCCAACGGTGTTGAGGCGGGTGGGAACAGCCGGGGGTTGAGGGTACTGTGCTAAAAGAGGTGGAGTTATGCAGATCTAAAACGCGTGGATTGCAGCAGCAGCAAGCCGAAAAGTGCAGGCATGTGAGGGATCTAGAGGTTGACAGCATGTCTTCTTAACGGGAGTCCAGGTGGCCATCTCCACAAATGGACTTTTCAGAATCCTTGGGTGGCACCGTAGTCGGAAACCAATTCTGGTTATCGCTTCTCGGCCTTTTGGCTAAGATCAAGTGTAGTATCTGTTCTTATCAGTTTAATATCTGATACGTCCCCTATCTGGGGACCATATATTAAATGGATTTTTAGAACAGGGAGATGGAAAAAGAGCTTGCTCTGTCCACTCCACGCATTGACCTGGTATTGCAGTATCTCCAGGACCGGTGCACCCCTTCTTTAATGCAGTTTCTAAAATCAGAAAGAATTGAATTCAATGCTTTTTGTTCATTTTGCTTGTTTGTCGGATTTTGGGATGGACTCTTTGGCTTTGCTTTTCTTCTCCTCATTGGATTTTTCATGTTAAAAGTTGCAGAAGCCAGATGACAAGCTCATTTTGGTTCAACTTCAGCAACTGTGCATTGCATTGCCATGTAATGTAATGTAATGCAATGCTATCTATCTAGCTCTCCCTCTATACTTCCTTTTGGATAAACAGACATATTAGGCAAGCATTTTGGAGCTTTCACCTAAATAACTACAGGTGGTGAGATAAGTTGCACAATATAATTGACCTTTCAGTATATTGTTGCACACACACCATCTATTTAGCAAATGCCCTTGTTATCAACAGCAGCCTTTTAAACTCACCTGAGCTAACAGGTATGTGAGCTGGTTACTCTGCTGCGCTTAAAATTTCTTTTTTGGTTTGCTACAATGCCTTTTCTGAAACGTTGTCTCCCTCTGCTGGAACACTGACTTCTTCCATTTAATGCCTGCAGACTATAAAAGAGAAACCAACCCAAAAAGTTTGGTTGATTAGTCTGTGGCATTCTTTTAAACTGTTGCTTATGGCGGTCTCTGTGAGCTTCTCAGTGACATTCAGCCATCCAGGTATCCCGCCTGCAGTAGACGGAATGTGGCAATGGAACGCTGGCTGCGCGTGTCATAATAGGCTCTGAGCCTTTATATACCTGCGCACAGCAGTAGCCACCTTCAGTCTGCTGCTGGACAGCCAGCAGCAGCAGCAGGAGAGGTAATTAATCAGCAACCCTCCTGCTAAGGGTAGACAGCTGCTCGTTCCACCCCCCCCCCGCCTTAATTGGTTCTCCTCCCTTCCAACGGTGTTGAGGCGGGTGGGAACAGCCGGGGGTTGAGGGTACTGTGCTAAAAGAGGTGGAGTTATGCAGATCTAAAACGCGTGGATTGCAGCAGCAGCAAGCCGAAAAGTGCAGGCATGTGAGGGATCTAGAGGTTGACAGCATGTCTTCTTAACGGGAGTCCAGGTGGCCATCTCCACAAATGGACTTTTCAGAATCCTTGGGTGGCACCGTAGTCGGAAACCAATTCTGGTTATCGCTTCCCGGCCTTTTGGCTAAGATCAAGTGTAGTATCTGTTCTTATCAGTTTAATATCTGATACGTCCCCTATCTGGGGACCATATATTAAATGGATTTTTAGAACAGGGAGATGGAAAAAGAGCTTGCTCTGTCCACTCCACGCATTGACCTGGTATTGCAGTATCTCCAGGACCGGTGCACCCCTTCTTTAATGCAGTTTCTAAAATCAGAAAGAATTGAATTCAATGCTTTTTGTTCATTTTGCTTGTTTGTCGGATTTTGGGATGGACTCTTTGGCTTTGCTTTTCTTCTCCTCATTGGATTTTTCATGTTAAAAGTTGCAGAAGCCAGATGACAAGCTCATTTTGGTTCAACTTCAGCAACTGTGCATTGCATTGCCATGTAATGTAATGTAATGCAATGCTATCTATCTAGCTCTCCCTCTATACTTCCTTTTGGATAAACAGACATATTAGGCAAGCATTTTGGAGCTTTCACCTAAATAACTACAGGTGGTGAGATAAGCTGCACAATATAATTGACCTTTCAGTATATTGTTGCACACACACCATCTATTTAGCAAATGCCCTTGTTATCAACAGCAGCCTTTTAAACTCACCTGAGCTAACAGGTATGTGAGCTGGTTACTCTGCTGCGCTTAAAATTTCTTTTTTGGTTTGCTACAATGCCTTTTCTGAAACGTTGTCTCCCTCTGCTGGAACACTGACTTCTTTCATTTAATGCCTGCAGACTATAAAAGAGAAACCAACCCAAAAAGTTTGGTTGATTAGTCTGTGGCATTCTTTTAAACTGTTGCTTATGGCGGTCTCTGTGAGCTTCTCAGTGACATTCAGCCATCCAGGTATCCCGCCTGCAGTAGACGGAATGTGGCAATGGAACGCTGGCTGCGCGTGTCATAATAGGCTCTGAGCCTTTATATACCTGCGCACAGCAGCAGCCACCTTCAGTCTGCTGCTGGACAGCCAGCAGCAGCAGCAGCAGGAGAGGTAATTAATCAGCAACCCTCCTGCTAAGGGTAGACAGCTGCTCGTTCCACCCCCCCCCCGCCTTAATTGGTTCTCCTCCCTTCCAACGGTGTTGAGGCGGGTGGGAACAGCCGGGGGTTGAGGGTACTGTGCTAAAAGAGGTGGAGTTATGCAGATCTAAAACGCGTGGATTGCAGCAGCAGCAAGCCGAAAAGTGCAGGCATGTGAGGGATCTAGAGGTTGACAGCATGTCTTCTTAACGGGAGTCCAGGTGGCCATCTCCACAAATGGACTTTTCAGAATCCTTGGGTGGCACCGTAGTCGGAAACCAATTCTGGTTATCGCTTCTCGGCCTTTTGGCTAAGATCAAGTGTAGTATCTGTTCTTATCAGTTTAATATCTGATACGTCCCCTATCTGGGGACCATATATTAAATGGATTTTTAGAACAGGGAGATGGAAAAAGAGCTTGCTCTGTCCACTCCACGCATTGACCTGGTATTGCAGTATCTCCAGGACCGGTGCACACCTTCTTTAATGCAGTTTCTAAAATCAGAAAGAATTGAATTCAATGCTTTTTGTTCATTTTGCTTGTTTGTCGGATTTTGGGATGGACTCTTTGGCTTTGCTTTTCTTCTCCTCATTGGATTTTTCATGTTAAAAGTTGCAGAAGCCAGATGACAAGCTCATTTTGGTTCAACTTCAGCAACTGTGCATTGCATTGCCATGTAATGTAATGTAATGCAATGCTATCTATCTAGCTCTCCCTCTATACTTCCTTTTGGATAAACAGACATATTAGGCAAGCATTTTGGAGCTTTCACCTAAATAACTACAGGTGGTGAGATAAGCTGCACAATATAATTGACCTTTCAGTATATTGTTGCACACACACCATCTATTTAGCAAATGCCCTTGTTATCAACAGCAGCCTTTTAAACTCACCTGAGCTAACAGGTATGTGAGCTGGTTACTCTGCTGCGCTTAAAATTTATTTTTTTTTGGTTTGCTACAATGCCTTTTCTGAAACGTTGTCTCCCTCTGCTGGAACACTGACTTCTTTCATTTAATGCCTGCAGACTATAAAAGAGAAACCAACCCAAAAAGTTTGGTTGATTAGTCTGTGGCATTCTTTTAAACTGTTGCTTATGGCGGTCTCTGTGAGCTTCTCAGTGACATTCAGCCATCCAGGTATCCCGCCTGCAGTAGACGGAATGTGGCAATGGAACGCTGGCTGCGCGTGTCATAATAGGCTCTGAGCCTTTATATACCTGCGCACAGCAGCAGCCACCTTCAGTCTGCTGCTGGACAGCCAGCAGCAGCAGCAGCAGGAGAGGTAATTAATCAGCAACCCTCCTGCTAAGGGTAGACAGCTGCTCGTTCCACCCCCCCCCGCCTTAATTGGTTCTCCTCCCTTCCAACGGTGTTGAGGCGGGTGGGAACAGCCGGGGGTTGAGGGTACTGTGCTAAAAGAGGTGGAGTTATGCAGATCTAAAACGCGTGGATTGCAGCAGCAGCAAGCCGAAAAGTGCAGGCATGTGAGGGATCTAGAGGTTGACAGCATGTCTTCTTAACGGGAGTCCAGGTGGCCATCTCCACAAATGGACTTTTCAGAATCCTTGGGTGGCACCGTAGTCGGAAACCAATTCTGGTTATCGCTTCTCGGCCTTTTGGCTAAGATCAAGTGTAGTATCTGTTCTTATCAGTTTAATATCTGATACGTCCCCTATCTGGGGACCATATATTAAATGGATTTTTAGAACAGGGAGATGGAAAAAGAGCTTGCTCTGTCCACTCCACGCATTGACCTGGTATTGCAGTATCTCCAGGACCGGTGCACCCCTTCTTTAATGCAGTTTCTAAAATCAGAAAGAATTGAATTCAATGCTTTTTGTTCATTTTGCTTGTTTGTCGGATTTTGGGATGGACTCTTTGGCTTTGCTTTTCTTCTCCTCATTGGATTTTTCATGTTAAAAGTTGCAGAAGCCAGATGACAAGCTCATTTTGGTTCAACTTCAGCAACTGTGCATTGCATTGCCATGTAATGTAATGTAATGCAATGCTATCTATCTAGCTCTCCCTCTATACTTCCTTTTGGATAAACAGACATATTAGGCAAGCATTTTGGAGCTTTCACCTAAATAACTACAGGTGGTGAGATAAGCTGCACAATATAATTGACCTTTCAGTATATTGTTGCACACACACCATCTATTTAGCAAATGCCCTTGTTATCAACAGCAGCCTTTTAAACTCACCTGAGCTAACAGGTATGTGAGCTGGTTACTCTGCTGCGCTTAAAATTTCTTTTTTGGTTTGCTACAATGCCTTTTCTGAAACGTTGTCTCCCTCTGCTGGAACACTGACTTCTTTCATTTAATGCCTGCAGACTATAAAAGAGAAACCAACCCAAAAAGTTTGGTTGATTAGTCTGTGGCATTCTTTTAAACTGTTGCTTATGGCGGTCTCTGTGAGCTTCTCAGTGACATTCAGCCATCCAGGTATCCCGCCTGCAGTAGACGGAATGTGGCAATGGAACGCTGGCTGCGCGTGTCATAATAGGCTCTGAGCCTTTATATACCTGCGCACAGCAGCAGCCACCTTCAGTCTGCTGCTGGACAGCCAGCAGCAGCAGCAGCAGGAGAGGTAATTAATCAGCAACCCTCCTGCTAAGGGTAGACAGCTGCTCGTTCCACCCCCCCCCCCGCCTTAATTGGTTCTCCTCCCTTCCAACGGTGTTGAGGCGGGTGGGAACAGCCGGGGGTTGAGGGTACTGTGCTAAAAGAGGTGGAGTTATGCAGATCTAAAACGCGTGGATTGCAGCAGCAGCAAGCCGAAAAGTGCAGGCATGTGAGGGATCTAGAGGTTGACAGCATGTCTTCTTAACGGGAGTCCAGGTGGCCATCTCCACAAATGGACTTTTCAGAATCCTTGGGTGGCACCGTAGTCGGAAACCAATTCTGGTTATCGCTTCTCGGCCTTTTGGCTAAGATCAAGTGTAGTATCTGTTCTTATCAGTTTAATATCTGATACGTCCCCTATCTGGGGACCATATATTAAATGGATTTTTAGAACAGGGAGATGGAAAAAGAGCTTGCTCTGTCCACTCCACGCATTGACCTGGTATTGCAGTATCTCCAGGACCGGTGCACCCCTTCTTTAATGCAGTTTCTAAAATCAGAAAGAATTGAATTCAATGCTTTTTGTTCATTTTGCTTGTTTGTCGGATTTTGGGATGGACTCTTTGGCTTTGCTTTTCTTCTCCTCATTGGATTTTTCATGTTAAAAGTTGCAGAAGCCAGATGACAAGCTCATTTTGGTTCAACTTCAGCAACTGTGCATTGCATTGCCATGTAATGTAATGTAATGCAATGCTATCTATCTAGCTCTCCCTCTATACTTCCTTTTGGATAAACAGACATATTAGGCAAGCATTTTGGAGCTTTCACCTAAATAACTACAGGTGGTGAGATAAGCTGCACAATATAATTGACCTTTCAGTATATTGTTGCACACACACCATCTATTTAGCAAATGCCCTTGTTATCAACAGCAGCCTTTTAAACTCACCTGAGCTAACAGGTATGTGAGCTGGTTACTCTGCTGCGCTTAAAATTTATTTTTTTTTGGTTTGCTACAATGCCTTTTCTGAAACGTTGTCTCCCTCTGCTGGAACACTGACTTCTTTAATTTAATGCCTGCAGACTATAAAAGAGAAACCAACCCAAAAAGTTTGGTTGATTAGTCTGTGGCATTCTTTTAAACTGTTGCTTATGGCGGTCTCTGTGAGCTTCTCAGTGACATTCAGCCATCCAGGTATCCCGCCTGCAGTAGACGGAATGTGGCAATGGAACGCTGGCTGCGCGTGTCATAATAGGCTCTGAGCCTTTATATACCTGCGCACAGCAGCAGCCACCTTCAGTCTGCTGCTGGACAGCCAGCAGCAGCAGCAGCAGGAGAGGTAATTAATCAGCAACCCTCCTGCTAAGGGTAGACAGCTGCTCGTTCCACCCCCCCCCCGCCTTAATTGGTTCTCCTCCCTTCCAACGGTGTTGAGGCGGGTGGGAACAGCCGGGGGTTGAGGGTACTGTGCTAAAAGAGGTGGAGTTATGCAGATCTAAAACGCGTGGATTGCAGCAGCAGCAAGCCGAAAAGTGCAGGCATGTGAGGGATCTAGAGGTTGACAGCATGTCTTCTTAACGGGAGTCCAGGTGGCCATCTCCACAAATGGACTTTTCAGAATCCTTGGGTGGCACCGTAGTCGGAAACCAATTCTGGTTATCGCTTCTCGGCCTTTTGGCTAAGATCAAGTGTAGTATCTGTTCTTATCAGTTTAATATCTGATACGTCCCCTATCTGGGGACCATATATTAAATGGATTTTTAGAACAGGGAGATGGAAAAAGAGCTTGCTCTGTCCACTCCACGCATTGACCTGGTATTGCAGTATCTCCAGGACCGGTGCACCCCTTCTTTAATGCAGTTTCTAAAATCAGAAAGAATTGAATTCAATGCTTTTTGTTCATTTTGCTTGTTTGTCGGATTTTGGGATGGACTCTTTGGCTTTGCTTTTCTTCTCCTCATTGGATTTTTCATGTTAAAAGTTGCAGAAGCCAGATGACAAGCTCATTTTGGTTCAACTTCAGCAACTGTGCATTGCATTGCCATGTAATGTAATGTAATGCAATGCTATCTATCTAGCTCTCCCTCTATACTTCCTTTTGGATAAACAGACATATTAGGCAAGCATTTTGGAGCTTTCACCTAAATAACTACAGGTGGTGAGATAAGCTGCACAATATAATTGACCTTTCAGTATATTGTTGCACACACACCATCTATTTAGCAAATGCCCTTGTTATCAACAGCAGCCTTTTAAACTCACCTGAGCTAACAGGTATGTGAGCTGGTTACTCTGCTGCGCTTAAAATTTCTTTTTTGGTTTGCTACAATGCCTTTTCTGAAACGTTGTCTCCCTCTGCTGGAACACTGACTTCTTTCATTTAATGCCTGCAGACTATAAAAGAGAAACCAACCCAAAAAGTTTGGTTGATTAGTCTGTGGCATTCTTTTAAACTGTTGCTTATGGCGGTCTCTGTGAGCTTCTCAGTGACATTCAGCCATCCAGGTATCCCGCCTGCAGTAGACGGAATGTGGCAATGGAACGCTGGCTGCGCGTGTCATAATAGGCTCTGAGCCTTTATATACCTGCGCACAGCAGCAGCCACCTTCAGTCTGCTGCTGGACAGCCAGCAGCAGCAGCAGCAGGAGAGGTAATTAATCAGCAACCCTCCTGCTAAGGGTAGACAGCTGCTCGTTCCACCCCCCCCCCCGCCTTAATTGGTTCTCCTCCCTTCCAACGGTGTTGAGGCGGGTGGGAACAGCCGGGGGTTGAGGGTACTGTGCTAAAAGAGGTGGAGTTATGCAGATCTAAAACGCGTGGATTGCAGCAGCAGCAAGCCGAAAAGTGCAGGCATGTGAGGGATCTAGAGGTTGACAGCATGTCTTCTTAACGGGAGTCCAGGTGGCCATCTCCACAAATGGACTTTTCAGAATCCTTGGGTGGCACCGTAGTCGGAAACC
This sequence comes from Phyllobates terribilis, assembly GCF_046119375.1. Lineage (NCBI taxonomy): Eukaryota > Metazoa > Chordata > Amphibia > Anura > Dendrobatidae > Phyllobates > Phyllobates terribilis. Next base: position 9,800,118 of record NW_027362800.1, on the reverse strand, counting down.
AATTCTGGTTATCGCTTCTCGGCCTTTTGGCTAAGATCAAGTGTAGTATCTGTTCTTATCAGTTTAATATCTGATACGTCCCCTATCTGGGGACCATATATTAAATGGATTTTTAGAACAGGGAGATGGAAAAAGAGCTTGCTCTGTCCACTCCACGCATTGACCTGGTATTGCAGTATCTCCAGGACCGGTGCACCCCTTCTTTAATGCAGTTTCTAAAATCAGAAAGAATTGAATTCAATGCTTTTTGTTCATTTTGCTTGTTTGTCGGATTTTGGGATGGACTCTTTGGCTTTGCTTTTCTTCTCCTCATTGGATTTTTCATGTTAAAAGTTGCAGAAGCCAGATGACAAGCTCATTTTGGTTCAACTTCAGCAACTGTGCATTGCATTGCCATGTAATGTAATGTAATGCAATGCTATCTATCTAGCTCTCCCTCTATACTTCCTTTTGGAAAAACAGACATATTAGGCAAGCATTTTGGAGCTTTCACCTAAATAACTACAGGTGGTGAGATAAGCTGCACAATATAATTGACCTTTCAGTATATTGTTGCACACACACCATCTATTTAGCAAATGCCCTTGTTATCAACAGCAGCCTTTTAAACTCACCTGAGCTAACAGGTATGTGAGCTGGTTACTCTGCTGCGCTTAAAATTTCTTTTTTGGTTTGCTACAATGCCTTTTCTGAAACGTTGTCTCCCTCTGCTGGAACACTGACTTCTTTCATTTAATGCCTGCAGACTATAAAAGAGAAACCAACCCAAAAAGTTTGGTTGATTAGTCTGTGGCATTCTTTTAAACTGTTGCTTATGGCGGTCTCTGTGAGCTTCTCAGTGACATTCAGCCATCCAGGTATCCCGCCTGCAGTAGACGGAATGTGGCAATGGAACGCTGGCTGCGCGTGTCATAATAGGCTCTGAGCCTTTATATACCTGCGCACAGCAGCAGCCACCTTCAGTCTGCTGCTGGACAGCCAGCAGCAGCAGCAGCAGGAGAGGTAATTAATCAGCAACCCTCCTGCTAAGGGTAGACAGCTGCTCGTTCCACCCCCCCCCCCGCCTTAATTGGTTCTCCTCCCTTCCAACGGTGTTGAGGCGGGTGGGAACAGCCGGGGGTTGAGGGTACTGTGCTAAAAGAGGTGGAGTTATGCAGATCTAAAACGCGTGGATTGCAGCAGCAGCAAGCCGAAAAGTGCAGGCATGTGAGGGATCTAGAGGTTGACAGCATGTCTTCTTAACGGGAGTCCAGGTGGCCATCTCCACAAATGGACTTTTCAGAATCCTTGGGTGGCACCGTAGTCGGAAACCAATTCTGGTTATCGCTTCTCGGCCTTTTGGCTAAGATCAAGTGTAGTATCTGTTCTTATCAGTTTAATATCTGATACGTCCCCTATCTGGGGACCATATATTAAATGGATTTTTAGAACAGGGAGATGGAAAAAGAGCTTGCTCTGTCCACTCCACGCATTGACCTGGTATTGCAGTATCTCCAGGACCGGTGCACCCCTTCTTTAATGCAGTTTCTAAAATTAGAAAGAATTGAATTCAATGCTTTTTGTTCATTTTGCTTGTTTGTCGGATTTTGGGATGGACTCTTTGGCTTTGCTTTTCTTCTCCTCATTGGATTTTTCATGTTAAAAGTTGCAGAAGCCAGATGACAAGCTCATTTTGGTTCAACTTCAGCAACTGTGCATTGCATTGCCATGTAATGTAATGTAATACAATGCTATCTATCTAGCTCTCCCTCTATACTTCCTTTTGGATAAACAGACATATTAGGCAAGCATTTTGGAGCTTTCACCTAAATAACTACAGGTGGTGAGATAAGCTGCACAATATAATTGACCTTTCAGTATATTGTTGCACATACACCATCTATTTAGCAAATGCCCTTGTTATCAACAGCAGCCTTTTAAACTCACCTGAGCTAACAGGTATGTGAGCTGGTTACTCTGCTGCGCTTAAAATTTCTTTTTTGGTTTGCTACAATGCCTTTTCTGAAACGTTGTCTCCCTCTGCTGGAACACTGACTTCTTTCATTTAATGCCTGCAGACTATAAAAGAGAAACCAACCCAAAAAGTTTGGTTGATTAGTCTGTGGCATTCTTTTAAACTGTTGCTTATGGCGGTCTCTGTGAGCTTCTCAGTGACATTCAGCCATCCAGGTATCCCGCCTGCAGTAGACGGAATGTGGCAATGGAACGCTGGCTGCGCGTGTCATAATAGGCTCTGAGCCTTTATATACCTGCGCACAGCAGCAGCCACCTTCAGTCTGCTGCTGGACAGCCAGCAGCAGCAGCAGCAGGAGAGGTAATTAATCAGCAACCCTCCTGCTAAGGGTAGACAGCTGCTCGTTCCACCCCCCCCCCCGCCTTAATTGGTTCTCCTCCCTTCCAACGGTGTTGAGGCGGGTGGGAACAGCCGGGGGTTGAGGGTACTGTGCTAAAAGAGGTGGAGTTATGCAGATCTAAAACGCGTGGATTGCAGCAGCAGCAAGCCGAAAAGTGCAGGCATGTGAGGGATCTAGAGGTTGACAGCATGTCTTCTTAACGGGAGTCCAGGTGGCCATCTCCACAAATGGACTTTTCAGAATCCTTGGGTGGCACCGTAGTCGGAAACCAATTCTGGTTATCGCTTCTCGGCCTTTTGGCTAAGATCAAGTGTAGTATCTGTTCTTATCAGTTTAATATCTGATACGTCCCCTATCTGGGGACCATATATTAAATGGATTTTTAGAACAGGGAGATGGAAAAAGAGCTTGCTCTGTCCACTCCACGCATTGACCTGGTATTGCAGTATCTCCAGGACCGGTGCACCCCTTCTTTAATGCAGTTTCTAAAATCAGAAAGAATTGAATTCAATGCTTTTTGTTCATTTTGCTTGTTTGTCGGATTTTGGGATGGACACTTTGGCTTTGCTTTTCTTCTCCTCATTGGATTTTTCATGTTAAAAGTTGCAGAAGCCAGATGACAAGCTCATTTTGGTTCAACTTCAGCAACTGTGCATTGCATTGCCATGTAATGTAATGTAATGCAATGCTATCTATCTAGCTCTCCCTCTATACTTCCTTTTGGATAAACAGACATATTAGGCAAGCATTTTGGAGCTTTCACCTAAATAACTACAGGTGGTGAGATAAGCTGCACAATATAATTGACCTTTCAGTATATTGTTGCACACACACCATCTATTTAGCAAATGCCCTTGTTATCAACAGCAGCCTTTTAAACTCACCTGAGCTAACAGGTATGTGAGCTGGTTACTCTGCTGCGCTTAAAATTTCTTTTTTGGTTTGCTACAATGCCTTTTCTGAAACATTGTCTCCCTCTGCTGGAACACTGACTTCTTTCATTTAATGCCTGCAGACTATAAAAGAGAAACCAACCCAAAAAGTTTGGTTGATTAGTCTGTGGCATTCTTTTAAACTGTTGCTTATGGCGGTCTCTGTGAGCTTCTCAGTGACATTCAGCCATCCAGGTATCCCGCCTGCAGTAGACGGAATGTGGCAATGGAACGCTGGCTGCGCGTGTCATAATAGGCTCTGAGCCTTTATATACCTGCGCACAGCAGCAGCCACCTTCAGTCTGCTGCTGGACAGCCAGCAGCAGCAGCAGCAGGAGAGGTAATTAATCAGCAACCCTCCTGCTAAGGGTAGACAGCTGCTCGTTCCACCCCCCCCCCCCGCCTTAATTGGTTCTCCTCCCTTCCAACGGTGTTGAGGCGGGTGGGAACAGCCGGGGGTTGAGGGTACTGTGCTAAAAGAGGTGGAGTTATGCAGATCTAAAACGCGTGGATTGCAGCAGCAGCAAGCCGAAAAGTGCAGGCATGTGAGGGATCTAGAGGTTGACAGCATGTCTTCTTAACGGGAGTCCAGGTGGCCATCTCCACAAATGGACTTTTCAGAATCCTTGGGTGGCACCGTAGTCGGAAACCAATTCTGGTTATCGCTTCTCGGCCTTTTGGCTAAGATCAAGTGTAGTATCTGTTCTTATCAGTTTAATATCTGATACGTCCCCTATCTGGGGACCATATATTAAATGGATTTTTAGAACAGGGAGATGGAAAAAGAGCTTGCTCTGTCCACTCCACGCATTGACCTGGTATTGCAGTATCTCCAGGACCGGTGCACCCCTTCTTTAATGCAGTTTCTAAAATCAGAAAGAATTGAATTCAATGCTTTTTGTTCATTTTGCTTGTTTGTCGGATTTTGGGATGGACTCTTTGGCTTTGCTTTTCTTCTCCTCATTGGATTTTTCATGTTAAAAGTTGCAGAAGCCAGATGACAAGCTCATTTTGGTTCAACTTCAGCAACTGTGCATTGCATTGCCATGTAATGTAATGTAATGCAATGCTATCTATATAGCTCTCCCTCTATACTTCCTTTTGGATAAACAGACATATTAGGCAAGCATTTTGGAGCTTTCACCTAAATAACTACAGGTGGTGAGATAAGCTGCACAATATAATTGACCTTTCAGTATATTGTTGCACACACACCATCTATTTAGCAAATGCCCTTGTTATCAACAGCAGCCTTTTAAACTCACCTGAGCTAACAGGTATGTGAGCTGGTTACTCTGCTGCGCTTAAAATTTCTTTTTTGGTTTGCTACAATGCCTTTTCTGAAACGTTGTCTCCCTCTGCTGGAACACTGACTTCTTTCATTTAATGCCTGCAGACTATAAAAGAGAAACCAACCCAAAAAGTTTGGTTGATTAGTCTGTGGCATTCTTTTAAACTGTTGCTTATGGCGGTCTCTGTGAGCTTCTCAGTGACATTCAGCCATCCAGGTATCCCGCCTGCAGTAGACGGAATGTGGCAATGGAACGCTGGCTGCGCGTGTCATAATAGGCTCTGAGCCTTTATATACCTGCGCACAGCAGCAGCCACCTTCAGTCTGCTGCTGGACAGCCAGCAGCAGCAGCAGCAGGAGAGGTAATTAATCAGCAACCCTCCTGCTAAGGGTAGACAGCTGCTCGTTCCACCCCCCCCCCCGCCTTAATTGGTTCTCCTCCCTTCCAACGGTGTTGAGGCGGGTGGGAACAGCCGGGGGTTGAGGGTACTGTGCTAAAAGAGGTGGAGTTATGCAGATCTAAAACGCGTGGATTGCAGCAGCAGCAAGCCGAAAAGTGCAGGCATGTGAGGGATCTAGAGGTTGACAGCATGTCTTCTTAACGGGAGTCCAGGTGGCCATCTCCACAAATGGACTTTTCAGAATCCTTGGGTGGCACCGTAGTCGGAAACCAATTCTGGTTATCGCTTCTCGGCCTTTTGGCTAAGATCAAGTGTAGTATCTGTTCTTATCAGTTTAATATCTGATACGTCCCCTATCTGGGGACCATATATTAAATGGATTTTTAGAACAGGGAGATGGAAAAAGAGCTTGCTCTGTCCACTCCACGCATTGACCTGGTATTGCAGTATCTCCAGGACCGGTGCACCCCTTCTTTAATGCAGTTTCTAAAATCAGAAAGAATTGAATTCAATGCTTTTTGTTCATTTTGCTTGTTTGTCGGATTTTGGGATGGACACTTTGGCTTTGCTTTTCTTCTCCTCATTGGATTTTTCATGTTAAAAGTTGCAGAAGCCAGATGACAAGCTCATTTTGGTTCAACTTCAGCAACTGTGCATTGCATTGCCATGTAATGTAATGTAATGCAATGCTATCTATCTAGCTCTCCCTCTATACTTCCTTTTGGATAAACAGACATATTAGGCAAGCATTTTGGAGCTTTCACCTAAATAACTACAGGTGGTGAGATAAGCTGCACAATATAATTGACCTTTCAGTATATTGTTGCACACACACCATCTATTTAGCAAATGCCCTTGTTATCAACAGCAGCCTTTTAAACTCACCTGAGCTAACAGGTATGTGAGCTGGTTACTCTGCTGCGCTTAAAATTTCTTTTTTGGTTTGCTACAATGCCTTTTCTGAAACATTGTCTCCCTCTGCTGGAACACTGACTTCTTTCATTTAATGCCTGCAGACTATAAAAGAGAAACCAACCCAAAAAGTTTGGTTGATTAGTCTGTGGCATTCTTTTAAACTGTTGCTTATGGCGGTCTCTGTGAGCTTCTCAGTGACATTCAGCCATCCAGGTATCCCGCCTGCAGTAGACGGAATGTGGCAATGGAACGCTGGCTGCGCGTGTCATAATAGGCTCTGAGCCTTTATATACCTGCGCACAGCAGCAGCCACCTTCAGTCTGCTGCTGGACAGCCAGCAGCAGCAGCAGCAGGAGAGGTAATTAATCAGCAACCCTCCTGCTAAGGGTAGACAGCTGCTCGTTCCACCCCCCCCCCCCGCCTTAATTGGTTCTCCTCCCTTCCAACGGTGTTGAGGCGGGTGGGAACAGCCGGGGGTTGAGGGTACTGTGCTAAAAGAGGTGGAGTTATGCAGATCTAAAACGCGTGGATTGCAGCAGCAGCAAGCCGAAAAGTGCAGGCATGTGAGGGATCTAGAGGTTGACAGCATGTCTTCTTAACGGGAGTCCAGGTGGCCATCTCCACAAATGGACTTTTCAGAATCCTTGGGTGGCACCGTAGTCGGAAACCAATTCTGGTTATCGCTTCTCGGCCTTTTGGCTAAGATCAAGTGTAGTATCTGTTCTTATCAGTTTAATATCTGATACGTCCCCTATCTGGGGACCATATATTAAATGGATTTTTAGAACAGGGAGATGGAAAAAGAGCTTGCTCTGTCCACTCCACGCATTGACCTGGTATTGCAGTATCTCCAGGACCGGTGCACCCCTTCTTTAATGCAGTTTCTAAAATCAGAAAGAATTGAATTCAATGCTTTTTGTTCATTTTGCTTGTTTGTCGGATTTTGGGATGGACTCTTTGGCTTTGCTTTTCTTCTCCTCATTGGATTTTTCATGTTAAAAGTTGCAGAAGCCAGATGACAAGCTCATTTTGGTTCAACTTCAGCAACTGTGCATTGCATTGCCATGTAATGTAATGTAATGCAATGCTATCTATATAGCTCTCCCTCTATACTTCCTTTTGGATAAACAGACATATTAGGCAAGCATTTTGGAGCTTTCACCTAAATAACTACAGGTGGTGAGATAAGCTGCACAATATAATTGACCTTTCAGTATATTGTTGCACACACACCATCTATTTAGCAAATGCCCTTGTTATCAACAGCAGCCTTTTAAACTCACCTGAGCTAACAGGTATGTGAGCTGGTTACTCTGCTGCGCTTAAAATTTCTTTTTTGGTTTGCTACAATGCCTTTTCTGAAACGTTGTCTCCCTCTGCTGGAACACTGACTTCTTTCATTTAATGCCTGCAGACTATAAAAGAGAAACCAACCCAAAAAGTTTGGTTGATTAGTCTGTGGCATTCTTTTAAACTGTTGCTTATGGCGGTCTCTGTGAGCTTCTCAGTGACATTCAGCCATCCAGGTATCCCGCCTGCAGTAGACGGAATGTGGCAATGGAACGCTGGCTGCGCGTGTCATAATAGGCTCTGAGCCTTTATATACCTGCGCACAGCAGCAGCCACCTTCAGTCTGCTGCTGGACAGCCAGCAGCAGCAGCAGCAGGAGAGGTAATTAATCAGCAACCCTCCTGCTAAGGGTAGACAGCTGCTCGTTCCACCCCCCCCCCCGCCTTAATTGGTTCTCCTCCCTTCCAACGGTGTTGAGGCGGGTGGGAACAGCCGGGGGTTGAGGGTACTGTGCTAAAAGAGGTGGAGTTATGCAGATCTAAAACGCGTGGATTGCAGCAGCAGCAAGCCGAAAAGTGCAGGCATGTGAGGGATCTAGAGGTTGACAGCATGTCTTCTTAACGGGAGTCCAGGTGGCCATCTCCACAAATGGACTTTTCAGAATCCTTGGGTGGCACCGTAGTCGGAAACCAATTCTGGTTATCGCTTCTCGGCCTTTTGGCTAAGATCAAGTGTAGTATCTGTTCTTATCAGTTTAATATCTGATACGTCCCCTATCTGGGGACCATATATTAAATGGATTTTTAGAACAGGGAGATGGAAAAAGAGCTTGCTCTGTCCACTCCACGCATTGACCTGGTATTGCAGTATCTCCAGGACCGGTGCACCCCTTCTTTAATGCAGTTTCTAAAATCAGAAAGAATTGAATTCAATGCTTTTTGTTCATTTTGCTTGTTTGTCGGATTTTGGGATGGACTCTTTGGCTTTGCTTTTCTTCTCCTCATTGGATTTTTCATGTTAAAAGTTGCAGAAGCCAGATGACAAGCTCATTTTGGTTCAACTTCAGCAACTGTGCATTGCATTGCCATGTAATGTAATGTAATGCAATGCTATCTATCTAGCTCTCCCTCTATACTTCCTTTTGGATAAACAGACATATTAGGCAAGCATTTTGGAGCTTTCACCTAAATAACTACAGGTGGTGAGATAAGCTGCACAATATAATTGACCTTTCAGTATATTGTTGCACACACAACATCTATTTAGCAAATGCCCTTGTTATCAACAGCAGCCTTTTAAACTCACCTGAGCTAACAGGTATGTGAGCTGGTTACTCTGCTGCGCTTAAAATTTCTTTTTTGGTTTGCTACAATGCCTTTTCTGAAACGTTGTCTCCCTCTGCTGGAACACTGACTTCTTTCATTTAATGCCTGCAGACTATAAAAGAGAAACCAACCCAAAAAGTTTGGTTGATTAGTCTGTGGCATTCTTTTAAACTGTTGCTTATGGCGGTCTCTGTGAGCTTCTCAGTGACATTCAGCCATCCAGGTATCCCGCCTGCAGTAGACGGAATGTGGCAATGGAACGCTGGCTGCGCGTGTCATAATAGGCTCTGAGCCTTTATATACCTGCGCACAGCAGCAGCCACCTTCAGTCTGCTGCTGGACAGCCAGCAGCAGCAGCAGCAGGAGAGGTAATTAATCAGCAACCCTCCTGCTACGGGTAGACAGCTGCTCGTTCCACCCCCCCCCCGCCTTAATTGGTTCTCCTCCCTTCCAACGGTGTTGAGGCGGGTGGGAACAGCCGGGGGTTGAGGGTACTGTGCTAAAAGAGGTGGAGTTATGCAGATCTAAAACGCGTGGATTGCAGCAGCAGCAAGCCGAAAAGTGCAGGCATGTGAGGGATCTAGAGGTTGACAGCATGTCTTCTTAACGGGAGTCCAGGTGGCCATCTCCACAAATGGACTTTTCAGAATCCTTGGGTGGCACCGTAGTCGGAAACCAATTCTGGTTATCGCTTCTCGGCCTTTTGGCTAAGATCAAGTGTAGTATCTGTTCTTATCAGTTTAATATCTGATACGTCCCCTATCTGGGGACCATATATTAAATGGATTTTTAGAACAGGGAGATGGAAAAAGAGCTTGCTCTGTCCACTCCACGCATTGACCTGGTATTGCAGTATCTCCAGGACCGGTGCACCCCTTCTTTAATGCAGTTTCTAAAATCAGAAAGAATTGAATTCAATGCTTTTTGTTCATTTTGCTTGTTTGTCGGATTTTGGGATGGACTCTTTGGCTTTGCTTTTCTTCTCCTCATTGGATTTTTCATGTTAAAAGTTGCAGAAGCCAGATGACAAGCTCATTTTGGTTCAACTTCAGCAACTGTGCATTGCATTGCCATGTAATGTAATGTAATGCAATGCTATCTATCTAGCTCTCCCTCTATACTTCCTTTTGGATAAACAGACATATTAGGCAAGCATTTTGGAGCTTTCACCTAAATAACTACAGGTGGTGAGATAAGCTGCACAATATAATTGACCTTTCAGTATATTGTTGCACACACACCATCTATTTAGCAAATGCCCTTGTTATCAACAGCAGCCTTTTAAACTCACCTGAGCTAACAGGTATGTGAGCTGGTTACTCTGCTGCGCTTAAAATTTCTTTTTTGGTTTGCTACAATGCCTTTTCTGAAACGTTGTCTCCCTCTGCTGGAACACTGACTTCTTTCATTTAATGCCTGCAGACTATAAAAGAGAAACCAACCCAAAAAGTTTGGTTGATTAGTCTGTGGCATTCTTTTAAACTGTTGCTTATGGCGGTCTCTGTGAGCTTCTCAGTGACATTCAGCCATCCAGGTATCCCGCCTGCAGTAGACGGAATGTGGCAATGGAACGCTGGCTGCGCGTGTCATAATAGGCTCTGAGCCTTTATATACCTGCGCACAGCAGCAGCCACCTTCAGTCTGCTGCTGGACAGCCAGCAGCAGCAGCAGCAGGAGAGGTAATTAATCAGCAACCCTCCTGCTAAGGGTAGACAGCTGCTCGTTCCCCCCCCCCCCCGCCTTAATTGGTTCTCCTCCCTTCCAACGGTGTTGAGGCGGGTGGGAACAGCCGGGGGTTGAGGGTACTGTGCTAAAAGAGGTGGAGTTATGCAGATCTAAAACGCGTGGATTGCAGCAGCAGCAAGCCGAAAAGTGCAGGCATGTGAGGGATCTAGAGGTTGACAGCATGTCTTCTTAACGGGAGTCCAGGTGGCCATCTCCACAAATGGACTTTTCAGAATCCTTGGGTGGCACCGTAGTCGGAAACCAATTCTGGTTATCGCTTCTCGGCCTTTTGGCTAAGATCAAGTGTAGTATCTGTTCTTATCAGTTTAATATCTGATACGTCCCCTATCTGGGGACCATATATTAAATGGATTTTTAGAACAGGGAGATGGAAAAAGAGCTTGCTCTGTCCACTCCACGCATTGACCTGGTATTGCAGTATCTCCAGGACCGGTGCACCCCTTCTTTAATGCAGTTTCTAAAATCAGAAAGAATTGAATTCAATGCTTTTTGTTCATTTTGCTTGTTTGTCGGATTTTGGGATGGACTCTTTGGCTTTGCTTTTCTTCTCCTCATTGGATTTTTCATGTTAAAAGTTGCAGAAGCCAGATGACAAGCTCATTTTGGTTCAACTTCAGCAACTGTGCATTGCATTGCCATGTAATGTAATGTAATGCAATGCTATCTATCTAGCTCTCCCTCTATACTTCCTTTTGGATAAACAGACATATTAGGCAAGCATTTTGGAGCTTTCACCTAAATAACTACAGGTGGTGAGATAAGCTGCACAATATAATTGACCTTTCAGTATATTGTTGCACACACACCATCTATTTAGCAAATGCCCTTGTTATCAACAGCAGCCTTTTAAACTCACCTGAGCTAACAGGTATGTGAGCTGGTTACTCTGCTGCGCTTAAAATTTCTTTTTTGGTTTGCTACAATGCCTTTTCTGAAACGTTGTCTCCCTCTGCTGGAACACTGACTTCTTTCATTTAATGCCTGCAGACTATAAAAGAGAAACCAACCCAAAAAGTTTGGTTGATTAGTCTGTGGCATTCTTTTAAACTGTTGCTTATGGCGGTCTCTGTGAGCTTCTCAGTGACATTCAGCCATCCAGGTATCCCGCCTGCAGTAGACGGAATGTGGCAATGGAACGCTGGCTGCGCGTGTCATAATAGGCTCTGAGCCTTTATATACCTGCGCACAGCAGCAGCCACCTTCAGTCTGCTGCTGGACAGCCAGCAGCAGCAGCAGCAGGAGAGGTAATTAATCAGCAACCCTCCTGCTAAGGGTAGACAGCTGCTCGTTCCACCCCCCCCCCCGCCTTAATTGGTTCTCCTCCCTTCCAACGGTGTTGAGGCGGGTGGGAACAGCCGGGGGTTGAGGGTACTGTGCTAAAAGAGGTGGAGTTATGCAGATCTAAAATGCGTGGATTGCAGCAGCAGCAAGCCGAAAAGTGCAGGCATGTGAGGGATCTAGAGGTTGACAGCATGTCTTCTTAACGGGAGTCCAGGTGGCCATCTCCACAAATGGACTTTTCAGAATCCTTGGGTGGCACCGTAGTCGGAAACCAATTCTGGTTATCGCTTCTCGGCCTTTTGGCTAAGATCAAGTGTAGTATCTGTTCTTATCAGTTTAATATCTGATACGTCCCCTATCTGGGGACCATATATTAAATGGATTTTTAGAACAGGGAGATGGAAAAAGAGCTTGCTCTGTCCACTCCACGCATTGACCTGGTATTGCAGTATCTCCAGGACCGGTGCACCCCTTCTTTAATGCAGTTTCTAAAATCAGAAAGAATTGAATTCAATGCTTTTTGTTCATTTTGCTTGTTTGTCGGATTTTGGTATGGACTCTTTGGCTTTGCTTTTCTTCTCCTCATTGGATTTTTCATGTTAAAAGTTGCAGAAGCCAGATGACAAGCTCATTTTGGTTCAACTTCAGCAACTGTGCATTGCATTGCCATGTAATGTAATGTAATGCAATGCTATCTATCTAGCTCTCCCTCTATACTTCCTTTTGGATAAACAGACATATTGGGCAAGCATTTTGGAGCTTTCACCTAAATAACTACAGGTGGTGAGATAAGCTGCACAATATAATTGACCTTTCAGTATATTGTTGCACACACACCATCTATTTAGCAAATGCCCTTGTTATCAACAGCAGCCTTTTAAACTCACCTGAGCTAACAGGTATGTGAGCTGGTTACTCTGCTGCGCTTAAAATTTCTTTTTTGGTTTGCTACAATGCCTTTTCTGAAACGTTGTCTCCCTCTGCTGGAACACTGACTTCTTTCATTTAATGCCTGCAGACTATAAAAGAGAAACCAACCCAAAAAGTTTGGTTGATTAGTCTGTGGCATTCTTTTAAACTGTTGCTTATGGCGGTCTCTGTGAGCTTCTCAGTGACATTCAGCCATCCAGGTATCCCGCCTGCAGTAGACGGAATGTGGCAATGGAACGCTGGCTGCGCGTGTCATAATAGGCTCTGAGCCTTTATATACCTGCGCACAGCAGCAGCCACCTTCAGTCTGCTGCTGGACAGCCAGCAGCAGCAGCAGCAGGAGAGGTAATTAATCAGCAACCCTCCTGCTAAGGGTAGACAGCTGCTCGTTCCACCCCCCCCCCGCCTTAATTGGTTCTCCTCCCTTCCAACGGTGTTGAGGCGGGTGGGAACAGCCGGGGGTTGAGGGTACTGTGCTAAAAGAGGTGGAGTTATGCAGATCTAAAATGCGTGGATTGCAGCAGCAGCAAGCCGAAAAGTGCAGGCATGTGAGGGATCTAGAGGTTGACAGCATGTCTTCTTAACGGGAGTCCAGGTGGCCATCTCCACAAATGGACTTTTCAGAATCCTTGGGTGGCACCGTAGTCGGAAACCAATTCTGGTTATCGCTTCTCGGCCTTTTGGCTAAGATCAAGTGTAGTATCTGTTCTTATCAGTTTAATATCTGATACGTCCCCTATCTGGGGACCATATATTAAATGGATTTTTAGAACAGGGAGATGGAAAAAGAGCTTGCTCTGTCCACTCCACGCATTGACCTGGTATTGCAGTATCTCCAGGACCGGTGCACCCCTTCTTTAATGCAGTTTCTAAAATCAGAAAGAATTGAATTCAATGCTTTTTGTTCATTTTGCTTGTTTGTCGGATTTTGGTATGGACTCTTTGGCTTTGCTTTTCTTCTCCTCATTGGATTTTTCATGTTAAAAGTTGCAGAAGCCAGATGACAAGCTCATTTTGGTTCAACTTCAGCAACTGTGCATTGCATTGCCATGTAATGTAATGTAATGCAATGCTATCTATCTAGCTCTCCCTCTATACTTCCTTTTGGATAAACAGACATATTGGGCAAGCATTTTGGAGCTTTCACCTAAATAACTACAGGTGGTGAGATAAGCTGCACAATATAATTGACCTTTCAGTATATTGTTGCACACACACCATCTATTTAGCAAATGCCCTTGTTATCAACAGCAGCCTTTTAAACTCACCTGAGCTAACAGGTATGTGAGCTGGTTACTCTGCTGCGCTTAAAATTTCTTTTTTGGTTTGCTACAATGCCTTTTCTGAAACGTTGTCTCCCTCTGCTGGAACACTGACTTCTTTCATTTAATGCCTGCAGACTATAAAAGAGAAACCAACCCAAAAAGTTTGGTTGATTAGTCTGTGGCATTCTTTTAAACTGTTGCTTATGGCGGTCTCTGTGAGCTTCTCAGTGACATTCAGCCATCCAGGTATCCCGCCTGCAGTAGACGGAATGTGGCAATGGAACGCTGGCTGCGCGTGTCATAATAGGCTCTGAGCCTTTATATACCTGCGCACAGCAGCAGCCACCTTCAGTCTGCTGCTGGACAGCCAGCAGCAGCAGCAGCAGGAGAGGTAATTAATCAGCAACCCTCCTGCTAAGGGTAGACAGCTGCTCGTTCCACCCCCCCCCCCGCCTTAATTGGTTCTCCTCCCTTCCAACGGTGTTGAGGCGGGTGGGAACAGCCGGGGGTTGAGGGTACTGTGCTAAAAGAGGTGGAGTTATGCAGATCTAAAACGCGTGGATTGCAGCAGCAGCAAGCCGAAAAGTGCAGGCATGTGAGGGATCTAGAGGTTGACAGCATGTCTTCTTAACGGGAGTCCAGGTGGCCATCTCCACAAATGGACTTTTCAGAATCCTTGGGTGGCACCGTAGTCGGAAACCAATTCTGGTTATCGCTTCTCGGCCTTTTGGCTAAGATCAAGTGTAGTATCTGTTCTTATCAGTTTAATATCTGATACGTCCCCTATCTGGGGACCATATATTAAATGGATTTTTAGAACAGGGAGATGGAAAAAGAGCTTGCTCTGTCCACTCCACGCATTGACCTGGTATTGCAGTATCTCCAGGACCGGTGCACCCCTTCTTTAATGCAGTTTCTAAAATCAGAAAGAATTGAATTCAATGCTTTTTGTTCATTTTGCTTGTTTGTCGGATTTTGGGATGGACTCTTTGGCTTTGCTTTTCTTCTCCTCATTGGATTTTTCATGTTAAAAGTTGCAGAAGCCAGATGACAAGCTCATTTTGGTTCAACTTCAGCAACTGTGCATTGCATTGCCATGTAATGTAATGTAATGCAATGCTATCTATCTAGCTCTCCCTCTATACTTCCTTTTGGATAAACAGACATATTAGGCAAGCATTTTGGAGCTTTCACCTAAATAACTACAGGTGGTGAGATAAGCTGCACAATATAATTGACCTTTCAGTATATTGTTGCACACACACCATCTATTTAGCAAATGCCCTTGTTATCAACAGCAGCCTTTTAAACTCACCTGAGCTAACAGGTATGTGAGCTGGTTACTCTGCTGCGCTTAAAATTTCTTTTTTGGTTTGCTACAATGCCTTTTCTGAAACGTTGTCTCCCTCTGCTGGAACACTGACTTCTTTCATTTAATGCCTGCAGACTATAAAAGAGAAACCAACCCAAAAAGTTTGGTTGATTAGTCTGTGGCATTCTTTTAAACTGTTGCTTATGGCGGTCTCTGTGAGCTTCTCAGTGACATTCAGCCATCCAGGTATCCCGCCTGCAGTAGACGGAATGTGGCAATGGAACGCTGGCTGCGCGTGTCATAATAGGCTCTGAGCCTTTATATACCTGCGCACAGCAGCAGCCACCTTCAGTCTGCTGCTGGACAGCCAGCAGCAGCAGCAGCAGGAGAGGTAATTAATCAGCAACCCTCCTGCTAAGGGTAGACAGCTGCTCGTTCCACCCCCCCCCCCCGCCTTAATTGGTTCTCCACCTTTCCAACGGTGTTGAGGCGGGTGGGAACAGCCGGGGGTTGAGGGTACTGTGCTAAAAGAGGTGGAGTTATGCAGATCTAAAACGCGTGGATTGCAGCAGCAGCAAGCCGAAAAGTGCAGGCATGTGAGGGATCTAGAGGTTGACAGCATGTCTTCTTAACGGGAGTCCAGGTGGCCATCTCCACAAATGGACTTTTCAGAATCCTTGGGTGGCACCGTAGTCGGAAACCAATTCTGGTTATCGCTTCTCGGCCTTTTGGCTAAGATCAAGTGTAGTATCTGTTCTTATCAGTTTAATATCTGATACGTCCCCTATCTGGGGACCATATATTAAATGGATTTTTAGAACAGGGAGATGGAAAAAGAGCTTGCTCTGTCCACTCCACGCATTGACCTGGTATTGCAGTATCTCCAGGACCGGTGCACCCCTTCTTTAATGCAGTTTCTAAAATCAGAAAGAATTGAATTCAATGCTTTTTGTTCATTTTGCTTGTTTGTCGGATTTTGGGATGGACTCTTTGGCTTTGCTTTTCTTCTCCTCATTGGATTTTTCATGTTAAAAGTTGCAGAAGCCAGATGACAAGCTCATTTTGGTTCAACTTCAGCAACTGTGCATTGCATTGCCATGTAATGTAATGTAATGCAATGCTATCTATCTAGCTCTCCCTCTATACTTCCTTTTGGATAAACAGACATATTAGGCAAGCATTTTGGAGCTTTCACCTAAATAACTACAGGTGGTGAGATAAGCTGCACAATATAATTGACCTTTCAGTATATTGTTGCACACACACCATCTATTTAGCAAATGCCCTTGTTATCAACAGCAGCCTTTTAAACTCACCTGAGCTAACAGGTATGTGAGCTGGTTACTCTGCTGCGCTTAAAATTTCTTTTTTGGTTTGCTACAATGCCTTTTCTGAAACGTTGTCTCCCTCTGCTGGAACACTGACTTCTTTCATTTAATGCCTGCAGACTATAAAAGAGAAACCAACCCAAAAAGTTTGGTTGATTAGTCTGTGGCATTCTTTTAAACTGTTGCTTATGGCGGTCTCTGTGAGCTTCTCAGTGACATTCAGCCATCCAGGTATCCCGCCTGCAGTAGACGGAATGTGGCAATGGAACGCTGGCTGCGCGTGTCATAATAGGCTCTGAGCCTTTATATACCTGCGCACAGCAGCAGCCACCTTCAGTCTGCTGCTGGACAGCCAGCAGCAGCAGCAGCAGCAGGAGAGGTAATTAATCAGCAACCCTCCTGCTAAGGGTAGACAGCTGCTCGTTCCACCCCCCCCCGCCTTAATTGGTTCTCCTCCCTTCCAACGGTGTTGAGGCGGGTGGGAACAGCCGGGGGTTGAGGGTACTGTGCTAAAAGAGATGGAGTTATGCAGATCTAAAACGCGTGGATTGCAGCAGCAGCAAGCCGAAAAGTGCAGGCATGTGAGGGATCTAGAGGTTGACAGCATGTCTTCTTAACGGGAGTCCAGGTGGCCATCTCCACAAATGGACTTTTCAGAATCCTTGGGTGGCACCGTAGTCGGAAACCAATTCTGGTTATCGCTTCTCGGTCTTTTGGCTAAGATCAAGTGTAGTATCTGTTCTTATCAGTTTAATATCTGATACGTCCCCTATCTGGGGACCATATATTAAATGGATTTTTAGAACAGGGAGATGGAAAAAGAGCTTGCTCTGTCCACTCCACGCATTGACCTGGTATTGCAGTATCTCCAGGACCGGTGCACCCCTTCTTTAATGCAGTTTCTAAAATCAGAAAGAATTGAATTCAATGCTTTTTGTTCATTTTGCTTGTTTGTCGGATTTTGGGATGGACTCTTTGGCTTTGCTTTTCTTCTCCTCATTGGATTTTTCATGTTAAAAGTTGCAGAAGCCAGATGACAAGCTCATTTTGGTTCAACTTCAGCAACTGTGCATTGCATTACCATGTAATGTAATGTAATGCAATGCTATCTATCTAGCTCTCCCTCTATACTTCCTTTTGGATAAACAGACATATTAGGCAAGCATTTTGGAGCTTTCACCTAAATAACTACAGGTGGTGAGATAAGCTGCACAATATAATTGACCTTTCAGTATATTGTTGCACACACACCATCTATTTAGCAAATGCCCTTGTTATCAACAGCAGCCTTTTAAACTCACCTGAGCTAACAGGTATGTGAGCTGGTTACTCTGCTGCGCTTAAAATTTCTTTTTTGGTTTGCTACAATGCCTTTTCTGAAACGTTGTCTCCCTCTGCTGGAACACTGACTTCTTTCATTTAATGCCTGCAGACTATAAAAGAGAAACCAACCCAAAAAGTTTGGTTGATTAGTCTGTGGCATTCTTTTAAACTGTTGCTTATGGCGGTCTCTGTGAGCTTCTCAGTGACATTCAGCCATCCAGGTATCCCGCCTGCAGTAGACGGAATGTGGCAATGGAACGCTGGCTGCGCGTGTCATAATAGGCTCTGAGCCTTTATATACCTGCGCACAGCAGCAGCCACCTTCAGTCTGCTGCTGGACAGCCAGCAGCAGCAGGAGAGGTAATTAATCAGCAACCCTCCTGCTAAGGGTAGACAGCTGCTCGTTCCACCCCCCCCCCGCCTGAATTGGTTCTCCTCCCTTCCAACGGTGTTGAGGCGGGTGGGAACAGCAGGGGGTTGAGGGTACTGTGCTAAAAGAGGTGGAGTTATGCAGATCTAAAACGCGTGGATTGCAGCAGCAGCAAGCCGAAAAGTGCAGGCATGTGAGGGATCTAGAGGTTGACAGCATGTCTTCTTAACGGGAGTCCAGGTGGCCATCTCCACAAATGGACTTTTCAGAATCCTTGGGTGGCACCGTAGTCGGAAACCAATTCTGGTTATCGCTTCTCGGCCTTTTGGCTAAGATCAAGTGTAGTATCTGTTCTTATCAGTTTAATATCTGATACGTCCCCTATCTGGGGACCATATATTAAATGGATTTTTAGAACAGGGATATGGAAAAAGAGCTTGCTCTGTCCACTCCACGCATTGACCTGGTATTGCAGTATCTCCAGGACCGGTGCACCCCTTCTTTAATGCAGTTTCTAAAATCAGAAAGAATTGAATTCAATGCTTTTTGTTCATTTTGCTTGTTTGTCGGATTTTGGGATGGACTCTTTGGCTTTGCTTTTCTTCTCCTCATTGGATTTTTCATGTTAAAAGTTGCAGAAGCCAGATGACAAGCTCATTTTGGTTCAACTTCAGCAACTGTGCATTGCATTGCCATGTAATGTAATGTAATGCAATGCTATCTATCTAGCTCTCCCTCTATGCTTCCTTTTGGATAAACAGACATATTAGGCAAGCATTTTGGAGCTTTCACCTAAATAACTACAGGTGGTGAGATAAGCTGCACAATATAATTGACCTTTCAGTATATTGTTGCACACACACCATCTATTTAGCAAATGCCCTTGTTATCAACAGCAGCCTTTTAAACTCACCTGAGCTAACAGGTATGTGAGCTGGTTACTCTGCTGCGCTTAAAATTTCTTTTTTGGTTTGCTACAATGCCTTTTCTGAAACGTTGTCTCCCTCTGCTGGAACACTGACTTCTTTCATTTAATGCCTGCAGACTATAAAAGAGAAACCAACCCAAAAAGTTTGGTTGATTAGTCTGTGGCATTCTTTTAAACTGTTGCTTATGGCGGTCTCTGTGAGCTTCTCAGTGACATTCAGCCATCCAGGTATCCCGCCTGCAGTAGACGGAATGTGGCAATGGAACGCTGGCTGCGCGTGTCATAATAGGCTCTGAGCCTTTATATACCTGCGCACAGCAGCAGCCACCTTCAGTCTGCTGCTGGACAGCCAGCAGCAGCAGCAGCAGGAGAGGTAATTAATCAGCAACCCTCCTGCTAAGGGTAGACAGCTGCTCGTTCCACCCCCCCCCCGCCTTAATTGGTTCTCCTCCCTTCCAACGGTGTTGAGGCGGGTGGGAACAGCCGGGGGTTGAGGGTACTGTGCTAAAAGAGGTGGAGTTATGCAGATCTAAAACGCGTGGATTGAAGCAGCAGCAAGCCGAAAAGTGCAGGCATGTGAGGGATCTAGAGGTTGACAGCATGTCTTCTTAACGGGAGTCCAGGTGGCCATCTCCACAAATGGACTTTTCAGAATCCTTGGGTGGCACCGTAGTCGGAAACCAATTCTGGTTATCGCTTCTCGGCCTTTTGGCTAAGATCAAGTGTAGTATCTGTTCTTATCAGTTTAATATCTGATACGTCCCCTATCTGGGGACCATATATTAAATGGATTTTTAGAACAGGGAGATGGAAAAAGAGCTTGCTCTGTCCACTCCACGCATTGACCTGGTATTGCAGTATCTCCAGGACCGGTGCACCCCTTCTTTAATGCAGTTTCTAAAATCAGAAAGAATTGAATTCAATGCTTTTTGTTCATTTTGCTTGTTTGTCGGATTTTGGGATGGACTCTTTGGCTTTGCTTTTCTTCTCCTCATTGGATTTTTCATGTTAAAAGTTGCAGAAGCCAGATGACAAGCTCATTTTGGTTCAACTTCAGCAACTGTGCATTGCATTGCCATGTAATGTAATATAATGCAATGCTATCTATCTAGCTCTCCCTCTATACTTCCTTTTGGATAAACAGACATATTAGGCAAGCATTTTGGAGCTTTCACCTAAATAACTACAGGTGGTGAGATAAGCTGCACAATATAATTGACCTTTCAGTATATTGTTGCACACACACCATCTATTTAGCAAATGCCCTTGTTATCAACAGCAGCCTTTTAAACTCACCTGAGCTAACAGGTATGTGAGCTGGTTACTCTGCTGCGCTTAAAATTTCTTTTTTGGTTTGCTACAATGCCTTTTCTGAAACGTTGTCTCCCTCTGCTGGAACACTGACTTCTTTCATTTAATGCCTGCAGACTATAAAAGAGAAACCAACCCAAAAAGTTTGGTTGATTAGTCTGTGGCATTCTTTTAAACTGTTGCTTATGGCGGTCTCTGTGAGCTTCTCAGTGACATTCAGCCATCCAGGTATCCTGCCTGCAGTAGACGGAATGTGGCAATGGAACGCTGGCTGCGCGTGTCATAATAGGCTCTGAGCCTTTATATACCTGCGCACAGCAGCAGCCACCTTCAGTCTGCTGCTGGACAGCCAGCAGCAGCAGCAGCAGGAGAGGTAATTAATCAGCAACCCTCCTGCTAAGGGTAGACTGCTGCTCGTTCCACCCCCCCCCCCCGCCTTAATTGGTTCTCCTCCCTTCCAACGGTGTTGAGGCGGGTGGGAACAGCCGGGGGTTGAGGGTACTGTGCTAAAAGAGGTGGAGTTATGCAGATCTAAAACGCGTGGATTGCAGCAGCAGCAAGCCGAAAAGTGCAGGCATGTGAGGGATCTAGAGGTTGACAGCATGTCTTCTTAACGGGAGTCCAGGTGGCCATCTCCACAAATGGACTTTTCAGAATCCTTGGGTGGCACCGTAGTCGGAAACCAATTCTGGTTATCGCTTCTCGGCCTTTTGGCTAAGATCAAGTGTAGTATCTGTTCTTATCAGTTTAATATCTGATACGTCCCCTATCTGGGGACCATATATTAAATGGATTTTTAGAACAGGGAGATGGAAAAAGAGCTTGCTCTGTCCACTCCACGCATTGACCTGGTATTGCAGTATCTCCAGGACCGGTGCACCCCTTCTTTAATGCAGTTTCTAAAATCAGAAAGAATTGAATTCAATGCTTTTTGTTCATTTTGCTTGTTTGTCGGATTTTGGGATGGACTCTTTGGCTTTGCTTTTCTTCTCCTCATTGGATTTTTCATGTTAAAAGTTGCAGAAGCCAGATGACAAGCTCATTTTGGTTCAACTTCAGCAACTGTGCATTGCATTGCCATGTAATGTAATGTAATGCAATGCTATCTATCTAGCTCTCCCTCTATACTTCCTTTTGGATAAACAGACATATTAGGCAAGCATTTTGGAGCTTTCACCTAAATAACTACAGGTGGTGAGATAAGCTGCACAATATAATTGACCTTTCAGTATATTGTTGCACACACACCATCTATTTAGCAAATGCCCTTGTTATCAACAGCAGCCTTTTAAACTCACCTGAGCTAACAGGTATGTGAGCTGGTTACTCTGCTGCGCTTAAAATTTCTTTTTTGGTTTGCTACAATGCCTTTTCTGAAACGTTGTCTCCCTCTGCTGGAACACTGACTTCTTTCATTTAATGCCTGCAGACTATAAAAGAGAAACCAACCCAAAAAGTTTGGTTGATTAGTCTGTGGCATTCTTTTAAACTGTTGCTTATGGCGGTCTCTGTGAGCTTCTCAGTGACATTCAGCCATCCAGGTATCCCGCCTGCAGTAGACGGAATGTGGCAATGGAACGCTGGCTGCGCGTGTCATAATAGGCTCTGAGCCTTTATATACCTGCGCACAGCAGCAGCCACCTTCAGTCTGCTGCTGGACAGCCAGCAGCAGCAGCAGCAGGAGAGGTAATTAATCAGCAACCCTCCTGCTAAGGGTAGACAGCTGCTCGTTCCACCCCCCCCCCGCCTTAATTGGTTCTCCTCCCTTCCAACGGTGTTGAGGCGGGTGGGAACAGCCGGGGGTTGAGGGTACTGTGCTAAAAGAGGTGGAGTTATGCAGATCTAAAACGCGTGGATTGCAGCAGCAGCAAGCCGAAAAGTGCAGGCATGTGAGGGATCTAGAGGTTGACAGCATGTCTTCTTAACGGGAGTCCAGGTGGCCATCTCCACAAATGGACTTTTCAGAATCCTTGGGTGGCACCGTAGTCGGAAACCAATTCTGGTTATCGCTTCTCGGCCTTTTGGCTAAGATCAAGTGTAGTATCTGTTCTTATCAGTTTAATATCTGATACGTCCCCTATCTGGGGACCATATATTAAATGGATTTTTAGAACAGGGAGATGGAAAAAGAGCTTGCTCTGTCCACTCCACGCATTGACCTGGTATTGCAGTATCTCCAGGACCGGTGCACCCCTTCTTTAATGCAGTTTCTAAAATCAGAAAGAATTGAATTCAATGCTTTTTGTTCATTTTGCTTGTTTGTCGGATTTTGGGATGGACTCTTTGGCTTTGCTTTTCTTCTCCTCATTGGATTTTTCATGTTAAAAGTTGCAGAAGCCAGATGACAAGCTCATTTTGGTTCAACTTCAGCAACTGTGCATTGCATTGCCATGTAATGTAATGTAATGCAATGCTATCTATCTAGCTCTCCCTCTATACTTCCTTTTGGATAAACAGACATATTAGGCAAGCATTTTGGAGCTTTCACCTAAATAACTACAGGTGGTGAGATAAGCTGCACAATATAATTGACCTTTCAGTATATTGTTGCACACACACCATCTATTTAGCAAATGCCCTTGTTATCAACAGCAGCCTTTTAAACTCACCTGAGCTAACAGGTATGTGAGCTGGTTACTCTGCTGCGCTTAAAATTTCTTTTTTGGTTTGCTACAATGCCTTTTCTGAAACGTTGTCTCCCTCTGCTGGAACACTGACTTCTTTCATTTAATGCCTGCAGACTATAAAAGAGAAACCAACCCAAAAAGTTTGGTTGATTAGTCTGTGGCATTCTTTTAAACTGTTGCTTATGGCGGTCTCTGTGAGCTTCTCAGTGACATTCAGCCATCCAGGTATCCCGCCTGCAGTAGACGGAATGTGGCAATGGAACGCTGGCTGCGCGTGTCATAATAGGCTCTGAGCCTTTATATACCTGCGCACAGCAGCAGCCACCTTCAGTCTGCTGCTGGACAGCCAGCAGCAGCAGCAGCAGGAGAGGTAATTAATCAGCAACCCTCCTGCTAAGGGTAGACAGCTGCTCGTTCCACCCCCCCCCGCCTTAATTGGTTCTCCTCCCTTCCAACGGTGTTGAGGCGGGTGGGAACAGCCGGGGGTTGAGGGTACTGTGCTAAAAGAGGTGGAGTTATGCAGATCTAAAACGCGTGGATTGCAGCAGCAGCAAGCCGAAAAGTGCAGGCATGTGAGGGATCTAGAGGTTGACAGCATGTCTTCTTAACGGGAGTCCAGGTGGCCATCTCCACAAATGGACTTTTCAGAATCCTTGGGTGGCACCGTAGTCGGAAACCAATTCTGGTTATCGCTTCTCGGCCTTTTGGCTAAGATCAAGTGTAGTATCTGTTCTTATCAGTTTAATATCTGATACGTCCCCTATCTGGGGACCATATATTAAATGGATTTTTAGAACAGGGAGATGGAAAAAGAGCTTGCTCTGTCCACTCCACGCATTGACCTGGTATTGCAGTATCTCCAGGACCGGTGCACCCCTTCTTTAATGCAGTTTCTAAAATCAGAAAGAATTGAATTCAATGCTTTTTGTTCATTTTGCTTGTTTGTCGGATTTTGGGATGGACTCTTTGGCTTTGCTTTTCTTCTCCTCATTGGATTTTTCATGTTAAAAGTTGCAGAAGCCAGATGACAAGCTCATTTTGGTTCAACTTCAGCAACTGTGCATTGCATTGCCATGTAATGTAATGTAATGCAATGCTATCTATCTAGCTCTCCCTCTATACTTCCTTTTGGATAAACAGACATATTAGGCAAGCATTTTGGAGCTTTCACCTAAATAACTACAGGTGGTGAGATAAGCTGCACAATATAATTGACCTTTCAGTATATTGTTGCACACACACCATCTATTTAGCAAATGCCCTTGTTATCAACAGCAGCCTTTTAAACTCACCTGAGCTAACAGGTATGTGAGCTGGTTACTCTGCTGCGCTTAAAATTTCTTTTTTGGTTTGCTACAATGCCTTTTCTGAAACGTTGTCTCCCTCTGCTGGAACACTGACTTCTTTCATTTAATGCCTGCAGACTATAAAAGAGAAACCAACCCAAAAAGTTTGGTTGATTAGTCTGTGGCATTCTTTTAAACTGTTGCTTATGGCGGTCTCTGTGAGCTTCTCAGTGACATTCAGCCATCCAGGTATCCCGCCTGCAGTAGACGGAATGTGGCAATGGAACGCTGGCTGCGCGTGTCATAATAGGCTCTGAGCCTTTATATACCTGCGCACAGCAGCAGCCACCTTCAGTCTGCTGCTGGACAGCCAGCAGCAGCAGCAGCAGGAGAGGTAATTAATCAGCAACCCTCCTGCTAAGGGTAGACAGCTGCTCGTTCCACCCCCCCCCGCCTTAATTGGTTCTCCTCCCTTCCAACGGTGTTGAGGCGGGTGGGAACAGCCGGGGGTTGAGGGTACTGTGCTAAAAGAGGTGGAGTTATGCAGATCTAAAACGCGTGGATTGCAGCAGCAGCAAGCCGAAAAGTGCAGGCATGTGAGGGATCTAGAGGTTGACAGCATGTCTTCTTAACGGGAGTCCAGGTGGCCATCTCCACAAATGGACTTTTCAGAATCCTTGGGTGGCACCGTAGTCGGAAACCAATTCTGGTTATCGCTTCTCGGCCTTTTGGCTAAGATCAAGTGTAGTATCTGTTCTTATCAGTTTAATATCTGATACGTCCCCTATCTGGGGACCATATATTAAATGGATTTTTAGAACAGGGAGATGGAAAAAGAGCTTGCTCTGTCCACTCCACGCATTGACCTGGTATTGCAGTATCTCCAGGACCGGTGCACCCCTTCTTTAATGCAGTTTCTAAAATCAGAAAGAATTGAATTCAATGCTTTTTGTTCATTTTGCTTGTTTGTCGGATTTTGGGATGGACTCTTTGGCTTTGCTTTTCTTCTCCTCATTGGATTTTTCATGTTAAAAGTTGCAGAAGCCAGATGACAAGCTCATTTTGGTTCAACTTCAGCAACTGTGCATTGCATTGCCATGTAATGTAATGTAATGCAATGCTATCTATCTAGCTCTCCCTCTATACTTCCTTTTGGATAAACAGACATATTAGGCAAGCATTTTGGAGCTTTCACCTAAATAACTACAGGTGGTGAGATAAGCTGCACAATATAATTGACCTTTCAGTATATTGTTGCACACACACCATCTATTTAGCAAATGCCCTTGTTATCAACAGCAGCCTTTTAAACTCACCTGAGCTAACAGGTATGTGAGCTGGTTACTCTGCTGCGCTTAAAATTTCTTTTTTGGTTTGCTACAATGCCTTTTCTGAAACGTTGTCTCCCTCTGCTGGAACACTGACTTCTTTCATTTAATGCCTGCAGACTATAAAAGAGAAACCAACCCAAAAAGTTTGGTTGATTAGTCTGTGGCATTCTTTTAAACTGTTGCTTATGGCGGTCTCTGTGAGCTTCTCAGTGACATTCAGCCATCCAGGTATCCCGCCTGCAGTAGACGGAATGTGGCAATGGAACGCTGGCTGCGCGTGTCATAATAGGCTCTGAGCCTTTATATACCTGCGCACAGCAGCAGCCACCTTCAGTCTGCTGGACAGCCAGCAGCAGCAGCAGCAGGAGAGGTAATTAATCAGCAACCCTCCTGCTAAGGGTAGACAGCTGCTCGTTCCACCCCCCCCCCGCCTTAATTGGTTCTCCTCCCTTCCAACGGTGTTGAGGCAGGTGGGAACAGCCGGGGGTTGAGGGTACTGTGCTAAAAGAGGTGGAGTTATGCAGATCTAAAACGCGTGGATTGCAGCAGCAGCAAGCCGAAAAGTGCAGGCATGTGAGGGATCTAGAGGTTGACAGCATGTCTTCTTAACGGGAGTCCAGGTGGCCCTCTCCACAAATGGACTTTTCAGAATCCTTGGGTGGCACCGTAGTCGGAAACCAATTCTGGTTATCGCTTCTCGGCCTTTTGGCTAAGATCAAGTGTAGTATCTGTTCTTATCAGTTTAATATCTGATACGTCCCCTATCTGGGGACCATATATTAAATGGATTTTTAGAACAGGGAGATGGAAAAAGAGCTTGCTCTGTCCACTCCACGCATTGACCTGGTATTGCAGTATCTCCAGGACCGGTGCACCCCTTCTTTAATGCAGTTTCTAAAATCAGAAAGAATTGAATTCAATGCTTTTTGTTCATTTTGCTTGTTTGTCGGATTTTGGGATGGACTCTTTGGCTTTGCTTTTCTTCTCCTCATTGGATTTTTCATGTTAAAAGTTGCAGAAGCCAGATGACAAGCTCATTTTGGTTCAACTTCAGCAACTGTGCATTGCATTGCCATGTAATGTAATGTAATGCAATGCTATCTATCTAGCTCTCCCTCTATACTTCCTTTTGGATAAACAGACATATTAGGCAAGCATTTTGGAGCTTTCACCTAAATAACTACAGGTGGTGAGATAAGCTGCACAATATAATTGACCTTTCAGTATATTGTTGCACACACACCATCTATTTAGCAAATGCCCTTGTTATCAACAGCAGCCTTTTAAACTCACCTGAGCTAACAGGTATGTGAGCTGGTTACTCTGCTGTGCTTAAAATTTCTTTTTTGGTTTGCTACAATGCCTTTTCTGAAACATTGTCTCCCTCTGCTGGAACACTGACTTCTTTCATTTAATGCCTGCAGACTATAAAAGAGAAACCAACCCAAAAAGTTTGGTTGATTAGTCTGTGGCATTCTTTTAAACTGTTGCTTATGGCGGTCTCTGTGAGCTTCTCAGTGACATTCAGCCATCCAGGTATCCCGCCTGCAGTAGACGGAATGTGGCAATGGAACGCTGGCTGCGCGTGTCATAATAGGCTCTGAGCCTTTATATACCTGCGCACAGCAGCAGCCACCTTCAGTCTGCTGCTGGACAGCCAGCAGCAGCAGCAGCAGGAGAGGTAATTAATCAGCAACCCTCCTGCTAAGGGTAGACAGCTGCTCGTTCCACCCCCCCCCCCCGCCTTAATTGGTTCTCCTCCCTTCCAACGGTGTTGAGGCGGGTGGGAACAGCCGGGGGTTGAGGGTACTGTGCTAAAAGAGGTGGAGTTATGCAGATCTAAAACGCGTGGATTGCAGCAGCAGCAAGCCGAAAAGTGCAGGCATGTGAGGGATCTAGAGGTTGACAGCATGTCTTCTTAACGGGAGTCCAGGTGGCCATCTCCACAAATGGACTTTTCAGAATCCTTGGGTGGCACCGTAGTCGGAAACGAATTCTGGTTATCGCTTCTCGGCCTTTTGGCTAAGATCAAGTGTAGTATCTGTTCTTATCAGTTTAATATCTGATACGTCCCCTATCTGGGGACCATATATTAAATGGATTTTTAGAACAGGGAGATGGAAAAAGAGCTTGCTCTGTCCACTCCACGCATTGACCTGGTATTGCAGTATCTCCAGGACCGGTGCACCCCTTCTTTAATGCAGTTTCTAAAATCAGAAAGAATTGAATTCAATGCTTTTTGTTCATTTTGCTTGTTTGTCGGATTTTGGGATGGACTCTTTGGCTTTGCTTTTCTTCTCCTCATTGGATTTTTCATGCTAAAAGTTGCAGAAGCCAGATGACAAGCTCATTTTGGTTCAACTTCAGCAACTGTGCATTGCATTGCCATGTAATGTAATGTAATGCAATGCTATCTATCTAGCTCTCCCTCTATACTTCCTTTTGGATAAACAGACATATTAGGCAAGCATTTTGGAGCTTTCACCTAAATAACTACAGGTGGTGAGATAAGCTGCACAATATAATTGACCTTTCAGTATATTGTTGCACACACACCATCTATTTAGCAAATGCCCTTGTTATCAACAGCAGCCTTTTAAACTCACCTGAGCTAACAGGTATGTGAGCTGGTTACTCTGCTGCGCTTAAAATTTCTTTTTTGGTTTGCTACAATGCCTTTTCTGAAACGTTGTCTCCCTCTGCTGGAACACTGACTTCTTTCATTTAATGCCTGCAGACTATAAAAGAGAAACCAACCCAAAAAGTTTGGTTGATTAGTCTGTGGCATTCTTTTAAACTGTTGCTTATGGCGGTCTCTGTGAGCTTCTCAGTGACATTCAGCCATCCAGGTATCCCGCCTGCAGTAGACGGAATGTGGCAATGGAACGCTGGCTGCGCGTGTCATAATAGGCTCTGAGCCTTTATATACCTGCGCACAGCAGCAGCCACCTTCAGTCTGCTGCTGGACAGCCAGCAGCAGCAGCAGCAGGAGAGGTAATTAATCAGCAACCCTCCTGCTAAGGGTAGACAGCTGCTCGTTCCACCCCCCCCCCCGCCTTAATTGGTTCTCCTCCCTTCCAACGGTGTTGAGGCGGGTGGGAACAGACGGGGGTTGAGGGTACTGTGCTAAAAGAGGTGGAGTTATGCAGATCTAAAACGCGTGGATTGCAGCAGCAGCAAGCCGAAAAGTGCAGGCATGTGAGGGATCTAGAGGTTGACAGCATGTCTTCTTAACGGGAGTCCAGGTGGCCATCTCCACAAATGGACTTTTCAGAATCCTTGGGTGGCACCGTAGTCGGAAACCAATTCTGGTTATCGCTTCTCGGCCTTTTGGCTAAGATCAAGTGTAGTATCTGTTCTTATCAGTTTAATATCTGATACGTCCCCTATCTGGGGACCATATATTAAATGGATTTTTAGAACAGGGAGATGGAAAAAGAGCTTGCTCTGTCCACTCCACGCATTGACCTGGTATTGCAGTATCTCCAGGACCGGTGCACCCCTTCTTTAATGCAGTTTCTAAAATCAGAAAGAATTGAATTCAATGCTTTTTGTTCATTTTGCTTGTTTGTCGGATTTTGGGATGGACTCTTTGGCTTTGCTTTTCTTCTCCTCATTGGATTTTTCATGTTAAAAGTTGCAGAAGCCAGATGACAAGCTCATTTTGGTTCAACTTCAGCAACTGTGCATTGCATTGCCATGTAATGTAATGTAATGCAATGCTATCTATCTAGCTCTCCCTCTATACTTCCTTTTGGATAAACAGACATATTAGGCAAGCATTTTGGAGCTTTCACCTAAATAACTACAGGTGGTGAGATAAGCTGCACAATATAATTGACCTTTCAGTATATTGTTGCACACACACCATCTATTTAGCAAATGCCCTTGTTATCAACAGCAGCCTTTTAAACTCACCTGAGCTAACAGGTATGTGAGCTGGTTACTCTGCTGCGCTTAAAATTTCTTTTTTGGTTTGCTACAATGCCTTTTCTGAAACGTTGTCTCCCTCTGCTGGAACACTGACTTCTTTCATTTAATGCCTGCAGACTATAAAAGAGAAACCAACCCAAAAAGTTTGGTTGATTAGTCTGTGGCATTCTTTTAAACTGTTGCTTATGGCGGTCTCTGTGAGCTTCTCAGTGACATTCAGCCATCCAGGTATCCCGCCTGCAGTAGACGGAATGTGGCAATGGAACGCTGGCTGCGCGTGTCATAATAGGCTCTGAGCCTTTATATACCTGCGCACAGCAGCAGCCACCTTCAGTCTGCTGCTGGACAGCCAGCAGCAGCAGCAGCAGGAGAGGTAATTAATCAGCAACCCTCCTGCTAAGGGTAGACAGCTGCTCGTTCCACCCCCCCCCGCCTTAATTGGTTCTCCTCCCTTCCAACGGTGTTGAGGCGGGTGGGAACAGCCGGGGGTTGAGGGTACTGTGCTAAAAGAGGTGGAGTTATGCAGATCTAAAACGCGTGGATTGCAGCAGCAGCAAGCCGAAAAGTGCAGGCATGTGAGGGATCTAGAGGTTGACAGCATGTCTTCTTAACGGGAAACCAGGTGTCCATCTCCACAAATGGACTTTTCAGAATCCTTGGGTGGCACCGTAGTCGGAAACCAATTCTGGTTATCGCTTCTCGGCCTTTTGGCTAAGATCAAGTGTAGTATCTGTTCTTATCAGTTTAATATCTGATACGTCCCCTATCTGGGGACCATATATTAAATGGATTTTTAGAACAGGGAGATGGAAAAAGAGCTTGCTCTGTCCACTCCACGCATTGACCTGGTATTGCAGTATCTCCAGGACCGGTGCACCCCTTCTTTAATGCAGTTTCTAAAATCAGAAAGAATTGAATTCAATGCTTTTTGTTCATTTTGCTTGTTTGTCGGATTTTGGGATGGACTCTTTGGCTTTGCTTTTCTTCTCCTCATTGGATTTTTCATGTTAAAAGTTGCAGAAGCCAGATGACAAGCTCATTTTGGTTCAACTTCAGCAACTGTGCATTGCATTGCCATGTAATGTAATGTAATGCAATGCTATCTATCTAGCTCTCCCTCTATACTTCCTTTTGGATAAACAGACATATTAGGCAAGCATTTTGGAGCTTTCACCTAAATAACTACAGGTGGTGAGATAAGCTGCACAATATAATTGACCTTTCAGTATATTGTTGCACACACACCATCTATTTAGCAAATGCCCTTGTTATCAACAGCAGCCTTTTAAACTCACCTGAGCTAACAGGTATGTGAGCTGGTTACTCTGCTGCGCTTAAAATTTCTTTTTTGGTTTGCTACAATGCCTTTTCTGAAACGTTGTCTCCCTCTGCTGGAACACTGACTTCTTTCATTTAATGCCTGCAGACTATAAAAGAGAAACCAACCCAAAAAGTTTGGTTGATTAGTCTGTGGCATTCTTTTAAACTGTTGCTTATGGCGGTCTCTGTGAGCTTCTCAGTGACATTCAGCCATCCAGGTATCCCGCCTGCAGTAGACGGAATGTGGCAATGGAACGCTGGCTGCGCGTGTCATAATAGGCTCTGAGCCTTTATATACCTGCGCACAGCAGCAGCCACCTTCAGTCTGCTGCTGGACAGCCAGCAGCAGCAGCAGCAGGAGAGGTAATTAATCAGCAACCCTCCTGCTAAGGGTAGACAGCTGCTCGTTCCACCCCCCCCCCCCCCGCCTTAATTGGTTCTCCTCCCTTCCAACGGTGTTGAGGCGGGTGGGAACAGCCGGGGGTTGAGGGTACTGTGCTAAAAGAGGTGGAGTTATGCAGATCTAAAACGCGTGGATTGCAGCAGCAGCAAGCCGAAAAGTGCAGGCATGTGAGGGATCTAGAGGTTGACAGCATGTCTTCTTAACGGGAGTCCAGGTGGCCATCTCCACAAATGGACTTTTCAGAATCCTTGGGTGGCACCGTAGTCGGAAACCAATTCTGGTTATCGCTTCTCGGCCTTTTGGCTAAGATCAAGTGTAGTATCTGTTCTTATCAGTTTAATATCTGATACGTCCCCTATCTGGGGACCATATATTAAATGGATTTTTAGAACAGGGAGATGGAAAAAGAGCTTGCTCTGTCCACTCCACGCATTGACCTGGTATTGCAGTATCTCCAGGACCGGTGCACCCCTTCTTTAATGCAGTTTCTAAAATCAGAAAGAATTGAATTCAATGCTTTTTGTTCATTTTGCTTGTTTGTCGGATTTTGGGATGGACTCTTTGGCTTTGCTTTTCTTCTCCTCATTGGATTTTTCATGTTAAAAGTTGCAGAAGCCAGATGACAAGCTCATTTTGGTTCAACTTCAGCAACTGTGCATTGCATTGCCATGTAATGTAATGTAATGCAATGCTATCTATCTAGCTCTCCCTCTATACTTCCTTTTGGATAAACAGACATATTAGGCAAGCATTTTGGAGCTTTCACCTAAATAACTACAGGTGGTGAGATAAGCTGCACAATATAATTGACCTTTCAGTATATTGTTGCACACACACCATCTATTTAGCAAATGCCCTTGTTATCAACAGCAGCCTTTTAAACTCACCTGAGCTAACAGGTATGTGAGCTGGTTACTCTGCTGCGCTTAAAATTTCTTTTTTGGTTTGCTACAATGCCTTTTCTGAAACGTTGTCTCCCTCTGCTGGAACACTGACTTCTTTCATTTAATGCCTGCAGACTATAAAAGAGAAACCAACCCAAAAAGTTTGGTTGATTAGTCTGTGGCATTCTTTTAAACTGTTGCTTATGGCGGTCTCTGTGAGCTTCTCAGTGACATTCAGCCATCCAGGTATCCCGCCTGCAGTAGACGGAATGTGGCAATGGAACGCTGGCTGCGCGTGTCATAATAGCCTCTGAGCCTTTATATACCTGCGCACAGCAGCAGCCACCTTCAGTCTGCTGCTGGACAGCCAGCAGCAGCAGCAGCAGGAGAGGTAATTAATCAGCAACCCTCCTGCTAAGGGTAGACAGCTGCTCGTTCCACCCCCCCCCCGCCTTAATTGGTTCTCCTCCCTTCCAACGGTGTTGAGGCGGGTGGGAACAGCCGGGGGTTGAGGGTACTGTGCTAAAAGAGGTGGAGTTATGCAGATCTAAAACGCGTGGATTGCAGCAGCAGCAAGCCGAAAAGTGCAGGCATGTGAGGGATCTAGAGGTTGACAGCATGTCTTCTTAACGGGAGTCCAGGTGGCCATCTCCACAAATGGACTTTTCAGAATCCTTGGGTGGCACCGTAGTCGGAAACCAATTCTGGTTATCGCTTCTCGGCCTTTTGGCTAAGATCAAGTGTAGTATCTGTTCTTATCAGTTTAATATCTGATACGTCCCCTATCTGGGGACCATATATTAAATGGATTTTTAGAACAGGCAGATGGAAAAAGAGCTTGCTCTGTCCACTCCACGCATTGACCTGGTATTGCAGTATCTCCAGGACCGGTGCACCCCTTCTTTAATGCAGTTTCTAAAATCAGAAAGAATTGAATTCAATGCTTTTTGTTCATTTTGCTTGTTTGTCGGATTTTGGGATGGACTCTTTGGCTTTGCTTTTCTTCTCCTCATTGGATTTTTCATGTTAAAAGTTGCAGAAGCCAGATGACAAGCTCATTTTGGTTCAACTTCAGCAACTGTGCATTGCATTGCCATGTAATGTAATGTAATGCAATGCTATCTATCTAGCTCTCCCTCTATACTTCCTTTTGGATAAACAGACATATTAGGCAAGCATTTTGGAGCTTTCACCTAAATAACTACAGGTGGTGAGATAAGCTGCACAATATAATTGACCTTTCAGTATATTGTTGCACACACACCATCTATTTAGCAAATGCCCTTGTTATCAACAGCAGCCTTTTAAACTCACCTGAGCTAACAGGTATGTGAGCTGGTTACTCTGCTGCGCTTAAAATTTCTTTTTTGGTTTGCTACAATGCCTTTTCTAAAACGTTGTCTCCCTCTGCTGGAACACTGACTTCTTTCATTTAATGCCTGCAGACTATAAAAGAGAAACCAACCCAAAAAGTTTGGTTGATTAGTCTGTGGCATTCTTTTAAACTGTTGCTTATGGCGGTCTCTATGAGCTTCTCAGTGACATTCAGCCATCCAGGTATCCCGCCTGCAGTAGACGGAATGTGGCAATGGAACGCTGGCTGCGCGTGTCATAATAGGCTCTTAGCCTTTATATACCTGCGCACAGCAGCAGCCACCTTCAGTCTGCTGCTGGACAGCCAGCAGCAGCAGCAGCAGGAGAGGTAATTAATCAGCAACCCTCCTGCTAAGGGTAGACAGCTGCTCGTTCCACCCCCCCCCCCCCGCCTTAATTGGTTCTCCTCCCTTCCAACGGTGTTGAGGCGGGTGGGAACAGCCGGGGGTTGAGGGTACTGTGCTAAAAGAGGTGGAGTTATGCAGATCTAAAACGCGTGGATTGCAGCAGCAGCAAGCCGAAAAGTGCAGGCATGTGAGGGATCTAGAGGTTGACAGCATGTCTTCTTAACGGGAGTCCAGGTGGCCATCTCCACAAATGGACTTTTCAGAATCCTTGGGTGGCACCGTAGTCGGAAACCAATTCTGGTTATCGCTTCTCGGCCTTTTGGCTAAGATCAAGTGTAGTATCTGTTCTTATCAGTTTAATATCTGATACGTCCCCTATCTGGGGACCATATATTAAATGGATTTTTAGAACAGGGAGATGGAAAAAGAGCTTGCTCTGTCCACTCCACGCATTGACCTGGTATTGCAGTATCTCCAGGACCGGTGCACCCCTTCTTTAATGCAGTTTCTAAAATCAGAAAGAATTGAATTCAATGCTTTTTGTTCATTTTGCTTGTTTGTCGGATTTTGGGATGGACTCTTTGGCTTTGCTTTTCTTCTCCTCATTGGATTTTTCATGTTAAAAGTTGCAGAAGCCAGATGACAAGCTCATTTTGGTTCAACTTCAGCAACTGTGCATTGCATTGCCATGTAATGTAATGTAATGCAATGCTATCTATCTAGCTCTCCCTCTATACTTCCTTTTGGATAAACAGACATATTAGGCAAGCATTTTGGAGCTTTCACCTAAATAACTACAGGTGGTGAGATAAGCTGCACAATATAATTGACCTTTCAGTATATTGTTGCACACACACCATCTATTTAGCAAATGCCCTTGTTATCAACAGCAGCCTTTTAAACTCACCTGAGCTAACAGGTATGTGAGCTGGTTACTCTGCTGCGCTTAAAATTTCTTTTTTGGTTTGCTACAATGCCTTTTCTGAAACGTTGTCTCCCTCTGCTGGAACACTGACTTCTTTCATTTAATGCCTGCAGACTATAAAAGAGAAACCAACCCAAAAAGTTTGGTTGATTAGTCTGTGGCATTCTTTTAAACTGTTGCTTATGGCGGTCTCTGTGAGCTTCTCAGTGACATTCAGCCATCCAGGTATCCCGCCTGCAGTAGACGGAATGTGGCAATGGAACGCTGGCTGCGCGTGTCATAATAGGCTCTGAGCCTTTATATACCTGCGCACAGCAGCAGCCACCTTCAGTCTGCTGCTGGACAGCCAGCAGCAGCAGCAGCAGGAGAGGTAATTAATCAGCAACCCTCCTGCTAAGGGTAGACAGCTGCTCGTTCCACCCCCCCCCCCCGCCTTAATTGGTTCTCCTCCCTTCCAACGGTGTTGAGGCGGGTGGGAACAGCCGGGGGTTGAGGGTACTGTGCTAAAAGAGGTGGAGTTATGCAGATCTAAAACGCGTGGATTGCAGCAGCAGCAAGCCGAAAAGTGCAGGCATGTGAGGGATCTAGAGGTTGACAGCATGTCTTCTTAACGGGAGTCCAGGTGGCCATCTCCACAAATGGACTTTTCAGAA
Source organism: Phyllobates terribilis (assembly GCF_046119375.1). NCBI lineage: Eukaryota > Metazoa > Chordata > Amphibia > Anura > Dendrobatidae > Phyllobates > Phyllobates terribilis. The sequence continues at coordinate 9,764,733 of NW_027362800.1, read as the reverse complement.
TCCTTGGGTGGCACCGTAGTCGGAAACCAATTCTGGTTATCGCTTCTCGGCCTTTTGGCTAAGATCAAGTGTAGTATCTGTTCTTATCAGTTTAATATCTGATACGTCCCCTATCTGGGGACCATATATTAAATGGATTTTTAGAACAGGGAGATGGAAAAAGAGCTTGCTCTGTCCACTCCACGCATTGACCTGGTATTGCAGTATCTCCAGGACCGGTGCACCTCTTCTTTAATGCAGTTTCTAAAATCAGAAAGAATTGAATTCAATGCTTTTTGTTCATTTTGCTTGTTTGTCGGATTTTGGGATGGACTCTTTGGCTTTGCTTTTCTTCTCCTCATTGGATTTTTCATGTTAAAAGTTGCAGAAGCCAGATGACAAGCTCATTTTGGTTCAACTTCAGCAACTGTGCATTGCATTGCCATGTAATGTAATGTAATGCAATGCTATCTATCTAGCTCTCCCTCTATACTTCCTTTTGGATAAACAGACATATTAGGCAAGCATTTTGGAGCTTTCACCTAAATAACTACAGGTGGTGAGATAAGCTGCACAATATAATTGACCTTTCAGTATATTGTTGCACACACACCATCTATTTAGCAAATGCCCTTGTTATCAACAGCAGCCTTTTAAACTCACCTGAGCTAACAGGTATGTGAGCTGGTTACTCTGCTGCGCTTAAAATTTCTTTTTTGGTTTGCTACAATGCCTTTTCTGAAACGTTGTCTCCCTCTGCTGGAACACTGACTTCTTTCATTTAATGCCTGCAGACTATAAAAGAGAAACCAACCCAAAAAGTTTGGTTGATTAGTCTGTGGCATTCTTTTAAACTGTTGCTTATGGCGGTCTCTGTGAGCTTCTCAGTGACATTCAGCCATCCAGGTATCCCGCCTGCAGTAGACGGAATGTGGCAATGGAACGCTGGCTGCGCGTGTCATAATAGGCTCTGAGCCTTTATATACCTGCGCACAGCAGCAGCCACCTTCAGTCTGCTGCTGGACAGCCAGCAGCAGCAGCAGCAGGAGAGGTAATTAATCAGCAACCCTCCTGCTAAGGGTAGACAGCTGCTCGTTCCACCCCCCCCCCCGCCTTAATTGGTTCTCCTCCCTTCCAACGGTGTTGAGGCGGGTGGGAACAGCCGGGGGTTGAGGGTACTGTGCTAAAAGAGGTGGAGTTATGCAGATCTAAAACGCGTGGATTGCAGCAGCAGCAAGCCGAAAATTGCAGGCATGTGAGGGATCTAGAGGTTGACAGCATGTCTTCTTAACGGGAGTCCAGGTGGCCATCTCCACAAATGGACTTTTCAGAATCCTTGGGTGGCACCGTAGTCGGAAACCAATTCTGGTTATCGCTTCTCGGCCTTTTGGCTAAGATACCACATCTTGCCAGAAGGATTCTAAGCCAATCGTGCCCTTGGCCTTGAGGCATCGGCGGTGTAAAAGCCGTCTTAAGCCTCATGCTGCTTTAGGGGGCAGATACGCAAAGAAACCAAGAAGGCGATCGACCCTATCTACCTTTTGAAGATGGCATCAGCAGTAGCGGCCGCAGTGCGCTATGCCAGAGCTGGTGACCTTCGCATCAAGAACTCTTTCAAGATCGAAGTGGACGATGCATCCAAGGAGAAGATGACCTTGAAGTTTTTCGTGAGGAGAGTGCTGCTGGAGATCCTAGGAGTAAAGAGGGAAGACATCCTGGCCCTTCAAGATCGCCCCGGTTCCTTCACTTTGACTCTGGAGTCGGAGTATGCGTGCCAGAACCTCTTCCGCCAGATTCACCTGCACCTTTCAGATGAGGATCTTAAAGGACTCACCTTTGTCATCCTTTACTCCGGTGGAGAGAAGCCGCTCGTGGTTCAGATGAGCAACCCTCATGTTCCCTTAGTTAATATTATTTGCTTTCTTCAAAACTATTTCCCAGAACTGCGGTATTCCCACAAGGTCATGAATGAGGAAAACCTCTGGACGGGAAAGCATAAATTTTTTGTTAAATTTTGTGAAGATCCAAATGGCATTGGTGGTCAGCGTCATCCTCCGTCAAGTTTCCTGATCGGTAGGGAGCGGGGGCGCCTCTTCTACCCGGACATGCCCCTCTTCTGCCGGAAATGCATGTGTTTCGGTCACACTTATGAGAACTGCAAGGAGGAGGTGGCAATCTGTAAGAAGTGCTACAAGCATGGACATGCCACAATGGACTGTACCAATGAGATGGTGTGCAACATCTGCCGGGTCCCAGGTCACTCCTTCCGGGAGTGTCCTTTGAAGAAAAAGGCGGAAACCTATGCTGAAACGCTGGCAAAGCAACCTGCCCGTGTGCCTCCATCTGCTCCCGGGGGGCAGAGGCAACCCTCTGCTGTTCCTGCTCCTGCGGGTGCGTCTACAGCGCGGGGGCAGTCTTCTAGCTCTCCAGTACCTGCTCCACAGACCAAGCCTGCTAGTACATCAGGTGGTACGTCTGCACCTGCTGCACAGAGGAAGCCAACTGTAGCACCCTGAGGATTCGGCTGCTACAGGGGTATTGCACCTCAACCCAGAGGTGTGATATTCCACTCCCGGGTAAGGAAGGAGTGTGGAACTGAGCTCAGATAGACTGCATGCACTACATACATCCCATTCCAGAGGAGCAGGCCGACGGCACTCCCACTTAGAAATGTGCAGGTGCGACCGAGCCTGTTCCTGGCTGGAGTGGGAGGGGGGAGGAACATCCCATGTAGTGTAGGGGCAGATAGGGGGAGCAGTCTGGGTAGTGGTAGGAGCTCATTGGGTGCTGGCACCTGAGCTCACACATAGAGGGATATATAAGGAGGGCACCAACTAGGATCAGGGTCAGACGCAGAGGAGCCTGTCAGTCAGTCAGTCAGCTGCAGAGAACAAGTCTGCTGCAGAGGAAGTCAGCCTGCAGCAAGGGAGCAGAGCAGACCTGAGCCTGAAGAGAGAGAGAGTGGAGTGCAGAAAGACCCAGAGGGGGGACAAAGAAGGGACCCAAGAACCCAAATAAGAACACCGGGTGAGGAGTCAGCAGAAGGGTACCGGAACCCAAGCTGGTGGGGGTAAAGACATTCCCCAGCCAGAGACCGGAGACCGTGGGCAGAGTCTGTCACGGTCACCCACTACATTCACCCTGAAGGCACACCACATGGAGGGTCAGGGAACCTGAGGCCAAAGGTTGCCCAACAGAAGGCCCGAGGGAGCTGGATTTAGGTGAATCACTGGTGGGGACGGCTGAAGAAAGGACAGAGGGAGAGCTCAGGGCCACGCTCCGGACTTGTTTGGGGGTTGGCCGGATCCAGGACCTGGTGGACGCAGCACGGCTCGGGAGGTCACTTGGAGCTAGAGTGACCAGGAACATCTGCAGTAAGTAAAGACCCTTAACTGCACTACCCGAGTCTGTCATCATTACCGGCTGCACCGCACCACCACAACCCCCATCCTCTGCGCCTGTCCCCTCTGAGGCTATACCCCTCCCGTTGGGGGTTATCCCACCAAGCTGCGCATCCACCATCAGCCTCAGCGGACCCTGCTGCAGCGGCGGCCACAGTGACCGCATCACAACGGGTGGCGTAGTCGACACAACGAACTTTAATAACATCAGTAAAGACTGCCACATAACCCTGAGCTTGACGCCCTGGGCACGGGACCGGGTCACAGCCGCTCGGAGACTACAACCCCCCCCATCTGATCCGGTGCCGGGTATTCCCCTCAAAAAGGAATATGTCCCAGGGGGCGCGTCAACTTTGGCGTAGTCGGCAGGATTACGTGCCCGCAACACCCGGGTACTGCGTGCCTGAAGAAAAGTGCAAGTTTACCTCAGAAAGGAGTCTCTCGCCGGTTCCGGAGGGTCCACGCCATCGGACTCCATCACCAGTCGTTTCCCGCCGATTGTCCGCCATTTCCAGCTTGTTCCCGCCATCTGCAGAGTTTCCCGCCACTGGGCGACGTTTCCCGCCAAAACCGCAGATTTCCCGCCTTGGAAGAGCAGCGGACGCCATTATGGGCGTGCCAAAGGAGGGCAAGAGGCCACATCCCATCGTGGGCCGGGACAGAAAATGGCGCCAAAAGTGGAAACCGCCCCCACCAACAGAGACTGTGATGCTGGAGGTGTCTGTCAGCGTGAAAGAACTACCCCTGGAGCTGACAGTCACCGAGTTGCCCCGGGACCGCCCTCTAAGTGGGAGGAGACGAAAGAAAAGAGCAAAGATGGGTGTCGCTTGGAGCAGCCTAGAACGAGCGCACCCGGAGGCAAGGTGTCCAGAGCGAGAGCACCCGGAGTCGAGAAGAGGAAGAGTAGACCCGGGAATGGAGCGGCAGCAGAGCAGCACCGGCCCGCTGGCCAGGAGCCTGCCGGAAGCAGAGCAGAGCAGCACCGACCCGATGGTCAGGAGCCTGCTGGAGTCCACAACCCCGCTAGGCTTAGCGGAGATCCTGGCGCAGCTTCCCCGAGATCGGGAGTGCGCGCGGAGTGCCCTGGAGGGCCTCGCGGGAAGGATGGCCCGAGTGCAGAGGGAGATCCTGGCGGAGTGGGGCCGGGAGATGGCCCAGCAAGCTGGAATCCGTCCACGGAACCCGCTCCCTTGGAAGAAGACACCGACTACCTCTGCGGATGACGCGGGAGGACCCAAGGCCGGAGACGGCGCAGAAGAGGGAGCGAGACGTATGGCAGCAGGTAAGGGGGACGCCTATACCCCATACCGGAAGACCACCCACCTGCCCCAGCTCCCCGTCGCAGAGCCCGAAAGTCCCCCTGCCGTACCCGAGACCGCCATGACACCGCCACCGACTAGGCCACGACCGGAAGCCGCCGACGCGACCCCAGTGACGTCACGCGTCGTGACCCGGAGCGTGGCGCAGGAAGAAGAGCCTCCGGCCTGGTCACAGGGCCTAGCGTTTCCGGGCGCCGCATCCAAAGCAGAGCCATCTACCTCCGCGGAGCCTCCGGCCTGGTCGCAAGGCCAGGTAACCCAGGGCGCCGCCGTCCTAACGGTGCCCTTCACCTTCCAGGTGCCCCAGGCCTGGCCGCAAGGCCTGGGCAACCCGGGCGCCATCACCACCGCGCCCGCGCCCGCAATACCAAGGGTGCCACACCTGGGGGAGGACCTCTTCGGCCAGCTCACATGGCCGGACGGGCGGCCCTTCATCTGGCCCGAAGGGTACCCTGAGCTAGAGCGGCAGCAAAGACTAGGGCCCTTGTGTGAGCCCCTGATCCCGGCTCCAAAGCCCGTGACTCGGGTCTCGCCTCCACTCGAGGAAGCCCAGTTCGTGTGGGACCCCACGGGAGAAGATTTGATGGGGTTCACCGGAGAGACTCGGGCAGCTGCAGCAGAGCGTACCGAGTGTTGCCGTCAACAGCTGGCAGAGTTCAAGAGAGAGCGGGAGGAGAGGCGGGCCAGAGAGCAATGGGCCCGGACCCGCAGCGCGGAGCAAAAGAGTCGGACCAGAAGGGACCCCTATGCAGCAGATCGTCCCCGTACCATCGGGACGGTAATAAAGTTTAATGCGCAGCATGGGTGGGGCTTCATAAAGGACCAGAACACCATGGGTGACGTCTTCGTTACCCGACGGGATGTCGAGTCTCACCTGCCAGAGGGTCACAAAGGCCGTGACCTCTACGTCGGTGACGAGGTAACGTTCACCCGGCACAAGTGTGCCAAGGGACCTTACGCCCTCCACGTGCATCGCCTGACAGAGGAGGAGCTGCGGTGTAGGGAGGAAGAGCCAGAAGACCCGGACGGGTTCAAGGCTAGGAGGTACTACGATTAAGAACAGTAGTAAAGAAAAACTGTATATAGTTACCCGTCGGGGTACCCAAGTAGCCGTAACTACTGAGAAGTTTAGTCCCCGTTGGGACCAGTGAACAGTTTAACCCGTGTGTCCCTTACCCAAACCAGGCTGAGGACTGTGAGCAGCCATCCCTTTCCCTTACCTGGCCGGGGACTGAGAACGGCCAAATTCCCCTGTAAATAGTTGCGCTTCCTAAGGCGCCCCCTACTGGTTTTATAAGGAACTGCTTTTCAAAAGACTGTCGCACTTTACCTGGTCACGAGTTGCACGGTGACCAGAGGAGGAAGAAAGAAAGAGACGACGAGAATGTTATAATGATGTCTATATGAAAAAGTTATATATATATAATATTTTATATGTTTTATATGTTTATAAAAATTTGTATGTTTTGGTGTTTTTGTCTTTGCAGCCCGAGGACGTGCTGTGGTTTACCAGGGGGGAATGTAGCACCCTGAGGATTCGGCTGCTACAGGGGTATTGCACCTCAACCCAGAGGTGTGATATTCCACTCCCGGGTAAGGAAGGAGTGTGGAACTGAGCTCAGATAGACTGCATGCACTACATACATCCCATTCCAGAGGAGCAGGCCGACGGCACTCCCACTTAGAAATGTGCAGGTGCGACCGAGCCTGTTCCTGGCTGGAGTGGGAGGGGGGAGGAACATCCCATGTAGTGTAGGGGCAGATAGGGGGAGCAGTCTGGGTAGTGGTAGGAGCTCATTGGGTGCTGGCACCTGAGCTCACACATAGAGGGATATATAAGGAGGGCACCAACTAGGATCAGGGTCAGACGCAGAGGAGCCTGTCAGTCAGTCAGTCAGCTGCAGAGAACAAGTCTGCTGCAGAGGAAGTCAGCCTGCAGCAAGGGAGCAGAGCAGACCTGAGCCTGAAGAGAGAGAGAGTGGAGTGCAGAAAGACCCAGAGGGGGGACAAAGAAGGGACCCAAGAACCCAAATAAGAACACCGGGTGAGGAGTCAGCAGAAGGGTACCGGAACCCAAGCTGGTGGGGGTAAAGACATTCCCCAGCCAGAGACCGGAGACCGTGGGCAGAGTCTGTCACGGTCACCCACTACATTCACCCTGAAGGCACACCACATGGAGGGTCAGGGAACCTGAGGCCAAAGGTTGCCCAACAGAAGGCCCGAGGGAGCTGGATTTAGGTGAATCACTGGTGGGGACGGCTGAAGAAAGGACAGAGGGAGAGCTCAGGGCCACGCTCCGGACTTGTTTGGGGGTTGGCCGGATCCAGGACCTGGTGGACGCAGCACGGCTCGGGAGGTCACTTGGAGCTAGAGTGACCAGGAACATCTGCAGTAAGTAAAGACCCTTAACTGCACTACCCGAGTCTGTCATCATTACCGGCTGCACCGCACCACCACAACCCCCATCCTCTGCGCCTGTCCCCTCTGAGGCTATACCCCTCCCGTTGGGGGTTATCCCACCAAGCTGCGCATCCACCATCAGCCTCAGCGGACCCTGCTGCAGCGGCGGCCACAGTGACCGCATCACAACGGGTGGCGTAGTCGACACAACGAACTTTAATAACATCAGTAAAGACTGCCACATAACCCTGAGCTTGACGCCCTGGGCACGGGACCGGGTCACAGCCGCTCGGAGACTACAACCCCCCCCATCTGATCCGGTGCCGGGTATTCCCCTCAAAAAGGAATATGTCCCAGGGGGCGCGTCACAACCAACCCTCCTGCTCCTGCTGCTAAGGGGGGTCCCACCGGTGTTCCTGTATCTACTGTGCGAACACAACCCCCTGTAGGCGGGTCCACAAGCACTTCAGTGCCTGCTGCACAGGGAAAACCTGCCAGTTCTCCTATTCCTGCTGCGCATAAGCCCACGTCTATGCAGAAACCTCCAGCTGAGAAACCTGTCCGTCCTGAGAGGAGGGAAGCTTCATCTAAGGACTGGGCTGCTGATTCTGATCCGGGTGATATGGTGGTGGAGGGGAGTCCCTCTGCTGAAATCGGGACATTTAGCTCGGAGGAAGAAGCAATGGAGCTGGAAACTCGTAGGAAAAGGAAAACAGATGATAGGTCTGATGAGAATGTGGCCAGGGAGACTTCCAAGAAGTGTCCATTAAAACCAAGTCTTCTGCAATACAAGCCAATGGCTCCCGCTGCCCCTCCTGAGGAGCCAAGGCCTTCAGACCCTATAAACATTTCTTTTTCGGACTCAGAAGTGCAGAGCCCGTTAACATCGGTGGGCTTTATGTCTGATTCTGACAGTAGTGTGACCTGAACTATCCTATCATGACCTCATCAATTATAGTAGCCTCGCTCAATGTGAGGAGTATAAGGGGCTCTACAAGAAGGGCTGCTTTGTTTTCCTACCTGTCAACAGTGGACTGTGATGTCTTTTGTTTGCAAGAATGTAACATTGACTTTGATATGAATTATGCAGATTTAAGAAAAGATTGGCCTCATGGGCCCTCTATCTGGTCCGGAGATAATGAAAATCGTTCCTCTGGCATTGGAGTGCTGTTTAGGTCGCATGACTTTAAAATCAACTCTTTTGTGGACATTTCTTCTGGACGTGCTCTTTTCTTAAATATTAGTTTTAAAGGTGTGGACTTTAGACTTTTGAACATTTATGCTTCTCCGGTGAAGGAAGAGAGACATCAGTTGTTTGAAGATGTGCAATATTACCTACCTGGTTCATCGCCTCTGATGTTCTGTGGGGATTTCAATTGTGTCTTGCCTGGTGAAGGGAGAAGCGGGAGTTCCACCGTTCCTAAAAAAGACAAAACAGAGAAACAACTAAAGGATTTGTTAACTGATTTTTTTCTTAGAGACTCCTGGAAAGAGATCCGTAGTAATGATCCCGGTTATACTTGGGAGAACTCTTCTTCTAAATCTCGTATTGATTTTATTTTCATGTCCCAATATGTGAATGTCAAATCTGTTGTCTTAATCCCAAACATTTTTTCAGATCATAAGATGTTGCTATCAGAGTTAGAATTACCTGGGCTTGTCAAGGCAAGAGGAGTTTGGAGGCTAAATACAACATTGTTACAAGATCCTAAGGTAAGAACAGATTTTAAAGCGTTTTTTAATTATTTAAGAACAAAACAACAAAAATTTTTAACTCTGCTAGAATGGTGGGAATACAGCAAGATGAAGATAAAAAGTTTTTTTATCAAGGTCAGCATAGCCAATGCAAGAGAAAAGTCCGCTTGGCATAAAAGGCTTATTACTAAATTGCAGACCTGTTATCAACTAAGAGATGTGGGACTTGAAATGGACGATTTAATTGAAGCAACAAAAAAAGAAATTAAAAAGAGTATAGAGTCGAAGGGTAAGGAAATAATTTATAACTCAAAAATTGAAGTGATGGAGAAAAATGAAAAGTGCTCAAGATTTTTTTTTAAAAAAGTAGTTGCTGCTAAGGAAATGATAACAGAATTAGAGGGTGAAACTACAACTGAAGGTATGCTCAACCAAGCTCACCAGTTTTATCAGCAGCTTTTTAATGAGAAAACTATAGACCAGTCTTTTACTGAAGATGCCCTTAATTCATTAAAAAATAGTCTGAGCCGCGAAGACCAAGAATTGTTATGCACTGAAGTCACCTTGTCGGAAGTAGATGCTGCTATCAAAAGTTTTTCCTATGGGAAAACCCCTGGTTCTGACGGTTTGCCTGTTGAATTTTATCGTGAATTTTGGAATTTTTTAAAACCCGACTTGTTTTTAGTAATCAAAGAAGCTTTTAAGTGTGATATCCTGCCTATATCTTGGAGAAGTGGTCTGGTCTCCCTGATTTTTAAAAAAGGAGCCAAATCCCATCTGGCAAACTGGAGACCAATCAAACTGTTGAATGTTGATTACAAGTTGATGTCCAAAATTTTAGTGAACCGTTTTAAAAAAGTTTTATCCAAAGTTATTTATGAAGACCAGGTATGTGGGGTGCCAGGAAGAGGAGTTGCGGAGCATCTCAATACCATCCGCGATGTCATATGGTACCAGCAATCCAGGAAGCAAGACTTAGCAATTTTATCGTTGGATTTTCAAAAGGCTTTTGATCGTGTCTCTCATTGTTTTTTATGGTTGGTTTTAAAAAAAATGGGCTTCCCTGAAATTTTTATCAAGCAAGTGGCACTTTTATATAAGAACTCTTTTAGTAAAATTTTAATCAATGGATTTTTGTCTAATGAAGTGTTTTTGCATTCAGGTGTGAAGCAAGGCTGCCCTTTGTCCCCAGTGCTATTTATATGTGCAATAGAGCCTCTTTTATCTATGCTACGAGAGGATAAAGTGATTAAAGGTGTCCCTATCCCTGGAGGACATGGAAGAGATGTGAAGGTAATGGGCTACATGGATGATATTACTATTTTTTGTTCATCACCTGCCGCTCTCAGGAGAGCTATAAGAACGACCAATTTTTTTTGTGAAGCCTCAGGTTTTAAGTTAAACATTGAGAAATGTGATTGTTTTGTCCGTGGCAATTGGGCGGATGTGTCCATCCCTGATCTCCCGATGCAGTCAGAGAAGATTAAAATTCTGGGCGTGATTTTTGATCGACAGAATGATGGAATGAAGAGCTGGGATGGAGTAAGGGACAAAATACAAAAGAAGATTGACTTTTGGAAATTAAGAAAATTAACAATCGAAGGTAAAGTTTTAATTATTAAGGCCCTTCTGCTTCCTGTCATGTTATATCTCAGTTATGTTTATCCCCCAAGTGACCTTACAGCGAGAAGATTACAGAGAATGCTGTTTGAATTTGTGTGGAACTCTAAGTTCGAAAAGGTGAAGAGAGAAACAATGTACAAGATGCACCACCTTGGTGGTAAGGATGTTCCCAACGTCAAACTGTTTTTATACTCCAAGTTTTTTAGCCTCTGTTTTAAATATATGTTTGCTTCAAGCCCTTGGGCACATTTTTTAAGATATGCAGCTGGCCACATTTTTAGGAGGCGAAAGTGGATATCCATTTCTTTAACAAGCCCAGTGTTGTTATCACCTCCACAACAATATGCCATCCTGGAGAAAGTTATCAGATTATATGGCCTAGATTCTTTTGAGATGGAGACATTGAAGAATGCAAGGAAGCTGCTGCAGCAATTAAAAAAGAAAGAAACTTTGACGCCCATAAGCCATTATTCATATAGCAGAGTCACTAAAATATGGAATTTAACAAATGCACCTTACCTGATGAATCAACATAAAGACTTAGCTTGGATGATTGTGCAGGAATGTTTACCGACTCGTGATTTCCAGTATAAAAGAAGACTGAGCACTATACAAACCTGCCCGAGGCATCAGTGCAATAATGATGAGACTACTATGCACCTTATTTGGAATTGTGATTTTGCACAGCAAGTGTGGAAAGACTGTGGTGAGCTTTTAAAATTTTTATCTGGTCTTAATTTTTTAAGCCATGAAGTGGTTTTATATGGGATTTTACCAAACATGACGAAAGAAAAAGAGAGAGTTTTATGGTGCACTTTGAGTTGTGTTAAAAGTGCTCTATGGAAGACCAGAAACATATTGTTGTTTAAAAGAGACTATATAGAAGTCAAGGATTGTATAAGACTGGCATTAAGTGAAATTTATATGTACTACCTAATGGATATGAAGAAGCTTGGAAAGAAAAGAGCCCTGAGTATATGGAACTATCACCTATGGAAGATGTTATTTTAAAGCTCTGAAGAAAAGATAAAGACTACGATATTTTAAATATAAACGCAAAATCTGTTCTTATCAGTTTAATATCTGATACGTCCCCTATCTGGGGACCATATATTAAATGGATTTTTAGAACAGGGAGATGGAAAAAGAGCTTGCTCTGTCCACTCCACGCATTGACCTGGTATTGCAGTATCTCCAGGACCGGTGCACCCCTTCTTTAATGCAGTTTCTAAAATCAGAAAGAATTGAATTCAATGCTTTTTGTTCATTTTGCTTGTTTGTCGGATTTTGGGATGGACTCTTTGGCTTTGCTTTTCTTCTCCTCATTGGATTTTTCATGTTAAAAGTTGCAGAAGCCAGATGACAAGCTCATTTTGGTTCAACTTCAGCAACTGTGCATTGCATTGCCATGTAATGTAATGTAATGCAATGCTATCTATCTAGCTCTCCCTCTATACTTCCTTTTGGATAAACAGACATATTAGGCAAGCATTTTGGAGCTTTCACCTAAATAACTACAGGTGGTGAGATAAGCTGCACAATATAATTGACCTTTCAGTATATTGTTGCACACACACCATCTATTTAGCACATGCCCTTGTTATCAACAGCAGCCTTTTAAACTCACCTGAGCTAACAGGTATGTGAGCTGGTTACTCTGCTGCGCTTAAAATTTCTTTTTTGGTTTGCTACAATGCCTTTTCTGAAACGTTGTCTCCCTCTGCTGGAACACTGACTTCTTTCATTTAATGCCTGCAGACTATAAAAGAGAAACCAACCCAAAAAGTTTGGTTGATTAGTCTGTGGCATTCTTTTAAACTGTTGCTTATGGCGGTCTCTGTGAGCTTCTCAGTGAAATTCAGACATCCAGGTATCCCGCCTGCAGTAGACGGAATGTGGCAATGGAACGCTGGCTGCGCGTGTCATAATAGGCTCTGAGCCTTTATATACCTGCGCACAGCAGCAGCCACCTTCAGTCTGCTGCTGGACAGCCAGCAGCAGCAGCAGCAGGAGAGGTAATTAATCAGCAACCCTCCTGCTAAGGGTAGACAGCTGCTCGTTCCACCCCCCCCCCCCCTGCCTTAATTGGTTCTCCTCCCTTCCAACGGTGTTGAGGCGGGTGGGAACAGCCGGGGGTTGAGGGTACTGTGCTAAAAGAGGTGGAGTTATGCAGATCTAAAACGCGTGGATTGCAGCAGCAGCAAGCCGAAAAGTGCAGGCATGTGAGGGATCTAGAGGTTGACAGCATGTCTTCTTAACGGGAGTCCAGGTGGCCATCTCCACAAATGGACTTTTCAGAATCTTTGGGTGGCACCGTAGTCGGAAACCAATTCTGGTTATCGCTTCTCGGCCTTTTGGCTAAGATCAAGTGTAGTATCTGTTCTTATCAGTTTAATATCTGATACGTCCCCTATCTGGGGACCATATATTAAATGGATTTTTAGAACAGGGAGATGGAAAAAGAGCTTGCTCTGTCCACTCCACGCATTGACCTGGTATTGCAGTATCTCCAGGACCGGTGCACCCCTTCTTTAATGCAGTTTCTAAAATCAGAAAGAATTGAATTCAATGCTTTTTGTTCATTTTGCTTGTTTGTCGGATTTTGGGATGGACTCTTTGGCTTTGCTTTTCTTCTCCTCATTGGATTTTTCATGTTAAAAGTTGCAGAAGCCAGATGACAAGCTCATTTTGGTTCTTCAGCAACTGTGCATTGCATTGCCATGTAATGTAATGTAATGCAATGCTATCTATCTAGCTCTCCCTCTATACTTCCTTTTGGATAAACAGACATATTAGGCAAGCATTTTGGAGCTTTCACCTAAATAACTACAGGTGGTGAGATAAGCTGCACAATATAATTGACCTTTCAGTATATTGTTGCACACACACCATCTATTTAGCAAATGCCCTTGTTATCAACAGCAGCCTTTTAAACTCACCTGAGCTAACAGGTATGTGAGCTGGTTACTCTGCTGCGCTTAAAATTTCTTTTTTGGTTTGCTACAATGCCTTTTCTGAAACGTTGTCTCCCTCTGCTGGAACACTGACTTCTTTCATTTAATGCCTGCAGACTATAAAAGAGAAACCAACCCAAAAAGTTTGGTTGATTAGTCTGTGGCATTCTTTTAAACTGTTGCTTATGGCGGTCTCTGTGAGCTTCTCAGTGACATTTAGCCATCCAGGTATCCCGACTGCAGTAGACGGAATGTGGCAATGGAACGCTGGCTGCGCGTGTCATAATAGGCTCTGAGCCTTTATATACCTGCGCACAGCAGCAGCCACCTTCAGTCTGCTGCTGGATAGCCAGCAGCAGCAGCAGCAGGAGAGGTAATTAATCAGCAACCCTCCTGCTAAGAGTAGACAGCTGCTCGTTCCACCCCCCCCCCGCCTTAATTGGTTCTCCTCCCTTCCAACGGTGTTGAGGCGGGTGGGAACAGCCGGGGGTTGAGGGTACTGTGCTAAAAGAGGTGGAGTTATGCAGATCTAAAACGCGTGGATTGCAGCAGCAGCAAGCCGAAAAGTGCAGGCATGTGAGTGATCTAAAGGTTGACAGCATGTCTTCTTAACGGGAGTCCAGGTGGCCATCTCCACAAATGGACTTTTCAGAATCCTTGGGTGGCACCGTAGTCGGAAACCAATTCTGGTTATCGCTTCTCGGCCTTTTGGCTAAGATCAAGTGTAGTATCTGTTCTTATCAGTTTAATATCTGATACGTCCCCTATCTGGGGACCATATATTAAATGGATTTTTAGAACAGGGAGATGGAAAAAGAGCTTGCTCTGTCCACTCCACGCATTGACCTGGTATTGCAGTATCTCCAGGACCGGTGCACCCCTTCTTTAATGCAGTTTCTAAAATCAGAAAGAATTGAATTCAATGCTTTTTGTTCATTTTGCTTGTTTGTCGGATTTTGGGATGGACTCTTTGGCTTTGCTTTTCTTCTCCTCATTGGATTTTTCATGTTAAAAGTTGCAGAAGCCAGATGACAAGCTCATTTTGGTTCAACTTCAGCAACTGTGCATTGCATTGCCATGTAATGTAATGTAATGCAATGCTATCTATCTAGCTCTCCCTCTATACTTCCTTTTGGATAAACAGACATATTAGGCAAGCATTTTGGAGCTTTCACCTAAATAACTACAGGTGGTGAGATAAGCTGCACAATATAATTGACCTTTCAGTATATTGTTGCACACACACCATCTATTTAGCAAATGCCCTTGTTATCAACAGCAGCCTTTTAAACTCACCTGAGCTAACAGGTATGTGAGCTGGTTACTCTGCTGCGCTTAAAATTTCTTTTTTGGTTTGCTACAATGCCTTTTCTGAAACGTTGTCTCCCTCTGCTGGAACACTGACTTCTTTCATTTAATGCCTGCAGACTATAAAAGAGAAACCAACCCAAAAAGTTTGGTTGATTAGTCTGTGGCATTCTTTTAAACTGTTGCTTATGGCGGTCTCTGTGAGCTTCTCAGTGACATTCAGCCATCCAGGTATCCCGCCTGCAGTAGACGGAATGTGGCAATGGAACGCTGGCTGCGCGTGTCATAATAGGCTCTGAGCCTTTATATACCTGCGCACAGCAGCAGCCACCTTCAGTCTGCTGCTGGACAGCCAGCAGCAGCAGCAGCAGGAGAGGTAATTAATCAGCAACCCTCCTGCTAAGGGTAGACAGCTGCTCGTTCCACCCCCCCCCCGCCTTAATTGGTTCTCCTCCCTTCCAACGGTGTTGAGGCGGGTGGGAACAGCCGGGGGTTGAGGGTACTGTGCTAAAAGAGGTGGAGTCATGCAGATCTAAAACGCGTGGATTGCAGCAGCAGCAAGCCGAAAAGTGCAGGCATGTGAGGGATCTAGAGGTTGACAGCATGTCTTCTTAACGGGAGTCCAGGTGGCCATCTCCACAAATGGACTTTTCAGAATCCTTGGGTGGCACCGTAGTCGGAAACCAATTCTGGTTATCGCTTCTCGGCCTTTTGGCTAAGATCAAGTGTAGAATCTGTTCTTATCAGTTTAATATCTGATACGTCCCCTATCTGGGGACCATATATTAAATGGATTTTTAGAACAGGGAGATGGAAAAAGAGCTTTCTCTGTCCACTCCACGCATTGACCTGGTATTGCAGTATCTCCAGGACCGGTGCACCCCTTCTTTAATGCAGTTTCTAAAATCAGAAAGAATTGAATTCAATGCTTTTTGTTCATTTTGCTTGTTTGTCGGATTTTGGGATGGACTCTTTGGCTTTGCTTTTCTTCTCCTCATTGGATTTTTCATGTTAAAAGTTGCAGAAGCCAGATGACAAGCTCATTTTGGTTCAACTTCAGCAACTGTGCATTGCATTGCCATGTAATGTAATGTAATGCAATGCTATCTATCTAGCTCTCCCTCTATACTTCCTTTTGGATAAACAGACATATTAGGCAAGCATTTTGGAGCTTTCACCTAAATAACTACAGTTGGTGAGATAAGCTGCACAATATAATTGACCTTTCAGTATATTGTTGCACACACACCATCTATTTAGCAAATGCCCTTGTTATCAACAGCAGCCTTTTAAACTCACCTGAGCTAACAGGTATGTGAGCTGGTTACTCTGCTGCGCTTAAAATTTCTTTTTTGGTTTGCTACAATGCCTTTTCTGAAACGTTGTCTCCCTCTGCTGGAACACTGACTTCTTTCATTTAATGCCTGCAGACTATAAAAGAGAAACCAACCCAAAAAGTTTGGTTGATTAGTCTGTGGCATTCTTTTAAACTGTTGCTTATGGCGGTCTCTGTGAGCTTCTCAGTGACATTCAGCCATCCAGGTATCCCGCCTGCAGTAGACGGAATGTGGCAATGGAACGCTGGCTGCGCGTGTCATAATAGGCTCTGAGCCTTTATATACCTGCGCACAGCAGCAGCCACCTTCAGTCTGCTGCTGGACAGCCAGCAGCAGCAGCAGCAGGAGAGGTAATTAATCAGCAACCCTCCTGCTAAGGGTAGACAGCTGCTCGTTCCACCCCCCCCCCCCGCCTTAATTGGTTCTCCTCCCTTCCAACGGTGTTGAGGCGGGTGGGAACAGCCGGGGGTTGAGGGTACTGTGCTAAAAGAGGTGGAGTTATGCAGATCTAAAACGCGTGGATTGCAGCAGCAGCAAGCCGAAAAGTGCAGGCATGTGAGGGATCTAGAGGTTGACAGCATGTCTTCTTAACGGGAGTCCAGGTGGCCATCTCCACAAATGGACTTTTCAGAATCCTTGGGTGGCACCGTAGTCGGAAACCAATTCTGGTTATCGCTTCTCGGCCTTTTGGCTAAGATCAAGTGTAGTATCTGTTCTTATCAGTTTAATATCTGATACGTCCCCTATCTGGGGACCATATATTAAATGGATTTTTAGAACAGGGAGATGGAAAAAGAGCTTGCTCTGTCCACTCCACGCATTGACCTGGTATTGCAGTATCTCCAGGACCGGTGCACCCCTTCTTTAATGCAGTTTCTAAAATCAGAAAGAATTGAATTCAATGCTTTTTGTTCATTTTGCTTGTTTGTCGGATTTTGGGATGGACTCTTTGGCTTTGCTTTTCTTCTCCTCATTGGATTTTTCATGTTAAAAGTTGCAGAAGCCAGATGACAAGCTCATTTTGGTTCAACTTCAGCAACTGTGCATTGCATTGCCATGTAATGTAATGTAATGCAATGCTATCTATCTAGCTCTCCCTCTATACTTCCTTTTGGATAAACAGACATATTAGGCAAGCATTTTGGAGCTTTCACCTAAATAACTACAGGTGGTGAGATAAGCTGCACAATATAATTGACCTTTCAGTATATTGTTGCACACACACCATCTATTTAGCAAATGCCCTTGTTATCAACAGCAGCCTTTTAAACTCACCTGAGCTAACAGGTATGTGAGCTGGTTACTCTGCTGCGCTTAAAATTTCTTTTTTGGTTTGCTACAATGCCTTTTCTGAAACGTTGTCTCCCTCTGCTGGAACACTGACTTCTTTCATTTAATGCCTGCAGACTATAAAAGAGAAACCAACCCAAAAAGTTTGGTTGATTAGTCTGTGGCATTCTTTTAAACTGTTGCTTATGGCGGTCTCTGTGAGCTTCTCAGTGACATTCAGCCATCCAGGTATCCCGCCTGCAGTAGACGGAATGTGGCAATGGAACGCTGGCTGCGCGTGTCATAATAGGCTCTGAGCCTTTATATACCTGCGCACAGCAGCAGCCACCTTCAGTCTGCTGCTGGACAGCCAGCAGCAGCAGCAGCAGGAGAGGTAATTAATCAGCAACCCTCCTGCTAAGGGTAGACAGCTGCTCGTTCCACCCCCCCCCCCCCCGCCTTAATTGGTTCTCCTCCCTTCCAACGGTGTTGAGGCGGGTGGGAACAGCCGGGGGTTGAGGGTACTGTGCTAAAAGAGGTGGAGTTATGCAGATCTAAAACGCGTGGATTGCAGCAGCAGCAAGCCGAAAAGTGCAGGCATGTGAGGGATCTAGAGGTTGACAGCATGTCTTCTTAACGGGAGTCCAGGTGGCCATCTCCACAAATGGACTTTTCAGAATCCTTGGGTGGCACCGTAGTCGGAAACCAATTCTGGTTATCGCTTCTCGGCCTTTTGGCTAAGATCAAGTGTAGTATCTGTTCTTATCAGTTTAATATCTGATACGTCCCCTATCTGGGGACCATATATTAAATGGATTTTTAGAACAGGGAGATGGAAAAAGAGCTTGCTCTGTCCACTCCACGCATTGACCTGGTATTGCAGTATCTCCAGGACCGGTGCACCCCTTCTTTAATGCAGTTTCTAAAATCAGAAAGAATTGAATTCAATGCTTTTTGTTCATTTTGCTTGTTTGTCGGATTTTGGGATGGACTCTTTGGCTTTGCTTTTCTTCTCCTCATTGGATTTTTCATGTTAAAAGTTGCAGAAGCCAGATGACAAGCTCATTTTGGTTCAACTTCAGCAACTGTGCATTGCATTGCCATGTAATGTAATGTAATGCAATGCTATCTATCTAGCTCTCCCTCTATACTTCCTTTTGGATAAACAGACATATTAGGCAAGCATTTTGGAGCTTTCACCTAAATAACTACAGGTGGTGAGATAAGCTGCACAATATAATTGACCTTTCAGTATATTGTTGCACACACACCATCTATTTAGCAAATGCCCTTGTTATCAACAGCAGCCTTTTAAACTCACCTGAGCTAACAGGTATGTGAGCTGGTTACTCTGCTGCGCTTAAAATTTCTTTTTTGGTTTGCTACAATGCCTTTTCTGAAACGTTGTCTCCCTCTGCTGGAACACTGACTTCTTTCATTTAATGCCTGCAGACTATAAAAGAGAAACCAACCCAAAAAGTTTGGTTGATTAGTCTGTGGCATTCTTTTAAACTGTTGCTTATGGCGGTCTCTGTGAGCTTCTCAGTGACATTCAGCCATCCAGGTATCCCGCCTGCAGTAGACGGAATGTGGCAATGGAACGCTGGCTGCGCGTGTCATAATAGGCTCTGAGCCTTTATATACCTGCGCACAGCAGCAGCCACCTTCAGTCTGCTGCTGGACAGCCAGCAGCAGCAGCAGCAGGAGAGGTAATTAATCAGCAACCCTCCTGCTAAGGGTAGACAGCTGCTCGTTCCACCCCCCCCCCCCCCGCCTTAATTGGTTCTCCTCCCTTCCAACGGTGTTGAGGCGGGTGGGAACAGCCGGGGTTGAGGGTACTGTGCTAAAAGAGGTGGAGTTATGCAGATCTAAAACGCGTGGATTGCAGCAGCAGCAAGCCGAAAAGTGCAGGCATGTGAGGGATCTAGAGGTTGACAGCATGTCTTCTTAACGGGAGTCCAGGTGGCCATCTCCACAAATGGACTTTTCAGAATCCTTGGGTGGCACCGTAGTCGGAAACCAATTCTGGTTATCGCTTCTCGGCCTTTTGGCTAAGATCAAGTGTAGTATCTGTTCTTATCAGTTTAATATCTGATACGTCCCCTATCTGGGGACCATATATTAAATGGATTTTTAGAACAGGGAGATGGAAAAAGAGCTTGCTCTGTCCACTCCACGCATTGACCTGGTATTGCAGTATCTCCAGGACCGGTGCACACCTTCTTTAATGCAGTTTCTAAAATCAGAAAGAATTGAATTCAATGCTTTTTGTTCATTTTGCTTGTTTGTCGGATTTTGGGATGGACTCTTTGGCTTTGCTTTTCTTCTCCTCATTGGATTTTTCATGTTAAAAGTTGCAGAAGCCAGATGACAAGCTCATTTTGGTTCAACTTCAGCAACTGTGCATTGCATTGCCATGTAATGTAATGTAATGCAATGCTATCTATCTAGCTCTCCCTCTATACTTCCTTTTGGATAAACAGACATATTAGGCAAGCATTTTGGAGCTTTCACCTAAATAACTACAGGTGGTGAGATAAGCTGCACAATATAATTGACCTTTCAGTATATTGTTGCACACACACCATCTATTTAGCAAATGCCCTTGTTATCAACAGCAGCCTTTTAAACTCACCTGAGCTAACAGGTATGTGAGCTGGTTACTCTGCTGCGCTTAAAATTTCTTTTTTGGTTTGCTACAATGCCTTTTCTGAAACGTTGTCTCCCTCTGCTGGAACACTGACTTCTTTCATTTAATGCCTGCAGACTATAAAAGAGAAACCAACCCAAAAAGTTTGGTTGATTAGTCTGTGGCATTCTTTTAAACTGTTGCTTATGGCGGTCTCTGTGAGCTTCTCAGTGACATTCAGCCATCCAGGTATCCCGCCTGCAGTAGACGGAATGTGGCAATGGAACGCTGGCTGCGCGTGTCATAATAGGCTCTGAGCCTTTATATACCTGCGCACAGCAGCAGCCACCTTCAGTCTGCTGCTGGATAGCCAGCAGCAGCAGCAGCAGGAGAGGTAATTAATCAGCAACCCTCCTGCTAAGGGTAGACAGCTGCTCGTTCCACCCCCCCCCCGCCTTAATTGGTTCTCCTCCCTTCCAACGGTGTTGAGGCGGGAGGGAACAGCCGGGGGTTGAGGGTACTGTGCTAAAAGAGGTGGAGTTATGCAGATCTAAAACGCGTGGATTGCAGCAGCAGCAAGCCGAAAAGTGCAGGCATGTGAGGGATCTAGAGGTTGACAGCATGTCTTCTTAACGGGAGTCCAGGTGGCCATCTCCACAAATGGACTTTTCAGAATCCTTGGGTGGCACCGTAGTCGGAAACCAATTCTGGTTATCGCTTCTCGGCCTTTTGGCTAAGATCAAGTGTAGTATCTTTTGAAAAGGCAGTTTTGTCCTTGGGCTGCCCTAGTAAGTTGATGCATATTACACACTGGTTTGATGCACTTGTTAGTACGCCAGGTGGCTCTTAGAGTTATCTGATGGAAAACATGGCCCTCCAGGATCGAAGTCACTAGGCTGGGTAAGTGTGAGGGCTTTGGAGCAATGTGCCTCAGGAGTAGGCGCCCTGGTGGGAGTCCAAGCTTACTGGGACTGGGAACCCCAGAAAGACTTGGCTTCGTAGCACGCCGCACCTTTGCCAATCATACTTTCTGAGCAACCCCCCCTATTCCTGGCCTCCGGGCTAGGAAGGGGAATTTTTATAAACCCGGTCGGAGGTCCGGTCAGCTTTGGGCTGAGAAACCAACACAGGCTCCAGCTCCACTAGGGTGGCAGCCTAGATGGAAGCTGGGAGCACGAAAACAGCTCTTCTCCGGCTTCGGCTAGGGAGAGCATCGGAGATCCCTGACCCTCGCTGTGGCCTTCTGGCTCGGAGGGATGGGGATGGTTTATTGGGGATCCTCTCCTCCGGGAAGGGTCCACATGAATCCTCGCCTCGTGCGCTGTTTTGGTGTGACTTCGGTCACATTTTTCAGTGCCTTGGATGCAGCTTCAATCAAAAAAATCTGTTCTTATCAGTTTAATATCTGATACGTCCCCTATCTGGGGACCATATATTAAATGGATTTTTAGAACAGGGAGATGGAAAAAGAGCTTGCTCTGTCCACTCCACGCTTTGACCTGGTATTGCAGTATCTCCAGGACCGGTGCACCCCTTCTTTAATGCAGTTTCTAAAATCAGAAAGAATTGAATTCAATGCTTTTTGTTCATTTTGCTTGTTTGTCGGATTTTGGGATGGACTCTTTGGCTTTGCTTTTCTTCTCCTCATTGGATTTTTCATGTTAAAAGTTGCAGAAGCCAGATGACAAGCTCATTTTGGTTCAACTTCAGCAACTGTGCATTGCATTGCCATGTAATGTAATGTAATGCAATGCTATCTATCTAGCTCTCCCTCTATACTTCCTTTTGGATAAACAGACATATTAGGCAAGCATTTTGGAGCTTTCACCTAAATAACTACAGGTGGTGAGATAAGCTGCACAATATAATTGACCTTTCAGTATATTGTTGCACACACACCATCTATTTAGCAAATGCCCTTGTTATCAACAGCAGCCTTTTAAACTCACCTGAGCTAACAGGTATGTGAGCTGGTTACTCTGCTGCGCTTAAAATTTCTTTTTTGGTTTGCTACAATGCCTTTTCTGAAACGTTGTCTCCCTCTGCTGGAACACTGACTTCTTTCATTTAATGCCTGCAGACTATAAAAGAGAAACCAACCCAAAAAGTTTGGTTGATTAGTCTGTGGCATTCTTTTAAACTGTTGCTTATGGCGGTCTCTGTGAGCTTCTCAGTGACATTCAGCCATCCAGGTATCCCGCCTGCAGTAGACGGAATGTGGCAATGGAACGCTGGCTGCGCGTGTCATAATAGGCTCTGAGCCTTTATATACCTGCGCACAGCAGCAGCCACCTTCAGTCTGCTGCTGGACAGCCAGCAGCAGCAGCAGCAGGAGAGGTAATTAATCAGCAACCCTACTGCTAAGGGTAGACAGCTGCTCGTTCCACCCCCCCCCGCCTTAATTGGTTCTCCTCCCTTCCAACGGTGTTGAGGCGGGTGGGAACAGCCGGGGGTTGAGGGTACTGTGCTAAAAGAGGTGGAGTTATGCAGATCTAAAACGCGTGGATTGCAGCAGCAGCAAGCCGAAAAGTGCAGGCATGTGAGGGATCTAGAGGTTGACAGCATGTCTTCTTAACGGGAGTCCAGGTGGCCATCTCCACAAATGGACTTTTCAGAATCCTTGGGTGGCACCGTAGTCGGAAACCAATTCTGGTTATCGCTTCTCGGCCTTTTGGCTAAGATCAAGTGTAGTATCTGTTCTTATCAGTTTAATATCTGATACGTCCCCTATCTGGGGACCATATATTAAATGGATTTTTAGAACAGGGAGATGGAAAAAGAGCTTGCTCTGTCCACTCCACGCATTGACCTGGTATTGCAGTATCTCCAGGACCGGTGCACCCCTTCTTTAATGCAGTTTCTAAAATCAGAAAGAATTGAATTCAATGCTTTTTGTTCATTTTGCTTGTTTGTCGGATTTTGGGATGGACTCTTTGGCTTTGCTTTTCTTCTCCTCATTGGATTTTTCATGTTAAAAGTTGCAGAAGCCAGATGACAAGCTCATTTTGGTTCAACTTCAGCAACTGTGCATTGCATTGCCATGTAATGTAATGTAATGCAATGCTATCTATCTAGCTCTCCCTCTATACTTCCTTTTGGATAAACAGACATATTAGGCAAGCATTTTGGAGCTTTCACCTAAATAACTACAGGTGGTGAGATAAGCTGCACAATATAATTGACCTTTCAGTATATTGTTGCACACACACCATCTATTTAGCAAATGCCCTTGTTATCAACAGCAGCCTTTTAAACTCACCTGAGCTAACAGGTATGTGAGCTGGTTACTCTGCTGCGCTTAAAATTTCTTTTTTGGTTTGCTACAATGCCTTTTCTGAAACGTTGTCTCCCTCTGCTGGAACACTGACTTCTTTCATTTAATGCCTGCAGACTATAAAAGAGAAACCAACCCAAAAAGTTTGGTTGATTAGTCTGTGGCATTCTTTTAAACTGTTGCTTATGGCGGTCTCTGTGAGCTTCTCAGTGACATTCAGCCATCCAGGTATCCCGCCTGCAGTAGACGGAATGTGGCAATGGAACGCTGGCTGCGCGTGTCATAATAGGCTCTGAGCCTTTATATACCTGCGCACAGCAGCAGCCACCTTCAGTCTGCTGCTGGACAGCCAGCAGCAGCAGCAGCAGGAGAGGTAATTAATCAGCAACCCTCCTGCTAAGGGTAGACAGCTGCTCGTTCCACCCCCCCCCCCCGCCTTAATTGGTTCTCTTCCCTTCCAACGGTGTTGAGGCGGGTGGGAACAGCCGGGGGTTGAGGGTACTGTGCTAAAAGAGGTGGAGTTATGCAGATCTAAAACGCGTGGATTGCAGCAGCAGCAAGCCGAAAAGTGCAGGCATGTGAGGGATCTAGAGGTTGACAGCATGTCTTCTTAACGGGAGTCCAGGTGGCCATCTCCACAAATGGACTTTTCAGAATCCTTGGGTGGCACCGTAGTCGGAAACCAATTCTGGTTATCGCTTCTCGGCCTTTTGGCTAAGATCAAGTGTAGTATCTGTTCTTATCAGTTTAATATCTGATACGTCCCCTATCTGGGGACCATATATTAAATGGATTTTTAGAACAGGGAGATGGAAAAAGAGCTTGCTCTGTCCACTCCACGCATTGACCTGGTATTGCAGTATCTCCAGGACCGGTGCACCCCTTCTTTAATGCAGTTTCTAAAATCAGAAAGAATTGAATTCAATGCTTTTTGTTCATTTTGCTTGTTTGTCGGATTTTGGGATGGACTCTTTGGCTTTGCTTTTCTTCTCCTCATTGGATTTTTCATGTTAAAAGTTGCAGAAGCCAGATGACAAGCTCATTTTGGTTCAACTTCAGCAACTGTGCATTGCATTGCCATGTAATGTAATGTAATGCAATGCTATCTATCTAGCTCTCCCTCTATACTTCCTTTTGGATAAACAGACATATTAGGCAAGCATTTTGGAGCTTTCACCTAAATAACTACAGGTGGTGAGATAAGCTGCACAATATAATTGACCTTTCAGTATATTGTTGCACACACACCATCTATTTAGCAAATGCCCTTGTTATCAACAGCAGCCTTTTAAACTCACCTGAGCTAACAGGTATGTGAGCTGGTTACTCTGCTGCGCTTAAAATTTCTTTTTTGGTTTGCTACAATGCCTTTTCTGAAACGTTGTCTCCCTCTGCTGGAACACTGACTTCTTTCATTTAATGCCTGCAGACTATAAAAGAGAAACCAACCCAAAAAGTTTGGTTGATTAGTCTGTGGCATTCTTTTAAACTGTTGCTTATGGCGGTCTCTGTGAGCTTCTCAGTGACATTCAGCCATCCAGGTATCCCGCCTGCAGTAGACGGAATGTGGCAATGGAACGCTGGCTGCGCGTGCCATAATAGGCTCTGAGCCTTTATATACCTGCACACAGCAGCAGCCACCTTCAGTCTGCTGCTGGACAGCCAGCAGCAGCAGCAGCAGGAGAGTTAATTAATCAGCAACCCTCCTGCTAAGGGTAGACAGCTGCTCGTTCCACCCCCCCCCGCCTTAATTGGTTCTCCTCCCTTCCAACGGTGTTGAGGCGGGTGGGAACAGCCGGGGGTTGAGGGTACTGTGCTAAAAGAGGTGGAGTTATGCAGATCTAAAACGCGTGGATTGCAGCAGCAGCAAGCCGAAAAGTGCAGGCATGTGAGGGATCTAGAGGTTGACAGCATGTCTTCTTAACGGGAGTCCAGGTGGCCATCTCCACAAATGGACTTTTCAGAATCCTTGGGTGGCACCGTAGTCGGAAACCAATTCTGGTTATCGCTTCTCGGCCTTTTGGCTAAGATCAAGTGTAATATCTGTTCTTATCAGTTTAATATCTGATACGTCCCCTACCTGGGGACCATATATTAAATGGATTTTTAGAACAGGGAGATGGAAAAAGAGCTTGCTCTGTCCACTCCACGCATTGACCTGGTATTGCAGTATCTCCAGGACCGGTGCACCCCTTCTTTAATGCAGTTTCTAAAATCAGAAAGAATTGAATTCAATGCTTTTTGTTCATTTTGCTTGTTTGTCGGATTTTGGGATGGACTCTTTGGCTTTGCTTTTCTTCTCCTCATTGGATTTTTCATGTTAAAAGTTGCAGAAGCCAGATGACAAGCTCATTTTGGTTCAACTTCAGCAACTGTGCATTGCATTGCCATGTAATGTAATGTAATGCAATGCTATCTATCTAGCTCTCCCTCTATACTTCCTTTTGGATAAACAGACATATTAGGCAAGCATTTTGGAGCTTTCACCTAAATAACTACAGGTGGTGAGATAAGCTGCACAATATAATTGACCTTTCAGTATATTGTTGCACACACACCATCTATTTAGCAAATGCCCTTGTTATCAACAGCAGCCTTTTAAACTCACCTGAGCTAACAGGAATGTGAGCTGGTTACTCTGCTGCGCTTAAAATTTCTTTTTTGGTTTGCTACAATGCCTTTTCTGAAACGTTGTCTCCCTCTGCTGGAACACTGACTTCTT
Organism: Phyllobates terribilis; assembly: GCF_046119375.1. NCBI lineage: Eukaryota > Metazoa > Chordata > Amphibia > Anura > Dendrobatidae > Phyllobates > Phyllobates terribilis. Next base: position 9,738,823 of record NW_027362800.1, on the reverse strand, counting down.
TCATTTAATGCCTGCAGACTATAAAAGAGAAACCAACCCAAAAAGTTTGGTTGATTAGTCTGTGGCATTCTTTTAAACTGTTGCTTATGGCGGTCTCTGTGAGCTTCTCAGTGACATTCAGCCATCCAGGTATCCCGCCTGCAGTAGACGGAATGTGGCAATGGAACGCTGGCTGCGCGTGTCATAATAGGCTCTGAGCCTTTATATACCTGCGCACAGCAGCAGCCACCTTCAGTCTGCTGCTGGACAGCCAGCAGCAGCAGCAGCAGGAGAGGTAATTAATCAGCAACCCTCCTGCTAAGGGTAGACAGCTGCTCGTTCCACCCCCCCCCCGCCTTAATTGGTTCTCCTCCCTTCCAACGGTGTTGAGGCGGGTGGGAACAGCCGGGGGTTGAGGGTACTGTGCTAAAAGAGGTGGAGTTATGCAGATCTAAAACGCGTGGAATGCAGCAGCAGCAAGCCGAAAAGTGCAGGCATGTGAGGGATCTAGAGGTTGACAGCATGTCTTCTTAACGGGAGTCCAGGTGGCCATCTCCACAAATGGACTTTTCAGAATCCTTGGGTGGCACCGTAGTCGGAAACCAATTCTGGTTATCGCTTCTCGGCCTTTTGGCTAAGATCAAGTGTAGTATCTGTTCTTATCAGTTTAATATCTGATACGTCCCCTATCTGGGGACCATATATTAAATGGATTTTTAGAACAGGGAGATGGAAAAAGAGCTTGCTCTGTCCACTCCACGCATTGACCTGGTATTGCAGTATCTCCAGGACCGGTGCACCCCTTCTTTAATGCAGTTTCTAAAATCAGAAAGAATTGAATTCAATGCTTTTTGTTCATTTTGCTTGTTTGTCGGATTTTGGGATGGACTCTTTGGCTTTGCTTTTCTTCTCCTCATTGGATTTTTCATGTTAAAAGTTGCAGAAGCCAGATGACAAGCTCATTTTGGTTCAACTTCAGCAACTGTGCATTGCATTGCCATGTAATGTAATGTAATGCAATGCTATCTATCTAGCTCTCCCTCTATACTTCCTTTTGGATAAACAGACATATTAGGCAAGCATTTTGGAGCTTTCACCTAAATAGCTACAGGTGGTGAGATAAGCTGCACAATATAATTGACCTTTCAGTATATTGTTGCACACACACCATCTATTTAGCAAATGCCCTTGTTATCAACAGCAGCCTTTTAAACTCACCTGAGCTAACAGGTATGTGAGCTGGTTACTCTGCTGCGCTTAAAATTTCTTTTTTGGTTTGCTACAATGCCTTTTCTGAAACGTTGTCTCCCTCTGCTGGAACACTGACTTCTTTCATTTAATGCCTGCAGACTATAAAAGAGAAACCAACCCAAAAAGTTTGGTTGATTAGTCTGTGGCATTCTTTTAAACTGTTGCTTATGGCGGTCTCTGTGAGCTTCTCAGTGACATTCAGCCATCCAGGTATCCCGCCTGCAGTAGACGGAATGTGGCAATGGAACGCTGGCTGCGCGTGTCATAATAGGCTCTGAGCCTTTATATACCTGCGCACAGCAGCAGCCACCTTCAGTCTGCTGCTGGACAGCCAGCAGCAGCAGCAGCAGGAGAGGTAATTAATCAGCAACCCTCCTGCTAAGGGTAGACAGCTGCTCGTTCCACCCCCCCCCCGCCTTAATTGGTTCTCCTCCCTTCCAACGGTGTTGAGGCGGGTGGGAACAGCCGGGGGTTGAGGGTACTGTGCTAAAAGAGGTGGAGTTATGCAGATCTAAAACGCGTGGATTGCAGCAGCAGCAAGCCGAAAAGTGCAGGCATGTGAGGGATCTAGAGGTTGACAGCATGTCTTCTTAACGGGAGTCCAGGTGGCCATCTCCACAAATGGACTTTTCAGAATCCTTGGGTGGCACCGTAGTCGGAAACCAATTCTGGTTATCGCTTCTCGGCCTTTTGGCTAAGATCAAGTGTAGTATCTGTTCTTATCAGTTTAATATCTGATACGTCCCCTATCTGGGGACCATATATTAAATAAATTTTTAGAACAGGGAGATGGAAAAAGAGCTTGCTCTGTCCACTCCACGCATTGACCTGGTATTGCAGTATCTCCAGGACCGGTGCACCCCTTCTTTAATGCAGTTTCTAAAATCAGAAAGAATTGAATTCAATGCTTTTTGTTCATTTTGCTTGTTTGTCGGATTTTGGGATGGACTCTTTGGCTTTGCTTTTCTTCTCCTCATTGGATTTTTCATGTTAAAAGTTGCAGAAGCCAGATGACAAGCTCATTTTGGTTCAACTTCAGCAACTGTGCATTGCATTGCCATGTAATGTAATGCAATGCTATCTATCTAGCTCTCCCTCTATACTTCCTTTTGGATAAACAGACATATTAGGCAAGCATTTTGGAGCTTTCACCTAAATAACTACAGGTGGTGAGATAAGCTGCACAATATAATTGACCTTTCAGTATATTGTTGCACACACACCATCTATTTAGCAAATGCCCTTGTTATCAACAGCAGCCTTTTAAACTCACCTGAGCTAACAGGTATGTGAGCTGGTTACTCTGCTGCGCTTAAAATTTCTTTTTTGGTTTGCTACAATGCCTTTTCTGAAACGTTGTCTCCCTCTGCTGGAACACTGACTTCTTTCATTTAATGCCTGCAGACTATAAAAGAGAAACCAACCCAAAAAGTTTGGTTGATTAGTCTGTGGCATTCTTTTAAACTGTTGCTTATGGCGGTCTCTGTGAGCTTCTCAGTGACATTCAGCCATCCAGGTATCCCGCCTGCAGTAGACGGAATGTGGCAATGGAACGCTGGCTGCGCGTGTCATAATAGGCTCTGAGCCTTTATATACCTGCGCACAGCAGCAGCCACCTTCAGTCTGCTGCTGGACAGCCAGCAGCAGCAGCAGCAGGAGAGGTAATTAATCAGCAACCCTCCTGCTAAGGGTAGACAGCTGCTCGTTCCACCCCCCCCGCCTTAATTGGTTCTCCTCCCTTCCAACGGTGTTGAGGCGGGTGGGAACAGCCGGGGGTTGAGGGTACTGTGCTAAAAGAGGTGGAGTTATGCAGATCTAAAACGCGTGGATTGCAGCAGCAGCAAGCCGAAAAGTGCAGGCATGTGAGGGATCTAGAGGTTGACAGCATGTCTTCTTAACGGGAGTCCAGGTGGCCATCTCCACAAATGGACTTTTCAGAATCCTTGGGTGGCACCGTAGTCGGAAACCAATTCTGGTTATCGCTTCTCGGCCTTTTGGCTAAGATCAAGTGTAATATCTGTTCTTATCAGTTTAATATCTGATACGTCCCCTATCTGGGGACCATATATTAAATGGATTTTTAGAACAGGGAGATGGAAAAAGAGCTTGCTCTGTCCACTCCACGCATTGACCTGGTATTGCAGTATCTCCAGGACCGGTGCACCCCTTCTTTAATGCAGTTTCTAAAATCAGAAAGAATTGAATTCAATGCTTTTTGTTCATTTTGCTTGTTTGTCGGATTTTGGGATGGACTCTTTGGCTTTGCTTTTCTTCTCCTCATTGGATTTTTCATGTTAAAAGTTGCAGAAGCCAGATGACAAGCTCATTTTGGTTCAACTTCAGCAACTGTGCATTGCATTGCCATGTAATGTAATGTAATGCAATGCTATCTATCTAGCTCTCCCTCTATACTTCCTTTTGGATAAACAGACATATTAGGCAAGCATTTTGGAGCTTTCACCTAAATAACTACAGGTGGTGAGATAAGCTGCACAATATAATTGACCTTTCAGTATATTGTTGCACACACACCATCTATTTAGCAAATGCCCTTGTTATCAACAGCAGCCTTTTAAACTCACCTGAGCTAACAGGTATGTGAGCTGGTTACTCTGCTGCGCTTAAAATTTCTTTTTTGGTTTGCTACAATGCCTTTTCTGAAACGTTGTCTCCCTCTGCTGGAACACTGACTTCTTTCATTTAATGCCTGCAGACTATAAAAGAGAAACCAACCCAAAAAGTTTGGTTGATTAGTCTGTGGCATTCTTTTAAACTGTTGCTTATGGCGGTCTCTGTGAGCTTCTCAGTGACATTCAGTCATCCAGGTATCCCGCCTGCAGTAGACGGAATGTGGCAATGGAACGCTGGCTGCGCGTGTCATAATAGGCTCTGAGCCTTTATATACCTGCGCACAGCAGCAGCCACCTTCAGTCTGCTGCTGGACAGCCAGCAGCAGCAGCAGCAGGAGAGGTAATTAATCAGCAACCCTCCTGCTAAGGGTAGACAGCTGCTCGTTCCACCCCCCCCCCCGCCTTAATTGGTTCTCCTCCCTTCCAACGGTGTTGAGGCGGGTGGGAACAGCCGGGGGTTGAGGGTACTGTGCTAAAAGAGGTGGAGTTATGCAGATCTAAAACGCGTGGATTGCAGCAGCAGCAAGCCGAAAAGTGCAGGCATGTGAGGGATCTAGAGGTTGACAGCATGTCTTCTTAACGGGAGTCCAGGTGGCCATCTCCACAAATGGACTTTTCAGAATCCTTGGGTGGCACCGTAGTCAGAAACCAATTCTGGTTATCGCTTCTCGGCCTTTTGGCTAAGATCAAGTGTAGTATCTGTTCTTATCAGTTTAATATCTGATACGTCCCCTATCTGGGGACCATATATTAAATGGATTTTTAGAACAGGGAGATGGAAAAAGAGCTTGCTCTGTCCACTCCACGCATTGACCTGGTATTGCAGTGTCTCCAGGACCGGTGCACCCCTTCTTTAATGCAGTTTCTAAAATCAGAAAGAATTGAATTCAATGCTTTTTGTTCATTTTGCTTGTTTGTCGGATTTTGGGATGGACTCTTTGGCTTTGCTTTTCTTCTCCTCATTGGATTTTTCATGTTAAAAGTTGCAGAAGCCAGATGACAAGCTCATTTTGGTTCAACTTCAGCAACTGTGCATTGCATTGCCATGTAATGTAATGTAATGCAATGCTATCTATCTAGCTCTCCCTCTATACTTCCTTTTGGATAAACAGACATATTAGGCAAGCATTTTGGAGCTTTCACCTAAATAACTACAGGTGGTGAGATAAGCTGCACAATATAATTGACCTTTCAGTATATTGTTGCACACACACCATCTATTTAGCAAATGCCCTTGTTATCAACAGCAGCCTTTTAAACTCACCTGAGCTAACAGGTATGTGAGCTGGTTACTCTGCTGCGCTTAAAATTTCTTTTTTGGTTTGCTACAATGCCTTTTCTGAAACGTTGTCTCCCTCTGCTGGAACACTGACTTCTTTCATTTAATGCCTGCAGACTATAAAAGAGAAACCAACCCAAAAAGTTTGGTTGATTAGTCTGTGGCATTCTTTTAAACTGTTGCTTATGACGGTCTCTGTGAGCTTCTCAGTGACATTCAGCCATCCAGGTATCCCGCCTGCAGTAGACGGAATGTGGCAATGGAACGCTGGCTGCGCGTGTCATAATAGGCTCTGAGCCTTTATATACCTGCGCACAGCAGCAGCCACCTTCAGTCTGCTGCTGGACAGCCAGCAGCAGCAGCAGCAGGAGAGGTAATTAATCAGCAACCCTCCTGCTAAGGGTAGACAGCTGCTCGTTCCACCCCCCCCCCGCCTTAATTGGTTCTCCTCCCTTCCAACGGTGTTGAGGCGGGTGGGAACAGCCGGGGGTTGAGGGTACTGTGCTAAAAGAGGTGGAGTTATGCAGATCTAAAACGCGTGGATTGCAGCAGCAGCAAGCCGAAAAGTGCAGGCATGTGAGGGATCTAGAGGTTGACAGCATGTCTTCTTAACGGGAGTCCAGGTGGCCATCTCCACAAATGGACTTTTCAGAATCCTTGGGTGGCACCGTAGTCGGAAACCAATTCTGGTTATCGCTTCTCGGCCTTTTGGCTAAGATCAAGTGTAGTATCTGTTCTTATCAGTTTAATATCTGATACGTCCCCTATCTGGGGACCATATATTAAATGGATTTTTAGAACAGGGAGATGGAAAAAGAGCTTGCTCTGTCCACTCCACGCATTGACCTGGTATTGCAGTATCTCCAGGACCGGTGCACCCCTTCTTTAATGCAGTTTCTAAAATCAGAAAGAATTGAATTCAATGCTTTTTGTTCATTTTGCTTGTTTGTCGGATTTTGGGATGGACTCTTTGGCTTTGCTTTTCTTCTCCTCATTGGATTTTTCATGTTAAAAGTTGCAGAAGCCAGATGACAAGCTCATTTTGGTTCAACTTCAGCAACTGTGCATTGCATTGCCATGTAATGTAATGTAATGCAATGCTATCTATCTAGCTCTCCCTCTATACTTCCTTTTGGATAAACAGACATATTAGGCAAGCATTTTGGAGCTTTCACCTAAATAACTACAGGTGGTGAGATAAGCTGCACAATATAATTGACCTTTCAGTATATTGTTGCACACACACCATCTATTTGGCAAATGCCCTTGTTATCAACAGCAGCCTTTTAAACTCACCTGAGCTAACAGGTATGTGAGCTGGTTACTCTGCTGCGCTTAAAATTTCTTTTTTGGTTTGCTACAATGCCTTTTCTGAAACGTTGTCTCCCTCTGCTGGAACACTGACTTCTTTCATTTAATGCCTGCAGACTATAAAAGAGAAACCAACCCAAAAAGTTTGGTTGATTAGTCTGTGGCATTCTTTTAAACTGTTGCTTATGGCGGTCTCTGTGAGCTTCTCAGTGACATTCAGCCATCCAGGTATCCCGCCTGCAGTAGACGGAATGTGGCAATGGAACGCTGGCTGCGCGTGTCATAATAGGCTCTGAGCCTTTATATACCTGCGCACAGCAGCAGCCACCTTCAGTCTGCTGCTGGACAGCCAGCAGCAGCAGCAGCAGGAGAGGTAATTAATCAGCAACCCTCCTGCTAAGGGTAGACAGCTGCTCGTTCCACCCCCCCCTGCCTTAATTGGTTCTCCTCCCTTCCAACGGTGTTGAGGCGGGTGGGAACAGCCGGGGGTTGAGGGTACTGTGCTAAAAGAGGTGGAGTTATGCAGATCTAAAACGCGTGGATTGCAGCAGCAGCAAGCCGAAAAGTGCAGGCATGTGAGGGATCTAGAGGTTGACAGCATGTCTTCTTAACGGGAGTCCAGGTGGCCATCTCCACAAATGGACTTTTCAGAATCCTTGGGTGGCACCGTAGTCGGAAACCAATTCTGGTTATCGCTTCTCGGCCTTTTGGCTAAGATCAAGTGTAGTATCTGTTCTTATCAGTTTAATATCTGATATGTCCCCTATCTGGGGACCATATATTAAATGGATTTTTAGAACAGGGAGATGGAAAAAGAGCTTGCTCTGTCCACTCCACGCATTGACCTGGTATTGCAGTATCTCCAGGACCGGTGCACCCCTTCTTTAATGCAGTTTCTAAAATCAGAAAGAATTGAATTCAATGCTTTTTGTTCATTTTGCTTGTTTGTCGGATTTTGGGATGGACTCTTTGGCTTTGCTTTTCTTCTCCTCATTGGATTTTTCATGTTAAAAGTTGCAGAAGCCAGATGACAAGCTCATTTTGGTTCAACTTCAGCAACTGTGCATTGCATTGCCATGTAATGTAATGTAATGCAATGCTATCTATCTAGCTCTCCCTCTATACTTCCTTTTGGATAAACAGACATATTAGGCAAGCATTTTGGAGCTTTCACCTAAATAACTACAGGTGGTGAGATAAGCTGCACAATATAATTGACCTTTCAGCATATTGTTGCACACACACCATCTATTTAGCAAATGCCCTTGTTATCAACAGCAGCCTTTTAAACTCACCTGAGCTAACAGGTATGTGAGCTGGTTACTCTGCTGCGCTTAAAATTTCTTTTTTGGTTTGCTACAATGCCTTTTCTGAAACGTTGTCTCCCTCTGCTGGAACACTGACTTCTTTCATTTAATGCCTGCAGACTATAAAAGAGAAACCAACCCAAAAAGTTTGGTTGATTAGTCTGTGGCATTCTTTTAAACTGTTGCTTATGGCGGTCTCTGTGAGCTTCTCAGTGACATTCAGCCATCCAGGTATCCCGCCTGCAGTAGACGGAATGTGGCAATGGAACGCTGGCTGCGCGTGTCATAATAGGCTCTGAGCCCTTATATACCTGCGCACAGCAGCAGCCACCTTCAGTCTGCTGCTGGACAGCCAGCAGCAGCAGCAGCAGGAGAGGTAATTAATCAGCAACCCTCCTGCTAAGGGTAGACAGCTGCTCGTTCCACCCCCCCCCCGCCTTAATTGGTTCTCCTCCCTTCCAACGGTGTTGAGGCGGGTGGGAACAGCCGGGGGTTGAGGGTACTGTGCTAAAAGAGGTGGAGTTATGCAGATCTAAAACGCGTGGATTGCAGCAGCAGCAAGCCGAAAAGTGCAGGCATGTGAGGGATCTAGAGGTTGACAGCATGTCTTCTTAACGGGAGTCCAGGTGGCCATCTCCACAAATGGACTTTTCAGAATCCTTGGGTGGCACCGTAGTCGGAAACCAATTCTGGTTATCGCTTCTCGGCCTTTTGGCTAAGATCAAGTGTAGTATCTGTTCTTATCAGTTTAATATCTGATACGTCCCCTATCTGGGGACCATATATTAAATGGATTTTTAGAACAGGGAGATGGAAAAAGAGCTTGCTCTGTCCACTCCACGCATTGACCTGGTATTGCAGTATCTCCAGGACCGGTGCACCCCTTCTTTAATGCAGTTTCTAAAATCAGAAAGAATTGAATTCAATGCTTTTTGTTCATTTTGCTTGTTTGTCAGATTTTGGGATGGACTCTTTGGCTTTGCTTTTCTACTCCTCATTGGATTTTTCATGTTAAAAGTTGCAGAAGCCAGATGACAAGCTCATTTTGGTTCAACTTCAGCAACTGTGCATTGCATTGCCATGTAATGTAATGTAATGCAATGCTATCTATCTAGCTCTCCCTCTATACTTCCTTTTGGATAAACAGACATATTAGGCAAGCATTTTGGAGCTTTCACCTAAATAACTACAGGTGGTGAGATAAGCTGCACAATATAATTGACCTTTCAGCATATTGTTGCACACACACCATCTATTTAGCAAATGCCCTTGTTATCAACAGCAGCCTTTTAAACTCACCTGAGCTAACAGGTATGTGAGCTGGTTACTCTGCTGCGCTTAAAATTTCTTTTTTGGTTTGCTACAATGCCTTTTCTGAAACGTTGTCTCCCTCTGCTGGAACACTGACTTCTTTCATTTAATGCCTGCAGACTATAAAAGAGAAACCAACCCAAAAAGTTTGGTTGATTAGTCTGTGGCATTCTTTTAAACTGTTGCTTATGGCGGTCTCTGTGAGCTTCTCAGTGACATTCAGCCATCCAGGTATCCCGCCTGCAGTAGACGGAATGTGGCAATGGAACGCTGGCTGCGCGTGTCATAATAGGCTCTGAGCCTTTATATACCTGCGCACAGCAGCAGCCACCTTCAGTCTGCTGCTGGACAGCCAGCAGCAGCAGCAGCAGGAGAGGTAATTAATCAGCAACCCTCCTGCTAAGGGTAGACAGCTGCTCGTTCCACCCCCCCCCCCCCCCGCCTTAATTGGTTCTCCTCCCTTCCAACGGTGTTGAGGCGGGTGGGAACAGCCGGGGGTTGAGGGTACTGTGCTAAAAGAGGTGGAGTTATGCAGATCTAAAACGCGTGGATTGCAGCAGCAGCAAGCCGAAAAGTGCAGGCATGTGAGGGATCTAGAGGTTGACAGCATGTCTTCTTAACGGGAGTCCAGGTGGCCATCTCCACAAATGGACTTTTCAGAATCCTTGGGTGGCACCGTAGTCGGAAACCAATTCTGGTTATCGCTTCTCGGCCTTTTGGCTAAGATCAAGTGTAGTATCTGTTCTTATCAGTTTAATATCTGATACGTCCCCTATCTGGGGACCATATATTAAATGGATTTTTAGAACAGGGAGATGGAAAAAGAGCTTGCTCTGTCCACTCCACGCATTGACCTGGTATTGCAGTATCTCCAGGACCGGTGCACCCCTTCTTTAATGCAGTTTCTAAAATCAGAAAGAATTGAATTCAATGCTTTTTGTTCATTTTGCTTGTTTGTCAGATTTTGGGATGGACTCTTTGGCTTTGCTTTTCTACTCCTCATTGGATTTTTCATGTTAAAAGTTGCAGAAGCCAGATGACAAGCTCATTTTGGTTCAACTTCAGCAACTGTGCATTGCATTGCCATGTAATGTAATGTAATGCAATGCTATCTATCTAGCTCTCCCTCTATACTTCCTTTTGGATAAACAGACATATTAGGCAAGCATTTTGGAGCTTTCACCTAAATAACTACAGGTGGTGAGATAAGCTGCACAATATAATTGACCTTTCAGCATATTGTTGCACACACACCATCTATTTAGCAAATGCCCTTGTTATCAACAGCAGCCTTTTAAACTCACCTGAGCTAACAGGTATGTGAGCTGGTTACTCTGCTGCGCTTAAAATTTCTTTTTTGGTTTGCTACAATGCCTTTTCTGAAACGTTGTCTCCCTCTGCTGGAACACTGACTTCTTTCATTTAATGCCTGCAGACTATAAAAGAGAAACCAACCCAAAAAGTTTGGTTGATTAGTCTGTGGCATTCTTTTAAACTGTTGCTTATGGCGGTCTCTGTGAGCTTCTCAGTGACATTCAGCCATCCAGGTATCCCGCCTGCAGTAGACGGAATGTGGCAATGGAACGCTGGCTGCGCGTGTCATAATAGGCTCTGAGCCTTTATATACCTGCGCACAGCAGCAGCCACCTTCAGTCTGCTGCTGGACAGCCAGCAGCAGCAGCAGCAGGAGAGGTAATTAATCAGCAACCCTCCTGCTAAGGGTAGACAGCTGCTCGTTCCACCCCCCCCCCCCCGCCTTAATTGGTTCTCCTCCCTTCCAACGGTGTTGAGGCGGGTGGGAACAGCCGGGGGTTGAGGGTACTGTGCTAAAAGAGGTGGAGTTATGCAGATCTAAAACGCGTGGATTGCAGCAGCAGCAAGCCGAAAAGTGCAGGCATGTGAGGGATCTAGAGGTTGACAGCATGTCTTCTTAACGGGAGTCCAGGTGGCCATCTCCACAAATGGACTTTTCAGAATCCTTGGGTGGCACCGTAGTCGGAAACCAATTCTGGTTATCGCTTCTCGGCCTTTTGGCTAAGATCAAGTGTAGTATCTGTTCTTATCAGTTTAATATCTGATACGTCCCCTATCTGGGGACCATATATTAAATGGATTTTTAGAACAGGGAGATGGAAAAAGAGCTTGCTCTGTCCACTCCACGCATTGACCTGGTATTGCAGTATCTCCAGGACCGGTGCACCCCTTCTTTAATGCAGTTTCTAAAATCAGAAAGAATTGAATTCAATGCTTTTTGTTCATTTTGCTTGTTTGTCGGATTTTGGGATGGACTCTTTGGCTTTGCTTTTCTTCTCCTCATTGGATTTTTCATGTTAAAAGTTGCAGAAGCCAGATGACAAGCTCATTTTGGTTCAACTTCAGCAACTGTGCATTGCATTGCCATGTAATGTAATGTAATGCAATGCTATCTATCTAGCTCTCCCTCTATACTTCCTTTTGGATAAACAGACATATTAGGCAAGCATTTTGGAGCTTTCACCTAAATAACTACAGGTGGTGAGATAAGCTGCACAATATAATTGACCTTTCAGCATATTGTTGCACACACACCATCTATTTAGCAAATGCCCTTGTTATCAACAGCAGCCTTTTAAACTCACCTGAGCTAACAGGTATGTGAGCTGGTTACTCTGCTGCGCTTAAAATTTCTTTTTTGGTTTGCTACAATGCCTTTTCTGAAACGTTGTCTCCCTCTGCTGGAACACTGACTTCTTTCATTTAATGCCTGCAGACTATAAAAGAGAAACCAACCCAAAAAGTTTGGTTGATTAGTCTGTGGCATTCTTTTAAACTGTTGCTTATGGCGGTCTCTGTGAGCTTCTCAGTGACATTCAGCCATCCAGGTATCCCGCCTGCAGTAGACGGAATGTGGCAATGGAACGCTGGCTGCGCGTGTCATAATAGGCTCTGAGCCCTTATATACCTGCGCACAGCAGCAGCCACCTTCAGTCTGCTGCTGGACAGCCAGCAGCAGCAGCAGCAGGAGAGGTAATTAATCAGCAACCCTCCTGCTAAGGGTAGACAGCTGCTCGTTCCACCCCCCCCCCGCCTTAATTGGTTCTCCTCCCTTCCAACGGTGTTGAGGCGGGTGGGAACAGCCGGGGGTTGAGGGTACTGTGCTAAAAGAGGTGGAGTTATGCAGATCTAAAACGCGTGGATTGCAGCAGCAGCAAGCCGAAAAGTGCAGGCATGTGAGGGATCTAGAGGTTGACAGCATGTCTTCTTAACGGGAGTCCAGGTGGCCATCTCCACAAATGGACTTTTCAGAATCCTTGGGTGGCACCGTAGTCGGAAACCAATTCTGGTTATCGCTTCTCGGCCTTTTGGCTAAGATCAAGTGTAGTATCTGTTCTTATCAGTTTAATATCTGATACGTCCCCTATCTGGGGACCATATATTAAATGGATTTTTAGAACAGGGAGATGGAAAAAGAGCTTGCTCTGTCCACTCCACGCATTGACCTGGTATTGCAGTATCTCCAGGACCGGTGCACCCCTTCTTTAATGCAGTTTCTAAAATCAGAAAGAATTGAATTCAATGCTTTTTGTTCATTTTGCTTGTTTGTCAGATTTTGGGATGGACTCTTTGGCTTTGCTTTTCTACTCCTCATTGGATTTTTCATGTTAAAAGTTGCAGAAGCCAGATGACAAGCTCATTTTGGTTCAACTTCAGCAACTGTGCATTGCATTGCCATGTAATGTAATGTAATGCAATGCTATCTATCTAGCTCTCCCTCTATACTTCCTTTTGGATAAACAGACATATTAGGCAAGCATTTTGGAGCTTTCACCTAAATAACTACAGGTGGTGAGATAAGCTGCACAATATAATTGACCTTTCAGCATATTGTTGCACACACACCATCTATTTAGCAAATGCCCTTGTTATCAACAGCAGCCTTTTAAACTCACCTGAGCTAACAGGTATGTGAGCTGGTTACTCTGCTGCGCTTAAAATTTCTTTTTTGGTTTGCTACAATGCCTTTTCTGAAACGTTGTCTCCCTCTGCTGGAACACTGACTTCTTTCATTTAATGCCTGCAGACTATAAAAGAGAAACCAACCCAAAAAGTTTGGTTGATTAGTCTGTGGCATTCTTTTAAACTGTTGCTTATGGCGGTCTCTGTGAGCTTCTCAGTGACATTCAGCCATCCAGGTATCCCGCCTGCAGTAGACGGAATGTGGCAATGGAACGCTGGCTGCGCGTGTCATAATAGGCTCTGAGCCTTTATATACCTGCGCACAGCAGCAGCCACCTTCAGTCTGCTGCTGGACAGCCAGCAGCAGCAGCAGCAGGAGAGGTAATTAATCAGCAACCCTCCTGCTAAGGGTAGACAGCTGCTCGTTCCACCCCCCCCCCCCCCCCGCCTTAATTGGTTCTCCTCCCTTCCAACGGTGTTGAGGCGGGTGGGAACAGCCGGGGGTTGAGGGTACTGTGCTAAAAGAGGTGGAGTTATGCAGATCTAAAACGCGTGGATTGCAGCAGCAGCAAGCCGAAAAGTGCAGGCATGTGAGGGATCTAGAGGTTGACAGCATGTCTTCTTAACGGGAGTCCAGGTGGCCATCTCCACAAATGGACTTTTCAGAATCCTTGGGTGGCACCGTAGTCGGAAACCAATTCTGGTTATCGCTTCTCGGCCTTTTGGCTAAGATCAAGTGTAGTATCTGTTCTTATCAGTTTAATATCTGATACGTCCCCTATCTGGGGACCATATATTAAATGGATTTTTAGAACAGGGAGATGGAAAAAGAGCTTGCTCTGTCCACTCCACGCATTGACCTGGTATTGCAGTATCTCCAGGACCGGTGCACCCCTTCTTTAATGCAGTTTCTAAAATCAGAAAGAATTGAATTCAATGCTTTTTGTTCATTTTGCTTGTTTGTCAGATTTTGGGATGGACTCTTTGGCTTTGCTTTTCTACTCCTCATTGGATTTTTCATGTTAAAAGTTGCAGAAGCCAGATGACAAGCTCATTTTGGTTCAACTTCAGCAACTGTGCATTGCATTGCCATGTAATGTAATGTAATGCAATGCTATCTATCTAGCTCTCCCTCTATACTTCCTTTTGGATAAACAGACATATTAGGCAAGCATTTTGGAGCTTTCACCTAAATAACTACAGGTGGTGAGATAAGCTGCACAATATAATTGACCTTTCAGCATATTGTTGCACACACACCATCTATTTAGCAAATGCCCTTGTTATCAACAGCAGCCTTTTAAACTCACCTGAGCTAACAGGTATGTGAGCTGGTTACTCTGCTGCGCTTAAAATTTCTTTTTTGGTTTGCTACAATGCCTTTTCTGAAACGTTGTCTCCCTCTGCTGGAACACTGACTTCTTTCATTTAATGCCTGCAGACTATAAAAGAGAAACCAACCCAAAAAGTTTGGTTGATTAGTCTGTGGCATTCTTTTAAACTGTTGCTTATGGCGGTCTCTGTGAGCTTCTCAGTGACATTCAGCCATCCAGGTATCCCGCCTGCAGTAGACGGAATGTGGCAATGGAACGCTGGCTGCGCGTGTCATAATAGGCTCTGAGCCTTTATATACCTGCGCACAGCAGCAGCCACCTTCAGTCTGCTGCTGGACAGCCAGCAGCAGCAGCAGCAGGAGAGGTAATTAATCAGCAACCCTCCTGCTAAGGGTAGACAGCTGCTCGTTCCACCCCCCCCCCCCCGCCTTAATTGGTTCTCCTCCCTTCCAACGGTGTTGAGGCGGGTGGGAACAGCCGGGGGTTGAGGGTACTGTGCTAAAAGAGGTGGAGTTATGCAGATCTAAAACGCGTGGATTGCAGCAGCAGCAAGCCGAAAAGTGCAGGCATGTGAGGGATCTAGAGGTTGACAGCATGTCTTCTTAACGGGAGTCCAGGTGGCCATCTCCACAAATGGACTTTTCAGAATCCTTGGGTGGCACCGTAGTCGGAAACCAATTCTGGTTATCGCTTCTCGGCCTTTTGGCTAAGATCAAGTGTAGTATCTGTTCTTATCAGTTTAATATCTGATACGTCCCCTATCTGGGGACCATATATTAAATGGATTTTTAGAACAGGGAGATGGAAAAAGAGCTTGCTCTGTCCACTCCACGCATTGACCTGGTATTGCAGTATCTCCAGGACCGGTGCACCCCTTCTTTAATGCAGTTTCTAAAATCAGAAAGAATTGAATTCAATGCTTTTTGTTCATTTTGCTTGTTTGTCGGATTTTGGGATGGACTCTTTGGCTTTGCTTTTCTTCTCCTCATTGGATTTTTCATGTTAAAAGTTGCAGAAGCCAGATGACAAGCTCATTTTGGTTCAACTTCAGCAACTGTGCATTGCATTGCCATGTAATGTAATGTAATGCAATGCTATCTATCTACCTCTCCCTCTATACTTCCTTTTGGATAAACAGACATATTAGGCAAGCATTTTGGAGCTTTCACCTAAATAACTACAGGTGGTGAGATAAGCTGCACAATATAATTGACCTTTCAGCATATTGTTGCACACACACCATCTATTTAGCAAATGCCCTTGTTATCAACAGCAGCCTTTTAAACTCACCTGAGCTAACAGGTATGTGAGCTGGTTACTCTGCTGCGCTTAAAATTTCTTTTTTGGTTTGCTACAATGCCTTTTCTGAAACGTTGTCTCCCTCTGCTGGAACACTGACTTCTTTCATTTAATGCCTGCAGACTATAAAAGAGAAACCAACCCAAAAAGTTTGGTTGATTAGTCTGTGGCATTCTTTTAAACTGTTGCTTATGGCGGTCTCTGTGAGCTTCTCAGTGACATTCAGCCATCCAGGTATCCCGCCTGCAGTAGACGGAATGTGGCAATGGAACGCTGGCTGCACGTGTCATAATAGGCTCTGAGCCTTTATATACCTGCGCACAGCAGCAGCCACCTTCAGTCTGCTGCTGGACAGCCAGCAGCAGCAGCAGCAGGAGAGGTAATTAATCAGCAACCCTCCTGCTAAGGGTAGACAGCTGCTCGTTCCACCCCCCCCCCCGCCTTAATTGGTTCTCCTCCCTTCCAACGGTGTTGAGGCGGGTGGGAACAGCCGGGGGTTGAGGGTACTGTGCTAAAAGAGGTGGAGTTATGCAGATCTAAAACGCGTGGATTGCAGCAGCAGCAAGCCGAAAAGTGCAGGCATGTGAGGGATCTAGAGGTTGACAGCATGTCTTCTTAACGGGAGTCCAGGTGGCCATCTCCACAAATGGACTTTTCAGAATCCTTGGGTGGCACCGTAGTCGGAAACCAATTCTGGTTATCGCTTCTCGGCCTTTTGGCTAAGATCAAGTGTAGTATCTGTTCTTATCAGTTTAATATCTGATACGTCCCCTATCTGGGGACCATATATTAAATGGATTTTTAGAACAGGGAGATGGAAAAAGAGCTTGCTCTGTCCACTCCACGCATTGACCTGGTATTGCAGTATCTCCAGGACCGGTGCACCCCTTCTTTAATGCAGTTTCTAAAATCAGAAAGAATTGAATTCAATGCTTTTTGTTCATTTTGCTTGTTTGTCGGATTTTGGGATGGACTCTTTGGCTTTGCTTTTCTTCTCCTCATTGGATTTTTCATGTTAAAAGTTGCAGAAGCCAGATGACAAGCTCATTTTGGTTCAACTTCAGCAACTGTGCATTGCATTGCCATGTAATGTAATGTAATGCAATGCTATCTATCTAGCTCTCCCTCTATACTTCCTTTTGGATAAACAGACATATTAGGCAAGCATTTTGGAGCTTTCACCTAAATAACTACAGGTGGTGAGATAAGCTGCACAATATAATTGACCTTTCAGTATATTGTTGCACACACACCATCTATTTAGCAAATGCCCTTGTTATCAACAGCAGCCTTTTAAACTCACCTGAGCTAACAGGTATGTGAGCTGGTTACTCTGCTGCGCTTAAAATTTCTTTTTTGGTTTGCTACAATGCCTTTTCTGAAACGTTGTCTCCCTCTGCTGGAACACTGACTTCTTTCATTTAATGCCTGCAGACTATAAAAGAGAAACCAACCCAAAAAGTTTGGTTGATTAGTCTGTGGCATTCTTTTAAACTGTTGCTTATGGCGGTCTCTGTGAGCTTCTCAGTGACATTCAGCCATCCAGGTATCCCGCCTGCAGTAGACGGAATGTGGCAATGGAACGCTGGCTGCGCGTGTCATAATAGGCTCTGAGCCTTTATATACCTGCGCACAGCAGCAGCCACCTTCAGTCTGCTGCTGGACAGCCAGCAGCAGCAGCAGCAGGAGAGGTAATTAATCAGCAACCCTCCTGCTAAGGGTAGACAGCTGCTCGTTCCACCCCCCCCCCGCCTTAATTGGTTCTCCTCCCTTCCAACGGTGTTGAGGCGGGTGGGAACAGCCGGGGGTTGAGGGTACTGTGCTAAAAGAGGTGGAGTTATGCAGATCTAAAACGCGTGGATTGCAGCAGCAGCAAGCCGAAAAGTGCAGGCATGTGAGGGATCTAGAGGTTGACAGCATGTCTTCTTAACGGGAGTCCAGGTGGCCATCTCCACAAATGGACTTTTCAGAATCCTTGGGTGGCACCGTAGTCGGAAACCAATTCTGGTTATCGCTTCTCGGCCTTTTGGCTAAGATCAAGTGTAGTATCTGTTCTTATCAGTTTAATATCTGATACGTCCCCTATCTGGGGACCATATATTAAATGGATTTTTAGAACAGGGAGATGGAAAAAGAGCTTGCTCTGTCCACTCCACGCATTGACCTGGTATTGCAGTATCTCCAGGACCGGTGCACCCCTTCTTTAATGCAGTTTCTAAAATCAGAAAGAATTGAATTCAATGCTTTTTGTTCATTTTGCTTGTTTGTCGGATTTTGGGATGGACTCTTTGGCTTTGCTTTTCTTCTCCTCATTGGATTTTTCATGTTAAAAGTTGCAGAAGCCAGATGACAAGCTCATTTTGGTTCAACTTCAGCAACTGTGCATTGCATTGCCATGTAATGTAATGTAATGCAATGCTATCTATCTAGCTCTCCCTCTATACTTCCTTTTGGATAAACAGACATATTAGGCAAGCATTTTGGAGCTTTCACCTAAATAACTACAGGTGGTGAGATAAGCTGCACAATATAATTGACCTTTCAGTATATTGTTGCACACACACCATCTATTTAGCAAATGCCCTTGTTATCAACAGCAGCCTTTTAAACTCACCTGAGCTAACAGGTATGTGAGCTGGTTACTCTGCTGCGCTTAAAATTTCTTTTTTGGTTTGCTACAATGCCTTTTCTGAAACGTTGTCTCCCTCTGCTGGAACACTGACTTCTTTCATTTAATGCCTGCAGACTATAAAAGAGAAACCAACCCAAAAAGTTTGGTTGATTAGTCTGTGGCATTCTTTTAAACTGTTGCTTATGGCGGTCTCTGTGAGCTTCTCAGTGACATTCAGCCATCCAGGTATCCCGCCTGCAGTAGACGGAATGTGGCAATGGAACGCTGGCTGCGCGTGTCATAATAGGCTCTGAGCCTTTATATACCTGCACACAGCAGCAGCCACCTTCAGTCTGCTGCTGGACAGCCAGCAGCAGCAGCAGCAGGAGAGGTAATTAATCAGCAACCCTCCTGCTAAGGGTAGACAGCTGCTCGTTCCACCCCCCCCCCCCGCCTTAATTGGTTCTCCTCCCTTCCAACGGTGTTGAGGCGGGTGGGAACAGCCGGGGGTTGAGGGTACTGTGCTAAAAGAGGTGGAGTTATGCAGATCTAAAACGCGTGGATTGCAGCAGCAGCAAGCCGAAAAGTGCAGGCATGTGAGGGATCTAGAGGTTGACAGCATGTCTTCTTAACGGGAGTCCAGGTGGCCATCTCCACAAATGGACTTTTCAGAATCCTTGGGTGGCACCGTAGTCGGAAACCAATTCTGGTTATCGCTTCTCGGCCTTTTGGCTAAGATCAAGTGTAGTATCTGTTCTTATCAGTTTAATATCTGATACGTCCCCTATCTGGGGACCATATAATAAATGGATTTTTAGAACAGGGAGATGGAAAAAGAGCTTGCTCTGTCCACTCCACGCATTGACCTGGTATTGCAGTATCTCCAGGACCGGTGCACCCCTTCTTTAATGCAGTTTCTAAAATCAGAAAGAATTGAATTCAATGCTTTTTGTTCATTTTGCTTGTTTGTCGGATTTTGGAATGGACTCTTTGGCTTTGCTTTTCTTCTCCTCATTGGATTTTTCATGTTAAAAGTTGCAGAAGCCAGATGACAAGCTCATTTTGGTTCAACTTCAGCAACTGTGCATTGCATTGCCATGTAATGTAATGTAATGCAATGCTATCTATCTAGCTCTCCCTCTATACTTTCTTTTGGATAAACAGACATATTAGGCAAGCATTTTGGAGCTTTCACCTAAATAACTACAGGTTGTGAGATAAGCTGCACAATATAATTGACCTTTCAGTATATTGTTGCACACACACCATCTATTTAGCAAATGCCCTTGTTATCAACAGCAGCCTTTTAAACTCACCTGAGCTAACAGGTATGTGAGCTGGTTACTCTGCTGCGCTTAAAATTTCTTTTTTGGTTTGCTACAATGCCTTTTCTGAAACGTTGTCTCCCTCTGCTGGAACACTGACTTCTTTCATTTAATGCCTGCAGACTATAAAAGAGAAACCAACCCAAAAAGTTTGGTTGATTAGTCTGTGGCATTCTTTTAAACTGTTGCTTATGGCGGTCTCTGTGAGCTTCTCAGTGACATTCAGCCATCCAGGTATCCCGCCTGCAGTAGACGGAATGTGGCAATGGAACGCTGGCTGCGCGTGTCATAATAGGCTCTGAGCCTTTATATACCTGCGCACAGCAGCAGCCACCTTCAGTCTGCTGCTGGACAGCCAGCAGCAGCAGCAGCAGGAGAGGTAATTAATCAGCAACCCTCCTGCTAAGGGTAGACAGCTGCTCGTTCCACCCCCCCCCCGCCTTAATTGGTTCTCCTCCCTTCCAACGGTGTTGAGGCGGGTGGGAACAGCCGGGGGTTGAGGGTACTGTGCTAAAAGAGGTGGAGTTATGCAGATCTAAAACGCGTGGATTGCAGCAGCAGCAAGCCGAAAAGTGCAGGCATGTGAGGGATCTAGAGGTTGACAGCATGTCTTCTTAACGGGAGTCCAGGTGGCCATCTCCACAAATGGACTTTTCAGAATCCTTGGGTGGCACCGTAGTCGGAAACCAATTCTGGTTATCGCTTCTCGGCCTTTTGGCTAAGATCAAGTGTAGTATCTGTTCTTATCAGTTTAATATCTGATACGTCCCCTATCTGGGGACCATATATTAAATGGATTTTTAGAACAGGGAGATGGAAAAAGAGCTTGCTCTGTCCACTCCACGCATTGACCTGGTATTGCAGTATCTCCAGGACCGGTGCACCCCTTCTTTAATGCAGTTTCTAAAATCAGAAAGAATTGAATTCAATGCTTTTTGTTCATTTTGCTTGTTTGTCGGATTTTGGGATGGACTCTTTGGCTTTGCTTTTCTTCTCCTCATTGGATTTTTCATGTTAAAAGTTGCAGAAGCCAGATGACAAGCTCATTTTGGTTCAACTTCAGCAACTGTGCATTGCATTGCCATGTAATGTAATGTAATGCAATGCTATCTATCTAGCTCTCCCTCTATACTTCCTCTTGGATAAACAGACATATTAGGCAAGCATTTTGGAGCTTTCACCTAAATAACTACAGGTGGTGAGATAAGCTGCACAATATAATTGACCTTTCAGTATATTGTTGCACACACACCATCTATTTAGCAAATGCCCTTGTTATCAACAGCAGCCTTTTAAACTCACCTGAGCTAACAGGTATGTGAGCTGGTTACTCTGCTGCGCTTAAAATTTCTTTTTTGGTTTGCTACAATGCCTTTTCTGAAACGTTGTCTCCCTCTGCTGGAACACTGACTTCTTTCATTTAATGCCTGCAGACTATAAAAGAGAAACCAACCCAAAAAGTTTGGTTGATTAGTCTGTGGCATTCTTTTAAACTGTTGCTTATGGCGGTCTCTGTGAGCTTCTCAGTGACATTCAGCCATCCAGGTATCCCGCCTGCAGTAGACGGAATGTGGCAATGGAACGCTGGCTGCGCGTGTCATAATAGGCTCTGAGCCTTTATATACCTGCGCACAGCAGCAGCCACCTTCAGTCTGCTGCTGGACAGCCAGCAGCAGCAGCAGCAGGAGAGGTAATTAATCAGCAACCCTCCTGCTAAGGGTAGACAGCTGCTCGTTCCACCCCCCCCCCCCGCCTTAATTGGTTCTCCTCCCTTCCAACGGTGTTGAGGCGGGTGGGAACAGCCGGGGGTTGAGGGTACTGTGCTAAAAGAGGTGGAGTTATGCAGATCTAAAACGCGTGGATTGCAGCAGCAGCAAGCCGAAAAGTGCAGGCATGTGAGGGATCTAGAGGTTGACAGCATGTCTTCTTAACGGGAGTCCAGGTGGCCATCTCCACAAATGGACTTTTCAGAATCCTTGGGTGGCACCGTAGTCGGAAACCAATTCTAGTTATCGCTTCTCGGCCTTTTGGCTAAGATCAAGTGTAGTATCTGTTCTTATCAGTTTAATATCTGATACGTCCCCTATCTGGGGACCATATATTAAATGGATTTTTAGAACAGGGAGATGGAAAAAGAGCTTGCTCTGTCCACTCCACGCATTGACCTGGTATTGCAGTATCTCCAGGACCGGTGCACCCCTTCTTTAATGCAGTTTCTAAAATCAGAAAGAATTGAATTCAATGCTTTTTGTTCATTTTGCTTGTTTGTCGGATTTTGGGATGGACTCTTTGGCTTTGCTTTTGTTCTCCTCATTGGATTTTTCATGTTAAAAGTTGCAGAAGCCAGATGACAAGCTCATTTTGGTTCAACTTCAGCAACTGTGCATTGCATTGCCATGTAATGTAATGTAATGCAATGCTATCTATCTAGCTCTCCCTCTATACTTCCTTTTGGATAAACAGACATATTAGGCAAGCATTTTGGAGCTTTCACCTAAATAACTACAGGTGGTGAGATAAGCTGCACAATATAATTGACCTTTCAGTATATTGTTGCACACACACCATCTATTTAGCAAATGCCCTTGTTATCAACAGCAGCCTTTTAAACTCACCTGAGCTAACAGGTATGTGAGCTGGTTACTCTGCTGCGCTTAAAATTTCTTTTTTGGTTTGCTACAATGCCTTTTCTGAAACGTTGTCTCCCTCTGCTGGAACACTGACTTCTTTCATTTAATGCCTGCAGACTATAAAAGAGAAACCAACCCAAAAAGTTTGGTTGATTAGTCTGTGGCATTCTTTTAAACTGTTGCTTATGGCGGTCTCTGTGAGCTTCTCAGTGACATTCAGCCATCCAGGTATCCCGCCTGCAGTAGACGGAATGTGGCAATGGAACGCTGGCTGCGCGTGTCATAATAGGCTCTGAGCCTTTATATACCTGCGCACAGCAGCAGCCACCTTCAGTCTGCTGCTGGACAGCCAGCAGCAGCAGCAGCAGGAGAGGTAATTAATCAGCAACCCTCCTGCTAAGGGTAGACAGCTGCTCGTTCCACCCCCCCCCCGCCTTAATTGGTTCTCCTCCCTTCCAACGGTGTTGAGGCGGGTGGGAACAGCCGGGGGTTGAGGGTACTGTGCTAAAAGAGGTGGAGTTATGCAGATCTAAAACGCGTGGATTGCAGCAGCAGCAAGCCGAAAAGTGCAGGCATGTGAGGGATCTAGAGGTTGACAGCATGTCTTCTTAACGGGAGTCCAGGTGGCCATCTCCACAAATGGACTTTTCAGAATCCTTGGGTGGCACCGTAGTCGGAAACCAATTCTGGTTATCGCTTCTCGGCCTTTTGGCTAAGATCAAGTGTAGTATCTGTTCTTATCAGTTTAATATCTGATACGTCCCCTATCTGGGGACCATATATTAAATGGATTTTTAGAACAGGGAGATGGAAAAAGAGCTTGCTCTGTCCACTCCACGCATTGACCTGGTATTGCAGTATCTCCAGGACCGGTGCACCCCTTCTTTAATGCAGTTTCTAAAATCAGAAAGAATTGAATTCAATGCTTTTTGTTCATTTTGCTTGTTTGTCGGATTTTGGGATGGACTCTTTGGCTTTGCTTTTCTTCTCCTCATTGGATTTTTCATGTTAAAAGTTGCAGAAGCCAGATGACAAGCTCATTTTGGTTCAACTTCAGCAACTGTGCATTGCATTGCCATGTAATGTAATGTAATGCAATGCTATCTATCTAGCTCTCCCTCTATACTTCCTCTTGGATAAACAGACATATTAGGCAAGCATTTTGGAGCTTTCACCTAAATAACTACAGGTGGTGAGATAAGCTGCACAATATAATTGACCTTTCAGTATATTGTTGCACACACACCATCTATTTAGCAAATGCCCTTGTTATCAACAGCAGCCTTTTAAACTCACCTGAGCTAACAGGTATGTGAGCTGGTTACTCTGCTGCGCTTAAAATTTCTTTTTTGGTTTGCTACAATGCCTTTTCTGAAACGTTGTCTCCCTCTGCTGGAACACTGACTTCTTTCATTTAATGCCTGCAGACTATAAAAGAGAAACCAACCCAAAAAGTTTGGTTGATTAGTCTGTGGCATTCTTTTAAACTGTTGCTTATGGCGGTCTCTGTGAGCTTCTCAGTGACATTCAGCCATCCAGGTATCCCGCCTGCAGTAGACGGAATGTGGCAATGGAACGCTGGCTGCGCGTGTCATAATAGGCTCTGAGCCTTTATATACCTGCGCACAGCAGCAGCCACCTTCAGTCTGCTGCTGGACAGCCAGCAGCAGCAGCAGCAGGAGAGGTAATTAATCAGCAACCCTCCTGCTAAGGGTAGACAGCTGCTCGTTCCACCCCCCCCCCCCGCCTTAATTGGTTCTCCTCCCTTCCAACGGTGTTGAGGCGGGTGGGAACAGCCGGGGGTTGAGGGTACTGTGCTAAAAGAGGTGGAGTTATGCAGATCTAAAACGCGTGGATTGCAGCAGCAGCAAGCCGAAAAGTGCAGGCATGTGAGGGATCTAGAGGTTGACAGCATGTCTTCTTAACGGGAGTCCAGGTGGCCATCTCCACAAATGGACTTTTCAGAATCCTTGGGTGGCACCGTAGTCGGAAACCAATTCTAGTTATCGCTTCTCGGCCTTTTGGCTAAGATCAAGTGTAGTATCTGTTCTTATCAGTTTAATATCTGATACGTCCCCTATCTGGGGACCATATTTTAAATGGATTTTTAGAACAGGGAGATGGAAAAAGAGCTTGCTCTGTCCACTCCACGCATTGACCTGGTATTGCAGTATCTCCAGGACCGGTGCACCCCTTCTTTAATGCAGTTTCTAAAATCAGAAAGAATTGAATTCAATGCTTTTTGTTCATTTTGCTTGTTTGTCGGATTTTGGGATGGACTCTTTGGCTTTGCTTTTGTTCTCCTCATTGGATTTTTCATGTTAAAAGTTGCAGAAGCCAGATGACAAGCTCATTTTGGTTCAACTTCAGCAACTGTGCATTGCATTGCCATGTAATGTAATGTAATGCAATGCTATCTATCTAGCTCTCCCTCTATACTTCCTTTTGGATAAACAGACATATTAGGCAAGCATTTTGGAGCTTTCACCTAAATAACTACAGGTGGTGAGATAAGCTGCACAATATAATTGACCTTTCAGTATATTGTTGCACACACACCATCTATTTAGCAAATGCCCTTGTTATCAACAGCAGCCTTTTAAACTCACCTGAGCTAACAGGTATGTGAGCTGGTTACTCTGCTGCGCTTAAAATTTCTTTTTTGGTTTGCTACAATGCCTTTTCTGAAACGTTGTCTCCCTCTGCTGGAACACTGACTTCTTTCATTTAATGCCTGCAGACTATAAAAGAGAAACCAACCCAAAAAGTTTGGTTGATTAGTCTGTGGCATTCTTTTAAACTGTTGCTTATGGCGGTCTCTGTGAGCTTCTCAGTGACATTCAGCCATCCAGGTATCCCGCCTGCAGTAGACGGAATGTGGCAATGGAACGCTGGCTGCGCGTGTCATAATAGGCTCTGAGCCTTTATATACCTGCGCACAGCAGCAGCCACCTTCAGTCTGCTGCTGGACAGCCAGCAGCAGCAGCAGCAGGAGAGGTAATTAATCAGCAACCCTCCTGCTAAGGGTAGACAGCTGCTCGTTCCACCCCCCCCCCGCCTTAATTGGTTCTCCTCCCTTCCAACGGTGTTGAGGCGGGTGGGAACAGCCGGGGGTTGAGGGTACTGTGCTAAAAGAGGTGGAGTTATGCAGATCTAAAACGCGTGGATTGCAGCAGCAGCAAGCCGAAAAGTGCAGGCATGTGAGGGATCTAGAGGTTGACAGCATGTCTTCTTAACGCGAGTCCAGGTGGCCATCTCCACAAATGGACTTTTCAGAATCCTTGGGTGGCACCGTAGTCGGAAACCAATTCTGGTTATCGCTTCTCGGCCTTTTGGCTAAGATCAAGTGTAGTATCTGTTCTTATCAGTTTAATATCTGATACGTCCCCTATCTGGGGACCATATATTAAATGGATTTTTAGAACAGGGAGATGGAAAAAGAGCTTGCTCTGTCCACTCCACGCATTGACCTGGTATTGCAGTATCTCCAGGACCGGTTCACCCCTTCTTTAATGCAGTTTCTAAAATCAGAAAGAATTGAATTCAATGCTTTTTGTTCATTTTGCTTGTTTGTCGGATTTTGGGATGGACTCTTTGGCTTTGCTTTTCTTCTCCTCATTGGATTTTTCATGTTAAAAGTTGCAGAAGCCAGATGACAAGCTCATTTTGGTTCAACTTCAGCAACTGTGCATTGCATTGCCATGTAATGTAATGTAATGCAATGCTATCTATCTAGCTCTCCCTCTATACTTCCTTTTGGATAAACAGACATATTAGGCAAGCATTTTGGAGCTTTCACCTAAATAACTACAGGTGATGAGATAAGCTGCACAATATAATTGACCTTTCAGTATATTGTTGCACACACACCATCTATTTAGCAAATGCCCTTGTTATCAACAGCAGCCTTTTAAACTCACCTGAGCTAACAGGTATGTGAGCTGGTTACTCTGCTGCGCTTAAAATTTCTTTTTTGGTTTGCTACAATGCCTTTTCTGAAACGTTGTCTCCCTCTGCTGGAACACTGACTTCTTTCATTTAATGCCTGCAGACTATAAAAGAGAAACCAACCCAAAAAGTTTGGTTGATTAGTCTGTGGCATTCTTTTAAACTGTTGCTTATGGCGGTCTCTGTGAGCTTCTCAGTGACATTAGCCATCCAGGTATCCCGCCTGCAGTAGACGGAATGTGGCAATGGAACGCTGGCTGCGCGTGTCATAATAGGCTCTGAGCCTTTATATACCTGCGCACAGCAGCAGCCACCTTCAGTCTGCTGCTGGACAGCCAGCAGCAGCAGCAGCAGGAGAGGTAATTAATCAGCAACCCTCCTGCTAAGGGTAGACAGCTGCTCGTTCCACCCCCCCCCCCGCCTTAATTGGTTCTCCTCCCTTCCAACGGTGTTGAGGCGGGTGGGAACAGCCGGGGGTTGAGGGTACTGTGCTAAAAGAGGTGGAGTTATGCAGATCTAAAACGCGTGGATTGCAGCAGCAGCAAGCCGAAAAGTGCAGGCATGTGAGGGATCTAGAGGTTGACAGCATGTCTTCTTAACGGGAGTCCAGGTGGCCATCTCCACAAATGGACTTTTCAGAATCCTTGGGTGGCACCGTAGTCGGAAACCAATTCTGGTTATCGCTTCTCGGCCTTTTGGCTAAGATCAAGTGTAGTATCTGTTCTTATCAGTTTAATATCTGATACGTCCCCTATCTGGGGACCATAAATTAAATGGATTTTTAGAACAGGGAGATGGAAAAAGAGCTTGCTCTGTCCACTCCACGCATTGACCTGGTATTGCAGTATCTCCAGGACCGGTGCACCCCTTCTTTAATGCAGTTTCTAAAATCAGAAAGAATTGAATTCAATGCTTTTTGTTCATTTTGCTTGTTTGTCGGATTTTGGGATGGACTCTTTGGCTTTGCTTTTCTTCTCCTCATTGGATTTTTCATGTTAAAAGTTGCAGAAGCCAGATGACAAGCTCATTTTGGTTCAACTTCAGCAACTGTGCATTGCATTGCCATGTAATGTAATGTAATGCAATGCTATCTATCTAGCTCTCCCTCTATACTTCCTTTTGGATAAACAGACATATTAGGCAAGCATTTTGGAGCTTTCACCTAAATAACTACAGGTGGTGAGATAAGCTGCACAATATAATTGACCTTTCAGTATATTGTTGCACACACACCATCTATTTAGCAAATGCCCTTGTTATCAACAGCAGCCTTTTAAACTCACCTGAGCTAACAGGTATGTGAGCTGGTTACTCTGCTGCGCTTAAAATTTCTTTTTTGGTTTGCTACAATGCCTTTTCTGAAACGTTGTCTCCCTCTGCTGGAACACTGACTTCTTTCATTTAATGCCTGCAGACTATAAAAGAGAAACCAACCCAAAAAGTTTGGTTGATTAGTCTGTGGCATTCTTTTAAACTGTTGCTTATGGCGGTCTCTGTGAGCTTCTCAGTGACATTCAGCCATCCAGGTATCCCGCCTGCAGTAGACGGAATGTGGCAATGGAACGCTGGCTGCGCGTGTCATAATAGGCTCTGAGCCTTTATATACCTGCGCACAGCAGCAGCCACCTTCAGTCTGCTGCTGGACAGCCAGCAGCAGCAGCAGGAGAGGTAATTAATCAGCAACCCTCCTGCTAAGGGTAGACAGCTGCTCGTTCCACCCCCCCCCCGCCTTAATTGGTTCTCCTCCCTTCCAACGGTGTTGAGGCGGGTGGGAACAGCCGGGGGTTGAGGGTACTGTGCTAAAAGAGGTGGAGTTATGCAGATCTAAAATGCGTGGATTGCAGCAGCAGCAAGCCGAAAAGTGCAGGCATGTGAGGGATCTAGAGGTTGACAGCATGTCTTCTTAACGGGAGTCCAGGTGGCCATCTCCACAAATGGACTTTTCAGAATCCTTGGGTGGCACCGTAGTCGGAAACCAATTCTGGTTATCGCTTCTCGGCCTTTTGGCTAAGATCAAGTGTAGTATCTGTTCTTATCAGTTTAATATCTGATACGTCCCCTATCTGGGGACCATATATTAAATGGATTTTTAGAACAGGGAGATGGAAAAAGAGCTTGCTCTGTCCACTCCACGCATTGACCTGGTATTGCAGTATCTCCAGGACCGGTGCACCCCTTCTTTAATGCAGTTTCTAAAATCAGAAAGAATTGAATTCAATGCTTTTTGTTCATTTTGCTTGTTTGTCGGATTTTGGGATGGACTCTTTGGCTTTGCTTTTCTTCTCCTCATTGGATTTTTCATGTTAAAAGTTGCAGAAGCCAGATGACAAGCTCATTTTGGTTCAACTTCAGCAACTGTGCATTGCATTGCCATGTAATGTAATGTAATGCAATGCTATCTATCTAGCTCTCCCTCTATACTTCCTTTTGGATAAACAGACATATTAGGCAAGCATTTTGGAGCTTTCACCTAAATAACTACAGGTGGTGAGATAAGCTGCACAATATAATTGACCTTTCAGTATATTGTTGCACACACACCATCTATTTAGCAAATGCCCTTGTTATCAACAGCAGCCTTTTAAACTCACCTGAGCTAACAGGTATGTGAGCTGGTTACTCTGCTGCGCTTAAAATTTCTTTTTTGGTTTGCTACAATGCCTTTTCTGAAACGTTGTCTCCCTCTGCTGGAACACTGACTTCTTTCATTTAATGCCTGCAGACTATAAAAGAGAAACCAACCCAAAAAGTTTGGTTGATTAGTCTGTGGCATTCTTTTAAACTGTTGCTTATGGCGGTCTCTGTGAGCTTCTCAGTGACATTCAGCCATCCAGGTATCCCGCCTGCAGTAGACGGAATGTGGCAATGGAACGCTGGCTGCGCATGTCATAATAGGCTCTGAGCCTTTATATACCTGCGCACAGCAGCAGCCACCTTCAGTCTGCTGCTGGACAGCCAGCAGCAGCAGCAGCAGGAGAGGTAATTAATCAGCAACCCTCCTGCTAAGGGTAGACAGCTGCTCGTTCCACCCCCCCCCCCCCGCCTTAATTGGTTCTCCTCCCTTCCAACGGTGTTGAGGCGGGTGGGAACAGCCGGGGGTTGAGGGTACTGTGCTAAAAGAGGTGGAGTTATGCAGATCTAAAACGCGTGGATTGCAGCAGCAGCAAGCCGAAAAGTGCAGGCATGTGAGGGATCTAGAGGTTGACAGCATGTCTTCTTAACGGGAGTCCAGGTGGCCATCTCCACAAATGGACTTTTCAGAATCCTTGGGTGGCACCGTAGTCGGAAACCAATTCTGGTTATCGCTTCTCGGCCTTTTGGCTAAGATCAAGTGTAGTATCTGTTCTTATCAGTTTAATATCTGATACGTCCCCTATCTGGGGACCATATATTAAATGGATTTTTAGAACAGGGAGATGGAAAAAGAGCTTGCTCTGTCCACTCCACGCATTGACCTGGTATTGCAGTATCTCCAGGACCGGTGCACCCCTTCTTTAATGCAGTTTCTAAAATCAGAAAGAATTGAATTCAATGCTTTTTGTTCATTTTACTTGTTTGTCGGATTTTGGGATGGACTCTTTGGCTTTGCTTTTCTTCTCCTCATTGGATTTTTCATGTTAAAAGTTGCAGAAGCCAGATGACAAGCTCATTTTGGTTCAACTTCAGCAACTGTGCATTGCATTGCCATGTAATGTAATGTAATGCAATGCTATCTATCTAGCTCTCCCTCTATACTTCCTTTTGGATAAACAGACATATTAGGCAAGCATTTTGGAGCTTTCACCTAAATAACTACAGGTGGTGAGATAAGCTGCACAATATAATTGACCTTTCAGTATATTGTTGCACACACACCATCTATTTAGCAAATGCCCTTGTTATCAACAGCAGCCTTTTAAACTCACCTGAGCTAACAGGTATGTGAGCTGGTTACTCTGCTGCGCTTAAAATTTCTTTTTTGGTTTGCTACAATGCCTTTTCTGAAACGTTGTCTCCCTCTGCTGGAACACTGACTTCTTTCATTTAATTCCTGCAGACTATAAAAGAGAAACCAACCCAAAAAGTTTGGTTGATTAGTCTGTGGCATTCTTTTAAACTGTTGCTTATGGCGGTCTCTGTGAGCTTCTCAGTGACATTCAGCCATCCAGGTATCCCGCCTGCAGTAGACGGAATGTGGCAATGGAACGCTGGCTGCGCGTGTCATAATAGGCTCTGAGCCTTTATATACCTGCGCACAGCAGCAGCCACCTTCAGTCTGCTGCTGGACAGCCAGCAGCAGCAGCAGCAGGAGAGGTAATTAATCAGCAACCCTCCTGCTAAGGGTAGACAGCTGCTCGTTCCACCCCCCCCCGCCTTAATTGGTTCTCCTCCCTTCCAACGGTGTTGAGGCGGGTGGGAACAGCCGGGGGTTGAGGGTACTGTGCTAAAAGAGGTGGAGTTATGCAGATCTAAAACGCGTGGATTGCAGCAGCAGCAAGCCGAAAAGTGCAGGCATGTGAGGGATCTAGAGGTTGACAGCATGTCTTCTTAACGGGAGTCCAGGTGGCCATCTCCACAAATGGACTTTTCAGAATCCTTGGGTGGCACCGTAGTCGGAAACCAATTCTGGTTATCGCTTCTCGGCCTTTTGGCTAAGATCAAGTGTAGTATCTGTTCTTATCAGTTTAATATCTGATACGTCCCCTATCTGGGGACCATATATTAAATGGATTTTTAGAACAGGGAGATGGAAAAAGAGCTTGCTCTGTCCACTCCACGCATTGACCTGGTATTGCAGTATCTCCAGGACCGGTGCACCCCTTCTTTAATGCAGTTTCTAAAATCAGAAAGAATTGAATTCAATGCTTTTTGTTCATTTTGCTTGTTTGTCGGATTTTGGGATGGACTCTTTGGCTTTGCTTTTCTTCTCCTCATTGGATTTTTCATGTTAAAAGTTGCAGAAGCCAGATGACAAGCTCATTTTGGTTCAACTTCAGCAACTGTGCATTGCATTGCCATGTAATGTAATGTAATGCAATGCTATCTATCTAGCTCTCCCTCTATACTTCCTTTTGGATAAACAGACATATTAGGCAAGCATTTTGGAGCTTTCACCTAAATAACTACAGGTGGTGAGATAAGCTGCACAATATAATTGACCTTTCAGTATATTGTTGCACACACACCATCTATTTAGCAAATGCCCTTGTTATCAACAGCAGCCTTATAAACTCACCTGAGCTAACAGGTATGTGAGCTGGTTACTCTGCTGCGCTTAAAATTTCTTTTTTGGTTTGCTACAATGCCTTTTCTGAAACGTTGTCTCCCTCTGCTGGAACACTGACTTCTTTCATTTAATGCCTGCAGACTATAAAAGAGAAACCAACCCAAAAAGTTTGGTTGATTAGTCTGTGGCATTCTTTTAAACTGTTGCTTATGGCGGTCTCTGTGAGCTTCTCAGTGACATTCAGCCATCCAGGTATCCCGCCTGCAGTAGACGGAATGTGGCAATGGAACGCTGGCTGCGCGTGTCATAATAGGCTCTGAGCCTTTATATACCTGCGCACAGCAGAAGCCACCTTCAGTCTGCTGCTGGACAGCCAGCAGCAGCAGCGGCAGGAGAGGTAATTAATCAGCAACCCTCCTGCTAAGGGTAGACAGCTGCTCGTTCCACCCCCCCCCCCGCCTTAATTGGTTCTCCTCCCTTCCAACGGTGTTGAGGCGGGTGGGAACAGCCGGGGGTTGAGGGTACTGTGCTAAAAGAGGTGGAGTTATGCAGATCTAAAACGCGTGGATTGCAGCAGCAGCAAGCCGAAAAGTGCAGGCATGTGAGGGATCTAGAGGTTGACAGCATGTCTTCTTAACGGGAGTCCAGGTGGCCATCTCCACAAATGGACTTTTCAGAATCCTTGGGTGGCACCGTAGTCGGAAACCAATTCTGGTTATCGCTTCTCGGCCTTTTGGCTAAGATCAAGTGTAGTATCTGTTCTTATCAGTTTAATATCTGATACGTCCCCTATCTGGGGACCATATTTTAAATGGATTTTTAGAACAGGGAGATGGAAAAAGAGCTTGCTCTGTCCACTCCACGCATTGACCTGGTATTGCAGTATCTCCAGGACCGGTGCACCCCTTCTTTAATGCAGTTTCTAAAATCAGAAAGAATTGAATTCAATGCTTTTTGTTCATTTTGCTTGTTTGTCGGATTTTGGGATGGACTCTTTGGCTTTGCTTTTCTTCTCCTCATTGGATTTTTCATGTTAAAAGTTGCAGAAGCCAGATGACAAGCTCATTTTGGTTCAACTTCAGCAACTGTGCATTGCATTGCCATGTAATGTAATGTAATGCAATGCTATCTATCTAGCTCTCCCTCTATACTTCCTTTTGGATAAACAGACATATTAGGCAAGCATTTTGGAGCTTTCACCTAAATAACTACAGGTGGTGAGATAAGCTGCACAATATAATTGACCTTTCAGTATATTGTTGCACACACACCATCTATTTAGCAAATGCCCTTGTTATCAACAGCAGCCTTTTAAACTCACCTGAGCTAACAGGTATGTGAGCTGGTTACTCTGCTGCGCTTAAAATTTCTTTTTTGGTTTGCTACAATGCCTTTTCTGAAACGTTGTCTCCCTCTGCTGGAACACTGACTTCTTTCATTTAATGCCTGCAGACTATAAAAGAGAAACCAACCCAAAAAGTTTGGTTGATTAGTCTGTGGCATTCTTTTAAACTGTTGCTTATGGCGGTCTCTGTGAGCTTCTCAGTGACATTCAGCCATCCAGGTATCCCGCCTGCAGTAGACGGAATGTGGCAATGGAACGCTGGCTGCGCGTGTCATAATAGGCTCTGAGCCTTTATATACCTGCGCACAGCAGCAGCCACCTTCAGTCTGCTGCTGGACAGCCAGCAGCAGCAGCAGCAGGAGAGGTAATTAATCAGCAACCCTCCTGCTAAGGGTAGACAGCTGCTCGTTTCACCCCCCCCCCCGCCTTAATTGGTTCTCCTCCCTTCCAACGGTGTTGAGGCGGGTGGAAACAGCCGGGGGTTGAGGGTACTGTGCTAAAAGAGGTGGAGTTATGCAGATCTAAAACGCGTGGATTGCAGCAGCAGCAAGCCGAAAAGTGCAGGCATGTGAGGGATCTAGAGGTTGACAGCATGTCTTCTTAACGGGAGTCCAGGTGGCCATCTCCACAAATGGACTTTTCAGAATCCTTGGGTGGCACCGTAGTCGGAAACCAATTCTGGTTATCGCTTCTCGGCCTTTTGGCTAAGATCAAGTGTAGTATCTGTTCTTATCAGTTTAATATCTGATACGTCCCCTATCTGGGGACCATATATTAAATGGATTTTTAGAACAGGGAGATGGAAAAAGAGCTTGCTCTGTCCACTCCACGCATTGACCTGGTATTGCAGTATCTCCAGGACCGGTGCACCCCTTCTTTAATGCAGTTTCTAAAATCAGAAAGAATTGAATTCAATGCTTTTTGTTCATTTTGCTTGTTTGTCGGATTTTGGGATGGACTCTTTGGCTTTGCTTTTCTTCTCCTCATTGGATTTTTCATGTTAAAAGTTGCAGAAGCCAGATGACAAGCTCATTTTGGTTCAACTTCAGCAACTGTGCATTGCATTGCCATGTAATGTAATGTAATGCAATGCTATCTATCTAGCTCTCCCTCTATACTTCCTTTTGGATAAACAGACATATTAGGCAAGCATTTTGGAGCTTTCACCTAAATAACTACAGGTGGTGAGATAAGCTGCACAATATAATTGACCTTTCAGTATATTGTTGCACACACACCATCTATTTAGCAAATGCCCTTGTTATCAACAGCAGCCTTTTAAACTCACCTGAGCTAACAGGTATGTGAGCTGGTTACTCTGCTGCGCTTAAAATTTCTTTTTTGGTTTGCTACAATGCCTTTTCTGAAACGTTGTCTCCCTCTGCTGGAACACTGACTTCTTTCATTTAATGCCTGCAGACTATAAAAGAGAAACCAACCCAAAAAGTTTGGTTGATTAGTCTGTGGCATTCTTTTAAACTGTTGCTTATGGCGGTCTCTGTGAGCTTCTCAGTGACATTCAGCCATCCAGGTATCCCGCCTGCAGTAGACGGAATGTGGCAATGGAACGCTGGCTGCGCGTGTCATAATAGGCTCTGAGCCTTTATATACCTGCGCACAGCAGCAGCCACCTTCAGTCTGCTGCTGGACAGCCAGCAGCAGCAGCAGCAGGAGAGGTAATTAATCAGCAACCCTCCTGCTAAGGGTAGACAGCTGCTCGTTCCACCCCCCCCCCCACCTTAATTGGTTCTCCTCCCTTCCAACGGTGTTGAGGCGGGTGGGAACAGCCGGGGGTTGAGGGTACTGTGCTAAAAGAGGTGGAGTTATGCAGATCTAAAACGCGTGGATTGCAGCAGCAGCAAGCCGAAAAGTGCAGGCATGTGAGGGATCTAGAGGTTGACAGCATGTCTTCTTAACGGGAGTCCAGGTGGCCATCTCCACAAATGGACTTTTCAGAATCCTTGGGTGGCACCGTAGTCGGAAACCAATTCTGGTTATCGCTTCTCGGCCTTTTGGCTAAGATCAAGTGTAGTATCTGTTCTTATCAGTTTAATATCTGATACGTCCCCTATCTGGGGACCATATATTAAATGGATTTTTAGAACAGGGAGATGGAAAAAGAGCTTGCTCTGTCCACTCCACGCATTGACCTGGTATTGCAGTATCTCCAGGACCGGTGCACCCCTTCTTTAATGCAGTTTCTAAAATCAGAAAGAATTGAATTCAATGCTTTTTGTTCATTTTGCTTGTTTGTCGGATTTTGGGATGGACTCTTTGGCTTTGCTTTTCTTCTCCTCATTGGATTTTTCATGTTAAAAGTTGCAGAAGCCAGATTACAAGCTCATTTTGGTTCAACTTCAGCAACTGTGCATTGCATTGCCATGTAATGTAATGTAATGCAATGCTATCTATCTAGCTCTCCCTCTATACTTCCTTTTGGATAAACAGACATATTAGGCAAGCATTTTGGAGCTTTCACCTAAATAACTACAGGTGGTGAGATAAGCTGCACAATATAATTGACCTTTCAGTGTATTGTTGCACACACACCATCTATTTAGCAAATGCCCTTGTTATCAACAGCAGCCTTTTAAACTCACCTGAGCTAACAGGTATGTGAGCTGGTTACTCTGCTGCGCTTAAAATTTCTTTTTTGGTTTGCTACAATGCCTTTTCTGAAACGTTGTCTCCCTCTGCTGGAACACTGACTTCTTTCATTTAATGCCTGCAGACTATAAAAGAGAAACCAACCCAAAAAGTTTGGTTGATTAGTCTGTGGCATTCTTTTAAACTGTTGCTTATGGCGGTCTCTGTGAGCTTCTCAGTGACATTCAGCCATCCAGGTATCCCGCCTGCAGTAGACGGAATGTGGCAATGGAACGCTGGCTGCGCGTGTCATAATAGGCTCTGAGCCTTTATATACCTGCGCACAGCAGCAGCCACCTTCAGTCTGCTGCTGGACAGCCAGCAGCAGCAGCAGCAGGAGAGGTAATTAATCAGCAACCCTCCTGCTAAGGGTAGACAGCTGCTCGTTCCACCCCCCCCCCGCCTTAATTGGTTCTCCTCCCTTCCAACGGTGTTGAGGCGGGTGGGAACAGCCGGGGGTTGAGGGTACTGTGCTAAAAGAGGTGGAGTTATGCAGATCTAAAACGCGTGGATTGCAGCAGCAGCAAGCAGAAAAGTGCAGGCATGTGAGGGATCTAGAGGTTGACAGCATGTCTTCTTAACGGGAGTCCAGGTGGCCGTCTCCACAAATGGACTTTTCAGAATCCTTGGGTGGCACCGTAGTCGGAAACCAATTCTGGTTATCGCTTCTCGGCCTTTTGGCTAAGATCAAGTGTAGTATCTGTTCTTATCAGTTTAATATCTGATACGTCCCCTATCTGGGGACCATATATTAAATGGATTTTTAGAACAGGGAGATGGAAAAAGAGCTTGCTCTGTCCACTCCACGCATTGACCTGGTATTGCAGTATCTCCAGGACCGGTGCACCCCTTCTTTAATGCAGTTTCTAAAATCAGAAAGAATTGAATTCAATGCTTTTTGTTCATTTTGCTTGTTTGTCGGATTTTGGGATGGACTCTTTGGCTTTGCTTTTCTTCTCCTCATTGGATTTTTCATGTTAAAAGTTGCAGAAGCCAGATGACAAGCTCATTTTGGTTCAACTTCAGCAACTGTGCATTGCATTGCCATGTAATGTAATGTAATGCAATGCTATCTATCTAGCTCTCCCTCTATACTTCCTTTTGGATAAACAGACATATTAGGCAAGCATTTTGGAGCTTTCACCTAAATAACTACAGGTGGTGAGATAAGCTGCACAATATAATTGACCTTTCAGTATATTGTTGCACACACACCATCTATTTAGCAAATGCCCTTGTTATCAACAGCAGCCTTTTAAACTCACCTGAGCTAACAGGTATGTGAGCTGGTTACTCTGCTGCGCTTAAAATTTCTTTTTTGGTTTGCTACAATGCCT
This sequence comes from Phyllobates terribilis, assembly GCF_046119375.1. NCBI lineage: Eukaryota > Metazoa > Chordata > Amphibia > Anura > Dendrobatidae > Phyllobates > Phyllobates terribilis. The sequence continues at coordinate 9,702,138 of NW_027362800.1, read as the reverse complement.
TTTCTGAAACGTTGTCTCCCTCTGCTGGAACACTGACTTCTTTCATTTAATGCCTGCAGACTATAAAAGAGAAACCAACCCAAAAAGTTTGGTTGATTAGTCTGTGGCATTCTTTTAAACTGTTGCTTATGGCGGTCTCTGTGAGCTTCTCAGTGACATTCAGCCATCCAGGTATCCCGCCTGCAGTAGACGGAATGTGGCAATGGAACGCTGGCTGCGCGTGTCATAATAGGCTCTGAGCCTTTATATACCTGCGCACAGCAGCAGCCACCTTCAGTCTGCTGCTGGACAGCCAGCAGCAGCAGCAGCAGGAGAGGTAATTAATCAGCAACCCTCCTGCTAAGGGTAGACAGCTGCTCGTTCCACCCCCCCCCCCCGCCTTAATTGGTTCTCCTCCCTTCCAACGGTGTTGAGGCGGGTGGGAACAGCCGGGGGTTGAGGGTACTGTGCTAAAAGAGGTGGAGTTATGCAGATCTAAAACGCGTGGATTGCAGCAGCAGCAAGCCGAAAAGTGCAGGCATGTGAGGGATCTAGAGGTTGACAGCATGTCTTCTTAACGGGAGTCCAGGTGGCCATCTCCACAAATGGACTTTTCAGAATCCTTGGGTGGCACCGTAGTCGGAAACCAATTCTGGTTATCGCTTCTCGGCCTTTTGGCTAAGATCAAGTGTAGTATCTGTTCTTATCAGTTTAATATCTGATACGTCCCCTATCTGGGGACCATATATTAAATGGATTTTTAGAACAGGGAGATGGAAAAAGAGCTTGCTCTGTCCACTCCACGCATTGACCTGGTATTGCAGTATCTCCAGGACCGGTGCACCCCTTCTTTAATGCAGTTTCTAAAATCAGAAAGAATTGAATTCAATGCTTTTTGTTCATTTTGCTTGTTTGTCGGATTTTGGGATGGACTCTTTGGCTTTGCTTTTCTTCTCCTCATTGGATTTTTCATGTTAAAAGTTGCAGAAGCCAGATGACAAGCTCATTTTGGTTCAACTTCAGCAACTGTGCATTGCATTGCCATGTAATGTAATGTAATGCAATGCTATCTATCTAGCTCTCCCTCTATACTTCCTTTTGGATAAACAGACATATTAGGCAAGCATTTTGGAGCTTTCACCTAAATAACTACAGGTGGTGAGATAAGCTGCACAATATAATTGACCTTTCAGTATATTGTTGCACACACACCATCTATTTAGCAAATGCCCTTGTTATCAACAGCAGCCTTTTAAACTCACCTGAGCTAACAGGTATGTGAGCTGGTTACTCTGCTGCGCTTAAAATTTCATTTTTGGTTTGCTACAATGCCTTTTCTGAAACGTTGTCTCCCTCTGCTGGAACACTGACTTCTTTCATTTAATGCCTGCAGACTATAAAAGAGAAACCAACCCAAAAAGTTTGGTTGATTAGTCTGTGGCATTCTTTTAAACTGTTGCTTATGGCGGTCTCTGTGAGCTTCTCAGTGACATTCAGCCATCCAGGTATCCCGCCTGCAGTAGACGGAATGTGGCAATGGAACGCTGGCTGCGCGTGTCATAATAGGCTCTGAGCCTTTATATACCTGCGCACAGCAGCAGCCACCTTCAGTCTGCTGCTGGACAGCCAGCAGCAGCAGCAGCAGGAGAGGTAATTAATCAGCAACCCTCCTGCTAAGGGTAGACAGCTGCTCGTTCCACCCCCCCCCCGCCTTAATTGGTTCTCCTCCCTTCCAACGGTGTTGAGGCGGGTGGGAACAGCTGGGGGTTGAGGGTACTGTGCTAAAAGAGGTGGAGTTATGCAGATCTAAAACGCGTGGATTGCAGCAGCAGCAAGCCGAAAAGTGCAGGCATGTGAGGGATCTAGAGGTTGACAGCATGTCTTCTTAACGGGAGTCCAGGTGGCCATCTCCACAAATGGACTTTTCAGAATCCTTGGGTGGCACCGTAGTCGGAAACCAATTCTGGTTATCGCTTCTCGGCCTTTTGGCTAAGATCAAGTGTAGTATCTGTTCTTATCAGTTTAATATCTGATACGTCCCCTATCTGGGGACCATATATTAAATGGATTTTTAGAACAGGGAGATGGAAAAAGAGCTTGCTCTGTCCACTCCACGCATTGACCTGGTATTGCAGTATCTCCAGGACCGGTGCACCCCTTCTTTAATGCAGTTTCTAAAATCAGAAAGAATTGAATTCAATGCTTTTTGTTCATTTTGCTTGTTTGTCGGATTTTGGGATGGACTCTTTGGCTTTGCTTTTCTTCTCCTCATTGGATTTTTCATGTTAAAAGTTGCAGAAGCCAGATGACAAGCTCATTTTGGTTCAACTTCAGCAACTGTGCATTGCATTGCCATGTAATGTAATGTAATGCAATGCTATCTATCTAGCTCTCCCTCTATACTTCCTTTTGGATAAACAGACATATTAGGCAAGCATTTTGGAGCTTTCACCTAAATAACTACAGGTGGTGAGATAAGCTGCACAATATAATTGACCTTTCAGTATATTGTTGCACACACACCATCTATTTAGCAAATGCCCTTGTTATCAACAGCAGCCTTTTAAACTCACCTGAGCTAACAGGTATGTGAGCTGGTTACTCTGCTGCGCTTAAAATTTCTTTTTTGGTTTGCTACAATGCCTTTTCTGAAACGTTGTCTCCCTCTGCTGGAACACTGACTTCTTTCATTTAATGCCTGCAGACTATAAAAGAGAAACCAACCCAAAAAGTTTGGTTGATTAGTCTGTGGCATTCTTTTAAACTGTTGCTTATGGCGGTCTCTGTGAGCTTCTCAGTGACATTCAGCCATCCAGGTATCCCGCCTGCAGTAGACGGAATGTGGCAATGGAACGCTGGCTGCGCGTGTCATAATAGGCTCTGAGCCTTTATATACCTGCGCACAGCAGCAGCCACCTTCAGTCTGCTGCTGGACAGCCAGCAGCAGCAGCAGCAGGAGAGGTAATTAATCAGCAACCCTCCTGCTAAGGGTAGACAGCTGCTCGTTCCACCCCCCCCCCCCGCCTTAATTGGTTCTCCTCCCTTCCAACGGTGTTGAGGCGGGTGGGAACAGCCGGGGGTTGAGGGTACTGTGCTAAAAGAGGTGGAGTTATGCAGATCTAAAACGCGTGGATTGCAGCAGCAGCAAGCCGAAAAGTGCAGGCATGTGAGGGATCTAGAGGTTGACAGCATGTCTTCTTAACGGGAGTCCAGGTGGCCATCTCCACAAATGGACTTTTCAGAATCCTTGGGTGGCACCGTAGTCGGAAACCAATTCTGGTTATCGCTTCTCGGCCTTTTGGCTAAGATCAAGTGTAGTATCTGTTCTTATCAGTTTAATATCTGATACGTCCCCTATCTGGGGACCATATATTAAATGGATTTTTAGAACAGGGAGATGGAAAAAGAGCTTGCTCTGTCCACTCCATGCATTGACCTGGTATTGCAGTATCTCCAGGACCGGTGCACCCCTTCTTTAATGCAGTTTCTAAAATCAGAAAGAATTGAATTCAATGCTTTTTGTTCATTTTGCTTGTTTGTCGGATTTTGGGATGGACTCTTTGGCTTTGCTTTTCTTCTCCTCATTGGATTTTTCATGTTAAAAGTTGCAGAAGCCAGATGACAAGCTCATTTTGGTTCAACTTCAGCAACTGTGCATTGCATTGCCATGTAATGTAATGTAATGCAATGCTATCTATCTAGCTCTCCCTCTATACTTCCTTTTGGATAAACAGACATATTAGGCAAGCATTTTGGAGCTTTCACCTAAATAACTACAGGTGGTGAGATAAGCTGCACAATATAATTGACCTTTCAGTATATTGTTGCACACACACCATCTATTTAGCAAATGCCCTTGTTATCAACAGCAGCCTTTTAAACTCACCTGAGCTAACAGGTATGTGAGCTGGTTACTCTGCTGCGCTTAAAATTTCTTTTTTGGTTTGCTACAATGCCTTTTCTGAAACGTTGTCTCCCTCTGCTGGAACACTGACTTCTTTCATTTAATGCCTGCAGACTATAAAAGAGAAACCAACCCAAAAAGTTTGGTTGATTAGTCTGTGGCATTCTTTTAAACTGTTGCTTATGGCGGTCTCTGTGAGCTTCTCAGTGACATTCAGCCATCCAGGTATCCCGCCTGCAGTAGACGGAATGTGGCAATGGAACGCTGGCTGCGCGTGTCATAATAGGCTCTGAGCCTTTATATACCTGCGCACAGCACCAGCCACCTTCAGTCTGCTGCTGGACAGCCAGCAGCAGCAGCAGCAGGAGAGGTAATTAATCAGCAACCCTCCTGCTAAGGGTAGACAGCTGCTCGTTCCACCCCCCCCCCCGCCTTAATTGGTTCTCCTCCCTTCCAACGGTGTTGAGGCGGGTGGGAACAGCCGGGGGTTGAGGGTACTGTGCTAAAAGAGGTGGAGTTATGCAGATCTAAAACGCGTGGATTGCAGCAGCAGCAAGCCGAAAAGTGCAGGCATGTGAGGGATCTAGAGGTTGACAGCATGTCTTCTTAACGGGAGTCCAGGTGGCCATCTCCACAAATGGACTTTTCAGAATCCTTGGGTGGCACCGTAGTCGGAAACCAATTCTGGTTATCGCTTCTCGGCCTTTTGGCTAAGATCAAGTGTAGTATCTGTTCTTATCAGTTTAATATCTGATACGTCCCCTATCTGGGGACCATATATTAAATGGATTTTTAGAACAGGGAGATGGAAAAAGAGCTTGCTCTGTCCACTCCACGCATTGACCTGGTATTGCAGTATCTCCAGGACCGGTGCACCCCTTCTTTAATGCAGTTTCTAAAATCAGAAAGAATTGAATTCAATGCTTTTTGTTCATTTTGCTTGTTTGTCGGATTTTGGGATGGACTCTTTGGCTTTGCTTTTCTTCTCCTCATTGGATTTTTCATGTTAAAAGTTGCAGAAGCCAGATGACAAGCTCATTTTGGTTCAACTTCAGCAACTGTGCATTGCATTGCCATGTAATGTAATGTAATGCAATGCTATCTATCTAGCTCTCCCTCTATACTTCCTTTTGGATAAACAGACATATTAGGCAAGCATTTTGGAGCTTTCACCTAAATAACTACAGGTGGTGAGATAAGCTGCACAATATAATTGACCTTTCAGTATATTGTTGCACACACACCATCTATTTAGCAAATGCCCTTGTTATCAACAGCAGCCTTTTAAACTCACCTGAGCTAACAGGTATGTGAGCTGGTTACTCTGCTGCGCTTAAAATTTCTTTTTTGGTTTGCTACAATGCCTTTTCTGAAGCGTTGTCTCCCTCTGCTGGAACACTGACTTCTTTCATTTAATGCCTGCAGACTATAAAAGAGAAACCAACCCAAAAAGTTTGGTTGATTAGTCTGTGGCATTCTTTTAAACTGTTGCTTATGGCGGTCTCTGTGAGCTTCTCAGTGACATTCAGCCATCCAGGTATCCCGCCTGCAGTAGACGGAATGTGGCAATGGAACGCTGGCTGCGCGTGTCATAATAGGCTCTGAGCCTTTATATACCTGCGCACAGCACCAGCCACCTTCAGTCTGCTGCTGGACAGCCAGCAGCAGCAGCAGCAGGAGAGGTAATTAATCAGCAACCCTCCTGCTAAGGGTAGACAGCTGCTCGTTCCACCCCCCCCCCCGCCTTAATTGGTTCTCCTCCCTTCCAACGGTGTTGAGGCGGGTGGGAACAGCCGGGGGTTGAGGGTACTGTGCTAAAAGAGGTGGAGTTATGCAGATCTAAAACGCGTGGATTGCAGCAGCAGCAAGCCGAAAAGTGCAGGCATGTGAGGGATCTAGAGGTTGACAGCATGTCTTCTTAACGGGAGTCCAGGTGGCCATCTCCACAAATGGACTTTTCAGAATCCTTGGGTGGCACCGTAGTCGGAAACCAATTCTGGTTATCGCTTCTCGGCCTTTTGGCTAAGATCAAGTGTAGTATCTGTTCTTATCAGTTTAATATCTGATACGTCCCCTATCTGGGGACCATATATTAAATGGATTTTTAGAACAGGGAGATGGAAAAAGAGCTTGCTCTGTCCACTCCACGCATTGACCTGGTATTGCAGTATCTCCAGGACCGGTGCACCCCTTCTTTAATGCAGTTTCTAAAATCAGAAAGAATTGAATTCAATGCTTTTTGTTCATTTTGCTTGTTTGTCGGATTTTGGGATGGACTCTTTGGCTTTGCTTTTCTTCTCCTCATTGGATTTTTCATGTTAAAAGTTGCAGAAGCCAGATGACAAGCTCATTTTGGTTCAACTTCAGCAACTGTGCATTGCATTGCCATGTAATGTAATGTAATGCAATGCTATCTATCTAGCTCTCCCTCTATACTTCCTTTTGGATAAACAGACATATTAGGCAAGCATTTTGGAGCTTTCACCTAAATAACTACAGGTGGTGAGATAAGCTGCACAATATAATTGACCTTTCAGTATATTGTTGCACACACACCATCTATTTAGCAAATGCCCTTGTTATCAACAGCAGCCTTTTAAACTCACCTGAGCTAACAGGTATGTGAGCTGGTTACTCTGCTGCGCTTAAAATTTCTTTTTTGGTTTGCTACAATGCCTTTTCTGAAGCGTTGTCTCCCTCTGCTGGAACACTGACTTCTTTCATTTAATGCCTGCAGACTATAAAAGAGAAACCAACCCAAAAAGTTTGGTTGATTAGTCTGTGGCATTCTTTTAAACTGTTGCTTATGGCGGTCTCTGTGAGCTTCTCAGTGACATTCAGCCATCCAGGTATCCCGCCTGCAGTAGACGGAATGTGGCAATGGAACGCTGGCTGCGCGTGTCATAATAGGCTCTGAGCCTTTATATACCTGCGCACAGCAGCAGCCACCTTCAGTCTGCTGCTGGACAGCCAGCAGCAGCAGCAGCAGGAGAGGTAATTAATCAGCAACCCTCCTGCTAAGGGTAGACAGCTACTCGTTCCACCCCCCCCCCGCCTTAATTGGTTCTCCTCCCTTCCAACGGTGTTGAGGCGGGTGGGAACAGCCGGGGGTTGAGGGTACTGTGCTAAAAGAGGTGGAGTTATGCAGATCTAAAACGCGTGGATTGCAGCAGCAGCAAGCCGAAAAGTGCAGGCATGTGAGGGATCTAGAGGTTGACAGCATGTCTTCTTAACGGGAGTCCAGGTGGCCATCTCCACAAATGGACTTTTCAGAATCCTTGGGTGGCACCGTAGTCGGAAACCAATTCTGGTTATCGCTTCTCGGCCTTTTGGCTAAGATCAAGTGTAGTATCTGTTCTTATCAGTTTAATATCTGATACGTCCCCTATCTGGGGACCATATATTAAATGGATTTTTAGAACAGGGAGATGGAAAAAGAGCTTGCTCTGTCCACTCCATGCATTGACCTGGTATTGCAGTATCTCCAGGACCGGTGCACCCCTTCTTTAATGCAGTTTCTAAAATCAGAAAGAATTGAATTCAATGCTTTTTGTTCATTTTGCTTGTTTGTCGGATTTTGGGATGGACTCTTTGGCTTTGCTTTTCTTCTCCTCATTGGATTTTTCATGTTAAAAGTTGCAGAAGCCAGATGACAAGCTCATTTTGGTTCAACTTCAGCAACTGTGCATTGCATTGCCATGTAATGTAATGTAATGCAATGCTATCTATCTAGCTCTCCCTCTATACTTCCTTTTGGATAAACAGACATATTAGGCAAGCATTTTGGAGCTTTCACCTAAATAACTACAGGTGGTGAGATAAGCTGCACAATATAATTGACCTTTCAGTATATTGTTGCACACACACCATCTATTTAGCAAATGCCCTTGTTATCAACAGCAGCCTTTAAAACTCACCTGAGCTAACAGGTATGTGAGCTGGTTACTCTGCTGCGCTTAAAATTTCTTTTTTGGTTTGCTACAATGCCTTTTCTGAAACGTTGTCTCCCTCTGCTGGAACACTGACTTCTTTCATTTAATGCCTGCAGACTATAAAAGAGAAACCAACCCAAAAAGTTTGGTTGATTAGTCTGTGGCATTCTTTTAAACTGTTGCTTATGGCGGTCTCTGTGAGCTTCTCAGTGACATTCAGCCATCCAGGTATCCCGCCTGCAGTAGACGGAATGTGGCAATGGAACGCTGGCTGCGCGTGTCATAATAGGCTCTGAGCCTTTATATACCTGCGCACAGCAGCAGCCACCTTCAGTCTGCTGCTGGACAGCCAGCAGCAGCAGCAGCAGGAGAGGTAATTAATCAGCAACCCTCCTGCTAAGGGTAGACAGCTGCTCGTTCCACCCCCCCCCCCGCCTTAATTGGTTCTCCTCCCTTCCAACGGTGTTGAGGCGGGTGGGAACAGCCGGGGGTTGAGGGTACTGTGCTAAAAGAGGTGGAGTTATGCAGATCTAAAACGCGTGGATTGCAGCAGCAGCAAGCCGAAAAGTGCAGGCATGTGAGGGATCTAGAGGTTGACAGCATGTCTTCTTAACGGGAGTCCAGGTGGCCATCTCCACAAATGGACTTTTCAGAATCCTTGGGTGGCACCGTAGTCGGAAACCAATTCTGGTTATCGCTTCTCGGCCTTTTGGCTAAGATCAAGTGTAGTATCTGTTCTTATCAGTTTAATATCTGATACGTCCCCTATCTGGGGACCATATATTAAATGGATTTTTAGAACAGGGAGATGGAAAAAGAGCTTGCTCTGTCCACTCCACGCATTGACCTGGTATTGCAGTATCTCCAGGACCGGTGCACCCCTTCTTTAATGCAGTTTCTAAAATCAGAAAGAATTGAATTCAATGCTTTTTGTTCATTTTGCTTGTTTGTCGGATTTTGGGATGGACTCTTTGGCTTTGCTTTTCTTCTCCTCATTGGATTTTTCATGTTAAAAGTTGCAGAAGCCAGATGACAAGCTCATTTTGGTTCAACTTCAGCAACTGTGCATTGCATTGCCATGTAATGTAATGTAATGCAATGCTATCTATCTAGCTCTCCCTCTATACTTCCTTTTGGATAAACAGACATATTAGGCAAGCATTTTGGAGCTTTCACCTAAATAACTACAGGTGGTGAGATAAGCTGCACAATATAATTGACCTTTCAGTATATTGTTGCACACACACCATCTATTTAGCAAATGCCCTTGTTATCAACAGCAGCCTTTTAAACTCACCTGAGCTAACAGGTATGTGAGCTGGTTGCTCTGCTGCGCTTAAAATTTCTTTTTTGGTTTGCTACAATGCCTTTTCTGAAACGTTGTCTCCCTCTGCTGGAACACTGACTTCTTTCATTTAATGCCTGCAGACTATAAAAGAGAAACCAACCCAAAAAGTTTGGTTGATTAGTCTGTGGCATTCTTTTAAACTGTTGCTTATGGCGGTCTCTGTGAGCTTCTCAGTGACATTCAGCCATCCAGGTATCCCGCCTGCAGTAGACGGAATGTGGCAATGGAACGCTGGCTGCGCGTGTCATAATAGGCTCTGAGCCTTTATATACCTGCGCACAGCAGCAGCCACCTTCAGTCTGCTGCTGGACAGCCAGCAGCAGCAGCAGCAGGAGAGGTAATTAATCAGCAACCCTCCTGCTAAGGGTAGACAGCTGCTCGTTCCACCCCCCCCCCCCGCCTTAATTGGTTCTCCTCCCTTCCAACGGTGTTGAGGCGGGTGGGAACAGCCGGGGGTTGAGGGTACTGTGCTAAAAGAGGTGGAGTTATGCAGATCTAAAACGCATGGATTGCAGCAGCAGCAAGCCGAAAAGTGCAGGCATGTGAGGGATCTAGAGGTTGACAGCATGTCTTCTTAACGGGAGTCCAGGTGGCCATCTCCACAAATGGACTTTTCAGAATCCTTGGGTGGCACCGTAGTCGGAAACCAATTCTGGTTATCGCTTCTCGGCCTTTTGGCTAAGATCAAGTGTAGTATCTGTTCTTATCAGTTTAATATCTGATACGTCCCCTATCTGGGGACCATATATTAAATGGATTTTTAGAACAGGGAGATGGAAAAAGAGCTTGCTCTGTCCACTCCACGCATTGACCTGGTATTGCAGTATCTCCAGGACCGGTGCACCCCTTCTTTAATGCAGTTTCTAAAATCAGAAAGAATTGAATTCAATGCTTTTTGTTCATTTTGCTTGTTTGTCGGATTTTGGGATGGACTCTTTGGCTTTGCTTTTCTTCTCCTCATTGGATTTTTCATGTTAAAAGTTGCAGAAGCCAGATGACAAGCTCATTTTGGTTCAACTTCAGCAACTGTGCATTGCATTGCCATGTAATGTAATGTAATGCAATGCTATCTATCTAGCTCTCCATCTATACTTCCTTTTGGATAAACAGACATATTAGGCAAGCATTTTGGAGCTTTCACCTAAATAACTACAGGTGGTGAGATAAGCTGCACAATATAATTGACCTTTCAGTATATTGTTGCACACACACCATCTATTTAGCAAATGCCCTTGTTATCAACAGCAGCCTTTTAAACTCACCTGAGCTAACAGGTATGTGAGCTGGTTACTCTGCTGCGCTTAAAATTTCTTTTTTGGTTTGCTACAATGCCTTTTCTGAAACGTTGTCTCCCTCTGCTGGAACACTGACTTCTTTCATTTAATGCCTGCAGACTATAAAAGAGAAACCAACCCAAAAAGTTTGGTTGATTAGTCTGTGGCATTCTTTTAAACTGTTGCTTATGGCGGTCTCTGTGAGCTTCTCAGTGACATTCAGCCATCCAGGTATCCCGCCTGCAGTAGACGGAATGTGGCAATGGAACGCTGGCTGCGCGTGTCATAATAGGCTCTGAGCCTTTATATACCTGCGCACAGCAGCAGCCACCTTCAGTCTGCTGCTGGACAGCCAGCAGCAGCAGCAGCAGGAGAGGTAATTAATCAGCAACCCTCCTGCTAAGGGTAGACAGCTGCTCGTTCCACCCCCCCCCCCGCCTTAATTGGTTCTCCTCCCTTCCAACGGTGTTGAGGCGGGTGGGAACAGCCGGGGGTTGAGGGTACTGTGCTAAAAGAGGTGGAGTTATGCAGATCTAAAACGCGTGGATTGCAGCAGCAGCAAGCCGAAAAGTGCAGGCATGTGAGGGATCTAGAGGTTGACAGCATGTCTTCTTAACGGGAGTCCAGGTGGCCATCTCCACAAATGGACTTTTCAGAATCCTTGGGTGGCACCGTAGTCGGAAACCAATTCTGGTTATCGCTTCTCGGCCTTTTGGCTAAGATCAAGTGTAGTATCTGTTCTTATCAGTTTAATATCTGATACGTCCCCTATCTGGGGACCATATATTAAATGGATTTTTAGAACAGGGAGATGGAAAAAGAGCTTGCTCTGTCCACTCCACGCATTGACCTGGTATTGCAGTATCTCCAGGACCGGTGCACCCCTTCTTTAATGCAGTTTCTAAAATCAGAAAGAATTGAATTCAATGCTTTTTTTTTCATTTTGCTTGTTTGTCGGATTTTGGGATGGACTCTTTGGCTTTGCTTTTCTTCTCCTCATTGGATTTTTCATGTTAAAAGTTGCAGAAGCCAGATGACAAGCTCATTTTGGTTCAACTTCAGCAACTGTGCATTGCATTGCCATGTAATGTAATGTAATGCAATGCTATCTATCTAGCTCTCCCTCTATACTTCCTTTTGGATAAACAGACATATTAGGCAAGCATTTTGGAGCTTTCACCTAAATAACTACAGGTGGTGAGATAAGCTGCACAATATAATTGACCTTTCAGTATATTGTTGCACACACACCATCTATTTAGCAAATGCCCTTGTTATCAACAGCAGCCTTTTAAACTCACCTGAGCTAACAGGTATGTGAGCTGGTTACTCTGCTGCGCTTAAAATTTCTTTTTTGGTTTGCTACAATGCCTTTTCTGAAACGTTGTCTCCCTCTGCTGGAACACTGACTTCTTTCATTTAATGCCTGCAGACTATAAAAGAGAAACCAACCCAAAAAGTTTGGTTGATTAGTCTGTGGCATTCTTTTAAACTGTTGCTTATGGCGGTCTCTGTGAGCTTCTCAGTGACATTCAGCCATCCAGGTATCCCGCCTGCAGTAGAAGGAATGTGGCAATGGAACGCTGGCTGCGCGTGTCATAATAGGCTCTGAGCCTTTATATACCTGCGCACAGCAGCAGCCACCTTCAGTCTGCTGCTGGACAGCCAGCAGCAGCAGCAGCAGGAGAGGTAATTAATCAGCAACCCTCCTGCTAAGGGTAGACAGCTGCTCGTTCCACCCCCCCCCCGCCTTAATTGGTTCTCCTCCCTTCCAACGGTGTTGAGGCGGGTGGGAACAGCCGGGGGTTGAGGGTACTGTGCTAAAAGAGGTGGAGTTATGCAGATCTAAAACGCGTGGATTGCAGCAGCAGCAAGCCGAAAAGTGCAGGCATGTGAGGGATCTAGAGGTTGACAGCATGTCTTCTTAACGGGAGTCCAGGTGGCCATCTCCACAAATGGACTTTTCAGAATCCTTGGGTGGCACCGTAGTCGGAAACCAATTCTGGTTATCGCTTCTCGGCCTTTTGGCTAAGATCAAGTGTAGTATCTGTTCTTATCAGTTTAATATCTGATACGTCCCCTATCTGGGGACCATATATTAAATGGATTTTTAGAACAGGGAGATGGAAAAAGAGCTTGCTCTGTCCACTCCACGCATTGACCTGGTATTGCAGTATCTCCAGGACCGGTGCACCCCTTCTTTAATGCAGTTTCTAAAATCAGAAAGAATTGAATTCAATGCTTTTTGTTCATTTTGCTTGTTTGTCGGATTTTGGGATGGACTCTTTGGCTTTGCTTTTCTTCTCCTCATTGGATTTTTCATATTAAAAGTTGCAGAAGCCAGATGACAAGCTCATTTTGGTTCAACTTCAGCAACTGTGCATTGCATTGCCATGTAATGTAATGTAATGCAATGCTATCTATCTAGCTCTCCCTCTATACTTCCTTTTGGATAAACAGACATATTAGGCAAGCATTTTGGAGCTTTCACCTAAATAACTACAGGTGGTGAGATAAGCTGCACAATATAATTGACCTTTCAGTATATTGTTGCACACACACCATCTATTTAGCAAATGCCCTTGTTATCAACAGCAGCCTTTTAAACTCACCTGAGCTAACAGGTATGTGAGCTGGTTACTCTGCTGCGCTTAAAATTTCTTTTTTGGTTTGCTACAATGCCTTTTCTGAAACGTTGTCTCCCTCTGCTGGAACACTGACTTCTTTCATTTAATGCCTGCAGACTATAAAAGAGAAACCAACCCAAAAAGTTTGGTTGATTAGTCTGTGGCATTCTTTTAAACTGTTGCTTATGGCGGTCTCTGTGAGCTTCTCAGTGACATTCAGCCATCCAGGTATCCCGCCTGCAGTAGACGGAATGTGGCAATGGAACGCTGGCTGCGCGTGTCATAATAGGCTCTGAGCCTTTATATACCTGCGCACAGCAGCAGCCACCTTCAGTCTGCTGCTGGACAGCCAGCAGCAGCAGCAGCAGGAGAGGTAATTAATCAGCAACCCTCCTGCTAAGGGTAGACAGCTGCTCGTTCCACCCCCCCCCCCGCCTTAATTGGTTCTCCTCCCTTCCAACGGTGTTGAGGCGGGTGGGAACAGCCGGGGGTTGAGGGTACTGTGCTAAAAGAGGTGGAGTTATGCAGATCTAAAACGCGTGGATTGCAGCAGCAGCAAGCCGAAAAGTGCAGGCATGTGAGGGATCTAGAGGTTGACAGCATGTCTTCTTAACGGGAGTCCAGGTGGCCATCTCCACAAATGGACTTTTCAGAATCCTTGGGTGGCACCGTAGTCGGAAACCAAATCTGGTTATCGCTTCTCGGCCTTTTGGCTAAGATCAAGTGTAGTATCTGTTCTTATCAGTTTAATATCTGATACGTCCCCTATCTGGGGACCATATATTAAATGGATTTTTAGAACAGGGAGATGGAAAAAGAGCTTGCTCTGTCCACTCCACGCATTGACCTGGTATTGCAGTATCTCCAGGACCGGTGCACCCCTTCTTTAATGCAGTTTCTAAAATCAGAAAGAATTGAATTCAATGCTTTTTTTTTCATTTTGCTTGTTTGTCGGATTTTGGGATGGACTCTTTGGCTTTGCTTTTCTTCTCCTCATTGGATTTTTCATGTTAAAAGTTGCAGAAGCCAGATGACAAGCTCATTTTGGTTCAACTTCAGCAACTGTGCATTGCATTGCCATGTAATGTAATGTAATGCAATGCTATCTATCTAGCTCTCCCTCTATACTTCCTTTTGGATAAACAGACATATTAGGCAAGCATTTTGGAGCTTTCACCTAAATAACTACAGGTGGTGAGATAAGCTGCACAATATAATTGACCTTTCAGTATATTGTTGCACACACACCATCTATTTAGCAAATGCCCTTGTTATCAACAGCAGCCTTTTAAACTCACCTGAGCTAACAGGTATGTGAGCTGGTTACTCTGCTGCGCTTAAAATTTCTTTTTTGGTTTGCTACAATGCCTTTTCTGAAACGTTGTCTCCCTCTGCTGGAACACTGACTTCTTTCATTTAATGCCTGCAGACTATAAAAGAGAAACCAACCCAAAAAGTTTGGTTGATTAGTCTGTGGCATTCTTTTAAACTGTTGCTTATGGCGGTCTCTGTGAGCTTCTCAGTGACATTCAGCCATCCAGGTATCCCGCCTGCAGTAGAAGGAATGTGGCAATGGAACGCTGGCTGCGCGTGTCATAATAGGCTCTGAGCCTTTATATACCTGCGCACAGCAGCAGCCACCTTCAGTCTGCTGCTGGACAGCCAGCAGCAGCAGCAGCAGGAGAGGTAATTAATCAGCAACCCTCCTGCTAAGGGTAGACAGCTGCTCGTTCCACCCCCCCCCCCGCCTTAATTGGTTCTCCTCCCTTCCAACGGTGTTGAGGCGGGTGGGAACAGCCGGGGGTTGAGGGTACTGTGCTAAAAGAGGTGGAGTTATGCAGATCTAAAACGCGTGGATTGCAGCAGCAGCAAGCCGAAAAGTGCAGGCATGTGAGGGATCTAGAGGTTGACAGCATGTCTTCTTAACGGGAGTCCAGGTGGCCATCTCCACAAATGGACTTTTCAGAATCCTTGGGTGGCACCGTAGTCGGAAACCAATTCTGGTTATCGCTTCTCGGCCTTTTGGCTAAGATCAAGTGTAGTATCTGTTCTTATCAGTTTAATATCTGATACGTCCCCTATCTGGGGACCATATATTAAATGGATTTTTAGAACAGGGAGATGGAAAAAGAGCTTGCTCTGTCCACTCCACGCATTGACCTGGTATTGCAGTATCTCCAGGACCGGTGCACCCCTTCTTTAATGCAGTTTCTAAAATCAGAAAGAATTGAATTCAATGCTTTTTGTTCATTTTGCTTGTTTGTCGGATTTTGGGATGGACTCTTTGGCTTTGCTTTTCTTCTCCTCATTGGATTTTTCATATTAAAAGTTGCAGAAGCCAGATGACAAGCTCATTTTGGTTCAACTTCAGCAACTGTGCATTGCATTGCCATGTAATGTAATGTAATGCAATGCTATCTATCTAGCTCTCCCTCTATACTTCCTTTTGGATCAACAGACATATTAGGCAAGCATTTTGGAGCTTTCACCTAAATAACTACAGGTGGTGAGATAAGCTGCACAATATAATTGACCTTTCAGTATATTGTTGCACACACACCATCTATTTAGCAAATGCCCTTGTTATCAACAGCAGCCTTTTAAACTCACCTGAGCTAACAGGTATGTGAGCTGGTTACTCTGCTGCGCTTAAAATTTCTTTTTTGGTTTGCTACAATGCCTTTTCTGAAACGTTGTCTCCCTCTGCTGGAACACTGACTTCTTTCATTTAATGCCTGCAGACTATAAAAGAGAAACCAACCCAAAAAGTTTGGTTGATTAGTCTGTGGCATTCTTTTAAACTGTTGCTTATGGCGGTCTCTGTGAGCTTCTCAGTGACATTCAGCCATCCAGGTATCCCGCCTGCAGTAGACGGAATGTGGCAATGGAACGCTGGCTGCGCGTGTCATAATAGGCTCTGAGCCTTTACAGCAGCAGCCACCTTCAGTCTGCTGCTGGACAGCCAGCAGCAGCAGCAGCAGGAGAGGTAATTAATCAGCAACCCTCCTGCTAAGGGTAGACAGCTGCTCGTTCCACCCCCCCCCCCCCCGCCTTAATTGGTTCTCCTCCCTTCCAACGGTGTTGAGGCGGGTGGGAACAGCCGGGGGTTGAGGGTACTGTGCTAAAAGAGGTGGAGTTATGCAGATCTAAAACGCGTGGATTGCAGCAGCAGCAAGCCGAAAAGTGCAGGCATGTGAGGGATCTAGAGGTTGACAGCATGTCTTCTTAACGGGAGTCCAGGTGGCCATCTCCACAAATGGACTTTTCAGAATCCTTGGGTGGCACCGTAGTCGGAAACCAATTCTGGTTATCGCTTCTCGGCCTTTTGGCTAAGATCAAGTGTAGTATCTGTTCTTATCAGTTTAATATCTGATACGTCCCCTATCTGGGGACCATATATTAAATGGATTTTTAGAACAGGGAGATGGAAAAAGAGCTTGCTCTGTCCACTCCACGCATTGACCTGGTATTGCAGTATCTCCAGGACCGGTGCACCCCTTCTTTAATGCAGTTTCTAAAATCAGAAAGAATTGAATTCAATGCTTTTTGTTCATTTTGCTTGTTTGTCGGATTTTGGGATGGACTCTTTGGCTTTGCTTTTCTTCTCCTCATTGGATTTTTCATGTTAAAAGTTGCAGAAGCCAGATGACAAGCTCATTTTGGTTCAACTTCAGCAACTGTGCATTGCATTGCCATGTAATGTAATGTAATGCAATGCTATCTATCTAGCTCTCCCTCTATACTTCCTTTTGGATAAACAGACATATTAGGCAAGCATTTTGGAGCTTTCACCTAAATAACTACAGGTGGTGAGATAAGCTGCACAATATAATTGACCTTTCAGTATATTGTTGCACACACACCATCTATTTAGCAAATGCCCTTGTTATCAACAGCAGCCTTTTAAACTCACCTGAGCTAACAGGTATGTGAGCTGGTTACTCTGCTGCGCTTAAAATTTCTTTTTTGGTTTGCTACAATGCCTTTTCTGAAACGTTGTCTCCCTCTGCTGGAACACTGACTTCTTTCATTTAATGCCTGCAGACTATAAAAGAGAAACCAACCCAAAAAGTTTGGTTGATTAGTCTGTGGCATTCTTTTAAACTGTTGCTTATGGCGGTCTCTGTGAGCTTCTCAGTGACATTCAGCCATCCAGGTATCCCGCCTGCAGTAGACGTAATGTGGCAATGGAACGCTGGCTGCGCGTGTCATAATAGGCTCTGAGCCTTTATATACCTGCGCACAGCAGCAGCCACCTTCAGTCTGCTGCTGGACAGCCAGCAGCAGCAGCAGCAGGAGAGGTAATTAATCAGCAAACCTCCTGCTAAGGGTAGACAGCTGCTCGTTACACCCCCCCCCCCGCCTTAATTGGTTCTCCTCCCTTCCAACGGTGTTGAGGTGTTGAGGCGGGTGGGAACAGCCGGGGGTTGAGGGTACTGTGCTAAAAGAGGTGGAGTTATGCAGATCTAAAACGCGTGGATTGCAGCAGCAGCAAGCCGAAAAGTGCAGGCATGTGAGGGATCTAGAGGTTGACAGCATGTCTTCTTAACGGGAGTCCAGGTGGCCATCTCCACAAATGGACTTTTCAGAATCCTTGGGTGGCACCGTAGTCGGAAACCAATTCTGGTTATCGCTTCTCGGCCTTTTGGCTAAGATCAAGTGTAGTATCTGTTCTTATCAGTTTAATATCTGATACGTCCCCTATCTGGGGACCATATATTAAATGGATTTTTAGAACAGGGAGATGGAAAAAGAGTTTGCTCTGTCCACTCCACGCATTGACCTGGTATTGCAGTATCTCCAGGACCGGTGCACCCCTTCTTTAATGCAGTTTCTAAAATCAGAAAGAATTGAATTCAATGCTTTTTGTTCATTTTGCTTGTTTGTCGGATTTTGGGATGGACTCTTTGGCTTTGCTTTTCTTCTCCTCATTGGATTTTTCATGTTAAAAGTTGCAGAAGCCAGATGACAAGCTCATTTTGGTTCAACTTCAGCAACTGTGCATTGCATTGCCATGTAATGTAATGTAATGCAATGCTATCTATCTAGCTCTCCCTCTATACTTCCTTTTGGATAAACAGACATATTAGGCAAGCATTTTGGAGCTTTCACCTAAATAACTACAGGTGGTGAGATAAGCTGCACAATATAATTGACCTTTCAGTATATTGTTGCACACACACCATCTATTTAGCAAATGCCCTTGTTATCAACAGCAGCCTTTTAAACTCACCTGAGCTAACAGGTATGTGAGCTGGTTACTCTGCTGCCCTTAAAATTTCTTTTTTGGTTTGCTACAATGCCTTTTCTGAAACGTTGTCTCCCTCTGCTGGAACACTGACTTCTTTCATTTAATGCCTGCAGACTATAAAAGAGAAACCAACCCAAAAAGTTTGGTTGATTAGTCTGTGGCATTCTTTTAAACTGTTGCTTATGGCGGTCTCTGTGAGCTTCTCAGTGACATTCAGCCATCCAGGTATCCCGCCTGCAGTAGACGGAATGTGGCAATGGAACGCTGGCTGCGCGTGTCATAATAGGCTCTGAGCCTTTACAGCAGCAGCCACCTTCAGTCTGCTGCTGGACAGCCAGCAGCAGCAGCAGCAGGAGAGGTAATTAATCAGCAACCCTCCTGCTAAGGGTAGACAGCTGCTCGTTCCACCCCCCCCCCCCCGCCTTAATTGGTTCTCCTCCCTTCCAACGGTGTTGAGGCGGGTGGGAACAGCCGGGGGTTGAGGGTACTGTGCTAAAAGAGGTGGAGTTATGCAGATCTAAAACGCGTGGATTGCAGCAGCAGCAAGCCGAAAAGTGCAGGCATGTGAGGGATCTAGAGGTTGACAGCATGTCTTCTTAACGGGAGTCCAGGTGGCCATCTCCACAAATGGACTTTTCAGAATCCTTGGGTGGCACCGTAGTCGGAAACCAATTCTGGTTATCGCTTCTCGGCCTTTTGGCTAAGATCAAGTGTAGTATCTGTTCTTATCAGTTTAATATCTGATACGTCCCCTATCTGGGGACCATATATTAAATGGATTTTTAGAACAGGGAGATGGAAAAAGAGCTTGCTCTGTCCACTCCACGCATTGACCTGGTATTGCAGTATCTCCAGGACCGGTGCACCCCTTCTTTAATGCAGTTTCTAAAATCAGAAAGAATTGAATTCAATGCTTTTTGTTCATTTTGCTTGTTTGTCGGATTTTGGGATGGACTCTTTGGCTTTGCTTTTCTTCTCCTCATTGGATTTTTCATGTTAAAAGTTGCAGAAGCCAGATGACAAGCTCATTTTGGTTCAACTTCAGCAACTGTGCATTGCATTGCCATGTAATGTAATGTAATGCAATGCTATCTATCTAGCTCTCCCTCTATACTTCCTTTTGGATAAACAGACATATTAGGCAAGCATTTTGGAGCTTTCACCTAAATAACTACAGGTGGTGAGATAAGCTGCACAATATAATTGACCTTTCAGTATATTGTTGCACACACACCATCTATTTAGCAAATGCCCTTGTTATCAACAGCAGCCTTTTAAACTCACCTGAGCTAACAGGTATGTGAGCTGGTTACTCTGCTGCGCTTAAAATTTCTTTTTTGGTTTGCTACAATGCCTTTTCTGAAACGTTGTCTCCCTCTGCTGGAACACTGACTTCTTTCATTTAATGCCTGCAGACTATAAAAGAGAAACCAACCCAAAAAGTTTGGTTGATTAGTCTGTGGCATTCTTTTAAACTGTTGCTTATGGCGGTCTCTGTGAGCTTCTCAGTGACATTCAGCCATCCAGGTATCCCGCCTGCAGTAGACGGAATGTGGCAATGGAACGCTGGCTGCGCGTGTCATAATAGGCTCTGAGCCTTTATATACCTGCGCACAGCAGCAGCCACCTTCAGTCTGCTGCTGGACAGCCAGCAGCAGCAGCAGCAGGAGAGGTAATTAATCAGCAACCCTCCTGCTAAGGGTAGACAGCTGCTCGTTCCACCCCCCCCCCCGCCTTAATTGGTTCTCCTCCCTTCCAACGGTGTTGAGGCGGGTGGGAACAGCCGGGGGTTGAGGGTACTGTGCTAAAAGAGGTGGAGTTATGCAGATCTAAAACGCGTGGATTGCAGCAGCAGCAAGCCGAAAAGTGCAGGCATGTGAGGGATCTAGAGGTTGACAGCATGTCTTCTTAACGGGAGTCCAGGTGGCCATCTCCACAAATGGACTTTTCAGAATCCTTGGGTGGCACCGTAGTCGGAAACCAATTCTGGTTATCGCTTCTCGGCCTTTTGGCTAAGATCAAGTGTAGTATCTGTTCTTATCAGTTTAATATCTGATACGTCCCCTATCTGGGGACCATATATTAAATGGATTTTTAGAACAGGGAGATGGAAAAAGAGCTTGCTCTGTCCACTCCACGCATTGACCTGGTATTGCAGTATCTCCAGGACCGGTGCACCCCTTCTTTAATGCAGTTTCTAAAATCAGAAAGAATTGAATTCAATGCTTTTTGTTCATTTTGCTTGTTTGTCGGATTTTGGGATGGACTCTTTGGCTTTGCTTTTCTTCTCCTCATTGGATTTTTCATGTTAAAAGTTGCAGAAGCCAGATGACAAGCTCATTTTGGTTCAACTTCAGCAACTGTGCATTGCATTGCCATGTAATGTAATGTAATGCAATGCTATCTATCTAGCTCTCCCTCTATACTTCCTTTTGGATAAACAGACATATTAGGCAAGCATTTTGGAGCTTTCACCTAAATAACTACAGGTGGTGAGATAAGCTGCACAATATAATTGACCTTTCAGTATATTGTTGCACACACACCATCTATTTAGCAAATGCCCTTGTTATCAACAGCAGCCTTTTAAACTCACCTGAGCTAACAGGTATGTGAGCTGGTTACTCTGCTGCGCTTAAAATTTCTTTTTTGGTTTGCTACAATGCCTTTTCTGAAACGTTGTCTCCCTCTGCTGGAACACTGACTTCTTTCATTTAATGCCTGCAGACTATAAAAGAGAAACCAACCCAAAAAGTTTGGTTGATTAGTCTGTGGCATTCTTTTAAACTGTTGCTTATGGCGGTCTCTGTGAGCTTCTCAGTGACATTCAGCCATCCAGGTATCCCGCCTGCAGTAGACGGAATGTGGCAATGGAACGCTGGCTGCGCGTGTCATAATAGGCTCTGAGCCTTTATATACCTGCGCACAGCAGCAGCCACCTTCAGTCTGCTGCTGGACAGCCAGCAGCAGCAGCAGCAGGAGAGGTAATTAATCAGCAACCCTCCTGCTAAGGGTAGACAGCTGCTCGTTCCACCCCCCCCCCGCCTTAATTGGTTCTCCTCCCTTCCAACGGTGTTGAGGCGGGTGGGAACAGCCGGGGGTTGAGGGTACTGTGCTAAAAGAGGTGGAGTTATGCAGATCTAAAACGCGTGGATTGCAGCAGCAGCAAGCCGAAAAGTGCAGGCATGTGAGGGATCTAGAGGTTGACAGCATGTCTTCTTAACGGGAGTCCAGGTGGCCATCTCCACAAATGGACTTTTCAGAATCCTTGGGTGGCACCGTAGTCGGAAACCAATTCTGGTTATCGCTTCTCGGCCTTTTGGCTAAGATCAAGTGTAGTATCTGTTCTTATCAGTTTAATATCTGATACGTCCCCTATCTGGGGACCATATATTAAATGGATTTTTAGAACAGGGAGATGGAAAAAGAGCTTGCTCTGTCCACTCCACGCATTGACCTGGTATTGCAGTATCTCCAGGACCGGTGCACCCCTTCTTTAATGCAGTTTCTAAAATCAGAAAGAATTGAATTCAATGCTTTTTGTTCATTTTGCTTGTTTGTCGGATTTTGGGATGGACTCTTTGGCTTTGCTTTTCTTCTCCTCATTGGATTTTTCATATTAAAAGTTGCAGAAGCCAGATGACAAGCTCATTTTGGTTCAACTTCAGCAACTGTGCATTGCATTGCCATGTAATGTAATGTAATGCAATGCTATCTATCTAGCTCTCCCTCTATACTTCCTTTTGGATAAACAGACATATTAGGCAAGCATTTTGGAGCTTTCACCTAAATAACTACAGGTGGTGAGATAAGCTGCACAATATAATTGACCTTTCAGTATATTGTTGCACACACACCATCTATTTAGCAAATGCCCTTGTTATCAACAGCAGCCTTTTAAACTCACCTGAGCTAACAGGTATGTGAGCTGGTTACTCTGCTGCGCTTAAAATTTCTTTTTTGGTTTGCTACAATGCCTTTTCTGAAACGTTGTCTCCCTCTGCTGGAACACTGACTTCTTTCATTTAATGCCTGCAGACTATAAAAGAGAAACCAACCCAAAAAGTTTGGTTGATTAGTCTGTGGCATTCTTTTAAACTGTTGCTTATGGCGGTCTCTGTGAGCTTCTCAGTGACATTCAGCCATCCAGGTATCCCGCCTGCAGTAGACGGAATGTGGCAATGGAACGCTGGCTGCGCGTGTCATAATAGGCTCTGAGCCTTTATATACCTGCGAACAGCAGCAGCCACCTTCAGTCTGCTGCTGGACAGCCAGCAGCAGCAGCAGCAGGAGAGGTAATTAATCAGCAACCCTCCTGCTAAGGGTAGACAGCTGCTCGTTCCACCCCCCCCCGCCTTAATTGGTTCTCCTCCCTTCCAACGGTGTTGAGGCGGGTGGGAACAGCCGGGGGTTGAGGGTACTGTGCTAAAAGAGGTGGAGTTATGCAGATCTAAAACGCGTGGATTGCAGCAGCAGCAAGCCGAAAAGTGCAGGCATGTGAGGGATCTAGAGGTTGACAGCATGTCTTCTTAACGGGAGTCCAGGTGGCCATCTCCACAAATGGACTTTTCAGAATCCTTGGGTGGCACCGTAGTCGGAAACCAATTCTGGTTATCGCTTCTCGGCCTTTTGGCTAAGATCATGTGTAGTATCTGTTCTTATCAGTTTAATATCTGATACGTCCCCTATCTGGGGACCATATATTAAATGGATTTTTAGAACAGGGAGATGGAAAAAGAGCTTGCTCTGTCCACTCCACGCATTGACCTGGTATTGCAGTATCTCCAGGACCGGTGCACCCCTTCTTTAATGCAGTTTCTAAAATCAGAAAGAATTGAATTCAATGCTTTTTGTTCATTTTGCTTGTTTGTCGGATTTTGGGATGGACTCTTTGGCTTTGCTTTTCTTCTCCTCATTGGATTTTTCATGTTAAAAGTTGCAGAAGCCAGATGACAAGCTCATTTTGGTTCAACTTCAGCAACTGTGCATTGCATTGCCATGTAATGTAATGTAATGCAATGCTATCTATCTAGCTCTCCCTCTATACTTCCTTTTGGATAAACAGACATATTAGGCAAGCATTTTGGAGCTTTCACCTAAATAACTACAGGTGGTGAGATAAGCTGCACAATATAATTGACCTTTCAGTATATTGTTGCACACACACCATCTATTTAGCAAATGCCCTTGTTATCAACAGCAGCCTTTTAAACTCACCTGAGCTAACAGGTATGTGAGCTGGTTACTCTGCTGCGCTTAAAATTTCTTTTTTGGTTTGCTACAATGCCTTTTCTGAAACGTTGTCTCCCTCTGCTGGAACACTGACTTCTTTCATTTAATGCCTGCAGACTATAAAAGAGAAACCAACCCAAAAAGTTTGGTTGATTAGTCTGTGGCATTCTTTTAAACTGTTGCTTATGGCGGTCTCTGTGAGCTTCTCAGTGACATTCAGCCATCCAGGTATCCCGCCTGCAGTAGACGGAATGTGGCAATGGAACGCTGGCTGCGCGTGTCATAATAGGCTCTGAGCCTTTATATACCTGCGCACAGCAGCAGCCACCTTCAGTCTGCTGCTGGACAGCCAGCAGCAGCAGCAGCAGGAGAGGAAATTAATCAGCAACCCTCCTGCTAAGGGTAGACAGCTGCTCGTTCCACCCCCCCCCCCCGCCTTAATTGGTTCTCCTCCCTTCCAACGGTGTTGAGGCGGGTGGGAACAGCCGGGGGTTGAGGGTACTGTGCTAAAAGAGGTGGAGTTATGCAGATCTAAAACGCGTGGATTGCAGCAGCAGCAAGCCGAAAAGTGCAGGCATGTGAGGGATCTAGAGGTTGACAGCATGTCTTCTTAACGGGAGTCCAGGTGGCCATCTCCACAAATGGACTTTTCAGAATCCTTGGGTGGCACCGTAGTCGGAAACCAATTCTGGTTATCGCTTCTCGGCCTTTTGGCTAAGATCAAGTGTAGTATCTGTTCTTATCAGTTTAATATCTGATACGTCCCCTATCTGGGGACCATATATTAAATGGATTTTTAGAACAGGGAGATGGAAAAAGAGCTTGCTCTGTCCACTCCACGCATTGACCTGGTATTGCAGTATCTCCAGGACCGGTGCACCCCTTCTTTAATGCAGTTTCTAAAATCAGAAAGAATTGAATTCAATGCTTTTTGTTCATTTTGCTTGTTTGTCGGATTTTGGGATGGACTCTTTGGCTTTGCTTTTCTTCTCCTCATTGGATTTTTCATGTTAAAAGTTGCAGAAGCCAGATGACAAGCTCATTTTGGTTCAACTTCAGCAACTGTGCATTGCATTGCCATGTAATGTAATGTAATGCAATGCTATCTATCTAGCTCTCCCTCTATACTTCCTTTTGGATAAACAGACATATTAGGCAAGCATTTTGGAGCTTTCACCTAAATAACTACAGGTGGTGAGATAAGCTGCACAATATAATTGACCTTTCAGTATATTGTTGCACACACACCATCTATTTAGCAAATGCCCTTGTTATCAACAGCAGCCTTTTAAACTCACCTGAGCTAACAGGTATGTGAGCTGGTTACTCTGCTGCGCTTAAAATTTCTTTTTTGGTTTGCTACAATGCCTTTTCTGAAACGTTGTCTCCCTCTGCTGGAACACTGACTTCTTTCATTTAATGCCTGCAGACTATAAAAGAGAAACCAACCCAAAAAGTTTGGTTGATTAGTCTGTGGCATTCTTTTAAACTGTTGCTTATGGCGGTCTCTGTGAGCTTCTCAGTGACATTCAGCCATCCAGGTATCCCGCCTGCAGTAGACGGAATGTGGCAATGGAACGCTGGCTGCGCGTGTCATAATAGGCTCTGAGCCTTTATATACCTGCGCACAGCAGCAGCCACCTTCAGTCTGCTGCTGGACAGCCAGCAGCAGCAGCAGCAGGAGAGGTAATTAATCAGCAACCCTCCTGCTAAGGGTAGACAGCTGCTCGTTCCACCCCCCCCCCCCCGCCTTAATTGGTTCTCCTCCCTTCCAACGGTGTTGAGGCGGGTGGGAACAGCCGGGGGTTGAGGGTACTGTGCTAAAAGAGGTGGAGTTATGCAGATCTAAAACGCGTGGATTGCAGCAGCAGCAAGCCGAAAAGTGCAGGCATGTGAGGGATCTAGAGGTTGACAGCATGTCTTCTTAACGGGAGTCCAGGTGGCCATCTCCACAAATGGACTTTTCAGAATCCTTGGGTGGCACCGTAGTCGGAAACCAATTCTGGTTATCGCTTCTCGGCCTTTTGGCTAAGATCAAGTGTAGTATCTGTTCTTATCAGTTTAATATCTGATACGTCCCCTATCTGGGGACCATATATTAAATGGATTTTTAGAACAGGGAGATGGAAAAAGAGCTTGCTCTGTCCACTCCACGCATTGACCTGGTATTGCAGTATCTCCAGGACCGGTGCACCCCTTCTTTAATGCAGTTTCTAAAATCAGAAAGAATTGAATTCAATGCTTTTTGTTCATTTTGCTTGTTTGTCGGATTTTGGGATGGACTCTTTGGCTTTGCTTTTCTTCTCCTCATTGGATTTTTCATGTTAAAAGTTGCAGAAGCCAGATGACAAGCTCATTTTGGTTCAACTTCAGCAACTGTGCATTGCATTGCCATGTAATGTAATGTAATGCAATGCTATCTATCTAGCTCTCCCTCTATACTTCCTTTTGGATAAACAGACATATTAGGCAAGCATTTTGGAGCTTTCACCTAAATAACTACAGGTGGTGAGATAAGCTGCACAATATAATTGACCTTTCAGTATATTGTTGCACACACACCATCTATTTAGCAAATGCCCTTGTTATCAACAGCAGCCTTTTAAACTCACCTGAGCTAACAGGTATGTGAGCTGGTTACTCTGCTGCGCTTAAAATTTCTTTTTTGGTTTGCTACAATGCATTTTCTGAAACGTTGTCTCCCTCTGCTGGAACACTGACTTCTTTCATTTAATGCCTGCAGACTATAAAAGAGAAACCAACCCAAAAAGTTTGGTTGATTGGTCTGTGGCATTCTTTTAAACTGTTGCTTATGGCGGTCTCTGTGAGCTTCTCAGTGACATTCAGCCATCCAGGTATCCCGCCTGCATTAGACGGAATGTGGCAATGGAACGCTGGCTGCGCGTGTCATAATAGGCTCTGAGCCTTTATATATATGCGCACAGCAGCAGCCACCTTCAGTCTGCTGCTGGACAGCCAGCAGCAGCAGCAGCAGGAGAGGTAATTAATCAGCAACCCTCCTGCTAAGGGTAGACAGCTGCTCGTTCCACCCCCCCCCCCGCCTTAATTGGTTCTCCTCCCTTCCAACGGTGTTGAGGCGGGTGGGAACAGCCGGGGGTTGAGGGTACTGTGCTAAAAGAGGTGGAGTTATGCAGATCTAAAACGCGTGGATTGCAGCAGCAGCAAGCCGAAAAGTGCAGGCATGTGAGGGATCTAGAGGTTGACAGCATGTCTTCTTAACGGGAGTCCAGGTGGCCATCTCCACAAATGGACTTTTCAGAATCCTTGGGTGGCACCGTAGTCGGAAACCAATTCTGGTTATCGCTTCTCGGCCTTTTGGCTAAGATCAAGTGTAGTATCTGTTCTTATCAGTTTAATATCTGATACGTCCCCTATCTGGGGACCATATATTAAATGGATTTTTAGAACAGGGAGATGGAAAAAGAGCTTGCTCTGTCCACTCCACGCATTGACCTGGTATTGCAGTATCTCCAGGACCGGTGCACCCCTTCTTTAATGCAGTTTCTAAAATCAGAAAGAATTGAATTCAATGCTTTTTGTTCATTTTGCTTGTTTGTCGGATTTTGGGATGGACTCTTTGGCTTTGCTTTTCTTCTCCTCATTGGATTTTTCATGTTAAAAGTTGCAGAAGCCAGATGACAAGCTCATTTTGGTTCAACTTCAGCAACTGTGCATTGCATTGCCATGTAATGTAATGTAATGCAATGCTATCTATCTAGCTCTCCCTCTATACTTCCTTTTGGATAAACAGACATATTAGGCAAGCATTTTGGAGCTTTCACCTAAATAACTACAGGTGGTGAGATAAGCTGCACAATATAATTGACCTTTCAGTATATTGTTGCACACACACCATCTATTTAGCAAATGCCCTTGTTATCAACAGCAGCCTTTTAAACTCACCTGAGCTAACAGGTATGTGAGCTGGTTACTCTGCTGCGCTTAAAATTTCTTTTTTGGTTTGCTACAATGCCTTTTCTGAAACGTTGTCTCCCTCTGCTGGAACACTGACTTCTTTCATTTAATGCCTGCAGACTATAAAAGAGAAACCAACCCAAAAAGTTTGGTTGATTAGTCTGTGGCATTCTTTTAAACTGTTGCTTATGGCGGTCTCTGTGAGCTTCTCAGTGACATTCAGCCATCCAGGTATCCCGCCTGCATTAGACGGAATGTGGCAATGGAACGCTGGCTGCGCGTGTCATAATAGGCTCTGAGCCTTTATATATATGCGCACAGCAGCAGCCACCTTCAGTCTGCTGCTGGACAGCCAGCAGCAGCAGCAGCAGGAGAGGTAATTAATCAGCAACCCTCCTGCTAAGGGTAGACAGCTGCTCGTTCCACCCCCCCCCCCCGCCTTAATTGGTTCTCCTCCCTTCCAACGGTGTTGAGGCGGGTGGGAACAGCCGGGGGTTGAGGGTACTGTGCTAAAAGAGGTGGAGTTATGCAGATCTAAAACGCGTGGATTGCAGCAGCAGCAAGCCGAAAAGTGCAGGCATGTGAGGGATCTAGAGGTTGACAGCATGTCTTCTTAACGGGAGTCCAGGTGGCCATCTCCACAAATGGACTTTTCAGAATCCTTGGGTGGCACCGTAGTCGGAAACCAATTCTGGTTATCGCTTCTCGGCCTTTTGGCTAAGATCAAGTGTAGTATCTGTTCTTATCAGTTTAATATCTGATACGTCCCCTATCTGGGGACCATATATTAAATGGATTTTTAGAACAGGGAGATGGAAAAAGAGCTTGCTCTGTCCACTCCACGCATTGACCTGGTATTGCAGTATCTCCAGGACCGGTGCACCCCTTCTTTAATGCAGTTTCTAAAATCAGAAAGAATTGAATTCAATGCTTTTTGTTCATTTTGCTTGTTTGTCGGATTTTGGGATGGACTCTTTGGCTTTGCTTTTCTTCTCCTCATTGGATTTTTCATGTTAAAAGTTGCAGAAGCCAGATGACAAGCTCATTTTGGTTCAACTTCAGCAACTGTGCATTGCATTGCCATGTAATGTAATGTAATGCAATGCTATCTATCTAGCTCTCCCTCTATACTTCCTTTTGGATAAACAGACATATTAGGCAAGCATTTTGGAGCTTTCACCTAAATAACTACAGGTGGTGAGATAAGCTGCACAATATAATTGACCTTTCAGTATATTGTTGCACACACACCATCTATTTAGCAAATGCCCTTGTTATCAACAGCAGCCTTTTAAACTCACCTGAGCTAACAGGTATGTGAGCTGGTTACTCTGCTGCGCTTAAAATTTCTTTTTTGGTTTGCTACAATGCCTTTTCTGAAACGTTGTCTCCCTCTGCTGGAACACTGACTTCTTTCATTTAATGCCTGCAGACTATAAAAGAGAAACCAACCCAAAAAGTTTGGTTGATTAGTCTGTGGCATTCTTTTAAACTGTTGCTTATGGCGGTCTCTGTGAGCTTCTCAGTGACATTCAGCCATCCAGGTATCCCGCCTGCAGTAGACGGAATGTGGCAATGGAACGCTGGCTGCGCGTGTCATAATAGGCTCTGAGCCTTTATATACCTGCGCACAGCAGCAGCCACCTTCAGTCTGCTGCTGGACAGCCAGCAGCAGCAGCAGCAGGAGAGGTAATTAATCAGCAACCCTCCTGCTAAGGGTAGACAGCTGCTCGTTCCACCCCCCCCCCCGCCTTAATTGGTTCTCCTCCCTTCCAACGGTGTTGAGGCGGGTGGGAACAGCCGGGGGTTGAGGGTACTGTGCTAAAAGAGGTGGAGTTATGCAGATCTAAAACGCGTGGATTGCAGCAGCAGCAAGCCGAAAAGTGCAGGCATGTGAGGGATCTAGAGGTTGACAGCATGTCTTCTTAACGGGAGTCCAGGTGGCCATCTCCACAAATGGACTTTTCAGAATCCTTGGGTGGCACCGTAGTCGGAAACCAATTCTGGTTATCGCTTCTCGGCCTTTTGGCTAAGATCAAGTGTAGTATCTGTTCTTATCAGTTTAATATCTGATACGTCCCCTATCTGGGGACCATATATTAAATGGATTTTTAGAACAGGGAGATGGAAAAAGAGCTTGCTCTGTCCACTCCACGCATTGACCTGGTATTTCAGTATCTCCAGGACCGGTGCACCCCTTCTTTAATGCAGTTTCTAAAATCAGAAAGAATTGAATTCAATGCTTTTTGTTCATTTTGCTTGTTTGTCGGATTTTGGGATGGACTCTTTGGCTTTGCTTTTCTTCTCCTCATTGGATTTTTCATGTTAAAAGTTGCAGAAGCCAGATGACAAGCTCATTTTGGTTCAACTTCAGCAACTGTGCATTGCATTGCCATGTAATGTAATGTAATGCAATGCTATCTATCTAGCTCTCCCTCTATACTTCCTTTTGGATAAACAGACATATTAGGCAAGCATTTTGGAGCTTTCACCTAAATAACTACAGGTGGTGAGATAAGCTGCACAATATAATTGACCTTTCAGTATATTGTTGCACACACACCATCTATTTAGCAAATGCCCTTGTTATCAACAGCAGCCTTTTAAACTCACCTGAGCTAACAGGTATGTGAGCTGGTTACTCTGCTGCGCTTAAAATTTCTTTTTTGGTTTGCTACAATGCCTTTTCTGAAACGTTGTCTCCCTCTGCTGGAACACTGACTTCTTTCATTTAATGCCTGCAGACTATAAAAGAGAAACCAACCCAAAAAGTTTGGTTGATTAGTCTGTGGCATTCTTTTAAACTGTTGCTTATGGCGGTCTCTGTGAGCTTCTCAGTGACATTCAGCCATCCAGGTATCCCGCCTGCAGTAGACGGAATGTGGCAATGGAACGCTGGCTGCGCGTGTCATAATAGGCTCTGAGCCTTTATATACCTGCGCACAGCAGCAGCCACCTTCAGTCTGCTGCTGGACAGCCAGCAGCAGCAGCAGCAGGAGAGGTAATTAATCAGCAACCCTCCTGCTAAGGGTAGACAGCTGCTCGTTCCACCCCCCCCCCGCCTTAATTGGTTCTCCTCCCTTCCAACGGTGTTGAGGCGGGTGGGAACAGCCGGGGGTTGAGGGTACTGTGCTAAAAGAGGTGGAGTTATGCAGATCTAAAACGCGTGGATTGCAGCAGCAGCAAGCCGAAAAGTGCAGGCATGTGAGGGATCTAGAGGTTGACAGAATGTCTTCTTAACGGGAGTCCAGGTGGCCATCTCCACAAATGGACTTTTCAGAATCCTTGGGTGGCACCGTAGTCGGAAACCAATTCTGGTTATCGCTTCTCGGCCTTTTGGCTAAGATCAAGTGTAGTATCTGTTCTTATCAGTTTAATATCTGATACGTCCCCTATCTGGGGACCATATATTAAATGGATTTTTAGAACAGGGAGATGGAAAAAGAGCTTGCTCTGTCCACTCCACGCATTGACCTGGTATTGCAGTATCTCCAGGACCGGTGCACCCCTTCTTTAATGCAGTTTCTAAAATCAGAAAGAATTGAATTCAATGCTTTTTGTTCATTTTGCTTGTTTGTCGGATTTTGGGATGGACTCTTTGGCTTTGCTTTTCTTCTCCTCATTGGATTTTTCATGTTAAAAGTTGCAGAAGCCAGATGACAAGCTCATTTTGGTTCAACTTCAGCAACTGTGCATTGCATTGCCATGTAATGTAATGTAATGCAATGCTATCTATCTAGCTCTCCCTCTATACTTCCTTTTGGATAAACAGACATATTAGGCAAGCATTTTGGAGCTTTCACCTAAATAACTACAGGTGGTGAGATAAGCTGCACAATATAATTGACCTTTCAGTATATTGTTGCACACACACCATCTATTTAGCAAATGCCCTTGTTATCAACAGCAGCCTTTTAAACTCACCTGAGCTAACAGGTATGTGAGCTGGTTACTCTGCTGCGCTTAAAATTTCTTTTTTGGTTTGCTACAATGCCTTTTCTGAAACGTTGTCTCCCTCTGCTGGAACACTGACTTCTTTCATTTAATGCCTGCAGACTATAAAAGAGAAACCAACCCAAAAAGTTTGGTTGATTAGTCTGTGGCATTCTTTTAAACTGTTGCTTATGGCGGTCTCTGTGAGCTTCTCAGTGACATTCAGCCATCCAGGTATCCCGCCTGCAGTAGACGGAATGTGGCAATGGAACGCTGGCTGCGCGTGTCATAATAGGCTCTGAGCCTTTATATACCTGCGCACAGCAGCAGCCACCTTCAGTCTGCTGCTGGACAGCCAGCAGCAGCAGCAGCAGGAGATTTAATTAATCAGCAACCCTCCTGCTAAGGGTAGACAGCTGCTCGTTCCACCCCCTTCCCCCGCCTTAATTGGTTCTCCTCCCTTCCAACGGTGTTGAGGCGGGTGGGAACAGCCGGGGGTTGAGGGTACTGTGCTAAAAGAGGTGGAGTTATGCAGATCTAAAACGCGTGGATTGCAGCAGCAGCAAGCCGAAAAGTGCAGGCATGTGAGGGATCTAGAGGTTGACAGCATGTCTTCTTAACGGGAGTCCAGGTGGCCATCTCCACAAATGGACTTTTCAGAATCCTTGGGTGGCACCGTAGTCGGAAACCAATTCTGGTTATCGCTTCTCAGCCTTTTGGCAAGATCAGTGGTGGTTTTCTGCTGCTGGTGTTGTTTGGAGGGCAGTTGTGACTGGGGTTCCCCCTTGTGGGGCCCTAGTGTGCGATTGAGCGGCGATTGTGTTTATCTGCTGTAAAAATGGTGGAGAAAACACGTGGATTAGAGGACTCGGTCCGTCTGAAGGTGGCTGCAGGTCATGAAGGAGAAATCGGTTTGGACCAAGTTTGCGTTGATGTCTTGAAGAACATTAATGACTTGAAGGTAACGGATGTATTGGCACTGCAGGATTTTCAGAAACAAGGAATTTATGATATCACTTTTGTTTCTTTGAGTATTTGCCAGAGAGTCTACATGGAGTTGGTACGAATGAAGGAAGAAAAGGAATTGAAATGCCTAGAGTTTATTGCACTGGAACCTCTGTTCCAGCAGACATATAAGTATGTGGTTGTGCACATGTATAACCCTAAAGTTCCGGATGAGACTGTTTCCAATTTTTTAGCTCGGTATTGTAGTGAGGTTAAATTTTTGGGAAGAATGAAGAACAAATACAATTATCTAAATGGCAAGAGGAGATATGTTGTAAAACTGAGACCGGATGATAGAGCTATTGGGGGTGCCAAGAGCATTCCTGCACAGTTTTCTATCGGAGGAGAAAGGGGATTTTGTTTTTATAATGGACAGATGGAATATTGTAGGAAGTGTCATGAGTTTGGACATGTTCAGAAAGATTGTCCAGTGCAAGGTGATGTTTGTAGAGGTTGTGGGAAATCTGGGCATGTGGCAAGTGGTTGCCCAATGAATAAGGTGTGTGATTTGTGTGGACATGCAGATCACCTTGCAAGGAAATGTAGATTGTGGGCTCAGATTCCTAGGTCACAGGTGGACGCTGAAAAGAGGCAGAAGAAGACTCGGCAGGAAAGTGGGGAGGAGGGCGAAGGCTCAGACTCAGAGGGGGAAAGCCAAAAACAAGATGGTGGTAGGGGAAGAGACCATGCGGTGCCCAAGATGGAGGAAAAGGGGCGGAGCCAGAAGAAAGTTGGTTTGAGGGAGGGGCTGGAAGTAATAAACAAAGTAGCTGATGTGCATGGCCCGGGTGATGGGATGGATTTGTCTAATATGGCGGAGTCAGTGAATCCTGTTTTGGGAAGAGATGGGGGTGAGGAAATGGAGGTTTTGGAGGAGGAGGATTCTGATTCGGATGGAACTATAACCCCTCAGCAGCGTGATAGGGTTAACAGTGATTGGAGTGAAAATGAGGAGGAAGATGATGGCAAGGAGGAGAGTTATGCCTCCGTGATTAAAAGAAGTAAGGTGGAGGGGTGTTGGTCTGGGGGGCAGGAAGATCCAGTCTCCCTAAGACCAGGTTATTCTAACAGGGACTCGAGTTCTGAGTCGCCTGATATACGTAGAAAAGTGGGTGGCAGGAGTGGGTTTTCTCCTGGTTCATGATGGATCGGGTATGGTGGAGATTTTTTCCTGTTGTTATGATGGCGTTGTGTGTTGCTTCTCTGAATGTACGAGGGATTGGTTCTGCTTGTAGGAGAGCAGGGATACTGGAGTACATTGAGAGTGTGAATGCAGATATTGTCTGTCTGCAGGAATGTGTAATTAAATCTGCCCCGCATGAGAGTGAGTGGAATAAGGGGCAATCTTTTTGGTCCCCATGCTCAGAAAACAGGAATGAAGGGGTGGGCATTTTACTGTGTAATTCCAGTCTAAAGGTTTTAGAGTTTAAAGTAATCATACCTGGGAGATGTTTGTTTTTATTAGTGGATTTTTTAGGTCAGCGGGTACGGGTTTTTAATGTTTATGCCCCTGCTGATAAACAAGCAAGAGTTGGGTTTTTGGAGTCTCTAAAGTTGTTTTTACCAGGCAGAGACTTCACTATAGTGGCTGGAGATTTTAATTGTGTCAGATCCGCAAAAGATCGTAAGAGCTCTACGGAAGGTAGGACTGATGTTACGTCTAATATTTTAAATCAGATTGTGCAGGATTTACGCTACACGGATGCTGGTCTGATGGTTGGGCCAAGTGATAAGTTCACATACATATCAGATAGTGGACGTAGTGTTTCCCGAATTGACTATGTTTTTATGTCTGAAGGGATTAAGGTGGCCAAGTGCAATCACGTGATGACGACTTTTTCTGACCACAAGATGATAGTGGTAGATCTGTGTATAGCTGAGTCCCTGGCTTTTGGAAAGGGACTCTGGAAGCTGAACGTAAGCCTGCTGGAAGAGGAGAGTGTTAAGGTTGGTTTTAATAAAGTGTTTTTGTCTTGTGTGTCTGAACAGCACCTTTTTAAAGATTTGCTAGAGTGGTGGGACTGGGCTAAGGAGAAATTTGCATGTTATTTTAAAGGGGTGTGTTTTAGGAGAGCGAAAGCCAAAAGGGATCATGATGCTGCTGTTATTTCAAAATTGGAAGTACTCCATAAGTTTAAGAGAGCAGGGATGGAGGTGGATAAAGAGATTGCAGATTTGAAGGACGAACTGAAGAAGATACTTATTGAAAAAGGGAAGACTATTATGTTTAAGGCAAAAATAAAGCACATGGAGGAAAATGAGCAATGTTCGAGATACTTTTTTAAAAAATGTTTTAAACCTAAAGGGGTTTTTAAGTCTGTTTTTTCTCCTGCAGGGGAGGTATCTGGGGATGAGATGATTGGCAGTATTCTTTCCTTTTATGAAACACTCTTCTCTAACGATAGTAGAGCCAGTGATGCGGAAATTAATGATTATTGCAAAGTATTAACTAATAATATTCCTGAGGAGAAAATTGGGTTTTTAAGTGAGGAGGTTGGGAAAGATGAAATTAGACGGGCAGTGGATGGCTTGGCGAAAGGCAAGACGCCAGGCTGTGATGGTCTTCCTGCTGAATTTTATGTTAGATTTTGGGATATTATAGGTGTGGAGTTTTCCCGGGTGGTGCAATATGGTTTTACTCATGGGATTTTATCGGTTTCTATGCGTAGGGGGATTGTTACGCTGATTCATAAGAAAGGGGACATGAGGGATATTAAAAATTGGAGGCCCATAACATTGTTAAACAGTGATTACAAAATTATTTCTAAAATTGTGGCTGGTAGACTGGCAGATGTGATAGGTGATATGGTGGGGGAGTATCAGGCATGTGCAGTGCCTGGTAGGAAAATTTCAGATAATTTGCTGCTTCTAAGAGACTTAATTTTTCAGGCTAATTTGAATAAGAATGCTCTTTTGTTACAGTCGGTGGACCTGGAGAAAGCCTTTGATAAAATATCACATAGATTTTTGTTCTCTGCTTTAAGTCACCTTGGTGTTCCGGATAAATTATTGATGGTCATTAAGAGTTTTTATTGTGGGGTCAGTAGCCAGATTTTAGTTAATGGGCATGTGAGTTCCAGTTTTAATATTTTATCGGGAGTTAGGCAGGGTTGTCCCCTGTCACCAATTCTTTTTATCTGTGTGGTGGAGGCCCTTTTAAAAAGTGTGCAAGTTGACAAGTGTGTGGCTGGTGTTTTTATTCCTGGGGGATCCGGGGGTCCAGTCAAGTCTTTAAGTTATATGGATGATATTGTTTTTACTTATGGTTCACAGGCGGATCTCAATAGAGTGAATTTGCACGTAAGGATTTTTTGTTGTGTGGCTGGTATGGCGGTGAATTGGGGAAAGTGCCAACTTTGTAACTTTGGGAGGCAGGTTGAGGTTAACGTGGCAGGAGTGGAGAGTAGGGAGGAAATTGAGGTTCTTGGTGTCATCTTTGAGAAGGAACTGAAAGGGAAAAGCAGCCTGAAGATTCTAGAAGACAAAATGGATCAGAAGTTGAACTTTTGGAAACTAAGGAACCTGTCGCTGAGAGGGAAAGTGCTGGTAATCAAGTCTGTGATTCTCCCGCTTCTGCTGTACACTGCTTTGATTTTCCCACCTGCTGTGCTTTGGACAAAGAGAGTGACAAGGAAACTGTTTGTGTTTTTTTGGGGATCCAAAATGGAGAAACTAAGAAGAGGAATGGTTATGTGTTCTGTGGAAAATGGGGGTTGTGATTTTCCTAACATTGACTTATTTTTAAGAATGCATTATTTTTTGAACATTTATAAATTATCCCAGTGCAATAACAGGACTGCGGACATGTGCAAATATTTAGCAGGACGGCTTTTCCAGAAATGGAGCTGGTGTGAGAAGGATTTAAGAAAACCAGTTTCGTTTGTGATACCGTTTTTTTATGTGGTGCTTAGGTCCTTCTATGATCAAAATGGGATAAGCTCCATGGTTAGACCGGACAAAAAACTGATTGTCTCAGGTATTAAGAAGAAGGAGATGTTATGTGATGTGCCGTTTTGTAATAATGCACAGTCTGGACAGGTGTGGAAGCTTTTTTTCATGCGTGGAATCAGCAACAGACAGAAGGATGTAACCTGGATGGCGTTGCATGGATGCTTGCCAACAAGGGCTTTTTTGAATGACCGGGGGATAAAAGTTCAAGAACTATGTCCTAGGGAAGGTTGCAATAAGGTGGAAACAATACAGCATATTTTTTGGGACTGTTTTTTTGCTAAAAAAGTTTTTACCTTGTTGTCACGTATGTTTGTTGCTTTAGTTGGTTTTCATTGTTTCAATTTTGAAAGGATTTTAATAGGTCAAGATTTTAAGTACTCGCAAAGGAAGGGGCAAGCTGGATTATTTTTGTCATATATAAAGAGGTTTTATGGGACGTTCGGAATTTGGTGATTTTTAAAAAGATTGTTTTTTCCCCCATGGAATGCAGAAAGATTTTTCTTGCTAGACTGTTTTATGCCTATTTATTGGATAAAAAGAAGTATGGTGAGACAGCAGCAGAAGCACTCTGGAACTTTTCACATTGGACTTCTTACAGTAAGTAACAGTTAATTGCAGGGTTGTGTTTTTTGGGATTTTGTTTTTGTTTTTCCGAATGATGATTTGAGAACCCGTTATGTGAATATGCGCTATGATGCATAAATTAATGTGGGTCTTAATCTGAGGAAAAAAAAAATTCTGTTCTTATCAGTTTAATATCTGATACGTCCCCTATCTGGGGACCATATATTAAATGGATTTTTAGAACAGGGAGATGGAAAAAGAGCTTGCTCTGTCCACTCCACGCATTGACCTGGTATTGCAGTATCTCCAGGACCGGTGCACCCCTTCTTTAATGCAGTTTCTAAAATCAGAAAGAATTGAATTCAATGCTTTTTGTTCATTTTGCTTGTTTGTCGGATTTTGGGATGGACTCTTTGGCTTTGCTTTTCTTCTCCTCATTGGATTTTTCATGTTAAAAGTTGCAGAAGCCAGATGACAAGCTCATTTTGGTTCAACTTCAGCAACTGTGCATTGCATTGCCATGTAATGTAATGTAATGCAATGCTATCTATCTAGCTCTCCCTCTATACTTCCTTTTGGATAAACAGACATATTAGGCAAGCATTTTGGAGCTTTCACCTAAATAACTACAGGTGGTGAGATAAGCTGCACAATATAATTGACCTTTCAGTATATTGTTGCACACACACCATCTATTTAGCAAATGCCCTTGTTATCAACAGCAGCCTTTTAAACTCACCTGAGCTAACAGGTATGTGAGCTGGTTACTCTGCTGCGCTTAAAATTTCTTTTTTGGTTTGCTACAATGCCTTTTCTGAAACGTTGTCTCCCTCTGCTGGAACACTGACTTCTTTCATTTAATGCCTGCAGACTATAAAAGAGAAACCAACCCAAAAAGTTTGGTTGATTAGTCTGTGGCATTCTTTTAAACTGTTGCTTATGGCGGTCTCTGTGAGCTTCTCAGTGACATTCAGCCATCCAGGTATCCCGCCTGCAGTAGACGGAATGTGGCAATGGAACGCTGGCTGCGCGTGTCATAATAGGCTCTGAGCCTTTATATACCTGCGCACAGCAGCAGCCACCTTCAGTCTGCTGCTGGACAGCCAGCAGCAGCAGGAGAGGTAATTAATCAGCAACCCTCCTGCTAAGGGTAGACAGCTGCTCGTTCCACCCCCCCCCCGCCTTAATTGGTTCTCCTCCCTTCCAACGGTGTTGAGGCGGGTGGGAACAGCCGGGGGTTGAGGGTACTGTGCTAAAAGAGGTGGAGTTATGCAGATCTAAAACGCGTGGATTGCAGCAGCAGCAAGCCGAAAAGTGCAGGCATGTGAGGGATCTAGAGGTTGACAGCATGTCTTCTTAACGGGAGTCCAGGTGGCCATCTCCACAAATGGACTTTTCAGAATCCTTGGGTGGCACCGTAGTCGGAAACCAATTCTGGTTATCGCTTCTCGGCCTTTTGGCTAAGATCAAGTGTAGTATCTGTTCTTATCAGTTTAATATCTGATACGTCCCCTATCTGGGGACCATATATTAAATGGATTTTTAGAACAGGGAGATGGAAAAAGAGCTTGCTCTGTCCACTCCACGCATTGACCTGGTATTGCAGTATCTCCAGGACCGGTGCACCCCTTCTTTAATGCAGTTTCTAAAATCAGAAAGAATTGAATTCAATGCTTTTTGTTCATTTTGCTTGTTTGTCGGATTTTGGGATGGACTCTTTGGCTTTGCTTTTCTTCTCCTCATTGGATTTTTCATGTTAAAAGTTGCAGAAGCCAGATGACAAGCTCATTTTGGTTCAACTTCAGCAACTGTGCATTGCATTGCCATGTAATGTAATGTAATGCAATGCTATCTATCTAGCTCTCCCTCTATACTTCCTTTTGGATAAACAGACATATTAGGCAAGCATTTTGGAGCTTTCACCTAAATAACTACAGGTGGTGAGATAAGCTGCACAATATAATTGACCTTTCAGTATATTGTTGCACACACACCATCTATTTAGCAAATGCCCTTGTTATCAACAGCAGCCTTTTAAACTCACCTGAGCTAACAGGTATGTGAGCTGGTTACTCTGCTGCGCTTAAAATTTCTTTTTTGGTTTGCTACAATGCCTTTTCTGAAACGTTGTCTCCCTCTGCTGGAACACTGACTTCTTTCATTTAATGCCTGCAGACTATAAAAGAGAAACCAACCCAAAAAGTTTGGTTGATTAGTCTGTGGCATTCTTTTAAACTGTTGCTTATGGCGGTCTCTGTGAGCTTCTCAGTGACATTCAGCCATCCAGGTATCCCGCCTGCAGTAGACGGAATGTGGCAATGGAACGCTGGCTGCGCGTGTCATAATAGGCTCTGAGCCTTTATATACCTGCGCACAGCAGCAGCCACCTTCAGTCTGCTGCTGGACAGCCAGCAGCAGCAGGAGAGGTAATTAATCAGCAACCCTCCTGCTAAGGGTAGACAGCTGCTCGTTCCACCCCCCCCCCGCCTTAATTGGTTCTCCTCCCTTCCAACGGTGTTGAGGCGGGTGGGAACAGCCGGGGGTTGAGGGTACTGTGCTAAAAGAGGTGGAGTTATGCAGATCTAAAACGCGTGGATTGCAGCAGCAGCAAGCCGAAAAGTGCAGGCATGTGAGGGATCTAGAGGTTGACAGCATGTCTTCTTAACGGGAGTCCAGGTGGCCATCTCCACAAATGGACTTTTCAGAATCCTTGGGTGGCACCGTAGTCGGAAACCAATTCTGGTTATCGCTTCTCGGCCTTTTGGCTAAGATCAAGTGTAGTATCTGTTCTTATCAGTTTAATATCTGATACGTCCCCTATCTGGGGACCATATATTAAATGGATTTTTAGAACAGGGAGATGGAAAAAGAGCTTGCTCTGTCCACTCCACGCATTGACCTGGTATTGCAGTATCTCCAGGACCGATGCACCCCTTCTTTAATGCAGTTTCTAAAATCAGAAAGAATTGAATTCAATGCTTTTTGTTCATTTTGCT
This sequence comes from Phyllobates terribilis, assembly GCF_046119375.1. Taxonomy (NCBI): domain Eukaryota; kingdom Metazoa; phylum Chordata; class Amphibia; order Anura; family Dendrobatidae; genus Phyllobates; species Phyllobates terribilis. Next base: position 9,662,206 of record NW_027362800.1, on the reverse strand, counting down.
TGTTTGTCGGATTTTGGGATGGACTCTTTGGCTTTGCTTTTCTTCTCCTCATTGGATTTTTCATGTTAAAAGTTGCAGAAGCCAGATGACAAGCTCATTTTGGTTCAACTTCAGCAACTGTGCATTGCATTGCCATGTAATGTAATGTAATGCAATGCTATCTATCTAGCTCTCCCTCTATACTTCCTTTTGGATAAACAGACATATTAGGCAAGCATTTTGGAGCTTTCACCTAAATAACTACAGGTGGTGAGATAAGCTGCACAATATAATTGACCTTTCAGTATATTGTTGCACACACACCATCTATTTAGCAAATGCCCTTGTTATCAACAGCAGCCTTTTAAACTCACCTGAGCTAACAGGTATGTGAGCTGGTTACTCTGCTGCGCTTAAAATTTCTTTTTTGGTTTGCTACAATGCCTTTTCTGAAACGTTGTCTCCCTCTGCTGGAACACTGACTTCTTTCATTTAATGCCTGCAGACTATAAAAGAGAAACCAACCCAAAAAGTTTGGTTGATTAGTCTGTGGCATTCTTTTAAACTGTTGCTTATGGTGGTCTCTGTGAGCTTCTCAGTGACATTCAGCCATCCAGGTATCCCGCCTGCAGTAGACGGAATGTGGCAATGGAACGCTGGCTGCGCGTGTCATAATAGGCTCTGAGCCTTTATATACCTGCGCACAGCAGCAGCCACCTTCAGTCTGCTGCTGGACAGCCAGCAGCAGCAGCAGGAGAGGTAATTAATCAGCAACCCTCCTGCTAAGGGTAGACAGCTGCTCGTTCCACCCCCCCCCCGCCTTAATTGGTTCTCCTCCCTTCCAACGGTGTTGAGGCGGGTGGGAACAGCCGGGGGTTGAGGGTACTGTGCTAAAAGAGGTGGAGTTATGCAGATCTAAAACGCGTGGATTGCAGCAGCAGCAAGCCGAAAAGTGCAGGCATGTGAGGGATCTAGAGGTTGACAGCATGTCTTCTTAACGGGAGTCCAGGTGGCCATCTCCACAAATGGACTTTTCAGAATCCTTGGGTGGCACCGTAGTCGGAAACCAATTCTGGTTATCGCTTCTCGGCCTTTTGGCTAAGATCAAGTGTAGTATCTGTTCTTATCAGTTTAATATCTGATACGTCCCCTATCTGGGGACCATATATTAAATGGATTTTTAGAACAGGGAGATGGAAAAAGAGCTTGCTCTGTCCACTCCACGCATTGACCTGGTATTGCAGTATCTCCAGGACCGGTGCACCCCTTCTTTAATGCAGTTTCTAAAATCAGAAAGAATTGAATTCAATGCTTTTTGTTCATTTTGCTTGTTTGTCGGATTTTGGGATGGACTCTTTGGCTTTGCTTTTCTTCTCCTCATTGGATTTTTCATGTTAAAAGTTGCAGAAGCCAGATGACAAGCTCATTTTGGTTCAACTTCAGCAACTGTGCATTGCATTGCCATGTAATGTAATGTAATGCAATGCTATCTATCTAGCTCTCCCTCTATACTTCCTTTTGGATAAACAGACATATTAGGCAAGCATTTTGGAGCTTTCACCTAAATAACTACAGGTGGTGAGATAAGCTGCACAATATAATTGACCTTTCAGTATATTGTTGCACACACACCATCTATTTAGCAAATGCCCTTGTTATCAACAGCAGCCTTTTAAACTCACCTGAGCTAACAGGTATGTGAGCTGGTTACTCTGCTGCGCTTAAAATTTCTTTTTTGGTTTGCTACAATGCCTTTTCTGAAACGTTGTCTCCCTCTGCTGGAACACTGACTTCTTTCATTTAATGCCTGCAGACTATAAAAGAGAAACCAACCCAAAAAGTTTGGTTGATTAGTCTGTGGCATTCTTTTAAACTGTTGCTTATGGCGGTCTCTGTGAGCTTCTCAGTGACATTCAGCCATCCAGGTATCCCGCCTGCAGTAGACGGAATGTGGCAATGGAACGCTGGCTGCGCGTGTCATAATAGGCTCTGAGCCTTTATATACCTGCGCACAGCAGCAGCCACCTTCAGTCTGCTGCTGGACAGCCAGCAGCAGCAGCAGCAGGAGAGGTAATTAATCAGCAACCCTCCTGCTAAGGGTAGACAGCTGCTCGTTCCACCCCCCCCCCCGCCTTAATTGGTTCTCCTCCCTTCCAACGGTGTTGAGGCGGGTGGGAACAGCCGGGGGTTGAGGGTACTGTGCTAAAAGAGGTGGAGTTATGCAGATCTAAAACGCGTGGATTGCAGCAGCAGCAAGCCGAAAAGTGCAGGCATGTGAGGGATCTAGAGGTTGACAGCATGTCTTCTTAACGGGAGTCCAGGTGGCCGTCTCCACAAATGGACTTTTCAGAATCCTTGGGTGGCACCGTAGTCGGAAACCAATTCTGGTTATCGCTTCTCGGCCTTTTGGCTAAGATCAAGTGTAGTATCTGTTCTTATCAGTTTAATATCTGATACGTCCCCTATCTGGGGACCATATATTAAATGGATTTTTAGAACAGGGAGATGGAAAAAGAGCTTGCTCTGTCCACTCCACGCATTGACCTGGTATTGCAGTATCTCCAGGACCGGTGCACCCCTTCTTTAATGCAGTTTCTAAAATCAGAAAGAATTGAATTCAATGCTTTTTGTTCATTTTGCTTGTTTGTCGGATTTTGGGATGGACTCTTTGGCTTTGCTTTTCTTCTCCTCATTGGATTTTTCATGTTAAAAGTTGCAGAAGCCAGATGACAAGCTCATTTTGGTTCAACTTCAGCAACTGTGCATTGCATTGCCATGTAATGTAATGTAATGCAATGCTATCTATCTAGCTCTCCCTCTATACTTCCTTTTGGATAAACAGACATATTAGGCAAGCATTTTGGAGCTTTCACCTAAATAACTACAGGTGGTGAGATAAGCTGCACAATATAATTGACCTTTCAGTATATTGTTGCACACACACCATCTATTTAGCAAATGCCCTTGTTATCAACAGCAGCCTTTTAAACTCACCTGAGCTAACAGGTATGTGAGCTGGTTACTCTGCTGCGCTTAAAATTTCTTTTTTGGTTTGCTACAATGCCTTTTCTGAAACGTTGTCTCCCTCTGCTGGAACACTGACTTCTTTCATTTAATGCCTGCAGACTATAAAAGAGAAACCAACCCAAAAAGTTTGGTTGATTAGTCTGTGGCATTCTTTTAAACTGTTGCTTATGGTGGTCTCTGTGAGCTTCTCAGTGACATTCAGCCATCCAGGTATCCCGCCTGCAGTAGACGGAATGTGGCAATGGAACGCTGGCTGCGCGTGTCATAATAGGCTCTGAGCCTTTATATACCTGCGCACAGCAGCAGCCACCTTCAGTCTGCTGCTGGACAGCCAGCAGCAGCAGCAGGAGAGGTAATTAATCAGCAACCCTCCTGCTAAGGGTAGACAGCTGCTCGTTCCACCCCCCCCCCGCCTTAATTGGTTCTCCTCCCTTCCAACGGTGTTGAGGCGGGTGGGAACAGCCGGGGGTTGAGGGTACTGTGCTAAAAGAGGTGGAGTTATGCAGATCTAAAACGCGTGGATTGCAGCAGCAGCAAGCCGAAAAGTGCAGGCATGTGAGGGATCTAGAGGTTGACAGCATGTCTTCTTAACGGGAGTCCAGGTGGCCATCTCCACAAATGGACTTTTCAGAATCCTTGGGTGGCACCGTAGTCGGAAACCAATTCTGGTTATCGCTTCTCGGCCTTTTGGCTAAGATCAAGTGTAGTATCTGTTCTTATCAGTTTAATATCTGATACGTCCCCTATCTGGGGACCATATATTAAATGGATTTTTAGAACAGGGAGATGGAAAAAGAGCTTGCTCTGTCCACTCCACGCATTGACCTGGTATTGCAGTATCTCCAGGACCGGTGCACCCCTTCTTTAATGCAGTTTCTAAAATCAGAAAGAATTGAATTCAATGCTTTTTGTTCATTTTGCTTGTTTGTCGGATTTTGGGATGGACTCTTTGGCTTTGCTTTTCTTCTCCTCATTGGATTTTTCATGTTAAAAGTTGCAGAAGCCAGATGACAAGCTCATTTTGGTTCAACTTCAGCAACTGTGCATTGCATTGCCATGTAATGTAATGTAATGCAATGCTATCTATCTAGCTCTCCCTCTATACTTCCTTTTGGATAAACAGACATATTAGGCAAGCATTTTGGAGCTTTCACCTAAATAACTACAGGTGGTGAGATAAGCTGCACAATATAATTGACCTTTCAGTATATTGTTGCACACACACCATCTATTTAGCAAATGCCCTTGTTATCAACAGCAGCCTTTTAAACTCACCTGAGCTAACAGGTATGTGAGCTGGTTACTCTGCTGCGCTTAAAATTTCTTTTTTGGTTTGCTACAATGCCTTTTCTGAAACGTTGTCTCCCTCTGCTGGAACACTGACTTCTTTCATTTAATGCCTGCAGACTATAAAAGAGAAACCAACCCAAAAAGTTTGGTTGATTAGTCTGTGGCATTCTTTTAAACTGTTGCTTATGGCGGTCTCTGTGAGCTTCTCAGTGACATTCAGCCATCCAGGTATCCCGCCTGCAGTAGACGGAATGTGGCAATGGAACGCTGGCTGCGCGTGTCATAATAGGCTCTGAGCCTTTATATACCTGCGCACAGCAGCAGCCACCTTCAGTCTGCTGCTGGACAGCCAGCAGCAGCAGCAGCAGCAGGAGAGGTAATTAATCAGCAACCCTCCTGCTAAGGGTAGACAGCTGCTCGTTCCACCCCCCCCCCCGCCTTAATTGGTTCTCCTCCCTTCCAACGGTGTTGAGGCGGGTGGGAACAGCCGGGGGTTGAGGGTACTGTGCTAAAAGAGGTGGAGTTATGCAGATCTAAAACGCGTGGATTGCAGCAGCAGCAAGCCGAAAAGTGCAGGCATGTGAGGGATCTAGAGGTTGACAGCATGTCTTCTTAACGGGAGTCCAGGTGGCCATCTCCACAAATGGACTTTTCAGAATCCTTGGGTGGCACCGTAGTCGGAAACCAATTCTGGTTATCGCTTCTCGGCCTTTTGGCTAAGATCAAGTGTAGTATCTGTTCTTATCAGTTTAATATCTGATACGTCCCCTATCTGGGGACCATATATTAAATGGATTTTTAGAACAGGGAGATGGAAAAAGAGCTTGCTCTGTCCACTCCACGCATTGACCTGGTATTGCAGTATCTCCAGGACCGGTGCACCCCTTCTTTAATGCAGTTTCTAAAATCAGAAAGAATTGAATTCAATGCTTTTTGTTCATTTTGCTTGTTTGTCGGATTTTGGGATGGACTCTTTGGCTTTGCTTTTCTTCTCCTCATTGGATTTTTCATGTTAAAAGTTGCAGAAGCCAGATGACAAGCTCATTTTGGTTCAACTTCAGCAACTGTGCATTGCATTGCCATGTAATGTAATGTAATGCAATGCTATCTATCTAGCTCTCCCTCTATACTTCCTTTTGGATAAACAGACATATTAGGCAAGCATTTTGGAGCTTTCACCTAAATAACTACAGGTGGTGAGATAAGCTGCACAATATAATTGACCTTTCAGTATATTGTTGCACACACACCATCTATTTAGCAAATGCCCTTGTTATCAACAGCAGCCTTTTAAACTCACCTGAGCTAACAGGTATGTGAGCTGGTTACTCTGCTGCGCTTAAAATTTCTTTTTTGGTTTGCTACAATGCCTTTTCTGAAACGTTGTCTCCCTCTGCTGGAACACTGACTTCTTTCATTTAATGCCTGCAGACTATAAAAGAGAAACCAACCCAAAAAGTTTGGTTGATTAGTCTGTGGCATTCTTTTAAACTGTTGCTTATGGCGGTCTCTGTGAGCTTCTCAGTGACATTCAGCCATCCAGGTATCCCGCCTGCAGTAGACGGAATGTGGCAATGGAACGCTGGCTGCGCGTGTCATAATAGGCTCTGAGCCTTTATATACCTGCGCACAGCAGCAGCCACCTTCAGTCTGCTGCTGGACAGCCAGCAGCAGCAGCAGCAGCGGGAGAGGTAATTAATCAGCAACCCTCCTGCTAAGGGTAGACAGCTGCTCGTTCCACCCCCCCCCCGCCTTAATTGGTTCTCCTCCCTTCCAACGGTGTTGAGGCGGGTGGGAACAGCCGGGGGTTGAGGGTACTGTGCTAAAAGAGGTGGAGTTATGCAGATCTAAAACGCGTGGATTGCAGCAGCAGCAAGCCGAAAAGTGCAGGCATGTGAGGGATCTAGAGGTTGACAGCATGTCTTCTTAACGGGAGTCCAGGTGGCCATCTCCACAAATGGACTTTTCAGAATCCTTGGGTGGCACCGTAGTCGGAAACCAATTCTGGTTATCGCTTCTCGGCCTTTTGGCTAAGATCAAGTGTAGTATCTGTTCTTATCAGTTTAATATCTGATACGTCCCCTATCTGGGGACCATATATTAAATGGATTTTTAGAACAGGGAGATGGAAAAAGAGCTTGCTCTGTCCACTCCACGCATTGACCTGGTATTGCAGTATCTCCAGGACCGGTGCACCCCTTCTTTAATGCAGTTTCTAAAATCAGAAAGAATTGAATTCAATGCTTTTTGTTCATTTTGCTTGTTTGTCGGATTTTGGGATGGACTCTTTGGCTTTGCTTTTCTTCTCCTCATTGGATTTTTCATGTTAAAAGTTGCAGAAGCCAGATGACAAGCTCATTTTGGTTCAACTTCAGCAACTGTGCATTGCATTGCCATGTAATGTAATGTAATGCAATGCTATCTATCTAGCTCTCCCTCTATACTTCCTTTTGGATAAACAGACATATTAGGCAAGCATTTTGGAGCTTTCACCTAAATAACTACAGGTGGTGAGATAAGCTGCACAATATAATTGACCTTTCAGTATATTGTTGCACACACACCATCTATTTAGCAAATGCCCTTGTTATCAACAGCAGCCTTTTAAACTCACCTGAGCTAACAGGTATGTGAGCTGGTTACTCTGCTGCGCTTAAAATTTCTTTTTTGGTTTGCTACAATGCCTTTTCTGAAACGTTGTCTCCCTCTGCTGGAACACTGACTTCTTTCATTTAATGCCTGCAGACTATAAAAGAGAAACCAACCCAAAAAGTTTGGTTGATTAGTCTGTGGCATTCTTTTAAACTGTTGCTTATGGCGGTCTCTGTGAGCTTCTCAGTGACATTCAGCCATCCAGGTATCCCGCCTGCAGTAGACGGAATGTGGCAATGGAACGCTGGCTGCGCGTGTCATAATAGGCTCTGAGCCTTTATATACCTGCGCACAGCAGCAGCCACCTTCAGTCTGCTGCTGGACAGCCAGCAGCAGCAGCAGCAGCAGGAGAGGTAATTAATCAGCAACCCTCCTGCTAAGGGTAGACAGCTGCTCGTTCCACCCCCCCCCCCCGCCTTAATTGGTTCTCCTCCCTTCCAACGGTGTTGAGGCGGGTGGGAACAGCCGGGGGTTGAGGGTACTGTGCTAAAAGAGGTGGAGTTATGCAGATCTAAAACGCGTGGATTGCAGCAGCAGCAAGCCGAAAAGTGCAGGCATGTGAGGGATCTAGAGGTTGACAGCATGTCTTCTTAACGGGAGTCCAGGTGGCCATCTCCACAAATGGACTTTTCAGAATCCTTGGGTGGCACCGTAGTCGGAAACCAATTCTGGTTATCGCTTCTCGGCCTTTTGGCTAAGATCAAGTGTAGTATCTGTTCTTATCAGTTTAATATCTGATACGTCCCCTATCTGGGGACCATATATTAAATGGATTTTTAGAACAGGGAGATGGAAAAAGAGCTTGCTCTGTCCACTCCACGCATTGACCTGGTATTGCAGTATCTCCAGGACCGGTGCACCCCTTCTTTAATGCAGTTTCTAAAATCAGAAAGAATTGAATTCAATGCTTTTTGTTCATTTTGCTTGTTTGTCGGATTTTGGGATGGACTCTTTGGCTTTGCTTTTCTTCTCCTCATTGGATTTTTCATGTTAAAAGTTGCAGAAGCCAGATGACAAGCTCATTTTGGTTCAACTTCAGCAACTGTGCATTGCATTGCCATGTAATGTAATGTAATGCAATGCTATCTATCTAGCTCTCCCTCTATACTTCCTTTTGGATAAACAGACATATTAGGCAAGCATTTTGGAGCTTTCACCTAAATAACTACAGGTGGTGAGATAAGCTGCACAATATAATTGACCTTTCAGTATATTGTTGCACACACACCATCTATTTAGCAAATGCCCTTGTTATCAACAGCAGCCTTTTAAACTCACCTGAGCTAACAGGTATGTGAGCTGGTTACTCTGCTGCCCTTAAAATTTCTTTTTTGGTTTGCTACAATGCCTTTTCTGAAACGTTGTCTCCCTCTGCTGGAACACTGACTTCTTTCATTTAATGCATGCAGACTATAAAAGAGAAACCAACCCAAAAAGTTTGGTTGATTAGTCTGTGGCATTCTTTTAAACTGTTGCTTATGGCGGTCTCTGTGAGCTTCTCAGTGACATTCAGCCATCCAGGTATCCCGCCTGCAGTAGACGGAATGTGGCAATGGAACGCTGGCTGCACGTGTCATAATAGGCTCTGAGCCTTTATATACCTGCGCACAGCAGCAGCCACCTTCAGTCTGCTGCTGGACAGCCAGCAGCAGCAGCAGCAGGAGAGGTAATTAATCAGCAACCCTCCTGCTAAGGGTAGACAGCTGCTCGTTCCACCCCCCCCCCGCCTTAATTGGTTCTCCTCCCTTCCAACGGTGTTGAGGCGGGTGGGAACAGCCGTGGGTTGAGGGTACTGTGCTAAAAGAGGTGGAGTTATGCAGATCTAAAACGCGTGGATTGCAGCAGCAGCAAGCCGAAAAGTGCAGGCATGTGAGGGATCTAGAGGTTGACAGCATGTCTTCTTAACGGGAGTCCAGGTGGCCATCTCCACAAATGGACTTTTCAGAATCCTTGGGTGGCACCGTAGTCGCAAACCAATTCTGGTTATCGCTTCTCGGCCTTTTGGCTAAGATCAAGTGTAGTATCTGTTCTTATCAGTTTAATATCTGATACGTCCCCTATCTGGGGACCATATATTAAATGGATTTTTAGAACAGGGAGATGGAAAAAGAGCTTGCTCTGTCCACTCCACGCATTGACCTGGTATTGCAGTATCTCCAGGACCGGTGCACCCCTTCTTTAATGCAGTTTCTAAAATCAGAAAGAATTGAATTCAATGCTTTTTGTTCATTTTGCTTGTTTGTCGGATTTTGGGATGGACTCTTTGGCTTTGCTTTTCTTCTCCTCATTGGATTTTTCATGTTAAAAGTTGCAGAAGCCAGATGACAAGCTCATTTTGGTTCAACTTCAGCAACTGTGCATTGCATTGCCATGTAATGTAATGTAATGCAATGCTATCTATCTAGCTCTCCCTCTATACTTCCTTTTGGATAAACAGACATATTAGGCAAGCATTTTGGAGCTTTCACCTAAATAACTACAGGTGGTGAGATAAGCTGCACAATATAATTGACCTTTCAGTATATTGTTGCACACACACCATCTATTTAGCAAATGCCCTTGTTATCAACAGCAGCCTTTTAAACTCACCTGAGCTAACAGGCATGTGAGCTGGTTACTCTGCTGCGCTTAAAATTTCTTTTTTGGTTTGCTACAATGCCTTTTCTGAAACGTTGTCTCCCTCTGCTGGAACACTGACTTCTTTCATTTAATGCCTGCAGACTATAAAAGAGAAACCAACCCAAAAAGTTTGGTTGATTAGTCTGTGGCATTCTTTTAAACTGTTGCTTATGGCGGTCTCTGTGAGCTTCTCAGTGACATTCAGCCATCCAGGTATCCCGCCTGCAGTAGACGGAATGTGGCAATGGAACGCTGGCTGCGCGTGTCATAATAGGCTCTGAGCCTTTATATACCTGCGCACAGCAGCAGCCACCTTCAGTCTGCTGCTGGACAGCCAGCAGCAGCAGCAGCAGGAGAGGTACTTAATCAGCAACCCTCCTGCTAAGGGTAGACGGCTGCTCGTTCCACCCCCCCCCCCCGCCTTAATTGGTTCTCCTCCCTTCCAACGGTGTTGAGGCGGGTGGGAACAGCCGGGGGTTGAGGGTACTGTGCTAAAAGAGGTGGAGTTATGCAGATCTAAAACGCGTGGATTGCAGCAGCAGCAAGCCGAAAAGTGCAGGCATGTGAGGGATCTAGAGGTTGACAGCATGTCTTCTTAACGGGAGTCCAGGTGGCCATCTCCACAAATGGACTTTTCAGAATCCTTGGGTGGCACCGTAGTCGGAAACCAATTCTGGTTATCGCTTCTCGGCCTTTTGGCTAAGATCAAGTGTAGTATCTGTTCTTATCAGTTTAATATCTGATACGTCCCCTATCTGGGGACCATATATTAAATGGATTTTTAGAACAGGGAGATGGAAAAAGAGCTTGCTCTGTCCACTCCACGCATTGACCTGGTATTGCAGTATCTCCAGGACCGGTGCACCCCTTCTTTAATGCAGTTTCTAAAATCAGAAAGAATTGAATTCAATGCTTTTTGTTCATTTTGCTTGTTTGTCGGATTTTGGGATGGACTCTTTGGCTTTGCTTTTCTTCTCCTCATTGGATTTTTCATGTTAAAAGTTGCAGAAGCCAGATGACAAGCTCATTTTGGTTCAACTTCAGCAACTGTGCATTGCATTGCCATGTAATGTAATGTAATGCAATGCTATCTATCTAGCTCTCCCTCTATACTTCCTTTTGGATAAACAGACATATTAGGCAAGCATTTTGGAGCTTACACCTAAATAACTACAGGTGGTGAGATAAGCTGCACAATATAATTGACCTTTCAGTATATTGTTGCACACACACCATCTATTTAGCAAATGCCCTTGTTATCAACAGCAGCCTTTTAAACTCACCTGAGCTAACAGGTATGTGAGCTGGTTACTCTGCTGCGCTTAAAATTTCTTTTTTGGTTTGCTACAATGCCTTTTCTGAAACGTTGTCTCCCTCTGCTGGAACACTGACTTCTTTCATTTAATGCCTGCAGACTATAAAAGAGAAACCAACCCAAAAAGTTTGGTTGATTAGTCTGTGGCATTCTTTTAAACTGTTGCTTATGGCGGTCTCTGTGAGCTTCTCAGTGACATTCAGCCATCCAGGTATCCCACCTGCAGTAGACGGAATGTGGCAATGGAACGCTGGCTGCGCGTGTCATAATAGGCTCTGAGCCTTTATATACCTGCGCACAGCAGCAGCCACCTTCAGTCTGCTGCTGGACAGCCAGCAGCAGCAGCAGCAGGAGAGGTAATTAATCAGCAACCCTCCTGCTAAGGGTAGACAGCTGCTCGTTCCACCCCCCCCCCCCCCGCCTTAATTGGTTCTCCTCCCTTCCAACGGTGTTGAGGCGGGTGGGAACAGCCGGGGGTTGAGGGTACTGTGCTAAAAGAGGTGGAGTTATGCAGATCTAAAACGCGTGGATTGCAGCAGCAGCAAGCCGAAAAGTGCAGGCATGTGAGGGATCTAGAGGTTGACAGCATGTCTTCTTAACGGGAGTCCAGGTGGCCATCTCCACAAATGGACTTTTCAGAATCCTTGGGTGGCACCGTAGTCGGAAACCAATTCTGGTTATCGCTTCTCGGCCTTTTGGCTAAGATCAAGTGTAGTATCTTTTCTTATCAGTTTAATATCTGATACGTCCCCTATCTGGGGACCATATATTAAATGGATTTTTAGAACAGGGAGATGGAAAAAGAGCTTGCTCTGTCCACTCCACGCATTGACCTGGTATTGCAGTATCTCCAGGACCGGTGCACCCCTTCTTTAATGCAGTTTCTAAAATCAGAAAGAATTGAATTCAATGCTTTTTGTTCATTTTGCTTGTTTGTCGGATTTTGGGATGGACTCTTTGGCTTTGCTTTTCTTCTCCTCATTGGATTTTTCATGTTAAAAGTTGCAGAAGCCAGATGACAAGCTCATTTTGGTTCAACTTCAGCAACTGTGCATTGCATTGCCATGTAATGTAATGTAATGCAATGCTATCTATCTAGCTCTCCCTCTATACTTCCTTTTGGATAAACAGACATATTAGGCAAGCATTTTGGAGCTTACACCTAAATAACTACAGGTGGTGAGATAAGCTGCACAATATAATTGACCTTTCAGTATATTGTTGCACACACACCATCTATTTAGCAAATGCCCTTGTTATCAACAGCAGCCTTTTAAACTCACCTGAGCTAACAGGTATGTGAGCTGGTTACTCTGCTGCGCTTAAAATTTCTTTTTTGGTTTGCTACAATGCCTTTTCTGAAACGTTGTCTCCCTCTGCTGGAACACTGACTTCTTTCATTTAATGCCTGCAGACTATAAAAGAGAAACCAACCCAAAAAGTTTGGTTGATTAGTCTGTGGCATTCTTTTAAACTGTTGCTTATGGCGGTCTCTGTGAGCTTCTCAGTGACATTCAGCCATCCAGGTATCCCACCTGCAGTAGACGGAATGTGGCAATGGAACGCTGGCTGCGCGTGTCATAATAGGCTCTGAGCCTTTATATACCTGCGCACAGCAGCAGCCACCTTCAGTCTGCTGCTGGACAGCCAGCAGCAGCAGCAGCAGGAGAGGTAATTAATCAGCAACCCTCCTGCTAAGGGTAGACAGCTGCTCGTTCCACCCCCCCCCCCCCGCCTTAATTGGTTCTCCTCCCTTCCAACGGTGTTGAGGCGGGTGGGAACAGCCGGGGGTTGAGGGTACTGTGCTAAAAGAGGTGGAGTTATGCAGATCTAAAACGCGTGGATTGCAGCAGCAGCAAGCCGAAAAGTGCAGGCATGTGAGGGATCTAGAGGTTGACAGCATGTCTTCTTAACGGGAGTCCAGGTGGCCATCTCCACAAATGGACTTTTCAGAATCCTTGGGTGGCACCGTAGTCGGAAACCAATTCTGGTTATCGCTTCTCGGCCTTTTGGCTAAGATCAAGTGTAGTATCTTTTCTTATCAGTTTAATATCTGATACGTCCCCTATCTGGGGACCATATATTAAATGGATTTTTAGAACAGGGAGATGGAAAAAGAGCTTGCTCTGTCCACTCCACGCATTGACCTGGTATTGCAGTATCTCCAGGACCGGTGCACCCCTTCTTTAATGCAGTTTCTAAAATCAGAAAGAATTGAATTCAATGCTTTTTGTTCATTTTGCTTGTTTGTCGGATTTTGGGATGGACTCTTTGGCTTTGCTTTTCTTCTCCTCATTGGATTTTTCATGTTAAAAGTTGCAGAAGCCAGATGACAAGCTCATTTTGGTTCAACTTCAGCAACTGTGCATTGCATTGCCATGTAATGTAATGTAATGCAATGCTATCTATCTAGCTCTATATCTATACTTCCTTTTGGATAAACAGACATATTAGGCAAGCATTTTGGAGCTTTCACCTAAATAACTACAGGTGGTGAGATAAGCTGCACAATATAATTGACCTTTCAGTATATTGTTGCACACACACCATCTATTTAGCAAATGCCCTTGTTATCAACAGCAGCCTTTTAAACTCACCTGAGCTAACAGGTATGTGAGCTGGTTACTCTGCTGCGCTTAAAATTTCTTTTTTGGTTTGCTACAATGCCTTTTCTGAAACGTTGTCTCCCTCTACTGGAACACTGACTTCTTTCATTTAATGCCTGCAGACTATAAAAGAGAAACCAACCCAAAAAGTTTGGTTGATTAGTCTGTGGCATTCTTTTAAACTGTTGCTTATGGCGGTCTCTGTGAGCTTCTCAGTGACATTCAGCCATCCAGGTATCCCGCCTGCAGTAGACGGAATGTGGCAATGGAACGCTGGCTGCGCGTGTCATAATAGGCTCTGAGCCTTTATATACCTGCGCACAGCAGCAGCCACCTTCAGTCTGCTGCTGGACAGCCAGCAGCAGCAGCAGCAGGAGTGGTAATTAATCAGCAACCCTCCTGCTAAGGGTAGACAGCTGCTCGTTCCACCCCACCCCCCCGCCTTAATTGGTTCTCCTCCCTTCCAACGGTGTTGAGGCGGGTGGGAACAGCCGGGGGTTGAGGGTACTGTGCTAAAAGAGGTGGAGTTATGCAGATCTAAAACGCGTGGATTGCAGCAGCAGCAAGCCGAAAAGTGCAGGCATGTGAGGGATCTAGAGGTTGACAGCATGTCTTCTTAACGGGAGTCCAGGTGGCCATCTCCACAAATGGACTTTTCAGAATCCTTGGGTGGCACCGTAGTCGGAAACCAATTCTGGTTATCGCTTCTCGGCCTTTTGGCTAAGATCAAGTGTAGTATCTGTTCTTATCAGTTTAATATCTGATACGTCCCCTATCTGGGGACCATATATTAAATGGATTTTTAGAACAGGGAGATGGAAAAAGAGCTTGCTCTGTCCACTCCACGCATTGACCTGGTATTGCAGTATCTCCAGGACCGGTGCACCCCTTCTTTAATGCAGTTTCTAAAATCAGAAAGAATTGAATTCAATGCTTTTTGTTCATTTTGCTTGTTTGTCGGATTTTGGGATGGACTCTTTGGCTTTGCTTTTCTTCTCCTCATTGGATTTTTCATGTTAAAAGTTGCAGAAGCCAGATGACAAGCTCATTTTGGTTCAACTTCAGCAACTGTGCATTGCATTGCCATGTAATGTAATGTAATGCAATGCTATCTATCTAGCTCTATATCTATACTTCCTTTTGGATAAACAAACATATTAGGCAAGCATTTTGGAGCTTTCACCTAAATAACTACAGGTGGTGAGATAAGCTGCACAATATAATTGACCTTTCAGTATATTGTTGCACACACACCATCTATTTAGCAAATGCCCTTGTTATCAACAGCAGCCTTTTAAACTCACCTGAGCTAACAGGTATGTGAGCTGGTTACTCTGCTGCGCTTAAAATTTCTTTTTTGGTTTGCTACAATGCCTTTTCTGAAACGTTGTCTCCCTCTGCTGGAACACTGACTTCTTTCATTTAATGCCTGCAGACTATAAAAGAGAAACCAACCCAAAAAGTTTGGTTGATTAGTCTGTGGCATTCTTTTAAACTGTTGCTTATGGCGGTCTCTGTGAGCTTCTCAGTGACATTCAGCCATCCAGGTATCCCGCCTGCAGTAGACGGAATGTGGCAATGGAACGCTGGCTGCGCGTGTCATAATAGGCTCTGAGCCTTTATATACCTGCGCACAGCAGCAGCCACCTTCAGTCTGCTGCTGGACAGCCAGCAGCAGCAGGAGTGGTAATTAATCAGCAACCCTCCTGCTAAGGGTAGACAGCTGCTCGTTCCACCCCCCCCCGCCTTAATTGGTTCTCCTCCCTTCCAACGGTGTTGAGGCGGGTGGGAACAGCCGGGGGTTGAGGGTACTGTGCTAAAAGAGGTGGAGTTATGCAGATCTAAAACGCGTGGATTGCAGCAGCAGCAAGCCGAAAAGTGCAGGCATGTGAGGGATCTAGAGGTTGACAGCATGTCTTCTTAACGGGAGTCCAGGTGGCCATCTCCACAAATGGACTTTTCAGAATCCTTGGGTGGCACCGTAGTCGGAAACCAATTCTGGTTATCGCTTCTCGGCCTTTTGGCTAAGATCAAGTGTAGTATCTGTTCTTATCAGTTTAATATCTGATACGTCCCCTATCTGGGGACCATATATTAAATGGATTTTTAGAACAGGGAGATGGAAAAAGAGCTTGCTCTGTCCACTCCACGCATTGACCTGGTATTGCAGTATCTCCAGGACCGGTGCACCCCTTCTTTAATGCAGTTTCTAAAATCAGAAAGAATTGAATTCAGTGCTTTTTGTTCATTTTGCTTGTTTGTCGGATTTTGGGATGGACTCTTTGGCTTTGCTTTTCTTCTCCTCATTGGATTTTTCATGTTAAAAGTTGCAGAAGCCAGATGACAAGCTCATTTTGGTTCAACTTCAGCAACTGTGCATTGCATTGCCATGTAATGTAATGTAATGCAATGCTATCTATCTAGCTCTCCCTCTATACTTCCTTTTGGATAAACAGACATATTAGGCAAGCATTTTGGAGCTTTCACCTAAATAACTACAGGTGGTGAGATAAGCTGCACAATATAATTGACCTTTCAGTATATTGTTGCACACACACCATCTATTTAGCAAATGCCCTTGTTATCAACAGCAGCCTTTTAAACTCACCTGAGCTAACAGGTATGTGAGCTGGTTACTCTGCTGCGCTTAAAATTTCTTTTTTGGTTTGCTACAATGCCTTTTCTGAAACGTTGTCTCCCTCTGCTGGAACACTGACTTCTTTCATTTAATGCCTGCAGACTATAAAAGAGAAACCAACCCAAAAAGTTTGGTTGATTAGTCTGTGGCATTCTTTTAAACTGTTGCTTATGGCGGTCTCTGTGAGCTTCTCAGTGACATTCAGCCATCCAGGTATCCCGCCTGCAGTAGACGGAATGTGGCAATGGAACGCTGGCTGCGCGTGTCATAATAGGCTCTGAGCCTTTATATACCTGCGCACAGCAGCAGCCACCTTCAGTCTGCTGCTGGACAGCCAGCAGCAGCAGCAGCAGGAGAGGTAATTAATCAGCAACCCTCCTGCTAAGGGTAGACAGCTGCTCGTTCCACCCCCCCCCGCCTTAATTGGTTCTCCTCCCTTCCAACGGTGTTGAGGCGGGTGGGAACAGCCGGGGGTTGAGGGTACTGTGCTAAAAGAGGTGGAGTTATGCAGATCTAAAACGCGTGGATTGCAGCAGCAGCAAGCCGAAAAGTGCAGGCATGTGAGGGATCTAGAGATTGACAGCATGTCTTCCTAACGGGAGTCCAGGTGGCCATCTCCACAAATGGACTTTTCAGAATCCTTGGGTGGCACCGTAGTCGGAAACCAATTCTGGTTATCGCTTCTCGGCCTTTTGGCTAAGATCAAGTGTAGTATCTTTCGAAAAGGCGGTTTTGGATGTTGGCCGCCCTAGTAGATTGATACATTATGCACACTGGGGTTTAGGCGCTTGTTAGTACGCCAGGTGGCTAATATAGTCATCTGGTGGAAAGCATGGCCCCCCAGGATCGACGCCATTGGGCCGGGGAAGATCGAAAGCCCGAAGTGTGAAGTGCCCCAGGAGTGGTGACCCTGGGGTGCCTTAACTCACTGGGATTGGGAACCCCACTTGAGTTTATGGCACATTTGCACAAGCACTTCAAATTTTCTTTCTTCGCACACACCCTTATTCCGGGCCTTCTGGCCTTAGGATGGGGAATTTTTCAATTCCCGGTTGAAGGTCCGGGCAGTATTATACTGTGAAACCTTCACTATTTATTTAATTTCTTTGTCACTGTGTGTCCACTTATTCACGTGTGTCACGGCCTACTAGGATATTGTCGGGATGCGGTTCCCTTACGGGTTCCTCTCTTGGCAGGTCTAGGGGGGGAGTGTGTGGCCATCAGGTTCCGCTCCCCCCTGAACCCCCCTGGCTCTCCTCTTTCGGGAGGAGAGCGTTGTTGGCTCCCCTCTTCCGGGAGGGGAGCACAGTCTTTGGCTCCCAGTGCCTTGCTCGGGTGAGAACTCGGGCAGGTGCTGGGGGTATGATTGGGTCGCCTCTGGCTTCGGCTGGAGGTGGCTTTTTGTCCCTGTTCCTCGCTGTGGCCTTTTGGCTCGGAGGGACGGGGAATGGTTTGGGGGACCCTTCTCCTTTTGGAGAGGGTTTCAAGAAGACCAGCATCCTAGTGCACTTTTTTTGTGGCACTTGTCACTTTTTTAAGCGCACTCGGGTTTTGTACACGAATTCGGGCTTTCAAAAAAAAAAAAAAATCTGTTCTTATCAGTTTAATATCTGATACGTCCCCTATCTGGGGACCATATATTAAATGGATTTTTAGAACAGGGAGATGGAAAAAGAGCTTGCTCTGTCCACTCCACGCATTGACCTGGTATTGCAGTATCTCCAGGACCGGTGCACCCCTTCTTTAATGCAGTTTCTAAAATCAGAAAGAATTGAATTCAATGCTTTTTGTTCATTTTGCTTGTTTGTCGGATTTTGGGATGGACTCTTTGGCTTTGCTTTTCTTCTCCTCATTGGATTTTTCATGTTAAAAGTTGCAGAAGCCAGATGACAAGCTCATTTTGGTTCAACTTCAGCAACTGTGCATTGCATTGCCATGTAATGTAATGTAATGCAATGCTATCTATCTAGCTCTATATCTATACTTCCTTTTGGATAAACAGACATATTAGGCAAGCATTTTGGAGCTTTCACCTAAATAACTACAGGTGGTGAGATAAGCTGCACAATATAATTGACCTTTCAGTATATTGTTGCACACACACCATCTATTAGCAAATGCCCTTGTTATCAACAGCAGCCTTTTAAACTCACCTGAGCTAACAGGTATGTGAGCTGGTTACTCTGCTGCGCTTAAAATTTCTTTTTTGGTTTGCTACAATGCCTTTTCTGAAACGTTGTCTCCCTCTGCTGGAACACTGACTTCTTTCATTTAATGCCTGCAGACTATAAAAGAGAAACCAACCCAAAAAGTTTGGTTGATTAGTCTGTGGCATTCTTTTAAACTGTTGCTTATGGCGGTCTCTGTGAGCTTCTCAGTGACATTCAGCCATCCAGGTATCCCGCCTGCAGTAGACGGAATGTGGCAATGGAACGCTGGCTGCGCGTGTCATAATAGGCTCTGAGCCTTTATATACCTGCGCACAGCAGCAGCCACCTTCAGGCTGCTGCTGGACAGCCAGCAGCAGCAGCAGCAGGAGTGGTAATTAATCAGCAACCCTCCTGCTAAGGGTAGACAGCTGCTCGTTCCACCCCCCCCCCCGCCTTAATTGGTTCTCCTCCCTTCCAACGGTGTTGAGGCGGGTGGGAACGGCCGGGGGTTGAGGGTACTGTGCTAAAAGAGGTGGAGTTATGCAGATCTAAAACGCGTGGATTGCAGCAGCAGCAAGCCGAAAAGTGCAGGCATGTGAGGGATCTAGAGGTTGACAGCATGTCTTCTTAACGGGAGTCCAGGTGGCCATCTCCACAAATGGACTTTTCAGAATCCTTGGGTGGCACCGTAGTCGGAAACCAATTCTGGTTATCGCTTCTCGGCCTTTTGGCTAAGATCAAGTGTAGTATCTGTTCTTATCAGTTTAATATCTGATACGTCCCCTATCTGGGGACCATATATTAAATGGATTTTTAGAACAGGGAGATGGAAAAAGAGCTTGCTCTGTCCACTCCACGCATTGACCTGGTATTGCAGTATCTCCAGGACCGGTGCACCCCTTCTTTAATGCAGTTTCTAAAATCAGAAAGAATTGAATTCAATGCTTTTTGTTCATTTTGCTTGTTTGTCGGATTTTGGGATGGACTCTTTGGCTTTGCTTTTCTTCTCCTCATTGGATTTTTCATGTTAAAAGTTGCAGAAGCCAGATGACAAGCTCATTTTGGTTCAACTTCAGCAACTGTGCATTGCATTGCCATGTAATGTAATGTAATGCAATGCTATCTATCTAGCTCTATATCTATACTTCCTTTTGGATAAACAGACATATTAGGCAAGCATTTTGGAGCTTTCACCTAAATAACTACAGGTGGTGAGATAAGCTGCACAATATAATTGACCTTTCAGTATATTGTTGCACACACACCATCTATTTAGCAAATGCCCTTGTTATCAACAGCAGCCTTTTAAACTCACCTGAGCTAACAGGTATGTGAGCTGGTTACTCTGCTGCGCTTAAAATTTCTTTTTTGGTTTGCTACAATGCCTTTTCTGAAACGTTGTCTCCCTCTGCTGGAACACTGACTTCTTTCATTTAATGCCTGCAGACTATAAAAGAGAAACCAACCCAAAAAGTTTGGTTGATTAGTCTGTGGCATTCTTTTAAACTGTTGCTTATGGCGGTCTCTGTGAGCTTCTCAGTGACATTCAGCCATCCAGGTATCCCGCCTGCAGTAGACGGAATGTGGCAATGGAACGCTGGCTGCGCGTGTCATAATAGGCTCTGAGCCTTTATATACCTGCGCACAGCAGCAGCCACCTTCAGTCTGCTGCTGGACAGCCAGCAGCAGCAGCAGCAGGAGAGGTAATTAATCAGCAACCCTCCTGCTAAGGGTAGACAGCTGCTCGTTCCACCCCCCCCCCCCGCCTTAATTGGTTCTCCTCCCTTCCAACGGTGTTGAGGCGGGTGGGAACAGCCGGGGGTTGAGGGTACTGTGCTAAAAGAGGTGGAGTTATGCAGATCTAAAACGCGTGGATTGCAGCAGCAGCAAGCCGAAAAGTGCAGGCATGTGAGGGATCTAGAGGTTGACAGCATGTCTTCTTAACGGGAGTCCAGGTGGCCATCTCCACAAATGGACTTTTCAGAATCCTTGGGTGGCATCGTAGTCGGAAACCAATTCTGGTTATCGCTTCTCGGCCTTTTGGCTAAGATCAAGTGTAGTATCTGTTCTTATCAGTTTAATATCTGATACGTCCCATATCTGGGGACCATATATTAAATGGATTTTTAGAACAGGGAGATGGAAAAAGAGCTTGCTCTGTCCACTCCACGCATTGACCTGGTATTGCAGTATCTCCAGGACCGGTGCACCCCTTCTTTAATGCAGTTTCTAAAATCAGAAAGAATTGAATTCAATGCTTTTTGTTCATTTTGCTTGTTTGTCGGATTTTGGGATGGACTCTTTGGCTTTGCTTTTCTTCTCCTCATTGGATTTTTCATGTTAAAAGTTGCAGAAGCCAGATGACAAGCTCATTTTGGTTCAACTTCAGCAACTGTGCATTGCATTGCCATGTAATGTAATGTAATGCAATGCTATCTATCTAGCTCTCCCTCTATACTTCCTTTTGGATAAACAGACATATTAGGCAAGCATTTTGGAGCTTTCACCTAAATAACTACAGGTGGTGAGATAAGCTGCACAATATAATTGACCTTTCAGTATATTGTTGCACACACACCATCTATTTAGCAAATGCCCTTGTTATCAACAGCAGCCTTTTAAACTCACCTGAGCTAACAGGTATGTGAGCTGGTTACTCTGCTGCGCTTAAAATTTCTTTTTTGGTTTGCTACAATGCCTTTTCTGAAACGTTGTCTCCCTCTGCTGGAACACTGACTTCTTTCATTTAATGCCTGCAGACTATAAAAGAGAAACCAACCCAAAAAGTTTGGTTGATTAGTCTGTGGCATTCTTTTAAACTGTTGCTTATGGCGGTCTCTGTGAGCTTCTCAGTGACATTCAGCCATCCAGGTATCCCGCCTGCAGTAGACGGAATGTGGCAATGGAACGCTGGCTGCGCGTGTCATAATAGGCTCTGAGCCTTTATATACCTGCGCACAGCAGCAGCCACCTTCAGTCTGCTGCTGGACAGCCAGCAGCAGCAGCAGCAGGAGAGGTAATTAATCAGCAACCCTCCTGCTAAGGGTAGACAGCTGCTCGTTCCACCCCCCCCCGCCTTAATTGGTTCTCCTCCCTTCCAACGGTGTTGAGGCGGGTGGGAACAGCCGGGGGTTGAGGGTACTGTGCTAAAAGAGGTGGAGTTATGCAGATCTAAAACGCGTGGATTGCAGCAGCAGCAAGCCGAAAAGTGCAGGCATGTGAGGGATCTAGAGATTGACAGCATGTCTTCTTAACGGGAGTCCAGGTGGCCATCTCCACAAATGGACTTTTCAGAATCCTTGGGTGGCACCGTAGTCGGAAACCAATTCTGGTTATCGCTTCTCGGCCTTTTGGCTAAGATCAAGTGTAGTATCTTTCGAAAAGGCGGTTTTGGATGTTGGCCGCCCTAGTAGATTGATACATTATGCACACTGGGGTTTAGGCGCTTGTTAGTACGCCAGGTGGCTAATATAGTCATCTGGTGGAAAGCATGGCCCCCCAGGATCGACGCCATTGGGCCGGGGAAGATCGAAAGCCCGAAGTGTGAAGTGCCCCAGGAGTGGTGACCCTGGGGTGCCTTAACTCACTGGGATTGGGAACCCCACTTGAGTTTATGGCACATTTGCACAAGCACTTCAAATTTTCTTTCTTCGCACACACCCTTATTCCGGGCCTTCTGGCCTTAGGATGGGGAATTTTTCAATTCCCGGTTGAAGGTCCGGGCAGTATTATACTGTGAAACCTTCACTATTTATTTAATTTCTTTGTCACTGTGTGTCCACTTATTCACGTGTGTCACGGCCTACTAGGATATTGTCGGGATGCGGTTCCCTTACGGGTTCCTCTCTTGGCAGGTCTAGGGGGGGAGTGTGTGGCCATCAGGTTCCGCTCCCCCCTGAACCCCCCTGGCTCTCCTCTTTCGGGAGGAGAGCGTTGTTGGCTCCCCTCTTCCGGAAGGGGAGCACAGTCTTTGGCTCCCAGTGCCTTGCTCGGGTGAGAACTCGGGCAGGTGCTGGGGGTATGATTGGGTCGCCTCTGGCTTCGGCTGGAGGTGGCTTTTTGTCCCTGTTCCTCGCTGTGGCCTTTTGGCTCGGAGGGACGGGGAATGGTTTGGGGGACCCTTCTCCTTTTGGAGAGGGTTTCAAGAAGACCAGCATCCTAGTGCACTTTTTTTGTGGCACTTGTCACTTTTTTAAGCGCACTCGGGTTTTTGTACACGAATTCGGGCTTTCAAAAAAAAAAAAAAATCTGTTCTTATCAGTTTAATATCTGATACGTCCCCTATCTGGGGACCATATATTAAATGGATTTTTAGAACAGGGAGATGGAAAAAGAGCTTGCTCTGTCCACTCCACGCATTGACCTGGTATTGCAGTATCTCCAGGACCGGTGCACCCCTTCTTTAATGCAGTTTCTAAAATCAGAAAGAATTGAATTCAATGCTTTTTGTTCATTTTGCTTGTTTGTCGGATTTTGGGATGGACTCTTTGGCTTTGCTTTTCTTCTCCTCATTGGATTTTTCATGTTAAAAGTTGCAGAAGCCAGATGACAAGCTCATTTTGGTTCAACTTCAGCAACTGTGCATTGCATTGCCATGTAATGTAATGTAATGCAATGCTATCTATCTAGCTCTCCCTCTATACTTCCTTTTGGATAAACAGACATATTAGGCAAGCATTTTGGAGCTTTCACCTAAATAACTACAGGTGGTGAGATAAGCTGCACAATATAATTGACCTTTCAGTATATTGTTGCACACACACCATCTATTAGCAAATGCCCTTGTTATCAACAGCAGCCTTTTAAACTCACCTGAGCTAACAGGTATGTGAGCTGGTTACTCTGCTGCGCTTAAAATTTCTTTTTTGGTTTGCTACAATGCCTTTTCTGAAACGTTGTCTCCCTCTGCTGGAACACTGACTTCTTTCATTTAATGCCTGCAGACTATAAAAGAGAAACCAACCCAAAAAGTTTGGTTGATTAGTCTGTGGCATTCTTTTAAACTGTTGCTTATGGCGGTCTCTGTGAGCTTCTCAGTGACATTCAGCCATCCAGGTATCCCGCCTGCAGTAGACGGAATGTGGCAATGGAACGCTGGCTGCGCGTGTCATAATAGGCTCTGAGCCTTTATATACCTGCGCACAGCAGCAGCCACCTTCAGTCTGCTGCTGGACAGCCAGCAGCAGCAGCAGCAGGAGAGGTAATTAATCAGCAACCCTCCTGCTAAGGGTAGACAGCTGCTCGTTCCACTCCCCCCCGCCTTAATTGGTTCTCCTCCCTTCCAACGGTGTTGAGGCGGGTGGGAACAGCCGGGGGTTGAGGGTACTGTGCTAAAAGAGGTGGAGTTATGCAGATCTAAAACGCGTGGATTGCAGCAGCAGCAAGCCGAAAAGTGCAGGCATGTGAGGGATCTAGAGGTTGACAGCATGTCTTCTTAACGGGAGTCCAGGTGGCCATCTCCACAAATGGACTTTTCAGAATCCTTGGGTGGCACCGTAGTCGGAAACCAATTCTGGTTATCGCTTCTCGGCCTTTTGGCTAAGATCAAGTGTAGTATCTGTTCTTATCAGTTTAATATCTGATACGTCCCCTATCTGGGGACCATATATTAAATGGATTTTTAGAACAGGGAGATGGAAAAAGAGCTTGCTCTGTCCACTCCACGCATTGACCTGGTATTGCAGTATCTCCAGGACCGGTGCACCCCTTCTTTAATGCAGTTTCTAAAATCAGAAAGAATTGAATTCAATGCTTTTTGTTCATTTTGCTTGTTTGTCGGATTTTGGGATGGACTCTTTGGCTTTGCTTTTCTTCTCCTCATTGGATTTTTCATGTTAAAAGTTGCAGAAGCCAGATGACAAGCTCATTTTGGTTCAACTTCAGCAACTGTGCATTGCATTGCCATGTAATGTAATGTAATGCAATGCTATCTATCTAGCTCTCCCTCTATACTTCCTTTTGGATAAACAGACATATTAGGCAAGCATTTTGGAGCTTTCACCTAAATAACTACAGGTGGTGAGATAAGCTGCACAATATAATTGACCTTTCAGTATATTGTTGCACACACACCATCTATTTAGCAAATGCCCTTGTTATCAACAGCAGCCTTTTAAACTCACCTGAGCTAACAGGTATGTGAGCTGGTTACTCTGCTGCGCTTAAAATTTCTTTTTTGGTTTGCTACAATGCCTTTTCTGAAACGTTGTCTCCCTCTGCTGGAACACTGACTTCTTTCATTTAATGCCTGCAGACTATAAAAGAGAAACCAACCCAAAAAGTTTGGTTGATTAGTCTGTGGCATTCTTTTAAACTGTTGCTTATGGCGGTCTCTGTGAGCTTCTCAGTGACATTCAGCCATCCAGGTATCCCGCCTGCAGTAGACGGAATGTGGCAATGGAACGCTGGCTGCGCGTGTCATAATAGGCTCTGAGCCTTTATATACCTGCGCACAGCAGCAGCCACCTTCAGTCTGCTGCTGGACAGCCAGCAGCAGCAGCAGCAGGAGAGGTAATTAATCAGCAACCCTCCTGCTAAGGGTAGACAGCTGCTCGTTCCACCCCCCCCCCCCGCCTTAATTGGTTCTCCTCCCTTCCAACGGTGTTGAGTCGGGTGGGAACAGCCGGGGGTTGAGGGTACTGTGCTAAAAGAGGTGGAGTTATGCAGATCTAAAAGGCGTGGATTGCAGCAGCAGCAAGCCGAAAAGTGCAGGCATGTGAGGGATCTAGAGGTTGACAGCATGTCTTCTTAACGGGAGTCCAGGTGGCCATCTCCACAAATGGACTTTTCAGAATCCTTGGGTGGCACCGTAGTCGGAAACCAATTCTGGTTATCGCTTCTCGGCCTTTTGGCTAAGATCAAGTGTAGTATCTGTTCTTATCAGTTTAATATCTGATACGTCCCCTATCTGGGGACCATATATTAAATGGATTTTTAGAACAGGGAGATGGAAAAAGAGCTTGCTCTGTCCACTCCACGCATTGACCTGGTATTGCAGTATCTCCAGGACCGGTGCACCCCTTCTTTAATGCAGTTTCTAAAATCAGAAAGAATTGAATTCAATGCTTTTTGTTCATTTTGCTTGTTTGTCGGATTTTGGGATGGACTCTTTGGCTTTGCTTTTCTTCTCCTCATTGGATTTTTCATGTTAAAAGTTGCAGAAGCCAGATGACAAGCTCATTTTGGTTCAACTTCAGCAACTGTGCATTGCATTGCCATGTAATGTAATGTAATGCAATGCTATCTATCTAGCTCTCCCTCTATACTTCCTTTTG
The DNA here is from genome assembly GCF_046119375.1 of Phyllobates terribilis. NCBI lineage: Eukaryota > Metazoa > Chordata > Amphibia > Anura > Dendrobatidae > Phyllobates > Phyllobates terribilis. Next base: position 9,636,656 of record NW_027362800.1, on the reverse strand, counting down.
GATAAACAGACATATTAGGCAAGCATTTTGGAGCTTTCACCTAAATAACTACAGGTGGTGAGATAAGCTGCACAATATAATTGACCTTTCAGTATATTGTTGCACACACACCATCTATTTAGCAAATGCCCTTGTTATCAACAGCAGCCTTTTAAACTCACCTGAGCTAACAGGTATGTGAGCTGGTTACTCTGCTGCGCTTAAAATTTCTTTTTTGGTTTGCTACAATGCCTTTTCTGAAACGTTGTCTCCCTCTGCTGGAACACTGACTTCTTTCATTTAATGCCTGCAGACTATAAAAGAGAAACCAACCCAAAAAGTTTGGTTGATTAGTCTGTGGCATTCTTTTAAACTGTTGCTTATGGCGGTCTCTGTGAGCTTCTCAGTGACATTCAGCCATCCAGGTATCCCGCCTGCAGTAGACGGAATGTGGCAATGGAACGCTGGCTGCGCGTGTCATAATAGGCTCTGAGCCTTTATATACCTGCGCACAGCAGCAGCCACCTTCAGTCTGCTGCTGGACAGCCAGCAGCAGCAGCAGCAGGAGAGGTAATTAATCAGCAACCCTCCTGCTAAGGGTAGACAGCTGCTCGTTCCACCCCCCCCCCCGCCTTAATTGGTTCTCCTCCCTTCCAACGGTGTTGAGGCGGGTGGGAACAGCCGGGGGTTGAGGGTACTGTGCTAAAAGAGGTGGAGTTATGCAGATCTAAAACGCGTGGATTGCAGCAGCAGCAAGCCGAAAAGTGCAGGCATGTGAGGGATCTAGAGGTTGACAGCATGTCTTCTTAACGGGAGTCCAGGTGGCCATCTCCACAAATGGACTTTTCAGAATCCTTGGGTGGCACCGTAGTCGGAAACCAATTCTGGTTATCGCTTCTCGGCCTTTTGGCTAAGATCAAGTGTAGTATCTGTTCTTATCAGTTTAATATCTGATACGTCCCCTATCTGGGGACCATATATTAAATGGATTTTTAGAACAGGGAGATGGAAAAAGAGCTTGCTCTGTTCACTCCACGCATTGACCTGGTATTGCAGTATCTCCAGGACCGGTGCACCCCTTCTTTAATGCAGTTTCTAAAATCAGAAAGAATTGAATTCAATGCTTTTTGTTCATTTTGCTTGTTTGTCGGATTTTGGGATGGACTCTTTGGCTTTGCTTTTCTTCTCCTCATTGGATTTTTCATGTTAAAAGTTGCAGAAGCCAGATGACAAGCTCATTTTGGTTCAACTTCAGCAACTGTGCATTGCATTGCCATGTAATGTAATGTAATGCAATGCTATCTATCTAGCTCTCCCTCTATACTTCCTTTTGGATAAACAGACATATTAGGCAAGCATTTTGGAGCTTTCACCTAAATAACTACAGGTGGTGAGATAAGCTGCACAATATAATTGACCTTTCAGTATATTGTTGCACACACACCATCTATTTAGCAAATGCCCTTGTTATCAACAGCAGCCTTTTAAACTCACCTGAGCTAACAGGTATGTGAGCTGGTTACTCTGCTGCGCTTAAAATTTCTTTTTTGGTTTGCTACAATGCCTTTTCTGAAACGTTGTCTCCCTCTGCTGGAACACTGACTTCTTTCATTTAATGCCTGCAGACTATAAAAGAGAAACCAACCCAAAAAGTTTGGTTGATTAGTCTGTGGCATTCTTTTAAACTGTTGCTTATGGCGGTCTCTGTGAGCTTCTCAGTGACATTCAGCCATCCAGGTATCCCGCCTGCAGTAGACGGAATGTGGCAATGGAACGCTGGCTGCGCGTGTCATAATAGGCTCTGAGCCTTTATATACCTGCGCACAGCAGCAGCCACCTTCAGTCTGCTGCTGGACAGCCAGCAGCAGCAGCAGCAGGAGAGGTAATTAATCAGCAACCCTCCTGCTAAGGGTAGACAGCTGCTCGTTCCACCCCCCCCCCCCGCCTTAATTGGTTCTCCTCCCTTCCAACGGTGTTGAGTCGGGTGGGAACAGCCGGGGGTTGAGGGTACTGTGCTAAAAGAGGTGGAGTTATGCAGATCTAAAACGCGTGGATTGCAGCAGCAGCAAGCCGAAAAGTGCAGGCATGTGAGGGATCTAGAGGTTGACAGCATGTCTTCTTAACGGGAGTCCAGGTGGCCATCTCCACAAATGGACTTTTCAGAATCCTTGGGTGGCACCGTAGTCGGAAACCAATTCTGGTTATCGCTTCTCGGCCTTTTGGCTAAGATCAAGTGTAGTATCTGTTCTTATCAGTTTAATATCTGATACGTCCCCTATCTGGGGACCATATATTAAATGGATTTTTAGAACAGGGAGATGGAAAAAGAGCTTGCTCTGTCCACTCCACGCATTGACCTGGTATTGCAGTATCTCCAGGACCGGTGCACCCCTTCTTTAATGCAGTTTCTAAAATCAGAAAGAATTGAATTCAATGCTTTTTGTTCATTTTGCTTGTTTGTCGGATTTTGGGATGGACTCTTTGGCTTTGCTTTTCTTCTCCTTATTGGATTTTTCATGTTAAAAGTTGCAGAAGCCAGATGACAAGCTCATTTTGGTTCAACTTCAGCAACTGTGCATTGCATTGCCATGTAATGTAATGTAATGCAATGCTATCTATCTAGCTCTCCCTCTATACTTCCTTTTGGATAAACAGACATATTAGGCAAGCATTTTGGAGCTTTCACCTAAATAACTACAGGTGGTGAGATAAGCTGCACAATATAATTGACCTTTCAGTATATTGTTGCACACACACCATCTATTTAGCAAATGCCCTTGTTATCAACAGCAGCCTTTTAAACTCACCTGAGCTAACAGGTATGTGAGCTGGTTACTCTGCTGCGCTTAAATTTTCTTTTTTGGTTTGCTACAATGCCTTTTCTGAAACGTTGTCTCCCTCTGCTGGAACACTGACTTCTTTCATTTAATGCCTGCAGACTATAAAAGAGAAACCAACCCAAAAAGTTTGGTTGATTAGTCTGTGGCATTCTTTTAAACTGTTGCTTATGGCGGTCTCTGTGAGCTTCTCAGTGACATTCAGCCATCCAGGTATCCCGCCTGCAGTAGACGGAATGTGGCAATGGAACGCTGGCTGCGCGTGTCATAATAGGCTCTGAGCCTTTATATACCTGCGCACAGCAGCAGCCACCTTCAGTCTGCTGCTGGACAGCCAGCAGCAGCAGCAGCAGGAGAGGTAATTAATCAGCAACCCTCCTGCTAAGGGTAGACAGCTGCTCGTTCCACCCCCCCCCCGCCTTAATTGGTTCTCCTCCCTTCCAACGGTGTTGAGGCGGGTGGGAACAGCCGGGGGTTGAGGGTACTGTGCTAAAAGAGGTGGAGTTATGCAGATCTAAAACGCGTGGATTGCAGCAGCAGCAAGCCGAAAAGTGCAGGCATGTGAGGGATCTAGAGGTTGACAGCATGTCTTCTTAACGGGAGTCCAGGTGGCCATCTCCACAAATGGACTTTTCAGAATCCTTGGGTGGCACCGTAGTCGGAAACCAATTCTGGTTATCGCTTCTCGGCCTTTTGGCTAAGATCAAGTGTAGTATCTGTTCTTATCAGTTTAATATCTGATACGTCCCCTATCTGGGGACCATATATTAAATGGATTTTTAGAACAGGGAGATGGAAAAAGAGCTTGCTCTGTCCACTCCACGCATTGACCTGGTATTGCAGTATCTCCAGGACCGGTGCACCCCTTCTTTAATGCAGTTTCTAAAATCAGAAAGAATTGAATTCAATGCTTTTTGTTCATTTTGCTTGTTTGTCGGATTTTGGGATGGACTCTTTGGCTTTGCTTTTCTTCTCCTCATTGGATTTTTCATGTTAAAAGTTGCAGAAGCCAGATGACAAGCTCATTTTGGTTCAACTTCAGCAACTGTGCATTGCATTGCCATGTAATGTAATGTAATGCAATGCTATCTATCTAGCTCTCCCTCTATACTTCCTTTTGGATAAACAGACATATTAGGCAAGAATTTTGGAGCTTTCACCTAAATAACTACAGGTGGTGAGATAAGCTGCACAATATAATTGACCTTTCAGTATATTGTTGCACACACACCATCTATTTAGCAAATGCCCTTGTTATCAACAGCAGCCTTTTAAACTCACCTGAGCTAACAGGTATGTGAGCTGGTTACTCTGCTGCGCTTAAAATTTCTTTTTTGGTTTGCTACAATGCCTTTTCTGAAACGTTGTCTCCCTCTGCTGGAACACTGACTTCTTTCATTTAATGCCTGCAAACTATAAAAGAGAAACCAACCCAAAAAGTTTGGTTGATTAGTCTGTGGCATTCTTTTAAACTGTTGCTTATGGCGGTCTCTGTGAGCTTCTCAGTGACATTCAGCCATCCAGGTATCCCGCCTGCAGTAGACGGAATGTGGCAATGGAACGCTGGCTGCGCGTGTCATAATAGGCTCTGAGCCTTTATATACCTGCGCACAGCAGCAGCCACCTTCAGTCTGCTGCTGGACAGCCAGCAGCAGCAGCAGCAGGAGAGGTAATTAATCAGCAACCCTCCTGCTAAGGGTAGACAGCTGCTCGTTCCACCCCCCCCCCCGCCTTAATTGGTTCTCCTCCCTTCCAACGGTGTTGAGGCGGGTGGGAACAGCCGGGGGTTGAGGGTACTGTGCTAAAAGAGGTGGAGTTATGCAGATCTAAAACGCGTGGATTGCAGCAGCAGCAAGCCGAAAAGTGCAGGCATGTGAGGGATCTAGAGGTTGACAGCATGTCTTCTTAACGGGAGTCCAGGTGGCCATCTCCACAAATGGACTTTTCAGAATCCTTGGGTGGCACCGTAGTCGGAAACCAATTCTGGTTATCGCTTCTCGGCCTTTTGGCTAAGATCAAGTGTAGTATCTGTTCTTATCAGTTTAATATCTGATACGTCCCCTATCTGGGGACCATATATTAAATGGATTTTTAGAACAGGGAGATGGAAAAAGAGCTTGCTCTGTCCACTCCACGCATTGACCTGGTATTGCAGTATCTCCAGGACCGGTGCACCCCTTCTTTAATGCAGTTTCTAAAATCAGAAAGAATTGAATTCAATGCTTTTTGTTCATTTTGCTTGTTTGTCGGATTTTGGGATGGACTCTTTGGCTTTGCTTTTCTTCTCCTCATTGGATTTTTCATGTTAAAAGTTGCAGAAGCCAGATGACAAGCTCATTTTGGTTCAACTTCAGCAACTGTGCATTGCATTGCCATGTAATGTAATGTAATGCAATGCTATCTATCTAGCTCTCCCGCTATACTTCCTTTTGGATAAACAGACATATTAGGCAAGCATTTTGGAGCTTTCACCTAAATAACTACAGGTGGTGAGATAAGCTGCACAATATAATTGACCTTTCAGTATATTGTTGCACACACACCATCTATTTAGCAAATGCCCTTGTTATCAACAGCAGCCTTTTAAACTCACCTGAGCTAACAGGTATGTGAGCTGGTTACTCTGCTGCGCTTAAAATTTCTTTTTTGGTTTGCTACAATGCCTTTTCTGAAACGTTGTCTCCCTCTGCTGGAACACTGACTTCTTTCATTTAATGCCTGCAGACTATAAAAGAGAAACCAACCCAAAAAGTTTGGTTGATTAGTCTGTGGCATTCTTTTAAACTGTTGCTTATGGCGGTCTCTGTGAGCTTCTCAGTGACATTCAGCCATCCAGGTATCCCGCCTGCAGTAGACGGAATGTGGCAATGGAACGCTGGCTGCGCGTGTCATAATAGGCTCTGAGCCTTTATATACCTGCGCACAGCAGCAGCCACCTTCAGTCTGCTGCTGGACAGCCAGCAGCAGCAGCAGCAGGAGAGGTAATTAATCAGCAACCCTCCTGCTAAGGGTAGACAGCTGCTCGTTCCACCCCCCCCGCCTTAATTGGTTCTCCTCCCTTCCAACGGTGTTGAGGCGGGTGGGAACAGCCGGGGGTTGAGGGTACTGTGCTAAAAGAGGTGGAGTTATGCAGATCTAAAACGCGTGGATTGCAGCAGCAGCAAGCCGAAAAGTGCAGGCATGTGAGGGATCTAGAGGTTGACAGCATGTCTTCTTAACGGGAGTCCAGGTGGCCATCTCCACAAATGGACTTTTCAGAATCCTTGGGTGGCACCGTAGTCGGAAACCAATTCTGGTTATCGCTTCTCGGCCTTTTGGCTAAGATCAAGTGTAGTATCTGTTCTTATCAGTTTAATATCTGATACGTCCCCTATCTGGGGACCATATATTAAATGGATTTTTAGAACAGGGAGATGGAAAAAGAGCTTGCTCTGTCCACTCCACGCATTGACCTGGTATTGCAGTATCTCCAGGACCGGTGCACCCCTTCTTTAATGCAGTTTCTAAAATCAGAAAGAATTTAATTCAATGCTTTTTGTTCATTTTGCTTGTTTGTCGGATTTTGGGATGGACTCTTTGGCTTTGCTTTTCTTCTCCTCATTGGATTTTTCATGTTAAAAGTTGCAGAAGCCAGATGACAAGGTCATTTTGGTTCAACTTCAGCAACTGTGCATTGCATTGCCATGTAATGTAATGTAATGCAATGCTATCTATCTAGCTCTCCCTCTATACTTCCTTTTGGATAAACAGACATATTAGGCAAGCATTTTGGAGCTTTCACCTAAATAACTACAGGTGGTGAGATAAGCTGCACAATATAATTGACCTTTCAGTATATTGTTGCACACACACCATCTATTTAGCAAATGCCCTTGTTATCAACAGCAGCCTTTTAAACTCACCTGAGCTAACAGGTATGTGAGCTGGTTACTCTGCTGCGCTTAAAATTTCTTTTTTGGTTTGCTACAATGCCTTTTCTGAAACGTTGTCTCCCTCTGCTGGAACACTGACTTCTTTCATTTAATGCCTGCAGACTATAAAAGAGAAACCAACCCAAAAAGTTTGGTTGATTAGTCTGTGGCATTCTTTTAAACTGTTGCTTATGGCGGTCTCTGTGAGCTTCTCAGTGACATTCAGCCATCCAGGTATCCCGCCTGCAGTAGACGGAATGTGGCAATGGAACGCTGGCTGCGCGTGTCATAATAGGCTCTGAGCCTTTATATACCTGCGCACAGCAGCAGCCACCTTCAGTCTGCTGCTGGACAGCCAGCAGCAGCAGCAGCAGGAGAGGTAATTAATCAGCAACCCTCCTGCTAAGGGTAGACAGCTGCTCGTTCCACCCCCCCCCCGCCTTAATTGGTTCTCCTCCCTTCCAACGGTGTTGAGGCGGGTGGGAACAGCCGGGGGTTGAGGGTACTGTGCTAAAAGAGGTGGAGTTATGCAGATCTAAAACGCGTGGATTGCAGCAGCAGCAAGCCGAAAAGTGCAGGCATGTGAGGGATCTAGAGGTTGACAGCATGTCTTCTTAACGGGAGTCCAGGTGGCCATCTCCACAAATGGACTTTTCAGAATCCTTGGGTGGCACCGTAGTCGGAAACCAATTCTGGTTATCGCTTCTCGGCCTTTTGGCTAAGATCAAGTGTAGTATCTGTTCTTATCAGCTTAATATCTGATACGTCCCCTATCTGGGGACCATATATTAAATGGATTTTTAGAACAGGGAGATGGAAAAAGAGCTTGCTCTGTCCACTCCACGCATTGACCTGGTATTGCAGTATCTCCAGGACCGGTGCACCCCTTCTTTAATGCAGTTTCTAAAATCAGAAAGAATTGAATTCAATGCTTTTTGTTCATTTTGCTTGTTTGTCGGATTTTGGGATGGACTCTTTGGCTTTGCTTTTCTTCTCCTTATTGGATTTTTCATGTTAAAAGTTGCAGAAGCCAGATGACAAGCTCATTTTGGTTCAACTTCAGCAACTGTGCATTGCATTGCCATGTAATGTAATGTAATGCAATGCTATCTATCTAGCTCTCCCTCTATACTTCCTTTTGGATAAACAGACATATTAGGCAAGCATTTTGGAGCTTTCACCTAAATAACTACAGGTGGTGAGATAAGCTGCACAATATAATTGACCTTTCAGTATATTGTTGCACACACACCATCTATTTAGCAAATGCCCTTGTTATCAACAGCAGCCTTTTAAACTCACCTGAGCTAACAGGTATGTGAGCTGGTTACTCTGCTGCGCATAAATTTTCTTTTTTGGTTTGCTACAATGCCTTTTCTGAAACGTTGTCTCCCTCTGCTGGAACACTGACTTCTTTCATTTAATGCCTGCAGACTATAAAAGAGAAACCAACCCAAAAAGTTTGGTTGATTAGTCTGTGGCATTCTTTTAAACTGTTGCTTATGGCGGTCTCTGTGAGCTTCTCAGTGACATTCAGCCATCCAGGTATCCCGCCTGCAGTAGACGGAATGTGGCAATGGAACGCTGGCTGCGCGTGTCATAATAGGCTCTGAGCCTTTATATACCTGCGCACAGCAGCAGCCACCTTCAGTCTGCTGCTGGACAGCCAGCAGCAGCAGCAGCAGGAGAGGTAATTAATCAGCAACCCTCCTGCTAAGGGTAGACAGCTGCTCGTTCCACCCCCCCCCCGCCTTAATTGGTTCTCCTCCCTTCCAACGGTGTTGAGGCGGGTGGGAACAGCCGGGGGTTGAGGGTACTGTGCTAAAAGAGGTGGAGTTATGCAGATCTAAAACGCGTGGATTGCAGCAGCAGCAAGCCGAAAAGTGCAGGCATGTGAGGGATCTAGAGGTTGACAGCATGTCTTCTTAACGGGAGTCCAGGTGGCCATCTCCACAAATGGACTTTTCAGAATCCTTGGGTGGCACCGTAGTCGGAAACCAATTCTGGTTATCGCTTCTCGGCCTTTTGGCTAAGATCAAGTGTAGTATCTGTTCTTATCAGTTTAATATCTGATACGTCCCCTATCTGGGGACCATATATTAAATGGATTTTTAGAACAGGGAGATGGAAAAAGAGCTTGCTCTGTCCACTCCACGCATTGACCTGGTATTGCAGTATCTCCAGGACCGGTGCACCCCTTCTTTAATGCAGTTTCTAAAATCAGAAAGAATTGAATTCAATGCTTTTTGTTCATTTTGCTTGTTTGTCGGATTTTGGGATGGACTCTTTGGCTTTGCTTTTCTTCTCCTCATTGGATTTTTCATGTTAAAAGTTGCAGAAGCCAGATGACAAGCTCATTTTGGTTCAACTTCAGCAACTGTGCATTGCATTGCCATGTAATGTAATGTAATGCAATGCTATCTATCTAGCTCTCCCTCTATACTTCCTTTTGGATAAACAGACATATTAGGCAAGAATTTTGGAGCTTTCACCTAAATAACTACAGGTGGTGAGATAAGCTGCACAATATAATTGACCTTTCAGTATATTGTTGCACACACACCATCTATTTAGCAAATGCCCTTGTTATCAACAGCAGCCTTTTAAACTCACCTGAGCTAACAGGTATGTGAGCTGGTTACTCTGCTGCGCTTAAAATTTCTTTTTTGGTTTGCTACAATGCCTTTTCTGAAACGTTGTCTCCCTCTGCTGGAACACTGACTTCTTTCATTTAATGCCTGCAAACTATAAAAGAGAAACCAACCCAAAAAGTTTGGTTGATTAGTCTGTGGCATTCTTTTAAACTGTTGCTTATGGCGGTCTCTGTGAGCTTCTCAGTGACATTCAGCCATCCAGGTATCCCGCCTGCAGTAGACGGAATGTGGCAATGGAACGCTGGCTGCGCGTGTCATAATAGGCTCTGAGCCTTTATATACCTGCGCACAGCAGCAGCCACCTTCAGTCTGCTGCTGGACAGCCAGCAGCAGCAGCAGCAGGAGAGGTAATTAATCAGCAACCCTCCTGCTAAGGGTAGACAGCTGCTCGTTCCACCCCCCCCCCCGCCTTAATTGGTTCTCCTCCCTTCCAACGGTGTTGAGGCGGGTGGGAACAGCCGGGGGTTGAGGGTACTGTGCTAAAAGAGGTGGAGTTATGCAGATCTAAAACGCGTGGATTGCAGCAGCAGCAAGCCGAAAAGTGCAGGCATGTGAGGGATCTAGAGGTTGACAGCATGTCTTCTTAACGGGAGTCCAGGTGGCCATCTCCACAAATGGACTTTTCAGAATCCTTGGGTGGCACCGTAGTCGGAAACCAATTCTGGTTATCGCTTCTCGGCCTTTTGGCTAAGATCAAGTGTAGTATCTGTTCTTATCAGTTTAATATCTGATACGTCCCCTATCTGGGGACCATATATTAAATGGATTTTTAGAACAGGGAGATGGAAAAAGAGCTTGCTCTGTCCACTCCACGCATTGACCTGGTATTGCAGTATCTCCAGGACCGGTGCACCCCTTCTTTAATGCAGTTTCTAAAATCAGAAAGAATTGAATTCAATGCTTTTTGTTCATTTTGCTTGTTTGTCGGATTTTGGGATGGACTCTTTGGCTTTGCTTTTCTTCTCCTCATTGGATTTTTCATGTTAAAAGTTGCAGAAGCCAGATGACAAGCTCATTTTGGTTCAACTTCAGCAACTGTGCATTGCATTGCCATGTAATGTAATGTAATGCAATGCTATCTATCTAGCTCTCCCGCTATACTTCCTTTTGGATAAACAGACATATTAGGCAAGCATTTTGGAGCTTTCACCTAAATAACTACAGGTGGTGAGATAAGCTGCACAATATAATTGACCTTTCAGTATATTGTTGCACACACACCATCTATTTAGCAAATGCCCTTGTTATCAACAGCAGCCTTTTAAACTCACCTGAGCTAACAGGTATGTGAGCTGGTTACTCTGCTGCGCTTAAAATTTCTTTTTTGGTTTGCTACAATGCCTTTTCTGAAACGTTGTCTCCCTCTGCTGGAACACTGACTTCTTTCATTTAATGCCTGCAGACTATAAAAGAGAAACCAACCCAAAAAGTTTGGTTGATTAGTCTGTGGCATTCTTTTAAACTGTTGCTTATGGCGGTCTCTGTGAGCTTCTCAGTGACATTCAGCCATCCAGGTATCCCGCCTGCAGTAGACGGAATGTGGCAATGGAACGCTGGCTGCGCGTGTCATAATAGGCTCTGAGCCTTTATATACCTGCGCACAGCAGCAGCCACCTTCAGTCTGCTGCTGGACAGCCAGCAGCAGCAGCAGCAGGAGAGGTAATTAATCAGCAACCCTCCTGCTAAGGGTAGACAGCTGCTCGTTCCACCCCCCCCCGCCTTAATTGGTTCTCCTCCCTTCCAACGGTGTTGAGGCGGGTGGGAACAGCCGGGGGTTGAGGGTACTGTGCTAAAAGAGGTGGAGTTATGCAGATCTAAAACGCGTGGATTGCAGCAGCAGCAAGCCGAAAAGTGCAGGCATGTGAGGGATCTAGAGGTTGACAGCATGTCTTCTTAACGGGAGTCCAGGTGGCCATCTCCACAAATGGACTTTTCAGAATCCTTGGGTGGCACCGTAGTCGGAAACCAATTCTGGTTATCGCTTCTCGGCCTTTTGGCTAAGATCAAGTGTAGTATCTGTTCTTATCAGTTTAATATCTGATACGTCCCCTATCTGGGGACCATATATTAAATGGATTTTTAGAACAGGGAGATGGAAAAAGAGCTTGCTCTGTCCACTCCACGCATTGACCTGGTATTGCAGTATCTCCAGGACCGGTGCACCCCTTCTTTAATGCAGTTTCTAAAATCAGAAAGAATTTAATTCAATGCTTTTTGTTCATTTTGCTTGTTTGTCGGATTTTGGGATGGACTCTTTGGCTTTGCTTTTCTTCTCCTCATTGGATTTTTCATGTTAAAAGTTGCAGAAGCCAGATGACAAGGTCATTTTGGTTCAACTTCAGCAACTGTGCATTGCATTGCCATGTAATGTAATGTAATGCAATGCTATCTATCTAGCTCTCCCTCTATACTTCCTTTTGGATAAACAGACATATTAGGCAAGCATTTTGGAGCTTTCACCTAAATAACTACAGGTGGTGAGATAAGCTGCACAATATAATTGACCTTTCAGTATATTGTTGCACACACACCATCTATTTAGCAAATGCCCTTGTTATCAACAGCAGCCTTTTAAACTCACCTGAGCTAACAGGTATGTGAGCTGGTTACTCTGCTGCGCTTAAAATTTCTTTTTTGGTTTACTACAATGCCTTTTCTGAAACGTTGTCTCCCTCTGCTGGAACACTGACTTCTTTCATTTAATGCCTGCAGACTATAAAAGAGAAACCAACCCAAAAAGTTTGGTTGATTAGTCTGTGGCATTCTTTTAAACTGTTGCTTATGGCGGTCTCTGTGAGCTTCTCAGTGACATTCAGCCATCCAGGTATCCCGCCTGCAGTAGACGGAATGTGGCAATGGAACGCTGGCTGCGCGTGTCATAATAGGCTCTGAGCCTTTATATACCTGCGCACAGCAGCAGCCACCTTCAGTCTGCTGCTGGACAGCCAGCAGCAGCAGCAGCAGGAGAGGTAATTAATCAGCAACCCTCCTGCTAAGGGTAGACAGCTGCTCGTTCCACCCCCCCCCCCGCCTTAATTGGTTCTCCTCCCTTCCAACGGTGTTGAGGCGGGTGGGAACAGCCGGGGGTTGAGGGTACTGTGCTAAAAGAGGTGGAGTTATGCAGATCTAAAACGCGTGGATTGCAGCAGCAGCAAGCCGAAAAGTGCAGGCATGTGAGGGATCTAGAGGTTGACAGCATGTCTTCTTAACGGGAGTCCAGGTGGCCATCTCCACAAATGGACTTTTCAGAATCCTTGGGTGGCACCGTAGTCGGAAACCAATTCTGGTTATCGCTTCTCGGCCTTTTGGCTAAGATCAAGTGTAGTATCTGTTCTTATCAGTTTAATATCTGATACGTCCCCTATCTGGGGACCATATATTAAATGGATTTTTAGAACAGGGAGATGGAAAAAGAGCTTGCTCTGTCCACTCCACGCATTGACCTGGTATTGCAGTATCTCCAGGACCGGTGCACCCCTTCTTTAATGCAGTTTCTAAAATCAGAAAGAATTGAATTCAATGCTTTTTGTTCATTTTGCTTGTTTGTCGGATTTTGGGATGGACTCTTTGGCTTTGCTTTTCTTCTCCTCATTGGATTTTTCATGTTAAAAGTTGCAGAAGCCAGATGACAAGCTCATTTTGGTTCAACTTCAGCAACTGTGCATTGCATTGCCATGTAATGTAATGTAATGCAATGCTATCTATCTAGCTCTCCCTCTATACTTCCTTTTGGATGAACAGACATATTAGGCAAGCATTTTGGAGCTTTCACCTAAATAACTACAGGTGGTGAGATAAGCTGCACAATATAATTGACCTTTCAGTATATTGTTGCACACACACCATCTATTTAGCAAATGCCCTTGTTATCAACAGCAGCCTTTTAAACTCACCTGAGCTAACAGGTATGTGAGCTGGTTACTCTGCTGCGCTTAAAATTTCTTTTTTGGTTTGCTACAATGCCTTTTCTGAAACGTTGTCTCCCTCTGCTGGAACACTGACTTCTTTCATTTAATGCCTGCAGACTATAAAAGAGAAACCAACCCAAAAAGTTTGGTTGATTAGTCTGTGGCATTCTTTTAAACTGTTGCTTATGGCGGTCTCTGTGAGCTTCTCAGTGACATTCAGCCATCCAGGTATCCCGCCTGCAGTAGACGGAATGTGGCAATGGAACGCTGGCTGCGCGTGTCATAATAGGCTCTGAGCCTTTATATACCTGCGCACAGCAGCAGCCACCTTCAGTCTGCTGCTGGACAGCCAGCAGCAGCAGCAGCAGGAGAGGTAATTAATCAGCAACCCTCCTGCTAAGGGTAGACAGCTGCTCGTTCCACCCCCCCCCCCGCCTTAATTGGTTCTCCTCCCTTCCAACGGTGTTGAGGTGGGTGGGAACAGCCGGGGGTTGAGGGTACTGTGCTAAAAGAGGTGGAGTTATGCAGATCTAAAACGCGTGGATTGCAGCAGCAGCAAGCCGAAAAGTGCAGGCATGTGAGGGATCTAGAGGTTGACAGCATGTCTTCTTAACGGGAGTCCAGGTGGCCATCTCCACAAATGGACTTTTCAGAATCCTTGGGTGGCACCGTAGTCGGAAACCAATTCTGGTTATCGCTTCTCGGCCTTTTGGCTAAGATCAAGTGTAGTATCTTTCGAAAAGGCGGTTTTGGATGTTGGCCGCCCTAGTAGATTGATACATTATGCACACTGGGGTTTAGGCGCTTGTTAGTACGCCAGGTGGCTAATATAGTCATCTGGTGGAAAGCATGGCCCCCCAGGATCGACGCCATTGGGCCGGGGAAGATCGAAAGCCCGAAGTGTGAAGTGCCCCAGGAGTGGTGACCCTGGGGTGCCTTAACTCACTGGGATTGGGAACCCCACTTGAGTTTATGGCACATTTGCACAAGCACTTCAAATTTTCTTTCTTCGCACACACCCTTATTCCGGGCCTTCTGGCCTTAGGATGGGGAATTTTTCAATTCCCGGTCGAAGGTCCGGGCAGTATTATACTGTGAAACCTTCACTATTTATTTAATTTCTTTGTCACTGTGTGTCCACTTATTCACGTGTGTCACGTCCTACTAGGATTTTGTCGGGATGCGGTTCCCTTACGGGTTCCTCTCTTGGCAGGTCTAGGGGGGGAGTGTGTGGCCATCAGGTTCCGCTCCCCCCTGAACCCCCATGGCTCTCCTCTTTCGGGAGGAGAGCGTTGTTGGCTCCCCTCTTCCGGGAGGGGAGCACAGTCTTTGGCTCCCAGTGCCTTGCTCGGGTGAGAACTCGGGCAGGTGCTGGGGGTAAGATTGGGTCGCCTCTGGCTTCGGCTGGAGGTGGCTTTTTGTCCCTGTTCCTCGCTGTGGCCTTTTGGCTCGGAGGGACGGGAAATGGTTTGGGGGACCCTTCTCCTTTTGCAGAGGGTTTCAAGAAGACCAGCATCCTAGTGCACTTTTTTTGTGGCACTTGTCACTTTTTTAAGCGCACTCGGGTTTTGTACACGAATTCGGGCTTTCGATAAAAAAAAAAAATCTGTTCTTATCAGTTTAATATCTGATACGTCCCCTATCTGGGGACCATATATTAAATGGATTTTTAGAACAGGGAGATGGAAAAAGAGCTTGCTCTGTCCACTCCACGCATTGACCTGGTATTGCAGTATCTCCAGGACCGGTGCACCCCTTCTTTAATGCAGTTTCTAAAATCAGAAAGAATTGAATTCAATGCTTTTTGTTCATTTTGCTTGTTTGTCGGATTTTGGGATGGACTCTTTGGCTTTGCTTTTCTTCTCCTCATTGGATTTTTCATGTTAAAAGTTGCAGAAGCCAGATGACAAGCTCATTTTGGTTCAACTTCAGCAACTGTGCATTGCATTGCCATGTAATGTAATGTAATGCAATGCTATCTATCTAGCTCTCCCGCTATACTTCCTTTTGGATAAACAGACATATTAGGCAAGCATTTTGGAGCTTTCACCTAAATAACTACAGGTGGTGAGATAAGCTGCACAATATAATTGACCTTTCAGTATATTGTTGCACACACACCATCTATTTAGCAAATGCCCTTGTTATCAACAGCAGCCTTTTAAACTCACCTGAGCTAACAGGTATGTGAGCTGGTTACTCTGCTGCGCTTAAAATTTCTTTTTTGGTTTGCTACAATGCCTTTTCTGAAACGTTGTCTCCCTCTGCTGGAACACTGACTTCTTTCATTTAATGCCTGCAGACTATAAAAGAGAAACCAACCCAAAAAGTTTGGTTGATTAGTCTGTGGCATTCTTTTAAACTGTTGCTTATGGCGGTCTCTGTGAGCTTCTCAGTGACATTCAGCCATCCAGGTATCCCGCCTGCAGTAGACGGAATGTGGCAATGGAACGCTGGCTGCGCGTGTCATAATAGGCTCTGAGCCTTTATATACCTGCGCACAGCAGCAGCCACCTTCAGTCTGCTGCTGGACAGCCAGCAGCAGCAGCAGCAGGAGAGGTAATTAATCAGCAACCCTCCTGCTAAGGGTAGACAGCTGCTCGTTCCACCCCCCCCCCCCGCCTTAATTGGTTCTCCTCCCTTCCAACGGTGTTGAGGCGGGTGGGAACAGCCGGGGGTTGAGGGTACTGTGCTAAAAGAGGTGGAGTTATGCAGATCTAAAACGCGTGGATTGCAGCAGCAGCAAGCCGAAAAGTGCAGGCATGTGAGGGATCTAGAGGTTGACAGCATGTCTTCTTAACGGGAGTCCAGGTGGCCATCTCCACAAATGGACTTTTCAGAATCCTTGGGTGGCACCGTAGTCGGAAACCAATTCTGGTTATCGCTTCTCGGCCTTTTGGCTAAGATCAAGTGTAGTATCTGTTCTTATCAGTTTAATATCTGATACGTCCCCTATCTGGGGACCATATATTAAATGGATTTTTAGAACAGGGAGATGGAAAAAGAGCTTGCTCTGTCCACTCCACGCATTGACCTGGTATTGCAGTATCTCCAGGACCGGTGCACCCCTTCTTTAATGCAGTTTCTAAAATCAGAAAGAATTGAATTCAATGCTTTTTGTTCATTTTGCTTGTTTGTCGGATTTTGGGATGGACTCTTTGGCTTTGCTTTTCTTCTCCTCATTGGATTTTTCATGTTAAAAGTTGCAGAAGCCAGATGACAAGCTCATTTTGGTTCAACTTCAGCAACTGTGCATTGCATTGCCATGTAATGTAATGTAATGCAATGCTATCTATCTAGCTCTCCCGCTATACTTCCTTTTGGATAAACAGACATATTAGGCAAGCATTTTGGAGCTTTCACCTAAATAACTACAGGTGGTGAGATAAGCTGCACAATATAATTGACCTTTCAGTATATTGTTGCACACACACCATCTATTTAGCAAATGCCCTTGTTATCAACAGCAGCCTTTTAAACTCACCTGAGCTAACAGGTATGTGAGCTGGTTACTCTGCTGCGCTTAAAATTTCTTTTTTGGTTTGCTACAATGCCTTTTCTGAAACGTTGTCTCCCTCTGCTGGAACACTGACTTCTTTCATTTAATGCCTGCAGACTATAAAAGAGAAACCAACCCAAAAAGTTTGGTTGATTAGTCTGTGGCATTCTTTTAAACTGTTGCTTATGGCGGTCTCTGTGAGCTTCTCAGTGACATTCAGCCATCCAGGTATCCCGCCTGCAGTAGACGGAATGTGGCAATGGAACGCTGGCTGCGCGTGTCATAATAGGCTCTGAGCCTTTATATACCTGCGCACAGCAGCAGCCACCTTCAGTCTGCTGCTGGACAGCCAGCAGCAGCAGCAGCAGGTGAGGTAATTAATCAGCAACCCTCCTGCTAAGGGTAGACAGCTGCTCGTTCCACCCCCCCCCCCCGCCTTAATTGGTTCTCCTCCCTTCCAACGGTGTTGAGGCGGGTGGGAACAGCCGGGGGTTGAGGGTACTGTGCTAAAAGAGGTGGAGTTATGCAGATCTAAAACGCGTGGATTGCAGCAGCAGCAAGCCGAAAAGTGCAGGCATGTGAGGGATCTAGAGGTTGACAGCATGTCTTCTTAACGGGAGTCCAGGTGGCCATCTCCACAAATGGACTTTTCAGAATCCTTGGGTGGCACCGTAGTCGGAAACCAATTCTGGTTATCGCTTCTCGGCCTTTTGGCTAAGATCAAGTGTAGTATCTTTCGAAAAGGCGGTTTTGGATGTTGGCCGCCCTAGTAGATAGATACATTATGCACACTGGGGTTTAGGCGCTTGTTAGTACGCCAGGTGGCTAATATAGTCATCTGGTGGAAAGCATGGCCCCCCAGGATCGACGCCATTGGGCCGGGGAAGATCGAAAGCCCGAAGTGTGAAGTGCCCCAGGAGTGGTGACCCTGGGGTGCCTTAACTCACTGGGATTGGGAACCCCACTTGAGTTTATGGCACATTTGCACAAGCACTTCAAATTTTCTTTCTTCGCACACACCCTTATTCCGGGCCTTCTGGCCTTAGGATGGGGAATTTTTCAATTCCCGGTCGAAGGTCCGGGCAGTATTATACTGTGAAACCTTCACTATTTATTTAATTTCTTTGTCACTGTGTGTCCACTTATTCACGTGTGTCACGTCCTACTAGGATTTTGTCGGGATGCGGTTCCCTTACGGGTTCCTCTCTTGACAGGTCTAGGGGGGGAGTGTGTGGCCATCAGGTTCCGCTCCCCCCTGAACCCCCCTGGCTCTCCTCTTTCGGGAGGAGAGCGTTGTTGGCTCCCCTCTCCCGGGAGGGGAGCACAGTCTTTGGCTCCCAGTGCCTTGCTCGGGTGAGAACTCGGGCAGGTGCTGGGGGTAAGATTGGGTCGCCTCTGGCTTCGGCTGGAGGTGGCTTTTTGTCCCTGTTCCTCGCTGTGGCCTTTTGGCTCGGAGGGACGGGGAATGGTTTGGGGGACCCTTCTCCTTTTGGAGAGGGTTTCAAGAAGACCAGCATCCTAGTGCACTTTTTTTGTGGCACTTGTCACTTTTTTAAGGGCACTCGGGTTTTGTACACGAATTCGGGCTTTCGATAAAAAAAAAAAAAAAAAAAAAAAAATCTGTTCTTATCAGTTTAATATCTGATACGTCCCCTATCTGGGGACCATATATTAAATGGATTTTTAGAACAGGGAGATGGAAAAAGAGCTTGCTCTGTCCACTCCACGCATTGACCTAGTATTGCAGTATCTCCAGGACCGGTGCACCCCTTCTTTAATGCAGTTTCTAAAATCAGAAAGAATTGAATTCAATGCTTTTTGTTCATTTTGCTTGTTTGTCGGATTTTGGGATGGACTCTTTGGCTTTGCTTTTCTTCTCCTCATTGGATTTTTCATGTTAAAAGTTGCAGAAGCCAGATGACAAGCTCATTTTGGTTCAACTTCAGCAACTGTGCATTGCATTGCCATGTAATGTAATGTAATGCAATGCTATCTATCTAGCTCTCCCTCTATACTTCCTTTTGGATAAACAGACATATTAGGCAAGCATTTTGGAGCTTTCACCTAAATAACTACAGGTGGTGAGATAAGCTGCACAATATAATTGACCTTTCAGTATATTGTTGCACACACACCATCTATTTAGCAAATGCCCTTGTTATCAACAGCAGCCTTTTAAACTCACCTGAGCTAACAGGTATGTGAGCTGGTTACTCTGCTGCGCTTAAAATTTCTTTTTTGGTTTGCTACAATGCCTTTTCTGAAACGTTGTCTCCCTCTGCTGGAACACTGACTTCTTTCATTTAATGCCTGCAGACTATAAAAGAGAAACCAACCCAAAAAGTTTGGTTGATTAGTCTGTGGCATTCTTTTAAACTGTTGCTTATGGCGGTCTCTGTGAGCTTCTCAGTGACATTCAGCCATCCAGGTATCCCGCCTGCAGTAGACGGAATGTGGCAATGGAACGCTGGCTGCGCGTGTCATAATAGGCTCTGAGCCTTTATATACCTGCGCACAGCAGCAGCCACCTTCAGTCTGCTGCTGGACAGCCAGCAGCAGCAGCAGCAGGAGAGGTAATTAATCAGCAACCCTCCTGCTAAGGGTAGACAGCTGCTCGTTCCACCCCCCCCCCCGCCTTAATTGGTTCTCCTCCCTTCCAACGGTGTTGAGGCGGGTGGGAACAGCCGGGGGTTGAGGGTACTGTGCTAAAAGAGGTGGAGTTATGCAGAACTAAAACGCGTGGATTGCAGCAGCAGCAAGCCGAAAAGTGCAGGCATGTGAGGGATCTAGAGGTTGACAGCATGTCTTCTTAACGGGAGTCCAGGTGGCCATCTCCACAAATGGACTTTTCAGAATCCTTGGGTGGCACCATAGTCGGAAACCAATTCTGGTTATCGCTTCTCGGCCTTTTGGCTAAGATCAAGTGTAGTATCTGTTCTTATCAGTTTAATATCTGATACGTCCCCTATCTGGGGACCATATATTAAATGGATTTTTAGAACAGGGAGATGGAAAAAGAGCTTGCTCTGTCCACTCCACGCATTGACCTGGTATTGCAGTATCTCCAGGACCGGTGCACCCCTTCTTTAATGCAGTTTCTAAAATCAGAAAGAATTGAATTCAATGCTTTTTGTTCATTTTGCTTGTTTGTCGGATTTTGGGATGGACTCTTTGGCTTTGCTTTTCTTCTCCTCATTGGATTTTTCATGTTAAAAGTTGCAGAAGCCAGATGACAAGCTCATTTTGGTTCAACTTCAGCAACTGTGCATTGCATTGCCATGTAATGTAATGTAATGCAATGCTATCTATCTAGCTCTCCCTCTATACTTCCTTTTGGATAAACAGACATATTAGGCAAGCATTTTGGAGCTTTCACCTAAATAACTACAGGTGGTGAGATAAGCTGCACAATATAATTGACCTTTCAGTATATTGTTGCACACACACCATCTATTTAGCAAATGCCCTTGTTATCAACAGCAGCCTTTTAAACTCACCTGAGCTAACAGGTATGTGAGCTGGTTACTCTGCTGCGCTTAAAATTTCTTTTTTGGTTTGCTACAATGCCTTTTCTGAAACGTTGTCTCCCTCTGCTGGAACACTGACTTCTTTCATTTAATGCCTGCAGACTATAAAAGAGAAACCAACCCAAAAAGTTTGGTTGATTAGTCTGTGGCATTCTTTTAAACTGTTGCTTATGGCGGTCTCTGTGAGCTTCTCAGTGACATTCAGCCATCCAGGTATCCCGCCTGCAGTAGACGGAATGTGGCAATGGAACGCTGGCTGCGCGTGTCATAATAGGCTCTGAGCCTTTATATACCTGCGCACAGCAGCAGCCACCTTCAGTCTGCTGCTGGACAGCCAGCAGCAGCAGCAGCAGGAGAGGTAATTAATCAGCAACCCTCCTGCTAAGGGTAGACAGCTGCTCGTTCCACTCCCCCCCGCCTTAATTGGTTCTCCTCCCTTCCAACGGTGTTGAGGCGGGTGGGAACAGCCGGGGGTTGAGGGTACTGTGCTAAAAGAGGTGGAGTTATGCAGATCTAAAACGCGTGGATTGCAGCAGCAGCAAGCCGAAAAGTGCAGGCATGTGAGGGATCTAGAGGTTGACAGCATGTCTTCTTAACGGGAGTCCAGGTGGCCATCTCCACAAATGGACTTTTCAGAATCCTTGGGTGGCACCGTAGTCGGAAACCAATTCTGGTTATCGCTTCTCGGCCTTTTGGCTAAGATCAAGTGTAGTATCTGTTCTTATCAGTTTAATATCTGATACGTCCCCTATCTGGGGACCATATATTAAATGGATTTTTAGAACAGGGAGATGGAAAAAGAGCTTGCTCTGTCCACTCCACGCATTGACCTGGTATTGCAGTATCTCCAGGACCGGTGCACCCCTTCTTTAATGCAGTTTCTAAAATCAGAAAGAATTGAATTCAATGCTTTTTGTTCATTTTGCTTGTTTGTCGGATTTTGGGATGGACTCTTTGGCTTTGCTTTTCTTCTCCTCATTGGATTTTTCATGTTAAAAGTTGCAGAAGCCAGATGACAAGCTCATTTTGGTTCAACTTCAGCAACTGTGCATTGCATTGCCATGTAATGTAATGTAATGCAATGCTATCTATCTAGCTCTCCCTCTATACTTCCTTTTGGATAAACAGACATATTAGGCAAGCATTTTGGAGCTTTCACCTAAATAACTACAGGTGGTGAGATAAGCTGCACAATATAATTGACCTTTCAGTATATTGTTGCACACACACCATCTATTTAGCAAATGCCCTTGTTATCAACAGCAGCCTTTTAAACTCACCTGAGCTAACAGGTATGTGAGCTGGTTACTCTGCTGCGCTTAAAATTTCTTTTTTGGTTTGCTACAATGCCTTTTCTGAAACGTTGTCTCCCTCTGCTGGAACACTGACTTCTTTCATTTAATGCCTGCAGACTATAAAAGAGAAACCAACCCAAAAAGTTTGGTTGATTAGTCTGTGGCATTCTTTTAAACTGTTGCTTATGGCGGTCTCTGTGAGCTTCTCAGTGACATTCAGCCATCCAGGTATCCCGCCTGCAGTAGACGGAATGTGGCAATGGAACGCTGGCTGCGCGTGTCATAATAGGCTCTGAGCCTTTATATACCTGCGCACAGCAGCAGCCACCTTCAGTCTGCTGCTGGACAGCCAGCAGCAGCAGCAGCAGGAGAGGTAATTAATCAGCAACCTTCCTGCTAAGGGTAGACAGCTGCTCGTTCCACCCCCCCCCCCGCCTTAATTGGTTCTCCTCCCTTCCAACGGTGTTGAGGCGGGTGGGAACAGCCGGGGGTTGAGGGTACTGTGCTAAAAGAGGTGGAGTTATGCAGATCTAAAACGCGTGGATTGCAGCAGCAGCAAGCCGAAAAGTGCAGGCATGTGAGGGATCTAGAGGTTGACAGCATGTCTTCTTAACGGGAGTCCAGGTGGCCATCTCCACAAATGGACTTTTCAGAATCCTTGGGTGGCACCGTAGTCGGAAACCAATTCTGGTTATCGCTTCTCGGCCTTTTGGCTAAGATCAAGTGTAGTATCTGTTCTTATCAGTTTAATATCTGATACGTCCCCTATCTGGGGACCATATATTAAATGGATTTTTAGAACAGGGAGATGGAAAAAGAGCTTGCTCTGTCCACTCCACGCATTGACCTGGTATTGCAGTATCTCCAGGACCGGTGCACCCCTTCTTTAATGCAGTTTCTAAAATCAGAAAGAATTGAATTCAATGCTTTTTGTTCATTTTGCTTGTTTGTCGGATTTTGGGATGGACTCTTTGGCTTTGCTTTTCTTCTCCTCATTGGATTTTTCATGTTAAAAGTTGCAGAAGCCAGATGACAAGCTCATTTTGGTTCAACTTCAGCAACTGTGCATTGCATTGCCATGTAATGTAATGTAATGCAATGCTATCTATCTAGCTCTCCCTCTATACTTCCTTTTGGATAAACAGACATATTAGGCAAGCATTTTGGAGCTTTCACCTAAATAACTACAGGTGGTGAGATAAGCTGCACAATATAATTGACCTTTCAGTATATTGTTGCACACACACCATCTATTTAGCAAATGCCCTTGTTATCAACAGCAGCCTTTTAAACTCACCTGAGCTAACAGTTATGTGAGCTGGTTACTCTGCTGCGCTTAAAATTTCTTTTTTGGTTTGCTACAATGCCTTTTCTGAAACGTTGTCTCCCTCTGCTGGAACACTGACTTCTTTCATTTAATGCCTGCAGACTATAAAAGAGAAACCAACCCAAAAAGTTTGGTTGATTAGTCTGTGGCATTCTTTTAAACTGTTGCTTATGGCGGTCTCTGTGAGCTTCTCAGTGACATTCAGCCATCCAGGTATCCCGCCTGCAGTAGACGGAATGTGGCAATGGAACGCTGGCTGCGCGTGTCATAATAGGCTCTGAGCCTTTATATACCTGCGCACAGCAGCAGCCACCTTCAGTCTGCTGCTGGACAGCCAGCAGCAGCAGCAGCAGGAGAGGTAATTAATCAGCAACCCTCCTGCTAAGGGTAGACAGCTGCTCGTTCCACCCCCCCCCCCCTCCGCCTTAATTGGTTCTCCTCCCTTCCAACGGTGTTGAGGCGGGTGGGAACAGCCGGGGGTTGAGGGTACTGTGCTAAAAGAGGTGGAGTTATGCAGATCTAAAACGCGTGGATTGCAGCAGCAGCAAGCCGAAAAGTGCAGGCATGTGAGGGATCTAGAGGTTGACAGCATGTCTTCTTAACGGGAGTCCAGGTGGCCATCTCCACAAATGGACTTTTCAGAATCCTTGGGTGGCACCGTAGTCGGAAACCAATTCTGGTTATCGCTTCTCGGCCTTTTGGCTAAGATCAAGTGTAGTATCTGTTCTTATCAGTTTAATATCTGATACGTCCCCTATCTGGGGACCATATATTAAATGGATTTTTAGAACAGGGAGATGGAAAAAGAGCTTGCTCTGTCCACTCCACGCATTGACCTGGTATTGCAGTATCTCCAGGACCGGTGCACCCCTTCTTTAATGCAGTTTCTAAAATCAGAAAGAATTGAATTCAATGCTTTTTGTTCATTTTGCTTGTTTGTCGGATTTTGGGATGGACTCTTTGGCTTTGCTTTTCTTCTCCTCATTGGATTTTTCATGTTAAAAGTTGCAGAAGCCAGATGACAAGCTCATTTTGGTTCAACTTCAGCAACTGTGCATTGCATTGCCATGTAATGTAATGTAATGCAATGCTATCTATCTAGCTCTCCCTCTATACTTCCTTTTGGATAAACAGACATATTAGGCAAGCATTTTGGAGCTTTCACCTAAATAACTACAGGTGGTGAGATAAGCTGCACAATATAATTGACCTTTCAGTATATTGTTGCACACACACCATCTATTTAGCAAATGCCCTTGTTATCAACAGCAGCCTTTTAAACTCACCTGAGCTAACAGTTATGTGAGCTGGTTACTCTGCTGCGCTTAAAATTTCTTTTTTGGTTTGCTACAATGCCTTTTCTGAAACGTTGTCTCCCTCTGCTGGAACACTGACTTCTTTCATTTAATGCCTGCAGACTATAAAAGAGAAACCAACCCAAAAAGTTTGGTTGATTAGTCTGTGGCATTCTTTTAAACTGTTGCTTATGGCGGTCTCTGTGAGCTTCTCAGTGACATTCAGCCATCCAGGTATCCCGCCTGCAGTAGACGGAATGTGGCAATGGAACGCTGGCTGCGCGTGTCATAATAGGCTCTGAGCCTTTATATACCTGCGCACAGCAGCAGCCACCTTCAGTCTGCTGCTGGACAGCCAGCAGCAGCAGCAGCAGGAGAGGTAATTAATCAGCAACCCTCCTGCTAAGGGTAGACAGCTGCTCGTTCCACCCCCCCCCCCCCCCCCGCCTTAATTGGTTCTCCTCCCTTCCAACGGTGTTGAGGCGGGTGGGAACAGCCGGGGGTTGAGGGTACTGTGCTAAAAGAGGTGGAGTTATGCAGATCTAAAACGCGTGGATTGCAGCAGCAGCAAGCCGAAAAGTGCAGGCATGTGAGGGATCTAGAGGTTGACAGCATGTCTTCTTAACGGGAGTCCAGGTGGCCATCTCCACAAATGGACTTTTCAGAATCCTTGGGTGGCACCGTAGTCGGAAACCAATTCTGGTTATCGCTTCTCGGCCTTTTGGCTAAGATCAAGTGTAGTATCTGTTCTTATCAGTTTAATATCTGATACGTCCCCTATCTGGGGACCATATATTAAATGGATTTTTAGAACAGGGAGATGGAAAAAGAGCTTGCTCTGTCCACTCCACGCATTGACCTGGTATTGCAGTATCTCCAGGACCGGTGCACCCCTTCTTTAATGCAGTTTCTAAAATCAGAAAGAATTGAATTCAATGCTTTTTGTTCATTTTGCTTGTTTGTCGGATTTTGGGATGGACTCTTTGGCTTTGCTTTTCTTCTCCTCATTGGATTTTTCATGTTAAAAGTTGCAGAAGCCAGATGACAAGCTCATTTTGGTTCAACTTCAGCAACTGTGCATTGCATTGCCATGTAATGTAATGTAATGCAATGCTATCTATCTAGCTCTCCCTCTATACTTCCTTTTGGATAAACAGACATATTAGGCAAGCATTTTGGAGCTTTCACCTAAATAACTACAGGTGGTGAGATAAGCTGCACAATATAATTGACCTTTCAGTATATTGTTGCACACACACCATCTATTTAGCAAATGCCCTTGTTATCAACAGCAGCCTTTTAAACTCACCTGAGCTAACAGTTATGTGAGCTGGTTACTCTGCTGCGCTTAAAATTTCTTTTTTGGTTTGCTACAATGCCTTTTCTGAAACGTTGTCTCCCTCTGCTGGAACACTGACTTCTTTCATTTAATGCCTGCAGACTATAAAAGAGAAACCAACCCAAAAAGTTTGGTTGATTAGTCTGTGGCATTCTTTTAAACTGTTGCTTATGGCGGTCTCTGTGAGCTTCTCAGTGACATTCAGCCATCCAGGTATCCCGCCTGCAGTAGACGGAATGTGGCAATGGAACGCTGGCTGCGCGTGTCATAATAGGCTCTGAGCCTTTATATACCTGCGCACAGCAGCAGCCACCTTCAGTCTGCTGCTGGACAGCCAGCAGCAGCAGCAGCAGGAGAGGTAATTAATCAGCAACCCTCCTGCTAAGGGTAGACAGCTGCTCGTTCCACCCCCCCCCCCCCCGCCTTAATTGGTTCTCCTCCCTTCCAACGGTGTTGAGGCGGGTGGGAACAGCCGGGGGTTGAGGGTACTGTGCTAAAAGAGGTGGAGTTATGCAGATCTAAAACGCGTGGATTGCAGCAGCAGCAAGCCGAAAAGTGCAGGCATGTGAGGGATCTAGAGGTTGACAGCATGTCTTCTTAACGGGAGTCCAGGTGGCCATCTCCACAAATGGACTTTTCAGAATCCTTGGGTGGCACCGTAGTCGGAAACCAATTCTGGTTATCGCTTCTCGGCCTTTTGGCTAAGATCAAGTGTAGTATCTGTTCTTATCAGTTTAATATCTGATACGTCCCCTATCTGGGGACCATATATTAAATGGATTTTTAGAACAGGGAGATGGAAAAAGAGCTTGCTCTGTCCACTCCACGCATTGACCTGGTATTGCAGTATCTCCAGGACCGGTGCACCCCTTCTTTAATGCAGTTTCTAAAATCAGAAAGAATTGAATTCAATGCTTTTTGTTCATTTTGCTTGTTTGTCGGATTTTGGGATGGACTCTTTGGCTTTGCTTTTCTTCTCCTCATTGGATTTTTCATGTTAAAAGTTGCAGAAGCCAGATGACAAGCTCATTTTGGTTCAACTTCAGCAACTGTGCATTGCATTGCCATGTAATGTAATGTAATGCAATGCTATCTATCTAGCTCTCCCTCTATACTTCCTTTTGGATAAACAGACATATTAGGCAAGCATTTTGGAGCTTTCACCTAAATAACTACAGGTGGTGAGATAAGCTGCACAATATAATTGACCTTTCAGTATATTGTTGCACACACACCATCTATTTAGCAAATGCCCTTGTTATCAACAGCAGCCTTTTAAACTCACCTGAGCTAACAGGTATGTGAGCTGGTTACTCTGCTGCGCTTAAAATTTCTTTTTTGGTTTGCTACAATGCCTTTTCTGAAACGTTGTCTCCCTCTGCTGGAACACTGACTTCTTTCATTTAATGCCTGCAGACTATAAAAGAGAAACCAACCCAAAAAGTTTGGTTGATTAGTCTGTGGCATTCTTTTAAACTGTTGCTTATGGCGGTCTCTGTGAGCTTCTCAGTGACATTCAGCCATCCAGGTATCCCGCCTGCAGTAGACGGAATGTGGCAATGGAACGCTGGCTGCGCGTGTCATAATAGGCTCTGAGCCTTTATATACCTGCGCACAGCAGCAGCCACCTTCAGTCTGCTGCTGGACAGCCAGCAGCAGCAGCAGCAGGAGAGGTAATTAATCAGCAACCCTCCTGCTAAGGGTAGACAGCTGCTCGTTCCACCCCCCCCCCCGCCTTAATTGGTTCTCCTCCCTTCCAACGGTGTTGAGGCGGGTGGGAACAGCCGGGGGTTGAGGGTACTGTGCTAAAAGAGGTGGAGTTATGCAGATCTAAAACGCGTGGATTGCAGCAGCAGCAAGCCGAAAAGTGCAGGCATGTGAGGGATCTAGAGGTTGACAGCATGTCTTCTTAACGGGAGTCCAGGTGGCCATCTCCACAAATGGACTTTTCAGAATCCTTGGGTGGCACCGTAGTCGGAAACCAATTCTGGTTATCGCTTCTCGGCCTTTTGGCTAAGATCAAGTGTAGTGTCTGTTCTTATCAGTTTAATATCTGATACGTCCCCTATCTGGGGACCATATATTAAATGGATTTTTAGAACAGGGAGATGGAAAAAGAGCTTGCTCTGTCCACTCCACGCATTGACCTGGTATTGCAGTATCTCCAGGACCGGTGCACCCCTTCTTTAATGCAGTTTCTAAAATCAGAAAGAATTGAATTCAATGCTTTTTGTTCATTTTGCTTGTTTGTCGGATTTTGGGATGGACTCTTTGGCTTTGCTTTTCTTCTCCTCATTGGATTTTTCATGTTAAAAGTTGCAGAAGCCAGATGACAAGCTCATTTTGGTTCAACTTCAGCAACTGTGCATTGCATTGCCATGTAATGTAATGTAATGCAATGCTATCTATCTAGCTCTCCCTCTATACTTCCTTTTGGATAAACAGACATATTAGGCAAGCATTTTGGAGCTTTCACCTAAATAACTACAGGTGGTGAGATAAGCTGCACAATATAATTGACCTTTCAGTATATTGTTGCACACACACCATCTATTTAGCAAATGCCCTTGTTATCAACAGCAGCCTTTTAAACTCACCTGAGCTAACAGGTATGTGAGCTGGTTACTCTGCTGCGCTTAAAATTTCTTTTTTGGTTTGCTACAATGCCTTTTCTGAAACGTTGTCTCCCTCTGCTGGAACACTGACTTCTTTCATTTAATGCCTGCAGACTATAAAAGAGAAACCAACCCAAAAAGTTTGGTTGATTAGTCTGTGGCATTCTTTTAAACTGTTGCTTATGGCGGTCTCTGTGAGCTTCTCAGTGACATTCAGCCATCCAGGTATCCCGCCTGCAGTAGACGGAATGTGGCAATGGAACGCTGGCTGCGCGTGTCATAATAGGCTCTGAGCCTTTATATACCTGCGCACAGCAGCAGCCACCTTCAGTCTGCTGCTGGACAGCCAACAGCAGCAGCAGCAGGAGAGGTAATTAATCAGCAACCCTCCTGCTAAGGGTAGACAGCTGCTCGTTCCACCCCCCCCCCCGCCTTAATTGGTTCTCCTCCCTTCCAACGGTGTTGAGGCGGGTGGGAACAGCCGGGGGTTGAGGGTACTGTGCTAAAAGAGGTGGAGTTATGCAGATCTAAAACGCGTGGATTGCAGCAGCAGCAAGCCGAAAAGTGCAGGCATGTGAGGGATCTAGAGGTTGACAGCATGTCTTCTTAACGGGAGTCCAGGTGGCCATCTCCACAAATGGACTTTTCAGAATCCTTGGGTGGCACCGTAGTCGGAAACCAATTCTGGTTATCGCTTCTAGGCCTTTTGGCTAAGATCAAGTGTAGTATCTGTTCTTATCAGTTTAATATCTGATACGTCCCCTATCTGGGGACCATATATTAAATGGATTTTTAGAACAGGGAGATGGAAAAAGAGCTTGCTCTGTCCACTCCACGCATTGACCTGGTATTGCAGTATCTCCAGGACCGGTGCACCCCTTCTTTAATGCAGTTTCTAAAATCAGAAAGAATTGAATTCAATGCTTTTTGTTCATTTTGCTTGTTTGTCGGATTTTGGGATGGACTCTTTGGCTTTGCTTTTCTTCTCCTCATTGGATTTTTCATGTTAAAAGTTGCAGAAGCCAGATGACAAGCTCATTTTGGTTCAACTTCAGCAACTGTGCATTGCATTGCCATGTAATGTAATGTAATGCAATGCTATCTATCTAGCTCTCCCTCTATACTTCCTTTTGGATAAACAGACATATTAGGCAAGCATTTTGGAGCTTTCACCTAAATAACTACAGGTGGTGAGATAAGCTGCACAATATAATTGACCTTTCAGTATATTGTTGCACACACACCATCTATTTAGCAAATGCCCTTGTTATCAACAGCAGCCTTTTAAACTCACCTGAGCTAACAGGTATGTGAGCTGGTTACTCTGCTGCGCTTAAAATTTCTTTTTTGGTTTGCTACAATGCCTTTTCTGAAACGTTGTCTCCCTCTGCTGGAACACTGACTTCTTTCATTTAATGCCTGCAGACTATAAAAGAGAAACCAACCCAAAAAGTTTGGTTGATTAGTCTGTGGCATTCTTTTAAACTGTTGCTTATGGCGGTCTCTGTGAGCTTCTCAGTGACATTCAGCCATCCAGGTATCCCGCCTGCAGTAGACGGAATGTGGCAATGGAACGCTGGCTGCGCGTGTCATAATAGGCTCTGAGCCTATACCTGCACACAGCAGCAGCCACCTTCAGTCTGCTGCTGGACAGCCAGCAGCAGCAGCAGCAGGAGAGGTAATTAATCAGCAACCCTCCTGCTAAGGGTAGACAGCTGCTCGTTCCACCCCCCCCCCCCCCGCCTTAATTGGTTCTCCTCCCTTCCAACGGTGTTGAGGCGGGTGGGAACAGCCGGGGGTTGAGGGTACTGTGCTAAAAGAGGTGGAGTTATGCAGATCTAAAACGCGTGGATTGCAGCAGCAGCAAGCCGAAAAGTGCAGGCATGTGAGGGATCTAGAGGTTGACAGCATGTCTTCTTAACGGGAGTCCAGGTGGCCATCTCCACAAATGGACTTTTCAGAATCCTTGGGTGGCACCGTAGTCGGAAACCAATTCTGGTTATCGCTTCTCGGCCTTTTGGCTAAGATCAAGTGTAGTATCTGTTCTTATCAGTTTAATATCTGATACGTCCCCTATCTGGGGACCATATATTAAATGGATTTTTAGAACAGGGAGATGGAAAAAGAGCTTGCTCTGTCCACTCCACGCATTGACCTGGTATTGCAGTATCTCCAGGACCGGTGCACCCCTTCTTTAATGCAGTTTCTAAAATCAGAAAGAATTGAATTCAATGCTTTTTGTTCATTTTGCTTGTTTGTCGGATTTTGGGATGGACTCTTTGGCTTTGCTTTTCTTCTCCTCATTGGATTTTTCATGTTAAAAGTTGCAGAAGCCAGATGACAAGCTCATTTTGGTTCAACTTCAGCAACTGTGCATTGCATTGCCATGTAATGTAATGTAATGCAATGCTATCTATCTAGCTCTCCCTCTATACTTCCTTTTGGATAAACAGACATATTAGGCAAGCATTTTGGAGCTTTCACCTAAATAACTACAGGTGGTGAGATAAGCTGCACAATATAATTGACCTTTCAGTATATTGTTGCACACACACCATCTATTTAGCAAATGCCCTTGTTATCAACAGCAGCCTTTTAAACTCACCTGAGCTAACAGGTATGTGAGCTGGTTACTCTGCTGCGCTTAAAATTTCTTTTTTGGTTTGCTACAATGCCTTTTCTGAAACGTTGTCTCCCTCTGCTGGAACACTGACTTCTTTCATTTAATGCCTGCAGACTATAAAAGAGAAACCAACCCAAAAAGTTTGGTTGATTAGTCTGTGGCATTCTTTTAAACTGTTGCTTATGGCGGTCTCTGTGAGCTTCTCAGTGACATTCAGCCATCCAGGTATCCCGCCTGCAGTAGACGGAATGTGGCAATGGAACGCTGGCTGCGCGTGTCATAATAGGCTCTGAGCCTTTATATACCTGCGCACAGCAGCAGCCACCTTCAGTCTGCTGCTGGACAGCCAGCAGCAGCAGCAGCAGGAGAGGTAATTAATCAGCAACCCTCCTGCTAAGGGTAGACAGCTGCTCGTTCCACCCCCCCCCCCGCCTTAATTGGTTCTCCTCCCTTCCAACGGTGTTGAGGCGGGTGGGAACAGCCGGGGGTTGAGGGTACTGTGCTAAAAGAGGTGGAGTTATGCAGATCTAAAACGCGTGGATTGCAGCAGCAGCAAGCCGAAAAGTGCAGGCATGTGAGGGATCTAGAGGTTGACAGCATGTCTTCTTAACGGGAGTCCAGGTGGCCATCTCCACAAATGGACTTTTCAGAATCCTTGGGTGGCACCGTAGTCGGAAACCAATTCTGGTTATCGCTTCTCGGCCTTTTGGCTAAGATCAAGTGTAGTATCTGTTCTTATCAGTTTAATATCTGATACGTCCCCTATCTGGGGACCATATATTAAATGGATTTTTAGAACAGGGAGATGGAAAAAGAGCTTGCTCTGTCCACTCCACGCATTGACCTGGTATTGCAGTATCTCCAGGACCGGTGCACCCCTTCTTTAATGCAGTTTCTAAAATCAGAAAGAATTGAATTCAATGCTTTTTGTTCATTTTGCTTGTTTGTCGGATTTTGGGATGGACTCTTTGGCTTTGCTTTTCTTCTCCTCATTGGATTTTTCATGTTAAAAGTTGCAGAAGCCAGATGACAAGCTCATTTTGGTTCAACTTCAGCAACTGTGCATTGCATTGCCATGTAATGTAATGTAATGCAATGCTATCTATCTAGCTCTCCCTCTATACTTCCTTTTGGATAAACAGACATATTAGGCAAGCATTTTGGAGCTTTCACCTAAATAACTACAGGTGGTGAGATAAGCTGCACAATATAATTGACCTTTCAGTATATTGTTGCACACACACCATCTATTTAGCAAATGCCCTTGTTATCAACAGCAGCCTTTTAAACTCACCTGAGCTAACAGGTATGTGAGCTGGTTACTCTGCTGCGCTTAAAATTTCTTTTTTGGTTTGCTACAATGCCTTTTCTGAAACGTTGTCTCCCTCTGCTGGAACACTGACTTCTTTCATTTAATGCCTGCAGACTATAAAAGAGAAACCAACCCAAAAAGTTTGGTTGATTAGTCTGTGGCATTCTTTTAAACTGTTGCTTATGGCGGTCTCTGTGAGCTTCTCAGTGACATTCAGCCATCCAGGTATCCCGCCTGCAGTAGACGGAATGTGGCAATGGAACGCTGGCTGCGCGTGTCATAATAGGCTCTGAGCCTTTATATACCTGCGCACAGCAGCAGCCACCTTCAGTCTGCTGCTGGACAGCCAGCAGCAGCAGCAGCAGGAGAGGTAATTAATCAGCAACCCTCCTGCTAAGGGTAGACAGCTGCTCGTTCCACCCCCCCCCCCGCCTTAATTGGTTCTCCTCCCTTCCAACGGTGTTGAGGCGGGTGGGAACAGCCGGGGGTTGAGGGTACTGTGCTAAAAGAGGTGGAGTTATGCAGATCTAAAACGCGTGGATTGCAGCAGCAGCAAGCCGAAAAGTGCAGGCATGTGAGGGATCTAGAGGTTGACAGCATGTCTTCTTAACGGGAGTCCAGGTGGCCATCTCCACAAATGGACTTTTCAGAATCCTTGGGTGGCACCGTAGTCGGAAACCAATTCTGGTTATCGCTTCTCGGCCTTTTGGCTAAGATCAAGTGTAGTATCTGTTCTTATCAGTTTAATATCTGATACGTCCCCTATCTGGGGACCATATATTAAATGGATTTTTAGAACAGGGAGATGGAAAAAGAGCTTGCTCTGTCCACTCCACGCATTGACCTGGTATTGCAGTATCTCCAGGACCGGTGCACCCCTTCTTTAATGCAGTTTCTAAAATCAGAAAGAATTGAATTCAATGCTTTTTGTTCATTTTGCTTGTTTGTCGGATTTTGGGATGGACTCTTTGGCTTTGCTTTTCTTCTCCTCATTGGATTTTTCATGTTAAAAGTTGCAGAAGCCAGATGACAAGCTCATTTTGGTTCAACTTCAGCAACTGTGCATTGCATTGCCATGTAATGTAATGTAATGCAATGCTATCTATCTAGCTCTCCCTCTATACTTCCTTTTGGATAAACAGACATATTAGGCAAGCATTTTGGAGCTTTCACCTAAATAACTACAGGTGGTGAGATAAGCTGCACAATATAATTGACCTTTCAGTATATTGTTGCACACACACCATCTATTTAGCAAATGCCCTTGTTATCAACAGCAGCCTTTTAAACTCACCTGAGCTAACAGGTATGTGAGCTGGTTACTCTGCTGCGCTTAAAATTTCTTTTTTGGTTTGCTACAATGCCTTTTCTGAAACGTTGTCTCCCTCTGCTGGAACACTGACTTCTTTCATTTAATGCCTGCAGACTATAAAAGAGAAACCAACCCAAAAAGTTTGGTTGATTAGTCTGTGGCATTCTTTTAAACTGTTGCTTATGGCGGTCTCTGTGAGCTTCTCAGTGACATTCAGCCATCCAGGTATCCCGCCTGCAGTAGACGGAATGTGGCAATGGAACGCTGGCTGCGCGTGTCATAATAGGCTTTGAGCCTTTATATACCTGCGCACAGCAGCAGCCACCTTCAGTCTGCTGCTGCACAGCCAACAGCAGCAGCAGCAGGAGAGGTAATTAATCAGCAACCCTCCTGCTAAGGGTAGACAGCTGCTGGTTCCACCCCCCCCCCCCCGCCTTAATTGGTTCTCCTCCCTTCCAACGGTGTTGAGGCGGGTGGGAACAGCCGGGGGTTGAGGGTACTGTGCTAAAAGAGGTGGAGTTATGCAGATCTAAAACGCGTGGATTGCAGCAGCAGCAAGCCGAAAAGTGCAGGCATGTGAGGGATCTAGAGGTTGACAGCATGTCTTCTTAACGGGAGTCCAGGTGGCCATCTCCACAAATGGACTTTTCAGAATCCTTGGGTGGCACCGTAGTCGGAAACCAATTCTGGTTATCGCTTCTCGGCCTTTTGGCTAAGATCAAGTGTAGTATCTGTTCTTATCAGTTTAATATCTGATACGTCCCCTATCTGGGGACCATATATTAAATGGATTTTTAGAACAGGGAGATGGAAAAAGAGCTTGCTCTGTCCACTCCACGCATTGACCTGGTATTGCAGTATCTCCAGGACCGGTGCACCCCTTCTTTAATGCAGTTTCTAAAATCAGAAAGAATTGAATTCAATGCTTTTTGTTCATTTTGCTTGTTTGTCGGATTTTGGGATGGACTCTTTGGCTTTGCTTTTCTTCTCCTCATTGGATTTTTCATGTTAAAAGTTGCAGAAGCCAGATGACAAGCTCATTTTGGTTCAACTTCAGCAACTGTGCATTGCATTGCCATGTAATGTAATGTAATGCAATGCTATCTATCTAGCTCTCCCTCTATACTTCCTTTTGGATAAACAGACATATTAGGCAAGCATTTTGGAGCTTTCACCTAAATAACTACAGGTGGTGAGATAAGCTGCACAATATAATTGACCTTTCAGTATATTGTTGCACACACACCATCTATTTAGCAAATGCCCTTGTTATCAACAGCAGCCTTTTAAACTCACCTGAGCTAACAGGTATGTGAGCTGGTTACTCTGCTGCGCTTAAAATTTCTTTTTTGGTTTGCTACAATGCCTTTTCTGAAACGTTGTCTCCCTCTGCTGGAACACTGACTTCTTTCATTTAATGCCTGCAGACTATAAAAGAGGAACCAACCCAAAAAGTTTGGTTGATTAGTCTGTGGCATTCTTTTAAACTGTTGCTTATGGCGGTCTCTGTGAGCTTCTCAGTGACATTCAGCCATCCAGGTATCCCGCCTGCAGTAGACGGAATGTGGCAATGGAACGCTGGCTGCGCGTGTCATAATAGGCTCTGAGCCTTTATATACCTGCGCACAGCAGCAGCCACCTTCAGTCTGCTGCTGGACAGCCAGCAGCAGCAGCAGCAGGAGAGGTAATTAATCAGCAACCCTCCTGCTAAGGGTAGACAGCTGCTCGTTCCACCCCCCCCCCCCCCGCCTTAATTGGTTCTCCTCCCTTCCAACGGTGTTGAGGCGGGTGGGAACAGCCGGGGGTTGAGGGTACTGTGCTAAAAGAGGTGGAGTTATGCAGATCTAAAACGCGTGGATTGCAGCAGCAGCAAGCCGAAAAGTGCAGGCATGTGAGGGATCTAGAGGTTGACAGCATGTCTTCTTAACGGGAGTCCAGGTGGCCATCTCCACAAATGGACTTTTCAGAATCCTTGGGTGGCACCGTAGTCGGAAACCAATTCTGGTTATCGCTTCTCGGCCTTTTGGCTAAGATCAAGTGTAGTATCTGTTCTTATCAGTTTAATATCTGATACGTCCCCTATCTGGGGACCATATATTAAATGGATTTTTAGAACAGGGAGATGGAAAAAGAGCTTGCTCTGTCCACTCCACGCATTGACCTGGTATTGCAGTATCTCCAGGACCGGTGCACCCCTTCTTTAATGCAGTTTCTAAAATCAGAAAGAATTGAATTCAATGCTTTTTGTTCATTTTGCTTGTTTGTCGGATTTTGGGATGGACTCTTTGGCTTTGCTTTTCTTCTCCTCATTGGATTTTTCATGTTAAAAGTTGCAGAAGCCAGATGACAAGCTCATTTTGGTTCAACTTCAGCAACTGTGCATTGCATTGCCATGTAATGTAATGTAATGCAATGCTATCTATCTAGCTCTCCCTCTATACTTCCTTTTGGATAAACAGACATATTAGGCAAGCATATTGGAGCTTTCACCTAAATAACTACAGGTGGTGAGATAAGCTGCACAATATAATTGACCTTTCAGTATATTGTTGCACACACACCATCTATTTAGCAAATGCCCTTGTTATCAACAGCAGCCTTTTAAACTCACCTGAGCTAACAGGTATGTGAGCTGGTTACTCTGCTGCGCTTAAAATTTCTTTTTTGGTTTGCTACAATGCCTTTTCTGAAACGTTGTCTCCCTCTGCTGGAACACTGACTTCTTTCATTTAATGCCTGCAGACTATAAAAGAGAAACCAACCCAAAAAGTTTGGTTGATTAGTCTGTGGCATTCTTTTAAACTGTTGCTTATGGCGGTCTCTGTGAGCTTCTCAGTGACATTCAGCCATCCAGGTATCCCGCCTGCAGTAGACGGAATGTGGCAATGGAACGCTGGCTGCGCGTGTCATAATAGGCTCTGAGCCTTTATATACCTGCGCACAGCAGCAGCCACCTTCAGTCTGCTGCTGGACAGCCAGCAGCAGCAGCAGCAGGAGAGGTAATTAATCAGCAACCCTCCTGCTAAGGGTAGACAGCTGCTCGTTCCACCCCCCCCCCCGCCTTAATTGGTTCTCCTCCCTTCCAACGGTGTTGAGGCGGGTGGGAACAGCCGGGGGTTGAGGGTACTGTGCTAAAAGAGGTGGAGTTATGCAGATCTAAAACGCGTGGATTGCAGCAGCAGCAAGCCGAAAAGTGCAGGCATGTGAGGGATCTAGAGGTTGACAGCATGTCTTCTTAACGGGAGTCCAGGTGGCCATCTCCACAAATGGACTTTTCAGAATCCTTGGGTGGCACCGTAGTCGGAAACCAATTCTGGTTATCGCTTCTCGGCCTTTTGGCTAAGATCAAGTGTAGTATCTGTTCTTATCAGTTTAATATCTGATACGTCCCCTATCTGGGGACCATATATTAAATGGATTTTTAGAACAGGGAGATGGAAAAAGAGCTTGCTCTGTCCACTCCACGCATTGACCTGGTATTGCAGTATCTCCAGGACCGGTGCACCCCTTCTTTAATGCAGTTTCTAAAATCAGAAAGAATTGAATTCAATGCTTTTTGTTCATTTTGCTTGTTTGTCGGATTTTGGGATGGACTCTTTGGCTTTGCTTTTCTTCTCCTCATTGGATTTTTCATGTTAAAAGTTGCAGAAGCCAGATGACAAGCTCATTTTGGTTCAACTTCAGCAACTGTGCATTGCATTGCCATGTAATGTAATGTAATGCAATGCTATCTATCTAGCTCTCCCTCTATACTTCCTTTTGGATAAACAGACATATTAGGCAAGCATTTTGGAGCTTTCACCTAAATAACTACAGGTGGTGAGATAAGCTGCACAATATAATTGACCTTTCAGTATATTGTTGCACACACACCATCTATTTAGCAAATGCCCTTGTTATCAACAGCAGCCTTTTAAACTCACCTGAGCTAACAGGTATGTGAGCTGGTTACTCTGCTGCGCTTAAAATTTCTTTTTTGGTTTGCTACAATGCCTTTTCTGAAACGTTGTCTCCCTCTGCTGGAACACTGACTTCTTTCATTTAATGCCTGCAGACTATAAAAGAGAAACCAACCCAAAAAGTTTGGTTGATTAGTCTGTGGCATTCTTTTAAACTGTTGCTTATGGCGGTCTCTGTGAGCTTCTCAGTGACATTCAGCCATCCAGGTATCCCGCCTGCAGTAGACGGAATGTGGCAATGGAACGCTGGCTGCGCGTGTCATAATAGGCTCTGAGCCTTTATATACCTGCGCACAGCAGCAGCCACCTTCAGTCTGCTGCTGGACAGCCAGCAGCAGCAGCAGCAGGAGAGGTAATTAATCAGCAACCCTCCTGCTAAGGGTAGACAGCTGCTCGTTCCACCCCCCCCCCGCCTTAATTGGTTCTCCTCCCTTCCAACGGTGTTGAGGCGGGTGGGAACAGCCGGGGGTTGAGGGTACTGTGCTAAAAGAGGTGGAGTTATGCAGATCTAAAACGCGTGGATTGCAGCAGCAGCAAGCCGAAAAGTGCAGGCATGTGAGGGATCTAGAGGTTGACAGCATGTCTTCTTAACGGGAGTCCAGGTGGCCATCTCCACAAATGGACTTTTCAGAATCCTTGGGTGGCACCGTAGTCGGAAACCAATTCTGGTTATCGCTTCTCGGCCTTTTGGCTAAGATCAAGTGTAGTATCTGTTCTTATCAGTTTAATATCTGATACGTCCCCTATCTGGGGACCATATATTAAATGGATTTTTAGAACAGGGAGATGGAAAAAGAGCTTGCTCTGTCCACTCCACGCATTGACCTGGTATTGCAGTATCTCCAGGACCGGTGCACCCCTTCTTTAATGCAGTTTCTAAAATCAGAAAGAATTGAATTCAATGCTTTTTGTTCATTTTGCTTGTTTGTCGGATTTTGGGATGGACTCTTTGGCTTTGCTTTTCTTCTCCTCATTGGATTTTTCATGTTAAAAGTTGCAGAAGCCAGATGACAAGCTCATTTTGGTTCAACTTCAGCAACTGTGCATTGCATTGCCATGTAATGTAATGTAATGCAATGCTATCTATCTAGCTCTCCCTCTATACTTCCTTTTGGATAAACAGACATATTAGGCAAGCATTTTGGAGCTTTCACCTAAATAACTACAGGTGGTGAGATAAGCTGCACAATATAATTGACCTTTCAGTATATTGTTGCACACAGACCATCTATTTAGCAAATGCCCTTGTTATCAACACCAGCCTTTTAAACTCACCTGAGCTAACAGGTATGTGAGCTGGTTACTCTGCTGCGCTTAAAATTTCTTTTTTGGTTTGCTACAATGCCTTTTCTGAAACGTTGTCTCCCTCTGTTGGAACACTGACTTCTTTCATTTAATGCCTGCAGACTATAAAAGAGAAACCAACCCAAAAAGTTTGGTTGATTAGTCTGTGGCATTCTTTTAAACTGTTGCTTATGGCGGTCTCTGTGAGCTTCTCAGTGACATTCAGCCATCCAGGTATCCCGCCTGCAGTAGACGGAATGTGGCAATGGAACGCTGGCTGCGCGTGTCATAATAGGCTCTGAGCCTTTATATACCTGCGCACAGCAGCAGCCACCTTCAGTCTGCTGCTGGACAGCCAGCAGCAGCAGCAGCAGGAGAGGTAATTAATCAGCAACCCTCCTGCTAAGGGTAGACAGCTGCTCGTTCCACCCCCCCCCCCCGCCTTAATTGGTTCTCCTCCCTTCCAACGGTGTTGAGGCGGGTGGGAACAGCCGGGGGTTGAGGGTACTGTGCTAAAAGAGGTGGAGTTA
This sequence comes from Phyllobates terribilis, assembly GCF_046119375.1. Taxonomy (NCBI): domain Eukaryota; kingdom Metazoa; phylum Chordata; class Amphibia; order Anura; family Dendrobatidae; genus Phyllobates; species Phyllobates terribilis. The sequence continues at coordinate 9,597,450 of NW_027362800.1, read as the reverse complement.
TGCAGATCTAAAACGCGTGGATTGCAGCAGCAGCAAGCCGAAAAGTGCAGGCATGTGAGGGATCTAGAGGTTGACAGCATGTCTTCTTAACGGGAGTCCAGGTGGCCATCTCCACAAATGGACTTTTCAGAATCCTTGGGTGGCACCGTAGTCGGAAACCAATTCTGGTTATCGCTTCTCGGCCTTTTGGCTAAGATCAAGTGTAGTATCTGTTCTTATCAGTTTAATATCTGATACGTCCCCTATCTGGGGACCATATATTAAATGGATTTTTAGAACAGGGAGATGGAAAAAGAGCTTGCTCTGTCCACTCCACGCATTGACCTGGTATTGCAGTATCTCCAGGACCGGTGCACCCCTTCTTTATTGCAGTTTCTAAAATCAGAAAGAATTGAATTCAATGCTTTTTGTTCATTTTGCTTGTTTGTCGGATTTTGGGATGGACTCTTTGGCTTTGCTTTTCTTCTCCTCATTGGATTTTTCATGTTAAAAGTTGCAGAAGCCAGATGACAAGCTCATTTTGGTTCAACTTCAGCAACTGTGCATTGCATTGCCATGTAATGTAATGTAATGCAATGCTATCTATCTAGCTCTCCCTCTATACTTCCTTTTGGATAAACAGACATATTAGGCAAGCATTTTGGAGCTTTCACCTAAATAACTACAGGTGGTGAGATAAGCTGCACAATATAATTGACCTTTCAGTATATTGTTGCACACACACCATCTATTTAGCAAATGCCCTTGTTATCAACAGCAGCCTTTTAAACTCAGCTGAGCTAACAGGTATGTGAGCTGGTTACTCTGCTGCGCTTAAAATTTCTTTTTTGGTTTGCTACAATGCCTTTTCTGAAACGTTGTCTCCCTCTGCTGGAACACTGACTTCTTTCATTTAATGCCTGCAGACTATAAAAGAGAAACCAACCCAAAAAGTTTGGTTGATTAGTCTGTGGCATTCTTTTAAACTGTTGCTTATGGCGGTCTCTGTGAGCTTCTCAGTGACATTCAGCCATCCAGGTATCCCGCCTGCAGTAGACGGAATGTGGCAATGGAACGCTGGCTGCGCGTGTCATAATAGGCTCTGAGCCTTTATATACCTGCGCACAGCAGCAGCCACCTTCAGTCTGCTGCTGGACAGCCAGCAGCAGCAGCAGCAGGAGAGGAAATTAATCAGCAACCCTCCTGCTAAGGGTAGACAGCTGCTCGTTCCACCCCCCCCCCCGCCTTAATTGGTTCTCCTCCCTTCCAACGGTGTTGAGGCGGGTGGGAACAGCCGGGGGTTGAGGGTACTGTGCTAAAAGAGGTGGAGTTATGCAGATCTAAAACGCGTGGATTGCAGCAGCAGCAAGCCGAAAAGTGCAGGCATGTGAGGGATCTAGAGGTTGACAGCATGTCTTCTTAACGGGAGTCCAGGAGGCCATCTCCACAAATGGACTTTTCAGAATCCTTGGGTGGCACCGTAGTCGGAAACCAATTCTGGTTATCGCTTCTCGGCCTTTTGGCTAAGATCAAGTGTAGTATCTGTTCTTATCAGTTTAATATCTGATACGTCCCCTATCTGGGGACCATATATTAAATGGATTTTTAGAACAGGGAGATGGAAAAAGAGCTTGCTCTGTCCACTCCACGCATTGACCTGGTATTGCAGTATCTCCAGGACCGGTGCACCCCTTCTTTAATGCAGTTTCTAAAATCAGAAAGAATTGAATTCAATGCTTTTTGTTCATTTTGCTTGTTTGTCGGATTTTGGGATGGACTCTTTGGCTTTGCTTTTCTTCTCCTCATTGGATTTTTCATGTTAAAAGTTGCAGAAGCCAGATGACAAGCTCATTTTGGTTCAACTTCAGCAACTGTGCATTGCATTGCCATGTAATGTAATGTAATGCAATGCTATCTATCTAGCTCTCCCTCTATACTTCCTTTTGGATAAACAGACATATTAGGCAAGCATTTTGGAGCTTTCACCTAAATAACTACAGGTGGTGAGATAAGCTGCACAATATAATTGACCTTTCAGTATATTGTTGCACACACACCATCTATTTAGCAAATGCCCTTGTTATCAACAGCAGCCTTTTAAACTCAGCTGAGCTAACAGGTATGTGAGCTGGTTACTCTGCTGCGCTTAAAATTTCTTTTTTGGTTTGCTACAATGCCTTTTCTGAAACGTTGTCTCCCTCTGCTGGAACACTGACTTCTTTCATTTAATGCCTGCAGACTATAAAAGAGAAACCAACCCAAAAAGTTTGGTTGATTAGTCTGTGGCATTCTTTTAAACTGTTGCTTATGGCGGTCTCTGTGAGCTTCTCAGTGACATTCAGCCATCCAGGTATCCCGCCTGCAGTAGACGGAATGTGGCAATGGAACGCTGGCTGCGCGTGTCATAATAGGCTCTGAGCCTTTATATACCTGCGCACAGCAGCAGCCACCTTCAGTCTGCTGCTGGACAGCCAGCAGCAGCAGCAGCAGGAGAGGAAATTAATCAGCAACCCTCCTGCTAAGGGTAGACAGCTGCTCGTTCCACCCCCCCCCCCGCCTTAATTGGTTCTCCTCCCTTCCAACGGTGTTGAGGCGGGTGGGAACAGCCGGGGGTTGAGGGTACTGTGCTAAAAGAGGTGGAGTTATGCAGATCTAAAACGCGTGGATTGCAGCAGCAGCAAGCCGAAAAGTGCAGGCATGTGAGGGATCTAGAGGTTGACAGCATGTCTTCTTAACGGGAGTCCAGGAGGCCATCTCCACAAATGGACTTTTCAGAATCCTTGGGTGGCACCGTAGTCGGAAACCAATTCTGGTTATCGCTTCTCGGCCTTTTGGCTAAGATCAAGTGTAGTATCTGTTCTTATCAGTTTAATATCTGATACGTCCCCTATCTGGGGACCATATATTAAATGGATTTTTAGAACAGGGAGATGGAAAAAGAGCTTGCTCTGTCCACTCCACGCATTGACCTGGTATTGCAGTATCTCCAGGACCGGTGCACCCCTTCTTTAATGCAGTTTCTAAAATCAGAAAGAATTGAATTCAATGCTTTTTGTTCATTTTGCTTGTTTGTCGGATTTTGGGATGGACTCTTTGGCTTTGCTTTTCTTCTCCTCATTGGATTTTTCATGTTAAAAGTTGCAGAAGCCAGATGACAAGCTCATTTTGGTTCAACTTCAGCAACTGTGCATTGCATTGCCATGTAATGTAATGTAATGCAATGCTATCTATCTAGCTCTCCCTCTATACTTCCTTTTGGATAAACAGACATATTAGGCAAGCATTTTGGAGCTTTCACCTAAATAACTACAGGTGGTGAGATAAGCTGCACAATATAATTGACCTTTCAGTATATTGTTGCACACACACCATCTATTTAGCAAATGCCCTTGTTATCAACAGCAGCCTTTTAAACTCACCTGAGCTAACAGGTATGTGAGCTGGTTACTCTGCTGCGCTTAAAATTTCTTTTTTGGTTTGCTACAATGCCTTTTCTGAAACGTTGTCTCCCTCTGCTGGAACACTGACTTCTTTCATTTAATGCCTGCAGACTATAAAAGAGAAACCAACCCAAAAAGTTTGGTTGATTAGTCTGTGGCATTCTTTTAAACTGTTGCTTATGGCGGTCTCTGTGAGCTTCTCATTGACATTCAGCCATCCAGGTATCCCGCCTGCAGTAGACGGAATGTGGCAATGGAACGCTGGCTGCGCGTGTCATAATAGGCTCTGAGCCTTTATATACCTGCGCACAGCAGCAGCCACCTTCAGTCTGCTGCTGGACAGCCAGCAGCAGCAGCAGCAGGAGAGGTAATTAATCAGCAACCCTCCTGCTAAGGGTAGACAGCTGCTCGTTCCACCCCCCCCCCCGCCTTAATTGGTTCTCCTCCCTTCCAACGGTGTTGAGGCGGGTGGGAACAGCCGGGGGTTGAGGGTACTGTGCTAAAAGAGGTGGAGTTATGAAGATCTAAAACGCGTGGATTGCAGCAGCAGCAAGCCGAAAAGTGCAGGCATGTGAGGGATCTAGAGGTTGACAGCATGTCTTCTTAACGGGAGTCCAGGTGGCCATCTCCACAAATGGACTTTTCAGAATCCTTGGGTGGCACCGTAGTCGGAAACCAATTCTGGTTATCGCTTCTCGGCCTTTTGGCTAAGATCAAGTGTAGTATCTGTTCTTATCAGTTTAATATCTGATACGTCCCCTATCTGGGGACCATATATTAAATGGATTTTTAGAACAGGGAGATGGAAAAAGAGCTTGCTCTGTCCACTCCACGCATTGACCTGGTATTGCAGTATCTCCAGGACCGGTGCACCCCTTCTTTAATGCAGTTTCTAAAATCAGAAAGAATTGAATTCAATGCTTTTTGTTCATTTTGCTTGTTTGTCGGATTTTGGGATGGACTCTTTGGCTTTGCTTTTCTTCTCCTCATTGGATTTTTCATGTTAAAAGTTGCAGAAGCCAGATGACAAGCTCATTTTGGTTCAACTTCAGCAACTGTGCATTGCATTGCCATGTAATGTAATGTAATGCAATGCTATCTATCTAGCTCTCCCTCTATACTTCCTTTTGGATAAACAGACATATTAGGCAAGCATTTTGGAGCTTTCACCTAAATAACTACAGGTGGTGAGATAAGCTGCACAATATAATTGACCTTTCAGTATATTGTTGCACACACACCATCTATTTAGCAAATGCCCTTGTTATCAACAGCAGCCTTTTAAACTCACCTGAGCTAACAGGTATGTGAGCTGGTTACTCTGCTGCGCTTAAAATTTCTTTTTTGGTTTGCTACAATGCCTTTTCTGAAACGTTGTCTCCCTCTGCTGGAACACTGACTTCTTTCATTTAATGCCTGCAGACTATAAAAGAGAAACCAACCCAAAAAGTTTGGTTGATTAGTCTGTGGCATTCTTTTAAACTGTTGCTTATGGCGGTCTCTGTGAGCTTCTCAGTGACATTCAGCCATCCAGGTATCCCGCCTGCAGTAGACGGAATGTGGCAATGGAACGCTGGCTGCGCGTGTCATAATAGGCTCTGAGCCTTTATATACCTGCGCACAGCAGCAGCCACCTTCAGTCTGCTGCTGGACAGCCAGCAGCAGCAGCAGCAGGAGAGGTAATTAATCAGCAACCCTCCTGCTAAGGGTAGACAGCTGCTCGTTCCACCCCCCCCCCGCCTTAATTGGTTCTCCTCCCTTCCAACGGTGTTGAGGCGGGTGGGAACAGCCGGGGGTTGAGGGTACTGTGCTAAAAGAGGTGGAGTTATGCAGATCTAAAACGCGTGGATTGCAGCAGCAGCAAGCCGAAAAGTGCAGGCATGTGAGGGATCTAGAGGTTGACAGCATGTCTTCTTAACGGGAGTCCAGGTGGCCATCTCCACAAATGGACTTTTCAGAATCCTTGGGTGGCACCGTAGTCGGAAACCAATTCTGGTTATCGCTTCTCGGCCTTTTGGCTAAGATCAAGTGTAGTATCTGTTCTTATCAGTTTAATATCTGATACGTCCCCTATCTGGGGACCATATATTAAATGGATTTTTAGAACAGGGAGATGGAAAAAGAGCTTGCTCTGTCCACTCCACGCATTGACCTGGTATTGCAGTATCTCCAGGACCGGTGCACCCCTTCTTTAATGCAGTTTCTAAAATCAGAAAGAATTGAATTCAATGCTTTTTGTTCATTTTGCTTGTTTGTCGGATTTTGGGATGGACTCTTTGGCTTTGCTTTTCTTCTCCTCATTGGATTTTTCATGTTAAAAGTTGCAGAAGCCAGATGACAAGCTCATTTTGGTTCAACTTCAGCAACTGTGCATTGCATTGCCATGTAATGTAATGTAATGCAATGCTATCTATCTAGCTCTCCCTCTATACTTCCTTTTGGATAAACAGACATATTAGGCAAGCATTTTGGAGCTTTCACCTAAATAACTACAGGTGGTGAGATAAGCTGCACAATATAATTGACCTTTCAGTATATTGTTGCACACACACCATCTATTTAGCAAATGCCCTTGTTATCAACAGCAGCCTTTTAAACTCACCTGAGCTAACAGGTATGTGAGCTGGTTACTCTGCTGCGCTTAAAATTTCTTTTTTGGTTTGCTACAATGCCTTTTCTGAAACGTTGTCTCCCTCTGCTGGAACACTGACTTCTTTCATTTAATGCCTGCAGACTATAAAAGAGAAACCAACCCAAAAAGTTTGGTTGATTAGTCTGTGGCATTCTTTTAAACTGTTGCTTATGGCGGTCTCTGTGAGCTTCTCAGTGACATTCAGCCATCCAGGTATCCCGCCTGCAGTAGACGGAATGTGGCAATGGAACGCTGGCTGCGCGTGTCATAATAGGCTCTGAGCTTTTATATACCTGCGCACAGCAGCAGCCACCTTCAGTCTGCTGCTGGACAGCCAGCAGCAGCAGCAGCAGGAGAGGTAATTAATCAGCAACCCTCCTGCTAAGGGTAGACAGCTGCTCGTTCCACCCCCCCCCCCCGCCTTAATTGGTTCTCCTCCCTTCCAACGGTGTTGAGGCGGGTGGGAACAGCCGGGGGTTGAGGGTACTGTGCTCAAAGAGGTGGAGTTATGCAGATCTAAAACGCGTGGATTGCAGCAGCAGCAAGCCGAAAAGTGCAGGCATGTGAGGGATCTAGAGGTTGACAGCATGTCTTCTTAACGGGAGTCCAGGTGGCCATCTCCACAAATGGACTTTTCAGAATCCTTGGGTGGCACCGTAGTCGGAAACCAATTCTGGTTATCGCTTCTCGGCCTTTTGGCTAAGATCAAGTGTAGTATCTGTTCTTATCAGTTTAATATCTGATACGTCCCCTATCTGGGGACCATATATTAAATGGATTTTTAGAACAGGGAAATGGAAAAAGAGCTTGCTCTGTCCACTCCACGCATTGACCTGGTATTGCAGTATCTCCAGGACCGGTGCACCCCTTCTTTAATGCAGTTTCTAAAATCAGAAAGAATTGAATTCAATGCTTTTTGTTCATTTTGCTTGTTTGTCGGATTTTGGGATGGACTCTTTGGCTTTGCTTTTCTTCTCCTCATTGGATTTTTCATGTTAAAAGTTGCAGAAGCCAGATGACAAGCTCATTTTGGTTCAACTTCAGCAACTGTGCATTGCATTGCCATGTAATGTAATGTAATGCAATGCTATCTATCTAGCTCTCCCTCTATACTTCCTTTTGGATAAACAGACATATTAGGCAAGCATTTTGGAGCTTTCACCTAAATAACTACAGGTGGTGAGATAAGCTGCACAATATAATTGACCTTTCAGTATATTGTTGCACACACACCATCTATTTAGCAAATGCCCTTGTTATCAACAGCAGCCTTTTAAACTCACCTGAGCTAACAGGTATGTGAGCTGGTTACTCTGCTGCGCTTAAAATTTCTTTTTTGGTTTGCTACAATGCCTTTTCTGAAACGTTGTCTCCCTCTGCTGGAACACTGACTTCTTTCATTTAATGCCTGCAGACTATAAAAGAGAAACCAACCCAAAAAGTTTGGTTGATTAGTCTGTGGCATTCTTTTAAACTGTTGCTTATGGCGGTCTCTGTGAGCTTCTCAGTGACATTCAGCCATCCAGGTATCCCGCCTGCAGTAGACGGAATGTGGCAATGGAACGCTGGCTGCGCGTGTCATAATAGGCTCTGAGCCTTTATATACCTGCGCACAGCAGCAGCCACCTTCAGTCTGCTGCTGGACAGCCAGCAGCAGCAGCAGCAGGAGAGGTAATTAATCAGCAACCCTCCTGCTAAGGGTAGACAGCTGCTCGTTACACCCCCCCCCCCCGCCTTAATTGGTTCTCCTCCCTTCCAACGGTGTTGAGGCGGGTGGGAACAGCCGGGGGTTGAGGGTACTGTGCTAAAAGAGGTGGAGTTATGCAGATCTAAAACGCGTGGATTGCAGCAGCAGCAAGCCGAAAAGTGCAGGCATGTGAGGGATCTAGAGGTTGACAGCATGTCTTCTTAACGGGAGTCCAGGTGGCCATCTTCACAAATGGACTTTTCAGAATCCTTGGGTGGCACCGTAGTCGGAAACCAATTCTGGTTATCGCTTCTCGGCCTTTTGGCTAAGATCAAGTGTAGTATCTGTTCTTATCAGTTTAATATCTGATACGTCCCCTATCTGGGGACCATATATTAAATGGATTTTTAGAACAGGGAGATGGAAAAAGAGCTTGCTCTGTCCACTCCACGCATTGACCTGGTATTGCAGTATCTCCAGGACCGGTGCACCCCTTCTTTAATGCAGTTTCTAAAATCAGAAAGAATTGAATTCAATGCTTTTTGTTCATTTTGCTTGTTTGTCGGATTTTGGGATGGACTCTTTGGCTTTGCTTTTCTTCTCCTCATTGGATTTTTCATGTTAAAAGTTGCAGAAGCCAGATGACAAGCTCATTTTGGTTCAACTTCAGCAACTGTGCATTGCATTGCCATGCAATGTAATGTAATGCAATGCTATCTATCTAGCTCTCCCTCTATACTTCCTTTTGGATAAACAGACATATTAGGCAAGCATTTTGGAGCTTTCACCTAAATAACTACAGGTGGTGAGATAAGCTGCACAATATAATTGACCTTTCAGTATATTGTTGCACACACACCATCTATTTAGCAAATGCCCTTGTTATCAACAGCAGCCTTTTAAACTCACCTGAGCTAACAGGTATGTGAGCTGGTTACTCTGCTGCGCTTAAAATTTCTTTTTTGGTTTGCTACAATGCCTTTTCTGAAACGTTGTCTCCCTCTGCTGGAACACTGACTTCTTTCATTTAATGCCTGCAGACTATAAAAGAGAAACCAACCCAAAAAGTTTGGTTGATTAGTCTGTGGCATTCTTTTAAACTGTTGCTTATGGCGGTCTCTGTGAGCTTCTCAGTGACATTCAGCCATCCAGGTATCCCGCCTGCAGTAGACGGAATGTGGCAATGGAACGCTGGCTGCGCGTGTCATAATAGGCTCTGAGCCTTTATATACCTGCGCACAGCAGCAGCCACCTTCAGTCTGCTGCTGGACAGCCAGCAGCAGCAGCAGCAGGAGAGGTAATTAATCAGCAACCCTCCTGCTAAGGGTAGACAGCTGCTCGTTCCACCCCCCCCCCGCCTTAATTGGTTCTCCTCCCTTCCAACGGTGTTGAGGCGGGTGGGAACAGCCGGGGGTTGAGGGTACTGTGCTAAAAGAGGTGGAGTTATGCAGATCTAAAACGCGTGGATTGCACCAGCAGCAAGCCGAAAAGTGCAGGCATGTGAGGGATCTAGAGGTTGACAGCATGTCTTCTTAACGGGAGTCCAGGTGGCCATCTCCACAAATGGACTTTTCAGAATCCTTGGGTGGCACCGTAGTCGGAAACCAATTCTGGTTATCGCTTCTCGGCCTTTTGGCTAAGATCAAGTGTAGTATCTGTTCTTATCAGTTTAATATCTGATACGTCCCCTATCTGGGGACCATATATTAAATGGATTTTTAGAACAGGGAGATGGAAAAAGAGCTTGCTCTGTCCACTCCACGCATTGACCTGGTATTGCAGTATCTCCAGGACCGGTGCACCCCTTCTTTAATGCAGTTTCTAAAATCAGAAAGAATTGAATTCAATGCTTTTTGTTCATTTTGCTTGTTTGTCGGATTTTGGGATGGACTCTTTGGCTTTGCTTTTCTTCTCCTCATTGGATTTTTCATGTTAAAAGTTGCAGAAGCCAGATGACAAGCTCATTTTGGTTCAACTTCAGCAACTGTGCATTGCATTGCCATGTAATGTAATGTAATGCAATGCTATCTATCTAGCTCTCCCTCTATACTTCCTTTTGGATAAACAGACATATTAGGCAAGCATTTTGGAGCTTTCACCTAAATAACTACAGGTGGTGAGATAAGCTGCACAATATAATTGACCTTTCAGTATATTGTTGCACACACACCATCTATTTAGCAAATGCCCTTGTTATCAACAGCAGCCTTTTAAACTCACCTGAGCTAACAGGTATGTGAGCTGGTTACTCTGCTGCGCTTAAAATTTCTTTTTTGGTTTGCTACAATGCCTTTTCTGAAACGTTGTCTCCCTCTGCTGGAACACTGACTTCTTTCATTTAATGCCTGCAGACTATAAAAGAGAAACCAACCCAAAAAGTTTGGTTGATTAGTCTGTGGCATTCTTTTAAACTGTTGCTTATGGCGGTCTCTGTGAGCTTCTCAGTGACATTCAGCCATCCAGGTATCCCGCCTGCAGTAGACGGAATGTGGCAATGGAACGCTGGCTGCGCGTGTCATAATAGGCTCTGAGCCTTTATATACCTGCGCACAGCAGCAGCCACCTTCAGTCTGCTGCTGGACAGCCAGCAGCAGCAGCAGCAGGAGAGGTAATTAATCAGCAACCCTCCTGCTAAGGGTAGACAGCTGCTCGTTCCACCCCCCCCCCCGCCTTAATTGGTTCTCCTCCCTTCCAACGGTGTTGAGGCGGGTGGGAACAGCCGGGGGTTGAGGGTACTGTGCTAAAAGAGGTGGAGTTATGCAGATCTAAAACGCGTGGATTGCAGCAGCAGCAAGCCGAAAAGTGCAGGCATGTGAGGGATCTAGAGGTTGACAGCATGTCTTCTTAACGGGAGTCCAGGTGGCCATCTCCACAAATGGACTTTTCAGAATCCTTGGGTGGCACCGTAGCCGGAAACCAATTCTGGTTATCGCTTCTCGGCCTTTTGGCTAAGATCAAGTGTAGTATCTGTTCTTATCAGTTTAATATCTGATACGTCCCCTATCTGGGGACCATATATTAAATGGATTTTTAGAACAGGGAGATGGAAAAAGAGCTTGCTCTGTCCACTCCACGCATTGACCTGGTATTGCAGTATCTCCAGGACCGGTGCACCCATTCTTTAATGCAGTTTCTAAAATCAGAAAGAATTGAATTCAATGCTTTTTGTTCATTTTGCTTGTTTGTCGGATTTTGGGATGGACTCTTTGGCTTTGCTTTTCTTCTCCTCATTGGATTTTTCATGTTAAAAGTTGCAGAAGCCAGATGACAAGCTCATTTTGGTTCAACTTCAGCAACTGTGCATTGCATTGCCATGTAATGTAATGTAATGCAATGCTATCTATCTAGCTCTCCCTCTATACTTCCTTTTGGATAAACAGACATATTAGGCAAGCATTTTGGAGCTTTCACCTAAATAACTACAGGTGGTGAGATAAGCTGCACAATATAATTGACCTTTCAGTATATTGTTGCACACACACCATCTATTTAGCAAATGCCCTTGTTATCAACAGCAGCCTTTTAAACTCACCTGAGCTAACAGGTATGTGAGCTGGTTACTCTGCTGCGCTTAAAATTTCTTTTTTGGTTTGCTACAATGCCTTTTCTGAAACGTTGTCTCCCTCTGCTGGAACACTGACTTCTTTCATTTAATGCCTGCAGACTATAAAAGAGAAACCAACCCAAAAAGTTTGGTTGATTAGTCTGTGGCATTCTTTTAAACTGTTGCTTATGGCGGTCTCTGTGAGCTTCTCAGTGACATTCAGCCATCCAGGTATCCCGCCTGCAGTAGACGGAATGTGGCAATGGAACGCTGGCTGCGCGTGTCATAATAGGCTCTGAGCCTTTATATACCTGCGCACAGCAGCAGCCACCTTCAGTCTGCTGCTGGACAGCCAGCAGCAGCAGCAGCAGGAGAGGTAATTAATCAGCAACCCTCCTGCTAAGGGTAGACAGCTGCTCGTTCCACCCCCCCCCCCCCGCCTTAATTGGTTCTCCTCCCTTCCAACGGTGTTGAGGCGGGTGGGAACAGCCGGGGGTTGAGGGTACTGTGCTAAAAGAGGTGGAGTTATGCAGATCTAAAACGCGTGGATTGCAGCAGCAGCAAGCCGAAAAGTGCAGGCATGTGAGGGATCTAGAGGTTGACAGCATGTCTTCTTAACGGGAGTCCAGGTGGCCATCTTCACAAATGGACTTTTCAGAATCCTTGGGTGGCACCGTAGTCGGAAACCAATTCTGGTTATCGCTTCTCGGCCTTTTGGCTAAGATCAAGTGTAGTATCTGTTCTTATCAGTTTAATATCTGATACGTCCCCTATCTGGGGACCATATATTAAATGGATTTTTAGAACAGGGAGATGGAAAAAGAGCTTGCTCTGTCCACTCCACGCATTGACCTGGTATTGCAGTATCTCCAGGACCGGTGCACCCCTTCTTTAATGCAGTTTCTAAAATCAGAAAGAATTGAATTCAATGCTTTTTGTTCATTTTGCTTGTTTGTCGGATTTTGGGATGGACTCTTTGGCTTTGCTTTTCTTCTCCTCATTGGATTTTTCATGTTAAAAGTTGCAGAAGCCAGATGACAAGCTCATTTTGGTTCAACTTCAGCAACTGTGCATTGCATTGCCATGTAATGTAATGTAATGCAATGCTATCTATCTAGCTCTCCCTCTATACTTCCTTTTGGATAAACAGACATATTAGGCAAGCATTTTGGAGCTTTCACCTAAATAACTACAGGTGGTGAGATAAGCTGCACAATATAATTGACCTTTCAGTATATTGTTGCACACACACCATCTATTTAGCAAATGCCCTTGTTATCAACAGCAGCCTTTTAAACTCACCTGAGCTAACAGGTATGTGAGCTGGTTACTCTGCTGCGCTTAAAATTTCTTTTTTGGTTTGCTACAATGCCTTTTCTGAAACGTTGTCTCCCTCTGCTGGAACACTGACTTCTTTCATTTAATGCCTGCAGACTATAAAAGAGAAACCAACCCAAAAAGTTTGGTTGATTAGTCTGTGGCATTCTTTTAAACTGTTGCTTATGGCGGTCTCTGTGAGCTTCTCAGTGACATTCAGCCATCCAGGTATCCCGCCTGCAGTAGACGGAATGTGGCAATGGAACGCTGGCTGCGCGTGTCATAATAGGCTCTGAGCCTTTATATACCTGCGCACAGCAGCAGCCACCTTCAGTCTGCTGCTGGACAGCCAGCAGCAGCAGCAGCAGGAGAGGTAATTAATCAGCAACCCTCCTGCTAAGGGTAGACAGCTGCTCGTTCCACCCCCCCCGCCTTAATTGGTTCTCCTCCCTTCCAACGGTGTTGAGGCGGGTGGGAACAGCCGGGGGTTGAGGGTACTGTGCTAAAAGAGGTGGAGTTATGCAGATCTAAAACGCGTGGATTGCACCAGCAGCAAGCCGAAAAGTGCAGGCATGTGAGGGATCTAGAGGTTGACAGCATGTCTTCTTAACGGGAGTCCAGGTGGCCATCTCCACAAATGGACTTTTCAGAATCCTTGGGTGGCACCGTAGTCGGAAACCAATTCTGGTTATCGCTTCTCGGCCTTTTGGCTAAGATCAAGTGTAGTATCTGTTCTTATCAGTTTAATATCTGATACGTCCCCTATCTGGGGACCATATATTAAATGGATTTTTAGAACAGGGAGATGGAAAAAGAGCTTGCTCTGTCCACTCCACGCATTGACCTGGTATTGCAGTATCTCCAGGACCGGTGCACCCCTTCTTTAATGCAGTTTCTAAAATCAGAAAGAATTGAATTCAATGCTTTTTGTTCATTTTGCTTGTTTGTCGGATTTTGGGATGGACTCTTTGGCTTTGCTTTTCTTCTCCTCATTGGATTTTTCATGTTAAAAGTTGCAGAAGCCAGATGACAAGCTCATTTTGGTTCAACTTCAGCAACTGTGCATTGCATTGCCATGTAATGTAATGTAATGCAATGCTATCTATCTAGCTCTCCCTCTATACTTCCTTTTGGATAAACAGACATATTAGGCAAGCATTTTGGAGCTTTCACCTAAATAACTACAGGTGGTGAGATAAGCTGCACAATATAATTGACCTTTCAGTATATTGTTGCACACACACCATCTATTTAGCAAATGCCCTTGTTATCAACAGCAGCCTTTTAAACTCACCTGAGCTAACAGGTATGTGAGCTGGTTACTCTGCTGCGCTTAAAATTTCTTTTTTGGTTTGCTACAATGCCTTTTCTGAAACGTTGTCTCCCTCTGCTGGAACACTGACTTCTTTCATTTAATGCCTGCAGACTATAAAAGAGAAACCAACCCAAAAAGTTTGGTTGATTAGTCTGTGGCATTCTTTTAAACTGTTGCTTATGGCGGTCTCTGTGAGCTTCTCAGTGACATTCAGCCATCCAGGTATCCCGCCTGCAGTAGACGGAATGTGGCAATGGAACGCTGGCTGCGCGTGTCATAATAGGCTCTGAGCCTTTATATACCTGCGCACAGCAGCAGCCACCTTCAGTCTGCTGCTGGACAGCCAGCAGCAGCAGCAGCAGGAGAGGTAATTAATCAGCAACCCTCCTGCTAAGGGTAGACAGCTGCTCGTTCCACCCCCCCCCCCGCCTTAATTGGTTCTCCTCCCTTCCAACGGTGTTGAGGCGGGTGGGAACAGCCGGGGGTTGAGGGTACTGTGCTAAAAGAGGTGGAGTTATGCAGATCTAAAACGCGTGGATTGCAGCAGCAGCAAGCCGAAAAGTGCAGGCATGTGAGGGATCTAGAGGTTGACAGCATGTCTTCTTAACGGGAGTCCAGGTGGCCATCTCCACAAATGGACTTTTCAGAATCCTTGGGTGGCACCGTAGTCGGAAACCAATTCTGGTTATCGCTTCTCGGCCTTTTGGCTAAGATCAAGTGTAGTATCTGTTCTTATCAGTTTAATATCTGATACGTCCCCTATCTGGGGACCATATATTAAATGGATTTTTAGAACAGGGAGATGGAAAAAGAGCTTGCTCTGTCCACTCCACGCATTGACCTGGTATTGCAGTATCTCCAGGACCGGTGCACCCCTTCTATAATGCAGTTTCTAAAATCAGAAAGAATTGAATTCAATGCTTTTTGTTCATTTTGCTTGTTTGTCGGATTTTGGGATGGACTCTTTGGCTTTGCTTTTCTTCTCCTCATTGGATTTTTCATGTTAAAAGTTGCAGAAGCCAGATGACAAGCTCATTTTGGTTCAACTTCAGCAACTGTGCATTGCATTGCCATGTAATGTAATGTAATGCAATGCTATCTATCTAGCTCTCCCTCTATACTTCCTTTTGGATAAACAGACATATTAGGCAAGCATTTTGGAGCTTTCACCTAAATAACTACAGGTGGTGAGATAAGCTGCACAATATAAATGACCTTTCAGTATATTGTTGCACACACACCATCTATTTAGCAAATGCCCTTGTTATCAACAGCAGCCTTTTAAACTCACCTGAGCTAACAGGTATGTGAGCTGGTTACTCTGCTGCGCTTAAAATTTCTTTTTTGGTTTGCTACAATGCCTTTTCTGAAACGTTGTCTCCCTCTGCTGGAACACTGACTTCTTTCATTTAATGCCTGCAGACTATAAAAGAGAAACCAACCCAAAAAGTTTGGTTGATTAGTCTGTGGCATTCTTTTAAACTGTTGCTTATGGCGGTCTCTGTGAGCTTCTCAGTGACATTCAGCCATCCAGGTATCCCGCCTGCAGTAGACGGAATGTGGCAATGGAACGCTGGCTGCGCGTGTCATAATAGGCTCTGAGCCTTTATATACCTGCGCACAGCAGCAGCCACCTTCAGTCTGCTGCTGGACAGCCAGCAGCAGCAGCAGCAGGAGAGGTAATTAATCAGCAACCCTCCTGCTAAGGGTAGACAGCTGCTCGTTCTACCCCCCCCCGCCTTAATTGGTTCTCCTCCCTTCCAACGGTGTTGAGGCGGGTGGGAACAGCCGGGGGTTGAGGGTACTGTGCTAAAAGAGGTGGAGTTATGCAGATCTAAAACGCGTGGATTGCAGCAGCAGCAAGCCGAAAAGTGCAGGCATGTGAGGGATCTAGAGGTTGACAGCATGTCTTCTTAACGGGAGTCCAGGTGGCCATCTCCACAAATGGACTTTTCAGAATCCTTGGGTGGCACCGTAGTCGGAAACCAATTCTGGTTATCGCTTCTCGGCCTTTTGGCTAAGATCAAGTGTAGTATCTGTTCTTATCAGTTTAATATCTGATACGTCCCCTATCTGGGGACCATATATTAAATGGATTTTTAGAACAGGGAGATGGAAAAAGAGCTTGCTCTGTCCACTCCACGCATTGACCTGGTATTGCAGTATCTCCAGGACCGGTGCACCCCTTCTTTAATGCAGTTTCTAAAATCAGAAAGAATTGAATTCAATGCTTTTTGTTCATTTTGCTTGTTTGTCGGATTTTGGGATGGACTCTTTGGCTTTGCTTTTCTTCTCCTCATTGGATTTTTCATGTTAAAAGTTGCAGAAGCCAGATGAAAAGCTCATTTTGGTTCAACTTCAGCAACTGTGCATTGCATTGCCATGTAATGTAATGTAATGCAATGCTATCTATCTAGCTCTCCCTCTATACTTCCTTTTGGATAAACAGACATATTAGGCAAGCAATTTGGAGCTTTCACCTAAATAACTACAGGTGGTGAGATAAGCTGCACAATATAATTGACCTTTCAGTATATTGTTGCACACACACCATCTATTTAGCAAATGCCCTTGTTATCAACAGCAGCCTTTTAAACTCACCTGAGCTAACAGGTATGTGAGCTGGTTACTCTGCTGCGCTTAAAATTTCTTTTTTGGTTTGCTACAATTCCTTTTCTGAAACGTTGTCTCCCTCTGCTGGAACACTGACTTCTTTCATTTAATGCCTGCAGACTATAAAAGAGAAACCAACCCAAAAAGTTTGGTTGATTAGTCTGTGGCATTCTTTTAAACTGTTGCTTATGGCGGTCTCTGTGAGCTTCTCAGTGACATTCAGCCATCCAGGTATCCCGCCTGCAGTAGACGGAATGTGGCAATGGAACGCTGGCTGCGCGTGTCATAATAGGCTCTGAGCCTTTATATACCTGCGCACAGCAGCAGCCACCTTCAGTCTGCTGCTGGACAGCCAGCAGCAGCAGCAGCAGGAGAGGTAATTAATCAGCAACCCTCCTGCTAAGGGTAGACAGCTGCTCGTTCCACCCCCCCCCCCGCCTTAATTGGTTCTCCTCCCTTCCAACGGTGTTGAGGCGGGTGGGAACAGCCGGGGGTTGAGGGTACTGTGCTAAAAGAGGTGGAGTTATGCAGATCTAAAAGGCGTGGATTGCAGCAGCAGCAAGCCGAAAAGTGCAGGCATGTGAGGGATCTAGAGGTTGACAGCATGTCTTCTTAACGGGAGTCCAGGTGGCCATCTCCACAAATGGACTTTTCAGAATCCTTGGGTGGCACCGTAGTCGGAAACCAATTCTGGTTATCGCTTCTCGGCCTTTTGGCTAAGATCAAGTGTAGTATCTGTTCTTATCAGTTTAATATCTGATACGTCCCCTATCTGGGGACCATATATTAAATGGATTTTTAGAACAGGGAGATGGAAAAAGAGCTTGCTCTGTCCACTCCACGCATTGACCTGGTATTGCAGTATCTCTAGGACCGGTGCACCCCTTCTTTAATGCAGTTTCTAAAATCAGAAAGAATTGAATTCAATGCTTTTTGTTCATTTTGCTTGTTTGTCGGATTTTGGGATGGACTCTTTGGCTTTGCTTTTCTTCTCCTCATTGGATTTTTCATGTTAAAAGTTGCAGAAGCCAGATGACAAGCTCATTTTGGTTCAACTTCAGCAACTGTGCATTGCATTGCCATGTAATGTAATGTAATGCAATGCTATCTATCTAGCTCTCCCTCTATACTTCCTTTTGGATAAACAGACATATTACGCAAGCATTTTGGAGCTTTCACCTAAATAACTACAGGTGGTGAGATAAGCTGCACAATATAATTGACCTTTCAGTATATTGTTGCACACACACCATCTATTTAGCAAATGCCCTTGTTATCAACAGCAGCCTTTTAAACTCACCTGAGCTAACAGGTATGTGAGCTGGTTACTCTGCTGCGCTTAAAATTTCTTTTTTGGTTTGCTACAATGCCTTTTCTGAAACGTTGTCTCCCTCTGCTGGAACACTGACTTCTTTCATTTAATGCCTGCAGACTATAAAAGAGAAACCAACCCAAAAAGTTTGGTTGATTAGTCTGTGGCATTCTTTTAAACTGTTGCTTATGGCGGTCTCTGTGAGCTTCTCAGTGACATTCAGCCATCCAGGTATCCCGCCTGCAGTAGACGGAATGTGGCAATGGAACGCTGGCTGCGCGTGTCATAATAGGCTCTGAGCCTTTATATACCTGCGCACAGCAGCAGCCACCTTCAGTCTGCTGCTGGACAGCCAGCAGCAGCAGCAGCAGGAGAGGTAATTAATCAGCAACCCTCCTGCTAAGGGTAGACAGCTGCTCGTTCCACCCCCCCCCCCGCCTTAATTGGTTCTCCTCCCTTCCAACGGTGTTGAGGCGGGTGGGAACAGCCGGGGGTTGAGGGTACTGTGCTAAAAGAGGTGGAGTTATGCAGATCTAAAACGCGTGGATTGCAGCAGCAGCAAGCCGAAAAGTGCAGGCATGTGAGGGATCTAGAGGTTGACAGCATGTCTTCTTAACGGGAGTCCAGGTGGCCATCTCCACAAATGGACTTTTCAGAATCCTTGGGTGGCACCGTAGTCGGAAACCAATTCTGGTTATCGCTTCTCGGCCTTTTGGCTAAGATCAAGTGTAGTATCTGTTCTTATCAGTTTAATATCTGATACGTCCCCTATCTGGGGACCATATATTAAATGGATTTTTAGAACAGGGAGATGGAAAAAGAGCTTGCTCTGTCCACTCCACGCATTGACCTGGTATTGCAGTATCTCCAGGACCGGTGCACCCCTTCTTTAATGCAGTTTCTAAAATCAGAAAGAATTGAATTCAATGCTTTTTGTTCATTTTGCTTGTTTGTCGGATTTTGGGATGGACTCTTTGGCTTTGCTTTTCTTCTCCTCATTGGATTTTTCATGTTAAAAGTTGCAGAAGCCAGATGACAAGCTCATTTTGGTTCAACTTCAGCAACTGTGCATTGCATTGCCATGTAATGTAATGTAATGCAATGCTATCTATCTAGCTCTCCCTCTATACTTCCTTTTGGATAAACAGACATATTAGGCAAGCATTTTGGAGCTTTCACCTAAATAACTACAGGTGGTGAGATAAGCTGCACAATATAATTGACCTTTCAGTATATTGTTGCACACACACCATCTATTTAGCAAATGCCCTTGTTATCAACAGCAGCCTTTTAAACTCACCTGAGCTAACAGGTATGTGAGCTGGTTACTCTGCTGCGCTTAAAATTTCTTTTTTGGTTTGCTACAATGCCTTTTCTGAAACGTTGTCTCCCTCTGCTGGAACACTGACTTCTTTCATTTAATGCCTGCAGACTATAAAAGAGAAACCAACCCAAAAAGTTTGGTTGATTAGTCTGTGGCATTCTTTTAAACTGTTGCTTATGGCGGTCTCTGTGAGCTTCTCAGTGACATTCAGCCATCCAGGTATCCCGCCTGCAGTAGACGGAATGTGGCAATGGAACGCTGGCTGCGCGTGTCATAATAGGCTCTGAGCCTTTATATACCTGCGCACAGCAGCAGCCACCTTCAGTCTGCTGCTGGACAGCCAGCAGCAGCAGCAGCAGGAGAGGTAATTAATCAGCAACCCTCCTGCTAAGGGTAGACAGCTGCTCGTTCCACCCCCCCCCCCGCCTTAATTGGTTCTCCTCCCTTCCAACGGTGTTGAGGCGGGTGGGAACAGCCGGGGGTTGAGGGTACTGTGCTAAAAGAGGTGGAGTTATGCAGATCTAAAACGCGTGGATTGCAGCAGCAGCAAGCCGAAAAGTGCAGGCATGTGAGGGATCTAGAGGTTGACAGCATGTCTTCTTAACGGGAGTCCAGGTGGCCATCTCCACAAATGGACTTTTCAGAATCCTTGGGTGGCACCGTAGTCGGAAACCAATTCTGGTTATCGCTTCTCGGCCTTTTGGCTAAGATCAAGTGTAGTATCTGTTCTTATCAGTTTAATATCTGATACGTCCCCTATCTGGGGACCATATATTAAATGGATTTTTAGAACAGGGAGATGGAAAAAGAGCTTGCTCTGTCCACTCCACGCATTGACCTGGTATTGCAGTATCTCCAGGACCGGTGCACCCCTTCTTTAATGCAGTTTCTAAAATCAGAAAGAATTGAATTCAATGCTTTTTGTTCATTTTGCTTGTTTGTCGGATTTTGGGATGGACTCTTTGGCTTTGCTTTTCTTCTCCTCATTGGATTTTTCATGTTAAAAGTTGCAGAAGCCAGATGACAAGCTCATTTTGGTTCAACTTCAGCAACTGTGCATTGCATTGCCATGTAATGTAATGTAATGCAATGCTATCTATCTAGCTCTCCCTCTATACTTCCTTTTGGATAAACAGACATATTAGGCAAGCATTTTGGAGCTTTCACCTAAATAACTACAGGTGGTGAGATAAGCTGCACAATATAATTGACCTTTCAGTATATTGTTGCACACACACCATCTATTTAGCAAATGCCCTTGTTATCAACAGCAGCCTTTTAAACTCACCTGAGCTAACAGGTATGTGAGCTGGTTACTCTGCTGCGCTTAAAATTTCTTTTTTGGTTTGCTACAATGCCTTTTCTGAAACGTTGTCTCCCTCTGCTGGAACACTGACTTCTTTCATTTAATGCCTGCAGACTATAAAAGAGAAACCAACCCAAAAAGTTTGGTTGATTAGTCTGTGGCATTCTTTTAAACTGTTGCTTATGGCGGTCTCTGTGAGCTTCTCAGTGACATTCAGCCATCCAGGTATCCCGCCTGCAGTAGACGGAATGTGGCAATGGAACGCTGGCTGCGCGTGTCATAATAGGCTCTGAGCCTTTATATACCTGCGCACAGCAGCAGCCACCTTCAGTCTGCTGCTGGACAGCCAGCAGCAGCAGCAGCAGGAGAGGTAATTAATCAGCAACCCTCCTGCTAAGGGTAGACAGCTGCTCGTTCCACCCCCCCCCCCCGCCTTAATTGGTTCTCCTCCCTTCCAACGGTGTTGAGGCGGGTGGGAACAGCCGGGGGTTGAGGGTACTGTGCTAAAAGAGGTGGAGTTATGCAGATCTAAAACGCGTGGATTGCAGCAGCAGCAAGCCGAAAAGTGCAGGCATGTGAGGGATCTAGAGGTTGACAGCATGTCTTCTTAACGGGAGTCCAGGTGGCCATCTTCACAAATGAACTTTTCAGAATCCTTGGGTGGCACCGTAGTCGGAAACCAATTCTGGTTATCGCTTCTCGGCCTTTTGGCTAAGATCAAGTGTAGTATCTGTTCTTATCAGTTTAATATCTGATACGTCCCCTATCTGGGGACCATATATTAAATGGATTTTTAGAACAGGGAGATGGAAAAAGAGCTTGCTCTGTCCACTCCACGCATTGACCTGGTATTGCAGTATCTCCAGGACCGGTGCACCCCTTCTTTAATGCAGTTTCTAAAATCAGAAAGAATTGAATTCAATGCTTTTTGTTCATTTTGCTTGTTTGTCGGATTTTGGGATGGACTCTTTGGCTTTGCTTTTCTTCTCCTCATTGGATTTTTCATGTTAAAAGTTGCAGAAGCCAGATGACAAGCTCATTTTGGTTCAACTTCAGCAACTGTGCATTGCATTGCCATGTAATGTAATGTAATGCAATGCTATCTATCTAGCTCTCCCTCTATACTTCCTTTTGGATAAACAGACATATTAGGCAAGCATTTTGGAGCTTTCACCTAAATAACTACAGGTGGTGAGATAAGCTGCACAATATAATTGACCTTTCAGTATATTGTTGCACACACACCATCTATTTAGCAAATGCCCTTGTTATCAACAGCAGCCTTTTAAACTCACCTGAGCTAACAGGTATGTGAGCTGGTTACTCTGCTGCGCTTAAAATTTCTTTTTTGGTTTGCTACAATGCCTTTTCTGAAACGTTGTCTCCCTCTGCTGGAACACTGACTTCTTTCATTTAATGCCTGCAGACTATAAAAGAGAAACCAACCCAAAAAGTTTGGTTGATTAGTCTGTGGCATTCTTTTAAACTGTTGCTTATGGCGGTCTCTGTGAGCTTCTCAGTGACATTCAGCCATCCAGGTATCCCGCCTGCAGTAGACGGAATGTGGCAATGGAACGCTGGCTGCGCGTGTCATAATAGGCTCTGAGCCTTTATATACCTGCGCACAGCAGCAGCCACCTTCAGTCTGCTGCTGGACAGCCAGCAGCAGCAGCAGCAGGAGAGGTAATTAATCAGCAACCCTCCTGCTAAGGGTAGACAGCTGCTCGTTCCACCCCCCCCCCCGCCTTAATTGGTTCTCCTCCCTTCCAACGGTGTTGAGGCGGGTGGGAACAGCCGGGGGTTGAGGGTACTGTGCTAAAAGAGGTGGAGTTATGCAGATCTAAAACGCGTGGATTGCAGCAGCAGCAAGCCGAAAAGTGCAGGCATGTGAGGGATCTAGAGGTTGACAGCATGTCTTCTTAACGGGAGTCCAGGTGGCCATCTCCACAAATGGACTTTTCAGAATCCTTGGGTGGCACCGTAGTCGGAAACCAATTCTGGTTATCGCTTCTCGGCCTTTTGGCTAAGATCAAGTGTAGTATCTGTTCTTATCAGTTTAATATCTGATACGTCCCCTATCTGGGGACCATATATTAAATGGATTTTTAGAACAGGGAGATGGAAAAAGAGCTTGCTCTGTCCACTCCACGCATTGACCTGGTATTGCAGTATCTCCAGGACCGGTGCAGCCCTTCTTTAATGCAGTTTCTAAAATCAGAAAGAATTGAATTCAATGCTTTTTGTTCATTTTGCTTGTTTGTCGGATTTTGGGATGGACTCTTTGGCTTTGCTTTTCTTCTCCTCATTGGATTTTTCATGTTAAAAGTTGCAGAAGCCAGATGACAAGCTCATTTTGGTTCAACTTCAGCAACTGTGCATTGCATTGCCATGTAATGTAATGTAATGCAATGCTATCTATCTAGCTCTCCCTCTATACTTCCTTTTGGATAAACAGACATATTAGGCAAGCATTTTGGAGCTTTCACCTAAATAACTACAGGTGGTGAGATAAGCTGCACAATATAATTGACCTTTCAGTATATTGTTGCACACACACCATCTATTTAGCAAATGCCCTTGTTATCAACAGCAGCCTTTTAAACTCACCTGAGCTAACAGGTATGTGAGCTGGTTACTCTGCTGCGCTTAAAATTTCTTTTTTGGTTTGCTACAATGCCTTTTCTGAAACGTTGTCTCCCTCTGCTGGAACACTGACTTCTTTCATTTAATGCCTGCAGACTATAAAAGAGAAACCAACCCAAAAAGTTTGGTTGATTAGTCTGTGGCATTCTTTTAAACTGTTGCTTATGGCGGTCTCTGTGAGCTTCTCAGTGACATTCAGCCATCCAGGTATCCCGCCTGCAGTAGACGGAATGTGGCAATGGAACGCTGGCTGCGCGTGTCATAATAGGCTCTGAGCCTTTATATACCTGCGCACAGCAGCAGCCACCTTCAGTCTGCTGCTGGACAGCCAGCAGCAGCAGCAGCAGGAGAGGTAATTAATCAGCAACCCTCCTGCTAAGGGTAGACAGCTGCTCGTTCCACCCCCCCCCCGCCTTAATTGGTTCTCCTCCCTTCCAACGGTGTTGAGGCGGGTGGGAACAGCCGGGGGTTGAGGGTACTGTGCTAAAAGAGGTGGAGTTATGCAGATCTAAAACGCGTGGATTGCAGCAGCAGCAAGCCGAAAAGTGCAGGCATGTGAGGGATCTAGAGGTTGACAGCATGTCTTCTTAACGGGAGTCCAGGTGGCCATCTCCACAAATGGACTTTTCAGAATCCTTGGGTGCACCGTAGTCGGAAACCAATTCTGGTTATCGCTTCTCGGCCTTTTGGCTAAGATCAAGTGTAGTATCTGTTCTTATCAGTTTAATATCTGATACGTCCCCTATCTGGGGACCATATATTAAATGGATTTTTAGAACAGGGAGATGGAAAAAGAGCTTGCTCTGTCCACTCCACGCATTGACCTGGTATTGCAGTATCTCCAGGACCGGTGCACCCCTTCTTTAATGCAGTTTCTAAAATCAGAAAGAATTGAATTCAATGCTTTTTGTTCATTTTGCTTGTTTGTCGGATTTTGGGATGGACTCTTTGGCTTTGCTTTTCTTCTCCTCATTGGATTTTTCATGTTAAAAGTTGCAGAAGCCAGATGACAAGCTCATTTTGGTTCAACTTCAGCAACTGTGCATTGCATTGCCATGTAATGTAATGTAATGCAATGCTATCTATCTAGCTCTCCCTCTATACTTCCTTTTGGATAAACAGACATATTAGGCAAGCATTTTGGAGCTTTCACCTAAATAACTACAGGTGGTGAGATAAGCTGCACAATATAATTGACCTTTCAGTATATTGTTGCACACACACCATCTATTTAGCAAATGCCCTTGTTATCAACAGCAGCCTTTTAAACTCACCTGAGCTAACAGGTATGTGAGCTGGTTACTCTGCTGCGCTTAAAATTTCTTTTTTGGTTTGCTACAATGCCTTTTCTGAAACGTTGTCTCCCTCTGCTGGAACACTGACTTCTTTCATTTAATGCCTGCAGACTATAAAAGAGAAACCAACCCAAAAAGTTTGGTTGATTAGTCTGTGGCATTCTTTTAAACTGTTGCTTATGGCGGTCTCTGTGAGCTTCTCAGTGACATTCAGCCATCCAGGTATCCCGCCTGCAGTAGACGGAATGTGGCAATGGAACGCTGGCTGCGCGTGTCATAATAGGCTCTGAGCCTTTATATACCTGCGCACAGCAGCAGCCACCTTCAGTCTGCTGCTGGACAGCCAGCAGCAGCAGCAGCAGGAGAGGTAATTAATCAGCAACCCTCCTGCTAAGGGTAGACAGCTGCTCGTTCCACCCCCCCCCCCCGCCTTAATTGGTTCTCCTCCCTTCCAACGGTGTTGAGGCGGGTGGGAACAGCCGGGGGTTGAGGGTACTGTGCTAAAAGAGGTGGAGTTATGCAGATCTAAAACGCGTGGATTGCAGCAGCAGCAAGCCGAAAAGTGCAGGCATGTGAGGGATCTAGAGGTTGACAGCATGTCTTCTTAACGGGAGTCCAGGTGGCCATCTCCACAAATGGACTTTTCAGAATCCTTGGGTGCACCGTAGTCGGAAACCAATTCTGGTTATCGCTTCTCGGCCTTTTGGCTAAGATCAAGTGTAGTATCTGTTCTTATCAGTTTAATATCTGATACGTCCCCTATCTGGGGACCATATATTAAATGGATTTTTAGAACAGGGAGATGGAAAAAGAGCTTGCTCTGTCCACTCCACGCATTGACCTGGTATTGCAGTATCTCCAGGACCGGTGCACCCCTTCTTTAATGCAGTTTCTAAAATCAGAAAGAATTGAATTCAATGCTTTTTGTTCATTTTGCTTGTTTGTCGGATTTTGGGATGGACTCTTTGGCTTTGCTTTTCTTCTCCTCATTGGATTTTTCATGTTAAAAGTTGCAGAAGCCAGATGACAAGCTCATTTTGGTTCAACTTCAGCAACTGTGCATTGCATTGCCATGTAATGTAATGTAATGCAATGCTATCTATCTAGCTCTCCCTCTATACTTCCTTTTGGATAAACAGACATATTAGGCAAGCATTTTGGAGCTTTCACCTAAATAACTACAGGTGGTGAGATAAGCTGCACAATATAATTGACCTTTCAGTATATTGTTGCACACACACCATCTATTTAGCAAATGCCCTTGTTATCAACAGCAGCCTTTTAAACTCACCTGAGCTAACAGGTATGTGAGCTGGTTACTCTGCTGCGCTTAAAATTTCTTTTTTGGTTTGCTACAATGCCTTTTCTGAAACGTTGTCTCCCTCTGCTGGAACACTGACTTCTTTCATTTAATGCCTGCAGACTATAAAAGAGAAACCAACCCAAAAAGTTTGGTTGATTAGTCTGTGGCATTCTTTTAAACTGTTGCTTATGGCGGTCTCTGTGAGCTTCTCAGTGACATTCAGCCATCCAGGTATCCCGCCTGCAGTAGACGGAATGTGGCAATGGAACGCTGGCTGCGCGTGTCATAATAGGCTCTGAGCCTTTATATACCTGCGCACAGCAGCAGCCACCTTCAGTCTGCTGCCAGCAGCAGCAGCAGCAGGAGAGGTAATTAATCAGCAACCCTCCTGCTAAGGGTAGACAGCTGCTCGTTCCACCCCCCCCCCGCCTTAATTGGTTCTCCTCCCTTCCAACGGTGTTGAGGCGGGTGGGAACAGCCGGGGGTTGAGGGTACTGTGCTAAGAGAGGTGGAGTTATGCAGATCTAAAACGCGTGGATTGCACCAGCAGCAAGCCGAAAAGTGCAGGCATGTGAGGGATCTTGAGGTTGACAGCATGTCTTCTTAACGGGAGTCCAGGTGGCCATCTCCACAAATGGACTTTTCAGAATCCTTGGGTGGCACCGTAGTCGGAAACCAATTCTGGTTATCGCTTCTCGGCCTTTTGGCTAAGATCAAGTGTAGTATCTGTTCTTATCAGTTTAATATCTGATACGTCCCCTATCTGGGGACCATATATTAAATGGATTTTTAGAACAGGGAGATGGAAAAAGAGCTTGCTCTGTCCACTCCACGCATTGACCTGGTATTGCAGTATCTCCAGGACCGGTGCACCCCTTCTTTAATGCAGTTTCTAAAATCAGAAAGAATTGAATTCAATGCTTTTTGTTCATTTTGCTTGTTTCTCGGATTTTGGGATGGACTCTTTGGCTTTGCTTTTCTTCTCCTCATTGGAATTTTCATGTTAAAAGTTGCAGAAGCCAGATGATAAGCTCATTTTGGTTCAACTTCAGCAACTGTGCATTGCATTGCCATGTAATGTAATGTAATGCAATGCTATCTATCTAGCTCTCCCTCTATACTTCCTTTTGGATAAACAGACATATTAGGCAAGCATTTTGGAGCTTTCACCTAAATAACTACAGGTGGTGAGATAAGCTGCACAATATAATTGACCTTTCAGTATATTGTTGCACACACACCATCTATTTAGCAAATGCCCTTGTTATCAACAGCAGCCTTTTAAACTCACCTGAGCTAACAGGTATGTGAGCTGGTTACTCTGCTGCGCTTAAAATTTCTTTTTTGGTTTGCTACAATGCCTTTTCTGAAACGTTGTCTCCCTCTGCTGGAACACTGACTTCTTTCATTTAATGCCTGCAGACTATAAAAGAGAAACCAACCCAAAAAGTTTGGTTGATTAGTCTGTGGCATTCTTTTAAACTGTTGCTTATGGCGGTCTCTGTGAGCTTCTCAGTGACATTCAGCCATCCAGGTATCCCGCCTGCAGTAGACGGAATGTGGCAATGGAACGCTAGCTGCGCGTGTCATAATAGGCTCTGAGCCTTTATATACCTGCGCACAGCAGCAGCCACCTTCAGTCTGCTGCTGGACAGCCAGCAGCAGCAGCAGCAGGAGAGGTAATTAATCAGCAACCCTCCTGCTAAGGGTAGACAGCTGCTCGTTCCACCCCCCCCCCCCGCCTTAATTGGTTCTCCTCCCTTCCAACGGTGTTGAGGCGGGTGGGAACAGCCGGGGGTTGAGGGTACTGTGCTAAAAGAGGTGGAGTTATGCAGATCTAAAACGCGTGGATTGCAGCAGCAGCAAGCCGAAAAGTGCAGGCATGTGAGGGATCTAGAGGTTGACAGCATGTCTTCTTAACGGGAGTCCAGGTGGCCATCTCCACAAATGGACTTTTCAGAATCCTTGGGTGGCACCGTAGTCGGAAACCAATTCTGGTTATCGCTTCTCGGCCTTTTGGCTAAGATCAAGTGTAGTATCTGTTCTTATCAGTTTAATATCTGATACGTCCCCTATCTGGGGACCATATATTAAATGGATTTTTAGAACAGGGAGATGGAAAAAGAGCTTGCTCTGTCCACTCCACGCATTGACCTGGTATTGCAGTATCTCCAGGACCGGTGCACCCCTTCTTTAATGCAGTTTCTAAAATCAGAAAGAATTGAATTCAATGCTTTTTGTTCATTTTGCTTGTTTGTCGGATTTTGGGATGGACTCTTTGGCTTTGCTTTTCTTCTCCTCATTGGATTTTTCATGTTAAAAGTTGCAGAAGCCAGATGACAAGCTCATTTTGGTTCAACTTCAGCAACTGTGCATTGCATTGCCATGTAATGTAATGTAATGCAATGCTATCTATCTAGCTCTCCCTCTATACTTCCTTTTGGATAAACAGACATATTAGGCAAGCATTTTGGAGCTTTCACCTAAATAACTACAGGTGGTGAGATAAGCTGCACAATATAATTGACCTTTCAGTATATTGTTGCACACACACCATCTATTTAGCAAATGCCCTTGTTATCAACAGCAGCCTTTTAAACTCACCTGAGCTAACAGGTATGTGAGCTGGTTACTCTGCTGCGCTTAAAATTTCTTTTTTGGTTTGCTACAATGCCTTTTCTGAAACGTTGTCTCCCTCTGCTGGAACACTGACTTTTTCATTTAATGCCTGCAGACTATAAAAGAGAAACCAACCCAAAAAGTTTGGTTGATTAGTCTGTGGCATTCTTTTAAACTGTTGCTTATGGCGGTCTCTGTGAGCTTCTCAGTGACATTCAGCCATCCAGGTATCCCGCCTGCAGTAGACGGAATGTGGCAATGGAACGCTGGCTGCGCGTGTCATAATAGGCTCTGAGCCTTTATATACCTGCGCACAGCAGCAGCCACCTTCAGTCTGCTGCTGGACAGCCAGCAGCAGCAGCAGCAGGAGAGGTAATTAATCAGCAACCCTCCTGCTAAGGGTAGACAGCTGCTCGTTCCAACCCCCCCCCCCCCGCCTTAATTGGTTCTCCTCCCTTCCAACGGTGTTGAGGCGGGTGGGAACAGCCGGGGGTTGAGGGTACTGTGCTAAAAGAGGTGGAGTTATGCAGATCTAAAACGCGTGGATTGCAGCAGCAGCAAGCCGAAAAGTGCAGGCATGTGAGGGATCTAGAGGTTGACAGCATGTCTTCTTAACGGGAGTCCAGGTGGCCATCTCCACAAATGGACTTTTCAGAATCCTTGGGTGGCACCGTAGTCAGAAACCAATTCTGGTTATCGCTTCTCGGCCTTTTGGCTAAGATCAAGTGTAGTATCTGTTCTTATCAGTTTAATATCTGATACGTCCCCTATCTGGGGACCATATATTAAATGGATTTTTAGAACAGGGAGATGGAAAAAGAGCTTGCTCTGTCCACTCCACGCATTGACCTGGTATTGCAGTATCTCCAGGACCGGTGCACCCCTTCTTTAATGCAGTTTCTAAAATCAGAAAGAATTGAATTCAATGCTTTTTGTTCATTTTGCTTGTTTGTCGGATTTTGGGATGGACTCTTTGGCTTTGCTTTTCTTCTCCTCATTGGATTTTTCATGTTAAAAGTTGCAGAAGCCAGATGACAATCTCATTTTGGTTCAACTTCAGCAACTGTGCATTGCATTGCCATGTAATGTAATGTAATGCAATGCTATCTATCTAGCTCTCCCTCTATACTTCCTTTTGGATAAACAGACATATTAGGCAAGCATTTTGGAGCTTTCACCTAAATAACTACAGGTGGTGAGATAAGCTGCACAATATAATTGACCTTTCAGTATATTGTTGCACACACACCATCTATTTAGCAAATGCCCTTGTTATCAACAGCAGCCTTTTAAACTCACCTGAGCTAACAGGTATGTGAGCTGGTTACTCTGCTGCGCTTAAAATTTCTTTTTTGGTTTGCTACAATGCCTTTTCTGAAACGTTGTCTCCCTCTGCTGGAACACTGACTTCTTTCATTTAATGCCTGCAGACTATAAAAGAGAAACCAACCCAAAAAGTTTGGTTGATTAGTCTGTGGCATTCTTTTAAACTGTTGCTTATGGCGGTCTCTGTGAGCTTCTCAGTGACATTCAGCCATCCAGGTATCCCGCCTGCAGTAGACGGAATGTGGCAATGGAACGCTGGCTGCGCGTGTCATAATAGGCTCTGAGCCTTTATATACCTGCGCACAGCAGCAGCCACCTTCAGTCTGCTGCTGGACAGCCAGCAGCAGCAGCAGCAGCAGGAGAGGTAATTAATCAGCAACCCTCCTGCTAAGGGTAGACAGCTGCTCGTTCCACCCCCCCCCCGCCTTAATTGGTTCTCCTCCCTTCCAACGGTGTTGAGGCGGGTGGGAACAGCCGGGGGTTGAGGGTACTGTGCTAAAAGAGGTGGAGTTATGCAGATCTAAAACGCGTGGATTGCAGCAGCAGCAAGCCGAAAAGTGCAGGCATGTGAGGGATCTAGAGGTTGACAGCATGTCTTCTTAACGGGAGTCCAGGTGGCCATCTCCACAAATGGACTTTTCAGAATCCTTGGGTGGCACCGTAGTCGGAAACCAATTCTGGTTATCGCTTCTCGGCCTTTTGGCTAAGATCAAGTGTAGTATCTGTTCTTATCAGTTTAATATCTGATACGTCCCCTATCTGGGGACCATATATTAAATGGATTTTTAGAACAGGGAGATGGAAAAAGAGCTTGCTCTGTCCACTCCACGCATTGACCTGGTATTGCAGTATCTCCAGGACCGGTGCACCCCTTCTTTAATGCAGTTTCTAGAATCAGAAAGAATTGAATTCAATGCTTTTTGTTCATTTTGCTTGTTTGTCGGATTTTGGGATGGACTCTTTGGCTTTGCTTTTCTTCTCCTCATTGGATTTTTCATGTTAAAAGTTGCAGAAGCCAGATGACAAGCTCATTTTGGTTCAACTTCAGCAACTGTGCATTGCATTGCCATGTAATGTAATGTAATGCAATGCTATCTATCTAGCTCTCCCTCTATACTTCCTTTTGGATAAACAGACATATTAGGCAAGCATTTTGGAGCTTTCACCTAAATAACTACAGGTGGTGAGATAAGCTGCACAATATAATTGACCTTTCAGTATATTGTTGCACACACACCATCTATTTAGCAAATGCCCTTGTTATCAACAGCAGCCTTTTAAACTCACCTGAGCTAACAGGTATGTGAGCTGGTTACTCTGCTGCGCTTAAAATTTCTTTTTTGGTTTGCTACAATGCCTTTTCTGAAACGTTGTCTCCCTCTGCTGGAACACTGACTTCTTTCATTTAATGCCTGCAGACTATAAAAGAGAAACCAACCCAAAAAGTTTGGTTGATTAGTCTGTGGCATTCTTTTAAACTGTTGCTTATGGCGGTCTCTGTGAGCTTCTCAGTGACATTCAGCCATCCAGGTATCCCGCCTGCAGTAGACGGAATGTGGCAATGGAACGCTGGCTGCGCGTGTCATAATAGGCTCTGAGCCTTTATATACCTGCGCACAGCAGCAGCCACCTTCAGTCTGCTGCTGGACAGCCAGCAGCAGCAGCAGCAGGAGAGGTAATTAATCAGCAACCCTCCTGCTAAGGGTAGACAGCTGCTCGTTCCAACCCCCCCCCCCCCCGCCTTAATTGGTTCTCCTCCCTTCCAACGGTGTTGAGGCGGGTGGGAACAGCCGGGGGTTGAGGGTACTGTGCTAAAAGAGGTGGAGTTATGCAGATCTAAAACGCGTGGATTGCAGCAGCAGCAAGCCGAAAAGTGCAGGCATGTGAGGGATCTAGAGGTTGACAGCATGTCTTCTTAACGGGAGTCCAGGTGGCCATCTCCACAAATGGACTTTTCAGAATCCTTGGGTGGCACCGTAGTCGGAAACCAATTCTGGTTATCGCTTCTCGGCCTTTTGGCTAAGATCAAGTGTAGTATCTGTTCTTATCAGTTTAATATCTGATACGTCCCCTATCTGGGGACCATATATTAAATGGATTTTTAGAACAGGGAGATGGAAAAAGAGCTTGCTCTGTCCACTCCACGCATTGACCTGGTATTGCAGTATCTCCAGGACCGGTGCACCCCTTCTTTAATGCAGTTTCTAAAATCAGAAAGAATTGAATTCAATGCTTTTTGTTCATTTTGCTTGTTTGTCGGATTTTGGGATGGACTCTTTGGCTTTGCTTTTCTTCTCCTCATTGGATTTTTCATGTTAAAAGTTGCAGAAGCCAGATGACAATCTCATTTTGGTTCAACTTCAGCAACTGTGCATTGCATTGCCATGTAATGTAATGTAATGCAATGCTATCTATCTAGCTCTCCCTCTATACTTCCTTTTGGATAAACAGACATATTAGGCAAGCATTTTGGAGCTTTCACCTAAATAACTACAGGTGGTGAGATAAGCTGCACAATATAATTGACCTTTCAGTATATTGTTGCACACACACCATCTATTTAGCAAATGCCCTTGTTATCAACAGCAGCCTTTTAAACTCACCTGAGCTAACAGGTATGTGAGCTGGTTACTCTGCTGCGCTTAAAATTTCTTTTTTGGTTTGCTACAATGCCTTTTCTGAAACGTTGTCTCCCTCTGCTGGAACACTGACTTCTTTCATTTAATGCCTGCAGACTATAAAAGAGAAACCAACCCAAAAAGTTTGGTTGATTAGTCTGTGGCATTCTTTTAAACTGTTGCTTATGGCGGTCTCTGTGAGCTTCTCAGTGACATTCAGCCATCCAGGTATCCCGCCTGCAGTAGACGGAATGTGGCAATGGAACGCTGGCTGCGCGTGTCATAATAGGCTCTGAGCCTTTATATACCTGCGCACAGCAGCAGCCACCTTCAGTCTGCTGCTGGACAGCCAGCAGCAGCAGCAGCAGCAGGAGAGGTAATTAATCAGCAACCCTCCTGCTAAGGGTAGACAGCTGCTCGTTCCACCCCCCCCCCGCCTTAATTGGTTCTCCTCCCTTCCAACGGTGTTGAGGCGGGTGGGAACAGCCGGGGGTTGAGGGTACTGTGCTAAAAGAGGTGGAGTTATGCAGATCTAAAACGCGTGGATTGCAGCAGCAGCAAGCCGAAAAGTGCAGGCATGTGAGGGATCTAGAGGTTGACAGCATGTCTTCTTAACGGGAGTCCAGGTGGCCATCTCCACAAATGGACTTTTCAGAATCCTTGGGTGGCACCGTAGTCGGAAACCAATTCTGGTTATCGCTTCTCGGCCTTTTGGCTAAGATCAAGTGTAGTATCTGTTCTTATCAGTTTAATATCTGATACGTCCCCTATCTGGGGACCATATATTAAATGGATTTTTAGAACAGGGAGATGGAAAAAGAGCTTGCTCTGTCCACTCCACGCATTGACCTGGTATTGCAGTATCTCCAGGACCGGTGCACCCCTTCTTTAATGCAGTTTCTAGAATCAGAAAGAATTGAATTCAATGCTTTTTGTTCATTTTGCTTGTTTGTCGGATTTTGGGATGGACTCTTTGGCTTTGCTTTTCTTCTCCTCATTGGATTTTTCATGTTAAAAGTTGCAGAAGCCAGATGACAAGCTCATTTTGGTTCAACTTCAGCAACTGTGCATTGCATTGCCATGTAATGTAATGTAATGCAATGCTATCTATCTAGCTCTCCCTCTATACTTCCTTTTGGATAAACAGACATATTAGGCAAGCATTTTGGAGCTTTCACCTAAATAACTACAGGTGGTGAGATAAGCTGCACAATATAATTGACCTTTCAGTATATTGTTGCACACACACCATCTATTTAGCAAATGCCCTTGTTATCAACAGCAGCCTTTTAAACTCACCTGAGCTAACAGGTATGTGAGCTGGTTACTCTGCTGCGCTTAAAATTTCTTTTTTGGTTTGCTACAATGCCTTTTCTGAAACGTTGTCTCCCTCTGCTGGAACACTGACTTCTTTCATTTAATGCCTGCAGACTATAAAAGAGAAACCAACCCAAAAAGTTTGGTTGATTAGTCTGTGGCATTCTTTTAAACTGTTGCTTATGGCGGTCTCTGTGAGCTTCTCAGTGACATTCAGCCATCCAGGTATCCCGCCTGCAGTAGACGGAATGTGGCAATGGAACGCTGGCTGCGCGTGTCATAATAGGCTCTGAGCCTTTATATACCTGCGCACAGCAGCAGCCACCTTCAGTCTGCTGCTGGACAGCCAGCAGCAGCAGCAGCAGGAGAGGTAATTAATCAGCAACCCTCCTGCTAAGGGTAGACAGCTGCTCGTTCCACCCCCCCCCGCCTTAATTGGTTCTCCTCCCTTCCAACGGTGTTGAGGCGGGTGGGAACAGTCGGGGGTTGAGGGTACTGTGCTAAAAGAGGTGGAGTTATGCAGATCTAAAACGCGTGGATTGCAGCAGCAGCAAGCCGAAAAGTGCAGGCATGTGAGGGATCTAGAGGTTGACAGCATGTCTTCTTAACGGGAGTCCAGGTGGCCATCTCCACAAATGGACTTTTCAGAATCCTTGGGTGGCACCGTAGTCGGAAACCAATTCTGGTTATCGCTTCTCGGCCTTTTGGCTAAGATCAAGTGTAGTATCTGTTCTTATCAGTTTAATATCTGATACGTCCCCTATCTGGGGACCATATATTAAATGGATTTTTAGAACAGGGAGATGGAAAAAGAGCTTGCTCTGTCCACTCCACGCATTGACCTGGTATTGCAGTATCTCCAGGACCGGTGCACCCCTTCTTTAATGCAGTTTCTAAAATCAGAAAGAATTGAATTCAATGCTTTTTGTTCATTTTGCTTGTTTGTCGGATTTTGGGATGGACTCTTTGGCTTTGCTTTTCTTCTCCTCATTGGATTTTTCATGTTAAAAGTTGCAGAAGCCAGATGACAAGCTCATTTTGGTTCAACTTCAGCAACTGTGCATTGCATTGCCATGTAATGTAATGTAATGCAATGCTATCTATCTAGCTCTCCCTCTATACTTCCTTTTGGATAAACAGACATATTAGGCAAGCATTTTGGAGCTTTCACCTAAATAACTACAGGTGGTGAGATAAGCTGCACAATATAATTGACCTTTCAGTATATTGTTGCACACACACCATCTATTTAGCAAATGCCCTTGTTATCAACAGCAGCCTTTTAAACTCACCTGAGCTAACAGGTATGTGAGCTGGTTACTCTGCTGCGCTTAAAATTTCTTTTTTGGTTTGCTACAATGCCTTTTCTGAAACGTTGTCTCCCTCTGCTGGAACACTGACTTCTTTCATTTAATGCCTGCAGACTATAAAAGAGAAACCAACCCAAAAAGTTTGGTTGATTAGTCTGTGGCATTCTTTTAAACTGTTGCTTATGGCGGTCTCTGTGAGCTTCTCAGTGACATTCAGCCATCCAGGTATCCCGCCTGCAGTAGACGGAATGTGGCAATGGAACGCTGGCTGCGCGTGTCATAATAGGCTCTGAGCCTTTATATACCTGCGCACAGCAGCAGCCACCTTCAGTCTGCTGCTGGACAGCCAGCAGCAGCAGCAGCAGGAGAGGTAATTAATCAGCAACCCTCCTGCTAAGGGTAGACAGCTGCTCGTTCCACCCCCCCCCCGCCTTAATTGGTTCTCCTCCCTTCCAACGGTGTTGAGGCGGGTGGGAACAGCCGGGGGTTGAGGGTACTGTGCTAAAAGAGGTGGAGTTATGCAGATCTAAAACGCGTGGATTGCAGCAGCAGCAAGCCGAAAAGTGCAGGCATGTGAGGGATCTAGAGGTTGACAGCATGTCTTCTTAACGGGAGTCCAGGTGGCCATCTCCACAAATGGACTTTTCAGAATCCTTGGGTGGCACCGTAGTCGGAAACCAATTCTGGTTATCGCTTCTCGGCCTTTTGGCTAAGATCAAGTGTAGTATCTGTTCTTATCAGTTTAATATCTGATACGTCCCCTATCTGGGGACCATATATTAAATGGATTTTTAGAACAGGGAGATGGAAAAAGAGCTTGCTCTGTCCACTCCACGCATTGACCTGGTATTGCAGTATCTCCAGGACCGGTGCACCCCTTCTTTAATGCAGTATCTAAAATCAGAAAGAATTGAATTCAATGCTTTTTGTTCATTTTGCTTGTTTGTCGGATTTTGGGATGGACTCTTTGGCTTTGCTTTTCTTCTCCTCATTGGATTTTTCATGTTAAAAGTTGCAGAAGCCAGATGACAAGCTCATTTTGGTTCAACTTCAGCAACTGTGCATTGCATTGCCATGTAATGTAATGTAATGCAATGCTATCTATCTAGCTCTCCCTCTATACTTCCTTTTGGATAAACAGACATATTAGGCAAGCATTTTGGAGCTTTCACCTAAATAACTACAGGTGGTGAGATAAGCTGCACAATATAA
This sequence comes from Phyllobates terribilis, assembly GCF_046119375.1. NCBI lineage: Eukaryota > Metazoa > Chordata > Amphibia > Anura > Dendrobatidae > Phyllobates > Phyllobates terribilis. Next base: position 9,561,338 of record NW_027362800.1, on the reverse strand, counting down.
TTGACCTTTCAGTATATTGTTGCACACACACCATCTATTTAGCAAATGCCCTTGTTATCAACAGCAGCCTTTTAAACTCACCTGAGCTAACAGGTATGTGAGCTGGTTACTCTGCTGCGCTTAAAATTTCTTTTTTGGTTTGCTACAATGCCTTTTCTGAAACGTTGTCTCCCTCTGCTGGAACACTGACTTCTTTCATTTAATGCCTGCAGACTATAAAAGAGAAACCAACCCAAAAAGTTTGGTTGATTAGTCTGTGGCATTCTTTTAAACTGTTGCTTATGGCGGTCTCTGTGAGCTTCTCAGTGACATTCAGCCATCCAGGTATCCCGCCTGCAGTAGACGGAATGTGGCAATGGAACGCTGGCTGCGCGTGTCATAATAGGCTCTGAGCCTTTATATACCTGCGCACAGCAGCAGCCACCTTCAGTCTGCTGCTGGACAGCCAGCAGCAGCAGCAGGAGAGGTAATTAATCAGCAACCCTCCTGCTAAGGGTAGACAGCTGCTCGTTCCACCCCCCCCCCCCCCCCGCCTTAATTGGTTCTCCTCCCTTCCAACGGTGTTGAGGCGGGTGGGAACAGCCGGGGGTTGAGGGTACTGTGCTAAAAGAGGTGGAGTTATGCAGATCTAAAACGCGTGGATTGCAGCAGCAGCAAGCCGAAAAGTGCAGGCATGTGAGGGATCTAGAGGTTGACAGCATGTCTTCTTAACGGGAGTCCAGGTGGCCATCTCCACAAATGGACTTTTCAGAATCCTTGGGTGGCACCGTAGTCGGAAACCAATTCTGGTTATCGCTTCTCGGCCTTTTGGCTAAGATCAAGTGTAGTATCTGTTCTTATCAGTTTAATATCTGATACGTCCCCTATCTGGGGACCATATATTAAATGGATTTTTAGAACAGGGAGATGGAAAAAGAGCTTGCTCTGTCCACTCCACGCATTGACCTGGTATTGCAGTATCTCCAGGACCGGTGCACCCCTTCTTTAATGCAGTTTCTAAAATCAGAAAGAATTGAATTCAATGCTTTTTGTTCATTTTGCTTGTTTGTCGGATTTTGGGATGGACTCTTTGGCTTTGCTTTTCTTCTCCTCATTGGATTTTTCATGTTAAAAGTTGCAGAAGCCAGATGACAAGCTCATTTTGGTTCAACTTCAGCAACTGTGCATTGCATTGCCATGTAATGTAATGTAATGCAATGCTATCTATCTAGCTCTCCCTCTATACTTCCTTTTGGATAAACAGACATATTAGGCAAGCATTTTGGAGCTTTCACCTAAATAACTACAGGTGGTGAGATAAGCTGCACAATATAATTGACCTTTCAGTATATTGTTGCACACACACCATCTATTTAGCAAATGCCCTTGTTATCAACAGCAGCCTTTTAAACTCACCTGAGCTAACAGGTATGTGAGCTGGTTACTCTGCTGCGCTTAAAATTTCTTTTTTGGTTTGCTACAATGCCTTTTCTGAAACGTTGTCTCCCTCTGCTGGAACACTGACTTCTTTCATTTAATGCCTGCAGACTATAAAAGAGAAACCAACCCAAAAAGTTTGGTTGATTAGTCTGTGGCATTCTTTTAAACTGTTGCTTATGGCGGTCTCTGTGAGCTTCTCAGTGACATTCAGCCATCCAGGTATCCCGCCTGCAGTAGACGGAATGTGGCAATGGAACGCTGGCTGCGCGTGTCATAATAGGCTCTGAGCCTTTATATACCTGCGCACAGCAGCAGCCACCTTCAGTCTGCTGCTGGACAGCCAGCAGCAGCAGCAGCAGGAGAGGTAATTAATCAGCAACCCTCCTGCTAAGGGTAGACAGCTGCTCGTTCCACCCCCCCCCCCCCGCCTTAATTGGTTCTCCTCCCTTCCAACGGTGTTGAGGCGGGTGGGAACAGCCGGGGGTTGAGGGTACTGTGCTAAAAGAGGTGGAGTTATGCAGATCTAAAACGCGTGGATTGCAGCAGCAGCAAGCCGAAAAGTGCAGGCATGTGAGGGATCTAGAGGTTGACAGCATGTCTTCTTAACGGGAGTCCAGGTGGCCATCTCCACAAATGGACTTTTCAGAATCCTTGGGTGGCACCGTAGTCGGAAACCAATTCTGGTTATCGCTTCTCGGCCTTTTGGCTAAGATCAAGTGTAGTATCTGTTCTTATCAGTTTAATATCTGATACGTCCCCTATCTGGGGACCATATATTAAATGGATTTTTAGAACAGGGAGATGGAAAAAGAGCTTGCTCTGTCCACTCCACGCATTGACCTGGTATTGCAGTATCTCCAGGACCGGTGCACCCCTTCTTTAATGCAGTTTCTAAAATCAGAAAGAATTGAATTCAATGCTTTTTGTTCATTTTGCTTGTTTGTCGGATTTTGGGATGGACTCTTTGGCTTTGCTTTTCTTCTCCTCATTGGATTTTTCATGTTAAAAGTTGCAGAAGCCAGATGACAAGCTCATTTTGGTTCAACTTCAGCAACTGTGCATTGCATTGCCATGTAATGTAATGTAATGCAATGCTATCTATCTAGCTCTCCCTCTATACTTCCTTTTGGATAAACAGACATATTAGGCAAGCATTTTGGAGCTTTCACCTAAATAACTACAGGTGGTGAGATAAGCTGCACAATATAATTGACCTTTCAGTATATTGTTGCACACACACCATCTATTTAGCAAATGCCCTTGTTATCAACAGCAGCCTTTTAAACTCACCTGAGCTAACAGGTATGTGAGCTGGTTACTCTGCTGCGCTTAAAATTTCTTTTTTGGTTTGCTACAATGCCTTTTCTGAAACGTTGTCTCCCTCTGCTGGAACACTGACTTCTTTCATTTAATGCCTGCAGACTATAAAAGAGAAACCAACCCAAAAAGTTTGGTTGATTAGTCTGTGGCATTCTTTTAAACTGTTGCTTATGGCGGTCTCTGTGAGCTTCTCATTGACATTCAGCCATCCAGGTATCCCGCCTGCAGTAGACGGAATGTGGCAATGGAACACTGGCTGCGCGTGTCATAATAGGCTCTGAGCCTTTATATACCTGCGCACAGCAGCAGCCACCTTCAGTCTGCTGCTGGACAGCCAGCAGCAGCAGCAGCAGGAGAGGTAATTAATCAGCAACCCTCCTGCTAAGGGTAGACAGCTGCTCGTTCCACCCCCCCCCCCGCCTTAATTGGTTCTCCTCCCTTCCAACGGTGTTGAGGCGGGTGGGAACAGCCGGGGGTTGAGGGTACTGTGCTAAAAGAGGTGGAGTTATGCAGATCTAAAACGCGTGGATTGCAGCAGCAGCAAGCCGAAAAGTGCAGGCATGTGAGGGATCTAGAGGTTGACAGCATGTCTTCTTAACGGGAGTCCAGGTGGCCATCTCCACAAATGGACTTTTCAGAATCCTTGGGTGGCACCGTAGTCGGAAACCAATTCTGGTTATCGCTTCTCGGCCTTTTGGCTAAGATCAAGTGTAGTATCTGTTCTTATCAGTTTAATATCTGATACGTCCCCTATCTGGGGACCATATATTAAATGGATTTTTAGAACAGGGAGATGGAAAAAGAGCTTGCTCTGTCCACTCCACGCATTGACCTGGTATTGCAGTATCTCCAGGACCGGTGCACCCCTTCTTTAATGCAGTTTCTAAAATCAGAAAGAATTGAATTCAATGCTTTTTGTTCATTTTGCTTGTTTGTCGGATTTTGGGATGGACTCTTTGGCTTTGCTTTTCTTCTCCTCATTGGATTTTTCATGTTAAAAGTTGCAGAAGCCAGATGACAAGCTCATTTTGGTTCAACTTCAGCAACTGTGCATTGCATTGCCATGTAATGTAATGTAATGCAATGCTATCTATCTAGCTCTCCCTCTATACTTCCTTTTGGATAAACAGACATATTAGGCAAGCATTTTGGAGCTTTCACCTAAATAACTACAGGTGGTGAGATAAGCTGCACAATATAATTGACCTTTCAGTATATTGTTGCACACACACCATCTATTTAGCAAATGCCCTTGTTATCAACAGCAGCCTTTTAAACTCACCTGAGCTAACAGGTATGTGAGCTGGTTACTCTGCTGCGCTTAAAATTTCTTTTTTGGTTTGCTACAATGCCTTTTCTGAAACGTTGTCTCCCTCTGCTGGAACACTGACTTTTTCATTTAATGCCTGCAGACTATAAAAGAGAAACCAACCCAAAAAGTTTGGTTGATTAGTCTGTGGCATTCTTTTAAACTGTTGCTTATGGCGGTCTCTGTGAGCTTCTCAGTGACATTCAGCCATCCAGGTATCCCGCCTGCAGTAGACGGAATGTGGCAATGGAACGCTGGCTGCGCGTGTCATAATAGGCTCTGAGCCTTTATATACCTGCGCACAGCAGCAGCCACCTTCAGTCTGCTGCTGGACAGCCAGCAGCAGCAGCAGCAGGAGAGGTAATTAATCAGCAACCCTCCTGCTAAGGGTAGACAGCTGCTCGTTCCAACCCCCCCCCCCCCGCCTTAATTGGTTCTCCTCCCTTCCAACGGTGTTGAGGCGGGTGGGAACAGCCGGGGGTTGAGGGTACTGTGCTAAAAGAGGTGGAGTTATGCAGATCTAAAACGCGTGGATTGCAGCAGCAGCAAGCCGAAAAGTGCAGGCATGTGAGGGATCTAGAGGTTGACAGCATGTCTTCTTAACGGGAGTCCAGGTGGCCATCTCCACAAATGGACTTTTCAGAATCCTTGGGTGGCACCGTAGTCAGAAACCAATTCTGGTTATCGCTTCTCGGCCTTTTGGCTAAGATCAAGTGTAGTATCTGTTCTTATCAGTTTAATATCTGATACGTCCCCTATCTGGGGACCATATATTAAATGGATTTTTAGAACAGGGAGATGGAAAAAGAGCTTGCTCTGTCCACTCCACGCATTGACCTGGTATTGCAGTATCTCCAGGACCGGTGCACCCCTTCTTTAATGCAGTTTCTAAAATCAGAAAGAATTGAATTCAATGCTTTTTGTTCATTTTGCTTGTTTGTCGGATTTTGGGATGGACTCTTTGGCTTTGCTTTTCTTCTCCTCATTGGATTTTTCATGTTAAAAGTTGCAGAAGCCAGATGACAATCTCATTTTGGTTCAACTTCAGCAACTGTGCATTGCATTGCCATGTAATGTAATGTAATGCAATGCTATCTATCTAGCTCTCCCTCTATACTTCCTTTTGGATAAACAGACATATTAGGCAAGCATTTTGGAGCTTTCACCTAAATAACTACAGGTGGTGAGATAAGCTGCACAATATAATTGACCTTTCAGTATATTGTTGCACACACACCATCTATTTAGCAAATGCCCTTGTTATCAACAGCAGCCTTTTAAACTCACCTGAGCTAACAGGTATGTGAGCTGGTTACTCTGCTGCGCTTAAAATTTCTTTTTTGGTTTGCTACAATGCCTTTTCTGAAACGTTGTCTCCCTCTGCTGGAACACTGACTTCTTTCATTTAATGCCTGCAGACTATAAAAGAGAAACCAACCCAAAAAGTTTGGTTGATTAGTCTGTGGCATTCTGTTAAACTGTTGCTTATGGCGGTCTCTGTGAGCTTCTCAGTGACATTCAGCCATCCAGGTATCCCGCCTGCAGTAGACGGAATGTGGCAATGGAACGCTGGCTGCGCGTGTCATAATAGGCTCTGAGCCTTTATATACCTGCGCACAGCAGCAGCCACCTTCAGTCTGCTGCTGGACAGCCAGCAGCAGCAGCAGCAGCAGGAGAGGTAATTAATCAGCAACCCTCCTGCTAAGGGTAGACAGCTGCTCGTTCCACCCCCCCCCCGCCTTAATTGGTTCTCCTCCCTTCCAACGGTGTTGAGGCGGGTGGGAACAGCCGGGGGTTGAGGGTACTGTGCTAAAAGAGGTGGAGTTATGCAGATCTAAAACGCGTGGATTGCAGCAGCAGCAAGCCGAAAAGTGCAGGCATGTGAGGGATCTAGAGGTTGACAGCATGTCTTCTTAACGGGAGTCCAGGTGGCCATCTCCACAAATGGACTTTTCAGAATCCTTGGGTGGCACCGTAGTCGGAAACCAATTCTGGTTATCGCTTCTCGGCCTTTTGGCTAAGATCAAGTGTAGTATCTGTTCTTATCAGTTTAATATCTGATACGTCCCCTATCTGGGGACCATATATTAAATGGATTTTTAGAACAGGGAGATGGAAAAAGAGCTTGCTCTGTCCACTCCACGCATTGACCTGGTATTGCAGTATCTCCAGGACCGGTGCACCCCTTCTTTAATGCAGTTTCTAAAATCAGAAAGAATTGAATTCAATGCTTTTTGTTCATTTTGCTTGTTTGTCGGATTTTGGGATGGACTCTTTGGCTTTGCTTTTCTTCTCCTCATTGGATTTTTCATGTTAAAAGTTGCAGAAGCCAGATGACAATCTCATTTTGGTTCAACTTCAGCAACTGTGCATTGCATTGCCATGTAATGTAATGTAATGCAATGCTATCTATCTAGCTCTCCCTCTATACTTCCTTTTGGATAAACAGACATATTAGGCAAGCATTTTGGAGCTTTCACCTAAATAACTACAGGTGGTGAGATAAGCTGCACAATATAATTGACCTTTCAGTATATTGTTGCACACACACCATCTATTTAGCAAATGCCCTTGTTATCAACAGCAGCCTTTTAAACTCACCTGAGCTAACAGGTATGTGAGCTGGTTACTCTGCTGCGCTTAAAATTTCTTTTTTGGTTTGCTACAATGCCTTTTCTGAAACGTTGTCTCCCTCTGCTGGAACACTGACTTCTTTCATTTAATGCCTGCAGACTATAAAAGAGAAACCAACCCAAAAAGTTTGGTTGATTAGTCTGTGGCATTCTTTTAAACTGTTGCTTATGGCGGTCTCTGTGAGCTTCTCAGTGACATTCAGCCATCCAGGTATCCCGCCTGCAGTAGACGGAATGTGGCAATGGAACGCTGGCTGCGCGTGTCATAATAGGCTCTGAGCCTTTATATACCTGCGCACAGCAGCAGCCACCTTCAGTCTGCTGCTGGACAGCCAGCAGCAGCAGCAGCAGCAGGAGAGGTAATTAATCAGCAACCCTCCTGCTAAGGGTAGACAGCTGCTCGTTCCACCCCCCCCCCGCCTTAATTGGTTCTCCTCCCTTCCAACGGTGTTGAGGCGGGTGGGAACAGCCGGGGGTTGAGGGTACTGTGCTAAAAGAGGTGGAGTTATGCAGATCTAAAACGCGTGGATTGCAGCAGCAGCAAGCCGAAAAGTGCAGGCATGTGAGGGATCTAGAGGTTGACAGCATGTCTTCTTAACGGGAGTCCAGGTGGCCATCTCCACAAATGGACTTTTCAGAATCCTTGGGTGGCACCGTAGTCGGAAACCAATTCTGGTTATCGCTTCTCGGCCTTTTGGCTAAGATCAAGTGTAGTATCTGTTCTTATCAGTTTAATATCTGATACGTCCCCTATCTGGGGACCATATATTAAATGGATTTTTAGAACAGGGAGATGGAAAAAGAGCTTGCTCTGTCCACTCCACGCATTGACCTGGTATTGCAGTATCTCCAGGACCGGTGCACCCCTTCTTTAATGCAGTTTCTAGAATCAGAAAGAATTGAATTCAATGCTTTTTGTTCATTTTGCTTGTTTGTCGGATTTTGGGATGGACTCTTTGGCTTTGCTTTTCTTCTCCTCATTGGATTTTTCATGTTAAAAGTTGCAGAAGCCAGATGACAAGCTCATTTTGGTTCAACTTCAGCAACTGTGCATTGCATTGCCATGTAATGTAATGTAATGCAATGCTATCTATCTAGCTCTCCCTCTATACTTCCTTTTGGATAAACAGACATATTAGGCAAGCATTTTGGAGCTTTCACCTAAATAACTACAGGTGGTGAGATAAGCTGCACAATATAATTGACCTTTCAGTATATTGTTGCACACACACCATCTATTTAGCAAATGCCCTTGTTATCAACAGCAGCCTTTTAAACTCACCTGAGCTAACAGGTATGTGAGCTGGTTACTCTGCTGCGCTTAAAATTTCTTTTTTGGTTTGCTACAATGCCTTTTCTGAAACGTTGTCTCCCTCTGCTGGAACACTGACTTCTTTCATTTAATGCCTGCAGACTATAAAAGAGAAACCAACCCAAAAAGTTTGGTTGATTAGTCTGTGGCATTCTTTTAAACTGTTGCTTATGGCGGTCTCTGTGAGCTTCTCAGTGACATTCAGCCATCCAGGTATCCCGCCTGCAGTAGACGGAATGTGGCAATGGAACGCTGGCTGCGCGTGTCATAATAGGCTCTGAGCCTTTATATACCTGCGCACAGCAGCAGCCACCTTCAGTCTGCTGCTGGACAGCCAGCAGCAGCAGCAGCAGGAGAGGTAATTAATCAGCAACCCTCCTGCTAAGGGTAGACAGCTGCTCGTTCCACCCCCCCCCGCCTTAATTGGTTCTCCTCCCTTCCAACGGTGTTGAGGCGGGTGGGAACAGTCGGGGGTTGAGGGTACTGTGCTAAAAGAGGTGGAGTTATGCAGATCTAAAACGCGTGGATTGCAGCAGCAGCAAGCCGAAAAGTGCAGGCATGTGAGGGATCTAGAGGTTGACAGCATGTCTTCTTAACGGGAGTCCAGGTGGCCATCTCCACAAATGGACTTTTCAGAATCCTTGGGTGGCACCGTAGTCGGAAACCAATTCTGGTTATCGCTTCTCGGCCTTTTGGCTAAGATCAAGTGTAGTATCTGTTCTTATCAGTTTAATATCTGATACGTCCCCTATCTGGGGACCATATATTAAATGGATTTTTAGAACAGGGAGATGGAAAAAGAGCTTGCTCTGTCCACTCCACGCATTGACCTGGTATTGCAGTATCTCCAGGACCGGTGCACCCCTTCTTTAATGCAGTTTCTAAAATCAGAAAGAATTGAATTCAATGCTTTTTGTTCATTTTGCTTGTTTGTCGGATTTTGGGATGGACTCTTTGGCTTTGCTTTTCTTCTCCTCATTGGATTTTTCATGTTAAAAGTTGCAGAAGCCAGATGACAAGCTCATTTTGGTTCAACTTCAGCAACTGTGCATTGCATTGCCATGTAATGTAATGTAATGCAATGCTATCTATCTAGCTCTCCCTCTATACTTCCTTTTGGATAAACAGACATATTAGGCAAGCATTTTGGAGCTTTCACCTAAATAACTACAGGTGGTGAGATAAGCTGCACAATATAATTGACCTTTCAGTATATTGTTGCACACACACCATCTATTTAGCAAATGCCCTTGTTATCAACAGCAGCCTTTTAAACTCACCTGAGCTAACAGGTATGTGAGCTGGTTACTCTGCTGCGCTTAAAATTTCTTTTTTGGTTTGCTACAATGCCTTTTCTGAAACGTTGTCTCCCTCTGCTGGAACACTGACTTCTTTCATTTAATGCCTGCAGACTATAAAAGAGAAACCAACCCAAAAAGTTTGGTTGATTAGTCTGTGGCATTCTTTTAAACTGTTGCTTATGGCGGTCTCTGTGAGCTTCTCAGTGACATTCAGCCATCCAGGTATCCCGCCTGCAGTAGACGGAATGTGGCAATGGAACGCTGGCTGCGCGTGTCATAATAGGCTCTGAGCCTTTATATACCTGCGCACAGCAGCAGCCACCTTCAGTCTGCTGCTGGACAGCCAGCAGCAGCAGCAGCAGGAGAGGTAATTAATCAGCAACCCTCCTGCTAAGGGTAGACAGCTGCTCGTTCCACCCCCCCCCCGCCTTAATTGGTTCTCCTCCCTTCCAACGGTGTTGAGGCGGGTGGGAACAGCCGGGGGTTGAGGGTACTGTGCTAAAAGAGGTGGAGTTATGCAGATCTAAAACGCGTGGATTGCAGCAGCAGCAAGCCGAAAAGTGCAGGCATGTGAGGGATCTAGAGGTTGACAGCATGTCTTCTTAACGGGAGTCCAGGTGGCCATCTCCACAAATGGACTTTTCAGAATCCTTGGGTGGCACCGTAGTCGGAAACCAATTCTGGTTATCGCTTCTCGGCCTTTTGGCTAAGATCAAGTGTAGTATCTGTTCTTATCAGTTTAATATCTGATACGTCCCCTATCTGGGGACCATATATTAAATGGATTTTTAGAACAGGGAGATGGAAAAAGAGCTTGCTCTGTCCACTCCACGCATTGACCTGGTATTGCAGTATCTCCAGGACCGGTGCACCCCTTCTTTAATGCAGTATCTAAAATCAGAAAGAATTGAATTCAATGCTTTTTGTTCATTTTGCTTGTTTGTCGGATTTTGGGATGGACTCTTTGGCTTTGCTTTTCTTCTCCTCATTGGATTTTTCATGTTAAAAGTTGCAGAAGCCAGATGACAAGCTCATTTTGGTTCAACTTCAGCAACTGTGCATTGCATTGCCATGTAATGTAATGTAATGCAATGCTATCTATCTAGCTCTCCCTCTATACTTCCTTTTGGATAAACAGACATATTAGGCAAGCATTTTGGAGCTTTCACCTAAATAACTACAGGTGGTGAGATAAGCTGCACAATATAATTGACCTTTCAGTATATTGTTGCACACACACCATCTATTTAGCAAATGCCCTTGTTATCAACAGCAGCCTTTTAAACTCACCTGAGCTAACAGGTATGTGAGCTGGTTACTCTGCTGCGCTTAAAATTTCTTTTTTGGTTTGCTACAATGCCTTTTCTGAAACGTTGTCTCCCTCTGCTGGAACACTGACTTCTTTCATTTAATGCCTGCAGACTATAAAAGAGAAACCAACCCAAAAAGTTTGGTTGATTAGTCTGTGGCATTCTTTTAAACTGTTGCTTATGGCGGTCTCTGTGAGCTTCTCAGTGACATTCAGCCATCCAGGTATCCCGCCTGCAGTAGACGGAATGTGGCAATGGAACGCTGGCTGCGCGTGTCATAATAGGCTCTGAGCCTTTATATACCTGCGCACAGCAGCAGCCACCTTCAGTCTGCTGCTGGACAGCCAGCAGCAGCAGCAGGAGAGGTAATTAATCAGCAACCCTCCTGCTAAGGGTAGACAGCTGCTCGTTCCACCCCCCCCCCCCCCCCGCCTTAATTGGTTCTCCTCCCTTCCAACGGTGTTGAGGCGGGTGGGAACAGCCGGGGGTTGAGGGTACTGTGCTAAAAGAGGTGGAGTTATGCAGATCTAAAACGCGTGGATTGCAGCAGCAGCAAGCCGAAAAGTGCAGGCATGTGAGGGATCTAGAGGTTGACAGCATGTCTTCTTAACGGGAGTCCAGGTGGCCATCTCCACAAATGGACTTTTCAGAATCCTTGGGTGGCACCGTAGTCGGAAACCAATTCTGGTTATCGCTTCTCGGCCTTTTGGCTAAGATCAAGTGTAGTATCTGTTCTTATCAGTTTAATATCTGATACGTCCCCTATCTGGGGACCATATATTAAATGGATTTTTAGAACAGGGAGATGGAAAAAGAGCTTGCTCTGTCCACTCCACGCATTGACCTGGTATTGCAGTATCTCCAGGACCGGTGCACCCCTTCTTTAATGCAGTTTCTAAAATCAGAAAGAATTGAATTCAATGCTTTTTGTTCATTTTGCTTGTTTGTCGGATTTTGGGATGGACTCTTTGGCTTTGCTTTTCTTCTCCTCATTGGATTTTTCATGTTAAAAGTTGCAGAAGCCAGATGACAAGCTCATTTTGGTTCAACTTCAGCAACTGTGCATTGCATTGCCATGTAATGTAATGTAATGCAATGCTATCTATCTAGCTCTCCCTCTATACTTCCTTTTGGATAAACAGACATATTAGGCAAGCATTTTGGAGCTTTCACCTAAATAACTACAGGTGGTGAGATAAGCTGCACAATATAATTGACCTTTCAGTATATTGTTGCACACACACCATCTATTTAGCAAATGCCCTTGTTATCAACAGCAGCCTTTTAAACTCACCTGAGCTAACAGGTATGTGAGCTGGTTACTCTGCTGCGCTTAAAATTTCTTTTTTGGTTTGCTACAATGCCTTTTCTGAAACGTTGTCTCCCTCTGCTGGAACACTGACTTCTTTCATTTAATGCCTGCAGACTATAAAAGAGAAACCAACCCAAAAAGTTTGGTTGATTAGTCTGTGGCATTCTTTTAAACTGTTGCTTATGGCGGTCTCTGTGAGCTTCTCAGTGACATTCAGCCATCCAGGTATCCCGCCTGCAGTAGACGGAATGTGGCAATGGAACGCTGGCTGCGCGTGTCATAATAGGCTCTGAGCCTTTATATACCTGCGCACAGCAGCAGCCACCTTCAGTCTGCTGCTGGACAGCCAGCAGCAGCAGCAGCAGGAGAGGTAATTAATCAGCAACCCTCCTGCTAAGGGTAGACAGCTGCTCGTTCCACCCCCCCCCCCCCGCCTTAATTGGTTCTCCTCCCTTCCAACGGTGTTGAGGCGGGTGGGAACAGCCGGGGGTTGAGGGTACTGTGCTAAAAGAGGTGGAGTTATGCAGATCTAAAACGCGTGGATTGCAGCAGCAGCAAGCCGAAAAGTGCAGGCATGTGAGGGATCTAGAGGTTGACAGCATGTCTTCTTAACGGGAGTCCAGGTGGCCATCTCCACAAATGGACTTTTCAGAATCCTTGGGTGGCACCGTAGTCGGAAACCAATTCTGGTTATCGCTTCTCGGCCTTTTGGCTAAGATCAAGTGTAGTATCTGTTCTTATCAGTTTAATATCTGATACGTCCCCTATCTGGGGACCATATATTAAATGGATTTTTAGAACAGGGAGATGGAAAAAGAGCTTGCTCTGTCCACTCCACGCATTGACCTGGTATTGCAGTATCTCCAGGACCGGTGCACCCCTTCTTTAATGCAGTTTCTAAAATCAGAAAGAATTGAATTCAATGCTTTTTGTTCATTTTGCTTGTTTGTCGGATTTTGGGATGGACTCTTTGGCTTTGCTTTTCTTCTCCTCATTGGATTTTTCATGTTAAAAGTTGCAGAAGCCAGATGACAAGCTCATTTTGGTTCAACTTCAGCAACTGTGCATTGCATTGCCATGTAATGTAATGTAATGCAATGCTATCTATCTAGCTCTCCCTCTATACTTCCTTTTGGATAAACAGACATATTAGGCAAGCATTTTGGAGCTTTCACCTAAATAACTACAGGTGGTGAGATAAGCTGCACAATATAATTGACCTTTCAGTATATTGTTGCACACACACCATCTATTTAGCAAATGCCCTTGTTATCAACAGCAGCCTTTTAAACTCACCTGAGCTAACAGGTATGTGAGCTGGTTACTCTGCTGCGCTTAAAATTTCTTTTTTGGTTTGCTACAATGCCTTTTCTGAAACGTTGTCTCCCTCTGCTGGAACACTGACTTCTTTCATTTAATGCCTGCAGACTATAAAAGAGAAACCAACCCAAAAAGTTTGGTTGATTAGTCTGTGGCATTCTTTTAAACTGTTGCTTATGGCGGTCTCTGTGAGCTTCTCAGTGACATTCAGCCATCCAGGTATCCCGCCTGCAGTAGACGGAATGTGGCAATGGAACGCTGGCTGCGCGTGTCATAATAGGCTCTGAGCCTTTATATACCTGCGCACAGCAGCAGCCACCTTCAGTCTGCTGCTGGACAGCCAGCAGCAGCAGCAGCAGGAGAGGTAATTAATCAGCAACTCTCCTGCTAAGGGTAGACAGCTGCTCGTTCCACCCCCCCCCCGCCTTAATTGGTTCTCCTCCCTTCCAACGGTGTTGAGGCGGGTGGGAACAGTCGGGGGTTGAGGGTACTGTGCTAAAAGAGGTGGAGTTATGCAGATCTAAAACGCGTGGATTGCAGCAGCAGCAAGCCGAAAAGTGCAGGCATGTGAGGGATCTAGAGGTTGACAGCATGTCTTCTTAACGGGAGTCCAGGTGGCCATCTCCACAAATGGACTTTTCAGAATCCTTGGGTGGCACCGTAGTCGGAAACCAATTCTGGTTATCGCTTCTCGGCCTTTTGGCTAAGATCAAGTGTAGTATCTGTTCTTATCAGTTTAATATCTGATACGTCCCCTATCTGGGGACCATATATTAAATGGATTTTTAGAACAGGGAGATGGAAAAAGAGCTTGCTCTGTCCACTCCACGCATTGACCTGGTATTGCAGTATCTCCAGGACCGGTGCACCCCTTCTTTAATGCAGTTTCTAAAATCAGAAAGAATTGAATTCAATGCTTTTTGTTCATTTTGCTTGTTTGTCGGATTTTGGGATGGACTCTTTGGCTTTGCTTTTCTTCTCCTCATTGGATTTTTCATGTTAAAAGTTGCAGAAGCCAGATGACAAGCTCATTTTGGTTCAACTTCAGCAACTGTGCATTGCATTGCCATGTAATGTAATGTAATGCAATGCTATCTATCTAGCTCTCCCTCTATACTTCCTTTTGGATAAACAGACATATTAGGCAAGCATTTTGGAGCTTTCACCTAAATAACTACAGGTGGTGAGATAAGCTGCACAATATAATTGACCTTTCAGTATATTGTTGCACACACACCATCTATTTAGCAAATGCCCTTGTTATCAACAGCAGCCTTTTAAACTCACCTGAGCTAACAGGTATGTGAGCTGGTTACTCTGCTGCGCTTAAAATTTCTTTTTTGGTTTGCTACAATGCCTTTTCTGAAACGTTGTCTCCCTCTGCTGGAACACTGACTTCTTTCATTTAATGCCTGCAGACTATAAAAGAGAAACCAACCCAAAAAGTTTGGTTGATTAGTCTGTGGCATTCTTTTAAACTGTTGCTTATGGCGGTCTCTGTGAGCTTCTCAGTGACATTCAGCCATCCAGGTATCCCGCCTGCAGTAGACGGAATGTGGCAATGGAACGCTGGCTGCGCGTGTCATAATAGGCTCTGAGCCTTTATATACCTGCGCACAGCAGCAGCCACCTTCAGTCTGCTGCTGGACAGCCAGCAGCAGCAGCAGCAGGAGAGGTAATTAATCAGCAACCCTCCTGCTAAGGGTAGACAGCTGCTCGTTCCACCCCCCCCCCGCCTTAATTGGTTCTCCTCCCTTCCAACGGTGTTGAGGCGGGTGGGAACAGCCGGGGGTTGAGGGTACTGTGCTAAAAGAGGTGGAGTTATGCAGATCTAAAACGCGTGGATTGCAGCAGCAGCAAGCCGAAAAGTGCAGGCATGTGAGGGATCTAGAGGTTGACAGCATGTCTTCTTAACGGGAGTCCAGGTGGCCATCTCCACAAATGGACTTTTCAGAATCCTTGGGTGGCACCGTAGTCGGAAACCAATTCTGGTTATCGCTTCTCGGCCTTTTGGCTAAGATCAAGTGTAGTATCTGTTCTTATCAGTTTAATATCTGATACGTCCCCTATCTGGGGACCATATATTAAATGGATTTTTAGAACAGGGAGATGGAAAAAGAGCTTGCTCTGTCCACTCCACGCATTGACCTGGTATTGCAGTATCTCCAGGACCGGTGCACCCCTTCTTTAATGCAGTTTCTAAAATCAGAAAGAATTGAATTCAATGCTTTTTGTTCATTTTGCTTGTTTGTCGGATTTTGGGATGGACTCTTTGGCTTTGCTTTTCTTCTCCTCATTGGATTTTTCATGTTAAAAGTTGCAGAAGCCAGATGACAAGCTCATTTTGGTTCAACTTCAGCAACTGTGCATTGCATTGCCATGTAATGTAATGTAATGCAATGCTATCTATCTAGCTCTCCCTCTATACTTCCTTTTGGATAAACAGACATATTAGGCAAGCATTTTGGAGCTTTCACCTAAATAACTACAGGTGGTGAGATAAGCTGCACAATATAATTGACCTTTCAGTATATTGTTGCACACACACCATCTATTTAGCAAATGCCCTTGTTATCAACAGCAGCCTTTTAAACTCACCTGAGCTAACAGGTATGTGAGCTGGTTACTCTGCTGCGCTTAAAATTTCTTTTTTGGTTTGCTACAATGCCTTTTCTGAAACGTTGTCTCCCTCTGCTGGAACACTGACTTCTTTCATTTAATGCCTGCAGACTATAAAAGAGAAACCAACCCAAAAAGTTTGGTTGATTAGTCTGTGGCATTCTTTTAAACTGTTGCTTATGGCGGTCTCTGTGAGCTTCTCAGTGACATTCAGCCATCCAGGTATCCCGCCTGCAGTAGACGGAATGTGGCAATGGAACGCTGGCTGCGCGTGTCATAATAGGCTCTGAGCCTTTATATACCTGCGCACAGCAGCAGCCACCTTCAGTCTGCTGCTGGACAGCCAGCAGCAGCAGCAGCAGGAGAGGTAATTAATCAGCAACCCTCCTGCTAAGGGTAGACAGCTGCTCGTTCCACCCCCCCCCCCCGCCTTAATTGGTTCTCCTCCCTTCCAACGGTGTTGAGGCGGGTGGGAACAGCCGGGGGTTGAGGGTACTGTGCTAAAAGAGGTGGAGTTATGCAGATCTAAAACGCGTGGATTGCAGCAGCAGCAAGCCGAAAAGTGCAGGCATGTGAGAGATCTAGAGGTTGACAGCATGTCTTCTTAACGGGAGTCCAGGTGGCCATCTCCACAAATGGACTTTTCAGAATCCTTGGGTGGCACCGTAGTCGGAAACCAATTCTGGTTATCGCTTCTCGGCCTTTTGGCTAAGATCAAGTGTAGTATCTGTTCTTATCAGTTTAATATCTGATACGTCCCCTATCTGGGGACCATATATTAAATGGATTTTTAGAACAGGGAGATGGAAAAAGAGCTTGCTCTGTCCACTCCACGCATTGACCTGGTATTGCAGTATCTCCAGGACCGGTGCACCCCTTCTTTAATGCAGTTTCTAAAATCAGAAAGAATTGAATTCAATGCTTTTTGTTCATTTTGCTTGTTTGTCGGATTTTGGGATGGACTCTTTGGCTTTGCTTTTCTTCTCCTCATTGGATTTTTCATGTTAAAAGTTGCAGAAGCCAGATGACAAGCTCATTTTGGTTCAACTTCAGCAACTGTGCATTGCATTGCCATGTAATGTAATGTAATGCAATGCTATCTATCTAGCTCTCCCTCTATACTTCCTTTTGGATAAACAGACATATTAGGCAAGCATTTTGGAGCTTTCACCTAAATAACTACAGGTGGTGAGATAAGCTGCACAATATAATTGACCTTTCAGTATATTGTTGCACACACACCATCTATTTAGCAAATGCCCTTGTTATCAACAGCAGCCTTTTAAACTCACCTGAGCTAACAGGTATGTGAGCTGGTTACTCTGCTGCGCTTAAAATTTCTTTTTTGGTTTGCTACAATGCCTTTTCTGAAACGTTGTCTCCCTCTGCTGGAACACTGACTTCTTTCATTTAATGCCTGCAGACTATAAAAGAGAAACCAACCCAAAAAGTTTGGTTGATTAGTCTGTGGCATTCTTTTAAACTGTTGCTTATGGCGGTCTCTGTGAGCTTCTCAGTGACATTCAGCCATCCAGGTATCCCGCCTGCAGTAGACGGAATGTGGCAATGGAACGCTGGCTGCGCGTGTCATAATAGGCTCTGAGCCTTTATATACCTGCGCACAGCAGCAGCCACCTTCAGTCTGCTGCTGGACAGCCAGCAGCAGCAGCAGCAGGAGAGGTAATTAATCAGCAACCCTCCTGCTAAGGGTAGACAGCTGCTCGTTCCACCCCCCCCCCCGCCTTAATTGGTTCTCCTCCCTTCCAACGGTGTTGAGGCGGGTGGGAACAGTCGGGGGTTGAGGGTACTGTGCTAAAAGAGGTGGAGTTATGCAGATCTAAAACGCGTGGATTGCAGCAGCAGCAAGCCGAAAAGTGCAGGCATGTGAGGGATCTAGAGGTTGACAGCATGTCTTCTTAACGGGAGTCCAGGTGGCCATCTCCACAAATGGACTTTTCAGAATCCTTGGGTGGCACCGTAGTCGGAAACCAATTCTGGTTATCGCTTCTCGGCCTTTTGGCTAAGATCAAGTGTAGTATCTGTTCTTATCAGTTTAATATCTGATACGTCCCCTATCTGGGGACCATATATTAAATGGATTTTTAGAACAGGGAGATGGAAAAAGAGCTTGCTCTGTCCACTCCACGCATTGACCTGGTATTGCAGTATCTCCAGGACCGGTGCACCCCTTCTTTAATGCAGTTTCTAAAATCAGAAAGAATTGAATTCAATGCTTTTTGTTCATTTTGCTTGTTTGTCGGATTTTGGGATGGACTCTTTGGCCTTGCTTTTCTTCTCCTCATTGGATTTTTCATGTTAAAAGTTGCAGAAGCCAGATGACAAGCTCATTTTGGTTCAACTTCAGCAACTGTGCATTGCATTGCCATGTAATGTAATGTAATGCAATGCTATCTATCTAGCTCTCCCTCTATACTTCCTTTTGGATAAACAGACATATTAGGCAAGCATTTTGGAGCTTTCACCTAAATAACTACAGGTGGTGAGATAAGCTGCACAATATAATTGACCTTTCAGTATATTGTTGCACACACACCATCTATTTAGCAAATGCCCTTGTTATCAACAGCAGCCTTTTAAACTCACCTGAGCTAACAGGTATGTGAGCTGGTTACTCTGCTGCGCTTAAAATTTCTTTTTTGGTTTGCTACAATGCCTTTTCTGAAACGTTGTCTCCCTCTGCTGGAACACTGACTTCTTTCATTTAATGCCTGCAGACTATAAAAGAGAAACCAACCCAAAAAGTTTGGTTGATTAGTCTGTGGCATTCTTTTAAACTGTTGCTTATGGCGGTCTCTGTGAGCTTCTCAGTGACATTCAGCCATCCAGGTATCCCGCCTGCAGTAGACGGAATGTGGCAATGGAACGCTGGCTGCGCGTGTCATAATAGGCTCTGAGCCTTTATATACCTGCGCACAGCAGCAGCCACCTTCAGTCTGCTGCTGGACAGCCAGCAGCAGCAGCAGCAGGAGAGGTAATTAATCAGCAACCCTCCTGCTAAGGGTAGACAGCTGCTCGTTCCACCCCCCCCCCCGCCTTAATTGGTTCTCCTCCCTTCCAACGGTGTTGAGGCGGGTGGGAACAGCCGGGGGTTGAGGGTACTGTGCTAAAAGAGGTGGAGTTATGCAGATCTAAAACGCGTGGATTGCAGCAGCAGCAAGCCGAAAAGTGCAGGCATGTGAGGGATCTAGAGGTTGACAGCATGTCTTCTTAACGGGAGTCCAGGTGGCCATCTCCACAAATGGACATTTCAGAATCCTTGGGTGGCACCGTAGTCGGAAACCAATTCTGGTTATCGCTTCTCGGCCTTTTGGCTAAGATCAAGTGTAGTATCTGTTCTTATCAGTTTAATATCTGATACGTCCCCTATCTGGGGACCATATATTAAATGGATTTTTAGAACAGGGAGATGGAAAAAGAGCTTGCTCTGTCCACTCCACGCATTGACCTGGTATTGCAGTATCTCCAGGACCGGTGCACCCCTTCTTTAATGCAGTTTCTAAAATCAGAAAGAATTGAATTCAATGCTTTTTGTTCATTTTGCTTGTTTGTCGGATTTTGGGATGGACTCTTTGGCTTTGCTTTTCTTCTCCTCATTGGATTTTTCATGTTAAAAGTTGCAGAAGCCAGATGACAAGCTCATTTTGGTTCAACTTCAGCAACTGTGCATTGCATTGCCATGTAATGTAATGTAATGCAATGCTATCTATCTAGCTCTCCCTCTATACTTCCTTTTGGATAAACAGACATATTAGGCAAGCATTTTGGAGCTTTCACCTAAATAACTACAGGTGGTGAGATAAGCTGCACAATATAATTGACCTTTCAGTATATTGTTGCACACACACCATCTATTTAGCAAATGCCCTTGTTATCAACAGCAGCCTTTTAAACTCACCTGAGCTAACAGGTATGTGAGCTGGTTACTCTGCTGCGCTTAAAATTTCTTTTTTGGTTTGCTACAATGCCTTTTCTGAAACGTTGTCTCCCTCTGCTGGAACACTGACTTCTTTCATTTAATGCCTGCAGACTATAAAAGAGAAACCAACCCAAAAAGTTTGGTTGATTAGTCTGTGGCATTCTTTTAAACTGTTGCTTATGGCGGTCTCTGTGAGCTTCTCAGTGACATTCAGCCATCCAGGTATCCCGCCTGCAGTAGACGGAATGTGGCAATGGAACGCTGGCTGCGCGTGTCATAATAGGCTCTGAGCCTTTATATACCTGCGCACAGCAGCAGCCACCTTCAGTCTGCTGCTGGACAGCCAGCAGCAGCAGCAGCAGGAGAGGTAATTAATCAGCAACCCTCCTGCTAAGGGTAGACAGCGGCTCGTTCCACCCCCCCCCCGCCTTAATTGGTTCTCCTCCCTTCCAACGGTGTTGAGGCGGGTGGGAACAGCCGGGGGTTGAGGGTACTGTGCTAAAAGAGGTGGAGTTATGCAGATCTAAAACGCGTGGATTGCAGCAGCAGCAAGCCGAAAAGTGCAGGCATGTGAGGGATCTAGAGGTTGACAGCATGTCTTCTTAACGGGAGTCCAGGTGGCCATCTCCACAAATGGACATTTCAGAATCCTTGGGTGGCACCGTAGTCGGAAACCAATTCTGGTTATCGCTTCTCGGCCTTTTGGCTAAGATCAAGTGTAGTATCTGTTCTTATCAGTTTAATATCTGATACGTCCCCTATCTGGGGACCATATATTAAATGGATTTTTAGAACAGGGAGATGGAAAAAGAGCTTGCTCTGTCCACTCCACGCATTGACCTGGTATTGCAGTATCTCCAGGACCGGTGCACCCCTTCTTTAATGCAGTTTCTAAAATCAGAAAGAATTGAATTCAATGCTTTTTGTTCATTTTGCTTGTTTGTCGGATTTTGGGATGGACTCTTTGGCTTTGCTTTTCTTCTCCTCATTGGATTTTTCATGTTAAAAGTTGCAGAAGCCAGATGACAAGCTCATTTTGGTTCAACTTCAGCAACTGTGCATTGCATTGCCATGTAATGTAATGTAATGCAATGCTATCTATCTAGCTCTCCCTCTATACTTCCTTTTGGATAAACAGACATATTAGGCAAGCATTTTGGAGCTTTAACCTAAATAACTACAGGTGGTGAGATAAGCTGCACAATATAATTGACCTTTCAGTATATTGTTGCACACACACCATCTATTTAGCAAATGCCCTTGTTATCAACAGCAGCCTTTTAAACTCACCTGAGCTAACAGGTATGTGAGCTGGTTACTCTGCTGCGCTTAAAATTTCTTTTTTGGTTTGCTACAATGCCTTTTCTGAAACGTTGTCTCCCTCTGCTGGAACACTGACTTCTTTCATTTAATGCCTGCAGACTATAAAAGAGAAACCAACCCAAAAAGTTTGGTTGATTAGTCTGTGGCATTCTTTTAAACTGTTGCTTATGGCGGTCTCTGTGAGCTTCTCAGTGACATTCAGCCATCCAGGTATCCCGCCTGCAGTAGACGGAATGTGGCAATGGAACGCTGGCTGCGCGTGTCATAATAGGCTCTGAGCCTTTATATACCTGCGCACAGCAGCAGCCACCTTCAGTCTGCTGCTGGACAGCCAGCAGCAGCAGCAGCAGGAGAGGTAATTAATCAGCAACCCTCCTGCTAAGGGTAGACAGCTGCTCGTTCCACCCCCCCCCCGCCTTAATTGGTTCTCCTCCCTTCCAACGGTGTTGAGGCGGGTGGGAACAGCCGGGGGTTGAGGGTACTGTGCTAAAAGAGGTGGAGTTATGCAGATCTAAAACGCGTGGATTGCAGCAGCAGCAAGCCGAAAAGTGCAGGCATGTGAGGGATCTAGAGGTTGACAGCATGTCTTCTTAACGGGAGTCCAGGTGGCTATCTCCACAAATGGACTTTTCAGAATCCTTGGGTGGCACCGTAGTCGGAAACCAATTCTGGTTATCGCTTCTCGGCCTTTTGGCTAAGATCAAGTGTAGTATCTGTTCTTATCAGTTTAATATCTGATACGTCCCTTATCTGGGGACCATATATTAAATGGATTTTTAGAACAGGGAGATGGAAAAAGAGCTTGCTCTGTCCACTCCACGCATTGACCTGGTATTGCAGTATCTCCAGGACCGGTGCACCCCTTCTTTAATGCAGTTTCTAAAATCAGAAAGAATTGAATTCAATGCTTTTTGTTCATTTTGCTTGTTTGTCGGATTTTGGGATGGACTCTTTGGCTTTGCTTTTCTTCTCCTCATTGGATTTTTCATGTTAAAAGTTGCAGAAGCCAGATGACAAGCTCATTTTGGTTCAACTTCAGCAACTGTGCATTGCATTGCCATGTAATGTAATGTAATGCAATGCTATCTATCTAGCTCTCCCTCTATACTTCCTTTTGGATAAACAGACATATTAGGCAAGCATTTTGGAGCTTTCACCTAAATAACTACAGGTGGTGAGATAAGCTGCACAATATAATTGACCTTTCAGTATATTGTTGCACACACACCATCTATTTAGCAAATGCCCTTGTTATCAACAGCAGCCTTTTAAACTCACCTGAGCTAACAGGTATGTGAGCTGGTTACTCTGCTGCGCTTAAAATTTCTTTTTTGGTTTGCTACAATGCCTTTTCTGAAACGTTGTCTCCCTCTGCTGGAACACTGACTTCTTTCATTTAATGCCTGCAGACTATAAAAGAGAAACCAACCCAAAAAGTTTGGTTGATTAGTCTGTGGCATTCTTTTAAACTGTTGCTTATGGCGGTCTCTGTGAGCTTCTCAGTGACATTCAGCCATCCAGGTATCCCGCCTGCAGTAGACGGAATGTGGCAATGGAACGCTGGCTGCGCGTGTCATAATAGGCTCTGAGCCTTTATATACCTGCGCACAGCAGCAGCCACCTTCAGTCTGCTGCTGGACAGCCAGCAGCAGCAGCAGCAGGAGAGGTAATTAATCAGCAACCCTCCTGCTAAGGGTAGACAGCTGCTCGTTCCACCCCCCCCCCCCGCCTTAATTGGTTCTCCTCCCTTCCAACGGTGTTGAGGCGGGTGGGAACAGCCGGGGGTTGAGGGTACTGTGCTAAAAGAGGTGGAGTTATGCAGATCTAAAACGCGTGGATTGCAGCAGCAGCAAGCCGAAAAGTGCAGGCATGTGAGGGATCTAGAGGTTGACAGCATGTCTTCTTAACGGGAGTCCAGGTGGCCATCTCCACAAATGGACATTTCAGAATCCTTGGGTGGCACCGTAGTCGGAAACCAATTCTGGTTATCGCTTCTCGGCCTTTTGGCTAAGATCAAGTGTAGTATCTGTTCTTATCAGTTTAATATCTGATACGTCCCCTATCTGGGGACCATATATTAAATGGATTTTTAGAACAGGGAGATGGAAAAAGAGCTTGCTCTGTCCACTCCACGCATTGACCTGGTATTGCAGTATCTCCAGGACCGGTGCACCCCTTCTTTAATGCAGTTTCTAAAATCAGAAAGAATTGAATTCAATGCTTTTTGTTCATTTTGCTTGTTTGTCGGATTTTGGGATGGACTCTTTGGTAGTGTTGAGCCACCCCCGTAGTGTTCGGGTTCGGTTCGGTTCGTCGAACACCGGGATGTTCGAGGAACTGTTCGTCGAACTGTTCGTCGAACACCTTAGAACACCGTCGAACACCGTTAAAACCAATGGCAGGCAAACAAAAACACATAGAAACACATAGAAAACACCTGCAAAGGTGTCCAAAAGCTGACAAACTGCTCAGAAGACACTCTCTTTAAAAAAGCCGGCCGGCAAATTCAGCAGCGGCATACACCGGTACCCGACAATTTAGACAAGAAGGAATAGAGCATCACACATAGATTAGATAGATAGAAACATGTCAGTCACACATATAAGAAGCACAGTGACAGTGTTGGTTACTGCACTTGTCATGTAGTGTAAAGGATTTATTAAAAAAAATATTAGTGTTTTCATGCACCGTCTCTTTAAAAAAGCCGGCCGGCAATTCAGCATCTGTACCCGACAATTTAGAACAGAAAGAATAGAGCTTCACACATAGATTAGATAGATAGAAACATGTCAGTCACATATATAATAAGTACAGTGACAGTGTTGCTTACTGTACTTGTCATTTAGTGTAAAGGATTTATTTAAAAAAATAATAGTGTTTTCATGCACTGTCTCTTTAAAAAAGCCGGCCGGCAATTCAGCAGCGGTACCCGACAATTTATAACAGACAGAATAGAGCATCACACATAGATTAGATAGATAGAAACATGTCAGTCACATATATATGAAGTACAGTGATAGTGTTGGTTACTGTACTTGTCATTTAGTATTAAAATAAAGGATTTATTATTAAAAAAATTGGCGTGGGGTTCCCCTTAATTTTAGGCTCTAGCGGAGGTTAAGCAGACGGCTGGGGCAGATGTTTGAAGCCTGGGAAGGGGGTAATACCCACGGAGCTTCCCAGGCTACTAATATCAGCCCCCAGCTGAATACATAGCCTTTACTAGCTATTAAAATGGGGGACCCCCCAAAAAAAATGACGTGGGGTCCCCCCTAATTTAATAGCTAGCAAAGGCTAGGCAGACAGCTGGGGGCTGATATTAATAGCCCAGGAAGGGAGCCATGAATATTGGCCCCCTCCCAGGCTAGAAACACCAGCCGTCAGCCGCCCCAGAAATGGCGCATTCATAGGATGCGCCAATTCTGGCACTTAGCCTCGCTCTTCCACGCTGCCCTGGTGCGGTGGCAGGGGGTAATAGGGTTGGGGTTGATGTCAGCTTATAATGCCAGCTGACATCAAGCCCAGGTTAGTAATGGAGAGGCGTCTATAAGACACCCCCATTACTAACCCCATAGTCAAAGTTAAAAAAAACCCAAACAACCAGAATAAAGTCCTTTAATTGAAATAAAGACACAATCCTTTATTGTTCTAAATTAAACCATACTTACCATCACGCCCATTCCAGCTGAAGCCAACGATCTCCTGCAATAAAAGAAAAATAATAAAGCAACCTCATCCTTACCTTTCCATGGTTCCCACGACAGCTTCAGCTCTGCTACATCGAGATGACAGGCTGGATCGCAGCAGAACGCTGCCATCCAGCCTGTCATCCCGCAGACACTGAGAAGCGCAGGCTTGCTTGCGCTGCTCAGCGTCTCTCTGTGACGACATCCAGATGAGCCGAGTTCATGTCCAATGAACTCGGCTCACCTCATGCACGTCACTGACAGCGTGGGAAAATTCTCACGCTGAAGCGCTGATTGCAGGAGAATTTTCCCACGCTGTCAGTGACGTGCAGGAGGTGAGCTGAGTTCATTGGACATGAGCTCACCTCATGCACATCACTGACAGCGTGGGAGAATTCTCCTGCACTCAGCACTTCAGCGTGAGAATTTTCCCACGCTGTCAGTGACGTGCATGAGGTGAGCCGAGTTCATTGGACATGACCTCGGCTCATCTGGATGCCGTCACAGAGAGACAGTGAGGAGCGCAAGCATGCCTGCGCTTCCCAGTGTCTGCGGGATGACAGACTGGATGGCAGCGTTCTGCTGCGGTCCAGCCAGTCATCTCGATGTAGCAGAGCTGAAGCTGTCGTGGGAACCATGGAAAGGTAAGGATGAGGTTGGTTTATTATTTTTCTTTTATTGCAGGAGATCGTTGGCTTCAGCTGGAATGGGTGTGATGGTAAGTATGGTTTAATTTAGAACAATAAAGAATTGTGTCTTTATTTCAATTAAAGGACTTTATTCTGGGTGTTGTGTTTTTTTTAAATACTTTACTAGAAATTCATGGCGGTCATGTCTAATACTGGCGTGACCCCATGAATTTTGGGCTTGGGGCCAGCTGATAATACCAAGCTGGCCCTAACCCCTTTATTACCCAGTGAGCCACCGCACCAGGGCCCTGGATGAGTTGGGTACAGCGCCAGAAGATGGCGCTTCTATGAACGCGCCATTTTCCGGGGTGGCTGCGGACTGCAATTTGTAGCGGGGGGGGGCCCAGAAAGCTTGGGCCTCCCTGCGCTGCAGATTCCAGCCCCCAGCTGCCTAGTTGTACCTGGCTGGACACAAAAATAGGGCGAAGCCCCACGTACTTTTTTTTTAATTATTTCATGAACTTCATGAAATAATTAAGAAAAAAAGGCCTTCCCTATATTGTTGTGTCCGGCCAGGTACAAATAGGCAGCTGGTGGTTGGGGGCAGCCCGTTCCTGCCTGCTGTACCTGGCTGGACACAAATATAGTGCGAAGCCCCACATCAATTTTTTTTAATTATTTCATGAAATTCATGAAATAATTAAGAAAAAAAGGGCTTCCCTATATTGTTGTGTCCGGCCAGGTACAAATAGGCAGCTGGTGGATGGGGGCAGCCCGTTCCTGCCTGCTGTACCTGGCTGGACACAAATATAGTGCGAAGCCCCACTTCAATTTTTTTAAATTATTTCAGGAAATTCATGAAATAATTTTAAAAAAATTGACGTGGGGCTTCGCACTATATTTGTGTCCAGCCAGGTACAGCAGGCAGGAACGGGCTGCCCCCAACCACCAGCTGCCTATTTGTACCTGGCCGGACACAACAATATAGGGAAGCCCTTTTTTTCTTAATTATTTCATGAAATAATTTAAAGAAAATTGACGTGGGGCTTCGCCCTGTTTTTGTGTCCAGCCAGGTACAACTAGGCAGCTGGGGGCTGGAATCCGCAGCGCAGGGAGGCCCAAGCTTTCTGGGCCACCCCCGCTGCAAATTGCAGTCCGCAGCCACCCCGGAAAATGGCGCGTTCATAGAAGCGCCATCTTCTGGCGCTGTACCCAACTCATCCAGGGCCCTGATGCGGTGGCTCACTGGGTAATAAAGGGGTTAGGGCCAGCTTGGCATTATCAGCTGGCCCTAAGCCCGAAATTCATGGGGTCACGCCAATATTAGACATGACCACCATGAATTTCTAGTAAAGTATTTAAAAAAAACACAACACCCAGAAAAAAGTCCTTTAATTGAAATAAACACACAATTCTTTATTGTTCTAAATTAAACCATACTTACCATCACGCCCATTCCAGCTGAAGCCAACGATCTCCTGAAATAAAAGAAAAATAATAAAGCAACATCATCCTTACCTTTCCATGGTTCCCATGACAGCTTCAGCTCTGCTACATCGAGATGACAGGCTGGACCGCAGCAGAACGCTGCCATCCAGCCTGTCATCTCGCAGACACTGAGAAGCGCAGGCTTGCTTGCGCTCCACAGTGTCTCTCTGTGAGGGCATCCAGATGAGCCGAGTTAATGTCCAATGAACTCGGCTCACCTCATGCACGTCACTGACAGCGTGGGAAAATTCTCCTGCACTCAGCGCTTCAGCGTGGGAGAATTCTCACACTGAAGCGCTGAGTGCAGGAGAATTCTCCCACGCTGTCAGTGACGTGCAGGAGGTGAGCTGAGTTCATTGGACATGAGCTCACCTTATGCACGTCACTGACAGCGTGGGAAAATTCTCCTGCACTCAGCGCTTCAGCGGGAGAATTCTCACGCTGAAGCGCTGAGTGCAGGAGAATTCTCCCACGCTGTCAGTGACGTGCAGGAGGTGAGCTGAGTTCATTGGACATGAGCTCACCTTATGCACGTCACTGACAGCGTGGGAGAATTCTCCTGCACTCACCGCTTCAGCGTGAGAATTTTCCCACGCTGTCAGTGACGTGCATGAGGTGAGCCGAGTTCATTGGACATGAACTCGGCTCATCTGGATGTCGTCACAGAGAGACGCTGAGCAGCGCAAGCATGCCTGCGCTTCTCAGTGTCTGCGGGATGACAGGCTGGATGGCAGCGTTCTGCTGCGGTCCAGCCTGTCATCTCGATGTAGCAGAGCTGAAGCTGTCGTGGGAACCATGGAAAGGTAAGGATGAGGTTGCTTTATTATTTTTCTTTTGTTGCAGGAGATCGTTGGCTTCAGCTGGAATGGGCGTGACGGTAAGTATGGTTTAATTTAGAACAATAAAGGATTGTGTCTTTATTTCAATTAAAGGACTTTATTCTGGGTGTTTGTGTTTTTTTTAACTTTGACTATGGGGTTAGTAATGGGGGTGTCTTATAGACGCCTCTCCATTACTAACCTGGGCTTGATGTCAGCTGGCATTATAAGCTGACATCAACCCCAACCCTATTACCCCCTGCCACCGCACCAGGGCAGCGTGGAAGAGCGAGGCTAAGTGCCAGAATTGGCGCATCCTATGAATGCGCCATTTCTGGGGCGGCTGACGGCTGGTGTTTCTAGCCTGGGAGGGGGCCAATATTCATGGCTCCCTTCCTGGGCTATTAATATCAGCCCCCAGCTGTCTGCCTAGCCTTTGCTAGCTATTAAATTAGGGGGGACCCCACGTCATTTTTTTGGGGGGGTCCCCCATTTTAATAGCTAGTAAAGGCTATGTATTCAGCTGGGGGCTGATATTAGTAGCCTGGGAAGCTCCGTGGGTATTACCCCCTTCCCAGGCTTCAAACATCTGCCCCAGCCGTCTGCTTAACCTCCGCTAGAGCCTAAAATTAAGGGGAACCCCACGCCAATTTTTTTAATAATAAATCCTTTATTTTAATACTAAATGACAAGTACAGTAACCAACACTATCACTGTACTTCATATATATATGACTGACATGTTTCTATCTATCTAATCTATGTGTGAAGCTCTATTCTGTCTGTTATAAATTGTCGGGTACCGCTGCTGAATTGCCGGCCGGCTTTTTTAAAGAGACGGTGCATGAAAACACTAATATTTTTTTTGATAAATCCTTTACACTAAATGACAAGTACAGTAAGCAACACTGTCACTGTACTTCATATATATGTGACTGACATGTTTCTATCTATCTAATCTATGTGTGATACTCTATTCTTTCGGTTCTAAATTGTCGGGTACCGGTGTATGCCGCTGCTGAATTGCCGGCTTTTCATGTTTCACTGTTGGCACTGTTCCCATCGATTTGGGCAATCACTGTAATGCCACAACCACCATGGCTGTGGCATTACAGTGAGTGGCAGACAATCCCTGCATAATTGGTGCTCTAAATAGCGCCAGACATGCAGGACACGCTTTTGGTGCACGAACAGTTATCGAACATAACCTCGAACAGCCGAATTTTTTGCAAATCGTTCGGGTTCGTCGAACAACTCGAACACTGCCCAAAACAGCTCGAATTTGAGATTGGCGAACAGTTCTAGTCGAACACCGCTCATCTCTACTCTTTGGCTTTGCTTTTCTTCTCCTCATTGGATTTTTCATGTTAAAAGTTGCAGAAGCCAGATGACAAGCTCATTTTGGTTCAACTTCAGCAACTGTGCATTGCATTGCCATGTAATGTAATGTAATGCAATGCTATCTATCTAGCTCTCCCTCTATACTTCCTTTTGGATAAACAGACATATTAGGCAAGCATTTTGGAGCTTTCACCTAAATAACTACAGGTGGTGAGATAAGCTGCACAATATAATTGACCTTTCAGTATATTGTTGCACACACACCATCTATTTAGCAAATGCCCTTGTTATCAACAGCAGCCTTTTAAACTCACCTGAGCTAACAGGTATGTGAGCTGGTTACTCTGCTGCGCTTAAAATTTCTTTTTTGGTTTGCTACAATGCCTTTTCTGAAACGTTGTCTCCCTCTGCTGGAACACTGACTTCTTTCATTTAATGCCTGCAGACTATAAAAGAGAAACCAACCCAAAAAGTTTGGTTGATTAGTCTGTGGCATTCTTTTAAACTGTTGCTTATGGCGGTCTCTGTGAGCTTCTCAGTGACATTCAGCCATCCAGGTATCCCGCCTGCAGTAGACGGAATGTGGCAATGGAACGCTGGCTGCGCGTGTCATAATAGGCTCTGAGCCTTTATATACCTGCGCACAGCAGCAGCCACCTTCAGTCTGCTGCTGGACAGCCAGCAGCAGCAGCAGCAGGAGAGGTAATTAATCAGCAACCCTCCTGCTAAGGGTAGACAGCTGCTCGTTCCACCCCCCCCCCGCCTTAATTGGTTCTCCTCCCTTCCAACGGTGTTGAGGCGGGTGGGAACAGCCGGGGGTTGAGGGTACTGTGCTAAAAGAGGTGGAGTTATGCAGATCTAAAACGCGTGGATTGCAGCAGCAGCAAGCCGAAAAGTGCAGGCATGTGAGGGATCTAGAGGTTGACAGCATGTCTTCTTAACGGGAGTCCAGGTGGCCATCTCCACAAATGGACTTTTCAGAATCCTTGGGTGGCACCGTAGTCGGAAACCAATTCTGGTTATCGCTTCTCGGCCTTTTGGCTAAGATCAAGTGTAGTATCTGTTCTTATCAGTTTAATATCTGATACGTCCCCTATCTGGGGACCATATATTAAATGGATTTTTAGAACAGGGAGATGGAAAAAGAGCTTGCTCTGTCCACTCCACGCATTGACCTGGTATTGCAGTATCTCCAGGACCGGTGCACCCCTTCTTTAATGCAGTTTCTAAAATCAGAAAGAATTGAATTCAATGCTTTTTGTTCATTTTGCTTGTTTGTCGGATTTTGGGATGGACTCTTTGGCTTTGCTTTTCTTCTCCTCATTGGATTTTTCATGTTAAAAGTTGCAGAAGCCAGATGACAAGCTCATTTTGGTTCAACTTCAGCAACTGTGCATTGCATTGCCATGTAATGTAATGTAATGCAATGCTATCTATCTAGCTCTCCCTCTATACTTCCTTTTGGATAAACAGACATATTAGGCAAGCATTTTGGAGCTTTCACCTAAATAACTACAGGTGGTGAGATAAGCTGCACAATATAATTGACCTTTCAGTATATTGTTGCACACACAACATCTATTTAGCAAATGCCCTTGTTATCAACAGCAGCCTTTTAAACTCACCTGAGCTAACAGGTATGTGAGCTGGTTACTCTGCTGCGCTTAAAATTTCTTTTTTGGTTTGCTACAATGCCTTTTCTGAAACGTTGTCTCCCTTTGCTGGAACACTGACTTCTTTCATTTAATGCCTGCAGACTATAAAAGAGAAACCAACCCAAAAAGTTTGGTTGATTAGTCTGTGGCATTCTTTTAAACTGTTGCTTATGGCGGTCTCTGTGAGCTTCTCAGTGACATTCAGCCATCCAGGCATCCCGCCTGCAGTAGACGGAATGTGGCAATGGAACGCTGGCTGCGCGTGTCATAATAGGCTCTGAGCCTTTATATACCTGCGCACAGCAGCAGCCACCTTCAGTCTGCTGCTGGACAGCCAGCAGCAGCAGCAGCAGGAGAGGTAATTAATCAGCAACCCTCCTGCTAAGGGTAGACAGCTGCTCGTTCCACCCCCCCCCCCCGCCTTAATTGGTTCTCCTCCCTTCCAACGGTGTTGAGGCGGGTGGGAACAGCCGGGGGTTGAGGGTACTGTGCTAAAAGAGGTGGAGTTATGCAGATCTAAAATGCGTGGATTGCAGCAGCAGCAAGCCGAAAAGTGCAGGCATGTGAGGGATCTAGAGGTTGACAGCATGTCTTCTTAACGGGAGTCCAGGTGGCCATCTCCACAAATGGACTTTTCAGAATCCTTGGGTGGCACCGTAGTCGGAAACCAATTCTGGTTATCGCTTCTCGGCCTTTTGGCTAAGATCAAGTGTAGTATCTGTTCTTATCAGTTTAATATCTGATACGTCCCCTATCTGGGGACCATATATTAAATGGATTTTTAGAACAGGGAGATGGAAAAAGAGCTTGCTCTGTGCACTCCACGCATTGACCTGGTATTGCAGTATCTCCAGGACCGGTGCACCCCTTCTTTAATGCAGTTTCTAAAATCAGAAAGAATTGAATTCAATGCTTTTTGTTCATTTTGCTTGTTTGTCGGATTTTGGGATGGACTCTTTGGCTTTGCTTTTCTTCTCCTCATTGGATTTTTCATGTTAAAAGTTGCAGAAGCCAGATGACAAGCTCATTTTGGTTCAACTTCAGCAACTGTGCATTGCATTGCCATGTAATGTAATGTAATGCAATGCTATCTATCTAGCTCTCCCTCTATACTTCCTTTTGGATAAACAGACATATTAGGCAAGCATTTTGGAGCTTTCACCTAAATAACTACAGGTGGTGAGATAAGCTGCACAATATAATTGACCTTTCAGTATATTGTTGCACACACACCATCTATTTAGCAAATGCCCTTGTTATCAACAGCAGCCTTTTAAACTCACCTGAGCTAACAGGTATGTGAGCTGGTTACTCTGCTGCGCTTAAAATTTCTTTTTTGGTTTGCTACAATGCCTTTTCTGAAACGTTGTCTCCCTCTGCTGGAACACTGACTTCTTTCATTTAATGCCTGCAGACTATAAAAGAGAAACCAACCCAAAAAGTTTGGTTGATTAGTCTGTGGCATTCTTTTAAACTGTTGCTTATGGCGGTCTCTGTGAGCTTCTCAGTGACATTCAGCCATCCAGGTATCCCGCCTGCAGTAGACGGAATGTGGCAATGGAACGCTGGCTGCGCGTGTCATAATAGGCTCTGAGCCTTTATATACCTGCGCACAGCAGCAGCCACCTTCAGTCTGCTGCTGGACAGCCAGCAGCAGCAGCAGGAGAGGTAATTAATCAGCAACCCTCCTGCTAAGGGTAGACAGCTGCTCGTTCCACCCCCCCCCCCCCGCCTTAATTGGTTCTCCTCCCTTCCAACGGTGTTGAGGCGGGTGGGAACAGCCGGGGGTTGAGGGTACTGTGCTAAAAGAGGTGGAGTTATGCAGATCTAAAACGCGTGGATTGCAGCAGCAGCAAGCCGAAAAGTGCAGGCATGTGAGGGATCTAGAGGTTGACAGCATGTCTTCTTAACGGGAGTCCAGGTGGCCATCTCCACAAATGGACTTTTCAGAATCCTTGGGTGGCACCGTAGTCGGAAACCAATTCTGGTTATCGCTTCTCGGCCTTTTGGCTAAGATCAAGTGTAGTATCTGTTCTTATCAGTTTAATATCTGATACGTCCCCTATCTGGGGACCATATATTAAATGGATTTTTAGAACAGGGAGATGGAAAAAGAGCTTGCTCTGTCCACTCCACGCATTGACCTGGTATTGCAGTATCTCCAGGACCGGTGCACCCCTTCTTTAATGCAGTTTCTAAAATCAGAAAGAATTGAATTCAATGCTTTTTGTTCATTTTGCTTGTTTGTCGGATTTTGGGATGGACTCTTTGGCTTTGCTTTTCTTCTCCTCATTGGATTTTTCATGTTAAAAGTTGCAGAAGCCAGATGACAAGCTCATTTTGGTTCAACTTCAGCAACTGTGCATTGCATTGCCATGTAATGTAATGCAATGCAATGCTATCTATCTAGCTCTCCCTCTATACTTCCTTTTGGATAAACAGACATATTAGGCAAGCATTTTGGAGCTTTCACCTAAATAACTACAGGTGGTGAGATAAGCTGCACAATATAATTGACCTTTCAGTATATTGTTGCACACACACCATCTATTTAGCAAATGCCCTTGCTATCAACAGCAGCCTTTTAAACTCACCTGAGCTAACAGGTATGTGAGCTGGTTACTCTGCTGCGCTTAAAATTTCTTTTTTGGTTTGCTACAATGCCTTTTCTGAAACGTTGTCTCCCTCTGCTGGAACACTGACTTCTTTCATTTAATGCCTGCAGACTATAAAAGAGAAACCAACCCAAAAAGTTTGGTTGATTAGTCTGTGGCATTCTTTTAAACTGTTGCTTATGGCGGTCTCTGTGAGCTTCTCAGTGACATTCAGCCATCCAGGTATCCCGCCTGCAGTAGACGGAATGTGGCAATGGAACGCTGGCTGCGCGTGTCATAATAGGCTCTGAGCCTTTATATACCTGCGCACAGCAGCAGCCACCTTCAGTCTGCTGCTGGACAGCCAGCAGCAGCAGCAGCAGGAGAGGTAATTAATCAGCAACCCTCCTGCTAAGGGTAGACAGCTGCTCGTTCCACCCCCCCCCCCGCCTTAATTGGTTCTCCTCCCTTCCAACGGTGTTGAGGCGGGTGGGAACAGCCGAGGGTTGAGGGTACTGTGCTAAAAGAGGTGTAGTTATGCAGATCTAAAACGCGTGGATTGCAGCAGCAGCAAGCCGAAAAGTGCAGGCATGTGAGGGATCTAGAGGTTGACAGCATGTCTTCTTAACGGGAGTCCAGGTGGCCATCTCCACAAATGGACTTTTCAGAATCCTTGGGTGGCACCGTAGTCGGAAACCAATTCTGGTTATCGCTTCTCGGCCTTTTGGCTAAGATCAAGTGTAGTATCTGTTCTTATCAGTTTAATATCTGATACGTCCCCTATCTGGGGACCATATATTAAATGGATTTTTAGAACAGGGAGATGGAAAAAGAGCTTGCTCTGTCCACTCCACGCATTGACCTGGTATTGCAGTATCTCCATTACCGGTGCACCCCTTCTTTAATGCAGTTTCTAAAATCAGAAAGAATTGAATTCAATGCTTTTTGTTCATTTTGCTTGTTTGTCGGATTTTGGGATGGACTCTTTGGCTTTGCTTTTCTTCTCCTCATTGGATTTTTCATGTTAAAATTTGCAGAAGCCAGATGACAAGCTCATTTTGGTTCAACTTCAGCAACTGTGCATTGCATTGCCATGTAATGTAATGTAATGCAATGCTATCTATCTAGCTCTCCCTCTATACTTCCTTTTGGATAAACAGACATATTAGGCAAGCATTTTGGAGCTTTCACCTAAATAACTACAGGTGGTGAGATAAGCTGCACAATATAATTGACCTTTCAGTATATTGTTGCACACACAACATCTATTTAGCAAATGCCCTTGTTATCAACAGCAGCCTTTTAAACTCACCTGAGCTAACAGGTATGTGAGCTGGTTACTCTGCTGCGCTTAAAATTTCTTTTTTGGTTTGCTACAATGCCTTTTCTGAAACGTTGTCTCCCTCTGCTGGAACACTGACTTCTTTCATTTAATGCCTGCAGACTATAAAGGAGAAACCAACCCAAAAAGTTTGGTTGATTAGTCTGTGGCATTCTTTTAAACTGTTGCTTATGGCGGTCTCTGTGAGCTTCTCAGTGACATTCAGCCATCCAGGTATCCCGCCTGCAGTAGACGGAATGTGGCAATGGAACGCTGGCTGCGCGTGTCATAATAGGCTCTGAGCCTTTATATACCTGCGCACAGCAGCAGCCACCTTCAGTCTGCTGCTGGACAGCCAGCAGCAGCAGCAGCAGGAGAGGTAATTAATCAGCAACCCTCCTGCTAAGGGTAGACAGCTGTTCGTTCCACCCCCCCCCCGCCTTAATTGGTTCTCCTCCCTTCCAACGGTGTTGAGGCGGGTGGGAACAGCCGGGGGTTGAGGGTACTGTGCTAAAAGAGGTGGAGTTATGCAGATCTAAAACGCGTGGATTGCAGCAGCAGCAAGCCGAAAAGTGCAGGCATGTGAGGGATCTAGAGGTTGACAGCATGTCTTCTTAACGGGAGTCCAGGTGGCCATCTCCACAAATGGACTTTTCAGAATCCTTGGGTGGCACCGTAGTCGGAAACCAATTCTGGTTATCGCTTCTCGGCCTTTTGGCTAAGATCAAGTGTAGTATCTGTTCTTATCAGTTTAATATCTGATACGTCCCCTATCTGGGGACCATATATTAAATGGATTTTTAGATCAGGGAGATGGAAAAAGAGCTTGCTCTGTCCACTCCACGCATTGACCTGGTATTGCAGTATCTCCAGGACCGGTGCACCAGTTCTTTAATGCAGTTTCTAAAATCAGAAAGAATTGAATTCAATGCTTTTTGTTCATTTTGCTTGTTTGTCGGATTTTGGGATGGACTCTTTGGCTTTGCTTTTCTTCTCCTCATTGGATTTTTCATGTTAAAAGTTGCAGAAGCCAGATGACAAGCTCATTTTGGTTCAACTTCAGCAACTGTGCATTGCATTGCCATGTAATGTAATGTAATGCAATGCTATCTATCTAGCTCTCCCTCTATACTTCCTTTTGGATAAACAGACATATTAGGCAAGCATTTTGGAGCTTTCACCTAAATAACTACAGGTGGTGAGATAAGCTGCACAATATAATTGACCTTTCAGTATATTGTTGCACACACACCATCTATTTAGCAAATGCCCTTGTTATCAACAGCAGCCTTTTAAACTCACCTGAGCTAACAGGTATGTGAGCTGGTTACTCTGCTGCGCTTAAAATTTCTTTTTTGGTTTGCTACAATGCCTTTTCTGAAACGTTGTCTCCCTCTGCTGGAACACTGACTTCTTTCATTTAATGCCTGCAGACTATAAAAGAGAAACCAACCCAAAAAGTTTGGTTGATTAGTCTGTGGCATTCTTTTAAACTGTTGCTTATGGCGGTCTCTGTGAGCTTCTCAGTGACATTCAGCCATCCAGGTATCCCGCCTGCAGTAGACGGAATGTGGCAATGGAACGCTGGCTGCGCGTGTCATAATAGGCTCTGAGCCTTTATATACCTGCGCACAGCAGCAGCCACCTTCAGTCTGCTGCTGGACAGCCAGCAGCAGCAGCAGCAGGAGAGGTAATTAATCAGCAACCCTCCTGCTAAGGGTAGACAGCTGTTCGTTCCACCCCCCCCCCCGCCTTAATTGGTTCTCCTCCCTTCCAACGGTGTTGAGGCGGGTGGGAACAGCCGGGGGTTGAGGGTACTGTGCTAAAAGAGGTGGAGTTATGCAGATCTAAAACGCGTGGATTGCAGCAGCAGCAAGCCGAAAAGTGCAGGCATGTGAGGGATCTAGAGGTTGACAGCATGTCTTCTTAACGGGAGTCCAGGTGGCCATCTCCACAAATGGACTTTTCAGAATCCTTGGGTGGCACCGTAGTCGGAAACCAATTCTGGTTATCGCTTCTCGGCCTTTTGGCTAAGATCAAGTGTAGTATCTGTTCTTATCAGTTTAATATCTGATACGTCCCCTATCTGGGGACCATATATTAAATGGATTTTTAGATCAGGGAGATGGAAAAAGAGCTTGCTCTGTCCACTCCACGCATTGACCTGGTATTGCAGTATCTCCAGGACCGGTGCACCCCTTCTTTAATGCAGTTTCTAAAATCAGAAAGAATTGAATTCAATGCTTTTTGTTCATTTTGCTTGTTTGTCGGATTTTGGGATGGACTCTTTGGCTTTGCTTTTCTTCTCCTCATTGGATTTTTCATGTTAAAAGTTGCAGAAGCCAGATGACAAGCTCATTTTGGTTCAACTTCAGCAACTGTGCATTGCATTGCCATGTAATGTAATGTAATGCAATGCTATCTATCTAGCTCTCCCTCTATACTTCCTTTTGGATAAACAGACATATTAGGCAAGCATTTTGGAGCTTTCACCTAAATAACTACAGGTGGTGAGATAAGCTGCACAATATAATTGACCTTTCAGTATATTGTTGCACACACACCATCTATTTAGCAAATGCCCTTGTTATCAACAGCAGCCTTTTAAACTCACCTGAGCTAACAGGTATGTGAGCTGGTTACTCTGCTGCGCTTAAAATTTCTTTTTTGGTTTGCTACAATGCCTTTTCTGAAACGTTGTCTCCCTCTGCTGGAACACTGACTTCTTTCATTTAATGCCTGCAGACTATAAAAGAGAAACCAACCCAAAAAGTTTGGTTGATTAGTCTGTGGCATTCTTTTAAACTGTTGCTTATGGCGGTCTCTGTGAGCTTCTCAGTGACATTCAGCCATCCAGGTATCCCGCCTGCAGTAGACGGAATGTGGCAATGGAACGCTGGCTGCGCGTGTCATAATAGGCTCTGAGCCTTTATATACCTGCGCACAGCAGCAGCCACCTTCAGTCTGCTGCTGGACAGCCAGCAGCAGCAGCAGCAGGAGCGGTAATTAATCAGCAACCCTCCTGCTAAGGGTAGACAGCTGCTCGTTCCACCCCCCCCCCCGCCTTAATTGGTTCTCCTCCCTTCCAACGGTGTTGAGGCGGGTGGGAACAGCCGGGGGTTGAGGGTACTGTGCTAAAAGAGGTGGAGTTATGCAGATCTAAAACGCGTGGATTGCAGCAGCAGCAAGCCAAAAAGTGCAGGCATGTGAGGGATCTAGAGGTTGACAGCATGTCTTCTTAACGGGAGTCCAGGTGGCCATCTCCACAAATGGACTTTTCAGAATCCTTGGGTGGCACCGTAGTCGGAAACCAATTCTGGTTATCGCTTCTCGGCCTTTTGGCTAAGATCAAGTGTAGTATCTGTTCTTATCAGTTTAATATCTGATACGTCCCCTATCTGGGGACCATATATTAAATGGATTTTTAGAACAGGGAGATGGAAAAAGAGCTTGCTCTGTCCACTCCACGCATTGACCTGGTATTGCATTATCTCCAGGACCGGTGCACCCCTTCTTTAATGCAGTTTCTAAAATCAGAAAGAATTGAATTCAATGCTTTTTGTTCATTTTGCTTGTTTGTCGGATTTTGGGATGGACTCTTTGGCTTTGCTTTTCTTCTCCTCATTGGATTTTTCATGTTAAAAGTTGCAGAAGCCAGATGACAAGCTCATTTTGGTTCAACTTCAGCAACTGTGCATTGCATTGCCATGTAATGTAATGTAATGCAATGCTATCTATCTAGCTCTCCCTCTATACTTCCTTTTGGATAAACAGACATATTAGGCAAGCATTTTGGAGCTTTCACCTAAATAACTACAGGTGGTGAGATAAGCTGCACAATATAATTGACCTTTCAGTATATTGTTGCACACACACCATTTATTTAGCAAATGCCCTTGTTATCAACAGCAGCCTTTTAAACTCACCTAAGCTAACAGGTATGTGAGCTGGTTACTCTGCTGCGCTTAAAATTTCTTTTTTGGTTTGCTACAATGCCTTTTCTGAAACGTTGTCTCCCTCTGCTGGAACACTGACTTCTTTCATTTAATGCCTGCAGACTATAAAAGAGAAACCAACCCAAAAAGTTTGGTTGATTAGTCTGTGGCATTCTTTTAAACTGTTGCTTATGGCGGTCTCTGTGAGCTTCTCAGTGACATTCAGCCATCCAGGTATCCCGCCTGCAGTAGACGGAATGTGGCAATGGAACGCTGGCTGCGCGTGTCATAATAGGCTCTGAGCCTTTATATACCTGCGCACAGCAGCAGCCACCTTCAGTCTGCTGCTGGACAGCCAGCAGCAGCAGCAGCAGGAGAGGTAATTAATCAGCAACCCTCCTGCTAAGGGTAGACAGCTGCTCGTTCCACCCCCCCCCCCGCCTTAATTGGTTCTCCTCCCTTCCAACGGTGTTGAGGCGGGTGGGAACAGCCGGGGGTTGAGGGTACTGTGCTAAAAGAGGTGGAGTTATGCAGATCTAAAACGCGTGGATTGCAGCAGCAGCAAGCCGAAAAGTGCAGGCATGTGAGGGATCTAGAGGTTGACAGCATGTCTTCTTAACGGGAGTCCAGGTGGCCATCTCCACAAATGGACTTTTCAGAATCCTTGGGTGGCACCGTAGTCGGAAACCAATTCTGGTTATCGCTTCTCGGCCTTTTGGCTAAGATCAAGTGTAGTATCTGTTCTTATCAGTTTAATATCTGATACGTCCCCTATCTGGGGACCATATATTAAATGGATTTTTAGAACAGGGAGATGGAAAAAGAGCTTGCTCTGTCCACTCCACGCATTGACCTGGTATTGCAGTATCTCCAGGACCGGTGCACCCCTTCTTTAATGCAGTTTCTAAAATCAGAAAGAATTGAATTCAATGCTTTTTGTTCATTTTGCTTGTTTGTCGGATTTTGGGATGGACTCTTTGGCTTTGCTTTTCTTCTCCTCATTGGATTTTTCATGTTAAAAGTTGCAGAAGCCAGATGACAAGCTCATTTTGGTTCAACTTCAGCAACTGTGCATTGCATTGCCATGTAATGTAATGTAATGCAATGCTATCTATCTAGCTCTCCCTCTATACTTCCTTTTGGATAAACAGACATATTAGGCAAGCATTTTGGAGCTTTCACCTAAATAACTACAGGTGGTGAGATAAGCTGCACAATATAATTGACCTTTCAGTATATTGTTGCACACACACCATCTATTTAGCAAATGCCCTTGTTATCAACAGCAGCCTTTTAAACTCACCTGAGCTAACAGGTATGTGAGCTGGTTACTCTGCTGCGCTTAAAATTTCTTTTTTGGTTTGCTACAATGCCTTTTCTGAAACGTTGTCTCCCTCTGCTGGAACACTGACTTCTTTCATTTAATGCCTGCAGACTATAAAAGAGAAACCAACCCAAAAAGTTTGGTTGATTAGTCTGTGGCATTCTTTTAAACTGTTGCTTATGGCGGTCTCTGTGAGCTTCTCAGTGACATTCAGCCATCCAGGTATCCCGCCTGCAGTAGACGGAATGTGGCAATGGAACGCTGGCTGCGCGTGTCATAATAGGCTCTGAGCCTTTATATACCTGCGCACAGCAGCAGCCACCTTCAGTCTGCTGCTGGACAGCCAGCAGCAGCAGCAGCAGGAGAGGTAATTAATCAGCAACCCTCCTGCTAAGGGTAGACAGCTGCTCGTTCCACCCCCGCCTTAATTGGTTCTCCTCCCTTCCAACGGTGTTGAGGCGGATGGGAACAGCCGGGGGTTGAGGGTACTGTGCTAAAAGAGGTGGAGTTATGCAGATCTAAAACGCGTGGATTGCAGCAGCAGCAAGCCGAAAAGTGCAGGCATGTGAGGGATCTAGAGGTTGACAGCATGTCTTCTTAACGGGAGTCCAGGTGGCCATCTCCACAAATGGACTTTTCAGAATCCTTGGGTGGCACCGTAGTCGGAAACCAATTCTGGTTATCGCTTCTCGGCCTTTTGGCTAAGATCAAGTGTAGTATCTGTTCTTATCAGTTTAATATCTGATACGTCCCCTATCTGGGGACCATATATTAAATGGATTTTTAGAACAGGGAGATGGAAAAAGAGCTTGCTCTGTCCACTCCACGCATTGACCTGGTATTGCAGTATCTCCAGGACCGGTGCACCCCTTCTTTAATGCAGTTTCTAAAATCAGAAAGAATTGAATTCAATGCTTTTTGTTCATTTTGCTTGTTTGTCGGATTTTGGGATGGACTCTTTGGCTTTGCTTTTCTTCTCCTCATTGGATTTTTCATGTTAAAAGTTGCAGAAGCCAGATGACAAGCTCATTTTGGTTCAACTTCAGCAACTGTGCTTTGCATTGCCATGTAATGTAATGTAATGCAATGCTATCTATCTAGCTCTCCCTCTATACTTCCTTTTGGATAAACAGACATATTAGGCAAGCATTTTGGAGCTTTCACCTAAATAACTACAGGTGGTGAGATAAGCTGCACAATATAATTGACCTTTCAGTATATTGTTGCACACACACCATCTATTTAGCAAATGCCCTTGTTATCAACAGCAGCCTTTTAAACTCACCTGAGCTAACAGGTATGTGAGCTGGTTACTCTGCTGCGCTTAAAATTTCTTTTTTGGTTTGCTACAATGCCTTTTCTGAAACGTTGTCTCCCTCTGCTGGAACACTGACTTCTTTCATTTAATGCCTGCAGACTATAAAAGAGAAACCAACCCAAAAAGTTTGGTTGATTAGTCTGTGGCATTCTTTTAAACTGTTGCTTATGGCGGTCTCTGTGAGCTTCTCAGTGACATTCAGCCATCCAGGTATCCCGCCTGCAGTAGACGGAATGTGGCAATGGAACGCTGGCTGCGCGTGTCATAATAGGCTCTGAGCCTTTATATACCTGCGCACAGCAGCAGCCACCTTCAGTCTGCTGCTGGACAGCCAGCAGCAGCAGCAGCAGGAGAGGTAATTAATCAGCAACCCTCCTGCTAAGGGTAGACAGCTGCTCGTTCCACCCCCCCCCCCGCCTTAATTGGTTCTCCTCCCTTCCAACGGTGTTGAGGCGGGTGGGAACAGCCGGGGGTTGAGGGTACTGTGCTAAAAGAGGTGGAGTTATGCAGATCTAAAACGCGTGGATTGCAGCAGCAGCAAGCCGAAAAGTGCAGGCATGTGAGGGATCTAGAGGTTGACAGCATGTCTTCTTAACGGGAGTCCAGGTGGCCATCTCCACAAATGGACTTTTCAGAATCCTTGGGTGGCACCGTAGTCGGAAACCAATTCTGGTTATCGCTTCTCGGCCTTTTGGCTAAGATCAAGTGTAGTATCTGTTCTTATCAGTTTAATATCTGATACGTCCCCTATCTGGGGACCATATATTAAATGGATTTTTAGAACAGGGAGATGGAAAAAGAGCTTGCTCTGTCCACTCCACGCATTGAACTGGTATTGCAGTATCTCCAGGACCGGTGCACCCCTTCTTTAATGCAGTTTCTAAAATCAGAAAGAATTGAATTCAATGCTTTTTGTTCATTTTGCTTGTTTGTCGGATTTTGGGATGGACTCTTTGGCTTTGCTTTTCTTCTCCTCATTGGATTTTTCATGTTAAAAGTTGCAGAAGCGAGATGACAAGCTCATTTTGGTTCAACTTCAGCAACTGTGCATTGCATTGCCATGTAATGTAATGTAATGCAATGCTATCTATCTAGCTCTCCCTCTATACTTCCTTTTGGATAAACAGACATATTAGGCAAGCATTTTGGAGCTTTCACCTAAATAACTACAGGTGGTGAGATAAGCTGCACAATATAATTGACCTTTCAGTATATTGTTGCACACACACCATCTATTTAGCAAATGCCCTTGTTATCAACAGCAGCCTTTTAAACTCACCTGAGCTAACAGGTATGTGAGCTGGTTACTCTGCTGCGCTTAAAATTTCTTTTTTGGTTTGCTACAATGCCTTTTCTGAAACGTTGTCTCCCTCTGCTGGAACACTGACTTCTTTCATTTAATGCCTGCAGACTATAAAAGAGAAACCAACCCAAAAAGTTTGGTTGATTAGTCTGTAGCATTCTTTTAAACTGTTGCTTATGGCGGTCTCTGTGAGCTTCTCAGTGACATTCAGCCATCCAGGTATCCCGCCTGCAGTAGACGGAATGTGGCAATGGAACGCTGGCTGCGCGTGTCATAATAGGCTCTGAGCCTTTATATACCTGCGCACAGCAGCAGCCACCTTCAGTCTGCTGCTGGACAGCCAGCAGCAGCAGCAGCAGGAGAGGTAATTAATCAGCAACCCTCCTGCTAAGGGTAGACAGCTGCTCGTTCCACCCCCGCCTTAATTGGTTCTCCTCCCTTCCAACGGTGTTGAGGCGGATGGGAACAGCCGGGGGTTGAGGGTACTGTGCTAAAAGAGGTGGAGTTATGCAGATCTAAAACGCGTGGATTGCAGCAGCAGCAAGCCGAAAAGTGCAGGCATGTGAGGGATCTAGAGGTTGACAGCATGTCTTCTTAACGGGAGTCCAGGTGGCCATCTCCACAAATGGACTTTTCAGAATCCTTGGGTGGCACCGTAGTCGGAAACCAATTCTGGTTATCGCTTCTCGGCCTTTTGGCTAAGATCAAGTGTAGTATCTGTTCTTATCAGTTTAATATCTGATACGTCCCCTATCTGGGGACCATATATTAAATGGATTTTTAGAACAGGGAGATGGAAAAAGAGCTTGCTCTGTCCACTCCACGCATTGACCTGGTATTGCAGTATCTCCAGGACCGGTGCACCCCTTCTTTAATGCAGTTTCTAAAATCAGAAAGAATTGAATTCAATGCTTTTTGTTCATTTTGCTTGTTTGTCGGATTTTGGGATGGACTCTTTGGCTTTGCTTTTCTTCTCCTCATTGGATTTTTCATGTTAAAAGTTGCAGAAGCCAGATGACAAGCTCATTTTGGTTCAACTTCAGCAACTGTGCATTGCATTGCCATGTAATGTAATGTAATGCAATGCTATCTATCTAGCTCTCCCTCTATACTTCCTTTTGGATAAACAGACATATTAGGCAAGCATTTTGGAGCTTTCACCTAAATAACTACAGGTGGTGAGATAAGCTGCACAATATAATTGACCTTTCAGTATATTGTTGCACACACACCATCTATTTAGCAAATGCCCTTGTTATCAACAGCAGCCTTTTAAACTCACCTGAGCTAACAGGTATGTGAGCTGGTTACTCTGCTGCGCTTAAAATTTCTTTTTTGGTTTGCTACAATGCCTTTTCTGAAACGTTGTCTCCCTCTGCTGGAACACTGACTTCTTTCATTTAATGCCTGCAGACTATAAAAGAGAAACCAACCCAAAAAGTTTGGTTGATTAGTCTGTGGCATTCTTTTAAACTGTTGCTTATGGCGGTCTCTGTGAGCTTCTCAGTGACATTCAGCCATCCAGGTATCCCGCCTGCAGTAGACGGAATGTGGCAATGGAACGCTGGCTGCGCGTGTCATAATAGGCTCTGAGCCTTTATATACCTGCGCACAGCAGCAGCCACCTTCAGTCTGCTGCTGGACAGCCAGCAGCAGCAGCAGCAGGAGAGGTAATTAATCAGCAACCCTCCTGCTAAGGGTAGACAGCTGCTCGTTCCACCCCCCCCCCCGCCTTAATTGGTTCTCCTCCCTTCCAACGGTGTTGAGGCGGGTGGGAACAGCCGGGGGTTGAGGGTACTGTGCTAAAAGAGGTGGAGTTATGCAGATCTAAAACGCGTGGATTGCAGCAGCAGCAAGCCGAAAAGTGCAGGCATGTGAGGGATCTAGAGGTTGACAGCATGTCTTCTTAACGGGAGTCCAGGTGGCCATCTCCACAAATGGACTTTTCAGAATCCTTGGGTGGCACCGTAGTCGGAAACCAATTCTGGTTATCGCTTCTCGGCCTTTTGGCTAAGATCAAGTGTAGTATCTGTTCTTATCAGTTTAATATCTGATACGTCCCCTATCTGGGGACCATATATTAAATGGATTTTTAGAACAGGGAGATGGAAAAAGAGCTTGCTCTGTCCACTCCACGCATTGAACTGGTATTGCAGTATCTCCAGGACCGGTGCACCCCTTCT
Organism: Phyllobates terribilis; assembly: GCF_046119375.1. Lineage (NCBI taxonomy): Eukaryota > Metazoa > Chordata > Amphibia > Anura > Dendrobatidae > Phyllobates > Phyllobates terribilis. The sequence continues at coordinate 9,516,629 of NW_027362800.1, read as the reverse complement.
TTAATGCAGTTTCTAAAATCAGAAAGAATTGAATTCAATGCTTTTTGTTCATTTTGCTTGTTTGTCGGATTTTGGGATGGACTCTTTGGCTTTGCTTTTCTTCTCCTCATTGGATTTTTCATGTTAAAAGTTGCAGAAGCGAGATGACAAGCTCATTTTGGTTCAACTTCAGCAACTGTGCATTGCATTGCCATGTAATGTAATGTAATGCAATGCTATCTATCTAGCTCTCCCTCTATACTTCCTTTTGGATAAACAGACATATTAGGCAAGCATTTTGGAGCTTTCACCTAAATAACTACAGGTGGTGAGATAAGCTGCACAATATAATTGACCTTTCAGTATATTGTTGCACACACACCATCTATTTAGCAAATGCCCTTGTTATCAACAGCAGCCTTTTAAACTCACCTGAGCTAACAGGTATGTGAGCTGGTTACTCTGCTGCGCTTAAAATTTCTTTTTTGGTTTGCTACAATGCCTTTTCTGAAACGTTGTCTCCCTCTGCTGGAACACTGACTTCTTTCATTTAATGCCTGCAGACTATAAAAGAGAAACCAACCCAAAAAGTTTGGTTGATTAGTCTGTAGCATTCTTTTAAACTGTTGCTTATGGCGGTCTCTGTGAGCTTCTCAGTAACATTCAGCCATCCAGGTATCCCGCCTGCAGTAGACGGAATGTGGCAATGGAACGCTGGCTGCGCGTGTCATAATAGGCTCTGAGCCTTTATATACCTGCGCACAGCAGCAGCCACCTTCAGTCTGCTGCTGGACAGCCAGCAGCAGCAGCAGCAGGAGAGGTAATTAATCAGCAACCCTCCTGCTAAGGGTAGACAGCTGCTCGTTCCACCCCCCCCCCCGCCTTAATTGGTTCTCCTCCCTTCCAACGGTGTTGAGGCGGGTGGGAACAGCCGGGGGTTGAGGGTACTGTGCTAAAAGAGGTGGAGTTATGCAGATCTAAAACGCGTGGATTGCAGCAGCAGCAAGCCGAAAAGTGCAGGCATGTGAGGGATCTAGAGGTTGACAGCATGTCTTCTTAACGGGAGTCCAGGTGGCCATCTCCACAAATGGACTTTTCAGAATCCTTGGGTGGCACCGTAGTCGGAAACCAATTCTGGTTATCGCTTCTCGGCCTTTTGGCTAAGATCAAGTGTAGTATCTGTTCTTATCAGTTTAATATCTGATACGTCCCCTATCTGGGGACCATATATTAAATGGATTTTTAGAACAGGGAGATGGAAAAAGAGCTTGCTCTGTCCACTCCACGCATTGACCTGGTATTGCAGTATCTCCAGGACCGGTGCACCCCTTCTTTAATGCAGTTTCTGAAATCAGAAAGAATTGAATTCAATGCTTTTTGTTCATTTTGCTTGTTTGTCGGATTTTGGGATGGACTCTTTGGCTTTGCTTTTCTTCTCCTCATTGGATTTTTCATGTTAAAAGTTGCAGAAGCCAGATGACAAGCTCATTTTGGTTCAACTTCAGCAACTGTGCATTGCATTGCCATGTAATGTAATGTAATGCAATGCTATCTATCTAGCTCTCCCTCTATACTTCCTTTTGGATAAACAGACATATTAGGCAAGCATTTTGGAGCTTTCACCTAAATAACTACAGGTGGTGATATAAGCTGCACAATATAATTGACCTTTCAGTATATTGTTGCACACACACCATCTATTTAGCAAATGCCCTTGTTATCAACAGCAGCCTTTTAAACTCACCTGAGCTAACAGGTATGTGAGCTGGTTACTCTGCTGCGCTTAAAATTTCTTTTTTGGTTTGCTACAATGCCTTTTCTGAAACGTTGTCTCCCTCTGCTGGAACACTGACTTCTTTCATTTAATGCCTGCAGACTATAAAAGAGAAACCAACCCAAAAAGTTTGGTTGATTAGTCTGTGGCATTCTTTTAAACTGTTGCTTATGGCGGTCTCTGTGAGCTTCTCAGTGACATTCAGCCATCCAGGTATCCCGCCTGCAGTAGACGGAATGTGGCAATGGAACGCTGGCTGCGCGTGTCATAATAGGCTCTGAGCCTTTATATACCTGCGCACAGCAGCAGCCACCTTCAGTCTGCTGCTGGACAGCCAGCAGCAGCAGCAGCAGCAGGAGAGGTAATTAATCAGCAACCCTCCTGCTAAGGGTAGACAGCTGCTCGTTCCACCCCCCCCCCGCCTTAATTGGTTCTCCTCCCTTCCAACGGTGTTGAGGCGGGTGGGAACAGCCGGGGGTTGAGGGTACTGTGCTAAAAGAGGTGGAGTTATGCAGATCTAAAACGCGTGGATTGCAGCAGCAGCAAGCCGAAAAGTGCAGGCATGTGAGGGATCTAGAGGTTGACAGCATGTCTTCTTAACGGGAGTCCAGGTGGCCATCTCCACAAATGGACTTTTCAGAATCCTTGGGTGGCACCGTAGTCGGAAACCAATTCTGGTTATCGCTTCTCGGCCTTTTGGCTAAGATCAAGTGTAGTATCTGTTCTTATCAGTTTAATATCTGATACGTCCCCTATCTGGGGACCATATATTAAATGGATTTTTAGAACAGGGAGATGGAAAAAGAGCTTGCTCTGTCCACTCCACGCATTGACCTGGTATTGCAGTATCTCCAGGACCGGTGCACCCCTTCTTTAATGCAGTTTCTAAAATCAGAAAGAATTGAATTCAATGCTTTTTGTTCATTTTGCTTGTTTGTCGGATTTTGGGATGGACTCTTTGGCTTTGCTTTTCTTCTCCTCATTGGATTTTTCATGTTAAAAGTTGCAGAAGCCAGATGACAAGCTCATTTTGGTTCAACTTCAGCAACTGTGCATTGCATTGCCATGTAATGTAATGTAATGCAATGCTATCTATCTAGCTCTCCCTCTATACTTCCTTTTGGATAAACAGACATATTAGGCAAGCATTTTGGAGCTTTCACCTAAATAACTACAGGTGGTGAGATAAGCTGCACAATATAATTGACCTTTCAGTATATTGTTGCACACACACCATCTATTTAGCAAATGCCCTTGTTATCAACAGCAGCCTTTTAAACTCACCTGAGCTAACAGGTATGTGAGCTGGTTACTCTGCTGCGCTTAAAATTTCTTTTTTGGTTTGCTACAATGCCTTTTCTGAAACGTTGTCTCCCTCTGCTGGAACACTGACTTCTTTCATTTAATGCCTGCAGACTATAAAAGAGAAACCAACCCAAAAAGTTTGGTTGATTAGTCTGTGGCATTCTTTTAAACTGTTGCTTATGGCGGTCTCTGTGAGCTTCCCAGTGACATTCAGCCATCCAGGTATCCCGCCTGCAGTAGACGGAATGTGGCAATGGAACGCTGGCTGCGCGTGTCATAATAGGCTCTGAGCCTTTATATACCTGCGCACAGCAGCAGCCACCTTCAGTCTGCTGCTGGACAGCCAGCAGCAGCAGCAGCAGGAGAGGTAATTAATCAGCAACCCTCCTGCTAAGGGTAGACAGCTGCTCGTTCCACCCCCCCCCCCGCCTTAATTGGTTCTCCTCCCTTCCAACGGTGTTGAGGCGGGTGGGAACAGCCGGGGGTTGAGGGTACTGTGCTAAAAGAGGTGGAGTTATGCAGATCTAAAACGCGTGGATTGCAGCAGCAGCAAGCCGAAAAGTGCAAGCGTGTGAGGGATCTAGAGGTTGACAGCATGTCTTCTTAACGGGAGTTCAGGTGGCCATCTCCACAAATGGACTTTTCAGAATCCTTGGGTGGCACCGTAGTCGGAAACCAATTCTGGTTATCGCTTCTCGGCCTTTTGGCTAAGATCAAGTGTAGTATCTGTTCTTATCAGTTTAATATCTGATACGTCCCCTATCTGGGGACCATATATTAAATGGATTTTTAGAACAGGGAGATGGAAAAAGAGCTTGCTCTGTCCACTCCACGCATTGACCTGGTATTGCAGTATCTCCAGGACCGGTGCACCCCTTCTTTAATGCAGTTTCTAAAATCAGAAAGAATTGAATTCAATGCTTTTTGTTCATTTTGCTTGTTTGTCGGATTTTGGGATGGACTCTTTGGCTTTGCTTTTCTTCTCCTCATTGGATTTTTCATGTTAAAAGTTGCAGAAGCCAGATGACAAGCTCATTTTGGTTCAACTTCAGCAACTGTGCATTGCATTGCCATGTAATGTAATGTAATGCAATGCTATCTATCTAGCTCTCCCTCTATACTTCCTTTTGGATAAACAGACATATTAGGCAAGCATTTTGGAGCTTTCACCTAAATAACTACAGGTGGTGAGATAAGCTGCACAATATAATTGACCTTTCAGTATATTGTTGCACACACACCATCTATTTAGCAAATGCCCTTGTTATCAACAGCAGCCTTTTAAACTCACCTGAGCTAACAGGTATGTGAGCTGGTTACTCTGCTGCGCTTAAAATTTCTTTTTTGGTTTGCTACAATGCCTTTTCTGAAACGTTGTCTCCCTCTGCTGGAACACTGACTTCTTTCATTTAATGCCTGCAGACTATAAAAGAGAAACCAACCCAAAAAGTTTGGTTGATTAGTCTGTGGCATTCTTTTAAACTGTTGCTTATGGCGGTCTCTGTGAGCTTCTCAGTGACATTCAGCCATCCAGGTATCCCGCCTGCAGTAGACGGAATGTGGCAATGGAACGCTGGCTGCGCGTGTCATAATAGGCTCTGAGCCTTTATATACCTGCGCACAGCAGCAGCCACCTTCAGTCTGCTGCTGGACAGCCAGCAGCAGCAGCAGCAGGAGAGGTAATTAATCAGCAACCCTCCTGCTAAGGGTAGACAGCTGCTCGTTCCACCCCCCCCCCCCCCCGCCTTAATTGGTTCTCCTCACTTCCAACGGTGTTGAGGCGGGTGGGAACAGCCGGGGGTTGAGGGTACTGTGCTAAAAGAGGTGGAGTTATGCAGATCTAAAACGCGTGGATTGCAGCAGCAGCAAGCCGAAAAGTGCAGGCATGTGAGGGATCTAGAGGTTGACAGCATGTCTTCTTAACGGGAGTCCAGGTGGCCATCTCCACAAATGGACTTTTCAGAATCCTTGGGTGGCACCGTAGTCGGAAACCAATTCTGGTTATCGCTTCTCGGCCTTTTGGCTAAGATCAAGTGTAGTATCTGTTCTTATCAGTTTAATATCTGATACGTCCCCTATCTGGGGACCATATATTAAATGGATTTTTAGAACAGGGAGATGGAAAAAGAGCTTGCTCTGTCCACTCCACGCATTGACCTGGTATTGCAGTATCTCCAGGACCGGTGCACCCCTTCTTTAATGCAGTTTCTAAAATCAGAAAGAATTGAATTCAATGCTTTTTGTTCATTTTGCTTGTTTGTCGGATTTTGGGATGGACTCTTTGGCTTTGCTTTTCTTCTCCTCATTGGATTTTTCATGTTAAAAGTTGCAGAAGCCAGATGACAAGCTCATTTTGGTTCAACTTCAGCAACTGTGCATTGCATTGCCATGTAATGTAATGTAATGCAATGCTATCTATCTAGCTCTCCCTCTATACTTCCTTTTGGATAAACAGACATATTAGGCAAGCATTTTGGAGCTTTCACCTAAATAACTACAGGTGGTGAGATAAGCTGCACAATATAATTGACCTTTCAGTATATTGTTGCACACACACCATCTATTTAGCAAATGCCCTTGTTATCAACAGCAGCCTTTTAAACTCACCTGAGCTAACAGGTATGTGAGCTGGTTACTCTGCTGCGCTTAAAATTTCTTTTTTGGTTTGCTACAATGCCTTTTCTGAAACGTTGTCTCCCTCTGCTGGAACACTGACTTCTTTCATTTAATGCCTGCAGACTATAAAAGAGAAACCAACCCAAAAAGTTTGGTTGATTAGTCTGTGGCATTCTTTTAAACTGTTGCTTATGGCGGTCTCTGTGAGCTTCTCAGTGACATTCAGCCATCCAGGTATCCCGCCTGCAGTAGACGGAATGTGGCAATGGAACGCTGGCTGCGCGTGTCATAATAGGCTCTGAGCCTTTATATACCTGCGCACAGCAGCAGCCACCTTCAGTCTGCTGCTGGACAGCCAGCAGCAGCAGCAGCAGGAGAGGTAATTAATCAGCAACCCTCCTGCTAAGGGTAGACAGCTGCTCGTTCCACCCCCCCCCACCTTAATTGGTTCTCCTCCCTTCCAACGGTGTTGAGGCGGGTGGGAACAACCGGGGGTTGAGGGTACTGTGCTAAAAGAGGTGGAGTTATGCAGATCTAAAACGCGTGGATTGCAGCAGCAGCAAGCCGAAAAGTGCAGGCATGTGAGGGATCTAGAGGTTGACAGCATGTCTTCTTAACGGGAGTCCAGGTGGCCATCTCCACAAATGGACTTTTCAGAATCCTTGGGTGGCACCGTAGTCGGAAACCAATTCTGGTTATCGCTTCTCGGCCTTTTGGCTAAGATCAAGTGTAGTATCTGTTCTTATCAGTTTAATATCTGATACGTCCCCTATCTGGGGACCATATATTAAATGGATTTTTAGAACAGGGAGATGGAAAAAGAGCTTGCTCTGTCCACTCCACGCATTGACCTGGTATTGCAGTATCTCCAGGACCGGTGCACCCCTTCTTTAATGCAGTTTCTAAAATCAGAAAGAATTGAATTCAATGCTTTTTGTTCATTTTGCTTGTTTGTCGGATTTTGGGATGGACTCTTTGGCTTTGCTTTTCTTCTCCTCATTGGATTTTTCATGTTAAAAGTTGCAGAAGCCAGATGACAAGCTCATTTTGGTTCAACTTCAGCAACTGTGCATTGCATTGCCATGTAATGTAATGTAATGCAATGCTATCTATCTAGCTCTCCCTCTATACTTCCTTTTGGATAAACAGACATATTAGGCAAGCATTTTGGAGCTTTCACCTAAATAACTACAGGTGGTGAGATAAGCTGCACAATATAATTGACCTTTCAGTATATTGTTGCACACACACCATCTATTTAGCAAATGCCCTTGTTATCAACAGCAGCCTTTTAAACTCACCTGAGCTAACAGGTATGTGAGCTGCTTACTCTGCTGCGCTTAAAATTTCTTTTTTGGTTTGCTACAATGCCTTTTCTGAAACGTTGTCTCCCTCTGCTGGAACACTGACTTCTTTCATTTAATGCCTGCAGACTATAAAAGAGAAACCAACCCAAAAAGTTTGGTTGATTAGTCTGTGGCATTCTTTTAAACTGTTGCTTATGGCGGTCTCTGTGAGCTTCTCAGTGACATTCAGCCATCCAGGTATCCCGCCTGCAGTAGACGGAATGTGGCAATGGAACGCTGGCTGCGCGTGTCATAATAGGCTCTGAGCCTTTATATACCTGCGCACAGCAGCAGCCACCTTCAGTCTGCTGCTGGACAGCCAGCAGCAGCAGCAGCAGGAGAGGTAATTAATCAGCAACCCTCCTGCTAAGGGTAGACAGCTGCTCGTTCCACCCCCCCCCCCCCCCGCCTTAATTGGTTCTCCTCACTTCCAACGGTGTTGAGGCGGGTGGGAACAGCCGGGGGTTGAGGGTACTGTGCTAAAAGAGGTGGAGTTATGCAGATCTAAAACGCGTGGATTGCAGCAGCAGCAAGCCGAAAAGTGCAGGCATGTGAGGGATCTAGAGGTTGACAGCATGTCTTCTTAACGGGAGTCCAGGTGGCCATCTCCACAAATGGACTTTTCAGAATCCTTGGGTGGCACCGTAGTCGGAAACCAATTCTGGTTATCGCTTCTCGGCCTTTTGGCTAAGATCAAGTGTAGTATCTGTTCTTATCAGTTTAATATCTGATACGTCCCCTATCTGGGGACCATATATTAAATGGATTTTTAGAACAGGGAGATGGAAAAAGAGCTTGCTCTGTCCACTCCACGCATTGACCTGGTATTGCAGTATCTCCAGGACCGGTGCACCCCTTCTTTAATGCAGTTTCTAAAATCAGAAAGAATTGAATTCAATGCTTTTTGTTCATTTTGCTTGTTTGTCGGATTTTGGGATGGACTCTTTGGCTTTGCTTTTCTTCTCCTCATTGGATTTTTCATGTTAAAAGTTGCAGAAGCCAGATGACAAGCTCATTTTGGTTCAACTTCAGCAACTGTGCATTGCATTGCCATGTAATGTAATGTAATGCAATGCTATCTATCTAGCTCTCCCTCTATACTTCCTTTTGGATAAACAGACATATTAGGCAAGCATTTTGGAGCTTTCACCTAAATAACTACAGGTGGTGAGATAAGCTGCACAATATAATTGACCTTTCAGTATATTGTTGCACACACACCATCTATTTAGCAAATGCCCTTGTTATCAACAGCAGCCTTTTAAACTCACCTGAGCTAACAGGTATGTGAGCTGGTTACTCTGCTGCGCTTAAAATTTCTTTTTTGGTTTGCTACAATGCCTTTTCTGAAACGTTGTCTCCCTCTGCTGGAACACTGACTTCTTTCATTTAATGCCTGCAGACTATAAAAGAGAAACCAACCCAAAAAGTTTGGTTGATTAGTCTGTGGCATTCTTTTAAACTGTTGCTTATGGCGGTCTCTGTGAGCTTCTCAGTGACATTCAGCCATCCAGGTATCCCGCCTGCAGTAGACGGAATGTGGCAATGGAACGCTGGCTGCGCGTGTCATAATAGGCTCTGAGCCTTTATATACCTGCGCACAGCAGCAGCCACCTTCAGTCTGCTGCTGGACAGCCAGCAGCAGCAGCAGCAGGAGAGGTAATTAATCAGCAACCCTCCTGCTAAGGGTAGACAGCTGCTCGTTCCACCCCCCCCCCCACCTTAATTGGTTCTCCTCCCTTCCAACGGTGTTGAGGCGGGTGGGAACAACCGGGGGTTGAGGGTACTGTGCTAAAAGAGGTGGAGTTATGCAGATCTAAAACGCGTGGATTGCAGCAGCAGCAAGCCGAAAAGTGCAGGCATGTGAGGGATCTAGAGGTTGACAGCATGTCTTCTTAACGGGAGTCCAGGTGGCCATCTCCACAAATGGACTTTTCAGAATCCTTGGGTGGCACCGTAGTCGGAAACCAATTCTGGTTATCGCTTCTCGGCCTTTTGGCTAAGATCAAGTGTAGTATCTGTTCTTATCAGTTTAATATCTGATACGTCCCCTATCTGGGGACCATATATTAAATGGATTTTTAGAACAGGGAGATGGAAAAAGAGCTTGCTCTGTCCACTGCACGCATTGACCTGGTATTGCAGTATCTCCAGGACCGGTGCACCCCTTCTTTAATGCAGTTTCTAAAATCAGAAAGAATTGAATTCAATGCTTTTTGTTCATTTTGCTTGTTTGTCGGATTTTGGGATGGACTCTTTGGCTTTGCTTTTCTTCTCCTCATTGGATTTTTCATGTTAAAAGTTGCAGAAGCCAGTTGACAAGCTCATTTTGGTTCAACTTCAGCAACTGTGCATTGCATTGCCATGTAATGTAATGTAATGCAATGCTATCTATCTAGCTCTCCCTCTATACTTCCTTTTGGATAAACAGACATATTAGGCAAGCATTTTGGAGCTTTCACCTAAATAACTACAGGTGGTGAGATAAGCTGCACAATATAATTGACCTTTCAGTATATTGTTGCACACACACCATCTATTTAGCAAATGCCCTTGTTATCAACAGCAGCCTTTTAAACTCACCTGAGCTAACAGGTATGTGAGCTGGTTACTCTGCTGCGCTTAAAATTTCTTTTTTGGTTTGCTACAATGCCTTTTCTGAAACGTTGTCTCCCTCTGCTGGAACACTGACTTCTTTCATTTAATGCCTGCAGACTATAAAAGAGAAACCAACCCAAAAAGTTTGGTTGATTAGTCTGTGGCATTCTTTTAAACTGTTGCTTATGGCGGTCTCTGTGAGCTTCTCAGTGACATTCAGCCATCCAGGTATCCCGCCTGCAGTAGACGGAATGTGGCAATGGAACGCTGGCTGCGCGTGTCATAATAGGCTCTGAGCCTTTATATACCTGCGCACAGCAGCAGCCACCTTCAGTCTGCTGCTGGACAGCCAGCAGCAGCAGCAGCAGGAGAGGTAATTAATCAGCAACCCTCCTGCTAAGGGTAGACAGCTGCTCGTTCCACCCCCCCCCCCGCCTTAATTGGTTCTCCTCCCTTCCAACGGTGTTGAGGCGGGTGGGAACAGCCGGGGGTTGAGGGTACTGTGCTAAAAGAGGTGGAGTTATGCAGATCTAAAACGCGTGGATTGCAGCAGCAGCAAACCGAAAAGTGCAGGCATGTGAGGGATCTAGAGGTTGACAGCATGTCTTCTTAACGGGAGTCCAGGTGGCCATCTCCACAAATGGACTTTTCAGAATCCTTGGGTGGCACCGTAGTCGGAAACCAATTCTGGTTATCGCTTCTCGGCCTTTTGGCTAAGATCAAGTGTAGTATCTTTCGAAAAGGCGGTTTTGGATGTTGGCCGCCCTAGTAGATTGATACATTATGCACACTGGGGTTTAGGCGCTTGTTAGTACGCCAGGTGGCTAATATAGTCATCTGGTGGAAAGCATGGCCCCCCAGGATCGACGCCATTGGGCCGGGGAAGATCGAAAGCCCGAAGTGTGAAGTGCCCCAGGAGTGGTGACCCTGGTGTGCCTTAACTCACTGGGATTGGGAACCCCACTTGAGTTTATGGCACATTTGCACAAGCACTTCAAATTTTCTTTCTTCGCACACACCCTTATTCCGGGCCTTCTGGCCTTAGGATGGGGAATTTTTCAATTCCCGGTCGAAGGTCCGGGCAGTATTATACTGTGAAACCTTCACTATTTATTTAATTTCTTTGTCACTGTGTGTCCACTTATTCACGTGTGTCACGTCCTACTAGGATTTTGTCGGGATGCGGTTCCCTTACGGGTTCCTCTCTTGGCAGGTCTAGGGGGGGAGTGTGTGGCCATCAGGTTCCGCTCCCCCCTGAACCCCCCTGGCTCTCCTCTTTCGGGAGGAGAGCGTTGTTGGCTCCCCTCTTCCGGGAGGGGAGCACAGTCTTTGGCTCCCAGTGCCTTGCTCGGGTGAGAACTCGGGCAGGTGCTGGGGGTAAGATTGGGTCGCCTCTGGCTTCGGCTGGAGGTGGCTTTTTGTCCCTGTTCCTCGCTGTGGCCTTTTGGCTCGGAGGGACGGGGAATGGTTTGGGGGACCCTTCTCCTTTTGGAGAGGGTTTCAAGAAGACCAGCATCCTAGTGCACTTTTTTTGTGGCACTTGTCACTTTTTTAAGCGCACTCGGGTTTTGTACACGAAATCGGGCTTTCGATAGAAAAAATCTGTTCTTATCAGTTTAATATCTGATACGTCCCCTATCTGGGGACCATATATTAAATGGATTTTTAGAACAGGGAGATGGAAAAAGAGCTTGCTCTGTCCACTCCACGCATTGACCTGGTATTGTAGTATCTCCAGGACCGGTGCACCCCTTCTTTAATGCAGTTTCTAAAATCAGAAAGAATTGAATTCAATGCTTTTTGTTCATTTTGCTTGTTTGTCGGATTTTGGGATGGACTCTTTGGCTTTGCTTTTCTTCTCCTCATTGGATTTTTCATGTTAAAAGTTGCAGAAGCCAGATGACAAGCTCATTTTGGTTCAACTTCAGCAACTGTGCATTGCATTGCCATGTAATGTAATGTAATGCAATGCTATCTATCTAGCTCTCCCTCTATACTTCCTTTTGGATAAACAGACATATTAGGCAAGCATTTTGGAGCTTTCACCTAAATAACTACAGGTGGTGAGATAAGCTGCACAATATAATTGACCTTTCAGTATATTGTTGCACACACACCATCTATTTAGCAAATGCCCTTGTTATCAACAGCAGCCTTTTAAACTCACCTGAGCTAACAGGTATGTGAGCTGGTTACTCTGCTGCGCTTAAAATTTCTTTTTTGGTTTGCTACAATGCCTTTTCTGAAACGTTGTCTCCCTCTGCTGGAACACTGACTTCTTTCATTTAATGCCTGCAGACTATAAAAGAGAAACCAACCCAAAAAGTTTGGTTGATTAGTCTGTGGCATTCTTTTAAACTGTTGCTTATGGCGGTCTCTGTGAGCTTCTCAGTGACATTCAGCCATCCAGGTATCCCGCCTGCAGTAGACGGAATGTGGCAATGGAACGCTGGCTGCGCGTGTCATAATAGGCTCTGAGCCTTTATATACCTGCGCACAGCAGCAGCCACCTTCAGTCTGCTGCTGGACAGCCAGCAGCAGCAGCAGCAGGAGAGGTAATTAATCAGCAACCCTCCTGCTAAGGGTAGACAGCTGCTCGTTCCACCCCCCCCCCGCCTTAATTGGTTCTCCTCCCTTCCAACGGTGTTGAGGCGGTTGGGAACAGCCGGGGGTTGAGGGTATTGTGCTAAAAGAGGTGGAGTTATGCAGATCTAAAACGCGTGGATTGCAGCAGCAGCAAGCCGAAAAGTGCAGGCATGTGAGGGATCTAGAGGTTGACAGCATGTCTTCTTAATGGGAGTCCAGGTGGCCATCTCCACAAATGGACTTTTCAGAATCCTTGGGTGGCACCGTAGTCGGAAACCAATTCTGGTTATCGCTTCTCGGCCTTTTGGCTAAGATCAAGTGTAGTATCTGTTCTTATCAGTTTAATATCTGATACGTCCCCTATCTGGGGACCATATATTAAATGGATTTTTAGAACAGGGAGATGGAAAAAGAGCTTGCTCTGTCCACTCCACGCATTGACCTGGTATTGCAGTATCTCCAGGACCGGTGCACCCCTTCTTTAATGCAGTTTCTAAAATCAGAAAGAATTGAATTCAATGCTTTTTGTTCATTTTGCTTGTTTGTCGGATTTTGGGATGGACTCTTTGGCTTTGCTTTTCTTCTCCTCATTGGATTTTTCATGTTAAAAGTTGCAGAAGCCAGATGACAAGCTCATTTTGGTTCAACTTCAGCAACTGTGCATTGCATTGCCATGTAATGTAATGTAATGCAATGCTATCTATCTAGCTCTCCCTCTATACTTCCTTTTGGATAAACAGACATATTAGGCAAGCATTTTGGAGCTTTCACCTAAATAACTACAGGTGGTGAGATAAGCTGCACAATATAATTGACCTTTCAGTATATTGTTGCGCACACACCATCTATTTAGCAAATGCCCTTGTTATCAACAGCAGCCTTTTAAACTCACCTGAGCTAACAGGTATGTGAGCTGGTTACTCTGCTGCGCTTAAAATTTCTTTTTTGGTTTGCTACAATGCCTTTTCTGAAACGTTGTCTCCCTCTGCTGGAACACTGACTTCTTTCATTTAATGCCTGCAGACTATAAAAGAGAAACCAACCCAAAAAGTTTGGTTGATTAGTCTGTGGCATTCTTTTAAACTGTTGCTTATGGCGGTCTCTGTGAGCTTCTCAGTGACATTCAGCCATCCAGGTATCCCGCCTGCAGTAGACGGAATGTGGCAATGGAACGCTGGCTGCGCGTGTCATAATAGGCTCTGAGCCTTTATATACCTGCGCACAGCAGCAGCCACCTTCAGTCTGCTGCTGGACAGCCAGCAGCAGCAGCAGCAGGAGAGGTAATTAATCAGCAACCCTCCTGCTAAGGGTAGACAGCTGCTCGTTCCACCCCCCCCCCGCCTTAATTGGTTCTCCTCCCTTCCAACGGTGTTGAGGCGGGTGGGAACAGCCGGGGGTTGAGGGTACTGTGCTAAAAGAGGTGGAGTTATGCAGATCTAAAACGCGTGGATTGCAGCAGCAGCAAGCCGAAAAGTGCAGGCATGTGAGGGATCTAGAGGTTGACAGCATGTCTTCTTAACAGGAGTCCAGGTGGCCATCTCCACAAATGGACTTTTCAGAATCCTTGGGTGGCACCGTAGTCGGAAACCAATTCTGGTTATCGCTTCTCGGCCTTTTGGCTAAGATCAAGTGTAGTATCTGTTCTTATCAGTTTAATATCTGATACGTCCCCTATCTGGGGACCATATATTAAATGGATTTTTAGAACAGGGAGATGGAAAAAGAGCTTGCTCTGTCCACTCCACGCATTGACCTGGTATTGCAGTATCTCCAGGACCGGTGCACCCCTTCTTTAATGCAGTTTCTAAAATCAGAAAGAATTGAATTCAATGCTTTTTGTTCATTTTGCTTGTTTGTCGGATTTTGGGATGGACTCTTTGGCTTTGCTTTTCTTCTCCTCATTGGATTTTTCATGTTAAAAGTTGCAGAAGCCAGATGACAAGCTCATTTTGGTTCAACTTCAGCAACTGTGCATTGCATTGCCATGTAATGTAATGTAATGCAATGCTATCTATCTAGCTCTCCCTCTATACTTCATTTTGGATAAACAGACATATTAGGCAAGCATTTTGGAGCTTTCACCTAAATAACTACAGGTGGTGAGATAAGCTGCACAATATAATTGACCTTTCAGTATATTGTTGCACACACACCATCTATTTAGCAAATGCCCTTGTTATCAACAGCAGCCTTTTAAACTCACCTGAGCTAACAGGTATGTGAGCTGGTTACTCTGCTGCGCTTAAAATTTCTTTTTTGGTTTGCTACAATGCCTTTTCTGAAACGTTGTCTCCCTCTGCTGGAACACTGACTTCTTTCATTTAATGCCTGCAGACTATAAAAGAGAAACCAACCCAAAAAGTTTGGTTGATTAGTCTGTGGCATTCTTTTAAACTGTTGCTTATGGCGGTCTCTGTGAGCTTCTCAGTGACATTCAGCCATCCAGGTATCCCGCCTGCAGTAGACGGAATGTGGCAATGGAACGCTGGCTGCGCGTGTCATAATAGGCTCTGAGCCTTTATATACCTGCGCACAGCAGCAGCCACCTTCAGTCTGCTGCTGGACAGCCAGCAGCAGCAGCAGCAGGAGAGGTAATTAATCAGCAACCCTCCTGCTAAGGGTAGACAGCTGCTCGTTCCACCCCCCCCCGCCTTAATTGGTTCTCCTCCCTTCCAACGGTGTTGAGGCGGGTGGGAACAGCCGGGGGTTGAGGGTACTGTGCTAAAAGAGGTGGAGTTATGCAGATCTAAAACGCGTGGATTGCAGCAGCAGCAAGCCGAAAAGTGCAGGCATGTGAGGGATCTAGAGGTTGACAGCATGTCTTCTTAACGGGAGTCCAGGTGGCCATCTCCACAAATGGACTTTTCAGAATCCTTGGGTGGCACCGTAGTCGGAAACCAATTCTGGTTATCGCTTCTCGGCCTTTTGGCTAAGATCAAGTGTAGTATCTGTTCTTATCAGTTTAATATCTGATACGTCCCCTATCTGGGGACCATATATTAAATGGATTTTTAGAACAGGGAGATGGAAAAAGAGCTTGCTCTGTCCACTCCACGCATTGACCTGGTATTGCAGTATCTCCAGGACCGGTGCACCCCTTCTTTAATGCAGTTTCTAAAATCAGAAAGAATTGAATTCAATGCTTTTTGTTCATTTTGCTTGTTTGTCGGATTTTGGGATGGACTCTTTGGCTTTGCTTTTCTTCTCCTCATTGGATTTTTCATGTTAAAAGTTGCAGAAGCCAGATGACAAGCTCATTTTGGTTCAACTTCAGCAACTGTGCATTGCATTGCCATGTAATGTAATGTAATGCAATGCTATCTATCTAGCTCTCCCTCTATACTTCCTTTTGGATAAACAGACATATTAGGCAAGCATTTTGGAGCTTTCACCTAAATAACTACAGGTGGTGAGATAAGCTGCACAATATAATTGACCTTTCAGTATATTGTTGCACACACACCATCTATTTAGCAAATGCCCTTGTTATCAACAGCAGCCTTTTAAACTCACCTGAGCTAACAGGTATGTGAGCTGGTTACTCTGCTGCGCTTAAAATTTCTTTTTTGGTTTGCTACAATGCCTTTTCTGAAACGTTGTCTCCCTCTGCTGGAACACTGACTTCTTTCATTTAATGCCTGCAGACTATAAAAGAGAAACCAACCCAAAAAGTTTGGTTGATTAGTCTGTGGCATTCTTTTAAACTGTTGCTTATGGCGGTCTCTGTGAGCTTCTCAGTGACATTCAGCCATCCAGGTATCCCGCCTGCAGTAGACGGAATGTGGCAATGGAACGCTGGCTGCGCGTGTCATAATAGGCTCTGAGCCTTTATATACCTGCGCACAGCAGCAGCCACCTTCAGTCTGCTGCCTGACAGCCAGCAGCAGCAGCAGGAGAGGTAATTAATCAGCAACCCTCCTGCTAAGGGTAGACAGCTGCTCGTTCCACCCCCCCCCCCCGCCTTAATTGGTTCTCCTCCCTTCCAACGGTGTTGAGGCGGGTGGGAACAGCCGGGGGTTGAGGGTACTGTGCTAAAAGAGGTGGAGTTATGCAGATCTAAAACGCGTGGATTGCAGCAGCAGCAAGCCGAAAAGTGCAGGCATGTGAGGGATCTAGAGGTTGACAGCATGTCTTCTTAACGGGAGTCCAGGTGGCCATCTCCACAAATGGACTTTTCAGAATCCTTGGGTGGCACCGTAGTCGGAAACCAATTCTGGTTATCGCTTCTCGGCCTTTTGGCTAAGATCAAGTGTAGTATCTGTTCTTATCAGTTTAATATCTGATACGTCCCCTATCTGGGGACCATATATTAAATGGATTTTTAGAACAGGGAGATGGAAAAAGAGCTTGCTCTGTCCACTCCACGCATTGACCTGGTATTGCAGTATCTCCAGGACCGGTGCACCCCTTCTTTAATGCAGTTTCTAAAATCAGAAAGAATTGAATTCAATGCTTTTTGTTCATTTTGCTTGTTTGTCGGATTTTGGGATGGACTCTTTGGCTTTGCTTTTCTTCTCCTCATTGGATTTTTCATGTTAAAAGTTGCAGAAGCCAGATGACAAGCTCATTTTGGTTCAACTTCAGCAACTGTGCATTGCATTGCCATGTAATGTAATGTAATGCAATGCTATCTATCTAGCTCTCCCTCTATACTTCCTTTTGGATAAACAGACATATTAGGCAAGCATTTTGGAGCTTTCACCTAAATAACTACAGGTGGTGAGATAAGCTGCACAATATAATTGACCTTTCAGTATATTGTTGCACACACACCATCTATTTAGCAAATGCCCTTGTTATCAACAGCAGCCTTTTAAACTCACCTGAGCTAACAGGTATGTGAGCTGGTTACTCTGCTGCGCTTAAAATTTCTTTTTTGGTTTGCTACAATGCCTTTTCTGAAACGTTGTCTCCCTCTGCTGGAACACTGACTTCTTTCATTTAATGCCTGCAGACTATAAAAGAGAAACCAACCCAAAAAGTTTGGTTGATTAGTCTGTGGCATTCTTTTAAACTGTTGCTTATGGCGGTCTCTGTGAGCTTCTCAGTGACATTCAGCCATCCAGGTATCCCGCCTGCAGTAGACGGAATGTGGCAATGGAACGCTGGCTGCGCGTGTCATAATAGGCTCTGAGCCTTTATATACCTGCGCACAGCAGCAGCCACCTTCAGTCTGCTGCTGGACAGCCAGCAGCAGCAGCAGCAGGAGAGGTAATTAATCAGCAACCCTCCTGCTAAGGGTAGACAGCTGCTCGTTCCACCCCCCCCCGCCTTAATTGGTTCTCCTCCCTTCCAACGGTGTTGAGGCGGGTGGGAACAGCCGGGGGTTGAGGGTACTGTGCTAAAAGAGGTGGAGTTATGCAGATCTAAAACGCGTGGATTGCAGCAGCAGCAAGCCGAAAAGTGCAGGCATGTGAGGGATCTAGAGGTTGACAGCATGTCTTCTTAACGGGAGTCCAGGTGGCCATCTCCACAAATGGACTTTTCAGAATCCTTGGGTGGCACCGTAGTCGGAAACCAATTCTGGTTATCGCTTCTCGGCCTTTTGGCTAAGATCAAGTGTAGTATCTGTTCTTATCAGTTTAATATCTGATACGTCCCCTATCTGGGGACCATATATTAAATGGATTTTTAGAACAGGGAGATGGAAAAAGAGCTTGCTCTGTCCACTCCACGCATTGACCTGGTATTGCAGTATCTCCAGGACCGGTGCACCCCTTCTTTAATGCAGTTTCTAAAATCAGAAAGAATTGAATTCAATGCTTTTTGTTCATTTTGCTTGTTTGTCGGATTTTGGGATGGACTCTTTGGCTTTGCTTTTCTTCTCCTCATTGGATTTTTCATGTTAAAAGTTGCAGAAGCCAGATGACAAGCTCATTTTGGTTCAACTTCAGCAACTGTGCATTGCATTGCCATGTAATGTAATGTAATGCAATGCTATCTATCTAGCTCTCCCTCTATACTTCCTTTTGGATAAACAGACATATTAGGCAAGCATTTTGGAGCTTTCACCTAAATAACTACAGGTGGTGAGATAAGCTGCACAATATAATTGACCTTTCAGTATATTGTTGCACACACACCATCTATTTAGCAAATGCCCTTGTTATCAACAGCAGCCTTTTAAACTCACCTGAGCTAACAGGTATGTGAGCTGGTTACTCTGCTGCGCTTAAAATTTCTTTTTTGGTTTGCTACAATGCCTTTTCTGAAACGTTGTCTCCCTCTGCTGGAACACTGACTTCTTTCATTTAATGCCTGCAGACTATAAAAGAGAAACCAACCCAAAAAGTTTGGTTGATTAGTCTGTGGCATTCTTTTAAACTGTTGCTTATGGCGGTCTCTGTGAGCTTCTCAGTGACATTCAGCCATCCAGGTATCCCGCCTGCAGTAGACGGAATGTGGCAATGGAACGCTGGCTGCGCGTGTCATAATAGGCTCTGAGCCTTTATATACCTGCGCACAGCAGCAGCCACCTTCAGTCTGCTGCTGGACAGCCAGCAGCAGCAGCAGCAGGAGAGGTAATTAATCAGCAACCCTCCTGCTAAGGGTAGACAGCTGCTCGTTCCACCCCCCCCCCCGCCTTAATTGGTTCTCCTCCCTTCCAACGGTGTTGAGGCGGGTGGGAACAGCCGGGGGTTGAGGGTACTGTGCTAAAAGAGGTGGAGTTATGCAGATCTAAAACGCGTGGATTGCAGCAGCAGCAAGCCGAAAAGTGCAGGCATGTGAGGGATCTAGAGGTTGACAGCATGTCTTCTTAACGGGAGTCCAGGTGGCCATCTCCACAAATGGACTTTTCAGAATCCTTGGGTGGCACCGTAGTCGGAAACCAATTCTGGTTATCGCTTCTCGGCCTTTTGGCTAAGATCAAGTGTAGTATCTGTTCTTATCAGTTTAATATCTGATACGTCCCCTATCTGGGGACCATATATTAAATGGATTTTTAGAACAGGGAGATGGAAAAAGAGCTTGCTCTGTCCACTCCACGAATTGACCTGGTATTGCAGTATCTCCAGGACCGGTGCACCCCTTCTTTAATGCAGTTTCTAAAATCAGAAAGAATTGAATTCAATGCTTTTTGTTCATTTTGCTTGTTTGTCGGATTTTGGGATGGACTGTTTGGCTTTGCTTTTCTTCTCCTCATTGGATTTTTCATGTTAAAAGTTGCAGAAGCCAGATGACAAGCTCATTTTGGTTCAACTTCAGCAACTGTGCATTGCATTGCCATGTAATGTAATGTAATGCAATGCTATCTATCTAGCTCTCCCTCTATACTTCCTTTTGGATAAACAGACATATTAGGCAAGCATTTTGGAGCTTTCACCTAAATAACTACAGGTGGTGAGATAAGCTGCACAATATAATTGACCTTTCAGTATATTGTTGCACACACACCATCTATTTAGCAAATGCCCTTGTTATCAACAGCAGCCTTTTAAACTCACCTGAGCTAACAGGTATGTGAGCTGGTTACTCTGCTGCGCTTAAAATTTCTTTTTTGGTTTGCTACAATGCCTTTTCTGAAACGTTGTCTCCCTCTGCTGGAACACTGACTTCTTTCATTTAATGCCTGCAGACTATAAAAGAGAAACCAACCCAAAAGGTTTGGTTGATTAGTCTGTGGCATTCTTTTAAACTGTTGCTTATGGCGGTCTCTGTGAGCTTCTCAGTGACATTCAGCCATCCAGGTATCCCGCCTGCAGTAGACGGAATGTGGCAATGGAACGCTGGCTGCGCGTGTCATAATAGGCTCTGAGCCTTTATATACCTGCGCACAGCAGCAGCCACCTTCAGTCTGCTGCTGGACAGCCAGCAGCAGCAGCAGCAGGAGAGGTAATTAATCAGCAACCCTCCTGCTAAGGGTAGACAGCTGCTCGTTCCACCCCCCCCCCGCCTTAATTGGTTCTCCTCCCTTCCAACGGTGTTGAGGCGGGTGGGAACAGCCAGGGGTTGAGGGTACTGTGCTAAAAGAGGTGGAGTTATGCAGATCTAAAACGCGTGGATTGCAGCAGCAGCAAGCCGAAAAGTGCAGGCATGTGAGGGATCTAGAGGTTGACAGCATGTCTTCTTAACGGGAGTCCAGGTGGCCATCTCCACAAATGGACTTTTCAGAATCCTTGGGTGGCACCGTAGTCGGAAACCAATTCTGGTTATCGCTTCTCGGCCTTTTGGCTAAGATCAAGTGTAGTATCTGTTCTTATCAGTTTAATATCTGAT
The DNA here is from genome assembly GCF_046119375.1 of Phyllobates terribilis. Taxonomy (NCBI): domain Eukaryota; kingdom Metazoa; phylum Chordata; class Amphibia; order Anura; family Dendrobatidae; genus Phyllobates; species Phyllobates terribilis. Next base: position 9,496,208 of record NW_027362800.1, on the reverse strand, counting down.
ACGTCCCCTATCTGGGGACCATATATTAAATGGATTTTTAGAACAGGGAGATGGAAAAAGAGCTTGCTCTGTCCACTCCACGCATTGACCTGGTATTGCAGTATCTCCAGGACCGGTGCACCCCTTCTTTAATGCAGTTTCTAAAATCAGAAAGAATTGAATTCAATGCTTTTTGTTCATTTTGCTTGTTTGTCGGATTTTGGGATGGACTCTTTGGCTTTGCTTTTCTTCTCCTCATTGGATTTTTCATGTTAAAAGTTGCAGAAGCCAGATGACAAGCTCATTTTGGTTCAACTTCAGCAACTGTGCATTGCATTGCCATGTAATGTAATGTAATGCAATGCTATCTATCTAGCTCTCCCTCTATACTTCCTTTTGGATAAACAGACATATTAGGCAAGCATTTTGGAGCTTTCACCTAAATAACTACAGGTGGTGAGATAAGCTGCACAATATAATTGACCTTTCAGTATATTGTTGCACACACACCATCTATTTAGCAAATGCCCTTGTTATCAACAGCAGCCTTTTAAACTCACCTGAGCTAACAGGTATGTGAGCTGGTTACTCTGCTGCGCTTAAAATTTCTTTTTTGGTTTGCTACAATGCCTTTTCTGAAACGTTGTCTCCCTCTGCTGGAACACTGACTTCTTTCATTTAATGCCTGCAGACTATAAAAGAGAAACCAACCCAAAAAGTTTGGTTGATTAGTCTGTGGCATTCTTTTAAACTGTTGCTTATGGCGGTCTCTGTGAGCTTCTCAGTGACATTCAGCCATCCAGGTATCCCGCCTGCAGTAGACGGAATGTGGCAATGGAACGCTGGCTGCGCGTGTCATAATAGGCTCTGAGCCTTTATATACCTGCGCACAGCAGCAGCCACCTTCAGTCTGCTGCTGGACAGCCAGCAGCAGCAGCAGGAGAGGTAATTAATCAGCAACCCTCCTGCTAAGGGTAGACAGCTGCTCGTTCCACCCCCCCCCCCGCCTTAATTGGTTCTCCTCCCTTCCAACGGTGTTGAGGCGGGTGGGAACAGCCGGGGGTTGAGGGTACTGTGCTAAAAGAGGTGGAGTTATGCAGATCTAAAACGCGTGGATTGCAGCAGCAGCAAGCCGAAAAGTGCAGGCATGTGAGGGATCTAGAGGTTGACAGCATGTCTTCTTAACGGGAGTCCAGGTGGCCATCTCCACAAATGGACTTTTCAGAATCCTTGGGTGGCACCGTAGTCGGAAACCAATTCTGGTTATCGCTTCTCGGCCTTTTGGCTAAGATCAAGTGTAGTATCTGTTCTTATCAGTTTAATATCTGATACGTCCCCTATCTGGGGACCATATATTAAATGGATTTTTAGAACAGGGAGATGGAAAAAGAGCTTGCTCTGTCCACTCCACGCATTGACCTGGTATTGCAGTATCTCCAGGACCGGTGCACCCCTTCTTTAATGCAGTTTCTAAAATCAGAAAGAATTGAATTCAATGCTTTTTGTTCATTTTGCTTGTTTGTCGGATTTTGGGATGGACTCTTTGGCTTTGCTTTTCTTCTCCTCATTGGATTTTTCATGTTAAAAGTTGCAGAAGCCAGATGACAAGCTCATTTTGGTTCAACTTCAGCAACTGTGCATTGCATTGCCATGTAATGTAATGTAATGCAATGCTATCTATCTAGCTCTCCCTCTATACTTCCTTTTGGATAAACAGACATATTAGGCAAGCATTTTGGAGCTTTCACCTAAATAACTACAGGTGGTGAGATAAGCTGCACAATATAATTGACCTTTCAGTATATTGTTGCACACACACCATCTATTTAGCAAATGCCCTTGTTATCAACAGCAGCCTTTTAAACTCACCTGAGCTAACAGGTATGTGAGCTGGTTACTCTGCTGCGCTTAAAATTTCTTTTTTGGTTTGCTACAATGCCTTTTCTGAAACGTTGTCTCCCTCTGCTGGAACACTGACTTCTTTCATTTAATGCCTGCAGACTATAAAAGAGAAACCAACCCAAAAAGTTTGGTTGATTAGTCTGTGGCATTCTTTTAAACTGTTGCTTATGGCGGTCTCTGTGAGCTTCTCAGTGACATTCAGCCATCCAGGTATCCCGCCTGCAGTAGACGGAATGTGGCAATGGAACGCTGGCTGCGCGTGTCATAATAGGCTCTGAGCCTTTATATACCTGCGCACAGCAGCAGCCACCTTCAGTCTGCTGCTGGACAGCCAGCAGCAGCAGCAGCAGGAGAGGTAATTAATCAGCAACCCTCCTGCTAAGGGTAGACAGCTGCTCGTTCCACCCCCCCCCCGCCTTAATTGGTTCTCCCTTCCAACGGTGTTGAGGCGGGTGGGAACAGCCGGGGGTTGAGGGTACTGTGCTAAAAGAGGTGGAGTTATGCAGATCTAAAACGCGTGGATTGCAGCAGCAGCAAGCCGAAAAGTGCAGGCATGTGAGGGATCTAGAGGTTGACAGCATGTCTTCTTAACGGGAGTCCAGGTGGCCATCTCCACAAATGGACTTTTCAGAATCCTTGGGTGGCACCGTAGTCGGAAACCAATTCTGGTTATCGCTTCTCGGCCTTTTGGCTAAGATCAAGTGTAGTATCTGTTCTTATCAGTTTAATATCTGATACGTCCCCTATCTGGGGACCATATATTAAATGGATTTTTAGAACAGGGAGATGGAAAAAGAGCTTGCTCTGTCCACTCCACGCATTGACCTGGTATTGCAGTATCTCCAGGACCGGTGCACCCCTTCTTTAATGCAGTTTCTAAAATCAGAAAGAATTGAATTCAATGCTTTTTGTTCATTTTGCTTGTTTGTCGGATTTTGGGATGGACTCTTTGGCTTTGCTTTTCTTCTCCTCATTGGATTTTTCATGTTAAAAGTTGCAGAAGCCAGATGACAAGCTCATTTTGGTTCAACTTCAGCAACTGTGCATTGCATTGCCATGTAATGTAATGTAATGCAATGCTATCTATCTAGCTCTCCCTCTATACTTCCTTTTGGATAAACAGACATATTAGGCAAGCATTTTGGAGCTTTCACCTAAATAACTACAGGTGGTGAGATAAGCTGCACAATATAATTGACCTTTCAGTATATTGTTGCACACACACCATCTATTTAGCAAATGCCCTTGTTATCAACAGCAGCCTTTTAAACTCACCTGAGCTAACAGGTATGTGAGCTGGTTACTCTGCTGCGCTTAAAATTTCTTTTTTGGTTTGCTACAATGCCTTTTCTGAAACGTTGTCTCCCTCTGCTGGAACACTGACTTCTTTCATTTAATGCCTGCAGACTATAAAAGAGAAACCAACCCAAAAAGTTTGGTTGATTAGTCTGTGGCATTCTTTTAAACTGTTGCTTATGGCGGTCTCTGTGAGCTTCTCAGTGACATTCAGCCATCCAGGTATCCCGCCTGCAGTAGATGGAATGTGGCAATGGAACGCTGGCTGAGCGTGTCATAATAGGCTCTGAGCCTTTATATACCTGCGCACAGCAGCAGCCACCTTCAGTCTGCTGCTGGACAGCCAGCAGCAGCAGCAGGAGAGGTAATTAATCAGCAACCCTCCTGCTAAGGGTAGACAGCTGCTCGTTCCACCCCCCCCCCGCCTTAATTGGTTCTCCTCCCTTCCAACGGTGTTGAGGCGGGTGGGAACAGCCGGGGGTTGAGGGTACTGTGCTAAAAGAGGTGGAGTTATGCAGATCTAAAACGCGTGGATTGCAGCAGCAGCAAGCCGAAAAGTGCAGGCATGTGAGGGATCTAGAGGTTGACAGCATGTCTTCTTAACGGGAGTCCAGGTGGCCATCTCCACAAATGGACTTTTCAGAATCCTTGGGTGGCACCGTAGTCGGAAACCAATTCTGGTTATCGCTTCTCGGCCTTTTGGCTAAGATCAAGTGTAGTATCTGTTCTTATCAGTTTAATATCTGATACGTCCCCTATCTGGGGACCATATATTAAATGGATTTTTAGAACAGGGAGATGGAAAAAGAGCTTGCTCTGTCCACTCCACGCATTGACCTGGTATTGCAGTATCTCCAGGACCGGTGCACCCCTTCTTTAATGCAGTTTCTAAAATCAGAAAGAATTGAATTCAATGCTTTTTGTTCATTTTGCTTGTTTGTCGGATTTTGGGATGGACTCTTTGGCTTTGCTTTTCTTCTCCTCATTGGATTTTTCATGTTAAAAGTTGCAGAAGCCAGATGACAAGCTCATTTTGGTTCAACTTCAGCAACTGTGCATTGCATTGCCATGTAATGTAATGTAATGCAATGCTATCTATCTAGCTCTCCCTCTATACTTCCTTTTGGATAAACAGACATATTAGGCAAGCATTTTGGAGCTTTCACCTAAATAACTACAGGTGGTGAGATAAGCTGCACAATATAATTGACCTTTCAGTATATTGTTGCACACACACCATCTATTTAGCAAATGCCCTTGTTATCAACAGCAGCCTTTTAAACTCACCTGAGCTAACAGGTATGTGAGCTGGTTACTCTGCTGCGCTTAAAATTTCTTTTTTGGTTTGCTACAATGCCTTTTCTGAAACGTTGTCTCCCTCTGCTGGAACACTGACTTCTTTCATTTAATGCCTGCAGACTATAAAAGAGAAACCAACCCAAAAAGTTTGGTTGATTAGTCTGTGGCATTCTTTTAAACTGTTGCTTATGGCGGTCTCTGTGAGCTTCTCAGTGACATTCAGCCATCCAGGTATCCCGCCTGCAGTAGACGGAATGTGGCAATGGAACGCTGGCTGCGCGTGTCATAATAGGCTCTGAGCCTTTATATACCTGCGCACAGCAGCAGCCACCTTCAGTCTGCTGCTGGACAGCCAGCAGCAGCAGCAGCAGGAGAGGTAATTAATCAGCAACCCTCCTGCTAAGGGTAGACAGCTGCTCGTTCCACCCCCCCCCCCCGCCTTAATTGGTTCTCCTCCCTTCCAACGGTGTTGAGGCGGGTGGGAACAGCCGGGGGTTGAGGGTACTGTGCTAAAAGAGGTGGAGTTATGCAGATCTAAAACGCGTGGATTGCAGCAGCAGCAAGCCGAAAAGTGCAGGCATGTGAGGGATCTAGAGGTTGACAGCATGTCTTCTTAACGGGAGTCCAGGTGGCCATCTCCACAAATGGACTTTTCAGAATCCTTGGGTGGCACCGTAGTCGGAAACCAATTCTGGTTATCGCTTCTCGGCCTTTTGGCTAAGATCAAGTGTAGTATCTGTTCTTATCAGTTTAATATCTGATACGTCCCCTATCTGGGGACCATATATTAAATGGATTTTTAGAACAGGGAGATGGAAAAAGAGCTTGCTCTGTCCACTCCACGCATTGACCTGGTATTGCAGTATCTCCAGGACCGGTGCACCCCTTCTTTAATGCAGTTTCTAAAATCAGAAAGAATTGAATTCAATGCTTTTTGTTCATTTTGCTTGTTTGTCGGATTTTGGGATGGACTCTTTGGCTTTGCTTTTCTTCTCCTCATTGGATTTTTCATGTTAAAAGTTGCAGAAGCCAGATGACAAGCTCATTTTGGTTCAACTTCAGCAACTGTGCATTGCATTGCCATGTAATGTAATGTAATGCAATGCTATCTATCTAGCTCTCCCTCTATACTTCCTTTTGGATAAACAGACATATTAGGCAAGCATTTTGGAGCTTTCACCTAAATAACTACAGGTGGTGAGATAAGCTGCACAATATAATTGACCTTTCAGTATATTGTTGCACACACACCATCTATTTAGCAAATGCCCTTGTTATCAACAGCAGCCTTTTAAACTCACCTGAGCTAACAGGTATGTGAGCTGGTTACTCTGCTGCGCTTAAAATTTCTTTTTTGGTTTGCTACAATGCCTTTTCTGAAACGTTGTCTCCCTCTGCTGGAACACTGACTTCTTTCATTTAATGCCTGCAGACTATAAAAGAGAAACCAACCCAAAAAGTTTGGTTGATTAGTCTGTGGCATTCTTTTAAACTGTTGCTTATGGCGGTCTCTGTGAGCTTCTCAGTGACATTCAGCCATCCAGGTATCCCGCCTGCAGTAGACGGAATGTGGCAATGGAACGCTGGCTGCGCGTGTCATAATAGGCTCTGAGCCTTTATATACCTGCGCACAGCAGCAGCCACCTTCAGTCTGCTGCTGGACAGCCAGCAGCAGCAGCAGCAGGAGAGGTAATTAATCAGCAACCCTCCTGCTAAGGGTAGACAGCTGCTCGTTCCACCCCCCCCCCCCCCGCCTTAATTGGTTCTCCTCCCTTCCAACGGTGTTGAGGCGGGTGGGAACAGCCGGGGGTTGAGGGTACTGTGCTAAAAGAGGTGGAGTTATGCAGATCTAAAACGCGTGGATTGCAGCAGCAGCAAGCCGAAAAGTGCAGGCATGTGAGGGATCTAGAGGTTGACAGCATGTCTTCTTAACGGGAGTCCAGGTGGCCATCTCCACAAATGGACTTTTCAGAATCCTTGGGTGGCACCGTAGTCGGAAACCAATTCTGGTTATCGCTTCTCGGCCTTTTGGCTAAGATCAAGTGTAGTATCTGTTCTTATCAGTTTAATATCTGATACGTCCCCTATCTGGGGACCATATATTAAATGGATTTTTAGAACAGGGAGATGGAAAAAGAGCTTGCTCTGTCCACTCCACGCATTGACCTGGTATTGCAGTATCTCCAGGACCGGTGCACCCCTTCTTTAATGCAGTTTCTAAAATCAGAAAGAATTGAATTCAATGCTTTTTGTTCATTTTGCTTGTTTGTCGGATTTTGGGATGGACTCTTTGGCTTTGCTTTTCTTCTCCTCATTGGATTTTTCATGTTAAAAGTTGCAGAAGCCAGATGACAAGCTCATTTTGGTTCAACTTCAGCAACTGTGCATTGCATTGCCATGTAATGTAATGTAATGCAATGCTATCTATCTAGCTCTCCCTCTATACTTCCTTTTGGATAAACAGACATATTAGGCAAGCATTTTGGAGCTTTCACCTAAATAACTACAGGTGGTGAGATAAGCTGCACAATATAATTGACCTTTCAGTATATTGTTGCACACACACCATCTATTTAGCAAATGCCCTTGTTATCAACAGCAGCCTTTTAAACTCACCTGAGCTAACAGGTATGTGAGCTGGTTACTCTGCTGCGCTTAAAATTTCTTTTTTGGTTTGCTACAATGCCTTTTCTGAAACGTTGTCTCCCTCTGCTGGAACACTGACTTCTTTCATTTAATGCCTGCAGACTATAAAAGAGAAACCAACCCAAAAAGTTTGGTTGATTAGTCTGTGGCATTCTTTTAAACTGTTGCTTATGGCGGTCTCTGTGAGCTTCTCAGTGACATTCAGCCATCCAGGTATCCCGCCTGCAGTAGACGGAATGTGGCAATGGAACGCTGGCTGCGCGTGTCATAATAGGCTCTGAGCCTTTATATACCTGCGCACAGCAGAAGCCACCTTCAGTCTGCTGCTGGACAGCCAGCAGCAGCAGCAGCAGGAGAGGTAATTAATCAGCAACCCTCCTGCTAAGGGTAGACAGCTGCTCGTTCCACCCCCCCCCCCGCCTTAATTGGTTCTCCTCCCTTCCAACGGTGTTGAGGCGGGTGGGAACAGCCGGGGGTTGAGGGTACTGTGCTAAAAGAGGTGGAGTTATGCAGATCTAAAACGCGTGGATTGCAACCGCAGCAAGCCGAAAAGTGCAGGCATGTGAGGGATCTAGAGGTTGACAGCATGTCTTCTTAACGGGAGTCCAGGTGGCCATCTCCACAAATGGACTTTTCAGAATCCTTGGGTGGCACCGTAGTCGGAAACCAATTCTGGTTATCGCTTCTCGGCCATTTGGCTAAGATCAAGTGTAGTATCTGTTCTTATCAGTTTAATATCTGATACGTCCCCTATCTGGGGACCATATATTAAATGGATTTTTAGAACAGGGAGATGGAAAAAGAGCTTGCTCTGTCCACTCCACGCATTGACCTGGTATTGCAGTATCTCCAGGACCGGTGCACCCCTTCTATAATGCAGTTTCTAAAATCAGAAAGAATTGAATTCAATGCTTTTTGTTCATTTTGCTTGTTTGTCGGATTTTGGGATGGACTCTTTGGCTTTGCTTTTCTTCTCCTCATTGGATTTTTCATGTTAAAAGTTGCAGAAGCCAGATGACAAGCTCATTTTGGTTCAACTTCAGCAACTGTGCATTGCATTGCCATGTAATGTAATGTAATGCAATGCTATCTATCTAGCTCTCCCTCTATACTTCCTTTTGGATAAACAGACATATTAGGCAAGCATTTTGGAGCTTTCACCTAAATAACTACAGGTGGTGAGATAAGCTGCACAATATAATTGACCTTTCAGTATATTGTTGCACACACACCATCTATTTAGCAAATGCCCTTGTTATCAACAGCAGCCTTTTAAACTCACCTGAGCTAACAGGTATGTGAGCTGGTTACTCTGCTGCGCTTAAAATTTCTTTTTTGGTTTGCTACAATGCCTTTTCTGAAACGTTGTCTCCCTCTGCTGGAACACTGACTTCTTTCATTTAATGCCTGCAGACTATAAAAGAGAAACCAACCCAAAAAGTTTGGTTGATTAGTCTGTGGCATTCTTTTAAACTGTTGCTTATGGCGGTCTCTGTGAGCTTCTCAGTGACATTCAGCCATCCAGGTATCCCGCCTGCAGTAGACGGAATGTGGCAATGGAACGCTGGCTGCGCGTGTCATAATAGGCTCTGAGCCTTTATATACCTGCGCACAGCAGCAGCCACCTTCAGTCTGCTGCTGGACAGCCAGCAGCAGCAGCAGGAGAGGTAATTAATCAGCAACCCTCCTGCTAAGGGTAGACAGCTGCTCGTTCCACCCCCCCCCCGCCTTAATTGGTTCTCCTCCCTTCCAACGGTGTTGAGGCGGGTGGGAACAGCCGGGGGTTGAGGGTACTGTGCTAAAAGAGGTGGAGTTATGCAGATCTAAAACGCGTGGATTGCAGCAGCAGCAAGCCGAAAAGTGCAGGCATGTGAGGGATCTAGAGGTTGACAGCATGTCTTCTTAACGGGAGTCCAGGTGGCCATCTCCACAAATGGACTTTTCAGAATCCTTGGGTGGCACCGTAGTCGGAAACCAATTCTGGTTATCGCTTCTCGGCCTTTTGGCTAAGATCAAGTGTAGTATCTGTTCTTATCAGTTTAATATCTGATACGTCCCCTATCTGGGGACCATATATTAAATGGATTTTTAGAACAGGGAGATGGAAAAAGAGCTTGCTCTGTCCACTCCACGCATTGACCTGGTATTGCAGTATCTCCAGGACCGGTGCACCCCTTCTTTAATGCAGTTTCTAAAATCAGAAAGAATTGAATTCAATGCTTTTTGTTCATTTTGCTTGTTTGTCGGATTTTGGGATGGACTCTTTGGCTTTGCTTTTCTTCTCCTCATTGGATTTTTCATGTTAAAAGTTGCAGAAGCCAGATGACAAGCTCATTTTGGTTCAACTTCAGCAACTGTGCATTGCATTGCCATGTAATGTAATGTAATGCAATGCTATCTATCTAGCTCTCCCTCTATACTTCCTTTTGGATAAACAGACATATTAGGCAAGCATTTTGGAGCTTTCACCTAAATAACTACAGGTGGTGAGATAAGCTGCACAATATAATTGACCTTTCAGTATATTGTTGCACACACACCATCTATTTAGCAAATGCCCTTGTTATCAACAGCAGCCTTTTAAACTCACCTGAGCTAACAGGTATGTGAGCTGGTTACTCTGCTGCGCTTAAAATTTCTTTTTTGGTTTGCTACAATGCCTTTTCTGAAACGTTGTCTCCCTCTGCTGGAACACTGACTTCTTTCATTTAATGCCTGCAGACTATAAAAGAGAAACCAACCCAAAAAGTTTGGTTGATTAGTCTGTGGCATTCTTTTAAACTGTTGCTTATGGCGGTCTCTGTGAGCTTCTCAGTGACATTCAGCCATCCAGGTATCCCGCCTGCAGTAGACGGAATGTGGCAATGGAACGCTGGCTGCGCGTGTCATAATAGGCTCTGAGCCTTTATATACCTGCGCACAGCAGCAGCCACCTTCAGTCTGCTGCTGGACAGCCAGCAGCAGCAGCAGCAGGAGAGGTAATTAATCAGCAACCCTCCTGCTAAGGGTAGACAGCTGCTCGTTCCACCCCCCCCCCCGCCTTAATTGGTTCTCCTCCCTTCCAACGGTGTTGAGGCGGGTGGGAACAGCCGGGGGTTGAGGGTACTGTGCTAAAAGAGGTGGAGTTATGCAGATCTAAAACGCGTGGATTGCAGCAGCAGCAAGCCGAAAAGTGCAGGCATGTGAGGGATCTAGAGGTTGACAGCATGTCTTCTTAACGGGAGTCCAGGTGGCCATCTCCACAAATGGACTTTTCAGAATCCTTGGGTGGCACCGTAGTCGGAAACCAATTCTGGTTATCGCTTCTCGGCCTTTTGGCTAAGATCAAGTGTAGTATCTGTTCTTATCAGTTTAATATCTGATACGTCCCCTATCTGGGGACCATATATTAAATGGATTTTTAGAACAGGGAGATGGAAAAAGAGCTTGCTCTGTCCACTCCACGCATTGACCTGGTATTGCAGTATCTCCAGGACCGGTGCACCCCTTCTTTAATGCAGTTTCTAAAATCAGAAAGAATTGAATTCAATGCTTTTTGTTCATTTTGCTTGTTTGTCGGATTTTGGGATGGACTCTTTGGCTTTGCTTTTCTTCTCCTCATTGGATTTTTCATGTTAAAAGTTGCAGAAGCCAGATGACAAGCTCATTTTGGTTCAACTTCAGCAACTGTGCATTGCATTGCCATGTAATGTAATGTAATGCAATGCTATCTATCTAGCTCTCCCTCTATACTTCCTTTTGGATAAACAGACATATTAGGCAAGCATTTTGGAGCTTTCACCTAAATAACTACAGGTGGCGAGATAAGCTGCACAATATAATTGACCTTTCAGTATATTGTTGCACACACACCATCTATTTAGCAAATGCCCTTGTTATCAACAGCAGCCTTTTAAACTCACCTGAGCTAACAGGTATGTGAGCTGGTTACTCTGCTGCGCTTAAAATTTCTTTTTTGGTTTGCTACAATGCCTTTTCTGAAACGTTGTCTCCCTCTGCTGGAACACTGACTTCTTTCATTTAATGCCTGCAGACTATAAAAGAGAAACCAACCCAAAAAGTTTGGTTGATTAGTCTGTGGCATTCTTTTAAACTGTTGCTTATGGCGGTCTCTGTGAGCTTCTCAGTGACATTCAGCCATCCAGGTATCCCGCCTGCAGTAGACGGAATGTGGCAATGGAACGCTGGCTGCGCGTGTCATAATAGGCTCTGAGCCTTTATATACCTGCGCACAGCAGCAGCCACCTTCAGTCTGCTGCTGGACAGCCAGCAGCAGCAGCAGCAGGAGAGGTAATTAATCAGCAACCCTCCTGCTAAGGGTAGACAGCTGCTCGTTCCACCCCCCCCCCCGCCTTAATTGGTTCTCCTCCCTTCCAACGGTGTTGAGGCGGGTGGGAACAGCCGGGGGTTGAGGGTACTGTGCTAAAAGAGGTGGAGTTATGCAGATCTAAAACGCGTGGATTGCAGCAGCAGCAAGCCGAAAAGTGCAGGCATGTGAGGGATCTAGAGGTTGACAGCATGTCTTCTTAACGGGAGTCCAGGTGGCCATCTCCACAAATGGACTTTTCAGAATCCTTGGGTGGCACCGTAGTCGGAAACCAATTCTGGTTATCGCTTCTCGGCCTTTTGGCTAAGATCAAGTGTAGTATCTGTTCTTATCAGTTTAATATCTGATACGTCCCCTATCTGGGGACCATATATTAAATGGATTTTTAGAACAGGGAGATGGAAAAAGAGCTTGCTCTGTCCACTCCACGCATTGACCTGGTATTGCAGTATCTCCAGGACCGGTGCACCCCTTCTTTAATGCAGTTTCTAAAATCAGAAAGAATTGAATTCAATGCTTTTTGTTCATTTTGCTTGTTTGTCGGATTTTGGGATGGACTCTTTGGCTTTGCTTTTCTTCTCCTCATTGGATTTTTCATGTTAAAAGTTGCAGAAGCCAGATGACAAGCTCATTTTGGTTCAACTTCAGCAACTGTGCATTGCATTGCCATGTAATGTAATGTAATGCAATGCTATCTATCTAGCTCTCCCTCTATACTTCCTTTTGGATAAACAGACATATTAGGCAAGCATTTTGGAGCTTTCACCTAAATAACTACAGGTGGTGAGATAAGCTGCACAATATAATTGACCTTTCAGTATATTGTTGCACACACACCATCTATTTAGCAAATGCCCTTGTTATCAACAGCAGCCTTTTAAACTCACCTGAGCTAACAGGTATGTGAGCTGGTTACTCTGCTGCGCTTAAAATTTCTTTTTTGGTTTGCTACAATGCCTTTTCTGAAACGTTGTCTCCCTCTGCTGGAACACTGACTTCTTTCATTTAATGCCTGCAGACTATAAAAGAGAAACCAACCCAAAAAGTTTGGTTGATTAGTCTGTGGCATTCTTTTAAACTGTTGCTTATGGCGGTCTCTGTGAGCTTCTCAGTGACATTCAGCCATCCAGGTATCCCGCCTGCAGTAGACGGAATGTGGCAATGGAACGCTGGCTGCGCGTGTCATAATAGGCTCTGAGCCTTTATATACCTGCGCACAGCAGAAGCCACCTTCAGTCTGCTGCTGGACAGCCAGCAGCAGCAGCAGCAGGAGAGGTAATTAATCAGCAACCCTCCTGCTAAGGGTAGACAGCTGCTCGTTCCACCCCCCCACCCCGCCTTAATTGGTTCTCCTCCCTTCCAACGGTGTTGAGGCGGGTGGGAACAGCCGGGGGTTGAGGGTACTGTGCTAAAAGAGGTGGAGTTATGCAGATCTAAAACGCGTGGATTGCACCAGCAGCAAGCCGAAAAGTGCAGGCATGTGAGGGATCTAGAGGTTGACAGCATGTCTTCTTAACGGGAGTCCAGGTGGCCATCTCCACAAATGGACTTTTCAGAATCCTTGGGTGGCACCGTAGTCGGAAACCAATTCTGGTTATCGCTTCTCGGCCTTTTGGCTAAGATCAAGTGTAGTATCTGTTCTTATCAGTTTAATATCTGATACGTCCCCTATCTGGGGACCATATATTAAATGGATTTTTAGAACAGGGAGATGGAAAAAGAGCTTGCTCTGTCCACTCCACGCATTGACCTGGTATTGCAGTATCTCCAGGACCGGTGCACCCCTTCTATAATGCAGTTTCTAAAATCAGAAAGAATTGAATTCAATGCTTTTTGTTCATTTTGCTTGTTTGTCGGATTTTGGGATGGACTCTTTGGCTTTGCTTTTCTTCTCCTCATTGGATTTTTCATGTTAAAAGTTGCAGAAGCCAGATGACAAGCTCATTTTGGTTCAACTTCAGCAACTGTGCATTGCATTGCCATGTAATGTAATGTAATGCAATGCTATCTATCTAGCTCTCCCTCTATACTTCCTTTTGGATAAACAGACATATTAGGCAAGCATTTTGGAGCTTTCACCTAAATAACTACAGGTGGTGAGATAAGCTGCACAATATAATTGACCTTTCAGTATATTGTTGCACACACACCATCTATTTAGCAAATGCCCTTGTTATCAACAGCAGCCTTTTAAACTCACCTGAGCTAACAGGTATGTGAGCTGGTTACTCTGCTGCGCTTAAAATTTCTTTTTTGGTTTGCTACAATGCCTTTTCTGAAACGTTGTCTCCCTCTGCTGGAACACTGACTTCTTTCATTTAATGCCTGCAGACTATAAAAGAGAAACCAACCCAAAAAGTTTGGTTGATTAGTCTGTGGCATTCTTTTAAACTGTTGCTTATGGCGGTCTCTGTGAGCTTCTCAGTGACATTCAGCCATCCAGGTATCCCGCCTGCAGTAGACGGAATGTGGCAATGGAACGCTGGCTGCGCGTGTCATAATAGGCTCTGAGCCTTTATATACCTGCGCACAGCAGCAGCCACCTTCAGTCTGCTGCTGGACAGCCAGCAGCAGCAGCAGCAGGAGAGGTAATTAATCAGCAACCCTCCTGCTAAGGGTAGACAGCTGCTCGTTCTACCCCCCCCCCGCCTTAATTGGTTCTCCTCCCTTCCAACGGTGTTGAGGCGGGTGGGAACAGCCGGGGGTTGAGGGTACTGTGCTAAAAGAGGTGGAGTTATGCAGATCTAAAACGCGTGGATTGCAGCAGCAGCAAGCCGAAAAGTGCAGGCATGTGAGGGATCTAGAGGTTGACAGCATGTCTTCTTAACGGGAGTCCAGGTGGCCATCTCCACAAATGGACTTTTCAGAATCCTTGGGTGGCACCGTAGTCGGAAACCAATTCTGGTTATCGCTTCTCGGCCTTTTGGCTAAGATCAAGTGTAGTATCTGTTCTTATCAGTTTAATATCTGATACGTCCCCTATCTGGGGACCATATATTAAATGGATTTTTAGAACAGGGAGATGGAAAAAGAGCTTGCTCTGTCCACTCCACGCATTGACCTGGTATTGCAGTATCTCCAGGACCGGTGCACCCCTTCTTTAATGCAGTTTCTAAAATCAGAAAGAATTGAATTCAATGCTTTTTGTTCATTTTGCTTGTTTGTCGGATTTTGGGATGGACTCTTTGGCTTTGCTTTTCTTCTCCTCATTGGATTTTTCATGTTAAAAGTTGCAGAAGCCAGATGAAAAGCTCATTTTGGTTCAACTTCAGCAACTGTGCATTGCATTGCCATGTAATGTAATGTAATGCAATGCTATCTATCTAGCTCTCCCTCTATACTTCCTTTTGGATAAACAGACATATTAGGCAAGCATTTTGGAGCTTTCACCTAAATAACTACAGGTGGTGAGATAAGCTGCACAATATAATTGACCTTTCAGTATATTGTTGCACACACACCATCTATTTAGCAAATGCCCTTGTTATCAACAGCAGCCTTTTAAACTCACCTGAGCTAACAGGTATGTGAGCTGGTTACTCTGCTGCGCTTAAAATTTCTTTTTTGGTTTGCTACAATTCCTTTTCTGAAACGTTGTCTCCCTCTGCTGGAACACTGACTTCTTTCATTTAATGCCTGCAGACTATAAAAGAGAAACCAACCCAAAAAGTTTGGTTGATTAGTCTGTGGCATTCTTTTAAACTGTTGCTTATGGCGGTCTCTGTGAGCTTCTCAGTGACATTCAGCCATCCAGGTATCCCGCCTGCAGTAGACGGAATGTGGCAATGGAACGCTGGCTGCGCGTGTCATAATAGGCTCTGAGCCTTTATATACCTGCGCACAGCAGCAGCCACCTTCAGTCTGCTGCTGGACAGCCAGCAGCAGCAGCAGCAGGAGAGGTAATTAATCAGCAACCCTCCTGCTAAGGGTAGACAGCTGCTCGTTCCACCCCCCCCCCCCGCCTTAATTGGTTCTCCTCCCTTCCAACGGTGTTGAGGCGGGTGGGAACAGCCGGGGGTTGAGGGTACTGTGCTAAAAGAGGTGGAGTTATGCAGATCTAAAACGCGTGGATTGCAGCAGCAGCAAGCCGAAAAGTGCAGGCATGTGAGGGATCTAGAGGTTGACAGCATGTCTTCTTAACGGGAGTCCAGGTGGCCATCTCCACAAATGGACTTTTCAGAATCCTTGGGTGGCACCGTAGTCGGAAACCAATTCTGGTTATCGCTTCTCGGCCTTTTGGCTAAGATCAAGTGTAGTATCTGTTCTTATCAGTTTAATATCTGATACGTCCCCTATCTGGGGACCATATATTAAATGGATTTTTAGAACAGGGAGATGGAAAAAGAGCTTGCTCTGTCCACTCCACGCATTGACCTGGTATTGCAGTATCTCTAGGACCGGTGCACCCCTTCTTTAATGCAGTTTCTAAAATCAGAAAGAATTGAATTCAATGCTTTTTGTTCATTTTGCTTGTTTGTCGGATTTTGGGATGGACTCTTTGGCTTTGCTTTTCTTCTCCTCATTGGATTTTTCATGTTAAAAGTTGCAGAAGCCAGATGACAAGCTCATTTTGGTTCAACTTCAGCAACTGTGCATTGCATTGCCATGTAATGTAATGTAATGCAATGCTATCTATCTAGCTCTCCCTCTATACTTCCTTTTGGATAAACAGACATATTACGCAAGCATTTTGGAGCTTTCACCTATATAACTACAGGTGGTGAGATAAGCTGCACAATATAATTGACCTTTCAGTATATTGTTGCACACACACCATCTATTTAGCAAATGCCCTTGTTATCAACAGCAGCCTTTTAAACTCACCTGAGCTAACAGGTATGTGAGCTGGTTACTCTGCTGCGCTTAAAATTTCTTTTTTGGTTTGCTACAATGCCTTTTCTGAAACGTTGTCTCCCTCTGCTGGAACACTGACTTCTTTCATTTAATGCCTGCAGACTATAAAAGAGAAACCAACCCAAAAAGTTTGGTTGATTAGTCTGTGGCATTCTTTTAAACTGTTGCTTATGGCGGTCTCTGTGAGCTTCTCAGTGACATTCAGCCATCCAGGTATCCCGCCTGCAGTAGACGGAATGTGGCAATGGAACGCTGGCTGCGCGTGTCATAATAGGCTCTGAGCCTTTATATACCTGCGCACAGCAGCAGCCACCTTCAGTCTGCTGCTGGACAGCCAGCAGCAGCAGCAGCAGGAGAGGTAATTAATCAGCAACCCTCCTGCTAAGGGTAGACAGCTGCTCGTTCCACCCCCCCCCCGCCTTAATTGGTTCTCCTCCCTTCCAACGGTGTTGAGGCGGGTGGGAACAGCCGGGGGTTGAGGGTACTGTGCTAAAAGAGGTGGAGTTATGCAGATCTAAAACGCGTGGATTGCAGCAGCAGCAAGCCGAAAAGTGCAGGCATGTGAGGGATCTAGAGGTTGACAGCATGTCTTCTTAACGGGAGTCCAGGTGGCCATCTCCACAAATGGACTTTTCAGAATCCTTGGGTGGCACCGTAGTCGGAAACCAATTCTGGTTATCGCTTCTCGGCCTTTTGGCTAAGATCAAGTGTAGTATCTGTTCTTATCAGTTTAATATCTGATACGTCCCCTATCTGGGGACCATATATTAAATGGATTTTTAGAACAGGGAGATGGAAAAAGAGCTTGCTCTGTCCACTCCACGCATTGACCTGGTATTGCAGTATCTCCAGGACCGGTGCACCCCTTCTTTAATGCAGTTTCTAAAATCAGAAAGAATTGAATTCAATGCTTTTTGTTCATTTTGCTTGTTTGTCGGATTTTGGGATGGACTCTTTGGCTTTGCTTTTCTTCTCCTCATTGGATTTTTCATGTTAAAAGTTGCAGAAGCCAGATGACAAGCTCATTTTGGTTCAACTTCAGCAACTGTGCATTGCATTGCCATGTAATGTAATGTAATGCAATGCTATCTATCTAGCTCTCCCTCTATACTTCCTTTTGGATAAACAGACATATTAGGCAAGCATTTTGGAGCTTTCACCTAAATAACTACAGGTGGTGAGATAAGCTGCACAATATAATTGACCTTTCAGTATATTGTTGCACACACACCATCTATTTAGCAAATGCCCTTGTTATCAACAGCAGCCTTTTAAACTCACCTGAGCTAACAGGTATGTGAGCTGGTTACTCTGCTGCGCTTAAAATTTCTTTTTTGGTTTGCTACAATGCCTTTTCTGAAACGTTGTCTCCCTCTGCTGGAACACTGACTTCTTTCATTTAATGCCTGCAGACTATAAAAGAGAAACCAACCCAAAAAGTTTGGTTGATTAGTCTGTGGCATTCTTTTAAACTGTTGCTTATGGCGGTCTCTGTGAGCTTCTCAGTGACATTCAGCCATCCAGGTATCCCGCCTGCAGTAGACGGAATGTGGCAATGGAACGCTGGCTGCGCGTGTCATAATAGGCTCTGAGCCTTTATATACCTGCGCACAGCAGCAGCCACCTTCAGTCTGCTGCTGGACAGCCAGCAGCAGCAGCAGCAGGAGAGGTAATTAATCAGCAACCCTCCTGCTAAGGGTAGACAGCTGCTCGTTCCACCCCCCCCCCCGCCTTAATTGGTTCTCCTCCCTTCCAACGGTGTTGAGGCGGGTGGGAACAGCCGGGGGTTGAGGGTACTGTGCTAAAAGAGGTGGAGTTATGCAGATCTAAAACGCGTGGATTGCAGCAGCAGCAAGCCGAAAAGTGCAGGCATGTGAGGGATCTAGAGGTTGACAGCATGTCTTCTTAACGGGAGTCCAGGTGGCCATCTCCACAAATGGACTTTTCAGAATCCTTGGGTGGCACCGTAGTCGGAAACCAATTCTGGTTATCGCTTCTCGGCCTTTTGGCTAAGATCAAGTGTAGTATCTGTTCTTATCAGTTTAATATCTGATACGTCCCCTATCTGGGGACCATATATTAAATGGATTTTTAGAACAGGGAGATGGAAAAAGAGCTTGCTCTGTCCACTCCACGCATTGACCTGGTATTGCAGTATCTCCAGGAAAGGTGCAGCCCTTCTTTAATGCAGTTTCTAAAATCAGAAAGAATTGAATTCAATGCTTTTTGTTCATTTTGCTTGTTTGTCGGATTTTGGGATGGACTCTTTGGCTTTGCTTTTCTTCTCCTCATTGGATTTTTCATGTTAAAAGTTGCAGAAGCCAGATGACAAGCTCATTTTGGTTCAACTTCAGCAACTGTGCATTGCATTGCCATGTAATGTAATGTAATGCAATGCTATCTATCTAGCTCTCCCTCTATACTTCCTTTTGGATAAACAGACATATTAGGCAAGCATTTTGGAGCTTTCACCTAAATAACTACAGGTGGTGAGATAAGCTGCACAATATAATTGACCTTTCAGTATATTGTTGCACACACACCATCTATTTAGCAAATGCCCTTGTTATCAACAGCAGCCTTTTAAACTCACCTGAGCTAACAGGTATGTGAGCTGGTTACTCTGCTGCGCTTAAAATTTCTTTTTTGGTTTGCTACAATGCCTTTTCTGAAACGTTGTCTCCCTCTGCTGGAACACTGACTTCTTTCATTTAATGCCTGCAGACTATAAAAGAGAAACCAACCCAAAAAGTTTGGTTGATTAGTCTGTGGCATTCTTTTAAACTGTTGCTTATGGCGGTCTCTGTGAGCTTCTCAGTGACATTCAGCCATCCAGGTATCCCGCCTGCAGTAGACGGAATGTGGCAATGGAACGCTGGCTGCGCGTGTCATAATAGGCTCTGAGCCTTTATATACCTGCGCACAGCAGCAGCCACCTTCAGTCTGCTGCTGGACAGCCAGCAGCAGCAGCAGCAGGAGAGGTAATTAATCAGCAACCCTCCTGCTAAGGGTAGACAGCTGCTCGTTCCACCCCCCCCCCGCCTTAATTGGTTCTCCTCCCTTCCAACGGTGTTGAGGCGGGTGGGAACAGCCGGGGGTTGAGGGTACTGTGCTAAAAGAGGTGGAGTTATGCAGATCTAAAACGCGTGGATTGCAGCAGCAGCAAGCCGAAAAGTGCAGGCATGTGAGGGATCTAGAGGTTGACAGCATGTCTTCTTAACGGGAGTCCAGGTGGCCATCTCCACAAATGGACTTTTCAGAATCCTTGGGTGGCACCGTAGTCGGAAACCAATTCTGGTTATCGCTTCTCGGCCTTTTGGCTAAGATCAAGTGTAGTATCTGTTCTTATCAGTTTAATATCTGATACGTCCCCTATCTGGGGACCATATATTAAATGGATTTTTAGAACAGGGAGATGGAAAAAGAGCTTGCTCTGTCCACTCCACGCATTGACCTGGTATTGCAGTATCTCCAGGACCGGTGCACCCCTTCTTTAATGCAGTTTCTAAAATCAGAAAGAATTGAATTCAATGCTTTTTGTTCATTTTGCTTGTTTGTCGGATTTTGGGATGGACTCTTTGGCTTTGCTTTTCTTCTCCTCATTGGATTTTTCATGTTAAAAGTTGCAGAAGCCAGATGACAAGCTCATTTTGGTTCAACTTCAGCAACTGTGCATTGCATTGCCATGTAATGTAATGTAATGCAATGCTATCTATCTAGCTCTCCCTCTATACTTCCTTTTGGATAAACAGACATATTAGGCAAGCATTTTGGAGCTTTCACCTAAATAACTACAGGTGGTGAGATAAGCTGCACAATATAATTGACCTTTCAGTATATTGTTGCACACACACCATCTATTTAGCAAATGCCCTTGTTATCAACAGCAGCCTTTTAAACTCACCTGAGCTAACAGGTATGTGAGCTGGTTACTCTGCTGCGCTTAAAATTTCTTTTTTGGTTTGCTACAATGCCTTTTCTGAAACGTTGTCTCCCTCTGCTGGAACACTGACTTCTTTCATTTAATGCCTGCAGACTATAAAAGAGAAACCAACCCAAAAAGTTTGGTTGATTAGTCTGTGGCATTCTTTTAAACTGTTGCTTATGGCGGTCTCTGTGAGCTTCTCAGTGACATTCAGCCATCCAGGTATCCCGCCTGCAGTAGACGGAATGTGGCAATGGAACGCTGGCTGCGCGTGTCATAATAGGCTCTGAGCCTTTATATACCTGCGCACAGCAGCAGCCACCTTCAGTCTGCTGCTGGACAGCCAGCAGCAGCAGCAGCAGGAGAGGTAATTAATCAGCAACCCTCCTGCTAAGGGTAGACAGCTGCTCGTTCCACCCCCCCCCCCGCCTTAATTGGTTCTCCTCCCTTCCAACGGTGTTGAGGCGGGTGGGAACAGCCGGGGGTTGAGGGTACTGTGCTAAAAGAGGTGGAGTTATGCAGATCTAAAACGCGTGGATTGCAGCAGCAGCAAGCCGAAAAGTGCAGGCATGTGAGGGATCTAGAGGTTGACAGCATGTCTTCTTAACGGGAGTCCAGGTGGCCATCTCCACAAATGGACTTTTCAGAATCCTTGGGTGGCACCGTAGTCGGAAACCAATTCTGGTTATCGCTTCTCGGCCTTTTGGCTAAGATCAAGTGTAGTATCTGTTCTTATCAGTTTAATATCTGATACGTCCCCTATCTGGGGACCATATATTAAATGGATTTTTAGAACAGGGAGATGGAAAAAGAGCTTGCTCTGTCCACTCCACGCATTGACCTGGTATTGCAGTATCTCCAGGACCGGTGCACCCCTTCTTTAATGCAGTTTCTAAAATCAGAAAGAATTGAATTCAATGCTTTTTGTTCATTTTGCTTGTTTGTCGGATTTTGGGATGGACTCTTTGGCTTTGCTTTTCTTCTCCTCATTGGATTTTTCATGTTAAAAGTTGCAGAAGCCAGATGACAAGCTCATTTTGGTTCAACTTCAGCAACTGTGCATTGCATTGCCATGTAATGTAATGTAATGCAATGCTATCTATCTAGCTCTCCCTCTATACTTCCTTTTGGATAAACAGACATATTAGGCAAGCATTTTGGAGCTTTCACCTAAATAACTACAGGTGGTGAGATAAGCTGCACAATATAATTGACCTTTCAGTATATTGTTGCACACACACCATCTATTTAGCAAATGCCCTTGTTATCAACAGCAGCCTTTTAAACTCACCTGAGCTAACAGGTATGTGAGCTGGTTACTCTGCTGCACTTAAAATTTCTTTTTTGGTTTGCTACAATGCCTTTTCTGAAACGTTGTCTCCCTCTGCTGGAACACTGACTTCTTTCATTTAATGCCTGCAGACTATAAAAGAGAAACCAACCCAAAAAGTTTGGTTGATTAGTCTGTGGCATTCTTTTAAACTGTTGCTTATGGCGGTCTCTGTGAGCTTCTCAGTGACATTCAGCCATCCAGGTATCCCGCCTGCAGTAGACGGAATGTGGCAATGGAACGCTGGCTGCGCGTGTCATAATAGGCTCTGAGCCTTTATATACCTGCGCACAGCAGCAGCCACCTTCAGTCTGCTGCTGGACAGCCAGCAGCAGCAGCAGCAGGAGAGGTAATTAATCAGCAACCCTCCTGCTAAGGGTAGACAGCTGCTCGTTCCACCCCCCCCCCCGCCTTAATTGGTTCTACTCCCTTCCAACGGTGTTGAGGCGGGTGGGAACAGCCGGGGGTTGAGGGTACTGTGCTAAAAGAGGTGGAGATATGCAGATCTAAAACGCGTGGATTGCAGCAGCAGCAAGCCGAAAAGTGCAGGCATGTGAGGGATCTAGAGGTTGACAGCATGTCTTCTTAACGGGAGTCCAGGTGGCCATCTCCACAAATGGACTTTTCAGAATCCTTGGGTGGCACCGTAGTCGGAAACCAATTCTGGTTATCGCTTCTCGGCCTTTTGGCTAAGATCAAGTGTAGTATCTGTTCTTATCAGTTTAATATCTGATACGTCCCCTATCTGGGGACCATATATTAAATGGATTTTTAGAACAGGGAGATGGAAAAAGAGCTTGCTCTGTCCACTCCACGCATTGACCTGGTATTGCAGTATCTCCAGGACCGGTGCACCCCTTCTTTAATGCAGTTTCTAAAATCAGAAAGAATTGAATTCAATGCTTTTTGTTCATTTTGCTTGTTTGTCGGATTTTGGGATGGACTCTTTGGCTTTGCTTTTCTTCTCCTCATTGGATTTTTCATGTTAAAAGTTGCAGAAGCCAGATGACAAGCTCATTTTGGTTCAACTTCAGCAACTGTGCATTGCATTGCCATGTAATGTAATGTAATGCAATGCTATCTATCTAGCTCTCCCTCTATACTTCCTTTTGGATAAACAGACATATTAGGCAAGCATTTTGGAGCTTTCACCTAAATAACTACAGGTGGTGAGATAAGCTGCACAATATAATTGACCTTTCAGTATATTGTTGCACACACACCATCTATTTAGCAAATGCCCTTGTTATCAACAGCAGCCTTTTAAACTCACCTGAGCTAACAGGTATGTGAGCTGGTTACTCTGCTGCGCTTAAAATTTCTTTTTTGGTTTGCTACAATGCCTTTTCTGAAACGTTGTCTCCCTCTGCTGGAACACTGACTTCTTTCATTTAATGCCTGCAGACTATAAAAGAGAAACCAACCCAAAAAGTTTGGTTGATTAGTCTGTGGCATTCTTTTAAACTGTTGCTTATGGCGGTCTCTGTGAGCTTCTCAGTGACATTCAGCCATCCAGGTATCCCGCCTGCAGTAGACGGAATGTGGCAATGGAACGCTGGCTGCGCGTGTCATAATAGGCTCTGAGCCTTTATATACCTGCGCACAGCAGCAGCCACCTTCAGTCTGCTGCTGGACAGCCAGCAGCAGCAGCAGCAGGAGAGGTAATTAATCAGCAACCCTCCTGCTAAGGGTAGACAGCTGCTCGTTCCACCCCTCCCCCCGCCTTAATTGGTTCTACTCCCTTCCAACGGTGTTGAGGCGGGTGGGAACAGCCGGGGGTTGAGGGTACTGTGCTAAAAGAGGTGGAGTTATGCAGATCTAAAACGCGTGGATTGCAGCAGCAGCAAGCCGAAAAGTGCAGGCATGTGAGGGATCTAGAGGTTGACAGCATGTCTTCTTAACGGGAGTCCAGGTGGCCATCTCCACAAATGGACTTTTCAGAATCCTTGGGTGGCACCGTAGTCGGAAACCAATTCTGGTTATCGCTTCTCGGCCTTTTGGCTAAGATCAAGTGTAGTATCTGTTCTTATCAGTTTAATATCTGATACGTCCCCTATCTGGGGACCATATATTAAATGGATTTTTAGAACAGGGAGATGGAAAAAGAGCTTGCTCTGTCCACTCCACGCATTGACCTGGTATTGCAGTATCTCCAGGACCGGTGCACCCCTTCTTTAATGCAGTTTCTAAAATCAGAAAGAATTGAATTCAATGCTTTTTGTTCATTTTGCTTGTTTGTCGGATTTTGGGATGGACTCTTTGGCTTTGCTTTTCTTCTCCTCATTGGATTTTTCATGTTAAAAGTTGCAGAAGCCAGATGACAAGCTCATTTTGGTTCAACTTCAGCAACTGTGCATTGCATTGCCATGTAATGTAATGTAATGCAATGCTATCTATCTAGCTCTCCCTCTATACTTCCTTTTGGATAAACAGACATATTAGGCAAGCATTTTGGAGCTTTCACCTAAATAACTACAGGTGGTGAGATAAGCTGCACAATATAATTGACCTTTCAGTATATTGTTGCACACACACCATCTATTTAGCAAATGCCCTTGTTATCAACAGCAGCCTTTTAAACTCACCTGAGCTAACAGGTATGTGAGCTGGTTACTCTGCTGCGCTTAAAATTTCTTTTTTGGTTTGCTACAATGCCTTTTCTGAAACATTGTCTCCCTCTGCTGGAACACTGACTTCTTTCATTTAATGCCTGCAGACTATAAAAGAGAAACCAACCCAAAAAGTTTGGTTGATTAGTCTGTGGCATTCTTTTAAACTGTTGCTTATGGCGGTCTCTGTGAGCTTCTCAGTGACATTCAGCCATCCAGGTATCCCGCCTGCAGTAGACGGAATGTGGCAATGGAACGCTGGCTGCGCGTGTCATAATAGGCTCTGAGCCTTTATATACCTGCGCACAGCAGCAGCCACCTTCAGTCTGCTGCTGGACAGCCAGCAGCAGCAGCAGCAGGAGAGGTAATTAATCAGCAACCCTCCTGCTAAGGGTAGACAGCTGCTCGTTCCACCCCCCCCCCGCCTTAATTGGTTCTCCTCCCTTCCAACGGTGTTGAGGCGGGTGGGAACAGCCGGGGGTTGAGGGTACTGTGCTAAAAGAGGTGGAGTTATGCAGATCTAAAACGCGTGGATTGCAGCAGCAGCAAGCCGAAAAGTGCAGGCATGTGAGGGATCTAGAGGTTGACAGCATGTCTTCTTAACGGGAGTCCAGGTGGCCATCTCCACAAATGGACTTTTCAGAATCCTTGGGTGGCACCGTAGTCGGAAACCAATTCTGGTTATCGCTTCTCGGCCTTTTGGCTAAGATCAAGTGTAGTATCTGTTCTTATCAGTTTAATATCTGATACGTCCCCTATCTGGGGACCATATATTAAATGGATTTTTAGAACAGGGAGATGGAAAAAGAGCTTGCTCTGTCCACTCCACGCATTGACCTGGTATTGCAGTATCTCCAGGACCGGTGCACCCCTTCTTTAATGCAGTTTCTAAAATCAGAAAGAATTGAATTCAATGCTTTTTGTTCATTTTGCTTGTTTGTCGGATTTTGGGATGGACTCTTTGGCTTTGCTTTTCTTCTCCTCATTGGATTTTTCATGTTAAAAGTTGCAGAAGCCAGATGACAAGCTCATTTTGGTTCAACTTCAGCGACTGTGCATTGCATTGCCATGTAATGTAATGTAATGCAATGCTATCTATCTAGCTCTCCCTCTATACTTCCTTTTGGATAAACAGACATATTAGGCAAGCATTTTGGAGCTTTCACCTAAATAACTACAGGTGGTGAGATAAGCTGCACAATATAATTGACCTTTCAGTATATTGTTGCACACACACCATCTATTTAGCAAATGCCCTTGTTATCAACAGCAGCCTTTTAAACTCACCTGAGCTAACA
The DNA here is from genome assembly GCF_046119375.1 of Phyllobates terribilis. NCBI lineage: Eukaryota > Metazoa > Chordata > Amphibia > Anura > Dendrobatidae > Phyllobates > Phyllobates terribilis. The sequence goes on along the minus strand of NW_027362800.1, from coordinate 9,470,743 downwards.
GGTATGTGAGCTGGTTACTCTGCTGCGCTTAAAATTTCTTTTTTGGTTTGCTACAATGCCTTTTCTGAAACGTTGTCTCCCTCTGCTGGAACACTGACTTCTTTCATTTAATGCCTGCAGACTATAAAAGAGAAACCAACCCAAAAAGTTTGGTTGATTAGTCTGTGGCATTCTTTTAAACTGTTGCTTATGGCGGTCTCTGTGAGCTTCTCAGTGACATTCAGCCATCCAGGTATCCCGCCTGCAGTAGACGGAATGTGACAATGGAACGCTGGCTGCGCGTGTCATAATAGGCTCTGAGCCTTTATATACCTGCGCACAGCAGCAGCCACCTTCAGTCTGCTGCTGGACAGCCAGCAGCAGCAGCAGCAGGAGAGGTAATTAATCAGCAACCCTCCTGCTAAGGGTAGACAGCTGCTCGTTCCACCCCCCCCCCCCGCCTTAATTGGTTCTCCTCCCTTCCAACGGTGTTGAGGCGGGTGGGAACAGCCGGGGGTTGAGGGTACTGTGCTAAAAGAGGTGGAGTTATGCAGATCTAAAACGCGTGGATTGCAGCAGCAGCAAGCCGAAAAGTGCAGGCATGTGAGGGATCTTGAGGTTGACAGCATGTCTTCTTAACGGGAGTCCAGGTGGCCATCTCCACAAATGGACTTTTCAGAATCCTTGGGTGGCACCGTAGTCGGAAACCAATTCTGGTTATCGCTTCTCGGCCTTTTGGCTAAGATCAAGTGTAGTATCTGTTCTTATCAGTTTAATATCTGATACGTCCCCTATCTGGGGACCATATATTAAATGGATTTTTAGAACAGGGAGATGGAAAAAGAGCTTGCTCTGTCCACTCCACGCATTGACCTGGTATTGCAGTATCTCCAGGACCGGTGCACCCCTTCTTTAATGCAGTTTCTAAAATCAGAAAGAATTGAATTCAATGCTTTTTGTTCATTTTGCTTGTTTGTCGGATTTTGGGATGGACTCTTTGGCTTTGCTTTTCTTCTCCTCATTGGATTTTTCATGTTAAAAGTTGCAGAAGCCAGATGACAAGCTCATTTTGGTTCAACTTCAGCAACTGTGCATTGCATTGCCATGTAATGTAATGTAATGCAATGCTATCTATCTAGCTCTCCCTCTATACTTCCTTTTGGATAAACAGACATATTAGGCAAGCATTTTGGAGCTTTCACCTAAATAACTACAGGTGGTGAGATAAGCTGCACAATATAATTGACCTTTCAGTATATTGTTGCACACACACCATCTATTTAGCAAATGCCCTTGTTATCAACAGCAGCCTTTTAAACTCACCTGAGCTAACAGGTATGTGAGCTGGTTACTCTGCTGCGCTTAAAATTTCTTTTTTGGTTTGCTACAATGCCTTTTCTGAAACGTTGTCTCCCTCTGCTGGAACACTGACTTCTTTCATTTAATGCCTGCAGACTATAAAAGAGAAACCAACCCAAAAAGTTTGGTTGATTAGTCTGTGGCATTCTTTTAAACTGTTGCTTATGGCGGTCTCTGTGAGCTTCTCAGTGACATTCAGCCATCCAGGTATCCCGCCTGCAGTAGACGGAATGTGGCAATGGAACGCTGGCTGCGCGTGTCATAATAGGCTCTGAGCCTTTATATACCTGCGCACAGCAGCAGCCACCTTCAGTCTGCTGCTGGACAGCCAGCAGCAGCAGCAGCAGGAGAGGTAATTAATCAGCAACCCTCCTGCTAAGGGTAGACAGCTGCTCGTTCCCCCCCCCCCCCCGCGCCTTAATTGGTTCTCCTCCCTTCCAACGGTGTTGAGGCGGGTGGGAACAGCCGGGGGTTGAGGGTACTGTGCTAAAAGAGGTGGAGTTATGCAGATCTAAAACGCGTGGATTGCAGCAGCAGCAAGCCGAAAAGTGCAGGCATGTGAGGGATCTAGAGGTTGACAGCATGTCTTCTTAACGGGAGTCCAGGTGGCCATCTCCACAAATGGACTTTTCAGAATCCTTGGGTGGCACCGTAGTCAGAAACCAATTCTGGTTATCGCTTCTCGGCCTTTTGGCTAAGATCAAGTGTAGTATCTGTTCTTATCAGTTTAATATCTGATACGTCCCCTATCTGGGGACCATATATTAAATGGATTTTTAGAACAGGGAGATGGAAAAAGAGCTTGCTCTGTCCACTCCACGCATTGACCTGGTATTGCAGTATCTCCAGGACCGGTGCACCCCTTCTTTAATGCAGTTTCTAAAATCAGAAAGAATTGAATTCAATGCTTTTTGTTCATTTTGCTTGTTTGTCGGATTTTGGGATGGACTCTTTGGCTTTGCTTTTCTTCTCCTCATTGGATTTTTCATGTTAAAAGTTGCAGAAGCCAGATGACAAGCTCATTTTGGTTCAACTTCAGCAACTGTGCATTGCATTGCCATGTAATGTAATGTAATGCAATGCTATCTATCTAGCTCTCCCTCTATACTTCCTTTTGGATAAACAGACATATTAGGCAAGCATTTTGGAGCTTTCACCTAAATAACTACAGGTGGTGAGATAAGCTGCACAATATAATTGACCTTTCAGTATATTGTTGCACACACACCATCTATTTAGCAAATGCCCTTGTTATCAACAGCAGCCTTTTAAACTCACCTGAGCTAACAGGTATGTGAGCTGGTTACTCTGCTGCGCTTAAAATTTCTTTTTTGGTTTGCTACAATGCCTTTTCTGAAACGTTGTCTCCCTCTGCTGGAACACTGACTTCTTTCATTTAATGCCTGCAGACTATAAAAGAGAAACCAACCCAAAAAGTTTGGTTGATTAGTCTGTGGCATTCTTTTAAACTGTTGCTTATGGCGGTCTCTGTGAGCTTCTCAGTGACATTCAGCCATCCAGGTATCCCGCCTGCAGTAGACGGAATGTGGCAATGGAACACTGGCTGCGCGTGTCATAATAGGCTCTGAGCCTTTATATACCTGCGCACAGCAGCAGCCACCTTCAGTCTGCTGCTGGACAGCCAGCAGCAGCAGCAGCAGGAGAGGTAATTAATCAGCAACCCTCCTGCTAAGGGTAGACAGCTGCTCGTTCCACCCCCCCCCCCCCGCCTTAATTGGTTCTCCTCCCTTCCAACGGTGTTGAGGCGGGTGGGAACAGCCGGGGGTTGAGGGTACTGTGCTAAAAGAGGTGGAGTTATGCAGATCTAAAACGCGTGGATTGCAGCAGCAGCAAGCCGAAAAGTGCAGGCATGTGAGGGATCTTGAGGTTGACAGCATGTCTTCTTAACGGGAGTCCAGGTGGCCATCTCCACAAATGGACTTTTCAGAATCCTTGGGTGGCACCGTAGTCGGAAACCAATTCTGGTTATCGCTTCTCGGCCTTTTGGCTAAGATCAAGTGTAGTATCTGTTCTTATCAGTTTAATATCTGATACGTCCCCTATCTGGGGACCATATATTAAATGGATTTTTAGAACAGGGAGATGGAAAAAGAGCTTGCTCTGTCCACTCCACGCATTGACCTGGTATTGCAGTATCTCCAGGACCGGTGCACCCCTTCTTTAATGCAGTTTCTAAAATCAGAAAGAATTGAATTCAATGCTTTTTGTTCATTTTGCTTGTTTGTCGGATTTTGGGATGGACTCTTTGGCTTTGCTTTTCTTCTCCTCATTGGATTTTTCATGTTAAAAGTTGCAGAAGCCAGATGACAAGCTCATTTTGGTTCAACTTCAGCAACTGTGCATTGCATTGCCATGTAATGTAATGTAATGCAATGCTATCTATCTAGCTCTCCCTCTATACTTCCTTTTGGATAAACAGACATATTAGGCAAGCATTTTGGAGCTTTCACCTAAATAACTACAGGTGGTGAGATAAGCTGCACAATATAATTGACCTTTCAGTATATTGTTGCACACACACCATCTATTTAGCAAATGCCCTTGTTATCAACAGCAGCCTTTTAAACTCACCTGAGCTAACAGGTATGTGAGCTGGTTACTCTGCTGCGCTTAAAATTTCTTTTTTGGTTTGCTACAATGCCTTTTCTGAAACGTTGTCTCCCTCTGCTGGAACACTGACTTCTTTCATTTAATGCCTGCAGACTATAAAAGAGAAACCAACCCAAAAAGTTTGGTTGATTAGTCTGTGGCATTCTTTTAAACTGTTGCTTATGGCGGTCTCTGTGAGCTTCTCAGTGACATTCAGCCATCCAGGTATCCCGCCTGCAGTAGACGGAATGTGGCAATGGAACGCTGGCTGCGCGTGTCATAATAGGCTCTGAGCCTTTATATACCTGCGCACAGCAGCAGCCACCTTCAGTCTGCTGCTGGACAGCCAGCAGCAGCAGCAGCAGGAGAGGTAATTAATCAGCAACCCTCCTGCTAAGGGTAGACAGCTGCTCGTTCCAACCCCCCCCCCCCCCGCCTTAATTGGTTCTCCTCCCTTCCAACGGTGTTGAGGCGGGTGGGAACAGCCGGAGGTTGAGGGTACTGTGCTAAAAGAGGTGGAGTTATGCAGATCTAAAACGCGTGGATTGCAGCAGCAGCAAGCCGAAAAGTGCAGGCATGTGAGGGATCTAGAGGTTGACAGCATGTCTTCTTAACGGGAGTCCAGGTGGCCATCTCCACAAATGGACTTTTCAGAATCCTTGGGTGGCACCGTAGTCGGAAACCAATTCTGGTTATCGCTTCTCGGCCTTTTGGCTAAGATCAAGTGTAGTATCTGTTCTTATCAGTTTAATATCTGATACGTCCCCTATCTGGGGACCATATATTAAATGGATTTTTAGAACAGGGAGATGGAAAAAGAGCTTGCTCTGTCCACTCCACGCATTGACCTGGTATTGCAGTATCTCCAGGACCGGTGCACCCCTTCTTTAATGCAGTTTCTAAAATCAGAAAGAATTGAATTCAATGCTTTTTGTTCATTTTGCTTGTTTGTCGGATTTTGGGATGGACTCTTTGGCTTTGCTTTTCTTCTCCTCATTGGATTTTTCATGTTAAAAGTTGCAGAAGCCAGATGACAAGCTCATTTTGGTTCAACTTCAGCAACTGTGCATTGCATTGCCATGTAATGTAATGTAATGCAATGCTATCTATCTAGCTCTCCCTCTATACTTCCTTTTGGATAAACAGACATATTAGGCAAGCATTTTGGAGCTTTCACCTAAATAACTACAGGTGGTGAGATAAGCTGCACAATATAATTGACCTTTCAGTATATTGTTGCACACACACCATCTATTTAGCAAATGCCCTTGTTATCAACAGCAGCCTTTTAAACTCACCTGAGCTAACAGGTATGTGAGCTGGTTACTCTGCTGCGCTTAAAATTTCTTTTTTGGTTTGCTACAATGCCTTTTCTGAAACGTTGTCTCCCTCTGCTGGAACACTGACTTCTTTCATTTAATGCCTGCAGACTATAAAAGAGAAACCAACCCAAAAAGTTTGGTTGATTAGTCTGTGGCATTCTTTTAAACTGTTGCTTATGGCGGTCTCTGTGAGCTTCTCAGTGACATTCAGCCATCCAGGTATCCCGCCTGCAGTAGACGGAATGTGGCAATGGAACGCTGGCTGCGCGTGTCATAATAGGCTCTGAGCCTTTATATACCTGCGCACAGCAGCAGCCACCTTCAGTCTGCTGCTGGACAGCCAGCAGCAGCAGCAGCAGCAGGAGAGGTAATTAATCAGCAACCCTCCTGCTAAGGGTAGACAGCTGCTCGTTCCACCCCCCCCCCCGCCTTAATTGGTTCTCCTCCCTTCCAACGGTGTTGAGGCGGGTGGGAACAGCCGGGGGTTGAGGGTACTGTGCTAAAAGAGGTGGAGTTATGCAGATCTAAAACGCGTGGATTGCAGCAGCAGCAAGCCGAAAAGTGCAGGCATGTGAGGGATCTAGAGGTTGACAGCATGTCTTCTTAACGGGAGTCCAGGTGGCCATCTCCACAAATGGACTTTTCAGAATCCTTGGGTGGCACCGTAGTCGGAAACCAATTCTGGTTATCGCTTCTCGGCCTTTTGGCTAAGATCAAGTGTAGTATCTGTTCTTATCAGTTTAATATCTGATACGTCCCCTATCTGGGGACCATATATTAAATGGATTTTTAGAACAGGGAGATGGAAAAAGAGCTTGCTCTGTCCACTCCACGCATTGACCTGGTATTGCAGTATCTCCAGGACCGGTGCACCCCTTCTTTAATGCAGTTTCTAAAATCAGAAAGAATTGAATTCAATGCTTTTTGTTCATTTTGCTTGTTTGTCGGATTTTGGGATGGACTCTTTGGCTTTGCTTTTCTTCTCCTCATTGGATTTTTCATGTTAAAAGTTGCAGAAGCCAGATGACAAGCTCATTTTGGTTCAACTTCAGCAACTGTGCATTGCATTGCCATGTAATGTAATGTAATGCAATGCTATCTATCTAGCTCTCCCTCTATACTTCCTTTTGGATAAACAGACATATTAGGCAAGCATTTTGGAGCTTTCACCTAAATAACTACAGGTGGTGAGATAAGCTGCACAATATAATTGACCTTTCAGTATATTGTTGCACACACACCATCTATTTAGCAAATGCCCTTGTTATCAACAGCAGCCTTTTAAACTCACCTGAGCTAACAGGTATGTGAGCTGGTTACTCTGCTGCGCTTAAAATTTCTTTTTTGGTTTGCTACAATGCCTTTTCTGAAACGTTGTCTCCCTCTGCTGGAACACTGACTTCTTTCATTTAATGCCTGCAGACTATAAAAGAGAAACCAACCCAAAAAGTTTGGTTGATTAGTCTGTGGCATTCTTTTAAACTGTTGCTTATGGCGGTCTCTGTGAGCTTCTCAGTGACATTCAGCCATCCAGGTATCCCGCCTGCAGTAGACGGAATGTGGCAATGGAACGCTGGCTGCGCGTGTCATAATAGGCTCTGAGCCTTTATATACCTGCGCACAGCAGCAGCCACCTTCAGTCTGCTGCTGGACAGCCAGCAGCAGCAGCAGCAGGAGAGGTAATTAATCAGCAACCCTCCTGCTAAGGGTAGACAGCTGCTCGTTCCACCCCCCCCCCCGCCTTAATTGGTTCTCCTCCCTTCCAACGGTGTTGAGGCGGGTGGGAACAGTCGGGGGTTGAGGGTACTGTGCTAAAAGAGGTGGAGTTATGCAGATCTAAAACGCGTGGATTGCAGCAGCAGCAAGCCGAAAAGTGCAGGCATGTGAGGGATCTAGAGGTTGACAGCATGTCTTCTTAACGGGAGTCCAGGTGGCCATCTCCACAAATGGACTTTTCAGAATCCTTGGGTGGCACCGTAGTCGGAAACCAATTCTGGTTATCGCTTCTCGGCCTTTTGGCTAAGATCAAGTGTAGTATCTGTTCTTATCAGTTTAATATCTGATACGTCCCCTATCTGGGGACCATATATTAAATGGATTTTTAGAACAGGGAGATGGAAAAAGAGCTTGCTCTGTCCACTCCACGCATTGACCTGGTATTGCAGTATCTCCAGGACCGGTGCACCCCTTCTTTAATGCAGTTTCTAAAATCAGAAAGAATTGAATTCAATGCTTTTTGTTCATTTTGCTTGTTTGTCGGATTTTGGGATGGACTCTTTGTCTTTGCTTTTCTTCTCCTCATTGGATTTTTCATGTTAAAAGTTGCAGAAGCCAGATGACAAGCTCATTTTGGTTCAACTTCAGCAACTGTGCATTGCATTGCCATGTAATGTAATGTAATGCAATGCTATCTATCTAGCTCTCCCTCTATACTTCCTTTTGGATAAACAGACATATTAGGCAAGCATTTTGGAGCTTTCACCTAAATAACTACAGGTGGTGAGATAAGCTGCACAATATAATTGACCTTTCAGTATATTGTTGCACACACACCATCTATTTAGCAAATGCCCTTGTTATCAACAGCAGCCTTTTAAACTCACCTGAGCTAACAGGTATGTGAGCTGGTTACTCTGCTGCGCTTAAAATTTCTTTTTTGGTTTGCTACAATGCCTTTTCTGAAACGTTGTCTCCCTCTGCTGGAACACTGACTTCTTTCATTTAATGCCTGCAGACTATAAAAGAGAAACCAACCCAAAAAGTTTGGTTGATTAGTCTGTGGCATTCTTTTAAACTGTTGCTTATGGCGGTCTCTGTGAGCTTCTCAGTGACATTCAGCCATCCAGGTATCCCGCCTGCAGTAGACGGAATGTGGCAATGGAACGCTGGCTGCGCGTGTCATAATAGGCTCTGAGCCTTTATATACCTGCGCACAGCAGCAGCCACCTTCAGTCTGCTGCTGGACAGCCAGCAGCAGCAGCAGCAGGAGAGGTAATTAATCAGCAACCCTCCTGCTAAGGGTAGACAGCTGCTCGTTCCACCCCCCCCCCGCCTTAATTGGTTCTCCTCCCTTCCAACGGTGTTGAGGCGGGTGGGAACAGCCGGGGGTTGAGGGTACTGTGCTAAAAGAGGTGGAGTTATGCAGATCTAAAACGCGTGGATTGCAGCAGCAGCAAGCCGAAAAGTGCAGGCATGTGAGGGATCTAGAGGTTGACAGCATGTCTTCTTAACGGGAGTCCAGGTGGCCATCTCCACAAATGGACTTTTCAGAATCCTTGGGTGGCACCGTAGTCGGAAACCAATTCTGGTTATCGCTTCTCGGCCTTTTGGCTAAGATCAAGTGTAGTATCTGTTCTTATCAGTTTAATATCTGATACGTCCCCTATCTGGGGACCATATATTAAATGGATTTTTAGAACAGGGAGATGGAAAAAGAGCTTGCTCTGTCCACTCCACGCATTGACCTGGTATTGCAGTATCTCCAGGACCGGTGCACCCCTTCTTTAATGCAGTATCTAAAATCAGAAAGAATTGAATTCAATGCTTTTTGTTCATTTTGCTTGTTTGTCGGATTTTGGGATGGACTCTTTGTCTTTGCTTTTCTTCTCCTCATTGGATTTTTCATGTTAAAAGTTGCAGAAGCCAGATGACAAGCTCATTTTGGTTCAACTTCAGCAACTGTGCATTGCATTGCCATGTAATGTAATGTAATGCAATGCTATCTATCTAGCTCTCCCTCTATACTTCCTTTTGGATAAACAGACATATTAGGCAAGCATTTTGGAGCTTTCACCTAAATAACTACAGGTGGTGAGATAAGCTGCACAATATAATTGACCTTTCAGTATATTGTTGCACACACACCATCTATTTAGCAAATGCCCTTGTTATCAACAGCAGCCTTTTAAACTCACCTGAGCTAACAGGTATGTGAGCTGGTTACTCTGCTGCGCTTAAAATTTCTTTTTTGGTTTGCTACAATGCCTTTTCTGAAACGTTGTCTCCCTCTGCTGGAACACTGACTTCTTTCATTTAATGCCTGCAGACTATAAAAGAGAAACCAACCCAAAAAGTTTGGTTGATTAGTCTGTGGCATTCTTTTAAACTGTTGCTTATGGCGGTCTCTGTGAGCTTCTCAGTGACATTCAGCCATCCAGGTATCCCGCCTGCAGTAGACGGAATGTGGCAATGGAACGCTGGCTGCGCGTGTCATAATAGGCTCTGAGCCTTTATATACCTGCGCACAGCAGCAGCCACCTTCAGTCTGCTGCTGGACAGCCAGCAGCAGCAGCAGCAGGAGAGGTAATTAATCAGCAACCCTCCTGCTAAGGGTAGACAGCTGCTCGTTCCACCCCCCCCCCGCCTTAATTGGTTCTCCTCCCTTCCAACGGTGTTGAGGCGGGTGGGAACAGCCGGGGGTTGAGGGTACTGTGCTAAAAGAGGTGGAGTTATGCAGATCTAAAACGCGTGGATTGCAGCAGCAGCAAGCCGAAAAGTGCAGGCATGTGAGGGATCTAGAGGTTGACAGCATGTCTTCTTAACGGGAGTCCAGGTGGCCATCTCCACAAATGGACTTTTCAGAATCCTTGGGTGGCACCGTAGTCGGAAACCAATTCTGGTTATCGCTTCTCGGCCTTTTGGCTAAGATCAAGTGTAGTATCTGTTCTTATCAGTTTAATATCTGATACGTCCCCTATCTGGGGACCATATATTAAATGGATTTTTAGAACAGGGAGATGGAAAAAGAGCTTGCTCTGTCCACTCCACGCATTGACCTGGTATTGCAGTATCTCCAGGACCGGTGCACCCCTTCTTTAATGCAGTATCTAAAATCAGAAAGAATTGAATTCAATGCTTTTTGTTCATTTTGCTTGTTTGTCGGATTTTGGGATGGACTCTTTGGCTTTGCTTTTCTTCTCCTCATTGGATTTTTCATGTTAAAAGTTGCAGAAGCCAGATGACAAGCTCATTTTGGTTCAACTTCAGCAACTGTGCATTGCATTGCCATGTAATGTAATGTAATGCAATGCTATCTATCTAGCTCTCCCTCTATACTTCCTTTTGGATAAACAGACATATTAGGCAAGCATTTTGGAGCTTTCACCTAAATAACTACAGGTGGTGAGATAAGCTGCACAATATAATTGACCTTTCAGTATATTGTTGCACACACACCATCTATTTAGCAAATGCCCTTGTTATCAACAGCAGCCTTTTAAACTCACCTGAGCTAACAGGTATGTGAGCTGGTTACTCTGCTGCGCTTAAAATTTCTTTTTTGGTTTGCTACAATGCCTTTTCTGAAACGTTGTCTCCCTCTGCTGGAACACTGACTTCTTTCATTTAATGCCTGCAGACTATAAAAGAGAAACCAACCCAAAAAGTTTGGTTGATTAGTCTGTGGCATTCTTTTAAACTGTTGCTTATGGCGGTCTCTGTGAGCTTCTCAGTGACATTCAGCCATCCAGGTATCCCGCCTGCAGTAGACGGAATGTGGCAATGGAACGCTGGCTGCGCGTGTCATAATAGGCTCTGAGCCTTTATATACCTGCGCACAGCAGCAGCCACCTTCAGTCTGCTGCTGGACAGCCAGCAGCAGCAGCAGCAGCAGGAGAGGTAATTAATCAGCAACCCTCCTGCTAAGGGTAGACAGCTGCTCGTTCCACCCCCCCCCCGCCTTAATTGGTTCTCCTCCCTTCCAACGGTGTTGAGGCGGGTGGGAACAGCCGGGGGTTGAGGGTACTGTGCTAAAAGAGGTGGAGTTATGCAGATCTAAAACGCGTGGATTGCAGCAGCAGCAAGCCGAAAAGTGCAGGCATGTGAGGGATCTAGAGGTTGACAGCATGTCTTCTTAACGGGAGTCCAGGTGGCCATCTCCACAAATGGACTTTTCAGAATCCTTGGGTGGCACCGTAGTCGGAAACCAATTCTGGTTATCGCTTCTCGGCCTTTTGGCTAAGATCAAGTGTAGTATCTGTTCTTATCAGTTTAATATCTGATACGTCCCCTATCTGGGGACCATATATTAAATGGATTTTTAGAACAGGGAGATGGAAAAAGAGCTTGCTCTGTCCACTCCACGCATTGACCTGGTATTGCAGTATCTCCAGGACCGGTGCACCCCTTCTTTAATGCAGTTTCTAAAATCAGAAAGAATTGAATTCAATGCTTTTTGTTCATTTTGCTTGTTTGTCGGATTTTGGGATGGACTCTTTGGCTTTGCTTTTCTTCTCCTCATTGGATTTTTCATGTTAAAAGTTGCAGAAGCCAGATGACAAGCTCATTTTGGTTCAACTTCAGCAACTGTGCATTGCATTGCCATGTAATGTAATGTAATGCAATGCTATCTATCTAGCTCTCCCTCTATACTTCCTTTTGGATAAACAGACATATTAGGCAAGCATTTTGGAGCTTTCACCTAAATAACTACAGGTGGTGAGATAAGCTGCACAATATAATTGACCTTTCAGTATATTGTTGCACACACACCATCTATTTAGCAAATGCCCTTGTTATCAACAGCAGCCTTTTAAACTCACCTGAGCTAACAGGTATGTGAGCTGGTTACTCTGCTGCGCTTAAAATTTCTTTTTTGGTTTGCTACAATGCCTTTTCTGAAACGTTGTCTCCCTCTGCTGGAACACTGACTTCTTTCATTTAATGCCTGCAGACTATAAAAGAGAAACCAACCCAAAAAGTTTGGTTGATTAGTCTGTGGCATTCTTTTAAACTGTTGCTTATGGCGGTCTCTGTGAGCTTCTCAGTGACATTCAGCCATCCAGGTATCCCGCCTGCAGTAGACGGAATGTGGCAATGGAACGCTGGCTGCGCGTGTCATAATAGGCTCTGAGCCTTTATATACCTGCGCACAGCAGCAGCCACCTTCAGTCTGCTGCTGGACAGCCAGCAGCAGCAGCAGCAGGAGAGGTAATTAATCAGCAACCCTCCTGCTAAGGGTAGACAGCTGCTCGTTCCACCCCCCCCCCCGCCTTAATTGGTTCTCCTCCCTTCCAACGGTGTTGAGGCGGGTGGGAACAGCCGGGGGTTGAGGGTACTGTGCTAAAAGAGGTGGAGTTATGCAGATCTAAAACGCGTGGATTGCAGCAGCAGCAAGCCGAAAAGTGCAGGCATGTGAGGGATCTAGAGGTTGACAGCATGTCTTCTTAACGGGAGTCCAGGTGGCCATCTCCACAAATGGACTTTTCAGAATCCTTGGGTGGCACCGTAGTCGGAAACCAATTCTGGTTATCGCTTCTCGGCCTTTTGGCTAAGATCAAGTGTAGTATCTGTTCTTATCAGTTTAATATCTGATACGTCCCCTATCTGGGGACCATATATTAAATGGATTTTTAGAACAGGGAGATGGAAAAAGAGCTTGCTCTGTCCACTCCACGCATTGACCTGGTATTGCAGTATCTCCAGGACCGGTGCACCCCTTCTTTAATGCAGTTTCTAAAATCAGAAAGAATTGAATTCAATGCTTTTTGTTCATTTTGCTTGTTTGTCGGATTTTGGGATGGACTCTTTGGCTTTGCTTTTCTTCTCCTCATTGGATTTTTCATGTTAAAAGTTGCAGAAGCCAGATGACAAGCTCATTTTGGTTCAACTTCAGCAACTGTGCATTGCATTGCCATGTAATGTAATGTAATGCAATGCTATCTATCTAGCTCTCCCTCTATACTTCCTTTTGGATAAACAGACATATTAGGCAAGCATTTTGGAGCTTTCACCTAAATAACTACAGGTGGTGAGATAAGCTGCACAATATAATTGACCTTTCAGTATATTGTTGCACACACACCATCTATTTAGCAAATGCCCTTGTTATCAACAGCAGCCTTTTAAACTCACCTGAGCTAACAGGTATGTGAGCTGGTTACTCTGCTGCGCTTAAAATTTCTTTTTTGGTTTGCTACAATGCCTTTTCTGAAACGTTGTCTCCCTCTGCTGGAACACTGACTTCTTTCATTTAATGCCTGCAGACTATAAAAGAGAAACCAACCCAAAAAGTTTGGTTGATTAGTCTGTGGCATTCTTTTAAACTGTTGCTTATGGCGGTCTCTGTGAGCTTCTCAGTGACATTCAGCCATCCAGGTATCCCGCCTGCAGTAGACGGAATGTGGCAATGGAACGCTGGCTGCGCGTGTCATAATAGGCTCTGAGCCTTTATATACCTGCGCACAGCAGCAGCCACCTTCAGTCTGCTGCTGGACAGCCAGCAGCAGCAGCAGCAGGAGAGGTAATTAATCAGCAACCCTCCTGCTAAGGGTAGACAGCTGCTCGTTCCACCCCCCCCCGCCTTAATTGGTTCTCCTCCCTTCCAACGGTGTTGAGGCGGGTGGGAACAGTCGGGGGTTGAGGGTACTGTGCTAAAAGAGGTGGAGTTATGCAGATCTAAAACGCGTGGATTGCAGCAGCAGCAAGCCGAAAAGTGCAGGCATGTGAGGGATCTAGAGGTTGACAGCATGTCTTCTTAACGGGAGTCCAGGTGGCCATCTCCACAAATGGACTTTTCAGAATCCTTGGGTGGCACCGTAGTCGGAAACCAATTCTGGTTATCGCTTCTCGGCCTTTTGGCTAAGATCAAGTGTAGTATCTGTTCTTATCAGTTTAATATCTGATACGTCCCCTATCTGGGGACCATATATTAAATGGATTTTTAGAACAGGGAGATGGAAAAAGAGCTTGCTCTGTCCACTCCACGCATTGACCTGGTATTGCAGTATCTCCAGGACCGGTGCACCCCTTCTTTAATGCAGTTTCTAAAATCAGAAAGAATTGAATTCAATGCTTTTTGTTCATTTTGCTTGTTTGTCGGATTTTGGGATGGACTCTTTGGCTTTGCTTTTCTTCTCCTCATTGGATTTTTCATGTTAAAAGTTGCAGAAGCCAGATGACAAGCTCATTTTGGTTCAACTTCAGCAACTGTGCATTGCATTGCCATGTAATGTAATGTAATGCAATGCTATCTATCTAGCTCTCCCTCTATACTTCCTTTTGGATAAACAGACATATTAGGCAAGCATTTTGGAGCTTTCACCTAAATAACTACAGGTGGTGAGATAAGCTGCACAATATAATTGACCTTTCAGTATATTGTTGCACACACACCATCTATTTAGCAAATGCCCTTGTTATCAACAGCAGCCTTTTAAACTCACCTGAGCTAACAGGTATGTGAGCTGGTTACTCTGCTGCGCTTAAAATTTCTTTTTTGGTTTGCTACAATGCCTTTTCTGAAACGTTGTCTCCCTCTGCTGGAACACTGACTTCTTTCATTTAATGCCTGCAGACTATAAAAGAGAAACCAACCCAAAAAGTTTGGTTGATTAGTCTGTGGCATTCTTTTAAACTGTTGCTTATGGCGGTCTCCGTGAGCTTCTCAGTGACATTCAGCCATCCAGGTATCCCGCCTGCAGTAGACGGAATGTGGCAATGGAACGCTGGCTGCGCGTGTCATAATAGGCTCTGAGCCTTTATATACCTGCGCACAGCAGCAGCCACCTTCAGTCTGCTGCTGGACAGCCAGCAGCAGCAGCAGCAGGAGAGGTAATTAATCAGCAACCCTCCTGCTAAGGGTAGACAGCTGCTCGTTCCACCCCTCCCCCCGCCTTAATTGGTTCTCCTCCCTTCCAACGGTGTTGAGGCGGGTGGGAACAGCCGGGGGTTGAGGGTACTGTGCTAAAAGAGGTGGAGTTATGCAGATCTAAAACGCGTGGATTGCAGCAGCAGCAAGCCGAAAAGTGCAGGCATGTGAGGGATCTAGAGGTTGACAGCATGTCTTCTTAACGGGAGTCCAGGTGGCTATCTCCACAAATGGACTTTTCAGAATCCTTGGGTGGCACCGTAGTCGGAAACCAATTCTGGTTATCGCTTCTCGGCCTTTTGGCTAAGATCAAGTGTAGTATCTGTTCTTATCAGTTTAATATCTGATACGTCCCTTATCTGGGGACCATATATTAAATGGATTTTTAGAACAGGGAGATGGAAAAAGAGCTTGCTCTGTCCACTCCACGCATTGACCTGGTATTGCAGTATCTCCAGGACCGGTGCACCCCTTCTTTAATGCAGTTTCTAAAATCAGAAAGAATTGAATTCAATGCTTTTTGTTCATTTTGCTTGTTTGTCGGATTTTGGGATGGACTCTTTGGCTTTGCTTTTCTTCTCCTCATTGGATTTTTCATGTTAAAAGTTGCAGAAGCCAGATGACAAGCTCATTTTGGTTCAACTTCAGCAACTGTGCATTGCATTGCCATGTAATGTAATGTAATGCAATGCTATCTATCTAGCTCTCCCTCTATACTTCCTTTTGGATAAACAGACATATTAGGCAAGCATTTTGGAGCTTTCACCTAAATAACTACAGGTGGTGAGATAAGCTGCACAATATAATTGACCTTTCAGTATATTGTTGCACACACACCATCTATTTAGCAAATGCCCTTGTTATCAACAGCAGCCTTTTAAACTCACCTGAGCTAACAGGTATGTGAGCTGGTTACTCTGCTGCGCTTAAAATTTCTTTTTTGGTTTGCTACAATGCCTTTTCTGAAACGTTGTCTCCCTCTGCTGGAACACTGACTTCTTTCATTTAATGCCTGCAGACTATAAAAGAGAAACCAACCCAAAAAGTTTGGTTGATTAGTCTGTGGCATTCTTTTAAACTGTTGCTTATGGCGGTCTCTGTGAGCTTCTCAGTGACATTCAGCCATCCAGGTATCCCGCCTGCAGTAGACGGAATGTGGCAATGGAACGCTGGCTGCGCGTGTCATAATAGGCTCTGAGCCTTTATATACCTGCGCACAGCAGCAGCCACCTTCAGTCTGCTGCTGGACAGCCAGCAGCAGCAGCAGCAGGAGAGGTAATTAATCAGCAACCCTCCTGCTAAGGGTAGACAGCTGCTCGTTCCACCCCCCCCCCCGCCTTAATTGGTTCTCCTCCCTTCCAACGGTGTTGAGGCGGGTGGGAACAGCCGGGGGTTGAGGGTACTGTGCTAAAAGAGGTGGAGTTATGCAGATCTAAAACGCGTGGATTGCAGCAGCAGCAAGCCGAAAAGTGCAGGCATGTGAGGGATCTAGAGGTTGACAGCATGTCTTCTTAACGGGAGTCCAGGTGGCCATCTCCACAAATGGACATTTCAGAATCCTTGGGTGGCACCGTAGTCGGAAACCAATACTGGTTATCGCTTCTCGGCCTTTTGGCTAAGATCAAGTGTAGTATCTGTTCTTATCAGTTTAATATCTGATACGTCCCCTATCTGGGGACCATATATTAAATGGATTTTTAGAACAGGGAGATGGAAAAAGAGCTTGCTCTGTCCACTCCACGCATTGACCTGGTATTGCAGTATCTCCAGGACCGGTGCACCCCTTCTTTAATGCAGTTTCTAAAATCAGAAAGAATTGAATTCAATGCTTTTTGTTCATTTTGCTTGTTTGTCGGATTTTGGGATGGACTCTTTGGCTTTGCTTTTCTTCTCCTCATTGGATTTTTCATGTTAAAAGTTGCAGAAGCCAGATGACAAGCTCATTTTGGTTCAACTTCAGCAACTGTGCATTGCATTGCCATGTAATGTAATGTAATGCAATGCTATCTATCTAGCTCTCCCTCTATACTTCCTTTTGGATAAACAGACATATTAGGCAAGCATTTTGGAGCTTTCACCTAAATAACTACAGGTGGTGAGATAAGCTGCACAATATAATTGACCTTTCAGTATATTGTTGCACACACACCATCTATTTAGCAAATGCCCTTGTTATCAACAGCAGCCTTTTAAACTCACCTGAGCTAACAGGTATGTGAGCTGGTTACTCTGCTGCGCTTAAAATTTCTTTTTTGGTTTGCTACAATGCCTTTTCTGAAACGTTGTCTCCCTCTGCTGGAACACTGACTTCTTTCATTTAATGCCTGCAGACTATAAAAGAGAAACCAACCCAAAAGTTTGGTTGATTAGTCTGTGGCATTCTTTTAAACTGTTGCTTATGGCGGTCTCTGTGAGCTTCTCAGTGACATTCAGCCATCCAGGTATCCCGCCTGCAGTAGACGGAATGTGGCAATGGAACGCTGGCTGCGCGTGTCATAATAGGCTCTGAGCCTTTATATACCTGCGCACAGCAGCAGCCACCTTCAGTCTGCTGCTGGACAGCCAGCAGCAGCAGCAGCAGGAGAGGTAATTAATCAGCAACCCTCCTGCTAAGGGTAGACAGCTGCTCGTTCCACCCCCCCCCCCGCCTTAATTGGTTCTCCTCCCTTCCAACGGTGTTGAGGCGGGTGGGAACAGCCGGGGGTTGAGGGTACTGTGCTAAAAGAGGTGGAGTTATGCAGATCTAAAACGCGTGGATTGCAGCAGCAGCAAGCCGAAAAGTGCAGGCATGTGAGGGATCTAGAGGTTGACAGCATGTCTTCTTAACGGGAGTCCAGGTGGCCATCTCCACAAATGGACATTTCAGAATCCTTGGGTGGCACCGTAGTCGGAAACCAATTCTGGTTATCGCTTCTCGGCCTTTTGGCTAAGATCAAGTGTAGTATCTGTTCTTATCAGTTTAATATCTGATACGTCCCCTATCTGGGGACCATATATTAAATGGATTTTTAGAACAGGGAGATGGAAAAAGAGCTTGCTCTGTCCACTCCACGCATTGACCTGGTATTGCAGTATCTCCAGGACCGGTGCACCCCTTCTTTAATGCAGTTTCTAAAATCAGAAAGAATTGAATTCAATGCTTTTTGTTCATTTTGCTTGTTTGTCGGATTTTGGGATGGACTCTTTGGCTTTGCTTTTCTTCTCCTCATTGGATTTTTCATGTTAAAAGTTGCAGAAGCCAGATGACAAGCTCATTTTGGTTCAACTTCAGCAACTGTGCATTGCATTGCCATGTAATGTAATGTAATGCAATGCTATCTATCTAGCTCTCCCTCTATACTTCCTTTTGGATAAACAGACATATTAGGCAAGCATTTTGGAGCTTTAACCTAAATAACTACAGGTGGTGAGATAAGCTGCACAATATAATTGACCTTTCAGTATATTGTTGCACACACACCATCTATTTAGCAAATGCCCTTGTTATCAACAGCAGCCTTTTAAACTCACCTGAGCTAACAGGTATGTGAGCTGGTTACTCTGCTGCGCTTAAAATTTCTTTTTTGGTTTGCTACAATGCCTTTTCTGAAACGTTGTCTCCCTCTGCTGGAACACTGACTTCTTTCATTTAATGCCTGCAGACTATAAAAGAGAAACCAACCCAAAAAGTTTGGTTGATTAGTCTGTGGCATTCTTTTAAACTGTTGCTTATGGCGGTCTCTGTGAGCTTCTCAGTGACATTCAGCCATCCAGGTATCCCGCCTGCAGTAGACGGAATGTGGCAATGGAACGCTGGCTGCGCGTGTCATAATAGGCTCTGAGCCTTTATATACCTGCGCACAGCAGCAGCCACCTTCAGTCTGCTGCTGGACAGCCAGCAGCAGCAGCAGCAGGAGAGGTAATTAATCAGCAACCCTCCTGCTAAGGGTAGACAGCTGCTCGTTCCACCCCCCCCCGCCTTAATTGGTTCTCCTCCCTTCCAACGGTGTTGAGGCGGGTGGGAACAGCCGGGGGTTGAGGGTACTGTGCTAAAAGAGGTGGAGTTATGCAGATCTAAAACGCGTGGATTGCAGCAGCAGCAAGCCGAAAAGTGCAGGCATGTGAGGGATCTAGAGGTTGACAGCATGTCTTCTTAACGGGAGTCCAGGTGGCTATCTCCACAAATGGACTTTTCAGAATCCTTGGGTGGCACCGTAGTCGGAAACCAATTCTGGTTATCGCTTCTCGGCCTTTTGGCTAAGATCAAGTGTAGTATCTGTTCTTATCAGTTTAATATCTGATACGTCCCTTATCTGGGGACCATATATTAAATGGATTTTTAGAACAGGGAGATGGAAAAAGAGCTTGCTCTGTCCACTCCACGCATTGACCTGGTATTGCAGTATCTCCAGGACCGGTGCACCCCTTCTTTAATGCAGTTTCTAAAATCAGAAAGAATTGAATTCAATGCTTTTTGTTCATTTTGCTTGTTTGTCGGATTTTGGGATGGACTCTTTGGCTTTGCTTTTCTTCTCCTCATTGGATTTTTCATGTTAAAAGTTGCAGAAGCCAGATGACAAGCTCATTTTGGTTCAACTTCAGCAACTGTGCATTGCATTGCCATGTAATGTAATGTAATGCAATGCTATCTATCTAGCTCTCCCTCTATACTTCCTTTTGGATAAACAGACATATTAGGCAAGCATTTTGGAGCTTTCACCTAAATAACTACAGGTGGTGAGATAAGCTGCACAATATAATTGACCTTTCAGTATATTGTTGCACACACACCATCTATTTAGCAAATGCCCTTGTTATCAACAGCAGCCTTTTAAACTCACCTGAGCTAACAGGTATGTGAGCTGGTTACTCTGCTGCGCTTAAAATTTCTTTTTTGGTTTGCTACAATGCCTTTTCTGAAACGTTGTCTCCCTCTGCTGGAACACTGACTTCTTTCATTTAATGCCTGCAGACTATAAAAGAGAAACCAACCCAAAAAGTTTGGTTGATTAGTCTGTGGCATTCTTTTAAACTGTTGCTTATGGCGGTCTCTGTGAGCTTCTCAGTGACATTCAGCCATCCAGGTATCCCGCCTGCAGTAGACGGAATGTGGCAATGGAACGCTGGCTGCGCGTGTCATAATAGGCTCTGAGCCTTTATATACCTGCGCACAGCAGCAGCCACCTTCAGTCTGCTGCTGGACAGCCAGCAGCAGCAGCAGCAGGAGAGGTAATTAATCAGCAACCCTCCTGCTAAGGGTAGACAGCTGCTCGTTCCACCCCCCCCCCCCGCCTTAATTGGTTCTCCTCCCTTCCAACGGTGTTGAGGCGGGTGGGAACAGCCGGGGGTTGAGGGTACTGTGCTAAAAGAGGTGGAGTTATGCAGATCTAAAACGCGTGGATTGCAGCAGCAGCAAGCCGAAAAGTGCAGGCATGTGAGGGATCTAGAGGTTGACAGCATGTCTTCTTAACGGGAGTCCAGGTGGCCATCTCCACAAATGGACATTTCAGAATCCTTGGGTGGCACCGTAGTCGGAAACCAATTCTGGTTATCGCTTCTCGGCCTTTTGGCTAAGATCAAGTGTAGTATCTGTTCTTATCAGTTTAATATCTGATACGTCCCCTATCTGGGGACCATATATTAAATGGATTTTTAGAACAGGGAGATGGAAAAAGAGCTTGCTCTGTCCACTCCACGCATTGACCTGGTATTGCAGTATCTCCAGGACCGGTGCACCCCTTCTTTAATGCAGTTTCTAAAATCAGAAAGAATTGAATTCAATGCTTTTTGTTCATTTTGCTTGTTTGTCGGATTTTGGGATGGACTCTTTGGTAGTGTTGAGCCACCCCCGTAGTGTTCGGGTTCGGTTCGGTTCGTCGAACACCGGGATGTTCGAGGAACTGTTCGTCGAACTGTTCGTCGAACACCTTAGAACACCGTCGAACACCGTTAAAACCAATGGCAGGCAAACAAAAACACATAGAAACACATAGAAAACACCTGCAAAGGTGTCCAAAAGCTGACAAACTGCTCAGAAGACACTCTCTTTAAAAAAGCCGGCCGGCAAATTCAGCAGCGGCATACACCGGTACCCGACAATTTAGACAAGAAGGAATAGAGCATCACACATAGATTAGATAGATAGAAACATGTCAGTCACACATATAAGAAGCACAGTGACAGTGTTGGTTACTGCACTTGTCATTTAGTGTAAAGGATTTATTAAAAAAAATATTAGTGTTTTCATGCACCGTCTCTTTAAAAAAGCCGGCCGGCAATTCAGCATCTGTACCCGACAATTTAGAACAGAAAGAATAGAGCTTCACACATAGATTAGATAGATAGAAACATGTCAGTCACATATATAATAAGTACAGTGACAGTGTTGCTTACTGTACTTGTCATTTAGTGTAAAGGATTTATTTAAAAAAATAATAGTGTTTTCATGCACTGTCTCTTTAAAAAAGCCGGCCGGCAATTCAGCAGCGGTACCCGACAATTTATAACAGACAGAATAGAGCATCACACATAGATTAGATAGATAGAAACATGTCAGTCACATATATATGAAGTACAGTGATAGTGTTGGTTACTGTACTTGTCATTTAGTATTAAAATAAAGGATTTATTATTAAAAAAATTGGCGTGGGGTTCCCCTTAATTTTAGGCTCTAGCGGAGGTTAAGCAGACGGCTGGGGCAGATGTTTGAAGCCTGGGAAGGGGGTAATACCCACGGAGCTTCCCAGGCTACTAATATCAGCCCCCAGCTGAATACATAGCCTTTACTAGCTATTAAAATGGGGGACCCCCCAAAAAAAATGACGTGGGGTCCCCCCTAATTTAATAGCTAGCAAAGGCTAGGCAGACAGCTGGGGGCTGATATTAATAGCCCAGGAAGGGAGCCATGAATATTGGCCCCCTCCCAGGCTAGAAACACCAGCCGTCAGCCGCCCCAGAAATGGCGCATTCATAGGATGCGCCAATTCTGGCACTTAGCCTCGCTCTTCCACGCTGCCCTGGTGCGGTGGCAGGGGGTAATAGGGTTGGGGTTGATGTCAGCTTATAATGCCAGCTGACATCAAGCCCAGGTTAGTAATGGAGAGGCGTCTATAAGACACCCCCATTACTAACCCCATAGTCAAAGTTAAAAAAAACCCAAACACCCAGAATAAAGTCCTTTAATTGAAATAAAGACACAATCCTTTATTGTTCTAAATTAAACCATACTTACCATCACGCCCATTCCAGCTGAAGCCAACGATCTCCTGCAATAAAAGAAAAATAATAAAGCAACCTCATCCTTACCTTTCCATGGTTCCCACGACAGCTTCAGCTCTGCTACATCGAGATGACAGGCTGGATCGCAGCAGAACGCTGCCATCCAGCCTGTCATCCCGCAGACACTGAGAAGCGCAGGCTTGCTTGCGCTGCTCAGCGTCTCTCTGTGACGACATCCAGATGAGCCGAGTTCATGTCCAATGAACTCGGCTCACCTCATGCACGTCACTGACAGCGTGGGAAAATTCTCACGCTGAAGCGCTGATTGCAGGAGAATTTTCCCACGCTGTCAGTGACGTGCAGGAGGTGAGCTGAGTTCATTGGACATGAGCTCACCTCATGCACATCACTGACAGCGTGGGAGAATTCTCCTGCACTCAGCACTTCAGCGTGAGAATTTTCCCACGCTGTCAGTGACGTGCATGAGGTGAGCCGAGTTCATTGGACATGACCTCGGCTCATCTGGATGCCGTCACAGAGAGACAGTGAGGAGCGCAAGCATGCCTGCGCTTCCCAGTGTCTGCGGGATGACAGACTGGATGGCAGCGTTCTGCTGCGGTCCAGCCAGTCATCTCGATGTAGCAGAGCTGAAGCTGTCGTGGGAACCATGGAAAGGTAAGGATGAGGTTGGTTTATTATTTTTCTTTTATTGCAGGAGATCGTTGGCTTCAGCTGGAATGGGTGTGATGGTAAGTATGGTTTAATTTAGAACAATAAAGAATTGTGTCTTTATTTCAATTAAAGGACTTTATTCTGGGTGTTGTGTTTTTTTTAAATACTTTACTAGAAATTCATGGCGGTCATGTCTAATACTGGCGTGACCCCATGAATTTTGGGCTTGGGGCCAGCTGATAATACCAAGCTGGCCCTAACCCCTTTATTACCCAGTGAGCCACCGCACCAGGGCCCTGGATGAGTTGGGTACAGCGCCAGAAGATGGCGCTTCTATGAACGCGCCATTTTCCGGGGTGGCTGCGGACTGCAATTTGTAGCGGGGGGGGCCCAGAAAGCTTGGGCCTCCCTGCGCTGCAGATTCCAGCCCCCAGCTGCCTAGTTGTACCTGGCTGGACACAAAAATAGGGCGAAGCCCCACGTACTTTTTTTTTAATTATTTCATGAACTTCATGAAATAATTAAGAAAAAAAGGCCTTCCCTATATTGTTGTGTCCGGCCAGGTACAAATAGGCAGCTGGTGGTTGGGGGCAGCCCGTTCCTGCCTGCTGTACCTGGCTGGACACAAATATAGTGCGAAGCCCCACATCAATTTTTTTTAATTATTTCATGAAATTCATGAAATAATTAAGAAAAAAAGGGCTTCCCTATATTGTTGTGTCCGGCCAGGTACAAATAGGCAGCTGGTGGATGGGGGCAGCCCGTTCCTGCCTGCTGTACCTGGCTGGACACAAATATAGTGCGAAGCCCCACTTCAATTTTTTTAAATTATTTCAGGAAATTCATGAAATAATTTAAAAAAAATTGACGTGGGGCTTCGCACTATATTTGTGTCCAGCCAGGTACAGCAGGCAGGAACGGGCTGCCCCCAACCACCAGCTGCCTATTTGTACCTGGCCGGACACAACAATATAGGGAAGCCCTTTTTTTCTTAATTATTTCATGAAATAATTTAAAGAAAATTGACGTGGGGCTTCGCCCTGTTTTTGTGTCCAGCCAGGTACAACTAGGCAGCTGGGGGCTGGAATCCGCAGCGCAGGGAGGCCCAAGCTTTCTGGGCCACCCCCGCTGCAAATTGCAGTCCGCAGCCACCCCGGAAAATGGCGCGTTCATAGAAGCGCCATCTTCTGGCGCTGTACCCAACTCATCCAGGGCCCTGATGCGGTGGCTCACTGGGTAATAAAGGGGTTAGGGCCAGCTTGGCATTATCAGCTGGCCCTAAGCCCGAAATTCATGGGGTCACGCCAATATTAGACATGACCACCATGAATTTCTAGTAAAGTATTTAAAAAAAACACAACACCCAGAAAAAAGTCCTTTAATTGAAATAAACACACAATTCTTTATTGTTCTAAATTAAACCATACTTACCATCACGCCCATTCCAGCTGAAGCCAACGATCTCCTGAAATAAAAGAAAAATAATAAAGCAACATCATCCTTACCTTTCCATGGTTCCCATGACAGCTTCAGCTCTGCTACATCGAGATGACAGGCTGGACCGCAGCAGAACGCTGCCATCCAGCCTGTCATCTCGCAGACACTGAGAAGCGCAGGCTTGCTTGCGCTCCACAGTGTCTCTCTGTGAGGGCATCCAGATGAGCCGAGTTAATGTCCAATGAACTCGGCTCACCTCATGCACGTCACTGACAGCGTGGGAAAATTCTCCTGCACTCAGCGCTTCAGCGTGGGAGAATTCTCACACTGAAGCGCTGAGTGCAGGAGAATTCTCCCACGCTGTCAGTGACGTGCAGGAGGTGAGCTGAGTTCATTGGACATGAGCTCACCTTATGCACGTCACTGACAGCGTGGGAAAATTCTCCTGCACTCAGCGCTTCAGCGGGAGAATTCTCACGCTGAAGCGCTGAGTGCAGGAGAATTCTCCCACGCTGTCAGTGACGTGCAGGAGGTGAGCTGAGTTCATTGGACATGAGCTCACCTTATGCACGTCACTGACAGCGTGGGAGAATTCTCCTGCACTCACCGCTTCAGCGTGAGAATTTTCCCACGCTGTCAGTGACGTGCATGAGGTGAGCCGAGTTCATTGGACATGAACTCGGCTCATCTGGATGTCGTCACAGAGAGACGCTGAGCAGCGCAAGCATGCCTGCGCTTCTCAGTGTCTGCGGGATGACAGGCTGGATGGCAGCGTTCTGCTGCGGTCCAGCCTGTCATCTCGATGTAGCAGAGCTGAAGCTGTCGTGGGAACCATGGAAAGGTAAGGATGAGGTTGCTTTATTATTTTTCTTTTGTTGCAGGAGATCGTTGGCTTCAGCTGGAATGGGCGTGACGGTAAGTATGGTTTAATTTAGAACAATAAAGGATTGTGTCTTTATTTCAATTAAAGGACTTTATTCTGGGTGTTTGTGTTTTTTTTAACTTTGACTATGGGGTTAGTAATGGGGGTGTCTTATAGACGCCTCTCCATTACTAACCTGGGCTTGATGTCAGCTGGCATTATAAGCTGACATCAACCCCAACCCTATTACCCCCTGCCACCGCACCAGGGCAGCGTGGAAGAGCGAGGCTAAGTGCCAGAATTGGCGCATCCTATGAATGCGCCATTTCTGGGGCGGCTGACGGCTGGTGTTTCTAGCCTGGGAGGGGGCCAATATTCATGGCTCCCTTCCTGGGCTATTAATATCAGCCCCCAGCTGTCTGCCTAGCCTTTGCTAGCTATTAAATTAGGGGGGACCCCACGTCATTTTTTTGGGGGGGTCCCCCATTTTAATAGCTAGTAAAGGCTATGTATTCAGCTGGGGGCTGATATTAGTAGCCTGGGAAGCTCCGTGGGTATTACCCCCTTCCCAGGCTTCAAACATCTGCCCCAGCCGTCTGCTTAACCTCCGCTAGAGCCTAAAATTAAGGGGAACCCCACGCCAATTTTTTTAATAATAAATCCTTTATTTTAATACTAAATGACAAGTACAGTAACCAACACTATCACTGTACTTCATATATATATGACTGACATGTTTCTATCTATCTAATCTATGTGTGAAGCTCTATTCTGTCTGTTATAAATTGTCGGGTACCGCTGCTGAATTGCCGGCCGGCTTTTTTAAAGAGACGGTGCATGAAAACACTAATATTTTTTTTGATAAATCCTTTACACTAAATGACAAGTACAGTAAGCAACACTGTCACTGTACTTCATATATATGTGACTGACATGTTTCTATCTATCTAATCTATGTGTGATACTCTATTCTTTCGGTTCTAAATTGTCGGGTACCGGTGTATGCCGCTGCTGAATTGCCGGCTTTTCATGTTTCACTGTTGGCACTGTTCCCATCGATTTGGGCAATCACTGTAATGCCACAACCACCATGGCTGTGGCATTACAGTGAGTGGCAGACAATCCCTGCATGATTGGTGCTCTAAATAGCGCCAGACATGCAGGACACGCTTTTGGTGCACGAACAGTTATCGAACATAACCTCGAACAGCCGAATTTTTTGCAAATCGTTCGGGTTCGTCGAACAACTCGAACACTGCCCAAAACAGCTCGAATTTGAGATTGGCGAACAGTTCTAGTCGAACACCGCTCATCTCTACTCTTTGGCTTTGCTTTTCTTCTCCTCATTGGATTTTTCATGTTAAAAGTTGCAGAAGCCAGATGACAAGCTCATTTTGGTTCAACTTCAGCAACTGTGCATTGCATTGCCATGTAATGTAATGTAATGCAATGCTATCTATCTAGCTCTCCCTCTATACTTCCTTTTGGATAAACAGACATATTAGGCAAGCATTTTGGAGCTTTCACCTAAATAACTACAGGTGGTGAGATAAGCTGCACAATATAATTGACCTTTCAGTATATTGTTGCACACACACCATCTATTTAGCAAATGCCCTTGTTATCAACAGCAGCCTTTTAAACTCACCTGAGCTAACAGGTATGTGAGCTGGTTACTCTGCTGCGCTTAAAATTTCTTTTTTGGTTTGCTACAATGCCTTTTCTGAAACGTTGTCTCCCTCTGCTGGAACACTGACTTCTTTCATTTAATGCCTGCAGACTATAAAAGAGAAACCAACCCAAAAAGTTTGGTTGATTAGTCTGTGGCATTCTTTTAAACTGTTGCTTATGGCGGTCTCTGTGAGCTTCTCAGTGACCTTCAGCCATCCAGGTATCCCGCCTGCAGTAGACGGAATGTGGCAATGGAACGCTGGCTGCGCGTGTCATAATAGGCTCTGAGCCTTTATATACCTGCGCACAGCAGCAGCCACCTTCAGTCTGCTGCTGGACAGCCAGCAGCAGCAGCAGCAGGAGAGGTAATTAATCAGCAACCCTCCTGCTAAGGGTAGACAGCTGCTCGTTCCACCCCCCCCCCGCCTTAATTGGTTCTCCTCCCTTCCAACGGTGTTGAGGCGGGTGGGAACAGCCGGGGGTTGAGGGTACTGTGCTAAAAGAGGTGGAGTTATGCAGATCTAAAACGCGTGGATTGCAGCAGCAGCAAGCCGAAAAGTGCAGGCATGTGAGGGATCTAGAGGTTGACAGCATGTCTTCTTAACGGGAGTCCAGGTGGCCATCTCCACAAATGGACTTTTCAGAATCCTTGGGTGGCACCGTAGTCGGAAACCAATTCTGGTTATCGCTTCTCGGCCTTTTGGCTAAGATCAAGTGTAGTATCTGTTCTTATCAGTTTAATATCTGATACGTCCCCTATCTGGGGACCA
The DNA here is from genome assembly GCF_046119375.1 of Phyllobates terribilis. NCBI lineage: Eukaryota > Metazoa > Chordata > Amphibia > Anura > Dendrobatidae > Phyllobates > Phyllobates terribilis. The sequence goes on along the minus strand of NW_027362800.1, from coordinate 9,443,278 downwards.
TATATTAAATGGATTTTTAGAACAGGGAGATGGAAAAAGAGCTTGCTCTGTCCACTCCACGCATTGACCTGGTATTGCAGTATCTCCAGGACCGGTGCACCCCTTCTTTAGTGCAGTTTCTAAAATCAGAAAGAATTGAATTCAATGCTTTTTGTTCATTTTGCTTGTTTGTCGGATTTTGGGATGGACTCTTTGGCTTTGCTTTTCTTCTCCTCATTGGATTTTTCATGTTAAAAGTTGCAGAAGCCAGATGACAAGCTCATTTTGGTTCAACTTCAGCAACTGTGCATTGCATTGCCATGTAATGTAATGTAATGCAATGCTATCTATCTAGCTCTCCCTCTATACTTCCTTTTGGATAAACAGACATATTAGGCAAGCATTTTGGAGCTTTCACCTAAATAACTACAGGTGGTGAGATAAGCTGCACAATATAATTGACCTTTCAGTATATTGTTGCACACACAACATCTATTTAGCAAATGCCCTTGTTATCAACAGCAGCCTTTTAAACTCACCTGAGCTAACAGGTATGTGAGCTGGTTACTCTGCTGCGCTTAAAATTTCTTTTTTGGTTTGCTACAATGCCTTTTCTGAAACGTTGTCTCCCTTTGCTGGAACACTGACTTCTTTCATTTAATGCCTGCAGACTATAAAAGAGAAACCAACCCAAAAAGTTTGGTTGATTAGTCTGTGGCATTCTTTTAAACTGTTGCTTATGGCGGTCTCTGTGAGCTTCTCAGTGACATTCAGCCATCCAGGCATCCCGCCTGCAGTAGACGGAATGTGGCAATGGAACGCTGGCTGCGCGTGTCATAATAGGCTCTGAGCCTTTATATACCTGCGCACAGCAGCAGCCACCTTCAGTCTGCTGCTGGACAGCCAGCAGCAGCAGCAGCAGGAGAGGTAATTAATCAGCAACCCTCCTGCTAAGGGTAGACAGCTGCTCGTTCCACCCCCCCCCCCGCCTTAATTGGTTCTCCTCCCTTCCAACGGTGTTGAGGCGGGTGGGAACAGCCGGGGGTTGAGGGTACTGTGCTAAAAGAGGTGGAGTTATGCAGATCTAAAACGCGTGGATTGCAGCAGCAGCAAGCCGAAAAGTGCAGGCATGTGAGGGATCTAGAGGTTGACAGCATGTCTTCTTAACGGGAGTCCAGGTGGCCATCTCCACAAATGGACTTTTCAGAATCCTTGGGTGGCACCGTAGTCGGAAACCAATTCTGGTTATCGCTTCTCGGCCTTTTGGCTAAGATCAAGTGTAGTATCTGTTCTTATCAGTTTAATATCTGATACGTCCCCTATCTGGGGACCATATATTAAATGGATTTTTAGAACAGGGAGATGGAAAAAGAGCTTGCTCTGTGCACTCCACGCATTGACCTGGTATTGCAGTATCTCCAGGACCGGTGCACCCCTTCTTTAATGCAGTTTCTAAAATCAGAAAGAATTGAATTCAATGCTTTTTGTTCATTTTGCTTGTTTGTCGGATTTTGGGTTGGACTCTTTGGCTTTGCTTTTCTTCTCCTCATTGGATTTTTCATGTTAAAAGTTGCAGAAGCCAGATGACAAGCTCATTTTGGTTCAACTTCAGCAACTGTGCATTGCATTGCCATGTAATGTAATGTAATGCAATGCTATCTATCTAGCTCTCCCTCTATACTTCCTTTTGGATAAACAGACATATTAGGCAAGCATTTTGGAGCTTTCACCTAAATAACTACAGGTGGTGAGATAAGCCGCACAATATAATTGACCTTTCAGTATATTGTTGCACACACACCATCTATTTAGCAAATGCCCTTGTTATCAACAGCAGCCTTTTAAACTCACCTGAGCTAACAGGTATGTGAGCTGGTTACTCTGCTGCGCTTAAAATTTCTTTTTTGGTTTGCTACAATGCCTTTTCTGAAACGTTGTCTCCCTCTGCTGGAACACTGACTTCTTTCATTTAATGCCTGCAGACTATAAAAGAGAAACCAACCCAAAAAGTTTGGTTGATTAGTCTGTGGCATTCTTTTAAACTGTTGCTTATGGCGGTCTCTGTGTGCTTCTCAGTGACATTCAGCCATCCAGGTATCCCGCCTGCAGTAGACGGAATGTGGCAATGGAACGCTGGCTGCGCGTGTCATAATAGGCTCTGAGCCTTTATATACCTGCGCACAGCAGCAGCCACCTTCAGTCTGCTGCTGGACAGCCAGCAGCAGCAGCAGGAGAGGTAATTAATCAGCAACCCTCCTGCTAAGGGTAGACAGCTGCTCGTTCCACCCCCCCCCCGCCTTAATTGGTTCTCCTCCCTTCCAACGGTGTTGAGGCGGGTGGGAACAGCCGGGGGTTGAGGGTACTGTGCTAAAAGAGGTGGAGTTATGCAGATCTAAAACGCGTGGATTGCAGCAGCAGCAAGCCGAAAAGTGCAGGCATGTGAGGGATCTAGAGGTTGACAGCATGTCTTCTTAACGGGAGTCCAGGTGGCCATCTCCACAAATGGACTTTTCAGAATCCTTGGGTGGCACCGTAGTCGGAAACCAATTCTGGTTATCGCTTCTCGGCCTTTTGGCTAAGATCAAGTGTAGTATCTGTTCTTATCAGTTTAATATCTGATACGTCCCCTATCTGGGGACCATATATTAAATGGATTTTTAGAACAGGGAGATGGAAAAAGAGCTTGCTCTGTCCACTCCACGCATTGACCTGGTATTGCAGTATCTCCAGGACCGGTGCACCCCTTCTTTAATGCAGTTTCTAAAATCAGAAAGAATTGAATTCAATGCTTTTTGTTCATTTTGCTTGTTTGTCGGATTTTGGGATGGACTCTTTGGCTTTGCTTTTCTTCTCCTCATTGGATTTTTCATGTTAAAAGTTGCAGAAGCCAGATGACAAGCTCATTTTGGTTCAACTTCAGCAACTGTGCATTGCATTGCCATGTAATGTAATGCAATGCAATGCTATCTATCTAGCTCTCCCTCTATACTTCCTTTTGGATAAACAGACATATTAGGCAAGCATTTTGGAGCTTTCACCTAAATAACTACAGGTGGTGAGATAAGCTGCACAATATAATTGACCTTTCAGTATATTGTTGCACACACACCATCTATTTAGCAAATGCCCTTGTTATCAACAGCAGCCTTTTAAACTCACCTGAGCTAACAGGTATGTGAGCTGGTTACTCTGCTGCGCTTAAAATTTCTTTTTTGGTTTGCTACAATGCCTTTTCTGAAACGTTGTCTCCCTCTGCTGGAACACTGACTTCTTTCATTTAATGCCTGCAGACTATAAAAGAGAAACCAACCCAAAAAGTTTGGTTGATTAGTCTGTGGCATTCTTTTAAACTGTTGCTTATGGCGGTCTCTGTGAGCTTCTCAGTGACATTCAGCCATCCAGGTATCCCGCCTGCAGTAGACGGAATGTGGCAATGGAACGCTGGCTGCGCGTGTCATAATAGGCTCTGAGCCTTTATATACCTGCGCACAGCAGCAGCCACCTTCAGTCTGCTGCTGGACAGCCAGCAGCAGCAGCAGCAGGAGAGGTAATTAATCAGCAACCCTCCTGCTAAGGGTAGACAGCTGTTCGTTCCACCCCCCCCCCCCCGCCTTCATTGGTTCTCCTCCCTTCCAACGGTGTTGAGGCGGGTGGGAGCAGCCGGGGGTTGAGGGTACTGTGCTAAAAGAGGTGGAGTTATGCAGATCTAAAACGCGTGGATTGCAGCAGCAGCAAGCCGAAAAGTGCAGGCATGTGAGGGATCTAGAGGTTGACAGCATGTCTTCTTAACGGGAGTCCAGGTGGCCATCTCCACAAATGGACTTTTCAGAATCCTTGGGTGGCACCGTAGTCGGAAACCAATTCTGGTTATCGCTTCTCGGCCTTTTGGCTAAGATCAAGTGTAGTATCTGTTCTTATCAGTTTAATATCTGATACGTCCCCTATCTGGGGACCATATATTAAATGGATTTTTAGATCAGGGAGATGGAAAAAGAGCTTGCTCTGTCCACTCCACGCATTGACCTGGTATTGCAGTATCTCCAGGACCGGTGCACCCCTTCTTTAATGCAGTTTCTAAAATCAGAAAGAATTGAATTCAATGCTTTTTGTTCATTTTGCTTGTTTGTCGGATTTTGGGATGGACTCTTTGGCTTTGCTTTTCTTCTCCTCATTGGATTTTTCATGTTAAAAGTTGCAGAAGCCAGATGACAAGCTCATTTTGGTTCAACTTCAGCAACTGTGCATTGCATTGCCATGTAATGTAATGTAATGCAATGCTATCTATCTAGCTCTCCCTCTATACTTCCTTTTGGATAAACAGACATATTAGGCAAGCATTTTGGAGCTTTCACCTAAATAACTACAGGTGGTGAGATAAGCTGCACAATATAATTGACCTTTCAGTATATTGTTGCACACACACCATCTATTTAGCAAATGCCCTTGTTATCAACAGCAGCCTTTTAAACTCACCTGAGCTAACAGGTATGTGAGCTGGTTACTCTGCTGCGCTTAAAATTTCTTTTTTGGTTTGCTACAATGCCTTTTCTGAAACGTTGTCTCCCTCTGCTGGAACACTGACTTCTTTCATTTAATGCCTGCAGACTATAAAAGAGAAACCAACCCAAAAAGTTTGGTTGATTAGTCTGTGGCATTCTTTTAAACTGTTGCTTATGGCGGTCTCTGTGAGCTTCTCAGTGACATTCAGCCATCCAGGTATCCCGCCTGCAGTAGACGGAATGTGGCAATGGAACGCTGGCTGCGCGTGTCATAATAGGCTCTGAGCCTTTATATACCTGCGCACAGCAGCAGCCACCTTCAGTCTGCTGCTGGACAGCCAGCAGCAGCAGCAGCAGGAGAGGTAATTAATCAGCAACCCTCCTGCTAAGGGTAGACAGCTGCTCGTTCCACCCCCCCCCCCGCCTTAATTGGTTCTCCTCCCTTCCAACGGTGTTGAGGCGGGTGGGAACAGCCGGGGGTTGAGGGTACTGTGCTAAAAGAGGTGGAGTTATGCAGATCTAAAACGCGTGGATTGCAGCAGCAGCAAGCCGAAAAGTGCAGGCATGTGAGGGATCTAGAGGTTGACAGCATGTCTTCTTAACGGGAGTCCAGGTGGCCATCTCCACAAATGGACTTTTCAGAATCCTTGGGTGGCACCGTAGTCGGAAACCAATTCTGGTTATCGCTTCTCGGCCTTTTGGCTAAGATCAAGTGTAGTATCTGTTCTTATCAGTTTAATATCTGATACGTCCCCTATCTGGGGACCATATATTAAATGGATTTTTAGAACAGGGAGATGGAAAAAGAGCTTGCTCTGTCCACTCCACGCATTGACCTGGTATTGCATTATCTCCAGGACCGGTGCACCCCTTCTTTAATGCAGTTTCTAAAATCAGAAAGAATTGAATTCAATGCTTTTTGTTCATTTTGCTTGTTTGTCGGATTTTGGGATGGACTCTTTGGCTTTGCTTTTCTTCTCCTCATTGGATTTTTCATGTTAAAAGTTGCAGAAGCCAGATGACAAGCTCATTTTGGTTCAACTTCAGCAACTGTGCATTGCATTGCCATGTAATGTAATGTAATGCAATGCTATCTATCTAGCTCTCCCTCTATACTTCCTTTTGGATAAACAGACATATTAGGCAAGCATTTTGGAGCTTTCACCTAAATAACTACAGGTGGTGAGATAAGCTGCACAATATAATTGACCTTTCAGTATATTGTTGCACACACACCATCTATTTAGCAAATGCCCTTGTTATCAACAGCAGCCTTTTAAACTCACCTAAGCTAACAGGTATGTGAGCTGGTTACTCTGCTGCGCTTAAAATTTCTTTTTTGGTTTGCTACAATGCCTTTTCTGAAACGTTGTCTCCCTCTGCTGGAACACTGACTTCTTTCATTTAATGCCTGCAGACTATAAAAGAGAAACCAACCCAAAAAGTTTGGTTGATTAGTCTGTGGCATTCTTTTAAACTGTTGCTTATGGCGGTCTCTGTGAGCTTCTCAGTGACATTCAGCCATCCAGGTATCCCGCCTGCAGTAGACGGAATGTGGCAATGGAACGCTGGCTGCGCGTGTCATAATAGGCTCTGAGCCTTTATATACCTGCGCACAGCAGCAGCCACCTTCAGTCTGCTGCTGGACAGCCAGCAGCAGCAGCAGCAGGAGAGGTAATTAATCAGCAACCCTCCTGCTAAGGGTAGACAGCTGCTCGTTCCACCCCCCCCCCCGCCTTAATTGGTTCTCCTCCCTTCCAACGGTGTTGAGGCGGGTGGGAACAGCCGGGGGTTGAGGGTACTGTGCTAAAAGAGGTGGAGTTATGCAGATCTAAAACGCGTGGATTGCAGCAGCAGCAAGCCGAAAAGTGCAGGCATGTGAGGGATCTAGAGGTTGACAGCATGTCTTCTTAACGGGAGTCCAGGTGGCCATCTCCACAAATGGACTTTTCAGAATCCTTGGGTGGCACCGTAGTCGGAAACCAATTCTGGTTATCGCTTCTCGGCCTTTTGGCTAAGATCAAGTGTAGTATCTGTTCTTATCAGTTTAATATCTGATACGTCCCCTATCTGGGGACCATATATTAAATGGATTTTTAGAACAGGGAGATGGAAAAAGAGCTTGCTCTGTCCACTCCACGCATTGACCTGGTATTGCAGTATCTCCAGGACCGGTGCACCCCTTCTTTAATGCAGTTTCTAAAATCAGAAAGAATTGAATTCAATGCTTTTTGTTCATTTTGCTTGTTTGTCGGATTTTGGGATGGACTCTTTGGCTTTGCTTTTCTTCTCCTCATTGGATTTTTCATGTTAAAAGTTGCAGAAGCCAGATGACAAGCTCATTTTGGTTCAACTTCAGCAACTGTGCATTGCATTGCCATGTAATGTAATGTAATGCAATGCTATCTATCTAGCTCTCCCTCTATACTTCCTTTTGGATAAACAGACATATTAGGCAAGCATTTTGGAGCTTTCACCTAAATAACTACAGGTGGTGAGATAAGCTGCACAATATAATTGACCTTTCAGTATATTGTTGCACACACACCATCTATTTAGCAAATGCCCTTGTTATCAACAGCAGCCTTTTAAACTCACCTGAGCTAACAGGTATGTGAGCTGGTTACTCTGCTGCGCTTAAAATTTCTTTTTTGGTTTGCTACAATGCCTTTTCTGAAACGTTGTCTCCCTCTGCTGGAACACTGACTTCTTTCATTTAATGCCTGCAGACTATAAAAGAGAAACCAACCCAAAAAGTTTGGTTGATTAGTCTGTGGCATTCTTTTAAACTGTTGCTTATGGCGGTCTCTGTGAGCTTCTCAGTGACATTCAGCCATCCAGGTATCCCGCCTGCAGTAGACGGAATGTGGCAATGGAACGCTGGCTGCGCGTGTCATAATAGGCTCTGAGCCTTTATATACCTGCGCACAGCAGCAGCCACCTTCAGTCTGCTGCTGGACAGCCAGCAGCAGCAGCAGCAGGAGAGGTAATTAATCAGCAACCCTCCTGCTAAGGGTAGACAGCTGCTCGTTCCACCCCCCCCCCCCGCCTTAATTGGTTCTCCTCCCTTCCAACGGTGTTGAGGCGGATGGGAACAGCCGGGGGTTGAGGGTACTGTGCTAAAAGAGGTGGAGTTATGCAGATCTAAAACGCGTGGATTGCAGCAGCAGCAAGCCGAAAAGTGCAGGCATGTGAGGGATCTAGAGGTTGACAGCATGTCTTCTTAACGGGAGTCCAGGTGGCCATCTCCACAAATGGACTTTTCAGAATCCTTGGGTGGCACCGTAGTCGGAAACCAATTCTGGTTATCGCTTCTCGGCCTTTTGGCTAAGATCAAGTGTAGTATCTGTTCTTATCAGTTTAATATCTGATACGTCCCCTATCTGGGGACCATATATTAAATGGATTTTTAGAACAGGGAGATGGAAAAAGAGCTTGCTCTGTCCACTCCACGCATTGACCTGGTATTGCAGTATCTCCAGGACCGGTGCACCCCTTCTTTAATGCAGTTTCTAAAATCAGAAAGAATTGAATTCAATGCTTTTTGTTCATTTTGCTTGTTTGTCGGATTTTGGGATGGACTCTTTGGCTTTGCTTTTCTTCTCCTCATTGGATTTTTCATGTTAAAAGTTGCAGAAGCCAGATGACAAGCTCATTTTGGTTCAACTTCAGCAACTGTGCATTGCATTGCCATGTAATGTAATGTAATGCAATGCTATCTATCTAGCTCTCCCTCTATACTTCCTTTTGGATAAACAGACATATTAGGCAAGCATTTTGGAGCTTTCACCTAAATAACTACAGGTGGTGAGATAAGCTGCACAATATAATTGACCTTTCAGTATATTGTTGCACACACACCATCTATTTAGCAAATGCCCTTGTTATCAACAGCAGCCTTTTAAACTCACCTGAGCTAACAGGTATGTGAGCTGGTTACTCTGCTGCGCTTAAAATTTCTTTTTTGGTTTGCTACAATGCCTTTTCTGAAACGTTGTCTCCCTCTGCTGGAACACTGACTTCTTTCATTTAATGCCTGCAGACTATAAAAGAGAAACCAACCCAAAAAGTTTGGTTGATTAGTCTGTGGCATTCTTTTAAACTGTTGCTTATGGCGGTCTCTGTGAGCTTCTCAGTGACATTCAGCCATCCAGGTATCCCGCCTGCAGTAGACGGAATGTGGCAATGGAACGCTGGCTGCGCGTGTCATAATAGGCTCTGAGCCTTTATATACCTGCGCACAGCAGCAGCCACCTTCAGTCTGCTGCTGGACAGCCAGCAGCAGCAGCAGCAGGAGAGGTAATTAATCAGCAACCCTCCTGCTAAGGGTAGACAGCTGCTCGTTCCACCCCCCCCCCCCCCCCGCCTTAATTGGTTCTCCTCACTTCCAACGGTGTTGAGGCGGGTGGGAACAGCCGGGGGTTGAGGGTACTGTGCTAAAAGAGGTGGAGTTATGCAGATCTAAAACGCGTGGATTGCAGCAGCAGCAAGCCGAAAAGTGCAGGCATGTGAGGGATCTAGAGGTTGACAGCATGTCTTCTTAACGGGAGTCCAGGTGGCCATCTCCACAAATGGACTTTTCAGAATCCTTGGGTGGCACCGTAGTCGGAAACCAATTCTGGTTATCGCTTCTCGGCCTTTTGGCTAAGATCAAGTGTAGTATCTGTTCTTATCAGTTTAATATCTGATACGTCCCCTATCTGGGGACCATATATTAAATGGATTTTTAGAACAGGGAGATGGAAAAAGAGCTTGCTCTGTCCACTCCACGCATTGACCTGGTATTGCAGTATCTCCAGGACCGGTGCACCCCTTCTTTAATGCAGTTTCTAAAATCAGAAAGAATTGAATTCAATGCTTTTTGTTCATTTTGCTTGTTTGTCGGATTTTGGGATGGACTCTTTGGCTTTGCTTTTCTTCTCCTCATTGGATTTTTCATGTTAAAAGTTGCAGAAGCCAGATGACAAGCTCATTTTGGTTCAACTTCAGCAACTGTGCATTGCATTGCCATGTAATGTAATGTAATGCAATGCTATCTATCTAGCTCTCCCTCTATACTTCCTTTTGGATAAACAGACATATTAGGCAAGCATTTTGGAGCTTTCACCTAAATAACTACAGGTGGTGAGATAAGCTGCACAATATAATTGACCTTTCAGTATATTGTTGCACACACACCATCTATTTAGCAAATGCCCTTGTTATCAACAGCAGCCTTTTAAACTCACCTGAGCTAACAGGTATGTGAGCTGGTTACTCTGCTGCGCTTAAAATTTCTTTTTTGGTTTGCTACAATGCCTTTTCTGAAACGTTGTCTCCCTCTGCTGGAACACTGACTTCTTTCATTTAATGCCTGCAGACTATAAAAGAGAAACCAACCCAAAAAGTTTGGTTGATTAGTCTGTGGCATTCTTTTAAACTGTTGCTTATGGCGGTCTCTGTGAGCTTCTCAGTGACATTCAGCCATCCAGGTATCCCGCCTGCAGTAGACGGAATGTGGCAATGGAACGCTGGCTGCGCGTGTCATAATAGGCTCTGAGCCTTTATATACCTGCGCACAGCAGCAGCCACCTTCAGTCTGCTGCTGGACAGCCAGCAGCAGCAGCAGCAGGAGAGGTAATTAATCAGCAACCCTCCTGCTAAGGGTAGACAGCTGCTCGTTCCACCCCCCCCCCGCCTTAATTGGTTCTCCTCCCTTCCAACGGTGTTGAGGCGGGTGGGAACAGCCGGGGGTTGAGGGTACTGTGCTAAAAGAGGTGGAGTTATGCAGATCTAAAACGCGTGGATTGCAGCAGCAGCAAGCCGAAAAGTGCAGGCATGTGAGGGATCTAGAGGTTGACAGCATGTCTTCTTAACGGGAGTCCAGGTGGCCATCTCCACAAATGGACTTTTCAGAATCCTTGGGTGGCACCGTAGTCGGAAACCAATTCTGGTTATCGCTTCTCGGCCTTTTGGCTAAGATCAAGTGTAGTATCTGTTCTTATCAGTTTAATATCTGATACGTCCCCTATCTGGGGACCATATATTAAATGGATTTTTAGAACAGGGAGATGGAAAAAGAGCTTGCTCTGTCCACTCCACGCATTGACCTGGTATTGCAGTATCTCCAGGACCGGTGCACCCCTTCTTTAATGCAGTTTCTAAAATCAGAAAGAATTGAATTCAATGCTTTTTGTTCATTTTGCTTGTTTGTCGGATTTTGGGATGGACTCTTTGGCTTTGCTTTTCTTCTCCTCATTGGATTTTTCATGTTAAAAGTTGCAGAAGCCAGATGACAAGCTCATTTTGGTTCAACTTCAGCAACTGTGCATTGCATTGCCATGTAATGTAATGTAATGCAATGCTATCTATCTAGCTCTCCCTCTATACTTCCTTTTGGATAAACAGACATATTAGGCAAGCATTTTGGAGCTTTCACCTAAATAACTACAGGTTGTGAGATAAGCTGCACAATATAATTGACCTTTCAGTATATTGTTGCACACACACCATCTATTTAGCAAATGCCCTTGTTATCAACAGCAGCCTTTTAAACTCACCTGAGCTAACAGGTATGTGAGCTGGTTACTCTGCTGCGCTTAAAATTTCTTTTTTGGTTTGCTACAATGCCTTTTCTGAAACGTTGTCTCCCTCTGCTGGAACACTGACTTCTTTCATTTAATGCCTGCAGACTATAAAAGAGAAACCAACCCAAAAAGTTTGGTTGATTAGTCTGTGGCATTCTTTTAAACTGTTGCTTATGGCGGTCTCTGTGAGCTTCTCAGTGACATTCAGCCATCCAGGTATCCCGCCTGCAGTAGACGGAATGTGGCAATGGAACGCTGGCTGCGCGTGTCATAATAGGCTCTGAGCCTTTATATACCTGCGCACAGCAGCAGCCACCTTCAGTCTGCTGCTGGACAGCCAGCAGCAGCAGCAGCAGGAGAGGTAATTAATCAGCAACCCTCCTGCTAAGGGTAGACAGCTGCTCGTTCCACCCCCCCCCCGCCTTAATTGGTTCTCCTCCCTTCCAACGGTGTTGAGGCGGGTGGGAACAGCCGGGGGTTGAGGGTACTGTGCTAAAAGAGGTGGAGTTATGCAGATCTAAAACGCGTGGATTGCAGCAGCAGCAAGCCGAAAAGTGCAGGCATGTGAGGGATCTAGAGGTTGACAGCATGTCTTCTTAACGGGAGTCCAGGTGGCCATCTCCACAAATGGACTTTTCAGAATCCTTGGGTGGCACCGTAGTCGGAAACCAATTCTGGTTATCGCTTCTCGGCCTTTTGGCTAAGATCAAGTGTAGTATCTGTTCTTATCAGTTTAATATCTGATACGTCCCCTATCTGGGGACCATATATTAAATGGATTTTTAGAACAGGGAGATGGAAAAAGAGCTTGCTCTGTCCACTCCACGCATTGACCTGGTATTGCAGTATCTCCAGGACCGGTGCACCCCTTCTTTAATGCAGTTTCTAAAATCAGAAAGAATTGAATTCAATGCTTTTTGTTCATTTTGCTTGTTTGTCGGATTTTGGGATGGACTCTTTGGCTTTGCTTTTCTTCTCCTCATTGGATTTTTCATGTTAAAAGTTGCAGAAGCCAGATGACAAGCTCATTTTGGTTCAACTTCAGCAACTGTGCATTGCATTGCCATGTAATGTAATGTAATGCAATGCTATCTATCTAGCTCTCCCTCTATACTTCCTTTTGGATAAACAGACATATTAGGCAAGCATTTTGGAGCTTTCACCTAAATAACTACAGGTGGTGAGATAAGCTGCACAATATAATTGACCTTTCAGTATATTGTTGCACACACACCATCTATTTAGCAATTGCCCTTGTTATCAACAGCAGCCTTTTAAACTCACCTGAGCTAACAGGTATGTGAGCTGGTTACTCTGCTGCGCTTAAAATTTCTTTTTTGGTTTGCTACAATGCCTTTTCTGAAACGTTGTCTCCCTCTGCTGGAACACTGACTTCTTTCATTTAATGCCTGCAGACTATAAAAGCGAAACCAACCCAAAAAGTTTGGTTGATTAGTCTGTGGCATTCTTTTAAACTGTTGCTTATGGCGGTCTCTGTGAGCTTCTCAGTGACATTCAGCCATCCAGGTATCCCGCCTGCAGTAGACGGAATGTGGCAATGGAACGCTGGCTGCGCGTGTCATAATAGGCTCTGAGCCTTTATATACCTGCGCACAGCAGCAGCCACCTTCAGTCTGCTGCTGGACAGCCAGCAGCAGCAGCAGGAGAGGTAATTAATCAGCAACCCTCCTGCTAAGGGTAGACAGCTGCTCGTTCCACCCCCCCCCCGCCTTAATTGGTTCTCCTCCCTTCCAACGGTGTTGAGGCGGGTGGGAACAGCCGGGGGTTGAGGGTACTGTGCTAAAAGAGGTGGAGTTATGCAGATCTAAAACGCGTGGATTGCAGCAGCAGCAAGCCGAAAAGTGCAGGCATGTGAGGGATCTAGAGGTTGACAGCATGTCTTCTTAACGGGAGTCCAGGTGGCCATCTCCACAAATGGACTTTTCAGAATCCTTGGGTGGCACCGTAGTCGGAAACCAATTCTGGTTATCGCTTCTCGGCCTTTTGGCTAAGATCAAGTGTAGTATCTGTTCTTATCAGTTTAATATCTGATACGTCCCCTATCTGGGGACCATATATTAAATGGATTTTTAGAACAGGGAGATGGAAAAAGAGCTTGCTCTGTCCACTCCACGCATTGACCTGGTATTGCAGTATCTCCAGGACCGGTGCACCCCTTCTTTAATGCAGTTTCTAAAATCAGAAAGAATTGAATTCAATGCTTTTTGTTCATTTTGCTTGTTTGTCGGATTTTGGGATGGACTCTTTGGCTTTGCTTTTCTTCTCCTCATTGGATTTTTCATGTTAAAAGTTGCAGAAGCCAGATGACAAGCTCATTTTGGTTCAACTTCAGCAACTGTGCATTGCATTGCCATGTAATGTAATGTAATGCAATGCTATCTATCTAGCTCTCCCTCTATACTTCCTTTTGGATAAACAGACATATTAGGCAAGCATTTTGGAGCTTTCACCTAAATAACTACAGGTGGTGAGATAAGCTGCACAATATAATTGACCTTTCAGTATATTGTTGCACACACACCATCTATTTAGCAAATGCCCTTGTTATCAACAGCAGCCTTTTAAACTCACCTGAGCTAACAGGTATGTGAGCTGGTTACTCTGCTGCGCTTAAAATTTCTTTTTTGGTTTGCTACAATGCCTTTTCTGAAACGTTGTCTCCCTCTGCTGGAACACTGACTTCTTTCATTTAAGGCCTGCAGACTATAAAAGAGAAACCAACCCAAAAAGTTTGGTTGATTAGTCTGTGGCATTCTTTTAAACTGTTGCTTATGGCGGTCTCTGTGAGCTTCTCAGTGACATTCAGCCATCCAGGTATCCCGCCTGCAGTAGACGGAATGTGGCAATGGAACGCTGGCTGCGCGTGTCATAATAGGCTCTGAGCCTTTATATACCTGCGCACAGCAGCAGCCACCTTCAGTCTGCTGCTGGACAGCCAGCAGCAGCAGCAGCAGCAGGAGAGGTAATTAATCAGCAACCCTCCTGCTAAGGGTAGACAGCTGCTCGTTCCACCCCCCCCCCGCCTTAATTGGTTCTCCTCCCTTCCAACGGTGTTGAGGCGGGTGGGAACAGCCGGGGGTTGAGGGTACTGTGCTAAAAGAGGTGGAGTTATGCAGATCTAAAACGCGTGGATTGCAGCAGCAGCAAGCCGAAAAGTGCAGGCATGTGAGGGATCTAGAGGTTGACAGCATGTCTTCTTAACGGGAGTCCAGGTGGCCATCTCCACAAATGGACTTTTCAGAATCCTTGGGTGGCACCGTAGTCGGAAACCAATTCTGGTTATCGCTTCTCGGCCTTTTGGCTAAGATCAAGTGTAGTATCTGTTCTTATCAGTTTAATATCTGATACGTCCCCTATCTGGGGACCATATATTAAATGGATTTTTAGAACAGGGAGATGGAAAAAGAGCTTGCTCTGTCCACTCCACGCATTGACCTGGTATTGCAGTATCTCCAGGACCGGTGCACCCCTTCTTTAATGCAGTTTCTAAAATCAGAAAGAATTGAATTCAATGCTTTTTGTTCATTTTGCTTGTTTGTCGGATTTTGGGATGGACTCTTTGGCTTTGCTTTTCTTCTCCTCATTGGATTTTTCATGTTAAAAGTTGCAGAAGCCAGATGACAAGCTCATTTTGGTTCAACTTCAGCAACTGTGCATTGCATTGCCATGTAATGTAATGTAATGCAATGCTATCTATCTAGCTCTCCCTCTATACTTCCTTTTGGATAAACAGACATATTAGGCAAGCATTTTGGAGCTTTCACCTAAATAACTACAGGTGGTGAGATAAGCTGCACAATATAATTGACCTTTCAGTATATTGTTGCACACACACCATCTATTTAGCAAATGCCCTTGTTATCAACAGCAGCCTTTTAAACTCACCTGAGCTAACAGGTATGTGAGCTGGTTACTCTGCTGCGCTTAAAATTTCTTTTTTGGTTTGCTACAATGCCTTTTCTGAAACGTTGTCTCCCTCTGCTGGAACACTGACTTCTTTCATTTAATGCCTGCAGACTATAAAAGAGAAACCAACCCAAAAAGTTTGGTTGATTAGTCTGTGGCATTCTTTTAAACTGTTGCTTATGGCGGTCTCTGTGAGCTTCTCAGTGACATTCAGCCATCCAGGTATCCCGCCTGCAGTAGACGGAATGTGGCAATGGAACGCTGGCTGCGCGTGTCATAATAGGCTCTGAGCCTTTATATACCTGCGCACAGCAGCAGCCACCTTCAGTCTGCTGCTGGACAGCCAGCAGCAGCAGCAGCAGCAGGAGAGGTAATTAATCAGCAACCCTCCTGCTAAGGGTAGACAGCTGCTCGTTCCACCCCCCCCCCGCCTTAATTGGTTCTCCTCCCTTCCAACGGTGTTGAGGCGGGTGGGAACAGCCGGGGGTTGAGGGTACTGTGCTAAAAGAGGTGGAGTTATGCAGATCTAAAACGCGTGGATTGCAGCAGCAGCAAGCCGAAAAGTGCAGGCATGTGAGGGATCTAGAGGTTGACAGCATGTCTTCTTAACGGGAGTCCAGGTGGCCATCTCCACAAATGGACTTTTCAGAATCCTTGGGTGGCACCGTAGTCGGAAACCAATTCTGGTTATCGCTTCTCGGCCTTTTAGCTAAGATCAAGTGTAGTATCTGTTCTTATCAGTTTAATATCTGATACGTCCCCTATCTGGGGACCATATATTAAATGGATTTTTAGAACAGGGAGATGGAAAAAGAGCTTGCTCTGTCCACTCCACGCATTGACCTGGTATTGCAGTATCTCCAGGACCGGTGCACCCCTTCTTTAATGCAGTTTCTAAAATCAGAAAGAATTGAATTCAATGCTTTTTGTTCATTTTGCTTGTTTGTCGGATTTTGGGATGGACTCTTTGGCTTTGCTTTTCTTCTCCTCATTGGATTTTTCATGTTAAAAGTTGCAGAAGCCAGATGACAAGCTCATTTTGGTTCAACTTCAGCAACTGTGCATTGCATTGCCATGTAATGTAATGTAATGCAATGCTATCTATCTAGCTCTCCCTCTATACTTCCTTTTGGATAAACAGACATATTAGGCAAGCATTTTGGAGCTTTCACCTAAATAACTACAGGTGGTGAGATAAGCTGCACAACATAATTGACCTTTCAGTATATTGTTGCACACACACCATCTATTTAGCAAATGCCCTTGTTATCAACAGCAGCCTTTTAAACTCACCTTAGCTAACAGGTATGTGAGCTGGTTACTCTGCTGCGCTTAAAATTTCTTTTTTGGTTTGCTACAATGCCTTTTCTGAAACGTTGTCTCCCTCTGCTGGAACACTGACTTCTTTCATTTAATGCCTGCAGACTATAAAAGAGAAACCAACCCAAAAAGTTTGGTTGATTAGTCTGTGGCATTCTTTTAAACTGTTGCTTATGGCGGTCTCTGTGAGCTTCTCAGTGACATTCAGCCATCCAGGTATCCCGCCTGCAGTAGACGGAATGTGGCAATGGAACGCTGGCTGCGCGTGTCATAATAGGCTCTGAGCCTTTATATACCTGCGCACAGCAGCAGCCACCTTCAGTCTGCTGCTGGACAGCCAGCAGCAGCAGCAGCAGCAGGAGAGGTAATTAATCAGCAACCCTCCTGCTAAGGGTAGACAGCTGCTCGTTCCACCCCCCCCCGCCTTAATTGGTTCTCCTCCCTTCCAACGGTGTTGAGGCGGGTGGGAACAGCCGGGGGTTGAGGGTACTGTGCTAAAAGAGGTGGAGTTATGCAGATCTAAAACGCGTGGATTGCAGCAGCAGCAAGCCGAAAAGTGCAGGCATGTGAGGGATCTAGAGGTTGACAGCATGTCTTCTTAACGGGAGTCCAGGTGGCCATCTCCACAAATGGACTTTTCAGAATCCTTGGGTGGCACCGTAGTCGGAAACCAATTCTGGTTATCGCTTCTCGGCCTTTTGGCTAAGATCAAGTGTAGTATCTGTTCTTATCAGTTTAATATCTGATACGTCCCCTATCTGGGGACCATATATTAAATGGATTTTTAGAACAGGGAGATGGAAAAAGAGCTTGCTCTGTCCACTCCACGCATTGACCTGGTATTGCAGTATCTCCAGGACCGGTGCACCCCTTCTTTAATGCAGTTTCTAAAATCAGAAAGAATTGAATTCAATGCTTTTTGTTCATTTTGCTTGTTTGTCGGATTTTGGGATGGACTCTTTGGCTTTGCTTTTCTTCTCCTCATTGGATTTTTCATGTTAAAAGTTGCAGAAGCCAGATGACAAGCTCATTTTGGTTCAACTTCAGCAACTGTGCATTGCATTGCCATGTAATGTAATGTAATGCAATGCTATCTATCTAGCTCTCCCTCTATACTTCCTTTTGGATAAACAGACATATTAGGCAAGCATTTTGGAGCTTTCACCTAAATAACTACAGGTGGTGAGATAAGCTGCACAATATAATTGACCTTTCAGTATATTGTTGCACACACACCATCTATTTAGCAAATGCCCTTGTTATCAACAGCAGCCTTTTAAACTCACCTGAGCTAACAGGTATGTGAGCTGGTTACTCTGCTGCGCTTAAAATTTCTTTTTTGGTTTGCTACAATGCCTTTTCTGAAACGTTGTCTCCCTCTGCTGGAACACTGACTTCTTTCATTTAATGCCTGCAGACTATAAAAGAGAAACCAACCCAAAAAGTTTGGTTGATTAGTCTGTGGCATTCTTTTAATCTGTTGCTTATGGCGGTCTCTGTGAGCTTCTCAGTGACATTCAGCCATCCAGGTATCCCGCCTGCAGTAGACGGAATGTGGCAATGGAACGCTGGCTGCGTGTGTCATAATAGGCTCTGAGCCTTTATATACCTGCGCACAGCAGCAGCCACCTTCAGTCTGCTGCTGGACAGCCAGCAGCAGCAGCAGCAGGAGAGGTAATTAATCAGCAACCCTCCTGCTAAGGGTAGACAGCTGCTCGTTCCCCCCCCCCCCCCGCCTTAATTGGTTCTCCTCCCTTCCAACGGTGTTGAGGCGGGTGGGAACAGCCGGGGGTTGAGGGTACTGTGCTAAAAGAGGTGGAGTTATGCAGATCTAAAACGCGTGGATTGCAGCAGCAGCAAGCCGAAAAGTGCAGGCATGTGAGGGATCTAGAGGTTGACAGCATGTCTTCTTAACGGGAGTCCAGGTGGCCATCTCCACAAATGGACTTTTCAGAATCCTTGGGTGGCACCGTAGTCGGAAACCAATTCTGGTTATCGCTTCTCGGCCTTTTGGCTAAGATCAAGTGTAGTATCTGTTCTTATCAGTTTAATATCTGATACGTCCCCTATCTGGGGACCATATATTAAATGGATTTTTAGAACAGGGAGATGGAAAAAGAGCTTGCTCTGTCCACTCCACGCATTGACCTGGTATTGCAGTATCTCCAGGACCGGTGCACCCCTTCTTTAATGCAGTTTCTAAAATCAGAAAGAATTGAATTCAATGCTTTTTGTTCATTTTGCTTGTTTGTCGGATTTTGGGATGGACTCTTTGGCTTTGCTTTTCTTCTCCTCATTGGATTTTTCATGTTAAAAGTTGCAGAAGCCAGATGACAAGCTCATTTTGGTTCAACTTCAGCAACTGTGCATTGCATTGCCATGTAATGTAATGTAATGCAATGCTATCTATCCAGCTCTCCCTCTATACTTCCTTTTGGATAAACAGACATATTAGGCAAGCATTTTGGAGCTTTCACCTAAATAACTACAGGTGGTGAGATAAGCTGCACAATATAATTGACCTTTCAGTATATTGTTGCACACACACCATCTATTTAGCAAATGCCCTTGTTATCAACAGCAGCCTTTTAAACTCACCTGAGCTAACAGGTATGTGAGCTGGTTACTCTGCTGCGCTTAAAATTTCTTTTTTGGTTTGCTACAATGCCTTTTCTGAAACGTTGTCTCCCTCTGCTGGAACACTGACTTCTTTCATTTAATGCCTGCAGACTATAAAAGAGAAACCAACCCAAAAAGTTTGGTTGATTAGTCTGTGGCATTCTTTTAAACTGTCGCTTATGGCGGTCTCTGTGAGCTTCTCAGTGACATTCAGCCATCCAGGTATCCCGCCTGCAGTAGACGGAATGTGGCAATGGAACGCTGGCTGCGCGTGTCATAATAGGCTCTGAGCCTTTATATACCTGCGCACAGCAGCAGCCACCTTCAGTCTGCTGCTGGACAGCCAGCAGCAGCAGCAGGAGAGGTAATTAATCAGCAACCCTCCTGCTAAGGGTAGACAGCTGCTCGTTCCACCCCACCCCCGCCTTAATTGGTTCTCCTCCCTTCCAACGGTGTTGAGGCGGGTGGGAACAGCCGGGGGTTGAGGGTACTGTGCTAAAAGAGGTGGAGTTATGCAGATCTAAAACGCGTGGATTGCAGCAGCAGCAAGCCGAAAAGTGCAGGCATGTGAGGGATCTAGAGGTTGACAGCATGTCTTCTTAACGGGAGTCCAGGTGGCCATCTCCACAAATGGACTTTTCAGAATCCTTGGGTGGCACCGTAGTCGGAAACCAATTCTGGTTATCGCTTCTCGGCCTTTTGGCTAAGATCAAGTGTAGTATCTGTTCTTATCAGTTTAATATCTGATACGTCCCCTATCTGGGGACCATATATTAAATGGATTTTTAGAACAGGGAGATGGAAAAAGAGCTTGCTCTGTCCACTCCACGCATTGACCTGGTATTGCAGTATCTCCAGGACCGGTGCACCCCTTCTTTAATGCAGTTTCTAAAATCAGAAAGAATTGAATTCAATGCTTTTTGTTCATTTTGCTTGTTTGTCGGATTTTGGGATGGACTCTTTGGCTTTGCTTTTCTTCTCCTCATTGGATTTTTCATGTTAAAAGTTGCAGAAGCCAGATGACAAGCTCATTTTGGTTCAACTTCAGCAACTGTGCATTGCATTGCCATGTAATGTAATGTAATGCAATGCTATCTATCTAGCTCTCCCTCTATACTTCCTTTTGGATAAACAAACATATTAGGCAAGCATTTTGGAGCTTTCACCTAAATAACTACAGGTGGTGAGATAAGCTGCACAATATAATTGACCTTTCAGTATATTGTTGCACACACACCATCTATTTAGCAAATGCCCTTGTTATCAACAGCAGCCTTTTAAACTCACCTGAGCTAACAGGTATGTGAGCTGGTTACTCTGCTGCGCTTAAAATTTCTTTTTTGGTTTGCTACAATGCCTTTTCTGAAACGTTGTCTCCCTCTGCTGGAACACCGACTTCTTTCATTTAATGCCTGCAGACTATAAAAGAGAAACCAACCCAAAAAGTTTGGTTGATTAGTCTGTGGCATTCTTTTAAACTGTTGCTTATGGCGGTCTCTGTGAGCTTCTCAGTGACATTCAGCCATCCAGGTATCCCGCCTGCAGTAGACGGAATGTGGCAATGGAACGCTGGCTGCGCGTGTCATAATAGGCTCTGAGCCTTTATATACCTGCGCACAGCAGCAGCCACCTTCAGTCTGCTGCTGGACAGCCAGCAGCAGCAGCAGCAGGAGAGGTAATTAATCAGCAACCCTCCTGCTGAGGGTAGACAGCTGCTCGTTCCACCCACCCCCGCGCCTTAATTGGTTCTCCTCCCTTCCAACGGTGTTGAGGCGGGTGGGAACAGCCAGGGGTTGAGGGTACTGTGCTAAAAGAGGTGGAGTTATGCAGATCTAAAACGCGTGGATTGCAGCAGCAGCAAGCCGAAAAGTGCAGGCATGTGAGGGATCTAGAGGTTGACAGCATGTCTTCTTAACGGGAGTCCAGGTGGCCATCTCCACAAATGGACTTTTCAGAATCCTTGGGTGGCACCGTAGTCGGAAACCAATTCTGGTTATCGCTTCTCGGCCTTTTGGCTAAGATCAAGTGTAGTATCTGTTCTTATCAGTTTAATATCTGATACGTCCCCTATCTGGGGACCATATATTAAATGGATTTTTAGAACAGGGAGATGGAAAAAGAGCTTGCTCTGTCCACTCCACGCATTGACCTGGTATTGCAGTATCTCCAGGACCGGTGCACCCCTTCTTTAATGCAGTTTCTAAAATCAGAAAGAATTGAATTCAATGCTTTTTGTTCATTTTGCTTGTTTGTCGGATTTTGGGATGAACTCTTTGGCTTTGCTTTTCTTCTCCTCATTGGATTTTTCATGTTAAAAGTTGCAGAAGCCAGATGACAAGCTCATTTTGGTTCAACTTCAGCAACTGTGCATTGCATTGCCATGTAATGTAATGTAATGCAATGCTATCTATCTAGCTCTCCCTCTATACTTCCTTTTGGATAAACAGACATATTAGGCAAGCATTTTGGAGCTTTCACCTAAATAACTACAGGTGGTGAGATAAGCTGCACAATATAATTGACCTTTCAGTATATTGTTGCACACACACCATCTATTTAGCAAATGCCCTTGTTATCAACAGCAGCCTTTTAAACTCACCTGAGCTAACAGGTATGTGAGCTGGTTACTCTGCTGCGCTTAAAATTTCTTTTTTGGTTTGCTACAATGCCTTTTCTGAAACGTTGTCTCCCTCTGCTGGAACACTGACTTCTTTCATTTAATGCCTGCAGACTATAAAAGAGAAACCAACCCAAAAAGTTTGGTTGATTAGTCTGTGGCATTCTTTTAAACTGTTGCTTATGGCGGTCTCTGTGAGCTTCTCAGTGACATTCAGCCATCCAGGTATCCCGCCTGCAGTAGACGGAATGTGGCAATGGAACGCTGGCTGCGCGTGTCATAATAGGCTCTGAGCCTTTATATACCTGCGCACAGCAGCAGCCACCTTCAGTCTGCTGCTGGACAGCCAGCAGCAGCAGCAGCAGGAGAGGTAATTAATCAGCAACCCTCCTGCTAAGGGTAGACAGCTGCTCGTTCCACCCCCCCCCCGCCTTAATTGGTTCTCCTCCCTTCCAACGGTGTTGAGGCGGGTGGGAACAGCCGGGGGTTGAGGGTACTGTGCTAAAAGAGGTGGAGTTATGCAGATCTAAAACGCGTGGATTGCAGCAGCAGCAAGCCGAAAAGTGCAGGCATGTGAGGGATCTAGAGGTTGACAGCATGTCTTCTTAACGGGAGTCCAGGTGGCCATCTCCACAAATGGACTTTTCAGAATCCTTGGGTGGCACCGTAGTCGGAAACCAATTCTGGTTCTCGCTTCTCGGCCTTTTGGCTAAGATCAAGTGTAGTATCTGTTCTTATCAGTTTAATATCTGATACGTCCCCTATCTGGGGACCATATATTAAATGGATTTTTAGAACAGGGAGATGGAAAAAGAGCTTGCTCTGTCCACTCCACGCATTGACCTGGTATTGCAGTATCTCCAGGACCGGTGCACCCCTTCTTTAATGCAGTTTCTAAAATCAGAAAGAATTGAATTCAATGCTTTTTGTTCATTTTGCTTGTTTGTCGGATTTTGGGATGGACTCTTTGGCTTTGCTTTTCTTCTCCTCATTGGATTTTTCATGTTAAAAGTTGCAGAAGCCAGATGACAAGCTCATTTTGGTTCAACTTCAGCAACTGTGCATTGCATTGCCATGTAATGTAATGTAATGCAATGCTATCTATCTAGCTCTCCCTCTATACTTCCTTTTGGATAAACAGACATATTAGGCAAGCATTTTGGAGCTTTCACCTAAATAACTACAGGTGGTGAGATAAGCTGCACAATATAATTGACCTTTCAGTATATTGTTGCACACACACCATCTATTTAGCAAATGCCCTTGTTATCAACAGCAGCCTTTTAAACTCACCTGAGCTAACAGGTATGTGAGCTGGTTACTCTGCTGCGCTTAAAATTTCTTTTTTGGTTTGCTACAATGCCTTTTCTGAAACGTTGTCTCCCTCTGCTGGAACACTGACTTCTTTCATTTAATGCCTGCAGACTATAAAAGAGAAACCAAGGCAAAAAGTTTGGTTGATTAGTCTGTGGCATTCTTTTAAACTGTTGCTTATGGCGGTCTCTGTGAGCTTCTCAGTGACATTCAGCCATCCAGGTATCCCGCCTGCAGTAGACGGAATGTGGCAATGGAACGCTGGCTGCGCGTGTCATAATAGGCTCTGAGCCTTTATATACCTGCGCACAGCAGCAGCCACCTTCAGTCTGCTGCTGGACAGCCAGCAGCAGCAGCAGCAGGAGAGGTAATTAATCAGCAACCCTCCTGCTAAGGGTAGACAGCTGCTCGTTCCACCCCCCCCCCCGCCTTAATTGGTTCTCCTCCCTTCCAACGGTGTTGAGGCGGGTGGGAACAGCCGGGGGTTGAGGGTACTGTGCTAAAAGAGGTGGAGTTATGCAGATCTAAAACGCGTGGATTGCAGCAGCAGCAAGCCGAAAAGTGCAGGCATGTGAGGGATCTAGAGGTTGACAGCATGTCTTCTTAACGGGAGTCCAGGTGGCCATCTCCACAAATGGACTTTTCAGAATCCTTGGGTGGCACCGTAGTCGGAAACCAATTCTGGTTATCGCTTCTCGGCCTTTTGGCTAAGATCAAGTGTAGTATCTGTTCTTATCAGTTTAATATCTGATACGTCCCCTATCTGGGGACCATATATTAAATGGATTTTTAGAACAGGGAGATGGAAAAAGAGCTTGCTCTGTCCATTCCACGCATTGACCTGGTATTGCAGTATCTCCAGGACCGGTGCACCCCTTCTTTAATGCAGTTTCTAAAATCAGAAAGAATTGAATTCAATGCTTTTTGTTCATTTTGCTTGTTTGTCGGATTTTGGGATGGACTCTTTGGCTTTGCTTTTCTTCTCCTCATTGGATTTTTCATGTTAAAAGTTGCAGAAGCCAGATGACAAGCTCATTTTGGTTCAACTTCAGCAACTGTGCATTGCATTGCCATGTAATGTAATGTAATGCAATGCTATCTATCTAGCTCTCCCTCTATACTTCCTTTTGGATAAACAGACATATTAGGCAAGCATTTTGGAGCTTTCACCTAAATAACTACAGGTGGTGAGATAAGCTGCACAATATAATTGACCTTTCAGTATATTGTTGCACACACACCATCTATTTAGCAAATGCCCTTGTTATCAACAGCAGCCTTTTAAACTCACCTGAGCTAACAGGTATGTGAGCTGGTTACTCTGCTGCGCTTAAAATTTCTTTTTTGGTTTGCTACAATGCCTTTTCTGAAACGTTGTCTCCCTCTGCTGGAACACTGACTTCTTTCATTTAATGCCTGCAGACTATAAAAGAGAAACCAACCCAAAAAGTTTGGTTGATTAGTCTGTGGCATTCTTTTAAACTGTTGCTTATGGCGGTCTCTGTGAGCTTCTCAGTGACATTCAGCCATCCAGGTATCCCGCCTGCAGTAGACGGAATGTGGCAATGGAACGCTGGCTGCGCGTGTCATAATAGGCTCTGAGCCTTTATATACCTGCGCACAGCAGCAGCCACCTTCAGTCTGCTGCTGGACAGCCAGCAGCAGCAGCAGCAGGAGAGGTAATTAATCAGCAACCCTCCTGCTAAGGGTAGACAGCTGCTCGTTCCACCCCCCCCCCCCCGCCTTAATTGGTTCTCCTCCCTTCCAACGGTGTTGAGGCGGGTGGGAACAGCCGGGGGTTGAGGGTACTGTGCTAAAAGAGGTGGAGTTATGCAGATCTAAAACGCGTGGATTGCAGCAGCAGCAAGCCGAAAAGTGCAGGCATGTGAGGGATCTAGAGGTTGACAGCATGTCTTCTTAACGGGAGTCCAGGTGGCCATCTCCACAAATGGACTTTTCAGAATCCTTGGGTGGCACCGTAGTCGGAAACCAATTCTGGTTATCGCTTCTCGGCCTTTTGGCTAAGATCAAGTGTAGTATCTGTTCTTATCAGTTTAATATCTGATACGTCCCCTATCTGGGGACCATATATTAAATGGATTTTTAGAACAGGGAGATGGAAAAAGAGCTTGCTCTGTCCATTCCACGCATTGACCTGGTATTGCAGTATCTCCAGGACCGGTGCACCCCTTCTTTAATGCAGTTTCTAAAATCAGAAAGAATTGAATTCAATGCTTTTTGTTCATTTTGCTTGTTTGTCGGATTTTGGGATGGACTCTTTGGCTTTGCTTTTCTTCTCCTCATTGGATTTTTCATGTTAAAAGTTGCAGAAGCCAGATGACAAGCTCATTTTGGTTCAACTTCAGCAACTGTGCATTGCATTGCCATGTAATGTAATGTAATGCAATGCTATCTATCTAGCTCTCCCTCTATACTTCCTTTTGGATAAACAGACATATTAGGCAAGCATTTTGGAGCTTTCACCTAAATAACTACAGGTGGTGAGATAAGCTGCACAATATAATTGACCTTTCAGTATATTGTTGCACACACACCATCTATTTAGCAAATGCCCTTGTTATCAACAGCAGCCTTTTAAACTCACCTGAGCTAACAGGTATGTGAGCTGGTTACTCTGCTGCGCTTAAAATTTCTTTTTTGGTTTGCTACAATGCCTTTTCTGAAACGTTGTCTCCCTCTGCTGGAACACTGACTTCTTTCATTTAATGCCTGCAGACTATAAAAGAGAAACCAACCCAAAAAGTTTGGTTGATTAGTCTGTGGCATTCTTTTAAACTGTTGCTTATGGCGGTCTCTGTGAGCTTCTCAGTGACATTCAGCCATCCAGGTATCCCGCCTGCAGTAGACGGAATGTGGCAATGGAACGCTGGCTGCGCGTGTCATAATAGGCTCTGAGCCTTTATATACCTGCGCACAGCAGCAGCCACCTTCAGTCTGCTGCTGGACAGCCAGCAGCAGCAGCAGCAGGAGAGGTAATTAATCAGCAACCCTCCTGCTAAGGGTAGACAGCTGCTCGTTCCACCCCCCCCCCCCGCCTTAATTGGTTCTCCTCCCTTCCAACGGTGTTGAGGCGGGTGGGAACAGCCGGGGGTTGAGGGTACTGTGCTAAAAGAGGTGGAGTTATGCAGATCTAAAACGCGTGGATTGCAGCAGCAGCAAGCCGAAAAGTGCAGGCATGTGAGGGATCTAGAGGTTGACAGCATGTCTTCTTAACGGGAGTCCAGGTGGCCATCTCCACAAATGGACTTTTCAGAATCCTTGGGTGGCACCGTAGTCGGAAACCAATTCTGGTTATCGCTTCTCGGCCTTTTGGCTAAGATCAAGTGTAGTATCTGTTCTTATCAGTTTAATATCTGATACGTCCCCTATCTGGGGACCATATATTAAATGGATTTTTAGAACAGGGAGATGGAAAAAGAGCTTGCTCTGTCCATTCCACGCATTGACCTGGTATTGCAGTATCTCCAGGACCGGTGCACCCCTTCTTTAATGCAGTTTCTAAAATCAGAAAGAATTGAATTCAATGCTTTTTGTTCATTTTGCTTGTTTGTCGGATTTTGGGATGGACTCTTTGGCTTTGCTTTTCTTCTCCTCATTGGATTTTTCATGTTAAAAGTTGCAGAAGCCAGATGACAAGCTCATTTTGGTTCAACTTCAGCAACTGTGCATTGCATTGCCATGTAATGTAATGTAATGCAATGCTATCTATCTAGCTCTCCCTCTATACTTCCTTTTGGATAAACAGACATATTAGGCAAGCATTTTGGAGCTTTCACCTAAATAACTACAGGTGGTGAGATAAGCTGCACAATATAATTGACCTTTCAGTATATTGTTGCACACACACCATCTATTTAGCAAATGCCCTTGTTATCAACAGCAGCCTTTTAAACTCACCTGAGCTAACAGGTATGTGAGCTGGTTACTCTGCTGCGCTTAAAATTTCTTTTTTGGTTTGCTACAATGCCTTTTCTGAAACGTTGTCTCCCTCTGCTGGAACACTGACTTCTTTCATTTAATGCCTGCAGACTATAAAAGAGAAACCAACCCAAAAAGTTTGGTTGATTAGTCTGTGGCATTCTTTTAAACTGTTGCTTATGGCGGTCTCTGTGAGCTTCTCAGTGACATTCAGCCATCCAGGTATCCCGCCTGCAGTAGACGGAATGTGGCAATGGAACGCTGGCTGCGCGTGTCATAATAGGCTCTGAGCCTTTATATACCTGCGCACAGCAGCAGCCACCTTCAGTCTGCTGCTGGACAGCCAGCAGCAGCAGCAGCAGGAGAGGTAATTAATCAGCAACCCTCCTGCTAAGGGTAGACAGCTGCTCGTTCCACCCCCCCCCCCGCCTTAATTGGTTCTCCTCCCTTCCAACGGTGTTGAGGCGGGTGGGAACAGCCGGGGGTTGAGGGTACTGTGCTAAAAGAGGTGGAGTTATGCAGATCTAAAACGCGTGGATTGCAGCAGCAGCAAGCCGAAAAGTGCAGGCATGTGAGGGATCTAGAGGTTGACAGCATGTCTTCTTAACGGGAGTCCAGGTGGCCATCTCCACAAATGGACTTTTCAGAATCCTTGGGTGGCACCGTAGTCGGAAACCAATTCTGGTTATCGCTTCTCGGCCTTTTGGCTAAGATCAAGTGTAGTATCTGTTCTTATCAGTTTAATATCTGATACGTCCCCTATCTGGGGACCATATATTAAATGGATTTTTAGAACAGGGAGATGGAAAAAGAGCTTGCTCTGTCCACTCCACGCATTGACCTGGTATTGCAGTATCTCCAGGACCGGTGCACCCCTTCTTTAATGCAGTTTCTAAAATCAGAAAGAATTGAATTCAATGCTTTTTGTTCATTTTGCTTGTTTGTCGGATTTTGGGATGGACTCTTTGGCTTTGCTTTTCTTCTCCTCATTGGATTTTTCATGTTAAAAGTTGCAGAAGCCAGATGACAAGCTCATTTTGGTTCAACTTCAGCAACTGTGCATTGCATTGCCAAGTAATGTAATGTAATGCAATGCTATCTATCTAGCTCTCCCTCTATACTTCCTTTTGGATAAACAGACATATTAGGCAAGCATTTTGGAGCTTTCACCTAAATAACTACAGGTGGTGAGATAAGCTGCACAATATAATTGACCTTTCAGTATATTGTTGCACACACACCATCTATTTAGCAAATGCCCTTGTTATCAACAGCAGCCTTTTAAACTCACCTGAGCTAACAGGTATGTGAGCTGGTTACTCTGCTGCGCTTAAAATTTCTTTTTTGGTTTGCTACAATGCCTTTTCTGAAACGTTGTCTCCCTCTGCTGGAACACTGACTTCTTTCATTTAATGCCTGCAGACTATAAAAGAGAAACCAACCCAAAAAGTTTGGTTGATTAGTCTGTGGCATTCTTTTAAACTGTTGCTTATGGCGGTCTCTGTGAGCTTCTCAGTGACATTCAGCCATCCAGGTATCCCGCCTGCAGTAGACGGAATGTGGCAATGGAACGCTGGCTGCGCGTGTCATAATAGGCTCTGAGCCTTTATATACCTGCGCACAGCAGCAGCCACCTTCAGTCTGCTGCTGGACAGCCAGCAGCAGCAGCAGCAGGAGAGGTAATTAATCAGCAACCCTCCTGCTAAGGGTAGACAGCTGCTCGTTCCACCCCCCCCCCCGCCTTAATTGGTTCTCCTCCCTTCCAACGGTGTTGAGGCAGGTGGGAACAGCCGGGGTTTGAGGGTACTGTGCTAAAAGAGGTGGAGTTATGCAGA
This sequence comes from Phyllobates terribilis, assembly GCF_046119375.1. Lineage (NCBI taxonomy): Eukaryota > Metazoa > Chordata > Amphibia > Anura > Dendrobatidae > Phyllobates > Phyllobates terribilis. The sequence goes on along the minus strand of NW_027362800.1, from coordinate 9,414,663 downwards.
TCTAAAACGCGTGGATTGCAGCAGCAGCAATCCGAAAAGTGCAGGCATGTGAGGGATCTAGAGGTTGACAGCATGTCTTCTTAACGGGAGTCCAGGTGGCCATCTCCACAAATGGACTTTTCAGAATCCTTGGGTGGCACCGTAGTCGGAAACCAATTCTGGTTATCGCTTCTCGGCCTTTTGGCTAAGATCAAGTGTAGTATCTGTTCTTATCAGTTTAATATCTGATACGTCCCCTATCTGGGGACCATATATTAAATGGATTTTTAGAACAGGGAGATGGAAAAAGAGCTTGCTCTGTCCACTCCACGCATTGACCTGGTATTGCAGTATCTCCAGGACCGGTGCACCCCTTCTTTAATGCAGTTTCTAAAATCAGAAAGAATTGAATTCAATGCTTTTTGTTCATTTTGCTTGTTTGTCGGATTTTGGGATGGACTCTTTGGCTTTGCTTTTCTTCTCCTCATTGGATTTTTCATGTTAAAAGTTGCAGAAGCCAGATGACAAGCTCATTTTGGTTCAACTTCAGCAACTGTGCATTGCATTGCCATGTAATGTAATGTAATGCAATGCTATCTATCTAGCTCTCCCTCTATACTTCCTTTTGGATAAACAGACATATTAGGCAAGCATTTTGGAGCTTTCACCTAAATAACTACAGGTGGTGAGATAAGCTGCACAATATAATTGACCTTTCAGTATATTGTTGCACACACACCATCTATTTAGCAAATGCCCTTGTTATCAACAGCAGCCTTTTAAACTCACCTGAGCTAACAGGTATGTGAGCTGGTTACTCTGCTGCGCTTAAAATTTCTTTTTTGGTTTGCTACAATGCCTTTTCTGAAACGTTGTCTCCCTCTGCTGGAACACTGACTTCTTTCATTTAATGCCTGCAGACTATAAAAGAGAAACCAACCCAAAAAGTTTGGTTGATTAGTCTGTGGCATTCTTTTAAACTGTTGCTTATGGCGGTCTCTGTGAGCTTCTCAGTGACATTCAGCCATCCAGGTATCCCGCCTGCAGTAGACGGAATGTGGCAATGGAACGCTGGCTGCGCGTGTCATAATAGGCTCTGAGCCTTTATATACCTGCGCACAGCAGCAGCCACCTTCAGTCTGCTGCTGGACAGCCAGCAGCAGCAGCAGGAGAGGTAATTAATCAGCAACCCTCCTGCTAAGGGTAGACAGCTGCTCGTTCCACCCCCCCCCCCGCCTTAATTGGTTCTCCTCCCTTCCAACGGTGTTGAGGCGGGTGGGAACAGCCGGGGGTTGAGGGTACTGTGCTAAAAGAGGTGGAGTTATGCAGATCTAAAACGCGTGGATTGCAGCAGCAGCAAGCCGAAAAGTGCAGGCATGTGAGGGATCTAGAGGTTGACAGCATGTCTTCTTAACGGGAGTCCAGGTGGCCATCTCCACAAATGGACTTTTCAGAATCCTTGGGTGGCACCGTAGTCGGAAACCAATTCTGGTTATCGCTTCTCGGCCTTTTGGCTAAGATCAAGTGTAGTATCTGTTCTTATCAGTTTAATATCTGATACGTCCCCTATCTGGGGACCATATATTAAATGGATTTTTAGAACAGGGAGATGGAAAAAGAGCTTGCTCTGTCCACTCCACGCATTGACCTGGTATTGCAGTATCTCCAGGACCGGTGCACCCCTTCTTTAATGCAGTTTCTAAAATCAGAAAGAATTGAATTCAATGCTTTTTGTTCATTTTGCTTGTTTGTCGGATTTTGGGATGGACTCTTTGGCTTTGCTTTTCTTCTCCTCATTGGATTTTTCATGTTAAAAGTTGCAGAAGCCAGATGACAAGCTCATTTTGGTTCAACTTCAGCAACTGTGCATTGCATTGCCATGTAATGTAATGTAATGCAATGCTATCTATCTAGCTCTCCCTCTATACTTCCTTTTGGATAAACAGACATATTAGGCAAGCATTTTGGAGCTTTCACCTAAATAACTACAGGTGGTGAGATAAGCTGCACAATATAATTGACCTTTCAGTATATTGTTGCACACACACCATCTATTTAGCAAATGCCCTTGTTATCAACAGCAGCCTTTTAAACTCACCTGAGCTAACAGGTATGTGAGCTGGTTACTCTGCTGTGCTTAAAATTTCTTTTTTGGTTTGCTACAATGCCTTTTCTGAAACGTTGTCTCCCTCTGCTGGAACACTGACTTCTTTCATTTAATGCCTGCAGACTATAAAAGAGAAACCAACCCAAAAAGTTTGGTTGATTAGTCTGTGGCATTCTTTTAAACTGTTGCTTATGGCGGTCTCTGTGAGCTTCTCAGTGACATTCAGCCATCCAGGTATCCCGCCTGCAGTAGACGGAATGTGGCAATGGAACGCTGGCTGCGCGTGTCATAATAGGCTCTGAGCCTTTATATACCTGCGCACAACAGCAGCCACCTTCAGTCTGCTGCTGGACAGCCAGCAGCAGCAGCAGCAGGAGAGGTAATTAATCAGCAACCCTCCTGCTAAGGGTAGACAGCTGCTCGTTCCACCCCCCCCCCCGCCTTAATTGGTTCTCCTCCCTTCCAACGGTGTTGAGGCGGGTGGGAACAGCCGGGGGTTGAGGGTACTGTGCTAAAAGAGGTGGAGTTATGCAGATCTAAAACGCGTGGATTGCAGCAGCAGCAAGCCGAAAAGTGCAGGCATGTGAGGGATCTAGAGGTTGACAGCATGTCTTCTTAACGGGAGTCCAGGTGGCCATCTCCACAAATGGACTTTTCAGAATCCTTGGGTGGCACCGTAGTCGGAAACCAATTCTGGTTATCGCTTCTCGGCCTCTTGGCTAAGATCAAGTGTAGTATCTGTTCTTATCAGTTTAATATCTGATACGTCCCCTATCTGGGGACCATATATTAAATGGATTTTTAGAACAGGGAGATGGAAAAAGAGCTTGCTCTGTCCACTCCACGCATTGACCTGGTATTGCAGTATCTCCAGGACCGGTGCACCCCTTCTTTAATGCAGTTTCTAAAATCAGAAAGAATTGAATTCAATGCTTTTTGTTCATTTTGCTTGTTTGTCGGATTTTGGGATGGACTCTTTGGCTTTGCTTTTCTTCTCCTCATTGGATTTTTCATGTTAAAAGTTGCAGAAGCCAGATGACAAGCTCATTTTGGTTCAACTTCAGCAACTGTGCATTGCATTGCCATGTAATGTAATGTAATGCAATGCTATCTATCTAGCTCTCCCTCTATACTTCCTTTTGGATAAACAGACATATTAGGCAAGCATTTTGGAGCTTTCACCTAAATAACTACAGGTGGTGAGATAAGCTGCACAATATAATTGACCTTTCAGTATAGTGTTGCACACACACCATCTATTTAGCAAATGCCCTTGTTATCAACAGCAGCCTTTTAAACTCACCTGAGCTAACAGGTATGTGAGCTGGTTACTCTGCTGCGCTTAAAATTTCTTTTTTGGTTTGCTACAATGCCTTTTCTGAAACGTTGTCTCCCTCTGCTGGAACACTGACTTCTTTCATTTAATGCCTGCAGACTATAAAAGAGAAACCAACCCAAAAAGTTTGGTTGATTAGTCTGTGGCATTCTTTTAAACTGTTGCTTATGGCGGTCTCTGTGAGCTTCTCAGTGACATTCAGCCATCCAGGTATCCCGCCTGCAGTAGACGGAATGTGGCAATGGAACGCTGGCTGCGCGTGTCATAATAGGCTCTGAGCCTTTATATACCTGCGCACAGCAGCAGCCACCTTCAGTCTGCTGCTGGACAGCCAGCAACAGCAGCAGCAGGAGAGGTAATTAATCAGCAACCCTCCTGCTAAGGGTAGACAGCTGCTCGTTCCACCCCCCCCCCCGCCTTAATTGGTTCTCCTCCCTTCCAACGGTGTTGAGGCGGGTGGGAACAGCCGGGGGTTGAGGGTACTGTGCTAAAAGAGGTGGAGTTATGCAGATCTAAAACGCGTGGATTGCAGCAGCAGCAAGCCGAAAAGTGCAGGCATGTGAGGGATCTAGAGGTTGACAGCATGTCTTCTTAACGGGAGTCCAGGTGGCCATCTCCACAAATGGACTTTTCAGAATCCTTGGGTGGCACCGTAGTCGGAAACCAATTCTGGTTATCGCTTCTCGGCCTTTTGGCTAAGATCCAGTGTAGTATCTGTTCTTATCAGTTTAATATCTGATACGTCCCCTATCTGGGGACCATATATTAAATGGATTTTTAGAACAGGGAGATGGAAAAAGAGCTTGCTCTGTCCACTCCACGCATTGACCTGGTATTGCAGTATCTCCAGGACCGGTGCACCCCTTCTTTAATGCAGTTTCTAAAATCAGAAAGAATTGAATTCAATGCTTTTTGTTCATTTTGCTTGTTTGTCGGATTTTGGGATGGACTCTTTGGCTTTGCTTTTCTTCTCCTCATTGGATTTTTCATGTTAAAAGTTGCAGAAGCCAGATGACAAGCTCATTTTGGTTCAACTTCAGCAACTGTGCATTGCATTGCCATGTAATGTAATGTAATGCAATGCTATCTATCTAGCTCTCCCTCTATACTTCCTTTTGGATAAACAGACATATTAGGCAAGCATTTTGGAGCTTTCACCTAAATAACTACAGGTGGTGAGATAAGCTGCACAATATAATTGACCTTTCAGTATATTGTTGCACACACACCATCTATTTAGCAAATGCCCTTGTTATCAACAGCAGCCTTTTAAACTCACCTGAGCTAACAGGTATGTGAGCTGGTTACTCTGCTGCGCTTAAAATTTCTTTTTTGGTTTGCTACAATGCCTTTTCTGAAACGTTGTCTCCCTCTGCTGGAACACTGACTTCTTTCATTTAATGCCTGCAGACTATAAAAGAGAAACCAACCCAAAAAGTTTGGTTGATTAGTCTGTGGCATTCTTTTAAACTGTTGCTTATGGCGGTCTCTGTGAGCTTCTCAGTGACATTCAGCCATCCAGGTATCCCGCCTGCAGTAGACGGAATGTGGCAATGGAACGCTGGCTGCGCGTGTCATAATAGGCTCTGAGCCTTTATATACCTGCGCACAGCAGCAGCCACCTTCAGTCTGCTGCTGGACAGCCAGCAGCAGCAGCAGCAGGAGAGGTAATTAATCAGCAACCCTCCTGCTAAGGGTAGACAGCTGCTCGTTCCACCCCCCCCCCCCCGCCTTAATTGGTTCTCCTCCCTTCCAACGGTGTTGAGGCGGGTGGGAACAGCCGGGGGTTGAGGGTACTGTGCTAAAAGAGGTGGAGTTATGCAGATCTAAAACGCGTGGATTGCAGCAGCAGCAAGCCGAAAAGTGCAGGCATGTGAGGGATCTAGAGGTTGACAGCATGTCTTCTTAACGGGAGTCCAGGTGGCCATCTCCACAAATGGACTTTTCAGAATCCTTGGGTGGCACCGTAGTCGGAAACCAATTCTGGTTATCGCTTCTCGGCCTTTTGGCTAAGATCAAGTGTAGTATCTGTTCTTATCAGTTTAATATCTGATACGTCCCCTATCTGGGGACCATATATTAAATGGATTTTTAGAACAGGGAGATGGAAAAAGAGCTTGCTCTGTCCACTCCACGCATTGACCTGGTATTGCAGTATCTCCAGGACCGGTGCACCCCTTCTTTAATGCAGTTTCTAAAATCAGAAAGAATTGAATTCAATGCTTTTTGTTCATTTTGCTTGTTTGTCGGATTTTGGGATGGACTCTTTGGCTTTGCTTTTCTTCTCCTCATTGGATTTTTCATGTTAAAAGTTGCAGAAGCCAGATGACAAGCTCATTTTGGTTCAACTTCAGCAACTGTGCATTGCATTGCCATGTAATTTAATGTAATGCAATGCTATCTATCTAGCTCTCCCTCTATACTTCCTTTTGGATAAACAGACATATTAGGCAAGCATTTTGGAGCTTTCACCTAAATAACTACAGGTGGTGAGATAAGCTGCACAATATAATTGACCTTTCAGTATATTGTTGCACACACACCATCTATTTAGCAAATGCCCTTGTTATCAACAGCAGCCTTTTAAACTCACCTGAGCTAACAGGTATGTGAGCTGGTTACTCTGCTGCGCTTAAAATTTCTTTTTTGGTTTGCTACAATGCCTTTTCTGAAACGTTGTCTCCCTCTGCTGGAACACTGACTTCTTTCATTTAATGCCTGCAGACTATAAAAGAGAAACCAACCCAAAAAGTTTGGTTGATTAGTCTGTGGCATTCTTTTAAACTGTTGCTTATGGCGGTCTCTGTGAGCTTCTCAGTGACATTCAGCCATCCAGGTATCCCGCCTGCAGTAGACGGAATGTGGCAATGGAACGCTGGCTGCGCGTGTCATAATAGGCTCTGAGCCTTTATATACCTGCGCACAGCAGCAGCCACCTTCAGTCTGCTGCTGGACAGCCAGCAGCAGCAGCAGCAGGAGAGGTAATTAATCAGCAACCCTCCTGCTAAGGGTAGACAGCTGCTCGTTCCACCCCCCCCCCCCCCCGCCTTAATTGGTTCTCCTCCCTTCCAACGGTGTTGAGGCGGGTGGGAACAGCCGGGGGTTGAGGGTACTGTGCTAAAAGAGGTGGAGTTATGCAGATCTAAAACGCGTGGATTGCAGCAGCAGCAAGCCGAAAAGTGCAGGCATGTGAGGGATCTAGAGGTTGACAGCATGTCTTCTTAACGGGAGTCCAGGTGGCCATCTCCACAAATGGACTTTTCAGAATCCTTGGGTGGCACCGTAGTCGGAAACCAATTCTGGTTATCGCTTCTCGGCCTTTTGGCTAAGATCAAGTGTAGTATCTGTTCTTATCAGTTTAATATCTGATACGTCCCCTATCTGGGGACCATATATTAAATGGATTTTTAGAACAGGGAGATGGAAAAAGAGCTTGCTCTGTCCACTCCACGCATTGACCTGGTATTGCAGTATCTCCAGGACCGGTGCACCCCTTCTTTAATGCAGTTTCTAAAATCAGAAAGAATTGAATACAATGCTTTTTGTTCATTTTGCTTGTTTGTCGGATTTTGGGATGGACTCTTTGGCTTTGCTTTTCTTCTCCTCATTGGATTTTTCATGTTAAAAGTTGCAGAAGCCAGATGACAAGCTCATTTTGGTTCAACTTCAGCAACTGTGCATTGCATTGCCATGTAATGTAATGTAATGCAATGCTATCTATCTAGCTCTCCCTCTATACTTCCTTTTGGATAAACAGACATATTAGGCAAGCATTTTGGAGCTTTCACCTAAATAACTACAGGTGGTGAGATAAGCTGCACAATATAATTGACCTTTCAGTATATTGTTGCACACACACCATCTATTTAGCAAATGCCCTTGTTATCAACAGCAGCCTTTTAAACTCACCTGAGCTAACAGGTATGTGAGCTGGTTACTCTGCTGCGCTTAAAATTTCTTTTTTGGTTTGCTACAATGCCTTTTCTGAAACGTTGTCTCCCTCTGCTGGAACACTGACTTCTTTCATTTAATGCCTGCAGACTATAAAAGAGAAACCAACCCAAAAAGTTTGGTTGATTAGTCTGTGGCATTCTTTTAAACTGTTGCTTATGGCGGTCTCTGTGAGCTTCTCAGTGACATTCAGCCATCCAGGTATCCCGCCTGCAGTAGACGGAATGTGGCAATGGAACGCTGGCTGCGCGTGTCATAATAGGCTCTGAGCCTTTATATACCTGCGCACAGCAGCAGCCACCTTCAGTCTGCTGCTGGACAGCCAGCAGCAGCAGCAGCAGGAGAGGTAATTAATCAGCAACCCTCCTGCTAAGGGTAGACAGCTGCTCGTTCCACCCCCCCCCCCCGCCTTAATTGGTTCTCCTCCCTTCCAACGGTGTTGAGGCGGGTGGGAACAGCCGGGGGTTGAGGGTACTGTGCTAAAAGAGGTGGAGTTATGCAGATCTAAAACGCGTGGATTGCAGCAGCAGCAAGCCGAAAAGTGCAGGCATGTGAGGGATCTAGAGGTTGACAGCATGTCTTCTTAACGGGAGTCCAGGTGGCCATCTCCACAAATGGACTTTTCAGAATCCTTGGGTGGCACCGTAGTCGGAAACCAATTCTGGTTATCGCTTCTCGGCCTTTTGGCTAAGATCAAGTGTAGTATCTGTTCTTATCAGTTTAATATCTGATACGTCCCCTATCTGGGGACCATATATTAAATGGATTTTTAGAACAGGGAGATGGAAAAAGAGCTTGCTCTGTCCACTCCACGCATTGACCTGGTATTGCAGTATCTCCAGGACCGGTGCACCCCTTCTTTAATGCAGTTTCTAAAATCAGAAAGAATTGAATTCAATGCTTTTTGTTCATTTTGCTTGTTTGTCGGATTTTGGGATGGACTCTTTGGCTTTGCTTTTCTTCTCCTCATTGGATTTTTCATGTTAAAAGTTGCAGAAGCCAGATGACAAGCTCATTTTGGTTCAACTTCAGCAACTGTGCATTGCATTGCCATGTAATGTAATGTAATGCAATGCTATCTATCTAGCTCTCCCTCTATACTTCCTTTTGGATAAACAGACATATTAGGCAAGCATTTTGGAGCTTTCACCTAAATAACTACAGGTGGTGAGATAAGCTGCACAATATAATTGACCTTTCAGTATATTGTTGCACACACACCATCTATTTAGCAAATGCCCTTGTTATCAACAGCAGCCTTTTAAACTCACCTGAGCTAACAGGTATGTGAGCTGGTTACTCTGCTGCGCTTAAAATTTCTTTTTTGGTTTGCTACAATGCCTTTTCTGAAACGTTGTCTCCCTCTGCTGGAACACTGACTTCTTTCATTTAATGCCTGCAGACTATAAAAGAGAAACCAACCCAAAAAGTTTGGTTGATTAGTCTGTGGCATTCTTTTAAACTGTTGCTTATGGCGGTCTCTGTGAGCTTCTCAGTGACATTCAGCCATCCAGGTATCCCGCCTGCAGTAGACGGAATGTGGCAATGGAACGCTGGCTGCGCATGTCATAATAGGCTCTGAGCCTTTATATACCTGCGCACAGCAGCAGCCACCTTCAGTCTGCTGCTGGACAGCCAGCAGCAGCAGCAGGAGAGGTAATTAATCAGCAACCCTCCTGCTAAGGGTAGACAGCTGCTCGTTCCACCCCCCCCCCGCCTTAATTGGTTCTCCTCCGTTCCAACGGTGTTGAGGCGGGTGGGAACAGCCGGGGGTTGAGGGTACTGTGCTAAAAGAGGTGGAGTTATGCAGATCTAAAACGCGTGGATTGCAGCAGCAGCAAGCCGAAAAGTGCAGGCATGTGAGGGATCTAGAGGTTGACAGCATGTCTTCTTAACGGGAGTCCAGGTGGCCATCTCCACAAAGGGACTTTTCAGAATCCTTGGGTGGCACCGTAGTCGGAAACCAATTCTGGTTATCGCTTCTCGGCCTTTTGGCTAAGATCAAGTGTAGTATCTGTTCTTATCAGTTTAATATCTGATACGTCCCCTATCTGGGGACCATATATTAAATGGATTTTTAGAACAGGGAGATGGAAAAAGAGCTTGCTCTGTCCACTCCACGCATTGACCTGGTATTGCAGTATCTCCAGGACCGGTGCACCCCTTCTTTAATGCAGTTTCTAAAATCAGAAAGAATTGAATTCAATGCTTTTTGTTCATTTTGCTTGTTTGTCGGATTTTGGGATGGACTCTTTGGCTTTGCTTTTCTTCTCCTCATTGGATTTTTCATGTTAAAAGTTGCAGAAGCCAGATGACAAGCTCATTTTGGTTCAACTTCAGCAACTGTGCATTGCATTGCCATGTAATGTAATGTAATGCAATGCTATCTATCTAGCTCTCCCTCTATACTTCCTTTTGGATAAACAGACATATTAGGCAAGCATTTTGGAGCTTTCACCTAAATAACTACAGGTGGTGAGATAAGCTGCACAATATAATTGACCTTTCAGTATATTGTTGCACACACACCATCTATTTAGCAAATGCCCTTGTTATCAACAGCAGCCTTTTAAACTCACCTGAGCTAACAGGTATGTGAGCTGGTTACTCTGCTGCGCTTAAAATTTCTTTTTTGGTTTGCTACAATGCCTTTTCTGAAACGTTGTCTCCCTCTGCTGGAACACTGACTTCTTTCATTTAATGCCTGCAGACTATAAAAGAGAAACCAACCCAAAAAGTTTGGTTGATTAGTCTGTGGCATTCTTTTAAACTGTTGCTTATGGCGGTCTCTGTGAGCTTCTCAGTGACATTCAGCCATCCAGGTATCCCGCCTGCAGTAGACGGAATGTGGCAATGGAACGCTGGCTGCGCGTGTCATAATAGGCTCTGAGCCTTTATATACCTGCGCACAGCAGCAGCCACCTTCAGTCTGCTGCTGGACAGCCAGCAGCAGCAGCAGCAGGAGAGGTAATTAATCAGCAACCCTCCTGCTAAGGGTAGACAGCTGCTCGTTCCACCCCCCCCCCCGCCTTAATTGGTTCTCCTCCCTTCCAACGGTGTTGAGGCGGGTGGGAACAGCTGGGGGTTGAGGGTACTGTGCTAAAAGAGGTGGAGTTATGCAGATCTAAAACGCGTGGATTGCAGCAGCAGCAAGCCGAAAAGTGCAGGCATGTGAGGGATCTAGAGGTTGACAGCATGTCTTCTTAACGGGAGTCCAGGTGGCCATCTCCACAAATGGACTTTTCAGAATCCTTGGGTGGCACCGTAGTCGGAAACCAATTCTGGTTATCGCTTCTCGGCCTTTTGGCTAAGATCAAGTGTAGTATCTGTTCTTATCAGTTTAATATCTGATACGTCCCCTATCTGGGGACCATATATTAAATGGATTTTTAGAACAGGGAGATGGAAAAAGAGCTTGCTCTGTCCACTCCACGCATTGACCTGGTATTGCAGTATCTCCAGGACCGGTGCACCCCTTCTTTAATGCAGTTTCTAAAATCAGAAAGAATTGAATTCAATGCTTTTTGTTCATTTTGCTTGTTTGTCGGATTTTGGGATGGACTCTTTGGCTTTGCTTTTCTTCTCCTCATTGGATTTTTCATGTTAAAAGTTGCAGAAGCCAGATGACAAGCTCATTTTGGTTCAACTTCAGCAACTGTGCATTGCATTGCCATGTAATGTAATGTAATGCAATGCTATCTATCTAGCTCTCCCTCTATACTTCCTTTTGGATAAACAGACATATTAGGCAAGCATTTTGGAGCTTTCACCTAAATAACTACAGGTGGTGAGATAAGCTGCACAATATAATTGACCTTTCAGTATATTGTTGCACACACACCATCTATTTAGCAAATGCCCTTGTTATCAACAGCAGCCTTTTAAACTCACCTGAGCTAACAGGTATGTGAGCTGGTTACTCTGCTGCGCTTAAAATTTCTTTTTTGGTTTGCTACAATGCCTTTTCTGAAACGTTGTCTCCCTCTGCTGGAACACTGACTTCTTTCATTTAATGCCTGCAGACTATAAAAGAGAAACCAACCCAAAAAGTTTGGTTGATTAGTCTGTGGCATTCTTTTAAACTGTTGCTTATGGCGGTCTCTGTGAGCTTCTCAGTGACATTCAGCCATCCAGGTATCCCGCCTGCAGTAGACGGAATGTGGCAATGGAACGCTGGCTGCGCGTGTCATAATAGGCTCTGAGCCTTTATATACCTGCACACAGCAGCAGCCACCTTCAGTCTGCTGCTGGACAGCCAGCAGCAGCAGCAGCAGGAGAGGTAATTAATCAGCAACCCTCCTGCTAAGGGTAGACAGCTGCTCGTTCCACCCCCCCCCCGCCTTAATTGGTTCTCCTCCCTTCCAACGGTGTTGAGGCGGGTGGGAACAGCCGGGGGTTGAGGGTACTGTGCTAAAAGAGGTGGAGTTATGCAGATCTAAAACGCGTGGATTGCAGCAGCAGCAAGCCGAAAAGTGCAGGCATGTGAGGGATCTAGAGGTTGACAGCATGTCTTCTTAACGGGAGTCCAGGTGGCCATCTCCACAAATGGACTTTTCAGAATCCTTGGGTGGCACCGTAGTCGGAAACCAATTCTGGTTATCGCTTCTCGGCCTTTTGGCTAAGATCAAGTGTAGTATCTGTTCTTATCAGTTTAATATCTGATACGTCCCCTATCTGGGGACCATATATTAAATGGATTTTTAGAACAGGGAGATGGAAAAAGAGCTTGCTCTGTCCACTCCACGCATTGACCTGGTATTGCAGTATCTCCAGGACCGGTGCACCCCTTCTTTAATGCAGTTTCTAAAATCAGAAAGAATTGAATTCAATGCTTTTTGTTCATTTTGCTTGTTTGTCGGATTTTGGGATGGACTCTTTGGCTTTGCTTTTCTTCTCCTCATTGGATTTTTCATGTTAAAAGTTGCAGAAGCCAGATGACAAGCTCATTTTGGTTCAACTTCAGCAACTGTGCATTGCATTGCCATGTAATGTAATGTAATGCAATGCTATCTATCTAGCTCTCCCTCTATACTTCCTTTTGGATAAACAGACATATTAGGCAAGCATTTTGGAGCTTTCACCTAAATAACTACAGGTGGTGAGATAAGCTGCACAATATAATTGGCCTTTCAGTATATTGTTGCACACACACCATCTATTTAGCAAATGCCCTTGTTATCAACAGCAGCCTTTTAAACTCACCTGAGCTAACAGGTATGTGAGCTGGTTACTCTGCTGCGCTTAAAATTTCTTTTTTGGTTTGCTACAATGCCTTTTCTGAAACGTTGTCTCCCTCTGCTGGAACACTGACTTCTTTCATTTAATGCCTGCAGACTATAAAAGAGAAACCAACCCAAAAAGTTTGGTTGATTAGTCTGTGGCATTCTTTTAAACTGTTGCTTATGGCGGTCTCTGTGAGCTTCTCAGTGACATTCAGCCATCCAGGTATCCCGCCTGCAGTAGACGGAATGTGGCAATGGAACGCTGGCTGCGCGTGTCATAATAGGCTCTGAGCCTTTATATACCTGCGCACAGCAGCAGCCACCTTCAGTCTGCTGCTGGACAGCCAGCAGCAGCAGCAGCAGGAGAGGTAATTAATCAGCAACCCTCCTGCTAAGGGTAGACAGCTGCTCGTTCCACCCCCCCCCCGCCTTAATTGGTTCTCCTCCCTTCCAACGGTGTTGAGGCGGGTGGGAACAGCCGGGGGTTGAGGGTACTGTGCTAAAAGAGGTGGAGTTATGCAGATCTAAAACGCGTGGATTGCAGCAGCAGCAAGCCGAAAAGTGCAGGCATGTGAGGGATCTAGAGGTTGACAGCATGTCTTCTTAACGGGAGTCCAGGTGGCCATCTCCACAAATGGACTTTTCAGAATCCTTGGGTGGCACCGTAGTCGGAAACCAATTCTGGTTATCGCTTCTCGGCCTTTTGGCTAAGATCAAGTGTAGTATCTGTTCTTATCAGTTTAATATCTGATACGTCCCCTATCTGGGGACCATATATTAAATGGATTTTTAGAACAGGGAGATGGAAAAAGAGCTTGCTCTGTCCACTCCACGCATTGACCTGGTATTGCAGTATCTCCAGGACCGGTGCACCCCTTCTTTAATGCAGTTTCTAAAATCAGAAAGAATTGAATTCAATGCTTTTTGTTCATTTTGCTTGTTTGTCGGATTTTGGGATGGACTCTTTGGCTTTGCTTTTCTTCTCCTCATTGGATTTTTCATGTTAAAAGTTGCAGAAGCCAGATGACAAGCTCATTTTGGTTCAACTTCAGCAACTGTGCATTGCATTGCCATGTAATGTAATGTAATGCAATGCTATCTATCTAGCTCTCCCTCTATACTTCCTTTTGGATAAACAGACATATTAGGCAAGCATTTTGGAGCTTTCACCTAAATAACTACAGGTGGTGAGATAAGCTGCACAATATAATTGACCTTTCAGTATATTGTTGCACACACACCATCTATTTAGCAAATGCCCTTGTTATCAACAGCAGCCTTTTAAACTCACCTGAGCTAACAGGTATGTGAGCTGGTTACTCTGCTGCGCTTAAAATTTCTTTTTTGGTTTGCTACAATGCCTTTTCTGAAACGTTGTCTCCCTCTGCTGGAACACTGACTTCTTTCATTTAATGCCTGCAGACTATAAAAGAGAAACCAACCCAAAAAGTTTGGTTGATTAGTCTGTGGCATTCTTTTAAACTGTTGCTTATGGCGGTCTCTGTGAGCTTCTCAGTGACATTCAGCCATCCAGGTATCCCGCCTGCAGTAGACGGAATGTGGCAATGGAACGCTGGCTGCGCGTGTCATAATAGGCTCTGAGCCTTTATATACCTGCGCACAGCAGCAGCCACCTTCAGTCTGCTGCTGGACAGCCAGCAGCAGCAGCAGCAGGAGAGGTAATTAATCAGCAACCCTCCTGCTAAGGGTAGACAGCTGCTCGTTCCACCCCCCCCCCCCCGCCTTAATTGGTTCTCCTCCCTTCCAACGGTGTTGAGGCGGGTGAGAACAGCCGGGGGTTGAGGGTACTGTGCTAAAAGAGGTGGAGTTATGCAGATCTAAAACGCGTGGATTGCAGCAGCAGCAAGCCGAAAAGTGCAGGCATGTGAGGGATCTAGAGGTTGACAGCATGTCTTCTTAACGGGAGTCCAGGTGGCCATCTCCACAAATGGACTTTTCATTATCCTTGGGTGGCACCGTAGTCGGAAACCAATTCTGGTTATCGCTTCTCGGCCTTTTGGCTAAGATCAAGTGTAGTATCTGTTCTTATCAGTTTAATATCTGATACGTCCCCTATCTGGGGACCATATATTAAATGGATTTTTAGAACAGGGAGATGGAAAAAGTGCTTGCTCTGTCCACTCCACGCATTGACCTGGTATTGCAGTATCTCCAGGATCGGTGCACCCCTTCTTTAATGCAGTTTCTAAAATCAGAAAGAATTGAATTCAATGCTTTTTGTTCATTTTGCTTGTTTGTCGGATTTTGGGATGGACTCTTTGGCTTTGCTTTTCTTCTCCTCATTGGATTTTTCATGTTAAAAGTTGCAGAAGCCAGATGACAAGCTCATTTTGGTTCAACTTCAGCAACTGTGCATTGCATTGCCATGTAATGTAATGTAATGCAATGCTATCTATCTAGCTCTCCCTCTATACTTCCTTTTGGATAAACAGACATATTAGGCAAGCATTTTGGAGCTTTCACCTAAATAACTACAGGTGGTGAGATAAGCTGCACAATATAATTGACCTTTCAGTATATTGTTGCACACACACCATCTATTTAGCAAATGCCCTTGTTATCAACAGCAGCCTTTTAAACTCACCTGAGCTAACAGGTATGTGAGCCGGTTACTCTGCTGCGCTTAAAATTTCTTTTTTGGTTTGCTACAATGCCTTTTCTGAAACGTTGTCTCCCTCTGCTGGAACACTGACTTCTTTCATTTAATGCCTGCAGACTATAAAAGAGAAACCAACCCAAAAAGTTTGGTTGATTAGTCTGTGGCATTCTTTTAAACTGTTGCTTATGGCGGTCTCTGTGAGCTTCTCAGTGACATTCAGCCATCCAGGTATCCCGCCTGCAGTAGACGGAATGTGGCAATGGAACGCTGGCTGCGCGTGTCATAATAGGCTCTGAGCCTTTATATACCTGCGCACAGCAGCAGCCACCTTCAGTCTGCTGCTGGACAGCCAGCAGCAGCAGCAGCAGGAGAGGTAATTAATCAGCAACCCTCCTGCTAAGGGTAGACAGCTGCTCGTTCCACCCCCCCCCCCCGCCTTAATTGGTTCTCCTCCCTTCCAACGGTGTTGAGGCGGGTGGGAACAGCCGGGGGTTGAGGGTACTGTGCTAAAAGAGGTGGAGTTATGCAGATCTAAAACGCGTGGATTGCAGCAGCAGCAAGCCGAAAAGTGCAGGCATGTGAGGGATCTAGAGGTTGACAGCATGTCTTCTTAACGGGAGTCCAGGTGGCCATCTCCACAAATGGACTTTTCAGAATCCTTGGGTGGCACCGTAGTCGGAAACCAATTCTGGTTATCGCTTCTCGGCCTTTTGGCTAAGATCAAGTGTAGTATCTGTTCTTATCAGTTTAATATCTGATACGTCCCCTATCTGGGGACCATATATTAAATGGATTTTTAGAACAGGGAGATGGAAAAAGAGCTTGCTCTGTCCACTCCACGCATTGACCTGGTATTGCAGTATCTCCAGGACCGGTGCACCCCTTCTTTAATGCAGTTTCTAAAATCAGAAAGAATTGAATTCAATGCTTTTTGTTCATTTTGCTTGTTTGTCGGATTTTGGGATGGACTCTTTGGCTTTGCTTTTCTTCTCCTCATTGGATTTTTCATGTTAAAAGTTGCAGAAGCCAGATGACAAGCTCATTTTGGTTCAACTTCAGCAACTGTGCATTGCATTGCCATGTAATGTAATGTAATGCAATGCTATCTATCTAGCTCTCCCTCTATACTTCCTTTTGGATAAACAGACATATTAGGCAAGCATTTTGGAGCTTTCACCTAAATAACTACAGGTGGTGAGATAAGCTGCACAATATAATTGACCTTTCAGTATATTGTTGCACACACACCATTTATTTAGCAAATGCCCTTGTTATCAACAGCAGCCTTTTAAACTCACCTGAGCTAACAGGTATGTGAGCTGGTTACTCTGCTGCGCTTAAAATTTCTTTTTTGGTTTGCTACAATGCCTTTTCTGAAACGTTGTCTCCCTCTGCTGGAACACTGACTTCTTTCATTTAATGCCTGCAGACTATAAAAGAGAAACCAACCCAAAAAGTTTGGTTGATTAGTCTGTGGCATTCTTTTAAACTGTTGCTTATGGCGGTCTCTGTGAGCTTCTCAGTGACATTCAGCCATCCAGGTATCCCGCCTGCAGTAGACGGAATGTGGCAATGGAACGCTGGCTGCGCGTGTCATAATAGGCTCTGAGCCTTTATATACCTGCGCACAGCAGCAGCCACCTTCAGTCTGCTGCTGGACAGCCAGCAGCAGCAGCAGCAGGAGAGGTAATTAATCAGCAACCCTCCTGCTAAGGGTAGACAGCTGCTCGTTCCACCCCCCCCCCCCGCCTTAATTGGTTCTCCTCCCTTCCAACGGTGTTGAGGCGGGTGGGAACAGCCGGGGGTTGAGGGTACTGTGCTAAAAGAGGTGGAGTTATGCAGATCTAAAACGCGTGGATTGCAGCAGCAGCAAGCCGAAAAGTGCAGGCATGTGAGGGATCTAGAGGTTGACAGCATGTCTTCTTAACGGGAGTCCAGGTGGCCATCTCCACAAATGGACTTTTCAGAATCCTTGGGTGGCACCGTAGTCGGAAACCAATTCTGGTTATCGCTTCTCGGCCTTTTGGCTAAGATCAAGTGTAGTATCTGTTCTTATCAGTTTAATATCTGATACGTCCCCTATCTGGGGACCATATATTAAATGGATTTTTAGAACAGGGAGATGGAAAAAGAGCTTGCTCTGTCCACTCCACGCATTGACCTGGTATTGCAGTATCTCCAGGACCGGTGCACCCCTTCTTTAATGCAGTTTCTAAAATCAGAAAGAATTGAATTCAATGCTTTTTGTTCATTTTGCTTGTTTGTCGGATTTTGGGATGGACTCTTTGGCTTTGCTTTTCTTCTCCTCATTGGATTTTTCATGTTAAAAGTTGCAGAAGCCAGATGACAAGCTCATTTTGGTTCAACTTCAGCAACTGTGCATTGCATTGCCATGTAATGTAATGTAATGCAATGCTATCTATCTAGCTCTCCCTCTATACTTCCTTTTGGATAAACAGACATATTAGGCAAGCATTTTGGAGCTTTCACCTAAATAACTACAGGTGGTGAGATAAGCTGCACAATATAATTGACCTTTCAGTATATTGTTGCACACACACCATCTATTTAGCAAATGCCCTTGTTATCAACAGCAGCCTTTTAAACTCACCTGAGCTAACAGGTATGTGATCTGGTTACTCTGCTGCGCTTAAAATTTCTTTTTTGGTTTGCTACAATGCCTTTTCTGAAACGTTGTCTCCCTCTGCTGGAACACTGACTTCTTTCATTTAATGCCTGCAGACTATAAAAGAGAAACCAACCCAAAAAGTTTGGTTGATTAGTCTGTGGCATTCTTTTAAACTGTTGCTTATGGCGGTCTCTGTGAGCTTCTCAGTGACATTCAGCCATCCAGGTATCCCGCCTGCAGTAGACGGAATGTGGCAATGGAACGCTGGCTGCGCGTGTCATAATAGGCTCTGAGCCTTTATATACCTGCGCACAGCAGCAGCCACCTTCAGTCTGCTGCTGGACAGCCAGCAGCAGCAGCAGCAGGAGAGGTAATTAATCAGCAACCCTCCTGCTAAGGGTAGACAGCTGCTCGTTCCACCCCCCCCCCCCCCGGCTTAATTGGTTCTCCTCCCTTCCAACGGTGTTGAGGCGGGTGGGAACAGCCGGGGGTTGAGGGTACTGTGCTAAAAGAGGTGGAGTTATGCAGATCTAAAACGCGTGGATTGCAGCAGCAGCAAGCCGAAAAGTGCAGGCATGTGAGGGATCTAGAGGTTGACAGCATGTCTTCTTAACGGGAGTCCAGGTGGCCATCTCCACAAATGGACTTTTCAGAATCCTTGGGTGGCACCGTAGTCGGAAACCAATTCTGGTTATCGCTTCTCGGCCTTTTGGCTAAGATCAAGTGTAGTATCTGTTCTTATCAGTTTAATATCTGATACGTCCCCTATCTGGGGACCATATATTAAATGGATTTTTAGAACAGGGAGATGGAAAAAGAGCTTGCTCTGTCCACTCCACGCATTGACCTGGTATTGCAGTATCTCCAGGACCGGTGCACCCCTTCTTTAATGCAGTTTCTAAAATCAGAAAGAATTGAATTCAATGCTTTTTGTTCACTTTGCTTGTTTGTCGGATTTTGGGATGGACTCTTTGGCTTTGCTTTTCTTCTCCTCATTGGATTTTTCATGTTAAAAGTTGCAGAAGCCAGATGACAAGCTCATTTTGGTTCAACTTCAGCAACTGTGCATTGCATTGCCATGTAATGTAATGTAATGCAATGCTATCTATCTAGCTCTCCCTCTATACTTCCTTTTGGATAAACAGACATATTAGGCAAGCATTTTGGAGCTTTCACCTAAATAACTACAGGTGGTGAGATAAGCTGCACAATATAATTGACCTTTCAGTATATTGTTGCACACACACCATCTATTTAGCAAATGCCCTTGTTATCAACAGCAGCCTTTTAAACTCACCTGAGCTAACAGGTATGTGAGCTGGTTACTCTGCTGCGCTTAAAATTTCTTTTTTGGTTTGCTACAATGCCTTTTCTGAAACGTTGTCTCCCTCTGCTGGAACACTGACTTCTTCCATTTAATGCCTGCAGACTATAAAAGAGAAACCAACCCAAAAAGTTTGGTTGATTAGTCTGTGGCATTCTTTTAAACTGTTGCTTATGGCGGTCTCTGTGAGCTTCTCAGTGACATTCAGCCATCCAGGTATCCCGCCTGCAGTAGACGGAATGTGGCAATGGAACGCTGGCTGCGCGTGTCATAATAGGCTCTGAGCCTTTATATACCTGCGCACAGCAGCAGCCACCTTCAGTCTGCTGCTGGACAGCCAGCAGCAGCAGCAGCAGGAGAGGTGATTAATCAGCAACCCTCCTGCTAAGGGTAGACAGCTGCTCGTTCCACCCCCCCCCCCCCCGCCTTAATTGGTTCTCCTCCCTTCCAACGGTGTTGAGGCGGGTGGGAACAGCCGGGGGTTGAGGGTACTGTGCTAAAAGAGGTGGAGTTATGCAGATCTAAAACGCGTGGATTGCAGCAGCAGCAAGCCGAAAAGTGCAGGCATGTGAGGGATCTAGAGGTTGACAGCATGTCTTCTTAACGGGAGTCCAGGTGGCCATCTCCACAAATGGACTTTTCAGAATCCTTGGGTGGCACCGTAGTCGGAAACCAATTCTGGTTATCGCTTCTCGGCCTTTTGGCTAAGATCAAGTGTAGTATCTGTTCTTATCAGTTTAATATCTGATACGTCCCCTATCTGGGGACCATATATTAAATGGATTTTTAGAACAGGGAGATGGAAAAAGAGCTTGCTCTGTCCACTCCACGCATTGACCTGGTATTGCAGTATCTCCAGGACCGGTGCACCCCTTCTTTAATGCAGTTTCTAAAATCAGAAAGAATTGAATTCAATGCTTTTTGTTCATTTTGCTTGTTTGTCGGATTTTGGGATGGACTCTTTGGCTTTGCTTTTCTTCTCCTCATTGGATTTTTCATGTTAAAAGTTGCAGAAGCCAGATGACAAGCTCATTTTGGTTCAACTTCAGCAACTGTGCATTGCATTGCCATGTAATGTAATGTAATGCAATGCTATCTATCTAGCTCTCCCTCTATACTTCCTTTTGGATAAACAGACATATTAGGCAAGCATTTTGGAGCTTTCACCTAAATAACTACAGGTGGTGAGATAAGCTGCACAATATAATTGACCTTTCAGTATATTGTTGCACACACACCATCTATTTAGCAAATGCCCTTGTTATCAACAGCAGCCTTTTAAACTCACCTGAGCTAACAGGTATGTGAGCTGGTTACTCTGCTGCGCTTAAAATTTCTTTTTTGGTTTGCTACAATGCCTTTTCTGAAACGTTGTCTCCCTCTGCTGGAACACTGACTTCTTTCATTTAATGCCTGCAGACTATAAAAGAGAAACCAACCCAAAAAGTTTGGTTGATTAGTCTGTGGCATTCTTTTAAACTGTTGCTTATGGCGGTCTCTGTGAGCTTCTCAGTGACATTCAGCCATCCAGGTATCCCGCCTGCAGTAGACGGAATGTGGCAATGGAACGCTGGCTGCGCGTGTCATAATAGGCTCTGAGCCTTTATATACCTGCGCACAGCAGCAGCCACCTTCAGTCTGCTGCTGGACAGCCAGCAGCAGCAGCAGCAGGAGAGGTAATTAATCAGCAACCCTCCTGCTAAGGGTAGACAGCTGCTCGTTCCACCCCCCCCCCCCGCCTTAATTGGTTCTCCTCCCTTCCAACGGTGTTGAGGCGGGTGGGAACAGCCGGGGGTTGAGGGTACTGTGCTAAAAGAGGTGGAGTTATGCAGATCTAAAACGCGTGGATTGCAGCAGCAGCAAGCCGAAAAGTGCAGGCATGTGAGGGATCTAGAGGTTGACAGCATGTCTTCTTAGCGGGAGTCCAGGTGGCCATCTCCACAAATGGACTTTTCAGAATCCTTGGGTGGCACCGTAGTCGGAAACCAATTCTGGTTATCGCTTCTCGGCCTTTTGGCTAAGATCAAGTGTAGTATCTGTTCTTATCAGTTTAATATCTGATACGTCCCCTATCTGGGGACCATATATTAAATGGATTTTTAGAACAGGGAGATGGAAAAAGAGCTTGCTCTGTCCACTCCACGCATTGACCTGGTATTGCAGTATCTCCAGGACCGGTGCACCCCTTCTTTAATGCAGTTTCTAAAATCAGAAAGAATTGAATTCAATGCTTTTTGTTCATTTTGCTTGTTTGTCGGATTTTGGGATGGACTCTTTGGCTTTGCTTTTCTTCTCCTCATTGGATTTTTCATGTTAAAAGTTGCAGAAGCCAGATGACAAGCTCATTTTGGTTCAACTTCAGCAACTGTGCATTGCATTGCCATGTAATGTAATGTAATGCAATGCTATCTATCTAGCTCTCCCTCTATACTTCCTTTTGGATAAACAGACATATTAGGCAAGCATTTTGGAGCTTTCACCTAAATAACTACAGGTGGTGAGATAAGCTGCACAATATAATTGACCTTTCAGTATATTGTTGCACACACACCATCTATTTAGCAAATGCCCTTGTTATCAACAGCAGCCTTTTAAACTCACCTGAGCTAACAGGTATGTGAGCTGGTTACTCTGCTGCGCTTAAAATTTCTTTTTTGGTTTGCTACAATGCCTTTTCTGAAACGTTGTCTCCCTCTGCTGGAACACTGACTTCTTTCATTTAATGCCTGCAGACTATAAAAGAGAAACCAACCCAAAAAGTTTGGTTGATTAGTCTGTGGCATTCTTTTAAACTGTTGCTTATGGCGGTCTCTGTGAGCTTCTCAGTGACATTCAGCCATCCAGGTATCCCGCCTGCAGTAGACGGAATGTGGCAATGGAACGCTGGCTGCGCGTGTCATAATAGGCTCTGAGCCTTTATATACCTGCGCACAGCAGCAGCCACCTTCAGTCTGCTGCTGGACAGCCAGCAGCAGCAGCAGCAGGAGAGGTAATTAATCAGCAACCCTCCTGCTAAGGGTAGACAGCTGCTCGTTCCACCCCCCCCCCCCCCGCCTTAATTGGTTCTCCTCCCTTCCAACGGTGTTGAGGCGGGTGGGAACAGCCGGGGGTTGAGGGTACTGTGCTAAAAGAGGTGGAGTTATGCAGATCTAAAACGCGTGGATTGCAGCAGCAGCAAGCCGAAAAGTGCAGGCATGTGAGGGATCTAGAGGTTGACAGCATGTCTTCTTAACGGGAGTCCAGGTGGCCATCTCCACAAATGGACTTTTCAGAATCCTTGGGTGGCACCGTAGTCGGAAACCAATTCTGGTTATCGCTTCTCGGCCTTTTGGCTAAGATCAAGTGTAGTATCTGTTCTTATCAGTTTAATATCTGATACGTCCCCTATCTGGGGACCATATATTAAATGGATTTTTAGAACAGGGAGATGGAAAAAGTGCTTGCTCTGTCCACTCCACGCATTGACCTGGTATTGCAGTATCTCCAGGACCGGTGCACCCCTTCTTTAATGCAGTTTCTAAAATCAGAAAGAATTGAATTCAATGCTTTTTGTTCATTTTGCTTGTTTGTCGGATTTTGGGATGGACTCTTTGGCTTTGCTTTTCTTCTCCTCATTGGATTTTTCATGTTAAAAGTTGCAGAAGCCAGATGACAAGCTCATTTTGGTTCAACTTCAGCAACTGTGCATTGCATTGCCATGTAATGTAATGTAATGCAATGCTATCTATCTAGCTCTCCCTCTATACTTCCTTTTGGATAAACAGACATATTAGGCAAGCATTTTGGAGCTTTCACCTAAATAACTACAGGTGGTGAGATAAGCTGCACAATATAATTGACCTTTCAGTATATTGTTGCACACACACCATCTATTTAGCAAATGCCCTTGTTATCAACAGCAGCCTTTTAAACTCACCTGAGCTAACAGGTATGTGAGCTGGTTACTCTGCTGCGCTTAAAATTTCTTTTTTGGTTTGCTACAATGCCTTTTCTGAAACGTTGTCTCCCTCTGCTGGAACACTGACTTCTTTCATTTAATGCCTGCAGACTATAAAAGAGAAACCAACCCAAAAAGTTTGGTTGATTAGTCTGTGGCATTCTTTTAAACTGTTGCTTATGGCGGTCTCTGTGAGCTTCTCAGTGACATTCAGCCATCCAGGTATCCCGCCTGCAGTAGACGGAATGTGGCAATGGAACGCTGGCTGCGCGTGTCATAATAGGCTCTGAGCCTTTATATACCTGCGCACAGCAGCAGCCACCTTCAGTCTGCTGCTGGACAGCCAGCAGCAGCAGCAGCAGGAGAGGTAATTAATCAGCAACCCTCCTGCTAAGGGTAGACAGCTGCTCGTTCCACCCCCCCCCCCCCCGCCTTAATTGGTTCTCCTCCCTTCCAACGGTGTTGAGGCGGGTGGGAACAGCCGGGGGTTGAGGGTACTGTGCTAAAAGAGGTGGAGTTATGCAGATCTAAAACGCGTGGATTGCAGCAGCAGCAAGCCGAAAAGTGCAGGCATGTGAGGGATCTAGAGGCTGACAGCATGTCTTCTTAACGGGAGTCCAGGTGGCCATCTCCACAAATGGACTTTTCAGAATCCTTGGGTGGCACCGTAGTCGGAAACCAATTCTGGTTATCGCTTCTCGGCCTTTTGGCTAAGATCAAGTGTAGTATCTGTTCTTATCAGTTTAATATCTGATACGTCCCCTATCTGGGGACCATATATTAAATGGATTTTTAGAACAGGGAGATGGAAAAAGAGCTTGCTCTGTCCACTCCACGCATTGACCTGGTATTGCAGTATCTCCAGGACCGGTGCACCCCTTCCTTAATGCAGTTTCTAAAATCAGAAAGAATTGAATTCAATGCTTTTTGTTCATTTTGCTTGTTTGTCGGATTTTGGGATGGACTCTTTGGCTTTGCTTTTCTTCTCCTCATTGGATTTTTCATGTTAAAAGTTGCAGAAGCCAGATGACAAGCTCATTTTGGTTCAACTTCAGCAACTGTGCATTGCATTGCCATGTAATGTAATGTAATGCAATGCTATCTATCTAGCTCTCCCTCTATACTTCCTTTTGGATAAACAGACATATTAGGCAAGCATTTTGGAGCTTTCACCTAAATAACTACAGGTGGTGAGATAAGCTGCACAATATAATTGACCTTTCAGTATATTGTTGCACACACACCATCTATTTAGCAAATGCCCTTGTTATCAACAGCAGCCTTTTAAACTCACCTGAGCTAACAGGTATGTGAGCTGGTTACTCTGCTGCGCTTAAAATTTCTTTTTTGGTTTGCTACAATGCCTTTTCTGAAACGTTGTCTCCCTCTGCTGGAACACTGACTTCTTTCATTTAATGCCTGCAGACTATAAAAGAGAAACCAACCCAAAAAGTTTGGTTGATTAGTCTGTGGCATTCTTTTAAACTGTTGCTTATGGCGGTCTCTGTGAGCTTCTCAGTGACATTCAGCCATCCAGGTATCCCGCCTGCAGTAGACGGAATGTGGCAATGGAACGCTGGCTGCGCGTGTCATAATAGGCTCTGAGCCTTTATATACCTGCGCACAGCAGCAGCCACCTTCAGTCTGCTGCTGGACAGCCAGCAGCAGCAGCAGCAGGAGAGGTAATTAATCAGCAACCCTCCTGCTAAGGGTAGACAGCTGCTCGTTCCACCCCCCCCCCCCCCGCCTTAATTGGTTCTCCTCCCTTCCAACGGTGTTGAGGCGGGTGGGAACAGCCGGGGGTTGAGGGTACTGTGCTAAAAGAGGTGGAGTTATGCAGATCTAAAACGCGTGGATTGCAGCAGCAGCAAGCCGAAAAGTGCAGGCATGTGAGGGATCTAGAGGTTGACAGCATGTCTTCTTAACGGGAGTCCAGGTGGCCATCTCCACAAATGGACTTTTCAGAATCCTTGGGTGGCACCGTAGTCGGAAACCAATTCTGGTTATCGCTTCTCGGCCTTTTGGCTAAGATCAAGTGTAGTATCTGTTCTTATCAGTTTAATATCTGATACGTCCCCTATCTGGGGACCATATATTAAATGGATTTTTAGAACAGGGAGATGGAAAAAGTGCTTGCTCTGTCCACTCCACGCATTGACCTGGTATTGCAGTATCTCCAGGACCGGTGCACCCCTTCTTTAATGCAGTTTCTAAAATCAGAAAGAATTGAATTCAATGCTTTTTGTTCATTTTGCTTGTTTGTCGGATTTTGGGATGGACTCTTTGGCTTTGCTTTTCTTCTCCTCATTGGATTTTTCATGTTAAAAGTTGCAGAAGCCAGATGACAAGCTCATTTTGGTTCAACTTCAGCAACTGTGCATTGCATTGCCATGTAATGTAATGTAATGCAATGCTATCTATCTAGCTCTCCCTCTATACTTCCTTTTGGATAAACAGACATATTAGGCAAGCATTTTGGAGCTTTCACCTAAATAACTACAGGTGGTGAGATAAGCTGCACAATATAATTGACCTTTCAGTATATTGTTGCACACACACCATCTATTTAGCAAATGCCCTTGTTATCAACAGCAGCCTTTTAAACTCACCTGAGCTAACAGGTATGTGAGCTGGTTACTCTGCTGCGCTTAAAATTTCTTTTTTGGTTTGCTACAATGCCTTTTCTGAAACGTTGTCTCCCTCTGCTGGAACACTGACTTCTTTCATTTAATGCCTGCAGACTATAAAAGAGAAACCAACCCAAAAAGTTTGGTTGATTAGTCTGTGGCATTCTTTTAAACTGTTGCTTATGGCGGTCTCTGTGAGCTTCTCAGTGACATTCAGCCATCCAGGTATCCCGCCTGCAGTAGACGGAATGTGGCAATGGAACGCTGGCTGCGCGTGTCATAATAGGCTCTGAGCCTTTATATACCTGCGCACAGCAGCAGCCACCTTCAGTCTGCTGCTGGACAGCCAGCAGCAGCAGCAGCAGGAGAGGTAATTAATCAGCAACCCTCCTGCTAAGGGCAGACAGCTGCTCGTTCCACCCCCCCCCCCGCCTTAATTGGTTCTCCTCCCTTCCAACGGTGTTGAGGCGGGTGGGAACAGCCGGGGGTTGAGGGTACTGTGCTAAAAGAGGTGGAGTTATGCAGATCTAAAACGTGTGGATTGCAGCAGCAGCAAGCCGAAAAGTGCAGGCATGTGAGGGATCTAGAGGTTGACAGCATGTCTTCTTAACGGGAGTCCAGGTGGCCATCTCCACAAATGGACTTTTCAGAATCCTTGGGTGGCACCGTAGTCGGAAACCAATTCTGGTTATCGCTTCTCGGCCTTTTGGCTAAGATCAAGTGTAGTATCTGTTCTTATCAGTTTAATATCTGATACGTCCCCTATCTGGGGACCATATATTAAATGGATTTTTAGAACAGGGAGATGGAAAAAGAGCTTGCTCTGTCCACTCCACGCATTGACCTGGTATTGAAGTATCTCCAGGACCGGTGCACCAATTCTTTAATGCAGTTTCTAAAATCAGAAAGAATTGAATTCAATGCTTTTTGTTCATTTTGCTTGTTTGTCGGATTTTGGGATGGACTCTTTGGCTTTGCTTTTCTTCTCCTCATTGGATTTTTCATGTTAAAAGTTGCAGAAGCCAGATGACAAGCTCATTTTGGTTCAACTTCAGCAACTGTGCATTGCATTGCCATGTAATGTAATGTAATGCAATGCTATCTATCTAGCTCTCCCTCTATACTTCCTTTTGGATAAACAGACATATTAGGCAAGCATTTTGGAGCTTTCACCTAAATAACTACAGGTGGTGAGATAAGCTGCACAATATAATTGACCTTTCAGTATATTGTTGCACACACACCATCTATTTAGCAAATGCCCTTGTTATCAACAGCAGCCTTTTAAACTCACCTGAGCTAACAGGTATGTGAGCTGGTTACTCTGCTGCGCTTAAAATTTCTTTTTTGGTTTGCTACAATGCCTTTTCTGAAACGTTGTCTCCCTCTGCTGGAACACTGACTTCTTTCATTTAATGCCTGCAGACTATAAAAGAGAAACCAACCCAAAAAGTTTGGTTGATTAGTCTGTGGCATTCTTTTAAACTGTTGCTTATGGCGGTCTCTGTGAGCTTCTCAGTGACATTCAGCCATCCAGGTATCCCGCCTGCAGTAGACGGAATGTGGCAATGGAACGCTGGCTGCGCGTGTCATAATAGGCTCTGAGCCTTTATATACCTGCGCACAGCAGCAGCCACCTTCAGTCTGCTGCTGGACAGCCAGCAGCAGCAGCAGCAGGAGAGGTAATTAATCAGCAACCCTCCTGCTAAGGGTAGACAGCTGCTCGTTCCACCCCCCCCCCCCGCCTTAATTGGTTCTCCTCCCTTCCAACGGTGTTGAGGCGGGTGGGAACAGCCGGGGGTTGAGGGTACTGTGCTAAAAGAGGTGGAGTTATGCAGATCTAAAACGCGTGGATTGCAGCAGCAGCAAGCCGAAAAGTGCAGGCATGTGAGGGATCTAGAGGTTGACAGCATGTCTTCTTAACGGGAGTCCAGGTGGCCATCTCCACAAATGGACTTTTCAGAATCCTTGGGTGGCACCGTAGTCGGAAACCAATTCTGGTTATCGCTTCTCGGCCTTTTGGCTAAGATCAAGTGTAGTATCTGTTCTTATCAGTTTAATATCTGATACGTCCCCTATCTGGGGACCATATATTAAATGGATTTTTAGAACAGGGAGATGGAAAAAGTGCTTGCTCTGTCCACTCCACGCATTGACCTGGTATTGCAGTATCTCCAGGACCGGTGCACCCCTTCTTTAATGCAGTTTCTAAAATCAGAAAGAATTGAATTCAATGCTTTTTGTTCATTTTGCTTGTTTGTCGGATTTTGGGATGGACTCTTTGGCTTTGCTTTTCTTCTCCTCATTGGATTTTTCATGTTAAAAGTTGCAGAAGCCAAATGACAAGCTCATTTTGGTTCAACTTCAGCAACTGTGCATTGCATTGCCATGTAATGTAATGTAATGCAATGCTATCTATCTAGCTCTCCCTCTATACTTCCTTTTGGATAAACAGACATATTAGGAAAGCATTTTGGAGCTTTCACCTAAATAACTACAGGTGGTGAGATAAGCTGCACAATATAATTGACCTTTCAGTATATTGTTGCACACACACCATCTATTTAGCAAATGCCCTTGTTATCAACAGCAGCCTTTTAAACTCACCTGAGCTAACAGGTATGTGAGCTGGTTACTCTGCTGCGCTTAAAATTTCTTTTTTGGTTTGCTACAATGCCTTTTCTGAAACGTTGTCTCCCTCTGCTGGAACACTGACTTCTTTCATTTAATGCCTGCAGACTATAAAAGAGAAACCAACCCAAAAAGTTTGGTTGATTAGTCTGTGGCATTCTTTTAAACTGTTGCTTATGGCGGTCTCTGTGAGCTTCTCAGTGACATTCAGCCATCCAGGTATCCCGCCTGCAGTAGACGGAATGTGGCAATGGAACGCTGGCTGCGCGTGTCATAATAGGCTCTGAGCCTTTATATACCTGCGCACAGCAGCAGCCACCTTCAGTCTGCTGCTGGACAGCCAGCAGCAGCAGCAGCAGGAGAGGTAATTAATCAGCAACCCTCCTGCTAAGGGTAGACAGCTGCTCGTTCCACCCCCCCCCCCGCCTTAATTGGTTCTCCTCCCTTCCAACGGTGTTGAGGCGGGTGGGAACAGCCGGGGGTTGAGGGTACTGTGCTAAAAGAGGTGGAGTTATGCAGATCTAAAACGTGTGGATTGCAGCAGCAGCAAGCCGAAAAGTGCAGGCATGTGAGGGATCTAGAGGTTGACAGCATGTCTTCTTAACGGGAGTCCAGGTGGCCATCTCCACAAATGGACTTTTCAGAATCCTTGGGTGGCACCGTAGTCGGAAACCAATTCTGGTTATCGCTTCTCGGCCTTTTGGCTAAGATCAAGTGTAGTATCTGTTCTTATCAGTTTAATATCTGATACGTCCCCTATCTGGGGACCATATATTAAATGGATTTTTAGAACAGGGAGATGGAAAAAGAGCTTGCTCTGTCCACTCCACGCATTGACCTGGTATTGCAGTATCTCCAGGACCGGTGCACCAATTCTTTAATGCAGTTTCTAAAATCAGAAAGAATTGAATTCAATGCTTTTTGTTCATTTTGCTTGTTTGTCGGATTTTGGGATGGACTCTTTGGCTTTGCTTTTCTTCTCCTCATTGGATTTTTCATGTTAAAAGTTGCAGAAGCCAGATGACAAGCTCATTTTGGTTCAACTTCAGCAACTGTGCATTGCATTGCCATGTAATGTAATGTAATGCAATGCTATCTATCTAGCTCTCCCTCTATACTTCCTTTTGGATAAACAGACATATTAGGCAAGCATTTTGGAGCTTTCACCTAAATAACTACAGGTGGTGAGATAAGCTGCACAATATAATTGACCTTTCAGTATATTGTTGCACACACACCATCTATTTAGCAAATGCCCTTGTTATCAACAGCAGCCTTTTAAACTCACCTGAGCTAACAGGTATGTGAGCTGGTTACTCTGCTGCGCTTAAAATTTCTTTTTTGGTTTGCTACAATGCCTTTTCTGAAACGTTGTCTCCCTCTGCTGGAACACTGACTTCTTTCATTTAATGCCTGCAGACTATAAAAGAGAAACCAACCCAAAAAGTTTGGTTGATTAGTCTGTGGCATTCTTTTAAACTGTTGCTTATGGCGGTCTCTGTGAGCTTCTCAGTGACATTCAGCCATCCAGGTATCCCGCCTGCAGTAGACGGAATGTGGCAATGGAACGCTGGCTGCGCGTGTCATAATAGGCTCTGAGCCTTTATATACCTGCGCACAGCAGCAGCCACCTTCAGTCTGCTGCTGGACAGCCAGCAGCAGCAGCAGCAGGAGAGGTAATTAATCAGCAACCCTCCTGCTAAGGGTAGACAGCTGCTCGTTCCACCCCCCCCCGCCTTAATTGGTTCTCCTCCCTTCCAACGGTGTTGAGGCGGGTGGGAACAGCCGGGGGTTGAGGGTACTGTGCTAAAAGAGGTGGAGTTATGCAGATCTAAAACGCGTGGATTGCAGCAGCAGCAAGCCGAAAAGTGCAGGCATGTGAGGGATCTAGAGGTTGACAGCATGTCTTCTTAACGGGAGTCCAGGTGGCCATCTCCACAAATGGACTTTTCAGAATCCTTGGGTGGCACCGTAGTCGGAAACCAATTCTGGTTATCGCTTCTCGGCCTTTTGGCTAAGATCAAGTGTAGTATCTGTTCTTATCAGTTTAATATCTTATACGTCCCCTATCTGGGGACCATATATTAAATGGATTTTTAGAACAGGGAGATGGAAAAAGAGCTTGCTCTGTCCACTCCACGCATTGACCTGGTATTGCAGTATCTCCAGGACCGGTGCACCCCTTCTTTAATGCAGTTTCTAAAATCAGAAAGAATTGAATTCAATGCTTTTTGTTCATTTTGCTTGTTTGTCGGATTTTGGGATGGACTCTTTGGCTTTGCTTTTCTTCTCCTCATTGGATTTTTCATGTTAAAAGTTGCAGAAGCCAGATGACAAGCTCATTTTGGTTCAACTTCAGCAACTGTGCATTGCATTGCCATGTAATGTAATGTAATGCAATGCTATCTATCTAGCTCTCCCTCTATACTTCCTTTTGGATAAACAGACATATTAGGCAAGCATTTTGGAGCTTTCACCTAAATAACTACAGGTGGTGAGATAAGCTGCACAATATAATTGACCTTTCAGTATATTGTTGCACACACACCATCTATTTAGCAAATGCCCTTGTTATCAACAGCAGCCTTTTAAACTCACCTGAGCTAACAGGTATGTGAGCTGGTTACTCTGCTGCGCTTAAAATTTCTTTTTTGGTTTGCTACAATGCCTTTTCTGAAACGTTGTCTCCCTCTGCTGGAACACTGACTTCTTTCATTTAATTCCTGCAGACTATAAAAGAGAAACCAACCCAAAAAGTTTGGTTGATTAGTCTGTGGCATTCTTTTAAACTGTTGCTTATGGCGGTCTCTGTGAGCTTCTCAGTGACATTCAGCCATCCAGGTATCCCGCCTGCAGTAGACGGAATGTGGCAATGGAACGCTGGCTGCGCGTGTCATAATAGGCTCTGAGCCTTTATATACCTGCGCACAGCAGCAGCCACCTTCAGTCTGCTGCTGGACAGCCAGCAGCAGCAGCAGCAGGAGAGGTAATTAATCAGCAACCCTCCTGCTAAGGGTAGACAGCTGCTCGTTCCACCCCCCCCCCCGCCTTAATTGGTTCTCCTCCCTTCCAACGGTGTTGAGGCGGGTGGGAACAGCCGGGGGTTGAGGGTACTGTGCTAAAAGAGGTGGAGTTATGCAGATCTAAAACGCGTGGATTGCAGCAGCAGCAAGCCGAAAAGTGCAGGCATGTGAGGGATCTAGAGGTTGACAGCATGTCTTCTTAACGGGAGTCCAGGTGGCCATCTCCACAAATGGACTTTTCAGAATCCTTGGGTGGCACCGTAGTCGGAAACCAATTCTGGTTATCGCTTCTCGGCCTTTTGGCTAAGATCAAGTGTAGTATCTTTCGAAAAGGCGGTTTTGGATGTTGGCCGCCCTAGTAGATTGATACATTATGCACACTGGGGTTTAGGCGCTTGTTAGTACGCCAGGTGGCTAATATAGTCATCTGGTGGAAAGCATGGCCCCCCAGGATCGACGCCATTGGGCCGGGGAAGATCGAAAGCCCGAAGTGTGAAGTGCCCCAGGAGTGGCGACCCTGGGGTGCCTTAACTCACTGGGATTGGGAACCCCACTTGAGTTTATGGCACATTTGCACAAGCACTTCAATATTTCTTTCTTCGCACACACCCTTATTCTGGGCCTTCTGGCCTTAGGATGGGGAATTTTTTCAATTCCCGGTCGAAGGTCCGGGCAGTATTATACTGTGAAACCTTCACTATTTATTTAATTTCTTTGTCACTGTGTGTCCACTTATTCACGTGTGTCACGTCCTACTAGGATTTTGTCGGGATGCGGTTCCCTTATGGGTTCCTCTCTTGGCAGGTCTAGGGGGGGAGTGTGTGGCCATCAGGTTCCGCTCCCCCCTGAACCCCCCTGGCTCTCCTCTTTCGGGAGGAGAGCGTTGTTGGCTCCCCTCTTCCGGGAGGGGAGCACAGTCTTTGGCTCCCAGTGCCTTGCTCGGGTTAGAACTCGGGCAGGTGCTGGGGGTAAGATTGGGTCGCCTCTGGCTTCGGCTGGAGGTGGCTATTTGTCCCTGTTCCTCGCTGTGGCCTTCTGGCTCGGAGGGACGGGGAATGGTTTGGGGGACCCTTCTCCTTTTGGAGAGGGTTTCAAGAAGACCAGCATCCTAGTGCACTTTTTTTGTGGCACTTGTCACTATTTTAAGCGCACTCGAGTTTTGTACACGAATTCGGGCTTTCGATGGAAAAAAAAAAAAAAAAAAAAATCTGTTCTTATCAGTTTAATATCTGATACGTCCCCTATCTGGGGACCATATATTAAATGGATTTTTAGAACAGGGAGATGGAAAAAGAGCTTGCTCTGTCCACTCCACGCATTGACCTGGTATTGCAGTATCTCCAGGACCGGTGCACCCCTTCTTTAATGCAGTTTCTAAAATCAGAAAGAATTGAATTCAATGCTTTTTGTTCATTTTGCTAGTTTGTCGGATTTTGGGATGGACTCTTTGGCTTTGCTTTTCTTCTCCTCATTGGATTTTTCATGTTAAAAGTTGCAGAAGCCAGATGACAAGCTCATTTTGGTTCAACTTCAGCAACTGTGCATTGCATTGCCATGTAATGTAATGTAATGCAATGCTATCTATCTAGCTCTCCCTCTATACTTCCTTTTGGATAAACAGACATATTAGGCAAGCATTTTGGAGCTTTCACCTAAATAACTACAGGTGGTGAGATAAGCTGCACAATATAATTGACCTTTCAGTATATTGTTGCACACACACCATCTATTTAGCAAATGCCCTTGTTATCAACAGCAGCCTTTTAAACTCACCTGAGCTAACAGGTATGTGAGCTGATTACTCTGCTGCGCTTAAAATTTCTTTTTTGGTTTGCTACAATGCCTTTTCTGAAACGTTGTCTCCCTCTGCTGGAACACTGACTTCTTTCATTTAATGCCTGCAGACTATAAAAGAGAAACCAACCCAAAAAGTTTGGTTGATTAGTCTGTGGCATTCTTTTAAACTGTTGCTTATGGCGGTCTCTGTGAGCTTCTCAGTGACATTCAGCCATCCAGGTATCCCGCCTGCAGTAGACGGAATGTGGCAATGGAACGCTGGCTGCGCGTGTCATAATAGGCTCTGAGCCTTTATATACCTGCGCACAGCAGCAGCCACCTTCAGTCTGCTGCTGGACAGCCAGCAGCAGCAGCAGCAGGAGAGGTAATTAATCAGCAACCCTCCTGCTAAGGGTAGACAGCTGCTCGTTCCACCCCCCCCCCGCCTTAATTGGTTCTCCTCCCTTCCAACGGTGTTGAGGCGGGTGGGAACAGCCGGGGGTTGAGGGTACTGTGCTAAAAGAGGTGGAGTTATGCAGATCTAAAACGCGTGGATTGCAGCAGCAGCAAGCCGAAAAGTGCAGGCATGTGAGGGATCTAGAGGTTGACAGCATGTCTTCTTAACGGGAGTCCAGGTGGCCATCTCCACAAATGGACTTTTCAGAATCCTTGGGTGGCACCGTAGTCGGAAACCAATTCTGGTTATCGCTTCTCGGCCTTTTGGCTAAGATCAAGTGTAGTATCTGTTCTTATCAGTTTAATATCTGATACGTCCCCTATCTGGGGACCATATATTAAATGGATTTTTAGAACAGGGAGATGGAAAAAGAGCTTGCTCTGTCCACTCCACGCATTGACCTGGTATTGCAGTATCTCCAGGACCGGTGCACCCCTTCTTTAATGCAGTTTCTAAAATCAGAAAGAATTGAATTCAATGCTTTTTGTTCATTTTGCTTGTTTGTCGGATTTTGGGATGGACTCTTTGGCTTTGCTTTTCTTCTCCTCATTGGATTTTTCATGTTAAAAGTTGCAGAAGCCAGATGACAAGCTCATTTTGGTTCAACTTCAGCAACTGTGCATTGCATTGCCATGTAATGTAATGTAATGCAATGCTATCTATCTAGCTCTCCCTCTATACTTCCTTTTGGATAAACAGACATATTAGGCAAGCATTTTGGAGCTTTCACCTAAATAACTACAGGTGGTGAGATAAGCTGCACAATATAATTGACCTTTCAGTATATTGTTGCACACACACCATCTATTTAGCAAATGCCCTTGTTATCAACAGCAGCCTTTTAAACTCACCTGAGCTAACAGGTATGTGAGCTGGTTACTCTGCTGCGCTTAAAATTTCTTTTTTGGTTTGCTACAATGCCTTTTCTGAAACGTTGTCTCCCTCTGCTGGAACACTGACTTCTTTCATTTAATGCCTGCAGACTATAAAAGAGAAACCAACCCAAAAAGTTTGGTTGATTAGTCTGTGGCATTCTTTTAAACTGTTGCTTATGGCGGTCTCTGTGAGCTTCTCAGTGACATTCAGCCATCCAGGTATCCCGCCTGCAGTAGACGGAATGTGGCAATGGAACGCTGGCTGCGCGTGTCATAATAGGCTCTGAGCCTTTATATACCTGCGCACAGCAGCAGCCACCTTCAGTCTGCTGCTGGACAGCCAGCAGCAGCAGCAGCAGGAGAGGTAATTAATCAGCAACCCTCCTGCTAAGGGTAGACAGCTGCTCGTTCCACCCTCCCCCCCCCCCCGCCTTAATTGGTTCTCCTCCCTTCCAACGGTGTTGAGGCGGGTGGGAACAGCCGGGGGTTGAGGGTACTGTGCTAAAAGAGGTGGAGTTATGCAGATCTAAAACGCGTGGATTGCAGCAGCAGCAAGCCGAAAAGTGCAGGCATGTGAGGGATCTAGAGGTTGACAGCATGTCTTCTTAACGGGAGTCGAGGTGGCCATCTCCACAAATGGACTTTTCAGAATCCTTGGGTGGCACCGTAGTCGGAAACCAATTCTGGTTATCGCTTCTCGGCCTTTTGGCTAAGATCAAGTGTAGTATCTGTTCTTATCAGTTTAATATCTGATACGTCCCCTATCTGGGGACCATATATTAAATGGATTTTTAGAACAGGGAGATGGAAAAAGAGCTTGCTCTGTCCACTCCACGCATTGACCTGGTATTGCAGTATCTCCAGGACCGGTGCACCCCTTCTTTAATGCAGTTTCTAAAATCAGAAAGAATTGAATTCAATGCTTTTTGTTCATTTTGCTTGTTTGTCGGATTTTGGGATGGACTCTTTGGCTTTGCTTTTCTTCTCCTCATTGGATTTTTCATGTTAAAAGTTGCAGAAGCCAGATGACAAGCTCATTTTGGTTCAACTTCAGCAACTGTGCATTGCATTGCCATGTAATGTAATGTAATGCAATGCTATCTATCTAGCTCTCCCTCTATACTTCCTTTTGGATAAACAGACATATTAGGCAAGCATTTTGGAGCTTTCACCTAAATAACTACAGGTGGTGAGATAAGCTGCACAATATAATTGACCTTTCAGTATATTGTTGCACACACACCATCTATTTAGCAAATGCCCTTGTTATCAACAGCAGCCTTTTAAACTCACCTGAGCTAACAGGTATGTGAGCTGGTTACTCTGCTGCGCTTAAAATTTCTTTTTTGGTTTGCTACAATGCCTTTTCTGAAACGTTGTCTCCCTCTGCTGGAACACTGACTTCTTTCATTTAATTCCTGCAGACTATAAAAGAGAAACCAACCCAAAAAGTTTGGTTGATTAGTCTGTGGCATTCTTTTAAACTGTTGCTTATGGCGGTCTCTGTGAGCTTCTCAGTGACATTCAGCCATCCAGGTATCCCGCCTGCAGTAGACGGAATGTGGCAATGGAACGCTGGCTGCGCGTGTCATAATAGGCTCTGAGCCTTTATATACCTGCGCACAGCAGCAGCCACCTTCAGTCTGCTGCTGGACAGCCAGCAGCAGCAGCAGCAGGAGAGGTAATTAATCAGCAACCCTCCTGCTAAGGGTAGACAGCTGCTCGTTCCACCCCCCCCCCGCCTTAATTGGTTCTCCTCCCTTCCAACGGTGTTGAGGCGGGTGGGAACAGCCGGGGGTTGAGGGTACTGTGCTAAAAGAGGTGGAGTTATGCAGATCTAAAACGCGTGGATTGCAGCAGCAGCAAGCCGAAAAGTGCAGGCATGTGAGGGATCTAGAGGTTGACAGCATGTCTTCTTAACGGGAGTCCAGGTGGCCATCTCCACAAATGGACTTTTCAGAATCCTTGGGTGGCACCGTAGTCGGAAACCAATTCTGGTTATCGCTTCTCGGCCTTTTGGCTAAGATCAAGTGTAGTATCTTTCGAAAAGGCGGTTTTGGATGTTGGCCGCCCTAGTAGATTGATACATTATGCACACTGGGGTTTAGGCGCTTGTTAGTACGCCAGGTGGCTAATATAGTCATCTGGTGGAAAGCATGGCCCCCCAGGATCGACGCCATTGGGCCGGGGAAGATCGAAAGCCCGAAGTGTGAAGTGCCCCAGGAGTGGCGACCCTGGGGTGCCTTAACTCACTGGGATTGGGAACCCCACTTGAGTTTATGGCACATTTGCACAAGCACTTCAATATTTCTTTCTTCGCACACACCCTTATTCTGGGCCTTCTGGCCTTAGGATGGGGAATTTTTTCAATTCCCGGTCGAAGGTCCGGGCAGTATTATACTGTGAAACCTTCACTATTTATTTAATTTCTTTGTCACTGTGTGTCCACTTATTCACGTGTGTCACGTCCTACTAGGATTTTGTCGGGATGCGGTTCCCTTATGGGTTCCTCTCTTGGCAGGTCTAGGGGGGGAGTGTGTGGCCATCAGGTTCCGCTCCCCCCTGAACCCCCCTGGCTCTCCTCTTTCGGGAGGAGAGCGTTGTTGGCTCCCCTCTTCCGGGAGGGGAGCACAGTCTTTGGCTCCCAGTGCCTTGCTCGGGTTAGAACTCGGGCAGGTGCTGGGGGTAAGATTGGGTCGCCTCTGGCTTCGGCTGGAGGTGGCTATTTGTCCCTGTTCCTCGCTGTGGCCTTCTGGCTCGGAGGGACGGGGAATGGTTTGGGGGACCCTTCTCCTTTTGGAGAGGGTTTCAAGAAGACCAGCATCCTAGTGCACTTTTTTTGTGGCACTTGTCACTATTTTAAGCGCACTCGAGTTTTGTACACGAATTCGGGCTTTCGATGGAAAAAAAAAAAAAAAAAAAAATCTGTTCTTATCAGTTTAATATCTGATACGTCCCCTATCTGGGGACCATATATTAAATGGATTTTTAGAACAGGGAGATGGAAAAAGAGCTTGCTCTGTCCACTCCACGCATTGACCTGGTATTGCAGTATCTCCAGGACCGGTGCACCCCTTCTTTAATGCAGTTTCTAAAATCAGAAAGAATTGAATTCAATGCTTTTTGTTCATTTTGCTAGTTTGTCGGATTTTGGGATGGACTCTTTGGCTTTGCTTTTCTTCTCCTCATTGGATTTTTCATGTTAAAAGTTGCAGAAGCCAGATGACAAGCTCATTTTGGTTCAACTTCAGCAACTGTGCATTGCATTGCCATGTAATGTAATGTAATGCAATGCTATCTATCTAGCTCTCCCTCTATACTTCCTTTTGGATAAACAGACATATTAGGCAAGCATTTTGGAGCTTTCACCTAAATAACTACAGGTGGTGAGATAAGCTGCACAATATAATTGACCTTTCAGTATATTGTTGCACACACACCATCTATTTAGCAAATGCCCTTGTTATCAACAGCAGCCTTTTAAACTCACCTGAGCTAACAGGTATGTGAGCTGATTACTCTGCTGCGCTTAAAATTTCTTTTTTGGTTTGCTACAATGCCTTTTCTGAAACGTTGTCTCCCTCTGCTGGAACACTGACTTCTTTCATTTAATGCCTGCAGACTATAAAAGAGAAACCAACCCAAAAAGTTTGGTTGATTAGTCTGTGGCATTCTTTTAAACTGTTGCTTATGGCGGTCTCTGTGAGCTTCTCAGTGACATTCAGCCATCCAGGTATCCCGCCTGCAGTAGACGGAATGTGGCAATGGAACGCTGGCTGCGCGTGTCATAATAGGCTCTGAGCCTTTATATACCTGCGCACAGCAGCAGCCACCTTCAGTCTGCTGCTGGACAGCCAGCAGCAGCAGCAGCAGGAGAGGTAATTAATCAGCAACCCTCCTGCTAAGGGTAGACAGCTGCTCGTTCCACCCCCCCCCCCGCCTTAATTGGTTCTCCTCCCTTCCAACGGTGTTGAGGCGGGTGGGAACAGCCGGGGGTTGAGGGTACTGTGCTAAAAGAGGTGGAGTTATGCAGATCTAAAACGCGTGGATTGCAGCAGCAGCAAGCCGAAAAGTGCAGGCATGTGAGGGATCTAGAGGTTGACAGCATGTCTTCTTAACGGGAGTCCAGGTGGCCATCTCCACAAATGGACTTTTCAGAATCCTTGGGTGGCACCGTAGTCGGAAACCAATTCTGGTTATCGCTTCTCGGCCTTTTGGCTAAGATCAAGTGTAGTATCTGTTCTTATCAGTTTAATATCTGATACGTCCCCTATCTGGGGACCATATATTAAATGGATTTTTAGAACAGGGAGATGGAAAAAGAGCTTGCTCTGTCCACTCCACGCATTGACCTGGTATTGCAGTATCTCCAGGACCGGTGCACCCCTTCTTTAATGCAGTTTCTAAAATCAGAAAGAATTGAATTCAATGCTTTTTGTTCATTTTGCTTGTTTGTCGGATTTTGGGATGGACTCTTTGGCTTTGCTTTTCTTCTCCTCATTGGATTTTTCATGTTAAAAGTTGCAGAAGCCAGATGACAAGCTCATTTTGGTTCAACTTCAGCAACTGTGCATTGCATTGCCATGTAATGTAATGTAATGCAATGCTATCTATCTAGCTCTCCCTCTATACTTCCTTTTGGATAAACAGACATATTAGGCAAGCATTTTGGAGCTTTCACCTAAATAACTACAGGTGGTGAGATAAGCTGCACAATATAATTGACCTTTCAGTATATTGTTGCACACACACCATCTATTTAGCAAATGCCCTTGTTATCAACAGCAGCCTTTTAAACTCACCTGAGCTAACAGGTATGTGAGCTGGTTACTCTGCTGCGCTTAAAATTTCTTTTTTGGTTTGCTACAATGCCTTTTCTGAAACGTTGTCTCCCTCTGCTGGAACACTGACTTCTTTCATTTAATGCCTGCAGACTATAAAAGAGAAACCAACCCAAAAAGTTTGGTTGATTAGTCTGTGGCATTCTTTTAAACTGTTGCTTATGGCGGTCTCTGTGAGCTTCTCAGTGACATTCAGCCATCCAGGTATCCCGCCTGCAGTAGACGGAATGTGGCAATGGAACGCTGGCTGCGCGTGTCATAATAGGCTCTGAGCCTTTATATACCTGCGCACAGCAGCAGCCACCTTCAGTCTGCTGCTGGACAGCCAGCAGCAGCAGCAGCAGGAGAGGTAATTAATCAGCAACCCTCCTGCTAAGGGTAGACAGCTGCTCGTTCCACCCCCCCCCCCCCCCGCCTTAATTGGTTCTCCTCCCTTCCAACGGTGTTGAGGCGGGTGGGAACAGCCGGGGGTTGAGGGTACTGTGCTAAAAGAGGTGGAGTTATGCAGATCTAAAACGCGTGGATTGCAGCAGCAGCAAGCCGAAAAGTGCAGGCATGTGAGGGATCTAGAGGTTGACAGCATGTCTTCTTAACGGGAGTCCAGGTGGCCATCTCCACAAATGGACTTTTCAGAATCCTTGGGTGGCACCGTAGTCGGAAACCAATTCTGGTTATCGCTTCTCGGCCTTTTGGCTAAGATCAAGTGTAGTATCTGTTCTTATCAGTTTAATATCTGATACGTCCCCTATCTGGGGACCATATATTAAATGGATTTTTAGAACAGGGAGATGGAAAAAGAGCTTGCTCTGTCCACTCCACGCATTGACCTGGTATTGCAGTATCTCCAGGACCGGTGCACCCCTTCTTTAATGCAGTTTCTAAAATCAGAAAGAATTGAATTCAATGCTTTTTGTTCATTTTGCTTGTTTGTCGGATTTTGGGATGGACTCTTTGGCTTTGCTTTTCTTCTCCTCATTGGATTTTTCATGTTAAAAGTTGCAGAAGCCAGATGACAAGCTCATTTTGGTTCAACTTCAGCAACTGTGCATTGCATTGCCATGTAATGTAATGTAATGCAATGCTATCTATCTAGCTCTCCCTCTATACTTCCTTTTGGATAAACAGACATATTAGGCAAGCATTTTGGAGCTTTCACCTAAATAACTACAGGTGGTGAGATAAGCTGCACAATATAATTGACCTTTCAGTATATTGTTGCACACACACCATCTATTTAGCAAATGCCCTTGTTATCAACAGCAGCCTTTTAAACTCACCTGAGCTAACAGGTATGTGAGCTGGTTACTCTGCTGCGCTTAAAATTTCTTTTTTGGTTTGCTACAATGCCTTTTCTGAAACGTTGTCTCCCTCTGCTGGAACACTGACTTCTTCCATTTAATGCCTGCAGACTATAAAAGAGAAACCAACCCAAAAAGTTTGGTTGATTAGTCTGTGGCATTCTTTTAAACTGTTGCTTATGGCGGTCTCTGTGAGCTTCTCAGTGACATTCAGCCATCCAGGTATCCCGCCTGCAGTAGACGGAATGTGGCAATGGAACGCTGGCTGCGCGTGTCATAATAGGCTCTGAGCCTTTATATACCTGCGCACAGCAGCAGCCACCTTCAGTCTGCTGCTGGACAGCCAGCAGCAGCAGCAGCAGGAGAGGTAATTAATCAGCAACCCTCCTGCTAAGGGTAGACAGCTGCTCGTTCCACCCCCCCCCCCCGCCTTAATTGGTTCTCCTCCCTTCCAACGGTGTTGAGGCGGGTGGGAACAGCCGGGGGTTGAGGGTACTGTGCTAAAAGAGGTGGAGTTATGCAGATCTAAAACGCGTGGATTGCAGCAGCAGCAAGCCGAAAAGTGCAGGCATGTGAGGGATCTAGAGGTTGACAGCATGTCTTCTTAACGGGAGTCCAGGTGGCCATCTCCACAAATGGACTTTTCAGAATCCTTGGGTGGCACCGTAGTCGGAAACCAATTCTGGTTATCGCTTCTCGGCCTTTTGGCTAAGATCAAGTGTAGTATCTGTTCTTATCAGTTTAATATCTGATACGTCCCCTATCTGGGGACCATATATTAAATGGATTTTTAGAACAGGGAGATGGAAAAAGAGCTTGCTCTGTCCACTCCACGCATTGACCTGGTATTGCAGTATCTCCAGGACCGGTGCACCCCTTCTTTAATGCAGTTTCTAAAATCAGAAAGAATTGAATTCAATGCTTTATGTTCATTTTGCTTGTTTGTCGGATTTTGGGATGGACTCTTTGGCTTTGCTTTTCTTCTCCTCATTGGATTTTTCATGTTAAAAGTTGCAGAAGCCAGATGACAAGCTCATTTTGGTTCAACTTCAGCAACTGTGCATTGCATTGCCATGTAATGTAATGTAATGCAATGCTATCTATCTAGCTCTCCCTCTATACTTCCTTTTGGATAAACAGACATATTAGGCAAGCATTTTGGAGCTTTCACCTAAATAACTACAGGTGGTGAGATAAGCTGCACAATATAATTGACCTTTCAGTATATTGTTGCACACACACCATCTATTTAGCAAATGCCCTTGTTATCAACAGCAGCCTTTTAAACTCACCTGAGCTAACAGGTATGTGAGCTGGTTACTCT
Source organism: Phyllobates terribilis (assembly GCF_046119375.1). Classification (NCBI taxonomy): domain Eukaryota; kingdom Metazoa; phylum Chordata; class Amphibia; order Anura; family Dendrobatidae; genus Phyllobates; species Phyllobates terribilis. The sequence continues at coordinate 9,372,706 of NW_027362800.1, read as the reverse complement.
GCTGCGCTTAAAATTTCTTTTTTGGTTTGCTACAATGCCTTTTCTGAAACGTTGTCTCCCTCTGCTGGAACACTGACTTCTTTCATTTAATGCCTGCAGACTATAAAAGAGAAACCAACCCAAAAAGTTTGGTTGATTAGTCTGTGGCATTCTTTTAAACTGTTGCTTATGGCGGTCTCTGTGAGCTTCTCAGTGACATTCAGCCATCCAGGTATCCCGCCTGCAGTAGACGGAATGTGGCAATGGAACGCTGGCTGCGCGTGTCATAATAGGCTCTGAGCCTTTATATACCTGCGCACAGCAGCAGCCACCTTCAGTCTGCTGCTGGACAGCCAGCAGCAGCAGCAGGAGAGGTAATTAATCAGCAACCCTCCTGCTAAGGGTAGACAGCTGCTCGTTCCACCCCCCCCCCCGCCTTAATTGGTTCTCCTCCCTTCCAACGGTGTTGAGGCGGGTGGGAACAGCCGGGGGTTGAGGGTACTGTGCTAAAAGAGGTGGAGTTATGCAGATCTAAAACGCGTGGATTGCAGCAGCAGCAAGCCGAAAAGTGCAGGCATGTGAGGGATCTAGAGGTTGACAGCATGTCTTCTTAACGGGAGTCCAGGTGGCCATCTCCACAAATGGACTTTTCAGAATCCTTGGGTGGCACCGTAGTCGGAAACCAATTCTGGTTATCGCTTCTCGGCCTTTTGGCTAAGATCAAGTGTAGTATCTGTTCTTATCAGTTTAATATCTGATACGTCCCCTATCTGGGGACCATATATTAAATGGATTTTTAGAACAGGGAGATGGAAAAAGAGCTTGCTCTGTCCACTCCACGCATTGACCTGGTATTGCAGTATCTCCAGGACCGGTGCACCCCTTCTTTAATGCAGTTTCTAAAATCAGAAAGAATTGAATTCAATGCTTTTTGTTCATTTTGCTTGTTTGTCGGATTTTGGGATGGACTCTTTGGCTTTGCTTTTCTTCTCCTCATTGGATTTTTCATGTTAAAAGTTGCAGAAGCCAGATGACAAGCTCATTTTGGTTCAACTTCAGCAACTGTGCATTGCATTGCCATGTAATGTAATGTAATGCAATGCTATCTATCTAGCTCTCCCTCTATACTTTCTTTTGGATAAACAGACATATTAGGCAAGCATTTTGGAGCTTTCACCTAAATAACTACAGGTGGTGAGATAAGCTGCACAATATAATTGACCTTTCAGTATATTGTTGCACACACACCATCTATTTAGCAAATGCCCTTGTTATCAACAGCAGCCTTTTAAACTCACCTGAGCTAACAGGTATGTGAGCTGGTTACTCTGCTGCGCTTAAAATTTCTTTTTTGGTTTGCTACAATGCCTTTTCTGAAACGTTGTCTCCCTCTGCTGGAACACTGACTTCTTCCATTTAATGCCTGCAGACTATAAAAGAGAAACCAACCCAAAAAGTTTGGTTGATTAGTCTGTGGCATTCTTTTAAACTGTTGCTTATGGCGGTCTCTGTGAGCTTCTCAGTGACATTCAGCCATCCAGGTATCCCGCCTGCAGTAGACGGAATGTGGCAATGGAACGCTGGCTGCGCGTGTCATAATAGGCTCTGAGCCTTTATATACCTGCGCACAGCAGCAGCCACCTTCAGTCTGCTGCTGGACAGCCAGCAGCAGCAGCAGCAGGAGAGGTAATTAATCAGCAACCCTCCTGCTAAGGGTAGACAGCTGCTCGTTCCACCCCCCCCCCCCGCCTTAATTGGTTCTCCTCCCTTCCAACGGTGTTGAGGCGGGTGGGAACAGCCGGGGGTTGAGGGTACTGTGCTAAAAGAGGTGGAGTTATGCAGATCTAAAACGTGTGGATTGCAGCAGCAGCAAGCCGAAAAGTGCAGGCATGTGAGGGATCTAGAGGTTGACAGCATGTCTTCTTAACGGGAGTCCAGGTGGCCATCTCCACAAATGGACTTTTCAGAATCCTTGGGTGGCACCGTAGTCGGAAACCAATTCTGGTTATCGCTTCTCGGCCTTTTGGCTAAGATCAAGTGTAGTATCTGTTCTTATCAGTTTAATATCTGATACGTCCCCTATCTGGGGACCATATATTAAATGGATTTTTAGAACAGGGAGATGGAAAAAGAGCTTGCTCTGTCCACTCCACGCATTGACCTGGTATTGCAGTATCTCCAGGACCGGTGCACCCCTTCTTTAATGCAGTTTCTAAAATCAGAAAGAATTGAATTCAATGCTTTTTGTTCATTTTGCTTGTTTGTCGGATTTTGGGATGGACTCTTTGGCTTTGCTTTTCTTCTCCTCATTGGATTTTTCATGTTAAAAGTTGCAGAAGCCAGATGACAAGCTCATTTTGGTTCAACTTCAGCAACTGTGCATTGCATTGCCATGTAATGTAATGTAATGCAATGCTATCTATCTAGCTCTCCCTCTATACTTCCTTTTGGATAAACAGACATATTAGGCAAGCATTTTGGAGCTTTCACCTAAATAACTACAGGTGGTGAGATAAGCTGCACAATATAATTGACCTTTCAGTATATTGTTGCACACACACCATCTATTTAGCAAATGCCCTTGTTATCAACAGCAGCCTTTTAAACTCACCTGAGCTAACAGGTATGTGAGCTGGTTACTCTGCTGCGCTTAAAATTTCTTTTTTGGTTTGCTACAATGCCTTTTCTGAAACGTTGTCTCCCTCTGCTGGAACACTGACTTCTTTCATTTAATGCCTGCAGACTATAAAAGAGAAACCAACCCAAAAAGTTTGGTTGATTAGTCTGTGGCATTCTTTTAAACTGTTGCTTATGGCGGTCTCTGTGAGCTTCTCAGTGACATTCAGCCATCCAGGTATCCCGCCTGCAGTAGACGGAATGTGGCAATGGAACGCTGGCTGCGCATGTCATAATAGGCTCTGAGCCTTTATATACCTGCGCACAGCAGCAGCCACCTTCAGTCTGCTGCTGGACAGCCAGCAGCAGCAGCAGCAGGAGAGGTAATTAATCAGCAACCCTCCTGCTAAGGGTAGACAGCTGCTCGTTCCACCCCCCCCCCCGCCTTAATTGGTTCTCCTCCCTTCCAACGGTGTTGAGGCGGGTGGGAACAGCCGGGGGTTGAGGGTACTGTGCTAAAAGAGGTGGAGTTATGCAGATCTAAAACGCGTGGATTGCAGCAGCAGCAAGCCGAAAAGTGCAGGCATGTGAGGGATCTAGAGGTTGACAGCATGTCTTCTTAATGGGAGTCCAGGTGGCCATCTCCACAAATGGACTTTTCAGAATCCTTGGGTGGCACCGTAGTCGGAAACCAATTCTGGTTATCGCTTCTCGGCCTTTTGGCTAAGATCAAGTGTAGTATCTGTTCTTATCAGTTTAATATCTGATACGTCCCCTATCTGGGGACCATATATTAAATGGATTTTTAGAACAGGGAGATGGAAAAAGAGCTTGCTCTGTCCACTCCACGCATTGACCTGGTATTGCAGTATCTCCAGGACCGGTGCACCCCTTCTTTAATGCAGTTTCTAAAATCAGAAAGAATTGAATTCAATGCTTTATGTTCATTTTGCTTGTTTGTCGGATTTTGGGATGGACTCTTTGGCTTTGCTTTTCTTCTCCTCATTGGATTTTTCATGTTAAAAGTTGCAGAAGCCAGATGACAAGCTCATTTTGGTTCAACTTCAGCAACTGTGCATTGCATTGCCATGTAATGTAATGTAATGCAATGCTATCTATCTAGCTCTCCCTCTATACTTCCTTTTGGATAAACAGACATATTAGGCAAGCATTTTGGAGCTTTCACCTAAATAACTACAGGTGGTGAGATAAGCTGCACAATATAATTGACCTTTCAGTATATTGTTGCACACACACCATCTATTTAGCAAATGCCCTTGTTATCAACAGCAGCCTTTTAAACTCACCTGAGCTAACAGGTATGTGAGCTGGTTACTCTGCTGCGCTTAAAATTTCTTTTTTGGTTTGCTACAATGCCTTTTCTGAAACGTTGTCTCCCTCTGCTGGAACACTGACTTCTTTCATTTAATGCCTGCAGACTATAAAAGAGAAACCAACCCAAAAAGTTTGGTTGATTAGTCTGTGGCATTCTTTTAAACTGTTGCTTATGGCGGTCTCTGTGAGCTTCTCAGTGACATTCAGCCATCCAGGTATCCCGCCTGCAGTAGACGGAATGTGGCAATGGAACGCTGGCTGCGCGTGTCATAATAGGCTCTGAGCCTTTATATACCTGCGCACAGCAGCAGCCACCTTCAGTCTGCTGCTGGACAGCCAGCAGCAGCAGCAGGAGAGGTAATTAATCAGCAACCCTCCTGCTAAGGGTAGACAGCTGCTCGTTCCACCCCCCCCCCCGCCTTAATTGGTTCTCCTCCCTTCCAACGGTGTTGAGGCGGGTGGGAACAGCCGGGGGTTGAGGGTACTGTGCTAAAAGAGGTGGAGTTATGCAGATCTAAAACGCGTGGATTGCAGCAGCAGCAAGCCGAAAAGTGCAGGCATGTGAGGGATCTAGAGGTTGACAGCATGTCTTCTTAACGGGAGTCCAGGTGGCCATCTCCACAAATGGACTTTTCAGAATCCTTGGGTGGCACCGTAGTCGGAAACCAATTCTGGTTATCGCTTCTCGGCCTTTTGGCTAAGATCAAGTGTAGTATCTGTTCTTATCAGTTTAATATCTGATACGTCCCCTATCTGGGGACCATATATTAAATGGATTTTTAGAACAGGGAGATGGAAAAAGAGCTTGCTCTGTCCACTCCACGCATTGACCTGGTATTGCAGTATCTCCAGGACCGGTGCACCCCTTCTTTAATGCAGTTTCTAAAATCAGAAAGAATTGAATTCAATGCTTTTTGTTCATTTTGCTTGTTTGTCGGATTTTGGGATGGACTCTTTGGCTTTGCTTTTCTTCTCCTCATTGGATTTTTCATGTTAAAAGTTGCAGAAGCCAGATGACAAGCTCATTTTGGTTCAACTTCAGCAACTGTGCATTGCATTGCCATGTAATGTAATGTAATGCAATGCTATCTATCTAGCTCTCCCTCTATACTTTCTTTTGGATAAACAGACATATTAGGCAAGCATTTTGGAGCTTTCACCTAAATAACTACAGGTGGTGAGATAAGCTGCACAATATAATTGACCTTTCAGTATATTGTTGCACACACACCATCTATTTAGCAAATGCCCTTGTTATCAACAGCAGCCTTTTAAACTCACCTGAGCTAACAGGTATGTGAGCTGGTTACTCTGCTGCGCTTAAAATTTCTTTTTTGGTTTGCTACAATGCCTTTTCTGAAACGTTGTCTCCCTCTGCTGGAACACTGACTTCTTTCATTTAATGCCTGCAGACTATAAAAGAGAAACCAACCCAAAAAGTTTGGTTGATTAGTCTGTGGCATTCTTTTAAACTGTTGCTTATGGCGGTCTCTGTGAGCTTCTCAGTGACATTCAGCCATCCAGGTATCCCGCCTGCAGTAGACGGAATGTGGCAATGGAACGCTGGCTGCGCGTGTCATAATAGGCTCTGAGCCTTTATATACCTGCGCACAGCAGCAGCCACCTTCAGTCTGCTGCTGGACAGCCAGCAGCAGCAGCAGCAGGAGAGGTAATTAATCAGCAACCCTCCTGCTAAGGGTAGACAGCTGCTCGTTCCACCCCCCCCCCCGCCTTAATTGGTTCTCCTCCCTTCCAACGGTGTTGAGGCGGGTGGGAACAGCCGGGGGTTGAGGGTACTGTGCTAAAAGAGGTGGAGTTATGCAGATCTAAAACGCGTGGATTGCAGCAGCAGCAAGCCGAAAAGTGCAGGCATGTGAGGGATCTAGAGGTTGACAGCATGTCTTCTTAACGGGAGTCCAGGTGGCCATCTCCACAAATGGACTTTTCAGAATCCTTGGGTGGCACCGTAGTCGGAAACCAATTCTGGTTATCGCTTCTCGGCCTTTTGGCTAAGATCAAGTGTAGTATCTGTTCTTATCAGTTTAATATCTGATACGTCCCCTATCTGGGGACCATATATTAAATGGATTTTTAGAACAGGGAGATGGAAAAAGAGCTTGCTCTGTCCACTCCACGCATTGACCTGGTATTGCAGTATCTCCAGGACCGGTGCACCCCTTCTTTAATGCAGTTTCTAAAATCAGAAAGAATTGAATTCAATGCTTTTTGTTCATTTTGCTTGTTTGTCGGATTTTGGGATGGACTCTTTGGCTTTGCTTTTCTTCTCCTCATTGGATTTTTCATGTTAAAAGTTGCAGAAGCCAGATGACAAGCTCATTTTGGTTCAACTTCAGCAACTGTGCATTGCATTGCCATGTAATGTAATGTAATGCAATGCTATCTATCTAGCTCTCCCTCTATACTTCCTTTTGGATAAACAGACATATTAGGCAAGCATTTTGGAGCTTTCACCTAAATAACTACAGGTGGTGAGATAAGCTGCACAATATAATTGACCTTTCAGTATATTGTTGCACACACACCATCTATTTAGCAAATGCCCTTGTTATCAACAGCAGCCTTTTAAACTCACCTGAGCTAACAGGTATGTGAGCTGGTTACTCTGCTGCGCTTAAAATTTCTTTTTTGGTTTGCTACAATGCCTTTTCTGAAACGTTGTCTCCCTCTGCTGGAACACTGACTTCTTTCATTTAATGCCTGCAGACTATAAAAGAGAAACCAACCCAAAAAGTTTGGTTGATTAGTCTGTGGCATTCTTTTAAACTGTTGCTTATGGCGGTCTCTGTGAGCTTCTCAGTGACATTCAGCCATCCAGGTATCCCGCCTGCAGTAGACGGAATGTGGCAATGGAACGCTGGCTGCGCATGTCATAATAGGCTCTGAGCCTTTATATACCTGCGCACAGCAGCCACCTTCAGTCTGCTGCTGGACAGCCAGCAGCAGCAGCAGGAGAGGTAATTAATCAGCAACCCTCCTGCTAAGGGTAGACAGCTGCTCGTTCCACCCCACCCCCGCCTTAATTGGTTCTCCTCCCTTCCAACGGTGTTGAGGCGGGTGGGAACAGCCGGGGGTTGAGGGTACTGTGCTAAAAGAGGTGGAGTTATGCAGATCTAAAACGCGTGGATTGCAGCAGCAGCAAGCCGAAAAGTGCAGGCATGTGAGGGATCTAGAGGTTGACAGCATGTCTTCTTAACGGGAGTCCAGGTGGCCATCTCCACAAATGGACTTTTCAGAATCCTTGGGTGGCACCGTAGTCGGAAACCAATTCTGGTTATCGCTTCTCGGCCTTTTGGCTAAGATCAAGTGTAGTATCTGTTCTTATCAGTTTAATATCTGATACGTCCCCTATCTGGGGACCATATATTAAATGGATTTTTAGAACAGGGAGATGGAAAAAGAGCTTGCTCTGTCCACTCCACGCATTGACCTGGTATTGCAGTATCTCCAGGACCGGTGCACCCCTTCTTTAATGCAGTTTCTAAAATCAGAAAGAATTGAATTCAATGCTTTTTGTTCATTTTGCTTGTTTGTCGGATTTTGGGATGGACTCTTTGGCTTTGCTTTTCTTCTCCTCATTGGATTTTTCATGTTAAAAGTTGCAGAAGCCAGATGACAAGCTCATTTTGGTTCAACTTCAGCAACTGTGCATTGCATTGCCATGTAATGTAATGTAATGCAATGCTATCTATCTAGCTCTCCCTCTATACTTCCTTTTGGATAAACAGACATATTAGGCAAGCATTTTGGAGCTTTCACCTAAATAACTACAGGTGGTGAGATAAGCTGCACAATATAATTGACCTTTCAGTATATTGTTGCACACACACCATCTATTTAGCAAATGCCCTTGTTATCAACAGCAGCCTTTTAAACTCACCTGATCTAACAGGTATGTGAGCTGGTTACTCTGCTGCGCTTAAAATTTCTTTTTTGGTTTGCTACAATGCCTTTTCTGAAACATTGTCTCCCTCTGCTGGAACACTGACTTCTTTCATTTAATGCCTGCAGACTATAAAAGAGAAACCAACCCAAAAAGTTTGGTTGATTAGTCTGTGGCATTCTTTTAAACTGTTGCTTATGGCGGTCTCTGTGAGCTTCTCAGTGACATTCAGCCATCCAGGTATCCCGCCTGCAGTAGACGGAATGTGGCAATGGAACGCTGGCTGCGCGTGTCATAATAGGCTCTGAGCCTTTATATACCTGCGCACAGCAGCAGCCACCTTCAGTCTGCTGCTGGACAGCCAGCAGCAGCAGCAGCAGGAGAGGTAATTAATCAGCAACCCTCCTGCTAAGGGTAGACAGCTGCTCGTTCCACCCCCCCCCCCGCCTTAATTGGTTCTCCTCCCTTCCAACGGTGTTGAGGCGGGTGGGAACAGCCGGGGGTTGAGGGTACTGTGCTAAAAGAGGTGGAGTTATGCAGATCTAAAACGCGTGGATTGCAGCAGCAGCAAGCCGAAAAGTGCAGGCATGTGAGGGATCTAGAGGTTGACAGCATGTCTTCTTAACGGGAGTCCAGGTGGCCATCTCCACAAATGGACTTTTCAGAATCCTTGGGTGGCACCGTAGTCGGAAACCAATTCTGGTTATCGCTTCTCGGCCTTTTGGCTAAGATCAAGTGTAGTATCTGTTCTTATCAGTTTAATATCTGATACGTCCCCTATCTGGGGACCATAAATTAAATGGATTTTTAGAACAGGGAGATGGAAAAAGAGCTTGCTCTGTCCACTCCACGCATTGACCTGGTATTGCAGTATCTCCAGGACCGGTGCACCCCTTCTTTAATGCAGTTTCTAAAATCAGAAAGAATTGAATTCAATGCTTTTTGTTCATTTTGCTTGTTTGTCGGATTTTGGGATGGACTCTTTGGCTTTGCTTTTTTTCTCCTCATTGGATTTTTCATGTTAAAAGTTGCAGAAGCCAGATGACAAGCTCATTTTGGTTCAACTTCAGCAACTGTGCATTGCATTGCCATGTAATGTAATGTAATGCAATGCTATCTATCTAGCTCTCCCTCTATACTTCCTTTTGGATAAACAGACATATTAGGCAAGCATTTTGGAGCTTTCACCTAAATAACTACAGGTGGTGAGATAAGCTGCACAATATAATTGACCTTTCAGTATATTGTTGCACACACACCATCTATTTAGCAAATGCCCTTGTTATCAACAGCAGCCTTTTAAACTCACCTGATCTAACAGGTATGTGAGCTGGTTACTCTGCTGCGCTTAAAATTTCTTTTTTGGTTTGCTACAATGCCTTTTCTGAAACGTTGTCTCCCTCTGCTGGAACACTGACTTCTTTCATTTAATGCCTGCAGACTATAAAAGAGAAACCAACCCAAAAAGTTTGGTTGATTAGTCTGTGGCATTCTTTTAAACTGTTGCTTATGGCGGTCTCTGTGAGCTTCTCAGTGACATTCAGCCATCCAGGTATCCCGCCTGCAGTAGACGGAATGTGGCAATGGAACGCTGGCTGCGCGTGTCATAATAGGCTCTGAGCCTTTATATACCTGCGCACAGCAGCAGCCACCTTCAGTCTGCTGCTGGACAGCCAGCAGCAGCAGCAGCAGGAGAGGTAATTAATCAGCAACCCTCCTGCTAAGGGTAGACAGCTGCTCGTTCCACCCCCCCCCCGCCTTAATTGGTTCTCCTCCCTTCCAACGGTGTTGAGGCGGGTGGGAACAGCCGGGGGTTGAGGGTACTGTGCTAAAAGAGGTGGAGTTATGCAGATCTAAAACGCGTGGATTGCAGCAGCAGCAAGCCGAAAAGTGCAGGCATGTGAGGGATCTAGAGGTTGACAGCATGTCTTCTTAACGGGAGTCCAGGTGGCCATCTCCACAAATGGACTTTTCAGAATCCTTGGGTGGCACCGTAGTCGGAAACCAATTCTGGTTATCGCTTCTCGGCCTTTTGGCTAAGATCAAGTGTAGTATCTGTTCTTATCAGTTTAATATCTGATACGTCCCCTATCTGGGGACCATATATTAAATGGATTTTTAGAACAGGGAGATGGAAAAAGAGCTTGCTCTGTCCACTCCACGCATTGACCTGGTATTGCAGTATCTCCAGGACCGGTGCACCCCTTCTTTAATGCAGTTTCTAAAATCAGAAAGAATTGAATTCAATGCTTTTTGTTCATTTTGCTTGTTTGTCGGATTTTGGGATGGACTCTTTGGCTTTGCTTTTCTTCTCCTCATTGGATTTTTCATGTTAAAAGTTGCAGAAGCCAGATGACACGCTCATTTTGGTTCAACTTCAGCAACTGTGCATTGCATTGCCATGTAATGTAATGTAATGCAATGCTATGTATCTAGCTCTCCCTCTATACTTCCTTTTGGATAAACAGACATATTAGGCAAGCATTTTGGAGCTTTCACCTAAATAACTACAGGTGGTGAGATAAGCTGCACAATATAATTGACATTTCAGTATATTGTTGCACACACACCATCTATTTAGCAAATGCCCTTGTTATCAACAGCAGCCTTTTAAACTCACCTGAGCTAACAGGTATGTGAGCTGGTTACTCTGCTGCGCTTAAAATTTCTTTTTTGGTTTGCTACAATGCCTTTTCTGAAACATTGTCTCCCTCTGCTGGAACACTGACTTCTTTCATTTAATGCCTGCAGACTATAAAAGAGAAACCAACCCAAAAAGTTTGGTTGATTAGTCTGTGGCATTCTTTTAAACTGTTGCTTATGGCGGTCTCTGTGAGCTTCTCAGTGACATTCAGCCATCCAGGTATCCCGCCTGCAGTAGACGGAATGTGGCAATGGAACGCTGGCTGCGCGTGTCATAATAGGCTCTGAGCCTTTATATACCTGCGCACAGCAGCAGCCACCTTCAGTCTGCTGCTGGACAGCCAGCAGCAGCAGCAGCAGGAGAGGTAATTAATCAGCAACCCTCCTGCTAAGGGTAGACAGCTGCTCGTTCCACCCCCCCCCCGCCTTAATTGGTTCTCCTCCCTTCCAACGGTGTTGAGGCGGGTGGGAACAGCCGGGGGTTGAGGGTACTGTGCTAAAAGAGGTGGAGTTATGCAGATCTAAAACGCGTGGATTGCAGCAGCAGCAAGCCGAAAAGTGCAGGCATGTGAGGGATCTAGAGGTTGACAGCATGTCTTCTTAACGGGAGTCCAGGTGGCCATCTCCACAAATGGACTTTTCAGAATCCTTGGGTGGCACCGTAGTCGGAAACCAATTCTGGTTATCGCTTCTCGGCCTTTTGGCTAAGATCAAGTGTAGTATCTTTTGAAAAGGTGGTTTTGGATGTTGGCCGCCCTAGTAGATTGATACATTATGCACACTGGGGTTTAGGCGCTTGTTAGTACGCCAGGTGGCTAATATAGTCATCTGGTGGAAAGCATGGCCCCCCAGGATCGACGCCATTGGGCCGGGGAAGATCGAAAGCCCGAAGTGTGAAGTGCCCCAGGAGTGGTGACCCTGGGGTGCCTTAACTCACTGGGATTGGGAACCCCACTTGAGTTTATGGCACATTTGCACTAGCACTTCAATATTTCTTTCTTCACACACACCCTTATTCCGGGCCTTCTGGCCTTAGGATGGGGAATTTTTCAATTCCCGGTCGAAGGTCCGGGCAGTATTATACTGTGAAACCTTCACTATTTATTTAAATTTTTTTTTGTCACTGTGTGTCCACTTTTTCACGTGTGTCCACGTCCTTACTAGGATTTTGTCGGGATGCGGTTCCCTTACGGGTTCCTCTCTTGGCAGGTCTAGGGGGGGAGTGTGTGGCCATCAGGTTCCGCTCCCCCCTGAACCCCCCTGGCTCTCCTCTTTCGGGAGGAGAGCGTTGTTGGCTCCCCTCTTCCGGGAGGGGAGCACAGTCTTTGGCTCCCAGTGCCTTGCTCGGGTGAGAACTCGGGCAGGTATTGGGGGTAAGATTGGGTCGCCTCTGGCTCCGGCTGGAGGTGGCTATTTGTCCCTGTTCCTCGCTGTGGCCTTCTGGCTCGGAGGGACGGGGAATGGTTTGGGGGACCCTTCTCCTTTTGGAGAGGGTTTCAAGAAGACCAGCATCCTAGTGCACTTTTTTTGTGGCACTTGTCACTTTTTTAAGCGCACTCGGGTTTTGTACACGAATTCGGGCTTTCGATAAAAAAAAAAATCTGTTCTTATCAGTTTAATATCTGATACGTCCCCTATCTGGGGACCATATATTAAATGGATTTTTAGAACAGGGAGATGGAAAAAGAGCTTGCTCTGTCCACTCCACGCATTGACCTGGTATTGCAGTATCTCCAGGACCGGTGCACCCCTTCTTTAATGCAGTTTCTAAAATCAGAAAGAATTGAATTCAATGCTTTTTGTTCATTTTGCTTGTTTGTCGGATTTTGGGATGGACTCTTTGGCTTTGCTTTTCTTCTCCTCATTGGATTTTTCATGTTAAAAGTTGCAGAAGCCAGATGACAAGCTCATTTTGGTTCAACTTCAGCAACTGTGCATTGCATTGCCATGTAATGTAATGTAATGCAATGCTATCTATCTAGCTCTCCCTCTATACTTCCTTTTGGATAAACAGACATATTAGGCAAGCATTTTGGAGCTTTCACCTAAATAACTACAGGTGGTGAGATAAGCTGCACAATATAATTGACCTTTCAGTATATTGTTGCACACACACCATCTATTTAGCAAATGCCCTTGTTATCAACAGCAGCCTTTTAAACTCACCTGAGCTAACAGGTATGTGAGCTGGTTACTCTGCTGCGCTTAAAATTTCTTTTTTGGTTTGCTACAATGCCTTTTCTGAAACGTTGTCTCCCTCTGCTGGAACACTGACTTCTTTCATTTAATGCCTGCAGACTATAAAAGAGAAACCAACCCAAAAAGTTTGGTTGATTAGTCTGTGGCATTCTTTTAAACTGTTGCTTATGGCGGTCTCTGTGAGCTTCTCAGTGACATTCAGCCATCCAGGTATCCCGCCTGCAGTAGACGGAATGTGGCAATGGAACGCTGGCTGCGCGTGTCATAATAGGCTCTGAGCCTTTATATACCTGCGCACAGCAGCAGCCACCTTCAGTCTGCTGCTGGACAGCCAGCAGCAGCAGCAGCAGGAGAGGTAATTAATCAGCAACCCTCCTGCTAAGGGTAGACAGCTGCTCGTTCCACCCCCCCCCGCCTTAATTGGTTCTCCTCCCTTCCAACGGTGTTGAGGCGGGTGGGAACAGCCGGGGGTTGAGGGTACTGTGCTAAAAGAGGTGGAGTTATGCAGATCTAAAACGCGTGGATTGCAGCAGCAGCAAGCCGAAAAGTGCAGGCATGTGAGGGATCTAGAGGTTGACAGCATGTCTTCTTAACGGGAGTCCAGGTGGCCATCTCCACAAATGGACTTTTCAGAATCCTTGGGTGGCACCGTAGTCGGAAACCAATTCTGGTTATCGCTTCTCGGCCTTTTGGCTAAGATCAAGTGTAGTATCTGTTCTTATCAGTTTAATATCTGATACGTCCCCTATCTGGGGACCATATATTAAATGGATTTTTAGAACAGGGAGATGGAAAAAGAGCTTGCTCTGTCCACTCCACGCATTGACCTGGTATTGCAGTATCTCCAGGACCGGTGCACCCCTTCTTTAATGCAGTTTCTAAAATCAGAAAGAATTGAATTCAATGCTTTTTGTTCATTTTGCTTGTTTGTCGGATTTTGGGATGGACTCTTTGGCTTTGCTTTTCTTCTCCTCATTGGATTTTTCATGTTAAAAGTTGCAGAAGCCAGATGACAAGCTCATTTTGGTTCAACTTCAGCAACTGTGCATTGCATTGCCATGTAATGTAATGTAATGCAATGCTATCTATCTAGCTCTCCCTCTATACTTCCTTTTGGATAAACAGACATATTAGGCAAGCATTTTGGAGCTTTCACCTAAATAACTACAGGTGGTGAGATAAGCTGCACAATATAATTGACCTTTCAGTATATTGTTGCACACACACCATCTATTTAGCAAATGCCCTTGTTATCAACAGCAGCCTTTTAAACTCACCTGAGCTAACAGGTATGTGAGCTGGTTACTCTGCTGCGCTTAAAATTTCTTTTTTGGTTTGCTACAATGCCTTTTCTGAAACGTTGTCTCCCTCTGCTGGAACACTGACTTCTTTCATTTAATGCCTGCAGACTATAAAAGAGAAACCAACCCAAAAAGTTTGGTTGATTAGTCTGTGGCATTCTTTTAAACTGTTGCTTATGGCGGTCTCTGTGAGCTTCTCAGTGACATTCAGCCATCCAGGTATCCCGCCTGCAGTAGACGGAATGTGGCAATGGAACGCTGGCTGCGCGTGTCATAATAGGCTCTGAGCCTTTATATACCTGCGCACAGCAGCAGCCACCTTCAGTCTGCTGCTGGACAGCCAGCAGCAGCAGCAGCAGGAGAGGTAATTAATCAGCAACCCTCCTGCTAAGGGTAGACAGCTGCTCGTTCCACCCCCCCCCCCGCCTTAATTGGTTCTCCTCCCTTCCAACGGTGTTGAGGCGGGTGGGAACAGCCGGGGGTTGAGGGTACTGTGCTAAAAGAGGTGGAGTTATGCAGATCTAAAACGCGTGGATTGCAGCAGCAGCAAGCCGAAAAGTGCAGGCATGTGAGGGATCTAGAGGTTGACAGCATGTCTTCTTAACGGGAGTCCAGGTGGCCATCTCCACAAATGGACTTTTCAGAATCCTTGGGTGGCACCGTAGTCGGAAACCAATTCTGGTTATCGCTTCTCGGCCTTTTGGCTAAGATCAAGTGTAGTATCTGTTCTTATCAGTTTAATATCTGATACGTCCCCTATCTGGGGACCATATATTAAATGGATTTTTAGAACAGGGAGATGGAAAAAGAGCTTGCTCTGTCCACTCCACGCATTGACCTGGTATTGCAGTATCTCCAGGACCGGTGCACCCCTTCTTTAATGCAGTTTCTAAAATCAGAAAGAATTGAATTCAATGCTTTTTGTTCATTTTGCTTGTTTGTCGGATTTTGGGATGGACTCTTTGGCTTTGCTTTTCTTCTCCTCATTGGATTTTTCATGTTAAAAGTTGCAGAAGCCAGATGACAAGCTCATTTTGGTTCAACTTCAGCAACTGTGCATTGCATTGCCATGTAATGTAATGTAATGCAATGCTATCTATCTAGCTCTCCCTCTATACTTCCTTTTGGATAAACAGACATATTAGGCAAGCATTTTGGAGCTTTCACCTAAATAACTACAGGTGGTGAGATAAGCTGCACAATATAATTGACCTTTCAGTATATTGTTGCACACACACCATCTATTTAGCAAATGCCCTTGTTATCAACAGCAGCCTTTTAAACTCACCTGAGCTAACAGGTATGTGAGCTGGTTACTCTGCTGCGCTTAAAATTTCTTTTTTGGTTTGCTACAATGCCTTTTCTGAAACGTTGTCTCCCTCTGCTGGAACACTGACTTCTTTCATTTAATGCCTGCAGACTATAAAAGAGAAACCAACCCAAAAAGTTTGGTTGATTAGTCTGTGGCATTCTTTTAAACTGTTGCTTATGGCGGTCTCTGTGAGCTTCTCAGTGACATTCAGCCATCCAGGTATCCCGCCTGCAGTAGACGGAATGTGGCAATGGAACGCTGGCTGCGCGTGTCATAATAGGCTCTGAGCCTTTATATACCTGCGCACAGCAGCAGCCACCTTCAGTCTGCTGCTGGACAGCCAGCAGCAGCAGCAGCAGGAGAGGTAATTAATCAGCAACCCTCCTGCTAAGGGTAGACAGCTGCTCGTTCCACCCCCCCCCCCCCGCCTTAATTGGTTCTCCTCCCTTCCAACGGTGTTGAGGCGGGTGGGAACAGCCGGGGGTTGAGGGTACTGTGCTAAAAGAGGTGGAGTTATGCAGATCTAAAACGCGTGGATTGCAGCAGCAGCAAGCCGAAAAGTGCAGGCATGTGAGGGATCTAGAGGTTGACAGCATGTCTTCTTAACGGGAGTCCAGGTGGCCATCTCCACAAATGGACTTTTCAGAATCCTTGGGTGGCACCGTAGTCGGAAACCAATTCTGGTTATCGCTTCTCGGCCTTTTGGCTAAGATCAAGTGTAGTATCTGTTCTTATCAGTTTAATATCTGATACGTCCCCTATCTGGGGACCATATATGAAATGGATTTTTAGAACAGGGAGATGGAAAAAGAGCTTGCTCTGTCCACTCCACGCATTGACCTGGTATTGCAGTATCTCCAGGACCGGTGCACCCCTTCTTTAATGCAGTTTCTAAAATCAGAAAGAATTGAATTCAATGCTTTTTGTTCATTTTGCTTGTTTGTCGGATTTTGGGATGGACTCTTTGGCTTTGCTTTTCTTCTCCTCATTGGATTTTTCATGTTAAAAGTTGCAGAAGCCAGATGACAAGCTCATTTTGGTTCAACTTCAGCAACTGTGCATTGCATTGCCATGTAATGTAATGTAATGCAATGCTATCTATCTAGCTCTCCCTCTATACTTCCTTTTGGATAAACAGACATATTAGGCAAGCATTTTGGAGCTTTCACCTAAATAACTACAGGTGGTGAGATAAGCTGCACAATATAATTGACCTTTCAGTATATTGTTGCACACATACCATCTATTTAGCAAATGCCCTTGTTATCAACAGCAGCCTTTTAAACTCACCTGAGCTAACAGGTATGTGAGCTGGTTACTCTGCTGCGCTTAAAATTTCTTTTTTGGTTTGCTACAATGCCTTTTCTGAAACGTTGTCTCCCTCTGCTGGAACACTGACTTCTTTCATTTAATGCCTGCAGACTATAAAAGAGAAACCAACCCAAAAAGTTTGGTTGATTAGTCTGTGGCATTCTTTTAAACTGTTGCTTATGGCGGTCTCTGTGAGCTTCTCAGTGACATTCAGCCATCCAGGTATCCCGCCTGCAGTAGACGGAATGTGGCAATGGAACGCTGGCTGCGCGTGTCATAATAGGCTCTGAGCCTTTATATACCTGCGCACAGCAGCAGCCACCTTCAGTCTGCTGCTGGACAGCCAGCAGCAGCAGCAGCAGGAGAGGTAATTAATCAGCAACCCTCCTGCTAAGGGTAGACAGCTGCTCGTTCCACCCCCCCCCCCCGCCTTAATTGGTTCTCCTCCCTTCCAACGGTGTTGAGGCGGGTGGGAACAGCCGGGGGTTGAGGGTACTGTGCTAAAAGAGGTGGAGTTATGCAGATCTAAAACGCGTGGATTGCAGCAGCAGCAAGCCGAAAAGTGCAGGCATGTGAGGGATCTAGAGGTTGACAGCATGTCTTCTTAACGGGAGTCCAGGTGGCCATCTCCACAAAGGGACTTTTCAGAATCCTTGGGTGGCACCGTAGTCGGAAACCAATTCTGGTTATCGCTTCTCGGCCTTTTGGCTAAGATCAAGTGTAGTATCTGTTCTTATCAGTTTAATATCTGATACGTCCCCTATCTGGGGACCATATATTAAATGGATTTTTAGAACAGGGAGATGGAAAAAGAGCTTGCTCTGTCCACTCCACGCATTGACCTGGTATTGCAGTATCTCCAGGACCGGTGCACCCCTTCTTTAATGCAGTTTCTAAAATCAGAAAGAATTGAATTCAATGCTTTTTGTTCATTTTGCTTGTTTGTCGGATTTTGGGATGGACTCTTTGGCTTTGCTTTTCTTCTCCTCATTGGATTTTTCATGTTAAAAGTTGCAGAAGCCAGATGACAAGCTCATTTTGGTTCAACTTCAGCAACTGTGCATTGCATTGCCATGTAATGTAATGTAATGCAATGCTATCTATCTAGCTCTCCCTCTATACTTCCTTTTGGATAAACAGACATATTAGGCAAGCATTTTGGAGCTTTCACCTAAATAACTACAGGTGGTGAGATAAGCTGCACAATATAATTGACCTTTCAGTATATTGTTGCACACACACCATCTATTTAGCAAATGCCCTTGTTATCAACAGCAGCCTTTTAAACTCACCTGAGCTAACAGGTATGTGAGCTGGTTACTCTGCTGCGCTTAAAATTTCTTTTTTGGTTTGCTACAATGCCTTTTCTGAAACGTTGTCTCCCTCTGCTGGAACACTGACTTCTTTCATTTAATGCCTGCAGACTATAAAAGAGAAACCAACCCAAAAAGTTTGGTTGATTAGTCTGTGGCATTCTTTTAAACTGTTGCTTATGGCGGTCTCTGTGAGCTTCTCAGTGACATTCAGCCATCCAGGTATCCCGCCTGCAGTAGACGGAATGTGGCAATGGAACGCTGGCTGCGCGTGTCATAATAGGCTCTGAGCCTTTATATACCTGCGCACAGCAGCAGCCACCTTCAGTCTGCTGCTGGACAGCCAGCAGCAGCAGCAGCAGGAGAGGTAATTAATCAGCAACCCTCCTGCTAAGGGTAGACAGCTGCTCGTTCCACCCCCCCCCCCGCCTTAATTGGTTCTCCTCCCTTCCAACGGTGTTGAGGCGGGTGGGAACAGCCGGGGGTTGAGGGTACTGTGCTAAAAGAGGTGGAGTTATGCAGATCTAAAACGCGTGGATTGCAGCAGCAGCAAGCCGAAAAGTGCAGGCATGTGAGGGATCTAGAGGTTGACAGCATGTCTTCTTAACGGGAGTCCAGGTGGCCATCTCCACAAATGGACTTTTCAGAATCCTTGGGTGGCACCGTAGTCGGAAACCAATTCTGGTTATCGCTTCTCGGCCTTTTGGCTAAGATCAAGTGTAGTATCTGTTCTTATCAGTTTAATATCTGATACGTCCCCTATCTGGGGACCATATATTAAATGGATTTTTAGAACAGGGAGATGGAAAAAGAGCTTGCTCTGTCCACTCCACGCATTGACCTGGTATTGCAGTATCTCCAGGACCGGTGCACCCCTTCTTTAATGCAGTTTCTAAAATCAGAAAGAATTGAATTCAATGCTTTTTGTTCATTTTGCTTGTTTGTCGGATTTTGGGATGGACTCTTTGGCTTTGCTTTTCTTCTCCTCATTGGATTTTTCATGTTAAAAGTTGCAGAAGCCAGATGACAAGCTCATTTTGGTTCAACTTCAGCAACTGTGCATTGCATTGCCATGTAATGTAATGTAATGCAATGCTATCTATCTAGCTCTCCCTCTATACTTCCTTTTGGATAAACAGACATATTAGGCAAGCATTTTGGAGCTTTCACCTAAATAACTACAGGTGGTGAGATAAGCTGCACAATATAATTGACCTTTCAGTATATTGTTGCACACACACCATCTATTTAGCAAATGCCCTTGTTATCAACAGCAGCCTTTTAAACTCACCTGAGCTAACAGGTATGTGAGCTGGTTACTCTGCTGCGCTTAAAATTTCTTTTTTGGTTTGCTACAATGCCTTTTCTGAAACGTTGTCTCCCTCTGCTGGAACACTGACTTCTTTCATTTAATGCCTGCAGACTATAAAAGAGAAACCAACCCAAAAAGTTTGGTTGATTAGTCTGTGGCATTCTTTTAGACTGTTGCTTATGGCGGTCTCTGTGAGCTTCTCAGTGACATTCAGCCATCCAGGTATCCCGCCTGCAGTAGACGGAATGTGGCAATGGAACGCTGGCTGCGCGTGTCATAATAGGCTCTGAGCCTTTATATACCTGCGCACAGCAGCAGCCACCTTCAGTCTGCTGCTGGACAGCCAGCAGCAGCAGCAGCAGGAGAGGTAATTAATCAGCAACCCTCCTGCTAAGGGTAGACAGCTGCTCGTTCCACCCCCCCCCCCGCCTTAATTGGTTCTCCTCCCTTCCAACGGTGTTGAGGCGGGTGGGAACAGCCGGGGGTTGAGGGTACTGTGCTAAAAGAGGTGGAGTTATGCAGATCTAAAACGCGTGGATTGCAGCAGCAGCAAGCCGAAAAGTGCAGGCATGTGAGGGATCTAGAGGTTGACAGCATGTCTTCTTAACGGGAGTCCAGGTGGCCATCTCCACAAATGGACTTTTCAGAATCCTTGGGTGGCACCGTAGTCGGAATCCAATTCTGGTTATCGCTTCTCGGCCTTTTGGCTAAGATCAAGTGTAGTATCTGTTCTTATCAGTTTAATATCTGATACGTCCCCTATCTGGGGACCATATATTAAATGGATTTTTAGAACAGGGAGATGGAAAAAGAGCTTGCTCTGTCCACTCCACGCATTGACCTGGTATTGCAGTATCTCCAGGACCGGTGCACCCCTTCTTTAATGCAGTTTCTAAAATCAGAAAGAATTGAATTCAATGCTTTTTGTTCATTTTGCTTGTTTGTCGGATTTTGGGATGGACTCTTTGGCTTTGCTTTTCTTCTCCTCATTGGATTTTTCATGTTAAAAGTTGCAGAAGCCAGATGACAAGCTCATTTTGGTTCAACTTCAGCAACTGTGCATTGCATTGCCATGTAATGTAATGTAATGCAATGCTATCTATCTAGCTCTCCCTCTATACTTCCTTTTGGATAAACAGACATATTAGGCAAGCATTTTGGAGCTTTCACCTAAATAACTACAGGTGGTGAGATAAGCTGCACAATATAATTGACCTTTCAGTATATTGTTGCACACACACCATCTATTTAGCAAATGCCCTTGTTATCAACAGCAGCCTTTTAAACTCACCTGAGCTAACAGGTATGTGAGCTGGTTACTCTGCTGCGCTTAAAATTTCTTTTTTGGTTTGCTACAATGCCTTTTCTGAAACGTTGTCTCCCTCTGCTGGAACACTGACTTCTTTCATTTAATGCCTGCAGACTATAAAAGAGAAACCAACCCAAAAAGTTTGGTTGATTAGTCTGTGGCATTCTTTTAAACTGTTGCTTATGGCGGTCTCTGTGAGCTTCTCAGTGACATTCAGCCATCCAGGTATCCCGCCTGCAGTAGACGGAATGTGGCAATGGAACGCTGGCTGCGCGTGTCATAATAGGCTCTGAGCCTTTATATACCTGCGCACAGCAGCAGCCACCTTCAGTCTGCTGCTGGACAGCCAGCAGCAGCAGCAGGAGAGGTAATTAATCAGCAACCCTCCTGCTAAGGGTAGACAGCTGCTCGTTCCACCCCCCCCCCCGCCTTAATTGGTTCTCCTCCCTTCCAACGGTGTTGAGGCGGGTGGGAACAGCCGGGGGTTGAGGGTACTGTGCTAAAAGAGGTGGAGTTATGCAGATCTAAAACGCGTGGATTGCAGCAGCAGCAAGCCGAAAAGTGCAGGCATGTGAGGGATCTAGAGGTTGACAGCATGTCTTCTTAACGGGAGTCCAGGTGGCCATCTCCACAAATGGACTTTTCAGAATCCTTGGGTGGCACCGTAGTCGGAAACCAATTCTGGTTATCGCTTCTCGGCCTTTTGGCTAAGATCAAGTGTAGTATCTGTTCTTATCAGTTTAATATCTGATACGTCCCCTATCTGGGGACCATATATTAAATGGATTTTTAGAACAGGGAGATGGAAAAAGTGCTTGCTCTGTCCACTCCACGCATTGACCTGGTATTGCAGTATCTCCAGGACCGGTGCACCCCTTCTTTAATGCAGTTTCTAAAATCAGAAAGAATTGAATTCAATGCTTTTTGTTCATTTTGCTTGTTTGTCGGATTTTGGGATGGACTCTTTGGCTTTGCTTTTCTTCTCCTCATTGGATTTTTCATGTTAAAAGTTGCAGAAGCCAGATGACAAGCTCATTTTGGTTCAACTTCAGCAACTGTGCATTGCATTGCCATGTAATGTAATGTAATGCAATGCTATCTATCTAGCTCTCCCTCTATACTTCCTTTTGGATAAACAGACATATTAGGCAAGCATTTTGGAGCTTTCACCTAAATAACTACAGGTGGTGAGATAAGCTGCACAATATAATTGACCTTTCAGTATATTGTTGCACACACACCATCTATTTAGCAAATGCCCTTGTTATCAACAGCAGCCTTTTAAACTCACCTGAGCTAACAGGTATGTGAGCTGGTTACTCTGCTGCGCTTAAAATTTCTTTTTTGGTTTGCTACAATGCCTTTTCTGAAACGTTGTCTCCCTCTGCTGGAACACTGACTTCTTTCATTTAATGCCTGCAGACTATAAAAGAGAAACCAACCCAAAAAGTTTGGTTGATTAGTCTGTGGCATTCTTTTAAACTGTTGCTTATGGCGGTCTCTGTGAGCTTCTCAGTGACATTCAGCCATCCAGGTATCCCGCCTGCAGTAGACGGAATGTGGCAATGGAACGCTGGCTGCGCGTGTCATAATAGGCTCTGAGCCTTTATATACCTGCGCACAGCAGCAGCCACCTTCAGTCTGCTGCTGGACAGCCAGCAGCAGCAGCAGCAGGAGAGGTAATTAATCAGCAACCCTCCTGCTAAGGGTAGACAGCTGCTCGTTCCACCCCCCCCCCCCCCCGCCTTAATTGGTTCTCCTCCCTTCCAACGGTGTTGAGGCGGGTGGGAACAGCCGGGGGTTGAGGGTACTGTGCTAAAAGAGGTGGAGTTATGCAGATCTAAAACGCGTGGATTGCAGCAGCAGCAAGCCGAAAAGTGCAGGCATGTGAGGGATCTAGAGGTTGACAGCATGTCTTCTTAACGGGAGTCCAGGTGGCCATCTCCACAAATGGACTTTTCAGAATCCTTGGGTGGCACCGTAGTCGGAAACCAATTCTGGTTATCGCTTCTCGGCCTTTTGGCTAAGATCAAGTGTAGTATCTGTTCTTATCAGTTTAATATCTGATACGTCCCCTATCTGGGGACCATATATTAAATGGATTTTTAGAACAGGGAGATGGAAAAAGTGCTTGCTCTGTCCACTCCACGCATTGACCTGGTATTGCAGTATCTCCAGGACCGGTGCACCCCTTCTTTAATGCAGTTTCTAAAATCAGAAAGAATTGAATTCAATGCTTTTTGTTCATTTTGCTTGTTTGTCGGATTTTGGGATGGACTCTTTGGCTTTGCTTTTCTTCTCCTCATTGGATTTTTCATGTTAAAAGTTGCAGAAGCCAGATGACAAGCTCATTTTGGTTCAACTTCAGCAACTGTGCATTGCATTGCCATGTAATGTAATGTAATGCAATGCTATCTATCTAGCTCTCCCTCTATACTTCCTTTTGGATAAACAGACATATTAGGCAAGCATTTTGGAGCTTTCACCTAAATAACTACAGGTGGTGAGATAAGCTGCACAATATAATTGACCTTTCAGTATATTGTTGCACACACACCATCTATTTAGCAAATGCCCTTGTTATCAACAGCAGCCTTTTAAACTCACCTGAGCTAACAGGTATGTGAGCTGGTTACTCTGCTGCGCTTAAAATTTCTTTTTTGGTTTGCTACAATGCCTTTTCTGAAACGTTGTCTCCCTCTGCTGGAACACTGACTTCTTTCATTTAATGCCTGCAGACTATAAAAGAGAAACCAACCCAAAAAGTTTGGTTGATTAGTCTGTGGCATTCTTTTAAACTGTTGCTTATGGCGGTCTCTGTGAGCTTCTCAGTGACATTCAGCCATCCAGGTATCCCGCCTGCAGTAGACGGAATGTGGCAATGGAACGCTGGCTGCGCGTGTCATAATAGGCTCTGAGCCTTTATATACCTGCGCACAGCAGCAGCCACCTTCAGTCTGCTGCTGGACAGCCAGCAGCAGCAGCAGCAGGAGAGGTAATTAATCAGCAACCCTCCTGCTAAGGGTAGACAGCTGCTCGTTCCACCCCCCCCCCCCCCCGCCTTAATTGGTTCTCCTCCCTTCCAACGGTGTTGAGGCGGGTGGGAACAGCCGGGGGTTGAGGGTACTGTGCTAAAAGAGGTGGAGTTATGCAGATCTAAAACGCGTGGATTGCAGCAGCAGCAAGCCGAAAAGTGCAGGCATTTGAGGGATCTAGAGGTTGACAGCATGTCTTCTTAACGGGAGTCCAGGTGGCCATCTCCACAAATGGACTTTTCAGAATCCTTGGGTGGCACCGTAGTCGGAAACCAATTCTGGTTATCGCTTCTCGGCCTTTTGGCTAAGATCAAGTGTAGTATCTGTTCTTATCAGTTTAATATCTTATACGTCCCCTATCTGGGGACCATATATTAAATGGATTTTTAGAACAGGGAGATGGAAAAAGAGCTTGCTCTGTCCACTCCACGCATTGACCTGGTATTGCAGTATCTCCAGGACCGGTGCACCCCTTCTTTAATGCAGTTTCTAAAATCAGAAAGAATTGAATTCAATGCTTTTTGTTCATTTTGCTTGTTTGTCGGATTTTGGGATGGACTCTTTGGCTTTGCTTTTCTTCTCCTCATTGGATTTTTCATGTTAAAAGTTGCAGAAGCCAGATGACAAGCTCATTTTGGTTCAACTTCAGCAACTGTGCATTGCATTGCCATGTAATGTAATGTAATGCAATGCTATCTATCTAGCTCTCCCTCTATACTTCCTTTTGGATAAACAGACATATTAGGCAAGCATTTTGGAGCTTTCACCTAAATAACTACAGGTGGTGAGATAAGCTGCACAATATAATTGACCTTTCAGTATATTGTTGCACACACACCATCTATTTAGCAAATGCCCTTGTTATCAACAGCAGCCTTTTAAACTCACCTGAGCTAACAGGTATGTGAGCTGGTTACTCTGCTGCGCTTAAAATTTCTTTTTTGGTTTGCTACAATGCCTTTTCTGAAACGTTGTCTCCCTCTGCTGGAACACTGACTTCTTTCATTTAATTCCTGCAGACTATAAAAGAGAAACCAACCCAAAAAGTTTGGTTGATTAGTCTGTGGCATTCTTTTAAACTGTTGCTTATGGCGGTCTCTGTGAGCTTCTCAGTGACATTCAGCCATCCAGGTATCCCGCCTGCAGTAGACGGAATGTGGCAATGGAACGCTGGCTGCGCGTGTCATAATAGGCTCTGAGCCTTTATATACCTGCGCACAGCAGCAGCCACCTTCAGTCTGCTGCTGGACAGCCAGCAGCAGCAGCAGCAGGAGAGGTAATTAATCCGCAACCCTCCTGCTAAGGGTAGACAGCTGCTCGTTCCACCCCCCCCCCCGCCTTAATTGGTTCTCCTCCCTTCCAACGGTGTTGAGGCGGGTGGGAACAGCCGGGGGTTGAGGGTACTGTGCTAAAAGAGGTGGAGTTATGCAGATCTAAAACGCGTGGATTGCAGCAGCAGCAAGCCGAAAAGTGCAGGCATGTGAGGGATCTAGAGGTTGACAGCATGTCTTC
This sequence comes from Phyllobates terribilis, assembly GCF_046119375.1. Classification (NCBI taxonomy): domain Eukaryota; kingdom Metazoa; phylum Chordata; class Amphibia; order Anura; family Dendrobatidae; genus Phyllobates; species Phyllobates terribilis. The sequence continues at coordinate 9,347,628 of NW_027362800.1, read as the reverse complement.
TTAACGGGAGTCCAGGTGGCCATCTCCACAAATGGACTTTTCAGAATCCTTGGGTGGCACCGTAGTCGGAAACCAATTCTGGTTATCGCTTCTCGGCCTTTTGGCTAAGATCAAGTGTAGTATCTTTCGAAAAGGCGGTTTTGGATGTTGGCCGCCCTAGTAGATTGATACATTATGCACACTGGGGTTTAGGCGCTTGTTAGTACGCCAGGTGGCTAATATAGTCATCTGGTGGAAAGCATGGCCCCCCAGGATCGACGCCATTGGGCCGGGGAAGATCGAAAGCCCGAAGTGTGAAGTGCCCCAGGAGTGGCGACCCTGGGGTGCCTTAACTCACTGGGATTGGGAACCCCACTTGAGTTTATGGCACATTTGCACAAGCACTTCAATATTTCTTTCTTCGCACACACCCTTATTCTGGGCCTTCTGGCCTTAGGATGGGGAATTTTTTCAATTCCCGGTCGAAGGTCCGGGCAGTATTATACTGTGAAACCTTCAGTATTTATTTAATTTCTTTGTCACTGTGTGTCCACTTATTCACGTGTGTCACGTCCTACTAGGATTTTGTCGGGATGCGGTTCCCTTATGGGTTCCTCTCTTGGCAGGTCTAGGGGGGGAGTGTGTGGCCATCAGGTTCCGCTCCCCCCTGAACCCCCCTGGCTCTCCTCTTTCGGGAGGAGAGCGTTGTTGGCTCCCCTCTTCCGGGAGGGGAGCACAGTCTTTGGCTCCCAGTGCCTTGCTCGGGTTAGAACTCGGGCAGGTGCTGGGGGTAAGATTGGGTCGCCTCTGGCTTCGGCTGGAGGTGGCTATTTGTCCCTGTTCCTCGCTGTGGCCTTCTGGCTCGGAGGGACGGGGAATGGTTTGGGGGACCCTTCTCCTTTTGGAGAGGGTTTCAAGAAGACCAGCATCCTAGTGCACTTTTTTTGTGGCACTTGTCACTATTTTAAGCGCACTCGAGTTTTGTACACGAATTCGGGCTTTCGATGGAAAAAAAAAAAAAAAAAAAAAATCTGTTCTTATCAGTTTAATATCTGATACGTCCCCTATCTGGGGACCATATATTAAATGGATTTTTAGAACAGGGAGATGGAAAAAGAGCTTGCTCTGTCCACTCCACGCATTGACCTGGTATTGCAGTATCTCCAGGACCGGTGCACCCCTTCTTTAATGCAGTTTCTAAAATCAGAAAGAATTGAATTCAATGCTTTTTGTTCATTTTGCTAGTTTGTCGGATTTTGGGATGGACTCTTTGGCTTTGCTTTTCTTCTCCTCATTGGATTTTTCATGTTAAAAGTTGCAGAAGCCAGATGACAAGCTCATTTTGGTTCAACTTCAGCAACTGTGCATTGCATTGCCATGTAATGTAATGTAATGCAATGCTATCTATCTAGCTCTCCCTCTATACTTCCTTTTGGATAAACAGACATATTAGGCAAGCATTTTGGAGCTTTCACCTAAATAACTACAGGTGGTGAGATAAGCTGCACAATATAATTGACCTTTCAGTATATTGTTGCACACACACCATCTATTTAGCAAATGCCCTTGTTATCAACAGCAGCCTTTTAAACTCACCTGAGCTAACAGGTATGTGAGCTGGTTACTCTGCTGCGCTTAAAATTTCTTTTTTGGTTTGCTACAATGCCTTTTCTGAAACGTTGTCTCCCTCTGCTGGAACACTGACTTCTTTCATTTAATGCCTGCAGACTATAAAAGAGAAACCAACCCAAAAAGTTTGGTTGATTAGTCTGTGGCATTCTTTTAAACTGTTGCTTATGGCGGTCTCTGTGAGCTTCTCAGTGACATTCAGCCATCCAGGTATCCCGCCTGCAGTAGACGGAATGTGGCAATGGAACGCTGGCTGCGCGTGTCATAATAGGCTCTGAGCCTTTATATACCTGCGCACAGCAGCAGCCACCTTCAGTCTGCTGCTGGACAGCCAGCAGCAGCAGCAGCAGGAGAGGTAATTAATCAGCAACCCTCCTGCTAAGGGTAGACAGCTGCTCGTTCCACCCCCCCCCCGCCTTAATTGGTTCTCCTCCCTTCCAATGGTGTTGAGGCGGGTGGGAACAGCCGGGGGTTGAGGGTACTGTGCTAAAAGAGGTGGAGTTATGCAGATCTAAAACGCGTGGATTGCAGCAGCAGCAAGCCGAAAAGTGCAGGCATGTGAGGGATCTAGAGGTTGACAGCATGTCTTCTTAACGGGAGTCCAGGTGGCCATCTCCACAAATGGACTTTTCAGAATCCTTGGGTGGCACCGTAGTCGGAAACCAATTCTGGTTATCGCTTCTCGGCCTTTTGGCTAAGATCAAGTGTAGTATCTGTTCTTATCAGTTTAATATCTGATACGTCCCCTATCTGGGGACCATATATTAAATGGATTTTTAGAACAGGGAGATGGAAAAAGAGCTTGCTCTGTCCACTCCACGCATTGACCTGGTATTGCAGTATCTCCAGGACCGGTGCACCCCTTCTTTAATGCAGTTTCTAAAATCAGAAAGAATTGAATTCAATGCTTTTTGTTCATTTTGCTTGTTTGTCGGATTTTGGGATGGACTCTTTGGCTTTGCTTTTCTTCTCCTCATTGGATTTTTCATGTTAAAAGTTGCAGAAGCCAGATGACAAGCTCATTTTGGTTCAACTTCAGCAACTGTGCATTGCATTGCCATGTAATGTAATGTAATGCAATGCTATCTATCTAGCTCTCCCTCTATACTTCCTTTTGGATAAACAGACATATTAGGCAAGCATTTTGGAGCTTTCACCTAAATAACTACAGGTGGTGAGATAAGCTGCACAATATAATTGACCTTTCAGTATATTGTTGCACACACACCATCTATTTAGCAAATGCCCTTGTTATCAACAGCAGCCTTTTAAACTCACCTGAGCTAACAGGTATGTGAGCTGGTTACTCTGCTGCGCTTAAAATTTCTTTTTTGGTTTGCTACAATGCCTTTTCTGAAACGTTGTCTCCCTCTGCTGGAACACTGACTTCTTTCATTTAATGCCTGCAGACTATAAAAGAGAAACCAACCCAAAAAGTTTGGTTGATTAGTCTGTGGCATTCTTTTAAACTGTTGCTTATGGCGGTCTCTGTGAGCTTCTCAGTGACATTCAGCCATCCAGGTATCCCGCCTGCAGTAGATGGAATGTGGCAATGGAACGCTGGCTGCGCGTGTCATAATAGGCTCTGAGCCTTTATATACCTGCGCACAGCAGCAGCCACCTTCAGTCTGCTGCTGGACAGCCAGCAGCAGCAGCAGCAGGAGAGGTAATTAATCAGCAACCCTCCTGCTAAGGGTAGATAGCTGCTCGTTCCACCCCCCCCCCCCCCCGCCTTAATTGGTTCTCCTCCCTTCCAACGGTGTTGAGGCGGGTGGGAACAGCCGGGGGTTGAGGGTACTGTGCTAAAAGAGGTGGAGTTATGCAGATCTAAAACGCGTGGATTGCAGCAGCAGCAAGCCGAAAAGTGCAGGCATGTGAGGGATGTAGAGGTTGACAGCATGTCTTCTTAACGGGAGTCCAGGTGGCCATCTCCACAAATGGACTTTTCAGAATCCTTGGGTGGCACCGTAGTCGGAAACCAATTCTGGTTATCGCTTCTCGGTCTTTTGGCTAAGATCAAGTGTAGTATCTGTTCTTATCAGTTTAATATCTGATACGTCCCCTATCTGGGGACCATATATTAAATGGATTTTTAGAACAGGGAGATGGAAAAAGAGCTTGCTCTGTCCACTCCACGCATTGACCTGGTATTGCAGTATCTCCAGGACCGGTGCACCCCTTCTTTAATGCAGTTTCTAAAATCAGAAAGAATTGAATTCAATGCTTTTTGTTCATTTTGCTGGTTTGTCGGATTTTGGGATGGACTCTTTGGCTTTGCTTTTCTTCTCCTCATTGGATTTTTCATGTTAAAAGTTGCAGAAGCCAGATGACAAGCTCATTTTGGTTCAACTTCAGCAACTGTGCATTGCATTGCCATGTAATGTAATGTAATGCAATGCTATCTATCTAGCTCTCCCTCTATACTTCCTTTTGGATAAACAGACATATTAGGCAAGCATTTTGGAGCTTTCACCTAAATAACTACAGGTGGTGAGATAAGCTGCACAATATAATTGACCTTTCAGTATATTGTTGCACACACACCATCTATTTAGCAAATGCCCTTGTTATCAACAGCAGCCTTTTAAACTCACCTGAGCTAACAGGTATGTGAGCTGGTTACTCTGCTGCGCTTAAAATTTCTTTTTTGGTTTGCTACAATACCTTTTCTGAAACGTTGTCTCCCTCTGCTGGAACACTGACTTCTTCCATTTAATGCCTGCAGACTATAAAAGAGAAACCAACCCAAAAAGTTTGGTTGATTAGTCTGTGGCATTCTTTTAAACTGTTGCTTATGGCGGTCTCTGTGAGCTTCTCAGTGACATTCAGCCATCCAGGTATCCCGCCTGCAGTAGACGGAATGTGGCAATGGAACGCTGGCTGCGCGTGTCATAATAGGCTCTGAGCCTTTATATACCTGCGCACAGCAGCAGCCACCTTCAGTCTGCTGCTGGACAGCCAGCAGCAGCAGCAGCAGGAGAGGTAATTAATCAGCAACTCTCCTGCTAAGGGTAGACAGCTGCTCGTTCCACCCCCCCCCCCGCCTTAATTGGTTCTCCTCCCTTCCAACGGTGTTGAGGCGGGTGGGAACAGCCGGGGGTTGAGGGTACTGTGCTAAAAGAGGTGGAGTTATGCAGATCTAAAACGCGTGGATTGCAGCAGCAGCAAGCCGAAAAGTGCAGGCATGTGAGGGATCTAGAGGTTGACAGCATGTCTTCTTAACGGGAGTCCAGGTGGCCATCTCCACAAATGGACTTTTCAGAATCCTTGGGTGGCACCGTAGTCGGAAACCAATTCTGGTTATCGCTTCTCGGCCTTTTGGCTAAGATCAAGTGTAGTATCTGTTCTTATCAGTTTAATATCTGATACGTCCCCTATCTGGGGACCATATATTAAATGGATTTTTAGAACAGGGAGATGGAAAAAGAGCTTGCTCTGTCCACTCCACGCATTGACCTGGTATTGCAGTATCTCCAGGACCGGTGCACCCCTTCTTTAATGCAGTTTCTAAAATCAGAAAGAATTGAATTCAATGCTTTTTGTTCATTTTGCTTGTTTGTCGGATTTTGGGATGGACTCTTTGGCTTTGCTTTTCTTCTCCTCATTGGATTTTTCATGTTAAAAGTTGCAGAAGCCAGATGACAAGCTCATTTTGGTTCAACTTCAGCAACTGTGCATTGCATTGCCATGTAATGTAATGTAATGCAATGCTATCTATCTAGCTCTCCCTCTATACTTCCTTTTGGATAAACAGACATATTAGGCAAGCATTTTGGAGCTTTCACCTAAATAACTACAGGTGGTGAGATAAGCTGCACAATATAATTGACCTTTCAGTATATTGTTGCACACACACCATCTATTTAGCAAATGCCCTTGTTATCAACAGCAGCCTTTTAAACTCACCTGAGCTAACAGGTATGTGAGATGGTTACTCTGCTGCGCTTAAAATTTCTTTTTTGGTTTGCTACAATGCCTTTTCTGAAACGTTGTCTCCCTCTGCTGGAACACTGACTTCTTTCATTTAATGCCTGCAGACTATAAAAGAGAAACCAACCCAAAAAGTTTGGTTGATTAGTCTGTGGCATTCTTTTAAACTGTTGCTTATGGCGGTCTCTGTGAGCTTCTCAGTGACATTCAGCCATCCAGGTATCCCGCCTGCAGTAGACGGAATGTGGCAATGGAACGCTGGCTGCGCGTGTCATAATAGGCTCTGAGCCTTTATATACCTGCGCACAGCAGCAGCCACCTTCAGTCTGCTGCTGGACAGCCAGCAGCAGCAGCAGCAGGAGAGGTAATTAATCAGCAACTCTCCTGCTAAGGGTAGACAGCTGCTCGTTCCACCCCCCCCCCCGCCTTAATTGGTTCTCCTCCCTTCCAACGGTGTTGAGGCGGGTGGGAACAGCCGGGGGTTGAGGGTACTGTGCTAAAAGAGGTGGAGTTATGCAGATCTAAAACGCGTGGATTGCAGCAGCAGCAAGCCGAAAAGTGCAGGCATGTGAGGGATCTAGAGGTTGACAGCATGTCTTCTTAACGGGAGTCCAGGTGGCCATCTCCACAAATGGACTTTTCAGAATCCTTGGGTGGCACCGTAGTCGGAAACCAATTCTGGTTATCGCTTCTCGGCCTTTTGGCTAAGATCAAGTGTAGTATCTGTTCTTATCAGTTTAATATCTGATACGTCCCCTATCTGGGGACCATATATTAAATGGATTTTTAGAACAGGGAGATGGAAAAAGAGCTTGCTCTGTCCACTCCACGCATTGACCTGGTATTGCAGTATCTCCAGGACCGGTGCACCCCTTCTTTAATGCAGTTTCTAAAATCAGAAAGAATTGAATTCAATGCTTTTTGTTCATTTTGCTTGTTTGTCGGATTTTGGGATGGACTCTTTGGCTTTGCTTTTCTTCTCCTCATTGGATTTTTCATGTTAAAAGTTGCAGAAGCCAGATGACAAGCTCATTTTGGTTCAACTTCAGCAACTGTGCATTGCATTGCCATGTAATGTAATGTAATGCAATGCTATCTATCTAGCTCTCCCTCTATACTTCCTTTTGGATAAACAGACATATTAGGCAAGCATTTTGGAGCTTTCACCTAAATAACTACAGGTGGTGAGATAAGCTGCACAATATAATTGACCTTTCAGTATATTGTTGCACACACACCATCTATTTAGCAAATGCCCTTGTTATCAACAGCAGCCTTTTAAACTCACCTGAGCTAACAGGTATGTGAGATGGTTACTCTGCTGCGCTTAAAATTTCTTTTTTGGTTTGCTACAATGCCTTTTCTGAAACGTTGTCTCCCTCTGCTGGAACACTGACTTCTTTCATTTAATGCCTGCAGACTATAAAAGAGAAACCAACCCAAAAAGTTTGGTTGATTAGTCTGTGGCATTCTTTTAAACTGTTGCTTATGGCGGTCTCTGTGAGCTTCTCAGTGACATTCAGCCATCCAGGTATCCCGCCTGCAGTAGACGGAATGTGGCAATGGAACGCTGGCTGCGCGTGTCATAATAGGCTCTGAGCCTTTATATACCTGCGCACAGCAGCAGCCACCTTCAGTCTGCTGCTGGACAGCCAGCAGCAGCAGCAGCAGGAGAGGTAATTAATCAGCAACCCTCCTGCTAAGGGTAGACAGCTGCTCGTTCCACCCCCCCCCCCGCCTTAATTGGTTCTCCTCCCTTCCAACGGTGTTGAGGCGGGTGGGAACAGCCGGGGGTTGAGGGTACTGTGCTAAAAGAGGTGGAGTTATGCAGATCTAAAACGCGTGGATTGCAGCAGCAGCAAGCCGAAAAGTGCAGGCATGTGAGGGATCTAGAGGTTGACAGCATGTCTTCTTAACGGGAGTCCAGGTGGCCATCTCCACAAATGGACTTTTCAGAATCCTTGGGTGGCACCGTAGTCGGAAACCAATTCTGGTTATCGCTTCTCGGCCTTTTGGCTAAGATCAAGTGTAGTATCTGTTCTTATCAGTTTAATATCTGATACGTCCCCTATCTGGGGACCATATATTAAATGGATTTTTAGAACAGGGAGATGGAAAAAGAGCTTGCTCTGTCCACTCCACGCATTGACCTGGTATTGCAGTATCTCCAGGACCGGTGCACCCCTTCTTTAATGCAGTTTCTAAAATCAGAAAGAATTGAATTCAATGCTTTATGTTCATTTTGCTTGTTTGTCGGATTTTGGGATGGACTCTTTGGCTTTGCTTTTCTTCTCCTCATTGGATTTTTCATGTTAAAAGTTGCAGAAGCCAGATGACAAGCTCATTTTGGTTCAACTTCAGCAACTGTGCATTGCATTGCCATGTAATGTAATGTAATGCAATGCTATCTATCTAGCTCTCCCTCTATACTTCCTTTTGGATAAACAGACATATTAGGCAAGCATTTTGGAGCTTTCACCTAAATAACTACAGGTGGTGAGATAAGCTGCACAATATAATTGACCTTTCAGTATATTGTTGCACACACACCATCTATTTAGCAAATGCCCTTGTTATCAACAGCAGCCTTTTAAACTCACCTGAGCTAACAGGTATGTGAGCTGGTTACTCTGCTGCGCTTAAAATTTCTTTTTTGGTTTGCTACAATGCCTTTTCTGAAACGTTGTCTCCCTCTGCTGGAACACTGACTTCTTTCATTTAATGCCTGCAGACTATAAAAGAGAAACCAACCCAAAAAGTTTGGTTGATTAGTCTGTGGCATTCTTTTAAACTGTTGCTTATGGCGGTCTCTGTGAGCTTCTCAGTGACATTCAGCCATCCAGGTATCCCGCCTGCAGTAGACGGAATGTGGCAATGGAACGCTGGCTGCGCGTGTCATAATAGGCTCTGAGCCTTTATATACCTGCGCACAGCAGCAGCCACCTTCAGTCTGCTGCTGGACAGCCAGCAGCAGCAGCAGCAGGAGAGGTAATTAATCAGCAACCCTCCTGCTAAGGATAGACAGCTGCTCGTTCCACCCCCCCCCCCCCCCGCCTTAATTGGTTCTCCTCCCTTCCAACGGTGTTGAGGCGGGTGGGAACAGCCGGGGGTTGAGGGTACTGTGCTAAAAGAGGTGGAGTTATGCAGATCTAAAACGCGTGGATTGCAGCAGCAGCAAGCCGAAAAGTGCAGGCATGTGAGGGATCTAGAGGTTGACAGCATGTCTTCTTAACGGGAGTCCAGGTGGCCATCTCCACAAATGGACTTTTCAGAATCCTTGGGTGGCACCGTAGTCGGAAACCAATTCTGGTTATCGCTTCTCGGCCTTTTGGCTAAGATCAAGTGTAGTATCTGTTCTTATCAGTTTAATATCTGATACGTCCCCTATCTGGGGACCATATATTAAATGGATTTTTAGAACAGGGAGATGGAAAAAGAGCTTGCTCTGTCCACTCCACGCATTGACCTGGTATTGCAGTATCTCCAGGACCGGTGCACCCCTTCTTTAATGCAGTTTCTAAAATCAGAAAGAATTGAATTCAATGCTTTTTGTTCATTTTGCTTGTTTGTCGGATTTTGGGATGGACTCTTTGGCTTTGCTTTTCTTCTCCTCATTGGATTTTTCATGTTAAAAGTTGCAGAAGCCAGATGACAAGCTCATTTTGGTTCAACTTCAGCAACTGTGCATTGCATTGCCATGTAATGTAATGTAATGCAATGCTATCTATCTAGCTCTCCCTCTATACTTCCTTTTGGATAAACAGACATATTAGGCAAGCATTTTGGAGCTTTCACCTAAATAACTACAGGTGGTGAGATAAGCTGCACAATATAATTGACCTTTCAGTATATTGTTGCACACACACCATCTATTTAGCAAATGCCCTTGTTATCAACAGCAGCCTTTTAAACTCACCTGAGCTAACAGGTATGTGAGCTGGTTACTCTGCTGCGCTTAAAATTTCTTTTTTGGTTTGCTACAATGCCTTTTCTGAAACGTTGTCTCCCTCTGCTGGAACACTGACTTCTTCCATTTAATGCCTGCAGACTATAAAAGAGAAACCAACCCAAAAAGTTTGGTTGATTAGTCTGTGGCATTCTTTTAAACTGTTGCTTATGGCGGTCTCTGTGAGCTTCTCAGTGACATTCAGCCATCCAGGTATCCCGCCTGCAGTAGACGGAATGTGGCAATGGAACGCTGGCTGCACGTGTCATAATAGGCTCTGAGCCTTTATATACCTGCGCACAGCAGCAGCCACCTTCAGTCTGCTGCTGGACAGCCAGCAGCAGCAGCAGCAGGAGAGGTAATTAATCAGCAACCCTCCTGCTAAGGGTAGACAGCTGCTCGTTCCACCCCCCCCCCCGCCTTAATTGGTTCTCCTCCCTTCCAACGGTGTTGAGGCGGGTGGGAACAGCCGGGGGTTGAGGGTACTGTGCTAAAAGAGGTGGAGTTATGCAGATCTAAAACGCGTGGATTGCAGCAGCAGCAAGCCGAAAAGTGCAGGCATGTGAGGGATCTAGAGGTTGACAGCATGTCTTCTTAACGGGAGTCCAGGTGGCCATCTCCACAAATGGACTTTTCAGAATCCTTGGGTGGCACCGTAGTCGGAAACCAATTCTGGTTATCGCTTCTCGGCCTTTTGGCTAAGATCAAGTGTAGTATCTGTTCTTATCAGTTTAATATCTGATACGTCCCCTATCTGGGGACCATATATTAAATGGATTTTTAGAACAGGGAGATGGAAAAAGAGCTTGCTCTGTCCACTCCACGCATTGACCTGGTATTGCAGTATCTCCAGGACCGGTGCACCCCTTCTTTAATGCAGTTTCTAAAATCAGAAAGAATTGAATTCAATGCTTTATGTTCATTTTGCTTGTTTGTCGGATTTTGGGATGGACTCTTTGGCTTTGCTTTTCTTCTCCTCATTGGATTTTTCATGTTAAAAGTTGCAGAAGCCAGATGACAAGCTCATTTTGGTTCAACTTCAGCAACTGTGCATTGCATTGCCATGTAATGTAATGTAATGCAATGCTATCTATCTAGCTCTCCCTCTATACTTCCTTTTGGATAAACAGACATATTAGGCAAGCATTTTGGAGCTTTCACCTAAATAACTACAGGTGGTGAGATAAGCTGCACAATATAATTGACCTTTCAGTATATTGTTGCACACACACCATCTATTTAGCAAATGCCCTTGTTATCAACAGCAGCCTTTTAAACTCACCTGAGCTAACAGGTATGTGAGCTGGTTACTCTGCTGCGCTTAAAATTTCTTTTTTGGTTTGCTACAATGCCTTTTCTGAAACGTTGTCTCCCTCTGCTGGAACACTGACTTCTTTCATTTAATGCCTGCAGACTATAAAAGAGAAACCAACCCAAAAAGTTTGGTTGATTAGTCTGTGGCATTCTTTTAAACTGTTGCTTATGGCGGTCTCTGTGAGCTTCTCAGTGACATTCAGCCATCCAGGTATCCCGCCTGCAGTAGACGGAATGTGGCAATGGAACGCTGGCTGCGCGTGTCATAATAGGCTCTGAGCCTTTATATACCTGCGCACAGCAGCAGCCACCTTCAGTCTGCTGCTGGACAGCCAGCAGCAGCAGCAGCAGGAGAGGTAATTAATCAGCAACCCTCCTGCTAAGGGTAGACAGCTGCTCGTTCCACCCCCCCCCCCCCGCCTTAATTGGTTCTCCTCCCTTCCAACGGTGTTGAGGCGGGTGGGATCAGCCGGGGGTTGAGGGTACTGTGCTAAAAGAGGTGGAGTTATGCAGATCTAAAACGCGTGGATTGCAGCAGCAGCAAGCCGAAAAGTGCAGGCATGTGAGGGATCTAGAGGTTGACAGCATGTCTTCTTAACGGGAGTCCAGGTGGCCATCTCCACAAATGGACTTTTCAGAATCCTTGGGTGGCACCGTAGTCGGAAACCAATTCTGGTTATCGCTTCTCGGCCTTTTGGCTAAGATCAAGTGTAGTATCTGTTCTTATCAGTTTAATATCTGATACGTCCCCTATCTGGGGACCATATATTAAATGGATTTTTAGAACAGGGAGATGGAAAAAGAGCTTGCTCTGTCCACTCCACGCATTGACCTGGTATTGCAGTATCTCCAGGACCGGTGCACCCCTTCTTTAATGCAGTTTCTAAAATCAGAAAGAATTGAATTCAATGCTTTTTGTTCATTTTGCTTGTTTGTCGGATTTTGGGATGGACTCTTTGGCTTTGCTTTTCTTCTCCTCATTGGATTTTTCATGTTAAAAGTTGCAGAAGCCAGATGACAAGCTCATTTTGGTTCAACTTCAGCAACTGTGCATTGCATTGCCATGTAATGTAATGTAATGCAATGCTATCTATCTAGCTCTCCCTCTATACTTCCTTTTGGATAAACAGACATATTAGGCAAGCATTTTGGAGCTTTCACCTAAATAACTACAGGTGGTGAGATAAGCTGCACAATATAATTGACCTTTCAGTATATTGTTGCACACACACCATCTATTTAGCAAATGCCCTTGTTATCAACAGCAGCCTTTTAAACTCACCTGAGCTAACAGGTATGTGAGCTGGTTACTCTGCTGCGCTTAAAATTTCTTTTTTGGTTTGCTACAATGCCTTTTCTGAAACGTTGTCTCCCTCTGCTGGAACACTGACTTCTTTCATTTAATGCCTGCAGACTATAAAAGAGAAACCAACCCAAAAAGTTTGGTTGATTAGTCTGTGGCATTCTTTTAAACTGTTGCTTATGGCGGTCTCTGTGAGCTTCTCAGTGACATTCAGCCATCCAGGTATCCCGCCTGCAGTAGACGGAATGTGGCAATGGAACGCTGGCTGCGCATGTCATAATAGGCTCTGAGCCTTTATATACCTGCGCACAGCAGCCACCTTCAGTCTGCTGCTGGACAGCCAGCAGCAGCAGCAGGAGAGGTAATTAATCAGCAACCCTCCTGCTAAGGGTAGACAGCTGCTCGTTCCACCCCCCCCCCCGCCTTAATTGGTTCTCCTCCCTTCCAACGGTGTTGAGGCGGGTGGGAACAGCCGGGGGTTGAGGGTACTGTGCTAAAAGAGGTGGAGTTATGCAGATCTAAAACGCGTGGATTGCAGCAGCAGCAAGCCGAAAAGTGCAGGCATGTGAGGGATCTAGAGGTTGACAGCATGTCTTCTTAACGGGAGTCCAGGTGGCCATCTCCACAAATGGACTTTTCAGAATCCTTGGGTGGCACCGTAGTCGGAAACCAATTCTGGTTATCGCTTCTCGGCCTTTTGGCTAAGATCAAGTGTAGTATCTGTTCTTATCAGTTTAATATCTGATACGTCCCCTATCTGGGGACCATATATTAAATGGATTTTTAGAACAGGGAGATGGAAAAAGAGCTTGCTCTGTCCACTCCACGCATTGACCTGGTATTGCAGTATCTCCAGGACCGGTGCACCCCTTCTTTAATGCAGTTTCTAAAATCAGAAAGAATTGAATTCAATGCTTTTTGTTCATTTTGCTTGTTTGTCGGATTTTGGGATGGACTCTTTGGCTTTGCTTTTCTTCTCCTCATTGGATTTTTCATGTTAAAAGTTGCAGAAGCCAGATGACAAGCTCATTTTGGTTCAACTTCAGCAACTCTGCATTGCATTGCCATGTAATGTAATGTAATGCAATGCTATCTATCTAGCTCTCCCTCTATACTTCCTTTTGGATAAACAGACATATTAGGCAAGCATTTTGGAGCTTTCACCTAAATAACTACAGGTGGTGAGATAAGCTGCACAATATAATTGACCTTTCAGTATATTGTTGCACACACACCATCTATTTAGCAAATGCCCTTGTTATCAACAGCAGCCTTTTAAACTCACCTGAGCTAACAGGTATGTGAGCTGGTTACTCTGCTGCGCTTAAAATTTCTTTTTTGGTTTGCTACAATGCCTTTTCTGAAACGTTGTCTCCCTCTGCTGGAACACTGACTTCTTTCATTTAATGCCTGCAGACTATAAAAGAGAAACCAACCCAAAAAGTTTGGTTGATTAGTCTGTGGCATTCTTTTAAACTGTTGCTTATGGCGGTCTCTGTGAGCTTCTCAGTGACATTCAGCCATCCAGGTATCCCGCCTGCAGTAGACGGAATGTGGCAATGGAACGCTGGCTGCGCGTGTCATAATAGGCTCTGAGCCTTTATATACCTGCGCACAGCAGCAGCCACCTTCAGTCTGCTGCTGGACAGCCAGCAACAGCAGCAGCAGGAGAGGTAATTAATCAGCAACCCTCCTGCTAAGGGTAGACAGCTGCTCGTTCCACCCCCCCCCCCGCCTTAATTGGTTCTCCTCCCTTCCAACGGTGTTGAGGCGGGTGGGAACAGCCGGGGGTTGAGGGTACTGTGCTAAAAGAGGTGGAGTTATGCAGATCTAAAACGCGTGGATTGCAGCAGCAGCAAGCCGAAAAGTGCAGGCATGTGAGGGATCTAGAGGTTGACAGCATGTCTTCTTAACGGGAGTCCAGGTGGCCATCTCCACAAATGGACTTTTCAGAATCCTTGGGTGGCACCGTAGTCGGAAACCAATTCTGGTTATCGCTTCTCGGGCTTTTGGCTAAGATCAAGTGTAGTATCTGTTCTTATCAGTTTAATATCTGATACGTCCCCTATCTGGGGACCATATATTAAATGGATTTTTAGAACAGGGAGATGGAAAAAGAGCTTGCTCTGTCCACTCCACGCATTGACCTGGTATTGCAGTATCTCCAGGACCGGTGCACCCCTTCTTTAATGCAGTTTCTAAAATCAGAAAGAATTGGATTCAATGCTTTTTGTTCATTTTCCTTGTTTGTCGGATTTTGGGATGGACTCTTTGGCTTTGCTTTTCTTCTCCTCATTGGATTTTTCATGTTAAAAGTTGCAGAAGCCAGATGACAAGCTCATTTTGGTTCAACTTCAGCAACTGTGCATTGCATTGCCATGTAATGTAATGTAATGCAATGCTATCTATCTAGCTCTCCCTCTATACTTCCTTTTGGATAAACAGACATATTAGGCAAGCATTTTGGAGCTTTCACCTAAATAACTACAGGTGGTGAGATAAGCTGCACAATATAATTGACCTTTCAGTATATTGTTGCACACACACCATCTATTTAGCAAATGCCCTTGTTATCAACAGCAGCCTTTTAAACTCACCTGAGCTAACAGGTATGTGAGCTGGTTACTCTGCTGCGCTTAAAATTTCTTTTTTGGTTTGCTACAATGCCTTTTCTGAAACGTTGTCTCCCTCTGCTGGAACACTGACTTCTTTCATTTAATGCCTGCAGACTATAAAAGAGAAACCAACCCAAAAAGTTTGGTTGATTAGTCTGTGGCATTCTTTTAAACTGTTGCTTATGGCGGTCTCTGTGAGCTTCTCAGTGACATTCAGCCATCCAGGTATCCCGCCTGCAGTAGACGGAATGTGGCAATGGAACGCTGGCTGCGCGTGTCATAATAGGCTCTGAGCCTTTATATACCTGCGCACAGCAGCAGCCACCTTCAGTCTGCTGCTGGACAGCCAGCAGCAGCAGCAGCAGGAGAGGTAATTAATCAGCAACCCTCCTGCTAAGGGTAGACAGCTGCTCGTTCCACCCCCCCCCCCCGCCTTAATTGGTTCTCCTCCCTTCCAACGGTGTTGAGGCGGGTGGGAACAGCCGGGGGTTGAGGGTACTGTGCTAAAAGAGGTGGAGTTATGCAGATCTAAAACGCGTGGATTGCAGCAGCAGCAAGCCGAAAAGTGCAGGCATGTGAGGGATCTAGAGGTTGACAGCATGTCTTCTTAACGGGAGTCCAGGTGGCCATCTCCACAAATGGACTTTTCAGAATCCTTGGGTGGCACCGTAGTCGGAAACCAATTCTGGTTATCGCTTCTCGGCCTTTTGGCTAAGATCAAGTGTAGTATCTGTTCTTATCAGTTTAATATCTGATACGTCCCCTATCTGGGGACCATATATTAAATGGATTTTTAGAACAGGGAGATGGAAAAAGAGCTTGCTCTGTCCACTCCACGCATTGACCTGGTATTGCAGTATCTCCAGGACCGGTGCACCCCTTCTTTAATGCAGTTTCTAAAATCAGAAAGAATTGAATTCAATGCTTTTTGTTCATTTTGCTTGTTTGTCGGAGGTTGGGATGGACTCTTTGGCTTTGCTTTTCTTCTCCTCATTGGATTTTTCATGTTAAAAGTTGCAGAAGCCAGATGACAAGCTCATTTTGGTTCAACTTCAGCAACTGTGCATTGCATTGCCATGTAATGTAATGTAATGCAATGCTATCTATCTAGCTCTCCCTCTATACTTCCTTTTGGATAAACAGACATATTAGGCAAGCATTTTGGAGCTTTCACCTAAATAACTACAGGTGGTGAGATAAGCTGCGCAATATAATTGACCTTTCAGTATATTGTTGCACACACACCATCTATTTAGCAAATGCCCTTGTTATCAACAGCAGCCTTTTAAACTCACCTGAGCTAACAGGTATGTGAGCTGGTTACTCTGCTGCGCTTAAAATTTCTTTTTTGGTTTGCTACAATGCCTTTTCTGAAACGTTGTCTCCCTCTGCTGGAACACTGACTTCTTTCATTTAATGCCTGCAGACTATAAAAGAGAAACCAACCCAAAAAGTTTGGTTGATTAGTCTGTGGCATTCTTTTAAACTGTTGCTTATGGCGGTCTCTGTGAGCTTCTCAGTGACATTCAGCCATCCAGGTATCCCGCCTGCAGTAGACGGAATGTGGCAATGGAACGCTGGCTGCGCGTGTCATAATAGGCTCTGAGCCTTTATATACCTGCGCACAGCAGCAGCCACCTTCAGTCTGCTGCTGGACAGCCAGCAGCAGCAGCAGCAGGAGAGGTAATTAATCAGCAACCCTCCTGCTAAGGGTAGACAGCTGCCTTAATTGGTTCTCCTCCCTTCCAACGGTGTTGAGGCGGGTGGGAACAGCCGGGGGTTGAGGGTACTGTTCTAAAAGAGGTGGAGTTATGCAGATCTAAAACGCGTGGATTGCAGCAGCAGCAAGCCGAAAAGTGCAGGCATGTGAGGGATCTAGAGGTTGACAGCATGTCTTCTTAACGGGAGTCCAGGTGGCCATCTCCACAAATGGACTTTTCAGAATCCTTGGGTGGCACCGTAGTCGGAAACCAATTCTGGTTATCGCTTCTCGGCCTTTTGGCTAAGATCAAGTGTAGTATCTGTTCTTATCAGTTTAATATCTGATACGTCCCCTATCTGGGGACCATATATTAAATGGATTTTTAGAACAGGGAGATGGAAAAAGAGCTTGCTCTGTCCACTCCACGCATTGACCTGGTATTGCAGTATCTCCAGGACCGGTGCACCCCTTCTTTAATGCAGTTTCTAAAATCAGAAAGAATTGAATTCAATGCTTTTTGTTCATTTTGCTTGTTTGTCGGATTTTGGGATGGACTCTTTGGCTTTGCTTTTCTTCTCCTCATTGGATTTTTCATGTTAAAAGTTGCAGAAGCCAGATGACAAGCTCATTTTGGTTCAACTTCAGCAACTGTGCATTGCATTGCCATGTAATGTAATGTAATGCAATGCTATCTATCTAGCTCTCCCTCTATACTTCCTTTTGGATAAACAGACATATTAGGCAAGCATTTTGGAGCTTTCACCTAAATAACTACAGGTGGTGAGATAAGCTGCACAATATAATTGACCTTTCAGTATATTGTTGCACACACACCATCTATTTAGCAAATGCCCTTGTTATCAACAGCAGCCTTTTAAACTCACCTGAGCTAACAGGTATGTGAGCTGGTTACTCTGCTGCGCTTAAAATTTCTTTTTTGGTTTGCTACAATGCCTTTTCTGAAACGTTGTCTCCCTCTGCTGGAACACTGACTTCTTTCATTTAATGCCTGCAGACTATAAAAGAGAAACTAACCCAAAAAGTTTGGTTGATTAGTCTGTGGCATTCTTTTAAACTGTTGCTTATGGCGGTCTCTGTGAGCTTCTCAGTGACATTCAGCCATCCAGGTATCCCGCCTGCAGTAGACGGAATGTGGCAATGGAACGCTGGCTGCGCGTGTCATAATAGGCTCTGAGCCTTTATATACCTGCGCACAGCAGCAGCCACCTTCAGTCTGCTGCTGGACAGCCAGCAGCAGCAGCAGCAGGAGAGGTAATTAATCAGCAACCCTCCTGCTAAGGGTAGACAGCTGCTCGTTCCACCCCCCCCCCCGCCTTAATTGGTTCTCCTCCCTTCCAACGGTGTTGAGGCGGGTGGGAACAGCCGGGGGTTGAGGGTACTGTGCTAAAAGAGGTGGAGTTATGCAGATCTAAAACGCGTGGATTGCAGCAGCAGCAAGCCGAAAAGTGCAGGCATGTGAGGGATCTAGAGGTTGACAGCATGTCTTCTTAACGGGAGTCCAGGTGGCCATCTCCACAAATGGACTTTTCAGAATCCTTGGGTGGCACCGTAGTCGGAAACCAATTCTGGTTATCGCTTCTCGGCCTTTTGGCTAAGATCAAGTGTAGTATCTGTTCTTATCAGTTTAATATCTGATACGTCCCCTATCTGGGGACCATATATTAAATGGATTTTTAGAACAGGGAGATGGAAAAAGAGCTTGCTCTGTCCACTCCACGCATTGACCTGGTATTGCAGTATCTCCAGGACCGGTGCACCCCTTCTTTAATGCAGTTTCTAAAATCAGAAAGAATTGAATTCAATGCTTTTTGTTCATTTTGCTTGTTTGTCGGATTTTGGGATGGACTCTTTGGCTTTGCTTTTCTTCTCCTCATTGGATTTTTCATGTTAAAAGTTGCAGAAGCCAGATGACAAGCTCATTTTGGTTCAACTTCAGCAACTGTGCATTGCATTGCCATGTAATGTAATGTAATGCAATGCTATCTATCTAGCTCTCCCTCTATACTTCCTTTTGGATAAACAGACATATTAGGCAAGCATTTTGGAGCTTTCACCTAAATAACTACAGGTGGTGAGATAAGCTGCACAATATAATTGACCTTTCAGTATATTGTTGCACACACACCATCTATTTAGCAAATGCCCTTGTTATCAACAGCAGCCTTTTAAACTCACCTGAGCTAACAGGTATGTGAGCTGGTTACTCTGCTGCGCTTAAAATTTCTTTTTTGGTTTGCTACAATGCCTTTTCTGAAACGTTGTCTCCCTCTGCTGGAACACTGACTTCTTTCATTTAATGCCTGCAGACTATAAAAGAGAAACCAACCCAAAAAGTTTGGTTGATTAGTCTGTGGCATTCTTTTAAACTGTTGCTTATGGCGGTCTCTGTGAGCTTCTCAGTGACATTCAGCCATCCAGGTATCCCGCCTGCAGTAGACGGAATGTGGCAATGGAACGCTGGCTGCGCGTGTCATAATAGGCTCTGAGCCTTTATATACCTGCGCACAGCAGCAGCCACCTTCAGTCTGCTGCTGGACAGCCAGCAGCAGCAGCAGCAGCAGGAGAGGTAATTAATCAGCAACCCTCCTGCTAAGGGTAGACAGCTGCTCGTTCCAGCCCCCCCCCCGCCTTAATTGGTTCTCCTCCCTTCCAACGGTGTTGAGGCGGGTGGGAACAGCCGGGGGTTGAGGGTACTGTGCTAAAAGAGGTGGAGTTATGCAGATCTAAAACGCGTGGATTGCAGCAGCAGCAAGCCGAAAAGTGCAGGCATGTGAGGGATCTAGAGGTTGACAGCATGTCTTCTTAACGGGAGTCCAGGTGGCCATCTCCACAAATGGACTTTTCAGAATCCTTGGGTGGCACCGTAGTCGGAAACCAATTCTGGTTATCGCTTCTCGGCCTTTTGGCTAAGATCAAGTGTAGTATCTGTTCTTATCAGTTTAATATCTGATACGTCCCCTATCTGGGGACCATATATTAAATGGATTTTTAGAACAGGGAGATGGAAAAAGAGCTTGCTCTGTCCACTCCACGCATTGACCTGGTATTGCAGTATCTCCAGGACCGGTGCACCCCTTCTTTAATGCAGTTTCTAAAATCAGAAAGAATTGAATTCAATGCTTTTTGTTCATTTTGCTTGTTTGTCGGATTTTGGGATGGACTCTTTGGCTTTGCTTTTCTTCTCCTCATTGGATTTTTCATGTTAAAAGTTGCAGAAGCCAGATGACAAGCTCATTTTGGTTCAACTTCAGCAACTGTGCATTGCATTGCCATGTAATGTAATGTAATGCAATGCTATCTATCTAGCTCTCCCTCTATACTTCCTTTTGGATAAACAGACATATTAGGCAAGCATTTTGGAGCTTTCACCTAAATAACTACAGGTGGTGAGATAAGCTGCACAATATAATTGACCTTTCAGTATATTGTTGCACACACACCATCTATTTAGCAAATGCCCTTGTTATCAACAGCAGCCTTTTAAACTCACCTGAGCTAACAGGTATGTGAGCTGGTTACTCTGCTGCGCTTAAAATTTCTTTTTTGGTTTGCTACAATGCCTTTTCTGAAACGTTGTCTCCCTCTGCTGGAACACTGACTTCTTTCATTTAATGCCTGCAGACTATAAAAGAGAAACCAACCCAAAAAGTTTGGTTGATTAGTCTGTGGCATTCTTTTAAACTGTTGCTTATGGCGGTCTCTGTGAGCTTCTCAGTGACATTCAGCCATCCAGGTATCCCGCCTGCAGTAGACGGAATGTGGCAATGGAACGCTGGCTGCGCGTGTCATAATAGGCTCTGAGCCTTTATATACCTGCGCACAGCAGCAGCCACCTTCAGTCTGCTGCTGGACAGCCAGCAGCAGCAGCAGCAGGAGAGGTAATTAATCAGCAACCCTCCTGCTAAGGGTAGACAGCTGCTCGTTCCACCCCCCCCCCCGCCTTAATTGGTTCTCCTCCCTTCCAACGGTGTTGAGGCGGGTGGGAACAGCCGGGGGTTGAGGGTACTGTGCTAAAAGAGGTGGAGTTATGCAGATCTAAAACGCGTGGATTGCAGCAGCAGCAAGCCGAAAAGTGCAGGCATGTGAGGGATCTAGAGGTTGACAGCATGTCTTCTTAACGGGAGTCCAGGTGGCCATCTCCACAAATGGACTTTTCAGAATCCTTGGGTGGCACCGTAGTCGGAAACCAATTCTGGTTATCGCTTCTCGGCCTTTTGGCTAAGATCAAGTGTAGTATCTGTTCTTATCAGTTTAATATCTGATACGTCCCCTATCTGGGGACCATATATTAAATGGATTTTTAGAACAGGGAGATGGAAAAAGAGCTTGCTCTGTCCACTCCACGCATTGACCTGGTATTGCAGTATCTCCAGGACCGGTGCACCCCTTCTTTAATGCAGTTTCTAAAATCAGAAAGAATTGAATTCAATGCTTTTTGTTCATTTTGCTTGTTTGTCGGATTTTGGGATGGACTCTTTGGCTTTGCTTTTCTTCTCCTCATTGGATTTTTCATGTTAAAAGTTGCAGAAGCCAGATGACAAGCTCATTTTGGTTCAACTTCAGCAACTGTGCATTGCATTGCCATGTAATGTAATGTAATGCAATGCTATCTATCTAGCTCTCCCTCTATACTTCCTTTTGGATAAACAGACATATTAGGCAAGCATTTTGGAGCTTTCACCTAAATAACTACAGGTGGTGAGATAAGCTGCACAATATAATTGACCTTTCAGTATATTGTTGCACACACACCATCTATTTAGCAAATGCCCTTGTTATCAACAGCAGCCTTTTAAACTCACCTGATCTAACAGGTATGTGAGCTGGTTACTCTGCTG
This sequence comes from Phyllobates terribilis, assembly GCF_046119375.1. NCBI lineage: Eukaryota > Metazoa > Chordata > Amphibia > Anura > Dendrobatidae > Phyllobates > Phyllobates terribilis. Next base: position 9,326,351 of record NW_027362800.1, on the reverse strand, counting down.
CGCTTAAAATTTCTTTTTTGGTTTGCTACAATGCCTTTTCTGAAACGTTGTCTCCCTCTGCTGGAACACTGACTTCTTTCATTTAATGCCTGCAGACTATAAAAGAGAAACCAACCCAAAAAGTTTGGTTGATTAGTCTGTGGCATTCTTTTAAACTGTTGCTTATGGCGGTCTCTGTGAGCTTCTCAGTGACATTCAGCCATCCAGGTATCCCGCCTGCAGTAGACGGAATGTGGCAATGGAACGCTGGCTGCGCGTGTCATAATAGGCTCTGAGCCTTTATATACCTGCGCACAGCAGCAGCCACCTTCAGTCTGCTGCTGGACAGCCAGCAGCAGCAGCAGCAGGAGAGGTAATTAATCAGCAACCCTCCTGCTAAGGGTAGACAGCTGCTCGTTCCACCCCCCCCCGCCTTAATTGGTTCTCCTCCCTTCCAACGGTGTTGAGGCGGGTGGGAACAGCCGGGGGTTGAGGGTACTGTGCTAAAAGAGGTGGAGTTATGCAGATCTAAAACGCGTGGATTGCAGCAGCAGCAAGCCGAAAAGTGCAGGCATGTGAGGGATCTAGAGGTTGACAGCATGTCTTCTTAACGGGAGTCCAGGTGGCCATCTCCACAAATGGACTTTTCAGAATCCTTGGGTGGCACCGTAGTCGGAAACCAATTCTGGTTATCGCTTCTCGGCCTTTTGGCTAAGATCAAGTGTAGTATCTGTTCTTATCAGTTTAATATCTGATACGTCCCCTATCTGGGGACCATATATTAAATGGATTTTTAGAACAGGGAGATGGAAAAAGAGCTTGCTCTGTCCACTCCACGCATTGACCTGGTATTGCAGTATCTCCAGGACCGCTGCACCCCTTCTTTAATGCAGTTTCTAAAATCAGAAAGAATTGAATTCAATGCTTTTTGTTCATTTTGCTTGTTTGTCAGATTTTGGGATGGACTCTTTGGCTTTGCTTTTCTTCTCCTCATTGGATTTTTCATGTTAAAAGTTGCAGAAGCCAGATGACACGCTCATTTTGGTTCAACTTCAGCAACTGTGCATTGCATTGCCATGTAATGTAATGTAATGCAATGCTATGTATCTAGCTCTCCCTCTATACTTCCTTTTGGATAAACAGACATATTAGGCAAGCATTTTGGAGCTTTCACCTAAATAACTACAGGTGGTGAGATAAGCTGCACAATATAATTGACCTTTCAGTATATTGTTGCACACACACCATCTATTTAGCAAATGCCCTTGTTATCAACAGCAGCCTTTTAAACTCACCTGAGCTAACAGGTATGTGAGCTGGTTACTCTGCTGCGCTTAAAATTTCTTTTTTGGTTTGCTACAATGCCTTTTCTGAAACGTTGTCTCCCTCTGCTGGAACACTGACTTCTTTCATTTAATGCCTGCAGACTATAAAAGAGAAACCAACCTAAAAAGTTTGGTTGATTAGTCTGTGGCATTCTTTTAAACTGTTGCTTATGGCGGTCTCTGTGAGCTTCTCAGTGACATTCAGCCATCCAGGTATCCCGCCTGCAGTAGACGGAATGTGGCAATGGAACGCTGGCTGCGCGTGTCATAATAGGCTCTGAGCCTTTATATACCTGCGCACAGCAGCAGCCACCTTCAGTCTGCTGCTGGACAGCCAGCAGCAGCAGCAGCAGGAGAGGTAATTAATCAGCAACCCTCCTGCTAAGGGTAGACAGCTGCTCGTTCCACCCCCCCCCCGCCTTAATTGGTTCTCCTCCCTTCCAACGGTGTTGAGGCGGGTGGGAACAGCCGGGGGTTGAGGGTACTGTGCTAAAAGAGGTGGAGTTATGCAGATCTAAAACGCGTGGATTGCAGCAGCAGCAAGCCGAAAAGTGCAGGCATGTGAGGGATCTAGAGGTTGACAGCATGTCTTCTTAACGGGAGTCCAGGTGGCCATCTCCACAAATGGACTTTTCAGAATCCTTGGGTGGCACCGTAGTCGGAAACCAATTCTGGTTATCGCTTCTCGGCCTTTTGGCTAAGATCAAGTGTAGTATCTTTTGAAAAGGTGGTTTTGGATGTTGGCCGCCCTAGTAGATTGATACATTATGCACACTGGGGTTTAGGCGCTTGTTAGTACGCCAGGTGGCTAATATAGTCATCTGGTGGAAAGCATGGCCCCCCAGGATCGACGCCATTGGGCCGGGGAAGATCGAAAGCCCGAAGTGTGAAGTGCCCCAGGAGTGGTGACCCTGGGGTGCCTTAACTCACTGGGATTGGGAACCCCACTTGAGTTTATGGCACATTTGCACTAGCACTTCAATATTTCTTTCTTCACACACACCCTTATTCCGGGCCTTCTGGCCTTAGGATGGGGAATTTTTCAATTCCCGGTCGAAGGTCCGGGCAGTATTATACTGTGAAACCTTCACTATTTATTTAAATTTTTTTTTGTCACTGTGTGTCCACTTTTTCACGTGTGTCCACGTCCTTACTAGGATTTTGTCGGGATGCGGTTCCCTTACGGGTTCCTCTCTTGGCAGGTCTAGGGGGGGAGTGTGTGGCCATCAGGTTCCGCTCCCCCCTGAACCCCCCTGGCTCTCCTCTTTCGGGAGGAGAGCGTTGTTGGCTCCCCTCTTCCGGGAGGGGAGCACAGTCTTTGGCTCCCAGTGCCTTGCTCGGGTGAGAACTCGGGCAGGTATTGGGGGTAAGATTGGGTCGCCTCTGGCTCCGGCTGGAGGTGGCTATTTGTCCCTGTTCCTCGCTGTGGCCTTCTGGCTCGGAGGGACGGGGAATGGTTTGGGGGACCCTTCTCCTTTTGGAGAGGGTTTCAAGAAGACCAGCATCCTAGTGCACTTTTTTTGTGGCACTTGTCACTTTTTTAAGCGCACTCGGGTTTTGTACACGAATTCGGGCTTTCGATAAAAAAAAAAATCTGTTCTTATCAGTTTAATATCTGATACGTCCCCTATCTGGGGACCATATATTAAATGGATTTTTACAACAGGGAGATGGAAAAAGAGCTTGCTCTGTCCACTCCACGCATTGACCTGGTATTGCAGTATCTCCAGGACCGGTGCACCCCTTCTTTAATGCAGTTTCTAAAATCAGAAAGAATTGAATTCAATGCTTTTTGTTCATTTTGCTTGTTTGTCGGATTTTGGGATGGACTCTTTGGCTTTGCTTTTCTTCTCCTCATTGGATTTTTCATGTTAAAAGTTGCAGAAGCCAGATGACAAGCTCATTTTGGTTCAACTTCAGCAACTGTGCTTTGCATTGCCATGTAATGTAATGTAATGCAATGCTATCTATCTAGCTCTCCCTCTATACTTCCTTTTGGATAAACAGACATATTAGGCAAGCATTTTGGAGCTTTCACCTAAATAACTACAGGTGGTGAGATAAGCTGCACAATATAATTGACCTTTCAGTATATTGTTGCACACACACCATCTATTTAGCAAATGCCCTTGTTATCAACAGCAGCCTTTTAAACTCACCTGAGCTAACAGGTATGTGAGCTGGTTACTCTGCTGCGCTTAAAATTTCTTTTTTGGTTTGCTACAATGCCTTTTCTGAAACGTTGTCTCCCTCTGCTGGAACACTGACTTCTTTCATTTAATGCCTGCAGACTATAAAAGAGAAACCAACCCAAAAAGTTTGGTTGATTAGTCTGTGGCATTCTTTTAAACTGTTGCTTATGGCGGTCTCTGTGAGCTTCTCAGTGACATTCAGCCATCCAGGTATCCCGCCTGCAGTAGACGGAATGTGGCAATGGAACGCTGGCTGCGCGTGTCATAATAGGCTCTGAGCCTTTATATACCTGCGCACAGCAGCAGCCACCTTCAGTCTGCTGCTGGACAGCCAGCAGCAGCAGCAGCAGGAGAGGTAATTAATCAGCAACCCTCCTGCTAAGGGTAGACAGCTGCTCGTTCCACCCCCCCCCCGCCTTAATTGGTTCTCCTCCCTTCCAACGGTGTTGAGGCGGGTGGGAACAGCCGGGGGTTGAGGGTACTGTGCTAAAAGAGGTGGAGTTATGCAGATCTAAAACGCGTGGATTGCAGCAGCAGCAAGCCGAAAAGTGCAGGCATGTGAGGGATCCAGAGGTTGACAGCATGTCTTCTTAACGGGAGTCCAGGTGGCCATCTCCACAAATGGACTTTTCAGAATCCTTGGGTGGCACCGTAGTCGGAAACCAATTCTGGTTATCGCTTCTCGGCCTTTTGGCTAAGATCAAGTGTAGTATCTGTTCTTATCAGTTTAATATCTGATACGTCCCCTATCTGGGGACCATATATTAAATGGATTTTTAGAACAGGGAGATGGAAAAAGAGCTTGCTCTGTCCACTCCACGCATTGACCTGGTATTGCAGTATCTCCAGGACCGGTGCACCCCTTCTTTAATGCAGTTTCTAAAATCAGAAAGAATTGAATTCAATGCTTTTTGTTCATTTTGCTTGTTTGTCGGATTTTGGGATGGACTCTTTGGCTTTGCTTTTCTTCTCCTCATTGGATTTTTCATGTTAAAAGTTGCAGAAGCCAGATGACAAGCTCATTTTGGTTCAACTTCAGCAACTGTGCATTGCATTGCCATGTAATGTAATGTAATGCAATGCTATCTATCTAGCTCTCCCTCTATACTTCCTTTTGGATAAACAGACATATTAGGCAAGCATTTTGGAGCTTTCACCTAAATAACTACAGGTGGTGAGATAAGCTGCACAATATAATTGACCTTTCAGTATATTGTTGCACACACACCATCTATTTAGCAAATGCCCTTGTTATCAACAGCAGCCTTTTAAACTCACCTGAGCTAACAGGTATGTGAGCTGGTTACTCTGCTGCGCTTAAAATTTCTTTTTTGGTTTGCTACAATGCCTTTTCTGAAACGTTGTCTCCCTCTGCTGGAACACTGACTTCTTTCATTTAATGCCTGCAGACTATAAAAGAGAAACCAACCCAAAAAGTTTGGTTGATTAGTCTGTGGCATTCTTTTAAACTGTTGCTTATGGCGGTCTCTGTGAGCTTCTCAGTGACATTCAGCCATCCAGGTATCCCGCCTGCAGTAGACGGAATGTGGCAATGGAACGCTGGCTGCGCGTGTCATAATAGGCTCTGAGCCTTTATATACCTGCGCACAGCAGCAGCCACCTTCAGTCTGCTGCTGGACAGCCAGCAGCAGCAGCAGCAGGAGAGGTAATTAATCAGCAACCCTCCTGCTAAGGGTAGACAGCTGCTCGTTCCACCCCCCCCCGCCTTAATTGGCTCTCCTCCCTTCCAACGGTGTTGAGGCGGGTGGGAACAGCCGGGGGTTGAGGGTACTGTGCTAAAAGAGGTGGAGTTATGCAGATCTAAAACGCGTGGATTGCAGCAGCAGCAAGCCGAAAAGTGCAGGCATGTGAGGGATCTAGAGGTTGACAGCATGTCTTCTTAACGGGAGTCCAGGTGGCCATCTCCACAAATGGACTTTTCAGAATCCTTGGGTGGCACCGTAGTCGGAAACCAATTCTGGTTATCGCTTCTCGGCCTTTTGGCTAAGATCAAGTGTAGTATCTGTTCTTATCAGTTTAATATCTGATACGTCCCCTATCTGGGGACCATATATTAAATGGATTTTTAGAACAGGGAGATGGAAAAAGAGCTTGCTCTGTCCACTCCACGCATTGACCTGGTATTGCAGTATCTCCAGGACCGGTGCACCCCTTCTTTAATGCAGTTTCTAAAATCAGAAAGAATTGAATTCAATGCTTTTTGTTCATTTTGCTTGTTTGTCGGATTTTGGGATGGACTCTTTGGCTTTGCTTTTCTTCTCCTCATTGGATTTTTCATGTTAAAAGTTGCAGAAGCCAGATGACAAGCTCATTTTGGTTCAACTTCAGCAACTGTGCATTGCATTGCCATGTAATGTAATGTAATGCAATGCTATCTATCTAGCTCTCCCTCTATACTTCCTTTTGGATAAACAGACATATTAGGCAAGCATTTTGGAGCTTTCACCTAAATAACTACAGGTGGTGAGATAAGCTGCACAATATAATTGACCTTTCAGTATATTGTTGCACACACACCATCTATTTAGCAAATGCCCTTGTTATCAACAGCAGCCTTTTAAACTCACCTGAGCTAACAGGTATGTGAGCTGGTTACTCTGCTGCGCTTAAAATTTCTTTTTTGGTTTGCTACAATGCCTTTTCTGAAACGTTGTCTCCCTCTGCTGGAACACTGACTTCTTTCATTTAATGCCTGCAGACTATAAAAGAGAAACCAACCCAAAAAGTTTGGTTGATTAGTCTGTGGCATTCTTTTAAACTGTTGCTTATGGCGGTCTCTGTGAGCTTCTCAGTGACATTCAGCCATCCAGGTATCCCGCCTGCAGTAGACGGAATGTGGCAATGGAACGCTGGCTGCGCGTGTCATAATAGGCTCTGAGCCTTTATATACCTGCGCACAGCAGCAGCCACCTTCAGTCTGCTGCTGGACAGCCAGCAGCAGCAGCAGCAGGAGAGGTAATTAATCAGCAACCCTCCTGCTAAGGGTAGACAGCTGCTCGTTCCACCCCCCCCCCCCGCCTTAATTGGTTCTCCTCCCTTCCAACGGTGTTGAGGCGGGTGGGAACAGCCGGGGGTTGAGGGTACTGTGCTAAAAGAGGTGGAGTTATGCAGATCTAAAACGCGTGGATTGCAGCAGCAGCAAGCCGAAAAGTGCAGGCATGTGAGGGATCTAGAGGTTGACAGCATGTCTTCTTAACGGGAGTCCAGGTGGCCATCTCCACAAATGGACTTTTCAGAATCCTTGGGTGGCACCGTAGTCGGAAACCAATTCTGGTTATCGCTTCTCGGCCTTTTGGCTAAGATCAAGTGTAGTATCTGTTCTTATCAGTTTAATATCTGATACGTCCCCTATCTGGGGACCATATATTAAATGGATTTTTAGAACAGGGAGATGGAAAAAGAGCTTGCTCTGTCCACTCCACGCATTGACCTGGTATTGCAGTATCTCCAGGACCGGTGCACCCCTTCTTTAATGCAGTTTCTAAAATCAGAAAGAATTGAATTCAATGCTTTTTGTTCATTTTGCTTGTTTGTCGGATTTTGGGATGGACTCTTTGGCTTTGCTTTTCTTCTCCTCATTGGATTTTTCATGTTAAAAGTTGCAGAAGCCAGATGACAAGCTCATTTTGGTTCAACTTCAGCAACTGTGCTTTGCATTGCCATGTAATGTAATGTAATGCAATGCTATCTATCTAGCTCTCCCTCTATACTTCCTTTTGGATAAACAGACATATTAGGCAAGCATTTTGGAGCTTTCACCTAAATAACTACAGGTGGTGAGATAAGCTGCACAATATAATTGACCTTTCAGTATATTGTTGCACACACACCATCTATTTAGCAAATGCCCTTGTTATCAACAGCAGCCTTTTAAACTCACCTGAGCTAACAGGTATGTGAGCTGGTTACTCTGCTGCGCTTAAAATTTCTTTTTTGGTTTGCTACAATGCCTTTTCTGAAACGTTGTCTCCCTCTGCTGGAACACTGACTTCTTTCATTTAATGCCTGCAGACTATAAAAGAGAAACCAACCCAAAAAGTTTGGTTGATTAGTCTGTGGCATTCTTTTAAACTGTTGCTTATGGCGGTCTCTGTGAGCTTCTCAGTGACATTCAGCCATCCAGGTATCCCGCCTGCAGTAGACGGAATGTGGCAATGGAACGCTGGCTGCGCGTGTCATAATAGGCTCTGAGCCTTTATATACCTGCGCACAGCAGCAGCCACCTTCAGTCTGCTGCTGGACAGCCAGCAGCAGCAGCAGGAGAGGTAATTAATCAGCAACCCTCCTGCTAAGGGTAGACAGCTGCTCGTTCCACCCCCCCCCCCGCCTTAATTGGTTCTCCTCCCTTCCAACGGTGTTGAGGCGGGTGGGAACAGCCGGGGGTTGAGGGTACTGTGCTAAAAGAGGTGGAGTTATGCAGATCTAAAACGCGTGGATTGCAGCAGCAGCAAGCCGAAAAGTGCAGGCATGTGAGGGATCTAGAGGTTGACAGCATGTCTTCTTAACGGGAATCCAGGTGGCCATCTCCACAAATGGACTTTTCAGAATCCTTGGGTGGCACCGTAGTCGGAAACCAATTCTGGTTATCGCTTCTCGGCCTTTTGGCTAAGATCAAGTGTAGTATCTGTTCTTATCAGTTTAATATCTGATACGTCCCCTATCTGGGGACCATATATTAAATGGATTTTTAGAACAGGGAGATGGAAAAAGAGCTTGCTCTGTCCACTCCACGCATTGACCTGGTATTGCAGTATCTCCAGGACCGGTGCACCCCTTCTTTAATGCAGTTTCTAAAATCAGAAAGAATTGAATTCAATGCTTTTTGTTCATTTTGCTTGTTTGTCGGATTTTGGGATGGACTCTTTGGCTTTGCTTTTCTTCTCCTCATTGGATTTTTCATGTTAAAAGTTGCAGAAGCCAGATGACAAGCTCATTTTGGTTCAACTTCAGCAACTGTGCATTGCATTGCCATGTAATGTAATGTAATGCAATGCTATCTATCTAGCTCTCCCTCTATACTTCCTTTTGGATAAACAGACATATTAGGCAAGCATTTTGGAGCTTTCACCTAAATAACTACAGGTGGTGAGATAAGCTGCACAATATAATTGACCTTTCAGTATATTGTTGCACACACACCATCTATTTAGCAAATGCCCTTGTTATCAACAGCAGCCTTTTAAACTCACCTGAGCTAACAGGTATGTGAGCTGGTTACTCTGCTGCGCTTAAAATTTCTTTTTTGGTTTGCTACAATGCCTTTTCTGAAACGTTGTCTCCCTCTGCTGGAACACTGACTTCTTTCATTTAATGCCTGCAGACTATAAAAGAGAAACCAACCCAAAAAGTTTGGTTGATTAGTCTGTGGCATTCTTTTAAACTGTTGCTTATGGCGGTCTCTGTGAGCTTCTCAGTGACATTCAGCCATCCAGGTATCCCGCCTGCAGTAGACGGAATGTGGCAATGGAACGCTGGCTGCGCGTGTCATAATAGGCTCTGAGCCTTTATATACCTGCGCACAGCAGCAGCCACCTTCAGTCTGCTGCTGGACAGCCAGCAGCAGCAGCAGCAGGAGAGGTAATTAATCAGCAACCCTCCTGCTAAGGGTAGACAGCTGCTCGTTCCACCCCCCCCCCCCCGCCTTAATTGGTTCTCCTCCCTTCCAACGGTGTTGAGGCGGGTGGGAACAGCCGGGGGTTGAGGGTACTGTGCTAAAAGAGGTGGAGTTATGCAGATCTAAAACGCGTGGATTGCAGCAGCAGCAAGCCGAAAAGTGCAGGCATGTGAGGGATCTAGAGGTTGACAGCATGTCTTCTTAACGGGAGTCCAGGTGGCCATCTCCACAAATGGACTTTTCAGAATCCTTGGGTGGCACCGTAGTCGGAAACCAATTCTGGTTATCGCTTCTCGGCCTTTTGGCTAAGATCAAGTGTAGTATCTGTTCTTAGTTTAATATCTGATACGTCCCCTATCTGGGGACCATATATTAAATGGATTTTTAGAACAGGGAGATGGAAAAAGAGCTTGCTCTGTCCACTCCACGCATTGACCTGGTATTGCAGTATCTCCAGGACCGGTGCACCCCTTCTTTAATGCAGTTTCTAAAATCAGAAAGAATTGAATTCAATGCTTTTTGTTCATTTTGCTTGTTTGTCGGATTTTGGGATGGACTCTTTGGCTTTGCTTTTCTTCTCCTCATTGGATTTTTCATGTTAAAAGTTGCAGAAGCCAGATGACAAGCTCATTTTGGTTCAACTTCAGCAACTGTGCATTGCATTGCCATGTAATGTAATGTAATGCAATGCTATCTATCTAGCTCTCCCTCTATACTTCCTTTTGGATAAACAGACATATTAGGCAAGCATTTTGGAGCTTTCACCTAAATAACTACAGGTGGTGAGATAAGCTGCACAATATAATTGACCTTTCAGTATATTGTTGCACACACACCATCTATTTAGCAAATGCCCTTGCTATCAACAGCAGCCTTTTAAACTCACCTGAGCTAACAGGTATGTGAGCTGGTTACTCTGCTGCGCTTAAAATTTCTTTTTTGGTTTGCTACAATGCCTTTTCTGAAACGTTGTCTCCCTCTGCTGGAACACTGACTTCTTTCATTTAATGCCTGCAGACTATAAAAGAGAAACCAACCCAAAAAGTTTGGTTGATTAGTCTGTGGCATTCTTTTAAACTGTTGCCTATGGCGGTCTCTGTGAGCTTCTCAGTGACATTCAGCCATCCAGGTATCCCGCCTGCAGTAGACGGAATGTGGCAATGGAACGCTGGCTGCGCGTGTCATAATAGGCTCTGAGCCTTTATATACCTGCGCACAGCAGCAGCCACCTTCAGTCTGCTGCTGGACAGCCAGCAGCAGCAGCAGCAGGAGAGGAAATTAATCAGCAACCCTCCTGCTAAGGGTAGACAGCTGCTCGTTCCACCCCCCCCCCCCGCCTTAATTGGCTCTCCTCCCTTCCAACGGTGTTGAGGCGGGTGGGAACAGCCGGGGGTTGAGGGTACTGTGCTAAAAGAGGTGGAGTTATGCAGATCTAAAACGCGTGGATTGCAGCAGCAGCAAGCCGAAAAGTGCAGGCATGTGAGGGATCTAGAGGTTGACAGCATGTCTTCTTAACGGGAGTCCAGGTGGCCATCTCCACAAATGGACTTTTCAGAATCCTTGGGTGGCACCGTAGTCGGAAACCAATTCTGGTTATCGCTTCTCGGCCTTTTGGCTAAGATCAAGTGTAGTATCTGTTCTTATCAGTTTAATATCTGATACGTCCCCTATCTGGGGACCATATATTAAATGGATTTTTAGAACAGGGAGATGGAAAAAGAGCTTGCTCTGTCCACTCCACGCATTGACCTGGTATTGCAGTATCTCCAGGACCGGTGCACCCCTTCTTTAATGCAGTTTCTAAAATCAGAAAGAATTGAATTCAATGCTTTTTGTTCATTTTGCTTGTTTGTCGGATTTTGGGATGGACTCTTTGGCTTTGCTTTTCTTCTCCTCATTGGATTTTTCATGTTAAAAGTTGCAGAAGCCAGATGACAAGCTCATTTTGGTTCAACTTCAGCAACTGTGCATTGCATTGCCATGTAATGTAATGTAATGCAATGCTATCTATCTAGCTCTCCCTCTATACTTCCTTTTGGATAAACAGACATATTAGGCAAGCATTTTGGAGCTTTCACCTAAATAACTACAGGTGGTGAGATAAGCTGCACAATATAATTGACCTTTCAGTATATTGTTGCACACACACCATCTATTTAGCAAATGCCCTTGCTATCAACAGCAGCCTTTTAAACTCACCTGAGCTAACAGGTATGTGAGCTGGTTACTCTGCTGCGCTTAAAATTTCTTTTTTGGTTTGCTACAATGCCTTTTCTGAAACGTTGTCTCCCTCTGCTGGAACACTGACTTCTTTCATTTAATGCCTGCAGACTATAAAAGAGAAACCAACCCAAAAAGTTTGGTTGATTAGTCTGTGGCATTCTTTTAAACTGTTGCTTATGGCGGTCTCTGTGAGCTTCTCAGTGACATTCAGCCATCCAGGTATCCCGCCTGCAGTAGACGGAATGTGGCAATGGAACGATGGCTGCGCGTGTCATAATAGGCTCTGAGCCTTTATATACCTGCGCACAGCAGCAGCCACCTTCAGTCTGCTGCTGGACAGCCAGCAGCAGCAGCAGCAGGAGAGGTAATTAATCAGCAACCCTCCTGCTAAGGGTAGACAGCTGCTCGCTCCACCCCCCACCCCCGCCTTAATTGGTTCTCCTCCCTTCCAACGGTGTTGAGGCGGGTGGGAACAGCCGGGGGTTGAGGGTACTGTGCTAAAAGAGGTGGAGTTATGCAGATCTAAAACGCGTGGATTGCAGCAGCAGCAAGCCGAAAAGTGCAGGCATGTGAGGGATCTAGAGGTTGACAGCATGTCTTCTTAACGGGAGTCCAGGTGGCCATCTCCACAAATGGACTTTTCAGAATCCTTGGGTGGCACCGTAGTCGGAAACCAATTCTGGTTATCGCTTCTCGGCCTTTTGGCTAAGATCAAGTGTAGTATCTGTTCTTAGTTTAATATCTGATACGTCCCCTATCTGGGGACCATATATTAAATGGATTTTTAGAACAGGGAGATGGAAAAAGAGCTTGCTCTGTCCACTCCACGCATTGACCTGGTATTGCAGTATCTCCAGGACCGGTGCACCCCTTCTTTAATGCAGTTTCTAAAATCAGAAAGAATTGAATTCAATGCTTTTTGTTCATTTTGCTTGTTTGTCGGATTTTGGGATGGACTCTTTGGCTTTGCTTTTCTTCTCCTCATTGGATTTTTCATGTTAAAAGTTGCAGAAGCCAGATGACAAGCTCATTTTGGTTCAACTTCAGCAACTGTGCATTGCATTGCCATGTAATGTAATGTAATGCAATGCTATCTATCTAGCTCTCCCTCTATACTTCCTTTTGGATAAACAGACATATTAGGCAAGCATTTTGGAGCTTTCACCTAAATAACTACAGGTGGTGAGATAAGCTGCACAATATAATTGACCTTTCAGTATATTGTTGCACACACACCATCTATTTAGCAAATGCCCTTGCTATCAACAGCAGCCTTTTAAACTCACCTGAGCTAACAGGTATGTGAGCTGGTTACTCTGCTGCGCTTAAAATTTCTTTTTTGGTTTGCTACAATGCCTTTTCTGAAACGTTGTCTCCCTCTGCTGGAACACTGACTTCTTTCATTTAATGCCTGCAGACTATAAAAGAGAAACCAACCCAAAAAGTTTGGTTGATTAGTCTGTGGCATTCTTTTAAACTGTTGCCTATGGCGGTCTCTGTGAGCTTCTCAGTGACATTCAGCCATCCAGGTATCCCGCCTGCAGTAGACGGAATGTGGCAATGGAACGCTGGCTGCGCGTGTCATAATAGGCTCTGAGCCTTTATATACCTGCGCACAGCAGCAGCCACCTTCAGTCTGCTGCTGGACAGCCAGCAGCAGCAGCAGCAGGAGAGGAAATTAATCAGCAACCCTCCTGCTAAGGGTAGACAGCTGCTCGTTCCACCCCCCCCCCCCGCCTTAATTGGCTCTCCTCCCTTCCAACGGTGTTGAGGCGGGTGGGAACAGCCGGGGGTTGAGGGTACTGTGCTAAAAGAGGTGGAGTTATGCAGATCTAAAACGCGTGGATTGCAGCAGCAGCAAGCCGAAAAGTGCAGGCATGTGAGGGATCTAGAGGTTGACAGCATGTCTTCTTAACGGGAGTCCAGGTGGCCATCTCCACAAATGGACTTTTCAGAATCCTTGGGTGGCACCGTAGTCGGAAACCAATTCTGGTTATCGCTTCTCGGCCTTTTGGCTAAGATCAAGTGTAGTATCTGTTCTTATCAGTTTAATATCTGATACGTCCCCTATCTGGGGACCATATATTAAATGGATTTTTAGAACAGGGAGATGGAAAAAGAGCTTGCTCTGTCCACTCCACGCATTGACCTGGTATTGCAGTATCTCCAGGACCGGTGCACCCCTTCTTTAATGCAGTTTCTAAAATCAGAAAGAATTGAATTCAATGCTTTTTGTTCATTTTGCTTGTTTGTCGGATTTTGGGATGGACTCTTTGGCTTTGCTTTTCTTCTCCTCATTGGATTTTTCATGTTAAAAGTTGCAGAAGCCAGATGACAAGCTCATTTTGGTTCAACTTCAGCAACTGTGCATTGCATTGCCATGTAATGTAATGTAATGCAATGCTATCTATCTAGCTCTCCCTCTATACTTCCTTTTGGATAAACAGACATATTAGGCAAGCATTTTGGAGCTTTCACCTAAATAACTACAGGTGGTGAGATAAGCTGCACAATATAATTGACCTTTCAGTATATTGTTGCACACACACCATCTATTTAGCAAATGCCCTTGCTATCAACAGCAGCCTTTTAAACTCACCTGAGCTAACAGGTATGTGAGCTGGTTACTCTGCTGCGCTTAAAATTTCTTTTTTGGTTTGCTACAATGCCTTTTCTGAAACGTTGTCTCCCTCTGCTGGAACACTGACTTCTTTCATTTAATGCCTGCAGACTATAAAAGAGAAACCAACCCAAAAAGTTTGGTTGATTAGTCTGTGGCATTCTTTTAAACTGTTGCTTATGGCGGTCTCTGTGAGCTTCTCAGTGACATTCAGCCATCCAGGTATCCCGCCTGCAGTAGACGGAATGTGGCAATGGAACGATGGCTGCGCGTGTCATAATAGGCTCTGAGCCTTTATATACCTGCGCACAGCAGCAGCCACCTTCAGTCTGCTGCTGGACAGCCAGCAGCAGCAGCAGCAGGAGAGGTAATTAATCAGCAACCCTCCTGCTAAGGGTAGACAGCTGCTCGCTCCACCCCCCACCCCCGCCTTAATTGGTTCTCCTCCCTTCCAACGGTGTTGAGGCGGGTGGGAACAGCCGGGGGTTGAGGGTACTGTGCTAAAAGAGGTGGAGTTATGCAGATCTAAAACGCGTGGATTGCAGCAGCAGCAAGCCGAAAAGTGCAGGCATGTGAGGGATCTAGAGGTTGACAGCATGTCTTCTTAACGGGAGTCCAGGTGGCCATCTCCACAAATGGACTTTTCAGAATCCTTGGGTGGCACCGTAGTCGGAAACCAATTCTGGTTATCGCTTCTCGGCCTTTTGGCTAAGATCAAGTGTAGTATCTGTTCTTATCAGTTTAATATCTGATACGTCCCCTATCTGGGGACCATATATTAAATGGATTTTTAGAACAGGGAGATGGAAAAAGAGCTTGCTCTGTCCACTCCACGCATTGACCTGGTATTGCAGTATCTCCAGGACCGGTGCACCCCTTCTTTAATGCAGTTTCTAAAATCAGAAAGAATTGAATTCAATGCTTTTTGTTCATTTTGCTTGTTTGTCGGATTTTGGGATGGACTCTTTGGCTTTGCTTTTCTTCTCCTCATTGGATTTTTCATGTTAAAAGTTGCAGAAGCCAGATGACAAGCTCATTTTGGTTCAACTTCAGCAACTGTGCATTGCATTGCCATGTAATGTAATGTAATGCAATGCTATCTATCTAGCTCTCCCTCTATACTTCCTTTTGGATAAACAGACATATTAGGCAAGCATTTTGGAGCTTTCACCTAAATAACTACAGGTGGTGAGATAAGCTGCACAATATAATTTACCTTTCAGTATATTGTTGCACACACACCATCTATTTAGCAAATGCCCTTGTTATCAACAGCAGCCTTTTAAACTCACCTGAGCTAACAGGTATGTGAGCTGGTTACTCTGCTGCGCTTAAAATTTCTTTTTTGGTTTGCTACAATGCCTTTTCTGAAACGTTGTCTCGTTCTGCTGGAACACTGACTTCTTTCATTTAATGCCTGCAGACTATAAAAGAGAAACCAACCCAAAAAGTTTGGTTGATTAGTCTGTGGCATTCTTTTAAACTGTTGCTTATGGCGGTCTCTGTGAGCTTCTCAGTGACATTCAGCCATCCAGGTATCCCGCCTGCAGTAGACGGAATGTGGCAATGGAACGCTGGCTGCGCGTGTCATAATAGGCTCTGAGCCTTTATATACCTGCGCACAGCAGCAGCCACCTTCAGTCTGCTGCTGGACAGCCAGCAGCAGCAGCAGCAGGAGAGGTAATTAATCAGCAACCCTCCTGCTAAGGGTAGACAGCTGCTCGTTCCACCCCCCACCCCCGCCTTAATTGGTTCTCCTCCCTTCCAACGGTGTTGAGGCGGGTGGGAACAGCCGGGGGTTGAGGGTACTGTGCTAAAAGAGGTGGAGTTATGCAGATCTAAAACGCGTGGATTGCAGCAGCAGCAAGCCGAAAAGTGCGGGCATGTGAGGGATCTAGAGGTTGACAGCATGTCTTCTTAACGGGAGTCCAGGTGGCCATCTCCACAAATGGACTTTTCAGAATCCTTGGGTGGCACCGTAGTCGGAAACCAATTCTGGTTATCGCTTCTCGGCCTTTTGGCTAAGATCAAGTGTAGTATCTGTTCTTATCAGTTTAATATCTGATACGTCCCCTATCTGGGGACCATATATTAAATGGATTTTTAGAACAGGGAGATGGAAAAAGAGCTTGCTCTGTCCACTCCACGCATTGACCTGGTATTGCAGTATCTCCAGGACCGGTGCACCCCTTCTTTAATGCAGTTTCTAAAATCAGAAAGAATTGAATTCAATGCTTTTTGTTCATTTTGCTTGTTTGTCGGATTTTGGGATGGACTCTTTGGCTTTGCTTTTCTTCTCCTCATTGGATTTTTCATGTTAAAAGTTGCAGAAGCCAGATGACAAGCTCATTTTGTTTCAACTTCAGCAACTGTGCATTGCATTGCCATGTAATGTAATGTAATGCAATGCTATCTATCTAGCTCTCCCTCTATACTTCCTTTTGGATAAACAGACATATTAGGCAAGCATTTTGGAGCTTTCACCTAAATAACTACAGGTGGTGAGATAAGCTGCACAATATAATTGACCTTTCAGTATATTGTTGCACACACACCATCTATTTAGCAAATGCCCTTGTTATCAACAGCAGCCTTTTAAACTCACCTGAGCTAACAGGTATGTGAGCTGGTTACTCTGCTGCGCTTAAAATTTCTTTTTTGGTTTGCTACAATGCCTTTTCTGAAACGTTGTCTCCCTCTGCTGGAACACTGACTTCTTTCATTTAATGCCTGCAGACTATAAAAGAGAAACCAACCCAAAAAGTTTGGTTGATTAGTCTGTGGCATTCTTTTAAACTGTTGCTTATGGCGGTCTCTGTGAGCTTCTCAGTGACATTCAGCCATCCAGGTATCCCGCCTGCAGTAGACGGAATGTGGCAATGGAACGCTGGCTGCGCGTGTCATAATAGGCTCTGAGCCTTTATATACCTGCGCACAGCAGCAGCCACCTTCAGTCTGCTGCTGGACAGCCAGCAGCAGCAGCAGCAGGAGAGGTAATTAATCAGCAACCCTCCTGCTAAGGGTAGACAGCTGCTCGTTCCACCCCCCCCCCCGCCTTAATTGGTTCTCCTCCCTTCCAACGGTGTTGAGGCGGGTGGGAACAGCCGGGGGTTGAGGGTACTGTGCTAAAAGAGGTGGAGTTATGCAGATCTAAAACGCGTGGATTGCAGCAGCAGCAAGCCGAAAAGTGCAGGCATGTGAGGGATCTAGAGGTTGACAGCATGACTTCTTAACGGGAGTCCAGGTGGCCATCTCCACAAATGGACTTTTCAGAATCCTTGGGTGGCACCGTAGTCGGAAACCAATTCTGGTTATCGCTTCTCGGCCTTTTGGCTAAGATCAAGTGTAGTATCTGTTCTTATCAGTTTAATATCTGATACGTCCCCTATCTGGGGACCATATATTAAATGGATTTTTAGAACAGGGAGATGGAAAAAGAGCTTGCTCTGTCCACTCCACGCATTGACCTGGTATTGCAGTATCTCCAGGACCGGTGCACCCCTTCTTTAATGCAGTTTCTAAAATCAGAAAGAATTGAATTCAATGCTTTTTGTTCATTTTGCTTGTTTGTCGGATTTTGGGATGGACTCTTTGGCTTTGCTTTTCTTCTCCTCATTGGATTTTTCATGTTAAAAGTTGCAGAAGCCAGATGACAAGCTCATTTTGGTTCAACTTCAGCAACTGTGCATTGCATTGCCATGTAATGTAATGTAATGCAATGCTATCTATCTAGCTCTCCCTCTATACTTCCTTTTGGATAAACAGACATATTAGGCAAGCATTTTGGAGCTTTCACCTAAATAACTACAGGTGGTGAGATAAGCTGCACAATATAATTGACCTTTCAGTATATTGTTGCACACACACCATCTATTTAGCAAATGCCCTTGTTATCAACAGCAGCCTTTTAAACTCACCTGAGCTACCAGGTATGTGAGCTGGTTACTCTGCTGCGCTTAAAATTTCTTTTTTGGTTTGCTACAATGCCTTTTCTGAAACGTTGTCTCCCTCTGCTGGAACACTGACTTCTTTCATTTAATGCCTGCAGACTATAAAAGAGAAACCAACCCAAAAAGTTTGGTTGATTAGTCTGTGGCATTCTTTTAAACTGTTGCTTATGGCGGTCTCTGTGAGCTTCTCAGTGACATTCAGCCATCCAGGTATCCCGCCTGCAGTAGACGGAATGTGGCAATGGAACGCTGGCTGCGCGTGTCATAATAGGCTCTGAGCCTTTATATACCTGCGCACAGCAGCAGCCACCTTCAGTCTGCTGCTGGACAGCCAGCAGCAGCAGCAGCAGGAGAGGTAATTAATCAGCAACCCTCCTGCTAAGGGTAGACAGCTGCTCGTTCCACCCCCCACCCCCGCCTTAATTGGTTCTCCTCCCTTCCAACGGTGTTGAGGCGGGTGGGAACAGCCGGGGGTTGAGGGTACTGTGCTAAAAGAGGTGGAGTTATGCAGATCTAAAACGCGTGGATTGCAGCAGCAGCAAGCCGAAAAGTGCAGGCATGTGAGGGATCTAGAGGTTGACAGCATGTCTTCTTAACGGGAGTCCAGGTGGCCATCTCCACAAATGGACTTTTCAGAATCCTTGGGTGGCACCGTAGTCGGAAACCAATTCTGGTTATCGCTTCTCGGCCTTTTGGCTAAGATCAAGTGTAGTATCTGTTCTTATCAGTTTAATATCTGATACGTCCCCTATCTGGGGACCATATATTAAATGGATTTTTAGAACAGGGAGATGGAAAAAGAGCTTGCTCTGTCCACTCCACGCATTGACCTGGTATTGCAGTATCTCCAGGACCGGTGCACCCCTTCTTTAATGCAGTTTCTAAAATCAGAAAGAATTGAATTCAATGCTTTTTGTTCATTTTGCTTGTTTGTCGGATTTTGGGATGGACTCTTTGGCTTTGCTTTTCTTCTCCTCATTGGATTTTTCATGTTAAAAGTTGCAGAAGCCAGATGACAAGCTCATTTTGGTTCAACTTCAGCAACTGTGCATTGCATTGCCATGTAATGTAATGTAATGCAATGCTATCTATCTAGCTCTCCCTCTATACTTCCTTTTGGATAAACAGACATATTAGGCAAGCATTTTGGAGCTTTCACCTAAATAACTACAGGTGGTGAGATAAGCTGCACAATATAATTGACCTTTCAGTATATTGTTGCACACACACCATCTATTTAGCAAATGCCCTTGTTATCAACAGCAGCCTTTTAAACTCACCTGAGCTAACAGGTATGTGAGCTGGTTACTCTGCTGCGCTTAAAATTTCTTTTTTGGTTTGCTACAATGCCTTTTCTGAAACGTTGTCTCCCTCTGCTGGAACACTGACTTCTTTCATTTAATGCCTGCAGACTATAAAAGAGAAACCAACCCAAAAAGTTTGGTTGATTAGTCTGTGGCATTCTTTTAAACTGTTGCTTATGGCGGTCTCTGTGAGCTTCTCAGTGACATTCAGCCATCCAGGTATCCCGCCTGCAGTAGACGGAATGTGGCAATGGAACGCTGGCTGCGCGTGTCATAATAGGCTCTGAGCCTTTATATACCTGCGCACAGCAGCAGCCACCTTCAGTCTGCTGCTGGACAGCCAGCAGCAGCAGCAGCAGGAGAGGTAATTAATCAGCAACCCTCCTGCTAAGGGTAGACAGCTGCTCGTTCCACCCCCCCCCCCGCCTTAATTGGTTCTCCTCCCTTCCAACGGTGTTGAGGCGGGTGGGAACAGCCGGGGGTTGAGGGTACTGTGCTAAAAGAGGTGGAGTTATGCAGATCTAAAACGCGTGGATTGCAGCAGCAGCAAGCCGAAAAGTGCAGGCATGTGAGGGATCTAGAGGTTGACAGCATGTCTTCTTAACGGGAGTCCAGGTGGCCATCTCCACAAATGGACTTTTCAGAATCCTTGGGTGGCACCGTAGTCGGAAACCAATTCTGGTTATCGCTTCTCGGCCTTTTGGCTAAGATCAAGTGTAGTATCTGTTCTTATCAGTTTAATATCTGATACGTCCCCTATCTGGGGACCATATATTAAATGGATTTTTAGAACAGGGAGATGGAAAAAGAGCTTGCGCTGTCCACTCTACGCATTGACCTGGTATTGCAGTATCTCCAGGACCGGTGCACCCCTTCTTTAATGCAGTTTCTAAAATCAGAAAGAATTGAATTCAATGCTTTTTGTTCATTTTGCTTGTTTGTCGGATTTTGGGATGGACTCTTTGGCTTTGCTTTTCTTCTCCTCATTGGATTTTTCATGTTAAAAGTTGCAGAAGCCAGATGACAAGCTCATTTTGGTTCAACTTCAGCAACTGTGCATTGCATTGCCATGTAATGTAATGTAATGCAATGCTATCTATCTAGCTCTCCCTCTATACTTCCTTTTGGATAAACAGACATATTAGGCAAGCATTTTGGAGCTTTCACCTAAATAACTACAGGTGGTGAGATAAGCTGCACAATATAATTGACCTTTCAGTATATTGTTGCACACACACCATCTATTTAGCAAATGCCCTTGTTATCAACAGCAGCCTTTTAAACTCACCTGAGCTAACAGGTATGTGAGCTGGTTACTCTGCTGCGCTTAAAATTTCTTTTTTGGTTTGCTACAATGCCTTTTCTGAAACGTTGTCTCCCTCTGCTGGAACACTGACTTCTTTCATTTAATGCCTGCAGACTATAAAAGAGAAACCAACCCAAAAAGTTTGGTTGATTAGTCTGTGGCATTCTTTTAAACTGTTGCTTATGGCGGTCTCTGTGAGCTTCTCAGTGACATTCAGCCATCCAGGTATCCCGCCTGCAGTAGACGGAATGTGGCAAATGGAACGCTGGCTGCGCGTGTCATAATAGGCTCTGAGCCTTTATATACCTGCGCACAGCAGCAGCCACCTTCAGTCTGCTGCTGGACAGCCAGCAGCAGCAGCAGCAGGAGAGGTAATTAATCAGCAACCCTCCTGCTAAGGGTAGACAGCTGCTCGTTCCACCCCCCCCCCGCCTTAATTGGTTCTCCTCCCTTCCAACGGTGTTGAGGCGGGTGGGAACAGCCGGGGTTTGAGGGTACTGTGCTAAAAGAGGTGGAGTTATGCAGATCTAAAACGCGTGGATTGCAGCAGCAGCAAGCCGAAAAGTGCAGGCATGTGAGGGATCTAGAGGTTGACAGCATGTCTTCTTAACGGGAGTCCAGGTGGCCATCTCCACAAATGGACTTTTCAGAATCCTTGGGTGGCACCGTAGTCGGAAACCAATTCTGGTTATCGCTTCTCGGCCTTTTGGCTAAGATCAAGTGTAGTATCTGTTCTTATCAGTTTAATATCTGATACGTCCCCTATCTGGGGACCATATATTAAATGGATTTTTAGAACAGGGAGATGGAAAAAGAGCTTGCTCTGTCCACTCCACGCATTGACCTGGTATTGCAGTATCTCCAGGACCGGTGCACCCCTTCTTTAATGCAGTTTCTAAAATCAGAAAGAATTGAATTCAATGCTTTTTGTTCATTTTGCTTGTTTGTCGGATTTTGGGATGGACTCTTTGGCTTTGCTTTTCTTCTCCTCATTGGATTTTTCATGTTAAAAGTTGCAGAAGCCAGATGACAAGCTCATTTTGGTTCAACTTCAGCAACTGTGCATTGCATTGCCATGTAATGTAATGTAATGCAATGCTATCTATCTAGCTCTCCCTCTATACTTCCTTTTGGATAAACAGACATATTAGGCAAGCATTTTGGAGCTTTCACCTAAATAACTACAGGTGGTGAGATAAGCTGCACAATATAATTGACCTTTCAGTATATTGTTGCACACACACCATCTATTTAGCAAATGCCCTTGTTATCAACAGCAGCCTTTTAAACTCACCTGAGCTAACAGGTATGTGAGCTGGTTACTCTGCTGCGCTTAAAATTTCTTTTTTGGTTTGCTACAATGCCTTTTCTGAAACGTTGTCTCCCTCTGCTGGAACACTGACTTCTTTCATTTAATGCCTGCAGACTATAAAAGAGAAACCAACCCAAAAAGTTTGGTTGATTAGTCTGTGGCATTCTTTTAAACTGTTGCTTATGGCGGTCTCTGTGAGCTTCTCAGTGACATTCAGCCATCCAGGTATCCCGCCTGCAGTAGACGGAATGTGGCAATGGAACGCTGGCTGCGCGTGTCATAATAGGCTCTGAGCCTTTATATACCTGCGCACAGCAGCAGCCACCTTCAGTCTGCTGCTGGACAGCCAGCAGCAGCAGCAGCAGGAGAGGTAATTAATCAGCAACCCTCCTGCTAAGGGTAGACAGCTGCTCGTTCCACCCCCCCCCCCCGCCTTAATTGGTTCTCCTCCCTTCCAACGGTGTTGAGGCGGGTGGGAACAGCCGGGGGTTGAGGGTACTGTGCTAAAAGAGGTGGAGTTATGCAGATCTAAAACGCGTGGATTGCAGCAGCAGCAAGCCGAAAAGTGCAGGCATGTGAGGGATCTAGAGGTTGACAGCATGTCTTCTTAACGGGAGTCCAGGTGGCCATCTCCACAAATGGACTTTTCAGAATCCTTGGGTGGCACCGTAGTCGGAAACCAATTCTGGTTATCGCTTCTCGGCCTTTTGGCTAAGATCAAGTGTAGTATCTGTTCTTATCAGTTTAATATCTGATACGTCCCCTATCTGGGGACCATATATTAAATGGATTTTTAGAACAGGGAGATGGAAAAAGAGCTTGCTCTGTCCACTCCACGCATTGACCTGGTATTGCAGTATCTCCAGGACCGGTGCACCCCTTCTTTAATGCAGTTTCTAAAATCAGAAAGAATTGAATTCAATGCTTTTTGTTCATTTTGCTTGTTTGTCGGATTTTGGGATGGACTCTTTGGCTTTGCTTTTCTTCTCCTCATTGGATTTTTCATGTTAAAAGTTGCAGAAGCCAGATGACAAGCTCATTTTGGTTCAACTTCAGCAACTGTGCATTGCATTGCCATGTAATGTAATGTAATGCAATGCTATCTATCTAGCTCTCCCTCTATACTTCCTTTTGGATAAACAGACATATTAGGCAAGCATTTTGGAGCTTTCACCTAAATAACTACAGGTGGTGAGATAAGCTGCACAATATAATTGACCTTTCAGTATATTGTTGCACACACACCATCTATTTAGCAAATGCCCTTGTTATCAACAGCAGCCTTTTAAACTCACCTGAGCTAACAGGTATGTGAGCTGGTTACTCTGCTGCGCTTAAAATTTCTTTTTTGGTTTGCTACAATGCCTTTTCTGAAACGTTGTCTCCCTCTGCTGGAACACTGACTTCTTTCATTTAATGCCTGCAGACTATAAAAGAGAAACCAACCCAAAAAGTTTGGTTGATTAGTCTGTGGCATTCTTTTAAACTGTTGCTTATGGCGGTCTCTGTGAGCTTCTCAGTGACATTCAGCCATCCAGGTATCCCGCCTGCAGTAGACGGAATGTGGCAATGGAACGCTGGCTGCGCGTGTCATAATAGGCTCTGAGCCTTTATATACCTGCGCACAGCAGCAGCCACCTTCAGTCTGCTGCTGGACAGCCAGCAGCAGCAGCAGCAGGAGAGGAAATTAATCAGCAACCCCCCTGCTAAGGGTAGACAGCTGCTCGTTCCACCCCCTCCCCCCGCCTTAATTGGTTCTCCTCCCTTCCAACGGTGTTGAGGCGGGTGGGAACAGCCGGGGGTTGAGGGTACTGTGCTAAAAGAGGTGGAGTTATGCAGATCTAAAACGCGTGGATTGCAGCAGCAGCAAGCCGAAAAGTGCAGGCATGTGAGGGATCTAGAGGTTGACAGCATGTCTTCTTAACGGGAGTCCAGGTGGCCATCTCCACAAATGGACTTTTCAGAATCCTTGGGTGGCACCGTAGTCGGAAACCAATTCTGGTTATCGCTTCTCGGCCTTTTGGCTAAGATCAAGTGTAGTATCTGTTCTTATCAGTTTAATATCTGATACGTCCCCTATCTGGGGACCATATATTAAATGGATTTTTAGAACAGGGAGATGGAAAAAGAGCTTGCTCTGTCCACTCCACGCATTGACCTGGTATTGCAGTATCTCCAGGACCGGTGCACCCCTTCTTTAATGCAGTTTCTAAAATCAGAAAGAATTGAATTCAATGCTTTTTGTTCATTTTGCTTGTTTGTCGGATTTTGGGATGGACTCTTTGGCTTTGCTTTTCTTCTCCTCATTGGATTTTTCATGTTAAAAGTTGCAGAAGCCAGATGACAAGCTCATTTTGGTTCAACTTCAGCAACTGTGCATTGCATTGCCATGTAATGTAATGTAATGCAATGCTATCTATCTAGCTCTCCCTCTATACTTCCTTTTGGATAAACAGACATATTAGGCAAGCATTTTGGAGCTTTCACCTAAATAACTACAGGTGGTGAGATAAGCTGCACAATATAATTGACCTTTCAGTATATTGTTGCACACACACCATCTATTTAGCAAATGCCCTTGTTATCAACAGCAGCCTTTTAAACTCACCTGAGCTAACAGGTATGTGAGCTGGTTACTCTGCTGCGCTTAAAATTTCTTTTTTGGTTTGCTACAATGCCTTTTCTGAAACGTTGTCTCCCTCTGCTGGAACACTGACTTCTTTCATTTAATGCCTGCAGACTATAAAAGAGAAACCAACCCAAAAAGTTTGGTTGATTAGTCTGTGGCATTCTTTTAAACTGTTGCTTATGGCGGTCTCTGTGAGCTTCTCAGTGACATTCAGCCATCCAGGTATCCCGCCTGCAGTAGACGGAATGTGGCAATGGAACGCTGGCTGCGCGTGTCATAATAGGCTCTGAGCCTTTATATACCTGCGCACAGCAGCAGCCACCTTCAGTCTGCTGCTGGACAGCCAGCAGCAGCAGCAGGAGAGGTAATTAATCAGCAACCCTCCTGCTAAGGGTAGACAGCTGCTCGTTCCACCCCCCCCCCCGCCTTAATTGGTTCTCCTCCCTTCCAACGGTGTTGAGGCGGGTGGGAACAGCCGGGGGTTGAGGGTACTGTGCTAAAAGAGGTGGAGTTATGCAGATCTAAAACGCGTGGATTGCAGCAGCAGCAAGCCGAAAAGTGCAGGCATGTGAGGGATCTAGAGGTTGACAGCATGTCTTCTTAACGGGAGTCCAGGTGGCCATCTCCACAAATGGACTTTTCAGAATCCTTGGGTGGCACCGTAGTCGGAAACCAATTCTGGTTATCGCTTCTCGGCCTTTTGGCTAAGATCAAGTGTAGTATCTGTTCTTATCAGTTTAATATCTGATACGTCCCCTATCTGGGGACCATATATTAAATGGATTTTTAGAACAGGGAGATGGAAAAAGAGCTTGCTCTGTCCACTCCACGCATTGACCTGGTATTGCAGTATCTCCAGGACCGGTGCACCCCTTCTTTAATGCAGTTTCTAAAATCAGAAAGAATTGAATTCAATGCTTTTTGTTCATTTTGCTTGTTTGTCGGATTTTGGGATGGACTCTTTGGCTTTGCTTTTCTTCTCCTCATTGGATTTTTCATGTTAAAAGTTGCAGAAGCCAGATGACAAGCTCATTTTGGTTCAACTTCAGCAACTGTGCATTGCATTGCCATGTAATGTAATGTAATGCAATGCTATCTATCTAGCTCTCCCTCTATACTTCCTTTTGGATAAACAGACATATTAGGCAAGCATTTTGGAGCTTTCACCTAAATAACTACAGGTGGTGAGATAAGCTGCACAATATAATTGACCTTTCAGTATATTGTTGCACACACACCATCTATTTAGCAAATGCCCTTGTTATCAACAGCAGCCTTTTAAACTCACCTGAGCTAACAGGTATGTGAGCTGGTTACTCTGCTGCGCTTAAAATTTCTTTTTTGGTTTGCTACAATGCCTTTTCTGAAACGTTGTCTCCCTCTGCTGGAACACTGACTTCTTTCATTTAATGCCTGCAGACTATAAAAGAGAAACCAACCCAAAAAGTTTGGTTGATTAGTCTGTGGCATTCTTTTAAACTGTTGCTTATGGCGGTCTCTGTGAGCTTCTCAGTGACATTCAGCCATCCAGGTATCCCGCCTGCAGTAGACGGAATGTGGCAATGGAACGCTGGCTGCGCGTGTCATAATAGGCTCTGAGCCTTTATATACCTGCGCACAGCAGCAGCCACCTTCAGTCTGCTGCTGGACAGCCAGCAGCAGCAGCAGCAGGAGAGGTAATTAATCAGCAACCCTCCTGCTAAGGGTAGACAGCTGCTCGTTCCACCCCCCCCCCCCGCCTTAATTGGTTCTCCTCCCTTCCAACGGTGTTGAGGCGGGTGGGAACAGCCGGGGGTTGAGGGTACTGTGCTAAAAGAGGTGGAGTTATGCAGATCTAAAACGCGTGGATTGCAGCAGCAGCAAGCCGAAAAGTGCAGGCATGTGAGGGATCTAGAGGTTGACAGCATGTCTTCTTAACGGGAGTCCAGGTGGCCATCTCCACAAATGGACTTTTCAGAATCCTTGGGTGGCACCGTAGTCGGAAACCAATTCTGGTTATCGCTTCTCGGCCTTTTGGCTAAGATCAAGTGTAGTTTCTGTTCTTATCAGTTTAATATCTGATACGTCCCCTATCTGGGGACCATATATTAAATGGATTTTTAGAACAGGGAGATGGAAAAAGAGCTTGCTCTGTCCACTCCACGCATTGACCTGGTATTGCAGTATCTCCAGGACCGGTGCACCCCTTCTTTAATGCAGTTTCTAAAATCAGAAAGAATTGAATTCAATGCTTTTTGTTCATTTTGCTTGTTTGTCGGATTTTGGGATGGACTCTTTGGCTTTGCTTTTCTTCTCCTCATTGGATTTTTCATGTTAAAAGTTGCAGAAGCCAGATGACAAGCTCATTTTGGTTCAACTTCAGCAACTGTGCATTGCATTGCCATGTAATGTAATGTAATGCAATGCTATCTATCTAGCTCTCCCTCTATACTTCCTTTTGGATAAACAGACATATTAGGCAAGCATTTTGGAGCTTTCACCTAAATAACTACAGGTGGTGAAATAAGCTGCACAATATAATTAACCTTTCAGTATATTGTTGCACACACACCATCTATTTAGCAAATGCCCTTGTTATCAACAGCAGCCTTTTAAACTCACCTGAGCTAACAGGTATGTGAGCTGGTTACTCTGCTGCGCTTAAAATTTCTTTTTTGGTTTGCTACAATGCCTTTTCTGAAACGTTGTCTCCCTCTGCTGGAACACTGACTTCTTTCATTTAATGCCTGCAGACTATAAAAGAGAAACCAACCCAAAAAGTTTGGTTGATTAGTCTGTGGCATTCTTTTAAACTGTTGCTTATGGCGGTCTCTGTGAGCTTCTCAGTGACATTCAGCCATCCAGGTATCCCGCCTGCAGTAGACGGAATGTGGCAATGGAACGCTGGCTGCGCGTGTCATAATAGGCTCTGAGCCTTTATATACCTGCGCACAGCAGCAGCCACCTTCAGTCTGCTGCTGGACAGCCAGCAGCAGCAGCAGCAGGAGAGGTAATTAATCAGCAACCCTCCTGCTAAGGGTAGACAACTGCTCGTTCCACCCCCCCCCCCGCCTTAATTGGTTCTCCTCCCTTCCAACGGTGTTGAGGCGGGTGGGAACAGCCGGGGGTTGAGGGTACTGTGCTAAAAGAGGTGGAGTTATGCAGATCTAAAACGCGTGGATTGCAGCAGCAGCAAGCCGAAAAGTGCAGGCATGTGAGGGATCTAGAGGTTGACAGCATGTCTTCTTAACGGGAGTCCAGGTGGCCATCTCCACAAATGGACTTTTCAGAATCCTTGGGTGGCACCGTAGTCGGAAACCAATTCTGGTTATCGCTTCTCGGCCTTTTGGCTAAGATCAAGTGTAGTATCTGTTCTTATCAGTTTAATATCTGATACGTCCCCTATCTGGGGACCATATATTAAATGGATTTTTAGAACAGGGAGATGGAAAAAGAGCTTGCTCTGTCCACTCCACGCATTGACCTGGTATTGCAGTATCTCCAGGACCGGTGCACCCCTTCTTTAATGCAGTTTCTAAAATCAGAAAGAATTGAATTCAATGCATTTTGTTCATTTTGCTTGTTTGTCGGATTTTGGGATGGACTCTTTGGCTTTGCTTTTCTTCTCCTCATTGGATTTTTCATGTTAAAAGTTGCAGAAGCCAGATGACAAGCTCATTTTGGTTCAACTTCAGCAACTGTGCATTGCATTGCCATGTAATATAATGTAATGCAATGCTATCTATCTAGCTCTCCCTCTATACTTCCTTTTGGATAAATAGACATATTAGGCAAGCATTTTGGAGCTTTCACCTAAATAACTACAGGTGGTGAGATAAGCTGCACAATATAATTGACCTTTCAGTATATTGTTGCACACACACCATCTATTTAGCAAATGCCCTTGTTATCAACAGCAGCCTTTTAAACTCACCTGAGCTAACAGGTATGTGAGCTGGTTACTCTGCTGCGCTTAAAATTTCTTTTTTGGCTTGCTACAATGCCTTTTCTGAAACGTTGTCTCCCTCTGCTGGAACACTGACTTCTTTCATTTAATGCCTGCAGACTATAAAAGAGAAACCAACCCAAAAAGTTTGGTTGATTAGTCTGTGGCATTCTTTTAAACTGTTGCTTATGGCGGTCTCTGTGAGCTTCTCAGTGACATTCAGCCATCCAGGTATCCCGCCTGCAGTAGACGGAATGTGGCAATGGAACGCTGGCTGCGCGTGTCATAATAGGCTCTGAGCCTTTATATACCTGCGCACAGCAGCAGCCACCTTCAGTCTGCTGCTGGACAGCCAGCAGCAGCAGCAGCAGGAGAGGTAATTAATCAGCAACCCTCCTGCTAAGGGTAGACAGCTGCTCGTTCCACCCCCCCCCCCCCCCGCCTTAATTGGTTCTCCTCCCTTCCAACGGTGTTGAGGCGGGTGGGAACAGCCGGGGGTTGAGGGTACTGTGCTAAAAGAGGTGGAGTTATGCAGATCTAAAACGCGTGGATTGCAGCAGCAGCAAGCCGAAAAGTGCAGGCATGTGAGGGATCTAGAGGTTGACAGCATGTCTTCTTAACGGGAGTCCAGGTGGCCATCTCCACAAATGGACTTTTCAGAATCCTTGGGTGGCACCGTAGTCGGAAACCAATTCTGGTTATCGCTTCTCGGCCTTTTGGCTAAGATCAAGTGTAGTATCTGTTCTTATCAGTTTAATATCTGATACGTCCCCTATCTGGGGACCATATATTAAATGGATTTTTAGAACAGGGAGATGGAAAAAGAGCTTGCTCTGTCCACTCCACGCATTGACCTGGTATTGCAGTATCTCCAGGACCGGTGCACCCCTTCTTTAATGCAGTTTCTAAAATCAGAAAGAATTGAATTCAATGCTTTTTGTTCATTTTGCTTGTTTGTCGGATTTTGGGATGGACTCTTTGGCTTTGCTTTTCTTCTCCTCATTGGATTTTTCATGTTAAAAGTTGCAGAAGCCAGATGACAAGCTCATTTTGGTTCAACTTCAGCAACTGTGCATTGCATTGCCATGTAATGTAATGTAATGCAATGCTATCTATCTAGCTCTCCCTCTATACTTCCTTTTGGATAAACAGACATATTAGGCAAGCATTTTGGAGCTTTCACCTAAATAACTACAGGTGGTGAGATAAGCTGCACAATATAATTGACCTTTCAGTATATTGTTGCACACACACCATCTATTTAGCAAATGCCCTTGTTATCAACAGCAGCCTTTTAAACTCACCTGAGCTAACAGGTATGTGAGCTGGTTACTCTGCTGCGCTTAAAATTTCTTTTTTGGTTTGCTACAATGCATTTTCTGAAACGTTGTCTCCCTCTGCTGGAACACTGACTTCTTTCATTTAATGCCTGCAGACTATAAAAGAGAAACCAACCCAAAAAGTTTGGTTGATTAGTCTGTGGCATTCTTTTAAACTGTTGCTTATGGCGGTCTCTGTGAGCTTCTCAGTGACATTCAGCCATCCAGGTATCCCGCCTGCAGTAGACGGAATGTGGCAATGGAACGCTGGCTGCGCGTGTCATAATAGGCTCTGAGCCTTTATATACCTGCGCACAGCAGCAGCCACCTTCAGTCTGCTGCTGGACAGCCAGCAGCAGCAGCAGCAGGAGAGGTAATTAATCAGCAACCCTCCTGCTAAGGGTAGACAGCTGCTCGTTCCACCCCCCCCCCCCGCCTTAATTGGTTCTCCTCCCTTCCAACGGTGTTGAGGCGGGTGGGAACAGCCGGGGGTTGAGGGTACTGTGCTAAAAGAGGTGGAGTTATGCAGATCTAAAACGCGTGGATTGCAGCAGCAGCAAGCCGAAAAGTGCAGGCATGTGAGGGATCTAGAGGTTGACAGCATGTCTTCTTAACGGGAGTCCAGGTGGCCATCTCCACAAATGGACTTTTCAGAATCCTTGGGTGGCACCGTAGTCGGAAACCAATTCTGGTTATCGCTTCTCGGCCTTTTGGCTAAGATCAAGTGTAGTATCTGTTCTTATCAGTTTAATATCTGATACGTCCCCTATCTGGGGACCATATATTAAATGGATTTTTAGAACAGGGAGATGGAAAAAGAGCTTGCTCTGTCCACTCCACGCATTGACCTGGTATTGCAGTATCTCCAGGACCGGTGCACCCCTTCTTTAATGCAGTTTCTAAAATCAGAAAGAATTGAATTCAATGCTTTTTGTTCATTTTGCTTGTTTGTCGGATTTTGGGATGGACTCTTTGGCTTTGCTTTTCTTCTCCTCATTGGATTTTTCATGTTAAAAGTTGCAGAAGCCAGATGACAAGCTCATTTTGGTTCAACTTCAGCAACTGTGCATTGCATTGCCATGTAATGTAATGTAATGCAATGCTATCTATCTAGCTCTCCCTCTATACTTCCTTTTGGATAAACAGACATATTAGGCAAGCATTTTGGAGCTTTCACCTAAATAACTACAGGTGGTGAGATAAGCTGCACAATATAATTGACCTTTCAGTATATTGTTGCACACACACCATCTATTTAGCAAATGCCCTTGTTATCAACAGCAGCCTTTTAAACTCACCTGAGCTAACAGGTATGTGAGCTGGTTACTCTGCTGCGCTTAAAATTTCTTTTTTGGTTTGCTACAATGCCTTTTCTGAAACGTTGTCTCCCTCTGCTGGAACACTGACTTCTTTCATTTAATGCCTGCAGACTATAAAAGAGAAACCAACCCAAAAAGTTTGGTTGATTAGTCTGTGGCATTCTTTTAAACTGTTGCTTATGGCGGTCTCTGTGAGCTTCTCAGTGACATTCAGCCATCCAGGTATCCCGCCTGCAGTAGACGGAATGTGGCAATGGAACGCTGGCTGCGCGTGTCATAATAGGCTCTGAGCCTTTATATACCTGCGCACAGCAGCAGCCACCTTCAGTCTGCTGCTGGACAGCCAGCAGCAGCAGCAGGAGAGGTAATTAATCAGCAACCCTCCTGCTAAGGGTAGACAGCTGCTCGTTCCACCCCCCCCCCCGCCTTAATTGGTTCTCCTCCCTTCCAACGGTGTTGAGGCGGGTGGGAACAGCCGGGGGTTGAGGGTACTGTGCTAAAAGAGGTGGAGTTATGCAGATCTAAAACGCGTGGATTGCAGCAGCAGCAAGCCGAAAAGTGCAGGCATGTGAGGGATCTAGAGGTTGACAGCATGTCTTCTTAACGGGAGTCCAGGTGGCCATCTCCACAAATGGACTTTTCAGAATCCTTGGGTGGCACCGTAGTCGGAAACCAATTCTGGTTATCGCTTCTCGGCCTTTTGGCTAAGATCAAGTGTAGTATCTGTTCTTATCAGTTTAATATCTGATACGTCCCCTATCTGGGGACCATATATTAAATGGATTTTTAGAACAGGGAGATGGAAAAAGAGCTTGCTCTGTCCACTCCACGCATTGACCTGGTATTGCAGTATCTCCAGGACCGGTGCACCCCTTCTTTAATGCAGTTTCTAAAATCAGAAAGAATTGAATTCAATGCTTTTTGTTCATTTTGCTTGTTTGTCGGATTTTGGGATGGACTCTTTGGCTTTGCTTTTCTTCTCCTCATTGGATTTTTCATGTTAAAAGTTGCAGAAGCCAGATGACAAGCTCATTTTGGTTCAACTTCAGCAACTGTGCATTGCATTGCCATGTAATGTAATGTAATGCAATGCTATCTATCTAGCTCTCCCTCTATACTTCCTTTTGGATAAACAGACATATTAGGCAAGCATTTTGGAGCTTTCACCTAAATAACTACAGGTGGTGAGATAAGCTGCACAATATAATTGACCTTTCAGTATATTGTTGCACACACACCATCTATTTAGCAAATGCCCTTGTTATCAACAGCAGCCTTTTAAACTCACCTGAGCTAACAGGTATGTGAGCTGGTTACTCTGCTGCGCTTAAAATTTCTTTTTTGGTTTGCTACAATGCCTTTTCTGAAACGTTGTCTCCCTCTGCTGGAACACTGACTTCTTTCATTTAATGCCTGCAGACTATAAAAGAGAAACCAACCCAAAAAGTTTGGTTGATTAGTCTGTGGCATTCTTTTAAACTGTTGCTTATGGCGGTCTCTGTGAGCTTCTCAGTGACATTCAGCCATCCAGGTATCCCGCCTGCAGTAGACGGAATGTGGCAATGGAACGCTGGCTGCGCATGTCATAATAGGCTCTGAGCCTTTATATACCTGCGCACAGCAGCAGCCACCTTCAGTCTGCTGCTGGACAGCCAGCAGCAGCAGCAGCAGGAGAGGTAATTAATCAGCAACCCTCCTGCTAAGGGTAGACAGCTGCTCGTTCCACCCCCCCCCGCCTTAATTGGTTCTCCTCCCTTCCAACGGTGTTGAGGCGGGTGGGAACAGCCGGGGGTTGAGGGTACTGTGCTAAAAGAGGTGGAGTTATGCAGATCTAAAACGCGTGGATTGCAGCAGCAGCAAGCCGAAAAGTGCAGGCATGTGAGGGATCTAGAGGTTGACAGCATGTCTTCTTAACGGGAGTCCAGGTGGCCATCTCCACAAATGGACTTTTCAGAATCCTTGGGTGGCACCGTAGTCGGAAACCAATTCTGGTTATCGCTTCTCGGTCTTTTGGCTAAGATCAAGTGTAGTATCTGTTCTTATCAGTTTAATATCTGATACGTTCCCTATCTGGGGACCATATATTAAATGGATTTTTAGAACAGGGAGATGGAAAAAGAGCTTGCTCTGTCCACTCCACGCATTGACCTGGTATTGCAGTATCTCCAGGACCGGTGCACCCCTTCTTTAATGCAGTTTCTAAAATCAGAAAGAATTGAATTCAATGCTTTTTGTTCATTTTGCTTGTTTGTCGGATTTTGGGATGGACTCTTTGGCTTTGCTTTTCTTCTCCTCATTGGATTTTTCATGTTAAAAGTTGCAGAAGCCAGATGACAAGCTCATTTTGGTTCAACTTCAGCAACTGTGCATTGCATTGCCATGTAATGTAATGTAATGCAATGCTATCTATCTAGCTCTCCCTCTATACTTCCTTTTGGATAAACAGACATATTAGGCAAGCATTTTGGAGCTTTCACCTAAATAACTACAGGTGGTGAGATAAGCTGCACAATATTATTGACCTTTCAGTATATTGTTGCACACACACCATCTATTTAGCAAATGCCCTTGTTATCAACAGCAGCCTTTTAAACTCACCTGAGCTAACAGGTATGTGAGCTGGTTACTCTGCTGCGCTTAAAATTTCTTTTTTGGTTTGCTACAATGCCTTTTCTGAAACGTTGTCTCCCTCTGCTGGAACACTGACTTCTTTCATTTAATGCCTGCAGACTATAAAAGAGAAACCAACCCAAAAAGTTTGGTTGATTAGTCTGTGGCATTCTTTTAAACTTTTGCTTATGGCGGTCTCTGTGAGCTTCTCAGTGACATTCAGCCATCCAGGTATCCCGCCTGCAGTAGACGGAATGTGGCAATGGAACGCTGGCTGCGCGTGTCATAATAGGCTCTGAGCCTTTATATACCTGCGCACAGCAGCAGCCACCTTCAGTCTGCTGCTGGACAGCCAGCAGCAGCAGCAGCAGGAGAGGTAATTAATCAGCAACCCTCCTGCTAAGGGTAGACAGCTGCTCGTTCCACCCCCCCCCCCCGCCTTAATTGGTTCTCCTCCCTTCCAACGGTGTTGAGGCGGGTGGGAACAGCCGGGGGTTGAGGGTACTGTGCTAAAAGAGGTGGAGTTATGCAGATCTAAAACGCGTGGATTGCAGCAGCAGCAAGCCGAAAAGTGCAGGCATGTGAGGGATCTAGAGGTTGACAGCATGTCTTCTTAACGGGAGTCCAGGTGGCCATCTCCACAAATGGACTTTTCAGAATCCTTGGGTGGCACCGTAGTCGGAAACCAATTCTGGTTATCGCTTCTCGGCCTTTTGGCTAAGATCAAGTGTAGTATCTGTTCTTATCAGTTTAATATCTGATACGTCCCCTATCTGGGGACCATATATTAAATGGATTTTTAGAACAGGGAGATGGAAAAAGAGCTTGCTCTGTCCACTCCACGCATTGACCTGGTATTGCAGTATCTCCAGGACCGGTGCACCCCTTCTTTAATGCAGTTTCTAAAATCAGAAAGAATTGAATTCAATGCTTTTTGTTCATTTTGCTTGTTTGTCGGATTTTGGGATGGACTCTTTGGCTTTGCTTTTCTTCTCCTCATTGGATTTTTCATGTTAAAAGTTGCAGAAGCCAGATGACAAGCTCATTTTGGTTCAACTTCAGCAACTGTGCATTGCATTGCCATGTAATGTAATGTAATGCAATGCTATCTATCTAGCTCTCCCTCTATACTTCCTTTTGGATAAACAGACATATTAGGCAAGCATTTTGGAGCTTTCACCTAAATAACTACAGGTGGTGAGATAAGCTGCACAATATAATTGACCTTTCAGTATATTGTTGCACACACACCATCTATTTAGCAAATGCCCTTGTTATCAACAGCAGCCTTTTAAACTCACCTGAGCTAACAGGTATGTGAGCTGGTTACTCTGCTGCGCTTAAAATTTCTTTTTTGGTTTGCTACAATGCCTTTTCTGAAACGTTGTCTCCCTCTGCTGGAACACTGACTTCTTTCATTTAATGCCTGCAGACTATAAAAGAGAAACCAACCCAAAAAGTTTGGTTGATTAGTCTGTGGCATTCTTTTAAACTGTTGCTTATGGCGGTCTCTGTGAGCTTCTCAGTGACATTCAGCCATCCAGGTATCCCGCCTGCAGTAGACGGAATGTGGCAATGGAACGCTGGCTGCGCGTGTCATAATAGGCTCTGAGCCTTTATATACCTGCGCACAGCAGCAGCCACCTTCAGTCTGCTGCTGGACAGCCAGCAGCAGCAGCAGCAGGAGAGGTAATTAATCAGCAACCCTCCTGCTAAGGGTAGACAGCTGCTCGTTCCACCCCCCCCCGCCTTAATTGGTTCTCCTCCCTTCCAACGGTGTTGAGGCGGATGGGAACAGCCGGGGGTTGAGGGTACTGTGCTAAAAGAGGTGGAGTTATGCAGATCTAAAACGCGTGGATTGCAGCAGCAGCAAGCCGAAAAGTGCAGGCATGTGAGGGATCTAGAGGTTGACAGCATGTCTTCTTAACGGGAGTCCAGGTGGCCATCTCCACAAATGGACTTTTCAGAATCCTTGGGTGGCACCGTAGTCGGAAACCAATTCTGGTTATCGCTTCTCGGCCTTTTGGCTAAGATCAAGTGTAGTATCTGTTCTTATCAGTTTAATATCTGATACGTCCCCTATCTGGGGACCATATATTAAATGGATTTTTAGAACAGGGAGATGGAAAAAGAGCTTGCTCTGTCTACTCCACGCATTGACCTGGTATTGCAGTATCTCCAGGACCGGTGCACCCCTTCTTTAATGCAGTTTCTAAAATCAGAAAGAATTGAATTCAATGCTTTTTGTTCATTTTGCTTGTTTGTCGGATTTTGGGATGGACTCTTTGGCTTTGCTTTTCTTCTCCTCATTGGATTTTTCATGTTAAAAGTTGCAGAAGCCAGATGACAAGCTCATTTTGGTTCAACTTCAGCAACTGTGCATTGCATTGCCATGTAATGTAATGTAATGCAATGCTATCTATCTAGCTCTCCCTCTATACTTCCTTTTGGATAAACAGACATATTAGGCAAGCATTTTGGAGCTTTCACCTAAATAACTACAGGTGGTGAGATAAGCTGCACAATATTATTGACCTTTCAGTATATTGTTGCACACACACCATCTATTTAGCAAATGCCCTTGTTATCAACAGCAGCCTTTTAAACTCACCTGAGCTAACAGGTATGTGAGCTGGTTACTCTGCTGCGCTTAAAATTTCTTTTTTGGTTTGCTACAATGCCTTTTCTGAAACGTTGTCTCCCTCTGCTGGAACACTGACTTCTTTCATTTAATGCCTGCAGACTATAAAAGAGAAACCAACCCAAAAAGTTTGGTTGATTAGTCTGTGGAATTCTTTTAAACTGTTGCTTATGGCGGTCTCTGTGAGCTTCTCAGTGACATTCAGCCATCCAGGTATCCCGCCTGCAGTAGACGGAATGTGGCAATGGAACGCTGGCTGCGCGTGTCATAATAGGCTCTGAGCCTTTATATACCTGCGCACAGCAGCAGCCACCTTCAGTCTGCTGCTGGACAGCCAGCAGCAGCAGCAGCAGGAGAGGTAATTAATCAGCAACCCTCCTGCTAAGGGTAGACAGCTGCTCGTTCCACCCCCACCCCCCGCCTTAATTGGTTCTCCTCCCTTCCAACGGTGTTGAGGCGGGTGGGAACAGCCGGGGGTTGAGGGTACTGTGCTAAAAGAGGTGGAGTTATGCAGATCTAAAACGCGTGGATTGCAGCAGCAGCAAGCCGAAAAGTGCAGGCATGTGAGGGATCTAGAGGTTGACAGCATGTCTTCTTAACGGGAGTCCAGGTGGCCATCTCCACAAATGGACTTTTCAGAATCCTTGGGTGGCACCGTAGTCGGAAACCAATTCTGGTTATCGCTTCTCGGCCTTTTGGCTAAGATCAAGTGTAGTATCTGTTCTTATCAGTTTAATATCTGATACCTCCCCTATCTGGGGACCATATATTAAATGGATTTTTAGAACAGGGAGATGGAAAAAGAGCTTGCTCTGTCCACTCCACGCATTGACCTGGTATTGCAGTATCTCCAGGACCGGTGCACCCCTTCTTTAATGCAGTTTCTAAAATCAGAAAGAATTGAATTCAATGCTTTTTGTTCATTTTGCTTGTTTGTCGGATTTTGGGATGGACTCTTTGGCTTTGCTTTTCTTCTCCTCATTGGATTTTTCATGTTAAAAGTTGCAGAAGCCAGATGACAAGCTCATTTTGGTTCAACTTCAGCAACTGTGCATTGCATTGCCATGTAATGTAATGTAATGCAATGCTATCTATCTAGTTCTCCCTCTATACTTCCTTTTGGATAAACAGACATATTAGGCAAGCATTTTGGAGCTTTCACCTAAATAACTACAGGTGGTGAGATAAGCTGCACAATATAATTGACCTTTCAGTATATTGTTGCACACACACCATCTATTTAGCAAATGCCCTTGTTATCAACAGCAGCCTTTTAAACTCACCTGAGCTAACAGGTATGTGAGCTGGTTACTCTGCTGCGCTTAAAATTTCTTTTTTGGTTTGCTACAATGCCTTTTCTGAAACGTTGTCTCCCTCTGCTGGAACACTGACTTCTTTCATTTAATGCCTGCAGACTATAAAAGAGAAACCAACCCAAAAAGTTTGGTTGATTAGTCTGTGGCATTCTTTTAAACTGTTGCTTATGGCGGTCTCTGTGAGCTTCTCAGTGACATTCAGCCATCCAGGTATCCCGCCTGCAGTAGACGGAATGTGGCAATGGAACGCTGGCTGCGCGTGTCATAATAGGCTCTGAGCCTTTATATACCTGCGCACAGCAGCAGCCACCTTCAGTCTGCTGCTGGACAGCCAGCAGCAGCAGCAGCAGGAGAGGTAATTAATCAGCAACCCTCCTGCTAAGGGTAGACAGCTGCTCGTTCCACCCCCCCCCCGCCTTAATTGGTTCTCCTCCCTTCCAACGGTGTTGAGGCGGATGGGAACAGCCGGGGGTTGAGGGTACTGTGCTAAAAGAGGTGGAGTTATGCAGATCTAAAACGCGTGGATTGCAGCAGCAGCAAGCCGAAAAGTGCAGGCATGTGAGGGATCTAGAGGTTGACAGCATGTCTTCTTAACGGGAGTCCAGGTGGCCATCTCCACAAATGGACTTTTCAGAATCCTTGGGTGGCACCGTAGTCGGAAACCAATTCTGGTTATCGCTTCTCGGCCTTTTGGCTAAGATCAAGTGTAGTATCTGTTCTTATCAGTTTAATATCTGATACGTCCCCTATCTGGGGACCATATATTAAATGGATTTTTAGAACAGGGAGATGGAAAAAGAGCTTGCTCTGTCTACTCCACGCATTGACCTGGTATTGCAGTATCTCCAGGACCGGTGCACCCCTTCTTTAATGCAGTTTCTAAAATCAGAAAGAATTGAATTCAATGCTTTTTGTTCATTTTGCTTGTTTGTCGGATTTTGGGATGGACTCTTTGGCTTTGCTTTTCTTCTCCTCATTGGATTTTTCATGTTAAAAGTTGCAGAAGCCAGATGACAAGCTCATTTTGGTTCAACTTCAGCAACTGTGCATTGCATTGCCATGTAATGTAATGTAATGCAATGCTATCTATCTAGCTCTCCCTCTATACTTCCTTTTGGATAAACAGACATATTAGGCAAGCATTTTGGAGCTTTCACCTAAATAACTACAGGTGGTGAGATAAGCTGCACAATATTATTGACCTTTCAGTATATTGTTGCACACACACCATCTATTTAGCAAATGCCCTTGTTATCAACAGCAGCCTTTTAAACTCACCTGAGCTAACAGGTATGTGAGCTGGTTACTCTGCTGCGCTTAAAATTTCTTTTTTGGTTTGCTACAATGCCTTTTCTGAAACGTTGTCTCCCTCTGCTGGAACACTGACTTCTTTCATTTAATGCCTGCAGACTATAAAAGAGAAACCAACCCAAAAAGTTTGGTTGATTAGTCTGTGGCATTCTTTTAAACTGTTGCTTATGGCGGTCTCTGTGAGCTTCTCAGTGACATTCAGCCATCCAGGTATCCCGCCTGCAGTAGACGGAATGTGGCAATGGAACGCTGGCTGCGCGTGTCATAATAGGCTCTGAGCCTTTATATACCTGCGCACAGCAGCAGCCACCTTCAGTCTGCTGCTGGACAGCCAGCAGCAGCAGCAGCAGGAGAGGTAATTAATCAGCAACCCTCCTGCTAAGGGTAGACAGCTGCTCGTTCCACCCCCACCCCCCGCCTTAATTGGTTCTCCTCCCTTCCAACGGTGTTGAGGCGGGTGGGAACAGCCGGGGGTTGAGGGTACTGTGCTAAAAGAGGTGGAGTTATGCAGATCTAAAACGCGTGGATTGCAGCAGCAGCAAGCCGAAAAGTGCAGGCATGTGAGGGATCTAGAGGTTGACAGCATGTCTTCTTAACGGGAGTCCAGGTGGCCATCTCCACAAATGGACTTTTCAGAATCCTTGGGTGGCACCGTAGTCGGAAACCAATTCTGGTTATCGCTTCTCGGCCTTTTGGCTAAGATCAAGTGTAGTATCTGTTCTTATCAGTTTAATATCTGATACCTCCCCTATCTGGGGACCATATATTAAATGGATTTTTAGAACAGGGAGATGGAAAAAGAGCTTGCTCTGTCCACTCCACGCATTGACCTGGTATTGCAGTATCTCCAGGACCGGTGCACCCCTTCTTTAATGCAGTTTCTAAAATCAGAAAGAATTGAATTCAATGCTTTTTGTTCATTTTGCTTGTTTGTCGGATTTTGGGATGGACTCTTTGGCTTTGCTTTTCTTCTCCTCATTGGATTTTTCATGTTAAAAGTTGCAGAAGCCAGATGACAAGCTCATTTTGGTTCAACTTCAGCAACTGTGCATTGCATTGCCATGTAATGTAATGTAATGCAATGCTATCTATCTAGTTCTCCCTCTATACTTCCTTTTGGATAAACAGACATATTAGGCAAGCATTTTGGAGCTTTCACCTAAATAACTACAGGTGGTGAGATAAGCTGCACAATATAATTGACCTTTCAGTATATTGTTGCACACACACCATCTATTTAGCAAATGCCCTTGTTATCAACAGCAGCCTTTTAAACTCACCTGAGCTAACAGGTATGTGAGCTGGTTACTCTGCTGCGCTTAAAATTTCTTTTTTGGTTTGCTACAATGCCTTTTCTGAAACGTTGTCTCCCTCTGCTGGAACACTGACTTCTTTCATTTAATGCCTGCAGACTATAAAAGAGAAACCAACCCAAAAAGTTTGGTTGATTAGTCTGTGGCATTCTTTTAAACTGTTGCTTATGGCGGTCTCTGTGAGCTTCTCAGTGACATTCAGCCATCCAGGTATCCCGCCTGCAGTAGACGGAATGTGGCAATGGAACGCTGGCTGCGCGTGTCATAATAGGCTCTGAGCCTTTATATACCTGCGCACAGCAGCAGCCACCTTCAGTCTGCTGCTGGACAGCCAGCAGCAGCAGCAGCAGGAGAGGTAATTAATCAGCAACCCTCCTGCTAAGGGTAGACAGCTGCTCGTTCCACCCCCCCCCCGCCTTAATTGGTTCTCCTCCCTTCCAACGGTGTTGAGGCGGGTGGGAACAGCCGGGGGTTGAGGGTACTGTGCTAAAAGAGGTGGAGTTATGCAGATCTAAAACGCGTGGATTGCAGCAGCAGCAAGCCGAAAAGTGCAGGCATGTGAGGGATCTAGAGGTTGACAGCATGTCTTCTTAACGGGAGTCCAGGTGGCCATCTCCACAAATGGACTTTTCAGAATCCTTGGGTGGCACCGTAGTCGGAAACCAATTCTGGTTATCGCTTCTCGGCCTTTTGGCTAAGATCAAGTGTAGTATCTGTTCTTATCAGTTTAATATCTGATACGTCCCCTATCTGGGGACCATATATTAAATGGATTTTTAGAACAGGGAGATGGAAAAAGAGCTTGCTCTGTCCACTCCACGCATTGACCTGGTATTGCAGTATCTCCAGGACCGGTGCACCCCTTCTTTAATGCAGTTTCTAAAATCAGAAAGAATTGAATTCAATGCTTTTTGTTCATTTTGCTTGTTTGTCGGATTTTGGGATGGACTCTTTGGCTTTGCTTTTCTTCTCCTCATTGGATTTTTCATGTTAAAAGTTGCAGAAGCCAGATGACAAGCTCATTTTGGTTCAACTTCAGCAACTGTGCATTGCATTGCCATGTAATGTAATGTAATGCAATGCTATCTATCTAGCTCTCCCTCTATACTTCCTTTCGGATAAACAGACATATTAGGCAAGTGACGCGCCCCTGGG
The DNA here is from genome assembly GCF_046119375.1 of Phyllobates terribilis. Lineage (NCBI taxonomy): Eukaryota > Metazoa > Chordata > Amphibia > Anura > Dendrobatidae > Phyllobates > Phyllobates terribilis. The sequence continues at coordinate 9,284,967 of NW_027362800.1, read as the reverse complement.
CCTGTGTCGCGCTGCGAGAGCTTACCCGGAGCCGGATCTGTTGAGGGTTGTAGTCTCGTGGCGGTGACCCGGTCCGTGCCCAGGGAGTCAAACTGGACGGCAGTCTGTTAGCGGTAAATGGTTGATGACTATGCCACCCGTTGAGTGCAGCCAGGGGGCTGCTGCTGCAGGGCAGACCTCTGAGGCCGATGGTGGGATTGTGCAGCGTGATAGTATAACCCCCAACGGGAGGGGTATGGCCTCAGGGCAGCCGACGTGGATGATGGGGGTAGCAGGAACCACTCAGAGACGGTACGGTGTAGTTCAGGGTCTTTACTGGTAACAACAAAAGACCCTCCCGGAGTACTTGCTAGCGGATGGGGCCTGGTCAGTCCTTGAGCAGATGGGATCTCCCCTGGCCAGGCGTAGTTGTAGGCCTCCCAAACTGACTGTACTCTTCTGGCTACCTTGCTAGGAGCTGATGTAAGTAGCCCACGTCCCTGAGTGTACCGTGTGGTGCTCACCCGTATGGCCGGTGACTCGGGGCCTTCTAATGGCTTCCGCTCCACGATGGCGGTGCTGGTCCCACGCGTGTGACCGTGCCTTCGGGCTTCTGGGCCAGAGGACCTGAAATCCCCTGCCTGACGGATTCTGCTGCTGGGTAGGAATTAGTCCCCACAGCCTCGGACTCCGGGTCCGGTAAAAAGTCTTCTTAGTCAGGGCGAACTCTGCAGCTGCCAGCCCCTGACTCCTTGTAACTGCTGTTTCTTCCTATGCTGTCTCTACTTCTTCTCTTCTTCTACTCACTCACCCTGCCTCAGCCCCAGGTTTTTATAGGGGAAGTTCTTCCCCTCCCAAGACTGGGCAGGAGGTGTGGCATGCACAGGATCCCTGACCAAAGGACCTCCCACCTGCTCTCAGACATAACATTACGTTACTGTGGCAACCAGACCCCTGGGGTGTCACATTCCCCCCTAGTAAAATTTAGTACTCCGGGACTAAACACATTATAGAAAAACATAACAAGTTAAAAACAACAACACTAAAATACAATAAGATGGTCACGGCGTATCCGCAACCGGGTGCAGTCTTTGAAGAAAAGCAAAGGTGTCCATTTCACCGAAACAGGGAGACGTAACCAGGTAGGGGTCTGTTCTACCCCGAGTCCTTGACAGTCTTTAGTCCATCCTGGGTTACGCTCCAACTATGTACAAGGATTCCCGGTAAATCCACCAAGGATTCCTAAAAACAACTAGAAACACAAAATTACACACAAGCAACTATAGACAGGTAAACATACAAAATAGCTTAAACATTTAGATCCTCCAACGTGCGGGTAACTGGCCTCTAGTGGCCCTAGTGGACCTACGGAGCTGACTGTCTGGCCCTGAACTACAGGGTGTAGGAGCTGTCAAGGGTAAACTGGGCAGCTGTCTACCGGCTCTTTGTCTCACTAGGGGTACGGCAGGCTCACTATAAGCAGAGGGTTGATTCTCCTGTTCTGCTTGTGTGGAGTCTTCTGCCTCCTGGACCGGCTGTTCTTCCAGCTCTACCCGTTGCTCCGTAGGTTCTTGGGATGATGGTTGGAGGAAGGTGAGTACGGGTACCACAACTGCACCATTGACTTGAGTCCAAGACCGAGGGAAGTCCCCGAGCACGGTACTAACCATATCTTCCCTTTCCTCTACGGGTCGATGGTCTTCTTGTTCCTCTTCAGGGTTCCTCAGTTGTTCGGGACACTTCTTCAGGTGGTCCCGGGATACAATGGCTGTGGTTTCCCCTCCGTCTTTACTGATGGTACAGACCTTCGGGTTTTCGTGGCTTGAGGGCAGTACGGTGTACGGGTCCTTCTCCCACTGGTCGTCCAACTTGTGGAGCCGTCTCTTCCTCTTCAAGACCTGCTCTCCGGGTACCAGGGGAACAGCGGGAGCATACTGGTTGTATGTCTTCTCTTGTCTTTCCCTAGCCTGACAGAGACTTCGCTCCACGCTCTCCTGTACTCTCCGGTACTGCTGCTGCCTCTCTGTGTCCCAGTCTGTTTCTGGTGAAGTGTCCTCGGGTGTCAGGACTCCCATTTCCAGGTCAACAGGTAACTTACCAGGTCTTGCCCTCATTAGGTAAGCCGGGGTACAATTGGTGGAACCTACCGGGATGTGGTTGTATAGGTCCACCAGATCGGGCAACTTCTCAGGCCACAGACTGCGTTCTTCCAGGGGCAATGTTTTTAGAAGATCCATTACCACCTGGTTCATTTTTTCACAAAGTCCATTAGTTTGCGGATGGTAGGGTGTCGTCCTTATCTTCCGGCAGCCATACAGATTGCAGAATTCCTGGAAGACCTCCGCTTCAAAGGCAGGTCCCTGGTCCGTCAGCACTTGGTCCGGGTACCCGTGTGGACGGCAGAAGTGCTGCTGGAAGGCTCTAGCTGCTGTTTGAGCCGTTAAGTCCTTGACGGGGACGACAACCAAGAACCGGGAGTAATGATCCACGATGGTTAACGCGTAGACGTAGCCACTTCTGCTTGGGGTCAGTTTTACATGATCCAAGGCTACCAGTTCCAACGGTTGCCGGGTGACGATGGACTGCAGGGGAGTCTTCTGGCTGGCCCGGTCCTTCCTTCTCAGATTGCACGGGCCACAGTCTCTGCACCACTTCTCGATGGTTCCCCTCATGCCTACCCAGTGGAACCGCTCGCGCAGCAGGAACTCCAGCTTTTTCCACCCGAAGTGTCCAGCTCCGCCGTGGTATGCCTCCATCACCATGGCTGCGTCTCTTCGGGGCACCACTACTTGCCAGAGTAGTTCATGCGTCCGGGAGTTGACCATTCTGCGGCACAACTTCCCCTTGTAAAGGAATAGTCGACTCTTCTCCGCCCATAGTTGTTTGGCTTCCTCCGGAGCGTCTGGTTCAAGGCGAGCCTCCGGCCGAGTCAGCATCTCCTTCACCAGTCGGACGGCAGGGTCGCTGTCTTGCGTTTCCGCCCAGTTGTAGTGGGGTAAGGGGTTCAACGTAGCAGCCTGCTTACCCCTTACCCGGTGGGAATACTGGATAGTCCCATGACGGTGGAACGCAGGGAGTTCAACTTCTTCCAGTCCCTCCGGATCTTCTCCTCCGTCCGGCAGGTTGGGCATCCTGGACAGGGCGTCCGCGTTGGTATTGGAGCGTCCTGCCCGGTATTTAATTGTGAACTCGTAGTTGGACAGACGGGCCATCCACCTCTGCTCCAGGGCACCGAGTCTTGCCGTGTCCAGGTGTGTCAGCGGGTTGTTATCCGTGTACACGGTGAACCGGGAAGAAGCGAGGTAATGCTTAAAGCGCTCAGTGATTGCCCATACTACGGCCAGGAACTCTAACTTAAATGAGCTGTAATTCTCGGGGTTCCTTTCGGTGGGTCGCAGTTTTCGGCTGGCGTAGGCGATTACTCGTTCCTTCCCCTGCTGGATCTGGGACAGTACGGCTCCTAGCCCGATGTTACTGGCGTCGGTGTAGAGGATAAAGGGCTGGCTATAATCCGGGTACGCCAGGATTTCGTCCCCCGTGAGGGCCATCTTCAGCTGGCGGAAGGACTCTTCTTCCAGCTCTTCCCATTTGAAGGGCGGCTTCTGGTTCTTGGCCTTCCGGGACTGGCCTATCAGGAGGTCCTGCATAGGTGCTGCCTTTTTGGTGAAACCGGGAATAAACCTTCGGTAGTAGCCTACCAACCCGAGGAACTGCCGCACTTCTTTTACGCTGGAGGGGCTTGGCCATTCCTTAATTGCGGTGATTTTATCAGGGTCGGGAGCCACTCCGTCAGCGCTCACCACGTGTCCCAGGTACTGCACCTTTGGTTTCAGGAGGTGACACTTGGAGGGTTTCACCTTTAGGCCGTAACTCGCCAGAGCCTCGAACACTTCCGCCAGGTGTTTCAGGTGGTCCTCATACGTCTTGGAATATACGATGACATCGTCCAGGTACAACAGGACCGTCTCGAAGTTTCTGTGGCCCAGACAACACTCCATTAGGCGTTGGAAGGTTCCTGGTGCGTTGCAGAGTCCGAACGGCATGCAGGTGAACTCGCTAAGTCCCATCGGGGTGGTGAATGCGGTCTTCTCCCGGTCCGCCTCTGCTACAGGAACCTGCCAGTACCCGCTAGTGAGATCCAAGGTAGAGAAGAAGTTAGCAGATCTTAAAGCAGCCAATGACTCCTCTATCCTTGGTAAGGGGTACGCATCCTTGTGTGTGATACGGTTGATTTTCCGGTAATCTACACACATCCTCATGGTGTTGTCTTTCTTTTTGACTAAAACTAATGGGGCTGCCCAGGGGCTACAACTATCCCGGATTACCCCAGCCTCCTTCATGTCTCTAAGCATCCCCTTGGCGTGTTGGTAATGTGCAGGGGGTACGGGTCGATACCTCTCTTTTATGGGAGGATGATCTCCCGTGGGGATGCGGTGTTCTACCCCCTTGACTCGCCCGAAGTCTAACGGGTGTTTACTAAACACTCTCTCATACTCTTGAACCACCCGATAGACTCCTTGTTTCTGATGTGAGGGAGTGGAGTCAGTACCCAGATGTAGTTGCTGACACGAGTCCTCCATGTCTTTCTTAGAGCCGTTACCTTCCTCCGGGTGAGATGGAGGCAAGGGTTCCACAGATTGTATAGAATTTTGATTAGTGATATATAATTTGGCTAACGTGGCATACCGGGGCAGGTATACTTCCCTCTCCCCGATATTTATTATGCGAACGGGCACCCTCCCATGGCGTACATTGACCACCCCCCGTGCTGTCAAAATGGTGGGCCTACTGTCTGAGTAAACTGGTTCTACCATTGCCTGGTAATCTCTACCTCTCAGACCAATAGCTGCCCGGCACCAAATCATCATTTCACTTTTTGGGGGCATGGCAATAGGAAAAGGGTCACACATTCTTACGCTACCAATCTCACCGCCGGAGAGTTCTACTTGTTGCCGTTGCATCAGTGCCCGGATCTCTTTCTGGAGCACCCGCTGCTCGCCGGAGCTGGCGTTCTTGGCAACCTGCTGTAAAAGGAAAATCACCTCTGCAAGACAATTTTCAATTACGTTAGTTCCTAGAGTTATTTTTGGGTGACTCTCATGTTTATCAATATCTACAATGATCAGTCCCTGTGCGGCCAGTTCGACTCTACCGATTTTGAGGGTCACCTCTTTAAATCCGATCTGTGGCACGGGCTGGCCATTGCTGGCGATGATACTCAAGTCGTCGTCAGGGTAGCGGGTAATATCCGAGTCATTCCAGTACTGCTTGAAGAGCACGTACGGGATGGTGGTGACCTGTGACCCGGTATCCAGTAGGGCACTCATGGGAATGCCATCCAGTACCACAGGCAAGACTGGACGTCCTCCCACATATCTGTCGCGCCAGTTCGATGGGCCTGGTGATCTTTTTCCTGGGGGTTGGCCCTCTACCCCAGGTTGTGCCCGTTTAAAGAACAGTACCTTGCCATATGTCCGGGTTGATTGCAGCGGCGGCAGATGGGTCGTCCGTCCTCACTGTATCGGTCACTGGGTCTTCCTCTGGCCGGTGGGGTCCTCCTTGGTCGACGCCACGGGATGTCCTCCGGTCCGGATGCCAGCTGGATCTTCCCTGGGGTGGAAACCTGTAAAGACTGCACAGTTCGGGTTAGCGCAGCAACGCTCTTAACTAGCTCTTGGACCTGATGGTGTAGGTCTGGAGCCGGGTCATTGTCCAAAGCCTGCGCATCAGCTCCCACAGGCCCTGCCGACAAGGGCGCCGCCTCCTGGTGGTAAGTGATAGCTGGGCGCCTGTGGGTCACAACGCCACCCGGTGCTGGTTCTCGGAGCACCCGGATAGCTCTATCCTTGAACTGTGCAAAGTCCAGATGGGGATCCTGTAAGGCCATTGCCCGCAACTGGGTTCGGTGGGCATTGCAATATAAACCCTCTATAAATTGTTCAGTCAACAGCCTGTCCTCGTTTCCCACCCCATCAGGGTCGGTCTGCTTTATGGCCCTCAGGGCCTCTTGTAGGTTTAGTGCATAGTCCCTTATACTCTCATGCGCTCGCTGCTTGCACCCGTAGAATCTAAGCTTAATCTCAGCTGATGTGCGGGTATCAAAGGTGTCCTTCAGCCGGGTTAGTATCCCTGCGACAGTCTTCCTCCCAGGTGGCCAGGATTTTACTTCCCTTTTGGCTGCCCCGGTTAGTTGGGCCACCAGGATGCTCACTTTTTGCTCTTCTGTGAGGGGGTACACCTGGAAGAGGCTATCCAGCTTTTCTCTAAAGTCATGCAGGGTATGTGACTCCCCTGAGTACTGGGGTAGCCAAGCTGCTCCCGGGATATAGGGCATGGTGAAGGGCATAACTGCAGCAGCGGTAGCGCTGGCGGGGGTTGAGGCAGTGAAGCTCTCCTCCGTATCCGACATCTTCCTCCCCCCTAGTGGACCGTGGCCTACCTTGCGATGATCCTCTTCCGTAGGCCGCGGCTCCGCAGTGGATCGTCAGGGTTGAGGACCTTCCGTCGCGCTCCTGTGACGTCGGCGTCTGCTGGGCTCCTTCCAGGACCTTACGCAACGTCCGGACGTGAGGCGGGGCTTCAGTTCTCGCGCGCTTTCGGAGTCCACGCCCCTCTTCTTCCCGCGCGGCGTCCTCAAGATGGCGTCCAACGGCGGGAAAACTCCACGGATGGCGGGAAGAAGGCCGAAGATGGCGCCGGATGGCGGGAAACTTCACCGATGGCGGGAAGAAGGCTGAAGATGGCGCCGGATGGCGGGAATCTTCACCACTGGTAAGTTTGAAAAGTCTCTTTTTCAGGCACGCAGTACCCGGTGGTTGCGGGCACGAAATCCTGCCGACTACGCCAAAATTGACGCGCCCCTGGGCCTGTGTCGCGCTGCGAGAGCTTACCCGGAGCCGGATCTGTTGAGGGTTGTAGTCTCGTGGCGGTGACCCGGTCCGTGCCCAGGGAGTCAAACTGGACGGCAGTCTGTTAGCGGTAAATGGTTGATGACTACGCCACCCGTTGAGTGCAGCCAGGGGGCTGCTGCTGCAGGGCAGACCGCTGAGGCCGATGGTGGGATTGTGCAGCGTGATAGTATAACCCCCAACGGGAGGGGTATGGCCTCAGGGCAGCCGACGTGGATGATGGGGGTAGCAGGAACCACTCAGAGACGGTACGGTGTAGTTCAGGGTCTTTACTGGTAACAACAAAAGACCCTCCCGGAGTACTTGCTAGCGGATGGGGCCTGGTCAGTCCTTGAGCAGATGGGATCTCCCCTGGCCAGGCGTAGTTGTAGGCCTCCCAAACTGACTGTACTCTTCTGGCTACCTTGCTAGGAGCTGATGTAAGTAGCCCACGTCCCTGAGTGTACCGTGTGGTGCTCACCCGTATGGCCGGTGACTCGGGGCCTTCTAATGGCTTCCGCTCCACGATGGCGGTGCTGGTCCCACGCGTGTGACCGTGCCTTCGGGCTTCTGGGCCAGAGGACCTGAAATCCCCTGCCTGACGGATTCTGCTGCTGGGTAGGAATTAGTCCCCACAGCCTCGGACTCCGGGTCCGGTAAAAAGTCTTCTTAGTCAGGGCGAACTCTGCAGCTGCCAGCCCCTGACTCCTTGTAACTGCTGTTTCTTCCTATGCTGTCTCTACTTCTTCTCTTCTTCTACTCACTCACCCTGCCTCAGCCCCAGGTTTTTATAGGGGAAGTTCTTCCCCTCCCAAGACTGGGCAGGAGGTGTGGCATGCACAGGATCCCTGACCAAAGGACCTCCCACCTGCTCTCAGACATAACATTACGTTACTGTGGCAACCAGACCCCTGGGGTGTCACACAAGCATTTTGGAGCTTTCACCTAAATAACTACAGGTGGTGAGATAAGCTGCACAATATAATTGACCTTTCAGTATATTGTTGCACACACACCATCTATTTAGCAAATGCCCTTGTTATCAACAGCAGCCTTTTAAACTCACCTGAGCTAACAGGTATGTGAGCTGGTTACTCTGCTGCGCTTAAAATTTCTTTTTTGGTTTGCTACAATGCCTTTTCTGAAACGTTGTCTCCCTCTGCTGGAACACTGACTTCTTTCATTTAATGCCTGCAGACTATAAAAGAGAAACCAACCCAAAAAGTTTGGTTGATTAGTCTGTGGCATTCTTTTAAACTGTTGCTTATGGCGGTCTCAGTGAGCTTCTCAGTGACATTCAGCCATCCAGGTATCCCGCCTGCAGTAGACGGAATGTGGCAATGGAACGCTGGCTGCGCGTGTCATAATAGGCTCTGAGCCTTTATATACCTGCGCACAGCAGCAGCCACCTTCAGTCTGCTGCTGGACAGCCAGCAGCAGCAGCAGCAGGAGAGGTAATTAATCAGCAACCCTCCTGCTAAGGGTAGACAGCTGCTCGTTCCACCCCCCCCCCCGCCTTAATTGGTTCTCCTCCCTTCCAACGGTGTTGAGGCGGGTGGGAACAGCCGGGGGTTGAGGGTACTGTGCTAAAAGAGGTGGAGTTATGCAGATCTAAAACGCGTGGATTGCAGCAGCAGCAAGCCGAAAAGTGCAGGCATGTGAGGGATCTAGAGGTTGACAGCATGTCTTCTTAACGGGAGTCCAGGTGGCCATCTCCACAAATGGACTTTTCAGAATCCTTGGGTGGCACCGTAGTCGGAAACCAATTCTGGTTATCGCTTCTCGGCCTTTTGGCTAAGATCAAGTGTAGTATCTGTTCTTATCAGTTTAATATCTGATACGTCCCCTATCTGGGGACCATATATTAAATGGATTTTTAGAACAGGGAGATGGAAAAAGAGCTTGCTCTGTCCACTCCACGCATTGACCTGGTATTGCAGTATCTCCAGGACCGGTGCACCCCTTCTTTAATGCAGTTTCTAAAATCAGAAAGAATTGAATTCAATGCTTTTTGTTCATTTTGCTTGTTTGTCGGATTTTGGGATGGACTCTTTGGCTTTGCTTTTCTTCTCCTCATTGGATTTTTCATGTTAAAAGTTGCAGAAGCCAGATGACAAGCTCATTTTGGTTCAACTTCAGCAACTGTGCATTGCATTGCCATGTAATGTAATGTAATGCAATGCTATCTATCTAGCTCTCCCTCTATACTTCCTTTTGGATAAACAGACATATTAGGCAAGCATTTTGGAGCTTTCACCTAAATAACTACAGGTGGTGAGATAAGCTGCACAATATAATTGACCTTTCAGTATATTGTTGCACACACACCATCTATTTAGCAAATGCCCTTGTTATCAACAGCAGCCTTTTAAACTCACCTGAGCTAACAGGTATGTGAGCTGGTTACTCTGCTGCGCTTAAAATTTCTTTTTTGGTTTGCTACAATGCCTTTTCTGAAACGTTGTCTCCCTCTGCTGGAACACTGACTTCTTTCATTTAATGCCTGCAGACTATAAAAGAGAAACCAACCCAAAAAGTTTGGTTGATTAGTCTGTGGCATTCTTTTAAACTGTTGCTTATGGCGGTCTCTGTGAGCTTCTCAGTGACATTCAGCCATCCAGGTATCCCGCCTGCAGTAGACGGAATGTGGCAATGGAACGCTGGCTGCGCGTGTCATAATAGGCTCTGAGCCTTTATATACCTGCGCACAGCAGCAGCCACCTTCAGTCTGCTGCTGGGCAGCCAGCAGCAGCAGCAGCAGGAGAGGTAATTAATCAGCAACCCTCCTGCTAAGGGTAGACAGCTGCTCGTTCCACCCCCCCCCCGCCTTAATTGGTTCTCCTCCCTTCCAACGGTGTTGAGGCGGGTGGGAACAGCCGGGGGTTGAGGGTACTGTGCTAAAAGAGGTGGAGTTATGCAGATCTAAAACGCGTGGATTGCAGCAGCAGCAAGCCGAAAAGTGCAGGCATGTGAGGGATCTAGAGGTTGACAGCATGTCTTCTTAGCGGGAGTCCAGGTGGCCATCTCCACAAATGGACTTTTCAGAATCCTTGGGTGGCACCGTAGTCGGAAACCAATTCTGGTTATCGCTTCTCGGCCTTTTGGCTAAGATCAAGTGTAGTATCTGTTCTTATCAGTTTAATATCTGATACGACCCCTATCTGGGGACCATATATTAAATGGATTTTTAGAACAGGGAGATGGAAAAAGAGCTTGCTCTGTCCACTCCACGCATTGACCTGGTATTGCAGTATCTCCAGGACCGGTGCACCCCTTCTTTAATGCAGTTTCTAAAATCAGAAAGAATTGAATTCAATGCTTTTTGTTCATTTTGCCTGTTTGTCGGATTTTGGGATGGACTCTTTGGCTTTGCTTTTCTTCTCCTCCTTGGATTTTTCATGTTAAAAGTTGCAGAAGCCAGATGACAAGCTCATTTTGGTTCAACTTCAGCAACTGTGCATTGCATTGCCATGTAATGTAATGTAATGCAATGCTATCTATCTAGCTCTCCCTCTATACTTCCTTTTGGATAAACAGACATATTAGGCAAGCATTTTGGAGCTTTCACCTAAATAACTACAGGTGGTGAGATAAGCTGCACAATATAATTGACCTTTCAGTATATTGTTGCACACACACCATCTATTTAGCAAATGCCCTTGTTATCAACAGCAGCCTTTTAAACTCACCTGAGCTAACAGGTATGTGAGCTGGTTACTCTGCTGCGCTTAAAATTTCTTTTTTGGTTTGCTACAATGCCTTTTCTGAAACGTTGTCTCCCTCTGCTGGAACACTGACTTCTTTCATTTAATGCCTGCAGACTATAAAAGAGAAACCAACCCAAAAAGTTTGGTTGATTAGTCTGTGGCATTCTTTTAAACTGTTGCTTATGGCGGTCTCTGTGAGCTTCTCAGTGACATTCAGCCATCCAGGTATCCCGCCTGCAGTAGACGGAATGTGGCAATGGAACGCTGGCTGCGCGTGTCATAATAGGCTCTGAGCCTTTATATACCTGCGCACAGCAGCAGCCACCTTCAGTCTGCTGCTGGACAGCCAGCAGCAGCAGCAGCAGGAGAGGTAATTAATCAGCAACCCTCCTGCTAAGGGTAGACAGCTGCTCGTTCCACCCCCCCCCTCCTTAATTGGTTCTCCTCCCTTCCAACGGTGTTGAGGCGGGTGGGAACAGCCGGGGGTTGAGGGTACTGTGCTAAAAGAGGTGGAGTTATGCAGATCTAAAACGCGTGGATTGCAGCAGCAGCAAGCCGAAAAGTGCAGGCATGTGAGGGATCTAGAGGTTGACAGCATGTCTTCTTAACGGGAGTCCAGGTGGCCATCTCCACAAATGGACTTTTCAGAATCCTTGGGTGGCACCGTAGTCGGAAACCAATTCTGGTTATCGCTTCTCGGCCTTTTGGCTAAGATCAAGTGTAGTATCTTTTGAAAAGGCAGTTTTGTCCTTGGGCTGCCCTAGTAAATTGATGCATATTACACACTGGTTTGGTGCACTTGTTAGTACGCCAGGTGGCTCATAGAGTTATCTGATGGAAAACATGGCCCTCCAGGATCGAAGTCACTAGGCTGGGTAAGTGTGAGGGCTTTGGAGCAATGTGCCCCAGGAGTAGGCGCCCTGGTGGGAGTCCAAGCTTACTGGGACTGGGAACCCCAGAAAGACTTGGCTTCGTAGCACGCCGCACCTTTGCCAATCATACTTTCTGAGCAACCCCCCCTATTCCTGGCCTCCGGGCTAGGAAGGGGAATTTTTATAAACCCGGTCGGAGGTCCGGTCAGCTTTGGGCTGAGAAACCAACACAGGCTCCAGCTCCACTAGGGTGGCAGCCTAGATGGAAGCTGGGAGCACGAAAACGGCTCTTCTCCGGCTTCGGCAAGGGAGAGCATCGGAGATCCCTGACCCTCGCTGTGGCCTTCTGGCTCGGAGGGATGGGGATGGTTTATTGGGGACCCTCTCCTCCGGGAAGGGTACACATGAATCCTCGCCTCGTGCGCTGTTTTGGTGTAACTTCGGTCACATTCTTCAGTGCCTTGGATGCAGCTTCAATCAAAAAATCTGTTCTTATCAGTTTAATATCTGATACATCCCCTATCTGGGGACCATATATTAAATGGATTTTTAGAACAGGGAGATGGAAAAAGAGCTTGCTCTGTCCACTCCACGCATTGACCTGGTATTGCAGTATCTCCAGGACCGGTGCACCCCTTCTTTAATGCAGTTTCTAAAATCAGAAAGAATTGAATTCAATGCTTTTTGTTCATTTTGCTTGTTTGTCGGATTTTGGGATGGACTCTTTGGCTTTGCTTTTCTTCTCCTCATTGGATTTTTCATGTTAAAAGTTGCAGAAGCCAGATGACAAGCTCATTTTGGTTCAACTTCAGCAACTGTGCATTGCATTGCCATGTAATGTAATGTAATGCAATGCTATCTATCTAGCTCTCCCTCTATACTTCCTTTTGGATAAACAGACATATTAGGCAAGCATTTTGGAGCTTTCACCTAAATAACTACAGGTGGTGAGATAAGCTGCACAATATAATTGACCTTTCAGTATATTGTTGCACACACACCATCTATTTAGCAAATGCCCTTGTTATCAACAGCAGCCTTTTAAACTCACCTGAGCTAACAGGTATGTGAGCTGGTTACTCTGCTGCGCTTAAAATTTCTTTTTTGGTTTGCTACAATGCCTTTTCTGAAACGTTGTCTCCCTCTGCTGGAACACTGACTTCTTTCATTTAATGCCTGCAGACTATAAAAGAGAAACCAACCCAAAAAGTTTGGTTGATTAGTCTGTGGCATTCTTTTAAACTGTTGCTTATGGCGGTCTCTGTGAGCTTCTCAGTGACATTCAGCCATCCAGGTATCCCGCCTGCAGTAGACGGAATGTGGCAATGGAACGCTGGCTGCGCGTGTCATAATAGGCTCTGAGCCTTTATATACCTGCGCACAGCAGCAGCCACCTTCAGTCTGCTGCTGGACAGCCAGCAGCAGCAGCAGCAGGAGAGGTAATTAATCAGCAACCCTCCTGCTAAGGGTAGACAGCTGCTCGTTCCACCCCCCCCCCCCGCCTTAATTGGTTCTCCTCCCTTCCAACGGTGTTGAGGCGGGTGGGAACAGCCGGGGGTTGAGGGTACTGTGCTAAAAGAGGTGGAGTTATGCAGATCTAAAACGCGTGGATTGCAGCAGCAGCAAGCCGAAAAGTGCAGGCATGTGAGGGATCTAGAGGTTGACAGCATGTCTTCTTAATGGGAGTCCAGGTGGCCATCTCCACAAATGGACTTTTCAGAATCCTTGGGTGGCACCGTAGTCGGAAACCAATTCTGGTTATCGCTTCTCGGCCTTTTGGCTAAGATCAAGTGTAGTATCTGTTCTTATCAGTTTAATATCTGATACGTCCCCTATCTGGGGACCATATATTAAATGGATTTTTAGAACAGGGAGATGGAAAAAGAGCTTGCTCTGTCCACTCCACGCATTGACCTGGTATTGCAGTATCTCCAGGACCGGTGCACCCCTTCTTAAATGCAGTTTCTAAAATCAGAAAGAATTGAATTCAATGCTTTTTGTTCATTTTGCTTGTTTGTCGGATTTTGGGATGGACTCTTTGGCTTTGCTTTTCTTCTCCTCATTGGATTTTTCATGTTAAAAGTTGCAGAAGCCAGATGACAAGCTCATTTTGGTTCAACTTCAGCAACTGTGCATTGCATTGCCATGTAATGTAATGTAATGCAATGCTATCTATCTAGCTCTCCCTCTATACTTCCTTTTGGATAAACAGACATATTAGGCAAGCATTTTGGAGCTTTCACCTAAATAACTACAGGTGGTGAGATAAGCTGCACAATATAATTGACCTTTCAGTATATTGTTGCACACACACCATCTATTTAGCAAATGCCCTTGTTATCAACAGCAGCCTTTTAAACTCACCTGAGCTAACAGGTATGTGAGCTGGTTACTCTGCTGCGCTTAAAATTTCTTTTTTGGTTTGCTACAATGCCTTTTCTGAAACGTTGTCTCCCTCTGCTGGAACACTGACTTCTTTCATTTAATGCCTGCAGACTATAAAAGAGAAACCAACCCAAAAAGTTTGGTTGATTAGTCTGTGGCATTCTTTTAAACTGTTGCTTATGGCGGTCTCTGTGAGCTTCTCAGTGACATTCAGCCATCCAGGTATCCCGCCTGCAGTAGACGGAATGTGGCAATGGAACGCTGGCTGCGCGTGTCATAATAGGCTCTGAGCCTTTATATACCTGCGCACAGCAGCAGCCACCTTCAGTCTGCTGCTGGACAGCCAGCAGCAGCAGCAGCAGGAGAGGTAATTAATCAGCAACCCTCCTGCTAAGGGTAGACAGCTGCTCGTTCCACCCCCCCCCCCCGCCTTAATTGGTTCTCCTCCCTTCCAACGGTGTTGAGGCGGGTGGGAACAGCCGGGGGTTGAGGGTACTGTGCTAAAAGAGGTGGAGTTATGCAGATCTAAAACGCGTGGATTGCAGCAGCAGCAAGCCGAAAAGTGCAGGCATGTGAGGGATCTAGAGGTTGACAGCATGTCTTCTTAACGGGAGTCCAGGTGGCCATCTCCACAAATGGACTTTTCAGAATCCTTGGGTGGCACCGTAGTCGGAAACCAATTCTGGTTATCGCTTCTCGGCCTTTTGGCTAAGATCAAGTGTAGTATCTGTTCTTATCAGTTTAATATCTGATACGTCCCCTATCTGGGGACCATATATTAAATGGATTTTTAGAACAGGGAGATGGAAAAAGAGCTTGCTCTGTCCACTCCACGCATTGACCTGGTATTGCAGTATCTCCAGGACCGGTGCACCCCTTCTTTAATACAGTTTCTAAAATCAGAAAGAATTGAATTCAATGCTTTTTGTTCATTTTGCTTGTTTGTCGGATTTTGGGATGGACTCTTTGGCTTTGCTTTTCTTCTCCTCATTCAATTTTTCATGTTAAAAGTTGCAGAAGCCAGATGACAAGCTCATTTTGGTTCAACTTCAGCAACTGTGCATTGCATTGCCATGTAATGTAATGTAATGCAATGCTATCTATCTAGCTCTCCCTCTATACTTCCTTTTGGATAAACAGACATATTAGGCAAGCATTTTGGAGCTTTCACCTAAATAACTACAGGTGGTGAGATAAGCTGCACAATATAATTGACCTTTCAGTATATTGTTGCACACACACCATCTATTTAGCAAATGCCCTTGTTATCAACAGCAGCCTTTTAAACTCACCTGAGCTAACAGGTATGTGAGCTGGTTACTCTGCTGCGCTTAAAATTTCTTTTTTGGTTTGCTACAATGCCTTTTCTGAAACGTTGTCTCCCTCTGCTGGAACACTGACTTCTTTCATTTAATGCCTGCAGACTATAAAAGAGAAACCAACCCAAAAAGTTTGGTTGATTAGTCTGTGGCATTCTTTTAAACTGTTGCTTATGGCGGTCTCTGTGAGCTTCTCAGTGACATTCAGCCATCCAGGTATCCCGCCTGCAGTAGACGGAATGTGGCAATGGAACGCTGGCTGCGCGTGTCATAATAGGCTCTGAGCCTTTATATACCTGCGCACAGCAGCAGCCACCTTCAGTCTGCTGCTGGACAGCCAGCAGCAGCAGCAGCAGGAGAGGTAATTAATCAGCAACCCTCCTGCTAAGGGTAGACAGCTGCTCGTTCCACCCCCCCCCCCGCCTTAATTGGTTCTCCTCCCTTCCAACGGTGTTGAGGCGGGTGGGAACAGCCGGGGGTTGAGGGTACTGTGCTAAAAGAGGTGGAGTTATGCAGATCTAAAATGCGTGTATTGCAGCAGCAGCAAGCCGAAAAGTGCAGGCATGTGAGGGATCTAGAGGTTGACAGCATGTCTTCTTAACGGGAGTCCAGGTGGCCATCTCCACAAATGGACTTTTCAGAATCCTTGGGTGGCACCGTAGTCGGAAACCAATTCTGGTTATCGCTTCTCGGCCTTTTGGCTAAGATCAAGTGTAGTATCTGTTCTTATCAGTTTAATATCTGATACGTCCCCTATCTGGGGACCATATATTAAATGGATTTTTAGAACAGGGAGATGGAAAAAGAGCTTGCTCTGTCCACTCCACGCATTGACCTGGTATTGCAGTATCTCCAGGACCGGTGCA
This sequence comes from Phyllobates terribilis, assembly GCF_046119375.1. Lineage (NCBI taxonomy): Eukaryota > Metazoa > Chordata > Amphibia > Anura > Dendrobatidae > Phyllobates > Phyllobates terribilis. Next base: position 9,268,952 of record NW_027362800.1, on the reverse strand, counting down.
CCCCTTCTTTAATGCAGTTTCTAAAATCAGAAAGAATTGAATTCAATGCTTTTTGTTCATTTTGCTTGTTTGTCGGATTTTGGGATGGACTCTTTGGCTTTGCTTTTCTTCTCCTCATTGGATTTTTCATGTTAAAAGTTGCAGAAGCCAGATGACAAGCTCATTTTGGTTCAACTTCAGCAACTGTGCATTGCATTGCCATGTAATGTAATGTAATGCAATGCTATCTATCTAGCTCTCCCTCTATACTTCCTTTTGGATAAACAGACATATTAGGCAAGCATTTTGGAGCTTTCACCTAAATAACTACAGGTGGTGAGATAAGCTGCACAATATAATTGACCTTTCAGTATATTGTTGCACACACACCATCTATTTAGCAAATGCCCTTGTTATCAACAGCAGCCTTTTAAACTCACCTGAGCTAACAGGTATGTGAGCTGGTTACTCTGCTGCGCTTAAAATTTCTTTTTTGGTTTGCTACAATGCCTTTTCTGAAACGTTGTCTCCCTCTGCTGGAACACTGACTTCTTTCATTTAATGCCTGCAGACTATAAAAGAGAAACCAACCCAAAAAGTTTGGTTGATTAGTCTGTGGCATTCTTTTAAACTGTTGCTTATGGCGGTCTCTGTGAGCTTCTCAGTGACATTCAGCCATCCAGGTATCCCGCCTGCAGTAGACGGAATGTGGCAATGGAACGCTGGCTGCGCGTGTCATAATAGGCTCTGAGCCTTTATATACCTGCGCACAGCAGCAGCCACCTTCAGTCTGCTGCTGGACAGCCAGCAGCAGCAGCAGCAGGAGAGGTAATTAATCAGCAACCCTCCTGCTAAGGGTAGACAGCTGCTCGTTCCACCCCCCCCCCCCCCGCCTTAATTGGTTCTCCTCCCTTCCAACGGTGTTGAGGCGGGTGGGAACAGCCGGGGGTTGAGGGTACTGTGCTAAAAGAGGTGGAGTTATGCAGATCTAAAACGCGTGGATTGCAGCAGCAGCAAGCCGAAAAGTGCAGGCATGTGAGGGATCTAGAGGTTGACAGCATGTCTTCTTAACGGGAGTCCAGGTGGCCATCTCCACAAATGGACTTTTCAGAATCCTTGGGTGGCACCGTAGTCGGAAACCAATTCTGGTTATCGCTTCTCGGCCTTTTGGCTACGATCAAGTGCTTTATTGCAGGAGATTGTGGTTGAAGGGCACTCGGGTACCCCTCTCCTTGGCCTGGCAGGATCGTCCACTTTGGTGGACTTAACCTGCTTGCTGCTATTAGGGAGAGGGCTTAGTCCTAGGGTAACGAGTTGCGATCCCCCAGCTTCCAGGTGTTTTTCGCTGCAAGAACACTGGGAGCGCAGATTGCAAGCGGCTGCAATTTGCAACCTTGTTGCGTTTTTCCATGGAGGTTGACCCTAACCTCGTGCCTCTTTATGCGAGGCTAAAAAACTCTATCCGAGTTCACTTCACGGCGGGTGGCTCGGATATGAGGAAATTAGGGTATGTAGTCCAGGACGTGCTCAGGAACCTTCTTGGCGTACAAAGGAATGAAATTCTCTCCATCCAGGATTATCCCAGAAGAGGTGACTATGACATCACATTCACCGGAGAAGGTATTTTTAGAGATGTACTAGAAAAGTTAAAAAAAGTTGAAAATAGTCCTGTTTTGAAAGGGATACAAATTGTTGAGCACGTCCTGGATGAGGTAAGACTGGTTATTGTAAAAATATTTTCGCCCTTTGTTTCTGCTCCAGAAGTAATGTCATTTCTAGCAATTTATTTTAAAAGTGTTAAATGTATTGGGAAGATATTAAACGAATATAACATATGGACATCTAAGTGGAAATTCCTTGTGAAGTGTACAAGAGATCCAAATACACCAGGTGGTATACGGCTCCCCCCTGCCCGTTTCAAAATAGGGCAAACAAATGGGGATTTCTTCTTTTCTGGGATGCCAGTATATTGCAGAAATTGTGGGCGCTATGGTCATTCAAAAGAAAACTGTCATGTATCATGTAGAAATTGTGCTAGTGAAGAACATGAGACAAAAGAATGCCCTAAGGAAAAGAAATGCAGTTTTTGCCAGACTCCAGGTCACTTTTATTTTTCTTGCCCTCACAGATTTCGGGAAGATGAGCAAAAGGGGAAGTCCAAGACGTCCGACCAAGGACCAAAAGATCAGACCACCCCTCAGGAGGAGGAACAACAACCTGGAGCCTCTGGAGACAATAAGGGCGTACCAAATAGTGAAGTGTCTCCAGAGTCTATGACAGGTAAAATACCAAATCCCAAAACCTGGCTGCAGGACCTGCGGGAGTCCAAAAGGAGGGCTGAGAAGGAGCAGAAGGGCACTACTGGTAAGGTCAAAAGGGACCGGCAAAAGGCCGACACAGAAGCCCATGCCCAGTCTGGGTCTCCTAGTGCTGAGGGCGCTGAGTGGATAAAGGTGGGTCCTAAGAAAAAGAAAAAGGGTGGTTCGGAGGAGGCAGCAGGAGGTGAACAGATGGACACTTCTCCAGAAGGGGACGTGGACGCTGGACCCTCAGGGGTTTCGGTCTCCGCTGCTACAGGTGGGGACCGGGATCTTGCTGCCTCTGAAGAGTCAGAGGCTCTGCCTTGTGCGCAACCTCCTCCTATAGGACGACCTTCTACAGGTCAAACAGGGGCGGCGGAACCCCTCGGGGACCCACCTGATGAGGAACTGCATGGCCAGCCAATGGAGACCCAGCGGGTTCTGCCAGCCAGCCCTCCGAGCTATGCCAGTGTAGCGTCGGGTTTATATAAATGTGGTAATCTTTCCTCCTCCACGGAGACTCTCGTGACGATACTATCAGATGAGGAGGGAGGCGCAAGCCCAGTGGTCTGATCAGGTTCATCGGACAGGTAAATCCGTTGCTCTTAGTTACCTAAGTAAAATTTCTACATTTTCTAATGATGGCTGAACTCAAAGGTATTTCCCTCAACGTGAGAGGCATAAAATCTAACACGAGAAGAACTGCTCTTTTTAATTTTTTTACGTGTTTTACTGCATCTGTATTTTTTCTGCAAGAATGTAATATCCCACATGAAATGTCATATCAAAAATATAAAGATGAGTGGAAGTGTGGGCCATCTGTCTGGTCCGGATCGAATGCTGCAGGATCAGCGGGTGTAGCCATACTTTTTAAAGGGAACGTTTTAATTGATTTTATTCAGGAAATTTTACCAGGTCGTATTTTATTAGTGAAAGCTTTTATTGATGGTATTAGATGGCAGTTTTTAAATTTTTATGGATCCCCAGAGAAAAATGAAAGAGCCGAAATGCTTGATCTTTTACCATTATTTATTAATAACTCTGAACCTTTTATCTTAGCAGGGGATTTTAATTGTGTTTTAAAAGGTGAAAACCGGCGCTCCAGCTCTGTAAGCAGGAACTACGATAAAACCTCAGGTATGCTACATGATATAGTCAAAGATGCTAAATTGATAGACATATATAAAGAGTGTCATAGTGACAGCCCAGAGGACGCCGGTTTCACTTGGAGCAATGCTAATTGTAGCTCTAGGATTGATTTTATTTTTGGTTCAGATAAAACAATACCTGCCAAATGTGAAGTTTTAACTAATATATTTTCAGACCATAAACTTTTATCCTTTACCATAAAAGTAAATGACAACAAAAAATGTGGTAAGAAAAGCTGGAAAATGAACGTATCCCTTTTAACCGACCCGCAGATTTTATCAGATTTTATTGAGTTTTATAGGAAATGTAGAAAAGGGAAAAAAACAAATGAGACTATGAGTGTATGGTGGGATAGAATGAAAGTAAAAATAAAAGACTTTTTTATTAAAAAGAGTATATGTAGAGCCAAAGAAAAATATGAAGAATATAGAATTTTAAATACCCGCCTACAAACATTATTTAAGCTCAGAGACAATGGGATAGATGTACAACTTGATATTTCAAACTTAAAAGAAGAGATTTCAAAATGGCTAGAACAAAAAGGAAAAGAGATAATTTTTCGTTCTAGAGTACAACATATAGAAGAAAATGAAAAGTGTTCCAGATATTTTTTTAGGAAAAATAAAAAAGAAAAAGTGATAATTGACCATATAGATGGTGAGAATAATATAAAAAATATGCTGGGTAAAGTTGAGGTTTTTTTTTCTAATCTTTTTAATGGAAAAAATATAGATAATAAATTAATGGATGATTCGCTGCAAGGACTAACAGCTGTTTTAGATCCCGCATCCCAAGAGTTTTTATCCCAAGTTTTAACGGAACAAGAAGTATTAAAAACTATTAAAAGTTTTAAAACTGGAAAGGTCCCTGGTCCTGATGGCATCCCAATAGAATTTTATGTATGTTTTTATGATATTTTAAAAGATGATTTGTTTTATTTGTTTACTGAGGTTTTTAATAATAAGGTTTTATTAAATTCCTGGAAGAAAGGTGAAGTCTCCCTCCTATACAAAAAAGGTGATAAATCAAAATTAGAAAACTGGAGACCAATAACACTTTTAAATTGTGACTATAAAATAATGGCTAAAATTTGTGCAAATCGTCTAAAAGAAGTCATCAGCAAAGTTATTCATTCTAATCAAGTGTGTGGGGTGCCGGGGCGCAGTATATGGGACAATCTGAATTTAGTGAAAGACTGTATTGAGGATGTGAAAGACAGAAAGGGGAAAATGGCGATTTTATCTATTGATTTTGAAAAAGCATTTGACCGTGTCTCACACTTTTATCTTTTTAAAGTTTTAGAGAAAATGGGCATACCAGAAGGGTTTTTACTATCGCTTAAAGCATTTTACAAGGATTGTACAAGTAAGATTTTAGTGAATGGTTTTAAGACACAAGAGGTATTTTTACGGTCAGGGGTGAAACAGGGATGCCCTCTGTCCCCCCTACTGTTTATCTGTGCACTGGAACCAATGTTATGTGCAATACGCCAAAATAAACAGATATGCGGTGTCCCTCTGCCTGGAAGCGGTGGTTTGGAGGCCAAGGTTGTAGGCTACATGGATGACGTGGCGGTCTTGTGTACAGATGCACCATCACTTACGGCCACTCTCCATCAAGTGCAATCCTTTTGTCTAGCTTCTGGTTTTAAAATCAATTTTAATAAGTGTAACATTTTAAGTGTTGGGGGGATGATTTTACGTGATGTACCAATTAATGTCTCCCAATCCATTTCCATTTTAGGTATATCATTCACTGAAAATAATGATGGTTATAATAGTTGGGAAACAGTTACACAGAAAGTAAATACGAAAATATGTATGTGGAACATGAGGAGACTTACAATGGAGGGTAAAGTATTGGTTTTAAAGATGGTGATTTTACCTCTTTTATTGTATCTTAGCATGGTTTTCCCCCCGCCTGTTAATGTTTTAAAAAAGATAACCAAAACCTGTTTTACCTTCTTTTGGAACTCAAAAATGGAAAAGCTGAAAAGAGAAATCGTGATGAAATCAAAAGTAAAAGGTGGTAAAGATTTTCCAGATTTTAATAGGTTTCTTTTAATCCATCTGTTCGTTTACTGTTTTAATGCCCTTTTTAAGAATCACTATTGCTCCTTTTTTATGCGTTTTAATACAGGATTTTTTATGAGAAAGTTTGGATGGTATGAAGTTAATATATCTGTGCCCCATGCTTTTAATTTGTCGACGCATTATGAGATTTTAAGGAAAATAGTGTCCGATTTTAATTTAGGGACTAAGAAAATAGAGGAATTAAGAAATAGTAAGAAACTAATTAAAGAAATACGTAAAAGTGAGGAAATATGTAATGTTGACAGATATGATGATGACAAATCTATGTCTATCTGGAAAATGATTAACGTTTTTTATCTTTTTAATGAACAGAGAGATCTGGCTTGGAGTTGCATGCACCGCTGTCTTCCTTGCCGGGCATTCCAATACAGAAGAGGATTTGTGAGGTCTGCCATCTGCCCAAGAGCCGGATGCCAAGAAGAGGAAACGGTGGAACATCTATTATGGACATGTAATTTTGCAAAGGATTTCTGGAGAAGACTGCTCCCCCTACTGGAAAGGGTGGCAGACCTCAAGGACTTTACATATAAAACTGTGCTATACGGACTTATGGAATGCCCCACAATGGACCAGTACACAATGGCTTGGAAGACAGTGAACTGCGCCAAGTCATCTCTCTGGAAAGCGCGCAACATTGCTATTTTTAAACAAGATGTTTTATCAGTGAATGATGTTTTAAGTTTATGTTTATGTGAAATGTATACTTATTATTTAATTGACAAAAAGAAGAATGTACATATTTCCAAAAAATGGCTTGTTGACCAATGGAACCTAATTATTTAAAATCTTTGTATTTTTTTGTTTTGTAAATTTCATTTGTCTTTTAACGTTTGGTATTTGTCTAATTATGCTTGTAATTTGTTAAAGTTTTAATAAACGGTTTTATCCCTCTGCAGGGGATAGCCAAATTAAAAAAAAAAATAAAAAATCTGTTCTTATCAGTTTAATATCTGATACGTCCCCTATCTGGGGACCATATATTAAATGGATTTTTAGAACAGGGAGATGGAAAAAGAGCTTGCTCTGTCCACTCCACGCATTGACCTGGTATTGCAGTATCTCCAGGACCGGTGCACCCCTTCTTTAATGCAGTTTCTAAAATCAGAAAGAATTGAATTCAATGCTTTTTGTTCATTTTGCTTGTTTGTCGGATTTTGGGATGGACTCTTTGGCTTTGCTTTTCTTCTCCTCATTGGATTTTTCATGTTAAAAGTTGCAGAAGCCAGATGACAAGCTCATTTTGGTTCAACTTCAGCAACCGTGCATTGCATTGCCATGTAATGTAATGTAATGCAATGCTATCTATCTAGCTCTCCCTCTATACTTCCTTTTGGATAAACAGACATATTAGGCAAGCATTTTGGAGCTTTCACCTAAATAACTACAGGTGGTGAGATAAGCTGCACAATATAATTGACCTTTCAGTATATTGTTGCACACACACCATCTATTTAGCAAATGCCCTTGTTATCAACAGCAGCCTTTTAAACTCACCTGAGCTAACAGGTATGTGAGCTGGTTACTCTGCTGCGCTTAAAATTTCTTTTTTGGTTTGCTACAATGCCTTTTCTGAAACGTTGTCTCCCTCTGCTGGAACACTGACTTCTTTCATTTAATGCCTGCAGACTATAAAAGAGAAACCAACCCAAAAAGTTTGGTTGATTAGTCTGTGGCATTCTTTTAAACTGTTGCTTATGGCGGTCTCTGTGAGCTTCTCAGTGACATTCAGCCATCCAGGTATCCCGCCTGCAGTAGACGGAATGTGGCAATGGAACGCTGGCTGCGCGTGTCATAATAGGCTCTGAGCCTTTATATACCTGCGCACAGCAGCAGCCACCTTCAGTCTGCTGCTGGACAGCCAGCAGCAGCAGCAGCAGGAGAGGTAATTAATCAGCAACCCTCCTGCTAAGGGTAGACAGCTGCTCATTCCACCCCCCCCCCGCCTTAATTGGTTCTCCTCCCTTCCAACGGTGTTGAGGCGGGTGGGAACAGCCGGGGGTTGAGGGTACTGTGCTAAAAGAGGTGGAGTTATGCAGATCTAAAACGCGTGGATTGCAGCAGCAGCAAGCCGAAAAGTGCAGGCATGTGAGGGATCTAGAGGTTGACAGCATGTCTTCTTAACGGGAGTCCAGGTGGCCATCTCCACAAATGGACTTTTCAGAATCCTTGGGTGGCACCGTAGTCGGAATCCAATTCTGGTTATCGCTTCTCGGCCTTTTGGCTAAGATCAAGTGTAGTATCTGTTCTTATCAGTTTAATATCTGATACGTCCCCTATCTGGGGACCATATATTAAATGGATTTTTAGAACAGGGAGATGGAAAAAGAGCTTGCTCTGTCCACTCCACGCATTGACCTGGTATTGCAGTATCTCCAGGACTGGTGCACCCCTTCTTTAATGCAGTTTCTAAAATCAGAAAGAATTGAATTCAATGCTTTTTGTTCATTTTGCTTGTTTGTCGGATTTTGGGATGGACTCTTTGGCTTTGCTTTTCTTCTCCTCATTGGATTTTTCATGTTAAAAGTTGCAGAAGCCAGATGACAAGCTCATTTTGGTTCAACTTCAGCAACTGTGCATTGCATTGCCATGTAATGTAATGTAATGCAATGCTATCTATCTAGCTCTCCCTCTATACTTCCTTTTGGATAAACAGACATATTAGGCAAGCATTTTGGAGCTTTCACCTAAATAACTACAGGTGGTGAGATAAGCTGCACAATATAATTGACCTTTCAGTATATTGTTGCACACACACCATCTATTTAGCAAATACCCTTGTTATCAACAGCAGCCTTTTAAACTCACCTGAGCTAACAGGTATGTGAGCTGGTTACTCTGCTGCGCTTAAAATTTCTTTTTTGGTTTGCTACAATGCCTTTTCTGAAACGTTGTCTCCCTCTGCTGGAACACTGACTTCTTTCATTTAATGCCTGCAGACTATAAAAGAGAAACCAACCCAAAAAGTTTGGTTGATTAGTCTGTGGCATTCTTTTAAACTGTTGCTTATGGCGGTCTCTGTGAGCTTCTCAGTGACATTCAGCCATCCAGGTATCCCGCCTACAGTAGACGGAATGTGGCAATGGAACGCTGGCTGCGCGTGTCATAATAGGCTCTGAGCCTTTATATACCTGCGCACAGCAGCAGCCACCTTCAGTCTGCTGCTGGACAGCCAGCAGCAGCAGCAGCAGGAGAGGTAATTAATCAGCAACCCTCCTGCTAAGGGTAGACAGCTGCTCGTTCCATCCCCCCCCCCCGCCTTAATTGGTTCTCCTCCCTTCCAACGGTGTTGAGGCGGGTGGGAACAGCCGGGGGTTGAGGGTACTGTGCTAAAAGAGGTGGAGTTATGCAGATCTAAAACGCGTGGATTGCAGCAGCAGCAAGCCGAAAAGTGCAGGCATGTGAGGGATCTAGAGGTTGACAGCATGTCTTCTTAACGGGAGTCCAGGTGGCCATCTCCACAAATGGACTTTTCAGAATCCTTGGGTGGCACCGTAGTCGGAATCCAATTCTGGTTATCGCTTCTCGGCCTTTTGGCTAAGATCAAGTGTAGTATCTGTTCTTATCAGTTTAATATCTGATACGTCCCCTATCTGGGGACCATATATTAAATGGATTTTTAGAACAGGGAGATGGAAAAAGAGCTTGCTCTGTCCACTCCACGCATTGACCTGGTATTGCAGTATCTCCAGGACCGGTGCACCCCTTCTTTAATGCAGTTTCTAAAATCAGAAAGAATTGAATTCAATGCTTTTTGTTCATTTTGCTTGTTTGTCGGATTTTGGGATGGACTCTTTGGCTTTGCTTTTCTTCTCCTCATTGGATTTTTCATGTTAAAAGTTGCAGAAGGCAGATGACAAGCTCATTTTGGTTCAACTTCAGCAACTGTGCATTGCATTGCCATGTAATGTAATGTAATGCAATGCTATCTATCTAGCTCTCCCTCTATACTTCCTTTTGGATAAACAGACATATTAGGCAAGCATTTTGGAGCTTTCACCTAAATAACTACAGGTGGTGAGATAAGCTGCACAATATAATTGACCTTTCAGTATATTGTTGCACACACACCATCTATTTAGCAAATGCCCTTGTTATCAACAGCAGCCTTTTAAACTCACCTGAGCTAACAGGTATGTGAGCTGGTTACTCTGCTGCGCTTAAAATTTCTTTTTTGGTTTGCTACAATGCCTTTTCTGAAACGTTGTCTCCCTCTGCTGGAACACTGACTTCTTTCATTTAATGCCTGCAGACTATAAAAGAGAAACCAACCCAAAAAGTTTGGTTGATTAGTCTGTGGCATTCTTTTAAACTGTTGCTTATGGCGGTCTCTGTGAGCTTCTCAGTGACATTCAGCCATCCAGGTATCCCGCCTGCAGTAGACGGAATGTGGCAATGGAACGCTGGCTGCGCGTGTCATAATAGGCTCTGAGCCTTTATATACCTGCGCACAGCAGCAGCCACCTTCAGTCTGCTGTTGGACAGCCAGCAGCAGCAGCAGCAGGAGAGGTAATTAATCAGCAACCCTCCTGCTAAGGGTAGACAGCTGCTCGTTCCACCCCCCCCCCGCCTTAATTGGTTCTCCTCCCTTCCAACGGTGTTGAGGCGGGTGGGAACAGCCGGGGGTTGAGGGTACTGTGCTAAAAGAGGTGGAGTTATGCAGATCTAAAACGCGTGGATTGCAGCAGCAGCAAGCCGAAAAGTGCAGGCATGTGAGGGATCTAGAGGTTGACAGCATGTCTTCTTAACGGGAGTCCAGGTGGCCATCTCCACAAATGGACTTTTCAGAATCCTTGGGTGGCACCGTAGTCGGAAACCAATTCTGGTTATCGCTTCTCGGCCTTTTGGCTACGATCAAGTGCTTTATTGCAGGAGATTGTGGTTGAAGGGCACTCGGGTACCCCTCTCCTTGGCCTGGCAGGATCGTCCACTTTGGTGGACTTAACCTGCTTGCTGCTATTAGGGAGAGGGCTTAGTCCTAGGGTAACGAGTTGCGATCCCCCAGCTTCCAGGTGTTTTTCGCTGCAAGAACACTGGGAGCGCAGATTGCAAGCGGCTGCAATTTGCAACCTTGTTGCGTTTTTCCATGGAGGTTGACCCTAACCTCGTGCCTCTTTATGCGAGGCTAAAAAACTCTATCCGAGTTCACTTCACGGCGGGTGGCTCGGATATGAGGAAATTAGGGTATGTAGTCCAGGACGTGCTCAGGAACCTTCTTGGCGTACAAAGGAATGAAATTCTCTCCATCCAGGATTATCCCAGAAGAGGTGACTATGACATCACATTCACCGGAGAAGGTATTTTTAGAGATGTACTAGAAAAGTTAAAAAAAGTTGAAAATAGTCCTGTTTTGAAAGGGATACAAATTGTTGAGCACGTCCTGGATGAGGTAAGACTGGTTATTGTAAAAATATTTTCGCCCTTTGTTTCTGCTCCAGAAGTAATGTCATTTCTAGCAATTTATTTTAAAAGTGTTAAATGTATTGGGAAGATATTAAACGAATATAACATATGGACATCTAAGTGGAAATTCCTTGTGAAGTGTACAAGAGATCCAAATACACCAGGTGGTATACGGCTCCCCCCTGCCCGTTTCAAAATAGGGCAAACAAATGGGGATTTCTTCTTTTCTGGGATGCCAGTATATTGCAGAAATTGTGGGCGCTATGGTCATTCAAAAGAAAACTGTCATGTATCATGTAGAAATTGTGCTAGTGAAGAACATGAGACAAAAGAATGCCCTAAGGAAAAGAAATGCAGTTTTTGCCAGACTCCAGGTCACTTTTATTTTTCTTGCCCTCACAGATTTCGGGAAGATGAGCAAAAGGGGAAGTCCAAGACGTCCGACCAAGGACCAAAAGATCAGACCACCCCTCAGGAGGAGGAACAACAACCTGGAGCCTCTGGAGACAATAAGGGCGTACCAAATAGTGAAGTGTCTCCAGAGTCTATGACAGGTAAAATACCAAATCCCAAAACCTGGCTGCAGGACCTGCGGGAGTCCAAAAGGAGGGCTGAGAAGGAGCAGAAGGGCACTACTGGTAAGGTCAAAAGGGACCGGCAAAAGGCCGACACAGAAGCCCATGCCCAGTCTGGGTCTCCTAGTGCTGAGGGCGCTGAGTGGATAAAGGTGGGTCCTAAGAAAAAGAAAAAGGGTGGTTCGGAGGAGGCAGCAGGAGGTGAACAGATGGACACTTCTCCAGAAGGGGACGTGGACGCTGGACCCTCAGGGGTTTCGGTCTCCGCTGCTACAGGTGGGGACCGGGATCTTGCTGCCTCTGAAGAGTCAGAGGCTCTGCCTTGTGCGCAACCTCCTCCTATAGGACGACCTTCTACAGGTCAAACAGGGGCGGCGGAACCCCTCGGGGACCCACCTGATGAGGAACTGCATGGCCAGCCAATGGAGACCCAGCGGGTTCTGCCAGCCAGCCCTCCGAGCTATGCCAGTGTAGCGTCGGGTTTATATAAATGTGGTAATCTTTCCTCCTCCACGGAGACTCTCGTGACGATACTATCAGATGAGGAGGGAGGCGCAAGCCCAGTGGTCTGATCAGGTTCATCGGACAGGTAAATCCGTTGCTCTTAGTTACCTAAGTAAAATTTCTACATTTTCTAATGATGGCTGAACTCAAAGGTATTTCCCTCAACGTGAGAGGCATAAAATCTAACACGAGAAGAACTGCTCTTTTTAATTTTTTTACGTGTTTTACTGCATCTGTATTTTTTCTGCAAGAATGTAATATCCCACATGAAATGTCATATCAAAAATATAAAGATGAGTGGAAGTGTGGGCCATCTGTCTGGTCCGGATCGAATGCTGCAGGATCAGCGGGTGTAGCCATACTTTTTAAAGGGAACGTTTTAATTGATTTTATTCAGGAAATTTTACCAGGTCGTATTTTATTAGTGAAAGCTTTTATTGATGGTATTAGATGGCAGTTTTTAAATTTTTATGGATCCCCAGAGAAAAATGAAAGAGCCGAAATGCTTGATCTTTTACCATTATTTATTAATAACTCTGAACCTTTTATCTTAGCAGGGGATTTTAATTGTGTTTTAAAAGGTGAAAACCGGCGCTCCAGCTCTGTAAGCAGGAACTACGATAAAACCTCAGGTATGCTACATGATATAGTCAAAGATGCTAAATTGATAGACATATATAAAGAGTGTCATAGTGACAGCCCAGAGGACGCCGGTTTCACTTGGAGCAATGCTAATTGTAGCTCTAGGATTGATTTTATTTTTGGTTCAGATAAAAGAATACCTGCCAAATGTGAAGTTTTAACTAATATATTTTCAGACCATAAACTTTTATCCTTTACCATAAAAGTAAATGACAACAAAAAATGTGGTAAGAAAAGCTGGAAAATGAACGTATCCCTTTTAACCGACCCGCAGATTTTATCAGATTTTATTGAGTTTTATAGGAAATGTAGAAAAGGGAAAAAAACAAATGAGACTATGAGTGTATGGTGGGATAGAATGAAAGTAAAAATAAAAGACTTTTTTATTAAAAAGAGTATATGTAGAGCCAAAGAAAAATATGAAGAATATAGAATTTTAAATACCCGCCTACAAACATTATTTAAGCTCAGAGACAATGGGATAGATGTACAACTTGATATTTCAAACTTAAAAGAAGAGATTTCAAAATGGCTAGAACAAAAAGGAAAAGAGATAATTTTTCGTTCTAGAGTACAACATATAGAAGAAAATGAAAAGTGTTCCAGATATTTTTTTAGGAAAAATAAAAAAGAAAAAGTGATAATTGACCATATAGATGGTGAGAATAATATAAAAAATATGCTGGGTAAAGTTGAGGTTTTTTTTTCTAATCTTTTTAATGGAAAAAATATAGATAATAAATTAATGGATGATTCGCTGCAAGGACTAACAGCTGTTTTAGATCCCGCATCCCAAGAGTTTTTATCCCAAGTTTTAACGGAACAAGAAGTGTTAAAAACTATTAAAAGTTTTAAAACTGGAAAGGTCCCTGGTCCTGATGGCATCCCAATAGAATTTTATGTATGTTTTTATGATATTTTAAAAGATGATTTGTTTTATTTGTTTACTGAGGTTTTTAATAATAAGGTTTTATTAAATTCCTGGAAGAAAGGTGAAGTCTCCCTCCTATACAAAAAAGGTGATAAATCAAAATTAGAAAACTGGAGACCAATAACACTTTTAAATTGTGACTATAAAATAATGGCTAAAATTTGTGCAAATCGTCTAAAAGAAGTCATCAGCAAAGTTATTCATTCTAATCAAGTGTGTGGGGTGCCGGGGCGCAGTATATGGGACAATCTGAATTTAGTGAAAGACTGTATTGAGGATGTGAAAGACAGAAAGGGGAAAATGGCGATTTTATCTATTGATTTTGAAAAAGCATTTGACCGTGTCTCACACTTTTATCTTTTTAAAGTTTTAGAGAAAATGGGCATACCAGAAGGGTTTTTACTATCGCTTAAAGCATTTTACAAGGATTGTACAAGTAAGATTTTAGTGAATGGTTTTAAGACACAAGAGGTATTTTTACGGTCAGGGGTGAAACAGGGATGCCCTCTGTCCCCCCTACTGTTTATCTGTGCACTGGAACCAATGTTATGTGCAATACGCCAAAATAAACAGATATGCGGTGTCCCTCTGCCTGGAAGCGGTGGTTTGGAGGCCAAGGTTGTAGGCTACATGGATGACGTGGCGGTCTTGTGTACAGATGCACCATCACTTACGGCCACTCTCCATCAAGTGCAATCCTTTTGTCTAGCTTCTGGTTTTAAAATCAATTTTAATAAGTGTAACATTTTAAGTGTTGGGGGGATGATTTTACGTGATGTACCAATTAATGTCTCCCAATCCATTTCCATTTTAGGTATATCATTCACTGAAAATAATGATGGTTATAATAGTTGGGAAACAGTTACACAGAAAGTAAATACGAAAATATGTATGTGGAACATGAGGAGACTTACAATGGAGGGTAAAGTATTGGTTTTAAAGATGGTGATTTTACCTCTTTTATTGTATCTTAGCATGGTTTTCCCCCCGCCTGTTAATGTTTTAAAAAAGATAACCAAAACCTGTTTTACCTTCTTTTGGAACTCAAAAATGGAAAAGCTGAAAAGAGAAATCGTGATGAAATCAAAAGTAAAAGGTGGTAAAGATTTTCCAGATTTTAATAGGTTTCTTTTAATCCATCTGTTCGTTTACTGTTTTAATGCCCTTTTTAAGAATCACTATTGCTCCTTTTTTATGCGTTTTAATACAGGATTTTTTATGAGAAAGTTTGGATGGTATGAAGTTAATATATCTGTGCCCCATGCTTTTAATTTGTCGACGCATTATGAGATTTTAAGGAAAATAGTGTCCGATTTTAATTTAGGGACTAAGAAAATAGAGGAATTAAGAAATAGTAAGAAACTAATTAAAGAAATACGTAAAAGTGAGGAAATATGTAATGTTGACAGATATGATGATGACAAATCTATGTCTATCTGGAAAATGATTAACGTTTTTTATCTTTTTAATGAACAGAGAGATCTGGCTTGGAGTTGCATGCACCGCTGTCTTCCTTGCCGGGCATTCCAATACAGAAGAGGATTTGTGAGGTCTGCCATCTGCCCAAGAGCCGGATGCCAAGAAGAGGAAACGGTGGAACATCTATTATGGACATGTAATTTTGCAAAGGATTTCTGGAGAAGACTGCTCCCCCTACTGGAAAGGGTGGCAGACCTCAAGGACTTTACATATAAAACTGTGCTATACGGACTTATGGAATGCCCCACAATGGACCAGTACACAATGGCTTGGAAGACAGTGAACTGCGCCAAGTCATCTCTCTGGAAAGCGCGCAACATTGCTATTTTTAAACAAGATGTTTTATCAGTGAATGATGTTTTAAGTTTATGTTTATGTGAAATGTATACTTATTACTTAATTGACAAAAAGAAGAATGTACATATTTCCAAAAAATGGCTTGTTGACCAATGGAACCTAATTATTTAAAATCTTTGTATTTTTTTGTTTTGTAAATTTCATTTGTCTTTTAACGTTTGGTATTTGTCTAATTATGCTTGTAATTTGTTAAAGTTTTAATAAACGGTTTTATCCCTCTGCAGGGGATAGCCAAATTAAAAAAAAAAATAAAAAATCTGTTCTTATCAGTTTAATATCTGATACGTCCCCTATCTGGGGACCATATATTAAATGGATTTTTAGAACAGGGAGATGGAAAAAGAGCTTGCTCTGTCCACTCCACGCATTGACCTGGTATTGCAGTATCTCCAGGACCGGTGCACCCCTTCTTTAATGCAGTTTCTAAAATCAGAAAGAATTGAATTCAATGCTTTTTGTTCATTTTGCTTGTTTGTCGGATTTTGGGATGGACTCTTTGGCTTTGCTTTTCTTCTCCTCATTGGATTTTTCATGTTAAAAGTTGCAGAAGCCAGATGACAAGCTCATTTTGGTTCAACTTCAGCAACCGTGCATTGCATTGCCATGTAATGTAATGTAATGCAATGCTATCTATCTAGCTCTCCCTCTATACTTCCTTTTGGATAAACAGACATATTAGGCAAGCATTTTGGAGCTTTCACCTAAATAACTACAGGTGGTGAGATAAGCTGCACAATATAATTGACCTTTCAGTATATTGTTGCACACACACCATCTATTTAGCAAATGCCCTTGTTATCAACAGCAGCCTTTTAAACTCACCTGAGCTAACAGGTATGTGAGCTGGTTACTCTGCTGCGCTTAAAATTTCTTTTTTGGTTTGCTACAATGCCTTTTCTGAAACGTTGTCTCCCTCTGCTGGAACACTGACTTCTTTCATTTAATGCCTGCAGACTATAAAAGAGAAACCAACCCAAAAAGTTTGGTTGATTAGTCTGTGGCATTCTTTTAAACTGTTGCTTATGGCGGTCTCTGTGAGCTTCTCAGTGACATTCAGCCATCCAGGTATCCCGCCTGCAGTAGACGGAATGTGGCAATGGAACGCTGGCTGCGCGTGTCATAATAGGCTCTGAGCCTTTATATACCTGCGCACAGCAGCAGCCACCTTCAGTCTGCTGCTGGACAGCCAGCAGCAGCAGCAGCAGGAGAGGTAATTAATCAGCAACCCTCCTGCTAAGGGTAGACAGCTGCTCATTCCACCCCCCCCCCCGCCTTAATTGGTTCTCCTCCCTTCCAACGGTGTTGAGGCGGGTGGGAACAGCCGGGGGTTGAGGGTACTCTGCTAAAAGAGGTGGAGTTATGCAGATCTAAAACGCGTGGATTGCAGCAGCAGCAAGCCGAAAAGTGCAGGCATGTGAGGGATCTAGAGGTTGACAGCATGTCTTCTTAACGGGAGTCCAGGTGGCCATCTCCACAAATGGACTTTTCAGAATCCTTGGGTGGCACCGTAGTCGGAATCCAATTCTGGTTATCGCTTCTCGGCCTTTTGGCTAAGATCAAGTGTAGTATCTGTTCTTATCAGTTTAATATCTGATACGTCCCCTATCTGGGGACCATATATTAAATGGATTTTTAGAACAGGGAGATGGAAAAAGAGCTTGCTCTGTCCACTCCACGCATTGACCTGGTATTGCAGTATCTCCAGGACTGGTGCACCCCTTCTTTAATGCAGTTTCTAAAATCAGAAAGAATTGAATTCAATGCTTTTTGTTCATTTTGCTTGTTTGTCGGATTTTGGGATGGACTCTTTGGCTTTGCTTTTCTTCTCCTCATTGGATTTTTCATGTTAAAAGTTGCAGAAGCCAGATGACAAGCTCATTTTGGTTCAACTTCAGCAACTGTGCATTGCATTGCCATGTAATGTAATGTAATGCAATGCTATCTATCTAGCTCTCCCTCTATACTTCCTTTTGGATAAACAGACATATTAGGCAAGCATTTTGGAGCTTTCACCTAAATAACTACAGGTGGTGAGATAAGCTGCACAATATAATTGACCTTTCAGTATATTGTTGCACACACACCATCTATTTAGCAAATACCCTTGTTATCAACAGCAGCCTTTTAAACTCACCTGAGCTAACAGGTATGTGAGCTGGTTACTCTGCTGCGCTTAAAATTTCTTTTTTGGTTTGCTACAATGCCTTTTCTGAAACGTTGTCTCCCTCTGCTGGAACACTGACTTCTTTCATTTAATGCCTGCAGACTATAAAAGAGAAACCAACCCAAAAAGTTTGGTTGATTAGTCTGTGGCATTCTTTTAAACTGTTGCTTATGGCGGTCTCTGTGAGCTTCTCAGTGACATTCAGCCATCCAGGTATCCCGCCTGCAGTAGACGGAATGTGGCAATGGAACGCTGGCTGCGCGTGTCATAATAGGCTCTGAGCCTTTATATACCTGCGCACAGCAGCAGCCACCTTCAGTCTGCTGCTGGACAGCCAGCAGCAGCAGCAGCAGGAGAGGTAATTAATCAGCAACCCTCCTGCTAAGGGTAGACAGCTGCTCGTTCCATCCCCCCCCCCCGCCTTAATTGGTTCTCCTCCCTTCCAACGGTGTTGAGGCGGGTGGGAACAGCCGGGGGTTGAGGGTACTGTGCTAAAAGAGGTGGAGTTATGCAGATCTAAAACGCGTGGATTGCAGCAGCAGCAAGCCGAAAAGTGCAGGCATGTGAGGGATCTAGAGGTTGACAGCATGTCTTCTTAACGGGAGTCCAGGTGGCCATCTCCACAAATGGACTTTTCAGAATCCTTGGGTGGCACCGTAGTCGGAATCCAATTCTGGTTATCGCTTCTCGGCCTTTTGGCTAAGATCAAGTGTAGTATCTGTTCTTATCAGTTTAATATCTGATACGTCCCCTATCTGGGGACCATATATTAAATGGATTTTTAGAACAGGGAGATGGAAAAAGAGCTTGCTCTGTCCACTCCACGCATTGACCTGGTATTGCAGTATCTCCAGGACCGGTGCACCCCTTCTTTAATGCAGTTTCTAAAATCAGAAAGAATTGAATTCAATGCTTTTTGTTCATTTTGCTTGTTTGTCGGATTTTGGGATGGACTCTTTGGCTTTGCTTTTCTTCTCCTCATTGGATTTTTCATGTTAAAAGTTGCAGAAGGCAGATGACAAGCTCATTTTGGTTCAACTTCAGCAACTGTGCATTGCATTGCCATGTAATGTAATGTAATGCAATGCTATCTGTCTAGCTCTCCCTCTATACTTCCTTTTGGATAAACAGACATATTAGGCAAGCATTTTGGAGCTTTCACCTAAATAACTACAGGTGGTGAGATAAGCTGCACAATATAATTGACCTTTCAGTATATTGTTGCACACACACCATCTATTTAGCAAATGCCCTTGTTATCAACAGCAGCCTTTTAAACTCACCTGAGCTAACAGGTATGTGAGCTGATTACTCTGCTGCGCTTAAAATTTCTTTTTTGGTTTGCTACAATGCCTTTTCTGAAACGTTGTCTCCCTCTGCTGGAACACTGACTTCTTTCATTTAATGCCTGCAGACTATAAAAGAGAAACCAACCCAAAAAGTTTGGTTGATTAGTCTGTGGCATTCTTTTAAACTGTTGCTTATGGCGGTCTCTGTGAGCTTCTCAGTGACATTCAGCCATCCAGGTATCCCGCCTGCAGTAGACGGAATGTGGCAATGGAACGCTGGCTGCGCGTGTCATAATAGGCTCTGAGCCTTTATATACCTGCGCACAGCAGCAGCCACCTTCAGTCTGCTGCTGGACAGCCAGCAGCAGCAGCAGCAGGAGAGGTAATTAATCAGCAACCCTCCTGCTAAGGGTAGACAGCTGCTCGTTCCATCCCCCCCCCCCGCCTTAATTGGTTCTCCTCCCTTCCAACGGTGTTGAGGCGGGTGGGAACAGCCGGGGGTTGAGGGTACTGTGCTAAAAGAGGTGGAGTTATGCAGATCTAAAACGCGTGGATTGCAGCAGCAGCAAGCCGAAAAGTGCAGGCATGTGAGGGATCTAGAGGTTGACAGCATGTCTTCTTAACGGGAGTCCAGGTGGCCATCTCCACAAATGGACTTTTCAGAATCCTTGGGTGGCACCGTAGTCGGAAACCAATTCTGGTTATCGCTTCTCGGCCTTTTGGCTAAGATCAAGTGTAGTATCTGTTCTTATCAGTTTAATATCTGATACGTCCCCTATCTGGGGACCATATATTAAATGGATTTTTAGAACAGGGAGATGGAAAAAGAGCTTGCTCTGTCCACTCCACGCATTGACCTGGTATTGCAGTATCTCCAGGACCGGTGCACCCCTTCTTTAATGCAGTTTCTAAAATCAGAAAGAATTGAATTCAATGCTTTTTGTTCATTTTGCTTGTTTGTCGGATTTTGGGATGGACTCTTTGGCTTTGCTTTTCTTCTCCTCATTGGATTTTTCATGTTAAAAGTTGCAGAAGCCAGATGACAAGCTCATTTTGGTTCAACTTCAGCAACTGTGCATTGCATTGCCATGTAATGTAATGTAATGCAATGCTATCTATCTAGCTCTCCCTCTATACTTCCTTTTGGATAAACAGACATATTAGGCAAGCATTTTGGAGCTTTCACCTAAATAACTACAGGTGGTGAGATAAGCTGCACAATATAATTGACCTTTCAGTATATTGTTGCACACACACCATCTATTTAGCAAATGCCCTTGTTATCAACAGCAGCCTTTTAAACTCACCTGAGCTAACAGGTATGTGAGCTGGTTACTCTGCTGCGCTTAAAATTTCTTTTTTGGTTTGCTACAATGCCTTTTCTGAAACGTTGTCTCCCTCTGCTGGAACACTGACTTCTTTCATTTAATGCCTGCAGACTATAAAAGAGAAACCAACCCAAAAAGTTTGGTTGATTAGTCTGTGGCATTCTTTTAAACTGTTGCTTATGGCGGTCTCTGTGAGCTTCTCAGTGACATTCAGCCATCCAGGTATCCCGCCTGCAGTAGACGGAATGTGGCAATGGAACGCTGGCTGTGCGTGTCATAATAGGCTCTGAGCCTTTATATACCTGCGCACAGCAGCAGCCACCTTCAGTCTGCTGCTGGACAGCCAGCAGCAGCAGCAGCAGCAGGAGAGGTAATTAATCAGCAACCCTCCTGCTAAGGGTAGACAGCTGCTCGTTCCACCCCCCCCCGCCTTAATTGGTTCTCCTCCCTTCCAACGGTGTTGAGGCGGGTGGGAACAGCCGGGGGTTGAGGGTACTGTGCTAAAAGAGGTGGAGTTATGCAGATCTAAAACGCGTGGATTGCAGCAGCAGCAAGCCGAAAAGTGCAGGCATGTGAGGGATCTAGAGGTTGACAGCATGTCTTCTTAACGGGAGTCCAGGTGGCCATCTCCACAAATGGACTTTTCAGAATCCTTGGGTGGCACCGTAGTCGGAAACCAATTCTGGTTATCGCTTCTCGGCCTTTTGGCTAAGATCAAGTGTAGTATCTGTTCTTATCAGTTTAATATCTGATACGTCCCCTATCTGGGGACCATATATTAAATGGATTTTTAGAACAGGGAGATGGAAAAAGAGCTTGCTCTGTCCACTCCACGCATTGACCTGGTATTGCAGTATCTCCAGGACCGGTGCACCCCTTCTTTAATGCAGTTTCTAAAATCAGAAAGAATTGAATTCAATGCTTTTTGTTCATTTTGCTTGTTTGTCGGATTTTGGGATGGACTCTTTGGCTTTGCTTTTCTTCTCCTCATTGGATTTTTCATGTTAAAAGTTGCAGAAGCCAGATGACAAGCTCATTTTGGTTCAACTTCAGCAACTGTGCATTGCATTGCCATGTAATGTAATGTAATGCAATGCTATCTATCTAGCTCTCCCTCTATACTTCCTTTTGGATAAACAGACATATTAGGCAAGCATTTTGGAGCTTTCACCTAAATAACTACAGGTGGTGAGATAAGCTGCACAATATAATTGACCTTTCAGTATATTGTTGCACACACACCATCTATTTAGCAAATGCCCTTGTTATCAACAGCAGCCTTTTAAACTCACCTGAGCTAACAGGTATGTGAGCTGGTTACTCTGCTGCGCTTAAAATTTCTTTTTTGGTTTGCTACAATGCCTTTTCTGAAACGTTGTCTCCCTCTGCTGGAACACTGACTTCTTTCATTTAATGCCTGCAGACTATAAAAGAGAAACCAACCCAAAAAGTTTGGTTGATTAGTCTGTGGCATTCTTTTAAACTGTTGCTTATGGCGGTCTCTGTGAGCTTCTCAGTGACATTCAGCCATCCAGGTATCCCGCCTGCAGTAGACGGAATGTGGCAATGGAACGCTGGCTGCGCGTGTCATAATAGGCTCTGAGCCTTTATATACCTGCGCACAGCAGCAGCCACCTTCAGTCTGCTGCTGGACAGCCAGCAGCAGCAGCAGCAGCAGGAGAGGTAATTAATCAGCAACCCTCCTGCTAAGGGTAGACAGCTGCTCGTTCCACCCCCCCCCCCCGCCTTAATTGGTTCTCCTCCCTTCCAACGGTGTTGAGGCGGGTGGGAACAGCCGGGGGTTGAGGGTACTGTGCTAAAAGAGGTGGAGTTATGCAGATCTAAAACGCGTGGATTGCAGCAGCAGCAAGCCGAAAAGTGCAGGCATGTGAGGGATCTAGAGGTTGACAGCATGTCTTCTTAACGGGAGTCCAGGTGGCCATCTCCACAAATGGACTTTTCAGAATCCTTGGGTGGCACCGTAGTCGGAAACCAATTCTGGTTATCGCTTCTCGGCCTTTTGGCTAAGATCAAGTGTAGTATCTGTTCTTATCAGTTTAATATCTGATACGTCCCCTATCTGGGGACCATATATTAAATGGATTTTTAGAACAGGGAGATGGAAAAAGAGCTTGCTCTGTCCACTCCACGCATTGACCTGGTATTGCAGTATCTCCAGGACCGGTGCACCCCTTCTTTAATGCAGTTTCTAAAATCAGAAAGAATTGAATTCAATGCTTTTTGTTCATTTTGCTTGTTTGTCGGATTTTGGGATGGACTCTTTGGCTTTGCTTTTCTTCTCCTCATTGGATTTTTCATGTTAAAAGTTGCAGAAGCCAGATGACAAGCTCATTTTGGTTCAACTTCAGCAACTGTGCATTGCATTGCCATGTAATGTAATGTAATGCAATGCTATCTATCTAGCTCTCCCTCTATACTTCCTTTTGGATAAACAGACATATTAGGCAAGCATTTTGGAGCTTTCACCTAAATAACTACAGGTGGTGAGATAAGCTGCACAATATAATTGACCTTTCAGTATATTGTTGCACACACACCATCTATTTAGCAAATGCCCTTGTTATCAACAGCAGCCTTTTAAACTCACCTGAGCTAACAGGTATGTGAGCTGGTTACTCTGCTGCGCTTAAAATTTCTTTTTTGGTTTGCTACAATGCCTTTTCTGAAACGTTGTCTCCCTCTGCTGGAACACTGACTTCTTTCATTTAATGCCTGCAGACTATAAAAGAGAAACCAACCCAAAAAGTTTGGTTGATTAGTCTGTGGCATTCTTTTAAACTGTTGCTTATGGCGGTCTCTGTGAGCTTCTCAGTGACATTCAGCCATCCAGGTATCCCGCCTGCAGTAGACGGAATGTGGCAATGGAACGCTGGCTGCGCGTGTCATAATAGGCTCTGAGCCTTTATATACCTGCGCACAGCAGCAGCCACCTTCAGTCTGCTGCTGGACAGCCAGCAGCAGCAGGAGAGGTAATTAATCAGCAACCCTCCTGCTAAGGGTAGACAGCTGCTCGTTCCACCCCCCCCCCCCCGCCTTAATTGGTTCTCCTCCCTTCCAACGGTGTTGAGGCGGGTGGGAACAGCCGGGGGTTGAGGGTACTGTGCTAAAAGAGGTGGAGTTATGCAGATCTAAAACGCGTGGATTGCAGCAGCAGCAAGCCGAAAAGTGCAGGCATGTGAGGTATCTAGAGGTTGACAGCATGTCTTCTTAACGGGAGTCCAGGTGGCCATCTCCACAAATGGACTTTTCAGAATCCTTGGGTGGCACCGTAGTCGGAAACCAATTCTGGTTATCGCTTCTCGGCCTTTTGGCTAAGATCAAGTGTAGTATCTGTTCTTATCAGTTTAATATCTGATACGTCCCCTATCTGGGGACCATATATTAAATGGATTTTTAGAACAGGGAGATGGAAAAAGAGCTTGCTCTGTCCACTCCACGCATTGACCTGGTATTGCAGTATCTCCAGGACCGGTGCACCCCTTCTTTAATGCAGTTTCTAAAATCAGAAAGAATTGAATTCAATGCTTTTTGTTCATTTTGCTTGTTTGTCGGATTTTGGGATGGACTCTTTGGCTTTGCTTTTCTTCTCCTCATTGGATTTTTCATGTTAAAAGTTGCAGAAGCCAGATGACAAGCTCATTTTGGTTCAACTTCAGCAACTGTGCATTGCATTGCCATGTAATGTAATGTAATGCAATGCTATCTATCTAGCTCTCCCTCTATACTTCCTTTTGGATAAACAGACATATTAGGCAAGCATTTTGGAGCTTTCACCTAAATAACTACAGGTGGTGAGATAAGCTGCACAATATAATTGACCTTTCAGTATATTGTTGCACACACACCATCTATTTAGCAAATGCCCTTGTTATCAACAGCAGCCTTTTAAACTCACCTGAGCTAACAGGTATGTGAGCTGGTTACTCTGCTGCGCTTAAAATTTCTTTTTTGGTTTGCTACAATGCCTTTTCTGAAACGTTGTCTACCTCTGCTGGAACACTGACTTCTTTCATTTAATGCCTGCAGACTATAAAAGAGAAACCAACCCAAAAAGTTTGGTTGATTAGTCAGTGGCATTCTTTTAAACTGTTGCTTATGGCGGTCTCTGTGAGCTTCTCAGTGACATTCAGCCATCCAGGTATCCCGCCTGCAGTAGACGGAATGTGGCAATGGAACGCTGGCTGCGCGTGTCATAATAGGCTCTGAGCCTTTATATACCTGCGCACAGCAGCAGCCACCTTCAGTCTGCTGCTGGACAGCCAGCAGCAGCAGCAGCAGGAGAGGTAATTAATCAGCAACCCTCCTGCTAAGGGTAGACAGCTGCTCGTTCCACCCCCCCCCCGCCTTAATTGGTTCTCCTCCCTTCCAACGGTGTTGAGGCGGGTGGGAACAGCCGGGGGTTGAGGGTACTGTGCTAAAAGAGGTGGAGTTATGCAGATCTAAAACGCGTGGATTGCAGCAGCAGCAAGCCGAAAAGTGCAGGCATGTGAGGGATCTAGAGGTTGACAGCATGTCTTCTTAACGGGAGTCCAGGTGGCCATCTCCACAAATGGACTTTTCAGAATCCTTGGGTGGCACCGTAGTCGGAAACCAATTCTGGTTATCGCTTCTCGGCCTTTTGGCTAAGATCAAGTGTAGTATCTGTTCTTATCAGTTTAATATCTGATACGTCCCCTATCTGGGGACCATATATTAAATGGATTTTTAGAACAGGGAGATGGAAAAAGAGCTTGCTCTGTCCACTCCACGCATTGACCTGGTATTGCAGTATCTCCAGGACCGGTGCACCCCTTCTTTAATGCAGTTTCTATAATCAGAAAGAATTGAATTCAATGCTTTTTGTTCATTTTGCTTGTTTGTCGGATTTTGGGATGGACTCTTTGGCTTTGCTTTTCTTCTCCTCATTGGATTTTTCATGTTAAAAGTTGCAGAAGCCAGATGACAAGCTCATTTTGGTTCAACTTCAGCAACTGTGCATTGCATTGCCATGTAATGTAATGTAATGCAATGCTATCTATCTAGCTCTCCCTCTATACTTCCTTTTGGATAAACAGACATATTAGGCAAGCATTTTGGAGCTTTCACCTAAATAACTACAGGTGGTGAGATAAGCTGCACAATATAATTGACCTTTCAGTATATTGTTGCACACACACCATCTATTTAGCAAATGCCCTTGTTATCAACAGCAGCCTTTTAAACTCACCTGAGCTAACAGGTATGTGAGCTGGTTACTCTGCTGCGCTTAAAATTTCTTTTTTGGTTTGCTACAATGCCTTTTCTGAAACGTTGTCTCCCTCTGCTGGAACACTGACTTCTTTCATTTAATGCCTGCAGACTATAAAAGAGAAACCAACCCAAAAAGTTTGGTTGATTAGTCTGTGGCATTCTTTTAAACTGTTGCTTATGGCGGTCTCTGTGAGCTTCTCAGTGACATTCAGCCATCCAGGTATCCCGCCTGCAGTAGACGGAATGTGGCAATGGAACGCTGGCTGCGCGTGTCATAATAGGCTCTGAGCCTTTATATACCTGCGCACAGCAGCAGCCACCTTCAGTCTGCTGCTGGACAGCCAGCAGCAGCAGCAGCAGCAGCAGGAGAGGTAATTAATCAGCAACCCTCCTGCTAAGGGTAGACAGCTGCTCGTTCCACCCCCCCCCCGCCTTAATTGGTTCTCCTCCCTTCCAACGGTGTTGAGGCGGGTGGGAACAGCCGGGGGTTGAGGGTACTGTGCTAAAAGAGGTGGAGTTATGCAGATCTAAAACGCGTGGATTGCAGCAGCAGCAAGCCGAAAAGTGCAGGCATGTGAGGTATCTAGAGGTTGACAGCATGTCTTCTTAACGGGAGTCCAGGTGGCCATCTCCACAAATGGACTTTTCAGAATCCTTGGGTGGCACCGTAGTCGGAAACCAATTCTGGTTATCGCTTCTCGGCCTTTTGGCTAAGATCAAGTGTAGTATCTGTTCTTATCAGTTTAATATCTGATACGTCCCCTATCTGGGGACCATATATTAAATGGATTTTTAGAACAGGGAGATGGAAAAAGAGCTTGCTCTGTCCACTCCACGCATTGACCTGGTATTGCAGTATCTCCAGGACCGGTGCACCCCTTCTTTAATGCAGTTTCTAAAATCAGAAAGAATTGAATTCAATGCTTTTTGTTCATTTTGCTTGTTTGTCGGATTTTGGGATGGACTCTTTGGCTTTGCTTTTCTTCTCCTCATTGGATTTTTCATGTTAAAAGTTGCAGAAGCCAGATGACAAGCTCATTTTGGTTCAACTTCAGCAACTGTGCATTGCATTGCCATGTAATGTAATGTAATGCAATGCTATCTATCTAGCTCTCCCTCTATACTTCCTTTTGGATAAACAGACATATTAGGCAAGCATTTTGGAGCTTTCACCTAAATAACTACAGGTGGTGAGATAAGCTGCACAATATAATTGACCTTTCAGTATATTGTTGCACACACACCATCTATTTAGCAAATGCCCTTGTTATCAACAGCAGCCTTTTAAACTCACCTGAGCTAACAGGTATGTGAGCTGGTTACTCTGCTGCGCTTAAAATTTCTTTTTTGGTTTGCTACAATGCCTTTTCTGAAACGTTGTCTACCTCTGCTGGAACACTGACTTCTTTCATTTAATGCCTGCAGACTATAAAAGAGAAACCAACCCAAAAAGTTTGGTTGATTAGTCAGTGGCATTCTTTTAAACTGTTGCTTATGGCGGTCTCTGTGAGCTTCTCAGTGACATTCAGCCATCCAGGTATCCCGCCTGCAGTAGACGGAATGTGGCAATGGAACGCTGGCTGCGCGTGTCATAATAGGCTCTGAGCCTTTATATACCTGCGCACAGCAGCAGCCACCTTCAGTCTGCTGCTGGACAGCCAGCAGCAGCAGCAGCAGGAGAGGTAATTAATCAGCAACCCTCCTGCTAAGGGTAGACAGCTGCTCGTTCCACCCCCCCCCCGCCTTAATTGGTTCTCCTCCCTTCCAACGGTGTTGAGGCGGGTGGGAACAGCCGGGGGTTGAGGGTACTGTGCTAAAAGAGGTGGAGTTATGCAGATCTAAAACGCGTGGATTGCAGCAGCAGCAAGCCGAAAAGTGCAGGCATGTGAGGGATCTAGAGGTTGACAGCATGTCTTCTTAACGGGAGTCCAGGTGGCCATCTCCACAAATGGACTTTTCAGAATCCTTGGGTGGCACCGTAGTCGGAAACCAATTCTGGTTATCGCTTCTCGGCCTTTTGGCTAAGATCAAGTGTAGTATCTGTTCTTATCAGTTTAATATCTGATACGTCCCCTATCTGGGGACCATATATTAAATGGATTTTTAGAACAGGGAGATGGAAAAAGAGCTTGCTCTGTCCACTCCACGCATTGACCTGGTATTGCAGTATCTCCAGGACCGGTGCACCCCTTCTTTAATGCAGTTTCTATAATCAGAAAGAATTGAATTCAATGCTTTTTGTTCATTTTGCTTGTTTGTCGGATTTTGGGATGGACTCTTTGGCTTTGCTTTTCTTCTCCTCATTGGATTTTTCATGTTAAAAGTTGCAGAAGCCAGATGACAAGCTCATTTTGGTTCAACTTCAGCAACTGTGCATTGCATTGCCATGTAATGTAATGTAATGCAATGCTATCTATCTAGCTCTCCCTCTATACTTCCTTTTGGATAAACAGACATATTAGGCAAGCATTTTGGAGCTTTCACCTAAATAACTACAGGTGGTGAGATAAGCTGCACAATATAATTGACCTTTCAGTATATTGTTGCACACACACCATCTATTTAGCAAATGCCCTTGTTATCAACAGCAGCCTTTTAAACTCACCTGAGCTAACAGGTATGTGAGCTGGTTACTCTGCTGCGCTTAAAATTTCTTTTTTGGTTTGCTACAATGCCTTTTCTGAAACGTTGTCTCCCTCTGCTGGAACACTGACTTCTTTCATTTAATGCCTGCAGACTATAAAAGAGAAACCAACCCAAAAAGTTTGGTTGATTAGTCTGTGGCATTCTTTTAAACTGTTGCTTATGGCGGTCTCTGTGAGCTTCTCAGTGACATTCAGCCATCCAGGTATCCCGCCTGCAGTAGACGGAATGTGGCAATGGAACGCTGGCTGCGCGTGTCATAATAGGCTCTGAGCCTTTATATACCTGCGCACAGCAGCAGCCACCTTCAGTCTGCTGCTGGACAGCCAGCAGCAGCAGCAGCAGGAGAGGTAATTAATCAGCAACCCTCCTGCTAAGGGTAGACAGCTGCTCGTTCCACCCCCCCCCCCGCCTTAATTGGTTCTCCTCCCTTCCAACGGTGTTGAGGCGGGTGGGAACAGCCGGGGGTTGAGGGTACTGTGCTAAAAGAGGTGGAGTTATGCAGATCTAAAACGCGTGGATTGCAGCAGCAGCAAGCCGAAAAGTGCAGGCATGTGAGGTATCTAGAGGTTGACAGCATGTCTTCTTAACGGGAGTCCAGGTGGCCATCTCCACAAATGGACTTTTCAGAATCCTTGGGTGGCACCGTAGTCGGAAACCAATTCTGGTTATCGCTTCTCGGCCTTTTGGCTAAGATCAAGTGTAGTATCTGTTCTTATCAGTTTAATATCTGATACGTCCCCTATCTGGGGACCATATATTAAATGGATTTTTAGAACAGGGAGATGGAAAAAGAGCTTGCTCTGTCCACTCCACGCATTGACCTGGTATTGCAGTATCTCCAGGACCGGTGCACCCCTTCTTTAATGCAGTTTCTAAAATCAGAAAGAATTGAATTCAATGCTTTTTGTTCATTTTGCTTGTTTGTCGGATTTTGGGATGGACTCTTTGGCTTTGCTTTTCTTCTCCTCATTGGATTTTTCATGTTAAAAGTTGCAGAAGCCAGATGACAAGCTCATTTTGGTTCAACTTCAGCAACTGTGCATTGCATTGCCATGTAATGTAATGTAATGCAATGCTATCTATCTAGCTCTCCCTCTATACTTCCTTTTGGATAAACAGACATATTAGGCAAGCATTTTGGAGCTTTCACCTAAATAACTACAGGTGGTGAGATAAGCTGCACAATATAATTGACCTTTCAGTATATTGTTGCACACACACCATCTATTTAGCAAATGCCCTTGTTATCAACAGCAGCCTTTTAAACTCACCTGAGCTAACAGGTATGTGAGCTGGTTACTCTGCTGCGCTTAAAATTTCTTTTTTGGTTTGCTACAATGCCTTTTCTGAAACGTTGTCTCCCTCTGCTGGAACACTGACTTCTTTCATTTAATGCCTGCAGACTATAAAAGAGAAACCAACCCAAAAAGTTTGGTTGATTAGTCTGTGGCATTCTTTTAAACTGTTGCTTATGGCGGTCTCTGTGAGCTTCTCAGTGACATTCAGCCATCCAGGTATCCCGCCTGCAGTAGACGGAATGTGGCAATGGAACGCTGGCTGCGCGTGTCATAATAGGCTCTGAGCCTTTATATACCTGCGCACAGCAGCAGCCACCTTCAGTCTGCTGCTGGACAGCCAGCAGCAGCAGCAGCAGGAGAGGTAATTAATCAGCAACCCTCCTGCTAAGGGTAGACAGCTGCTCGTTCCACCCCCCCCCCGCCTTAATTGGTTCTCCTCCCTTCCAACGGTGTTGAGGCGGGTGGGAACAGCCGGGGGTTGAGGGTACTGTGCTAAAAGAGGTGGAGTTATGCAGATCTAAAACGCGTGGATTGCAGCAGCAGCAAGCCGAAAAGTGCAGGCATGTGAGGTATCTAGAGGTTGACAGCATGTCTTCTTAACGGGAGTCCAGGTGGCCATCTCCACAAATGGACTTTTCAGAATCCTTGGGTGGCACCGTAGTCGGAAACCAATTCTGGTTATCGCTTCTCGGCCTTTTGGCTAAGATCAAGTGTAGTATCTGTTCTTATCAGTTTAATATCTGATACGTCCCCTATCTGGGGACCATATATTAAATGGATTTTTAGAACAGGGAGATGGAAAAAGAGCTTGCTCTGTCCACTCCACGCATTGACCTGGTATTGCAGTATCTCCAGGACCGGTGCACCCCTTCTTTAATGCAGTTTCTAAAATCAGAAAGAATTGAATTCAATGCTTTTTGTTCATTTTGCTTGTTTGTCGGATTTTGGGATGGACTCTTTGGCTTTGCTTTTCTTCTCCTCATTGGATTTTTCATGTTAAAAGTTGCAGAAGCCAGATGACAAGCTCATTTTGGTTCAACTTCAGCAACTGTGCATTGCATTGCCATGTAATGTAATGTAATGCAATGCTATCTATCTAGCTCTCCCTCTATACTTCCTTTTGGATAAACAGACATATTAGGCAAGCATTTTGGAGCTTTCACCTAAATAACTACAGGTGGTGAGATAAGCTGCACAATATAATTGACCTTTCAGTATATTGTTGCACACACACCATCTATTTAGCAAATGCCCTTGTTATCAACAGCAGCCTTTTAAACTCACCTGAGCTAACAGGTATGTGAGCTGGTTACTCTGCTGCGCTTAAAATTTCTTTTTTGGTTTGCTACAATGCCTTTTCTGAAACGTTGTCTACCTCTGCTGGAACACTGACTTCTTTCATTTAATGCCTGCAGACTATAAAAGAGAAACCAACCCAAAAAGTTTGGTTGATTAGTCAGTGGCATTCTTTTAAACTGTTGCTTATGGCGGTCTCTGTGAGCTTCTCAGTGACATTCAGCCATCCAGGTATCCCGCCTGCAGTAGACGGAATGTGGCAATGGAACGCTGGCTGCGCGTGTCATAATAGGCTCTGAGCCTTTATATACCTGCGCACAGCAGCAGCCACCTTCAGTCTGCTGCTGGACAGCCAGCAGCAGCAGCAGCAGGAGAGGTAATTAATCAGCAACCCTCCTGCTAAGGGTAGACAGCTGCTCGTTCCACCCCCCCCCCGCCTTAATTGGTTCTCCTCCCTTCCAACGGTGTTGAGGCGGGTGGGAACAGCCGGGGGTTGAGGGTACTGTGCTAAAAGAGGTGGAGTTATGCAGATCTAAAACGCGTGGATTGCAGCAGCAGCAAGCCGAAAAGTGCAGGCATGTGAGGGATCTAGAGGTTGACAGCATGTCTTCTTAACGGGAGTCCAGGTGGCCATCTCCACAAATGGACTTTTCAGAATCCTTGGGTGGCACCGTAGTCGGAAACCAATTCTGGTTATCGCTTCTCGGCCTTTTGGCTAAGATCAAGTGTAGTATCTGTTCTTATCAGTTTAATATCTGATACGTCCCCTATCTGGGGACCATATATTAAATGGATTTTTAGAACAGGGAGATGGAAAAAGAGCTTGCTCTGTCCACTCCACGCATTGACCTGGTATTGCAGTATCTCCAGGACCGGTGCACCCCTTCTTTAATGCAGTTTCTATAATCAGAAAGAATTGAATTCAATGCTTTTTGTTCATTTTGCTTGTTTGTCGGATTTTGGGATGGACTCTTTGGCTTTGCTTTTCTTCTCCTCATTGGATTTTTCATGTTAAAAGTTGCAGAAGCCAGATGACAAGCTCATTTTCGTTCAACTTCAGCAACTGTGCATTGCATTGCCATGTAATGTAATGTAATGCAATGCTATCTATCTAGCTCTCCCTCTATACTTCCTTTTGGATAAACAGACATATTAGGCAAGCATTTTGGAGCTTTCACCTAAATAACTACAGGTGGTGAGATAAGCTGCACAATATAATTGACCTTTCAGTATATTGTTGCACACACACCATCTATTTAGCAAATGCCCTTGTTATCAACAGCAGCCTTTTAAACTCACCTGAGCTAACAGGTATGTGAGCTGGTTACTCTGCTGCGCTTAAAATTTCTTTTTTGGTTTGCTACAATGCCTTTTCTGAAACGTTGTCTCCCTCTGCTGGAACACTGACTTCTTTCATTTAATGCCTGCAGACTATAAAAGAGAAACCAACCCAAAAAGTTTGGTTGATTAGTCTGTGGCATTCTTTTAAACTGTTGCTTATGGCGGTCTCTGTGAGCTTCTCAGTGACATTCAGCCATCCAGGTATCCCGCCTGCAGTAGACGGAATGTGGCAATGGAACGCTGGCTGCGCGTGTCATAATAGGCTCTGAGCCTTTATATACCTGCGCACAGCAGCAGCCACCTTCAGTCTGCTGCTGGACAGCCAGCAGCAGCAGCAGCAGGAGAGGTAATTAATCAGCAACCCTCCTGCTAAGGGTAGACAGCTGCTCGTTCCACCCCCCCCCCGCCTTAATTGGTTCTCCTCCCTTCCAACGGTGTTGAGGCGGGTGGGAACAGCCGGGGGTTGAGGGTACTGTGCTAAAAGAGGTGGAGTTATGCAGATCTAAAACGCGTGGATTGCAGCAGCAGCAAGCCGAAAAGTGCAGGCATGTGAGGTATCTAGAGGTTGACAGCATGTCTTCTTAACGGGAGTCCAGGTGGCCATCTCCACAAATGGACTTTTCAGAATCCTTGGGTGGCACCGTAGTCGGAAACCAATTCTGGTTATCGCTTCTCGGCCTTTTGGCTAAGATCAAGTGTAGTATCTGTTCTTATCAGTTTAATATCTGATACGTCCCCTATCTGGGGACCATATATTAAATGGATTTTTAGAACAGGGAGATGGAAAAAGAGCTTGCTCTGTCCACTCCACGCATTGACCTGGTATTGCAGTATCTCCAGGACCGGTGCACCCCTTCTTTAATGCAGTTTCTAAAATCAGAAAGAATTGAATTCAATGCTTTTTGTTCATTTTGCTTGTTTGTCGGATTTTGGGATGGACTCTTTGGCTTTGCTTTTCTTCTCCTCATTGGATTTTTCATGTTAAAAGTTGCAGAAGCCAGATGACAAGCTCATTTTGGTTCAACTTCAGCAACTGTGCATTGCATTGCCATGTAATGTAATGTAATGCAATGCTATCTATCTAGCTCTCCCTCTATACTTCCTTTTGGATAAACAGACATATTAGGCAAGCATTTTGGAGCTTTCACCTAAATAACTACAGGTGGTGAGATAAGCTGCACAATATAATTGACCTTTCAGTATATTGTTGCACACACACCATCTATTTAGCAAATGCCCTTGTTATCAACAGCAGCCTTTTAAACTCACCTGAGCTAACAGGTATGTGAGCTGGTTACTCTGCTGCGCTTAAAATTTCTTTTTTGGTTTGCTACAATGCCTTTTCTGAAACGTTGTCTACCTCTGCTGGAACACTGACTTCTTTCATTTAATGCCTGCAGACTATAAAAGAGAAACCAACCCAAAAAGTTTGGTTGATTAGTCAGTGGCATTCTTTTAAACTGTTGCTTATGGCGGTCTCTGTGAGCTTCTCAGTGACATTCAGCCATCCAGGTATCCCGCCTGCAGTAGACGGAATGTGGCAATGGAACGCTGGCTGCGCGTGTCATAATAGGCTCTGAGCCTTTATATACCTGCGCACAGCAGCAGCCACCTTCAGTCTGCTGCTGGACAGCCAGCAGCAGCAGCAGCAGGAGAGGTAATTAATCAGCAACCCTCCTGCTAAGGGTAGACAGCTGCTCGTTCCACCCCCCCCCCGCCTTAATTGGTTCTCCTCCCTTCCAACGGTGTTGAGGCGGGTGGGAACAGCCGGGGGTTGAGGGTACTGTGCTAAAAGAGGTGGAGTTATGCAGATCTAAAACGCGTGGATTGCAGCAGCAGCAAGCCGAAAAGTGCAGGCATGTGAGGGATCTAGAGGTTGACAGCATGTCTTCTTAACGGGAGTCCAGGTGGCCATCTCCACAAATGGACTTTTCAGAATCCTTGGGTGGCACCGTAGTCGGAAACCAATTCTGGTTATCGCTTCTCGGCCTTTTGGCTAAGATCAAGTGTAGTATCTGTTCTTATCAGTTTAATATCTGATACGTCCCCTATCTGGGGACCATATATTAAATGGATTTTTAGAACAGGGAGATGGAAAAAGAGCTTGCTCTGTCCACTCCACGCATTGACCTGGTATTGCAGTATCTCCAGGACCGGTGCACCCCTTCTTTAATGCAGTTTCTATAATCAGAAAGAATTTAATTCAATGCTTTTTGTTCATTTTGCTTGTTTGTCGGATTTTGGGATGGACTCTTTGGCTTTGCTTTTCTTCTCCTCATTGGATTTTTCATGTTAAAAGTTGCAGAAGCCAGATGACAAGCTCATTTTGGTTCAACTTCAGCAACTGTGCATTGCATTGCCATGTAATGTAATGTAATGCAATGCTATCTATCTAGCTCTCCCTCTATACTTCCTTTTGGATAAACAGACATATTAGGCAAGCATTTTGGAGCTTTCACCTAAATAACTACAGGTGGTGAGATAAGCTGCACAATATAATTGACCTTTCAGTATATTGTTGCACACACACCATCTATTTAGCAAATGCCCTTGTTATCAACAGCAGCCTTTTAAACTCACCTGAGCTAACAGGTATGTGAGCTGGTTACTCTGCTGCGCTTAAAATTTCTTTTTTGGTTTGCTACAATGCCTTTTCTGAAACGTTGTCTCCCTCTGCTGGAACACTGACTTCTTTCATTTAATGCCTGCAGACTATAATAGAGAAACCAACCCAAAAAGTTTGGTTGATTAGTCTGTGGCATTCTTTTAAACTGTTGCTTATGGCGGTCTCTGTGAGCTTCTCAGTGACATTCAGCCATCCAGGTATCCCGCCTGCAGTAGACGGAATGTGGCAATGGAACGCTGGCTGCGCGTGTCATAATAGGCTCTGAGCCTTTATATACCTGCGCACAGCAGCAGCCACCTTCAGTCTGCTGCTGGACAGCCAGCAGCAGCAGCAGCAGGAGAGGTAATTAATCAGCAACCCTCCTGCTAAGGGTAGACAGCTGCTCGTTCCACCCCCCCCCCGCCTTAATTGGTTCTCCTCCCTTCCAACGGTGTTGAGGCGGGTGGGAACAGCCGGGGGTTGAGGGTACTGTGCTAAAAGAGGTGGAGTTATGCAGATCTAAAACGCGTGGATTGCAGCAGCAGCAGCAAGCCGAAAAGTGCAGGCATGTGAGGGATCTAGAGGTTGACAGCATGTCTTCTTAACGGGAGTCCAGGTGGCCATCTCCACAAATGGACTTTTCAGAATCCTTGGGTGGCACCGTAGTCGGAAATCAATTCTGGTTATCGCTTCTCGGCCTTTTGGCTAAGATCAAGTGTAGTATCTGTTCTTATCAGTTTAATATCTGATACGTCCCCTATCTGGGGACCATATATTAAATGGATTTTTAGAACAGGGAGATGGAAAAAGAGCTTGCTCTGTCCACTCCACGCATTGACCTGGTATTGCAGTATCTCCAGGACCGGTGCACCCCTTCTTTAATGCAGTTTCTATAATCAGAAAGAATTGAATTCAATGCTTTTTGTTCATTTTGCTTGTTTGTCGGATTTTGGGATGGACTCTTTGGCTTTGCTTTTCTTCTCCTCATTGGATTTTTCATGTTAAAAGTTGCAGAAGCCAGATGACAAGCTCATTTTGGTTCAACTTCAGCAACTGTGCATTGCATTGCCATGTAATGTAATGTAATGCAATGCTATCTATCTAGCTCTCCCTCTATACTTCCTTTTGGATAAACAGACATATTAGGCAAGCATTTTGGAGCTTTCACCTAAATAACTACAGGTGGTGAGATAAGCTGCACAATATAATTGACCTTTCAGTATATTGTTGCACACACACCATCTATTTAGCAAATGCCCTTGTTATCAACAGCAGCCTTTTAAACTCACCTGAGCTAACAGGTATGTGAGCTGGTTACTCTGCTGCGCTTAAAATTTCTTTTTTGGTTTGCTACAATGCCTTTTCTGAAACGTTGTCTCCCTCTGCTGGAACACTGACTTCTTTCATTTAATGCCTGCAGACTATAAAAGAGAAACCAACCCAAAAAGTTTGGTTGATTAGTCTGTGGCATTCTTTTAAACTGTTGCTTATGGCGGTCTCTGTGAGCTTCTCAGTGACATTCAGCCATCCAGGTATCCCGCCTGCAGTAGACGGAATGTGGCAATGGAACGCTGGCTGCGCGTGTCATAATAGGCTCTGAGCCTTTATATACCTGCGCACAGCAGCAGCCACCTTCAGTCTGCTGCTGGACAGCCAGCAGCAGCAGCAGCAGGAGAGGTAATTAATCAGCAACCCTCCTGCTAAGGGTAGACAGCTGCTCGTTCCACCCCCCCCCCGCCTTAATTGGTTCTCCTCCCTTCCAACGGTGTTGAGGCGGGTGGGAACAGCCGGGGGTTGAGGGTACTGTGCTAAAAGAGGTGGAGTTATGCATATCTATAACGCGTGGATTGCAGCAGCAGCAAGCCGAAAAGTGCAGGCATGTGAGGGATCTAGAGGTTGACAGCATGTCTTCTTAACGGGAGTCCAGGTGGCCATCTCCACAAATGGACTTTTCAGAATCCTTGGGTGGCACCGTAGTCGGAAACCAATTCTGGTTATCGCTTCTCGGCCTTTTGGCTAAGATCAAGTGTAGTATCTGTTCTTATCAGTTTAATATCTGATACGTCCCCTATCTGGGGACCATATATTAAATGGATTTTTAGAACAGGGAGATGGAAAAAGAGCTTGCTCTGTCCACTCCACGCATTGACCTGGTATTGCAGTATCTCCAGGACCGGTGCACCCCTTCTTTAATGCAGTTTCTAAAATCAGAAAGAATTGAATTCAATGCTTTTTGTTCATTTTGCTTGTTTGTCGGATTTTGGGATGGACTCTTTGGCTTTGCTTTTCTTCTCCTCATTGGATTTTTCATGTTAAAAGTTGCAGAAGCCAGATGACAAGCTCATTTTGGTTCAACTTCAGCAACTGTGCATTGCATTGCCATGTAATGTAATGTAATGCAATGCTATCTATCTAGCTCTCCCTCTATACTTCCTTTTGGATAAACAGACATATTAGGCAAGCATTTTGGAGCTTTCACCTAAATAACTACAGGTGGTGAGATAAGCTGCACAATATAATTGACCTTTCAGTATATTGTTGCACACACACCATCTATTTAGCAAATGCCCTTGTTATCAACAGCAGCCTTTTAAACTCACCTGAGCTAACAGGTATGTGAGCTGGTTACTCTGCTGCGCTTAAAATTTCTTTTTTGGTTTGCTACAATGCCTTTTCTGAAACGTTGTCTCCCTCTGCTGGAACACTGACTTCTTTCATTTAATGCCTGCAGACTATAAAAGAGAAACCAACCCAAAAAGTTTGGTTGATTAGTCTGTGGCATTCTTTTAAACTGTTGCTTATGGCGGTCTCTGTGAGCTTCTCAGTGACATTCAGCCATCCAGGTATCCCGCCTGCAGTAGACGGAATGTGGCAATGGAACGCTGGCTGCGCGTGTCATAATAGGCTCTGAGCCTTTATATACCTGCGCACAGCAGCAGCCACCTTCAGTCTGCTGCTGGACAGCCAGCAGCAGCAGCAGCAGGAGAGGTAATTAATCAGCAACCCTCCTGCTAAGGGTAGACAGCTGCTCGTTCCACCCCCCCCCCCCCCCGCCTTAATTGGTTCTCCTCCCTTCCAACGGTGTTGAGGCGGGTGGGAACAGCCGGGGGTTGAGGGTACTGTGCTAAAAGAGGTGGAGTTATGCAGATCTAAAACGCGTGGATTGCAGCAGCAGCAAGCCGAAAAGTGCAGGCATGTGAGGGATCTAGAGGTTGACAGCATGTCTTCTTAACGGGAGTCCAGGTGGCCATCTCCACAAATGGACTTTTCAGAATCCTTGGGTGGCACCGTAGTCGGAAACCAATTCTGGTTATCGCTTCTCGGCCTTTTGGCTAAGATCAAGTGTAGTATCTGTTCTTATCAGTTTAATATCTGATACGTCCCCTATCTGGGGACCATATATTAAATGGATTTTTAGAACAGGGAGATGGAAAAAGAGCTTGCTCTGTCCACTCCACGCATTGACCTGGTATTGCAGTATCTCCAGGACCGGTGCACCCCTTCTTTAATGCAGTTTCTAAAATCAGAAAGAATTGAATTCAATGCTTTTTGTTCATTTTGCTTGTTTGTCGGATTTTGGGATGGACTCTTTGGCTTTGCTTTTCTTCTCCTCATTGGATTTTTCATGTTAAAAGTTGCAGAAGCCAGATGACAAGCTCATTTTGGTTCAACTTCAGCAACTGTGCATTGCATTGCCATGTAATGTAATGTAATGCAATGCTATCTATCTAGCTCTCCCTCTATACTTCCTTTTGGATAAACAGACATATTAGGCAAGCATTTTGGAGCTTTCACCTAAATAACTACAGGTGGTGAGATAAGCTGCACAATATAATTGACCTTTCAGTATATTGTTGCACACACACCATCTATTTAGCAAATGCCCTTGTTATCAACAGCAGCCTTTTAAACTCACCTGAGCTAACAGGTATGTGAGCTGGTTACTCTGCTGCGCTTAAAATTTCTTTTTTGGTTTGCTACAATGCCTTTTCTGAAACGTTGTCTCCCTCTGCTGGAACACTGACTTCTTTCATTTAATGCCTGCAGACTATAAAAGAGAAACCAACCCAAAAAGTTTGGTTGATTAGTCTGTGGCATTCTTTTAAACTGTTGCTTATGGCGGTCTCTGTGAGCTTCTCAGTGACATTCAGCCATCCAGGTATCCCGCCTGCAGTAGACGGAATGTGGCAATGGAACGCTGGCTGCGCGTGTCATAATAGGCTCTGAGCCTTAATATACCTGCGCACAGCAGCAGCCACCTTCAGTCT
Source organism: Phyllobates terribilis (assembly GCF_046119375.1). NCBI lineage: Eukaryota > Metazoa > Chordata > Amphibia > Anura > Dendrobatidae > Phyllobates > Phyllobates terribilis. The sequence goes on along the minus strand of NW_027362800.1, from coordinate 9,230,058 downwards.
GCTGCTGGACAGCCAGCAGCAGCAGCAGCAGGAGAGGTAATTAATCAGCAACCCTCCTGCTAAGGGTAGACAGCTGCTCGTTCCACCCCCCCCCCCGCCTTAATTGGTTCTCCTCCCTTCCAACGGTGTTGAGGCGGGTGGGAACAGCCGGGGGTTGAGGGTACTGTGCTAAAAGAGGTGGAGTTATGCAGATCTAAAACGCGTGGATTGCAGCAGCAGCAAGCCGAAAAGTGCAGGCATGTGAGGGATCTAGAGGTTGACAGCATGTCTTCTTAACGGGAGTCCAGGTGGCCATCTCCACAAATGGACTTTTCAGAATCCTTGGGTGGCACCGTAGTCGGAAACCAATTCTGGTTATCGCTTCTCGGCCTTTTGGCTAAGATCAAGTGTAGTATCTGTTCTTATCAGTTTAATATCTGATACGTCCCCTATCTGGGGACCATATAATAAATGGATTTTTAGAACAGGGAGATGGAAAAAGAGCTTGCTCTGTCCACTCCACGCATTGACCTGGTATTGCAGTATCTCCAGGACCGGTGCACCCCTTCTTTAATGCAGTTTCTAAAATCAGAAAGAATTGAATTCAATGCTTTTTGTTCATTTTGCTTGTTTGTCGGATTTTGGGATGGACTCTTTGGCTTTGCTTTTCTTCTCCTCATTGGATTTTTCATGTTAAAAGTTGCAGAAGCCAGATGACAAGCTCATTTTGGTTCAACTTCAGCAACTGTGCATTGCATTGCCATGTAATGTAATGTAATGCAATGCTATCTATCTAGCTCTCCCTCTATACTTCCTTTTGGATAAACAGACATATTAGGCAAGCATTTTGGAGCTTTCACCTAAATAACTACAGGTGGTGAGATAAGCTGCACAATATAATTGACCTTTCAGTATATTGTTGCACACACACCATCTATTTAGCAAATGCCCTTGTTATCAACAGCAGCCTTTTAAACTCACCTGAGCTAACAGGTATGTGAGCTGGTTACTCTGCTGCGCTTAAAATTTCTTTTTTGGTTTGCTACAATGCCTTTTCTGAAACGTTGTCTCCCTCTGCTGGAACACTGACTTCTTTCATTTAATGCCTGCAGACTATAAAAGAGAATCCAACCCAAAAAGTTTGGTTGATTAGTCTGTGGCATTCTTTTAAACTGTTGCTTATGGCGGTCTCTGTGAGCTTCTCAGTGACATTCAGCCATCCAGGTATCCCGCCTGCAGTAGACGGAATGTGGCAATGGAACGCTGGCTGCGCGTGTCATAATAGGCTCTGAGCCTTTATATACCTGCGCACAGCAGCAGCCACCTTCAGTCTGCTGCTGGACAGCCAGCAGCAGCAGCAGCAGGAGAGGTAATTAATCAGCAACCCTCCTGCTAAGGGTAGACAGCTGCTCGTTCCACCCCCCCCCCGCCTTAATTGGTTCTCCTCCCTTCCAACGGTGTTGAGGCGGGTGGGAACAGCCGGGGGTTGAGGGTACTGTGCTAAAAGAGGTGGAGTTATGCAGATCTAAAACGCGTGGATTGCAGCAGCAGCAAGCCGAAAAGTGCAGGCATGTGAGGGATCTAGAGGTTGACAGCATGTCTTCTTAACGGGAGTCCAGGTGGCCATCTCCACAAATGGACTTTTCAGAATCCTTGGGTGGCACCGTAGTCGGAAAACCAATTCTGGTTATCGCTTCTCGGCCTTTTGGCTAAGATCAAGTGTAGTATCTGTTCTTATCAGTTTAATATCTGATACGTCCCCTATCTGGGGACCATATATTAAATGGATTTTTAGAACAGGGAGATGGAAAAAGAGCTTGCTCTGTCCACTCCACGCATTGACCTGGTATTGCAGTATCTCCAGGACCGGTGCACCCCTTCTTTAATGCAGTTTCTAAAATCAGAAAGAATTGAATTCAATGCTTTTTGTTCATTTTGCTTGTTTGTCGGATTTTGGGATGGACTCTTTGGCTTTGCTTTTCTTCTCCTCATTGGATTTTTCATGTTAAAAGTTGCAGAAGCCAGATGACAAGCTCATTTTGGTTCAACTTCAGCAACTGTGCATTGCATTGCCATGTAATGTAATGTAATGCAATGCTATCTATCTAGCTCTCCCTCTATACTTCCTTTTGGATAAACAGACATATTAGGCAAGCATTTTGGAGCTTTCACCTAAATAACTACAGGTGGTGAGATAAGCTGCACAATATAATTGACCTTTCAGTATATTGTTGCACACACACCATCTATTTAGCAAATGCCCTTGTTATCAACAGCAGCCTTTTAAACTCACCTGAGCTAACAGGTATGTGAGCTGGTTACTCTGCTGCGCTTAAAATTTCTTTTTTGGTTTGCTACAATGCCTTTTCTGAAAAGTTGTCTCCCTCTGCTGGAACACTGACTTCTTTCATTTAATGCCTGCAGACTATAAAAGAGAAACCAACCCAAAAAGTTTGGTTGATTAGTCTGTGGCATTCTTTTAAACTGTTGCTTATGGCGGTCTCTGTGAGCTTCTCAGTGACATTCAGCCATCCAGGTATCCCGCCTGCAGTAGACGGAATGTGGCAATGGAACGCTGGCTGCGCGTGTCATAATAGGCTCTGAGCCTTTATATACCTGCGCACAGCAGCAGCCACCTTCAGTCTGCTGCTGGACAGCCAGCAGCAGCAGCAGCAGGAGAGGTAATTAATCAGCAACCCTCCTGCTAAGGGTAGACAGCTGCTCGTTCCACCCCCCCCCCCGCCTTAATTGGTTCTCCTCCCTTCCAACGGTGTTGAGGCGGGTGGGAACAGCCGGGGGTTGAGGGTACTGTGCTAAAAGAGGTGGAGTTATGCAGATCTAAAACGCGTGGATTGCAGCAGCAGCAAGCCGAAAAGTGCAGGCATGTGAGGGATCTAGAGGTTGACAGCATGTCTTCTTAACGGGAGTCCAGGTGGCCATCTCCACAAATGGACTTTTCAGAATCCTTGGGTGGCACCGTAGTCGGAAACCAATTCTGGTTATCGCTTCTCGGCCTTTTGGCTAAGATCAAGTGTAGTATCTGTTCTTATCAGTTTAATATCTGATACGTCCCCTATCTGGGGACCATATATTAAATGGATTTTTAGAACAGGGAGATGGAAAAAGAGCTTGCTCTGTCCACTCCACGCATTGACCTGGTATTGCAGTATCTCCAGGACCGGTGCACCCCTTCTTTAATGCAGTTTCTAAAATCAGAAAGAATTGAATTCAATGCTTTTTGTTCATTTTGCTTGTTTGTCGGATTTTGGGATGGACTCTTTGGCTTTGCTTTTCTTCTCCTCATTGGATTTTTCATGTTAAAAGTTGCAGAAGCCAGATGACAAGCTCATTTTGGTTCAACTTCAGCAACTGTGCATTGCATTGCCATGTAATGTAATGTAATGCAATGCTATCTATCTAGCTCTCCCTCTATACTTCCTTTTGGATAAACAGACATATTAGGCAAGCATTTTGGAGCTTTCACCTAAATAACTACAGGTGGTGAGATAAGCTGCACAATATAATTGACCTTTCAGTATATTGTTGCACACACACCATCTATTTAGCAAATGCCCTTGTTATCAACAGCAGCCTTTTAAACTCATCTGAGCTAACAGGTATGTGAGCTGGTTACTCTGCTGCGCTTAAAATTTCTTTTTTGGTTTGCTACAATGCCTTTTCTGAAACGTTGTCTCCCTCTGCTGGAACACTGACTTCTTTCATTTAATGCCTGCAGACTATAAAAGAGAAACCAACCCAAAAAGTTTGGTTGATTAGTCTGTGGCATTCTTTTAAACTGTTGCTTATGGCGGTCTCTGTGAGCTTCTCAGTGACATTCAGCCATCCAGGTATCCCGCCTGCAGTAGACGGAATGTGGCAATGGAACGCTGGCTGCGCGTGTCATAATAGGCTCTGAGCCTTTATATACCTGCGCACAGCAGCAGCCACCTTCAGTCTGCTGCTGGACAGCCAGCAGCAGCAGCAGCAGGAGAGGTAATTAATCAGCAACCCTCCTGCTAAGGGTAGACAGCTGCTCGTTCCACCCCCCCCCGCCTTAATTGGTTCTCCTCCCTTCCAACGGTGTTGAGGCGGGTGGGAACAGCCGGGGGTTGAGGGTACTGTGCTAAAAGAGGTGGAGTTATGCAGATCTAAAACACGTGGATTGCAGCAGCAGCAAGCCGAAAAGTGCAGGCATGTGAGGGATCTAGAGGTTGACAGCATGTCTTCTTAACGGGAGTCCAGGTGGCCATCTCCACAAATGGACTTTTCAGAATCCTTGGGTGGCACCGTAGTCGGAAACCAATTCTGGTTATCGCTTCTCGGCCTTTTGGCTATGATCAAGTGTAGTATCTGTTCTTATCAGTTTAATATCTGATACGTCCCCTATCTGGGGACCATATATTAAATGGATTTTTAGAACAGGGAGATGGAAAAAGAGCTTGCTCTGTCCACTCCACGCATTGACCTGGTATTGCAGTATCTCCAGGACCGGTGCACCCCTTCTTTAATGCAGTTTCTAAAATCAGAAAGAATTGAATTCAATGCTTTTTGTTCATTTTGCTTGTTTGTCGGATTTTGGGATGGACTCTTTGGCTTTGCTTTTCTTCTCCTCATTGGATTTTTCATGTTAAAAGTTGCAGAAGCCAGATGACAAGCTCATTTTGGTTCAACTTCAGCAACTGTGCATTGCATTGCCATGTAATGTAATGTAATGCAATGCTATCTATCTAGCTCTCCCTCTATACTTCCTTTTGGATAAACAGACATATTAGGCAAGCATTTTGGAGCTTTCACCTAAATAACTACAGGTGGTGAGATAAGCTGCACAATATAATTGACCTTTCAGTATATTGTTGCACACACACCATCTATTTAGCAAATGCCCTTGTTATCAACAGCAGCCTTTTAAACTCACCTGAGCTAACAGGTATGTGAGCTGGTTACTCTGCTGCGCTTAAAATTTCTTTTTTGGTTGGCTACAATGCCTTTTCTGAAACGTAGTCTCCCTCTGCTGGAACACTGACTTCTTTCATTTAATGCCTGCAGACTATAAAAGAGAAACCAACCCAAAAAGTTTGGTTGATTAGTCTGTGGCATTCTTTTAAACTGTTGCTTATGGCGGTCTCTGTGAGCTTCTCAGTGACATTCAGCCATCCAGGTATCCCGCCTGCAGTAGACGGAATGTGGCAATGGAACGCTGGCTGCGCGTGTCATAATAGGCTCTGAGCCTTTATATACCTGCGCACAGCAGCAGCCACCTTCAGTCTGCTGCTGGACAGCCAGCAGCAGCAGCAGCAGGAGAGGTAATTAATCAGCAACCCTCCTGCTAAGGGTAGACAGCTGCTCGTTCCACCCCCCCCCCGGGTTAATTGGTTCTCCTCCCTTCCAACGGTGTTGAGGCGGGTGGGAACAGCCGGGGGTTGAGGGTACTGTGCTAAAAGAGGTGGAGTTATGCAGATCTAAAACGCGTGGATTGCAGCAGCAGGAAGCCGAAAAGTGCAGGCATGTAAGGGATCTAGAGGTTGACAGCATGTCTTCTTAACGGGAGTCCAGGTGGCCATCTCCACAAATGGACTTTTCAGAATCCTTGGGTGGCACCGTAGTCGGAAACCAATTCTGGTTATCGCTTCTCGGCCTTTTGGCTAAGATCAAGTGTAGTATCTGTTCTTATCAGTTTAATATCTGATACGTCCCCTATCTGGGGACCATATATTAAATTGATTTTTAGAACAGGGAGATGGAAAAAGAGCTTGCTCTGTCCACTCCACGCATTGACCTGGTATTGCAGTATCTCCAGGACCGGTGCACCCCTTCTTTAATGCAGTTTCTAAAATCAGAAAGAATTGAATTCAATGCTTTTTGTTCATTTTGCTTGTTTGTCGGATTTTGGGATGGACTCTTTGGCTTTGCTTTTCTTCTCCTCATTGGATTTTTCATGTTAAAAGTTGCAGAAGCCAGATGACAAGCTCATTTTGGTTCAACTTCAGCAACTGTGCATTGCATTGCCATGTAATGTAATGTAATGCAATGCTATCTATCTAGCTCTCCCTCTATACTTCCTTTTGGATAAACAGACATATTAGGCAAGCATTTTGGAGCTTTCACCTAAATAACTACAGGTGGTGAGATAAGCTGCACAATATAATTGACCTTTCAGTATATTGTTGCACACACACCATCTATTTAGCAAATGCCCTTGTTATCAACAGCAGCCTTTTAAACTCACCTGAGCTAACAGGTATGTGAGCTGGTTACTCTGCTGCGCTTAAAATTTCTTTTTTGGTTTGCTACAATGCCATTTCTGAAACGTTGTCTCCCTCTGCTGGAACACTGACTTCTTTCATTTAATGCCTGCAGACTATAAAAGAGAAACCAACCCAAAAAGTTTGGTTGATTAGTCTGTGGCATTCTTTTAAACTGTTGCTTATGGCGGTCTCTGTGAGCTTCTCAGTGACATTCAGCCATCCAGGTATCCCGCCTGCAGTAGACGGAATGTGGCAATGGAACGCTGGCTGCGCGTGTCATAATAGGCTCTGAGCCTTTATATACCTGCGCACAGCAGCAGCCACCTTCAGTCTGCTGCTGGACAGCCAGCAGCAGCAGCAGCAGGAGAGGTAATTAATCAGCAACCCTCCTGCTAAGGGTAGACAGCTGCTCGTTCCATCCCCCCCCCCCCCCGCCTTAATTGGTTCTCCTCCCTTCCAACGGTGTTGAGGCGGGTGGGAACAGCCGGGGGTTGAGGGTACTGTGCTAAAAGAGGTGGAGTTATGCAGATCTAAAACGCGTGGATTGCAGCAGCAGCAAGCCGAAAAGTGCAGGCATGTGAGGGATCTAGAGGTTGACAGCATGTCTTCTTAACGGGAGTCCAGGTGGCCATCTCCACAAATGGACTTTTCAGAATCCTTGGGTGGCACCGTAGTCGGAAACCAATTCTGGTTATCGCTTCTCGGCCTTTTGGCTAAGATCAAGTGTAGTATCTGTTCTTATCAGTTTAATATCTGATACGTCCCCTATCTGGGGACCATATATTAAATGGATTTTTAGAACAGGGAGATGGAAAAAGAGCTTGCTCTGTCCACTCCACGCATTGACCTGGTATTGCAGTATCTCCAGGACCGGTGCACCCCTTCTTTAATGCAGTTTCTAAAATCAGAAAGAATTGAATTCAATGCTTTTTGTTCATTTTGCTTGTTTGTCGGATTTTGGGATGGACTCTTTGGCTTTGCTTTTCTTCTCCTCATTGGATTTTTCATGTTAAAAGTTGCAGAAGCCAGATGACAAGCTCATTTTGGTTCAACTTCAGCAACTGTGCATTGCATTGCCATGTAATGTAATGTAATGCAATGCTATCTATCTAGCTCTCCCTCTATACTTCCTTTTGGATAAACAGACATATTAGGCAAGCATTTTGGAGCTTTCACCTAAATAACTACAGGTGGTGAGATAAGCTGCACAATATAATTGACCTTTCAGTATATTGTTGCACACACACCATCTATTTAGCAAATGCCCTTGTTATCAACAGCAGCCTTTTAAACTCACCTGAGCTAACAGGTATGTGAGCTGGTTACTCTGCTGCGCTTAAAATTTCTTTTTTGGTTTGCTACAATGCCTTTTCTGAAACGTTGTCTCCCTCTGCTGGAACACTGACTTCTTTCATTTAATGCCTGCAGACTATAAAAGAGAAACCAACCCAAAAAGTTTGGTTGATTAGTCTGTGGCATTCTTTTAAACTGTTGCTTATGGCGGTCTCTGTGAGCTTCTCAGTGACATTCAGCCATCCAGGTATCCCGCCTGCAGTAGACGGAATGTGGCAATGGAACGCTGGCTGCGCGTGTCATAATAGGCTCTGAGCCTTTATATACCTGCGCACAGCAGCAGCCACCTTCAGTCTGCTGCTGGACAGCCAGCAGCAGCAGCAGCAGGAGAGGTAATTAATCAGCAACCCTCCTGCTAAGGGTAGACAGCTGCTCGTTCCACCCCCCCCCCCCGCCTTAATTGGTTCTCCTCCCTTCCAACGGTGTTGAGGCGGGTGGGAACAGCCGGGGGTTGAGGGTACTGTGCTAAAAGAGGTGGAGTTATGCAGATCTAAAACGCGTGGATTGCAGCAGCAGCAAGCCGAAAAGTGCAGGCATGTGAGGGATCTAGAGGTTGACAGCATGTCTTCTTAACGGGAGTCCAGGTGGCCATCTCCACAAATGGACTTTTCAGAATCCTTGGGTGGCACCGTAGTCGGAAACCAATTCTGGTTATCGCTTCTCGGCCTTTTGGCTAAGATCAAGTGTAGTATCTGTTCTTATCAGTTTAATATCTGATACGTCCCCTATCTGGGGACCATATATTAAATGGATTTTTAGAACAGGGAGATGGAAAAAGAGCTTGCTCTGTCCACTCCACGCATTGACCTGGTATTGCAGTATCTCCAGGACCGGTGCACCCCTTCTTTAATGCAGTTTCTAAAATCAGAAAGAATTGAATTCAATGCTTTTTGTTCATTTTGCTTGTTTGTCGGATTTTGGGATGGACTCTTTGGCTTTGCTTTTCTTCTCCTCATTGGATTTTTCATGTTAAAAGTTGCAGAAGCCAGATGACAAGCTCATTTTGGTTCAACTTCAGCAACTGTGCATTGCATTGCCATGTAATGTAATGTAATGCAATGCTATCTATCTAGCTCTACCTCTATACTTCCTTTTGGATAAACAGACATATTAGGCAAGCATTTTGGAGCTTTCACCTAAATAACTACAGGTGGTGAGATAAGCTGCACAATATAATTGACCTTTCAGTATATTGTTGCACACACACCATCTATTTAGCAAATGCCCTTGTTATCAACAGCAGCCTTTTAAACTCACCTGAGCTAACAGGTATGTGAGCTGGTTACTCTGCTGCGCTTAAAATTTCTTTTTTGGTTTGCTACAATGCCTTTTCTGAAACGTTGTCTCCCTCTGCTGGAACACTGACTTCTTTCATTTAATGCCTGCAGACTATAAAAGAGAAACCAACCCAAAAAGTTTGGTTGATTAGTCTGTGGCATTCTTTTAAACTGTTGCTTATGGCGGTCTCTGTGAGCTTCTCAGTGACATTCAGCCATCCAGGTATCCCGCCTGCAGTAGACGGAATGTGGCAATGGAACGCTGGCTGCGCGTGTCATAATAGGCTCTGAGCCTTTATATACCTGCGCACAGCAGCAGCCACCTTCAGTCTGCTGCTGGACAGCCAGCAGCAGCAGCAGCAGGAGAGGTAATTAATCAGCAACCCTCCTGCTAAGGGTAGACAGCTGCTCGTTCCACCCCCCCCCCCGCCTTAATTGGTTCTCCTCCCTTCCAACGGTGTTGAGGCGGGTGGGAACAGCCGGGGGTTGAGGGTACTGTGCTAAAAGAGGTGGAGTTATGCAGATCTAAAACGCGTGGATTGCAGCAGCAGCAAGCCGAAAAGTGCAGGCATGTGAGGGATCTAGAGGTTGACAGCATGTCTTCTTAACGGGAGTCCAGGTGGCCATCTCCACAAATGGACTTTTCAGAATCCTTGGGTGGCACCGTAGTCGGAAACCAATTCTGGTTATCGCTTCTCGGCCTTTTGGCTAAGATCAAGTGTAGTATCTGTTCTTATCAGTTTAATATCTGATACGTCCCCTATCTGGGGACCATATATTAAATGGATTTTTAGAACAGGGAGATGGAAAAAGAGCTTGCTCTGTCCACTCCACGCATTGACCTGGTATTGCAGTATCTCCAGGACCGGTGCACCCCTTCTTTAATGCAGTTTCTAAAATCAGAAAGAATTGAATTCAATGCTTTTTGTTCATTTTGCTTGTTTGTCGGATTTTGGGATGGACTCTTTGGCTTTGCTTTTCTTCTCCTCATTGGATTTTTCATGTTAAAAGTTGCAGAAGCCAGATGACAAGCTCATTTTGGTTCAACTTCAGCAACTGTGCATTGCATTGCCATGTAATGTAATGTAATGCAATGCTATCTATCTAGCTCTCCCTCTATACTTCCTTTTGGATAAACAGACATATTAGGCAAGCATTTTGGAGCTTTCACCTAAATAACTACAGGTGGTGAGATAAGCTGCACAATATAATTGACCTTTCAGTATATTGTTGCACACACACCATCTATTTAGCAAATGCCCTTGTTATCAACAGCAGCCTTTTAAACTCACCTGAGCTAACAGGTATGTGAGCTGGTTACTCTGCTGCGCTTAAAATTTCTTTTTTGGTTTGCTACAATGCCTTTTCTGAAACGTTGTCTCCCTCTGCTGGAACACTGACTTCTTTCATTTAATGCCTGCAGACTATAAAAGAGAAACCAACCCAAAAAGTTTGGTTGATTAGTCTGTGGCATTCTTTTAAACTGTTGCTTATGGCGGTCTCTGTGAGCTTCTCAGTGACATTCAGCCATCCAGGTATCCCGCCTGCAGTAGACGGAATGTGGCAATGGAACGCTGGCTGCGCGTGTCATAATAGGCTCTGAGCCTTTATATACCTGCGCACAGCAGCAGCCACCTTCATTCTGCTGCTGGACAGCCAGCAGCAGCAGCAGCAGGAGAGGTAATTAATCAGCAACCCTCCTGCTAAGGGTAGACAGCTGCTCGTTCCACCCCCCCCCCCGCCTTAATTGGTTCTCCTCCCTTCCAACGGTGTTGAGGCGGGTGGGAACAGCCGGGGGTTGAGGGTACTGTGCTAAAAGAGGTGGAGTTATGCAGATCTAAAACGCGTGGATTGCAGCAGCAGCAAGCCGAAAAGTGCAGGCATGTGAGGGATCTAGAGGTTGACAGCATGTCTTCTTAACGGGAGTCCAGGTGGCCATCTCCACAAATGGACTTTTCAGAATCCTTGGGTGGCACCGTAGTCGGAAACCAATTCTGGTTATCGCTTCTCGGCCTTTTGGCTAAGATCAAGTGTAGTATCTGTTCTTATCAGTTTAATATCTGATACGTCCCCTATCTGAGGACCATATATTAAATGGATTTTTAGAACAGGGAGATGGAAAAAGAGCTTGCTCTGTCCACTCCACGCATTGACCTGGTATTGCAGTATCTCCAGGACCGGTGCACCCCTTCTTTAATGCAGTTTCTAAAATCAGAAAGAATTGAATTCAATGCTTTTTGTTCATTTTGCTTGTTTGTCGGATTTTGGGATGGACTCTTTGGCTTTGCTTTTCTTCTCCTCATTGGATTTTTCATGTTAAAAGTTGCAGAAGCCAGATGACAAGCTCATTTTGGTTCAACTTCAGCAACTGTGCATTGCATTGCCATGTAATGTAATGTAATGCAATGCTATCTATCTAGCTCTCCCTCTATACTTCCTTTTGGATAAACAGACATATTAGGCAAGCATTTTGGAGCTTTCACCTAAATAACTACAGGTGGTGAGATAAGCTGCACAATATAATTGACCTTTCAGTATATTGTTGCACACACACCATCTATTTAGCAAATGCCCTTGTTATCAACAGCAGCCTTTTAAACTCACCTGAGCTAACAGGTATGTGAGCTGGTTACTCTGCTGCGCTTAAAATTTCTTTTTTGGTTTGCTACAATGCCTTTTCTGAAACGTTGTCTCCCTCTGCTGGAACACTGACTTCTTTCATTTAATGCCTGCAGACTATAAAAGAGAAACCAACCCAAAAAGTTTGGTTGATTAGTCTGTGGCATTCTTTTAAACTGTTGCTTATGGCGGTCTCTGTGAGCTTCTCAGTGACATTCAGCCATCCAGGTATCCCGCCTGCAGTAGACGGAATGTGGCAATGGAACGCTGGCTGCGCGTGTCATAATAGGCTCTGAGCCTTTATATACCTGCGCACAGCAGCAGATACCTTCAGTCTGCTGCCTGACAGCCAGCAGCAGCAGCAGCAGGAGAGGTAATTAATCAGCAACCCTCCTGCTAAGGGTAGACAGCTGCTCGTTCCACCCCCCCCCCCGCCTTAATTGGTTCTCCTCCCTTCCAACGGTGTGGAGGCGGGTGGGAACAGCCGGGGGTTGAGGGTACTGTGCTAAAAGAGGTGGAGTTATGCAGATCTAAAACGCGTGGATTGCAGCAGCAGCAAGCCGAAAAGTGCAGGCATGTGAGGGATCTAGAGGTTGACAGCATGTCTTCTTAACGGGAGTCCAGGTGGCCATCTCCACAAATGGACTTTTCAGAATCCTTGGGTGGCACCGTAGTCGGAAACCAATTCTGGTTATCGCTTCTCGGCCTTTTGGCTAAGATCAAGTGTAGTATCTGTTCTTATCAGTTTAATATCTGATACGTCCCCTATCTGGGGACCATATATTAAATGGATTTTTAGAACAGGGAGATGGAAAAAGAGCTTGCTCTGTCCACTCCACGCATTGACCTGGTATTGCAGTATCTCCAGGACCGGTGCACCCCTTCTTTAATGCAGTTTCTAAAATCAGAAAGAATTGAATTCAATGCTTTTTGTTCATTTTGCTTGTTTGTCGGATTTTGGGATGGACTCTTTGGCTTTGCTTTTCTTCTCCTCATTGGATTTTTCATGTTAAAAGTTGCAGAAGCCAGATGACAAGCTCATTTTGGTTCAACTTCAGCAATTGTGCATTGCATTGCCATGTAATGTAATGTAATGCAATGCTATCTATCTAGCTCTCCCTCTATACTTCCTTTTGGATAAACAGACATATTAGGCAAGCATTTTGGAGCTTTCACCTAAATAACTACAGGTGGTGAGATAAGCTGCACAATATAATTGACCTTTCAGTATATTGTTGCACACACACCATCTATTTAGCAAATGCCCTTGTTATCAACAGCAGCCTTTTAAACTCACCTGAGCTAACAGGTATGTGAGCTGGTTACTCTGCTGCGCTTAAAATTTCTTTTTTGGTTTGCTACAATGCCTTTTCTGAAACGTTGTCTCCCTCTGCTGGAACACTGACTTCTTTCATTTAATGCCTGCAGACTATAAAAGAGAAACCAACCCAAAAAGTTTGGTTGATTAGTCTGTGGCATTCTTTTAAACTGTTGCTTATGGCGGTCTCTGTGAGCTTCTCAGTGACATTCAGCCATCCAGGTATCCCGCCTGCAGTAGACGGAATGTGGCAATGGAACGCTGGCTGCGCGTGTCATAATAGGCTCTGAGCCTTTATATACCTGCGCACAGCAGCAGCCACCTTCAGTCTGCTGCTGGACAGCCAGCAGCAGCAGCAGCAGGAGAGGTAATTAATCAGCAACCCTCCTGCTAAGGGTAGACAGCTGCTCGTTCCACCCCCCCCCCCCGCCTTAATTGGTTCTCCTCCCTTCCAACGGTGTTGAGGCGGGTGGGAACAGCCGGGGGTTGAGGGTACTGTGCTAAAAGAGGTGGAGTTATGCAGATCTAAAACGCGTGGATTGCAGCAGCAGCAAGCCGAAAAGTGCAGGCATGTGAGGGATCTAGAGGTTGACAGCATGTCTTCTTAACGGGAGTCCAGGTGGCCATCTCCACAAATGGACTTTTCAGAATCCTTGGGTGGCACCGTAGTCGGAAACCAATTCTGGTTATCGCTTCTCGGCCTTTTGGCTAAGATCAAGTGTAGTATCTGTTCTTATCAGTTTAATATCTGATACGTCCCCTATCTGGGGACCATATATTAAATGGATTTTTAGAACAGGGAGATGGAAAAAGAGCTTGCTCTGTCCACTCCACGCATTGACCTGGTATTGCAGTATCTCCAGGACCGGTGCACCCCTTCTTTAATGCAGTTTCTAAAATCAGAAAGAATTGAATTCAATGCTTTTTGTTCATTTTGCTTGTTTGTCGGATTTTGGGATGGACTCTTTGGCTTTGCTTTTCTTCTCCTCATTGGATTTTTCATGTTAAAAGTTGCAGAAGCCAGATGACAAGCTCATTTTGGTTCAACTTCAGCAACTGTGCATTGCATTGCCATGTAATGTAATGTAATGCAATGCTATCTATCTAGCTCTCCCTCTATACTTCCTTTTGGATAAACAGACATATTAGGCAAGCATTTTGGAGCTTTCACCTAAATAACTACAGGTGGTGAGATAAGCTGCACAATATAATTGACCTTTCAGTATATTGTTGCACACACACCATCTATTTAGCAAATGCCCTTGTTATCAACAGCAGCCTTTTAAACTCACCTGAGCTAACAGGTATGTGAGCTGGTTACTCTGCTGCGCTTAAAATTTCTTTTTTGGTTTGCCACAATGCCTTTTCTGAAACGTTGTCTCCCTCTGCTGGAACACTGACTTCTTTCATTTAATGCCTGCAGACTATAAAAGAGAAACCAACCCAAAAAGTTTGGTTGATTAGTCTGTGGCATTCTTTTAAACTGTTGCTTATGGCGGTCTCTGTGAGCTTCTCAGTGACATTCAGCCATCCAGGTATCCCGCCTGCAGTAGACGGAATGTGGCAATGGAATGCTGGCTGCGCGTGTCATAATAGGCTCTGAGCCTTTATATACCTGTGCACAGCAGCAGCCACCTTCAGTCTGCTGCTGGACAGCCAGCAGCAGCAGCAGCAGGAGAGGTAATTAATCAGCAACCCTCCTGCTAAGGGTAGACAGCTGCTCGTTCCACCCCCCCCCCCGCCTTAATTGGTTCTCCTCCCTTCCAACGGTGTTGAGGCGGGTGGGAACAGCCGGGGGTTGAGGGTACTGTGCTAAAAGAGGTGGAGTTATGCAGATCTAAAACGCGTGGATTGCAGCAGCAGCAAGCCGAAAAGTGCAGGCATGTGAGGGATCTAGAGGTTGACAGCATGTCTTCTTAACGGGAGTCCAGGTGGCCATCTCCACAAATGGACTTTTCAGAATCCTTGGGTGGCACCGTAGTCGGAAACCAATTCTGGTTATCGCTTCTCGGCCTTTTGGCTAAGATCAAGTGTAGTATCTGTTCTTATCAGTTTAATATCTGATACGTCCCCTATCTGGGGACCATATATTAAATGGATTTTTAGAACAGGGAGATGGAAAAAGAGCTTGCTCTGTCCACTCCACGCATTGACCTGGTATTGCAGTATCTCCAGGACCGGTGCACCCCTTCTTTAATGCAGTTTCTAAAATCAGAAAGAATTGAATTCAATGCTTTTTGTTCATTTTGCTTGTTTGTCGGATTTTGGGATGGACTCTTTGGCTTTGCTTTTCTTCTCCTCATTGGATTTTTCATGTTAAAAGTTGCAGAAGCCAGATGACAAGCTCATTTTGGTTCAACTTCAGCAACTGTGCATTGCATTGCCATGTAATGTAATGTAATGCAATGCTATCTATCTAGCTCTCCCTCTATACTTCCTTTTGGATAAACAGACATATTAGGCAAGCATTTTGGAGCTTTCACCTAAATAACTACAGGTGGTGAGATAAGCTGCACAATATAATTGACCTTTCAGTATATTGTTGCACACACACCATCTATTTAGCAAATGCCCTTGTTATTAACAGCAGCCTTTTAAACTCACCTGAGCTAACAGGTATGTGAGCTGGTTACTCTGCTGCGCTTAAAATTTCTTTTTTGGTTTGCTACAATGCCTTTTCTGAAACGTTGTCTCCCTCTGCTGGAACACTGACTTCTTTCATTTAATGCCTGCAGACTATAAAAGAGAAACCAACCCAAAAAGTTTGGTTGATTAGTCTGTGGCATTCTTTTAAACTGTTGCTTATGGTGGTCTCTGTGAGCTTCTCAGTGACATTCAGCCATCCAGGTATCCCGCCTGCAGTAGACGGAATGTGGCAATGGAACGCTGGCTGCGCGTGTCATAATAGGCTCTGAGCCTTTATATACCTGCGCACAGCAGCAGCCACCTTCAGTCTGCTGCTGGACAGCCAGCAGCAGCAGGAGAGGTAATTAATCAGCAACCCTCCTGCTAAGGGTAGACAGCTGCTCGTTCCACCCCCCCCCCGCCTTAATTGGTTCTCCTCCCTTCCAACAGTGTTGAGGCGGGTGGGAACAGCCGGGGGTTGAGGGTACTGTGCTAAAAGAGGTGGAGTTATGCAGATCTAAAACGCGTGGATTGCAGCAGCAGCAAGCCGAAAAGTGCAGGCATGTGAGGGATCTAGAGGTTGACAGCATGTCTTCTTAACGGGAGTCCAGGTGGCCATCTCCACAAATGGACTTTTCAGAATCCTTGGGTGGCACCGTAGTCGGAAACCAATTCTGGTTATCGCTTCTCGGCCTTTTGGCTAAGATCAAGTGTAGTATCTGTTCTTATCAGTTTAATATCTGATACGTCCCCTATCTGGGGACCATATATTAAATGGATTTTTAGAACAGGGAGATGGAAAAAGAGCTTGCTCTGTCCACTCCACGCATTGACCTGGTATTGCAGTATCTCCAGGACCGGTGCACCCCTTCTTTAATGCAGTTTCTAAAATCAGAAAGAATTGAATTCAATGCTTTTTGTTCATTTTGCTTGTTTGTCGGATTTTGGGATGGACTCTTTGGCTTTGCTTTTCTTCTCCTCATTGGATTTTTCATGTTAAAAGTTGCAGAAGCCAGATGACAAGCTCATTTTGGCTCAACTTCAGCAACTGTGCATTGCATTGCCATGTAATGTAATGTAATGCAATGCTATCTATCTAGCTCTCCCTCTATACTTCCTTTTGGATAAACAGACATATTAGGCAAGCATTTTGGAGCTTTCACCTAAATAACTACAGGTGGTGAGATAAGCTGCACAATATAATTGACCTTTCAGTATATTGTTGCACACACACCATCTATTTAGCAAATGCCCTTGTTATCAACAGCAGCCTTTTAAACTCACCTGAGCTAACAGGTATGTGAGCTGGTTACTCTGCTGCGCTTAAAATTTCTTTTTTGGTTTGCTACAATGCCTTTTCTGAAACGTTGTCTCCCTCTGCTGGAACACTGACTTCTTTCATTTAATGCCTGCAGACTATAAAAGAGAAACCAACCCAAAAAGTTTGGTTGATTAGTCTGTGGCATTCTTTTAAACTGTTGCTTATGGCGGTCTCTGTGAGCTTCTCAGTGACATTCAGCCATCCAGGTATCCCGCCTGCAGTAGACGGAATGTGGCAATGGAACGCTGGCTGCGCGTGTCATAATAGGCTCTGAGCCTTTATATACCTGCGCACAGCAGCAGCCACCTTCAGTCTGCTGCTGGACAGCCAGCAGCAGCAGCAGCAGGAGAGGTAATTAATCAGCAACCCTCCTGCTAAGGGTAGACAGCTGCTCGTTCCACCCCCCCCCCCGCCTTAATTGGTTCTCCTCCCTTCCAACGGTGTTGAGGCGGGTGGGAACAGCCGGGGGTTGAGGGTACTGTGCTAAAAGAGGTGGAGTTATGCAGATCTAAAACGCGTGGATTGCAGCAGCAGCAAGCCGAAAAGTGCAGGCATGTGAGGGATCTAGAGGTTGACAGCATGTCTTCTTAACGGGAGTCCAGGTGGCCATCTCCACAAATGGACTTTTCAGAATCCTTGGGTGACACCGTAGTCGGAAACCAATTCTGGTTATCGCTTCTCGGCCTTTTGGCTAAGATCAAGTGTAGTATCTGTTCTTATCAGTTTAATATCTGATACGTCCCCTATCTGGGGACCATATATTAAATGGATTTTTAGAACAGGGAGATGGAAAAAGAGCTTGCTCTGTCCACTCCACGCATTGACCTGGTATTGCAGTATCTCCAGGACCGGTGCACCCCTTCTTTAATGCAGTTTCTAAAATCAGAAAGAATTGAATTCAATGCTTTTTGTTCATTTTGCTTGTTTGTCGGATTTTGGGATGGACTCTTTGGCTTTGCTTTTCTTCTCCTCATTGGATTTTTCATGTTAAAAGTTGCAGAAGCCAGATGACAAGCTCATTTTGGTTCAACTTCAGCAACTGTGCATTGCATTGCCATGTAATGTAATGTAATGCAATGCTATCTATCTAGCTCTCCCTCTATACTTCCTTTTGGATAAACAGACATATTAGGCAAGCATTTTGGAGCTTTCACCTAAATAACTACAGGTGGTGAGATAAGCTGCACAATATAATTGACCTTTCAGTATATTGTTGCACACACACCATCTATTTAGCAAATGCCCTTGTTATCAACAGCAGCCTTTTAAACTCACCTGAGCTAACAGGTATGTGAGCTGGTTACTCTGCTGCGCTTAAAATTTCTTTTTTGGTTTGCTACAATGCCTTTTCTGAAACGTTGTCTCCCTCTGCTGGAACACTGACTTCTTTCATTTAATGCCTGCAGACTATAAAAGAGAAACCAACCCAAAAAGTTTGGTTGATTAGTCTGTGGCATTCTTTTAAACTGTTGCTTATGGCGGTCTCTGTGAGCTTCTCAGTGACATTCAGCCATCCAGGTATCCCGCCTGCAGTAGACGGAATGTGGCAATGGAACGCTGGCTGCGTGTGTCATAATAGGCTCTGAGCCTTTATATACCTGCGCACAGCAGCAGCCACCTTCAGTCTGCTGCTGGACAGCCAGCAGCAGCAGCAGCAGGAGAGGTAATTAATCAGCAACCCTCCTGCTAAGGGTAGACAGCTGCTCGTTCCACCCCCCCCCCCGCCTTAATTGGTTCTCCTCCCTTCCAACGGTGTTGAGGCGGGTGGGAACAGCCGGGGGTTGAGGGTACTGTGCTAAAAGAGGTGGAGTTATGCAGATCTAAAACGCGTGGATTGCAGCAGCAGCAAGCCGAAAAGTGCAGGCATGTGAGGGATCTAGAGGTTGACAGCATGTCTTCTTAACGGGAGTCCAGGTGGCCATCTCCACAAATGGACTTTTCAGAATCCTTGGGTGGCACCGTAGTCGGAAACCAATTCTGGTTATCGCTTCTCGGCCTTTTGGCTAAGATCAAGTGTAGTATCTGTTCTTATCAGTTTAATATCTGATACGTCCCCTATCTGGGGACCATATATTAAATGGATTTTTAGAACAGGGAGATGGAAAAAGAGCTTGCTCTGTCCACTCCACGCATTGACCTGGTATTGCAGTATCTCCAGGACCGGTGCACCCCTTCTTTAATGCAGTTTCTAAAATCAGAAAGAATTGAATTCAATGCTTTTTGTTCATTTTGCTTGTTTGTCGGATTTTGGGATGGACTCTTTGGCTTTGCTTTTCTTCTCCTCATTGGATTTTTCATGTTAAAAGTTGCAGAAGCCAGATGACAAGCTCATTTTGGTTCAACTTCAGCAACTGTGCATTGCATTGCCATGTAATGTAATGTAATGCAATGCTATCTATCTAGCTCTCCCTCTATACTTCCTTTTGAATAAACAGACATATTAGGCAAGCATTTTGGAGCTTTCACCTAAATAACTACAGGTGGTGAGATAAGCTGCACAATATAATTGACCTTTCAGTATATTGTTGCACACACACCATCTATTTAGCAAATGCCCTTGTTATCAACAGCAGCCTTTTAAACTCACCTGAGCTAACAGGTATGTGAGCTGGTTACTCTGCTGCGCTTAAAATTTCTTTTTTGGTTTGCTACAATGCCTTTTCTGAAACGTTGTCTCCCTCTGCTGGAACACTGACTTCTTTCATTTAATGCCTGCAGACTATAAAAGAGAAACCAACCCAAAAAGTTTGGTTGATTAGTCTGTGGCATTCTTTTAAACTGTTGCTTATGGCGGTCTCTGTGAGCTTCTCAGTGACATTCAGCCATCCAGGTATCCCGCCTGCAGTAGACGGAATGTGGCAATGGAACGCTGGCTGCGCGTGTCATAATAGGCTCTGAGCCTTTATATACCTGCGCACAGCAGCAGCCACCTTCAGTCTGCTGCTGGACAGCCAGCAGCAGCAGCAGCAGCAGGAGAGGTAATTAATCAGCAACCCTCCTGCTAAGGGTAGACAGCTGCTCGTTCCACCCCCCCCCCCGCCTTAATTGGTTCTCCTCCCTTCCAACGGTGTTGAGGCGGGTGGGAACAGCCGGGGGTTGAGGGTACTGTGCTAAAAGAGGTGGAGTTATGCAGATCTAAAACGCGTGGATTGCAGCAGCAGCAAGCCGAAAAGTGCAGGCATGTGAGGGATCTAGAGGTTGACAGCATGTCTTCTTAACGGGAGTCCAGGTGGCCATCTCCACAAATGGACTTTTCAGAATCCTTGGGTGGCACCGTAGTCGGAAACCAATTCTGGTTATCGCTTCTCGGCCTTTTGGCTAAGATCAAGTGTAGTATCTGTTCTTATCAGTTTAATATCTGATACGTCCCCTATCTGGGGACCATATATTAAATGGATTTTTAGAACAGGGAGATGGAAAAAGAGCTTGCTCTGTCCACTCCACGCATTGACCTGGTATTGCAGTATCTCCAGGACCGGTGCACCCCTTCTTTAATGCAGTTTCTAAAATCAGAAAGAATTGAATTCAATGCTTTTTGTTCATTTTGCTTGTTTGTCGGATTTTGGGATGGACTCTTTGGCTTTGCTTTTCTTCTCCTCATTGGATTTTTCATGTTAAAAGTTGCAGAAGCCAGATGACAAGCTCATTTTGGTTCAACTTCAGCAACTGTGCATTGCATTGCCATGTAATGTAATGTAATGCAATGCTATCTATCTAGCTCTCCCTCTATACTTCCTTTTGGATAAACAGACATATTAGGCAAGCATTTTGGAGCTTTCACCTAAATAACTACAGGTGGTGAGATAAGCTGCACAATATAATTGACCTTTCAGTATATTGTTGCACACACACCATCTATTTAGCAAATGCCCTTGTTATCAACAGCAGCCTTTTAAACTCACCTGAGCTAACAGGTATGTGAGCTGGTTACTCTGCTGCGCTTAAAATTTCTTTTTTGGTTTGCTACAATGCCTTTTCTGAAACGTTGTCTCCCTCTGCTGGAACACTGACTTCTTTCATTTAATGCCTGCAGACTATAAAAGAGAAACCAACCCAAAAAGTTTGGTTGATTAGTCTGTGGCATTCTTTTAAACTGTTGCTTATGGCGGTCTCTGTGAGCTTCTCAGTGACATTCAGCCATCCAGGTATCCCGCCTGCAGTAGACGGAATGTGGCAATGGAACGCTGGCTGCGCGTGTCATAATAGGCTCTGAGCCTTTATATACCTGCGCACAGCAGCAGCCACCTTCAGTCTGCTGCTGGACAGCCAGCAGCAGCAGCAGCAGGAGAGGTAATTAATCAGCAACCCTCCTGCTAAGGGTAGACAGCTGCTCGTTCCACCCCCCCCCCGCCTTAATTGGTTCTCCTCCCTTCCAACGGTGTTGAGGCGGGTGGGAACAGCCGGGGGTTGAGGGTACTGTGCTAAAAGAGGTGGAGTTATGCAGATCTAAAACGCGTGGATTGCAGCAGCAGCAAGCCGAAAAGTGCAGGCATGTGAGGGATCTAGAGGTTGACAGCATGTCTTCTTAACGGGAGTCCAGGTGGCCATCTCCACAAATGGACTTTTCAGAATCCTTGGGTGGCACCGTAGTCGGAAACCAATTCTGGTTATCGCTTCTCGGCCTTTTGGCTAAGATCAAGTGTAGTATCTGTTCTTATCAGTTTAATATCTGATACGTCCCCTATCTGGGGACCATATATTAAATGGATTTTTAGAACAGGGAGATGGAAAAAGAGCTTGCTCTGTCCACTCCACGCATTGACCTGGTATTGCAGTATCTCCAGGACCGGTGCACCCCTTCTTTAATGCAGTTTCTAAAATCAGAAAGAATTGAATTCAATGCTTTTTGTTCATTTTGCTTGTTTGTCGGATTTTGGGATGGACTCTTTGGCTTTGCTTTTCTTCTCCTCATTGGATTTTCATGTTAAAAGTTGCAGAAGCCAGATGACAAGCTCATTTTGGTTCAACTTCAGCAACTGTGCATTGCATTGCCATGTAATGTAATGTAATGCAATGCTATCTATCTAGCTCTCCCTCTATACTTCCTTTTGGATAAACAGACATATTAGGCAAGCATTTTGGAGCTTTCACCTAAATAACTACAGGTGGTGAGATAAGCTGCACAATATAATTGACCTTTCAGTATATTGTTGCACACACACCATCTATTTAGCAAATGCCCTTGTTATCAACAGCAGCCTTTTAAACTCACCTGAGCTAACAGGTATGTGAGCTGGTTACTCTGCTGCGCTTAAAATTTCTTTTTTGGTTTGCTACAATGCCTTTTCTGAAACGTTGTCTCCCTCTGCTGGAACACTGACTTCTTTCATTTAATGCCTGCAGACTATAAAAGAGAAACCAACCCAAAAAGTTTGGTTGATTAGTCTGTGGCATTCTTTTAAACTGTTGCTTATGGCGGTCTCTGTGAGCTTCTCAGTGACATTCAGCCATCCAGGTATCCCGCCTGCAGTAGACGGAATGTGGCAATGGAACGCTGGCTGCGCGTGTCATAATAGGCTCTGAGCCTTTATATACCTGCGCACAGCAGCAGCCACCTTCAGTCTGCTGCTGGACAGCCAGCAGCAGCAGCAGCAGGAGAGGTAATTAATCAGCAACCCTCCTGCTAAGGGTAGACAGCTGCTCGTTCCACCCCCCCCCCGCCTTAATTGGTTCTCCTCCCTTCCAACGGTGTTGAGGCGGGTGGGAACAGCCGGGGGTTGAGGGTACTGTGCTAAAAGAGGTGGAGTTATGCAGATCTAAAACGCGTGGATTGCAGCAGCAGCAAGCCGAAAAGTGCAGGCATGTGAGGGATCTAGAGGTTGACAGCATGTCTTCTTAACGGGAGTCCAGGTGGCCATCTCCACAAATGGACTTTTCAGAATCCTTGGGTGGCACCGTAGTCGGAAACCAATTCTGGTTATCGCTTCTCGGCCTTTTGGCTAAGATCAAGTGTAGTATCTGTTCTTATCAGTTTAATATCTGATACGTCCCCTATCTGGGGACCATATATTAAATGGATTTTTAGAACAGGGAGATGGAAAAAGAGCTTGCTCTGTCCACTCCACGCATTGACCTGGTATTGCAGTATCTCCAAGACCGGTGCACCCCTTCTTTAATGCAGTTTCTAAAATCAGAAAGAATTGAATTCAATGCTTTTTGTTCATTTTGCTTGTTTGTCGGATTTTGGGATGGACTCTTTGGCTTTGCTTTTCTTCTCCTCATTGGATTTTTCATGTTAAAAGTTGCAGAAGCCAGATGACAAGCTCATTTTGGTTCAACTTCAGCAACTGTGCATTGCATTGCCATGTAATGTAATGTAATGCAATGCTATCTATCTAGCTCTCCCTCTATACTTCCTTTTGGATAAACAGACATATTAGGCAAGCATTTTGGAGCTTTCACCTAAATAACTACAGGTGGTGAGATAAGCTGCACAATATAATTGACCTTTCAGTATATTGTTGCACACACACCATCTATTTAGCAAATGCCCTTGTTATCAACAGCAGCCTTTTAAACTCACCTGAGCTAACAGGTATGTGAGCTGGTTACTCTGCTGCGCTTAAAATTTCTTTTTTGGTTTGCTACAATGCCTTTTCTGAAACGTTGTCTCCCTCTGCTGGAACACTGACTTCTTTCATTTAATGCCTGCAGACTATAAAAGAGAAACCAACCCAAAAAGTTTGGTTGATTAGTCTGTGGCATTCTTTTAAACTGTTGCTTATGGCGGTCTCTGTGAGCTTCTCAGTGACATTCAGCCATCCAGGTATCCCGCCTGCAGTAGACGGAATGTGGCAATGGAACGCTGGCTGCGCGTGTCATAATAGGCTCTGAGCCTTTATATACCTGCGCACAGCAGCAGCCACCTTCAGTCTGCTGCTGGACAGCCAGCAGCAGCAGCAGCAGGAGAGGTAATTAATCAGCAACCCTCCTGCTAAGGGTAGACAGCTGCTCGTTCCACCCCCCCCCCGCCTTAATTGGTTCTCCTCCCTTCCAACGGTGTTGAGGCGGGTGGGAACAGCCGGGGGTTGAGGGTACTGTGCTAAAAGAGGTGGAGTTATGCAGATCTAAAACGCGTGGATTGCAGCAGCAGCAAGCCGAAAAGTGCAGGCATGTGAGGGATCTAGAGGTTGACAGCATGTCTTCTTAACGGGAGTCCAGGTGGCCATCTCCACAAAAGGACTTTTCAGAATCCTTGGGTGGCACCGTAGTCGGAAACCAATTCTGGTTATCGCTTCTCGGCCTTTTGGCTAAGATCAAGTGTAGTATCTGTTCTTATCAGTTTAATATCTGATACGTCCCCTATCTGGGGACCATATATTAAATGGATTTTTAGAACAGGGAGATGGAAAAAGAGCTTGCTCTGTCCACTCCACGCATTGACCTGGTATTGCAGTATCTCCAGGACCGGTGCACCCCTTCTTTAATGCAGTTTCTAAAATCAGAAAGAATTGAATTCAATGCTTTTTGTTCATTTTGCTTGTTTGTCGGATTTTGGGATGGACTCTTTGGCTTTGCTTTTCTTCTCCTCATTGGATTTTTCATGTTAAAAGTTGCAGAAGCCAGATGACAAGCTCATTTTGGTTCAACTTCAGCAACTGTGCATTGCATTGCCATGTAATGTAATGTAATGCAATGCTATCTATCTAGCTCTCCCTCTATACTTCCTTTTGGATAAACAGACATATTAGGCAAGCATTTTGGAGCTTTCACCTAAATAACTACAGGTGGTGAGATAAGCTGCACAATATAATTGACCTTTCAGTATATTGTTGCACACACCATCTATTTAGCAAATGCCCTTGTTATCAACAGCAGCCTTTTAAACTCACCTGAGCTAACAGGTATGTGAGCTGGTTACTCTGCTGCGCTTAAAATTTCTTTTTTGGTTTGCTACAATGCCTTTTCTGAAACGTTGTCTCCCTCTGCTGGAACACTGACTTCTTTCATTTAATGCCTGCAGACTATAAAAGAGAAACCAACCCAAAAAGTTTGGTTGATTAGTCTGTGGCATTCTTTTAAACTGTTGCTTATGGCGGTCTCTGTGAGCTTCTCAGTGACATTCAGCCATCCAGGTATCCCGCCTGCAGTAGACGGAATGTGGCAATGGAACGCTGGCTGCGCGTGTCATAATAGGCTCTGAGCCTTTATATACCTGCGCACAGCAGCAGCCACCTTCAGTCTGCTGCTGGACAGCCAGCAGCAGCAGCAGGAGAGGTAATTAATCAGCAACCCTCCTGCTAAGGGTAGACAGCTGCTCGTTCCACCCCCCCACGCCTTAATTGGTTCTCCTCCCTTCCAACGGTGTTGAGGCGGGTGGGAACAGCCGGGGGTTGAGGGTACTGTGCTAAAAGAGGTGGAGTTATGCAGATCTAAAACGCGTGGATTGCAGCAGCAGCAAGCCGAAAAGTGCAGGCATGTGAGGGATCTAGAGGTTGACAGCATGTCTTCTTAACGGGAGTCCAGGTGGCCATCTCCACAAATGGACTTTTCAGAATCCTTGGGTGGCACCGTAGTCGGAAACCAATTCTGGTTATCGCTTCTCGGCCTTTTGGCTAAGATCAAGTGTAGTATCTGTTCTTATCAGTTTAATATCTGATACGTCCCCTATCTGGGGACCATATATTAAATGGATTTTTAGAACAGGGAGATGGAAAAAGAGCTTGCTCTGTCCACTCCACGCATTGACCTGGTATTGCAGTATCTCCAGGACCGGTGCACCCCTTCTTTAATGCAGTTTCTAAAATCAGAAAGAATTGAATTCAATGCTTTTTGTTCATTTTGCTTGTTTGTCGGATTTTGGGATGGACTCTTTGGCTTTGCTTTTCTTCTCCTCATTGGATTTTTCATGTTAAAAGTTGCAGAAGCCAGATGACAAGCTCATTTTGGTTCAACTTCAGCAACTGTGCATTGCATTGCCATGTAATGTAATGTAATGCAATGCTATCTATCTAGCTCTCCCTCTATACTTCCTTTTGGATAAACAGACATATTAGGCAAGCATTTTGGAGCTTTCACCTAAATAACTACAGGTGGTGAGATAAGCTGCACAATATAATTGACCTTTCAGTATATTGTTGCACACACACCATCTATTTAGCAAATGCCCTTGTTATCAACAGCAGCCTTTTAAACTCACCTGAGCTAACAGGTATGTGAGCTGGTTACTCTGCTGCGCTTAAAATTTCTTTTTTGGTTTGCTACAATGCCTTTTCTGAAACGTTGTCTCCCTCTGCTGGAACACTGACTTCTTTCATTTAATGCCTGCAGACTATAAAAGAGAAACCAACCCAAAAAGTTTGGTTGATTAGTCTGTGGCATTCTTTTAAACTGTTGCTTATGGCGGTCTCTGTGAGCTTCTCAGTGACATTCAGCCATCCAGGTATCCCGCCTGCAGTAGACGGAATGTGGCAATGGAACGCTGGCTGCGCGTGTCATAATAGGCTCTGAGCCTTTATATACCTGCGCACAGCAGCAGCCACCTTCAGTCTGCTGCTGGACAGCCAGCAGCAGCAGCAGCAGGAGAGGTAATTAATCAGCAACCCTCCTGCTAAGGGTAGACAGCTGCTCGTTCCACCCCCCCCCCCGCCTTAATTGGTTCTCCTCCCTTCCAACGGTGTTGAGGCGGGTGGGAACAGCCGGGGGTTGAGGGTACTGTGCTAAAAGAGGTGGAGTTATGCAGATCTAAAACGCGTGGATTGCAGCAGCAGCAAGCCGAAAAGTGCAGGCATGTGAGGGATCTAGAGGTTGACAGCATGTCTTCTTAACGGGAGTCCAGGTGGCCATCTCCACAAATGGACTTTTCAGAATCCTTGGGTGGCACCGTAGTCGGAAACCAATTCTGGTTATCGCTTCTCGGCCTTTTGGCTAAGATCAAGTGTAGTATCTGTTCTTATCAGTTTAATATCTGATACGTCCCCTATCTGGGGACCATATATTAAATGGATTTTTAGAACAGGGAGATGGAAAAAGAGCTTGCTCTGTCCACTCCACGCATTGACCTGGTATTGCAGTATCTCCAGGACCGGTGCACCCCTTCTTTAATGCAGTTTCTAAAATCAGAAAGAATTGAATTCAATGCTTTTTGTTCATTTTGCTTGTTTGTCGGATTTTGGGATGGACTCTTTGGCTTTGCTTTTCTTCTCCTCATTGGATTTTTCATGTTAAAAGTTGCAGAAGCCAGATGACAAGCTCATTTTGGTTCAACTTCAGCAACTGTGCATTGCATTGCCATGTAATGTAATGTAATGCAATGCTATCTATCTAGCTCTCCCTCTATACTTCCTTTTGGATAAACAGACATATTAGGCAAGCATTTTGGAGCTTTCACCTAAATAACTACAGGTGGTGAGATAAGCTGCACAATATAATTGACCTTTCAGTATATTGTTGCACACACACCATCTATTTAGCAAATGCCCTTGTTATCAACAGCAGCCTTTTAAACTCACCTGAGCTAACAGGTATGTGAGCTGGTTACTCTGCTGCGCTTAAAATTTCTTTTTTGGTTTGCTACAATGCCTTTTCTGAAACGTTGTCTCCCTCTGCTGGAACACTGACTTCTTTCATTTAATGCCTGCAGACTATAAAAGAGAAACCAACCCAAAAAGTTTGGTTGATTAGTCTGTGGCATTCTTTTAAACTGTTGCTTATGGCGGTCTCTGTGAGCTTCTCAGTGACATTCAGCCATCCAGGTATCCCGCCTGCAGTAGACGGAATGTGGCAATGGAACGCTGGCTGCGCGTGTCATAATAGGCTCTGAGCCTTTATATACCTGCGCACAGCAGCAGCCACCTTCAGTCTGCTGCTGGACAGCCAGCAGCAGCAGCAGCAGGAGAGGTAATTAATCAGCAACCCTCCTGCTAAGGGTAGACAGCTGCTCGTTCCACCCCCCCCCCGCCTTAATTGGTTCTCCTCCCTTCCAACGGTGTTGAGGCGGGTGGGAACAGCCGGGGGTTGAGGGTACTGTGCTAAAAGAGGTGGAGTTATGCAGATCTAAAACGCGTGGATTGCAGCAGCAGCAAGCCGAAAAGTGCAGGCATGTGAGGGATCTAGAGGTTGACAGCATGTCTTCTTAACGGGAGTCCAGGTGGCCATCTCCACAAATGGACTTTTCAGAATCCTTGGGTGGCACCGTAGTCGGAAACCAATTCTGGTTATCGCTTCTCGGCCTTTTGGCTAAGATCAAGTGTAGTATCTGTTCTTATCAGTTTAATATCTGATACGTCCCCTATCTGGGGACCATATATTAAATGGATTTTTAGAACAGGGAGATGGAAAAAGAGCTTGCTCTGTCCACTCCACGCATTGACCTGGTATTGCAGTATCTCCAGGACCGGTGCACCCCTTCTTTAATGCAGTTTCTAAAATCAGAAAGAATTGAATTCAATGCTTTTTGTTCATTTTGCTTGTTTGTCGGATTTTGGGATGGACTCTTTGGCTTTGCTTTTCTTCTCCTCATTGGATTTTTCATGTTAAAAGTTGCAGAAGCCAGATGACAAGCTCATTTTGGTTCAACTTCAGCAACTGTGCATTGCATTGCCATGTAATGTAATGTAATGCAATGCTATCTATCTAGCTCTCCCTCTATACTTCCTTTTGGATAAACAGACATATTAGGCAAGCATTTTGGAGCTTTCACCTAAATAACTACAGGTGGTGAGATAAGCTGCACAATATAATTGACCTTTCAGTATATTGTTGCACACACCATCTATTTAGCAAATGCCCTTGTTATCAACAGCAGCCTTTTAAACTCACCTGAGCTAACAGGTATGTGAGCTGGTTACTCTGCTGCGCTTAAAATTTCTTTTTTGGTTTGCTACAATGCCTTTTCTGAAACGTTGTCTCCCTCTGCTGGAACACTGACTTCTTTCATTTAATGCCTGCAGACTATAAAAGAGAAACCAACCCAAAAAGTTTGGTTGATTAGTCTGTGGCATTCTTTTAAACTGTTGCTTATGGCGGTCTCTGTGAGCTTCTCAGTGACATTCAGCCATCCAGGTATCCCGCCTGCAGTAGACGGAATGTGGCAATGGAACGCTGGCTGCGCGTGTCATAATAGGCTCTGAGCCTTTATATACCTGCGCACAGCAGCAGCCACCTTCAGTCTGCTGCTGGACAGCCAGCAGCAGCAGCAGGAGAGGTAATTAATCAGCAACCCTCCTGCTAAGGGTAGACAGCTGCTCGTTCCACCCCCCCCCGCCTTAATTGGTTCTCCTCCCTTCCAACGGTGTTGAGGCGGGTGGGAACAGCCGGGGGTTGAGGGTACTGTGCTAAAAGAGGTGGAGTTATGCAGATCTAAAACGCGTGGATTGCAGCAGCAGCAAGCCGAAAAGTGCAGGCATGTGAGGGATCTAGAGGTTGACAGCATGTCTTCTTAACGGGAGTCCAGGTGGCCATCTCCACAAATGGACTTTTCAGAATCCTTGGGTGGCACCGTAGTCGGAAACCAATTCTGGTTATCGCTTCTCGGCCTTTTGGCTAAGATCAAGTGTAGTATCTGTTCTTATCAGTTTAATATCTGATACGTCCCCTATCTGGGGACCATATATTAAATGGATTTTTAGAACAGGGAGATGGAAAAAGAGCTTGCTCTGTCCACTCCACGCATTGACCTGGTATTGCAGTATCTCCAGGACCGGTGCACCCCTTCTTTAATGCAGTTTCTAAAATCAGAAAGAATTGAATTCAATGCTTTTTGTTCATTTTGCTTGTTTGTCGGATTTTGGGATGGACTCTTTGGCTTTGCTTTTCTTCTCCTCATTGGATTTTTCATGTTAAAAGTTGCAGAAGCCAGATGACAAGCTCATTTTGGTTCAACTTCAGCAACTGTGCATTGCATTGCCATGTAATGTAATGTAATGCAATGCTATCTATCTAGCTCTCCCTCTATACTTCCTTTTGGATAAACAGACATATTAGGCAAGCATTTTGGAGCTTTCACCTAAATAACTACAGGTGGTGAGATAAGCTGCACAATATAATTGACCTTTCAGTATATTGTTGCACACACACCATCTATTTAGCAAATGCCCTTGTTATCAACAGCAGCCTTTTAAACTCACCTGAGCTAACAGGTATGTGAGCTGGTTACTCTGCTGCGCTTAAAATTTCTTTTTTGGTTTGCTACAATGCCTTTTCTGAAACGTTGTCTCCCTCTGCTGGAACACTGACTTCTTTCATTTAATGCCTGCAGACTATAAAAGAGAAACCAACCCAAAAAGTTTGGTTGATTAGTCTGTGGCATTCTTTTAAACTGTTGCTTATGGCGGTCTCTGTGAGCTTCTCAGTGACATTCAGCCATCCAGGTATCCCGCCTGCAGTAGACGGAATGTGGCAATGGAACGCTGGCTGCGCGTGTCATAATAGGCTCTGAGCCTTTATATACCTGCGCACAGCAGCAGCCACCTTCAGTCTGCTGCTGGACAGCCAGCAGCAGCAGCAGCAGGAGAGGTAATTAATCAGCAACCCTCCTGCTAAGGGTAGACAGCTGCTCGTTCCACCCCCCCCCCGCCTTAATTGGTTCTCCTCCCTTCCAACGGTGATGAGGCGGGTGGGAACAGCCGGGGGTTGAGGGTACTGTGCTAAAAGAGGTGGAGTTATGCAGATCTAAAACGCATGGATTGCAGCAGCAGCAAGCCGAAAAGTGCAGGCATGTGAGGGATCTAGAGGTTGACAGCATGTCTTCTTAACGGGAGTCCAGGTGGCCATCTCCACAAATGGACTTTTCAGAATCCTTGGGTGGCACCGTAGTCGGAAACCAATTCTGGTTATCGCTTCTCGGCCTTTTGGCTAAGATCAAGTGTAGTATCTGTTCTTATCAGTTTAATATCTGATACGTCCCCTATCTGGGGACCATATATTAAATGGATTTTTAGAACAGGGAGATGGAAAAAGAGCTTGCTCTGTCCACTCCACGCATTGACCTGGTATTGCAGTATCTCCAGGACCGGTGCACCCCTTCTTTAATGCAGTTTCTAAAATCAGAAAGAATTGAATTCAATGCTTTTTGTTCATTTTGCTTGTTTGTCGGATTTTGGGATGGACTCTTTGGCTTTGCTTTTCTTCTCCTCATTGGATTTTTCATGTTAAAAGTTGCAGAAGCCAGATGACAAGCTCATTTTGGTTCAACTTCAGCAACTGTGCATTGCATTGCCATGTAATGTAATGTAATGCAATGCTATCTATCTAGCTCTCCCTCTATACTTCCTTTTGGATAAACAGACATATTAGGCAAGCATTTTGGAGCTTTCACCTAAATAACTACAGGTGGTGAGATAAGCTGCACAATATAATTGACCTTTCAGTATATTGTTGCACACACACCATCTATTTAGCAAATGCCCTTGTTATCAACAGCAGCCTTTTAAACTCACCTGAGCTAACAGGTATGTGAGCTGGTTACTCTGCTGCGCTTAAAATTTCTTTTTTGGTTTGCTACAATGCCTTTTCTGAAACGTTGTCTCCCTCTGCTGGAACACTGACTTCTTTCATTTAATGCCTGCAGACTATAAAAGAGAAACCAACCCAAAAAGTTTGGTTGATTAGTCTGTGGCATTCTTTTAAACTGTTGCTTATGGCGGTCTCTGTGAGCTTCTCAGTGACATTCAGCCATCCAGGTATCCCGCCTGCAGTAGACGGAATGTGGCAATGGAACGCTGGCTGCGCGTGTCATAATAGGCTCTGAGCCTTTATATACCTGCGCACAGCAGCAGCCACCTTCAGTCTGCTGCTGGACAGCCAGCAGCAGCAGCAGCAGGAGAGGTAATTAATCAGCAACCCTCCTGCTAAGGGTAGACAGCTGCTCGTTCCACCCCCCCCCCCCCCGCCTTAATTGGTTCTCCTCCCTTCCAACGGTGTTGAGGCGGGTGGGAACAGCCGGGGGTTGAGGGTACTGTGCTAAAAGAGGTGGAGTTATGCAGATCTAAAACGCGTGGATTGCAGCAGCAGCAAGCCAAAAAGTGCAGGCATGTGAGGGATCTAGAGGTTGACAGCATGTCTTCTTAACGGGAGTCCAGGTGGCCATCTCCACAAATGGACTTTTCAGAATCCTTGGGTGGCACCGTAGTCGGAAACCAATTCTGGTTATCGCTTCTCGGCCTTTTGGCTAAGATCAAGTGTAGTATCTGTTCTTATCAGTTTAATATCTGATACGTCCCCTATCTGGGGACCATATATTAAATGGATTTTTAGAACAGGGAGATGGAAAAAGAGCTTGCTCTGTCCACTCCACGCATTGACCTGGTATTGCAGTATCTCCAGGACCGGTGCACCCCTTCTTTAATGCAGTTTCTAAAATCAGAAAGAATTGAATTCAATGCTTTTTGTTCATTTTGCTTGTTTGTCGGATTTTGGGATGGACTCTTTGGCTTTGCTTTTCTTCTCCTCATTGGATTTTTCATGTTAAAAGTTGCAGAAGCCAGATGACAAGCTCATTTTGGTTCAACTTCAGCAACTGTGCATTGCATTGCCATGTAATGTAATGTAATGCAATGCTATCTATCTAGCTCTCCCTCTATACTTCCTTTTGGATAAACAGACATATTAGGCAAGCATTTTGGAGCTTTCACCTAAATAACTACAGGTGGTGAGATAAGCTGCACAATATAATTGACCTTTCAGTATATTGTTGCACACACACCATCTATTTAGCAAATGCCCTTGTTATCAACAGCAGCCTTTTAAACTCACCTGAGCTAACAGGTATGTGAGCTGGTTACTCTGCTGCGCTTAAAATTTCTTTTTTGGTTTGCTACAATGCCTTTTCTGAAACGTTGTCTCCCTCTGCTGGAACACTGACTTCTTTCATTTAATGCCTGCAGACTATAAAAGAGAAACCAACCCAAAAAGTTTGGTTGATTAGTCTGTGGCATTCTTTTAAACTGTTGCTTATGGCGGTCTCTGTGAGCTTCTCAGTGACATTCAGCCATCCAGGTATCCCGCCTGCAGTAGACGGAATGTGGCAATGGAACGCTGGCTGCGCGTGTCATAATAGGCTCTGAGCCTTTATATACCTGCGCACAGCAGCAGCCACCTTCAGTCTGCTGCTGGACAGCCAGCAGCAGCAGCAGCAGGAGAGGTAATTAATCAGCAACCCTCCTGCTAAGGGTAGACAGCTGCTCGTTCCACCCCCCCCCCCCGCCTTAATTGGTTCTCCTCCCTTCCAACGGTGTTGAGGCTGGTGGGAACAGCCGGGGGTTGAGGGTACTGTGCTAAAAGAGGTGGAGTTATGCAGATCTAAAACGCGTGAATTGCAGCAGCAGCAAGCCGTAAAGTGCAGGCATGTGAGGGATCTAGAGGTTGACAGCATGTCTTCTTAACGGGAGTCCAGGTGGCCATCTCCACAAATGGACTTTTCAGAATCCTTGGGTGGCACCGTAGTCGGAAACCAATTCTGGTTATCGCTTCTCGGCCTTTTGGCTAAGATCAAGTGTAGTATCTGTTCTTATCAGTTTAATATCTGATACGTCCCCTATCTGGGGACCATATATTAAATGGATTTTTAGAACAGGGAGATGGAAAAAGAGCTTGCTCTGTCCACTCCACGCATTGACCTGGTATTGCAGTATCTCCAGGACCGGTGCACCCCTTCTTTAATGCAGTTTCTAAAATCAGAAAGAATTGAATTCAATGCTTTTTGTTCATTTTGCTTGTTTGTCGGATTTTGGGATGGACTCTTTGGCTTTGCTTTTCTTCTCCTCATTGGATTTTTCATGTTAAAAGTTGCAGAAGCCAGATGACAAGCTCATTTTGGTTCAACTTCAGCAACTGTGCATTGCATTGCCATGTAATGTAATGTAATGCAATGCTATCTATCTAGCTCTCCCTCTATACTTCCTTTTGGATAAACAGACATATTAGGCAAGCATTTTGGAGCTTTCACCTAAATAACTACAGGTGGTGAGATAAGCTGCACAATATAATTGACCTTTCAGTATATTGTTGCACACACACCATCTATTTAGCAAATGCCCTTGTTATCAACAGCAGCCTTTTAAACTCACCTGAGCTAACAGGTATGTGAGCTGGTTACTCTGCTGCGCTTAAAATTTCTTTTTTGGTTTGCTACAATGCCTTTTCTGAAACGTTGTCTCCCTCTGCTGGAACACTGACTTCTTTCATTTAATGCCTGCAGACTATAAAAGAGAAACCAACCCAAAAAGTTTGGTTGATTAGTCTGTGGCATTCTTTTAAACTGTTGCTTATGGCGGTCTCTGTGAGCTTCTCAGTGACATTCAGCCATCCAGGTATCCCGCCTGCAGTAGACGGAATGTGGCAATGGAACGCTGGCTGCGCGTGTCATAATAGGCTCTGAGCCTTTATATACCTGCGCACAGCAGCAGCCACCTTCAGTCTGCTGCTGGACAGCCAGCAGCAGCAGCAGCAGGAGAGGTAATTAATCAGCAACCCTCCTGCTAAGGGTAGACAGCTGCTCGTTCCACCCCCCCCCCGCCTTAATTGGTTCTCCTCCCTTCCAACGGTGTTGAGGCGGGTGGGAACAGCCGGGGGTTGAGGGTACTGTGCTAAAAGAGGTGGAGTTATGCAGATCTAAAACGCGTGGATTGCAGCAGCAGCAAGCCGAAAAGTGCAGGCATGTGAGGGATCTAGAGGTTGACAGCATGTCTTCTTAACGGGAGTCCAGGTGGCCATCTCCACAAATGGACTTTTCAGAATCCTTGGGTGGCACCGTAGTCGGAAACCAATTCTGGTTATCGCATCTCGGCCTTTTGGCTAAGATCAAGTGTAGTATCTGTTCTTATCAGTTTAATATCTGATACGTCCCCTATCTGGGGACCATATATTAAATGGATTTTTAGAACAGGGAGATGGAAAAAGAGCTTGCTCTGTCCACTCCACGCATTGACCTGGTATTGCAGTATCTCCAGGACCGGTGCACCCCTTCTTTAATGCAGTTTCTAAAATCAGAAAGAATTGAATTCAATGCTTTTTGTTCATTTTGCTTGTTTGTCGGATTTTGGGATGGACTCTTTGGCTTTGCTTTTCTTCTCCTCATTGGATTTTTCATGTTAAAAGTTGCAGAAGCCAGATGACAAGCTCATTTTGGTTCAACTTCAGCAACTGTGCATTGCATTGCCATGTAATGTAATGTAATGCAATGCTATCTATCTAGCTCTCCCTCTATACTTCCTTTTGGATAAACAGACATATTAGGCAAGCATTTTGGAGCTTTCACCTAAATAACTACAGGTGGTGAGATAAGCTGCACAATATAATTGACCTTTCAGTATATTGTTGCACACACACCATCTATTTAGCAAATGCCCTTGTTATCAACAGCAGCCTTTTAAACTCACCTGAGCTAACAGGTATGTGAGCTGGTTACTCTGCTGCGCTTAAAATTTCTTTTTTGGTTTGCTACAATGCCTTTTCTGAAACGTTGTCTCCCTCTGCTGGAACACTGACTTCTTTCATTTAATGCCTGCAGACTATAAAAGAGAAACCAACCCAAAAAGTTTGGTTGATTAGTCTGTGGCATTCTTTTAAACTGTTGCTTATGGCGGTCTCTGTGAGCTTCTCAGTGACATTCAGCCATCCAGGTATCCCGCCTGCAGTAGACGGAATGTGGCAATGGAACGCTGGCTGCGCGTGTCATAATAGGCTCTGAGCCTTTATATACCTGCGCACAGCAGCAGCCACCTTCAGTCTGCTGCTGGACAGCCAGCAGCAGCAGCAGCAGGAGAGGTAATTAATCAGCAACCCTCCTGCTAAGGGTAGACAGCTGCTCGTTCCACCCCCCCCCCGCCTTAATTGGTTCTCCTCCCTTCCAACGGTGTTGAGGCGGGTGGGAACAGCCGGGGGTTGAGGGTACTGTGCTAAAAGAGGTGGAGTTATGCAGATCTAAAACGCGTGGATTGCAGCAGCAGCAAGCCGAAAAGTGCAGGCATGTGAGGGATCTAGAGGTTGACAGCATGTCTTCTTAACGGGAGTCCAGGTGGCCATCTCCACAAATGGACTTTTCAGAATCCTTGGGTGGCACCGTAGTCGGAAACCAATTCTGGTTATCGCTTCTCGGCCTTTTGGCTAAGATCAAGTGTAGTATCTGTTCTTATCAGTTTAATATCTGATACGTCCCCTATCTGGGGACCATATATTAAATGGATTTTTAGAACAGGGAGATGGAAAAAGAGCTTGCTCTGTCCACTCCACGCATTGACCTGGTATTGCAGTATCTCCAGGACCGGTGCACCCCTTCTTTAATGCAGTTTCTAAAATCAGAAAGAATTGAATTCAATGCTTTTTGTTCATTTTGCTTGTTTGTCGGATTTTGGGATGGACTCTTTGGCTTTGCTTTTCTTCTCCTCATTGGATTTTTCATGTTAAAAGTTGCAGAAGCCAGATGACAAGCTCATTTTGGTTCAACTTCAGCAACTGTGCATTGCATTGCCATGTAATGTAATGTAATGCAATGCTATCTATCTAGCTCTCCCTCTATACTTCCTTTTGGATAAACAGACATATTAGGCAAGCATTTTGGAGCTTTCACCTAAATAACTACAGGTGGTGAGATAAGCTGCACAATATAATTGACCTTTCAGTATATTGTTGCACACACACCATCTATTTAGCAAATGCCCTTGTTATCAACAGCAGCCTTTTAAACTCACCTGAGCTAACAGGTATGTGAGCTGGTTACTCTGCTGCGCTTAAAATTTCTTTTTTGGTTTGCTACAATGCCTTTTCTGAAACGTTGTCTCCCTCTGCTGGAACACTGACTTCTTTCATTTAATGCCTGCAGACTATAAAAGAGAAACCAACCCAAAAAGTTTGGTTGATTAGTCTGTGGCATTCTTTTAAACTGTTGCTTATGGCGGTCTCTGTGAGCTTCTCAGTGACATTCAGCCATCCAGGTATCCCGCCTGCAGTAGACGGAATGTGGCAATGGAACGCTGGCTGCGCGTGTCATAATAGGCTCTGAGCCTTTATATACCTGCGCACAGCAGCAGCCACCTTCAGTCTGCTGCTGGACAGCCAGCAGCAGCAGCAGCAGGAGAGGTAATTAATCAGCAACCCTCCTGCTAAGGGTAGACAGCTGCTCGTTCCACCCCCCCCCCCGCCTTAATTGGTTCTCCTCCCTTCCAACGGTGTTGAGGCGGGTGGGAACAGCCGGGGGTTGAGGGTACTGTGCTAAAAGAGGTGGAGTTATGCAGATCTAAAACGCGTGGATTGCAGCAGCAGCAAGCCGAAAAGTGCAGGCATGTGAGGGATCTAGAGGTTGACAGCATGTCTTCTTAACGGGAGTCCAGGTGGCCATCTCCACAAATGGACTTTTCAGAATCCTTGGGTGGCACCGTAGTCGGAAACCAATTCTGGTTATCGCTTCTCGGCCTTTTGGCTAAGATCAAGTGTAGTATCTGTTCTTATCAGTTTAATATCTGATACGTCCCCTATCTGGGGACCATATATTAAATGGATTTTTAGAACAGGGAGATGGAAAAAGAGCTTGCTCTGTCCACTCCACGCATTGACCTGGTATTGTAGTATCTCCAGGACCGGTGCACCCCTTCTTTAATGCAGTTTCTAAAATCAGAAAGAATTGAATTCAATGCTTTTTGTTCATTTTGCTTGTTTGTCGGATTTTGGGATGGACTCTTTGGCTTTGCTTTTCTTCTCCTCATTGGATTTTTCATGTTAAAAGTTGCAGAAGCCAGATGACAAGCTCATTTTGGTTCAACTTCAGCAACTGTGCATTGCATTGCCATGTAATGTAATGTAATGCAATGCTATCTATCTAGCTCTCCCTCTATACTTCCTTTTGGATAAACAGACATATTAGGCAAGCATTTTGGAGCTTTCACCTAAATAACTACAGGTGGTGAGCTAAGCTGCACAATATAATTGACCTTTCAGTATATTGTTGCACACACACCATCTATTTAGCAAATGCCCTTGTTATCAACAGCAGCCTTTTAAACTCACCTGAGCTAACAGGTATGTGAGCTGGTTACTCTGCTGCGCTTAAAATTTCTTTTTTGGTTTGCTACAATGCCTTTTCTGAAACGTTGTCTCCCTCTGCTGGAACACTGACTTCTTTCATTTAATGCCTGCAGACTATAAAAGAGAAACCAACCCAAAAAGTTTGGTTGATTAGTCTGTGGCATTCTTTTAAACTGTTGCTTATGGCGGTCTCTGTGAGCTTCTCAGTGACATTCAGCCATCCAGGTATCCCGCCTGCAGTAGACGGAATGTGGCAATGGAACGCTGGCTGCGCGTGTCATAATAGGCTCTGAGCCTTTATATACCTGCGCACAGCAGCAGCCACCTTCAGTCTGCTGCTGGACAGCCAGCAGCAGCAGCAGCAGGAGAGGTAATTAATCAGCAACCCTCCTGCTAAGGGTAGACAGCTGCTCGTTCCACCCCCCCCCCGCCTTAATTGGTTCTCCTCCCTTCCAACGGTGTTGAGGCGGGTGAGAACAACCGGGGGTTGAGGGTACTGTGCTAAAAGAGGTGGAGTTATGCAGATCTAAAACGCGTGGATTGCAGCAGCAGCAAAGCCGAAAAGTGCAGGCATGTGAGGGATCTAGAGGTTGACAGCATGTCTTCTTAACGGGAGTCCAGGTGGCCATCTCCACAAATGGACTTTTCAGAATCCTTGGGTGGCACCGTAGTCGGAAACCAATTCTGGTTATCGCTTCTCGGCCTTTTGGCTAAGATCAAGTGTAGTATCTGTTCTTATCAGTTTATTATCTGATACGTCCCCTATCTGGGGACTATATATTAAATGAATTTTTAGAACAGTGAGATGGAAAAAGAGCTTGCTCTGTCCACTCCACGCATTGACCTGGTATTGCAGTATCTCCAGGACCGGTGCACCCCTTCTTTAATGCAGTTTCTAAAATCAGAAAGAATTGAATTCAATGCTTTTTGTTCATTTTGCTTGTTTGTCGGATTTTGGGATGGACTCTTTGGCTTTGCTTTTCTTCTCCTCATTGGATTTTTCATGTTAAAAGTTGCAGAAGCCAGATGACAAGCTCATTTTGGTTCAACTTCAGCAACTGTGCATTGCATTGCCATGTAATGTAATGTAATGCAATGCTATCTATCTAGCTCTCCCTCTATACTTCCTTTTGGATAAACAGACATATTAGGCAAGCATTTTGGAGCTTTCACCTAAATAACTACAGGTGGTGAGATAAGCTGCACAATATAATTGACCTTTCAGTATATTGTTGCACACACACCATCTATTTAGCAAATGCCCTTGTTATCAACAGCAGCCTTTTAAACTCACCTGAGCTAACAGGTATGTGAGCTGGTTACTCTGCTGCGCTTAAAATTTCTTTTTTGGTTTGCTACAATGCCTTTTCTGAAACGTTGTCTCCCTCTGCTGGAACACTGACTTCTTTCATTTAATGCCTGCAGACTATAAAAGAGAAACCAACCCAAAAAGTTTGGTTGATTAGTCTGTGGCATTCTTTTAAACTGTTGCTTATGGCGGTCTCTGTGAGCTTCTCAGTGACATTCAGCCATCCAGGTAT
The DNA here is from genome assembly GCF_046119375.1 of Phyllobates terribilis. NCBI lineage: Eukaryota > Metazoa > Chordata > Amphibia > Anura > Dendrobatidae > Phyllobates > Phyllobates terribilis. The sequence goes on along the minus strand of NW_027362800.1, from coordinate 9,190,822 downwards.
CCCGCCTGCAGTAGACGGAATGTGGCAATGGAACGCTGGCTGCGCGTGTCATAATAGGCTCTGAGCCTTTATATACCTGCGCACAGCAGCAGCCACCTTCAGTCTGCTGCTGGACAGCCAGCAGCAGCAGCAGCAGGAGAGGTAATTAATCAGCAACCCTCCTGCTAAGGGTAGACAGCTGCTCGTTCCACCCCCCCCCGCCTTAATTGGTTCTCCTCCCTTCCAACGGTGTTGAGGCGGGTGGGAACAGCCGGGGGTTGAGGGTACTGTGCTAAAAGAGGTGGAGTTATGCAGATCTAAAACGCGTGGATTGCAGCAGCAGCAAGCCAAAAAGTGCAGGCATGTGAGGGATCTAGAGGTTGACAGCATGTCTTCTTAACGGGAGTCCAGGTGGCCATCTCCACAAATGGACTTTTCAGAATCCTTGGGTGGCACCGTAGTCGGAAACCAATTCTGGTTATCGCTTCTCGGCCTTTTGGCTAAGATCAAGTGCAGTATCTGTTCTTATCAGTTTAATATCTGATACGTCCCCTATCTGGGGACCATATATTAAATGGATTTTTAGAACAGGGAGATGGAAAAAGAGCTTGCTCTGTCCACTCCACGCATTGACCTGGTATTGCAGTATCTCCAGGACCGGTGCACCCCTTCTTTAATGCAGTTTCTAAAATCAGAAAGAATTGAATTCAATGCTTTTTGTTCATTTTGCTTGTTTGTCGGATTTTGGGATGGACTCTTTGGCTTTGCTTTTCTTCTCCTCATTGGATTTTTCATGTTAAAAGTTGCAGAAGCCAGATGACAAGCTCATTTTGGTTCAACTTCAGCAACTGTGCATTGCATTGCCATGTAATGTAATGTAATGCAATGCTATCTATCTAGCTCTCCCTCTATACTTCCTTTTGGATAAACAGACATATTAGGCAAGCATTTTGGAGCTTTCACCTAAATAACTACAGGTGGTGAGATAAGCTGCACAATATAATTGACCTTTCAGTATATTGTTGCACACACACCATCTATTTAGCAAATGCCCTTGTTATCAACAGCAGCCTTTTAAACTCACCTGAGCTAACAGGTATGTGAGCTGGTTACTCTGCTGCGCTTAAAATTTCTTTTTTGGTTTGCTACAATGCCTTTTCTGAAACGTTGTCTCCCTCTGCTGGAACACTGACTTCTTTCATTTAATGCCTGCAGACTATAAAAGAGAAACCAACCCAAAAAGTTTGGTTGATTAGTCTGTGGCATTCTTTTAAACTGTTGCTTATGGCGGTCTCTGTGAGCTTCTCAGTGACATTCAGCCATCCAGGTATCCCGCCTGCAGTAGACGGAATGTGGCAATGGAACGCTGGCTGCGCGTGTCATAATAGGCTCTGAGCCTTTATATACCTGCGCACAGCAGCAGCCACCTTCAGTCTGCTGCTGGACAGCCAGCAGCAGCAGCAGCAGGAGAGGTAATTAATCAGCAACCCTCCTGCTAAGGGTAGACAGCTGCTCGTTCCACCCCCCCCCCCCGCCTTAATTGGTTCTCCTCCCTTCCAACGGTGTTGAGGCGGGTGGGAACAGCCGGGGGTTGAGGGTACTGTGCTAAAAGAGGTGGAGTTATGCAGATCTAAAACGCGTGGATTGCAGCAGCAGCAAGCCAAAAAGTGCAGGCATGTGAGGGATCTAGAGGTTGACAGCATGTCTTCTTAACGGGAGTCCAGGTGGCCATCTCCACAAATGGACTTTTCAGAATCCTTGGGTGGCACCGTAGTCGGAAACCAATTCTGGTTATCGCTTCTCGGCCTTTTGGCTAAGATCAAGTGTAGTATCTGTTCTTATCAGTTTAATATCTGATACGTCCCCTATCTGGGGACCATATATTAAATGGATTTTTAGAACAGGGAGATGGAAAAAGAGCTTGCTCTGTCCACTACACGCATTGACCTGGTATTGCAGTATCTCCAGGACCGGTGCACCCCTTCTTTAATGCAGTTTCTAAAATCAGAAAGAATTGAATTCAATGCTTTTTGTTCATTTTGCTTGTTTGTCGGATTTTGGGATGGACTCTTTGGCTTTGCTTTTCTTCTCCTCATTGGATTTTTCATGTTAAAAGTTGCAGAAGCCAGATGACAAGCTCATTTTGGTTCAACTTCAGCAACTGTGCATTGCATTGCCATGTAATGTAATGTAATGCAATGCTATCTATCTAGCTCTCCCTCTATACTTCCTTTTGGATAAACAGACATATTAGGCAAGCATTTTGGAGCTTTCACCTAAATAACTACAGGTGGTGAGATAAGCTGCACAATATAATTGACCTTTCAGTATATTGTTGCACACACACCATCTATTTAGCAAATGCCCTTGTTATCAACAGCAGCCTTTTAAACTCACCTGAGCTAACAGGTATGTGAGCTGGTTACTCTGCTGCGCTTAAAATTTCTTTTTTGGTTTGCTACAATGCCTTTTCTGAAACGTTGTCTCCCTCTGCTGGAACACTGACTTCTTTCATTTAATGCCTGCAGACTATAAAAGAGAAACCAACCCAAAAAGTTTGGTTGATTAGTCTGTGGCATTCTTTTAAACTGTTGCTTATGGCGGTCTCTGTGAGCTTCTCAGTGACATTCAGCCATCCAGGTATCCCGCCTGCAGTAGACGGAATGTGGCAATGGAACGCTGGCTGCGCGTGTCATAATAGGCTCTGAGCCTTTATATACCTGCGCACAGCAGCAGCCACCTTCAGTCTGCTGCTGGACAGCCAGCAGCAGCAGCAGCAGGAGAGGTAATTAATCAGCAACCCTCCTGCTAAGGGTAGACAGCTGCTCGTTCCACCCCCCCCCCCGCCTTAATTGGTTCTCCTCCCTTCCAACGGTGTTGAGGCGGGTGGGAACAGCCGGGGGTTGAGGGTACTGTGCTAAAATAGGTGGAGTTATGCAGATCTAAAACGCGTGGATTGCAGCAGCAGCAAGCCGAAAAGTGCAGGCATGTGAGGGATCTAGAGGTTGACAGCATGTCTTCTTAACGGGAGTCCAGGTGGCCATCTCCACAAATGGACTTTTCAGAATCCTTGGGTGGCACCGTAGTCGGAAACCAATTCTGGTTATCGCTTCTCGGCCTTTTGGCTAAGATCAAGTGTAGTATCTTTTGAAAAGGCAGTTTTGTCCTTGGGCTGCCCTAGTAAATTGATGCATATTACACACTGGTTTGGTGCACTTGTTAGTACGCCAGGTGGCTCATAGAGTTATCTGATGGAAAACATGGCCCTCCAGGATCGAAGTCACTAGGCTGGGTAAGTGTGAGGGCTTTGGAGCAATGTGCCCCAGGAGTAGGCGCCCTGGTGGGAGTCCAAGCTTACTGGGACTGGGAACCCCAGAAAGACTTGGCTTCGTAGAACGCCGCACCTTTGCCAATCATACTTTCTGAGCAACCCCCCCTATTCCTGGCCTCCGGGCTAGGAAAGGGAATTTTTATAAACCCGGTCGGAGGTCCGGTCAGCTTTGGGCTGAGAAACCAACACAGGCTCCAGCTCCACTAGTGTGGCAGCCTAGATGGAAGCTGGGAGCACGAAAACGGCTCTTCTCCGGCTTCGGCTAGGGAGAGCATCGGAGATCCCTGACCCTCGCTGTGGCCTTCTGGCTCGGAGGGATGGGGATGGTTTATTGGGAACCCTCTCCTCCGGGAAGGGTCCACATGAATCCTCGCCTCGTGCGCTGTTTTGGTGTGACTTCGGTCACATTTTTCAGTGCCTTGGATGCAGCTTCAATCAAAAAATCTGTTCTTATCAGTTTAATATCTGATACGTCCCCTATCTGGGGACCATATATTAAATGGATTTTTAGAACAGGGAGATGGAAAAAGAGCTTGCTCTGTCCACTCCACGCATTGACCTGGTATTGCAGTATCTCCAGGACCGGTGCACCCCTTCTTTAATGCAGTTTCTAAAATCAGAAAGAATTGAATTCAATGCTTTTTGTTCATTTTGCTTGTTTGTCGGATTTTGGGATGGACTCTTTGGCTTTGCTTTTCTTCTCCTCATTGGATTTTTCATGTTAAAAGTTGCAGAAGCCAGATGACAAGCTCATTTTGGTTCAACTTCAGCAACTGTGCATTGCATTGCCATGTAATGTAATGTAATGCAATGCTATCTATCTAGCTCTCCCTCTATACTTCCTTTTGGATAAACAGACATATTAGGCAAGCATTTTGGAGCTTTCACCTAAATAACTACAGGTGGTGAGATAAGCTGCACAATATAATTGACCTTTCAGTATATTGTTGCACACACACCATCTATTTAGCAAATGCCCTTGTTATCAACAGCAGCCTTTTAAACTCACCTGAGCTAACAGGTATGTGAGCTGGTTACTCTGCTGCGCTTAAAATTTCTTTTTTGGTTTGCTACAATGCCTTTTCTGAAACGTTGTCTCCCTCTGCTGGAACACTGACTTCTTTCATTTAATGCCTGCAGACTATAAAAGAGAAACCAACCCAAAAAGTTTGGTTGATTAGTCTGTGGCATTCTTTTAAACTGTTGCTTATGGCGGTCTCTGTGAGCTTCTCAGTGACATTCAGCCATCCAGGTATCCCGCCTGCAGTAGACGGAATGTGGCAATGGAACGCTGGCTGCGCGTGTCATAATAGCCTCTGAGCCTTTATATACCTGCGCACAGCAGCAGCCACCTTCAGTCTGCTGCTGGACAGCCAGCAGCAGCAGCAGCAGGAGAGGTAATTAATCAGCAACCCTCCTGCTAAGGGTAGACAGCTGCTCGTTCCACCCCCCCCCCCCCGCCTTAATTGGTTCTCCTCCCTTCCAACGGTGTTGAGGCGGGTGGGAACAGCCGGGGGTTGAGGGTACTGTGCTAAAAGAGGTGGAGTTATGCAGATCTAAAACGCGTGGATTGCAGCAGCAGCAAGCCGAAAAGTGCAGGCATGTGAGGGATCTAGAGGTTGACAGCATGTCTTCTTAACGGGAGTCCAGGTGGCCATCTCCACAAATGGACTTTTCAGAATCCTTGGGTGGCACCGTAGTCGGAAACCAATTCTGGTTATCGCTTCTCGGCCTTTTGGCTAAGATCAAGTGTAGTATCTGTTCTTATCAGTTTAATATCTGATACGTCCCCTATCTGGGGACCATATATTAAATGGATTTTTAGAACAGGGAGATGGAAAAAGAGCTTGCTCTGTCCACTCCACGCATTGACCTGGTATTGCAGTATCTCCAGGACCGGTGCACCCCTTCTTTAATGCAGTTTCTAAAATCAGAAAGAATTGAATTCAATGCTTTTTGTTCAATTTGCTTGTTTGTCGGATTTTGGGATGGACTCTTTGGCTTTGCTTTTCTTCTCCTCATTGGATTTTTCATGTTAAAAGTTGCAGAAGCCAGATGACAAGCTCATTTTGGTTCAACTTCAGCAACTGTGCATTGCATTGCCATGTAATGTAATGTAATGCAATGCTATCTATCTAGCTCTCCCTCTATACTTCCTTTTGGATAAACAGACATATTAGGCAAGCATTTTGGAGCTTTCACCTAAATAACTACAGGTGGTGAGATAAGCTGCACAATATAATTGACCTTTCAGTATATTGTTGCACACACACCATCTATTTAGCAAATGCCCTTGTTATCAACAGCAGCCTTTTAAACTCACCTGAGCTAACAGGTATGTGAGCTGGTTACTCTGCTGCGCTTAAAATTTCTTTTTTGGTTTGCTACAATGCCTTTTCTGAAACGTTGTCTCCCTCTGCTGGAACACTGACTTCTTTTATTTAATGCCTGCAGACTATAAAAGAGAAACCAACCCAAAAAGTTTGGTTGATTAGTCTGTGGCATTCTTTTAAACTGTTGCTTATGGCGGTCTCTGTGAGCTTCTCAGTGACATTCAGCCATCCAGGTATCCCGCCTGCAGTAGACGGAATGTGGCAATGGAACGCTGGCTGCGCGTGTCATAATAGGCTCTGAGCCTTTATATACCTGCGCACAGCAGCAGCCACCTTCAGTCTGCTGCTGGACAGCCAGCAGCAGCAGCAGCAGGAGAGGTAATTAATCAGCAACCCTCCTGCTAAGGGTAGACAGCTGCTCGTTCCACCCCCCCCCCCGCCTTAATTGGTTCTCCTCCCTTCCAACGGTGTTGAGGCGGGTGGGAACAGCCGGGGGTTGAGGGTACTGTGCTAAAAGAGGTGGAGTTATGCAGATCTAAAACGCGTGGATTGCAGCAGCAGCAAGCCGAAAAGTGCAGGCATGTGAGGGATCTAGAGGTTGACAGCATGTCTTCTTAACGGGAGTCCAGGTGGCCATCTCCACAAATGGACTTTTCAGAATCCTTGGGTGGCACCGTAGTCGGAAACCAATTCTGGTTATCGCTTCTCGGCCTTTTGGCTAAGATCAAGTGTAGTATCTGTTCTTATCAGTTTAATATCTGATACGTCCCCTATCTGGGGACCATATATTAAATGGATTTTTAGAACAGGGAGATGGAAAAAGAGCTTGCTCTGTCCACTCCACGCATTGACCTGGTATTGCAGTATCTCCAGGACCGGTGCACCCCTTCTTTAATGCAGTTTCTAAAATCAGAAAGAATTGAATTCAATGCTTTTTGTTCATTTTGCTTGTTTGTCGGATTTTGGGATGGACTCTTTGGCTTTGCTTTTCTTCTCCTCATTGGATTTTTCATGTTAAAAGTTGCAGAAGCCAGATGACAAGCTCATTTTGGTTCAACTTCAGCAACTGTGCATTGCATTGCCATGTAATGTAATGTAATGCAATGCTATCTATCTAGCTCTCCCTCTATACTTCCTTTTGGATAAACAGACATATTAGGCAAGCATTTTGGAGCTTTCACCTAAATAACTACAGGTGGTGAGATAAGCTGCACAATATAATTGACCTTTCAGTATATTGTTGCACACACACCATCTATTTAGCAAATGCCCTTGTTATCAACAGCAGCCTTTTAAACTCACCTGAGCTAACAGGTATGTGAGCTGGTTACTCTGCTGCGCTTAAAATTTCTTTTTTGGTTTGCTACAATGCCTTTTCTGAAACGTTGTCTCCCTCTGCTGGAACACTGACTTCTTTCATTTAATGCCTGCAGACTATAAAAGAGAAACCAACCCAAAAAGTTTGGTTGATTAGTCTGTGGCATTCTTTTAAACTGTTGCTTATGGCGGTCTCTGTGAGCTTCTCAGTGACATTCAGCCATCCAGGTATCCCGCCTGCAGTAGACGGAATGTGGCAATGGAACGCTGGCTGCGCGTGTCATAATAGGCTCTGAGCCTTTATATACCTGCGCACAGCAGCAGCCACCTTCAGTCTGCTGCTGGACAGCCAGCAGCAGCAGCAGCAGGAGAGGTAATTAATCAGCAACCCTCCTGCTAAGGGTAGACAGCTGCTCGTTCCACCCCCCCCCCCGCCTTAATTGGTTCTCCTCCCTTCCAACGGTGTTGAGGCGGGTGGGAACAGCCGGGGGTTGAGGGTACTGTGCTAAAAGAGGTGGAGTTATGCAGATCTAAAACGCGTGGATTGCAGCAGCAGCAAGCCGAAAAGTGCAGGCATGTGAGGGATCTAGAGGTTGACAGCATGTCTTCTTAACGGGAGTCCAGGTGGCCATCTCCACAAATGGACTTTTCAGAATCCTTGGGTGGCACCGTAGTCGGAAACCAATTCTGGTTATCGCTTCTCGGCCTTTTGGCTAAGATCAAGTGTAGTATCTGTTCTTATCAGTTTAATATCTGATACGTCCCCTATCTGGGGACCATATATTAAATGGATTTTTAGAACAGGGAGATGGAAAAAGAGCTTGCTCTGTCCACTCCACGCATTGACCTGGTATTGCAATATCTCCAGGACCGGTGCACCCCTTCTTTAATGCAGTTTCTAAAATCAGAAAGAATTGAATTCAATGCTTTTTGTTCATTTTGCTTGTTTGTCGGATTTTGGGATGGACTCTTTGGCTTTGCTTTTCTTCTCCTCATTGGATTTTTCATGTTAAAAGTTGCAGAAGCCAGATGACAAGCTCATTTTGGTTCAACTTCAGCAACTGTGCATTGCATTGCCATGTAATGTAATGTAATGCAATGCTATCTATCTAGCTCTCCCTCTATACTTCCTTTTGGATAAACAGACATATTAGGCAAGCATTTTGGAGCTTTCACCTAAATAACTACAGGTGGTGAGATAAGCTGCACAATATAATTGACCTTTCAGTATATTGTTGCACACACACCATCTATTTAGCAAATGCCCTTGTTATCAACAGCAGCCTTTTAAACTCACCTGAGCTAACAGGTATGTGAGCTGGTTACTCTGCTGCGCTTAAAATTTCTTTTTTGGTTTGCTACAATGCCTTTTCTGAAACGTTGTCTCCCTCTGCTGGAACACTGACTTCTTTCATTTAATGCCTGCAGACTATAAAAGAGAAACCAACCCAAAAAGTTTGGTTGATTAGTCTGTGGCATTCTTTTAAACTGTTGCTTATGGCGGTCTCTGTGAGCTTCTCAGTGACATTCAGCCATCCAGGTATCCCGCCTGCAGTAGACGGAATGTGGCAATGGAACGCTGGCTGCGCGTGTCATAATAGGCTCTGAGCCTTTATATACCTGCGCACAGCAGCAGCCACCTTCAGTCTGCTGCTGGACAGCCAGCAGCAGCAGCAGCAGGAGAGGTAATTAATCAGCAACCCTCCTGCTAAGGGTAGACAGCTGCTCGTTCCACCCCCCCCCGCCTTAATTGGTTCTCCTCCCTTCCAACGGTGTTGAGGCGGGTGGGAACAGCCGGGGGTTGAGGGTACTGTGCTAAAACAGGTGGAGTTATGCAGATCTAAAACGCGTGGATTGCAGCAGCAGCAAGCCGAAAAGTGCAGGCATGTGAGGGATCTAGAGGTTGACAGCATGTCTTCTTAACGGGAGTCCAGGTGGCCATCTCCACAAATGGACTTTTCAGAATCCTTGGGTGGCACCGTAGTCGGAAACCAATTCTGGTTATCGCTTCTCGGCCTTTTGGCTAAGATCAAGTGTAGTATCTGTTCTTATCAGTTTAATATCTGATACGTCCCCTATCTGGGGACCATATATTAAATGGATTTTTAGAACAGGGAGATGGAAAAAGAGCTTGCTCTGTCCACTCCACGCATTGACCTGGTATTGCAGTATCTCCAGGAACGGTGCACCCCTTCTTTAATGCAGTTTCTAAAATCAGAAAGAATTGAATTCAATGCTTTTTGTTCATTTTGCTTGTTTGTCGGATTTTGGGATGGACTCTTTGGCTTTGCTTTTCTTCTCCTCATTGGATTTTTCATGTTAAAAGTTGCAGAAGCCAGATGACAAGCTCATTTTGGTTCAACTTCAGCAACTGTGCATTGCATTGCCATGTAATGTAATGTAATGCAATGCTATCTATCTAGCTCTCCCTCTATACTTCCTTTTGGATAAACAGACATATTAGGCAAGCATTTTGGAGCTTTCACCTAAATAACTACAGGTGGTGAGATAAGCTGCACAATATAATTGACCTTTCAGTATATTGTTGCACACACACCATCTATTTAGCAAATGCCCTTGTTATCAACAGCAGCCTTTTAAACTCACCTGAGCTAACAGGTATGTGAGCTGGTTACTCTGCTGCGCTTAAAATTTCTTTTTTGGTTTGCTACAATGCCTTTTCTGAAACGTTGTCTCCCTCTGCTGGAACACTGACTTCTTTCATTTAATGCCTGCAGACTATAAAAGAGAAACCAACCCAAAAAGTTTGGTTGATTAGTCTGTGGCATTCTTTTAAACTGTTGCTTATGGCGGTCTCTGTGAGCTTCTCAGTGACATTCAGCCATCCAGGTATCCCGCCTGCAGTAGACGGAATGTGGCAATGGAACGCTGGCTGCGCGTGTCATAATAGGCTCTGAGCCTTTATATACCTGCGCACAGCAGCAGCCACCTTCAGTCTGCTGCTGGACAGCCAGCAGCAGCAGCAGCAGGAGAGGTAATTAATCAGCAACCCTCCTGCTAAGGGTAGACAGCTGCTCGTTCCACCCCCCCCCCCGCCTTAATTGGTTCTCCTCCCTTCCAACGGTGTTGAGGCGGGTGGGAACAGCCGGGGGTTGAGGGTACTGTGCTAAAAGAGGTGGAGTTATGCAGATCTAAAACGCGTGGATTGCAGCAGCAGCAAGCCGAAAAGTGCAGGCATGTGAGGGATCTAGAGGTTGACAGCATGTCTTCTTAACGGGAGCCCAGGTGGCCATCTCCACAAATGGACTTTTCAGAATCCTTGGGTGGCACCGTAGTCGGAAACCAATTCTGGTTATCGCTTCTCGGCCTTTTGGCTAAGATCAAGTGTAGTATCTGTTCTTATCAGTTTAATATCTGATACGTCCCCTATCTGGGGACCATATATTAAATGGATTTTTAGAACAGGGAGATGGAAAAAGAGCTTGCTCTGTCCACTCCACGCATTGACCTGGTATTGCAGTATCTCCAGGACCGGTGCACCCCTTCTTTAATGCAGTTTCTAAAATCAGAAAGAATTGAATTCAATGCTTTTTGTTCATTTTGCTTGTTTGTCGGATTTTGGGATGGACTCTTTGGCTTTGCTTTTCTTCTCCTCATTGGATTTTTCATGTTAAAAGTTGCAGAAGCCAGATGACAAGCTCATTTTGGTTCAACTTCAGCAACTGTGCATTGCATTGCCATGTAATGTAATGTAATGCAATGCTATCTATCTAGCTCTCCCTCTATACTTCCTTTTGGATAAACAGACATATTAGGCAAGCATTTTGGAGCTTTCACCTAAATAACTACAGGTGGTGAGATAAGCTGCACAATATAATTGACCTTTCAGTATATTGTTGCACACACACCATCTATTTAGCAAATGCCCTTGTTATCAACAGCAGCCTTTTAAACTCACCTGAGCTAACAGGTATGTGAGCTGGTTACTCTGCTGCGCTTAAAATTTCTTTTTTGCTTTGCTACAATGCCTTTTCTGAAACGTTGTCTCCCTCTGCTGGAACACTGACTTCTTTCATTTAATGCCTGCAGACTATAAAAGAGAAACCAACCCAAAAAGTTTGGTTGATTAGTCTGTGGCATTCTTTTAAACTGTTGCTTATGGCGGTCTCTGTGAGCTTCTCAGTGACATTCAGCCATCCAGGTATCCCGCCTGCAGTAGACGGAATGTGGCAATGGAACGCTGGCTGCGCGTGTCATAATAGGCTCTGAGCCTTTATATACCTGCGCACAGCAGCAGCCACCTTCAGTCTGCTGCTGGACAGCCAGCAGCAGCAGCAGCAGGAGAGGTAATTAATCAGCAACCCTCCTGCTAAGGGTAGACAGCTGCTCGTTCCACCCCCCCCCCCCCGCCTTAATTGGTTCTCCTCCCTTCCAACGGTGTTGAGGCGGGTGGGAACAGCCGGGGGTTGAGGGTACTGTGCTAAAAGAGGTGGAGTTATGCAGATCTAAAACGCGTGGATTGCAGCAGCAGCAAGCCGAAAAGTGCAGGCATGTGAGGGATCTAGAGGTTGACAGCATGTCTTCTTAACGGGAGTCCAGGTGGCCATCTCCACAAATGGACTTTTCAGAATCCTTGGGTGGCACCGTAGTCGGAAACCAATTCTGGTTATCGCTTCTCGGCCTTTTGGCTAAGATCAAGTGTAGTATCTGTTCTTATCAGTTTAATATCTGATACGTCCCCTATCTGGGGACCATATATTAAATGGATTTTTAGAACAGGGAGATGGAAAAAGAGCTTGCTCTGTCCACTCCACGCATTGACCTGGTATTGCAGTATCTCCAGGACCGGTGCACCCCTTCTTTAATGCAGTTTCTAAAATCAGAAAGAATTGAATTCAATGCTTTTTGTTCATTTTGCTTGTTTGTCGGATTTTGGGATGGACTCTTTGGCTTTGCTTTTCTTCTCCTCATTGGATTTTTCATGTTAAAAGTTGCAGAAGCCAGATGACAAGCTCATTTTGGTTCAACTTCAGCAACTGTGCATTGCATTGCCATGTAATGTAATGTAATGCAATGCTATCTATCTAGCTCTCCCTCTATACTTCCTTTTGGATAAACAGACATATTAGGCAAGCATTTTGGAGCTTTCACCTAAATAACTACAGGTGGTGAGATAAGCTGCACAATATAATTGACCTTTCAGTATATTGTTGCACACACACCATCTATTTAGCAAATGCCCTTGTTATCAACAGCAGCCTTTTAAACTCACCTGAGCTAACAGGTATGTGAGCTGGTTACTCTGCTGCGCTTAAAATTTCTTTTTTGGTTTGCTACAATGCCTTTTCTGAAACGTTGTCTCCCTCTGCTGGAACACTGACTTCTTTCATTTAATGCCTGCAGACTATAAAAGAGAAACCAACCCAAAAAGTTTGGTTGATTAGTCTGTGGCATTCTTTTAAACTGTTGCTTATGGCGGTCTCTGTGAGCTTCTCAGTGACATTCAGCCATCCAGGTATCCCGCCTGCAGTAGACGGAATGTGGCAATGGAACGCTGGCTGCGCGTGTCATAATAGGCTCTGAGCCTTTATATACCTGCGCACAGCAGCAGCCACCTTCAGTCTGCTGCTGGACAGCCAGCAGCAGCAGCAGCAGGAGAGGTAATTAATCAGCAACCCTCCTGCTAAGGGTAGACAGCTGCTCGTTCCACCCCCCCCCCGCCTTAATTGGTTCTCCTCCCTTCCAACGGTGTTGAGGCGGGTGGGAACAGCCGGGGGTTGAGGGTACTGTGCTAAAAGAGGTGGAGTTATGCAGATCTAAAACGCGTGGATTGCAGCAGCAGCAAGCCGAAAAGTGCAGGCATGTGAGGGATCTAGAGGTTGACAGCATGTCTTCTTAACGGGAGTCCAGGTGGCCATCTCCACAAATGGACTTTTCAGAATCCTTGGGTGGCACCGTAGTCGGAAACCAATTCTGGTTATCGCTTCTCGGCCTTTTGGCTAAGATCAAGTGTAGTATCTGTTCTTATCAGTTTAATATCTGATACGTCCCCTATCTGGGGACCATATATTAAATGGATTTTTAGAACAGGGAGATGGAAAAAGAGCTTGCTCTGTCCACTCCACGCATTGACCTGGTATTGCAGTATCTCCAGGACCGGTGCACCCCTTCTTTAATGCAGTTTCTAAAATCAGAAAGAATTGAATTCAATGCTTTTTGTTCATTTTGCTTGTTTGTCGGATTTTGGGATGGACTCTTTGGCTTTGCTTTTCTTCTCCTCATTGGATTTTTCATGTTAAAAGTTGCAGAAGCCAGATGACAAGCTCATTTTGGTTTAACTTCAGCAACTGTGCATTGCATTGCCATGTAATGTAATGTAATGCAATGCTATCTATCTAGCTCTCCCTCTATACTTCCTTTTGGATAAACAGACATATTAGGCAAGCATTTTGGAGCTTTCACCTAAATAACTACAGGTGGTGAGATAAGCTGCACAATATAATTGACCTTTCAGTATATTGTTGCACACACACCATCTATTTAGCAAATGCCCTTGTTATCAACAGCAGCCTTTTAAACTCACCTGAGCTAACAGGTATGTGAGCTGGTTACTCTGCTGCGCTTAAAATTTCTTTTTTGGTTTGCTACAATGCCTTTTCTGAAACGTTGTCTCCCTCTGCTGGAACACTGACTTCTTTCATTTAATGCCTGCAGACTATAAAAGAGAAACCAACCCAAAAAGTTTGGTTGATTAGTCTGTGGCATTCTTTTAAACTGTTGCTTATGGCGGTCTCTGTGAGCTTCTCAGTGACATTCAGCCATCCAGGTATCCCGCCTGCAGTAGACGGAATGTGGCAATGGAACGCTGGCTGCGCGTGTCATAATACGCTCTGAGCCTTTATATACCTGCGCACAGCAGCAGCCACCTTCAGTCTGCTGCTGGACAGCCAGCAGCAGCAGCAGCAGGAGAGGTAATTAATCAGCAACCCTCCTGCTAAGGGTAGACAGCTGCTCGTTCCACCCCCCCCCCGCCTTAATTGGTTCTCCTCCCTTCCAACGGTGTTGAGGCGGGTGGGAACAGCCGGGGGTTGAGGGTACTGTGCTAAAAGAGGTGGAGTTATGCAGATCTAAAACGCGTGGATTGCAGCAGCAGCAAGCCGAAAAGTGCAGGCATGTGAGGGATCTAGAGGTTGACAGCATGTCTTCTTAACGGGAGTCCAGGTGGCCATCTCCACAAATGGACTTTTCAGAATCCTTGGGTGGCACCGTAGTCGGAAACCAATTCTGGTTATCGCTTCTCGGCCTTTTGGCTAAGATCAAGTGTAGTATCTGTTCTTATCAGTTTAATATCTGATACGTCCCCTATCTGGGGACCATATATTAAATGGATTTTTAGAACAGGGAGATGGAAAAAGAGCTTGCTCTGTCCACTCCACGCATTGACCTGGTATTGCAGTATCTCCAGGACCGGTGCACCCCTTCTTTAATGCAGTTTCTAAAATCAGAAAGAATTGAATTCAATGCTTTTTGTTCATTTTGCTTGTTTGTCGGATTTTGGGATGGACTCTTTGGCTTTGCTTCTCTTCTCCTCATTGGATTTTTCATGTTAAAAGTTGCAGAAGCCAGATGACAAGCTCATTTTGGTTCAACTTCAGCAACTGTGCATTGCATTGCCATGTAATGTAATGTAATGCAATGCTATCTATCTAGCTCTCCCTCTATACTTCCTTTTGGATAAACAGACATATTAGGCAAGCATTTTGGAGCTTTCACCTAAATAACTACAGGTGGTGAGATAAGCTGCACAATATAATTGACCTTTCAGTATATTGTTGCACACACACCATCTATTTAGCAAATGCCCTTGTTATCAACAGCAGCCTTTTAAACTCACCTGAGCTAACAGGTATGTGAGCTGGTTACTCTGCTGCGCTTAAAATTTCTTTTTTGGTTTGCTACAATGCCTTTTCTGAAACGTTGTCTCCCTCTGCTGGAACACTGACTTCTTTCATTTAATGCCTGCAGACTATAAAAGAGAAACCAACCCAAAAAGTTTGGTTGATTAGTCTGTGGCATTCTTTTAAACTGTTGCTTATGGCGGTCTCTGTGAGCTTCTCAGTGACATTCAGCCATCCAGGTATCCCGCCTGCAGTAGACGGAATGTGGCAATGGAACGCTGGCTGCGCGTGTCATAATAGGCTCTGAGCCTTTATATACCTGCGCACAGCAGCAGCCACCTTCAGTCTGCTGCTGGACAGCCAGCAGCAGCAGCAGCAGGAGAGGTAATTAATCAGCAACCCTCCTGCTAAGGGTAGACAGCTGCTCGTTCCACCCCCCCCCCCCGCCTTAATTGGTTCTCCTCCCTTCCAACGGTGTTGAGGCGGGTGGGAACAGCCGGGGGTTGAGGGTACTGTGCTAAAAGAGGTGGAGTTATGCAGATCTAAAACGCGTGGATTGCAGCAGCAGCAAGCCGAAAAGTGCAGGCATGTGAGGGATCTAGAGGTTGACAGCATGTCTTCTTAACGGGAGTCCAGGTGGCCATCTCCACAAATGGACTTTTCAGAATCCTTGGGTGGCACCGTAGTCGGAAACCAATTCTGGTTATCGCTTCTCGGCCTTTTGGCTAAGATCAAGTGTAGTATCTGTTCTTATCAGTTTAATATCTGATACGTCCCCTATCTGGGGACCATATATTAAATGGATTTTTAGAACAGGGAGATGGAAAAAGAGCTTGCTCTGTCCACTCCACGCATTGACCTGGTATTGCAGTATCTCCAGGACCGGTGCACCCCTTCTTTAATGCAGTTTCTAAAATCAGAAAGAATTGAATTCAATGCTTTTTGTTCATTTTGCTTGTTTGTCGGATTTTGGGATGGACTCTTTGGCTTTGCTTTTCTTCTCCTCATTGGATTTTTCATGTTAAAAGTTGCAGAAGCCAGATGACAAGCTCATTTTGGTTCAACTTCAGCAACTGTGCATTGCATTGCCATGTAATGTAATGTAATGCAATGCTATCTATCTAGCTCTCCCTCTATACTTCCTTTTGGATAAACAGACATATTAGGCAAGCATTTTGGAGCTTTCACCTAAATAACTACAGGTGGTGAGATAAGCTGCACAATATAATTGACCTTTCAGTATATTGTTGCACACACACCATCTATTTAGCAAATGCCCTTGTTATCAACAGCAGCCTTTTAAACTCACCTGAGCTAACAGGTATGTGAGCTGGTTACTCTGCTGCGCTTAAAATTTCTTTTTTGGTTTGCTACAATGCCTTTTCTGAAACGTTGTCTCCCTCTGCTGGAACACTGACTTCTTTCATTTAATGCCTGCAGACTATAAAAGAGAAACCAACCCAAAAAGTTTGGTTGATTAGTCTGTGGCATTCTTTTAAACTGTTGCTTATGGCGGTCTCTGTGAGCTTCTCAGTGACATTCAGCCATCCAGGTATCCCGCCTGCAGTAGACGGAATGTGGCAATGGAACGCTGGCTGCGCGTGTCATAATAGGCTCTGAGCCTTTATATACCTGCGCACAGCAGCAGCCACCTTCAGTCTGCTGCTGGACAGCCAGCAGCAGCAGCAGCAGGAGAGGTAATTAATCAGCAACCCTCCTGCTAAGGGTAGACAGCTGCTCGTTCCACCCCCCCCCCCCGCCTTAATTGGTTCTCCTCCCTTCCAACGGTGTTGAGGCGGGTGGGAACAGCCGGGGGTTGAGGGTACTGTGCTAAAAGAGGTGGAGTTATGCAGATCTAAAACGCGTGGATTGCAGCAGCAGCAAGCCGAAAAGTGCAGGCATGTGAGGGATCTAGAGGTTGACAGCATGTCTTCTTAACGGGAGTCCAGGTGGCCATCTCCACAAATGGACTTTTCAGAATCCTTGGGTGGCACCGTAGTCGGAAACCAATTCTGGTTATCGCTTCTCGGCCTTTTGGCTAAGATCAAGTGTAGTATCTGTTCTTATCAGTTTAATATCTGATACGTCCCCTATCTGGGGACCATATATTAAATGGATTTTTAGAACAGGGAGATGGAAAAAGAGCTTGCTCTGTCCACTCCACGCATTGACCTGGTATTGCAGTATCTCCAGGACCGGTGCACCCCTTCTTTAATGCAGTTTCTAAAATCAGAAAGAATTGAATTCAATGCTTTTTGTTCATTTTGCTTGTTTGTCGGATTTTGGGATGGACTCTTTGGCTTTGCTTTTCTTCTCCTCATTGGATTTTTCATGTTAAAAGTTGCAGAAGCCAGATGACAAGCTCATTTTGGTTCAACTTCAGCAACTGTGCATTGCATTGCCATGTAATGTAATGTAATGCAATGCTATCTATCTAGCTCTCCCTCTATACTTCCTTTTGGATAAACAGACATATTAGGCAAGCATTTTGGAGCTTTCACCTAAATAACTACAGGTGGTGAGATAAGCTGCACAATATAATTGACCTTTCAGTATATTGTTGCACACACACCATCTATTTAGCAAATGCCCTTGTTATCAACAGCAGCCTTTTAAACTCACCTGAGCTAACAGGTATGTGAGCTGGTTACTCTGCTGCGCTTAAAATTTCTTTTTTGGTTTGCTACAATGCCTTTTCTGAAACGTTGTCTCCCTCTGCTGGAACACTGACTTCTTTCATTTAATGCCTGCAGACTATAAAAGAGAAACCAACCCAAAAAGTTTGGTTGATTAGTCTGTGGCATTCTTTTAAACTGTTGCTTATGGCGGTCTCTGTGAGCTTCTCAGTGACATTCAGCCATCCAGGTATCCCGCCTGCAGTAGACGGAATGTGGCAATGGAACGCTGGCTGCGCGTGTCATAATAGGCTCTGAGCCTTTATATACCTGCGCACAGCAGCAGCCACCTTCAGTCTGCTGCTGGACAGCCAGCAGCAGCAGCAGCAGGAGAGGTAATTAATCAGCAACCCTCCTGCTAAGGGTAGACAGCTGCTCGTTCCACCCCCCCCCCCGCCTTAATTGGTTCTCCTCCCTTCCAACGGTGTTGAGGCGGGTGGGAACAGCCGGGGGTTGAGGGTACTGTGCTAAAAGAGGTGGAGTTATGCAGATCTAAAACGCGTGGATTGCAGCAGCAGCAAGACGAAAAGTGCAGGCATGTGAGGGATCTAGAGGTTGACAGCATGTCTTCTTAACGGGAGTCCAGGTGGCCATCTCCACAAATGGACTTTTCAGAATCCTTGGGTGGCACCGTAGTCGGAAACCAATTCTGGTTATCGCTTCTCGGCCTTTTGGCTAAGATCAAGTGTAGTATCTGTTCTTATCAGTTTAATATCTGATACGTCCCCTATCTGGGGACCATATATTAAATGGATTTTTAGAACAGGGAGATGGAAAAAGAGCTTGCTCTGTCCACTCCACGCATTGACCTGGTATTGCAGTATCTCCAGGACCGGTGCACCCCTTCTTTAATGCAGTTTCTAAAATCAGAAAGAATTGAATTCAATGCTTTTTGTTCATTTTGCTTGTTTGTCGGATTTTGGGATGGACTCTTTGGCTTTGCTTTTCTTCTCCTCATTGGATTTTTCATGTTAAAAGTTGCAGAAGCCAGATGACAAGCTCATTTTGGTTCAACTTCAGCAACTGTCCATTGCATTGCCATGTAATGTAATGTAATGCAATGCTATCTATCTAGCTCTCCCTCTATACTTCCTTTTGGATAAACAGACATATTAGGCAAGCATTTTGGAGCTTTCACCTAAATAACTACAGGTGGTGAGATAAGCTGCACAATATAATTGACCTTTCAGTATATTGTTGCACACACACCATCTATTTAGCAAATGCCCTTGTTATCAACAGCAGCCTTTTAAACTCACCTGAGCTAACAGGTATGTGAGCTGGTTACTCTGCTGCGCTTAAAATTTCTTTTTTGGTTTGCTACAATGCCTTTTCTGAAACGTTGTCTCCCTCTGCTGGAACACTGACTTCTTTCATTTAATGCCTGCAGACTATAAAAGAGAAACCAACCCAAAAAGTTTGGTTGATTAGTCTGTGGCATTCTTTTAAACTGTTGCTTATGGCGGTCTCTGTGAGCTTCTCAGTGACATTCAGCCATCCAGGTATCCCGCCTGCAGTAGACGGAATGTGGCAATGGAACGCTGGCTGCGCGTGTCATAATAGGCTCTGAGCCTTTATATACCTGCGCACAGCAGCAGCCACCTTCAGTCTGCTGCTGGACAGCCAGCAGCAGCAGCAGCAGGAGAGGTAATTAATCAGCAACCCTACTGCTAAGGGTAGACAGCTGCTCGTTCCACCCACCCCCCCGCCTTAATTGGTTCTCCTCCCTTCCAACGGTGTTGAGGCGGGTGGGAACAGCCGGGGGTTGAGGGTACTGTGCTAAAAGAGGTGGAGTTATGCAGATCTAAAACGCGTGGATTGCAGCAGCAGCAAGCCGAAAAGTGCAGGCATGTGAGGGATCTAGAGGTTGACAGCATGTCTTCTTAACGGGAGTCCAGGTGGCCATCTCCACAAATGGACTTTTCAGAATCCTTGGGTGGCACCGTAGTCGGAAACCAATTCTGGTTATCGCTTCTCGGCCTTTTGGCTAAGATCAAGTGTAGTATCTGTTCTTATCAGTTTAATATCTGATACGTCCCCTATCTGGGGACCATATATTAAATGGATTTTTAGAACAGGGAGATGGAAAAAGAGCTTGCTCTGTCCACTCCACGCATTGACCTGGTATTGCAGTATCTCCAGGACCGGTGCACCCCTTCTTTAATGCAGTTTCTAAAATCAGAAAGAATTGAATTCAATGCTTTTTGTTCATTTTGCTTGTTTGTCGGATTTTGGGATGGACTCTTTGGCTTTGCTTTTCTTCTCCTCATTGGATTTTTCATGTTAAAAGTTGCAGAAGCCAGATGACAAGCTCATTTTGGTTCAACTTCAGCAACTGTGCATTGCATTGCCATGTAATGTAATGTAATGCAATGCTATCTATCTAGCTCTCCCTCTATACTTCCTTTTGGATAAACAGACATATTAGGCAAGCATTTTGGAGCTTTCACCTAAATAACTACAGGTGGTGAGATAAGCTGCACAATATAATTGACCTTTCAGTATATTGTTGCACACACACCATCTATTTAGCAAATGCCCTTGTTATCAACAGCAGCCTTTTAAACTCACCTGAGCTAACAGGTATGTGAGCTGGTTACTCTGCTGCGCTTAAAATTTCTTTTTTGGTTTGCTACAATGCCTTTTCTGAAACGTTGTCTCCCTCTGCTGGAACACTGACTTCTTTCATTTAATGCCTGCAGACTATAAAAGAGAAACCAACCCAAAAAGTTTGGTTGATTAGTCTGTGGCATTCTTTTAAACTGTTGCTTATGGCGGTCTCTGTGAGCTTCTCAGTGACATTCAGCCATCCAGGTATCCCGCCTGCAGTAGACGGAATGTGGCAATGGAACGCTGGCTGCGCGTGTCATAATAGGCTCTGAGCCTTTATATACCTGCGCACAGCATCAGCCACCTTCAGTCTGCTGCTGGACAGCCAGCAGCAGCAGCAGCAGGAGAGGTAATTAATCAGCAACCCTCCTGCTAAGGGTAGACAGCTGCTCGTTCCACCCCCCCCCCCCCGCCTTAATTGGTTCTCCTCCCTTCCAACGGTGTTGAGGCGGGTGGGAACAGCCGGGGGTTGAGGGTACTGTGCTAAAAGAGGTGGAGTTATGCAGATCTAAAACGCGTGGATTGCAGCAGCAGCAAGCCGAAAAGTGCAGGCATGTGAGGGATCTAGAGGTTGACAGCATGTCTTCTTAACGGGAGTCCAGGTGGCCATCTCCACAAATGGACTTTTCAGAATCCTTGGGTGGCACCGTAGTCGGAAACCAATTCTGGTTATCGCTTCTCGGCCTTTTGGCTAAGATCAAGTGTAGTATCTGTTCTTATCAGTTTAATATCTGATACGTCCCCTATCTGGGGACCATATATTAAATGGATTTTTAGAACAGGGAGATGGAAAAAGAGCTTGCTCTGTCCACTCCACGCATTGACCTGGTATTGCAGTATCTCCAGGACCGGTGCACCCCTTCTTTAATGCAGTTTCTAAAATCAGAAAGAATTGAATTCAATGCTTTTTGTTCATTTTGCTTGTTTGTCGGATTTTGGGATGGACTCTTTGGCTTTGCTTTTCTTCTCCTCATTGGATTTTTCATGTTAAAAGTTGCAGAAGCCAGATGACAAGCTCATTTTGGTTCAACTTCAGCAACTGTGCATTGCATTGCCATGTAATGTAATGTAATGCAATGCTATCTATCTAGCTCTCCCTCTATACTTCCTTTTGGATAAACAGACATATTAGGCAAGCATTTTGGAGCTTTCACCTAAATAACTACAGGTGGTGAGATAAGCTGCACAATATAATTGACCTTTCAGTATATTGTTGCACACACACCATCTATTTAGCAAATGCCCTTGTTATCAACAGCAGCCTTTTAAACTCACCTGAGCTAACAGGTATGTGAGCTGGTTACTCTGCTGCGCTTAAAATTTCTTTTTTGGTTTGCTACAATGCCTTTTCTGAAACGTTGTCTCCCTCTGCTGGAACACTGACTTCTTTCATTTAATGCCTGCAGACTATAAAAGAGAAACCAACCCAAAAAGTTTGGTTGATTAGTCTGTGGCATTCTTTTAAACTGTTGCTTATGGCGGTCTCTGTGAGCTTCTCAGTGACATTCAGCCATCCAGGTATCCCGCCTGCAGTAGACGGAATGTGGCAATGGAACGCTGGCTGCGCGTGTCATAATAGGCTCTGAGCCTTTATATACCTGCGCACAGCAGCAGCCACCTTCAGTCTGCTGCTGGACAGCCAGCAGCAGCAGCAGCAGGAGAGGTAATTAATCAGCAACCCTCCTGCTAAGGGTAGACAGCTGCTCGTTCCACCCCCCCCCCCCGCCTTAATTGGTTCTCCTCCCTTCCAACGGTGTTGAGGCGGGTGGGAACAGCCGGGGGTTGAGGGTACTGTGCTAAAAGAGGTGGAGTTATGCAGATCTAAAACGCGTGGATTGCAGCAGCAGCAAGACGAAAAGTGCAGGCATGTGAGGGATCTAGAGGTTGACAGCATGTCTTCTTAACGGGAGTCCAGGTGGCCATCTCCACAAATGGACTTTTCAGAATCCTTGGGTGGCACCGTAGTCGGAAACCAATTCTGGTTATCGCTTCTCGGCCTTTTGGCTAAGATCAAGTGTAGTATCTGTTCTTATCAGTTTAATATCTGATACGTCCCCTATCTGGGGACCATATATTAAATGGATTTTTAGAACAGGGAGATGGAAAAAGAGCTTGCTCTGTCCACTCCACGCATTGACCTGGTATTGCAGTATCTCCAGGACCGGTGCACCCCTTCTTTAATGCAGTTTCTAAAATCAGAAAGAATTGAATTCAATGCTTTTTGTTCATTTTGCTTGTTTGTCGGATTTTGGGATGGACTCTTTGGCTTTGCTTTTCTTCTCCTCATTGGATTTTTCATGTTAAAAGTTGCAGAAGCCAGATGACAAGCTCATTTTGGTTCAACTTCAGCAACTGTGCATTGCATTGCCATGTAATGTAATGTAATGCAATGCTATCTATCTAGCTCTCCCTCTATACTTCCTTTTGGATAAACAGACATATTAGGCAAGCATTTTGGAGCTTTCACCTAAATAACTACAGGTGGTGAGATAAGCTGCACAATATAATTGACCTTTCAGTATATTGTTGCACACACACCATCTATTTAGCAAATGCCCTTGTTATCAACAGCAGCCTTTTAAACTCACCTGAGCTAACAGGTATGTGAGCTGGTTACTCTGCTGCGCTTAAAATTTCTTTTTTGGTTTGCTACAATGCCTTTTCTGAAACGTTGTCTCCCTCTGCTGGAACACTGACTTCTTTCATTTAATGCCTGCAGACTATAAAAGAGAAACCAACCCAAAAAGTTTGGTTGATTAGTCTGTGGCATTCTTTTAAACTGTTGCTTATGGCGGTCTCTGTGAGCTTCTCAGTGACATTCAGCCATCCAGGTATCCCGCCTGCAGTAGACGGAATGTGGCAATGGAACGCTGGCTGCGCGTGTCATAATAGGCTCTGAGCCTTTATATACCTGCGCACAGCAGCAGCCACCTTCAGTCTGCTGCTGGACAGCCAGCAGCAGCAGGAGAGGTAATTAATCAGCAACCCTCCTGCTAAGGGTAGACAGCTGCTCGTTCCACCCCCCCCCCCCCCCGCCTTAATTGGTTCTCCTCCCTTCCAACGGTGTTGAGGCGGGTGGGAACAGCCGGGGGTTGAGGGTACTGTGCTAAAAGAGGTGGAGTTATGCAGATCTAAAACGCGTGGATTGCAGCAGCAGCAAGCCGAAAAGTGCAGGCATGTGAGGGATCTAGAGGTTGACAGCATGTCTTCTTAACGGGAGTCCAGGTGGCCATCTCCACAAATGGACTTTTCAGAATCCTTGGGTGGCACCGTAGTCGGAAACCAATTCTGGTTATCGCTTCTCGGCCTTTTGGCTAAGATCAAGTGTAGTATCTGTTCTTATCAGTTTAATATCTGATACGTCCCCTATCTGGGGACCATATATTAAATGGATTTTTAGAACAGGGAGATGGAAAAAGAGCTTGCTCTGTCCACTCCACGCATTGACCTGGTATTGCAGTATCTCCAGGACCGGTGCACCCCTTCTTTAATGCAGTTTCTAAAATCAGAAAGAATTGAATTCAATGCTTTTTGTTCATTTTGCTTGTTTGTCGGATTTTGGGATGGACTCTTTGGCTTTGCTTTTCTTCTCCTCATTGGATTTTTCATGTTAAAAGTTGCAGAAGCCAGATGACAAGCTCATTTTGGTTCAACTTCAGCAACTGTGCATTGCATTGCCATGTAATGTAATGTAATGCAATGCTATCTATCTAGCTCTCCCTCTATACTTCCTTTTGGATAAACAGACATATTAGGCAAGCATTTTGGAGCTTTCACCTAAATAACTACAGGTGGTGAGATAAGCTGCACAATATAATTGACCTTTCAGTATATTGTTGCACACACACCATCTATTTAGCAAATGCCCTTGTTATCAACAGCAGCCTTTTAAACTCACCTGAGCTAACAGGTATGTGAGCTGGTTACTCTGCTGCGCTTAAAATTTCTTTTTTGGTTTGCTACAATGCCTTTTCTGAAACGTTGTCTCCCTCTGCTGGAACACTGACTTCTTTCATTTAATGCCTGCAGACTATAAAAGAGAAACCAACCCAAAAAGTTTGGTTGATTAGTCTGTGGCATTCTTTTAAACTGTTGCTTATGGCGGTCTCTGTGAGCTTCTCAGTGACATTCAGCCATCCAGGTATCCCGCCTGCAGTAGACGGAATGTGGCAATGGAACGCTGGCTGCGCGTGTCATAATAGGCTCTGAGCCTTTATATACCTGCGCACAGCAGCAGCCACCTTCAGTCTGCTGCTGGACAGCCAGCAGCAGCAGCAGCAGGAGAGGTAATTAATCAGCAACCCTCCTGCTAAGGGTAGACAGCTGCTCGTTCCACCCCCCCCCCCCCGCCTTAATTGGTTCTCCTCCCTTCCAACGGTGTTGAGGCGGGTGGGAACAGCCGGGGGTTGAGGGTACTGTGCTAAAAGAGGTGGAGTTATGCAGATCTAAAACGCGTGGATTGCAGCAGCAGCAAGCCGAAAAGTGCAGGCATGTGAGGGATCTAGAGGTTGACAGCATGTCTTCTTAACGGGAGTCCAGGTGGCCATCTCCACAAATGGACTTTTCAGAATCCTTGGGTGGCACCGTAGTCGGAAACCAATTCTGGTTATCGCTTCTCGGCCTTTTGGCTAAGATCAAGTGTAGTATCTGTTCTTATCAGTTTAATATCTGATACGTCCCCTATCTGGGGACCATATATTAAATGGATTTTTAGAACAGGGAGATGGAAAAAGAGCTTGCTCTGTCCACTCCACGCATTGACCTGGTATTGCAGTATCTCCAGGACCGGTGCACCCCTTCTTTAATGCAGTTTCTAAAATCAGAAAGAATTGAATTCAATGCTTTTTGTTCATTTTGCTTGTTTGTCGGATTTTGGGATGGACTCTTTGGCTTTGCTTTTCTTCTCCTCATTGGATTTTTCATGTTAAAAGTTGCAGAAGCCAGATGACAAGCTCATTTTGGTTCAACTTCAGCAACTGTGCATTGCATTGCCATGTAATGTAATGTAATGCAATGCTATCTATCTAGCTCTCCCTCTATACTTCCTTTTGGATAAACAGACATATTAGGCAAGCATTTTGGAGCTTTCACCTAAATAACTACAGGTGGTGAGATAAGCTGCACAATATAATTGACCTTTCAGTATATTGTTGCACACACACCATCTATTTAGCAAATGCCCTTGTTATCAACAGCAGCCTTTTAAACTCACCTGAGCTAACAGGTATGTGAGCTGGTTACTCTGCTGCGCTTAAAATTTCTTTTTTGGTTTGCTACAATGCCTTTTCTGAAACGTTGTCTCCCTCTGCTGGAACACTGACTTCTTTCATTTAATGCCTGCAGACTATAAAAGAGAAACCAACCCAAAAAGTTTGGTTGATTAGTCTGTGGCATTCTTTTAAACTGTTGCTTATGGCGGTCTCTGTGAGCTTCTCAGTGACATTCAGCCATCCAGGTATCCCGCCTGCAGTAGACGGAATGTGGCAATGGAACGCTGGCTGCGCGTGTCATAATAGGCTCTGAGCCTTTATATACCTGCGCACAGCAGCAGCCACCTTCAGTCTGCTGCTGGACAGCCAGCAGCAGCAGCAGCAGGAGAGGTAATTAATCAGCAACCCTCCTGCTAAGGGTAGACAGCTGCTCGTTCCACCCTCCCCCCTCCCCCGCCTTAATTGGTTCTCCTCCCTTCCAACGGTGTTGAGGCGGGTGGGAACAGCCGGGGGTTGAGGGTACTGTGCTAAAAGAGGTGGAGTTATGCAGATCTAAAACGCGTGGATTGCAGCAGCAGCAAGCCGAAAAGTGCAGGCATGTGAGGGATCTAGAGGTTGACAGCATGTCTTCTTAACGGGAGTCCAGGTGGCCATCTCCACAAATGGACTTTTCAGAATCCTTGGGTGGCACCGTAGTCGGAAACCAATTCTGGTTATCGCTTCTCGGCCTTTTGGCTAAGATCAAGTGTAGTATCTGTTCTTATCAGTTTAATATCTGATACGTCCCCTATCTGGGGACCATATATTAAATGGATTTTTAGAACAGGGAGATGGAAAAAGAGCTTGCTCTGTCCACTCCACGCATTGACCTGGTATTGCAGTATCTCCAGGACCGGTGCACCCCTTCTTTAATGCAGTTTCTAAAATCAGAAAGAATTGAATTCAATGCTTTTTGTTCATTTTGCTTGTTTGTCGGATTTTGGGATGGACTCTTTGGCTTTGCTTTTCTTCTCCTCATTGGATTTTTCATGTTAAAAGTTGCAGAAGCCAGATGACAAGCTCATTTTGGTTCAACTTCAGCAACTGTGCATTGCATTGCCATGTAATGTAATGTAATGCAATGCTATCTATCTAGCTCTCCCTCTATACTTCCTTTTGGATAAACAGACATATTAGGCAAGCATTTTGGAGCTTTCACCTAAATAACTACAGGTGGTGAGATAAGCTGCACAATATAATTGACCTTTCAGTATATTGTTGCACACACACCATCTATTTAGCAAATGCCCTTGTTATCAACAGCAGCCTTTTAAACTCACCTGAGCTAACAGGTATGTGAGCTGGTTACTCTGCTGCGCTTAAAATTTCTTTTTTGGTTTGCTACAATGCCTTTTCTGAAACGTTGTCTCCCTCTGCTGGAACACTGACTTCTTTCATTTAATGCCTGCAGACTATAAAAGAGAAACCAACCCAAAAAGTTTGGTTGATTAGTCTGTGGCATTCTTTTAAACTGTTGCTTATGGCGGTCTCTGTGAGCTTCTCAGTGACATTCAGCCATCCAGGTATCCCGCCTGCAGTAGACGGAATGTGGCAATGGAACGCTGGCTGCGCGTGTCATAATAGGCTCTGAGCCTTTATATACCTGCGCACAGCAGCACCCACCTTCAGTCTGCTGCTGGACAGCCAGCAGCAGCAGCAGCAGGAGAGGTAATTAATCAGCAACCCTCCTGCTAAGGGTAGACAGCTGCTCGTTCCACCCCCCCCCCCGCCTTAATTGGTTCTCCTCCCTTCCAACGGTGTTGAGGCGGGTGGGAACAGCCGGGGGTTGAGGGTACTGTGCTAAAAGAGGTGGAGTTATGCAGATCTAAAACGCGTGGATTGCAGCAGCAGCAAGCCGAAAAGTGCAGGCATGTGAGGGATCTAGAGGTTGACAGCATGTCTTCTTAACGGGAGTCCAGGTGGCCATCTCCACAAATGGACTTTTCAGAATCCTTGGGTGGCACCGTAGTCGGAAACCAATTCTGGTTATCGCTACTCGGCCTTTTGGCTAAGATAAAGTGTAGTATCTGTTCTTATCAGTTTAATATCTGATACGTCCCCTATCTGGGGACCATATATTAAATGGATTTTTAGAACAGGGAGATGGAAAAAGAGCTTGCTCTGTCCACTCCACGCATTGACCTGGTATTGCAGTATCTCCAGGACCGGTGCACCCCTTCTTTAATGCAGTTTCTAAAATCAGAAAGAATTGAATTCAATGCTTTTTGTTCATTTTGCTTGTTTGTCGGATTTTGGGATGGACTCTTTGGCTTTGCTTTTCTTCTCCTCATTGGATTTTTCATGTTAAAAGTTGCAGAAGCCAGATGACAAGCTCATTTTGGTTCAACTTCAGCAACTGTGCATTGCATTGCCATGTAATGTAATGTAATGCAATGCTATCTATCTAGCTCTCCCTCTATACTTCCTTTTGGATAAACAGACATATTAGGCAAGCATTTTGGAGCTTTCACCTAAATAACTACAGGTGGTGAGATAAGCTGCACAATATAATTGACCTTTCAGTATATTGTTGCACACACACCATCTATTTAGCAAATGCCCTTGTTATCAACAGCAGCCTTTTAAACTCACCTGAGCTAACAGGTATGTGAGCTGGTTACTCTGCTGCGCTTAAAATTTCTTTTTTGGTTTGCTACAATGCCTTTTCTGAAACGTTGTCTCCCTCTGCTGGAACACTGACTTCTTTCATTTAATGCCTGCAGACTATAAAAGAGAAACCAACCCAAAAAGTTTGGTTGATTAGTCTGTGGCATTCTTTTAAACTGTTGCTTATGGCGGTCTCTGTGAGCTTCTCAGTGACATTCAGCCATCCAGGTATCCCGCCTGCAGTAGACGGAATGTGGCAATGGAACGCTGGCTGCGCGTGTCATAATAGGCTCTGAGCCTTTATATACCTGCGCACAGCAGCAGCCACCTTCAGTCTGCTGCTGGACAGCCAGCAGCAGCAGCAGCAGGAGAGGTAATTAATCAGCAACCCTCCTGCTAAGGGTAGACAGCTGCTCGTTCCACCCCCCCCCGCCTTAATTGGTTCTCCTCCCTTCCAACGGTGTTGAGGTGGGTGGGAACAGCCGGGGGTTGAGGGTACTGTGCTAAAAGAGGTGGAGTTATGCAGATCTAAAACGCGTGGATTGCAGCAGCAGCAAGCCGAAAAGTGCAGGCATGTGAGGGATCTAGAGGTTGACAGCATGTCTTCTTAACGGGAGTCCAGGTGGCCATCTCCACAAATGGACTTTTCAGAATCCTTGGGTGGCACCGTAGTCGGAAACCAATTCTGGTTATCGCTTCTCGGCCTTTTGGCTAAGATCAAGTGTAGTATCTGTTCTTATCAGTTTAATATCTGATACGTCCCCTATCTGGGGACCATATATTAAATGGATTTTTAGAACAGGGA
Source organism: Phyllobates terribilis (assembly GCF_046119375.1). Lineage (NCBI taxonomy): Eukaryota > Metazoa > Chordata > Amphibia > Anura > Dendrobatidae > Phyllobates > Phyllobates terribilis. Next base: position 9,162,057 of record NW_027362800.1, on the reverse strand, counting down.
GATGGAAAAAGAGCTTGCTCTGTCCACTCCACGCATTGACCTGGTATTGCAGTATCTCCAGGACCGGTGCACCCCTTCTTTAATGCAGTTTCTAAAATCAGAAAGAATTGAATTCAATGCTTTTTGTTCATTTTGCTTGTTTGTCGGATTTTGGGATGGACTCTTTGGCTTTGCTTTTCTTCTCCTCATTGGATTTTTCATGTTAAAAGTTGCAGAAGCCAGATGACAAGCTCATTTTGGTTCAACTTCAGCAACTGTGCATTGCATTGCCATGTAATGTAATGTAATGCAATGCTATCTATCTAGCTCTCCCTCTATACTTCCTTTTGGATAAACAGACATATTAGGCAAGCATTTTGGAGCTTTCACCTAAATAACTACAGGTGGTGAGATAAGCTGCACAATATAATTGACCTTTCAGTATATTGTTGCACACACACCATCTATTTAGCAAATGCCCTTGTTATCAACAGCAGCCTTTTAAACTCACCTGAGCTAACAGGTATGTGAGCTGGTTACTCTGCTGCGCTTAAAATTTCTTTTTTGGTTTGCTACAATGCCTTTTCTGAAACGTTGTCTCCCTCTGCTGGAACACTGACTTCTTTCATTTAATGCCTGCAGACTATAAAAGAGAAACCAACCCAAAAAGTTTGGTTGATTAGTCTGTGGCATTCTTTTAAACTGTTGCTTATGGCGGTCTCTGTGAGCTTCTCAGTGACATTCAGCCATCCAGGTATCCCGCCTGCAGTAGACGGAATGTGGCAATGGAACGCTGGCTGCGCGTGTCATAATAGGCTCTGAGCCTTTATATACCTGCGCACAGCAGCAGCCACCTTCAGTCTGCTGCTGGACAGCCAGCAGCAGCAGCAGCAGGAGAGGTAATTAATCAGCAACCCTCCTGCTAAGGGTAGACAGCTGCTCGTTCCACCCCCCCCCCGCCTTAATTGGTTCTCCTCCCTTCCAGCGGTGTAGAGGCGGGTGGGAACAGCCGGGGGTTGAGGGTACTGTGCTAAAAGAGGTGGAGTTATGCAGATCTAAAACGCGTGGATTGCAGCAGCAGCAAGCCGAAAAGTGCAGGCATGTGAGCGATCTAGAGGTTGACAGCATGTCTTCTTAACGGGAGTCCAGGTGGCCATCTCCACAAATGGACTTTTCAGAATCCTTGGGTGGCACCGTAGTCGGAAACCAATTCTGGTTATCGCTTCTCGGCCTTTTGGCTAAGATCAAGTGTAGTATCTGTTCTTATCAGTTTAATATCTGATACGTCCCCTATCTGGGGACCATATATTAAATGGATTTTTAGAACAGGGAGATGGAAAAAGAGCTTGCTCTGTCCACTCCACGCATTGACCTGGTATTGCAGTATCTCCAGGACCGGTGCACCCCTTCTTTAATGCAGTTTCTGAAATCAGAAAGAATTGAATTCAATGCTTTTTGTTCATTTTGCTTGTTTGTCGGATTTTGGGATGGACTCTTTGGCTTTGCTTTTCTTCTCCTCATTGGATTTTTCATGTTAAAAGTTGCAGAAGCCAGATGACAAGCTCATTTTGGTTCAACTTCAGCAACTGTGCATTGCATTGCCATGTAATGTAATGTAATGCAATGCTATCTATCTAGCTCTCCCTCTATACTTCCTTTTGGATAAACAGACATATTAGGCAAGCATTTTGGAGCTTTCACCTAAATAACTACAGGTGGTGAGATAAGCTGCACAATATAATTGACCTTTCAGTATATTGTTGCACACACACCATCTATTTAGCAAATGCCCTTGTTATCAACAGCAGCCTTTTAAACTCACCTGAGCTAACAGGTATGTGAGCTGGTTACTCTGCTGCGCTTAAAATTTCTTTTTTGGTTTGCTACAATGCCTTTTCTGAAACGTTGTCTCCCTCTGCTGGAACACTGACTTCTTTCATTTAATGCCTGCAGACTATAAAAGAGAAACCAACCCAAAAAGTTTGGTTGATTAGTCTGTGGCATTCTTTTAAACTGTTGCTTATGGCGGTCTCTGTGAGCTTCTCAGTGACATTCAGCCATCCAGGTATCCCGCCTGCAGTAGACGGAATGTGGCAATGGAACGCTGGCTGCGCGTGTCATAATAGGCTCTGAGCCTTTATATACCTGCGCACAGCAGCAGCCACCTTCAGTCTGCTGCTGGACAGCCAGCAGCAGCAGCAGCAGGAGAGGTAATTAATCAGCAACCCTCCTGCTAAGGGTAGACAGCTGCTCGTTCCACCCCCCCCCCCCGCCTTAATTGGTTCTCCTCCCTTCCAACGGTGTTGAGGCGGGTGGGAACAGCCGGGGGTTGAGGGTACTGTGCTAAAAGAGGTGGAGTTATGCAGATCTAAAACGCGTGGATTGCAGCAGCAGCAAGCCGAAAAGTGCAGGCATGTGAGGGATCTAGAGGTTGACAGCATGTCTTCTTAACGGGAGTCCAGGTGGCCATCTCCACAAATGGACTTTTCAGAATCCTTGGGTGGCACCGTAGTCGGAAACCAATTCTGGTTATCGCTTCTCGGCCTTTTGGCTAAGATCAAGTGTAGTATCTGTTCTTATCAGTTTAATATCTGATACGTCCCCTATCTGGGGACCATATATTAAATGGATTTTTAGAACAGGGAGATGGAAAAAGAGCTTGCTCTGTCCACTCCACGCATTGACCTGGTATTGCAGTATCTCCAGGACCGGTGCACCCCTTCTTTAATGCAGTTTCTAAAATCAGAAAGAATTGAATTCAATGCTTTTTGTTCATTTTGCTTGTTTGTCGGATTTTGGGATGGACTCTTTGGCTTTGCTTTTCTTCTCCTCATTGGATTTTTCATGTTAAAAGTTGCAGAAGCCAGATGACAAGCTCATTTTGGTTCAACTTCAGCAACTGTGCATTGCATTGCCATGTAATGTAATGTAATGCAATGCTATCTATCTAGCTCTCCCTCTATACTTCCTTTTGGATAAACAGACATATTAGGCAAGCATTTTGGAGCTTTCACCTAAATAACTACAGGTGGTGAGATAAGCTGCACAATATAATTGACCTTTCAGTATATTGTTGCACACACACCATCTATTTAGCAAATGCCCTTGTTATCAACAGCAGCCTTTTAAACTCACCTGAGCTAACAGGTATGTGAGCTGGTTACTCTGCTGCGCTTAAAATTTCTTTTTTGGTTTGCTACAATGCCTTTTCTGAAACGTTGTCTCCCTCTGCTGGAACACTGACTTCTTTCATTTAATGCCTGCAGACTATAAAAGAGAAACCAACCCAAAAAGTTTGGTTGATTAGTCTGTGGCATTCTTTTAAACTGTTGCTTATGGCGGTCTCTGTGAGCTTCTCAGTGACATTCAGCCATCCAGGTATCCCGCCTGCAGTAGACGGAATGTGGCAATGGAACGCTGGCTGCGCGTGTCATAATAGGCTCTGAGCCTTTATATACCTGCGCACAGCAGCAGCCACCTTCAGTCTGCTGCTGGACAGCCAGCAGCAGCAGCAGCAGGAGAGGTAATTAATCAGCAACCCTCCTGCTAAGGGTAGACAGCTGCTCGTTCCACCCCCCCCCCGCCTTAATTGGTTCTCCTCCCTTCCAACGGTGTTGAGGCGGGTGGGAACAGCCGGGGGTTGAGGGTACTGTGCTAAAAGAGGTGGAGTTATGCAGATCTAAAACGCGTGGATTGCAGCAGCAGCAAGCCGAAAAGTGCAGGCATGTGAGGGATCTAGAGGTTGACAGCATGTCTTCTTAACGGGAGTCCAGGTGGCCATCTCCACAAATGGACTTTTCAGAATCCTTGGGTGGCACCGTAGTCGGAAACCAATTCTGGTTATCGCTTCTCGGCCTTTTGGCTAAGATCAAGTGTAGTATCTGTTCTTATCAGTTTAATATCTGATACGTCCCCTATCTGGGGACCATATATTAAATGGATTTTTAGAACAGGGAGATGGAAAAAGAGCTTGCTCTGTCCACTCCACGCATTGACCTGGTATTGCAGTATCTCCAGGACCGGTGCACCCCTTCTTTAATGCAGTTTCTAAAATCAGAAAGAATTGAATTCAATGCTTTTTGTTCATTTTGCTTGTTTGTCGGATTTTGGGATGGACTCTTTGGCTTTGCTTTTCTTCTCCTCATTGGATTTTTCATGTTAAAAGTTGCAGAAGCCAGATGACAAGCTCATTTTGGTTCAACTTCAGCAACTGTGCATTGCATTGCCATGTAATGTAATGTAATGCAATGCTATCTATCTAGCTCTCCCTCTATACTTCCTTTTGGATAAACAGACATATTAGGCAAGCATTTTGGAGCTTTCACCTAAATAACTACAGGTGGTGAGATAAGCTGCACAATATAATTGACCTTTCAGTATATTGTTGCACACACACCATCTATTTAGCAAATGCCCTTGTTATCAACAGCAGCCTTTTAAACTCACCTGAGCTAACAGGTATGTGAGCTGGTTACTCTGCTGCGCTTAAAATTTCTTTTTTGGTTTGCTACAATGCCTTTTCTGAAACGTTGTCTCCCTCTGCTGGAACACTGACTTCTTTCATTTAATGCCTGCAGACTATAAAAGAGAAACCAACCCAAAAAGTTTGGTTGATTAGTCTGTCGCATTCTTTTAAACTGTTGCTTATGGCGGTCTCTGTGAGCTTCTCAGTGACATTCAGCCATCCAGGTATCCCGCCTGCAGTAGACGGAATGTGGCAATGGAACGCTGGCTGCGCGTGTCATAATAGGCTCTGAGCCTTTATATACCTGCGCACAGCAGCAGCCACCTTCAGTCTGCTGCTGGACAGCCAGCAGCAGCAGCAGCAGGAGAGGTAATTAATCAGCAACCCTCCTGCTAAGGGTAGACAGCTGCTCGTTCCACCCCCCCCCCCCGCCTTAATTGGTTCTCCTCCCTTCCAACGGTGTTGAGGCGGGTGGGAACAGCCGGGGGTTGAGGGTACTGTGCTAAAAGAGGTGGAGTTATGCAGATCTAAAACGCGTGGATTGCAGCAGCAGCAAGCCGAAAAGTGCAGGCATGTGAGGGATCTAGAGGTTGACAGCATGTCTTCTTAACGGGAGTCCAGGTGGCCATCTCCACAAATGGACTTTTCAGAATCCTTGGGTGGCACCGTAGTCGGAAACCAATTCTGGTTATCGCTTCTCGGCCTTTTGGCTAAGATCAAGTGTAGTATCTGTTCTTATCAGTTTAAAATCTGATACGTCCCCTATCTGGGGACCATATATTAAATGGATTTTTAGAACAGGGAGATGGAAAAAGAGCTTGCTCTGTCCACTCCACGCATTGACCTGGTATTGCAGTATCTCCAGGACCGGTGCACCCCTTCTTTAATGCAGTTTCTAAAATCAGAAAGAATTGAATTCAATGCTTTTTGTTCATTTTGCTTGTTTGTCGGATTTTGGGATGGACTCTTTGGCTTTGCTTTTCTTCTCCTCATTGGATTTTTCATGTTAAAAGTTGCAGAAGCCAGATGACAAGCTCATTTTGGTTCAACTTCAGCAACTGTGCATTGCATTGCCATGTAATGTAATGTAATGCAATGCTATCTATCTAGCTCTCCCTCTATACTTCCTTTTGGATAAACAGACATATTAGGCAAGCATTTTGGAGCTTTCACCTAAATAACTACAGGTGGTGAGATAAGCTGCACAATATAATTGACCTTTCAGTATATTGTTGCACACACACCATCTATTTAGCAAATGCCCTTGTTATCAACAGCAGCCTTTTAAACTCACCTGAGCTAACAGGTATGTGAGCTGGTTACTCTGCTGCGCTTAAAATTTCTTTTTTGGTTTGCTACAATGCCTTTTCTGAAACGTTGTCTCCCTCTGCTGGAACACTGACTTCTTTCATTTAATGCCTGCAGACTATAAAAGAGAAACCAACCCAAAAAGTTTGGTTGATTAGTCTGTGGCATTCTTTTAAACTGTTGCTTATGGCGGTCTCTGTGAGCTTCTCAGTGACATTCAGCCATCCAGGTATCCCGCCTGCAGTAGACGGAATGTGGCAATGGAACGCTGGCTGCGCGTGTCATAATAGGCTCTGAGCCTTTATATACCTGCGCACAGCAGCAGCCACCTTCAGTCTGCTGCTGGACAGCCAGCAGCAGCAGCACCAGGAGAGGTAATTAATCAGCAACCCTCCTGCTAAGGGTAGACAGCTGCTCGTTCCACCCCCCCCGCCTTAATTGGTTCTCCTCCCTTCCAACGGTGTTGAGGCGGGTGGGAACAGCCGGGGGTTGAGGGTACTGTGCTAAAAGAGGTGGAATTATGCAGATCTAAAACGCGTGGATTGCAGCAGCAGCAAGCCGAAAAGTGCAGGCATGTGAGGGATCTAGAGGTTGACAGCATGTCTTCTTAACGGGAGTCCAGGTGGCCATCTCCACAAATGGACTTTTCAGAATCCTTGGGTGGCACAGTAGTCGGAAACCAATTCTGGTTATCGCTTCTCGGCCTTTTGGCTAAGATCAAGTGTAGTATCTGTTCTTATCAGTTTAATATCTGATACGTCCCCTATCTGGGGACCATATATTAAATGGATTTTTAGAACAGGGAGATGGAAAAAGAGCTTGCTCTGTCCACTCCACGCATTGACCTGGTATTGCAGTATCTCCAGGACCGGTGCACCCCTTCTTTAATGCAGTTTCTAAAATCAGAAAGAATTGAATTCAATGCTTTTTGTTCATTTTGCTTGTTTGTCGGATTTTGGGATGGACTCTTTGGCTTTGCTTTTCTTCTCCTCATTGGATTTTTCATGTTAAAAGTTGCAGAAGCCAGATGACAAGCTCATTTTGGTTCAACTTCAGCAACTGTGCATTGCATTGCCATGTAATGTAATGTAATGCAATGCTATCTATCTAGCTCTCCCTCTATACTTCCTTTTGGATAAACAGACATATTAGGCAAGCATTTTGGAGCTTTCACCTAAATAACTACAGGTGGTGAGATAAGCTGCACAATATAATTGACCTTTCAGTATATTGTTGCACACACACCATCTATTTAGCAAATGCCCTTGTTATCAACAGCAGCCTTTTAAACTCACCTGAGCTAACAGGTATGTGAGCTGGTTACTCTGCTGCGCTTAAAATTTCTTTTTTGGTTTGCTACAATGCCTTTTCTGAAACGTTGTCTCCCTCTGCTGGAACACTGACTTCTTTCATTTAATGCCTGCAGACTATAAAAGAGAAACCAACCCAAAAAGTTTGGTTGATTAGTCTGTGGCATTCTTTTAAACTGTTGCTTATGGCGGTCTCTGTGAGCTTCTCAGTGACATTCAGCCATCCAGGTATCCCGCCTGCAGTAGACGGAATGTGGCAATGGAACGCTGGCTGCGCGTGTCATAATAGGCTCTGAGCCTTTATATACCTGCGCACAGCAGCAGCCACCTTCAGTCTGCTGCTGGACAGCCAGCAGCAGCAGGAGAGGTAATTAATCAGCAACCCTCCTGCTAAGGGTAGACAGCTGCTCGTTCCACCCCCCCCCCCCCGCCTTAATTGGTTCTCCTCCCTTCCAACGGTGTTGAGGCGGGTGGGAACAGCCGGGGGTTGAGGGTACTGTGCTAAAAGAGGTGGAGTTATGCAGATCTAAAACGCGTGGATTGCAGCAGCAGCAAGCCGAAAAGTGCAGGCATGTGAGGGATCTAGAGGTTGACAGCATGTCTTCTTAACGGGAGTCCAGGTGGCCATCTCCACAAATGGACTTTTCAGAATCCTTGGGTGGCACCGTAGTCGGAAACCAATTCTGGTTATCGCTTCTCGGCCTTTTGGCTAAGATCAAGTGTAGTATCTGTTCTTATCAGTTTAATATCTGATACGTCCCCTATCTGGGGACCATATATTAAAAGGATTTTTAGAACAGGGAGATGGAAAAAGAGCTTGCTCTGTCCACTCCACGCATTGACCTTTTATTGCAGTATCTCCAGGACCGGTGCACCCCTTCTTTAATGCAGTTTCTAAAATCAGAAAGAATTGAATTCAATGCTTTTTGTTCATTTTGCTTGTTTGTCGGATTTTGGGATGGACTCTTTGGCTTTGCTTTTCTTCTCCTCATTGGATTTTTCATGTTAAAAGTTGCAGAAGCCAGATGACAAGCTCATTTTGGTTCAACTTCAGCAACTGTGCATTGCATTGCCATGTAATGTAATGTAATGCAATGCTATCTATCTAGCTCTCCCTCTATACTTCCTTTTGGATAAACAGACATATTAGGCAAGCATTTTGGAGCTTTCACCTAAATAACTACAGGTGGTGAGATAAGCTGCACAATATAATTGACCTTTCAGTATATTGTTGCACACACACCATCTATTTAGCAAATGCCCTTGTTATCAACAGCAGCCTTTTAAACTCACCTGAGCTAACAGGTATGAGAGCTGGTTACTCTGCTGCGCTTAAAATTTCTTTTTTGGTTTGCTACAATGCCTTTTCTGAAACGTTGTCTCCCTCTGCTGGAACACTGACTTCTTTCATTTAATGCCTGCAGACTATAAAAGAGAAACCAACCCAAAAAGTTTGGTTGATTAGTCTGTGGCATTCTTTTAAACTGTTGCTTATGGCGGTCTCTGTGAGCTTCTCAGTGACATTCAGCCATCCAGGTATCCCGCCTGCAGTAGACGGAATGTGGCAATGGAACGCTGGCTGCGCGTGTCATAATAGGCTCTGAGCCTTTATATACCTGCGCACAGCAGCAGCCACCTTCAGTCTGCTGCTGGACAGCCAGCAGCAGCAGCAGCAGGAGAGGTAATTAATCAGCAACCCTCCTGCTAAGGGTAGACAGCTGCTCGTTCCACCCCCCCCCGCCTTAATTGGTTCTCCTCCCTTCCAACGGTGTTGAGGCGGGTGGGAACAGCCGGGGGTTGAGGGTACTGTGCTAAAAGAGGTGGAGTTATGCAGATCTAAAACGCGTGGATTGCAGCAGCAGCAAGCCGAAAAGTGCAGGCATGTGAGGGATCTAGAGGTTGACAGCATGTCTTCTTAACGGGAGTCCAGGTGGCCATCTCCACAAATGGACTTTTCAGAATCCTTGGGTGGCACCGTAGTCGGAAACCAATTCTGGTTATCGCTTCTCGGCCTTTTGGCTAAGATCAAGTGTAGTATCTGTTCTTATCAGTTTAATATCTGATACGTCCCCTATCTGGGGACCATATATTAAATGGATTTTTAGAACAGGGAGATGGAAAAAGAGCTTGCTCTGTCCACTCCACGCATTGACCTGGTATTGCAGTATCTCCAGGACCGGTGCACCCCTTCTTTAATGCAGTTTCTAAAATCAGAAAGAATTGAATTCAATGCTTTTTGTTCATTTTGCTTGTTTGTCGGATTTTGGGATGGACTCTTTGGCTTTGCTTTTCTTCTCCTCATTGGATTTTTCATGTTAAAAGTTGCAGAAGCCAGATGACAAGCTCATTTTGGTTCAACTTCAGCAACTGTGCATTGCATTGCCATGTAATGTAATGTAATGCAATGCTATCTATCTAGCTCTCCCTCTATACTTCCTTTTGGATAAACAGACATATTAGGCAAGCATTTTGGAGCTTTCACCTAAATAACTACAGGTGGTGAGATAAGCTGCACAATATAATTGACCTTTCAGTATATTGTTGCACACACACCATCTATTTAGCAAATGCCCTTGTTATCAACAGCAGCCTTTTAAACTCACCTGAGCTAACAGGTATGTGAGCTGGTTACTCTGCTGCGCTTAAAATTTCTTTTTTGGTTTGCTACAATGCCTTTTCTGAAACGTTGTCTCCCTCTGCTGGAACACTGACTTCTTTCATTTAATGCCTGCAGACTATAAAAGAGAAACCAACCCAAAAAGTTTGGTTGATTAGTCTGTGGCATTCTTTTAAACTGTTGCTTATGGCGGTCTCTGTGAGCTTCTCAGTGACATTCAGCCATCCAGGTATCCCGCCTGCAGTAGACGGAATGTGGCAATGGAACGCTGGCTGCGCGTGTCATAATAGGCTCTGAGCCTTTATATACCTGCGCACAGCAGCAGCCACCTTCAGTCTGCTGCTGGACAGCCAGCAGCAGCAGCAGCAGGAGAGGTAATTAATCAGCAACCCTCCTGCTAAGGGTAGACAGCTGCTCGTTCCACCCCCCCCCCCCCGCCTTAATTGGTTCTCCTCCCTTCCAACGGTGTTGAGGCGGGTGGGAACAGCCGGGGGTTGAGGGTACTGTGCTAAAAGAGGTGGAGTTATGCAGATCTAAAACGCGTGGATTGCAGCAGCAGCAAGCCGAAAAGTGCAGGCATGTGAGGGATCTAGAGGTTGACAGCATGTCTTCTTAACGGGAGTCCAGGTGGCCATCTCCACAAATGGACTTTTCAGAATCCTTGGGTGGCACCGTAGTCGGAAACCAATTCTGGTTATCGCTTCTCGGCCTTTTGGCTAAGATCAAGTGTAGTATCTGTTCTTATCAGTTTAATATCTGATACGTCCCCTATCTGGGGACCATATATTAAATGGATTTTTAGAACAGGGAGATGGAAAAAGAGCTTGCTCTGTCCACTCCACGCATTGACCTGGTATTGCAGTATCTCCAGGACCGGTGCACCCCTTCTTTAATGCAGTTTCTAAAATCAGAAAGAATTGAATTCAATGCTTTTTGTTCATTTTGCTTGTTTGTCGGATTTTGGGATGGACTCTTTGGCTTTGCTTTTCTTCTCCTCATTGGATTTTTCATGTTAAAAGTTGCAGAAGCCAGATGACAAGCTCATTTTGGTTCAACTTCAGCAACTGTGCATTGCATTGCCATGTAATGTAATGTAATGCAATGCTATCTATCTAGCTCTCCCTCTATACTTCCTTTTGGATAAACAGACATATTAGGCAAGCATTTTGGAGCTTTCACCTAAATAACTACAGGTGGTGAGATAAGCTGCACAATATAATTGACCTTTCAGTATATTGTTGCACACACACCATCTATTTAGCAAATGCCCTTGTTATCAACAGCAGCCTTTTAAACTCACCTGAGCTAACAGGTATGTGAGCTGGTTACTCTGCTGCGCTTAAAATTTCTTTTTTGGTTTGCTACAATGCCTTTTCTGAAACGTTGTCTCCCTCTGCTGGAACACTGACTTCTTTCATTTAATGCCTACAGACTATAAAAGAGAAACCAACCCAAAAAGTTTGGTTGATTAGTCTGTGGCATTCTTTTAAACTGTTGCTTATGGCGGTCTCTGTGAGCTTCTCAGTGACATTCAGCCATCCAGGTATCCCGCCTGCAGTAGACGGAATGTGGCAATGGAACGCTGGCTGCACGTGTCATAATAGGCTCTGAGCCTTTATATACCTGCGCACAGCAGCAGCCACCTTCAGTCTGCTGCTGGACAGCCAGCAGCAGCAGCAGCAGGAGAGGTAATTAATCAGCAACCCTCCTGCTAAGGGTAGACAGCTGCTCGTTCCACCCCCCCCCCGCCTTAATTGGTTCTCCTCCCTTCCAACGGTGTTGAGGCGGGTGGGAACAGCCGGGGGTTGAGGGTACTGTGCTAAAAGAGGTGGAGTTATGCAGATCTAAAACGCGTGGATTGCAGCAGCAGCAAGCCGAAAAGTGCAGGCATGTGAGGGATCTAGAGGTTGACAGCATGTCTTCTTAACGGGAGTCCAGGTGGCCATCTCCACAAATGGACTTTTCAGAATCCTTGGGTGGCACCGTAGTCGGAAGCCAATTCTGGTTATCGCTTCTCGGCCTTTTGGCTAAGATCAAGTGTAGTATCTGTTCTTATCAGTTTAATATCTGATACGTCCCCTATCTGGGGACCATATATTAAATGGATTTTTAGAACAGGGAGATGGAAAAAGAGCTTGCTCTGTCCACTCCACGCATTGACCTGGTATTGCAGTATCTCCAGGACCGGTGCACCCCTTCTTTAATGCAGTTTCTAAAATCAGAAAGAATTGAATTCAATGCTTTTTGTTCATTTTGCTTGTTTGTCGGATTTTGGGATGGACTCTTTGGCTTTGCTTTTCTTCTCCTCATTGGATTTTTCATGTTAAAAGTTGCAGAAGCCAGATGACAAGCTCATTTTGGTTCAACTTCAGCAACTGTGCATTGCATTGCCATGTAATGTAATGTAATGCAATGCTATCAATCTAGCTCTCCCTCTATACTTCCTTTTGGATAAACAGACATATTAGGCAAGCATTTTGGAGCTTTCACCTAAATAACTACAGGTGGTGAGATAAGCTGCACAATATAATTGACCTTTCAGTATATTGTTGCACACACACCATCTATTTAGCAAATGCCCTTGTTATCAACAGCAGCCTTTTAAACTCACCTGAGCTAACAGGTATGTGAGCTGGTTACTCTGCTGCGCTTAAAATTTCTTTTTTGGTTTGCTACAATGCCTTTTCTGAAACGTTGTCTCCCTCTGCTGGAACACTGACTTCTTTCATTTAATGCCTGCAGACTATAAAAGAGAAACCAACCCAAAAAGTTTGGTTGATTAGTCTGTGGCATTCTTTTAAACTGTTGGTTATGGCGGTCTCTGTGAGCTTCTCAGTGACATTCAGCCATCCAGGTATCCCGCCTGCAGTAGACGGAATGTGGCAATGGAACGCTGGCTGCGCGTGTCATAATAGGCTCTGAGCCTTTATATACCTGCGCACAGCAGCAGCCACCTTCAGTCTGCTGCTGGACAGCCAGCAGCAGCAGCAGCAGGAGAGGTAATTAATCAGCAACCCTCCTGCTAAGGGTAGACAGCTGCTCGTTCCACCCCCCCCCCGCCTTAATTGGTTCTCCTCCCTTCCAACGGTGTTGAGGCGGGTGGGAACAGCCGGGGGTTGAGGGTACTGTGCTAAAAGAGGTGGAGTTATGCAGATCTAAAACGCGTGGATTGCAGCAGCAGCAAGCCGAAAAGTGCAGGCATGTGAGGGATCTAGAGGTTGACAGCATGTCTTCTTAACGGGAGTCCAGGTGGCCATCTCCACAAATGGACTTTTCAGAATCCTTGGGTGGCACCGTAGTCGGAAACCAATTCTGGTTATCGCTTCTCGGCCTTTTGGCTAAGATCAAGTGTAGTATCTGTTCTTATCAGTTTAATATCTGATACGTCCCCTATCTGGGGACCATATATTAAATGGATTTTTAGAACAGGGAGATGGAAAAAGAGCTTGCTCTGTCCACTCCACGCATTGACCTGGTATTGCAGTATCTCCAGGACCGGTGCACCCCTTCTTTAATGCAGTTTCTAAAATCAGAAAGAATTGAATTCAATGCTTTTTGTTCATTTTGCTTGTTTGTCGGATTTTGGGATGGACTCTTTGGCTTTGCTTTTCTTCTCCTCATTGGATTTTTCATGTTAAAAGTTGCAGAAGCCAGATGACAAGCTCATTTTGGTTCAACTTCAGCAACTGTGCATTGCATTGCCATGTAATGTAATGTAATGCAATGCTATCTATCTAGCTCTCCCTCTATACTTCCTTTTGGATAAACAGACATATTAGGCAAGCATTTTGGAGCTTTCACCTAAATAACTACAGGTGGTGAGATAAGCTGCACAATATAATTGACCTTTCAGTATATTGTTGCACACACACCATCTATTTAGCAAATGCCCTTGTTATCAACAGCAGCCTTTTAAACTCACCTGAGCTAACAGGTATGTGAGCTGGTTACTCTGCTGCGCTTAAAATTTCTTTTTTGGTTTGCTACAATGCCTTTTCTGAAACGTTGTCTCCCTCTGCTGGAACACTGACTTCTTTCATTTAATGCCTGCAGACTATAAAAGAGAAACCAACCCAAAAAGTTTGGTTGATTAGTCTGTGGCATTCTTTTAAACTGTTGCTTATGGCGGTCTCTGTGAGCTTCTCAGTGACATTCAGCCATCCAGGTATCCCGCCTGCAGTAGACGGAATGTGGCAATGGAACGCTGGCTGCGCGTGTCATAATAGGGTCTGAGCCTTTATATACCTGCGCACAGCAGCAGCCACCTTCAGTCTGCTGCTGGACAGCCAGCAGCAGCAGCAGCAGGAGAGGTAATTAATCAGCAACCCTCCTGCTAAGGGTAGACAGCTGCTCGTTCCACCCCCCCCCCCGCCTTAATTGGTTCTCCTCCCTTCCAACGGTGTTGAGGCGGGTGGGAACAGCCGGGGGTTGAGGGTACTGTGCTAAAAGAGGTGGAGTTATGCAGATCTAAAACGCGTGGATTGCAGCAGCAGCAAGCCGAAAAGTGCAGGCATGTGAGGGATCTAGAGGTTGACAGCATGTCTTCTTAACGGGAGTCCAGGTGGCCATCTCCACAAATGGACTTTTCAGAATCCTTGGGTGGCACCGTAGTCGGAAACCAATTCTGGTTATCGCTTCTCGGCCTTTTGGCTAAGATCAAGTGTAGTATCTGTTCTTATCAGTTTAATATCTGATACGTCCCCTATCTGGGGACCATATATTAAATGGATTTTTAGAACAGGGAGATGGAAAAAGAGCTTGCTCTGTCCACTCCACGCATTGACCTGGTATTGCAGTATCTCCAGGACCGGTGCACCCCTTCTTTAATGCAGTTTCTAAAATCAGAAAGAATTGAATTCAATGCTTTTTGTTCATTTTGCTTGTTTGTCGGATTTTGGGATGGACTCTTTGGCTTTGCTTTTCTTCTCCTCATTGGATTTTTCATGTTAAAAGTTGCAGAAGCCAGATGACAAGCTCATTTTGGTTCAACTTCAGCAACTGTGCATTGCATTGCCATGTAATGTAATGTAATGCAATGCTATCTATCTAGCTCTCCCTCTATACTTCCTTTTGGATAAACAGACATATTAGGCAAGCATTTTGGAGCTTTCACCTAAATAACTACAGGTGGTGAGATAAGCTGCACAATATAATTGACCTTTCAGTATATTGTTGCACACACACCATCTATTTAGCAAATGCCCTTGTTATCAACAGCAGCCTTTTAAACTCACCTGAGCTAACAGGTATGTGAGCTGGTTACTCTGCTGCGCTTAAAATTTCTTTTTTGGTTTGCTACAATGCCTTTTCTGAAACGTTGTCTCCCTCTGCTGGAACACTGACTTCTTTCATTTAATGCCTGCAGACTATAAAAGAGAAACCAACCCAAAAAGTTTGGTTGATTAGTCAGTGGCATTCTTTTAAACTGTTGCTTATGGCGGTCTCTGTGAGCTTCTCAGTGACATTCAGCCATCCAGGTATCCCGCCTGCAGTAGACGGAATGTGGCAATGGAACGCTGGCTGCGCGTGTCATAATAGGCTCTGAGCCTTTATATACCTGCGCACAGCAGCAGCCACCTTCAGTCTGCTGCTGGACAGCCAGCAGCAGCAGCAGCAGGAGAGGTAATTAATCAGCAACCCTCCTGCTAAGGGTAGACAGCTGCTCGTTCCACCCCCCCCCCCGCCTTAATTGGTTCTCCTCCCTTCCAACGGTGTTGAGGCGGGTGGGAACAGCCGGGGGTTGAGGGTACTGTGCTAAAAGAGGTGGAGTTATGCAGATCTAAAACGCGTGGATTGCAGCAGCAGCAAGCCGAAAAGTGCAGGCATGTGAGGGATCTAGAGGTTGACAGCATGTCTTCTTAACGGGAGTCCAGGTGGCCATCTCCACAAATGGACTTTTCAGAATCCTTGGGTGGCACCGTAGTCGGAAACCAATTCTGGTTATCGCTTCTCGGCCTTTTGGCTAAGATCAAGTGTAGTATCTGTTCTTATCAGTTTAATATCTGATACGTCCCCTATCTGGGGACCATATATTAAATGGATTTTTAGAACAGGGAGATGGAAAAAGAGCTTGCTCTGTCCACTCCACGCATTGACCTGGTATTGCAGTATCTCCAGGACCGGTGCACCCCTTCTTTAATGCAGTTTCTAAAATCAGAAAGAATTGAATTCAATGCTTTTTGTTCATTTTGCTTGTTTGTCGGATTTTGGGATGGACTCTTTGGCTTTGCTTTTCTTCTCCTCATTGGATTTTTCATGTTAAAAGTTGCAGAAGCCAGATGACAAGCTCATTTTGGTTCAACTTCAGCAACTGTGCATTGCATTGCCATGTAATGTAATGTAATGCAATGCTATCTATCTAGCTCTCCCTCTATACTTCCTTTTGGATAAACAGACATATTAGGCAAGCATTTTGGAGCTTTCACCTAAATAACTACAGGTGGTGAGATAAGCTGCACAATATAATTGACCTTTCAGTATATTGTTGCACACACACCATCTATTTAGCAAATGCCCTTGTTATCAACAGCAGCCTTTTAAACTCACCTGAGCTAACAGGTATGTGAGCTGGTTACTCTGCTGCGCTTAAAATTTCTTTTTTGGTTTGCTACAATGCCTTTTCTGAAACGTTGTCTCCCTCTGCTGGAACACTGACTTCTTTCATTTAATGCCTACAGACTATAAAAGAGAAACCAACCCAAAAAGTTTGGTTGATTAGTCTGTGGCATTCTTTTAAACTGTTGCTTATGGCGGTCTCTGTGAGCTTCTCAGTGACATTCAGCCATCCAGGTATCCCGCCTGCAGTAGACGGAATGTGGCAATGGAACGCTGGCTGCGCGTGTCATAATAGGCTCTGAGCCTTTATATACCTGCGCACAGCAGCAGCCACCTTCAGTCTGCTGCTGGACAGCCAGCAGCAGCAGCAGCAGGAGAGGTAATTAATCAGCAACCCTCCTGCTAAGGGTAGACAGCTGCTCGTTCCACCCCCCCCCCGCCTTAATTGGTTCTCCTCCCTTCCAACGGTGTTGAGGCGGGTGGGAACAGCCGGGGGTTGAGGGTACTGTGCTAAAAGAGGTGGAGTTATGCAGATCTAAAACGCGTGGATTGCAGCAGCAGCAAGCCGAAAAGTGCAGGCATGTGAGGGATCTAGAGGTTGACAGCATGTCTTCTTAACGGGAGTCCAGGTGGCCATCTCCACAAATGGACTTTTCAGAATCCTTGGGTGGCACCGTAGTCGGAAGCCAATTCTGGTTATCGCTTCTCGGCCTTTTGGCTAAGATCAAGTGTAGTATCTGTTCTTATCAGTTTAATATCTGATACGTCCCCTATCTGGGGACCATATATTAAATGGATTTTTAGAACAGGGAGATGGAAAAAGAGCTTGCTCTGTCCACTCCACGCATTGACCTGGTATTGCAGTATCTCCAGGACCGGTGCACCCCTTCTTTAATGCAGTTTCTAAAATCAGAAAGAATTGAATTCAATGCTTTTTGTTCATTTTGCTTGTTTGTCGGATTTTGGGATGGACTCTTTGGCTTTGCTTTTCTTCTCCTCATTGGATTTTTCATGTTAAAAGTTGCAGAAGCCAGATGACAAGCTCATTTTGGTTCAACTTCAGCAACTGTGCATTGCATTGCCATGTAATGTAATGTAATGCAATGCTATCAATCTAGCTCTCCCTCTATACTTCCTTTTGGATAAACAGACATATTAGGCAAGCATTTTGGAGCTTTCACCTAAATAACTACAGGTGGTGAGATAAGCTGCACAATATAATTGACCTTTCAGTATATTGTTGCACACACACCATCTATTTAGCAAATGCCCTTGTTATCAACAGCAGCCTTTTAAACTCACCTGAGCTAACAGGTATGTGAGCTGGTTACTCTGCTGCGCTTAAAATTTCTTTTTTGGTTTGCTACAATGCCTTTTCTGAAACGTTGTCTCCCTCTGCTGGAACACTGACTTCTTTCATTTAATGCCTGCAGACTATAAAAGAGAAACCAACCCAAAAAGTTTGGTTGATTAGTCAGTGGCATTCTTTTAAACTGTTGCTTATGGCGGTCTCTGTGAGCTTCTCAGTGACATTCAGCCATCCAGGTATCCCGCCTGCAGTAGACGGAATGTGGCAATGGAACGCTGGCTGCGCGTGTCATAATAGGCTCTGAGCCTTTATATACCTGCGCACAGCAGCAGCCACCTTCAGTCTGCTGCTGGACAGCCAGCAGCAGCAGCAGCAGGAGAGGTAATTAATCAGCAACCCTCCTGCTAAGGGTAGACAGCTGCTCGTTCCACCCCCCCCCCCGCCTTAATTGGTTCTCCTCCCTTCCAACGGTGTTGAGGCGGGTGGGAACAGCCGGGGGTTGAGGGTACTGTGCTAAAAGAGGTGGAGTTATGCAGATCTAAAACGCGTGGATTGCAGCAGCAGCAAGCCGAAAAGTGCAGGCATGTGAGGGATCTAGAGGTTGACAGCATGTCTTCTTAACGGGAGTCCAGGTGGCCATCTCCACAAATGGACTTTTCAGAATCCTTGGGTGGCACCGTAGTCGGAAACCAATTCTGGTTATCGCTTCTCGGCCTTTTGGCTAAGATCAAGTGTAGTATCTGTTCTTATCAGTTTAATATCTGATACGTCCCCTATCTGGGGACCATATATTAAATGGATTTTTAGAACAGGGAGATGGAAAAAGAGCTTGCTCTGTCCACTCCACGCATTGACCTGGTATTGCAGTATCTCCAGGACCGGTGCACCCCTTCTTTAATGCAGTTTCTAAAATCAGAAAGAATTGAATTCAATGCTTTTTGTTCATTTTGCTTGTTTGTCGGATTTTGGGATGGACTCTTTGGCTTTGCTTTTCTTCTCCTCATTGGATTTTTCATGTTAAAAGTTGCAGAAGCCAGATGACAAGCTCATTTTGGTTCAACTTCAGCAACTGTGCATTGCATTGCCATGTAATGTAATGTAATGCAATGCTATCTATCTAGCTCTCCCTCTATACTTCCTTTTGGATAAACAGACATATTAGGCAAGCATTTTGGAGCTTTCACCTAAATAACTACAGGTGGTGAGATAAGCTGCACAATATAATTGACCTTTCAGTATATTGTTGCACACACACCATCTATTTAGCAAATGCCCTTGTTATCAACAGCAGCCTTTTAAACTCACCTGAGCTAACAGGTATGTGAGCTGGTTACTCTGCTGCGCTTAAAATTTCTTTTTTGGTTTGCTACAATGCCTTTTCTGAAACGTTGTCTCCCTCTGCTGGAACACTGACTTCTTTCATTTAATGCCTGCAGACTATAAAAGAGAAACCAACCCAAAAAGTTTGGTTGATTAGTCTGTGGCATTCTTTTAAACTGTTGCTTATGGCGGTCTCTGTGAGCTTCTCAGTGACATTCAGCCATCCAGGTATCCCGCCTGCAGTAGACGGAATGTGGCAATGGAACGCTGGCTGCGCGTGTCATAATAGGCTCTGAGCCTTTATATACCTGCGCACAGCAGCAGCCACCTTCAGTCTGCTGCTGGACAGCCAGCAGCAGCAGCAGCAGGAGAGGTAATTAATCAGCAACCCTCCTGCTAAGGGTAGACAGCTGCTCGTTCCACCCCCCCCCCCGCCTTAATTGGTTCTCCTCCCTTCCAACGGTGTTGAGGCGGGTGGGAACAGCCGGGGGTTGAGGGTACTGTGCTAAAAGAGGTGGAGTTATGCAGATCTAAAACGCGTGGATTGCAGCAGCAGCAAGCCGAAAAGTGCAGGCATGTGAGGGATCTAGAGGTTGACAGCATGTCTTCTTAACGGGAGTCCAGGTGGCCATCTCCACAAATGGACTTTTCAGAATCCTTGGGTGGCACCGTAGTCGGAAACCAATTCTGGTTATCGCTTCTCGGCCTTTTGGCTAAGATCAAGTGTAGTATCTGTTCTTATCAGTTTAATATCTGATACGTCCCCTATCTGGGGACCATATATTAAATGGATTTTTAGAACAGGGAGATGGAAAAAGAGCTTGCTCTGTCCACTCCACGCATTGACCTGGTATTGCAGTATCTCCAGGACCGGTGCACCCCTTCTTTAATGCAGTTTCTAAAATCAGAAAGAATTGAATTCAATGCTTTTTGTTCATTTTGCTTGTTTGTCGGATTTTGGGATGGACTCTTTGGCTTTGCTTTTCTTCTCCTCATTGGATTTTTCATGTTAAAAGTTGCAGAAGCCAGATGACAAGCTCATTTTGGTTCAACTTCAGCAACTGTGCATTGCATTGCCATGTAATGTAATGTAATGCAATGCTATCTATCTAGCTCTCCCTCTATACTTCCTTTTGGATAAACAGACATATTAGGCAAGCATTTTGGAGCTTTCACCTAAATAACTACAGGTGGTGAGATAAGCTGCACAATATAATTGACCTTTCAGTATATTGTTGCACACACACCATCTATTTAGCAAATGCCCTTGTTATCAACAGCAGCCTTTTAAACTCACCTGAGCTAACAGGTATGTGAGCTGGTTACTCTGCTGCGCTTAAAATTTCTTTTTTGGTTTGCTACAATGCCTTTTCTGAAACGTTGTCTCCCTCTGCTGGAACACTGACTTCTTTCATTTAATGCCTGCAGACTATAAAAGAGAAACCAACCCAAAAAGTTTTTTTGATTAGTCTGTGGCATTCTTTTAAACTGTTGGTTATGGCGGTCTCTGTGAGCTTCTCAGTGACATTCAGCCATCCAGGTATCCCGCCTGCAGTAGACGGAATGTGGCAATGGAACGCTGGCTGCGCGTGTCATAATAGGCTCTGAGCCTTTATATACCTGCGCACAGCAGCAGCCACCTTCAGTCTGCTGCTGGACAGCCAGCAGCAGCAGCAGCAGGAGAGGTAATTAATCAGCAACCCTCCTGCTAAGGGTAGACAGCTGCTCGTTCCACCCCCCCCCCCGCCTTAATTGGTTCTCCTCCCTTCCAACGGTGTTGAGGCGGGTGGGAACAGCCGGGGGTTGAGGGTACTGTGCTAAAAGAGGTGGAGTTATGCAGATCTAAAACGCGTGGATTGCAGCAGCAGCAAGCCGAAAAGTGCAGGCATGTGAGGGATCTAGAGGTTGACAGCATGTCTTCTTAACGGGAGTCCAGGTGGCCATCTCCACAAATGGACTTTTCAGAATCCTTGGGTGGCACCGTAGTCGGAAACCAATTCTGGTTATCGCTTCTCGGCCTTTTGGCTAAGATCAAGTGTAGTATCTGTTCTTATCAGTTTAATATCTGATACGTCCCCTATCTGGGGACCATATATTAAATGGATTTTTAGAACAGGGAGATGGAAAAAGAGCTTGCTCTGTCCACTCCACGCATTGACCTGGTATTGCAGTATCTCCAGGACCGGTGCACCCCTTCTTTAATGCAGTTTCTAAAATCAGAAAGAATTGAATTCAATGCTTTTTGTTCATTTTGCTTGTTTGTCGGATTTTGGGATGGACTCTTTGGCTTTGCTTTTCTTCTCCTCATTGGATTTTTCATGTTAAAAGTTGCAGAAGCCAGATGACAAGCTCATTTTGGTTCAACTTCAGCAACTGTGCATTGCATTGCCATGTAATGTAATGTAATGCAATGCTATCTATCTAGCTCTCCCTCTATACTTCCTTTTGGATAAACAGACATATTAGGCAAGCATTTTGGAGCTTTCACCTAAATAACTACAGGTGGTGAGATAAGCTGCACAATATAATTGACCTTTCAGTATATTGTTGCACACACACCATCTATTTAGCAAATGCCCTTGTTATCAACAGCAGCCTTTTAAACTCACCTGAGCTAACAGGTATGTGAGCTGGTTACTCTGCTGCGCTTAAAATTTCTTTTTTGGTTTGCTACAATGCCTTTTCTGAAACGTTGTCTCCCTCTGCTGGAACACTGACTTCTTTCATTTAATGCCTGCAGACTATAAAAGAGAAACCAACCCAAAAAGTTTGGTTGATTAGTCTGTGGCATTCTTTTAAACTGTTGCTTATGGCGGTCTCTGTGAGCTTCTCAGTGACATTCAGCCATCCAGGTATCCCGCCTGCAGTAGACGGAATGTGGCAATGGAACGCTGGCTGCGCGTGTCATAATAGGCTCTGAGCCTTTATATACCTGCGCACAGCAGCAGCCACCTTCAGTCTGCTGCTGGACAGCCAGCAGCAGCAGCAGGAGAGGTAATTAATCAGCAACCCTCCTGCTAAGGGTAGACAGCTGCTCGTTCCACCCCCCCCCCGCCTTAATTGGTTCTCCTCCCTTCCAACGGTGTTGAGGCGGGTGGGAACAGCCGGGGGTTGAGGGTACTGTGCTAAAAGAGGTGGAGTTATGCAGATCTAAAACGCGTGGATTGCAGCAGCAGCAAGCCGAAAAGTGCAGGCATGTGAGGGATCTAGAGGTTGACAGCATGTCTTCTTAACGGGAGTCCAGGTGGCCATCTCCACAAATGGACTTTTCAGAATCCTTGGGTGGCACCGTAGTCGGAAACCAATTCTGGTTATCGCTTCTCGGCCTTTTGGCTAAGATCAAGTGTAGTATCTGTTCTTATCAGTTTAATATCTGATACGTCCCCTATCTGGGGACCATATATTAAATGGATTTTTAGAACAGGGAGATGGAAAAAGAGCTTGCTCTGTCCACTCCACGCATTGACCTGGTATTGCAGTATCTCCAGGACCGGTGCACCCCTTCTTTAATGCAGTTTCTAAAATCAGAAAGAATTGAATTCAATGCTTTTTGTTCATTTTGCTTGTTTGTCGGATTTTGGGATGGACTCTTTGGCTTTGCTTTTCTTCTCCTCATTGGATTTTTCATGTTAAAAGTTGCAGAAGCCAGATGACAAGCTCATTTTGGTTCAACTTCAGCAACTGTGCATTGCATTGCCATGTAATGTAATGTAATGCAATGCTATCTATCTAGCTCTCCCTCTATACTTCCTTTTGGATAAACAGACATATTAGGCAAGCATTTTGGAGCTTTCACCTAAATAACTACAGGTGGTGAGATAAGCTGCACAATATAATTGACCTTTCAGTATATTGTTGCACACACACCATCTATTTAGCAAATGCCCTTGTTATCAACAGCAGCCTTTTAAACTCACCTGAGCTAACAGGTATGTGAGCTGGTTACTCTGCTGCGCTTAAAATTTCTTTTTTGGTTTGCTACAATGCCTTTTCTGAAACGTTGTCTCCCTCTGCTGGAACACTGACTTCTTTCATTTAATGCCTGCAGACTATAAAAGAGAAACCAACCCAAAAAGTTTGGTTGATTAGTCTGTGGCATTCTTTTAAACTGTTGCTTATGGCGGTCTCTGTGAGCTTCTCAGTGACATTCAGCCATCCAGGTATCCCGCCTGCAGTAGACGGAATGTGGCAATGGAACGCTGGCTGCGCGTGTCATAATAGGCTCTGAGCCTTTATATACCTGCGCACAGCAGCAGCCACCTTCAGTCTGCTGCTGGACAGCCAGCAGCAGCAGCAGCAGGAGAGGTAATTAATCAGCAACCCTCCTGCTAAGGGTAGACAGCTGCTCGTTCCACCCCCCCCCGCCTTAATTGGTTCTCCTCCCTTCCAACGGTGTTGAGGCGGGTGGGAACAGCCGGGGGTTGAGGGTACTGTGCTAAAAGAGGTGGAGTTATGCAGATCTAAAACGCGTGGATTGCAGCAGCAGCAAGCCGAAAAGTGCAGGCATGTGAGGGATCTAGAGGTTGACAGCATGTCTTCTTAACGGGAGTCCAGGTGGCCATCTCCACAAATGGACTTTTCAGAATCCTTGGGTGGCACCGTAGTCGGAAACCAATTCTGGTTATCGCTTCTCGGCCTTTTGGCTAAGATCAAGTGTAGTATCTGTTCTTATCAGTTTAATATCTGATACGTCCCCTATCTGGGGACCATATATTAAATGGATTTTTAGAACAGGGAGATGGAAAAAGAGCTTGCTCTGTCCACTCCACGCATTGACCTGGTATTGCAGTATCTCCAGGACCGGTGCACCCCTTCTTTAATGCAGTTTCTAAAATCAGAAAGAATTGAATTCAATGCTTTTTGTTCATTTTGCTTGTTTGTCGGATTTTGGGATGGACTCTTTGGCTTTGCTTTTCTTCTCCTCATTGGATTTTTCATGTTAAAAGTTGCAGAAGCCAGATGACAAGCTCATTTTGGTTCAACTTCAGCAACTGTGCATTGCATTGCCATGTAATGTAATGTAATGCAATGCTATCTATCTAGCTCTCCCTCTATACTTCCTTTTGGATAAACAGACATATTAGGCAAGCATTTTGGAGCTTTCACCTAAATAACTACAGGTGGTGAGATAAGCTGCACAATATAATTGACCTTTCAGTATATTGTTGCACACACACCATCTATTTAGCAAATGCCCTTGTTATCAACAGCAGCCTTTTCAACTCACCTGAGCTAACAGGTATGTGAGCTGGTTACTCTGCTGCGCTTAAAATTTCTTTTTTGGTTTGCTACAATGCCTTTTCTGAAACGTTGTCTCCCTCTGCTGGAACACTGACTTCTTTCATTTAATGCCTGCAGACTATAAAAGAGAAACCAACCCAAAAAGTTTGGTTGATTAGTCTGTGGCATTCTTTTAAACTGTTGCTTATGGCGGTCTCTGTGAGCTTCTCAGTGACATTCAGCCATCCAGGTATCCCGCCTGCAGTAGACGGAATGTGGCAATGGAACGCTGGCTGCGCGTGTCATAATAGGCTCTGAGCCTTTATATACCTGCGCACAGCAGCAGCCACCTTCAGTCTGCTGCTGGACAGCCAGCAGCAGCAGCAGCAGGAGAGGTAATTAATCAGCAACCCTCCTGCTAAGGGTAGACAGCTGCTCGTTCCACCCCCCCCCCGCCTTAATTGGTTCTCCTCCCTTCCAACGGTGTTGAGGCGGGTGGGAACAGCCGGGGGTTGAGGGTACTGTGCTAAAAGAGGTGGAGTTATGCAGATCTAAAACGCGTGGATTGCAGCAGCAGCAAGCCGAAAAGTGCAGGCATGTGAGGGATCTAGAGGTTGACAGCATGTCTTCTTAACGGGAGTCCAGGTGGCCATCTCCACAAATGGACTTTTCAGAATCCTTGGGTGGCACCGTAGTCGGAAACCAATTCTGGTTATCGCTTCTCGGCCTTTTGGCTAAGATCAAGTGTAGTATCTGTTCTTATCAGTTTAATATCTGATACGTCCCCTATCTGGGGACCATATATTAAATGGATTTTTAGAACAGGGAGATGGAAAAAGAGCTTGCTCTGTCCACTCCACGCATTGACCTGGTATTGCAGTATCTCCAGGACCGGTGCACCCCTTCTTTAATGCAGTTTCTAAAATCAGAAAGAATTGAATTCAATGCTTTTTGTTCATTTTGCTTGTTTGTCGGATTTTGGGATGGACTCTTTGGCTTTGCTTTTCTTCTCCTCATTGGATTTTTCATGTTAAAAGTTGCAGAAGCCAGATGACAAGCTCATTTTGGTTCAACTTCAGCAACTGTGCATTGCATTGCCATGTAATGTAATGTAATGCAATGCTATCTATCTAGCTCTCCCTCTATACTTCCTTTTGGATAAACAGACATATTAGGCAAGCATTTTGGAGCTTTCACCTAAATAACTACAGGTGGTGAGATAAGCTGCACAATATAATTGACCTTTCAGTATATTGTTGCACACACACCATCTATTTAGCAAATGCCCTTGTTATCAACAGCCGCCTTTTAAACTCACCTGAGCTAACAGGTATGTGAGCTGGTTACTCTGCTGCGCTTAAAATTTCTTTTTTGGTTTGCTACAATGCCTTTTCTGAAACGTTGTCTCCCTCTGCTGGAACACTGACTTCTTTCATTTAATGCCTGCAGACTATAAAAGAGAAACCAACCCAAAAAGTTTGGTTGATTAGTCTGTGGCATTCTTTTAAACTGTTGCTTATGGCGGTCTCTGTGAGCTTCTCAGTGACATTCAGCCATCCAGGTATCCCGCCTGCAGTAGACGGAATGTGGCAATGGAACGCTGGCTGCGCGTGTCATAATAGGCTCTGAGCCTTTATATACCTGCGCACAGCAGCAGCCACCTTCAGTCTGCTGCTGGACAGCCAGCAGCAGCAGCAGGAGAGGTAATTAATCAGCAACCCTCCTGCTAAGGGTAGACAGCTGCTCGTTCCACCCCCCCCCCCGCCTTAATTGGTTCTCCTCCCTTCCAACGGTGTTGAGGCGGGTGGGAACAGCCGGGGGTTGAGGGTACTGTGCTAAAAGAGGTGGAGTTATGCAGATCTAAAACGCGTGGATTGCAGCAGCAGCAAGCCGAAAAGTGCAGGCATGTGAGGGATCTAGAGGTTGACAGCATGTCTTCTTAACGGGAGTCCAGGTGGCCATCTCCACAAATGGACTTTTCAGAATCCTTGGGTGGCACCGTAGTCGGAAACCAATTCTGGTTATCGCTTCTCGGCCTTTTGGCTAAGATCAAGTGTAGTATCTGTTCTTATCAGTTTAATATCTGATATGTCCCCTATCTGGGGACCATATATTAAATGGATTTTTAGAACAGGGAGATGGAAAAAGAGCTTGCTCTGTCCACTCCACGCATTGACCTGGTATTGCAGTATCTCCAGGACCGGTGCACCCCTTCTTTAATGCAGTTTCTAAAATCAGAAAGAATTGAATTCAATGCTTTTTGTTCATTTTGCTTGTTTGTCGGATTTTGGGATGGACTCTTTGGCTTTGCTTTTCTTCTCCTCATTGGATTTTTCATGTTAAAAGTTGCAGAAGCCAGATGACAAGCTCATTTTGGTTCAACTTCAGCAACTGTGCATTGCATTGCCATGTAATGTAATGTAATGCAATGCTATCTATCTAGCTCTCCCTCTATACTTCCTTTTGGATAAACAGACATATTAGGCAAGCATTTTGGAGCTTTCACCTAAATAACTACAGGTGGTGAGATAAGCTGCACAATATAATTGACCTTTCAGTATATTGTTGCACACACACCATCTATTTAGCAAATGCCCTTGTTATCAACAGCAGCCTTTTAAACTCACCTGAGCTAACAGGTATGTGAGCTGGTTACTCTGCTGCGCTTAAAATTTATTTTTTGGTTTGCTACAATGCCTTTTCTGAAACGTTGTCTCCCTCTGCTGGAACACTGACTTCTTTCATTTAATGCCTGCAGACTATAAAAGAGAAACCAACCCAAAAAGTTTGGTTGATTAGTCTGTGGCATTCTTTTAAACTGTTGCTTATGGCGGTCTCTGTGAGCTTCTCAGTGACATTCAGCCATCCAGGTATCCCGCCTGCAGTAGACGGAATGTGGCAATGGAACGCTGGCTGCGCGTGTCATAATAGGCTCTGAGCCTTTATATACCTGCGCACAGCAGCAGCCACCTTCAGTCTGCTGCTGGACAGCCAGCAGCAGCAGCAGCAGGAGAGGTAATTAATCAGCAACCCTCCTGCTAAGGGTAGACAGCTGCTCGTTCCACCCCCCCCCCCGCCTTAATTGGTTCTCCTCCCTTCCAACGGTGTTGAGGCGGGTGGGAACAGCCGGGGGTTGAGGGTACTGTGCTAAAAGAGGTGGAGTTATGCAGATCTAAAACGCGTGGATTGCAGCAGCAGCAAGCCGAAAAGTGCAGGCATGTGAGGGATCTAGAGGTTGACAGCATGTCTTCTTAACGGGAGTCCAGGTGGCCATCTCCACAAATGGACTTTTCAGAATCCTTGGGTGGCACCGTAGTCGGAAACCAATTCTGGTTATCGCTTCTCGGCCTTTTGGCTAAGATCAAGTGTAGTATCTGTTCTTATCAGTTTAATATCTGATACGTCCCCTATCTGGGGACCATATATTAAATGGATTTTTAGAACAGGGAGATGGAAAAAGAGCTTGCTCTGTCCACTCCACGCATTGACCTGGTATTGCAGTATCTCCAGGACCGGTGCACCCCTTCTTTAATGCAGTTTCTAAAATCAGAAAGAATTGAATTCAATGCTTTTTGTTCATTTTGCTTGTTTGTCGGATTTTGGGATGGACTCTTTGGCTTTGCTTTTCTTCTCCTCATTGGATTTTTCATGTTAAAAGTTGCAGAAGCCAGATGACAAGCTCATTTTGGTTCAACTTCAGCAACTGTGCATTGCATTGCCATGTAATGTAATGTAATGCAATGCTATCTATCTAGCTCTCCCTCTATACTTCCTTTTGGATAAACAGACATATTAGGCAAGCATTTTGGAGCTTTCACCTAAATAACTACAGGTGGTGAGATAAGCTGCACAATATAATTGACCTTTCAGTATATTGTTGCACACACACCATCTATTTAGCAAATGCCCTTGTTATCAACAGCAGCCTTTTAAACTCACCTGAGCTAACAGGTATGTGAGCTGGTTACTCTGCTGCGCTTAAAATTTCTTTTTTGGTTTGCTACAATGCCTTTTCTGAAACGTTGTCTCCCTCTGCTGAAACACTGACTTCTTTCATTTAATGCCTGCAGACTATAAAAGAGAAACCAACCCAAAAAGTTTGGTTGATTAGTCTGTGGCATTCTTTTAAACTGTTGCTTATGGCGGTCTCTGTGAGCTTCTCAGTGACATTCAGCCATCCAGGTATCCCGCCTGCAGTAGACGGAATGTGGCAATGGAACGCTGGCTGCGCGTGTCATAATAGGCTCTGAGCCTTTATATACCTGCGCACAGCAGCAGCCACCTTCAGTCTGCTGCTGGACAGCCAGCAGCAGCAGCAGCAGGAGAGGTAATTAATCAGCAACCCTCCTGCTAAGGGTAGACAGCTGCTCGTTCCACCCCCCCCCGCCTTAATTGGTTCTCCTCCCTTCCAACGGTGTTGAGGCGGGTGGGAACAGCCGGGGGTTGAGGGTACTGTGCTAAAAGAGGTGGAGTTATGCAGATCTAAAACGCGTGGATTGCAGCAGCAGCAAGCCGAAAAGTGCAGGCATGTGAGGGATCTAGAGGTTGACAGCATGTCTTCTTAACGGGAGTCCAGGTGGCCATCTCCACAAATGGACTTTTCAGAATCCTTGGGTGGCACCGTAGTCGGAAACCAATTCTGGTTATCGCTTCTCGGCCTTTTGGCTAAGATCAAGTGTAGTATCTGTTCTTATCAGTTTAATATCTGATACGTCCCCTATCTGGGGACCATATATTAAATGGATTTTTAGAACAGGGAGATGGAAAAAGAGCTTGCTCTGTCCACTCCACGCATTGACCTGGTATTGCAGTATCTCCAGGACCGGTGCACCCCTTCTTTAATGCAGTTTCTAAAATCAGAAAGAATTGAATTCAATGCTTTTTGTTCATTTTGCTTGTTTGTCGGATTTTGGGATGGACTCTTTGGCTTTGCTTTTCTTCTCCTCATTGGATTTTTCATGTTAAAAGTTGCAGAAGCCAGATGACAAGCTCATTTTGGTTCAACTTCAGCAACTGTGCATTGCATTGCCATGTAATGTAATGTAATGCAATGCTATCTATCTAGCTCTCCCTCTATACTTCCTTTTGGATAAACAGACATATTAGGCAAGCATTTTGGAGCTTTCACCTAAATAACTACAGGTGGTGAGATAAGCTGCACAATATAATTGACCTTTCAGTATATTGTTGCACACACACCATCTATTTAGCAAATGCCCTTGTTATCAACAGCAGCCTTTTAAACTCACCTGAGCTAACAGGTATGTGAGCTGGTTACTCTGCTGCGCTTAAAATTTCTTTTTTGGTTTGCTACAATGCCTTTTCTGAAACGTTGTCTCCCTCTGCTGGAACACTGACTTCTTTCATTTAATGCCTGCAGACTATAAAAGAGAAACCAACCCAAAAAGTTTGGTTGATTAGTCTGTGGCATTCTTTTAAACTGTTGCTTATGGCGGTCTCTGTGAGCTTCTCAGTGACATTCAGCCATCCAGGTATCCCGCCTGCAGTAGACGGAATGTGGCAATGGAACGCTGGCTGCGCGTGTCATAATAGGCTCTGAGCCTTTATATACCTGCGCACAGCAGCAGCCACCTTCAGTCTGCTGCTGGACAGCCAGCAGCAGCAGCAGCAGGAGAGGTAATTAATCAGCAACCCTCCTGCTAAGGGTAGACAGCTGCTCGTTCCACCCCCCCCCCGCCTTAATTGGTTCTCCTCCCTTCCAACGGTGTTGAGGCGGGTGGGAACAGCCGGGGGTTGAGGGTACTGTGCTAAAAGAGGTGGAGTTATGCAGATCTAAAACGCGTGGATTGCAGCAGCAGCAAGCCGAAAAGTGCAGGCATGTGAGGGATCTAGAGGTTGACAGCATGTCTTCTTAACGGGAGTCCAGGTGGCCATCTCCACAAATGGACTTTTCAGAATCCTTGGGTGGCACCGTAGTCGGAAACCAATTCTGGTTATCGCTTCTCGGCCTTTTGGCTAAGATCAAGTGTAGTATCTGTTCTTATCAGTTTAATATCTGATACGTCCCCTATCTGGGGACCATATATTAAATGGATTTTTAGAACAGGGAGATGGAAAAAGAGCTTGCTCTGTCCACTCCACGCATTGACCTGGTATTGCAGTATCTCCAGGACCGGTGCACCCCTTCTTTAATGCAGTTTCTAAAATCAGAAAGAATTGAATTCAATGCTTTTTGTTCATTTTGCTTGTTTGTCGGATTTTGGGATGGACTCTTTGGCTTTGCTTTTCTTCTCCTCATTGGATTTTTCATGTTAAAAGTTGCAGAAGCCAGATGACAAGCTCATTTTGGTTCAACTTCAGCAACTGTGCATTGCATTGCCATGTAATGTAATGTAATGCAATGCTATCTATCTAGCTCTCCCTCTATACTTCCTTTTGGATAAACAGACATATTAGGCAAGCATTTTGGAGCTTTCACCTAAATAACTACAGGTGGTGAGATAAGCTGCACAATATAATTGACCTTTCAGTATATTGTTGCACACACACCATCTATTTAGCAAATGCCCTTGTTATCAACAGCAGCCTTTTAAACTCACCTGAGCTAACAGGTATGTGAGCTGGTTACTCTGCTGCGCTTAAAATTTCTTTTTTGGTTTGCTACAATGCCTTTTCTGAAACGTTGTCTCCCTCTGCTGGAACACTGACTTCTTTCATTTAATGCCTGCAGACTATAAAAGAGAAACCAACCCAAAAAGTTTGGTTGATTAGTCTGTGGCATTTTTTTAAACTGTTGCTTATGGCGGTCTCTGTGAGCTTCTCAGTGACATTCAGCCATCCAGGTATCCCGCCTGCAGTAGACGGAATGTGGCAATGGAACGCTGGCTGCGCGTGTCATAATAGGCTCTGAGCCTTTATATACCTGCGCACAGCAGCAGCCACCTTCAGTCTGCTGCTGGACAGCCAGCAGCAGCAGCAGCAGGAGAGGTAATTAATCAGCAACCCTCCTGCTAAGGGTAGACAGCTGCTCGTTCCACCCCCCCCCCCCGCCTTAATTGGTTCTTCTCCCTTCCAACGGTGTTGAGGCGGGTGGGAACAGCCGGGGGTTGAGGGTACTGTGCTAAAAGAGGTGGAGTTATGCAGATCTAAAACGCGTGGATTGCAGCAGCAGCAAGCCGAAAAGTGCAGGCATGTGAGGGATCTAGAGGTTGACAGCATGTCTTCTTAACGGGAGTCCAGGTGGCCATCTCCACAAATGGACTTTTCAGAATCCTTGGGTGGCACCGTAGTCGGAAACCAATTCTGGTTATCGCTTCTCGGCCTTTTGGCTAAGATCAAGTGTAGTATCTGTTCTTATCAGTTTAATATCTGATACGTCCCCTATCTGGGGACCATATATTAAATGGATTTTTAGAACAGGGAGATGGAAAAAGAGCTTGCTCTGCCCACTCCACGCATTGACCTGGTATTGCAGTATCTCCAGGACCGGTGCACCCCTTCTTTAATGCAGTTTCTAAAATCAGAAAGAATTGAATTCAATGCTTTTTGTTCATTTTGCTTGTTTGTCGGATTTTGGGATGGACTCTTTGGCTTTGCTTTTCTTCTCCTCATTGGATTTTTCATGTTAAAAGTTGCAGAAGCCAGATGACAAGCTCATTTTGGTTCAACTTCAGCAACTGTGCATTGCATTGCCATGTAATGTAATGTAATGCAATGCTATCTATCTAGCTCTCCCTCTATACTTCCTTTTGGATAAACAGACATATTAGGCAAGCATTTTGGAGCTTTCACCTAAATAACTACAGGTGGTGAGATAAGCTGCACAATATAATTGACCTTTCAGTATATTGTTGCACACACACCATCTATTTAGCAAATGCCCTTGTTATCAACAGCAGCCTTTTAAACTCACCTGAGCTAACAGGTATGTGAGCTGGTTACTCTGCTGCGCTTAAAATTTCTTTTTTGGTTTGCTACAATGCCTTTTCTGAAACGTTGTCTCCCTCTGCTGGAACACTGACTTCTTTCATTTAATGCCTGCAGACTATAAAAGAGAAACCAACCCAAAAAGTTTGGTTGATTAGTCTGTGGCATTCTTTTAAACTGTTGCTTATGGCGGTCTCTGTGAGCTTCTCAGTGACATTCAGCCATCCAGGTATCCCGCCTGCAGTAGACGGAATGTGGCAATGGAACGCTGGCTGCGCGTGTCATAATAGGCTCTGAGCCTTTATATACCTGCGCACAGCAGCAGCCACCTTCAGTCTGCTGCTGGACAGCCAGCAGCAGCAGGAGAGCTAATTAATCAGCAACCCTCCTGCTAAGGGTAGACAGCTGCTCGTTCCACCCCCCCCCCCCCGCCTTAATTGGTTCTCCTCCCTTCCAACGGTGTTGAGGCGGGTGGGAACAGCCGGGGGTTGAGGGTACTGTGCTAAAAGAGGTGGAGTTATGCAGATCTAAAACGCGTGGATTGCAGCAGCAGCAAGCCGAAAAGTGCAGGCATGTGAGGGATCTAGAGGTTGACAGCATGTCTTCTTAACGGGAGTCCAGGTGGCCATCTCCACAAATGGACTTTTCAGAATCCTTGGGTGGCACCGTAGTCGGAAACCAATTCTGGTTATCGCTTCTCGGCCTTTTGGCTAAGATCAAGTGTAGTATCTGTTCTTATCAGTTTAATATCTGATACGTCCCCTATCTGGGGACCATATATTAAATGGATTTTTAGAACAGGGAGATGGAAAAAGAGCTTGCTCTGTCCACTCCACGCATTGACCTGGTATTGCAGTATCTCCAGGACCGGTGCACCCCTTCTTTAATGCAGTTTCTAAAATCAGAAAGAATTGAATTCAATGCTTTTTGTTCATTTTGCTTGTTTGTCGGATTTTGGGATGGACTCTTTGGCTTTGCTTTTCTTCTCCTCATTGGATTTTTCATGTTAAAAGTTGCAGAAGCCAGATGACAAGCTCATTTTGGTTCAACTTCAGCAACTGTGCATTGCATTGCCATGTAATGTAATGTAATGCAATGCTATCTATCTAGCTCTCCCTCTATACTTCCTTTTGGATAAACAGACATATTAGGCAAGCATTTTGGAGCTTTCACCTAAATAACTACAGGTGGTGAGATAAGCTGCACAATATAATTGACCTTTCAGTATATTGTTGCACACACACCATCTATTTAGCAAATGCCCTTGTTATCAACAGCCGCCTTTTAAACTCACCTGAGCTAACAGGTATGTGAGCTGGTTACTCTGCTGCGCTTAAAATTTCTTTTTTGGTTTGCTACAATGCCTTTTCTGAAACGTTGTCTCCCTCTGCTGGAACACTGACTTCTTTCATTTAATGCCTGCAGACTATAAAAGAGAAACCAACCCAAAAAGTTTGGTTGATTAGTCTGTGGCATTCTTTTAAACTGTTGCTTATGGCGGTCTCTGTGAGCTTCTCAGTGACATTCAGCCATCCAGGTATCCCGCCTGCAGTAGACGGAATGTGGCAATGGAACGCTGGCTGCGCGTGTCATAATAGGCTCTGAGCCTTTATATACCTGCGCACAGCAGCAGCCACCTTCAGTCTGCTGCTGGACAGCCAGCAGCAGCAGCAGGAGAGGTAATTAATCAGCAACCCTCCTGCTAAGGGTAGACAGCTGCTCGTTCCACCCCCCCCCCCCGCCTTAATTGGTTCTCCTCCCTTCCAACGGTGTTGAGGCGGGTGGGAACAGCCGGGGGTTGAGGGTACTGTGCTAAAAGAGGTGGAGTTATGCAGATCTAAAACGCGTGGATTGCAGCAGCAGCAAGCCGAAAAGTGC
The DNA here is from genome assembly GCF_046119375.1 of Phyllobates terribilis. Taxonomy (NCBI): domain Eukaryota; kingdom Metazoa; phylum Chordata; class Amphibia; order Anura; family Dendrobatidae; genus Phyllobates; species Phyllobates terribilis. Next base: position 9,128,209 of record NW_027362800.1, on the reverse strand, counting down.
AGGCATGTGAGGGATCTAGAGGTTGACAGCATGTCTTCTTAACGGGAGTCCAGGTGGCCATCTCCACAAATGGACTTTTCAGAATCCTTGGGTGGCACCGTAGTCGGAAACCAATTCTGGTTATCGCTTCTCGGCCTTTTGGCTAAGATCAAGTGTAGTATCTGTTCTTATCAGTTTAATATCTGATATGTCCCCTATCTGGGGACCATATATTAAATGGATTTTTAGAACAGGGAGATGGAAAAAGAGCTTGCTCTGTCCACTCCACGCATTGACCTGGTATTGCAGTATCTCCAGGACCGGTGCACCCCTTCTTTAATGCAGTTTCTAAAATCAGAAAGAATTGAATTCAATGCTTTTTGTTCATTTTGCTTGTTTGTCGGATTTTGGGATGGACTCTTTGGCTTTGCTTTTCTTCTCCTCATTGGATTTTTCATGTTAAAAGTTGCAGAAGCCAGATGACAAGCTCATTTTGGTTCAACTTCAGCAACTGTGCATTGCATTGCCATGTAATGTAATGTAATGCAATGCTATCTATCTAGCTCTCCCTCTATACTTCCTTTTGGATAAACAGACATATTAGGCAAGCATTTTGGAGCTTTCACCTAAATAACTACAGGTGGTGAGATAAGCTGCACAATATAATTGACCTTTCAGTATATTGTTGCACACACACCATCTATTTAGCAAATGCCCTTGTTATCAACAGCAGCCTTTTAAACTCACCTGAGCTAACAGGTATGTGAGCTGGTTACTCTGCTGCGCTTAAAATTTCTTTTTTGGTTTGCTACAATGCCTTTTCTGAAACGTTGTCTCCCTCTGCTGGAACACTGACTTCTTTCATTTAATGCCTGCAGACTATAAAAGAGAAACCAACCCAAAAAGTTTGGTTGATTAGTCTGTGGCATTCTTTTAAACTGTTGCTTATGGCGGTCTCTGTGAGCTTCTCAGTGACATTCAGCCATCCAGGTATCCCGCCTGCAGTAGACGGAATGTGGCAATGGAACGCTGGCTGCGCGTGTCATAATAGGCTCTGAGCCTTTATATACCTGCGCACAGCAGCAGCCACCTTCAGTCTGCTGCTGGACAGCCAGCAGCAGCAGCAGCAGGAGAGGTAATTAATCAGCAACCCTCCTGCTAAGGGTAGACAGCTGCTCGTTCCACCCCCCCCCCCGCCTTAATTGGTTCTCCTCCCTTCCAACGGTGTTGAGGCGGGTGGGAACAGCCGGGGGTTGAGGGTACTGTGCTAAAAGAGGTGGAGTTATGCAGATCTAAAACGCGTGGATTGCAGCAGCAGCAAGCCGAAAAGTGCAGGCATGTGAGGGATCTAGAGGTTGACAGCATGTCTTCTTAACGGGAGTCCAGGTGGCCATCTCCACAAATGGACTTTTCAGAATCCTTGGGTGGCACCGTAGTCGGAAACCAATTCTGGTTATCGCTTCTCGGCCTTTTGGCTAAGATCAAGTGTAGTATCTGTTCTTATCAGTTTAATATCTGATACGTCCCCTATCTGGGGACCATATATTAAATGGATTTTTAGAACAGGGAGATGGAAAAAGAGCTTGCTCTGTCCACTCCACGCATTGACCTGGTATTGCAGTATCTCCAGGACCGGTGCACCCCTTCTTTAATGCAGTTTCTAAAATCAGAAAGAATTGAATTCAATGCTTTTTGTTCATTTTGCTTGTTTGTCGGATTTTGGGATGGACTCTTTGGCTTTGCTTTTCTTCTCCTCATTGGATTTTTCATGTTAAAAGTTGCAGAAGCCAGATGACAAGCTCATTTTGGTTCAACTTCAGCAACTGTGCATTGCATTGCCATGTAATGTAATGTAATGCAATGCTATCTATCTAGCTCTCCCTCTATACTTCCTTTTGGATAAACAGACATATTAGGCAAGCATTTTGGAGCTTTCACCTAAATAACTACAGGTGGTGAGATAAGCTGCACAATATAATTGACCTTTCAGTATATTGTTGCACACACACCATCTATTTAGCAAATGCCCTTGTTATCAACAGCAGCCTTTTAAACTCACCTGAGCTAACAGGTATGTGAGCTGGTTACTCTGCTGCGCTTAAAATTTCTTTTTTGGTTTGCTACAATGCCTTTTCTGAAACGTTGTCTCCCTCTGCTGAAACACTGACTTCTTTCATTTAATGCCTGCAGACTATAAAAGAGAAACCAACCCAAAAAGTTTGGTTGATTAGTCTGTGGCATTCTTTTAAACTGTTGCTTATGGCGGTCTCTGTGAGCTTCTCAGTGACATTCAGCCATCCAGGTATCCCGCCTGCAGTAGACGGAATGTGGCAATGGAACGCTGGCTGCGCGTGTCATAATAGGCTCTGAGCCTTTATATACCTGCGCACAGCAGCAGCCACCTTCAGTCTGCTGCTGGACAGCCAGCAGCAGCAGCAGCAGGAGAGGTAATTAATCAGCAACCCTCCTGCTAAGGGTAGACAGCTGCTCGTTCCACCCCCCCCCGCCTTAATTGGTTCTCCTCCCTTCCAACGGTGTTGAGGCGGGTGGGAACAGCCGGGGGTTGAGGGTACTGTGCTAAAAGAGGTGGAGTTATGCAGATCTAAAACGCGTGGATTGCAGCAGCAGCAAGCCGAAAAGTGCAGGCATGTGAGGGATCTAGAGGTTGACAGCATGTCTTCTTAACGGGAGTCCAGGTGGCCATCTCCACAAATGGACTTTTCAGAATCCTTGGGTGGCACCGTAGTCGGAAACCAATTCTGGTTATCGCTTCTCGGCCTTTTGGCTAAGATCAAGTGTAGTATCTGTTCTTATCAGTTTAATATCTGATACGTCCCCTATCTGGGGACCATATATTAAATGTATTTTTAGAACAGGGAGATGGAAAAAGAGCTTGCTCTGTCCACTCCACGCATTGACCTGGTATTGCAGTATCTCCAGGACCGGTGCACCCCTTCTTTAATGCAGTTTCTAAAATCAGAAAGAATTGAATTCAATGCTTTTTGTTCATTTTGCTTGTTTGTCGGATTTTGGGATGGACTCTTTGGCTTTGCTTTTCTTCTCCTCATTGGATTTTTCATGTTAAAAGTTGCAGAAGCCAGATGACAAGCTCATTTTGGTTCAACTTCAGCAACTGTGCATTGCATTGCCATGTAATGTAATGTAATGCAATGCTATCTATCTAGCTCTCCCTCTATACTTCCTTTTGGATAAACAGACATATTAGGCAAGCATTTTGGAGCTTTCACCTAAATAACTACAGGTGGTGAGATAAGCTGCACAATATAATTGACCTTTCAGTATATTGTTGCACACACACCATCTATTTAGCAAATGCCCTTGTTATCAACAGCAGCCTTTTAAACTCACCTGAGCTAACAGGTATGTGAGCTGGTTACTCTGCTGCGCTTAAAATTTCTTTTTTGGTTTGCTACAATGCCTTTTCTGAAACGTTGTCTCCCTCTGCTGGAACACTGACTTCTTTCATTTAATGCCTGCAGACTATAAAAGAGAAACCAACCCAAAAAGTTTGGTTGATTAGTCTGTGGCATTCTTTTAAACTGTTGCTTATGGCGGTCTCTGTGAGCTTCTCAGTGACATTCAGCCATCCAGGTATCCCGCCTGCAGTAGACGGAATGTGGCAATGGAACGCTGGCTGCGCGTGTCATAATAGGCTCTGAGCCTTTATATACCTGCGCACAGCAGCAGCCACCTTCAGTCTGCTGCTGGACAGCCAGCAGCAGCAGCAGCAGGAGAGGTAATTAATCAGCAACCCTCCTGCTAAGGGTAGACAGCTGCTCGTTCCACCCCCCCCCCCGCCTTAATTGGTTCTCCTCCCTTCCAACGGTGTTGAGGCGGGTGGGAACAGCCGGGGGTTGAGGGTACTGTGCTAAAAGAGGTGGAGTTATGCAGATCTAAAACGCGTGGATTGCAGCAGCAGCAAGCCGAAAAGTGCAGGCATGTGAGGGATCTAGAGGTTGACAGCATGTCTTCTTAACGGGAGTCCAGGTGGCCATCTCCACAAATGGACTTTTCAGAATCCTTGGGTGGCACCGTAGTCGGAAACCAATTCTGGTTATCGCTTCTCGGCCTTTTGGCTAAGATCAAGTGTAGTATCTGTTCTTATCAGTTTAATATCTGATACGTCCCCTATCTGGGGACCATATATTAAATGGATTTTTAGAACAGGGAGATGGAAAAAGAGCTTGCTCTGTCCACTCCACGCATTGACCTGGTATTGCAGTATCTCCAGGACCGGTGCACCCCTTCTTTAATGCAGTTTCTAAAATCAGAAAGAATTGAATTCAATGCTTTTTGTTCATTTTGCTTGTTTGTCGGATTTTGGGATGGACTCTTTGGCTTTGCTTTTCTTCTCCTCATTGGATTTTTCATGTTAAAAGTTGCAGAAGCCAGATGACAAGCTCATTTTGGTTCAACTTCAGCAACTGTGCATTGCATTGCCATGTAATGTAATGTAATGCAATGCTATCTATCTAGCTCTCCCTCTATACTTCCTTTTGGATAAACAGACATATTAGGCAAGCATTTTGGAGCTTTCACCTAAATAACTACAGGTGGTGAGATAAGCTGCACAATATAATTGACCTTTCAGTATATTGTTGCACACACACCATCTATTTAGCAAATGCCCTTGTTATCAACAGCAGCCTTTTAAACTCACCTGAGCTAACAGGTATGTGAGCTGGTTACTCTGCTGCGCTTAAAATTTCTTTTTTGGTTTGCTACAATGCCTTTTCTGAAACGTTGTCTCCCTCTGCTGGAACACTGACTTCTTTCATTTAATGCCTGCAGACTATAAAAGAGAAACCAACCCAAAAAGTTTGGTTGATTAGTCTGTGGCATTTTTTTAAACTGTTGCTTATGGCGGTCTCTGTGAGCTTCTCAGTGACATTCAGCCATCCAGGTATCCCGCCTGCAGTAGACGGAATGTGGCAATGGAACGCTGGCTGCGCGTGTCATAATAGGCTCTGAGCCTTTATATACCTGCGCACAGCAGCAGCCACCTTCAGTCTGCTGCTGGACAGCCAGCAGCAGCAGCAGCAGGAGAGGTAATTAATCAGCAACCCTCCTGCTAAGGGTAGACAGCTGCTCGTTCCACCCCCCCCCCCCGCCTTAATTGGTTCTTCTCCCTTCCAACGGTGTTGAGGCGGGTGGGAACAGCCGGGGGTTGAGGGTACTGTGCTAAAAGAGGTGGAGTTATGCAGATCTAAAACGCGTGGATTGCAGCAGCAGCAAGCCGAAAAGTGCAGGCATGTGAGGGATCTAGAGGTTGACAGCATGTCTTCTTAACGGGAGTCCAGGTGGCCATCTCCACAAATGGACTTTTCAGAATCCTTGGGTGGCACCGTAGTCGGAAACCAATTCTGGTTATCGCTTCTCGGCCTTTTGGCTAAGATCAAGTGTAGTATCTGTTCTTATCAGTTTAATATCTGATACGTCCCCTATCTGGGGACCATATATTAAATGGATTTTTAGAACAGGGAGATGGAAAAAGAGCTTGCTCTGTCCACTCCACGCATTGACCTGGTATTGCAGTATCTCCAGGACCGGTGCACCCCTTCTTTAATGCAGTTTCTAAAATCAGAAAGAATTGAATTCAATGCTTTTTGTTCATTTTGCTTGTTTGTCGGATTTTGGGATGGACTCTTTGGCTTTGCTTTTCTTCTCCTCATTGGATTTTTCATGTTAAAAGTTGCAGAAGCCAGATGACAAGCTCATTTTGGTTCAACTTCAGCAACTGTGCATTGCATTGCCATGTAATGTAATGTAATGCAATGCTATCTATCTAGCTCTCCCTCTATACTTCCTTTTGGATAAACAGACATATTAGGCAAGCATTTTGGAGCTTTCACCTAAATAACTACAGGTGGTGAGATAAGCTGCACAATATAATTGACCTTTCAGTATATTGTTGCACACACACCATCTATTTAGCAAATGCCCTTGTTATCAACAGCAGCCTTTTAAACTCACCTGAGCTAACAGGTATGTGAGCTGGTTACTCTGCTGCGCTTAAAATTTCTTTTTTGGTTTGCTACAATGCCTTTTCTGAAACGTTGTCTCCCTCTGCTGGAACACTGACTTCTTTCATTTAATGCCTGCAGACTATAAAAGAGAAACCAACCCAAAAAGTTTGGTTGATTAGTCTGTGGCATTCTTTTAAACTGTTGCTTATGGCGGTCTCTGTGAGCTTCTCAGTGACATTCAGCCATCCAGGTATCCCGCCTGCAGTAGACGGAATGTGGCAATGGAACGCTGGCTGCGCGTGTCATAATAGGCTCTGAGCCTTTATATACCTGCGCACAGCAGCAGCCACCTTCAGTCTGCTGCTGGACAGCCAGCAGCAGCAGCAGCAGGAGAGGTAATTAATCAGCAACCCTCCTGCTAAGGGTAGACAGCTGCTCGTTCCACCCCCCCCCCGCCTTAATTGGTTCTCCTCCCTTCCAACGGTGTTGAGGCGGGTGGGAACAGCCGGGGGTTGAGGGTACTGTGCTAAAAGAGGTGGAGTTATGCAGATCTAAAACGCGTGGATTGCAGCAGCAGCAAGCCGAAAAGTGCAGGCATGTGAGGGATCTAGAGGTTGACAGCATGTCTTCTTAACGGGAGTCCAGGTGGCCATCTCCACAAATGGACTTTTCAGAATCCTTGGGTGGCACCGTAGTCGGAAACCAATTCTGGTTATTGCTTCTCGGCCTTTTGGCTAAGATCAAGTGTAGTATCTGTTCTTATCAGTTTAATATCTGATACGTCCCCTATCTGGGGACCATATATTAAATGGATGTTTAGAACAGGGAGATGGAAAAAGAGCTTGCTCTGTCCACTCCACGCATTGACCTGGTATTGCAGTATCTCCAGGACCGGTGCACCCCTTCTTTAATGCAGTTTCTAAAATCAGAAAGAATTGAATTCAATGCTTTTTGTTCATTTTGCTTGTTTGTCGGATTTTGGGATGGACTCTTTGGCTTTGCTTTTCTTCTCCTCATTGGATTTTTCATGTTAAAAGTTGCAGAAGCCAGATGACAAGCTCATTTTGGTTCAACTTCAGCAACTGTGCATTGCATTGCCATGTAATGTAATGTAATGCAATGCTATCTATCTAGCTCTCCCTCTATACTTCCTTTTGGATAAACAGACATATTAGGCAAGCATTTTGGAGCTTTCACCTAAATAACTACAGGTGGTGAGATAAGCTGCACAATATAATTGACCTTTCAGTATATTGTTGCACACACACCATCTATTTAGCAAATGCCCTTGTTATCAACAGCAGCCTTTTAAACTCACCTGAGCTAACAGGTATGTGAGCTGGTTACTCTGCTGCGCTTAAAATTTCTTTTTTGGTTTGCTACAATGCCTTTTCTGAAACGTTGTCTCCCTCTGCTGGAACACTGACTTCTTTCATTTAATGCCTGCAGACTATAAAAGAGAAACCAACCCAAAAAGTTTGGTTGATTAGTCTGTGGCATTCTTTTAAACGGTTGCTTATGGCGGTCTCTGTGAGCTTCTCAGTGACATTCAGCCATCCAGGTATCCCGCCTGCAGTAGACGGAATGTGGCAATGGAACGCTGGCTGCGCGTGTCATAATAGGCTCTGAGCCTTTATATACCTGCGCACAGCAGCAGCCACCTTCAGTCTGCTGCTGGACAGCCAGCAGCAGCAGCAGCAGGAGAGGTAATTAATCAGCAACCCTCCTGCTAAGGGTAGACAGCTGCTCGTTCCACCCCCCCCCCGCCTTAATTGGTTCTCCTCCCTTCCAACGGTGTTGAGGCGGGTGGGAACAGCCGGGGGTTGAGGGTACTGTGCTAAAAGAGGTGGAGTTATGCAGATCTAAAACGCGTGGATTGCAGCAGCAGCAAGCCGAAAAGTGCAGGCATGTGAGGGATCTAGAGGTTGACAGCATGTCTTCTTAACGGGAGTCCAGGTGGCCATCTCCACAAATGGACTTTTCAGAATCCTTGGGTGGCACCGTAGTCGGAAACCAATTCTGGTTATCGCTTCTCGGCCTTTTGGCTAAGATCAAGTGTAGTATCTGTTCTTATCAGTTTAATATCTGATACGTCCCCTATCTGGGGACCATATATTAAATGGATTTTTAGAACAGGGAGATGGAAAAAGAGCTTGCTCTGTCCACTCCACGCATTGACCTGGTATTGCAGTATCTCCAGGACCGGTGCACCCCTTCTTTAATGCAGTTTCTAAAATCAGAAAGAATTGAATTCAATGCTTTTTGTTCATTTTGCTTGTTTGTCGGATTTTGGGATGGACTCTTTGGCTTTGCTTTTCTTCTCCTCATTGGATTTTTCATGTTAAAAGTTGCAGAAGCCAGATGACAAGCTCATTTTGGTTCAACTTCAGCAACTGTGCATTGCATTGCCATGTAATGTAATGTAATGCAATGCTATCTATCTAGCTCTCCCTCTATACTTCCTTTTGGATAAACAGACATATTAGGCAAGCATTTTGGAGCTTTCACCTAAATAACTACAGGTGGTGAGATAAGCTGCACAATATAATTGACCTTTCAGTATATTGTTGCACACACACCATCTATTTAGCAAATGCCCTTGTTATCAACAGCAGCCTTTTAAACTCACCTGAGCTAACAGGTATGTGAGCTGGTTACTCTGCTGCGCTTAAAATTTCTTTTTTGGTTTGCTACAATGCCTTTTCTGAAACGTTGTCTCCCTCTGCTGGAACACTGACTTCTTTCATTTAATGCCTGCAGACTATAAAAGAGAAACCAACCCAAAAAGTTTGGTTGATTAGTCTGTGGCATTCTTTTATACTGTTGCTTATGGCGGTCTCTGTGAGCTTCTCAGTGACATTCAGCCATCCAGGTCTCCCGCCTGCAGTAGACGGAATGTGGCAATGGAACGCTGGCTGCGCGTGTCATAATAGGCTCTGAGCCTTTATATACCTGCGCACAGCAGCAGCCACCTTCAGTCTGCTGCTGGACAGCCAGCAGCAGCAGCAGCAGGAGAGGTAATTAATCAGCAACCCTCCTGCTAAGGGTAGACAGCTGCTCGTTCCACCCCCCCCCGCCTTAATTGGTTCTCCTCCCTTCCAACGGTGTTGAGGCGGGTGGGAACAGCCGGGGGTTGAGGGTACTGTGCTAAAAGAGGTGGAGTTATGCAGATCTAAAACGCGTGGATTGCAGCAGCAGCAAGCCGAAAAGTGCAGGCATGTGAGGGATCTAGAGGTTGACAGCATGTCTTCTTAACGGGAGTCCAGGTGGCCATCTCCACAAATGGACTTTTCAGAATCCTTGGGTGGCACCGTAGTCGGAAACCAATTCTGGTTATCGCTTCTCGGCCTTTTGGCTAAGATCAAGTGTAGTATCTGTTCTTATCAGTTTAATATCTGATACGTCCCCTATCTGGGGACCATATTTAAATGGATTTTTAGAACAGGGAGATGGAAAAAGAGCTTGCTCTGTCCACTCCACGCATTGACCTGGTATTGCAGTATCTCCAGGACCGGTGCACCCCTTCTTTAATGCAGTTTCTAAAATCAGAAAGAATTGAATTCAATGCTTTTTGTTCATTTTGCTTGTTTGTCGGATTTTGGGATGGACTCTTTGGCTTTGCTTTTCTTCTCCTCATTGGATTTTTCATGTTAAAAGTTGCAGAAGCCAGATGACAAGCTCATTTTGGTTCAACTTCAGCAACTGTGCATTGCATTGCCATGTAATGTAATGTAATGCAATGCTATCTATCTAGCTCTCCCTCTATACTTCCTTTTGGATAAACAGACATATTAGGCAAGCATTTTGGAGCTTTCACCTAAATAACTACAGGTGGTGAGATAAGCTGCACAATATAATTGACCTTTCAGTATATTGTTGCACACACACCATCTATTTAGCAAATGCCCTTGTTATCAACAGCAGCCTTTTAAACTCACCTGAGCTAACAGGTATGTGAGCTGGTTACTCTGCTGCGCTTAAAATTTCTTTTTTGGTTTGCTACAATGCCTTTTCTGAAACGTTGTCTCCCTCTGCTGGAACACTGACTTCTTTCATTTAATGCCTGCAGACTATAAAAGAGAAACCAACATAAAAAGTTTGGTTGATTAGTCTGTGGCATTCTTTTAAACTGTTGCTTATGGTGGTCTCTGTGAGCTTCTCAGTGACATTCAGCCATCCAGGTATCCCGCCTGCAGTAGACGGAATGTGGCAATGGAACGCTGGCTGCGCGTGTCATAATAGGCTCTGAGCCTTTATATACCTGCGCACAGCAGCAGCCACCTTCAGTCTGCTGCTGGACAGCCAGCAGCAGGAGAGGTAATTAATCAGCAACCCTCCTGCTAAGGGTAGACAGCTGCTCGTTCCACCCCCCCCCCCGCCTTAATTGGTTCTCCTCCCTTCCAACGGTGTTGAGGCGGGTGGGAACAGCCGGGGGTTGAGGGTACTGTGCTAAAAGAGGTGGAGTTATGCAGATCTAAAACGCGTGGATTGCAGCAGCAGCAAGCCGAAAAGTGCAGGCATGTGAGGGATCTAGAGGTTGACAGCATGTCTTCTTAACGGGAGTCCAGGTGGCCATCTCCACAAATGGACTTTTCAGAATCCTTGGGTGGCACCGTAGTCGGAAACCAATTCTGGTTATCGCTTCTCGGCCTTTTGGCTAAGATCAAGTGTAGTATCTGTTCTTATCAGTTTAATATCTGATACGTCCCCTATCTGGGGACCATATATTAAATGGATTTTTAGAACAGGGAGATGGAAAAAGAGCTTGCTCTGTCCACTCCACGCATAGACCTGGTATTGCAGTATCTCCAGGACCGGTGCACCCCTTCTTTAATGCAGTTTCTAAAATCAGAAAGAATTGAATTCAATGCTTTTTGTTCATTTTGCTTGTTTGTCGGATTTTGGGATGGACTCTTTGGCTTTGCTTTTCTTCTCCTCATTGGATTTTTCATGTTAAAAGTTGCAGAAGCCAGATGACAAGCTCATTTTGGTTCAACTTCAGCAACTGTGCATTGCATTGCCATGTAATGTAATGTAATGCAATGCTATCTATCTAGCTCTCCCTCTATACTTCCTTTTGGATAAACAGACATATTAGGCAAGCATTTTGGAGCTTTCACCTAAATAACTACAGGTGGTGAGATAAGCTGCACAATATAATTGACCTTTCAGTATATTGTTGCACACACACCATCTATTTAGCAAATGCCCTTGTTATCAACAGCAGCCTTTTAAACTCACCTGAGCTAACAGGTATGTGAGCTGGTTACTCTGCTGCGCTTAAAATTTCTTTTTTGGTTTGCTACAATGCCTTTTCTGAAACGTTGTCTCCCTCTGCTGGAACACTGACTTCTTTCATTTAATGCCTGCAGACTATAAAAGAGAAACCAACCCAAAAAGTTTGGTTGATTAGTCTGTGGCATTCTTTTAAACTGTTGCTTATGGCGGTCTCTGTGAGCTTCTCAGTGACATTCAGCCATCCAGGTATCCCGCCTGCAGTAGACGGAATGTGGCAATGGAACGCTGGCTGCGCGTGTCATAATAGGCTCTGAGCCTTTATATACCTGCGCACAGCAGCAGCCACCTTCAGTCTGCTGCTGGACAGCCAGCAGCAGCAGCAGGAGAGGTAATTAATCAGCAACCCTCCTGCTAAGGGTAGACAGCTGCTCGTTCCACCCCCCCCCCGCCTTAATTGGTTCTCCTCCCTTCCAACGGTGTTGAGGCGGGTGGGAACAGCCGGGGGTTGAGGGTACTGTGCTAAAAGAGGTGGAGTTATGCAGATCTAAAACGCGTGGATTGCAGCAGCAGCAAGCCGAAAAGTGCAGGCATGTGAGGGATCTAGAGGTTGACAGCATGTCTTCTTAACGGGAGTCCAGGTGGCCATCTCCACAAATGGACTTTTCAGAATCCTTGGGTGGCACCGTAGTCGGAAACCAATTCTGGTTATCGCTTCTCGGTCTTTTGGCTAAGATCAAGTGTAGTATCTGTTCTTATCAGTTTAATATCTGATACGTCCCCTATCTGGGGACCATATATTAAATGGATTTTTAGAACAGGGAGATGGAAAAAGAGCTTGCTCTGTCCACTCCACGCATTGACCTGGTATTGCAGTATCTCCAGGACCGGTGCACCCCTTCTTTAATGCAGTTTCTAAAATCAGAAAGAATTGAATTCAATGCTTTTTGTTCATTTTGCTTGTTTGTCGGATTTTGGGATGGACTCTTTGGCTTTGCTTTTCTTCTCCTCATTGGATTTTTCATGTTAAAAGTTGCAGAAGCCAGATGACAAGCTCATTTTGGTTCAACTTCAGCAACTGTGCATTGCATTGCCATGTAATGTAATGTAATGCAATGCTATCTATCTAGCTCTCCCTCTATACTTCCTTTTGGATAAACAGACATATTAGGCAAGCATTTTGGAGCTTTCACCTAAATAACTACAGGTGGTGAGATAAGCTGCACAATATAATTGACCTTTCAGTATATTGTTGCACACACACCATCTATTTAGCAAATGCCCTTGTTATCAGCAGCAGCCTTTTAAACTCACCTGAGCTAACAGGTATGTGAGCTGGTTACTCTGCTGCGCTTAAAATTTCTTTTTTGGTTTGCTACAATGCCTTTTCTGAAACGTTGTCTCCCTCTGCTGGAACACTGACTTCTTTCATTTAATGCCTGCAGACTATAAAAGAGAAACCAACCCAAAAAGTTTGGTTGATTAGTCTGTGGCATTCTTTTAAACTGTTGCTTATGGCGGTCTCTGTGAGCTTCTCAGTGACATTCAGCCATCCAGGTATCCCGCCTGCAGTAGACGGAATGTGGCAATGGAACGCTGGCTGCGCATGTCATAATAGGCTCTGAGCCTTTATATACCTGCGCACAGCAGCAGCCACCTTCAGTCTGCTGCTGGACAGCCAGCAGCAGCAGCAGGAGAGGTAATTAATCAGCAACCCTCCTGCTAAGGGTAGACAGCTGCTCGTTCCACCCCCCCCCCGCCTTAATTGGTTCTCCTCCCTTCCAACGGTGTTGAGGCGGGTGGGAACAGCCGGGGGTTGAGGGTACTGTGCTAAAAGAGGTGGAGTTATGCAGATCTAAAACGCGTGGATTGCAGCAGCAGCAAGCCGAAAAGTGCAGGCATGTGAGGGATCTAGAGGTTGACAGCATGTCTTCTTAACGGGAGTCCAGGTGGCCATCTCCACAAATGGACTTTTCAGAATCCTTGGGTGGCACCGTAGTCGGAAACCAATTCTGGTTATCGCTTCTCGGCCTTTTGGCTAAGATCAAGTGTAGTATCTGTTCTTATCAGTTTAATATCTGATACGTCCCCTATCTGGGGACCATATATTAAATGGATTTTTAGAACAGGGAGATGGAAAAAGAGCTTGCTCTGTCCACTCCACGCATTGACCTGGTATTGCAGTATCTCCAGGACCGGTGCACCCCTTCTTTAATGCAGTTTCTAAAATCAGAAAGAATTGAATTCAATGCTTTTTGTTCATTTTGCTTGTTTGTCGGATTTTGGGATGGACTCTTTGGCTTTGCTTTTCTTCTCCTCATTGGATTTTTCATGTTAAAAGTTGCAGAAGCCAGATGACAAGCTCATTTTGGTTCAACTTCAGCAACTGTGCATTGCATTGCCATGTAATGTAATGTAATGCAATGCTATCTATCTAGCTCTCCCTCTATACTTCCTTTTGGATAAACAGACATATTAGGCAAGCATTTTGGAGCTTTCACCTAAATAACTACAGGTGGTGAGATAAGCTGCACAATATAATTGACCTTTCAGTATATTGTTGCACACACACCATCTATTTAGCAAATGCCCTTGTTATCAACAGCAGCCTTTTAAACTCACCTGAGCTAACAGGTATGTGAGCTGGTTACTCTGCTGCGCTTAAAATTTCTTTTTTGGTTTGCTACAATGCCTTTTCTGAAACGTTGTCTCCCTCTGCTGGAACACTGACTTCTTTCATTTAATGCCTGCAGACTATAAAAGAGAAACCAACCCAAAAAGTTTGGTTGATTAGTCTGTGGCATTCTTTTAAACTGTTGCTTATGGCGGTCTCTGTGAGCTTCTCAGTGACATTCAGCCATCCAGGTATCCCGCCTGCAGTAGACGGAATGTGGCAATGGAACGCTGGCTGCGCGTGTCATAATAGGCTCTGAGCCTTTATATACCTGCGCACAGCAGCAGCCACCTTCAGTCTGCTGCTGGACAGCCAGCAGCAGCAGGAGAGGTAATTAATCAGCAACCCTCCTGCTAAGGGTAGACAGCTGCTCGTTCCACCCCCCCCCCGCCTTAATTGGTTCTCCTCCCTTCCAACGGTGTTGAGGCGGGTGGGAACAGCCGGGGGTTGAGGGTACTGTGCTAAAAGAGGTGGAGTTATGCAGATCTAAAACGCGTGGATTGCAGCAGCAGCAAGCCGAAAAGTGCAGGCATGTAAGGGATCTAGAGGTTGACAGCATGTCTTCTTAACGGGAGTCCAGGTGGCCATCTCCACAAATGGACTTTTCAGAATCCTTGGGTGGCACCGTAGTCGGAAACCAATTCTGGTTATCGCTTCTCGGCCTTTTGGCTAAGATCAAGTGTAGTATCTGTTCTTATCAGTTTAATATCTGATACGTCCCCTATCTGGGGACCATATATTAAATGGATTTTTAGAACAGGGAGATGGAAAAAGAGCTTGCTCTGTCCACTCCACGCATTGACCTGGTGTTGCAGTATCTACAGGACCGGTGCACCCCTTCTTTAATGCAGTTTCTAAAATCAGAAAGAATTGAATTCAATGCTTTTTGTTCATTTTGCTTGTTTGTCGGATTTTGGGATGGACTCTTTGGCTTTGCTTTTCTTCTCCTCATTGGATTTTTCATGTTAAAAGTTGCAGAAGCCAGATGACAAGCTCATTTTGGTTCAACTTCAGCAACTGTGCATTGCATTGCCATGTAATGTAATGTAATGCAATGCTATCTATCTAGCTCTCCCTCTATACTTCCTTTTGGATAAACAGACATATTAGGCAAGCATTTTGGAGCTTTCACCTAAATAACTACAGGTGGTGAGATAAGCTGCACAATATAATTGACCTTTCAGTATATTGTTGCACACACACCATCTATTTAGCAAATGCCCTTGTTATCAACAGCAGCCTTTTAAACTCACCTGAGCTAACAGGTATGTGAGCTGGTTACTCTGCTGCGCTTAAAATTTCTTTTTTGGTTTGCTACAATGCCTTTTCTGAAACGTTGTCTCCCTCTGCTGGAACACTGACTTCTTTCATTTAATGCCTGCAGACTATAAAAGAGAAACCAACCCAAAAAGTTTGGTTGATTAGTCTGTGGCATTCTTTTAAACTGTTGCTTATGGCGGTCTCTGTGAGCTTCTCAGTGACATTCAGCCATCCAGGTATCCCGCCTGCAGTAGACGGAATGTGGCAATGGAACGCTGGCTGCGCGTGTCATAATAGGCTCTGAGCCTTTATATACCTGCGCACAGCAGCAGCCACCTTCAGTCTGCTGCTGGACAGCCAGCAGCAGCAGCAGCAGGAGAGGTAATTAATCAGCAACCCTCCTGCTAAGGGTAGACAGCTGCTCGTTCCACCCCCCCCCCGCCTTAATTGGTTCTCCTCCCTTCCAACGGTGTTGAGGCGGGTGGGAACAGCCGGGGGTTGAGGGTACTGTGCTAAAAGAGGTGGAGTTATGCAGATCTAAAACGCGTGGATTGCAGCAGCAGCAAGCCGAAAAGTGCAGGCATGTGAGGGATCTAGAGGTTGACAGCATGTCTTCTTAACGGGAGTCCAGGTGGCCATCTCCACAAATGGACTTTTCAGAATCCTTGGGTGGCACCGTAGTCGGAAACCAATTCTGGTTATTGCTTCTCGGCCTTTTGGCTAAGATCAAGTGTAGTATCTGTTCTTATCAGTTTAATATCTGATACGTCCCCTATCTGGGGACCATATATTAAATGGATGTTTAGAACAGGGAGATGGAAAAAGAGCTTGCTCTGTCCACTCCACGCATTGACCTGGTATTGCAGTATCTCCAGGACCGGTGCACCCCTTCTTTAATGCAGTTTCTAAAATCAGAAAGAATTGAATTCAATGCTTTTTGTTCATTTTGCTTGTTTGTCGGATTTTGGGATGGACTCTTTGGCTTTGCTTTTCTTCTCCTCATTGGATTTTTCATGTTAAAAGTTGCAGAAGCCAGATGACAAGCTCATTTTGGTTCAACTTCAGCAACTGTGCATTGCATTGCCATGTAATGTAATGTAATGCAATGCTATCTATCTAGCTCTCCCTCTATACTTCCTTTTGGATAAACAGACATATTAGGCAAGCATTTTGGAGCTTTCACCTAAATAACTACAGGTGGTGAGATAAGCTGCACAATATAATTGACCTTTCAGTATATTGTTGCACACACACCATCTATTTAGCAAATGCCCTTGTTATCAACAGCAGCCTTTTAAACTCACCTGAGCTAACAGGTATGTGAGCTGGTTACTCTGCTGCGCTTAAAATTTCTTTTTTGGTTTGCTACAATGCCTTTTCTGAAACGTTGTCTCCCTCTGCTGGAACACTGACTTCTTTCATTTAATGCCTGCAGACTATAAAAGAGAAACCAACCCAAAAAGTTTGGTTGATTAGTCTGTGGCATTCTTTTAAACTGTTGCTTATGGCGGTCTCTGTGAGCTTCTCAGTGACATTCAGCCATCCAGGTATCCCGCCTGCAGTAGACGGAATGTGGCAATGGAACGCTGGCTGCGCGTGTCATAATAGGCTCTGAGCCTTTATATACCTGCGCACAGCAGCAGCCACCTTCAGTCTGCTGCTGGACAGCCAGCAGCAGCAGCAGCAGGAGAGGTAATTAATCAGCAACCCTCCTGCTAAGGGTAGACAGCTGCTCGTTCCACCCCCCCCCCGCCTTAATTGGTTCTCCTCCCTTCCAACGGTGTTGAGGCGGGTGGGAACAGCCGGGGGTTGAGGGTACTGTGCTAAAAGAGGTGGAGTTATGCAGATCTAAAACGCGTGGATTGCAGCAGCAGCAAGCCGAAAAGTGCAGGCATGTGAGGGATCTAGAGGTTGACAGCATGTCTTCTTAACGGGAGTCCAGGTGGCCATCTCCACAAATGGACTTTTCAGAATCCTTGGGTGGCACCGTAGTCGGAAACCAATTCTGGTTATCGCTTCTCGGCCTTTTGGCTAAGATCAAGTGTAGTATCTGTTCTTATCAGTTTAATATCTGATACGTCCCCTATCTGGGGACCATATATTAAATGGATTTTTAGAACAGGGAGATGGAAAAAGAGCTTGCTCTGTCCACTCCACGCATTGACCTGGTATTGCAGTATCTCCAGGACCGGTGCACCCCTTCTTTAATGCAGTTTCTAAAATCAGAAAGAATTGAATTCAATGCTTTTTGTTCATTTTGCTTGTTTGTCGGATTTTGGGATGGACTCTTTGGCTTTGCTTTTCTTCTCCTCATTGGATTTTTCATGTTAAAAGTTGCAGAAGCCAGATGACAAGCTCATTTTGGTTCAACTTCAGCAACTGTGCATTGCATTGCCATGTAATGTAATGTAATGCAATGCTATCTATCTAGCTCTCCCTCTATACTTCCTTTTGGATAAACAGACATATTAGGCAAGCATTTTGGAGCTTTCACCTAAATAACTACAGGTGGTGAGATAAGCTGCACAATATAATTGACCTTTCAGTATATTGTTGCACACACACCATCTATTTAGCAAATGCCCTTGTTATCAACAGCAGCCTTTTAAACTCACCTGAGCTAACAGGTATGTGAGCTGGTTACTCTGCTGCGCTTAAAATTTCTTTTTTGGTTTGCTACAATGCCTTTTCTGAAACGTTGTCTCCCTCTGCTGGAACACTGACTTCTTTCATTTAATGCCTGCAGACTATAAAAGAGAAACCAACCCAAAAAGTTTGGTTGATTAGTCTGTGGCATTCTTTTATACTGTTGCTTATGGCGGTCTCTGTGAGCTTCTCAGTGACATTCAGCCATCCAGGTCTCCCGCCTGCAGTAGACGGAATGTGGCAATGGAACGCTGGCTGCGCGTGTCATAATAGGCTCTGAGCCTTTATATACCTGCGCACAGCAGCAGCCACCTTCAGTCTGCTGCTGGACAGCCAGCAGCAGCAGCAGCAGGAGAGGTAATTAATCAGCAACCCTCCTGCTAAGGGTAGACAGCTGCTCGTTCCACCCCCCCCCGCCTTAATTGGTTCTCCTCCCTTCCAACGGTGTTGAGGCGGGTGGGAACAGCCGGGGGTTGAGGGTACTGTGCTAAAAGAGGTGGAGTTATGCAGATCTAAAACGCGTGGATTGCAGCAGCAGCAAGCCGAAAAGTGCAGGCATGTGAGGGATCTAGAGGTTGACAGCATGTCTTCTTAACGGGAGTCCAGGTGGCCATCTCCACAAATGGACTTTTCAGAATCCTTGGGTGGCACCGTAGTCGGAAACCAATTCTGGTTATCGCTTCTCGGCCTTTTGGCTAAGATCAAGTGTAGTATCTGTTCTTATCAGTTTAATATCTGATACGTCCCCTATCTGGGGACCATATTTAAATGGATTTTTAGAACAGGGAGATGGAAAAAGAGCTTGCTCTGTCCACTCCACGCATTGACCTGGTATTGCAGTATCTCCAGGACCGGTGCACCCCTTCTTTAATGCAGTTTCTAAAATCAGAAAGAATTGAATTCAATGCTTTTTGTTCATTTTGCTTGTTTGTCGGATTTTGGGATGGACTCTTTGGCTTTGCTTTTCTTCTCCTCATTGGATTTTTCATGTTAAAAGTTGCAGAAGCCAGATGACAAGCTCATTTTGGTTCAACTTCAGCAACTGTGCATTGCATTGCCATGTAATGTAATGTAATGCAATGCTATCTATCTAGCTCTCCCTCTATACTTCCTTTTGGATAAACAGACATATTAGGCAAGCATTTTGGAGCTTTCACCTAAATAACTACAGGTGGTGAGATAAGCTGCACAATATAATTGACCTTTCAGTATATTGTTGCACACACACCATCTATTTAGCAAATGCCCTTGTTATCAACAGCAGCCTTTTAAACTCACCTGAGCTAACAGGTATGTGAGCTGGTTACTCTGCTGCGCTTAAAATTTCTTTTTTGGTTTGCTACAATGCCTTTTCTGAAACGTTGTCTCCCTCTGCTGGAACACTGACTTCTTTCATTTAATGCCTGCAGACTATAAAAGAGAAACCAACCCAAAAAGTTTGGTTGATTAGTCTGTGGCATTCTTTTAAACTGTTGCTTATGGCGGTCTCTGTGAGCTTCTCAGTGACATTCAGCCATCCAGGTATCCCGCCTGCAGTAGACGGAATGTGGCAATGGAACGCTGGCTGCGCGTGTCATAATAGGCTCTGAGCCTTTATATACCTGCGCACAGCAGCAGTCACCTTCAGTCTGCTGCTGGACAGCCAGCAGCAGCAGCAGCAGGAGAGGTAATTAATCAGCAACCCTCCTGCTAAGGGTAGACAGCTGCTCGTTCCACCCCCCCCCCGCCTTAATTGGTTCTCCTCCCTTCCAACGGTGTTGAGGCGGGTGGGAACAGCCGGGGGTTGAGGGTACTGTGCTAAAAGAGGTGGAGTTATGCAGATCTAAAACGCGTGGATTGCAGCAGCAGCAAGCCGAAAAGTGCAGGCATGTGAGGGATCTAGAGGTTGACAGCATGTCTTCTTAACGGGAGTCCAGGTGGCCATCTCCACAAATGGACTTTTCAGAATCCTTGGGTGGCACCGTAGTCGGAAACCAATTCTGGTTATCGCTTCTCGGCCTTTTGGCTAAGATCAAGTGTAGTATCTGTTCTTATCAGTTTAATATCTGATACGTCCCCTATCTGGGGACCATATATTAAATGGATTTTTAGAACAGGGAGATGGAAAAAGAGCTTGCTCTGTCCACTCCACGCACTGACCTGGTATTGCAGTATCTCCAGGACCGGTGCACCCCTTCTTTAATGCAGTTTCTAAAATCAGAAAGAATTGAATTCAATGCTTTTTGTTCATTTTGCTTGTTTGTCGGATTTTGGGATGGACTCTTTGGCTTTGCTTTTCTTCTCCTCATTGGATTTTTCATGTTAAAAGTTGCAGAAGCCAGATGACAAGCTCATTTTGGTTCAACTTCAGCAACTGTGCATTGCATTGCCATGTAATGTAATGTAATGCAATGCTATCTATCTAGCTCTCCCTCTATACTTCCTTTTGGATAAACAGACATATTAGGCAAGCATTTTGGAGCTTTCACCTAAATAACTACAGGTGGTGAGATAAGCTGCACAATATAATTGACCTTTCAGTATATTGTTGCACACACACCATCTATTTAGCAAATGCCCTTGTTATCAACAGCAGCCTTTTAAACTCACCTGAGCTAACAGGTATGTGAGCTGGTTACTCTGCTGCGCTTAAAATTTCTTTTTTGGTTTGCTACAATGCCTTTTCTGAAACGTTGTCTCCCTCTGCTGGAACACTGACTTCTTTCATTTAATGCCTGCAGACTATAAAAGAGAAACCAACCCAAAAAGTTTGGTTGATTAGTCTGTGGCATTCTTTTATACTGTTGCTTATGGCGGTCTCTGTGAGCTTCTCAGTGACATTCAGCCATCCAGGTCTACCGCCTGCAGTAGACGGAATGTGGCAATGGAACGCTGGCTGCGCGTGTCATAATAGGCTCTGAGCCTTTATATACCTGCGCACAGCAGCAGCCACCTTCAGTCTGCTGCTGGACAGCCAGCAGCAGCAGCAGCAGGAGAGGTAATTAATCAGCAACCCTCCTGCTAAGGGTAGACAGCTGCTCTTTCCACCCCCCCCCCCGCCTTAATTGGTTCTCCTCCCTTCCAACGGTGTTGAGGCGGGTGGGAACAGCCGGGGGTTGAGGGTACTGTGCTAAAAGAGGTGGAGTTATGCAGATCTAAAACGCGTGGATTGCAGCAGCAGCAAGCCGAAAAGTGCAGGCATGTGAGGGATCTAGAGGTTGACAGCATGTCTTCTTAACGGGAGTCCAGGTGGCCATCTCCACAAATGGACTTTTCAGAATCCTTGGGTGGCACCGTAGTCGGAAACCAATTCTGGTTATCGCTTCTCGGCCTTTTGGCTAAGATCAAGTGTAGTATCTGTTCTTATCAGTTTAATATCTGATACGTCCCCTATCTGGGGACCATATTTAAATGGATTTTTAGAACAGGGAGATGGAAAAAGAGCTTGCTCTGTCCACTCCACGCATTGACCTGGTATTGCAGTATCTCCAGGACCGGTGCACCCCTTCTTTAATGCAGTTTCTAAAATCAGAAAGAATTGAATTCAATGCTTTTTGTTCATTTTGCTTGTTTGTCGGATTTTGGGATGGACTCTTTGGCTTTGCTTTTCTTCTCCTCATTGGATTTTTCATGTTAAAAGTTGCAGAAGCCAGATGACAAGCTCATTTTGGTTCAACTTCAGCAACTGTGCATTGCATTGCCATGTAATGTAATGTAATGCAATGCTATCTATCTAGCTCTCCCTCTATACTTCCTTTTGGATAAACAGACATATTAGGCAAGCATTTTGGAGCTTTCACCTAAATAACTACAGGTGGTGAGATAAGCTGCACAATATAATTGACCTTTCAGTATATTGTTGCACACACACCATCTATTTAGCAAATGCCCTTGTTATCAACAGCAGCCTTTTAAACTCACCTGAGCTAACAGGTATGTGAGCTGGTTACTCTGCTGCGCTTAAAATTTCTTTTTTGGTTTGCTACAATGCCTTTTCTGAAACGTTGTCTCCCTCTGCTGGAACACTGACTTCTTTCATTTAATGCCTGCAGA
This sequence comes from Phyllobates terribilis, assembly GCF_046119375.1. Lineage (NCBI taxonomy): Eukaryota > Metazoa > Chordata > Amphibia > Anura > Dendrobatidae > Phyllobates > Phyllobates terribilis. The sequence goes on along the minus strand of NW_027362800.1, from coordinate 9,106,396 downwards.
CTATAAAAGAGAAACCAACCCAAAAAGTTTGGTTGATTAGTCTGTGGCATTCTTTTAAACTGTTGCTTATGGCGGTCTCTGTCAGCTTCTCAGTGACATTCAGCCATCCAGGTATCCCGCCTGCAGTAGACGGAATGTGGCAATGGAACGCTGGCTGCGCGTGTCATAATAGGCTCTGAGCCTTTATATACCTGCGCACAGCAGCAGCCACCTTCAGTCTGCTGCTGGACAGCCAGCAGCAGCAGCAGCAGGAGAGGTAATTAATCAGCAACCCTCCTGCTAAGGGTAGACAGCTGCTCGTTCCACCCCCCCCCCGCCTTAATTGGTTCTCCTCCCTTCCAACGGTGTTGAGGCGGGTGGGAACAGCCGGGGGTTGAGGGTACTGTGCTAAAAGAGGTGGAGTTATGCAGATCTAAAACGCGTGGATTGCAGCAGCAGCAAGCCGAAAAGTGCAGGCATGTGAGGGATCTAGAGGTTGACAGCATGTCTTCTTAACGGGAGTCCAGGTGGCCATCTCCACAAATGGACTTTTCAGAATCCTTGGGTGGCACCGTAGTCGGAAACCAATTCTGGTTATCGCTTCTCGGCCTTTTGGCTAAGATCAAGTGTAGTATCTGTTCTTATCAGTTTAATATCTGATACGTCCCCTATCTGGGGACCATATTTAAATGGATTTTTAGAACAGGGAGATGGAAAAAGAGCTTGCTCTGTCCACTCCACGCATTGACCTGGTATTGCAGTATCTCCAGGACCGGTGCACCCCTTCTTTAATGCAGTTTCTAAAATCAGAAAGAATTGAATTCAATGCTTTTTGTTCATTTTGCTTGTTTGTCGGATTTTGGGATGGACTCTTTGGCTTTGCTTTTCTTCTCCTCATTGGATTTTTCATGTTAAAAGTTGCAGAAGCCAGATGACAAGCTCATTTTGGTTCAACTTCAGCAACTGTGCATTGCATTGCCATGTAATGTAATGTAATGCAATGCTATCTATCTAGCTCTCCCTCTATACTTCCTTTTGGATAAACAGACATATTAGGCAAGCATTTTGGAGCTTTCACCTAAATAACTACAGGTGGTGAGATAAGCTGCACAATATAATTGACCTTTCAGTATATTGTTGCACACACACCATCTATTTAGCAAATGCCCTTGTTATCAACAGCAGCCTTTTAAACTCACCTGAGCTAACAGGTATGTGAGCTGGTTACTCTGCTGCGCTTAAAATTTCTTTTTTGGTTTTCTACAATGCCTTTTCTGAAACGTTGTCTCCCTCTGCTGGAACACTGACTTCTTTCATTTAATGCCTGCAGACTATAAAAGAGAAACCAACCCAAAAAGTTTGGTTGATTAGTCTGTGGCATTCTTTTAAACTGTTGCTTATGGCGGTCTCTGTGAGCTTCTCAGTGACATTCAGCCATCCAGGTATCCTGCCTGCAGTAGACGGAATGTGGCAATGGAACGCTGGCTGCGCGTGTCATAATAGGCTCTGAGCCTTTATATACCTGCGCACAGCAGCAGCCACCTTCAGTCTGCTGCTGGACAGCCAGCAGCAGCAGCAGCAGGAGAGGTAATTAATCAGCAACCCTCCTGCTAAGGGTAGACAGCTGCTCGTTCCACCCCCCCCCCCGCCTTAATTGGTTCTCCTCCCTTCCAACGGTGTTGAGGCGGGTGGGAACAGCCGGGGGTTGAGGGTACTGTGCTAAAAGAGGTGGAGTTATGCAGATCTAAAACGCGTGGATTGCAGCAGCAGCAAGCCGAAAAGTGCAGGCATGTGAGGGATCTAGAGGTTGACAGCATGTCTTCTTAACGGGAGTCCAGGTGGCCATCTCCACAAATGGACTTTTCAGAATCCTTGGGTGGCACCGTAGTCGGAAACCAATTCTGGTTATCGCTTCTCGGCCTTTTGGCTAAGATCAAGTGTAGTATCTGTTCTTATCAGTTTAATATCTGATACGTCCCCTATCTGGGGACCATATATTAAATGGATTTTTAGAACAGGGAGATGGAAAAAGAGCTTGCTCTGTCCACTCCACGCATTGACCTGGTATTGCAGTATCTCCAGGACCGGTGCACCCCTTCTTTAATGCAGTTTCTAAAATCAGAAAGAATTGAATTCAATGCTTTTTGTTCATTTTGCTTGTTTGTCGGATTTTGGGATGGACTCTTTGGCTTTGCTTTTCTTCTCCTCATTGGATTTTTCATGTTAAAAGTTGCAGAAGCCAGATGACAAGCTCATTTTGGTTCAACTTCAGCAACTGTGCATTGCATTGCCATGTAATGTACTGTAATGCAATGCTATCTATCTAGCTCTCCCTCTATACTTCCTTTTGGATAAACAGACATATTAGGCAAGCATTTTGGAGCTTTCACCTAAATAACTACAGGTGGTGAGATAAGCTGCACAATATAATTGACCTTTCAGTATATTGTTGCACACACACCATCTATTTAGCAAATGCCCTTGTTATCAACAGCAGCCTTTTAAACTCACCTGAGCTAACAGGTATGTGAGCTGGTTACTCTGCTGCGCTTAAAATTTCTTTTTTGGTTTGCTACAATGCCTTTTCTGAAACGTTGTCTCCCTCTGCTGGAACACTGACTTCTTTCATTTAATGCCTGCAGACTATAAAAGAGAAACCAACCCAAAAAGTTTGGTTGATTAGTCTGTGGCATTCTTTTAAACTGTTGCTTATGGCGGTCTCTGTGAGCTTCTCAGTGACATTCAGCCATCCAGGTATCCCGCCTGCAGTAGACGGAATGTGGCAATGGAACGCTGGCTGCGCGTGTCATAATAGGCTCTGAGCCTTTATATACCTGCGCACAGCAGCAGCCACCTTCAGTCTGCTGCTGGACAGCCAGCAGCAGCAGCAGCAGGAGAGGTAATTAATCAGCAACCCTCCTGCTAAGGGTAGACAGCTGCTCGTTCCACCCCCCCCCCCCCCCGCCTTAATTGGTTCTCCTCCCTTCCAACGGTGTTGAGGCGGGTGGGAACAGCCGGGGGTTGAGGGTACTGTGCTAAAAGAGGTGGAGTTATGCAGATCTAAAACGCGTGGATTGCAGCAGCAGCAAGCCGAAAAGTGCAGGCATGTGAGGGATCTAGAGGTTGACAGCATGTCTTCTTAACGGGAGTCCAGGTGGCCATCTCCACAAATGGACTTTTCAGAATCCTTGGGTGGCACCGTAGTCGGAAACCAATTCTGGTTATCGCTTCTCGGCCTTTTGGCTAAGATCAAGTGTAGTATCTGTTCTTATCAGTTTAATATCTGATACGTCCCCTATCTGGGGACCATATATTAAATGGAATTTTAGAACAGGGAGATGGAAAAAGAGCTTGCTCTGTCCACTCCACGCATTGACCTGGTATTGCAGTATCTCCAGGACCGGTGCACCCCTTCTTTAATGCAGTTTCTAAAATCAGAAAGAATTGAATTCAATGCTTTTTGTTCATTTTGCTTGTTTGTCGGATTTTGGGATGGACTCTTTGGCTTTGCTTTTCTTCTCCTCATTGGATTTTTCATGTTAAAAGTTGCAGAAGCCAGATGACAAGCTCATTTTGGTTCAACTTCAGCAACTGTGCATTGCATTGCCATGTAATGTAATGTAATGCAATGCTATCTATCTAGCTCTCCCTCTATACTTCCTTTTGGATAAACAGACATATTAGGCAAGCATTTTGGAGCTTTCACCTAAATAACTACAGGTGGTGAGATAAGTTGCACAATATAATTGACCTTTCAGTATATTGTTGCACACACACCATCTATTTAGCAAATGCCCTTGTTATCAACAGCAGCCTTTTAAACTCACCTGAGCTAACAGGTATGTGAGCTGGTTACTCTGCTGCGCTTAAAATTTCTTTTTTGGTTTGCTACAATGCCTTTTCTGAAACGTTGTCTCCCTCTGCTGGAACACTGACTTCTTTCATTTAATACCTGCAGACTATAAAAGAGAAACCAACCCAAAAAGTTTGGTTGATTAGTCTGTGGCATTCTTTTAAACTGTTGCTTATGGCGGTCTCTGTGAGCTTCTCAGTGACATTCAGCCATCCAGGTATCCCGCCTGCAGTAGACGGAATGTGGCAATGGAACGCTGGCTGCGCGTGTCATCATAGGCTCTGAGCCTTTATATACCTGTGCACAGCAGCAGCCACCTTCAGTCTGCTGCTGGACAGCCAGCAGCAGCAGCAGCAGGAGAGGTAATTAATCAGCAACCCTCCTGCTAAGGGTAGACAGCTGCTCGTTCCACCCCCCCCCCCCCGCCTTAATTGGTTCTCCTCCCTTCCAACGGTGTTGAGGCGGGTGGGAACAGCCGGGGGTTGAGGGTACTGTGCTAAAAGAGGTGGAGTTATGCAGATCTAAAACGCGTGGATTGCAGCAGCAGCAAGCCGAAAAGTGCAGGCATGTGAGGGATCTAGAGGTTGACAGCATGTCTTCTTAACGGGAGTCCAGGTGGCCATCTCCACAAATGGACTTTTCAGAATCCTTGGGTGGCACCGTAGTCGGAAACCAATTCTGGTTATCGCTTCTCGGCCTTTTGGCTAAGATCAAGTGTAGTATCTGTTCTTATCAGTTTAATATCTGATACGTCCCCTATCTGGGGACCATATATTAAATGGATTTTTAGAACAGGGAGATGGAAAAAGAGCTTGCTCTGTCCACTCCACGCATTGACCTGGTATTGCAGTATCTCCAGGACCGGTGCACCCCTTCTTTAATGCAGTTTCTAAAATCAGAAAGAATTGAATTCAATGCTTTTTGTTCATTTTGCTTGTTTGTCGGATTTTGGGATGGACTCTTTGGCTTTGCTTTTCTTCTCCTCATTGGATTTTTCATGTTAAAAGTTGCAGAAGCCAGATGACAAGCTCATTTTGGTTCAACTTCAGCAACTGTGCATTGCATTGCCATGTAATGTAATGTAATGCAATGCTATCTATCTAGCTCTCCCTCTATACTTCCTTTTGGATAAACAGACATATTAGGCAAGCATTTTGGAGCTTTCACCTAAATAACTACAGGTGGTGAGATAAGCTGCACAATATAATTGACCTTTCAGTATATTGTTGCACACACACCATCTATTTAGCAAATGCCCTTGTTATCAACAGCAGCCTTTTAAACTCACCTGAGCTAACAGGTATGTGAGCTGGTTACTCTGCTGCGCTTAAAATTTCTTTTTTGGTTTGCTACAATGCCTTTTCTGAAACGTTGTCTCCCTCTGCTGGAACACTGACTTCTTTCATTTAATGCCTGCAGACTATAAAAGAGAAACCAACCCAAAAAGTTTGGTTGATTAGTCTGTGGCATTCTTTTAAACTGTTGCTTATGGCGGTCTCTGTGAGCTTCTCAGTGACATTCAGCCATCCAGGTATCCCGCCTGCAGTAGACGGAATGTGGCAATGGAACGCTGGCTGCGCGTGTCATAATAGGCTCTGAGCCTTTATATACCTGCGCACAGCAGCAGCCACCTTCAGTCTGCTGCTGGACAGCCAGCAGCAGCAGCAGCAGGAGAGGTAATTAATCAGCAACCCTCCTGCTAAGGGTAGACAGCTGCTCGTTCCACCCCCCCCCCGCCTAAATTGGTTCTCCTCCCTTCCAACGGTGTTGAGGCGGGTGGGAACAGCCGGGGGTTGAGGGTACTGTGCTAAAAGAGGTGGAGTTATGCAGATCTAAAACGCGTGGATTGCAGCAGCAGCAAGCCGAAAAGTGCAGGCATGTGAGGGATCTAGAGGTTGACAGCATGTCTTCTTAACGGGAGTCCAGGTGGCCATCTCCACAAATGGACTTTTCAGAATCCTTGGGTGGCACCGTAGTCGGAAACCAATTCTGGTTATCGCTTCTCGGCCTTTTGGCTAAGATCAAGTGTAGTATCTGTTCTTATCAGTTTAATATCTGATACGTCCCCTATCTGGGGACCATATATTAAATGGATTTTTAGAACAGGGAGATGGAAAAAGAGCTTGCTCTGTCCACTCCACGCATTGACCTGGTATTGCAGTATCTCCAGGACCGGTGCACCCCTTCTTTAATGCAGTTTCTAAAATCAGAAAGAATTGAATTCAATGCTTTTTGTTCATTTTGCTTGTTTGTCGGATTTTGGGATGGACTCTTTGGCTTTGCTTTTCTTCTCCTCATTGGATTTTTCATGTTAAAAGTTGCAGAAGCCAGATGACAAGCTCATTTTGGTTCAACTTCAGCAACTGTGCATTGCATTGCCATGTAATGTAATGTAATGCAATGCTATCTATCTAGCTCTCCCTCTATACTTCCTTTTGGATAAACAGACATATTAGGCAAGCATTTTGGAGCTTTCACCTAAATAACTACAGGTGGTGAGATAAGCTGCACAATATAATTGACCTTTCAGTATATTGTTGCACACACACCATCTATTTAGCAAATGCCCTTGTTATCAACAGCAGCCTTTTAAACTCACCTGAGCTAACAGGTATGTGAGCTGGTTACTCTGCTGCGCTTAAAATTTCTTTTTTGGTTTGCTACAATGCCTTTTCTGAAACGTTGTCTCCCTCTGCTGGAACACTGACTTCTTTCATTTAATGCCTGCAGACTATAAAAGAGAAACCAACCCAAAAAGTTTGGTTGATTAGTCTGTGGCATTCTTTTAAACTGTTGCTTATGGCGGTCTCTGTGAGCTTCTCAGTGACATTCAGCCATCCAGGTATCCCGCCTGCAGTAGACGGAATGTGGCAATGGAACGCTGGCTGCGCGTGTCATATTAGGCTCTGAGCCTTTATATACCTGCGCACAGCAGCAGCCACCTTCAGTCTGCTGCTGGACAGCCAGCAGCAGCAGCAGGAGAGGTAATTAATCAGCAACCCTCCTGCTAAGGGTAGACAGCTGCTCGTTCCACCCCCCCCCCCGCCTTAATTGGTTCTCCTCCCTTCCAACGGTGTTGAGGCGGGTGGGAACAGCCGGGGGTTGAGGGTACTATGCTAAAAGAGGTGGAGTTATGCAGATCTAAAACGCGTGGATTGCAGCAGCAGCAAGCCGAAAAGTGCAGGCATGTGAGTGATCTAGAGGTTGACAGCATGTCTTCTTAACGGGAGTCCAGGTGGCCATCTCCACAAATGGACTTTTCAGAATCCTTGGGTGGCACCGTAGTCGGAAACCAATTCTGGTTATCGCTTCTCGGCCTTTTGGCTAAGATCAAGTGTAGTATCTGTTCTTATCAGTTTAATATCTGATACGTCCCCTATCTGGGGACCATATATTAAATGGATTTTTAGAACAGGGAGATGGAAAAAGAGCTTGCTCTGTCCACTCCACGCATTGACCTGGTATTGCAGTATCTCCAGGACCGGTGCACCCCTTCTTTAATGCAGTTTCTAAAATCAGAAAGAATTGAATTCAATGCTTTTTGTTCATTTTGCTTGTTTGTCGGATTTTGGGATGGACTCTTTGGCTTTGCTTTTCTTCTCCTCATTGGATTTTTCATGTTAAAAGTTGCAGAAGCCAGATGACAAGCTCATTTTGGTTCAACTTCAGCAACTGTGCATTGCATTGCCATGTAATGTAATGTAATGCAATGCTATCTATCTAGCTCTCCCTCTATACTTCCTTTTGGATAAACAGACATATTAGGCAAGCATTTTGGAGCTTTCACCTAAATAACTACAGGTGGTGAGATAAGCTGCACAATATAATTGACCTTTCAGTATATTGTTGCACACACACCATCTATTTAGCAAATGCCCTTGTTATCAACAGCAGCCTTTTAAACTCACCTGAGCTAACAGGTATGTGAGCTGGTTACTCTGCTGCGCTTAAAATTTCTTTTTTGGTTTGCTACAATGCCTTTTCTGAAACGTTGTCTCCCTCTGCTGGAACACTGACTTCTTTCATTTAATGCCTGCAGACTATAAAAGAGAAACCAGCCCAAAAAGTTTGGTTGATTAGTCTGTGGCATTCTTTTAAACTGTTGCTTATGGCGGTCTCTGTGAGCTTCTCAGTGACATTCAGCCATCCAGGTATCTCGCCTGCAGTAGACGGAATGTGGCAATGGAACGCTGGCTGCGCGTGTCATAATAGGCTCTGAGCCTTTATATACCTGCGCACAGCAGCAGCCACCTTCAGTCTGCTGCTGGACAGCCAGCAGCAGCAGCAGCAGCAGGAGAGGTAATTAATCAGCAACCCTCCTGCTAAGGGTAGACAGCTGCTCGTTCCACCCCCCCCCCGCCTTAATTGGTTCTCCTCCCTTCCAACGGTGTTGAGGCGGGTGGGAACAGCCGGGGGTTGAGGGTACTGTGCTAAAAGAGGTGGAGTTATGCAGATCTAAAACGCGTGGATTGCAGCAGCAGCAAGCCGAAAAGTGCAGGCATGTGAGGGATCTAGAGGTTGACAGCATGTCTTCTTAACGGGAGTCCAGGTGGCCATCTCCACAAATGGACTTTTCAGAATCCTTGGGTGGCACCGTAGTCGGAAACCAATTCTGGTTATCGCTTCTCGGCCTTTTGGCTAAGATCAAGTGTAGTATCTGTTCTTATCAGTTTAATATCTGATACGTCCCCTATCTGGGGACCATATATTAAATGGATTTTTAGAACAGGGAGATGGAAAAAGAGCTTGCTCTGTCCACTCCACGCATTGACCTGGTATTGCAGTATCTCCAGGACCGGTGCACCCCTTCTTTAATGCAGTTTCTAAAATCAGAAAGAATTGAATTCAATGCTTTTTGTTCATTTTGCTTGTTTGTCGGATTTTGGGATGGACTCTTTGGCTTTGCTTTTCTTCTCCTCATTGGATTTTTCATGTTAAAAGTTGCAGAAGCCAGATGACAAGCTCATTTTGGTTCAACTTCAGCAACTGTGCATTGCATTGCCATGTAATGTAATGTAATGCAATGCTATCTATCTAGCTCTCCCTCTATACTTCCTTTTGGATAAACAGACATATTAGGCAAGCATTTTGGAGCTTTCACCTAAATAACTACAGGTGGTGAGATAAGCTGCACAATATAATTGACCTTTCAGTATATTGTTGCACACACACCATCTATTTAGCAAATGCCCTTGTTATCAACAGCAGCCTTTTAAACTCACCTGAGCTAACAGGTATGTGAGCTGGTTACTCTGCTGCGCTTAAAATTTCTTTTTTGGTTTGCTACAATGCCTTTTCTGAAACGTTGTCTCCCTCTGCTGGAACACTGACTTCTTTCATTTAATGCCTGCAGACTATAAAAGAGAAACCAACCCAAAAAGTTTGGTTGATTAGTCTGTGGCATTCTTTTAAACTGTTGCTTATGGCGGTCTCTGTGAGCTTCTCAGTGACATTCAGCCATCCAGGTATCCCGCCTGCAGTAGACGGAATGTGGCAATGGAACGCTGGCTGCGCGTGTCATAATAGGCTCTGAGCCTTTATATACCTGCGCACAGCAGCAGCCACCTTCAGTCTGCTGCTGGACAGCCAGCAGCAGCAGCTGCAGGAGAGGTAATTAATCAGCAACCCTCCTGCTAAGGGTAGACAGCTGCTCGTTCCACCCCCCCCCCGCCTTAATTGGTTCTCCTCCCTTCCAACGGTGTTGAGGCGGGTGGGAACAGCCGGGGGTTGAGGGTACTGTGCTAAAAGAGGTGGAGTTATGCAGATCTAAAACGCGTGGATTGCAGCAGCAGCAAGCCGAAAAGTGCAGGCATGTGAGGGATCTAGAGGTTGACAGCATGTCTTCTTAACGGGAGTCCAGGTGGCCATCTCCACAAATGGACTTTTCAGAATCCTTGGGTGGCACCGTAGTCGGAAACCAATTCTGGTTATCGCTTCTCGGCCTTTTGGCTAAGATCAAGTGTAGTATCTTTTGAAAAGGCAGTTTTGTCCTTGGGCTGCCCTAGTAAATTGATGCATATTACACACTGGTTTGGTGCACTTGTTAGTACGCCAGGTGGCTCATAGAGTTATCTGATGGAAAACATGGCCCTCCAGGATCGAAGTCACTAGGCTGGGTAAGTGTGAGGGCTTTGGAGCAATGTGCCCCAGGAGTAGGCGCCTTGGTGGGAGTCCAAGCTTACTGGGACTGGGAACCCCAGAAAACTTGGCTTCGTAGCACGCCGCACCTTTGCCAATCATACTTTCTGAGCAACCCCCCCTATTCCTGGCCTCCGGGCTAGGAAGGGGAATTTTTATAAACCCGGTCGGAGGTCCGGTCAGCTTTGGGCTGAGAAACCAACACAGGCTCCAGCTCCACTAGGGTGGCAGCCTAGATGGAAGCTGGGAGCACGAAAACAGCTCTTCTCCGGCTTCGGCTAGGGAGAGCATCGGAGATCCCTGACCCTCGCTGTGGCCTTCTGGCTCGGAGGGATGGGGATGGTTTATTGGGGATCCTCTCCTCCGGGAAGGGTCCACATGAATCCTCGCCTCGTGCGCTGTTTTGGTGTGACTTCGGTCACATTTTTCAGTGCCTTGGATGCAGCTTCAATCAAAAAATCTGTTCTTATCAGTTTAATATCTGATACGTCCCCTATCTGGGGACCATATATTAAATGGATTTTTAGAACAGGGAGATGGAAAAAGAGCTTGCTCTGTCCACTCCACGCATTGACCTGGTATTGCAGTATCTCCAGGACCGGTGCACCCCTTCTTTAATGCAGTTTCTAAAATCAGAAAGAATTGAATTCAATGCTTTTTGTTCATTTTGCTTGTTTGTCGGATTTTGGGATGGACTCTTTGGCTTTGCTTTTCTTCTCCTCATTGGATTTTTCATGTTAAAAGTTGCAGAAGCCAGATGACAAGCTCATTTTGGTTCAACTTCAGCAACTGTGCATTGCATTGCCATGTAATGTAATGTAATGCAATGCTATCTATCTAGCTCTCCCTCTATACTTCCTTTTGGATAAACAGACATATTAGGCAAGCATTTTGGAGCTTTCACCTAAATAACTACAGGTGGTGAGATAAGCTGCACAATATAATTGACCTTTCAGTATATTGTTGCACACACACCATCTATTTAGCAAATGCCCTTGTTATCAACAGCAGCCTTTTAAACTCACCTGAGCTAACAGGTATGTGAGCTGGTTACTCTGCTGCGCTTAAAATTTCTTTTTTGGTTTGCTACAATGCCTTTTCTGAAACGTTGTCTCCCTCTGCTGGAACACTGACTTCTTTCATTTAATGCCTGCAGACTATAAAAGAGAAACCAACCCAAAAAGTTTGGTTGATTAGTCTGTGGCATTCTTTTAAACTGTTGCTTTTGGCGGTCTCTGTGAGCTTCTCAGTGACATTCAGCCATCCAGGTATCCCGCCTGCAGTAGACGGAATGTGGCAATGGAACGCTGGCTGCGCGTGTCATAATAGGCTCTGAGCCTTTATATACCTGCGCACAGCAGCAGCCACCTTCAGTCTGCTGCTGGACAGCCAGCAGCAGCAGCAGGAGAGGTAATTAATCAGCAACCCTCCTGCTAAGGGTAGACAGCTGCTCGTTCCACCCCCCCCCCCCCGCCTTAATTGGTTCTCCTCCCTTCCAACGGTGTTGAGGCGGGTGGGAACAGCCGGGGGTTGAGGGTACTGTGCTAAAAGAGGTGGAGTTATGCAGATCTAAAACGCGTGGATTGCAGCAGCAGCAAGCCGAAAAGTGCAGGCATGTGAGGGATCTAGAGGTTGACAGCATGTCTTCTTAACGGGAGTCCAGGTGGCCATCTCCACAAATGGACTTTTCAGAATCCTTGGGTGGCACCGTAGTCGGAAACCAATTCTGGTTATCGCTTCTCGGCCTTTTGGCTAAGATCAAGTGTAGTATCTGTTCTTATCAGTTTAATATCTGATACGTCCCCTATCTGGGGACCATATATTAAATGGATTTTTAGAACAGGGAGATGGAAAAAGAGCTTGCTCTGTCCACTCCACGCATTGACCTGGTATTGCAGTATCTCCAGGACCGGTGCACCCCTTCTTTAATGCAGTTTCTAAAATCAGAAAGAATTGAATTCAATGCTTTTTGTTCATTTTGCTTGTTTGTCGGATTTTGGGATGGACTCTTTGGCTTTGCTTTTCTTCTCCTCATTGGATTTTTCATGTTAAAAGTTGCAGAAGCCAGATGACAAGCTCATTTTGGTTCAACTTCAGCAACTGTGCATTGCATTGCCATGTAATGTAATGTAATGCAATGCTATCTATCTAGCTCTCCCTCTATACTTCCTTTTGGATAAACAGACATATTAGGCAAGCATTTTGGAGCTTTCACCTAAATAACTACAGGTGGTGAGATAAGCTGCACAATATAATTGACCTTTCAGTATATTGTTGCACACACACCATCTATTTAGCAAATGCCCTTGTTATCAACAGCAGCCTTTTAAACTCACCTGAGCTAACAGGTATGTGAGCTGGTTACTCTGCTGCGCTTAAAATTTCTTTTTTGGTTTGCTACAATGCCTTTTCTGAAACGTTGTCTCCCTCTGCTGGAACACTGACTTCTTTCATTTAATGCCTGCAGACTATAAAAGAGAAACCAACCCAAAAAGTTTGGTTGATTAGTCTGTGGCATTCTTTTAAACTGTTGCTTATGGCGGTCTCTGTGAGCTTCTCAGTGACATTCAGCCATCCAGGTATCTCGCCTGCAGTAGACGGAATGTGGCAATGGAACGCTGGCTGCGCGTGTCATAATAGGCTCTGAGCCTTTATATACCTGCGCACAGCAGCAGCCACCTTCAGTCTGCTGCTGGACAGCCAGCAGCAGCAGCAGCAGCAGGAGAGGTAATTAATCAGCAACCCTCCTGCTAAGGGTAGACAGCTGCTCGTTCCACCCCCCCCCCCGCCTTAATTGGTTCTCCTCCCTTCCAACGGTGTTGAGGCGGGTGGGAACAGCCGGGGGTTGAGGGTACTGTGCTAAAAGAGGTGGAGTTATGCAGATCTAAAACGCGTGGATTGCAGCAGCAGCAAGCCGAAAAGTGCAGGCATGTGAGGGATCTAGAGGTTGACAGCATGTCTTCTTAACGGGAGTCCAGGTGGCCATCTCCACAAATGGACTTTTCAGAATCCTTGGGTGGCACCGTAGTCGGAAACCAATTCTGGTTATCGCTTCTCGGCCTTTTGGCTAAGATCAAGTGTAGTATCTGTTCTTATCAGTTTAATATCTGATACGTCCCCTATCTGGGGACCATATATTAAATGGATTTTTAGAACAGGGAGATGGAAAAAGAGCTTGCTCTGTCCACTCCACGCATTGACCTGGTATTGCAGTATCTCCAGGACCGGTGCACCCCTTCTTTAATGCAGTTTCTAAAATCAGAAAGAATTGAATTCAATGCTTTTTGTTCATTTTGCTTGTTTGTCGGATTTTGGGATGGACTCTTTGGCTTTGCTTTTCTTCTCCTCATTGGATTTTTCATGTTAAAAGTTGCAGAAGCCAGATGACAAGCTCATTTTGGTTCAACTTCAGCAACTGTGCATTGCATTGCCATGTAATGTAATGTAATGCAATGCTATCTATCTAGCTCTCCCTCTATACTTCCTTTTGGATAAACAGACATATTAGGCAAGCATTTTGGAGCTTTCACCTAAATAACTACAGGTGGTGAGATAAGCTGCACAATATAATTGACCTTTCAGTATATTGTTGCACACACACCATCTATTTAGCAAATGCCCTTGTTATCAACAGCAGCCTTTTAAACTCACCTGAGCTAACAGGTATGTGAGCTGGTTACTCTGCTGCGCTTAAAATTTCTTTTTTGGTTTGCTACAATGCCTTTTCTGAAACGTTGTCTCCCTCTGCTGGAACACTGACTTCTTTCATTTAATGCCTGCAGACTATAAAAGAGAAACCAACCCAAAAAGTTTGGTTGATTAGTCTGTGGCATTCTTTTAAACTGTTGCTTATGGCGGTCTCTGTGAGCTTCTCAGTGACATTCAGCCATCCAGGTATCCCGCCTGCAGTAGACGGAATGTGGCAATGGAACGCTGGCTGCGCGTGTCATAATAGGCTCTGAGCCTTTATATACCTGCGCACAGCAGCAGCCACCTTCAGTCTGCTGCTGGACAGCCAGCAGCAGCAGCTGCAGGAGAGGTAATTAATCAGCAACCCTCCTGCTAAGGGTAGACAGCTGCTCGTTCCACCCCCCCCCCGCCTTAATTGGTTCTCCTCCCTTCCAACGGTGTTGAGGCGGGTGGGAACAGCCGGGGGTTGAGGGTACTGTGCTAAAAGAGGTGGAGTTATGCAGATCTAAAACGCGTGGATTGCAGCAGCAGCAAGCCGAAAAGTGCAGGCATGTGAGGGATCTAGAGGTTGACAGCATGTCTTCTTAACGGGAGTCCAGGTGGCCATCTCCACAAATGGACTTTTCAGAATCCTTGGGTGGCACCGTAGTCGGAAACCAATTCTGGTTATCGCTTCTCGGCCTTTTGGCTAAGATCAAATGTAGTATCTTTTGAAAAGGCAGTTTTGTCCTTGGGCTGCCCTAGTAAATTGATGCATATTACACACTGGTTTGGTGCACTTGTTAGTACGCCAGGTGGCTCATAGAGTTATCTGATGGAAAACATGGCCCTCCAGGATCGAAGTCACTAGGCTGGGTAAGTGTGAGAGCTTTGGAGCAATGTGCCCCAGGAGTAGGCGCCTTGGTGGGAGTCAAAGCTTACTGGGACTGGGAACCCCAGAAAGACTTGGCTTCGTAGCACGCCGCACCTTTGCCAATCATACTTTCTGAGCAACCCCCCCTATTCCTGGCCTCCGGGCTAGGAAGGGGAATTTTTATAAACCCGGTCGGAGGTCCGGTCAGCTTTGGGCTGAGAAACCAACACAGGCTCCAGCTCCACTAGGGTGGCAGCCTAGATGGAAGCTGGGAGCACGAAAACAGCTCTTCTCCGGCTTCGGCTAGGGAGAGCATCGGAGATCCCTGACCCTCGCTGTGGCCTTCTGGCTCGGAGGGATGGGGATGGTTTATTGGGGATCCTCTCCTCCGGGAAGGGTCCACATGAATCCTCGCCTCGTGCGCTGTTTTGGTGTGACTTCGGTCACATTTTTCAGTGCCTTGGATGCAGCTTCAATCAAAAAATCTGTTCTTATCAGTTTAATATCTGATACGTCCCCTATCTGGGGACCATATATTAAATGGATTTTTAGAACAGGGAGATGGAAAAAGAGCTTGCTCTGTCCACTCCACGCATTGACCTGGTATTGCAGTATCTCCAGGACCGGTGCACCCCTTCTTTAATGCAGTTTCTAAAATCAGAAAGAATTGAATTCAATGCTTTTTGTTCATTTTGCTTGTTTGTCGGATTTTGGGATGGACTCTTTGGCTTTGCTTTTCTTCTCCTCATTGGATTTTTCATGTTAAAAGTTGCAGAAGCCAGATGACAAGCTCATTTTGGTTCAACTTCAGCAACTGTGCATTGCATTGCCATGTAATGTAATGTAATGCAATGCTATCTATCTAGCTCTCCCTCTATACTTCCTTTTGGATAAACAGACATATTAGGCAAGCATTTTGGAGCTTTCACCTAAATAACTACAGGTGGTGAGATAAGCTGCACAATATAATTGACCTTTCAGTATATTGTTGCACACACACCATCTATTTAGCAAATGCCCTTGTTATCAACAGCAGCCTTTTAAACTCACCTGAGCTAACAGGTATGTGAGCTGGTTACTCTGCTGCGCTTAAAATTTCTTTTTTGGTTTGCTACAATGCCTTTTCTGAAACGTTGTCTCCCTCTGCTGGAACACTGACTTCTTTCATTTAATGCCTGCAGACTATAAAAGAGAAACCAACCCAAAAAGTTTGGTTGATTAGTCTGTGGCATTCTTTTAAACTGTTGCTTATGGCGGTCTCTGTGAGCTTCTCAGTGACATTCAGCCATCCAGGTATCCCGCCTGCAGTAGACGGAATGTGGCAATGGAACGCTGGCTGCACGTGTCATAATAGGCTCTGAGCCTTTATATACCTGCGCACAGCAGCAGCCACCTTCAGTCTGCTGCTGGACAGCCAGCAGCAGCAGCAGCAGGAGAGGTAATTAATCAGCAACCCTCCTGCTAAGGGTAGACAGCTGCTCGTTCCACCCCCCCCCCCGCCTTAATTGGTTCTCCTCCCTTCCAACGGTGTTGAGGCGGGTGGGAACAGCCGGGGGTTGAGGGTACTGTGCTAAAAGAGGTGGAGTTATGCAGATCTAAAACGCGTGGATTGCAGCAGCAGCAAGCCGAAAAGTGCAGGCATGTGAGGGATCTAGAGGTTGACAGCATGTCTTCTTAACGGGAGTCCAGGTGGCCATCTCCACAAATGGACTTTTCAGAATCCTTGGGTGGCACCGTAGTCGGAAACCAATTCTGGTTATCGCTTCTCGGCCTTTTGGCTAAGATCAAGTGTAGTATCTGTTCTTATCAGTTTAATATCTGATACGTCCCCTATCTGGGGACCATATATTAAATGGATTTTTAGAACAGGGAGATGGAAAAAGAGCTTGCTCTGTCCACTCCACGCATTGACCTGGTATTGCAGTATCTCCAGGACCGGTGCACCCCTTCTTTAATGCAGTTTCTAAAATCAGAAAGAATTGAATTCAATGCTTTTTGTTCATTTTGCTTGTTTGTCGGATTTTGGGATGGACTCTTTGGCTTTGCTTTTCTTCTCCTCATTGGATTTTTCATGTTAAAAGTTGCAGAAGCCAGATGACAAGCTCATTTTGGTTCAACTTCAGCAACTGTGCATTGCATTGCCATGTAATGTAATGTAATGCAATGCTATCTATCTAGCTCTCCCTCTATACTTCCTTTTGGATAAACAGACATATTAGGCAAGCATTTTGGAGCTTTCACCTAAATAACTACAGGTGGTGAGATAAGCTGCACAATATAATTGACCTTTCAGTATATTGTTGCACACACACCATCTATTTAGCAAATGCCCTTGTTATCAACAGCAGCCTTTTAAACTCACCTGAGCTAACAGGTATGTGAGCTGGTTACTCTGCTGCGCTTAAAATTTCTTTTTTGGTTTGCTACAATGCCTTTTCTGAAACGTTGTCTCCCTCTGCTGGAACACTGACTTCTTTCATTTAATGCCTGCAGACTATAAAAGAGAAACCAACCCAAAAAGTTTGGTTGATTAGTCTGTGGCATTCTTTTAAACTGTTGCTTATGGCGGTCTCTGTGAGCTTCTCAGTGACATTCAGCCATCCAGGTATCCCGCCTGCAGTAGACGGAATGTGGCAATGGAACGCTGGCTGCGCGTGTCATAATAGGCTCTGAGCCTTTATATACCTGCGCACAGCAGCAGCCACGTTCAGTCTGCTGCTGGACAGCCAGCAGCAGCAGCAGCAGGAGAGGTAATTAATCAGCAACCCTCCTGCTAAGGGTAGACAGCTGCTCGTTCCACCCCCCCCCCGCCTTAATTGGTTCTCCTCCCTTCCAACGGTGTTGAGGCGGGTGGGAACAGCCGGGGGTTGAGGGTACTGTGCTAAAAGAGGTGGAGTTATGCAGATCTAAAACGCGTGGATTGCAGCAGCAGCAAGCCGAAAAGTGCAGGCATGTGAGGGATCTAGAGGTTGACAGCATGTCTTCTTAACGGGAGTCCAGGTGGCCATCTCCACAAATGGACTTTTCAGAATCCTTGGGTGGCACCGTAGTCGGAAACCAATTCTGGTTATCGCTTCTCGGCCTTTTGGCTAAGATCAAGTGTAGTATCTGTTCTTATCAGTTTAATATCTGATACGTCCCCTATCTGGGGACCATATATTAAATGGATTTTTAGAACAGGGAGATGGAAAAAGAGCTTGCTCTGTCCACTCCACGCATTGACCTGGTATTGCAGTATCTCCAGGACCGGTGCACCCCTTCTTTAATGCAGTTTCTAAAATCAGAAAGAATTGAATTCAATGCTTTTTGTTCATTTTGCTTGTTTGTCGGATTTTGGGATGGACTCTTTGGCTTTGCTTTTCTTCTCCTCATTGGATTTTTCATGTTAAAAGTTGCAGAAGCCAGATGACAAGCTCATTTTGGTTCAACTTCAGCAACTGTGCATTGCATTGCCATGTAATGTAATGTAATGCAATGCTATCTATCTAGCTCTCCCTCTATACTTCCTTTTGGATAAACAGACATATTAGGCAAGCATTTTGGAGCTTTCACCTAAATAACTACAGGTGGTGAGATAAGCTGCACAATATAATTGACCTTTCAGTATATTGTTGCACACACACCATCTATTTAGCAAATGCCCTTGTTATCAACAGCAGCCTTTTAAACTCACCTGAGCTAACAGGTATGTGAGCTGGTTACTCTGCTGCGCTTAAAATTTCTTTTTTGGTTTGCTACAATGCCTTTTCTGAAACGTTGTCTCCCTCTGCTGGAACACTGACTTCTTTCATTTAATGCCTGCAGACTATAAAAGAGAAACCAACCCAAAAAGATTGGTTGATTAGTCTGTGGCATTCTTTTAAACTGTTGCTTATGGCGGTCTCTGTGAGCTTCTCAGTGACATTCAGCCATCCAGGTATCCCGCCTGCAGTAGACGGAATGTGGCAATGGAACGCTGGCTGCGCGTGTCATAATAGGCTCTGAGCCTTTATATACCTGCGCACAGCAGCAGCCACCTTCAGTCTGCTGCTGGACAGCCAGCAGCATCAGCAGCAGGAGAGGTAATTAATCAGAAACCCTCCTGCTAAGGGTAGACAGCTGCTCGTTCCACCCCCCCCCCCCGCCTTAATTGGTTCTCCTCCCTTCCAACGGTGTTGAGGCGGGTGGGAACAGCCGGGGGTTGAGGGTACTGTGCTAAAAGAGGTGGAGTTATGCAGATCTAAAACGCGTGGATTGCAGCAGCAGCAAGCCGAAAAGTGCAGGCATGTGAGGGATCTAGAGGTTGACAGCATGTCTTCTTAACGGGAGTCCAGGTGGCCATCTCCACAAATGGACTTTTCAGAATCCTTGGGTGGCACCGTAGTCGGAAACCAATTCTGGTTATCGCTTCTCGGCCTTTTGGCTAAGATCAAGTGTAGTATCTGTTCTTATCAGTTTAATATCTGATACGTCCCCTATCTGGGGACCATATATTAAATGGATTTTTAGAACAGGGAGATGGAAAAAGAGCTTGCTCTGTCCACTCCACGCATTGACCTGGTATTGCAGTATCTCCAGGACCGGTGCACCCCTTCTTTAATGCAGTTTCTAAAATCAGAAAGAATTGAATTCAATGCTTTTTGTTCATTTTGCTTGTTTGTCGGATTTTGGGATGGACTCTTTGGCTTTGCTTTTCTTCTCCTCATTGGATTTTTCATGTTAAAAGTTGCAGAAGCCAGATGACAAGCTCATTTTGGTTCAACTTCAGCAACTGTGCATTGCATTGCCATGTAATGTAATGTAATGCAATGCTATCTATCTAGCTCTCCCTCTATACTTCCTTTTGGATAAACAGACATATTAGGCAAGCATTTTGGAGCTTTCACCTAAATAACTACAGGTGGTGAGATAAGCTGCACAATATAATTGACCTTTCAGTATATTGTTGCACACACACCATCTATTTAGCAAATGCCCTTGTTATCAACAGCAGCCTTTTAAACTCACCTGAGCTAACAGGTATGTGAGCTGGTTACTCTGCTGCGCTTAAAATTTCTTTTTTGGTTTGCTACAATGCCTTTTCTGAAACGTTGTCTCCCTCTGCTGGAACACTGACTTCTTTCATTTAATGCCTGCAGACTATAAAAGAGAAACCAACCCAAAAAGTTTGGTTGATTAGTCTGTGGCATTCTTTTAAACTGTTGCTTATGGCGGTCTCTGTGAGCTTCTCAGTGACATTCAGCCATCCAGGTATCCCGCCTGCAGTAGACGGAATGTGGCAATGGAACGCTGGCTGCGCGTGTCATAATAGGCTCTGAGCCTTTATATACCTGCGCACAGCAGCAGCCACGTTCAGTCTGCTGCTGGACAGCCAGCAGCAGCAGCAGCAGGAGAGGTAATTAATCAGCAACCCTCCTGCTAAGGGTAGACAGCTGCTCGTTCCACCCCCCCCCCGCCTTAATTGGTTCTCCTCCCTTCCAACGGTGTTGAGGCGGGTGGGAACAGCCGGGGGTTGAGGGTACTGTGCTAAAAGAGGTGGAGTTATGCAGATCTAAAACGCGTGGATTGCAGCAGCAGCAAGCCGAAAAGTGCAGGCATGTGAGGGATCTAGAGGTTGACAGCATGTCTTCTTAACGGGAGTCCAGGTGGCCATCTCCACAAATGGACTTTTCAGAATCCTTGGGTGGCACCGTAGTCGGAAACCAATTCTGGTTATCGCTTCTCGGCCTTTTGGCTAAGATCAAGTGTAGTATCTGTTCTTATCAGTTTAATATCTGATACGTCCCCTATCTGGGGACCATATATTAAATGGATTTTTAGAACAGGGAGATGGAAAAAGAGCTTGCTCTGTCCACTCCACGCATTGACCTGGTATTGCAGTATCTCCAGGACCGGTGCACCCCTTCTTTAATGCAGTTTCTAAAATCAGAAAGAATTGAATTCAATGCTTTTTGTTCATTTTGCTTGTTTGTCGGATTTTGGGATGGACTCTTTGGCTTTGCTTTTCTTCTCCTCATTGGATTTTTCATGTTTAAAGTTGCAGAAGCCAGATGACAAGCTCATTTTGGTTCAACTTCAGCAACTGTGCATTGCATTGCCATGTAATGTAATGTAATGCAATGCTATCTATCTAGCTCTCCCTCTATACTTCCTTTTGGATAAACAGACATATTAGGCAAGCATTTTGGAGCTTTCACCTAAATAACTACAGGTGGTGAGATAAGCTGCACAATATAATTGACCTTTCAGTATATTGTTGCACACACACCATCTATTTAGCAAATGCCCTTGTTATCAACAGCAGCCTTTTAAACTCACCTGAGCTAACAGGTATGTGAGCTGGTTACTCTGCTGCGCTTAAAATTTCTTTTTTGGTTTGCTACAATGCCTTTTCTGAAACGTTGTCTCCCTCTGCTGGAACACTGACTTCTTTCATTTAATGCCTGCAGACTATGAAAGAGAAACCAACCCAAAAAGTTTGGTTGATTAGTCTGTGGCATTCTTTTAAACTGTTGCTTATGGCGGTCTCTGTGAGCTTCTCAGTGACATTCAGCCATCCAGGTATCCCGCCTGCAGTAGACGGAATGTGGCAATGGAACGCTGGCTGCGTGTGTCATAATAGGCTCTGAGCCTTTATATACCTGCGCACAGCAGCAGCCACCTTCAGTCTGCTGCTGGACAGCCAGCAGCAGCAGCAGCAGGAGAGGTAATTAATCAGCAACCCTCCTGCTAAGGGTAGACAGCTGCTCGTTCCACCCCCCCCCCCCCCCGCCTTAATTGGTTCTCCTCCCTTCCAACGGTGTTGAGGCGGGTGGGAACAGCCGGGGGTTGAGGGTACTGTGCTAAAAGAGGTGGAGTTATGCAGATCTAAAACGCGTGGATTGCAGCAGCAGCAAGCCGAAAAGTGCAGGCATGTGAGGGATCTAGAGGTTGACAGCATGTCTTCTTAACGGGAGTCCAGGTGGCCATCTCCACAAATGGACTTTTCAGAATCCTTGGGTGGCACCGTAGTCGGAAACCAATTCTGGTTATCGCTTCTCGGCCTTTTGGCTAAGATCAAGTGTAGTATCTGTTCTTATCAGTTTAATATCTGATACGTCCCCTATCTGGGGACCATATATTAAATGGATTTTTAGAACAGGGAGATGGAAAAAGAGCTTGCTCTGTCCACTCCACGCATTGACCTGGTATTGCAGTATCTCCAGGACCGGTGCACCCCGTCTTTAATGCAGTTTCTAAAATCAGAAAGAATTGAATTCAATGCTTTTTGTTCATTTTGCTTGTTTGTCGGATTTTGGGATGGACTCTTTGGCTTTGCTTTTCTTCTCCTCATTGGATTTTTCATGTTAAAAGTTGCAGAAGCCAGATGACAAGCTCATTTTGGTTCAACTTCAGCAACTGTGCATTGCATTGCCATGTAATGTAATGTAATGCAATGCTATCTATCTAGCTCTCCCTCTATACTTCCTTTTGGATAAACAGACATATTAGGCAAGCATTTTGGAGCTTTCACCTAAATAACTACAGGTGGTGAGATAAGCTGCACAATATAATTGACCTTTCAGTATATTGTTGCACACACACCATCTATTTAGCAAATGCCCTTGTTATCAACAGCAGCCTTTTAAACTCACCTGAGCTAACAGGTATGTGAGCTGGTTACTCTGCTGCGCTTAAAATTTCTTTTTTGGTTTGCTACAATGCCTTTTCTGAAACGTTGTCTCCCTCTGCTGGAACACTGACTTCTTTCATTTAATGCCTGCAGACTATAAAAGAGAAACCAACCCAAAAAGTTTGGTTGATTAGTCTGTGGCATTCTTTTAAACTGTTGCTTATGGCGGTCTCTGTGAGCTTCTCAGTGACATTCAGCCATCCAGGTATCCCGCCTGCAGTAGACGGAATGTGGCAATGGAACGCTGGCTGCGCGTGTCATAATAGGCTCTGAGCCTTTATATACCTGCGCACAGCAGCAGCCACCTTCAGTCTGCTGCTGGACAGCCAGCAGCAGCAGCAGCAGGAGAGGTAATTAATCAGCAACCCTCCTGCTAAGGGTAGACAGCTGCTCGTTCCACCCCCCCCCCCCGCCTTAATTGGTTCTCCTCCCTTCCAACGGTGTTGAGGCGGGTGGGAACAGCCGGGGGTTGAGGGTACTGTGCTAAAAGAGGTGGAGTTATGCAGATCTAAAACGCGTGGATTGCAGCAGCAGCAAGCCGAAAAGTGCAGGCATGTGAGGGATCTAGAGGTTGACAGCATGTCTTCTTAACGGGAGTCCAGGTGGCCATCTCCACAAATGGACTTTTCAGAATCCTTGGGTGGCACCGTAGTCGGAAACCAATTCTGGTTATCGCTTCTCGGCCTTTTGGCTAAGATCAAGTGTAGTATCTGTTCTTATCAGTTTAATATCTGATACGTCCCCTATCTGGGGACCATATATTAAATGGATTTTTAGAACAGGGAGATGGAAAAAGAGCTTGCTCTGTCCACTCCACGCATTGACCTGGTATTGCAGTATCTCCAGGACCGGTGCACCCCTTCTTTAATGCAGTTTCTAAAATCAGAAAGAATTGAATTCAATGCTTTTTGTTCATTTTGCTTGTTTGTCGGATTTTGGGATGGACTCTTTGGCTTTGCTTTTCTTCTCCTCATTGGATTTTTCATGTTAAAAGTTGCAGAAGCCAGATGACAAGCTCATTTTGGTTCAACTTCAGCAACTGTGCATTGCATTGCCATGTAATGTAATGTAATGCAATGCTATCTATCTAGCTCTCCCTCTATACTTCCTTTTGGATAAACAGACATATTAGGCAAGCATTTTGGAGCTTTCACCTAAATAACTACAGGTGGTGAGATAAGCTGCACAATATAATTGACCTTTCAGTATATTGTTGCACACACACCATCTATTTAGCAAATGCCCTTGTTATCAACAGCAGCCTTTTAAACTCACCTGAGCTAACAGGTATGTGAGCTGGTTACTCTGCTGCGCTTAAAATTTCTTTTTTGGTTTGCTACAATGCCTTTTCTGAAACGTTGTCTCCCTCTGCTGGAACACTGACTTCTTTCATTTAATGCCTGCAGACTATAAAAGAGAAACCAACCCAAAAAGTTTGTTTGATTAGTCTGTGGCATTCTTTTAAACTGTTGCTTATGGCGGTCTCTGTGAGCTTCTCAGTGACATTCAGCCATCCAGGTATCCCGCCTGCAGTAGACGGAATGTGGCAATGGAACGCTGGCTGCGCGTGTCATAATAGGCTCTGAGCCTTTATATACCTGCGCACAGCAGCAGCCACGTTCAGTCTGCTGCTGGACAGCCAGCAGCAGCAGCAGCAGGAGAGGTAATTAATCAGCAACCCTCCTGCTAAGGGTAGACAGCTGCTCGTTCCACCCCCCCCCCGCCTTAATTGGTTCTCCTCCCTTCCAACGGTGTTGAGGCGGGTGGGAACAGCCGGGGGTTGAGGGTACTGTGCTAAAAGAGGTGGAGTTATGCAGATCTAAAACGCGTGGATTGCAGCAGCAGCAAGCCGAAAAGTGCAGGCATGTGAGGGATCTAGAGGTTGACAGCATGTCTTCTTAACGGGAGTCCAGGTGGCCATCTCCACAAATGGACTTTTCAGAATCCTTGGGTGGCACCGTAGTCGGAAACCAATTCTGGTTATCGCTTCTCGGCCTTTTGGCTAAGATCAAGTGTAGTATCTGTTCTTATCAGTTTAATATCTGATACGTCCCCTATCTGGGGACCATATATTAAATGGATTTTTAGAACAGGGAGATGGAAAAAGAGCTTGCTCTGTCCACTCCACGCATTGACCTGGTATTGCAGTATCTCCAGGACCGGTGCACCCCTTCTTTAATGCAGTTTCTAAAATCAGAAAGAATTGAATTCAATGCTTTTTGTTCATTTTGCTTGTTTGTCGGATTTTGGGATGGACTCTTTGGCTTTGCTTTTCTTCTCCTCATTGGATTTTTCATGTTAAAAGTTGCAGAAGCCAGATGACAAGCTCATTTTGGTTCAACTTCAGCAACTGTGCATTGCATTGCCATGTAATGTAATGTAATGCAATGCTATCTATCTAGCTCTCCCTCTATACTTCCTTTTGGATAAACAGACATATTAGGCAAGCATTTTGGAGCTTTCACCTAAATAACTACAGGTGGTGAGATAAGCTGCACAATATAATTGACCTTTCAGTATATTGTTGCACACACACCATCTATTTAGCAAATGCCCTTGTTATCAACAGCAGCCTTTTAAACTCACCTGAGCTAACAGGTATGTGAGCTGGTTACTCTGCTGCGCTTAAAATTTCTTTTTTGGTTTGCTACAATGCCTTTTCTGAAACGTTGTCTCCCTCTGCTGGAACACTGACTTCTTTCATTTAATGCCTGCAGACTATAAAAGAGAAACCAACCCAAAAAGTTTGGTTGATTAGTCTGTGGCATTCTTTTAAACTGTTGCTTATGGCGGTCTCTGTGAGCTTCTCAGTGACATTCAGCCATCCAGGTATCCCGCCTGCAGTAGACGGAATGTGGCAATGGAACGCTGGCTGCGCGTGTCATAATAGGCTCTGAGCCTTTATATACCTGCGCACAGCAGCAGCCACCTTCAGTCTGCTGCTGGACAGCCAGCAGCAGCAGCAGCAGGAGAGGTAATTAATCAGCAACCCTCCTGCTAAGGGTAGACAGCTGCTCGTTCCACCCCCCCCCCGCCTTAATTGGTTCTCCTCCCTTCCAACGGTGTTGAGGCGGGTGGGAACAGCCGGGGGTTGAGGGTACTGTGCTAAAAGAGGTGGAGTTATGCAGATCTAAAACGCGTGGATTGCAGCAGCAGCAAGCCGAAAAGTGCAGGCATGTGAGGGATCTAGAGGTTGACAGCATGTCTTCTTAACGGGAGTCCAGGTGGCCATCTCCACAAATGGACTTTTCAGAATCCTTGGGTGGCACCGTAGTCGGAAACCAATTCTGGTTATCGCTTCTCGGCCTTTTGGCTAAGATCAAGTGTAGTATCTGTTCTTATCAGTTTAATATCTGATACGTCCCCTATCTGGGGACCATATATTAAATGGATTTTTAGAACAGGGAGATGGAAAAAGAGCTTGCTCTGTCCACTCCACGCATTGACCTGGTATTGCAGTATCTCCAGGACCGGTGCACCCCTTCTTTAATGCAGTTTCTAAAATCAGAAAGAATTGAATTCAATGCTTTTTGTTCATTTTGCTTGTTTGTCGGATTTTGGGATGGACTCTTTGGCTTTGCTTTTCTTCTCCTCATTGGATTTTTCATGTTAAAAGTTGCAGAAGCCAGATGACAAGCTCATTTTGGTTCAACTTCAGCAACTGTGCATTGCATTGCCATGTAATGTAATGTAATGCAATGCTATCTATCTAGCTCTCCCTCTATACTTCCTTTTGGATAAACAGACATATTAGGCAAGCATTTTGGAGCTTTCACCTAAATAACTACAGGTGGTGAGATAAGCTGCACAATATAATTGACCTTTCAGTATATTGTTGCACACACACCATCTATTTAGCAAATGCCCTTGTTATCAACAGCAGCCTTTTAAACTCACCTGAGCTAACAGGTATGTGAGCTGGTTACTCTGCTGCGCTTAAAATTTCTTTTTTGGTTTGCTACAATGCCTTTTCTGAAACGTTGTCTCCCTCTGCTGGAACACTGACTTCTTTCATTTAATGCCTGCAGACTATAAAAGAGAAACCAACCCAAAAAGATTGGTTGATTAGTCTGTGGCATTCTTTTAAACTGTTGCTTATGGCGGTCTCTGTGAGCTTCTCAGTGACATTCAGCCATCCAGGTATCCCGCCTGCAGTAGACGGAATGTGGCAATGGAACGCTGGCTGCGCGTGTCATAATAGGCTCTGAGCCTTTATATACCTGCGCACAGCAGCAGCCACCTTCAGTCTGCTGCTGGACAGCCAGCAGCAGCAGCAGCAGGAGAGGTAATTAATCAGCAACCCTCCTGCTAAGGGTAGACAGCTGCTCGTTCCACCCCCCCCCCCCGCCTTAATTGGTTCTCCTCCCTTCCAACGGTGTTGAGGCGGGTGGGAACAGCCGGGGGTTGAGGGTACTGTGCTAAAAGAGGTGGAGTTATGCAGATCTAAAACGCGTGGATTGCAGCAGCAGCAAGCCGAAAAGTGCAGGCATGTGAGGGATCTAGAGGTTGACAGCATGTCTTCTTAACGGGAGTCCAGGTGGCCATCTCCACAAATGGACTTTTCAGAATCCTTGGGTGGCACCGTAGTCGGAAACCAATTCTGGTTATCGCTTCTCGGCCTTTTGGCTAAGATCAAGTGTAGTATCTGTTCTTATCAGTTTAATATCTGATACGTCCCCTATCTGGGGACCATATATTAAATGGATTTTTAGAACAGGGAGATGGAAAAAGAGCTTGCTCTGTCCACTCCACGCATTGACCTGGTATTGCAGTATCTCCAGGACCGGTGCACCCCTTCTTTAATGCAGTTTCTAAAATCAGAAAGAATTGAATTCAATGCTTTTTGTTCATTTTGCTTGTTTGTCGGATTTTGGGATGGACTCTTTGGCTTTGCTTTTCTTCTCCTCATTGGATTTTTCATGTTAAAAGTTGCAGAAGCCAGATGACAAGCTCATTTTGGTTCAACTTCAGCAACTGTGCATTGCATTGCCATGTAATGTAATGTAATGCAATGCTATCTATCTAGCTCTCCCTCTATACTTCCTTTTGGATAAACAGACATATTAGGCAAGCATTTTGGAGCTTTCACCTAAATAACTACAGGTGGTGAGATAAGCTGCACAATATAATTGACCTTTCAGTATATTGTTGCACACACACCATCTATTTAGCAAATGCCCTTGTTATCAACAGCAGCCTTTTAAACTCACCTGAGCTAACAGGTATGTGAGCTGGTTACTCTGCTGCGCTTAAAATTTCTTTTTTGGTTTGCTACAATGCCTTTTCTGAAACGTTGTCTCCCTCTGCTGGAACACTGACTTCTTTCATTTAATGCCTGCAGACTATAAAAGAGAAACCAACCCAAAAAGTTTGGTTGATTAGTCTGTGGCATTCTTTTAAACTGTTGCTTATGGCGGTCTCTGTGAGCTTCTCAGTGACATTCAGCCATCCAGGTATCCCGCCTGCAGTAGACGGAATGTGGCAATGGAACGCTGGCTGCGCGTGTCATAATAGGCTCTGAGCCTTTATATACCTGCGCACAGCAGCAGCCACGTTCAGTCTGCTGCTGGACAGCCAGCAGCAGCAGCAGCAGGAGAGGTAATTAATCAGCAACCCTCCTGCTAAGGGTAGACAGCTGCTCGTTCCACCCCCCCCCCCGCCTTAATTGGTTCTCCTCCCTTCCAACGGTGTTGAGGCGGGTGGGAACAGCCGGGGGTTGAGGGTACTGTGCTAAAAGAGGTGGAGTTATGCAGATCTAAAACGCGTGGATTGCAGCAGCAGCAAGCCGAAAAGTGCAGGCATGTGAGGGATCTAGAGGTTGACAGCATGTCTTCTTAACGGGAGTCCAGGTGGCCATCTCCACAAATGGACTTTTCAGAATCCTTGGGTGGCACCGTAGTCGGAAACCAATTCTGGTTATCGCTTCTCGGCCTTTTGGCTAAGATCAAGTGTAGTATCTGTTCTTATCAGTTTAATATCTGATACGTCCCCTATCTGGGGACCATATATTAAATGGATTTTTAGAACAGGGAGATGGAAAAAGAGCTTGCTCTGTCCACTCCACGCATTGACCTGGTATTGCAGTATCTCCAGGACCGGTGCACCCCTTCTTTAATGCAGTTTCTAAAATCAGAAAGAATTGAATTCAATGCTTTTTGTTCATTTTGCTTGTTTGTCGGATTTTGGGATGGACTCTTTGGCTTTGCTTTTCTTCTCCTCATTGGATTTTTCATGTTTAAAGTTGCAGAAGCCAGATGACAAGCTCATTTTGGTTCAACTTCAGCAACTGTGCATTGCATTGCCATGTAATGTAATGTAATGCAATGCTATCTATCTAGCTCTCCCTCTATACTTCCTTTTGGATAAACAGACATATTAGGCAAGCATTTTGGAGCTTTCACCTAAATAACTACAGGTGGTGAGATAAGCTGCACAATATAATTGACCTTTCAGTATATTGTTGCACACACACCATCTATTTAGCAAATGCCCTTGTTATCAACAGCAGCCTTTTAAACTCACCTGAGCTAACAGGTATGTGAGCTGGTTACTCTGCTGCGCTTAAAATTTCTTTTTTGGTTTGCTACAATGCCTTTTCTGAAACGTTGTCTCCCTCTGCTGGAACACTGACTTCTTTCATTTAATGCCTGCAGACTATGAAAGAGAAACCAACCCAAAAAGTTTGGTTGATTAGTCTGTGGCATTCTTTTAAACTGTTGCTTATGGCGGTCTCTGTGAGCTTCTCAGTGACATTCAGCCATCCAGGTATCCCGCCTGCAGTAGACGTAATGTGGCAATGGAACGCTGGCTGCGCGTGTCATAATAGGCTCTGAGCCTTTATATACCTGCGCACAGCAGCAGCCACCTTCAGTCTGCTGCTGGACAGCCAGCAGCAGCAGCAGCAGGAGAGGTAATTAATCAGCAACCCTCCTGCTAAGGGTAGACAGCTGCTCGTTCCACCCCCCCCCCCCCGCCTTAATTGGTTCTCCTCCCTTCCAACGGTGTTGAGGCGGGTGGGAACAGCCGGGGGTTGAGGGTACTGTGCTAAAAGAGGTGGAGTTATGCAGATCTAAAACGCGTGGATTGCAGCAGCAGCAAGCCGAAAAGTGCAGGCATGTGAGGGATCTAGAGGTTGACAGCATGTCTTCTTAACGGGAGTCCAGGTGGCCATCTCCACAAATGGACTTTTCAGAATCCTTGGGTGGCACCGTAGTCGGAAACCAATTCTGGTTATCGCTTCTCGGCCTTTTGGCTAAGATCAAGTGTAGTATCTGTTCTTATCAGTTTAATATCTGATACGTCCCCTATCTGGGGACCATATATTAAATGGATTTTTAGAACAGGGAGATGGAAAAAGAGCTTGCTCTGTCCACTCCACGCATTGACCTGGTATTGCAGTATCTCCAGGACCGGTGCACCCCTTCTTTAATGCAGTTTCTAAAATCAGAAAGAATTGAATTCAATGCTTTTTGTTCATTTTGCTTGTTTGTCGGATTTTGGGATGGACTCTTTGGCTTTGCTTTTCTTCTCCTCATTGGATTTTTCATGTTAAAAGTTGCAGAAGCCAGATGACAAGCTCATTTTGGTTCAACTTCAGCAACTGTGCATTGCATTGCCATGTAATGTAATGTAATGCAATGCTATCTATCTAGCTCTCCCTCTATACTTCCTTTTGGATAAACAGACATATTAGGCAAGCATTTTGGAGCTTTCACCTAAATAACTACAGGTGGTGAGATAAGCTGCACAATATAATTGACCTTTCAGTATATTGTTGCACACACACCATCTATTTAGCAAATGCCCTTGTTATCAACAGCAGCCTTTTAAACTCACCTGAGCTAACAGGTATGTGAGCTGGTTACTCTGCTGCGCTTAAAATTTCTTTTTTGGTTTGCTACAATGCCTTTTCTGAAACGTTGTCTCCCTCTGCTGGAACACTGACTTCTTTCATTTAATGCCTGCAGACTATAAAAGAGAAACCAACCCAAAAAGATTGGTTGATTAGTCTGTGGCATTCTTTTAAACTGTTGCTTATGGCGGTCTCTGTGAGCTTCTCAGTGACATTCAGCCATCCAGGTATCCCGCCTGCAGTAGACGGAATGTGGCAATGGAACGCTGGCTGCGCGTGTCATAATAGGCTCTGAGCCTTTATATACCTGCGCACAGCAGCAGCCACCTTCAGTCTGCTGCTGGACAGCCAGCAGCAGCAGCAGCAGGAGAGGTAATTAATCAGCAACCCTCCTGCTAAGGGTAGACAGCTGCTCGTTCCACCCCCCCCCCCCCCGCCTTAATTGGTTCTCCTCCCTTCCAACGGTGTTGAGGCGGGTGGGAACAGCCGGGGGTTGAGGGTACTGTGCTAAAAGAGGTGGAGTTATGCAGATCTAAAACGCGTGGATTGCAGCAGCAGCAAGCCGAAAAGTGCAGGCATGTGAGGGATCTAGAGGTTGACAGCATGTCTTCTTAACGGGAGTCCAGGTGGCCATCTCCACAAATGGACTTTTCAGAATCCTTGGGTGGCACCGTAGTCGGAAACCAATTCTGGTTATCGCTTCTCGGCCTTTTGGCTAAGATCAAGTGTAGTATCTGTTCTTATCAGTTTAATATCTGATACGTCCCCTATCTGGGGACCATATATTAAATGGATTTTTAGAACAGGGAGATGGAAAAAGAGCTTGCTCTGTCCACTCCACGCATTGACCTGGTATTGCAGTATCTCCAGGACCGGTGCACCCCTTCTTTAATGCAGTTTCTAAAATCAGAAAGAATTGAATTCAATGCTTTTTGTTCATTTTGCTTGTTTGTCGGATTTTGGGATGGACTCTTTGGCTTTGCTTTTCTTCTCCTCATTGGATTTTTCATGTTAAAAGTTGCAGAAGCCAGATGACAAGCTCATTTTGGTTCAACTTCAGCAACTGTGCATTGCATTGCCATGTAATGTAATGTAATGCAATGCTATCTATCTAGCTCTCCCTCTATACTTCCTTTTGGATAAACAGACATATTAGGCAAGCATTTTGGAGCTTTCACCTAAATAACTACAGGTGGTGAGATAAGCTGCACAATATAATTGACCTTTCAGTATATTGTTGCACACACACCATCTATTTAGCAAATGCCCTTGTTATCAACAGCAGCCTTTTAAACTCACCTGAGCTAACAGGTATGTGAGCTGGTTACTCTGCTGCGCTTAAAATTTCTTTTTTGGTTTGCTACAATGCCTTTTCTGAAACGTTGTCTCCCTCTGCTGGAACACTGACTTCTTTCATTTAATGCCTGCAGACTATAAAAGAGAAACCAACCCAAAAAGTTTGGTTGATTAGTCTGTGGCATTCTTTTAAACTGTTGCTTATGGCGGTCTCTGTGAGCTTCTCAGTGACATTCAGCCATCCAGGTATCCCGCCTGCAGTAGACGGAATGTGGCAATGGAACGCTGGCTGCGCGTGTCATAATAGGCTCTGAGCCTTTATATACCTGCGCACAGCAGCAGCCACCTTCAGTCTGCTGCTGGACAGCCAGCAGCAGCAGCAGCAGGAGAGGTAATTAATCAGCAACCCTCCTGCTAAGGGTAGACAGCTGCTCGTTCCACCCCCCCCCCCCGCCTTAATTGGTTCTCCTCCCTTCCAACGGTGTTGAGGCGGGTGGGAACAGCCGGGGGTTGAGGGTACTGTGCTAAAAGAGGTGGAGTTATGCAGATCTA
Source organism: Phyllobates terribilis (assembly GCF_046119375.1). NCBI lineage: Eukaryota > Metazoa > Chordata > Amphibia > Anura > Dendrobatidae > Phyllobates > Phyllobates terribilis. Next base: position 9,074,532 of record NW_027362800.1, on the reverse strand, counting down.
AAACGCGTGGATTGCAGCAGCAGCAAGCCGAAAAGTGCAGGCATGTGAGGGATCTAGAGGTTGACAGCATGTCTTCTTAACGGGAGTCCAGGTGGCCATCTCCACAAATGGACTTTTCAGAATCCTTGGGTGGCACCGTAGTCGGAAACCAATTCTGGTTATCGCTTCTCGGCCTTTTGGCTAAGATCAAGTGTAGTATCTGTTCTTATCAGTTTAATATCTGATACGTCCCCTATCTGGGGACCATATATTAAATGGATTTTTAGAACAGGGAGATGGAAAAAGAGCTTGCTCTGTCCACTCCACGCATTGACCTGGTATTGCAGTATCTCCAGGACCGGTGCACCCCTTCTTTAATGCAGTTTCTAAAATCAGAAAGAATTGAATTCAATGCTTTTTGTTCATTTTGCTTGTTTGTCGGATTTTGGGATGGACTCTTTGGCTTTGCTTTTCTTCTCCTCATTGGATTTTTCATGTTAAAAGTTGCAGAAGCCAGATGACAAGCTCATTTTGGTTCAACTTCAGCAACTGTGCATTGCATTGCCATGTAATGTAATGTAATGCAATGCTATCTATCTAGCTCTCCCTCTATACTTCCTTTTGGATAAACAGACATATTAGGCAAGCATTTTGGAGCTTTCACCTAAATAACTACAGGTGGTGAGATAAGCTGCACAATATAATTGACCTTTCAGTATATTGTTGCACACACACCATCTATTTAGCAAATGCCCTTGTTATCAACAGCAGCCTTTTAAACTCACCTGAGCTAACAGGTATGTGAGCTGGTTACTCTGCTGCGCTTAAAATTTCTTTTTTGGTTTGCTACAATGCCTTTTCTGAAACGTTGTCTCCCTCTGCTGGAACACTGACTTCTTTCATTTAATGCCTGCAGACTATAAAAGAGAAACCAACCCAAAAAGTTTGGTTGATTAGTCTGTGGCATTCTTTTAAACTGTTGCTTATGGCGGTCTCTGTGAGCTTCTCAGTGACATTCAGCCATCCAGGTATCCCGCCTGCAGTAGACGGAATGTGGCAATGGAACGCTGGCTGCGCGTGTCATAATAGGCTCTGAGCCTTTATATACCTGCGCACAGCAGCAGCCACCTTCAGTCTGCTGCTGGACAGCCAGCAGCAGCAGCAGCAGGAGAGGTAATTAATCAGCAACCCTCCTGCTAAGGGTAGACAGCTGCTCGTTCCACCCCCCCCCCGCCTTAATTGGTTCTCCTCCCTTCCAACGGTGTTGAGGCGGGTGGGAACAGCCGGGGGTTGAGGGTACTGTGCTAAAAGAGGTGGAGTTATGCAGATCTAAAACGCGTGGATTGCAGCAGCAGCAAGCCGAAAAGTGCAGGCATGTGAGGGATCTAGAGGTTGACAGCATGTCTTCTTAACGGGAGTCCAGGTGGCCATCTCCACAAATGGACTTTTCAGAATCCTTGGGTGGCACCGTAGTCGGAAACCAATTCTGGTTATCGCTTCTCGGCCTTTTGGCTAAGATCAAGTGTAGTATCTGTTCTTATCAGTTTAATATCTGATATGTCCCCTATCTGGGGACCATATATTAAATGGATTTTTAGAACAGGGAGATGGAAAAAGAGCTTGCTCTGTCCATTCCACGCATTGACCTGGTATTGCAGTATCTCCAGGACCGGTGCACCCCTTCTTTAATGCAGTTTCTAAAATCAGAAAGAATTGAATTCAATGCTTTTTGTTCATTTTGCTTGTTTGTCGGATTTTGGGATGGACTCTTTGGCTTTGCTTTTCTTCTCCTCATTGGATTTTTCATGTTAAAAGTTGCAGAAGCCAGATGACAAGCTCATTTTGGTTCAACTTCAGCAACTGTGCATTGCATTGCCATGTAATGTAATGTAATGCAATGCTATCTATCTAGCTCTCCCTCTATACTTCCTTTTGGATAAACAGACATATTAGGCAAGCATTTTGGAGCTTTCACCTAAATAACTACAGGTGGTGAGATAAGCTGCACAATATAATTGACCTTTCAGTATATTGTTGCACACACACCATCTATTTAGCAAATGCCCTTGTTATCAACAGCAGCCTTTTAAACTCACCTGAGCTAACAGGTATGTGAGCTGGTTACTCTGCTGCGCTTAAAATTTCTTTTTTGGTTTGCTACAATGCCTTTTCTGAAACGGTGTCTCCCTCTGCTGGAACACTGACTTCTTTCATTTAATGCCTGCAGACTATAAAAGAGAAACCAACCCAAAAAGTTTGGTTGATTAGTCTGTGGCATTCTTTTAAACTGTTGCTTATGGCGGTCTCTGTGAGCTTCTCAGTGACATTCAGCCATCCAGGTATCCCGCCTGCAGTAGACGGAATGTGGCAATGGAACGCTGGCTGCGCGTGTCATAATAGGCTCTGAGCCTTTATGTACCTGCGCACAGCAGCAGCCACCTTCAGTCTGCTGCTGGACAGCCAGCAGCAGCAGCAGCAGGAGAGGTAATTAATCAGCAACCCTCCTGCTAAGGGTAGACAGCTGCTCGTTCCACCCCCCCCCCCGCCTTAATTGGTTCTCCTCCCTTCCAACGGTGTTGAGGCGGGTGGGAACAGCCGGGGGTTGAGGGTACTGTGCTAAAAGAGGTGGAATTATGCAGATCTAAAACGCGTGGATTGCAGCAGCAGCAAGCCGAAAAGTGCAGGCATGTGAGGGATCTAGAGGTTGACAGCATGTCTTCTTAACGGGAGTCCAGGTGGCCATCTCCACAAATGGACTTTTCAGAATCCTTGGGTGGCACCGTAGTCGGAAACCAATTCTGGTTATCGCTTCTCGGCCTTTTGGCTAAGATCAAGTGTAGTATCTGTTCTTATCAGTTTAATATCTGATACGTCCCCTATCTGGGGACCATATATTAAATGGATTTTTAGAACAGGGAGATGGAAAAAGAGCTTGCTCTGTCCACTCCACGTATTGACCTGGTATTGCAGTATCTCCAGGACCGGTGCACCCCTTCTTTAATGCAGTTTCTAAAATCAGAAAGAATTGAATTCAATGCTTTTTGTTCATTTTGCTTGTTTGTCGGATTTTGGGATGGACTCTTTGGCTTTGCTTTTCTTCTCCTCATTGGATTTTTCATGTTAAAAGTTGCAGAAGCCAGATGACAAGCTCATTTTGGTTCAACTTCAGCAACTGTGCATTGCATTGCCATGTAATGTAATGTAATGCAATGCTATCTATCTAGCTCTCCCTCTATACTTCCTTTTGGATAAACAGACATATTAGGCAAGCATTTTGGAGCTTTCACCTAAATAACTACAGGTGGTGAGATAAGCTGCACAATATAATTGACCTTTCAGTATATTGTTGCACACACACCATCTATTTAGCAAATGCCCTTGTTATCAACAGCAGCCTTTTAAACTCACCTGAGCTAACAGGTATGTGAGCTGGTTACTCTGCTGCGCTTAAAATTTCTTTTTTGGTTTGCTACAATGCCTTTTCTGAAACGTTGTCTCCCTCTGCTGGAACACTGACTTCTTTCATTTAATGCCTGCAGACTATAAAAGAGAAACCAACCCAAAAAGTTTGGTTGATTAGTCTGTGGCATTCTTTTAAACTGTTGCTTATGGCGGTCTCTGTGAGCTTCTCAGTGACATTCAGCCATCCAGGTATCCCGCCTGCAGTAGACGGAATGTGGCAATGGAACGCTGGCTGCGCGTGTCATAATAGGCTCTGAGCCTTTATATACCTGCGCACAGCAGCAGCCACCTTCAGTCTGCTGCTGGACAGCCAGCAGCAGCAGCAGCAGGAGAGGTAATTAATCAGCAACCCTCCTGCTAAGGGTAGACAGCTGCTCGTTCCACCCCCCCCCCCGCCTTAATTGGTTCTCCTCCCTTCCAACGGTGTTGAGGCGGGTGGGAACAGCCGGGGGTTGAGGGTACTGTGCTAAAAGAGGTGGAGTTATGCAGATCTAAAACGCGTGGATTGCAGCAGCAGCAAGCCGAAAAGTGCAGGCATGTGAGGGATCTAGAGGTTGACAGCATGTCTTCTTAACGGGAGTCCAGGTGGCCATCTCCACAAATGGACTTTTCAGAATCCTTGGGTGGCACCGTAGTCGGAAACCAATTCTGGTTATCGCTTCTCTGCCTTTTGGCTAAGATCAAGTGTAGTATCTGTTCTTATCAGTTTAATATCTGATACGTCCCCTATCTGGGGACCATATATTAAATGGATTTTTAGAACAGGGAGATGGAAAAAGAGCTTGCTCTGTCCACTCCACGCATTGACCTGGTATTGCAGTATCTCCAGGACCGGTGCACCCCTTCTTTAATGCAGTTTCTAAAATCAGAAAGAATTGAATTCAATGCTTTTTGTTCATTTTGCTTGTTTGTCGGATTTTGGGATGGACTCTTTGGCTTTGCTTTTCTTCTCCTCATTGGATTTTTCATGTTAAAAGTTGCAGAAGCCAGATGACAAGCTCATTTTGGTTCAACTTCAGCAACTGTGCATTGCATTGCCATGTAATGTAATGTAATGCAATGCTATCTATCTAGCTCTCCCTCTATACTTCCTTTTGGATAAACAGACATATTAGGCAAGCATTTTGGAGCTTTCACCTAAATAACTACAGGTGGTGAGATAAGCTGCACAATATAATTGACCTTTCAGTATATTGTTGCACACACACCATCTATTTAGCAAATGCCCTTGTTATCAACAGCAGCCTTTTAAACTCACCTGAGCTAACAGGTATGTGAGCTGGTTACTCTGCTGCGCTTAAAATTTCTTTTTTGGTTTGCTACAATGCCTTTTCTGAAACGTTGTCTCCCTCTGCTGGAACACTGACTTCTTTCATTTAATGCCTGCAGACTATAAAAGAGAAACCAACCCAAAAAGTTTGGTTGATTAGTCTGTGGCATTCTTTTAAACTGTTGCTTATGGCGGTTTCTGTGAGCTTCTCAGTGACATTCAGCCATCCAGGTATCCCGCCTGCAGTAGACGGAATGTGGCAATGGAACGCTGGCTGCGCGTGTCATAATAGGCTCTGAGCCTTTATATACCTGCGCACAGCAGCAGCCACCTTCAGTCTGCTGCTGGACAGCCAGCAGCAGCAGCAGGAGAGGTAATTAATCAGCAACCCTCCTGCTAAGGGTAGACAGCTGCTCGTTCCACCCCCCCCCGCCTTAATTGGTTCTCCTCCCTTCCAACGGTGTTGAGGCGGGTGGGAACAGCCGGGGGTTGAGGGTACTGTGCTAAAAGAGGTGGAGTTATGCAGATCTAAAACGCGTGGATTGCAGCAGCAGCAAGCCGAAAAGTGCAGGCATGTGAGGGATCTAGAGGTTGACAGCATGTCTTCTTAACGGGAGTCCAGGTGGCCATCTCCACAAATGGACTTTTCAGAATCCTTGGGTGGCACCGTAGTCGGAAACCAATTCTGGTTATCGCTTCTCGGCCTTTTGGCTAAGATCAAGTGTAGTATCTGTTCTTATCAGTTTAATATCTGATACGTCCCCTATCTGGGGACCATATATTAAATGGATTTTTAGAACAGGGAGATGGAAAAAGAGCTTGCTCTGTCCACTCCACGCATTGACCTGGTATTGCAGTATCTCCAGGACCGGTGCACCCCTTCTTTAATGCAGTTTCTAAAATCAGAAAGAATTGAATTCAATGCTTTTTGTTCATTTTGCTTGTTTGTCGGATTTTGGGATGGACTCTTTGGCTTTGCTTTTCTTCTCCTCATTGGATTTTTCATGTTAAAAGTTGCAGAAGCCAGATGACAAGCTCATTTTGGTTCAACTTCAGCAACTGTGCATTGCATTGCCATGTAATGTAATGTAATGCAATGCTATCTATCTAGCTCTCCCTCTATACTTCCTTTTGGATAAACAGACATATTAGGCAAGCATTTTGGAGCTTTCACCTAAATAACTACAGGTGGTGAGATAAGCTGCACAATATAATTGACCTTTCAGTATATTGTTGCACACACACCATCTATTTAGCAAATGCCCTTGTTATCAACAGCAGCCTTTTAAACTCACCTGAGCTAACAGGTATGTGAGCTGGTTACTCTGCTGCGCTTAAAATTTCTTTTTTGGTTTGCTACAATGCCTTTTCTGAAACGTTGTCTCCCTCTGCTGGAACACTGACTTCTTTCATTTAATGCCTGCAGACTATAAAAGAGAAACCAACCCAAAAAGTTTGGTTGATTAGTCTGTGGCATTCTTTTAAACTGTTGCTTATGGCGGTCTCTGTGAGCTTCTCAGTGACATTCAGCCATCCAGGTATCCCGCCTGCAGTAGACGGAATGTGGCAATGGAACGCTGGCTGCGCGTGTCATAATAGGCTCTGAGTTTTATATACCTGCGCACAGCAGCAGCCACCTTCAGTCTGCTGCTGGACAGCCAGCAGCAGCAGCAGCAGGAGAGGTAATTAATCAGCAACCCTCCTGCTAAGGGTAGAGAGCTGCTCGTTCCACCCCCCCCCCCCGCCTTAATTGGTTCTCCTCCCTTCCAACGGTGTTGAGGCGGGTGGGAACAGCCGGGGGTTGAGGGTACTGTGCTAAAAGAGGTGGAATTATGCAGATCTAAAACGCGTGGATTGCAGCAGCAGCAAGCCGAAAAGTGCAGGCATGTGAGGGATCTAGAGGTTGACAGCATGTCTTCTTAACGGGAGTCCAGGTGGCCATCTCCACAAATGGACTTTTCAGAATCCTTGGGTGGCACCGTAGTCGGAAACCAATTCTGGTTATCGCTTCTCGGCCTTTTGGCTAAGATCAAGTGTAGTATCTGTTCTTATCAGTTTAATATCTGATACGTCCCCTATCTGGGGACCATATATTAAATGGATTTTTAGAACAGGGAGATGGAAAAAGAGCTTGCTCTGTCCACTCCACGCATTGACCTGGTATTGCAGTATCTCCAGGACCGGTGCACCCCTTCTTTAATGCAGTTTCTAAAATCAGAAAGAATTGAATTCAATGCTTTTTGTTCATTTTGCTTGGTTGTCGGATTTTGGGATGGACTCTTTGGCTTTGCTTTTCTTCTCCTCATTGGATTTTTCATGTTAAAAGTTGCAGAAGCCAGATGACAAGCTCATTTTGGTTCAACTTCAGCAACTGTGCATTGCATTGCCATGTAATGTAATGTAATGCAATGCTATCTATCTAGCTCTCCCTCTATACTTCCTTTTGGATAAACAGACATATTAGGCAAGCATTTTGGAGCTTTCACCTAAATAACTACAGGTGGTGAGATAAGCTGCACAATATAATTGACCTTTCAGTATATTGTTGCACACACACCATCTATTTAGCAAATGCCCTTGTTATCAACAGCAGCCTTTTAAACTCACCTGAGCTAACAGGTATGTGAGCTGGTTACTCTGCTGCGCTTAAAATTTCTTTTTTGGTTTGCTACAATGCCTTTTCTGAAACGTTGTCTCCCTCTGCTGGAACACTGACTTCTTTCATTTAATGCCTGCAGACTATAAAAGAGAAACCAACCCAAAAAGTTTGGTTGATTAGTCTGTGGCATTCTTTTAAACTGTTGCTTATGGTGGTCTCTGTGAGCTTCTCAGTGACATTCAGCCATCCAGGTATCCCGCCTGCAGTAGACGGAATGTGGCAATGGAACGCTGGCTGCGCGTGTCATAATAGGCTCTGAGCCTTTATATACCTGCGCACAGCAGCAGCCACCTTCAGTCTGCTGCTGGACAGCCAGCAGCAGCAGCAGCAGGAGAGGTAATTAATCAGCAACCCTCCTGCTAAGGGTAGACAGCTGCTCGTTCCACCCCCCCCCCCCGCCTTAATTGGTTCTCCTCCCTTCCAACGGTGTTGAGGCGGGTGGGAACAGCCGGGGGTTGAGGGTACTGTGCTAAAAGAGGTGGAGTTATGCAGATCTAAAACGCGTGGATTGCAGCAGCAGCAAGCCGAAAAGTGCAGGCATGTGAGGGATCTAGAGGTTGACAGCATGTCTTCTTAACGGGAGTCCAGGTGGCCATCTCCACAAATGGACTTTTCAGAATCCTTGGGTGGCACCGTAGTCGGAAACCAATTCTGGTTATCGCTTCTCGGCCTTTTGGCTAAGATCAAGTGTAGTATCTGTTCTTATCAGTTTAATATCTGATACGTCCCCTATCTGGGGACCATATATTAAATGGATTTTTAGAACAGGGAGATGGAAAAAGAGCTTGCTCTGTCCACTCCACGCATTGACCTGGTATTGCAGTATCTCCAGGACCGGTGCACCCCTTCTTTAATGCAGTTTCTAAAATCAGAAAGAATTGAATTCAATGCTTTTTGTTCATTTTGCTTGGTTGTCGGATTTTGGGATGGACTCTTTGGCTTTGCTTTTCTTCTCCTCATTGGATTTTTCATGTTAAAAGTTGCAGAAGCCAGATGACAAGCTCATTTTGGTTCAACTTCAGCAACTGTGCATTGCATTGCCATGTAATGTAATGTAATGCAATGCTATCTATCTAGCTCTCCCTCTATACTTCCTTTTGGATAAACAGACATATTAGGCAAGCATTTTGGAGCTTTCACCTAAATAACTACAGGTGGTGAGATAAGCTGCACAATATAATTGACCTTTCAGTATATTGTTGCACACACACCATCTATTTAGCAAATGCCCTTGTTATCAACAGCAGCCTTTTAAACTCACCTGAGCTAACAGGTATGTGAGCTGGTTACTCTGCTGCGCTTAAAATTTCTTTTTTGGTTTGCTACAATGCCTTTTCTGAAACGTTGTCTCCCTCTGCTGGAACACTGACTTCTTTCATTTAATGCCTGCAGACTATAAAAGAGAAACCAACCCAAAAAGTTTGGTTGATTAGTCTGTGGCATTCTTTTAAACTGTTGCTTATGGCGGTCTCTGTGAGCTTCTCAGTGACATTCAGCCATCCAGGTATCCCGCATGCAGTAGACGGAATGTGGCAATGGAACGCTGGCTGCGCGTGTCATAATAGGCTCTGAGCCTTTATATACCTGCGCACAGCAGCAGCCACCTTCAGTCTGCTGCTGGACAGCCAGCAGCAGCAGCAGCAGGAGAGGTAATTAATCAGCAACCCTCCTGCTAAGGGTAGACAGCTGCTCGTTCCACCCCCCCCCCCCCCGCCTTAATTGGTTCTCCTCCCTTCCAACGGTGTTGAGGCGGGTGGGAACAGCCGGGGGTTGAGGGTACTGTGCTAAAAGAGGTGGAGTTATGCAGATCTAAAACGCGTGGATTGCAGCAGCAGCAAGCCGAAAAGTGCAGGCATGTGAGGGATCTAGAGGTTGACAGCATGTCTTCTTAACGGGAGTCCAGGTGGCCATCTCCACAAATGGACTTTTCAGAATCCTTGGGTGGCACCGTAGTCGGAAACCAATTCTGGTTATCGCTTCTCGGCCTTTTGGCTAAGATCAAGTGTAGTATCTGTTCTTATCAGTTTAATATCTGATACGTCCCCTATCTGGTGACCATATATTAAATGGATTTTTAGAACAGGGAGATGGAAAAAGAGCTTTGCTCTGTCCACTCCACGCATTGACCTGGTATTGCAGTATCTCCAGGACCGGTGCACCCCTTCTTTAATGCAGTTTCTAAAATCAGAAAGAATTGAATTCAATGCTTTTTGTTCATTTTGCTTGTTTGTCGGATTTTGGGATGGACTCTTTGGCTTTGCTTTTCTTCTCCTCATTGGATTTTTCATGTTAAAAGTTGCAGAAGCCAGATGACAAGCTCATTTTGGTTCAACTTCAGCAACTGTGCATTGCATTGCCATGTAATGTAATGTAATGCAATGCTATCTATCTAGCTCTCCCTCTATACTTCCTTTTGGATAAACAGACATATTAGGCAAGCATTTTGGAGCTTTCACCTAAATAACTACAGGTGGTGAGATAAGCTGCACAATATAATTGACCTTTCAGTATATTGTTGCACACACACCATCTATTTAGCAAATGCCCTTGTTATCAACAGCAGCCTTTTAAACTCACCTGAGCTAACAGGTATGTGAGCTGGTTACTCTGCTGCGCTTAAAATTTCTTTTTTGGTTTGCTACAATGCCTTTTCTGAAACGTTGTCTCCCTCTTCTGGAACACTGACTTCTTTCATTTAATGCCTGCAGACTATAAAAGAGAAACCAACCCAAAAAGTTTGGTTGATTAGTCTGTGGCATTCTTTTAAACTGTTGCTTATGGCGGTCTCTGTGAGCTTCTCAGTGACATTCAGCCATCCAGGTATCCCGCCTGCAGTAGACGGAATGTGGCAATGGAACGCTGGCTGCGCGTGTCATAATAGGCTCTGAGCCTTTATATACCTGCGCACAGCAGCAGCCACCTTCAGTCTGCTGCTGGACAGCCAGCAGCAGCAGCAGCAGGAGAGGTAATTAATCAGCAACCTCCTGCTAAGGGTAGACAGCTGCTCGTTCCACCCCCCCCCCCCCCGCCTTAATTGGTTCTCCTCCCTTCCAACGGTGTTGAGGCGGGTGGGAACAGCCGGGGGTTGAGGGTACTGTGCTAAAAGAGGTGGAGTTATGCAGATCTAAAACGCGTGGATTGCAGCAGCAGCAAGCCGAAAAGTGCAGGCATGTGAGGGATCTAGAGGTTGACAGCATGTCTTCTTAACGGGAGTCCAGGTGGCCATCTCCACAAATGGACTTTTCAGAATCCTTGGGTGGCACCGTAGTCGGAAACCAATTCTGGTTATCGCTTCTCGGCCTTTTGGCTAAGATCAAGTGTAGTATCTGTTCTTATCAGTTTAATATCTGATACGTCCCCTATCTGGGGACCATATTTTAAATGGATTTTTAGAACAGGGAGATGGAAAAAGAGCTTGCTCTGTCCACTCCACGCATTGACCTGGTATTGCAGTATCTCCAGGACCGGTGCACCCCTTCTTTAATGCAGTTTCTAAATCAGAAAGAATTGAATTCAATGCTTTTTGTTCATTTTGCTTGTTTGTCGGATTTTGGGATGGACTCTTTGGCTTTGCTTTTCTTCTCCTCATTGGATTTTTCATGTTAAAAGTTGCAGAAGCCAAATGACAAGCTCATTTTGGTTCAACTTCAGCAACTGTGCATTGCATTGCCATGTAATGTAATGTAATGCAATGCTATCTATCTAGCTCTCCCTCTATACTTCCTTTAGGATAAACAGACATATTAGGCAAGCATTTTGGAGCTTTCACCTAAATAACTACAGGTGGTGAGATAAGCTGCACAATATAATTGACCTTTCAGTATATTGTTGCACACACACCATCTATTTAGCAAATGCCCTTGTTATCAACAGCAGCCTTTTAAACTCACCTGAGCTAACAGGTATGTGAGCTGGTTACTCTGCTGCGCTTAAAATTTCTTTTTTGGTTTGCTACAATGCCTTTTCTGAAACGTTGTCTCCCTCTGCTGGAACACTGACTTCTTTCATTTAATGCTGCAGATATAAAAGAGAAACCAACCCAAAAAGTTTGGTTGATTAGTCTGTGGCATTCTTTTAAACTGTTGCTTATGGCGGTCTCTGTGAGCTTCTCAGTGACATTCAGCCATCCAGGTATCCCGCCTGCAGTAGACGGAATGTGGCAATGGAACGCTGGCTGCGCGTGTCATATTAGGCTCTGAGCCTTTTATATACCTGCGCACAGCAGCAGCCACCTTCAGTCTGCTGCTGGACAGCCAGCAGCAGCAGCAGCAGGAGAGGTAATTAATCAGCAACCCTCCTGCTAAGGGTAGACAGCTGCTCGTTCCACCCCCCCCCCCGCTTAATTGGTTCTCCTCCCTTCCAACGGTGTTGAGGCGGGTGGGAACAGCCGGGGGTTGAGGGTACTGTGCTAAAAGAGGTGGAGTTATGCAGATCTAAAACGAGTGGATTGCAGCAGCAGCAAGCCGAAAAGTGCAGGCATGTGAGGGATCTAGAGGTTGACAGCATGTCTTCTTAACGGGAGTCCAGGTGGCCATCTCCACAAATGGACTTTTCAGAATCCTTGGGTGGCACCGTAGTCGGAAACCAATTCTGGTTATCGCTTCTCGGCCTTTTGGCTAAGATCAAGTGTAGTATCTGTTCTTATCAGTTAAATCTGATACGTCCCCTATCTGGGGACCATATATTAAAATGGATTTTTAGAACAGGGAGATGGAAAAAGAGCTTGCTCTGTCACTCCACGCATTGACCTGGTATTGCAGTATCTCCAGGACCGGTGCACCCCTTCTTTAATGCAGTTTCTAAAATCAGAAAGAATTGAATTCAATGCTTTTGTTCATTTTGCTTGTTTGTCGGATTTTGGGATGGACTCTTTGGCTTTGCTTTTCTTCTCCTCATATGGATTTTCATGTTAAAAGTTGCAGAAGCCAGATGACAGCTCATTTTGGTTCAACTTCAGCAACTGTGCATTGCATTGCCATGTAATGTAATGTAATGCAATGCTATCTATCGAGCTCTCCCTCTATACATCCTTTTGGATAAACAGACATATTAGGCAAGCATTTTGGAGCTTTCACCTAAATAACTACAGGTGGTGAGATACGCTGCACAATATAATTGACCTTTCAGTATATTGTTGCACACACACCATCTATTTAGCAAAATGCCCTGTTATCAACAGCAGCCTTTTAAACTCACCTGAGCTAACAGGTATGTGAGCTGGTTACTCTGCTGCGCTTAAAATTTCTTTTTTGGTTTGCTACAATGCCTTTTCTGAAACGTTGTCTCCTCTGCTGGAACACTGACTTCTTTCATTTAATGCCTGCAGACTATAAAAGAGAAACCAACCCAAAAAGTTTGGTTGATTAGTCTGTGGCATTCTTTTAAACTGTTGCTATGGCGGTCTCTGTGAGCTTCTCAGTGACATTCAGCCATCCAGGTATCCCGCCTTCAGTAGACGGAATGTGGCAATGGAACGCTGGCTGCGCGTGTCATAATAGGCTCTGAAGCCTTTATATACCTGCGCACAGCAGCAGCCACCTCAGTCTGCTGCTGGACAGCCAGCAGCAGCAGCAGCAGGAGAGGTAATTAATCAGCAACCCTCCTGCCTAAGGGTAGACAGCTGCTCGTTCCACCCCCCCCCCGCCTTAATTGGTTCTCCTCCCTTCCAACGGTGTTGAGGCGGGTGGGAACAGCCGGGGGTTGAGGGTACTGTGGCTAAAAGAGGTGGAGTTATGCAGATCTAAAACCCGTGGATTGCAGCAGCAGCAAGCCGAAAAGTGCAGGCATGTGAGGGATCTAGAGGTTGACAGCATGTCTTCTTAAGGGAGTCCAGGTGGCCATCTCCACAAATGGACTTTTCAGAATCCTGGGTGGCACCGTAGTCGGAAACCAATTGGTTTTCGCTTCTCGGCCTTTTGGCTAAGATCAAGTGTAGTATCTGTTCTTATCAGTTTAATATCTGATACGTCCCCTATCTGGGGACCATATATTAAATGGATTTTAGAACAGGGAGATGGAAAAAGAGCTTGCTCTGTCCACTCCACGCATTGACCTGGTATTGCAGTATCTCCAGGACCGGTGCACCCCTTCTTTAATGCAGTTTCTAAAATCAGAAAGAATTGAATTCAATGCTTTTTGTTCATTTTGCTTGTTTGTCGGATTTTGGGATGGACTCTTTGCTTTGCTTTTCTTCTCCTCATTGGATTTTTCATGTTAAAAGTTGCAGAAGCCAGATGACAAGCTCATTTTGGTTCCACTTCAGCAACTGTGCATTGCATTGCCATGTAATGTAATGTAATGCAATGCTATCTATCTAGCTCTCCCTCTATACTTCCTTTTGGATAAACAGACATATTAGGCAAGCATTTTGGAGCTTCACCTAAATAACTACAGGTGGTGAGATAAAGCTGCACAATATAATTGACCTTTCAGTATATTGTTGCACACACACCATCTATTTAGCAAATGCCCTTGTTATCAACAGCAGCCTTTTAAACTCACCTGAGCTAACAGGTATGTGAGCTGGTTACTCTGCTGCGCTTAAAATTTTCTTTTTTTGGTTTGCTACAATGCCTTTTCTGAAACGTTGTCTCCCTCTGCTGGAACACTGACTTCTTTCATTTAATGCCTGCAGACTATAAAAGAGAAACCAACCCAAAAAGTTTGGTTGATTAGTCTGTGGCATTCTTTTAAACTGTTGCTTATGGCGGTCTCTGTGAGCTTCTCAGTGACATTCAGCCATCCAGGTATCCCGCCTGCAGTAGACGGAATGTGGGCATGGAACGCTGGCTGCGCGTGTCATAATAGCTCTGAGCCTTTATATACCTGCGCACAGCAGCAGCCACCTTTCAGTCTGCTGCTGGACAGCCAGCAGCAGCAGCAGCAGGAGAGGTTATTAATCAGCAACCCTCCTGCTAAGGGTAAGACAGCTGCTCGTTCCACCCCCCCCCGCCCTTAATTGGTTCTCCTCCCTTCCAACGGTGTTGAGGCGGGTGGGAACAGCCGGGGGTTGAGGGTACTGTGCTAAAAGAGGTGGAGTTATGCAGATCTAAAACGCGTGGATTGCAGCAGCAGCAAGCCGAAAAGTGCAGGCATGTGAGGGATCTAGAGGTTGACAGCATGTCTTCTTAACGGGAGTCCAGGTGGCCATCTCCACAAATGGACTTTTCAGAATCCTTGGGTGGCACCGTAGTCGGAACCAATTCTGGTTATCGCTTCTCGGCCTTTTGGCTAAGATCAAGTGTAGTATCTGTTCTTATCAGTTTAATATCTGATACGTCCCCTATCTGGGGACCATATATTAAATGGATTTTTAGAACAGGGAGATGGAAAAAGAGCTTGCTCTGTCCACTCCACGCATTGACCTGGTATTGCAGTATCTCCAGGGACGGTGCACCCCTCCTTTAATGCAGTTTCTAAAATCAGAAAGAATTGAATTCAATGCTTTTTGTTCATTTGCTTGTTTGTCGGATTTTGGGATGGACTCTTTGGCTTTGCTTTTCTTCTCCTCATTGGATTTTTCATGTAAAAGTTGCAGAAGCCAGATGACAAGCTCATTTTGGTTCAACTTCAGCAACTGTGCATTGCATTGCCATGTAATGTAATGTAATGCAATGCTATCTATCTAGCTCTCCCTCTATACTTCCTTTTGGATAAACAGACATATTAGGCAAGCATTTTGGAGCTTTCACCTAAATAACTACAGGTGGTGAGATAAGCTGCACAATATAATTGACCTTTCAGTATATTGTTGCACACACACATCTATTTAGCAAATGCCCTTGTTATCAACAGCAGCCTTTTAAAACTCACCTGAGCTAACAGGTATGTGAGCTGGTTACTCTGCTGCGCTTAAAATTTATTTTTTGGTTTGCTACAATGCCTTTTCTGAAACGTTGTCTCCCTCTGCTGGAACACTGACTTCTTTCATTTAATGCCTGCAGACTATAAAAGAGAAACCAACCCAAAAAGTTTGGTTAATTAGTCTGTGGCATTCTTTTAAACTGTTGCTTATGGCGGTCTCTGTGTGCTTCTCAGTGACATTCAGCCATCCAGGTATCCCGCCTGCAGTAGACGGAATGTGGCAATGGAACGCTGGCTGCGCGTGTCATATAGGCTCTGAGCCTTTATATACCTGCGCACAGCAGCAGCCACCTTCAGTCTGCTGCTGGACAGCCAGCAGCAGCAGCAGCAGGAGAGGTAATTAATCAGCAACCCTCCTGCTAAGGGTAGACCAGCTGCTCGTTCCACCCCCCCCCCCGCCTTATTGGTTCTCCTCCCTTCCAACGGTGTTGAGGCGGGTGGGAACAGCCGGGGGTTGAGGGTACTGTGCTAAAAGAGGTGGAGTTATGCAGATCTAAAACGCGTGGATTGCAGCAGCAGCAAGCCGAAAAGTGCAGGCATGTGAGGGATCTAGAGGTTGACAGCATGTCTTCTTAACGGGAGTCCAGGTGCCATCTCCACAAATGGACTTTTCAGAATCCTTGGGTGGCACCGTAGTCGGAAACCAATTCTGGTTATCGCTTCTCGAGCCTTTTGGCTAAGATCAAGTGTAGTATCTGTTCTTATCAGTTTAATATCTGATACGTCCCCTATCTGGGGACCATATATTAAATGGATTTTTAGAACAGGGAGATGGAAAAAGAGCTTGCTCTGTCCACTCCACGCATTGACCTGGTATTGCAGTCTCTCCAGGACCGGTGCACCCCTTCTTTAATGCAGTTTCCTAAAATCAGAAAGAATTGAATTCAATGCTTTTTGTTCATTTTGCTTGTTTGTCGGATTTGGGATGGATCTTTGGCTTTGCTTTTCTTCTCCTCATTGGATTTTTCATGTTAAAAGTTGCAGAAGCCAGATGACAAGCTCATTTTGGTTCAACTTCAGCAACTGTGCATTGCATTGCCATGTAATGTAATGTAATGCAATGCTATCTATCTAGCTCTCCCTCTATACTTCCTTTTGGATAAACAGACATATTAGGCAAGCATTTTGGAGCTTTCACCTAAATAACTACAGGTGGTGAGATAAGCTGCACAATATAATTGACCTTTCAGTATATTGTTGCACACACACCATCTATTTAGCAAATGCCCTTGTTATCAACAGCAGCCTTTTAAACTCACCTGAGCTAACAGGTATGTGAGCTGGTTACTCTGCTGCGCTTAAAATTTCTTTTTTGGTTTGCTACAATGCCTTTTCTGAAACGTTGTCTCCCTCTGCTGGAACACTGACTTCTTTCATTTAATGCCTGCAGACTATAAAAGAGGAAACCAACCCAAAAAGTTTGGTTTGATTAGTCTGTGGCATTCTTTTTAACTGTTGCTTATGGCGGTCTCTGTGAGCTTCTCAGTGACATTCAGCCATCCAGGTATCCGCCTGCAGTAGACGGAATGTGGCAATGGAAACGCTGGCTGCGCGTGTCATATAGGCTCTGAGCCTTTATATACCTGCGCACAGCAGCAGCCACCTTCAGTCTGCTGCTGGACAGCCCAGCAGCAGCAGCAGCAGGAGAGGTAATTAATCAGCAACCCTCCTGCTAAGGGTAGACAGCTGCTCGTTCCACCCCCCACCCCCCGCCTTAATTGGTTCTCCTCCTTCCAACGGTGTTGAGGCGGGTGGGAACAGCGGGGGTTGAGGGTACTGTGCTAAAAGAGGTGGAGTTATGCAGATCTAAAACGCGTGGATTGCAGCAGCAGCAAGCCGAAAAGTGCAGGCATGTGAGGAACTAGAGGTTGACAGCATGTCTTCTTAACGTGAGTCCAGGTGGCCATCTCCACAAATGGACTTTTCAGAATCCTTGGGTGGCACCGTAGTCGGAAACCAATTCTGGTTATCGCTTCTCGGCCTTTTGGCTAAGATCAAGTGTAGTATCTGTTCTTATCAGTTTAATATCTGATACGTCCCCTATCTGGGGACCATATATTAAATGGATTTTTAGAACAGGGAGATGGAAAAAGAGCTTGCTCTGTCCACTCCACGCATTGACCTGGTATTGCAGTATCTCCAGGACCGGTGCACCCCTTCTTTAATGCAGTTTCTAAAATCAGAAAGAATTGAATTCAATGCTTTTTGTTCATTTTGCTTGTTTGTCGGATTTTGGGATGGACTCTTTGGCTTTGCTTTTCTTCTCCTCATTGGATTTTTCATGTTAAAAGTTGCAGAAGCCAGATGACAAGCTCATTTTGGTTCCACTTCAGCAACTGTGCATTGCATTGCCATGTAATGTAATGTAATGCAATGCTACTATCTAGCTCTCCTCTATACTTCCTTTTGGATAAACAGACATATTAGGCAAGCATTTTGGAGCTTTCACCTAAATAACTACAGGTGGTGAGATAAGCTGCACAATATAATTGACCTTTCAGTATATTGTTGCACACACACCATCTATTTAGCAAATGCCCTTGTTATCAACAGCAGCCTTTTAAACTCACCTGAGCTAACAGGTATGTGAGCTGGTTACTCTGCTGCGCTTAAAATTTCTTTTTTGGTTTGCTACAATGCCTTTTCTGAAAACGTTGTCTCCCTCTGCTGGAACACTGACTTCTTTCATTTAATGCCTGCAGACTATAAAAGAGAAACCAACCAAAAAAGTTTGGTTGATTAGTCTGTGGCATTCTTTTAAACTGTTGCTTATGGCGGTCTCTGTGAGCTTCTCAGTGACATTCAGCCCATCCAGGTATCCCGCCTGCAGTAGACCGAATGTGGCAATGGAACGCTGGCTGCGCGTGTCATAATAGGCTCTGAGCCTTTATATACCTGCGCACAGCAGCAGCCACCTTCAGTCTGCTGCTGGACAGCCAGCAGCAGCAGCAGCAGGAGAGGTAATTAATCAGCAACCCTCCTGCTAAGGGTAGACAGCTGCTCGTTCCACCCCCCCCCCGCCTTAATTGGTTCTCCTCCCTTCCAACGGTGTTGAGGCGGGTGGGAACCGCTGGGGGTTGAGGGTACTGTGCTAAAAGAGGTGGAGTTATGCAGATCTAAAAAGCGTGGATTGCAGCAGCAGCAAGCCGAAAAGTGCAGGCATGTGAGGGATCTAGAGGTTGACAGCATGTCTTCTTAACGGGAGTCCAGGTGGCCATCTCCACAATTGGACTTTTCAGAATCTTGGGTGGCACCGTAGTCGGAAACCAATTCTGGTTATCGCTTCTCGGCCTTTTGGCTAAGATCAAGTGTAGTATCTGTTCTTATCAGTTTAATATCTGATACGTCCCCTATCTGGGGACCATATATTAATGGATTTTTAGAACAGGGAGATGGAAAAAGAGCTTGCTCTGTCCACTCCACGCATTGACCTGGTATTGCAGTATCTCCAGGACCGGTGCACCCTTCTTTAATGCAGTTTCTAAAATCAGAAAGAATTGAATTCAATGCTTTTTGTTCATTTTGCTTGTTTGTCGGATTTTGGGATGGACTCTTTGGCTTTGCTTTTCTTCTCCTCATTGGATTTTTCATGTTAAAAGTTGCAGAAGCCAGATGACAAGCTCATTTTGGTTCAACTTCAGCAACTGTGCATTGCATTGCCATGTAATGTAATGTAATGCAATGCTATCTATCTAGCTCTCCCTCTATACTTCCTTTTGGATAAACAGACATATTAGGCAAGCATTTTGGAGCTTTCACCTAAATAACTACAGGTGGTGAGAAAGCTGCACAATATAATTGACCTTTCAGTATATTGTTGCACACACAACCATCTATTTAGCAAATGCCCTTGTTATCAACAGCAGCCTTTAAACTCACCTGAGCTAACAGGTATGTGGAGCTGGTTACTCTGCTGCGCTTAAAATTTCTTTTTTGGTTTGCTACAATTGCCTTTTCTGAAACGTTGTCTCCCTCTGCTGGAACACTGACTTCTTTCATTTAATGCCTGCAGACTATAAAAGAGAAACCAACCCAAAAAGTTTGGTTGATTAGTCTGTGGCATTCTTTTAAACTGTTGCTTATGGCGGTCTCTGTGAGCTTCTCAGTGACATTCAGCCATCCAGGTATCCCGCCTGCAGTAGACGGAATGTGGCAATGGAACGCTGGCTGCGCGTGTCATAATAGGCTCTGAGCCTTTATATACCTGCGCACAGCAGCAGCCACCTTCAGTCTGCTGCTGGACAGCCAGCAGCAGCAGCAGCAGGAGAGGTAATTAATCAGCAACCCTCCTGCTAAGGGTAGACAGCTGCTCGTTTCCACCCCCCACCCCCCGCCTTAATTGGTTCTCCTCCCTTCCAACGGTGTTGAGGCGGGTGGGAACAGCCGGGGGTTGAGGGTACTGTGCTAAAAGAGGTGGAGTTATGCAGATCTAAAACGCGTGGATTGCAGCAGCAGCAAGCCGAAAAGTGCAGGCATGTGAGGGATCTAGAGGTTGACAGCATGTCTTCTTAACGGGAGTCCAGGTGGCCATCTCCACAAATGGACTTTTCAGAATCCTTGGGTGGCACCGTAGTCGGAAACCAATTCTGGTTATCGCTTCTCGGCCTTTTGGCTAAGATCAAGTGTAGTATCTGTTCTTATCAGTTTAATATCTGATACGTCCCCTATCTGGGGACCATATATTAAATGGATTTTTAGAACAGGGAGATGGAAAAAGAGCTTGCTCTGTCCACTCCACGCATTGACCTGGTATTGCAGTATCTCCAGGACCGGTGCACCCCTTCTTTAATGCAGTTTCTAAAATCAGAAAGAATTGAATTCAATGCTTTTTGTTCATTTTGCTTGTTTGTCGGATTTTGGGATGGACTCTTTGGCTTTGCTTTTCTTCTCCTCATTGGATTTTTCATGTTAAAGTTGCAGAAGCCAGATGACAAGCTCATTTTGGTTCAACTTCAGCAACTGTGCATTGCATTGCCATGTAATGTAATGTAATGCAATGCTATCTATCTAGCTCTCCCTCTATACTTCCTTTTGGATAAACAGACATATTAGGCAAGCATTTGAGCTTTCACCTAAATACTACAGGTGGTGAGATAAGCTGCACAATATAATTGACCTTTCAGTATATTGTTGCACACACACCATCTATTTAGCAAATGCCCTTGTTATCAACAGCAGCCTTTTAAAACTCACCTGAGCTAACAGGTATGTGAGCTGGTTACTCTGCTGCGCTTAAAATTTATTTTTTGGTTTGCTACAATGCCTTTTTCTGAAACGTTGTCTCCCTCTGCTGGAACACTGACTTCTTTCATTTAATGCCTGCAGACTATAAAAGAGAAACCAACCCAAAAAGTTTGGTTAATTAGTCTGTGGCATTCTTTTAAAACTGTTGCTTATGGCGGTCCTCTGTGGCTTCTCAGTGACATTCAGCCATCCAGGTATCCCGCCTGCAGTAGACGGAATGTGGCATGGAACGCTGGCTGCGCGTGTCATAATAGGCTCTGAGCCTTTATATACCTGCGCACAGCAGCAGCCACCTTCAGTCTGCTGCTGGACAGCCAGCAGCAGCAGCAGCAGGAGAGGTAATTAATCAGCAACCCTCCTGCTAAGGGTAGACAGCTGCTCCGTTCCACCCCCCCCCCCGCCTTAATTGGTTCTCCTCCCTTCCAACGGTGTTGAGGCGGGTGGGAAACAGCCGGGGGTTGAGGGTACTGTGCTAAAAGAGGTGGAGTTATGCAGATCTAAAACGCGTGGATTGCAGCAGCAGCAAGCCGAAAAGTGCAGGCATGTGAGGGATCTAGAGGTTGACAGCATGTCTTCTTAACGGGAGTCCAGGTGGCCATCTCCACAAATGGACTTTTCAGAATCCTTGGGTGGCACCGTAGTCGGAAAACCAATTCTGGTTATCGCTTCTCGGCCTTTTGGCTAAGATCAAGTGTAGTATCTGTTCTTATCAGTTTAATATCTGATACGTCCCCTATCTGGGGACCATATATTAAATGGATTTTTAGAACAGGGAGATGAAAAAGAGCTTGCTCTGTCCACTCCACGCATTGACCTGGTATTGCAGTATCTCCAGGACCGGTGCACCCCTTCTTTAATGCAGTTTCTAAAATCAGAAAGAATTGAATTCAATGCTTTTTGTTCATTTTGCTTGTTTGGTCGGATTTTGGGATGGACTCTCTGGCTTTGCTTTTCTTCTCCTCATTGGATTTTTCATGTTAAAAGTTGCAGAAGCCAGATGACAAGCTCATTTTTGGTTTCAACTTCAGCAACTGTGCATTGCATTGCCATGTAATGTAATGTAATGCAATGCTATCTATCTAGCTCTCCCTCTATACTTCCTTTTGGATAAACAGACATATTAGGCAAGCATTTTGGAGCTTTCACCTAAATAACTACAGGTGGTGAGATAAGGCTGCACAATATAATTGACCTTTCAGTATATTGTTGCACACACACATCTATTTAGCAAATGCCCTTGTTATCAACAGCAGCCTTTTAAACTCACCTGAGCTAACTGGTATGTGAGCTGGTTTACTCTGCTGCGCTTAAAATTTCTTTTTTGGTTTGCTACAATGCCTTTTCTGAAACGTTGTCTCCCTCTGCTGGAACACTGACTTCTTTCATTTAATGCCTGCAGACTATAAAAGAGAAACCAACCCCAAAAGTTTGGTTGATTAGTCTGTGGCATTCTTTTAAACTGTTGCTTATGGCGGTCTCTGTGGGCTTCTCAGTGACATTCAGCCATCCAGGTATCCCGCCTGCAGTAGACGGAATGTGGCAATTGAACGCTGGCTGCGCGTGTCATAATAGGCTCTGAGCCTTTATATACCTGCGCACAGCAGCAGCCACCTTCAGTCTGCAGCTGGACAGCCAGCAGCAGCAGCAGCAGGAGAGGTAATTAATCAGCAACCCTCCTGCTAAGGGTAGACAGCTGCTCGTTCCACCCCCCACCCCCCGCCTTAATTGTTCTCCTCCCTTCCAACGGTGTTGAGGCGGGTGGGAACAGCCGGGGTTGAGGGTACTGTGCTAAAAGAGGTGGAGTTATGCAGATCTAAAACGCGTGGATTGCAGCAGCAGCAAGCCGAAAAGTGCAGGCATGTGAGGGATCTAGAGGTTGACAGCATGTCTTCTTAAACGTGAGTCCAGGTGGCCATCTCCACAAAATGGACTTTTCAGAATCCTTGGGTGGCACCGTAGTCGGAAACCAATTCTGGTTATCGCTTCTCGGCCTTTTGGCTAAGATCAAGTGTAGTTTCTGTCTTATCAGTTTAATATCTGATACGTCCCTATCTGGGGACCATATTATTAAATGGATTTTTAGAACAGGGAGATGGAAAAGAGCTTGCTCTGTCCACTCCACGCATTTGACCTGGTATTGCAGTATCTCCAGGACCGGTGCACCCCTTCTTTAATGCAGTTTCTAAAATCAGAAAGAATTGAATTCAATGCTTTTTGTTCATTTTGCTTGTTTGTCGGATTTTGGGATGGACTCTTTGGCTTTGCTTTTCTTCTCCTCAATTGGATTTTTCATGTTAAAAGTTGCAGAACCCAGATGACAAGCTCATTTTGGTTCCACTTCAGCAATGTGCATTGCATTGCCATGTAATGTAATGTAATGCAATGCATTATCTAGCTCTCCCTCTATACTTCCTTTTGGATAAACAGACATATTAGGCAAGCATTTTGGAGCTTTCACCTAAATAACTACAGGTGGTGAGATAAGCTGCACAATATAATTGACCTTTCAGTATATTGTTGCACACACACCATCTATTTAGCAAATGCCCTTGTTATCAACAGCAGCCTTTTAAACTCACCTGAGCTAACAGGTATGTGAGCTGGTTACTCTGCTGCGCTTAAAATTTCTTTTTTGGTTTGCTACAATGCCTTTTCTGAAACGTTGTCCCCTCTGCTGGAACACTGACTTCTTTCATTTAATGCCTGCAGACTATAAAAGAGAAACCAACCCAAAAAGTTTGGTTGATTAGTCTGTGGCATTCTTTTAAACTGTTGCTTATGGCGGTCTCTGTGAGCTTCTCAGTGACATTCAGCCATCCAGGTATCCCGCCTGCAGTAGACGGAATGTGGCAATGGAACGCTGGCTGCGCGTGTCATAATAGGCTCTGAGCCTTTATATACCTGCGCACAGCAGCAGCCACCTTCAGTCTGCTGCTGGACAGCCAGCAGCAGCAGCAGCAGGAGAGGTAATTAATCAGCAACCCTCCTGCTAAGGGTAGACAGCTGCTCGTTCCACCCCCCCCCCCGCCTTAATTGGTTCTCCTCCCTTCCAACGGTGTTGAGGCGGGTGGGAACAGCTGGGGGTTGAGGGTACTGTGCTAAAAGAGGTGGAGTTATGCAGATCTAAAAAGCGTGGATTGCAGCAGCAGCAAGCCGAAAAGTGCAGGCATGTGAGGGATCTAGAGGTTGACAGCATGTCTTCTTAACGGGAGTCCAGGTGGCCATCTCCACAAATGGACTTTTCAGAATCCTTGGGTGGCACCGTAGTCGGAAACCAATTCTGGTTATCGCTTCTCGGCCTTTTGGCTAAGATCAAGTGTAGTATCTGTTCTTATCAGTTTAATATCTGATACGTCCCCTATCTGGGGACCATATATTAAATGGATTTTTAGAACAGGGAGATGGAAAAAGAGCTTGCTCTGTCCACTCCACGCATTGACCTGGTATTGCAGTATCTCCAGGACCGGTGCACCCCTTCTTTAATGCAGTTTCTAAAATCAGAAAGAATTGAATTCAATGCTTTTTGTTCATTTTGCTTGTTTGTCGGATTTTGGGATGGACTCTTTGGCTTTGCTTTTCTTCTCCTCATTGGATTTTTCATGTTAAAAGTTGCAGAAGCCAGATGACAAGCTCATTTTGGTTCAACTTCAGCAACTGTGCATTGCATTGCCATGTAATGTAATGTAATGCAATGCTATCTATCTAGCTCTCCCTCTATACTTCCTTTTGGATAAACAGACATATTAGGCAAGCATTTTGGAGCTTTCACCTAAATAACTACAGGTGGTGAGATAAGCTGCACAATATAATTGACCTTTCAGTATATTGTTGCACACACACCATCTATTTAGCAAATGCCCTTGTTATCAACAGCAGCCTTTTAAACTCACCTGAGCTAACAGGTATGTGAGCTGGTTACTCTGCTGCGCTTAAAATTTCTTTTTTGGTTTGCTACAATGCCTTTTCTGAAACGTTGTCTCCCTCTGCTGGAACACTGACTTCTTTCATTTAATGCCTGCAGACTATAAAAGAGAAACCAACCCAAAAAGTTTGGTTGATTAGTCTGTGGCATTCTTTTAAACTGTTGCTTATGGCGGTCTCTGTGAGCTTCTCAGTGACATTCAGCCATCCAGGTATCCCGCCTGCAGTAGACGGAATGTGGCAATGGAACGCTGGCTGCGCGTGTCATAATAGGCTCTGAGCCTTTATATACCTGCGCACAGCAGCAGCCACCTTCAGTCTGCTGCTGGACAGCCAGCAGCAGCAGCAGCAGGAGAGGTAATTAATCAGCAACCCTCCTGCTAAGGGTAGACAGCTGCTCGTTCCACCCCCCACCCCCCGCCTTAATTGGTTCTCCTCCCTTCCAACGGTGTTGAGGCGGGTGGGAACAGCCGGGGGTTGAGGGTACTGTGCTAAAAGAGGTGGAGTTATGCAGATCTAAAACGCGTGGATTGCAGCAGCAGCAAGCCGAAAAGTGCAGGCATGTGAGGGATCTAGAGGTTGACAGCATGTCTTCTTAACGGGAGTCCAGGTGGCCATCTCCACAAATGGACTTTTCAGAATCCTTGGGTGGCACCGTAGTCGGAAACCAATTCTGGTTATCGCTTCTCGGCCTTTTGGCTAAGATCAAGTGTAGTATCTGTTCTTATCAGTTTAATATCTGATACGTCCCCTATCTGGGGACCATATATTAAATGGATTTTTAGAACAGGGAGATGGAAAAAGAGCTTGCTCTGTCCACTCCACGCATTGACCTGGTATTGCAGTATCTCCAGGACCGGTGCACCCCTTCTTTAATGCAGTTTCTAAAATCAGAAAGAATTGAATTCAATGCTTTTTGTTCATTTTGCTTGTTTGTCGGATTTTGGGATGGACTCTTTGGCTTTGCTTTTCTTCTCCTCATTGGATTTTTCATGTTAAAAGTTGCAGAAGCCAGATGACAAGCTCATTTTGGTTCAACTTCAGCAACTGTGCATTGCATTGCCATGTAATGTAATGTAATGCAATGCTATCTATCTAGCTCTCCCTCTATACTTCCTTTTGGATAAACAGACATATTAGGCAAGCATTTTGGAGCTTTCACCTAAATAACTACAGGTGGTGAGATAAGCTGCACAATATAATTGACCTTTCAGTATATTGTTGCACACACACCATCTATTTAGCAAATGCCCTTGTTATCAACAGCAGCCTTTTAAACTCACCTGAGCTAACAGGTATGTGAGCTGGTTACTCTGCTGCGCTTAAAATTTCTTTTTTGGTTTGCTACAATGCCTTTTCTGAAACGTTGTCTCCCTCTGCTGGAACACTGACTTCTTTCATTTAATGCCTGCAGACTATAAAAGAGAAACCAACCCAAAAAGTTTGGTTGATTAGTCTGTGGCATTCTTTTAAACTGTTGCTTATGGCGGTCTCTGTGAGCTTCTCAGTGACATTCAGCCATCCAGGTATCCCGCCTGCAGTAGACGGAATGTGGCAATGGAACGCTGGCTGCGCGTGTCATAATAGGCTCTGAGCCTTTATATACCTGCGCACAGCAGCAGCCACCTTCAGTCTGCTGCTGGACAGCCAGCAGCAGCAGCAGCAGGAGAGGTAATTAATCAGCAACCCTCCTGCTAAGGGTAGACAGCTGCTCGTTCCACCCCCCCCCCGCCTTAATTGGTTCTCCTCCCTTCCAACGGTGTTGAGGCGGGTGGGAACAGCCGGGGGTTGAGGGTACTGTGCTAAAAGAGGTGGAGTTATGCAGATCTAAAACGCGTGGATTGCAGCAGCAGCAAGCCGAAAAGTGCAGGCATGTGAGGGATCTAGAGGTTGACAGCATGTCTTCTTAACGGGAGTCCAGGTGGCCATCTCCACAAATGGACTTTTCAGAATCCTTGGGTGGCACCGTAGTCGGAAACCAATTCTGGTTATCGCTTCTCGGCCTTTTGGCTAAGATCAAGTGTAGTATCTGTTCTTATCAGTTTAATATCTGATACGTCCCCTATCTGGGGACCATATATTAAATGGATTTTTAGAACAGGGAGATGGAAAAAGAGCTTGCTCTGTCCACTCCACGCATTGACCTGGTATTGCAGTATCTCCAGGACCGGTGCACACCTTCTTTAATGCAGTTTCTAAAATCAGAAAGAATTGAATTCAATGCTTTTTGTTCATTTTGCTTGTTTGTCGGATTTTGGGATGGACTCTTTGGCTTTGCTTTTCTTCTCCTCATTGGATTTTTCATGTTAAAAGTTGCAGAAGCCAGATGACAAGCTCATTTTGGTTCAACTTCAGCAACTGTGCATTGCATTGCCATGTAATGTAATGTAATGCAATGCTATCTATCTAGCTCTCCCTCTATACTTCCTTTTGGATAAACAGACATATTAGGCAAGCATTTTGGAGCTTTCACCTAAATAAATACAGGTGGTGAGATAAGCTGCACAATATAATTGACCTTTCAGTATATTGTTGCACACACACCATCTATTTAGCAAATGCCCTTGTTATCAACAGCAGCCTTTTAAACTCACCTGAGCTAACAGGTATGTGAGCTGGTTACTCTGCTGCGCTTAAAATTTCTTTTTTGGTTTGCTACAATGCCTTTTCTGAAACGTTGTCTCCCTCTGCTGGAACACTGACTTCTTTCATTTAATGCCTGCAGACTATAAAAGAGAAACCAACCCAAAAAGTTTGGTTGATTAGTCTGTGGCATTCTTTTAAACTGTTGCTTATGGCGGTCTCTGTGAGCTTCTCAGTGACATTCAGCCATCCAGGTATCCCGCCTGCAGTAGACGGAATGTGGCAATGGAACGCTGGCTGCGCGTGTCATAATAGGCTCTGAGCCTTTATATACCTGCGCACAGCAGCAGCCACCTTCAGTCTGCTGCTGGACAGCCAGCAGCAGCAGCAGCAGGAGAGGTAATTAATCAGCAACCCTCCTGCTAAGGGTAGACAGCTGCTCGTTCCACCCCCCACCCCCGCCTTAATTGGTTCTCCTCCCTTCCAACGGTGTTGAGGCGGGTGGGAACAGCCGGGGGTTGAGGGTACTGTGCTAAAAGAGGTGGAGTTATGCAGATCTAAAACGCGTGGATTGCAGCAGCAGCAAGCCGAAAAGTGCAGGCATGTGAGGGATCTAGAGGTTGACAGCATGTCTTCTTAACGGGAGTCCAGGTGGCCATCTCCACAAATGGACTTTTCAGAATCCTTGGGTGGCACCGTAGTCGGAAACCAATTCTGGTTATCGCTTCTCGGCCTTTTGGCTAAGATCAAGTGTAGTATCTGTTCTTATCAGTTTAATATCTGATACGTCCCCTATCTGGGGACCATATATTAAATGGATTTTTAGAACAGGGAGATGGAAAAAGAGCTTGCTCTGTCCACTCCACGCATTGACCTGGTATTGCAGTATCTCCAGGACCGGTGCACCCCTTCTTTAATGCAGTTTCTAAAATCAGAAAGAATTGAATTCAATGCTTTTTGTTCATTTTGCTTGTTTGTCGGATTTTGGGATGGACTCTTTGGCTTTGCTTTTCTTCTCCTCATTGGATTTTTCATGTTAAAAGTTGCAGAAGCCAGATGACAAGCTCATTTTGGTTCAACTTCAGCAACTGTGCATTGCATTGCCATGTAATGTAATGTAATGCAATGCTATCTATCTAGCTCTCCCTCTATACTTCCTTTTGGATAAACAGACATATTAGGCAAGCATTTTGGAGCTTTCACCTAAATAACTACAGGTGGTGAGATAAGCTGCACAATATAATTGACCTTTCAGTATATTGTTGCACACACACCATCTATTTAGCAAATGCCCTTGTTATCAACAGCAGCCTTTTAAACTCACCTGAGCTAACAGGTATGTGAGCTGGTTACTCTGCTGCGCTTAAAATTTCTTTTTTGGTTTGCTACAATGCCTTTTCTGAAATGTTGTCTCCCTCTGCTGGAACACTGACTTCTTTCATTTAATGCCTGCAGACTATAAAAGAGAAACCAACCCAAAAAGTTTGGTTGATTAGTCTGTGGCATTCTTTTAAACTGTTGCTTATGGCGGTCTCTGTGAGCTTCTCAGTGACATTCAGCCATCCAGGTATCCCGCCTGCAGTAGACGGAATGTGGCAATGGAACGCTGGCTGCGCGTGTCATAATAGGCTCTGAGCCTTTATATACCTGCGCACAGCAGCAGCCACCTTCAGTCTGCTGCTGGACAGCCAGCAGCAGCAGCAGCAGGAGAGGTAATTAATCAGCAACCCTCCTGCTAAGGGTAGACAGCTGCTCGTTCCACCCCCCCCCGCCTTAATTGGTTCTCCTCTCTTCCAACGGTGTTGAGGCGGGTGGGAACAGCCGGGGGTTGAGGGTACTGTGCTAAAAGAGGTGGAGTTATGCAGATCTAAAACGCGTGGATTGCAGCAGCAGCAAGCCGAAAAGTGCAGGCATGTGAGGGATCTAGAGGTTGACAGCATGTCTTCTTAACGGGAGTCCAGGTGGCCATCTCCACAAATGGACTTTTCAGAATCCTTGGGTGGCACCGTAGTCGGAAACCAATTCTGGTTATCGCTTCTCGGCCTTTTGGCTAAGATCAAGTGTAGTATCTGTTCTTATCAGTTTAATATCTGATACGTCCCCTATCTGGGGACCATATATTAAATGGATTTTTAGAACAGGGAGATGGAAAAAGAGCTTGCTCTGTCCACTCCACGCATTGACCTGGTATTGCAGTATCTCCAGGACCGGTGCACCCCTTCTTTAATGCAGTTTCTAAAATCAGAAAGAATTGAATTCAATGCTTTTTGTTCATTTTGCTTGTTTGTCGGATTTTGGGATGGACTCTTTGGCTTTGCTTTTCTTCTCCTCATTGGATTTTTCATGTTAAAAGTTGCAGAAGCCAGATGACAAGCTCATTTTGGTTCAACTTCAGCAACTGTGCATTGCATTGCCATGTAATGTAATGTAATGCAATGCTATCTATCTAGCTCTCCCTCTATACTTCCTTTTGGATAAACAGACATATTAGGCAAGCATTTTGGAGCTTTCACCTAAATAACTACAGGTGGTGAGATAAGCTGCACAATATAATTGACCTTTCAGTATATTGTTGCACACACACCATCTATTTAGCAAATGCCCTTGTTATCAACAGCAGCCTTTTAAACTCACCTGAGCTAACAGGTATGTGAGCTGGTTACTCTGCTGCGCTTAAAATTTCTTTTTTGGTTTGCTACAATGCCTTTTCTGAAACGTTGTCTCCCTCTGCTGGAACACTGACTTCTTTCATTTAATGCCTGCAGACTATAAAAGAGAAACCAACCCAAAAAGTTTGGTTGATTAGTCTGTGGCATTCTTTTAAACTGTTGCTTATGGCGGTCTCTGTGAGCTTCTCAGTGACATTCAGCCA
The DNA here is from genome assembly GCF_046119375.1 of Phyllobates terribilis. Lineage (NCBI taxonomy): Eukaryota > Metazoa > Chordata > Amphibia > Anura > Dendrobatidae > Phyllobates > Phyllobates terribilis. The sequence continues at coordinate 9,044,679 of NW_027362800.1, read as the reverse complement.
TCCAGGTATCCCGCCTGCAGTAGACGGAATGTGGCAATGGAACGCTGGCTGCGCGTGTCATAATAGGCTCTGAGCCTTTATATACCTGCGCACAGCAGCAGCCACCTTCAGTCTGCTGCTGGACAGCCAGCAGCAGCAGCAGCAGGAGAGGTAATTAATCAGCAACCCTCCTGCTAAGGGTAGACAGCTGCTCGTTCCACCCCCCCCGCCTTAATTGGTTCTCCTCCCTTCCAACGGTGTTGAGGCGGGTGGGAACAGCCGGGGGTTGAGGGTACTGTGCTAAAAGAGGTGGAGTTATGCAGATCTAAAACGCGTGGATTGCAGCAGCAGCAAGCCGAAAAGTGCAGGCATGTGAGGGATCTAGAGGTTGACAGCATGTCTTCTTAACGGGAGTCCAGGTGGCCATCTCCACAAATGGACTTTTCAGAATCCTTGGGTGGCACCGTAGTCGGAAACCAATTCTGGTTATCGCTTCTCGGCCTTTTGGCTAAGATCAAGTGTAGTATCTGTTCTTATCAGTTTAATATCTGATACGTCCCCTATCTGGGGACCATATATTAAATGGATTTTTAGAACAGGGAGATGGAAAAAGAGCTTGCTCTGTCCACTCCACGCATTGACCTGGTATTGCAGTATCTCCAGGACCGGTGCACCCCTTCTTTAATGCAGTTTCTAAAATCAGAAAGAATTGAATTCAATGCTTTTTGTTCATTTTGCTTGTTTGTCGGATTTTGGGATGGACTCTTTGGCTTTGCTTTTCTTCTCCTCATTGGATTTTTCATGTTAAAAGTTGCAGAAGCCAGATGACAAGCTCATTTTGGTTCAACTTCAGCAACTGTGCATTGCATTGCCATGTAATGTAATGTAATGCAATGCTATCTATCTAGCTCTCCCTCTATACTTCCTTTTGGATAAACAGACATATTAGGCAAGCATTTTGGAGCTTTCACCTAAATAACTACAGGTGGTGAGATAAGCTGCACAATATAATTGACCTTTCAGTATATTGTTGCACACACACCATCTATTTAGCAAATGCCCTTGTTATCAACAGCAGCCTTTTAAACTCACCTGAGCTAACAGGTATGTGAGCTGGTTACTCTGCTGCGCTTAAAATTTCTTTTTTGGTTTGCTACAATGCCTTTTCTGAAACGTTGTCTCCCTCTGCTGGAACACTGACTTCTTTCATTTAATGCCTGCAGACTATAAAAGAGAAACCAACCCAAAAAGTTTGGTTGATTAGTCTGTGGCATTCTTTTAAACTGTTGCTTATGGCGGTCTCTGTGAGCTTCTCAGTGACATTCAGCCATCCAGGTATCCCGCCTGCAGTAGACGGAATGTGGCAATGGAACGCTGGCTGCGCGTGTCATAATAGGCTCTGAGCCTTTATATACCTGCGCACAGCAGCAGCCACCTTCAGTCTGCTGCTGGACAGCCAGCAGCAGCAGCAGCAGGAGAGGTAATTAATCAGCAACCCTCCTGCTAAGGGTAGACAGCTGCTCGTTCCACCCCCCCCCCGCCTTAATTGGTTCTCCTCCCTTCCAACGGTGTTGAGGCGGGTGGGAACAGCCGGGGGTTGAGGGTACTGTGCTAAAAGAGGTGGAGTTATGCAGATCTAAAACGCGTGGATTGCAGCAGCAGCAAGCCGAAAAGTGCAGGCATGTGAGGGATCTAGAGGTTGACAGCATGTCTTCTTAACGGGAGTCCAGGTGGCCATCTCCACAAATGGACTTTTCAGAATCCTTGGGTGGCACCGTAGTCGGAAACCAATTCTGGTTATCGCTTCTCGGCCTTTTGGCTAAGATCAAGTGTAGTATCTGTTCTTATCAGTTTAATATCTGATACGTCCCCTATCTGGGGACCATATATTAAATGGATTTTTAGAACAGGGAGATGGAAAAAGAGCTTGCTCTGTCCACTCCACGCATTGACCTGGTATTGCAGTATCTCCAGGACCGGTGCACCCCTTCTTTAATGCAGTTTCTAAAATCAGAAAGAATTGAATTCAATGCTTTTTGTTCATTTTGCTTGTTTGTCGGATTTTGGGATGGACTCTTTGGCTTTGCTTTTCTTCTCCTCATTGGATTTTTCATGTTAAAAGTTGCAGAAGCCAGATGACAAGCTCATTTTGGTTCAACTTCAGCAACTGTGCATTGCATTGCCATGTAATGTAATGTAATGCAATGCTATCTATCTAGCTCTCCCTCTATACTTCCTTTTGGATAAACAGACATATTAGGCAAGCATTTTGGAGCTTTCACCTAAATAACTACAGGTGGTGAGATAAGCTGCACAATATAATTGACCTTTCAGTATATTGTTGCACACACACCATCTATTTAGCAAATGCCCTTGTTATCAACAGCAGCCTTTTAAACTCACCTGAGCTAACAGGTATGTGAGCTGGTTACTCTGCTGCGCTTAAAATTTCTTTTTTGGTTTGCTACAATGCCTTTTCTGAAACGTTGTCTCCCTCTGCTGGAACACTGACTTCTTTCATTTAATGCCTGCAGACTATAAAAGAGAAACCAACCCAAAAAGTTTGGTTGATTAGTCTGTGGCATTCTTTTAAACTGTTGCTTATGGCGGTCTCTGTGAGCTTCTCAGTGACATTCAGCCATCCAGGTATCCCGCCTGCAGTAGACGGAATGTGGCAATGGAACGCTGGCTGCGCGTGTCATAATAGGCTCTGAGCCTTTATATACCTGCGCACAGCAGCAGCCACCTTCAGTCTGCTGCTGGACAGCCAGCAGCAGCAGCAGCAGGAGAGGTAATTAATCAGCAACCCTCCTGCTAAGGGTAGACAGCTGCTCGTTCCACCCCCCCCCCCGCCTTAATTGGTTCTCCTCCCTTCCAACGGTGTTGAGGCGGGTGGGAACAGCCGGGGGTTGAGGGTACTGTGCTAAAAGAGGTGGAGTTATGCAGATCTAAAACGCGTGGATTGCAGCAGCAGCAAGCCGAAAAGTGCAGGCATGTGAGGGATCTAGAGGTTGACAGCATGTCTTCTTAACGGGAGTCCAGGTGGCCATCTCCACAAATGGACTTTTCAGAATCCTTGGGTGGCACCGTAGTCGGAAACCAATTCTGGTTATCGCTTCTCGGCCTTTTGGCTAAGATCAAGTGTAGTATCTTTCGAAAAGGCGGTTTTGGATGTTGGCAGCCCTAGTAGATTGATACATTATGCACACTGGGGTTTAGGCGCTTGTTAGTACGCCAGGTGGCTAATATAGTCATCTGGTGGAAAGCATGGCCCCCCAGGATCGACGCCATTAGGCCGGGGAAGATCGAAAGCCCGAAGTGTGAAGTGCCCCAGGAGTGGTGACCCTGGGGTGCCTTAACTCACTGGGATTGGGAACCCCACTTGAGTTTATGGCACATTTGCACTAGCACTTCAATATTTCTTTCTTCACACACACCCTTATTCCGGGCCTTCTGGCCTTAGGATGGGGAATTTTTCAATTCCCGGTCGAAGGTCCGGGCAGTATTATACTGTGAAACCTTCACTATTTATTTAATTTCTTTGTCACTGTGTGTCCACTTATTCACGTGTGTCACGTCCTACTAGGATTTTGTCGGGATGCGGTTCCCTTACGGGTTCCTCTCTTGGCAGGTCTAGGGGGGGAGTGTGTGGCCATCAGGTTCCGCTCCCCCCTGAACACCCCTGGCTCTCCTCTTTCGGGAGGAGAGCGTTGTTGGCTCCCCTCTTCCGGGAGGGGAGCACAGTCTTTGGCTCCCAGTGCCTTGCTCGGGTGAGAACTCGGGCAGGTGCTGGGGGTAAGATTGGGTCGCCTCTGGCTCCGGCTGGAGGTGGCTATTTGTCCCTGTTCCTCGCTGTGGCCTTCTGGCTCGGAGGGACGGGGAATGGTTTGGGGGACCCTTCTCCTTTTGGAGAGGGTTTCAAGAAGACCAGCATCCTAGTGCACTTTTTTTGTGGCACTTGTCACTTTTTTAAGCGCACTCGGGTTTTGTACACGAATTCGGGCTTTCGATAAAAAAAAAAAAAAAAATCTGTTCTTATCAGTTTAATATCTGATACGTCCCCTATCTGGGGACCATATATTAAATGGATTTTTAGAACAGGGAGATGGAAAAAGAGCTTGCTCTGTCCACTCCACGCATTGACCTGGTATTGCAGTATCTCCAGGACCGGTGCACCCCTTCTTTAATGCAGTTTCTAAAATCAGAAAGAATTGAATTCAATGCTTTTTGTTCATTTTGCTTGTTTGTCGGATTTTGGGATGGACTCTTTGGCTTTGCTTTTCTTCTCCTCATTGGATTTTTCATGTTAAAAGTTGCAGAAGCCAGATGACAAGCTCATTTTGGTTCAACTTCAGCAACTGTGCATTGCATTGCCATGTAATGTAATGTAATGCAATGCTATCTATCTAGCTCTCCCTCTATACTTCCTTTTGGATAAACAGACATATTAGGCAAGCATTTTGGAGCTTTCACCTAAATAACTACAGGTGGTGAGATAAGCTGCACAATATAATTGACCTTTCAGTATATTGTTGCACACACACCATCTATTTAGCAAATGCCCTTGTTATCAACAGCAGCCTTTTAAACTCACCTGAGCTAACAGGTATGTGAGCTGGTTACTCTGCTGCGCTTAAAATTTCTTTTTTGGTTTGCTACAATGCCTTTTCTGAAACGTTGTCTCCCTCTGCTGGAACACTGACTTCTTTCATTTAATGCCTGCAGACTATAAAAGAGAAACCAACCCAAAAAGTTTGGTTGATTAGTCTGTGGCATTCTTTTAAACTGTTGCTTATGGCGGTCTCTGTGAGCTTCTCAGTGACATTCAGCCATCCAGGTATCCCGCCTGCAGTAGACGGAATGTGGCAATGGAACGCTGGCTGCGCGTGTCATAATAGGCTCTGAGCCTTTATATACCTGCGCACAGCAGCAGCCACCTTCAGTCTGCTGCTGGACAGCCAGCAGCAGCAGCAGCAGGAGAGGTAATTAATCAGCAACCCTCCTGCTAAGGGTAGACAGCTGCTCGTTCCACCCCCCCCCCCGCCTTAATTGGTTCTCCTCCCTTCCAACGGTGTTGAGGCGGGTGGGAACAGCCGGGGGTTGAGGGTACTGTGCTAAAAGAGGTGGAGTTATGCAGATCTAAAACGCGTGGATTGCAGCAGCAGCAAGCCGAAAAGTGCAGGCATGTGAGGGATCTAGAGGTTGACAGCATGTCTTCTTAACGGGAGTCCAGGTGGCCATCTCCACAAATGGACTTTTCAGAATCCTTGGGTGGCACCGTAGTCGGAAACCAATTCTGGTTATCGCTTCTCGGCCTTTTGGCTAAGATCAAGTGTAGTATCTGTTCTTATCAGTTTAATATCTGATACGTCCCCTATCTGGGGACCATATATTAAATGGATTTTTAGAACAGGGAGATGGAAAAAGAGCTTGCTCTGTCCACTCCACGCATTGACCTGGTATTGCAGTATCTCCAGGACCGGTGCACCCCTTCTTTAATGCAGTTTCTAAAATCAGAAAGAATTGAATTCAATGCTTTTTGTTCATTTTGCTTGTTTGTCGGATTTTGGGATGGACTCTTTGGCTTTGCTTTTCTTCTCCTCATTGGATTTTTCATGTTAAAAGTTGCAGAAGCCAGATGACAAGCTCATTTTGGTTCAACTTCAGCAACTGTGCATTGCATTGCCATGTAATGTAATGTAATGCAATGCTATCTATCTAGCTCTCCCTCTATACTTCCTTTTGGATAAACAGACATATTAGGCAAGCATTTTGGAGCTTTCACCTAAATAACTACAGGTGGTGAGATAAGCTGCAAAATATAATTGACCTTTCAGTATATTGTTGCACACACACCATCTATTTAGCAAATGCCCTTGTTATCAACAGCAGCCTTTTAAACTCACCTGAGCTAACAGGTATGTGAGCTGGTTACTCTGCTGCGCTTAAAATTTATTTTTTGGTTTGCTACAATGCCTTTTCTGAAACTTTGTCTCCCTCTGCTGGAACACTGACTTCTTTCATTTAATGCCTGCAGACTATAAAAGAGAAACCAACCCAAAAAGTTTGGTTGATTAGTCTGTGGCATTCTTTTAAACTGTTGCTTATGGCGGTCTCTGTGAGCTTCTCAGTGACATTCAGCCATCCAGGTATCCCGCCTGCAGTAGACGGAATGTGGCAATGGAACGCTGGCTGCGCGTGTCATAATAGGCTCTGAGCCTTTATATACCTGCGCACAGCAGCAGCCACCTTCAGTCTGCTGCTGGACAGCCAGCAGCAGCAGCAGCAGGAGAGGTAATTAATCAGCAACCCTCCTGCTAAGGGTAGACAGCTGCTCGTTCCACCCCCCCCCCCGCCTTAATTGGTTCTCCTCCCTTCCAACGGTGTTGAGGCGGGTGGGAACAGCCGGGGGTTGAGGGTACTGTGCTAAAAGAGGTGGAGTTATGCAGATCTAAAACGCGTGGATTGCAGCAGCAGCAAGCCGAAAAGTGCAGGCATGTGAGGGATCTAGAGGTTGACAGCATGTCTTCTTAACGGGAGTCCAGGTGGCCATCTCCACAAATGGACTTTTCAGAATCCTTGGGTGGCACCGTAGTCGGAAACCAATTCTGGTTATCGCTTCTCGGCCTTTTGGCTAAGATCAAGTGTAGTATCTGTTCTTATCAGTTTAATATCTGATACGTCCCCTATCTGGGGACCATATATTAAATGGATTTTTAGAACAGGGAGATGGAAAAAGAGCTTGCTCTGTCCACTCCACGCATTGACCTGGTATTGCAGTATCTCCAGGACCGGTGCACCCCTTCTTTAATGCAGTTTCTAAAATCAGAAAGAATTGAATTCAATGCTTTTTGTTCATTTTGCTTGTTTGTCGGATTTTGGGATGGACTCTTTGGCTTTGCTTTTCTTCTCCTCATTGGATTTTTCATGTTAAAAGTTGCAGAAGCCAGATGACAAGCTCATTTTGGTTCAACTTCAGCAACTGTGCATTGCATTGCCATGTAATGTAATGTAATGCAATGCTATCTATCTAGCTCTCCCTCTATACTTCCTTTTGGATAAACAGACATATTAGGCAAGCATTTTGGAGCTTTCACCTAAATAACTACAGGTGGTGAGATAAGCTGCAAAATATAATTGACCTTTCAGTATATTGTTGCACACACACCATCTATTTAGCAAATGCCCTTGTTATCAACAGCAGCCTTTTAAACTCACCTGAGCTAACAGGTATGTGAGCTGGTTACTCTGCTGCGCTTAAAATTTATTTTTTGGTTTGCTACAATGCCTTTTCTGAAACTTTGTCTCCCTCTGCTGGAACACTGACTTCTTTCATTTAATGCCTGCAGACTATAAAAGAGAAACCAACCCAAAAAGTTTGGTTGATTAGTCTGTGGCATTCTTTTAAACTGTTGCTTATGGCGGTCTCTGTGAGCTTCTCAGTGACATTCAGCCATCCAGGTATCCCGCCTGCAGTAGACGGAATGTGGCAATGGAACGCTGGCTGCGCGTGTCATAATAGGCTCTGAGCCTTTATATACCTGCGCACAGCAGCAGCCACCTTCAGTCTGCTGCTGGACAGCCAGCAGCAGCAGCAGCAGGAGAGGTAATTAATCAGCAACCCTCCTGCTAAGGGTAGACAGCTGCTCGTTCCACCCCCCCCCCCGCCTTAATTGGTTCTCCTCCCTTCCAACGGTGTTGAGGCGGGTGGGAACAGCCGGGGGTTGAGGGTACTGTGCTAAAAGAGGTGGAGTTATGCAGATCTAAAACGCGTGGATTGCAGCAGCAGCAAGCCGAAAAGTGCAGGCATGTGAGGGATCTAGAGGTTGACAGCATGTCTTCTTAACGGGAGTCCAGGTGGCCATCTCCACAAATGGACTTTTCAGAATCCTTGGGTGGCACCGTAGTCGGAAACCAATTCTGGTTATCGCTTCTCGGCCTTTTGGCTAAGATCAAGTGTAGTATCTGTTCTTATCAGTTTAATATCTGATACGTCCCCTATCTGGGGACCATATATTAAATGGATTTTTAGAACAGGGAGATGGAAAAAGAGCTTGCTCTGTCCACTCCACGCATTGACCTGGTATTGCAGTATCTCCAGGACCGGTGCACCCCTTCTTTAATGCAGTTTCTAAAATCAGAAAGAATTGAATTCAATGCTTTTTGTTCATTTTGCTTGTTTGTCGGATTTTGGGATGGACTCTTTGGCTTTGCTTTTCTTCTCCTCATTGGATTTTTCATGTTAAAAGTTGCAGAAGCCAGATGACAAGCTCATTTTGGTTCAACTTCAGCAACTGTGCATTGCATTGCCATGTAATGTAATGTAATGCAATGCTATCTATCTAGCTCTCCCTCTATACTTCCTTTTGGATAAACAGACATATTAGGCAAGCATTTTGGAGCTTTCACCTAAATAACTACAGGTGGTGAGATAAGCTGCACAATATAATTGACCTTTCAGTATATTGTTGCACACACACCATCTATTTAGCAAATGCCCTTGTTATCAACAGCAGCCTTTTAAACTCACCTGAGCTAACAGGTATGTGAGCTGGTTACTCTGCTGCGCTTAAAATTTCTTTTTTGGTTTGCTACAATGCCTTTTCTGAAACGTTGTCTCCCTCTGCTGGAACACTGACTTCTTTCATTTAATGCCTGCAGACTATAAAAGAGAAACCAACCCAAAAAGTTTGGTTGATTAGTCTGTGGCATTCTTTTAAACTGTTGCTTATGGCGGTCTCTGTGAGCTTCTCAGTGACATTCAGCCATCCAGGTATCCCGCCTGCAGTAGACGGAATGTGGCAATGGAACGCTGGCTGCGCGTGTCATAATAGGCTCTGAGCCTTTATATACCTGCGCACAGCAGCAGCCACCTTCAGTCTGCTGCTGCTGGACAGCCAGCAGCAGCAGCAGCAGGAGAGGTAATTAATCAGCAACCCTCCTGCTAAGGGTAGACAGCTGCTCGTTCCACCCCCCCCCCGCCTTAATTGGTTCTCCTCCCTTCCAACGGTGTTGAGGCGGGTGGGAACAGCCGGGGGTTGAGGGTACTGTGCTAAAAGAGGTGGAGTTATGCAGATCTAAAACGCGTGGATTGCAGCAGCAGCAAGCCGAAAAGTGCAGGCATGTGAGGGATCTAGAGGTTGACAGCATGTCTTCTTAACGGGAGTCCAGGTGGCCATCTCCACAAATGGACTTTTCAGAATCCTTGGGTGGCACCGTAGTCGGAAACCAATTCTGGTTATCGCTTCTCGGCCTTTTGGCTAAGATCAAGTGTAGTATCTGTTCTTATCAGTTTAATATCTGATACGTCCCCTATCTGGGGACCATATATTAAATGGATTTTTAGAACAGGGAGATGGAAAAAGAGCTTGCTCTGTCCACTCCACGCATTGACCTGGTATTTCAGTATCTCCAGGACCGGTGCACCCCTTCTTTAATGCAGTTTCTAAAATCAGAAAGAATTGAATTCAATGCTTTTTGTTCATTTTGCTTGTTTGTCGGATTTTGGGATGGACTCTTTGGCTTTGCTTTTCTTCTCCTCATTGGATTTTTCATGTTAAAAGTTGCAGAAGCCAGATGACAAGCTCATTTTGGTTCAACTTCAGCAACTGTGCATTGCATTGCCATGTAATGTAATGTAATGCAATGCTATCTATCTAGCTCTCCCTCTATACTTCCTTTTGGATAAACAGACATATTAGGCAAGCATTTTGGAGCTTTCACCTAAATAACTACAGGTGGTGAGATAAGCTGCACAATATAATTGACCTTTCAGTATATTGTTGCACACACACCATCTATTTAGCAAATGCCCTTGTTATCAACAGCAGCCTTTTAAACTCACCTGAGCTAACAGGTATGTGAGCTGGTTACTCTGCTGCGCTTAAAATTTCTTTTTTGGTTTGCTACAATGCCTTTTCTGAAACGTTGTCTCCCTCTGCTGGAACACTGACTTCTTTCATTTAATGCCTGCAGACTATAAAAGAGAAACCAACCCAAAAAGTTTGGTTGATTAGTCTGTGGCATTCTTTTAAACTGTTGCTTATGGCGGTCTCTGTGAGCTTCTCAGTGACATTCAGCCATCCAGGTATCCCGCCTGCAGTAGACGGAATGTGGCAATGGAACGCTGGCTGCGCGTGTCATAATAGGCTCTGAGCCTTTATATACCTGCGCACAGCAGCAGCCACCTTCAGTCTGCTGCTGCTGGACAGCCAGCAGCAGCAGCAGCAGGAGAGGTAATTAATCAGCAACCCTCCTGCTAAGGGTAGACAGCTGCTCGTTCCACCCCCCCCCCGCCTTAATTGGTTCTCCTCCCTTCCAACGGTGTTGAGGCGGGTGGGAACAGCCGGGGGTTGAGGGTACTGTGCTAAAAGAGGTGGAGTTATGCAGATCTAAAACGCGTGGATTGCAGCAGCAGCAAGCCGAAAAGTGCAGGCATGTGAGGGATCTAGAGGTTGACAGCATGTCTTCTTAACGGGAGTCCAGGTGGCCATCTCCACAAATGGACTTTTCAGAATCCTTGGGTGGCACCGTAGTCGGAAACCAATTCTGGTTATCGCTTCTCGGCCTTTTGGCTAAGATCAAGTGTAGTATCTGTTCTTATCAGTTTAATATCTGATACGTCCCCTATCTGGGGACCATATATTAAATGGATTTTTAGAACAGGGAGATGGAAAAAGAGCTTGCTCTGTCCACTCCACGCATTGACCTGGTATTTCAGTATCTCCAGGACCGGTGCACCCCTTCTTTAATGCAGTTTCTAAAATCAGAAAGAATTGAATTCAATGCTTTTTGTTCATTTTGCTTGTTTGTCGGATTTTGGGATGGACTCTTTGGCTTTGCTTTTCTTCTCCTCATTGGATTTTTCATGTTAAAAGTTGCAGAAGCCAGATGACAAGCTCATTTTGGTTCAACTTCAGCAACTGTGCATTGCATTGCCATGTAATGTAATGTAATGCAATGCTATCTATCTAGCTCTCTCTCTATACTTCCTTTTGGATAAACAGACATATTAGGCAAGCATTTTGGAGCTTTCACCTAAATAACTACAGGTGGTGAGATAAGCTGCACAATATAATTGACCTTTCAGTATATTGTTGCACACACACCATCTATTTAGCAAATGCCCTTGTTATCAACAGCAGCCTTTTAAACTCACCTGAGCTAACAGGTATGTGAGCTGGTTACTCTGCTGCGCTTAAAATTTCTTTTTTGGTTTGCTACAATGCCTTTTCTGAAACGTTGTCTCCCTCTGCTGGAACACTGACTTCTTTCATTTAATGCCTGCAGACTATAAAAGAGAAACCAACCCAAAAAGTTTGGTTGATTAGTCTGTGGCATTCTTTTAAACTGTTGCTTATGGCGGTCTCTGTGAGCTTCTCAGTGACATTCAGCCATCCAGGTATCCCGCCTGCAGTAGACGGAATGTGGCAATGGAACGCTGGCTGCGCGTGTCATAATAGGCTCTGAGCCTTTATATACCTGCGCACAGCAGCAGCCACCTTCAGTCTGCTGCTGGACAGCCAGCAGCAGCTGCAGCAGGAGAGGTAATTAATCAGCAACCCTCCTGCTAAGGGTAGACAGCTGCTCGTTCCACCCCCCCCCGCCTTAATTGGTTCTCCTCCCTTCCAACGGTGTTGAGGCGGGTGGGAACAGCCGGGGGTTGATTGTACTGTGCTAAAAGAGGTGGAGTTATGCAGATCTAAAACGCGTGGATTGCAGCAGCAGCAAGCCGAAAAGTGCAGGCATGTGAGGGATCTAGAGGTTGACAGCATGTCTTCTTAACGGGAGTCCAGGTGGCCATCTCCACAAATGGACTTTTCAGAATCCTTGGGTGGCACCGTAGTCGGAAACCAATTCTGGTTATCGCTTCTCGGCCTTTTGGCTAAGATCAAGTGTAGTATCTGTTCTTATCAGTTTAATATCTGATACGTCCCCTATCTGGGGACCATATATTAAATGGATTTTTAGAACAGGGAGATGGAAAAAGAGCTTGCTCTGTCCACTCCACGCATTGACCTGGTATTGCAGTATCTCCAGGACCGGTGCACCCCTTCTTTAATGTAGTTTCTAAAATCAGAAAGAATTGAATTCAATGCTTTTTGTTCATTTTGCTTGTTTGTCGGATTTTGGGATGGACTCTTTGGCTTTGCTTTTCTTCTCCTCATTGGATTTTTCATGTTAAAAGTTGCAGAAGCCAGATGACAAGCTCATTTTGGTTCAACTTCAGCAACTGTGCATTGCATTGCCATGTAATGTAATGTAATGCAATGCTATCTATCTAGCTCTCCCTCTATACTTCCTTTTGGATAAACAGACATATTAGGCAAGCATTTTGGAGCTTTCACCTAAATAACTACAGGTGGTGAGATAAGCTGCACAATATAATTGACCTTTCAGTATATTGTTGCACACACACCATCTATTTAGCAAATGCCCTTGTTATCAACAGCAGCCTTTTAAACTCACCTGAGCTAACAGGTATGTGAGCTGGTTACTCTGCTGCGCTTAAAATTTCTTTTTTGGTTTGCTACAATGCCTTTTCTGAAACGTTGTCTCCCTCTGCTGGAACACTGACTTCTTTCATTTAATGCCTGCAGACTATAAAAGAGAAACCAACCCAAAAAGTTTGGTTGATTAGTCTGTGGCATTCTTTTAAACTGTTGCTTATGGCGGTCTCTGTGAGCTTCTCAGTGACATTCAGCCATCCAGGTATCCCGCCTGCAGTAGACGGAATGTGGCAATGGAACGCTGGCTGCGCGTGTCATAATAGGCTCTGAGCCTTTATATACCTGCGCACAGCAGCAGCCACCTTCAGTCTGCTGCTGGACAGCCAGCAGCAGCAGCAGCAGGAGAGGTAATTAATCAGCAACCCTCCTGCTAAGGGTAGACAGCTGCTCGTTCCACCCCCCCCGCCTTAATTGGTTCTCCTCCCTTCCAACGGTGTTGAGGCGGGTGGGAACAGCCGGGGGTTGATTGTACTGTGCTAAAAGAGGTGGAGTTATGCAGATCTAAAACGCGTGGATTGCAGCAGCAGCAAGCCGAAAAGTGCAGGCATGTGAGGGATCTAGAGGTTGACAGCATGTCTTCTTAACGGGAGTCCAGGTGGCCATCTCCACAAATGGACTTTTCAGAATCCTTGGGTGGCACCGTAGTCGGAAACCAATTCTGGTTATCGCTTCTCGGCCTTTTGGCTAAGATCAAGTGTAGTATCTGTTCTTATCAGTTTAATATCTGATACGTCCCCTATCTGGGGACCATATATTAAATGGATTTTTAGAACAGGGAGATGGAAAAAGAGCTTGCTCTGTCCACTCCACGCATTGACCTGGTATTGCAGTATCTCCAGGACCGGTGCACCCCTTCTTTAATGTAGTTTCTAAAATCAGAAAGAATTGAATTCAATGCTTTTTGTTCATTTTGCTTGTTTGTCGGATTTTGGGATGGACTCTTTGGCTTTGCTTTTCTTCTCCTCATTGGATTTTTCATGTTAAAAGTTGCAGAAGCCAGATGACAAGCTCATTTTGGTTCAACTTCAGCAACTGTGCATTGCATTGCCATGTAATGTAATGTAATGCAATGCTATCTATCTAGCTCTCCCTCTATACTTCCTTTTGGATAAACAGACATATTAGGCAAGCATTTTGGAGCTTTCACCTAAATAACTACAGGTGGTGAGATAAGCTGCACAATATAATTGACCTTTCAGTATATTGTTGCACACACACCATCTATTTAGCAAATGCCCTTGTTATCAACAGCAGCCTTTTAAACTCACCTGAGCTAACAGGTATGTGAGCTGGTTACTCTGCTGCGCTTAAAATTTCTTTTTTGGTTTGCTACAATGCCTTTTCTGAAACGTTGTCTCCCTCTGCTGGAACACTGACTTCTTTCATTTAATGCCTGCAGACTATAAAAGAGAAACCAACCCAAAAAGTTTGGTTGATTAGTCTGTGGCATTCTTTTAAACTGTTGCTTATGGCGGTCTCTGTGAGCTTCTCAGTGACATTCAGCCATCCAGGTATCCCGCCTGCAGTAGACGGAATGTGGCAATGGAACGCTGGCTGCGCGTGTCATAATAGGCTCTGAGCCTTTATATACCTGCGCACAGCAGCAGCCACCTTCAGTCTGCTGCTGGACAGCCAGCAGCAGCAGCAGCAGGAGAGGTAATTAATCAGCAACCCTCCTGCTAAGGGTAGACAGCTGCTCGTTCCACCCCCCCGCCTTAATTGGTTCTCCTCCCTTCCAACGGTGTTGAGGCGGGTGGGAACAGCCGGGGGTTGAGGGTACTGTGCTAAAAGAGGTGGAGTTATGCAGATCTAAAACGCGTGGATTGCAGCAGCAGCAAGCCGAAAAGTGCAGGCATGTGAGGGATCTAGAGGTTGACAGCATGTCTTCTTAACGGGAGTCCAGGTGGCCATCTCCACAAATGGACTTTTCAGAATCCTTGGGTGGCACCGTAGTCGGAAACCAATTCTGGTTATCGCTTCTCGGCCTTTTGGCTAAGATCAAGTGTAGTATCTGTTCTTATCAGTTTAATATCTGATACGTCCCCTATCTGGGGACCATATATTAAATGGATTTTTAGAACAGGGAGATGGAAAAAGAGCTTGCTCTGTCCACTCCACGCATTGACCTGGTATTGCAGTATCTCCAGGACCGGTGCACCCCTTCTTTAATGCAGTTTCTAAAATCAGAAAGAATTGAATTCAATGCTTTTTGTTCATTTTGCTTGTTTGTCGGATTTTGGGATGGACTCTTTGGCTTTGCTTTTCTTCTCCTCATTGGATTTTTCATGTTAAAAGTTGCAGAAGCCAGATGACAAGCTCATTTTGGTTCAACTTCAGCAACTGTGCATTGCATTGCCATGTAATGTAATGTAATGCAATGCTATCTATCTAGCTCTCCCTCTATACTTCCTTTTGGATAAACAGACATATTAGGCAAGCATTTTGGAGCTTTCACCTAAATAACTACAGGTGGTGAGATAAGCTGCACAATATAATTGACCTTTCAGTATATTGTTGCACACACACCATCTATTTAGCAAATGCCCTTGTTATCAACAGCAGCCTTTTAAACTGACCTGAGCTAACAGGTATGTGAGCTGGTTACTCTGCTGCGCTTAAAATTTCTTTTTTGGTTTGCTACAATGCCTTTTCTGAAACGTTGTCTCCCTCTGCTGGAACACTGACTTCTTTCATTTAATGCCTGCAGACTATAAAAGAGAAACCAACCCAAAAAGTTTGGTTGATTAGTCTGTGGCATTCTTTTAAACTGTTGCTTATGGCGGTCTCTGTGAGCTTCTCAGTGACATTCAGCCATCCAGGTATCCCGCCTGCAGTAGACGGAATGTGGCAATGGAACGCTGGCTGCGCGTGTCATAATAGGCTCTGAGCCTTTATATACCTGCGCACAGCAGCAGCCACCTTCAGTCTGCTGCTGAACAGCCAGCAGCAGCAGCAGCAGGAGAGGTAATTAATCAGCAACCCTCCTGCTAAGGGTAGACAGCTGCTCGTTCCACCCCCCCCCCGCCTTAATTGGTTCTCCTCCCTTCCAACGGTGTTGAGGCGGGTGGGAACAGCCGGGGGTTGAGGGTACTGTGCTAAAAGAGGTGGAGTTATGCAGATCTAAAACGCGTGGATTGCAGCAGCAGCAAGCCGAAAAGTGCAGGCATGTGAGGGATCTAGAGGTTGACAGCATGTCTTCTTAACGGGAGTCCAGGTGGCCATCTCCACAAATGGACTTTTCAGAATCCTTGGGTGGCACCGTAGTCGGAAACCAATTCTGGTTATCGCTTCTCGGCCTTTTGGCTCAGATCAAGTGTCTGGACATCAGGTTCCTTGAGTGCTAGCCCTCGGCCTTCCAGCATCGCCACTCCGGTGGCTTAAGCTGGATGCTGCTATAGGGGGAGAGTGAGGAGGAAACGGGAAGGCGATTTCCGTGGCTGACTATGGGAGTCAAGCTGAAATTTGCTGGGACCGGGGACCCCCGGGTCAAGAATGGATTTCGCATTGAGATTTCCGAGGAGAAGAAGGGACATTTTTCCATGTCCTACCTGGTGAATGCCATCTTCTATGAAGCATTGAAGATTAAGAAGTCGGACATTCTTTGCCTGCAGGAATTTAGAAGTCATGGAAGGTATGTGCTGGTTCTTTCTACTATGGCTGCTTGCCAAAATCTTTATAGAACCTTGAAAGGCCATACTGAGAACTCCCTCCTAGATGGACTCACTTTTACTGTCCTCTATTCAAAGGGGGATGTTCCTGTTGTTGTGTTTATGCACAATCCCTTTATCCCCCAGGAGGACATTACTTTATTCTTGAGGAGGCATTGTACTTATGTGCATTTTTCCCACAAGATCTCGAATGAAGAAGGCTTGTGGACTGGCAAATACAAGTACTTTGTTCGTTTTGCTACAGACCCCGAGGGGCCAGGGGGCATACATTATCCTCCTATGTGTTTCTCTATTGGGAGAGACACTGGTTTCTTGTACTTTCCTGATGCTCCTTTTTTCTGCAGAAGATGTAACAAGTATGGTCATGTCCAGGAGTCCTGCAGGTATCCGCCAACCTGCAGGAGGTGTAACACGTCTGGTCATATGGCGAAAGACTGCAAGAACCAGGTAAAGTGTGATGCTTGTGGTGAGGAGGGGCATGTTCTTAGGCAGTGTCAAGCTAGAACCACTCCTAAGTCTTTTGCTCAAGTGGTCGCGGAGGGGCCTGCTGTTCCTTCGACTTCTACTAGGGTTCCACAAGGTCCCCTTCCGGATGTCGGGGAGGCAACTGCTCCCCAAGAGGAAGAGGATGGCACTCAGATGGACGACATATTTGAAGATGCCCAGCTTCAGCCTCCTGCATCAGGAGGCTTTGACATGGTGATTCCTGAGGTGATGTCACCTTTCCCTCCCCAGTTTGGTGTCCGTGGTGAGGGGGAAATGGACTTGTCCAATTCTCCTGTCATATCTTGGTGCAATACTGCTTCAGAGGAGATCGGGGGCGGTGGCCAAGGGGACTTGTCTGCTGTCCGTTTCTCTGATGAGGAGGATCCTGATGTGGTCAAGAAGAAGCCAAGGACTGAGTGTTCATCCATTGCTGCCGTGTGTGATAGCCCGGTGGACTCTCGTGCTTACCCGTCAGATGTATTTTCTCCTGACATTGTTACATTTGGCATTCAGCCAGATGGTAATAGCTTTGCTTTGCTTGATGAAGGTTGAGTTGATGTTTTCTTTCTTTTTTTTTCAGGTTATGTGTGATCCCCTTTAGTTATGCCGCATCATTCTGGATGGGACATTGTGTCCCTTAATGTTAGGCAAATTAGATCTGTTACCCGAAGAACAACAGTTCTGGATTATCTAAAGGGTTTGAGTGCAGATGTCTATTGTCTACAAGAGTGTGGGATTACTGAATCTCGAGGGGATAAGGACTGGCCTTATGGCCAGTATGTTTGGTCGGGGTCCAGCTTTAACAAAAATGATGGTGTGGGGATTTTAGTTGGTAATAAGAATATTACTATTGATAGTTACACGGTTGTGGAGGTGGGTCGCTGCATTATTGTTTTTTTGAGTTATAGGGGGTGGAAGGTTAGAATGATTAATTTATATTGTCCTACTAAAAAAGAGGAGTGGCTTGCTCTTCTTGAGAAATTGAGTTTTTTTCTCCCTGGAAAAATTCCTACAGTTTTTGTTGGTGACTGTAATTGTGTCACAGAAGGTAATGTGGACATTACGGGAAAAAAGTTATCTCAACTTATTTCTGATTTTTCTTTCTTAGACGCTGCAATACTTGAGTATGGCATTCCACCACCGCCTACATATTATGCTGACCGTGGTAATATTTCATCGAGAATAGATAGGATGTTATTTTCCAAAAATATGGTTTGTTCAAGTTATGTTCAACATAAGGTACCTTTTTCTGATCATGAGTGTTTGCGTGGAGTTTTTAGTGCGAATGGGGACATGGTGTTTGGGGGTGGGGTTTGGAAATTGAATACGAGGTTGTTGGAGGATGAGGAGGTGATGAGTGAGTTGGAGAAAAGGTATGCAAGTTGGAGGTGGCGTAAGCGTGATTTTGGTAGTGTGCTTGAATGGTGGGATTGGGTGAAATTACAGTTAAAAACTTTCTTTAAAAAATGGGGCTACAAAAAAGCTGCCAGATATCGTAATAGATTTAATGACTTAAGTAGACGGATTGATTGGTTGCGTGGGTGTGTTAGGAAAGGAATGGATATGTCTGATCAGCTTGAGGTTGCTAAGAATGAGTTAAAATGTCTTCTGGATGAAAAAGGTAAAGAGATTATTTACCGTACCAAGTTAGAGCATTTGGAAAAGAATGAAAAGTGCACCAGGTACTTTTTTAAAAAAATGAATGGAAGGAAGTTGGATTTGAGTGAAGTGGTAGGTGAAGATGGATCTAGTGTGGTTGGGAAGAATGTGTTGAATGAGGTGAATGGCTTCTATAGTAAGTTGTACGATGAGAAATGGATTGATCCTGGACTTGTGTCGCATGTATTGAGTGGTATGGAGAAGAGACTTGGTTCGGATGAATGTGATGCTTTGTGTGAGGATGTTATTTTGGATGAGGTGAGGAATGTTGTTATGAGTGCTAAAAAGAATAAGACGCCTGGGAAGGATGGGTTGCCTGTGGAGCTGTATGTGAAAGCTTGGGAGTTTTTGGGTAAGGACTTGACTGAGGTTTGTAGGTATATGTGGATGAATGGTGTTTTGTGTGACAGTATGAAAGAGGGTATAGTGGTTCTTGTGTTTAAGAAGGGTGAGAAAAAGCGTTTGGAGAACTGGAGACCCATATCATTGCTTAACGCTGATTATAAGGTCTACAGTAAATTGTTAGCAAATCGTATGAGTGAGGTGATTGGTAGGGTTGTGGAGGATGACCAAGTGTGTGCCGTGCCTGGTCGGAGTATAAGTGATAATTTGTTATTGTTAAGGGATATGCTTGGGGATTGTAAGACTAGAAAGCAGAAGTGTATGGTGTTAGCAATTGATTTTGAAAAGGCTTTTGATAGAGTTTCGCATGTGTTTCTGTTTAAAGTATTGGAGAGGATGGGTTTCCCTAGGGTTTTTCTGAATGGAGTTAAGTCTTTATATGATTATGTGTCAAGTGAGTTTTTAGTGAATGGATGGTTGTCTGACAAAGTGATGATTAGGTCTGGTGTAAGACAGGGGTGCCCTATGTCCCCTGTCTTGTTTGTATGTGTGATTGAGCCTTTGCTGTGTTTAGTGAGACGTGAGAAAATGATGAGAGGATTGTTAGTGCCTGGGAGTGGGGGTAAGCATGTGAAGGTGTTAGGTTACATGGATGATGTTGTGATGGTGAGTGAAAGTATGGCTTCAATGAGTAGGGTGAGGTTGCTTTTGGATTTTTTCTGTGGTGCATCAGGTTTTAGAGTTAACTGGACTAAGTGTAGTTTCAAATGCTTTGGAGATGACAGTATTCGTATGGAAGGTGTTAAGTATGAGGAGAGTGCAATTAAGATTTTAGGGGTATTTTTCAATGATGATCTGAAAGGAAATGAGAGTTGGGACGAGTGTGGTATGCGTGTTGAGCGAAAACTGAATTTTTGGAGAATGAGAGATCTTTCTTTGCGGGGCAAAGTTCTAGTTATCAAAGCAGTGATCTTACCCATTCTGCTTTTTGTGGCCATATTTTTTCCATCCCCTTTTAGGAAAGTGAAGAGAGTTGAGAAAATGATTTTTTCTTTTTTCTGGTGCAGCAAGATGGAGAAGCTGAAGAGGGAAAGCCTTTATAAGGCCTGCCAGCATGGTGGTTTGGGATTTCCTAATGTTGAGGTTTTTTTAGGGCTCCATTATATTAAGACGATTGTGGTATTGTTGGGTAAAGGTAATAAGGGTGCATGTATGGCAAGTTATTCTGCAGGATGGATGTTGTATGGGTTAGGTTGGAGAAAGAGGGATGCGAGAGTGCCTGTGTCTTTTAAGTGTCTGGTGTGGTATGAGGTGATTGAAAAGTTTGTCAAGAAGTATGATTTGCTGAGTGTGCCGGTGGATGAGTTTAGAATGACTAAGAGGGTGTATAGGAAATTGTGTGCAAATGAGGTCGAGTCTAATATTGTTGGTTTGAGAGGGAATGAGGTTGCGGATGCTTGGAGAAAGTTGGGTATGTATGGGATGTCCAACAAACAGAAGGATGTAGTGTGGATGGCGTTTCACAATATTCTTCCAGTGAGGGACGTTCAAAAGAAGAGAGGTTTGATTATGTCGGATGTTTGTCCAAGAGATGGATGTAATGGTTGTGAGACGGTTATGCATCTGATGTGGAATTGTAATTTTGCGCAAGACGTGTGGAAATGTGTAGGGGGGTTGTGTAGGAGTTTGGCGGGAGTGACTTTTGTGGATTGGCGTGTGGTTATGTTTGGTATTGGTGCAAGTGGACGTGTAAAGGAGAGAGTTTTGTGGTTAATTATGGCTTGTGTGTTAGAAAGTTTGTGGGATGTGAGGAATCTTTGTGTATTCAAAAGGAAATCAATTACAGTAAATGAATGTATTAGGATTATTCTTTCTAGGCTATTTTTGATTTACAAGATGGATAGTAGTAGCGGTGGTGGAACAGATGCCGAGGGAATATGGAAATTTAAAAAGTGGAGGCATATTGTAAAATTTCATTGATCTTTTGGTTTATATTAATAAGATGTTCTTCTTTCTGTAATATTAGGTTACTTTATGCTTAATAAATATGGCCATGATGATGAGAAGTTTTTTTTTTTTGCAACAGTTTTGGTATATCCTACTGATTTGCTATAAAACTAACCTGAATGGTTAAAAAAAAAAAAAAAAAAAAAAAAAAAAAAAATCTGTTCTTATCAGTTTAATATCTGATACGTCCCCTATCTGGGGACCATATATTAAATGGATTTTTAGAACAGGGAGATGGAAAAAGAGCTTGCTCTGTCCACTCCACGCATTGACCTGGTATTGCAGTATCTCCAGGACCGGTGCACCCCTTCTTTAATGCAGTTTCTAAAATCAGAAAGAATTGAATTCAATGCTTTTTGTTCATTTTGCTTGTTTGTCGGATTTTGGGATGGACTCTTTGGCTTTGCTTTTCTTCTCCTCATTGGATTTTTCATGTTAAAAGTTGCAGAAGCCAGATGACAAGCTCATTTTGGTTCAACTTCAGCAACTGTGCATTGCATTGCCATGTAATGTAATGTAATGCAATGCTATCTATCTAGCTCTCCCTCTATACTTCCTTTTGGATAAACAGACATATTAGGCAAGCATTTTGGAGCTTTCACCTAAATAACTACAGGTGGTGAGATAAGCTGCACAATATAATTGACCTTTCAGTATATTGTTGCACACACACCATCTATTTAGCAAATGCCCTTGTTATCAACAGCAGCCTTTTAAACTCACCTGAGCTAACAGGTATGTGAGCTGGTTACTCTGCTGCGCTTAAAATTTCTTTTTTGGTTTGCTACAATGCCTTTTCTGAAACGTTGTCTCCCTCTGCTGGAACACTGACTTCTTTCATTTAATGCCTGCAGACTATAAAAGAGAAACCAACCCAAAAAGTTTGGTTGATTAGTCTGTGGCATTCTTTTAAACTGTTGCTTATGGCGGTCTCTGTGAGCTTCTCAGTGACATTCAGCCATCCAGGTATCCCGCCTGCAGTAGACGGAATGTGGCAATGGAACGCTGGCTGCGCGTGTCATAATAGGCTCTGAGCCTTTATATACCTGCGCACAGCAGCAGCCACCTTCAGTCTGCTGCTGGACAGCCAGCAGCAGCAGCAGCAGGAGAGGTAATTAATCAGCAACCCTCCTGCTAAGGGTAGACAGCTGCTCGTTCCACCCCCCCCCCCGCCTTAATTGGTTCTCCTCCCTTCCAACGGTGTTGAGGCGGGTGGGAACAGCCGGGGGTTGAGGGTACTGTGCTAAAAGAGGTGGAGTTATGCAGATCTAAAACGCGTGGATTGCAGCAGCAGCAAGCCGAAAAGTGCAGGCATGTGAGGGATCTAGAGGTTGACAGCATGTCTTCTTAACGGGAGTCCAGGTGGCCATCTCCACAAATGGACTTTTCAGAATCCTTGGGTGGCACCGTAGTCGGAAACCAATTCTGGTTATCGCTTCTCGGCCTTTTGGCTAAGATCAAGTGTAGTATCTGTTCTTATCAGTTTAATATCTGATACGTCCCCTATCTGGGGACCATATATTAAATGGATTTTTAGAACAGGGAGATGGAAAAAGAGCTTGCTCTGTCCACTCCACGCATTGACCTGGTATTGCAGTATCTCCAGGACCGGTGCACCCCTTCTTTAATGCAGTTTCTAAAATCAGAAAGAATTGAATTCAATGCTTTTTGTTCATTTTGCTTGTTTGTCGGATTTTGGGATGGACTCTTTGGCTTTGCTTTTCTTCTCCTCATTGGATTTTTCATGTTAAAAGTTGCAGAAGCCAGATGACAAGCTCATTTTGATTCAACTTCAGCAACTGTGCATTGCATTGCCATGTAATGTAATGTAATGCAATGCTATCTATCTAGCTCTCCCTCTATACTTCCTTTTGGATAAACAGACATATTAGGCAAGCATTTTGGAGCTTTCACCTAAATAACTACAGGTGGTGAGATAAGCTGCACAATATAATTGACCTTTCAGTATATTGTTGCACACACACCATCTATTTAGCAAATGCCCTTGTTATCAACAGCAGCCTTTTAAACTCACCTGAGCTAACAGGTATGTGAGCTGGTTACTCTGCTGCGCTTAAAATTTCTTTTTTGGTTTGCTACAATGCCTTTTCTGAAACGTTGTCTCCCTCTGCTGGAACACTGACTTCTTTCATTTAATGCCTGCAGACTATAAAAGAGAAACCAACCCAAAAAGTTTGGTTGATTAGTCTGTGGCATTCTTTTAAACTGTTGCTTATGGCGGTCTCTGTGAGCTTCTCAGTGACATTCAGCCATCCAGGTATCCCGCCTGCAGTAGACGGAATGTGGCAATGGAACGCTGGCTGCGCGTGTCATAATAGGCTCTGAGCCTTTATATACCTGCGCACAGCAGCAGCCACCTTCAGTCTGCTGCTGGACAGCCAGCAGCAGCAGCAGCAGGAGAGGTAATTAATCAGCAACCCTCCTGCTAAGGGTAGACAGCTGCTCGTTCCACCCCCCCCCCGCCTTAATTGGTTCTCCTCCCTTCCAACGGTGTTGAGGCGGGTGGGAACAGCCGGGGGTTGAGGGTACTGTGCTAAAAGAGGTGGAGTTATGCAGATCTAAAACGCGTGGATTGCAGCAGCAGCAAGCCGAAAAGTGCAGGCATGTGAGGGATCTAGAGGTTGACAGCATGTCTTCTTAACGGGAGTCCAGGTGGCCATCTCCACAAATGGACTTTTCAGAATCCTTGGGTGGCACCGTAGTCGGAAACCAATTCTGGTTATCGCTTCTCGGCCTTTTGGCTAAGATCAAGTGTAGTATCTGTTCTTATCAGTTTAATATCTGATACGTCCCCTATCTGGGGACCATATATTAAATGGATTTTTAGAACAGGGAGATGGAAAAAGAGCTTGCTCTGTCCACTCCACGCATTGACCTGGTATTGCAGTATCTCCAGGACCGGTGCACCCCTTCTTTAATGCAGTTTCTAAAATCAGAAAGAATTGAATTCAATGCTTTTTGTTCATTTTGCTTGTTTGTCGGATTTTGGGATGGACTCTTTGGCTTTGCTTTTCTTCTCCTCATTGGATTTTTCATGTTAAAAGTTGCAGAAGCCAGATGACAAGCTCATTTTGGTTCAACTTCAGCAACTGTGCATTGCATTGCCATGTAATGTAATGTAATGCAATGCTATCTATCTAGCTCTCCCTCTATACTTCCTTTTGGATAAACAGACATATTAGGCAAGCATTTTGGAGCTTTCACCTAAATAACTACAGGTGGTGAGATAAGCTGCACAATATAATTGACCTTTCAGTATATTGTTGCACACACACCATCTATTTAGCAAATGCCCTTGTTATCAACAGCAGCCTTTTAAACTCACCTGAGCTAACAGGTATGTGAGCTGGTTACTCTGCTGCGCTTAAAATTTCTTTTTTGGTTTGCTACAATGCCTTTTCTGAAACGTTGTCTCCCTCTGCTGGAACACTGACTTCTTTCATTTAATGCCTGCAGACTATAAAAGAGAAACCAACCCAAAAAGTTTGGTTGATTAGTCTGTGGCATTCTTTTAAACTGTTGCTTATGGCGGTCTCTGTGAGCTTCTCAGTGACATTCAGCCATCCAGGTATCCCGCCTGCAGTAGACGGAATGTGGCAATGGAACGCTGGCTGCGCGTGTCATAATAGGCTCTGAGCCTTTATATACCTGCGCACAGCAGCAGCCACCTTCAGTCTGCTGCTGGACAGCCAGCAGCAGCAGCAGCAGGAGAGGTAATTAATCAGCAACCCTCCTGCTAAGGGTAGACAGCTGCTCGTTCCACCCCCCCCCCCCGCCTTAATTGGTTCTCCTCCCTTCCAACGGTGTTGAGGCGGGTGGGAACAGCCGGGGGTTGAGGGTACTGTGCTAAAAGAGGTGGAGTTACGCAGATCTAAAACGCGTGGATTGCAGCAGCAGCAAGCCGAAAAGTGCAGGCATGTGAGGGATCTAGAGGTTGACAGCATGTCTTCTTAACGGGAGTCCAGGTGGCCATCTCCACAAATGGACTTTTCAGAATCCTTGGGTGGCACCGTAGTCGGAAACCAATTCTGGTTATCGCTTCTCGGCCTTTTGGCTAAGATCAAGTGTAGTATCTGTTCTTATCAGTTTAATATCTGATACGTCCCCTATCTGGGGACCATATATTAAATGGATTTTTAGAACAGGGAGATGGAAAAAGAGCTTGCTCTGTCCACTCCACGCATTGACCTGGTATTGCAGTATCTCCAGGACCGGTGCACCCCTTCTTTAATGCAGTTTCTAAAATCAGAAAGAATTGAATTCAATGCTTTTTGTTCATTTTGCTTGTTTGTCGGATTTTGGGATGGACTCTTTGGCTTTGCTTTTCTTCTCCTCATTGGATTTTTCATGTTAAAAGTTGCAGAAGCCAGATGACAAGCTCATTTTGGTTCAACTTCAGCAACTGTGCATTGCATTGCCATGTAATGTAATGTAATGCAATGCTATCTATCTAGCTCTCCCTCTATACTTCCTTTTGGATAAACAGACATATTAGGCAAGCATTTTGGAGCTTTCACCTAAATAACTACAGGTGGTGAGATAAGCTGCACAATATAATTGACCTTTCAGTATATTGTTGCACACACACCATCTATTTAGCAAATGCCCTTGTTATCAACAGCAGCCTTTTAAACTCACCTGAGCTAACAGGTATGTGAGCTGGTTACTCTGCTGCGCTTAAAATTTCTTTTTTGGTTTGCTACAATGCCTTTTCTGAAACGTTGTCTCCCTCTGCTGGAACACTGACTTCTTTCATTTAATGCCTGCAGACTATAAAAGAGAAACCAACCCAAAAAGTTTGGTTGATTAGTCTGTGGCATTCTTTTAAACTGTTGCTTATGGCGGTCTCTGTGAGCTTCTCAGTGACATTCAGCCATCCAGGTATCCCGCCTGCAGTAGACGGAATGTGGCAATGGAACGCTGGCTGCGCGTGTCATAATAGGCTCTGAGCCTTTATATACCTGCGCACAGCAGCAGCCACCTTCAGTCTGCTGCTGGACAGCCAGCAGCAGCAGCAGCAGGAGAGGTAATTAATCAGCAACCCTCCTGCTAAGGGTAGACAGCTGCTCGTTCCACCCCCCCCCGCCTTAATTGGTTCTCCTCCCTTCCAACGGTGTTGAGGCGGGTGGGAACAGCCGGGGGTTGAGGGTACTGTGCTAAAAGAGGTGGAGTTATGCAGATCTAAAACGCGTGGATTGCAGCAGCAGCAAGCCGAAAAGTGCAGGCATGTGAGGGATCTAGAGGTTGACAGCATGTCTTCTTAACGGGAGTCCAGGTGGCCATCTCCACAAATGGACTTTTCAGAATCCTTGGGTGGCACCGTAGTCGGAAACCAATTCTGGTTATCGCTTCTCGGCCTTTTGGCTAAGATCAAGTGTAGTATCTGTTCTTATCAGTTTAATATCTGATACGTCCCCTATCTGGGGACCATATATTAAATGGATTTTTAGAACAGGGAGATGGAAAAAGAGCTTGCTCTGTCCACTCCACGCATTGACCTGGTATTGCAGTATCTCCAGGACCGGTGCACCCCTTCTTTAATGCAGTTTCTAAAATCAGAAAGAATTGAATTCAATGCTTTTTGTTCATTTTGCTTGTTTGTCGGATTTTGGGATGGACTCTTTGGCTTTGCTTTTCTTCTCCTCATTGGATTTTTCATGTTAAAAGTTGCAGAAGCCAGATGACAAGCTCATTTTGGTTCAACTTCAGCAACTGTGCATTGCATTGCCATGTAATGTAATGTAATGCAATGCTATCTATCTAGCTCTCCCTCTATACTTCCTTTTGGATAAACAGACATATTAGGCAAGCATTTTGGAGCTTTCACCTAAATAACTACAGGTGGTGAGATAAGCTGCACAATATAATTGACCTTTCAGTATATTGTTGCACACACACCATCTATTTAGCAAATGCCCTTGTTATCAACAGCAGCCTTTTAAACTCACCTGAGCTAACAGGTATGTGAGCTGGTTACTCTGCTGCGCTTAAAATTTCTTTTTTGGTTTGCTACAATGCCTTTTCTGAAACGTTGTCTCCCTCTGCTGGAACACTGACTTCTTTCATTTAATGCCTGCAGACTATAAAAGAGAAACCAACCCAAAAAGTTTGGTTGATTAGTCTGTGGCATTCTTTTAAACTGTTGCTTATGGCGGTCTCTGTGAGCTTCTCAGTGACATTCAGCCATCCAGGTATCCCGCCTGCAGTAGACGGAATGTGGCAATGGAACGCTGGCTGCGCGTGTCATAATAGGCTCTGAGCCTTTATATACCTGCGCACAGCAGCAGCCACCTTCAGTCTGCTGCTGGACAGCCAGCAGCAGCAGCAGCAGGAGAGGTAATTAATCAGCAACCCTCCTGCTAAGGGTAGACAGCTGCTCGTTCCACCCCCCCCCCCGCCTTAATTGGTTCTCCTCCCTTCCAACGGTGTTGAGGCGGGTGGGAACAGCCGGGGGTTGAGGGTACTGTGCTAAAAGAGGTGGAGTTATGCAGATCTAAAACGCGTGGATTGCAGCAGCAGCAAGCCGAAAAGTGCAGGCATGTGAGGGATCTAGAGGTTGACAGCATGTCTTCTTAACGGGAGTCCAGGTGGCCATCTCCACAAATGGACTTTTCAGAATCCTTGGGTGGCACCGTAGTCGGAAACCAATTCTGGTTATCGCTTCTCGGCCTTTTGGCTAAGATCAAGTGTAGTATCTGTTCTTATCAGTTTAATATCTGATACGTCCCCTATCTGGGGACCATATATTAAATGGATTTTTAGAACAGGGAGATGGAAAAAGAGCTTGCTCTGTCCACTCCACGCATTGACCTGGTATTGCAGTATCTCCAGGACCGGTGCACCCCTTCTTTAATGCAGTTTCTAAAATCAGAAAGAATTGAATTCAATGCTTTTTGTTCATTTTGCTTGTTTGTCAGATTTTGGGATGGACTCTTTGGCTTTGCTTTTCTTCTCCTCATTGGATTTTTCATGTTAAAAGTTGCAGAAGCCAGATGACAAGCTCATTTTGGTTCAACTTCAGCAACTGTGCATTGCATTGCCATGTATTGTAATGTAATGAAATGCTATCTATCTAGCTCTCCCTCTATACTTCCTTTTGGATAAACAGACATATTAGGCAAGCATTTTGGAGCTTTCACCTAAA
This sequence comes from Phyllobates terribilis, assembly GCF_046119375.1. Taxonomy (NCBI): domain Eukaryota; kingdom Metazoa; phylum Chordata; class Amphibia; order Anura; family Dendrobatidae; genus Phyllobates; species Phyllobates terribilis. The sequence goes on along the minus strand of NW_027362800.1, from coordinate 9,016,864 downwards.
TAACTACAGGTGGTGAGATAAGCTGCACAATATAATTGACCTTTCAGTATATTGTTGCACACACACCATCTATTTAGCAAATGCCCTTGTTATCAACAGCAGCCTTTTAAACTCACCTGAGCTAACAGGTATGTGAGCTGGTTACTCTGCTGCGCTTAAAATTTCTTTTTTGGTTTGCTACAATGCCTTTTCTGAAACGTTGTCTCCCTCTGCTGGAACACTGACTTCTTTCATTTAATGCCTGCAGACTATAAAAGAGAAACCAACCCAAAAAGTTTGGTTGATTAGTCTGTGGCATTCTTTTAAACTGTTGCTTATGGCGGTCTCTGTGAGCTTCTCAGTGACATTCAGCCATCCAGGTATCCCGCCTGCAGTAGACGGAATGTGGCAATGGAACGCTGGCTGCGCGTGTCATAATAGGCTCTGAGCCTTTATATACCTGCGCACAGCAGCAGCCACCTTCAGTCTGCTGCTGGACAGCCAGCAGCAGCAGCAGCAGGAGAGGTAATTAATCAGCAACCCTCCTGCTAAGGGTAGACAGCTGCTCGTTCCACCCCCCCCCCCGCCTTAATTGGTTCTCCTCCCTTCCAACGGTGTTGAGGCGGGTGGAAACAGCCGGGGGTTGAGGGTACTGTGCTAAAAGAGGTGGAGTTATGCAGATCTAAAACGCGTGGATTGCAGCAGCAGCAAGCCGAAAAGTGCAGGCATGTGAGGGATCTAGAGGTTGACAGCATGTCTTCTTAACGGGAGTCCAGGTGGCCATCTCCACAAATGGACTTTTCAGAATCCTTGGGTGGCACCGTAGTCGGAAACCAATTCTGGTTATCGCTTCTCGGCCTTTTGGCTAAGATCAAGTGTAGTATCTGTTCTTATCAGTTTAATATCTGATATGTCCCCTATCTGGGGACCATATATTAAATGGATTTTTAGAACAGGGAGATGGAAAAAGAGCTTGCTCTGTCCACTCCACGCATTGACCTGGTATTGCAGTATCTCCAGGACCGGTGCACCCCTTCTTTAATGCAGTTTCTAAAATCAGAAAGAATTGAATTCAATGCTTTTTGTTCATTTTGCTTGTTTGTCGGATTTTGGGATGGACTCTTTGGCTTTGCTTTTCTTGTCCTCATTGGATTTTTCATGTTAAAAGTTGCAGAAGCCAGATGACAAGCTCATTTTGGTTCAACTTCAGCAACTGTGCATTGCATTGCCATGTAATGTAATGTAATGCAATGCTATCTATCTAGCTCTCCCTCTATACTTCCTTTTGGATAAACAGACATATTAGGCAAGCATTTTGGAGCTTTCACCTAAATAACTACAGGTGGTGAGATAAGCTGCACAATATAATTGACCTTTCAGTATATTGTTGCACACACACCATCTATTTAGCAAATGCCCTTGTTATCAACAGCAGCCTTTTAAACTCACCTGAGCTAACAGGTATGTGAGCTGGTTACTCTGCTGCGCTTAAAATTTCTTTTTTGGTTTGCTACAATGCCTTTTCTGAAACGTTGTCTCCCTCTGCTGGAACACTGACTTCTTTCATTTAATGCCTGCAGACTATAAAAGAGAAACCAACCCAAAAAGTTTGGTTGATTAGTCTGTGGCATTCTTTTAAACTGTTGCTTATGGCGGTCTCTGTGAGCTTCTCAGTGACATTCAGCCATCCAGGTATCCCGCCTGCAGTAGACGGAATGTGGCAATGGAACGCTGGCTGCGCGTGTCATAATAGGCTCTGAGCCTTTATATACCTGCGCACAGCAGCAGCCACCTTCAGTCTGCTGCTGGACAGCCAGCAGCAGCAGCAGCAGGAGAGGTAATTAATCAGCAACCCTCCTGCTAAGGGTAGACAGCTGCTCGTTCCACCCCCCCCCCGCCTTAATTGGTTCTCCTCCCTTCCAACGGTGTTGAGGCGGGTGGGAACAGCCGGGGGTTGAGGGTACTGTGCTAAAAGAGGTGGAGTTATGCAGATCTAAAACGCGTGGATTGCAGCAGCAGCAAGCCGAAAAGTGCAGGCATGTGAGGGATCTAGAGGTTGACAGCATGTCTTCTTAACGGGAGTCCAGGTGGCCATCTCCACAAATGGACTTTTCAGAATCCTTGGGTGGCACCGTAGTCGGAAACCAATTCTGGTTATCGCTTCTCGGCCTTTTGGCTAAGATCAAGTGTAGTATCTGTTCTTATCAGTTTAATATCTGATACGTCCCCTATCTGGGGACCATATATTAAATGGATTTTTAGAACAGGGAGATGGAAAAAGAGCTTGCTCTGTCCACTCCACGCATTGACCTGGTATTGCAGTATCTCCAGGACCGGTGCACCCCTTCTTTAATGCAGTTTCTAAAATCAGAAAGAATTGAATTCAATGCTTTTTGTTCATTTTGCTTGTTTGTCAGATTTTGGGATGGACTCTTTGGCTTTGCTTTTCTTCTCCTCATTGGATTTTTCATGTTAAAAGTTGCAGAAGCCAGATGACAAGCTCATTTTGGTTCAACTTCAGCAACTGTGCATTGCATTGCCATGTAATGTAATGTAATGAAATGCTATCTATCTAGCTCTCCCTCTATACTTCCTTTTGGATAAACAGACATATTAGGCAAGCATTTTGGAGCTTTCACCTAAATAACTACAGGTGGTGAGATAAGCTGCACAATATAATTGACCTTTCAGTATATTGTTGCACACACACCATCTATTTAGCAAATGCCCTTGTTATCAACAGCAGCCTTTTAAACTCACCTGAGCTAACAGGTATGTGAGCTGGTTACTCTGCTGCGCTTAAAATTTCTATTTTGGTTTGCTACAATGCCTTTTCTGAAACGTTGTCTCCCTCTGCTGGAACACTGACTTCTTTCATTTAATGCCTGCAGACTATAAAAGAGAAACCAACCCAAAAAGTTTGGTTGATTAGTCTGTGGCATTCTTTTAAACTGTTGCTTATGGCGGTCTCTGTGAGCTTCTCAGTGACATTCAGCCATCCAGGTATCCCGCCTGCAGTAGACGGAATGTGGCAATGGAACGCTGGCTGCGCGTGTCATAATAGGCTCTGAGCCTTTATATACCTGCGCACAGCAGCAGCCACCTTCAGTCTGCTGCTGGACAGCCAGCAGCAGCAGCAGCAGGAGAGGTAATTAATCAGCAACCCTCCTGCTAAGGGTAGACAGCTGCTCGTTCCACCCCCCCCCCCGCCTTAATTGGTTCTCCTCCCTTCCAACGGTGTTGAGGCGGGTGGGAACAGCCGGGGGTTGAGGGTACTGTGCTAAAAGAGGTGGAGTTATGCAGATCTAAAACGCGTGGATTGCAGCAGCAGCAAGCCGAAAAGTGCAGGCATGTGAGGGATCTAGAGGTTGACAGCATGTCTTCTTAACGGGAGTCCAGGTGGCCATCTCCACAAATGGACTTTTCAGAATCCTTGGGTGGCACCGTAGTCGGAAACCAATTCTGGTTATCGCTTCTCGGCCTTTTGGCTAAGATCAAGTGTAGTATCTGTTCTTATCAGTTTAATATCTGATACGTCCCCTATCTGGGGACCATATATTAAATGGATTTTTAGAACAGGGAGATGGAAAAAGAGCTTGCTCTGTCCACTCCACGCATTGACCTGGTATTGCAGTATCTCCAGGACCGGTGCACCCCTTCTTTAATGCAGTTTCTAAAATCAGAAAGAATTGAATTCAATGCTTTTTGTTCATTTTGCTTGTTTGTCGGATTTTGGGATGGACTCTTTGGCTTTGCTTTTCTTCTCCTCATTGGATTTTTCATGTTAAAAGTTGCAGAAGCCAGATGACAAGCTCATTTTGGTTCAACTTCAGCAACTGTGCATTGCATTGCCATGTAATGTAATGTAATGCAATGCTATCTATCTAGCTCTCCCTCTATACTTCCTTTTGGATAAACAGACATATTAGGCAAGCATTTTGGAGCTTTCACCTAAATAACTACAGGTGGTGAGATAAGCTGCACAATATAATTGACCTTTCAGTATATTGTTGCACACACACCATCTATTTAGCAAATGCCCTTGTTATCAACAGCAGCCTTTTAAACTCACCTGAGCTAACAGGTATGTGAGCTGGTTACTCTGCTGCGCTTAAAATTTCTTTTTTGGTTTGCTACAATGCCTTTTCTGAAACGTTGTCTCCCTCTGCTGGAACACTGACTTCTTTCATTTAATGCCTGCAGACTATAAAAGAGAAACCAACCCAAAAAGTTTGGTTGATTAGTCTGTGGCATTCTTTTAAACTGTTGCTTATGGCGGTCTCTGTGAGCTTCTCAGTGACATTCAGCCATCCAGGTATCCCGCCTGCAGTAGACGGAATGTGGCAATGGAACGCTGGCTGCGCGTGTCATAATAGGCTCTGAGCCTTTATATACCTGCGCACAGCAGCAGCCACCTTCAGTCTGCTGCTGGACAGCCAGCAGCAGCAGCAGCAGGAGAGGTAATTAATCAGCAACCCTCCTGCTAAGGGTAGACAGCTGCTCGTTCCACCCCCCCCCCCGCCTTAATTGGTTCTCCTCCCTTCCAACGGTGTTGAGGCGGGTGGGAACAGCCGGGGGTTGAGGGTACTGTGCTAAAAGAGGTGGAGTTATGCAGATCTAAAACGCGTGGATTGCAGCAGCAGCAAGCCGAAAAGTGCAGGCATGTGAGGGATCTAGAGGTTGACAGCATGTCTTCTTAACGGGAGTCCAGGTGGCCATCTCCACAAATGGACTTTTCAGAATCCTTGGGTGGCACCGTAGTCGGAAACCAATTCTGGTTATCGCTTCTCGGCCTTTTGGCTAAGATCAAGTGTAGTATCTGTTCTTATCAGTTTAATATCTGATACGTCCCCTATCTGGGGACCATATATTAAATGGATTTTTAGAACAGGGAGATGGAAAAAGAGCTTGCTCTGTCCACTCCACGCATTGACCTGGTATTGCAGTATCTCCAGGACCGGTGCACCCCTTCTTTAATGCAGTTTCTAAAATCAGAAAGAATTGAATTCAATGCTTTTTGTTCATTTTGCTTGTTTGTCGGATTTTGGGATGGACTCTTTGGCTTTGCTTTTCTTCTCCTCATTGGATTTTTCATGTTAAAAGTTGCAGAAGCCAGATGACAAGCTCATTTTGATTCAACTTCAGCAACTGTGCATTGCATTGCCATGTAATGTAATGTAATGCAATGCTATCTATCTAGCTCTCCCTCTATACTTCCTTTTGGATAAACAGACATATTAGGCAAGCATTTTGGAGCTTTCACCTAAATAACTACAGGTGGTGAGATAAGCTGCACAATATAATTGACCTTTCAGTATATTGTTGCACACACACCATCTATTTAGCAAATGCCCTTGTTATCAACAGCAGCCTTTTAAACTCACCTGAGCTAACAGGTATGTGAGCTGGTTACTCTGCTGCGCTTAAAATTTCTTTTTTGGTTTGCTACAATGCCTTTTCTGAAACGTTGTCTCCCTCTGCTGGAACACTGACTTCTTTCATTTAATGCCTGCAGACTATAAAAGAGAAACCAACCCAAAAAGTTTGGTTGATTAGTCTGTGGCATTCTTTTAAACTGTTGCTTATGGCGGTCTCTGTGAGCTTCTCAGTGACATTCAGCCATCCAGGTATCCCGCCTGCAGTAGACGGAATGTGGCAATGGAACGCTGGCTGCGCGTGTCATAATAGGCTCTGAGCCTTTATATACCTGCGCACAGCAGCAGCCACCTTCAGTCTGCTGCTGGACAGCCAGCAGCAGCAGCAGCAGGAGAGGTAATTAATCAGCAACCCTCCTGCTAAGGGTAGACAGCTGCTCGTTCCACCCCCCCCCCGCCTTAATTGGTTCTCCTCCCTTCCAACGGTGTTGAGGCGGGTGGGAACAGCCGGGGGTTGAGGGTACTGTGCTAAAAGAGGTGGAGTTATGCAGATCTAAAACGCGTGGATTGCAGCAGCAGCAAGCCGAAAAGTGCAGGCATGTGAGGGATCTAGAGGTTGACAGCATGTCTTCTTAACGGGAGTCCAGGTGGCCATCTCCACAAATGGACTTTTCAGAATCCTTGGGTGGCACCGTAGTCGGAAACCAATTCTGGTTATCGCTTCTCGGCCTTTTGGCTAAGATCAAGTGTAGTATCTGTTCTTATCAGTTTAATATCTGATACGTCCCCTATCTGGGGACCATATATTAAATGGATTTTTAGAACAGGGAGATGGAAAAAGAGCTTGCTCTGTCCACTCCACGCATTGACCTGGTATTGCAGTATCTCCAGGACCGGTGCACCCCTTCTTTAATGCAGTTTCTAAAATCAGAAAGAATTGAATTCAATGCTTTTTGTTCATTTTGCTTGTTTGTCGGATTTTGGGATGGACTCTTTGGCTTTGCTTTTCTTCTCCTCATTGGATTTTTCATGTTAAAAGTTGCAGAAGCCAGATGACAAGCTCATTTTGGTTCAACTTCAGCAACTGTGCATTGCATTGCCATGTAATGTAATGTAATGCAATGCTATCTATCTAGCTCTCCCTCTATACTTCCTTTTGGATAAACAGACATATTAGGCAAGCATTTTGGAGCTTTCACCTAAATAACTACAGGTGGTGAGATAAGCTGCACAATATAATTGACCTTTCAGTATATTGTTGCACACACACCATCTATTTAGCAAATGCCCTTGTTATCAACAGCAGCCTTTTAAACTCACCTGAGCTAACAGGTATGTGAGCTGGTTACTCTGCTGCGCTTAAAATTTCTTTTTTGGTTTGCTACAATGCCTTTTCTGAAACGTTGTCTCCCTCTGCTGGAACACTGACTTCTTTCATTTAATGCCTGCAGACTATAAAAGAGAAACCAACCCAAAAAGTTTGGTTGATTAGTCTGTGGCATTCTTTTAAACTGTTGCTTATGGCGGTCTCTGTGAGCTTCTCAGTGACATTCAGCCATCCAGGTATCCCGCCTGCAGTAGACGGAATGTGGCAATGGAACGCTGGCTGCGCGTGTCATAATAGGCTCTGAGCCTTTATATACCTGCGCACAGCAGCAGCCACCTTCAGTCTGCTGCTGGACAGCCAGCAGCAGCAGCAGCAGGAGAGGTAATTAATCAGCAACCCTCCTGCTAAGGGTAGACAGCTGCTCGTTCCACCCCCCCCCCCCGCCTTAATTGGTTCTCCTCCCTTCCAACGGTGTTGATTCGGGTGGGAACAGCCGGGGGTTGAGGGTACTGTGCTAAAAGAGGTGGAGTTACGCAGATCTAAAACGCGTGGATTGCAGCAGCAGCAAGCCGAAAAGTGCAGGCATGTGAGGGATCTAGAGGTTGACAGCATGTCTTCTTAACGGGAGTCCAGGTGGCCATCTCCACAAATGGACTTTTCAGAATCCTTGGGTGGCACCGTAGTCGGAAACCAATTCTGGTTATCGCTTCTCGGCCTTTTGGCTAAGATCAAGTGTAGTATCTGTTCTTATCAGTTTAATATCTGATACGTCCCCTATCTGGGGACCATATATTAAATGGATTTTTAGAACAGGGAGATGGAAAAAGAGCTTGCTCTGTCCACTCCACGCATTGACCTGGTATTGCAGTATCTCCAGGACCGGTGCACCCCTTCTTTAATGCAGTTTCTAAAATCAGAAAGAATTGAATTCAATGCTTTTTGTTCATTTTGCTTGTTTGTCGGATTTTGGGATGGACTCTTTGGCTTTGCTTTTCTTCTCCTCATTGGATTTTTCATGTTAAAAGTTGCAGAAGCCAGATGACAAGCTCATTTTGGTTCAACTTCAGCAACTGTGCATTGCATTGCCATGTAATGTAATGTAATGCAATGCTATCTATCTAGCTCTCCCTCTATACTTCCTTTTGGATAAACAGACATATTAGGCAAGCATTTTGGAGCTTTCACCTAAATAACTACAGGTGGTGAGATAAGCTGCACAATATAATTGACCTTTCAGTATATTGTTGCACACACACCATCTATTTAGCAAATGCCCTTGTTATCAACAGCAGCCTTTTAAACTCACCTGAGCTAACAGGTATGTGAGCTGGTTACTCTGCTGCGCTTAAAATTTCTTTTTTGGTTTGCTACAATGCCTTTTCTGAAACGTTGTCTCCCTCTGCTGGAACACTGACTTCTTTCATTTAATGCCTGCAGACTATAAAAGAGAAACCAACCCAAAAAGTTTGGTTGATTAGTCTGTGGCATTCTTTTAAACTGTTGCTTATGGCGGTCTCTGTGAGCTTCTCAGTGACATTCAGCCATCCAGGTATCCCGCCTGCAGTAGACGGAATGTGGCAATGGAACGCTGGCTGCGCGTGTCATAATAGGCTCTGAGCCTTTATATACCTGCGCACAGCAGCAGCCACCTTCAGTCTGCTGCTGGACAGCCAGCAGCAGCAGCAGCAGGAGAGGTAATTAATCAGCAACCCTCCTGCTAAGGGTAGACAGCTGCTCGTTCCACCCCCCCCCGCCTTAATTGGTTCTCCTCCCTTCCAACGGTGTTGAGGCGGGTGGGAACAGCCGGGGGTTGAGGGTACTGTGCTAAAAGAGGTGGAGTTATGCAGATCTAAAACGCGTGGATTGCAGCAGCAGCAAGCCGAAAAGTGCAGGCATGTGAGGGATCTAGAGGTTGACAGCATGTCTTCTTAACGGGAGTCCAGGTGGCCATCTCCACAAATGGACTTTTCAGAATCCTTGGGTGGCACCGTAGTCGGAAACCAATTCTGGTTATCGCTTCTCGGCCTTTTGGCTAAGATCAAGTGTAGTATCTGTTCTTATCAGTTTAATATCTGATACGTCCCCTATCTGGGGACCATATATTAAATGGATTTTTAGAACAGGGAGATGGAAAAAGAGCTTGCTCTGTCCACTCCACGCATTGACCTGGTATTGCAGTATCTCCAGGACCGGTGCACCCCTTCTTTAATGCAGTTTCTAAAATCAGAAAGAATTGAATTCAATGCTTTTTGTTCATTTTGCTTGTTTGTCGGATTTTGGGATGGACTCTTTGGCTTTGCTTTTCTTCTCCTCATTGGATTTTTCATGTTAAAAGTTGCAGAAGCCAGATGACAAGCTCATTTTGGTTCAACTTCAGCAACTGTGCATTGCATTGCCATGTAATGTAATGTAATGCAATGCTATCTATCTAGCTCTCCCTCTATACTTCCTTTTGGATAAACAGACATATTAGGCAAGCATTTTGGAGCTTTCACCTAAATAACTACAGGTGGTGAGATAAGCTGCACAATATAATTGACCTTTCAGTATATTGTTGCACACACACCATCTATTTAGCAAATGCCCTTGTTATCAACAGCAGCCTTTTAAACTCACCTGAGCTAACAGGTATGTGAGCTGGTTACTCTGCTGCGCTTAAAATTTCTTTTTTGGTTTGCTACAATGCCTTTTCTGAAACGTTGTCTCCCTCTGCTGGAACACTGACTTCTTTCATTTAATGCCTGCAGACTATAAAAGAGAAACCAACCCAAAAAGTTTGGTTGATTAGTCTGTGGCATTCTTTTAAACTGTTGCTTATGGCGGTCTCTGTGAGCTTCTCAGTGACATTCAGCCATCCAGGTATCCCGCCTGCAGTAGACGGAATGTGGCAATGGAACGCTGGCTGCGCGTGTCATAATAGGCTCTGAGCCTTTATATACCTGCGCACAGCAGCAGCCACCTTCAGTCTGCTGCTGGACAGCCAGCAGCAGCAGCAGCAGGAGAGGTAATTAATCAGCAACCCTCCTGCTAAGGGTAGACAGCTGCTCTTTCCACTCCCACCCCTGCCTTAATTGGTTCTCCTCCCTTCCAACGGTGTTGAGGCGGGTGGGAACAGCCGGGGGTTGAGGGTACTGTGCTAAAAGAGGTGGAGTTATGCAGATCTAAAACGCGTGGATTGCAGCAGCAGCAAGCCGAAAAGTGCAGGCATGTGAGGGATCTAGAGGTTGACAGCATGTCTTCTTAACGGGAGTCCAGGTGGCCATCTCCACAAATGGACTTTTCAGAATCCTTGGGTGGCACCGTAGTCGGAAACCAATTCTGGTTATCGCTTCTCGGCCTTTTGGCTAAGATCAAGTGTAGTATCTGTTCTTATCAGTTTAATATCTGATACGTCCCCTATCTGGGGACCATATATTAAATGGATTTTTAGAACAGGGAGATGGAAAAAGAGCTTGCTCTGTCCACTCCACGCATTGACCTGGTATTGCAGTATCTCCAGGACCGGTGCACCCCTTCTTTAATGCAGTTTCTAAAATCAGAAAGAATTGAATTCAATGCTTTTTGTTCATTTTGCTTGTTTGTCAGATTTTGGGATGGACTCTTTGGCTTTGCTTTTCTTCTCCTCATTGGATTTTTCATGTTAAAAGTTGCAGAAGCCAGATGACAAGCTCATTTTGGTTCAACTTCAGCAACTGTGCATTGCATTGCCATGTATTGTAATGTAATGAAATGCTATCTATCTAGCTCTCCCTCTATACTTCCTTTTGGATAAACAGACATATTAGGCAAGCATTTTGGAGCTTTCACCTAAATAACTACAGGTGGTGAGATAAGCTGCACAATATAATTGACCTTTCAGTATATTGTTGCACACACACCATCTATTTAGCAAATGCCCTTGTTATCAACAGCAGCCTTTTAAACTCACCTGAGCTAACAGGTATGTGAGCTGGTTACTCTGCTGCGCTTAAAATTTCTATTTTGGTTTGCTACAATGCCTTTTCTGAAACGTTGTCTCCCTCTGCTGGAACACTGACTTCTTTCATTTAATGCCTGCAGACTATAAAAGAGAAACCAACCCAAAAAGTTTGGTTGATTAGTCTGTGGCATTCTTTTAAACTGTTGCTTATGGCGGTCTCTGTGAGCTTCTCAGTGACATTCAGCCATCCAGGTATCCCGCCTGCAGTAGACGGAATGTGGCAATGGAACGCTGGCTGCGCGTGTCATAATAGGCTCTGAGCCTTTATATACCTGCGCACAGCAGCAGCCACCTTCAGTCTGCTGCTGGACAGCCAGCAGCAGCAGCAGCAGGAGAGGTAATTAATCAGCAACCCTCCTGCTAAGGGTAGACAGCTGCTCGTTCCACCCCCCCCCCGCCTTAATTGGTTCTCCTCCCTTCCAACGGTGTTGAGGCGGGTGGAAACAGCCGGGGGTTGAGGGTACTGTGCTAAAAGAGGTGGAGTTATGCAGATCTAAAACGCGTGGATTGCAGCAGCAGCAAGCCGAAAAGTGCAGGCATGTGAGGGATCTAGAGGTTGACAGCATGTCTTCTTAACGGGAGTCCAGGTGGCCATCTCCACAAATGGACTTTTCAGAATCCTTGGGTGGCACCGTAGTCGGAAACCAATTCTGGTTATCGCTTCTCGGCCTTTTGGCTAAGATCAAGTGTAGTATCTGTTCTTATCAGTTTAATATCTGATATGTCCCCTATCTGGGGACCATATATTAAATGGATTTTTAGAACAGGGAGATGGAAAAAGAGCTTGCTCTGTCCACTCCACGCATTGACCTGGTATTGCAGTATCTCCAGGACCGGTGCACCCCTTCTTTAATGCAGTTTCTAAAATCAGAAAGAATTGAATTCAATGCTTTTTGTTCATTTTGCTTGTTTGTCGGATTTTGGGATGGACTCTTTGGCTTTGCTTTTCTTCTCCTCATTGGATTTTTCATGTTAAAAGTTGCAGAAGCCAGATGACAAGCTCATTTTGGTTCAACTTCAGCAACTGTGCATTGCATTGCCATGTAATGTAATGTAATGCAATGCTATCTATCTAGCTCTCCCTCTATACTTCCTTTTGGATAAACAGACATATTAGGCAAGCATTTTGGAGCTTTCACCTAAATAACTACAGGTGGTGAGATAAGCTGCACAATATAATTGACCTTTCAGTATATTGTTGCACACACACCATCTATTTAGCAAATGCCCTTGTTATCAACAGCAGCCTTTTAAACTCACCTGAGCTAACAGGTATGTGAGCTGGTTACTCTGCTGCGCTTAAAATTTCTTTTTTGGTTTGCTACAATGCCTTTTCTGAAACGTTGTCTCCCTCTGCTGGAACACTGACTTCTTTCATTTAATGCCTGCAGACTATAAAAGAGAAACCAACCCAAAAAGTTTGGTTGATTAGTCTGTGGCATTCTTTTAAACTGTTGCTTATGGCGGTCTCTGTGAGCTTCTCAGTGACATTCAGCCATCCAGGTATCCCGCCTGCAGTAGACGGAATGTGGCAATGGAACGCTGGCTGCGCGTGTCATAATAGGCTCTGAGCCTTTATATACCTGCGCACAGCAGCAGCCACCTTCAGTCTGCTGCTGGACAGCCAGCAGCAGCAGCAGCAGGAGAGGTAATTAATCAGCAACCCTCCTGCTAAGGGTAGACAGCTGCTCGTTCCACCCCCCCCCCGCCTTAATTGGTTCTCCTCCCTTCCAACGGTGTTGAGGCGGGTGGGAACAGCCGGGGGTTGAGGGTACTGTGCTAAAAGAGGTGGAGTTATGCAGATCTAAAACGCGTGGATTGCAGCAGCAGCAAGCCGAAAAGTGCAGGCATGTGAGGGATCTAGAAGTTGACAGCATGTCTTCTTAACGGGAGTCCAGGTGGCCATCTCCACAAATGGACTTTTCAGAATCCTTGGGTGGCACCGTAGTCGGAAACCAATTCTGGTTATCGCTTCTCGGCCTTTTGGCTAAGATCAAGTGTAGTATCTGTTCTTATCAGTTTAATATCTGATACGTCCCCTATCTGGGGACCATATATTAAATGGATTTTTAGAACAGGGAGATGGAAAAAGAGCTTGCTCTGTCCACTCCACGCATTGACCTGGTATTGCAGTATCTCCAGGACCGGTGCACCCCTTCTTTAATGCAGTTTCTAAAATCAGAAAGAATTGAATTCAATGCTTTTTGTTCATTTTGCTTGTTTGTCAGATTTTGGGATGGACTCTTTGGCTTTGCTTTTCTTCTCCTCATTGGATTTTTCATGTTAAAAGTTGCAGAAGCCAGATGACAAGCTCATTTTGGTTCAACTTCAGCAACTGTGCATTGCATTGCCATGTAATGTAATGTAATGAAATGCTATCTATCTAGCTCTCCCTCTATACTTCCTTTTGGATAAACAGACATATTAGGCAAGCATTTTGGAGCTTTCACCTAAATAACTACAGGTGGTGAGATAAGCTGCACAATATAATTGACCTTTCAGTATATTGTTGCACACACACCATCTATTTAGCAAATGCCCTTGTTATCAACAGCAGCCTTTTAAACTCACCTGAGCTAACAGGTATGTGAGCTGGTTACTCTGCTGCGCTTAAAATTTCTATTTTGGTTTGCTACAATGCCTTTTCTGAAACGTTGTCTCCCTCTGCTGGAACACTGACTTCTTTCATTTAATGCCTGCAGACTATAAAAGAGAAACCAACCCAAAAAGTTTGGTTGATTAGTCTGTGGCATTCTTTTAAACTGTTGCTTATGGCGGTCTCTGTGAGCTTCTCAGTGACATTCAGCCATCCAGGTATCCCGCCTGCAGTAGACGGAATGTGGCAATGGAACGCTGGCTGCGCGTGTCATAATAGGCTCTGAGCCTTTATATACCTGCGCACAGCAGCAGCCACCTTCAGTCTGCTGCTGGACAGCCAGCAGCAGCAGCAGCAGGAGAGGTAATTAATCAGCAACCCTCCTGCTAAGGGTAGACAGCTGCTCGTTCCACCCCCCCCCCGCCTTAATTGGTTCTCCTCCCTTCCAACGGTGTTGAGGCGGGTGGAAACAGCCGGGGGTTGAGGGTACTGTGCTAAAAGAGGTGGAGTTATGCAGATCTAAAACGCGTGGATTGCAGCAGCAGCAAGCCGAAAAGTGCAGGCATGTGAGGGATCTAGAGGTTGACAGCATGTCTTCTTAACGGGAGTCCAGGTGGCCATCTCCACAAATGGACTTTTCAGAATCCTTGGGTGGCACCGTAGTCGGAAACCAATTCTGGTTATCGCTTCTCGGCCTTTTGGCTAAGATCAAGTGTAGTATCTGTTCTTATCAGTTTAATATCTGATATGTCCCCTATCTGGGGACCATATATTAAATGGATTTTTAGAACAGGGAGATGGAAAAAGAGCTTGCTCTGTCCACTCCACGCATTGACCTGGTATTGCAGTATCTCCAGGACCGGTGCACCCCTTCTTTAATGCAGTTTCTAAAATCAGAAAGAATTGAATTCAATGCTTTTTGTTCATTTTGCTTGTTTGTCGGATTTTGGGATGGACTCTTTGGCTTTGCTTTTCTTCTCCTCATTGGATTTTTCATGTTAAAAGTTGCAGAAGCCAGATGACAAGCTCATTTTGGTTCAACTTCAGCAACTGTGCATTGCATTGCCATGTAATGTAATGTAATGCAATGCTATCTATCTAGCTCTCCCTTTATACTTCCTTTTGGATAAACAGACATATTAGGCAAGCATTTTGGAGCTTTCACCTAAATAACTACAGGTGGTGAGATAAGCTGCACAATATAATTGACCTTTCAGTATATTGTTGCACACACACCATCTATTTAGCAAATGCCCTTGTTATCAACAGCAGCCTTTTAAACTCACCTGAGCTAACAGGTATGTGAGCTGGTTACTCTGCTGCGCTTAAAATTTCTTTTTTGGTTTGCTACAATGCCTTTTCTGAAACGTTGTCTCCCTCTGCTGGAACACTGACTTCTTTCATTTAATGCCTGCAGACTATAAAAGAGAAACCAACCCAAAAAGTTTGATTGATTAGTCTGTGGCATTCTTTTAAACTGTTGCTTATGGCGGTCTCTGTGAGCTTCTCAGTGACATTCAGCCATCCAGGTATCCCGCCTGCAGTAGACGGAATGTGGCAATGGAACGCTGGCTGCGCGTGTCATAATAGGCTCTGAGCCTTTATATACCTGCGCACAGCAGCAGCCACCTTCAGTCTGCTGCTGGACAGCCAGCAGCAGCAGCAGCAGGAGAGGTAATTAATCAGCAACCCTCCTGCTAATGGTAGACAGCTGCTCGTTCCACCCCCCCCCCGCCTTAATTCGTTCTCCTCCCTTCCAACGGTGTTGAGGCGGGTGGGAACAGCCGGGGGTTGAGGGTACTGTGCTAAAAGAGGTGGAGTTATGCAGATCTAAAACGCGTGGATTGCAGCAGCAGCAAGCCGAAAAGTGCAGGCATGTGAGGGATCTAGAGGTTGACAGCATGTCTTCTTAACGGGAGTCCAGGTGGCCATCTCCACAAATGGACTTTTCAGAATCCTTGGGTGGCACCGTAGTCGGAAACCAATTCTGGTTATCGCTTCTCGGCCTTTTGGCTAAGATCAAGTGTAGTATCTGTTCTTATCAGTTTAATATCTGATACGTCCCCTATCTGGGGACCATATATTAAATGGATTTTTAGAACAGGGAGATGGAAAAAGAGCTTGCTCTGTCCACTCCACGCATTGACCTGGTATTGCAGTATCTCCAGGACCGGTGCACCCCTTCTTTAATGCAGTTTCTAAAATCAGAAAGAATTGAATTCAATGCTTTTTGTTCATTTTGCTTGTTTGTCGGATTTTGGGATGGACTCTTTGGCTTTGCTTTTCTTCTCCTCATTGGATTTTTCATGTTAAAAGTTGCAGAAGCCAGATGACAAGCTCATTTTGGTTCAACTTCAGCAACTGTGCATTGCATTGCCATGTAATGTAATGTAATGCAATGCTATCTATCTAGCTCTCCCTCTATACTTCCTTTTGGATAAACAGACATATTAGGCAAGCATTTTGGAGCTTTCACCTAAATAACTACAGGTGGTGAGATAAGCTGCACAATATAATTGACCTTTCAGTATATTGTTGCACACACACCATCTATTTAGCAAATGCCCTTGTTATCAACAGCAGCCTTTTAAACTCACCTGAGCTAACAGGTATGTGAGCTGGTTACTCTGCTGCGCTTAAAATTTCTTTTTTGGTTTGCTACAATGCCTTTTCTGAAACGTTGTCTCCCTCTGCTGGAACACTGACTTCTTTCATTTAATGCCTGCAGACTATAAAAGAGAAACCAACCCAAAAAGTTTGGTTGATTAGTCTGTGGCATTCTTTTAAACTGTTGCTTATGGCGGTCTCTGTGAGCTTCTCAGTGACATTCAGCCATCCAGGTATCCCGCCTGCAGTAGACGGAATGTGGCAATGGAACGCTGGCTGCGCGTGTCATAATAGGCTCTGAGCCTTTATATACCTGCGCACAGCAGCAGCCACCTTCAGTCTGCTGCTGGACAGCCAGCAGCAGCAGCAGCAGGAGAGGTAATTAATCAGCAACCCTCCTGCTAAGGGTAGACAGCTGCTCGTTCCACCCCCCCCCCCGCCTTAATTGGTTCTCCTCCCTTCCAACGGTGTTGAGGCGGGTGGGAACAGCCGGGGGTTGAGGGTACTGTGCTAAAAGAGGTGGAGTTATGCAGATCTAAAACGCGTGGATTGCAGCAGCAGCAAGCCGAAAAGTGCAGGCATGTGAGGGATCTAGAGGTTGACAGCATGTCTTCTTAACGGGAGTCCAGGTGGCCATCTCCACAAATGGACTTTTCAGAATCCTTGGGTGGCACCGTAGTCGGAAACCAATTCTGGTTATCGCTTCTCGGCCTTTTGGCTAAGATCAAGTGTAGTATCTGTTCTTTTAAGAACACAAGAGCTACGATCTACACTTGACGAGAGCGATCGAACTCGGAAGGAGAAGAGCTTCGGAGCCCAGCTGACATCGGAGAAGGAAGGCGGATATCGGTGGGAGGAAGAAGCTCTAAAGAATCCAGAAAAAGACGAAGACTCGGAGAAGAATCGGGCTGTCCTGTGGAATCTTCGAGGAAGAAAATCATCGAGACAAAGACCTTTCGGGGAATTTGTCCAGAACACGACGGGAGAAGAATCTGCATAGCTCCACCCATTCCGGGAAGAGTTCCAGATCCAGCTCCAAGAAGTAACTGCAGGAGGAAAGCCATGGCAAGCGCTGCGAGGAAGGCCGAAAAGAAGAGCCTGGAGCAGGGGACAGCCAGGAGGGCCCAGCCAGGAGCCGATTCTGACCCCAAGGACTCTGCCTCCACGACTGGCCAGCAGAAGGGACCCCAGAAGCCCCGCCACGAAGCTCCAGCCCTGGAGCCATGGATGCGGCAGACGGTGGCCCTGAAGCTGAAGGAAGTGGATGGGAGGGTGCGGGACATGTCCTCGGACGTGTTCTGCCAGAAGATGCTGCTGGATCGAGGCTTCTCCAGGTCGGACACCCTCAGCATCCAGACCTTCTTGACGGGGATCTTCTTCGTCACCTTCGCCACTGTGAACACCTGCAGGAGGTTCTGGGAAATGGTAAGCGCAAAAGGACCGGATAATTCTTTCTCTGCCTTTACAGGTAGCTGCCCTATCCAGAGGGACGAAAGGAGGATCACGGTCTCCATGCGAAACCCGCACACCCCAGGCCAAGACATCTGTACCTTCCTGAGACGCTTCTGTTTGGTTGTGAAGGAACCCTCTCACATCCTGAATGGACTCGGCTTCTGGACAGGTAAGTGGTCGGTGACCGTTAGACTTCACAGGGACCTGGCGTACTCAGACGGACTTCGGCACCTGCCCCCGACATTCTCCCTGGGCAACTCCTACGGCCTCATCTATTACCCGGACATGCCGCGGAACTGCAGGAGATGCGGCAAGAACGGCCACGAGATGAAGGACTGCAAGGAGGATGCCTGCAGGATTTGTCGAGTGACGGGACACAGCTCGAAGGACTGCCCGAAGAAGACGTCCTGCAACCTGTGTGGGCTGGCGGCTCATCTGTACAAGGATTGCCCCAAGCGTGAGAGATCCTGGGCATCGGTGGTTGCGACGACCCCAGCTCCGGAGGACAAGGCCCCGACGACCAGGCCTGTGAAGGTCAAGGACGCGACGACCAAGGCCCCAGCGGCCAAAGCCGAGACGACCAAGGCCAAAGCGGTCAAGGAGTCGGTGGCCAAAGCCCCAGCGACGGTCGCAGCAGCTCTGAAGCAGAAGAAAAAGTCAAAGGAGGGTAAGAGTTCTGTCACCCCTCTCTCGATCCCTCCCCCTGCCACCCCCGTCCAATCCCCCCCCACCCCGGCCACCCCTGCTGAGGATTCCACTTCCTCTTCCTCCTTCCCCTACTCCTCAGCAGGTGTCCTTTCCCCTGCCCCGGCAGCCACTCTCCCTCCCCAGACCATGGTAGCGGTGGAATTAACCTTTCCTCCACCCGCCGCTATCTATTCCGAGGAGGATTTTCCCCTTCTTGTCTCCCCAGTTCCAACCCGGGGAAAGAGGAAGGTGGAGGACAGCCCTGCTACTGAATCCTCCAAAAAGAAGATTCTGGATTTCGTAGGCGAAAAGGAGGATACCCTCCCTGAGCCAGAAGAGATGGAGCACATGGTTGAGACCCTGGTGGCCGAGCCAGAAGAGGAGGAACTGGTGGTCGCCGAGATCGAGGCCGCGCTGCTTGACCAGATGGAGGAAGAGGGCCTGCTGGTGATCCCGTCACCAGCAGTCAACACCGACGAGGGACCACCCGACCGGAATGGTAACTAAGGTGTATTGCCTGCGCTAACTTTTTCTTTTTTTCCCTACATGATGGCTAATATTAACTTATTTTCCATTAATGTCAGGAGCATCAAGGACAAGTTCAGACGTCAGACTATTTATGCCTTCCTTACTTCCCAGTTGTGTGATGTTTATATGTTGCAGGAATGTTCCCTTCCCTCCTCTAGGTCCTTCAAACATCTGGCCAGGGAGTGGTCCCACGGTCCATCCTACTGGTCCGGTGGGGGTGACTGCAAGTCTGCGGGGGTCGCAATTCTGATCAGGGGGGGCGCATTCACGCTTGAGTCCGTCCAGGAGCTCATCTGCGGCAGGGCTCTTGTTGCAGATGGCAACTGGGCGGGAGAACCTGTCAGGTTCATCAACGTGTATGCGTCCCCACTGAAGAATGAGCGTTTGGAGCTTTTCCAGACCCTGCGGCTTCAGCTTGCCACCACCAGGACCTTAGTGATGGCCGGGGATTTCAACTGCCCCATCGAGGAGGATGGTCGTAGTTCTGGCACATCTGCCAAGTTGGACATCACGTCCAAGCTGCTCATCGAGATGGTAACCGAGGCCTCTCTTCAGGACGTGGTGGGCTCCATGGGGAGAGGCTCCACGAACTATTCGTGGAGCCGACCCGATGGCTCACTCCGCTCCAGGATTGACTTTGTGTTCACCACTCGGGCAGTCAGGCAGAGTAGGCACTCGATGGTCCCCTGCTTCTTCTCCGACCACAGAGCCATTCACTTACAAGGTGTCCTCGGCGATGGTTTTCCATCCGGCCCCGGCTCCTGGAAGCTGAATTGTGCTCTGCTGGCTCAGGATGAAGTCGTGGAGGAGCTGAGAGCAGCCTACGCAATGTGGCAGTCCTACAAGGGTAGCTTCCAAACAGTCTCTGATTGGTGGGAATATGTTAAACTTGAGTTTCGCTGTTTCTTTCAGGCCAAGGGTCGACAACAGGCGTGTGAGAAGAGGAGGGACTTCAGAGGGCTGCAGCGCGAGCTGCGATCGCTGCAGGACCTTCTTCACTGCGGCTGGGACGTGAGGGAGGAGCTGGAGGAGACCAAGAAGAGCCTGAAAAGGCACTTTGAGGAGGAGTCCAAGCGAATCGTCTTCCGTTCCAAAGTGGAGAATCTGGAGAAGGGTGAGAAATGTAACTCATTCTTTTTCAGGAAACTTCATGCCGGTCACACGCCCCTGAACGAGCTGCGAGACGAGAGCGGAAACATGCGACGTGGGAAGGAGGACGTGATGAGGGTCGTCAGAGACTTCTACAGCGAACTCTACTCCCACAAGACTACCGACCCCAACGCTGCTGATAAGTTCCTGTCAGGTATCACTAACCATCTTGATCCTGCAGGCACGGCAGCCTTGGACAAACCTCTGATGGTGGGCGAATTGCTCTCTGCCGCTAAATCCTTTAGGACCGGCAGGACCCCGGGCAGTGATGGTCTTCCAGCGGAGCTCTATGTAGCGCTGGGAGACCTCATCTGTCCGGACCTGTTGGACCTGTACGAGGAGATGGTGGTGGAGGGTAGAATGCCTCCATCTTTGAGGGAAGGAATGGTCACGATCCTGTACAAGCGGAAGGGAGAGAGGTGCGACCTGAGGAATTGGCGTCCCATCACTCTGCTCAACGTGGACTACAAGATCCTGGCCAAGACGATGGCGACACGACTTAAGATGGTCATCGGACGGATCATCCACCCGGACCAGACCTGCGGCATCCCTGGACGTCGCATCGCAGACAGCCTCGCTCTCGTGCGGGACACGGTCGAGTACATCAAGGTCCGCCGCGCACACGCGGCCCTGGTCTCCTTGGATCAGGAGAAGGCCTTCGACCGGGTTTCCCACGAGTTCATGGGCCGAGCTCTGCACCGGTTAGGTTTGGGTAACATGTTTTGTTCGTATGTCCGTCTGATGTATTTTGATATCCACAGCTCGGTGTTGGTGAACGGCTGGAAGACTGACCCCTTCCCTGTCCTCTCTGGGGTCAGACAAGGCTGCCCTCTATCACCTCTTCTTTTTGTTTGTGTTATAGAACTCTTCGCAGAGGCTATCCGGCAGAATGGAGAGATCAGAGGGATCACCGCACCGGGTCCGGGACGACACGAGGTCAAGTGCTCGCTCTACATGGACGACGTCACCGTCTTCTGCGCTGATCGTGGTTCAGTCGACGCCCTCGTCCAGACGTGTGAGAGGTTCGGCCGGGCTTCAGGGGCCAAAGTCAACTGCAGGAAGTCGGAAGCCATGCTCTTCGGGGATTGGCAGCCGGCCTCCTCCGCCCCCTTCCCCTTCAACATTCAACCGGATTTCCTCAAGGTGCTGGGAGTCTGGTTCGGGAAGGAAGGAGCGGCCCTCAAGTCCTGGCAAGAACGCTTGGCCAAGGTGAAGCAACGGATCGGACTCTGGAGCCTCAGACACCTCACTTGTGAGGGTAAGGCACTCGTCCTGCGTAATGAGGTCCTGCCCGTCTTGCAGTACACGGCGCAGGCCTGGCCCCCACACGTCACTGTGTGCAGGGCCATTACCAGGACAGTGTTTCACTTTGTCTGGGGATCCAAGATGGACAGAGTCAGGCGGGCCGTCATGTACAAGGAGCCTCGCAAGGGTGGGAAGGGCGTTCCAGATATCCCCACCCTCCTGCGATCCTCTTTTGTGTGTGATTGTGTCCGCCGGACTTTGCAAGTCAAGAATGGCTCCGCGGGCAGGTCCATGTCTCGCTTCTTCCTGCTTCCTCTTTGGAGGCGACTCGGCTGGGACAAGTGGGACAGCTCCTTCCCCTACAACTGGACGACGCCATGGTTCTACGGAGACGTCGTTCGATTTGTGGGGGAACATCAACTGGAGGGACTCAAGCCCGACTTGTGGAAGCCCAAAACTATCCACAAGCTCATCAGAGCCAAGGATGACGTGGAGAATATCACAGGACTTCACCAGGACACGCTGGAGACTGTGTGGACAAATGTGTCGTCTGACAGGCTGACCAACGGGCACAAGGACTTGTCGTGGATGGCGATTCAGGGCGGACTGCCCGTCCGGTCATTCATGCATGCCCGGAACCTGTGCAAGACCCGGTACTGCCCAAGGTGCCCCTTCGTGGAGGAAACATCTTTGCACACTTTTTGGGACTGCGGATTTGCACAGCGCCTGTTGACTGCCCTTGAGGACGACCTGAGGAACTCTGTCCCCAGGGCGAGCCTATCGCACCATTCTGTGCTTTACGGACTCTTCCCTGGGGTTCATACCGTCGGAGCCATCCAGGAGGCTTGGCGCCTTATGAACTGCTTCAAGGATGCCGTTTGGGTCGCCAGGAACCGGCTCATCTTGAGGAGGGAGAGGATGTCCATCCAGGACTGCCGCAGGCTGATCCACAGCCTGCTCAGAGACTATTACATCGTGGACGGTCCGGAGGACGAGGATGAGGACTAAACCCCTCCTCCCCCTCTCCCCTTATGTGTCTTGTCTTTCAATAAAGCTTCGGGCCTGTGATTTTCCCTTCCCCATCCCCTTTTTCCCAATCCCCATCCCCTATCACGGTTCGTCGTACTGTATTGATTGACATGCTTTTTCTTTCAGATTGAGTGTTTTGTGTAGCATAGGGGTGTGATGTGTCTAGTTAGTGCGTCATATCCTCATGCTATGTAAATATGATGTAGAATTCTGTGTGTACGGGGCTGCGGCACTGTACACTGTCTGTTAACTTATTTTTTGTGCTAATAAAAGATATATTCAATCAAAAAAAAAAAAAATAAAAAATCTGTTCTTATCAGTTTAATATCTGATACGTCCCCTATCTGGGGACCATATATTAAATGGATTTTTAGAACAGGGAGATGGAAAAAGAGCTTGCTCTGTCCACTCCACGCATTGACCTGGTATTGCAGTATCTCCAGGACCGGTGCACCCCTTCTTTAATGCAGTTTCTAAAATCAGAAAGAATTGAATTCAATGCTTTTTGTTCATTTTGCTTGTTTGTCGGATTTTGGGATGGACTCTTTGGCTTTGCTTTTCTTCTCCTCATTGGATTTTTCATGTTAAAAGTTGCAGAAGCCAGATGACAAGCTCATTTTGGTTCAACTTCAGCAACTGTGCATTGCATTGCCATGTAATGTAATGTAATGCAATGCTATCTATCTAGCTCTCCCTCTATACTTCCTTTTGGATAAACAGACATATTAGGCAAGCATTTTGGAGCTTTCACCTAAATAACTACAGGTGGTGAGATAAGCTGCACAATATAATTGACCTTTCAGTATATTGTTGCACACACACCATCTATTTAGCAAATGCCCTTGTTATCAACAGCAGCCTTTTAAACTCACCTGAGCTAACAGGTATGTGAGCTGGTTACTCTGCTGCGCTTAAAATTTCTTTTTTGGTTTGCTACAATGCCTTTTCTGAAACGTTGTCTCCCTCTGCTGGAACACTGACTTCTTTCATTTAATGCCTGCAGACTATAAAAGAGAAACCAACCCAAAAAGTTTGGTTGATTAGTCTGTGGCATTCTTTTAAACTGTTGCTTATGGCGGTCTCTGTGAGCTTCTCAGTGACATTCAGCCATCCAGGTATCCCGCCTGCAGTAGGCGGAATGTGGCAATGGAACGCTGGCTGCGCGTGTCATAATAGGCTCTGAGCCTTTATATACCTGCGCACAGCAGCAGCCACCTTCAGTCTGCTGCTGGACAGCCAGCAGCAGCAGCAGCAGGAGAGGTAATTAATCAGCAACCCTCCTGCTAAGGGTAGACAGCTGCTCGTTCCACCCCCCCCCCCGCCTTAATTGGTTCTCCTCCCTTCCAACGGTGATGAGGCGGGTGGGAACAGCCGGGGGTTGAGGGTACTGTGCTAAAAGAGGTGGAGTTATGCAGATCTAAAACGCGTGGATTGCAGCAGCAGCAAGCCGAAAAGTGCAGGCATGTGAGGGATCTAGAGGTTGACAGCATGTCTTCTTAACGGGAGTCCAGGTGGCCATCTCCACAAATGGACTTTTCAGAATCCTTGGGTGGCACCGTAGTCGGAAACCAATTCTGGTTATCGCTTCTCGGCCTTTTGGCTAAGATCAAGTGTAGTATCTGTTCTTATCAGTTTAATATCTGATACGTCCCCTATCTGGGGACCATATATTAAATGGATTTTTAGAACAGGGAGATGGAAAAAGAGCTTGCTCTGTCCAC
The DNA here is from genome assembly GCF_046119375.1 of Phyllobates terribilis. Taxonomy (NCBI): domain Eukaryota; kingdom Metazoa; phylum Chordata; class Amphibia; order Anura; family Dendrobatidae; genus Phyllobates; species Phyllobates terribilis. Next base: position 8,993,190 of record NW_027362800.1, on the reverse strand, counting down.
TCCACGCATTGACCTGGTATTGCAGTATCTCCAGGACCGGTGCACCCCTTCTTTAATGCAGTTTCTAAAATCAGAAAGAATTGAATTCAATGCTTTTTGTTCATTTTGCTTGTTTGTCGGATTTTGGGATGGACTCTTTGGCTTTGCTTTTCTTCTCCTCATTGGATTTTTCATGTTAAAAGTTGCAGAAGCCAGATGACAAGCTCATTTTGGTTCAACTTCAGCAACTGTGCATTGCATTGCCATGTAATGTAATGTAATGCAATGCTATCTATCTAGCTCTCCCTCTATACTTCCTTTTGGATAAACAGACATATTAGGCAAGCATTTTGGAGCTTTCACCTAAATAACTACAGGTGGTGAGATAAGCTGCACAATATAATTGACCTTTCAGTATATTGTTGCACACACACCATCTATTTAGCAAATGCCCTTGTTATCAACAGCAGCCTTTTAAACTCACCTGAGCTAACAGGTATGTGAGCTGGTTACTCTGCTGCGCTTAAAATTTCTTTTTTGGTTTGCTACAATGCCTTTTCTGAAACGTTGTCTCCCTCTGCTGGAACACTGACTTCTTTCATTTAATGCCTGCAGACTATAAAAGAGAAACCAACCCAAAAAGTTTGGTTGATTAGTCTGTGGCATTCTTTTAAACTGTTGCTTATGGCGGTCTCTGTGAGCTTCTCAGTGACATTCAGCCATCCAGGTATCCCGCCTGCAGTAGACGGAATGTGGCAATGGAACGCTGGCTGCGCGTGTCATAATAGGCTCTGAGCCTTTATATACCTGCGCACAGCAGCAGCCACCTTCAGTCTGCTGCTGGACAGCCAGCAGCAGCAGCAGCAGGAGAGGTAATTAATCAGCAACCCTCCTGCTAAGGGTAGACAGCTGCTCGTTCCACCCCCCCCCCGCCTTAATTGGTTCTCCTCCCTTCCAACGGTGTTGAGGCGGGTGGGAACAGCCGGGGGTTGAGGGTACTGTGCTAAAAGAGGTGGAGTTATGCAGATCTAAAACCCGTGGATTGCCGCAGCAGCAAGCCGAAAAGTGCAGGCATGTGAGGGATCTAGAGGTTGACAGCATGTCTTCTTAACGGGAGTCCAGGTGGCCATCTCCACAAATGGACTTTTCAGAATCCTTGGGTGGCACCGTAGTCGGAAACCAATTCTGGTTATCGCTTCTCGGCCTTTTGGCTAAGATCAAGTGTAGTATCTGTTCTTATCAGTTTAATATCTGATACGTCCCCTATCTGGGGACCATATATTAAATGGATTTTTAGAACAGGGAGATGGAAAAAGAGCTTGCTCTGTCCACTCCACGCATTGACCTGGTATTGCAGTATCTCCAGGACCGGTGCACCCCTTCTTTAATGCAGTTTCTAAAATCAGAAAGAATTGAATTCAATGCTTTTTGTTCATTTTGCTTGTTTGTCGGATTTTGGGATGGACTCTTTGGCTTTGCTTTTCTTCTCCTCATTGGATTTTTCATGTTAAAAGTTGCAGAAGCCAGATGACAAGCTCATTTTGGTTCAACTTCAGCAACTGTGCATTGCATTGCCATGTAATGTAATGTAATGCAATGCTATCTATCTAGCTCTCCCTCTATACTTCCTTTTGGATAAACAGACATATTAGGCAAGCATTTTGGAGCTTTCACCTAAATAACTACAGGTGGTGAGATAAGCTGCACAATATAATTGACCTTTCAGTATATTGTTGCACACACACCATCTATTTAGCAAATGCCCTTGTTATCAACAGCAGCCTTTTAAACTCACCTGAGCTAACAGGTATGTGAGCTGGTTACTCTGCTGCGCTTAAAATTTCTTTTTTGGTTTGCTACAATGCCTTTTCTGAAACGTTGTCTCCCTCTGCTGGAACACTGACTTCTTTCATTTAATGCCTGCAGACTATAAAAGAGAAACCAACCCAAAAAGTTTGGTTGATTAGTCTGTGGCATTCTTTTAAACTGTTGCTTATGGCGGTCTCTGTGAGCTTCTCAGTGACATTCAGCCATCCAGGTATCCCGCCTGCAGTAGACGGAATGTGGCAATGGAACGCTGGCTGCGCGTGTCATAATAGGCTCTGAGCCTTTATATACCTGCGCACAGCAGCAGCCACCTTCAGTCTGCTGCTGGACAGCCAGCAGCAGCAGCAGCAGGAGAGGTAATTAATCAGCAACCCTCCTGCTAAGGGTAGACAGCTGCTCGTTCCACCCCCTCCCCCCCCCCGCCTTAATTGGTTCTCCTCCCTTCCAACGGTGTTGAGGCGGGTGGGAACAGCCGGGGGTTGAGGGTACTGTGCTAAAAGAGGTGGAGTTATGCAGATCTAAAACGCGTGGATTGCAGCAGCAGCAAGCCGAAAAGTGCAGGCATGTGAGGGATCTAGAGGTTGACAGCATGTCTTCTTAACGGGAGTCCAGGTGGCCATCTCCACAAATGGACTTTTCAGAATCCTTGGGTGGCACCGTAGTCGGAAACCAATTCTGGTTATCGCTTCTCGGCCTTTTGGCTAAGATCAAGTGTAGTATCTGTTCTTATCAGTTTAATATCTGATACGTCCCCTATCTGGGGACCATATATTAAATGGATTTTTAGAACAGGGAGATGGAAAAAGAGCTTGCTCTGTCCACTCCACGCATTGACCTGGTATTGCAGTATCTCCAGGACCGGTGCACCCCTTCTTTAATGCAGTTTCTAAAATCAGAAAGAATTGAATTCAATGCTTTTTGTTCATTTTGCTTGTTTGTCGGATTTTGGGATGGACTCTTTGGCTTTGCTTTTCTTCTCCTCATTGGATTTTTCATGTTAAAAGTTGCAGAAGCCAGATGACAAGCTCATTTTGGTTCAACTTCAGCAACTGTGCATTGCATTGCCATGTAATGTAATGTAATGCAATGCTATCTATCTAGCTCTCCCTCTATACTTCCTTTTGGATAAACAGACATATTAGGCAAGCATTTTGGAGCTTTCACCTAAATAACTACAGGTGGTGAGATAAGCTGCACAATATAATTGACCTTTCAGTATATTGTTGCACACACACCATCTATTTAGCAAATGCCCTTGTTATCAACAGCAGCCTTTTAAACTCACCTGAGCTAACAGGTATGTGAGCTGGTTACTCTGCTGCGCTTAAAATTTCTTTTTTGGTTTGCTACAATGCCTTTTCTGAAACGTTGTCTCCCTCTGCTGGAACACTGACTTCTTTCATTTAATGCCTGCAGACTATAAAAGAGAAACCAACCCAAAAAGTTTGGTTGATTAGTCTGTGGCATTCTTTTAAACTGTTGCTTATGGCGGTCTCTGTGAGCTTCTCAGTGACATTCAGCCATCCAGGTATCCCGCCTGCAGTAGACGGAATGTGGCAATGGAACGCTGGCTGCGCGTGTCATAATAGGCTCTGAGCCTTTATATACCTGCGCACAGCAGCAGCCACCTTCAGTCTGCTGCTGGACAGCCAGCAGCAGCAGCAGCAGGAGAGGTAATTAATCAGCAACCCTCCTGCTAAGGGTAGACAGCTGCTCGTTCCACCCCCCCCCCGCCTTAATTGGTTCTCCTCCCTTCCAACGGTGTTGAGGCGGGTGGGAACAGCCGGGGGTTGAGGGTACTGTGCTAAAAGAGGTGGAGTTATGCAGATCTAAAACGCGTGGATTGCAGCAGCAGCAAGCCGAAAAGTGCAGGCATGTGAGGGATCTAGAGGTTGACAGCATGTCTTCTTAACGGGAGTCCAGGTGGCCATCTCCACAAATGGACTTTTCAGAATCCTTGGGTGGCACCGTAGTCGGAAACCAATTCTGGTTATCGCTTCTCGGCCTTTTGGCTAAGATCAAGTGTAGTATCTGTTCTTATCAGTTTAATATCTGATACGTCCCCTATCTGGGGACCATATATTAAATGGATTTTTAGAACAGGGAGATGGAAAAAGAGCTTGCTCTGTCCACTCCACGCATTGACCTGGTATTGCAGTATCTCCAGGACCGGTGCACCCCTTCTTTAATGCAGTTTCTAAAATCAGAAAGAATTGAATTCAATGCTTTTTGTTCATTTTGCTTGTTTGTCGGATTTTGGGATGGACTCTTTGGCTTTGCTTTTCTTCTCCTCATTGGATTTTTCATGTTAAAAGTTGCAGAAGCCAGATGACAAGCTCATTTTGGTTCAACTTCAGCAACTGTGCATTGCATTGCCATGTAATGTAATGTAATGCAATGCTATCTATCTAGCTCTCCCTCTATACTTCCTTTTGGATAAACAGACATATTAGGCAAGCATTTTGGAGCTTTCACCTAAATAACTACAGGTGGTGAGATAAGCTGCACAATATAATTGACCTTTCAGTATATTGTTGCACACACACCATCTATTTAGCAAATGCCCTTGTTATCAACAGCAGCCTTTTAAACTCACCTGAGCTAACAGGTATGTGAGCTGGTTACTCTGCTGCGCTTAAAATTTCTTTTTTGGTTTGCTACAATGCCTTTTCTGAAATGTTGTCTCCCTCTGCTGGAACACTGACTTCTTTCATTTAATGCCTGCAGACTATAAAAGAGAAACCAACCCAAAAAGTTTGGTTGATTAGTCTGTGGCATTCTTTTAAACTGTTGCTTATGGCGGTCTCTGTGAGCTTCTCAGTGACATTCAGCCATCCAGGTATCCCGCCTGCAGTAGACGGAATGTGGCAATGGAACGCTGGCTGCGCGTGTCATAATAGGCTCTGAGCCTTTATATACCTGCGCACAGCAGCAGCCACCTTCAGTCTGCTGCTGGACAGCCAGCAGCAGCAGCAGCAGGAGAGGTAATTAATCAGCAACCCTCCTGCTAAGGGTAGACAGCTGCTCGTTCCACCCCCCCCCCCCCGCCTTAATTGGTTCTCCTCCCTTCCAACGGTGTTGAGGCGGGTGGGAACAGCCGGGGGTTGAGGGTACTGTGCTAAAAGAGGTGGAGTTATGCAGATCTAAAACGCGTGGATTGCAGCAGCAGCAAGCCGAAAAGTGCAGGCATGTGAGGGATCTAGAGGTTGACAGCATGTCTTCTTAACGGGAGTCCAGGTGGCCATCTCCACAAATGGACTTTTCAGAATCCTTGGGTGGCACCGTAGTCGGAAACCAATTCTGGTTATCGCTTCTCGGCCTTTTGGCTAAGATCAAGTGTAGTATCTGTTCTTATCAGTTTAATATCTGATACGTCCCCTATCTGGGGACCATATATTAAATGGATTTTTAGAACAGGGAGATGGAAAAAGAGCTTGCTCTGTCCACTCCACGCATTGACCTGGTATTGCAGTATCTCCAGGACCGGTGCACCCCTTCTTTAATGCAGTTTCTAAAATCAGAAAGAATTGAATTCAATGCTTTTTGTTCATTTTGCTTGTTTGTCGGATTTTGGGATGGACTCTTTGGCTTTGCTTTTCTTCTCCTCATTGGATTTTTCATGTTAAAAGTTGCAGAAGCCAGATGACAAGCTCATTTTGGTTCAACTTCAGCAACTGTGCATTGCATTGCCATGTAATGTAATGTAATGCAATGCTATCTATCTAGCTCTCCCTCTATACTTCCTTTTGGATAAACAGACATATTAGGCAAGCATTTTGGAGCTTTCACCTAAATAACTACAGGTGGTGAGATAAGCTGCACAATATAATTGACCTTTCAGTATATTGTTGCACACACACCATCTATTTAGCAAATGCCCTTGTTATCAACAGCAGCCTTTTAAACTCACCTGAGCTAACAGGTATGTGAGCTGGTTACTCTGCTGCGCTTAAAATTTCTTTTTTGGTTTGCTACAATGCCTTTTCTGAAATGTTGTCTCCCTCTGCTGGAACACTGACTTCTTTCATTTAATGCCTGCAGACTATAAAAGAGAAACCAACCCAAAAAGTTTGGTTGATTAGTCTGTGGCATTCTTTTAAACTGTTGCTTATGGCGGTCTCTGTGAGCTTCTCAGTGACATTCAGCCATCCAGGTATCCCGCCTGCAGTAGACGGAATGTGGCAATGGAACGCTGGCTGCGCGTGTCATAATAGGCTCTGAGCCTTTATATACCTGCGCACAGCAGCAGCCACCTTCAGTCTGCTGCTGGACAGCCAGCAGCAGCAGCAGCAGGAGAGGTAATTAATCAGCAACCCTCCTGCTAAGGGTAGACAGCTGCTCGTTCCACCCCCCCCCCCCCGCCTTAATTGGTTCTCCTCCCTTCCAACGGTGTTGAGGCGGGTGGGAACAGCCGGGGGTTGAGGGTACTGTGCTAAAAGAGGTGGAGTTATGCAGATCTAAAACGCGTGGATTGCAGCAGCAGCAAGCCGAAAAGTGCAGGCATGTGAGGGATCTAGAGGTTGACAGCATGTCTTCTTAACGGGAGTCCAGGTGGCCATCTCCACAAATGGACTTTTCAGAATCCTTGGGTGGCACCGTAGTCGGAAACCAATTCTGGTTATCGCTTCTCGGCCTTTTGGCTAAGATCAAGTGTAGTATCTGTTCTTATCAGTTTAATATCTGATACGTTCCCTATCTGGGGACCATATATTAAATTTATTTTTAGAACAGGGAGATGGAAAAAGAGCTTGCTCTGTCCACTCCACGCATTGACCTGGTATTGCAGTATCTCCAGGACCGGTGCACCCCTTCTTTAATGCAGTTTCTAAAATCAGAAAGAATTGAATTCAATGCTTTTTGTTCATTTTGCTTGTTTGTCGGATTTTGGGATGGACTCTTTGGCTTTGCTTTTCTTCTCCTCATTTGATTTTTCATGTTAAAAGTTGCAGAAGCCAGATGACAAGCTCATTTTGGTTCAACTTCAGCAACTGTGCATTGCATTGCCATGTAATGTAATGTAATGCAATGCTATCTATCTAGCTCTCCCTCTATACTTCCTTTTGGATAAACAGACATATTAGGCAAGCATTTTGGAGCTTTCACCTAAATAACTACAGGTGGTGAGATAAGCTGCACAATATAATTGACCTTTCAGTATATTGTTGCACACACACCATCTATTTAGCAAATGCCCTTGTTATCAACAGCAGCCTTTTAAACTCACCTGAGCTAACAGGTATGTGAGCTGGTTACTCTGCTGCGCTTAAAATTTCTTTTTTGGTTTGCTACAATGCCTTTTCTGAAACGTTGTCTCCCTCTGCTGGAACACTGACTTCTTTCATTTAATGCCTGCAGACTATAAAAGAGAAACCAACCCAAAAAGTTTGGTTGATTAGTCTGTGGCATTCTTTTAAACTGTTGCTTATGGCGGTCTCTGTGAGCTTCTCAGTGACATTCAGCCATCCAGGTATCCCGCCTGCAGTAGACGGAATGTGGCAATGGAACGCTGGCTGCGCGTGTCATAATAGGCTCTGAGCCTTTATATACCTGCGCACAGCAGCAGCCACCTTCAGTCTGCTGCTGGACAGCCAGCAGCAGCAGCAGCAGGAGAGGTAATTAATCAGCAACCCTCCTGCTAAGGGTAGACAGCTGCTCGTTCCACCCCCCCCCCCCGCCTTAATTGGTTCTCCTCCCTTCCAACGGTGTTGAGGCGGGTGGGAACAGCCGGGGGTTGAGGGTACTGTGCTAAAAGAGGTGGAGTTATGCAGATCTAAAACGCGTGGATTGCAGCAGCAGCAAGCCGAAAAGTGCAGGCATGTGAGGGATCTAGAGGTTGACAGCATGTCTTCTTAACGGGAGTCCAGGTGGCCATCTCCACAAATGGACTTTTCAGAATCCTTGGGTGGCACCGTAGTCGGAAACCAATTCTGGTTATCGCTTCTCGGCCTTTTGGCTAAGATCAAGTGTAGTATCTGTTCTTATCAGTTTAATATCTGATACGTTCCCTATCTGGGGACCATATATTAAATGGATTTTTAGAACAGGGAGATGGAAAAAGAGCTTGCTCTGTCCACTCCACGCATTGACCTGGTATTGCAGTATCTCCAGGACCGGTGCACCCCTTCTTTAATGCAGTTTCTAAAATCAGAAAGAATTGAATTCAATGCTTTTTGTTCATTTTGCTTGTTTGTCGGATTTTGGGATGGACTCTTTGGCTTTGCTTTTCTTCTCCTCATTGGATTTTTCATGCTAAAAGTTGCAGAAGCCAGATGACAAGCTCATTTTGGTTCAACTTCAGCAACTGTGCATTGCATTGCCATGTAATGTAATGTAATGCAATGCTATCTATCTAGCTCTCCCTCTATACTTCCTTTTGGATAAACAGACATATTAGGCAAGCATTTTGGAGCTTTCACCTAAATAACTACAGGTGGTGAGATAAGCTGCACAATATAATTGACCTTTCAGTATATTGTTGCACACACACCATCTATTTAGCAAATGCCCTTGTTATCAACAGCAGCCTTTTAAACTCACCTGAGCTAACAGGTATGTGAGCTGGTTACTCTGCTGCGCTTAAAATTTCTTTTTTGGTTTGCTACAATGCCTTTTCTGAAACGTTGTCTCCCTCTGCTGGAACACTGACTTCTTTCATTTAATGCCTGCAGACTATAAAAGAGAAACCAACTCAAAAAGTTTGGTTGATTAGTCTGTGGCATTCTTTTAAACTGTTGCTTATGGCGGTCTCTGTGAGCTTCTCAGTGACATTCAGCCATCCAGGTATCCCGCCTGCAGTAGACGGAATGTGGCAATGGAACGCTGGCTGCGCGTGTCATAATAGGCTCTGAGCCTTTATATACCTGCGCACAGCAGCAGCCACCTTCAGTCTGCTGCTGGACAGCCAGCAGCAGCAGCAGCAGGAGAGGTAATTAATCAGCAACCCTCCTGCTAAGGGTAGACAGCTGCTCGTTCCACCCCCCCCCCCGCCTTAATTGGTTCTCCTCCCTTCCAACGGTGTTGAGGCGGGTGGGAACAGCCGGGGGTTGAGGGTACTGTGCTAAAAGAGGTGGAGTTATGCAGATCTAAAACGCGTGGATTGCAGCAGCAGCAAGCCGAAAAGTGCAGGCATGTGAGGGATCTAGAGGTTGACAGCATGTCTTCTTAACGGGAGTCCAGGTGGCCATCTCCACAAATGGACTTTTCAGAATCCTTGGGTGGCACCGTAGTCGGAAACCAATTCTGGTTATCGCTTCTCGGCCTTTTGGCTAAGATCAAGTGTAGTATCTGTTCTTATCAGTTTAATATCTGATACGTCCCCTATCTGGGGACCATATATTAAATGGATTTTTAGAACAGGGAGATGAAAAAAGAGCTTGCGCTGTCCACTCCACGCATTGACCTGGTATTGCAGTATCTCCAGGACCGGTGCACCCCTTCTTTAATGCAGTTTCTAAAATCAGAAAGAATTGAATTCAATGCTTTTTGTTCATTTTGCTTGTTTGTCGGATTTTGGGATGGACTCTTTGGCTTTGCTTTTCTTCTCCTCATTTGATTTTTCATGTTAAAAGTTGCAGAAGCCAGATGACAAGCTCATTTTGGTTCAACTTCAGCAACTGTGCATTGCATTGCCATGTAATGTAATGTAATGCAATGCTATCTATCTAGCTCTCCCTCTATACTTCCTTTTGGATAAACAGACATATTAGGCAAGCATTTTGGAGCTTTCACCTAAATAACTACAGGTGGTGAGATAAGCTGCACAATATAATTGACCTTTCAGTATATTGTTGCACACACACCATCTATTTAGCAAATGCCCTTGTTATCAACAGCAGCCTTTTAAACTCACCTGAGCTAACAGGTATGTGAGCTGGTTACTCTGCTGCGCTTAAAATTTCTTTTTTGGTTTGCTACAATGCCTTTTCTGAAACGTTGTCTCCCTCTGCTGGAACACTGACTTCTTTCATTTAATGCCTGCAGACTATAAAAGAGAAACCAACCCAAAAAGTTTGGTTGATTAGTCTGTGGCATTCTTTTAAACTGTTGCTTATGGCGGTCTCTGTGAGCTTCTCAGTGACATTCAGCCATCCAGGTATCCCGCCTGCAGTAGACGGAATGTGGCAATGGAACGCTGGCTGCGCGTGTCATAATAGGCTCTGAGCCTTTATATACCTGCGCACAGCAGCAGCCACCTTCAGTCTGCTGCTGGACAGCCAGCAGCAGCAGCAGCAGGAGAGGTAATTAATCAGCAACCCTCCTGCTAAGGGTAGACAGCTGCTCGTTCCACCCCCCCCCCCCCGCCTTAATTGGTTCTCCTCCCTTCCAACGGTGTTGAGGCGGGTGGGAACAGCCGGGGGTTGAGGGTACTGTGCTAAAAGAGGTGGAGTTATGCAGATCTAAAACGCGTGGATTGCAGCAGCAGCAAGCCGAAAAGTGCAGGCATGTGAGGGATCTAGAGGTTGACAGCATGTCTTCTTAACGGGAGTCAAGGTGGCCATCTCCACAAATGGACTTTTCAGAATCCTTGGGTGGCACCGTAGTCGGAAACCAATTCTGGTTATCGCTTCTCGGCCTTTTGGCTAAGATCAAGTGTAGTATCTGTTCTTATCAGTTTAATATCTGATACGTCCCCTATCTGGGGACCATATATTAAATGGATTTTTAGAACAGGGAGATGGAAAAAGAGCTTGCTCTGTCCACTCCACGCATTGACCTGGTATTGCAGTATCTCCAGGACCGGTGCACCCCTTCTTTAATGCAGTTTCTAAAATCAGAAAGAATTGAATTCAATGCTTTTTGTTCATTTTGCTTGTTTGTCGGATTTTGGGATGGACTCTTTGGCTTTGCTTTTCTTCTCCTCATTGGATTTTTCATGTTAAAAGTTGCAGAAGCCAGATGACAAGCTCATTTTGGTTCAACTTCAGCAACTGTGCATTGCATTGCCATGTAATGTAATGTAATGCAATGCTATCTATCTAGCTCTCCCTCTATACTTCCTTTTGGATAAACAGACATATTAGGCAAGCATTTTGGAGCTTTCACCTAAATAACTACAGGTGGTGAGATAAGCTGCACAATATAATTGACCTTTCAGTATATTGTTGCACACACACCATCTATTTAGCAAATGCCCTTGTTATCAACAGCAGCCTTTTAAACTCACCTGAGCTAACAGGTATGTGAGCTGGTTACTCTGCTGCGCTTAAAATTTCTTTTTTGGTTTGCTACAATGCCTTTTCTGAAACGTTGTCTCCCTCTGCTGGAACACTGACTTCTTTCATTTAATGCCTGCAGACTATAAAAGAGAAACCAACCCAAAAAGTTTGGTTGATTAGTCTGTGGCATTCTTTTAAACTGTTGCTTATGGCGGTCTCTGTGAGCTTCTCAGTGACATTCAGCCATCCAGGTATGACGCCTGCAGTAGACGGAATGTGGCAATGGAACGCTGGCTGCGCGTGTCATAATAGGCTCTGAGCCTTTATATACCTGCGCACAGCAGCAGCCACCTTCAGTCTGCTGCTGGACAGCCAGCAGCAGCAGGAGAGGTAATTAATCAGCAACCCTCCTGCTAAGGGTAGACATCTGCTCGTTCCACCCCCCCCCCGCCTTAATTGGTTCTCCTCCCTTCCAACGGTGTTGAGGCGGGTGGGAACAGCCGGGGGTTGAGGGTACTGTGCTAAAAGAGGTGGAGTTATGCAGATCTAAAACGCGTGGATTGCAGCAGCAGCAAGCCGAAAAGTGCAGGCATGTGAGGGATCTAGAGGTTGACAGCATGTCTTCTTAACGGGAGTCCAGGTGGCCATCTCCACAAATGGACTTTTCAGAATCCTTGGGTGGCACCGTAGTCGGAAACCAATTCTGGTTATCGCTTCTCGGCCTTTTGGCTAAGATCAAGTGTAGTATCTGTTCTTATCAGTTTAATATCTGATACGTCCCCTATCTGGGGACCATATATTAAATGGATTTTTAGAACAGGGAGATGGAAAAAGAGCTTGCTCTGTCCACTCCACGCATTGACCTGGTATTGCAGTATCTCCAGGACCGGTGCACCCCTTCTTTAATGCAGTTTCTAAAATCAGAAAGAATTGAATTCAATGCTTTTTGTTCATTTTGCTTGTTTGTCGGATTTTGGGATGGACTCTTTGGCTTTGCTTTTCTTCTCCTCATTGGATTTTTCATGTTAAAAGTTGCAGAAGCCAGATGACAAGCTCATTTTGGTTCAACTTCAGCAACTGTGCATTGCATTGCCATGTAATGTAATGTAATGCAATGCTATCTATCTAGCTCTCCCTCTATACTTCCTTTTGGATAAACAGACATATTAGGCAAGCATTTTGGAGCTTTCACCTAAATAACTACAGGTGGTGAGATAAGCTGCACAATATAATTGACCTTTCAGTATATTGTTGCACACACACCATCTATTTAGCAAATGCCCTTGTTATCAACAGCAGCCTTTTAAACTCACCTGAGCTAACAGGTATGTGAGCTGGTTACTCTGCTGCACTTAAAATTTCTTTTTTGGTTTGCTACAATGCCTTTTCTGAAACGTTGTCTCCCTCTGCTGGAACACTGACTTCTTTCATTTAATGCCTGCAGACTATAAAAGAGAAACCAACCCAAAAAGTTTGGTTGATTAGTCTGTGGCATTCTTTTAAACTGTTGCTTATGGCGGTCTCTGTGAGCTTCTCAGTGACATTCAGCCATCCAGGTATCCCGCCTGCAGTAGACGGAATGTGGCAATGGAACGCTGGCTGCGCGTGTCATAATAGGCTCTGAGCCTTTATATACCTGCGCACAGCAGCAGCCACCTTCAGTCTGCTGCTGGACAGCCAGCAGCAGCAGCAGCAGGAGAGGTAATTAATCAGCAACCCTCCTGCTAAGGGTAGACAGCTGCTCGTTCCACCCCCCCCCCCCGCCTTAATTGCTTCTCCTCCCTTCCAACGGTGTTGAGGCGGGTGGGAACAGCCGGGGGTTGAGGGTACTGTGCTAAAAGAGGTGGAGTTATGCAGATCTAAAACGCGTGGATTGCAGCAGCAGCAAGCCGAAAAGTGCAGGCATGTGAGGGATCTAGAGGTTGACAGCATGTCTTCTTAACGGGAGTCCAGGTGGCCATCTCCACAAATGGACTTTTCAGAATCCTTGGGTGGCACCGTAGTCGGAAACCAATTCTGGTTATCGCTTCTCGGCCTTTTGGCTAAGATCAAGTGTAGTATCTGTTCTTATCAGTTTAATATCTGATACGTCCCCTATCTGGGGACCATATATTAAATGGATTTTTAGAACAGGGAGATGGAAAAAGAGCTTGCTCTGTCCACTCCACGCATTGACCTGGTATTGCAGTATCTCCAGGACCGGTGCACCCCTTCTTTAATGCAGTTTCTAAAATCAGAAAGAATTGAATTCAATGCTTTTTGTTCATTTTGCTTGTTTGTCGGATTTTGGGATGGACTCTTTGGCTTTGCTTTTCTTCTCCTCATTGGATTTTTCATGTTAAAAGTTGCAGAAGCCAGATGACAAGCTCATTTTGGTTCAACTTCAGCAACTGTGCATTGCATTGCCATGTAATGTAATGTAATGCAATGCTATCTATCTAGCTCTCCCTCTATACTTCCTTTTGGATAAACAGACATATTAGGCAAGCATTTTGGAGCTTTCACCTAAATAACTACAGGTGGTGAGATAAGCTGCACAATATAATTGACCTTTCAGTATATTGTTGCACACACACCATCTATTTAGCAAATGCCCTTGTTATCAACAGCAGCCTTTTAAACTCACCTGAGCTAACAGGTATGTGAGCTGGTTACTCTGCTGCGCTTAAAATTTCTTTTTTGGTTTGCTACAATGCCTTTTCTGAAACGTTGTCTCCCTCTGCTGGAACACTGACTTCTTTCATTTAATGCCTGCAGACTATAAAAGAGAAACCAACCCAAAAAGTTTGGTTGATTAGTCTGTGGCATTCTTTTAAACTGTTGCTTATGGCGGTCTCTGTGAGCTTCTCAGTGACATTCAGCCATCCAGGTATCCCGCCTGCAGTAGACGGAATGTGGCAATGGAACGCTGGCTGCGCGTGTCATAATAGGCTCTGAGCCTTTATATACCTGCGCACAGCAGCAGCCACCTTCAGTCTGCTGCTGGACAGCCAGCAGCAGCAGCAGGAGAGGTAATTAATCAGCAACCCTCCTGCTAAGGGTAGACAGCTGCTCGTTCCACCCCCCCCCCGCCTTAATTGGTTCTCCTCCCTTCCAACGGTGTTGAGGCGGGTGGGAACAGCCGGGGGTTGAGGGTACTGTGCTAAAAGAGGTGGAGTTATGCAGATCTAAAACGCGTGGATTGCAGCAGCAGCAAGCCGAAAAGTGCAGGCATGTGAGGGATCTAGAGGTTGACAGCATGTCTTCTTAACGGGAGTCCAGGTGGCCATCTCCACAAATGGACTTTTCAGAATCCTTGGGTGGCACCGTAGTCGGAAACCATTTCTGGTTATCGCTTCTCGGCCTTTTGGCTAAGATCAAGTGTAGTATCTGTTCTTATCAGTTTAATATCTGATACGTCCCCTATCTGGGGACCATATATTAAATGGATTTTTAGAACAGGGAGATGGAAAAAGAGCTTGCTCTGTCCACTCCACGCATTGACCTGGTATTGCAGTATCTCCAGGACCGGTGCACCCCTTCTTTAATGCAGTTTCTAAAATCAGAAAGAATTGAATTCAATGCTTTTTGTTCATTTTGCTTGTTTGTCGGATTTTGGGATGGACTCTTTGGCTTTGCTTTTCTTCTCCTCATTGGATTTTTCATGTTAAAAGTTGCAGAAGCCAGATGACAAGCTCATTTTGGTTCAACTTCAGCAACTGTGCATTGCATTGCCATGTAATGTAATGTAATGCAATGCTATCTATCTAGCTCTCCCTCTATACTTCCTTTTGGATAAACAGACATATTAGGCAAGCATTTTGGAGCTTTCACCTAAATAACTACAGGTGGTGAGATAAGCTGCACAATATAATTGACCTTTCAGTATATTGTTGCACACACACCATCTATTTAGCAAATGCCCTTGTTATCAACAGCAGCCTTTTAAACTCACCTGAGCTAACAGGTATGTGAGCTGGTTACTCTGCTGCGCTTAAAATTTCTTTTTTGGTTTGCTACAATGCCTTTTCTGAAACGTTGTCTCCCTCTGCTGGAACACTGACTTCTTTCATTTAATGCCTGCAGACTATAAAAGAGAAACCAACCCAAAAAGTTTGGTTGATTAGTCTGTGGCATTCTTTTAAACTGTTGCTTATGGCGGTCTCTGTGAGCTTCTCAGTGACATTCAGCCATCCAGGTATCCCGCCTGCAGTAGACGGAATGTGGCAATGGAACGCTGGCTGCGCGTGTCATAATAGGCTCTGAGCCTTTATATACCTGCGCACAGCAGCAGCCACCTTCAGTCTGCTGCTGGACAGCCAGCAGCAGCAGCAGCAGGAGAGGTAATTAATCAGCAACCCTCCTGCTAAGGGTAGACAGCTGCTCGTTCCACCCCCCGCCCCGCCTTAATTGGTTCTCCTCCCTTCCAACGGTGTTGAGGCGGGTGGGAACAGCCAGGGGTTGAGGGTACTGTGCTAAAAGAGGTGGAGTTATGCAGATCTAAAACGCGTGGATTGCAGCAGCAGCAAGCCGAAAAGTGCAGGCATGTGAGGGATCTAGAGGTTGACAGCATGTCTTCTTAACGGGAGTCCAGGTGGCCATCTCCACAAATGGACTTTTCAGAATCCTTGGGTGGCACCGTAGTCGGAAACCAATTCTGGTTATCGCTTCTCGGCCTTTTGGCTAAGATCAAGTGTAGTATCTGTTCTTATCAGTTTAATATCTGATACGTCCCCTATCTGGGGACCATATATTAAATGGATTTTTAGAACAGGGAGATGGAAAAAGAGCTTGCTCTGTCCACTCCACGCATTGACCTGGTATTGCAGTATCTCCAGGACCGGTGCACCCCTTCTTTAATGCAGTTTCTAAAATCAGAAAGAATTGAATTCAATGCTTTTTGTTCATTTTGCTTGTTTGTCGGATTTTGGGATGGACTCTTTGGCTTTGCTTTTCTTCTCCTCATTGGATTTTTCATGTTAAAAGTTGCAGAAGCCAGATGACAAGCTCATTTTGGTTCAACTTCAGCAACTGTGCATTGCATTGCCATGTAATGTAATGTAATGCAATGCTATCTATCTAGCTCTCCCTCTATACTTCCTTTTGGATAAACAGACATATTAGGCAAGCATTTTGGAGCTTTCACCTAAATAACTACAGGTGGTGAGATAAGCTGCACAATATAATTGACCTTTCAGTATATTGTTGCACACACACCATCTATTTAGCAAATGCCCTTGTTATCAACAGCAGCCTTTTAAACTCACCTGAGCTAACAGGTATGTGAGCTGGTTACTCTGCTGCGCTTAAAATTTCTTTTTTGGTTTGCTACAATGCCTTTTCTGAAACGTTGTCTCCCTCTGCTGGAACACTGACTTCTTTCATTTAATGCCTGCAGACTATAAAAGAGAAACCAACCCAAAAAGTTTGGTTGATTAGTCTGTGGCATTCTTTTAAACTGTTGCTTATGGCGGTCTCTGTGAGCTTCTCAGTGACATTCAGCCATCCAGGTATCCCGCCTGCAGTAGACGGAATGTGGCAATGGAACGCTGGCTGCGCATGTCATAATAGGCTCTGAGCCTTTATATACCTGCGCACAGCAGCAGCCACCTTCAGTCTGCTGCTGGACAGCCAGCAGCAGCAGCAGCAGGAGAGGTAATTAATCAGCAACCCTCCTGCTAAGGGTAGACAGCTGCTCGTTCCACCCCCCCCCGCCTTAATTGGTTCTCCTCCCTTCCAACGGTGTTGAGGCGGGTGGGAACAGCCGGGGGTTGAGGGTACTGTGCTAAAAGAGGTGGAGTTATGCAGATCTAAAACGCGTGGATTGCAGCAGCAGCAAGCCGAAAAGTGCAGGCATGTGAGGGATCTAGAGGTTGACAGCATGTCTTCTTAACGGGAGTCCAGGTGGCCATCTCCACAAATGGACTTTTCAGAATCCTTGGGTGGCACCGTAGTCGGAAACCAATTCTGGTTATCGCTTCTCGGCCTTTTGGCTAATATCAAGTGTAGTATCTGTTCTTATCAGTTTAATATCTGATACGTCCCCTATCTGGGGACCATATATTAAATGGATTTTTAGAACAGGGAGATGGAAAAAGAGCTTGCTCTGTCCACTCCACGCATTGACCTGGTATTGCAGTATCTCCAGGACCGGTGCACCCCTTCTTTAATGCAGTTTCTAAAATCAGAAAGAATTGAATTCAATGCTTTTTGTTCATTTTGCTTGTTTGTCGGATTTTGGGATGGACTCTTTGGCTTTGCTTTTCTTCTCCTCATTGGATTTTTCATGTTAAAAGTTGCAGAAGCCAGATGACAAGCTCATTTTGGTTCAACTTCAGCAACTGTGCATTGCATTGCCATGTAATGTAATGTAATGCAATGCTATCTATCTAGCTCTCCCTCTATACTTCCTTTTGGATAAACAGACATATTAGGCAAGCATTTTGGAGCTTTCACCTAAATAATTACAGGTGGTGAGATAAGCTGCACAATATAATTGACCTTTCAGTATATTGTTGCACACACACCATCTATTTAGCAAATGCCCTTGTTATCAACAGCAGCCTTTTAAACTCACCTGAGCTAACAGGTATGTGAGCTGGTTACTCTGCTGCGCTTAAAATTTCTTTTTTGGTTTGCTACAATGCCTTTTCTAAAACGTTGTCTCCCTCTGCTGGAACACTGACTTCTTTCATTTAATGCCTGCAGACTATAAAAGAGAAACCAACCCAAAAAGTTTGGTTGATTAGTCTGTGGCATTCTTTTAAACTGTTGCTTATGGCGGTCTCTGTGAGCTTCTCAGTGACATTCAGCCATCCAGGTATCCCGCCTGCAGTAGACGGAATGTGGCAATGGAACGCTGGCTGCGCGTGTCATAATAGGCTCTGAGCCTTTATATACCTGCGCACAGCAGCAGCCACCTTCAGTCTGCTGCTGGACAGCCAGCAGCAGCAGCAGCAGGAGAGGTAATTAATCAGCAACCCTCCTGCTAAGGGTAGACAGCTGCTCGTTCCACCCCCCCCCCGCCTTAATTGGTTCTCCTCCCTTCCAACGGTGTTGAGGCGGGTGGGAACAGCCGGGGGTTGAGGGTACTGTGCTAAAAGAGGTGGAGTTATGCAGATCTAAAACGCGTGGATTGCAGCAGCAGCAAGCCGAAAAGTGCAGGCATGTGAGGGATCTAGAGGTTGACAGCATGTCTTCTTAACGGGAGTCCAGGTGGCCATCTCCACAAATGGACTTTTCAGAATCCTTGGGTGGCACCGTAGTCGGAAACCAATTCTGGTTATCGCTTCTCGGCCTTTTGGCTAAGATCAAGTGTAGTATCTGTTCTTATCAGTTTAATATCTGATACGTCCCCTATCTGGGGACCATATATTAAATGGATTTTTAGAACAGGGAGATGGAAAAAGAGCTTGCTCTGTCCACTCCACGCATTGACCTGGTATTGCAGTATCTCCAGGACCGGTGCACCCCTTCTTTAATGCAGTTTCTAAAATCAGAAAGAATTGAATTCAATGCTTTTTGTTCATTTTGCTTGTTTGTCGGATTTTGGGATGGACTCTTTGGCTTTGCTTTTCTTCTCCTCATTGGATTTTTCATGTTAAAAGTTGCAGAAGCCAGATGACAAGCTCATTTTGGTTCAACTTCAGCAACTGTGCATTGCATTGCCATGTAATGTAATGTAATGCAATGCTATCTATCTAGCTCTCCCTCTATACTTCCTTTTGGATAAACAGACATATTAGGCAAGCATTTTGGAGCTTTCACCTAAATAACTACAGGTGGTGAGATAAGCTGCACAATATAATTGACCTTTCAGTATATTGTTGCACACACACCATCTATTTAGCAAATGCCCTTGTTATCAACAGCAGCCTTTTAAACTCACCTGAGCTAACAGGTATGTGAGCTGGTTACTCTGCTGCGCTTAAAATTTCTTTTTTGGTTTGCTACAATGCCTTTTCTGAAACGTTGTCTCCCTCTGCTGGAACACTGACTTCTTTCATTTAATGCCTGCAGACTATAAAAGAGAAACCAACCCAAAAAGTTTGGTTGATTAGTCTGTGGCATTCTTTTAAACTGTTGCTTATGGCGGTCTCTGTGAGCTTCTCAGTGACATTCAGCCATCCAGGTATCCCGCCTGCAGTAGACGGAATGTGGCAATGGAACGCTGGCTGCGCGTGTCATAATAGGCTCTGAGCCTTTATATACCTGCGCACAGCAGCAGCCACCTTCAGTCTGCTGCTGGACAGCCAGCAGCAGCAGCAGCAGGAGAGGTAATTAATCAGCAACCCTCCTGCTAAGGGTAGACAGCTGCTCGTTCCACCCCCCCCCGCCTTAATTGGTTCTCCTCCCTTCCAACGGTGTTGAGGCGGGTGGGAACAGCCGGGGGTTGAGGGTACTGTGCTAAAAGAGGTGGAGTTATGCAGATCTAAAACGCGTGGATTGCAGCAGCAGCAAGCCGAAAAGTGCAGGCATGTGAGGGATCTAGAGGTTGACAGCATGTCTTCTTAACGGGAGTCCAGGTGGCCATCTCCACAAATGGACTTTTCAGAATCCTTGGGTGGCACCGTAGTCGGAAACCAATTCTGGTTATCGCTTCTCGGCCTTTTGGCTAAGATCAAGTGTAGTATCTGTTCTTATCAGTTTAATATCTGATACGTCCCCTATCTGGGGACCATATATTAAATGGATTTTTAGAACAGGGAGATGGAAAAAGAGCTTGCTCTGTCCACTCCACGCATTGACCTGGTATTGCAGTATCTCCAGGACCGGTGCACCCCTTCTTTAATGCAGTTTCTAAAATCAGAAAGAATTGAATTCAATGCTTTTTGTTCATTTTGCTTGTT
Source organism: Phyllobates terribilis (assembly GCF_046119375.1). Lineage (NCBI taxonomy): Eukaryota > Metazoa > Chordata > Amphibia > Anura > Dendrobatidae > Phyllobates > Phyllobates terribilis. The sequence continues at coordinate 8,973,401 of NW_027362800.1, read as the reverse complement.
TGTCGGATTTTGGGATGGACTCTTTGGCTTTGCTTTTCTTCTCCTCATTGGATTTTTCATGTTAAAAGTTGCAGAAGCCAGATGACAAGCTCATTTTGGTTCAACTTCAGCAACTGTGCATTGCATTGCCATGTAATGTAATGTAATGCAATGCTATCTATCTAGCTCTCCCTCTATACTTCCTTTTGCATAAACAGACATATTAGGCAAGCATTTTGGAGCTTTCACCTAAATAACTACAGGTGGTGAGATAAGCTGCACAATATAATTGACCTTTCAGTATATTGTTGCACACACACCATCTATTTAGCAAATGCCCTTGTTATCAACAGCAGCCTTTTAAACTCACCTGAGCTAACAGGTATGTGAGCTGGTTACTCTGCTGCGCTTAAAATTTCTTTTTTGGTTTGCTACAATGCCTTTTCTGAAACGTTGTCTCCCTCTGCTGGAACACTGACTTCTTTCATTTAATGCCTGCAGACTATAAAAGAGAAACCAACCCAAAAAGTTTGGTTGATTAGTCTGTGGCATTCTTTTAAACTGTTGCTTATGGCGGTCTCTGTGAGCTTCTCAGTGACATTCAGCCATCCAGGTATCCCGCCTGCAGTAGACGGAATGTGGCAATGGAACGCTGGCTGCGCGTGTCATAATAGGCTCTGAGCCTTTATATACCTGCGCACAGCAGCAGCCACCTTCAGTCTGCTGCTGGACAGCCAGCAGCAGCAGCAGCAGGAGAGGTAATTAATCAGCAACCCTCCTGCTAAGGGTAGACAGCTGCTCGTTCCACCCCCCCCCCGCCTTAATTGGTTCTCCTCCCTTCCAACGGTGTTGAGGCGGGTGGGAACAGCCGGGGGTTGAGGGTACTGTGCTAAAAGAGGTGGAGTTATGCAGATCTAAAACGCGTGGATTGCAGCAGCAGCAAGCCGAAAAGTGCAGGCATGTGAGGGATCTAGAGGTTGACAGCATGTCTTCTTAACGGGAGTCCAGGTGGCCATCTCCACAAATGGACTTTTCAGAATCCTTGGGTGGCACCGTAGTCGGAAACCAATTCTGGTTATCGCTTCTCGGCCTTTTGGCTAAGATCAAGTGTAGTATCTGTTCTTATCAGTTTAATATCTGATACGTCCCCTATCTGGGGACCATATATTAAATGGATTTTTAGAACAGGGAGATGGAAAAAGAGCTTGCTCTGTCCACTCCACGCATTGACCTGGTATTGCAGTATCTCCAGGACCGGTGCACCCCTTCTTTAATGCAGTTTCTAAAATCAGAAAGAATTGAATTCAATGCTTTTTGTTCATTTTGCTTGTTTGTCGGATTTTGGGATGGACTCTTTGGCTTTGCTTTTCTTCTCCTCATTGGATTTTTCATGTTAAAAGTTGCAGAAGCCAGATGACAAGCTCATTTTGGTTCAACTTCAGCAACTGTGCATTGCATTGCCATGTAATGTAATGTAATGCAATGCTATCTATCTAGCTCTCCCTCTATACTTCCTTTTGGATAAACAGACATATTAGGCAAGCATTTTGGAGCTTTCACCTAAATAACTACAGGTGGTGAGATAAGCTGCACAATATAATTGACCTTTCAGTATATTATTGCACACACACCATCTATTTAGCAAATGCCCTTGTTATCAACAGCAGCCTTTTAAACTCACCTGAGCTAACAGGTATGTGAGCTGGTTACTCTGCTGCGCTTAAAATTTATTTTTTGGTTTGCTACAATGCCTTTTCTGAAACGTTGTCTCCCTCTGCTGGAACACTGACTTCTTTCATTTAATGCCTGCAGACTATAAAAGAGAAACCAACCCAAAAAGTTTGGTTGATTAGTCTGTGGCATTCTTTTAAACTGTTGCTTATGGCGGTCTCTGTGAGCTTCTCAGTGACATTCAGCCATCCAGGTATCCCGCCTGCAGTAGACGGAATGTGGCAATGGAACGCTGGCTGCGCGTGTCATAATAGGCTCTGAGCCTTTATATACCTGCGCACAGCAGCAGCCACCTTCAGTCTGCTGCTGGACAGCCAGCAGCAGCAGCAGCAGGAGAGGTAATTAATCAGCAACCCTCCTGCTAAGGGTAGACAGCTGCTCGTTCCACCCCCCCCCCCACCTTAATTGGTTCTCCTCCCTTCCAACGGTGTTGAGGCGGGTGGGAACAGCCGGGGGTTGAGGGTACTGTGCTAAAAGAGGTGGAGTTATGCAGATCTAAAACGCGTGGATTGCAGCAGCAGCAAGCCGAAAAGTGCAGGCATGTGAGGGATCTAGAGGTTGACAGCATGTCTTCTTAACGGGAGTCCAGGTGGCCATCTCCACAAATGGACTTTTCAGAATCCTTGGGTGGCACCGTAGTCGGAAACCAATTCTGGTTATCGCTTCTCGGCCTTTTGGCTAAGATCAAGTGTAGTATCTGTTCTTATCAGTTTAATATCTGATACGTCCCCTATCTGGGGACCATATATTAAATGGATTTTTAGAACAGGGAGATGGAAAAAGAGCTTGCTCTGTCCACTCCACGCATTGACCTGGTATTGCAGTATCTCCAGGACCGGTGCACCCCTTCTTTAATGCAGTTTCTAAAATCAGAAAGAATTGAATTCAATGCTTTTTGTTAATTTTGCTTGTTTGTCGGATTTTGGGATGGACTCTTTGGCTTTGCTTTTCTTCTCCTCATTGGATTTTTCATGTTAAAAGTTGCAGAAGCCAGATGACAAGCTCATTTTGGTTCAACTTCAGCAACTGTGCATTGCATTGCCATGTAATGTAATGTAATGCAATGCTATCTATCTAGCTCTCCCTCTATACTTCCTTTTGGATAAACAGACATATTAGGCAAGCATTTTGGAGCTTTCACCTAAATAACTACAGGTGGTGAGATAAGCTGCACAATATAATTGACCTTTCAGTATATTGTTGCACACACACCATCTATTTAGCAAATGCCCTTGTTATCAACAGCAGCCTTTTAAACTCACCTGAGCTAACAGGTATGTGAGCTGGTTACTCTGCTGCGCTTAAAATTTCTTTTTTGGTTTGCTACAATGCCTTTTCTGAAACGTTGTCTCCCTCTGCTGGAACACTGACTTCTTTCATTTAATGCCTGCAGACTATAAAAGAGAAACCAACCCAAAAAGTTTGGTTGATTAGTCTGTGGCATTCTTTTAAACTGTTGCTTATGGCGGTCTCTGTGAGCTTCTCAGTGACATTCAGCCATCCAGGTATCCCGCCTGCAGTAGACGGAATGTGGCAATGGAACGCTGGCTGCGCGTGTCATAATAGGCTCTGAGCCTTTATATACCTGCGCACAGCAGCAGCCACCTTCAGTCTGCTGCTGGACAGCCAGCAGCAGCAGCAGCAGGAGAGGTAATTAATCAGCAACCCTCCTGCTAAGGGTAGACAGCTGCTCGTTCCACCCCCCCCCCGCCTTAATTGGTTCTCCTCCCTTCCAACGGTGATGAGGCGGGTGGGAACAGCCGGGGGTTGAGGGTACTGTGCTAAAAGAGGTGGAGTTATGCAGATCTAAAACGCGTGGATTTCAGCAGCAGCAAGCCGAAAAGTGCAGGCATGTGAGGGATCTAGAGGTTGACAGCATGTCTTCTTAACGGGAGTCCAGGTGGCCATCTCCACAAATGGACTTTTCAGAATCCTTGGGTGGCACCGTAGTCGGAAACCAATTCTGGTTATCGCTTCTCGGCCTTTTGGCTAAGATCAAGTGTAGTATCTGTTCTTATCAGTTTAATATCTGATACGTCCCCTATCTGGGGACCATATATTAAATGGATTTTTAGAACAGGGAGATGGAAAAAGAGCTTGCTCTGTCCACTCCACGCATTGACCTGGTATTGCAGTATCTCCAGGACTGGTGCACCCCTTCTTTAATGCAGTTTCTAAAATCAGAAAGAATTGAATTCAATGCTTTTTGTTCATTTTGCTTGTTTGTCGGATTTTGGGATGGACTCTTTGGCTTTGCTTTTCTTCTCCTCATTGGATTTTTCATGTTAAAAGTTGCAGAAGCCAGATGACAAGCTCATTTTGGTTCAACTTCAGCAACTGTGCATTGCATTGCCATGTAATGTAATGTAATGCAATGCTATCTATCTAGCTCTCCCTCTATACTTCCTTTTGGATAAACAGACATATTAGGCAAGCATTTTGGAGCTTTCACCTAAATAACTACAGGTGGTGAGATAAGCTGCACAATATAATTGACCTTTCAGTATATTGTTGCACACACACCATCTATTTAGCAAATGCCCTTGTTATCAACAGCAGCCTTTTAAACTCACCTGAGCTAACAGGTATGTGAGCTGGTTACTCTGCTGCGCTTAAAATTTCTTTTTTGGTTTGCTACAATGCCTTTTCTGAAACGTTGTCTCCCTCTGCTGGAACACTGACTTCTTTCATTTAATGCCTGCAGACTATAAAAGAGAAACCAACCCAAAAAGTTTGGTTGATTAGTCTGTGGCATTCTTTTAAACTGTTGCTTATGGCGGTCTCTGTGAGCTTCTCAGTGACATTCAGCCATCCAGGTATCCCGCCTGCATTAGACGGAATGTGGCAATGGAACGCTGGCTGCGCGTGTCATAATAGGCTCTGAGCCTTTATATACCTGCGCACAGCAGCAGCCACCTTCAGTCTGCTGCTGGACAGCCAGCAGCAGCAGCAGCAGGAGAGGTAATTAATCAGCAACCCTCCTGCTAAGGGTAGACAGCTGCTCGTTCCACCCCCCCCCGCCTTAATTGGTTCTCCTCCCTTCCAACGGTGTTGAGGCGGGTGGGAACAGCCGGGGGTTGAGGGTACTGTGCTAAAAGAGGTGGAGTTATGCAGATCTAAAACGCGTGGATTGCAGCAGCAGCAAGCCGAAAAGTGCAGGCATGTGAGGGATCTAGAGGTTGACAGCATGTCTTCTTAACGGGAGTCCAGGTGGCCATCTCCACAAATGGACTTTTCAGAATCCTTGGGTGGCACCGTAGTCGGAAACCAATTCTGGTTATCGCTTCTCGGCCTTTTGGCTAAGATCAAGTGTAGTATCTGTTCTTATCAGTTTAATATCTGATACGTCCCCTATCTGGGGACCATATATTAAATGGATTTTTAGAACAGGGAGATGGAAAAAGAGCTTGCTCTGTCCACTCCACGCATTGACCTGGTATTGCAGTATCTCCAGGACCGGTGCACCCCTTCTTTAATGCAGTTTCTAAAATCAGAAAGAATTGAATTCAATGCTTTTTGTTCATTTTGCTTGTTTGTCGGATTTTGGGATGGACTCTTTGGCTTTGCTTTTCTTCTCCTCATTGGATTTTTCATGTTAAAAGTTGCAGAAGCCAGATGACAAGCTCATTTTGGTTCAACTTCAGCAACTGTGCATTGCATTGCCATGTAATGTAATGTAATGCAATGCTATCTATCTAGCTCTCCCTCTATACTTCCTTTTGGATAAACAGACATATTAGGCAAGCATTTTGGAGCTTTCACCTAAATAACTACAGGTGGTGAGATAAGCTGCACAATATAATTGACCTTTCAGTATATTGTTGCACACACACCATCTATTTAGCAAATGCCCTTGTTATCAACAGCAGCCTTTTAAACTCACCTGAGCTAACAGGTATGTGAGCTGGTTACTCTGCTGCGCTTAAAATTTATTTTTTGGTTTGCTACAATGCCTTTTCTGAAACGTTGTCTCCCTCTGCTGGAACACTGACTTCTTTCATTTAATGCCTGCAGACTATAAAAGAGAAACCAACCCAAAAAGTTTGGTTGATTAGTCTGTGGCATTCTTTTAAACTGTTGCTTATGGCGGTCTCTGTGAGCTTCTCAGTGACATTCAGCCATCCAGGTATCCCGCCTGCAGTAGACGGAATGTGGCAATGGAACGCTGGCTGCGCGTGTCATAATAGGCTCTGAGCCTTTATATACCTGCGCACAGCAGCAGCCACCTTCAGTCTGCTGCTGGACAGCCAGCAGCAGCAGCAGCAGGAGAGGTAATTAATCAGCAACCCTCCTGCTAAGGGTAGACAGCTGCTCGTTCCACCCCCCCCCCCGCCTTAATTGGTTCTCCTCCCTTCCAACGGTGTTGAGGCGGGTGGGAACAGCCGGGGGTTGAGGGTACTGTGCTAAAAGAGGTGGAGTTATGCAGATCTAAAACGCGTGGATTGCAGCAGCAGCAAGCCGAAAAGTGCAGGCATGTGAGGGATCTAGAGGTTGACAGCATGTCTTCTTAACGGGAGTCCAGGTGGCCATCTCCACAAATGGACTTTTCAGAATCCTTGGGTGGCACCGTAGTCGGAAACCAATTCTGGTTATCGCTTCTCGGCCTTTTGGCTAAGATCAAGTGTAGTATCTGTTCTTATCAGTTTAATATCTGATACGTCCCCTATCTGGGGACCATATATTAAATGGATTTTTAGAACAGGGAGATGGAAAAAGAGCTTGCTCTGTCCACTCCACGCATTGACCTGGTATTGCAGTATCTCCAGGACCGGTGCACCCCTTCTTTAATGCAGTTTCTAAAATCAGAAAGAATTGAATTCAATGCTTTTTGTTCATTTTGCTTGTTTGTCGGATTTTGGGATGGACTCTTTGGCTTTGCTTTTCTTCTCCTCATAGGATTTTTCATGTTAAAAGTTGCAGAAGCCAGATGACAAGCTCATTTTGGTTCAACTTCAGCAACTGTGCATTGCATTGCCATGTAATGTAATGTAATGCAATGCTATCTATCTAGCTCTCCCTCTATACTTCCTTTTGGATAAACAGACATATTAGGCAAGCATTTTGGAGCTTTCACCTAAATAACTACAGGTGGTGAGATAAGCTGCACAATATAATTGACCTTTCAGTATATTGTTGCACACACACCATCTATTTAGCAAATGCCCTTGTTATCAACAGCAGCCTTTTAAACTCACCTGAGCTAACACTTATGTGAGCTGGTTACTCTGCTGCGCTTAAAATTTCTTTTTTGGTTTGCTACAATGCCTTTTCTGAAACGTTGTCTCCCTCTGCTGGAACACTGACTTCTTTCATTTAATGCCTGCAGACTATAAAAGAGAAACCAACCCAAAAAGTTTGGTTGATTAGTCTGTGGCATTCTTTTAAACTGTTGCTTATGGCGGTCTCTGTGAGCTTCTCAGTGACATTCAGCCATCCAGGTATCCCGCCTGCAGTAGACGGAATGTGGCAATGGAACGCTGGCTGCGCGTGTCTTAATAGGCTCTGAGCCTTTATATACCTGCGCACAGCAGCAGCCACCTTCAGTCTGCTGCTGGACAGCCAGCAGCAGCAGCAGCAGGAGAGGTAATTAATCAGCAACCCTCCTGCTAAGGGTAGACAGCTGCTCGTTCCACACCCCCCCCGCCTTAATTGGTTCTCCTCCCTTCCAACGGTGTTGAGGCGGGTGGGAACAGCCGGGGGTTGAGGGTACTGTGCTAAAAGAGGTGGAGTTATGCAGATCTAAAACGCGTGGATTGCAGCAGCAGCAAGCCGAAAAGTGCAGGCATGTGAGGGATCTAGAGGTTGACAGCATGTCTTCTTAACGGGAGTCCAGGTGGCCATCTCCACAAATGGACTTTTCAGAATCCTTGGGTGGCACCGTAGTCGGAAACCAATTCTGGTTATCGCTTCTCGGCCTTTTGGCTAAGATCAAGTGTAGTATCTGTTCTTATCAGTTTAATATCTGATACGTCCCCTATCTGGGGACCATATATTAAATGGATTTTTAGAACAGGGAGATGGAAAAAGAGCTTGCTCTGTCCACTCCACGCATTGACCTGTTATTGCAGTATCTCCAGGACCGGTGCACCCCTTCTTTAATGCAGTTTCTAAAATCAGAAAGAATTGAATTCAATGCTTTTTGTTCATTTTGCTTGTTTGTCGGATTTTGGGATGGACTCTTTGGCTTTGCTTTTCTTCTCCTCATTGGATTTTTCATGTTAAAAGTTGCAGAAGCCAGATGACAAGCTCATTTTGGTTCAACTTCAGCAACTGTGCATTGCATTGCCATGTAATGTAATGTAATGCAATGCTATCTATCTAGCTCTCCCTCTATACTTCCTTTTGGATAAACAGACATATTAGGCAAGCATTTTGGAGCTTTCACCTAAATAACTACAGGTGGTGAGATAAGCTGCACAATATAATTGACCTTTCAGTATATTGTTGCACACACACCATCTATTTAGCAAATGCCCTTGTTATCAACAGCAGCCTTTTAAACTCACCTGAGCTAACAGGTATGTGAGCTGGTTACTCTGCTGCGCTTAAAATTTCTTTTTTGGTTTGCTACAATGCCTTTTCTGAAACGTTGTCTCCCTCTGCTGGAACACTGACTTCTTTCATTTAATGCCTGCAGACTATAAAAGAGAAACCAACCCAAAAAGTTTGGTTGATTAGTCTGTGGCATTCTTTTAAACTGTTGCTTATGGCGGTCTCTGTGAGCTTCTCAGTGACATTCAGCCATCCAGGTATCCCGCCTGCAGTAGACGGAATGTGGCAATGGAACGCTGGCTGCGCGTGTCATAATAGGCTCTGAGCCTTTATATACCTGTGTAGCACCCTGAGGATCCGGCTGCTACAGGGGTATTGCACCTCAGCCAGAGGTGTGATATTCCACTCCCGGGTAAGGATGGAGTGTGGAACTGAGCTCAGATAGACTGCATGCACTACATACATCCCATTTCCGGGGAGCAGGCCGACGGCACTCCCACTTAGAAATGTGCAGGTGCGACCGAGCCTATTCCTGGCTGGAGTGGGAGGGGGGAGGAACATCCCATGTAGTGTAGGGGCAGATAGGGGGAGCAGTCTGGGTAGTGATAGGAGCTCATTGGGTGCTGGTCACCTGAGCTCACACATAGAGGGATATATAAGGAGGGCACCAACTTAGATCAGGGTCAGACGCAGAGGAGCCTGTCAGACGCAGAGAGTCAGTCAGTGCAGAGGACAAGTCAGCAGGAGAGGAGGAGCGGAAGCTGGCAGAGGAGCAGCTGAAAGAAAGAGAGGCCCTGAAGAGAGAGAGTGGAGTGAAGAAAGACCCAGAGGGAGACAAAGAAGGGACCCAAGAACCCAAATTAGAGCACCGGGTGAGGAGTCAGCAAGAGGGTACCGGAACCCAAGCTGGTGGGGGTAAAGACATTCCCCAGCCAGAGACCGGAGACCGTGGGCAGTGTCTGTCACGGTCACCCACTACATTCACCCTGAAGGCACACCACAGGAAGGGTCAGGGAACCTAAGGCCAAAGGTTGCCCAACAGAAGGCCCGAGGGAGCTGGACTTAGGTGAATCACTGGTGGGGACGGCTGAAGAAAGGACAGAGGGGGAGCTCAGGGCCACGCTCCGGACTTGTTTGGGGGTTGGCCGGATCCAGGACCTGGTGGACGCAGCACGGCTCGGGTGGTCACTTGGAGCTAGAGTGACCAGGAACATCAGCAGTGAGTAAAACCCTTAACTGCACAACCCGACTCTGTCTTCCTTTATCATCTATGCTGCACCACCACAACCCCCATCCTCTGCGCCTGTCCCCTCTGAGGCTATACCCCTCCCGTTGGGGGTTATCCCACCAAGCTGCACATCCACCATCAGCCTCAGCGGACCCTGCTGCAGCGGCGGCCACAGTGACCGCATTACAACGGGTGGCGTAGTCGACACAAAAATAACTCTAATAACATCAGTAAGGACTGCCACATAACACATAGCTTGACGCCCTGGGCACGGGACCGGGTCACAGCCGCTCAGAGACTACAACCCCCCATCTGATCCGGTGCCGGGTATTCCCCTCAAAAAGGAATATGTCCCAGGGGGCGCGTCAACTTTGGCGTAGTCGGCAGGATTACGTGCCCGCAACACCCGGGTACTGCGTGCCTGAAGAAAAGTGCAAGTTTACCTCAGAAAGAAGACTCCTGCCGGTTCCGGAGGGTCCACGCCATCGGACTCCATCACCAGTCGTTTCCCGCCGATTGTCCGCCATTTCCAGCTTGTTCCCGCCATCTGCAGAGTTTCCCGCCACTGGGAAGCGATTCCCGCCAAAACCGCAGATTTCCCGCCTTGGAAGAGCAGCGGACGCCATTATGGGCGTGCCAAAGGAGGGCAAGAGGCCACCTCCCATCGTGGGCCGGGACAGAAAATGGCGCCAAAAGTGGAAACCGCCCCCACCAACAGAGACTGTGATGCTGGAGGTGTCAGTCAGCGTGAAAGAACTACCCCTGGAGCTGACAGTCACCGAGTTGCCCCGGGACCGCCCTCGAAGTGGGAGGAGACGAAAGAAAAGAGCAAAGATGGGTGTCGCTTGGAGCAGTCTAGAACGAGCGCACCCGGAGGCGAGGTGTCCAGAGCAAGAGCACCCGGAGTCGAGGAGAGAAAGAGTAGACCCGGGAATGGAGCGGCAGCAGTGCAGCACCGGCCCGCTGGCCAGGAGCCTGCAAAAGGAAGAAAGAGGAGAGCAGAGCAGCACCGGCCCGCTGGCCAGGAGCCTGCCGGAAGAAGAGCAGAGCAGCACCGACCCGATGGTCAGGAGCCTGCTAGAGTCAACAACCCCGCTAGGCTTAGCGGAGATCCTGGCGCAGCTTCCCCGAGATCGGGAGTGCGCGCGGAGTGCCCTGGAGGGCCTCGCGGGAAGGATGGCCCGAGTGCAGAGGGAGATCCTGGCGGAGTGGGGCCGGGAGATGGCCCAGCAAGCTGGAACCCGTCCACGGAACCCGCTCCCTTGGAAGAAGACACCGACTACCTCTGCGGATGACGCGGGAGGACCCAAGGCCGGAGACGGCGCAGAAGAGGGAGCGAGACGCATGGCAGCAGGTAAGGGGGATGCCTATACCCCATACCGGAAGACCACTTACCTGCCCCAGCTCCCCGTCGCAGAGCCCGAAAGTCCCCCTGCCGTACCCGAGACCGCCATGACACCGCCACCGACTAGGCCCCGACCGGAAGCCGCCGTCGCGACCCCAGTGACGTCACGCGTCGTGACCCGGAGCGTGGCGAAGGAAGGGAAGCCTCCGGCCTGGTCGCAAGGCCTAGCGTTTCCGGGCGCCGCATCCCCAGCAGAGCCATCTACCTCCGCGGAGCCTCCGGCCTGGTCGCAAGGCCAGGTGGCCCAGGGTGCCGCCGTGTTAACAGTTCCATTTACCTTCCAGATGCCCCAGGCCTGGCCGCAAGGCCTGGGCAACCTGGGCGCCCCCACCATCGCGCCCGCACCCGTAACATCAAGGGTGCCAAATCTGGGAGAGGACCCCTTCAGCCAGCTAGCGTGGCCGGACGGGCGGCCCTTCATCTGGCCCGAAGAATTCTTGGAACTGGAGCGACAAAAGAAGTTAGGTCCCCTGTGTGAGCCCCTGATCCCGGCTCCAAAGCCCGTGACTCGGGTCTCGCCTCCACTAGAAGAAGCCCAATTCGTGTGGGACCCCACGGGAGAAGATTTGATGGGGTTCACCGGAGAGACTCGGGCAGCTGCAGCTGAACGCACAGAGTGTTGCCGTCAACAGCTGGCCGAGTTTAAGAGAGAACGGGAGGAGAGGCGGGTCAGAGAGCAATGGGCCCGGACCCGCAGCGCGGAGCAAAAGAGTCGGACCAGAAGGGACCCCTATGCAGCAGATCGTCCCCGTACCATCGGGACGGTAATAAAGTTTAATGCGCAGCATGGGTGGGGCTTCATAAAGGACCGGAACACCATGGGTGACGTCTTCGTTACCCGACGGGATGTCGAGTCCCACCTGCCAGAGGGTCACAAAGGCCGTGACCTCTACGTCGGTGACGAGGTAACGTTCACCCGGCACAAGTGTGCCAAGGGACCTTACGCCCTCCACGTGCATCGCCTGACAGAGGAGGAGTTGCGGTGTAGGGAGGAGGAGCCAGAAGACCCGGACGGGTTCAAGGCTAGAAGGTACTATGACTGAGATAGTACAAAGGACTGTATATAGTTACCTGTCGGGGTACCCAAGTAACCGTGGCTGCTTTAAAGTTTAGTCCCCGTAGGGACCAGTGAACAGTTTAACCCGTGTGTCCCCTACCCAAACCAGGCTGAGGACTGTGAGCAGCCATCCCTTTACTTGGCCGGGGACTGAGAACGGCCAAACTCCCCTGTACATAGTTGCGCTTTCTAAGGCGCCCCCTACTGGTTTTATGAGAAAGTGCTTTTCGGTCGCACTTTACCTGGTCACGAGTTGCACGGTGACCAGAGGAGGAAGAAAGAAAGAGACGACGAGAATGTTATTTATATAAATATATCTACTGTTTTATATAATGTTTTATATGTTTTATATGTTTATATGAAGAAAAAAAAAAAAAATTTTTGTATGTTATGGTGTTTTATGTCTTTACAGCCCGAGGACGTGCTGTGATTTGCCAGGGGGGAATGTAGCACCCTGAGGATCCGGCTGCTACAGGGGTATTGCACCTCAGCCAGAGGTGTGATATTCCACTCCCGGGTAAGGATGGAGTGTGGAACTGAGCTCAGATAGACTGCATGCACTACATACATCCCATTTCCGGGGAGCAGGCCGACGGCACTCCCACTTAGAAATGTGCAGGTGCGACCGAGCCTGTTCCTGGCTGGAGTGGGAGGGGGGAGGAACATCCCATGTAGTGTAGGGGCAGATAGGGGGAGCAGTCTGGGTAGTGATAGGAGCTCATTGGGTGCTGGTCACCTGAGCTCACACATAGAGGGATATATAAGGAGGGCACCAACTTAGATCAGGGTCAGACGCAGAGGAGCCTGTCAGACGCAGAGAGTCAGTCAGTGCAGAGGACAAGTCAGCAGGAGAGGAGGAGCGGAAGCTGGCAGAGGAGCAGCTGAAAGAAAGAGAGGCCCTGAAGAGAGAGAGTGGAGTGAAGAAAGACCCAGAGGGAGACAAAGAAGGGACCCAAGAACCCAAATTAGAGCACCGGGTGAGGAGTCAGCAAGAGGGTACCGGAACCCAAGCTGGTGGGGGTAAAGACATTCCCCAGCCAGAGACCGGAGACCGTGGGCAGTGTCTGTCACGGTCACCCACTACATTCACCCTGAAGGCACACCACAGGAAGGGTCAGGGAACCTAAGGCCAAAGGTTGCCCAACAGAAGGCCCGAGGGAGCTGGACTTAGGTGAATCACTGGTGGGGACGGCTGAAGAAAGGACAGAGGGGGAGCTCAGGGCCACGCTCCGGACTTGTTTGGGGGTTGGCCGGATCCAGGACCTGGTGGACGCAGCACGGCTCGGGTGGTCACTTGGAGCTAGAGTGACCAGGAACATCAGCAGTGAGTAAAACCCTTAACTGCACAACCCGACTCTGTCTTCCTTTATCATCTATGCTGCACCACCACAACCCCCATCCTCTGCGCCTGTCCCCTCTGAGGCTATACCCCTCCCATTGGGGGTTATCCCACCAAGCTGCACATCCACCATCAGCCTCAGCGGACCCTGCTGCAGCGGCGGCCACAGTGACCGCATTACAACGGGTGGCGTAGTCGACACAAAAAGAACTCTAATAACATCAGTAAGGACTGCCACATAACACATAGCTTGACGCCCTGGGCACGGGACCGGGTCACAGCCGCTCGGAGACTACAACCCCCCATCTGATCCGGTGCCGGGTATTCCCCTCAAAAAGGAATATGTCCCAGGGGGCGCGTCACCTGCGCACAGCAGCAGCCACCTTCAGTCTGCTGCTGGACAGCCAGCAGCAGCAGCAGCAGGAGAGGTAATTAATCAGCAACCCTCCTGCTAAGGGTAGACAGCTGCTCGTTCCACCCCCCCCCCGCCTTAATTGGTTCTCCTCCCTTCCAACGGTGTTGAGGCGGGTGGGAACAGCCGGGGGTTGAGGGTACTGTGCTAAAAGAGGTGGAGTTATGCAGATCTAAAACGCGTGGATTGCAGCAGCAGCAAGCCGAAAAGTGCAGGCATGTGAGGGATCTAGAGGTTGACAGCATGTCTTCTTAACGGGAGTCCAGGTGGCCATCTCCACAAATGGACTTTTCAGAATCCTTGGGTGGCACCGTAGTCGGAAACCAATTCTGGTTATCGCTTCTCGGCCTTTTGGCTAAGATCAAGTGTAGTATCTGTTCTTATCAGTTTAATATCTGATACGTCCCCTATCTGGGGACCATATATTAAATGGATTTTTAGAACAGGGAGATGGAAAAAGAGCTTGCTCTGTCCACTCCACGCATTGACCTGGTATTGCAGTATCTCCAGGACCGGTGCACCCCTTCTTTAATGCAGTTTCTAAAATCAGAAAGAATTGAATTCAATGCTTTTTGTTCATTTTGCTTGTTTGTCGGATTTTGGGATGGACTCTTTGGCTTTGCTTTTCTTCTCCTCATTGGATTTTTCATGTTAAAAGTTGCAGAAGCCAGATGACAAGCTCATTTTGGTTCAACTTCAGCAACTGTGCATTGCATTGCCATGTAATGTAATGTAATGCAATGCTATCTATCTAGCTCTCCCTCTATACTTCCTTTTGGATAAACAGACATATTAGGCAAGCATTTTGGAGCTTTCACCTAAATAACTACAGGTGGTGAGATAAGCTGCACAATATAATTGACCTTTCAGTATGTTGTTGCACACATACCATCTATTTAGCAAATGCCCTTGTTATCAACAGCAGCCTTTTAAACTCACCTGAGCTAACAGGTATGTGAGCTGGTTACTCTGCTGCGCTTAAAATTTCTTTTTTGGTTTGCTACAATGCCTTTTCTGAAACGTTGTCTCCCTCTGCTGGAACACTGACTTCTTTCATTTAATGCCTGCAGACTATAAAAGAGAAACCAACCCAAAAAGTTTGGTTGATTAGTCTGTGGCATTCTTTTAAACTGTTGCTTATGGCGGTCTCTGTGAGCTTCTCAGTGACATTCAGCCATCCAGGTATCCCGCCTGCAGTAGACGGAATGTGGCAATGGAACGCTGGCTGCGCGTGTCATAATAGGCTCTGAGCCTTTATATACCTGCGCACAGCAGCAGCCACCTTCAGTCTGCTGCTGGACAGCCAGCAGCAGCAGCAGGAGAGGTAATTAATCAGCAACCCTCCTGCTAAGGGTAGACAGCTGCTCGTTCCACCCCCCCCCCCCGCCTTAATTGGTTCTCCTCCCTTCCAACAGTGTTGAGGCGGGTGGGAACAGCCGGGGGTTGAGGGTACTGTGCTAAAAGAGGTGGAGTTATGCAGATCTAAAACGCGTGGATTGCAGCAGCAGCAAGCCGAAAAGTGCAGGCATGTGAGGGATCTAGAGGTTGACAGCATGTCTTCTTAACGGGAGTCCAGGTGGCCATCTCCACAAATGGACTTTTCAGAATCCTTGGGTGGCACCGTAGTCGGAAACCAATTCTGGTTATCGCTTCTCGGCCTTTTGGCTAAGATCAAGTGTAGTATCTGTTCTTATCAGTTTAATATCTGATACGTCTCCTATCTGGGGACCATATATTAAATGGATTTTTAGAACAGGGAGATGGAAAAAGAGCTTGCTCTGTCCACTCCACGCATTGACCTGGTATTGCAGTATCTCCAGGACCGGTGCACCCCTTCTTTAATGCAGTTTCTAAAATCAGAAAGAATTGAATTCAATGCTTTTTGTTCATTTTGCTTGTTTGTCGGATTTTGGGATGGACTCTTTGGCTTTGCTTTTCTTCTCCTCATTGGATTTTTCATGTTAAAAGTTGCAGAAGCCAGATGACAAGCTCATTTTGGTTCAACTTCAGCAACTGTGCATTGCATTGCCATGTAATGTAATGTAATGCAATGCTATCTATCTAGCTCTCCCTCTATACTTCCTTTTGGATAAACAGACATATTAGGCAAGCATTTTGGAGCTTTCACCTAAATAACTACAGGTGGTGAGATAAGCTGCACAATATAATTGACCTTTCAGTATATTGTTGCACACACAGCATCTATTTAGCAAATGCCCTTGTTATCAACAGCAGCCTTTTAAACTCACCTGAGCTAACAGGTATGTGAGCTGGTTACTCTGCTGCGCTTAAAATTTCTTTTTTGGTTTGCTACAATGCCTTTTCTGAAACGTTGTCTCCCTCTGCTGGAACACTGACTTCTTTCATTTAATGCCTGCAGACTATAAAAGAGAAACCAACCCAAAAAGTTTGGTTGATTAGTCTGTGGCATTCTTTTAAACTGTTGCTTATGGCGGTCTCTGTGAGCTTCTCAGTGACATTCAGCCATCCAGGTATCCCGCCTGCAGTAGACGGAATGTGGCAATGGAACGCTGGCTGCGCGTGTCATAATAGGCTCTGAGCCTTTATATATCTGCGCACAGCAGCAGCCACCTTCAGTCTGCTGCTGGACAGCCAGCAGCAGCAGCAGCAGGAGAGGTAATTAATCAGCAACCCTCCTGCTAAGGGTAGACAGCTGCTCGTTCCACCCCCCCCCGCCTTAATTGGTTCTCCTCCCTTCCAACGGTGTTGAGGCGGGTGGGAACAGCCGGGGGTTGAGGGTACTGTGCTAAAAGAGGTGGAGTTATGCAGATCTAAAACGCGTGGATTGCAGCAGCAGCAAGCCGAAAAGTGCAGGCATGTGAGGGATCTAGAGGTTGACAGCATGTCTTCTTAACGGGGGTCCAGGTGGCCATCTCCACAAATGGACTTTTCAGAATCCTTGGGTGGCACCGTAGTCGGAAACCAATTCTGGTTATCGCTTCTCGGCCTTTTGGCTAAGATCAAGTGTAGTATCTGTTCTTTTAAGAACACAAGAGCTACGATCTACACTTGACGAGAGCGATCGAACTCGGAAGGAGAAGAGCTTCGGAGCCCAGCTGACATCGGAGAAGGAAGGCGGATATCGGTGGGAGGAAGAAGCTCTAAAGAATCCAGA
The DNA here is from genome assembly GCF_046119375.1 of Phyllobates terribilis. Classification (NCBI taxonomy): domain Eukaryota; kingdom Metazoa; phylum Chordata; class Amphibia; order Anura; family Dendrobatidae; genus Phyllobates; species Phyllobates terribilis. The sequence goes on along the minus strand of NW_027362800.1, from coordinate 8,956,622 downwards.
AGAAGACGAAGACTGGGAGAAGAATCGGGCTGTCCTGTGGAATCTTCGAGGAAGAAAATCATCGAGACAAAGACCTTTCGGGGAATTTGTCCAGAGCACGACGGGAGAAGAATCTGCATAGCTCCACCCATTCCGGGAAGAGTTCCAGATCCAGCTCCAAGAAGTAACTGCAGGAGGAAAGCCATGGCAAGCGCTGCGAGGAAGGCCGAAAAGAAGAGCCTGGAGCAGGGGACAGCCAGGAGGGCCCAGCCAGGAGACGATTCTGACCCCAAGGACTCTGCCTCCACGACTGGCCAGCAGAAGGGACCCCAGAAGCCCCGCCACGAAGCTCCAGCCCTGGAGCCATGGATGCGGCAGACGGTGGCCCTGAAGCTGAAGGAAGTGGATGGGAGGGTGCCGGACATGTCCTCGGACATGTTCTGCCAGAAGATGCTGCTGGATCGAGGCTTCTCCAGATCGGACACCCTCAGCATCCAGACCTTCTTGACGGGGATCTTCTTCGTCACCTTCGCCACTGTGAACACCTGCAGGAGGTTCTGGGAAATGGTAAGCGCAAAAGGACCGGATAATTCTTTCTCTGCCTTTACAGGTAGCTGCCCTATCCAGAGGGACGAAAGGAGGATCACGGTCTCCATGCGCAACCCGCACACCCCAGGCCAAGACATCTGTACCTTCCTGAGACGCTTCTGTTTGGTTGTGAAGGAACCCTCTCACATCCTGAATGGACTCGGCTTCTGGACAGGTAAGTGGTCGGTGACCGTTAGACTTCACAGGGACCTGGCGTACTCAGACGGACTTCGGCACCTGCCCCCGACATTCTCCCTGGGCAACTCCTACGGCCTCATCTATTACCCGGACATGCCGCGGAACTGCAGGAGATGCGGCAAGAACGGCCACGAGATGAAGGACTGCAAGGAGGATGCCTGCAGGATTTGTCGAGTGACGGGACACAGCTCGAAGGACTGCCCGAAGAAGACGTCCTGCAACCTGTGTGGGCTGGCGGCTCATCTGTACAAGGATTGCCCCAAGCGTGAGAGATCCTGGGCATCGGTGGTTGCGTCGACCCCAGCTCCGGAGGACAAGGCCCCGACGACCAGGCCTGTGAAGGCCAAGGACGCGACGACCAAGGCCCCAGCGGCCAAAGCCGAGACGACCAAGGCCAAAGCGGTCAAGGAGTCGGTGGCCAAAGCCCCAGCGACGGTCCCAGCAGCTCCGAAGCAGAAGAAAAAGTCAAAGGACGGTAAGAGTTCTGTCACCCCTCTCTCGATCCCTCCCCCTGCCACCCCCGTCCAATCCCCCCCCACCCCGGCCACCCCTGCTGAGGATTCCACTTCCTCTTCCTCCTTCCCCTACTCCTCAGCAGGTGTCCTTTCCCCTGCCCCGGCAGCCACTCTCCCTCCCCAGACCATGGTAGCGGTGGAATTAACCTTTCCTCCACCCGCCGCTATCTATTCCGAGGAGGATTTTCCCCTTCTTGTCTCCCCAGTTCCAACCCGGGGAAAGAGGAAGGTGGAGGACAGCCCTGCTACTGAATCCTCCAAAAAGAAGATTCTGGATTTCGTAGGCGAAAAGGAGGATACCCTCCCTGAGCCAGAAGAGATGGAGCACATGGTTGAGACCCTGGTGGCCGAGCCAGAAGAGGAGGAACTGGTGGTCGCCGAGATCGAGGCCGCGCTGCTTGACCAGATGGAGGAAGAGGGCCTGCTGGTGATCCCGTCACCAGCAGTCAACACCGACGAGGGACCACCCGACCGGAATGGTAACTAAGGTGTATTGCCTGCGCTAACTTTTTCTTTTTTCCCTACATGATGGCTAATATTAACTTATTTTCCATTAATGTCAGGAGCATCAAGGACAAGTTCAGACGTCAGACTATTTATGCCTTCCTTACTTCCCAGTTGTGTGATGTTTATATGTTGCAGGAATGTTCTCTTCCCTCCTCTAGGTCCTTCAAACATCTGGCCAGGGAGTGGTCCCACGGTCCATCCTACTGGTCCGGTGGGGGTGACTGCAAGTCTGCGGGGGTCGCAATTCTGATCAGGGGGGGCGCATTCACGCTTGAGTCCGTCCAGGAGCTCATCTGCGGCAGGGCTCTTGTTGTAGATGGCAACTGGGCGGGAGAACCTGTCAGGTTCATCAACGTGTATGCATCCCCACTGAAGAATGAGCGTTTGGAGCTTTTCCAGACCCTGCGGCTTCAGCTTGCCACCACCAGGACCTTAGTGATGGCCGGGGATTTCAACTGCCCCATCGAGGAGGATGGTCGTAGTTCTGGCACATCTGCCAAGTTGGACATCACGTCCAAGCTGCTCATCGAGATGGTAACCGAGGCCTCTCTTCAGGACGTGGTGGGCTCCATGGGGAGAGGCTCCACGAACTATTCGTGGAGCCGACCCGATGGCTCACTCCGCTCCAGGATTGACTTTGTGTTCACCTCTCGGGCAGTCAGGCGGTGTAGGCACTCGATGGTCCCCTGCTTCTTCTCCGACCACAGAGCCATTCACTTACAAGGTGTCCTCGGCGACGGTTTTCCGTCCGGCCCCGGCTCCTGGAAGCTGAATTGTGCTCTGCTGGCTCAGGATGAAGTCGTGGAGGAGCTGAGAGCAGCCTACGCAATGTGGCAGTCCTACAAGGGTAGCTTCCAAACAGTCTCTGATTGGTGGGAATATGTTAAACTTGAGTTTCGCTGTTTCTTTCAGGCCAAGGGTCGACAACAGGCGTGTGAGAAGAGGAGGGACTTCAGAGGGCTGCAGCGCGAGCTGCGGTCGCTGCAGGACCTTCTTCACTGCGGCTGGGACGTGAGGGAGGAGCTGGAGGAGACCAAGAAGAGCCTGAAAAGGCACTTTGAGGAGGAGTCCAAGAGAATCGTCTTCCGTTCCAAAGTGGAGAATCTGGAGAAGGGTGAGAAATGTAACTCATTCTTTTTCACGAAACTTCATGCCGGTCACACGCCCCTGAACGAGCTGCGAGACGAGAGCGGAAACATGCGACGTGGGAAGGAGGACGTGATGAGGGTCGTCAGCGACTTCTACAGCGAACTCTACTCCCACAAGACTACCGACCCCAATGCTGCTGATAAGTTCCTGTCAGGTATCACTAACCATCTTGATCCTGCAGGCACGGCAGCCTTGGACAAACCTCTGATGGTGGGCGAATTGCTCTCTGCCGCTAAATCCTTTAGGACCGGCAGGACCCCGGGCAGTGATGGTCTTCCAGCGGAGCTCTATGTAGCGCTGGGAGACCTCATCTGTCCGGACCTGTTGGACCTGTACGAGGAGATGGTGGTGGAGGGTAGAATGCCTCCATCTTTGAGGGAAGGAATGGTCATGATCCTGTACAAGCGGAAGGGAGAGAGGTGCGACCTGAGGAATTGGCGTCCCATCACTCTGCTCAACGTGGACTACAAGATCCTGGCCAAGACGATGGCGACACGACTTAAGACGGTCATCGGACGGATCATTCACCCGGACCAGACCTGCGGCATCCCTGGACGTCGCATCGCAGACAGCCTCGCTCTCGTGCGGGACACGGTCGAGTACATCAAGGTCCGCCGTGCACACGCGGCCCTGGTCTCCTTGGATCAGGAGAAGGCCTTCGACCGGGTTTCCCACGAGTTCATGGGCCGAGCTCTGCACCGGTTAGGTTTGGGTAACATGTTTTGTTCGTATGTCCGTCTGATGTATTTTGATATCCACAGCTCGGTGTTGGTGAACGGCTGGAAGACTGACCCCTTCCCTGTCCTCTCTGGGATCAGACAAGGCTGCCCTCTATCACCTCTTCTTTTTGTTTGTGCTATAGAACTCTTCGCAGAGGCTATCCGGCAGAATGGAGAGATCAGAGGGATCACCGCACCGGGTCCGGGACGACACGAGGTCAAGTGCTCGCTCTACATGGACGACGTCACCGTCTTCTGCGCTGATCGTGGTTCAGTCGACGCCCTCGTCCAGACGTGTGAGAGGTTCGGCCGGGCTTCAGGGGCCAAAGTCAACTGCAGGAAGTCGGAAGCCATGCTCTTCGGGGATTGGCAGCCGGCCTCCTCCGCCCCCTTCCCCTTCAACATTCAACCGGATTTCCTCAAGGTGCTGGGAGTCTGGTTCGGGAAGGAAGGAGCGGCCCTCAAGTCCTGGCAAGAACGCTTGGCCAAGGTGAAGCAACGGATCGGACTCTGGAGCCTCAGACACCTCACTTGTGAGGGTAAGGCACTCGTCCTGCGTAATGAGGTCCTGCCCGTCTTGCAGTACACGGCGCAGGCCTGGCCCCCACACGTCACTGTGTGCAGGGCCATTACCAGGACAGTGTTTCACTTTGTCTGGGGATCCAAGATGGACAGAGTCAGGCGGGCCGTCATGTACAAGGAGCCTCGCAAGGGTGGGAAGGGCGTTCCAGATATCCCCACCCTCCTGCGATCCTCTTTTGTGTGTGATTGTGTCCGCCGGACTTTGCAAGTCAAGAATGGCTCCGCGGGCAGGTCCATGTCTCGCTTCTTCCTGCTTCCTCTTTGGAGGCGACTCGGCTGGGACAAGTGGGACAGCTCCTTCCCCTACAACTGGACGACGCCATGGTTCTACGGAGACGTCGTTCGATTTGTGGGGGAACATCAACTGGAGGGACTCAAGCCCGACTTGTGGAAGCCCAAAACTATCCACAAGCTCATCAGAGCCAAGGATGACGTGGAGAATATCACAGGACTTCACCAGGACACGCTGGAGACTGTGTGGACAAATGTGTCGTCTGACAGGCTGACCAACGGGCATAAGGACTTGTCGTGGATGGCGATTCAGGGCGGACTGCCCGTCCGGTCATTCATGCATGCCCGGAACCTGTGCAAGACCCGGTACTGCCCAAGGTGCCCCTTCGTGGAGGAAACATCTTTGCACACTTTTTGGGACTGCGGATTTGCACAGCGCCTGTTGACTGCCCTTGAGGACGACCTGAGGAACTCTGTCCCCAGGGCGAGCCTATCGCACCATTCTGTGCTTTACGGACTCTTCCCTGGGGTTCATACCGTCGGAGCCATCCAGGAGGCTTGGCGCCTTATGAACTGCTTCAAGGATGCCGTTTGGGTCGCCAGGAACCGGCTCATCTTGAGGAGGGAGAGGATGTCCATCCAGGACTGCCGCAGGCTGATCCACAGCCTGCTCAGAGACTATTCCATCGTGGACGGTCCGGAGGACGAGGATGAGGACTAAACCCCTCCTCCCCCTCTCCCCTTATGTGTCTTGTCTTTCAATAAAGCTTCGGGCCTGTGATTTTCCCCTCCCCATCCCCTTTTTCCCAATCCCCATCCCTTATCACGGTTCGTCGTACTGTATTGATTGACCTGCTTTTTCTTTCAGATTGAGTGTTTTGTGTAGCATAGGGGTGTGATGTGTCTAGTTAGTGCGTCGTATCCTCATGCTATGTAAATATGATGTAGAATTCTGTGTGTACTGGGCTGCGGCACTGTACACTGTCTGTTAACTTATTTTTTGTGCTAATAAAAGATATATTCAATCAAAAAAATCTGTTCTTATCAGTTTAATATCTGATACGTCCCCTATCTGGGGACCATATATTAAATGGATTTTTAGAACAGGGAGATGGAAAAAGAGCTTGCTCTGTCCACTCCACGCATTGACCTGGTATTGCAGTATCTCCAGGACCGGTGCACCCCTTCTTTAATGCAGTTTCTAAAATCAGAAAGAATTGAATTCAATGCTTTTTGTTCATTTTGCTTGTTTGTCGGATTTTGGGATGGACTCTTTGGCTTTGCTTTTCTTCTCCTCATTGGATTTTTCATGTTAAAAGTTGCAGAAGCCAGATGACAAGCTCATTTTGGTTCAACTTCAGCAACTGTGCATTGCATTGCCATGTAATGTAATGTAATGCAATGCTATCTATCTAGCTCTCCCTCTATACTTCCTTTTGGATAAACAGACATATTAGGCAAGCATTTTGGAGCTTTCACCTAAATAACTACAGGTGGTGAGATAAGCTGCACAATATAATTGACCTTTCAGTATATTGTTGCACACACACCATCTATTTAGCAAATGCCCTTGTTATCAACAGCAGCCTTTTAAACTCACCTGAGCTAACAGGTATGTGAGCTGGTTACTCTGCTGCGCTTAAAATTTCTTTTTTGGTTTGCTACAATGCCTTTTCTGAAACGTTGTCTCCCTCTGCTGGAACACTGACTTCTTTCATTTAATGCCTGCAGACTATAAAAGAGAAACCAACCCAAAAAGTTTGGTTGATTAGTCTGTGGCATTCTTTTAAACTGTTGCTTATGGCGGTCTCTGTGAGCTTCTCAGTGACATTCAGCCATCCAGGTATCCCGCCTGCAGTAGACGGAATGTGGCAATGGAACGCTGGCTGCGCGTGTCATAATAGGCTCTGAGCCTTTATATACCTGCGCACAGCAGCAGCCACCTTCAGTCTGCTGCTGGACAGCCAGCAGCAGCAGCAGCAGGAGAGGTAATTAATCAGCAACCCTCCTGCTAAGGGTAGACAGCTGCTCGTTCCACCCCCCCCCCGCCTTAATTGGTTCTCCTCCCTTCCAACGGTGTTGAGGCGGGTGGGAACAGCCGGGGGTTGAGGGTACTGTGCTAAAAGAGGTGGAGTTATGCAGATCTAAAACGCGTGGATTGCAGCAGCAGCAAGCCGAAAAGTGCAGGCATGTGAGGGATCTAGAGGTTGACAGCATGTCTTCTTAACGGGAGTCCAGGTGGCCATCTCCACAAATGGACTTTTCAGAATCCTTGGGTGGCACCGTAGTCGGAAACCAATTCTGGTTATCGCTTCTCGGCCTTTTGGCTAAGATCAAGTGTAGTATCTGTTAGAACCTTGCTGTTAGGTTTTTTTTCCTTTGCTGGTCACATGACCTTGTTGGCCTATTTAATCCTGCTCCGCCCTTCTGGCTTTGCTGGACTTCATTGTATTTCTACTTTCTAGCTAGCCTGTGCTCTGTATCTAACTCTGTTAGTTTGCTTGGTCTACGGACCTCTATGTTCAATCTATTTTGTTTGTTCGTCTTTCTGCTACTATTTCTGTTAGGAGGTGTCCCATATTCCTCCCAGTCCTTAGTACTTGTAGGGATTCCCTCCCCACATCTATAGGTCTTCGTACAGACTAGATTAGGACTTTAGCAGGTCTGATCGCAGGATCAGGTTCCCTGTTACATCGTAGGGATTCAGCTGAGTCCTATAGTAGGGACAGATCTCCTCTCTTTCCTTAGCTCTGGTAGCAGAACATAACAGTAAGTCCAGCCCGCAAATTCTCTAAGGAAAGATTTTTTTTTTTGTTCCATCATGGTGTCGGTTCAGGATTTGGCTAAACACCTGCAGGGACTCTCTCTGGAAGTGGCCGAGCTCCGTCAGCACGTGAGTAACTGTCCTGGAGCATATTTCTTGGAGCCTAAGGTATGTTTGCCGGATTTATTTTTTGGTGAACACCGAGAATTTTTTTCATTTAAAAATGCTTGCTTATTGTATTTTCGTTTGAGACCCAAGTCCTCTGGGGATGAATCCCAGCGCGTAGGGTTCATAATGTCACTTTTGCGCAAAGAGCCTCAGGAGTGGGCCTTTTCTTTGCAACCTAGTGATACATGCTTCAGATCAGTGGATAGTTTTTTTTCTGCTTTAGGACTATTATATGATGATCCTGACCGTGTGGCATCAGCTGAGACTGAGTTGAGACGTCTAAAACAAGGATCGGGTAATGTTGAAAAATATTGTACACATTTTCGTCGTTGGTCCACTCAAACAGGGTGGAACGATTCTGCTCTGAAAAGTCTATTTCTTGCTGGGCTCAGTGAAAGGGTTAAAGACCTGCTAATTGCTTATCCTACACCTGAGGATTTGCAACAGGCTATGCAATTAGCTATACGGGTGGATAGAAGACTGCGTGCTAGGGTTAATGAGAGCAAATCCTCTGCTATGTCAGTTTCTGGTTATGATAATGTGTGTACTAACAGTGGTGAACCGATGGAGATTGGATCGGGGGAACCTCGCTCTCAAGAAAAAGACCGTCGTTTTTCGGAAGGCTTGTGTTACTATTGCGGAAAATCTGGTCATTTGATTAAAGGCTGTGAGCTTCGTATGAAGAAAGAAAAAAAAATGGTCAGTCACGCCCGTATTGCCTGTTTAAATTCCAAGGGTATATTTTTAGCTGCTTCCACGATTGCTCAGGAAAAATTGATGGAATTTCGGGTGTTTGTTGATTGCGGGTCTACACTGAATGTAATTGATGGGGGATTCGTGGAAAAACTCAATTTAAAACCTGAACCTTTATCATCCCCCATTGCTGTGGTTTCTGTGGATGGCTCCCCTTTGAAGAATATTACTCTCAAGGTCAGTGAATTTCCTCTCACTATTAATGGTGTTCACCATGAGAAATTGGATTTGGTAGTGTTGAATAACTTGCCTTCTCCAGTAATATTGGGTTTGCCCTGGTTAAAATTTCACAATCCTGTATTGGATTGGTCTACCAGTGAAATTAAATCCTGGAGCCATAAATGTTATGACAAGTGTTGTAACGGGCGTATTGCAGCTTTGGATAGGGGAGAATTGCCTGTTCCTATTCAGGATTTTTGGAGAGTTTTTTCTGAGAAGGAATCGCAGGTTTTGCCTCCCCATAGAGACTATGATTGTTCTATTGAATTTGTCCCTGCAGCGACTCTTCCTAAAAGTCGTTTATTTAACCTTACTATTCCTGAGAGGAAGGCTTTGGAGGAATACATACAGACAAGTTTGGCCGCCGGTCACATTAGGCCCTCTAAGTCTCCTGTGGCGGTTGGATTTTTTTTTGTAAAAAAAAAAGACGGCGGTTTACGTCCTTGTCTGGATTTTCGTGAGATTAACAAAATTACGGTACGCAATCCTTACCCACTGCCATTGATTCCTGATCTGTTTAACCAGTTATTGGGGGCCAAGTGGTTCTCTAAAATTGACCTTAAGGGGGCATACAATCTGTTGCGCATGAAGGAGGGTGATGAATGGAAGACTGCTTTTAACACTCCTGTGGGTCATTTTGAGAATCTGGTTATGCCTTTTGGTCTTACTAATGCTCCTGCATTTTTTCAGAATCTGATTAATGACATCCTTAGACCTTTGATCGGTAAAAATGTGGTTGTGTATTTGGATGACATTTTGATTTATTCGCCAGATCTGGAGTCTCATTGGCGGAGCGTGCGTGAGGTATTACAGTTATTAATGGACAATTCGCTTTTTGCTAAGCTGGAGAAATGTGAGTTCGCTGTACAGAGAATTAGTTTTTTGGGCTACATTATCTCCAGCAAAGGTTTTGAGATGGATCCGGTTAAGGTTCAGGCTGTGCAGGAATGGCCTAGGCCTATTGGTTTGAAATCGATACAGAGGTTTTTGGGTTTCGCCAATTACTATAGAAAATTCATAAAAAATTTTTCTAGTATTGTCAAACCTCTGACTGATCTCACCAGGAAAGGTGCTGATGCGGTTCAGTGGTCTTCTGAGGCCATTGAAGCTTTTGTGTATCTCAAGGAGAGGTTCACCTCTGCTCCCATCCTTATGCAGCCTGATGCTACTAGGCCGTTTTTGGTTGAGGTTGATGCTTCCTCTGTGGGGGTTGGCGCAGTATTGTCTCAGGATAACGGGGATGGATTACATCCCTGTGCTTTTTTTTCAAAAAAATTTTCGGAGACTGAATTGAATTACGATATTGGTAATCGGGAATTATTGGCTATTAAACTCGCATTTGAACACTGGCGCCACTTCTTGGAAGGTGCGGAATTTCCCGTTCAGGTTCTTACGGATCATAAAAATCTGATATATCTTGACGCTGCCAAGCGCCTGAATGCCCGTCAGGCTAGGTGGGCACTGTTTTTCTCGCGGTTTAATTTCTCCGTTACTTACATCCCTGGTACTAAGAATGTTAAGGCGGATGCCTTGTCTCGCAGTTTTTCTCCCATAGTCGGTGCTGAGAAAGAGGAAAACATTTTACAAGAAGGTGTTGTGATAGCTGCTTTAGACTCCGTTTTGGAAGATGAGATTCTTAAAGCTCAGGAGAATGCCCCATCTAACACTCCTCATGGGAGGTTGTTTGTGCCTGGGACCTTTAGGAGAGATTTGTTTGTTGAGTGTCACGAATCTCGGTTGGCAGGTCATCCCGGAATCTCTGAGACCAAGAGACTGGTGGGTCGCAGTTTTTGGTGGCCTGGATGGCAGAAGGAAGTCATTAAGTGGGTGCGCCAATGTACTATATGTGCTAGATCTAAGTCCTCACATACTCCTGCTGCGGGGTTGCTTTGTCCTTTGGAGGTCCCCAGTGCTCCTTGGACACATTTGGCTATGGACTTTATAACTGACCTTCCCCCCTCTGAGGGTTTTACTGTCATCTGGGTGGTCGTGGACCGTTTTAGCAAGATGTGTCACTTGGTTCCCTTCGTCAAACTGCCCTGCGCTAAAACTCTCGCTAAGGCCTTTGTCAAGGAAATTGTCAGACTTCATGGCGTTCCTACTGACATTGTTTCTGATAGAGGTCCTCAGTTCGTGGCTCGTTTTTGGCGTGCCTTTTGTGACAGGTTGGGAATTCATTTGTCGTTTTCGTCCGGATATCATCCTGAATCTAATGGCCAGACAGAAAGGAAAAACCAGGATGTTGAGCAGTTCTTGCGTTGTTTTGTGGCAGACAATCAAGAGGGGTGGTCTGAGTTTCTGCCACTTGCCGAATTTGCTCTGAACAATCATACATCTTCTTCTGCTGGTTGTTCGCCTTTTTTTTGTTTTTCTGGGAGACATCCGTCGTTTGGGTCGTTCTCCAAGTTGGGATCTGCCGTGCCTGAGGAGGAGAATTTTTCCGGTGATTTGGAAAGAGTTTGGACGGATGTGCGTGGTAATCTTCAGGAGGCCAACAGAAAATCTAAAGACTACTTTGATAGGAAACGACAGGAGGTTTTGTTCGCTGTTGGTGACATGGTTTGGTTGTCCTCTAGGAATCTGCGGTTGAGGATTCCTTCTAAGAAATTGGGTCCCAAGTTTGTAGGGCCCTTTAAGGTGCTTCAGGTTGTCAACCAATCTGCTGTTAGGTTGGAGGTTCCTACCTCCTGGAGAATTAATCCGGTCTTTCATGTCTCTCTGTTAAAAAAAGCTGTTGTGTCGGATGGTGACGCCTCTGCCTCTGTTCCTCCGGTGGTGGAGGACGGGGAATATGAAATTTCTCGCATCCTTGACTCTAGACGGTATAGAGGTAGTTTGCAGTATCTTGTGGCCTGGAAAGGTTTCGGACCCGAGGATAACTCTTGGGTGAGGTCAGATGATGTTTCCGCGTCCAGACTTATCAGAGCGTTTCACAGGAGATTTCCTGATAAGCCTGGTCCTAGCGGATCCGGAGGATCCTCTTAGAAGGGGGGGTACTGTTAGAACCGTGCTGTTAGGTTTTTTTTCCTTTGCTGGTCACATGACCTTGTTGGCCTATTTAATCCTGCTCCGCCCTTCTGGCTTTGCTGGACTTCATTGTATTTCTACTTTCTAGCTAGCCTGTGCTCTGTATCTAACTCTGTTAGTTTGCTTGGTCTACGGACCTCTATGTTCAATCTATTTTGTTTGTTCGTCTTTCTGCTACTATTTCTGTTAGGAGGTGTCCCATATTCCTCCCAGTCCTTAGTACTTGTAGGGATTCCCTCCCCACATCTATAGGTCTTCGTACAGACTAGATTAGGACTTTAGCAGGTCTGATCGCAGGATCAGGTTCCCTGTTACATCGTAGGGATTCAGCTGAGTCCTATAGTAGGGACAGATCTCCTCTCTTTCCTTAGCTCTGGTAGCAGAACATAACAGTATCTGTTCTTATCAGTTTAATATCTGATACGTCCCCTATCTGGGGACCATATATTAAATGGATTTTTAGAACAGGGAGATGGAAAAAGAGCTTGCTCTGTCCACTCCACGCATTGACCTGGTATTGCAGTATCTCCAGGACCGGTGCACCCCTTCTTTAATGCAGTTTCTAAAATCAGAAAGAATTGAATTCAATGCTTTTTGTTCATTTTGCTTGTTTGTCGGATTTTGGGATGGACTCTTTGGCTTTGCTTTTCTTCTCCTCATTGGATTTTTCATGTTAAAAGTTGCAGAAGCCAGATGACAAGCTCATTTTGGTTCAACTTCAGCAACTGTGCATTGCATTGCCATGTAATGTAATGTAATGCAATGCTATCTATCTAGCTCTCCCTCTATACTTCCTTTTGGATAAACAGACATATTAGGCAAGCATTTTGGAGCTTTCACCTAAATAACTACAGGTGGTGAGATAAGCTGCACAATATAATTGACCTTTCAGTATATTGTTGCACACACACCATCTATTTAGCAAATGCCCTTGTTATCAACAGCAGCCTTTTAAACTCACCTGAGCTAACAGGTATGTGAGCTGGTTACTCTGCTGCGCTTAAAATTTCTTTTTTGGTTTGCTACAATGCCTTTTCTGAAACGTTGTCTCCCTCTGCTGGAACACTGACTTCTTTCATTTAATGCCTGCAGACTATAAAAGAGAAACCAACCCAAAAAGTTTGGTTGATTAGTCTGTGGCATTCTTTTAAACTGTTGCTTATGGCGGTCTCTGTGAGCTTCTCAGTGACATTCAGCCATCCAGGTATCCCGCCTGCAGTAGACGGAATGTGGCAATGGAACGCTGGCTGCGCGTGTCATAATAGGCTCTGAGCCTTTATATACCTGCGCACAGCAGCAGCCACCTTCAGTCTGCTGCTGGACAGCCAGCAGCAGCAGCAGCAGGAGAGGTAATTAATCAGCAACCCTCCTGCTAAGGGTAGACAGCTGCTCGTTCCACCCCCCCCCCGCCTTAATTGGTTCTCCTCCCTTCCAACGGTGTTGAGGCGGGTGGGAACAGCCGGGGGTTGAGGGTACTGTGCTAAAAGAGGTGGAGTTATGCAGATCTAAAACGCGTGGATTGCAGCAGCAGCAAGCCGAAAAGTGCAGGCATGTGAGGGATCTAGAGGTTGACAGCATGTCTTCTTAACGGGAGTCCAGGTGGCCATCTCCACAAATGGACTTTTCAGAATCCTTGGGTGGCACCGTAGTCGGAAACCAATTCTGGTTATCGCTTCTCGGCCTTTTGGCTAAGATCAAGTGTAGTATCTGTTCTTATCAGTTTAATATCTGATACGTCCCCTATCTGGGGACCATATATTAAATGGATTTTTAGAACAGGGAGATGGAAAAAGAGCTTGCTCTGTCCACTCCACGCATTGACCTGGTATTGCAGTATCTCCAGGACCGGTGCACCCCTTCTTTAATGCAGTTTCTAAAATCAGAAAGAATTGAATTCAATGCTTTTTGTTCATTTTGCTTGTTTGTCGGATTTTGGGATGGACTCTTTGGCTTTGCTTTTCTTCTCCTCATTGGATTTTTCATGTTAAAAGTTGCAGAAGCCAGATGACAAGCTCATTTTGGTTCAACTTCAGCAACTGTGCATTGCATTGCCATGTAATGTAATGTAATGCAATGCTATCTATCTAGCTCTCCCTCTATACTTCCTTTTGGATAAACAGACATATTAGGCAAGCATTTTGGAGCTTTCACCTAAATAACTACAGGTGGTGAGATAAGCTGCACAATATAATTGACCTTTCAGTATATTGTTGCACACACACCATCTATTTAGCAAATGCCCTTGTTATCAACAGCAGCCTTTTAAACTCACCTGAGCTAACAGGTATGTGAGCTGGTTACTCTGCTGCGCTTAAAATTTCTTTTTTGGTTTGCTACAATGCCTTTTCTGAAACGTTGTCTCCCTCTGCTGGAACACTGACTTCTTTCATTTAATGCCTGCAGACTATAAAAGAGAAACCAACCCAAAAAGTTTGGTTGATTAGTCTGTGGCATTCTTTTAAACTGTTGCTTATGGCGGTCTCTGTGAGCTTCTCAGTGACATTCAGCCATCCAGGTATCCCGCCTGCAGTAGACGGAATGTGGCAATGGAACGCTGGCTGCGCGTGTCATAATAGGCTCTGAGCCTTTATATACCTGCGCACAGCAGCAGCCACCTTCAGTCTGCTGCTGGACAGCCAGCAGCAGCAGCAGCAGGAGAGGTAATTAATCAGCAACCCTCCTGCTAAGGGTAGACAGCTGCTCGTTCCACCCCCCCCCCCGCCTTAATTGGTTCTCCTCCCTTCCAACGGTGTTGAGGCGGGTGGGAACAGCCGGGGGTTGAGGGTACTGTGCTAAAAGAGGTGGAGTTATGCAGATCTAAAACGCGTGGATTGCAGCAGCAGCAAGCCGAAAAGTGCAGGCATGTGAGGGATCTAGAGGTTGACAGCATGTCTTCTTAACGGGAGTCCAGGTGGCCATCTCCACAAATGGACTTTTCAGAATCCTTGGGTGGCACCGTAGTCGGAAACCAATTCTGGTTATCGCTTCTCGGCCTTTTGGCTAAGATCAAGTGTAGTATCTGTTCTTATCAGTTTAATATCTGATACGTCCCCTATCTGGGGACCATATATTAAATGGATTTTTAGAACAGGGAGATGGAAAAAGAGCTTGCTCTGTCCACTCCACGCATTGACCTGGTATTGCAGTATCTCCAGGACCGGTGCACCCCTTCTTTAATGCAGTTTCTAAAATCAGAAAGAATTGAATTCAATGCTTTTTGTTCATTTTGCTTGTTTGTCGGATTTTGGGATGGACTCTTTGGCTTTGCTTTTCTTCTCCTCATTGGATTTTTCATGTTAAAAGTTGCAGAAGCCAGATGACAAGCTCATTTTGGTTCAACTTCAGCAACTGTGCATTGCATTGCCATGTAATGTAATGTAATGCAATGCTATCTATCTAGCTCTCCCTCTATACTTCCTTTTGGATAAACAGACATATTAGGCAAGCATTTTGGAGCTTTCACCTAAATAACTACAGGTGGTGAGATAAGCTGCACAATATAATTGACCTTTCAGTATATTGTTGCACACACACCATCTATTTAGCAAATGCCCTTGTTATCAACAGCAGCCTTTTAAACTCACCTGAGCTAACAGGTATGTGAGCTGGTTACTCTGCTGCGCTTAAAATTTCTTTTTTGGTTTGCTACAATGCCTTTTCTGAAACGTTGTCTCCCTCTGCTGGAACACTGACTTCTTTCATTTAATGCCTGCAGACTATAAAAGAGAAACCAACCCAAAAAGTTTGGTTGATTAGTCTGTGGCATTCTTTTAAACTGTTGCTTATGGCGGACTCTGTGAGCTTCTCAGTGACATTCAGCCATCCAGGTATCCCGCCTGCAGTAGACGGAATGTGGCAATGGAACGCTGGCTGCGCGTGTCATAATAGGCTCTGAGCCTTTATATACCTGCGCACAGCAGCAGCCACCTTCAGTCTGCTGCTGGACAGCCAGCAGCAGCATCAGCAGGAGAGGTAATTAATCAGCAACCCTCCTGCTAAGGGTAGACAGCTGCTCGTTCCACCCCCCCCCCCGCCTTAATTGGTTCTCCTCCCTTCCAACGGTGTTGAGGCGGGTGGGAACAGCCGGGGGTTGAGGGTACTGTGCTAAAAGAGGTGGAGTTATGCAGATCTAAAACGCGTGGATTGCAGCAGCAGCAAGCCGAAAAGTGCAGGCATGTGAGGGATCTAGAGGTTGACAGCATGTCTTCTTAACGGGAGTCCAGGTGGCCATCTCCACAAATGGACTTTTCAGAATCCTTGGGTGGCACCGTAGTCGGAAACCAATTCTGGTTATCGATTCTCGGCCTTTTGGCTAAGATCAAGTGTAGGATCTTTTCTTATCAGTTTAATATCTGATACGTCCCCTATCTGGGGACCATATATTAAATGGATTTTTAGAACAGGGAGATGGAAAAAGAGCTTGCTCTGTCCACTCCACGCATTGACCTGGTATTGCAGTATCTCCAGGACCGGTGCACCCCTTCTTTAATGCAGTTTCTAAAATCAGAAAGAATTGAATTCAATGCTTTTTGTTCATTTTGCTTGTTTGTCGGATTTTGGGATGGACTCTTTGGCTTTGCTTTGCTTTTCTTCTCCTCATTGGATTTTTCATGTTAAAAGTTGCAGAAGCCAGATGACAAGCTCATTTTGGTTCAACTTCAGCAACTGTGCATTGCATTGCCATGTAATGTAATGTAATGCAATGCTATCTATCTAGCTCTCCCTCTATACTTCCTTTTGGATAAACAGACATATTAGGCAAGCATTTTGGAGCTTTCACCTAAATAACTACAGGTGGTGAGATAAGCTGCACAATATAATTGACCTTTCAGTATATTGTTGCACACACACCATCTATTTAGCAAATGCCCTTGTTATCAACAGCAGCCTTTTAAACTCACCTGAGCTAACAGGTATGTGAGCTGGTTACTCTGCTGCGCTTAAAATTTCTTTTTTGGTTTGCTACAATGCCTTTTCTGAAACGTTGTCTCCCTCTGCTGGAACACTGACTTCTTTCATTTAATGCCTGCAGACTATAAAAGAGAAACCAACCCAAAAAGTTTGGTTGATTAGTCTGTGGCATTCTTTTAAACTGTTGCTTATGGCGGTCTCTGTGAGCTTCTCAGTGACATTCAGCCATCCAGGTATCCCGCCTGCAGTAGACGGAATGTGGCAATGGAACGCTGGCTGCGCGTGTCATAATAGGCTCTGAGCCTTTATATACCTGCGCACAGCAGCAGCCACCTTCAGTCTGCTGCTGGACAGCCAGCAGCAGCAGCAGCAGGAGAGGTAATTAATCAGCAACCCTCCTGCTAAGGGTAGACAGCTGCTCGTTCCACCCCCCCCCGCCTTAATTGGTTCTCCTCCCTTCCAACGGTGTTGAGGCGGGTGGGAACAGCCGGGGGTTGAGGGTACTGTGCTAAAAGAGGTGGAGTTATGCAGATCTAAAACGCGTGGATTGCAGCAGCAGCAAGCCGAAAAGTGCAGGCATGTGAGGGATCTAGAGGTTGACAGCATGTCTTCTTAACGGGAGTCCAGGTGGCCATCTCCACGAATGGACTTTTCAGAATCCTTGGGTGGCACCGTAGTCGGAAACCAATTCTGGTTATCGCTTCTCGGCCTTTTGGCTAAGATCAAGTGTAGTATCTGTTCTTATCAGTTTAATATCTGATACGTCCCCTATCTGGGGACCATATATTAAATGGATTTTTAGAACAGGGAGAAGGAAAAAGAGCTTGCTCTGTCCACTCCACGCATTGACCTGGTATTGCAGTATCTCCAGGACCGGTGCACCCCTTCTTTAATGCAGTTTCTAAAATCAGAAAGAATTGAATTCAATGCTTTTTGTTCATTTTGCTTGTTTGTCGGATTTTGGGATGGACTCTTTGGCTTTGCTTTTCTTCTCCTCATTGGATTTTTCATGTTAAAAGTTGCAGAAGCCAGATGACAAGCTCATTTTGGTTCAACTTCAGCAACTGTGCATTGCATTGCCATGTAATGTAATGTAATGCAATGCTATCTATCTAGCTCTCCCTCTATACTTCCTTTTGGATAAACAGACATATTAGGCAAGCATTTTGGAGCTTTCACCTAAATAACTACAGGTGGTGAGATAAGCTGCACAATATAATTGACCTTTCAGTATATTGTTGCACACACACCATCTATTTAGCAAATGCCCTTGTTATCAACAGCAGCCTTTTAAACTCACCTGAGCTAACAGGTATGTGAGCTGGTTACTCTGCTGCGCTTAAAATTTCTTTTTTGGTTTGCTACAATGCCTTTTCTGAAACGTTGTCTCCCTCTGCTGGAACACTGACTTCTTTCATTTAATGCCTGCAGACTATAAAAGAGAAACCAACCCAAAAAGTTTGGTTGATTAGTCTGTGGCATTCTTTTAAACTGTTGCTTATGGCGGTCTCTGTGAGCTTCTCAGTGACATTCAGCCATCCAGGTATCCCGCCTGCAGTAGACGGAATGTGGCAATGGAACGCTGGCTGCGCGTGTCATAATAGGCTCTGAGCCTTTATATACCTGCGCACAGCAGCAGCCACCTTCAGTCTGCTGCTGGACAGCCAGCAGCAGCAGCAGCAGGAGAGGTAATTAATCAGCAACCCTCCTGCTAAGGGTAGACAGCTGTTCGTTCCACCCCCCCCCCGCCTTAATTGGTTCTCCTCCCTTCCAACGGTGTTGAGGCGGGTGGGAACAGCCGGGGGTTGAGGGTACTGTGCTAAAAGAGGTGGAGTTATGCAGATCTAAAACGCGTGGATTGCAGCAGCAGCAAGCCGAAAAGTGCAGGCATGTGAGGGATCTAGAGGTTGACAGCATGTCTTCTTAACGGGAGTCCAGGTGGCCATCTCCACAAATGGACTTTTCAGAATCCTTGGGTGGCACCGTAGTCGGAAACCAATTCTGGTTATCGCTTCTCGGCCTTTTGGCTAAGATCAAGTGTAGTATCTGTTCTTATCAGTTTAATATCTGATACGTCCCCTATCTGGGGACCATATATTAAATGGATTTTTAGAACAGGGAGATGGAAAAAGAGCTTGCTCTGTCCACTCCACGCATTGACCTGGTATTGCAGTATCTCCAGGACCGGTGCACCCCTTCTTTAATGCAGTTTCTAAAATCAGAAAGAATTGAATTCAATGCTTTTTGTTCATTTTGCTTGTTTGTCGGATTTTGGGATGGACTCTTTGGCTTTGCTTTTCTTCTCCTCATTGGATTTTTCATGTTAAAAGTTGCAGAAGCCAGATGACAAGCTCATTTTGGTTCAACTTCAGCAACTGTGCATTGCATTGCCATGTAATGTAATGTAATGCAATGCTATCTATCTAGCTCTCCCTCTATACTTCCTTTTGGATAAACAGACATATTAGGCAAGCATTTTGGAGCTTTCACCTAAATAACTACAGGTGGTGAGATAAGCTGCACAATATAATTGACCTTTCAGTATATTGTTGCACACACACCATCTATTTAGCAAATGCCCTTGTTATCAACAGCAGCCTTTTAAACTCACCTGAGCTAACAGGTATGTGAGCTGGTTACTCTGCTGCGCTTAAAATTTTTTTTTTGGTTTGCTACAATGCCTTTTCTGAAACGTTGTCTCCCTCTGCTGGAACACTGACTTCTTTCATTTAATGCCTGCAGACTATAAAAGAGAAACCAACCCAAAAAGTTTGGTTGATTAGTCTGTGGCATTCTTTTAAACTGTTGCTTATGGCGGTCTCTGTGAGCTTCTCAGTGACATTCAGCCATCCAGGTATCCCGCCTGCAGTAGACGGAATGTGGCAATGGAACGCTGGCTGCGCGTGTCATAATAGGCTCTGAGCCTTTATATACCTGCGCACAGCAGCAGCCACCTTCAGTCTGCTGCTGGACAGCCAGCAGCAGCAGCAGCAGGAGAGGTAATTAATCAGCAACCCTCCTGCTAAGGGTAGACAGCTGCTCGTTCCACCCCCCCCCCGCCTTAATTGGTTCTCCTCCCTTCCAACGGTGTTGAGGCGGGTGGGAACAGCCGGGGGTTGAGGGTACTGTGCTAAAAGAGGTGGAGTTATGCAGATCTAAAACGCGTGGATTGCAGCAGCAGCAAGCCGAAAAGTGCAGGCATGTGAGGGATCTAGAGGTTGACAGCATGTCTTCTTAACGGGAGTCCAGGTGGCCATCTCCACAAATGGACTTTTCAGAATCCTTGGGTGGCACCGTAGTCGGAAACCAATTCTGGTTATCGCTTCTCGGCCTTTTGGCTAAGATCAAGTGTAGTATCTGTTCTTATCAGTTTAATATCTGATACGTCCCCTATCTGGGGACCATATATTAAATGGATTTTTAGAACAGGGAGATGGAAAAAGAGCTTGCTCTGTCCACTCCACGCATTGACCTGGTATTGCAGTATCTCCAGGACCGGTGCACCCCTTCTTTAATGCAGTTTCTAAAATCAGAAAGAAATGAATTCAATGCTTTTTGTTCATTTTGCTTGTTTGTCGGATTTTGGGATGGACTCTTTGGGTTTGCTTTTCTTCTCCTCATTGGATTTTTCATGTTAAAAGTTGCAGAAGCCAGATGACAAGCTCATTTTGGTTCAAATTCAGCAACTGTGCATTGCATTGCCATGTAATGTAATGTAATGCAATGCTATCTATCTAGCTCTCCCTCTATACTTCCTTTTGGATA
The DNA here is from genome assembly GCF_046119375.1 of Phyllobates terribilis. Lineage (NCBI taxonomy): Eukaryota > Metazoa > Chordata > Amphibia > Anura > Dendrobatidae > Phyllobates > Phyllobates terribilis. The sequence goes on along the minus strand of NW_027362800.1, from coordinate 8,936,547 downwards.
AACAGACATATTAGGCAAGCATTTTGGAGCTTTCACCTAAATAACTACAGGTGGTGAGATAAGCTGCACAATATAATTGACCTTTCAGTATATTGTTGCACACACACCATCTATTTAGCAAATGCCCTTGTTATCAACAGCAGCCTTTTAAACTCACCTGAGCTAACAGGTATGTGAGCTGGTTACTCTGCTGCGCTTAAAATTTCTTTTTTGGTTTGCTACAATGCCTTTTCTGAAACGTTGTCTCCCTCTGCTGGAACACTGACTTCTTTCATTTAATGCCTGCAGACTATAAAAGAGAAACCAACCCAAAAAGTTTGGTTGATTAGTCTGTGGCATTCTTTTAAACTGTTGCTTATGGCGGTCTCTGTGAGCTTCTCAGTGACATTCAGCCATCCAGGTATCCCGCCTGCAGTAGACGGAATGTGGCAATGGAACGCTGGCTGCGCGTGTCATAATAGGCTCTGAGCCTATATATACCTGCGCACAGCAGCAGCCACCTTCAGTCTGCTGCTGGACAGCCAGCAGCAGCAGCAGCAGGAGAGGTAATTAATCAGCAACCCTCCTGCTAAGGGTAGACAGCTGCTCGTTCCACCCCCCCCCCGCCTTAATTGGTTCTCCTCCCTTCCAACGGTGTTGAGGCGGGTGGGAACAGCCGGGGGTTGAGGGTACTGTGCTAAAAGAGGTGGAGTTATGCAGATCTAAAACGCGTGGATTGCAGCAGCAGCAAGCCGAAAAGTGCAGGCATGTGAGGGATCTAGAGGTTGACAGCATGTCTTCTTAACGGGAGTCCAGGTGGCCATCTCCACAAATGGACTTTTCAGAATCCTTGGGTGGCACCGTAGTCGGAAACCAATTCTGGTTATCGCTTCTCGGCCTTTTGGCTAAGATCAAGTGTAGTATCTGTTCTTATCAGTTTAATATCTGATACGTCCCCTATCTGGGGACCATATATTAAATGGATTTTTAGAACAGGGAGATGGAAAAAGAGCTTGCTCTGTCCACTCCACGCATTGACCTGGTATTGCAGTATCTCCAGGACCGGTGCACCCCTTCTTTAATGCAGTTTCTAAAATCAGAAAGAATTGAATTCAATGCTTTTTGTTCATTTTGCTTGTTTGTCGGATTTTGGGATGGACTCTTTGGCTTTGCTTTTCTTCTCCTCATTGGATTTTTCATGTTAAAAGTTGCAGAAGCCAGATGACAAGCTCATTTTGTTTCAACTTCAGCAACTGTGCATTGCATTGCCATGTAATGTAATGTAATGCAATGCTATCTATCTAGCTCTCCCTCTATACTTCCTTTTGGATAAACAGACATATTAGGCAAGCATTTTGGAGCTTTCACCTAAATAACTACAGGTGGTGAGATAAGCTGCACAATATAATTGACCTTTCAGTATATTGTTGCACACACACCATCTATTTAGCAAATGCCCTTGTTATCAACAGCAGCCTTTTAAACTCACCTGAGCTAACAGGTATGTGAGCTGGTTACTCTGCTGCGCTTAAAATTTCTTTTTTGGTTTGCTACAATGCCTTTTCTGAAACGTTGTCTCCCTCTGCTGGAACACTGACTTCTTTCATTTAATGCCTGCAGACTATAAAAGAGAAACCAACCCAAAAAGTTTGGTTGATTAGTCTGTGGCATTCTTTTAAACTGTTGCTTATGGCGGTCTCTGTGAGCTTCTCAGTGACATTCAGCCATCCAGGTATCCCGCCTGCAGTAGACGGAATGTGGCAATGGAACGCTGGCTGCGCGTGTCATAATAGGCTCTGAGCCTATATATACCTGCGCACAGCAGCAGCCACCTTCAGTCTGCTGCTGGACAGCCAGCAGCAGCAGCAGCAGGAGAGGTAATTAATCAGCAACCCTCCTGCTAAGGGTAGACAGCTGCTCGTTCCACCCCCCCCCCGCCTTAATTGGTTCTCCTCCCTTCCAACGGTGTTGAGGCGGGTGGGAACAGCCGGGGGTTGAGGGTACTGTGCTAAAAGAGGTGGAGTTATGCAGATCTAAAACGCGTGGATTGCAGCAGCAGCAAGCCGAAAAGTGCAGGCATGTGAGGGATCTAGAGGTTGACAGCATGTCTTCTTAACGGGAGTCCAGGTGGCCATCTCCACAAATGGACTTTTCAGAATCCTTGGGTGGCACCGTAGTCGGAAACCAATTCTGGTTATCGCTTCTCGGCCTTTTGGCTAAGATCAAGTGTAGTATCTGTTCTTATCAGTTTAATATCTGATACGTCCCCTATCTGGGGACCATATATTAAATGGATTTTTAGAACAGGGAGATGGAAAAAGAGCTTGCTCTGTCCACTCCACGCATTAACCTGGTATTGCAGTATCTCCAGGACCGGTGCACCCCTTCTTTAATGCAGTTTCTAAAATCAGAAAGAATTGAATTCAATGCTTTTTGTTCATTTTGCTTGTTTGTCGGATTTTGGGATGGACTCTTTGGCTTTGCTTTTCTTCTCCTCATTGGATTTTTCATGTTAAAAGTTGCAGAAGCCAGATGACAAGCTTCATTTTGTTTCAACTTCAGCAACTGTGCATTGCATTGCCATGTAATGTAATGTAATGCAATGCTATCTATCTAGCTCTCCCTCTATACTTCCTTTTGGATAAACAGACATATTAGGCAAGCATTTTGGAGCTTTCACCTAAATAACTACAGGTGGTGAGATAAGCTGCACAATATAATTGACCTTTCAGTATATTGTTGCACACACACCATCTATTTAGCAAATGCCCTTGTTATCAACAGCAGCCTTTTAAACTCACCTGAGCTAACAGGTATGTGAGCTGGTTACTCTGCTGCGCTTAAAATTTCTTTTTTGGTTTGCTACAATGCCTTTTCTGAAACGTTGTCTCCCTCTGCTGGAACACTGACTTCTTTCATTTAATGCCTGCAGACTATAAAAGAGAAACCAACCCAAAAAGTTTGGTTGATTAGTCTGTGGCATTCTTTTAAACTGCTGCTTATGGCGGTCTCTGTGAGCTTCTTAGTGACATTCAGCCATCCAGGTATCCCGCCTGCAGTAGACGGAATGTGGCAATGGAACGCTGGCTGCGCGTGTCATAATAGGCTCTGAGCCTTTATATACCTGCGCACAGCAGCAGCCACCTTCAGTCTGCTGCTGGACAGCCAGCAGCAGCAGCAGCAGGAGAGGTAATTAATCAGCAACCCTCCTGCTAAGGGTAGACAGCTGCTCGTTCCACCCCCCCCCCGCCTTAATTGGTTCTCCTCCCTTCCAACGGTGTTGAGGCGGGTGGGAACAGCCGGGGGTTGAGGGTACTGTGCTAAAAGAGGTGGAGTTTTGCAGATCTAAAACGCGTGGATTGCAGCAGCAGCAAGCCGAAAAGTGCAGGCATGTGAGGGATCTAGAGGTTGACAGCATGTCTTCTTAACGGGAGTCCAGGTGGCCATCTCCACAAATGGACTTTTCAGAATCCTTGGGTGGCACCGTAGTCGGAAACCAATTCTGGTTATCGCTTCTCGGCCTTTTGGCTAAGATCAAGTGTAGTATCTGTTCTTATCAGTTTAATATCTGATACGTCCCCTATCTGGGGACCATATATTAAATGGATTTTTAGAACAGGGAGATGGAAAAAGAGCTTGCTCTGTCCACTCCACGCATTGACCTGGTATTGCAGTATCTCCAGGACCGGTGCACCCCTTCTTTAATGCAGTTTCTAAAATCAGAAAGAATTGAATTCAATGCTTTTTGTTCATTTTGCTTGTTTGTCGGATTTTGGGATGGACTCTTTGGCTTTGCTTTTCTTCTCCTCATTGGATTTTTCATGTTAAAAGTTGCAGAAGCCAGATGACAAGCTCATTTTGGTTCAACTTCAGCAACTGTGCATTGCATTGCCATGTAATGTAATGTAATGCAATGCTATCTATCTAGCTCTCCCTCTATACTTCCTTTTGGATAAACAGACATATTAGGCAAGCATTTTGGAGCTTTCACCTAAATAACTACAGGTGGTGAGATAAGCTGCACAATATAATTGACCTTTCAGTATATTGTTGCACACACACCATCTATTTAGCAAATGCCCTTGTTATCAACAGCAGCCTTTTAAACTCACCTGAGCTAACAGGTATGTGAGCTGGTTACTCTGCTGCGCTTAAAATTTCTTTTTTGGTTTTCTACAATGCCTTTTCTGAAACGTTGTCTCCCTCTGCTGGAACACTGACTTCTTTCATTTAATGCCTGCAGACTATAAAAGAGAAACCAACCCAAAAAGTTTGGTTGATTAGTCTGTGGCATTCTTTTAAACTGTTGCTTATGGCGGTCTCTGTGAGCTTCTCAGTGACATTCAGCCATCCAGGTATCCCGCCTGCAGTAGACGGAATGTGGCAATGGAACGCTGGCTGCGCGTGTCATAATAGGCTCTGAGCCTTTATATACCTGCGCACAGCAGCAGCCACCTTCAGTCTGCTGCTGGACAGCCAGCAGCAGCAGCAGCAGGAGAGGTAATTAATCAGCAACCCTCCTGCTAAGGGTAGACAGCTGCTCGTTCCACCCCCCCCCCGCCTTAATTGGTTCTCCTCCCTTCCAACGGTGTTGAGGCGGGTGGGAACAGCCGGGGGTTGAGGGTACTGTGCTAAAAGAGGTGGAGTTATGCAGATCTAAAACGCGTGGATTGCAGCAGCAGCAAGCCGAAAAGTGCAGGCATGTGAGGGATCTAGAGGTTGACAGCATGTCTTCTTAACGGGAGTCCAGGTGGCCATCTCCACAAATGGACTTTTCAGAATCCTTGGGTGGCACCGTAGTCGGAAACCAATTCTGGTTATCGCTTCTCGGCCTTTTGGCTGAGACCAAGTGCTTCACAGCAGGCGGTTTCAGTTGAAGGGCACTCAGGTACCCCTCTCCTTGGCCTGGCAGGATCGTCCACTTCAGTGGGCTTCACCTGCCTGCTGCTATTAGGGAGAGGGATTAGTCCTAGGGTAACGGGCAGCGATCCCCCAGCCTTCAGGTGCTTTATCTCAAAGCTCTGAAGGCGCAGATTGCAGGCGGTTGCAATTTGCATTTTGTTGCGCCATACCATGGAGGTTGACCCCAACCTCGTGCCTCTATATGCGAGGCTTAAGAACACCATAAGTGTCCGCTTTACGGCTGGTGGTTCCGATATGCGGAATCTGGGATATGTAGTCCAGGACGTGCTTGAGAAACTGCTCCACGTCAGAACCAACGAAATCCTTTCTATCCAGGATTATCCTCGACGTGGAGATTATGATGTAACCTTTACTGGCGAAGGTATTTTCAAAGATGTTTTGTCCAGAGTTAAGTCGGTAGAAAATAGCCCTGGTCTAAAAGGGATTCAGATCATCGAGCACGTCCTGGATGAGGTAAAGATGGTGGTTGTGAAAATCTTCTCACCCTTCATAACAGCACCAGAGGTTATTTCCTTTTTGTCAGTTTATTTTAAAAGTGTGAAATTGATTGGGAAAGTGTTGAATGAGTTTAACATCTGGACCTCAAAATGGAAGTTTTTAGTAAAATGTGAAAGAGACCCTAAATTCCCTGGAGGTGGGAGACTTCCTCCAGCTCGATTTAAAATAGGGCAAACTAATGGGGATTTTTTTTTCTCAGGAATGCCACTTTTCTGTAGGTATTGTGGTCTCTATGGGCACTCTAAGGATAGTTGTGGTGCCACTTGTAGAAATTGTGCCAGTACTGAACATGACACAAAGGAGTGCCCAAATGAAAAAAAATGCTCTTTTTGTCGGACACCTGGTCATTTCTATTTTTCTTGCCCTCACAGGTTCAGAGAGGATGAACAAAAACAAAAGGAGAAGTCCAAGACATCCGGGAATGGACGGGCCAATCAGACCACCCCTCAGGAGGAGGAACAACAACCTGGAGCCTCGGGAGGTGATAAGGGCGCTTCGACTAGTAACAATCCCTCCGAGTCAATGACAGGTAACTCACAGGAGCCCAGGAGCTGGCTGAAAGACCATAAGGAGGCTAAAAGGAAGGCTGAGAAAGATCATAAAGGGGCGGTCGGTAAGGCCAAAAAAGAGCGCCAAAAGGCTGACACCGAGCCCAAAATTCCCACTGGGTCTCACGAGAGCGAGGGCGGTACGTGGCATTTGGTGAGGTCTCATAATAAGAAAAAGAATGGTTCCGTGGAGGTGGCTAATAGGGAGGAGATGGATACATCCCCTCACGGGGGTGTAGACTCTGGAATCCCGAGGTCCCGGGGCTCTGCTGCCCCAGGTGGGGCCCCGAACCTGGCTGCCTCCGGGGACTCTGAGGCTCCGCCATGTGCGCAGCCTGCCCCTGTGTTACGACCCTCTGCGGGTCAGCAGGGGAGTGCGGAGCCTCTCGGAGACCCACCTGACGAGGACCTAAATGGTCAGCCTATGGAGACCCAGTGTAACCTTTCTCACAATATCCTTCCGAGCTACACCCCAGTAGCGTCGGGTCTTAATTTAAGTGAATGTTCCTTCTCCGATGATGAAGACTCTTTGATAACGGTGGATTCAGAAGAGGGCGTTGGTGAAAGTCCAAGTGGTCTGATCCGTCCATCGGATAGGTAAAGTCCAGTTTTTGTTTCTTCCTAACCATTTGTTATGATGGCTGACATTAGTGGTGTTTCCCTCAATGTGAGAGGCATAGGATCCAAGACCAGAAGAGCTACTGTTTTACATTTTTTAACCTGTTTTACAGCTTCTGTTTTCTTTTTACAAGAATGTCATATCCCTCATAAGATTTCTTACAAAAAATATAAGGAAGAGTGGAAACATGGTCCATCGGTCTGGTCTGGATCAAATGCAACCGGATCAGCCGGGGTAGCTATACTTTTTAAGGGAAATGTGTCTATTGATTTTATCCAAGATATTTTACCGGGTCGTATTCTTTTAGTTAAGGCTTTTATTGATGGGACAAGATGGCAGTTTTTAAATTTTTATGGGTCACCTGATAAAAATGAAAGGGCTGATATGCTGGAAATTTTACCTTTATTTATTAACATTTCTGAACCTTTTATCCTGGCAGGTGATTTTAATTGTATTTTAAAAGGCGAAAGCCGACGCTCCGGTTCCGTGAGTAGAAATTATGACAAAACGTCTGGAATGTTAAGCAATATTATAAATGATTGTAAATTAACTGATGTGTATAAAGAATGTAACAAGGATAGCCCTATAGACGCTGGTTTCACCTGGAGCAATTCTACATGTAGCTCCAGGATAGATTTTGTTTTAGGTTCAGAAAAAATACTGCCAGTGAAATGTGAAGTTTTAACTAATATTCTCTCAGATCACAAGGTTTTATCTTTTAGAGTGAGGATTAATGGAAAGAAGAAATGTGGTAAGAAATCTTGGAAATTGAATGTGTCCCTTTTAAAAGATCCACAAATTTTGTCGGATTTTATTGAGTTTTATGTAAACTGTAGAAAAAGGAAAAACCCCAATATTTCTTTTAGCTCCTGGTGGGATAGAATGAAAATAAGCATTAAAGATTTCTTTATAAAGAAAAGCATACAAAAAGCTAAAGAAAAGTTTGAGATCTATAATTTTCTTAATATCAGGTTACAGACATTGTACAAATTCAAAGACAATGGTCTGGATGTAGGTAATGATATATTGAGTCTTAAAGGAGAAATTTCAAAGTGGTTGGAACAAAAAGGAAAAGAACTGATTTTTCGTTCAAAGGATCAAGTCCACCCTAGATGCTGATGCCCAAAGTTTTTTATCCCAACCTCTATGTGAGGAAGAGATTTTAGAAACCATGAAGAGTTTTAAAAATGGTAAAGTGCCGGGCCCTGATGGTATCCCCATAGAGTTTTATATAAGTTTTTATGATATTTTAAAAGATGATTTGTTTAATTTGTTTTCCGAAGTTTTTAATAATAAGGTTTTACTCAACTCATGTAAGAAAGGTGAGGTATCACTACTATACAAAAAAGGTGACAAAACGGATCTTAAAAACTGGAGGCCGATAACTCTTTTAAATAGTGATTACAAAATTATGGCTAAGATCTGTGCAAATCGGTTGAAAAAGGTGATACATAAAGTAATTCATGCAAATCAGGTATGCGGGGTACCTGGGCGTAGTATCTGGGACAATTTAAACCTGGTGAAAGATTGTATTGAAGATGTAAAAACCAGAAAGACAAAGATGTCAATCCTAGCGGTGGATTTTGAGAAAGCTTTTGACCGCGTGTCTCATTTTTATCTTTTTAAAGTTTTAGAAAAAATGGGCATTCCGGGTGGGTTTTTATTGTCTCTTAAAGCTTTTTATAATGATTGTACGAGTAAGATTTTAGTTAATGGTTTTAAAACAAAAGAGGTAGTTTTAAAATCAGGGGTGAAGCAGGGTTGCCCTTTGTCCCCCCTGCTTTTTATATGTGCTATAGAACCCCTTTTATGTACAATACGCCGGGATAAGCAAATATGTGGAGTACCCTTACCCGGAGGGAACGGTCTACAAGTTAAAGTTGTAAGCTATATGGATGATGTAGCAGTGTTTGGATGTGATGTACCTTCAATACAAAAAACGATAAGCCAAATTCAGTCTTTTTGTACAGTTTCCGGTTTTAAAATTAATCTTACTAAATGTAATATTTTAAATGTCGGGGGGATGTGTAGCACCCTGAGGATTCGGCTGCTACAGGGGTATTGCACCTCAACCCAGAGGTGTGATATTCCACTCCCGGGTAAGGATGGAGTGTGGAACTGAGCTCGGTAGGCTGCATGCACTACATACATCCCATTTCCGAGGAACAGGCCGACGGTACTCCCACTTAGAAATGTGCAGGTACGACCGAGTCTGTTCCTGGCTGGAGTGGGAGGGGGGTGGTACATCCCATGTAGTGTAGGGGCAGATAGGGGGAGCAGCCTGGGTAAAGATAGGAGCTCATTGGGTGCTGGTCACCTGAGCTCACACATAGAGGGATATATAAGGTGGGCACCAACTAGAATCAGGGTCAGATGCAGAGAGTCAGATGCAGAGAACAAGTCAGTTGGAGAGGAGCCTGTCTGATGCAGAGAACAAATCGGCAGAGAGAAGGAAACAGCAGCCCTGGAGAGAGAGAGAGTGGAGCAGAGAAAGACCCAGAGGGGGAAGACTAAAGGGACCCAAGAACCCAAATTAGAGCACCGGGTGAGGAGTCAGCAAAAGGGTACCGGAACCCAAGCTGGTGGGGGTAAAAACATTCCCCAGCCAGAGACCGGAGACCGTGGGCAGCGTCTGCCACGGTCACCCATCACATCCACCCCGAAGGCACACCACATGAAGGGTCAGGGAACCCAGGGCCAAGGGTGTCCCAACAGAAGGCCCGAGGGAGCTGGACCTAGGTGGATCACTGGTGGGGACGGCTGAAGAAAGGACAGAGGGAGAGCTCAGGGCCACGCTCCGGACTTGTTTGGGGGTTGGCTGGATCCAGGACCTGGTGGACGCAGCACGGCTCGGGTGGTCACTAGCAGCTGGAGTGACCAGTACAACATCTGCAGTAGGTAAACACCCTTAACTGCACAACCCGACTCTGTCTTCACTGCCGTCTGCATTACATCACCACAACCCCCATCCTCTGCACCTGTCCCCTCTGAGGCTATACCCCTCCCGTTGGGGGTTATCCCACCAAGCTGCGCATCCACCATCAGCCTCAGCGGACCCTGCTGCAGCGGCGGCCACAGTGACCGCATCACAACGGGTGGCGTAGTCGACACAAAAGAACTTTAGTAACATCAGTAAGGACTGCCACATAACACTGAGCTTGACGCCCTGGGCACGGGCCGGGTCACAGCCGCTCGGAGACTACAACCCCCCATCTGATCCGGTGCCGGGTATTCCCCTCAAAAAGGAATATGTCCCAGGGGGCGCGTCAACTTTGGCGTAGTCGGCAGGATTACGTGCCCGCAGCACCCGGGTACTGCGTGCCTGAAGAAAAGTGCAAGTTTACCTCAGAAAGAAGTCTCCCGCCGGTTCCGGAGGGTCCACGCCATCGGACTCCATCACCAGTCGTTTCCCGCCGATTGTCCGCCATTTCCATCTTGTTCCCGCCATCTGCAGAGTTTCCCGCCACTGGGCGACGCTTCCCGCCAAAACCGCAGATTTCCCGCCTTGGAAGAGCAGCGGACGCCATTATGGGCGTGCCAAAGGAGGGCGGGAGGCCGCCTCCCATCGTGGGCGAGGACAGAAAATGGCGCCAAAAGTGGAAACCGCCCCCACCAACAGAGACTGTGATGCTAGAGGTGTCTGTCAGCGTGAAAGAACTACCCCTGGAGCTGACAGTCACCGAGTTGCCCCGGGACCGCCCTCGAAGTGGGAGGAGACGAAAGAGAAGAGAAAAGATGGGTGTCGCCTGGAGCAGTCTGGAGCGAGCGCACCCGGAGGCAAGAAGTCTAACGAGGAGTAGCAGAGAAGCTTACCCGGAGATGTCCAGAGAGCAGAGCAGCACCGGCCCGCTGGCCAGGAGCCTGCTGGAAGAAGAGCAGAGCAGCACCGACCCGTTGGTCAGGAGCCTGCTGGACACCATGACCCCACTAGGCCTAGTGGAGGTCCTTGCACAGCTCCCCCGAGACCGGGAGTGTGCACAGACTGCCCTGGAGGGCCTCGCAAGGAGGATGGCCCGGGTACAGCGTGAGATACTGGCGGAGTGGAGCCGGGAGATGGCCCAGCAAGCTGGAACCCGTCCACGGAGCACGCTCCCCTGGGAGAGGACACCAACTGCCTCTACGGATGACGCGGGAGGACCCAAGGTCGGAGACGGCGCTGAGAAGGGAGCCGAACGTATGAAGGCAGGTAAAGGGGACGCTTATACCCCATACCGAGAGACCGCCCACCTGCCCCGGTTCCCCGTCGCAGAGCCCGAAAGTCCCCCGTCCGTGCCTGTAACCGCCATGTCACCGCTAATGACTAGGCCCCGACCGGAAGCCGCCGCCGCGACCCCTGTGACGTCACACGCACCGACCCGGAGCGTGACCAAGCAGGAAGAGCCTCCGGCCTGGTCGCAAGGCCCAGTACTCCCGGGCCCCGCATCACCAACAGCGCCCCCTACCTCCGCGGAGCCTCCGGCCTGGTCGCAAGGCCAGGTAGCCCAGGGCGCCGCCGTATTAACGGTGCCCTTCACCTTCCAGGTGCCCCAGGCCTGGCCGCAAGGCCTGGGCAACCCGGGCGCCACCACCACCGCGCCCGCGCCCGTAAAACCAAGGGTGCCGAGTTTGGGAAAGGACCTCTTCAGCCAGCTCACATGGCCGGACGGGCGTCCCTTTATCTGGCCCGAGGAGTTTTGTGAGCTGGAGCGGTAACAGAGACTAGGGCCCTTGTGTGAGCCCCTGATCCCGGCTCCGAAGCCCGTGACTCGGGTCTCCCCTCCTCTAGAAGAAGCCCAATTCGTGTGGGACCCCACGGGAGAAGATTTGATGGGGTTCACCGGAGAAACTCGGGCAGCCGCAGCTGAGCGTACTGAGTGTTGCCGTCAGCAGCTAGCAGAGTTTGCGAGAGAACGGGAGGAGAGGCGGGTCAGAGAACAACAGGCCCAAATCCAGAGCGCGGAGCAGAAGAGCCGGACTAGGAGGAACCCCCGTGCAGCGCACTGTCCCCGCACCATCGGGACGGTGATAAAGTTCAACCCGCAGCATGGGTGGGGCTTTATTCGGGACTGTAACAACCACGGTGACGTTTTTGTGACCCGCAGAGACGTCGAGTCCCACCTGCCGGAAGGTCACAAAGGCCGTGACCTCTATGTCGGAGACGAAGTCACTTTCACCCGGCACAAGTGTGCCAAAGGACCTTACGCCCTCCACGTACACCGTTTGACGGAGGAGGAGTTGCGGTACGGGGAGGAGGAGCCAGAGGACCCGGATGGGTCTGAAGCAACACCGTATCACCAAGAAAAAGCAGGAGGGAGCCGTCGTTGAGGACGGGAGTAGAGACTGTATATAGTTGCCTGTCGGGGCACAGTGAACCGTTGCTGCAAAAATAGTCCCCGTTGGGACCAGTGAACAGTTTACCCGTTTAACCCTTGATCCCGTATCCATACCAGGCTGAGGACTGTGAGCAGCCATTCCCTTCCTTTTACCTGGCCGAGGACTGAGAGCGGCCAACTTCCCCTGTATATAGTTGCGCTTCCTAAAGCGCCCCCTACCGGTTTTATAGGAAAAACCAGTTTTTCTAAGAGACTGTCGCACTTTTCCCGGACACACGTTGCACAGTGTCCGGAGGAGGAACCTGAAACAAGAGACGACGAGAATGTTTATATGAAAAATTTTATATATATAATGTTTTATATGTTTTATATGTTTATGAAAAAAAAAAAAATGTATGTTTTTGGTGTTTTATGTCTTACAGCCCGAGGACGTGCTGTGATTTACCAGGGGGGAATGTAGCACCCTGAGGATTCGGCTGCTACAGGGGTATTGCACCTCAACCCAGAGGTGTGATATTCCACTCCCGGGTAAGGATGGAGTGTGGAACTGAGCTCGGTAGGCTGCATGCACTACATACATCCCATTTCCGAGGAACAGGCCGACGGTACTCCCACTTAGAAATGTGCAGGTACGACCGAGTCTGTTCCTGGCTGGAGTGGGAGGGGGGTGGTACATCCCATGTAGTGTAGGGGCAGATAGGGGGAGCAGCCTGGGTAAAGATAGGAGCTCATTGGGTGCTGGTCACCTGAGCTCACACATAGAGGGATATATAAGGTGGGCACCAACTAGAATCAGGGTCAGATGCAGAGAGTCAGATGCAGAGAACAAATCATTTGGAGACAGCAAGACAGCTGCAGAGGAGCAGACAGCAAGCAGAGAGGAAGTCAGCCTGCAGCAAGAGAGAGACCCTGAGTGAGAGGGGAGCAGAGAAGGAGTACCCAGAGGGGAAAACAGAGAGGACCCAAGAACCCAAATTAAAGCACCGGGTGAGGAGTCGGCACAGGGTACCGGAACCCAAGCTGGTGGGGGCAGAAAACACACCCTAGCCAGAGACCGGAGACCGTGGGCAGCGTCTGCCACGGTCAACCATCACATCCACCCCGAAGGCACACCACATGAAGGGTCAGGGAACCCAGGGCCAAGGGTGTCCCAACAGAAGGCCCGAGGGAGCTGGACCTAGGTGGATCACTGGTGGGGACGGCTGAAGAAAGGACAGAGGGAGAGCTCAGGGCCACGCTCCGGACTTGTTTGGGGGTTGGCTGGATCCTGGACCTGGTGGACGCAGCACGGCTCGGGTGGTCACTAGCAGCTGGAGTGACCAGTACAACATCTGCAGTAAGTAAACACCCTTAACTGCACAACCCGACTCTGTCTTCACTGCCGTCTGCATTACATCACCACAACCCCCATCCTCTGCACCTGTCCCCTCTGAGGCTATACCCCTCCCGTTGGGGGTTATCCCACCAAGCTGCGCATCCACCATCAGCCTCAGCGGACCCTGCTGCAGCGGCAGCCACAGTGACCGCATCACAACGGGTGGCGTAGTCGACACAAAAGAACTTTAGTAACATCAGTAAGGACTGCCACATAACACTGAGCTTGACGCCCTGGGCACGGGCCGGGTCACAGCCGCTCGGAGACTACAACCCCCCATCTGATCCGGTGCCGGGTATTCCCCTCAAAAAGGAATATGTCCCAGGGGGCGCGTCAGATGCGTTTACATGATGTACCAATTGCAGTTACAGATTCCATCACTATTTTAGGTGTTTTTTTTAATGAATCTAATAATGGTTTTAATAGCTGGGATGCGGCAGCACAGAAAATTAATCAGAAAATCTGCATGTGGAATATGAGAAAGCTGTCAATGGAAGGTAAAGTTCTGATTGTAAAAATGGTGATATTACCTATCCTGTTATATCTTAGTTTGGTGTTCCCCCCTCCTACAAATTTGTTGAAACGAATTACAAAAGTATGTTTTACCTTTTTTTGGGGCTCAAAAATGGAGAAACTCAAAAGAGAAATTGTGACAAAGCCAAAGGTTAAAGGTGGGAAAGATTTCCCTGTTTTAGATAAGTTTCTTTTAATACATTTTTTCTGTTTCTGTTTTAAAACCCTTTTTAAAGATAATTACCTTTCCTATTTTATGCGTTTTAACACTGGTTTTCTCATGAGAAGGTTTGGTTGGTTTGAAACGGTTTTATCCTTTCCTTATGCTTTTAACCTACCTGCACATTATGAGATTTTAAAGAAAATTATTCTTGATTTTAATTTGAATAAGAAACAGACAGGGGATCTATGTAACAGCAAGACACTACTCAAACAAATTAGTACTGATGTGACGTTGTGTGATATTGAACGTTATGATGATGACAAAACTGTACACATATGGAAAATGATTAACGCCCCTTATCTTTTTAATGTACAGAAAGACATGTCTTGGAGCTGCGCACACCACTGTCTTCCTTGCCGGGCATTCCAGTACAGAAGAGGTTTTGTGAGGTCTGCCATCTGCCCAAGAGAAGGTTGTCAAGAAGAAGAGACAGTGAAGCATCTTTTATGGACTTGTGCTTTTGCTAAAGAGTTCTGGAGAAGACTAATCCCCCTGCTGGAGAAAATGGTGGACCTCAAGGACTTTAATTTTGCATCAGTGTTATATGGTCTTCTGGAATGCCCAACAATGGACCAAAAAATAATGGCGTGGAAGACAGTGAATTGTGCCAAGATAGCGCTCTGGAATGCTAGAAATATTGCTGTTTTTAAACATGAAATGTTACCAGTAGATGATGTTTTAGCCTTTTGTAAAAGTGAAATGTACATATACTATTTATTGGACAGGAAAAAGAATGTAACGTTGGCAGGCAAATGGCTTTTTAACCTATGGAATATTTGAAGTCTTGTAATATTTGCTGTGATGGAATTTTATTTTTCTTTGAAGTCCCGAAAGTGTAATGTGGATGTAATGGTTTTATTTCTGTAATTTGTTAAATTTTAAATAAACGGATTTTATCCCCATGTGGGGGATAGCCAAATTAAAAAAAAAAATCTGTTCTTATCAGTTTAATATCTGATACGTCCCCTATCTGGGGACCATATATTAAATGGATTTTTAGAACAGGGAAATGGAAAAAGAGCTTGCTCTGTCCACTCCACGCATTGACCTGGTATTGCAGTATCTCCAGGACCGGTGCACCCCTTCTTTAATGCAGTTTCTAAAATCAGAAAGAATTGAATTCAATGCTTTTTGTTCATTTTGCTTGTTTGTCGGATTTTGGGATGGACTCTTTGGCTTTGCTTTTCTTCTCCTCATTGAATTTTTCATGTTAAAAGTTGCAGAAGCCAGATGACAAGCTCATTTTGGTTCAACTTCAGCAACTGTGCATTGCATTGCCATGTAATGTAATGTAATGCAATGCTATCTATCTAGCTCTCCCTCTATACTTCCTTTTGGATAAACAGACATATTAGGCAAGCATTTTGGAGCTTTCACCTAAATAACTACAGGTGGTGAGATAAGCTGCACAATATAATTGACCTTTCAGTATATTGTTGCACACACACCATCTATTTAGCAAATGCCCTTGTTATCAACAGCAGCCTTTTAAACTCACCTGAGCTAACAGGTATGTGAGCTGGTTACTCTGCTGCGCTTAAAATTTCTTTTTTGGTTTGCTACAATGCCTTTTCTGAAACGTTGTCTCCCTCTGCTGGAACACTGACTTCTTTCATTTAATGCCTGCAGACTATAAAAGAGAAACCAACCCAAAAAGTTTGGTTGATTAGTCTGTGGCATTCTTTTAAACTGTTGCTTATGGCGGTCTCTGTGAGCTTCTCAGTGACATTCAGCCATCCAGGTATCCCGCCTGCAGTAGACGGAATGTGGCAATGGAACGCTGGCTGCGCGTGTCATAATAGGCTCTGAGCCTTTATATACCTGCGCACAGCAGCAGCCACCTTCAGTCTGCTGCTGGACAGCCAGCAGCAGCAGCAGCAGGAGAGGTAATTAATCAGCAACCCTCCTGCTAAGGGTAGACAGCTGCTCGTTCCACCCCCCCCCCCGCCTTAATTGGTTCTCCTCCCTTCCAACGGTGTTGAGGCGGGTGGGAACAGCCGGGGGTTGAGGGTACTGTGCTAAAAGAGGTGGAGTTATGCAGATCTAAAACGCGTGGATTGCAGCAGCAGCAAGCCGAAAAGTGCAGGCATGTGAGGGATCTAGAGGTTGACAGCATGTCTTCTTAACGGGAGTCCAGGTGGCCATCTCCACAAATGGACTTTTCAGAATCCTTGGGTGGCACCGTAGTCGGAAACCAATTCTGGTTATCGCTTCTCGGCCTTTTGGCTAAGATCAAGTGTAGTATCTGTTCTTATCAGTTTAATATCTGATACGTCCCCTATCTGGGGACCATATATTAAATGGATTTTTAGAACAGGGAGATGGAAAAAGAGCTTGCTCTGTCCACTCCACGCATTGACCTGGTATTGCAGTATCTCCAGGACCGGTGCACCCCTTCTTTAATGCAGTTTCTAAAATCAGAAAGAATTGAATTCAATGCTTTTTGTTCATTTTGCTTGTTTGTCGGATTTTGGGATGGACTCTTTGGCTTTGCTTTTCTTCTCCTCATTGGATTTTTCATGTTAAAAGTTGCAGAAGCCAGATGACAAGCTCATTTTGGTTCAACTTCAGCAACTGTGCATTGCATTGCCATGTAATGTAATGTAATGCAATGCTATCTATCTAGCTCTCCCTCTATACTTCCTTTTGGATAAACAGACATTTTAGGCAAGCATTTTGGAGCTTTCACCTAAATAACTACAGGTGGTGAGATAAGCTGCACAATATAATTGACCTTTCAGTATATTGTTGCACACACACCATCTATTTAGCAAATGCCCTTGTTATCAACAGCAGCCTTTTAAACTCACCTGAGCTAACAGGTATGTGAGCTGGTTACTCTGCTGCGCTTAAAATTTCTTTTTTGGTTTGCTACAATGCCTTTTCTGAAACGTTGTCTCCCTCTGCTGGAACACTGACTTCTTACATTTAATCCCTGCAGACTATAAAAGAGAAACCAACCCAAAAAGTTTGGTTGATTAGTCTGTGGCATTCTTTTAAACTGTTGCTTATGGCGGTCTCTGTGAGCTTCTCAGTGACATTCAGCCATCCAGGTATCCCGCCTGCAGTAGACGGAATGTGGCAATGGAACGCTGGCTGCGCGTGTCATAATAGGCTCTGAGCCTTTATATACCTGCGCACAGCAGCAGCCACCTTCAGTCTGCTGCTGGACAGCCAGCAGCAGCAGCAGCAGGAGAGGTAATTAATCAGCAACCCTCCTGCTAAGGGTAGACAGCTGCTCGTTCCACCCCCCCCCGCCTTAATTGGTTCTCCCCCCTTCCAACGGTGTTGAGGCGGGTGGGAACAGCCGGGGGTTGAGGGTACTGTGCTAAAAGAGGTGGAGTTATGCAGATCTAAAACGCGTGGATTGCAGCAGCAGCAAGCCGAAAAGTGCAGGCATGTGAGGGATCTAGAGGTTGACAGCATGTCTTCTTAACGGGAGTCCAGGTGGCCATCTCCACAAATGGACTTTTCAGAATCCTTGGGTGGCACCGTAGTCGGAAACCAATTCTGGTTATCGCTTCTCGGCCTTTTGGCTAAGATCAAGTGTAGTATCTGTTCTTATCAGTTTAATATCTGATACGTCCCCTATCTGGGGACCATATATTAAATGGATTTTTAGAACAGGGAGATGGAAAAAGAGCTTGCTCTGTCCACTCCACGCATTGACCTGGTATTGCAGTATCTCCAGGACCGGTGCACCCCTTCTTTAATGCAGTTTCTAAAATCAGAAAGAATTGAATTCAATGCTTTTTGTTCATTTTGCTTGTTTGTCGGATTTTGGGATGGACTCTTTGGCTTTGCTTTTCTTCTCCTCATTGGATTTTTCATGTTAAAAGTTGCAGAAGCCAGATGACAAGCTCATTTTGGTTCAACTTCAGCAACTGTGCATTGCATTGCCATGTAATGTAATGTAATGCAATGCTATCTATCTAGCTCTCCCTCTATACTTCCTTTTGGATAAACAGACATATTAGGCAAGCATTTTGGAGCTTTCACCTAAATAACTACAGGTGGTGAGATAAGCTGCACAATATAATTGACCTTTCAGTATATTGTTGCACACACACCATCTATTTAGCAAATGCCCTTGTTATCAACAGCAGCCTTTTAAACTCACCTGAGCTAACAGGTATGTGAGCTGGTTACTCTGCTGCGCTTAAAATTTCTTTTTTGGTTTGCTACAATGCCTTTTCTGAAACGTTGTCTCCCTCTGCTGGAACACTGACTTCTTTCATTTAATGCCTGCAGACTATAAAAGAGAAACCAACCCAAAAAGTTTGGTTGATTAGTCTGTGGCATTCTTTTAAACTGTTGCTTATGGCGGTCTCTGTGAGCTTCTCAGTGACATTCAGCCATCCAGGTATCCCGCCTGCAGTAGACGGAATGTGGCAATGGAACGCTGGCTGCGCGTGTCATAATAGGCTCTGAGCCTTTATATACCTGCGCACAGCAGCAGCCACCTTCAGTCTGCTGCTGGACAGCCAGCAGCAGCAGCAGCAGGAGAGGTAATTAATCAGCAACCCTCCTGGTAAGGGTAGACAGCTGCTCGTTCCACCCCCCCCCCCCGCCTTAATTGGTTCTCCTCCCTTCCAACGGTGTTGAGGCGGGTGGGAACAGCCGGGGGTTGAGGGTACTGTGCTAAAAGAGGTGGAGTTATGCAGATCTAAAACGCGTGGATTGCAGCAGCAGCAAGCCGAAAAGTGCAGGCATGTGAGGGATCTAGAGGTTGACAGCATGTCTTCTTAACAGGAGTCCAGGTGGCCATCTCCACAAATGGACTTTTCAGAATCCTTGGGTGGCACCGTAGTCGGAAACCAATTCTGGTTATCGCTTCTCGGCCTTTTGGCTAAGATCAAGTGTAGTATCTGTTCTTATCAGTTTAATATCTGATACGTCCCCTATCTGGGGACCATATATTAAATGGATTTTTAGAACAGGGAGATGGAAAAAGAGCTTGCTCTGTCCACTCCACGCATTGACCTGGTATTGCAGTATCTCCAGGACCGGTGCACCCCTTCTTTAATGCAGTTTCTAAAATCAGAAAGAATTGAATTCAATGCTTTTTGTTCATTTTGCTTGTTTGTCGGATTTTGGGATGGACTCTTTGGCTTTGCTTTTCTTCTCCTCATTGGATTTTTCATGTTAAAAGTTGCAGAAGCCAGATGACAAGCTCATTTTGGTTCAACTTCAGCAACTGTGCATTGCATTGCCATGTAATGTAATGTAATGCAATGCTATCTATCTAGCTCTCCCTCTATACTTCCTTTTGGATAAACAGACATATTAGGCAAGCATTTTGGAGTTTTCACCTAAATAACTACAGGTGGTGAGATAAGCTGCACAATATAATTGACCTTTCAGTATATTGTTGCACACACACCATCTATTTAGCAAATGCCCTTGTTATCAACAGCAGCCTTTTAAACTCACCTGAGCTAACAGGTATGTGAGCTGGTTACTCTGCTGCGCTTAAAATTTCTTTTTTGGTTTGCTACAATGCCTTTTCTGAAACGTTGTCTCCCTCTGCTGGAACACTGACTTCTTTCATTTAATGCCTGCAGACTATAAAAGAGAAACCAACCCAAAAAGTTTGGTTGATTAGTCTGTGGCATTCTTTTAAACTGTTGCTTATGGCGGTCTCTGTGAGCTTCTCAGTGACATTCAGCCATCCAGGTATCCCGCCTGCAGTAGACGGAATGTGGCAATGGAACGCTGGCTGCGCGTGTCATAATAGGCTCTGAGCCTTTATATACCTGCGCACAGCAGCAGCCACCTTCAGTCTGCTGCTGGACAGCCAGCAGCAGCAGCAGCAGGAGAGGTAATTAATCAGCAACCCTCCTGCTAAGGGTAGACAGCTGCTCGTTCCACCCCCCCCCCGCCTTAATTGGTTCTCCTCCCTTCCAAGGGTGTTGAGGCGGGTGGGAACAGCCGGGGGTTGAGGGTACTGTGCTAAAAGAGGTGGAGTTATGCAGATCTAAAACGCGTGGATTGCAGCAGCAGCAAGCCGAAAAGTGCAGGCATGTGAGGGATCTAGAGGTTGACAGCATGTCTTCTTAACGGGAGTCCAGGTGGCCATCTCCACAAATGGACTTTTCAGAATCCTTGGGTGGCACCGTAGTCGGAAACCAATTCTGGTTATCGCTTCTCGGCCTTTTGGCTAAGATCAAGTGTAGTATCTGTTCTTATCAGTTTAATATCTGATACGTCCCCTATCTGGGGACCATATATTAAATGGATTTTTAGAACAGGGAGATGGAAAAAGAGCTTGCTCTGTCCACTCCACGCATTGACCTGGTATTGCAGTATCTCCAGGACCGGTGCACCCCTTCTTTAATGCAGTTTCTAAAATCAGAAAGAATTGAATTCAATGCTTTTTATTCATTTTGCTTGTTTGTCGGATTTTGGGATGGACTCTTTGGCTTTGCTTTTCTTCTCCTCATTGGATTTTTCATGTTAAAAGTTGCAGAAGCCAGATGACAAGCTCATTTTGGTTCAACTTCAGCAACTGTGCATTGCATTGCCATGTAATGTAATGTAATGCAATGCTATCTATCTAGCTCTCCCTCTATACTTCCTTTTGGATAAACAGACATATTAGGCAAGCATTTTGGAGCTTTCACCTAAATAACTACAGGTGGTGAGATAAGCTGCACAATATAATTGACCTTTCAGTATATTGTTGCACACACACCATCTATTTAGCAAATGCCCTTGTTATCAACAGCAGCCTTTTAAACTCACCTGAGCTAACAGGTATGTGAGCTGGTTACTCTGCTGCGCTTAAAATTTATTTTTTGGTTTGCTACAATGCCTTTTCTGAAACGTTGTCTCCCTCTGCTGGAACACTGACTTCTTTCATTTAATGCCTGCAGACTATAAAAGAGAAACCAACCCAAAAAGTTTGGTTGATTAGTCTGTGGCATTCTTTTAAACTGTTGCTTATGGCGGTCTCTGTGAGCTTCTCAGTGACATTCAGCCATCCAGGTATCCCGCCTGCAGTAGACGGAATGTGGCAATGGAACGCTGGCTGCGCGTGTCATAATAGGCTCTGAGCCTTTATATACCTGCGCACAGCAGCAGCCACCTTCAGTCTGCTGCTGGACAGCCAGCAGCAGCAGCAGCAGGAGAGGTAATTAATCAGCAACCCTCCTGCTAAGGGTAGACAGCTGCTCGTTCCACCCCCCCCCCGCCTTAATTGGTTCTCCTCCCTTCCAACGGTGTTGAGGCGGGTGGGAACAACCGGGGGTTGAGGGTACTGTGCTAAAAGAGGTGGAGTTATGCAGATCTAAAACGCGTGGATTGCAGCAGCAGCAAGCCGAAAAGTGCAGGCATGTGAGGGATCTAGAGGTTGACAGCATGTCTTCTTAACAGGAGTCCAGGTGGCCATCTCCACAAATGGACTTTTCAGAATCCTTGGGTGGCACCGTAGTCGGAAACCAATTCTGGTTATCGCTTCTCGGCCTTTTGGCTAAGATCAAGTGTAGTATCTGTTCTTATCAGTTTAATATCTGATACGTCCCCTATCTGGGGACCATATATTAAATGGATTTTTAGAACAGGGAGATGGAAAAAGAGCTTGCTCTGTCCACTCCACGCATTGACCTGGTATTGCAGTATCTCCAGGACCGGTGCACCCCTTCTTTAATGCAGTTTCTAAAATCAGAAAGAATTGAATTCAATGCTTTTTGTTCATTTTGCTTGTTTGTCGGATTTTGGGATGGACTCTTTGGCTTTGCTTTTCTTCTCCTCATTGGATTTTTCATGTTAAAAGTTGCAGAAGCCAGATGACAAGCTCATTTTGGTTCAACTTCAGCAACTGTGCATTGCATTGCCATGTAATGTAATGTAATGCAATGCTATCTATCTAGCTCTCCCTCTATACTTCCTTTTGGATAAACAGACATATTAGGCAAGCATTTTGGAGCTTTCACCTAAATAACTACAGGTGGTGAGATAAGCTGCACAATATAATTGACCTTTCAGTATATTGTTGCACACACACCATCTATTTAGCAAATGCCCTTGTTATCAACAGCAGCCTTTTAAACTCACCTGAGCTAACAGGTATGTGAGCTGGTTACTCTGCTGCGCTTAAAATTTCTTTTTTGGTTTGCTACAATGCCTTTTCTGAAACGTTGTCTCCCTCTGCTGGAACACTGACTTCTTTCATTTAATGCCTGCAGACTATAAAAGAGAAACCAACCCAAAAAGTTTGGTTGATTAGTCTGTGGCATTCTTTTAAACTGTTGCTTATGGCGGTCTCTGTGAGCTTCTCAGTGACATTCAGCCATCCAGGTATCCCGCCTGCAGTAGACGGAATGTGGCAATGGAACGCTGGCTGCGCGTGTCATAATAGGCTCTGAGCCTTTATATACCTGCGCACAGCAGCAGCCACCTTCAGTCTGCTGCTGGACAGCCAGCAGCAGCAGCAGCAGGAGAGGTAATTAATCAGCAACCCTCCTGCTAAGGGTAGACAGCTGCTCGTTCCACCCCCCCCCGCCTTAATTGGTTCTCCTCCCTTCCAACGGTGTTGAGGCGGGTGGGAACAGCCGGGGGTTGAGGGTACTGTGCTAAAAGAGGTGGAGTTATGCAGATCTAAAACGCGTGGATTGCAGCAGCAGCAAGCCGAAAAGTGCAGGCATGTGAGGGATCTAGAGGTTGACAGCATGTCTTCTTAACAGGAGTCCAGGTGGCCATCTCCACAAATGGACTTTTCAGAATCCTTGGGTGGCACCGTAGTCGGAAACCAATTCTGGTTATCGCTTCTCGGCCTTTTGGCTAAGATCAAGTGTAGTATCTGTTCTTATCAGTTTAATATCTGATACGTCCCCTATCTGGGGACCATATATTAAATGGATTTTTAGAACAGGGAGATGGAAAAAGAGCTTGCTCTGTCCACTCCACGCATTGACCTGGTATTGCAGTATCTCCAGGACCGGTGCACCCCTTCTTTAATGCAGTTTCTAAAATCAGAAAGAATTGAATTCAATGCTTTTTGTTCATTTTGCTTGTTTGTCGGATTTTGGGATGGACTCTTTGGCTTTGCTTTTCTTCTCCTCATTGGATTTTTCATGTTAAAAGTTGCAGAAGCCAGATGACAAGCTCATTTTGGTTCAACTTCAGCAACTGTGCATTGCATTGCCATGTAATGTAATGTAATGCAATGCTATCTATCTAGCTCTCCCTCTATACTTCCTTTTGGATAAACAGACATATTAGGCAAGCATTTTGGAGCTTTCACCTAAATAACTACAGGTGGTGAGATAAGCTGCACAATATAATTGACCTTTCAGTATATTGTTGCACACACACCATCTATTTAGCAAATGCCCTTGTTATCAACAGCAGCCTTTTAAACTCACCTGAGCTAACAGGTATGTGAGCTGGTTACTCTGCTGCGCTTAAAATTTATTTTTTGGTTTGCTGCAATGCCTTTTCTGAAACGTTGTCTCCCTCTGCTGGAACACTGACTTCTTTCATTTAATGCCTGCAGACTATAAAAGAGAAACCAACCCAAAAAGTTTGGTTGATTAGTCTGTGGCATTCTTTTAAACTGTTGCTTATGGCGGTCTCTGTGAGCTTCTCAGTGACATTCAGCCATCCAGGTATCCCGCCTGCAGTAGACGGAATGTGGCAATGGAACGCTGGCTGCGCGTGTCATAATAGGCTCTGAGCCTTTATATACCTGCGCACAGCAGCAGCCACCTTCAGTCTGCTGCTGGACAGCCAGCAGCAGCAGCAGCAGGAGAGGTAATTAATCAGCAACCCTCCTGCTAAGGGTAGACAGCTGCTCGTTCCACCCCCCCCCCGCCTTAATTGGTTCTCCTCCCTTCCAACGGTGTTGAGGCGGGTGGGAACAGCCGGGGGTTGAGGGTACTGTGCTAAAAGAGGTGGAGTTATGCAGATCTAAAACGCGTGGATTGCAGCAGCAGCAAGCCAAAAAGTGCAGGCATGTGAGGGATCTAGAGGTTGACAGCATGTCTTCTTAACGGGAGTCCAGGTGGCCATCTCCACAAATGGACTTTTCAGAATCCTTGGGTGGCACCGTAGTCGGAAACCAATTCTGGTTATCGCTTCTCGGCCTTTTGGCTAAGATCAAGTGTAGTATCTGTTCTTATCAGTTTAATATCTGATACGTCCCCTATCTGGGGACCATATATTAAATGGATTTTTAGAACAGGGAGATGGAAAAAGAGCTTGCTCTGTCCACTCCACGCATTGACCTGGTATTGCAGTATCTCCAGGACCGGTGCACCCCTTCTTTAATGCAGTTTCTAAAATCAGAAAGAATTGAATTCAATGCTTTTTGTTCATTTTGCTTGTTTGTCGGATTTTGGGATGGACTCTTTGGCTTTGCTTTTCTTCTCCTCATTGGATTTTTCATGTTAAAAGTTGCAGAAGCCAGATGACAAGCTCATTTTGGTTCAACTTCAGCAACTGTGCATTGCATTGCCATGTAATGTAATGTAATGCAATGCTATCTATCTAGCTCTCCCTCTATACTTCCTTTTGGATAAACAGACATATTAGGCAAGCATTTTGGAGCTTTCACCTAAATAACTACAGGTGGTGAGATAAGCTGCACAATATAATTGACCTTTCAGTATATTGTTGCACACACACCATCTATTTAGCAAATGCCCTTGTTATCAACAGCAGCCTTTTAAACTCACCTGAGCTAACAGGTATGTGAGCTGGTTACTCTGCTGCGCTTAAAATTTCTTTTTTGGTTTGCTACAATGCCTTTTCTGAAACGTTGTCTCCCTCTGCTGGAACACTGACTTCTTTCATTTAATGCCTGCAGACTATAAAAGAGAAACCAACCCAAAAAGTTTGGTTGATTAGTCTGTGGCATTCTTTTAAACTGTTGCTTATGGCGGTCTCTGTGAGCTTCTCAGTGACATTCAGCCATCCAGGTATCCCGCCTGCAGTAGACGGAATGTGGCAATGGAACGCTGGCTGCGCGTGTCATAATAGGCTCTGAGCCTTTATATACCTGCGCACAGCAGCAGCCACCTTCAGTCTGCTGCTGGACAGCCAGCAGCAGCAGCAGCAGGAGAGGTAATTAATCAGCAACCCTCCTGCTAAGGGTAGACAGCTGCTCGTTCCACCGCCCCCCCCGCCTTAATTGGTTCTCCTCCCTTCCAACGGTGTTGAGGCGGGTGGGAACAGCCGGGGGTTGAGGGTACTGTGCTAAAAGAGGTGGAGTTATGCAGATCTAAAACGCGTGGATTGCAGCAGCAGCAAGCCGAAAAGTGCAGGCATGTGAGGGATCTAGAGGTTGACAGCATGTCTTCTTAACGGGAGTCCAGGTGGCCATCTCCACAAATGGACTTTTCAGAATCCTTGGGTGGCACCGTAGTCGGAAACCAATTCTGGTTATCGCTTCTCGGCCTTTTGGCTAAGATCAAGTGTAGTATCTGTTCTTATCAGTTTAATATCTGATACGTCCCCTATCTGGGGACCATATATTAAATGGATTTTTAGAACAGGGAGATGGAAAAAGAGCTTGCTCTGTCCACTCCACGCATTGACCTGGTATTGCAGTATCTCCAGGACCGGTGCACCCCTTCTTTAATGCAGTTTCTAAAATCAGAAAGAATTGAATTCAATGCTTTTTGTTCATTTTGCTTGTTTGTCGGATTTTGGGATGGACTCTTTGGCTTTGCTTTTCTTCTCCTCATTGGATTTTTCATGTTAAAAGTTGCAGAAGCCAGATGACAAGCTCATTTTGGTTCAACTTCAGCAACTGTGCATTGCATTGCCATGTAATGTAATGTAATGCAATGCTATCTATCTAGCTCTCCCTCTATACTTCCTTTTGGATAAACAGACATATTAGGCAAGCATTTTGGAGCTTTCACCTAAATAACTACAGGTGGTGAGATAAGCTGCACAATATAATTGACCTTTCAGTATATTGTTGCACACACACCATCTATTTAGCAAATGCCCTTGTTATCAACAGCAGCCTTTTAAACTCACCTGAGCTAACAGGTATGTGAGCTGGTTACTCTGCTGCGCTTAAAATTTCTTTTTTGGTTTGCTACAATGCCTTTTCTGAAACGTTGTCTCCCTCTGCTGGAACACTGACTTCTTTCATTTAATGCCTGCAGACTATAAAAGAGAAACCAACCCAAAAAGTTTGGTTGATTAGTCTGTGGCATTCTTTTAAACTGTTGCTTATGGCGGTCTCTGTGAGCTTCTCAGTGACATTCAGCCATCCAGGTATCCCGCCTGCAGTAGACGGAATGTGGCAATGGAACGCTGGCTGCGCGTGTCATAATAGGCTCTGAGCCTTTATATACCTGCGCACAGCAGCAGCCACCTTCAGTCTGCTGCTGGACAGCCAGCAGCAGCAGCAGCAGGAGAGGTAATTAATCAGCAACCCTCCTGCTAAGGGTAGACAGCTGCTCGTTCCACCGCCCCCCCCGCCTTAATTGGTTCTCCTCCCTTCCAACGGTGTTGAGGCGGGTGGGAACAGCCGGGGGTTGAGGGTACTGTGCTAAAAGAGGTGGAGTTATGCAGATCTAAAACGCGTGGATTGCAGCAGCAGCAAGCCGAAAAGTGCAGGCATGTGAGGGATCTAGAGGTTGACAGCATGTCTTCTTAACGGGAGTCCAGGTGGCCATCTCCACAAATGGACTTTTCAGAATCCTTGGGTGGCACCGTAGTCGGAAACCAATTCTGGTTATCGCTTCTCGGCCTTTTGGCTAAGATCAAGTGTAGTATCTGTTCTTATCAGTTTAATATCTGATACGTCCCCTATCTGGGGACCATATATTAAATGGATTTTTAGAACAGGGAGATGGAAAAAGAGCTTGCTCTGTCCACTCCACGCATTGACCTGGTATTGCAGTATCTCCAGGACCGGTGCACCCCTTCTTTAATGCAGTTTCTAAAATCAGAAAGAATTGAATTCAATGCTTTTTGTTCATTTTGCTTGTTTGTCGGATTTTGGGATGGACTCTTTGGCTTTGCTTTTCTTCTCCTCATTGGATTTTTCATGTTAAAAGTTGCAGAAGCCAGATGACAAGCTCATTTTGGTTCAACTTCAGCAACTGTGCATTGCATTGCCATGTAATGTAATGTAATGCAATGCAATCTATCTAGCTCTCCCTCTATACTTCCTTTTGGATAAACAGACATATTAGGCAAGCATTTTGGAGCTTTCACCTAAATAACTACAGGTGGTGAGATAAGCTGCACAATATAATTGACCTTTCAGTATATTGTTGCACACACACCATCTATTTAGCAAATGCCCTTGTTATCAACAGCAGCCTTTTAAACTCACCTGAGCTAACAGGTATGTGAGCTGGTTACTCTGCTGCGCTTAAAATTTCTTTTTTGGTTTGCTACAATGCCTTTTCTGAAACGTTGTCTCCCTCTGCTGGAACACTGACTTCTTTCATTTAATGCCTGCAGACTATAAAAGAGAAACCAACCCAAAAAGTTTGGTTGATTAGTCTGTGGCATTCTTTTAAACTGTTGCTTATGGCGGTCTCTGTGAGCTTCTCAGTGACATTCAGCCATCCAGGTATCCCGCCTGCAGTAGACGGAATGTGGCAATGGAACGCTGGCTGCGCGTGTCATAATAGGCTCTGAGCCTTTATATACCTGCGCACAGCAGCAGCCACCTTCAGTCTGCTGCTGGACAGCCAGCAGCAGCAGCAGCAGGAGAGGTAATTAATCAGCAACCCTCCTGCTAAGGGTAGACAGCTGCTCGTTCCACCCCCCCCCCCGCCTTAATTGGTTCTCCTCCCTTCCAACGGTGTTGAGGCGGGTGGGAACAGCCGGGGGTTGAGGGTACTGTGCTAAAAGAGGTGGAGTTATGCAGATCTAAAACGCGTGGATTGCAGCAGCAGCAAGCCGAAAAGTGCAGGCATGTGAGGGATCTAGAGGTTGACAGCATGTCTTCTTAACGGGAGTCCAGGTGGCCATCTCCACAAATGGACTTTTCAGAATCCTTGGGTGGCACCGTAGTCGGAAACCAATTCTGGTTATCGCTTCTCGGCCTTTTGGCTAAGATCAAGTGTAGTATCTGTTCTTATCAGTTTAATATCTGATACGTCCCCTATCTGGGGACCATATATTAAATGGATTTTTAGAACAGGGAGATGGAAAAAGAGCTTGCTCTGTCCACTCCACGCATTGACCTGGTATTGCAGTATCTCCAGGACCGGTGCACCCCTTCTTTAATGCAGTTTCTAAAATCAGAAAGAATTGAATTCAATGCTTTTTGTTCATTTTGCTTGTTTGTCGGATTTTGGGATGGACTCTTTGGCTTTGCTTTTCTTCTCCTCATTGGATTTTTCATGTTAAAAGTTGCAGAAGCCAGATGACAAGCTCATTTTGGTTCAACTTCAGCAACTGTGCATTGCATTGCCATGTAATGTAATGTAATGCAATGCTATCTATCTAGCTCTCCCTCTATACTTCCTTTTGGATAAACAGACATATTAGGCAAGCATTTTGGAGCTTTCACCTAAATAACTACAGGTGGTGAGATAAGCTGCACAATATAATTGACCTTTCAGTATATTGTTGCACACACACCATCTATTTAGCAAATGCCCTTGTTATCAACAGCAGCCTTTTAAACTCACCTGAGCTAACAGGTATGTGAGCTGGTTACTCTGCTGCGCTTAAAATTTATTTTTTGGTTTGCTACAATGCCTTTTCTGAAACGTTGTCTCCCTCTGCTGGAACACTGACTTCTTTCATTTAATGCCTGCAGACTATAAAAGAGAAACCAACCCAAAAAGTTTGGTTGATTAGTCTGTGGCATTCTTTTAAACTGTTGCTTATGGCGGTCTCTGTGAGCTTCTCAGTGACATTCAGCCATCCAGGTATCCCGCCTGCAGTAGACGGAATGTGGCAATGGAACGCTGGCTGCGCGTGTCATAATAGGCTCTGAGCCTTTATATACCTGCGCACAGCAGCAGCCACCTTCAGTCTGCTGCTGGACAGCCAGCAGCAGCAGCAGCAGGAGAGGTAATTAATCAGCAACCCTCCTGCTAAGGGTAGACAGCTGCTCGTTCCACCCCCCCCCCGCCTTAATTGGTTCTCCTCCCTTCCAACGGTGTTGAGGCGGGTGGGAACAGCCGGGGGTTGAGGGTACTGTGCTAAAAGAGGTGGAGTTATGCAGATCTAAAACGCGTGGATTGCAGCAGCAGCAAGCCAAAAAGTGCAGGCATGTGAGGGATCTAGAGGTTGACAGCATGTCTTCTTAACGGGAGTCCAGGTGGCCATCTCCACAAATGGACTTTTCAGAATCCTTGGGTGGCACCGTAGTCGGAAACCAATTCTGGTTATCGCTTCTCGGCCCTTTGGCTAAGATCAAGTGTAGTATCTGTTCTTATCAGTTTAATATCTGATACGTCCCCTATCTGGGGACCATATATTAAATGGATTTTTAGAACAGGGAGATGGAAAAAGAGCTTGCTCTGTCCACTCCACGCATTGACCTGGTATTGCAGTATCTCCAGGACCGGTGCACCCCTTCTTTAATGCAGTTTCTAAAATCAGAAAGAATTGAATTCAATGCTTTTTGTTCATTTTGCTTGTTTGTCGGATTTTGGGATGGACTCTTTGGCTTTGCTTTTCTTCTCCTCATTGGATTTTTCATGTTAAAAGTTGCAGAAGCCAGATGACAAGCTCATTTTGGTTCAACTTCAGCAACTGTGCATTGCATTGCCATGTAATGTAATGTAATGCAATGCTATCTATCTAGCTCTCCCTCTATACTTCCTTTTGGATAAACAGACATATTAGGCAAGCATTTTGGAGCTTTCACCTAAATAACTACAGGTGGTGAGATAAGCTGCACAATATAATTGACCTTTCAGTATATTGTTGCACACACACCATCTATTTAGCAAATGCCCTTGTTATCAACAGCAGCCTTTTAAACTCACCTGAGCTAACAGGTATGTGAGCTGGTTACTCTGCTGCGCTTAAAATTTCTTTTTTGGTTTGCTACAATGCCTTTTCTGAAACGTTGTCTCCCTCTGCTGGAACACTGACTTCTTTCATTTAATGCCTGCAGACTATAAAAGAGAAACCAACCCAAAAAGTTTGCTTGATTAGTCTGTGGCATTCTTTTAAACTGTTGCTTATGGCGGTCTCTGTGAGCTTCTCAGTGACATTCAGCCATCCAGGTATCCCGCCTGCAGTAGACGGAATGTGGCAATGGAACGCTGGCTGCGCGTGTCATAATAGGCTCTGAGCCTTTATATACCTGCGCACAGCAGCAGCCACCTTCAGTCTGCTGCTGGACAGCCAGCAGCAGCAGCAGCAGGAGAGGTAATTAATCAGCAACCCTCCTGCTAAGGGTAGACAGCTGCTCGTTCCACCGCCCCCCCCCGCCTTAATTGGTTCTCCTCCCTTCCAACGGTGTTGAGGCGGGTGGGAACAGCCGGGGGTTGAGGGTACTGTGCTAAAAGAGGTGGAGTTATGCAGATCTAAAACGCGTGGATTGCAGCAGCAGCAAGCCGAAAAGTGCAGGCATGTGAGGGATCTAGAGGTTGACAGCATGTCTTCTTAACGGGAGTCCAGGTGGCCATCTCCACAAATGGACTTTTCAGAATCCTTGGGTGGCACCGTAGTCGGAAACCAATTCTGGTTATCGCTTCTCGGCCTTTTGGCTAAGATCAAGTGTAGTATCTGTTCTTATCAGTTTAATATCTGATACGTCCCCTATCTGGGGACCATATATTAAATGGATTTTTAGAACAGGGAGATGGAAAAAGAGCTTGCTCTGTCCACTCCACGCATTGACCTGGTATTGCAGTATCTCCAGGACCGGTGCACCCCTTCTTTAATGCAGTTTCTAAAATCAGAAAGAATTGAATTCAATGCTTTTTGTTCATTTTGCTTGTTTGTCGGATTTTGGGATGGACTCTTTGGCTTTGCTTTTCTTCTCCTCATTGGATTTTTCATGTTAAAAGTTGCAGAAGCCAGATGACAAGCTCATTTTGGTTCAACTTCAGCAACTGTGCATTGCATTGCCATGTAATGTAATGTAATGCAATGCTATCTATCTAGCTCTCCCTCTATACTTCCTTTTGGATAAACAGACATATTAGGCAAGCATTTTGGAGCTTTCACCTAAATAACTACAGGTGGTGAGATAAGCTGCACAATATAATTGACCTTTCAGTATATTGTTGCACACACACCATCTATTTAGCAAATGCCCTTGTTATCAACAGCAGCCTTTTAAACTCACCTGAGCTAACAGGTATGTGAGCTGGTTACTCTGCTGCGCTTAAAATTTCTTTTTTGGTTTGCTACAATGCCTTTTCTGAAACGTTGTCTCCCTCTGCTGGAACACTGACTTCTTTCATTTAATGCCTGCAGACTATAAAAGAGAAACCAACCCAAAAAGTTTGCTTGATTAGTCTGTGGCATTCTTTTAAACTGTTGCTTATGGCGGTCTCTGTGAGCTTCTCAGTGACATTCAGCCATCCAGGTATCCCGCCTGCAGTAGACGGAATGTGGCAATGGAACGCTGGCTGCGCGTGTCATAATAGGCTCTGAGCCTTTATATACCTGCGCACAGCAGCAGCCACCTTCAGTCTGCTGCTGGACAGCCAGCAGCAGCAGCAGCAGGAGAGGTAATTAATCAGCAACCCTCCTGCTAAGGGTAGACAGCTGCTCGTTCCACCGCCCCCCCCGCCTTAATTGGTTCTCCTCCCTTCCAACGGTGTTGAGGCGGGTGGGAACAGCCGGGGGTTGAGGGTACTGTGCTAAAAGAGGTGGAGTTATGCAGATCTAAAACGCGTGGATTGCAGCAGCAGCAAGCCGAAAAGTGCAGGCATGTGAGGGATCTAGAGGTTGACAGCATGTCTTCTTAACGGGAGTCCAGGTGGCCATCTCCACAAATGGACTTTTCAGAATCCTTGGGTGGCACCGTAGTCGGAAACCAATTCTGGTTATCGCTTCTCGGCCTTTTGGCTAAGATCAAGTGTAGTATCTGTTCTTATCAGTTTAATATCTGATACGTCCCCTATCTGGGGACCATATATTAAATGGATTTTTAGAACAGGGAGATGGAAAAAGAGCTTGCTCTGTCCACTCCACGCATTGACCTGGTATTGCAGTATCTCCAGGACCGGTGCACCCCTTCTTTAATGCAGTTTCTAAAATCAGAAAGAATTGAATTCAATGCTTTTTGTTCATTTTGCTTGTTTGTCGGATTTTGGGATGGACTCTTTGGCTTTGCTTTTCTTCTCCTCATTGGATTTTTCATGTTAAAAGTTGCAGAAGCCAGATGACAAGCTCATTTTGGTTCAACTTCAGCAACTGTGCATTGCATTGCCATGTAATGTAATGTAATGCAATGCAATCTATCTAGCTCTCCCTCTATACTTCCTTTTGGATAAACAGACATATTAGGCAAGCATTTTGGAGCTTTCACCTAAATAACTACAGGTGGTGAGATAAGCTGCACAATATAATTGACCTTTCAGTATATTGTTGCACACACACCATCTATTTAGCAAATGCCCTTGTTATCAACAGCAGCCTTTTAAACTCACCTGAGCTAACAGGTATGTGAGCTGGTTACTCTGCTGCGCTTAAAATTTCTTTTTTGGTTTGCTACAATGCCTTTTCTGAAACGTTGTCTCCCTCTGCTGGAACACTGACTTCTTTCATTTAATGCCTGCAGACTATAAAAGAGAAACCAACCCAAAAAGTTTGGTTGATTAGTCTGTGGCATTCTTTTAAACTGTTGCTTATGGCGGTCTCTGTGAGCTTCTCAGTGACATTCAGCCATCCAGGTATCCCGCCTGCAGTAGACGGAATGTGGCAATGGAACGCTGGCTGCGCGTGTCATAATAGGCTCTGAGCCTTTATATACCTGCGCACAGCAGCAGCCACCTTCAGTCTGCTGCTGGACAGCCAGCAGCAGCAGCAGCAGGAGAGGTAATTAATCAGCAACCCTCCTGCTAAGGGTAGACAGCTGCTCGTTCCACCCCCCCCCCGCCTTAATTGGTTCTCCTCCCTTCCAACGGTGTTGAGGCGGGTGGGAACAGCCGGGGGTTGAGGGTACTGTGCTAAAAGAGGTGGAGTTATGCAGATCTAAAACGCGTGGATTGCAGCAGCAGCAAGCCGAAAAGTGCAGGCATGTGAGGGATCTAGAGGTTGACAGCATGTCTTCTTAACAGGAGTCCAGGTGGCCATCTCCACAAATGGACTTTTCAGAATCCTTGGGTGGCACCGTAGTCGGAAACCAATTCTGGTTATCGCTTCTCGGCCTTTTGGCTAAGATCAAGTGTAGTATCTGTTCTTATCAGTTTAATATCTGATACGTCCCCTATCTGGGGACCATATATTAAATGGATTTTTAGAACAGGGAGATGGAAAAAGAGCTTGCTCTGTCCACTCCACGCATTGACCTGGTATTGCAGTATCTCCAGGACCGGTGCAGCCCTTCTTTAATGCAGTTTCTAAAATCAGAAAGAATTGAATTCAATGCTTTTTGTTCATTTTGCTTGTTTGTCGGATTTTGGGATGGACTCTTTGGCTTTGCTTTTCTTCTCCTCATTGGATTTTTCATGTTAAAAGTTGCAGAAGCCAGATGACAAGCTCATTTTGGTTCAACTTCAGCAACTGTGCATTGCATTGCCATGTAATGTAATGTAATGCAATGCTATCTATCTAGCTCTCCCTCTATACTTCCTTTTGGATAAACAGACATATTAGGCAAGCATTTTGGAGCTTTCACCTAAATAACTACAGGTGGTGAGATAAGCTGCACAATATAATTGACCTTTCAGTATATTGTTGCACACACACCATCTATTTAGCAAATGCCCTTGTTATCAACAGCAGCCTTTTAAACTCACCTGAGCTAACAGGTATGTGAGCTGGTTACTCTGCTGCGCTTAAAATTTCTTTTTTGGTTTGCTACAATGCCTTTTCTGAAACGTTGTCTCCCTCTGCTGGAACACTGACTTCTTTCATTTAATGCCTGCAGACTATAAAAGAGAAAACAACCCAAAAAGTTTGGTTGATTAGTCTGTGGCATTCTTTTAAACTGTTGCTTATGGCGGTCTCTGTGAGCTTCTCAGTGACATTCAGCCATCCAGGTATCCCGCCTGCAGTAGACGGAATGTGGCAATGGAACGCTGGCTGCGCGTGTCATAATAGGCTCTGAGCCTTTATATACCTGCGCACAGCAGCAGCCACCTTCAGTCTGCTGCTGGACAGCCAGCAGCAGCAGCAGCAGCAGGAGAGGTAATTAATCAGCAACCCTCCTGCTAAGGGTAGACAGCTGCTCGTTCCACCCCCCCCCCACCTTAATTGGTTCTCCTCCCTTCCAACGGTGTTGAGGCGGGTGGGAACAGCCGGGGGTTGAGGGTACTGTGCTAAAAGAGGTGGAGTTATGCAGATCTAAAACACGTGGATTGCAGCAGCAGCAAGCCGAAAAGTGCAGGCATGTGAGGGATCTAGAGGTTGACAGCATGTCTTCTTAACGGGAGTCCAGGTGGCCATCTCCACAAATGGACTTTTCAGAATCGTTGGGTGGCACCGTAGTCGGAAACCAATTCTGGTTATCGCTTCTCGGCCTTTTGGCTAAGATCAAGTGTAGTATCTGTTCTTATCAGTTTAATATCTGATACGTCCCCTATCTGGGGACCATATATTAAATGGATTTTTAGAACAGGGAGATGGAAAAAGAGCTTGCTCTGTCCACTCCACGCATTGACCTGGTATTGCAGTATCTCCAGGACCGGTGCACCCCTTCTTTAATGCAGTTTCTAAAATCAGAAAGAATTGAATTCAATGCTTTTTGTTCATTTTGCTTGTTTGTCGGATTTTGGGATGGACTCTTTGGCTTTGCTTTTCTTCTCCTCATTGGATTTTTCATGTTAAAAGTTGCAGAAGCCAGATGACAAGCTCATTTTGGTTCAACTTCAGCAACTGTGCATTGCATTGCCATGTAATGTAATGTAATGCAATGCTATCTATCTAGCTCTCCCTCTATACTTCCTTTTGGATAAACAGACATATTAGGCAAGCATTTTGGAGCTTTCACCTAAATAACTACAGGTGGTGAGATAAGCTGCACAATATAATTGACCTTTCAGTATATTGTTGCACACACACCATCTATTTAGCAAATGCCCTTGTTATCAACAGCAGCCTTTTAAACTCACCTGAGCTAACAGGTATGTGAGCTGGTTACTCTGCTGCGCTTAAAATTTCTTTTTTGGTTTGCTACAATGCCTTTTCTGAAACGTTGTCTCCCTCTGCTGGAACACTGACTTCTTTCATTTAATGCCTGCAGACTATAAAAGAGAAAACAACCCAAAAAGTTTGGTTGATTAGTCTGTGGCATTCTTTTAAACTGTTGCTTATGGCGGTCTCTGTGAGCTTCTCAGTGACATTCAGCCATCCAGGTATCCCGCCTGCAGTAGACGGAATGTGGCAATGGAACGCTGGCTGCGCGTGTCATAATAGGCTCTGAGCTTTATATACCTGCGCACAGCAGCAGCCACCTTCAGTCTGCTGCTGGACAGCCAGCAGCAGCAGCAGCAGCAGGAGAGGTAATTAATCAGCAACCCTCCTGCTAAGGGTAGACAGCTGCTCGTTCCACCCCCCCCCCACCTTAATTGGTTCTCCTCCCTTCCAACGGTGTTGAGGCGGGTGGGAACAGCCGGGGGTTGAGGGTACTGTGCTAAAAGAGGTGGAGTTATGCAGATCTAAAACGCGTGGATTGCAGCAGCAGCAAGCCGAAAAGTGCAGGCATGTGAGGGATCTAGAGGTTGACAGCATGTCTTCTTAACGGGAGTCCAGGTGGCCATCTCCACAAATGGACTTTTCAGAATCCTTGGGTGGCACCGTAATCGGAAACCAATTCTGGTTATCGCTTCTCGGCCTTTTGGCTAAGATCAAGTGTAGTATCTGTTCTTATCAGTTTAATATCTGATACGTCCCCTATCTGGGGACCATATATTAAATGGATTTTTAGAACAGGGAGATGGAAAAAGAGCTTGCTCTGTCCACTCCACGCATTGACCTGGTATTGCAGTATCTCCAGGACCGGTGCACCCCTTCTTTAATGCAGTTTCTAAAATCAGAAAGAATTGAATTCAATGCTTTTTGTTCATTTTGCTTGTTTGTCGGATTTTGGGATGGACTCTTTGGCTTTGCTTTTCTTCTCCTCATTGGATTTTTCATGTTAAAAGTTGCAGAAGCCAGATGACAAGCTCATTTTGGTTCAACTTCAGCAACTGTGCATTGCATTGCCATGTAATGTAATGTAATGCAATGCTATCTATCTAGCTCTCCCTCTATACTTCCTTTTGGATAAACAGACATATTAGGCAAGCATTTTGGAGCTTTCACCTAAATAACTACAGGTGGTGAGATAAGCTGCACAATATAATTGACCTTTCAGTATATTGTTGCACACACACCATCTATTTAGCAAATGCCCTTGTTATCAACAGCAGCCTTTTAAACTCACCTGAGCTAA
Organism: Phyllobates terribilis; assembly: GCF_046119375.1. Taxonomy (NCBI): domain Eukaryota; kingdom Metazoa; phylum Chordata; class Amphibia; order Anura; family Dendrobatidae; genus Phyllobates; species Phyllobates terribilis. The sequence continues at coordinate 8,900,062 of NW_027362800.1, read as the reverse complement.
CAGGTATGTGAGCTGGTTACTCTGCTGCGCTTAAAATTTCTTTTTTGGTTTGCTACAATGCCTTTTCTGAAACGTTGTCTCCCTCTGCTGGAACACTGACTTCTTTCATTTAATGCCTGCAGACTATAAAAGAGAAACCAACCCAAAAAGTTTGGTTGATTAGTCTGTGGCATTCTTTTAAACTGTTGCTTATGGCGGTCTCTGTGAGCTTCTCAGTGATATTCAGCCATCCAGGTATCCCGCCTGCAGTAGACGGAATGTGGCAATGGAACGCTGGCTGCGCGTGTCATAATAGGCTCTGAGCCTTTATATACCTGCGCACAGCAGCAGCCACCTTCAGTCTGCTGCTGGACAGCCAGCAGCAGCAGCAGCAGCAGGAGAGGTAATTAATCAGCAACCCTCCTGCTAAGGGTAGACAGCTGCTCGTTCCACCCCCCCCCCACCTTAATTGGTTCTCCTCCCTTCCAACGGTGTTGAGGCGGGTGGGAACAGCCGGGGGTTGAGGGTACTGTGCTAAAAGAGGTGGAGTTATGCAGATCTAAAACGCGTGGATTGCAGCAGCAGCAAGCCGAAAAGTGCAGGCATGTGAGGGATCTAGAGGTTGACAGCATGTCTTCTTAACGGGAGTCCAGGTGGCCATCTCCACAAATGGACTTTTCAGAATCCTTGGGTGGCACCGTAATCGGAAACCAATTCTGGTTATCGCTTCTCGGCCTTTTGGCTAAGATCAAGTGTAGTATCTGTTCTTATCAGTTTAATATCTGATACGTCCCCTATCTGGGGACCATATATTAAATGGATTTTTAGAACAGGGAGATGGAAAAAGAGCTTGCTCTGTCCACTCCACGCATTGACCTGGTATTGCAGTATCTCCAGGACCGGTGCACCCCTTCTTTAATGCAGTTTCTAAAATCAGAAAGAATTGAATTCAATGCTTTTTGTTCATTTTGCTTGTTTGTCGGATTTTGGGATGGACTATTTGGCTTTGCTTTTCTTCTCCTCATTGGATTTTTCATGTTAAAAGTTGCAGAAGCCAGATGACAAGCTCATTTTGGTTCAACTTCAGCAACTGTGCATTGCATTGCCATGTAATGTAATGTAATGCAATGCTATCTATCTAGCTCTCCCTCTATACTTCCTTTTGGATAAACAGACATATTAGGCAAGCATTTTGGAGCTTTCACCTAAATAACTACAGGTGGTGAGATAAGCTGCACAATATAATTGACCTTTCAGTATATTGTTGCACACACACCATCTATTTAGCAAATGCCCTTGTTATCAACAGCAGCCTTTTAAACTCACCTGAGCTAACAGGTATGTGAGCTGGTTACTCTGCTGCGCTTAAAATTTCTTTTTTGGTTTGCTACAATGCCTTTTCTGAAACGTTGTCTCCCTCTGCTGGAACACTGACTTCTTTCATTTAATGCCTGCAGACTATAAAAGAGAAACCAACCCAAAAAGTTTGGTTGATTAGTCTGTGGCAATCTTTTAAACTGTTGCTTATGGCGGTCTCTGTGAGCTTCTCAGTGACATTCAGCCATCCAGGTATCCCGCCTGCAGTAGACGGAATGTGGCAATGGAACGCTGGCTGCGCGTGTCATAATAGGCTCTGAGCCTTTATATACCTGCGCACAGCAGCAGCCACCTTCAGTCTGCTGCTGGACAGCCAGCAGCAGCAGCAGCAGCAGGAGAGGTAATTAATCAGCAACCCTCCTGCTAAGGGTAGACAGCTGCTCGTTCCACCCCCCCCCCGCCTTAATTGGTTCTCCTCCCTTCCAACGGTGTTGAGGCGGGTGGGAACAGCCGGGGGTTGAGGGTACTGTGCTAAAAGAGGTGGAGTTATGCAGATCTAAAACGCGTGGATTGCAGCAGCAGCAAGCCGAAAAGTGCAGGCATGTGAGGGATCTAGAGGTTGACAGCATGTCTTCTTAACGGGAGTCCAGGTGGCCATCTCCACAAATGGACTTTTCAGAATCCTTGGGTGGCACCGTAGTCGGAAACCAATTCTGGTTATCGCTTCTCGGCCTTTTGGCTAAGATCAAGTGTAGTATCTGTTCTTATCAGTTTAATATCTGATACGTCCCCTATCTGGGGACCATATATTAAATGGATTTTTAGAACAGGGAGATGGAAAAAGAGCTTGCTCTGTCCACTCCACGCATTGACCTGGTATTGCAGTATCTCCAGGACCGGTGCACCCCTTCTTTAATGCAGTTTCTAAAATCAGAAAGAATTGAATTCAATGCTTTTTGTTCATTTTGCTTGTTTGTCGGATTTTGGGATGGACTCTTTGGCTTTGCTTTTCTTCTCCTCATTGGATTTTTCATGTTAAAAGTTGCAGAAGCCAGATGACAAGCTCATTTTGGTTCAACTTCAGCAACTGTGCATTGCATTGCCATGTAATGTAATGTAATGCAATGCTATCTATCTAGCTCTCCCTCTATACTTCCTTTTGGATAAACAGACATATTAGGCAAGCATTTTGGAGCTTTCACCTAAATAACTACAGGTGGTGAGATAAGCTGCACAATATAATTGACCTTTCAGTATATTGTTGCACACACACCATCTATTTAGCAAATGCCCTTGTTATCAACAGCAGCCTTTTAAACTCACCTGAGCTAACAGGTATGTGAGCTGGTTACTCTGCTGCGCTTAAAATTTCTTTTTTGGTTTGCTACAATGCCTTTTCTGAAACGTTGTCTCCCTCTGCTGGAACACTGACTTCTTTCATTTAATGCCTGCAGACTATAAAAGAGAAACCAACCCAAAAAGTTTGGTTGATTAGTCTGTGGCATTCTTTTAAACTGTTGCTTATGGCGGTCTCTGTGAGCTTCTCAGTGACATTCAGCCATCCAGGTATCCCGCCTGCAGTAGACGGAATGTGGCAATGGAACGCTGGCTGCGCGTGTCATAATAGGCTCTGAGCCTTTATATACCTGCGCACAGCAGCAGCCACCTTCAGTCTGCTGCTGGACAGCCAGCAGCAGCAGCAGGAGAGGTAATTAATCAGCAACCCTCCTGCTAAGGGTAGACAGCTGCTCGTTCCACCCCCCCCCCCGCCTTAATTGGTTCTCCTCCCTTCCAACGTTGTTGAGGCGGGTGGGAACAGCCGGGGGTTGAGGGTACTGTGCTAAAAGAGGTGGAGTTATGCAGATCTAAAACGCGTGGATTGCAGCAGCAGCAAGCCGAAAAGTGCAGGCATGTGAGGGATCTAGAGGTTGACAGCATGTCTTCTTAACGGGAGTCCAGGTGGCCATCTCCACAAATGGACTTTTCAGAATCCTTGGGTGGCACCGTAGTCGGAAACCAATTCTGGTTATCGCTTCTCGGCCTTTTGGCTAAGATCAAGTGTAGTATCTGTTCTTATCAGTTTAATATCTGATACGTCCCCTATCTGGGGACCATATATTAAATGGATTTTTAGAACAGGGAGATGGAAAAAGAGCTTGCTCTGTCCACTCCACGCATTGACCTGGTATTGCAGTATCTCCAGGACCGGTGCACCCCTTCTTTAATGCAGTTTCTAAAATCAGAAAGAATTGAATTCAATGCTTTTTGTTCATTTTGCTTGTTTGTCGGATTTTGGGATGGACTCTTTGGCTTTGCTTTTCTTCTCCTCATTGGATATTTCATGTTAAAAGTTGCAGAAGCCAGATGACAAGCTCATTTTGGTTCAACTTCAGCAACTGTGCACTGCATTGCCATGTAATGTAATGTAATGCAATGCTATCTATCTAGCTCTCCCTCTATACTTCCTTTTGGATAAACAGACATATTAGGCAAGCATTTTGGAGCTTTCACCTAAATAACTACAGGTGGTGAGATAAGCTGCACAATATAATTGACCTTTCAGTATATTGTTGCACACACACCATCTATTTAGCAAATGCCCTTGTTATCAACAGCAGCCTTTTAAACTCACCTGAGCTAACAGGTATGTGAGCTGGTTACTCTGCTGCGCTTAAAATTTCTTTTTTGGTTTGCTACAATGCCTTTTCTGAAACGTTGTCTCCCTCTGCTGGAACACTGACTTCTTTCATTTAATGCCTGCAGACTATAAAAGAGAAACCAACCCAAAAAGTTTGGTTGATTAGTCTGTGGCATTCTTTTAAACTGTTGCTTATGGCGGTCTCTGTGAGCTTCTCAGTGACATTCAGCCATCCAGGTATCCCGCCTGCAGTAGACGGAATGTGGCAATGGAACGCTGGCTGCGCGTGTCATAATAGGCTCTGAGCCTTTATATACCTGCGCACAGCAGCAGCCACCTTCAGTCTGCTGCTGGACAGCCAGCAGCAGCAGCAGCAGCAGGAGAGGTAATTAATCAGCAACCCTCCTGCTAAGGGTAGACAGCTGCTCGTTCCACCCCCCCCCCCCGCCTTAATTGGTTCTCCTCCCTTCCAACGGTGTTGAGGCGGGTGGGAACAGCCGGGGGTTGAGGGTACTGTGCTAAAAGAGGTGGAGTTATGCAGATCTAAAACGCGTGGATTGCAGCAGCAGCAAGCCGAAAAGTGCAGGCATGTGAGGGATCTAGAGGTTGACAGCATGTCTTCTTAACGGGAGTCCAGGTGGCCATCTCCACAAATGGACTTTTCAGAATCCTTGGGTGGCACCGTAGTCGGAAACCAATTCTGGTTATCGCTTCTCGGCCTTTTGGCTAAGATCAAGTGTAGTATCTGTTCTTATCAGTTTAATATCTGATACGTCCCCTATCTGGGGACCATATATTAAATGGATTTTTAGAACAGGGAGATGGAAAAAGAGCTTGCTCTGTCCACTCCACGCATTGACCTGGTATTGCAGTATCTCCAGGACCGGTGCAGCCCTTCTTTAATGCAGTTTCTAAAATCAGAAAGAATTGAATTCAATGCTTTTTGTTCATTTTGCTTGTTTGTCGGATTTTGGGATGGACTCTTTGGCTTTGCTTTTCTTCTCCTCATTGGATTTTTCATGTTAAAAGTTGCAGAAGCCAGATGACAAGCTCATTTTGGTTCAACTTCAGCAACTGTGCATTGCATTGCCATGTAATGTAATGTAATGCAATGCTATCTATCTAGCTCTCCCTCTATACTTCCTTTTGGATAAACAGACATATTAGGCAAGCATTTTGGAGCTTTCACCTAAATAACTACAGGTGGTGAGATAAGCTGCACAATATAATTGACCTTTCAGTATATTGTTGCACACACACCATCTATTTAGCAAATGCCCTTGTTATCAACAGCAGCCTTTTAAACTCACCTGAGCTAACAGGTATGTGAGCTGGTTACTCTGCTGCGCTTAAAATTTCTTTTTTGGTTTGCTACAATGCCTTTTCTGAAACGTTGTCTCCCTCTGCTGGAACACTGACTTCTTTCATTTAATGCCTGCAGACTATAAAAGAGAAACCAACCCAAAAAGTTTGGTTGATTAGTCTGTGGCATTCTTTTAAACTGTTGCTTATGGCGGTCTCTGTGAGCTTCTCAGTGACATTCAGCCATCCAGGTATCCCGCCTGCAGTAGACGGAATGTGGCAATGGAACGCTGGCTGCGCGTGTCATAATAGGCTCTGAGCCTTTATATACCTGCGCACAGCAGCAGCCACCTTCAGTCTGCTGCTGGACAGCCAGCAGCAGCAGCAGCAGGAGAGGTAATTAATCAGCAACCCTCCTGCTAAGGGTAGACAGCTGCTCGTTCCACCCCCCCCCCCCCCGCCTTAATTGGTTCTCCTCCCTTCCAACGGTGTTGAGGCGGGTGGGAACAGCCGGGGATTGAGGGTACTGTGCTAAAAGAGGTGGAGTTATGCAGATCTAAAACGCGTGGATTGCAGCAGCAGCAAGCCGAAAAGTGCAGGCATGTGAGGGATCTAGAGGTTGACAGCATGTCTTCTTAACGGGAGTCCAGGTGGCCATCTCCACAAATGGACTTTTCAGAATCCTTGGGTGGCACCGTAGTCGGAAACCAATTCTGGTTATCGCTTCTCGGCCTTTTGGCTAAGATCAAGTGTAGTAACTGTTCTTATCAGTTTAATATCTGATACGTCCCCTATCTGGGGACCATATATTAAATGGATTTTTAGAACAGGGAGATGGAAAAAGAGCTTGCTCTGTCCACTCCACGCATTGACCTGGTATTGCAGTATCTCCAGGACCGGTGCACCCCTTCTTTAATGCAGTTTCTAAAATCAGAAAGAATTGAATTCAATGCTTTTTGTTCATTTTGCTTGTTTGTCGGATTTTGGGATGGACTCTTTGGCTTTGCTTTTCTTCTCCTCATTGGATTTTTCATGTTAAAAGTTGCAGAAGCCAGATGACAAGCTCATTTTGGTTCAACTTCAGCAACTGTGCATTGCATTGCCATGTAATGTAATGTAATGCAATGCTATCTATCTAGCTCTCCCTCTATACTTCCTTTTGGATAAACAGACATAATTAGCAAGCATTTTGGAGCTTTCACCTAAATAACTACAGGTGGTGAGATAAGCTGCACAATATAATTGACCTTTCAGTATATTGTTGCACACACACCATCTATTTAGCAAATGCCCTTGTTATCAACAGCAGCCTTTTAAACTCACCTGAGCTAACAGGTATGTGAGCTGGTTACTCTGCTGCGCTTAAAATTTCTTTTTTGGTTTGCTACAATGCCTTTTCTGAAACGTTGTCTCCCTCTGCTGGAACACTGACTTCTTTCATTTAATGCCTGCAGACTATAAAAGAGAAACCAACCCAAAAAGTTTGGTTGATTAGTCTGTGGCATTCTTTTAAACTGTTGCTTATGGCGGTCTCTGTGAGCTTCCCAGTGACATTCAGCCATCCAGGTATCCCGCCTGCAGTAGACGGAATGTGGCAATGGAACGCTGGCTGCGCGTGTCATAATAGGCTCTGAGCCTTTATATACCTGCGCACAGCAGCAGCCACCTTCAGTCTGCTGCTGGACAGCCAGCAGCAGCAGCAGCAGGAGAGGTAATTAATCAGCAACCCTCCTGCTAAGGGTAGACAGCTGCTCGTTCCACCCCCCCCCCCGCCTTAATTGGTTCTCCTCCCTTCCAACGGTGTTGAGGCGGGTGGGAACAGCCGGGGGTTGAGGGTGCTGTGCTAAAAGAGGTGGAGTTATGCAGATCTAAAACGCGTGGATTGCAGCAGCAGCAAGCCGAAAAGTGCAGGCATGTGAGGGATCTAGAGGTTGACAGCATGTCTTCTTAACGGGAGTCCAGGTGGCCATCTCCACAAATGGACTTTTCAGAATCCTTGGGTGGCACCGTAGTCGGAAACCAATTCTGGTTATCGCTTCTCGGCCTTTTGGCTAAGATCAAGTGTAGTATCTGTTCTTATCAGTTTAATATCTGATACGTCCCCTATCTGGGGACCATATATTAAATGGATTTTTAGAACAGGGAGATGGAAAAAGAGCTTGCCCTGTCCACTCCACGCATTGACCTGGTATTGCAGTATCTCCAGGACCGGTGCACCCCTTCTTTAATGCAGTTTCTAAAATCAGAAAGAATTGAATTCAATGCTTTTTGTTCATTTTGCTTGTTTGTCGGATTTTGGGATGGACTCTTTGGCTTTGCTTTTCTTCTCCTCATTGGATTTTTCATGTTAAAAGTTGCAGAAGCCAGATGACAAGCTCATTTTGGTTCAACTTCAGCAACTGTGCATTGCATTGCCATGTAATGTAATGTAATGCAATGCTATCTATCTAGCTCTCCCTCTATACTTCCTTTTGGATAAACAGACATATTAGGCAAGCATTTTGGAGCTTTCACCTAAATAACTACAGGTGGTGAGATAAGCTGCACAATATAATTGACCTTTCAGTATATTGTTGCACACACACCATCTATTTAGCAAATGCCCTTGTTATCAACAGCAGCCTTTTAAACTCACCTGAGCTAACAGGTATGTGAGCTGGTTACTCTGCTGCGCTTAAAATTTCTTTTTTGGTTTGCTACAATGCCTTTTCTGAAACGTTGTCTCCCTCTGCTGGAACACTGACTTCTTTCATTTAATGCCTGCAGACTATAAAAGAGAAACCAACCCAAAAAGTTTGGTTGATTAGTCTGTGGCATTCTTTTAAACTGTTGCTTATGGCGGTCTCTGTGAGCTTCTCAGTGACATTCAGCCATCCAGGTATCCCGCCTGCAGTAGACGGAATGTGGCAATGGAACGCTGGCTGCGCGTGTCATAATAGGCTCTGAGCCTTTATATACCTGCGCACAGCAGCAGCCACCTTCAGTCTGCTGCTGGACAGCCAGCAGCAGCAGCAGCAGGAGAGGTAATTAATCAGCAACCCTCCTGCTAAGGGTAGACAGCTGCTCGTTCCACCCCCCCCCCCCGCCTTAATTGGTTCTCCTCCCTTCCAACGGTGTTGAGGCGGGTGGGAACAGCCGGGGGTTGAGGGTACTGTGCTAAAAGAGGTGGAGTTATGCAGATCTAAAACGCGTGGATTGCAGCAGCAGCAAGCCGAAAAGTGCAGGCATGTGAGGGATCTAGAGGTTGACAGCATGTCTTCTTAACGGGAGTCCAGGTGGCCATCTCCACAAATGGACTTTTCAGAATCCTTGGGTGGCACCGTAGTCGGAAACCAATTCTGGTTATCGCTTCTCGGCCTTTTGGCTAAGATCAAGTGTAGTATCTGTTCTTATCAGTTTAATATCTGATACGTCCCCTATCTGGGGACCATATATTAAATGGATTTTTAGAACAGGGAGATGGAAAAAGAGCTTGCTCTGTCCACTCCACGCATTGACCTGGTATTGCAGTATCTCCAGGACCGGTGCACCCCTTCTTTAATGCAGTTTCTAAAATCAGAAAGAATTGAATTCAATGCTTTTTGTTCATTTTGCTTGTTTGTCGGATTTTGTGATGGACTCTTTGGCTTTGCTTTTCTTCTCCTCATTGGATTTTTCATGTTAAAAGTTGCAGAAGCCAGATGACAAGCTCATTTTGGTTCAACTTCAGCAACTGTGCATTGCATTGCCATGTAATGTAATGTAATGCAATGCTATCTATCTAGCTCTCCCTCTATACTTCCTTTTGGATAAACAGACATATTAGGCAAGCATTTTGGAGCTTTCACCTAAATAACTACAGGTGGTGAGATAAGCTGCACAATATAATTGACCTTTCAGTATATTGTTGCACACACACCATCTATTTAGCAAATGCCCTTGTTATCAACAGCAGCCTTTTAAACTCACCTGAGCTAACAGGTATGTGAGCTGGTTACTCTGCTGCGCTTAAAATTTCTTTTTTGGTTTGCTACAATGCCTTTTCTGAAACGTTGTCTCCCTCTGCTGGAACACTGACTTCTTTCATTTAATGCCTGCAGACTATAAAAGAGAAACCAACCCCAAAAAGTTTGGTTGATTAGTCTGTGGCATTCTTTTAAACTGTTGCTTATGGCGGTCTCTGTGAGCTTCTCAGTGACATTCAGCCATCCAGGTATCCCGCCTGCAGTAGACGGAATGTGGCAATGGAACGCTGGCTGCGCGTGTCATAATAGGCTCTGAGCCTTTATATACCTGCGCACAGCAGCAGCCACCTTCAGTCTGCTGCTGGACAGCCAGCAGCAGCAGCAGCAGGAGAGGTAATTAATCAGCAACCCTCCTGCTAAGGGTAGACAGCTGCTCGTTCCACCCCCCCCCCCCGCCTTAATTGGTTCTCCTCCCTTCCAACGGTGTTGAGGCGGGTGGGAACAGCCGGGGGTTGAGGGTACTGTGCTAAAAGAGGTGGAGTTATGCAGATCTAAAACGCGTGGATTGCAGCAGCAGCAAGCCGAAAAGTGCAGGCATGTGAGGGATCTAGAGGTTGACAGCATGTCTTCTTAACGGGAGTCCAGGTGGCCATCTCCACAAATGGACTTTTCAGAATCCTTGGGTGGCACCGTAGTCGGAAACCAATTCTGGTTATCGCTTCTCGGCCTTTTGGCTAAGATCAAGTGTAGTATCTGTTCTTATCAGTTTAATATCTGATACGTCCCCTATCTGGGGACCATATATTAAATGGATTTTTAGAACAGGGAGATGGAAAAAGAGCTTGCTCTGTCCACTCCACGCATTGACCTGGTATTGCAGTATCTCCAGGACCGGTGCACCCCTTCTTTAATGCAGTTTCTAAAATCAGAAAGAATTGAATTCAATGCTTTTTGTTCATTTTGCTTGTTTGTCGGATTTTGGGATGGACTCTTTGGCTTTGCTTTTCTTCTCCTCATTGGATTTTTCATGTTAAAAGTTGCAGAAGCCAGATGACAAGCTCATTTTGGTTCAACTTCAGCAACTGTGCATTGCATTGCCATGTAATGTAATGTAATGCAATGCTATCTATCTAGCTCTCCCTCTATACTTCCTTTTGGATAAACAGACATATTAGGCAAGCATTTTGGAGCTTTCACCTAAATAACTACAGGTGGTGAGATAAGCTGCACAATATAATTGACCTTTCAGTATATTGTTGCACACACACCATCTATTTAGCAAATGCCCTTGTTATCAACAGCAGCCTTTTAAACTCACCTGAGCTAACAGGTATGTGAGCTGGTTACTCTGCTGCGCTTAAAATTTATTTTTTGGTTTGCTACAATGCCTTTTCTGAAACGTTGTCTCCCTCTGCTGGAACACTGACTTCTTTCATTTAATGCCTGCAGACTATAAAAGAGAAACCAACCCAAAAAGTTTGGTTGATTAGTCTGTGGCATTCTTTTAAACTGTTGCTTATGGCGGTCTCTGTGAGCTTCTCAGTGACATTCAGCCATCCAGGTATCCCGCCTGCAGTAGACGGAATGTGGCAATGGAACGCTGGCTGCGCGTGTCATAATAGGCTCTGAGCCTTTATATACTTGCGCACAGCAGCAGCCACCTTCAGTCTGCTGCTGGACAGCCAGCAGCAGCAGCAGCAGGAGAGGTAATTAATCAGCAACCCTCCTGCTAAGGGTAGACAGCTGCTCGTTCCACCCCCCCCCCGCCTTAATTGGTTCTCCTCCCTTCCAACGGTGTTGAGGCGGGTGGGATCAGCCGGGGGTTGAGGGTACTGTGCTAAAAGAGGTGGAGTTATGCAGATCTAAAACGCGTGGATTGCAGCAGCAGCAAGCCGAAAAGTGCAGGCATGTGAGGGATCTAGAGGTTGACAGCATGTCTTCTTAACGGGAGTCCAGGTGGCCATCTCCACAAATGGACTTTTCAGAATCCTTGGGTGGCACCGTAGTCGGAAACCAATTCTGGTTATCGCTTCTCGGCCTTTTGGCTAAGATCAAGTGTAGTATCTGTTCTTATCAGTTTAATATCTGATACGTCCCCTATCTGGGGACCATATATTAAATGGATTTTTAGAACAGGGAGATGGAAAAAGAGCTTGCTCTGTCCACTCCACGCATTGACCTGGTATTGCAGTATCTCCAGGACCGGTGCACCCCTTCTTTAATGCAGTTTCTAAAATCAGAAAGAATTGAATTCAATGCTTTTTGTTCATTTTGCTTGTTTGTCGGATTTTGGGATGGACTCTTTGGCTTTGCTTTTCTTCTTCTCATTGGATTTTTCATGTTAAAAGTTGCAGAAGCCAGATGACAAGCTCATTTTGGTTCAACTTCAGCAACTGTGCATTGCATTGCCATGTAATGTAATGTAATGTAATGCTATCTATCTAGTTCTCCCTCTATACTTCCTTTTGGATAAACAGACATATTAGGCAAGCATTTTGGAGCTTTCACCTAAATAACTACAGGTGGTGAGATAAGCTGCACAATATAATTGACCTTTCAGTATATTGTTGCACACACACCATCTATTTAGCAAATGCCCTTGTTATCAACAGCAGCCTTTTAAACTCACCTGAGCTAACAGGTATGTGAGCTGGTTACTCTGCTGCGCTTAAAATTTCTTTTTTGGTTTGCTACAATGCCTTTTCTGAAACGTTGTCTCCCTCTGCTGGAACACTGACTTCTTTCATTTAATGCCTGCAGACTATAAAAGAGAAACCAACCCAAAAAGTTTGGTTGATTAGTCTGTGGCATTCTTTTAAACTGTTGCTTATGGCGGTCTCTGTGAGCTTCTCAGTGACATTCAGCCATCCAGGTATCCCGCCTGCAGTAGACGGAATGTGGCAATGGAACGCTGGCTGCGCGTGTCATAATAGGCTCTGAGCCTTTATATACCTGCGCACAGCAGCAGCCACCTTCAGTCTGCTGCTGGACAGCCAGCAGCAGCAGCAGCAGGAGAGGTAATTAATCAGCAACCCTCCTGCTAAGGGTAGACAGCTGCTCGTTCCACCCCCCCCCCGCCTTAATTGGTTCTCCTCCCTTCCAACGGTGTTGAGGCGGGTGGGAACAGCCGGGGGTTGAGGGTACTGTGCTAAAAGAGGTGGAGTTATGCAGATCTAAAACGCGTGGATTGCAGCAGCAGCAAGCCGAAAAGTGCAGGCATGTGAGGGATCTAGAGGTTGACAGCATGTCTTCTTAACGGGAGTCCAGGTGGCCATCTCCACAAATGGACTTTTCAGAATCCTTGGGTGGCACCGTAGTCGGAAACCAATTCTGGTTATCGCTTCTCGGCCTTTTGGCTAAGATCAAGTGTAGTATCTGTTCTTATCAGTTTAATATCTGATACGTCCCCTATCTGGGGACCATATATTAAATGGATTTTTAGAACAGGGAGATGGAAAAAGAGCTTGCTCTGTCCACTCCACGCATTGACCTGGTATTGCAGTATCTCCAGGACCGGTGCACCCCTTCTTTAATGCAGTTTCTAAAATCAGAAAGAATTGAATTCAATGCTTTTTGTTCATTTTGCTTGTTTGTAGGATTTTGGGATGGACTCTTTGGCTTTGCTTTTCTTCTCCTCATTGGATTTTTCATGTTAAAAGTTGCAGAAGCCAGATGACAAGCTCATTTTGGTTCAACTTCAGCAACTGTGCATTGCATTGCCATGTAATGTAATGTAATGCAATGCTATCTATCTAGCTCTCCCTCTATACTTCCTTTTGGATAAACAGACATATTAGGCAAGCATTTTGGAGCTTTCACCTAAATAACTACAGGTGGTGAGATAAGCTGCACAATATAATTGACCTTTCAGTATATTGTTGCACACACACCATCTATTTAGCAAATGCCCTTGTTATCAACAGCAGCCTTTTAAACTCACCTGAGCTAACAGGTATGTGAGCTGGTTACTCTGCTGCGCTTAAAATTTCTTTTTTGGTTTGCTACAATGCCTTTTCTGAAACGTTGTCTCCCTCTGCTGGAACACTGACTTCTTTCATTTAATGCCTGCAGACTATAAAAGAGAAACCAACCCAAAAAGTTTGGTTGATTAGTCTGTGGCATTCTTTTAAACTGTTGCTTATGGCGGTCTCTGTGAGCTTCTCAGTGACATTCAGCCATCCAGGTATCCCGCCTGCAGTAGACGGAATGTGGCAATGGAACGCTGGCTGCGCGTGTCATAATAGGCTCTGAGCCTTTATATACCTGCGCACAGCAGCAGCCACCTTCGGTCTGCTGCTGGACAGCCAGCAGCAGCAGCAGCAGGAGAGGTAATTAATCAGCAACCCTCCTGCTAAGGGTAGACAGCTGCTCGTTCCACCCCCCCCCCCCGCCTTAATTGGTTCTCCTCCCTTCCAACGGTGTTGAGGCGGGTGGGAACAGCCGGGGGTTGAGGGTACTGTGCTAAAAGAGGTGGAGTTATGCAGATCTAAAACGCGTGGATTGCAGCAGCAGCAAGCCGAAAAGTGCAGGCATGTGAGGGATCTAGAGGTTGACAGCATGTCTTCTTAACGGGAGTCCAGGTGGCCATCTCCACAAATGGACTTTTCAGAATCCTTGGGTGGCACCGTAGTCGGAAACCAATTCTGGTTATCGCTTCTCGGCCTTTTGGCTAAGATCAAGTGTAGTATCTGTTCTTATCAGTTTAATATCTGATACGTCCCCTATCTGGGGACCATATATTAAATGGATTTTTAGAACAGGGAGATGGAAAAAGAGCTTGCTCTGTCCACTCCACGCATTGACCTGGTATTGCAGTATCTCCAGGACCGGTGCACCCCTTCTTTAATGCAGTTTCTAAAATCAGAAAGAATTGAATTCAATGCTTTTTGTTCATTTTGCTTGTTTGTCGGATTTTGGGATGGACTCTTTGGCTTTGCTTTTCTTCTCCTCATTGGATTTTTCATGTTAAAAGTTGCAGAAGCCAGATGACAAGCTCATTTTGGTTCAACTTCAGCAACTGTGCATTGCATTGCCATGTAATGTAATGTAATGCAATGCTATCTATCTAGCTCTCCCTCTATACTTCCTTTTGGATAAACAGACATATTAGGCAAGCATTTTGGAGCTTTCACCTAAATAACTACAGGTGGTGAGATAAGCTGCACAATATAATTGACCTTTCAGTATATTGTTGCACACACACCATCTATTTAGCAAATGCCCTTGTTATCAACAGCAGCCTTTTAAACTCACCTGAGCTAACAGGTATGTGAGCTGGTTACTCTGCTGCGCTTAAAATTTCTTTTTTGGTTTGCTACAATGCCTTTTCTGAAACGTTGTCTCCCTCTGCTGGAACACTGACTTCTTTCATTTAATGCCTGCAGACTATAAAAGAGAAACCAACCCCAAAAAGTTTGGTTGATTAGTCTGTGGCATTCTTTTAAACTGTTGCTTATGGCGGTCTCTGTGAGCTTCTCAGTGACATTCAGCCATCCAGGTATCCCGCCTGCAGTAGACGGAATGTGGCAATGGAACGCTGGCTGCGCGTGTCATAATAGGCTCTGAGCCTTTATATACCTGCGCACAGCAGCAGCCACCTTCAGTCTGCTGCTGGACAGCCAGCAGCAGCAGCAGCAGGAGAGGTAATTAATCAGCAACCCTCCTGCTAAGGGTAGACAGCTGCTCGTTCCACCCCCCCCCCCCCCGCCTTAATTGGTTCTCCTCCCTTCCAACGGTGTTGAGGCGGGTGGGAACAGCCGGGGGTTGAGGGTACTGTGCTAAAAGAGGTGGAGTTATGCAGATCTAAAACGCGTGGATTGCAGCAGCAGCAAGCCGAAAAGTGCAGGCATGTGAGGGATCTAGAGGTTGACAGCATGTCTTCTTAACGGGAGTCCAGGTGGCCATCTCCACAAATGGACTTTTCAGAATCCTTGGGTGGCACCGTAGTCGGAAACCAATTCTGGTTATCGCTTCTCGGCCTTTTGGCTAAGATCAAGTGTAGTATCTGTTCTTATCAGTTTAATATCTGATACGTCCCCTATCTGGGGACCATATATTAAATGGATTTTTAGAACAGGGAGATGGAAAAAGAGCTTGCTCTGTCCACTCCACGCATTGACCTGGTATTGCAGTATCTCCAGGACCGGTGCACCCCTTCTTTAATGCAGTTTCTAAAATCAGAAAGAATTGAATTCAATGCTTTTTGTTCATTTTGCTTGTTTGTCGGATTTTGGGATGGACTCTTTGGCTTTGCTTTTCTTCTCCTCATTGGATTTTTCATGTTAAAAGTTGCAGAAGCCAGATGACAAGCTCATTTTGGTTCAACTTCAGCAACTGTGCATTGCATTGCCATGTAATGTAATGTAATGCAATGCTATCTATCTAGCTCTCCCTCTATACTTCCTTTTGGATAAACAGACATATTAGGCAAGCATTTTGGAGCTTTCACCTAAATAACTACAGGTGGTGAGATAAGCTGCACAATATAATTGAACTTTCAGTATATTGCTGCACACACACCATCTATTTAGCAAATGCCCTTGTTATCAACAGCAGCCTTTTAAACTCACCTGAGCTAACAGGTATGTGAGCTGGTTACTCTGCTGCGCTTAAAATTTCTTTTTTGGTTTGCTACAATGCCTTTTCTGAAACGTTGTCTCCCTCTGCTGGAACACTGACTTCTTTCATTTAATGCCTGCAGACTATAAAAGAGAAACCAACCCAAAAAGTTTGGTTGATTAGTCTGTGGCATTCTTTTAAACTGTTGCTTATGGCGGTCTCTGTGAGCTTCTCAGTGACATTCAGCCATCCAGGTATCCCGCCTGCAGTAGACGGAATGTGGCAATGGAACGCTGGCTGCGCGTGTCATAATAGGCTCTGAGCCTTTATATACCTGCGCACAGCAGCAGCCACCTTCAGTCTGCTGCTGGACAGCCAGCAGCAGCAGCAGCAGGAGAGGTAATTAATCAGCAACCCTCCTGCTAAGGGTAGACAGCTGCTCGTTCCACCGCCCCCCCCGCCTTAATTGGTTCTCCTCCCTTCCAACGGTGTTGAGGCGGGTGGGATCAGCCGGGGGTTGAGGGTACTGTGCTAAAAGAGGTGGAGTTATGCAGATCTAAAACGCGTGGATTGCAGCAGCAGCAAGCCGAAAAGTGCAGGCATGTGAGGGATCTAGAGGTTGACAGCATGTCTTCTTAACGGGAGTCCAGGTGGCCATCTCCACAAATGGACTTTTCAGAATCCTTGAGTGGCACCGTAGTCGGAAACCAATTCTGGTTATCGCTTCTCGGCCTTTTGGCTAAGATCAAGTGTAGTATCTGTTCTTATCAGTTTAATATCTGATACGTCCCCTATCTGGGGACCATATATTAAATGGATTTTTAGAACAGGGAGATGGAAAAAGAGCTTGCTCTGTCCACTCCACGCATTGACCTGGTATTGCAGTATCTCCAGGACCGGTGCACCCCTTCTTTAATGCAGTTTCTAAAATCAGAAAGAATTGAATTCAATGCTTTTTGTTCATTTTGCTTGTTTGTCGGATTTTGGGATGGACTCTTTGGCTTTGCTTTTCTTCTCCTCATTGGATTTTTCATGTTAAAAGTTGCAGAAGCCAGATGACAAGCTCATTTTGGTTCAACTTCAGCAACTGTGCATTGCATTGCCATGTAATGTAATGTAATGCAATGCTATCTATCTAGCTCTCCCTCTATACTTCCTTTTGGATAAACAGACATATTAGGCAAGCATTTTGGAGCTTTCACCTAAATAACTACAGGTGGTGAGATAAGCTGCACAATATAATTGACCTTTCAGTATATTGTTGCACACACACCATCTATTTAGCAAATGCCCTTGTTATCAACAGCAGCCTTTTAAACTCACCTGAGCTAACAGGTATGTGAGCTGGTTACTCTGCTGCGCTTAAAATTTCTTTTTTGGTTTGCTACAATGCCTTTTCTGAAACGTTGTCTCCCTCTGCTGGAACACTGACTTCTTTCATTTAATGCCTGCAGACTATAAAAGAGAAACCAACCCAAAAAGTTTGGTTGATTAGTCTGTGGCATTCTTTTAAACTGTTGCTTATGGCGGTCTCTGTGAGCTTCTCAGTGACATTCAGCCATCCAGGTATCCCGCCTGCAGTAGACGGAATGTGGCAATGGAACGCTGGCTGCGCGTGTCATAATAGGCTCTGAGCCTTTATATACCTGCGCACAGCAGCAGCCACCTTCAGTCTGCTGCTGGACAGCCAGCAGCAGCAGCAGCAGGAGAGGTAATTAATCAGCAACCCTCCTGCTAAGGGTAGACAGCTGCTCGTTCCACCCCCCCCCGCCTTAATTGGTTCTCCTCCCTTCCAACGGTGTTGAGGCGGGTGGGAACAGCCGGGGGTTGAGGGTACTGTGCTAAAAGAGGTGGAATTATGCAGATCTAAAACGCGTGGATTGCAGCAGCAGCAAGCCGAAAAGTGCAGGCATGTGAGGGATCTAGAGGTTGACAGCATGTCTTCTTAACGGGAGTCCAGGTGGCCATCTCCACAAATGGACTTTTCAGAATCCTTGGGTGGCACCGTAGTCGGAAACCAATTCTGGTTATCGCTTCTCGGCCTTTTGGCTAAGATCAAGTGTAGTATCTGTTCTTATCAGTTTAATATCTGATACGTCCCCTATCTGGGGACCATATATTAAATGGATTTTTAGAACAGGGAGATGGAAAAAGAGCTTGCTCTGTCCACTCCACGCATTGACCTGGTATTGCAGTATCTCCAGGACCGGTGCACCCCTTCTTTAATGCAGTTTCTAAAATCAGAAAGAATTGAATTCAATGCTTTTTGTTCATTTTGCTTGTTTGTCGGATTTTGGGATGGACTCTTTGGCTTTGCTTTTCTTCTCCTCATTGGATTTTTCATGTTAAAAGTTGCAGAAGCCAGATGACAAGCTCATTTTGGTTCAACTTCAGCAACTGTGCATTGCATTGCCATGTAATGTAATGTAATGCAATGCTATCTATCTAGCTCTCCCTCTATACTTCCTTTTGGATAAACAGACATATTAGGCAAGCATTTTGGAGCTTTCACCTAAATAACTACAGGTGGTGAGATAAGCTGCACAATATAATTGACCTTTCAGTATATTGTTGCACACACACCATCTATTTAGCAAATGCCCTTGTTATCAACAGCAGCCTTTTAAACTCACCTGAGCTAACAGGTATGTGAGCTGGTTACTCTGCTGCGCTTAAAATTTCTTTTTTGGTTTGCTACAATGCCTTTTCTGAAACGTTGTCTCCCTCTGCTGGAACACTGACTTCTTTCATTTAATGCCTGCAGACTATAAAAGAGAAACCAACCCAAAAAGTTTGGTTGATTAGTCTGTGGCATTCTTTTAAACTGTTGCTTATGGCGGTCTCTGTGAGCTTCTCAGTGACATTCAGCCATCCAGGTATCCCGCCTGCAGTAGACGGAATGTGGCAATGGAACGCTGGCTGCGCGTGTCATAATAGGCTCTGAGCCTTTATATACCTGCGCACAGCAGCAGCCACCTTCAGTCTGCTGCTGGACAGCCAGCAGCAGCAGCAGCAGGAGAGGTAATTAATCAGCAACCCTCCTGCTAAGGGTAGACAGCTGCTCGTTCCACCCCCCCCCCCCCTTAATTGGTTCTCCTCCCTTCCAACGGTGTTGAGGCGGGTGGGAACAGCCGGGGGTTGAGGGTACTGTGCTAAAAGAGGTGGAGTTATGCAGATCTAAAACGCGTGGATTGCAGCAGCAGCAAGCCGAAAAGTGCAGGCATGTGAGGGATCTAGAGGTTGACAGCATGTCTTCTTAACGGGAGTCCAGGTGGCCATCTCCACAAATGGACTTTTCAGAATCCTTGGGTGGCACCGTAGTCGGAAACCAATTCTGGTTATCGCTTCTCGACCTTTTGGCTAAGATCAAGTGTAGTATCTGTTCTTATCAGTTTAATATCTGATACGTCCCCTATCTGGGGACCATATATTAAATGGATTTTTAGAACAGGGAGATGGAAAAAGAGCTTGCTCTGTCCACTCCACGCATTGACCTGGTATTGCAGTATCTCCAGGACCGGTGCACCCCTTCTTTAATGCAGTTTCTAAAATCAGAAAGAATTGAATTCAATGCTTTTTGTTCATTTTGCTTGTTTGTCGGATTTTGGGATGGACTCTTTGGCTTTGCTTTTCTTCTCCTCATTGGATTTTTCATGTTAAAAGTTGCAGAAGCCAGATGACAAGCTCATTTTGGTTCAACTTCAGCAACTGTGCATTGCATTGCCATGTAATGTAATGTAATGCAATGCTATCTATCTAGCTCTCCCTCTATACTTCCTTTTGGATAAACAGACATATTAGGCAAGCATTTTGGAGCTTTCACCTAAATAACTACAGGTGGTGAGATAAGCTGCACAATATAATTGACCTTTCAGTATATTGTTGCACACACACCATCTATTTAGCAAATGCCCTTGTTATCAACAGCAGCCTTTTAAACTCACCTGAGCTAACAGGTATGTGAGCTGGTTACTCTGCTGCGCTTAAAATTTCTTTTTTGGTTTGCTACAATGCCTTTTCTGAAACGTTGTCTCCCTCTGCTGGAACACTGACTTCTTTCATTTAATGCCTGCAGACTATAAAAGAGAAACCAACCCAAAAAGTTTGGTTGATTAGTCTGTGGCATTCTTTTAAACTGTTGCTTATGGCGGTCTCTGTGAGCTTCTCAGTGACATTCAGCCATCCAGGTATCCCGCCTGCAGTAGACGGAATGTGGCAATGGAACGCTGGCTGCGCGTGTCATAATAGGCTCTGAGCCTTTATATACCTGCGCACAGCAGCAGCCACCTTCAGTCTGCTGCTGGACAGCCAGCAGCAGCAGCAGCAGGAGAGGTAATTAATCAGCAACCCTCCTGCTAAGGGTAGACAGCTGCTCGTTCCACCCCCCCCCCGCCTTAATTGGTTCTCCTCCCTTCCAACGGTGTTGAGGCGGGTGGGAACAGCCGGGGGTTGAGGGTACTGTGCTAAAAGAGGTGGAGTTATGCAGATCTAAAACGCGTGGATTGCAGCAGCAGCAAGCCGAAAAGTGCAGGCATGTGAGGGATCTAGAGGTTGACAGCATGTCTTCTTAACGGGAGTCCAGGTGGCCATCTCCACAAATGGACTTTTCAGAATCCTTGGGTGGCACCGTAGTCGGAAACCAATTCTGGTTATCGCTTCTCGGCCTTTTGGCTAAGATCAAGTGTAGTATCTTTCGAAAAGGCGGTTTTGGATGTTGGCCGCCCTAGTAGATTGATACATTATGCACACTGGGGTTTAGGCGCTTGTTAGTACGCCAGGTGGCTAATATAGTCATCTGGTGGAAAGCATGGCCCCCCAGGATCGACGCCATTGGGCCGGGGAAGATCGAAAGCCCGAAGTGTGAAGTGCCCCAGGAGTGGTGACCCTGGGGTGCCTTAACTCACTGGGATTGGGAACCCCACTTGAGTTTATGGCACATTTGCACAAGCACTTCAAATTTTCTTTCTTCGCACACACCCTTATTCCGGGCCTTCTGGCCTTAGGATGGGGAATTTTTCAATTCCCGGTCGAAGGTCCGGGCAGTATTATACTGTGAAACCTTCACTATTTATTTAATTTCTTTGTCACTGTGTGTCCACTTATTCACGTGTGTCACGTCCTACTAGGATTTTGTCGGGATGCGGTTCCCTTACGGGTTCCTCTCTTGGCAGGTCTAGGGGGGGAGTGTGTGGCCATCAGGTTCCGCTCCCCCCTGAACCCCCCTGGCTCTCCTCTTTTGGGAGGAGAGCGTTGTTGGCTCCCCTCTTCCGGGAGGGGAGCACAGTCTTTGGCTCCCAGTGCCTTGCTCGGGTGAGAACTCGGGCAGGTGCTGGGGGTAAGATTGGGTCGCCTCTGGCTTCGGCTGGAGGTGGCTTTTTGTCCCTGTTCCTCGCTGTGGCCTTTTGGCTCGGAGGGACGGGGAATGGTTTGGGGGACCCTTCTCCTTTTGGAGAGGGTTTCAAGAAGACCAGCATCCTAGTGCACTTTTTTTGTGGCACTTGTCACTTTTTTAAGCGCACTCGGGTTTTGTACACGAATTCGGGCTTTCGATAAAAAAAAAAAAAAAAAAAAAATCTGTTCTTATCAGTTTAATATCTGATACGTCCCCTATCTGGGGACCATATATTAAATGGATTTTTAGAACAGGGAGATGGAAAAAGAGCTTGCTCTGTCCACTCCACGCATTGACCTGGTATTGCAGTATCTCCAGGACCGGTGCACCCCTTCTTTAATGCAGTTTCTAAAATCAGAAAGAATTGAATTCAATGCTTTTTGTTCATTTTGCTTGTTTGTCGGATTTTGGGATGGACTCTTTGGCTTTGCTTTTCTTCTCCTCATTGGATTTTTCATGTTAAAAGTTGCAGAAGCCAGATGACAAGCTCATTTTGGTTCAACTTCAGCAACTGTGCATTGCATTGCCATGTAATGTAATGTAATGCAATGCTATCTATCTAGCTCTCCCTCTATACTTCCTTTTGGATAAACAGACATATTAGGCAAGCATTTTGGAGCTTTCACCTAAATAACTACAGGTGGTGAGATAAGCTGCACAATATAATTGACCTTTCAGTATATTGTTGCACACACACCATCTATTTAGCAAATGCCCTTGTTATCAACAGCAGCCTTTTAAACTCACCTGAGCTAACAGGTATGTGAGCTGGTTACTCTGCTGCGCTTAAAATTTCTTTTTTGGTTTGCTACAATGCCTTTTCTGAAACGTTGTCTCCCTCTGCTGGAACACTGACTTCTTTCATTTAATGCCTGCAGACTATAAAAGAGAAACCAACCCAAAAAGTTTGGTTGATTAGTCTGTGGCATTCTTTTAAACTGTTGCTTATGGCGGTCTCTGTGAGCTTCTCAGTGACATTCAGCCATCCAGGTATCCCGCCTGCAGTAGACGGAATGTGGCAATGGAACTCTGGCTGCGCGTGTCATAATAGGCTCTGAGCCTTTATATACCTGCGCACAGCAGCAGCCACCTTCAGTCTGCTGCTGGACAGCCAGCAGCAGCAGCAGCAGGAGAGGTAATTAATCAGCAACCCTCCTGCTAAGGGTAGACAGCTGCTCGTTCCACCCCCCCCCCGCCTTAATTGGTTCTCCTCCCTTCCAACGGTGTTGAGGCGGGTGGGAACAGCCGGGGGTTGAGGGTACTGTGCTAAAAGAGGTGGAGTTATGCAGATCTAAAACGCGTGGATTGCAGCAGCAGCAAGCCGAAAAGTGCAGGCATGTGAGGGATCTAGAGGTTGACAGCATGTCTTCTTAACGGGAGTCCAGGTGGCCATCTCCACAAATGGACTTTTCAGAATCCTTGGGTGGCACCGTAGTCGGAAACCAATTCTGGTTATCGCTTCTCGGCCTTTTGGCTAAGATCAAGTGTAGTATCTGTTCTTATCAGTTTAATATCTGATACGTCCCCTATCTGGGGACCATATATTAAATGGATTTTTAGAACAGGGAGATGGAAAAAGAGCTTGCTCTGTCCACTCCACGCATTGACCTGGTATTGCAGTATCTCCAGGACCGGTGCACCCCTTCTTTAATGCAGTTTCTAAAATCAGAAAGAATTGAATTCAATGCTTTTTGTTCATTTTGCTTGTTTGTCGGATTTTGGGATGGACTCTTTGGCTTTGCTTTTCTTCTCCTCATTGGATTTTTCATGTTAAAAGTTGCAGAAGCCAGATGACAAGCTCATTTTGGTTCAACTTCAGCAACTGTGCATTGCATTGCCATGTAATGTAATGTAATGCAATGCTATCTATCTAGCTCTCCCTCTATACTTCCTTTTGGATAAACAGACATATTAGGCAAGCATTTTGGAGCTTTCACCTAAATAACTACAGGTGGTGAGATAAGCTGCACAATATAATTGACCTTTCAGTATATTGTTGCACACACACCATCTATTTAGCAAATGCCCTTGTTATCAACAGCAGCCTTTTAAACTCACCTGAGCTAACAGGTATGTGAGCTGGTTACTCTGCTGCGCTTAAAATTTCTTTTTTGGTTTGCTACAATGCCTTTTCTGAAACGTTGTCTCCCTCTGCTGGAACACTGACTTCTTTCATTTAATGCCTGCAGACTATAAAAGAGAAACCAACCCAAAAAGTTTGGTTGATTAGTCTGTGGCATTCTTTTAAACTGTTGCTTATGGCGGTCTCTGTGAGCTTCTCAGTGACATTCAGCCATCCAGGTATCCCGCCTGCAGTAGACGGAATGTGGCAATGGAACGCTGGCTGCGCGTGTCATAATAGGCTCTGAGCCTTTATATACCTGCGCACAGCAGCAGCCACCTTCAGTCTGCTGCTGGACAGCCAGCAGCAGCAGCAGCAGGAGAGGTAATTAATCAGCAACCCTCCTGCTAAGGGTAGACAGCTGCTCGTTCCACCCCCCCCCCGCCTTAATTGGTTCTCCTCCCTTCCAACGGTGTTGAGGCGGGTGGGAACAGCCGGGGGTTGAGGGTACTGTGCTAAAAGAGGTGGAGTTATGCAGATCTAAAACGCGTGGATTGCAGCAGCAGCAAGCCGAAAAGTGCAGGCATGTGAGGGATCTAGAGGTTGACAGCATGTCTTCTTAACGGGAGTCCAGGTGGCCATCTCCACAAATGGACTTTTCAGAATCCTTGGGTGGCACCGTAGTCGGAAACCAATTCTGGTTATCGCTTCTCGGCCTTTTGGCTAAGATCAAGTGTAGTATCTGTTCTTATCAGTTTAATATCTGATACGTCCCCTATCTGGGGACCATATATTAAATGGATTTTTAGAACAGGGAGATGGAAAAAGAGCTTGCTCTGTCCACTCCACGCATTGACCTGGTATTGCAGTATCTCCAGGACCGGTGCACCCTTTCTTTAATGCAGTTTCTAAAATCAGAAAGAATTGAATTCAATGCTTTTTGTTCATTTTGCTTGTTTGTCGGATTTTGGGATGGACTCTTTGGCTTTGCTTTTCTTCTCCTCATTGGATTTTTCATGTTAAAAGTTGCAGAAGCCAGATGACAAGCTCATTTTGGTTCAACTTCAGCAACTGTGCATTGCATTGCCATGTAATGTAATGTAATGCAATGCTATCTATCTAGCTCTCCCTCTATACTTCCTTTTGGATAAACACACATATTAGGCAAGCATTTTGGAGCTTTCACCTAAATAACTACAGGTGGTGAGATAAGCTGCACAATATAATTGACCTTTCAGTATATTGTTGCACACACACCATCTATTTAGCAAATGCCCTTGTTATCAACAGCAGCCTTTTAAACTCACCTGAGCTAACAGGTATGTGAGCTGGTTACTCTGCTGCGCTTAAAATTTCTTTTTTGGTTTGCTGCAATGCCTTTTCTGAAACGTTGTCTCCCTCTGCTGGAACACTGACTTCTTTCATTTAATGCCTGCAGACTATAAAAGAGAAACCAACCCAAAAAGTTTTGTTGATTAGTCTGTGGCATTCTTTTAAACTGTTGCTTATGGCGGTCTCTGTGAGCTTCTCAGTGACATTCAGCCATCCAGGTATCCCGCCTGCAGTAGACGGAATGTGGCAATGGAACGCTGGCTGCGCGTGTCATAATAGGCTCTGAGCCTTTATATACCTGCGCACAGCAGCAGCCACCTTCAGTCTGCTGCTGGACAGCCAGCAGCAGCAGCAGGAGAGGTAATTAATCAGCAACCCTCCTGCTAAGGGTAGACAGCTGCTCGTTCCACCCCCCCCCCCCGCCTTAATTGGTTCTCCTCCCTTCCAACGGTGTTGAGGCGGGTGGGAACAGCCGGGGGTTGAGGGTACTGTGCTAAAAGAGGTGGAGTTATGCAGATCTAAAACGCGTGGATTGCAGCAGCAGCAAGCCGAAAAGTGCAGGCATGTGAGGGATCTAGAGGTTGACAGCATGTCTTCTTAACGGGAGTCCAGGTGGCCATCTCCACAAATGGACTTTTCAGAATCCTTGGGTGGCACCGTAGTCGGAAACCAATTCTGGTTATCGCTTCTCGGCCTTTTGGCTAAGATCAAGTGTAGTATCTGTTCTTATCAGTTTAATATCTGATACGTCCCCTATCTGGGGACCATATATTAAATGGATTTTTAGAACAGGGAGATGGAAAAAGAGCTTGCTCTGTCCACTCCACGCATTGACCTGGTATTGCAGTATCTCCAGGACCGGTGCACCCCTTCTTTAATGCAGTTTCTAAAATCAGAAAGAATTGAATTCAATGCTTTTTGTTCATTTTGCTTGTTTGTCGGATTTTGGGATGGACTCTTTGGCTTTGCTTTTCTTCTCCTCATTGGATTTTTCATGTTAAAAGTTGCAGAAGCCAGATGACAAGCTCATTTTGGTTCAACTTCAGCAACTGTGCATTGCATTGCCATGTAATGTAATGTAATGCAATGCTATCTATCTAGCTCTCCCTCTATACTTCCTTTTGGATAAACAGACATATTAGGCAAGCATTTTGGAGCTTTCACCTAAATAACTACAGGTGGTGAGATAAGCTGCACAATATAATTGACCTTTCAGTATTTTGTTGCACACACACCATCTATTTAGCAAATGCCCTTGTTATCAACAGCAGCCTTTTAAACTCACCTGAGCTAACAGGTATGTGAGCTGGTTACTCTGCTGCGCTTAAAATTTCTTTTTTGGTTTGCTACAATGCCTTTTCTGAAACGTTGTCTCCCTCTGCTGGAACACTGACTTCTTTCATTTAATGCCTGCAGACTATAAAAGAGAAACCAACCCAAAAAGTTTGGTTGATTAGTCTGTGGCATTCTTTTAAACTGTTGCTTATGGCGGTCTCTGTGAGCTTCTCAGTGACATTCAGCCATCCAGGTATCACGCCTGCAGTAGACGGAATGTGGCAATGGAACGCTGGCTGCGCGTGTCATAATAGGCTCTGAGCCTTTATATACCTGCGCACAGCAGCAGCCACCTTCAGTCTGCTGCTGGACAGCCAGCAGCAGCAGCAGCAGGAGAGGTAATTAATCAGCAACCCTCCTGCTAAGGGTAGACAGCTGCTCGTTCCACCCCCCCCCCCGCCTAATTGGTTCTCCTCCCTTCCAACGGTGTTGAGGCGGGTGGGAACAGCCGGGGGTTGAGGGTACTGTGCTAAAAGAGGTGGAGTTATGCAGATCTAAAACGCGTGGATTGCAGCAGCAGCAAGCCGAAAAGTGCAGGCATGTGAGGGATCTAAAGGTTGACAGCATGTCTTCTTAACGGGAGTCCAGGTGGCCATCTCCACAAATGGACTTTTCAGAATCCTTGGGTGGCACGGTAGTCGGAAACCAATTCTGGTTATCGCTTCTCGGCCTTTTGGCTAAGATCAAGTGTAGTATCTGTTCTTATCAGTTTAATATCTGATACGTCCCCTATCTGGGGACCATATATTAAATGGATTTTTAGAACAGGGAGATGGAAAAAGAGCTTGCTCTGTCCACTCCACGCATTGACCTGGTATTGCAGTATCTCCAGGACCGGTGCACCCCTTCTTTAATGCAGTTTCTAAAATCAGAAAGAATTGAATTCAATGCTTTTTGTTCATTTTGCTTGTTTGTCGGATTTTGGGATGGACTCTTTGGCTTTGCTTTTCTTCTCCTCATTGGATTTTTCATGTTAAAAGTTGCAGAAGCCAGATGACAAGCTCATTTTGGTTCAACTTCAGCAACTGTGCATTGCATTGCCATGTAATGTAATGTAATGCAATGCTATCTATCTAGCTCTCCCTCTATACTTCCTTTTGGATAAACAGACATATTAGGCAAGCATTTTGGAGCTTTCACCTAAATAACTACAGGTGGTGAGATAAGCTGCACAATATAATTGACCTTTCAGTATATTGTTGCACACACACCATCTATTTAGCAAATGCCCTTGTTATCAACAGCAGCCTTTTAAACTCACCTGAGCTAACAGGTATGTGAGCTGGTTACTCTGCTGCGCTTAAAATTTCTTTTTTGGTTTGCTACAATGCCTTTTCTGAAACGTTGTCTCCCTCTGCTGGAACACTGACTTCTTTCATTTAATGCCTGCAGACTATAAAAGAGAAACCAACCCAAAAAGTTTGGTTGATTAGTCTGTGGCATTCTTTTAAACTGTTGCTTATGGCGGTCTCTGTGAGCTTCTCAGTGACATTCAGCCATCCAGGTATCCCGCCTGCAGTAGACGGAATGTGGCAATGGAACGCTGGCTGCGCGTGTCATAATAGGCTCTGAGCCTTTATATACCTGCGCACAGCAGCAGCCACCTTCAGTCTGCTGCTGGACAGCCAGCAGCAGCAGCAGCAGGAGAGGTAATTAATCAGCAACCCTCCTGCTAAGGGTAGACAGCTGCTCGTTCCACCCCCCCCCCGCCTTAATTGGTTCTCCTCCCTTCCAACGGTGTTGAGGCGGGTGGGAACAGCCGGGGGTTGAGGGTACTGTGCTAAAAGAGGTGGAGTTATGCAGATCTAAAACGCGTGGATTGCAGCAGCAGCAAGCCGAAAAGTGCAGGCATGTGAGGGATCTAGAGGTTGACAGCATGTCTTCTTAACGGGAGTCCAGGTGGCCATCTCCACAAATGGACTTTTCAGAATCCTTGGGTGGCACCGTAGTCGGAAACCAATTCTGGTTATCGCTTCTCGGCCTTTTGGCTAAGATCAAGTGTAGTATCTGTTCTTATCAGTTTAATATCTGATACGTCCCCTATCTGGGGACCATATATTAAATGGATTTTTAGAACAGGGAGATGGAAAAAGAGCTTGCTCTGTCCACTCCACGCATTGACCTGGTATTGCAGTATCTCCAGGACTGGTGCACCCCTTCTTTAATGCAGTTTCTAAAATCAGAAAGAATTGAATTCAATGCTTTTTGTTCATTTTGCTTGTTTGTCGGATTTTGGGATGGACTCTTTGGCTTTGCTTTTCTTCTCCTCATTGGATTTTTCATGTTAAAAGTTGCAGAAGCCAGATGACAAGCTCATTTTGGTTCAACTTCAGCAACTGTGCATTGCATTGCCATGTAATGTAATGTAATGCAATGCTATCTATCTAGCTCTCCCTCTATACTTCCTTTTGGATAAACAGACATATTAGGCAAGCATTTTGGAGCTTTCACCTAAATAACTACAGGTGGTGAGATAAGCTGCACAATATAATTGACCTTTCAGTATATTGTTGCACACACACCATCTATTTAGCAAATGCCCTTGTTATCAACAGCAGCCTTTTAAACTCACCTGAGCTAACAGGTATGTGAGCTGGTTACTCTGCTGCGCTTAAAATTTCTTTTTTGGTTTGCTACAATGCCTTTTCTGAAACGTTGTCTCCCTCTGCTGGAACACTGACTTCTTTCATTTAATGCCTGCAGACTATAAAAGAGAAACCAACCCAAAAAGTTTGGTTGATTAGTCTGTGGCATTCTTTTAAACTGTTGCTTATGGCGGTCTCTGTGAGCTTCTCAGTGACATTCAGCCATCCAGGTATCCCGCCTGCAGTAGACGGAATGTGGCAATGGAACGCTGGCTGCACGTGTCATAATAGGCTCTGAGCCTTTATATACCTGCGCACAGCAGCAGCCACCTTCAGTCTGCTGCTGGACAGCCAGCAGCAGCAGCAGCAGGAGAGGTAATTAATCAGCAACCCTCCTGCTAAGGGTAGACAGCTGCTCGTTCCACCCCCCCCCCCCCGCCTTAATTGGTTCTCCTCCCTTCCAACGGTGTTGAGGCGGGTGGGAACAGCCGGGGGTTGAGGGTACTGTGCTAAAAGAGGTGGAGTTATGCAGATCTAAAACGCGTGGATTGCAGCAGCAGCAAGCCGAAAAGTGCAGGCATGTGAGGGATCTAGAGGTTGACAGCATGTCTTCTTAACGGGAGTCCAGGTGGCCATCTCCACAAATGGACTTTTCAGAATCCTTGGGTGGCACCGTAGTCGGAAACCAATTCTGGTTATCGCTTCTCGGCCTTTTGGCTAAGATCAAGTGTAGTATCTGTTCTTATCAGTTTAATATCTGATACGTCCCCTATCTGGGGACCATATATTAAATGGATTTTTAGAACAGGGAGATGGAAAAAGAGCTTGCTCTGTCCACTCCACGCATTGACCTGGTATTGCAGTATCTCCAGGACCGGTGCACCCCTTCTTTAATGCAGTTTCTAAAATCAGAAAGAATTGAATTCAATGCTTTTTGTTCATTTTGCTTGTTTGTCGGATTTTGGGATGGACTCTTTGGCTTTGCTTTTCTTCTCCTCATTGGATTTTTCATGTTAAAAGTTGCAGAAGCCAGATGACAAGCTCATTTTGGTTCAACTTCAGCAACTGTGCATTGCATTGCCATGTAATGTAATGTAATGCAATGCTATCTATCTAGCTCTCCCTCTATACTTCCTTTTGGATAAACAGACATATTAGGCAAGCATTTTGGAGCTTTCACCTAAATAACTACAGGTGGTGAGATAAGCTGCACAATATAATTGACCTTTCAGTATATTGTTGCACACACACCATCTATTTAGCAAATGCCCTTGTTATCAACAGCAGCCTTTTAAACTCACCTGAGCTAACAGGTATGTGAGCTGGTTACTCTGCTGCGCTTAAAATTTCTTTTTTGGTTTGCTACAATGCCTTTTCTGAAACGTTGTCTCCCTCTGCTGGAACACTGACTTCTTTCATTTAATGCCTGCAGACTATAAAAGAGAAACCAACCCAAAAAGTTTGGTTGATTAGTCTGTGGCATTCTTTTAAACTGTTGCTTATGGCGGTCTCTGTGAGCTTCTCAGTGACATTCAGCCATCCAGGTATCCCGCCTGCAGTAGACGGAATGTGGCAATGGAACGCTGGCTGCGCGTGTCATAATAGGCTCTGAGCCTTTATATACCTGCGCACAGCAGCAGCCACCTTCAGTCTGCTGCTGGACAGCCAGCAGCAGCAGCAGCAGGAGAGGTAATTAATCAGCAACCCTCCTGCTAAGGGTAGACAGCTGCTCGTTCCACCCCTCCCCCCCCGCCTTAATTGGTTCTCCTCCCTTCCAACGGTGTTGAGGCGGGTGGGAACAGCCGGGGGTTGAGGGTACTGTGCTAAAAGAGGTGGAGTTATGCAGATCTAAAACGCGTGGATTGCAGCAGCAGCAAGCCGAAAAGTGCAGGCATGTGAGGGATCTAGAGGTTGACAGCATGTCTTCTTAACGGGAGTCCAGGTGGCCATCTCCACAAATGGACTTTTCAGAATCCTTGGGTGGCACCGTAGTCGGAAACCAATTCTGGTTATCGCTTCTCGGCCTTTTGGCTAAGATCAAGTGTAGTATCTGTTCTTATCAGTTTAATATCTGATACGTCCCCTATCTGGGGACCATATATTAAATGGATTTTTAGAACAGGGAGATGGAAAAAGAGCTTGCTCTGTCCACTCCACGCATTGACCTGGTATTGCAGTATCTCCAGGACCGGTGCACCCCTTCTTTAATGCAGTTTCTAAAATCAGAAAGAATTGAATTCAATGCTTTTTGTTCATTTTGCTTGTTTGTCGGATTTTGGGATGGACTCTTTGGCTTTGCTTTTCTTCTCCTCATTGGATTTTTCATGTTAAAAGTTGCAGAAGCCAGATGACAAGCTCATTTTGGTTCAACTTCAGCAACTGTGCATTGCATTGCCATGTAATGTAATGTAATGCAATGCTATCTATCTAGCTCTCCCTCTATACTTCCTTTTGGATAAACAGACATATTAGGCAAGCATTTTGGAGCTTTCACCTAAATAACTACAGGTGGTGAGATAAGCTGCACAATATAATTGACCTTTCAGTATATTGTTGCACACACACCATCTATTTAGCAAATGCCCTTGTTATCAACAGCAGCCTTTTAAACTCACCTGAGCTAACAGGTATGTGAGCTGGTTACTCTGCTGCGCTTAAAATTTCTTTTTTGGTTTGCTACAATGCCTTTTCTGAAACGTTGTCTCCCTCTGCTGGAACACTGACTTCTTTCATTTAATGCCTGCAGACTATAAAAGAGAAACCAACCCAAAAAGTTTGGTTGATTAGTCTGTGGCATTCTTTTAAACTGTTGCTTATGGCGGTCTCTGTGAGCTTCTCAGTGACATTCAGCCATCCAGGTATCCCGCCTGCAGTAGACGGAATGTGGCAATGGAACGCTGGCTGCGCGTGTCATAATAGGCTCTGAGCCTTTATATACCTGCGCACAGCAGCAGCCACCTTCAGTCTGCTGCTGGACAGCCAGCAGCAGCAGCAGCAGGAGAGGTAATTAATCAGCAACCCTCCTGCTAAGGGTAGACAGCTGCTCGTTCCACCCCCCCCCCCCGCCTTAATTGGTTCTCCTCCCTTCCAACGGTGTTGAGGCGGGTGGGAACAGCCGGGGGTTGAGGGTACTGTGCTAAAAGAGATGGAGTTATGCAGATCTAAAACGCGTGGATTGCAGCAGCAGCAAGCCGAAAAGTGCAGGCATGTGAGGGATCTAGAGGTTGACAGCATGTCTTCTTAACGGGAGTCCAGGTGGCCATCTCCACAAATGGACTTTTCAGAATCCTTGGGTGGCACCGTAGTCGGAAACCAATTCTGGTTATCGCTTCTCGGCCTTTTGGCTAAGATCAAGTGTAGTATCTGTTCTTATCAGTTTAATATCTGATACGTCCCCTATCTGGGGACCATATATTAAATGGATTTTTAGAACAGGGAGATGGAAAAAGAGCTTGCTCTGTCCACTCCACGCATTGACCTGGTATTGCAGTATCTCCAGGACCGGTGCACCCCTTCTTTAATGCAGTTTCTAAAATCAGAAAGAATTGAATTCAATGCTTTTTGTTCATTTTGCTTGTTTGTCGGATTTTGGGATGGACTCTTTGGCTTTGCTTTTCTTCTCCTCATTGGATTTTTCATGTTAAAAGTTGCAGAAGCCAGATGACAAGCTCATTTTGGTTCAACTTCAGCAACTGTGCATTGCATTGCCATGTAATGTAATGTAATGCAATGCTATCTATCTAGCTCTCCCTCTATACTTCCTTTTGGATAAACAGACATATTAGGCAAGCATTTTGGAGCTTTCACCTAAATAACTACAGGTGGTGAGATAAGCTGCACAATATAATTGACCTTTCAGTATATTGTTGCACACACACCATCTATTTAGCAAATGCCCTTGTTATCAACAGCAGCCTTTTAAACTCACCTGAGCTAACAGGTATGTGAGCTGGTTACTCTGCTGCGCTTAAAATTTCTTTTTTGGTTTGCTACAATGCCTTTTCTGAAACGTTGTCTCCCTCTGCTGGAACACTGACTTCTTTCATTTAATGCCTGCAGACTATAAAAGAGAAACCAACCCAAAAAGTTTGGTTGATTAGTCTGTGGCATTCTTTTAAACTGCTGCTTATGGCGGTCTCTGTGAGCTTCTCAGTGACAATCAGCCATCCAGGTATCTCGCCTGCAGTAGACGGAATGTGGCAATGGAACGCTGGCTGCGCGTGTCATAATAGGCTCTGAGCCTTTATATACCTGCGCACAGCAGCAGCCACCTTCAGTCTGCTGCTGGACAGCCAGCAGCAGCAGCAGCAGGAGAGGTAATTAATCAGCAACCCTCCTGCTAAGGGTAGACAGCTGCTCGTTCCACCCCCCCCCCCCGCCTTAATTGGTTCTCCTCCCTTCCAACGGTGTTGAGGCGGGTGGGAACAGCCGGGGGTTGAGGGTACTGTGCTAAAAGAGGTGGAGTTATGCAGATCTAAAACGCGTGGATTGCAGCAGCAGCAAGCCGAAAAGTGCAGGCATGTGAGGGATCTAGAGGTTGACAGCATGTCTTCTTAACGGGAGTCCAGGTGGCCATCTCCACAAATGGACTTTTCAGAATCCTTGGGTGGCACCGTAGTCGGAAACCAATTCTGGTTATCGCTTCTCGGCCTTTTGGCTAAGATCAAGTGTAGTATCTGTTCTTATCAGTTTAATATCTGATACGTCCCCTATCTGGGGACCATATATTAAATGGATTTTTAGAACAGGGAGATGGAAAAAGAGCTTGCTCTGTCCACTCCACGCATTGACCTGGTATTGCAGTATCTCCAGGACCGGTGCACCCCTTCTTTAATGCAGTTTCTAAAATCAGAAAGAATTGAATTCAATGCTTTTTGTTCATTTTGCTTGTTTGTCGGATTTTGGGATGGACTCTTTGGCTTTGCTTTTCTTCTCCTCATTGGATTTTTCATGTTAAAAGTTGCAGAAGCCAGATGACAAGCTCATTTTGGTTCAACTTCAGCAACTGTGCATTGCATTGCCATGTAATGTAATGTAATGCAATGCTATCTATCTAGCTCTCCCTCTATACTTCCTTTTGGATAAACAGACATATTAGGCAAGCATTTTGGAGCTTTCACCTAAATAACTACAGGTGGTGAGATAAGCTGCACAATATAATTGACCTTTCAGTATATTGTTGCACACACACCATCTATTTAGCAAATGCCCTTGTTATCAACAGCAGCCTTTTAAACTCACCTGAGCTAACAGGTATGTGAGCTGGTTACTCTGCTGCGCTTAAAATTTCTTTTTTGGTTTGCTACAATGCCTTTTCTGAAACGTTGTCTCCCTCTGCTGGAACACTGACTTCTTTCATTTAATGCCTGCAGACTATAAAAGAGAAACCAACCCAAAAAGTTTGGTTGATTAGTCTGTGGCATTCTTTTAAACTGTTGCTTATGGCGGTCTCTGTGAGCTTCTCAGTGACATTCAGCCATCCAGGTATCCCGCCTGCAGTAGACGGAATGTGGCAATGGAACGCTGGCTGCGCGTGTCATAATAGGCTCTGAGCCTTTATATACCTGCGCACAGCAGCAGCCACCTTCAGTCTGCTGCTGGACAGCCAGCAGCAGCAGCAGCAGGAGAGGTAATTAATCAGCAACCCTCCTGCTAAGGGTAGACAGCTGCTCGTTCCACCCCCCCCCCCGCCTTAATTGGTTCTCCTCCCTTCCAACGGTGTTGAGGCGGGTGGGAACAGCCGGGGGTTGAGGGTACTGTGCTAAAAGAGGTGGAGTTATGCAGATCTAAAACGCGTGGATTGCAGCAGCAGCAAGCCGAAAAGTGCAGGCATGTGAGGGATCTAGAGGTTGACAGCATGTCTTCTTAACGGGAGTCCAGGTGGCCATCTCCACAAATGGACTTTTCAGAATCCTTGGGTGGCACCGTAGTCGGAAACCAATTCTGGTTATCGCTTCTCAGCCTTTTGGCTAAGATCAAGTGTAGTATCTGTTCTTATCAGTTTAATATCTGATACGTCCCCTATCTGGGGACCATATATTAAATGGATTTTTAGAACAGGGAGATGGAAAAAGAGCTTGCTCTGTCCACTCCACGCATTGACCTGGTATTGCAGTATCTCCAGGACCGGTGCACCCCTTCTTTAATGCAGTTTCTAAAATCAGAAAGAATTGAATTCAATGCTTTTTGTTCATTTTGCTTGTTTGTCGGATTTTGGGATGGACTCTTTGGCTTTGCTTTTCTTCTCCTCATTGGATTTTTCATGTTAAAAGTTGCAGAAGCCAGATGACAAGCTCATTTTGGTTCAACTTCAGCAACTGTGCATTGCATTGCCATGTAATGTAATGTAATGCAATGCTATCTATCTAGCTCTCCCTCTATACTTCCTTTTGGATAAACAGACATATTAGGCAAGCATTTTGGAGCTTTCACCTAAATAACTACAGGTGGTGAGATAAGCTGCACAATATAATTGACCTTTCAGTATATTGTTGCACACACACCATCTATTTAGCAAATGCCCTTGTTATCAACAGCAGCCTTTTAAACTCACCTGAGCTAACAGGTATGTGAGCTGGTTACTCTGCTGCGCTTAAAATTTCTTTTTTGGTTTGCTACAATGCCTTTTCTGAAACGTTGTCTCCCTCTGCTGGAACACTGACTTCTTTCATTTAATGACTGCAGACTATAAAAGAGAAACCAACCCAAAAAGTTTGGTTGATTAGGCTGTGGCATTCTTTTAAACTGTTGCTTATGGCGGTCTCTGTGAGCTTCTCAGTGACATTCAGCCATCCAGGTATCCCGCCTGCAGTAGACGGAATGTGGCAATGGAACGCTGGCTGCGCGTGTCATAATAGGCTCTGAGCCTTTATATACCTGCGCACAGCAGCAGCCACCTTCAGTCTGCTGCTGGACAGCCAGCAGCAGCAGCAGCAGGAGAGGTAATTAATCAGCAACCCTCCTGCTAAGGGTAGACAGCTGCTCGTTCCACCCCCCCCCCGCCTTAATTGGTTCTCCTCCCTTCCAACGGTGTTGAGGCGGGTGGGAACAGCCGGGGGTTGAGGGTACTGTGCTAAAAGAGGTGGAGTTATGCAGATCTAAAACGCGTGGATTGCAGCAGCAGCAAGCCGAAAAGTGCAGGCATGTGAGGGATCTAGAGGTTGACAGCATGTCTTCTTAACGGGAGTCCAGGTGGCCATCTCCACAAATGGACTTTTCAGAATCCTTGGGTGGCACCGTAGTCGGAAACCAATTCTGGTTATCGCTTCTCGGCCTTTTGGCTAAGATCAAGTGTAGTATCTGTTCTTATCAGTTTAATATCTGATACGTCCCCTATCTGGGGACCATATATTAAATGGATTTTTAGAACAGGGAGATGGAAAAAGAGCTTGCTCTGTCCACTCCACGCATTGACCTGGTATTGCAGTATCTCCAGGACCGGTGCACCCCTTCTTTAATGCAGTTTCTAAAATCAGAAAGAATTGAATTCAATGCTTTTTGTTCATTTTGCTTGTTTGTCGGATTTTGGGATGGACTCTTTGGCTTTGCTTTTCTTCTCCTCATTGGATTTTTCATGTTAAAAGTTGCAGAAGCCAGATGACAAGCTCATTTTGGTTCAACTTCAGCAACTGTGCATTGCATTGCCATGTAATGTAATGTAATGCAATGCTATCTATCTAGCTCTCCCTCTATACTTCCTTTTGGATAAACAGACATATTAGGCAAGCATTTTGGAGCTTTCACCTAAATAACTACAGGTGGTGAGATAAGCTGCACAATATAATTGACCTTTCAGTATATTGTTGCACACACACCATCTATTTAGCAAATGCCCTTGTTATCAACAGCAGCCTTTTAAACTCACCTGAGCTAACAGGTATGTGAGCTGGTTACTCTGCTGCGCTTAAAATTTCTTTTTTGGTTTGCTACAATGCCTTTTCTGAAACGTTGTCTCCCTCTGCTGGAACACTGACTTCTTTCATTTAATGCCTGCAGACTATAAAAGAGAAACCAACCCAAAAAGTTTGGTTGATTAGTCTGTGGCATTCTTTTAAACTGTTGCTTATGGCGGTCTCTGTGAGCTTCTCAGTGACATTCAGCCATTCAGGTATCCCGCCTGCAGTAGACGGAATGTGGCAATGGAACGCTGGCTGCGCGTGTCATAATAGGCTCTGAGCCTTTATATACCTGCGCACAGCAGCAGCCACCTTCAGTCTGCTGCTGGACAGCCAGCAGCAGCAGCAGCAGGAGAGGTAATTAATCAGCAACCCTCCTGCTAAGGGTAGACAGCTGCTCGTTCCACCCCCCCCCCCGCCTTAATTGGTTCTCCTCCCTTCCAACGGTGTTGAGGCGGGTGGGAACAGCCGGGGGTTGAGGGTACTGTGCTAAAAGAGGTGGAGTTATGCAGATCTAAAACGCGTGGATTGCAGCAGCAGCAAGCCGAAAAGTGCAGGCATGTGAGGGATCTAGAGGTTGACAGCATGTCTTCTTAACGGGAGTCCAGGTGGCCATCTCCACAAATGGACTTTTCAGAATCCTTGGGTGGCACCGTAGTCGGAAACCAATTCTGGTTATCGCTTCTCGGCCTTTTGGCTAAGATCAAGTGTAGTATCTGTTCTTATCAGTTTAATATCTGATACGTCCCCTATCTGGGGACCATATATTAAATGGATTTTTAGAACAGGGAGATGGAAAAAGAGCTTGCTCTGTCCACTCCACGCATTGACCTGGTATTGCAGCATCTCCAGGACCGGTGCACCCCTTCTTTAATGCAGTTTCTAAAATCAGAAAGAATTGAATTCAATGCTTTTTGTTCATTTTGCTTGTTTGTCGGATTTTGGGATGGACTCTTTGGCTTTGCTTTTCTTCTCCTCATTGGATTTTTCATGTTAAAAGTTGCAGAAGCCAGATGACAAGCTCATTTTGGTTCAACTTCAGCAACTGTGCATTGCATTGCCATGTAATGTAATGTAATGCAATGCTATCTATCTAGCTCTCCCTCTATACTTCCTTTTGGATAAACAGACATATTAGGCAAGCATTTTGGAGCTTTCACCTAAATAACTACAGGTGGTGAGATAAGCTGCACAATATAATTGACCTTTCAGTATATTGTTGCACACACACCATCTATTTAGCAAATGCCCTTGTTATCAACAGCAGCCTTTTAAACTCACCTGAGCTAACAGGTATGTGAGCTGGTTACTCTGCTGCGCTTAAAATTTCTTTTTTGGTTTGCTACAATGCCTTTTCTGAAACGTTGTCTCCCTCTGCTGGAACACTGACTTCTTTCATTTAATGACTGCAGACTATAAAAGAGAAACCAACCCAAAAAGTTTGGTTGATTAGTCTGTGGCATTCTTTTAAACTGTTGCTTATGGCGGTCTCTGTGAGCTTCTCAGTGACATTCAGCCATCCAGGTATCCCGCCTGCAGTAGACGGAATGTGGCAATGGAACGCTGGCTGCGCGTGTCATAATAGGCTCTGAGCCTTTATATACCTGCGCACAGCAGCAGCCACCTTCAGTCTGCTGCTGGACAGCCAGCAGCAGCAGCAGCAGGAGAGGTAATTAATCAGCAACCCTCCTGCTAAGGGTAGACAGCTGCTCGTTCCACCCCCCCCCGCCTTAATTGGTTCTCCTCCCTTCCAACGGTGTTGAGGCGGGTGGGAACAGCCGGGGGTTGAGGGTACTGTGCTAAAAGAGGTGGAGTTATGCAGATCTAAAACGCGTGGATTGCAGCAGCAGCAAGCCGAAAAGTGCAGGCATGTGAGGGATCTAGAGGTTGACAGCATGTCTTCTTAACGGGAGTCCAGGTGGCCATCTCCACAAATGGACTTTTCAGAATCCTTGGGTGGCACCGTAGTCGGAAACCAATTCTGGTTATCGCTTCTCGGCCTTTTGGCTAAGATCAAGTGTAGTATCTGTTCTTATCAGTTTAATATCTGATACGTCCCCTATCTGGGGACCATATATTAAATGGATTTTTAGAACAGGGAGATGGAAAAAGAGCTTGCTCTGTCCACTCCACGCATTGACCTGGTATTGCAGTATCTCCAGGACCGGTGCACCCCTTCTTTAATGCAGTTTCTAAAATCAGAAAGAATTGAATTCAATGCTTTTTGTTCATTTTGCTTGTTTGTCGGATTTTGGGATGGACTCTTTGGCTTTGCTTTTCTTCTCCTCATTGGATTTTTCATGTTAAAAGTTGCAGAAGCCAGATGACAAGCTCATTTTGGTTCAACTTCAGCAACTGTGCATTGCATTGCCATGTAATGTAATGTAATGCAATGCTATCTATCTAGCTCTCCCTCTATACTTCCTTTTGGATAAACAGACATATTAGGCAAGCATTTTGGAGCTTTCACCTAAATAACTACAGGTGGTGAGATAAGCTGCACAATATAATTGACCTTTCAGTATATTGTTGCACACACACCATCTATTTAGCAAATGCCCTTGTTATCAACAGCAGCCTTTTAAACTCACCTGAGCTAACAGGTATGTGAGCTGGTTACTCTGCTGCGCTTAAAATTTCTTTTTTGGTTTGCTACAATGCCTTTTCTGAAACGTTGTCTCCCTCTGCTGGAACACTGACTTCTTTCATTTAATGCCTGCAGACTATAAAAGAGAAACCAACCCAAAAAGTTTGGTTGATTAGTCTGTGGCATTCTTTTAAACTGTTGCTTATGGCGGTCTCTGTGAGCTTCTCAGTGACATTCAGCCATCCAGGTATCCCGCCTGCAGTAGACGGAATGTGGCAATGGAACGCTGGCTGCGCGTGTCATAATAGGCTCTGAGCCTTTATATACCTGCGCACAGCAGCAGCCACCTTCAGTCTGCTGCTGGACAGCCAGCAGCAGCAGCAGCAGGAGAGGTAATTAATCAGCAACCCTCCTGCTAAGGGTAGACAGCTGCTCGTTCCACCCCCCCCCGCCTTAATTGGTTCTCCTCCCTTCCAACGGTGTTGAGGCGGGTGGGAACAGCCGGGGGTTGAGGGTACTGTGCTAAAAGAGGTGGAGTTATGCAGATCTAAAACGCGTGGATTGCAGCAGCAGCAAGCCGAAAAGTGCAGGCATGTGAGGGATCTAGAGGTTGACAGCATGTCTTCTTAACGGGAGTCCAGGTGGCCATCTCCACAAATGGACTTTTCAGAATCCTTGGGTGGCACCGTAGTCGGAAACCAATTCTGGTTATCGCTTCTCGGCCTTTTGGCTAAGATCAAGTGTAGTATCTGTTCTTATCAGTTTAATATCTGATACGTCCCCTATCTGGGGACCATATATTAAATGGATTTTTAGAACAGGGAGATGGAAAAAGAGCTTGCTCTGTCCACTCCACGCATTGACCTGGTATTGCAGTATCTCCAGGACCGGTGCACCCCTTCTTTAATGCAGTTTCTAAAATCAGAAAGAATTGAATTCAATGCTTTTTGTTCATTTTGCTTGTTTGTCGGATTTTGGGATGGACTCTTTGGCTTTGCTTTTCTTCTCCTCATTGGATTTTTCATGTTAAAAGTTGCAGAAGCCAGATGACAAGCTCATTTTGGTTCAACTTCAGCAACTGTGCATTGCATTGCCATGTAATGTAATGTAATGCAATGCTATC
Source organism: Phyllobates terribilis (assembly GCF_046119375.1). NCBI lineage: Eukaryota > Metazoa > Chordata > Amphibia > Anura > Dendrobatidae > Phyllobates > Phyllobates terribilis. The sequence goes on along the minus strand of NW_027362800.1, from coordinate 8,860,013 downwards.
TATCTAGCTCTCCCTCTATACTTCCTTTTGGATAAACAGACATATTAGGCAAGCATTTTGGAGCTTTCACCTAAATAACTACAGGTGGTGAGATAAGCTGCACAATATAATTGACCTTTCAGTATATTGTTGCACACACACCATCTATTTAGCAAATGCCCTTGTTATCAACAGCAGCCTGTTAAACTCACTTGAGCTAACAGGTATGTGAGCTGGTTACTCTGCTGCGCTTAAAATTTCTTTTTTGGTTTGCTACAATGCCTTTTCTGAAACGTTGTCTCCCTCTGCTGGAACACTGACTTCTTTCATTTAATGCCTGCAGACTATAAAAGAGAAACCAACCCAAAAAGTTTGGTTGATTAGTCTGTGGCATTCTTTTAAACTGTTGCTTATGGCGGTCTCTGTGAGCTTCTCAGTGACATTCAGCCATCCAGGTATCCCGCCTGCAGTAGACGGAATGTGGCAATGGAACGCTGGCTGCGCGTGTCATAATATGCTCTGAGCCTTTATATACCTGCGCACAGCAGCAGCCACCTTCAGTCTGCTGCTGGACAGCCAGCAGCAGCAGCAGCAGGAGAGGTAATTAATCAGCAACCCTCCTGCTAAGGGTAGACAGCTGCTCGTTCCACCCCCCCCCCGCCTTAATTGGTTCTCCTCCCTTCCAACGGTGTTGAGGCGGGTGGGAACAGCCGGGGGTTGAGGGTACTGTGCTAAAAGAGGTGGAGTTATGCAGATCTAAAACGCGTGGATTGCAGCAGCAGCAAGCCGAAAAGTGCAGGCATGTGAGGGATCTAGAGGTTGACAGCATGTCTTCTAACGGGAGTCCAGGTGGCCATCTCCACAAATGGACTTTTCAGAATCCTTGGGTGGCACCGTAGTCGGAAACCAATTCTGGTTATCGCTTCTCGGCCTTTTGGCTAAGATCAAGTGTAGTATCTGTTCTTATCAGTTTAATATCTGATACGTCCCCTATCTGGGGACCATATATTAAATGGATTTTTAGAACAGGGAGATGGAAAAAGAGCTTGCTCTGTCCACTCCACGCATTGACCTGGTATTGCAGTATCTCCAGGACCGGTGCACCCCTTCTTTAATGCAGTTTCTAAAATCAGAAAGAATTGAATTCAATGCTTTTTGTTCATTTTGCTTGTTTGTCGGATTTTGGGATGGACTCTTTGGCTTTGCTTTTCTTCTCCTCATTGGATTTTTCATGTTAAAAGTTGCAGAAGCCAGATGACAAGCTCATTTTGGTTCAACTTCAGCAACTGTGCATTGCATTGCCATGTAATGTAATGTAATGCAATGCTATCTATCTAGCTCTCCCTCTATACTTCCTTTTGGATAAACAGACATATTAGGCAAGAATTTTGGAGCTTTCACCTAAATAACTACAGGTGGTGACATAAGCTGCACAATATAATTGACCTTTCAGTATATTGTTGCACACACACCATCTATTTAGCAAATGCCCTTGTTATCAACAGCAGCCTTTTAAACTCACCTGAGCTAACAGGTATGTGAGCTGGTTACTCTGCTGCGCTTAAAATTTCTTTTTTGGTTTGCTACAATGCCTTTTCTGAAACGTTGTCTCCCTCTGCTGGAACACTGACTTCTTTCATTTAATGCCTGCAGACTATAAAAGAGAAACCAACCCAAAAAGTTTGGTTGATTAGTCTGTGGCATTCTTTTAAACTGTTGCTTATGGCGGTCTCTGTGAGCTTCTCAGTGACATTCAGCCGTCCAGGTATCCCGCCTGCAGTAGACGGAATGTGGCAATGGAACGCTGGCTGCGCGTGTCATAATAGGCTCTGAGCCTATATATACCTGCGCACAGCAGCAGCCACCTTCAGTCTGCTGCTGGACAGCCAGCAGCAGCAGCAGCAGGAGAGGTAATTAATCAGCAACCCTCCTGCTAAGGGTAGACAGCTGCTCGTTCCACCCCCCCCCCCCGCCTTAATTGGTTCTCCTCCCTTCCAACGGTGTTGAGGCGGGTGGGAACAGCCGGGGGTTGAGGGTACTGTGCTAAAAGAGGTGGAGTTATGCAGATCTAAAACGCGTGGATTGCAGCAGCAGAAAGCCGAAAAGTGCAGGCATGTGAGGGATCTAGAGGTTGACAGCATGTCTTCTTAACGGGAGTCCAGGTGGCCATCTCCACAAATGGACTTTTCAGAATCCTTGGGTGGCACCGTAGTCGGAAACCAATTCTGGTTATCGCTTCTCGGCCTTTTGGCTAAGATCAAGTGTAGTATCTGTTCTTATCAGTTTAATATCTGATACGTCCCCTATCTGGGGACCATATATTAAATGGATTTTTAGAACAGGGAGATGGAAAAAGAGCTTGCTCTGTCCACTCCACGCATTGACCTGGTATTGCAGTATCTCCAGGACCGGTGCACCCCTTCTTTAATGCAGTTTCTAAAATCAGAAAGAATTGAATTCAATGCTTTTTGTTCATTTTGCTTGTTTGTCGGATTTTGGGATGGACTCTTTGGCTTTGCTTTTCTTCTCCTCATTGGATTTTTCATGTTAAAAGTTGCAGAAGCCAGATGACAAGCTCATTTTGGTTCAACTTCAGCAACTGTGCATTGCATTGCCATGTAATGTAATGTAATGCAATGCTATCTATCTAGCTCTCCCTCTATACTTCCTTTTGGATAAACAGACATATTAGGCAAGCATTTTGGAGCTTTCACCTAAATAACTACAGGTGGTGAGATAAGCTGCACAATATAATTGACCTTTCAGTATATTGTTGCACACACACCATCTATTTAGCAAATGCCCTTGTTATCAACAGCAGCCTTTTAAACTCACCTGAGCTAACAGGTATGTGAGCTGGTTACTCTGCTGCGCTTAAAATTTCTTTTTTGGTTTGCTACAATGCCTTTTCTGAAACGTTGTCTCCCTCTGCTGGAACACTGACTTCTTTCATTTAATGCCTGCAGACTATAAAAGAGAAACCAACCCAAAAAGTTTGGTTGATTAGTCTGTGGCATTCTTTTAAACTGTTGCTTATGGCGGTCTCTGTGAGCTTCTCAGTGACATTCAGCCATCCAGGTATCCCGCCTGCAGTAGACGGAATGTGGCAATGGAACGCTGGCTGCGCGTGTCATAATAGGCTCTGAGCCTTTATATACCTGCGCACAGCAGCAGCCACCTTCAGTCTGCTGCTGGACAGCCAGCAGCAGCAGCAGCAGGAGAGGTAATTAATCAGCAACCCTCCTGCTAAGGGTAGACAGCTGCTCGTTCCACCCCCCCCCGCCTTAATTGGTTCTCCTCCCTTCCAACGGTGTTGAGGCGGGTGGGAACAGCCGGGGGTTGAGGGTACTGTGCTAAAAGAGGTGGAGTTATGCAGATCTAAAACGCGTGGATTGCAGCAGCAGCAAGCCGAAAAGTGCAGGCATGTGAGGGATCTAGAGGTTGACAGCATGTCTTCTTAACGGGAGTCCAGGTGGCCATCTCCACAAATGGACTTTTCAGAATCCTTGGGTGGCACCGTAGTCGGAAACCAATTCTGGTTATCGCTTCTCGGCCTTTTGGCTAAGATCAAGTGTAGTATCTGTTCTTATCAGTTTAATATCTGATACGTCCCCTATCTGGGGACCATATATTAAATGGATTTTTAGAACAGGGAGATGGAAAAAGAGCTTGCTCTGTCCACTCCACGCATTGACCTGGTATTGCAGTATCTCCAGGACCGGTGCACCCCTTCTTTAATGCAGTTTCTAAAATCAGAAAGAATTGAATTCAATGCTTTTTGTTCATTTTGCTTGTTTGTCGGATTTTGGGATGGACTCTTTGGCTTTGCTTTTCTTCTCCTCATTGGATTTTTCATGTTAAAAGTTGCAGAAGCCAGATGACAAGCTCATTTTGGTTCAACTTCAGCAACTGTGCATTGCATTGCCATGTAATGTAATGTAATGCAATGCTATCTATCTAGCTCTCCCTCTATACTTCCTTTTGGATAAACAGACATATTAGGCAAGCATTTTGGAGCTTTCACCTAAATAACTACAGGTGGTGAGATAAGCTGCACAATATAATTGACCTTTCAGTATATTGTTGCACACACACCATCTATTTAGCAAATGCCCTTGTTATCAACAGCAGCCTGTTAAACTCACCTGAGCTAACAGGTATGTGAGCTGGTTACTCTGCTGCGCTTAAAATTTCTTTTTTGGTTTGCTACAATGCCTTTTCTGAAACGTTGTCTCCCTCTGCTGGAACACTGACTTCTTTCATTTAATGCCTGCAGACTATAAAAGAGAAACCAACCCAAAAAGTTTGGTTGATTAGTCTGTGGCATTCTTTTAAACTGTTGCTTATGGCGGTCTCTGTGAGCTTCTCAGTGACATTCAGCCATCCAGGTATCCCGCCTGCAGTAGACGGAATGTGGCAATGGAACGCTGGCTGCGCGTGTCATAATAGGCTCTGAGCCTTTATATACCTGCGCACAGCAGCAGCCACCTTCAGTCTGCTGCTGGACAGCCAGCAGCAGCAGCAGCAGGAGAGGTAATTAATCAGCAACCCTCCTGCTAAGGGTAGACAGCTGCTCGTTCCACCCCCCCCCGCCTTAATTGGTTCTCCTCCCTTCCAACGGTGTTGAGGCGGGTGGGAACAGCCGGGGGTTGAGGGTACTGTGCTAAAAGAGGTGGAGTTATGCAGATCTAAAACGCGTGGATTGCAGCAGCAGCAAGCCGAAAAGTGCAGGCATGTGAGGGATCTAGAGGTTGACAGCATGTCTTCTAACGGGAGTCCAGGTGGCCATCTCCACAAATGGACTTTTCAGAATCCTTGGGTGGCACCGTAGTCGGAAACCAATTCTGGTTATCGCTTCTCGGCCTTTTGGCTAAGATCAAGTGTAGTATCTGTTCTTATCAGTTTAATATCTGATACGTCCCCTATCTGGGGACCATATATTAAATGGATTTTTAGAACAGGGAGATGGAAAAAGAGCTTGCTCTGTCCACTCCACGCATTGACCTGGTATTGCAGTATCTCCAGGACCGGTGCACCCCTTCTTTAATGCAGTTTCTAAAATCAGAAAGAATTGAATTCAATGCTTTTTGTTCATTTTGCTTGTTTGTCGGATTTTGGGATGGACTCTTTGGCTTTGCTTTTCTTCTCCTCATTGGATTTTTCATGTTAAAAGTTGCAGAAGCCAGATGACAAGCTCATTTTGGTTCAACTTCAGCAACTGTGCATTGCATTGCCATGTAATGTAATGTAATGCAATGCTATCTATCTAGCTCTCCCTCTATACTTCCTTTTGGATAAACAGACATATTAGGCAAGAATTTTGGAGCTTTCACCTAAATAACTACAGGTGGTGACATAAGCTGCACAATATAATTGACCTTTCAGTATATTGTTGCACACACACCATCTATTTAGCAAATGCCCTTGTTATCAACAGCAGCCTTTTAAACTCACCTGAGCTAACAGGTATGTGAGCTGGTTACTCTGCTGCGCTTAAAATTTCTTTTTTGGTTTGCTACAATGCCTTTTCTGAAACGTTGTCTCCCTCTGCTGGAACACTGACTTCTTTCATTTAATGCCTGCAGACTATAAAAGAGAAACCAACCCAAAAAGTTTGGTTGATTAGTCTGTGGCATTCTTTTAAACTGTTGCTTATGGCGGTCTCTGTGAGCTTCTCAGTGACATTCAGCCGTCCAGGTATCCCGCCTGCAGTAGACGGAATGTGGCAATGGAACGCTGGCTGCGCGTGTCATAATAGGCTCTGAGCCTATATATACCTGCGCACAGCAGCAGCCACCTTCAGTCTGCTGCTGGACAGCCAGCAGCAGCAGCAGCAGGAGAGGTAATTAATCAGCAACCCTCCTGCTAAGGGTAGACAGCTGCTCGTTCCACCCCCCCCCCCCCCCGCCTTAATTGGTTCTCCTCCCTTCCAACGGTGTTGAGGCGGGTGGGAACAGCCGGGGGTTGAGGGTACTGTGCTAAAAGAGGTGGAGTTATGCAGATCTAAAACGCGTGGATTGCAGCAGCAGAAAGCCGAAAAGTGCAGGCATGTGAGGGATCTAGAGGTTGACAGCATGTCTTCTTAACGGGAGTCCAGGTGGCCATCTCCACAAATGGACTTTTCAGAATCCTTGGGTGGCACCGTAGTCGGAAACCAATTCTGGTTATCGCTTCTCGGCCTTTTGGCTAAGATCAAGTGTAGTATCTGTTCTTATCAGTTTAATATCTGATACGTCCCCTATCTGGGGACCATATATTAAATGGATTTTTAGAACAGGGAGATGGAAAAAGAGCTTGCTCTGTCCACTCCACGCATTGACCTGGTATTGCAGTATCTCCAGGACCGGTGCACCCCTTCTTTAATGCAGTTTCTAAAATCAGAAAGAATTGAATTCAATGCTTTTTGTTCATTTTGCTTGTTTGTCGGATTTTGGGATGGACTCTTTGGCTTTGCTTTTCTTCTCCTCATTGGATTTTTCATGTTAAAAGTTGCAGAAGCCAGATGACAAGCTCATTTTGGTTCAACTTCAGCAACTGTGCATTGCATTGCCATGTAATGTAATGTAATGCAATGCTATCTATCTAGCTCTCCCTCTATACTTCCTTTTGGATAAACAGACATATTAGGCAAGCATTTTGGAGCTTTCACCTAAATAACTACAGGTGGTGAGATAAGCTGCACAATATAATTGACCTTTCAGTATATTGTTGCACACACACCATCTATTTAGCAAATGCCCTTGTTATCAACAGCAGCCTTTTAAACTCACCTGAGCTAACAGGTATGTTAGCTGGTTACTCTGCTGCGCTTAAAATTTCTTTTTTGGTTTGCTACAATGCCTTTTCTGAAACGTTGTCTCCCTCTGCTGGAACACTGACTTCTTTCATTTAATGCCTGCAGACTATAAAAGAGAAACCAACCCAAAAAGTTTGGTTGATTAGTCTGTGGCATTCTTTTAAACTGTTGCTTATGGCGGTCTCTGTGAGCTTCTCAGTGACATTCAGCCATCCAGGTATCCCGCCTGCAGTAGACGGAATGTGGCAATGGAACGCTGGCTGCGCGTGTCATAATAGGCTCTGAGCCTTTATATACCTGCGCACAGCAGCAGCCACCTTCAGTCTGCTGCTGGACAGCCAGCAGCAGCAGCAGCAGGAGAGGTAATTAATCAGCAACCCTCCTGCTAAGGGTAGACAGCTGCTCGTTCCACCCCCCCCCGCCTTAATTGGTTCTCCTCCCTTCCAACGGTGTTGAGGCGGGTGGGAACAGCCGGGGGTTGAGGGTACTGTGCTAAAAGAGGTGGAGTTATGCAGATCTAAAACGCGTGGATTGCAGCAGCAGCAAGCCGAAAAGTGCAGGCATGTGAGGGATCTAGAGGTTGACAGCATGTCTTCTTAACGGGAGTCCAGGTGGCCATCTCCACAAATGGACTTTTCAGAATCCTTGGGTGGCACCGTAGTCGGAAACCAATTCTGGTTATCGCTTCTCGGCCTTTTGGCTAAGATCAAGTGTAGTATCTGTTCTTATCAGTTTAATATCTGATACATCCCCTATCTGGGGACCATATATTAAATGGATTTTTAGAACAGGGAGATGGAAAAAGAGCTTGCTCTGTCCACTCCACGCATTGACCTGGTATTGCAGTATCTCCAGGACCGGTGCACCCCTTCTTTAATGCAGTTTCTAAAATCAGAAAGAATTGAATTCAATGCTTTTTGTTCATTTTGCTTGTTTGTCGGATTTTGGGATGGACTCTTTGGCTTTGCTTTTCTTCTCCTCATTGGATTTTTCATGTTAAAAGTTGCAGAAGCCAGATGACAAGCTCATTTTGGTTCAACTTCAGCAACTGTGCATTGCATTGCCATGTAATGTAATGTAATGCAATGCTATCTATCTAGCTCTCCCTCTATACTTCCTTTTGGATAAACAGACATATTAGGCAAGCATTTTGGAGCTTTCACCTAAATAACTACAGGTGGTGAGATAAGCTGCACAATATAATTGACCTTTCAGTATATTGTTGCACACACAACATCTATTTAGCAAATGCCCTTGTTATCAACAGCAGCCTTTTAAACTCACCTGAGCTAACAGGTATGTGAGCTGGTTTCTCTGCTGCGCTTAAAATTTCTTTTTTGGTTTGCTACAATGCCTTTTCTGAAACGTTGTCTCCCTCTGCTGGAACACTGACTTCTTTCATTTAATGCCTGCAGACTATAAAAGAGAAACCAACCCAAAAAGTTTGGTTGATTAGTCTGTGGCATTCTTTTAAACTGTTGCTTATGGCGGTCTCTGTGAGCTTCTCAGTGACATTCAGCCATCCAGGTATCCCGCCTGCAGTAGACGGAATGTGGCAATGGAACGCTGGCTGCGCGTGTCATAATAGGCTCTGAGCCTTTATATACCTGCGCACAGCAGCAGCCACCTTCAGTCTGCTGCTGGACAGCCAGCAGCAGCAGGAGAGGTAATTAATCAGCAACCCTCCTGCTAAGGGTAGACAGCTGCTCGTTCCACCCCCCCCCCCCCCCCCGCCTTAATTGGTTCTCCTCCCTTCCAACGGTGTTGAGGCGGGTGGGAACAGCCGGGGGTTGAGGGTACTGTGCTAAAAGAGGTGGAGTTATGCAGATCTAAAACGCGTGGATTGCAGCAGCAGCAAGCCGAAAAGTGCAGGCATGTGAGGGATCTAGAGGTTGACAGCATGTCTTCTTAACGGGAGTCCAGGTGGCCATCTCCACAAATGGACTTTTCAGAATCCTTGGGTGGCACCGTAGTCGGAAACCAATTCTGGTTATCGCTTCTCGGCCTTTTGGCTAAGATCAAGTGTAGTATCTGTTCTTATCAGTTTAATATCTGATACGTCCCCTATCTGGGGACCATATATTAAATGGATTTTTAGAACAGGGAGATGGAAAAAGAGCTTGCTCTGTCCACTCCACGCATTGACCTGGTATTGCAGTATCTCCAGGACCGGTGCACCCCTTCTTTAATGCAGTTTCTAAAATCAGAAAGAATTGAATTCAATGCTTTTTGTTCATTTTGCTTGTTTGTCGGATTTTGGGATGGACTCTTTGGCTTTGCTTTTCTTCTCCTCATTGGATTTTTCATGTTAAAAGTTGCAGAAGCCAGATGACAAGCTCATTTTGGTTCAACTTCAGCAACTGTGCATTGCATTGCCATGTAATGTAATGTAATGCAATGCTATCTATCTAGCTCTCCCTCTATACTTCCTTTTGGATAAACAGACATATTAGGCAAGCATTTTGGAGCTTTCACCTAAATAACTACAGGTGGTGAGATAAGCTGCACAATATAATTGACCTTTCAGTATATTGTTGCACACACACCATCTATTTAGCAAATGCCCTTGTTATCAACAGCAGCCTTTTAAACTCACCTGAGCTAACAGGTATGTGAGCTGGTTACTCTGCTGCGCTTAAAATTTCTTTTTTGGTTTGCTACAATGCCTTTTCTGAAACGTTGTCTCCCTCTGCTGGAACACTGACTTCTTTCATTTAATGCCTGCAGACTATAAAAGAGAAACCAACCCAAAAAGTTTGGTTGATTAGTCTGTGGCATTCTTTTAAACTGTTGCTTATGGCGGTCTCTGTGAGCTTCTCAGTGACATTCAGCCATCCAGGTATCCCGCCTGCAGTAGACGGAATGTGGCAATGGAACGCTGGCTGCGCGTGTCATAATAGGCTCTGAGCCTTTATATACCTGCGCACAGCAGCAGCCACCTTCAGTCTGCTGCTGGACAGCCAGCAGCAGCAGCAGCAGGAGAGGTAATTAATCAGCAACCCTCCTGCTAAGGGTAGACAGCTGCTCGTTCCACCCCCCCCCCCGCCTTAATTGGTTCTCCTCCCTTCCAACGGTGTTGAGGCGGGTGGGAACAGCCGGGGGTTGAGGGTACTGTGCTAAAAGAGGTGGAGTTATGCAGATCTAAAATGCGTGGATTGCAGCAGCAGCAAGCCGAAAAGTGCAGGCATGTGAGGGATCTAGAGGTTGACAGCATGTCTTCTTAACGGGAGTCCAGGTGGCCATCTCCACAAATGGACTTTTCAGAATCCTTGGGTGGCACCGTAGTCGGAAACCAATTCTGGTTATCGCTTCTCGGCCTTTTGGCTAAGATCAAGTGTAGTATCTGTTCTTATCAGTTTAATATCTGATACGTCCCCTATCTGGGGACCATATATTAAATGGATTTTTAGAACAGGGAGATGGAAAAAGAGCTTGCTCTGTCCACTCCACGCATTGACCTGGTATTGCAGTATCTCCAGGACCGGTGCACCCCTTCTTTAATGCAGTTTCTAAAATCAGAAAGAATTGAATTCAATGCTTTTTGTTCATTTTGCTTGTTTGTTGGATTTTGGGATGGACTCTTTGGCTTTGCTTTTCTTCTCCTCATTGGATTTTTCATGTTAAAAGTTGCAGAAGCCAGATGACAAGCTCATTTTGGTTCAACTTCAGCAACTGTGCATTGCATTGCCATGTAATGTAATGTAATGCAATGCTATCTATCTAGCTCTCCCTCTATACTTCCTTTTGGATAAACAGACATATTAGGCAAGCATTTTGGAGCTTTCACCTAAATAACTACAGGTGGTGAGATAAGCTGCACAATATAATTGACCTTTCAGTATATTGTTGCACACACACCATCTATTTAGCAAATGCCCTTGTTATCAACAGCAGCCTTTTAAACTCACCTGAGCTAACAGGTATGTGAGCTGGTTACTCTGCTGCGCTTAAAATTTCTTTTTTGGTTTGCTACAATGCCTTTTCTGAAACGTTGTCTCCCTCTGCTGGAACACTGACTTCTTTCATTTAATGCCTGCAGACTATAAAAGAGAAACCAACCCAAAAAGTTTGGTTGATTAGTCTGTGGCATTCTTTTAAACTGTTGCTTATGGCGGTCTCTGTGAGCTTCTCAGTGACATTCAGCCATCCAGGTATCCCGCCTGCAGTAGACGGAATGTGGCAATGGAACGCTGGCTGCGCGTGTCATAATAGGCTCTGAGCCTTTATATACCTGCGCACAGCAGCAGCCACCTTCAGTCTGCTGCTGGACAGCCAGCAGCAGCAGCAGCAGGAGAGGTAATTAATCAGCAACCCTCCTGCTAAGGGTAGACAGCTGCTCGTTCCACCCCCCCCCCGCCTTAATTGGTTCTCCTCCCTTCCAACGGTGTTGAGGCGGGTGGGAACAGCCGGGGGTTGAGGGTACTGTGCTAAAAGAGGTGGAGTTATGCAGATCTAAAACGCGTGGATTGCAGCAGCAGCAAGCCGAAAAGTGCAGGCATGTGAGGGATCTAGAGGTTGACAGCATGTCTTCTTAACGGGAGTCCAGATGGCCATCTCCACAAATGGACTTTTCAGAATCCTTGGGTGGCACCGTAGTCGGAAACCAATTCTGGTTATCGCTTCTCGGCCTTTTGGCTAAGATCAAGTGTAGTATCTGTTCTTATCAGTTTAATATCTGATACGTCCCCTATCTGGGGACCATATATTAAATGGATTTTTAGAACAGGGAGATGGAAAAAGAGCTTGCTCTGTCCACTCCACGCATTGACCTGGTATTGCAGTATCTCCAGGACCGGTGCACCCCTTCTTTAATGCAGTTTCTAAAATCAGAAAGAATTGAATTCAATGCTTTTTGTTCATTTTGCTTGTTTGTCGGATTTTGGGATGGACTCTTTGGCTTTGCTTTTCTTCTCCTCATTGGATTTTTCATGTTAAAAGTTGCAGAAGCCAGATGACAAGCTCATTTTGGTTCAACTTCAGCAACTGTGCATTGCATTGCCATGTAATGTAATGTAATGCAATGCTATCTATCTAGCTCTCCCTCTATACTTCCTTTTGGATAAACAGACATATTAGGCAAGCATTTTGGAGCTTTCACCTAAATAACTACAGGTGGTGAGATAAGCTGCACAATATAATTGACCTTTCAGTATATTGTTGCACACACACCATCTATTTAGCAAATGCCCTTGTTATCAACAGCAGCCTTTTAAACTCACCTGAGCTAACAGGTATGTAAGCTGGTTACTCTGCTGCGCTTAAAATTTCTTTTTTGGTTTGCTACAATGCCTTTTCTGAAACGTTGTCTCCCTCTGCTGGAACACTGACTTCTTTCATTTAATGCCTGCAGACTATAAAAGAGAAACCAACCCAAAAAGTTTGGTTGATTAGTCTGTGGCATTCTTTTAAACTGTTGCTTATGGCGGTCTCTGTGAGCTTCTCAGTGACATTCAGCCATCCAGGTATCCCGCCTGCAGTAGACGGAATGTGGCAATGGAACGCTGGCTGCGTGTGTCATAATAGGCTCTGAGCCTTTATATACCTGCGCACAGCAGCAGCCACCTTCAGTCTGCTGCTGGACAGCCAGCAGCAGCAGCAGCAGGAGAGGTAATTAATCAGCAACCCTCCTGCTAAGGGTAGACAGCTGCTCGTTCCACCCCCCCCCCGCCTTAATTGGTTCTCCTCCCTTCCAACGGTGTTGAGGCGGGTGGGAACAGCCGGGGGTTGAGGGTACTGTGCTAAAAGAGGTGGAGTTATGCAGATCTAAAACGCGTGGATTGCAGCAGCAGCAAGCCGAAAAGTGCAGGCATGTGAGGGATCTAGAGGTTGACAGCATGTCTTCTTAACGGGAGTCCAGGTGGCCATCTCCACAAATGGACTTTTCAGAATCCTTGGGTGGCACCGTAGTCGGAAACCAATTCTGGTTATCGCTTCTCGGCCTTTTGGCTAAGATCAAGTGTAGTATCTGTTCTTATCAGTTTAATATCTGATACGTCCCCTATCTGGGGACCATATATTAAATGGATTTTTAGAACAGGGAGATGGAAAAAGAGCTTGCTCTGTCCACTCCACGCATTGACCTGGTATTGCAGTATCTCCAGGACCGGTGCACCCCTTCTTTAATGCAGTTTCTAAAATCAGAAAGAATTGGATTCAATGCTTTTTGTTCATTTTGCTTGTTTGTCGGATTTTGGGATGGACTCTTTGGCTTTGCTTTTCTTCTCCTCATTGGATTTTTCATGTTAAAAGTTGCAGAAGCCAGATGACAAGCTCATTTTGGTTCAACTTCAGCAACTGTGCATTGCATTGCCATGTAATGTAATGTAATGCAATGCTATCTATCTAGCTCTCCCTCTATACTTCCTTTTGGATAAACAGACATATTAGGCAAGCATTTTGGAGCTTTCACCTAAATAACTACAGGTGGTGAGATAAGCTGCACAATATAATTGACCTTTCAGTATATTGTTGCACACACACCATCTATTTAGCAAATGCCCTTGTTATCAACAGCAGCCTTTTAAACTCACCTGAGCTAACAGGTATGTGAGCTGGTTACTCTGCTGCGCTTAAAATTTCTTTTTTGGTTTGCTACAATGCCTTTTCTGAAACGTTGTCTCCCTCTGCTGGAACACTGACTTCTTTCATTTAATGCCTGCAGACTATAAAAGAGAAACCAACCCAAAAAGTTTGGTTGATTAGTCTGTGGCATTCTTTTAAACTGTTGCTTATGGCGGTCTCTGTGAGCTTCTCAGTGACATTCAGCCATCCAGGTATCCCACCTGCAGTAGACGGAATGTGGCAATGGAACGCTGGCTGCGCGTGTCATAATAGGCTCTGAGCCTTTATATACCTGCGCACAGCAGCAGCCACCTTCAGTCTGCTGCTGGACAGCCAGCAGCAGCAGCAGCAGGAGAGGTAATTAATCAGCAACCCTCCTGCTAAGGGTAGACAGCTGCTCGTTCCACCCCCCCCCCGCCTTAATTGGTTCTCCTCCCTTCCAACGGTGTTGAGGCGGGTGGGAACAGCCGGGGGTTGAGGGTACTGTGCTAAAAGAGGTGGAGTTATGCAGATCTAAAACGCGTGGATTGCAGCAGCAGCAAGCCGAAAAGTGCAGGCATGTGAGGGATCTAGAGGTTGACAGCATGTCTTCTTAACGGGAGTCCAGATGGCCATCTCCACAAATGGACTTTTCAGAATCCTTGGGTGGCACCGTAGTCGGAAACCAATTCTGGTTATCGCTTCTCGGCCTTTTGGCTAAGATCAAGTGTAGTATCTGTTCTTATCAGTTTAATATCTGATACGTCCCCTATCTGGGGACCATATATTAAATGGATTTTTAGAACAGGGAGATGGAAAAAGAGCTTGCTCTGTCCACTCCACGCATTGACCTGGTATTGCAGTATCTCCAGGACCGGTGCACCCCTTCTTTAATGCAGTTTCTAAAATCAGAAAGAATTGAATTCAATGCTTTTTGTTCATTTTGCTTGTTTGTCGGATTTTGGGATGGACTCTTTGGCTTTGCTTTTCTTCTCCTCATTGGATTTTTCATGTTAAAAGTTGCAGAAGCCAGATGACAAGCTCATTTTGGTTCAACTTCAGCAACTGTGCATTGCATTGCCATGTAATGTAATGTAATGCAATGCTATCTATCTAGCTCTCCCTCTATACTTCCTTTTGGATAAACAGACATATTAGGCAAGCATTTTGGAGCTTTCACCTAAATAACTACAGGTGGTGAGATAAGCTGCACAATATAATTGACCTTTCAGTATATTGTTGCACACACACCATCTATTTAGCAAATGCCCTTGTTATCAACAGCAGCCTTTTAAACTCACCTGAGCTAACAGGTATGTGAGCTGGTTACTCTGCTGCGCTTAAAATTTCTTTTTTGGTTTGCTACAATGCCTTTTCTGAAACGTTGTCTCCCTCTGCTGGAACACTGACTTCTTTCATTTAATGCCTGCAGACTATAAAAGAGAAACCAACCCAAAAAGTTTGGTTGATTAGTCTGTGGCATTCTTTTAAACTGTTGCTTATGGCGGTCTCTGTGAGCTTCTCAGTGACATTCAGCCATCCAGGTATCCCGCCTGCAGTAGACGGAATGTGGCAATGGAACGCTGGCTGCGTGTGTCATAATAGGCTCTGAGCCTTTATATACCTGCGCACAGCAGCAGCCACCTTCAGTCTGCTGCTGGACAGCCAGCAGCAGCAGCAGCAGGAGAGGTAATTAATCAGCAACCCTCCTGCTAAGGGTAGACAGCTGCTCGTTCCACCCCCCCCCCGCCTTAATTGGTTCTCCTCCCTTCCAACGGTGTTGAGGCGGGTGGGAACAGCCGGGGGTTGAGGGTACTGTGCTAAAAGAGGTGGAGTTATGCAGATCTAAAACGCGTGGATTGCAGCAGCAGCAAGCCGAAAAGTGCAGGCATGTGAGGGATCTGGAGGTTGACAGCATGTCTTCTTAACGGGAGTCCAGGTGGCCATCTCCACAAATGGACTTTTCAGAATCCTTGGGTGGCACCGTAGTCGGAAACCAATTCTGGTTATCGCTTCTCGGCCTTTTGGCTAAGATCAAGTGTAGTATCTGTTCTTATCAGTTTAATATCTGATACGTCCCCTATCTGGGGACCATATATTAAATGGATTTTTAGAACAGGGAGATGGAAAAAGAGCTTGCTCTGTCCACTCCACGCATTGACCTGGTATTGCAGTATCTCCAGGACCGGTGCACCCCTTCTTTAATGCAGTTTCTAAAATCAGAAAGAATTGAATTCAATGCTTTTTGTTCATTTTGCTTGTTTGTCGGATTTTGGGATGGACTCTTTGGCTTTGCTTTTCTTCTCCTCATTGGATTTTTCATGTTAAAAGTTGCAGAAGCCAGATGACAAGCTCATTTTGGTTCAACTTAAGCAACTGTGCATTGCATTGCCATGTAATGTAATGTAATGCAATGCTATCTATCTAGCTCTCCCTCTATACTTCCTTTTGGATAAACAGACATATTAGGCAAGCATTTTGGAGCTTTCACCTAAATAACTACAGGTGGTGAGATAAGCTGCACAATATAATTGACCTTTCAGTATATTGTTGCACACACACCATCTATTTAGCAAATGCCCTTGTTATCAACAGCAGCCTTTTAAACTCACCTGAGCTAACAGGTATGTGAGCTGGTTACTCTGCT
Source organism: Phyllobates terribilis (assembly GCF_046119375.1). Taxonomy (NCBI): domain Eukaryota; kingdom Metazoa; phylum Chordata; class Amphibia; order Anura; family Dendrobatidae; genus Phyllobates; species Phyllobates terribilis. The sequence continues at coordinate 8,844,051 of NW_027362800.1, read as the reverse complement.
GCGCTTAAAATTTCTTTTTTGGTTTGCTACAATGCCTTTTCTGAAACGTTGTCTCCCTCTGCTGGAACACTGACTTCTTTCATTTAATGCCTGCAGACTATAAAAGAGAAACCAACCCAAAAAGTTTGGTTGATTAGTCTGTGGCATTCTTTTAAACTGTTGCTTATGGCGGTCTCTGTGAGCTTCTCAGTGACATTCAGCCATCCAGGTATCCCGCCTGCAGTAGACGGAATGTGGCAATGGAACGCTGGCTGCGCGTGTCATAATAGGCTCTGAGCCTTTATATACCTGCGCACAGCAGCAGCCACCTTCAGTCTGCTGCTGGACAGCCAGCAGCAGCAACAGCAGGAGAGGTAATTAATCAGCAACCCTCCTGCTAAGGGTAGACAGCTGCTCGTTCCACCCCCCCCCGCCTTAATTGGTTCTCCTCCCTTCCAACGGTGTTGAGGCGGGTGGGAACAGCCGGGGGTTGAGGGTACTGTGCTAAAAGAGGTGGAGTTATGCAGATCTAAAACGCGTGGATTGCAGCAGCAGCAAGCCGAAAAGTGCAGGCATGTGAGGGATCTAGAGGTTGACAGCATGTCTTCTTAACGGGAGTCCAGGTGGCCATCTCCACAAATGGACTTTTCAGAATCCTTGGGTGGCACCGTAGTCGGAAACCAATTCTGGTTATCGCTTCTCGGCCTTTTGGCTAAGATCAAGTGTAGTATCTGTTCTTATCAGTTTAATATCTGATACGTCCCCTATCTGGGGACCATATATTACATGGATTTTTAGAACAGGGAGATGGAAAAAGAGCTTGCTCTGTCCACTCCACGCATTGACCTGGTATTGCAGTATCTCCAGGACCGGTGCACCCCTTCTTTAATGCAGTTTCTAAAATCAGAAAGAATTGAATTCAATGCTTTTTGTTCATTTTGCTTGTTTGTCGGATTTTGGGATGGACTCTTTGGCTTTGCTTTTCTTCTCCTCATTGGATTTTTCATGTTAAAAGTTGCAGAAGCCAGATGACAAGCTCATTTTGGTTCAACTTCAGCAACTGTGCATTGCATTGCCATGTAATGTAATGTAATGCAATGCTATCTATCTAGCTCTCCCTCTATACTTCCTTTTGGATAAACAGACATATTAGGCAAGCATTTTGGAGCTTTCACCTAAATAACTACAGGTGGTGAGATAAGCTGCACAATATAATTGACCTTTCAGTATATTGTTGCACACACACCATCTATTTAGCAAATGCCCTTGTTATCAACAGCAGCCTTTTAAACTCACCTGAGCTAACAGGTATGTGAGCTGGTTACTCTGCTGCGCTTAAAATTTCTTTTTTGGTTTGCTACAATGCCTTTTCTGAAACGTTGTCTCCCTCTGCTGGAACACTGACTTCTTTCATTTAATGCCTGCAGACTATAAAAGAGAAACCAACCCAAAAAGTTTGGTTGATTAGTCTGTGGCATTCTTTTAAACTGTTGCTTATGGCGGTCTCTGTGAGCTTCTCAGTGACATTCAGCCATCCAGGTATCCCGCCTGCAGTAGACGGAATGTGGCAATGGAACGCTGGCTGCGCGTGTCATAATAGGCTCTGAGCCTTTATATACCTGCGCACAGCAGCAGCCACCTTCAGTCTGCTGCTGGACAGCCAGCAGCAGCAACAGCAGGAGAGGTAATTAATCAGCAACCCTCCTGCTAAGGGTAGACAGCTGCTCGTTCCACCCCCCCCCGCCTTAATTGGTTCTCCTCCCTTCCAACGGTGTTGAGGCGGGTGGGAACAGCCGGGGGTTGAGGGTACTGTGCTAAAAGAGGTGGAGTTATGCAGATCTAAAACGCGTGGATTGCAGCAGCAGCAAGCCGAAAAGTGCAGGCATGTGAGGGATCTAGAGGTTGACAGCATGTCTTCTTAACGGGAGTCCAGGTGGCCATCTCCACAAATGGACTTTTCAGAATCCTTGGGTGGCACCGTAGTCGGAAACCAATTCTGGTTATCGCTTCTCGGCCTTTTGGCTAAGATCAAGTGTAGTATCTGTTCTTATCAGTTTAATATCTGATACGTCCCCTATCTGGGGACCATATATTACATGGATTTTTAGAACAGGGAGATGGAAAAAGAGCTTGCTCTGTCCACTCCACGCATTGACCTGGTATTGCAGTATCTCCAGGACCGGTGCACCCCTTCTTTAATGCAGTTTCTAAAATCAGAAAGAATTGAATTCAATGCTTTTTGTTCATTTTGCTTGTTTGTCGGATTTTGGGATGGACTCTTTGGCTTTGCTTTTCTTCTCCTCATTGGATTTTTCATGTTAAAAGTTGCAGAAGCCAGATGACAAGCTCATTTTGGTTCAACTTCAGCAACTGTGCATTGCATTGCCATGTAATGTAATGTAATGCAATGCTATTTATCTAGCTCTCCCTCTATACTTCCTTTTGGATAAACAGACATATTAGGCAAGCATTTTGGAGCTTTCACCTAAATAACTACAGGTGGTGAGATAAGCTGCACAATATAATTGACCTTTCAGTATATTGTTGCACACACACCATCTATTTAGCAAATGCCCTTGTTATCAACAGCAGCCTTTTAAACTCACCTGAACTAACAGGTATGTGAGCTGGTTACTCTGCTGCGCTTAAAATTTCTTTTTTGGTTTGCTACAATGCCTTTTCTGAAACGTTGTCTCCCTCTGCTGGAACACTGACTTCTTTCATTTAATGCCTGCAGACTATAAAAGAGAAACCAACCCAAAAAGTTTGGTTGATTAGTCTGTGGCATTCTTTTAAACTGTTGCTTATGGCGGTCTCTGTGAGCTTCTCAGTGACATTCAGCCATCCAGGTATCCCGCCTGCAGTAGACGGAATGTGGCAATGGAACGCTGGCTGCGCGTGTCATAATAGGCTCTGAGCCTTTATATACCTGCGCACAGCAGCAGCCACCTTCAGTCTGCTGCTGGACAGCCAGCAGCAGCAGCAGCAGGAGAGGTAATTAATCAGCAACCCTCCTGCTAAGGGTAGACAGCTGCTCGTTCCACCCCCCCCCCCCGGCCTTAATTGGTTCTCCTCCCTTCCAACGGTGTTGAGGCGGGTGGGAACAGCCGGGGGTTGAGGGTACTGTGCTAAAAGAGGTGGAGTTATGCAGATCTAAAACGCGTGGATTGCAGCAGCAGCAAGCCGAAAAGTGCAGGCATGTGAGGGATCTAGAGGTTGACAGCATGTCTTCTTAACGGGAGTCCAGGTGGCCATCTCCACAAATGGACTTTTCAGAATCCTTGGGTGGCATCGTAGTCGGAAACCAATTCTGGTTATCGCTTCTCGGCCTTTTGGCTAAGATCAAGTGTAGTATCTGTTCTTATCAGTTTAATATCTGATACGTCCCCTATCTGGGGACCATATATTAAATGGATTTTTAGAACAGGGAGATGGAAAAAGAGCTTGCTCTGTCCACTCCACGCATTGACCTGGTATTGCAGTATCTCCAGGACCGGTGCACCCCTTCTTTAATGCAGTTTCTAAAATCAGAAAGAATTGAATTCAATGCTTTTTGTTCATTTTGCTTGTTTGTCGGATTTTGGGATGGACTCTTTGGCTTTGCTTTTCTTCTCCTCATTGGATTTTTCATGTTAAAAGTTGCAGAAGCCAGATGACAAGCTCATTTTGGTTCAACTTCAGCAACTGTGCATTGCATTGCCATGTAATGTAATGTAATGCAATGCTATCTATCTAGCTCTCCCTCTATACTTCCTTTTGGATAAACAGACATATTAGGCAAGCATTTTGGAGCTTTCACCTAAATAACTACAGGTGGTGAGATAAGCTGCACAATATAATTGACCTTTCAGTATATTGTTGCACACACACCATCTATTTAGCAAATGCCCTTGTTATCAACAGCAGCCTTTTAAACTCACCTGAGCTAACAGGTATGTGAGCTGGTTACTCTGCTGCGCTTAAAATTTCTTTTTTGGTTTGCTACAATGCCTTTTCTGAAACGTTGTCTCCCTCTGCTGGAACACTGACTTCTTTCATTTAATGCCTGCAGACTATAAAAGAGAAACCAACCCAAAAAGTTTGCTTGATTAGTCTGTGGCATTCTTTTAAACTGTTGCTTATGGCGGTCTCTGTGAGCTTCTCAGTGACATTCAGCCATCCAGGTATCCCGCCTGCAGTAGACGGAATGTGGCAATGGAACGCTGGCTGCGCGTGTCATAATAGGCTCTGAGCCTTTATATACCTGCGCACAGCAGCAGCCACCTTCAGTCTGCTGCTGGACAGCCAGCAGCAGCAACAGCAGGAGAGGTAATTAATCAGCAACCCTCCTGCTAAGGGTAGACAGCTGCTCGTTCCACCCCCCCCCGCCTTAATTGGTTCTCCTCCCTTCCAACGGTGTTGAGGCGGGTGGGAACAGCCGGGGGTTGAGGGTACTGTGCTAAAAGAGGTGGAGTTATGCAGATCTAAAACGCGTGGATTGCAGCAGCAGCAAGCCGAAAAGTGCAGGCATGTGAGGGATCTAGAGGTTGACAGCATGTCTTCTTAACGGGAGTCCAGGTGGCCATCTCCACAAATGGACTTTTCAGAATCCTTGGGTGGCACCGTAGTCGGAAACCAATTCTGGTTATCGCTTCTCGGCCTTTTGGCTAAGATCAAGTGTAGTATCTGTTCTTATCAGTTTAATATCTGATACGTCCCCTATCTGGGGACCATATATTACATGGATTTTTAGAACAGGGAGATGGAAAAAGAGCTTGCTCTGTCCACTCCACGCATTGACCTGGTATTGCAGTATCTCCAGGACCGGTGCACCCCTTCTTTAATGCAGTTTCTAAAATCAGAAAGAATTGAATTCAATGCTTTTTGTTCATTTTGCTTGTTTGTCGGATTTTGGGATGGACTCTTTGGCTTTGCTTTTCTTCTCCTCATTGGATTTTTCATGTTAAAAGTTGCAGAAGCCAGATGACAAGCTCATTTTGGTTCAACTTCAGCAACTGTGCATTGCATTGCCATGTAATGTAATGTAATGCAATGCTATCTATCTAGCTCTCCCTCTATACTTCCTTTTGGATAAACAGACATATTAGGCAAGCATTTTGGAGCTTTCACCTAAATAACTACAGGTGGTGAGATAAGCTGCACAATATAATTGACCTTTCAGTATATTGTTGCACACACACCATCTATTTAGCAAATGCCCTTGTTATCAACAGCAGCCTTTTAAACTCACCTGAACTAACAGGTATGTGAGCTGGTTACTCTGCTGCGCTTAAAATTTCTTTTTTGGTTTGCTACAATGCCTTTTCTGAAACGTTGTCTCCCTCTGCTGGAACACTGACTTCTTTCATTTAATGCCTGCAGACTATAAAAGAGAAACCAACCCAAAAAGTTTGGTTGATTAGTCTGTGGCATTCTTTTAAACTGTTGCTTATGGCGGTCTCTGTGAGCTTCTCAGTGACATTCAGCCATCCAGGTATCCCGCCTGCAGTAGACGGAATGTGGCAATGGAACGCTGGCTGCGCGTGTCATAATAGGCTCTGAGCCTTTATATACCTGCGCACAGCAGCAGCCACCTTCAGTCTGCTGCTGGACAGCCAGCAGCAGCAGCAGGAGAGGTAATTAATCAGCAACCCTCCTGCTAAGGGTAGACAGCTGCTCGTTCCACCCCCCCCCCCCGGCCTTAATTGGTTCTCCTCCCTTCCAACGGTGTTGAGGCGGGTGGGAACAGCCGGGGGTTGAGGGTACTGTGCTAAAAGAGGTGGAGTTATGCAGATCTAAAACGCGTGGATTGCAGCAGCAGCAAGCCGAAAAGTGCAGGCATGTGAGGGATCTAGAGGTTGACAGCATGTCTTCTTAACGGGAGTCCAGGTGGCCATCTCCACAAATGGACTTTTCAGAATCCTTGGGTGGCACCGTAGTCGGAAACCAATTCTGGTTATCGCTTCTCGGCCTTTTGGCTAAGATCAAGTGTAGTATCTGTTCTTATCAGTTTAATATCTGATACGTCCCCTATCTGGGGACCATATATTAAATGGATTTTTAGAACAGGGAGATGGAAAAAGAGCTTGCTCTGTCCACTCCACGCATTGACCTGGTATTGCAGTATCTCCAGGACCGGTGCACCCCTTCTTTAATGCAGTTTCTAAAATCAGAAAGAATTGAATTCAATGCTTTTTGTTCATTTTGCTTGTTTGTCGGATTTTGGGATGGACTCTTTGGCTTTGCTTTTCTTCTCCTCATTGGATTTTTCATGTTAAAAGTTGCAGAAGCCAGATGACAAGCTCATTTTGGTTCAACTTCAGCAACTGTGCATTGCATTGCCATGTAATGTAATGTAATGCAATGCTATCTATCTAGCTCTCCCTCTATACTTCCTTTTGGATAAACAGACATATTAGGCAAGCATTTTGGAGCTTTCACCTAAATAACTACAGGTGGTGAGATAAGCTGCACAATATAATTGACCTTTCAGTATATTGTTGCACACACACCATCTATTTAGCAAATGCCCTTGTTATCAACAGCAGCCTTTTAAACTCACCTGAGCTAACAGGTATGTGAGCTGGTTACTCTGCTGCGCTTAAAATTTCTTTTTTGGTTTGCTACAATGCCTTTTCTGAAACGTTGTCTCCCTCTGCTGGAACACTGACTTCTTTCATTTAATGCCTGCAGACTATAAAAGAGAAACCAACCCAAAAAGTTTGGTTGATTAGTCTGTGGCATTCTTTTAAACTGTTGCTTATGGCGGTCTCTGTGAGCTTCTCAGTGACATTCAGCCATCCAGGTATCCCGCCTGCAGTAGACGGAATGTGGCAATGGAACGCTGGCTGCGCGTGTCATAATAGGCTCTGAGCCTTTATATACCTGCGCACAGCAGCAGCCACCTTCAGTCTGCTGCTGGACAGCCAGCAGCAGCAGCAGCAGGAGAGGTAATAAATCAGCAACCCTCCTGCTAAGGGTAGACAGCTGCTCGTTCCACACCCCCCCGCCTTAATTGGTTCTCCTCCCTTCCAACGGTGTTGAGGCGGGTGGGAACAGCCGGGGGTTGAGGGTACTGTGCTAAAAGAGGTGGAGTTATGCAGATCTAAAACGCGTGGATTGCAGCAGCAGCAAGCCGAAAAGTGCAGGCATGTGAGGGATCTAGAGGTTGACAGCATGTCTTCTTAACGGGAGTCCAGGTGGCCATCTCCACAAATGGACTTTTCAGAATCCTTGGGTGGCACCGTAGTCGGAAACCAATTCTGGTTATCGCTTCTCGGCCTTTTGACTAAGATCAAGTGTAGTATCTGTTCTTATCAGTTTAATATCTGATACGTCCCCTATCTGGGGACCATATATTAAATGGATTTTTAGAACAGGGAGATGGAAAAAGAGCTTGCTCTGTCCACTCCACGCATTGACCTGGTATTGCAGTATCTCCAGGACCGGTGCACCCCTTCTTTAATGCAGTTTCTAAAATCAGAAAGAATTGAATTCAATGCTTTTTGTTCATTTTGCTTGTTTGTCGGATTTTGGGATGGACTCTTTGGCTTTGCTTTTCTTCTCCTCATTGGATTTTTCATGTTAAAAGTTGCAGAAGCCAGATGACAAGCTCATTTTGGTTCAACTTCAGCAACTGTGCATTGCATTGCCATGTAATGTAATGTAATGCAATGCTATCTATCTAGCTCTCCCTCTATACTTCCTTTTGGATAAACAGACATATTAGGCAAGCATTTTGGAGCTTTCACCTAAATAACTACAGGTGGTGAGATAAGCTGCACAATATAATTGACCTTTCAGTATATTGTTGCACACACACCATCTATTTAGCAAATGCCCTTGTTATCAACAGCAGCCTTTTAAACTCACCTGAGCTAACAGGTATGTGAGCTGGTTACTCTGCTGCGCTTAAAATTTCTTTTTTGGTTTGCTACAATGCCTTTTCTGAAACGTTGTCTCCCTCTGCTGGAACACTGACTTCTTTCATTTAATGCCTGCAGACTATAAAAGAGAAACCAACCCAAAAAGTTTGGTTGATTAGTCTGTGGCATTCTTTTATACTGTTGCTTATGGCGGTCTCTGTGAGCTTCTCAGTGACATTCAGCCATCCAGGTATCCCGCCTGCAGTAGACGGAATGTGGCAATGGAACGCTGGCTGCGCGTGTCATAATAGGCTCTGAGCCTTTATATACCTGCGCACAGCAGCAGCCACCTTCAGTCTGCTGCTGGACAGCCAGCAGCAGCAGCAGCAGGAGAGGTAATTAATCAGCAACCCTCCTGCTAAGGGTAGACAGCTGCTCGTTCCACCCCCCCCCCCGCCTTAATTGGTTCTCCTCCCTTCCAACGGTGTTGAGGCGGGTGGGAACAGCCGGGGGTTGAGGGTACTGTGCTAAAAGAGGTGGAGTTATGCAGATCTAAAACGCGTGGATTGCAGCAGCAGCAAGCCGAAAAGTGCAGGCATGTGAGGGATCTAGAGGTTGACAGCATGTCTTCTTAACGGGAGTCCAGGTGGCCATCTCCACAAATGGACTTTTCAGAATCCTTGGGTGGCACCGTAGTCGGAAACCAATTCTGGTTATCGCTTCTCGGCCTTTTGGCTAAGATCAAGTGTAGTATCTGTTCTTATCAGTTTAATATCTGATACGTCCCCTATCTGGGGACCATATATTAAATGGATTTTTAGAACAGGGAGATGGAAAAAGAGCTTGCTCTGTCCACTCCACGCATTGACCTGGTATTGCAGTATCTCCAGGACCGGTGCACCCCTTCTTTAATGCAGTTTCTAAAATCAGAAAGAATTGAATTCAATGCTTTTTGTTCATTTTGCTTGTTTGTCGGATTTTGGGATGGACTCTTTGGCTTTGCTTTTCTTCTCCTCATTGGATTTTTCATGTTAAAAGTTGCAGAAGCCAGATGACAAGCTCATTTTGGTTCAACTTCAGCAACTGTGCATTGCATTGCCATGTAATGTAATGTAATGCAATGCTATCTATCTAGCTCTCCCTCTATACTTCCTTTTGGATAAACAGACATATTAGGCAAGCATTTTGGAGCTTTCACCTAAATAACTACAGGTGGTGAGATAAGCTGCACAATATAATTGACCTTTCAGTATATTGTTGCACACACACCATCTATTTAGCAAATGCCCTTGTTATCAACAGCAGCCTTTTAAACTCACCTGAGCTAACAGGTATGTGAGCTGGTTACTCTGCTGCGCTTAAAATTTCTTTTTTGGTTTGCTACAATGCCTTTTCTGAAACGTTGTCTCCCTCTGCTGGAACACTGACTTCTTTCATTTAATGCCTGCAGACTATAAAAGAGAAACCAACCCAAAAAGTTTGGTTGATTAGTCTGTGGCATTCTTTTAAACTGTTGCTTATGGTGGTCTCTGTGAGCTTCTCAGTGACATTCAGCCATCCAGGTATCCCGCCTGCAGTAGACGGAATGTGGCAATGGAACGCTGGCTGCGCGTGTCATAATAGGCTCTGAGCCTTTATATACCTGCGCACAGCAGCAGCCACCTTCAGTCTGCTGCTGGACAGCCAGCAGCAGCAGCAGCAGGAGAGGTAATTAATCAGCAACCCTCCTGCTAAGGGTAGACAGCTGCTCGTTCCACCCCCCCCCCCGCCTTAATTGGTTCTCCTCCCTTCCAACGGTGTTGAGGCGGGTGGGAACAGCCGGGGGTTGAGGGTACTGTGCTAAAAGAGGTGGAGTTATGCAGATCTAAAACGCGTGGATTGCAGCAGCAGCAAGCCGAAAAGTGCAGGCATGTGAGGGATCTAGAGGTTGACAGCATGTCTTCTTAACGGGAGTCCAGGTGGCCATCTCCACAAATGGACTTTTCAGAATCCTTGGGTGGCACCGTAGTCGGAAACCAATTCTGGTTATCGCTTCTCGGCCTTTTGGCTAAGATCAAGTGTAGTATCTGTTCTTATCAGTTTAATATCTGATACGTCCCCTATCTGGGGACCATATATTAAATGGATTTTTAGAACAGGGAGATGGAAAAAGAGCTTGCTCTGTCCACTCCACGCATTGACCTGGTATTGCAGTATCTCCAGGACCGGTGCACCCCTTCTTTAATGCAGTTTCTAAAATCAGAAAGAATTGAATTCAATGCTTTTTGTTCATTTTGCTTGTTTGTCGGATTTTGGGATGGACTCTTTGGCTTTGCTTTTCTTCTCCTCATTGGATTTTTCATGTTAAAAGTTGCAGAAGCCAGATGACAAGCTCATTTTGGTTCAACTTCAGCAACTGTGCATTGCATTGCCATGTAATGTAATGTAATGCAATGCTATCTATCTAGCTCTCCCTCTATACTTCCTTTTGGATAAACAGACATATTAGGCAAGCATTTTGGAGCTTTCACCTAAATAACTACAGGTGGTGAGATAAGCTGCACAATATAATTGACCTTTCAGTATATTGCTGCACACACACCATCTATTTAGCAAATGCCCTTGTTATCAACAGCAGCCTTTTAAACTCACCTGAGCTAACAGGTATGTGAGCTGGTTACTCTGCTGCGCTTAAAATTTCTTTTTTGGTTTGCTACAATGCCTTTTCTGAAACGTTGTCTCCCTCTGCTGGAACACTGACTTCTTTCATTTAATGCCTGCAGACTATAAAAGAGAAACCAACCCAAAAAGTTTGGTTGATTAGTCTGTGGCATTCTTTTAAACTGTTGCTTATGGCGGTCTCTGTGAGCTTCTCAGTGACATTCAGCCATCCAGGTATTCCGCCTGCAGTAGACGGAATGTGGCAATGGAACGCTGGCTGCGCGTGTCATAATAGGCTCTGAGCCTTTATATACCTGCGCACAGCAGCAGCCACCTTCAGTCTGCTGCTGGACAGCCAGCAGCAGCAGCAGCAGGAGAGGTAATTAATCAGCAACCCTCCTGCTAAGGGTAGACAGCTGCTCGTTCCACCCCCCCCCCGCCTTAATTGGTTCTCCTCCCTTCCAACGGTGTTGAGGCGGGTGGGAACAGCCGGGGGTTGAGGGTACTGTGCTAAAAGAGGTGGAGTTATGCAGATCTAAAACGCGTGGATTGCAGCAGCAGCAAGCCGAAAAGTGCAGGCATGTGAGGGATCTAGAGGTTGACAGCATGTCTTCTTAACGGGAGTCCAGGTGGCCATCTCCACAAATGGACTTTTCAGAATCCTTGGGTGGCACCGTAGTCGGAAACCAATTCTGGTTATCGCTTCTCGGCCTTTTGGCTAAGATCAAGTGTAGTATCTGTTCTTATCAGTTTAATATCTGATACGTCCCCTATCTGGGGACCATATATTAAATGGATTTTTAGAACAGGGAGATGGAAAAAGAGCTTGCTCTGTCCACTCCACGCATTGACCTGGTATTGCAGTATCTCCAGGACCGGTGCACCCCTTCTTTAATGCAGTTTCTAAAATCAGAAAGAATTGAATTCAATGCTTTTTGTTCATTTTGCTTGTTTGTCGGATTTTGGGATGGACTCTTTGGCTTTGCTTTTCTTCTCCTCATTGGATTTTTCATGTTAAAAGTTGCAGAAGCCAGATGACAAGCTCATTTTGGTTCAACTTCAGCAACTGTGCATTGCATTGCCATGTAATGTAATGTAATGCAATGCTATCTATCTAGCTCTCCCTCTATACTTCCTTTTGGATAAACAGACATATTAGGCAAGCATTTTGGAGCTTTCACCTAAATAACTACAGGTGGTGAGATAAGCTGCACAATATAATTGACCTTTCAGTATATTGTTGCACACACACCATCTATTTAGCAAATGCCCTTGTTATCAACAGCAGCCTTTTAAACTCACCTGAGCTAACAGGTATGTGAGCTGGTTACTCTGCTGCGCTTAAAATTTCTTTTTTGGTTTGCTACAATGCCTTTTCTGAAACGTTGTCTCCCTCTGCTGGAACACTGACTTCTTTCATTTAATGCCTGCAGACTATAAAAGAGAAACCAACCCAAAAAGTTTGGTTGATTAGTCTGTGGCATTCTTTTAAACTGTTGCTTATGGCGGTCTCTGTGAGCTTCTCAGTGACATTCAGCCATCCAGGTATCCCGCCTGCAGTAGACGGAATGTGGCAATGGAACGCTGGCTGCGCGTGTCATAATAGGCTCTGAGCCTTTATATACCTGCGCACAGCAGCAGCCACCTTCAGTCTGCTGCTGGACAGCCAGCAGCAGCAGCAGCAGGAGAGGTAATTAATCAGCAACCCTCCTGCTAAGGGTAGACAGCTGCTCGTTCCACCCCCCCCCCCGCCTTAATTGGTTCTCCTCCCTTCCAACGGTGTTGAGGCGGGTGGGAACAGCCGGGGGTTGAGGGTACTGTGCTAAAAGAGGTGGAGTTATGCAGATCTAAAACGCGTGGATTGCAGCAGCAGCAAGCCGAAAAGTGCAGGCATGTGAGGGATCTAGAGGTTGACAGCATGTCTTCTTAACGGGAGTCCAGGTGGCCATCTCCACAAATGGACTTTTCAGAATCCTTGGGTGGCACCGTAGTCGGAAACCAATTCTGGTTATCGCTTCTCGGCCTTTTGGCTAAGATCAAGTGTAGTATCTGTTCTTATCAGTTTAATATCTGATACGTCCCCTATCTGGGGACCATATATTAAATGGATTTTTAGAACAGGGAGATGGAAAAAGAGCTTGCTCTGTCCACTCCACGCATTGACCTGGTATTGCAGTATCTCCAGGACCGGTGCACCCCTTCTTTAATGCAGTTTCTAAAATCAGAAAGAATTGAATTCAATGCTTTTTGTTCATTTTGCTTGTTTGTCGGATTTTGGGATGGACTCTTTGGCTTTGCTTTTCTTCTCCTCATTGGATTTTTCATGTTAAAAGTTGCAGAAGCCAGATGACAAGCTCATTTTGGTTCAACTTCAGCAACTGTGCATTGCATTGCCATGTAATGTAATGTAATGCAATGCTATCTATCTAGCTCTCCCTCTATACTTCCTTTTGGATAAACAGACATATTAGGCAAGCATTTTGGAGCTTTCACCTAAATAACTACAGGTGGTGAGATAAGCTGCACAATATAATTGACCTTTCAGTATATTGTTGCACACACACCATCTATTTAGCAAATGCCCTTGTTATCAACAGCAGCCTTTTAAACTCACCTGAGCTAACAGGTATGTGAGCTGGTTACTCTGCTGCGCTTAAAATTTCTTTTTTGGTTTGCTACAATGCCTTTTCTGAAACGTTGTCTCCCTCTGCTGGAACACTGACTTCTTTCATTTAATGCCTGCAGACTATAAAAGAGAAACCAACCCAAAAAGTTTGGTTGATTAGTCTGTGGCATTCTTTTAAACTGTTGCTTATGGTGGTCTCTGTGAGCTTCTCAGTGACATTCAGCCATCCAGGTATCCCGCCTGCAGTAGACGGAATGTGGCAATGGAACGCTGGCTGCGCGTGTCATAATAGGCTCTGAGCCTTTATATACCTGCGCACAGCAGCAGCCACCTTCAGTCTGCTGCTGGACAGCCAGCAGCAGCAGCAGCAGGAGAGGTAATTAATCAGCAACCCTCCTGCTAAGGGTAGACAGCTGCTCGTTCCACCCCCCCCCCCGCCTTAATTGGTTCTCCTCCCTTCCAACGGTGTTGAGGCGGGTGGGAACAGCCGGGGGTTGAGGGTACTGTGCTAAAAGAGGTGGAGTTATGCAGATCTAAAACGCGTGGATTGCAGCAGCAGCAAGCCGAAAAGTGCAGGCATGTGAGGGATCTAGAGGTTGACAGCATGTCTTCTTAACGGGAGTCCAGGTGGCCATCTCCACAAATGGACTTTTCAGAATCCTTGGGTGGCACCGTAGTCGGAAACCAATTCTGGTTATCGCTTCTCGGCCTTTTGGCTAAGATCAAGTGTAGTATCTGTTCTTATCAGTTTAATATCTGATACGTCCCCTATCTGGGGACCATATATTAAATGGATTTTTAGAACAGGGAGATGGAAAAAGAGCTTGCTCTGTCCACTCCACGCATTGACCTGGTATTGCAGTATCTCCAGGACCGGTGCACCCCTTCTTTAATGCAGTTTCTAAAATCAGAAAGAATTGAATTCAATGCTTTTTGTTCATTTTGCTTGTTTGTCGGATTTTGGGATGGACTCTTTGGCTTTGCTTTTCTTCTCCTCATTGGATTTTTCATGTTAAAAGTTGCAGAAGCCAGATGACAAGCTCATTTTGGTTCAACTTCAGCAACTGTGCATTGCATTGCCATGTAATGTAATGTAATGCAATGCTATCTATCTAGCTCTCCCTCTATACTTCCTTTTGGATAAACAGACATATTAGGCAAGCATTTTGGAGCTTTCACCTAAATAACTACAGGTGGTGAGATAAGCTGCACAATATAATTGACCTTTCAGTATATTGCTGCACACACACCATCTATTTAGCAAATGCCCTTGTTATCAACAGCAGCCTTTTAAACTCACCTGAGCTAACAGGTATGTGAGCTGGTTACTCTGCTGCGCTTAAAATTTCTTTTTTGGTTTGCTACAATGCCTTTTCTGAAACGTTGTCTCCCTCTGCTGGAACACTGACTTCTTTCATTTAATGCCTGCAGACTATAAAAGAGAAACCAACCCAAAAAGTTTGGTTGATTAGTCTGTGGCATTCTTTTAAACTGTTGCTTATGGCGGTCTCTGTGAGCTTCTCAGTGACATTCAGCCATCCAGGTATTCCGCCTGCAGTAGACGGAATGTGGCAATGGAACGCTGGCTGCGCGTGTCATAATAGGCTCTGAGCCTTTATATACCTGCGCACAGCAGCAGCCACCTTCAGTCTGCTGCTGGACAGCCAGCAGCAGCAGCAGCAGGAGAGGTAATTAATCAGCAACCCTCCTGCTAAGGGTAGACAGCTGCTCGTTCCACCCCCCCCCCGCCTTAATTGGTTCTCCTCCCTTCCAACGGTGTTGAGGCGGGTGGGAACAGCCGGGGGTTGAGGGTACTGTGCTAAAAGAGGTGGAGTTATGCAGATCTAAAACGCGTGGATTGCAGCAGCAGCAAGCCGAAAAGTGCAGGCATGTGAGGGATCTAGAGGTTGACAGCATGTCTTCTTAACGGGAGTCCAGGTGGCCATCTCCACAAATGGACTTTTCAGAATCCTTGGGTGGCACCGTAGTCGGAAACCAATTCTGGTTATCGCTTCTCGGCCTTTTGGCTAAGATCAAGTGTAGTATCTGTTCTTATCAGTTTAATATCTGATACGTCCCCTATCTGGGGACCATATATTAAATGGATTTTTAGAACAGGGAGATGGAAAAAGAGCTTGCTCTGTCCACTCCACGCATTGACCTGGTATTGCAGTATCTCCAGGACCGGTGCACCCCTTCTTTAATGCAGTTTCTAAAATCAGAAAGAATTGAATTCAATGCTTTTTGTTCATTTTGCTTGTTTGTCGGATTTTGGGATGGACTCTTTGGCTTTGCTTTTCTTCTCCTCATTGGATTTTTCATGTTAAAAGTTGCAGAAGCCAGATGACAAGCTCATTTTGGTTCAACTTCAGCAACTGTGCATTGCATTGCCATGTAATGTAATGTAATGCAATGCTATCTATCTAGCTCTCCCTCTATACTTCCTTTTGGATAAACAGACATATTAGGCAAGCATTTTGGAGCTTTCACCTAAATAACTACAGGTGGTGAGATAAGCTGCACAATATAATTGACCTTTCAGTATATTGTTGCACACACACCATCTATTTAGCAAATGCCCTTGTTATCAACAGCAGCCTTTTAAACTCACCTGAGCTAACAGGTATGTGAGCTGGTTACTCTGCTGCGCTTAAAATTTCTTTTTTGGTTTGCTACAATGCCTTTTCTGAAACGTTGTCTCCCTCTGCTGGAACACTGACTTCTTTCATTTAATGCCTGCAGACTATAAAAGAGAAACCAACCCAAAAAGTTTGGTTGATTAGTCTGTGGCATTCTTTTAAACTGTTGCTTATGGCGGTCTCTGTGAGCTTCTCAGTGACATTCAGCCATCCAGGTATCCCGCCTGCAGTAGACGGAATGTGGCAATGGAACGCTGGCTGCGCGTGTCATAATAGGCTCTGAGCCTTTATATACCTGCGCACAGCAGCAGCCACCTTCAGTCTGCTGCTGGACAGCCAGCAGCAGCAGCAGCAGGAGAGGTAATTAATCAGCAACCCTCCTGCTAAGGGTAGACAGCTGCTCGTTCCACCCCCCCCCCCGCCTTAATTGGTTCTCCTCCCTTCCAACGGTGTTGAGGCGGGTGGGAACAGCCGGGGGTTGAGGGTACTGTGCTAAAAGAGGTGGAGTTATGCAGATCTAAAACGCGTGGATTGCAGCAGCAGCAAGCCGAAAAGTGCAGGCATGTGAGGGATCTAGAGGTTGACAGCATGTCTTCTTAACGGGAGTCCAGGTGGCCATCTCCACAAATGGACTTTTCAGAATCCTTGGGTGGCACCGTAGTCGGAAACCAATTCTGGTTATCGCTTCTCGGCCTTTTGGCTAAGATCAAGTGTAGTATCTGTTCTTATCAGTTTAATATCTGATACGTCCCCTATCTGGGGACCATATATTAAATGGATTTTTAGAACAGGGAGATGGAAAAAGAGCTTGCTCTGTCCACTCCACGCATTGACCTGGTATTGCAGTATCTCCAGGACCGGTGCACCCCTTCTTTAATGCAGTTTCTAAAATCAGAAAGAATTGAATTCAATGCTTTTTGTTCATTTTGCTTGTTTGTCGGATTTTGGGATGGACTCTTTGGCTTTGCTTTTCTTCTCCTCATTGGATTTTTCATGTTAAAAGTTGCAGAAGCCAGATGACAAGCTCATTTTGGTTCAACTTCAGCAACTGTGCATTGCATTGCCATGTAATGTAATGTAATGCAATGCTATCTATCTAGCTCTCCCTCTATACTTCCTTTTGGATAAACAGACATATTAGGCAAGCATTTTGGAGCTTTCACCTAAATAACTACAGGTGGTGAGATAAGCTGCACAATATAATTGACCTTTCAGTATATTGCTGCACACACACCATCTATTTAGCAAATGCCCTTGTTATCAACAGCAGCCTTTTAAACTCACCTGAGCTAACAGGTATGTGAGCTGGTTACTCTGCTGCGCTTAAAATTTCTTTTTTGGTTTGCTACAATGCCTTTTCTGAAACGTTGTCTCCCTCTGCTGGAACACTGACTTCTTTCATTTAATGCCTGCAGACTATAAAAGAGAAACCAACCCAAAAAGTTTGGTTGATTAGTCTGTGGCATTCTTTTAAACTGTTGCTTATGGCGGTCTCTGTGAGCTTCTCAGTGACATTCAGCCATCCAGGTATCCCGCCTGCAGTAGACGGAATGTGGCAATGGAACGCTGGCTGCGCGTGTCATAATAGGCTCTGAGCCTTTATATACCTGCGCACAGCAGCAGCCACCTTCAGTCTGCTGCTGTACAGCCAGCAGCAGCAGCAGCAGGAGAGGTAATTAATCAGCAACCCTCCTGCTAAGGGTAGACAGCTGCTCGTTCCACCCCCCCCCGCCTTAATTGGTTCTCCTCCCTTCCAACGGTGTTGAGGCGGGTGGGAACAGCCGGGGGTTGAGGGTACTGTGCTAAAAGAGGTGGAGTTATGCAGATCTAAAACGCGTGGATTGCAGCAGCAGCAAGCCGAAAAGTGCAGGCATGTGAGGGATCTAGAGGTTGACAGCATGTCTTCTTAACGGGAGTCCAGGTGGCCATCTCCACAGATGGACTTTTCAGAATCCTTGGGTGGCACCGTAGTCAGAAACCAATTCTGGTTATCGCTTCTCGGCCTTTTGGCTAAGATCAAGTGTAGTATCTGTTCTTATCAGTTTAATATCTGATACGTCCCCTATCTGGGGACCATATATTAAATGGATTTTTAGAACAGGGAGATGGAAAAAGAGCTTGCTCTGTCCACTCCACGCATTGACCTGGTATTGCAGTATCTCCAGGACCGGTGCACCCCTTCTTTAATGCAGTTTCTAAAATCAGAAAGAATTGAATTCAATGCTTTTTGTTCATTTTGCTTGTTTGTCGGATTTTGGGATGGACTCTTTGGCTTTGCTTTTCTTCTCCTCATTGGATTTTTCATGTTAAAAGTTGCAGAAGCCAGATGACAAGCTCATTTTGGTTCAACTGCAGCAACTGTGCATTGCATTGCCATGTAATGTAATGTAATGCAATGCTATCTATCTAGCTCTCCCTCTATACTTCCTTTTGGATAAACAGACATATTAGGCAAGCATTTTGGAGCTTTCACCTAAATAACTACAGGTGGTGAGATAAGCTGCACAATATAATTGACCTTTCAGTATATTGTTGCACACACACCATCTATTTAGCAAATGCCCTTGTTATCAACAGCAGCCTTTTAAACTCACCTGAGCTAACAGGTATGTGAGCTGGTTACTCTGCTGCGCTTAAAATTTCTTTTTTGGTTTGCTACAATGCCTTTTCTGAAACGTTGTCTCCCTCTGCTGGAACACTGACTTCTTTCATTTAATGCCTGCAGACTATAAAAGAGAAACCAACCCAAAAAGTTTGGTTGATTAGTCTGTGGCATTCTTTTAAACTGTTGCTTATGGCGGTCTCTGTGAGCTTCTCAGTGACATTCAGCCATCCAGGTATCCCGCCTGCAGTAGACGGAATGTGGCAATGGAACGCTGGCTGCGCGTGTCATAATTGGCTCTGAGCCTTTATATACCTGCGCACAGCAGCAGCCACCTTCAGTCTGCTGCTGGACAGCCAGCAGCAGCAGCAGCAGGAGAGGTAATTAATCAGCAACCCTCCTGCTAAGGGTAGACAGCTGCTCGTTCCACCCCCCCCCCGCCTTAATTGGTTCTCCTCCCTTCCAACGGTGTTGAGGCGGGTGGGAACAGCCGGGGGTTGAGGGTACTGTGCTAAAAGAGGTGGAGTTATGCAGATCTAAAATGCGTGGATTGCAGCAGCAGCAAGCCGAAAAGTGCAGGCATGTGAGGGATCTAGAGGTTGACAGCATGTCTTCTTAACGGGAGTCCAGGTGGCCATCTCCACAAATGGACTTTTCAGAATCCTTGGGTGGCACCGTAGTCGGAAACCAATTCTGGTTATCGCTTCTCGGCCATTTGGCTAAGATCAAGTGTAGTATCTGTTCTTATCAGTTTAATATCTGATACGTCCCCTATCTGGGGACCATATATTAAATGGATTTTTAGAACAGGGAGATGGAAAAAGAGCTTGCTCTGTCCACTCCACGCATTGACCTGGTATTGCAGTATCTCCAGGACCGGTGCACCCCTTCTTTAATGCAGTTTCTAAAATCAGAAAGAATTGAATTCAATGCTTTTTGTTCATTTTGCTTGTTTGTCGGATTTTGGGATGGACTCTTTGGCTTTGCTTTTCTTCTCCTCATTGGATTTTTCATGTTAAAAGTTGCAGAAGCCAGATGACAAGCTCATTTTGGTTCAACTTCAGCAACTGTGCATTGCATTGCCATGTAATGTAATGTAATGCAATGCTATCTATCTAGCTCTCCCTCTATACTTCCTTTTGGATAAACAGACATATTAGGCAAGCATTTTGGAGCTTTCACCTAAATAACTACAGGTGGTGAGATAAGCTGCACAATATAATTGACCTTTCAGTATATTGTTGCACACACACCATCTATTTAGCAAATGCCCTTGTTATCAACAGCAGCCTTTTAAACTCACCTGAGCTAACAGGTATGTGAGCTGGTTACTCTGCTGCGCTTAAAATTTCTTTTTTGGTTTGCTACAATGCCTTTTCTGAAACGTTGTCTCCCTCTGCTGGAACACTGACTTCTTTCATTTAATGCCTGCAGACTATAAAAGAGAAACCAACCCAAAAAGTTTGGTTGATTAGTCTGTGGCATTCTTTTAAACTGTTGCTTATGGCGGTCTCTGTGAGCTTCTCAGTGACATTCAGCCATCCAGGTATCCCGCCTGCAGTAGACGGAATGTGGCAATGGAACGCTGGCTGCGCGTGTCATAATAGGCTCTGAGCCTTTATATACCTGCGCACAGCAGCAGCCACCTTCAGTCTGCTGCTGGACAGCCAGCAGCAGCAGCAGCAGGAGAGGTAATTAATCAGCAACCCTCCTGCTAAGGGTAGACAGCTGCTCGTTCCACCCCCCCCCCCGCCTTAATTGGTTCTCCTCCCTTCCAACGGTGTTGAGGCGGGTGGGAACAGCCGGGGGTTGAGGGTACTGTGCTAAAAGAGGTGGAGTTATGCAGATCTAAAACGCGTGGATTGCAGCAGCAGCAAGCCGAAAAGTGCAGGCATGTGAGGGATCTAGAGGTTGACAGCATGTCTTCTTAACGGGAGTCCAGGTGGCCATCTCCACAAATGGACTTTTCAGAATCCTTGGGTGGCACCGTAGTCGGAAACCAATTCTGGTTATCGCTTCTCGGCCTTTTGGCTAAGATCAAGTGTAGTATCTGTTCTTATCAGTTTAATATCTGATACGTCCCCTATCTGGGGACCATATATTAAATGGATTTTTAGAACAGGGAGATGGAAAAAGAGCTTGCTCTGTCCACTCCACGCATTGACCTGGTATTGCAGTATCTCCAGGACCGGTGCACCCCTTCTTTAATGCAGTTTCTAAAATCAGAAAGAATTGAATTCAATGCTTTTTGTTCATTTTGCTTGTTTGTCGGATTTTGGGATGGACTCTTTGGCTTTGCTTTTCTTCTCCTCATTGGATTTTTCATGTTAAAAGTTGCAGAAGCCAGATGACAAGCTCATTTTGGTTCAACTTCAGCAACTGTGCATTGCATTGCCATGTAATGTAATGTAATGCAATGCTATCTATCTAGCTCTCCCTCTATACTTCCTTTTGGATAAACAGACATATTAGGCAAGCATTTTGGAGCTTTCACCTAAATAACTACAGGTGGTGAGATAAGCTGCACAATATAATTGACCTTTCAGTATATTGCTGCACACACACCATCTATTTAGCAAATGCCCTTGTTATCAACAGCAGCCTTTTAAACTCACCTGAGCTAACAGGTATGTGAGCTGGTTACTCTGCTGCGCTTAAAATTTCTTTTTTGGTTTGCTACAATGCCTTTTCTGAAACGTTGTCTCCCTCTGCTGGAACACTGACTTCTTTCATTTAATGCCTGCAGACTATAAAAGAGAAACCAACCCAAAAAGTTTGGTTGATTAGTCTGTGGCATTCTTTTAAACTGTTGCTTATGGCGGTCTCTGTGAGCTTCTCAGTGACATTCAGCCATCCAGGTATCCCGCCTGCAGTAGACGGAATGTGGCAATGGAACGCTGGCTGCGCGTGTCATAATAGGCTCTGAGCCTTTATATACCTGCGCACAGCAGCAGCCACCTTCAGTCTGCTGCTGGACAGCCAGCAGCAGCAGCAGCAGGAGAGGTAATTAATCAGCAACCCTCCTGCTAAGGGTAGACAGCTGCTCGTTCCACCCCCCCCCCGCCTTAATTGGTTCTCCTCCCTTCCAACGGTGTTGAGGCGGGTGGGAACAGCCGGGGGTTGAGGGTACTGTGCTAAAAGAGGTGGAGTTATGCAGATCTAAAACGCGTGGATTGCAGCAGCAGCAAGCCGAAAAGTGCAGGCATGTGAGGGATCTAGAGGTTGACAGCATGTCTTCTTAACGGGAGTCCAGGTGGCCATCTCCACAAATGGACTTTTCAGAATCCTTGGGTGGCACCGTAGTCGGAAACCAATTCTGGTTATCGCTTCTCGGCCTTTTGGCTAAGATCAAGTGTAGTATCTGTTCTTATCAGTTTAATATCTGATACGTCCCCTATCTGGGGACCATATATTAAATGGATTTTTAGAACAGGGAGATGGAAAAAGAGCTTGCTCTGTCCACTCCACGCATTGACCTGGTATTGCAGTATCTCCAGGACCGGTGCACCCCTTCTTTAATGCAGTTTCTAAAATCAGAAAGAATTGAATTCAATGCTTTTTGTTCATTTTGCTTGTTTGTCGGATTTTGGGATGGACTCTTTGGCTTTGCTTTTCTTCTCCTCATTGGATTTTTCATGTTAAAAGTTGCAGAAGCCAGATGACAAGCTCATTTTGGTTCAACTTCAGCAACTGTGCATTGCATTGCCATGTAATGTAATGTAATGCAATGCTATCTATCTAGCTCTCCCTCTATACTTCCTTTTGGATAAACAGACATATTAGGCAAGCATTTTGGAGCTTTCACCTAAATAACTACAGGTGGTGAGATAAGCTGCACAATATAATTGACCTTTCAGTATATTGTTGCACACACACCATCTATTTAGCAAATGCCCTTGTTATCAACAGCAGCCTTTTAAACTCACCTGAGCTAACAGGTATGTGAGCTGGTTACTCTGCTGCGCTTAAAATTTCTTTTTTGGTTTGCTACAATGCCTTTTCTGAAACGTTGTCTCCCTCTGCTGGAACACTGACTTCTTTCATTTAATGCCTGCAGACTATAAAAGAGAAACCAACCCAAAAAGTTTGGTTGATTAGTCTGTGGCATTCTTTTAAACTGTTGCTTATGGCGGTCTCTGTGAGCTTCTCAGTGACATTCAGCCATCCAGGTATCCCGCCTGCAGTAGACGGAATGTGGCAATGGAACGCTGGCTGCGCGTGTCATAATAGGCTCTGAGCCTTTATATACCTGCGCACAGCAGCAGCCACCTTCAGTCTGCTGCTGGACAGCCAGCAGCAGCAGCAGCAGGAGAGGTAATTAATTAGCAACCCTCCTGCTAAGGGTAGACAGCTGCTCGTTCCACCCCCCCCCCGCCTTAATTGGTTCTCCTCCCTTCCAACGGTGTTGAGGCGGGTGGGAACAGCCGGGGGTTGAGGGTACTGTGCTAAAAGAGGTGGAGTTATGCAGATCTAAAACGCGTGGATTGCAGCAGCAGCAAGCCGAAAAGTGCAGGCATGTGAGGGATCTAGAGGTTGACAGCATGTCTTCTTAACGGGAGTCAAGGTGGCCATCTCCACAAATGGACTTTTCAGAATCCTTGGGTGGCACCGTAGTCGGAAACCAATTCTGGTTATCGCTTCTCGGCCTTTTGGCTAAGATCAAGTGTAGTATCTGTTCTTATCAGTTTAATATCTGATACGTCCCCTATCTGGGGACCATATATTAAATGGATTTTTAGAACAGGGAGATGGAAAAAGAGCTTGCTCTGTCCACTCCACGCATTGACCTGGTATTGCAGTATCTCCAGGACCGGTGCACCCCTTCTTTAATGCAGTTTCTAAAATCAGAAAGAATTGAATTCAATGCTTTTTGTTCATTTTGCTTGTTTGTCGGATTTTGGGATGGACTCTTTGGCTTTGCTTTTCTTCTCCTCATTGGATTTTTCATGTTAAAAGTTGCAGAAGCCAGATGACAAGCTCATTTTGGTTCAACTTCAGCAACTGTGCATTGCATTGCCATGTAATGTAATGTAATGCAATGCTATCTATCTAGCTCTCCCTCTATACTTCCTTTTGGATAAACAGACATATTAGGCAAGCATTTTGGAGCTTTCACCTAAATAACTACAGGTGGTGAGATAAGCTGCACAATATAATTGACCTTTCAGTATATTGTTGCACACACACCATCTATTTAGCAAATGCCCTTGTTATCAACAGCAGCCTTTTAAACTCACCTGAGCTAACAGGTATGTGAGCTCGTTACTCTGCTGCGCTTAAAATTTCTTTTTTGGTTTGCTACAATGCCTTTTCTGAAACGTTGTCTCCCTCTGCTGGAACACTGACTTCTTTCATTTAATGCCTGCAGACTATAAAAGAGAAACCAACCCAAAAAGTTTGGTTGATTAGTCTGTGGCATTCTTTTAAACTGTTGCTTATGGCGGTCTCTGTGAGCTTCTCAGTGACATTCAGCCATCCAGGTATCCCGCCTGCAGTAGACGGAATGTGGCAATGGAACGCTGGCTGCACGTGTCATAATAGGCTCTGAGCCTTTATATACCTGCGCACAGCAGCAGCCACCTTCAGTCTGCTGCTGGACAGCCAGCAGCAGCAGCAGGAGAGGTAATTAATCAGCAACCCTCCTGCTAAGGGTAGACAGCTGCTCGTTCCACCCCCCCCCCGCCTTAATTGGTTCTCCTCCCTTCCAACGGTGTTGAGGCGGGTGGGAACAGCCGGGGGTTGAGGGTACTGTGCTAAAAGAGGTGGAGTTATGCAGATCTAAAACGCGTGGATTGCAGCAGCAGCAAGCCGAAAAGTGCAGGCATGTGAGGGATCTAGAGGTTGACAGCATGTCTTCTTAACGGGAGTCCAGGTGGCCATCTCCACAAATGGACTTTTCAGAATCCTTGGGTGGCACCGTAGTCGGAAACCAATTCTGGTTATCGCTTCTCGGCCTTTTGGCTAAGATCAAGTGTAGTATCTGTTCTTATCAGTTTAATATCTGATACGTCCCCTATCTGGGGACCATATATTAAATGGATTTTTAGAACAGGGAGATGGAAAAAGAGCTTGCTCTGTCCACTCCACGCATTGACCTGGTATTGCAGTATCTCCAGGACCGGTGCACCCCTTCTTTAATGCAGTTTCTAAAATCAGAAAGAATTGAATTCAATGCTTTTTGTTCATTTTGCTTGTTTGTCGGATTTTGGGATGGACTCTTTGGCTTTGCTTTTCTTCTCCTCATTGGATTTTTCATGTTAAAAGTTGCAGAAGCCAGATGACAAGCTCATTTTGGTTCAACTTCAGCAACTGTGCATTGCATTGCCATGTAATGTAATGTAATGCAATGCTATCTATCTAGCTCTCCCTCTATACTTCCTTTTGGATAAACAGACATATTAGGCAAGCATTTTGGAGCTTTCACCTAAATAACTACAGGTGGTGAGATAAGCTGCACAATATAATTGACCTTTCAGTATATTGTTGCACACACACCATCTATTTAGCAAATGCCCTTGTTATCAACAGCAGCCTTTTAAACTCACCTGAGCTAACAGGTATGTGAGCTGGTTACTCTGCTGCGCTTAAAATTTCTTTTTTGGTTTGCTACAATGCCTTTTCTGAAACGTTGTCTCCCTCTGCTGGAACACTGACTTCTTTCATTTAATGCCTGCAGACTATAAAAGAGAAACCAACCCAAAAAGTTTGGTTGATTAGTCTGTGGCATTCTTTTAAACTGTTGCTTATGGCGGTCTCTGTGAGCTTCTCAGTGACATTCAGCCATCCAGGTATCCCGCCTGCAGTAGACGGAATGTGGCAATGGAACGCTGGCTGCGCGTGTCATAATAGGCTCTGAGCCTTTATATACCTGCGCACAGCAGCAGCCACCTTCAGTCTGCTGCTGGACAGCCAGCAGCAGCAGCAGCAGGAGAGGTAATTAATCAGCAACCCTCCTGCTAAGGGTAGACAGCTGCTCGTTCCACCCCCCCCCCCCGCCTTAATTGGTTCTCCTCCCTTCCAACGGTGTTGAGGCGGGTGGGAACAGCTGGGGGTTGAGGGTACTGTGCTAAAAGAGGTGGAGTTATGCAGATCTAAAACGCGTGGATTGCAGCAGCAGCAAGCCGAAAAGTGCAGGCATGTGAGGGATCTAGAGGTTGACAGCATGTCTTCTTAACGGGAGTCCAGGTGGCCATCTCCACAAATGGACTTTTCAGAATCCTTGGGTGGCACCGTAGTCGGAAACCAATTCTGGTTATCGCTTCTCGGCCTTTTGGCTAAGATCAAGTGTAGTATCTGTTCTTATCAGTTTAATATCTGATACGTCCCCTATCTGGGGACCATATATTAAATGGATTTTTAGAACAGGGAGATGGAAAAAGAGCTTGCTCTGTCCACTCCACGCATTGACCTGGTATTGCAGTATCTCCAGGACCGGTGCACCCCTTCTTTAATGCAGTTTCTAAAATCAGAAAGAATTGAATTCAATGCTTTTTGTTCATTTTGCTTGTTTGTCGGATTTTGGGATGGACTCTTTGGCTTTGCTTTTCTTCTCCTCATTGGATTTTTCATGTTAAAAGTTGCAGAAGCCAGATGACAAGCTCATTTTGGTTCAACTTCAGCAACTGTGCATTGCATTGCCATGTAATGTAATGTAATGCAATGCTATCTATCTAGCTCTCCCTCTATACTTCCTTTTGGATAAACAGACATATTAGGCAAGCATTTTGGAGCTTTCACCTAAATAACTACAGGTGGTGAGATAAGCTGCACAATATAATTGACCTTTCAGTATATTGTTGCACACACACCATCTATTTAGCAAATGCCCTTGTTATCAACAGCAGCCTTTTAAACTCACCTGAGCTAACAGGTATGTGAGCTGGTTACTCTGCTGCGCTTAAAATTTCTTTTTTGGTTTGCTACAATGCCTTTTCTGAAACGTTGTCTCCCTCTGCTGGAACACTGACTTCTTTCATTTAATGCCTGCAGACTATAAAAGAGAAACCAACCCAAAAAGTTTGGTTGATTAGTCTGTGGCATTCTTTTAAACTGTTGCTTATGGCGGTCTCTGTGAGCTTCTCAGTGACATTCAGCCATCCAGGTATCCCGCCTGCAGTAGACGGAATGTGGCAATGGAACGCTGGCTGCGCGTGTCATAATAGGCTCTGAGCCTTTATATACCTGCGCACAGCAGCAGCCACCTTCAGTCTGCTGCTGGACAGCCAGCAGCAGCAGCAGCAGGAGAGGTAATTAATCGGCAACCCTCCTGCTAAGGGTAGACAGCTGCTCGTTCCACCCCCCCCCCCGCCTTAATTGGTTCTCCTCCCTTCCAACGGTGTTGAGGCGGGTGGGAACAGCCGGGGGTTGAGGGTACTGTGCTAAAAGAGGTGGAGTTATGCAGATCTAAAACGCGTGGATTGCAGCAGCAGCAAGCCGAAAAGTGCAGGCATGTGAGGAATCTAGAGGTTGACAGCATGTCTTCTTAACGGGAGTCCAGGTGGCCATCTCCACAAATGGACTTTTCAGAATCCTTGGGTGGCACCGTAGTCGGAAACCAATTCTGGTTATCGCTTCTCGGCCTTTTGGCTAAGATCAAGTGTAGTATCTGTTCTTATCAGTTTAATATCTGATACGTCCCCTATATGGGGACCATATATTAAATGGATTTTTAGAACAGGGAGATGGAAAAAGAGCTTGCTCTGTCCACTCCACGCATTGACCTGGTATTGCAGTATCTCCAGGACCGGTGCACCCCTTCTTTAATGCAGTTTCTAAAATCAGAAAGAATTGAATTCAATGCTTTTTGTTCATTTTGCTTGTTTGTCGGATTTTGGGATGGACTCTTTGGCTTTGCTTTTCTTCTCCTCATTGGATTTTTCATGTTAAAAGTTGCAGAAGCCAGATGACAAGCTCATTTTGGTTCAACTTCAGCAACTGTGCATTGCATTGCCATGTAATGTAATGTAATGCAATGCTATCTATCTAGCTCTCCCTCTATACTTCCTTTTGGATAAACAGACATATTAGGCAAGCATTTTGGAGCTTTCACCTAAATAACTACAGGTGGTGAGATAAGCTGCACAATATAATTGACCTTTCAGTATATTGTTGCACACACACCATCTATTTAGCAAATGCCCTTGTTATCAACAGCAGCCTTTTAAACTCACCTGAGCTAACAGGTATGTGAGCTGGTTACTCTGCTGCGCTTAAAATTTCTTTTTTGGTTTGCTACAATGCCTTTTCTGAAACGTTGTCTCCCTCTGCTGGAACACTGACTTCTTTCATTTAATGCCTGCAGACTATAAAAGAGAAACCAACCCAAAAAGTTTGGTTGATTAGTCTGTGGCATTCTTTTAAACTGTTGCTTATGGCGGTCTCTGTGAGCTTCTCAGTGACATTCAGCCATCCAGGTATCCCGCCTGCAGTAGACGGAATGTGGCAATGGAACGCTGGCTGCGCGTGTCATAATAGGCTCTGAGCCTTTATATACCTGCGCACAGCAGCAGCCACCTTCAGTCTGCTGCTGGACAGCCAGCAGCAGCAGCAGCAGGAGAGGTAATTAATCAGCAACCCTCCTGCTAAGGGTAGACAGCTGCTCGTTCCACCCCCCCCCCCGCCTTAATTGGTTCTCCTCCCTTCCAACGGTGTTGAGGCGGGTGAGAACAGCCGGGGGTTGAGGGTACTGTGCTAAAAGAGGTGGAGTTATGCAGATCTAAAACGCGTGGATTGCAGCAGCAGCAAGCCGAAAAGTGCAGGCATGTGAGGGATCTAGAGGTTGACAGCATGTCTTCTTAACGGGAGTCCAGGTGGCTATCTCCACAAATGGACTTTTCAGAATCCTTGGGTGGCACCGTAGTCGGAAACCAATTCTGGTTATCGCTTCTCGGCCTTTTGGCTAAGATCAAGTGTAGTATCTGTTCTTATCAGTTTAATATCTGATACGTCCCCTATCTGGGGACCATATATTAAATGGATTTTTAGAACAGGGAGATGGAAAAAGAGCTTGCTCTGTCCACTCCACGCATTGACCTGGTATTGCAGTATCTCCAGGACCGGTGCACCCCTTCTTTAATGCAGTTTCTAAAATCAGAAAGAATTGAATTCAATGCTTTTTGTTCATTTTGCTTGTTTGTCGGATTTTGGGATGGACTCTTTGGCTTTGCTTTTCTTCTCCTCATTGGATTTTTCATGTTAAAAGTTGCAGAAGCCAGATGACAAGCTCATTTTGGTTCAACTTCAGCAACTGTGCATTGCATTGCCATGTAATGTAATGTAATGCAATGCTATCTATCTAGCTCTCCCTCTATACTTCCTTTTGGATAAACAGACATATTAGGCAAGCATTTTGGAGCTTTCACCTAAATAACTACAGGTGGTGAGATAAGCTGCACAATATAATTGACCTTTCAGTATATTGTTGCACACACACCATCTATTTAGCAAATGCCCTTGTTATCAACAGCAGCCTTTTAAACTCACCTGAGCTAACAGGTATGTGAGCTGGTTACTCTGCTGCGCTTAAAATTTCTTTTTTGGTTTGCTACAATGCCTTTTCTGAAACGTTGTCTCCCTCTGCTGGAACACTGACTTCTTTCATTTAATGCCTGCAGACTATAAAAGAGAAACCAACCCAAAAAGTTTGCTTGATTAGTCTGTGGCATTCTTTTAAACTGTTGCTTATGGCGGTCTCTGTGAGCTTCTCAGTGACATTCAGCCATCCAGGTATCCCGCCTGCAGTAGACGGAATGTGGCAATGGAACGCTGGCTGCGCGTGTCATAATAGGCTCTGAGCCTTTATATACCTGCGCACAGCAGCAGCCACCTTCAGTCTGCTGCTGGACAGCCAGCAGCAGCAGCAGCAGGAGAGGTAATTAATCAGCAACCCTCCTGCTAAGGGTAGACAGCTGCTCGTTCCACCCCCCCCCCCGCCTTAATTGGTTCTCCTCCCTTCCAACGGTGTTGAGGCGGGTGGGAACAGCCGGGGGTTGAGGGTACTGTGCTAAAAGAGGTGGAGTTATGCAGATCTAAAACGCGTGGATTGCAGCAGCAGCAAGCCGAAAAGTGCAGGCATGTGAGGGATCTAGAGGTTGACAGCATGTCTTCTTAACGGGAGTCCAGGTGGCCATCTCCACAAATGGACTTTTCAGAATCCTTGGGTGGCACCGTAGTCAGAAACCAATTCTGGTTATCGCTTCTCGGCCTTTTGGCTAAGATCAAGTGTAGTATCTGTTCTTATCAGTTTAATATCTGATACGTCCCCTATCTGGGGACCATATATTAAATGGATTTTTAGAACAGGGAGATGGAAAAAGAGCTTGCTCTGTCCACTCCACGCATTGACCTGGTATTGCAGTATCTCCAGGACCGGTGCACCCCTTCTTTAATGCAGTTTCTAAAATCAGAAAGAATTGAATTCAATGCTTTTTGTTCATTTTGCTTGTTTTTCGGATTTTGGAATGGACTCTTTGGCTTTGCTTTTCTTCTCCTCATTGGATTTTTCATGTTAAAAGTTGCAGAAGCAAGATGACAAGCTCATTTTGGTTCAACTTCAGCAACTGTGCATTGCATTGCCATGTAATGTAATGTAATGCAATGCTATCTATCTAGCTCTCCCTCTATACTTCCTTTTGGATAAACAGACATATTAGGCAAGCATTTTGGAGCTTTCACCTAAATAACTACAGGTGGTGAGATAAGCTGCACAATATAATTGACCTTTCAGTATATTGTTGCACACACACCATCTATTTAGCAAATGCCCTTGTTATCAACAGCAGCCTTTTAAACTCACCTGAGCTAACAGGTATGTGAGCTGGTTACTCTGCTGCGCTTAAAATTTCTTTTTTGGTTTGCTACAATGCCTTTTCTGAAACGTTGTCTCCCTCTGCTGGAACACTGACTTCTTTCATTTAATGCCTGCAGACTATAAAAGAGAAACCAACCCAAAAAGTTTGGTTGATTAGTCTGTGGCATTCTTTTAAACTGTTGCTTATGGCGGTCTCTGTGAGCTTCTCAGTGACATTCAGCCATCCAGGTATCCCGCCTGCAGTAGACGGAATGTGGCAATGGAACGCTGGCTGCGCGTGTCATAATAGGCTCTGAGCCTTTATATACCTGCGCACAGCAGCAGCCACCTTCAGTCTGCTGCTGGACAGCCAGCAGCAGCAGCAGCAGGAGAGGTAATTAATCAGCAACCCTCCTGCTAAGGGTAGACAGCTGCTCGTTCCACCCCCCCCCCCCGCCTTAATTGGTTCTCCTCCCTTCCAACGGTGTTGAGGCGGGTGGGAACAGCCGGGGGTTGAGGGTACTGTGCTAAAAGAGGTGGAGTTATGCAGATCTAAAACGCGTGGATTGCAGCAGCAGCAAGCCGAAAAGTGCAGGCATGTGAGGGATCTAGAGGTTGACAGCATGTCTTCTTAACGGGAGTCCAGGTGGCCATCTCCACAAATGGACTTTTCAGAATCCTTGGGTGGCAACGTAGTCGGAAACCAATTCTGGTTATCGCTTCTCGGCCTTTTGGCTAAGATCAAGTGTAGTATCTGTTCTTATCAGTTTAATATCTGATACGTCCCCTATCTGGGGACCATATATTAAATGGATTTTTAGAACAGGGAGATGGAAAAAGAGCTTGCTCTGTCCACTCCACGCATTGACCTGGTATTGCAGTATCTCCAGGACCGGTGCACCCCTTCTTTAATGCAGTTTCTAAAATCAGAAAGAATTGAATTCAATGCTTTTTGTTCATTTTGCTTGTTTGTCGGATTTTGGGATGGACTCTTTGGCTTTGCTTTTCTTCTCCTCATTGGATTTTTCATGTTAAAAGTTGCAGAAGCCAGATGACAAGCTCATTTTGGTTCAACTTCAGCAACTGTGCATTGCATTGCCATGTAATGTAATGTAATGCAATGCTATCTATCTAGCTCTCCCTCTATACTTCCTTTTGGATAAACAGACATATTAGGCAAGCATTTTGGAGCTTTCACCTAAATAACTACAGGTGGTGAGATAAGCTGCACAATATAATTGACCTTTCAGTATATTGTTGCACACACACCATCTATTTAGCAAATGCCCTTGTTATCAACAGCAGCCTTTTAAACTCACCTGAGCTAACAGGTATGTGAGCTGGTTACTCTGCTGCGCTTAAAATTTCTTTTTTGGTTTGCTACAATGCCTTTTCTGAAACGTTGTCTCCCTCTGCTGGAACACTGACTTCTTTCATTTAATGCCTGCAGACTATAAAAGAGAAACCAACCCAAAAAGTTTGGTTGATTAGTCTGTGGCATTCTTTTAAACTGTTGCTTATGGCGGTCTCTGTGAGCTTCTCAGTGACATTCAGCCATCCAGGTATCCCGCCTGCAGTAGACGGAATGTGGCAATGGAACGCTGGCTGCGCGTGTCATAATAGGCTCTGAGCCTTTATATACCTGCGCACAGCAGCAGCCACCTTCAGTCTGCTGCTGGACAGCCAGCAGCAGCAGGAGAGGTAATTAATCAGCAACCCTCCTGCTAAGGGTAGACAGCTGCTCGTTCCACCCCCCCCCCGCCTTAATTGGTTCTCCTCCCTTCCAACGGTGTTGAGGCGGGTGGGAACAGCCGGGGGTTGAGGGTACTGTGCTAAAAGAGGTGGAGTTATGCAGATCTAAAACGCGTGGATTGCAGCAGCAGCAAGCCGAAAAGTGCAGGCATGTGAGGGATCTAGAGGTTGACAGCATGTCTTCTTAACGGGAGTCCAGGTGGCCATCTCCACAAATGGACTTTTCAGAATCCTTGGGTGGCACCGTAGTCGGAAACCAATTCTGGTTATCGCTTCTCGGCCTTTTGGCTAAGATCAAGTGTAGTATCTGTTCTTATCAGTTTAATATCTGATACGTCCCCTATCTGGGGACCATATATTAAATGGATTTTTAGAACAGGGAGATGGAAAAAGAGCTTGCTCTGTCCACTCCACGCATTGACCTGGTATTGCAGTATCTCCAGGACCGGTGCACCCCTTCTTTAATGCAGTTTCTAAAATCAGAAAGAATTGAATTCAATGCTTTTTGTTCATTTTGCTTGTTTGTCGGATTTTGGGATGGACTCTTTGGCTTTGCTTTTCTTCTCCTCATTGGATTTTTCATGTTAAAAGTTGCAGAAGCCAGATGACAAGCTCATTTTGGTTCAACTTCAGCAACTGTGCATTGCATTGCCATGTAATGTAATGTAATGCAATGCTATCTATCTAGCTCTCCCTCTATACTTCCTTTTGGATAAACAGACATATTAGGCAAGCATTTTGGAGCTTTCACCTAAATAACTACAGGTGGTGAGATAAGCTGCACAATATAATTGACCTTTCAGTATATTGTTGCACACACACCATCTATTTAGCAAATGCCCTTGTTATCAACAGCAGCCTTTTAAACTCACCTGAGCTAACAGGTATGTGAGCTGGTTACTCTGCTGCGCTTAAAATTTCTTTTTTGGTTTGCTACAATGCCTTTTCTGAAACGTTGTCTCCCTCTGCTGGAACACTGACTTCTTTCATTTAATGCCTGCAGACTATAAAAGAGAAACCAACCCAAAAAGTTTGGTTGATTAGTCTGTGGCATTCTTTTAAACTGTTGCTTATGGCGGTCTCTGTGAGCTTCTCAGTGACATTCAGCCATCCAGGTATCCCGCCTGCAGTAGACGGAATGTGGCAATGGAACGCTGGCTGCGCGTGTCATAATAAGCTCTGAGCCTTTATATACCTGCGCACAGCAGCAGCCACCTTCAGTCTGCTGCTGGACAGCCAGCAGCAGCAGCAGCAGGAGAGGTAATTAATCAGCAACCCTCCTGCTAAGGGTAGACAGCTGCTCGTTCCACCCCCCCCCGCCTTAATTGGTTCTCCTCCCTTCCAACGGTGTTGAGGCGGGTGGGAACAGCCGGGGGTTGAGGGTACTGTGCTAAAAGAGGTGGAGTTATGCAGATCTAAAACGCGTGGATTGCAGCAGCAGCAAGCCGAAAAGTGCAGGCATGTGAGGGATCTAGAGGTTGACAGCATGTCTTCTTAACGGGAGTCCAGGTGGCCATCTCCACAAATGGACTTTTCAGAATCCTTGGGTGGCACCGTAGTCGGAAACCAATTCTGGTTATCGCTTCTCGGCCTTTTGGCTAAGATCAAGTGTAGTATCTGTTCTTATCAGTTTAATATCTGATACGTCCCCTATCTGGGGACCATATATTAAATGGATTTTTAGAACAGGGAGATGGAAAAAGAGCTTGCTCTGTCCACTCCACGCATTGACCTGGTATTGCAGTATCTCCAGGACCGGTGCACCCCTTCTTTAATGCAGTTTCTAAAATCAGAAAGAATTGAATTCAATGCTTTTTGTTCATTTTGCTTGTTTTTCGGATTTTGGAATGGACTCTTTGGCTTTGCTTTTCTTCTCCTCATTGGATTTTTCATGTTAAAAGTTGCAGAAGCCAGATGACAAGCTCATTTTGGTTCAACTTCAGCAACTGTGCATTGCATTGCCATGTAATGTAATGTAATGCAATGCTATCTATCTAGCTCTCCCTCTATACTTCCTTTTGGATAAACAGACATATTAGGCAAGCATTTTGGAGCTTTCACCTAAATAACTACAGGTGGTGAGATAAGCTGCACAATATAATTGACCTTTCAGTATATTGTTGCACACACACCATCTATTTAGCAAATGCCCTTGTTATCAACAGCAGCCTTTTAAACTCACCTGAGCTAACAGGTATGTGAGCTGGTTACTCTGCTGCGCTTAAAATGTCTTTTTTGGTTTGCTACAATGCCTTTTCTGAAACGTTGTCTCCCTCTGCTGGAACACTGACTTCTTTCATTTAATGCCTGCAGACTATAAAAGAGAAACCAACCCAAAAAGTTTGGTTGATTAGTCTGTGGCATTCTTTTAAACTGTTGCTTATGGCGGTCTCTGTGAGCTTCTCAGTGACATTCAGCCATCCAGGTATCCCGCCTGCAGTAGACGGAATGTGGCAATGGAACGCTGGCTGCGCGTGTCATAATAGGCTCTGAGCCTTTATATACCTGCGCACAGCAGCAGCCACCTTCAGTCTGCTGCTGGACAGCCAGCAGCAGCAGCAGCAGGAGAGGTAATTAATCAGCAACCCTCCTGCTAAGGGTAGACAGCTGCTCGTTCCACCCCCCCCCGCCTTAATTGGTTCTCCTCCCTTCCAACGGTGTTGAGGCGGGTGGGAACAGCCGGGGGTTGAGGGTACTGTGCTAAAAGAGGTGGAGTTATGCAGATCTAAAACGCGTGGATTGCAGCAGCAGCAAGCCGAAAAGTGCAGGCATGTGAGGGATCTAGAGGTTGACAGCATGTCTTCTTAACGGGAGTCCAGGTGGCCATCTCCACAAATGGACTTTTCAGAATCCTTGGGTGGCACCGTAGTCGGAAACCAATTCTGGTTATCGCTTCTCGGCCTTTTGGCTAAGATCAAGTGTAGTATCTGTTCTTATCAGTTTAATATCTGATACGTCCCCTATCTGGGGACCATATATTAAATGGATTTTTAGAACAGGGAGATGGAAAAAGAGCTTGCTCTGTCCACTCCACGCATTGACCTGGTATTGCAGTATCTCCAGGACCGGTGCACCCCTTCTTTAATGCAGTTTCTAAAATCAGAAAGAATTGAATTCAATGCTTTTTGTTCATTTTGCTTGTTTGTCGGATTTTGGGATGGACTCTTTGGCTTTGCTTTTCTTCTCCTCATTGGATTTTTCATGTTAAAAGTTGCAGAAGCCAGATGACAAGCTCATTTTGGTTCAACTTCAGCAACTGTGCATTGCATTGCCATGTAATGTAATGTAATGCAATGCTATCTATCTAGCTCTCCCTCTATACTTCCTTTTGGATAAACAGACATATTAGGCAAGCATTTTGGAGCTTTCACCTAAATAACTACAGGTGGTGAGATAAGCTGCACAATATAATTGACCTTTCAGTATATTGTTGCACACACACCATCTATTTAGCAAATGCCCTTGTTATCAACAGCAGCCTTTTAAACTCACCTGAGCTAACAGGTATGTGAGCTGGTTACTCTGCTGCGCTTAAAATTTCTTTTTTGGTTTGCTACAATGCCTTTTCTGAAACGTTGTCTCCCTCTGCTGGAACACTGACTTCTTTCATTTAATGCCTGCAGACTATAAAAGAGAAACCAACCCAAAAAGTTTGGTTGATTAGTCTGTGGCATTCTTTTAAACTGTTGCTTATGGCGGTCTCTGTGAGCTTCTCAGTGACATTCAGCCATCCAGGTATCCCGCCTGCAGTAGACGGAATGTGGCAATGGAACGCTGGCTGCGCGTGTCATAATAGGCTCTGAGCCTTTATATACCTGCGCACAGCAGCAGCCACCTTCAGTCTGCTGCTGGACAGCCAGCAGCAGCAGCAGCAGGAGAGGTAATTAATCAGCAACCCTCCTGCTAAGGGTAGACAGCTGCTCGTTCCACCCCCCCCCCCCCGCCTTAATTGGTTCTCCTCCCTTCCAACGGTGTTGAGGCGGGTGGGAACAGCCGGGGGTTGAGGGTACTGTGCTAAAAGAGGTGGAGTTATGCAGATCTAAAACGCGTGGATTGCAGCAGCAGCAAGCCGAAAAGTGCAGGCATGTGAGGGATCTAGAGGTTGACAGCATGTCTTCTTAACGGGAGTCCAGGTGGCCATCTCCACAAATGGACTTTTCAGAATCCTTGGGTGGCAACGTAGTCGGAAACCAATTCTGGTTATCGCTTCTCGGCCTTTTGGCTAAGATCAAGTGTAGTATCTGTTCTTATCAGTTTAATATCTGATACGTCCCCTATCTGGGGACCATATATTAAATGGATTTTTAGAACAGGGAGATGGAAAAAGAGCTTGCTCTGTCCACTCCACGCATTGACCTGGTATTGCAGTATCTCCAGGACCGGTGCACCCCTTCTTTAATGCAGTTTCTAAAATCAGAAAGAATTGAATTCAATGCTTTTTGTTCATTTTGCTTGTTTGTCGGATTTTGGGATGGACTCTTTGGCTTTGCTTTTCTTCTCCTCATTGGATTTTTCATGTTAAAAGTTGCAGAAGCCAGATGACAAGCTCATTTTGGTTCAACTTCAGCAACTGTGCATTGCATTGCCATGTAATGTAATGTAATGCAATGCTATCTATCTAGCTCTCCCTCTATACTTCCTTTTGGATAAACAGACATATTAGGCAAGCATTTTGGAGCTTTCACCTAAATAACTACAGGTGGTGAGATAAGCTGCACAATATAATTGACCTTTCAGTATATTGTTGCACACACACCATCTATTTAGCAAATGCCCTTGTTATCAACAGCAGCCTTTTAAACTCACCTGAGCTAACAGGTATGTGAGCTGGTTACTCTGCTGCGCTTAAAATTTCTTTTTTGGTTTGCTACAATGCCTTTTCTGAAACGTTGTCTCCCTCTGCTGGAACACTGACTTCTTTCATTTAATGCCTGCAGACTATAAAAGAGAAACCAACCCAAAAAGTTTGGTTGATTAGTCTGTGGCATTCTTTTAAACTGTTGCTTATGGCGGTCTCTGTGAGCTTCTCAGTGACATTCAGCCATCCAGGTATCCCGCCTGCAGTAGACGGAATGTGGCAATGGAACGCTGGCTGCGCGTGTCATAATAGGCTCTGAGCCTTTATATACCTGCGCACAGCAGCAGCCACCTTCAGTCTGCTGCTGGACAGCCAGCAGCAGCAGCAGCAGGAGAGGTAATTAATCAGCAACCCTCCTGCTAAGGGTAGACAGCTGCTCGTTCCACCCCTCCCCCGCCTTAATTGGTTCTCCTCCCTTCCAACGGTGTTGAGGCGGGTGGGAACAGCCGGGGGTTGAGGGTACTGTGCTAAAAGAGGTGGAGTTATGCAGATCTAAAACGCGTGGATTGCAGCAGCAGCAAGCCGAAAAGTGCAGGCATGTGAGGGATCTAGAGGTTGACAGCATGTCTTCTTAACGGGAGTCCAGGTGGCCATCTCCACAAATGGACTTTTCAGAATCCTTGGGTGGCACCGTAGTCGGAAACCAATTCTGGTTATCGCTTCTCGGCCTTTTGGCTAAGATCAAGTGTAGTATCTGTTCTTATCAGTTTAATATCTGATACGTCCCCTATCTGGGGACCATATATTAAATGGATTTTTAGAACAGGGAGATGGAAAAAGAGCTTGCTCTGTCCACTCCACGCATTGACCTGGTATTGCAGTATCTCCAGGACCGGTGCACCCCTTCTTTAATGCAGTTTCTAAAATCAGAAAGAATTGAATTCAATGCTTTTTGTTCATTTTGCTTGTTTGTCGGATTTTGGGATGGACTCTTTGGCTTTGCTTTTCTTCTCCTCATTGGATTTTTCATGTTAAAAGTTGCAGAAGCCAGATGACAAGCTCATTTTGGTTCAACTTCAGCAACTGTGCATTGCATTGCCATGTAATGTAATGTAATGCAATGCTATCTATCTAGCTCTCCCTCTATACTTCCTTTTGGATAAACAGACATATTAGGCAAGCATTTTGGAGCTTTCACCTAAATAACTACAGGTGGTGAGATAAGCTGCACAATATAATTGACCTTTCAGTATATTGTTGCACACACACCATCTATTTAGCAAATGCCCTTGTTATCAACAGCAGCCTTTTAAACTCACCTGAGCTAACAGGTATGTGAGCTGGTTACTCTGCTGCGCTTAAAATTTCTTTTTTGGTTTGCTACAATGCCTTTTCTGAAACGTTGTCTCCCTCTGCTGGAACACTGACTTCTTTCATTTAATGCCTGCAGACTATAAAAGAGAAACCAACCCAAAAAGTTTGGTTGATTAGTCTGTGGCATTCTTTTAAACTGTTGCTTATGGCGGTCTCTGTGAGCTTCTCAGTGACATTCAGCCATCCAGGTATCCCGCCTGCAGTAGACGGAATGTGGCAATGGAACGCTGGCTGCGCGTGTCATAATAAGCTCTGAGCCTTTATATACCTGCGCACAGCAGCAGCCACCTTCAGTCTGCTGCTGGACAGCCAGCAGCAGCAGCAGCAGGAGAGGTAATTAATCAGCAACCCTCCTGCTAAGGGTAGACAGCTGCTCGTTCCACCCCCCCCCCGCCTTAATTGGTTCTCCTCCCTTCCAACGGTGTTGAGGCGGGTGGGAACAGCCGGGGGTTGAGGGTACTGTGCTAAAAGAGGTGGAGTTATGCAGATCTAAAACGCGTGGATTGCAGCAGCAGCAAGCCGAAAAGTGCAGGCATGTGAGGGATCTAGAGGTTGACAGCATGTCTTCTTAACGGGAGTCCAGGTGGCCATCTCCACAAATGGACTTTTCAGAATCCTTGGGTGGCACCGTAGTCGGAAACCAATTCTGGTTATCGCTTCTCGGCCTTTTGGCTAAGATCAAGTGTAGTATCTGTTCTTATCAGTTTAATATCTGATACGTCCCCTATCTGGGGACCATATATTAAATGGATTTTTAGAACAGGGAGATGGAAAAAGAGCTTGCTCTGTCCACTCCACGCATTGACCTGGTATTGCAGTATCTCCAGGACCGGTGCACCCCTTCTTTAATGCAGTTTCTAAAATCAGAAAGAATTGAATTCAATGCTTTTTGTTCATTTTGCTTGTTTGTCGGATTTTGGGATGGACTCTTTGGCTTTGCTTTTCTTCTCCTCATTGGATTTTTCATGTTAAAAGTTGCAGAAGCCAGATGACAAGCTCATTTTGGTTCAACTTCAGCAACTGTGCATTGCATTGCCATGTAATGTAATGTAATGCAATGCTATCTATCTAGCTCTCCCTCTATACTTCCTTTTGGATAAACAGACATATTAGGCAAGCATTTTGGAGCTTTCACCTAAATAACTACAGGTGGTGAGATAAGCTGCACAATATAATTGACCTTTCAGTATATTGTTGCACACACACCATCTATTTAGCAAATGCCCTTGTTATCAACAGCAGCCTTTTAAACTCACCTGAGCTAACAGGTATGTGAGCTGGTTACTCTGCTGCGCTTAAAATTTCTTTTTTGGTTTGCTACAATGCCTTTTCTGAAACGTTGTCTCCCTCTGCTGGAACACTGACTTCTTTCATTTAATGCCTGCAGACTATAAAAGAGAAACCAACCCAAAAAGTTTGGTTGATTAGTCTGTGGCATTCTTTTAAACTGTTGCTTATGGCGGTCTCTGTGAGCTTCTCAGTGACATTCAGCCATCCAGGTATCCCGCCTGCAGTAGACGGAATGTGACAATGGAACGCTGGCTGCGCGTGTCATAATAGGCTCTGAGCCTTTATATACCTGCGCACAGCAGCAGCCACCTTCAGTCTGCTGCTGGACAGCCAGCAGCAGCAGCAGCAGGAGAGGTAATTAATCAGCAACCCTCCTGCTAAGGGTAGACAGCTGCTCGTTCCACCCCCCCCCCCGCCTTAATTGGTTCTCCTCCCTTCCAATGGTGTTGAGGCGGGTGGGAACAGCCGGGGGTTGAGGGTACTGTGCTAAAAGAGGTGGAGTTATGCAGATCTAAAACGCGTGGATTGCAGCAGCAGCAAGCCGAAAAGTGCAGGCATGTGAGGGATCTAGAGGTTGACAGCATGTCTTCTTAACGGGAGTCCAGGTGGCCATCTCCACAAATGGACTTTTCAGAATCCTTGGGTGGCACCGTAGTCGGAAACCAATTCTGGTTATCGCTTCTCGGCCTTTTGGCTAAGATCAAGTGTAGTATCTGTTCTTATCAGTTTAATATCTGATACGTCCCCTATCTGGGGACCATATATTAAATGGATTTTTAGAACAGGGAGATGGAAAAAGAGCTTGCTCTGTCCACTCCACGCATTGACCTGGTATTGCAGTATCTCCAGGACCGGTGCACCCCTTCTTTAATGCAGTTTCTAAAATCAGAAAGAATTGAATTCAATGCTTTTTGTTCATTTTGCTTGTTTGTCGGATTTTGGGATGGACTCTTTGGCTTTGCTTTTCTTCTCCTCATTGGATTTTTCATGTTAAAAGTTGCAGAAGCCAGATGACAAGCTCATTTTGGTTCAACTTCAGCAACTGTGCATTGCATTGCCATGTAATGTAATGTAATGCAATGCTATCTATCTAGCTCTCCCTCTATACTTCCTTTTGGATAAACAGACATATTAGGCAAGCATTTTGGAGCTTTCACCTAAATAACTACAGGTGGTGAGATAAGCTGCACAATATAATTGACCTTTCAGTATATTGTTGCACACACACCATCTATTTAGCAAATGCCCTTGTTATCAACAGCAGCCTTTTAAACTCACCTGAGCTAACAGGTATGTGAGCTGGTTACTCTGCTGCGCTTAAAATTTCTTTTTTGGTTTGCTACAATGCCTTTTCTGAAACGTTGTCTCCCTCTGCTGGAACACTGACTTCTTTCATTTAATGCCTGCAGACTATAAAAGAGAAACCAACCCAAAAAGTTTGGTTGATTAGTCTGTGGCATTCTTTTAAACTGTTGCTTATGGCGGTCTCTGTGAGCTTCTCAGTGACATTCAGCCATCCAGGTATCCCGCCTGCAGTAGACGGAATGTGGCAATGGAACGCTGGCTGCGCGTGTCATAATAGGCTCTGAGCCTTTATATACCTGCGCACAGCAGCAGCCACCTTCAGTCTGCTGCTGGACAGCCAGCAGCAGCAGCAGCAGGAGAGGTAATTAATCAGCAACCCTCCTGCTAAGGGTAGACAGCTGCTCGTTCCACCCCCCCCCGCCTTAATTGGTTCTCCTCCCTTCCAACGGTGTTGAGGCGGGTGGGAACAGCCGGGGGTTGAGGGTACTGTGCTAAAAGAGGTGGAGTTATGCAGATCTAAAACGCGTGGATTGCAGCAGCAGCAAGCCGAAAAGTGCAGGCATGTGAGGGATCTAGAGGTTGACAGCATGTCTTCTTAACGGGAGTCCAGGTGGCCATCTCCACAAATGGACTTTTCAGAATCCTTGGGTGGCACCGTAGTCGGAAACCAATTCTGGTTATCGCTTCTCGGCCTTTTGGCTAAGATCAAGTGTAGTATCTGTTCTTATCAGTTTAATATCTGATACGTCCCCTATCTGGGGACCATATATTAAATGGATTTTTAGAACAGGGAGATGGAAAAAGAGCTTGCTCTGTCCACTCCACGCATTGACCTGGTATTGCAGTATCTCCAGGACCGGTGCACCCCTTCTTTAATGCAGTTTCTAAAATCAGAAAGAATTGAATTCAATGCTTTTTGTTCATTTTGCTTGTTTGTCGGATTTTGGGATGGACTCTTTGGCTTTGCTTTTCTTCTCCTCATTGGATTTTTCATGTTAAAAGTTGCAGAAGCCAGATGACAAGCTCATTTTGGTTCAACTTCAGCAACTGTGCATTGCATTGCCATGTAATGTAATGTAATGCAATGCTATCTATCTAGCTCTCCCTCTATACTTCCTTTTGGATAAACAGACATATTAGGCAAGCATTTTGGAGCTTTCACCTAAATAACTACAGGTGGTGAGATAAGCTGCACAATATAATTGACCTTTCAGTATATTGTTGCACACACACCATCTATTTAGCAAATGCCCTTGTTATCAACAGCAGCCTTTTAAACTCACCTGAGCTAACAGGTATGTGAGCTGGTTACTCTGCTGCGCTTAAAATTTCTTTTTTGGTTTGCTACAATGCCTTTTCTGAAACGTTGTCTCCCTCTGCTGGAACACTGACTTCTTTCATTTAATGCCTGCAGACTATAAAAGAGAAACCAACCCAAAAAGTTTGGTTGATTAGTCTGTGGCATTCTTTTAAACTGTTGCTTATGGCGGTCTCTGTGAGCTTCTCAGTGACATTCAGCCATCCAGGTATCCCGCCTGCAGTAGACGGAATGTGGCAATGGAACGCTGGCTGCGCGTGTCATAATAGGCTCTGAGCCTTTATATACCTGCGCACAGCAGCAGCCACCTTCAGTCTGCTGCTGGACAGCCAGCAGCAGCAGCAGCAGGAGAGGTAATTAATCAGCAACCCTCCTGCTAAGGGTAGACAGCTGCTCGTTCCACCCCCCCCCGCCTTAATTGGTTCTCCTCCCTTCCAACGGTGTTGAGGCGGGTGGGAACAGCCGGGGGTTGAGGGTACTGTGCTAAAAGAGGTGGAGTTATGCAGATCTAAAACGCGTGGATTGCAGCAGCAGCAAGCCGAAAAGTGCAGGCATGTGAGGGATCTAGAGGTTGACAGCATGTCTTCTTAACGGGAGTCCAGGTGGCCATCTCCACAAATGGACTTTTCAGAATCCTTGGGTGGCACCGTAGTCGGAAACCAATTCTGGTTATCGCTTCTCGGCCTTTTGGCTAAGATCAAGTGTAGTATCTGTTCTTATCAGTTTAATATCTGATACGTCCCCTATCTGGGGACCATATATTAAATGGATTTTTAGAACAGGGAGATGGAAAAAGAGCTTGCTCTGTCCACTCCACGCATTGACCTGGTATTGCAGTATCTCCAGGACCGGTGCACCCCTTCTTTAATGCAGTTTCTAAAATCAGAAAGAATTGAATTCAATGCTTTTTGTTCATTTTGCTTGTTTGTCGGATTTTGGGATGGACTCTTTGGCTTTGCTTTTCTTCTCCTCATTGGATTTTTCATGTTAAAAGTTGCAGAAGCCAGATGACAAGCTCATTTTGGTTCAACTTCAGCAACTGTGCATTGCATTGCCATGTAATGTAATGTAATGCAATGCTATCTATCTAGCTCTCCCTCTATACTTCCTTTTGGATAAACAGACATATTAGGCAAGCATTTTGGAGCTTTCACCTAAATAACTACAGGTGGTGAGATAAGCTGCACAATATAATTGACCTTTCAGTATATTGTTGCACACACACCATCTATTTAGCAAATGCCCTTGTTATCAACAGCAGCCTTTTAAACTCACCTGAGCTAACAGGTATGTGAGCTGGTTACTCTGCTGTGCTTAAAATTTCTTTTTTGGTTTGCTACAATGCCTTTTCTGAAACGTTGTCTCCCTCTGCTGGAACACTGACTTCTTTCATTTAATGCCTGCAGACTATAAAAGAGAAACCAACCCAAAAAGTTTGGTTGATTAGTCTGTGGCATTCTTTTAAACTGTTGCTTATGGCGGTCTCTGTGAGCTTCTCAGTGACATTCAGCCATCCAGGTATCCCGCCTGCAGTAGACGGAATGTGACAATGGAACGCTGGCTGCGCGTGTCATAATAGGCTCTGAGCCTTTATATACCTGCGCACAGCAGCAGCCACCTTCAGTCTGCTGCTGGACAGCCAGCAGCAGCAGCAGCAGGAAAGGTAATTAATCAGCAACCCTCCTGCTAAGGGTAGACAGCTGCTGGTTCCACCCCCCCCCCCGCCTTAATTGGTTCTCCTCCCTTCCAACGGTGTTGAGGCGGGTGGGAACAGCCGGGGGTTGAGGGTACTGTGCTAAAAGAGGTGGAGTTATGCAGATCTAAAACGCGTGGATTGCAGCAGCAGCAAGCCGAAAAGTGCAGGCATGTGAGGGATCTAGAGGTTGACAGCATGTCTTCTTAACGGGAGTCCAGGTGGCCATCTCCACAAATGGACTTTTCAGAATCCTTGGGTGGCACCGTAGTCGGAAACCAATTCTGGTTATCGCTTCTCGGCCTTTTGGCTAAGATCAAGTGTAGTATCTGTTCTTATCAGTTTAATATCTGATACGTCCCCTATCTGGGGACCATATATTAAATGGATTTTTAGAACAGGGAGATGGAAAAAGAGCTTGCTCTGTCCACTCCACGCATTGACCTGGTATTGCAGTATCTCCAGGACCGGTGCACCCCTTCTTTAATGCAGTTTCTAAAATCAGAAAGAATTGAATTCAATGCTTTTTGTTCATTTTGCTTGTTTGTCGGATTTTGGGATGGACTCTTTGGCTTTGCTTTTCTTCTCCTCATTGGATTTTTCATGTTAAAAGTTGCAGAAGCCAGATGACAAGCTCATTTTGGTTCAACTTCAGCAACTGTGCATTGCATTGCCATGTAATGTAATGTAATGCAATGCTATCTATCTAGCTCTCCCTCTATACTTCCTTTTGGATAAACAGACATATTAGGCAAGCATTTTGGAGCTTTCACCTAAATAACTACAGGTGGTGAGATAAGCTGCACAATATAATTGACCTTTCAGTATATTGTTGCACACACACCATCTATTTAGCAAATGCCCTTGTTATCAACAGCAGCCTTTTAAACTCACCTGAGCTAACAGG
Organism: Phyllobates terribilis; assembly: GCF_046119375.1. NCBI lineage: Eukaryota > Metazoa > Chordata > Amphibia > Anura > Dendrobatidae > Phyllobates > Phyllobates terribilis. The sequence continues at coordinate 8,799,496 of NW_027362800.1, read as the reverse complement.
TATGTGAGCTGGTTACTCTGCTGCGCTTAAAATTTCTTTTTTGGTTTGCTACAATGCCTTTTCTGAAACGTTGTCTCCCTCTGCTGGAACACTGACTTCTTTCATTTAATGCCTGCAGACTACAAAAGAGAAACCAACCCAAAAAGTTTGGTTGATTAGTCTGTGGCATTCTTTTAAACTGTTGCTTATGGCGGTCTCTGTGAGCTTCTCAGTGACATTCAGCCATCCAGGTATCCCGCCTGCAGTAGACGGAATGTGGCAATGGAACGCTGGCTGCGCGTGTCATAATAGGCTCTGAGCCTTTATATACCTGCGCACAGCAGCAGCCACCTTCAGTCTGCTGCTGGACAGCCAGCAGCAGCAGCAGCAGGAGAGGTAATTAATCAGCAACCCTCCTGCTAAGGGTAGACAGCTGCTCGTTCCACCCCCCCCCGCCTTAATTGGTTCTCCTCCCTTCCAACGGTGTTGAGGCGGGTGGGAACAGCCGGGGGTTGAGGGTACTGTGCTAAAAGAGGTGGAGTTATGCAGATCTAAAACGCGTGGATTGCAGCAGCAGCAAGCCGAAAAGTGCAGGCATGTGAGGGATCTAGAGGTTGACAGCATGTCTTCTTAACGGGAGTCCAGGTGGCCATCTCCACAAATGGACTTTTCAGAATCCTTGGGTGGCACCGTAGTCGGAAACCAATTCTGGTTATCGCTTCTCGGCCTTTTGGCTAAGATCAAGTGTAGTATCTGTTCTTATCAGTTTAATATCTGATACGTCCCCTATCTGGGGACCATATATTAAATGGATTTTTAGAACAGGGAGATGGAAAAAGAGCTTGCTCTGTCCACTCCACGCATTGACCTGGTATTGCAGTATCTCCAGGACCGGTGCACCCCTTCTTTAATGCAGTTTCTAAAATCAGAAAGAATTGAATTCAATGCTTTTTGTTCATTTTGCTTGTTTGTCGGATTTTGGGATGGACTCTTTGGCTTTGCTTTTCTTCTCCTCATTGGATTTTTCATGTTAAAAGTTGCAGAAGCCAGATGACAAGCTCATTTTGGTTCAACTTCAGCAACTGTGCATTGCATTGCCATGTAATGTAATGTAATGCAATGCTATCTATCTAGCTCTCCCTCTATACTTCCTTTTGGATAAACAGACATATTAGGCAAGCATTTTGGAGCTTTCACCTAAATAACTACAGGTGGTGAGATAAGCTGCACAATATAATTGACCTTTCAGTATATTGTTGCACACACACCATCTATTTAGCAAATGCCCTTGTTATCAACAGCAGCCTTTTAAACTCACCTGAGCTAACAGGTATGTGAGCTGGTTACTCTGCTGTGCTTAAAATTTCTTTTTTGGTTTGCTACAATGCCTTTTCTGAAACGTTGTCTCCCTCTGCTGGAACACTGACTTCTTTCATTTAATGCCTGCAGACTATAAAAGAGAAACCAACCCAAAAAGTTTGGTTGATTAGTCTGTGGCATTCTTTTAAACTGTTGCTTATGGCGGTCTCTGTGAGCTTCTCAGTGACATTCAGCCATCCAGGTATCCCGCCTGCAGTAGACGGAATGTGGCAATGGAACGCTGGCTGCGCGTGTCATAATAGGCTCTGAGCCTTTATATACCTGCGCACAGCAGCAGCCACCTTCAGTCTGCTGCTGGACAGCCAGCAGCAGCAGCAGCAGGAGAGGTAATTAATCAGCAACCCTCCTGCTAAGGGTAGACAGCTGCTCGTTCCACCCCCCCCCCGCCTTAATTGGTTCTCCTCCCTTCCAACGGTGTTGAGGCGGGTGGGAACAGCCGGGGGTTGAGGGTACTGTGCTAAAAGAGGTGGAGTTATGCAGATCTAAAACGCGTGGATTGCAGCAGCAGCAAGCCGAAAAGTGCAGGCATGTGAGGGATCTAGAGGTTGACAGCATGTCTTCTTAACGGGAGTCCAGGTGGCCATCTCCACAAATGGACTTTTCAGAATCCTTGGGTGGCACCGTAGTCGGAAACCAATTCTGGTTATCGCTTCTCGGCCTTTTGGCTAAGATCAAGTGTAGTATCTGTTCTTATCAGTTTAATATCTGATACGTCCCCTATCTGGGGACCATATATTAAATGGATTTTTAGAACAGGGAGATGGAAAAAGAGCTTGCTCTGTCCACTCCACGCATTGACCTGGTATTGCAGTATCTCCAGGACCGGTGCACCCCTTCTTTAATGCAGTTTCTAAAATCAGAAAGAATTGAATTCAATGCTTTTTGTTCATTTTGCTTGTTTGTTGGATTTTGGGATGGACTCTTTGGCTTTGCTTTTCTTCTCCTCATTGGATTTTTCATGTTAAAAGTTGCAGAAGCCAGATGACAAGCTCATTTTGGTTCAACTTCAGCAACTGTGCATTGCATTGCCATGTAATGTAATGTAATGCAATGCTATCTATCTAGCTCTCCCTCTATACTTCCTTTTGGATAAACAGACATATTAGGCAAGCATTTTGGAGCTTTCACCTAAATAACTACAGGTGGTGAGATAAGCTGCACAATATAATTGACCTTTCAGTATATTGTTGCACACACACCATCTATTTAGCAAATGCCCTTGTTATCAACAGCAGCCTTTTAAACTCACCTGAGCTAACAGGTATGTGAGCTGGTTACTCTGCTGCGCTTAAAATTTCTTTTTTGGTTTGCTACAATGCCTTTTCTGAAACGTTGTCTCCCTCTGCTGGAACACTGACTTCTTTCATTTAATGCCTGCAGACTATAAAAGAGAAACCAACCCAAAAAGTTTGGTTGATTAGTCTGTGGCATTCTTTTAAACTGTTGCTTATGGCGGTCTCTGTGAGCTTCTCAGTGACATTCAGCCATCCAGGTATCCCGCCTGCAGTAGACGGAATGTGGCAATGGAACGCTGGCTGCGCGTGTCATAATAGGCTCTGAGCCTTTATATACCTGCGCACAGCAGCAGCCACCTTCAGTCTGCTGCTGGACAGCCAGCAGCAGCAGCAGCAGGAGAGGTAATTAATCAGCAACCCTCCTGCTAAGGGTAGACAGCTGCTCGTTCCACCCCCCCCCGCCTTAATTGGTTCTCCTCCCTTCCAACGGTGTTGAGGCGGGTGGGAACAGCCGGGAGTTGAGGGTACTGTGCTAAAAGAGGTGGAGTTATGCAGATCTAAAACGCGTGGATTGCAGCAGCAGCAAGCCGAAAAGTGCAGGCATGTGAGGGATCTAGAGGTTGACAGCATGTCTTCTTAACGGGAGTCCAGGTGGCCATCTCCACAAATGGACTTTTCAGAATCCTTGGGTGGCACCGTAGTCGGAAACCAATTCTGGTTATCGCTTCTCGGCCTTTTGGCTAAGATCAAGTGTAGTATCTGTTCTTATCAGTTTAATATCTGATACGTCCCCTATCTGGGGACCATATATTAAATGGATTTTTAGAACAGGGAGATGGAAAAAGAGCTTGCTCTGTCCACTCCACGCATTGACCTGGTATTGCAGTATCTCCAGGACCGGTGCACCCCTTCTTTAATGCAGTTTCTAAAATCAGAAAGAATTGAATTCAATGCTTTTTGTTCATTTTGCTTGTTTGTCGGATTTTGGGATGGACTCTTTGGCTTTGCTTTTCTTCTCCTCATTGGATTTTTCATGTTAAAAGTTGCAGAAGCCAGATGACAAGCTCATTTTGGTTCAACTTCAGCAACTGTGCATTGCATTGCCATGTAATGTAATGTAATGCAATGCTATCTATCTAGCTCTCCCTCTATACTTCCTTTTGGATAAACAGACATATTAGGCAAGCATTTTGGAGCTTTCACCTAAATAACTACAGGTGGTGAGATAAGCTGCACAATATAATTGACCTTTCAGTATATTGTTGCACACACACCATCTATTTAGCAAATGCCCTTGTTATCAACAGCAGCCTTTTAAACTCACCTGAGCTAACAGGTATGTGAGCTGGTTACTCTGCTGCGCTTAAAATTTCTTTTTTGGTTTGCTACAATGCCTTTTCTGAAACGTTGTCTCCCTCTGCTGGAACACTGACTTCTTTCATTTAATGCCTGCAGACTATAAAAGAGAAACCAACCCAAAAAGTTTGGTTGATTAGTCTGTGGCATTCTTTTAAACTGTTGCTTATGGCGGTCTCTGTGAGCTTCTCAGTGACATTCAGCCATCCAGGTATCCCGCCTGCAGTAGACGGAATGTGGCAATGGAACGCTGGCTGCGCGTGTCATAATAGGCTCTGAGCCTTTATATACCTGCGCACAGCAGCAGCCACCTTCAGTCTGCTGCTGGACAGCCAGCAGCAGCAGCAGCAGGAGAGGTAATTAATCAGCAACCCTCCTGCTAAGGGTAGACAGCTGCTCGTTCCACCCCCCCCCGCCTTAATTGGTTCTCCTCCCTTCCAACGGTGTTGAGGCGGGTGGGAACAGCCGGGGGTTGAGGGTACTGTGCTAAAAGAGGTGGAGTTATGCAGATCTAAAACGCGTGGATTGCAGCAGCAGCAAGCCGAAAAGTGCAGGCATGTGAGGGATCTAGAGGTTGACAGCATGTCTTCTTAACGGGAGTCCAGGTGGCCATCTCCACAAATGGACTTTTCAGAATCCTTGGGTGGCACCGTAGTCGGAAACCAATTCTGGTTATCGCTTCTCGGCCTTTTGGCTAAGATCAAGTGTAGTATCTGTTCTTATCAGTTTAATATCTGATACGTCCCCTATCTGGGGACCATATATTAAATGGATTTTTAGAACAGGGAGATGGAAAAAGAGCTTGCTCTGTCCACTCCACGCATTGACCTGGTATTGCAGTATCTCCAGGACCGGTGCACCCCTTCTTTAATGCAGTTTCTAAAATCAGAAAGAATTGAATTCAATGCTTTTTGTTCATTTTGCTTGTTTGTCGGATTTTGGGATGGACTCTTTGGCTTTGCTTTTCTTCTCCTCATTGGATTTTTCATGTTAAAAGTTGCAGAAGCCAGATGACAAGCTCATTTTGGTTCAACTTCAGCAACTGTGCATTGCATTGCCATGTAATGTAATGTAATGCAATGCTATCTATCTAGCTCTCCCTCTATACTTCCTTTTGGATAAACAGACATATTAGGCAAGCATTTTGGAGCTTTCACCTAAATAACTACAGGTGGTGAGATAAGCTGCACAATATAATTGACCTTTCAGTATATTGTTGCACACACACCATCTATTTAGCAAATGCCCTTGTTATCAACAGCAGCCTTTTAAACTCACCTGAGCTAACAGGTATGTGAGCTGGTTACTCTGCTGTGCTTAAAATTTCTTTTTTGGTTTGCTACAATGCCTTTTCTGAAACGTTGTCTCCCTCTGCTGGAACACTGACTTCTTTCATTTAATGCCTGCAGACTATAAAAGAGAAACCAACCCAAAAAGTTTGGTTGATTAGTCTGTGGCATTCTTTTAAACTGTTGCTTATGGCGGTCTCTGTGAGCTTCTCAGTGACATTCAGCCATCCAGGTATCCCGCCTGCAGTAGACGGAATGTGGCAATGGAACGCTGGCTGCGCGTGTCATAATAGGCTCTGAGCCTTTATATACCTGCGCACAGCAGCAGCCACCTTCAGTCTGCTGCTGGACAGCCAGCAGCAGCAGCAGCAGGAGAGGTAATTAATCAGCAACCCTCCTGCTAAGGGTAGACAGCTGCTCGTTCCACCCCCCCCCCGCCTTAATTGGTTCTCCTCCCTTCCAACGGTGTTGAGGCGGGTGGGAACAGCCGGGGGTTGAGGGTACTGTGCTAAAAGAGGTGGAGTTATGCAGATCTAAAACGCGTGGATTGCAGCAGCAGCAAGCCGAAAAGTGCAGGCATGTGAGGGATCTAGAGGTTGACAGCATGTCTTCTTAACGGGAGTCCAGGTGGCCATCTCCACAAATGGACTTTTCAGAATCCTTGGGTGGCACCGTAGTCGGAAACCAATTCTGGTTATCGCTTCTCGGCCTTTTGGCTAAGATCAAGTGTAGTATCTGTTCTTATCAGTTTAATATCTGATACGTCCCCTATCTGGGGACCATATATTAAATGGATTTTTAGAACAGGGAGATGGAAAAAGAGCTTGCTCTGTCCACTCCACGCATTGACCTGGTATTGCAGTATCTCCAGGACCGGTGCACCCCTTCTTTAATGCAGTTTCTAAAATCAGAAAGAATTGAATTCAATGCTTTTTGTTCATTTTGCTTGTTTGTCGGATTTTGGGATGGACTCTTTGGCTTTGCTTTTCTTCTCCTCATTGGATTTTTCATGTTAAAAGTTGCAGAAGCCAGATAACAAGCTCATTTTGGTTCAACTTCAGCAACTGTGCATTGCATTGCCATGTAATGTAATGTAATGCAATGCTATCTATCTAGCTCTCCCTCTATACTTCCTTTTGGATAAACAGACATATTAGGCAAGCATTTTGGAGCTTTCACCTAAATAACTACAGGTGGTGAGATAAGCTGCACAATATAATTGACCTTTCAGTATATTGTTGCACACACACCATCTATTTAGCAAATGCCCTTGTTATCAACAGCAGCCTTTTAAACTCACCTGAGCTAACAGGTATGTGAGCTGGTTACTCTGCTGCGCTTAAAATTTCTTTTTTGGTTTGCTACAATGCCTTTTCTGAAACGTTGTCTCCCTCTGCTGGAACACTGACTTCTTTCATTTAATGCCTGCAGACTATAAAAGAGAAACCAACCCAAAAAGTTTGGTTGATTAGTCTGTGGCATTCTTTTAAACTGTTGCTTATGGCGGTCTCTGTGAGCTTCTCAGTGACATTCAGCCATCCAGGTATCCCGCCTGCAGTAGACGGAATGTGGCAATGGAACGCTGGCTGCGCGTGTCATAATAGGCTCTGAGCCTTTATATACCTGCGCACAGCAGCAGCCACCTTCAGTCTGCTGCTGGACAGCCAGCAGCAGCAGCAGCAGGAGAGGTAATTAATCAGCAACCCTCCTGCTAAGGGTAGACAGCTGCTCGTTCCACCCCCCCCCCGCCTTAATTGGTTCTCCTCCCTTCCAACGGTGTTGAGGCGGGTGGGAACAGCCGGGGGTTGAGGGTACTGTGCTAAAAGAGGTGGAGTTATGCAGATCTAAAACGCGTGGATTGCAGCAGCAGCAAGCCGAAAAGTGCAGGCATGTGAGGGATCTAGAGGTTGACAGCATGTCTTCTTAACGGGAGTCCAGGTGGCCATCTCCACAAATGGACTTTTCAGAATCCTTGGGTGGCACCGTAGTCGGAAACCAATTCTGGTTATCGCTTCTCGGCCTTTTGGCTAAGATCAAGTGTAGTATCTTTCGAAAAGGTGGTTTTGGATGTTGGCCGCCCTAGTAGATTGATACATTATGCACACTGGGGTTTAGGCGCTTGTTAGTACGCCAGGTGGCTAATATAGTCATCTGGTGGAAAGCATGGCCCCCCAGGATCGACGCCATTGGGCCGGGAAAGATCGAAAGCCCGAAGTGTGAAGTGCCCCAGGAGTGGTGACCCTGGGGTGCCTTAACTCACTGGGATTGGGAACCCCACTTGAGTTTATGGCACATTTGCACAAGCACTTCAAATTTTCTTTCTTCGCACACACCCTTATTCCGGGCCTTCTGGCCTTAGGATGGGGAATTTTTCAATTCCCGGTCGAAGGTCCGGGCAGTATTATACTGTGAAACCTTCACTATTTATTTAATTTCTTTGTCACTGTGTGTCCACTTATTCACGTGTGTCACGTCCTACTAGGATTTTGTCGGGATGCGGTTCCCTTATGGGTTCCTCTCTTGGCAGGTCTAGAGGGGGAGTGTGTGGCCATCAGGTTCCGCTCCCCCCTGAACCCCCCTGGCTCTCCTCTTTCGGGAGGAGAGCGTTGTTGGCTCCTCTCTTCCGGGAGGGGAGCACAGTCTTTGGCTCCCAGTGCCTTGCTCGGGTGAGAACTCGGGCAGGTGCTGGGGGTAAGATTGGGTCGCCTCTGGCTTCGGCTGGAGGTGGCTTTTTGTCCCTGTTCCTCGCTGTGGCCTTTTGGCTCGGAGGGACGGGGAATGGTTTGGGGGACCCTTCTCCTTTTGGAGAGGGTTTCAAGAAGACCAGCATCCTAGTGCACTTTTTTTGTGGCACTTGTCACTTTTTTAAGCGCACTCGGGTTTTGTACACGAATTCGGGCATTCGAAAAAAAAAAAAAAAAAAAAAATCTGTTCTTATCAGTTTAATATCTGATACGTCCCCTATCTGGGGACCATATATTAAATGGATTTTTAGAACAGGGAGATGGAAAAAGAGCTTGCTCTGTCCACTCCACGCATTGACCTGGTATTGCAGTATCTCCAGGACCGGTGCACCCCTTCTTTAATGCAGTTTCTAAAATCAGAAAGAATTGAATTCAATGCTTTTTGTTCATTTTGCTTGTTTGTCGGATTTTGGGATGGACTCTTTGGCTTTGCTTTTCTTCTCCTCATTGGATTTTTCATGTTAAAAGTTGCAGAAGCCAGATGACAAGCTCATTTTGGTTCAACTTCAGCAACTGTGCATTGCATTGCCATGTAATGTAATGTAATGCAATGCTATCTATCTAGCTCTCCCTCTATACTTCCTTTTGGATAAACAGACATATTAGGCAAGCATTTTGGAGCTTTCACCTAAATAACTACAGGTGGTGAGATAAGCTGCACAATATAATTGACCTTTCAGTATATTGTTGCACACACACCATCTATTTAGCAAATGCCCTTGTTATCAACAGCAGCCTTTTAAACTCACCTGAGCTAACAGGTATGTGAGCTGGTTACTCTGCTGCGCTTAAAATTTCTTTTTTGGTTTGCTACAATGCCTTTTCTGAAACGTTGTCTCCCTCTGCTGGAACACTGACTTCTTTCATTTAATGCCTGCAGACTATAAAAGAGAAACCAACCCAAAAAGTTTGGTTGATTAGTCTGTGGCATTCTTTTAAACTGTTGCTTATGGCGGTCTCTGTGAGCTTCTCAGTGACATTCAGCCATCCAGGTATCCCGCCTGCAGTAGACGGAATGTGGCAATGGAACGCTGGCTGCGCGTGTCATAATAGGCTCTGAGCCTTTATATACCTGCGCACAGCAGCAGCCACCTTCAGTCTGCTGCTGGACAGCCAGCAGCAGCAGCAGCAGGAGAGGTAATTAATCAGCAACCCTCCTGCTAAGGGTAGACAGCTGCTCGTTCCACCCCCCCCCCCCGCCTTAATTGGTTCTCCTCCCTTCCAACGGTGTTGAGGCGGGTGGGAACAGCCGGGGGTTGAGGGTACTGTGCTAAAAGAGGTGGAGTTATGCAGATCTAAAACGCGTGGATTGCAGCAGCAGCAAGCCGAAAAGTGCAGGCATGTGAGGGATCTAGAGGTTGACAGCATGTCTTCTTAACGGGAGTCCAGGTGGCCATCTCCACAAATGGACTTTTCAGAATCCTTGGGTGGCACCGTAGTCGGAAACCAATTCTGGTTATCGCTTCTCGGCCTTTTGGCTAAGATCAAGTGTAGTATCTGTTCTTATCAGTTTAATATCTGATACGTCCCCTATCTGGGGACCATATATTAAATGGATTTTTAGAACAGGGAGATGGAAAAAGAGCTTGCTCTGTCCACTCCACGCATTGACCTGGTATTGCAGTATCTCCAGGACCGGTGCACCCCTTCTTTAATGCAGTTTCTAAAATCAGAAAGAATTGAATTCAATGCTTTTTGTTCATTTTGCTTGTTTGTTGGATTTTGGGATGGACTCTTTGGCTTTGCTTTTCTTCTCCTCATTGGATTTTTCATGTTAAAAGTTGCAGAAGCCAGATGACAAGCTCATTTTCGTTCAACTTCAGCAACTGTGCATTGCATTGCCATGTAATGTAATGTAATGCAATGCTATCTATCTAGCTCTCCCTCTATACTTCCTTTTGGATAAACAGACATATTAGGCAAGCATTTTGGAGCTTTCACCTAAATAACTACAGGTGGTGAGATAAGCTGCACAATATAATTGACCTTTCAGTATATTGTTGCACACACACCATCTATTTAGCAAATGCCCTTGTTATCAACAGCAGCCTTTTAAACTCACCTGAGCTAACAGGTATGTGAGCTGGTTTCTCTGCTGCGCTTAAAATTTCTTTTTTGGTTTGCTACAATGCCTTTTCTGAAACGTTGTCTCCCTCTGCTGGAACACTGACTTCTTTCATTTAATGCCTGCAGACTATAAAAGAGAAACCAACCCAAAAAGTTTGGTTGATTAGTCTGTGGCATTCTTTTAAACTGTTGCTTATGGCGGTCTCTGTGAGCTTCTCAGTGACATTCAGCCATCCAGGTATCCCGCCTGCAGTAGACGGAATGTGGCAATGGAACGCTGGCTGCGCGTGTCATAATAGGCTCTGAGCCTTTATATACCTGCGCACAGCAGCAGCCACCTTCAGTCTGCTGCTGGACAGCCAGCAGCAGCAGCAGCAGGAGAGGTAATTAATCAGCAATCCTCCTGCTAAGGGTAGACAGCTGCTCGTTCCACCCCCCCCCCCCCGCCTCAATTGGTTCTCCTCCCTTCCAACGGTGTTGAGGCGGGTGGGAACAGCCGGGGGTTGAGGGTACTGTGCTAAAAGAGGTGGAGTTATGCGGATCTAAAACGCGTGGATTGCAGCAGCAGCAAGCCGAAAAGTGCAGGCATGTGAGGGATCTAGAGGTTGACAGCATGTCTTCTTAACGGAGTCCAGGTGGCCATCTCCACAAATGGACTTTTCAGAATCCTTGGGTGGCACCGTAGTTGGAAACCAATTCTGGTTATCGCTTCTCGGCCTTTTGGCTAAGATCAAGTGTAGTATCTGTTCTTATCAGTTTAATATCTGATACGTCCCCTATCTGGGGACCATATATTAAATGGATTTTTAGAACAGGGAGATGGAAAAAGAGCTTGCTCTGTCCACTCCACGCATTGACCTGGTATTGCAGTATCTCCAGGACCGGTGCACCCCTTCTTTAATGCAGTTTCTAAAATCAGAAAGAATTGAATTCAATGCTTTTTGTTCATTTTGCTTGTTTGTCGGATTTTGGGATGGACTCTTTGGCTTTGCTTTTCTTCTCCTCATTGGAATTTCATGTTAAAAGTTGCAGAAGCCAGATGACAAGCTCATTTTGGTTCAACTTCAGCAACTGTGCATTGCATTGCCATGTAATGTAATGTAATGCAATGCTATCTATCTAGCTCTCCCTCTATACTTCCTTTTGGATAAACAGACATATTAGGCAAGCATTTTGGAGCTTTCACCTAAATAACTACAGGTGGTGAGATAAGCTGCACAATATAATTGACCTTTCAGTATATTGTTGCACACACACCATCTATTTAGCAAATGCCCTTGTTATCAACAGCAGCCTTTTAAACTCACCTGAGCTAACAGGTATGTGAGCTGGTTACTCTGCTGCGCTTAAAATTTCTTTTTTGGTTTGCTACAATGCCTTTTCTGAAACGTTGTCTCCCTCTGCTGGAACACTGACTTCTTTCATTTAATGCCTGCAGACTATAAAAGAGAAACCAACCCAAAAAGTTTGGTTGATTAGTCTGTGGCATTCTTTTAAACTGTTGCTTATGGCGGTCTCTGTGAGCTTCTCAGTGACATTCAGCCATCCAGGTATCCCGCCTGCAGTAGACGGAATGTGGCAATGGAACGCTGGCTGCGCGTGTCATAATAGGCTCTGAGCCTTTATATACCTGCGCACAGCAGCAGCCACCTTCAGTCTGCTGCTGGACAGCCAGCAGCAGCAGCAGCAGGAGAGGTAATTAATCAGCAACCCTCCTGCTAAGGGTAGACAGCTGCTCGTTCCACCCCCCCCCCGCCTTAATTGGTTCTCCTCCCTTCCAACGGTGTTGAGGCGGGTGGGAACAGCCGGGGGTTGAGGGTACTGTGCTAAAAGAGGTGGAGTTATGCAGATCTAAAACGCGTGGATTGCAGCAGCAGCAAGCCGAAAAGTGCAGGCATGTGAGGGATCTAGAGGTTGACAGCATGTCTTCTTAACGGGAGTCCAGGTGGCCATCTCCACAAATGGACTTTTCAGAATCCTTGGGTGGCACCGTAGTCGGAAACCAATTCTGGTTATCGCTTCTCGGCCTTTTGGCTAAGATCAAGTGTAGTATCTGTTCTTATCAGTTTAATATCTGATACGTCCCCTATCTGGGGACCATATATTAAATGGATTTTTAGAACAGGGAGATGGAAAAAGAGCTTGCTCTGTCCACTCCACGCATTGACCTGGTATTGCAGTATCTCCAGGACCGGTGCACCCCTTCTTTAATGCAGTTTCTAAAATCAGAAAGAATTGAATTCAATGCTTTTTGTTCATTTTGCTTGTTTGTCGGATTTTGGGATGGACTCTTTGGCTTTGCTTTTCTTCTCCTCATTGAATTTTTCATGTTAAAAGTTGCAGAAGCCAGATGACAAGCTCATTTTGGTTCAACTTCAGCAACTGTGCATTGCATTGCCATGTAATGTAATGTAATGCAATGCTATCTATCTAGCTCTCCCTCTATACTTCCTTTTGGATAAACAGACATATTAGGCAAGCATTTTGGAGCTTTCACCTAAATAACTACAGGTGGTGAGATAAGCTGCACAATATAATTGACCTTTCAGTATATTGTTGCACACACACCATCTATTTAGCAAATGCCCTTGTTATCAACAGCAGCCTTTTAAACTCACCTGAGCTAACAGGTATGTGAGCTGGTTACTCTGCTGCGCTTAAAATTTCTTTTTTGGTTTGCTACAATGCCTTTTCTGAAACGTTGTCTCCCTCTGCTGGAACACTGACTTCTTTCATTTAATGCCTGCAGACTATAAAAGAGAAACCAACCCAAAAAGTTTGGTTGATTAGTCTGTGGCATTCTTTTAAACTGTTGCTTATGGCGGTCTCTGTGAGCTTCTCAGTGACATTCAGCCATCCAGGTATCCCGCCTGCAGTAGACGGAATGTGGCAATGGAACGCTGGCTGCGCGTGTCATAATAGGCTCTGAGCCTTTATATACCTGCGCACAGCAGCAGCCACCTTCAGTCTGCTGCTGGACAGCCAGCAGCAGCAGCAGCAGGAGAGGTAATTAATCAGCAACCCTCCTGCTAAGGGTAGACAGCTGCTCGTTCCACCCCCCCCCCCCGCCTTAATTGGTTCTCCTCCCTTCCAACGGTGTTGAGGCGGGTGGGAACAGCCGGGGGTTGAGGGTACTGTGCTAAAAGAGGTGGAGTTATGCAGATCTAAAACGCGTGGATTGCAGCAGCAGCAAGCCGAAAAGTGCAGGCATGTGAGGGATCTAGAGGTTGACAGCATGTCTTCTTAACGGGAGTCCAGGTGGCCATCTCCACAAATGGACTTTTCAGAATCCTTGGGTGGCACCGTAGTCGGAAACCAATTCTGGTTATCGCTTCTCGGCCTTTTGGCTAAGATCAAGTGTAGTATCTGTTCTTATCAGTTTAATATCTGATACGTCCCCTATCTGGGGACCATATATTAAATGGATTTTTAGAACAGGGAGATGGAAAAAGAGCTTGCTCTGTCCACTCCACGCATTGACCTGGTATTGCAGTATCTCCAGGACCGGTGCACCCCTTCTTTAATGCAGTTTCTAAAATCAGAAAGAATTGAATTCAATGCTTTTTGTTCATTTTGCTTGTTTGTTGGATTTTGGGATGGACTCTTTGGCTTTGCTTTTCTTCTCCTCATTGGATTTTTCATGTTAAAAGTTGCAGAAGCCAGATGACAAGCTCATTTTCGTTCAACTTCAGCAACTGTGCATTGCATTGCCATGTAATGTAATGTAATGCAATGCTATCTATCTAGCTCTCCCTCTATACTTCCTTTTGGATAAACAGACATATTAGGCAAGCATTTTGGAGCTTTCACCTAAATAACTACAGGTGGTGAGATAAGCTGCACAATATAATTGACCTTTCAGTATATTGTTGCACACACACCATCTATTTAGCAAATGCCCTTGTTATCAACAGCAGCCTTTTAAACTCACCTGAGCTAACAGGTATGTGAGCTGGTTTCTCTGCTGCGCTTAAAATTTCTTTTTTGGTTTGCTACAATGCCTTTTCTGAAACGTTGTCTCCCTCTGCTGGAACACTGACTTCTTTCATTTAATGCCTGCAGACTATAAAAGAGAAACCAACCCAAAAAGTTTGGTTGATTAGTCTGTGGCATTCTTTTAAACTGTTGCTTATGGCGGTCTCTGTGAGCTTCTCAGTGACATTCAGCCATCCAGGTATCCCGCCTGCAGTAGACGGAATGTGGCAATGGAACGCTGGCTGCGCGTGTCATAATAGGCTCTGAGCCTTTATATACCTGCGCACAGCAGCAGCCACCTTCAGTCTGCTGCTGGACAGCCAGCAGCAGCAGCAGCAGGAGAGGTAATTAATCAGCAATCCTCCTGCTAAGGGTAGACAGCTGCTCGTTCCACCCCCCCCCCCCCCGCCTCAATTGGTTCTCCTCCCTTCCAACGGTGTTGAGGCGGGTGGGAACAGCCGGGGGTTGAGGGTACTGTGCTAAAAGAGGTGGAGTTATGCGGATCTAAAACGCGTGGATTGCAGCAGCAGCAAGCCGAAAAGTGCAGGCATGTGAGGGATCTAGAGGTTGACAGCATGTCTTCTTAACGGAGTCCAGGTGGCCATCTCCACAAATGGACTTTTCAGAATCCTTGGGTGGCACCGTAGTTGGAAACCAATTCTGGTTATCGCTTCTCGGCCTTTTGGCTAAGATCAAGTGTAGTATCTGTTCTTATCAGTTTAATATCTGATACGTCCCCTATCTGGGGACCATATATTAAATGGATTTTTAGAACAGGGAGATGGAAAAAGAGCTTGCTCTGTCCACTCCACGCATTGACCTGGTATTGCAGTATCTCCAGGACCGGTGCACCCCTTCTTTAATGCAGTTTCTAAAATCAGAAAGAATTGAATTCAATGCTTTTTGTTCATTTTGCTTGTTTGTCGGATTTTGGGATGGACTCTTTGGCTTTGCTTTTCTTCTCCTCATTGGAATTTCATGTTAAAAGTTGCAGAAGCCAGATGACAAGCTCATTTTGGTTCAACTTCAGCAACTGTGCATTGCATTGCCATGTAATGTAATGTAATGCAATGCTATCTATCTAGCTCTCCCTCTATACTTCCTTTTGGATAAACAGACATATTAGGCAAGCATTTTGGAGCTTTCACCTAAATAACTACAGGTGGTGAGATAAGCTGCACAATATAATTGACCTTTCAGTATATTGTTGCACACACACCATCTATTTAGCAAATGCCCTTGTTATCAACAGCAGCCTTTTAAACTCACCTGAGCTAACAGGTATGTGAGCTGGTTACTCTGCTGCGCTTAAAATTTCTTTTTTGGTTTGCTACAATGCCTTTTCTGAAACGTTGTCTCCCTCTGCTGGAACACTGACTTCTTTCATTTAATGCCTGCAGACTATAAAAGAGAAACCAACCCAAAAAGTTTGGTTGATTAGTCTGTGGCATTCTTTTAAACTGTTGCTTATGGCGGTCTCTGTGAGCTTCTCAGTGACATTCAGCCATCCAGGTATCCCGCCTGCAGTAGACGGAATGTGGCAATGGAACGCTGGCTGCGCGTGTCATAATAGGCTCTGAGCCTTTATATACCTGCGCACAGCAGCAGCCACCTTCAGTCTGCTGCTGGACAGCCAGCAGCAGCAGCAGCAGGAGAGGTAATTAATCAGCAACCCTCCTGCTAAGGGTAGACAGCTGCTCGTTCCACCCCCCCCCCGCCTTAATTGGTTCTCCTCCCTTCCAACGGTGTTGAGGCGGGTGGGAACAGCCGGGGGTTGAGGGTACTGTGCTAAAAGAGGTGGAGTTATGCAGATCTAAAACGCGTGGATTGCAGCAGCAGCAAGCCGAAAAGTGCAGGCATGTGAGGGATCTAGAGGTTGACAGCATGTCTTCTTAACGGGAGTCCAGGTGGCCATCTCCACAAATGGACTTTTCAGAATCCTTGGGTGGCACCGTAGTCGGAAACCAATTCTGGTTATCGCTTCTCGGCCTTTTGGCTAAGATCAAGTGTAGTATCTGTTCTTATCAGTTTAATATCTGATACGTCCCCTATCTGGGGACCATATATTAAATGGATTTTTAGAACAGGGAGATGGAAAAAGAGCTTGCTCTGTCCACTCCACGCATTGACCTGGTATTGCAGTATCTCCAGGACCGGTGCACCCCTTCTTTAATGCAGTTTCTAAAATCAGAAAGAATTGAATTCAATGCTTTTTGTTCATTTTGCTTGTTTGTCGGATTTTGGGATGGACTCTTTGGCTTTGCTTTTCTTCTCCTCATTGAATTTTTCATGTTAAAAGTTGCAGAAGCCAGATGACAAGCTCATTTTGGTTCAACTTCAGCAACTGTGCATTGCATTGCCATGTAATGTAATGTAATGCAATGCTATCTATCTAGCTCTCCCTCTATACTTCCTTTTGGATAAACAGACATATTAGGCAAGCATTTTGGAGCTTTCACCTAAATAACTACAGGTGGTGAGATAAGCTGCACAATATAATTGACCTTTCAGTATATTGTTGCACACACACCATCTATTTAGCAAATGCCCTTGTTATCAACAGCAGCCTTTTAAACTCACCTGAGCTAACAGGTATGTGAGCTGGTTACTCTGCTGCGCTTAAAATTTCTTTTTTGGTTTGCTACAATGCCTTTTCTGAAACGTTGTCTCCCTCTGCTGGAACACTGACTTCTTTCATTTAATGCCTGCAGACTATAAAAGAGAAACCAACCCAAAAAGTTTGGTTGATTAGTCTGTGGCATTCTTTTAAACTGTTGCTTATGGCGGTCTCTGTGAGCTTCTCAGTGACATTCAGCCATCCAGGCATCCCGCATGCAGTAGACGGAATGTGGCAATGGAACGCTGGCTGCGCGTGTCATAATAGGCTCTGAGCCTTTATATACCTGCGCACAGCAGCAGCCACCTTCATTCTGCTGCTGGACAGCCAGCAGCAGCAGCAGCAGGAGAGGTAATTAATCAGCAACCCTCCTGCTAAGGGTAGACAGCTGCTCGTTCCACCCCCCCCCCCCCGCCTTAATTGGTTCTCCTCCCTTCCAACGGTGTTGAGGCGGGTGGGAACAGCCGGGGGTTGAGGGTACTGTGCTAAAAGAGGTGGAGTTATGCAGATCTAAAACGCGTGGATTGCAGCAGCAGCAAGCCGATAAGTGCAGGCATGTGAGGGATCTAGAGGTTGACAGCATGTCTTCTTAACGGGAGTCCAGGTGGCCATCTCCACAAATGGACTTTTCAGAATCCTTGGGTGGCACCGTAGTCGGAAACCAATTCTGGTTATCGCTTCTCGGCCTTTTGGCTAAGATCAAGTGTAGTATCTGTTCTTATCAGTTTAATATCTGATACGTCCCCTATCTGGGGACCATATATTAAATGGATTTTTAGAACAGGGAGATGGAAAAAGAGCTTGCTCTGTCCACTTCACGCATTGACCTGGTATTGCAGTATCTCCAGGACCGGTGCACCCCTTCTTTAATGCAGTTTCTAAAATCAGAAAGAATTGAATTCAATGCTTTTTGTTCATTTTGCTTGTTTGTCGGATTTTGGGATGGACTCTTTGGCTTTGCTTTTCTTCTCCTCATTGGATTTTTCATGTTAAAAGTTGCAGAAGCCAGATGACAAGCTCATTTTGGTTCAACTTCAGCAACTGTGCATTGCATTGCCATGTAATGTAATGTAATGCAATGCTATCTATCTAGCTCTCCCTCTATACTTCCTTTTGGATAAACAGACATATTAGGCAAGCATTTTGGAGCTTTCACCTAAATAACTACAGGTGGTGAGATAAGCTGCACAATATAATTGACCTTTCAGTATATTGTTGCACACACACCATCTATTTAGCAAATGCCCTTGTTATCAACAGCAGCCTTTTAAACTCACCTGAGCTAACAGGTATGTGAGCTGGTTTCTCTGCTGCGCTTAAAATTTCTTTTTTGGTTTGCTACAATGCCTTTTCTGAAACGTTGTCTCCCTCTGCTGGAACACTGACTTCTTTCATTTAATGCCTGCAGACTATAAAAGAGAAACCAACCCAAAAAGTTTGGTTGATTAGTCTGTGGCATTCTTTTAAACTGTTGCTTATGGCGGTCTCTGTGAGCTTCTCAGTGACATTCAGCCATCCAGGTATCCCGCCTGCAGTAGACGGAATGTGGCAATGGAACGCTGGCTGCGCGTGTCATAATAGGCTCTGAGCCTTTATATACCTGCGCACAGCAGCAGCCACCTTCAGTCTGCTGCTGGACAGCCAGCAGCAGCAGCAGCAGGAGAGGTAATTAATCAGCAATCCTCCTGCTAAGGGTAGACAGCTGCTCGTTCCACCCCCCCCCCCCCCCCCCGCCTCAATTGGTTCTCCTCCCTTCCAACGGTGTTGAGGCGGGTGGGAACAGCCGGGGGTTGAGGGTACTGTGCTAAAAGAGGTGGAGTTATGCGGATCTAAAACGCGTGGATTGCAGCAGCAGCAAGCCGAAAAGTGCAGGCATGTGAGGGATCTAGAGGTTGACAGCATGTCTTCTTAACGGAGTCCAGGTGGCCATCTCCACAAATGGACTTTTCAGAATCCTTGGGTGGCACCGTAGTTGGAAACCAATTCTGGTTATCGCTTCTCGGCCTTTTGGCTAAGATCAAGTGTAGTATCTGTTCTTATCAGTTTAATATCTGATACGTCCCCTATCTGGGGACCATATATTAAATGGATTTTTAGAACAGGGAGATGGAAAAAGAGCTTGCTCTGTCCACTCCACGCATTGACCTGGTATTGCAGTATCTCCAGGACCGGTGCACCCCTTCTTTAATGCAGTTTCTAAAATCAGAAAGAATTGAATTCAATGCTTTTTGTTCATTTTGCTTGTTTGTCGGATTTTGGGATGGACTCTTTGGCTTTGCTTTTCTTCTCCTCATTGGAATTTCATGTTAAAAGTTGCAGAAGCCAGATGACAAGCTCATTTTGGTTCAACTTCAGCAACTGTGCATTGCATTGCCATGTAATGTAATGTAATGCAATGCTATCTATCTAGCTCTCCCTCTATACTTCCTTTTGGATAAACAGACATATTAGGCAAGCATTTTGGAGCTTTCACCTAAATAACTACAGGTGGTGAGATAAGCTGCACAATATAATTGACCTTTCAGTATATTGTTGCACACACACCATCTATTTAGCAAATGCCCTTGTTATCAACAGCAGCCTTTTAAACTCACCTGAGCTAACAGGTATGTGAGCTGGTTACTCTGCTGCGCTTAAAATTTCTTTTTTGGTTTGCTACAATGCCTTTTCTGAAACGTTGTCTCCCTCTGCTGGAACACTGACTTCTTTCATTTAATGCCTGCAGACTATAAAAGAGAAACCAACCCAAAAAGTTTGGTTGATTAGTCTGTGGCATTCTTTTAAACTGTTGCTTATGGCGGTCTCTGTGAGCTTCTCAGTGACATTCAGCCATCCAGGTATCCCGCCTGCAGTAGACGGAATGTGGCAATGGAACGCTGGCTGCGCGTGTCATAATAGGCTCTGAGCCTTTATATACCTGCGCACAGCAGCAGCCACCTTCAGTCTGCTGCTGGACAGCCAGCAGCAGCAGCAGCAGGAGAGGTAATTAATCAGCAACCCTCCTGCTAAGGGTAGACAGCTGCTCGTTCCACCCCCCCCCCGCCTTAATTGGTTCTCCTCCCTTCCAACGGTGTTGAGGCGGGTGGGAACAGCCGGGGGTTGAGGGTACTGTGCTAAAAGAGGTGGAGTTATGCAGATCTAAAACGCGTGGATTGCAGCAGCAGCAAGCCGAAAAGTGCAGGCATGTGAGGGATCTAGAGGTTGACAGCATGTCTTCTTAACGGGAGTCCAGGTGGCCATCTCCACAAATGGACTTTTCAGAATCCTTGGGTGGCACCGTAGTCGGAAACCAATTCTGGTTATCGCTTCTCGGCCTTTTGGCTAAGATCAAGTGTAGTATCTGTTCTTATCAGTTTAATATCTGATACGTCCCCTATCTGGGGACCATATATTAAATGGATTTTTAGAACAGGGAGATGGAAAAAGAGCTTGCTCTGTCCACTCCACGCATTGACCTGGTATTGCAGTATCTCCAGGACCGGTGCACCCCTTCTTTAATGCAGTTTCTAAAATCAGAAAGAATTGAATTCAATGCTTTTTGTTCATTTTGCTTGTTTGTCGGATTTTGGGATGGACTCTTTGGCTTTGCTTTTCTTCTCCTCATTGGATTTTTCATGTTAAAAGTTGCAGAAGCCAGATGACAAGCTCATTTTGGTTCAACTTCAGCAACTGTGCATTGCATTGCCATGTAATGTAATGTAATGCAATGCTATCTATCTAGCTCTCCCTCTATACTTCCTTTTGGATAAACAGACATATTAGGCAAGCATTTTGGAGCTTTCACCTAAATAACTACAGGTGGTGAGATAAGCTGCACAATATAATTGACCTTTCAGTATATTGTTGCACACACACCATCTATTTAGCAAATGCCCTTGTTATCAACAGCAGCCTTTTAAACTCACCTGAGCTAACAGGTATGTGAGCTGGTTACTCTGCTGCGCTTAAAATTTCTTTTTTGGTTTGCTACAATGCCTTTTCTGAAACGTTGTCTCCCTCTGCTGGAACACTGACTTCTTTCATTTAATGCCTGCAGACTATAAAAGAGAAACCAACCCAAAAAGTTTGGTTGATTAGTCTGTGGCATTCTTTTAAACTGTTGCTTATGGCGGTCTCTGTGAGCTTCTCAGTGACATTCAGCCATCCAGGCATCCCGCATGCAGTAGACGGAATGTGGCAATGGAACGCTGGCTGCGCGTGTCATAATAGGCTCTGAGCCTTTATATACCTGCGCACAGCAGCAGCCACCTTCATTCTGCTGCTGGACAGCCAGCAGCAGCAGCAGCAGGAGAGGTAATTAATCAGCAACCCTCCTGCTAAGGGTAGACAGCTGCTCGTTCCACCCCCCCCCCCCCCCGCCTTAATTGGTTCTCCTCCCTTCCAACGGTGTTGAGGCGGGTGGGAACAGCCGGGGGTTGAGGGTACTGTGCTAAAAGAGGTGGAGTTATGCAGATCTAAAACGCGTGGATTGCAGCAGCAGCAAGCCGATAAGTGCAGGCATGTGAGGGATCTAGAGGTTGACAGCATGTCTTCTTAACGGGAGTCCAGGTGGCCATCTCCACAAATGGACTTTTCAGAATCCTTGGGTGGCACCGTAGTCGGAAACCAATTCTGGTTATCGCTTCTCGGCCTTTTGGCTAAGATCAAGTGTAGTATCTGTTCTTATCAGTTTAATATCTGATACGTCCCCTATCTGGGGACCATATATTAAATGGATTTTTAGAACAGGGAGATGGAAAAAGAGCTTGCTCTGTCCACTTCACGCATTGACCTGGTATTGCAGTATCTCCAGGACCGGTGCACCCCTTCTTTAATGCAGTTTCTAAAATCAGAAAGAATTGAATTCAATGCTTTTTGTTCATTTTGCTTGTTTGTCGGATTTTGGGATGGACTCTTTGGCTTTGCTTTTCTTCTCCTCATTGGATTTTTCATGTTAAAAGTTGCAGAAGCCAGATGACAAGCTCATTTTGGTTCAACTTCAGCAACTGTGCATTGCATTGCCATGTAATGTAATGTAATGCAATGCTATCTATCTAGCTCTCCCTCTATACTTCCTTTTGGATAAACAGACATATTAGGCAAGCATTTTGGAGCTTTCACCTAAATAACTACAGGTGGTGAGATAAGCTGCACAATATAATTGACCTTTCAGTATATTGTTGCACACACACCATCTATTTAGCAAATGCCCTTGTTATCAGCAGCAGCCTTTTAAACTCACCTGAGCTAACAGGTATGTGAGCTGGTTTCTCTGCTGCGCTTAAAATTTCTTTTTTGGTTTGCTACAATGCCTTTTCTGAAACGTTGTCTCCCTCTGCTGGAACACTGACTTCTTTCATTTAATGCCTGCAGACTATAAAAGAGAAACCAACCCAAAAAGTTTGGTTGATTAGTCTGTGGCATTCTTTTAAACTGTTGCTTATGGCGGTCTCTGTGAGCTTCTCAGTGACATTCAGCCATCCAGGTATCCCGCCTGCAGTAGACGGAATGTGGCAATGGAACGCTGGCTGCGCGTGTCATAATAGGCTCTGAGCCTTTATATACCTGCGCACAGCAGCAGCCACCTTCAGTCTGCTGCTGGACAGCCAGCAGCAGCAGCAGCAGGAGAGGTAATTAATCAGCAACCCTCCTGCTAAGGGTAGACAGCTGCTCGTTCCACCCCCCCCCCCGCCTTAATTGGTTCTCCTCCCTTCCAACGGTGTTGAGGCGGGTGGGAACAGCCGGGGGTTGAGGGTACTGTGCTAAAAGAGGTGGAGTTATGCAGATCTAAAACGCGTGGATTGCAGCAGCAGCAAGCCGAAAAGTGCAGGCATGTGAGGGATCTAGAGGTTGACAGCATGTCTTCTTAACGGGAGTCCAGGTGGCCATCTCCACAAATGGACTTTTCAGAATCCTTGGGTGGCACCGTAGTCGGAAACCAATTCTGGTTATCGCTTCTCGGCCTTTTGGCTAAGATCAAGTGTAGTATCTGTTCTTATCAGTTTAATATCTGATACGTCCCCTATCTGGGGACCATATATTAAATGGATTTTTAGAACAGGGAGATGGAAAAAGAGCTTGCTCTGTCCACTCCACGCATTGACCTGGTATTGCAGTATCTCCAGGACCGGTGCACCCCTTCTTTAATGCAGTTTCTAAAATCAGAAAGAATTGAATTCAATGCTTTTTGTTCATTTTGCTTGTTTGTCGGATTTTGGGATGGACTCTTTGGCTTTGCTTTTCTTCTCCTCATTGGATTTTTCATGTTAAAAGTTGCAGAAGCCAGATGACAAGCTCATTTTGGTTCAACTTCAGCAACTGTGCATTGCATTGCCATGTAATGTAATGTAATGCAATGCTATCTATCTAGCTCTCCCTCTATACTTCCTTTTGGATAAACAGACATATTAGGCAAGCATTTTGGAGCTTTCACCTAAATAACTACAGGTGGTGAGATAAGCTGCACAATATAATTGACCTTTCAGTATATTGTTGCACACACACCATCTATTTAGCAAATGCCCTTGTTATCAACAGCAGCCTTTTAAACTCACCTGAGCTAACAGGTATGTGAGCTGGTTACTCTGCTGCGCTTAAAATTTCTTTTTTGGTTTGCTACAATGCCTTTTCTGAAACGTTGTCTCCCTCTGCTGGAACACTGACTTCTTTCATTTAATGCCTGCAGACTATAAAAGAGAAACCAACCCAAAAAGTTTGGTTGATTAGTCTGTGGCATTCTTTTAAACTGTTGCTTATGGCGGTCTCTGTGAGCTTCTCAGTGACATTCAGCCATCCAGGTATCCCGCCTGCAGTAGACGGAATGTGGCAATGGAACGCTGGCTGCGCGTGTCATAATAGGCTCTGAGCCTTTATATACCTGCGCACAGCAGCAGCCACCTTCAGTCTGCTGCTGGACAGCCAGCAGCAGCAGCAGCAGGAGAGGTAATTAATCAGCAACCCTCCTGCTAAGGGTAGACAGCTGCTCGTTCCACCCCCCCCCCCGCCTTAATTGGTTCTCCTCCCTTCCAACGGTGTTGAGGCGGGTGGGAACAGCCGGGGGTTGAGGGTACTGTGCTAAAAGAGGTGGAGTTATGCAGATCTAAAACGCGTGGATTGCAGCAGCAGCAAGCCGAAAAGTGCAGGCATGTGAGGGATCTAGAGGTTGACAGCATGTCTTCTTAACGGGAGTCCAGGTGGCCATCTCCACAAATGGACTTTTCAGAATCTTTGGGTGGCACCGTAGTCGGAAACCAATTCTGGTTATCGCTTCTCGGCCTTTTGGCTAAGATCAAGTGTAGTATCTGTTCTTATCAGTTTAATATCTGATACGTCCCCTATATGGGGACCATATATTAAATGGATTTTTAGAACAGGGAGATGGAAAAAGAGCTTGCTCTGTCCACTCCACGCATTGACCTGGTATTGCAGTATCTCCAGGACCGGTGCACCCCTTCTTTAATGCAGTTTCTAAAATCAGAAAGAATTGAATTCAATGCTTTTTGTTCATTTTGCTTGTTTGTCGGATTTTGGGATGGACTCTTTGGCTTTGCTTTTCTTCTCCTCATTGGATTTTTCATGTTAAAAGTTGCAGAAGCCAGATGACAAGCTCATTTTGGTTCAACTTCAGCAACTGTGCATTGCATTGCCATGTAATGTAATGTAATGCAATGCTATCTATCTAGCTCTCCCTCTATACTTCCTTTTGGATAAACAGACATATTAGGCAAGCATTTTGGAGCTTTCACCTAAATAACTACAGGTGGTGAGATAAGCTGCACAATATAATTGACCTTTCAGTATATTGTTGCACACACACCATCTATTTAGCAAATGCCCTTGTTATCAACAGCAGCCTTTTAAACTCACCTGAGCTAACAGGTATGTGAGCTGGTTACTCTGCTGCGCTTAAAATTTCTTTTTTGGTTTGCTACAATGCCTTTTCTGAAACGTTGTCTCCCTCTGCTGGAACACTGACTTCTTTCATTTAATGCCTGCAGACTATAAAAGAGAAACCAACCCAAAAAGTTTGGTTGATTAGTCTGTGGCATTCTTTTAAACTGTTGCTTATGGCGGTCTCTGTGAGCTTCTCAGTGACATTCAGCCATCCAGGTATCCCGCCTGCAGTAGACGGAATGTGGCAATGGAACGCTGGCTGCGCATGTCATAATAGGCTCTGAGCCTTTATATACCTGCGCACAGCAGCAGCCACCTTCAGTCTGCTGCTGGACAGCCAGCAGCAGCAGCAGCAGGAGAGGTAATTAATCAGCAACCCTCCTGCTAAGGGTAGACAGCTGCTCGTTCCACCCCCCCCCCCGCCTTAATTGGTTCTCCTCCCTTCCAACGGTGTTGAGGCGGGTGGAAACAGCCAGGGGTTGAGGGTACTGTGCTAAAAGAGGTGGAGTTATGCAGATCTAAAACGCGTGGATTGCAGCAGCAGCAAGCCGAAAAGTGCAGGCATGTGAGGGATCTAGAGGTTGACAGCATGTCTTCTTAACGGGAGTCCAGGTGGCCATCTCCACAAATGGACTTTTCAGAATCCTTGGGTGGCACCGTAGTCGGAAACCAATTCTGGTTATCGCTTCTCGGCCTTTTGGCTAAGATCAAGTGTAGTATCTGTTCTTATCAGTTTAATATCTGATACGTCCCCTATCTCGGGACCATATATTAAATGGATTTTTAGAACAGGGAGATGGAAAAAGAGCTAGCTCTGTCCACTCCACGCATTGACCTGGTATTGCAGTATCTCCAGGACCGGTGCACCCCTTCTTTAATGCAGTTTCTAAAATCAGAAAGAATTGAATTCAATGCTTTTTGTTCATTTTGCTTGTTTGTCGGATTTTGGGATGGACTCTTTGGCTTTGCTTTTCTTCTCCTCATTGGATTTTTCATGTTAAAAGTTGCAGAAGCCAGATGACAAGCTCATTTTGGTTCAACTTCAGCAACTGTGCATTGCATTGCCATGTAATGTAATGTAATGCAATGCTATCTATCTAGCTCTCCCTCTATACTTCCTTTTGGATAAACAGACATATTAGGCAAGCATTTTGGAGCTTTCACCTAAATAACTACAGGTGGTGAGATAAGCTGCACAATATAATTGACCTTTCAGTATATTGTTGCACACACACCATCTATTTAGCAAATGCCCTTGTTATCAACAGCAGGCTTTTAAACTCACCTGAGCTAACAGGTATGTGAGCTGGTTACTCTGCTGTGCTTAAAATTTCTTTTTTGGTTTGCTACAATGCCTTTTCTGAAACGTTGTCTCCCTCTGCTGGAACACTGACTTCTTTCATTTAATGCCTGCGGACTATAAAAGAGAAACCAACCCAAAAAGTTTGGTTGATTAGTCTGTGGCATTCTTTTAAACTGTTGCTTATGGCGGTCTCTGTGAGCTTCTCAGTGACATTCAGCCATCCAGGTATCCCGCCTGCAGTAGACGGAATGTGGCAATGGAACGCTGGCTGCGCGTGTCATAATAGGCTCTGAGCCTTTATATACCTGCGCACAGCAGCAGCCACCTTCAGTCTGCTGCTGGACAGCCAGCAGCAGCAGCAGCAGGAGAGGTAATTAATCAGCAACCCTCCTGCTAAGGGTAGACAGCTGCTCGTTCCACCCCCCCCCCCGCCTTAATTGGTTCTCCTCCCTTCCAACGGTGTTGAGGCGGGTGGGAACAGCCGGGGGTTGAGGGTACTGTGCTAAAAGAGGTGGAGTTATGCAGATCTAAAACGCGTGGATTGCAGCAGCAGCAAGCCGAAAAGTGCAGGCATGTGAGGGATCTAGAGGTTGACAGCATGTCTTCTTAACGGGAGTCCAGGTGGCCATCTCCACAAATGGACTTTTCAGAATCCTTGGGTGGCACCGTAGTCGGAAACCAATTCTGGTTATCGCTTCTCGGCCTTTTGGCTAAGATCAAGTGTAGTATCTGTTCTTATCAGTTTAATATCTGATACGTCCCCTATCTGGGGACCATATATTAAATGGATTTTTAGAACAGGGAGATGGAAAAAGGCTTTGCTCTGTCCACTCCACGCATTGACCTGGTATTGCAGTATCTCCAGGACCGGTGCACCCCTTCTTTAATGCAGTTTCTAAAATCAGAAAGAATTGAATTCAATGCTTTTTGTTCATTTTGCTTGTTTGTCGGATTTTGGGATGGACTCTTTGGCTTTGCTTTTCTTCTCCTCATTGGATTTTTCATGTTAAAAGTTGCAGAAGCCAGATGACAAGCTCATTTTGGTTCAACTTCAGCAACTGTGCATTGCATTGCCATGTAATGTAATGTAATGCAATGCTATCTATCTAGCTCTCCCTCTATACTTCCTTTTGGATAAACAGACATATTAGGCAAGCATTTTGGAGCTTTCACCTAAATAACTACAGGTGGTGAGATAAGCTGCACAATATAATTGACCTTTCAGTATATTGTTGCACACACACCATCTATTTAGCAAATGCCCTTGTTATCAACAGCAGCCTTTTAAACTCACCTGAGCTAACAGGTATGTGAGCTGGTTACTCTGCTGCGCTTAAAATTTCTTTTTTGGTTTGCTACAATGCCTTTTCTGAAACGTTGTCTCCCTCTGCTGGAACACTGACTTCTTTCATTTAATGCCTGCAGACTATAAAAGAGAAACCAACCCAAAAAGTTTGGTTGATTAGTCTGTGGCATTCTTTTAAACTGTTGCTTATGGCGGTCTCTGTGAGCTTCTCAGTGACATTCAGCCATCCAGGTATCCCGCCTGCAGTAGACGGAATGTGGCAATGGAACGCTGGCTGCGCGTGTCATAATAGGCTCTGAGCCTTTATATACCTGCGCACAGCAGCAGCCACCTTCAGTCTGCTGCTGGACAGCCAGCAGCAGCAGCAGCAGGAGAGGTAATTAATCAGCAACCCTCCTGCTAATGGTAGACAGCTGCTCGTTCCACCCCCCCCCCCGCCTTAATTGGTTCTCCTCCCTTCCAACGGTGTTGAGGCGGGTGGGAACAGCCGGGGGTTGAGGGTACTGTGCTAAAAGAGGTGGAGTTATGCAGATCTAAAACGCGTGGATTGCAGCAGCAGCAAGCCGAAAAGTGCAGGCATGTGAGGGATCTAGAGGTTGACAGCATGTCTTCTTAACGGGAGTCCAGGTGGCCATCTCCACAAATGGACTTTTCAGAATCCTTGGGTGGCACCGTAGTCGGAAACCAATTCTGGTTATCGCTTCTCGTCCTTTTGGCTAAGATCAAGTGTAGTATCTGTTCTTATCAGTTTAATATCTGATACGTCCCCTATCTGGGGACCATATATTAAATGGATTTTTAGAACAGGGAGATGGAAAAAGAGCTTGCTCTGTCCACTCCACGCATTGACCTGGTATTGCAGTATCTCCAGGACCGGTGCACCCCTTCTTTAATGCAGTTTCTAAAATCAGAAAGAATTGAATTCAATGCTTTTTGTTCATTTTGCTTGTTTGTCGGATTTTGGGATGGACTCTTTGGCTTTGCTTTTCTTCTCCTCATTGGATTTTTCATGTTAAAAGTTGCAGAAGCCAGATGACAAGCTCATTTTGGTTCAACTTCAGCAACTGTGCATTGCATTGCCATGTAATGTAATGTAATGCAATGCTATCTATCTAGCTCTCCCTCTATACTTCCTTTTGGATAAACAGACATATTAGGCAAGCATTTTGGAGCTTTCACCTAAATAACTACAGGTGGTGAGATAAGCTGCACAATATAATTGACCTTTCAGTATATTGTTGCACACACACCATCTATTTAGCAAATGCCCTTGTTATCAACAGCAGCCTTTTAAACTCACCTGAGCTAACAGGTATGTGAGCTGGTTACTCTGCTGCGCTTAAAATTTCTTTTTTGGTTTGCTACAATGCCTTTTCTGAAACGTTGTCTCCCTCTGCTGGAACACTGACTTCTTTCATTTAATGCCTGCAGACTATAAAAGAGAAACCAACCCAAAAAGTTTGGTTGATTAGTCTGTGGCATTCTTTTAAACTGTTGCTTATGGCGGTCTCTGTGAGCTTCTCAGTGACATTCAGCCATCCAGGTATCCCGCCTGCAGTAGACGGAATGTGGCAATGGAACGCTGGCTGCGCGTGTCATAATAGGCTCTGAGCCTTTATATACCTGCGCACAGCAGCAGCCACCTTCAGTCTGCTGCTGGACAGCCAGCAGCAGCAGCAGCAGGAGAGGTAATTAATCAGCAACCCTCCTGCTAAGGGTAGACAGCTGCTCGTTCCACCCCCCCCCGCCTTAATTGGTTCTCCTCCCTTCCAACGGTGTTGAGGCGGGTGGGAACAGCCGGGGGTTGAGGGTACTGTGCTAAAAGAGGTGGAGTTATGCAGATCTAAAACGCGTGGATTGCAGCAGCAGCAAGCCGAAAAGTGCAGGCATGTGAGGGATCTAGAGGTTGACAGCATGTCTTCTTAACGGGAGTCCAGGTGGCCATCTCCACAAATGGACTTTTCAGAATCCTTGGGTGGCACCGTAGTCGGAAACCAATTCTGGTTATCGCTTCTCGGCCTTTTGGCTAAGATCAAGTGTAGTATCTGTTCTTATCAGTTTAATATCTGATACGTCCCCTATCTGGGGACCATATATTAAATGGATTTTTAGAACAGGGAGATGGAAAAAGAGCTTGCTCTGTCCACTCCACGCATTGACCTGGTATTGCAGTATCTCCAGGACCGGTGCACCCCTTCTTTAATGCAGTTTCTAAAATCAGAAAGAATTGAATTCAATGCTTTTTGTTCATTTTGCTTGTTTGTCGGATTTTGGGATGGACTCTTTGGCTTTGCTTTTCTTCTCCTCATTGGATTTTTCATGTTAAAAGTTGCAGAAGCCAGATGACAAGCTCATTTTGGTTCAACTTCAGCAACTGTGCATTGCATTGCCATGTAATGTAATGTAATGCAATGCTATCTATCTAGCTCTCCCTCTATACTTCCTTTTGGATAAACAGACATATTAGGCAAGCATTTTGGAGCTTTCACCTAAATAACTACAGGTGGTGAGATAAGCTGCACAATATAATTGACCTTTCAGTATATTGTTGCACACACACCATCTATTTAGCAAATGCCCTTGTTATCAACAGCAGCCTTTTAAACTCACCTGAGCTAACAGGTATGTGAGCTGGTTACTCTGCTGCGCTTAAAATTTCTTTTTTGGTTTGCTACAATGCCTTTTCTGAAACGTTGTCTCCCTCTGCTGGAACACTGACTTCTTTCATTTAATGCCTGCAGACTATAAAAGAGAAACCAACCCAAAAAGTTTGGTTGATTAGTCTGTGGCATTCTTTTAAACTGTTGCTTATGGCGGTCTCTGTGAGCTTCTCAGTGACATTCAGCCATCCAGGTATCCCGCCTGCAGTAGACGGAATGTGGCAATGGAACGCTGGCTGCGCGTGTCATAATAGGCTCTGAGCCTTTATATACCTGCGCACAGCAGCAGCCACCTTCAGTCTGCTGCTGGACAGCCAGCAGCAGCAGCAGCAGGAGAGGTAATTAATCAGCAACCCTCCTGCTAAGGGTAGACAGCTGCTCGTTCCACCCCCCCCCGCCTTAATTGGTTCTCCTCCCTTCCAACGGTGTTGAGGCGGGTGGGAACAGCCGGGGGTTGAGGGTACTGTGCTAAAAGAGGTGGAGTTATGCAGATCTAAAACGCGTGGATTGCAGCAGCAGCAAGCCGAAAAGTGCAGGCATGTGAGGGATCTAGAGGTTGACAGCATGTCTTCTTAACGGGAGTCCAGGTGGCCATCTCCACAAATGGACTTTTCAGAATCCTTGGGTGGCACCGTAGTCGGAAACCAATTCTGGTTATCGCTTCTCGGCCTTTTGGCTAAGATCAAGTGTAGTATCTGTTCTTATCAGTTTAATATCTGATACGTCCCCTATCTGGGGACCATATATTAAATGGATTTTTAGAACAGGGAGATGGAAAAAGAGCTTGCTCTGTCCACTCCACGCATTGACCTGGTATTGCAGTATCTCCAGGACCGGTGCACCCCTTCTTTAATGCAGTTTCTAAAATCAGAAAGAATTGAATTCAATGCTTTTTGTTCATTTTGCTTGTTTGTCGGATTTTGGGATGGACTCTTTGGCTTTGCTTTTCTTCTCCTCATTGGATTTTTCATGTTAAAAGTTGCAGAAGCCAGATGACAAGCTCATTTTGGTTCAACTTCAGCAACTGTGCATTGCATTGCCATGTAATGTAATGTAATGCAATGCTATCTATCTAGCTCTCCCTCTATACTTCCTTTTGGATAAACAGACATATTAGGCAAGCATTTTGGAGCTTTCACCTAAATAACTACAGGTGGTGAGATAAGCTGCACAATATAATTGACCTTTCAGTATATTGTTGCACACACACCATCTATTTAGCAAATGCCCTTGTTATCAACAGCAGCCTTTTAAACTCACCTGAGCTAACAGGTATGTGAGCTGGTTACTCTGCTGCGCTTAAAATTTCTTTTTTGGTTTGCTACAATGCCTTTTCTGAAACGTTGTCTCCCTCTGCTGGAACACTGACTTCTTTCATTTAATGCCTGCAGACTATAAAAGAGAAACCAACCCAAAAAGTTTGGTTGATTAGTCTGTGGCATTCTTTTAAACTGTTGCTTATGGCGGTCTCTGTGAGCTTCTCAGTGACATTCAGCCATCCAGGTATCCCGCCTGCAGTAGACGGAATGTGGCAATGGAACGCTGGCTGCGCGTGTCATAATAGGCTCTGAGCCTTTATATACCTGCGCACAGCAGCAGCCACCTTCAGTCTGCTGCTGGACAGCCAGCAGCAGCAGCAGCAGGAGAGGTAATTAATCAGCAACCCTCCTGCTAAGGGTAGACAGCTGCTCGTTCCACCCCCCCCCCCCGCCTTAATTGGTTCTCCTCCCTTCCAACGGTGTTGAGGCGGGTGGGAACAGCCGGGGGTTGAGGGTACTGTGCTAAAAGAGGTGGAGTTATGCAGATCTAAAACGCGTGGATTGCAGCAGCAGCAAGCCGAAAAGTGCAGGCATGTGAGGGATCTAGAGGTTGACAGCATGTCTTCTTAACGGGAGTCCAGGTGGCCATCTCCACAAATGGACTTTTCAGAATCCTTGGGTGGCACCGTAGTCGGAAACCAATTCTGGTTATCGCTTCTCGGCCTTTTGGCTAAGATCAAGTGTAGTATCTGTTCTTATCAGTTTAATATCTGATACGTCCCCTATCTGGGGACCATATATTAAATGGATTTTTAGAACAGGGAGATGGAAAAAGAGCTTGCTCTGTCCACTCCACGCATTGACCTGGTATTGCAGTATCTCCAGGACCGGTGCACCCCTTCTTTAATGCAGTTTCTAAAATCAGAAAGAATTGAATTCAATGCTTTTTGTTCATTTTGCTTGTTTGTCGGATTTTGGGATGGACTCTTTGGCTTTGCTTTTCTTCTCCTCATTGGATTTTTCATGTTAAAAGTTGCAGAAGCCAGATGACAAGCTCATTTTGGTTCAACTTCAGCAACTGTGCATTGCATTGCCATGTAATGTAATGTAATGCAATGCTATCTATCTAGCTCTCCCTCTATACTTCCTTTTGGATAAACAGACATATTAGGCAAGCATTTTGGAGCTTTCACCTAAATAACTACAGGTGGTGAGATAAGCTGCACAATATAATTGACCTTTCAGTATATTGTTGCACACACACCATCTATTTAGCAAATGCCCTTGTTATCAACAGCAGCCTTTTAAACTCACCTGAGCTAACAGGTATGTGAGCTGGTTACTCTGCTGCGCTTAAAATTTCTTTTTTGGTTTGCTACAATGCCTTTTCTGAAACGTTGTCTCCCTCTGCTGGAACACTGACTTCTTTCATTTAATGCCTGCAGACTATAAAAGAGAAACCAACCCAAAAAGTTTGGTTGATTAGTCTGTGGCATTCTTTTAAACTGTTGCTTATGGCGGTCTCTGTGAGCTTCTCAGTGACATTCAGCCATCCAGGTATCCCGCCTGCAGTAGACGGAATGTGGCAATGGAACGCTGGCTGCGCGTGTCATAATAGGCTCTGAGCCTTTATATACCTGCGCACAGCAGCAGCCACCTTCAGTCTGCTGCTGGACAGCCAGCAGCAGCAGCAGCAGGAGAGGTAATTAATCAGCAACCCTCCTGCTAAGGGTAGACAGCTGCTCGTTCCACCCCCCCCCCCCGCCTTAATTGGTTCTCCTCCCTTCCAACGGTGTTGAGGCGGGTGGGAACAGCCGGGGGTTGAGGGTACTGTGCTAAAAGAGGTGGAGTTATGCAGATCTAAAACGCGTGGATTGCAGCAGCAGCAAGCCGAAAAGTGCAGGCATGTGAGGGATCTAGAGGTTGACAGCATGTCTTCTTAACGGGAGTCCAGGTGGCCATCTCCACAAATGGACTTTTCAGAATCCTTGGGTGGCACCGTAGTCGGAAACCAATTCTGGTTATCGCTTCTCGGCCTTTTGGCTAAGATCAAGTGTAGTATCTGTTCTTATCAGTTTAATATCTGATACGTCCCCTATCTGGGGACCATATATTAAATGGATTTTTAGAACAGGGAGATGGAAAAAGAGCTTGCTCTGTCCACTCCACGCATTGACCTGGTATTGCAGTATCTCCAGGACCGGTGCACCCCTTCTTTAATGCAGTTTCTAAAATCAGAAAGAATTGAATTCAATGCTTTTTGTTCATTTTGCTTGTTTGTCGGATTTTGGGATGGACTCTTTGGCTTTGCTTTTCTTCTCCTCATTGGATTTTTCATGTTAAAAGTTGCAGAAGCCAGATGACAAGCTCATTTTGGTTCAACTTCAGCAACTGTGCATTGCATTGCCATGTAATGTAATGTAATGCAATGCTATCTATCTAGCTCTCCCTCTATACTTCCTTTTGGATAAACAGACATATTAGGCAAGCATTTTGGAGCTTTCACCTAAATAACTACAGGTGGTGAGATAAGCTGCACAATATAATTGACCTTTCAGTATATTGTTGCACACACACCATCTATTTAGCAAATGCCCTTGTTATCAACAGCAGCCTTTTAAACTCACCTGAGCTAACAGGTATGTGAGCTGGTTACTCTGCTGCGCTTAAAATTTCTTTTTTGGTTTGCTACAATGCCTTTTCTGAAACGTTGTCTCCCTCTGCTGGAACACTGACTTCTTTCATTTAATGCCTGCAGACTATAAAAGAGAAACCAACCCAAAAAGTTTGGTTGATTAGTCTGTGGCATTCTTTTAAACTGTTGCTTATGGCGGTCTCTGTGAGCTTCTCAGTGACATTCAGCCATCCAGGTATCCCGCCTGCAGTAGACGGAATGTGGCAATGGAACGCTGGCTGCGCGTGTCATAATAGGCTCTGAGCCTTTATATACCTGCGCACAGCAGCAGCCACCTTCAGTCTGCTGCTGGACAGCCAGCAGCAGCAGCAGCAGGAGAGGTAATTAATCAGCAACCCTCCTGCTGAGGGTAGACAGCTGCTCGTTACACCCCCCCCCGCCTTAATTGGTTCTCCTCCCTTCCAACGGTGTTGAGGCGGGTGGGAACAGCCGGGGGTTGAGGGTACTGTGCTAAAAGAGGTGGAGTTATGCAGATCTAAAACGCGTGGATTGCAGCAGCAGCAAGCCGAAAAGTGCAGGCATGTGAGGGATCTAGAGGTTGACAGCATGTCTTCTTAACGGGAGTCCAGGTGGCCATCTCCACAAATGGACTTTTCAGAATCCTTGGGTGGCACCGTAGTCGGAAACCAATTCTGGTTATCGCTTCTCGGCCTTTTGGCTAAGATCAAGTGTAGTATCTGTTCTTATCAGTTTAATATCTGATACGTCCCCTATCTGGGGACCATATATTAAATGGATTTTTAGAACAGGGAGATGGAAAAAGAGCTTGCTCTGTCCACTCCACGCATTGACCTGGTATTGCAGTATCTCCAGGACCGGTGCACCCCTTCTTTAATGCAGTTTCTAAAATCAGAAAGAATTGAATTCAATGCTTTTTGTTCATTTTGCTTGTTTGTCGGATTTTGGGATGGACTCTTTGGCTTTGCTTTTCTTCTCCTCATTGGATTTTTCATGTTAAAAGTTGCAGAAGCCAGATGACAAGCTCATTTTGGTTCAACTTCAGCAACTGTGCATTGCATTGCCATGTAATGTAATGTAATGCAATGCTATCTATCTAG
Source organism: Phyllobates terribilis (assembly GCF_046119375.1). Classification (NCBI taxonomy): domain Eukaryota; kingdom Metazoa; phylum Chordata; class Amphibia; order Anura; family Dendrobatidae; genus Phyllobates; species Phyllobates terribilis. The sequence continues at coordinate 8,764,701 of NW_027362800.1, read as the reverse complement.
CTCTCCCTCTATACTTCCTTTTGGATAAACAGACATATTAGGCAAGCATTTTGGAGCTTTCACCTAAATAACTACAGGTGGTGAGATAAGCTGCACAATATAATTGACCTTTCAGTATATTGTTGCACACACACCATCTATTTAGCAAATGCCCTTGTTATCAACAGCAGCCTTTTAAACTCACCTGAGCTAACAGGTATGTGAGCTGGTTACTCTGCTGCGCTTAAAATTTCTTTGTTGGTTTGCTACAATGCCTTTTCTGAAACGTTGTCTCCCTCTGCTGGAACACTGACTTCTTTCATTTAATGCCTGCAGACTATAAAAGAGAAACCAACCCAAAAAGTTTGGTTGATTAGTCTGTGGCATTCTTTTAAACTGTTGCTTATGGCGGTCTCTGTGAGCTTCTCAGTGACATTCAGCCATCCAGGTATCCCGCCTGCAGTAGACGGAATGTGGCAATGGAACGCTGGCTGCGCGTGTCATAATAGGCTCTGAGCCTTTATATACCTGCGCACAGCAGCAGCCACCTTCAGTCTGCTGCTGGACAGCCAGCAGCAGCAGCAGCAGGAGAGGTAATTAATCAGCAACCCTCCTGCTAAGGGTAGACAGCTGCTCGTTCCACCCCCCCCCCCCCCGCCTTAATTGGTTCTCCTCCCTTCCAACGGTGTTGAGGCGGGTGGGAACAGCCGGGGGTTGAGGGTACTGTGCTAAAAGAGGTGGAGTTATGCAGATCTAAAACGCGTGGATTGCAGCAGCAGCAAGCCGAAAAGTGCAGGCATGTGAGGGATCTAGAGGTTGACAGCATGTCTTCTTAACGGGAGTCCAGGTGGCCATCTCCACAAATGGACTTTTCAGAATCCTTGGGTGGCACCGTAGTCGGAAACCAATTCTGGTTATCGCTTCTCGGCCTTTTGGCTAAGATCAAGTGTAGTATCTGTTCTTATCAGTTTAATATCTGATACGTCCCCTATCTGGGGACCATATATTAAATGGATTTTTAGAACAGGGAGATGGAAAAAGAGCTTGCTCTGTCCACTCCACGCATTGACCTGGTATTGCAGTATCTCCAGGACCGGTGCACCCCTTCTTTAATGCAGTTTCTAAAATCAGAAAGAATTGAATTCAATGCTTTTTGTTCATTTTGCTTGTTTGTCGGATTTTGGGATGGACTCTTTGGCTTTGCTTTTCTTCTCCTCATTGGATTTTTCATGTTAAAAGTTGCAGAAGCCAGATGACAAGCTCATTTTGGTTCAACTTCAGCAACTGTGCATTGCATTGCCATGTAATGTAATGTAATGCAATGCTATCTATCTAGCTCTCCCTCTATACTTCCTTTTGGATAAACAGACATATTAGGCAAGCATTTTGGAGCTTTCACCTAAATAACTACAGGTGGTGAGATAAGCTGCACAATATAATTGACCTTTCAGTATATTGTTGCACACACACCATCTATTTAGCAAATGCCCTTGTTATCAACAGCAGCCTTTTAAACTCACCTGAGCTAACAGGTATGTGAGCTGGTTACTCTGCTGCGCTTAAAATTTCTTTTTTGGTTTGCTACAATGCCTTTTCTGAAACGTTGTCTCCCTCTGCTGGAACACTGACTTCTTTCATTTAATGCCTGCAGACTATAAAAGAGAAACCAACCCAAAAAGTTTGGTTGATTAGTCTGTGGCATTCTTTTAAACTGTTGCTTATGGCGGTCTCTGTGAGCTTCTCAGTGACATTCAGCTATCCAGGTATCCCGCCTGCAGTAGACGGAATGTGGCAATGGAACGCTGGCTGCGCGTGTCATAATAGGCTCTGAGCCTTTATATACCTGCGCACATCAGCAGCCACCTTCAGTCTGCTGCTGGACAGCCAGCAGCAGCAGCAGCAGGAGAGGTAATTAATCAGCAACCCTCCTGCTAAGGGTAGACAGCTGCTCGTTCCACCCCCCCCCCCCGCCTTAATTGGTTCTCCTCCCTTCCAACGGTGTTGAGGCGGGTGGGAACAGCCGGGGGTTGAGGGTACTGTGCTAAAAGAGGTGGAGTTATGCAGATCTAAAACGCGTGGATTGCAGCAGCAGCAAGCCGAAAAGTGCAGGCATGTGAGGGATCTAGAGGTTGACAGCATGTCTTCTTAACGGGAGTCCAGGTGGCCATCTCCACAAATGGACTTTTCAGAATCCTTGGGTGGCACCGTAGTCGGAAACCAATTCTGGTTATCGCTTCTCGGCCTTTTGGCTAAGATCAAGTGTAGTATCTGTTCTTATCAGTTTAATATCTGATACGTCCCCTATCTGGGGACCATATATTAAATGGATTTTTAGAACAGGGAGATGGAAAAAGAGCTTGCTCTGTCCACTCCACGCATTGACCTGGTATTGCAGTATCTCCAGGACCGGTGCACCCCTTCTTTAATGCAGTTTCTAAAATCAGAAAGAATTGAATTCAATGCTTTTTGTTCATTTTGCTTGTTTGTCGGATTTTGGGATGGACTCTTTGGCTTTGCTTTTCTTCTCCTCATTGGATTTTTCATGTTAAAAGTTGCAGAAGCCAGATGACAAGCTCATTTTGGTTCAACTTCAGCAACTGTGCATTGCATTGCCATGTAATGTAATGTAATGCAATGCTATCTATCTAGCTCTCCCTCTATACTTCCTTTTGGATAAACAGACATATTAGGCAAGCATTTTGGAGCTTTCACCTAAATAACTACAGGTGGTGAGATAAGCTGCACAATATAATTGACCTTTCAGTATATTGTTGCACACACACCATCTATTTAGCAAATGCCCTTGTTATCAACAGCAGCCTTTTAAACTCACCTGAGCTAACAGGTATGTGAGCTGGTTACTCTGCTGCGCTTAAAATTTCTTTTTTGGTTTGCTACAATGCCTTTTCTGAAACGTTGTCTCCCTCTGCTGGAACACTGACTTCTTTCATTTAATGCCTGCAGACTATAAAAGAGAAACCAACCCAAAAAGTTTGGTTGATTAGTCTGTGGCATTCTTTTAAACTGTTGCTTATGGCGGTCTCTGTGAGCTTCTCAGTGACATTCAGCCATCCAGGTATCCCGCCTGCAGTAGACGGAATGTGGCAATGGAACGCTGGCTGCGCGTGTCATAATAGGCTCTGAGCCTTTATATACCTGCGCACAGCAGCAGCCACCTTCAGTCTGCTGCTGGACAGCCAGCAGCAGCAGCAGCAGGAGAGGTAATTAATCAGCAACCCTCCTGCTAAGGGTAGACAGCTGCTCGTTCCACCCCCCCCCCCGCCTTAATTGGTTCTCCTCCCTTCCAACGGTGTTGAGGCGGGTGGGAACAGCCGGGGGTTGAGGGTACTGTGCTAAAAGAGGTGGAGTTATGCAGATCTAAAACGCGTGGATTGCAGCAGCAGCAAGCCGAAAAGTGCAGGCATGTGAGGGATCTAGAGGTTGACAGCATGTCTTCTTAACGGGAGTCCAGGTGGCCATCTCCACAAATGGACTTTTCAGAATCCTTGGGTGGCACCGTAGTCAGAAACCAATTCTGGTTATCGCTTCTCGGTCTTTTGGCTAAGATCAAGTGTAGTATCTGTTCTTATCAGTTTAATATCTGATACGTCCCCTATCTGGGGACCATATATTAAATGGATTTTTAGAACAGGGAGATGGAAAAAGAGCTTGCTCTGTCCACTCCACGCATTGACCTGGTATTGCAGTATCTCCAGGACCGGTGCACCCCTTCTTTAATGCAGTTTCTAAAATCAGAAAGAATTGAATTCAATGCTTTTTGTTCATTTTGCTTGTTTGTCGGATTTTGGGATGGACTCTTTGGCTTTGCTTTTCTTCTCCTCATTGGATTTTTCATGTTAAAAGTTGCAGAAGCCAGATGACAAGCTCATTTTGGTTAAACTTCAGCAACTGTGCATTGCATTGCCATGTAATGTAATGTAATGCAATGCTATCTATCTAGCTCTCCCTCTATACTTCCTTTTGGATAAACAGACATATTAGGCAAGCATTTTGGAGCTTTCACCTAAATAACTACAGGTGGTGAGATAAGCTGCACAATATAATTGACCTTTCAGTATATTGTTGCACACACACCATCTATTTAGCAAATGCCCTTGTTATCAACAGCAGCCTTTTAAACTCACCTGAGCTAACAGGTATGTGAGCTGGTTACTCTGCTGCGCTTAAAATTTCTTTTTTGGTTTGCTACAATGCCTTTTCTGAAACGTTGTCTCCCTCTGCTGGAACACTGACTTCTTTCATTTAATGCCTGCAGACTATAAAAGAGAAACCAACCCAAAAAGTTTGGTTGATTAGTCTGTGGCATTCTTTTAAACTGTTGCTTATGGCGGTCTCTGTGAGCTTCTCAGTGACATTCAGCCATCCAGGTATCCCGCCTGCAGTAGACGGAATGTGGCAATGGAACGCTGGCTGCGCGTGTCATAATAGGCTCTGAGCCTTTATATACCTGCGCACAGCAGTAGCCACCTTCAGTCTGCTGCTGGACAGCCAGCAGCAGCAGCAGCAGGAGAGGTAATTAATCAGCAACCCTCCTGCTAAGGGTAGACAGCTGCTCGTTCCACCCCCTCCCCCCGCCTTAATTGGTTCTCCTCCCTTCCAACGGTGTTGAGGCGGGTGGGAACAGCCGGGGGTTGAGGGTACTGTGCTAAAAGAGGTGGAGTTATGCAGATCTAAAACGCGTGGATTGCAGCAGCAGCAAGCCGAAAAGTGCAGGCATGTGAGGGATCTAGAGGTTGACAGCATGTCTTCTTAACGGGAGTCCAGGTGGCCATCTCCACAAATGGACTTTTCAGAATCCTTGGGTGGCACCGTAGTCGGAAACCAATTCTGGTTATCGCTTCTCGGCCTTTTGGCTAAGATCAAGTGTAGTATCTGTTCTTATCAGTTTAATATCTGATACGTCCCCTATCTGGGGACCATATATTAAATGGATTTTTAGAACAGGGAGATGGAAAAAGAGCTTGCTCTGTCCACTCCACGCATTGACCTGGTATTGCAGTATCTCCAGGACCGGTGCACCCCTTCTTTAATGCAGTTTCTAAAATCAGAAAGAATTGAATTCAATGCTTTTTGTTCATTTTGCTTGTTTGTCGGATTTTGGGATGGACTCTTTGGCTTTGCTTTTCTTCTCCTCATTGGATTTTTCATGTTAAAAGTTGCAGAAGCCAGATGACAAGCTCATTTTGGTTCAACTTCAGCAACTGTGCATTGCATTGCCATGTAATGTAATGTAATGCAATGCTATCTATCTAGCTCTCCCTCTATACTTCCTTTTGGATAAACAGACATATTAGGCAAGTGACGCGCCCCTGGGCCTGTGTCGCGCTGCGTTGCGCACGCGGGAGCTTACCCGGAGCCGGATCAGTGGAGGGTTGTAGTCTCGTGGCGGTGACCCGGTCCGTGCCCAGGGAGTCAAACTAGACGGCAGTCTATTAGTAGTAAATAGTTGATGACTACGCCACCCGTTGAGTGCAGCCAGGGAGCTGCTGCTGCGGGGCAGACCGCTGAGGCCGATGGTAGGATTATGCAGCGTGATAGTATAACCCCCAACGGGAGGGGTATGGCCTCAGGGCAGCCGACGTGGATGATGGGGGTAGCAGGAACCACTCAGAGACGGTACGGTGTAGTTCAGGGTCTTTACTGGTAACAACGATAGACCCTCCTGGAGTACTTGCTAGCGAACGGGGCCTGGTCAGTCCTTGAGCAGATGGGATCTCCCCTGGCCAGGCGTAGTTGTAGGCCTCCCAAACTGACTGTACTCTTCTGGCTACCTTGCTAGAAGCTGATGTAAGTAGCCCACGTCCCTGAGTGTACCGTGTGGTGCTCACCCGTATGGCCGGTGACTCGGGGCCTTCTAATGGCTTCCGCTCCACGATGGCGGTGCTGGTCCCACGCGTGTGACCGTGCCTTCGGGCTTCTGGGCCAGAGGACCTGAAATCCCCTGCCTGACGGATTCTGCTGCTGGGTAGGAGTTAGTCCCCACAGCCTCGGACTCCGGGTCCGGAAAGAAGTCTTCTTAGTCAGGGCGAGCTCTGCAGCTGCCAGCCCCTGACTCCTTGTAACTCTGCTGTTTCCTATGCTGCTTCTTGTCTCTACTCCACTTGTCTCACTCACCCTGCCTCAGCCCCGGGTTTATATAGGGGAAGTCCTTCCCCTCCCAAGACTAGGCAGGAGGTGTAGCATGCACAGGATCCCTGACCAAAGGACCTCCCACCTGCTCTCAGACGTAATATCTCTATCACTGTGGCAACCAGACCCCTGGGGTGTCACATTCCCCCCTAGTGAAATTTAGTACTCCGGGACTAAACATATTTTTTTTTTTTTTTCGAAAAACATAACAAAGTATAACAATAACAATACAATAAGAAAAACACATAAGATGGTTACGGCGTGTCCGCAACCGGGTGCAGTTTTGAAAAGCAAGGTGTCCATTTCACCAAAACAGGGAGACGTAACCAGGTAGGGGCCTGTCCTGCCCCGAGTCCTTAACAGTCTTTAGTCTATCCTGGGTTACGCTCCAACTATGTACAAGGATTCCCGGTAAATCCACCAAGGATTCCTAAAAATAACTGGAAACACAAAATTATACACAAGCAACAAGACACAAAAAAACATAAATAAAACAATTTATACACTTCAAATTCTCCAGCGTGCGGGTAACTGGCCTCTAGTGGCCCTAGTGGACCTACGGAGCTGACTGTCTGGCCCTGAACTACAGGGTGTAGGAGCTGTCAAGGGTAAACTGGGCGGCTGTCTACCGGCTCTTTGTCTCACTAGGGGTACGGCAGGCTCACTATAAGCAGAGGGTTGATTCTCCTGTTCTGCTGGTGTGGAGTCTTCTGCCTCCTGGACCGGCTGTTCTTCCAGCTCTACCCGTTGCTCCGTAGGTTCTTGGGATGGTGGTTGGAGGAAGGTGAGTACGGGTACCACAACTGCACCATTGACTTGAGTCCAAGACCGAGGGAAGTCCCCGAGCACGGTACTAACCATATCTTCCCTTTCTTCCACGGGTCGATGGTCTTCTTGTTCCTCTTCAGGGTTCCTCAGTTGTTCGGGACACTTCTTCAGGTGGTCCCGGGATACAATGGCTGTGGTTTCCCCTCCGTCTTTACTGATGGTACAGACCTTCGGGTTCTCGTGGCTTGAGGGCAGTACGGTGTACGGGTCCTTCTCCCACTGGTCGTCCAACTTGTGGAGCCGTCTCTTCCTCTTCAAGACCTGCTCTCCGGGTACCAGGGGAACAGCGGGAGCATACTGGTTGTAAGTCTTCTCTTGTCTTTCCCTAGCCTGACAGAGACTTCGCTCCACGCTCTCCTGTACTCTCCGGTACTGCTGCTGCCTCTCTGTGTCCCAGTCTGTTTCTGGTGAAGTGTCCTCGGGTGTCAGGACTCCCATTTCCAGGTCAACAGGCAACTTACCAGGTCTTGCCCTCATTAGGTAAGCCGGGGTACAGTTGGTGGAACCTACCGGGATGTGGTTGTATAGGTCCACCAGATCGGGCAACTTCTCAGGCCACAGACTGCGTTCTTCCAGGGGCAACGTTTTTAGAAGATCCATTACCACCTGGTTCATTTTCTCACAAAGTCCATTAGTTTGCGGATGGTAGGGTGTCGTCCTTATCTTCCGGCAGCCATACAGATTGCAGAATTCCTGGAAGACCTCCGCTTCAAAAGCAGGTCCCTGGTTCGTCAGCACTTGGTCCGGGTACCCGTGTGGACGGCAAAAGTGCTGCTGGAAGGCTCTAGCTGCTGTTTGAGCCGTTAAGTCCTTGACGGGGATGACAACCAGAAACCGGGAGTAATGATCCACGATGGTTAACGCGTAGACGTAGCCACTTCTGCTCGGGGTCAGTTTTACATGATCCAAGGCTACCAGTTCCAACGGTTGCCGGGTGACGATGGACTGCAGGGGAGTCTTCTGGCTGGCGCGGTCCTTCCTTCTCAGGTTGCACGGGCCACAGTCTCTGCACCACCTCTCGATGGTTCCCCTCATGCCTACCCAGTGGAACCGCTCGCGCAGCAGGAACTCCAGCTTCTTCCATCCAAAGTGTCCAGCCCCGTCGTGGTATGCCTCCATCACCATGGCTGCGTCTCTTCGTGGCACCACTACTTGCCAGAGTAGTTCATGCGTCCGGGAGTTAACCATTCTGCGGCACAACTTCCCCTTGTAAAGGAACAGTCGACTCTTCTCTGCCCATAGTTGTTTGGCTTCCTCCGGAGCGTCTGGTTCAAGGCAAGCCTCCGGGCGAGTCAGCATCTCCTTCACCAGTCGGACGGCAGGGTCGCTGTCTTGCGTTTCCGCCCAGTTGTAGTGAGGTAAGGGAATACTGGATAGTCCCATGACGGTGGAACGCAGGGAGTTCAACTTCTTCCAGTCCCTCCGGATCTTCTCCTCCGTCCGGCAGGTTGGGCATCCTGGACAGGGCGTCCGCGTTGGTATTGGAGCGCCCTGCCCGGTATTTGATTGTGAACTCGTAGTTGGACAGACGGGCCATCCACCTCTGCTCCAGGGCACCGAGTCTTGCCGTGTCCAGGTGTGTCAGCGGGTTGTTATCCGTATACACGGTGAACCGGGAAGAAGCGAGGTAATGCTTAAAGCGCTCAGTGATTGCCCATACTACGGCCAGGAACTCTAACTTAAATGAGCTGTAATTCTCGGGGTTCCTTTCGGTGGGTCGCAGTTTTCGGCTGGCGTAGGCGATTACTCGTTACTTCCCCTGCTGGATCTGGGACAGTACAGCTCCTAGCCCGATGTTACTGGCGTCGGTGTAGAGGATAAAGGGATGACTATAATCCGGGTACGCCAGGATTTCGTCCCCCGTGAGGGCCATCTTCAGCTGGCGGAAGGACTCTTCTTCCAGCTCCTCCCATTTGAAGGGCGGCTTCTGGTTCTTGGCCTTCCGGGACTGGCCTATCAGGAGGTCCTGCATAGGTGCTGCCTTTTTGGTGAAACCGGGAATAAACCTTCGGTAGTAGCCTACCAACCCGAGGAACTGCCGCACTTCTTTTACGCTGGAGGGGCTTGGCCATCCCTTAATTGCGGTGATCTTATCAGGGTCGGGAGCCACTCCGTCAGCGCTCACCACGTGTCCCAGGTACTGCACCTTTGGTTTCAGGAGGTGACACTTGGAGGGTTTCACCTTTAGGCCGTAACTCGCCAGAGCTTCGAACACCTCCGCCAGGTGTTTCAGGTGGTCCTCATAAGTCTTGGAATATACGATGACATCATCCAAGTACAACAGGACCGTCTCGAAGTTTCTGTGGCCTAGACAGCACTCCATTAATCGTTGGAAGGTTCCTGGGGCGTTGCAGAGTCCGAACGGCATGCAGGTGAACTCGCTAAGTCCCATCGGGGTGGTGAATGCGGTCTTCTCCCGGTCCGCCTCTGCTACAGGAACCTGCCAGTACCCACTAGTGAGATCCAAGGTAGAGAAGAAGTTAGCAGATCTTAAAGCAGCCAATGACTCCTCTATCCTTGGTAAGGGGTACGCATCCTTGTGTGTGATACGGTTAATTTTCCGGTAATCTACACACATCCTCATGGTGTTGTCTTTCTTTTTGACTAAAACTAGTGGGGCTGCCCAGGGGCTACAGCTATCCCGGATTACCCCAGCCTCCTTCATGTCTCTAAGCATCCCCTTGGCGTGTTGGTAATGTGCAGGGGGTACGGGTCGATACCTCTCTTTTATGGGAGGATGATCTCCCGTGGGGATGCGGTGTTCTACCCCCTTGACTCGCCCGAAGTCTAACGGGTGTTTACTAAACACTCTCTCATACTCTTGAACCACCCGATAGACTCCTTGTTTCTGGTGTGAGGGAGTGGAGTCAGTACCCAGATGTAGTTGCTGACACCAGTCCTCCATGTCTTTCTTAGAGCCGTTACCTTCCTCCGGGTGAGATGGAGGCAAGGGTTCCACAGATTGTATAGAATTTTGATTAGTGGTATATAATTTGGCTAGCGTGGCATACCGGGGCAGGTACACTTCCCTCTCCCCGATATTTATTATGCGAACGGGCACCCTCCCATGGCGTACATTGACCACCCCCCGTGCTGTCAAAATGGTGGGCCTACTGTCTGAGTAAACTGGTTCTACCATTGCCTGGTAATCTCTACCTCTCAGACCAATAGCTGCCCGGCACCAAATCATCATTTCACTTTTTGGGGGCATGGCAATAGGAAAAGGGTCACACATTCTTACGCTACCAATCTCACCGCCGGAGAGTTCCACTTGTTGCCGTTGCATCAGTGCCCGGATCTCTTTCTGGAGCACCCGCTGCTCGCCGGAGCTGGCATTCTTGGCAACCTGCTGTAAAAGGAAAATCACCTCTGCAAGACAATTTTCAATTACATTAGTTCCTAGAGTTATTTTTGGGTGACTCTCATGTTTGTCAATATCTACAATGATCAGTCCCTGTGCGGCCAGTTCGACTCTACCAATTTTGATGGTCACCTCTTTAAATCCGATCTGTGGCACGGGCTGACCATTGCTGGCGATGATACTCAAGTCGTCGTCAGGGTAGCGGGTAATATCCGAGTCATTCCAGTACTGCTTGAAGAGCACGTACGGGATGGTGGTGACCTGTGACCCGGTGTCCAGTAGGGCACTCATGGGAATGCCATCCAGTACCACAGGCAAGACTGGACGTCCTCCCACATATCTGTCGCGCCAGTTCGATGGGCCTGGTGATCTTTTTCCTGGGGGTTGGCCCTCTACCCCAGGTTGTGCCCGTTTAAAGAACAGTACCTTGCCATATGTCCGGGTTGATTGCAGCGGCGGCAGATGGGTCGTCCGTCCTCACTGTATCGGTCACTGGGTCTTCCTCTGGCCGGTGGGGTCCTCCTTGGTCGACGCCACGGGATGTCCTCCGGTCCGGATGCCAGCTGGATCTTCCCTGGGGTGGAAGCCTGTAAAGACTGCACAGTTCGGGTTAGCGCAGCAACGCTCTTAGCTAGCTCTTGGACCTGATGGTGTAGGTCTGGAGCCGGGTCATTGTCCAAAGCCTGCGCATCAGCTCCCACAGGCCCTGCTGACAAGGGCGCCGCCTCCTGGTAGTAAGTGGTAGTGGGGCGTCTGTGGGTCACAACGCCACCTGGTGCCGGTTCTCGGAGCACCCGGATGGCTCTGTCCTTGAACTGTGCAAAGTCCAGATGGGGATCCTGTAAGGCCATTGCCCGCAACTGGGTTCGGTGGGCATTGCAATATAAACCCTCTATAAATTGTTCAGTCAACAGCCTGTCCTCGTTTCCCACCCCATCGGGGTCGGTCTGCTTTATGGCCCTCAGGGCCTCTTGTAGGTTTAGTGCATAGTCCCTTATACTCTCATGCGCTCGCTGCTTGCACCCGTAGAATCTAAGCTTAATCTCGGCTGAGGTGCGGGTATCAAAGGTGTCCTTCAGCCGGGTTAGTATCACTGCGACAGTCTTCCTCCCAGGTGGCCAGGATTTTACTTCCCTTTTGGCTGCCCTGGTTAGTTGGGCCACCAGGATGCTCACTTTTTGCTCTTCTGTGAGGGGGTACACCTGGAAGAGGCTATCCAGCTTTTCTCTAAAGTCATGCAGGGTATGTGACTCCCCTGAGTACTGGGGTAGCCAAGCTGCTCCCGGGATATAGGGCATGGTGAAGGGCATAACTGCAGCAGCGGTAGCGCTGGCGGGGGTTGAGGCAGTGAAGCTCTCCTCCGTATCCGACATCTTCCTCCCCCCTAGTGGACCGTGGCCTACCTTGCGATGATCCTCTTCCATAGGCTGCGGCTCCGCAGTGGATCGTCAGGGTTGAGGACCTTCCGTCGCGCTCCTGCGACGTCGGCGTCTGCTGGGCTCCTTCCAGGACCTTACGCAACGTCCGGACGTGAGGCGGGGCTTCAGTTCTCGCGCGCTTTCGGAGTCCACGCCCCTCTTCTTCCCGCGCGGCGTCCTCAAGATGGCGTCCAATGGCGGGAAAACTCCACGGATGGCGGGAAGAAGGTTCAAGATGGCGCCGGATGGCGGGAAAACTTCGCGGATGGCGGGAAGAAGGTAGAAGATGGCGCCGGATGGCGGGAAACCTCCACGGATAGCGGGAATCTTCACCACTGGTAAGTTTGAACAGTCTTTGCTTTTCAGGCACGCAGTACCCGGTGGTTGCGGGCACGAAATCCTGCCGACTACGCCAAAGTTGACGCGCCCCTGGGCCTGTGTCGCGCTGCGTTGCGCACGCGGGAGCTTACCCGGAGCCGGATCAGTGGAGGGTTGTAGTCTCGTGGCGGTGACCCGGTCCGTGCCCAGGGAGTCAAACTAGACGGCAGTCTATTAGTAGTAAATAGTTGATGACTACGCCACCCGTTGAGTGCAGCCAGGGAGCTGCTGCTGCGGGGCAGACCGCTGAGGCCGATGGTAGGATTATGCAGCGTGATAGTATAACCCCCAACGGGAGGGGTATGGCCTCAGGGCAGCCGACGTGGATGATGGGGGTAGCAGGAACCACTCAGAGACGGTACGGTGTAGTTCAGGGTCTTTACTGGTAACAACGATAGACCCTCCTGGAGTACTTGCTAGCGAACGGGGCCTGGTCAGTCCTTGAGCAGATGGGATCTCCCCTGGCCAGGCGTAGTTGTAGGCCTCCCAAACTGACTGTACTCTTCTGGCTACCTTGCTAGAAGCTGATGTAAGTAGTCCACGTCCCTGAGTGTACCGTGTGGTGCTCACCCGTATGGCCGGTGACTCGGGGCCTTCTAATGGCTTCCGCTCCACGATGGCGGTGCTGGTCCCACGCGTGTGACCGTGCCTTCGGGCTTCTGGGCCAGAGGACCTGAAATCCCCTGCCTGACGGATTCTGCTGCTGGGTAGGAGTTAGTCCCCACAGCCTCGGACTCCGGGTCCGGAAAGAAGTCTTCTTAGTCAGGGCGAGCTCTGCAGCTGCCAGCCCCTGACTCCTTGTAACTCTGCTGTTTCCTATGCTGCTTCTTGTCTCTACTCCACTTGTCTCACTCACCCTGCCTCAGCCCCGGGTTTATATAGGGGAAGTCCTTCCCCTCCCAAGACTAGGCAGGAGGTGTGGCATGCACAGGATCCCTGACCAAAGGACCTCCCACCTGCTCTCAGACGTAATATCTCTATCACTGTGGCAACCAGACCCCTGGGGTGTCACACAAGCATTTTGGAGCTTTCACCTAAATAACTACAGGTGGTGAGATAAGCTGCACAATATAATTGACCTTTCAGTATATTGTTGCACACACACCATCTATTTAGCAAATGCCCTTGTTATCAACAGCAGCCTTTTAAACTCACCTGAGCTAACAGGTATGTGAGCTGGTTACTCTGCTGCGCTTAAAATTTCTTTTTTGGTTTGCTACAATGCCTTTTCTGAAACGTTGTCTCCCTCTGCTGGAACACTGACTTCTTTCATTTAATGCCTGCAGACTATAAAAGAGAAACCAACCCAAAAAGTTTGGTTGATTAGTCTGTGGCATTCTTTTAAACTGTTGCTTATGGCGGTCTCTGTGAGCTTCTCAGTGACATTCAGCCATCCAGGTATCCCGCCTGCAGTAGACGGAATGTGGCAATGGAACGCTGGCTGCGCGTGTCATAATAGGCTCTGAGCCTTTATATACCTGCGCACAGCAGCAGCCACCTTCAGTCTGCTGCTGGACAGCCAGCAGCAGCAGCAGCAGGAGAGGTAATTAATCAGCAACCCTCCTGCTAAGGGTAGACAGCTGCTCGTTCCACCCCCCCCCCCGCCTTAATTGGTTCTCCTCCCTTCCAACGGTGTTGAGGCGGGTGGGAACAGCCGGGGGTTGAGGGTACTGTGCTAAAAGAGGTGGAGTTATGCAGATCTAAAACGCGTGGATTGCAGCAGCAGCAAGCCGAAAAGTGCAGGCATGTGAGGGATCTAGAGGTTGACAGCATGTCTTCTTAACGGGAGTCCAGGTGGCCATCTCCACAAATGGACTTTTCAGAATCCTTGGGTGGCACCGTAGTCGGAAACCAATTCTGGTTATCGCTTCTCGGCCTTTTGGCTAAGATCAAGTGTAGTATCTGTTCTTATCAGTTTAATATCTGATACGTCCCCTATCTGGGGACCATATATTAAATGGATTTTTAGAACAGGGAGATGGAAAAAGAGCTTGCTCTGTCCACTCCACGCATTGACCTGGTATTGCAGTATCTCCAGGACCGGTGCACCCCTTCTTTAATGCAGTTTCTAAAATCAGAAAGAATTGAATTCAATGCTTTTTGTTCATTTTGCTTGTTTGTCGGATTTTGGGATGGACTCTTTGGCTTTGCTTTTCTTCTCCTCATTGGATTTTTCATGTTAAAAGTTGCAGAAGCCAGATGACAAGCTCATTTTGGTTCAACTTCAGCAACTGTGCATTGCATTGCCATGTAATGTAATGTAATGCAATGCTATCTATCTAGCTCTCCCTCTATACTTCCTTTTGGATAAACAGACATATTAGGCAAGCATTTTGGAGCTTTCACCTAAATAACTACAGGTGGTGAGATAAGCTGCACAATATAATTGACCTTTCAGTATATTGTTGCACACACACCATCTATTTAGCAAATGCCCTTGTTATCAACAGCAGCCTTTTAAACTCACCTGAGCTAACAGGTATGTGAGCTGGTTACTCTGCTGCGCTTAAAATTTCTTTTTTGGTTTGCTACAATGCCTTTTCTGAAACGTTGTCTCCCTCTGCTGGAACACTGACTTCTTTCATTTAATGCCTGCAGACTATAAAAGAGAAACCAACCCAAAAAGTTTGGTTGATTAGTCTGTGGCATTCTTGTAAACTGTTGCTTATGGCGGTCTCTGTGAGCTTCTCAGTGACATTCCGCCATCCAGGTATCCCGCCTGCAGTAGACGGAATGTGGCAATGGAACGCTGGCTGCGCGTGTCATAATAGGCTCTGAGCCTTTATATACCTGCGCACAGCAGCAGCCACCTTCAGTCTGCTGCTGGACAGCCAGCAGCAGCAGCAGCAGGAGAGGTAATTAATCAGCAACCCTCCTGCTAAGGGTAGACAGCTGCTCGTTCCACCCCCCCCCGCCTTAATTGGTTCTCCTCCCTTCCAACGGTGTTGAGGCGGGTGGGAACAGCCGGGGGTTGAGGGTACTGTGCTAAAAGAGGTGGAGTTATGCAGATCTAAAACGCGTGGATTGCAGCAGCAGCAAGCCGAAAAGTGCAGGCATGTGAGGGATCTAGAGGTTGACAGCATGTCTTCTTAACGGGAGTCCAGGTGGCCATCTCCACAAATGGACTTTTCAGAATCCTTGGGTGGCACCGTAGTCGGAAACCAATTCTGGTTATCGCTTCTCGGCCTTTTGGCTAAGATCAAGTGTAGTATCTGTTCTTATCAGTTTAATATCTGATACGTCCCCTATCTGGGGACCATATATTAAATGGATTTTTAGAACAGGGAGATGGAAAAAGAGCTTGCTCTGTCCACTCCATGCATTGACCTGGTATTGCAGTATCTCCAGGACCGGTGCACCCCTTCTTTAATGCAGTTTCTAAAATCAGAAAGAATTGAATTCAATGCTTTTTGTTCATTTTGCTTGTTTGTCGGATTTTGGGATGGACTCTTTGGCTTTGCTTTTCTTCTCCTCATTGGATTTTTCATGTTAAAAGTTGCAGAAGCCAGATGACAAGCTCATTTTGGTTCAACTTCAGCAACTGTGCATTGCATTGCCATGTAATGTAATGTAATGCAATGCTATCTATCTAGCTCTCCCTCTATACTTCCTTTTGGATAAACAGACATATTAGGCAAGCATTTTGGAGCTTTCACCTAAATAACTACAGGTGGTGAGATAAGCTGCACAATATAATTGACCTTTCAGTATATTGTTGCACACACACCATCTATTTAGCAAATGCCCTTGTTATCAACAGCAGCCTTTTAAACTCACCTGAGCTAACAGGTATGTGAGCTGGTTACTCTGCTGCGCTTAAAATTTCTTTTTTGGTTTGCTACAATGCCTTTTCTGAAACGTTGTCTCCCTCTGCTGGAACACTGACTTCTTTCATTTAATGCCTGCAGACTATAAAAGAGAAACCAACCCAAAAAGTTTGGTTGATTAGTCTGTGGCATTCTTTTAAACTGTTGCTTATGGCGGTCTCTGTGAGCTTCTCAGTGACATTCAGCCATCCAGGTATCCCGCCTGCAGTAGACGGAATGTGGCAATGGAACGCTGGCTGCGCGTGTCATAATAGGCTCTGAGCCTTTATATACCTGCGCACAGCAGCAGCCACCTTCAGTCTGCTGCTGGACAGCCAGCAGCAGCAGCAGCAGGAGAGGTAATTAATCAGCAACCCTCCTGCTAAGGGTAGACAGCTGCTCGTTCCACCCCCCCCCCGCCTTAATTGGTTCTCCTCCCTTCCAACGGTGTTGAGGCGGGTGGGAACAGCCGGGGGTTGAGGGTACTGTGCTAAAAGAGGTGGAGTTATGCAGATCTAAAACGCGTGGATTGCAGCAGCAGCAAGCCGAAAAGTGCAGGCATGTGAGGGATCTAGAGGTTGACAGCATGTCTTCTTAACGGGAGTCCAGGTGGCCATCTCCACAAATGGACTTTTCAGAATCCTTGGGTGGCACCGTAGTCGGAAACCAATTCTGGTTATCGCTTCTCGGCCTTTTGGCTAAGATCAAGTGTAGTATCTGTTCTTATCAGTTTAATATCTGATACGTCCCCTATCTGGGGACCATATATTAAATGGATTTTTAGAACAGGGAGATGGAAAAAGAGCTTGCTCTGTCCACTCCACGCATTGACCTGGTATTGCAGTATCTCCAGGACCGGTGCACCCCTTCTTTAATGCAGTTTCTAAAATCAGAAAGAATTGAATTCAATGCTTTTTGTTCATTTTGCTTGTTTGTCGGATTTTGGGATGGACTCTTTGGCTTTGCTTTTCTTCTCCTCATTGGATTTTTCATGTTAAAAGTTGCAGAAGCCAGATGACAAGCTCATTTTGGTTCAACTTCAGCAACTGTGCATTGCATTGCCATGTAATGTAATGTAATGCAATGCTATCTATCTAGCTCTCCCTCTATACTTCCTTTTGGATAAACAGACATATTAGGCAAGCATTTTGGAGCTTTCACCTAAATAACTACAGGTGGTGAGATAAGCTGCACAATATAATTGACCTTTCAGTATATTGTTGCACACACACCATCTATTTAGCAAATGCCCTTGTTATCAACAGCAGCCTTTTAAACTCACCTGAGCTAACAGGTATGTGAGCTGGTTACTCTGCTGCGCTTAAAATTTCTTTTTTGGTTTGCTACAATGCCTTTTCTGAAACGTTGTCTCCCTCTGCTGGAACACTGACTTCTTTCATTTAATGCCTGCAGACTATAAAAGAGAAACCAACCCAAAAAGTTTGGTTGATTAGTCTGTGGCATTCTTTTAAACTGTTGCTTATGGCGGTCTCTGTGAGCTTCTCAGTGACATTCAGCCATCCAGGTATCCCGCCTGCAGTAGACGGAATGTGGCAATGGAACGCTGGCTGCGCGTGTCATAATAGGCTCTGAGCCTTTATATACCTGCACACAGCAGCAGCCACCTTCAGTCTGCTGCTGGACAGCCAGCAGCAGCAGCAGCAGGAGAGGTAATTAATCAGCAACCCTCCTGCTAAGGGTAGACAGCTGCTCGTTCCACCCCCCCCCCGCCTTAATTGGTTCTCCTCCCTTCCAACGGTGTTGAGGCGGGTGGGAACAGCCGGGGGTTGAGGGTACTGTGCTAAAAGGTGGAGTTATGCAGATCTAAAACGCGTGGATTGCAGCAGCAGCAAGCCGAAAAGTGCAGGCATGTGAGGGATCTAGAGGTTGACAGCATGTCTTCTTAACGGGAGTCCAGGTGGCCATCTCCACAAATGGACTTTTCAGAATCCTTGGGTGTCACCGTAGTCGGAAACCAATTCTGGTTATCGCTTCTCGGCCTTTTGGCTAAGATCAAGTGTAGTATCTGTTCTTATCAGTTTAATATCTGATACGTCCCCTATCTGGGGACCATATATTAAATGGATTTTTAGAACAGGGAGATGGAAAAAGAGCTTGCTCTGTCCACTCCACGCATTGACCTGGTATTGCAGTATCTCCAGGACCGGTGCACCCCTTCTTTAATGCAGTTTTTAAAATCAGAAAGAATTGAATTCAATGCTTTTTGTTCATTTTGCTTGTTTGTCGGATTTTGGGATGGACTCTTTGGCTTTGCTTTTCTTCTCCTCATTGGATTTTTCATGTTAAAAGTTGCAGAAGCCAGATGACAAGCTCATTTTGGTTCAACTTCAGCAACTGTGCATTGCATTGCCATGTAATGTAATGTAATGCAATGCTATCTATCTAGCTCTCCCTCTATACTTCCTTTTGGATAAACAGACATATTAGGCAAGCATTTTGGAGCTTTCACCTAAATAACTACAGGTGGTGAGATAAGCTGCACAATATAATTGACCTTTCAGTATATTGTTGCACACACACCATCTATTTAGCAAATGCCCTTGTTATCAACAGCAGCCTTTTAAACTCACCTGAGCTAACAGGTATGTGAGCTGGTTACTCTGCTGCGCTTAAAATTTCTTTTTTGGTTTGCTACAATGCCTTTTCTGAAACGTTGTCTCCCTCTGCTGGAACACTGACTTCTTTCATTTAATGCCTGCAGACTATAAAAGAGAAACCAACCCAAAAAGTTTGGTTGATTAGTCTGTGGCATTCTTTTAAACTGTTGCTTATGGCGGTCTCTGTGAGCTTCTCAGTGACATTCAGCCATCCAGGTATCCCGCCTGCAGTAGACGGAATGTGGCAATGGAACGCTGGCTGCGCGTGTCATAATAGGCTCTGAGCCTTTATATACCTGCGCACAGCAGCAGCCACCTTCAGTCTGCTGCTGGACAGCCAGCAGCAGCAGCAGCAGGAGAGGTAATTAATCAGCAACCCTCCTGCTAAGGGTAGACAGCTGCTCGTTCCACCCCCCCCCCCCGCCTTAATTGGTTCTCCTCCCTTCCAACGGTGTTGAGGCGGGTGGGAACAGCCGGGGGTTGAGGGTACTGTGCTAAAAGAGGTGGAGTTATGCAGATCTAAAACGCGTGGATTGCAGCAGCAGCAAGCCGAAAAGTGCAGGCATGTGAGGGATCTAGAGGTTGACAGCATGTCTTCTTAACGGGAGTCCAGGTGGCCATCTCCACAAATGGACTTTTCAGAATCCTTGGGTGGCACCGTAGTCGGAAACCAATTCTGGTTATCGCTTCTCGGCCTTTTGGCTAAGATCAAGTGTAGTATCTGTTCTTATCAGTTTAATATCTGATACGTCCCCTATCTGGGGACCATATATTAAATGGATTTTTAGAACAGGGAGATGGAAAAAGAGCTTGCTCTGTCCACTCCACGCATTGACCTGGTATTGCAGTATCTCCAGGACCGGTGCACCCCTTCTTTAATGCAGTTTCTAAAATCAGAAAGAATTGAATTCAATGCTTTTTGTTCATTTTGCTTGTTTGTCGGATTTTGGGATGGACTCTTTGGCTTTGCTTTTCTTCTCCTCATTGGATTTTTCATGTTAAAAGTTGCAGAAGCCAGATGACAAGCTCATTTTGGTTCAACTTCAGCAACTGTGCATTGCATTGCCATGTAATGTAATGTAATGCAATGCTATCTATCTAGCTCTCCCTCTATACTTCCTTTTGGATAAACAGACATATTAGGCAAGCATTTTGGAGCTTTCACCTAAATAACTACAGGTGGTGAGATAAGCTGCACAATATAATTGACCTTTCAGTATATTGTTGCACACACACCATCTATTTAGCAAATGCCCTTGTTATCAACAGCAGCCTTTTAAACTCACCTGAGCTAACAGGTATGTGAGCTGGTTACTCTGCTGCGCTTAAAATTTCTTTTTTGGTTTGCTACAATGCCTTTTCTGAAACGTTGTCTCCCTCTGCTGGAACACTGACTTCTTTCATTTAATGCCTGCAGACTATAAAAGAGAAACCAACCCAAAAAGTTTGGTTGATTAGTCTGTGGCATTCTTTTAAACTGTTGCTTATGGCGGTCTCTGTGAGCTTCTCAGTGACATTCAGCCATCCAGGTATCCCGCCTGCAGTAGACGGAATGTGGCAATGGAACGCTGGCTGCGCGTGTCATAATAGGCTCTGAGCCTTTATATACCTGCGCACAGCAGCAGCCACCTTCAGTCTGCTGCTGGACAGCCAGCAGCAGCAGCAGCAGGAGAGGTAATTAATCAGCAACCCTCCTGCTAAGGGTAGACAGCTGCTCGTTCCACCCCCCCCCCCCGCCTTAATTGGTTCTCCTCCCTTCCAACGGTGTTGAGGCGGGTGGGAACAGCCGGGGGTTGAGGGTACTGTGCTAAAAGAGGTGGAGTTATGCAGATCTAAAACGCGTGGATTGCAGCAGCAGCAAGCCGAAAAGTGCAGGCATGTGAGGGATCTAGAGGTTGACAGCATGTCTTCTTAACGGGAGTCCAGGTGGCCATCTCCACAAATGGACTTTTCAGAATCCTTGGGTGGCACCGTAGTCGGAAACCAATTCTGGTTATCGCTTCTCGGCCTTTTGGCTAAGATCAAGTGTAGTATCTGTTCTTATCAGTTTAATATCTGATACGTCCCCTATCTGGGGACCATATATTAAATGGATTTTTAGAACAGGGAGATGGAAAAAGAGCTTGCTCTGTCCACTCCACGCATTGACCTGGTATTGCAGTATCTCCAGGACCGGTGCACCCCTTCTTTAATGCAGTTTCTAAAATCAGAAAGAATTGAATTCAATGCTTTTTGTTCATTTTGCTTGTTTGTCGGATTTTGGGATGGACTCTTTGGCTTTGCTTTTCTTCTCCTCATTGGATTTTTCATGTTAAAAGTTGCAGAAGCCAGATGACAAGCTCATTTTGGTTCAACTTCAGCAACTGTGCATTGCATTGCCATGTAATGTAATGTAATGCAATGCTATCTATCTAGCTCTCCCTCTATACTTCCTTTTGGATAAACAGACATATTAGGCAAGCATTTTGGAGCTTTCACCTAAATAACTACAGGTGGTGAGATAAGCTGCACAATATAATTGACCTTTCAGTATATTGTTGCACACACACCATCTATTTAGCAAATGCCCTTGTTATCAACAGCAGCCTTTTAAACTCACCTGAGCTAACAGGTATGTGAGCTGGTTACTCTGCTGCGCTTAAAATTTCTTTTTTGGTTTGCTACAATGCCTTTTCTGAAACGTTGTCTCCCTCTGCTGGAACACTGACTTCTTTCATTTAATGCCTGCAGACTATAAAAGAGAAACCAACCCAAAAAGTTTGGTTGATTAGTCTGTGGCATTCTTTTAAACTGTTGCTTATGGCGGTCTCTGTGAGCTTCTCAGTGACATTCAGCCATCCAGGTATCCCGCCTGCAGTAGACGGAATGTGGCAATGGAACGCTGGCTGCGCGTGTCATAATAGGCTCTGAGCCTTTATATACCTGCGCACAGCAGCAGCCACCTTCAGTCTGCTGCTGGACAGCCAGCAGCAGCAGCAGCAGGAGAGGTAATTAATCAGCAACCCTCCTGCTAAGGGTAGACAGCTGCTCGTTCCACCCCCCCCCCCCCCCCCGCCTTAATTGGTTCTCCTCCCTTCCAACGGTGTTGAGGCGGGTGGGAACAGCCGGGGGTTGAGGGTACTGTGCTAAAAG
The DNA here is from genome assembly GCF_046119375.1 of Phyllobates terribilis. NCBI lineage: Eukaryota > Metazoa > Chordata > Amphibia > Anura > Dendrobatidae > Phyllobates > Phyllobates terribilis. The sequence goes on along the minus strand of NW_027362800.1, from coordinate 8,743,031 downwards.
AGGTGGAGTTATGCAGATCTAAAACGCGTGGATTGCAGCAGCAGCAAGCCGAAAAGTGCAGGCATGTGAGGGATCTAGAGGTTGACAGCATGTCTTCTTAACGGGAGTCCAGGTGGCCATCTCCACAAATGGACTTTTCAGAATCCTTGGGTGGCACCGTAGTCGGAAACCAATTCTGGTTATCGCTTCTCGGCCTTTTGGCTAAGATCAAGTGTAGTATCTGTTCTTATCAGTTTAATATCTGATACGTCCCCTATCTGGGGACCATATATTAAATGGATTTTTAGAACAGGGAGATGGAAAAAGAGCTTGCTCTGTCCACTCCACGCATTGACCTGGTATTGCAGTATCTCCAGGACCGGTGCACCCCTTCTTTAATGCAGTTTCTAAAATCAGAAAGAATTGAATTCAATGCTTTTTGTTCATTTTGCTTGTTTGTCGGATTTTGGGATGGACTCTTTGGCTTTGCTTTTCTTCTCCTCATTGGATTTTTCATGTTAAAAGTTGCAGAAGCCAGATGACAAGCTCATTTTGGTTCAACTTCAGCAACTGTGCATTGCATTGCCATGTAATGTAATGTAATGCAATGCTATCTATCTAGCTCTCCCTCTATACTTCCTTTTGGATAAACAGACATATTAGGCAAGCATTTTGGAGCTTTCACCTAAATAACTACAGGTGGTGAGATAAGCTGCACAATATAATTGACCTTTCAGTATATTGTTGCACACACACCATCTATTTAGCAAATGCCCTTGTTATCAACAGCAGCCTTTTAAACTCACCTGAGCTAACAGGTATGTGAGCTGGTTACTCTGCTGCGCTTAAAATTTCTTTTTTGGTTTGCTACAATGCCTTTTCTGAAACGTTGTCTCCCTCTGCTGGAACACTGACTTCTTTCATTTAATGCCTGCAGACTATAAAAGAGAAACCAACCCAAAAAGTTTGGTTGATTAGTCTGTGGCATTCTTTTAAACTGTTGCTTATGGCGGTCTCTGTGAGCTTCTCAGTGACATTCAGCCATCCAGGTATCCCGCCTGCAGTAGACGGAATGTGGCAATGGAACGCTGGCTGCACGTGTCATAATAGGCTCTGAGCCTTTATATACCTGCGCACAGCAGCAGCCACCTTCAGTCTGCTGCTGGACAGCCAGCAGCAGCAGCAGCAGGAGAGGTAATTAATCAGCAACCCTCCTGCTAAGGGTAGACAGCTGCTCGTTCCAACCCCCCCCCCCGCCTTAATTGGTTCTCCTCCCTTCCAACGGTGTTGAGGCGGGTGGGAGCAGCCGGGGGTTGAGGGTACTGTGCTAAAAGAGGTGGAGTTATGCAGATCTAAAACGCGTGGATTGCAGCAGCAGCAAGCCGAAAAGTGCAGGCATGTGAGGGATCTAGAGGTTGACAGCATGTCTTCTTAACGGGAGTCCAGGTGGCCATCTCCACAAATGGACTTTTCAGAATCCTTGGGTGGCACCGTAGTCGGAAACCAATTCTGGTTATCGCTTCTCGGCCTTTTGGCTAAGATCAAGTGTAGTATCTGTTCTTATCAGTTTAATATCTGATACGTCCCCTATCTGGGGACCATATATTAAATGGATTTTTAGAACAGGGAGATGGAAAAAGAGCTTGCTCTGTCCACTCCATGCATTGACCTGGTATTGCAGTATCTCCAGGACCGGTGCAACCCTTCTTTAATGCAGTTTCTAAAATCAGAAAGAATTGAATTCAATGCTTTTTGTTCATTTTGCTTGTTTGTCGGATTTTGGGATGGACTCTTTGGCTTTGCTTTTCTTCTCCTCATTGGATTTTTCATGTTAAAAGTTGCAGAAGCCAGATGACAAGCTCATTTTGGTTCAACTTCAGCAACTGTGCATTGCATTGCCATGTAATGTAATGTAATGCAATGCTATCTATCTAGCTCTCCCTCTATACTTCCTTTTGGATAAACAGACATATTAGGCAAGCATTTTGGAGCTTTCACCTAAGTAACTACAGGTGGTGAGATAAGCTGCACAATATAATTGACCTTTCAGTATATTGTTGCACACACACCATCTATTTAGCAAATGCCCTTGTTATCAACAGCAGCCTTTTAAACTCACCTGAGCTAACAGGTATGTGAGCTGGTTACTCTGCTGCGCTTAAAATTTCTTTTTTGGTTTGCTACAATGCCTTTTCTGAAACGTTGTCTCCCTCTGCTGGAACACTGACTTCTTTCATTTAATGCCTGCAGACTATAAAAGAGAAACCAACCCAAAAAGTTTGGTTGATTAGTCTGTGGCATTCTTTTAAACTGTTGCTTATGGCGGTCTCTGTGAGCTTCTCAGTGACATTCAGCCATCCAGGTATCCCGCCTGCAGTAGACGGAATGTGGCAATGGAACGCTGGCTGCGCGTGTCATAATAGGCTCTGAGCCTTTATATACCTGCGCACAGCAGCAGCCACCTTCAGTCTGCTGCTGGACAGCCAGCAGCAGCAGCAGCAGGAGAGGTAATTAATCAGCAACCCTCCTGCTAAGGGTAGACAGCTGCTCGTTCCACCCCCCCCCCCCCCCCGCCTTAATTGGTTCTCCTCCCTTCCAACGGTGTTGAGGCGGGTGGGAACAGCCGGGGGTTGAGGGTACTGTGCTAAAAGAGGTGGAGTTATGCAGATCTAAAACGCGTGGATTGCAGCAGCAGCAAGCCGAAAAGTGCAGGCATGTGAGGGATCTAGAGGTTGACAGCATGTCTTCTTAACGGGAGTCCAGGTGGCCATCTCCACAAATGGACTTTTCAGAATCCTTGGGTGGCACCGTAGTCGGAAACCAATTCTGGTTATCGCTTCTCGGCTTTTTGGCTAAGATCAAGTGTAGTATCTGTTCTTATCAGTTTAATATCTGATACGTCCCCTATCTGGGGACCATATATTAAATGGATTTTTAGAACAGGGAGATGGAAAAAGAGCTTGCTCTGTCCACTCCACGCATTGACCTGGTATTGCAGTATCTCCAGGACCGGTGCACCCCTTCTTTAATGCAGTTTCTAAAATCAGAAAGAATTGAATTCAATGCTTTTTGTTCATTTTGCTTGTTTGTCGGATTTTGGGATGGACTCTTTGGCTTTGCTTTTCTTCTCCTCATTGGATTTTTCATGTTAAAAGTTGCAGAAGCCAGATGACAAGCTCATTTTGGTTCAACTTCAGCAACTGTGCATTGCATTGCCATGTAATGTAATGTAATGCAATGCTATCTATCTAGCTCTCCCTCTATACTTCCTTTTGGATAAACAGACATATTAGGCAAGCATTTTGGAGCTTTCACCTAAATAACTACAGGTGGTGAGATAAGCTGCACAATATAATTGACCTTTCAGTATATTGTTGCACACACACCATCTATTTAGCAAATGCCCTTGTTATCAACAGCAGCCTTTTAAAGTCACCTGAGCTAACAGGTATGTGAGCTGGTTACTCTGCTGCGCTTAAAATTTCTTTTTTGGTTTGCTACAATGCCTTTTCTGAAACGTTGTCTCCCTCTGCTGGAACACTGACTTCTTTCATTTAATGCCTGCAGACTATAAAAGAGAAACCAACCCAAAAAGTTTGGTTGATTAGTCTGTGGCATTCTTTTAAACTGCTGCTTATGGCGGTCTCTGTGAGCTTCTCAGTGACATTCAGCCATCCAGGTATCCCGCCTGCAGTAGACGGAATGTGGCAATGGAACGCTGGCTGCGCGTGTCATAATAGGCTCTGAGCCTTTATATACCTGCGCACAGCAGCAGCCACCTTCAGTCTGCTGCTGGACAGCCAGCAGCAGCAGCAGCAGGAGAGGTAATTAATCAGCAACCCTCCTGCTAAGGGTAGACAGCTGCTCGTTCCACCCCCCCCCCCGCCTTAATTGGTTCTCCTCCCTTCCAACGGTGTTGAGGCGGGTGGGAACAGCCGGGGGTTGAGGGTACTGTGCTAAAAGAGGTGGAGTTATGCAGATCTAAAACGCGTGGATTGCAGCAGCAGCAAGCCGAAAAGTGCAGGCATGTGAGGGATCTAGAGGTTGACAGCATGTCTTCTTAACGGGAGTCCAGGTGGCCATCTCCACAAATGGACTTTTCAGAATCCTTGGGTGGCACCGTAGTCGGAAACCAATTCTGGTTATCGCTTCTCGGCCTTTTGGCTAAGATCAAGTGTAGTATCTGTTCTTATCAGTTTAATATCTGATACGTCCCCTATCTGGGGACCATATATTAAATGGATTTTTAGAACAGGGAGATGGAAAAAGAGCTTGCTCTGTCCACTCCACGCATTGACCTGGTATTGCAGTATCTCCAGGACCGGTGCACCCCTTCTTTAATGCAGTTTCTAAAATCAGAAAGAATTGAATTCAATGCTTTTTGTTCATTTTGCTTGTTTGTCGGATTTTGGGATGGACTCTTTGGCTTTGCTTTTCTTCTCCTCATTGGATTTTTCATGTTAAAAGTTGCAGAAGCCAGATGACAAGCTCATTTTGGTTCAACTTCAGCAACTGTGCATTGCATTGCCATGTAATGTAATGTAATGCAATGCTATCTATCTAGTCTCCCTCTATACTTCCTTTTGGATAAACAGACATATTAGGCAAGCATTTTGGAGCTTTCACCTAAATAACTACAGGTGGTGAGATAAGCTGCACAATATAATTGACCTTTCAGTATATTGTTGCACACACACCATCTATTTAGCAAATGCCCTTGTTATCAACAGCAGCCTTTTAAACTCACCTGAGCTAACAGGTATGTGAGCTGGTTACTCTGCTGCGCTTAAAATTTCTTTTTTGGTTTGCTACAATGCCTTTTCTGAAACGTTGTCTCCCTCTGCTGGAACACTGACTTCTTTCATTTAATGCCTGCAGACTATAAAAGAGAAACCAACCCAAAAAGTTTGGTTGATTAGTCTGTGGCATTCTTTTAAACTGTTGCTTATGGCGGTCTCTGTGAGCTTCTCAGTGACATTCAGCCATCCAGGTATCCCGCCTGCAGTAGACGGAATGTGGCAATGGAACGCTGGCTGCACGTGTCATAATAGGGTCTGAGCCTTTATATACCTGCGCACAGCAGCAGCCACCTTCAGTCTGCTGCTGGACAGCCAGCAGCAGCAGCAGCAGGAGAGGTAATTAATCAGCAACCCTCCTGCTAAGGGTAGACAGCTGCTCGTTCCACCCCCCCCCCCGCCTTAATTGGTTCTCCTCCCTTCCAACGGTGTTGAGGCGGGTGGGAGCAGCCGGGGGTTGAGGGTGCTGTGCTAAAAGAGGTGGAGTTATGCAGATCTAAAACGCGTGGATTGCAGCAGCAGCAAGCCGAAAAGTGCAGGCATGTGAGGGATCTAGAGGTTGACAGCATGTCTTCTTAACGGGAGTCCAGGTGGCCATCTCCACAAATGGACTTTTCAGAATCCTTGGGTGGCACCGTAGTCGGAAACCAATTCTGGTTATCGCTTCTCGGCCTTTTGGCTAAGATCAAGTGTAGTATCTGTTCTTATCAGTTTAATATCTGATACGTCCCCTATCTGGGGACCATATATTAAATGGATTTTTAGAACAGGGAGATGGAAAAAGAGCTTGCTCTGTCCACTCCACGCATTGACCTGGTATTGCAGTATCTCCAGGACCGGTGCACCCCTTCTTTAATGCAGTTTCTAAAATCAGAAAGAATTGAATTCAATGCTTTTTGTTCATTTTGCTTGTTTGTCGGATTTTGGGATGGACTCTTTGGCTTTGCTTTTCTTCTCCTCATTGGATATTTCATGTTAAAAGTTGCAGAAGCCAGATGACAAGCTCATTTTGGTTCAACTTCAGCAACTGTGCATTGCATTGCCATGTAATGTAATGTAATGCAATGCTATCTATCTAGCTCTCCCTCTATACTTCCCTTTGGATAAACAGACATATTAGGCAAGCATTTTGGAGCTTTCACCTAAATAACTACAGGTGGTGAGATAAGCTGCACAATATAATTGACCTTTCAGTATATTGTTGCACACACACCATCTATTTAGCAAATGCCCTTGTTATCAACAGCAGCCTTTTAAACTCACCTGAGCTAACAGGTATGTGAGCTGGTTACTCTGCTGCGCTTAAAATTTCTTTTTTGGTTTGCTACAATGCCTTTTCTGAAACGTTGTCTCCCTCTGCTGGAACACTGACTTCTTTCATTTAATGCCTGCAGACTATAAAAGAGAAACCAACCCAAAAAGTTTGGTTGATTAGTCTGTGGCATTCTTTTAAACTGTTGCTTATGGCGGTCTCTGTGAGCTTCTCAGTGACATTCAGCCATCCAGGTATCCCGCCTGCAGTAGACGGAATGTGGCAATGGAACGCTGGCTGCGCGTGTCATAATAGGCTCTGAGCCTTTATATACCTGCGCACAGCAGCAGCCACCTTCAGTCTGCTGCTGGACAGCCAGCAGCAGCAGCAGCAGGAGAGGTAATTAATCAGCAACCCTCCTGCTAAGGGTAGACAGCTGCTCGTTCCACCCCCCCCCCGCCTTAATTGGTTCTCCTCCCTTCCAACGGTGTTGAGGCGGGTGGGAACAGCCGGGGGTTGAGGGTACTGTGCTAAAAGAGGTGGAGTTATGCAGATCTAAAACGCGTGGATTGCAGCAGCAGCAAGCCGAAAAGTGCAGGCATGTGAGGGATCTAGAGGTTGACAGCATGTCTTCTTAACGGGAGTCCAGGTGGCCATCTCCACAAATGGACTTTTCAGAATCCTTGGGTGGCACCGTAGTCGGAAACCAATTCTGGTTATCGCTTCTCGGCCTTTTGGCTAAGATCAAGTGTAGTATCTGTTCTTATCAGTTTAATATCTGATACGTCCCCTATCTGGGGACCATATATTAAATGGATTTTTAGAACAGGGAGATGGAAAAAGAGCTTGCTCTGTCCACTCCACGCATTGACCTGGTATTGCAGTATCTCCAGGACCGGTGCACCCCTTCTTTAATGCAGTTTCTAAAATCAGAAAGAATTGAATTCAATGCTTTTTGTTCATTTTGCTTGTTTGTCGGATTTTGGGATGGACTCTTTGGCTTTGCTTTTCTTCTCCTCATTGGATTTTTCATGTTAAAAGTTGCAGAAGCCAGATGACAGGCTCATTTTGGTTCAACTTCAGCAACTGTGCATTGCATTGCCATGTAATGTAATGTAATGCAATGCTATCTATCTAGCTCTCGCTCTATACTTCCTTTTGGATAAACAGACATATTAGGCAAGCATTTTGGAGCTTTCACCTAAATAACTACAGGTGGTGAGATAAGCTGCACAATATAATTGACCTTTCAGTATATTGTTGCACACACACCATCTATTTAGCAAATGCCCTTGTTATCAACAGCAGCCTTTTAAACTCACCTGAGCTAACAGGTATGTGAGCTGGTTACTCTGCTGCGCTTAAAATTTCTTTTTTGGTTTGCTACAATGCCTTTTCTGAAACGTTGTCTCCCTCTGCTGGAACACTGACTTCTTTCATTTAATGCCTGCAGACTATAAAAGAGAAACCAACCCAAAAAGTTTGGTTGATTAGTCTGTGGCATTCTTTTAAACTGTTGCTTATGGCGGTCTCTGTGAGCTTCTCAGTGACATTCAGCCATCCAGGTATCCCGCCTGCAGTAGACGGAATGTGGCAATGGAACGCTGGCTGCGCGTGTCATAATAGGCTCTGAGCCTTTATATACCTGCGCACAGCAGCAGCCACCTTCAGTCTGCTGCTGGACAGCCAGCAGCAGCAGCAGCAGGAGAGGTAATTAATCAGCAACCCTCCTGCTAAGGGTAGACAGCTGCTCGTTCCACCCCCCCCCCCGCCTTAATTGGTTCTCCTCCCTTCCAACGGTGTTGAGGCGGGTGGGAACAGCCGGGGGTTGAGGGTACTGTGCTAAAAGAGGTGGAGTTATGCAGATCTAAAACGCGTGGATTGCAGCAGCAGCAAGCCGAAAAGTGCAGGCATGTGAGGGATCTAGAGGTTGACAGCATGTCTTCTTAACGGGAGTCCAGGTGGCCATCTCCACAAATGGACTTTTCAGAATCCTTGGGTGGCACCGTAGTCGGAAACCAATTCTGGTTATCGCTTCTCGGCCTTTTGGCTAAGATCAAGTGTAGTATCTGTTCTTATCAGTTTAATATCTGATACGTCCCCTATCTGGGGACCATATATTAAATGGATTTTTAGAACAGGGAGATGGAAAAAGAGCTTGCTCTGTCCACTCCACGCATTGACCTGGTATTGCAGTATCTCCAGGACCGGTGCACCCCTTCTTTAATGCAGTTTCTAAAATCAGAAAGAATTGAATTCAATGCTTTTTGTTCATTTTGCTTGTTTGTCGGATTTTGGGATGGACTCTTTGGCTTTGCTTTTCATCTCCTCATTGGATTTTTCATGTTAAAAGTTGCAGAAGCCAGATGACAAGCTCATTTTGGTTCAACTTCAGCAACTGTGCATTGCATTGCCATGTAATGTAATGTAATGCAATGCTATCTATCTAGCTCTCCCTCTATACTTCCTTTTGGATAAACAGACATATTAGGCAAGCATTTTGGAGCTTTCACCTAAATAACTACAGGTGGTGAGATAAGCTGCACAATATAATTGACCTTTCAGTATATTGTTGCACACACACCATCTATTTAGCAAATGCCCTTGTTATCAACAGCAGCCTTTTAAACTCACCTGAGCTAACAGGTATGTGAGCTGGTTACTCTGCTGCGCTTAAAATTTCTTTTTTGGTTTGCTACAATGCCTTTTCTGAAACGTTGTCTCCCTCTGCTGGAACACTGACTTCTTTCATTTAATGCCTGCAGACTATAAAAGAGAAACCAACCCAAAAAGTTTGGTTGATTAGTCTGTGGCATTCTTTTAAACTGTTGCTTATGGCGGTCTCTGTGAGCTTCTCAGTGACATTCAGCCATCCAGGTATCCCGCCTGCAGTAGACGGAATGTGGCAATGGAACGCTGGCTGCGCGTGTCATAATAGGCTCTGAGCCTTTATATACCTGCGCACAGCAGCAGCCACCTTCAGTCTGCTGCTGGACAGCCAGCAGCAGCAGCAGCAGGAGAGGTAATTAATCAGCAACCCTCCTGCTAAGGGTAGACAGCTGCTCGTTCCACCCCCCCCCGCCTTAATTGGTTCTCCTCCCTTCCAACGGTGTTGAGGCGGGTGGGAACAGCCGGGGGTTGAGGGTACTGTGCTAAAAGAGGTGGAGTTATGCAGATCTAAAACGCGTGGATTGCAGCAGCAGCAAGCCGAAAAGTGCAGGCATGTGAGGGATCTAGAGGTTGACAGCATGTCTTCTTAACGGGAGTCCAGGTGGCCATCTCCACAAATGGACTTTTCAGAATCCTTGGGTGGCACCGTAGTCGGAAACCAATTCTGGTTATCGCTTCTCGGCCTTTTGGCTAAGATCAAGTGTAGTATCTGTTCTTATCAGTTTAATATCTGATACGTCCCCTATCTGGGGACCATATATTAAATGGATTTTTAGAACAGGGAGATGGAAAAAGAGCTTGCTCTGTCCACTCCACGCATTGACCTGGTATTGCAGTATCTCCAGGACCGGTGCACCCCTTCTTTAATGCAGTTTCTAAAATCAGAAAGAATTGAATTCAATGCTTTTTGTTCATTTTGCTTGTTTGTCGGATTTTGGGATGGACTCTTTGGCTTTGCTTTTCTTCTCCTCATTGGATTTTTCATGTTAAAAGTTGCAGAAGCCAGATGACAAGCTCATTTTGGTTCAACTTCAGCAACTGTGCATTGCATTGCCATGTAATGTAATGTAATGCAATGCTATCTATCTAGCTCTCCCTCTATACTTCCTTTTGGATAAACAGACATATTAGGCAAGCATTTTGGAGCTTTCACCTAAATAACTACAGGTGGTGAGATAAGCTGCACAATATAATTGACCTTTCAGTATATTGTTGCACACACACCATCTATTTAGCAAATGCCCTTGTTATCAACAGCAGCCTTTTAAACTCACCTGAGCTAACAGGTATGTGAGCTGGTTACTCTGCTGCGCTTAAAATTTCTTTTTTGGTTTGCTACAATGCCTTTTCTGAAACGTTGTCTCCCTCTGCTGGAACACTGACTTCTTTCATTTAATGCCTGCAGACTATAAAAGAGAAACCAACCCAAAAAGTTTGGTTGATTAGTCTGTGGCATTCTTTTAAACTGTTGCTTATGGCGGTCTCTGTGAGCTTCTCAGTGACATTCAGCCATCCAGGTATCCCGCCTGCAGTAGACGGAATGTGGCAATGGAACGCTGGCTGCGCGTGTCATAATAGGCTCTGAGCCTTTATATACCTGCGCACAGCAGCAGCCACCTTCAGTCTGCTGCTGGACAGCCAGCAGCAGCAGCAGCAGGAGAGGTAATTAATCAGCAACCCTCCTGCTAAGGGTAGACAGCTGCTCGTTCCACCCCCCCCCCCCCGCCTTAATTGGTTCTCCTCCCTTCCAACGGTGTTGAGGCGGGTGGGAACAGCTGGGGGTTGAGGGTACTGTGCTAAAAGAGGTGGAGTTATGCAGATCTAAAACGCGTGGATTGCAGCAGCAGCAAGCCGAAAAGTGCAGGCATGTGAGGGATCTAGAGGTTGACAGCATGTCTTCTTAACGGGAGTCCAGGTGGCCATCTCCACAAATGGACTTTTCAGAATCCTTGGGTGGCACCGTAGTCGGAAACCAATTCTGGTTATCGCTTCTCGGCCTTTTGGCTAAGATCAAGTGTAGTATCTGTTCTTATCAGTTTAATATCTGATACGTCCCCTATCTGGGGACCATATATTAAATGGATTTTTAGAACAGGGAGATGGAAAAAGAGCTTGCTCTGTCCACTCCACGCATTGACCTGGTATTGCAGTATCTCCAGGACCGGTGCACCCCTTCTTTAATGCAGTTTCTAAAATCAGAAAGAATTGAATTCAATGCTTTTTGTTCATTTTGCTTGTTTGTCGGATTTTGGGATGGACTCTTTGGCTTTGCTTTTCTTCTCCTCATTGGATTTTTCATGTTAAAAGTTGCAGAAGCCAGATGACAAGCTCATTTTGGTTCAACTTCAGCAACTGTGCATTGCATTGCCATGTAATGTAATGTAATGCAATGCTATCTATCTAGCTCTCCCTCTATACTTCCTTTTGGATAAACAGACATATTAGGCAAGCATTTTGGAGCTTTCACCTAAATAACTACAGGTGGTGAGATAAGCTGCACAATATAATTGACCTTTCAGTATATTGTTGCACACACACCATCTATTTAGCAAATGCCCTTGTTATCAACAGCAGCCTTTTAAACTCACCTGAGCTAACAGGTATGTGAGCTGGTTACTCTGCTGCGCTTAAAATTTCTTTTTTGGTTTGCTACAATGCCTTTTCTGAAACGTTGTCTCCCTCTGCTGGAACACTGACTTCTTTCATTTAATGCCTGCAGACTATAAAAGAGAAACCAACCCAAAAAGTTTGGTTGATTAGTCTGTGGCATTCTTTTAAACTGTTGCGTATGGCGGTCTCTGTGAGCTTCTCAGTGACATTCAGCCATCCAGGTATCCCGCCTGCAGTAGACGGAATGTGGCAATGGAACGCTGGCTGCGCGTGTCATAATAGGCTCTGAGCCTTTATATACCTGCGCACAGCAGCAGCCACCTTCAGTCTGCTGCTGGACAGCCAGCAGCAGGAGAGGTAATTAATCAGCAACCCTCCTGCTAAGGGTAGACAGCTGCTCGTTCCACCCCCCCCCCGCCTTAATTGGTTCTCCTCCCTTCCAATGGTGTTGAGGCGGGTGGGAACAGCCGGGGGTTGAGGGTACTGTGCTAAAAGAGGTGGAGTTATGCAGATCTAAAACGCGTGGATTGCAGCAGCAGCAAGCCGAAAAGTGCAGGCATGTGAGGGATCTAGAGGTTGACAGCATGTCTTCTTAACGGGAGTCCAGGTGGCCATCTCCACAAATGGACTTTTCAGAATCCTTGGGTGGCACCGTAGTCGGAAACCAATTCTGGTTATCGCTTCTCGGCCTTTTGGCTAAGATCAAGTGTAGTATCTGTTCTTATCAGTTTAATATCTGATACGTCCCCTATCTGGGGACCATATATTAAATGGATTTTTAGAACAGGGAGATGGAAAAAGAGCTTGCTCTGTCCACTCCACGCATTGACCTGGTATTGCAGTATCTCCAGGACCGGTGCACCCCTTCTTTAATGCAGTTTCTAAAATCAGAAAGAATTGAATTCAATGCTTTTTGTTCATTTTGCTTGTTTGTCGGATTTTGGGATGGACTCTTTGGCTTTGCTTTTCTTCTCCTCATTGGATTTTTCATGTTAAAAGTTGCAGAAGCCAGATGACAAGCTCATTTTGGTTCAACTTCAGCAACTGTGCATTGCATTGCCATGTAATGTAATGTAATGCAATGCTATCTATCTAGCTCTCCCTCTATACTTCCTTTTGGATAAACAGACATATTAGGCAAGCATTTTGGAGCTTTCACCTAAATAACTACAGGTGGTGAGATAAGCTGCACAATATAATTGACCTTTCAGTATATTGTTGCACACACACCATCTATTTAGCAAATGCCCTTGTTATCAACAGCAGCCTTTTAAACTCACCTGAGCTAACAGGTATGTGAGCTGGTTACTCTGCTGCGCTTAAAATTTCTTTTTTGGTTTGCTACAATGCCTTTTCTGAAACGTTGTCTCCCTCTGCTGGAACACTGACTTCTTTCATTTAATGCCTGCAGACTATAAAAGAGAAACCAACCCAAAAAGTTTGGTTGATTAGTCTGTGGCATTCTTTTAAACTGTTGCGTATGGCGGTCTCTGTGAGCTTCTCAGTGACATTCAGCCATCCAGGTATCCCGTCTGCAGTAGACGGAATGTGGCAATGGAACGCTGGCTGCGCGTGTCATAATAGGCTCTGAGCCTTTATATACCTGCGCACAGCAGCAGCCACCTTCAGTCTGCTGCTGGACAGCCAGCAGCAGCAGCAGCAGGAGAGGTAATTAATCAGCAACCCTCCTGCTAAGGGTAGACAGCTGCTCGTTCCACCCCCCCCCGCCTTAATTGGTTCTCCTCCCTTCCAACGGTGTTGAGGCGGGTGGGAACAGCCGGGGGTTGAGGGTACTGTGCTAAAAGAGGTGAAGTTATGCAGATCTAAAACGCGTGGATTGCAGCAGCAGCAAGCCGAAAAGTGCAGGCATGTGAGGGATCTAGAGGTTGACAGCATGTCTTCTTAACGGGAGTCCAGGTGGCCATCTCCACAAATGGACTTTTCAGAATCCTTGGGTGGCACCGTAGTCGGAAACCAATTCTGGTTATCGCTTCTCGGCCTTTTGGCTAAGATCAAGTGTAGTATCTGTTCTTATCAGTTTAATATCTGATACGTCCCCTATCTGGGGACCATATATTAAATGGATTTTTAGAACAGGGAGATGGAAAAAGAGCTTGCTCTGTCCACTCCACGCATTGACCTGGTATTGCAGTATCTCCAGGACCGGTGCACCCCTTCTTTAATGCAGTTTCTAAAATCAGAAAGAATTGAATTCAATGCTTTTTGTTCATTTTGCTTGTTTGTCGGATTTTGGGATGGACTCTTTGGCTTTGCTTTTCTTCTCCTCATTGGATTTTTCATGTTAAAAGTTGCAGAAGCCAGATGACAAGCTCATTTTGGTTCAACTTCAGCAACTGTGCATTGCATTGCCATGTAATGTAATGTAATGCAATGCTATCTATCTAGCTCTCCCTCTATACTTCCTTTTGGATAAACAGACATATTAGGCAAGCATTTTGGAGCTTTCACCTAAATAACTACAGGTGGTGAGATAAGCTGCACAATATAATTGACCTTTCAGTATATTGTTGCACACACACCATCTATTTAGCAAATGCCCTTGTTATCAACAGCAGCCTTTTAAACTCACCTGAGCTAACAGGTATGTGAGCTGGTTACTCTGCTGCGCTTAAAATTTCTTTTTTGGTTTGCTACAATGCCTTTTCTGAAACGTTGTCTCCCTCTGCTGGAACACTGACTTCTTTCATTTAATGCCTGCAGACTATAAAAGAGAAACCAACCCAAAAAGTTTGGTTGATTAGTCTGTGGCATTCTTTTAAACTGTTGCTTATGGCGGTCTCTGTGAGCTTCTCAGTGACATTCAGCCATCCAGGTATCCCGCCTGCAGTAGACGGAATGTGGCAATGGAACGCTGGCTGCGCGTGTCATAATAGGCTCTGAGCCTTTATATACCTGCGCACAGCAGCAGCCACCTTCAGTCTGCTGCTGGACAGCCAGCAGCAGCAGCAGCAGGAGAGGTAATTAATCAGCAACCCTCCTGCTAAGGGTAGACAGCTGCTCGTTCCACCCCCCCCCCCCCGCCTTAATTGGTTCTCCTCCCTTCCAACGGTGTTGAGGTGGGTGGGAACAGCCGGGGGTTGAGGGTACTGTGCTAAAAGAGGTGGAGTTATGCAGATCTAAAACGCGTGGATTGCAGCAGCAGCAAGCCGAAAAGTGCAGGCATGTGAGGGATCTAGAGGTTGACAGCATGTCTTCTTAACGGGAGTCCAGGTGGCCATCTCCACAAATGGACTTTTCAGAATCCTTGGGTGGCACCGTAGTCGGAAACCAATTCTGGTTATCGCTTCTCGGCCTTTTGGCTAAGATCAAGTGTAGTATCTGTTCTTATCAGTTTAATATCTGATACGTCCCCTATCTGGGGACCATATATTAAATGGATTTTTAGAACAGGGAGATGGAAAAAGAGCTTGCTCTGTCCACTCCACGCATTGACCTGGTATTGCAGTATCTCCAGGACCGGTGCACCCCTTCTTTAATGCAGTTTCTAAAATCAGAAAGAATTGAATTCAATGCTTTTTGTTCATTTTGCTTGTTTGTCGGATTTTGGGATGGACTCTTTGGCTTTGCTTTTCTTCTCCTCATTGGATTTTTCATGTTAAAAGTTGCAGAAGCCAGATGACAAGCTCATTTTGGTTCAACTTCAGCAACTGTGCATTGCATTGCCATGTAATGTAATGTAATGCAATGCTATCTATCTAGCTCTCCCTCTATACTTCCTTTTGGATAAACAGACATATTAGGCAAGCATTTTGGAGCTTTCACCTAAATAACTACAGGTGGTGAGATAAGCTGCACAATATAATTGACCTTTCAGTATATTGTTGCACACACACCATCTATTTAGCAAATGCCCTTGTTATCAACAGCAGCCTTTTAAACTCACCTGAGCTAACAGGTATGTGAGCTGGTTACTCTGCTGCGCTTAAAATTTCTTTTTTGGTTTGCTACAATGCCTTTTCTGAAACGTTGTCTCCCTCTGCTGGAACACTGACTTCTTTCATTTAATGCCTGCAGACTATAAAAGAGAAACCAACCCAAAAAGTTTGGTTGATTAGTCTGTGGCATTCTTTTAAACTGTTGCTTATGGCGGTCTCTGTGAGCTTCTCAGTGACATTCAGCCATCCAGGTATCCCGCCTGCAGTAGACGGAATGTGGCAATGGAACGCTGGCTGCGCGTGTCATAATAGGCTCTGAGCCTTTATATACCTGCGCACAGCAGCAGCCACCTTCAGTCTGCTGCTGGACAGCCAGCAGCAGCAGCAGCAGGAGAGGTAATTAATCAGCAACCCTCCTGCTAAGGGTAGACAGCTGCTCGTTCCACCCCCCCCCCCGCCTTAATTGGTTCTCCTCCCTTCCAACGGTGTTGAGGCGGGTGGGAACAGCCGGGGGTTGAGGGTACTGTGCTAAAAGAGGTGGAGTTATGCAGATCTAAAACGCGTGGATTGCAGCAGCAGCAAGCCGAAAAGTGCAGGCATGTGAGGGATCTAGAGGTTGACAGCATGTCTTCTTAACGGGAGTCCAGGTGGCCATCTCCACAAATGGACTTTTCAGAATCCTTGGGTGGCACCGTAGTCGGAAACCAATTCTGGTTATCGCTTCTCGGCCTTTTGGCTAAGATCAAGTGTAGTATCTGTTCTTATCAGTTTAATATCTGATACGTCCCCTATCTGGGGACCATATATTAAATGGATTTTTAGAACAGGGAGATGGAAAAAGAGCTTGCTCTGTCCACTCCACGCATTGACCTGGTATTGCAGTATCTCCAGGACCGGTGCACCCCTTCTTTAATGCAGTTTCTAAAATCAGAAAGAATTGAATTCAATGCTTTTTGTTCATTTTGCTTGTTTGTCGGATTTTGGGATGGACTCTTTGGCTTTGCTTTTCTTCTCCTCATTGGATTTTTCATGTTAAAAGTTGCAGAAGCCAGATGACAAGCTCATTTTGGTTCAACTTCAGCAACTGTGCATTGCATTGCCATGTAATGTAATGTAATGCAATGCTATCTATCTAGCTCTCCCTCTATACTTCCTTTTGGATAAACAGACATATTAGGCAAGCATTTTGGAGCTTTCACCTAAATAACTACAGGTGGTGAGATAAGCTGCACAATATAATTGACCTTTCAGTATATTGTTGCACACACACCATCTATTTAGCAAATGCCCTTGTTATCAACAGCAGCCTTTTAAACTCACCTGAGCTAACAGGTATGTGAGCTGGTTACTCTGCTGCGCTTAAAATTTCTTTTTTGGTTTGCTACAATGCCTTTTCTGAAACGTTGTCTCCCTCTGCTGGAACACTGACTTCTTTCATTTAATGCCTGCAGACTATAAAAGAGAAACCAACCCAAAAAGTTTGGTTGATTAGTCTGTGGCATTCTTTTAAACTGTTGCTTATGGCGGTCTCTGTGAGCTTCTCAGTGACATTCAGCCATCCAGGTATCCCGCCTGCAGTAGACGGAATGTGGCAATGGAACGCTGGCTGCGCGTGTCATAATAGGCTCTGAGCCTTTATATACCTGCGCACAGCAGCAGCCACCTTCAGTCTGCTGCTGGACAGCCAGCAGCAGCAGCAGCAGGAGAGGTAATTAATCAGCAACCCTCCTGCTAAGGGTAGACAGCTGCTCGTTCCACCCCCCCCCCCGCCTTAATTGGTTCTCCTCCCTTCCAACGGTGTTGAGGCGGGTGGGAACAGCCGGGGGTTGAGGGTACTGTGCTAAAAGAGGTGGAGTTATGCAAATCTAAAACGCGTGGATTGCAGCAGCAGCAAGCCGAAAAGTGCAGGCATGTGAGGGATCTAGAGGTTGACAGCATGTCTTCTTAACGGGAGTCCAGGTGGCCATCTCCACAAATGGACTTTTCAGAATCCTTGGGTGGCACCGTAGTCGGAAACCAATTCTGGTTATCGCTTCTCGGCCTTTTGGCTAAGATCAAGTGTAGTATCTGTTCTTATCAGTTTAATATCTAATACGTCCCCTATCTGGGGACCATATATTAAATGGATTTTTAGAACAGGGAGATGGAAAAAGAGCTTGCTCTGTCCACTCCACGCATTGACCTGGTATTGCAGTATCTCCAGGACCGGTGCACCCCTTCTTTAATGCAGTTTCTAAAATCAGAAAGAATTGAATTCAATGCTTTTTGTTCATTTTGCTTGTTTGTCGGATTTTGGGATGGACTCTTTGGCTTTGCTTTTCTTCTCCTCATTGGATTTTTCATGTTAAAAGTTGCAGAAGCCAGATGACAAGCTCATTTTGGTTCAACTTCAGCAACTGTGCATTGCATTGCCATGTAATGTAATGTAATGCAATGCTATCTATCTAGCTCTCCCTCTATACTTCCTTTTGGATAAACAGACATATTAGGCAAGCATTTTGGAGCTTTCACCTAAATAACTACAGGTGGTGAGATAAGCTGCACAATATAATTGACCTTTCAGTATATTGTTGCACACACACCATCTATTTAGCAAATGCCCTTGTTATCAACAGCAGCCTTTTAAACTCACCTGAGCTAACAGGTATGTGAGCTGGTTACTCTGCTGCGCTTAAAATTTCTTTTTTGGTTTGCTACAATGCCTTTTCTGAAACGTTGTCTCCCTCTGCTGGAACACTGACTTCTTTCATTTAATGCCTGCAGACTATAAAAGAGAAACCAACCCAAAAAGTTTGGTTGATTAGTCTGTGGCATTCTTTTAAACTGTTGCTTATGGCGGTCTCTGTGAGCTTCTCAGTGACATTCAGCCGTCCAGGTATCCCGCCTGCAGTAGACGGAATGTGGCAATGGAACGCTGGCTGCGCGTGTCATAATAGGCTCTGAGCCTATATATACCTGCGCACAGCAGCAGCCACCTTCAGTCTGCTGCTGGACAGCCAGCAGCAGCAGCAGCAGGAGAGGTAATTAATCAGCAACCCTCCTGCTAAGGGTAGACAGCTGCTCGTTCCACCCCCCCCCCCCGCCTTAATTGGTTCTCCTCCCTTCCAACGGTGTTGAGGCGGGTGGGAACAGCCGGGGGTTGAGGGTACTGTGCTAAAAGAGGTGGAGTTATGCAGATCTAAAACGCGTGGATTGCAGCAGCAGCAAGCCGAAAAGTGCAGGCATGTGAGGGATCTAGAGGTTGACAGCATGTCTTCTTAACGGGAGTCCAGGTGGCCATCTCCACAAATGGACTTTTCAGAATCCTTGGGTGGCACCGTAGTCGGAAACCAATTCTGGTTATCGCTTCTCGGCCTTTTGGCTAAGATCAAGTGTAGTATCTGTTCTTATCAGTTTAATATCTGATACGTCCCCTATCTGGGGACCATATATTAAATGGATTTTTAGAACAGGGAGATGGAAAAAGAGCTTGCTCTGTCCACTCCACGCATTGACCTGGTATTGCAGTATCTCCAGGACCGGTGCACCCCTTCTTTAATGCAGTTTCTAAAATCAGAAAGAATTGAATTCAATGCTTTTTGTTCATTTTGCTTGTTTGTCGGATTTTGGGATGGACTCTTTGGCTTTGCTTTTCTTCTCCTCATTGGATTTTTCATGTTAAAAGTTGCAGAAGCCAGATGACAAGCTCATTTTGGTTCAACTTCAGCAACTGTGCATTGCATTGCCATGTAATGTAATGTAATGCAATGCTATCTATCTAGCTCTCCCTCTATACTTCCTTTTGGATAAACAGACATATTAGGCAAGCATTTTGGAGCTTTCACCTAAATAACTACAGGTGGTGAGATAAGCTGCACAATATAATTGACCTTTCAGTATATTGTTGCACACACACCATCTATTTAGCAAATGCCCTTGTTATCAACAGCAGCCTTTTAAACTCACCTGAGCTAACAGGTATGTGAGCTGGTTACTCTGCTGCGCTTAAAATTTCTTTTTTGGTTTGCTACAATGCCTTTTCTGAAACGTTGTCTCCCTCTGCTGGAACACTGACTTCTTTCATTTAATGCCTGCAGACTATAAAAGAGAAACCAACCCAAAAAGTTTGGTTGATTAGTCTGTGGCATTCTTTTAAACTGTTGCTTATGGCGGTCTCTGTGAGCTTCTCAGTGACATTCAGCCGTCCAGGTATCCCGCCTGCAGTAGACGGAATGTGGCAATGGAACGCTGGCTGCGCGTGTCATAATAGGCTCTGAGCCTATATATACCTGCGCACAGCAGCAGCCACCTTCAGTCTGCTGCTGGACAGCCAGCAGCAGCAGCAGCAGGAGAGGTAATTAATCAGCAACCCTCCTGCTAAGGGTAGACAGCTGCTCGTTCCACCCCCCCCCCCCCCGCCTTAATTGGTTCTCCTCCCTTCCAACGGTGTTGAGGCGGGTGGGAACAGCCGGGGGTTGAGGGTACTGTGCTAAAAGAGGTGGAGTTATGCAGATCTAAAACGCGTGGATTGCAGCAGCAGCAAGCCGAAAAGTGCAGGCATGTGAGGGATCTAGAGGTTGACAGCATGTCTTCTTAACGGGAGTCCAGGTGGCCATCTCCACAAATGGACTTTTCAGAATCCTTGGGTGGCACCGTAGTCGGAAACCAATTCTGGTTATCGCTTCTCGGCCTTTTGGCTAAGATCAAGTGTAGTATCTGTTCTTATCAGTTTAATATCTGATACGTCCCCTATCTGGGGACCATATATTAAATGGATTTTTAGAACAGGGAGATGGAAAAAGAGCTTGCTCTGTCCACTCCACGCATTGACCTGGTATTGCAGTATCTCCAGGACCGGTGCACCCCTTCTTTAATGCAGTTTCTAAAATCAGAAAGAATTGAATTCAATGCTTTTTGTTCATTTTGCTTGTTTGTCGGATTTTGGGATGGACTCTTTGGCTTTGCTTTTCTTCTCCTCATTGGATTTTTCATGTTAAAAGTTGCAGAAGCCAGATGACAAGCTCATTTTGGTTCAACTTCAGCAACTGTGCATTGCATTGCCATGTAATGTAATGTAATGCAATGCTATCTATCTAGCTCTCCCTCTATACTTCCTTTTGGATAAACAGACATATTAGGCAAGCATTTTGGAGCTTTCACCTAAATAACTACAGGTGGTGAGATAAGCTGCACAATATAATTGACCTTTCAGTATATTGTTGCACACACACCATCTATTTAGCAAATGCCCTTGTTATCAACAGCAGCCTTTTAAACTCACCTGAGCTAACAGGTATGTGAGCTGGTTACTCTGCTGCGCTTAAAATTTCTTTTTTGGTTTGCTACAATGCCTTTTCTGAAACGTTGTCTCCCTCTGCTGGAACACTGACTTCTTTCATTTAATGCCTGCAGACTATAAAAGAGAAACCAACCCAAAAAGTTTGGTTGATTAGTCTGTGGCATTCTTTTAAACTGTTGCTTATGGCGGTCTCTGTGAGCTTCTCAGTGACATTCAGCCATCCAGGTATCCCGCCTGCAGTAGACGGAATGTGGCAATGGAACGCTGGCTGCGCGTGTCATAATAGGCTCTGAGCCTTTATATACCTGCGCACAGCAGCAGCCACCTTCAGTCTGCTGCTGGACAGCCAGCAGCAGCAGCAGCAGGAGAGGTAATTAATCAGCAACCCTCCTGCTAAGGGTAGACAGCTGCTCGTTCCACCCCCCCCGCCTTAATTGGTTCTCCTCCCTTCCAACGGTGTTGAGGCGGGTGGGAACAGCCGGGGGTTGAGGGTACTGTGCTAAAAGAGGTGGAGTTATGCACATCTAAAACGCGTGGATTGCAGCAGCAGCAAGCCGAAAAGTGCAGGCATGTGAGGGATCTAGAGGTTGACAGCATGTCTTCTTAACGGGAGTCCAGATGGCCATCTCCACAAATGGACTTTTCAGAATCCTTGGGTGGCACCGTAGTCGGAAACCAATTCTGGTTATCGCTTCTCGGCCTTTTGGCTAAGATCAAGTGTAGTATCTGTTCTTATCAGTTTAATATCTGATACGTCCCCTATCTGGGGACCATATATTAAATGGATTTTTAGAACAGGGAGATGGAAAAAGAGCTTGCTCTGTCCACTCCACGCATTGACCTGGTATTGCAGTATCTCCAGGACCGGTGCACCCTTTCTTTAATGCAGTTTCTAAAATCAGAAAGAATTGAATTCAATGCTTTTTGTTCATTTTGCTTGTTTGTCGGATTTTGGGATGGACTCTTTGGCTTTGCTTTTCTTCTCCTCATTGGATTTTTCATGTTAAAAGTTGCAGAAGCCAGATGACAAGTTCATTTTGGTTCAACTTCAGCAACTGTGCATTTCATTGCCATGTAATGTAATGTAATGCAATGCTATCTATCTAGCTCTCCCTCTATACTTCCTTTTGGATAAACAGACATATTAGGCAAGCATTTTGGAGCTTTCACCTAAATAACTACAGGTGGTGAGATAAGCTGCACAATATAATTGACCTTTCAGTATATTGTTGCACACACACCATCTATTTAGCAAATGCCCTTGTTATCAACAGCAGCCTTTTAAACTCACCTGAGCTAACAGGTATGTGAGCTGGTTACTCTGCTGCGCTTAAAATTTCTTTTTTGGTTTGCTACAATGCCTTTTCTGAAACGTTGTCTCCCTCTGCTGGAACACTGACTTCTTTCATTTAATGCCTGCAGACTATAAAAGAGAAACCAACCCAAAAAGTTTGGTTGATTAGTCTGTGGCATTCTTTTAAACTGTTGCTTATGGCGGTCTCTGTGAGCTTCTCAGTGACATTCAGCCATCCAGGTATCCCGCCTGCAGTAGACGGAATGTGGCAATGGAACGCTGGCTGCGCGTGTCATAATAGGCTCTGAGCCTTTATATACCTGCGCACAGCAGCAGCCACCTTCAGTCTGCTGCTGGACAGCCAGCAGCAGCAGCAGCAGGAGAGGTAATTAATCAGCAACCCTCCTGCTAAGGGTAGACAGCTGCTCGTTCCACCCCCCCCCCCGCCTTAATTGGTTCTCCTCCCTTCCAACGGTGTTGAGGCGGGTGGGAACAGCCGGGGGTTGAGGGTACTGTGCTAAAAGAGGTGGAGTTATGCAGATCTAAAACGCGTGGATTGCAGCAGCAGCAAGCCGAAAAGTGCAGGCATGTGAGGGATCTAGAGGTTGACAGCATGTCTTCTTAACGGGAGTCCAGGTGGCCATCTCCACAAATGGACTTTTCAGAATCCTTGGGTGGCACCGTAGTCGGAAACCAATTCTGGTTATCGCTTCTCGGCCTTTTGGCTAAGATCAAGTGTAGTATCTGTTCTTATCAGTTTAATATCTGATACGTCCCCTATCTGGGGACCATATATTAAATGGATTTTTAGAACATGGAGATGGAAAAAGAGCTTGCTCTGTCCACTCCACGCATTGACCTGGTATTGCAGTATCTCCAGGACCGGTGCACCCCTTCTTTAATGCAGTTTCTAAAATCAGAAAGAATTGAATTCAATGCTTTTTGTTCATTTTGCTTGTTTGTCGGATTTTGGGATGGACTCTTTGGCTTTGCTTTTCTTCTCCTCATTGGATTTTTCATGTTAAAAGTTGCAGAAGCCAGATGACAAGCTCATTTTGGTTCAACTTCAGCAACTGTGCATTGCATTGCCATGTAATGTAATGTAATGCAATGCTATCTATCTAGCTCTCCCTCTATACTTCCTTTTGGATAAACAGACATATTAGGCAAGCATTTTGGAGCTTTCACCTAAATAACTACAGGTGGTGAGATAAGCTGCACAATATAATTGACCTTTCAGTATATTGTTGCACACACACCATCTATTTAGCAAATGCCCTTGTTATCAACAGCAGCCTTTTAAACTCACCTGAGCTAACAGGTATGTGAGCTGGTTACTCTGCTGCACTTAAAATTTCTTTTTTGGTTTGCTACAATGCCTTTTCTGAAACGTTGTCTCCCTCTGCTGGAACACTGACTTCTTTCATTTAATGCCTGCAGACTATAAAAGAGAAACCAACCCAAAAAGTTTGGTTGATTAGTCTGTGGCATTCTTTTAAACTGTTGCTTATGGCGGTCTCTGTGAGCTTCTCAGTGACATTCAGCCATCCAGGTATCCCGCCTGCAGTAGACGGAATGTGGCAATGGAACGCTGGCTGCGCGTGTCATAATAGGCTCTGAGCCTTTATATACCTGCGCACAGCAGCAGCCACCTTCAGTCTGCTGCTGGACAGCCAGCAGCAGCAGCAGCAGGAGAGGTAATTAATCAGCAACCCTCCTGCTAAGGGTAGACAGCTGCTCGTTCCACCCCCCCCCCCGCCTTAATTGGTTCTCCTCCCTTCCAACGGTGTTGAGGCGGGTGGGAACAGCCGGGGGTTGAGGGTACTGTGCTAAAAGAGGTGGAGTTATGCAGATCTAAAACGCGTGGATTGCAGCAGCAGCAAGCCGAAAAGTGCAGGCATGTGAGGGATCTAGAGGTTGACAGCATGTCTTCTTAACGGGAGTCCAGGTGGCCATCTCCACAAATGGACTTTTCAGAATCCTTGGGTGGCACCGTAGTCGGAAACCAATTCTGGTTATCGCTTCTCGGCCTTTTGGCTAAGATCAAGTGTAGTATCTTTCGAAAAGGCGGTTTTGGATGTTGGCCGCCCTAGTAGATTGATACATTATGCACACTGGGGTTTAGGCGCTTGTTAGTACGCCAGGTGGCTAATATAGTCATCTGGTGGAAAGCATGGCCCCCCAGGAACGACGCCATTGGGCCGGGGAAGATCGAAAGCCCGAAGTGTGAAGTGCCCCAGGAATGGTGACCCTGGGGTGCCTTAACTCACTGGGATTGGGAACCCCACTTGAGTTTATGGCACATTTGCACAAGCACTTCAAATTTTCTTTCTTCGCACACACCCTTATTCCGGGCCTTCTGGCCTTAGGATGGGGAATTTTTCAATTCCCGGTCGAAGGTCCGGGCAGTATTATACTGTGAAACCTTCACTATTTATTTAATTTCTTTGTCACTGTGTGTCCACTTATTCACGTGTGTCACGTCCTACTAGGATTTTTTCGGGATGCGGTTCCCTTACGGGTTCCTCTCTTGGCAGGTCTAGGGGGGGAGTGTGTGGCCATCAGGTTCCGCTACCCCCTGAACCCCCCTGGCTCTCCTCTTTCGGGAGGAGAGCGTTGTTGGCTCCACTCTTCCGGGAGGGGAGCACAGTCTTTGGCTCCCAGTGCCTTGCTCGGGTGAGAACTCGGGCAGGTGCTGGGGGTAAGATTGGGTCGCCTCTGGCTTCGGCTGGAGGTGGCTTTTTGTCCCTGTTCCTCGCTGTGGCCTTCTGGCTCGGAGGGACGGGGAATGGTTTGGGGGACCCTTCTCCTTTTGGAGAGGGTTTCAAGAAGACCAGCATCCTAGTGCACTTTTTTTGTGGCACTTGTCACTTTTTTAAGCGCACTCGGGTTTTGTACACGAATTCGGGCTTTCGAAAAAAAAAAAAAATCTGTTCTTATCAGTTTAATATCTGATACGTCCCCTATCTGGGGACCATATATTAAATGGATTTTTAGAACAGGGAGATGGAAAAAGAGCTTGCTCTGTCCACTCCACGCATTGACCTGGTATTGCAGTATCTCCAGGACCGGTGCACCCCTTCTTTAATGCAGTTTCTAAAATCAGAAAGAATTGAATTCAATGCTTTTTGTTCATTTTGCTTGTTTGTCGGATTTTGGGATGGACTCTTTGGCTTTGCTTTTCTTCTCCTCATTGGATTTTTCATGTTAAAAGTTGCAGAAGCCAGATGACAAGCTCATTTTGGTTCAACTTCAGCAACTGTGCATTGCATTGCCATGTAATGTAATGTAATGCAATGCTATCTATCTAGCTCTCCCTCTATACTTCCTTTTGGATAAACAGACATATTAGGCAAGCATTTTGGAGCTTTCACCTAAATAACTACAGGTGGTGAGATAAGCTGCACAATATAATTGACCTTTCAGTATATTGTTGCACACACACCATCTATTTAGCAAATGCCCTTGTTATCAACAGCAGCCTTTTAAACTCACCTGAGCTAACAGGTATGTAAGCTGGTTACTCTGCTGCGCTTAAAATTTCTTTTTTGGTTTGCTACAATGCCTTTTCTGAAACGTTGTCTCCCTCTGCTGGAACACTGACTTCTTTCATTTAATGCCTGCAGACTATAAAAGAGAAACCAACCCAAAAAGTTTGGTTGATTAGTCTGTGGCATTCTTTTAAACTGTTGCTTATGGCGGTCTCTGTGAGCTTCTCAGTGACATTCAGCCATCCAGGTATCCCGCCTGCAGTAGACGGAATGTGGCAATGGAACGCTGGCTGCGCGTGTCATAATAGGCTCTGAGCCTTTATATACCTGCGCACAGCAGCAGCCACCTTCAGTCTGCTGCTGGACAGCCAGCAGCAGCAGCAGCAGGAGAGGTAATTAATCAGCAACCCTCCTGCTAAGGGTAGACAGCTGCTCGTTCCACCCCCCCCCCGCCTTAATTGGTTCTCCTCCCTTCCAACGGTGTTGAGGCGGGTGGGAACAGCCGGGGGTTGAGGGTACTGTGCTAAAAGAGGTGGAGTTATGCAGATCTAAAACGCGTGGATTGCAGCAGCAGCAAGCCGAAAAGTGCAGGCATGTGAGGGATCTAGAGGTTGACAGCATGTCTTCTTAACGGGAGTCCAGGTGGCCATCTCCACAAATGGACTTTTCAGAATCCTTGGGTGGCACCGTAGTCGGAAACCAATTCTGGTTATCGCTTCTCGGCCTTTTGGCTAAGATCAAGTGTAGTATCTGTTCTTATCAGTTTAATATCTGATACGTCCCCTATCTGGGGACCATATATTAAATGGATTTTTAGAACAGGGAGATGGAAAAAGAGCTTGCTCTGTCCACTCCACGCATTGACCTGGTATTGCAGTATCTCCAGGACCGGTGCACCCCTTCTTTAATGCAGTTTCTAAAATCAGAAAGAATTGAATTCAATGCTTTTTGTTCATTTTGCTTGTTTGTCGGATTTTGGGATGGACTCTTTGGCTTTGCTTTTCTTCTCCTCATTGGATTTTTCATGTTAAAAGTTGCAGAAGCCAGATGACAAGCTCATTTTGGTTCAACTTAAGCAACTGTGCATTGCATTGCCATGTAAAGTAATGTAATGCAATGCTATCTATCTAGCTCTCCCTCTATACTTCCTTTTGGATAAACAGACATATTAGGCAAGCATTTTGGAGCTTTCACCTAAATAACTACAGGTGGTGAGATAAGCTGCACAATATAATTGACCTTTCAGTATATTGTTGCACACACACCATCTATTTAGCAAATGCCCTTGTTATCAACAGCAGCCTTTTAAACTCACCTGAGCTAACAGGTATGTGAGCTGGTTACTCTGCTGCGCTTAAAATTTCTTTTTTGGTTTGCTACAATGCCTTTTCTGAAACGTTGTCTCCCTCTGCTGGAACACTGACTTCTTTCATTTAATGCCTGCAGACTATAAAAGAGAAACCAACCCAAAAAGTTTGGTTGATTAGTCTGTGGCATTCTTTTAAACTGTTGCTTATGGCGGTCTCTGTGAGCTTCTCAGTGACATTCAGCCATCCAGGTATCCCGCCTGCAGTAGACGGAATGTGGCAATGGAACGCTGGCTGCGCGTGTCATAATAGGCTCTGAGCCTTTATATACCTGCGCACAGCAGCAGCCACCTTCAGTCTGCTGCTGGACAGCCAGCAGCAGCAACAGCAGGAGAGGTAATTAATCAGCAACCCTCCTGCTAAGGGTAGACAGCTGCTCGTTCCACCCCCCCCCACCTTAATTGGTTCTCCTCCCTTCCAACGGTGTTGAGGCAGGTGGGAACAGCCGGGGGTTGAGGGTACTGTGCTAAAAGAGGTGGAGTTATGCAGATCTAAAACGCGTGGATTGCAGCAGCAGCAAGCCGAAAAGTGCAGGCATGTGAGGGATCTAGAGGTTGACAGCATGTCTTCTTAACGGGAGTCCAGGTGGCCATCTCCACAAATGGACTTTTCAGAATCCTTGGGTGGCACCATAGTCGGAAACCAATTCTGGTTATCGCTTCTCGGCCTTTTGGCTAAGATCAAGTGTAGTATCTGTTCTTATCAGTTTAATATCTGATACGTCCCCTATCTGGGGACCATATATTAAATGGATTTTTAGAACAGGGAGATGGAAAAAGAGCTTGCTCTGTCCACTCCACGCATTGACCTGGTATTGCAGTATCTCCAGGACCGGTGCACCCCTTCTTTAATGCAGTTTCTAAAATCAGAAAGAATTGAATTCAATGCTTTTTGTTCATTTTGCTTGTTTGTCGGATTTTGGGATGGACTCTTTGGCTTTGCTTTTCTTCTCCTCATTGGATTTTTCATGTTAAAAGTTGCAGAAGCCAGATGACAAGCTCATTTTGGTTCAACTTCAGCAACTGTGCATTGCATTGCCATGTAATGTAATGTAATGCAATGCTATCTATCTAGCTCTCCCTCTATACTTCCTTTTGGATAAACAGACATATTAGGCAAGCATTTTGGAGCTTTCACCTAAATAACTACAGGTGGTGAGATAAGCTGCACAATATAATTGACCTTTCAGTATATTGTTGCACACACACCATCTATTTAGCAAATGCCCTTGTTATCAACAGCAGCCTTTTAAACTCACCTGAGCTAACAGGTATGTGAGCTGGTTACTCTGCTGCGCTTAAAATTTCTTTTTTGGTTTGCTACAATGCCTTTTCTGAAACGTTGTCTCCCTCTGCTGGAACACTGACTTCTTTCATTTAATGCCTGCAGACTATAAAAGAGAAACCAACCCAAAAAGTTTGGTTGATTAGTCTGTGGCATTCTTTTAAACTGTTGCTTATGGCGGTCTCTGTGAGCTTCTCAGTGACATTCAGCCATCCAGGTATCCCGCCTGCAGTAGACGGAATGTGGCAATGGAACGCTGGCTGCGCGTGTCATAATAGGCTCTGAGCCTTTATATACCTGCGCACAGCAGCAGCCACCTTCAGTCTGCTGCTGGACAGCCAGCAGCAGCAGCAGCAGGAGAGGTAATTAATCAGCAACCCTCCTGCTAAGGGTAGACAGCTGCTCGTTCCACCCCCCCCCCGCCTTAATTGGTTCTCCTCCCTTCCAACGGTGTTGAGGCGGGTGGGAACAGCCGGGGGTTGAGGGTACTGTGCTAAAAGAGGTGGAGTTATGCAGATCTAAAACGCGTGGATTGCAGCAGCAGCAAGCCGAAAAGTGCAGGCATGTGAGGGATCTAGAGGTTGACAGCATGTCTTCTTAACGGGAGTCCAGGTGGCCATCTCCACAAATGGACTTTTCAGAATCCTTGGGTGGCACCGTAGTCGGAAACCAATTCTGGTTATCGCTTCTCGGCCTTTTGGCTAAGATCAAGTGTAGTATCTGTTCTTATCAGTTTAATATCTGATACGTCCCCTATCTGGGGACCATATATTAAATGGATTTTTAGAACAGGGAGATGGAAAAAGAGCTTGCTCTGTCCACTCCACGCATTGACCTGGTATTGCAGTATCTCCAGGACCGGTGCACCCCTTCTTTAATGCAGTTTCTAAAATCAGAAAGAATTGAATTCAATGCTTTTTGTTCATTTTGCTTGTTTGTCGGATTTTGGGATGGACTCTTTGGCTTTGCTTTTCTTCTCCTCATTGGATTTTTCATGTTAAAAGTTGCAGAAGCCAGATGACAAGCTCATTTTGGTTCAACTTCAGCAACTGTGCATTGCATTGCCATGTAATGTAATGTAATGCAATGCTATCTATCTAGCTCTCCCTCTATACTTCCTTTTGGATAAACAGACATATTAGGCAAGCATTTTGGAGCTTTCACCTAAATAACTACAGGTGGTGAGATAAGCTGCACAATATAATTGACCTTTCAGTATATTGTTGCACACACACCATCTATTTAGCAAATGCCCTTGTTATCAACAGCAGCCTTTTAAACTCACCTGAGCTAACAGGTATGTGAGCTGGTTACTCTGCTGCGCTTAAAATTTCTTTTTTGGTTTGCTACAATGCCTTTTCTGAAACGTTGTCTCCCTCTGCTGGAACACTGACTTCTTTCATTTAATGCCTGCAGACTATAAAAGAGAAACCAACCCAAAAAGTTTGGTTGATTAGTCTGTGGCATTCTTTTAAACTGTTGCTTATGGCGGTCTCTGTGAGCTTCTCAGTGACATTCAGCCATCCAGGTATCCCGCCTGCAGTAGACGGAATGTGGCAATGGAACGCTGGCTGCGCGTGTCATAATAGGCTCTGAGCCTTTATATACCTGCGCACAGCAGCAGCCACCTTCAGTCTGCTGCTGGACAGCCAGCAGCAGCAGCAGCAGGAGAGGTAATTAATCAGCAACCCTCCTGCTAAGGGTAGACAGCTGCTCGTTCCACCCCCCCCCCCGCCTTAATTGGTTCTCCTCCCTTCCAACGGTGTTGAGGCGGGTGGGAACAGCCGGGGGTTGAGGGTACTGTGCTAAAAGAGGTGGAGTTATGCAGATCTAAAACGCGTGGATTGCAGCAGCAGCAAGCCGAAAAGTGCAGGCATGTGAGGGATCTAGAGGTTGACAGCATGTCTTCTTAACGGGAGTCCAGGTGGCCATCTCCACAAATGGACTTTTCAGAATCCTTGGGTGGCACCGTAGTCGGAAACCAATTCTGGTTATCGCTTCTCGGCCTTTTGGCTAAGATCAAGTGTAGTATCTGTTCTTATCAGTTTAATATCTGATACGTCCCCTATCTGGGGACCATATATTAAATGGATTTTTAGAACAGGGAGATGGAAAAAGAGCTTGCTCTGTCCAATCCACGCATTGACCTGGTATTGCAGTATCTCCAGGACCGGTGCACCCCTTCTTTAATGCAGTTTCTAAAATCAGAAAGAATTGAATTCAATGCTTTTTGTTCATTTTGCTTGTTTGTCGGATTTTGGGATGGACTCTTTGGCTTTGCTTTTCTTCTCCTCATTGGATTTTTCATGTTAAAAGTTGCAGAAGCCAGATGACAAGCTCATTTTGGTTCAACTTCAGCAACTGTGCATTGCATTGCCATGTAATGTAATGTAATGCAATGCTATCTATCTAGCTCTCCCTCTATACTTCCTTTTGGATAAACAGACATATTAGGCAAGCATTTTGGAGCTTTCACCTAAATAACTACAGGTGGTGAGATAAGCTGCACAATATAATTGACCTTTCAGTATATTGTTGCACACACACCATCTATTTAGCAAATGCCCTTGTTATCAACAGCAGCCTTTTAAACTCACCTGAGCTAACAGGTATGTGAGCTGGTTACTCTGCTGCGCTTAAAATTTCTTTTTTGGTTTGCTACAATGCCTTTTCTGAAACGTTGTCTCCCTCTGCTGGAACACTGACTTCTTTCATTTAATGCCTGCAGACTATAAAAGAGAAACCAACCCAAAAAGTTTGGTTGATTAGTCTGTGGCATTCTTTTAAACTGTTGCTTATGGCGGTCTCTGTGAGCTTCTCAGTGACATTCAGCCATCCAGGTATCCCGCCTGCAGTAGACGGAATGTGGCAATGGAACGCTGGCTGCGCGTGTCATAATAGGCTCTGAGCCTTTATATACCTGCGCACAGCAGCAGCCACCTTCAGTCTGCTGCTGGACAGCCAGCAGCAGCAGCAGCAGGAGAGGTAATTAATCAGCAACCCTCCTGCTAAGGGTAGACAGCTGCTCGTTCCACCCCCCCCCCCGCCTTAATTGGTTCTCCTCCCTTCCAACGGTGTTGAGGCGGGTGGGAACAGCCGGGGGTTGAGGGTACTGTGCTAAAAGAGGTGGAGTTATGCAGATCTAAAACGCGTGGATTGCAGCAGCAGCAAGCCGAAAAGTGCAGGCATGTGAGGGATCTAGAGGTTGACAGCATGTCTTCTTAACGGGAGTCCAGGTGGCCATCTCCACAAATGGACTTTTCAGAATCCTTGGGTGGCACCGTAGTCGGAAACCAATTCTGGTTATCGCTTCTCGGCCTTTTGGCTAAGATCAAGTGTAGTATCTGTTCTTATCAGTTTAATATCTGATAGGTCCCCTATCTGGGGACCATATATTAAATGGATTTTTAGAACAGGGAGATGGAAAAAGAGCTTGCTCTGTCCACTTCACGCATTGACCTGGTATTGCAGTATCTCCAGGACCGGTGCACCCCTTCTTTAATGCAGTTTCTAAAATCAGAAAGAATTGAATTCAATGCTTTTTGTTCATTTTGCTTGTTTGTCGGATTTTGGGATGGACTCTTTGGCTTTGCTTTTCTTCTCCTCATTGGATTTTTCATGTTAAAAGTTGCAGAAGCCAGATGACAAGCTCATTTTGGTTCAACTTCAGCAACTGTGCATTGCATTGCCATGTAATGTAATGTAATGCAATGCTATCTATCTAGCTCTCCCTCTATACTTCCTTTTGGATAAACAGACATATTAGGCAAGCATTTTGGAGCTTTCACCTAAATAACTACAGGTGGTGAGATAAGCTGCACAATATAATTGACCTTTCAGTATATTGTTGCACACACACCATCTATTTAGCAAATGCCCTTGTTATCAACAGCAGCCTTTTAAACTCACCTGAGCTAACAGGTATGTGAGCTTGTTACTCTGCTGCGCTTAAAATTTCTTTTTTGGTTTGCTACAATGCCTTTTCTGAAACGTTGTCTCCCTCTGCTGGAACACTGACTTCTTTCATTTAATGCCTGCAGACTATAAAAGAGAAACCAACCCAAAAAGTTTGGTTGATTAGTCTGTGGCATTCTTTTAAACTGTTGCTTATGGCGGTCTCTGTGAGCTTCTCAGTGACATTCAGCCATCCAGGTATCCCGCCTGCAGTAGACGGAATGTGGCAATGGAACGCTGGCTGCGCGTGTCATAATAGGCTCTGATCCTTTATATACCTGCGCACAGCAGCAGCCACCTTCAGTCTGCTGCTGGACAGCCAGCAGCAGCAGCAGCAGGAGAGGTAATTAATCAGCAACCCTCCTGCTAAGGGTAGACAGCTGCTCGTTCCACCCCCCCCCCGCCTTAATTGATTCTCCTCCCTTCCAACGGTGTTGAGGCGGGTGGGAACAGCCGGGGGTTGAGGGTACTGTGCTAAAAGAGGTGGAGTTATGCAGATCTAAAACGCGTGGATTGCAGCAGCAGCAAGCCGAAAAGTGCAGGCATGTGAGGGATCTAGAGGTTGACAGCATGTCTTCTTAACGGGAGTCGAGGTGGCCATCTCCACAAATGGACTTTTCAGAATCCTTGGGTGGCACCGTAGTCGGAAACCAATTCTGGTTATAGCTTCTCGGCCTTTTGACTAAGATCAAGTGTAGTATCTGTTCTTATCAGTTTAATATCTGATACGTCCCCTATCTGGGGACCATATATTAAATGGATTTTTAGAACAGGGAGATGGAAAAAGAGCTTGCTCTGTCCACTCCACGTATTGACCTGGTATTGCAGTATCTCCAGGACCGGTGCACCCCTTCTTTAATGCA
Organism: Phyllobates terribilis; assembly: GCF_046119375.1. Classification (NCBI taxonomy): domain Eukaryota; kingdom Metazoa; phylum Chordata; class Amphibia; order Anura; family Dendrobatidae; genus Phyllobates; species Phyllobates terribilis. The sequence goes on along the minus strand of NW_027362800.1, from coordinate 8,710,297 downwards.
GTTTCTAAAATCAGAAAGAATTGAATTCAATGCTTTTTGTTCATTTTGCTTGTTTGTCGGATTTTGGGATGGACTCTTTGGCTTTGCTTTTCTTCTCCTCATTGGATTTTTCATGTTAAAAGTTGCAGAAGCCAGATGACAAGCTCATTTTGGTTCAACTTCAGCAACTGTGCATTGCATTGCCATGTAATGTAATGTAATGCAATGCTATCTATCTAGCTCTCCCTCTATACTTCCTTTTGGATAAACAGACATATTAGGCAAGCATTTTGGAGCTTTCACCTAAATAACTACAGGTGGTGAGCTAAGCTGCACAATATAATTGACCTTTCAGTATATTGTTGCACACACACCATCTATTTAGCAAATGCCCTTGTTATCAACAGCAGCCTTTTAAACTCACCTGAGCTAACAGGTATGTGAGCTGGTTACTCTGCTGCGCTTAAAATTTCTTTTTTGGTTTGCTACAATGCCTTTTCTGAAACGTTGTCTCCCTCTGCTGGAACACTGACTTCTTTCATTTAATGCCTGCAGACTATAAAAGAGAAACCAACCCAAAAAGTTTGGTTGATTAGTCTGTGGCATTCTTTTAAACTGTTGCTTATGGCGGTCTCTGTGAGCTTCTCAGTGACATTCAGCCATCCAGGTATCCCGCCTGCAGTAGACGGAATGTGGCAATGGAACGCTGGCTGCGCGTGTCATAATAGGCTCTGAGCCTTTATATACCTGCGCACAGCAGCAGCCACCTTCAGTCTGCTGCTGGACAGCCAGCAGCAGCAGCAGCAGGAGAGGTAATTAATCAGCAACCCTCCTGCTAAGGGTAGACAGCTGCTCGTTCCACCCCCCCCCCGCCTTAATTGGTTCTCCTCCCTTCCAACGGTGTTGAGGCGGGTGGGAACAGCCGGGGGTTGAGGGTACTGTGCTAAAAGAGGTGGAGTTATGCAGATCTAAAACGCGTGGATTGCAGCAGCAGCAAGCCGAAAAGTGCAGACATGTGAGGGATCTAGAGGTTGACAGCATGTCTTCTTAACGGGAGTCCAGGTGGCCATCTCCACAAATGGACTTTTCAGAATCCTTGGGTGGCACCGTAGTCGGAAACCAATTCTGGTTATCGCTTCTCGGCCTTTTGGCTAAGATCAAGTGTAGTATCTGTTCTTATCAGTTTAATATCTGATACGTCCCCTATCTGGGGACCAAATATTAAATGGATTTTTAGAACAGGGAGATGGAAAAAGAGCTTGCTCTGTCCACTCCACGCATTGACCTGGTATTGCAGTATCTCCAGGACCGGTGCACCCCTTCTTTAATGCAGTTTCTAAAATCAGAAAGAATTGAATTCAATGCTTTTTGTTCATTTTGCTTGTTTGTCGGATTTTGGGATGGACTCTTTGGCTTTGCTTTTCTTCTCCTCATTGGATTTTTCATGTTAAAAGTTGCAGAAGCCAGATGACAAGCTCATTTTGGTTCAACTTCAGCAACTGTGCATTGCATTGCCATGTAATGTAATGTAATGCAATGCTATCTATCTAGCTCTCCCTCTATACTTCCTTTTGGATAAACAGACATATTAGGCAAGCATTTTGGAGCTTTCACCTAAATAACTACAGGTGGTGAGATAAGCTGCACAATATAATTGACCTTTCAGTATATTGTTGCACACACCATCTATTTAGCAAATGCCCTTGTTATCAACAGCAGCCTTTTAAACTCACCTGAGCTAACAGGTATGTGAGCTGGTTACTCTGCTGCGCTTAAAATTTCTTTTTTGGTTTGCTACAATGCCTTTTCTGAAACGTTGTCTCCCTCTGCTGGAACACTGACTTCTTTCATTTAATGCCTGCAGACTATAAAAGAGAAACCAACCCAAAAAGTTTGGTTGATTAGTCTGTGGCAATCTTTTAAACTGTTGCTTATGGCGGTCTCTGTGAGCTTCTCAGTGACATTCAGCCATCCAGGTATCCCGCCTGCAGTAGACGGAATGTGGCAATGGAACGCTGGCTGCGCGTGTCATAATAGGCTCTGAGCCTTTATATACCTGCGCACAGCAGCAGCCACCTTCAGTCTGCTGCTGGACAGCCAGCAGCAGCAGCAGCAGGAGAGGTAATTAATCAGCAACCCTCCTGCTAAGGGTAGACAGCTGCTCGTTCCACCCCCCCCCGCCTTAATTGGTTCTCCTCCCTTCCAACGGTGTTGAGGCGGGTGGGAACAGCCGGGGGTTGAGGGTACTGTGCTAAAAGAGGTGGAGTTATGCAGATCTAAAACGCGTGGATTGCAGCAGCAGCAAGCCGAAAAGTGCAGGCATGTGAGGGATCTAGAGGTTGACAGCATGTCTTCTTAACGGGAGTCCAGGTGGCCATCTCCACAAATGGACTTTTCAGAATCCTTGGGTGGCACCGTAGTCGGAAACCAATTCTGGTTATCGCTTCTCGGCCTTTTGGCTAAGATCAAGTGTAGTATCTGTTCTTATCAGTTTAATATCTGATACGTCCCCTATCTGGGGACCATATATTAAATGGATTTTTAGAACAGGGAGATGGAAAAAGAGCTTGCTCTGTCCACTCCACGCATTGACCTGGTATTGCAGTATCTCCAGGACCGGTGCACCCCTTCTTTAATGCAGTTTCTAAAATCAGAAAGAATTGAATTCAATGCTTTTTGTTCATTTTGCTTGTTTGTCGGATTTTGGGATGGACTCTTTGGCTTTGCTTTTCTTCTCCTCATTGGATTTTTCATGTTAAAAGTTGCAGAAGCCAGATGACAAGCTCATTTTGGTTCAACTTCAGCAACTGTGCATTGCATTGCCATGTAATGTAATGTAATGCAATGCTATCTATCTAGCTCTCCCTCTATACTTCCTTTTGGATAAACAGACATATTAGGCAAGCATTTTGGAGCTTTCACCTAAATAACTACAGGTGGTGAGATAAGCTGCACAATATAATTGACCTTTCAGTATATTGTTGCACACACACCATCTATTTAGCAAATGCCCTTGTTATCAACAGCAGCCTTTTAAACTCACCTGAGCTAACAGGTATGTGAGCTGGTTACTCTGCTGCGCTTAAAATTTCTTTTTTGGTTTGCTACAATGCCTTTTCTGAAACGTTGTCTCCCTCTGCTGGAACACTGACTTCTTTCATTTAATGCCTGCAGACTATAAAAGAGAAACCAACCCAAAAAGTTTGGTTGATTAGTCTGTGGCATTCTTTTAAACTGTTGCTTATGGCGGTCTCTGTGAGCTTCTCAGTGACATTCAGCCATCCAGGTATCCCGCCTGCAGTAGACGGAATGTGGCAATGGAACGCTGGCTGCGCGTGTCATAATAGGCTCTGAGCCTTTATATACCTGCGCACAGCAGCAGCCACCTTCAGTCTGCTGCTGGACAGCCAGCAGCAGCAGCAGCAGGAGAGGTAATTAATCAGCAACCCTCCTGCTAAGGGTAGACAGCTGCTCGTTCCACCCCCCCCCGCCTTAATTGGTTCTCCTCCCTTCTAACGGTGTTGAGGCGGGTGGGAACAGCCGGGGGTTGAGGGTACTGTGCTAAAAGAGGTGGAGTTATGCAGATCTAAAACGCGTGGATTGCAGCAGCAGCAAGCCGAAAGTGCAGGCATGTGAGGGATCTAGAGGTTGACAGCATGTCTTCTTAACGGGAGTCCAGGTGGCCATCTCCACAAATGGACTTTTCAGAATCCTTGGGAGGCACCGTAGTCGGAAACCAATTCTGGTTATCGCTTCTCGGCCTTTTGGCTAAGATCAAGTGTAGTATCTGTTCTTATCAGTTTAATATCTGATACGTCCCCTGTCTGGGGACCATATATTAAATGGATTTTTAGAACAGGGAGATGGAAAAAGAGCTTGCTCTGTCCACTCCACGCATTGACCTGGTATTGCAGTATCTCCAGGACCGGTGCACCCCTTCTTTAATGCAGTTTCTAAAATCAGAAAGAATTGAATTCAATGCTTTTTGTTCATTTTGCTTGTTTGTCGGATTTTGGGATGGACTCTTTGGCTTTGCTTTTCTTCTCCTCATTGGATTTTTCATGTTAAAAGTTGCAGAAGCCAGATGACAAGCTCATTTTGGTTCAACTTCAGCAACTGTGCATTGCATTGCCATGTAATGTAATGTAATGCAATGCTATCTATCTAGCTCTCCCTCTATACTTCCTTTTGGATAAACAGACATATTAGGCAAGCATTTTGGAGCTTTCACCTAAATAACTACAGGTGGTGAGATAAGCTGCACAATATAATTGACCTTTCAGTATATTGTTGCACACACACCATCTATTTAGCAAATGCCCTTGTTATCAACAGCAGCCTTTTAAACTCACCTGAGCTAACAGGTATGTGAGCTGGTTACTCTGCTGCGCTTAAAATTTCTTTTTTGGTTTGCTACAATGCCTTTTCTGAAACGTTGTCTCCCTCTGCTGGAACACTGACTTCTTTCATTTAATGCCTGCAGACTATAAAAGAGAAACCAACCCAAAAAGTTTGGTTGATTAGTCTGTGGCATTCTTTTAAACTGTTGCTTATGGCGGTCTCTGTGAGCTTCTCAGTGACATTCAGCCATCCAGGTATCCCGCCTGCAGTAGACGGAATGTGGCAATGGAACGCTGGCTGCGCGTGTCATAATAGGCTCTGAGCCTTTATATACCTGCGCACAGCAGCAGCCACCTTCAGTCTGCTGCTGGACAGCCAGCAGCAGCAGCAGCAGGAGAGGTAATTAATCAGCAACCCTCCTGCTAAGGGTAGACAGCTGCTCGTTCCACCCCCCCCCCCCCCCCCGCCTTAATTGGTTCTCCTCCCTTCCAACGGTGTTGAGGCGGGTGGGAACAGCCGGGGGTTGAGGGTACTGTGCTAAAAGAGGTGGAGTTATGCAGATCTAAAACGCGTGGATTGCAGCAGCAGCAAGCCGAAAAGTGCAGGCATGTGAGGGATCTAGAGGTTGACAGCATGTCTTCTTAACGGGAGTCCAGGTGGCCATCTCCACAAATGGACTTTTCAGAATCCTTGGGTGGCACCGTAGTCGGAAACCAATTCTGGTTATCGCTTCTCGGCCTTTTGGCTAAGATCAAGTGTAGTATCTGTTCTTATCAGTTTAATATCTGATACGTCCCCTATCTGGGGACCATATATTAAATGGATTTTTAGAACAGGGAGATGGAAAAAGAGCTTGCTCTGTCCACTCCACGCATTGACCTGGTATTGCAGTATCTCCAGGACCGGTGCACCCCTTCTTTAATGCAGTTTCTAAAATCAGAAAGAATTGAATTCAATGCTTTTTGTTCATTTTGCTTGTTTGTCGGATTTTGGGATAGACTCTTTGGCTTTGCTTTTCTTCTCCTCATTGGATTTTTCATGTTAAAAGTTGCAGAAGCCAGATGACAAGCTCATTTTGGTTCAACTTCAGCAACTGTGCATTGCATTGCCATGTAATGTAATGTAATGCAATGCTATCTATCTAGCTCTCCCTCTATACTTCCTTTTGGATAAACAGACATATTAGGCAAGCATTTTGGAGCTTTCACCTAAATAACTACAGGTGGTGAGATAAGCTGCACAATATAATTGACCTTTCAGTATATTGTTGCACACACACCATCTATTTAGCAAATGCCCTTGTTATCAACAGCAGCCTTTTAAACTCACCTGAGCTAACAGGTATGTGAGCTGGTTACTCTGCTGCGCTTAAAATTTCTTTTTTGGTTTGCTACAATGCCTTTTCTGAAACGTTGTCTCCCTCTGCTGGAACACTGACTTCTTTCATTTAATGCCTGCAGACTATAAAAGAGAAACCAACCCAAAAAGTTTGGTTGATTAGTCTGTGGCATTCTTTTAAACTGTTGCTTATGGCGGTCTCTGTGAGCTTCTCAGTGACATTCAGCCATCCAGGTATCCCGCCTGCAGTAGACGGAATGTGGCAATGGAACGCTGGCTGCGCGTGTCATAATAGGCTCTGAGCCTATATATACCTGCGCACAGCAGCAGCCACCTTCAGTCTGCTGCTGGACAGCCAGCAGCAGCAGCAGCAGGAGAGGTAATTAATCAGCAACCCTCCTGCTAAGGGTAGACAGCTGCTCGTTCCACCCCTCCCCCCCGCCTTAATTGGTTCTCCTCCCTTCCAACGGTGTTGAGGCGGGTGGGAACAGCCGGGGGTTGAGGGTACTGTGCTAAAAGAGGTGGAGTTATGCAGATCTAAAACGCGTGGATTGCAGCAGCAGCAAGCCGAAAAGTGCAGGCATGTGAGGGATCTAGAGGTTGACAGCATGTCTTCTTAACGGGAGTCCAGGTGGCCATCTCCACAAATGGACTTTTCAGAATCCTTGGGTGGCACCGTAGTCGGAAACCAATTCTGGTTATCGCTTCTCGGCCTTTTGGCTAAGATCAAGTGTAGTATCTGTTCTTATCAGTTTAATATCTGATACGTCCCCTATCTGGGGACCATATATTAAATGGATTTTTAGAACAGGGAGATGGAAAAAGAGCTTGCTCTGTCCACTCCACGCATTGACCTGGTATTGCAGTATCTCCAGGACCGGTGCACCCCTTCTTTAATGCAGTTTCTAAAATCAGAAAGAATTGAATTCAATGCTTTTTGTTCATTTTGCTTGTTTGTCGGATTTTGGGATGGACTCTTTGGCTTTGCTTTTCTTCTCCTCATTGGATTTTTCATGTTAAAAGTTGCAGAAGCCAGATGACAAGCTCATTTTGGTTCAACTTCAGCAACTGTGCATTGCATTGCCATGTAATGTAATGTAATGCAATGCTATCTATCTAGCTCTCCCTCTATACTTCCTTTTGGATAAACAGACATATTAGGCAAGCATTTTGGAGCTTTCACCTAAATAACTACAGGTGGTGAGATAAGCTGCACAATATAATTGACCTTTCAGTATATTGTTGCACACACACCATCTATTTAGCAAATGCCCTTGTTATCAACAGCAGCCTTTTAAACTCACCTGAGCTAACAGGTATGTGAGCTGGTTACTCTGCTGCGCTTAAAATTTCTTTTTTGGTTTGCTACAATGCCTTTTCTGAAACGTTGTCTCCCTCTGCTGGAACACTGACTTCTTTCATTTAATGCCTGCAGACTATAAAAGAGAAACCAACCCAAAAAGTTTGGTTGATTAGTCTGTGGCATTCTTTTAAACTGTTGCTTATGGCGGTCTCTGTGAGCTTCTCAGTGACATTCAGCCATCCAGGTATCCCGCCTGCAGTAGACGGAATGTGGCAATGGAACGCTGGCTGCGCGTGTCATAATAGGCTCTGAGCCTTTATATACCTGCGCACAGCAGCAGCCACCTTCAGTCTGCTGCTGGACAGCCAGCAGCAGCAGCAGCAGGAGAGGTAATTAATCAGCAACCCTCCTGCTAAGGGTAGACAGCTGCTCGTTCCACCCCCCCCCCCGCCTTAATTGGTTCTCCTCCCTTCCAACGGTGTTGAGGCGGGTGGGAACAGCCGGGGGTTGAGGGTACTGTGCTAAAAGAGGTGGAGTTATGCAGATCTAAAATGCGTGGATTGCAGCAGCAGCAAGCCGAAAAGTGCTGGCATGTGAGGGATCTAGAGGTTGACAGCATGTCTTCTTAACGGGAGTCCAGGTGGCCATCTCCACAAATGGACTTTTCAGAATCCTTGGGTGGCACCGTAGTCGGAAACCAATTCTGGTTATCGCTTCTCGGCCTTTTGGCTAAGATCAAGTGTAGTATCTGTTCTTATCAGTTTAATATCTGATACGTCCCCTATCTGGGGACCATATATTAAATGGATTTTTAGAACAGGGAGATGGAAAAAGATCTTGCTCTGTCCACTCCACGCATTGACCTGGTATTGCAGTATCTCCAGGACCGGTGCACCCCTTCTTTAATGCAGTTTCTAAAATCAGAAAGAATTGAATTCAATGCTTTTTGTTCATTTTGCTTGTTTGTCGGATTTTGGGATGGACTCTTTGGCTTTGCTTTTCTTCTCCTCATTGGATTTTTCATGTTAAAAGTTGCAGAAGCCAGATGACAAGCTCATTTTGGTTCAACTTCAGCAACTGTGCATTGCATTGCCATGTAATGTAATGTAATGCAATGCTATCTATCTAGCTCTCCCTCTATACTTCCTTTTGGATAAACAGACATATTAGGCAAGCATTTTGGAGCTTTCACCTAAATAACTACAGGTGGTGAGATAAGCTGCACAATATAATTGACCTTTCAGTATATTGTTGCACACACACCATCTATTTAGCAAATGCCCTTGTTATCAACAGCAGCCTTTTAAACTCACCTGAGCTAACAGGTATGTGAGCTGGTTACTCTGCTGCGCTTAAAATTTCTTTTTTGGTTTGCTACAATGCCTTTTCTGAAACGTTGTCTCCCTCTGCTGGAACACTGACTTCTTTCATTTAATGCCTGCAGACTATAAAAGAGAAACCAACCCAAAAAGTTTGGTTGATTAGTCTGTGGCATTCTTTTAAACTGTTGCTTATGGCGGTCTCTGTGAGCTTCTCAGTGACATTCAGCCATCCAGGTATCCCGCCTGCAGTAGACGGAATGTGGCAATGGAACGCTGGCTGCGCGTGTCATAATAGGCTCTGAGCCTTTATATACCTGCGCACAGCAGCAGCCACCTTCAGTCTGCTGCTGGACAGCCAGCAGCAGCAGCAGCAGGAGAGGTAATTAATCAGCAACCCTCCTGCTAAGGGTAGACAGCTGCTCGTTCCACCCCCCCCCGCCTTAATTGGTTCTCCTCCCTTCCAACGGTGTTGAGGCGGGTGGGAACAGCCGGGGGTTGAGGGTACTGTGCTAAAAGAGGTGGAGTTATGCAGATCTAAAACGCGTGGATTGCAGCAGCAGCAAGCCGAAAAGTGCAGGCATGTGAGGGATCTAGAGGTTGACAGCATGTCTTCTTAACGGGAGTCCAGGTGGCCATCTCCACAAATGGACTTTTCAGAATCCTTGGGTGGCACCGTAGTCGGAAACCAATTCTGGTTATCGCTTCTCGGCCTTTTGGCTAAGATCAAGTGTAGTATCTGTTCTTATCAGTTTAATATCTGATACGTCCCCTATCTGGGGACCATATATTAAATGGATTTTTAGAACAGGGAGATGGAAAAAGATCTTGCTCTGTCCACTCCACGCATTGACCTGGTATTGCAGTATCTCCAGGACCGGTGCACCCCTTCTTTAATGCAGTTTCTAAAATCAGAAAGAATTGAATTCAATGCTTTTTGTTCATTTTGCTTGTTTGTCGGATTTTGGGATGGACTCTTTGGCTTTGCTTTTCTTCTCCTCATTGGATTTTTCATGTTAAAAGTTGCAGAAGCCAGATGACAAGCTCATTTTGGTTCAACTTCAGCAACTGTGCATTGCATTGCCATGTAATGTAATGTAATGCAATGCTATCTATCTAGCTCTCCCTCTATACTTCCTTTTGGATAAACAGACATATTAGGCAAGCATTTTGGAGCTTTCACCTAAATAACTACAGGTGGTGAGATAAGCTGCACAATATAATTGACCTTTCAGTATATTGTTGCACACACACCATCTATTTAGCAAATGCCCTTGTTATCAACAGCAGCCTTTTAAACTCACCTGAGCTAACAGGTATGTGAGCTGGTTACTCTGCTGCGCTTAAAATTTCTTTTTTGGTTTGCTACAATGCCTTTTCTGAAACGTTGTCTCCCTCTGCTGGAACACTGACTTCTTTCATTTAATGCCTGCAGACTATAAAAGAGAAACCAACCCAAAAAGTTTGGTTGATTAGTCTGTGGCATTCTTTTAAACTGTTGCTTATGGCGGTCTCTGTGAGCTTCTCAGTGACATTCAGCCATCCAGGTATCCCGCCTGCAGTAGACGGAATGTGGCAATGGAACGCTGGCTGCGCGTGTCATAATAGGCTCTGAGCCTTTATATACCTGCGCACAGCAGCAGCCACCTTCAGTCTGCTGCTGGACAGCCAGCAGCAGCAGCAGCAGGAGAGGTAATTAATCAGCAACCCTCCTGCTAAGGGTAGACAGCTGCTCGTTCCACCCCCCCCCGCCTTAATTGGTTCTCCTCCCTTCCAACGGTGTTGAGGCGGGTGGGAACAGCCGGGGGTTGAGGGTACTGTGCTAAAAGAGGTGGAGTTATGCAGATCTAAAACGCGTGGATTGCAGCAGCAGCAAGCCGAAAAGTGCAGGCATGTGAGGGATCTAGAGGTTGACAGCATGTCTTCTTAACGGGAGTCCAGGTGGCCATCTCCACAAATGGACTTTTCAGAATCCTTGGGTGGCACCGTAGTCGGAAACCAATTCTGGTTATCGCTTCTCGGCCTTTTGGCTAAGATCAAGTGTAGTATCTGTTCTTATCAGTTTAATATCTGATACGTCCCCTATCTGGGGACCATATATTAAATGGATTTTTAGAACAGGGAGATGGAAAAAGAGCTTGCTCTGTCCACTCCACGCATTGACCTGGTATTGCAGTATCTCCAGGACCGGTGCACCCCTTCTTTAATGCAGTTTCTAAAATCAGAAAGAATTGAATTCAATGCTTTTTGTTCATTTTGCTTGTTTGTCGGATTTTGGGATGGACTCTTTGGCTTTGCTTTTCTTCTCCTCATTGGATTTTTCATGTTAAAAGTTGCAGAAGCCAGATGACAAGCTCATTTTGGTTCAACTTCAGCAACTGTGCATTGCATTGCCATGTAATGTAATGTAATGCAATGCTATCTATCTAGCTCTCCCTCTATACTTCTTTTTGGATAAACAGACATATTAGGCAAGCATTTTGGAGCTTTCACCTAAATAACTACAGGTGGTGAGATAAGCTGCACAATATAATTGACCTTTCAGTATATATTGTTGCACACACACCATCTATTTAGCAAATGCCCTTGTTATCAACAGCAGCCTTTTAAACTCACCTGAGCTAACAGGTATGTGAGCTGGTTACTCTGCTGCGCTTAAAATTTCTTTTTTGGTTTGCTACAATGCCTTTTCTGAAACGTTGTCTCCCTCTGCTGGAACACTGACTTCTTTCATTTAATGCCTGCAGACTATAAAAGAGAAACCAACCCAAAAAGTTTGGTTGATTAGTCTGTGGCATTCTTTTAAACTGGTGCTTATGGCGGTCTCTGTGAGCTTCTCAGTGACATTCAGCCATCCAGGTATCCCGCCTGCAGTAGACGGAATGTGGCAATGGAACGCTGGCTGCGCGTGTCATAATAGGCTCTGAGCCTTTATATACCTGCGCACAGCAGCAGCCACCTTCAGTCTGCTGCTGGACAGCCAGCAGCAGCAGCAGCAGGAGAGGTAATTAATCAGCAACCCTCCTGCTAAGGGTAGACAGCTGCTCGTTCCACCCCCCCCCGCCTTAATTGGTTCTCCTCCCTTCCAACGGTGTTGAGGCGGGTGGGAACAGCCGGGGGTTGAGGGTACTGTGCTAAAAGAGGTGGAGTTATGCAGATCTAAAACGCGTGGATTGCAGCAGCAGCAAGCCGAAAAGTGCAGGCATGTGAGGGATCTAGAGGTTGACAGCATGTCTTCTTAACGGGAGTCCAGGTGGCCATCTCCACAAATGGACTTTTCAGAATCCTTGGGTGGCACCGTAGTCGGAAACCAATTCTGGTTATCGCTTCTCGGCCTTTTGGCTAAGATCAAGTGTAGTATCTGTTCTTATCAGTTTAATATCTGATACGTCCCCTATCTGGGGACCATATATTAAATGGATTTTTAGAACAGGGAGATGGAAAAAGAGCTTGCTCTGTCCACTCCACGCATTGACCTGGTATTGCAGTATCTCCAGGACCGGTGCACCCCTTCTTTAATGCAGTTTCTAAAATCAGAAAGAATTGAATTCAATGCTTTTTGTTCATTTTGCTTGTTTGTCGGATTTTGGGATGGACTCTTTGGCTTTGCTTTTCTTCTCCTCATTGGATTTTTCATGTTAAAAGTTGCAGAAGCCAGATGACAAGCTCATTTTGGTTCAACTTCAGCAACTGTGCATTGCATTGCCATGTAATGTAATGTAATGCAATGCTATCTATCTAGCTCTCCCTCTATACTTCTTTTTGGATAAACAGACATATTAGGCAAGCATTTTGGAGCTTTCACCTAAATAACTACAGGTGGTGAGATAAGCTGCACAATATAATTGACCTTTCAGTATATATTGTTGCACACACACCATCTATTTAGCAAATGCCCTTGTTATCAACAGCAGCCTTTTAAACTCACCTGAGCTAACAGGTATGTGAGCTGGTTACTCTGCTGCGCTTAAAATTTCTTTTTTGGTTTGCTACAATGCCTTTTCTGAAACGTTGTCTCCCTCTGCTGGAACACTGACTTCTTTCATTTAATGCCTGCAGACTATAAAAGAGAAACCAACCCAAAAAGTTTGGTTGATTAGTCTGTGGCATTCTTTTAAACTGGTGCTTATGGCGGTCTCTGTGAGCTTCTCAGTGACATTCAGCCATCCAGGTATCCCGCCTGCAGTAGACGGAATGTGGCAATGGAACGCTGGCTGCGCGTGTCATAATAGGCTCTGAGCCTTTATATACCTGCGCACAGCAGCAGCCACCTTCAGTCTGCTGCTGGACAGCCAGCAGCAGCAGCAGCAGGAGAGGTAATTAATTAGCAACACTCCTGCTAAGGGTAGACAGCTGCTCGTTCCACCCCCCCCCCGCCTTAATTGGTTCTCCTCCCTTCCAACGGTGTTGAGGCGGGTGGGAACAGCCGGGGGTTGAGGGTACTGTGCTAAAAGAGGTGGAGTTATGCAGATCTAAAACGCGTGGATTGCAGCAGCAGCAAGCCGAAAAGTGCAGGCATGTGAGGGATCTAGAGGTTGACAGCATGTCTTCTTAACGGGAGTCAAGGTGGCCATCTCCACAAATGGACTTTTCAGAATCCTTGGGTGGCACCGTAGTCGGAAACAAATTCTGGTTATCGCTTCTCGGCCTTTTGGCTAAGATCAAGTGTAGTATCTGTTCTTATCAGTTTAATATCTGATACGTCCCCTATCTGGGGACCATATATTAAATGGATTTTTAGAACAGGGAGATGGAAAAAGAGCTTGCTCTGTCCACTCCACGCATTGACCTGGTATTGCAGTATCTCCAGGACCGGTGCACCCCTTCTTTAATGCAGTTTCTAAAATCAGAAAGAATTGAATTCAATGCTTTTTGTTCATTTTGCTTGTTTGTCGGATTTTGGGATGGACTCTTTGGCTTTGCTTTTCTTCTCCTCATTGGATTTTTCATGTTAAAAGTTGCAGAAGCCAGATGACAAGCTCATTTTGGTTCAACTTCAGCAACTGTGCATTGCATTGCCATGTAATGTAATGTAATGCAATGCTATCTATCTAGCTCTCCCTCTATACTTCCTTTTGGATAAACAGACATATTAGGCAAGCATTTTGGAGCTTTCACCTAAATAACTACAGGTGGTGAGATAAGCTGCACAATATAATTGACCTTTCAGTATATTGTTGCACACACACCATCTATTTAGCAAATGCCCTTGTTATCAACAGCAGCCTTTTAAACTCACCTGAGCTAACAGGTATGTGAGCTGGTTACTCTGCTGCGCTTAAAATTTCTTTTTTGGTTTGCTACAATGCCTTTTCTGAAACGTTGTCTCCCTCTGCTGGAACACTGACTTCTTTCATTTAATGCCTGCAGACTATAAAAGAGAAACCAACCCAAAAAGTTTGGTTGATTAGTCTGTGGCATTCTTTTAAACTGTTGCTTATGGCGGTCTCTGTGAGCTTCTCAGTGACATTCAGCCATCCAGGTATCCCGCCTGCAGTAGACGGAATGTGGCAATGGAACGCTGGCTGCGCGTGTCATAATAGGCTCTGAGCCTTTATATACCTGCGCACAGCAGCAGCCACCTTCAGTCTGCTGCTGGACAGCCAGCAGCAGCAGCAGCAGGAGAGGTAATTAATCAGCAACCCTCCTGCTAAGGGTAGACAGCTGCTCGTTCAACCCCCCCCCCGCCTTAATTGGTTCTCCTCCCTTCCAACGGTGTTGAGGCGGGTGGGAACAGCCGGGGGTTGAGGGTACTGTGCTAAAAGAGGTGGAGTTATGCAGATCTAAAACGCGTGGATTGCAGCAGCAGCAAGCCGAAAAGTGCAGGCATGTGAGGGATCTAGAGGTTGACAGCATGTCTTCTTAACGGGAGTCCAGGTGGCCATCTCCACAAATGGACTTTTCAGAATCCTTGGGTGGCACCGTAGTCGGAAACCAATTCTGGTTATCGCTTCTCGGCCTTTTGGCTAAGATCAAGTGTAGTATCTGTTCTTATCAGTTTAATATCTGATACGTCCCCTATCTGGGGACCATATATTAAATGGATTTTTAGAACAGGGAGATGGAAAAAGAGCTTGCTCTGTCCACTCCACGCATTGACCTGGTATTGCAGTATCTCCAGGACCGGTGCACCCCTTCTTTAATGCAGTTTCTAAAATCAGAAAGAATTGAATTCAATGCTTTTTGTTCATTTTGCTTGTTTGTCGGATTTTGGGATGGACTCTTTGGCTTTGCTTTTCTTCTCCTCATTGGATTTTTCATGTTAAAAGTTGCAGAAGCCAGATGACAAGCTCATTTTGGTTCAACTTCAGCAACTGTGCATTGCATTGCCATGTAATGTAATGTAATGCAATGCTATCTATCTAGCTCTCCCTCTATACTTCCTTTTGGATAAACAGACATATTAGGCAAGCATTTTGGAGCTTTCACCTAAATAACTACAGGTGGTGAGATAAGCTGCACAATATAATTGACCTTTCAGTATATTGTTGCACACACACCATCTATTTAGCAAATGCCCTTGTTATCAACAGCAGCCTTTTAAACTCACCTGAGCTAACAGGTATGTGAGCTGGTTACTCTGCTGCGCTTAAAATTTCTTTTTTGGTTTGCTACAATGCCTTTTCTGAAACGTTGTCTCCCTCTGCTGGAACACTGACTTCTTTCATTTAATGCCTGCAGACTATAAAAGAGAAACCAACCCAAAAAGTTTGGTTGATTAGTCTGTGGCATTCTTTTAAACTGTTGCTTATGGCGGTCTCTGTGAGCTTCTCAGTGACATTCAGCCATCCAGGTATCCCGCCTGCAGTAGACGGAATGTGGCAATGGAACGCTGGCTGCGCGTGTCATAATAGGCTCTGAGCCTTTATATACCTGCGCACAGCAGCAGCCACCTTCAGTCTGCTGCTGGACAGCCAGCAGCAGCAGCAGCAGGAGAGGTAATTAATCAGCAACCCTCCTGCTAAGGGTAGACAGCTGCTCGTTCCACCCCCCCCCCCGCCTTAATTGGTTCTCCTCCCTTCCAACGGTGTTGAGGCGGGTGGGAACAGCCGGGGGTTGAGGGTACTGTGCTAAAAGAGGTGGAGTTATGCAGATCTAAAACGCGTGGATTGCAGCAGCAGCAAGCCGAAAAGTGCAGGCATGTGAGGGATCTAGAGGTTGACAGCATGTCTTCTTAACGGGAGTCCAGGTGGCCATCTCCACAAATGGACTTTTCAGAATCCTTGGGTGGCACCGTAGTCGGAAACCAATTCTGGTTATCGCTTCTCGGCCTTTTGGCTAAGATCAAGTGTAGTATCTGTTCTTATCAGTTTAATATCTGATACGTCCCCTATCTGGGGACCATATATTAAATGGATTTTTAGAACAGGGAGATGGAAAAAGAGCTTGCTCTGTCCACTCCACGCATTGACCTGGTATTGCAGTATCTCCAGGACCGGTGCACCCCTTCTTTAATGCAGTTTCTAAAATCAGAAAGAATGGAATTCAATGCTTTTTGTTCATTTTGCTTGTTTGTCGGATTTTGGGATGGACTCTTTGGCTTTGCTTTTCTTCTCCTCATTGGAT
The DNA here is from genome assembly GCF_046119375.1 of Phyllobates terribilis. Taxonomy (NCBI): domain Eukaryota; kingdom Metazoa; phylum Chordata; class Amphibia; order Anura; family Dendrobatidae; genus Phyllobates; species Phyllobates terribilis. The sequence continues at coordinate 8,694,451 of NW_027362800.1, read as the reverse complement.
TTTTCATGTTAAAAGTTGCAGAAGCCAGATGACAAGCTCATTTTGGTTCAACTTCAGCAACTGTGCATTGCATTGCCATGTAATGTAATGTAATGCAATGCTATCTATCTAGCTCTCCCTCTATACTTCCTTTTGGATAAACAGACATATTAGGCAAGCATTTTGGAGCTTTCACCTAAATAACTACAGGTGGTGAGATAAGCTGCACAATATAATTGACCTTTCAGTATATTGTTGCACACACACCATCTATTTAGCAAATGCCCTTGTTATCAACAGCAGCCCTTTAAACTCACCTGAGCTAACAGGTATGTGAGCTGGTTACTCTGCTGCGCTTAAAATTTCTTTTTTGGTTTGCTACAATGCCTTTTCTGAAACGTTGTCTCCCTCTGCTGGAACACTGACTTCTTTCATTTAATGCCTGCAGACTATAAAAGAGAAACCAACCCAAAAAGTTTGGTTGATTAGTCTGTGGCATTCTTTTAAACTGTTGCTTATGGCGGTCTCTGTGAGCTTCTCAGTGACATTCAGCCATCCAGGTATCCCGCCTGCAGTAGACGGAATGTGGCAATGGAACGCTGGCTGCGCGTGTCATAATAGGCTCTGAGCCTTTATATACCTGCGCACAGCAGCAGCCACCTTCAGTCTGCTGCTGGACAGCCAGCAGCAGCAGCAGCAGGAGAGGTAATTAATCAGCAACCCTCCTGCTAAGGGTAGACAGCTGCTCGTTCCACCCCCCCCCCCCGCCTTAATTGGTTCTCCTCCCTTCCAACGGTGTTGAGGCGGGTGGGAACAGCCGGGGGTTGAGGGTACTGTGCTAAAAGAGGTGGAGTTATGCAGATCTAAAACGCGTGGATTGCAGCAGCAGCAAGCCGAAAAGTGCAGGCATGTGAGGGATCTAGAGGTTGACAGCATGTCTTCTTAACGGGAGTCCAGGTGGCCATCTCCACAAATGGACTTTTCAGAATCCTTGGGTGGCACCGTAGTCGGAAACCAATTCTGGTTATCGCTTCTCGGCCTTTTGGCTAAGATCAAGTGTAGTATCTGTTCTTATCAGTTTAATATCTGATACGTCCCCTATCTGGGGACCATATATTAAATGGATTTTTAGAACAGGGAGATGGAAAAAGAGCTTGCTCTGTCCACTCCACGCATTGACCTGGTATTGCAGTATCTCCAGGACCGGTGCACCCCTTCTTTAATGCAGTTTCTAAAATCAGAAAGAATTGAATTCAATGCTTTTTGTTCATTTTGCTTGTTTGTCGGATTTTGGAATGGACTCTTTGGCTTTGCTTTTCTTCTCCTCATTGGATTTTTCATGTTAAAAGTTGCAGAAGCCAGATGACAAGCTCATTTTGGTTCAACTTCAGCAACTGTGCATTGCATTGCCATGTAATGTAATGTAATGCAATGCTATCTATCTAGCTCTCCCTCTATACTTCCTTTTGGATAAACAGACATATTAGGCAAGCATTTTGGAGCTTTCACCTAAATAACTACAGGTGGTGAGATAAGCTGCACAATATAATTGACCTTTCAGTATATTGTTGCACACACACCATCTATTTAGCAAATGCCCTTGTTATCAACAGCAGCCTTTTAAACTCACCTGAGCTAACAGGTATGTGAGCTGGTTACTCTGCTGCGCTTAAAATTTCTTTTTTGGTTTGCTACAATGCCTTTTCTGAAACGTTGTCTCCCTCTGCTGGAACACTGACTTCTTTCATTTAATGCCTGCAGACTATAAAAGAGAAACCAACCCAAAAAGTTTGGTTGATTAGTCTGTGGCATTCTTTTAAACTGTTGCTTATGGCGGTCTCTGTGAGCTTCTCAGTGACATTCAGCCATCCAGGTATCCCGCCTGCAGTAGACGGAATGTGGCAATGGAACGCTGGCTGCGCGTGTCATAATAGGCTCTGAGCCTTTATATACCTGCGCACAGCAGCAGCCACCTTCAGTCTGCTGCTGGACAGCCAGCAGCAGCAGCAGCAGGAGAGGTAATTAATCAGCAACCCTCCTGCTAAGGGTAGACAGCTGCTCGTTCCACCCCCCCCCCGCCTTAATTGGTTCTCCTCCCTTCCAACGGTGTTGAGGCGGGTGGGAACAGCCGGGGGTTGAGGGTACTGTGCTAAAAGAGGTGGAGTTATGCAGATCTAAAACGCGTGGATTGCAGCAGCAGCAAGCCGAAAAGTGCAGGCATGTGAGGGATCTAGAGGTTGACAGCATGTCTTCTTAACGGGAGTCCAGGTGGCCATCTCCACAAATGGACTTTTCAGAATCCTTGGGTGGCACCGTAGTCGGAAACCAATTCTGGTTATCGCTTCTCGGCCTTTTGGCTAAGATCAAGTGTAGTATCTGTTCTTATCAGTTTAATATCTGATACGTCCCCTATCTGGGGACCATATATTAAATGGATTTTTAGAACAGGGAGATGGAAAAAGAGCTTGCTCTGTCCACTCCACGCATTGACCTGGTATTGCAGTATCTCCAGGACCGGTGCACCCCTTCTTTAATGCAGTTTCTAAAATCAGAAAGAATTGAATTCAATGCTTTTTGTTCATTTTGCTTGTTTGTCGGATTTTGGGATGGACTCTTTGGCTTTGCTTTTCTTCTCCTCATTGGATTTTTCATGTTAAAAGTTGCAGAAGCCAGATGACAAGCTCATTTTGGTTCAACTTCAGCAACTGTGCATTGTATTGCCATGTAATGTAATGTAATGCAATGCTATCTATCTAGCTCTCCCTCTATACTTCCTTTTGGATAAACAGACATATTAGGCAAGCATTTTGGAGCTTTCACCTAAATAACTACAGGTGGTGAGATAAGCTGCACAATATAATTGACCTTTCAGTATATTGTTGCACACACACCATCTATTTAGCAAATGCCCTTGTTATCAACAGCAGCCTTTTAAACTCACCTGAGCTAACAGGTATGTGAGCTGGTTACTCTGCTGCGCTTAAAATTTCTTTTTTGGTTTGCTACAATGCCTTTTCTGAAACGTTGTCTCCCTCTGCTGGAACACTGACTTCTTTCATTTAATGCCTGCAGACTATAAAAGAGAAACCAACCCAAAAAGTTTGGTTGATTAGTCTGTGGCATTCTTTTAAACTGTTGCTTATGGCGGTCTCTGTGAGCTTCTCAGTGACATTCAGCCATCCAGGTATCCCGCCTGCAGTAGACGGAATGTGGCAATGGAACGCTGGCTGCGCGTGTCATAATAGGCTCTGAGCCTTTATATACCTGCGCACAGCAGCAGCCACCTTCAGTCTGCTGCTGGACAGCCAGCAGCAGCAGCAGCAGGAGAGGTAATTAATCAGCAACCCTCCTGCTAAGGGTAGACAGCTGCTCGTTCCACCCCCCCCCCGCCTTAATTGGTTCTCCTCCCTTCCAACGGTGTTGAGGCGGGTGGGAACAGCCAGGGGTTGAGGGTACTGTGCTAAAAGAGGTGGAGTTATGCAGATCTAAAACGCGTGGATTGCAGCAGCAGCAAGCCGAAAAGTGCAGGCATGTGAGGGATCTAGAGGTTGACAGCATGTCTTCTTAACGGGAGTCCAGGTGGCCATCTCCACAAATGGACTTTTCAGAATCCTTGGGTGGCACCGTAGTCGGAAACCAATTCTGGTTATCGCTTCTCGGCCTTTTGGCTAAGATCAAGTGTAGTATCTGTTCTTATCAGTTTAATATCTGATACGTCCCCTATCTGGGGACCATATATTAAATGGATTTTTAGAACAGGGAGATGGAAAAAGAGCTTGCTCTGTCCACTCCACGCATTGACCTGGTATTGCAGTATCTCCAGGACCGGTGCACCCCTTCTTTAATGCAGTTTCTAAAATCAGAAAGAATTGAATTCAATGCTTTTTGTTCATTTTGCTTGTTTGTCGGATTTTGGGATGGACTCTTTGGCTTTGCTTTTCTTCTCCTCATTGGATTTTTCATGTTAAAAGTTGCAGAAGCCAGATGACAAGCTCATTTTGGTTCAACTTCAGCAACTGTGCATTGCATTGCCATGTAATGTAATGTAATGCAATGCTATCTATCTAGCTCTCCCTCTATACTTCCTTTTGGATAAACAGACATATTAGGCAAGCATTTTGGAGCTTTCACCTAAATAACTACAGGTGGTGAGATAAGCTGCACAATATAATTGACCTTTCAGTATATTGTTGCACACACACCATCTATTTAGCAAATGCCCTTGTTATCAACAGCAGCCTTTTAAACTCACCTGAGCTAACAGGTATGTGAGCTGGTTACTCTGCTGCGCTTAAAATTTCTTTTTTGGTTTGCTACAATGCCTTTTCTGAAACTTTGTCTCCCTCTGCTGGAACACTGACTTCTTTCATTTAATGCCTGCAGACTATAAAAGAGAAACCAACCCAAAAAGTTTGGTTGATTAGTCTGTGGCATTCTTTTAAACTGTTGCTTATGGCGGTCTCTGTGAGCTTCTCAGTGACATTCAGCCATCCAGGTATCCCGCCTGCAGTAGACGGAATGTGGCAATGGAACGCTGGCTGCGCGTGTCATAATAGGCTCTGAGCCTTTATATACCTGCGCACAGCAGCAGCCACCTTCAGTCTGCTGCTGGACAGCCAGCAGCAGCAGCAGCAGGAGAGGTAATTAATCAGCAACCCTCCTGCTAAGGGTAGACAGCTGCTCGTTCCACCCCCCCCCCCCCGCCTCAATTGGTTCTCCTCCCTTCCAACGGTGTTGAGGCGGGTGGGAACAGCCGGGGGTTGAGGGTACTGTGCTAAAAGAGGTGGAGTTATGCAGATCTAAAACGCGTGGATTGCAGCAGCAGCAAGCCGAAAAGTGCAGGCATGTGAGGGATCTAGAGGTTGACAGCATGTCTTCTTAACGGGAGTCCAGGTGGCCATCTCCACAAATGGACTTTTCAGAATCCTTGGGTGGCACCGTAGTTGGAAACCAATTCTGGTTATCGCTTCTCGGCCTTTTGGCTAAGATCAAGTGTAGTATCTGTTCTTATCAGTTTAATATCTGATACGTCCCCTATCTGGGGACCATATATTAAATGGATTTTTAGAACAGGGAGATGGAAAAAGAGCTTGCTCTGTCCACTCCACGCATTGACCTGGTATTGCAGTATCTCCAGGACCGGTGCACCCCTTCTTTAATGCAGTTTCTAAAATCAGAAAGAATTGAATTCAATGCTTTTTGTTCATTTTGCTTGTTTGTCGGATTTTGGGATGGACTCTTTGGCTTTGCTTTTCTTCTCCTCATTGGATTTTTCATGTTAAAAGTTGCAGAAGCCAGATGACAAGCTCATTTTGGTTCAACTTCAGCAACTGTGCATTGCATTGCCATGTAATGTAATGTAATGCAATGCTATCTATCTAGCTCTCCCTCTATACTTCCTTTTGGATAAACAGACATATTAGGCAAGCATTTTGGAGCTTTCACCTAAATAACTACAGGTGGTGAGATAAGCTGCACAATATAATTGACCTTTCAGTATATTGTTGCACACACACCATCTATTTAGCAAATGCCCTTGTTATCAACAGCAGCCTTTTAAACTCACCTGAGCTAACAGGTATGTGAGCTGGTTACTCTGCTGCGCTTAAAATTTCTTTTTTGGTTTGCTACAATGCCTTTTCTGAAACGTTGTCTCCCTCTGCTGGAACACTGACTTCTTTCATTTAATGCCTGCAGACTATAAAAGAGAAACCAACCCAAAAAGTTTGGTTGATTAGTCTGTGGCATTCTTTTAAACTGTTGCTTATGGCGGTCTCTGTGAGCTTCTCAGTGACATTCAGCCATCCAGGTATCCCGCCTGCAGTAGACGGAATGTGGCAATGGAACGCTGGCTGCGCGTGTCATAATAGGCTCTGAGCCTTTATATACCTGCGCACAGCAGCAGCCACCTTCAGTCTGCTGCTGGACAGCCAGCAGCAGCAGCAGCAGGAGAGGTAATTAATCAGCAACCCTCCTGCTAAGGGTAGACAGCTGCTCGTTCCACCCCCCCCCGCCTTAATTGGTTCTCCTCCCTTCCAACGGTGTTGAGGCGGGTGGGAACAGCCGGGGGTTGAGGGTACTGTGCTAAAAGAGGTGGAGTTATGCAGATCTAAAACGCGTGGATTGCAGCAGCAGCAAGCCGAAAAGTGCAGGCATGTGAGGGATCTAGAGGTTGACAGCATGTCTTCTTAACGGGAGTCCAGGTGGCCATCTCCACAAATGGACTTTTCAGAATCCTTGGGTGGCACCGTAGTCGGAAACCAATTCTGGTTATCGCTTCTCGGCCTTTTGGCTAAGATCAAGTGTAGTATCTGTTCTTATCAGTTTAATATCTGATACGTCCCCTATCTGGGGACCATATATTAAATGGATTTTTAGAACAGGGAGATGGAAAAAGAGCTTGCTCTGTCCACTCCACGCATTGACCTGGTATTGCAGTATCTCCAGGACCGGTGCACCCCTTCTTTAATGCAGTTTCTAAAATCAGAAAGAATTGAATTCAATGCTTTTTGTTCATTTTGCTTGTTTGTCGGATTTTGGGATGGACTCTTTGGCTTTGCTTTTCTTCTCCTCATTGGATTTTTCATGTTAAAAGTTGCAGAAGCCAGATGACAAGCTCATTTTGGTTCAACTTCAGCAACTGTGCATTGCATTGCCATGTAATGTAATGTAATGCAATGCTATCTATCTAGCTCTCCCTCTATACTTCCTTTTGGATAAACAGACATATTAGGCAAGCATTTTGGAGCTTTCACCTAAATAACTACAGGTGGTGAGATAAGCTGCACAATATAATTGACCTTTCAGTATATTGTTGCACACACACCATCTATTTAGCAAATGCCCTTGTTATCAACAGCAGCCTTTTAAACTCACCTGAGCTAACAGGTATGTGAGCTGGTTACTCTGCTGCGCTTAAAATTTCTTTTTTGGTTTGCTACAATGCCTTTTCTGAAACGTTGTCTCCCTCTGCTGGAACACTGACTTCTTTCATTTAATGCCTGCAGACTATAAAAGAGAAACCAACCCAAAAAGTTTGGTTGATTAGTCTGTGGCATTCTTTTAAACTGTTGCTTATGGCGGTCTCTGTGAGCTTCTCAGTGACATTCAGCCATCCAGGTATCCCGCCTGCAGTAGACGGAATGTGGCAATGGAACGCTGGCTGCGCGTGTCATAATAGGCTCTGAGCCTTTATATACCTGCGCACAGCAGCAGCCACCTTCAGTCTGCTGCTGGACAGCCAGCAGCAGCAGCAGGAGAGGTAATTAATCAGCAACCCTCCTGCTAAGGGTAGACAGCTGCTCGTTCCACCCCCCCCCCCCCCCGCCTCAATTGGTTCTCCTCCCTTCCAACGGTGTTGAGGCGGGTGGGAACAGCCGGGGGTTGAGGGTACTGTGCTAAAAGAGGTGGAGTTATGCAGATCTAAAACGCGTGGATTGCAGCAGCAGCAAGCCGAAAAGTGCAGGCATGTGAGGGATCTAGAGGTTGACAGCATGTCTTCTTAACGGGAGTCCAGGTGGCCATCTCCACAAATGGACTTTTCAGAATCCTTGGGTGGCACCGTAGTTGGAAACCAATTCTGGTTATCGCTTCTCGGCCTTTTGGCTAAGATCAAGTGTAGTATCTGTTCTTATCAGTTTAATATCTGATACGTCCCCTATCTGGGGACCATATATTAAATGGATTTTTAGAACAGGGAGATGGAAAAAGAGCTTGCTCTGTCCACTCCACGCATTGACCTGGTATTGCAGTATCTCCAGGACCGGTGCACCCCTTCTTTAATGCAGTTTCTAAAATCAGAAAGAATTGAATTCAATGCTTTTTGTTCATTTTGCTTGTTTGTCGGATTTTGGGATGGACTCTTTGGCTTTGCTTTTCTTCTCCTCATTGGATTTTTCATGTTAAAAGTTGCAGAAGCCAGATGACAAGCTCATTTTGGTTCAACTTCAGCAACTGTGCATTGCATTGCCATGTAATGTAATGTAATGCAATGCTATCTATCTAGCTCTCCCTCTATACTTCCTTTTGGATAAACAGACATATTAGGCAAGCATTTTGGAGCTTTCACCTAAATAACTACAGGTGGTGAGATAAGCTGCACAATATAATTGACCTTTCAGTATATTGTTGCACACACACCATCTATTTAGCAAATGCCCTTGTTATCAACAGCAGCCTTTTAAACTCACCTGAGCTAACAGGTATGTGAGCTGGTTACTCTGCTGCGCTTAAAATTTCTTTTTTGGTTTGCTACAATGCCTTTTCTGAAACGTTGTCTCCCTCTGCTGGAACACTGACTTCTTTCATTTAATGCCTGCAGACTATAAAAGAGAAACCAACCCAAAAAGTTTGGTTGATTAGTCTGTGGCATTCTTTTAAACTGTTGCTTATGGCGGTCTCTGTGAGCTTCTCAGTGACATTCAGCCATCCAGGTATCCCGCCTGCAGTAGACGGAATGTGGCAATGGAACGCTGGCTGCGCGTGTCATAATAGGCTCTGAGCCTTTATATACCTGCGCACAGCAGCAGCCACCTTCAGTCTGCTGCTGGACAGCCAGCAGCAGCAGCAGCAGGAGAGGTAATTAATCAGCAACCCTCCTGCTAAGGGTAGACAGCTGCTCGTTCCACCCCCCCCCCCGCCTTAATTGGTTCTCCTCCCTTCCAACGGTGTTGAGGCGGGTGGGAACAGCCGGGGGTTGAGGGTACTGTGCTAAAAGAGGTGGAGTTATGCAGATCTAAAACGCGTGGATTGCAGCAGCAGCAAGCCGAAAAGTGCAGGCATGTGAGGGATCTAGAGGTTGACAGCATGTCTTCTTAACGGGAGTCCAGGTGGCCATCTCCACAAATGGACTTTTCAGAATCCTTGGGTGGCACCGTAGTCGGAAACCAATTCTGGTTATCGCTTCTCGGCCTTTTGGCTAAGATCAAGTGTAGTATCTGTTCTTATCAGTTTAATATCTGATACGTCCCCTATCTGGGGACCATATATTAAATGGATTTTTAGAACAGGGAGATGGAAAAAGAGCTTGCTCTGTCCACTCCACGCATTGACCTGGTATTGCAGTATCTCCAGGACCGGTGCACCCCTTCTTTAATGCAGTTTCTAAAATCAGAAAGAATTGAATTCAATGCTTTTTGCTCATTTTGCTTGTTTGTCGGATTTTGGGATGGACTCTTTGGCTTTGCTTTTCTTCTCCTCATTGGATTTTTCATGTTAAAAGTTGCAGAAGCCATATGACAAGCTCATTTTGGTTCAACTTCAGCAACTGTGCATTGCATTGCCATGTAATGTAATGTAATGCAATGCTATCTATCTAGCTCTCCCTCTATACTTCCTTTTGGATAAACAGACATATTAGGCAAGCATTTTGGAGCTTTCACCTAAATAACTACAGGTGGTGAGATAAGCTGCACAATATAATTAACCTTTCAGTATATTGTTGCACACACACCATCTAATTAGCAAATGCCCTTGTTATCAACAGCGGCCTTTTAAACTCACCTGAGCTAACAGGTATGTGAGCTGGTTACTCTGCTGCGCTTAAAATTTCTTTTTTGGTTTGCTACAATGCCTTTTCTGAAACGTTGTCTCCCTCTGCTGGAACACTGACTTCTTTCATTTAATGCCTGCAGACTATAAAAGAGAAACCAACCCAAAAAGTTTGGTTGATTAGTCTGTGGCATTCTTTTAAACTGTTGCTTATGGCGGTCTCTGTGAGCTTCTCAGTGACATTCAGCCATCCAGGTATCCCGCCTGCAGTAGACGGAATGTGGCAATGGAACGCTGGCTGCGCGTGTCATAATAGGCTCTGAGCCTTTATATACCTGCGCACAGCAGCAGCCACCTTCAGTCTGCTGCTGGACAGCCAGCAGCAGCAGCAGCAGGAGAGGTAATTAATCAGCAACCCTCCTGCTAAGGGTAGACAGCTGCTCGTTCCACCCCCCCCCCCGCCTTAATTGGTTCTCCTCCCTTCCAACGGTGTTGAGGCGGGTGGGAACAGCCGGGGGTTGAGGGTACTGTGCTAAAAGAGGTGGAGTTATGCAGATCTAAAACGCGTGGATTGCAGCAGCAGCAAGCCGAAAAGTGCAGGCATGTGAGGGATCTAGAGGTTGACAGCATGTCTTCTTAACGGGAGTCCAGGTGGCCATCTCCACAAATGGACTTTTCAGAATCCTTGGGTGGCACCGTAGTCGGAAACCAATTCTGGTTATCGCTTCTCGGCCTTTTGGCTAAGATCAAGTGTAGTATCTGTTCTTATCAGTTTAATATCTGATACGTCCCCTATCTGGGGACCATATATTAAATGGATTTTTAGAACAGGGAGATGGAAAAAGAGCTTGCTCTGTCCACTCCACGCATTGACCTGGTATTGCAGTATCTCCAGGACCGGTGCACCCCTTCTTTAATGCAGTTTCTAAAATCAGAAAGAATTGAATTCAATGCTTTTTGTTCATTTTGCTTGTTTGTCGGATTTTGGGATGGACTCTTTGGCTTTGCTTTTCTTCTCCTCATTGGATTTTTCATGTTAAAAGTTGCAGAAGCCAGATGACAAGCTCATTTTGGTTCAACTTCAGCAACTGTGCATTGCATTGCCATGTAATGTAATGTAATGCAATGCTATCTATCTAGCTCTCCCTCTATACTTCCTTTTGGATAAACAGACATATTAGGCAAGCATTTTGGAGCTTTCACCTAAATAACTACAGGTGGTGAGATAAGCTGCACAATATAATTGACCTTTCAGTATATTGTTGCACACACACCATCTATTTAGCAAATGCCCTTGTTATCAACAGCAGCCTTTTAAACTCACCTGAGCTAACAGGTATGTGAGCTGGTTACTCTGCTGCGCTTAAAATTTCTTTTTTGGTTTGCTACAATGCCTTTTCTGAAACGTTGTCTCCCTCTGCTGGAACACTGACTTCTTTCATTTAATGCCTGCAGACTATAAAAGAGAAACCAACCCAAAAAGTTTGGTTGATTAGTCTGTGGCATTCTTTTAAACTGTTGCTTATGGCGGTCTCTGTGAGCTTCTCAGTGACATTCAGCCATCCAGGCATCCCGCATGCAGTAGACGGAATGTGGCAATGGAACGCTGGCTGCGCGTGTCATAATAGGCTCTGAGCCTTTATATACCTGCGCACAGCAGCAGCCACCTTCAGTCTGCTGCTGGACAGCCAGCAGCAGCAGCAGCAGGAGAGGTAATTAATCAGCAACCCTCCTGCTAAGGGTAGACAGCTGCTCGTTCCACCCCCCCCCCCGCCTTAATTGGTTCTCCTCCCTTCCAACGGTGTTGAGGCGGGTGGGAACAGCCGGGGGTTGAGGGTACTGTGCTAAAAGAGGTGGAGTTATGCAGATCTAAAACGCGTGGATTGCAGCAGCAGCAAGCCGAAAAGTGCAGGCATGTGAGGGATCTAGAGGTTGACAGCATGTCTTCTTAACGGGAGTCCAGGTGGCCATCTCCACAAATGGACTTTTCAGAATCCTTGGGTGGCACCGTAGTCGGAAACCAATTCTGGTTATCGCTTCTCGGCCTTTTGGCTAAGATCAAGTGTAGTATCTGTTCTTATCAGTTTAATATCTGATACGTCCCCTATCTGGGGACCATATATTAAATGGATTTTTAGAACAGGGAGATGGAAAAAGAGCTTGCTCTGTCCACTCCACGCATTGACCTGGTATTGCAGTATCTCCAGGACCGGTGCACCCCTTCTTTAATGCAGTTTCTAAAATCAGAAAGAATTGAATTCAATGCTTTTTGTTCATTTTGCTTGTTTGTCGGATTTTGGGATGGACTCTTTGGCTTTGCTTTTCTTCTCCTCATTGGATTTTTCATGTTAAAAGTTGCAGAAGCCAGATGACAAGCTCATTTTGGTTCAACTTCAGCAACTGTGCATTGCATTGCCATGTAATGTAATGTAATGCAATGCTATCTATCTAGCTCTCCCTCTATACTTCCTTTTGGATAAACAGACATATTAGGCAAGCATTTTGGAGCTTTCACCTAAATAACTACAGGTGGTGAGATAAGCTGCACAATATAATTGACCTTTCAGTATATTGTTGCACACACACCATCTATTTAGCAAATGCCCTTGTTATCAACAGCAGCCTTTTAAACTCACCTGAGCTAACAGGTATGTGAGCTGGTTACTCTGCTGCGCTTAAAATTTCTTTTTTGGTTTGCTACAATGCCTTTTCTGAAACGTTGTCTCCCTCTGCTGGAACACTGACTTCTTTCATTTAATGCCTGCAGACTATAAAAGAGAAACCAACCCAAAAAGTTTGGTTGATTAGTCTGTGGCATTCTTTTAAACTGTTGCTTATGGCGGTCTCTGTGAGCTTCTCAGTGACATTCAGCCATCCAGGTATCCCGCCTGCAGTAGACGGAATGTGGCAATGGAACGCTGGCTGCGCGTGTCATAATAGGCTCTGAGCCTTTATATACCTGCGCACAGCAGCAGCCACCTTCAGTCTGCTGCTGGACAGCCAGCAGCAGCAGCAGCAGGAGAGGTAATTAATCAGCAACCCTCCTGCTAAGGGTAGACAGCTGCTCGTTCCACCCCCCCCCCCCCGCCTTAATTGGTTCTCCTCCCTTCCAACGGTGTTGAGGCGGGTGGGAACAGCCGGGGGTTGAGGGTACTGTGCTAAAAGAGGTGGAGTTATGCAGATCTAAAACGCGTGGATTGCAGCAGCAGCAAGCCGAAAAGTGCAGGCATGTGAGGGATCTAGAGGTTGACAGCATGTCTTCTTAACGGGAGTCCAGGTGGCCATCTCCATAAATGGACTTTTCAGAATCCTTGGGTGGCACCGTAGTCGGAAACCAATTCTGGTTATCGCTTCTCGGCCTTTTGGCTAAGATCAAGTGTAGTATCTGTTCTTATCAGTTTAATATCTGATACGTCCCCTATCTGGGGACCATATATTAAATGGATTTTTAGAACAGGGAGATGGAAAAAGAGCTTGCTCTGTCCACTCCACGCATTGACCTGGTATTGCAGTATCTCCAGGACCGGTGCACCCCTTCTTTAATGCAGTTTCTAAAATCAGAAAGAATTGAATTCAATGCTTTTTGTTCATTTTGCTTATTTGTCGGATTTTGGGATGGACTCTTTGGCTTTGCTTTTGTTCTCCTCATTGGATTTTTCATGTTAAAAGTTGCAGAAGCCAGATGACAAGCTCATTTTGGTTCAACTTCAGCAACTGTGCATTGCATTGCCATGTAATGTAATGTAATGCAATGCTATCTATCTAGCTCTCCCTCTATACTTCCTTTTGGATAAACAGACATATTAGGCAAGCATTTTGGAGCTTTCACCTAAATAACTACAGGTGGTGAGATAAGCTGCACAATATAATTGACCTTTCAGTATATTGTTGCACACACACCATCTATTTAGCAAATGCCCTTGTTATCAACAGCAGCCTTTTAAACTCACCTGAGCTAACAGATATGTGAGCTGGTTACTCTGCTGCGCTTAAAATTTCTTTTTTGGTTTGCTACAATGCCTTTTCTGAAACGTTGTCTCCCTCTGCTGGAACACTGACTTCTTTCATTTAATGCCTGCAGACTATAAAAGAGAAACCAACCCAAAAAGTTTGGTTGATTAGTCTGTGGCATTCTTTTAAACTGTTGCTTATGGCGGTCTCTGTGAGCTTCTCAGTGACATTCAGCCATCCAGGTATCCCGCCTGCAGTAGACGGAATGTGGCAATGGAACGCTGGCTGCGCGTGTCATAATAGGCTCTGAGCCTTTATATACCTGCGCACAGCAGCAGCCACCTTCAGTCTGCTGCTGGACAGCCAGCAGCAGCAGCAGCAGCAGGAGAGGTAATTAATCAGCAACCCTCCTGCTAAGGGTAGACAGCTGCTCGTTCCACCCCCCCCCCCCCCCGCCTTAATTGGTTCTCCTCCCTTCCAACAGTGTTGAGGCGGGTGGGAACAGCCGGGGGTTGAGGGTACTGTGCTAAAAGAGGTGGAGTTATGCAGATCTAAAACGCGTGGATTGCAGCAGCAGCAAGCCGAAAAGTGCAGGCATGTGAGGGATCTAGAGGTTGACAGCATGTCTTCTTAACGGGAGTCCAGGTGGCCATCTCCACAAATGGACTTTTCAGAATCCTTGGGTGGCACCGTAGTCGGAAACCAATTCTGGTTATCGCTTCTCGGCCTTTTGGCTAAGATCAAGTGTAGTATCTGTTCTTATCAGTTTAATATCTGATACGTCCCCTATCTGGGGACCATATATTAAATGGATTTTTAGAACAGGGAGATGGAAAAAGAGCTTGCTCTGTCCACTCCACGCATTGACCTGGTATTGCAGTATCTCCAGGACCGGTGCACCCCTTCTTTAATGCAGTTTCTAAAATCAGAAAGAATTGAATTCAATGCTTTTTGTTCATTTTGCTTGTTTGTCGGATTTTGGGATGGACTCTTTGGCTTTGCTTTTCTTCTCCTCATTGGATTTTTCATGTTAAAAGTTGCAGAAGCCAGATGACAAGCTCATTTTGGTTCAACTTCAGCAACTGTGCATTGCATTGCCATGTAATGTAATGTAATGCAATGCTATCTATCTAGCTCTCCCTCTATACTTCCTTTTGGATAAACAGACATATTAGGCAAGCATTTTGGAGCTTTCACCTAAATAACTACAGGTGGTGAGATAAGCTGCACAATATAATTGACCTTTCAGTATATTGTTGCACACACACCATCTATTTAGCAAATGCCCTTGTTATCAACAGCAGCCTTTTAAACTCACCTGAGCTAACAGGTATGTGAGCTGGTTACTCTGCTGCGCTTAAAATTTCTTTTTTGGTTTGCTACAATGCCTTTTCTGAAACGTTGTCTCCCTCTGCTGGAACACTGACTTCTTTCATTTAATGCCTGCAGACTATAAAAGAGAAACCAACCCAAAAAGTTTGGTTGATTAGTCTGTGGCATTCTTTTAAACTGTTGCTTATGGCGGTCTCTGTGAGCTTCTCAGTGACATTCAGCCATCCAGGTATCCCGCCTGCAGTAGACGGAATGTGGCAATGGAACGCTGGCTGCGCGTGTCATAATAGGCTCTGAGCCTTTATATACCTGCGCACAGCAGCAGCCACCTTCAGTCTGCTGCTGGACAGCCAGCAGCAGCAGCAGCAGGAGAGGTAATTAATCAGCAACCCTCCTGCTAAGGGTAGACAGCTGCTCGTTCCACCCCCCCCCCCCGCCTTAATTGGTTCTCCTCCCTTCCAACGGTGTTGAGGCGGGTGGGAACAGCCGGGGGTTGAGGGTACTGTGCTAAAAGAGGTGGAGTTATGCAGATCTAAAACGCGTGGATTGCAGCAGCAGCAAGCCGAAAAGTGCAGGCATGTGAGGGATCTAGAGGTTGACAGCATGTCTTCTTAACGGGAGTCCAGGTGGCCATCTCCATAAATGGACTTTTCAGAATCCTTGGGTGGCACCGTAGTCGGAAACCAATTCTGGTTATCGCTTCTCGGCCTTTTGGCTAAGATCAAGTGTAGTATCTGTTCTTATCAGTTTAATATCTGATACGTCCCCTATCTGGGGACCATATATTAAATGGATTTTTAGAACAGGGAGATGGAAAAAGAGCTTGCTCTGTCCACTCCACGCATTGACCTGGTATTGCAGTATCTCCAGGACCGGTGCACCCCTTCTTTAATGCAGTTTCTAAAATCAGAAAGAATTGAATTCAATGCTTTTTGTTCATTTTGCTTGTTTGTCGGATTTTGGAATGGACTCTTTGGCTTTGCTTTTCTTCTCCTCATTGGATTTTTCATGTTAAAAGTTGCAGAAGCCAGATGACAAGCTCATTTTGGTTCAACTTCAGCAACTGTGCATTGCATTGCCATGTAATGTAATGTAATGCAATGCTATCTATCTAGCTCTCCCTCTATACTTCCTTTTGGATAAACAGACATATTAGGCAAGCATTTTGGAGCTTTCACCTAAATAACTACAGGTGGTGAGATAAGCTGCACAATATAATTGACCTTTCAGTATATTGTTGCACACACACCATCTATTTAGCAAATGCCCTTGTTATCAACAGCAGCCTTTTAAACTCACCTGAGCTAACAGGTATGTGAGCTGGTTACTCTGCTGCGCTTAAAATTTCTATTTTGGTTTGCTACAATGCCTTTTCTGAAACGTTGTCTCCCTCTGCTGGAACACTGACTTCTTTCATTTAATGCCTGCAGACTATAAAAGAGAAACCAACCCAAAAAGTTTGGTTGATTAGTCTGTGGCATTCTTTTAAACTGTTGCTTATGGCGGTCTCTGTGAGCTTCTCAGTGACATTCAGCCATCCAGGTATCCCGCCTGCAGTAGACGGAATGTGGCAATGGAACGCTGGCTGCGCGTGTCATAATAGGCTCTGAGCCTTTATATACCTGCGCACAGCAGCAGCCACCTTCAGTCTGCTGCTGGACAGCCAGCAGCAGCAGCAGCAGGAGAGGTAATTAATCAGCAACCCTCCTGCTAAGGGTAGACAGCTGCTCGTTCCACCCCCCCCCGCCTTAATTGGTTCTCCTCCCTTCCAACGGTGTTGAGGCGGGTGGGAACAGCCGGGGGTTGAGGGTACTGTGCTAAAAGAGGTGGAGTTATGCAGATCTAAAACGCGTGGATTGCAGCAGCAGCAAGCCGAAAAGTGCAGGCATGTGAGGGATCTAGAGGTTGACAGCATGTCTTCTTAACGGGAGTCCAGGTGGCCATCTCCACAAATGGACTTTTCGGAATCCTTGGGTGGCACCGTAGTCGGAAACCAATTCTGGTTATCGCTTCTCGGCCTTTTGGCTAAGATCAAGTGTAGTATCTGTTCTTATCAGTTTAATATCTGATACGTCCCCTATCTGGGGACCATATATTAAATGGATTTTTAGAACAGGGAGATGGAAAAAGAGCTTGCTCTGTCCACTCCACGCATTGACCTGGTATTGCAGTATCTCCAGGACCGGTGCACCCCTTCTTTAATGCAGTTTCTAAAATCAGAAAGAATTGAATTCAATGCTTTTTGTTCATTTTGCTTGTTTGTCGGATTTTGGGATGGACTCTTTGGCTTTGCTTTTCTTCTCCTCATTGGATTTTTCATGTTAAAAGTTGCAGAAGCCAGATGACAAGCTCATTTTGGTTCAACTTCAGCAACTGTGCATTGCATTGCCATGTAATGTAATGTAATGCAATGCTATCTATCTAGCTCTCCCTCTATACTTCCTTTTGGATAAACAGACATATTAGGCAAGCATTTTGGAGCTTTCACCTAAATAACTACAGGTGGTGAGATAAGCTGCACAATATAATTGACCTTTCAGTATATTGTTGCACACACACCATCTATTTAGCAAATGCCCTTGTTATCAACAGCAGCCTTTTAAACTCACCTGAGCTAACAGGTATGTGAGCTGGTTACTCTGCTGCGCTTAAAATTTCTTTTTTGGTTTGCTACAATGCCTTTTCTGAAACGTTGTCTCCCTCTGCTGGAACACTGACTTCTTTCATTTAATGCCTGCAGACTATAAAAGAGAAACCAACCCAAAAAGTTTGGTTGATTAGTCTGTGGCATTCTTTTAAACTGTTGCTTATGGCGGTCTCTGTGAGCTTCTCAGTGACATTCAGCCATCCAGGTATCCCGCCTGCAGTAGACGGAATGTGGCAATGGAACGCTGGCTGCGCGTGTCATAATAGGCTCTGAGCCTTTATATACCTGCGCACAGCAGCAGCCACCTTCAGTCTGCTGCTGGACAGCCAGCAGCAGCAGCAGCAGGAGAGGTAATTAATCAGCAACCCTCCTGCTAAGGGTAGACAGCTGCTCGTTCCACCCCCCACCCCCCCGCCTTAATTGGTTCTCCTCCCTTCCAACGGTGTTGAGGCGGGTGGGAACAGCCGGGGGTTGAGGGTACTGTGCTAAAAGAGGTGGAGTTATGCAGATCTAAAACGCGTGGATTGCAGCAGCAGCAAGCCGAAAAGTGCAGGCATGTGAGGGATCTAGAGGTTGACAGCATGTCTTCTTAACGGGAGTCCAGGTGGCCATCTCCACAAATGGACTTTTCAGAATCCTTGGGTGGCACCGTAGTCGGAAATCAATTCTGGTTATCGCTTCTCGGCCTTTTGGCTAAGATCAAGTGTAGTATCTGTTCTTATCAGTTTAATATCTGATACGTCCCCTAACTGGGGACCATATATTAAATGGATTTTTAGAACAGGGAGATGGAAAAAGAGCTTGCTCTGTCCACTCCACGCATTGACCTGGTATTGCAGTATCTCCAGGACCGGTGCACCCCTTCTTTAATGCAGTTTCTAAAATCAGAAAGAATTGAATTCAATGCTTTTTGTTCATTTTGCTTGTTTGTCGGATTTTGGGATGGACTCTTTGGCTTTGCTTTTCTTCTCCTCATTGGATTTTTCATGTTAAAAGTTGCAGAAGCCAGATGACAAGCTCATTTTGGTTCAACTTCAGCAACTGTGCATTGCATTGCCATGTAATGTAATGTAATGCAATGCTATCTATCTAGCTCTCCCTCTATACTTCCTTTTGGATAAACAGACATATTAGGCAAGCATTTTGGAGCTTTCACCTAAATAACTACAGGTGGTGAGATAAGCTGCACAATATAATTGACCTTTCAGTATATTGTTGCACACACACCATCTATTTAGCAAATGCCCTTGTTATCAACAGCAGCCTTTTAAACTCACCTGAGCTAACAGGTATGTGAGCTGGTTACTCTGCTGCGCTTAAAATTTCTTTTTTGGTTTGCTACAATGCCTTTTCTGAAACGTTGTCTCCCTCTGCTGGAACACTGACTTCTTTCATTTAATGCCTGCAGACTATAAAAGAGAAACCAACCCAAAAAGTTTGGTTGATTAGTCTGTGGCATTCTTTTAAACTGTTGCTTATGGCGGTCTCTGTGAGCTTCTCAGTGACATTCAGCCATCCAGGTATCCCGCCTGCAGTAGACGGAATGTGGCAATGGAACGCTGGCTGCGCGTGTCATAATAGGCTCTGAGCCTTTATATACCTGCGCACAGCAGCAGCCACCTTCAGTCTGCTGCTGGACAGCCAGCAGCAGCAGCAGGAGAGGTAATTAATCAGCAACCCTCCTGCTAAGGGTAGACAGCTGCTCGTTCCACCCCCCCCCCCCGCCTTAATTGGTTCTCCTCCCTTCCAACGGTGTTGAGGCGGGTGGGAACAGCCGGGGGTTGAGGGTACTGTGCTAAAAGAGGTGGAGTTATGCAGATCTAAAACGCGTGGATTGCAGCAGCAGCAAGCCGAAAAGTGCAGGCATGTGAGGGATCTAGAGGTTGACAGCATGTCTTCTTAACGGGAGTCCAGGTGGCCATCTCCACAAATGGACTTTTCAGAATCCTTGGGTGGCACCGTAGTCGGAAACCAATTCTGGTTATCGCTTCTCGGCCTTTTGGCTAAGATCAAGTGTAGTATCTGTTCTTATCAGTTTAATATCTGATACGTCCCCTATCTCGGGACCATATATTAAATGGATTTTTAGAACAGGGAGATGGAAAAAGAGCTTGCTCTGTCCACTCCACGCATTGACCTGGTATTGCAGTATCTCCAGGACCGGTGCACCCCTTCTTTAATGCAGTTTCTAAAATCAGAAAGAATTGAATTCAATGCTTTTTGTTCATTTTGCTTGTTTGTCGGATTTTGGGATGGACTCTTTGGCTTTGCTTTTCTTCTCCTCATTGGATTTTTCATGTTAAAAGTTGCAGAAGCCAGATGACAAGCTCATTTTGGTTCAACTTCAGCAACTGTGCATTGCATTGCCATGTAATGTAATGTAATGCAATGCTATCTATCTAGCTCTCCCTCTATACTTCCTTTTGGATAAACAGACATATTAGGCAAGCATTTTGGAGCTTTCACCTAAATAACTACAGGTGGTGAGATAAGCTGCACAATATAATTGACCTTTCAGTATATTGTTGCACACACACCATCTATTTAGCAAATGCCCTTGTTATCAACAGCAGCCTTTTAAACTCACCTGAGCTAACAGGTATGTGAGCTGGTTACTCTGCTGCGCTTAAAATTTCTATTTTGGTTTGCTACAATGCCTTTTCTGAAACGTTGTCTCCCTCTGCTGGAACACTGACTTCTTTCATTTAATGCCTGCAGACTATAAAAGAGAAACCAACCCAAAAAGTTTGGTTGATTAGTCTGTGGCATTCTTTTAAACTGTTGCTTATGGCGGTCTCTGTGAGCTTCTCAGTGACATTCAGCCATCCAGGTATCCCGCCTGCAGTAGACGGAATGTGGCAATGGAACGCTGGCTGCGCGTGTCATAATAGGCTCTGAGCCTTTATATACCTGCGCACAGCAGCAGCCACCTTCAGTCTGCTGCTGGACAGCCAGCAGCAGCAGCAGCAGGAGAGGTAATTAATCAGCAACCCTCCTGCTAAGGGTAGACAGCTGCTCGTTCCACCCCCCCCCCCGCCTTAATTGGTTCTCCTCCCTTCCAACGGTGTTGAGGCGGGTGGGAACAGCCGGGGGTTGAGGGTACTGTGCTAAAAGAGGTGGAGTTATGCAGATCTAAAACGCGTGGATTGCAGCAGCAGCAAGCCGAAAAATGCAGGCATGTGAGGGATCTAGAGGTTGACAGCATGTCTTCTTAACGGGAGTCCAGGTGGCCATCTCCACAAATGGACTTTTCAGAATCCTTGGGTGGCACCGTAGTCGGAAACCAATTCTGGTTATCGCTTCTCGGCCTTTTGGCTAAGATCAAGTGTAGTATCTGTTCTTATCAGTTTAATATCTGATACGTCCCCTATCTGGGGACCATATATTAAATGGATTTTTAGAACAGGGAGATGGAAAAAGAGCTTGCTCTGTCCACTCCACGCATTGACCTGGTATTGCAGTATCTCCAGGACCGGTGCACCCCTTCTTTAATGCAGTTTCTAAAATCAGAAAGAATTGAATTCAATGCTTTTTGTTCATTTTGCTTATTTGTCGGATTTTGGGATGGACTCTTTGGCTTTGCTTTTCTTCTCCTCATTGGATTTTTCATGTTAAAAGTTGCAGAAGCCAGATGACAAGCTCATTTTGGTTCAACTTCAGCAACTGTGCATTGCATTGCCATGTAATGTAATGTAATGCAATGCTATCTATCTAGCTCTCCCTCTATACTTCCTTTTGGATAAACAGACATATTAGGCAAGCATTTTGGAGCTTTCACCTAAATAACTACAGGTGGTGAGATAAGCTGCACAATATAATTGACCTTTCAGTATATTGTTGCACACACACCATCTATTTAGCAAATGCCCTTGTTATCAACAGCAGCCTTTTAAACTCACCTGAGCTAACAGGTATGTGAGCTGGTTACTCTGCTGCGCTTAAAATTTCTTTTTTGGTTTGCTACAATGCCTTTTCTGAAACGTTGTCTCCCTCTGCTGGAACACTGACTTCTTTCATTTAATGCCTGCAGACTATAAAAGAGAAACCAACCCAAAAAGTTTGGTTGATTAGTCTGTGGCATTCTTTTAAACTGTTGCTTATGGCGGTCTCTGTGAGCTTCTCAGTGACATTCAGCCATCCAGGTATCCCGCCTGCAGTAGACGGAATGTGGCAATGGAACGCTGGCTGCGCGTGTCATAATAGGCTCTGAGCCTTTATATACCTGCGCACAGCAGCAGCCACCTTCAGTCTGCTGCTGGACAGCCAGCAGCAGCAGCAGCAGGAGAGGTAATTAATCAGCAACCCTCCTGCTAAGGGTAGACAGCTGCTCGTTCCACCCCCCCCCCGCCTTAATTGGTTCTCCTCCCTTCCAACGGTGTTGAGGCGGGTGGGAACAGCCGGGGGTTGAGGGTACTGTGCTAAAAGAGGTGGAGTTATGCAGATCTAAAACGCGTGGATTGCAGCAGCAGCAAGCCGAAAAGTGCAGGCATGTGAGGGATCTAGAGGTTGACAGCATGTCTTCTTAACGGGAGTCCAGGTGGCCATCTCCACAAATGGACTTTTCAGAATCCTTGGGTGGCACCGTAGTCGGAAACCAATTCTGGTTATCGCTTCTCGGCCTTTTGGCTAAGATCAAGTGTAGTATCTTTCGAAAAGGCGGTTTTGGATGTTGGCCGCCCTAGTAGATTCATACATTATGCACACTGGGGTTTAGGCGCTTGTTAGTACGCCAGGTGGCTAATATAGTCATCTGTTGGAAAGCATGGCCCCCCAGGATCGACGCCATTGGGCCGGTGAAGATCGAAAGCCCGAAGTGTGAAGTGCCCCAGGAGTGGTGACCCTGGGGTGCCTTAACTCACTGGGATTGGGAACCCCACTTGAGTTTATGGCACATTTGCACAAGCACTTCAAATTTTCTTTCTTTGCACACACCCTTATTCCGGGCCTTCTGGCCTTAGGATGGGGAATTTTTCAATTCCCGGTCGAAGGTCCGGGCAGTATTATACTGTGAAACCTTCACTATTTATTTAATTTCTTTGTCACTGTGTGTCCACTTATTCACGTGTGTCACGTCCTACTAGGATTTTGTCGGGATGCGGTTCCCTTAGGGGTTCCTCTCTTGGCAGGTCTAGGGGGGGAGTGTGTGGCCATCAGGTTCCGCTCCCCCCTGAAACCCCTGGCTCTCCTCTTTCGGGAGGAGAGCGTTGTTGGCTCCCCTCTTCCGGGAGGGGAGCACAGTCTTTGGCTCCCAGTGCCTTGCTCGGGTGAGAACTCGGGCAGGTGCTGGGGGTAAGATTGGGTCGCCTCTGGCTTCGGCTGGAGGTGGCTGTTTGTCCCTGTTCCTCGCTGTGGCCTTTTGGCTCGGAGGGACAGGGAATGGTTTGGGGGACCCTTCTCCTTTTGGAGAGGGTTTCAAGAAGACCAGCATCCTAGTGCACTTTTTTTGTGGCACTTGTCACTTTTTTAAGCGCACTCGGGTTTTGTACACGATTTCGGGCTTTCGATAAAAAAAAAAAAAAATCTGTTCTTATCAGTTTAATATCTGATACGTCCCCTATCTGGGGACCATATATTAAATGGATTTTTAGAACAGGGAGATGGAAAAAGAGCTTGCTCTGTCCACTCCACGCATTGACCTGGTATTGCAGTATCTCCAGGACCGGTGCACCCCTTCTTTAATGCAGTTTCTAAAATCAGAAAGAATTGAATTCAATGCTTTTTGTTCATTTTGCTTGTTTGTCGGATTTTGGGATGGACTCTTTGGCTTTGCTTTTCTTCTCCTCATTGGATTTTTCATGTTAAAAGTTGCAGAAGCCAGATGACAAGCTCATTTTGGTTCAACTTCAGCAACTGTGCATTGCATTGCCATGTAATGTAATGTAATGCAATGCTATCTATCTAGCTCTCCCTCTATACTTCCTTTTGGATAAACAGACATATTAGGCAAGCATTTTGGAGCTTTCACCTAAATAACTACAGGTGGTGAGATAAGCTGCACAATATAATTGACCTTTCAGTATATTGTTGCACACACACCATCTATTTAGCAAATGCCCTTGTTATCAACAGCAGCCTTTTAAACTCACCTGAGCTAACAGGTATGTGAGCTGGTTACTCTGCTGCGCTTAAAATTTCTTTTTTGGTTTGCTACAATGCCTTTTCTGAAACGTTGTCTCCCTCTGCTGGAACACTGACTTCTTTCATTTAATGCCTGCAGACTATAAAAGAGAAACCAACCCAAAAAGTTTGGTTGATTAGTCTGTGGCATTCTTTTAAACTGTTGCTTATGGCGGTCTCTGTGAGCTTCTCAGTGACATTCAGCCATCCAGGTATCCCGCCTGCAGTAGACGGAATGTGGCAATGGAACGCTGGCTGCGCGTGTCATAATAGGCTCTGAGCCTTTATATACCTGCGCACAGCAGCAGCCACCTTCAGTCTGCTGCTGGACAGCCAGCAGCAGCAGCAGCAGGAGAGGTAATTAATCAGCAACCCTCCTGCTAAGGGTAGACAGCTGCTCGTTCCACCCCCCCCCCGCCTTAATTGGTTCTCCTCCCTTCCAACGGTGTTGAGGCGGGTGGGAACAGCCGGGGGTTGAGGGTACTGTGCTAAAAGAGGTGGAGTTATGCAGATCTAAAACGCGTGGATTGCAGCAGCAGCAAGCCGAAAAGTGCAGGCATGTGAGGGATCTAGAGGTTGACAGCATGTCTTCTTAACGGGAGACCAGGTGGCCATCTCCATTAATGGACTTTTCAGAATCCTTGGGTGGCACCGTAGTCGGAAACCAATTCTGGTTATCGCTTCTCGGCCTTTTGGCTAAGATCAAGTGTAGTATCTGTTCTTATCAGTTTAATATCTGATACGTCCCCTATCTGGGGACCATATATTAAATGGATTTTTAGAACAGGGAGATGGAAAAAGAGCTTGCTCTGTCCACTCCACGCATTGACCTGGTATTGCAGTATCTCCAGGACCGGTGCACCCCTTCTTTAATGCAGTTTCTAAAATCAGAAAGAATTGAATTCAATGCTTTTTGTTCATTTTGCTTGTTTGTCGGATTTTGGGATGGACTCTTTGGCTTTGCTTTTCTTCTCCTCATTGGATTTTTCATGTTAAAAGTTGCAGAAGCCAGATGACAAGCTCATTTTGGTTCAACTTCAGCAACTGTGCATTGCATTGCCATGTAATGTAATGTAATGCAATGCTATCTATCTAGCTCTCCCTCTATACTTCCTTTTGGATAAACAGACATATTAGGCAAGCATTTTGGAGCTTTCACCTAAATAACTACAGGTGGTGAGATAAGCTGCACAATATAATTGACCTTTCAGTATATTGTTGCACACACACCATCTATTTAGCAAATGCCCTTGTTATCAACAGCAGCCTTTTAAACTCACCTGAGCTAACAGGTATGTGAGCTGGTTACTCTGCTGCGCTTAAAATTTCTTTTTTGGTTTGCTACAATGCCTTTTCTGAAACGTTGTCTCCCTCTGCTGGAACACTGACTTCTTTCATTTAATGCCTGCAGACTATAAAAGAGAAACCAACCCAAAAAGTTTGGTTGATTAGTCTGTGGCATTCTTTTAAACTGTTGCTTATGGCGGTCTCTGTGAGCTTCTCAGTGACATTCAGCCATCCAGGTATCCCGCCTGCAGTAGACGGAATGTGGCAATGGAACGCTGGCTGCGCGTGTCATAATAGGCTCTGAGCCTTTATATACCTGCGCACAGCAGCAGCCACCTTCAGTCTGCTGCTGGACAGCCAGCAGCAGCAGCAGCAGGAGAGGTAATTAATCAGCAACCCTCCTGCTAAGGGTAGACAGCTGCTCGTTCCACCCCCCCCCCGCCTTAATTGGTTCTCCTCCCTTCCAACGGTGTTGAGGCGGGTGGGAACAGCCGGGGGTTGAGGGTACTGTGCTAAAAGAGGTGGAGTTATGCAGATCTAAAACGCGTGGATTGCAGCAGCAGCAAGCCGAAAAGTGCAGGCATGTGAGGGATCTAGAGGTTGACAGCATGTCTTCTTAACGGGAGTCCAGGTGGCCATCTCCACAAATGGACTTTTCAGAATCCTTGGGTGGCACCGTAGTCGGAAACCAATTCTGGTTATCGCTTCTCGGCCTTTTGGCTAAGATCAAGTGTAGTATCTGTTCTTATCAGTTTAATATCTGATACGTCCCCTATCTGGGGACCATATATTAAATGGATTTTTAGAACAGGGAGATGGAAAAAGAGCTTGCTCTGTCCACTCCACGCATTGACCTGGTATTGCAGTATCTCCAGGACCGGTGCACCCCTTCTTTAATGCAGTTTCTAAAATCAGAAAGAATTGAATTCAATGCTTTTTGTTCATTTTGCTTGTTTGTCGGATTTTGGGATGGACTCTTTGGCTTTGCTTTTCTTCTCCTCATTGGATTTTTCATGTTAAAAGTTGCAGAAGCCAGATGACAAGCTCATTTTGGTTCAACTTCAGCAACTGTGCATTGCATTGCCATGTAATGTAATGTAATGCAATGCTATCTATCTAGCTCTCCCTCTATACTTCCTTTTGGATAAACAGACATATTAGGCAAGCATTTTGGAGCTTTCACCTAAATAACTACAGGTGGTGAGATAAGCTGCACAATATAATTGACCTTTCAGTATATTGTTGCACACACACCATCTATTTAGCAAATGCCCTTGTTATCAACAGCAGCCTTTTAAACTCACCTGAGCTAACAGGTATGTGAGCTGGTTACTCTGCTGCGCTTAAAATTTCTTTTTTGGTTTGCTACAATGCCTTTTCTGAAACGTTGTCTCCCTCTGCTGGAACACTGACTTCTTTCATTTAATGCCTGCAGACTATAAAAGAGAAACCAACCCAAAAAGTTTGGTTGATTAGTCTGTGGCATTCTTTTAAACTGTTGCTTATGGCGGTCTCTGTGAGCTTCTCAGTGACATTCAGCCATCCAGGTATCCCGCCTGCAGTAGACGGAATGTGGCAATGGAACGCTGGCTGCGCGTGTCATAATAGGCTCTGAGCCTTTATATACCTGCGCACAGCAGCAGCCACCTTCAGTCTGCTGCTGGACAGCCAGCAGCAGCAGCAGCAGCAGCAGGAGAGGTAATTAATCAGCAACCCTCCTGCTAAGGGTAGACAGCTGCTCGTTCCACCCCCCCCCCGCCTTAATTGGTTCTCCTCCCTTCCAACGGTGTTGAGGCGGGTGGGAACAGCCGGGGGTTGAGGGTACTGTGCTAAAAGAGGTGGAGTTATGCAGATCTAAAACGCGTGGATTGCAGCAGCAGCAAGCCGAAAAGTGCAGGCATGTGAGGGATCTAGAGGTTGACAGCATGTCTTCTTAACGGGAGTCCAGGTGGCCATCTCCACAAATGGACTTTTCAGAATCCTTGGGTGGAACCGTAGTCGGAAACCAATTCTGGTTATCGCTTCTCGGCCTTTTGGCTAAGATCAAGTGTAGTATCTGTTCTTATCAGTTTAATATCTGATACGTCCCCTATCTGGGGACCATATATTAAATGGATTTTTAGAACAGGGAGATGGAAAAAGAGCTTGCTCTGTCCACTCCACGCATTGACCTGGTATTGCAGTATCTCTAGGACCGGTGCACCCCTTCTTTAATGCAGTTTCTAAAATCAGAAAGAATTGAATTCAATGCTTTTTGTTCATTTTGCTTGTTTGTCGGATTTTGGGATGGACTCTTTGGCTTTGCTTTTCTTCTCCTCATTGGATTTTTCATGTTAAAAGTTGCAGAAGCCAGATGACAAGGTCATTTTGGTTCAACTTCAGCAACTGTGCATTGCATTGCCATGTAATGTAATGTAATGCAATGCTATCTATCTAGCTCTCCCTCTATACTTCCTTTTGGATAAACAGACATATTAGGCAAGCATTTTGGAGCTTTCACCTAAATAACTACAGGTGGTGAGATAAGCTGCACAATATAATTGACCTTTCAGTATATTGTTGCACACACACCATCTATTTAGCAAATGCCCTTGTTATCAACAGCAGCCTTTTAAACTCACCTGAGCTAACAGGTATGTGAGCTGGTTACTCTGCTGCGCTTAAAATTTCTTTTTTGGTTTGCTACAATGCCTTTTCTGAAACGTTGTCTCCCTCTGCTGGAACACTGACTTCTTTCATTTAATGCCTGCAGACTATAAAAGAGAAACCAACCCAAAAAGTTTGGTTGATTAGTCTGTGGCATTCTTTTAAACTGTTGCTTATGGCGGTCTCTGTGAGCTTCTCAGTGACATTCAGCCATCCAGGTATCCCGCCTGCAGTAGACGGAATGTGGCAATGGAACGCTGGCTGCGCGTGTCATAATAGGCTCTGAGCCTTTATATACCTGCGCACAGCAGCAGCCACCTTCAGTCTGCTGCTGGACAGCCAGCAGCAGCAGCAGCAGGAGAGGTAATTAATCAGCAACCCTCCTGCTAAGGGTAGACAGCTGCTCGTTCCACCCCCCCCCCGCCTTAATTGGTTCTCCTCCCTTCCAACGGTGTTGAGGCGGGTGGGAACAGCCGGGGGTTGAGGGTACTGTGCTAAAAGAGGTGGAGTTATGCAGATCTAAAACGCGTGGATTGCAGCAGCAGCAAGCCGAAAAGTGCAGGCATGTGAGGGATCTAGAGGTTGACAGCATGTCTTCTTAACGGGAGTCCAGGTGGCCATCTCCACAAATGGACTTTTCAGAATCCTTGGGTGGCACCGTAGTCTGAAACCAATTCTGGTTATCGCTTCTCGGCCTTTTGGCTAAGATCAAGTGTAGTATCTGTTCTTATCAGTTTAATATCTGATACGTCCCCTATCTGGGGACCATATATTAAATGGATTTTTAGAACAGGGAGATGGAAAAAGAGCTTGCTCTGTCCACTCCACGCATTGACCTGGTATTGCAGTATCTCCAGGACCGGTGCACCCCTTCTTTAATGCAGTTTCTAAAATCAGAAAGAATTGAATTCAATGCTTTTTGTTCATTTTGCTTGTTTGTCGGATTTTGGGATGGACTCTTTGGCTTTGCTTTTCTTCTCCTCATTGGATTTTTCATGTTAAAAGTTGCAGAAGCCAGATGACAAGCTCATTTTGGTTCAACTTCAGCAACTGTGCATTGCATTGCCATGTAATGTAATGTAATGCAATGCTATCTATCTAGCTCTCCCTCTATACTTCCTTTTGGATAAACAGACATATTAGGCAAGCATTTTGGAGCTTTCACCTAAATAACTACAGGTGGTGAGATAAGCTGCACAATATAATTGACCTTTCAGTATATTGTTGCACACACACCATCTATTTAGCAAATGCCCTTGTTATCAACAGCAGCCTTTTAAACTCACCTGAGCTAACAGGTATGTGAGCTGGTTACTCTGCTGCGCTTAAAATTTCTTTTTTGGTTTGCTACAATGCCTTTTCTGAAACGTTGTCTCCCTCTGCTGGAACACTGACTTCTTTCATTTAATGCCTGCAGACTATAAAAGAGAAACCAACCCAAAAAGTTTGGTTGATTAGTCTGTGGCATTCTTTTAAACTGTTGCTTATGGCGGTCTCTGTGAGCTTCTCAGTGACATTCAGCCATCCAGGTATCCCGCCTGCAGTAGACGGAATGTGGCAATGGAACGCTGGCTGCGCGTGTCATAATAGGCTCTGAGCCTTTATATACCTGCGCACAGCAGCAGCCACCTTCAGTCTGCTGCTGGACAGCCAGCAGCAGCAGCAGCAGGAGAGGTAATTAATCAGCAACCCTCCTGCTAAGGGTAGACAGCTGCTCGTTCCACCCCCCCCCCGCCTTAATTGGTTCTCCTCCCTTCCAACGGTGTTGAGGCGGGTGGGAACAGCCGGGGGTTGAGGGTACTGTGCTAAAAGAGGTGGAGTTATGCAGATCTAAAACGCGTGGATTGCAGCAGCAGCAAGCCGAAAAGTGCAGGCATGTGAGGGATCTAGAGGTTGACAGCATGTCTTCTTAACGGGAGTCCAGGTGGCCATCTCCACAAATGGACTTTTCAGAATCCTTGGGTGGCACCGTAGTCTGAAACCAATTCTGGTTATCGCTTCTCGGCCTTTTGGCTAAGATCAAGTGTAGTATCTGTTCTTATCAGTTTAATATCTGATACGTCCCCTATCTGGGGACCATATATTAAATGGATTTTTAGAACAGGGAGATGGAAAAAGAGCTTGCTCTGTCCACTCCACGCATTGACCTGGTATTGCAGTATCTCCAGGACCGGTGCACCCCTTCTTTAATGCAGTTTCTAAAATCAGAAAGAATTGAATTCAATGCTTTTTGTTCATTTTGCTTGTTTGTCGGATTTTGGGATGGACTCTTTGGCTTTGCTTTTCTTCTCCTCATTGGATTTTTCATGTTAAAAGTTGCAGAAGCCAGATGACAAGCTCATTTTGGTTCAACTTCAGCAACTGTGCATTGCATTGCCATGTAATGTAATGTAATGCAATGCTATCTATCTAGCTCTCCCTCTATACTTCCTTTTGGATAAACAGACATATTAGGCAAGCATTTTGGAGCTTTCACCTAAATAACTACAGGTGGTGAGATAAGCTGCACAATATAATTGACCTTTCAGTATATTGTTGCACACACACCATCTATTTAGCAAATGCCCTTGTTATCAACAGCAGCCTTTTAAACTCACCTGAGCTAACAGGTATGTGAGCTGGTTACTCTGCTGCGCTTAAAATTTCTTTTTTGGTTTGCTACAATGCCTTTTCTGAAACGTTGTCTCCCTCTGCTGGAACACTGACTTCTTTCATTTAATGCCTGCAGACTATAAAAGAGAAACCAACCCAAAAAGTTTGGTTGATTAGTCTGTGGCATTCTTTTAAACTGTTGCTTATGGCGGTCTCTGTGAGCTTCTCAGTGACATTCAGCCATCCAGGTATCCCGCCTGCAGTAGACGGAATGTGGCAATGGAACGCTGGCTGCGCGTGTCATAATAGGCTCTGAGCCTTTATATACCTGCGCACAGCAGCAGCCACCTTCAGTCTGCTGCTGGACAGCCAGCAGCAGCAGCAGCAGGAGAGGTAATTAATCAGCAACCCTCCTGCTAAGGGTAGACAGCTGCTCGTTCCACCCCCCCCCCGCCTTAATTGGTTCTCCTCCCTTCCAACGGTGTTGAGGCGGGTGGGAACAGCCGGGGGTTGAGGGTACTGTGCTAAAAGAGGTGGAGTTATGCAGATCTAAAACGCGTGGATTGCAGCAGCAGCAAGCCGAAAAGTGCAGGCATGTGAGGGATCTAGAGGTTGACAGCATGTCTTCTTAACGGGAGTCCAGGTGGCCATCTCCACAAATGGACTTTTCAGAATCCTTGGGTGGCACCGTAGTCGGAAACCAATTCTGGTTATCGCTTCTCGGCCTTTTGGCTAAGATCAAGTGTAGTATCTGTTCTTATCAGTTTAATATCTGATACGTCCCCTATCTGGGGACCATATATTAAATGGATTTTTAGAACAGGGAGATGGAAAAAGAGCTTGCTCTGTCCACTCCACGCATTGACCTGGTATTGCAGTATCTCCAGGACCGGTGCACCCCTTCTTTAATGCAGTTTCTAAAATCAGAAAGAATTGAATTCAATGCTTTTTGTTCATTTTGCTTGTTTGTCGGATTTTGGGATGGACTCTTTGGCTTTGCTTTTCTTCTCCTCATTGGATTTTTCATGTTAAAAGTTGCAGAAGCCAGATGACAAGCTCATTTTGGTTCAACTTCAGCAACTGTGCATTGCATTGCCATGTAATGTAATGTAATGCAATGCTATCTATCTAGCTCTCCCTCTATACTTCCTTTTGGATAAACAGACATATTAGGCAAGCATTTTGGAGCTTTCACCTAAATAACTACAGGTGGTGAGATAAGCTGCACAATATAATTGACCTTTCAGTATATTGTTGCACACACACCATCTATTTAGCAAATGCCCTTGTTATCAACAGCAGCCTTTTAAACTCACCTGAGCTAACAGGTATGTGAGCTGGTTACTCTGCTGCGCTTAAAATTTCTTTTTTGGTTTGCTACAATGCCTTTTCTGAAACGTTGTCTCCCTCTGCTGGAACACTGACTTCTTTCATTTAATGCCTGCAGACTATAAAAGAGAAACCAACCCAAAAAGTTTGGTTGATTAGTCTGTGGCATTCTTTTAAACTGTTGCTTATGGCAGTCTCTGTGAGCTTCTCAGTGACATTCAGCCATCCAGGTATCCCGCCTGCAGTAGACGGAATGTGGCAATGGAACGCTGGCTGCGCGTGTCATAATAGGCTCTGAGCCTTTATATACCTGCGCACAGCAGCAGCCACCTTCAGTCTGCTGCTGGACAGCCAGCAGCAGCAGCAGCAGGAGAGGTAATTAATCAGCAACCCTCCTGCTAAGGGTAGACAGCTGCTCGTTCCACCCTCCCCCCGCCTTAATTGGTTCTCCTCCCTTCCAACGGTGTTGAGGCGGGTGGGAACAGCCGGGGGTTGAGGGTACTGTGCTAAAAGAGGTGGAGTTATGCAGATCTAAAACGCGTGGATTGCAGCAGCAGCAAGCCGAAAAGTGCAGGCATGTGAGGGATCTAGAGGTTGACAGCATGTCTTCTTAACGGGAGTCCAGGTGGCCATCTCCACAAATGGACTTTTCAGAATCCTTGGGTGGCACCATAGTCGGAAACCAATTCTGGTTATCGCTTCTCGGCCTTTTGGCTAAGATCAAGTGTAGTATCTGTTCTTATCAGTTTAATATCTGATACGTCCCCTATCTGGGGACCATATATTAAATGGATTTTTAGAACAGGGAGATGGAAAAAGAGCTTGCTCTGTCCACTCCACGCATTGACCTGGTATTGCAGTATCTCCAGGACCGGTGCACCCCTTCTTTAATGCAGTTTCTAAAATCAGAAAGAATTGAATTCAATGCTTTTTGTTCATTTTGCTTGTTTGTCGGATTTTGGGATGGACTCTTTGGCTTTGCTTTTCTTCTCCTCATTGGATTTTTCATGTTAAAAGTTGCAGAAGCCAGATGACAAGCTCATTTTGGTTCAACTTCAGCAACTGTGCATTGCATTGCCATGTAATGTAATGTAATGCAATGCTATCTATCTAGCTCTCCCTCTATACTTCCTTTTGGATAAACAGACATATTAGGCAAGCATTTTGGAGCTTTCACTTAAATAACTACAGGTGGTGAGATAAGCTGCACAATATAATTGACCTTTCAGTATATTGTTGCACACACACCATCTATTTAGCAAATGCCCTTGTTATCAACAGCAGCCTTTTAAACTCACCTGAGCTAACAGGTATGTGAGCTGGTTACTCTGCTGCGCTTAAAATTTCTTTTTTGGTTTGCTACAATGCCTTTTCTGAAACGTTGTCTCCCTCTGCTGGAACACTGACTTCTTTCATTTAATGCCTGCAGACTATAAAAGAGAAACCAACCCAAAAAGTTTGGTTGATTAGTCTGTGGCATTCTTTTAAACTGTTGCTTATGGCAGTCTCTGTGAGCTTCTCAGTGACATTCAGCCATCCAGGTATCCCGCCTGCAGTAGACGGAATGTGGCAATGGAACGCTGGCTGCGCGTGTCATAATAGGCTCTGAGCCTTTATATACCTGCGCACAGCAGCAGCCACCTTCAGTCTGCTGCTGGACAGCCAGCAGCAGCAGCAGCAGGAGAGGTAATTAATCAGCAACCCTCCTGCTAAGGGTAGACAGCTGCTCGTTCCACCCCCCCCCCGCCTTAATTGGTTCTCCTCCCTTCCAACGGTGTTGAGGCGGGTGGGAACAGCTGGGGGTTGAGGGTACTGTGCTAAAAGAGGTGGAGTTATGCAGATCTAAAACGCGTGGATTGCAGCAGCAGCAAGCCGAAAAGTGCAGGCATGTGAGGGATCTAGAGGTTGACAGCATGTCTTCTTAACGGGAGTCCAGGTGGCCATCTCCACAAATGGACTTTTCAGAATCCTTGGGTGGCACCGTAGTCGGAAACCAATTCTGGTTATCGCTTCTCGGCCTTTTGGCTAAGATCAAGTGTAGTATCTGTTCTTATCAGTTTAATATCTGATACGTCCCCTATCTGGGGACCATATATTAAATGGATTTTTAGAACAGGGAGATGGAAAAAGAGCTTGCTCTGTCCACTCCACGCATTGACCTGGTATTGCAGTATCTCCAGGACCGGTGCACCCCTTCTTTAATGCAGTTTCTAAAATCAGAAAGAATTGAATTCAATGCTTTTTGTTCATTTTGCTTGTTTGTCGGATTTTGGGATGGACTCTTTGGCTTTGCTTTTCTTCTCCTCATTGGATTTTTCATGTTAAAAGTTGCAGAAGCCAGATGACAAGCTCATTTTGGTTCAACTTCAGCAACTGTGCATTGCATTGCCATGTAATGTAATGTAATGCAATGCTATCTATCTAGCTCTCCCTCTATACTTCCTTTTGGATAAACAGACATATTAGGCAAGCATTTTGGAGCTTTCACCTAAATAACTACAGGTGGTGAGATAAGCTGCACAATATAATTGACCTTTCAGTATATTGTTGCACACACACCATCTATTTAGCAAATGCCCTTGTTATCAACAGCAGCCTTTTAAACTCACCTGAGCTAACAGGTATGTGAGCTGGTTACTCTGCTGCGCTTAAAATTTCTTTTTTGGTTTGCTACAATGCCTTTTCTGAAACGTTGTCTCCCTCTGCTGGAACACTGACTTCTTTCATTTAATGCCTGCAGACTATAAAAGAGAAACCAACCCAAAAAGTTTGGTTGATTAGTCTGTGGCATTCTTTTAAACTGTTGCTTATGGCGGTCTCTGTGAGCTTCTCAGTGACATTCAGCCATCCAGGTATCCCGCCTGCAGTAGACGGAATGTGGCAATGGAACGCTGGCTGCGCGTGTCATAATAGGCTCTGAGCCTTTATATACCTGCGCACAGCAGCAGCCACCTTCAGTCTGCTGCTGGACAGCCAGCAGCAGCAGCAGGAGAGGTAATTAATCAGCAACCCTCCTGCTAAGGGTAGACAGCTGCTCGTTCCACCCCCCCCCCGCCTTAATTGGTTCTCCTCCCTTCCAACGGTGTTGAGGCGGGTGGGAACAGCCGGGGGTTGAGGGTACTGTGCTAAAAGAGGTGGAGTTATGCAGATCTAAAACGCGTGGATTGCAGCAGCAGCAAGCCGAAAAGTGCAGGCATGTGAGGGATCTAGAGGTTGACAGCATGTCTTCTTAACGGGAGTCCAGGTGGCCATCTCCACAAATGGACTTTTCAGAATCCTTGGGTGGCACCGTAGTCGGAAACCAATTCTGGTTATCGCTTCTCGGCCTTTTGGCTAAGATCAAGTGTAGTATCTGTTCTTATCAGTTTAATATCTGATACGTCCCCTATCTGGGGACCATATATTAAATGGATTTTTAGAACAGGGAGATGGAAAAAGAGCTTGCTCTGTCCACTCCACGCATTGACCTGGTATTGCAGTATCTCCAGGACCGGTGCACCCCTTCTTTAATGCAGTTTCTAAAATCAGAAAGAATTGAATTCAATGCTTTTTGTTCATTTTGCTTGTTTGTCGGATTTTGGGATGGACTCTTTGGCTTTGCTTTTCTTCTCCTCATTGGATTTTTCATGTTAAAAGTTGCAGAAGCCAGATGACAAGCTCATTTTGGTTCAACTTCAGCAACTGTGCATTGCATTGCCATGTAATGTAATGTAATGCAATGCTATCTATCTAGCTCTCCCTCTATACTTCCTTTTGGATAAACAGACATATTAGGCAAGCATTTTGGAGCTTTCACCTAAATAACTACAGGTGGTGAGATAAGCTGCACAATATAATTGACCTTTCAGTATATTGTTGCACACACACCATCTATTTAGCAAATGCCCTTGTTATCAACAGCAGCCTTTTAAACTCACCTGAGCTAACAGGTATGTGAGCTGGTTACTCTGCTGCGCTTAAAATTTCTTTTTTGGTTTGCTACAATGCCTTTTCTGAAACGTTGTCTCCCTCTGCTGGAACACTGACTTCTTTCATTTAATGCCTGCAGACTATAAAAGAGAAACCAACCCAAAAAGTTTGGTTGATTAGTCTGTGGCATTCTTTTAAACTGTTGCTTATGGCAGTCTCTGTGAGCTTCTCAGTGACATTCAGTCATCCAGGTATCCCGCCTGCAGTAGACGGAATGTGGCAATGGAACGCTGGCTGCGCGTGTCATAATAGGCTCTGAGCCTTTATATACCTGCGCACAGCAGCAGCCACCTTCAGTCTGCTGCTGGACAGCCAGCAGCAGCAGCAGCAGGAGAGGTAATTAATCAGCAACCCTCCTGCTAAGGGTAGACAGCTGCTCGTTCCACCCCCCCCCCCGCCTTAATTGGTTCTCCTCCCTTCCAACGGTGTTGAGGCGGGTGGGAACAGCCGGGGGTTGAGGGTACTGTGCTAAAAGAGGTGGAGTTATGCAGATCTAAAACGCGTGGATTGCAGCAGCAGCAAGCCGAAAAGTGCAGGCATGTGAGGGATCTAGAGGTTGACAGCATGTCTTCTTAACGGGAGTCCAGGTGGCCATCTCCACAAATGGACTTTTCAGAATCCTTGGGTGGCACCGTAGTCGGAAACCAATTCTGGTTATCGCTTCTCGGCCTTTTGGCTAAGATCAAGTGTAGTATCTGTTCTTATCAGTTTAATATCTGATACGTCCCCTATCTGGGGACCATATATTAAATGGATTTTTAGAACAGGGAGATGGAAAAAGAGCTTGCTCTGTCCACTCCACGCATTGACCTGGTATTGCAGTATCTCCAGGACCGGTGCACCCCTTCTTTAATGCAGTTTCTAAAATCAGAAAGAATTGAATTCAATGCTTTTTGTTCATTTTGCTTGTTTGTCGGATTTTGGGATGGACTCTTTGGCTTTGCTTTTCTTCTCCTCATTGGATTTTTCATGTTAAAAGTTGCAGAAGCCAGATGACAAGCTCATTTTGGTTCAACTTCAGCAACTGTGCATTGCATTGCCATGTAATGTAATGTAATGCAATGCTATCTATCTAGCTCTCCCTCTATACTTCCTTTTGGATAAACAGACATATTAGGCAAGCATTTTGGAGCTTTCACCTAAATAACTACAGGTGGTGAGATAAGCTGCACAATATAATTGACCTTTCAGTATATTGTTGCACACACACCATCTATTTAGCAAATGCCCTTGTTATCAACAGCAGCCTTTTAAACTCACCTGAGCTAACAGGTATGTGAGCTGGTTACTCTGCTGCGCTTAAAATTTCTTTTTTGGTTTGCTACAATGCCTTTTCTGAAACGTTGTCTCCCTCTGCTGGAACACTGACTTCTTTCATTTAATGCCTGCAGACTATAAAAGAGAAACCAACCCAAAAAGTTTGGTTGATTAGTCTGTGGCATTCTTTTAAACTGTTGCTTATGGCGGTCTCTGTGAGCTTCTCAGTGACATTCAGCCATCCAGGTATCCCGCCTGCAGTAGACGGAATGTGGCAATGGAACGCTGGCTGCGCGTGTCATAATAGGCTCTGAGCCTTTATATACCTGCGCACAGCAGCAGCCACCTTCAGTCTGCTGCTGGACAGCCAGCAGCAGCAGCAGGAGAGGTAATTAATCAGCAACCCTCCTGCTAAGGGTAGACAGCTGCTCGTTCCACCCCCCCCCCGCCTTAATTGGTTCTCCTCCCTTCCAACGGTGTTGAGGCGGGTGGGAACAGCCGGGGGTTGAGGGTACTGTGCTAAAAGAGGTGGAGTTATGCAGATCTAAAACGCGTGGATTGCAGCAGCAGCAAGCCGAAAAGTGCAGGCATGTGAGGGATCTAGAGGTTGACAGCATGTCTTCTTAACGGGAGTCCAGGTGGCCATCTCCACAAATGGACTTTTCAGAATCCTTGGGTGGCACCGTAGTCGGAAACCAATTCTGGTTATCGCTTCTCGGCCTTTTGGCTAAGATCAAGTGTAGTATCTGTTCTTATCAGTTTAATATCTGATACGTCCCCTATCTGGGGACCATATATTAAATGGATTTTTAGAACAGGGAGATGGAAAAAGAGCTTGCTCTGTCCACTCCACGCATTGACCTGGTATTGCAGTATCTCCAGGACCGGTGCACCCCTTCTTTAATGCAGTTTCTAAAATCAGAAAG
The DNA here is from genome assembly GCF_046119375.1 of Phyllobates terribilis. Lineage (NCBI taxonomy): Eukaryota > Metazoa > Chordata > Amphibia > Anura > Dendrobatidae > Phyllobates > Phyllobates terribilis. Next base: position 8,656,930 of record NW_027362800.1, on the reverse strand, counting down.
AATTGAATTCAATGCTTTTTGTTCATTTTGCTTGTTTGTCGGATTTTGGGATGGACTCTTTGGCTTTGCTTTTCTTCTCCTCATTGGATTTTTCATGTTAAAAGTTGCAGAAGCCAGATGACAAGCTCATTTTGGTTCAACTTCAGCAACTGTGCATTGCATTGCCATGTAATGTAATGTAATGCAATGCTATCTATCTAGCTCTCCCTCTATACTTCCTTTTGGATAAACAGACATATTAGGCAAGCATTTTGGAGCTTTCACCTAAATAACTACAGGTGGTGAGATAAGCTGCACAATATAATTGACCTTTCAGTATATTGTTGCACACACACCATCTATTTAGCAAATGCCCTTGTTATCAACAGCAGCCTTTTAAACTCACCTGAGCTAACAGGTATGTGAGCTGGTTACTCTGCTGCGCTTAAAATTTCTTTTTTGGTTTGCTACAATGCCTTTTCTGAAACGTTGTCTCCCTCTGCTGGAACACTGACTTCTTTCATTTAATGCCTGCAGACTATAAAAGAGAAACCAACCCAAAAAGTTTGGTTGATTAGTCTGTGGCATTCTTTTAAACTGTTGCTTATGGCGGTCTCTGTGAGCTTCTCAGTGACATTCAGCCATCCAGGTATCCCGCCTGCAGTAGACGGAATGTGGCAATGGAACGCTGGCTGCGCGTGTCATAATAGGCTCTGAGCCTTTATATACCTGCGCACAGCAGCAGCCACCTTCAGTCTGCTGCTGGACAGCCAGCAGCAGCAGCAGCAGCAGGAGAGGTAATTAATCAGCAACCCTCCTGCTAAGGGTAGACAGCTGCTCGTTCCACCCCCCCCCCGCCTTAATTGGTTCTCCTCCCTTCCAACGGTGTTGAGGCGGGTGGGAACAGCCGGGGGTTGAGGGTACTGTGCTAAAAGAGGTGGAGTTATGCAGATCTAAAACGCGTGGATTGCAGCAGCAGCAAGCCGAAAAGTGCAGGCATGTGAGGGATCTAGAGGTTGACAGCATGTCTTCTTAACGGGAGTCCAGGTGGCCATCTCCACAAATGGACTTTTCAGAATCCTTGGGTGGCACCGTAGTCGGAAACCAATTCTGGTTATCGCTTCTCGGCCTTTTGGCTAAGATCAAGTGTAGTATCTGTTCTTATCAGTTTAATATCTGATACGTCCCCTATCTGGGGACCATATATTAAATGGATTTTTAGAACAGGGAGATGGAAAAAGAGCTTGCTCTGTCCACTCCACGCATTGACCTGGTATTGCAGTATCTCCAGGACCGGTGCACCCCTTCTTTAATGCAGTTTCTAAAATCAGAAAGAATTGAATTCAATGCTTTTTGTTCATTTTGCTTGTTTGTCGGATTTTGGGATGGACTCTTTGGCTTTACTTTTCTTCTCCTCATTGGATTTTTCATGTTAAAAGTTGCAGAAGCCAGATGACAAGCTCATTTTGGTTCAACTTCAGCAACTGTGCATTGCATTGCCATGTAATGTAATGTAATGCAATGCTATCTATCTAGCTCTCCCTCTATACTTCCTTTTGGATAAACAGACATATTAGGCAAGCATTTTGGAGCTTTCACCTAAATAACTACAGGTGGTGAGATAAGCTGCACAATATAATTGACCTTTCAGTATATTGTTGCACACACACCATCTATTTAGCAAATGCCCTTGTTATCAACAGCAGCCTTTTAAACTCACCTGAGCTAACAGGTATGTGAGCTGGTTACTCTGCTGCGCTTAAAATTTCTTTTTTGGTTTGCTACAATGCCTTTTCTGAAACGTTGTCTCCCTCTGCTGGAACACTGACTTCTTTCATTTAATGCCTGCAGACTATAAAAGAGAAACCAACCCAAAAAGTTTGGTTGATTAGTCTGTGGCATTCTTTTAAACTGTTGCTTATGGCGGTCTCTGTGAGCTTCTCAGTGACATTCAGCCATCCAGGTATCCCGCCTGCAGTAGACGGAATGTGGCAATGGAACGCTGGCTGCGCGTGTCATAATAGGCTCTGAGCCTTTATATACCTGCACACAGCAGCAGCCACCTTCAGTCTGCTGCTGGACAGCCAGCAGCAGCAGCAGCAGGAGAGGTAATTAATCAGCAACCCTCCTGCTAAGGGTAGACAGCTGCTCGTTCCACCCCCCCCCCGCCTTAATTGGTTCTCCTCCCTTCCAACGGTGTTGAGGCGGGTGGGAACAGCCGCTGGTTGAGGGTACTGTGCTAAAAGAGGTGGAGTTATGCAGATCTAAAACGCGTGGATTGCAGCAGCAGCAAGCCGAAAAGTGCAGGCATGTGAGGGATCTAGAGGTTGACAGCATGTCTTCTTAACGGGAGTCCAGGTGGCCATCTCCACAAATGGACTTTTCAGAATCCTTGGGTGGCACCGTAGTCGGAAACCAATTCTGGGTATCGCTTCTCGGCCTTTTGGCTAAGATCAAGTGTAGTATCTGTTCTTATCAGTTTAATATCTGATACGTCCCCTATCTGGGGACCATATATTAAATGGATTTTTAGAACAGGGAGATGGAAAAAGAGCTTGCTCTGTCCACTCCACGCATTGACCTGGTATTGCAGTATCTCCAGGACCGGTGCACCCCTTCTTTAATGCAGTTTCTAAAATCAGAAAGAATTGAATTCAATGCTTTTTGTTCATTTTGCTTGTTTGTCGGATTTTGGGATGGACTCTTTGGCTTTGCTTTTCTTCTCCTCATTGGATTTTTCATGTTAAAAGTTGCAGAAGCCAGATGACAAGCTCATTTTGGTTCAACTTCAGCAACTGTGCATTGCATTGCCATGTAATGTAATGTAATGCAATGCTATCTATCTAGCTCTCCCTCTATACTTCCTTTTGGATAAACAGACATATTAGGCAAGCATTTTGGAGCTTTCACCTAAATAACTACAGGTGGTGAGATAAGCTGCACAATATAATTGACCTTTCAGTATATTGTTGCACACACACCATCTATTTAGCAAATGCCCTTGTTATCAACAGCAGCCTTTTAAACTCACCTGAGCTAACAGGTATGTGAGCTGGTTACTCTGCTGCGCTTAAAATTTCTTTTTTGGTTTGCTACAATGCCTTTTCTGAAACGTTGTCTCCCTCTGCTGGAACACTGACTTCTTTCATTTAATGCCTGCAGACTATAAAAGAGAAACCAACCCAAAAAGTTTGGTTGATTAGTCTGTGGCATTCTTTTAAACTGTTGCTTATGGCGGTCTCTGTGAGCTTCTCAGTGACATTCAGCCATCCAGGTATCCCGCCTGCACTAGACGGAATGTGGCAATGGAACGCTGGCTGCGCGTGTCATAATAGGCTCTGAGCCTTTATATACCTGCGCACAGCAGCAGCCACCTTCAGTCTGCTGCTGGACAGCCAGCAGCAGCAGCAGCAGGAGAGGTAATTAATCAGCAACCCTCCTGCTAAGGGTAGACAGCTGCTCGTTCCACCCCCCCCCCCCGCCTTAATTGGTTCTCCTCCCTTCCAACGGTGTTGAGGCGGGTGGGAACAGCCGGGGGTTGAGGGTACTGTGCTAAAAGAGGTGGAGTTATGCAGATCTAAAACGCGTGGATTGCAGCAGCAGCAAGCCGAAAAGTGCAGGCATGTGAGGGATCTAGAGGTTGACAGCATGTCTTCTTAACGGGAGTCCAGGTGGCCATCTCCACAAATGGACTTTTCAGAATCCTTGGGTGGCACCGTAGTCGGAAACCAATTCTGGTTATCGCTTCTCGGCCTTTTGGCTAAGATCAAGTGTAGTATCTGTTCTTATCAGTTTAATATCTGATACGTCCCCTATCTGGGGACCATATATTAAATGGATTTTTAGAACAGGGAGATGGAAAAAGAGCTTGCTCTGTCCACTCCACGCATTGACCTGGTATTGCAGTATCTCCAGGACCGGTGCACCCCTTCTTTAATGCAGTTTCTAAAATCAGAAAGAATTGAATTCAATGCTTTTTGTTCATTTTGCTTGTTTGTCGGATTTTGGGATGGACTCTTTGGCTTTGCTTTTCTTCTCCTCATTGGATTTTTCATGTTAAAAGTTGCAGAAGCCAGATGACAAGCTCATTTTGGTTCAACTTCAGCAACTGTGCATTGCATTGCCATGTAATGTAATGTAATGCAATGCTATCTATCTAGCTCTCCCTCTATACTTCCTTTTGGATAAACAGACATATTAGGCAAGCATTTTGGAGCTTTCACCTAAATAACTACAGGTGGTGAGATAAGCTGCACAATATAATTGACCTTTCAGTATATTGTTGCACACACACCATCTATTTAGCAAATGCCCTTGTTATCAACAGCAGCCTTTTAAACTCACCTGAGCTAACAGGTATGTGAGCTGGTTACTCTGCTGCGCTTAAAATTTCTTTTTTGGTTTGCTACAATGCCTTTTCTGAAACGTTGTCTCCCTCTGCTGGAACACTGACTTCTTTCATTTAATGCCTGCAGACTATAAAAGAGAAACCAACCCAAAAAGTTTGGTTGATTAGTCTGTGGCATTCTTTTAAACTGTTGCTTATGGCGGTCTCTGTGAGCTTCTCAGTGACATTCAGCCATCCAGGTATCCCGCCTGCAGTAGACGGAATGTGGCAATGGAACGCTGGCTGCGCGTGTCATAATAGGCTCTGAGCCTTTATATACCTGCGCACAGCAGCAGCCACCTTCAGTCTGCTGCTGGACAGCCAGCAGCAGCAGCAGCAGGAGAGGTAATTAATCAGCAACCCTCCTGCTAAGGGTAGACAGCTGCTCGTTCCACCCCCCCCCCCCGCCTTAATTGGCTCTCCTCCCTTCCAACGGTGTTGAGGCGGGTGGGAACAGCCGGGGGTTGAGGGTACTGTGCTAAAAGAGGTGGAGTTATGCAGATCTAAAACGCGTGGATTGCAGCAGCAGCAAGCCGAAAAGTGCAGGCATGTGAGGGATCTAGAGGTTGACAGCATGTCTTCTTAACGGGAGTCCAGGTGGCCATCTCCACAAATGGACTTTTCAGAATCCTTGGGTGGCACCGTAGTCGGAAACCAATTCTGGTTATCGCTTCTCGGCCTTTTGGCTAAGATCAAGTGTAGTATCTGTTCTTATCAGTTTAATATCTGATACGTCCCCTAAATGGGGACCATATATTAAATGGATTTTTAGAACAGGGAGATGGAAAAAGAGCTTGCTCTGTCCACTCCACGCATTGACCTGGTATTGCAGTATCTCCAGGACCGGTGCACCCCTTCTTTAATGCAGTTTCTAAAATCAGAAAGAATTGAATTCAATGCTTTTTGTTCATTTTGCTTGTTTGTCGGATTTTGGGATGGACTCTTTGGCTTTGCTTTTCTTCTCCTCATTGGATTTTTCATGTTAAAAGTTGCAGAAGCCAGATGACAAGCTCATTTTGGTTCAACTTCAGCAACTGTGCATTGCATTGCCATGTAATGTAATGTAATGCAATGCTATCTATCTAGCTCTCCCTCTATACTTCCTTTTGGATAAACAGACATATTAGGCAAGCATTTTGGAGCTTTCACCTAAATAACTACAGGTGGTGAGATAAGCTGCACAATATAATTGACCTTTCAGTATATTGTTGCACACACACCATCTATTTAGCAAATGCCCTTGTTATCAACAGCAGCCTTTTAAACTCACCTGAGCTAACAGGTATGTGAGCTGGTTACTCTGCTGCGCTTAAAATTTCTTTTTTGGTTTGCTACAATGCCTTTTCTGAAACGTTGTCTCCCTCTGCTGGAACACTGACTTCTTTCATTTAATGCCTGCAGACTATAAAAGAGAAACCAACCCAAAAAGTTTGGTTGATTAGTCTGTGGCATTCTTTTAAACTGTTGCTTATGGCGGTCTCTGTGAGCTTCTCAGTGACATTCAGCCATCCAGGTATCCCGCCTGCAGTAGACGGAATGTGGCAATGGAACGCTGGCTGCGCGTGTCATAATAGGCTCTGAGCCTTTATATACCTGCGCACAGCAGCAGCCACCTTCAGTCTGCTGCTGGACAGCCAGCAGCAGCAGCAGCAGCAGGAGAGGTAATTAATCAGCAACCCTCCTGCTAAGGGTAGACAGCTGCTCGTTCCACCACCCCCCCCGCCTTAATTGGTTCTCCTCCCTTCCAACGGTGTTGAGGCGGGTGGGAACAGCCGGGGGTTGAGGGTACTGTGCTAAAAGAGGTGGAGTTATGCAGATCTAAAACGCGTGGATTGCAGCAGCAGCAAGCCGAAAAGTGCAGGCATGTGAGGGATCTAGAGGTTGACAGCATGTCTTCTTAACGGGAGTCCAGGTGGCCATCTCCACAAATGGACTTTTCAGAATCCTTGGGTGGCACCGTAGTCGGAAACCAATTCTGGTTATCGCTTCTCGGCCTTTTGGCTAAGATCAAGTGTAGTATCTGTTCTTATCAGTTTAATATCTGATACGTCCCCTATCTGGGGACCATATATTAAATGGATTTTTAGAACAGGGAGATGGAAAAAGAGCTTGCTCTGTCCACTCCACGCATTGACCTGGTATTGCAGTATCTCCAGGACCGGTGCACCCCTTCTTTAATGCAGTTTCTAAAATCAGAAAGAATTGAATTCAATGCTTTTTGTTCATTTTGCTTGTTTGTCGGATTTTGGGATGGACTCTTTGGCTTTGCTTTTCTTCTCCTCATTGGATTTTTCATGTTAAAAGTTGCAGAAGCCAGATGACAAGCTCATTTTGGTTCAACTTCAGCAACTGTGCATTGCATTGCCATGTAATGTAATGTAATGCAATGCTATCTATCTAGCTCTCCCTCTATACTTCCTTTTGGATAAACAGACATATTAGGCAAGCATTTTGGAGCTTTCACCTAAATAACTACAGGTGGTGAGATAAGCTGCACAATATAATTGACCTTTCAGTATATTGTTGCACACACACCATCTATTTAGCAAATGCCCTTGTTATCAACAGCAGCCTTTTAAACTCACCTGAGCTAACAGGTATGTGAGCTGGTTACTCTGCTGCGCTTAAAATTTCTTTTTTGGTTTGCTACAATGCCTTTTCTGAAACGTTGTCTCCCTCTGCTGGAACACTGACTTCTTTCATTTAATGCCTGCAGACTATAAAAGAGAAACCAACCCAAAAAGTTTGGTTGATTAGTCTGTGGCATTCTTTTAAACTGTTGCTTATGGCGGTCTCTGTGAGCTTCTCAGTGACATTCAGCCATCCAGGTATCCCGCCTGCAGTAGACGGAATGTGGCAATGGAACGCTGGCTGCGCGTGTCATAATAGGCTCTGAGCCTTTATATACCTGCGCACAGCAGCAGCCACCTTCAGTCTGCTGCTGGACAGCCAGCAGCAGCAGCAGCAGGAGAGGTAATTAATCAGCAACCCTCCTGCTAAGGGTAGACAGCTGCTCGTTCCACCCCCCCCCGCCTTAATTGGTTCTCCTCCCTTCCAACGGTGTTGAGGCGGGTGGGAACAGCCGGGGGTTGAGGGTACTGTGCTAAAAGAGGTGGAGTTATGCAGATCTAAAACGCGTGGATTGCAGCAGCAGCAAGCCGAAAAGTGCAGGCATGTGAGGGATCTAGAGGTTGACAGCATGTCTTCTTAACGGGAGTCCAGGTGGCCATCTCCACAAATGGACTTTTCAGAATCCTTGGGTGGCACCGTAGTCGGAAACCAATTCTGGTTATCGCTTCTCGGCCTTTTGGCTAAGATCAAGTGTAGTATCTGTTCTTATCAGTTTAATATCTGATACGTCCCCTATCTGGGGACCATATATTAAATGGATTTTTAGAACAGGGAGATGGAAAAAGAGCTTGCTCTGTCCACTCCACGCATTGACCTGGTATTGCAGTATCTCCAGGACCGGTGCACCCCTTCTTTAATGCAGTTTCTAAAATCAGAAAGAATTGAATTCAATGCTTTTTGTTCATTTTGCTTGTTTGTCGGATTTTGGGATGGACTCTTTGGCTTTGCTTTTCTTCTCCTCATTGGATTTTTCATGTTAAAAGTTGCAGAAGCCAGATGACAAGCTCATTTTGGTTCAACTTCAGCAACTGTGCATTGCATTGCCATGTAATGTAATGTAATGCAATGCTATCTATCTAGCTCTCCCTCTATACTTCCTTTTGGATAAACAGACATATTAGGCAAGCATTTTGGAGCTTTCACCTAAATAACTACAGGTGGTGAGATAAGCTGCACAATATAATTGACCTTTCAGTATATTGTTGCACACACACCATCTATTTAGCAAATGCCCTTGTTATCAACAGCAGCCTTTTAAACTCACCTGAGCTAACAGGTATGTGAGCTGGTTACTCTGCTGCGCTTAAAATTTCTTTTTTGGTTTGCTACAATGCCTTTTCTGAAACGTTGTCTCCCTCTGCTGGAACACTGACTTCTTTCATTTAATGCCTGCAGACTATAAAAGAGAAACCAACCCAAAAAGTTTGGTTGATTAGTCTGTGGCATTCTTTTAAACTGTTGCTTATGGCGGTCTCTGTGAGCTTCTCAGTGACATTCAGCCATCCAGGTATCCCGCCTGCAGTAGACGGAATGTGGCAATGGAACGCTGGCTGCGCGTGTCATAATAGGCTCTGAGCCTTTATATACCTGCGCACAGCAGCAGCCACCTTCAGTCTGCTGCTGGACAGCCAGCAGCAGCAGCAGCAGGAGAGGTAATTAATCAGCAACCCTCCTGCTAAGGGTAGACAGCTGCTCGTTCCACCCCCCCCCCCGCCTTAATTGGTTCTCCTCCCTTCCAACGGTGTTGAGGCGGGTGGGAACAGCCGGGGGTTGAGGGTACTGTGCTAAAAGAGGTGGAGTTATGCAGATCTAAAATGCGTGGATTGCAGCAGCAGCAAGCCGAAAAGTGCAGGCATGTGAGGGATCTAGAGGTTGACAGCATGTCTTCTTAACGGGAGTCCAGGTGGCCATCTCCACAAATGGACTTTTCAGAATCCTTGGGTGGCACCGTAGTCGGAAACCAATTCTGGTTATCGCTTCTCGGCCTTTTGGCTAAGATCAAGTGTAGTATCTGTTCTTATCAGTTTAATATCTGATACGTCCCCTATCTGGGGACCATATATTAAATGGATTTTTAGAACAGGGAGATGTAAAAAGAGCTTGCTCTGTCCACTCCACGCATTGACCTGGTATTGCAGTATCTCCAGGACCGGTGCACCCCTTCTTTAATGCAGTTTCTAAAATCAGAAAGAATTGAATTCAATGCTTTTTGTTCATTTTGCTTGTTTGTCGGATTTTGGGATGGACTCTTTGGCTTTGCTTTTCTTCTCCTCATTGGATTTTTCATGTTAAAAGTTGCAGAAGCCAGATGACAAGCTCATTTTGGTTCAACTTCAGCAACTGTGCATTGCATTGCCATGTAATGTAATGTAATGCAATGCTATCTATCTAGCTCTCCCTCTATACTTCCTTTTGGATAAACAGACATATTAGGCAAGCATTTTGGAGCTTTCACCTAAATAACTACAGGTGGTGAGATAAGCTGCACAATATAATTGACCTTTCAGTATATTGTTGCACACACACCATCTATTTAGCAAATGCCCTTGTTATCAACAGCAGCCTTTTAAACTCACCTGAGCTAACAGGTATGTGAGCTGGTTACTCTGCTGCGCTTAAAATTTCTTTTTTGGTTTGCTACAATGCCTTTTCTGAAACGTTGTCTCCCTCTGCTGGAACACTGACTTCTTTCATTTAATGCCTGCAGACTATAAAAGAGAAACCAACCCAAAAAGTTTGGTTGATTAGTCTGTGGCATTCTTTTAAACTGTTGCTTATGGCGGTCTCTGTGAGCTTCTCAGTGACATTCAGCCATCCAGGTATCCCGCCTGCAGTAGACGGAATGTGGCAATGGAACGCTGGCTGCGCGTGTCATAATAGGCTCTGAGCCTTTATATACCTGCGCACAGCAGCAGCCACCTTCAGTCTGCTGCTGGACAGCCAGCAGCAGCAGCAGCAGGAGAGGTAATTAATCAGCAACCCTCCTGCTAAGGGTAGACAGCTGCTCGTTCCACCCCCCCCCCCCGCCTTAATTGGTTCTCCTCCCTTCCAACGGTGTTGAGGCGGGTGGGAACAGCCGGGGGTTGAGGGTACTGTGCTAAAAGAGGTGGAGTTATGCAGATCTAAAACGCGTGGATTGCAGCAGCAGCAAGCCGAAAAGTGCAGGCATGTGAGGGATCTAGAGGTTGACAGCATGTCTTCTTAACGGGAGTCCAGGTGGCCATCTCCACAAATGGACTTTTCAGAATCCTTGGGTGGCACCGTAGTCGGAAACCAATTCTGGTTATCGCTTCTCGGCCTTTTGGCTAAGATCAAGTGTAGTATCTGTTCTTATCAGTTTAATATCTGATACGTCCCCTATCTGGGGACCATATATTAAATGGATTTTTAGAACAGGGAGATGTAAAAAGAGCTTGCTCTGTCCACTCCACGCATTGACCTGGTATTGCAGTATCTCCAGGACCGGTGCACCCCTTCTTTAATGCAGTTTCTAAAATCAGAAAGAATTGAATTCAATGCTTTTTGTTCATTTTGCTTGTTTGTCGGATTTTGGGATGGACTCTTTGGCTTTGCTTTTCTTCTCCTCATTGGATTTTTCATGTTAAAAGTTGCAGAAGCCAGATGACAAGCTCATTTTGGTTCAACTTCAGCAACTGTGCATTGCATTGCCATGTAATGTAATGTAATGCAATGCTATCTATCTAGCTCTCCCTCTATACTTCCTTTTGGATAAACAGACATATTAGGCAAGCATTTTGGAGCTTTCACCTAAATAACTACAGGTGGTGAGATAAGCTGCACAATATAATTGACCTTTCAGTATATTGTTGCACACACACCATCTATTTAGCAAATGCCCTTGTTATCAACAGCAGCCTTTTAAACTCACCTGAGCTAACAGGTATGTGAGCTGGTTACTCTGCTGCGCTTAAAATTTCTTTTTTGGTTTGCTACAATGCCTTTTCTGAAACGTTGTCTCCCTCTGCTGGAACACTGACTTCTTTCATTTAATGCCTGCAGACTATAAAAGAGAAACCAACCCAAAAAGTTTGGTTGATTAGTCTGTGGCATTCTTTTAAACTGTTGCTTATGGCGGTCTCTGTGAGCTTCTCAGTGACATTCAGCCATCCAGGTATCCCGCCTGCAGTAGACGGAATGTGGCAATGGAACGCTGGCTGCGCGTGTCATAATAGGCTCTGAGCCTTTATATACCTGCGCACAGCAGCAGCCACCTTCAGTCTGCTGCTGGACAGCCAGCAGCAGCAGCAGCAGGAGAGGTAATTAATCAGCAACCCTCCTGCTAAGGGTAGACAGCTGCTCGTTCCACCCCCCCCCCCCGCCTTAATTGGTTCTCCTCCCTTCCAACGGTGTTGAGGCGGGTGGGAACAGCCGGGGGTTGAGGGTACTGTGCTAAAAGAGGTGGAGTTATGCAGATCTAAAACGCGTGGATTGCAGCAGCAGCAAGCCGAAAAGTGCAGGCATGTGAGGGATCTAGAGGTTGACAGCATGTCTTCTTAACGGGAGTCCAGGTGGCCATCTCCACAAATGGACTTTTCAGAATCCTTGGGTGGCACCGTAGTCGGAAACCAATTCTGGTTATCGCTTCTCGGCCTTTTGGCTAAGATCAAGTGTAGTATCTGTTCTTATCAGTTTAATATCTGATACGTCCCCTATCTGGGGACCATATATTAAATGGATTTTTAGAACAGGGAGATGGAAAAAGAGCTTGCTCTGTCCACTCCACGCATTGACCTGGTATTGCAGTATCTCCAGGACCGGTGCACCCCTTCTTTAATGCAGTTTCTAAAATCAGAAAGAATTGAATTCAATGCTTTTTGTTCATTTTGCTTGTTTGTCGGATTTTGGGATGGACTCTTTGGCTTTGCTTTTCTTCTCCTCATTGGATTTTTCATGTTAAAAGTTGCAGAAGCCAGATGACAAGCTCATTTTGGTTCAACTTCAGCAACTGTGCATTGCATTGCCATGTAATGTAATGTAATGCAATGCTATCTATCTAGCTCTCCCTCTATACTTCCTTTTGGATAAACAGACATATTAGGCAAGCATTTTGGAGCTTTCACCTAAATAACTACAGGTGGTGAGATAAGCTGCACAATATAATTGACCTTTCAGTATATTGTTGCACACACACCATCTATTTAGCAAATGCCCTTGTTATCAACAGCAGCCTTTTAAACTCACCTGAGCTAACAGGTATGTGAGCTGGTTACTCTGCTGCGCTTAAAATTTCTTTTTTGGTTTGCTACAATGCCTTTTCTGAAACGTTGTCTCCCTCTGCTGGAACACTGACTTCTTTCATTTAATGCCTGCAGACTATAAAAGAGAAACCAACCCAAAAAGTTTGGTTGATTAGTCTGTGGCATTCTTTTAAACTGTTGCTTATGGCGGTCTCTGTGAGCTTCTCAGTGACATTCAGCCATCCAGGTATCCCGCCTGCAGTAGACGGAATGTGGCAATGGAACGCTGGCTGCGCGTGTCATAATAGGCTCTGAGCCTTTATATACCTGCGCACAGCAGCAGCCACCTTCAGTCTGCTGCTGGACAGCCAGCAGCAGCAGCAGCAGGAGAGGTAATTAATCAGCAACCCTCCTGCTAAGGGTAGACAGCTGCTCGTTCCACCCCCCCCCCGCCTTAATTGGTTCTCCTCCCTTCCAACGGTGTTGAGGCGGGTGGGAACAGCCGGGGGTTGAGGGTACTGTGCTAAAAGAGGTGGAGTTATGCAGATCTAAAACGCGTGGATTGCAGCAGCAGCAAGCCGAAAAGTGCAGGCATGTGAGGGATCTAGAGGTTGACAGCATGTCTTCTTAACGGGAGTCCAGGTGGCCATCTCCACAAATGGACTTTTCAGAATCCTTGGGTGGCACCGTAGTCGGAAACCAATTCTGGTTATCGCTTCTCGGCCTTTTGGCTAAGATCAAGTGTAGTATCTGTTCTTATCAGTTTAATATCTGATACGTCCCCTATCTGGGGACCATATATTAAATGGATTTTTAGAACAGGGAGATGGAAAAAGAGCTTGCTCTGTCCACTCCACGCATTGACCTGGTATTGCAGTATCTCCAGGACCGGTGCACCCCTTCTTTAATGCAGTTTCTAAAATCAGAAAGAATTGAATTCAATGCTTTTTGTTCATTTTGCTTGTTTGTCGGATTTTGGGATGGACTCTTTGGCTTTGCTTTTCTTCTCCTCATTGGATTTTTCATGTTAAAAGTTGCAGAAGCCAGATGACAAGCTCATTTTGGTTCAACTTCAGCAACTGTGCATTGCATTGCCATGTAATGTAATGTAATGCAATGCTATCTATCTAGCTCTCCCTCTATACTTCCTTTTGGATAAACAGACATATTAGGCAAGCATTTTGGAGCTTTCACCTAAATAACTACAGGTGGTGAGATAAGCTGCACAATATAATTGACCTTTCAGTATATTGTTGCACACACACCATCTATTTAGCAAATGCCCTTGTTATCAACAGCAGCCTTTTAAACTCACCTGAGCTAACAGGTATGTGAGCTGGTTACTCTGCTGCGCTTAAAATTTCTTTTTTGGTTTGCTACAATGCCTTTTCTGAAACGTTGTCTCCCTCTGCTGGAACACTGACTTCTTTCATTTAATGCCTGCAGACTATAAAAGAGAAACCAACCCAAAAAGTTTGGTTGATTAGTCTGTGGCATTCTTTTAAACTGTTGCTTATGGCGGTCTCTGTGAGCTTCTCAGTGACATTCAGCCATCCAGGTATCCCGCCTGCAGTAGACGGAATGTGGCAATGGAACGCTGGCTGCGCGTGTCATAATAGGCTCTGAGCCTTTATATACCTGCGCACAGCAGCAGCCACCTTCAGTCTGCTGCTGGACAGCCAGCAGCAGCAGCAGCAGGAGAGGTAATTAATCAGCAACCCTCCTGCTAAGGGTAGACAGCTGCTCGTTCCACCCCCCCCCCCCGCCTTAATTGGTTCTCCTCCCTTCCAACGGTGTTGAGGCGGGTGGGAACAGCCGGGGGTTGAGGGTACTGTGCTAAAAGAGGTGGAGTTATGCAGATCTAAAACGCGTGGATTGCAGCAGCAGCAAGCCGAAAAGTGCAGGCATGTGAGGGATCTAGAGGTTGACAGCATGTCTTCTTAACGGGAGTCCAGGTGGCCATCTCCACAAATGGACTTTTCAGAATCCTTGGGTGGCACCGTAGTCGGAAACCAATTCTGGTTATCGCTTCTCGGCCTTTTGGCTAAGATCAAGTGTAGTATCTGTTCTTATCAGTTTAATATCTGATACGTCCCCTATCTGGGGACCATATATTAAATGGATTTTTAGAACAGGGAGATGGAAAAAGAGCTTGCTCTGTCCACTCCACGCATTGACCTGGTATTGCAGTATCTCCAGGACCGGTGCACCCCTTCTTTAATGCAGTTTCTAAAATCAGAAAGAATTGAATTCAATGCTTTTTGTTCATTTTGCTTGTTTGTCGGATTTTGGGATGGACTCTTTGGCTTTGCTTTTCTTCTCCTCATTGGATTTTTCATGTTAAAAGTTGCAGAAGCCAGATGACAAGCTCATTTTGGTTCAACTTCAGCAACTGTGCATTGCATTGCCATGTAATGTAATGTAATGCAATGCTATCTATCTAGCTCTCCCTCTATACTTCCTTTTGGATAAACAGACATATTAGGCAAGCATTTTGGAGCTTTCACCTAAATAACTACAGGTGGTGAGATAAGCTGCACAATATAATTGACCTTTCAGTATATTGTTGCACACACACCATCTATTTAGCAAATGCCCTTGTTATCAACAGCAGCCTTTTAAACTCACCTGAGCTAACAGGTATGTGAGCTGGTTACTCTGCTGCGCTTAAAATTTCTTTTTTGGTTTGCTACAATGCCTTTTCTGAAACGTTGTCTCCCTCTGCTGGAACACTGACTTCTTTCATTTAATGCCTGCAGACTATAAAAGAGAAACCAACCCAAAAAGTTTGGTTGATTAGTCTGTGGCATTCTTTTAAACTGTTGCTTATGGCGGTCTCTGTGAGCTTCTCAGTGACATTCAGCCATCCAGGTATCCCGCCTGCAGTAGACGGAATGTGGCAATGGAACGCTGGCTGCGCGTGTCATAATAGGCTCTGAGCCTTTATATACCTGCGCACAGCAGCAGCCACCTTCAGTCTGCTGCTGGACAGCCAGCAGCAGCAGCAGCAGGAGAGGTAATTAATCAGCAACCCTCCTGCTAAGGGTAGACAGCTGCTCGTTCCACCCCCCCCCCGCCTTAATTGGTTCTCCTCCCTTCCAACGGTGTTGAGGCGGGTGGGAACAGCCGGGGGTTGAGGGTACTGTGCTAAAAGAGGTGGAGTTATGCAGATCTAAAACGCGTGGATTGCAGCAGCAGCAAGCCGAAAAGTGCAGGCATGTGAGGGATCTAGAGGTTGACAGCATGTCTTCTTAACGGGAGTCCAGGTGGCCATCTCCACAAATGGACTTTTCAGAATCCTTGGGTGGCACCGTAGTCGGAAACCAATTCTGGTTATCGCTTCTCGGCCTTTTGGCTAAGATCAAGTGTAGTATCTGTTCTTATCAGTTTAATATCTGATACGTCCCCTATCTGGGGACCATATATTAAATGGATTTTTAGAACAGGGAGATGGAAAAAGAGCTTGCTCTGTCCACTCCACGCATTGACCTGGTATTGCAGTATCTCCAGGACCGGTGCACCCCTTCTTTAATGCAGTTTCTAAAATCAGAAAGAATTGAATTCAATGCTTTTTGTTCATTTTGCTTGTTTGTCGGATTTTGGGATGGACTCTTTGGCTTTGCTTTTCTTCTCCTCATTGGATTTTTCATGTTAAAAGTTGCAGAAGCCAGATGACAAGCTCATTTTGGTTCAACTTCAGCAACTGTGCATTGCATTGCCATGTAATGTAATGTAATGCAATGCTATCTATCTAGCTCTCCCTCTATACTTCCTTTTGGATAAACAGACATATTAGGCAAGCATTTTGGAGCTTTCACCTAAATAACTACAGGTGGTGAGATAAGCTGCACAATATAATTGACCTTTCAGTATATTGTTGCACACACACCATCTATTTAGCAAATGCCCTTGTTATCAACAGCAGCCTTTTAAACTCACCTGAGCTAACAGGTATGTGAGCTGGTTACTCTGCTGCGCTTAAAATTTCTTTTTTGGTTTGCTACAATGCCTTTTCTGAAACGTTGTCTCCCTCTGCTGGAACACTGACTTCTTTCATTTAATGCCTGCAGACTATAAAAGAGAAACCAACCCAAAAAGTTTGGTTGATTAGTCTGTGGCATTCTTTTAAACTGTTGCTTATGGCAGTCTCTGTGAGCTTCTCAGTGACATTCAGCCATCCAGGTATCCCGCCTGCAGTAGACGGAATGTGGCAATGGAACGCTGGCTGCGCGTGTCATAATAGGCTCTGAGCCTTTATATACCTGCGCACAGCAGCAGCCACCTTCAGTCTGCTGCTGGACAGCCAGCAGCAGCAGCAGCAGGAGAGGTAATTAATCAGCAACCCTCCTGCTAAGGGTAGACAGCTGCTCGTTCCACCCCCCCCCCCGCCTTAATTGGTTCTCCTCCCTTCCAACGGTGTTGAGGCGGGTGGGAACAGCCGGGGGTTGAGGGTACTGTGCTAAAAGAGGTGGAGTTATGCAGATCTAAAACGCGTGGATTGCAGCAGCAGCAAGCCGAAAAGTGCAGGCATGTGAGGGATCTAGAGGTTGACAGCATGTCTTCTTAACGGGAGTCCAGGTGGCCATCTCCACAAATGGACTTTTCAGAATTCTTGGGTGGCACCGTAGTCGGAAACCAATTCTGGTTATCGCTTCTCGGCCTTTTGGCTAAGATCAAGTGTAGTATCTGTTCTTATCAGTTTAATATCTGATACGTCCCCTAAATGGGGACCATATATTAAATGGATTTTTAGAACAGGGAGATGGAAAAAGAGCTTGCTCTGTCCACTCCACGCATTGACCTGGTATTGCAGTATCTCCAGGACCGGTGCACCCCTTCTTTAATGCAGTTTCTAAAATCAGAAAGAATTGAATTCAATGCTTTTTGTTCATTTTGCTTGTTTGTCGGATTTTGGGATGGACTCTTTGGCTTTGCTTTTCTTCTCCTCATTGGATTTTTCATGTTAAAAGTTGCAGAAGCCAGATGACAAGCTCATTTTGGTTCAACTTCAGCAACTGTGCATTGCATTGCCATGTAATGTAATGTAATGCAATGCTATCTATCTAGCTCTCCCTCTATACTTCCTTTTGGATAAACAGACATATTAGGCAAGCATTTTGGAGCTTTCACCTAAATAACTACAGGTGGTGAGATAAGCTGCACAATATAATTGACCTTTCAGTATATTGTTGCACACACACCATCTATTTAGCAAATGCCCTTGTTATCAACAGCAGCCTTTTAAACTCACCTGAGCTAACAGGTATGTGAGCTGGTTACTCTGCTGCGCTTAAAATTTTTTTTTTTGGTTTGCTACAATGCCTTTTCTGAAACGTTGTCTCCCTCTGCTGGAACACTGACTTCTTTCATTTAATGCCTGCAGACTATAAAAGAGAAACCAACCCAAAAAGTTTGGTTGATTAGTCTGTGGCATTCTTTTAAACTGTTGCTTATGGCGGTCTCTGTGAGCTTCTCAGTGACATTCAGCCATCCAGGTATCCCGCCTGCAGTAGACGGAATGTGGCAATGGAACGCTGGCTGCGCGTGTCATAATAGGCTCTGAGCCTTTATATACCTGCGCACAGCAGCAGCCAACTTCAGTCTGCTGCTGGACAGCCAGCAGCAGCAGCAGCAGGAGAGGTAATTAATCAGCAACCCTCCTGCTAAGGGTAGACAGCTGCTCGTTCCAACCCCCCCCCGCCTTAATTGGCTCTCCTCCCTTCCAACGGTGTTGAGGCGGGTGGGAACAGCTGGGGGTTGAGGGTACTGTGCAAAAAGAGGTGGAGTTATGCAGATCTAAAACGCGTGGATTGCAGCAGCAGCAAGCCGAAAAGTGCAGGCATGTGAGGGATCTAGAGGTTGACAGCATGTCTTCTTAACGGGAGTCCAGGTGGCCATCTCCACAAATGGACTTTTCAGAATCCTTGGGTGGCACCGTAGTCGGAAACCAATTCTGGTTATCGCTTCTCGGCCTTTTGGCTAAGATCAAGTGTAGTATCTGTTCTTATCAGTTTAATATCTGATACGTCCCCTATCTGGGGACCATATATTAAATGGATTTTTAGAACAGGGAGATGGAAAAAGAGCTTGCTCTGTCCACTCCACGCATTGACCTGGTATTGCAGTATCTCCAGGACCGGTGCACCCCTTCTTTAATGCAGTTTCTAAAATCAGAAAGAATTGAATTCAATGCTTTTTGTTCATTTTGCTTGTTTGTCGGATTTTGGGATGGACTCTTTGGCTTTGCTTTTCTTCTCCTCATTGGATTTTTCATGTTAAAAGTTGCAGAAGCCAGATGACAAGCTCATTTTGGTTCAACTTCAGCAACTGTGAATTGCATTGCCATGTAATGTAATGTAATGCAATGCTATCTATCTAGCTCTCCCTCTATACTTCCTTTTGGATAAACAGACATATTAGGCAAGCATTTTGGAGCTTTCACCTAAATAACTACAGGTGGTGAGATAAGCTGCACAATATAATTGACCTTTCAGTATATTGTTGCACACACACCATCTATTTAGCAAATGCCCTTGTTATCAACAGCAGCCTTTTAAACTCACCTGAGCTAACAGGTATGTGAGCTGGTTACTCTGCTGCGCTTAAAATTTCTTTTTTGGTTTGCTACAATGCCTTTTCTGAAACGTTGTCTCCCTCTGCTGGAACACTGACTTCTATCATTTAATGCCTGCAGACTATAAAAGAGAAACCAACCCAAAAAGTTTGGTTGATTAGTCTGTGGCATTCTTTTAAACTGTTGCTTATGGCGGTCTCTGTGAGCTTCTCAGTGACATTCAGCCATCCAGGTATCCCGCCTGCAGTAGACGGAATGTGGCAATGGAACGCTGGCTGCGCGTGTCATAATAGGCTCTGAGCCTTTATATACCTGCGCACAGCAGCAGCCACCTTCAGTCTGCTGCTGGACAGCCAGCAGCAGCAGCAGCAGGAGAGGTAATTAATCAGCAACCCTCCTGCTAAGGGTAGACAGCTGCTCGTTCCACCCCCCCCCCCCGCCTTAATTGGTTCTCCTCCCTTCCAACGGTGTTGAGGCGGGTGGGAACAGCCGGGGGTTGAGGGTACTGTGCTAAAAGAGGTGGAGTTATGCAGATCTAAAACGCGTGGATTGCAGCAGCAGCAAGCCGAAAAGTGCAGGCATGTGAGGGATCTAGAGGTTGACAGCATGTCTTCTTAACGGGAGTCCAGGTGGCCATCTCCACAAATGGACTTTTCAGAATCCTTGGGTGGCACCGTAGTCGGAAACCAATTCTGGTTATCGCTTCTCGGCCTTTTGGCTAAGATCAAGTGTAGTATCTGTTCTTATCAGTTTAATATCTGATACGTCCCCTATCTGGGGACCATATATTAAATGGATTTTTAGAACAGGGAGATGGAAAAAGAGCTTGCTCTGTCCACTCCACGCATTGACCTGGTATTGCAGTATCTCCAGGACCGGTGCACCCCTTCTTTAATGCAGTTTCTAAAATCAGAAAGAATTGAATTCAATGCTTTTTGTTCATTTTGCTTGTTTGTCGGATTTTGGGATGGACTCTTTGGCTTTGCTTTTCTTCTCCTCATTGGATTTTTCATGTTAAAAGTTGCAGAAGCCAGATGACAAGCTCATTTTGGTTCAACTTCAGCAACTGTGCATTGCATTGCCATGTAATGTAATGTAATGCAATGCTATCTATCTAGCTCTCCCTCTATACTTCCTTTTGGATAAACAGACATATTAGGCAAGCATTTTGGAGCTTTCACCTAAATAACTACAGGTGGTGAGATAAGCTGCACAATATAATTGACCTTTCAGTATATTGTTGCACACACACCATCTATTTAGCAAATGCCCTTGTTATCAACAGCAGCCTTTTAAACTCACCTGAGCTAACAGGTATGTGAGCTGGTTACTCTGCTGCGCTTAAAATTTCTTTTTTGGTTTGCTACAATGCCTTTTCTGAAACGTTGTCTCCCTCTGCTGGAACACTGACTTCTTTCATTTAATGCCTGCAGACTATAAAAGAGAAACCAACCCAAAAAGTTTGGTTGATTAGTCTGTGGCATTCTTTTAAACTGTTGCTTATGGCGGTCTCTGTGAGCTTCTCAGTGACATTCAGCCATCCAGGTATCCCGCCTGCAGTAGACGGAATGTGGCAATGGAACGCTGGCTGCGCGTGTCATAATAGGCTCTGAGCCTTTATATACCTGCGCACAGCAGCAGCCACCTTCAGTCTGCTGCTGGACAGCCAGCAGCAGCAGCAGCAGGAGAGGTAATTAATCAGCAACCCTCCTGCTAAGGGTAGACAGCTGCTCGTTCCACCCCCCCCCCGCCTTAATTGGTTCTCCTCCCTTCCAACGGTGTTGAGGCGGGTGGGAACAGCCGGGGGTTGAGGGTACTGTGCTAAAAGAGGTGGAGTTATGCAGATCTAAAACGCGTGGATTGCAGCAGCAGCAAGCCGAAAAGTGCAGGCATGTGAGGGATCTAGAGGTTGACAGCATGTCTTCTTAACGGGAGTCCAGGTGGCCATCTCCACAAATGGACTTTTCAGAATCCTTGGGTGGCACCGTAGTCGGAAACCAATTCTGGTTATCGCTTCTCTGCCTTTTGGCTAAGATCAAGTGTAGTATCTGTTCTTTTAAGAACACAAGAGCTACGATCTACACTTGACGAGAGCGATCGAACTCGGAAGGAGAAGAGCTTCGGAGCCCAGCTGACATCGGAGAAGGAAGGCGGATATCGGTGGGAGGAAGACGCTCTAAAGAATCCAGAAGAAGACGAAGACTCGGAGAAGAATCGGGCTGTCCTGTGGAATCTTCGAGTAAGAAAATCATCGAGACAAAGACCTTTCGGGGAATTTGTCCAGAACACGACGGGAGAAGAATCTGCATAGCTCCACCCATTTCGGGAAGAGCTCCAGATCCAGCTCCAAGAAGTAACTGCAGGAGGAAAGCCATGGCAAGCGCTGCGAGGAAGGCCGAAAAGAAGAGCCTGGAGCAGGGGACAGCCAGGAGGGCCCAGCCAGGAGCCGATTCTGACCCCAAGGACTCTGCCTCCACGACTGGCCAGCAGAAGGGACCCCAGAAGCCCCGCCAAGAAGCTCCAGCCCTGGAGCCATGGATGCGGCAGACGGTGGCCCTGAAACTGAAGGAAGTGGATGGGAGGGTGCCGGACATGTCCTCGGACGTGTTCTGCCAGAAGATGCTGCTGGATCGAGGCTTCTCCAGGTCGGACACCCTCAGCATCCAGACCTTCTTGACGGGGATCTTCTTCGTCACCTTCGCCACTGTGAACACCTGCAGGAGGTTCTGGGAAATGGTAAGCGCAAAAGGACCGGATAATTCTTTCTCTGCCTTTACAGGTAGCTGCCCTATCCAGAGGGACGAAAGGAGGATCACGGTCTCCATGCGCAACCCGCACACCCCAGGCCAAGACATCTGTACCTTCCTGAGACGCTTCTGTTTGGTTGTGAAGGAACCCTCTCACATCCTGAATGGACTCGGCTTCTGGACAGGTAAGTGGTCGGTGACTGTTAGACTTCACAGGGACCTGGCGTACTCAGACGGACTTCGGCACCTGCCCCCGACATTCTCCCTGGGCAACTCCTACGGCCTCATCTATTACCCGGACATGCCGCGGAACTGCAGGAGATGCGGCAAGAACGGCCACGAGATGAAGGACTGCAAGGAGGATGCCTGCAGGATTTGTCGAGTGACGGGACACAGCTCGAAAGACTGCCCGAAGAAGACGTCTTGCAACCTGTGTGGGCTGGCGGCTCATCTGTACAAGGATTGCCCCAAGCGTGAGAGATCCTGGGCATCGGTGGTTGCGACGACCCCAGCTCCGGAGGACAAGGCCCCGACGACCAGGCCTGTGAAGGTCAAGGACGCGACGACCAAGGCCCCAGCGGCCAAGGCCGAGACGACCAAGGCCAAAGCGGTCAAGGAGTCGGTGGCCAAAGCCCCAGCGACGGTCCCAGCAGCTACGAAGCAGAAGAAAAAGTCAAAGGAGGGTAAGAGTTCTGTCACCCCTCTCTCGATCCCTCCCCCTGCCACCCCCGTCCAACCCCCCCCCACCCCGGCCACCCCTGCTGAGGATTCCACTTCCTCTTCCTCCTTCCCCTACTCCTCAGCAGGTGTCCTTTCCCCTGCCCCGGCAGCCACTCTCCCTCCCCAGACCATGGTAGCGGTGGAATTAACCTTTCCTCCACCTGCCGCTATCTATTCCGAGGAGGATTTTCCCCTTCTTGTCTCCCCAGTTCCAACCCGGGGAAAGAGGAAGGTGGAGGACAGCCCTGCTACTGAATCCTCCAAAAAGAAGATTCTGGATTTCGTAGGCGAAAAGGAGGATACCCTCCCTGAGCCAGAAGAGATGGAGCACATGGTTGAGACCCTGGTGGCCGAGCCAGAAGAGGAGGAACTGGTGGTTGCCGAGATCGAGGCCGCGCTGCTTGACCAGATGGAGGAAGAGGGCCTGCTGGTGATCCCGTCACCAGCAGTCAACACCGACGAGGGACCACCCGACCGGAGTGGTAACTAAGGTGTATTGCCTGCGCTAACTTTTTCTTTTTTCCCTACATGATGGCTAATATTAACTTATTTTCCATTAATGTCAGGAGCATCAAGGACAAGTTCAGACGTCAGACTATTTATGCCTTCCTTACTTCCCAGTTGTGTGATGTTTATATGTTGCAGGAATGTTCCCTTCCCTCCTCTAGGTCCTTCAAACATCTGGCCAGGGAGTGGTCCCACGGTCCATCCTACTGGTCCGGTGGGGGTGACTGCAAGTCTGCGGGGGTCGCAATTCTGATCAGGGGGGGCGCATTCACGCTTGAGTCCATCCAGGAGCTCATCTGCGGCAGGGCTCTTGTTGTAGATGGCAACTGGGCGGGAGAACCTGTCAGGTTCATCAACGTGTATGCGTCCCCACTGAAGAATGAGCGTTTGGAGCTTTTCCAGACCCTGCGGCTTCAGCTTGCCACCACCAGGACCTTAGTGATGGCCGGGGATTTCAACTGCCCCATCGAGGAGGATGGTCGTAGTTCTGGCACATCTGCCAAGTTGGACATCACGTCCAAGCTGCTCATCGAGATGGTAACCGAGGCCTCTCTTCAGGACGTGGTGGGCTCCATGGGGAGAGGCTCCACGAACTTTTCGTGGAGCCGACCCGATGGCTCACTCCGCTCCAGGATTGACTTTGTGTTCACCTCTCGGGCAGTCAGGCAGAGTAGGCACTCGATGGTCCCCTGCTTCTTCTCCGACCACAGAGCCATTCACTTACAAGGTGTCCTCGGCAACGGTTTTCCGTCCGGCCCCGGCTCCTGGAAGCTTAATTGTGCTCTGCTGGCTCAGGATGAAGTCGTGGAGGAGCTGAGAGCAGCCTACGCAATGTGGCAGTCCTACAAGGGTAGCTTCCAAACAGTCTCTGATTGGTGGGAATATGTTAAACTTGAGTTTCGCTGTTTCTTTCAGGCCAAGGGTCGACAACAGGCATGTGAGAAGAGGAGGGACTTCAGAGGGCTGCAGCGCGAGCTGCGGTCGCTGCAGGACCTTCTTCACTGCGGCTGGGACGTGAGGGAGGAGCTGGAGGAGACCAAGAAGAGCCTGAAAAGGCACTTTGAGGAGGAGTCCAAGCGAATCGTCTTCCGTTCCAAAGTGGAGAATCTGGAGAAGGGTGAGAAATGTAACTCATTCTTTTTCAGGAAACTTCATGCCGGTCACACGCCCCTGAACGAGCTGCGAGACGAGAGCGGAAACATGCGACGTGGGAAGGAGGACGTGATGAGGGTCGTCAGCGACTTCTACAGCGAACTCTACTCCCACAAGACTACCGACCCCGACGCTGCTGATAAGTTCCTGTCAGGTATCACTAACCATCTTGATCCTGCAGGCACGGCAGCCTTGGACAAACCTCTGATGGTGGGCGAATTGCTCTCTGCCGCTAAATCCTTTAGGACCGGCAGGACCCCAGGCAGTGATGGTCTTCCAGCGGAGCTCTATGTAGCGCTGGGAGACCTCATCTGTCCGGACCTGTTGGACCTGTACGAGGAGATGGTGGTGGAGGGTAGAATGCCTCCATCTTTGAGGGAAGGAATGGTCACGATCCTGTACAAGCGGAAGGGAGAGAGGTGCGACCTGAGGAATTGGCGTCCCATCACTCTGCTCAACGTGGACTACAAGATCCTGGCCAAGACGATGGCGACACGACTTAAGACGGTCATCGGACGGATCATCCACCCGGACCAGACCTGCGGCATCCCTGGACGTCGCATCGCAGACAGCCTCGCTCTCGTGCGGGACACGGTCGAGTACATCAAGGTCCGCCGCGCACACGCGGCCCTGGTCTCCTTGGATCAGGAGAAGGCCTTCGACCGGGTTTCCCACGAGTTCATGGGCCGAGCTCTGCACCGGTTAGGTTTGGGTAAC
Source organism: Phyllobates terribilis (assembly GCF_046119375.1). Lineage (NCBI taxonomy): Eukaryota > Metazoa > Chordata > Amphibia > Anura > Dendrobatidae > Phyllobates > Phyllobates terribilis. The sequence continues at coordinate 8,632,318 of NW_027362800.1, read as the reverse complement.
ATGTTTTGTTCGTATGTCCGTTTGATGTATTTTGATATCCACAGCTCGGTGTTGGTGAAAGGCTGGAAGACTGACCCCTTCCGTGTCCTCTCTGGGGTCAGACAAGGCTGCCCTCTATCACCTCTTCTTTTTGTTTGTGTTATAGAACTCTTCGCAGAGGCTATCCGGCAGAATGGAGAGATCAGAGGGATCACCGCACCGGGTCCGGGACGACACGAGGTCAAGTGCTCGCTCTACATGGACGACGTCACCGTCTTCTGCTCTGATCGTGGTTCAGTCGACGCCCTCGTCCAGACGTGTGAGAGGTTCGGCCGGGCTTCAGGGGCCAAAGTCAACTGCAGGAAGTCGGAAGCCATGCTCTTCGGGGATTGGCAGCCGGCCTCCTCCGCCCCCTTCCCCTTCAACATTCAACCGGATTTCCTCAAGGTGCTGGGAGTCTGGTTCGGGAAGGAAGGAGCGGCCCTCAAGTCCTGGCAAGAACGCTTGGCCAAGGTGAAGCAACGGATCGGACTCTGGAGCCTCAGACACCTCACTTGTGAGGGTAAGGCACTCGTCCTGCGTAATGAGGTCCTGCCCGTCTTGCAGTACACGGCGCAGGCCTGGCCCCCACACGTCACTGTGTGCAGGGCCATTACCAGGACAGTGTTTCACTTTGTCTGGGGATCCAAGATGGACAGAGTCAGGCGGGCCGTCATGTACAAGGAGCCTCGCAAGGGTGGGAAGGGCGTTCCAGATATCCCCACCCTCCTGCGATCCTCTTTTGTGTGTGATTGTGTTCGCCGGACTTTGCAAGTCAAGAATGGCTCCGCGGGCAGGTCCATGTCTCGCTTCTTCCTGCTTCCTCTTTGGAGGCGACTCGGCTGGGACAAGTGGGACAGCTCCTTCCCCTACAACTGGACGACGCCATGGTTCTACGGAGACGTCGTTCGATTTGTGGGGGAACATCAACTGGAGGGACTCAAGCCCGACTTGTGGAAGCCCAAAACTATCCACAAGCTCATCAGAGCCAAGGATGACGTGGAGAACATCACAGGACTTCACCAGGACACGCTGGAGACTGTGTGGACAAATGTGTCGTCTGACAGGCTGACCAACGGGCACAAGGACTTGTCGTGGATGGCGATTCAGGGCGGACTGCCCGTCCGGTCATTCATGCATGCCCGGAACCTGTGCAAGACCCGGTACTGCCCAAGGTGCCCCTTCGTGGAGGAAACATCTTTGCACACTTTTTGGGACTGCGGATTTGCACAGCGCCTGTTGACTGCCCTTGAGGACGACCTGAGGAACTCTGTCCTCAGGGCGAGCCTATCGCACCATTCTGTGCTTTACGGACTCTTCCCTGGGGTTCATACCGTCGGAGCCATCCAGGAGGCTTGGCGCCTTATGAACTGCTTCAAGGATGCCGTTTGGGTCGCCAGGAACCGGCTCATCTTGAGGAGGGAGAGGATGTCCATCCAGGACTGCCGCAGGCTGATCCACAGTCTGCTCAGAGACTATTCCATCGTGGACGGTCCGGAGGACGAGGATGAGGACTAAACCCCTCCTCCCCCTCTCCCCTTATGTGTCTTGTCTTTCAATAAAGCTTCGGGCCTGTGATTTTCCCCTCCCCATCCCCTTTTTCCCAATCCCCATCCCTTATCACGGTTCGTCGTACTGTATTGATTGACATGCTTTTTCTTTCAGATTGAGTGTTTTGTGTAGCATAGGGGTGTGATGTGTCTAGTTAGTGCGTCGTATCCTCATGCTATGTAAATATGATGTAGAATTCTGTGTGTACTGGGCTGCGGCACTGTACACTGTCTGTTAACTTATTTTTTGTGCTAATAAAAGATATATTCAATCAAAAAAATCTGTTCTTATCAGTTTAATATCTGATACGTCCCCTATCTGGGGACCATATATTAAATGGATTTTTAGAACAGGGAGATGGAAAAAGAGCTTGCTCTGTCCACTCCACGCATTGACCTGGTATTGCAGTATCTCCAGGACCGGTGCACCCCTTCTTTAATGCAGTTTCTAAAATCAGAAAGAATTGAATTCAATGCTTTTTGTTCATTTTGCTTGTTTGCCGGATTTTGGGATGGACTCTTTGGCTTTGCTTTTCTTCTCCTCATTGGATTTTTCATGTTAAAAGTTGCAGAAGCCAGATGACAAGCTCATTTTGGTTCAACTTCAGCAACTGTGCATTGCATTGCCATGTAATGTAATGTAATGCAATGCTATCTATCTAGCTCTCCCTCTATACTTCCTTTTGGATAAACAGACATATTAGGCAAGCATTTTGGAGCTTTCACCTAAATAACTACAGGTGGTGAGATAAGCTGCACAATATAATTGACCTTTCAGTATATTGTTGCACACACACCATCTATTTAGCAAATGCCCTTGTTATCAACAGCAGCCTTTTAAACTCACCTGAGCTAACAGGTATGTGAGCTGGTTACTCTGCTGCGCTTAAAATTTCTTTTTTGGTTTGCTACAATGCCTTTTCTGAAACGTTGTCTCCCTCTGCTGGAACACTGACTTCTTTCATTTAATGCCTGCAGACTATAAAAGAGAAACCAACCCAAAAAGTTTGGTTGATTAGTCTGTGGCATTCTTTTAAACTGTTGCTTATGGCGGTCTCTGTGAGCTTCTCAGTGACATTCAGCCATCCAGGTATCCCGCCTGCAGTAGACGGAATGTGGCAATGGAACGCTGGCTGCGCGTGTCATAATAGGCTCTGAGCCTTTATATACCTGCGCACAGCAGCAGCCACCTTCAGTCTGCTGCTGGACAGCCAGCAGCAGCAGCAGCAGGAGAGGTAATTAATCAGCAACCCTCCTGCTAAGGGTAGACAGCTGCTCGTTCCACCCCCCCCCGCCTTAATTGGTTCTCCTCCCTTCCAACGGTGTTGAGGCGGGTGGGAACAGCCGGGGGTTGAGGGTACTGTGCTAAAAGAGGTGGAGTTATGCAGATCTAAAACGCGTGGATTGCAGCAGCAGCAAGCCGAAAAGTGCAGGCATGTGAGGGATCTAGAGGTTGACAGCATGTCTTCTTAACGGGAGTCCAGGTGGCCATCTCCACAAATGGACTTTTCAGAATCCTTGGGTGGCACCGTAGTCGGAAACCAATTCTGGTTATCGCTTCTCGGCCTTTTGGCTAAGATCAAGTGTAGTATCTGTTCTTATCAGTTTAATATCTGATACGTCCCCTATCTGGGGACCATATATTAAATGGATTTTTAGAACAGGGAGATGGAAAAAGAGCTTGCTCTGTCCACTCCACGCATTGACCTGGTATTGCAGTATCTCCAGGACCGGTGCACCCCTTCTTTAATGCAGTTTCTAAAATCAGAAAGAATTGAATTCAATGCTTTTTGTTCATTTTGCTTGTTTGTCGGATTTTGGGATGGACTCTTTGGCTTTGCTTTTCTTCTCCTCATTGGATTTTTCATGTTAAAAGTTGCAGAAGCCAGATGACAAGCTCATTTTGGTTCAACTTCAGCAACTGTGCATTGCATTGCCATGTAATGTAATGTAATGCAATGCTATCTATCTAGCTCTCCCTCTATACTTCCTTTTGGATAAACAGACATATTAGGCAAGCATTTTGGAGCTTTCACCTAAATAACTACAGGTGGTGAGATAAGCTGCACAATATAATTGACCTTTCAGTATATTGTTGCACACAGACCATCTATTTAGCAAATGCCCTTGTTATCAACAGCAGCCTTTTAAACTCACCTGAGCTAACAGGTATGTGAGCTGGTTACTCTGCTGCGCTTAAAATTTCTTTTTTGGTTTGCTACAATGCCTTTTCTGAAACGTTGTCTCCCTCTGCTGGAACACTGACTTCTTTCATTTAATGCCTGCAGACTATAAAAGAGAAACCAACCCAAAAAGTTTGGTTGATTAGTCTGTGGCATTCTTTTAAACTGTTGCTTATGGCGGTGTCTGTGAGCTTCTCAGTGACATTCAGCAATCCAGGTATCCCGCCTGCAGTAGACGGAATGTGGCAATGGAACGCTGGCTGCGCGTGTCATAATAGGCTCTGAGCCTTTATATACCTGCGCACAGCAGCAGCCACCTTCAGTCTGCTGCTGGACAGCCAGCAGCAGCAGCAGCAGGAGAGGTAATTAATCAGCAACCCTCCTGCTAAGGGTAGACAGCTGCTCGTTCCACCCCCCCCCCGCCTTAATTGGTTCTCCTCCCTTCCAACGGTGTTGAGGCGGGTGGGAACAGCCGGGGGTTGAGGGTACTGTGCTAAAAGAGGTGGAGTTATGCAGATCTAAAACGCGTGGATTGCAGCAGCAGCAAGCCGAAAAGTGCAGGCATGTGAGGGATCTAGAGGTTGACAGCATGTCTTCTTAACGGGAGTCCAGGTGGCCATCTCCACAAATGGACTTTTCAGAATCCTTGGGTGGCACCGTAGTCGGAAACCAATTCTGGTTATCGCTTCTCGGCCTTTTGGCTAAGATCAAGTGTAGTATCTGTTCTTATCAGTTTAATATCTGATACGTCCCCTATCTGGGGACCATATATTAAATGGATTTTTAGAACAGGGAGATGGAAAAAGAGCTTGCTCTGTCCACTCCACGCATTGACCTGGTATTGCAGTATCTCCAGGACCGGTGCACCCCTTCTTTAATGCAGTTTCTAAAATCAGAAAGAATTGAATTCAATGCTTTTTGTTCATTTTGCTTGTTTGTCGGATTTTGGGATGGACTCTTTGGCTTTGCTTTTCTTCTCCTCATTGGATTTTTCATGTTAAAAGTTGCAGAAGCCAGATGACAAGCTCATTTTGGTTCAACTTCAGCAACTGTGCATTGCATTGCCATGTAATGTAATGTAATGCAATGCTATCTATCTAGCTCTCCCTCTATACTTCCTTTTGGATAAACAGACATATTAGGCAAGCATTTTGGAGCTTTCACCTAAATAACTACAGGTGGTGAGATAAGCTGCACAATATAATTGACCTTTCAGTATATTGTTGCACACACACCATCTATTTAGCAAATGCCCTTGTTATCAACAGCAGCCTTTTAAACTCACCTGAGCTAACAGGTATGTGAGCTGGTTACTCTGCTGCGCTTAAAATTTCTTTTTTGGTTTGCTACAATGCCTTTTCTGAAACGTTGTCTCCCTCTGCTGGAACACTGACTTCTTTCATTTAATGCCTGCAGACTATAAAAGAGAAACCAACCCAAAAAGTTTGGTTGATTAGTCTGTGGCATTCTTTTAAACTGTTGCTTATGGCGGTCTCTGTGAGCTTCTCAGTGACATTCAGCCATCCAGGTATCCCGCCTGCAGTAGACGGAATGTGGCAATGGAACGCTGGCTGCGCGTGTCATAATAGGCTCTGAGCCTTTATATACCTGCGCACAGCAGCAGCCACCTTCAGTCTGCTGCTGGACAGCCAGCAGCAGCAGCAGGAGAGGTAATTAATCAGCAACCCTCCTGCTAAGGGTAGACAGCTGCTCGTTCCACCCCCCCCCCGCCTTAATTGGTTCTCCTCCCTTCCAACGGTGTTGAGGCGGGTGGGAACAGCCGGGGGTTGAGGGTACTGTGCTAAAAGAGGTGGAGTTATGCAGATCTAAAACGCGTGGATTGCAGCAGCAGCAAGCCGAAAAGTGCAGGCATGTGAGGGATCTAGAGGTTGACAGCATGTCTTCTTAACGGGAGTCCAGGTGGCCATCTCCACAAATGGACTTTTCAGAATCCTTGGGTGGCACCGTAGTCGGAAACCAATTCTGGTTATCGCTTCTCGGCCTTTTGGCTAAGATCAAGTGTAGTATCTGTTCTTATCAGTTTAATATCTGATACGTCCCCTATCTGGGGACCATATATTAAATGGATTTTTAGAACAGGGAGATGGAAAAAGAGCTTGCTCTGTCCACTCCACGCATTGACCTGGTATTGCAGTATCTCCAGGACCGGTGCACCCCTTCTTTAATGCAGTTTCTAAAATCAGAAAGAATTGAATTCAATGCTTTTTGTTCATTTTGCTTGTTTGTCGGATTTTGGGATGGACTCTTTGGCTTTGCTTTTCTTCTCCTCATTGGATTTTTCATGTTAAAAGTTGCAGAAGCCAGATGACAAGCTCATTTTGGTTCAACTTCAGCAACTGTGCATTGCATTGCCATGTAATGTAATGTAATGCAATGCTATCTATCTAGCTCTCCCTCTATACTTCCTTTTGGATAAACAGACATATTAGGCAAGCATTTTGGAGCTTTCACCTAAATAACTACAGGTGGTGAGATAAGCTGCACAATATAATTGACCTTTCAGTATATTGTTGCACACACACCATCTATTTAGCAAATGCCCTTGTTATCAACAGCAGCCTTTTAAACTCACCTGAGCTAACAGGTATGTGAGCTGGTTACTCTGCTGCGCTTAAAATTTCTTTTTTGGTTTGCTACAATGCCTTTTCTGAAACGTTGTCTCCCTCTGCTGGAACACTGACTTCTTTCATTTAATGCCTGCAGACTATAAAAGAGAAACCAACCCAAAAAGTTTGGTTGATTAGTCTGTGGCATTCTTTTAAACTGTTGCTTATGGCGGTCTCTGTGAGCTTCTCAGTGACATTCAGCCATCCAGGTATCCCGCCTGCAGTAGACGGAATGTGGCAATGGAACGCTGGCTGCGCGTGTCATAATAGGCTCTGAGCCTTTATATACCTGCGCACAGCAGCAGCCACCTTCAGTCTGCTGCTGGACAGCCAGCAGCAGCAGCAGGAGAGGTAATTAATCAGCAACCCTCCTGCTAAGGGTAGACAGCTGCTCGTTCCACCCCCCCCCCGCCTTAATTGGTTCTCCTCCCTTCCAACGGTGTTGAGGCGGGTGGGAACAGCCGGGGGTTGAGGGTACTGTGCTAAAAGAGGTGGAGTTATGCAGATCTAAAACGCGTGGATTGCAGCAGCAGCAAGCCGAAAAGTGCAGGCATGTGAGGGATCTAGAGGTTGACAGCATGTCTTCTTAACGGGAGTCCAGGTGGCCATCTCCACAAATGGACTTTTCAGAATCCTTGGGTGGCACCGTAGTCGGAAACCAATTCTGGTTATCGCTTCTTGGCCTTTTGGCTAAGATCAAGTGTAGTATCTGTTCTTATCAGTTTAATATCTGATACGTCCCCTATCTGGGGACCATATATTAAATGGATTTTTAGAACAGGGAGATGGAAAAAGAGCTTGCTCTGTCCACTCCACGCATTGACCTGGTATTGCAGTATCTCCAGGACCGGTGCACCCCTTCTTTAATGCAGTTTCTAAAATCAGAAAGAATTGAATTCAATGCTTTTTGTTCATTTTGCTTGTTTGTCGGATTTTGGGATGGACTCTTTGGCTTTGCTTTTCTTCTCCTCATTGGATTTTTCATGTTAAAAGTTGCAGAAGCCAGATGACAAGCTCATTTTGGTTCAACTTCAGCAACTGTGCATTGCATTGCCATGTAATGTAATGTAATGCAATGCTATCTATCTAGCTCTCCCTCTATACTTCCTTTTGGATAAACAGACATATTAGGCAAGCATTTTGGAGCTTTCACCTAAATAACTACAGGTGGTGAGATAAGCTGCACAATATAATTGACCTTTCAGTATATTGTTGCACACACACCATCTATTTAGCAAATGCCCTTGTTATCAACAGCAGCCTTTTAAACTCACCTGAGCTAACAGGTATGTGAGCTGGTTACTCTGCTGCGCTTAAAATTTCTTTTTTGGTTTGCTACAATGCCTTTTCTGAAACGTTGTCTCCCTCTGCTGGAACACTGACTTCTTTCATTTAATGCCTGCAGACTATAAAAGAGAAACCAACCCAAAAAGTTTGGTTGATTAGTCTGTGGCATTCTTTTAAACTGTTGCTTATGGCGGTCTCTGTGAGCTTCTCAGTGACATTCAGCCATCCAGGTATCCCGCCTGCAGTAGACGGAATGTGGCAATGGAACGCTGGCTGCGCGTGTCATAATAGGCTCTGAGCCTTTATATACCTGCGCACAGCAGCAGCCACCTTCAGTCTGCTGCTGGACAGCCAGCAGCAGCAGCAGGAGAGGTAATTAATCAGCAACCCTCCTGCTAAGGGTAGACAGCTGCTCGTTCCACCCCCCCCCCGCCTTAATTGGTTCTCCTCCCTTCCAACGGTGTTGAGGCGGGTGGGAACAGCCGGGGGTTGAGGGTACTGTGCTAAAAGAGGTGGAGTTATGCAGATCTAAAACGCGTGGATTGCAGCAGCAGCAAGCCGAAAAGTGCAGGCATGTGAGGGATCTAGAGGTTGACAGCATGTCTTCTTAACGGGAGTCCAGGTGGCCATCTCCACAAATGGACTTTTCAGAATCCTTGGGTGGCACCGTAGTCGGAAACCAATTCTGGTTATCGCTTCTTGGCCTTTTGGCTAAGATCAAGTGTAGTATCTGTTCTTATCAGTTTAATATCTGATACGTCCCCTATCTGGGGACCATATATTAAATGGATTTTTAGAACAGGGAGATGGAAAAAGAGCTTGCTCTGTCCACTCCACGCATTGACCTGGTATTGCAGTATCTCCAGGACCGGTGCACCCCTTCTTTAATGCAGTTTCTAAAATCAGAAAGAATTGAATTCAATGCTTTTTGTTCATTTTGCTTGTTTGTCGGATTTTGGGATGGACTCTTTGGCTTTGCTTTTCTTCTCCTCATTGGATTTTTCATGTTAAAAGTTGCAGAAGCCAGATGACAAGCTCATTTTGGTTCAACTTCAGCAACTGTGCATTGCATTGCCATGTAATGTAATGTAATGCAATGCTATCTATCTAGCTCTCCCTCTATACTTCCTTTTGGATAAACAGACATATTAGGCAAGCATTTTGGAGCTTTCACCTAAATAACTACAGGTGGTGAGATAAGCTGCACAATATAATTGACCTTTCAGTATATTGTTGCACACACACCATCTATTTAGCAAATGCCCTTGTTATCAACAGCAGCCTTTTAAACTCACCTGAGCTAACAGGTATGTGAGCTGGTTACTCTGCTGCGCTTAAAATTTCTTTTTTGGTTTGCTACAATGCCTTTTCTGAAACGTTGTCTCCCTCTGCTGGAACACTGACTTCTTTCATTTAATGCCTGCAGACTATAAAAGAGAAACCAACCCAAAAAGTTTGGTTGATTAGTCTGTGGCATTCTTTTAAACTGTTGCTTATGGCGGTCTCTGTGAGCTTCTCAGTGACATTCAGCCATCCAGGTATCCCGCCTGCAGTAGACGGAATGTGGCAATGGAACGCTGGCTGCGCGTGTCATAATAGGCTCTGAGCCTTTATATACCTGCGCACAGCAGCAGCCACCTTCAGTCTGCTGCTGGACAGCCAGCAGCAGCAGCAGGAGAGGTAATTAATCAGCAACCCTCCTGCTAAGGGTAGACAGCTGCTCGTTCCACCCCCCCCCCGCCTTAATTGGTTCTCCTCCCTTCCAACGGTGTTGAGGCGGGTGGGAACAGCCGGGGGTTGTGGGTACTGTGCTAAAAGAGGTGGAGTTATGCAGATCTAAAACGCGTGGATTGCAGCAGCAGCAAGCCGAAAAGTGCAGGCATGTGAGGGATCTAGAGGTTGACAGCATGTCTTCTTAACGGGAGTCCAGGTGGCCATCTCCACAAATGGACTTTTCAGAATCCTTGGGTGGCACCGTAGTCGGAAACCAATTCTGGTTATCGCTTCTCGGCCTTTTGGCTAAGATCAAGTGTAGTATCTGTTCTTATCAGTTTAATATCTGATACGTCCCCTATCTGGGGACCATATATTAAATGGATTTTTAGAACAGGGAGATGGAAAAAGAGCTTGCTCTGTCCACTCCACGCATTGAACTGGTATTGCAGTATCTCCAGGACCGGTGCACCCCTTCTTTAATGCAGTTTCTAAAATCAGAAAGAATTGAATTCAATGCTTTTTGTTCATTTTGCTTGTTTGTCGGATTTTGGGATGGACTCTTTGGCTTTGCTTTTCTTCTCCTCATTGGATTTTTCATGTTAAAAGTTGCAGAAGCCAGATGACAAGCTCATTTTGGTTCAACTTCAGCAACTGTGCATTGCATTGCCATGTAATGTAATGTAATGCAATGCTATCTATCTAGCTCTCCCTCTATACTTCCTTTTGGATAAACAGACATATTAGGCAAGCATTTTGGAGCTTTCACCTAAATAACTACAGGTGGTGAGATAAGCTGCACAATATAATTGACCTTTCAGTATATTGTTGCACACACACCATCTATTTAGCAAATGCCCTTGTTATCAACAGCAGCCTTTTAAACTCACCTGAGCTAACAGGTATGTGAGCTGGTTACTCTGCTGCGCTTAAAATTTCTTTTTTGGTTTGCTACAATGCCTTTTCTGAAACGTTGTCTCCCTCTGCTGGAGCACTGACTTCTTTCATTTAATGCCTGCAGACTATAAAAGAGAAACCAACCCAAAAAGTTTGGTTGATTAGTCTGTGGCATTCTTTTAAACTGTTGCTTATGGCGGTCTCTGTGAGCTTCTCAGTGACATTCAGCCATCCAGGTATCCCGCCTGCAGTAGACGGAATGTGGCAATGGAACGCTGGCTGCGCGTGTCATAATAGGCTCTGAGCCTTTATATACCTGCGCACAGCAGCAGCCACCTTCAGTCTGCTGCTGGACAGCCAGCAGCAGCAGGAGAGGTAATTAATCAGCAACCCTCCTGCTAAGGGTAGACAGCTGCTCGTTCCACCCCCCCCCCCGCCTTAATTGGTTCTCCTCCCTTCCAACGGTGTTGAGGCGGGTGGGAACAGCCGGGGGTTGAGGGTACTGTGCTAAAAGAGGTGGAGTTATGCAGATCTAAAACGCGTGGATTGCAGCAGCAGCAAGCCGAAAAGTGCAGGCATGTGAGGGATCTAGAGGTTGACAGCATGTCTTCTTAACGGGAGTCCAGGTGGCCATCTCCACAAATGGACTTTTCAGAATCCTTGGGTGGCACCGTAGTCGGAAACCAATTCTGGTTATCGCTTCTCGGCCTTTTGGCTAAGATCAAGTGTAGTATCTGTTCTTATCAGTTTAATATCTGATACGTCCCCTATCTGGGGACCATATATTAAATGGATTTTTAGAACAGGGAGATGGAAAAAGAGCTTGCTCTGTCCACTCCACGCATTGACCTGGTATTGCAGTATCTCCAGGACCGGTGCACCCCTTCTTTAATGCAGTTTCTAAAATCAGAAAGAATTGAATTCAATGCTTTTTGTTCATTTTGCTTGTTTGTCGGATTTTGGGATGGACTCTTTGGCTTTGCTTTTCTTCTCCTCATTGGATTTTTCATGTTAAAAGTTGCAGAAGCCAGATGACAAGCTCATTTTGGTTCAACTTCAGCAACTGTGCATTGCATTGCCATGTAATGTAATGTAATGCAATGCTATCTATCTAGCTCTCCCTCTATACTTCCTTTTGGATAAACAGACATATTAGGCAAGCATTTTGGAGCTTTCACCTAAATAACTACAGGTGGTGAGATAAGCTGCACAATATAATTGACCTTTCAGTATATTGTTGCACACACACCATCTATTTAGCAAATGCCCTTGTTATCAACAGCAGCCTTTTAAACTCACCTGAGCTAACAGGTATGTGAGCTGGTTACTCTGCTGCGCTTAAAATTTCTTTTTTGGTTTGCTACAATGCCTTTTCTGAAACGTTGTCTCCCTCTGCTGGAACACTGACTTCTATCATTTAATGCCTGCAGACTATAAAAGAGAAACCAACCCAAAAAGTTTGGTTGATTAGTCTGTGGCATTCTTTTAAACTGTTGCTTATGGCGGTCTCTGTGAGCTTCTCAGTGACATTCAGCCATCCAGGTATCCCGCCTGCAGTAGACGGAATGTGGCAATGGAACGCTGGCTGCGCGTGTCATAATAGGCTCTGAGCCTTTATATACCTGCGCACAGCAGCAGCCACCTTCAGTCTGCTGCTGGACAGCCAGCAGCAGCAGCAGCAGGAGAGGTAATTAATCAGCAACCCTCCTGCTAAGGGTAGACAGCTGCTCGTTCCACCCCCCCCCCCGCCTTAATTGGTTCTCCTCCCTTCCAACGGTGTTGAGGCGGGTGGGAACAGCCGGGGGTTGAGGGTACTGTGCTAAAAGAGGTGGAGTTATGCAGATCTAAAACGCGTGGATTGCAGCAGCAGCAAGCCGAAAAGTGCAGGCATGTGAGGGATCTAGAGGTTGACAGCATGTCTTCTTAACGGGAGTCCAGGTGGCCATCTCCACAAATGGACTTTTCAGAATCCTTGGGTGGCACCGTAGTCGGAAACCAATTCTGGTTATCGCTTCTCGGCCTTTTGGCTAATATCAAGTGTAGTATCTGTTCTTATCAGTTTAATATCTGATACGTCCCCTATCTGGGGACCATATATTAAATGGATTTTTAGAACAGGGAGATGGAAAAAGAGCTTGCTCTGTCCACTCCACGCATTGACCTGGTATTGCAGTATCTCCAGGACCGGTGCACCCCTTCTTTAATGCAGTTTCTAAAATCAGAAAGAATTGAATTCAATGCTTTTTGTTCATTTTGCTTGTTTGTCGGATTTTGGGATGGACTCTTTGGCTTTGCTTTTCTTCTCCTCATTGGATTTTTCATGTTAAAAGTTGCAGAAGCCAGATGACAAGCTCATTTTGGTTCAACTTCAGCAACTGTGCATTGCATTGCCATGTAATGTAATGTAATGCAATGCTATCTATCTAGCTCTCCCTCTATACTTCCTTTTGGATAAACAGACATATTAGGCAAGCATTTTGGAGCTTTCACCTAAATAACTACAGGTGGTGAGATAAGCTGCACAATATAATTGACCTTTCAGTATATTGTTGCACACACACCATCTATTTAGCAAATGCCCTTGTTATCAACAGCAGCCTTTTAAACTCACCTGAGCTAACAGGTATGTGAGCTGGTTACTCTGCTGCGCTTAAAATTTCTTTTTTGGTTTGCTACAATGCCTTTTCTGAAACGTTGTCTCCCTCTGCTGGAACACTGACTTCTTTCATTTAATGCCTGCAGACTATAAAAGAGAAACCAACCCAAAAAGTTTGGTTGATTAGTCTGTGGCATTCTTTTAAACTGTTGCTTATGGCGGTCTCTGTGAGCTTCTCAGTGACATTCAGCCATCCAGGTATCCCGCCTGCAGTAGACGGAATGTGGCAATGGAACGCTGGCTGCGCATGTCATAATAGGCTCTGAGCCTTTATATACCTGCGCACAGCAGCAGCCACCTTCAGTCTGCTGCTGGACAGCCAGCAGCAGCAGCAGCAGGAGAGGTAATTAATCAGCAACCCTCCTGCTAAGGGTAGACAGCTGCTCGTTCCACCCCCCCCCCCGCCTTAATTGGTTCTCCTCCCTTCCAACGGTGTTGAGGCGGGTGGGAACAGCCGGGGGTTGAGGGTACTGTGCTAAAAGAGGTGGAGTTATGCAGATCTACAACGCGTGGATTGCAGCAGCAGCAAGCCGAAAAGTGCAGGCATGTGAGGGATCTAGAGGTTGACAGCATGTCTTCTTAACGGGAGTCCAGGTGGCCATCTCCACAAATGGACTTTTCAGAATCCTTGGGTGGCACCGTAGTCGGAAACCAATTCTGGTTATCGCTTCTCGGCCTTTTGGCTAAGATCAAGTGTAGTATCTGTTCTTATCAGTTTAATATCTGATACGTCCCCTATCTGGGGACCATATATTAAATGGATTTTTAGAACAGGGAGATGGAAAAAGAGCTTGCTCTGTCCACTCCACTCATTGACCTGGTATTGCAGTATCTCCAGGACCGGTGCACCCCTTCTTTAATGCAGTTTCTAAAATCAGAAAGAATTGAATTCAATGCTTTTTGTTCATTTTGCTTGTTTGTCGGATTTTGGGATGGACTCTTTGGCTTTGCTTTTCTTCTCCTCATTGGATTTTTCATGTTAAAAGTTGCAGAAGCCAGATGACAAGCTCATTTTGGTTCAACTTCAGCAACTGTGCATTGCATTGCCATGTAATGTAATGTAATGCAATGCTATCTATCTAGCTCTCCCTCTATACTTCCTTTTGGATAAACAGACATATTAGGCAAGCATTTTGGAGCTTTCACCTAAATAACTACAGGTGGTGAGATAAGCTGCACAATATAATTGACCTTTCAGTATATTGTTGCACACACACCATCTATTTAGCAAATGCCCTTGTTATCAACAGCAGCCTTTTAAACTCACCTGAGCTAACAGGTATGTGAGCTGGTTACTCTGCTGCGCTTAAAATTTCTTTTTTGGTTTGCTACAATGCCTTTTCTGAAACGTTGTCTCCCTCTGCTGGAACACTGACTTCTTTCATTTAATGCCTGCAGACTATAAAAGAGAAACCAACCCAAAAAGTTTGGTTGATTAGTCTGTGGCATTCTTTTAAACTGTTGCTTATGGCGGTCTCTGTGAGCTTCTCAGTGACATTCAGCCATCCAGGTATCCCGCCTGCAGTAGACGGAATGTGGCAATGGAACGCTGGCTGCGCGTGTCATAATAGGCTCTGAGCCTTTATATACCTGCGCACAGCAGCAGCCACCTTCAGTCTGCTGCTGGACAGCCAGCAGCAGCAGCAGCAGGAGAGGTAATTAATCAGCAACCCTCCTGCTAAGGGTAGACAGCTGCTCGTTCCACCCCCCCCCCCCGCCTTAATTGGCTCTCCTCCCTTCCAACGGTGTTGAGGCGGGTGGGAACAGCCGGGGGTTGAGGGTACTGTGCTAAAAGAGGTGGAGTTATGCAGATCTAAAACGCGTGGATTGCAGCAGCAGCAAGCCGAAAAGTGCAGGCATGTGAGGGATCTAGAGGTTGACAGCATGTCTTCTTAACGGGAGTCCAGGTGGCCATCTCCACAAATGGACTTTTCAGAATCCTTGGGTGGCACCGTAGTCGGAAACCAATTCTGGTTATCGCTTCTCGGCCTTTTGGCTAAGATCAAGTGTAGTATCTGTTCTTATCAGTTTAATATCTGATACGTCCCCTATCTGGGGACCATATATTAAATGGATTTTTAGAACAGGGAGATGGAAAAAGAGCTTGCTCTGTCCACTCCACGCATTGACCTGGTATTGCAGTATCTCCAGGACCGGTGCACCCCTTCTTTAATGCAGTTTCTAAAATCAGAAAGAATTGAATTCAATGCTTTTTGTTCATTTTGCTTGTTTGTCGGATTTTGGGATGGACTCTTTGGCTTTGCTTTTCTTCTCCTCATTGGATTTTTCATGTTAAAAGTTGCAGAAGCCAGATGACAAGCTCATTTTGGTTCAACTTCAGCAACTGTGCATTGCATTGCCATGTAATGTAATGTAATGCAATGCTATCTATCTAGCTCTCCCTCTATACTTCCTTTTGGATAAACATACATATTAGGCAAGCATTTTGGAGCTTTCACCTAAATAACTACAGGTGGTGAGATAAGCTGCACAATATAATTGACCTTTCAGTATATTGTTGCACACACACCATCTATTTAGCAAATGCCCTTGTTATCAACAGCAGCCTTTTAAACTCACCTGAGCTAACAGGTATGTGAGCTGGTTACTCTGCTGCGCTTAAAATTTCTTTTTTGGTTTGATACAATGCCTTTTCTGAAACGTTGTCTCCCTCTGCTGGAACACTGACTTCTTTCATTTAATGCCTGCAGACTACAAAAGAGAAACCAACCCAAAAAGTTTGGTTGATTAGTCTGTGGCATTCTTTTAAACTGTTGCTTATGGCGGTCTCTGTGAGCTTCTCAGTGACATTCAGCCATCCAGGTATCCCGCCTGCAGTAGACGGAATGTGGCAATGGAACGCTGGCTGCGCGTGTCATAATAGGCTCTGAGCCTTTATATACCTGCGCACAGCAGCAGCCACCTTCAGTCTGCTGCTGGACAGCCAGCAGCAGCAGCAGCAGGAGAGGTAATTAATCAGCAACCCTCCTGCTAAGGGTAGACAGCTGCTCGTTCCACCCCCCCCCCGCCTTAATTGGTTCTCCTCCCTTCCAACGGTGTTGAGGCGGGTGGGAACAGCCGGGGGTTGAGGGTACTGTGCTAAAAGAGGTGGAGTTATGCAGATCTAAAACGCGTGGATTGCAGCAGCAGCAAGCCGAAAAGTGCAGGCATGTGAGGGATCTAGAGGTTGACAGCATGTCTTCTTAACGGGAGTCCAGGTGGCCATCTCCACAAATGGACTTTTCAGAATCCTTGGGTGGCACCGTAGTCGGAAACCAATTCTGGTTATCGCTTCTCGGCCTTTTGGCTAAGATCAAGTGTAGTATCTGTTCTTATCAGTTTAATATCTGATACGTCCCCTATCTGGGGACCATATATTAAATGGATTTTTAGAACAGGGAGATGGAAAAAGAGCTTGCTCTGTCCACTCCACGCATTGACCTGGTATTGCAGTATCTCCAGGACCGGTGCACCCCTTCTTTAATGCAGTTTCTAAAATCAGAAAGAATTGAATTCAATGCTTTTTGTTCATTTTGCTTGTTTGTCGGATTTTGGGATGGACTCTTTGGCTTTGCTTTTCTTCTCCTCATTGGATTTTTCATGTTAAAAGTTGCAGAAGCCAGATGACAAGCTCATTTTGGTTCAACTTCAGCAACTGTGCATTGCATTGCCATGTAATGTAATGTAATGCAATGCTATCTATCTAGCTCTCCCTCTATACTTCCTTTTGGATAAACAGACATATTAGGCAAGCATTTTGGAGCTTTCACCTAAATAACTACAGGTGGTGAGATAAGCTGCACAATATAATTGACCTTTCAGTATATTGTTGCACACACACCATCTATTTAGCAAATGCCCTTGTTATCAACAGCAGCCTTTTAAACTCACCTGAGCTAACAGGTATGTGAGCTGGTTACTCTGCTGCGCTTAAAATTTCTTTTTTGGTTTGCTACAATCCCTTTTCTGAAACGTTGTCTCCCTCTGCTGGAACACTGACTTCTTTCATTTAATGCCTGCAGACTATAAAAGAGAAACCAACCCAAAAAGTTTGGTTGATTAGTCTGTGGCATTCTTTTAAACTGTTGCTTATGGCGGTCTCTGTGAGCTTCTCAGTGACATTCAGCCATCCAGGTATCCCGCCTGCAGTAGACGGAATGTGGCAATGGAACGCTGGCTGCGCGTGTCATAATAGGCTCTGAGCCTTTATATACCTGCGCACAGCAGCAGCCACCTTCAGTCTGCTGCTGGACAGCCAGCAGCAGCAGCAGCAGGAGAGGTAATTAATCAGCAACCCTCCTGCTAAGGGTAGACAGCTGCTCGTTCCACCCCCCCCCCGCCTTAATTGGTTCTCCTCCCTTCCAACGGTGTTGAGGCGGGTGGGAACAGCCGGGGGTTGAGGGTACTGTGCTAAAAGAGGTGGAGTTATGCAGATCTAAAACGCGTGGATTGCAGCAGCAGCAAGCCGAAAAGTGCAGGCATGTGAGGGATCTAGAGGTTGACAGCATGTCTTCTTAACGGGAGTCCAGGTGGCCATCTCCACAAATGGACTTTTCAGAATCCTTGGGTGGCACCGTAGTCGGAAACCAATTCTGGTTATCGCTTCTCGGCCTTTTGGCTAAGATCAAGTGTAGTATCTGTTCTTATCAGTTTAATATCTGATACGTCCCCTATCTGGGGACCATATATTAAATGGATTTTTAGAACAGGGAGATGGAAAAAGAGCTTGCTATGTCCACTCCACGCATTGACCTGGTATTGCAGTATCTCCAGGACCGGTGCACCCCTTCTTTAATGCAGTTTCTAAAATCAGAAAGAATTGAATTCAATGCTTTTTGTTCATTTTGCTTGTTTGTCGGATTTTGGGATGGACTCTTTGGCTTTGCTTTTCTTCTCCTCATTGGATTTTTCATGTTAAAAGTTGCAGAAGCCAGATGACAAGCTCATTTTGGTTCAACTTCAGCAACTGTGCATTGCATTGCCATGTAATGTAATGTAATGCAATGCTATCTATCTAGCTCTCCCTCTATACTTCCTTTTGGATAAACAGACATATTAGGCAAGCATTTTGGAGCTTTCACCTAAATAACTACAGGTGGTGAGATAAGCTGCACAATATAATTGACCTTTCAGTATATTGTTGCACACACACCATCTATTTAGCAAATGCCCTTGTTATCAACAGCAGCCTTTTAAACTCACCTGAGCTAACAGGTATGTGAGCTGGTTACTCTGCTGCGCTTAAAATTTCTTTTTTGGTTTGCTACAATGCCTTTTCTGAAACGTTGTCTCCCTCTGCTGGAACACTGGCTTCTTTCATTTAATGCCTGCAGACTATAAAAGAGAAACCAACCCAAAAAGTTTGGTTGATTAGTCTGTGGCATTCTTTTAAACTGTTGCTTATGGCGGTCTCTGTGAGCTTCTCAGTGACATTCAGCCATCCAGGTATCCCGCCTGCAGTAGACGGAATGTGGCAATGGAACGCTGGCTGCGCGTGTCATAATAGGCTCTGAGCCTTTATATACCTGCGCACAGCAGCAGCCACCTTCAGTCTGCTGCTGGACAGCCAGCAGCAGCAGGAGAGGTAATTAATCAGCAACCCTCCTGCTAAGGGTAGACAGCTGCTCGTTCCACCCCCCCCCCGCCTTAATTGGTTCTCCTCCCTTCCAACGGTGTTGAGGCGGGTGGGAACAGCCGGGGGTTGAGGGTACTGTGCTAAAAGAGGTGGAGTTATGCAGATCTAAAACGCGTGGATTGCAGCAGCAGCAAGCCGAAAAGTGCAGGCATGTGAGGGATCTAGAGGTTGACAGCATGTCTTCTTAACGGGAGTCCAGGTGGCCATCTCCACAAATGGACTTTTCAGAATCCTTGGGTGGCACCGTAGTCGGAAACCAATTCTGGTTATCGCTTCTCGGCCTTTTGGCTAAGATCAAGTGTAGTATCTGTTCTTATCAGTTTAATATCTGATACGTCCCCTATCTGGGGACCATATATTAAATGGATTTTTAGAACAGGGAGATGGAAAAAGAGCTTGCTCTGTCCACTCCACGCATTGACCTGGTATTGCAGTATCTCCAGGACCGGTGCACCCCTTCTTTAATGCAGTTTCTAAAATCAGAAAGAATTGAATTCAATGCTTTTTGTTCATTTTGCTTGTTTGTCGGATTTTGGGATGGACTCTTTGGCTTTGCTTTTCTTCTCCTCATTGGATTTTTCATGTTAAAAGTTGCAGAAGCCAGATGACAAGCTCATTTTGGTTCAACTTCAGCAACTGTGCATTGCATTGCCATGTAATGTAATGTAATGCAATGCTATCTATCTAGCTCTCCCTCTATACTTCCTTTTGGATAAACAGACATATTAGGCAAGCATTTTGGAGCTTTCACCTAAATAACTACAGGTGGTGAGATAAGCTGCACAATATAATTGACCTTTCAGTATATTGTTGCACACACACCATCTATTTAGCAAATGCCCTTGTTATCAACAGCAGCCTTTTAAACTCACCTGAGCTAACAGGTATGTGAGCTGGTTACTCTGCTGCGCTTAAAATTTCTTTTTTGGTTTGCTACAATGCCTTTTCTGAAACGTTGTGTCCCTCTGCTGGAACACTGACTTCTTTCATTTAATGCCTGCAGACTATAAAAGAGAAACCAACCCAAAAAGTTTGGTTGATTAGTCTGTGGCATTCTTTTAAACTGTTGCTTATGGCGGTCTCTGTGAGCTTCTCAGTGACATTCAGCCATCCAGGTATCCCGCCTGCAGTAGACGGAATGTGGCAATGGAACGCTGGCTGCTCGTGTCATAATAGGCTCTGAGCCTTTATATACCTGCGCACAGCAGCAGCCACCTTCAGTCTGCTGCTGGACAGCCAGCAGCAGCAGCAGCAGGAGAGGTAATTAAACAGCAACCCTCCTGCTAAGGGTAGACAGCTGCTCGTTCCACCCCCCCCCCCCCCGCCTTAATTGGTTCTCCTCCCTTCCAACGGTGTTGAGGCGGGTGGGAACAGCCGGGGGTTGAGGGTACTGTGCTAAAAGAGGTGGAGTTATGCAGATCTAAAACGCGTGGATTGCAGCAGCAGCAAGCCGAAAAGTGCAGGCATGTGAGGGATCTAGAGGTTGACAGCATGTCTTCTTAACGGGAGTCCAGGTGGCCATCTCCACAAATGGACTTTTCAGAATCCTTGGGTGGCACCGTAGTCGGAAACCAATTCTGGTTATCGCTTCTCGGCCTTTTGGCTAAGATCAAGTGTAGTATCTGTTCTTATCAGTTTAATATCTGATACGTCCCCTATCTGGGGACCATATATTAAATGGATTTTTAGAACAGGGAGATGGAAAAAGAGCTTGCTCTGTCCACTCCACGCATTGACCTGGTATTGCAGTATCTCCAGGACCGGTGCACCCCTTCTTTAATGCAGTTTCTAAAATCAGAAAGAATTGAATTCAATGCTTTTTGTTCATTTTGCTTGTTTGTCGGATTTTGGGATGGATTCTTTGGCTTTGCTTTTCTTCTCCTCATTGGATTTTTCATGTTAAAAGTTGCAGAAGCCAGATGACAAGCTCATTTTGGTTCAACTTCAGCAACTGTGCATTGCATTGCCATGTAATGTAATGTAATGCAATGCTATCTATCTAGCTCTCCCTCTATACTTCCTTTTGGATAAACAGACATATTAGGCAAGCATTTTGGAGCTTTCACCTAAATAACTACAGGTGGTGAGATAAGCTGCACAATATAATTGACCTTTCAGTATATTGTTGCACACACACCATCTATTTAGCAAATGCCCTTGTTATCAACAGCAGCCTTTTAAACTCACCTGAGCTAACAGGTATGTGAGCTGGTTACTCTGCTGCGCTTAAAATTTCTTTTTTGGTTTGCTACAATGCCTTTTCTGAAACGTTGTCTCCCTCTGCTGGAACACTGACTTCTTTCATTTAATGCCTGCAGACTATAAAAGAGAAACCAACCCAAAAAGTTTGGTTGATTAGTCTGTGGCATTCTTTTAAACTGTTGCTTATGGCGGTCTCTGTGAGCTTCTCAGTGACATTCAGCCATCCAGGTATCCCGCCTGCAGTAGACGGAATGTGGCAATGGAACGCTGGCTGCGCGTGTCATAATAGGCTCTGAGCCTTTATATACCTGCGCACAGCAGCAGCCACCTTCAGTCTGCTGCTGGACAGCCAGCAGCAGCAGCAGCAGGAGAGGTAATTAATCAGCAACCCTCCTGCTAAGGGTAGACAGCTGCTCGTTCCACCCCCCCCCCGCCTTAATTGGTTCTCCTCCCTTCCAACGGTGTTGAGGCGGGTGGGAACAGCCGGGGGTTGAGGGTACTGTGCTAAAAGAGGTGGAGTTATGCAGATCTAAAACGCGTGGATTGCAGCAGCAGCAAGCCGAAAAGTGCAGGCATGTGAGGGATCTAGAGGTTGACAGCATGTCTTCTTAACGGGAGTCCAGGTGGCCATCTCCACAAATGGACTTTTCAGAATCCTTGGGTGGCACCGTAGTCGGAAACCAATTCTGGTTATCGCTTCTCGGCCTTTTGGCTAAGATCAAGTGTAGTATCTGTTCTTATCAGTTTAATATCTGATACGTCCCCTATCTGGGGACCATATATTAAATGGATTTTTAGAACAGGGAGATGGAAAAAGAGCTTGCTCTGTCCACTCCACGCATTGACCTGGTATTGCAGTATCTCCAGGACCGGTGCACCCCTTCTTTAATGCAGTTTCTAAAATCAGAAAGAATTGAATTCAATGCTTTTTGTTCATTTTGCTTGTTTGTCGGATTTTGGGATGGACTCTTTGGCTTTGCTTTTCTTCTCCTCATTGGATTTTTCATGTTAAAAGTTGCAGAAGCCAGATGACAAGCTCATTTTGGTTCAACTTCAGCAACTGTGCATTGCATTGCCATGTAATGTAATGTAATGCAATGCTATCTATCTAGCTCTCCCTCTATACTTCCTTTTGGATAAACAGACATATTAGGCAAGCATTTTGGAGCTTTCACCTAAATAACTACAGGTGGTGAGATAAGCTGCACAATATAATTGACCTTTCAGTATATTGTTGCACACACACCATCTATTTAGCAAATGCCCTTGTTATCAACAGCAGCCTTTTAAACTCACCTGAGCTAACAGGTATGTGAGCTGGTTACTCTGCTGCGCTTAAAATTTCTTTTTTGGTTTGCTACAATGCCTTTTCTGAAACGTTGTCTCCCTCTGCTGGAACACTGACTTCTTTCATTTAATGCCTGCAGACTATAAAAGAGAAACCAACCCAAAAAGTTTGGTTGATTAGTCTGTGGCATTCTTTTAAACTGTTGCTTATGGCGGTCTCTGTGAGCTTCTCAGTGACATTCAGCCATCCAGGTATCCCGCCTGCAGTAGACGGAATGTGGCAATGGAACGCTGGCTGCGCGTGTCATAATAGGCTCTGAGCCTTTATATACCTGCGCACAGCAGCAGCCACCTTCAGTCTGCTGCTGGACAGCCAGCAGCAGCAGCAGCAGGAGAGGTAATTAATCAGCAACCCTCCTGCTAAGGGTAGACAGCTGCTCGTTCCACCCCCCCCCGCCTTAATTGGTTCTCCTCCCTTCCAACGGTGTTGAGGCGGGTGGGAACAGCCGGGGGTTGAGGGTACTGTGCTAAAAGAGGTGGAGTTATGCAGATCTAAAACGCGTGGATTGCAGCAGCAGCAAGCCGAAAAGTGCAGGCATGTGAGGGATCTAGAGGTTGACAGCATGTCTTCTTAACGGGAGTCCAGGTGGCCATCTCCACAAATGGACTTTTCAGAATCCTTGGGTGGCACCGTAGTCGGAAACCAATTCTGGTTATCGCTTCTCGGCCTTTTGGCTAAGATCAAGTGTAGTATCTTTCGAAAAGGCGGTTTTGGATGTTGGCCGCCCTAGTAGATTGATACATTATGCACACTGGGGTTTAGGCGCTTGTTAGTACGCCAGGTGGCTAATATAGTCATCTGGTGGAAAGCATGGCCCCCCAGGATCGACGCCATTGGGCCGGGGAAGATCGAAAGCCCGAAGTGTGAAGTGCCCCAGGAATGGTGACCCTGGGGTGCCTTAACTCACTGGGATTGGGAACCCCACTTGAGTTTATGGCACATTTGCACAAGCACTTCAAATTTTCTTTCTTCGCACACACCCTTATTCCGGGCCTTCTGGCCTTAGGATGGGGAATTTTTCAATTCCCGGTCGAAGGTCCGGGCAGTATTATACTGTGAAACCTTCACTATTTATTTAATTTCTTTGTCACTGTGTGTCCACTTATTCACGTGTGTCACGTCCTACTAGGATTTTGTCGGGATGCGGTTCCCTTACGGGTTCCTCTCTTGGCAGGTCTAGGGGGGGAGTGTGTGGCCATCAGGTTCCGCTCCCCCCTGAACCCCCCTGGCTCTCCTCTTTCGGGAGGAGAGCGTTGTTGGCTCCCCTCTTCCGGGAGGGGAGCACAGTCTTTGGCTCCCAGTGCCTTGCTCGGGTGAGAACTCGGGCAGGTGCTGGGGGTAAGATTGGGTCGCCTCTGGCTTCGGCTGGAGGTGGCTTTTTGTCCCTGTTCCTCGCTGTGGCCTTTTGGCTCGGAGGGACGGGGAATGGTTTGGGGGACCCTTCTCCTTTTGGAGAGGGTTTCAAGAAGACCAGCATCCTAGTGCACTTTTTTTGTGGCACTTGTCACTTTTTTAAGCGCACTCGGGTTTTGTACACGAATTCGGGCTTTCGATAAAAAAAAAAAAAATCTGTTCTTATCAGTTTAATATCTGATACGTCCCCTATCTGGGGACCATATATTAAATGGATTTTTAGAACAGGGAGATGGAAAAAGAGCTTGCTCTGTCCACTCCACGCATTGACCTGGTATTGCAGTATCTCCAGGACCGGTGCACCCCTTCTTTAATGCAGTTTCTAAAATCAGAAAGAATTGAATTCAATGCTTTTTGTTCATTTTGTTTGTTTGTCGGATTTTGGGATGGACTCTTTGGCTTTGCTTTTCTTCTCCTCATTGGATTTTTCATGTTAAAAGTTGCAGAAGCCAGATGACAAGCTCATTTTGGTTCAACTTCAGCAACTGTGCATTGCATTGCCATGTAATGTAATGTAATGCAATGCTATCTATCTAGCTCTCCCTCTATACTTCCTTTTGGATAAACAGACATATTAGGCAAGCATTTTGGAGCTTTCACCTAAATAACTACAGGTGGTGAGATAAGCTGCACAATATAATTGACCTTTCAGTATATTGTTGCACACACACCATCTATTTAGCAAATGCCCTTGTTATCAACAGCAGCCTTTTAAACTCACCTGAGCTAACAGTTATGTGAGCTGGTTACTCTGCTGCGCTTAAAATTTCTTTTTTGGTTTGCTACAATGCCTTTTCTGAAACGTTGTCTCCCTCTGCTGGAACACTGACTTCTTTCATTTAATGCCTGCAGACTATAAAAGAGAAACCAACCCAAAAAGTTTGGTTGATTAGTCTGTGGCATTCTTTTAAACTGTTGCTTATGGCGGTCTCTGTGAGCTTCTCAGTGACATTCAGCCATCCAGGTATCCCGCCTGCAGTAGACGGAATGTGGCAATGGAACGCTGGCTGCGCGTGTCATAATAGGCTCTGAGCCTTTATATACCTGCGCACAGCAGCAGCCACCTTCAGTCTGCTGCTGGACAGCCAGCAGCAGCAGCAGCAGGAGAGGTAATTAATCAGCAACCCTCCTGCTAAGGGTAGACAGCTGCTCGTTCCACCCCCCCCCGCCTTAATTGGTTCTCCTCCCTTCCAACGGTGTTGAGGCGGGTGGGAACAGCCGGGGGTTGAGGGTACTGTGCTAAAACAGGTGGAGTTATGCAGATCTAAAACGCGTGGATTGCAGCAGCAGCAAGCCGAAAAGTGCAGGCATGTGAGGGATCTAGAGGTTGACAGCATGTCTTCTTAACGGGAGTCCAGGTGGCCATCTCCACAAATGGACTTTTCAGAATCCTTGGGTGGCACCGTAGTCGGAAACCAATTCTGGTTATCGCTTCTCGGCCTTTTGGCTAAGATCAAGTGTAGTATCTTTCGAAAAGGCGGTTTTGGATGTTGGCCGCCCTAGTAGATTGATACATTATGCACACTGGGGTTTAGGCGCTTGTTAGTACGCCAGGTGGCTAATATAGTCATCTGGTGGAAAGCATGGCCCCCCAGGATCGACGCCATTGGGCCGGGGAAGATCGAAAGCCCGAAGTGTGAAGTGCCCCAGGAATGGTGACCCTGGGGTGCCTTAACTCACTGGGATTGGGAACCCCACTTGAGTTTATGGCACATTTGCACAAGCACTTCAAATTTTCTTTCTTCGCACACACCCTTATTCCGGGCCTTCTGGCCTTAGGATGGGGAATTTTTCAATTCCCGGTCGAAGGTCCGGGCAGTATTATACTGTGAAACCTTCACTATTTATTTAATTTCTTTGTCACTGTGTGTCCACTTATTCACGTGTGTCACGTCCTACTAGGATTTTGTCGGGATGCGGTTCCCTTACGGGTTCCTCTCTTGGCAGGTCTAGGGGGGGAGTGTGTGGCCATCAGGTTCCGCTCCCCCCTGAACCCCCCTGGCTCTCCTCTTTCGGGAGGAGAGCGTTGTTGGCTCCCCTCTTCCGGGAGGGGAGCACAGTCTTTGGCTCCCAGTGCCTTGCTCGGGTGAGAACTCGGGCAGGTGCTGGGGGTAAGATTGGGTCGCCTCTGGCTTCGGCTGGAGGTGGCTTTTTGTCCCTGTTCCTCGCTGTGGCCTTTTGGCTCGGAGGGACGGGGAATGGTTTGGGGGACCCTTCTCCTTTTGGAGAGGGTTTCAAGAAGACCAGCATCCTAGTGCACTTTTTTTGTGGCACTTGTCACTTTTTTAAGCGCACTCGGGTTTTGTACACGAATTCGGGCTTTCGATAAAAAAAAAAAAAATCTGTTCTTATCAGTTTAATATCTGATACGTCCCCTATCTGGGGACCATATATTAAATGGATTTTTAGAACAGGGAGATGGAAAAAGAGCTTGCTCTGTCCACTCCACGCATTGACCTGGTATTGCAGTATCTCCAGGACCGGTGCACCCCTTCTTTAATGCAGTTTCTAAAATCAGAAAGAATTGAATTCAATGCTTTTTGTTCATTTTGTTTGTTTGTCGGATTTTGGGATGGACTCTTTGGCTTTGCTTTTCTTCTCCTCATTGGATTTTTCATGTTAAAAGTTGCAGAAGCCAGATGACAAGCTCATTTTGGTTCAACTTCAGCAACTGTGCATTGCATTGCCATGTAATGTAATGTAATGCAATGCTATCTATCTAGCTCTCCCTCTATACTTCCTTTTGGATAAACAGACATATTAGGCAAGCATTTTGGAGCTTTCACCTAAATAACTACAGGTGGTGAGATAAGCTGCACAATATAATTGACCTTTCAGTATATTGTTGCACACACACCATCTATTTAGCAAATGCCCTTGTTATCAACAGCAGCCTTTTAAACTCACCTGAGCTAACAGGTATGTGAGCTGGTTACTCTGCTGCGCTTAAAATTTCTTTTTTGGTTTGCTACAATGCCTTTTCTGAAACGTTGTCTCCCTCTGCTGGAACACTGACTTCTTTCATTTAATGCCTGCAGACTATAAAAGAGAAACCAACCCAAAAAGTTTGGTTGATTAGTCTGTGGCATTCTTTTAAACTGTTGCTTATGGCGGTCTCTGTGAGCTTCTCAGTGACATTCAGCCATCCAGGTATCCCGCCTGCAGTAGACGGAATGTGGCAATGGAACGCTGGCTGCGCGTGTCATAATAGGCTCTGAGCCTTTATATACCTGCGCACAGCAGCAGCCACCTTCAGTCTGCTGCTGGACAGCCAGCAGCAGCAGCAGCAGGAGAGGTAATTAATCAGCAACCCTCCTGCTAAGGGTAGACAGCTGCTCGTTCCACCCCCCCCCGCCTTAATTGGTTCTCCTCCCTTCCAACGGTGTTGAGGCGGGTGGGAACAGCCGGGGGTTGAGGGTACTGTGCTAAAAGAGGTGGAGTTATGCAGATCTAAAACGCGTGGATTGCAGCAGCAGCAAGCCGAAAAGTGCAGGCATGTGAGGGATCTAGAGGTTGACAGCATGTCTTCTTAACGGGAGTCCAGGTGGCCATCTCCACAAATGGACTTTTCAGAATCCTTGGGTGGCACCGTAGTCGGAAACCAATTCTGGTTATCGCTTCTCGGCCTTTTGGCTAAGATCAAGTGTAGTATCTTTCGAAAAGGCGGTTTTGGATGTTGGCCGCCCTAGTAGATTGATACATTATGCACACTGGGGTTTAGGCGCTTGTTAGTACGCCAGGTGGCTAATATAGTCATCTGGTGGAAAGCATGGCCCCCCAGGATCGACGCCATTGGGCCGGGGAAGATCGAAAGCCCGAAGTGTGAAGTGCCCCAGGAATGGTGACCCTGGGGTGCCTTAACTCACTGGGATTGGGAACCCCACTTGAGTTTATGGCACATTTGCACAAGCACTTCAAATTTTCTTTCTTCGCACACACCCTTATTCCGGGCCTTCTGGCCTTAGGATGGGGAATTTTTCAATTCCCGGTCGAAGGTCCGGGCAGTATTATACTGTGAAACCTTCACTATTTATTTAATTTCTTTGTCACTGTGTGTCCACTTATTCACGTGTGTCACGTCCTACTAGGATTTTGTCGGGATGCGGTTCCCTTACGGGTTCCTCTCTTGGCAGGTCTAGGGGGGGAGTGTGTGGCCATCAGGTTCCGCTCCCCCCTGAACCCCCCTGGCTCTCCTCTTTCGGGAGGAGAGCGTTGTTGGCTCCCCTCTTCCGGGAGGGGAGCACAGTCTTTGGCTCCCAGTGCCTTGCTCGGGTGAGAACTCGGGCAGGTGCTGGGGGTAAGATTGGGTCGCCTCTGGCTTCGGCTGGAGGTGGCTTTTTGTCCCTGTTCCTCGCTGTGGCCTTTTGGCTCGGAGGGACGGGGAATGGTTTGGGGGACCCTTCTCCTTTTGGAGAGGGTTTCAAGAAGACCAGCATCCTAGTGCACTTTTTTTGTGGCACTTGTCACTTTTTTAAGCGCACTCGGGTTTTGTACACGAATTCGGGCTTTCGATAAAAAAAAAAAAAATCTGTTCTTATCAGTTTAATATCTGATACGTCCCCTATCTGGGGACCATATATTAAATGGATTTTTAGAACAGGGAGATGGAAAAAGAGCTTGCTCTGTCCACTCCACGCATTGACCTGGTATTGCAGTATCTCCAGGACCGGTGCACCCCTTCTTTAATGCAGTTTCTAAAATCAGAAAGAATTGAATTCAATGCTTTTTGTTCATTTTGTTTGTTTGTCGGATTTTGGGATGGACTCTTTGGCTTTGCTTTTCTTCTCCTCATTGGATTTTTCATGTTAAAAGTTGCAGAAGCCAGATGACAAGCTCATTTTGGTTCAACTTCAGCAACTGTGCATTGCATTGCCATGTAATGTAATGTAATGCAATGCTATCTATCTAGCTCTCCCTCTATACTTCCTTTTGGATAAACAGACATATTAGGCAAGCATTTTGGAGCTTTCACCTAAATAACTACAGGTGGTGAGATAAGCTGCACAATATAATTGACCTTTCAGTATATTGTTGCACACACACCATCTATTTAGCAAATGCCCTTGTTATCAACAGCAGCCTTTTAAACTCACCTGAGCTAACAGTTATGTGAGCTGGTTACTCTGCTGCGCTTAAAATTTCTTTTTTGGTTTGCTACAATGCCTTTTCTGAAACGTTGTCTCCCTCTGCTGGAACACTGACTTCTTTCATTTAATGCCTGCAGACTATAAAAGAGAAACCAACCCAAAAAGTTTGGTTGATTAGTCTGTGGCATTCTTTTAAACTGTTGCTTATGGCGGTCTCTGTGAGCTTCTCAGTGACATTCAGCCATCCAGGTATCCCGCCTGCAGTAGACGGAATGTGGCAATGGAACGCTGGCTGCGCGTGTCATAATAGGCTCTGAGCCTTTATATACCTGCGCACAGCAGCAGCCACCTTCAGTCTGCTGCTGGACAGCCAGCAGCAGCAGCAGCAGGAGAGGTAATTAATCAGCAACCCTCCTGCTAAGGGTAGACAGCTGCTCGTTCCACCCCCCCCCGCCTTAATTGGTTCTCCTCCCTTCCAACGGTGTTGAGGCGGGTGGGAACAGCCGGGGGTTGAGGGTACTGTGCTAAAAGAGGTGGAGTTATGCAGATCTAAAACGCGTGGATTGCAGCAGCAGCAAGCCGAAAAGTGCAGGCATGTGAGGGATCTAGAGGTTGACAGCATGTCTTCTTAACGGGAGTCCAGGTGGCCATCTCCACAAATGGACTTTTCAGAATCCTTGGGTGGCACCGTAGTCGGAAACCAATTCTGGTTATCGCTTCTCGGCATTTTGGCTAAGATCAAGTGTAGTATCTTTCGAAAAGGTGGTTTTGGATGTTGGCCGCCCTAGTAGATTGATACATTATGCACACTGGGGTTTAGGCGCTTGTTAGTACGCCAGGTGGCTAATATAGTCATCTGGTGGAAAGCATGGCCCCCCAGGATCGACGCCATTGGGCCGGGGAAGATCGAAAGCCCGAAGTGTGAAGTGCCCCAGGAATGGTGACCCTGGGGTGCCTTAACTCACTGGGATTGGGAACCCCACTTGAGTTTATGGCACATTTGCACAAGCACTTCAAATTTTCTTTCTTCGCACACACCCTTATTCCAGGCCTTCTGGCCTTAGGATGGGGAATTTTTCAATTCCCGGTCGAAGGTCCGGGCAGTATTATACTGTGAAACCTTCACTATTTATTTAATTTCTTTGTCACTGTGTGTCCACTTATTCACGTGTGTCACGTCCTACTAGGATTTTGTCGGGATGCGGTTCCCTTACGGGTTCCTCTCTTGGCAGGTCTAGGGGGGGAGTGTGTGGCCATCAGGTTCCGCTTCCCCCTGAACCCCCCTGGCTCTCCTCTTTCGGGAGGAGAGCGTTGTTGGCTCCCCTCTTCCGGGAGGGGAGCACAGTCTTTGGCTCCCAGTGCCTTGCTCGGGTGAGAACTCGGGCAGGTGCTGGGGGTAAGATTGGGTCGCCTCTGGCTTCGGCTGGAGGTGGCTTTTTGTCCCTGTTCCTCGCTGTGGCCTTTTGGCTCGGAGGGACGGGGAATGGTTTGGGGGACCCTTCTCCTTTTGGAGAGGGTTTCAAGAAGACCAGCATCCTAGTGCACTTTTTTTGTGGCACTTGTCACTTTTTTAAGCGCACTCGGGTTTTGTACACGAATTCGGGCTTTCGATAAAAAAAAAAAAAATCTGTTCTTATCAGTTTAATATCTGATACGTCCCCTATCTGGGGACCATATATTAAATGGATTTTTAGAACAGGGAGATGGAAAAAGAGCTTGCTCTGTCCACTCCACGCATTGACCTGGTATTGCAGTATCTCCAGGACCGGTGCACCCCTTCTTTAATGCAGTTTCTAAAATCAGAAAGAATTGAATTCAATGCTTTTTGTTCATTTTGCTTGTTTGTCGGATTTTGGGATGGACTCTTTGGCTTTGCTTTTCTTCTCCTCATTGGATTTTTCATGTTAAAAGTTGCAGAAGCCAGATGACAAGCTCATTTTGGTTCAACTTCAGCAACTGTGCATTGCATTGCCATGTAATGTAATGTAATGCAATGCTATCTATCTAGCTCTCCCTCTATACTTCCTTTTGGATAAACAGACATATTAGGCAAGCATTTTGGAGCTTTCACCTAAATAACTACAGGTGGTGAGATAAGCTGCACAATATAATTGACCTTTCAGTATATTGTTGCACACACACCATCTATTTAGCAAATGCCCTTGTTATCAACAGCAGCCTTTTAAACTCACCTGAGCTAACAGGTATGTGAGCTGGTTACTCTGCTGCGCTTAAAATTTCTTTTTTGGTTTGCTACAATGCCTTTTCTGAAACGTTGTCTCCCTCTGCTGGAACACTGACTTCTTTCATTTAATGCCTGCAGACTATAAAAGAGAAACCAACCCAAAAAGTTTGGTTGATTAGTCTGTGGCATTCTTTTAAACTGTTGCTTATGGCGGTCTCTGTGAGCTTCTCAGTGACATTCAGCCATCCAGGTATCCCGCCTGCAGTAGACGGAATGTGGCAATGGAACGCTGGCTGCGCGTGTCATAATAGGCTCTGAGCCTTTATATACCTGCGCACAGCAGCAGCCACCTTCAGTCTGCTGCTGGACAGCCAGCAGCAGCAGCAGCAGGAGAGGTAATTAATCAGCAACCCTCCTGCTAAGGGTAGACAGCTGCTCGTTCCACCCCCCCCCGCCTTAATTGGTTCTCCTCCCTTCCAACGGTGTTGAGGCGGGTGGGAACAGCCGGGGGTTGAGGGTACTGTGCTAAAAGAGGTGGAGTTATGCAGATCTAAAACGCGTGGATTGCAGCAGCAGCAAGCCGAAAAGTGCAGGCATGTGAGGGATCTAGAGGTTGACAGCATGTCTTCTTAACGGGAGTCCAGGTGGCCATCTCCACAAATGGACTTTTCAGAATCCTTGGGTGGCACCGTAGTCGGAAACCAATTCTGGTTATCGCTTCTCGGCCTTTTGGCTAAGATCAAGTGTAGTATCTTTCGAAAAGGCGGTTTTGGATGTTGGCCGCCCTAGTAGATTGATACATTATGCACACTGGGGTTTAGGCGCTTGTTAGTACGCCAGGTGGCTAATATAGTCATCTGGTGGAAAGCATGGCCCCCCAGGATCGACGCCATTGGGCCGGGGAAGATCGAAAGCCCGAAGTGTGAAGTGCCCCAGGAATGGTGACCCTGGGGTGCCTTAACTCACTGGGATTGGGAACCCCACTTGAGTTTATGGCACATTTGCACAAGCACTTCAAATTTTCTTTCTTCGCACACACCCTTATTCCGGGCCTTCTGGCCTTAGGATGGGGAATTTTTCAATTCCCGGTCGAAGGTCCGGGCAGTATTATACTGTGAAACCTTCACTATTTATTTAATTTCTTTGTCACTGTGTGTCCACTTATTCACGTGTGTCACGTCCTACTAGGATTTTGTCGGGATGCGGTTCCCTTACGGGTTCCTCTCTTGGCAGGTCTAGGGGGGGAGTGTGTGGCCATCAGGTTCCGCTCCCCCCTGAACCCCCCTGGCTCTCCTCTTTCGGGAGGAGAGCGTTGTTGGCTCCCCTCTTCCGGGAGGGGAGCACAGTCTTTGGCTCCCAGTGCCTTGCTCGGGTGAGAACTCGGGCAGGTGCTGGGGGTAAGATTGGGTCTCCTCTGGCTTCGGCTGGAGGTGGCTTTTTGTCCCTGTTCCTCGCTGTGGCCTTTTGGCTCGGAGGGACGGGGAATGGTTTGGGGGACCCTTCTCCTTTTGGAGAGGGTTTCAAGAAGACCAGCATCCTAGTGCACTTTTTTTGTGGCACTTGTCACTTTTTTAAGCGCACTCGGGTTTTGTACACGAATTCGGGCTTTCGATAAAAAAAAAAAAAATCTGTTCTCATCAGTTTAATATCTGATACGTCCCCTATCTGGGGACCATATATTAAATGGATTTTTAGAACAGGGAGATGGAAAAAGAGCTTGCTCTGTCCACTCCACGCATTGACCTGGTATTGCAGTATCTCCAGGACCGGTGCACCCCTTCTTTAATGCAGTTTCTAAAATCAGAAAGAATTGAATTCAATGCTTTTTGTTCATTTTGCTTGTTTGTCGGATTTTGGGATGGACTCTTTGGCTTTGCTTTTCTTCTCCTCATTGGATTTTTCATGTTAAAAGTTGCAGAAGCCAGATGACAAGCTCATTTTGGTTCAACTTCAGCAACTGTGCATTGCATTGCCATGTAATGTAATGTAATGCAATGCTATCTATCTAGCTCTCCCTCTATACTTCCTTTTGGATAAACAGACATATTAGGCAAGCATTTTGGAGCTTTCACCTAAATAACTACAGGTGGTGAGATAAGCTGCACAATATAATTGACCTTTCAGTATATTGTTGCACACACACCATCTATTTAGCAAATGCCCTTGTTATCAACAGCAGCCTTTTAAACTCACCTGAGCTAACAGGTATGTGAGCTGGTTACTCTGCTGCGCTTAAAATTTCTTTTTTGGTTTGCTACAATGCCTTTTCTGAAACGTTGTCTCCCTCTGCTGGAACACTGACTTCTTTCATTTAATGCCTGCAGACTATAAAAGAGAAACCAACCCAAAAAGTTTGGTTGATTAGTCTGTGGCATTCTTTTAAACTGTTGCTTATGGCGGTCTCTGTGAGCTTCTCAGTGACATTCAGCCATCCAGGTATCCCGCCTGCAGTAGACGGAATGTGGCAATGGAACGCTGGCTGCGCGTGTCATAATAGGCTCTGAGCCTTTATATACCTGCGCACAGCAGCAGCCACCTTCAGTCTGCTGCTGGACAGCCAGCAGCAGCAGCAGCAGGAGAGGTAATTAATCAGCAACCCTCCTGCTAAGGGTAGACAGCTGCTCGTTCCACCCCCCCCCGCCTTAATTGGTTCTCCTCCCTTCCAACGGTGTTGAGGCGGGTGGGAACAGCCGGGGGTTGAGGGTACTGTGCTAAAAGAGGTGGAGTTATGCAGATCTAAAACGCGTGGATTGCAGCAGCAGCAAGCCGAAAAGTGCAGGCATGTGAGGGATCTAGAGGTTGACAGCATGTCTTCTTAACGGGAGTCCAGGTGGCCATCTCCACAAATGGACTTTTCAGAATCCTTGGGTGGCACCGTAGTCGGAAACCAATTCTGGTTATCGCTTCTCGGCCTTTTGGCTAAGATCAAGTGTAGTATCTTTCGAAAAGGCGGTTTTGGATGTTGGCCGCCCTAGTAGATTGATACATTATGCACACTGGGGTTTAGGCGCTTGTTAGTACGCCAGGTGGCTAATATAGTCATCTGGTGGAAAGCATGGCCCCCCAGGATCGACGCCATTGGGCCGGGGAAGATCGAAAGCCCGAAGTGTGAAGTGCCCCAGGAATGGTGACCCTGGGGTGCCTTAACTCACTGGGATTGGGAACCCCACTTGAGTTTATGGCACATTTGCACAAGCACTTCAAATTTTCTTTCTTCGCACACACCCTTATTCCGGGCCTTCTGGCCTTAGGATGGGGAATTTTTCAATTCCCGGTCGAAGGTCCGGGCAGTATTATACTGTGAAACCTTCACTATTTATTTAATTTCTTTGTCACTGTGTGTCCACTTATTCACGTGTGTCACGTCCTACTAGGATTTTGTCGGGATGCGGTTCCCTTACGGGTTCCTCTCTTGGCAGGTCTAGGGGGGGAGTGTGTGGCCATCAGGTTCCGCTCCCCCCTGAACCCCCCTGGCTCTCCTCTTTCGGGAGGAGAGCGTTGTTGGCTCCCCTCTTCCGGGAGGGGAGCACAGTCTTTGGCTCCCAGTGCCTTGCTCGGGTGAGAACTCGGGCAGGTGCTGGGGGTAAGATTGGGTCGCCTCTGGCTTCGGCTGGAGGTGGCTTTTTGTCCCTGTTCCTCGCTGTGGCCTTTTGGCTCGGAGGGACGGGGAATGGTTTGGGGGACCCTTCTCCTTTTGGAGAGGGTTTCAAGAAGACCAGCATCCTAGTGCACTTTTTTTGTGGCACTTGTCACTTTTTTAAGCGCACTCGGGTTTTGTACACGAATTCGGGCTTTCGATAAAAAAAAAAAAAATCTGTTCTTATCAGTTTAATATCTGATACGTCCCCTATCTGGGGACCATATATTAAATGGATTTTTAGAACAGGGAGATGGAAAAAGAGCTTGCTCTGTCCACTCCACGCATTGACCTGGTATTGCAGTATCTCCAGGACCGGTGCACCCCTTCTTTAATGCAGTTTCTAAAATCAGAAAGAATTGAATTCAATGCTTTTTGTTCATTTTGCTTGTTTGTCGGATTTTGGGATGGACTCTTTGGCTTTGCTTTTCTTCTCCTCATTGGATTTTTCATGTTAAAAGTTGCAGAAGCCAGATGACAAGCTCATTTTGGTTCAACTTCAGCAACTGTGCATTGCATTGCCATGTAATGTAATGTAATGCAATGCTATCTATCTAGCTCTCCCTCTATACTTCCTTTTGGATAAACAGACATATTAGGCAAGCATTTTGGAGCTTTCACCTAAATAACTACAGGTGGTGAGATAAGCTGCACAATATAATTGACCTTTCAGTATATTGTTGCACACACACCATCTATTTAGCAAATGCCCTTGTTATCAACAGCAGCCTTTTAAACTCACCTGAGCTAACAGGTATGTGAGCTGGTTACTCTGCTGCGCTTAAAATTTCTTTTTTGGTTTGCTACAATGCCTTTTCTGAAACGTTGTCTCCCTCTGCTGGAACACTGACTTCTTTCATTTAATGCCTGCAGACTATAAAAGAGAAACCAACCCAAAAAGTTTGGTTGATTAGTCTGTGGCATTCTTTTAAACTGTTGCTTATGGCGGTCTCTGTGAGCTTCTCAGTGACATTCAGCCATCCAGGTATCCCGCCTGCAGTAGACGGAATGTGGCAATGGAACGCTGGCTGCGCGTGTCATAATAGGCTCTGAGCCTTTATATACCTGCGCACAGCAGCAGCCACCTTCAGTCTGCTGCTGGACAGCCAGCAGCAGCAGCAGCAGGAGAGGTAATTAATCAGCAACCCTCCTGCTAAGGGTAGACAGCTGCTCGTTCCACCCCCCCCCGCCTTAATTGGTTCTCCTCCCTTCCAACGGTGTTGAGGCGGGTGGGAACAGCCGGGGGTTGAGGGTACTGTGCTAAAAGAGGTGGAGTTATGCAGATCTAAAACGCGTGGATTGCAGCAGCAGCAAGCCGAAAAGTGCAGGCATGTGAGGGATCTAGAGGTTGACAGCATGTCTTCTTAACGGGAGTCCAGGTGGCCATCTCCACAAATGGACTTTTCAGAATCCTTGGGTGGCACCGTAGTCGGAAACCAATTCTGGTTATCGCTTCTCGGCCTTTTGGCTAAGATCAAGTGTAGTATCTTTCGAAAAGGCGGTTTTGGATGTTGGCCGCCCTAGTAGATTGATACATTATGCACACTGGGGTTTAGGCGCTTGTTAGTACGCCAGGTGGCTAATATAGTCATCTGGTGGAAAGCATGGCCCCCCAGGATCGACGCCATTGGGCCGGGGAAGATCGAAAGCCCGAAGTGTGAAGTGCCCCAGGAATGGTGACCCTGGGGTGCCTTAACTCACTGGGATTGGGAACCCCACTTGAGTTTATGGCACATTTGCACAAGCACTTCAAATTTTCTTTCTTCGCACACACCCTTATTCCGGGCCTTCTGGCCTTAGGATGGGGAATTTTTCAATTCCCGGTCGAAGGTCCGGGCAGTATTATACTGTGAAACCTTCACTATTTATTTAATTTCTTTGTCACTGTGTGTCCACTTATTCACGTGTGTCACGTCCTACTAGGATTTTGTCGGGATGCGGTTCCCTTACGGGTTCCTCTCTTGGCAGGTCTAGGGGGGGAGTGTGTGGCCATCAGGTTCCGCTCCCCCCTGAACCCCCCTGGCTCTCCTCTTTCGGGAGGAGAGCGTTGTTGGCTCCCCTCTTCCGGGAGGGGAGCACAGTCTTTGGCTCCCAGTGCCTTGCTCGGGTGAGAACTCGGGCAGGTGCTGGGGGTAAGATTGGGTCGCCTCTGGCTTCGGCTGGAGGTGGCTTTTTGTCCCTGTTCCTCGCTGTGGCCTTTTGGCTCGGAGGGACGGGGAATGGTTTGGGGGACCCTTCTCCTTTTGGAGAGGGTTTCAAGAAGACCAGCATACTAGTGCACTTTTTTTGTGGCACTTGTCACTTTTTTAAGCGCACTCGGGTTTTGTACACGAATTCGGGCTTTCGATAAAAAAAAAAAAAATCTGTTCTTATCAGTTTAATATCTGATACGTCCCCTATCTGGGGACCATATATTAAATGAATTTTTAGAACAGGGAGATGGAAAAAGAGCTTGCTCTGTCCACTCCACGCATTGACCTGGTATTGCAGTATCTCCAGGACCGGTGCACCCCTTCTTTAATGCAGTTTCTAAAATCAGAAAGAATTGAATTCAATGCTTTTTGTTCATTTTGCTTGTTTGTCGGATTTTGGGATGGACTCTTTGGCTTTGCTTTTCTTCTCCTCATTGGATTTTTCATGTTAAAAGTTGCAGAAGCCAGATGACAAGCTCATTTTGGTTCAACTTCAGCAACTGTGCATTGCATTGCCATGTAATGTAATGTAATGCAATGCTATCTATCTAGCTCTCCCTCTATACTTCCTTTTGGATAAACAGACATATTAGGCAAGCATTTTGGAGCTTTCACCTAAATAACTACAGGTGGTGAGATAAGCTGCACAATATAATTGACCTTTCAGTATATTGTTGCACACACACCATCTATTTAGCAAATGCCCTTGTTATCAACAGCAGCCTTTTAAACTCACCTGAGCTAACAGGTATGTGAGCTGGTTACTCTGCTGCGCTTAAAATTTCTTTTTTGGTTTGCTACAATGCCTTTTCTGAAACGTTGTCTCCCTCTGCTGGAACACTGACTTCTTTCATTTAATGCCTGCAGACTATAAAAGAGAAACCAACCCAAAAAGTTTGGTTGATTAGTCTGTGGCATTCTTTTAAACTGTTGCTTATGGCGGTCTCTGTGAGCTTCTCAGTGACATTCAGCCATCCAGGTATCCCGCCTGCAGTAGACGGAATGTGGCAATGGAACGCTGGCTGCGCGTGTCATAATAGGCTCTGAGCCTTTATATACCTGCGCACAGCAGCAGCCACCTTCAGTCTGCTGCTGGACAGCCAGCAGCAGCAGCAGCAGGAGAGGTAATTAATCAGCAACCCTCCTGCTAAGGGTAGACAGCTGCTCGTTCCACCCCCCCCCCCGCCTTAATTGGTTCTCCTCCCTTCCAACGGTGTTGAGGCGGGTGGGAACAGCCGGGGGTTGAGGGTACTGTGCTAAAAGAGGTGGAGTTATGCAGATCTAAAACGCGTGGATTGCAGCAGCAGCAAGCCGAAAAGTGCAGGCATGTGAGGGATCTAGAGGTTGACAGCATGTCTTCTTAACGGGAGTCCAGGTGGCCATCTCCACAAATGGACTTTTCAGAATCCTTGGGTGGCACCGTAGTCGGAAACCAATTCTGGTTATCGCTTCTCGGCCTTTTGGCTAAGATCAAGTGTAGTATCTGTTCTTATCAGTTTAATATCTGATACGTCCCCTATCTGGGGACCATATATTAAATGGATTTTTAGAACAGGGAGATGGAAAAAGAGCTTGCTCTGTCCACTCCACGCATTGACCTGGTATTGCAGTATCTCCAGGACCGGTGCACCCCTTCTTTAATGCAGTTTCTAAAATCAGAAAGAATTGAATTCAATGCTTTTTGTTCATTTTGCTTGTTTGTCGGATTTTGGGATGGACTCTTTGGCTTTGCTTTTCTTCTCCTCATTGGATTTTTCATGTTAAAAGTTGCAGAAGCCAGATGACAAGCTCATTTTGGTTCAACTTCAGCAACTGTGCATTGCATTGCCATGTAATGTAATGTAATGCAATGCTATCTATCTAGCTCTCCCTCTATACTTCCTTTTGGATAAACAGACATATTAGGCAAGCATTTTGGAGCTTTCACCTAAATAACTACAGGTGGTGAGATAAGCTGCACAATATAATTGACCTTTCAGTATATTGTTGCACACACACCATCTATTTAGCAAATGCCCTTGTTATCAACAGCAGCCTTTTAAACTCACCTGAGCTAACAGGTATGTGAGCTGGTTACTCTGCTGCGCTTAAAATTTCTTTTTTGGTTTGCTACAATGCCTTTTCTGAAACGTTGTCTCCCTCTGCTGGAACACTGACTTCTTTCATTTAATGCCTGCAGACTATAAAAGAGAAACCAACCCAAAAAGTTTGGTTGATTAGTCTGTGGCATTCTTTTAAACTGTTGCTTATGGCGGTCTCTGTGAGCTTCTCAGTGACATTCAGCCATCCAGGTATCCCGCCTGCAGTAGACGGAATGTGGCAATGGAACGCTGGCTGCGCGTGTCATAATAGGCTCTGAGCCTTTATATACCTGCGCACAGCAGCAGCCACCTTCAGTCTGCTGCTGGACAGCCAGCAGCAGCAGCAGGAGAGGTAATTAATCAGCAACCCTCCTGCTAAGGGTAGACAGCTGCTCGTTCCACCCCCCCCCCGCCTTAATTGGTTCTCCTCCCTTCCAACGGTGTTGAGGCGGGTGGGAACAGCCGGGGGTTGAGGGTACTGTGCTAACAGAGGTGGAGTTATGCAGATCTAAAACGCGTGGATTGCAGCAGCAGCAAGCCGAAAAGTGCAGGCATGTGAGGGATCTAGAGGTTGACAGCATGTCTTCTTAACGGGAGTCCAGGTGGCCATCTCCACAAATGGACTTTTCAGAATCCTTGGGTGGCACCGTAGTCGGAAACCAATTCTGGTTATCGCTTCTCGGTCTTTTGGCTAAGATCAAGTGTAGTATCTGTTCTTATCAGTTTAATATCTGATACGTCCCCTATCTGGGGACCATATATTAAATGGATTTTTAGAACAGGGAGATGGAAAAAGAGCTTGCTCTGTCCACTCCACGCATTGACCTGGTATTGCAGTATCTCCAGGACCGGTGCACCCCTTCTTTAATGCAGTTTCTAAAATCAGAAAGAATTGAATTCAATGCTTTTTGTTCATTTTGCTTGTTTGTCGGATTTTGGGATGGACTCTTTGGCTTTGCTTTTCTTCTCCTCATTGGATTTTTCATGTTAAAAGTTGCAGAAGCCAGATGACAAGCTCATTTTGGTTCAACTTCAGCAACTGTGCATTGCATTGCCATGTAATGTAATGTAATGCAATGCTATCTATCTAGCTCTCCCTCTATACTTCCTTTTGGATAAACAGACATATTAGGCAAGCATTTTGGAGCTTTCACCTAAATAACTACAGGTGGTGAGATAAGCTGCACAATATAATTGACCTTTCAGTATATTGTTGCACACACACCATCTATTTAGCAAATGCCCTTGTTATCAACAGCAGCCTTTTAAACTCACCTGAGCTAACAGGTATGTGAGCTGGTTACTCTGCTGCGCTTAAAATTTCTTTTTTGGTTTGCTACAATGCCTTTTCTGAAACGTTGTCTCCCTCTGCTGGAACACTGACTTCTTTCATTTAATGCCTGCAGACTATAAAAGAGAAACCAACCCAAAAAGTTTGGTTGATTAGTCTGTGGCATTCTTTTAAACTGTTGCTTATGGCGGTCTCTGTGAGCTTCTCAGTGACATTCAGCCATCCAGGTATCCCGCCTGCAGTAGACGGAATGTGGCAATGGAACACTGGCTGCGCGTGTCATAATAGGCTCTGAGCCTTTATATACCTGCGCACAGCAGCAGCCACCTTCAGTCTGCTGCTGGACAGCCAGCAGCAGCAGCAGCAGGAGAGGTAATTAATCAGCAACCCTCCTGCTAAGGGTAGACAGCTGCTCGTTCCACCCCCCCCCCCGCCTTAATTGGTTCTCCTCCCTTCCAACGGTGTTGAGGCGGGTGGGAACAGCCGGGGGTTGAGGGTACTGTGCTAAAAGAGGTGGAGTTATGCAGATCTAAAACGCGTGGATTGCAGCAGCAGCAAGCCGAAAAGTGCAGGCATGTGAGGGATCTAGAGGTTGACAGCATGTCTTCTTAACGGGAGTCCAGGTGGCCATCTCCACAAATGGACTTTTCAGAATCCTTGGGTGGCACCGTAGTCGGAAACCAATTCTGGTTATCGCTTCTCGGCCTTTTGGCTAAGATCAAGTGTAGTATCTGTTCTTATCAGTTTAATATCTGATACGTCCCCTATCTGGGGACCATATATTAAATGGATTTTTAGAACAGGGAGATGGAAAAAGAGCTTGCTCTGTCCACTCCACGCATTGACCTGGTATTGCAGTATCTCCAGGACCGGTGCACCCCTTCTTTAATGCAGTTTCTAAAATCAGAAAGAATTGAATTCAATGCTTTTTGTTCATTTTGCTTGTTTGTCGGATTTTGGGATGGACTCTTTGGCTTTGCTTTTCTTCTCCTCATTGGATTTTTCATGTTAAAAGTTGCAGAAGCCAGATGACAAGCTCATTTTGGTTCAACTTCAGCAACTGTGCATTGCATTGCCATGTAATGTAATGTAATGCAATGCTATCTATCTAGCTCTCCCTCTATACTTCCTTTTGGATAAACAGACATATTAGGCAAGCATTTTGGAGCTTTCACCTAAATAACTACAGGTGGTGAGATAAGCTGCACAATATAATTGACCTTTCAGTATATTGTTGCACACACACCATCTATTTAGCAAATGCCCTTGTTATCAACAGCAGCCTTTTAAACTCACCTGAGCTAACAGGTATGTGAGCTGGTTACTCTGCTGCGCTTAAAATTTCTTTTTTGGTTTGCTACAATGCCTTTTCTGAAACGTTGTCTCCCTCTGCTGGAACACTGACTTCTTTCATTTAATGCCTGCAGACTATAAAAGAGAAACCAACCCAAAAAGTTTGGTTGATTAGTCTGTGGCATTCTTTTAAACTGTTGCTTATGGCGGTCTCTGTGAGCTTCTCAGTGACATTCAGCCATCCAGGTATCCCGCCTGCAGTAGACGGAATGTGGCAATGGAACGCTGGCTGCGCGTGTCATAATAGGCTCTGAGCCTTTATATACCTGCGCACAGCAGCAGCCACCTTCAGTCTGCTGCTGGACAGCCAGCAGCAGCAGCAGCAGGAGAGGTAATTAATCAGCAACCCTCCTGCTAAGGGTAGACAGCTGCTCGTTCCACCCCCCCCCGCCTTAATTGGTTCTCCTCCCTTCCAACGGTGTTGAGGCGGGTGGGAACAGCCGGGGGTTGAGGGTACTGTGCTAAAAGAGGTGGAGTTATGCAGATCTAAAACGCGTGGATTGCAGCAGCAGCAAGCCGAAAAGTGCAGGCATGTGAGGGATCTAGAGGTTGACAGCATGTCTTCTTAACGGGAGTCCAGGTGGCCATCTCCACAAATGGACTTTTCAGAATCCTTGGGTGGCACCGTAGTCGGAAACCAATTCTGGTTATCGCTTCTCGGCCTTTTGGCTAAGATCAAGTGTAGTATCTTTCGAAAAGGCGGTTTTGGATGTTGGCCGCCCTAGTAGATTGATACATTATGCACACTGGGGTTTAGGCGCTTGTTAGTACGCCAGGTGGCTAATATAGTCATCTGGTGGAAAGCATGGCCCCCCAGGATCGACGCCATTGGGCCGGGGAAGATCGAAAGCCCGAAGTGTGAAGTGCCCCAGGAATGGTGACCCTGGGGTGCCTTAACTCACTGGGATTGGGAACCCCACTTGAGTTTATGGCACATTTGCACAAGCACTTCAAATTTTCTTTCTTCGCACACACCCTTATTCCGGGCCTTCTGGCCTTAGGATGGGGAATTTTTCAATTCCCGGTCGAAGGTCCGGGCAGTATTATACTGTGAAACCTTCACTATTTATTTAATTTCTTTGTCACTGTGTGTCCACTTATTCACGTGTGTCACGTCCTACTAGGATTTTGTCGGGATGCGGTTCCCTTACGGGTTCCTCTCTTGGCAGGTCTAGGGGGGGAGTGTGTGGCCATCAGGTTCCGCTCCCCCCTGAACCCCCCTGGCTCTCCTCTTTCGGGAGGAGAGCGTTGTTGGCTCCCCTCTTCCGGGAGGGGAGCACAGTCTTTGGCTCCCAGTGCCTTGCTCGGGTGAGAACTCGGGCAGGTGCTGGGGGTAAGATTGGGTCGCCTCTGGCTTCGGCTGGAGGTGGCTTTTTGTCCCTGTTCCTCGCTGTGGCCTTTTGGCTCGGAGGGACGGGGAATGGTTTGGGGGACCCTTCTCCTTTTGGAGAGGGTTTCAAGAAGACCAGCATACTAGTGCACTTTTTTTGTGGCACTTGTCACTTTTTTAAGCGCACTCGGGTTTTGTACACGAATTCGGGCTTTCGATAAAAAAAAAAAAAATCTGTTCTTATCAGTTTAATATCTGATACGTCCCCTATCTGGGGACCATATATTAAATGAATTTTTAGAACAGGGAGATGGAAAAAGAGCTTGCTCTGTCCACTCCACGCATTGACCTGGTATTGCAGTATCTCCAGGACCGG
This sequence comes from Phyllobates terribilis, assembly GCF_046119375.1. Lineage (NCBI taxonomy): Eukaryota > Metazoa > Chordata > Amphibia > Anura > Dendrobatidae > Phyllobates > Phyllobates terribilis. The sequence continues at coordinate 8,589,257 of NW_027362800.1, read as the reverse complement.
TGCACCCCTTCTTTAATGCAGTTTCTAAAATCAGAAAGAATTGAATTCAATGCTTTTTGTTCATTTTGCTTGTTTGTCGGATTTTGGGATGGACTCTTTGGCTTTGCTTTTCTTCTCCTCATTGGATTTTTCATGTTAAAAGTTGCAGAAGCCAGATGACAAGCTCATTTTGGTTCAACTTCAGCAACTGTGCATTGCATTGCCATGTAATGTAATGTAATGCAATGCTATCTATCTAGCTCTCCCTCTATACTTCCTTTTGGATAAACAGACATATTAGGCAAGCATTTTGGAGCTTTCACCTAAATAACTACAGGTGGTGAGATAAGCTGCACAATATAATTGACCTTTCAGTATATTGTTGCACACACACCATCTATTTAGCAAATGCCCTTGTTATCAACAGCAGCCTTTTAAACTCACCTGAGCTAACAGGTATGTGAGCTGGTTACTCTGCTGCGCTTAAAATTTCTTTTTTGGTTTGCTACAATGCCTTTTCTGAAACGTTGTCTCCCTCTGCTGGAACACTGACTTCTTTCATTTAATGCCTGCAGACTATAAAAGAGAAACCAACCCAAAAAGTTTGGTTGATTAGTCTGTGGCATTCTTTTAAACTGTTGCTTATGGCGGTCTCTGTGAGCTTCTCAGTGACATTCAGCCATCCAGGTATCCCGCCTGCAGTAGACGGAATGTGGCAATGGAACGCTGGCTGCGCGTGTCATAATAGGCTCTGAGCCTTTATATACCTGCGCACAGCAGCAGCCACCTTCAGTCTGCTGCTGGACAGCCAGCAGCAGCAGCAGCAGGAGAGGTAATTAATCAGCAACCCTCCTGCTAAGGGTAGACAGCTGCTCGTTCCACCCCCCCCCCCGCCTTAATTGGTTCTCCTCCCTTCCAACGGTGTTGAGGCGGGTGGGAACAGCCGGGGGTTGAGGGTACTGTGCTAAAAGAGGTGGAGTTATGCAGATCTAAAACGCGTGGATTGCAGCAGCAGCAAGCCGAAAAGTGCAGGCATGTGAGGGATCTAGAGGTTGACAGCATGTCTTCTTAACGGGAGTCCAGGTGGCCATCTCCACAAATGGACTTTTCAGAATCCTTGGGTGGCACCGTAGTCGGAAACCAATTCTGGTTATCGCTTCTCGGCCTTTTGGCTAAGATCAAGTGTAGTATCTGTTCTTATCAGTTTAATATCTGATACGTCCCCTATCTGGGGACCATATATTAAATGGATTTTTAGAACAGGGAGATGGAAAAAGAGCTTGCTCTGTCCACTCCACGCATTGACCTGGTATTGCAGTATCTCCAGGACCGGTGCACCCCTTCTTTAATGCAGTTTCTAAAATCAGAAAGAATTGAATTCAATGCTTTTTGTTCATTTTGCTTGTTTGTCGGATTTTGGGATGGACTCTTTGGCTTTGCTTTTCTTCTCCTCATTGGATTTTTCATGTTAAAAGTTGCAGAAGCCAGATGACAAGCTCATTTTGGTTCAACTTCAGCAACTGTGCATTGCATTGCCATGTAATGTAATGTAATGCAATGCTATCTATCTAGCTCTCCCTCTATACTTCCTTTTGGATAAACAGACATATTAGGCAAGCATTTTGGAGCTTTCACCTAAATAACTACAGGTGGTGAGATAAGCTGCACAATATAATTGACCTTTCAGTATATTGTTGCACACACACCATCTATTTAGCAAATGCCCTTGTTATCAACAGCAGCCTTTTAAACTCACCTGAGCTAACAGGTATGTGAGCTGGTTACTCTGCTGCGCTTAAAATTTCTTTTTTGGTTTGCTACAATGCCTTTTCTGAAACGTTGTCTCCCTCTGCTGGAACACTGACTTCTTTCATTTAATGCCTGCAGACTATAAAAGAGAAACCAACCCAAAAAGTTTGGTTGATTAGTCTGTGGCATTCTTTTAAACTGTTGCTTATGGCGGTCTCTGTGAGCTTCTCAGTGACATTCAGCCATCCAGGTATCCCGCCTGCAGTAGACGGAATGTGGCAATGGAACGCTGGCTGCGCGTGTCATAATAGGCTCTGAGCCTTTATATACCTGCGCACAGCAGCAGCCACCTTCAGTCTGCTGCTGGACAGCCAGCAGCAGCAGCAGGAGAGGTAATTAATCAGCAACCCTCCTGCTAAGGGTAGACAGCTGCTCGTTCCACCCCCCCCCCGCCTTAATTGGTTCTCCTCCCTTCCAACGGTGTTGAGGCGGGTGGGAACAGCCGGGGGTTGAGGGTACTGTGCTAACAGAGGTGGAGTTATGCAGATCTAAAACGCGTGGATTGCAGCAGCAGCAAGCCGAAAAGTGCAGGCATGTGAGGGATCTAGAGGTTGACAGCATGTCTTCTTAACGGGAGTCCAGGTGGCCATCTCCACAAATGGACTTTTCAGAATCCTTGGGTGGCACCGTAGTCGGAAACCAATTCTGGTTATCGCTTCTCGGTCTTTTGGCTAAGATCAAGTGTAGTATCTGTTCTTATCAGTTTAATATCTGATACGTCCCCTATCTGGGGACCATATATTAAATGGATTTTTAGAACAGGGAGATGGAAAAAGAGCTTGCTCTGTCCACTCCACGCATTGACCTGGTATTGCAGTATCTCCAGGACCGGTGCACCCCTTCTTTAATGCAGTTTCTAAAATCAGAAAGAATTGAATTCAATGCTTTTTGTTCATTTTGCTTGTTTGTCGGATTTTGGGATGGACTCTTTGGCTTTGCTTTTCTTCTCCTCATTGGATTTTTCATGTTAAAAGTTGCAGAAGCCAGATGACAAGCTCATTTTGGTTCAACTTCAGCAACTGTGCATTGCATTGCCATGTAATGTAATGTAATGCAATGCTATCTATCTAGCTCTCCCTCTATACTTCCTTTTGGATAAACAGACATATTAGGCAAGCATTTTGGAGCTTTCACCTAAATAACTACAGGTGGTGAGATAAGCTGCACAATATAATTGACCTTTCAGTATATTGTTGCACACACACCATCTATTTAGCAAATGCCCTTGTTATCAACAGCAGCCTTTTAAACTCACCTGAGCTAACAGGTATGTGAGCTGGTTACTCTGCTGCGCTTAAAATTTCTTTTTTGGTTTGCTACAATGCCTTTTCTGAAACGTTGTCTCCCTCTGCTGGAACACTGACTTCTTTCATTTAATGCCTGCAGACTATAAAAGAGAAACCAACCCAAAAAGTTTGGTTGATTAGTCTGTGGCATTCTTTTAAACTGTTGCTTATGGCGGTCTCTGTGAGCTTCTCAGTGACATTCAGCCATCCAGGTATCCCGCCTGCAGTAGACGGAATGTGGCAATGGAACACTGGCTGCGCGTGTCATAATAGGCTCTGAGCCTTTATATACCTGCGCACAGCAGCAGCCACCTTCAGTCTGCTGCTGGACAGCCAGCAGCAGCAGCAGCAGGAGAGGTAATTAATCAGCAACCCTCCTGCTAAGGGTAGACAGCTGCTCGTTCCACCCCCCCCCCCGCCTTAATTGGTTCTCCTCCCTTCCAACGGTGTTGAGGCGGGTGGGAACAGCCGGGGGTTGAGGGTACTGTGCTAAAAGAGGTGGAGTTATGCAGATCTAAAACGCGTGGATTGCAGCAGCAGCAAGCCGAAAAGTGCAGGCATGTGAGGGATCTAGAGGTTGACAGCATGTCTTCTTAACGGGAGTCCAGGTGGCCATCTCCACAAATGGACTTTTCAGAATCCTTGGGTGGCACCGTAGTCGGAAACCAATTCTGGTTATCGCTTCTCGGCCTTTTGGCTAAGATCAAGTGTAGTATCTGTTCTTATCAGTTTAATATCTGATACGTCCCCTATCTGGGGACCATATATTAAATGGATTTTTAGAACAGGGAGATGGAAAAAGAGCTTGCTCTGTCCACTCCACGCATTGACCTGGTATTGCAGTATCTCCAGGACCGGTGCACCCCTTCTTTAATGCAGTTTCTAAAATCAGAAAGAATTGAATTCAATGCTTTTTGTTCATTTTGCTTGTTTGTCGGATTTTGGGATGGACTCTTTGGCTTTGCTTTTCTTCTCCTCATTGGATTTTTCATGTTAAAAGTTGCAGAAGCCAGATGACAAGCTCATTTTGGTTCAACTTCAGCAACTGTGCATTGCATTGCCATGTAATGTAATGTAATGCAATGCTATCTATCTAGCTCTCCCTCTATACTTCCTTTTGGATAAACAGACATATTAGGCAAGCATTTTGGAGCTTTCACCTAAATAACTACAGGTGGTGAGATAAGCTGCACAATATAATTGACCTTTCAGTATATTGTTGCACACACACCATCTATTTAGCAAATGCCCTTGTTATCAACAGCAGCCTTTTAAACTCACCTGAGCTAACAGGTATGTGAGCTGGTTACTCTGCTGCGCTTAAAATTTCTTTTTTGGTTTGCTACAATGCCTTTTCTGAAACGTTGTCTCCCTCTGCTGGAACACTGACTTCTTTCATTTAATGCCTGCAGACTATAAAAGAGAAACCAACCCAAAAAGTTTGGTTGATTAGTCTGTGGCATTCTTTTAAACTGTTGCTTATGGCGGTCTCTGTGAGCTTCTCAGTGACATTCAGCCATCCAGGTATCCCGCCTGCAGTAGACGGAATGTGGCAATGGAACGCTGGCTGCGCGTGTCATAATAGGCTCTGAGCCTTTATATACCTGCGCACAGCAGCAGCCACCTTCAGTCTGCTGCTGGACAGCCAGCAGCAGCAGCAGGAGAGGTAATTAATCAGCAACCCTCCTGCTAAGGGTAGACAGCTGCTCGTTCCACCCCCCCCCCGCCTTAATTGGTTCTCCTCCCTTCCAACGGTGTTGAGGCGGGTGGGAACAGCCGGGGGTTGAGGGTACTGTGCTAAAAGAGGTGGAGTTATGCAGATCTAAAACGCGTGGATTGCAGCAGCAGCAAGCCGAAAAGTGCAGGCATGTGAGGGATCTAGAGGTTGACAGCATGTCTTCTTAACGGGAGTCCAGGTGGCCATCTCCACGAATGGACTTTTCAGAATCCTTGGGTGGCACCGTAGTCGGAAACCAATTCTGGTTATCGCTTCTCGGCCTTTTGGCTAAGATCAAGTGTAGTATCTGTTCTTATCAGTTTAATATCTGATACGTCCCCTATCTGGGGACCATATATTAAATGGATTTTTAGAACAGGGAGATGGAAAAAGAGCTTGCTCTGTCCACTCCACGCATTGACCTGGTATTGCAGTATCTCCAGGACCGGTGCACCCCTTCTTTAATGCAGTTTCTAAAATCAGAAAGAATTGAATTCAATGCTTTTTGTTCATTTTGCTTGTTTGTCGGATTTTGGGATGGACTCTTTGGCTTTGCTTTTCTTCTCCTCATTGGATTTTTCATGTTAAAAGTTGCAGAAGCCAGATGACAAGCTCATTTTGGTTCAACTTCAGCAACTGTGCATTGCATTGCCATGTAATGTAATGTAATGCAATGCTATCTATCTAGCTCTCCCTCTATACTTCCTTTTGGATAAACAGACATATTAGGCAAGCATTTTGGAGCTTTCACCTAAATAACTACAGGTGGTGAGATAAGCTGCACAATATAATTGACCTTTCAGTATATTGTTGCACACACACCATCTATTTAGCAAATGCCCTTGTTATCAACAGCAGCCTTTTAAACTCACCTGAGCTAACAGGTATGTGAGCTGGTTACTCTGCTGCGCTTAAAATTTCTTTTTTGGTTTGCTACAATGCCTTTTCTGAAACATGGTCTCCCTCTGCTGGAACACTGACTTCTTTCATTTAATGCCTGCAGACTATAAAAGAGAAACCAACCCAAAAAGTTTGGTTGATTAGTCTGTGGCATTCTTTTAAACTGTTGCTTATGGCGGTCTCTGTGAGCTTCTCAGTGACATTCAGCCATCCAGGTATCCCGCCTGCAGTAGACGGAATGTGGCAATGGAACACTGGCTGCGCGTGTCATAATAGGCTCTGAGCCTTTATATACCTGCGCACAGCAGCAGCCACCTTCAGTCTGCTGCTGGACAGCCAGCAGCAGCAGCAGCAGGAGAGGTAATTAATCAGCAACCCTCCTGCTAAGGGTAGACAGCTGCTCGTTCCACCCCCCCCCGCCTTAATTGGTTCTCCTCCCTTCCAACGGTGTTGAGGCGGGTGGGAACAGCCGGGGGTTGAGGGTACTGTGCTAAAAGAGGTGGAGTTATGCAGATCTAAAACGCGTGGATTGCAGCAGCAGCAAGCCGAAAAGTGCAGGCATGTGAGGGATCTAGAGGTTGACAGCATGTCTTCTTAACGGGAGTCCAGGTGGCCATCTCCACAAATGGACTTTTCAGAATCCTTGGGTGGCACCGTAGTCGGAAACCAATTCTGGTTATCGCTTCTCGGCCTTTTGGCTAAGATCAAGTGTAGTATCTGTTCTTATCAGTTTAATATCTGATACGTCCCCTATCTGGGGACCATATATTAAATGGATTTTTAGAACAGGGAGATGGAAAAAGAGCTTGCTCTGTCCACTCCACGCATTGACCTGGTATTGCAGTATCTCCAGGACCGGTGCACCCCTTCTTTAATGCAGTTTCTAAAATCAGAAAGAATTGAATTCAATGCTTTTTGTTCATTTTGCTTGTTTGTCGGATTTTGGGATGGACTCTTTGGCTTTGCTTTTCTTCTCCTCATTGGATTTTTCATGTTAAAAGTTGCAGAAGCCAGATGACAAGCTCATTTTGGTTCAACTTCAGCAACTGTGCATTGCATTGCCATGTAATGTAATGTAATGCAATGCTATCTATCTAGCTCTCCCTCTATACTTCCTTTTGGATAAACAGACATATTAGGCAAGCATTTTGGAGCTTTCACCTAAATAACTACAGGTGGTGAGATAAGCTGCACAATATAATTGACCTTTCAGTATATTGTTGCACACACACCATCTATTTAGCAAATGCCCTTGTTATCAACAGCAGCCTTTTAAACTCACCTGAGCTAACAGGTATGTGAGCTGGTTACTCTGCTGCGCTTAAAATTTCTTTTTTGGTTTGCTACAATGCCTTTTCTGAAACATGGTCTCCCTCTGCTGGAACACTGACTTCTTTCATTTAATGCCTGCAGACTATAAAAGAGAAACCAACCCAAAAAGTTTGGTTGATTAGTCTGTGGCATTCTTTTAAACTGTTGCTTATGGCGGTCTCTGTGAGCTTCTCAGTGACATTCAGCCATCCAGGTATCCCGCCTGCAGTAGACGGAATGTGGCAATGGAACACTGGCTGCGCGTGTCATAATAGGCTCTGAGCCTTTATATACCTGCGCACAGCAGCAGCCACATTCAGTCTGCTGCTGGACAGCCAGCAGCAGCAGCAGCAGGAGAGGTAATTAATCAGCAACCCTCCTGCTAAGGGTAGACAGCTGCTCGTTCCACCCCCCCCCGCCTTAATTGGTTCTCCTCCCTTCCAACGGTGTTGAGGCGGGTGGGAACAGCCGGGGGTTGAGGGTACTGTGCTAAAAGAGGTGGAGTTATGCAGATCTAAAACGCGTGGATTGCAGCAGCAGCAAGCCGAAAAGTGCAGGCATGTGAGGGATCTAGAGGTTGACAGCATGTCTTCTTAACGGGAGTCCAGGTGGCCATCTCCACAAATGGACTTTTCAGAATCCTTGGGTGGCACCGTAGTCGGAAACCAATTCTGGTTATCGCTTCTCGGCCTTTTGGCTAAGATCAAGTGTAGTATCTGTTCTTATCAGTTTAATATCTGATACGTCCCCTATCTGGGGACCATATATTAAATGGATTTTTAGAACAGGGAGATGGAAAAAGAGCTTGCTCTGTCCACTCCACGCATTGACCTGGTATTGCAGTATCTCCAGGACCGGTGCACCCCTTCTTTAATGCAGTTTCTAAAATCAGAAAGAATTGAATTCAATGCTTTTTGTTCATTTTGCTTGTTTGTCGGATTTTGGGATGGACTCTTTGGCTTTGCTTTTCTTCTCCTCATTGGATTTTTCATGTTAAAAGTTGCAGAAGCCAGATGACAAGCTCATTTTGGTTCAACTTCAGCAACTGTGCATTGCATTGCCATGTAATGTAATGTAATGCAATGCTATCTATCTAGCTCTCCCTCTATACTTCCTTTTGGATAAACAGACATATTAGGCAAGCATTTTGGAGCTTTCACCTAAATAACTACAGGTGGTGAGATAAGCTGCACAATATAATTGACCTTTCAGTATATTGTTGCACACACACCATCTATTTAGCAAATGCCCTTGTTATCAACAGCAGCCTTTTAAACTCACCTGAGCTAACAGGTATGTGAGCTGGTTACTCTGCTGCGCTTAAAATTTCTTTTTTGGTTTGCTACAATGCCTTTTCTGAAACGTTGTCTCCCTCTGCTGGAACACTGACTTCTTTCATTTAATGCCTGCAGACTATAAAAGAGAAACCAACCCAAAAAGTTTGGTTGATTAGTCTGTGGCATTCTTTTAAACTGTTGCTTATGGCGGTCTCTGTGAGCTTCTCAGTGACATTCAGCCATCCAGGTATCCCGCCTGCAGTAGACGGAATGTGGCAATGGAACGCTGGCTGCGCGTGTCATAATAGGCACTGAGCCTTTATATACCTGCGCACAGCAGCAGCCACCTTCAATCTGCTGCTGGACAGCCAGCAGCAGCAGCAGCAGGAGAGGTAATTAATCAGCAACCCTCCTGCAAAGGGTAGACAGCTGCTCGTTCCACCCCCCCCCCCCGCCTTAATTGGTTCTCCTCCCTTCCAACGGTGTTGAGGCGGGTGGGAACAGCCGGGGGTTGAGGGTACTGTGCTAAAAGAGGTGGAGTTATGCAGATCTAAAACGCATGGATTGCAGCAGCAGCAAGCCGAAAAGTGCAGGCATGTGAGGGATCTAGAGGTTGACAGCATGTCTTCTTAACGGGAGTCCAGGTGGCCATCTCCACAAATGGACTTTTCAGAATCCTTGGGTGGCACCGTAGTCGGAAACCAATTCTGGTTATCGCTTCTCGGCCTTTTGGCTAAGATTGGGTGTGGTGTTTAGGCATTGCATCTGGTCTTGGCTGATAGGTGTTTGGGGTACCCGGCTCCTTGGCCTGGGGGGATCGTCCCACCTTACGGTGGGGCTTCACCCCCCTGCTGCTATTAGGGAGCTGGCTTAGTCCCCATACAACGTGTTGCGATCCCTTAAAAAGGCTCACGCCTTTTTTCTTTTCTTCTGTAGTTGGTACGCTTTCGTGGAAGGATGCCTGCTACAATTTCTTTTGCATCGGGAGAGCCCCGGATGAGGAACACAATCCGTATCGAGGTCTTGGAAAGTTTCAGAGAGCAGAAAGGTATCCGCTTCGTCTGCAATACCATCCTCCTTGGGATCCTGGAGTTCGACAGAGATGACATCTTTTGCTTCCAGGACAATGAACTCAAAGGTATTTATACCATCACTTTTAAGAACCAAGGATGCTGCCAACAGTTGGTCCAGAAGGTGAACGAGCATGGTTGGAGAGATGAGATGGATGGCCTGGTGTTTTCCCTGCTTTTCGTCCATGAGGAGGTACAAATAACAACGTATTTTCCCAACCCTTTTGTGGAGAGGCAGGACATCCAAACCTGTTTGAGCCGTCACTGTGATGAGGTGAGATACATTGGGCCTGTGAAGAACTCTGTTGGCTTCTGGGGTGGGAAGCGGAGGTTTCTTGTGCGGTTGCGGAAGGATCCCCAGGGCTATGGAGGAACACATCACCCCCCCTCTACTATCACTATCGGGAAAAGTCGGGGGTATTTATTTTATGCTGGCATGCCTATGTACTGTCGAAATTGTGGGAAAATGGGGCATGTCCAGAGCAATTGTGCAGAGTCCAAGGCATTCCGTTGTAATAACTGTGGTCTACTAGGACATTTATTTAAGGATTGCCCCCATAAGGATTCTTGCAACCTTTGTGGCGTGGACGGCCATATATTTCGGGAGTGCCCACTGAAGACCAAGACCCGAACATATGCGGAAGCTGCTGGAGGACCTATGCCACGGGAAGGACCAGTTCGTGTTCCGGAGACCAGTAAAGGACCTGAGCCTCGTCCTTCTGTTTCCACAACAGAGGAGGTGGCGGAGAAGGTCAAGGGCGCGAGGAAGGAGACGGAGAGGATGGAGCAGGAGTCGGGTCTCCCCCGTGGAGAGCCTCCTGTGGCGAAGTCCCAGAAAAAGGGCGGAGGGCGGACCACCCAAAGACCGGAGCAGAGGGACTCTCCCGTCAGGGAGAAGACCACTGCGTCGATGGTCCCTGGTGTGTTGGAGCAGGGCGCCCCCAATGAGTTGGCGGTGGGGGGCTCTGTGTCGAAGACCCCAGACATACCTAGGGACTCGTGCCAGCAGACCACGGTTCTTTGTCCAGCAGGTGGCAATGATGGTGAGGTTTTCATGTCTGACCTGGAGAGTCTTCAGGAAGTGAGAGGCCACACAGCAATAGCGGAGGATGACTGCACGAGCGATGTGATTGAGCCGTGTGGCAAAAAGTTGAGAGCGGACGATCCTCCGGCATTTAATCCAGACTCGCCTGATGTGTGCCTTGCCAGGGACGATATATGGCAACCCGGTTCCTCCGGGTATCCGATATCCGGTTCGGACCCCCAGAATATTCTCTGCTTCTCCTCAACACTCGAGAGCTTGACGGGGTCTGCAGGGGATATAATGGATGACTCCCCTCCCCCATGACACAAATGCCATCTATTAAGTGTCTCTCACTCAATGTGAGATCTTTAAAGAGCCCTGTCCGCAGGGCTGCTCTCTTTGATTTTTTCAAAACATTAGACTTTGATATTTGTTTCCTACAGGAATGCGGTCTGCAACACGGACTACGGTATAATGAGCTAAAGAAAGACTGGAAACTAGGGCCCTCCATTTGGTCCGGCTCTAATGAGAATAAATCAGCTGGTGTGGGTCTGCTCTGCCGAGGTAATGCTTTTATAATCTCCTCTGTCACTGAGATTGTGCCCGGCAGAGCTATATTAGTACATTTATGTTTTAATAATTTTAACTTTCGTGTTATAAATGTGTATGCCCCTCCAGATAAACAAGAGCGGATACAATTGTTTGAGATTTTACCGTTGTTCTGTGTAGGGTCATCTCCTCTTTTGGTAGCTGGGGACTTTAATTGCCTCAGTGTAAATGAGCGCCGAGGAGGAGGTGACCCAATCCGTAAATTAGATAAATCATGTTTTTTATTAAGTAATTTGCAGACAGATTTTAAGTTGCGCGATGCCTGGAGGTCGCTATCGCCGACGGACCCGGGATTTACGTGGTCCGGTCGGGGAGTGACCTCCAGGATCGATTTTATCTTTTTATCTGAAACTTTTAGCCCTGTATATTTTGTTTTAATTCCTAATTTATTTTCTGACCATAACATATTAAAATTAGAGATAGAATACCAGGGGGAACTAAAGGTGAATAGAGGGTTGTGGCGCCTGGGGGTACACCTATTGGAAGACCCCCTGGTAAGGTCAGATTTTATCAAAAAGTACCAACAATGGAGGCAGCTCAAACCCCCATATTTTAAAATGCTGTCCTGGTGGGAAGGGATTAAAGACAAGATCCAACATTTTTTTATCAGGGCTGGGAAGAGGAAGGCGAGGCAGAAGAAGCAGGGCTATGCAAATTTGAATACTAGACTGCAGACTCTCCTTAAATTCAAAGAGATAGGCTTAGAGGTGCATGATGATATTGTAAGCCTTAAAAATGAGATACAGTCATACCTTGAACAAAAAGGGAAGGAAATAATATTTAATTCTAAGGTGCAATTTTTAGAAGAAGGGGAAAAGTGTACACGTTTCTTTTTCAAAAAAGTGGTGGAGAGGAAAGAAACGATTACCTGCCTAGATGGAGATAGCACAATACAAGGTATGAAGAGGGTAGCTTTTAATTTTTATAGAAACCTTTTTAGCAAAAAAAGTGTTAATAATGTGTTTTTACAAGATGCTCTTAATGTCCTGGATTTTAGGCTAAATTCTGCAGATCAGGGGTTTTTAACAAAAGATATTACTTTAGAAGAACTTTTTAGTGTTTTTAAAAGTTTTTCAAGAGGGAAAGCCCCAGGAGCTGATGGCCTTCCTGTGGAATTTTATTTATCCTTTTGGGATATTTTAAAAGAGGATCTTTTAGCACTTTTTAAAGAGGTTTTTTTGTGTGATAAGTTACCCAAGTCATGGAGGAGGGGGATAGTGTCCTTAATATACAAGAAGAAGGGCGCTCGGGACGACCTCAAAAATTGGAGACCTATCACCCTCCTTAACATGGATTACAAGGCTTTAGCTAAGATTATTGCATGTCGTTTTAAAACTGTTATTAATGTGTTAATACAACCCGAACAAGTATGTGGTGTACCAGGGAGGAGTATTACAGAGACCCTAAATGCGATCAGAGACGTAATATGGTACAGTAAAGACAGGGATCAAGGGCTGGCCCTGTTGGCGCTAGACTTCGAGAAAGCGTTTGACAGGGTTTCTCATGAATATCTTTTTAAAGTTTTAAAACAAATGGCAATCCCAGACTGGTTTTTATCTCGCATTAAGAGTTTATATAATAATATGTTTTCACAAATCTCTGTCAATGGTTTTTTAACTGATTTTATCCCACTGGAATCCGGAGTGAAGCAGGGATGTCCATTATCCCCAATTCTGTTTATTTGCGCTATGGAACCCCTTTTATGCATGATCCGGAAAGACAAGGTAGTCCGGGGGGTTCCTGTCCCAGGAGGGGGAGGGGCTCAGGTTAAAGTGCTTGGATATATGGATGACGTGACGGCTATTTGCACTGATCCTGCTTCACTCCGGAGAGTAGTATTGTGCACCAATCTTTTTAGTCAAGCTTCTGGTTTTAAAATGAATTTTAATAAAACTGAGTGTTTGATTATGGGTGCCTGGGATAGAAATGACTTACCGACTGTTAATGTGAAATATGACAATGTGAAAATTTTAGGGGTTGTATTTGATGCAAATAATGATGGGCTTGTGAGTTGGGGAGAGGTTCAAGATAAAATGGCAAAGAAACTTTCCTTTTGGACCCTGAGGAATCTTTCGATCGAAGGGAAAGTCCTTGTTATTAAATCTGTTTTATTACCTATGATTTTATATATTGCCATGGTGTATCCTCCCTCTGACTTAATGCTAAAAAAACTAACTCGTTGTATTTTTATGTTTATATGGGGCTCTAAAATGGAAAAGCTTAAACGATCAGAAATGTATAAGAGAAAGCAGAATGGAGGAAAAGATGTTCCCGATCTTCGCCTGTTTTTATATGTAAATTTTTTCTTTTTTTGTTTTAAAGCTTTTAAGTCTGATAGTACTTTTGGCCTGTTTTTAAAATACACGTGTGGTTTTATCTTTAAGAGATGGTTTAGGCCATCCTTATCAGCGCCTGTTTTATTGTGTCCACCAAAGCACCTTATTATTTTAGAAAAAGTTGCAAAGACTCATAATTTAAAAGACCTTGGAGCTGACATCCTTCTGGACCCGAAGAAGCTATTTGTCCATTTGAGGAGAGAAGAAGAGACATCCCCAGGTTGCAACTACTCATGGAACAGATCCAAACGTGTGTGGAGGAATGTCTTCGGGAAGTTCCTCGCCAATGTCCATAAAGACCTTGCCTGGATGTCCGTCCACCAGTGCCTCCCAACCAGAGAATTCCAACACCGGAGAGGCCTGGTGGCACGGGCAAAATGCCCAAGAGACTCTTGCCATTGTGATGAGACCGTTATGCACCTTTTTTGGAACTGCACCTTTGCACAAGAACTCTGGGGGAAATTTGGGATTCTTTTAAAGTGGGTTTGCGGTTTAAAGGACTTTTATTATGAATATGTTTTATACGGACTTTTTAATTGCCCTACTGCATACCAATCTGAAATCTGCTGGTGTATAATAAACTGTGCCAAGAATGCAATTTGGAAAGCAAGGAATATTTTATTGTTTAATCGTGATTTTATTTCTGTGCTTGATTGTATTAAACTGGCTTTTAGTGAAATGTATGTTTATTATTTAAAAAATGTAAAAGATATGGGCAAGAAGGAAGCGAACCGTAGATGGTGCTTTTATATTTGGAATTCTATTTTATATTGATTATTCTCTGTAATGTATAATTGTCAAATGTTTTTATGGGTTTTTTTGTACTTGAAAGGTTTCGCATTGATTGTCTTGTAATCTGACTTATGTACAATAAAATTATGTTGAAACCTTATCTGTTCTTATCAGTTTAATATCTGATACGTCCCCTATCTGGGGACCATATATTAAATGGATTTTTAGAACAGGGAGATGGAAAAAGAGCTTGCTCTGTCCACTCCACGCATTGACCTGGTATTGCAGTATCTCCAGGACCGGTGCACCCCTTCTTTAATGCAGTTTCTAAAATCAGAAAGAATTGAATTCAATGCTTTTTGTTCATTTTGCTTGTTTGTCGGATTTTGGGATGGACTCTTTGGCTTTGCTTTTCTTCTCCTCATTGGATTTTTCATGTTAAAAGTTGCAGAAGCCAGATGACAAGCTCATTTTGGTTCAACTTCAGCAACTGTGCATTGCATTGCCATGTAATGTAATGTAATACAATGCTATCTATCTAGCTCTCCCTCTATACTTCCTTTTGGATAAACAGACATATTAGGCAAGCATTTTGGAGCTTTCACCTAAATAACTACAGGTGGTGAGATAAGCTGCACAATATAATTGACCTTTCAGTATATTGTTGCACACACACCATCTATTTAGCAAATGCCCTTGTTATCAACAGCAGCCTTTTAAACTCACCTGAGCTAACAGGTATGTGAGCTGGTTACTCTGCTGCGCTTAAAATTTCTTTTTTGGTTTGCTACAATGCCTTTTCTGAAACGTTGTCTCCCTCTGCTGGAACACTGACTTCTTTCATTTAATGCCTGCAGACTATAAAAGAGAAACCAACCCAAAAAGTTTGGTTGATTAGTCTGTGGCATTCTTTTAAACTGTTGCTTATGGCGGTCTCTGTGAGCTTCTCAGTGACATTCAGCCATCCAGGTATCCCGCCTGCAGTAGACGGAATGTGGCAATGGAACGCTGGCTGCGCGTGTCATAATAGGCTCTGAGCCTTTATATACCTGCGCACAGCAGCAGCCACCTTCAGTCTGCTGCTGGACAGCCAGCAGCAGCAGCAGCAGGAGAGGTAATTAATCAGCAACCCTCCTGCTAAGGGTAGACAGCTGCTCGTTCCACCCCCCCCCGCCTTAATTGGTTCTCCTCCCTTCCAACGGTGTTGAGGCGGGTGGGAACAGCCGGGGGTTGAGGGTACTGTGCTAAAAGAGGTGGAGTTATGCAGATCTAAAACGCGTGGATTGCAGCAGCAGCAAGCCGAAAAGTGCAGGCATGTGAGGGATCTAGAGGTTGACAGAATGTCTTCTTAACGGGAGTCCAGGTGGCCATCTCCACAAATGGACTTTTCAGAATCCTTGGGTGGCACCGTAGTCGGAAACCAATTCTGGTTATCGCTTCTCGGCCTTTTGGCTAAGATCAAGTGTAGTATCTGTTCTTATCAGTTTAATATCTGATACGTCCCCTATCTGGGGACCATATATTAAATGGATTTTTAGAACAGGGAGATGGAAAAAGAGCTTGCTCTGTCCACTCCACGCATTGACCTGGTATTGCAGTATCTCCAGGACCGGTGCACCCCTTCTTTAATGCAGTTTCTAAAATCAGAAAGAATTGAATTCAATGCTTTTTGCTCATTTTGCTTGTTTGTCGGATTTTGGGATGGACTCTTTGGCTTTGCTTTTCTTCTCCTCATTGGATTTTTCATGTTAAAAGTTGCAGAAGCCAGATGACAAGCTCATTTTGGTTCAACTTCAGCAACTGTGCATTGCATTGCCATGTAATGTAATGTAATGCAATGCTATCTATCTAGCTCTCCCTCTATACTTCCTTTTGGATAAACAGACATATTAGGCAAGCATTTTGGAGCTTTCACCTAAATAACTACAGGTGGTGAGATAAGCTGCACAATATAATTGACCTTTCAGTATATTGTTGCACACACACCATCTATTTAGCAAATGCCCTTGTTATCAACAGCAGCCTTTTAAACTCACCTGAGCTAACAGGTATGTCAGCTGGTTACTCTGCTGCGCTTAAAATTTCTTTTTTGGTTTGCTACAATGCCTTTTCTGAAACGTTGTCTCCCTCTGCTTGAACACTGACTTCTTTCATTTAATGTCTGCAGACTATAAAAGAGAAACCAACCCAAAAAGTTTGGTTGATTAGTCTGTGGCATTCTTTTAAACTGTTGCTTATGGCGGTCTCTGTGAGCTTCTCAGTGACATTCAGCCATCCAGGTATCCCGCCTGCAGTAGACGGAATGTGGCAATGGAACGCTGGCTGCGCGTGTCATAATAGGCTCTGAGCCTTTATATACCTGCGCACAGCAGCAGCCACCTTCAGTCTGCTGCTGGACAGCCAGCAGCAGCAGCAGCAGGAGAGGTAATTAATCAGCAACCCTCCTGCTAAGGGTAGACAGCTGCTCGTTCCACCCCCCCCCCGCCTTAATTGGTTCTCCTCCCTTCCAACGGTGTTGAGGCGGGTGGGAACAGCCGGGGGTTGAGGGTACTGTGCTAAAAGAGGTGGAGTTATGCAGATCTAAAACGCGTGGATTGCAGCAGCAGCAATCCGAAAAGTGCAGGCATGTGAGGGATCTAGAGGTTGACAGCATGTCTTCTTAACGGGAGTCCAGGTGGCCATCTCCACAAATGGACTTTTCAGAATCCTTGGGTGGCACCGTAGTCGGAAACCAATTCTGGTTATCGCTTCTCGGCCTTTTGGCTAAGATCAAGTGTAGTATCTGTTCTTATCAGTTTAATATCTGATACGTCCCCTATCTGGGGACCATATATTAAATGGATTTTTAGAACAGGGAGATGGAAAGAGAGCTTGCTCTGTCCACTCCACGCATTGACCTGGTATTGCAGTATCTCCAGGACCGGTGCACCCCTTCTTTAATGCAGTTTCTAAAATCAGAAAGAATTGAATTCAATGCTTTTTGTTCATTTTGCTTGTTTGTCGGATTTTGGGATGGACTCTTTGGCTTTGCTTTTCTTCTCCTCATTGGATTTTTCATGTTAAAAGTTGCAGAAGCCAGATGACAAGCTCATTTTGGTTCAACTTCAGCAACTGTGCATTGCATTGCCATGTAATGTAATGTAATGCAATGCTATCTATCTAGCTCTCCCTCTATACTTCCTTTTGGATAAACAGACATATTAGGCAAGCATTTTGGAGCTTTCACCTAAATAACTACAGGTGGTGAGATAAGCTGCACAATATAATTGACCTTTCAGTATATTGTTGCACACACACCATCTATTTAGCAAATGCCCTTGTTATCAACAGCAGCCTTTTAAACTCACCTGAGCTAACAGGTATGTGAGCTGGTTACTCTGCTGCGCTTAAAATTTCTTTTTTGGTTTGCTACAATGCCTTTTCTGAAACGTTGTCTCCCTCTGCTGGAACACTGACTTCTTTCATTTAATGCCTGCAGACTATAAAAGAGAAACCAACCCAAAAAGTTTGGTTGATTAGTCTGTGGCATTCTTTTAAACTGTTGCTTATGGCGGTCTCTGTGAGCTTCTCAGTGACATTCAGCCATCCAGGTAACCCGCCTGCAGTAGACGGAATGTGGCAATGGAACGCTGGCTGCGCGTGTCATAATAGGCTCTGAGCCTTTATATACCTGCGCACAGCAGCAGCCACCTTCAGTCTGCTGCTGGACAGCCAGCAGCAGCAGCAGCAGGAGAGGTAATTAATCAGCAACCCTCCTGCTAAGGGTAGACAGCTGCTCGTTCCACCCCCCCCCCCCCCCCGCCTTAATTGGTTCTCCTCCCTTCCAACGGTGTTGAGGCGGGTGGGAACAGCCGGGGGTTGAGGGTACTGTGCTAAAAGAGGTGGAGTTATGCAGATCTAAAACGCGTGGATTGCAGCAGCAGCAAGCCAAAAAGTGCAGGCATGTGAGGGATCTAGAGGTTGACAGCATGTCTTCTTAACGGGAGTCCAGGTGGCCATCTCCACAAATGGACTTTTCAGAATCCTTGGGTGGCACCGTAGTCGGAAACCAATTCTGGTTATCGCTTCTCGGCCTTTTGGCTAAGATCAAGTGTAGTATCTGTTCTTATCAGTTTAATATCTGATACGTCCCCTATCTGGGGACCATATATTAAATGGATTTTTAGAACAGGGAGATGCAAAAAGAGCTTGCTCTGTCCACTCCACGCATTGACCTGGTATTGCAGTATCTCCAGGACCGGTGCACCCCTTCTTTAATGCAGTTTCTAAAATCAGAAAGAATTGAATTCAATGCTTTTTGTTCATTTTGCTTGTTTGTCGGATTTTGGGATGGACTCTTTGGCTTTGCTTTTCTTCTCCTCATTGGATTTTTCATGTTAAAAGTTGCAGAAGCCAGATGACAAGCTCATTTTGGTTCAACTTCAGCAACTGTGCATTGCATTGCCATGTAATGTAATGTAATGCAATGCTATCTATCTAGCTCTCCCTCTATACTTCCTTTTGGATAAACAGACATATTAGGCAAGCATTTTGGAGCTTTCACCTAAATAACTACAGGTGGTGAGATAAGCTGCACAATATAATTGACCTTTCAGTATATTGTTGCACACACACCATCTATTTAGCAAATGCCCTTGTTATCAACAGCAGCCTTTTAAACTCACCTGAGCTAACAGGTATGTGAGCTGGTTACTCTGCTGCGCTTAAAATTTCTTTTTTGGTTTGCTACAATGCCTTTTCTGAAACGTTGTCTCCCTCTGCTGGAACACTGACTTCTTTCTTTTAATGCCTGCAGACTATAAAAGAGAAACCAACCCAAAAAGTTTGGTTGATTAGTCTGTGGCATTCTTTTAAACTGTTGCTTATGGCGGTCTCTGTGAGCTTCTCAGTGACATTCAGCCATCCAGGTATCCCGCCTGCAGTAGACGGAATGTGGCAATGGAACGCTGGCTGCGCGTGTCATAATAGGCTCTGAGCCTTTATATACCTGCGCACAGCAGCAGCCACCTTCAGTCTGCTGCTGGACAGCCAGCAGCAGCAGCAGCAGGAGAGGTAATTAATCAGCAACCCTCCTGCTAAGGGTAGACAGCTGCTCGTTCCACCCCCCCCCGCCTTAATTGGTTCTCCTCCCTTCCAACGGTGTTGAGGCGGGTGGGAACAGCCGGGGGTTGAGGGTACTGTGCTAAAAGAGGTGGAGTTATGCAGATCTAAAACGCGTGGATTGCAGCAGCAGCAAGCCGAAAAGTGCAGGCATGTGAGGGATCTAGAGGTTGACAGCATGTCTTCTTAACGGGAGTCCAGGTGGCCATCTCCACAAATGGACTTTTCAGAATCCTTGGGTGGCACCGTAGTCGGAAACCAATTCTGGTTATCGCTTCTCGGCCTTTTGGCTGAGACCAAGTGCTTCACAGCAGGAGGTTTCAGTTGAAGGGCACTCAGGTACCCCTCTCCTTGGCCTGGCAGGATCGTCCACTTCGGTGGGCTTCACCTGCCTGCTGCTATTAGGGAGAGGGATTAGTCCTAGGGTAACGGGCAGCGATCCCCCAGCCTTCAGGTGCTTTATCTCAAAGCTCTGAAGGCGCAGATTGCAGGCGGTTGCAATTTGCATTTTGTTGCGCCATACCATGGAGGTTGACCCCAATCTCGTGCCTCTATATGCGAGGCTTAAGAACACTATAAGGGTCCACTTTACGGCTGGTGGTTCCGATATGCGGAATCTGGGATATGTAGTCCAGGACGTGCTTGAGAAACTGCTCCACGTCAGAACCAACGAAATCCTTTCTATCCAGGATTATCCTCGACGTGGAGATTATGATGTAACCTTTACTGGCGAAGGTATTTTCAAAGATGTTTTGTCCAGAGTTAAGTCGGTAGAAAATAGCCCTGGTCTAAAAGGGATTCAGATCATCGAGCACGTCCTGGATGAGGTAAAAATGGTGGTTGTGAAAATCTTCTCACCCTTCATAACAGCACCAGAGGTTATTTCCTTTTTGTCAGTTTATTTTAAAAGTGTGAAATTGATTGGGAAAGTGTTGAATGAGTTTAACATCTGGACCTCAAAATGGAAGTTTTTAGTAAAATGTGAAAGAGACCCTAAATTCCCTGGAGGTGTGAGACTTCCTCCAGCTCGATTTAAAATAGGGCAAACTAATGGGGATTTTTTTTTCTCAGGAATGCCACTTTTCTGTAGGTATTGTGGTCTCTATGGGCACTCTAAGGATAGTTGTGGTGCCACTTGTAGAAATTGTGCCAGTACTGAACATGACACAAAGGAGTGCCCAAATGAAAAAAAATGCTCTTTTTGTCGGACACCTGGTCATTTCTATTTTTCTTGCCCTCACAGGTTCAGAGAGGATGAACAAAAACAAAAGGAGAAGTCCAAGACATCCGGGAATGGACGGGCCAATCAGACCACCCCTCAGGAGGAGGAACAACAACCTGGAGCCTCGGGAGGTGATAAGGGCGCTTCGACTAGTAACAATCCCTCCGAGTCAATGACAGGTAACTCACAGGAGCCCAGGAGCTGGCTGAAAGACCATAAGGAGGCTAAAAGGAAGGCTGAGAAAGATCATAAAGGGGCGGTCGGTAAGGCCAAAAAAGAGCGCCAAAAGGCTGACACCGAGCCCAAAATTCCCACTGGGTCTCACGAGAGCGAGGGCGGTACGTGGCACTTGGTGAGGTCTCATAATAAGAAAAAGAATGGTTCCGTGGAGGTGGCTAATAGGGAGGAGATGGATACATCCCCTCACGGGGGTGTAGACTCTGGAATCCCGAGGTCCCGGGGCTCTGCTGCCCCAGGTGGGGCCCCGAACCTGGCTGCCTCCGGGGACTCTGAGGCTCCGCCATGTGCGCAGCCTGCCCCTGTGTTACGACCCTCTGCGGGTCAGCAGGGGAGTGCGGAGCCTCTCGGAGACCCACCTGACGAGGACCTAAATGGTCAGCCTATGGAGACCCAGTGTAACCTTTCTCACAATATCCTTCCGAGCTACACCCCAGTAGCGTCGGGTCTTAATTTAAGTGAATGTTCCTTCTCCGATGATGAAGACTCTTTGATAACGGTGGATTCAGAAGAGGGCGTTGGTGAAAGTCCAAGTGGTCTGATCCGTCCATCGGATAGGTAAAGTCCAGTTTTTGTTTCTTCCTAACCATTTGCTATGATGGCTGACATTAGTGGTGTTTCCCTCAATGTGAGAGGCATAGGATCCAAGACCAGAAGAGCTACTGTTTTACATTTTTTAACCTGTTTTACAGCTTCTGTTTTCTTTTTACAAGAATGTCATATCCCTCATAAGATTTCTTACAAAAAATATAAGGAAGAGTGGAAACATGGTCCATCGGTCTGGTCTGGATCAAATGCAACCGGATCAGCCGGGGTAGCTATACTTTTTAAGGGAAATGTGTCTATTGATTTTATCCAAGATATTTTACCGGGTCGTATTCTTTTAGTTAAGGCTTTTATTGATGGGACAAGATGGCAGTTTTTAAATTTTTATGGGTCACCTGATAAAAATGAAAGGGCTGATATGCTGGAAATTTTACCTTTATTTATTAACATTTCTGAACCTTTTATCCTGGCAGGTGATTTTAATTGTATTTTAAAAGGCGAAAGCCGACGCTCCGGTTCCGTGAGTAGAAATTATGACAAAACGTCTGGAATGTTAAGCAATATTATAAATGATTGTAAATTAACTGATGTGTATAAAGAATGTAACAAGGATAGCCCTATAGACGCTGGTTTCACCTGGAGCAATTCTACATGTAGCTCCAGGATAGATTTTGTTTTAGGTTCAGAAAAAATACTGCCAGTGAAATGTGAAGTTTTAACTAATATTCTCTCAGATCACAAGGTTTTATCTTTTAGAGTGAGGATTAATGGAAAGAAGAAATGTGGTAAGAAATCTTGGAAATTGAATGTGTCCCTTTTAAAAGATCCACAAATTTTATCGGATTTTATTGAGTTTTATGTAAACTGTAGAAAAAGGAAAAACCCCAATATTTCTTTTAGCTTCTGGTGGGATAGAATGAAAATAAGCATTAAAGATTTCTTTATAAAGAAAAGCATACAAAAAGCTAAAGAAAAGTTTGAGATCTATAATTTTCTTAATATCAGGTTACAGACATTGTACAAATTCAAAGACAATGGTCTGGATGTAGGTAATGATATATTGAGTCTTAAAGGAGAAATTTCAAAGTGGTTGGAACAAAAAGGAAAAGAACTGATTTTTCGTTCAAAGGTAAAACACGTAGAAGAGGATGAGACTTGTTCCAGGTATTTTTTTAAGAAAAACAAACAGGCGAAAACAATAATTGATAACATAGATGGAGATAATAATATCAACGTTATATTGGATAAGGTAAATGTCTATTTTAATGATCTTTTTAATGTAAAAACTATAGACCATGATTTAATACACACTTTCCTGGGGGAGATCAAGTCCACCCTAGATGCTGATGCCCAAAGTTTTTTATCCCAACCTCTATGTGAGGAAGAGATTTTAGAAACCATGAAGAGTTTTAAAAATGGTAAAGTGCCGGGCCCTGATGGTATCCCCATAGAGTTTTATATAAGTTTTTATGATATTTTAAAAGATGATTTGTTTAATTTGTTTTCCGAAGTTTTTAATAATAAGGTTTTACTCAACTCATGGAAGAAAGGTGAGGTATCACTACTATACAAAAAAGGTGACAAAACGGATCTTAAAAACTGGAGGCCGATAACTCTTTTAAATAGTGATTACAAAATTATGGCTAAGATCTGTGCAAATCGGTTGAAAAAGGTGATACATAAAGTAATTCATGCAAATCAGGTATGCGGGGTACCTGGGCGTAGTATCTGGGACAATTTAAACCTGGTGAAAGATTGTATTGAAGATGTAAAAACCAGAAAGACAAAGATGTCAATCCTAGCGGTGGATTTTGAGAAAGCTTTTGACCGCGTGTCTCATTTTTATCTTTTTAAAGTTTTAGAAAAAATGGGCATTCCGGGTGGGTTTTTATTGTCTCTTAAAGCTTTTTATAATGATTGTACGAGTAAGATTTTAGTTAATGGTTTTAAAACAAAAGAGGTAGTTTTAAAATCAGGGGTGAAGCAGGGTTGCCCTTTGTCCCCCCTGCTTTTTATATGTGCTATAGAACCCCTTTTATGTACAATACGCCGGGATAAGCAAATATGTGGAGTACCCTTACCCGGAGGGAACGGTCTACAAGTTAAAGTTGTAAGCTATATGGATGATGTAGCAGTGTTTGGATGTGATGTACCTTCAATACAAAAAACGATAAGCCAAATTCAGTCTTTTTGTACAGTTTCCGGTTTTAAAATTAATCTTACTAAATGTAATATTTTAAATGTCGGGGGGATGAGTTTACATGATGTTCCAATTGCAGTTACAGATTCCATTACTATTTTAGGTGTTTCTTTTAATGAATCTAATAATGGTTTTAATAGCTGGGATGCGGCAGCACAGAAAATTAATCAGAAAATCTGCATGTGGAATATGAGAAAGCTGTCAATGGAAGGTAAAGTTCTGATTGTAAAAATGGTGATATTACCTATCCTGTTATATCTTAGTTTGGTGTTCCCCCCTCCTACAAATTTGTTGAAACGAATTACAAAAGTATGTTTTACCTTTTTTTGGGGCTCAAAAATGGAGAAACTCAAAAGAGAAACTGTGACAAAGCCAAAGGTTAAAGGTGGGAAAGATTTCCCTGTTTTAGATAAGTTTCTTTTAATACATTTTTTCTGTTTCTGTTTTAAAACCCTTTTTAAAGATAATTACCTTTCCTATTTTATGCGTTTTAACACTGGTTTTCTCATGAGAAGGTTTGGTTGGTTTGAAACGGTTTTATCCTTTCCTTATGCTTTTAACCTACCTGCACATTATGAGATTTTAAAGAAAATTATTCTTGATTTTAATTTGAATAAGAAACAGACAGGGGATCTATGTAACAGCAAGACACTACTCAAACAAATTAGTACTGATGTGACGTTGTGTGATATTGAACGTTATGATGATGACAAAACTGTACACATATGGAAAATGATTAACGCCCTTTATCTTTTTAATGTACAGAAAGACATGTCTTGGAGCTGCGCACACCACTGTCTTCCTTGCCGGGCATTCCAGTACAGAAGAGGTTTTGTGAGGTCTGCCATCTGCCCAAGAGAAGGTTGTCAAGAAGAAGAGACAGTGAAGCATCTTTTATGGACTTGTGCTTTTGCTAAAGAGTTCTGGAGAAGATTAATCCCCCTGCTGGAGAAAATGGTGGACCTCAAGGACTTTAATTTTGCATCAGTGTTATATGGTCTTCTGGAATGCCCAACAATGGACCAAAAAATAATGGCGTGGAAGACAGTGAATTGTGCCAAGATAGCGCTCTGGAATGCTAGAAATATTGCTGTTTTTAAACATGAAATGTTACCAGTAGATGATGTTTTAGCCTTTTGTAAAAGTGAAATGTACATATACTATTTATTGGACAGGAAAAAGAATGTAACGTTGGCAGGCAAATGGCTTTTTAACCTATGGAATATTTGAAGTCTTGTAAAATTTGCTGTGATGGAATTTTTATTTTTCTTTGAAGTCCCGAAAGTGTAATGTGGATGTAATGGTTTTATTTCTGTAATTTGTTAAATTTTAAATAAACGGTTTTTATCCCCATGTGGGGGATAGCCAAACTAAAAAAAAATCTGTTCTTATCAGTTTAATATCTGATACGTCCCCTATCTGGGGACCATATATTAAATGGATTTTTAGAACAGGGAGATGGAAAAAGAGCTTGCTCTGTCCACTCCACGCATTGACCTGGTATTGCAGTATCTCCAGGACCGGTGCACCCCTTCTTTAATGCAGTTTCTAAAATCAGAAAGAATTGAATTCAATGCTTTTTGTTCATTTTGCTTGTTTGTCGGATTTTGGGATGGACTCTTTGGCTTTGTTTTTCTTCTCCTCATTGGATTTTTCATGTTAAAAGTTGCAGAAGCCAGATGACAAGCTCATTTTGGTTCAACTTCAGCAACTGTGCATTGCATTGCCATGTAATGTAATGTAATGCAATGCTATCTATCTAGCTCTCCCTCTATACTTCCTTTTGGATAAACAGACATATTAGGCAAGCATTTTGGAGCTTTCACCTAAATAACTACAGGTGGTGAGATAAGCTGCACAATATAATTGACCTTTCAGTATATTGTTGCACACACACCATCTATTTAGCAAATGCCCTTGTTATCAACAGCAGCCTTTTAAACTCACCTGAGCTAACAGGTATGTGAGCTGGTTACTCTGCTGCGCTTAAAATTTCTTTTTTGGTTTGCTACAATGCCTTTTCTGAAACGTTGTCTCCCTCTGCTGGAACACTGACTTCTTTCATTTAATGCCTGCAGACTATAAAAGAGAAACCAACCCAAAAAGTTTGGTTGATTAGTCTGTGGCATTCTTTTAAACTGTTGCTTATGGCGGTCTCTGTGAGCTTCTCAGTGACATTCAGCCATCCAGGTATCCCGCCTGCAGTAGACGGAATGTGGCAATGGAACGCTGGCTGCGCGTGTCATAATAGGCTCTGAGCCTTTATATACCTGCGCACAGCAGCAGCCACCTTCAGTCTGCTGCTGGACAGCCAGCAGCAGCAGCAGCAGGAGAGGTAATTAATCAGCAACCCTCCTGCTAAGGGTAGACAGCTGCTCGTTCCACCCCCCCCCCCGCCTTAATTGGTTCTCCTCCCTTCCAACGGTGTTGAGGCGGGTGGGAACAGCCGGGGGTTGAGGGTACTGTGCTAAAAGAGGTGGAGTTATGCAGATCTAAAACGCGTGGATTGCAGCAGCAGCAAGCCGAAAAGTGCAGGCATGTGAGGGATCTAGAGGTTGACAGCATGTCTTCTTAACGGGAGTCCAGGTGGCCATCTCCACAAATGGACTTTTCAGAATCCTTGGGTGGCACCGTAGTCGGAAACCAATTCTGGTTATCGCTTCTCGGCCTTTTGGCTAAGATTGGGTGTGGTGTTTAGGCATTGCATCTGGTCTTGGCTGATAGGTGTTTGGGGTACCCGGCTCCTTGGCCTGGGGGGATCGTCCCACCTTACGGTGGGGCTTCACCCCCCTGCTGCTATTAGGGAGCTGGCTTAGTCCCCTTACAACGTGTTGCGATCCCTTAAAAAGGCTCACGCCTTTTTTCTTTTCTTCTGTAGTTGGTACGCTTTCGTGGAAGTATGCCTGCTACAATTTCTTTTGCATCGGGAGAGCCCCGGATGAGGAACACAATCCGTATCGAGGTCTTGGAAAGTTTCAGAGAGCAGAAAGGTATCCGCTTCGTCTGCAATACCATCCTCCTTGGGATCCTGGAGTTCGACAGAGATGACATCTTTTGCTTCCAGGACAATGAACTCAAAGGTATTTATACCATCACTTTTAAGAACCAAGGATGCTGCCAACAGTTGGTCCAGAAGGTGAACGAGCATGGTTGGAGAGATGAGATGGATGGCCTGGTGTTTTCCCTGCTTTTCGTCCATGAGGAGGTACAAATAACAACGTATTTTCCCAACCCTTTTGTGGAGAGGCAGGACATCCAAACCTGTTTGAGCCGTCACTGTGATGAGGTGAGATACATTGGGCCTGTGAAGAACTCTGTTGGCTTCTGGGGTGGGAAGCGGAGGTTTCTTGTGCGGTTGCGGAAGGATCCCCAGGGCTATGGAGGAACACATCACCCCCCCTCTACTATCACTATCGGGAAAAGTCGGGGGTATTTATTTTATGCTGGCATGCCTATGTACTGTCGAAATTGTGGGAAAATGGGGCATGTCCAGAGCAATTGTGCAGAGTCCAAGGCATTCCGTTGTAATAACTGTGGTCTACTAGGACATTTATTTAAGGATTGCCCCCATAAGGATTCTTGCAACCTTTGTGGCGTGGACGGCCATATATTTCGGGAGTGCCCACTGAAGACCAAGACCCGAACATATGTGGAAGCTGCTGGAGGACCTATGCCACGGGAAGGACCAGTTCGTGTTCCGGAGACCAGTAAAGGACCTGAGCCTCGTCCTTCTGTTTCCACAACAGAGGAGGTGGCGGAGAAGGTCAAGGGCGCGAGGAAGGAGACGGAGAGGATGGAGCAGGAGTCGGGTCTCCCCCGTGGAGAGCCTCCTGTGGCGAAGTCCCAGAAAAAGGGCGGAGGGCGGACCACCCAAAGACCGGAGCAGAGGGACTCTCCCGTCAGGGAGAAGACCACTGCGTCGATGGTCCCTGGTGTGTTGGAGCAGGGCGCCCCCAATGAGTTGGCGGTGGGGGGCTCTGTGTCAAAGACCCCAGACATACCTAGGGACTCGTGCCAGCAGACCACGGTTCTTTGTCCAGCAGGTGGCAATGATGGTGAGGTTTTCATGTCTGACCTGGAGAGTCTTCAGGAAGTGAGAGGCCACACAGCAATAGCGGAGGATGACTGCACGAGCGACGTGATTGAGCCGTGTGGCAAAAAGTTGAGAGCGGACGATCCTCCGGCATTTAATCCAGACTCGCCTGATGTGTGCCTTGCCAGGGACGATATATGGCAACCCGGTTCCTCCGGGTATCCGATATCCGGTTCGGACCCCCAGAATATTCTCTGCTTCTCCTCAACACTCGAGAGCTTGACGGGGTCTGCAGGGGATATAATGGATGACTCCCCTCCCCCATGACACAAATGCCATCTATTAAGTGTCTCTCACTCAATGTGAGATCTTTAAAGAGCCCTGTCCGCAGGGCTGCTCTCTTTGATTTTTTCAAAACATTAGACTTTGATATTTGTTTCCTACAGGAATGCGGTCTGCAACACGGACTACGGTATAATGAGCTAAAGAAAGACTGGAAACTAGGGCCCTCCATTTGGTCCGGCTCTAATGAGAATAAATCAGCTGGTGTGGGTCTGCTCTGCCGAGGTAATGCTTTTATAATCTCCTCTGTCACTGAGATTGTGCCCGGCAGAGCTATATTAGTACATTTATGTTTTAATAATTTTAACTTTCGTGTTATAAATGTGTATGCCCCTCCAGATAAACAAGAGCGGATACAATTGTTTGAGATTTTACCGTTGTTCTGTGTAGGGTCATCTCCTCTTTTGGTAGCTGGGGACTTTAATTGCCTCAGTGTAAATGAGCGCCGAGGAGGAGGTGACCCAATCCGTAAATTAGATAAATCATGTTTTTTATTAAGTAATTTGCAGACAGATTTTAAGTTGCGCGATGCCTGGAGGTCGCTATCGCCGACGGACCCGGGATTTACGTGGTCCGGTCGGGGAGTGACCTCCAGGATCGATTTTATCTTTTTATCTGAAACTTTTAGCCCTGTATATTTTGTTTTAATTCCTAATTTATTTTCTGACCATAACATATTAAAATTAGAGATAGAATACCAGGGGGAACTAAAGGTGAATAGAGGGTTGTGGCGCCTGGGGGTACACCTATTGGAAGACCCCCTGGTAAGGTCAGATTTTATCAAAAAGTACCAACAATGGAGGCAGCTCAAACCCCCATATTTTAAAATGCTGTCCTGGTGGGAAGGGATTAAAGACAAGATCCAACATTTTTTTATCAGGGCTGGGAAGAGGAAGGCGAGGCAGAAGAAGCAGGGCTATGCAAATTTGAATACTAGACTGCAGACTCTCCTTAAATTCAAAGAGATAGGCTTAGAGGTGCATGATGATATTGTAAGCCTTAAAAATGAGATACAGTCATACCTTGAACAAAAAGGGAAGGAAATAATATTTAATTCTAAGGTGCAATTTTTAGAAGAAGGGGAAAAGTGTACACGTTTCTTTTTCAAAAAAGTGGTGGAGAGGAAAGAAACGATTACCTGCCTAGATGGAGATAGCACAATACAAGGTATGAAGAGGGTAGCTTTTAATTTTTATAGAAACCTTTTTAGCAAAAAAAGTGTTAATAATGTGTTTTTACAAGATGCTCTTAATGTCCTGGATTTTAGGCTAAATTCTGCAGATCAGGGGTTTTTAACAAAAGATATTACTTTAGAAGAACTTTTTAGTGTTTTTAAAAGTTTTTCAAGAGGGAAAGCCCCAGGAGCTGATGGCCTTCCTGTGGAATTTTATTTATCCTTTTGGGATATTTTAAAAGAGGATCTTTTAGCACTTTTTAAAGAGGTTTTTTTGTGTGATAAGTTACCCAAGTCATGGAGGAGGGGGATAGTGTCCTTAATATACAAGAAGAAGGGCGCTCGGGACGACCTCAAAAATTGGAGACCTATCACCCTCCTTAACATGGATTACAAGGCTTTAGCTAAGATTATTGCATGTCGTTTTAAAACTGTTATTAATGTGTTAATACAACCCGAACAAGTATGTGGTGTACCAGGGAGGAGTATTACAGAGACCCTAAATGCGATCAGAGACGTAATATGGTACAGTAAAGACAGGGATCAAGGGCTGGCCCTGTTGGCGCTAGACTTCGAGAAAGCGTTTGACAGGGTTTCTCATGAATATCTTTTTAAAGTTTTAAAACAAATGGCAATCCCAGACTGGTTTTTATCTCGCATTAAGAGTTTATATAATAATATGTTTTCACAAATCTCTGTCAATGGTTTTTTAACTGATTTTATCCCACTGGAATCCGGAGTGAAGCAGGGATGTCCATTATCCCCAATTCTGTTTATTTGCGCTATGGAACCCCTTTTATGCATGATCCGGAAAGACAAGGTAGTCCGGGGGGTTCCTGTCCCAGGAGGGGGAGGGGCTCAGGTTAAAGTGCTTGGATATATGGATGACGTGACGGCTATTTGCACTGATCCTGCTTCACTCCGGAGAGTAGTATTGTGCACCAATCTTTTTAGTCAAGCTTCTGGTTTTAAAATGAATTTTAATAAAACTGAGTGTTTGATTATGGGTGCCTGGGATAGAAATGACTTACCGACTGTTAATGTGAAATATGACAATGTGAAAATTTTAGGGGTTGTATTTGATGCAAATAATGATGGGCTTGTGAGTTGGGGAGAGGTTCAAGATAAAATGGCAAAGAAACTTTCCTTTTGGACCCTGAGGAATCTTTCGATCGAAGGGAAAGTCCTTGTTATTAAATCTGTTTTATTACCTATGATTTTATATATTGCCATGGTGTATCCTCCCTCTGACTTAATGCTAAAAAAACTAACTCGTTGTATTTTTATGTTTATATGGGGCTCTAAAATGGAAAAGCTTAAACGATCAGAAATGTATAAGAGAAAGCAGAATGGAGGAAAAGATGTTCCCGATCTTCGCCTGTTTTTATATGTAAATTTTTTCTGTTTTTGTTTTAAAGCTTTTAAGTCTGATAGTACTTTTGGCCTGTTTTTAAAATACACGTGTGGTTTTATCTTTAAGAGATGGTTTAGGCCATCCTTATCAGCGCCTGTTTTATTGTGTCCACCAAAGCACCTTATTACTTTAGAAAAAGTTGCAAAGACTCATAATTTAAAAGACCTTGGAGCTGACATCCTTCTGGACCCGAAGAAGCTATTTGTCCATTTGAGGAGAGAAGAAGAGACATCCCCAGTTTGCAACTACTCATGGAACAGATCCAAACGTGTGTGGAGGAATGTCTTCGGGAAGTTCCTCGCCAATGTCCATAAAGACCTTGCCTGGATGTCCGTCCACCAGTGCCTCCCAACCAGAGAATTCCAACACCGGAGAGGCCTGGTGGCACGGGCAAAATGCCCAAGAGACTCTTGCCATTGTGATGAGACCGTTATGCACCTTTTTTGGAACTGCACCTTTGCACAAGAACTCTGGGGGAAATTTGGGATTCTTTTAAAGTGGGTTTGCGGTTTAAAGGACTTTTATTATGAATATGTTTTATACGGACTTTTTAATTGCCCTACTGCATACCAATCTGAAATCTGCTGGTGTATAATAAACTGTGCCAAGAATGCAATTTGGAAAGCAAGGAATATTTTATTGTTTAATCGTGATTTTATTTCTGTGCTTGATTGTATTAAACTGGCTTTTAGTGAAATGTATGTTTATTATTTAAAAAATGTAAAAGATATGGGCAAGAAGGAAGCGAACCGTAGATGGTGCTTTTATATTTGGAATTCTATTTTATATTGATTATTCTCTGTAATGTATAATTGTCAAATGTTTTTAGGGGTTTTTTTGTACTTGAAAGGTTTCGCATTGATTGTCTTGTAATCTGACTTATGTACAATAAAATTATGTTGAAACCTTATCTGTTCTTATCAGTTTAATATCTGATACGTCCCCTATCTGGGGACCATATATTAAATGGATTTTTAGAACAGGGAGATGGAAAAAGAGCTTGCTCTGTCCACTCCACGCATTGACCTGGTATTGCAGTATCTCCAGGACCGGTGCACCCCTTCTTTAATGCAGTTTCTAAAATCAGAAAGAATTGAATTCAATGCTTTTTGTTCATTTTGCTTGTTTGTCGGATTTTGGGATGGACTCTTTGGCTTTGCTTTTCTTCTCCTCATTGGATTTTTCATGTTAAAAGTTGCAGAAGCCAGATGACAAGCTCATTTTGGTTCAACTTCAGCAACTGTGCATTGCATTGCCATGTAATGTAATGTAATACAATGCTATCTATCTAGCTCTCCCTCTATACTTCCTTTTGGATAAACAGACATATTAGGCAAGCATTTTGGAGCTTTCACCTAAATAACTACAGGTGGTGAGATAAGCTGCACAATATAATTGACCTTTCAGTATATTGTTGCACACACACCATCTATTTAGCAAATGCCCTTGTTATCAACAGCAGCCTTTTAAACTCACCTGAGCTAACAGGTATGTGAGCTGGTTACTCTGCTGCGCTTAAAATTTCTTTTTTGGTTTGCTACAATGCCTTTTCTGAAACGTTGTCTCCCTCTGCTGGAACACTGACTTCTTTCATTTAATGCCTGCAGACTATAAAAGAGAAACCAACCCAAAAAGTTTGGTTGATTAGTCTGTGGCATTCTTTTAAACTGTTGCTTATGGCGGTCTCTGTGAGCTTCTCAGTGACATTCAGCCATCCAGGTATCCCGCCTGCAGTAGACGGAATGTGGCAATGGAACGCTGGCTGCGCGTGTCATAATAGGCTCTGAGCCTTTATATACCTGCGCACAGCAGCAGCCACCTTCAGTCTGCTGCTGGACAGCCAGCAGCAGCAGCAGCAGGAGAGGTAATTAATCAGCAACCCTCCTGCTAAGGGTAGACAGCTGCTCGTTCCACCCCCCCCCCGCCTTAATTGGTTCTCCTCCCTTCCAACGGTGTTGAGGCGGGTGGGAACAGCCGGGGGTTGAGGGTACTGTGCTAAAAGAGGTGGAGTTATGCAGATCTAAAACGCGTGGATTGCAGCAGCAGCAAGCCGAAAAGTGCAGGCATGTGAGGGATCTAGAGGTTGACAGCATGTCTTCTTAACGGGAGTCCAGGTGGCCATCTCCACAAATGGACTTTTCAGAATCCTTGGGTGGCACCGTAGTCGGAAACCAATTCTGGTTATCGCTTCTCGGCCTTTTGGCTAAGATCAAGTGTAGTATCTGTTCTTATCAGTTTAATATCTGATACGTCCCCTATCTGGGGACCATATATTAAATGGATTTTTAGAACAGGGAGATGGAAAAAGAGCTTGCTCTGTCCACTCCACGCATTGACCTGGTATTGCAGTATCTCCAGGACCGGTGCACCCCTTCTTTAATGCAGTTTCTAAAATCAGAAAGAATTGAATTCAATGCTTTTTGTTCATTTTGCTTGTTTGTCGGATTTTGGGATGGACTCTTTGGCTTTGCTTTTCTTCTCCCCATTGGATTTTTCATGTTAAAAGTTGCAGAAGCCAGATGACAAGCTCATTTTGGTTCAACTTCAGCAACTGTGCATTGCATTGCCATGTAATGTAATGTAATGCAATGCTATCTATCTAGCTCTCCCTCTATACTTCCTTTTGGATAAACAGACATATTAGGCAAGCATTTTGGAGCTTTCACCTAAATAACTACAGGTGGTGAGATAAGCTGCACAATATAATTGACCTTTCAGTATATTGTTGCACACACACCATCTATTTAGCAAATGCCCTTGTTATCAACAGCAGCCTTTTAAACTCACCTGAGCTAACAGGTATGTGAGCTGGTTACTCTGCTGCGCTTAAAATTTCTTTTTTGGTTTGCTACAATGCCTTTTCTGAAACGTTGTCTCCCTCTGCTGGAACACTGACTTCTTTCATTTAATGCCTGCAGACTATAAAAGAGAAACCAACCCAAAAAGTTTGGTTGATTAGTCTGTGGCATTCTTTTAAACTGTTGCTTATGGCGGTCTCTGTGAGCTTCTCAGTGACATTCAGCCATCCAGGTATCCCGCCTGCAGTAGACGGAATGTGGCAATGGAACGCTGGCTGCGCGTGTCATAATAGGCTCTGAGCCTTTATATACCTGCGCACAGCAGCAGCCACCTTCAGTCTGCTGCTGGACAGCCAGCAGCAGCAGCAGCAGGAGAGGTAATTAATCAGCAACCCTCCTGCTAAGGGTAGACAGCTGCTCGTTCCACCCCCCCCCCCGCCTTAATTGGTTCTCCTCCCTTCCAACGGTGTTGAGGCGGGTGGGAACAGCCGGGGGTTGAGGGTACTGTGCTAAAAGAGGTGGAGTTATGCAGATCTAAAACGCGTGGATTGCAGCAGCAGCAAGCCGAAAGTGCAGGCATGTGAGGGATCTAGAGGTTGACAGCATGTCTTCTTAACGGGAGTCCAGGTGGCCATCTCCACAAATGGACTTTTCAGAATCCTTGGGTGGCACCGTAGTCGGAAACCAATTCTGGTTATCGCTTCTCGGCCTTTTGGCTAAGATCAAGTGTAGTATCTGTTCTTATCAGTTTAATATCTGATACGTCCCCTATCTGGGGACCATATATTAAATGGATTTTTAGAACAGGGAGATGGAAAAAGAGCTTGCTCTGTCCACTCCACGCATTGACCTGGTATTGCAGTATCTCCAGGACCGGTGCACCCCTTCTTTAATGCAGTTTCTAAAATCAGAAAGAATTGAATTCAATGCTTTTTGTTCATTTTGCTTGTTTGTCGGATTTTGGGATGGACTCTTTGGCTTTGCTTTTCTTCTCCTCATTGGATTTTTCATGTTAAAAGTTGCAGAAGCCAGATGACAAGCTCATTTTGGTTCAACTTCAGCAACTGTGCATTGCATTGCCATGTAATGTAATGTAATGCAATGCTATCTATCTAGCTCTCCCTCTATACTTCCTTTTGGATAAACAGACATATTAGGCAAGCATTTTGGAGCTTTCACCTAAATAACTACAGGTGGTGAGATAAGCTGCACAATATAATTGACCTTTCAGTATATTGTTGCACACACACCATCTATTTAGCAAATGCCCTTGTTATCAACAGCAGCCTTTTAAACTCACCTGAGCTAACAGGTATGTGAGCTGGTTACTCTGCTGCGCTTAAAATTTCTTTTTTGGTTTGCTACAATGCCTTTTCTGAAACGTTGTCTCCCTCTGCTGGAACACTGACTTCTTTCATTTAATGCCTGCAGACTATAAAAGAGAAACCAACCCAAAAAGTTTGGTTGATTAGTCTGTGGCATTCTTTTAAACTGTTGCTTATGGCGGTCTCTGTGAGCTTCTCAGTGACATTCAGCCATCCAGGTATCCCGCCTGCAGTAGACGGAATGTGGCAATGGAACGCTGGCTGCGCGTGTCATAATAGGCTCTGAGCCTTTATATACCTGCGCACAGCAGCAGCCACCTTCAGTCTGCTGCTGGACAGCCAGCAGCAGCAGCAGCAGGAGAGGTAATTAATCAGCAACCCTCCTGCTAAGGGTAGACAGCTGCTCGTTCCACCCCCCCCCCGCCTTAATTGGTTCTCCTCCCTTCCAACGGTGTTGAGGCGGGTGGGAACAGCCGGGGGTTGAGGGTACTGTGCTAAAAGAGGTGGAGTTATGCAGATCTAAAACGCGTGGATTGCAGCAGCAGCAAGCCGAAAAGTGCAGGCATGTGAGGGATCTAGAGGTTGACAGCATGTCTTCTTAACGGGAGTCCAGGTGGCCATCTCCACAAATGGACTTTTCAGAATCCTTGGGTGGCACCGTAGTCGGAAACCAATTCTGGTTATCGCTTCTCGGCCTTTTGGCTAAGATCAAGTGTAGTATCTGTTCTTATCAGTTTAATATCTGATACGTCCCCTATCTGGGGACCATATATTAAATGGATTTTTAGAACAGGGAGATGGAAAAAGAGCTTGCTCTGTCCACTCCACGCATTGACCTGGTATTGCAGTATCTCCAGGACCGGTGCACCCCTTCTTTAATGCAGTTTCTAAAATCAGAAAGAATTGAATTCAATGCTTTTTGTTCATTTTGCTTGTTTGTCGGATTTTGGGATGGACTCTTTGGCTTTGCTTTTCTTCTCCTCATTGGATTTTTCATGTTAAAA
Organism: Phyllobates terribilis; assembly: GCF_046119375.1. NCBI lineage: Eukaryota > Metazoa > Chordata > Amphibia > Anura > Dendrobatidae > Phyllobates > Phyllobates terribilis. The sequence continues at coordinate 8,553,812 of NW_027362800.1, read as the reverse complement.
GTTGCAGAAGCCAGATGACAAGCTCATTTTGGTTCAACTTCAGCAACTGTGCATTGCATTGCCATGTAATGTAATGTAATGCAATCCTATCTATCTAGCTCTCCCTCTATACTTCCTTTTGGATAAACAGACATATTAGGCAAGCATTTTGGAGCTTTCACCTAAATAACTACAGGTGGTGAGATAAGCTGCACAATATAATTGACCTTTCAGTATATTGTTGCACACACACCATCTATTTGGCAAATGCCATTGTTATCAACAGCAGCCTTTTAAACTCACCTGAGCTAACAGGTATGTGAGCTGGTTACTCTGCTGCGCTTAAAATTTCTTTTTTGGTTTGCTACAATGCCTTTTCTGAAACGTTGTCTCCCTCTGCTGGAACACTGACTTCTTTCATTTAATGCCTGCAGACTATAAAAGAGAAACCAACCCAAAAAGTTTGGTTGATTAGTCTGTGGCATTCTTTTAAACTGTTGCTTATGGCGGTCTCTGTGAGCTTCTCAGTGACATTCAGCCATCCAGGTATCCCGCCTGCAGTAGACGGAATGTGGCAATGGAACGCTGGCTGCGCGTGTCATAATAGGCTCTGAGCCTTTATATACCTGCGCACAGCAGCAGCCACCTTCAGTCTGCTGCTGGACAGCCAGCAGCAGCAGCAGCAGCAGGAGAGGTAATTAATCAGCAACCCTCCTGCTAAGGGTAGACAGCTGCTCGTTCCACCCCCCCCCCCGCCTTAATTGGTTCTCCTCCCTTCCAACGGTGTTGAGGCGGGTGGGAACAGCCGGGGGTTGAGGGTACTGTGCTAAAAGAGGTGGAGTTATGCAGATCTAAAACGCGTGGATTGCAGCAGCAGCAAGCCGAAAAGTGCAGGCATGTGAGGGATCTAGAGGTTGACAGCATGTCTTCTTAACGGGAGTCCAGGTGGCCATCTCCACAAATGGACTTTTCAGAATCCTTGGGTGGCACCGTAGTCGGAAACCAATTCTGGTTATCGCTTCTCGGCCTTTTGGCTAAGATCAAGTGTAGTATCTGTTCTTATCAGTTTAATATCTGATACATCCCCTATCTGGGGACCATATATTAAATGGATTTTTAGAACAAGGAGATGGAAAAAGAGCTTGCTCTGTCCACTCCACGCATTGACCTGGTATTGCAGTATCTCCAGGACCGGTGCACCCCTTCTTTAATGCAGTTTCTAAAATCAGAAAGAATTGAATTCAATGCTTTTTGTTCATTTTGCTTGTTTGTCGGATTTTGGGATGGACTCTTTGGCTTTGCTTTTCTTCTCCTCATTGGATTTTTCATGTTAAAAGTTGCAGAAGCCAGATGACAAGCTCATTTTGGTTCAACTTCAGCAACTGTGCATTGCATTGCCATGTAATGTAATGTAATGCAATGCTATCTATCTAGCTCTCCCTCTATACTTCCTTTTGGATAAACAGACATATTAGGCAAGCATTTTGGAGCTTTCACCTAAATAACTACAGGTGGTGAGATAAGCTGCACAATATAATTGACCTTTCAGTATATTGTTGCACACACACCATCTATTTAGCAAATGCCCTTGTTATCAACAGCAGCCTTTTAAACTCACCTGAGCTAACAGGTATGTGAGCTGGATACTCTGCTGCGCTTAAAATTTCTTTTTTGGTTTGCTACAATGCCTTTTCTGAAACGTTGTCTCCCTCTGCTGGAACACTGACTTCTTTCATTTAATGCCTGCAGACTATAAAAGAGAAACCAACCCAAAAAGTTTGGTTGATTAGTCTGTGGCATTCTTTTAAACTGTTGCTTATGGCGGTCTCTGTGAGCTTCTCAGTGACATTCAGCCATCCAGGTATCCCGCCTGCAGTAGACGGAATGTGGCAATGGAACGCTGGCTGCGCGTGTCATAATAGGCTCTGAGCCTTTATATACCTGCGCACAGCAGCAGCCACCTTCAGTCTGCTGCTGGACAGCCAGCAGCAGCAGCAGCAGGAGAGGTAATTAATCAGCAACCCTCCTGCTAAGGGTAGACAGCTGCTCGTTCCACCCCCCCCCCGCCTTAATTGGTTCTCCTCCCTTCCAACGGTGTTGAGGCGGGTGGGAACAGCCGGGGGTTGAGGGTACTGTGCTAAAAGAGGTGGAGTTATGCAGATCTAAAACGCGTGGATTGCAGCAGCAGCAAGCCGAAAAGTGCAGGCATGTGAGGGATCTAGAGGTTGACAGCATGTCTTCTTAACGGGAGTCCAGGTGGCCATCTCCACAAATGGACTTTTCAGAATCCTTGGGTGGCACCGTAGTCGGAAACCAATTCTGGTTATCGCTTCTCGGCCTTTTGGCTAAGATCAAGTGTAGTATGTGTTCTTATCAGTTTAATATCTGATACGTCCCCTATCTGGGGACCATATATTAAATGGATTTTTAGAACAGGGAGATGGAAAAAGAGCTTGCTCTGTCCACTCCACGCATTGACATGGTATTGCAGTATCTCCAGGACCGGTGCACCCCTTCTTTAATGCAGTTTCTAAAATCAGAAAGAATTGAATTCAATGCTTTTTGTTCATTTTGCTTGTTTGTCGGATTTTGGGATGGACTCTTTGGCTTTGCTTTTCTTCTCCTCATTGGATTTTTCATGTTAAAAGTTGCAGAAGCCAGATGACAAGCTCATTTTGGTTCAACTTCAGCAACTGTGCATTGCATTGCCATGTAATGTAATGTAATGCAATGCTATCTATCTAGCTCTCCCTCTATACTTCCTTTTGGATAAACAGACATATTAGGCAAGCATTTTGGAGCTTTCACCTAAATAACTACAGGTGGTGAGATAAGCTGCACAATATAATTGACCTTTCAGTATATTGTTGCACACACACCATCTATTTAGCAAATGCCCTTGTTATCAACAGCAGCCTTTTAAACTCACCTGAGCTAACAGGTATGTGAGCTGGTTACTCTGCTGCGCTTAAAATTTCTTTTTTGGTTTGCTACAATGCCTTTTCTGAAACGTTGTCTCCCTCTGCTGGAACACTGACTTCTTTCATTTAATGCCTGCAGACTATAAAAGAGAAACCAACCCAAAAAGTTTGGTTGATTAGTCTGTGGCATTCTTTTAAACTGTTGCTTATGGCGGTCTCTGTGAGCTTCTCAGTGACATTCAGCCATCCAGGTATCCCGCCTGCAGTAGACGGAATGTGGCAATGGAACGCTGGCTGCGCGTGTCATAATAGGCTCTGAGCCTTTATATACCTGCGCACAGCAGCAGCCACCTTCAGTCTGCTGCTGGACAGCCAGCAGCAGCAGCAGCAGGAGAGGTAATTAATCAGCAACCCTCCTGCTAAGGGTAGACAGCTGCTCGTTCCACCCCCCCCCCCCCCGCCTTAATTGGTTCTCCTCCCTTCCAACGGTGTTGAGGCGGGTGGGAACAGCCGGGGGTTGAGGGTACTGTGCTAAAAGAGGTGGAGTTATGCAGATCTAAAACGCGTGGATTGCAGCAGCAGCAAGCCGAAAAGTGCAGGCATGTGAGGGATCTAGAGGTTGACAGCATGTCTTCTTAACGGGAGTCCAGGTGGCCATCTCCACAAATGGACTTTTCAGAATCCTTGGGTGGCACCGTAGTCGGAAACCAATTCTGGTTATCGCTTCTCGGCCTTTTGGCTAAGATCAAGTGTAGTATCTGTTCTTATCAGTTTAATATCTGATACGTCCCCTATCTGGGGACCATATATTACATGGATTTTTAGAACAGGGAGATGGAAAAAGAGCTTGCTCTGTCCACTCCACGCATTGACCTGGTATTGCAGTATCTCCAGGACCGGTGCACCCCTTCTTTAATGCAGTTTCTAAAATCAGAAAGAATTGAATTCAATGCTTTTTGTTCATTTTGCTTGTTTGTCGGATTTTGGGATGGACTCTTTGGCTTTGCTTTTCTTCTCCTCATTGGATTTTTCATGTTAAAAGTTGCAGAAGCCAGATGACAAGCTTATTTTGGTTCAACTTCAGCAACTGTGCATTGCATTGCCATGTAATGTAATGTAATGCAATGCTATCTATCTAGCTCTCCCTCTATACTTCCTTTTGGATAAACAGACATATTAGGCAAGCATTTTGGAGCTTTCACCTAAATAACTACAGGTGGTGAGATAAGCTGCACAATATAATTGACCTTTCAGTATATTGTTGCACACACACCATCTATTTAGCAAATGCCCTTGTTATCAACAGCAGCCTTTTAAACTCACCTGGGCTAACAGGTATGTGAGCTGGTTACTCTGCTGCGCTTAAAATTTCTTTTTTGGTTTGCTACAATGCCTTTTCTGAAACGTTGTCTCCCTCTGCTGGAACACTGACTTCTTTCATTTAATGCCTGCAGACTATAAAAGAGAAACCAACCCAAAAAGTTTGGTTGATTAGTCTGTGGCATTCTTTTAAACTGTTGCTTATGGCGGTCTCTGTGAGCTTCTCAGTGACATTCAGCCATCCAGGTATCCCGCCTGCAGTAGACGGAATGTGGCAATGGAACGCTGGCTGCGCGTGTCATAATAGGCTCTGAGCCTTTATATACCTGCGCACAGCAGCAGCCACCTTCAGTCTGCTGCTGGACAGCCAGCAGCAGCAGCAGCAGGAGAGGTAATTAATCAGCAACCCTCCTGCTAAGGGTAGACAGCTGCTCGTTCCACCCCCCCCCCCCGCCTTAATTGGTTCTCCTCCCTTCCAACGGTGTTGAGGCGGGTGGGAACAGCTGGGGGTTGAGGGTACTGTGCTAAAAGAGGTGGAGTTATGCAGATCTAAAACGCGTGGATTGCAGCAGCAGCAAGCCGAAAAGTGCAGGCATGTGAGGGATCTAGAGGTTGACAGCATGTCTTCTTAACGGGAGTCCAGGTGGCCATCTCCACAAATGGACTTTTCAGAATCCTTGGGTGGCACCGTAGTCGGAAACCAATTCTGGTTATCGCTTCTCGGCCTTTTGGCTAAGATCAAGTGTAGTATCTGTTCTTATCAGTTTAATATCTGATACGTCCCCTATCTGGGGACCATATATTAAATGGATTTTTAGAACAGGGAGATGGAAAAAGAGCTTGCTCTGTCCACTCCACGCATTGACCTGGTATTGCAGTATCTCCAGGACCGGTGCACCCCTTCTTTAATGCAGTTTCTAAAATCAGAAAGAATTGAATTCAATGCTTTTTGTTCATTTTGCTTGTTTGTCGGATTTTGGGATGGACTCTTTGGCTTTGCTTTTCTTCTCCTCATTGGATTTTTCATGTTAAAAGTTGCAGAAGCCAGATGACAAGCTCATTTTGGTTCAACTTCAGCAACTGTGCATTGCATTGCCATGTAATGTAATGTAATGCAATGCTATCTATCTAGCTCTCCCTCTATACTTCCTTTTGGATAAACAGACATATTAGGCAAGCATTTTGGAGCTTTCACCTAAATAACTACAGGTGGTGAGATAAGCTGCACAATATAATTGACCTTTCAGTATATTGTTGCACACACACCATCTATTTAGCAAATGCCCTTGTTATCAACAGCAGCCTTTTAAACTCACCTGAGCTAACAGGTATGTGAGCTGGTTACTCTGCTGCGCTTAAAATTTCTTTTTTGGTTTGCTACAATGCCTTTTCTGAAACGTTGTCTCCCTCTGCTGGAACACTGACTTCTTTCATTTAATGCCTGCAGACTATAAAAGAGAAACCAACCCAAAAAGTTTGGTTGATTAGTCTGTGGCATTCTTTTAAACTGTTGCTTATGGCGGTCTCTGTGAGCTTCTCAGTGACATTCAGCCATCCAGGTATCCCGCCTGCAGTAGACGGAATGTGGCAATGGAACGCTGGCTGCGCGTGTCATAATAGGCTCTGAGCCTTTATATACCTGCGCACAGCAGCAGCCACCTTCAGTCTGCTGCTGGACAGCCAGCAGCAGCAGCAGCAGGAGAGGTAATTAATCAGCAACCCTCCTGCTAAGGGTAGACAGCTGCTCGTTCCACCCCCCCCCCCCGCCTTAATTGGTTCTCCTCCCTTCCAACGGTGTTGAGGCGGGTGGGAACAGCTGGGGGTTGAGGGTACTGTGCTAAAAGAGGTGGAGTTATGCAGATCTAAAACGCGTGGATTGCAGCAGCAGCAAGCCGAAAAGTGCAGGCATGTGAGGGATCTAGAGGTTGACAGCATGTCTTCTTAACGGGAGTCCAGGTGGCCATCTCCACAAATGGACTTTTCAGAATCCTTGGGTGGCACCGTAGTCGGAAACCAATTCTGGTTATCGCTTCTCGGCCTTTTGGCACGATCTATCAGGTTTACCTGTGTGGTCTTGCCTGTGAGGTGCTCTTGGTACCCTTTCTCTCGGCCTGGGGGGATCGTTCCTCTTCGGAGGGACTTAACCCCCCTGCTGCTATTGGGAGGAAGGATTAGTCCGGGAGCAACGGGAAGAGATCCCATGAAGGCTTGCGCTTTTCAGAGAGAAGAGTCGGTACGTTCCTGAGTGAAGGATGCCGGCAACGCTCACATATTCATCGGGTGATGCCCGGATGCGGAACACCGTGAGGATTGAAGTTGGAGCAGCATCGAGGATGGAGAAGAATTTGGACTACATCTGCCATAGGATTCTTCTTGGAGTTCTGGAGTTTCGGCGGGAAGACATATTCTGCTTCCAGGACAACGAGTACAAGGGGACATACACCATCACCTTCAAGAGCCAGGGATGCTGTCAGCAACTCGTACAAAAGGTAAACGAGAAAAACTACTTAGATGAATTGGATGGACTAACCTTTTGTCTCTTGTATGCTTATGACGAGATCCCCATCGTGGTGCATTTCCCGAACCCCTTTGTGGAAGCTGCAGACATCTCGACCTACCTTACCCGCTATTGTGATGATCTGAGATACCTGGGTACTGTGAAGAACGCGGTAGGCTTCTGGTGCGGCAAGAGAAGGTATATGGCCCGTCTAAAGAGGGACCTTAGTGGAGTGGGAGGAATGCTACACCCTCCCTCAACCTTCGTAATCGGTAAGAGCAGAGGCTACTTATTTTATCCTGGAATGCCAGTATGTTGCAGGAACTGTGGACAAATGGGTCATACCCAAACGTCCTGCACGGGCAGGAAAGTAGACCGCTGCAATAATTGCAGCTGTTACGGACATTTAATGAAGGACTGTCCCGCTGGGAGGAAATGTAATCTCTGCGGTGAGGCGGGGCACATGTTCCGAGGATGCCCCAACAGGACCAGGACCAGGACCTACGCAGAAGCTGCATCTTCTGAAGCTGAGCCGATGCGCCCACCGGTCTTCACTGGCAGGCCGGCGTCGGAGGGCGGTTCGAAGGGCGAGAAGGCTGGGATGGAGCAGGGAGCCGGAGGCCCCTCTGGGGCGGCACCTGCATCGAAGTCCCTTAACGATGGGCGGACCTCGCATGGACCGGAGCGGGGGGGTCCTCCTTCTGGGAGGGTATCCTCCGTATCGATGGTTCCCGATACCGATCCTGTTGGGCTGGAGGGTGGTGCCCCTGTGCGGTTGGCTACAGGGGACCACGCAGCGATGGCCTCAGGATCTTCCAGGGCGATTAGCCAGCCAGATGAGGGGGCTTTGCTTCTAGGTGGCGAACATCAGGAAATCTGTGTTGCTGATCTTGTCCTGATGGACCAGTCTCCCCCCCTGGAGGAGGTGGAGGAAGAGGAGGACTGCACCAGTGACTTAGTGGAGTCTGCCCCGAAAAAGAGACGGAATGTCGAAGCCCCAGCGTCTCCTGGAATGTGGCTGGGAACCGTGACCTACGAGGGGGCAACCGCCGGCTCACAGAATATCGAGTCGTTTGGGTCCTCTAGCCCGGATGTCCTGGAGCAATTTGATATACAGGGCTTTGAGTCAGGTGTCCTCATGGAAGATCCACCACCCTGACCTATGAATGCCCACATTAAGACTTGTCTCACTGAATGTGAGGTCATTAAAGAGCCCAGTTCGTAGGGCTGCTCTATTCAAGTATTTAGAAACCACTGACTTTGACATATGTTTATTACAGGAATGCGGGATACAACATGCACTAAATTATAATGATATCAAGACAGATTGGAGACTGGGGCCCTCCATCTGGTCTGGCTCCAATGACAACAAGTCAGCGGGGGTGGGCTTCCTCTGTCGTGGGAGAAATATTACTATAAATGCTGTCACAGAAATAGTACCAGGCAGAGTGGTTTTAGTGCATTTTAAATTTAATGGTTTTACCCTACGTGTAATGAATATTTATGCTCCCCCTGATAAGCAAGAGAGAATTAATTTATTTGGGATATTGCCATTGTACTGTACTGGGTCATCTCCCCTGATCGTAGGGGGTGATTTTAATTGTCTTTGTGCTAGTGAACAACGAGCAGGGGGTGACCCTTTACGCAAATTGGATAAGTCATGTCATCTATTGAAAGATTTTATAACTGATTTTAAATTATGCGATGCGTGGAGGTCACTCCTGCCGACGGACCCTGGTTATACGTGGTCCGGAAGAGGGGTGTCCTCCAGGATCGATTTTATTTTCCTATCAGATGATTTTAACCCTGTAAAATGTGTTTTAACATCAAATATATTTTCTGACCATAAGGGCTTGGAGGTGCATCTAGAATATCGGGATGAACAGAGGGTCAACAGGGGCCTCTGGCGTCTAAGTACATACCTGCTGGAGGACCCTCTGATTCGACAAGACTTTGGTAAAGCCTATCAAGCCTGGCGGCGACAAAAACCTTCTGATGCCCCTATGGCAACCTGGTGGGAAAATTTGAAAAAAAAAGTCAGAATGTTTTTTATAAAAGCAGGGAGACGTAAAGCTAGAGAGAAAAAAAGATGTTTTAGTGATCTTAACACCAAACTACAAACACTTTTTAAATTCAAAGAGCTAGGGGTGGAGGTGGGAGATGATATTGCTAGCCTAAAAACTGAAATTCAGAACTGCATAGACACAAAGGGGAAAGAGATTATTTTTAACTCTAGAGTGCAGCACTTGGAGGAGGGGGAGAAGTGCTCTCGCTTCTTCTTCAAAAAAGTCATGGATAAAAGAGAAGTGATCACAAATCTAGAGGGTGAAACATCTATGCAGGGAATGTTGAATGCTACTTTTAACTTTTATAAGCATCTTTTTAGTAAAAAGTGTATAGATGAGTCCTTTTTATCTGATGCTCTTAATGATCTCGATTTTAAGTTAAATTTTACAGACCAGGAGTTTTAGAACGCGATATTGTTTTAGAGGAATTATTTTATGTTTTTAAAAGTTTCTCTAAGGGTAAAGCACCTGGGTGTGACGGACTACCTGTAGAGTTTTACCTTACTTTTTGGGACATTTTAAAAGAGGACCTTTTTATGCTTTTTAAAGAAGTTTTTATTTGTGAACAGTTGCCATTTTCGTGGAGGAGAGGAGTGGTGTCTTTGATATATAAAAAAGGTGACCGCAGTACTCTAGCGAATTGGAGACCCATAACTCTCCTAAATGTTGATTACAAGGTACTTGCTAAGGTGGTTGCAGACCGGCTCAGGAGTGTCATTGCCAAACTAATCCAGCCTGAGCAGGTTTGTAGTGTACCAGGCAGAAGTATTTCAGAGGTTTTAAACGTATTAAGGGATGTAATTTGGTATTCCAGAGACCGGGGTCAAAATGTAGCTCTTTTAGCCCTAGATTTTGAAAAAGCTTTCGATAGAGTCTCTCATAGATTTCTTTTTAGAGTTTTAAAAAGAATGGGTATCCCTAATATGCTTTTAAATTGTATTAAGATTTTATATAAAAATTGTTTTAGTCAAATTTCTCTTAATGGCTTTTTAACAGATGAAGTTCCCCTTGAGTCCGGAGTGAAGCAGGGATGCCCCTTGTCGCCCATCCTGTTCATCTGCGCCATGGAGCCCCTGCTGAGCGCAATAAGGAAAGACAAAGTGATTAGAGGGGTTCCTGTTCCAGGCGGAGGTGGCAGTGATGTGAGAGTCTTTGGCTACATGGATGACGTGACGGTTGTGTGCGTGGACCCTGCTTCCCTCCGGAGGGCGGTGTTGCGCATTGATTTTTTTTCCCAGGCATCCGGTTTTAAACTTAATTTAAATAAATCTGAATGTCTGACTTTGGGATCCTGGGACACCGCCCAACTCCCGCAGCTCACTATAAAACGAGACAATGTAAAAATTCTTGGAGTTGTTTTTAACGAGGAGAATGTGGGAACTCAAAGCTGGGAGAATGTCATAGAAAAAATGTCAAAGAAAATATCATTTTGGGGTTTGAGGTCCCTAACAATGGAGGGGAAAATTTTAATTATAAAATCAGTGTTGTTACCCCTCATACTGTATATAGCTATGGTGTACCCCCCCTCTGATGTTTTAATTAAAAAAATGACTAGGATGATCTTTATGTTTTTATGGAACTCCAAAATGGAAAAATTAAGGAGAGAAATAATGAGGAAGAATAAAATGAAAGGCGGAAGGGATGTCCCCGATTTACATATTTATTTGCATTTAAATTATTTCTGCTTTTGTTTCAAACATTTTAATGGTAATAGTGCGCTAAGTTATTTTTTAAAATATACTTGTGGGATGATTTTTAAAAGATGGTTTAAGTTGTCGTTGAATTCCCCTGTTTTACTATGCCCCCCCAAACACCAAGCAATCTTAGAAAAGACTGTTCGATTTTATAGCCTTGGTGATTTTAATATGGACATTTTTAAAGACCGCAAGAAGCTTTTATCTTTTCTGAGGAGGAATGAAGATGTGACCCCCATAGTAAATTTCTCAGAAGAGAGATCGAAGCAAGTTTGGAAGAATGTCTTCGGGAAATTCTTAGCAAATGGACATAAGGACATCGCATGGATGGTGGTCCACCAGTGCCTCCCCACCAGAGAGTTTCAACACAGGAGAGGCCTGGTGGCCAGAGCAAAATGCCCCAGAGACTCATGTGTTAATGACGAAACCACCTTGCACCTTATGTGGAATTGCCCATTTGCACAGGAACTTTGGCACAAAGTTGGGATTCTTTTAAAATGGACTTGCGGTTTAAGAGATTTTAACCATGAATATGTTTTATATGGCCTTTTTAAATGTCCGACCCCTCAACAGTATTGTATATGTTGGTGTATGATTAACTGTTTTAAAGACGCCCTTTGGAAGGCACGCAATATTTTACTTTTTAAACGTGATGCTATTTCTGTGAAGGATTGTCTTAAAATTGCTTTTAGCCAGATGTATATTTATTACTTGAGGGATGTCAAATGTATTGGGAGGAGGGATGCTAATCGTATATGGGGTTTTTATGGGTGGAATTCTGTGTTTTAATAATGTACTGTTTGTGTTGTTGTTTTTGATTGTAAACCATCTTTTACGCACTTAATAAATTATGTTGAAACCTGATCTGTTCTTATCAGTTTAATATCTGATACGTCCCCTATCTGGGGACCATATATTAAATGGATTTTTAGAACAGGGAGATGGAAAAAGAGCTTGCTCTGTCCACTCCACGCATTGACCTGGTATTTCAGAATCTCCAGGACCGGTGCACCCCTTCTTTAATGCAGTTTCTAAAATCAGAAAGAATTGAATTCAATGCTTTTTGTTCATTTTGCTTGTTTGTCGGATTTTGGGATGGACTCTTTGGCTTTGCTTTTCTTCTCCTCATTGGATTTTTCAAGTTAAAAGTTGCAGAAGCCAGATGACAAGCTCATTTTGGTTCAACTTCAGCAACTGTGCATTGCATTGCCATGTAATGTAATGTAATGCAATGCTATCTATCTAGCTCTCCCTCTATACTTCCTTTTGGATAAACAGACATATTAGGCAAGCATTTTGGAGCTTTCACCTAAATAACTACAGGTGGTGAGATAAGCTGCACAATATAATTGACCTTTCAGTATATTGTTGCACACACACCATCTATTTAGCAAATGCCCTTGTTATCAACAGCAGCCTTTTAAACTCACCTGAGCTAACAGGTATGTGAGCTGGTTACTCTGCTGCACTTAAAATTTCTTTTTTGGTTTGCTACAATGCCTTTTCTGAAACGTTGTCTCCCTCTGCTGGAACACTGACTTCTTTCATTTAATGCCTGCAGACTATAAAAGAGAAACCAACCCAAAAAGTTTGGTTGATTAGTCTGTGGCATTCTTTTAAACTGTTGCTTATGGCGGTCTCTGTGAGCTTCTCAGTGACATTCAGCCATCCAGGTATCCCGCCTGCAGTAGACGGAATGTGGCAATGGAACGCTGGCTGCGCGTGTCATAATAGGCTCTGAGCCTTTATATACCTGCGCACAGCAGCAGCCACCTTCAGTCTGCTGCTGGACAGCCAGCAGCAGCAGCAGCAGGAGAGGTAATTAATCAGCAACCCTCCTGCTAAGGGTAGACAGCTGCTCGTTCCACCCCCCCCCCGCCTTAATTGGTTCTCCTCCCTTCCAACGGTGTTGAGGCGGGTGGGAACAGCCGGGGGTTGAGGGTACTGTGCTAAAAGAGGTGGAGTTATGCAGATCTAAAACGCGTGGATTGCAGCAGCAGCAAGCCGAAAAGTGCAGGCATGTGAGGGATCTAGAGGTTGACAGCATGTCTTCTTAACGGGAGTCCAGGTGGCCATCTCCACAAATGGACTTTTCAGAATCCTTGGGTGGCACCGTAGTCGGAAACCAATTCTGGTTATCGCTTCTCGGCCTTTTGGCTAAGATCAAGTGTAGTATCATTTGAAAAGGCAGTTTTGTCCTTGGGCTGCCCTAGTAAATTGATGCATATTACACACTGGTTTGGTGCACTTGTTAGTACGCCAGGTGGCTCATAGAGTTATCTGATGGAAAACATGGCCCTCCAGGATCGAAGTCACTAGTTTGGGTAAGTGTGAGGGCTTTGGAGCAATGTGCCCCAGGAGTAGGCGCCCTGGTGGGAGTCCAAGCTTACTGGGACTGGGAACCCCAGAAAGACTTGGTTTCGTAGCACGCCGCACCTTTGCCAATCATACTTTCTGAGCAACCCCCCCTATTCCTGGCCTCCGGGCTAGGAAGGGGAATTTTTATAAACCCGGTCGGAGGTCCGGTCAGCTTTGGGCTGAGAAACCAACACAGGCTCCAGCTCCACTAGGGTGGCAGCCTAGATGGAAGCTGGGAGCACGAAAACGGCTCTTCTCCGGCTTCGGCTAGGGAGAGCATCGGAGATCCCTGACGCTCGCTGAGGCCTTCTGGCTCGGAGGGATGGGGATGGTTTATTGGGGACCCTCTCCTCCGGGAAGGGTCCACATGAATCCTCGCCTCGTGCGCTGTTTTGGTGTGACTTCGGTCACATTTATCAGTGCCTTGGATGCAGCTTCAATCAAAAAATCTGTTCTTATCAGTTTAATATCTGATACGTCCCCTATCTGGGGACCATATATTAAATGGATTTTTAGAACAGGGAGATGGAAAAAGAGCTTGCTCTGTCCACTCCACGCATTGACCTGGTATTGCAGTATCTCCAGGACCGGTGCACCCCTTCTTTAATGCAGTTTCTAAAATCAGAAAGAATTGAATTCAATGCTTTTTGTTCATTTTGCTTGTTTGTCGGATTTTGGGATGGACTCTTTGGCTTTGCTTTTCTTCTCCTCATTGGATTTTTCATGTTAAAAGTTGCAGAAGCCAGATGACAAGCTCATTTTGGTTCAACTTCAGCAACTGTGCATTGCATTGCCATGTAATGTAATGTAATGCAATGCTATCTATCTAGCTCTCCCTCTATACTTCCTTTTGGATAAACAGACATATTAGGCAAGCATTTTGGAGCTTTCACCTAAATAACTACAGGTGGTGAGATAAGCTGCACAATATAATTGACCTTTCAGTATATTGTTGCACACACACCATCTATTTAGCAAATGCCCTTGTTATCAACAGCAGCCTTTTAAACTCACCTGAGCTAACAGGTATGTGAGCTGGTTACTCTGCTGCGCTTAAAATTTCTTTTTTGGTTTGCTACAATGCCTTTTCTGAAACGTTGTCTCCCTCTGCTGGAACACTGACTTCTTTCATTTAATGCCTGCAGACTATAAAAGAGAAACCAACCCAAAAAGTTTGGTTGATTAGTCTGTGGCATTCTTTTAAACTGTTGCTTATGGCGGTCTCTGTGAGCTTCTCAGTGACATTCAGCCATCCAGGTATCCCGCCTGCAGTAGACGGAATGTGGCAATGGAACGCTGGCTGCGCGTGTCATAATAGGCTCTGAGCCTTTATATACCTGCGCACAGCAGCAGCCACCTTCAGTCTGCTGCTGGACAGCCAGCAGCAGCAGCAGCAGGAGAGGTAATTAATCAGCAACCCTCCTGCTAAGGGTAGACAGCTGCTCGTTCCACCCCCCCCCCCGCCTTAATTGGTTCTCCTCCCTTCCAACGGTGTTGAGGCGGGTGGGAACAGCCGGGGGTTGAGGGTACTGTGCTAAAAGAGGTGGAGTTATGCAGATCTAAAACGCGTGGATTGCAGCAGCAGCAAGCCGAAAAGTGCAGGCATGTGAGGGATCTAGAGGTTGACAGCATGTCTTCTTAACGGGAGTCCAGGTGGCCATCTCCACAAATGGACTTTTCAGAATCCTTGGGTGGCACCGTAGTCGGAAACCAATTCTGGTTTTCGCTTCTCGGCCTTTTGGCTAAGATCAAGTGTAGTATCTGTTCTTATCAGTTTAATATCTGATACGTCCCCTATCTGGGGACCATATATTAAATGGATTTTTAGAACAGGGAGATGGAAAAAGAGCTTGCTCTGTCCACTCCACGCATTGACCTGGTATTGCAGTATCTCCAGGACCAGTGCACCCCTTCTTTAATGCAGTTTCTAAAATCAGAAAGAATTGAATTCAATGCTTTTTGTTCATTTTGCTTGTTTGTCGGATTTTGGGATGGACGCTTTGGCTTTGCTTTTCTTCTCCTCATTGAATTTTTCATGTTAAAAGTTGCAGAAGCCAGATGACAAGCTCATTTTGGTTCAACTTCAGCAACTGTGCATTGCATTGCCATGTAATGTAATGTAATGCAATGCTATCTATCTAGCTCTCCCTCTATACTTCCTTTTGGATAAACAGACATATTAGGCAAGCATTTTGGAGCTTTCACCTAAATAACTACAGGTGGTGAGATAAGCTGCACAATATAATTGACCTTTCAGTATATTGTTGCACACACACCATCTATTTAGCAAATGCCCTTGTTATCAACAGCAGCCTTTTAAACTCACCTGAGCTAACAGGTATGTGAGCTGGTTACTCTGCTGCGCTTAAAATTTCTTTTTTGGTTTGCTACAATGCCTTTTCTGAAACGTTGTCTCCCTCTGCTGGAACACTGACTTCTTTCATTTAATGCCTTCAGACTATAAAAGAGAAACCAACCCAAAAAGTTTGGTTGATTAGTCTGTGGCATTCTTTTAAACTGTTGCTTATGGCGGTCTCTGTGAGCTTCTCAGTGACATTCAGCCATCCAGGTATCCCGCCTGCAGTAGACGGAATGTGGCAATGGAACGCTGGCTGCGCGTGTCATAATAGGCTCTGAGCCTTTATATACCTGCGCACAGCAGCAGCCACCTTCAGTCTGCTGCTGGACAGCCAGCAGCAGCAGCAGCAGGAGAGGTAATTAATCAGCAACCCTCCTGCTAAGGGTAGACAGCTGCTCGTTCCACCCCCCCCCCCCCCCGCCTTAATTGGTTCTCCTCCCTTCCAACGGTGTTGAGGCGGGTGGGAACAGCCGGGGGTTGAGGGTACTGTGCTAAAAGAGGTGGAGTTATGCAGATCTAAAACGCGTGGATTGCAGCAGCAGCAAGCCGAAAAGTGCAGGCATGTGAGGGATCTAGAGGTTGACAGCATGTCTTCTTAACGGGAGTCCAGGTGGCCATCTCCACAAATGGACTTTTCAGAATCCTTGGGTGGCACCGTAGTCGGAAACCAATTCTGGTTATCGCTTCTCGGCCTTTTGGCTAAGATCAAGTGTAGTATCTGTTCTTATCAGTTTAATATCTGATACGTCCCCTATCTGGGGACCATATATTAAATGGATTTTTAGAACAGGGAGATGGAAAAAGAGCTTGCTCTGTCCACTCCACGCATTGACCTGGTATTGCAGTATCTCCAGGACCGGTGCACCCCTTCTTTAATGCAGTTTCTAAAATCAGAAAGAATTGAATTCAATGCTTTTTGTTCATTTTGCTTGTTTGTCGGATTTTGGGATGGACTCTTTGGCTTTGCTTTTCTTCTCCTCATTGGATTTTTCATGTTAAAAGTTGCAGAAGCCAGATGACAAGCTCATTTTGGTTCAACTTCAGCAACTGTGCATTGCATTGCCATGTAATGTAATGTAATGCAATGCTATCTATCTAGCTCTCCCTCTATACTTCCTTTTGGATAAACAGACATATTAGGCAAGCATTTTGGAGCTTTCACCTAAATAACTACAGGTGGTGAGATAAGCTGCACAATATAATTGACCTTTCAGTATATTGTTGCACACACACCATCTATTTAGCAAATGCCCTTGTTATCAACAGCAGCCTTTTAAACTCACCTGAGCTAACAGGTATGTGAGCTGGTTACTCTGCTGCGCTTAAAATTTCTTTTTTGGTTTGCTACAATGCCTTTTCTGAAACGTTGTCTCCCTCTGCTGGAACACTGACTTCTTTCATTTAATGCCTGCAGCCTATAAAAGAGAAACCAACCCAAAAAGTTTGGTTGATTAGTCTGTGGCATTCTTTTAAACTGTTGCTTATGGCGGTCTCTGTGAGCTTCTCAGTGACATTCAGCCATCCAGGTATCCCGCCTGCAGTAGACGGAATGTGGCAATGGAACGCTGGCTGCGCGTGTCATAATAGGCTCTGAGCCTTTATATACCTGCGCACAGCAGCAGCCACCTTCAGTCTGCTGCTGGACAGCCAGCAGCAGCAGGAGAGGTAATTAATCAGCAACCCTCCTGCTAAGGGTAGACAGCTGCTCGTTCCACCCCCCCCCCGCCTTAATTGGTTCTCCTCCCTTCCAACGGTGTTGAGGCGGGTGGGAACAGCCGGGGGTTGAGGGTACTGTGCTAAAAGAGGTGGAGTTATACAGATCTAAAACGCGTGGATTGCAGCAGCAGCAAGCCGAAAAGTGCAGGCATGTGAGGGATCTAGAGGTTGACAGCATGTCTTCTTAACGGGAGTCCAGGTGGCCATCTCCACAAATGGACTTTTCAGAATCCTTGGGTGGCACCGTAGTCGGAAACCAATTCTGGTTATCGCTTCTCGGCCTTTTGGCTAAGATCAAGTGTAGTATCTGTTCTTATCAGTTTAATATCTGATACGTCCCCTATCTGGGGACCATATATTAAATGGATTTTTAGAACAGGGAGATGGAAAAAGAGCTTGCTCTGTCCACTCCACGCATTGACCTGGTATTGCAGTATCTCCAGGACCGGTGCACCCCTTCTTTAATGCAGTTTCTAAAATCAGAAAGAATTGAATTCAATGCTTTTTGTTCATTTTGCTTGTTTGTCGGATTTTGGGATGGACTCTTTGGCTTTGCTTTTCTTCTCCTCATTGGATTTTTCATGTTAAAAGTTGCAGAAGCCAGATGACAAGCTCATTTTGGTTCAACTTCAGCAACTGTGCATTGCATTGCCATGTAATGTAATGTAATGCAATGCTATCTATCTAGCTCTCCCTCTATACTTCCTTTTGGATAAACAGACATATTAGGCAAGCATTTTGGAGCTTTCACCTAAATAACTACAGGTGGTGAGATAAGCTGCACAATATAATTGACCTTTCAGTATATTGTTGCACACACACCATCTATTTAGCAAATGCCCTTGTTATCAACAGCAGCCTTTTAAACTCACCTGAGCTAACAGGTATGTGAGCTGGTTACTCTGCTGCGCTTAAAATTTCTTTTTTGGTTTGCTACAATGCCTTTTCTGAAACGTTGTCTCCCTCTGCTGGAACACTGACTTCTTTCATTTAATGCCTGCAGACTATAAAAGAGAAACCAACCCAAAAAGTTTGGTTGATTAGTCTGTGGCATTCTTTTAAACTGTTGCTTATGGCGGTCTCTGTGAGCTTCTCAGTGACATTCAGCCATCCAGGTATCCCGCCTGCAGTAGACGGAATGTGGCAATGGAACGCTGGCTGCGCGTGTCATAATAGGCTCTGAGCCTTTATATACCTGCGCACAGCAGCAGCCACCTTCAGTCTGCTGCTGGACAGCCAGCAGCAGCAGCAGGAGAGGTAATTAATCAGCAACCCTCCTGCTAAGGGTAGACAGCTGCTCGTTCCACCCCCCCCCCGCCTTAATTGGTTCTCCTCCCTTCCAACGGTGTTGAGGCGGGTTGGAACAGCCGGGGGTTGAGGGTACTGTGCTAAAAGAGGTGGAGTTATGCAGATCTAAAACGCGTGGATTGCAGCAGCAGCAAGCCGAAAAGTGCAGGCATGTGAGGGATCTAGAGGTTGACAGCATGTCTTCTTAACGGGAGTCCAGGTGGCCATCTCCACAAATGGACTTTTCAGAATCCTTGGGTGGCACCGTAGTCGGAAACCAATTCTGGTTATCGCTTCTCGGCCTTTTGGCTAAGATCAAGTGTAGTATCTGTTCTTATCAGTTTAATATCTGATACGTCCCCTATCTGGGGACCATATATTAAATGGATTTTTAGAACAGGGAGATGGAAAAAGAGCTTGCTCTGTCCACTCCACGCATTGACCTGGTATTGCAGTATCTCCAGGACCGGTGCACCCCTTCTTTAATGCAGTTTCTAAAATCAGAAAGAATTGAATTCAATGCTTTTTGTTCATTTTGCTTGTTTGTCGGATTTTGGGATGGACTCTTTGGCTTTGCTTTTCTTCTCCTCATTGGATTTTTCATGTTAAAAGTTGCAGAAGCCAGATGACAAGCTCATTTTGGTTCAACTTCAGCAACTGTGCATTGCATTGCCATGTAATGTAATGTAATGCAATGCTATCTATCTAGCTCTCCCTCTATACTTCCTTTTGGATAAACAGACATATTAGGCAAGCATTTTGGAGCTTTCACCTAAATAACTACAGGTGGTGAGATAAGCTGCACAATATAATTGACCTTTCAGTATATTGTTGCACACACACCATCTATTTAGCAAATGCCCTTGTTATCAACAGCAGCCTTTTAAACTCACCTGAGCTAACAGGTATGTGAGCTGGTTACTCTGCTGCGCTTAAAATTTCTTTTTTGGTTTGCTACAATGCCTTTTCTGAAACGTTGTCTCCCTCTGCTGGAACACTGACTTCTTTCATTTAATGCCTGCAGACTATAAAAGAGAAACCAACCCAAAAAGTTTGGTTGATTAGTCTGTGGCATTCTTTTAAACTGTTGCTTATGGCGGTCTCTGTGAGCTTCTCAGTGACATTCAGCCATCCAGGTATCCCGCCTGCAGTAGACGGAATGTGGCAATGGAACGCTGGCTGCGCGTGTCATAATAGGCTCTGAGCCTTTATATACCTGCGCACAGCAGCAGCCACCTTCAGTCTGCTGCTGGACAGCCAGCAGCAGCAGCTGCAGGAGAGGTAATTAATCAGCAACCCTCCTGCTAAGGGTAGACAGCTGCTCGTTCCACCCCCCCCCCCCGCCTTAATTGGTTCTCCTCCCTTCCAACGGTGTTGAGGCGGGTGGGAACAGCCGGGGGTTGAGGGTACTGTGCTAAAAGAGGTGGAGTTATGCAGATCTAAAACGCGTGGATTGCAGCAGCAGCAAGCCGAAAAGTGCAGGCATGTGAGGGATCTAGAGATTGACAGCATGTCTTCTTAACGGGAGTCCAGGTGGCCATCTCCACAAATGGACTTTTCAGAATCCTTGGGTGGCACCGTAGTCGGAAACCAATTCTGGTTATCGCTTCTCGGCCTTTTGGCTAAGATCAAGTGTAGTATCTGTTCTTATCAGTTTAATATCTGATACGTCCCCTATCTGGGGACCATATATTAAATGGATTTTTAGAACAGGGAGATGGAAAAAGAGCTTGCTCTGTCCACTCCACGCATTGACATGGTATTGCAGTATCTCCAGGACCGGTGCACCCCTTCTTTAATGCAGTTTCTAAAATCAGAAAGAATTGAATTCAATGCTTTTTGTTCATTTTGCTTGTTTGTCGGATTTTGGGATGGACTCTTTGGCTTTGCTTTTCTTCTCCTCATTGGATTTTTCATGTTAAAAGTTGCAGAAGCCAGATGACAAGCTCATTTTGGTTCAACTTCAGCAACTGTGCATTGCATTGCCATGTAATGTAATGTAATGCAATGCTATCTATCTAGCTCTCCCTCTATACTTCCTTTTGGATAAACAGACATATTAGGCAAGCATTTTGGAGCTTTCACCTAAATAACTACAGGTGGTGAGATAAGCTGCACAATATAATTGACCTTTCAGTATATTGTTGCACACACACCATCTATTTAGCAAATGCCCTTGTTATCAACAGCAGCCTTTTAAACTCACCTGAGCTAACAGGTATGTGAGCTGGTTACTCTGCTGCGCTTAAAATTTCTTTTTTGGTTTGCTACAATGCCTTTTCTGAAACGTTGTCTCCCTCTGCTGGAACACTGACTTCTTTCATTTAATGCCTGCAGACTATAAAAGAGAAACCAACCCAAAAAGTTTGGTTGATTAGTCTGTGGCATTCTTTTAAACTGTTGCTTATGGCGGTCTCTGTGAGCTTCTCAGTGACATTCAGCCATCCAGGTATCCCGCCTGCAGTAGACGGAATGTGGCAATGGAACGCTGGCTGCGCGTGTCATAATAGGCTCTGAGCCTTTATATACCTGCGCACAGCAGCAGCCACCTTCAGTCTGCTGCTGGACAGCCAGCAGCAGCAGCTGCAGGAGAGGTAATTAATCAGCAACCCTCCTGCTAAGGGTAGACAGCTGCTCGTTCCACCCCCCCCCCGCCTTAATTGGTTCTCCTCCCTTCCAACGGTGTTGAGGCGGGTGGGAACAGCCGGGGGTTGAGGGTACTGTGCTAAAAGAGGTGGAGTTATGCAGATCTAAAACGCGTGGATTGCAGCAGCAGCAAGCCGAAAAGTGCAGGCATGTGAGGGATCTAGAGATTGACAGCATGTCTTCTTAACGGGAGTCCAGGTGGCCATCTCCACAAATGGACTTTTCAGAATCCTTGGGTGGCACCGTAGTCGGAAACCAATTCTGGTTATCGCTTCTCGGCCTTTTGGCTAAGATCAAGTGTAGTATCTGTTCTTATCAGTTTAATATCTGATACGTCCCCTATCTGGGGACCATATATTAAATGGATTTTTAGAACAGGGAGATGGAAAAAGAGCTTGCTCTGTCCACTCCACGCATTGACCTGGTATTGCAGTATCTCCAGGACCGGTGCACCCCTTCTTTAATGCAGTTTCTAAAATCAGAAAGAATTGAATTCAATGCTTTTTGTTCATTTTGCTTGTTTGTCGGATTTTGGGATGGACTCTTTGGCTTTGCTTTTCTTCTCCTCATTGGATTTTTCATGTTAAAAGTTGCAGAAGCCAGATGACAAGCTCATTTTGGTTCAACTTCAGCAACTGTGCATTGCATTGCCATGTAATGTAATGTAATGCAATGCTATCTATCTAGCTCTCCCTCTATACTTCCTTTTGGATAAACAGACATATTAGGCAAGCATTTTGGAGCTTTCACCTAAATAACTACAGGTGGTGAGATAAGCTGCACAATATAATTGACCTTTCAGTATATTGTTGCACACACACCATCTATTTAGCAAATGCCCTTGTTATCAACAGCAGCCTTTTAAACTCACCTGAGCTAACAGGTATGTGAGCTGGTTACTCTGCTGCGCTTAAAATTTCTTTTTTGGTTTGCTACAATGCCTTTTCTGAAACGTTGTCTCCCTCTGCTGGAACACTGACTTCTTTCATTTAATGCCTGCAGACTATAAAAGAGAAACCAACCCAAAAAGTTTGGTTGATTAGTCTGTGGCATTCTTTTAAACTGTTGCTTATGGCGGTCTCTGTGAGCTTCTCAGTGACATTCAGCCATCCAGGTATCCCGCCTGCAGTAGACGGAATGTGGCAATGGAACGCTGGCTGCGCGTGTCATAATAGGCTCTGAGCCTTTATATACCTGCGCACAGCAGCAGCCACCTTCAGTCTGCTGCTGGACAGCCAGCAGCAGCAGCAGCAGGAGAGGTAATTAATCAGCAACCCTCCTGCTAAGGGTAGACAGCTGCTCGTTCCACCCCCCCCCCGCCTTAATTGGTTCTCCTCCCTTCCAACGGTGTTGAGGCGGGTGGGAACAGCCGGGGGTTGAGGGTACTGTGCTAAAAGAGGTGGAGTTATGCAGATCTAAAACGCGTGGATTGCAGCAGCAGCAAGCCGAAAAGTGCAGGCATGTGAGGGATCTAGAGGTTGACAGCATGTCTTCTTAACGGGAGTCCAGGTGGCCATCTCCACAAATGGACTTTTCAGAATCCTTGGGTGGCACCGTAGTCGGAAACCAATTCTGGTTATCGCTTCTCGGCCTTTTGGCTAAGATCAAGTGTAGTATCTGTTCTTATCAGTTTAATATCTGATACGTCCCCTATCTGGGGACCATATATTAAATGGATTTTTAGAACAGGGAGATGGAAAAAGAGCTTGCTCTGTCCACTCCACGCATTGACCTGGTATTGCAGTATCTCCAGGACCGGTGCACCCCTTCTTTAATGCAGTTTCTAAAATCAGAAAGAATTGAATTCAATGCTTTTTGTTCATTTTGCTTGTTTGTCGGATTTTGGGATGGACTCTTTGGCTTTGCTTTTCTTCTCCTCATTGGATTTTTCATGTTAAAAGTTGCAGAAGCCAGATGACAAGCTCATTTTGGTTCAACTTCAGCAACTGTGCATTGCATTGCCATGTAATGTAATGTAATGCAATGCTATCTATCTAGCTCTCCCTCTATACTTCCTTTTGGATAAAAAGACATATTAGGCAAGCATTTTGGAGCTTTCACCTAAATAACTACAGGTGGTGAGATAAGCTGCACAATATAATTGACCTTTCAGTATATTGTTGCACACACACCATCTATTTAGCAAATGCCCTTGTTATCAACAGCAGCCTTTTAAACTCACCTGAGCTAACAGGTATGTGAGCTGGTTACTCTGCTGCGCTTAAAATTTCTTTTTTGGTTTGCTACAATGCCTTTTCTGAAACGTTGTCTCCCTCTGCTGGAACACTGACTTCTTTCATTTAATGCCTGCAGACTATAAAAGAGAAACCAACCCAAAAAGTTTGGTTGATTAGTCTGTGGCATTCTTTTAAACTGTTGCTTATGGCGGTCTCTGTGAGCTTCTCAGTGACATTCAGCCATCCAGGTATCCCGCCTGCAGTAGACGGAATGTGGCAATGGAACGCTGGCTGCGCGTGTCATAATAGGCTCTGAGCCTTTATATACCTGCGCACAGCAGCAGCCACCTTCAGTCTGCTGCTGGACAGCCAGCAGCAGCAGCAGCAGGAGAGGTAATTAATCAGCAACCCTCCTGCTAAGGGTAGACAGCTGCTCTTTCCACCCCCCCCCCCGCCTTAATTGGTTCTCCTCCCTTCCAACGGTGTTGAGGCGGGTGGGAACAGCCGGGGGTTGAGGGTACTGTGCTAAAAGAGGTGGAGTTATGCAGATCTAAAACGCGTGGATTGCAGCAGCAGCAAGCCGAAAAGTGCAGGCATGTGAGGGATCTAGAGGTTGACAGCATGTCTTCTTAACGGGAGTCCAGGTGGCCATCTCCACAAATGGACTTTTCAGAATCCTTGGGTGGCACCGTAGTCGGAAACCAATTCTGGTTATCGCTTCTCGGCCTTTTGGCTAAGATCAAGTGTAGTATCTGTTCTTATCAGTTTAATATCTGATACGTCCCCTATCTGGGGACCATATATTAAATGGATTTTTAGAACAGGGAGATGGAAAAAGAGCTTGCTCTGTCCACTCCACGCATTGACCTGGTATTGCAGTATCTCCAGGACCGGTGCACCCCTTCTTTAATGCAGTTTCTAAAATCAGAAAGAATTGAATTCAATGCTTTTTGTTCATTTTGCTTGTTTGTCGGATTTTGGGATGGACTCTTTGGCTTTGCTTTTCTTCTCCTCATTGGATTTTTCATGTTAAAAGTTGCAGAAGCCAGATGACAAGCTCATTTTGGTTCAACTTCAGCAACTGTGCATTGCATTGCCATGTAATGTAATGTAATGCAATGCTATCTATCTAGCTCTCCCTCTATACTTCCTTTTGGATAAACAGACATATTAGGCAAGCATTTTGGAGCTTTCACCTAAATAACTACAGGTGGTGAGATAAGCTGCACAATATAATTGACCTTTCAGTATATTGTTGCACACACACCATCTATTTAGCAAATGCCCTTGTTATCAACAGCAGCCTTTTAAACTCACCTGAGCTAACAGGTATGTGAGCTGGTTACTCTGCTGCGCTTAAAATTTCTTTTTTGGTTTGCTACAATGCCTTTTCTGAAACGTTGTCTCCCTCTGCTGGAACACTGACTTCTTTCATTTAATGCCTGCAGACTATAAAAGAGAAACCAACCCAAAAAGTTTGGTTGATTAGTCTGTGGCATTCTTTTAAACTGTTGCTTATGGCGGTCTCTGTGAGCTTCTCAGTGACATTCAGCCATCCAGGTATCCCGCCTGCAGTAGACGGAATGTGGCAATGGAACGCTGGCTGCGCGTGTCATAATAGGCTCTGAGCCTTTATATACCTGCGCACAGCAGCAGCCACCTTCAGTCTGCTGCTGGACAGCCAGCAGCAGCAGCAGCAGGAGAGGTAATTAATCAGCAACCCTCCTGCTAAGGGTAGACAGCTGCTCGTTCCACCCCCCCCCCGCCTTAATTGGTTCTCCTCCCTTCCAACGGTGTTGAGGCGGGTGGGAACAGCCGGGGGTTGAGGGTACTGTGCTAAAAGAGGTGGAGTTATGCAGATCTAAAACGCGTGGATTGCAGCAGCAGCAAGCCGAAAAGTGCAGGCATGTGAGGGATCTAGAGGTTGACAGCATGTCTTCTTAACGGGAGTCCAGGTGGCCATCTCCACAAATGGACTTTTCAGAATCCTTGGGTGGCACCGTAGTCGGAAACCAATTCTGGTTATCGCTTCTCGGCCTTTTGGCTAAGATCAAGTGTAGTATCTGTTCTTATCAGTTTAATATCTGATACGTCCCCTATCTGGGGACCATATATTAAATGGATTTTTAGAACAGGGAGATGGAAAAAGAGCTTGCTCTGTCCACTCCACGCATTGACCTGGTATTGCAGTATCTCCAGGACCGGTGCACCCCTTCTTTAATGCAGTTTCTAAAATCAGAAAGAATTGAATTCAATGCTTTTTGTTCATTTTGCTTGTTTGTCGGATTTTGGGATGGACTCTTTGGCTTTGCTTTTCTTCTCCTCATTGGATTTTTCATGTTAAAAGTTGCAGAAGCCAGATGACAAGCTCATTTTGGTTCAACTTCAGCAACTGTGCATTGCATTGCCATGTAATGTAATGTAATGCAATGCTATCTATCTAGCTCTCCCTCTATACTTCCTTTTGGATAAACAGACATATTAGGCAAGCATTTTGGAGCTTTCACCTAAATAACTACAGGTGGTGAGATAAGCTGCACAATATAATTGACCTTTCAGTATATTGTTGCACACACACCATCTATTTAGAAAATGCCCTTGTTATCAACAGCAGCCTTTTAAACTCACCTGAGCTAACAGGTATGTGAGCTGGTTACTCTGCTGCGCTTAAAATTTCTTTTTTGGTTTGCTACAATGCCTTTTCTGAAACGTTGTCTCCCTCTGCTGGAACACTGACTTCTTTCATTTAATGCCTGCAGACTATAAAAGAGAAACCAACCCAAAAAGTTTGGTTGATTAGTCTGTGGCATTCTTTTAAACTGTTGCTTATGGCGGTCTCTGTGAGCTTCTCAGTGACATTCAGCCATCCAGGTATCCCGCCTGCAGTAGACGGAATGTGGCAATGGAACGCTGGCTGCGCGTGTCATAATAGGCTCTGAGCCTTTATATACCTGCGCACAGCAGCAGCCACCTTCAGTCTGCTGCTGGACAGCCAGCAGCAGCAGCAGCAGGAGAGGTAATTAATCAGCAACCCTCCTGCTAAGGGTAGACAGCTGCTCTTTCCACCCCCCCCCCCGCCTTAATTGGTTCTCCTCCCTTCCAACGGTGTTGAGGCGGGTGGGAACAGCCGGGGGTTGAGGGTACTGTGCTAAAAGAGGTGGAGTTATGCAGATCTAAAATGCGTGGATTGCAGCAGCAGCAAGCCGAAAAGTGCAGGCATGTGAGGGATCTAGAGGTTGACAGCATGTCTTCTTAACGGGAGTCCAGGTGGCCATCTCCACAAATGGACTTTTCAGAATCCTTGGGTGGCACCGTAGTCGGAAACCAATTCTGGTTATCGCTTCTCGGCCTTTTGGCTAAGATCAAGTGTAGTATCTGTTCTTATCAGTTTAATATCTGATACGTCCCCTATCTGGGGACCATATATTAAATGGATTTTTAGAACAGGGAGATGGAAAAACAGCTTGCTCTGTCCACTCCACGCATTGACCTGGTATTGCAGTATCTCCAGGACCGGTGCACCCCTTCTTTAATGCAGTTTCTAAAATCAGAAAGAATTGAATTCAATGCTTTTTGTTCATTTTGCTTGTTTGTCGGATTTTGGGATGGACACTTTGGCTTTGCTTTTCTTCTCCTCATTGGATTTTTCATGCTAAAAGTTGCAGAAGCCAGATGACAAGCTCATTTTGGTTCAACTTCAGCAACTGTGCATTGCATTGCCATGTAATGTAATGTAATGCAATGCTATCTATCTAGCTCTCCCTCTATACTTCCTTTTGGATAAACAGACATATTAGGCAAGCATTTTGGAGCTTTCACCTAAATAACTACAGGTGGTGAGATAAGCTGCACAATATAATTGACCTTTCAGTATATTGTTGCACACACACCATCTATTTAGCAAATGCCCTTGTTATTAACAGCAGCCTTTTAAACTCACCTGAGCTAACAGGTATGTGAGCTGGTTACTCTGCTGCGCTTAAAATTTCTTTTTTGGTTTGCTACAATGCCTTTTCTGAAACGTTGTCTCCCTCTGCTGGAACACTGACTTCTTTCATTTAATGCCTGCAGACTATAAAAGAGAAACCAACCCAAAAAGTTTGGTTGATTAGTCTGTGGCATTCTTTTAAACTGTTGCTTATGGCGGTCTCTGTGAGCTTCTCAGTGACATTCAGCCATCCAGGTATCCCGCCTGCAGTAGACGGAATGTGGCAATGGAACGCTGGCTGCGCGTGTCATAATAGGCTCTGAGCCTTTATATACCTGCGCACAGCAGCAGCCACCTTCAGTCTGCTGCTGGACAGCCAGCAGCAGCAGCAGCAGGAGAGGTAATTAATCAGCAACCCTCCTGCTAAGGGTAGACAGCTGCTCGTTCCACCCCCCCCCCGCCTTAATTGGTTCTCCTCCCTTCCAACGGTGTTGAGGCGGGTGGGAACAGCCGGGGGTTGAGGGTACTGTGCTAAAAGAGGTGGAGTTATGCAGATCTAAAACGCGTGGATTGCAGCAGCAGCAAGCCGAAAAGTGCAGGCATGTGAGGGATCTAGAGGTTGACAGCATGTCTTCTTAACGGGAGTCCAGGTGGCCATCTCCACAAATGGACTTTTCAGAATCCTTGGGTGGCACCGTAGTCGGAAACCAATTCTGGTTATCGCTTCTCGGCCTTTTGGCTAAGATCAAGTGTAGTATCTGTTCTTATCAGTTTAATATCTGATACGTCCCCTATCTGGGGACCATATATTAAATGGATTTTTAGAACAGGGAGATGGAAAAAGAGCTTGCTCTGTCCACTCCACGCATTGACCTGGTATTGCAGTATCTCCAGGACCGGTGCACCCCTTCTTTAATGCAGTTTCTAAAATCAGAAAGAATTGAATTCAATGCTTTTTGTTCATTTTGCTTGTTTGTCGGATTTTGGGATGGACTCTTTGGCTGTGCTTTTCTACTCCTCATTGGATTTTTCATGTTAAAAGTTGCAGAAGCCAGATGACAAGCTCATTTTGGTTCAACTTCAGCAACTGTGCATTGCATTGCCATGTAATGTAATGTAATGCAATGCTATCTATCTAGCTCTCCCTCTATACTTCCTTTTGGATAACCAGACATATTAGGCAAGCATTTTGGAGCTTTCACCTAAATAACTACAGGTGGTGAGATAAGCTGCACAATATAATTGACCTTTCAGTATATTGTTGCACACACACCATCTATTTAGCAAATGCCCTTGTTATCAACAGCAGCCTTTTAAACTCACCTGAGCTAACAGGTATGTGAGCTGGTTACTCTGTTGCGCTTAAAATTTCTTTTTTGGTTTGCTACAATGCCTTTTCTGAAACGTTGTCTCCCTCTGCTGGAACACTGACTTCTTTCATTTAATGCCTGCAGACTATAAAAGAGAAACCAACCCAAAAAGTTTGGTTGATTAGTCTGTGGCATTCTTTTAAACTGTTGCTTATGGCGGTCTCTGTGAGCTTCTCAGTGACATTCAGCCATCCAGGTATCCCGCCTGCAGTAGACGGAATGTGGCAATGGAACGCTGGCTGCGCGTGTCATAATAGGCTCTGAGCCTTTATATACCTGCGCACAGCAGCAGCCACCTTCAGTCTGCTGCTGGACAGCCAGCAGCAGCAGCAGCAGGAGAGGTAATTAATCAGCAACCCTCCTGCTAAGGGTAGACAGCTGCTCGTTCCACCCCCCCCGCCTTAATTGGTTCTCCTCCCTTCCAACGGTGTTGAGGCGGGTGGGAACAGCCGGGGGTTGAGGGTACTGTGCTAAAAGAGGTGGAGTTATGCAGATCTAAAACGCGTGGATTGCAGCAGCAGCAAGCCGAAAAGTGCAGGCATGTGAGGGATCTAGAGGTTGACAGCATGTCTTCTTAACGGGAGTCCAGGTGGCCATCTCCACAAATGGACTTTTCAGAATCCTTGGGTGGCACCGTAGTCGGAAACCAATTCTTGTTATCGCTTCTCGGCCTTTTGGCTAAGATCAAGTGTAGTATCTGTTCTTATCAGTTTAATATCTGATACGTCCCCTATCTGGGGACCATATATTAAATGGATTTTTAGAACAGGGAGATGGAAAAAGAGCTTGCTCTGTCCACTCCACGCATTGACCTGGTATTGCAGTATCTCCAGGACCGGTGCACCCCTTCTTTAATGCAGTTTCTAAAATCAGAAAGAATTGAATTCAATGCTTTTTGTTCATTTTGCTTGTTTGTCGGATTTTGGGATGGACTCTTTGGCTTTGCTTTTCTTCTCCTCATTGGATTTTTCATGTTAAAAGTTGCAGAAGCCAGATGACAAGCTCATTTTGGTTCAACTTCAGCAACTGTGCATTGCATTGCCATGTAATGTAATGTAATGCAATGCTATCTATCTAGCTCTCCCTCTATACTTCCTTTTGGATAAACAGACATATTAGGCAAGCATTTTGGAGCTTTCACCTAAATAACTACAGGTGGTGAGATAAGCTGCACAATATAATTGACCTTTCAGTATATTGTTGCACACACACCATCTATTTAGCAAATGCCCTTGTTATCAACAGCAGCCTTTTAAACTCACCTGAGCTAACAGGTATGTGAGCTGGTTACTCTGCTGCGCTTAAAATTTCTTTTTTGGTTTGCTACAATGCCTTTTCTGAAACGTTGTCTCCCTCTGCTGAACACTGACTTCTTTCATTTAATGCCTGCAGACTATAAAAGAGAAACCAACCCAAAAAGTTTGGTTGATTAGTCTGTGGCATTCTTTTAAACTGTTGCTTATGGCGGTCTCTGTGAGCTTCTCAGTGACATTCAGCCATCCAGGTATCCCGCCTGCAGTAGACGGAATGTGGCAATGGAACGCTGGCTGCGCGTGTCATAATAGGCTCTGAGCCTTTATATACCTGCGCACAGCAGCAGCCACCTTCAGTCTGCTGCTGGACAGCCAGCAGCAGCAGCAGCAGGAGAGGTAATTAATCAGCAACCCTCCTGCTAAGGGTAGACAGCTGCTCGTTCCACCCCCCCCGCCTTAATTGGTTCTCCTCCCTTCCAACGGTGTTGAGGCGGGTGGGAACAGCCGGGGGTTGAGGGTACTGTGCTAAAAGAGGTGGAGTTATGCAGATCTAAAACGCGTGGATTGCAGCAGCAGCAAGCCGAAAAGTGCAGGCATGTGAGGGATCTAGAGGTTGACAGCATGTCTTCTTAACGGGAGTCCAGGTGGCCATCT
The DNA here is from genome assembly GCF_046119375.1 of Phyllobates terribilis. Taxonomy (NCBI): domain Eukaryota; kingdom Metazoa; phylum Chordata; class Amphibia; order Anura; family Dendrobatidae; genus Phyllobates; species Phyllobates terribilis. The sequence continues at coordinate 8,523,587 of NW_027362800.1, read as the reverse complement.
CCACAAATGGACTTTTCAGAATCCTTGGGTGGCACCGTAGTCGGAAACCAATTCTGGTTATCGCTTCTCGGCCTTTTGGCTAAGATCAAGTGTAGTATCTTTCGAAAAGGCGGTTTTGGATGTTGGCCGCCCTAGTAGATTGATACATTATGCACACTGGGGTTTAGGCGCTTGTTAGTACGCCAGGTGGCTAATATAGTCATCTGGTGGAAAGCATGGCCCCCCAGGATCGACGCCATTGGGCCGGGGAAGATCGAAAGCCCGAAGTGTGAAGTGCCCCAGGAGTGGTGACCCTGGGGTGTCTTAACTCACTGGGATTGGGAACCCCACTTGAGTTTATGGCACATTTGCACAAGCACTTCAAATTTTCTTTCTTTGCACACACCCTTATTCCGGGCCTTCTGGCCTTAGGATGGGGAATTTTTCAATTCCTGGTCTAAGGTCCGGGCAGTATTATACTGTGAAACCTTCACTATTTATTTAATTTTTTTTGTCACTGTGTGTCCACTTTTTCACGTGTGTCCACGTCCTTACTAGGATTTTGTCGGGATGCGGTTCCCTTACGGGTTCCTCTCTTGGCAGGTCTAGGGGGGGAGTGTGTGGCCATCAGGTTCCGCTCCCCCCTGAACCCCCCTGGCTCTCCTCTTTCGGGAGGAGAGCGTTGTTGGCTCCCCTCTTCTGGGAGGGGAGCACAGTCTTTGGCTACCAGTGCCTTGCTCGGGTGAGAACTCGGGCAGGTGCTGGGGGTAGGATTGGGTTGCCTCTGGCTCTGGCTGGAGGTGGCTATTTGTCCCTGTTCCTCGCTGTGGCCTTCTGGCTCGGAGGGACGGGGAATGGTTTGGGGGACCCTTCTCCTTTTGGAGAGGGTTTCAAGAAGACCAGCATCCTAGTGCACTTTTTTTGTGGCACTTGTCACTTTTTTAAGCGCACTCGGGTTTTGTACACGAATTCGGGCTTTCGAAAAAAAAAAAAAAAAAATCTGTTCTTATCAGTTTAATATCTGATACGTCCCCTATCTGGGGACCATATATTAAATGGATTTTTAGAACAGGGAGATGGAAAAAGAGCTTGCTCTGTCCACTCCACGCATTGACCTGGTATTGCAGTATCTCCAGGACCGGTGCACCCCTTCTTTAATGCAGTTTCTAAAATCAGAAAGAATTGAATTCAATGCTTTTTGTTCATTTTGCTTGTTTGTCGGATTTTGGGATGGACTCTTTGGCTTTGCTTTTCTTCTCCTCATTGGATTTTTCATGTTAAAAGTTGCAGAAGCCAGATGACAAGCTCATTTTGGTTCAACTTCAGCAACTGTGCATTGCATTGCCATGTAATGTAATGTAATGCAATGCTATCTATCTAGCTCTCCCTCTATACTTCCTTTTGGATAAACAGACATATTAGGCAAGCATTTTGGAGCTTTCACCTAAATAACTACAGGTGGTGAGATAAGCTGCACAATATAATTGACCTTTCAGTATATTGTTGCACACACACCATCTATTTAGCAAATGCCCTTGTTATCAACAGCAGCCTTTTAAACTCACCTGAGCTAACAGGTATGTGAGCTGGTTACTCTGCTGCGCTTAAAATTTCTTTTTTGGTTTGCTACAATGCCTTTTCTGAAACGTTGTCTCCCTCTGCTGGAACACTGACTTCTTTCATTTAATGCCTGCAGACTATAAAAGAGAAACCAACCCAAAAAGTTTGGTTGATTAGTCTGTGGCATTCTTTTAAACTGTTGCTTATGGCGGTCTCTGTGAGCTTCTCAGTGACATTCAGCCATCCAGGTATCCCGCCTGCAGTAGACGGAATGTGGCAATGGAACGCTGGCTGCGCGTGTCATAATAGGCTCTGAGCCTTTATATACCTGCGCACAGCAGCAGCCACCTTCAGTCTGCTGCTGGACAGCCAGCAGCAGCAGCAGCAGGAGAGGTAATTAATCAGCAACCCTCCTGCTAAGGGTAGACAGCTGCTCGTTCCACCCCCCCCCCCGCCTTAATTGGTTCTCCTCCCTTCCAACAATGTTGAGGCGGGTGGGAACAGCCGGGGGTTGAGGGTACTGTGCTAAAAGAGGTGGAGTTATGCAGATCTAAAACGCGTGGATTGCAGCAGCAGCAAGCCGAAAAGTGCAGGCATGTGAGGGATCTAGAGGTTGACAGCATGTCTTCTTAACGGGAGTCCAGGTGGCCATCTCCACAAATGGACTTTTCAGAATCCTTGGGTGGCACCGTAGTCGGAAACCAATTCTGGTTATCGCTTCTCGGCCTTTTGGCTAAGATCAAGTGTAGTATCTGTTCTTATCAGTTTAATATCTGATACGTCCCCTATCTGGGGACCATATATTAAATGGATTTTTAGAACAGGGAGATGGAAAAAGAGCTTGCTCTGTCCACTCCACGCATTGACCTGGTATTGCAGTATCTCCAGGACCGGTGCACCCCTTCTTTAATGCAGTTTCTAAAATCAGAAAGAATTGAATTCAATGCTTTTTGTTCATTTTGCTTGTTTGTCGGATTTTGGGATGGACTCTTTGGCTTTGCTTTTCTTCTCCTCATTGGATTTTTCATGTTAAAAGTTGCAGAAGCCAGATGACAAGCTCATTTTGGTTCAACTTCAGCAACTGTGCATTGCATTGCCATGTAATGTAATGTAATGCAATGCTATCTATCTAGCTCTCCCTCTATACTTCCTTTTGGATAAACAGACATATTAGGCAAGCATTTTGGAGCTTTCACCTAAATAACTACAGGTGGTGAGATAAGCTGCACAATATAATTGACCTTTCAGTATATTGTTGCACACACACCATCTATTTAGCAAATGCCCTTGTTATCAACAGCAGCCTTTTAAACTCACCTGAGCTAACAGGTATGTGAGCTGGTTACTCTGCTGCGCTTAAAATTTCTTTTTTGGTTTGCTACAATGCCTTTTCTGAAACGTTGTCTCCCTCTGCTGGAACACTGACTTCTTTCATTTAATGCCTGCAGACTATAAAAGAGAAACCAACCCAAAAAGTTTGGTTGATTAGTCTGTGGCATTCTTTTAAACTGTTGCTTATGGCGGTCTCTGTGAGCTTCTCAGTGACATTCAGCCATCCAGGTATCCCGCCTGCAGTAGACGGAATGTGGCAATGGAACGCTGGCTGCGCGTGTCATAATAGGCTCTGAGCCTTTATATACCTGCGCACAGCAGCAGCCACCTTCAGTCTGCTGCTGGACAGCCAGCAGCAGCAGCAGCAGGAGAGGTAATTAATCAGCAACCCTCCTGCTAAGGGTAGACAGCTGCTCGTTCCACCCCCCCCCCCCGCCTTAATTGGTTCTCCTCCCTTCCAACGGTGTTGAGGTGGGTGGGAACAGCCGGGGGTTGAGGGTACTGTGCTAAAAGAGGTGGAGTTATGCAGATCTAAACGCGTGGATTGCAGCAGCAGCAAGCCGAAAAGTGCAGGCATGTGAGGGATCTAGAGGTTGACAGCATGTCTTCTTAACGGGAGTCCAGGTGGCCATCTCCACAAATGGACTTTTCAGAATCCTTGGGTGGCACCGTAGTCGGAAACCAATTCTGGTTATCGCTTCTCGGCCTTTTGGCTAAGATCAAGTGTAGTATCTGTTCTTATCAGTTTAATATCTGATACGTCCCCTATCTGGGGACCATATATTAAATGGATTTTTAGAACAGGGAGATGGAAAAAGAGCTTGCTCTGTCCACTCCACGCATTGACCTGGTATTGCAGTATCTCCAGGACCGGTGCACCCCTTCTTTAATGCAGTTTCTAAAATCAGAAAGAATTGAATTCAATGCTTTTTGTTCATTTTGCTTGTTTGTCGGATTTTGGGATGGACTCTTTGGCTTTGCTTTTCTTCTCCTCATTGGATTTTTCATGTTAAAAGTTGCAGAAGCCAGATGACAAGCTCATTTTGGTTCAACTTCAGCAACTGTGCATTGCATTGCCATGTAATGTACAGTCATGGCCAAAAGTATTGAGAATGAGACAAATAGTAATTTTTCCAAAGTTTACTGCTTCATTTTTTGTAATGGCAATTTGCATATACTCCTGAATGTCAAAGAGTGATCAGCTTAACAGCAATTACTGTACTTTCAAAGTCAATATTTGCCCAGAAAATGAACTTTAACCCCCAAAACACATTTCAACATCATTGCAGTCCTGCCTTAAAAGGAGCAGCTAACATCGTTTTAGTGATTGATCCATTAACACAGGTGTGGGTGTTGATGAGGACAGGGCTGGCGATCAGTCAGTCATGATTAAGTAAGAATGACATCACTGGACACTTTAAAAAGAGGCTGGTTCTTGGTATCATTGTTTCTCTTCAGTTAACCATGGTTATCTCTAAAGAAACACGTGCAGCCATCATTGCACTGCACAAAAATGGCCTAACAGGGAAGAGTATCGCAGCTACAAAGATTATACCTAAGTCAACAATCTATCGCATCATCAAGAACTTCAAGGAGAGAGCTTCCATTGTTGTCAAAAAGGCTCCAGGGCGCCCAAGAAAGACCAGCAAGCGCCAGAACCGTATCTTAAAACTGTTTCAGCTGCGGGATCGGACTACCAGCAGTGCCGAGCTTGCTCAGGAATGGCAGCAGGCTGGTGTGAGTGCTTCTGCACGCACTGTGAGGCGGAGACTCTTTGAGCAAGGGCTGGTTTCAAGGAAGGCAGCAAAGAAGCCACTTCTCTCCAGAAAAAACATCAGGGACGGACTGATATTCTGCAAAAGGTACAGGAGTGGACTGCTGAGGACTGGGACAAAGTCATTTTCTATGATGAATCCCCTTTTCGATTGTTTGGGACATCTGGAAAACAGCTTATTCGGAGAAGAAGAGGTGAGCGCTACCACCAGTCTTGTCTCATGCCAACTGTAAAGCATCCTGAAACCATTCATGTGTGGGGTTGCTTCTCAGCCAAGGGAATCGGCTCACTCACAGTCTTGCCTAAAAACACAGCCATGAATAAAGAATGGTACCAGAATGTCCTCCAAGAGCAACTTCTCCCAACCGTCCAAGAGCAGTTTGGCGCCCAAAAATGCCTTTTCCAGCATGATGGAGCACCTTGCCATAAAGCAAAGGTGATAACAAAATGGCTCATGGAACAAAACATAGAGATTTTGAGTCCATGGCCTGGAAACTCCCCAGATCTTAATCCCATTGAGAACTTGTGGTCAATCATCAAGAGACGGGTGGACAAACAAAAACCAACAAATTCTGGCAAAATGCAAGCATTGATTATGCAAGAATGGACTGCTATCAGTCAGGATTTGGTCCAAAAGTTGATTGAGAGCATGCCAGGGAGAATTACAGAGGTCTTGAAGAAGAAGGGGCAACACTGCAAATATTGACTTGCTGCAGTAACTCATTCTAACTGTCAATATAACCTAATGGTACTCATAATATGATTGCAATTATATTTCTGTATGTGATATAAACATCAGGCAAACACTAATAAAAACCAGAGGCCAGCAGATCATGTGAAAATATAATTTTGATGTCATTCTCAAAACTTTTGGCCATGACTGTAATGTAATGCAATGCTATCTATCTAGCTCTCCCTCTATACTTCCTATTGGATAAACAGACATATTAGGCAAGCATTTTGGAGCTTTCACCTAAATAACTACAGGTGGTGAGATAAGCTGCACAATATAATTGACCTTTCAGTATATTGTTGCACACACACCATCTATTTAGCAAATGCCCTTGTTATCAACAGCAGCCTTTTAAACTCACCTGAGCTAACAGGTATGTGAGCTGGTTACTCTGCTGCGCTTAAAATTTCTTTTTTGGTTTGCTACAATGCCTTTTCTGAAACGTTGTCTCCCTCTGCTGGAACACTGACTTCTTTCATTTAATGCCTGCAGACTATAAAAGAGAAACCAACCCAAAAAGTTTGGTTGATTAGTCTGTGGCATTCTTTTAAACTGTTGCTTATGGCGGTCTCTGTGAGCTTCTCAGTGACATTCAGCCATCCAGGTATCCCGCCTGCAGTAGACGGAATGTGGCAATGGAACGCTGGCTGCGCGTGTCATAATAGGCTCTGAGCCTTTATATACCTGCGCACAGCAGCAGCCACCTTCAGTCTGCTGCTGGACAGCCAGCAGCAGCAGCAGCAGGAGAGGTAATTAATCAGCAACCCTCCTGCTAAGGGTAGACAGCTGCTCGTTCCACCCCCCCCCCGCCTTAATTGGTTCTCCTCCCTTCCCACGGTGTTGAGGCGGGTGGGAACAGCCGGGGGTTGTGGGTACTGTGCTAAAAGAGGTGGAGTTATGCAGATCTAAAACGCGTGGATTGCAGCAGCAGCAAGCCGAAAAGTGCAGGCATGTGAGGGATCTAGAGGTTGACAGCATGTCTTCTTAACGGGAGTCCAGGTGGCCATCTCCACAAATGGACTTTTCAGAATCCTTGGGTGGCACCGTAGTCGGAAACCAATTCTGGTTATCGCTTCTCGGCCTTTTGGCTAAGATCAAGTGTAGTATCTGTTCTTATCAGTTTAATATCTGATACGTCCCCTATCTGGGGACCATATATTAAATGGATTTTTAGAACAGGGAGATGGAAAAAGAGCTTGCTCTGTCCACTCCACGCATTGACCTGGTATTGCAGTATCTCCAGGACCGGTGCACCCCTTCTTTAATGCAGTTTCTAAAATCAGAAAGAATTGAATTCAATGCTTTTTGTTCATTTTGCTTGTTTGTCGGATTTTGGGATGGACTCTTTGGCTTTGCTTTTCTTCTCCTCATTGGATTTTTCATGTTAAAAGTTGCAGAAGCCAGATGACAAGCTCATTTTGGTTCAACTTCAGCAACTGTGCATTGCATTGCCATGTAATGTAATGTAATGCAATGCTATCTATCTAGCTCTCCCTCTATACTTCCTTTTGGATAAACAGACATATTAGGCAAGCATTTTGGAGCTTTCACCTAAATAACTACAGGTGGTGAGATAAGCTGCACAATATAATTGACCTTTCAGTATATTGTTGCACACACACCATCTATTTAGCAAATGCCCTTGTTATCAACAGCAGCCTTTTAAACTCACCTGAGCTAACAGGTATGTGAGCTGGTTACTCTGCTGCGCTTAAAATTTCTTTTTTGGTTTGCTACAATGCCTTTTCTGAAACGTTGTCTCCCTCTGCTGGAACACTGACTTCTTTCATTTAATGCCTGCAGACTATAAAAGAGAAACCAACCCAAAAAGTTCGGTTGATTAGTCTGTGGCATTCTTTTAAACTGTTGCTTATGGCGGTCTCTGTGAGCTTCTCAGTGACATTCAGCCATCCAGGTATCCCGCCTGCAGTAGACGGAATGTGGCAATGGAACGCTGGCTGCGCGTGTCATAATAGGCTCTGAGCCTTTATATACCTGCGCACAGCAGCAGCCACCTTCAGTCTGCTGCTGGACAGCCAGCAGCAGCAGCAGCAGGAGAGGTAATTAATCAGCAACCCTCCTGCTAAGGGTAGACAGCTGCTCGTTCCACCCCCCCCCCCCCGCCTTAATTGGTTCTCCTCCCTTCCAACGGTGTTGAGGCGGGTGGGAACAGCCGGGGGTTGAGGGTACTGTGCTAAAAGAGGTGGAGTTATGCAGATCTAAAACGCGTGGATTGCAGCAGCAGCAAGCCGAAAAGTGCAGGCATGTGAGGGATCTAGAGGTTGACAGCATGTCTTCTTAACGGGAGTCCAGGTGGCCATCTCCACAAATGGACTTTTCAGAATCCTTGGGTGGCACCGTAGTCGGAAACCAATTCTGGTTATCGCTACTCGGCCTTTTGGCTAAGATCAAGTGTAGTATCTGTTCTTATCAGTTTAATATCTGATACGTCCCCTATCTGGGGACCATATATTAAATGGATTTTTAGAACAGGGAGATGGAAAAAGAGCTTGCTCTGTCCACTCCACGCATTGACCTGGTATTGCAGTATCTCCAGGACCGGTGCACCCCTTCTTTAATGCAGTTTCTAAAATCAGAAAGAATTGAATTCAATGCTTTTTGTTCATTTTGCTTGTTTGTCGGATTTTGGGATGGACTCTTTGGCTTTGCTTTTTTTCTCCTCATTGGATTTTTCATGTTAAAAGTTGCAGAAGCCAGATGACAAGCTCATTTTGGTTCAACTTCAGCAACTGTGCATTGCATTGCCATGTAATGTAATGTAATGCAATGCTATCTATCTAGCTCTCCCTCTATACTTCCTTTTGGATAAACAGACATAGTAGGCAAGCATTTTGGAGCTTTCACCTAAATAACTACAGGTGGTGAGATAAGCTGCACAATATAATTGACCTTTCAGTATATTGTTGCACACACACCATCTATTTAGCAAATGCCCTTGTTATCAACAGCAGCCTTTTAAACTCACCTGAGCTAACAGGTATGTGAGCTGGTTACTCTGCTGCGCTTAAAATTTCTTTTTTGGTTTGCTACAATGCCTTTTCTGAAACGTTGTCTCCCTCTGCTGGAACACTGACTTCTTTCATTTAATGCCTGCAGACTATAAAAGAGAAACCAACCCAAAAAGTTTGGTTGATTAGTCTGTGGCATTCTTTTAAACTGTTCCTTATGGCGGTCTCTGTGAGCTTCTCAGTGACATTCAGCCATCCAGGTATCCCGCCTGCAGTAGACGGAATGTGGCAATGGAACGCTGGCTGCGCGTGTCATAATAGGCTCTGAGCCTTTATATACCTGTGCACAGCAGCAGCCACCTTCAGTCTGCTGCTGGACAGCCAGCAGCAGCAGCAGCAGGAGAGGTAATTAATCAGCAACCCTCCTGCTAAGGGTAGACAGCTGCTCGATCCACCCCCCCCCCCGCCTTAATTGGTTCTCCTCCCTTCCAACGGTGTTGAGGCGGGTGGGAACAGCCGGGGGTTGAGGGTACTGTGCTAAAAGAGGTGGAGTTATGCAGATCTAAAACGCGTGGATTGCAGCAGCAGCAAGCCGAAAAGTGCAGGCATGTGAGGGATCTAGAGGTTGACAGCATGTCTTCTTAACGGGAGTCCAGGTGGCCATCTCCACAAATGGACTTTTCAGAATCCTTGGGTGGCACCGTAGTCGGAAACCAATTCTGGTTATCGCTTCTCGGCCTTTTGGCTAAGATCAAGTGTAGTATCTGTTCTTATCAGTTTAATATCTGATACGTCCCCTATCTGGGGACCATATATTAAATGGATTTTTAGAACAGGGAGATGGAAAAAGAGCTTGCTCTGTCCACTCCACGCATTGACCTGGTATTGCAGTATCTCCAGGACCGGTGCACCCCTTCTTTAATGCAGTTTCTAAAATCAGAAAGAATTGAATTCAATGCTTTTTGTTCATTTTGCTTGTTTGTCGGATTTTGGGATGGACTCTTTGGCTTTGCTTTTCTTCTCCTCATTGGATTTTTCATGTTAAAAGTTGCCGAAGCCAGATGACAAGCTCATTTTGGTTCAACTTCAGCAACTGTGCATTGCATTGCCATGTAATGTAATGTAATGCAATGCTATCTATCTAGCTCTCCCTCTATACTTCCTTTTGGATAAACAGACATATTAGGCAAGCATTTTGGAGCTTTCACCTAAATAACTACAGGTGGTGAGATAAGCTGCACAATATAATTGACCTTTCAGTATATTGTTGCACACACACCATCTATTTAGCAAATGCCCTTGTTATCAACAGCAGCCTTTTAAACTCACCTGAGCTAACAGGTATGTGAGCTGGTTACTCTGCTGCGCTTAAAATTTCTTTTTTGGTTTGCTACAATGCCTTTTCTGAAACGTTGTCTCCCTCTGCTGGAACACTGACTTCTTTCATTTAATGCCTGCAGACTATAAAAGAGAAACCAACCCAAAAAGTTTGGTTGATTAGTCTGTGGCATTCTTTTAAACTGTTGCTTATGGCGGTCTCTGTGAGCTTCTCAGTGACATTCAGCCATCCAGGTATCCCGCCTGCAGTAGACGGAATGTGGCAATGGAACGCTGGCTGCGCGTGTCATAATAGGCTCTGAGCCTTTATATACCTGCGCACAGCAGCAGCCACCTTCAGTCTGCTGCTGGACAGCCAGCAGCAGCAGCAGCAGGAGAGGTAATTAATCAGCAACCCTCCTGCTAAGGGTAGACAGCTGCTCGATCCACCCCCCCCCCCGCCTTAATTGGTTCTCCTCCCTTCCAACGGTGTTGAGGCGGGTGGGAACAGCCGGGGGTTGAGGGTACTGTGCTAAAAGAGGTGGAGTTATGCAGATCTAAAACGTGTGGATTGCAGCAGCAGCAAGCCGAAAAGTGCAGGCATGTGAGGGATCTAGAGGTTGACAGCATGTCTTCTTAACGGGAGTCCAGGTGGCCATCTCCACAAATGGACTTTTCAGAATCCTTGGGTGGCACCGTAGTCGGAAACCAATTCTGGTTATCGCTTCTCGGCCTTTTGGCTAAGATCAAGTGTAGTATCTGTTCTTATCAGTTTAATATCTGATACGTCCCCTATCTGGGGACCATATATTAAATGGATTTTAAGAACAGGGAGATGGAAAAAGAGCTTGCTCTGTCCACTTCACGCATTGACCTGGTATTGCAGTATCTCCAGGACCGGTGCACCCCTTCTTTAATGCAGTTTCTAAAATCAGAAAGAATTGAATTCAATGCTTTTTGTTCATTTTGCTTGTTTGTCGGATTTTGGGATGGACTCTTTGGCTTTGCTTTTCTTCTCCTCATTGGATTTTTCATGTTAAAAGTTGCAGAAGCCAGATGACAAGCTCATTTTGGTTCAACTTCAGCAACTGTGCATTGCATTGCCATGTAATGTAATGTAATGCAATGCTATCTATCTAGCTCTCCCTCTATACTTCCTTTTGGATAAACAGACATATTAGGCAAGCATTTTGGAGCTTTCACCTAAATAACTACAGGTGGTGAGATAAGCTGCACAATATAATTGACCTTTCAGTATATTGTTGCACACACACCATCTATTTAGCAAATGCCCTTGTTATCAACAGCAGCCTTTTAAACTCACCTGAGCTAACAGGTATGTGAGCTGGTTACTCTGCTGCGCTTAAAATTTCTTTTTTGGTTTGCTACAATGCCTTTTCTGAAACGTTGTCTCCCTCTGCTGGAACACTGACTTCTTTCATTTAATGCCTGCAGACTATAAAAGAGAAACCAACCCAAAAAGTTCGGTTGATTAGTCTGTGGCATTCTTTTAAACTGTTGCTTATGGCGGTCTCTGTGAGCTTCTCAGTGACATTCAGCCATCCAGGTATCCCGCCTGCAGTAGACGGAATGTGGCAATGGAACGCTGGCTGCGCGTGTCATAATAGGCTCTGAGCCTTTATATACCTGCGCACAGCAGCAGCCACCTTCAGTCTGCTGCTGGACAGCCAGCAGCAGCAGCAGCAGGAGAGGTAATTAATCAGCAACCCTCCTGCTAAGGGTAGACAGCTGCTCGTTCCACCCCCCCCCCCGCCTTAATTGGTTCTCCTCCCTTCCAACGGTGTTGAGGCGGGTGGGAACAGCCGGGGGTTGAGGGTACTGTGCTAAAAGAGGTGGAGTTATGCAGATCTAAAACGCGTGGATTGCAGCAGCAGCAAGCCGAAAAGTGCAGGCATGTGAGGGATCTAGAGGTTGACAGCATGTCTTCTTAACGGGAGTCCAGGTGGCCATCTCCACAAATGGACTTTTCAGAATCCTTGGGTGGCACCGTAGTCGGAAACCAATTCTGGTTATCGCTTCTCGGCCTTTTGGCTAAGATCAAGTGTAGTATCTGTTCTTATCAGTTTAATATCTGATACGTCCCCTATATGGGGACCATATATTAAATGGATTTTTAGAACAGGGAGATGGAAAAAGAGCTTGCTCTGTCCACTCCACGCATTGACCTGGTATTGCAGTATCTCCAGGAAAGGTGCACCCCTTCTTTAATGCAGTTTCTAAAATCAGAAAGAATTGAATTCAATGCTTTTTGTTCATTTTGCTTGTTTGTCGGATTTTGGGATGGACTCTTTGGCTTTGCTTTTCTTCTCCTCATTGGATTTTTCATGTTAAAAGTTGCAGAAGCCAGATGACAAGCTCATTTTGGTTCAACTTCAGCAACTGTGCATTGCATTGCCATGTAATGTAATGTAATGCAATGCTATCTATCTATCTTTCCCTCTATACTTCCTTTTGGATAAACAGACATATTAGGCAAGCATTTTGGAGCTTTCACCTAAATAACTACAGGTGGTGAGATAAGCTGCACAATATAATTGACCTTTCAGTATATTGTTGCACACACACCATCTATTTAGCAAATGCCCTTGTTATCAACAGCAGCCTTTTAAACTCACCTGAGCTAACAGGTATGTGAGCTGGTTACTCTGCTGCGCTTAAAATTTCTTTTTTGGTTTGCTACAATGCCTTTTCTGAAACATTGTCTCCCTCTGCTGGAACACTGACTTCTTTCATTTAATGCCTGCAGACTATAAAAGAGAAACCAACCCAAAAAGTTTGGTTGATTAGTCTGTGGCATTCTTTTAAACTGTTGCTTATGGCGGTCTCTGTGAGCTTCTCAGTGACATTCAGCCATCCAGGTATCCCGCCTGCAGTAGACGGAATGTGGCAATGGAACGCTGGCTGCGCGTGTCATAATAGGCTCTGAGCCTTTATATACCTGCGCACAGCAGCAGCCACCTTCAGTCTGCTGCTGGACAGCCAGCAGCAGCAGCAGCAGGAGAGGTAATTAATCAGCAACCCTCCTGCTAAGGGTAGACAGCTGCTCGTTCCACCCCCCCCCCCCGCCTTAATTGGTTCTCCTCCCTTCCAACGGTGTTGAGGCGGGTGGGAACAGCCGGGGGTTGAGGGTACTGTGCTAAAAGAGGTGGAGTTATGCAGATCTAAAACGCGTGGATTGCAGCAGCAGCAAGCCGAAAAGTGCAGGCATGTGAGGGATCTAGAGGTTGACAGCATGTCTTCTTAACGGGAGTCCAGGTGGCCATCTCCACAAATGGACTTTTCAGAATCCTTGGGTGGCACCGTAGTCGGAAACCAATTCTGGTTATCGCTTCTCGGCCTTTTGGCTAAGATCAAGTGTAGTATCTGTTCTTATCAGTTTAATATCTGATACGTCCCCTATCTGGGGACCATATATTAAATGGATTTTTAGAACAGGGAGATGGAAAAAGAGCTTGCTCTGTCCACTCCACGCATTGACCTGGTATTGCAGTATCTCCAGGACCGGTGCACCCCTTCTTTAATGCAGTTTCTAAAATCAGAAAGAATTGAATTCAATGCTTTTTGTTCATTTTGCTTGTTTGTCGGATTTTGGGATGGACTCTTTGGCTTTGCTTTTCTTCTCCTCATTGGATTTTTCATGTTAAAAGTTGCAGAAGCCAGATGACAAGCTCATTTTGGTTCAACTTCAGCAACTGTGCATTGCATTGCCATGTAATGTAATGTAATGCAATGCTATCTATCTAGCTCTCCCTCTATACTTCCTTTTGGATAAACAGACATATTAGGCAAGCATTTTGGAGCTTTCACCTAAATAACTACAGGTGGTGAGATAAGCTGCACAATATAATTGACCTTTCAGTATATTGTTGCACACACACCATCTATTTAGCAAATGCCCTTGTTATCAACAGCAGCCTTTTAAACTCACCTGAGCTAACAGGTATGTGAGCTGGTTACTCTGCTGCGCTTAAAATTTCTTTTTTGGTTTGCTACAATGCCTTTTCTGAAACGTTGTCTCCCTCTGCTGGAACACTGACTTCTTTCATTTAATGCCTGCAGACTATAAAAGAGAAACCAACCCAAAAAGTTTGGTTGATTAGTCTGTGGCATTCTTTTAAACTGTTGCTTATGGCGGTCTCTGTGAGCTTCTCAGTGACATTCAGCCATCCAGGTATCCCGCCTGCAGTAGACGGAATGTGGCAATGGAACGCTGGCTGCGCGTGTCATAATAGGCTCTGAGCCTTTATATACCTGCGCACAGCAGCAGCCACCTTCAGTCTGCTGCTGGACAGCCAGCAGCAGCAGCAGCAGGAGAGGTAATTAATCAGCAACCCTCCTGCTAAGGGTAGACAGCTGCTCGTTCCACCCCCCCCCCCCCGCCTTAATTGGTTCTCCTCCCTTCCAACGGTGTTGAGGCGGGTGGGAACAGCCGGGGGTTGAGGGTACTGTGCTAAAAGAGGTGGAGTTATGCAGCTCTAAAACGCGTGGATTGCAGCAGCAGCAAGCCGAAAAGTGCAGGCATGTGAGGGATCTAGAGGTTGACAGCATGTCTTATTAACGGGAGTCCAGGTGGCTATCTCCACAAATGGACTTTTCAGAATCCTTGGGTGGCACCGTAGTCGGAAACCAATTCTGGTTATCACTTCTCGGCCTTTTGGCTGAGACCAAGTGCTTCACAGCAGGAGGTTTCAGTTGAAGGGCACTCAGGTACCCCTCTCCTTGGCCTGGCAGGATCGTCCACTTCGGTGGGCTTCACCTGCCTGCTGCTATTAGGGAGAGGGATTAGTCCTAGGGTAACGGGCAGCGATCCCCCAGCCTTCAGGTGCTTTATCTCAAAGCTCTGAAGGCGCAGATTGCAGGCGGTTGCAATTTGCATTTTGTTGCGCCATACCATGGAGGTTGACCCCAACCTCGTGCCTCTATATGCGAGGCTTAAGAACACTATAAGGGTCCGCTTTACGGCTGGTGGTTCCGATATGCGGAATCTGGGATATGTAGTCCAGGACGTGCTTGAGAAACTGCTCCACGTCAGAACCAACGAAATCCTTTCTATCCAGGATTATCCTCGACGTGGAGATTATGATGTAACCTTTACTGGCGAAGGTATTTTCAAAGATGTTTTGTCCAGAGTTAAGTCGGTAGAAAATAGCCCTGGTCTAAAAGGGATTCAGATCATCGAGCACGTCCTGGATGAGGTAAAGATGGTGGTTGTGAAAATCTTCTCACCCTTCATAACAGCACCAGATGTTATTTCCTTTTTGTCAGTTTATTTTAAAAGTGTGAAATTGATTGGGAAAGTGTTGAATGAGTTTAACATCTGGACCTCAAAATGGAAGTTTTTAGTAAAATGTGAAAGAGACCCTAAATTCCCTGGAGGTGTGAGACTTCCTCCAGCTCGATTTAAAATAGGGCAAACTAATGGGGATTTTTTTTTCTCAGGAATGCCACTTTTCTGTAGGTATTGTGGTCTCTATGGGCACTCTAAGGATAGTTGTGGTGCCACTTGTAGAAATTGTGCCAGTACTGAACATGACACAAAGGAGTGCCCAAATGAAAAAAAATGCTCTTTTTGTCGGACACCTGGTCATTTCTATTTTTCTTGCCCTCACAGGTTCAGAGAGGATGAACAAAAACAAAAGGAGAAGTCCAAGACATCCGGGAATGGACGGGCCAATCAGACCACCCCTCAGGAGGAGGAACAACAACCTGGAGCCTCGGGAGGTGATAAGGGCGCTTCGACTAGTAACAATCCCTCCGAGTCAATGACAGGTAACTCACAGGAGCCCAGGAGCTGGCTGAAAGACCATAAGGAGGCTAAAAGGAAGGCTGAGAAAGATCATAAAGGGGCGGTCGGTAAGGCCAAAAAAGAGCGCCAAAAGGCTGACACCGAGCCCAAAATTCCCACTGGGTCTCACGAGAGCGAGGGCGGTACGTGGCATTTGGTGAGGTCTCATAATAAGAAAAAGAATGGTTCCGTGGAGGTGGCTAATAGGGAGGAGATGGATACATCCCCTCACGGGGGTGTAGACTCTGGAATCCCGAGGTCCCGGGGCTCTGCTGCCCCAGGTGGGGCCCCGAACCTGGCTGCCTCCGGGGACTCTGAGGCTCCGCCATGTGCGCAGCCTGCCCCTGTGTTACGACCCTCTGCGGGTCAGCAGGGGAGTGCGGAGCCTCTCGGAGACCCACCTGACGAGGACCTAAATGGTCAGCCTATGGAGACCCAGTGTAACCTTTCTCACAATATCCTTCCGAGCTACACCCCAGTAGCGTCGGGTCTTAATTTAAGTGAATGTTCCTTCTCCGATGATGAAGACTCTTTGATAACGGTGGATTCAGAAGAGGGCGTTGGTGAAAGTCCAAGTGGTCTGATCCGTCCATCGGATAGGTAAAGTCCAGTTTTTGTTTCTTCCTAACCATTTGTTATGATGGCTGACATTAGTGGTGTTTCCCTCAATGTGAGAGGCATAGGATCCAAAACCAGAAGAGCTACTGTTTTACATTTTTTAACCTGTTTTACAGCTTCTGTTTTCTTTTTACAAGAATGTCATATCCCTCATAAGATTTCTTACAAAAAATATAAGGAAGAGTGGAAACATGGTCCATCGGTCTGGTCTGGATCAAATGCAACCGGATCAGCCGGGGTAGCTATACTTTTTAAGGGAAATGTGTCTATTGATTTTATCCAAGATATTTTACCGGGTCGTATTCTTTTAGTTAAGGCTTTTATTGATGGGACAAGATGGCAGTTTTTAAATTTTTATGGGTCACCTGATAAAAATGAAAGGGCTGATATGCTGGAAATTTTACCTTTATTTATTAACATTTCTGAACCTTTTATCCTGGCAGGTGATTTTAATTGTATTTTAAAAGGCGAAAGCCGACGCTCCGGTTCCGTGAGTAGAAATTATGACAAAACGTCTGGAATGTTAAGCAATATTATAAATGATTGTAAATTAACTGATGTGTATAAAGAATGTAACAAGGATAGCCCTATAGACGCTGGTTTCACCTGGAGCAATTCTACATGTAGCTCCAGGATAGATTTTGTTTTAGGTTCAGAAAAAATACTGCCAGTGAAATGTGAAGTTTTAACTAATATTCTCTCAGATCACAAGATTTTATCTTTTAGAGTGAGGATTAATGGAAAGAAGAAATGTGGTAAGAAATCTTGGAAATTGAATGTGTCCCTTTTAAAAGATCCACAAATTTTATCGGATTTTATTGAGTTTTATGTAAACTGTAGAAAAAGGAAAAACCCCAATATTTCTTTTAGCTCCTGGTGGGATAGAATGAAAATAAGCATTAAAGATTTCTTTATAAAGAAAAGCATACAAAAAGCTAAAGAAAAGTTTGAGATCTATAATTTTCTTAATATCAGGTTACAGACATTGTACAAATTCAAAGACAATGGTCTGGATGTAGGTAATGATATATTGAGTCTTAAAGGAGAAATTTCAAAGTGGTTGGAACAAAAAGGAAAAGAACTGATTTTTCGTTCAAAGGTAAAACACGTAGAAGAGGATGAGACTTGTTCCAGGTATTTTTTTAAGAAAAACAAACAGGCGAAAACAATAATTGATAACATAGATGGAGATAATAATATCAACGTTATATTGGATAAGGTAAATATCTATTTTAATGATCTTTTTAATGTAAAAACTGTAGACCATGATTTAATACACACTTTCCTGGGGGAGATCAAGTCCACCCTAGATGCTGATGCCCAAAGTTTTTTATCCCAACCTCTATGTGAGGAAGAGATTTTAGAAACCATGAAGAGTTTTAAAAATGGTAAAGTGCCGGGCCCTGATGGTATCCCCATAGAGTTTTATATAAGTTTTTATGATATTTTAAAAGATGATTTGTTTAATTTGTTTTCCGAAGTTTTTAATAATAAGGTTTTACTCAACTCATGGAAGAAAGGTGAGGTATCACTACTATACAAAAAAGGTGACAAAACGGATCTTAAAAACTGGAGGCCGATAACTCTTTTAAATAGTGATTACAAAATTATGGCTAAGATCTGTGCAAATCGGTTGAAAAAGGTGATACATAAAGTAATTCATGCAAATCAGGTATGCGGGGTACCTGGGCGTAGTATCTGGGACAATTTAAACCTGGTGAAAGATTGTATTGAAGATGTAAAAACCAGAAAGACAAAGATGTCAATCCTAGCGGTGGATTTTGAGAAAGCTTTTGACCGCGTGTCTCATTTTTATCTTTTTAAAGTTTTAGAAAAAATGGGCATTCCGGGTGGGTTTTTATTGTCTCTTAAAGCTTTTTATAATGATTGTACGAGTAAGATTTTAGTTAATGGTTTTAAAACAAAAGAGGTAGTTTTAAAATCAGGGGTGAAGCAGGGTTGCCCTTTGTCCCCCCTGCTTTTTATATGTGCTATAGAACCCCTTTTATGTACAATACGCCGGGATAAGCAAATATGTGGAGTACCCTTACCCGGAGGGAATGGTCTACAAGTTAAAGTTGTAAGCTATATGGATGATGTAGCCGTGTTTGGATGTGATGTACCTTCAATACAAAAAACGATAAGCCAAATTCAGTCTTTTTGTACAGTTTCCGGTTTTAAAATTAATCTTACTAAATGTAATATTTTAAATGTCGGGGGGATGCGTTTACATGATGTACCAATTGCAGTTACAGATTCCATTACTATTTTAGGTGTTTCTTTTAATGAATCTAATAATGGTTTTAATAGCTGGGATGCGGCAGCACAGAAAATTAATCAGAAAATCTGCATGTGGAATATGAGAAAGCTGTCAATGGAAGGTAAAGTTCTGATTGTAAAAATGGTGATATTACCTATCCTGTTATATCTTAGTTTGGTGTTCCCCCCTCCTACAAATTTGTTGAAACGAATTACAAAAGTATGTTTTACCTTTTTTTGGGGCTCAAAAATGGAGAAACTCAAAAGAGAAATTGTGACAAAGCCAAAGGTTAAAGGTGGGAAAGATTTCCCTGTTTTAGATAAGTTTCTTTTAATACATTTTTTCTGTTTCTGTTTTAAAACCCTTTTTAAAGATAATTACCTTTCCTATTTTATGCGTTTTAACACTGGTTTTCTCATGAGAAGGTTTGGTTGGTTTGAAACGGTTTTATCCTTTCCTTATGCTTTTAACCTACCTGCACATTATGAGATTTTAAAGAAAATTATTCTTGATTTTAATTTGAATAAGAAACAGACAGGGGATCTATGTAACAGCAAGACACTACTCAAACAAATTAGTACTGATGTGACGTTGTGTGATATTGAACGTTATGATGATGACAAAACTGTACACATATGGAAAATGATTAACGCCCCTTATCTTTTTAATGTACAGAAAGACATGTCTTGGAGCTGCGCACACCACTGTCTTCCTTGCCGGGCATTCCAGTACAGAAGAGGTTTTGTGAGGTCTGCCATCTGCCCAAGAGAAGGTTGTCAAGAAGAAGAGACAGTGAAGCATCTTTTATGGACTTGTGCTTTTGCTAAAGAGTTCTGGAGAAGATTAATCCCCCTGCTGGAGAAAATGGTGGACCTCAAGGACTTTAATTTTGCATCAGTGTTATATGGTCTTCTGGAATGCCCAACAATGGACCAAAAAATAATGGCGTGGAAGACAGTGAATTGTGCCAAGATAGCGCTCTGGAATGCTAGAAATATTGCTGTTTTTAAACATGAAATGTTACCAGTAGATGATGTTTTAGCCTTTTGTAAAAGTGAAATGTACATATACTATTTATTGGACAGGAAAAAGAATGTAACGTTGGCAGGCAAATGGCTTTTTAACCTATGGAATATTTGAAGTCTTGTAAAATTTGCTGTGATGGAATTTTTATTTTTCTTTGAAGTCCCGAAAGTGTAATGTGGATGTAATGGTTTTATTTCTGTAATTTGTTAAATTTTAAATAAACGGTTTTTATCCCCATGTGGGGGATAGCCAAATTAAAAAAAAATCTGTTCTTATCAGTTTAATATCTGATACGTCCCCTATCTGGGGACCATATATTAAATGGATTTTTAGAACAGGGAGATGGAAAAAGAGCTTGCTCTGTCCACTCCACGCATTGACCTGGTATTGCAGTATCTCCAGGACCGGTGCACCCCTTCTTTAATGCAGTTTCTAAAATCAGAAAGAATTGAATTCAATGCTTTTTGTTCATTTTGCTTGTTTGTCGGATTTTGGGATGGACTCTTTGGCTTTGCTTTTCTTCTCCTCATTGGATTTTTCATGTTAAAAGTTGCAGAAGCCAGATGACAAGCTCATTTTGGTTCAACTTCAGCAACTGTGCATTGCATTGCCATGTAATGTAATGTAATGCAATGCTATCTATCTAGCTCTCCCTCTATACTTCCTTTTGGATAAACAGACATATTAGGCAAGCATTTTGGAGCTTTCACCTAAATAACTACAGGTGGTGAGATAAGCTGCACAATATAATTGACCTTTCAGTATATTGTTGCACACACACCATCTATTTAGCAAATGCCCTTGTTATCAACAGCAGCCTTTTAAACTCACCTGAGCTAACAGGTATGTGAGCTGGTTACTCTGCTGCGCTTAAAATTTCTTTTTTGGTTTGCTACAATGCCTTTTCTGAAACGTTGTCTCCCTCTGCTGGAACACTGACTTCTTTCATTTAATGCCTGCAGACTATAAAAGAGAAACCAACCCAAAAAGTTTGGTTGATTAGTCTGTGGCATTCTTTTAAACTGTTGCTTATGGCGGTCTCTGTGAGCTTCTCAGTGACATTCAGCCATCCAGGTATCCCGCCTGCAGTAGACGGAATGTGGCAATGGAACGCTGGCTGCGCGTGTCATAATAGGCTCTGAGCCTTTATATACCTGCGCACAGCAGCAGCCACCTTCAGTCTGCTGCTGGACAGCCAGCAGCAGCAGCAGCAGGAGAGGTAATTAATCAGCAACCCTCCTGCTAAGGGTAGACAGCTGCTCGTTCCACCCCCCCCGCCTTAATTGGTTCTCCTCCCTTCCAACGGTGTTGAGGCGGGTGGGAACAGCCGGGGGTTGAGGGTACTGTGCTAAAAGAGGTGGAGTTATGCAGATCTAAAACGCGTGGATTGCAGCAGCAGCAAGCCGAAAAGTGCAGGCATGTGAGGGATCTAGAGGTTGACAGCATGTCTTCTTAACGGGAGTCCAGGTGGCCATCTCCACAAATGGACTTTTCAGAATCCTTGGGTGGCACCGTAGTCGGAAACCAATTCTGGTTATCGCTTCTCGGCCTTTTGGCTAAGATCAAGTGCAGTGATCTAACGGTTGTTGCCTTGGTCTCGGCTAGGAGGTGCCTGGGGTACCCGGCTTGTTAGCCTTGGGGGATCGCTCTCTCTTAACGGAGGGAGCTTCACCCCCTTGCTGCTATTGGCAAGTCGGATTAATCCCCAGGCAACGAGAGGCGATCACCCTTGTCACTACTTCGGTAGGGGGCAACTGTTCCCACACATAGCTGTGGGGACAACATTGTGGAAGGACTTGAAGATGGAGGATGTAATGAAGTGGAATTGCTTACGCTTTTCTGCGAAGATGGACTGTTTGTTGGAGGAAGAAGAAGTTCTGGATTTGCTGGAGGAATATGGAGCAGTAGAAAAGAAGGATATCTTGTGCATGCAAGAGCTAAGGTACAAGAAGATGTATGATGTGACTTTACGCTTGGAGGAGAAATGTCTTCATTTCTTGAAGTGTTGGAATGGAGGGAAGGTTGGAGTGAAGCCACTTTTTTTGGGAAAACCAAGAACTGTGGTAGTAAGTATGGATGATCCTTTTGTGATAATGGAGGAAGTGCTGGAGTATTTAAAGAAGAAATGTGTGTTGGTAAAGTTCCAGAAGGACTATTTGAACAAAGTTGGAGTATGGAACGGAAAAAGACGATTTGTAGTATGGATGAAGAGAGAAGAAGAGTTGGTTATGGGAAAAATTGTGATAAATGGCAGGACTGGTTTCTGTTATATGGAAAAAGACAAGAAGAGTTTTGAAGAATGTAAAGAGGAGCAGAGAGAGTTGCAAGTAGTTAAAGAGAAAGAAGAAATTGTGAAAAAGAAGCAAGATTTGGTGAGAAGTAAAGACTCATTGTTAGAAGGAGTAAAGATTGAAGATTGTGCTGTGGGAGAAGAGGAGATACAAGTAAAGCAGATATTTGTAAGGAGAGAACTAAAGGAAAATGATAAAGAAAAGAGACGTAAGTCGGAGGACAAGAAAGAAGAGAAAGTAACATGTGATAGTGCTGAAGGTGAAAAGATTTTGTTGGAAGGTTTTTTGGATAGTGACTGGGATATGTGGGACAGGTCTTGGAGTAGGAAAAGACGTGGAAGGAAAAAAGCTTTGAGTTAATTGTTAATGTCTTGTAGGAAGGTTTTTTTTGCTGATGTAAGATTGTTTTATGTTTGTTAAATTTATTAAGTATTATTATTAAATTTTCTAATAAAAAAAAAAAAGTTGAATTCGGATGATGAAGGCGTAGGCGACATTTTTGTTGTCCATGCATATGGAATTTAATTTATGTCGCGTCTTCTGACGCATTCAATTAAAAAAAAATCTGTTCTTATCAGTTTAATATCTGATACGTCCCCTATCTGGGGACCATATATTAAATGGATTTTTAGAACAGGGAGATGGAAAAAGAGCTTGCTCTGTCCACTCCACGCATTGACCTGGTATTGCAGTATCTCCAGGACCGGTGCACCCCTTCTTTAATGCAGTTTCTAAAATCAGAAAGAATTTAATTCAATGCTTTTTGTTCATTTTGCTTGTTTGTCGGATTTTGGGATGGACTCTTTGGCTTTGCTTTTCTTCTCCTCATTGGATTTTTCATGTTAAAAGTTGCAGAAGCCAGATGACAAGCTCATTTTGGTTCAACTTCAGCAACTGTGCATTGCATTGCCATGTAATGTAATGTAATGCAATGCTATCTATCTAGCTCTCCCTCTATACTTCCTTTTGGATAAACAGACATATTAGGCAAGCATTTTGGAGCTTTCACCTAAATAACTACAGGTGGTGAGATAAGCTGCACAATATAATTGACCTTTCAGTATATTGTTGCACACACACCATCTATTTAGCAAATGCCCTTGTTATCAACAGCAGCCTTTTAAACTCACCTGAGCTAACAGGTATGTGAGCTGGTTACTCTGCTGCGCTTAAAATTTCTTTTTTGGTTTGCTACAATGCCTTTTCTGAAACGTTGTCTCCCTCTGCTGGAACACTGACTTCTTTCATTTAATGCCTGCAGACTATAAAAGAGAAACCAACCCAAAAAGTTTGGTTGATTAGTCTGTGGCATTCTTTTAAACTGTTGCTTATGGCGGTCTCTGTGAGCTTCTCAGTGACATTCAGCCATCCAGGTATCCCGCCTGCAGTAGACGGAATGTGGCAATGGAAAGCTGGCTGCGCGTGTCATAATAGGCTCTGAGCCTTTATATACCTGCGCACAGCAGCAGCCACCTTCAGTCTGCTGCTGGACAGCCAGCAGCAGCAGCAGCAGGAGAGGTAATTAATCAGCAACCCTCCTGCTAAGGGTAGACAGCTGCTCGTTCCACCCCCCCCCCCGCCTTAATTGGTTCTCCTCCCTTCCAACGGTGTTGAGGCGGGTGGGAACAGCCGGGGGTTGAGGGTACTGTGCTAAAAGAGGTGGAGTTATGCAGATCTAAAACGCGTGGATTGCAGCAGCAGCAAGCCGAAAAGTGCAGGCATGTGAGGGATCTAGAGGTTGACAGCATGTCTTCTTAACGGGAGTCCAGGTGGCCATCTCCACAAATGGACTTTTCAGAATCCTTGGGTGGCACCGTAGTCGGAAACCAATTCTGGTTATCGCTTCTCGGCCTTTTGGCTAAGATCAAGTGTAGTATCTGTTCTTATCAGTTTAATATCTGATACGTCCCCTATCTGGGGACCATATATTAAATGGATTTTTAGAACAGGGAGATGGAAAAAGAGCTTGCTCTGTCCACTCCACGCATTGACCTGGTATTGCAGTATCTCCAGGACCGGTGCACCCCTTCTTTAATGCAGTTTCTAAAATCAGAAAGAATTGAATTCAATGCTTTTTGTTCATTTTGCTTGTTTGTCGGATTTTGGGATGGACTCTTTGGCTTTGCTTTTCTTCTCCTCATTGGATTTTTCATGTTAAAAGTTGCAGAAGCCAGATGACAAGCTCATTTTGGTTCAACTTCAGCAACTGTGCATTGCATTGCCATGTAATGTAATGTAATGCAATGCTATCTATCTAGCTCTCCCTCTATACTTCCTTTTGGATAAACAGACATATTAGGCAAGCATTTTGGAGCTTTCACCTAAATAACTACAGGTGGTGAGATAAGCTGCAAAATATAATTGACCTTTCAGTATATTGTTGCACACACACCATCTATTTAGCAAATGCCCTTGTTATCAACAGCAGCCTTTTAAACTCACCTGAGCTAACAGGTATGTGAGCTGGTTACTCTGCTGCGCTTAAAATTTCTTTTTTGGTTTGCTACAATGCCTTTTCTGAAACGTTGTCTCCCTCTGCTGGAACACTGACTTCTTTCATTTAATGCCTGCAGACTATAAAAGAGAAACCAACCCAAAAAGTTTGGTTGATTAGTCTGTGGCATTCTTTTAAACTGTTGCTTATGGCGGTCTCTGTGAGTTTCTCAGTGACATTCAGCCATCCAGGTATCCCGCCTGCAGTAGACGGAATGTGGCAATGGAACGCTGGCTGCGCGTGTCATAATAGGCTCTGAGCCTTTATATACCTGCGCACAGCAGCAGCCACCTTCAGTCTGCTGCTGGACAGCCAGCAGCAGCAGCAGCAGGAGAGGTAATTAATCAGCAACCCTCCTGCTAAGGGTAGACAGCTGCTCGTTCCACCCCCCCCCCCCCCCGCCTTAATTGGTTCTCCTCCCTTCCAACGGTGTTGAGGCGGGTGGGAACAGCCGGGGGTTGAGGGTACTGTGCTAAAAGAGGTGGAGTTATGCAGATCTAAAACGCGTGGATTGCAGCAGCAGCAAGCCGAAAAGTGCAGGCATGTGAGGGATCTAGAGGTTGACAGCATGTCTTCTTAACGGGAGTCCAGGTGGCCATCTCCACAAATGGACTTTTCAGAATCCTTGGGTGGCACCGTAGTCGGAAACCAATTCTGGTTATCGCTTCTCGGCCTTTTGGCTAAGATCAAGTGTAGTATCTGTTCTTATCAGTTTAATATCTGATACGTCCCCTATCTGGGGACCATATATTAAATGGATTTTTAGAACAGGGAGATGGAAAAAGAGCTTGCTCTGTCCACTCCACGCATTGACCTGGTATTGCAGTATCTCCAGGACCGGTGCACCCCTTCTTTAATGCAGTTTCTAAAATCAGAAAGAATTGAATTCAATGCTTTTTGTTCATTTTGCTTGTTTGTCGGATTTTGGGATGGACTCTTTGGCTTTGCTTTTCTTCTCCTCATTGGATTTTTCATGTTAAAAGTTGCAGAAGCCAGATGACAAGCTCATTTTGGTTCAACTTCAGCAACTGTGCATTGCATTGCCATGTAATGTAATGTAATGCAATGCTATCTATCTAGCTCTCCCTCTATACTTCTTTTGGATAAACAGACATATTAGGCAAGCATTTTGGAGCTTTCAACTAAATAACTACAGGTGGTGAGATAAGCTGCACAATATAATTGACCTTTCAGTATATTGTTGCACACACACCATCTATTTAGCAAATGCCCTTGTTATCAACAGCAGCCTTTTAAACTCACCTGAGCTAACAGGTATGTGAGCTGGTTACTCTGCTGCGCTTAAAATTTCTTTTTTGGTTTGCTACAATGCCTTTTCTGAAACGTTGTCTCCCTCTGCTGGAACACTGACTTCTTTCATTTAATGCCTGCAGACTATAAAAGAGAAACCAACCCAAAAAGTTTGGTTGATTAGTCTGTGGCATTCTTTTAAACTGTTGCTTATGGCGGTCTCTGTGAGCTTCTCAGTGACATTCAGCCATCCAGGTATCCCGCCTGCAGTAGACGGAATGTGGCAATGGAACGTTGGCTGCGCGTGTCATAATAGGCTCTGAGCCTTTATATACCTGCGCACAGCAGCAGCCACCTTCAGTCTGCTGCTGGACAGCCAGCAGCTGCAGCAGCAGAGGTAATTAATCAGCAACCCTCCTGCTAAGGGTAGACAGCTGCTCGTTCCACCCCCCCCCCCCCGCCTTAATTGGTTCTCCTCCCTTCCAACGGTGTTGAGGCGGGTGGGAACAGCCGGGGGTTGAGGGTACTGTGCTAAAAGAGGTGGAGTTATGCAGATCTAAAACGCGTGGATTGCAGCAGCAGCAAGCCGAAAAGTGCAGGCATGTGAGGGATCTAGAGGTTGACAGCATGTCTTCTTAACGGGAGTCCAGGTGGCCATCTCCACAAATGGACTTTTCAGAATCCTTGGGTGGCACCGTAGTCGGAAACCAATTCTGGTTATCGCTTCTCGGCCTTTTGGCTAAGATCAAGTGTAGTATCTGTTCTTATCAGTTTAATATCTGATACGTCCCCTATCTGGGGACCATATATTAAATGGATTTTTAGAACAGGGAGATGGAAAAAGAGCTTGCTCTGTCCACTCCACGCATTGACCTGGTATTGCAGTATCTCCAGGACCGGTGCACCCCTTCTTTAATGCAGTTTCTAAAATCAGAAAGAATTGAATTCAATGCTTTTTGTTCATTTTGCTTGTTTGTCGGATTTTGGGATGGACTCTTTGGCTTTGCTTTTCTTCTCCTCATTGGATTTTTCATGTTAAAAGTTGCAGAAGCCAGATGACAAGCTCATTTTGGTTCAACTTCAGCAACTGTGCATTGCATTGCCATGTTATGTAATGTAATGCAATGCTATCTATCTAGCTCTCCCTCTATACTTCCTTTTGGATAAACAGACATATTAGGCAAGCATTTTGGAGCTTTCACCTAAATAACTACAGGTGGTGAGATAAGCTGCAAAATATAATTGACCTTTCAGTATATTGTTGCACACACACCATCTATTTAGCAAATGCCCTTGTTATCAACAGCAGCCTTTTAAACTCACCTGAGCTAACAGGTATGTGAGCTGGTTACTCTGCTGCGCTTAAAATTTCTTTTTTGGTTTGCTACAATGCCTTTTCTGAAACGTTGTCTCCCTCTGCTGGAACACTGACTTCTTTCATTTAATGCCTGCAGACTATAAAAGAGAAACCAACCCAAAAAGTTTGGTTGATTAGTCTGTGGCATTCTTTTAAACTGTTGCTTATGGCGGTCTCTGTGAGCTTCTCAGTGACATTCAGCCATCCAGGTATCCCGCCTGCAGTAGACGGAATGTGGCAATGGAACGCTGGCTGCGCGTGTCATAATAGGCTCTGAGCCTTTATATACCTGCGCACAGCAGCAGCCACCTTCAGTCTGCTGCTGGACAGCCAGCAGCAGCAGCAGCAGGAGAGGTAATTAATCAGCAACCCTCCTGCTAAGGGTAGACAGCTGCTCGTTCCACCCCCCCCCCCCGCCTTAATTGGTTATCCTCCCTTCCAACGGTGTTGAGGCGGGTGGGAACAGCCGGGGGTTGAGGGTACTGTGCTAAAAGAGGTGGAGTTATGCAGATCTAAAACGCGTGGATTGCAGCAGCAGCAAGCCGAAAAGTGCAGGCATGTGAGGGATCTAGAGGTTGACAGCATGTCTTCTTAACGGGAGTCCAGGTGGCCATCTCCACAAATGGACTTTTCAGAATCCTTGGGTGGCACCGTAGTCGGAAACCAATTCTGGTTATCGCTTCTCGGCCTTTTGGCTAAGATCAAGTGTAGTATCTGTTCTTATCAGTTTAATATCTGATACGTCCCCTATCTGGGGACCATATATTAAATGGATTTTTAGAACAGGGAGATGGAAAAAGAGCTTGCTCTGTCCACTCCACGCATTGACCTGGTATTGCAGTATCTCCAGGACCGGTGCACCCCTTCTTTAATGCAGTTTCTAAAATCAGAAAGAATTGAATTCAATGCTTTTTGTTCATTTTGCTTGTTTGTCGGATTTTGGGATGGACTCTTTGGCTTTGCTTTTCTTCTCCTCATTGGATTTTTCATGTTAAAAGTTGCAGAAGCCAGATGACAAGCTCATTTTGGTTCAACTTCAGCAACTGTGCATTGCATTGCCATGTTATGTAATGTAATGCAATGCTATCTATCTAGCTCTCCCTCTATACTTCCTTTTGGATAAACAGACATATTAGGCAAGCATTTTGGAGCTTTCACCTAAATAACTACAGGTGGTGAGATAAGCTGCAAAATATAATTGACCTTTCAGTATATTGTTGCACACACACCATCTATTTAGCAAATGCCCTTGTTATCAACAGCAGCCTTTTAAACTCACCTGAGCTAACAGGTATGTGAGCTGGTTACTCTGCTGCGCTTAAAATTTCTTTTTTGGTTTGCTACAATGCCTTTTCTGAAACGTTGTCTCCCTCTGCTGGAACACTGACTTCTTTCATTTAATGCCTGCAGACTATAAAAGAGAAACCAACCCAAAAAGTTTGGTTGATTAGTCTGTGGCATTCTTTTAAACTGTTGCTTATGGCGGTCTCTGTGAGCTTCTCAGTGACATTCAGCCATCCAGGTATCCCGCCTGCAGTAGACGGAATGTGGCAATGGAACGCTGGCTGCGCGTGTCATAATAGGCTCTGAGCCTTTATATACCTGCGCACAGCAGCAGCCACCTTCAGTCTGCTGCTGGACAGCCAGCAGCAGCAGCAGCAGGAGAGGTAATTAATCAGCAACCCTCCTGCTAAGGGTAGACAGCTGCTCGTTCCACCCCCCCCCCCCGCCTTAATTGGTTCTCCTCCCTTCCAACGGTGTTGAGGCGGGTGGGAACAGCCGGGGGTTGAGGGTACTGTGCTAAAAGAGGTGGAGTTATGCAGATCTAAAACGCGTGGATTGCAGCAGCAGCAAGCCGAAAAGTGCAGGCATGTGAGGGATCTAGAGGTTGACAGCATGTCTTCTTAACGGGAGTCCAGGTGGCCATCTCCACAAATGGACTTTTCAGAATCCTTGGGTGGCACCGTAGTCGGAAACCAATTCTGGTTATCGCTTCTCGGCCTTTTGGCTAAGATCAAGTGTAGTATCTGTTCTTATCAGTTTAATATCTGATACGTCCCCTATCTGGGGACCATATATTAAATGGATTTTTAGAACAGGGAGATGGAAAAAGAGCTTGCTCTGTCCACTCCACGCATTGACCTGGTATTGCAGTATCTCCAGGACCGGTGCACCCCTTCTTTAATGCAGTTTCTAAA
Source organism: Phyllobates terribilis (assembly GCF_046119375.1). Classification (NCBI taxonomy): domain Eukaryota; kingdom Metazoa; phylum Chordata; class Amphibia; order Anura; family Dendrobatidae; genus Phyllobates; species Phyllobates terribilis. The sequence continues at coordinate 8,494,622 of NW_027362800.1, read as the reverse complement.
ATCAGAAAGAATTGAATTCAATGCTTTTTGTTCATTTTGCTTGTTTGTCGGATTTTGGGATGGACTCTTTGGCTTTGCTTTTCTTCTCCTCATTGGATTTTTCATGTTAAAAGTTGCAGAAGCCAGATGACAAGCTCATTTTGGTTCAACTTCAGCAACTGTGCATTGCATTGCCATGTAATGTAATGTAATGCAATGCTATCTATCTAGCTCTCCCTCTATACTTCCTTTTGGATAAACAGACATATTAGGCAAGCATTTTGGAGCTTTCACCTAAATAACTACAGATGGTGAGATAAGCTGCACAATATAATTGACCTTTCAGTATATTGTTGCACACACACCATCTATTTAGCAAATGCCCTTGTTATCAACAGCAGCCTTTTAAACTCACCTGAGCTAACAGGTATGTGAGCTGGTTACTCTGCTGCGCTTAAAATTTCTTTTTTGGTTTGCTACAATGCCTTTTCTGAAACGTTGTCTCCCTCTGCTGGAACACTGACTTCTTTCATTTAATGCCTGCAGACTATAAAAGAGAAACCAACCCAAAAAGTTTGGTTGATTAGTCTGTGGCATTCTTTTAAACTGTTGCTTATGGCGGTCTCTGTGAGCTTCTCAGTGACAGTCAGCCATCCAGGTATCCCGCCTGCAGTAGACGGAATGTGGCAATGGAACGCTGGCTGCGCGTGTCATAATAGGCTCTGAGCCTTTATATACCTGCGCACAGCAGCAGCCACCTTCAGTCTGCTGCTGGACAGCCAGCAGCAGCAGCAGCAGGAGAGGTAATTAATCAGCAACCCTCCTGCTAAGGGTAGACAGCTGCTCGTTCCACACCCCCCCCCCGCCTTAATTGGTTCTCCTCCCTTCCAACGGTGTTGAGGCGGGTGGGAACAGCCGGGGGTTGAGGGTACTGTGCTAAAAGAGGTGGAGTTATGCAGATCTAAAACGCGTGGATTGCAGCAGCAGCAAGCCGAAAAGTGCAGGCATGTGAGGGATCTAGAGGTTGACAGCATGTCTTCTTAACGGGAGTCCAGGTGGCCATCTCCACAAATGGACTTTTCAGAATCCTTGGGTGGCACCGTAGTCGGAAACCAATTCTGGTTATCGCTTCTCGGCCTTTTGGCTAAGATCAAGTGTAGTATCTGTTCTTATCAGTTTAATATCTGATACGTCCCCTATCTGGGGACCATATATTAAATGGATTTTTAGAACAGGGAGATGGAAAAAGAGCTTGCTCTGTCCACTCCACGCATTGACCTGGTATTGCAGTATCTCCAGGACCGGTGCACCCCTTCTTTAATGCAGTTTCTAAAATCAGAAAGAATTGAATTCAATGCTTTTTGTTCATTTTGCTTGTTTGTCGGATTTTGGGATGGACTCTTTGGCTTTGCTTTTCTTCTCCTCATTGGATTTTTCATGTTAAAAGTTGCAGAAGCCAGATGACAAGCTCATTTTGGTTCAACTTCAGCAACTGTGCATTGCATTGCCATGTTATGTAATGTAATGCAATGCTATCTATCTAGCTCTCCCTCTATACTTCCTTTTGGATAAACAGACATATTAGGCAAGCATTTTGGAGCTTTCACCTAAATAACTACAGGTGGTGAGATAAGCTGCAAAATATAATTGACCTTTCAGTATATTGTTGCACACACACCATCTATTTAGCAAATGCCCTTGTTATCAACAGCAGCCTTTTAAACTCACCTGAGCTAACAGGTATGTGAGCTGGCTACTCTGCTGCGCTTAAAATTTCTTTTTTGGTTTGCTACAATGCCTTTTCTGAAACGTTGTCTCCCTCTGCTGGAACACTGACTTCTTTCATTTAATGCCTGCAGACTATAAAAGAGAAACCAACCCAAAAAGTTTGGTTGATTAGTCTGTGGCATTCTTTTAAACTGTTGCTTATGGCGGTCTCTGTGAGCTTCTCAGTGACATTCAGCCATCCAGGTATCCCGCCTGCAGTAGACGGAATGTGGCAATGGAACGCTGGCTGCGCGTGTCATAATAGGCTCTGAGCCTTTATATACCTGCGCACAGCAGCAGCCACCTTCAGTCTGCTGCTGGACAGCCAGCAGCAGCAGCAGCAGGAGAGGTAATTAATCAGCAACCCTCCTGCTAAGGGTAGACAGCTGCTCGTTCCACACCCCCCCCCCCCGCCTTAATTGGTTCTCCTCCCTTCCAACGGTGTTGAGGCGGGTGGGAACAGCCGGGGGTTGAGGGTACTGTGCTAAAAGAGGTGGAGTTATGCAGATCTAAAACGCGTGGATTGCAGCAGCAGCAAGCCGAAAAGTGCAGGCATGTGAGGGATCTAGAGGTTGACAGCATGTCTTCTTAACGGGAGTCCAGGTGGCCATCTCCACAAATGGACTTTTCAGAATCCTTGGGTGGCACCGTAGTCGGAAACCAATTCTGGTTATCGCTTCTCGGCCTTTTGGCTAAGATCAAGTGTAGTATCTGTTCTTATCAGTTTAATATCTGATACGTCCCCTATCTGGGGACCATATATTAAATGGATTTTTAGAACAGGGAGATGGAAAAAGAGCTTGCTCTGTCCACTCCACGCATTGACCTGGTATTGCAGTATCTCCAGGACCGGTGCACCCCTTCTTTAATGCAGTTTCTAAAATCAGAAAGAATTGAATTCAATGCTTTTTGTTCATTTTGCTTGTTTGTCGGATTTTGGGATGGACTCTTTGGCTTTGCTTTTCTTCTCCTCATTGGATTTTTCATGTTAAAAGTTGCAGAAGCCAGATGACAAGCTCATTTTGGTTCAACTTCAGCAACTGTGCATTGCATTGCCATGTAATGTAATGTAATGCAATGCTATCTATCTAGCTCTCCCTCTATACTTCCTTTTGGATAAACAGACATATTAGGCAAGCATTTTGGAGCTTTCACCTAAATAACTACAGGTGGTGAGATAAGCTGCACAATATAATTGACCTTTCAGTATATTGTTGCACACACACCATCTATTTAGCAAATGCCCTTGTTATCAACAGCAGCCTTTTAAACTCACCTGAGCTAACAGGTATGTGAGCTGGTTACTCTGCTGCGCTTAAAATTTCTTTTTTGGTTTGCTACAATGCCTTTTCTGAAACGTTGTCTCCCTCTGCTGGAACACTGACTTCTTTCATTTAATGCCTGCAGACTATAAAAGAGAAACCAACCCAAAAAGTTTGGTTGATTAGTCTGTGGCATTCTTTTAAACTGTTGCTTATGGCGGTCTCTGTGAGCTTCTCAGTGACATTCAGCCATCCAGGTATCCCGCCTGCAGTAGACGGAATGTGGCAATGGAACGCTGGCTGCGCGTGTCATAATAGGCTCTGAGCCTTTATATACCTGCGCACAGCAGCAGCCACCTTCAGTCTGCTGCTGGACAGCCAGCAGCAGCAGCAGCAGGAGAGGTAATTAATCAGCAACCCTCCTGCTAAGGGTAGACAGCTGCTCGTTCCACCCCCCCCCGCCTTAATTGGTTCTCCTCCCTTCCAACGGTGTTGAGGCGGGTGGGAACAGCCGGGGGTTGAGGGTAATGTGCTAAAAGAGGTGGAGTTATGCAGATCTAAAACGCGTGGATTGCAGTAGCAGCAAGCCGAAAAGTGCAGGCATGTGAGGGATCTAGAGGTTGACAGCATGTCTTCTTAACGGGAGTCCAGGTGGCCATCTCCACAAATGGACTTTTCAGAATCCTTGGGTGGCACCGTAGTCGGAAACCAATTCTGGTTATCGCTTCTCGGCCTTTTGGCTAAGATCAAGTGTAGTATCTTTCGAAAAGGCGGTTTTGGATGTTGGCCGCCCTAGTAGATTGATACATTATGCACACTGGGGTTTAGGCGCTTGTTAGTACGCCAGGTGGCTAATATAGTCATCTGGTGGAAAGCATGGCCCCCCAGGATCGACGCCATTGGGCCGGGGAAGATCGAAAGCCCGAAGTGTGAAGTGCCCCAGGAGTGGTGACCCTGGGGTGCCTTAACTCACTGGGATTGGGAACCCCACTTGAGTTTATGGCACATTTGCACAAGCACTTCAAATTTTCTTTCTTCGCACACACCCTTATTCCGGGCCTTCTGGCCTTAGGATGGGGAATTTTTCAATTCCCGGTCGAAGGTCCGGGCAGTATTATACTGTGAAACCTTCACTATTTATTTAATTTCTTTGTCACTGTGTGTCCACTTATTCACGTGTGTCACGTCCTACTAGGATTTTGTCGGGATGCGGTTCCCTTACGGGTTCCTCTCTTGGCAGGTCTAGGGGGGGAGTGTGTGGCCATCAGGTTCCGCTCCCCCCTGAACCCCCCTGGCTCTCCTCTTTCGGGAGGAGAGCGTTGTTGGCTCCCCTCTTCCGGGAGGGGAGCACAGTCTTTGGCTCCCAGTGCCTTGCTCCGGTGAGAACTCGGGCAGGTGCTGGGGGTAAGATTGGGTCGCCTCTGGCTTCGGCTGGAGGTGGCTTTTTGTCCCTGTTCCTCGCTGTGGCCTTTTGGCTCGGAGGGACGGGGAATGGTTTGGGGGACCCTTCTCCTTTTGGAGAGGGTTTCAAGAAGACCAGCATCCTAGTGCACTTTTTTTGTGGCACTTGTCACTTTTTTAAGCGCACTCGGGTTTTGTACACGAATTCGGGCTTTCGATAAAAAAAAAAAATCTGTTCTTATCAGTTTAATATCTGATACGTCCCCTATCTGGGGACCATATATTAAATGGATTTTTAGAACAGGGAGATGGAAAAAGAGCTTGCTCTGTCCACTCCACGCATTGACCTGGTATTGCAGTATCTCCAGGACCGGTGCACCCCTTCTTTAATGCAGTTTCTAAAATCAGAAAGAATTGAATTCAATGCTTTTTGTTCATTTTGCTTGTTTGTCGGATTTTGGGATGGACTCTTTGGCTTTGCTTTTCTTCTCCTCATTGGATTTTTCATGTTAAAAGTTGCAGAAGCCAGATGACAAGCTCATTTTGGTTCAACTTCAGCAACTGTGCATTGCATTGCCATGTAATGTAATGTAATGCAATGCTATCTATCTAGCTCTCCCTCTATACTTCCTTTTGGATAAACAGACATATTAGGCAAGCATTTTGGAGCTTTCACCTAAATAACTACAGGTGGTGAGATAAGCTGCACAATATAATTGACCTTTCAGTATATTGTTGCACACACACCATCTATTTAGCAAATGCCCTTGTTATCAACAGCAGCCTTTTAAACTCACCTGAGCTAACAGGTATGTGAGCTGGTTACTCTGCTGCGCTTAAAATTTCTTTTTTGGTTTGCTACAATGCCTTTTCTGAAACGTTGTCTCCCTCTGCTGGAACACTGACTTCTTTCATTTAATGCCTGTAGACTATAAAAGAGAAACCAACCCAAAAAGTTTGGTTGATTAGTCTGTGGCATTCTTTTAAACTGTTGCTTATGGCGGTCTCTGTGAGCTTCTCAGTGACATTCAGCCATCCAGGTATCCCGCCTGCAGTAGACGGAATGTGGCAATGGAACGCTGGCTGCGCGTGTCATAATAGGCTCTGAGCCTTTATATACCTGCGCACAGCAGCAGCCACCTTCAGTCTGCTGCTGGACAGCCAGCAGCAGCAGCAGCAGGAGAGGTAATTAATCAGCAACCCTCCTCCTAAGGGTAGACAGCTGCTCGTTCCACCCCCCCCCCGCCTTAATTGGTTCTCCTCCCTTCCAACGGTGTTGAGGTGGGTGGGAACAGCCGGGGGTTGAGGGTACTGTGCTAAAAGAGGTGGAGTTATGCAGATCTAAAACGCGTGGATTGCAGCAGCAGCAAGCCGAAAAGTGCAGGCATGTGAGGGATCTAGAGGTTGACAGCATGTCTTCTTAACGGGAGTCCAGGTGGCCATCTCCACAAATGGACTTTTCAGAATCCTTGGGTGGCACCGTAGTCGGAAACCAATTCTGGTTATCGCTTCTCGGCCTTTTGGCTAAGATCAAGTGTAGTATCTGTTCTTATCAGTTTAATATCTGATAGGTCCCCTATCTGGGGACCATATATTAAATGGATTTTTAGAACAGGGAGATGGAAAAAGAGCTTGCTCTGTCCACTCCACGCATTGACCTGGTATTGCAGTATCTCCAGGACCGGTGCACCCCTTCTTTAATGCAGTTTCTAAAATCAGAAAGAATTGAATTCAATGCTTTTTGTTCATTTTGCTTGTTTATCGGATTTTGGGATGGACTCTTTGGCTTTGCTTTTCTTCTCCTCATTGGATTTTTCATGTTAAAAGTTGCAGAAGCCAGATGACAAGCTCATTTTGGTTCAACTTCAGCAACTGTGCATTGCATTGCCATGTAATGTAATGTAATGCAATGCTATCTATCTAGCTCTCCCTCTATACTTCCTTTTGGATAAACAGACATATTAGGCAAGCATTTTGGAGCTTTCACCTAAATAACTACAGGTGGTGAGATAAGCTGCACAATATAATTGACCTTTCAGTATATTGTTGCACACACACCATCTATTTAGCAAATGCCCTTGTTATCAACAGCAGCCTTTTAAACTCACCTGAGCTAACAGGTATGTGAGCTGGTTACTCTGCTGCGCTTAAAATTTCTTTTTTGGTTTGTTACAATGCCTTTTCTGAAACGTTGTCTCCCTCTGCTGGAACACTGACTTCTTTCATTTAATGCCTGCAGACTATAAAAGAGAAACCAACCCAAAAAGTTTGGTTGATTAGTCTGTGGCATTCTTTTAAACTGTTGCTTATGGCGGTCTCTGTGAGCTTCTCAGTGACATTCAGCCATCCAGGTATCCCGCCTGCAGTAGACGGAATGTGGCAATGGAACGCTGGCTGCGCGTGTCATAATAGGCTCTGAGCCTTTATATACCTGCGCACAGCAGCAGCCACCTTCAGTCTGCTGCTGGACAGCCAGCAGCAGCAGCAGCAGGAGAGGTAATTAATCAGCAACCCTCCTGCTAAGGGTAGACAGCTGCTCGTTCCACCCCCCCCCCCGCCTTAATTGGTTCTCCTCCCTTCCAACGGTGTTGAGGCGGGTGGGAACAGCCGGGGGTTGAGGGTACTGTGCTAAAAGAGGTGGAGTTATGCAGATCTAAAACGCGTGGATTGCAGCAGCAGCAAGCCAAAAAGTGCAGGCATGTGAGGGATCTAGAGGTTGACAGCATGTCTTCTTAACGGGAGTCCAGGTGGCCATCTCCACAAATGGACTTTTCAGAATCCTTGGGTGGCACGTAGTCGGAAACCAATTCTGGTTATCGCTTCTCGGCCTTTTGGCTAAGATCAAGTGTAGTATCTGTTCTTTTAAGAACACAAGAGCTACGATCTACACTTGACGAGAGCGATCGAACTCGGAAGGAGAAGAGCTTCGGAGCCCAGCTGACATCGGAGAAGGAAGGCGGATATCGGTGGGAGGAAGAAGCTCTAAAGAATCCAGAAGAAGACGAAGACTCGGAGAAGAATCGGGCTGTACTGTGGAATCTTCGAGGAAGAAAATCATCGAGACAAAGACCTTTCGGGGAATTTGTCCAGAACACGACGGGAGAAGAATCTGCATAGCTCCACCCATTCCGGGAAGAGTTCCAGATCCAGCTCCAAGAAGTAACTGCAGGAGGAAAGCCATGGCAAGCGCTGCGAGGAAGGCTGAAAAGAAGAGCCTGGAGCAGGGGACAGCCAGGAGGGCCCAGCCAGGAGCCGATTCTGACCCCAAGGACTCTGCCTTCACGACTGGCCAGCAGAAGGGAAACCAGAAGCCCCGCCACGAAGCTCCAGCCCTGGAGCCATGGATGCGGCAGACGGTGGCCCTGAAGCTGAAGGAAGTGGATGGGAGGGTGCCGGACATGTCCTCGGACGTGTTCTGCCAGAAGATGCTGCTGGATCGAGGCTTCTCCAGGTCGGACACCCTCAGCATCCAGACCTTCTTGACGGGGATCTTCTTCGTCACCTTCGCCACTGTGAACACCTGCAGGAGGTTCTGGGAAATGGTAAGCGCAAAAGGACCGGATAATTCTTTCTCTGCCTTTACAGGTAGCTGCCCTATCCAGAGGGACGAAAGGAGGATCACGGTCTCCATGCGCAACCCGCACACCCCAGGCCAAGACATCTGTACCTTCCTGAGACGCTTCTGTTTGGTTGTGAAGGAACCCTCTCACATCCTGAATGGACTCGGCTTCTGGACAGGTAAGTGGTCGGTGACCGTTAGACTTCACAGGGACCTGGCGTACTCAGACGGACTTCGGCACCTGCCCCCGACATTCTCCCTGGGCAACTCCTACGGCCTCATCTATTACCCGGACATGCCGCGGAACTGCAGGAGATGCGGCAAGAACGGCCACGAGATGAAGGACTGCAAGGAGGATGCCTGCAGGATTTGTCGAGTGACGGGACACAGCTCGAAGGACTGCCCGAAGAAGACGTCCTGCAACCTGTGTGGGCTGGCGGCTCATCTATACAAGGATTGCCCCAAGCGTGAGAGATCCTGGGCATCGGTGGTTGCGACGACCCCAGCTCCGGAGGACAAGGCCCCGACGACCAGGCCTGTGAAGGTCAAGGACGCGACGACCAAGGCCCCAGCGGCCAAGGCCGAGACGACCAAGGCCAAAGCGGTCAAGGAGTCGGTGGCCAAAGCCCCAGCGACGGTCCCAACAGCTCCGAAGCAGAAGAAAAAGTCAAAGGAGGGTAAGAGTTCTGTCACCCCTCTCTCGATCCCTCCCCCTGCCACCCCCGTCCAATCCCCCCCCACCCCGGCCACCCCTGCTGAGGATTCCACTTCCTCTTCCTCCTTCCCCTACTCCTCAGCAGGTGTCCTTTCCCCTGCCCCGGCAGCCACTCTCCCTCCCCAGACCATGGTAGCGGTGGAATTAACCTTTCCTCCACCCGCCGCTATCTATTCCGAGGAGGATTTTCCCCTTCTTGTCTCCCCAGTTCCAACCCGGGGAAAGAGGAAGGTGGAGGACAGCCCTGCTACTGAATCCTCCAAAAAGAAGATTCTGGATTTCGTAGGCGAAAAGGAGGATACCCTCCCTGAGCCAGAAGAGATGGAGCACATGGTTGAGACCCTGGTGGCCGAGCCAGAAGAGGAGGAACTGGTGGTCGCCGAGATCGAGGCCGCGCTGCTTGACCAGATGGAGGAAGAGGGCCAGCTGGTGATCCCGTCACCAGCAGTCAACACCGACGAGGGACCACCCGACCGGAGTGGTAACTAAGGTGTATTGCCTGCGCTAACTTTTTCTTTTTTCCCTACATGATGGCTAATATTAAGTTATTTTCCATTAATGTCAGGAGCATCAAGGACAAGTTCAGACGTCAGACTATTTATGCCTTCCTTACTTCCCAGTTGTGTGATGTTTATATGTTGCAGGAATGTTCCCTTCCCTCCTCTAGGTCCTTCAAACATCTGGCCAGGGAGTGGTCCCACGGTCCATCCTACTGGTCCGGTGGGGGTGACTGCAAGTCTGCGGGGGTCGCAATTCTGATCAGGGGGGGCGCATTCACGCTTGAGTCCGTCCAGGAGCTCATCTGCGGCAGGGCTCTTGTTGTAGATGGCAACTGGGCAGGAGAACCTGTCAGGTTCATCAACGTGTATGCGTCCCCACTGAAGAATGAGCGTTTGGAGCTTTTCCAGACCCTGCGGCTTCAGCTTGCCACCACCAGGACCTTAGTGATGGCCGGGGATTTCAACTGCCCCATCGAGGAGGATGGTCGTAGTTCTGGCACATCTGCCAAGTTGGACATCACGTCCAAGCTGCTCATCGAGATGGTAACCGAGGCCTCTCTTCAGGACGTGGTGGGCTCCATGGGGAGAGGCTCCACGAACTATTCGTGGAGCCGACCCGATGGCTCACTCCGCTCCAGGATTGACTTTGTGTTCACCTCTCGGGCAGTCAGGCAGAGTAGGCACTCGATGGTCCCCTGCTTCTTCTCCGACCACAGAGCCATTCACTTACAAGGTGTCCTCGGCGACGGTTTTCCGTCCGGCCCCGGCTCCTGGAAGCTGAATTGTGCTCTGCTGGCTCAGGATGAAGTCGTGGAGGAGCTGAGAGCAGCCTACGCAATGTGGCAGTCCTACAAGGGTAGCTTCCAAACAGTCTCTGATTGGTGGGAATATGTTAAACTTGAGTTTCGCTGTTTCTTTCAGGCCAAGGGTCGACAACAGGCGTGTGAGAAGAGGAGGGACTTCAGAGGGCTGCAGCGCGAGCTGCGGTCGCTGCAGGACCTTCTTCACTGCGGCTGGGACGTGAGGGAGGAGCTGGAGGAGACCAAGAAGAGCCTGAAAAGGCACTTTGAGGAGGAGTCCAAGCGAATCATCTTCCGTTCCAAAGTGGAGAATCTGGAGAAGGGTGAGAAATGTAACTCATTCTTTTTCAGGAAACTTCATGCCGGTCACACGCCCCTGAACGAGCTGCGAGACGAGAGCGGAAACATGCGACGTGGGAAGGAGGACGTGATGAGGGTCGTCAGCGACTTCTACAGCGAACTCTACTCCCACAAGACTACCGACCCCGACGCTGCTGATAAGTTCCTGTCAGGTATCACTAACCATCTTGATCCTGCAGGCACGGCAGCCTTGGACAAACCTCTGATGGTGGGCGAATTGCTCTCTGCCGCTAAATCCTTTAGGACCGGCAGGACCCCGGGCAGTGATGGTCTTCCAGCGGAGCTCTATGTAGCGCTGGGAGACCTCATCTGTCCGGACCTGTTGGACCTGTACGAGGAGATGGTGGTGGAGGGTAGAATGCCTCCATCTTTGAGGGAAGGAATGGTCATGATCCTGTACAAGCGGAAGGGAGAGAGGTGCGACCTGAGGAATTGGCGTCCCATCACTCTGCTCAACGTGGACTACAAGATCCTGGCCAAGACGATGGCGACACGACTTAAGACGGTCATCGGACGGATCATCAAACCGGACCAGACCTGCGGCATCCCTGGACGTCGCATCGCAGACAGCCTCGCTCTCGTGCGGGACACGGTCGAGTACATCAAGGTCCGCCGCGCACACGCGGCCCTGGTCTCCTTGGATCAGGAGAAGGCCTTCGACCGGGTTTCCCACGAGTTCATGGGCCGAGCTCTGCACCGGTTAGGTTTGGGTAACATGTTTTGTTCGTATGTCCGTCTGATGTATTTTGATATCCACAGCTCGGTGTTGGTGAACGGCTGGAAGACTGACCCCTTCCCTGTCCTCTCTGGGGTCAGACAAGGCTGCCCTCTATCACCTCTTCTTTTTGTTTGTGTTATAGAACTCTTCGCAGAGGCTATCCGGCAGAATGGAGAGATCAGAGGGATCACCGCACCGGGTCCGGGACGACACGAGGTCAAGTGCTCGCTCTACATGGACGACGTCACCGTCTTCTGCGCTGATCGTGGTTCAGTCGACGCCCTCGTCCAGACGTGTGAGAGGTTCGGCCGGGCTTCAGGGGCCAAAGTCAACTGCAGGAAGTCGGAAGCCATGCTCTTCGGGGATTGGCAGCCGGCCTCCTCCGCCCCCTTCCCCTTCAACATTCAACCGGATTTCCTCAAGGTGCTGGGAGTCTGGTTCGGGAAGGAAGGAGCGGCCCTCAAGTCCTGGCAAGAACGCTTGGCCAAAGTGAAGCAACGGATCGGACTCTGGAGCCTCAGACACCTCACTTGTGAGGGTAAGGCACTCGTCCTGCGTAATGAGGTCCTGCCCGTCTTGCAGTACACGGCGCAGGCCTGGCCCCCACACGTCACTGTGTGCAGGGCCATTACCAGGACAGTGTTTCACTTTGTCTGGGGATCCAAGATGGACAGAGTCAGGCGGGCCATCATGTACAAGGAGCCTCGCAAGGGTGGGAAGGGCGTTCCAGATATCCCCACCCTCCTGCGATCCTCTTTTGTGTGTGATTGTGTCCGCCGGACTTTGCAAGTCAAGAATGGCTCCGCGGGCAGGTCCATGTCTCGCTTCTTCCTGCTTCCTCTTTGGAGGCGACTCGGCTGGGACAAGTGGGACAGCTCCTTCCCCTACAACTGGACGACGCCATGGTTCTACGGAGACGTCGTTCGATTTGTGGGGGAACATCAACTGGAGGGACTCAAGCCCGACTTGTGGAAGCCCAAAACTATCCACAAGCTCATCAGAGCCAAGGATGACGTGGAGAACATCACAGGACTTCACCAGGACACGCTGGAGACTGTGTGGACAAATGTGTCGTCTGACAGGCTGACCAACGGGCACAAGGACTTGTCGTGGATGGCGATTCAGGGCGGACTGCCCGTCCGGTCATTCATGCATGCCCGGAACCTGTGCAAGACCCGGTACTGCCCAAGGTGCCCCTTCGTGGAGGAAACATCTTTGCACACTTTTTGGGACTGCGGATTTGCACAGCGCCTGTTGACTGCCCTTGAGGACGACCTGAGGAACTCTGTCCCCAGGGCGAGCCTATCGCACCATTCTGTGCTTTACGGACTCTTCCCTGGGGTTCATACCGTCGGAGCCATCCAGGAGGCTTGGCGCCTTATGAACTGCTTCAAGGATGCCGTTTGGGTCGCCAGGAACCGGCTCATCTTGAGGAGGGAGAGGATGTCCATCCAGGACTGCCGCAGGCTGATCCACAGCCTGCTCAGAGACTATTCCATCGTGGACGGTCCGGAGGACGAGGATGAGGACTAAACCCCTCCTCCCCCTCTCCCCTTATGTGTCTTGTCTTTCAATAAAGCTTCGGGCCTGTGATTTTCCCCTCCCCATCCCCTTTTTCCCAATCCCCATCCCTTATCACGATTCGTCGTACTGTATTGATTGACATGCTTTTTCTTTCAGATTGAGTGTTTTGTGTAGCATAGGGGTGTGATGTGTCTAGTTAGTGCGTCGTATCCTCATGCTATGTAAATATGATGTAGAATTCTGTGTGTACTGGGCTGCGGCACTGTACACTGTCTGTTAACTTATTTTTTGTGCTAATAAAAGATATATTCAATCAAAAAATCTGTTCTTATCAGTTTAATATCTGATACGTCCCCTATCTGGGGACCATATATTAAATGGATTTTTAGAACAGGGAGATGGAAAAAGAGCTTGCTCTGTCCACTCCACGCATTGACCTGGTATTGCAGTATCTCCAGGACCGGTGCACCCCTTCTTTAATGCAGTTTCTAAAATCAGGAAGAATTGAATTCAATGCTTTTTGTTCATTTTGCTTGTTTGTCGGATTTTGGGATGGACTCTTTGGCTTTGCTTTTCTTCTCCTCATTGGATTTTTCATGTTAAAAGTTGCAGAAGCCAGATGACAAGCTCATTTTGGTTCAACTTCAGCAACTGTGCATTGCATTGCCATGTAATGTAATGTAATGCAATGCTATCTATCTAGCTCTCCCTCTATACTTCCTTTTGGATAAACAGACATATTAGGCAAGCATTTTGGAGCTTTCACCTAAATAACTACAGGTGGTGAGATAAGCTGCACAATATAATTGACCTTTCAGTATATTGTTGCACACACACCATCTATTTAGCAAATGCCCTTGTTATCAACAGCAGCCTTTTAAACTCACCTGAGCTAACAGGTATGTGAGCTGGTTACTCTGCTGCGCTTAAAATTTCTTTTTTGGTTTGCTACAATGCCTTTTCTGAAACGTTGTCTCCCTCTGCTGGAACACTGACTTCTTTCATTTAATGCCTGCAGACTATAAAAGAGAAACCAACCCAAAAAGTTTGGTTGATTAGTCTGTGGCATTCTTTTAAACTGTTGCTTATGGCGGTCTCTGTGAGCTTCTCAGTGACATTCAGCCATCCAGGTATCCCGCCTGCAGTAGACGGAATGTGGCAATGGAACGCTGGCTGCGCGTGTCATAATAGGCTCTGAGCCTTTATATACCTGCGCACAGCAGCAGCCACCTTCAGTCTGCTGCTGGACAGCCAGCAGCAGCAGCAGGAGAGGTAATTAATCAGCAACCCTCCTGCTAAGGGTAGACAGCTGCTCGTTCCACCCCCCCCCCCCGCCTTAATTGGTTCTCCTCCCTTCCAACGGTGTTGAGGCGGGTGGGAACAGCCGGGGGTTGAGGGTACTGTGCTAAAAGAGGTGGAGTTATGCAGATGTAAAACGCGTGGATTGCAGCAGCAGCAAGCCGAAAAGTGCAGGCATGTGAGGGATCTAGAGGTTGACAGCATGTCTTCTTAACGGGAGTCCAGGTGGCCATCTCCACAAATGGACTTTTCAGAATCCTTGGGTGGCACCGTAGTCGGAAACCAATTCTGGTTATCGCTTCTCGGCCTTTTGGCTAAGATCAAGTGTAGTATCTGTTCTTATCAGTTTAATATCTGATACGTCCCCTATCTGGGGACCATATATTAAATGGATTTTTAGAACAGGGAGATGGAAAAAGAGCTTGCTCTGTCCACTCCACGCATTGACCTGGTATTGCAGTATCTCCAGGACCGGTGCACCCCTTCTTTAATGCAGTTTCTAAAATCAGAAAGAATTGAATTCAATGCTTTTTGTTCATTTTGCTTGTTTGTCGGATTTTGGGATGGACTCTTTGGCTTTGCTTTTCTTCTCCTCATTGGATTTTTCATGTTAAAAGTTGCAGAAGCCAGATGACAAGCTCATTTTGGTTCAACTTCAGCAACTGTGCATTGCATTGCCATGTAATGTAATGTAATGCAATGCTATCTATCTAGCTCTCCCTCTATACTTCCTTTTGGATAAACAGACATACTAGGCAAGCATTTTGGAGCTTTCACCTAAATAACTACAGGTGGTGAGATAAGCTGCACAATATAATTGACCTTTCAGTATATTGTTGCACACACACCATCTATTTAGCAAATGCCCTTGTTATCAACAGCAGCCTTTTAAACTCACCTGAGCTAACAGGTATGTGAGCTGGTTACTCTGCTGCGCTTAAAATTTCTTTTTTGGTTTGCTACAATGCCTTTTCTGAAACGTTGTCTCCCTCTGCTGGAACACTGACTTCTTTCATTTAATGCCTGCAGACTATAAAAGAGAAACCAACCCAAAAAGTTTGGTTGATTAGTCTGTGGCATTCTTTTAAACTGTTGCTTATGGCGGTCTCTGTGAGCTTCTCAGTGACATTCAGCCATCCAGGTATCCCGCCTGCAGTAGACGGAATGTGGCAATGGAACGGTGGCTGCGCGTGTCATAATAGGCTCTGAGCCTTTATATACCTGCGCACAGCAGCAGCCACCTTCAGTCTGCTGCTGGACAGCCAGCAGCAGCAGCAGCAGGAGAGGTAATTAATCAGCAACCCTCCTGCTAAGGGTAGACAGCTGCTCGTTCCACCCCCCACCCCCGCCTTAATTGGTTCTCCTCCCTTCCAACGGTGTTGAGGCGGGTGGGAACAGCCGGGGGTTGAGGGTACTGTGCTAAAAGAGGTGGAGTTATGCAGATGTAAAACGCGTGGATTGCAGCAGCAGCAAGCCGAAAAGTGCAGGCATGTGAGGGATCTAGAGGTTGACAGCATGTCTTCTTAACGGGAGTCCAGGTGGCCATCTCCACAAATGGACTTTTCAGAATCCTTGGGTGGCACCGTAGTCGGAAACCAATTCTGGTTATCGCTTCTCGGCCTTTTGGCTAAGATCAAGTGTAGTATCTGTTCTTATCAGTTTAATATCTGATACGTCCCCTATCTGGGGACCATATATTAAATGGATTTTTAGAAGAGGGAGATGGAAAAAGAGCTTGCTCTGTCCACTCCACGCATTGACCTGGTATTGCAGTATCTCCAGGACCGGTGCACCCCTTCTTTAATGCAGTTTCTAAAATCAGAAAGAATTGAATTCAATGCTTTTTGTTCATTTTGCTTGTTTGTCGGATTTTGGGATGGACTCTTTGGCTTTGCTTTTCTTCTCCTCATTGGATTTTTCATGTTAAAAGTTGCAGAAGCCAGATGACAAGCTCATTTTGGTTCAACTTCAGCAACTGTGCATTGCATTGCCATGTAATGTAATGTAATGCAATGCTATCTATCTAGCTCTCCCTCTATACTTCCTTTTGGATAAACAGACATATTAGGCAAGCATTTTGGAGCTTTCACCTAAATAACTACAGGTGGTGAGATAAGCTGCACAATATAATTGACCTTTCAGTATATTGTTGCACACACACCATCTATTTAGCAAATGCCCTTGTTATCAACAGCAGCCTTTTAAACTCACCTGAGCTAACAGGTATGTGAGCTGGTTACTCTGCTGCGCTTAAAATTTCTTTTTTGGTTTGCTACAATGCCTTTTCTGAAACGTTGTCTCCCTCTGCTGTAACACTGACTTCTTTCATTTAATGCCTGCAGACTATAAAAGAGAAACCAACCCAAAAAGTTTGGTTGATTAGTCTGTGGCATTCTTTTAAACTGTTGCTTATGGCGGTCTCTGTGAGCTTCTCAGTGACATTCAGCCATCCAGGTATCCCGCCTGCAGTAGACGGAATGTGGCAATGGAACGCTGGCTGCGCGTGTCATAATAGGCTCTGAGCCTTAATATACCTGCGCACAGCAGCAGCCACCTTCAGTCAGCTGCTGGACAGCCAGCAGCAGCAGCAGCAGGAGAGGTAATTAATCAGCAACCCTCCTGCTAAGGGTAGACAGCTGCTCGTTCCACCCCCCCCCCCCACGCCTTACTTGGTTCTCCTCCCTTCCAACGGTGTTGAGGCGGGTTGGAACAGCCGGGGGTTGAGGGTACTGTGCTAAAAGAGGTGGAGTTATGCAGATCTAAAACGCGTGGATTGCAGCAGCAGCAAGCCGAAAAGTGCAGGCATGTGAGGGATCTAGAGGTTGACAGCATGTCTTCTTAACGGGAGTCCAGGTGGCCATCTCCACAAATGGACTTTTCAGAATCCTTGGGTGGCACCGTAGTCGGAAACCAATTCTGGTTATCGCTTCTCGGCCTTTTGGCTAAGATCAAGTGTAGTATCTGTTCTTATCAGTTTAATATCTGATACGTCCCCTATATGGGGACCATATATTAAATGGATTTTTAGAACAGGGAGATGGAAAAAGAGCTTGCTCTGTCCACTCCACGCATTGACCTGGTATTGCAGTATCTCCAGGACCGGTGCACCCCTTCTTTAATGCAGTTTCTAAAATCAGAAAGAATTGAATTCAATGCTTTTTGTTCATTTTGCTTGTTTGTCGGATTTTGGGATGGACTCTTTGGCTTTGCTTTTCTTCTCCTCATTGGATTTTTCATGTTAAAAGTTGCAGAAGCCAGATGACAAGCTCATTTTGGTTCAACTTCAGCAACTGTGCATTGCATTGCCATGTAATGTAATGTAATGCAATGCTATCTATCTAGCTCTCCCTCTATACTTCCTTTTGGATAAACAGACATATTAGGCAAGCATTTTGGAGCTTTCACCTAAATAACTACAGGTGGTGAGATAAGCTGCACAATATAATTGACCTTTCAGTATATTGTTGCACACACACCATCTATTTAGCAAATGCCCTTGTTATCAACAGCAGCCTTTTAAACTCACCTGAGCTAACAGGTATGTGAGCTGGTTACTCTGCTGCGCTTAAAATTTCTTTTTTGGTTTGCTACAATGCCTTTTCTGAAACGTTGTCTCCCTCTGCTGGAACACTGACTTCTTTCATTTAATGCCTGCAGACTATAAAAGAGAAACCAACCCAAAAAGTTTGGTTGATTAGTCTGTGGCATTCTTTTAAACTGTTGCTTATGGCGGTCTCTGTGAGCTTCTCAGTGACATTCAGCCATCCAGGTATCCCGCCTGCAGTAGACGGAATGTGGCAATGGAACGCTGGCTGCGCGTGTCATAATAGGCTCTGAGCCTTTATATACCTGCGCACAGCAGCAGCCACCTTCAGTCTGCTGCTGGACAGCCAGCAGCAGCAGCAGCAGGAGAGGTAATTAATCAGCAACCCTCCTGCTAAGGGTAGACAGCTGCTCGTTCCACCCCCCCCCCGCCTTAATTGGTTCTCCTCCCTTCCAACGGTGTTGAGGCGGGTGGGAACAGCCGGGGGTTGAGGGTACTGTGCTAAAAGAGGTGGAGTTATGCAGATCTAAAACGCGTGGATTGCAGCAGCAGCAAGCCGAAAAGTGCAGGCATGTGAGGGATCTAGAGGTTGACAGCATGTCTTCTTAACGGGAGTCCAGGTGGCCATCTCCACAAATGGACTTTTCAGAATCCTTGGGTGGCACCGTAGTCGGAAACCAATTCTGGTTATGGCTTCTCGGCCTTTTGGCTAAGATCAAGTGTAGTATCTGTTCTTATCAGTTTAATATCTGATACGTCCCCTATCTGGGGACCATATATTAAATGGATTTTTAGAACAGGGAGATGGAAAAAGAGCTTGCTCTGTCCACTCCACGCATTGACCTGGTATTGCAGTATCTCCAGGACCGGTGCACCCCTTCTTTAATGCAGTTTCTAAAATCAGAAAGAATTGAATTCAATGCTTTTTGTTCATTTTGCTTGTTTGTCGGATTTTGGGATGGACTCTTTGGCTTTGCTTTTCTTCTCCTCATTGGATTTTTCATGTTAAAAGTTGTAGAAGCCAGATGACAAGCTCATTTTGGTTCAACTTCAGCAAGTGTGCATTGCATTGCCATGTAATGTAATGTAATGCAATGCTATCTATCTAGCTCTCCCTCTATACTTCCTTTTGGATAAACAGACATATTAGGCAAGCATTTTGGAGCTTTCACCTAAATAACTACAGGTGGTGAGATAAGCTGCACAATATAATTGACCTTTCAGTATATTGTTGCACACACACCATCTATTTAGCAAATGCCCTTGTTATCAACAGCAGCCTTTTAAACTCACCTGAGCTAACAGGTATGTGAGCTGGTTACTCTGCTGCGCTTAAAATTTCTTTTTTGGTTTGCTACAATGCCTTTTCTGAAACGTTGTCTCCCTCTGCTGGAACACTGACTTCTTTCATTTAATGCCTGCAGACTATAAAAGAGAAACCAACCCAAAAAGTTTGGTTGATTAGTCTGTGGCATTCTTTTAAACTGTTGCTTATGGCGGTCTCTGTGAGCTTCTCAGTGACATTCAGCCATCCAGGTATCCCGCCTGCAGTAGACGGAATGTGGCAATGGAACGCTGGCTGCGCGTGTCATAATAGGCTCTGAGCCTTTATATACCTGCGCACAGCAGCAGCCACCTTCAGTCTGCTGCTGGACAGCCAGCAGCAGCAGCAGCAGGAGAGGTAATTAATCAGCAACCCTCCTGCTAAGGGTAGACAGCTGCTCGTTCCACCCCCCCCCCCCCCCCCGCCTTAATTGGTTCTCCTCCCTTCGAACGGTGTTGAGGCGGGTGGGAACAGCCGGGGGTTGAGGGTACTGTGCTAAAAGAGGTGGAGTTATGCAGATCTAAAACGCGTGGATTGCAGCAGCAGCAAGCCGAAAAGTGCAGGCATGTGAGGGATCTAGAGGTTGACAGCATGTCTTCTTAACGGGAGTCCAGGTGGCCATCTCCACAAATGGACTTTTCAGAATCCTTGGGTGGCACCGTAGTTGGAAACCAATTCTGGTTATCGCTTCTCGGCCTTTTGGCTAAGATCAAGTGTAGTATCTGTTCTTATCAGTTTAATATCTGATACGTCCCCTATCTGGGGACCATATATTAAATGGATTTTTAGAACAGGGAGATGGAAAAAGAGCTTGCTCTGTCCACTCCACGCATTGACCTGGTATTGCAGTATCTCCAGGACCGGTGCACCCCTTCTTTAATGCAGTTTCTAAAATCAGAAAGAATTGAATTCAATGCTTTTTGTTCATTTTGCTTGTTTGTCGGATTTTGGGATGGACTCTTTGGCTTTGCTTTTCTTCTCCTCATTGGATTTTTCATGTTAAAAGTTGCAGAAGCCAGATGACAAGCTCATTTTGGTTCAACTTCAGCAACTGTGCATTGCATTGCCATGTAATGTAATGTAATGCAATGCTATCTATCTAGCTCTCCCTCTATACTTCCTTTTGGATAAACAGACATATTAGGCAAGCATTTTGGAGCTTTCACCTAAATAACTACAGGTGGTGAGATAAGCTGCACAATATAATTGACCTTTCAGTATATTGTTGCACACACACCATCTATTTAGCAAATGCCCTTGTTATCAACAGCAGCCTTTTAAACTCACCTGAGCTAACAGGTATGTGAGCTGGTTACTCTGCTGCGCTTAAAATTTCTTTTTTGGTTTGCTACAATGCCTTTTCTGAAACGTTGTCTCCCTCTGCTGGAACACTGACTTCTTTCATTTAATGCCTGCAGACTATAAAAGAGAAACCAACCCAAAAAGTTTGGTTGATTAGTCTGTGGCATTCTTTTAAACTGTTGCTTATGGCGGTCTCTGTGAGCTTCTCAGTGACATTCAGCCATCCAGGTATCCCGCCTGCAGTAGACGGAATGTGGCAATGGAACGCTGGCTGCGCGTGTCATAATAGGCTCTGAGCCTTTATATACCTGCGCACAGCAGCAGCCACCTTCAGTCTGCTGCTGGACAGCCAGCAGCAGCAGCAGCAGGAGAGGTAATTAATCAGCAACCCTCCTGCTAAGGGTAGACAGCTGCTCGTTCCACCCCCCCCCCCGCCTTAATTGGTTCTCCTCCCTTCCAACGGTGTTGAGGCGGGTGGGAACAGCCGGGGGTTGAGGGTACTGTGCTAAAAGAGGTGGAGTTATGCAGATCTAAAACGCGTGGATTGCAGCAGCAGCAAGCCGAAAAGTGCAGGCATGTGAGGGATCTAGAGGTTGACAGCATGTCTTCTTAACGGGAGTCCAGGTGGCCATCTCCACAAATGGACTTTTCAGAATCCTTGGGTGGCACCGTAGTCGGAAACCAATTCTGGTTATCGCTTCTCGGCCTTTTGGCTAAGATCAAGTGTAGTATCTGTTCTTATCAGTTTAATATCTGATACGTCCCCTATCTGGGGACCATATATTAAATGGATTTTTAGAACAGGGAGATGGAAAAAGAGCTTGCTCTGTCCACTCCACGCATTGACCTGGTATTGCAGTATCTCCAGGACCGGTGCACCCCTTCTTTAATGCAGTTTCTAAAATCAGAAAGAATTGAATTCAATGCTTTTTGTTCATTTTGCTTGTTTGTCGGATTTTGGGATGGACTCTTTGGCTTTGCTTTTCTTCTCCTCATTGGATTTTTCATGTTAAAAGTTGCAGAAGCCAGATGACAAGCTCATTTTGGTTCAACTTCAGCAACTGTGCATTGCATTGCCATGTAATGTAATGTAATGCAATGCTATCTATCTAGCTCTCCCTCTATACTTCCTTTTGGATAAACAGACATATTAGGCAAGCATTTTGGAGCTTTCACCTAAATAACTACAGGTGGTGAGATAAGCTGCACAATATAATTGACCTTTCAGTATATTGTTGCACACACACCATCTATTTAGCAAATGCCCTTGTTATCAACAGCAGCCTTTTAAACTCACCTGAGCTAACAGGTATGTGAGCTGGTTACTCTGCTGCGCTTAAAATTTCTTTTTTGGTTTGCTACAATGCCTTTTCTGAAACGTTGTCTCCCTCTGCTGGAACACTGACTTCTTTCATTTAATGCCTGCAGACTATAAAAGAGAAACCAACCCAAAAAGTTTGGTTGATTAGTCTGTGGCATTCTTTTAAACTGTTGCTTATGGCGGTCTCTGTGAGCTTCTCAGTGACATTCAGCCATCCAGGTATCCCGCCTGCAGTAGACGGAATGTGGCAATGGAACGCTGGCTGCGCGTGTCATAATAGGCTCTGAGCCTTTATATACCTGCGCACAGCAGCAGCCACCTTCAGTCTGCTGCTGGACAGCCAGCAGCAGCAGCAGCAGGAGAGGTAATTAATCAGCAACCCTCCTGCTAAGGGTAGACAGCTGCTCGTTCCACCCCCCCCCCCCGCCTTAATTGGTTCTCCTCCCTTCCAACGGTGTTGAGGCGGGTGGGAACAGCCGGGGGTTGAGGGTACTGTGCTAAAAGAGGTGGAGTTATGCAGATCTAAAACGCGTGGATTGCAGCAGCAGCAAGCCGAAAAGTGCAGGCATGTGAGGGATCTAGAGGTTGACAGCATGTCTTCTTAACGGGAGTCCAGGTGGCCATCTCCACAAATGGACTTTTCAGAATCCTTGGGTGGCACCGTAGTCGGAAACCAATTCTGGTTATCGCTTCTCGGCCTTTTGGCTAAGATCAAGTGTAGTATCTGTTCTTATCAGTTTAATATCTGATACGTCCCCTATCTGGGGACCATATATTAAATGGATTTTTAGAACAGGGAGATGGAAAAAGAGCTTGTTCTGTCCACTCCACGCATTGACCTGGTATTGCAGTATCTCCAGGACCGGTGCACCCCTTCTTTAATGCAGTTTCTAAAATCAGAAAGAATTGAATTCAATGCTTTTTGTTCATTTTGCTTGTTTGTCGGATTTTGGGATGGACTCTTTGGCTTTGCTTTTCTTCTCCTCATTGGATTTTTCATGTTAAAGTTGCAGAAGCCAGATGACAAGCTCATTTTTGTTCAACTTCAGCAACTGTGCATTGCATTGCCATGTAATGTAATGTAATGCAATGCTATCTATCTAGCTCTCCCTCTATACTTCCTTTTGGATAAACAGACATATTAGGCAAGCATTTTGGAGCTTTCACCTAAATAACTACAGGTGGTGAGATAAGCTGCACAATATAATTGACCTTTCAGTATATTGTTGCACACACACCATCTATTTAGCAAATGCCCTTGTTATCAACAGCAGCCTTTTAAACTCACCTGAGCTAACAGGTATGTGAGCTGGTTACTCTGCTGCGCTTAAAATTTCTTTTTTGGTTTGCTACAATGCCTTTTCTGAAACGTTGTCTCCCTCTGCTGGAACACTGACTTCTTTCATTTAATGCCTGCAGACTATAAAAGAGAAACCAACCCAAAAAGTTTGGTTGATTAGTCTGTGGCATTCTTTTAAACTGTTGCTTATGGCGGTCTCTGTGAGCTTCTCAGTGACATTCAGCCATCCAGGTATCCCGCCTGCAGTAGACGGAATGTGGCAATGGAACGCTGGCTGCGCGTGTCATAATAGGCTCTGAGCCTTTATATACCTGCGCACAGCAGCAGCCACCTTCAGTCTGCTGCTGGACAGCCAGCAGCAGCAGCAGCAGGAGAGGTAATTAATCAGCAACCCTCCTGCTAAGGGTAGACAGCTGCTCGTTCCACCCCCCCCCCGCCTTAATTGGTTCTCCTCCCTTCCAACGGTGTTGAGGCGGGTGGGAACAGCCGGGGGTTGAGGGTACTGTGCTAAAAGAGGTGGAGTTATGCAGATCTAAAACGCGTGGATTGCAGCAGCAGCAAGCCGAAAAGTGCAGGCATGTGAGGGATCTAGAGGTTGACAGCATGTCTTCTTAACGGGAGTCCAGGTGGCCATCTCCACAAATGGACTTTTCAGAATCCTTGGGTGGCACCGTAGTCGGAAACCAATTCTGGTTATCGCTTCTCGGCCTTTTGGCTAAGATCAAGTGTAGTATCTGTTCTTATCAGTTTAATATCTGATACGTCCCCTATCTGGGGACCAAATATTAAATGGATTTTTAGAACAGGGAGATGGAAAAAGAGCTTGCTCTGTCCACTCCACGCATTGACCTGGTATTGCAGTATCTCCAGGACCGGTGCACCCCTTCTTTAATGCAGTTTCTAAAATCAGAAAGAATTGAATTCAATGCTTTTTGTTCATTTTGCTTGTTTGTCGGATTTTGGGATGGACTCTTTGGCTTTGCTTTTCTTCTCCTCATTGGATTTTTCATGTTAAAAGTTGCAGAAGCCAGATGACAAGCTCATTTTGGTTCAACTTCAGCAACTGTGCATTGCATTGCCATGTAATGTAATGTAATGCAATGCTATCTATCTAGCTCTCCCTCTATACTTCCTTTTGGATAAACAGACATATTAGGCAAGCATTTTGGAGCTTTCACCTAAATAACTACAGGTGGTGAGATAAGCTGCACAATATAATTGACCTTTCAGTATATTGTTGCACACACACCATCTATTTAGCAAATGCCCTTGTTATCAACAGCAGCCTTTTAAACTCACCTGAGCTAACAGGTATGTGAGCTGGTTACTCTGCTGCGCTTAAAATTTCTTTTTTGGTTTGCTACAATGCCTTTTCTGAAACGTTGTCTCCCTCTGCTGGAACACTGACTTCTTTCATTTAATGCCTGCAGACTATAAAAGAGAAACCAACCCAAAAAGTTTGGTTGATTAGTCTGTGGCATTCTTTTAAACTGTTGCTTATGGCGGTCTCTGTGAGCTTCTCAGTGACATTCAGCCATCCAGGTATCCCGCCTGCAGTAGACGGAATGTGGCAATGGAACGCTGGCTGCGCGTGTCATAATAGGCTCTGAGCCTTTATATACCTGCGCACAGCAGCAGCCACCTTCAGTCTGCTGCTGGACAGCCAGCAGCAGCAGCAGCAGGAGAGGTAATTAATCAGCAACCCTCCTGCTAAGGGTAGACAGCTGCTCGTTCCACCCCCCCCCCCCGCCTTAATTGGTTCTCCTCCCTTCCAACGGTGTTGAGGCGGGTGGGAACAGCCGGGGGTTGAGGGTACTGTGCTAAAAGAGGTGGAGTTATGCAGATCTAAAACGCGTGGATTGCAGCAGCAGCAAGCCGAAAAGTGCAGGCATGTGAGGGATCTAGAGGTTGACAGCATGTCTTCTTAACGGGAGTCCAGGTGGCCATCTCCACAAATGGACTTTTCAGAATCCTTGGGTGGCACCGTAGTCGGAAACCAATTCTGGTTATCGCTTCTCGGCCTTTTGGCTAAGATCAAGTGTAGTATCTGTTCTTATCAGTTTAATATCTGATACGTCCCCTATCTGGGGACCATATATTAAATGGATTTTTAGAACAGGGAGATGGAAAAAGAGCTTGCTCTGTCCACTCCACGCATTGACCTGGTATTGCAGTATCTCCAGGACCGGTGCACCCCTTCTTTAATGCAGTTTCTAAAATCAGAAAGAATTGAATTCAATGCTTTTTGTTCATTTTGCTTGTTTGTCGGATTTTGGGATGGACTCTTTGGCTTTGCTTTTCTTCTCCTCATTGGATTTTTCATGTTAAAAGTTGCAGAAGCCAGATGACAAGCTCATTTTGGTTCAACTTCAGCAACTGTGCATTGCATTGCCATGTAATGTAATGTAATGCAATGCTATCTATCTAGCTCTCCCTCTATACTTCCTTTTGGATAAACAGACATATTAGGCAAGCATTTTGGAGCTTTCACCTAAATAACTACAGGTGGTGAGATAAGCTGCACAATATAATTGACCTTTCAGTATATTGTTGCACACACACCATCTATTTAGCAAATGCCCTTGTTATCAACAGCAGCCTTTTAAACTCACCTGAGCTAACAGGTATGTGAGCTGGTTACTCTGCTGCGCTTAAAATTTCTTTTTTGGTTTGCTACAATGCCTTTTCTGAAACGTTGTCTCCCTCTGCTGGAACACTGACTTCTTTCATTTAATGCCTGCAGACTATAAAAGAGAAACCAACCCAAAAAGTTTGGTTGATTAGTCTGTGGCATTCTTTTAAACTGTTGCTTATGGCGGTCTCTGTGAGCTTCTCAGTGACATTCAGCCATCCAGGTATCCCGCCTGCAGTAGACGGAATGTGGCAATGGAACGCTGGCTGCGCCTGTCATAATAGGCTCTGAGCCTTTATATACCTGCGCACAGCAGCAGCCACCTTCAGTCTGCTGCTGGACAGCCAGCAGCAGCAGCAGCAGGAGAGGTAATTAATCAGCAACCCTCCTGCTAAGGGTAGACAGCTGCTCGTTCCACCCCCCCCCCCCCGCCTTAATTGGTTCTCCTCCCTTCCAACGGTGTTGAGGCGGGTGGGAACAGCCGGGGGTTGAGGGTACTGTGCTAAAAGAGGTGGAGTTATGCAGATCTAAAACGCGTGGATTGCAGCAGCAGCAAGCCGAAAAGTGCAGGCATGTGAGGGATCTAGAGGTTGACAGCATGTCTTCTTAACGGGAGTCCAGGTGGCCATCTCCACAAATGGACTTTTCAGAATCCTTGCGTGGCACCGTAGTCGGAAACCAATTCTGGTTATCGCTTCTCGGCCTTTTGGCTAAGATCAAGTGTAGTATCTGTTCTTATCAGTTTAATATCTGATACGTCCCCTATCTGGGGACCATATATTAAATGGATTTTTAGAACAGGGAGATGGAAAAAGAGCTTGCTCTGTCCACTCCACGCATTGACCTGGTATTGCAGTATCTCCAGGACCGGTGCACCCCTTCTTTAATGCAGTTTCTAAAATCAGAAAGAATTGAATTCAATGCTTTTTGTTCATTTTGCTTGTTTGTCGGATTTTGGGATGGACTCTTTGGCTTTGCTTTTCTTCTCCTCATTGGATTTTTCATGTTAAAAGTTGCAGAAGCCAGATGACAAGCTCATTTTGGTTCAACTTCAGCAACTGTGCATTGCATTGCCATGTAATGTAATGTAATGCAATGCTATCTATCTAGCTCTCCCTCTATACTTCCTTTTGGATAAACAGACATATTAGGCAAGCATTTTGGAGCTTTCACCTAAATAACTACAGGTGGTGAGATAAGCTGCACAATATAATTGACCTTTCAGTATATTGTTGCACACACACCATCTATTTAGCAAATGCCCTTGTTATCAACAGCAGCCTTTTAAACTCACCTGAGCTAACAGGTATGTGAGCTGGTTACTCTGCTGCGCTTAAAATTTCTTTTTTGGTTTGCTACAATGCCTTTTCTGAAACGTTGTCTCCCTCTGCTGGAACACTGACTTCTTTCATTTAATGCCTGCAGACTATAAAAGAGAAACCAACCCAAAAAGTTTGGTTGATTAGTCTGTGGCATTCTTTTAAACTGTTGCTTATGGCGGTCTCTGTGAGCTTCTCAGTGACATTCAGCCATCCAGGTATCCCGCCTGCAGTAGACGGAATGTGGCAATGGAACGCTGGCTGCGCGTGTCATAATAGGCTCTGAGCCTTTATATACCTGCGCACAGCAGCAGCCACCTTCAGTCTGCTGCTGGACAGCCAGCAGCAGCAGCAGCAGGAGAGGTAATTAATCAGCAACCCTCCTGCTAAGGGTAGACAGCTGCTCGTTCCACCCCCCCCCCCGCCTTAATTGGTTCTCCTCCCTTCCAACGGTGTTGAGGCGGGTGGGAACAGCCGGGGGTTGAGGGTACTGTGCTAAAAGAGGTGGAGTTATGCAGATCTAAAACGCGTGGATTGCAGCAGCAGCAAGCCGAAAAGTGCAGGCATGTGAGGGATCTAGAGGTTGACAGCATGTCTTCTTAACGGGAGTCCAGGTGGCCATCTCCACAAATGGACTTTTCAGAATCCTTGGGTGGCACCGTAGTCGGAAACCAATTCTGGTTATCGCTTCTCGGCCTTTTGGCTAAGATCAAGTGTAGTATCTGTTCTTATCAGTTTAATATCTGATACGTCCCCTATCTGGGGACCATATATTAAATGGATTTTTAGAACAGGGAGATGGAAAAAGAGCTTGCTCTGTTCACTCCACGCATTGACCTGGTATTGCAGTATCTCCAGGACCGGTGCACCCCTTCTTTAATGCAGTTTCTAAAATCAGAAAGAATTGAATTCAATGCTTTTTGTTCATTTTGCTTGTTTGTCGGATTTTGGGATGGACTCTTTGGCTTTGCTTTTCTTCTCCTCATTGGATTTTTCATGTTAAAAGTTGCAGAAGCCACATGACAAGCTCATTTTGGTTCAACTTCAGCAACTGTGCATTGCATTGCCATGTAATGTAATGTAATGCAATGCTATCTATCTAGCTCTCCCTCTATACTTCCTTTTGGATAAACAGACATATTAGGCAAGCATTTTGGAGCTTTCACCTAAATAACTACAGGTGGTGAGATAAGCTGCACAA
Organism: Phyllobates terribilis; assembly: GCF_046119375.1. Classification (NCBI taxonomy): domain Eukaryota; kingdom Metazoa; phylum Chordata; class Amphibia; order Anura; family Dendrobatidae; genus Phyllobates; species Phyllobates terribilis. Next base: position 8,466,795 of record NW_027362800.1, on the reverse strand, counting down.
TATAATTGACCTTTCAGTATATTGTTGCACACACACCATCTATTTAGCAAATGCCCTTGTTATCAACAGCAGCCTTTTAAACTCACCTGAGCTAACAGGTATGTGAGCTGGTTACTCTGCTGCGCTTAAAATTTCTTTTTTGGTTTGCTACAATGCCTTTTCTGAAACGTTGTCTCCCTCTGCTGGAACACTGACTTCTTTCATTTAATGCCTGCAGACTATAAAAGAGAAACCAACCCAAATAGTTTGGTTGATTAGTCTGTGGCATTCTTTTAAACTGTTGCTTATGGCGGTCTCTGTGAGCTTCTCAGTGACATTCAGCCATCCAGGTATCCCGCCTGCAGTAGACGGAATGTGGCAATGGAACGCTGGCTGCGCGTGTCATAATAGGCTCTGAGCCTTTATATACCTGCGCACAGCAGCAGCCACCTTCAGTCTGCTGCTGGACAGCCAGCAGCAGCAGCAGCAGGAGAGGTAATTAATCAGCAACCCTCCTGCTAAGGGTAGACAGCTGCTCGTTCCACCCCCCCCCCACCCCGCCTTAATTGGTTCTCCTCCCTTCCAACGGTGTTGAGGCGGGTGGGAACAGCCGGGGGTTGAGGGTACTGTGCTAAAAGAGGTGGAGTTATGCAGATCTAAAACGCGTGAATTGCAGCAGCAGCAAGCCGAAAAGTGCAGGCATGTGAGGGATCTAGAGGTTGACAGCATGTCTTCTTAACGGGAGTCCAGGTGGCCATCTCCACAAATGGACTTTTCAGAATCCTTGGGTGGCACCGTAGTCGGAAACCAATTCTGGTTATCGCTTCTCGGCCTTTTGGCTAAGATCAAGTGTAGTATCTGTTCTTATCAGTTTAATATCTGATACGTCCCCTATCTGGGGACCATATATTAAATGGATTTTTAGAACAGGGAGATGGAAAAAGAGCTTGCTCTGTCCACTCCACGCATTGACCTGGTATTGCAGTATCTCCAGGACCGGTGCACCCCTTCTTTAATGCAGTTTCTAAAATCAGAAAGAATTGAATTCAATGCTTTTTGTTCATTTTGCTTGTTTGTCGGATTTTGGGATGGACTCTTTGGCTTTGCTTTTCTTCTCCTCATTGGATTTTTCATGTTAAAAGTTGCAGAAGCCACATGACAAGCTCATTTTGGTTCAACTTCAGCAACTGTGCATTGCATTGCCATGTAATGTAATGTAATGCAATGCTATCTATCTAGCTCTCCCTCTATACTTCCTTTTGGATAAACAGACATATTAGGCAAGCATTTTGGAGCTTTCACCTAAATAACTACAGGTGGTGAGATAAGCTGCACAATATAATTGACCTTTCAGTATATTGTTGCACACACACCATCTATTTAGCAAATGCCCTTGTTATCAACAGCAGCCTTTTAAACTCACCTGAGCTAACAGGTATGTGAGCTGGTTACTCTGCTGCGCTTAAAATTTCTTTTTTGGTTTGCTACAATGCCTTTTCTGAAACGTTGTCTCCCTCTGCTGGAACACTGACTTCTTTCATTTAATGCCTGCAGACTATAAAAGAGAAACCAACCCAAAAAGTTTGGTTGATTAGTCTGTGGCATTCTTTTAAACTGTTGCTTATGGCGGTCTCTGTGAGCTTCTCAGTGACATTCAGCCATCCAGGTATCCCGCCTGCAGTAGACGGAATGTGGCAATGGAACGCTGGCTGCGCGTGTCATAATAGGCTCTGAGCCTTTATATACCTGCGCACAGCAGCAGCCACCTTCAGTCTGCTGCTGGACAGCCAGCAGCAGCAGCAGCAGGAGAGGTAATTAATCAGCAACCCTCCTGCTAAGGGTAGACAGCTGCTCGTTCCACCCCCCCCCCCGCCTTAATTGGTTCTCCTCCCTTCCAACGGTGTTGAGGCGGGTGGGAACAGCCGGGGGTTGAGGGTACTGTGCTAAAAGAGGTGGAGTTATGCAGATCTAAAACGCGTGGATTGCAGCAGCAGCAAGCCGAAAAGTGCAGGCATGTGAGGGATCTAGAGGTTGACAGCATGTCTTCTTAACGGGAGTCCAGGTGGCCATCTCCACAAATGGACTTTTCAGAATCCTTGGGTGGCACCGTAGTCGGAAACCAATTCTGGTTATCGCTTCTCGGCCTTTTGGCTAAGATCAAGTGTAGTATCTGTTCTTATCAGTTTAATATCTGATACGTCCCCTATCTGGGGACCATATATTAAATGGATTTTTAGAACAGGGAGATGGAAAAAGAGCTTGCTCTGTCCACTCCACGCATTGACCTGGTATTGCAGTATCTCCAGGACCGGTGCACCCCTTCTTTAATGCAGTTTCTAAAATCAGAAAGAATTGAATTCAATGCTTTTTGTTCATTTTGCTTGTTTGTCGGATTTTGGGATGGACTCTTTGGCTTTGCTTTTCTTCTCCTCATTGGATTTTTCATGTTAAAAGTTGCAGAAGCCAGATGACAAGCTCATTTTGGTTCAACTTCAGCAACTGTGCATTGCATTGCCATGTAATGTAATGTAATGCAATGCTATCTATCTAGCTCTCCCTCTATACTTCCTTTTGGATAAACAGACATATTAGGCAAGCATTTTGGAGCTTTCACCTAAATAACTACAGGTGGTGAGATAAGCTGCACAATATAATTGACCTTTCAGTATATTGTTGCACACACACCATCTATTTAGCAAATGCCCTTGTTATCAACAGCAGCCTTTTAAACTCACCTGAGCTAACAGGTATGTGAGCTGGTTACTCTGCTGCGCTTAAAATTTCTTTTTTGGTTTGCTACAATGCCTTTTCTGAAACGTTGTCTCCCTCTGCTGGAACACTGACTTCTTTCATTTAATGCCTGCAGACTATAAAAGAGAAACCAACCCAAAAAGTTTGGTTGATTAGTCTGTGGCATTCTTTTAAACTGTTGCTTATGGCGGTCTCTGTGAGCTTCTCAGTGACATTCAGCCATCCAGGTATCCCGCCTGCAGTAGACGGAATGTGGCAATGGAACGCTGGCTGCGCGTGTCATAATAGGCTCTGAGCCTTTATATACCTGCGCACAGCAGCAGCCACCTTCAGTCTGCTGCTGGACAGCCAGCAGCAGCAGCAGCAGGAGAGGTAATTAATCAGCAACCCTCCTGCTAAGGGTAGACAGCTGCTCGTTCCACCCCCCCCCCCCCCCGCCTTAATTGGTTCTCCTCCCTTCCAACGGTGTTGAGGCGCGTGGGAACAGCCGGGGGTTGAGGGTACTGTGCTAAAAGAGGTGGAGTTATGCAGATCTAAAACGCGTGGATTGCAGCAGCAGCAAGCCGAAAAGTGCAGGCATGTGAGGGATCTAGAGGTTGACAGCATGTCTTCTTAACGGGAGTCCAGGTGGCCATCTCCACAAATGGACTTTTCAGAATCCTTGGGTGGCACCGTAGTCGGAAACCAATTCTGGTTATCGCTTCTCGGCCTTTTGGCTAAGATCAAGTGTAGTATCTGTTCTTATCAGTTTAATATCTGATACGTCCCCTATCTGGGGACCATATATTAAATGGATTTTTAGAACAGGGAGATGGAAAAAGAGCTTGCTCTGTCCACTCCACGCATTGACCTGGTATTGCAGTATCTCCAGGACCGGTGCACCCCTTCTTTAATGCAGTTTCTAAAATCAGAAAGAATTGAATTCAATGCTTTTTGTTCATTTTGCTTGTTTGTCGGATTTTGGGATGGACTCTTTGGCTTTGCTTTTCTTCTCCTCATTGGATTTTTCATGTTAAAAGTTGCAGAAGCCAGATGACAAGCTCATTTTGGTTCAACTTCAGCAACTGTGCATTGCATTGCCATGTAATGTAATGTAATGCAATGCTATCTATCTAGCTCTCCCTCTATACTTCCTTTTGGATAAACAGACATATTAGGCAAGCATTTTGGAGCTTTCACCTAAATAACTACAGGTGGTGAGATAAGCTGCACAATATAATTGACCTTTCAGTATATTGTTGCACACACACCATCTATTTAGCAAATGCCCTTGTTATCAACAGCAGCCTTTTAAACTCACCTGAGCTAACAGGTATGTGAGCTGGTTACTCTGCTGCGCTTAAAATTTCTTTTTTGGTTTGCTACAATGCCTTTTCTGAAACGTTGTCTCCCTCTGCTGGAACACTGACTTCTTTCATTTAATGCCTGCAGACTATAAAAGAGAAACCAACCCAAAAAGTTTGGTTGATTAGTCTGTGGCATTCTTTTAAACTGTTGCTTATGGCGGTCTCTGTGAGCTTCTCAGTGACATTCAGCCATCCAGGTATCCCGCCTGCAGTAGACGGAATGTGGCAATGGAACGCTGGCTGCGCGTGTCATAATAGGCTCTGAGCCTTTATATACCTGCGCACAGCAGCAGCCACCTTCAGTCTGCTGCTGGACAGCCAGCAGCAGCAGCAGCAGGAGAGGTAATTAATCAGCAACCCTCCTGCTAAGGGTAGACAGCTGCTCATTCCACCCCCCCCCCCGCCTTAATTGGTTCTCCTCCCTTCCAACGGTGTTGAGGCGGGTGGGAACAGCCGGGGGTTGAGGGTACTGTGCTAAAAGAGGTGGAGTTATGCAGATCTAAAACGCGTGGATTGCAGCAGCAGCAAGCCGAAAAGTGCAGGCATGTGAGGGATCTAGAGGTTGACAGCATGTCTTCTTAACGGGAGTCCAGGTGGCCATCTCCACAAATGGACTTTTCAGAATCCTTGGGTGGCACCGTAGTCGGAAACCAATTCTGGTTATCGCTTCTCGGCCTTTTGGCTAAGATCAAGTGTAGTATCTGTTCTTATCAGTTTAATATCTGATACGTCCCCTATCTGGGGACCATATATTAAATGGATTTTTAGAACAGGGAGATGGAAAAAGAGCTTGCTCTGTCCACTCCACGCATTGACCTGGTATTGCAGTATCTCCAGGACCGGTGCACCCCTTCTTTAATGCAGTTTCTAAAATCAGAAAGAATTGAATTCAATGCTTTTTGTTCATTTTGCTTGTTTGTCGGATTTTGGGATGGACTCTTTGGCTTTGCTTTTCTTCTCCTCATTGGATTTTTCATGTTAAAAGTTGCAGAAGCCAGATGACAAGCTCATTTTGGTTCAACTTCAGCAACTGTGCATTGCATTGCCATGTAATGTAATGTAATGCAATGCTATCTATCTAGCTCTCCCTCTATACTTCCTTTTGGATAAACAGACATATTAGGCAAGCATTTTGGAGCTTTCACCTAAATAACTACAGGTGGTGAGATAAGCTGCACAATATAATTGACCTTTCAGTATATTGTTGCACACACACCATCTATTTAGCAAATGCCCTTGTTATCAACAGCAGCCTTTTAAACTCACCTGAGCTAACAGGTATGTGAGCTGGTTACTCTGCTGCGCTTAAAATTTCTTTTTTGGTTTGCTACAATGCCTTTTCTGAAACGTTGTCTCCCTCTGCTGGAACACTGACTTCTTTCATTTAATGCCTGCAGACTATAAAAGAGAAACCAACCCAAAAAGTTTGGTTGATTAGTCTGTGGCATTCTTTTAAACTGTTGCTTATGGCGGTCTCTGTGAGCTTCTCAGTGACATTCAGCCATCCAGGTATCCCGCCTGCAGTAGACGGAATGTGGCAATGGAACGCTGGCTGCGCGTGTCATAATAGGCTCTGAGCCTTTATATACCTGCGCACAGCAGCAGCCACCTTCAGTCTGCTGCTGGACAGCCAGCAGCAGCAGCAGCAGGAGAGGTAATTAATCAGCAACCCTCCTGCTAAGGGTAGACAGCTGCTCGTTCCACCCCCCCCCGCCTTAATTGGTTCTCCTCCCTTCCAACGGTGTTGAGGCGGGTGGGATCAGCCGGGGGTTGAGGGTACTGTGCTAAAAGAGGTGGAGTTATGTAGATCTAAAACGCGTGGATTGCAGCAGCAGCAAGCCGAAAAGTGCAGGCATGTGAGGGATCTAGAGGTTGACAGCATGTCTTCTTAACGGGAGTCCAGGTGGCCATCTCCACAAATGGACTTTTCAGAATCCTTGGGTGGCACCGTAGTCGGAAACCAATTCTGGTTATCGCTTCTCGGCCTTTTGGCTGAGACCAAGTGCTTCACAGCAGGAGGTTTCAGTTGAAGGGCACTCAGGTACCCCTCTCCTTGGCCTGGCAGGATCGTCCACTTCGGTGGGCTTCACCTGCCTGCTGTTATTAGGGAGAGGGATTAGTCCTAGGGTAACGGGCAGCGATCCCCCAGCCTTCAGGTGCTTTATCACAAAGCTCTGAAGGCGCAGATTGCAGGCGGTTGCAATTTGCATTTTGTTGCGCCATACCATGGAGGTTGACCCCAACCTCGTGCCTCTATATGCGAGGCTCAAGAACACCATAAGGGTCCGCTTTACGGCTGGTGGTTCCGATATGCGGAATCTGGGATATGTAGTCCAGGACGTGCTTGAGAAACTGCTCCACGTCAGAACCAACGAAATCCTTTCTATCCAGGATTATCCTCGACGTGGAGACTATGATGTAACCTTTACTGGCGAAGGTATTTTCAAAGATGTTTTGTCCAGAGTTAAGTCGGTAGAAAATAGCCCTGGTCTAAAAGGGATTCAGATTATCGAGCACGTCCTGGATGAGGTAAAGATGGTGGTTGTGAAAATCTTCTCACCCTTCATAACGGCACCAGAGGTTATTTCCTTTTTGTCAGTTTATTTTAAAAGTGTGAAATTGATTGGGAAAGTGTTGAATGAGTTTAACATCTGGACCTCAAAATGGAAGTTTTTAGTAAAATGTGAAAGAGACCCAAAATTCCCTGGAGGTGTGAGACTTCCTCCAGCACGATTTAAAATAGGGCAAACTAATGGGGATTTTTTTTTCTCAGGAATGCCACTTTTCTGTAGGTATTGTGGTCTCTATGGGCACTCTAAGGATAGTTGTGGTGCCACTTGTAGAAATTGTGCCAGTACTGAACATGACACAAAGGAGTGCCCAAATGAAAAAAAATGCTCTTTTTGTCGGACACCTGGTCATTTCTATTTTTCTTGCCCTCACAGGTTCAGAGAGGATGAACAAAAACAAAAGGAGAAGTCCAAGACATCCGGGAATGGACGGGCCAATCAGACCACCCCTCAGGAGGAGGAACAGCAACCTGGAGCCTCGGGAGGTGATAAGGGCGCTTCGACTAGTAACAATCCCTCCGAGTCAATGACAGGTAACTCACAGGAGCCCAGGAGCTGGCTGAAAGGAGGCTAAAAGGAAGGCTGAGAAAGATCATAAAGGGGCGGTCGGTAAGGCCAAAAAAGAGCGCCAAAAGGCTGACACCGAGCCCAAAATTCCCACTGGGTCTCACGAGAGCGAGGGCGGTACGTGGCATTTGGTGAGGTCTCATAATAAGAAAAATAATGGTTCCGTGGAGGTGGCTAATAGGGAGGAGATGGATACATCCCCTCACGGGGGTGTAGACTCTGGAATCCCGAGGTCCCGGGGCTCTGCTGCCCCAGGTGGGGCCCCGAACCTGGCTGCCTCCGGGGACTCTGAGGCTCCGCCATGTGCGCAGCCTGCCCTTGTGTTACGACCCTCTGCGGGTCAGCAGGGGAGTGCGGAGCCTCTCGGAGACCCACCTGATGAGGACCTAAATGGTCAGCCTATGGAGACCCAGTGTAACCTTTCTCTCAATATCCTTCCGAGCTACACCCCAGTAGCGTCGGGTCTTAATTTAAGTGAATGTTCCTTCTCCGATGATGAAGACTCTTTGATAACGGTGGATTCAGAAGAGGGCGTTGGTGAAAGTCCAAGTGGTCTGATCCGTCCATCGGATAGGTAAAGTTCAGTTTTTGTTTCTTCCTAACCATTTGTTATGATGGCTGACATTAGTGGTGTTTCCCTCAATGTGAGAGGCATAGGATCCAAGACCAGAAGAGCTACTGTTTTACATTTTTTAACCTGTTTTACAGCTTCTGTTTTCTTTTTACAAGAATGTCATATCCCTCATAAGATTTCTTACAAAAAATATAAGGAAGAGTGGAAACATGGTCCATCGGTCTGGTCTGGATCAAATGCAACTGGATCAGCCGGGGTAGCTATACTTTTTAAGGGAAATGTGTCTATTGATTTTATCCAAGATATTTTACCGGGTCGTATTCTTTTAGTTAAGGCTTTTATTGATGGGACAAGATGGCAGTTTTTAAATTTTTATGGGTCACCTGATAAAAATGAAAGGGCTGATATGCTGGAAATTTTACCTTTATTTATTAACATTTCTGAACCTTTTATCCTGGCAGGTGATTTTAATTGTATTTTAAAAGGCGAAAGCCGACGCTCCGGTTCCGTGAGTAGAAATTATGACAAAACGTCTGGAATGTTAAGCAATATTATAAATGATTGTAAATTAACTGATGTGTATAAAGAATGTAACAAGGATAGCCCTATAGACGCTGGTTTCACCTGGAGCAATTCTACATGTAGCTCCAGGATAGATTTTGTTTTAGGTTCAGAAAAAATACTGCCAGTGAAATGTGAAGTTTTAACTAATATTCTCTCAGATCACAAGGTTTTATCTTTTAGAGTGAGGATTAATGGAAAGAAGAAATGTGGTAAGAAATCTTGGAAATTGAATGTGTCCCTTTTAAAAGATCCACAAATTTTATCGGATTTTATTGAGTTTTATGTAAAGTGTAGAAAAAGGAAAAACCCCAATATTTCTTTTAGCTCCTGGTGGGATAGAATGAAAATAAGCATTAAAGATTTCTTTATTAAGAAAAGCATACAAAAAGCTAAAGAAAAGTTTGAGATCTATAATTTTCTTAATATCAGGTTACAGACATTGTACAAATTCAAAGACAATGGTCTGGATGTAGGTAATGATATATTGAGTCTTAAAGGAGAAATTTCAAAGTGGTTGGAACAAAAAGGAAAAGAACTGATTTTTCGTTCAAAGGTAAAACACGTAGAAGAGGATGAGACTTGTTCCAGGTATTTTTTTAAGAAAAACAAACAGGCAAAAACAATAATTGATAACATAGATGGAGATAATAATATCAACGTTATATTGGATAAGGTAAATGTCTATTTTAATGATCTTTTTAATGTAAAAACTGTAGACCATGATTTAATACACACTTTCCTGGGGGAGATCAAGTCCACCCTAGATGCTGATGCCCAAAGTTTTTTATCCCAACCTCTAGTTGAGGAAGAGATTTTAGAAACCATGAAGAGTTTTAAAAATGGTAAAGTGCCCGGCCCTGATGGTATCCCCATAGAGTTTTATATAAGTTTTTATGATATTTTAAAAGATGATTTGTTTAATTTGTTTTCCGAAGTTTTTAATAATAAGGTTTTACTCAACTCATGGAAGAAAGGTGAGGTATCACTACTATACAAAAAAGGTGACAAAACGGATCTTAAAAACTGGAGGCCGATAACTCTTTTAAATAGTGATTACAAAATTATGGCTAAGATCTGTGCAAATCGGTTGAAAAAGGTGATACATAAAGTAATTCATGCAAATCAGGTATGCGGGGTACCTGGGCGTAGTATCTGGGACAATTTAAACCTGGTGAAAGATTGTATTGAAGATGTAAAAACCAGAAAGACAAAGATGTCAATCCTAGCGGTGGATTTTGAGAAAGCTTTTGACCGCGTGTCTCATTTTTATCTTTTTAAAGTTTTAGAAAAAATGGGCATTCCGGGTGGGTTTTTATTGTCTATTAAAGCTTTTTATAATGATTGTACGAGTAAGATTTTAGTTAATGGTTTTAAAACAAAAGAGGTAGTTTTAAAATCAGGGGTGAAGCAGGGTTGCCCTTTGTCCCCCCTGCTTTTTATATGTGCTATAGAACCCCTTTTATGTACAATACGCCAGGATAAGCAAATATGTGGAGTACCCTTACCCGGAGGGAACGGTCTACAAGTTAAAGTTGTAAGCTATATGGATGATGTAGCCGTGTTTGGATGTGATGTACCTTCAATACAAAAAACGATAAGCCAAATTCAGTCTTTTTGTACAGTTTCCGGTTTTAAAATTAATCTTACTAAATGTAATATTTTAAATGTCGGGGGGATGCGTTTACATGATGTACCAATTGCAGTTACAGATTCCATTACTATTTTAGGTGTTTCTTTTAATGAATCTAATAATGGTTTTAATAGCTGGGATGCGGCAGCACAGAAAATTAATCAGAAAATCTGCATGTGGAATATGAGAAAGCTGTCAATGGAAGGTAAAGTTCTGATTGTAAAAATGGTGATATTACCTATCCTGTTATATCTTAGTTTGGTGTTCCCCCCTCCTACAAATTTGTTGAAACGAATTACAAAAGTATGTTTTACCTTTTTCTGGGGCTCAAAAATGGAGAAACTCAAAAGAGAAATTGTGACAAAGCCAAAGGTTAAAGGTGGGAAAGATTTCCCTGTTTTAGATAAGTTTCTTTTAATACATTTTTTCTGTTTCTGTTTTAAAACCCTTTTTAAAGATAATTACCTTTCCTATTTTATGCGTTTTAACACTGGTTTTCTCATGAGAAGGTTTGGTTGGTTTGAAACGGTTTTATCCTTTCCTTATGCTTTTAACCTACCTGCACATTATGAGATTTTAAAGAAAATTATTCTTGATTTTAAATTGAATAAGAAACAGACAGGGGATCTATGTAACAGCAAGACACTACTCAAACAAATTAGTACTGATGTGACGTTGTGTGATATTGAACGTTATGATGATGACAAAACTGTACACATATGGAAAATGATTAACGCCCCTTATCTTTTTAATGTACAGAAAGACATGTCTTGGAGCTGCGCACACCACTGTCTTCCTTGCCGGGCATTCCAGTACAGAAGAGGTTTTGTGAGGTCTGCCATCTGCCCAAGAGAAGGTTGTCAAGAAGAAGAGACAGTGAAGCATCTTTTATGGACTTGTGCTTTTGCTAAAGAGTTCTGGAGAAGACTAATCCCCCTGCTGGAGAAAATGGTGGACCTCAAGGACTTTAATTTTGCATCAGTGTTATATGGTCTTCTGGAATGCCCAACAATGGACCAAAAAATAATGGCGTGGAAGATAGTGAATTGTGCCAAGATAGCACTCTGGAATGCTAGAAATATTGCTGTTTTTAAACATGAAATGTTACCAGTAGATGATGTTTTAGCCTTTTGTAAAAGTGAAATGTACATATACTATTTATTGGACAGGAAAAAGAATGTAACGTTGGCAGGCAAATGGCTTTTTAACCTATGGAATATTTGAAGTCTTGTAAAATTTGCTGTGATGGAATATTTATTTTTCTTTGAAGTCCCGAAAGTGTAATGTGGATGTAATGGTTTTATTTCTGTAATTTGTTAAATTTTAAATAAACGGTTTTTATCCCCATGTGGGGGATAGCCAAATTAAAAAAAAAAAAAAATCTGTTCTTATCAGTTTAATATCTGATACGTCCCCTATCTGGGGACCATATATTAAATGGATTTTTAGAACAGGGAGATGGAAAAAGAGCTTGCTCTGTCCACTCCACGCATTGACCTGGTATTGCAGTATCTCCAGGACCGGTGCACCCCTTCTTTAATGCAGTTTCTAAAATCAGAAAGAATTGAATTCAATGCTTTTTGTTCATTTTGCTTGTTTGTCGGATTTTGGGATGGACTCTTTGGCTTTACTTTTCTTCTCCTCATTGGATTTTTCATGTTAAAAGTTGCAGAAGCCAGATGACAAGCTCATTTTGGTTCAACTTCAGCAACTGTGCATTGCATTGCCATGTAATGTAATGTAATGCAATGCTATCTATCTAGCTCTCCCTCTATACTTCCTTTTGGATAAACAGACATATTAGGCAAGCATTTTGGAGCTTTCACCTAAATAACTACAGGTGGTGAGATAAGCTGCACAATATAATTGACCTTTCAGTATATTGTTGCACACACACCATCTATTTAGCAAATGCCCTTGTTATCAACAGCAGCCTTTTAAACTCACCTGAGCTAACAGGTATGTGAGCTGGTTACTCTGCTGCGCTTAAAATTTCTTTTTTGGTTTGCTACAATGCCTTTTCTGAAACGTTGTCTCCCTCTGCTGGAACACTGACTTCTTTCATTTAATGCCTGCAGACTATAAAAGAGAAACCAACCCAAAAAGTTTGGTTGATTAGTCTGTGGCATTCTTTTAAACTGTTGCTTATGGCGGTCTCTGTGAGCTTCTCAGTGACATTCAGCCATCCAGGTATCCCGCCTGCAGTAGACGGAATGTGGCAATGGAACGCTGGCTGCGCGTGTCATAATAGGCTCTGAGCCTTTATATACCTGCGCACAGCAGCAGCCACCTTCAGTCTGCTGCTGGACAGCCAGCAGCAGCAGCAGGAGAGGTAATTAATAAGCAACCCTCCTGCTAAGGGTAGACAGCTGCTCGTTCCACCCCCCCCCCGCCTTAATTGGTTCTCCTCCCTTCCAACGGTGTTGAGGCGGGTGGGAACAGCCGGGGGTTGAGGGTACTGTGCTAAAAGAGGTGGAGTTATGCAGATCTAAAACGCGTGGATTGCAGCAGCAGCAAGCCGAAAAGTGCAGGCATGTGAGGGATCTAGAGGTTGACAGCATGTCTTCTTAACGGGAGTCCAGGTGGCCATCTCCACAAATGGACTTTTCAGAATCCTTGGGTGGCACCGTAGTCGGAAACCAATTCTGGTTATCGCTTCTCGGCCTTTTGGCTAAGATCAAGTGTAGTATCTGTTCTTATCAGTTTAATATCTGATACGTCCCCTATCTGGGGACCATATATTAAATGGATTTTTAGAACAGGGAGATGGAAAAAGAGCTTGCTCTGTCCACTCCACGCATTGACCTGGTATTCCAGTATCTCCAGGACTGGTGCACCCCTTCTTTAATGCAGTTTCTAAAATCAGAAAGAATTGAATTCAATGCTTTTTGTTCATTTTGCTTGTTTGTCGGATTTTGGGATGGACTCTTTGGCTTTGCTTTTCTTCTCCTCATTGGATTTTTCATGTTAAAAGTTGCAGAAGCCAGATGACAAGCTCATTTTGGTTCAACTTCAGCAACTGTGCATTGCATTGCCATGTAATGTAATGTAATGCAATGCTATCTATCTAGCTCTCCCTCTATACTTCCTTTTGGATAAACAGACATATTAGGCAAGCATTTTGGAGCTTTCACCTAAATAACTACAGGTGGTGAGATAAGCTGCACAATATAATTGACCTTTCAGTATATTGTTGCACACACACCATCTATTTAGCAAATGCCCTTGTTATCAACAGCAGCCTTTTAAACTCACCTGAGCTAACAGGTATGTGAGCTGGTTACTCTGCTGGGCTTAAAATTTCTTTTTTGGTTTGCTACAATGCCTTTTCTGAAACGTTGTCTCCCTCTGCTGGAACACTGACTTCTTTCATTTAATGCCTGCAGACTATAAAAGAGAAACCAACCCAAAAAGTTTGGTTGATTAGTCTGTGGCATTCTTTTAAACTGTTGCTTATGGCGGTCTCTGTGAGCTTCTCAGTGACATTCAGCCATCCAGGTATCCCGCCTGCAGTAGACGGAATGTGGCAATGGAACGCTGGCTGCGCGTGTCATAATAGGCTCTGAGCCTTTATATACCTGCGCACAGCAGCAGCCACCTTCAGTCTGCTGCTGGACAGCCAGCAGCAGCAGCAGCAGGAGAGGTAATTAATCAGCAACCCTCCTGCTAAGGGTAGACAGCTGCTCGTTCCACCCCCCCCCCCGCCTTAATTGGTTCTCCTCCCTTCCAACGGTGTTGAGGCGGGTGGGAACAGCCGGGGGTTGAGGGTACTGTGCTAAAAGAGGTGGAGTTATGCAGATCTAAAACGCGTGGATTGCAGCAGCAGCAAGCCGAAAAGTGCAGGCATGTGAGGGATCTAGAGGTTGACAGCATGTCTTCTTAACGGGAGTCCAGGTGGCCATCTCCACAAATGGACTTTTCAGAATCCTTGGGTGGCACCGTAGTCGGAAACCAATTCTGGTTATCGCTTCTCGGCCTTTTGGCTAAGATCAAGTGTAGTATCTGTTCTTATCAGTTTAATATCTGATACGTCCCCTATCTGGGGACCATATATTAAATGGATTTTTAGAACAGGGAGATGGAAAAAGAGCTTGCTCTGTCCACTCCACGCATTGACCTGGTATTGCAGTATCTCCAGGACCGGTGCACCCCTTCTTTAATGCAGTTTCTAAAATCTGAAAGAATTGAATTCAATGCTTTTTGTTCATTTTGCTTGTTTGTCGGATTTTGGGATGGACTCTTTGGCTTTGCTTTTCTTCTCCTCATTGGATTTTTCATGTTAAAAGTTGCAGAAGCCAGATGACAAGCTCATTTTGGTTCAACTTCAGCAACTGTGCATTGCATTGCCATGTAATGTAATGTAATGCAATGCTATCTATCTAGCTCTCCCTCTATACTTCCTTTTGGATAAACAGACATATTAGGCAAGCATTTTGGAGCTTTCACCTAAATAACTACAGGTGGTGAGATAAGCTGCACAATATAATTGACCTTTCAGTATATTGTTGCACACACACCATCTATTTAGCAAATGCCCTTGTTATCAACAGCAGCCTTTTAAACTCACCTGAGCTAACAGGTATGTGAGCTGGTTACTCTGCTGCGCTTAAAATTTCTTTTTTGGTTTGCTACAATGCCTTTTCTGAAACGTTGTCTCCCTCTGCTGGAACACTGACTTCTTTCATTTAATGCCTGCAGAATATAAAAGAGAAACCAACCCAAAAAGTTTGGTTGATTAGTCTGTGGCATTCTTTTAAACTGTTGCTTATGGCGGTCTCTGTGAGCTTCTCAGTGACATTCAGCCATCCAGGTATCCCGCCTGCAGTAGACGGAATGTGGCAATGGAACGCTGGCTGCGCGTGTCATAATAGGCTCTGAGCCTTTATATACCTGCGCACAGCAGCAGCCACCTTCAGTCTGCTGCTGGACAGCCAGCAGCAGCAGCAGCAGGAGAGGTAATTAATCAGCAACCCTCCTGCTAAGGGTAGACAGCTGCTCGTTCCACCCCCCCCCCGCCTTAATTGGTTCTCCTCCCTTCCAACGGTGTTGAGGCGGGTGGGAACAGCCGGGGGTTGGGGGTACTGTGCTAAAAGAGGTGGAGTTATGCAGATCTAAAACGCGTGGATTGCAGCAGCAGCAAGCCGAAAAGTGCAGGCATGTGAGGGATCTAGAGGTTGACAGCATGTCTTCTTAACGGGAGTCCAGGTGGCCATCTCCACAAATGGACTTTTCAGAATCCTTGGGTGGCACCGTAGTCGGAAACCAATTCTGGTTATCGCTTCTCGGCCTTTTGGCTAAGATCAAGTGTAGTATCTGTTCTTATCAGTTTAATATCTGATACGTCCCCTATCTGGGGACCATATATTAAATGGATTTTTAGAACAGGGAGATGGAAAAAGAGCTTGCTCTGTCCACTCCACGCATTGACCTGGTATTGCAGTATCTCCAGGACCGGTGCACCCCTTCTTTAATGCAGTTTCTAAAATCAGAAAGAATTGAATTCAATGCTTTTTGTTCATTTTGCTTGTTTGTCGGATTTTGGGATGGACTCTTTGGCTTTGCTTTTCTTCTCCTCATTGGATTTTTCATGTTAAAAGTTGCAGAAGCCAGATGACAAGCTCATTTTGGTTCAACTTCAGCAACTGTGCATTGCATTGCCATGTAATGTAATGTAATGCAATGCTATCTATCTAGCTCTCCCTCTATACTTCCTTTTGGATAAACAGACATATTAGGCAAGCATTTTGGAGCTTTCACCTAAATAACTACAGGTGGTGAGATAAGCTGCACAATATAATTGACCTTTCAGTATATTGTTGCACACACACCATCTATTTAGCAAATGCCCTTGTTATCAACAGCAGCCTTTTAAACTCACCTGAGCTAACAGGTATGTGAGCTGGTTACTCTGCTGCGCTTAAAATTTCTTTTTTGGTTTGCTACAATGCCTTTTCTGAAACGTTGTCTCCCTCTGCTGGAACACTGACTTCTTTCATTTAATGCCTGCAGACTATAAAAGAGAAACCAACCCAAAAAGTTTGGTTGATTAGTCTGTGGCATTCTTTTAAACTGTTGCTTATGGCGGTCTGTGTGAGCTTCTCAGTGACATTCAGCCATCCAGGTATCCCGCCTGCAGTAGACGGAATGTGGCAATGGAACGCTTGCTGCGCGTGTCATAATAGGCTCTGAGCCTTTATATACCTGCGCACAGCAGCAGCCACCTTCAGTCTGCTGCTGGACAGCCAGCAGCAGCAGCAGCAGGAGAGGTAATTAATCAGCAACCCTCCTGCTAAGGGTAGACAGCTGCTCGTTCCACCCCCCCCCCCCCCGCCTTAATTGGTTCTCCTCCCTTCCAACGGTGTTGAGGCGGGTGGGAACAGCCGGGGGTTGAGGGTACTGTGCTAAAAGAGGTGGAGTTATGCAGATCTAAAACGCGTGGATTGCAGCAGCAGCAAGCCGAAAAGTGCAGGCATGTGAGGGATCTAGAGGTTGACAGCATGTCTTCTTAACGGGAGTCCAGGTGGCCATCTCCACAAATGGACTTTTCAGAATCCTTGGGTGGCACCGTAGTCGGAAACCAATTCTGGTTATCGCTTCTCGGCCTTTTGGCTAAGATCAAGTGTAGTATCTGTTCTTATCAGTTTAATATCTGATACGTCCCCTATCTGGGGACCATATATTAAATGGATTTTTAGAACAGGGAGATGGAAAAAGAGCTTGCTCTGTCCACTCAACGCATTGACCTGGTATTGCAGTATCTCCAGGACCGGTGCACCCCTTCTTTAATGCAGTTTCTAAAATCAGAAAGAATTGAATTCAATGCTTTTTGTTCATTTTGCTTGTTTGTCGGATTTTGGGATGGACTCTTTGGCTTTGCTTTTCTTCTCCTCATTGGATTTTTCATGTTAAAAGTTGCAGAAGCCAGATGACAAGCTCATTTTGGTTCAACTTCAGCAACTGTGCATTGCATTGCCATGTAATGTAATGTAATGCAATGCTATCTATCTAGCTCTCCCTCTATACTTCCTTTTGGATAAACAGACATATTAGGCAAGCATTTTGGAGCTTTCACCTAAATAACTACAGGTGGTGAGATAAGCTGCACAATATAATTGACCTTTCAGTATATTGTTGCACACACACCATCTATTTAGCAAATGCCCTTGTTATCAACAGCAGCCTTTTAAACTCACCTGAGCTAACAGGTATGTGAGCTGGTTACTCTGCTGCGCTTAAAATTTCTTTTTTGGTTTGCTACAATGCCTTTTCTGAAACGTTGTCTCCCTCTGCTGGAACACTGACTTCTTTCATTTAATGCCTGCAGACTATAAAAGAGAAACCAACCCAAAAAGTTTGGTTGATTAGTCTGTGGCATTCTTTTAAACTGTTGCTTATGGCGGTCTCTGTGAGCTTCTCAGTGACATTCAGCCATCCAGGTATCCCGCCTGCAGTAGACGGAATGTGGCAATGGAACGCTGGCTGCGCGTGTCATAATAGGCTCTGAGCCTTTATATACCTGCGCACAGCAGCAGCCACCTTCAGTCTGCTGCTGGACAGCCAGCAGCAGCAGCAGCAGGAGAGGTAATTAATCAGCAACCCTCCTGCTAAGGGTAGACAGCTGCTCGTTCCACCCCCCCCCCCGCCTTAATTGGTTCTCCTCCCTTCCAACGGTGTTGAGGCGGGTGGGAACAGCCGGGGGTTGAGGGTACTGTGCTAAAAGAGGTGGAGTTATGCAGATCTAAAACGCGTGGATTGCAGCAGCAGCAAGCCGAAAAGTGCAGGCATGTGAGGGATCTAGAGGTTGACAGCATGTCTTCTTAACGGGAGTCCAGGTGGCCATCTCCACAAATGGACTTTTCAGAATCCTTGGGTGGCACCGTAGTCGGAAACCAATTCTGGTTATCGCTTCTCGGCCTTTTGGCTAAGATCAAGTGTAGTATCTTTCGAAAAGGCGGTTTTGGATGTTGGCCGCCCTAGTAGATTGATACATTATGCACACTGGGGTTTAGGCGCTTGTTAGTACGCCAGGTGGCTAATATAGTCATCTGGTGGAAAGCATGGCCCCCCAGGATCGACGCCATTGGGCCGGGGAAGATCGAAAGCCCGAAGTGTGAAGTGCCCCAGGAGTGGTGACCCTGGGGTGCCTTAACTCACTGGGATTGGGAACCCCACTTGAGTTTATGGCACATTTGCACAAGCACTTCAAATTTTCTTTCTTCGCACACACCCTTATTCCGGGCCTTCTGGCCTTAGGATGGGGAATTTTTCAATTCCCGGTCGAAGGTCCGGGCAGTATTATACTGTGAAACCTTCACTATTTATTTAATTTCTTTGTCACTGTGTGTCCACTTATTCACGTGTGTCACGTCCTACTAGGATTTTGTCGGGATGCGGTTCCCTTACGGGTTCCTCTCTTGGCAGGTCTAGGGGGGGAGTGTGTGGCCATCAGGTTCCGCTCCCCCCTGAACCCCTCTGGCTCTCCTCTTTCGGGAGGAGAGCATTGTTGGCTCCCCTCTTCCGGGAGGGGAGCACAGTCTTTGGCTCCCAGTGCCTTGCTCGGGTGAGAACTCGGGCAGGTGCTGGGGGTAAGATTGGGTCGCCTCTGGCTTCGGCTGGAGGTGGCTTTTTGTCCCTGTTCCTCGCTGTGGCCTTTTGGCTCGGAGGGACGGGGAATGGTTTGGGGGACCCTTTTCCTTTTGGAGAGGGTTTCAAGAAGACCAGCATCCTAGTGCACTTTTTTTGTGGCACTTGTCACTTTTTTAAGCGCACTCGGGTTTTGTACACGAATTCGGGCTTTCGATAAAAAAAAAATCTGTTCTTATCAGTTTAATATCTGATACGTCCCCTATCTCTGGACCATATATTAAATGGATTTTTAGAACAGGGAGATGGAAAAAGAGCTTGCTCTGTCCACTCCACGCATTGACCTGGTATTGCAGTATCTCCAGGACCGGTGCACCCCTTCTTTAATGCAGTTTCTAAAATCAGAAAGAATTGAATTCAATGCTTTTTGTTCATTTTGCTTGTTTGTCGGATTTTGGGATGGACTCTTTGGCTTTGCTTTTCTTCTCCTCATTGGATTTTTCATGTTAAAAGTTGCAGAAGCCAGTTGACAAGCTCATTTTGGTTCAACTTCAGCAACTGTGCATTGCATTGCCATGTAATGTAATGTAATGCAATGCTATCTATCTAGCTCTCCCTCTATACTTCCTTTTGGATAAACAGACATATTAGGCAAGCATTTTGGAGCTTTCACCTAAATAACTACAGGTGGTGAGATAAGCTGCACAATATAATTGACCTTTCAGTATATTGTTGCACACACACCATCTATTTAGCAAATGCCCTTGTTATCAACAGCAGCCTTTTAAACTCACCTGAGCTAACAGGTATGTGAGCTGGTTACTCTGCTGCGCTTAAAATTTCTTTTTTGGTTTGCTACAATGCCTTTTCTGAAACGTTGTCTCCCTCTGCTGGAACACTGACTTCTTTCATTTAATGCCTGCAGACTATAAAAGAGAAACCAACCCAAAAAGTTTGGTTGATTAGTCTGTGGCATTCTTTTAAACTGTTGCTTATGGCGGTCTCTGTGAGCTTCTCAGTGACATTCAGCCATCCAGGTATCCCGCCTGCAGTAGACGGAATGTGGCAATGGAACGCTGGCTGCGCGTGACATAATAGGCTCTGAGCCTTTATATACCTGCGCACAGCAGCAGCCACCTTCAGTCTGCTGCTGGACAGCCAGCAGCAGCAGCAGCAGGAGAGGTAATTAATCAGCAACCCTCCTGCTAAGGGTAGACAGCTGCTCGTTCCACCCCCCCCCCCGCCTTAATTGGTTCTCCTCCCTTCCAACGGTGTTGAGGCGGGTGGGAACAGCCGGGGGTTGAGGGTACTGTGCTAAAAGAGGTGGAGTTATGCAGATCTAAAACGCGTGGATTGCAGCAGCAGCAAGCCGAAAAGTGCAGGCATGTGAGGGATCTAGAGGTTGACAGCATGTCTTCTTAACGGGAGTCCAGGTGGCCATCTCCACAAATGGACTTTTCAGAATCCTTGGGTGGCACCGTAGTCGGAAACCAATTCTGGTTATCGCTTCTCGGCCTTTTGGCTAAGATCAAGTGTAGTATCTTTCGAAAAGGCGGTTTTGGATGTTGGCCGCCCTAGTTGATTGATACATTATGCACACTGGGGTTTAGGCGCTTGTTAGTACGCCAGGTGGCTAATATAGTCATCTGGTGGAAAGCATGGCCCCCCAGGATCGACGCCATTGGGCCGGGGAAGATCGAAAGCCCGAAGTGTGAAGTGCCCTAGGAGTGGTGACCCTGGGGTGCCTTAACTCACTGGGATTGGGAACCCCACTTGAGTTTATGGCACATTTGCACAAGCACTTCAAATTTTCTTTCTTTGCACACACCCTTATTCCGGGCCTTCTGGCCTTAGGATGGGGAATTTTTCAATTCCCGGTCGAAGGTCCGGGCAGTATTATACTGTGAAACCTTCACTATTTATTTAATTTTTTTGTCACTGTGTGTCCACTTTTTCACGTGTGTCCACATCCTTACTAGGATTTTGTCGGGATGCGGTTCCCTTACGGGTTCCTCTCTTGGCAGGTCTAGGGGGGGAGTGTGTGGCCATCAGGTTCCGCTCCCCCCTGAACCCCCCTGGCTCTCCTCTTTCGGGAGGAGAGCGTTGTTGGCTCCCCTCTTCTGGGAGGGGAGCACAGTCTTTGGCTCCCAGTGCCTTGCTCGGGTGAGAACTCGGGCAGGTGCTGGGGGTAGGATTGGGTTGCCTCTGGCTCTGGCTGGAGGTGGCTATTTGTCCCTGTTCCTCGCTGTGGCCTTCTGGCTCGGAGGGACGGGGAATGGTTTGGGGGACCCTTCTCCTTTTGGAGAGGGTTTCAAGAAGACCAGCATCCTAGTGCACTTTTTTTGTGGCACTTGTCAATTTTTAAGCGCACTCGGGTTTTGTACACGAATTCGGGCTTTCGATAAAAAGAAAAAAATCTGTTCTTATCAGTTCTTATCAGTTTAATATCTGATACGTCCCCTATCTGGGGACCATATATTAAATGGATTTTTAGAACAGGGAGATGGAAAAAGAGCTTGCTCTGTCCACTCCACGCAGTGACCTGGTATTGCAGTATCTCCAGGACCGGTGCACCCCTTCTTTAATGCAGTTTCTAAAATCAGAAAGAATTGAATTCAATGCTTTTTGTTCATTTTGCTTGTTTGTCGGATTTTGGGATGGACTCTTTGGCTTTGCTTTTCTTCTCCTCATTGGATTTTTCATGTTAAAAGTTGCAGAAGCCAGATGACAAGCTCATTTTGGTTCAACTTCAGCAACTGTGCATTGCATTGCCATGTAATGTAATGTAATGCAATGCTATCTATCTAGCTCTCCCTCTATACTTCCTTTTGGATAAACAGACATATTAGGCAAGCATTTTGGAGCTTTCACCTAAATAACTACAGGTGGTGAGATAAGCTGCACAATATAATTGACCTTTCAGTATATTGTTGCACACACACCATCTATTTAGCAAATGCCCTTGTTATCAACAGCAGCCTTTTAAACTCACCTGAGCTAACAGGTATGTGAGCTGGTTACTCTGCTGCGCTTAAAATTTCTTTTTTGGTTTGCTACAATGCCTTTTCTGAAACGTTGTCTCCCTCTGCTGGAACACTGACTTCTTTCATTTAATGCCTGCAGACTATAAAAGAGAAACCAACCCAAAAAGTTTGGTTGATTAGTCTGTGGCATTCTTTTAAACTGTTGCTTATGGCGGTCTCTGTGAGCTTCTCAGTGACATTCAGCCATCCAGGTATCCCGCCTGCAGTAGACGGAATGTGGCAATGGAACGCTGGCTGCGCGTGTCATAATAGGCTCTGAGCCTTTATATACCTGCGCACAGCAGCAGCCACCTTCAGTCTGCTGCTGGACAGCCAGCAGCAGCAGCAGCAGGAGAGGTAATTAATCAGCAACCCTCCTGCTAAGGGTAGACAGCTGCTCGTTCCACCCCCCCCCCCGCCTTAATTGGTTCTCCTCCCTTCCAACGGTGTTGAGGCGGGTGGGAACAGCCGGGGGTTGAGGGTACTGTGCTAAAAGAGGTGGAGTTATGCAGATCTAAAACGCGTGGATTGCAGCAGCAGCAAGCCGAAAAGTGCAGGCATGTGAGGGATCTAGAGGTTGACAGCATGTCTTCTTAACGGGAGTCCAGGTGGCCATCTCCACAAATGGACTTTTCAGAATCCTTGGGTGGCACCGTAGTCGGAAACCAATTCTGGTTATCGCTTCTCGGCCTTTTGGCTAAGATCAAGTGTAGTATCTTTCGAAAAGGCGGTTTTGGATGTTGGCCGCCCTAGTAGATTGATACATTATGCACACTGGGGTTTAGGCGCTTGTTAGTACGCCAGGTGGCTAATATAGTCATCTGGTGGAAAGCATGGCCCCCCAGGATCGACGCCATTGGGCCGGGGAAGATCGAAAGCCCGAAGTGTGAAGTGCCCCAGGAGTGGTGACCCTGGGGTGCCTTAACTCACTGGGATTGGGAACCCCACTTGAGTTTATGGCACATTTGCACAAGCACTTCAAATTTTCTTTCTTCGCACACACCCTTATTCCGGGCCTTCTGGCCTTAGGATGGGGAATTTTTCAATTCCCGGTCGAAGGTCCGGGCAGTATTATACTGTGAAACCTTCACTATTTATTTAATTTCTTTGTCACTGTGTGTCCACTTATTCACGTGTGTCACGTCCTACTAGGATTTTGTCGGGATGCGGTTCCCTTACGGGTTCCTCTCTTGGCAGGTCTAGGGGGGGAGTGTGTGGCCATCAGGTTCCGCTCCCCCCTGAACCCCTCTGGCTCTCCTCTTTCGGGAGGAGAGCATTGTTGGCTCCCCTCTTCCGGGAGGGGAGCACAGTCTTTGGCTCCCAGTGCCTTGCTCGGGTGAGAACTCGGGCAGGTGCTGGGGGTAAGATTGGGTCGCCTCTGGCTTCGGCTGGAGGTGGCTTTTTGTCCCTGTTCCTCGCTGTGGCCTTTTGGCTCGGAGGGACGGGGAATGGTTTGGGGGACCCTTTTCCTTTTGGAGAGGGTTTCAAGAAGACCAGCATCCTAGTGCACTTTTTTTGTGGCACTTGTCACTTTTTTAAGCGCACTCGGGTTTTGTACACGAATTCGGGCTTTCGATAAAAAAAAAATCTGTTCTTATCAGTTTAATATCTGATACGTCCCCTATCTCTGGACCATATATTAAATGGATTTTTAGAACAGGGAGATGGAAAAAGAGCTTGCTCTGTCCACTCCACGCATTGACCTGGTATTGCAGTATCTCCAGGACCGGTGCACCCCTTCTTTAATGCAGTTTCTAAAATCAGAAAGAATTGAATTCAATGCTTTTTGTTCATTTTGCTTGTTTGTCGGATTTTGGGATGGACTCTTTGGCTTTGCTTTTCTTCTCCTCATTGGATTTTTCATGTTAAAAGTTGCAGAAGCCAGTTGACAAGCTCATTTTGGTTCAACTTCAGCAACTGTGCATTGCATTGCCATGTAATGTAATGTAATGCAATGCTATCTATCTAGCTCTCCCTCTATACTTCCTTTTGGATAAACAGACATATTAGGCAAGCATTTTGGAGCTTTCACCTAAATAACTACAGGTGGTGAGATAAGCTGCACAATATAATTGACCTTTCAGTATATTGTTGCACACACACCATCTATTTAGCAAATGCCCTTGTTATCAACAGCAGCCTTTTAAACTCACCTGAGCTAACAGGTATGTGAGCTGGTTACTCTGCTGCGCTTAAAATTTCTTTTTTGGTTTGCTACAATGCCTTTTCTGAAACGTTGTCTCCCTCTGCTGGAACACTGACTTCTTTCATTTAATGCCTGCAGACTATAAAAGAGAAACCAACCCAAAAAGTTTGGTTGATTAGTCTGTGGCATTCTTTTAAACTGTTGCTTATGGCGGTCTCTGTGAGCTTCTCAGTGACATTCAGCCATCCAGGTATCCCGCCTGCAGTAGACGGAATGTGGCAATGGAACGCTGGCTGCGCGTGACATAATAGGCTCTGAGCCTTTATATACCTGCGCACAGCAGCAGCCACCTTCAGTCTGCTGCTGGACAGCCAGCAGCAGCAGCAGCAGGAGAGGTAATTAATCAGCAACCCTCCTGCTAAGGGTAGACAGCTGCTCGTTCCACCCCCCCCCCCGCCTTAATTGGTTCTCCTCCCTTCCAACGGTGTTGAGGCGGGTGGGAACAGCCGGGGGTTGAGGGTACTGTGCTAAAAGAGGTGGAGTTATGCAGATCTAAAACGCGTGGATTGCAGCAGCAGCAAGCCGAAAAGTGCAGGCATGTGAGGGATCTAGAGGTTGACAGCATGTCTTCTTAACGGGAGTCCAGGTGGCCATCTCCACAAATGGACTTTTCAGAATCCTTGGGTGGCACCGTAGTCGGAAACCAATTCTGGTTATCGCTTCTCGGCCTTTTGGCTAAGATCAAGTGTAGTATCTTTCGAAAAGGCGGTTTTGGATGTTGGCCGCCCTAGTAGATTGATACATTATGCACACTGGGGTTTAGGCGCTTGTTAGTACGCCAGGTGGCTAATATAGTCATCTGGTGGAAAGCATGGCCCCCCAGGATCGACGCCATTGGGCCGGGGAAGATCGAAAGCCCGAAGTGTGAAGTGCCCTAGGAGTGGTGACCCTGGGGTGCCTTAACTCACTGGGATTGGGAACCCCACTTGAGTTTATGGCACATTTGCACAAGCACTTCAAATTTTCTTTCTTTGCACACACCCTTATTCCGGGCCTTCTGGCCTTAGGATGGGGAATTTTTCAATTCCCGGTCGAAGGTCCGGGCAGTATTATACTGTGAAACCTTCACTATTTATTTAATTTTTTTGTCACTGTGTGTCCACTTTTTCACGTGTGTCCACATCCTTTCTAGGATTTTGTCGGGATGCGGTTCCCTTACGGGTTCCTCTCTTGGCAGGTCTAGGGGGGGAGTGTGTGGCCATCAGGTTCCGCTCCCCCCTGAACCCCCCTGGCTCTCCTCTTTCGGGAGGAGAGCGTTGTTGGCTCCCCTCTTCTGGGAGGGGAGCACAGTCTTTGGCTCCCAGTGCCTTGCTCGGGTGAGAACTCGGGCAGGTGCTGGGGGTAGGATTGGGTTGCCTCTGGCTCTGGCTGGAGGTGGCTATTTGTCCCTGTTCCTCGCTGTGGCCTTCTGGCTCGGAGGGACGGGGAATGGTTTGGGGGACCCTTCTCCTTTTGGAGAGGGTTTCAAGAAGACCAGCATCCTAGTGCACTTTTTTTGTGGCACTTGTCAATTTTTAAGCGCACTCGGGTTTTGTACACGAATTCGGGCTTTCGATAAAAAGAAAAAAATCTGTTCTTATCAGTTTAATATCTGATACGTCCCCTATCTGGGGACCATATATTAAATGGATTTTTAGAACAGGGAGATGGAAAAAGAGCTTGCTCTGTCCACTCCACGCAGTGACCTGGTATTGCAGTATCTCCAGGACCGGTGCACCCCTTCTTTAATGCAGTTTCTAAAATCAGAAAGAATTGAATTCAATGCTTTTTGTTCATTTTGCTTGTTTGTCGGATTTTGGGATGGACTCTTTGGCTTTGCTTTTCTTCTCCTCATTGGATTTTTCATGTTAAAAGTTGCAGAAGCCAGATGACAAGCTCATTTTGGTTCAACTTCAGCAACTGTGCATTGCATTGCCATGTAATGTAATGTAATGCAATGCTATCTATCTAGCTCTCCCTCTATACTTCCTTTTGGATAAACAGACATATTAGGCAAGCATTTTGGAGCTTTCACCTAAATAACTACAGGTGGTGAGATAAGCTGCACAATATAATTGACCTTTCAGTATATTGTTGCACACACACCATCTATTTAGCAAATGCCCTTGTTATCAACAGCAGCCTTTTAAACTCACCTGAGCTAACAGGTATGTGAGCTGGTTACTCTGCTGCGCTTAAAATTTCTTTTTTGGTTTGCTACAATGCCTTTTCTGAAACGTTGTCTCCCTCTGCTGGAACACTGACTTCTTTCATTTAATGCCTGCAGACTATAAAAGAGAAACCAACCCAAAAAGTTTGGTTGATTAGTCTGTGGCATTCTTTTAAACTGTTGCTTATGGCGGTCTCTGTGAGCTTCTCAGTGACATTCAGCCATCCAGGTATCCCGCCTGCAGTAGACGGAATGTGGCAATGGAACGCTGGCTGCGCGTGTCATAATAGGCTCTGAGCCTTTATATACCTGCGCACAGCAGCAGCCACCTTCAGTCTGCTGCTGGACAGCCAGCAGCAGCAGCAGCAGGTGAGGTAATTAATCAGCAACCCTCCTGCTAAGGGTAGACAGCTGCTCGTTCCACCCCCCCCCCGCCTTAATTGGTTCTCCTCCCTTCCAACGGTGTTGAGGCGGGTGGGAACAGCCGGGGGTTGAGGGTACTGTGCTAAAAGAGGTGGAGTTGTGCAGATCTAAAACGCGTGGATTGCAGCAGCAGCAAGCCGAAAAGTGCAGGCATGTGAGGGATCTAGAGGTTGACAGCATGTCTTCTTAACGGGAGTCCAGGTGGCCATCTCCACAAATGGACTTTTCAGAATCCTTGGGTGGCACCGTAGTCGGAAACCAATTCTGGTTATCGCTTCTCGGCCTTTTGGCTAAGATCAAGTGTAGTATCTGTTCTTATCAGTTTAATATCTGATACGTCCCCTATCTGGGGACCATATATTAAATGGATTTTTAGAACAGGGAGATGGAAAAAGAGCTTGCTCTGTCCACTCCACGCATTGACCTGGTATTGCAGTATCTCCAGGACTGGTGCACCCCTTCTTTAATGCAGTTTCTAAAATCAGAAAGAATTGAATTCAATGCTTTTTGTTCATTTTGCTTGTTTGTCGGATTTTGGGATGGACTCTTTGGCTTTGCTTTTCTTCTCCTCATTGGATTTTTCATGTTAAAAGTTGCAGAAGCCAGATGACAAGCTCATTTTGGTTCAACTTCAGCAACTGTGCATTGCATTGCCATGTAATGTAATGTAATGCAATGCTATCTATCTAGCTCTCCCTCTATACTTCCTTTTGGATAAACAGACATATTAGGCAAGCATTTTGGAGCTTTCACCTAAATAACTACAGGTGGTGAGATAAGCTGCACAATATAATTGACCTTTCAGTATATTGTTGCACACACACCATCTATTTAGCAAATGCCCTTGTTATCAACAGCAGCCTTTTAAACTCACCTGAGCTAACAGGTATGTGAGCTGGTTACTCTGCTGCGCTTAAAATTTCTTTTTTGGTTTGCTACAATGCCTTTTCTGAAACGTTGTCTCCCTCTGCTGGAACACTGACTTCTTTCATTTAATGCCTGCAGACTATAAAAGAGAAACCAACCCAAAAAGTTTGGTTGATTAGTCTGTGGCATTCTTTTAAACTGTTGCTTATGGCGGTCTCTGTGAGCTTCTCAGTGACATTCAGCCATCCAGGTATCCCGCCTGCAGTAGACGGAATGTGGCAATGGAACGCTGGCTGCGCGTGTCATAATAGGCTCTGAGCCTTTATATACCTGCGCACAGCAGCAGCCACCTTCAGTCTGCTGTTGGACAGCCAGCAGCAGCAGCAGCAGGAGAGGTAATTAATCAGCAACCCTCCTGCTAAGGGTAGACAGCTGCTCGTTCCACCCCCCCCCCCCGCCTTAATTGGTTCTCCTCCCTTCCAACGGTGTTGAGGCGGGTGGGAACAGCCAGGGGTTGAGGGTACTGTGCTAAAAGAGGTGGAGTTATGCAGATCTAAAACGCGTGGATTGCAGCAGCAGCAAGCCGAAAAGTGCAGGCATGTGAGGGATCTAGAGGTTGACAGCATGTCTTCTTAACGGGAGTCCAGGTGGCCATCTCCACAAATGGACTTTTCAGAATCCTTGGGTGGCACCGTAGTCGGAAACCAATTCTGGTTATCGCTTCTCGGCCTTTTGGCTAAGATCAAGTGTAGTATCTGTTCTTATCAGTTTAATATCTGATACGTCCCCTATCTGGGGACCATATATTAAATGGATTTTTAGAACAGGGAGATGGAAAAAGAGCTTGCTCTGTCCACTCCACGCATTGACCTGGTATTGCAGTATCTCCAGGACCGGTGCACCCCTTCTTTAATGCAGTTTCTAAAATCAGAAAGAATTGAATTCAATGCTTTTTGTTCATTTTGCTTGTTTGTCGGATTTTGGGATGGACTCTTTGGCTTTGCTTTTCTTCTCCTCATTGGATTTTTCATGTTAAAAGTTGCAGAAGCCAGATGACAAGCTCATTTTGGTTCAACTTCAGCAACTGTGCATTGCATTGCCATGTAATGTAATGTAATGCAATGCTATCTATCTAGCTCTCCCTCTATACTTCCTTTTGGATAAACAGACATATTAGGCAAGCATTTTGGAGCTTTCACCTAAATAACTACAGGTGGTGAGATAAGCTGCACAATATAATTGACCTTTCAGTATATTGTTGCACACACACCATCTATTTAGCAAATGCCCTTGTTATCAACAGCAGCCTT
This sequence comes from Phyllobates terribilis, assembly GCF_046119375.1. Classification (NCBI taxonomy): domain Eukaryota; kingdom Metazoa; phylum Chordata; class Amphibia; order Anura; family Dendrobatidae; genus Phyllobates; species Phyllobates terribilis. The sequence continues at coordinate 8,438,253 of NW_027362800.1, read as the reverse complement.
TTAAACTCACCTGAGCTAACAGGTATGTGAGCTGGTTACTCTGCTGCGCTTAAAATTTCTTTTTTGGTTTGCTACAATGCCTTTTCTGAAACGTTGTCTCCCTCTGCTGGAACACTGACTTCTTTCATTTAATGCCTGCAGACTATAAAAGAGAAACCAACCCAAAAAGTTTGGTTGATTAGTCTGTGGCATTCTTTTAAACTGTTGCTTATGGCGGTCTCTGTGAGCTTCTCAGTGACATTCAGCCATCCAGGTATCACGCCTGCAGTAGACGGAATGTGGCAATGGAACGCTGGCTGCGCGTGTCATAATAGGCTCTGAGCCTTTATATACCTGCGCACAGCAGCAGCCACCTTCAGTCTGCTGCTGGACAGCCAGCAGCAGCAGCAGGAGAGGTAATTAATCAGCAACCCTCCTGCTAAGGGTAGACAGCTGCTCGTTCCACCCCCCCCCCCGCCTTAATTGGTTCTCCTCCCTTCCAACGGTGTTGAGGCGGGTGGGAACAGCCGGGGGTTGAGGGTACTGTGCTAAAAGAGGTGGAGTTATGCAGATCTAAAACGCGTGGATGGCAGCAGCAGCAAGCCGAAAAGTGCAGGCATGTGAGGGATCTAGAGGTTGACAGCATGTCTTCTTAACGGGAGTCCAGGTGGCCATCTGCACAAATGGACTTTTCAGAATCCTTGGGTGGCACCGTAGTCGGAAACCAATTCTGGTTATCGCTTCTCGGCCTTTTGGCTAAGATCAAGTGTAGTATCTGTTCTTATCAGTTTAATATCTGATACGTCCCCTATCTGGGGACCATATATTAAATGGATTTTTAGAACAGGGAGATGGAAAAAGAGCTTGCTCTGTCCACTCCACGCATTGACCTGGTATTGCAGTATCTCCAGGACCGGTGTACCCCTTCTTTAATGCAGTTTCTAAAATCAGAAAGAATTGAATTCAATGCTTTTTGTTCATTTTGCTTGTTTGTCGGATTTTGGGATGGACTCTTTGGCTTTGCTTTTCTTCTCCTCATTGGATTTTTCATGTTAAAAGTTGCAGAAGCCAGATGACAAGCTCATTTTGGTTCAACTTCAGCAACTGTGCATTGCATTGCCATGTAATGTAATGTAATGCAATGCTATCTATCTAGCTCTCCCTCTATACTTCCTTTTGGATAAACAGACATATTAGGCAAGCATTTTGGAGCTTTCACCTAAATAACTACAGGTGGTGAGATAAGCTGCACAATATAATTGACCTTTCAGTATATTGTTGCACACACACCATCTATTTAGCAAATGCCCTTGTTATCAACAGCAGCCTTTTAAACTCACCTGAGCTAACAGTTATGTGAGCTGGTTACTCTGCTGCGCTTAAAATTTATTTTTTGGTTTGCTACAATGCCTTTTCTGAAACGTTGTCTCCCTCTGCTGGAACACTGACTTCTTTCATTTAATGCCTGCAGACTATAAAAGAGCAACCAACCCAAAAAGTTTGGTTGATTAGTCTGTGGCATTCTTTTAAACTGTTGCTTATGGCGGTCTCTGTGAGCTTCTCAGTGACATTCAGCCATCCAGGTATCCCGCCTGCAGTAGACGGAATGTGGCAATGGAACGCTGGCTGCGCGTGTCATAATAGGCTCTGAGCCTTTATATACCTGCGCACAGCAGCAGCCACCTTCAGTCTGCTGCTGGACAGCCAGCAGCAGCAGCAGCAGGAGAGGTAATTAATCAGCAACCCTCCTGCTAAGGGTAGACAGCTGCTCGTTCCACCCCCCCCCCCCACCTTAATTGGTTCTCCTCCCTTCCAACGGTGTTGAGGCGGGTGGGAACAGCCGGGGGTTGAGGGTACTGTGCTAAAAGAGGTGGAGTTATGCAGATCTAAAACGCGTGGATTGCAGCAGCAGCAAGCCGAAAAGTGCAGGCATGTGAGGGATCTAGAGGTTGACAGCATGTCTTCTTAACGGGAGTCCAGGTGGCCATCTCCACAAATGGACTTTTCAGAATCCTTGGGTGGCATCGTAGTCGGAAACCAATTCTGGTTATCGCTTCTCGGCCTTTTGGCTAAGATCAAGTGTAGTATCTTTTCTTATCAGTTTAATATCTGATACGTCCCCTATCTGGGGACCATATATTAAATGGATTTTTAGAACAGGGAGATGGAAAAAGAGCTTGCTCTGTCCACTCCACGCAGTGACCTGGTATTGCAGTATCTCCAGGACCGGTGCACCCCTTCTTTAATGCAGTTTCTAAAATCAGAAAGAATTGAATTCAATGCTTTTTGTTCATTTTGCTTGTTTGTCGGATTTTGGGATGGACTCTTTGGCTTTGCTTTTCTTCTCCTCATTGGATTTTTCATGTTAAAAGTTGCAGAAGCCAGATGACAAGCTCATTTTGGTTCAACTTCAGCAACTGTGCATTGCATTGCCATGTAATGTAATGTAATGCAATGCTATCTATCTAGCTCTCCCTCTATACTTCCTTTTGGATAAACAGACATATTAGGCAAGCATTTTGGAGCTTTCACCTAAATAACTACAGGTGGTGAGATAAGCTGCACAATATAATTGACCTTTCAGTATATTGTTGCACACACACCATCTATTTAGCAAATGCCCTTGTTATCAACAGCAGCCTTTTAAACTCACCTGAGCTAACAGGTATGTGAGCTGGTTACTCTGCTGCGCTTAAAATTTCTTTTTTGGTTTGCTACAATGCCTTTTCTGAAACGTTGTCTCCCTCTGCTGGAACACTGACTTCTTTCATTTAATGCCTGCAGACTATAAAAGAGAAACCAACCCAAAAAGTTTGGTTGATTAGTCTGTGGCATTCTTTTAAACTGTTGCTTATGGCGGTCTCTGTGAGCTTCTCAGTGACATTCAGCCATCCAGGTATCCCGCCTGCAGTAGACGGAATGTGGCAATGGAACGCTGGCTGCGCGTGTCATAATAGGCTCTGAGCCTTTATATACCTGCGCACAGCAGCAGCCACCTTCAGTCTGCTGCTGGACAGCCAGCAGCAGCAGCAGCAGGAGAGGTAATTAATCAGCAACCCTCCTGCTAAGGGTAGACAGCTGCTCGTTCCACCCCCCCCCCCCGCCTTAATTGGTTCTCCTCCCTTCCAATGGTGTTGAGGCGGGTGGGAACAGCCGGGGGTTGAGGGTACTGTGCTAAAAGAGGTGGAGTTATGCAGATCTAAAACGCGTGGATTGCAGCAGCAGCAAGCCGAAAAGTGCAGGCATGTGAGGGATCTAGAGGTTGACAGCATGTCTTCTTAACGGGAGTCCAGGTGGCCATCTCCACAAATGGACTTTTCAGAATCCTTGGGTGGCATCGTAGTCGGAAACCAATTCTGGTTATCGCTTCTCGGCCTTTTGGCTAAGATCAAGTGTAGTATCTTTTCTTATCAGTTTAATATCTGATACGTCCCCTATCTGGGGACCATATATTAAATGGATTTTTAGAACAGGGAGATGGAAAAAGAGCTTGCTCTGTCCACTCCACGCAGTGACCTGGTATTGCAGTATCTCCAGGACCGGTGCACCCCTTCTTTAATGCAGTTTCTAAAATCAGAAAGAATTGAATTCAATGCTTTTTGTTCATTTTGCTTGTTTGTCGGATTTTGGGATGGACTCTTTGGCTTTGCTTTTCTTCTCCTCATTGGATTTTTCATGTTAAAAGTTGCAGAAGCCAGATGACAAGCTCATTTTGGTTCAACTTCAGCAACTGTGCATTGCATTGCCATGTAATGTAATGTAATGCAATGCTATCTATCTAGCTCTCCCTCTATACTTCCTTTTGGATAAACAGACATATTAGGCAAGCATTTTGGAGCTTTCACCTAAATAACTACAGGTGGTGAGATAAGCTGCACAATATAATTGACCTTTCAGTATATTGTTGCACACACACCATCTATTTAGCAAATGCCCTTGTTATCAACAGCAGCCTTTTAAACTCACCTGAGCTAACAGGTATGTGAGCTGGTTACTCTGCTGCGCTTAAAATTTCTTTTTTGGTTTGCTACAATGCCTTTTCTGAAACGTTGTCTCCCTCTGCTGGAACACTGACTTCTTTCATTTAATGCCTGCAGACTATAAAAGAGAAACCAACCCAAAAAGTTTGGTTGATTAGTCTGTGGCATTCTTTTAAATTGTTGCTTATGGCGGTCTCTGTGAGCTTCTCAGTGACATTCAGCCATCCAGGTATCCCGCCTGCAGTAGACGGAATGTGGCAATGGAACGCTGGCTGCGCGTGTCATAATAGGCTCTGAGCCTTTATATACCTGCGCACAGCAGCAGCCACCTTCATTCTGCTGTTGGACAGCCAGCAGCAGCAGCAGCAGGAGAGGTAATTAATCAGCAACCCTCCTGCTAAGGGTAGACAGCTGCTCGTTCCACCCCCCCCCCCGCCTTAATTGGTTCTCCTCCCTTCCAACGGTGTTGAGGCGGGTGGGAACAGCCAGGGGTTGAGGGTACTGTGCTAAAAGAGGTGGAGTTATGCAGATCTAAAACGCGTGGATTGCAGCAGCAGCAAGCCGAAAAGTGCAGGCATGTGAGGGATCTAGAGGTTGACAGCATGTCTTCTTAACGGGAGTCCAGGTGGCCATCTCCACAAATGGACTTTTCAGAATCCTTGGGTGGCACCGTAGTCGGAAACCAATTCTGGTTATCGCTTCTCGGCCTTTTGGCTAAGATCAAGTGTAGTATCTGTTCTTATCAGTTTAATATCTGATACGTCCCCTATCTGGGGACCATATATTAAATGGATTTTTAGAACAGGGAGATGGAAAAAGAGCTTGCTCTGTCCACTCCACGCATTGACCTGGTATTGCAGTATCTCCAGGACCGGTGCACCCCTTCTTTAATGCAGTTTCTAAAATCAGAAAGAATTGAATTCAATGCTTTTTGTTCATTTTGCTTGTTTGTCGGATTTTGGGATGGACTCTTTGGCTTTGCTTTTCTTCTCCTCATTGGATTTTTCATGTTAAAAGTTGCAGAAGCCAGATGACAAGCTCATTTTGGTTCAACTTCAGCAACTGTGCATTGCATTGCCATGTAATGTAATGTAATGCAATGCTATCTATCTAGCTCTCCCTCTATACTTCCTTTTGGATAAACAGACATATTAGGCAAGCATTTTGGAGCTTTCACCTAAATAACTACAGGTGGTGAGATAAGCTGCACAATATAATTGACCTTTCAGTATATTGTTGCACACACACCATCTATTTAGCAAATGCCCTTGTTATCAACAGCAGCCTTTTAAACTCACCTGAGCTAACAGGTATGTGAGCTGGTTACTCTGCTGCGCTTAAAATTTCTTTTTTGGTTTGCTACAATGCCTTTTCTGAAACGTTGTCTCCCTCTGCTGGAACACTGACTTCTTTCATTTAATGCCTGCAGACTATAAAAGAGAAACCAACCCAAAAAGTTTGGTTGATTAGTCTGTGGCATTCTTTTAAACTGTTGCTTATGGCGGTCTCTGTGAGCTTCTCAGTGACATTCAGCCATCCAGGTATCCCGCCTGCAGTAGACGGAATGTGGCAATAGAACGCTGGCTGCGCGTGTCATAATAGGCTCTGAGCCTTTATATACCTGCGCACAGCAGCAGCCACCTTCAGTCTGCTGCTGGACAGCCAGCAGCAGCAGCAGCAGGAGAGGTAATTAATCAGCAACCCTCCTGCTAAGGGTAGACAGCTGCTCGTTCCACCCCCCCCCCCCCCGCCTTAATTGGTTCTCCTCCCTTCCAACGGTGTTGAGGCGGGTGGGAACAGCCGGGGGTTGAGGGTACTGTGCTAAAAGAGGTGGAGTTATGCAGATCTAAAACGCGTGGATTGCAGCAGCAGCAAGCCGAAAAGTGCAGGCATGTGAGGGATCTAGAGGTTGACAGCATGTCTTCTTAACGGGAGTCCAGGTGGCCATCTCCACAAATGGACTTTTCAGAATCCTTGGGTGGCATCGTAGTCGGAAACCAATTCTGGTTATCGCTTCTCGGCCTTTTGGCTAAGATCAAGTGTAGTATCTTTTCTTATCAGTTTAATATCTGATACGTCCCCTATCTGGGGACCATATATTAAATGGATTTTTAGAACAGGGAGATGGAAAAAGAGCTTGCTCTGTCCACTCCACGCATTGACCTGGTATTGCAGTATCTCCAGGACCGGTGCACCCCTTCTTTAATGCAGTTTCTAAAATCAGAAAGAATTGAATTCAATGCTTTTTGTTCATTTTGCTTGTTTGTCGGATTTTGGGATGGACTCTTTGGCTTTGCTTTTCTTCTCCTCATTGGATTTTTCATGTTAAAAGTTGCAGAAGCCAGATGACAAGCTCATTTTGGTTCAACTTCAGCAACTGTGCATTGCATTGCCATGTAATGTAATGTAATGCAATGCTATCTATCTAGCTCTCCCTCTATACTTCCTTTTGGATAAACAGACATATTAGGCAAGCATTTTGGAGCTTTCACCTAAATAACTACAGGTGGTGAGATAAGCTGCACAATATAATTGACCTTTCAGTATATTGTTGCACACACACCATCTATTTAGCAAATGCCCTTGTTATCAACAGCAGCCTTTTAAACTCACCTGAGCTAACAGGTATGTGAGCTGGTTACTCTGCTGCGCTTAAAATTTATTTTTTGGTTTGCTACAATGCCTTTTCTGAAACGTTGTCTCCCTCTGCTGGAACACTGACTTCTTTCATTTAATGCCTGCAGACTATAAAAGAGAAACCAACCCAAAAAGTTTGGTTGATTAGTCTGTGGCATTCTTTTAAACTGTTGCTTATGGCGGTCTCTGTGAGCTTCTCAGTGACATTCAGCCATCCAGGTATCCCGCCTGCAGTAGACGGAATGTGGCAATGGAACGCTGGCTGCGCGTGTCATAATAGGCTCTGAGCCTTTATATACCTGCGCACAGCAGCAGCCACCTTCAGTCTGCTGCTGGACAGCCAGCAGCAGCAGCAGCAGGAGAGGTAATTAATCAGCAACCCTCCTGCTAAGGGTAGACAGCTGCTCGTTCCACCCCCCCCCCGCCTTAATTGGTTCTCCTCCCTTCCAACGATGTTGAGGCGGGTGGGAACAGCCGGGGGTTGAGGGTACTGTGCTAAAAGAGGTGGAGTTATGCAGATCTAAAACGCGTGGATTGCAGCAGCAGCAAGCCGAAAAGTGCAGGCATGTGAGGGATCTAGAGGTTGACAGCATGTCTTCTTAACGGGAGTCCAGGTGGCCATCTCCACAAATGGACTTTTCAGAATCCTTGGGTGGCACCGTAGTCGGAAACCAATTCTGGTTATCGCTTCTCGGCCTTTTGGCTAAGATCAAGTGTAGTATCTGTTCTTATCAGTTTAATATCTGATACGTCCCCTATCTGGGGACCATATATTAAATGGATTTTTAGAACAGGGAGATGGAAAAAGAGCTTGCTCTGTCCACTCCACGCATTGACCTGGTATTGCAGTATCTCCAGGACCGGTGCACCCCTTCTTTAATGCAGTTTCTAAAATCAGAAAGAATTGAATTCAATGCTTTTTGTTCATTTTGCTTGTTTGTCGGATTTTGGGATGGACTCTTTGGCTTTGCTTTTCTTCTCCTCATTGGATTTTTCATGTTAAAAGTTGCAGAAGCCAGATGACAAGCTCATTTTGGTTCAACTTCAGCAACTGTGCATTGCATTGCCATGTAATGTAATGTAATGCAATGCTATCTATCTAGCTCTCCCTCTATACTTCCTTTTGGATAAACAGACATATTAGGCAAGCATTTTGGAGCTTTCACCTAAATAACTACAGGTGGTGAGATAAGCTGCACAATATAATTGACCTTTCAGTATATTGTTGCACACACACCATCTATTTAGCAAATGCCCTTGTTATCAACAGCAGCCTTTTAAACTCACCTGAGCTAACAGGTATGTGAGCTGGTTACTCTGCTGCGCTTAAAATTTCTTTTTTGGTTTGCTACAATGCCTTTTCTGAAACGTTGTCTCCCTCTGCTGGAACACTGACTTCTTTCATTTAATGCCTGCAGACTATAAAAGAGAAACCAACCCAAAAAGTTTGGTTGATTAGTCTGTGGCATTCTTTTAAACTGTTGCTTATGGCGGTCTCTGTGAGCTTCTCAGTGACATTCAGCCATCCAGGTATCCCGCCTGCAGTAGACGGAATGTGGCAATGGAACGCTGGCTGCGCCTGTCATAATAGGCTCTGAGCCTTTATATACCTGCGCACAGCAGCAGCCACCTTCAGTCTGCTGCTGGACAGCCAGCAGCAGCAGCAGCAGGAGAGGTAATTAATCAGCAACCCTCCTGCTAAGGGTAGACAGCTGCTCGTTCCACCCCCCCCCCCGCCTTAATTGGTTCTCCTCCCTTCCAACGGTGTTGAGGCGGGTGGGAACAGCCGGGGGTTGAGGGTACTGTGCTAAAAGAGGTGGAGTTATGCAGATCTAAAACGCGTGGATTGCAGCAGCAGCAAGCCGAAAAGTGCAGGCATGTGAGGGATCTAGAGGTTGACAGCATGTCTTCTTAACGGGAGTCCAGGTGGCCATCTCCACAAATGGACTTTTCAGAATCCTTGGGTGGCACCGTAGTCGGAAACCAATTCTGGTTATCGCTTCTCGGCCTTTTGGCTAAGATCAAGTGTAGTATCTGTTCTTATCAGTTTAATATCTGATACGTCCCCTATCTGGGGACCATATATTAAATGGATTTTTAGAACAGGGAGATGGAAAAAGAGCTTGCTCTGTCCACTACACGCATTGACCTGGTATTGCAGTATCTCCAGGACCGGTGCACCCCTTCTTTAATGCAGTTTCTAAAATCAGAAAGAATTGAATTCAATGCTTTTTGTTCATTTTGCTTGTTTGTCGGATTTTGGGATGGACTCTTTGGCTTTGCTTTTCTTCTCCTCATTGGATTTTTCATGTTAAAAGTTGCAGAAGCCAGATGACAAGCTCATTTTGGTTCAACTTCAGCAACTGTGCATTGCATTGCCATGTAATGTAATGTAATGCAATGCTATCTATCTAGCTCTCCCTCTATACTTCCTTTTGGATAAACAGACATATTAGGCAAGCATTTTGGAGCTTTCACCTAAATAACTACAGGTGGTGAGATAAGCTGCACAATATAATTGACCTTTCAGTATATTGTTGCACACACACCATCTATTTAGCAAATGCCCTTGTTATCAACAGCAGCCTTTTAAACTCACCTGAGCTAACAGGTATGTGAGCTGGTTACTCTGCTGCGCTTAAAATTTCTTTTTTGGTTTGCTACAATGCCTTTTCTGAAACGTTGTCTCCCTCTGCTGGAACACTGACTTCTTTCATTTAATGCCTGCAGACTATAAAAGAGAAACCAACCCAAAAAGTTTGGTTGATTAGTTTGTGGCATTCTTTTAAACTGTTGCTTATGGCGGTCTCTGTGAGCTTCTCAGTGACATTCAGCCATCCAGGTATCCCGCCTGCAGTAGACGGAATGTGGCAATGGAACGCTGGCTGCGCGTGTCATAATAGGCTCTGAGCCTTTATATACCTGCGCACAGCAGCAGCCACCTTCAGTCTGCTGCTGGACAGCCAGCAGCAGCAGCAGCAGGAGAGGTAATTAATCAGCAACCCTCCTGCTAAGGGTAGACAGCTGCTCGTTCCACCCCCCCCCCCGCCTTAATTGGTTCTCCTCCCTTCCAACGGTGTTGAGGTGGGTGGGAACAGCCGGGGGTTGAGGGTACTGTGCTAAAAGAGGTGGAGTTATGCAGATCTAAAACGCGTGGATTGCAGCAGCAGCAAGCCGAAAAGTGCAGGCATGTGAGGGATCTAGAGGTTGACAGCATGTCTTCTTAACGGGAGTCCAGGTGGCCATCTCCACAAATGGACTTTTCAGAATCCTTGGGTGGCACCGTAGTCGGAAACCAATTCTGGTTATCGCTTCTCGGCCTTTTGGCTAAGATCAAGTGTAGTATCTGTTCTTATCAGTTTAATATCTGATACGTCCCCTATCTGGGGACCATATATTAAATGGATTTTTAGAACAGGGAGATGGAAAAAGAGCTTGCTCTGTCCACTCCACGCATTGACCTGGTATTGCAGTATCTCCAGGACCGGTGCACCCCTTCTTTAATGCAGTTTCTAAAATCAGAAAGAATTGAATTCAATGCTTTTTGTTCATTTTGCTTGTTTGTCGGATTTTGGGATGGACTCTTTGGCTTTGCTTTTCTTCTCCTCATTGGATTTTTCATGTTAAAAGTTGCAGAAGCCAGATGACAAGCTCATTTTGGTTCAACTTCAGCAACTGTGCATTGCATTGCCATGTAATGTAATGTAATGCAATGCTATCTATCTAGCTCTCCCTCTATACTTCCTTTTGGATAAACAGACATATTAGGCAAGCATTTTGGAGCTTTCACCTAAATAACTACAGGTGGTGAGATAAGCTGCACAATATAATTGACCTTTCAGTATATTGTTGCACACACACCATCTATTTAGCAAATGCCCTTGTTATCAACAGCAGCCTTTTAAACTCACCTGAGCTAACAGGTATGTGAGCTGGTTACTCTGCTGCGCTTAAAATTTCTTTTTTGGTTTGCTACAATGCCTTTTCTGAAACGTTGTCTCCCTCTGCTGGAACACTGACTTCTTTCATTTAATGCCTGCAGACTATAAAAGAGAAACCAACCCAAAAAGTTTGGTTGATTAGTTTGTGGCATTCTTTTAAACTGTTGCTTATGGCGGTCTCTGTGAGCTTCTCAGTGACATTCAGCCATCCAGGTATCCCGCCTGCAGTAGACGGAATGTGGCAATGGAACGCTGGCTGCGCGTGTCATAATAGGCTCTGAGCCTTTATATACCTGCGCACAGCAGCAGCCACCTTCAGTCTGCTGCTGGACAGCCAGCAGCAGCAGCAGCAGGAGAGGTAATTAATCAGCAACCCTCCTGCTAAGGGTAGACAGCTGCTCGTTCCACCCCCCCCCCCGCCTTAATTGGTTCTCCTCCCTTCCAACGGTGTTGAGGCGGGTGGGAACAGCCGGGGGTTGAGGGTACTGTGCTAAAAGAGGTGGAGTTATGCAGATCTAAAACGCGTGGATTGCAGCAGCAGCAAGCCGAAAAGTGCAGGCATGTGAGGGATCTAGAGGTTGACAGCATGTCTTCTTAACGGGAGTCCAGGTGGCCATCTCCACAAATGGACTTTTCAGAATCCTTGGGTGGCACCGTAGTCGGAAACCAATTCTGGTTATCGCTTCTCGGCCTTTTGGCTAAGATCAAGTGTAGTATCTGTTCTTATCAGTTTAATATCTGATACGTCCCCTATCTGGGGACCATATATTAAATGGATTTTTAGAACAGGGAGATGGAAAAAGAGCTTGCTCTGTCCACTCCACGCATTGACCTGGTATTGCAGTATCTCCAGGACCGGTGCACCCCTTCTTTAATGCAGTTTCTAAAATCAGAAAGAATTGAATTCAATGCTTTTTGTTCATTTTGCTTGTTTGTCGGATTTTGGGATGGACTCTTTGGCTTTGCTTTTCTTCTCCTCATTGGATTTTTCATGTTAAAAGTTGCAGAAGCCAGATGACAAGCTCATTTTGGTTCAACTTCAGCAACTGTGCATTGCATTGCCATGTAATGTAATGTAATGCAATGCTATCTATCTAGCTCTCCCTCTATACTTCCTTTTGGATAAACAGACATATTAGGCAAGCATTTTGGAGCTTTCACCTAAATAACTACAGGTGGTGAGATAAGCTGCACAATATAATTGACCTTTCAGTATATTGTTGCACACACACCATCTATTTAGCAAATGCCCTTGTTATCAACAGCAGCCTTTTAAACTCACCTGAGCTAACAGGTATGTGAGCTGGTTACTCTGCTGCGCTTAAAATTTCTTTTTTGGTTTGCTACAATGCCTTTTCTGAAACGTTGTCTCCCTCTGCTGGAACACTGACTTCTTTCATTTAATGCCTGCAGACTATAAAAGAGAAACCAACCCAAAAAGTTTGGTTGATTAGTCTGTGGCATTCTTTTAAACTGTTGCTTATAGCGGTCTCTGTGAGCTTCTCAGTGACATTCAGCCATCCAGGTATCCCGCCTGCAGTAGACGGAATGTGGCAATGGAACGCTGGCTGCGCGTGTCATAATAGGCTCTGAGCCTTTATATACCTGCGCACAGCAGCAGCCACCTTCAGTCTGCTGCTGGACAGCCAGCAGCAGCAGCAGCAGGAGAGGTAATTAATCAGCAACCCTCCTGCTAAGGGTAGACAGCTGCTCGTTCCACCCCCCCCCCCCGCCTTTATTGGTTCTCCTCCCTTCCAACGGTGTTGAGGCGGGTGGGAACAGCCGGGGGTTGAGGGTACTGTGCTAAAAGAGGTGGAGTTATGCAGATCTAAAACGCGTGGATTGCAGCAGCAGCAAGCCGAAAAGTGCAGGCATGTGAGGGATCTAGAGGTTGACAGCATGTCTTCTTAACGGGAGTCCAGGTGGCCATCTCCACAAATGGACTTTTCAGAATCCTTGGGTGGCACCGTAGTCGGAAACCAATTCTGGTTATCGCTTCTCGGCCTTTTGGCTAAGATCAAGTGTAGTATCTGTTCTTATCAGTTTAATATCTGATACGTCCCCTATCTGGGGACCATATATTAAATGGATTTTTAGAACAGGGAGATGGAAAAAGAGCTTGCTCTGTCCACTCCACGCATTGACCTGGTATTGCAGTATCTCCAGGACCGGTGCACCCCTTCTTTAATGCAGTTTCTAAAATCAGAAAGAATTGAATTCAATGCTTTTTGTTCATTTTGCTTGTTTGTCGGATTTTGGGATGGACTCTTTGGCTTTGCTTTTCTTCTCCTCATTGGATTTTTCATGTTAAAAGTTGCAGAAGCCAGATGACAAGCTCATTTTGGTTCAACTTCAGCAACTGTGCATTGCATTGCCATGTAATGTAATGTAATGCAATGCTATCTATCTAGCTCTCCCTCTATACTTCCTTTTGGATAAACAGACATATTAGGCAAGCATTTTGGAGCTTTCACCTAAATAACTACAGGTGGTGAGATAAGCTGCACAATATAATTGACCTTTCAGTATATTGTTGCACACACACCATCTATTTAGCAAATGCCCTTGTTATCAACAGCAGCCTTTTAAACTCACCTGAGCTAACAGGTATGTGAGCTGGTTACTCTGCTGCGCTTAAAATTTCTTTTTTGGTTTGCTACAATGCCTTTTCTGAAACGTTGTCTCCCTCTGCTGGAACACTGACTTCTTTCATTTAATGCCTGCAGACTATAAAAGAGAAACCAACCCAAAAAGTTTGGTTGATTAGTCTGTGGCATTCTTTTAAACTGTTGCTTATGGCGGTCTCTGTGAGCTTCTCAGTGACATTCAGCCATCCAGGTATCCCGCCTGCAGTAGACGGAATGTGGCAATGGAACGCTGGCTGCGCGTGTCATAATAGGCTCTGAGCCTTTATATACCTGCGCACAGCAGCAGCCACCTTCAGTCTGCTGCTGGACAGCCAGCAGCAGCAGCAGCAGGAGAGGTAATTAATCAGCAACCCTCCTGCTAAGGGTAGACAGCTGCTCGTTCTACCCCCCCCCCGCCTTAATTGGTTCTCCTCCCTTCCAACGGTGTTGAGGCGGGTGGGAACAGCCGGGGGTTGAGGGTACTGTGCTAAAAGAGGTGGAGTTATGCAGATCTAAAACGCGTGGATTGCAGCAGCAGCAAGCCGAAAAGTGCAGGCATGTGAGGGATCTAGAGGTTGACAGCATGTCTTCTTAACGGGAGTCCAGGTGGCCATCTCCACAAATGGACTTTTCAGAATCCTTGGGTGGCATCGTAGTCGGAAACCAATTCTGGTTATCGCTTCTCGGCCTTTTGGCTAAGATCAAGTGTAGTATCTGTTCTTATCAGTTTAATATCTGATACGTCCCCTATCTGGGGACCATATATTAAATGGATTTTTAGAACAGGGAGATGGAAAAAGAGCTTGCTCTGTCCACTCCACGCATTGACCTGGTATTGCAGTATCTCCAGGACCGGTGCACCCCTTCTTTAATGCAGTTTCTAAAATCAGAAAGAATTGAATTCAATGCTTTTTGTTCATTTTGCTTGTTTGTCGGATTTTGGGATGGACTCTTTGGCTTTGCTTTTCTTCTCCTCATTGGATTTTTCATGTTAAAAGTTGCAGAAGCCAGATGACAAGCTCATTTTGGTTCAACTTCAGCAACTGTGCATTGCATTGCCATGTAATGTAATGTAATGCAATGCTATCTATCTAGCTCTCCCTCTATACTTCCTTTTGGATAAACAGACATATTAGGCAAGCATTTTGGAGCTTTCACCTAAATAACTACAGGTGGTGAGATAAGCTGCACAATATAATTGACCTTTCAGTATATTGTTGCACACACACCATCTATTTAGCAAATGCCCTTGTTATCAACAGCAGCCTTTTAAACTCACCTGAGCTAACAGGTATGTGAGCTGGTTACTCTGCTGCGCTTAAAATTTCTTTTTTGGTTTGCTACAATGCCTTTTCTGAAACGTTGTCTCCCTCTGCTGGAACACTGACTTCTTTCATTTAATGCCTGCAGACTATAAAAGAGAAACCAACCCAAAAAGTTTGGTTGATTAGTCTGTGGCATTCTTTTAAACTGTTGCTTATGGCGGTCTCTGTGAGCTTCTCAGTGACATTCAGCCATCCAGGTATCCCGCCTGCAGTAGACGGAATGTGGCAATGGAACGCTGGCTGCGCGTGTCATAATAGGCTCTGAGCCTTTATATACCTGCGCACAGCAGCAGCCACCTTCAGTCTGCTGCTGGACAGCCAGCAGCAGCAGCAGCAGGAGAGGTAATTAATCAGCAACCCTCCTGCTAAGGGTAGACAGCTGCTCGTTCCACCCCCCCCCCCCCCCGCCTTAATTGGTTCTCCTCCCTTCCAACGGTGTTGAGGCGGGTGGGAACAGCCGGGGGTTGAGGGTACTGTGCTAAAAGAGGTGGAGTTATGCAGATCTAAAACGCGTGGATTGCAGCAGCAGCAAGCCGAAAAGTGCAGGCATGTGAGGGATCTAGAGGTTGACAGCATGTCTTCTTAACGGGAGTCCAGGTGGCCATCTCCACAAATGGACTTTTCAGAATCCTTGGGTGGCACCGTAGTCGGAAACCAATTCTGGTTATCGCTTCTCGGCCTTTTGGCTAAGATCAAGTGTAGTATCTGTTCTTATCAGTTTAATATCTGATTAGAGATGAGCGGTGTTCGACTAGAACTGTTCGCCAATCTCAAATTCGAGCTGTTTTGGGCGGTGTTCGAGTTGTTCCACGAACCCGAACGATTTGCAAAAAATTCGGCTGTTCGAGGTTATGTTCGATAACTGTTCGTGCACCAAAAGCGTGTCCTGCATGTCTGGCGCTATTTAGAGCACCAATCATGCAGGGATTGTCTGCCACTCACTGTAATGCCGCAGCCATGGTGGTTGTGGCATTACAGTGATTGCCCAAATCGATGGGAACAGTGCCAACAGTGAAACATGAAAAGCCGGCAATTCATCAGCGGCATACACCGGTACCCGACAATTTAGAACCGAAAGAATAGAGCTTCACACATAGATTAGATAGATATAAACATGTCAGTCACATATATATGAAGTACAGTGACAGTGTTGCTTACTGTACTTGTCATTTAGCGTAAAGGATTTATCAAAAAAAATAATAGTGTTTTCATGCACCGTCTCTTTAAAAAAGCCGGCCGGCAATTCAGCAGCGGTACCCGACAATTTAGAATAGAAAGAATAGAGAATCACACATAGATTAGATAGATAGAAACATGTCAGCCACATATATATGAAGTACAGTGACAGTGTTGCTTACTGTACTTGTCATTTAGCGTAAAGGATTTATCAAAAAAAATAATAGTGTTTTCATGCACCGTCTCTTTAAAAAAGCCGGCGGGCAATTCAGCAGCGGTACCCGACAATTTATAACAGACAGAATAGAGCTTCACACATAGATTAGATAGATAGAAACATGTCAGCCACATATATATGAAGTACAGTGACAGTGTTGCTTACTGTACTTGTCATTTAGTGTAAAGGATTTATCAAAAAAAATAATAGTGTTTTCATGCACCGTCTCTTTAAAAAAGCCGGCCGGCGATTCAGCAGCGGTACCCGACAATTTAGAATAGAAAGAATAGAGAATCACACATAGATTAGATAGATAGAAACATGTCAGCCACATATATATGAAGTACAGTGACAGTGTTGCTTACTGTACTTGTCATTTAGCGTAAAGGATTTATCAAAAAAAATAATAGTGTTTTCATGCACCGTCTCTTTAAAAAAGCCGGCGGGCAATTCAGCAGCGGTACCCGACAATTTATAACAGACAGAATAGAGCTTCACACAGAGATTAGATAGATAGAAACATGTCAGTCACATATATATGAAGTACAGTGATAGTGTTGGTTACTGTACTTGTCATTTAGTATTAAAATAAAGGATTTATTATTAAGAAAATAGGCGTGGGGTTCCCCTTAATTTTAGGCTCTAGCGGAGGTTAAGCAGACGGCTGGGGCAGATGTTTGAAGCCTGGGAAGGGGGTAATACCCACGGAGCTTCCCAGGCTACAAATATCAGCCCCCAGCTGAATACATAGCCTTTACTAGCTATTAAAATGGGGGACCCCCCAAAAAAAATGACGTGGGGTCCCCCCTAATTTAATAGCTAGCAAAGGCTAGGCAGACAGCTGGGGGCTGATATTAATAGCCCAGGAAGGGAGCCATGAATATTGGCCCCCTCCCAGGCTAGAAACACCAGCCGTCAGCCGCCCCAGAAATGGCGCATTCATAGGATGCGCCAATTCTGGCACTTAGCCTCGCTCTTCCACGCTGCCCTGGTGCGGTGGCAGGGGGTAATAGGGTTGGGGTTGATGTCAGCTTATAATGCCAGCTGACATCAAGCCCAGGTTAGTAATGGAGAGGCGTCTATAAGACACCCCCATTACTAACCCCATAGTCAAAGTTAAAAAAAACACAAACACCCAGAATAAAGTCCTTTAATTGAAATAAAGACACAATCCTTTATTGTTCTAAATTAAACCATACTTACCGTCACGCCCATTCCAGCTGAAGCCAACGATCTCCTGCAATAAAAGAAAAATAATAAAGCAACCTCATCCTTACCTTTCCATGGTTCCCACGACAGCTTCAGCTCTGCTACATCGAGATGACAGGCTGGACCGCAGCAGAACGCTGCCATCCAGCCTGTCATCCCGCAGACACTGAGAAGCGCAGGCTTGCTTGCGCTGCTCAGCGTCTCTCTGTGACGACATCCAGATGAGCCGAGTTCATGTCCAATGAACTCGGCTCACCTCATGCACGTCACTGACAGCGTGGGAAAATTCTCACGCTGAAGCGGTGAGTGCAGGAAAATTTTCCCACGCTGTCAGTGACGTGCATAAGGTGAGCTCATGTCCAATGAACTCAGCTCACCACCTGCACGTCACTGACAGCGTGGGAGAATTCTCCTGCACTCAGCGCTTCAGTGTGAGAATTCTCCCACGCTGAAGCGCTGAGTGCAGGAGAATTTTCCCACGCTGTCAGTGACGTGCATGAGGTGAGCCGAGTTCATTGGACATTAACTCGGCTCATCTGGATGCCCTCACAGAGAGACACTGTGGAGCGCAAGCAAGCCTGCGCTTCTCAGTGTCTGCGGGATGACAGGCTGGATGGCAGCGATCTGCTGCGGTCCAGCCTGTCATCTCGATGTAGCAGAGCTGAAGCTGTCATGGGAACTATGGAAAGGTAAGGATGATGTTGCTTTATTATTTTTCTTTTATTTCAGGAGATCGTTGGCTTCAGCTGGAATGGGTGTGATGGTAAGTATGGTTTAATTTAGAACAATAAAGAATTGTGTCTTTATTTCAATTAAAGGACTTTTTTCTGGGTGTTGTGTTTTTTTTAAATACTTTACTAGAAATTCATGGTGGTCATGTCTAATATTGGCGTGACCCCATGAATTTCGGGCTTAGGGCCAGCTGATAATGCCAAGCTGGCCCTAACCCCTTTATTACCCAGTGAGCCACCGCATCAGGGCCCTGGATGAGTTGGGTACAGCGCCAGAAGATGGCGCTTCTATGAACGCGCCATTTTCCGGGATGGCTGCGGACTGCAATTTGCAGCGGGGGTGGCCCAGAAAGCTTGGGCCTCCCTGCGCTGCGGATTCCAGCCCCCAGCTGCCTAGTTGTACCTGGCTGGACACAAAAACAGGGCGAAGCCCCACGTCAATTTTCTTTAAATTATTTCATGAAATAATTAAGAAAAAAAGGGCTTCCCTATATTGTTGTGTCCGGCCAGGTACAAATAGGCAGCTGGTGGTTGGGGGCAGCCCGTTCCTGCCTGCTGTACCTGGCTGGACACAAATATAGTGCGAAGCCCCACGTCAATTTTTTTTAAATTATTTCATGAATTTCCTGAAATAATTTAAAAAAATTTAAGTGGGGCTTCGCACTATATTTGTGTCCAGCCAGGTACAGCAGGCAGGAACGGGCTGCCCCCATCCACCAGCTGCCTATTTGTACCTGGCCGGACACAACAATATAGGGAAGCCCTTTTTTTCTTAATTATTTCATGAATTTCATGAAATAATTAAAAAAAAAAGTACGTGGGGCTTCGCCCTATTTTTGTGTCCAGCCAGGTACAACTAGGCAGCTGGGGGCTGGAATCTGCAGCGCAGGGAGGCCCAAGCTTTCTGGGCCCCCCCCCGCTACAAATTGCAGTCCGCAGCCACCCCGGAAAATGGCGCTTTCATAGAAGCGCCATCTTCTGGCGCTGTGCCCAACTCATCCAGGGCCCTGGTGCGGTGGCTCACTGGGTAATAAAGGGGTTAGGGCCAGCTTGGTATTATCAGCTGGCCCCAAGCCCAAAATTCATGGGGTCACGCCAGTATTAGACATGACCGCCATGAATTTCTAGTAAAGTATTTAAAAAAAACACAACACCCAGAATAAAGTCCTTTAATTGAAATAAAGACACAATTCTTTATTGTTCTAAATTAAACCATACTTACCATCACACCCATTCCAGCTGAAGCCAACGATCTCCTGCAATAAAAGAAAAATAATAAACCAACCTCATCCTTACCTTTCCATGGTTCCCACGACAGCTTCAGCTCTGCTACATCGAGATGACTGGCTGGACCGCAGCAGAACGCTGCCATCCAGTCTGTCATCCCGCAGACACTGAGAAGCGCAGGCATGCTTGCGCTCCTCACTGTCTCGCTGTGACGGCATCCAGATGAGCCGAGGTCATGTCCAATGAACTCGGCTCACCTCATGCACGTCACTGACAGCGTGGGAAAATTCTCACGCTGAAGTGCTGAGTGCAGGAGAATTCTCCCACGCTGTCAGTGATGTGCATGAGGTGAGCTCATGTCCAATGAACTCAGCTCACCTCCTGCACGTCACTGACAGCGTGGGAAAATTCTCCTGCAATCAGCGCTTCAGCGTGAGAATTTTCCCACGCTGTCAGTGACGTGCATGAGGTGAGCCGAGTTAATTGGACATGAACTCGGCTCTTCTGGATGTCGTCACAGAGAGACGCTGAGCAGCGCAAACAAGCCTGCGCTTCTCAGTGTCTGCGGGATGACAGGCTGGATGGCAGCGTTCTGCTGCGGTCCAGCCTGTCATCTCGATGTAGCAGAGCTGAAGCTGTCGTGGGAACCATGGAAACGTAAGGATGAGGTTGCTTTATTATTTTTCTTTTATTGCAGGAGATCGTTGGCTTCAGCTGGAATGGGCGTGATGGTAAGTATGGTTTAATTTAGAACAATAAAGGATTGTGTCTTTATTTCAATTAAAGGACTTTATTCTGGGTGTTTGTGTTTTTTTTAACTTTGACTATGGGGTTAGTAATGGCGGTGTCTTATAGACGCCTCTACATTACTAACCTGGGCTTGATGTCAGCTGGCATTATAAGCTGACATCAACCCCAACCCTATTACCCCCTGCCACCGCACCAGGGCAGCGTGGAAGAGCGAGGCTAAGTGCCAGAATTGGCGCATCCTATGAATGCGCCATTTCTGGGGCGGCTGACGGCTGGTGTTTCTAGCCTGGGAGGGGGCCAATATTCATGGCTCCCTTCCTGGGCTATTAATATCAGCCCCCAGCTGTCTGCCTAGCCTTTGCTAGCTATTAAATTAGGGGGGACCCCACGTCATTTTTTTGGGGGGGTCCCCCATTTTAATAGCTAGTAAAGGCTATGTATTCAGCTGGGGGCTGATATTAGTAGCCTGGGAAGCTCCGTGGGTATTACCCCCTTCCCAGGCTTCAAACATCTGCCCCAGCCGTCTGCTTAACCTCCGCTAGAGCCTAAAATTAAGGGGAACCCCACGCCAATTTTTTTAATAATAAATCCTTTATTTTAATACTAAATGACAAGTACAGTAACCAACACTATCACTGTACTTCATATATATGTGACTGACATGTTTCTATCTATCTAATCTATGTGTGAAGCTCTATTCTGTCTGTTATAAATTGTCGGGTACCGCTGCTGAATTGCCGGCCGGCTTTTTTAAAGAGACTGTGCATGAAAACACTATTATTTTTTTAAATAAATCCTTTACACTAAATGACAAGTACAGTAAGCAACACTATCACTGTACTTATTATATATGTGACTGACATGTTTCTATCTATCTAATCTATGTGTGAAGCTCTATTCTTTCTGTTCTAAATTGTCGGGTACAGATGCTGAATTGCCGGCCGGCTTTTTTAAAGAGACGGTGCATGAAAACACTAATATTTTTTTTAATAAATCCTTTACACTAAATGACAAGTGCAGTAACCAACACTGTCACTGTGCTTCTTATATGTGTGACTGACATGTTTCTATCTATCTAATCTATGTGTGATGCTCTATTCCTTCTTGTCTAAATTGTCGGGTACCGGTGTATGCCGCTGCTGAATTTGCCGGCCGGCTTTTTTAAAGAGAGTGTCTTCTGAGCAGTTTGTTAGCTTTTGGACACCTTTGCAGGTGTTTTCTATGTGTTTCTATGTGTTTTTGTTTGCCTGCCATTGGTTTTAACGGTGTTCGACGGTGTTCTAAGGTGTTCGACGAACAGTTCGACGAACAGTTCCTCGAACATCCCGGTGTTCGACGAACCGAACCGAACCCGAACACTACGGGGGTGGCTCAACACTATATCTGATACGTCCCCTATCTGGGGACCATATATTAAATGGATTTTTAGAACAGGGAGATGGAAAAAGAGCTTGCTCTGTCCACTCCACGCATTGACCTGGTATTGCAGTATCTCCAGGACCGGTGCACCCCTTCTTTAATGCAGTTTCTAAAATCAGAAAGAATTGAATTCAATGCTTTTTGTTCATTTTGCTTGTTTGTCGGATTTTGGGATGGACTCTTTGGCTTTGCTTTTCTTCTCCTCATTGGATTTTTCATGTTAAAAGTTGCAGAAGCCAGATGACAAGCTCATTTTGGTTCAACTTCAGCAACTGTGCATTGCATTGCCATGTAATGTAATGTAATGCAATGCTATCTATCTAGCTCTCCCTCTATACTTCCTTTTGGATAAACAGACATATTAGGCAAGCATTTTGGAGCTTTCACCTAAATAACTACAGGTGGTGAGATAAGCTGCACAATATAATTGACCTTTCAGTATATTGTTGCACACACACCATCTATTTAGCAAATGCCCTTGTTATCAACAGCAGCCTTTTAAACTCACCTGAGCTAACAGGTATGTGAGCTGGTTACTCTGCTGCGCTTAAAATTTCTTTTTTGGTTTGCTACAATGCCTTTTCTGAAACGTTGTCTCCCTCTGCTGGAACACTGACTTCTTTCATTTAATGCCTGCAGACTATAAAAGAGAAACCAACCCAAAAAGTTTGGTTGATTAGTCTGTGGCATTCTTTTAAACTGTTGCTTATGGCGGTCTCTGTGAGCTTCTCAGTGACATTCAGCCATCCAGGTATCCCGCCTGCAGTAGACGGAATGTGGCAATGGAACGCTGGCTGCGCGTGTCATAATAGGCTCTGAGCCTTTATATACCTGCGCACAGCAGCAGCCACCTTCAGTCTGCTGCTGGACAGCCAGCAGCAGCAGCAGCAGGAGAGGTAATTAATCAGCAACCCTCCTGCTAAGGGTAGACAGCTGCTCGTTCCACCCCCCCCCCCGCCTTAATTGGTTCTCCTCCCTTCCAACGGTGTTGAGGCGGGTGGGAACAGCCGGGGGTTGAGGGTACTGTGCTAAAAGAGGTGGAGTTATGCAGATCTAAAACGCGTGGATTGCAGCAGCAGCAAGCCGAAAAGTGCAGGCATGTGAGGGATCTAGAGGTTGACAGCATGTCTTCTTAACGGGAGTCCAGGTGGCCATCTCCACAAATGGACTTTTCAGAATCCTTGGGTGGCACCGTAGTCGGAAACCAATTCTGGTTATCGCTTCTCAGCCTTTTGGCTAAGATCAAGTGTAGTATCTTTCGAAAAGGCGGTTTTGGATGTTGGCCGCCCTAGTAGATTGATACATTATGCACACTGGGGTTTAGGCGCTTGTTAGTACGCCAGGTGGCTAATATAGTCATCTGGTGGAAAGCATGGCCCCCCAGAATCGACGCCATTGGGCCGGGGAAGATCGAAAGCCCGAAGTGTGAAGTGCCCCAGGAGTGGTGACCCTGGGGTGCCTTAACTCACTGGGATTGGGAACCCCACTTGAGTTTATGGCACATTTGCACAATCACTTCAAATTTTCTTTTTTTTGCACACACCCTTATTCCGGGCCTTCTGGTCTTAGGATGGGGAATTTTTCAATTCCCGGTCGAAGGTCCGGGCAGTATTATACTGTGAAACCTTCAATATTTATTTAATTTCTTTGTCACTGTGTGTCCACTTATTCACGTGTGTCACGTCCTACTAGGATTTTGTCGGGATGCGGTTCCCTTACGGGTTCCTCTCTTGGCAGGTCTAGGGGGGGAGTGTGTGGCCATCAGGTTACGCTCCCCCCTGAACCCCCCTGGCTCTCCTCTTTCGGGAGGAGAGCGTTGTTGGCTCCCCTCTTCCGGGAGGGGAGCACAGTCTTTGGCTCCCAGTGCCTTGCTCGGGTGAGAACTCGGGCAGGTGCTGGGGGTAAGATTGGGTCGCCTCTGGCTTCGGCTGGAGGTGGCTTTTTGTCCCTGTTCCTCGCTGTGGCCTTTTGGCTCGGAGGGACGGGGAATGGTTTGGGGGACCCTTCTCCTTTTGGAGAGGGTTTCAAGAAGACCAGCATCCTAGTGCACTTTTTTTGTGGCATTTGTCACTTTTTTAAGCGCACTCGGGTTTTGTAGACGAATTCGGGCTTTCGATAAAAAAAAAAAAATCTGTTCTTATCAGTTTAATATCTGATACGTCCCCTATCTGGGGACCATATATTAAATGGATTTTTAGAACAGGGAGATGGAAAAAGAGCTTGCTTTGTCCACTCCACGCATTGACCTGGTATTGCAGTATCTCCAGGACCGGTGCACCCCTTCTTTAATGCAGTTTCTAAAATCAGAAAGAATTGAATTCAATGCTTTTTGTTCATTTTGCTTGTTTGTCGGATTTTGGGATGGACTCTTTGGCTTTGCTTTTCTTCTCCTCATTGGATTTTTCATGTTAAAAGTTGCAGAAGCCAGATGACAAGCTCATTTTGGTTCAAGTTCAGCAACTGTGCATTGCATTGCCATGTAATGTAATGTAATGCAATGCTATCTATCTAGCTCTCCCTCTATACTTCCTTTTGGATAAACAGACATATTAGGCAAGCATTTTGGAGCTTTCACCTAAATAACTACAGGTGGTGAGATAAGCTGCACAATATAATTGACCTTTCAGTATATTGTTGCACACACACCATCTATTTAGCAAATGCCCTTGTTATCAACAGCAGCCTTTTAAACTCACCTGAGCTAACAGGTATGTGAGCTGGTTACTCTGCTGCGCTTAAAATTTCTTTTTTGGTTTGCTACAATGCCTTTTCTGAAACGTTGTCTCCCTCTGCTGGAACACTGACTTCTTTCATTTAATGCCTGCAGACTATAAAAGAGAAACCAACCCAAAAAGTTTGGTTGATTAGTCTGTGGCATTCTTTTAAACTGTTGCTTATGGCGGTCTCTGTGAGCTTCTCAGTGACATTCAGCCATCCAGGTATCCCGCCTGCAGTAGACGGAATGTGGCAATGGAACGCTGGCTGCGCGTGTCATAATAGGCTCTGAGCCTTTATATACCTGCGCACAGCAGCAGCCACCTTCAGTCTGCTGCTGGACAGCCAGCAGCAGCAGCAGGAGAGGTAATTAATCAGCAACCCTCCTGCTAAGGGTAGACAGCTGCTCGTTCCACCCCCCCCCCCGCCTTAATTGGTTCTCCTCCCTTCCAACGGTGTTGAGGCGGGTGGGAACAGCCGGGGGTTGAGGGTACTGTGCTAAAAGAGGTGGAGTTATGCAGATCTAAAACGCGTGGATTGCAGCAGCAGCAAGCCGAAAAGTGCAGGCATGTGAGGGATCTAGAGGTTGACAGCATGTCTTCTTAACGGGAGTCCAGGTGGCCATCTCCACAAATGGACTTTTCAGAATCCTTGGGTGGCACCGTAGTCGGAAACCAATTCTGGTTATCGCTTCTCGGCCTTTTGGCTAAGATCAAGTGTAGTATCTGTTCTTTTAAGAACACAAGAGCTACGATCTACACTTGATGAGAGCGATCGAACTCGGAAGGAGAAGAGCTTCGGAGCCCAGCTGACATCAGAGAACGAAGGCGGATATCGGTGGGAGGAAGAAGTTCTAAAGAATCCAGAAGAAGACGAAGACTCGGAGAAGAATCGGGCTGTCCTGTGGAATCTTCGAGGAAGAAAATCATCGAGACAAAGACCTTTCGGGGAATTTGTCCAGAACACGACGGGAGAAGAATCTGCATAGCTCCACCCATTCCGGGAAGAGTTCCAGATCCAGCTCCAAGAAGTAACTGCAGGAGGAAAGCCATGGCAAGCGCTGCGAGGAAGGCCGAAAAGAAGAGCCTGGAGCTGGGGACAGCCAGGAGGGCCCAGCCAGGAGCCGATTCTGACCCCAAGGACTCTGCCTCCACGACTGGCCAGCAGAAGGGACCCCAGAAGCCCCGCCACGAAGCTCCAGCCCTGGAGCCATGGATGCGGCAGACGGTGGCCCTGAAGCTGAAGGAAGTGGATGGGAGGGTGCCGGACATGTCCTCGGACGTGTTCTGCCAGAAGATGCTGCTGGATCGAGGCTTCTCCAGGTCGGACACCCTCAGCATCCAGACCTTGACGGGGATCTTCTTCGTCACCTTCGCCACTGTGAACACCTGCAGGAGGTTCTGGGAAATGGTAAGCGCAAAAGGACCGGATAATTCTTTCTCTGCCTTTACAGGTAGCTGCCCTATCCAGAGGGATGAAAGGAGGATCACGGTCTCCATGCGCAACCCGCACACCCCAGGCCAAGACATCTGTACCTTCCTGAGACGCTTCTGTTTGGTTGTGAAGGAACCCTCTCACATCCTGAATGGACTCGGCTTCTGGACAGGTAAGTGGTCGGTGACCGTTAGACTTCACAGGGACCTGGCGTACTCAGACGGACTTCGGCACCTGCCCCCGACATTCTCCCTGGGCAACTCCTACGGCCTCATCTATTACCCGGACATGCCGCGGAACTGCAGGAGATGCGGCAAGAACGGCCACGAGATGAAGGACTGCAAGGAGGATGCCTGCAGGATTTGTCGAGTGACGGGACACAGCTCGAAGGACTGCCCGAAGAAGACGTCCTGCAACCTGTGTGGGCTGGCGGCTCATCTGTACAAGGATTGCCCCAGGCGTGAGAGATCCTGGGCATCGGTGGTTGCGACGACCCCAGCTACGGAGGACAAGGCCCCGACGACCAGGCCTGTGAAGGTCAAGGACGCGACGACCAAGGCCCCAGCGGCCAAGGCCGAGACGACCAAGGCCAAAGCGGTCAAGGAGTCGGTGGCCAAAGCCCCAGCGACGGTCCCAGCAGCTCCGAAGCAGAAGAAAAAGTCAAAGGAGGGTAAGAGTTCTGTCACCCCTCTCTCGATCCCTCCCCCTGCCACCCCCGTCCAATCCCCCCCCACCCCGGCCACCCCTGCTGAGGATTCCACTTCCTCTTCCTCCTTCCCCTACTCCTCAGCAGGTGTCCTTTCCCCTGCCCCGGCAGCCACTCTCCCTCCCCAGACCATGGTAGCGGTGGAATTAACCTTTCCTCCACCCGCCGCTATCTATTCCGAGGAGGATTTTCCCCTTCTTGTCTCCCCAGTTCCAACCCGGGGAAAGAGGAAGGTGGAGGACAGCCCTGCTACTGAATCCTCCAAAAAGAAGATTCTGGATTTCGTAGGCGAAAAGGAGGATACCCTCCCTGAGCCAGAAGAGATGGAGCACATGGTTGAGACCCTGGTGGCCGAGCCAGAAGAGGAGGAACTGATGGTCGCCGAGATTGAGGCCGCGCTGCTTGACCAGATGGAGGAAGAGGGCCTGCTGGTGATCCCGTCACCAGCAGTCAACACCGACGAGGGACCACCCGACCGGAGTGGTAACTAAGGTGTATTGCCTGCGCTAACTTTTTCTTTTTTCCCTACATGATGGCTAATATTAACTTATTTTCCATTAATGTCAGGAGCATCAAGGACAAGTTCAGACGTCAGACTATTTATGCCTTCCTTACTTCCCAGTTGTGTGATGTTTATATGTTGCAGGAATGTTCCCTTCCCTCCTCTAGGTCCTTCAAACATCTGGCCAGGGAGTGGTCCCACGGTCCATCCTACTGGTCCGGTGGGGGTGACTGCAAGTCTGCGGGGGTCGCAATTCTGATCAGGGGGGGCGCATTCACGCTTGAGTCCGTCCAGGAGCTCATCTGCGGCAGGGCTCTTGTTGTAGATGGCAACTGGGCGGGGGAACCTGTCAGGTTCATCAACGTGTATGCGTCCCCACTGAAGAATGAGCGTTTGGAGCTTTTCCAGACCC
Source organism: Phyllobates terribilis (assembly GCF_046119375.1). Classification (NCBI taxonomy): domain Eukaryota; kingdom Metazoa; phylum Chordata; class Amphibia; order Anura; family Dendrobatidae; genus Phyllobates; species Phyllobates terribilis. Next base: position 8,411,266 of record NW_027362800.1, on the reverse strand, counting down.
TGCGGCTTCAGCTTGCCACCACCAGGACCTTAGTGATGGCCGGGGATTTCAACTGCCCCATCGAGGAGGACGGTCGTAGTTCTGGCACATCTGCCAAGTTGGACATCACGTCCAAGCTGCTCATCGAGATGGTAACCGAGGCCTCTCTTCAGGACGTGGTGGGCTCCATGGGGAGAGGCTCCACGAACTATTCGTGGAGCCGACCCGATGGCTCACTCCGCTCCAGGATTGACTTTGTGTTCACCTCTCGGGCAGTCAGGCAGAGTAGGCACTCGATGGTCTCCTGCTTCTTCTCCGACCACAGAGCCATTCACTTACAAGGTGTCCTCGGCGACGGTTTTCCGTCCGGCCCCGGCTCCTGGAAGCTGAATTGTGCTCTGCTGGCTCAGGATGAAGTCGTGGAGGAGCTGAGAGCAGCCTACGCAATGTGGCAGTCCTACAAGGGTAGCTTCCAAACAGTCTCTGATTGGTGGGAATATGTTAAACTTGAGTTTCGCTGTTTCTTTCAGGCCAAGGGTCGACAACAGGAGTGTGAGAAGAGGAGGGACTTCAGAGGGCTGCAGCGCGAGCTGCGGTCGCTGCAGGACCTTCTTCACTGCGGCTGGGACGTGAGGGAGGAGCTGGAGGAGACCAAGAAGAGCCTGAAAAGGCACTTTGAGGAGGAGTCCAAGCGAATCATCTTCCGTTCCAAAGTGGAGAATCTGGAGAAGGGTGAGAAATGTAACTCATTCTTTTTCAGGAAACTTCATGCCGGTCACACGCCCCTGAACGAGCTGCGAGACGAGAGCGGAAACATGCGACGTGGGAAGGAGGACGTGATGAGGGTCGTCAGCGACTTCTACAGCGAACTCTACTCCCACAAGACTACCGACCCCGACGCTGCTGATAAGTTCCTGTCAGGTATCACTAACCATCTTGATCCTGCAGGCACGGCAGCCTTGGACAAACCTCTGATGGTGGGCGAATTGCTCTCTGCCGCTAAATCCTTTAGGACCGGCAGGACCCCGGGCAGTGATGGTCTTCCAGCGGAGCTCTATGTAGCGCTGGGAGACCTCATCTGTCCGGACCTGTTGGACCTGTACGAGGAGATGGTGGTGGAGGGTAGAATGCCTCCATCTTTGAGGGAAGGAATGGTCACGATCCTGTACAAGCGGAAGGGAGAGAGGTGCGACCTGAGGAATTGGCGTCCCATCACTCTGCTCAACGTGGACTACAAGATCCTGGCCAAGACGATGGCGACACGACTTAAGACGGTCATCGGACGGATCATCCACCCGGACCAGACCTGCGGCATCCCTGGACGTCGCATCGCAGACAGCCTCGCTCTCGTGCGGGACACGGTCGAGTACATCAAGGTCCGCCGCGCACACGCGGCCCTGGTCTCCTTGGATCAGGAGAAGGCCTTCGACCGGGTTTCCCACGAGTTCATGGGCCGAGCTCTGCACCGGTTAGGTTTGGGTAACATGTTTTGTTCGTATGTCCGTCTGATGTATTTTGATATCCACAGCTCGGTGTTGGTGAACGGCTGGAAGACTGACCCCTTCCCTGTCCTCTCTGGGGTCAGACAAGGCTGCCCTCTATCACCTCTTCTTTTTGTTTGTGTTATAGAACTCTTCGCAGAGGCTATCTGGCAGAATGGAGAGATCAGAGGGATCACCGCACCGGGTCCGGGACGACACGAGGTCAAGTGCTCGCTCTACATGGACGACGTCACCGTCTTCTGCGCTGATCGTGGTTCAGTCGACGCCCTCGTCCAGACGTGTGAGAGGTTCGGCCGGGCTTCAGGGGCCAAAGTCAACTGCAGGAAGTCGGAAGCCATGCTCTTCGGGGATTGGCAGCCGGCCTCCTCCGCCCCCTTCCCCTTCAACATTCAACCGGATTTCCTCAAGGTGCTGGGAGTCTGGTTCGGGAAGGAAGGAGCGGCCCTCAAGTCCAGGCAAGAACGCTTGGCCAAGGTGAAGCAACGGATCGGACTCTGGAGCCTCAGACACCTCACTTGTGAGGGTAAGGCACTCGTCCTGCGTAATGAGGTCCTGCCCGTCTTGCAGTACACGGCGCAGGCCTGGCCCCCACACGTCACTGTGTGCAGGGCCATTACCAGGACAGTGTTTCACTTTGTCTGGGGATCCAAGATGGACAGAGTCAGGCGGGCCGTCATGTACAAGGAGCCTCGCAAGGGTGGGAAGGGCGTTCCAGATATCCCCACCCTCCTGCGATCCTCTTTTGTGTGTGATTGTGTCCGCCGGACTTTGCAAGTCAAGAATGGCTAAGCGGGCAGGTCCATGTCTCGCTTCTTCCTGCTTCCTCTTTGGAGGCGACTCGGCTGGGACAAGTGGGACAGCTCCTTCCCCTACAACTGGACGACGCCATGGTTCTACGGAGACGTCGTTCGATTTGTGGGGGAGCATCAACTGGAGGGACTCAAGCCCGACTTGTGGAAGCCCAAAACTATCCACAAGCTAATCAGAGCCAAGGATGACGTGGAGAACATCACAGGACTTCACCAGGACACGCTGGAGACTGTGTGGACAAATGTGTCGTCTGACAGGCTGACCAACGGGCACAAGGACTTGTCGTGGATGGCGATTCAGGGCGGACTGCCCGTCCGGTCATTCATGCATGCCCGGAACCTGTGCAAGACCCGGTACTGCCCAAGGTGCCCCTTCGTGGAGGAAACATCTTTGCACACTTTTTGGGACTGCGGATTTGCACAGCGCCTATTGACTGCACTTGAGGACGACCTGAGGAACTCTGTCCCCAGGGCGAGCCTATCGCACCATTCTGTGCTTTACGGACTCTTCCCTGGGGTTCATACCGTCGGAGCCATCCAGGAGGCTTGGCGCCTTATGAACTGCTTCAAGGATGCCGTTTGGGTCGCCAGGAACCGGCTCATCTTGAGGAGGGAGAGGATGTCCATCCAGGACTGCCGCAGGCTGATCCACAGCCTGCTCAGAGACTATTCCATCATGGACGGTCCGGAGGACGAGGACGAGGACTAAACCCCTCCTCCCCCTCTCCCCTTATGTGTCTTGTCTTTCAATAAAGCTTCGGGCCTGTGATTTTCCCCTCCCCATCCCCTTTTTCCCAATCCCCATCCCTTATCACGGTTCGTCGTACTGTATTGATTGACATGCTTTTTCTTTCAGATTGAGTGTTTTGTGTAGCATAGGGGTGTGATGTGTCTAGTTAGTGCGTCGTATCCTCATGCTATGTAAATATGATGTAGAATTCTGTGTGTACTGGGCTGCGGCACTGTACACTGTCTGTTAACTTATTTTTTGTGCTAATAAAAGATATATTCAATCAAAAAATCTGTTCTTATCAGTTTAATATCTGATACGTCCCCTATCTGGGGACCATATATTAAATGGATTTTTAGAACAGGGAGATGGAAAAAGAGCTTGCTCTGTCCACTCCACGCATTGACCTGGTATTGCAGTATCTCCAGGACCGGTGCACCCCTTCTTTAATGCAGTTTCTAAAATCAGAAAGAATTGAATTCAATGCTTTTTGTTCATTTTGCTTGTTTGTCGGATTTTGGGATGGACTCTTTGGCTTTGCTTTTCTTCTCCTCATTGGATTTTTCATGTTAAAAGTTGCAGAAGCCAGATGACAAGCTCATTTTGGTTCAACTTCAGCAACTGTGCATTGCATTGCCATGTAATGTAATGTAATGCAATGCTATCTATCTAGCTCTCCCTCTATACTTCCTTTTGGATAAACAGACATATTAGGCAAGCATTTTGGAGCTTTCACCTAAATAACTACAGGTGGTGAGATAAGCTGCACAATATAATTGACCTTTCAGTATATTGTTGCACACACACCATCTATTTAGCAAATGCCCTTGTTATCAACAGCAGCCTTTTAAACTCACCTGAGCTAACAGGTATGTGAGCTGGTTACTCTGCTGCGCTTAAAATTTCTTTTTTGGTTTGCTACAATGCCTTTTCTGAAACGTTGTCTCCCTCTGCTGGAACACTGACTTCTTTCATTTAATGCCTGCAGACTATAAAAGAGAAACCAACCCAAACAGTTTGGTTGATTAGTCTGTGGCATTCTTTTAAACTGTTGCTTATGGCGGTCTCTGTGAGCTTCTCAGTGACATTCAGCCATCCAGGTATCCCGCCTGCAGTAGACGGAATGTGGCAATGGAACGCTGGCTGCGCGTGTCATAACAGGCTCTGAGCCTTTATATACCTGCGCACAGCAGCAGCCACCTTCAGTCTGCTGCTGGACAGCCAGCAGCAGCAGCAGCGGGAGAGGTAATTAATCAGCAACCCTCCTGCTAAGGGTAGACAGCTGCTCGTTCCACCCCCCCCCCCCCGCCTTAATTGGTTCTCCTCCCTTCCAACGGTGTTGAGGCGGGTGGAAACAGCCGGGGGTTGAGGGTACTGTGCTAAAAGAGGTGGAGTTATGCAGATCTAAAACGCGTGGATTGCAGCAGCAGCAAGCCGAAAAGTGCAGGCATGTGAGGGATCTAGAGGTTGACAGCATGTCTTCTTAACGGGAGTCCAGGTGGCCATCTCCACAAATGGACTTTTCAGAATCCTTGGGTGGCACCGTAGTCGGAAACCAATTCTGGTTATCGCTTCTCGGCCTTTTGGCTAAGATCAAGTGTAGTATCTGTTCTTATCAGTTTAATATCTGATACGTCCCCTATCTGGGGACCATATATTAAATGGATTTTTAGAACAGGGAGATGGAAAAAGAGCTTGCTCTGTCCACTCCACGCATTGACCTGGTATTGCAGTATCTCCAGGACCGGTGCACCCCTTCTTTAATGCAGTTTCTAAAATCAGAAAGAATTGAATTCAATGCTTTTTGTTCATTTTGCTTGTTTGTCGGATTTTGGGATGGACTCTTTGGCTTTGCTTTTCTTCTCCTCATTGGATTTTTCATGTTAAAAGTTGCAGAAGCCAGATGACAAGCTCATTTTGGTTCAACTTCAGCAACTGTGCATTGCATTGCCATGTAATGTAATGTAATGCAATGCTATCTATCTAGCTCTCCCTCTATACTTCCTTTTGGATAAACAGACATATTAGGCAAGCATTTTGGAGCTTTCACCTAAATAACTACAGGTGGTGAGATAAGCTGCACAATATAATTGACCTTTCAGTATATTGTTGCACACACACCATCTATTTAGCAAATGCCCTTGTTATCAACAGCAGCCTTTTAAACTCACCTGAGCTAACAGGTATGTGAGCTGGTTACTCTGCTGCGCTTAAAATTTCTTTTTTGGTTTGCTACAATGCCTTTTCTGAAACGTTGTCTCCCTCTGCTGGAACACTGACTTCTTTCATTTAATGCCTGCAGACTATAAAAGAGAAACCAACCCAAAAAGTTTGGTTGATTAGTCTGTGGCATTCTTTTAAACTGTTGCTTATGGCGGTCTCTGTGAGCTTCTCAGTGACATTCAGCCATCCAGGTATCCCGCCTGCAGTAGACGGAATGTGGCAATGGAACGCTGGCTGCGCGTGTCATAATAGGCTCTGAGCCTTTATATACCTGCGCACAGCAGCAGCCACCTTCAGTCTGCTGCTGGACAGCCAGCAGCAGCAGCAGCAGGAGAGGTAATTAATCAGCAACCCTCCTGCTAAGGGTAGACAGCTGCTCGTTCCACCCCCCCCCGCCTTAATTGGTTCTCCTCCCTTCCAACGGTGTTGAGGCGGGTGGGAACAGCCGGGGGTTGAGGGTACTGTGCTAAAAGAGGTGGAGTTATGCAGATCTAAAACGCGTGGATTGCAGCAGCAAGCCGAAAAGTGCAGGCATGTGAGGGATCTAGAGGTTGACAGCATGTCTTCTTAACGGGAGTCCAGGTGGCCATCTCCACAAATGGACTTTTCAGAATCCTTGGGTGGCACCGTAGTCGGAAACCAATTCTGGTTATCGCTTCTCGGCCTTTTGGCTAAGATCAAGTGTAGTATCTGTTCTTATCAGTTTAATATCTGATACGTCCCCTATCTGGGGACCATATATTAAATGGATTTTTAGAACAGGGAGATGGAAAAAGAGCTTGCTCTGTCCACTCCACGCATTGACCTGGTATTGCAGTATCTCCAGGACCGGTGCACCCCTTCTTTAATGCAGTTTCTAAAATCAGAAAGAATTGAATTCAATGCTTTTTGTTCATTTTGCTTGTTTGTCGGATTTTGGGATGGACTCTTTGGCTTTGCTTTTCTTCTCCTCATTGGATTTTTCATGTTAAAAGTTGCAGAAGCCAGATGACAAGCTCATTTTGGTTCAACTTCAGCAACTGTGCATTGCATTGCCATGTAATGTAATGTAATACAATGCTATCTATCTAGCTCTCCCTCTATACTTCCTTTTGGATAAACAGACATATTAGGCAAGCATTTTGGAGCTTTCACCTAAATAACTACAGGTGGTGAGATAAGCTGCACAATATAATTGACCTTTCAGTATATTGTTGCACACACACCATCTATTTAGCAAATGCCCTTGTTATCAACAGCAGCCTTTTAAACTCACCTGAGCTAACAGGTATGTGAGCTGGTTACTCTGCTGCGCTTAAAATTTCTTTTTTGGTTTGCTACAATGCCTTTTCTGAAACGTTGTCTCCCTCTGCTGGAACACTGACTTCTTTCATTTAATGCCTGCAGACTATAAAAGAGAAACCAACCCAAAAAGTTTGGTTGATTAGTCTGTGGCATTCTTTTAAACTGTTGCTTATGGCGGTCTCTGTGAGCTTCTCAGTGACATTCAGCCATCCAGGTATCCCGCCTGCAGTAGACGGAATGTGGCAATGGAACGCTGGCTGCGCGTGTCATAATAGGCTCTGAGCCTTTATATACATGCGCACAGCAGCAGCCACCTTCAGTCTGCTGCTGGACAGCCAGCAGCAGCAGCAGCAGCAGGAGAGGTAATTAATCAGCAACCCTCCTGCTAAGGGTAGACAGCTGCTCGTTCCACCCCCCCCCCGCCTTAATTGGTTCTCCTCCCTTCCAACGGTGTTGAGGCGGGTGGGAACAGCCGGGGGTTGAGGGTACTGTGCTAAAAGAGGTGGAGTTATGCAGATCTAAAACGCGTGGATTGCAGCAGCAGCAAGCCGAAAAGTGCAGGCATGTGAGGGATCTAGAGGTTGACAGCATGTCTTCTTAACGGGAGTCCAGGTGGCCATCTCCACAAATGGACTTTTCAGAATCCTTGGGTGGCACCGTAGTCGGAAACCAATTCTGGTTATCGCTTCTCGGCCTTTTGGCTAAGATCAAGTGTAGTATCTGTTCTTATCAGTTTAATATCTGATACGTCCCCTATCTGGGGACCATATATTAAATGGATTTTTAGAACAGGGAGATGGAAAAAGAGCTTGCTCTGTCCACTCCACGCATTGACCTGGTATTGCAGTATCTCCAGGACCGGTGCACCCCTTCTTTAATGCAGTTTCTAAAATCAGAAAGAATTGAATTCAATGATTTTTGTTCATTTTGCTTGTTTGTCGGATTTTGGGATGGACTCTTTGGCTTTGCTTTTCTTCTCCTCATTGGATTTTTCATGTTAAAAGTTGCAGAAGCCAGATGACAAGCTCATTTTGGTTCAACTTCAGCAACTGTGCATTGCATTGCCATGTAATGTAATGTAATGCAATGCTATCTATCTAGCTCTCCCTCTATACTTCCTTTTGGATAAACAGACATATTAGGCAAGCATTTTGGAGCTTTCACCTAAATAACTACAGGTGGTGAGATAAGCTGCACAATATAATTGACCTTTCAGTATATTGTTGCACACACACCATCTATTTAGCAAATGCCCTTGTTATCAACAGCAGCCTTTTAAACTCACCTGAGCTAACAGGTATGTGAGCTGGTTACTCTGCTGCGCTTAAAATTTCTTTTTTGGTTTGCTACAATGCCTTTTCTGAAACGTTGTCTCCCTCTGCTGGAACACTGACTTCTTTCATTTAATGCCTGCAGACTATAAAAGAGAAACCAACCCAAAAAGTTTGGTTGATTAGTCTGTGGCATTCTTTTAAACTGTTGCTTATGGCGGTCTCTGTGAGCTTCTCAGTGACATTCAGCCATCCAGGTATCCCGCCTGCAGTAGACGGAATGTGGCAATGGAACGCTGGCTGCGCGTGTCATAATAGGCTCTGAGCTTTTATATACCTGCGCACAGCAGCAGCCACCTTCAGTCTGCTGCTGGAAAGCCAGCAGCAGCAGCAGCAGGAGAGGTAATTAATCAGCAACCCTCCTGCTAAGGGTAGACAGCTGCTCGTTCCACCCCCCCCCCGCCTTAATTGGTTCTCCTCCCTTCCAACGGTGTTGAGGCGGGTGGGAACAGCCGGGGGTTGAGGGTACTGTGCTAAAAGAGGTGGAGTTATGCAGATCTAAAACGCGTGGATTGCAGCAGCAGCAAGCCGAAAAGTGCAGGCATGTGAGGGATCTAGAGGTTGACAGCATGTCTTCTTAACGGGAGTCCAGGTGGCCATCTCCACAAATGGACTTTTCAGAATCCTTGGGTGGCACCGTAGTCGGAAACCAATTCTGGTTATCGCTTCTCGGCCTTTTGGCTAAGATCAAGTGTAGTATCTGTTCTTATCAGTTTAATATCTGATACGTCCCCTATCTGGGGACCATATATTAAATGGATTTTTAGAACAGGGAGATGGAAAAAGAGCTTGCTCTGTCCACTCCACGCATTGACCTGGTATTGCAGTATCTCCAGGACCGGTGCACCCCTTCTTTAATGCAGTTTCTAAAATCAGAAAGAATTGAATTCAATGCTTTTTGTTCATTTTGCTTGTTTGTCGGATTTTGGGATGGACTCTTTGGCTTTGCTTTTCTTCTCCTCATTGGATTTTTCATGTTAAAAGTTGCAGAAGCCAGATGACAAGCTCATTTTGGTTCAACTTCAGCAACTGTGCATTGCATTGCCATGTAATGTAATGTAATGCAATGCTATCTATCTAGCTCTCCCTCTATACTTCCTTTTGGATAAACAGACATATTAGGCAAGCATTTTGGAGCTTTCACCTAAATAACTACAGGTGGTGAGATAAGCTGCACAATATAATTGACCTTTCAGTATATTGTTGCACACACACCATCTATTTAGCAAATGCCCTTGTTATCAACAGCAGCCTTTTAAACTCACCTGAGCTAACAGGTATGTGAGCTGGTTACTCTGCTGCGCTTAAAATTTCTTTTTTGGTTTGCTACAATGCCTTTTCTGAAACGTTGTCTCCCTCTGCTGGAACACTGACTTCTTTCATTTAATGCCTGCAGACTATAAAAGAGAAACCAACCCAAAAAGTTTGGTTGATTAGTCTGTGGCATTCTTTTAAACTGTTGCTGATGGCGGTCTCTGTGAGCTTCTCAGTGACATTCAGCCATCCAGGTATCCCGCCTGCAGTAGACGGAATGTGGCAATGGAACGCTGGCTGCGCGTGTCATAATAGGCTCTGAGCCTTTATATACCTGCGCACAGCAGCAGCCACCTTCAGTCTGCTGCTGGACAGCCAGCAGCAGCAGCAGCAGGAGAGGTAATTAATCAGCAACCCTCCTGCTAAGGGTAGACAGCTGCTCGTTCCAACCCCCCCCCCGCCTTAATTGGTTCTCCTCCCTTCCAACGGTGTTGAGGCGGGTGGGAACAGCCGGGGGTTGAGGGTACTGTGCTAAAAGAGGTGGAGTTATGCAGATCTAAAACGCGTGGATTGCAGCAGCAGCAAGCCGAAAAGTGCAGGCATGTGAGGGATCTAGAGGTTGACAGCATGTCTTCTTAACGGGAGTCCAGGTGGCCATCTCCACAAATGGACTTTTCAGAATCCTTGGGTGGCACCGTAGTCGGAAACCAATTCTGGTTATCGCTTCTCGGCCTTTTGGCTAAGATCAAGTGTAGTATCTGTTCTTATCAGTTTAATATCTGATACGTCCCCTATCTGGGGACCATATATTAAATGGATTTTTAGAACAGGGAGATGGAAAAAGAGCTTGCTCTGTCCACTCCACGCATTGACCTGGTATTGCAGTATCTCCAGGACCGGTGCACCCCTTCTTTAATGCAGTTTCTAAAATCAGAAAGAATTGAATTCAATGCTTTTTGTTCATTTTGCTTGTTTGTCGGATTTTGGGATGGACTCTTTGGCTTTGCTTTTCTTCTCCTCATTGGATTTTTCATGTTAAAAGTTGCAGAAGCCAGATGACAAGCTCATTTTGGTTCAACTTCAGCAACTGTGCATTGCATTGCCATGTAATGTAATGTAATGCAATGCTATCTATCTAGCTCTCCCTCTATACTTCCTTTTGGATAAACAGACATATTAGGCAAGCATTTTGGAGCTTTCACCTAAATAACTACAGGTGGTGAGATAAGCTGCACAATATAATTGACCTTTCAGTATATTGTTGCACACACACCATCTATTTAGCAAATGCCCTTGTTATCAACAGCAGCCTTTTAAACTCACCTGAGCTAACAGGTATGTGAGCTGGTTACTCTGCTGCGCTTAAAATTTCTTTTTTGGTTTGCTACAATGCCTTTTCTGAAACGTTGTCTCCCTCTGCTGGAACACTGACTTCTTTCATTTAATGCCTGCAGACTATAAAAGAGAAACCAACCCAAAAAGTTTGGTTGATTAGTCTGTGGCATTCTTTTAAACTGTTGCTTATGGCGGTCTCTGTGAGCTTCTCAGTGACATTCAGCCATCCAGGTATCCCGCCTGCAGTAGACGGAATGTGGCAATGGAACGCTGGCTGCGCGTGTCATAATAGGCTCTGAGCCTTTATATACCTGCGCACAGAAGCAGCAACCTTCAGTCTGCTGCTGGACAGCCAGCAGCAGCAGCAGCAGGAGAGGTAATTAATCAGCAACCCTCCTGCTAAGGGTAGACAGCTGCTCGTTCCACCCCCCCCCCCCCCCCCGCCTTAATTGGTTCTCCTCCCTTCCAACGGTGTTGAGGCGGGTGGGAACAGCCGGGGGTTGAGGGTACTGTGCTAAAAGAGGTGGAGTTATGCAGATCTAAAACGCGTGGATTGCAGCAGCAGCAAGCCGAAAAGTGCAGGCATGTGAGGGATCTAGAGGTTGACAGCATGTCTTCTTAACGGGAGTCCAGGTGGCCATCTCCACAAATGGACTTTTCAGAATCCTTGGGTGGCACCGTAGTCGGAAACCAATTCTGGTTATCGCTTCTCGGCCTTTTGGCTAAGATCAAGTGTAGTATCTTTTGAAAAGGCAGTTTTGTCCTTGGGCTGCCCTAGTAAATTGATGCATATTACACACTGGTTTGGTGCACTTGTTAGTACGCCAGGTGGCTCATAGAGTTATCTGATGGAAAACATGGCCCTCCAGGATCGAAGTCACTAGGCTGGGTAAGTGTGAGGGCTTTGGAGCAATGTGCCCCAGGAGTAGGCGCCCTGGTGGGAGTCCAAGCTTACTGGGACTGGGAACCCCAGAAAGACTTGGCTTCGTAGCACGCCGCACCTTTGCCAATCATACTTTCTGAGCAACCCCCCCTATTCCTGGCCTCCGGGCTAGGAAGGGGAATTTTTATAAACCCGGTCGGAGGTCCGGTCAGCTTTGGGCTGAGAAACCAACACAGGCTCCAGCTCCACTAGGGTGGCAGCCTAGATGGAAGCTGGGAGCACGAAAACGGCTCTTCTCCGGCTTCGGCTAGGGAGAGCATCGGAGATCCCTGACCCTCGCTGTGGCCTTCTGGCTCGGAGGGATGGGGATGGTTTATTGGGGACCCTCTCCTCCGGGAAGGGTCCACATGAATCCTCGCCTCGTGCGCTGTTTTGGTGTGACTTCGGTCACATTTTTCAGTGCCTTGGATGCAGCTTCAATCAAAAAATCTGTTCTTATCAGTTTAATATCTGATACGTCCCCTATCTGGGGACCATATATTAAATGGATTTTTAGAACAGGGAGATGGAAAAAGAGCTTGCTCTGTCCACTCCACGCATTGACCTGGTATTGCAGTATCTCCAATACCGGTGCACCCCTTCTTTAATGCAGTTTCTAAAATCAGAAAGAATTGAATTCAATGCTTTTTGTTCATTTTGCTTGTTTGTCGGATTTTGGGATGGACTCTTTGGCTTTGCTTTTCTTCTCCTCATTGGATTTTTCATGTTAAAAGTTGCAGAAGCCAGATGACAAGCTCATTTTGGTTCAACTTCAGCAACTGTGCATTGCATTGCCATGTAATGTAATGTAATGCAATGCTATCTATCTAGCTCTCCCTCTATACTTCCTTTTGGATAAACAGACATATTAGGCAAGCATTTTGGAGCTTTCACCTAAATAACTACAGGTGGTGAGATAAGCTGCACAATATAATTGACCTTTCAGTATATTGTTGCACACACACCATCTATTTAGCAAATGCCCTTGTTATCAACAGCAGCCTTTTAAACTCACCTGAGCTAACAGGTATGTGAGCTGGTTACTCTGCTGCGCTTAAAATTTCTTTTTTGGTTTGCTACAATGCCTTTTCTGAAACGTTGTCTCCCTCTGCTGGAACACTGACTTCTTTCATTTAATGCCTGCAGACTATAAAAGAGAAACCAACCCAAAAAGTTTGGTTGATTAGTCTGTGGCATTCTTTTAAACTGTTGCTTATGGCGGTCTCTGTGAGCTTCTCAGTGACATTCAGCCATCCAGGTATCCCGCCTGCAGTAGACGGAATGTGGCAATGGAACGCTGGCTGCGCGTGTCATAATAGGCTCTGAGCCTTTATATACCTGCGCACAGCAGCAGCCACCTTCAGTCTGCTGCTGGACAGCCAGCAGCAGCAGCAGCAGGAGAGGTAATTAATCAGCAACCCTCCTGCTAAGGGTAGACAGCTGCTCGTTCCACCCCCCCCCGCCTTAATTGGTTCTCCTCCCTTCCAACGGTGTTGAGGCGGGTGGGAACAGCCGGGGGTTGAGGGTACTGTGCTAAAAGAGGTGGAGTTATGCAGATCTAAAACGCGTGGATTGCAGCAGCAGCAAGCCGAAAAGTGCAGGCATGTGAGGGATCTAGAGGTTGACAGCATGTCTTCTTAACGGGAGTCCAGGTGGCCATCTCCACAAATGGACTTTTCAGAATCCTTGGGTGGCACCGTAGTCGGAAACCAATTCTGGTTATCGCTTCTCGGCCTTTTGGCTAAGATCAAGTGTAGTATCTGTTCTTATCAGTTTAATATCTGATACGTCCCCTATCTGGGGACCATATATTAAATGGATTTTTAGAACAGGGAGATGGAAAAAGAGCTTGCTCTGTCCACTCCACGCATTGACCTGGTATTGCAGTATCTCCAGGACCGGTGCACCCCTTCTTTAATGCAGTTTCTAAAATCAGAAAGAATTGAATTCAATGCTTTTTGTTCATTTTGCTTGTTTGTCGGATTTTGGGATGGACTCTTTGGCTTTGCTTTTCTTCTCCTCATTGGATTTTTCATGTTAAAAGTTGCAGAAGCCAGATGACAAGCTCATTTTGGTTCAACTTCAGCAACTGTGCATTGCATTGCCATGTAATGTAATGTAATACAATGCTATCTATCTAGCTCTCCCTCTATACTTCCTTTTGGATAAACAGACATATTAGGCAAGCATTTTGGAGCTTTCACCTAAATAACTACAGGTGGTGAGATAAGCTGCACAATATAATTGACCTTTCAGTATATTGTTGCACACACACCATCTATTTAGCAAATGCCCTTGTTATCAACAGCAGCCTTTTAAACTCACCTGAGCTAACAGGTATGTGAGCTGGTTACTCTGCTGCGCTTAAAATTTCTTTTTTGGTTTGCTACAATGCCTTTTCTGAAACGTTGTCTCCCTCTGCTGGAACACTGACTTCTTTCATTTAATGCCTGCAGACTATAAAAGAGAAACCAACCCAAAAAGTTTGGTTGATTAGTCTGTGGCATTCTTTTAAACTGTTGCTTATGGCGGTCTCTGTGAGCTTCTCAGTGACATTCAGCCATCCAGGTATCCCGCCTGCAGTAGACGGAATGTGGCAATGGAACGCTGGCTGCGCGTGTCATAATAGGCTCTGAGCCTTTATATACCTGCGCACAGCAGCAGCCACCTTCAGTCTGCTGCTGGACAGCCAGCAGCAGCAGCAGCAGCAGCAGGAGAGGTAATTAATCAGCAACCCTCCTGCTAAGGGTAGACAGCTGCTCGTTCCACCCCCCCCCCCCGCCTTAATTGGTTCTCCTCCCTTCCAACGGTGTTGAGGCGGGTGGGAACAGCCGGGGGTTGAGGGTACTGTGCTAAAAGAGGTGGAGTTATGCAGATCTAAAACGCGTGGATTGCAGCAGCAGCAAGCCGAAAAGTGCAGGCATGTGAGGGATCTAGAGGTTGACAGCATGTCTTCTTAACGGGAGTCCAGGTGGCCATCTCCACAAATGGACTTTTCAGAATCCTTGGGTGGCACCGTAGTCGGAAACCAATTCTGGTTATCGCTTCTCGGCCTTTTGGCTAAGATCAAGTGTAGTATCTGTTCTTATCAGTTTAATATCTGATACGTCCCCTATCTGGGGACCATATATTAAATGGATTTTTAGAACAGGGAGATGGAAAAAGAGCTTGCTCTGTCCACTCCACGCATTGACCTGGTATTGCAGTATCTCCAGGACCGGTGCACCCCTTCTTTAATGCAGTTTCTAAAATCAGAAAGAATTGAATTCAATGCTTTTTGTTCATTTTGCTTGTTTGTCGGATTTTGGGATGGACTCTTTGGCTTTGCTTTTCTTCTCTTCATTGGATTTTTCATGTTAAAAGTTGCAGAAGCCAGATGACAAGCTCATTTTGGTTCAACTTCAGCAACTGTGCATTGCATTGCCATGTAATGTAATGTAATGCAATGCTATCTATCTAGCTCTCCCTCTATACTTCCTTTTGGATAAACAGACATATTAGGCAAGCATTTTGGAGCTTTCACCTAAATAACTACAGGTGGTGAGATAAGCTGCACAATATAATTGACCTTTCAGTATATTGTTGCACACACACCATCTATTTAGCAAATGCCCTTGTTATCAACAGCAGCCTTTTAAACTCACCTGAGCTAACAGGTATGTGAGCTGGTTACTCTGCTGCGCTTAAAATTTCTTTTTTGGTTTGCTACAATGCCTTTTCTGAAACGTTGTCTCCCTCTGCTGGAACACTGACTTCTTTCATTTAATGCCTGCAGACTATAAAAGAGAAACCAACCCAAAAAGTTTGGTTGATTAGTCTGTGGCATTCTTTTAAACTGTTGCTTATGGCGGTCTCTGTGAGCTTCTCAGTGACATTCAGCCATCCAGGTATCCCGCTTGCAGTAGACGGAATGTGGCAATGGAACGCTGGCTGCGCGTGTCATAATAGGCTCTGAGCTTTTATATACCTGCGCACAGCAGCAGCCACCTTCAGTCTGCTGCTGGACAGCCAGCAGCAGCAGCAGCAGCAGGAGAGGTAATTAATCAGCAACCCTCCTGCTAAGGGTAGACAGCTGCTCGTTCCACCCCCCCCCCGCCTTAATTGGTTCTCCTCCCTTCCAACGGTGTTGAGGCGGGTGGGAACAGCCGGGGGTTGAGGGTACTGTGCTAAAAGAGGTGGAGTTATGCAGATCTAAAACGCGTGGATTGCAGCAGCAGCAAGCCGAAAAGTGCAGGCATGTGAGGGATCTAGAGGTTGACAGCATGTCTTCTTAACGGGAGTCCAGGTGGCCATCTCCACAAATGGACTTTTCAGAATCCTTGGGTGGCACCGTAGTCGGAAACCAATTCTGGTTATCGCTTCTCGGCCTTTTGGCTAAGATCAAGTGTAGTATCTGTTCTTATCAGTTTAATATCTGATACGTCCCCTATCTGGGGACCATATATTAAATGGATTTTTAGAACAGGGAGATGGAAAAAGAGCTTGCTCTGTCCACTCCACGCATTGACCTGGTATTGCAGTATCTCCAGGACCGGTGCACCCCTTCTTTAATGCAGTTTCTAAAATCAGAAAGAATTGAATTCAATGCTTTTTGTTCATTTTGCTTGTTTGTCGGATTTTGGGATGGACTCTTTGGCTTTGCTTTTCTTCTCCTCATTGGATTTTTCATGTTAAAAGTTGCAGAAGCCAGATGACAAGCTCATTTTGGTTCAACTTCAGCAACTGTGCATTGCATTGCCATGTAATGTAATGTAATGCAATGCTATCTATCTAGCTCTCCCTCTATACTTCCTTTTGGATAAACAGACATATTAGGCAAGCATTTTGGAGCTTTCACCTAAATAACTACAGGTGGTGAGATAAGCTGCACAATATAATTGACCTTTCAGTATATTGTTGCACACACACCATCTATTTAGCAAATGCCCTTGTTATCAACAGCAGCCTTTTAAACTCACCTGAGCTAACAGGTATGTGAGCTGGTTACTCTGCTGCGCTTAAAATTTCTTTTTTGGTTTGCTACAATGCCTTTTCTGAAACGTTGTCTCCCTCTGCTGGAACACTGACTTCTTTCATTTAATGCCTGCAGACTATAAAAGAGAAACCAACCCAAAAAGTTTGGTTGATTAGTCTGTGGCATTCTTTTAAACTGTTGCTTATGGCGGTCTCTGTGAGCTTCTCAGTGACATTCAGCCATCCAGGTATCCCGCCTGCAGTAGACGGAATGTGGCAATGGAACGCTGGCTGCGCGTGTCATAATAGGCTCTGAGCCTTTATATACCTGCGCACAGCAGCAGCCACCTTCAGTCTGCTGCTGGACAGCCAGCAGCAGCAGCAGCAGGAGAGGTAATTAATCAGCAACCCTCCTGCTAAGGGTAGACAGCTGCTCGTTCCAACCCCCCCCCCGCCTTAATTGGTTCTCCTCCCTTCCAACGGTGTTGAGGCGGGTGGGAACAGCCGGGGGTTGAGGGTACTGTGCTAAAAGAGGTGGAGTTATGCAGATCTAAAACGCGTGGATTGCAGCAGCAGCAAGCCGAAAAGTGCAGGCATGTGAGGGATCTAGAGGTTGACAGCATGTCTTCTTAACGGGAGTCCAGGTGGCCATCTCCACAAATGGACTTTTCAGAATCCTTGGGTGGCACCGTAGTCGGAAACCAATTCTGGTTATCGCTTCTCGGCCTTTTGGCTAAGATCAAGTGTAGTATCTTTTGAAAAGGCAGTTTTGTCCTTGGGCTGCCCTAGTAAATTGATGCATATTACACACTGGTTTGGTGCACTTGTTAGTACGCCAGGTGGCTCATAGAGTTATCTGATGGAAAACATGGCCCTCCAGGATCGAAGTCACTAGGCTGGGTAAGTGTGAGGGCTTTGGAGCAATGTGCCCCAGGAGTAGGCGCCCTGGTGGGAGTCCAAGCTTACTGGGACTGGGAACCCCAGAAAGACTTGGCTTCGTAGCACGCCGCACCTTTGCCAATCATACTTTCTGAGCAACCCCCCCTATTCCTGGCCTCCGGGCTAGGAAGGGGAATTTTTATAAACCCGGTCGGAGGTCCGGTCAGCTTTGGGCTGAGAAACCAACACAGGCTCCAGCTCCACTAGGGTGGCAGCCTAGATGGAAGCTGGGAGCACGAAAACGGCTCTTCTCCGGCTTCGGCTAGGGAGAGCATCGGAGATCCCTGACCCTCGCTGTGGCCTTCTGGCTCGGAGGGATGGGGATGGTTTATTGGGGACCCTCTCCTCCGGGAAGGGTCCACATGAATCCTCGCCTCGTGCGCTGTTTTGGTGTGACTTCGGTCACATTTTTCAGTGCCTTGGATGCAGCTTCAATCAAAAAATCTGTTCTTATCAGTTTAATATCTGATACGTCCCCTATCTGGGGACCATATATTAAATGGATTTTTAGAACAGGGAGATGGAAAAAGAGCTTGCTCTGTCCACTCCACGCATTGACCTGGTATTGCAGTATCTCCAGGACCGGTGCACCCCTTCTTTAATGCAGTTTCTAAAATCAGAAAGAATTGAATTCAATGCTTTTTGTTCATTTTGCTTGTTTGTCGGATTTTGGGATGGACTCTTTGGCTTTGCTTTTCTTCTCCTCATTGGATTTTTCATGTTAAAAGTTGCAGAAGCCAGATGACAAGCTCATTTTGGTTCAACTTCAGCAACTGTGCATTGCATTGCCATGTAATGTAATGTAATGCAATGCTATCTATCTAGCTCTCCCTCTATACTTCCTTTTGGATAAACAGACATATTAGGCAAGCATTTTGGAGCTTTCACCTAAATAACTACAGGTGGTGAGATAAGCTGCACAATATAATTGACCTTTCAGTATATTGTTGCACACACACCATCTATTTAGCAAATGCCCTTGTTATCAACAGCAGCCTTTTAAACTCACCTGAGCTAACAGGTATGTGAGCTGGTTACTCTGCTGCGCTTAAAATTTCTTTTTTGGTTTGCTACAATGCCTTTTCTGAAACGTTGTCTCCCTCTGCTGGAACACTGACTTCTTTCATTTAATGCCTGCAGACTATAAAAGAGAAACCAACCCAAAAAGTTTGGTTGATTAGTCTGTGGCATTCTTTTAAACTGTTGCTTATGGCGGTCTCTGTGAGCTTCTCAGTGACATTCAGCCATCCAGGTATCCCGCCTGCAGTAGACGGAATGTGGCAATGGAACGCTGGCTGCGCGTGTCATAATAGGCTCTGAGCCTTTATATACCTGCGCACAGCAGCAGCCACCTTCAGTCTGCTGCTGGACAGCCAGCAGCAGCAGCAGCAGGAGAGGTAATTAATCAGCAACCCTCCTGCTAAGGGTAGACAGCTGCTCGTTCCACCCCCCCCCCCCTGCCTTAATTGGTTCTCCTCCCTTCCAACGGTGTTGAGGCGGGTGGGAACAGCCGGGGGTTGAGGGTACTGTGCTAAAAGAGGTGGAGTTATGCAGATCTAAAACGCGTGGATTGCAGCAGCAGCAAGCCGAAAAGTGCAGGCATGTGAGGGATCTAGAGGTTGACAGCATGTCTTCTTAACGGGAGTCCAGGTGGCCATCTCCACAAATGGACTTTTCAGAATCCTTGGGTGGCACCGTAGTCGGAAACCAATTCTGGTTATCGCTTCTCGGCCTTTTGGCTAAGATCAAGTGTAGTATCTGTTCTTATCAGTTTAATATCTGATACGTCCCCTATCTGGGGACCATATATTAAATGGATTTTTAGAACAGGGAGATGGAAAAAGAGCTTGCTCTGTCCACTCCACGCATTGACCTGGTATTGCAGTATCTCCAGGACCGGTGCACCCCTTCTTTAATGCAGTTTCTAAAATCAGAAAGAATTGAATTCAATGCTTTTTGTTCATTTTGCTTGTTTGTCGGATTTTGGGATGGACTCTTTGGCTTTGCTTTTCTTCTCCTCATTGGATTTTTCATGTTAAAAGTTGCAGAAGCCAGATGACAAGCTCATTTTGGTTCAACTTCAGCAACTGTGCATTGCATTGCCATGTAATGTAATGTAATGCAATGCTATCTATCTAGCTCTCCCTCTATACTTCCTTTTGGATAAACAGACATATTAGGCAAGCATTTTGGAGCTTTCACCTAAATAACTACAGGTGGTGAGATAAGCTGCACAATATAATTGACCTTTCAGTATATTGTTGCACACACACCATCTATTTAGCAAATGCCCTTGTTATCAACAGCAGCCTTTTAAACTCACCTGAGCTAACAGGTATGTGAGCTGGTTACTCTGCTGCGCTTAAAATTTCTTTTTTGGTTTGCTACAATGCCTTTTCTGAAACGTTGTCTCCCTCTGCTGGAACACTGACTTCTTTCATTTAATGCCTGCAGACTATAAAAGAGAAACCAACCCAAAAAGTTTGGTTGATTAGTCTGTGGCATTCTTTTAAACTGTTGCTTATGGCGGTCTCTGTGAGCTTCTCAGTGACATTCAGCCATCCAGGTATCCCGCCTGCAGTAGACGGAATGTGGCAATGGAACGCTGGCTGCGCGTGTCATAATAGGCTCTGAGCCTTTATATACCTGCGCACAGCAGCAGCCACCTTCAGTCTGCTGCTGGACAGCCAGCAGCAGCAGCAGCAGGAGAGGTAATTAATCAGCAACCCTCCTGCTAAGGGTAGACAGCTGCTCGTTCCACCCCCCCCTGCCTTAATTGGTTCTCCTCCCTTCCAACGGTGTTGAGGCGGGTGGGAACAGCCGGGGGTTGAGGGTACTGTGCTAAAAGAGGTGGAGTTATGCAGATCTAAAACGCGTGGATTGCAGCAGCAGCAAGCCGAAAAGTGCAGGCATGTGAGGGATCTAGAGGTTGACAGCATGTCTTCTTAACGGGAGTCCAGGTGGCCATCTCCACAAATGGACTTTTCAGAATCCTTGGGTGGCACCGTAGTCGGAAACCAATTCTGGTTATCGCTTCTCGGCCTTTTGGCTAAGATCAAGTGTAGTATCTGTTCTTATCAGTTTAATATCTGATACGTCCCCTATCTGGGGACCATATATTAAATGGATTTTTAGAACAGGGAGATGGAAAAAGAGCTTGCTCTGTCCACTCCACGCATTGACCTGGTATTGCAGTATCTCCAGGACCGGTGCACCCCTTCTTTAATGCAGTTTCTAAAATCAGAAAGAATTGAATTCAATGCTTTTTGTTCATTTTGCTTGTTTGTCGGATTTTGGGATGGACTCTTTGGCTTTGCTTTTCTTCTCCTCATTGGATTTTTCATGTTAAAAGTTGCAGAAGCCAGATGACAAGCTCATTTTGGTTCAACTTCAGCAACTGTGCATTGCATTGCCATGTAATGTAATGTAATGCAATGCTATCTATCTAGCTCTCCCTCTATACTTCCTTTTGGATAAACAGACATATTAGGCAAGCATTTTGGAGCTTTCACCTAAATAACTACAGGTGGTGAGATAAGCTGCACAATATAATTGACCTTTCAGTATATTGTTGCACACACACCATCTATTTAGCAAATGCCCTTGTTATCAACAGCAGCCTTTTAAACTCACCTGAGCTAACAGGTATGTGAGCTGGTTACTCTGCTGCGCTTAAAATTTCTTTTTTGGTTTGCTACAATGCCTTTTCTGAAACGTTGTCTCCCTCTGCTGGAACACTGACTTCTTTCATTTAATGCCTGCAGACTATAAAAGAGAAACCAACCCAAAAAGTTTGGTTGATTAGTCTGTGGCATTCTTTTAAACTGTTGCTTATGGCGGTCTCTGTGAGCTTCTCAGTGACATTCAGCCATCCAGGTATCCCGCCTGCAGTAGACGGAATGTGGCAATGGAACGCTGGCTGCGCGTGTCATAATAGGCTCTGAGCCTTTATATACCTGCGCACAGCAGCAGCAACCTTCAGTCTGCTGCTGGACAGCCAGCAGCAGCAGCAGCAGGAGAGGTAATTAATCAGCAACCCTCCTGCTAAGGGTAGACAGCTGCTCGTTCCACCCCCCCCCCGCCTTAATTGGTTCTCCTCCCTTCCAACGGTGTTGAGGCGGGTGGGAACAGCCGGGGGTTGAGGGTACTGTGCTAAAAGAGGTGGAGTTATGCAGATCTAAAACGCGTGGATTGCAGCAGCAGCAAGCCGAAAAGTGCAGGCATGTGAGGGATCTAGAGGTTGACAGCATGTCTTCTTAACGGGAGTCCAGGTGGCCATCTCCACAAATGGACTTTTCAGAATCCTTGGGTGGCACCGTAGTCGGAAACCAATTCTGGTTATCGCTTCTCGGCCTTTTGGCTAAGATCAAGTGTAGTATCTTTTGAAAAGGCAGTTTTGTCCTTGGGCTGCCCTAGTAAATTGATGCATATTACACACTGGTTTGGTGCACTTGTTAGTACGCCAGGTGGCTCATAGAGTTATCTGATGGAAAACATGGCCCTCCAGGATCGAAGTCACTAGGCTGGGTAAGTGTGAGGGCTTTGGAGCAATGTGCCCCAGGAGTAGGCGCCCTGGTGGGAGTCCAAGCTTACTGGGACTGGGAACCCCAGAAAGACTTGGCTTCGTAGCACGCCGCACCTTTGCCAATCATACTTTCTGAGCAACCCCCCCTATTCCTGGCCTCCGGGCTAGGAAGGGGAATTTTTATAAACCCGGTCGGAGGTCCGGTCAGCTTTGGGCTGAGAAACCAACACAGGCTCCAGCTCCACTAGGGTGGCAGCCTAGATGGAAGCTGGGAGCACGAAAACGGCTCTTCTCCGGCTTCGGCTAGGGAGAGCATCGGAGATCCCTGACCCTCGCTGTGGCCTTCTGGCTCGGAGGGATGGGGATGGTTTATTGGGGACCCTCTCCTCCGGGAAGGGTCCACATGAATCCTCGCCTCGTGCGCTGTTTTGGTGTGACTTCGGTCACATTTTTCAGTGCCTTGGATGCAGCTTCAATCAAAAAATCTGTTCTTATCAGTTTAATATCTGATACGTCCCCTATCTGGGGACCATATATTAAATGGATTTTTAGAACAGGGAGATGGAAAAAGAGCTTGCTCTGTCCACTCCACGCATTGACCTGGTATTGCAGTATCTCCAGGACCGGTGCACCCCTTCTTTAATGCAGTTTCTAAAATCAGAAAGAATTGAATTCAATGCTTTTTGTTCATTTTGCTTGTTTGTCGGATTTTGGGATGGACTCTTTGGCTTTGCTTTTCTTCTCCTCATTGGATTTTTCATGTTAAAAGTTGCAGAAGCCAGATGACAAGCTCATTTTGGTTCAACTTCAGCAACTGTGCATTGCATTGCCATGTAATGTAATGTAATGCAATGCTATCTATCTAGCTCTCCCTCTATACTTCCTTTTGGATAAACAGACATATTAGGCAAGCATTTTGGAGCTTTCACCTAAATAACTACAGGTGGTGAGATAAGCTGCACAATATAATTGACCTTTCAGTATATTGTTGCACACACACCATCTATTTAGCAAATGCCCTTGTTATCAACAGCAGCCTTTTAAACTCACCTGAGCTAACAGGTATGTGAGCTGGTTACTCTGCTGCGCTTAAAATTTCTTTTTTGGTTTGCTACAATGCCTTTTCTGAAACGTTGTCTCCCTCTGCTGGAACACTGACTTCTTTCATTTAATGCCTGCAGACTATAAAAGAGAAACCAACCCAAAAAGTTTGGTTGATTAGTCTGTGGCATTCTTTTAAACTGTTGCTTATGGCGGTCTCTGTGAGCTTCTCAGTGACATTCAGCCATCCAGGTATCCCGCCTGCAGTAGACGGAATGTGGCAATGGAACGCTGGCTGCGCGTGTCATAATAGGCTCTGAGCCTTTATATACCTGCGCACAGCAGCAGCCACCTTCAGCCTGCTGCTGGACAGCCAGCAGCAGCAGCAGCAGGAGAGGTAATTAATCAGCAACCCTCCTGCTAAGGGTAGACAGCTGCTCGTTCCACCCCCCCCCTGCCTTAATTGGTTCTCCTCCCTTCCAACGGTGTTGAGGCGGGTGGGAACAGCCGGGGGTTGAGGGTACTGTGCTAAAAGAGGTGGAGTTATGCAGATCTAAAACGCGTGGATTGCAGCAGCAGCAAGCCGAAAAGTGCAGGCATGTGAGGGATCTAGAGGTTGACAGCATGTCTTCTTAACGGGAGTCCAGGTGGCCATCTCCACAAATGGACTTTTCAGAATCCTTGGGTGGCACCGTAGTCGGAAACCAATTCTGGTTATCGCTTCTCGGCCTTTTGGCTAAGATCAAGTGTAGTATCTGTTCTTATCAGTTTAATATCTGATACGTCCCCTATCTGGGGACCATATATTAAATGGATTTTTAGAACAGGGAGATGGAAAAAGAGCTTGCTCTGTCCACTCCACGCATTGACCTGGTATTGCAGTATCTCCAGGACCGGTGCACCCCTTCTTTAATGCAGTTTCTAAAATCAGAAAGAATTGAATTCAATGCTTTTTGTTCATTTTGCTTGTTTGTCGGATTTTGGGATGGACTCTTTGGCTTTGCTTTTCTTCTCCTCATTGGATTTTTCATGTTAAAAGTTGCAGAAGCCAGATGACAAGCTCATTTTGGTTCAACTTCAGCAACTGTGCATTGCATTGCCATGTAATGTAATGTAATGCAATGCTATCTATCTAGCTCTCCCTCTATACTTCCTTTTGGATAAACAGACATATTAGGCAAGCATTTTGGAGCTTTCACCTAAATAACTACAGGTGGTGAGATAAGCTGCACAATATAATTGACCTTTCAGTATATTGTTGCACACACACCATCTATTTAGCAAATGCCCTTGTTATCAACAGCAGCCTTTTAAACTCACCTGAGCTAACAGGTATGTGAGCTGGTTACTCTGCTGCGCTTAAAATTTCTTTTTTGGTTTGCTACAATGCCTTTTCTGAAACGTTGTCTCCCTCTGCTGGAACACTGACTTCTTTCATTTAATGCCTGCAGACTATAAAAGAGAAACCAACCCAAAAAGTTTGGTTGATTAGTCTGTGGCATTCTTTTAAACTGTTGCTTATGGCGGTCTCTGTGAGCTTCTCAGTGACATTCAGCCATCCAGGTATCCCGCCTGCAGTAGACGGAATGTGGCAATGGAACGCTGGCTGCGCGTGTCATAATAGGCTCTGAGCCTTTATATACCTGCGCACAGCAGCAGCAACCTTCAGTCTGCTGCTGGACAGCCAGCAGCAGCAGCAGCAGGAGAGGTAATTAATCAGCAACCCTCCTGCTAAGGGTAGACAGCTGCTCGTTCCACCCCCCCCCCCGCCTTAATTGGTTCTCCTCCCTTCCAACGGTGTTGAGGCGGGTGGGAACAGCCGGGGGTTGAGGGTACTGTGCTAAAAGAGGTGGAGTTATGCAGATCTAAAACGCGTGGATTGCAGCAGCAGCAAGCCGAAAAGTGCAGGCATGTGAGGGATCTAGAGGTTGACAGCATGTCTTCTTAACGGGAGTCCAGGTGGCCATCTCCACAAATGGACTTTTCAGAATCCTTGGGTGGCACCGTAGTCGGAAACCAATTCTGGTTATCGCTTCTCGGCCTTTTGGCTAAGATCAAGTGTAGTATCTTTTGAAAAGGCAGTTTTGTCCTTGGGCTGCCCTAGTAAATTGATGCATATTACACACTGGTTTGGTGCACTTGTTAGTACGCCAGGTGGCTCATAGAGTTATCTGATGGAAAACATGGCCCTCCAGGATCGAAGTCACTAGGCTGGGTAAGTGTGAGGGCTTTGGAGCAATGTGCCCCAGGAGTAGGCGCCCTGGTGGGAGTCCAAGCTTACTGGGACTGGGAACCCCAGAAAGACTTGGCTTCGTAGCACGCCGCACCTTTGCCAATCATACTTTCTGAGCAACCCCCCCTATTCCTGGCCTCCGGGCTAGGAAGGGGAATTTTTATAAACCCGGTCGGAGGTCCGGTCAGCTTTGGGCTGAGAAACCAACACAGGCTCCAGCTCCACTAGGGTGGCAGCCTAGATGGAAGCTGGGAGCACGAAAACGGCTCTTCTCCGGCTTCGGCTAGGGAGAGCATCGGAGATCCCTGACCCTCGCTGTGGCCTTCTGGCTCGGAGGGATGGGGATGGTTTATTGGGGACCCTCTCCTCCGGGAAGGGTCCACATGAATCCTCGCCTCGTGCGCTGTTTTGGTGTGACTTCGGTCACATTTTTCAGTGCCTTGGATGCAGCTTCAATCAAAAAATCTGTTCTTATCAGTTTAATATCTGATACGTCCCCTATCTGGGGACCATATATTAAATGGATTTTTAGAACAGGGAGATGGAAAAAGAGCTTGCTCTGTCCACTCCACGCATTGACCTGGTATTGCAGTATCTCCAGGACCGGTGCACCCCTTCTTTAATGCAGTTTCTAAAATCAGAAAGAATTGAATTCAATGCTTTTTGTTCATTTTGCTTGTTTGTCGGATTTTGGGATGGACTCTTTGGCTTTGCTTTTCTTCTCCTCATTGGATTTTTCATGTTAAAAGTTGCAGAAGCCAGATGACAAGCTCATTTTGGTTCAACTTCAGCAACTGTGCATTGCATTGCCATGTAATGTAATGTAATGCAATGCTATCTATCTAGCTCTCCCTCTATACTTCCTTTTGGATAAACAGACATATTAGGCAAGCATTTTGGAGCTTTCACCTAAATAACTACAGGTGGTGAGATAAGCTGCACAATATAATTGACCTTTCAGTATATTGTTGCACACACACCATCTATTTAGCAAATGCCCTTGTTATCAACAGCAGCCTTTTAAACTCACCTGAGCTAACAGGTATGTGAGCTGGTTACTCTGCTGCGCTTAAAATTTCTTTTTTGGTTTGCTACAATGCCTTTTCTGAAACGTTGTCTCCCTCTGCTGGAACACTGACTTCTTTCATTTAATGCCTGCAGACTATAAAAGAGAAACCAACCCAAAAAGTTTGGTTGATTAGTCTGTGGCATTCTTTTAAACTGTTGCTTATGGCGGTCTCTGTGAGCTTCTCAGTGACATTCAGCCATCCAGGTATCCCGCCTGCAGTAGACGGAATGTGGCAATGGAACGCTGGCTGCGCGTGTCATAATAGGCTCTGAGCCTTTATATACCTGCGCACAGCAGCAGCCACCTTCAGTCTGCTGCTGGACAGCCAGCAGCAGCAGCAGCAGGAGAGGTAATTAATCAGCAACCCTCCTGCTAAGGGTAGACAGCTGCTCGTTCCACCCCCCCCCCCTGCCTTAATTGGTTCTCCTCCCTTCCAACGGTGTTGAGGCGGGTGGGAACAGCCGGGGGTTGAGGGTACTGTGCTAAAAGAGGTGGAGTTATGCAGATCTAAAACGCGTGGATTGCAGCAGCAGCAAGCCGAAAAGTGCAGGCATGTGAGGGATCTAGAGGTTGACAGCATGTCTTCTTAACGGGAGTCCAGGTGGCCATCTCCACAAATGGACTTTTCAGAATCCTTGGGTGGCACCGTAGTCGGAAACCAATTCTGGTTATCGCTTCTCGGCCTTTTGGCTAAGATCAAGTGTAGTATCTGTTCTTATCAGTTTAATATCTGATACGTCCCCTATCTGGGGACCATATATTAAATGGATTTTTAGAACAGGGAGATGGAAAAAGAGCTTGCTCTGTCCACTCCACGCATTGACCTGGTATTGCAGTATCTCCAGGACCGGTGCACCCCTTCTTTAATGCAGTTTCTAAAATCAGAAAGAATTGAATTCAATGCTTTTTGTTCATTTTGCTTGTTTGTCGGATTTTGGGATGGACTCTTTGGCTTTGCTTTTCTTCTCCTCATTGGATTTTTCATGTTAAAAGTTGCAGAAGCCAGATGACAAGCTCATTTTGGTTCAACTTCAGCAACTGTGCATTGCATTGCCATGTAATGTAATGTAATGCAATGCTATCTATCTAGCTCTCCCTCTATACTTCCTTTTGGATAAACAGACATATTAGGCAAGCATTTTGGAGCTTTCACCTAAATAACTACAGGTGGTGAGATAAGCTGCACAATATAATTGACCTTTCAGTATATTGTTGCACACACACCATTTATTTAGCAAATGCCCTTGTTATCAACAGCAGCCTTTTAAACTCACCTGAGCTAACAGGTATGTGAGCTGGTTACTCTGCTGCGCTTAAAATTTCTTTTTTGGTTTGCTACAATGCCTTTTCTGAAACGTTGTCTCCCTCTGCTGGAACACTGACTTCTTTCATTTAATGCCTGCAGACTACAAAAGAGAAACCAACCCAAAAAGTTTGGTTGATTAGTCTGTGGCATTCTTTTAAACTGTTGCTTATGGCGGTCTCTGTGAGCTTCTCAGTGACATTCAGCCATCCAGGTATCCCGCCTGCAGTAGACGGAATGTGGCAATGGAACGCTGGCTGCGCGTGTCATAATAGGCTCTGAGCCTTTATATACCTGCGCACAGCAGCAGCCACCTTCAGTCTGCTGCTGGACAGCCAGCAGCAGCAGCAGCAGGAGAGGTAATTAATCAGCAACCCTCCTGCTAAGGGTAGACAGCTGCTCGTTCCAACCCCCCCCCCGCCTTAATTGGTTCTCCTCCCTTCCAACGGTGTTGAGGCGGGTGGGAACAGCCGGGGGTTGAGGGTACTGTGCTAAAAGAGGTGGAGTTATGCAGATCTAAAACGCGTGGATTGCACCAGCAGCAAGCCGAAAAGTGCAGGCATGTGAGGGATCTAGAGGTTGACAGCATGTCTTCTTAACGGGAGTCCAGGTGGCCATCTCCACAAATGGACTTTTCAGAATCCTTGGGTGGCACCGTAGTCGGAAACCAATTCTGGTTATCGCTTCTCGGCCTTTTGGCTAAGATCAAGTGTAGTATCTTTTGAAAAGGCAGTTTTGTCCTTGGGCTGCCCTAGTAAATTGATGCATATTACACACTGGTTTGGTGCACTTGTTAGTACGCCAGGTGGCTCATAGAGTTATCTGATGGAAAACATGGCCCTCCAGGATCGAAGTCACTAGGCTGGGTAAGTGTGAGGGCTTTGGAGCAATGTGCCCCAGGAGTAGGCGCCCTGGTGGGAGTCCAAGCTTACTGGGACTGGGAACCCCAGAAAGACTTGGCTTCGTAGCACGCCGCACCTTTGCCAATCATACTTTCTGAGCAACCCCCCCTATTCCTGGCCTCCGGGCTAGGAAGGGGAATTTTTATAAACCCGGTCGGAGGTCCGGTCAGCTTTGGGCTGAGAAACCAACACAGGCTCCAGCTCCACTAGGGTGGCAGCCTAGATGGAAGCTGGGAGCACGAAAACGGCTCTTCTCCGGCTTCGGCTAGGGAGAGCATCGGAGATCCCTGACCCTCGCTGTGGCCTTCTGGCTCGGAGGGATGGGGATGGTTTATTGGGGACCCTCTCCTCCGGGAAGGGTCCACATGAATCCTCGCCTCGTGCGCTGTTTTGGTGTGACTTCGGTCACATTTTTCAGTGCCTTGGATGCAGCTTCAATCAAAAAATCTGTTCTTATCAGTTTAATATCTGATACGTCCCCTATCTGGGGACCATATATTAAATGGATTTTTAGAACAGGGAAATGGAAAAAGAGCTTGCTCTGTCCACTCCACGCATTGACCTGGTATTGCAGTATCTCCAGGACCGGTGCACCCCTTCTTTAATGCAGTTTCTAAAATCAGAAAGAATTGAATTCAATGCTTTTTGTTCATTTTGCTTGTTTGTCGGATTTTGGGATGGACTCTTTGGCTTTGCTTTTCTTCTCCTCATTGGATTTTTCATGTTAAAAGTTGCAGAAGCCATCTGACAAGCTCATTTTGGTTCAACTTCAGCAACTGTGCATTGCATTGCCATGTAATGTAATGTAATGCAATGCTATCTATCTAGCTCTCCCTCTATACTTCCTTTTGGATAAACAGACATATTAGGCAAGCATTTTGGAGCTTTCACCTAAATAACTACAGGTGGTGAGATAAGCTGCACAATATAATTGACCTTTCAGTATATTGTTGCACACACACCATCTATTTAGCAAATGCCCTTGTTATCAACAGCAGCCTTTTAAACTCACCTGAGCTAACAGGTATGTGAGCTGGTTACTCTGCTACGCTTAAAATTTCTTTTTTGGTTTGCTACAATGCCTTTTCTGAAACGTTGTCTCCCTCTGCTGGAACACTGACTTCTTTCATTTAATGCCTGCAGACTATAAAAGAGAAACCAACCCAAAAAGTTTGGTTGATTAGTCTGTGGCATTCTTTTAAACTGTTGCTTATGGCGGTCTCTGTGAGCTTCTCAGTGACATTCAGCCATCCAGGTATCCCGCCTGCAGTAGACGGAATGTGGCAATGGAACGCTGGCTGCGCGTGTCATAATAGGCTCTGAGCCTTTATATACCTGCGCACAGCAGCAGCCACCTTCAGTCTGCTGCTGGACAGCCAGCAGCAGCAGCAGCAGGAGAGGTAATTAATCAGCAACCCTCCTGCTAAGGGTAGACAGCTGCTCGTTCCACCCCCCCCCCCGCCTTAATTGGTTCTCCTCCCTTCCAACGGTGTTGAGGCGGGTGGGAACAGCCGGGGGTTGAGGGTACTGTGCTAAAAGAGGTGGAGTTATGCAGATCTAAAACGCGTGGATTGCAGCAGCAGCAAGCCGAAAAGTGCAGGCATGTGAGGGATCTAGAGGTTGACAGCATGTCTTCTTAACGGGAGTCCAGGTGGCCATCTCCACAAATGGACTTTTCAGAATCCTTGGGTGGCACCGTAGTCGGAAACCAATTCTGGTTATCGCTTCTCGGCCTTTTGGCTAAGATCAAGTGTAGTATCTGTTCTTATCAGTTTAATATCTGATACGTCCCCTATCTGGGGACCATATATTAAATGGATTTTTAGAACAGGGAGATGGAAAAAGAGCTTGCTCTGTCCACTCCACGCATTGACCTGGTATTGCAGTATCTCCAGGACCGGTGCACCCCTTCTTTAATGCAGTTTCTAAAATCAGAAAGAATTGAATTCAATGCTTTTTGTTCATTTTGCTTGTTTGTCGGATTTTGGGATGGACTCTTTGGCTTTGCTTTTCTTCTCCTCATTGGATTTTTCATGTTAAAAGTTGCAGAAGCCAGATGACAAGCTCATTTTGGTTCAACTTCAGCAACTGTGCATTGCATTGCCATGTAATGTAATGTAATGCAATGCTATCTATCTAGCTCTCCCTCTATACTTCCTTTTGGATAAACAGACATATTAGGCAAGCATTTTGGAGCTTTCACCTAAATAACTACAGGTGGTGAGATAAGCTGCACAATATAATTGACCTTTCAGTATATTGTTGCACACACACCATCTATTTAGCAAATGCCCTTGTTATCAACAGCAGCCTTTTAAACTCACCTGAGCTAACAGGTATGTGAGCTGGTTACTCTGCTGCGCTTAAAATTTCTTTTTTGGTTTGCTACAATGCCTTTTCTGAAACGTTGTCTCCCTCTGCTGGAACACTGACTTCTTTCATTTAATGCCTGCAGACTATAAAAGAGAAACCAACCCAAAAAGTTTGGTTGATTAGTCTGTGGCATTCTTTTAAACTGTTGCTTATGGCGGTCTCTGTGAGCTTCTCAGTGACATTCAGCCATCCAGGTATCCCGCCTGCAGTAGACGGAATGTGGCAATGGAACGCTGGCTGCGGGTGTCATAATAGGCTCTGAGCCTTTATATACCTGCGCACAGCAGCAGCCACCTTCAGTCTGCTGCTGGACAGCCAGCAGCAGCAGCAGCAGGAGAGGTAATTAATCAGCAACCCTCCTACTAAGGGTAGACAGCTGCTCGTTCCACCCCCCCCCCTGCCTTAATTGGTTCTCCTCCCTTCCAACGGTGTTGAGGCGGGTGGGAACAGCCGGGGGTTGAGGGTACTGTGCTAAAAGAGGTGGAGTTATGCAGATCTAAAACGCGTGGATTGCAGCAGCAGCAAGCCGAAAAGTGCAGGCATGTGAGGGATCTAGAGGTTGACAGCATGTCTTCTTAACGGGAGTCCAGGTGGCCATCTCCACAAATGGACTTTTCAGAATCCTTGGGTGGCACCGTAGTCGGAAACCAATTCTGGTTATCGCTTCTCGGCCTTTTGGCTAAGATCAAGTGTAGTATCTTTTGAAAAGGCAGTTTTGTCCTTGGGCTGCCCTAGTAAATTGATGCATATTACACACTGGTTTGGTGCACTTGTTAGTACGCCAGGTGGCTCATAGAGTTATCTGATGGAAAACATGGCCCTCCAGGATCGAAGTCACTAGGCTGGGTAAGTGTGAGGGCTTTGGAGCAATGTGCCCCAGGAGTAGGCGCCCTGGTGGGAGTCCAAGCTTACTGGGACTGGGAACCCCAGAAAGACTTGGCTTCGTAGCACGCCGCACCTTTGCCAATCATACTTTCTGAGCAACCCCCCCTATTCCTGGCCTCCGGGCTAGGAAGGGGAATTTTTATAAACCCGGTCGGAGGTCCGGTCAGCTTTGGGCTGAGAAACCAACACAGGCTCCAGCTCCACTAGGGTGGCAGCCTAGATGGAAGCTGGGAGCACGAAAACGGCTCTTCTCCGGCTTCGGCTAGGGAGAGCATCGGAGATCCCTGACCCTCGCTGTGGCCTTCTGGCTCGGAGGGATGGGGATGGTTTATTGGGGACCCTCTCCTCCGGGAAGGGTCCACATGAATCCTCGCCTCGTGCGCTGTTTTGGTGTGACTTCGGTCACATTTTTCAGTGCCTTGGATGCAGCTTCAATCAAAAAATCTGTTCTTATCAGTTTAATATCTGATACGTCCCCTATCTGGGGACCATATATTAAATGGATTTTTAGAACAGGGAAATGGAAAAAGAGCTTGCTCTGTCCACTCCACGCATTGACCTGGTATTGCAGTATCTCCAGGACCGGTGCACCCCTTCTTTAATGCAGTTTCTAAAATCAGAAAGAATTGAATTCAATGCTTTTTGTTCATTTTGCTTGTTTGTCGGATTTTGGGATGGACTCTTTGGCTTTGCTTTTCTTCTCCTCATTGGATTTTTCATGTTAAAAGTTGCAGAAGCCATCTGACAAGCTCATTTTGGTTCAACTTCAGCAACTGTGCATTGCATTGCCATGTAATGTAATGTAATGCAATGCTATCTATCTAGCTCTCCCTCTATACTTCCTTTTGGATAAACAGACATATTAGGCAAGCATTTTGGAGCTTTCACCTAAATAACTACAGGTGGTGAGATAAGCTGCACAATATAATTGACCTTTCAGTATATTGTTGCACACACACCATCTATTTAGCAAATGCCCTTGTTATCAACAGCAGCCTTTTAAACTCACCTGAGCTAACAGGTATGTGAGCTGGTTACTCTGCTACGCTTAAAATTTCTTTTTTGGTTTGCTACAATGCCTTTTCTGAAACGTTGTCTCCCTCTGCTGGAACACTGACTTCTTTCATTTAATGCCTGCAGACTATAAAAGAGAAACCAACCCAAAAAGTTTGGTTGATTAGTCTGTGGCATTCTTTTAAACTGTTGCTTATGGCGGTCTCTGTGAGCTTCTCAGTGACATTCAGCCATCCAGGTATCCCGCCTGCAGTAGACGGAATGTGGCAATGGAACGCTGGCTGCGCGTGTCATAATAGGCTCTGAGCCTTTATATACCTGCGCACAGCAGCAGCCACCTTCAGTCTGCTGCTGGACAGCCAGCAGCAGCAGCAGCAGGAGAGGTAATTAATCAGCAACCCTCCTGCTAAGGGTAGACAGCTGCTCGTTCCACCCCCCCCCCCGCCTTAATTGGTTCTCCTCCCTTCCAACGGTGTTGAGGCGGGTGGGAACAGCCGGGGGTTGAGGGTACTGTGCTAAAAGAGGTGGAGTTATGCAGATCTAAAACGCGTGGATTGCAGCAGCAGCAAGCCGAAAAGTGCAGGCATGTGAGGGATCTAGAGGTTGACAGCATGTCTTCTTAACGGGAGTCCAGGTGGCCATCTCCACAAATGGACTTTTCAGAATCCTTGGGTGGCACCGTAGTCGGAAACCAATTCTGGTTATCGCTTCTCGGCCTTTTGGCTAAGATCAAGTGTAGTATCTGTTCTTATCAGTTTAATATCTGATACGTCCCCTATCTGGGGACCATATATTA
Organism: Phyllobates terribilis; assembly: GCF_046119375.1. Lineage (NCBI taxonomy): Eukaryota > Metazoa > Chordata > Amphibia > Anura > Dendrobatidae > Phyllobates > Phyllobates terribilis. The sequence continues at coordinate 8,377,864 of NW_027362800.1, read as the reverse complement.
AATGGATTTTTAGAACAGGGAGATGGAAAAAGAGCTTGCTCTGTCCACTCCACGCATTGACCTGGTATTGCAGTATCTCCAGGACCGGTGCACCCCTTCTTTAATGCAGTTTCTAAAATCAGAAAGAATTGAATTCAATGCTTTTTGTTCATTTTGCTTGTTTGTCGGATTTTGGGATGGACTCTTTGGCTTTGCTTTTCTTCTCCTCATTGGATTTTTCATGTTAAAAGTTGCAGAAGCCAGATGACAAGCTCATTTTGGTTCAACTTCAGCAACTGTGCATTGCATTGCCATGTAATGTAATGTAATGCAATGCTATCTATCTAGCTCTCCCTCTATACTTCCTTTTGGATAAACAGACATATTAGGCAAGCATTTTGGAGCTTTCACCTAAATAACTACAGGTGGTGAGATAAGCTGCACAATATAATTGACCTTTCAGTATATTGTTGCACACACACCATCTATTTAGCAAATGCCCTTGTTATCAACAGCAGCCTTTTAAACTCACCTGAGCTAACAGGTATGTGAGCTGGTTACTCTGCTGCGCTTAAAATTTCTTTTTTGGTTTGCTACAATGCCTTTTCTGAAACGTTGTCTCCCTCTGCTGGAACACTGACTTCTTTCATTTAATGCCTGCAGACTACAAAAGAGAAACCAACCCAAAAAGTTTGGTTGATTAGTCTGTGGCATTCTTTTAAACTGTTGCTTATGGCGGTCTCTGTGAGCTTCTCAGTGACATTCAGCCATCCAGGTATCCCGCCTGCAGTAGACGGAATGTGGCAATGGAACGCTGGCTGCGCGTGTCATAATAGGCTCTGAGCCTTTATATACCTGCGCACAGCAGCAGCCACCTTCAGTCTGCTGCTGGACAGCCAGCAGCAGCAGCAGCAGGAGAGGTAATTAATCAGCAACCCTCCTGCTAAGGGTAGACAGCTGCTCGTTCCAACCCCCCCCCCGCCTTAATTGGTTCTCCTCCCTTCCAACGGTGTTGAGGCGGGTGGGAACAGCCGGGGGTTGAGGGTACTGTGCTAAAAGAGGTGGAGTTATGCAGATCTAAAACGCGTGGATTGCACCAGCAGCAAGCCGAAAAGTGCAGGCATGTGAGGGATCTAGAGGTTGACAGCATGTCTTCTTAACGGGAGTCCAGGTGGCCATCTCCACAAATGGACTTTTCAGAATCCTTGGGTGGCACCGTAGTCGGAAACCAATTCTGGTTATCGCTTCTCGGCCTTTTGGCTAAGATCAAGTGTAGTATCTTTTGAAAAGGCAGTTTTGTCCTTGGGCTGCCCTAGTAAATTGATGCATATTACACACTGGTTTGGTGCACTTGTTAGTACGCCAGGTGGCTCATAGAGTTATCTGATGGAAAACATGGCCCTCCAGGATCGAAGTCACTAGGCTGGGTAAGTGTGAGGGCTTTGGAGCAATGTGCCCCAGGAGTAGGCGCCCTGGTGGGAGTCCAAGCTTACTGGGACTGGGAACCCCAGAAAGACTTGGCTTCGTAGCACGCCGCACCTTTGCCAATCATACTTTCTGAGCAACCCCCCCTATTCCTGGCCTCCGGGCTAGGAAGGGGAATTTTTATAAACCCGGTCGGAGGTCCGGTCAGCTTTGGGCTGAGAAACCAACACAGGCTCCAGCTCCACTAGGGTGGCAGCCTAGATGGAAGCTGGGAGCACGAAAACGGCTCTTCTCCGGCTTCGGCTAGGGAGAGCATCGGAGATCCCTGACCCTCGCTGTGGCCTTCTGGCTCGGAGGGATGGGGATGGTTTATTGGGGACCCTCTCCTCCGGGAAGGGTCCACATGAATCCTCGCCTCGTGCGCTGTTTTGGTGTGACTTCGGTCACATTTTTCAGTGCCTTGGATGCAGCTTCAATCAAAAAATCTGTTCTTATCAGTTTAATATCTGATACGTCCCCTATCTGGGGACCATATATTAAATGGATTTTTAGAACAGGGAAATGGAAAAAGAGCTTGCTCTGTCCACTCCACGCATTGACCTGGTATTGCAGTATCTCCAGGACCGGTGCACCCCTTCTTTAATGCAGTTTCTAAAATCAGAAAGAATTGAATTCAATGCTTTTTGTTCATTTTGCTTGTTTGTCGGATTTTGGGATGGACTCTTTGGCTTTGCTTTTCTTCTCCTCATTGGATTTTTCATGTTAAAAGTTGCAGAAGCCATCTGACAAGCTCATTTTGGTTCAACTTCAGCAACTGTGCATTGCATTGCCATGTAATGTAATGTAATGCAATGCTATCTATCTAGCTCTCCCTCTATACTTCCTTTTGGATAAACAGACATATTAGGCAAGCATTTTGGAGCTTTCACCTAAATAACTACAGGTGGTGAGATAAGCTGCACAATATAATTGACCTTTCAGTATATTGTTGCACACACACCATCTATTTAGCAAATGCCCTTGTTATCAACAGCAGCCTTTTAAACTCACCTGAGCTAACAGGTATGTGAGCTGGTTACTCTGCTACGCTTAAAATTTCTTTTTTGGTTTGCTACAATGCCTTTTCTGAAACGTTGTCTCCCTCTGCTGGAACACTGACTTCTTTCATTTAATGCCTGCAGACTATAAAAGAGAAACCAACCCAAAAAGTTTGGTTGATTAGTCTGTGGCATTCTTTTAAACTGTTGCTTATGGCGGTCTCTGTGAGCTTCTCAGTGACATTCAGCCATCCAGGTATCCCGCCTGCAGTAGACGGAATGTGGCAATGGAACGCTGGCTGCGCGTGTCATAATAGGCTCTGAGCCTTTATATACCTGCGCACAGCAGCAGCCACCTTCAGTCTGCTGCTGGACAGCCAGCAGCAGCAGCAGCAGGAGAGGTAATTAATCAGCAACCCTCCTGCTAAGGGTAGACAGCTGCTCGTTCCACCCCCCCCCCCGCCTTAATTGGTTCTCCTCCCTTCCAACGGTGTTGAGGCGGGTGGGAACAGCCGGGGGTTGAGGGTACTGTGCTAAAAGAGGTGGAGTTATGCAGATCTAAAACGCGTGGATTGCAGCAGCAGCAAGCCGAAAAGTGCAGGCATGTGAGGGATCTAGAGGTTGACAGCATGTCTTCTTAACGGGAGTCCAGGTGGCCATCTCCACAAATGGACTTTTCAGAATCCTTGGGTGGCACCGTAGTCGGAAACCAATTCTGGTTATCGCTTCTCGGCCTTTTGGCTAAGATCAAGTGTAGTATCTGTTCTTATCAGTTTAATATCTGATACGTCCCCTATCTGGGGACCATATATTAAATGGATTTTTAGAACAGGGAGATGGAAAAAGAGCTTGCTCTGTCCACTCCACGCATTGACCTGGTATTGCAGTATCTCCAGGACCGGTGCACCCCTTCTTTAATGCAGTTTCTAAAATCAGAAAGAATTGAATTCAATGCTTTTTGTTCATTTTGCTTGTTTGTCGGATTTTGGGATGGACTCTTTGGCTTTGCTTTTCTTCTCCTCATTGGATTTTTCATGTTAAAAGTTGCAGAAGCCAGATGACAAGCTCATTTTGGTTCAACTTCAGCAACTGTGCATTGCATTGCCATGTAATGTAATGTAATGCAATGCTATCTATCTAGCTCTCCCTCTATACTTCCTTTTGGATAAACAGACATATTAGGCAAGCATTTTGGAGCTTTCACCTAAATAACTACAGGTGGTGAGATAAGCTGCACAATATAATTGACCTTTCAGTATATTGTTGCACACACACCATCTATTTAGCAAATGCCCTTGTTATCAACAGCAGCCTTTTAAACTCACCTGAGCTAACAGGTATGTGAGCTGGTTACTCTGCTGCGCTTAAAATTTCTTTTTTGGTTTGCTACAATGCCTTTTCTGAAACGTTGTCTCCCTCTGCTGGAACACTGACTTCTTTCATTTAATGCCTGCAGACTATAAAAGAGAAACCAACCCAAAAAGTTTGGTTGATTAGTCTGTGGCATTCTTTTAAACTGTTGCTTATGGCGGTCTCTGTGAGCTTCTCAGTGACATTCAGCCATCCAGGTATCCCGCCTGCAGTAGACGGAATGTGGCAATGGAACGCTGGCTGCGCGTGTCATAATAGGCTCTGAGCCTTTATATACCTGCGCACAGCAGCAGCCACCTTCAGTCTGCTGCTGGACAGCCAGCAGCAGCAGCAGCAGGAGAGGTAATTAATCAGCAACCCTCCTGCTAAGGGTAGACAGCTGCTCGTTCCACCCCCCCCCCGCCTTAATTGGTTCTCCTCCCTTCCAACAGTGTTGAGGCGGGTGGGAACAGCCGGGGGTTGAGGGTACTGTGCTAAAAGAGGTGGAGTTATGCAGATCTAAAACGCGTGGATTGCAGCAGCAGCAAGCCGAAAAGTGCAGGCATGTGAGGGATCTAGAGGTTGACAGCATGTCTTCTTAACGGGAGTCCAGGTGGCCATCTCCACAAATGGACTTTTCAGAATCCTTGGGTGGCACCGTAGTCGGAAACCAATTCTGGTTATCGCTTCTCGGCCTTTTGGCTAAGATCAAGTGTAGTATCTGTTCTTATCAGTTTAATATCTGATACGTCCCCTATCTGGGGACCATATATTAAATGGATTTTTAGAACAGGGAGATGGAAAAAGAGCTTGCTCTGTCCACTCCACGCATTGACCTGGTATTGCAGTATCTCCAGGACCGGTGCACCCCTTCTTTAATGCAGTTTCTAAAATCAGAAAGAATTGAATTCAATGCTTTTTGTTCATTTTGCTTGTTTGTCGGATTTTGGGATGGACTCTTTGGCTTTGCTTTTCTTCTCCTCATTGGATTTTTCATGTTAAAAGTTGCAGAAGCCAGATGACAAGCTCATTTTGGTTCAACTTCAGCAACTGTGCATTGCATTGCCATGTAATGTAATGTAATGCAATGCTATCTATCTAGCTCTCCCTCTATACTTCCTTTTGGATAAACAGACATATTAGGCAAGCATTTTGGAGCTTTCACCTAAATAACTACAGGTGGTGAGATAAGCTGCACAATATAATTGACCTTTCAGTATATTGTTGCACACACACCATTTATTTAGCAAATGCCCTTGTTATCAACAGCAGCCTTTTAAACTCACCTGAGCTAACAGGTATGTGAGCTGGTTACTCTGCTGCGCTTAAAATTTCTTTTTTGGTTTGCTACAATGCCTTTTCTGAAACGTTGTCTCCCTCTGCTGGAACACTGACTTCTTTCATTTAATGCCTGCAGACTATAAAAGAGAAACCAACCCAAAAAGTTTGGTTGATTAGTCTGTGGCATTCTTTTAAACTGTTGCTTATGGCGGTCTCTGTGAGCTTCTCAGTGACATTCAGCCATCCAGGTATCCCGCCTGCAGTAGACGGAATGTGGCAATGGAACGCTGGCTGCGCGTGTCATAATAGGCTCTGAGCCTTTATATACCTGCGCACAGCAGCAGCCACCTTCAGTCTGCTGCTGGACAGCCAGCAGCAGCAGCAGCAGGAGAGGTAATTAATCAGCAACCCTCCTGCTAAGGGTAGACAGCTGCTCGTTCCACCCCCCCCCCCCGCCTTAATTGGTTCTCCTCCCTTCCAACGGTGTTGAGGCGGGTGGGAACAGCCGGGGGTTGAGGGTACTGTGCTAAAAGAGGTGGAGTTATGCAGATCTAAAACGCGTGGATTGCAGCAGCAGCAAGCCGAAAAGTGCAGGCATGTGAGGGATCTAGAGGTTGACAGCATGTCTTCTTAACGGGAGTCCAGGTGGCCATCTCCACAAATGGACTTTTCAGAATCCTTGGGTGGCACCGTAGTCGGAAACCAATTCTGGTTATCGCTTCTCGGCCTTTTGGCTAAGATCAAGTGTAGTATCTTTTGAAAAGGCAGTTTTGTCCTTGGGCTGCCCTAGTAAATTGATGCATATTACACACTGGTTTGGTGCACTTGTTAGTACGCCAGGTGGCTCATAGAGTTATCTGATGGAAAACATGGCCCTCCAGGATCGAAGTCATTAGGCTGGGTAAGTGTGAGGGCTTTGGAGCAATGTGCCCCAGGAGTAGGCGCCCTGGTGGGAGTCCAAGCTTACTGGGACTGGGAACCCCAGAGAGACTTGGCTTCGTAGCACGCCGCACCTTTGCCAATCATACTTTCTGAGCAACCCCCCCTATTCCTGGCCTCCGGGCTAGGAAGGGGAATTTTTATAAACCCGGTCGGAGGTCCGGTCAGCTTTGGGCTGAGAAACCAACACAGGCTCCAGCTCCACTAGGGTGGCAGCCTAGATGGAAGCTGGGAGCACGAAAACGGCTCTTCTCCGGCTTCGGCTAGGGAGAGCATCGGAGATCCCTGACCCTCGCTGTGGCCTTCTGGCTCGGAGGGATGGGGATGGTTTATTGGGGACCCTCTCCTCCGGGAAGGGTCCACATGAATCCTCCCCTCGTGCGCTGTTTTGGTGTGACTTCGGTCACATTTTTCAGTGCCTTGGATGCAGCTTCAATCAAAAATCTGTTCTTATCAGTTCGCCAGGAACCGGCTCATCTTGAGGAGGGAGAGGATGTCCATCCAGGACTGCCGCAGGCTGATCCACAGCCTGCTCAGAGACTATTACTTCGTGGACGGTCCGGAGGACGAGGATGAGGACTAAACCCCTCCTCCCCCTCTCCCCTTATGTGTCTTGTCTTTCAATAAAGCTTCGGGCCTGTGATTTTCCCCTCCCCATCCCCTTTTTCCCAATCCCCATCCCTTATCACGGTTCGTCGTACTGTATTGATTGACATGCTTTTTCTTTCAGATTGAGTGTTTTGTGTAGCATAGGGGTGTGATGTGTCTAGTTAGTGCGTCGTATCCTCATGCTATGTAAATATGATGTAGAATTCTGTGTGTACTGGGCTGCGGCACTGTACACTGTCTGTTAACTTATTTTTTGTGCTAATAAAAGATATATTCAATCAAAAAAATCTGTTCTTATCAGTTTAATATCTGATACGTCCCCTATCTGGGGACCATATATTAAATGGATTTTTAGAACAGGGAGATGGAAAAAGAGCTTGCTCTGTCCACTCCACGCATTGACCTGGTATTGCAGTATCTCCAGGACCGGTGCACCCCTTCTTTAATGCAGTTTCTAAAATCAGAAAGAATTGAATTCAATGCTTTTTGTTCATTTTGCTTGTTTGTCGGATTTTGGGATGGACTCTTTGGCTTTGCTTTTCTTCTCCTCATTGGATTTTTCATGTTAAAAGTTGCAGAAGCCAGATGACAAGCTCATTTTGGTTCAACTTCAGCAACTGTGCATTGCATTGCCATGTAATGTAATGTAATGCAATGCTATCTATCTAGCTCTCCCTCTATACTTCCTTTTGGATAAACAGACATATTAGGCAAGCATTTTGGAGCTTTCACCTAAATAACTACAGGTGGTGAGATAAGCTGCACAATATAATTGACCTTTCAGTATATTGTTGCACACACACCATCTATTTAGCAAATGCCCTTGTTATCAACAGCAGCCTTTTAAACTCACCTGAGCTAACAGGTATGTGAGCTGGTTACTCTGCTGCGCTTAAAATTTCTTTTTTGGTTTGCTACAATGCCTTTTCTGAAACGTTGTCTCCCTCTGCTGGAACACTGACTTCTTTCATTTAATGCCTGCAGACTATAAAAGAGAAACCAACCCAAAAAGTTTGGTTGATTAGTCTGTGGCATTCTTTTAAACTGTTGCTTATGGCGGTCTCTGTGAGCTTCTCAGTGACATTCAGCCATCCAGGTATCCCGCCTGCAGTAGACGGAATGTGGCAATGGAACACTGGCTGCGCGTGTCATAATAGGCTCTGAGCCTTTATATACCTGCGCACAGCAGCAGCCACCTTCAGTCTGCTGCTGGACAGCCAGCAGCAGCAGCAGCAGGAGAGGTAATTAATCAGCAACCCTCCTGCTAAGGGTAGACAGCTGCTCGTTCCACCCCCCCCCCGCCTTAATTGGTTCTCCTCCCTTCCAACGGTGTTGAGGCGGGTGGGAACAGCCGGGGGTTGAGGGTACTGTGCTAAAAGAGGTGGAGTTATGCAGATCTAAAACGCGTGGATTGCAGCAGCAGCAAGCCGAAAAGTGCAGGCATGTGAGGGATCTAGAGGTTGACAGCATGTCTTCTTAACGGGAGTCCAGGTGGCCATCTCCACAAATGGACTTTTCAGAATCCTTGGGTGGCACCGTAGTCGGAAACCAATTCTGGTTATCGCTTCTCGGCCTTTTGGCTAAGATCAAGTGTAGTATCTGTTCTTATCAGTTTAATATCTGATACGTCCCCTATCTGGGGACCATATATTAAATGGATTTTTAGAACAGGGAGATGGAAAAAGAGCTTGCTCTGTCCACTCCACGCATTGACCTGGTATTGCAGTATCTCCAGGACCGGTGCACCCCTTCTTTAATGCAGTTTCTAAAATCAGAAAGAATTGAATTCAATGCTTTTTGTTCATTTTGCTTGTTTGTCGGATTTTGGGATGGACTCTTTGGCTTTGCTTTTCTTCTCCTCATTGGATTTTTCATGTTAAAAGTTGCAGAAGCCAGATGACAAGCTCATTTTGGTTCAACTTCAGCAACTGTGCATTGCATTGCCATGTAATGTAATGTAATGCAATGCTATCTATCTAGCTCTCCCTCTATACTTCCTTTTGGATAAACAGACATATTAGGCAAGCATTTTGGAGCTTTCACCTAAATAACTACAGGTGGTGAGATAAGCTGCACAATATAATTGACCTTTCAGTATATTGTTGCACACACACCATCTATTTAGCAAATGCCCTTGTTATCAACAGCAGCCTTTTAAACTCACCTGAGCTAACAGGTATGTGAGCTGGTTACTCTGCTGCGCTTAAAATTTCTTTTTTGGTTTGCTACAATGCCTTTTCTGAAACGTTGTCTCCCTCTGCTGGAACACTGACTTCTTTCATTTAATGCCTGCAGACTATAAAAGAGAAACCAACCCAAAAAGTTTGGTTGATTAGTCTGTGGCATTCTTTTAAACTGTTGCTTATGGCGGTCTCTGTGAGCTTCTCAGTGACATTCAGCCATCCAGGTATCCCGCCTGCAGTAGACGGAATGTGGCAATGGAACGCTGGCTGCGTGTGTCATAATAGGCTCTGAGCCTTTATATACCTGCGCACAGCAGCAGCCACCTTCAGTCTGCTGCTGGACAGCCAGCAGCAGCAGCAGCAGGAGAGGTAATTAATCAGCAACCCTCCTGCTAAGGGTAGACAGCTGCTCGTTCCACCCCCCCCCCCCCGCCTTAATTGGTTCTCCTCCCTTCCAACGGTGTTGAGGCGGGTGGGAACAGCCGGGGGTTGAGGGTACTGTGCTAAAAGAGGTGGAGTTATGCAGATCTAAAACGCGTGGATTGCAGCAGCAGCAAGCCGAAAAGTGCAGGCATGTGAGGGATCTAGAGGTTGACAGCATGTCTTCTTAACGGGAGTCCAGGTGGCCATCTCCACAAATGGACTTTTCAGAATCCTTGGGTGGCACCGTAGTCGGAAACCAATTCTGGTTATCGCTTCTCGGCCTTTTGGCTAAGATCAAGTGTAGTATCTGTTCTTATCAGTTTAATATCTGATACGTCCCCTATCTGGGGACCATATATTAAATGGATTTTTAGAACAGGGAGATGGAAAAAGAGCTTGCTCTGTCCACTCCACGCATTGACCTGGTATTGCAGTATCTCCAGGACCGGTGCACCCCTTCTTTAATGCAGTTTCTAAAATCAGAAAGAATTGAATTCAATGCTTTTTGTTCATTTTGCTTGTTTGTCGGATTTTGGGATGGACTCTTTGGCTTTGCTTTTCTTCTCCTCATTGGATTTTTCATGTTAAAAGTTGCAGAAGCCAGATGACAAGCTCATTTTGGTTCAACTTCAGCAACTGTGCATTGCATTGCCATGTAATGTAATGTAATGCAATGCTATCTATCTAGCTCTCCCTCTATACTTCCTTTTGGATAAACAGACATATTAGGCAAGCATTTTGGAGCTTTCACCTAAATAACTACAGGTGGTGAGATAAGCTGCACAATATAATTGACCTTTCAGTATATTGTTGCACACACACCATCTATTTAGCAAATGCCCTTGTTATCAACAGCAGCCTTTTAAACTCACCTGAGCTAACAGGTATGTGAGCTGGTTACTCTGCTGCGCTTAAAATTTCTTTTTTGGTTTGCTACAATGCCTTTTCTGAAACGTTGTCTCCCTCTGCTGGAACACTGACTTCTTTCATTTAATGCCTGCAGACTATAAAAGAGAAACCAACCCAAAAAGTTTGGTTGATTAGTCTGTGGCATTCTTTTAAACTGTTGCTTATGGCGGTCTCTGTGAGCTTCTCAGTGACATTCAGCCATCCAGGTATCCCGCCTGCAGTAGACGGAATGTGGCAATGGAACGCTGGCTGCGTGTGTCATAATAGGCTCTGAGCCTTTATATACCTGCGCACAGCAGCAGCCACCTTCAGTCTGCTGCTGGACAGCCAGCAGCAGCAGCAGCAGGAGAGGTAATTAATCAGCAACCCTCCTGCTAAGGGTAGACAGCTGCTCGTTCCACCCCCCCCCCCCGCCTTAATTGGTTCTCCTCCCTTCCAACGGTGTTGAGGCGGGTGGGAACAGCCGGGGGTTGAGGGTACTGTGCTAAAAGAGGTGGAGTTATGCAGATCTAAAACGCGTGGATTGCAGCAGCAGCAAGCCGAAAAGTGCAGGCATGTGAGGGATCTAGAGGTTGACAGCATGTCTTCTTAACGGGAGTCCAGGTGGCCATCTCCACAAATGGACTTTTCAGAATCCTTGGGTGGCACCGTAGTCGGAAACCAATTCTGGTTATCGCTTCTCGGCCTTTTGGCTAAGATCAAGTGTAGTATCTGTTCTTATCAGTTTAATATCTGATACGTCCCCTATCTGGGGACCATATATTAAATGGATTTTTAGAACAGGGAGATGGAAAAAGAGCTTGCTCTGTCCACTCCACGCATTGACCTGGTATTGCAGTATCTCCAGGACCGGTGCACCCCTTCTTTAATGCAGTTTCTAAAATCAGAAAGAATTGAATTCAATGCTTTTTGTTCATTTTGCTTGTTTGTCGGATTTTGGGATGGACTCTTTGGCTTTGCTTTTCTTCTCCTCATTGGATTTTTCATGTTAAAAGTTGCAGAAGCCAGATGACAAGCTCATTTTGGTTCAACTTCAGCAACTGTGCATTGCATTGCCATGTAATGTAATGTAATGCAATGCTATCTATCTAGCTCTCCCTCTATACTTCCTTTTGGATAAACAGACATATTAGGCAAGCATTTTGGAGCTTTCACCTAAATAACTACAGGTGGTGAGATAAGCTGCACAATATAATTGACCTTTCAGTATATTGTTGCACACACACCATCTATTTAGCAAATGCCCTTGTTATCAACAGCAGCCTTTTAAACTCACCTGAGCTAACAGGTATGTGAGCTGGTTACTCTGCTGCGCTTAAAATTTCTTTTTTGGTTTGCTACAATGCCTTTTCTGAAACGTTGTCTCCCTCTGCTGGAACACTGACTTCTTTCATTTAATGCCTGCAGACTATAAAAGAGAAACCAACCCAAAAAGTTTGGTTGATTAGTCTGTGGCATTCTTTTAAACTGTTGCTTATGGCGGTCTCTGTGAGCTTCTCAGTGACATTCAGCCATCCAGGTATCCCGCCTGCAGTAGACGGAATGTGGCAATGGAACGCTGGCTGCGCGTGTCATAATAGGCTCTGAGCCTTTATATACCTGCGCACAGCAGCAGCCACCTTCAGTCTGCTGCTGGACAGCCAGCAGCAGCAGCAGCAGGAGAGGTAATTAATCAGCAACCCTCCTGCTAAGGGTAGACAGCTGCTCGTTCCACCCCCCCCCCCCGCCTTAATTGGTTCTCCTCCCTTCCAACGGTGTTGAGGCGGGTGGGAACAGCCGGGGGTTGAGGGTACTGTGCTAAAAGAGGTGGAGTTATGCAGATCTAAAACGCGTGGATTGCAGCAGCAGCAAGCCGAAAAGTGCAGGCATGTGAGGGATCTAGAGGTTGACAGCATGTCTTCTTAACGGGAGTCCAGGTGGCCATCTCCACAAATGGACTTTTCAGAATCCTTGGGTGGCACCGTAGTCGGAAACCAATTCTGGTTATCGCTTCTCGGCCTTTTGGCTAAGATCAAGTGTAGTATCTGTTCTTATCAGTTTAATATCTGATACGTCCCCTATCTGGGGACCATATATTAAATGGATTTTTAGAACAGGGAGATGGAAAAAGAGCTTGCTCTGTCCACTCCACGCATTGACCTGGTATTGCAGTATCTCCAGGACCGGTGCACCCCTTCTTTAATGCAGTTTCTAAAATCAGAAAGAATTGAATTCAATGCTTTTTGTTCATTTTGCTTGTTTGTCGGATTTTGGGATGGACTCTTTGGCTTTGCTTTTCTTCTCCTCATTGGATTTTTCATGTTAAAAGTTGCAGAAGCCAGATGACAAGCTCATTTTGGTTCAACTTCAGCAACTGTGCATTGCATTGCCATGTAATGTAATGTAATGCAATGCTATCTATCTAGCTCTCCCTCTATACTTCCTTTTGGATAAACAGACATATTAGGCAAGCATTTTGGAGCTTTCACCTAAATAACTACAGGTGGTGAGATAAGCTGCACAATATAATTGACCTTTCAGTATATTGTTGCACACACACCATCTATTTAGCAAATGCCCTTGTTATCAACAGCAGCCTTTTAAACTCACCTGAGCTAACAGGTATGTGAGCTGGTTACTCTGCTGCGCTTAAAATTTCTTTTTTGGTTTGCTACAATGCCTTTTCTGAAACGTTGTCTCCCTCTGCTGGAACACTGACTTCTTTCATTTAATGCCTGCAGACTATAAAAGAGAAACCAACCCAAAAAGTTTGGTTGATTAGTCTGTGGCATTCTTTTAAACTGTTGCTTATGGCGGTCTCTGTGAGCTTCTCAGTGACATTCAGCCATCCAGGTATCCCGCCTGCAGTAGACGGAATGTGGCAATGGAACGCTGGCTGCGCGTGTCATAATAGGCTCTGAGCCTTTATATACCTGCGCACAGCAGCAGCCACCTTCAGTCTGCTGCTGGACAGCCAGCAGCAGCAGCAGCAGGAGAGGTAATTAATCAGCAACCCTCCTGCTAAGGGTAGACAGCTGCTCGTTCCACCCCCCCCCCGCCTTAATTGGTTCTCCTCCCTTCCAACGGTGTTGAAGCGGGTGGGAACAGCCGGGGGTTGAGGGTACTGTGCTAAAAGAGGTGGAGTTATGCAGATCTAAAACGCGTGGATTGCAGCAGCAGCAAGCCGAAAAGTGCAGGCATGTGAGGGATCTAGAGGTTGACAGCATGTCTTCTTAACGGGAGTCCAGGTGGCCATCTCCACAAATGGACTTTTCAGAATCCTTGGGTGGCACCGTAGTCGGAAACCAATTCTGGTTATCGCTTCTCGGCCTTTTGGCTAAGATCAAGTGTAGTATCTGTTCTTATCAGTTTAATATCTGATACGTCCCCTATCTGGGGACCATATATTAAATGGATTTTTAGAACAGGGAGATGGAAAAAGAGCTTTCTCTGTCCACTCCACGCATTGACCTGGTATTGCAGTATCTCCAGGACCGGTGCACCCCTTCTTTAATGCAGTTTCTAAAATCAGAAAGAATTGAATTCAATGCTTTTTGTTCATTTTGCTTGTTTGTCGGATTTTGGGATGGACTCTTTGGCTTTGCTTTTCTTCTCCTCATTGGATTTTTCATGTTAAAAGTTGCAGAAGCCAGATGACAAGCTCATTTTGGTTCAACTTCAGCAACTGTGCATTGCATTGCCATGTAATGTAATGTAATGCAATGCTATCTATCTAGCTCTCCCTCTATACTTCCTTTTGGATAAACAGACATATTAGGCAAGCATTTTGGAGCTTTCACCTAAATAACTACAGGTGGTGAGATAAGCTGCACAATATAATTGACCTTTCAGTATATTGTTGCACACACACCATCTATTTAGCAAATGCCCTTGTTATCAACAGCAGCCTTTTAAACTCACCTGAGCTATCAGGTATGTGAGCTGGTTACTCTGCTGCGCTTAAAATTTCTTTTTTGGTTTGCTACAATGCCTTTTCTGAAACGTTGTCTCCCTCTGCTGGAACACTGACTTCTTTCATTTAATGCCTGCAGACTATAAAAGAGAAACCAACCCAAAAAGTTTGGTTGATTAGTCTGTGGCATTCTTTTAAACTGTTGCTTATGGCGGTCTCTGTGAGCTTCTCAGTGACATTCAGCCATCCAGGTATCCCGCCTGCAGTAGACGGAATGTGGCAATGGAACGCTGGCTGCGCGTGTCATAATAGGCTCTGAGCCTTTATATACCTGCGCACAGCAGCAGCCACCTTCAGTCTGCTGCTGGACAGCCAGCAGCAGCAGCAGCAGGAGAGGTAATTAATTAGCAACCCTCCTGCTAAGGGTAGACAGCTGCTCGTTCCACCCCCCCCCCCCCCCGCCTTAATTGGTTCTCCTCCCTTCCAACGGTGTTGAGGCGGGTGGGAACAGCCGGGGGTTGAGGGTACTGTGCTAAAAGAGGTGGAGTTATGCAGATCTAAAACGCGTGGATTGCAGCAGCAGCAAGCCGAAAAGTGCAGGCATGTGAGGGATCTAGAGGTTGACAGCATGTCTTCTTAACGGGAGTCCAGGTGGCCATCTCCACAAATGGACTTTTCAGAATCCTTGGGTGGCACCGTAGTCGGAAACCAATTCTGGTTATCGCTTCTCGGCCTTTTGGCTAAGATCAAGTGTAGTATCTTTCGAAAAGGCGGTTTTGGATGTTGGCCGCCCTAGTAGATTGATACATTAGGCACACTGGGGTTTAGGCGCTTGTTAGTACGCCAGGTGGCAAATATAGTCATCTGGTGGAAAGCATGGCCCCCCAGGATCGACGCCATTGGGCCGGGGAAGATCGAAAGCCCGAAGTGTGAAGTGCCCCAGGAGTGGTGACCCTGGGGTGCCTTAACTCACTGGGATTGGGAACCCCACTTGAGTTTATGGCACGTTTGCACAAGCACTTCAAATTTTCTTTCTTCGCACACACCCTTATTCCGGGCCTTCTGGCCTTAGGATGGGGAATTTTTCAATTCCCGGTCGAAGGTCCGGGCAGTATTATACTGTGAAACGTTCACTATTTATTTAATTTCTTTGTCACTGTGTGTCCACTTATTCACGTGTGTCACGTCCTACTAGGATTTTGTCAGGATGCGGTTCCCTTACGGGTTCCTCTCTTGGCAGGTCTAGGGGGGGAGTGTGTGGCCATCAGGTTCCGCTCCCCCCTGAACCCCCCTGGCTCTCCTCTTTCGGGAGGAGAGCGTTGTTGGCTCCCCTCTTCCGGGAGAGGAGCACAGTCTTTGGCTCCCAGTGTCTTGCTCGGGTGAGAACTCGGGCAGGTGCTGGGGGTAAGATTGGGTCGCCTCTGGCTTCGGCTGGAGGTGGCTTTTTGTCCCTGTGCCTCGCTGTGGCCTTTTGGCTCGGAGGGACGGGGAATGGTTTGGGGGACCCTTCTCCTTTTGGAGAGGGTTCCAAGAAGACCAGCATCCTAGTGCACTTTTTTTGTGGCACTTGTCACTTTTTTAAGCGCACTCGGGTTTTGTACATGAATTCGGGCTTTCGAAAAAAAAAAAAAAAAAATCTGTTCTTATCAGTTTAATATCTGATACGTCCCCTATCTGGGGACTATATATTAAATGGATTTTTAGAACAGGGAGATGGAAAAAGAGCTTGCTCTGTCCACTCCACGCATTGACCTGGTATTGCAGTATCTCCAGGACCGGTGCACCCCTTCTTTAATGCAGTTTCTAAAATCAGAAAGAATTGAATTCAATGCTTTTTGTTCATTTTGCTTGTTTGTCAGATTTTGGGATGGACTCTTTGGCTTTGCTTTTCTTCTCCTCATTGGATTTTTCATGTTAAAAGTTGCAGAAGCCAGATGACAAGCTCATTTTGGTTCAACTTCAGCAACTGTGCATTGCATTGCCATGTAATGTAATGTAATGCAATGCTATCTATCTAGCTCTCCCTCTATACTTCCTTTTGGATAAACAGACATATTAGGCAAGCATTTTGGAGCTTTCACCTAAATAACTACAGGTGGTGAGATAAGCTGCACAATATAATTGACCTTTCAGTATATTGTTGCACACACACCATCTATTTAGCAAATGCCCTTGTTATCAACAGCAGCCTTTTAAACTCACCTGAGCTAACAGGTATGTGAGCTGGTTACTCTGCTGCGCTTAAAATTTCTTTTTTGGTTTGCTACAATGCCTTTTCTGAAACGTTGTCTCCCTCTGCTGGAACACTGACTTCTTTCATTTAATGCCTGCAGACTATAAAAGAGAAACCAACCCAAAAAGTTTGGTTGATTAGTCTGTGGCATTCTTTTAAACTGTTGCTTATGGCGGTCTCTGTGAGCTTCTCAGTGACATTCAGCCATCCAGGTATCCCGCCTGCAGTAGACGGAATGTGGCAATGGAACGCTGGCTGCGCGTGTCATAATAGGCTCTGAGCCTTTATATACCTGCGCACAGCAGCAGCCACCTTCAGTCTGCTGCTGGACAGCCAGCAGCAGCAGCAGCAGGAGAGGTAATTAATCAGCAACCCTCCTGCTAAGGGTAGACAGCTGCTCGTTCCACCCCCCCCCCGCCTTAATTGGTTCTCCTCCCTTCCAACGGTGTTGAGGCGGGAGGGAACAGCCGGGGGTTGAGGGTACTGTGCTAAAAGAGGTGGAGTTATGCAGATCTAAAACGCGTGGATTGCAGCAGCAGCAAGCCGAAAAGTGCAGGCATGTGAGGGATCTAGAGGTTGACAGCATGTCTTCTTAACGGGAGTCCAGGTGGCCATCTCCACAAATGGACTTTTCAGAATCCTTGGGTGGCACCGTAGTCGGAAACCAATTCTGGTTATCGCTTCTCGGCCTTTTGGCTAAGATCAAGTGTAGTATCTGTTCTTATCAGTTTAATATCTGATACGTCCCCTATCTGGGGACCATATATTAAATGGATTTTTAGAACAGGGAGATGGAAAAAGAGCTTGCTCTGTCCACTCCACGCATTGACCTGGTATTGCAGTATCTCCAGGACCGGTGCACCCCTTCTTTAATGCAGTTTCTAAAATCAGAAAGAATTGAATTCAATGCTTTTTGTTCATTTTGCTTGTTTGTCGGATTTTGGGATGGACTCTTTGGCTTTGCTTTTCTTCTCCTCATTGGATTTTTCATGTTAAAAGTTGCAGAAGCCAGATGACAAGCTCATTTTGGTTCAACTTCAGCAACTGTGCATTGCATTGCCATGTAATGTAATGTAATGCAATGCTATCTATCTAGCTCTCCCTCTATACTTCCTTTTGGATAAACAGACATATTAGGCAAGCATTTTGGAGCTTTCACCTAAATAACTACAGGTGGTGAGATAAGCTGCACAATATAATTGACCTTTCAGTATATTGTTGCACACACACCATCTATTTAGCAAATGCCCTTGTTATCAACAGCAGCCTTTTAAACTCACCTGAGCTAACAGGTATGTGAGCTGGTTACTCTGCTGCGCTTAAAATTTCTTTTTTGGTTTGCTACAATGCCTTTTCTGAAACGTTGTCTCCCTCTGCTGGAACACTGACTTCTTTCATTTAATGCCTGCAGACTATAAAAGAGAAACCAAGCCAAAAAGTTTGGTTGATTAGTCTGTGGCATTCTTTTAAACTGTTGCTTATGGCGGTCTCTGCGAGCTTCTCAGTGACATTCAGCCATCCAGGTATCCCGCCTGCAGTAGACGGAATGTGGCAATGGAACGCTGGCTGCGCGTGTCATAATAGGCTCTGAGCCTTTATATACCTGCGCACAGCAGCAGCCACCTTCAGTCTGCTGCTGGACAGCCAGCAGCAGCAGCAGCAGGAGAGGTAATTAATCAGCAACCCTCCTGCTAAGGGTAGACAGCTGCTCGTTCCACCCCCCCCCCCGCCTTAATTGGTTCTCCTCCCTTCCAACGGTGTTGAGGCGGGTGGGAACAGCCGGGGGTTGAGGGTACTGTGCTAAAAGAGGTGGAGTTATGCAGATCTAAAACGCGTGGATTGCAGCAGCAGCAAGCCGAAAAGTGCAGGCATGTGAGGGATCTAGAGGTTGACAGCATGTCTTCTTAACGGGAGTCCAGGTGGCCATCTCCACAAATGGACTTTTCAGAATCCTTGGGTGGCACCGTAGTCGGAAACCAATTCTGGTTATCGCTTCTCGGCCTTTTGGCTAAGATCAAGTGTAGTATCTGTTCTTATCAGTTTAATATCTGATACGTCCCCTATCTGGGGACCATATATTAAATGGATTTTTAGAACAGGGAGATGGAAAAAGAGCTTGCTCTGTCCACACCACGCATTGACCTGGTATTGCAGTATCTCCAGGACCGGTGCACCCCTTCTTTAATGCAGTTTCTAAAATCAGAAAGAATTGAATTCAATGCTTTTTGTTCATTTTGCTTGTTTGTCGGATTTTGGGATGGACTCTTTGGCTTTGCTTTTCTTCTCCTCATTGGATTTTTCATGTTAAAAGTTGCAGAAGCCAGATGACAAGCTCATTTTGGTTCAACTTCAGCAACTGTGCATTACATTGCCATGTAATGTAATGTAATGCAATGCTATCTATCTAGCTCTCCCTCTATACTTCCTTTTGGATAAACAGACATATTAGGCAAGCATTTTGGAGCTTTCACCTAAATAACTACAGGTGGTGAGATAAGCTGCACAATATAATTGACCTTTCAGTATATTGTTGCACACACACCATCTATTTAGCAAATGCCCTTGTTATCAACAGCAGCCTTTTAAACTCACCTGAGCTAACAGGTATGTGAGCTGGTTACTCTGCTGCGCTTAAAATTTCTTTTTTGGTTTGCTACAATGCCTTTTCTGAAACGTTGTCTCCCTCTGCTGGAACACTGACTTCTTTCATTTAATGCCTGCAGACTATAAAAGAGAAACCAACCCAAAAAGTTTGGTTGATTAGTCTGTGGCATTCTTTTAAACTGTTGCTTATGGCGGTCTCTGTGAGCTTCTCAGTGACATTCAGCCATCCAGGTATCCCGCCTGCAGTAGACGGAATGTGGCAATGGAACGCTGGCTGCGCGTATCATAATAGGCTCTGAGCCTTTATATACCTGCGCACAGCAGCAGCCACCTTCAGTCTGCTGCTGGACAGCCAGCAGCAGCAGCAGCAGGAGAGGTAATTAATCAGCAACCCTCCTGCTAAGGGTAGACAGCTGCTCGTTCCACCCCCCCCCCCCGCCTTTATTGGTTCTCCTCCCTTCCAACGGTGTTGAGGCGGGTGGGAACAGCCGGGGGTTGAGGGTACTGTGCTAAAAGAGGTGGAGTTATGCAGATCTAAAACGCGTGGATTGCAGCAGCAGCAAGCCGAAAAGTGCAGGCATGTGAGGGATCTAGAGGTTGACAGCATGTCTTCTTAACGGGAGTCCAGGTGGCCATCTCCACAAATGGACTTTTCAGAATCCTTGGGTGGCACCGTAGTCGGAAACCAATTCTGGTTATCGCTTCTCGGCCTTTTGGCTAAGATCAAGTGTAGTATCTGTTCTTATCAGTTTAATATCTGATACGTCCCCTATCTGGGGACCATATATTAAATGGATTTTTAGAACAGGGAGATGGAAAAAGAGCTTGCTCTGTCCACTCCACGCATTGACCTGGTATTGCAGTATCTCCAGGACCGGTGCACCCCTTCTTTAATGCAGTTTCTAAAATCAGAAAGAATTGAATTCAATGCTTTTTGTTCATTTTGCTTGTTTGTCGGATTTTGGGATGGACTCTTTGGCTTTGCTTTTCTTCTCCTCATTGGATTTTTCATGTTAAAAGTTGCAGAAGCCAGATGACAAGCTCATTTTGGTTCAACTTCAGCAACTGTGCATTGCATTGCCATGTAATGTAATGTAATGCAATGCTATCTATCTAGCTCTCCCTCTATACTTCCTTTTGGATAAACAGACATATTAGGCAAGCATTTTGGAGCTTTCACCTAAATAACTACAGGTGGTGAGATAAGCTGCACAATATAATTGACCTTTCAGTATATTGTTGCATACACACCATCTATTTAGCAAATGCCCTTGTTATCAACAGCAGCCTTTTAAACTCACCTGAGCTAACAGGTATGTGAGCTGGTTACTCTGCTGCGCTTAAAATTTCTTTTTTGGTTTGCTACAATGCCTTTTCTGAAACGTTGTCTCCCTCTGCTGGAACACTGACTTCTTTCATTTAATGCCTGCAGACTATAAAAGAGAAACCAACCCAAAAAGTTTGGTTGATTAGTCTGTGGCATTCTTTTAAACTGTTGCTTATGGCGGTCTCTGTGAGCTTCTCAGTGACATTCAGCCATCCAGGTATCCCGCCTGCAGTAGACGGAATGTGGCAATGGAACGCTGGCTGCGCGTGTCATAATAGGCTCTGAGCCTTTATATACCTGCGCACAGCAGCAGCCACCTTCAGTCTGCTGCTGGACAGCCAGCAGCAGCAGCAGCAGGAGAGGTAATTAATCAGCAACCCTCCTGCTAAGGGTAGACAGCTGCTCGTTCCACCCCCCCCCCCGCCTTAATTGGTTCTCCTCCCTTCCAACGGTGTTGAGGCGGGTGGGAACAGCCGGGGGTTGAGGGTACTGTGCTAAAAGAGGTGGAGTTATGCAGATCTAAAACGCGTGGATTGCAGCAGCAGCAAGCCGAAAAGTGCAGGCATGTGAGGGATCTAGAGGTTGACAGCATGTCTTCTTAACGGGAGTCCAGGTGGCCATCTCCACAAATGGACTTTTCAGAATCCTTGGGTGGCACCGTAGTCGGAAACCAATTCTGGTTATCGCTTCTCGGCCTTTTGGCTAAGATCAAGTGTAGTATCTGTTCTTATCAGTTTAATATCTGATACGTCCCCTATCTGGGGACCATATATTAAATGGATTTTTAGAACAGGGAGATGGAAAAAGAGCTTGCTCTGTCCACTCCACGCATTGACCTGGTATTGCAGTATCTCCAGGACCGGTGCACCCCTTCTTTAATGCAGTTTCTAAAATCAGAAAGAATTGAATTCAATGCTTTTTGTTCATTTTGCTTGTTTGTCGGATTTTGGGATGGACTCTTTGGCTTTGCTTTTCTTCTCCTCATTGGATTTTTCATGTTAAAAGTTGCAGAAGCCAGATGACAAGCTCATTTTGGTTCAACTTCAGCAACTGTGCATTGCATTGCCATGTAATGTAATGTAATGCAATGCTATCTATCTAGCTCTCCCTCTATACTTCCTTTTGGATAAACAGACATATTAGGCAAGCATTTTGGAGCTTTCACCTAAATAACTACAGGTGGTGAGATAAGCTGCACAATATAATTGACCTTTCAGTATATTGTTGCACACACACCATCTATTTAGCAAATGCCCTTGTTATCAACAGCAGCCTTTTAAACTCACCTGAGCTAACAGGTATGTGAGCTGGTTACTCTGCTGCGCTTAAAATTTCTTTTTTGGTTTGCTACAATGCCTTTTCTGAAACGTTGTCTCCCTCTGCTGGAACACTGACTTCTTTCATTTAATGCCTGCAGACTATAAAAGAGAAACCAACCCAAAAAGTTTGGTTGATTAGTCTGTGGCATTCTTTTAAACTGTTGCTTATGGCGGTCTCTGTGAGCTTCTCAGTGACATTCAGCCATCCAGGTATCCCGCCTGCAGTAGACGGAATGTGGCAATGGAACGCTGGCTGCGCGTGTCATAATAGGCTCTGAGCCTTTATATACCTGCGCACAGCAGCAGCCACCTTCAGTCTGCTGCTGGACAGCCAGCAGCAGCAGCAGCAGGAGAGGTAATTAATCAGCAACCCTCCTGCTAAGGGTAGACAGCTGCTCGTTCCACCCCCCCCCCGCCTTAATTGGTTCTCCTCCCTTCCAACGGTGTTGAGGCGGGTGGGAACAGCCGGGGGTTGAGGGTACTGTGCTAAAAGAGGTGGAGTTATGCAGATCTAAAACGCGTGGATTGCAGCAGCAGCAAGCCGAAAAGTGCAGGCATGTGAGGGATCTAGAGGTTGACAGCATGTCTTCTTAACGGGAGTCCAGGTGGCCATCTCCACAAATGGACTTTTCAGAATCCTTGGGTGGCACCGTAGTCGGAAACCAATTCTGGTTATCGCTTCTCGGCCTTTTGGCTAAAATCAAGTGTAGTATCTGTTCTTATCAGTTTAATATCTGATACATCCCCTATCTGGGGACCATATATTAAATGGATTTTTAGAACAGGGAGATGGAAAAAGAGCTTGCTCTGTCCACTCCACGCATTGACCTGGTATTGCAGTATCTCCAGGACCGGTGCACCCCTTCTTTAATGCAGTTTCTAAAATCAGAAAGAATTGAATTCAATGCTTTTTGTTCATTTTGCTTGTTTGTCGGATTTTGGGATGGACTCTTTGGCTTTGCTTTTCTTCTCCTCATTGGATTTTTCATGTTAAAAGTTGCAGAAGCCAGATGACAAGCTCATTTTGATTCAACTTCAGCAACTGTGCATTGCATTGCCATGTAATGTAATGTAATGCAATGCTATCTATCTAGCTCTCCCTCTATACTTCCTTTTGGATAAACAGACATATTAGGCAAGCATTTTGGAGCTTTCACCTAAATAACTACAGGTGGTGAGATAAGCTGCACAATATAATTGACCTTTCAGTATATTGTTGCACACACACCATCTATTTAGCAAATGCCCTTGTTATCAACAGCAGCCTTTTAAACTCACCTGAGCTAACAGGTATGTGAGCTGGTTACTCTGCTGCGCTTAAAATTTCTTTTTTGGTTTGCTACAATGCCTTTTCTGAAACGTTGTCTCCCTCTGCTGGAACACTGACTTCTTTCATTTAATGCCTGCAGACTATAAAAGAGAAACCAACCCAAAAAGTTTGGTTGATTAGTCTGTGGCATTCTTTTAAACTGTTGCTTATGGCGGTCTCTGTGAGCTTCTCAGTGACATTCAGCCATCCAGGTATCCCGCCTGCAGTAGACGGAATGTGGCAATGGAACGCTGGCTGCGCGTGTCATAATAGGCTCTGAGCCTTTATATACCTGCGCACAGCAGCAGCCACCTTCAGTCTGCTGCTGGACAGCCAGCAGCAGCAGCAGCAGGAGAGGTAATTAATCAGCAACCCTCCTGCTAAGGGTAGACAGCTGCTCGTTCCAGACCCCCCCCCCGCCTTAATTGGTTCTCCTCCCTTCCAACGGTGTTGAGGCGGGTGGGAACAGCCGGGGGTTGAGGGTACTGTGCTAAAAGAGGTGGAGTTATGCAGATCTAAAACGCGTGGATTGCAGCAGCAGCAAGCCGAAAAGTGCAGGCATGTGAGGGATCTAGAGGTTGACAGCATGTCTTCTTAACGGGAGTCCAGGTGGCCATCTCCACAAATGGACTTTTCAGAATCCTTGGGTGGCACCGTAGTCGGAAACCAATTCTGGTTATCGCTTCTCGGCCTTTTGGCTAAGATCAAGAGTAGTATCTGTTCTTATCAGTTTAATATCTGATACGTCCCCTATCTGGGGACCATATATTAAATGGATTTTTAGAACAGGGAGATGGAAAAAGAGCTTGCTCTGTCCACTCCACGCATTGACCTGGTATTGCAGTATCTCCAGGACCGGTGCACCCCTTCTTTAATGCAGTTTCTAAAATCAGAAAGAATTGAATTCAATGCTTTTTGTTCATTTTGCTTGTTTGTCGGATTTTGGGATGGACTCTTTGGCTTTGCTTTTCTTCTCCTCATTGGATTTTTCATGTTAAAAGTTGCAGAAGCCAGATGACAAGCTCATTTTGGTTCAACTTCAGCAACTGTGCATTGCATTGCCATGTAATGTAATGTAATGCAATGCTATCTATCTAGCTCTCCCTCTATACTTCCTTTTGGATAAACAGACATATTAGGCAAGCATTTTGGAGCTTTCACCTAAATAACTACAGGTGGTGAGATAAGCTGCACAATATAATTGACCTTTCAGTATATTGTTGCACACACACCATCTATTTAGCAAATGCCCTTGTTATCAACAGCAGCCTTTTAAACTCACCTGAGCTAACAGGTATGTGAGCTGGTTACTCTGCTGCGCTTAAAATTTCTTTTTTGGTTTGCTACAATGCCTTTTCTGAAACGTTGTCTCCCTCTGCTGGAACACTGACTTCTTTCATTTAATGCCTGCAGACTATAAAAGAGAAACCAACCCAAAAAGTTTGGTTGATTAGTCTGTGGCATTCTTTTAAACTGTTGCTTATGGCGGTCTCTGTGAGCTTCTCAGTGACATTCAGCCATCCAGGTATCCCGCCTGCAGTAGACGGAATGTGGCAATGGAACGCTGGCTGCGCGTGTCATAATAGGCTCTGAGCCTTTATATACCTGCGCACAGCAGCAGCCACCTTCAGTCTGCTGCTGGACAGCCAGCAGCAGCAGCAGCAGGAGAGGTAATTAATCAGCAACCCTCCTGCTAAGGGTAGACAGCTGCTCGTTCCACCCCAGACCCCCCCCCCGCCTTAATTGGTTCTCCTCCCTTCCAACGGTGTTGAGGCGGGTGGGAACAGCCGGGGGTTGAGGGTACTGTGCTAAAAGAGGTGGAGTTATGCAGATCTAAAACGCGTGGATTGCAGCAGCAGCAAGCCGAAAAGTGCAGGCATGTGAGGGATCTAGAGGTTGACAGCATGTCTTCTTAATGGGAGTCCAGGTGGCCATCTCCACAAATGGACTTTTCAGAATCCTTGGGTGGCACCGTAGTCGGAAACCAATTCTGGTTATCGCTTCTCGGCCTTTTGGCTAAGATCAAGTGTAGTATCTGTTCTTATCAGTTTAATATCTGATACGTCCCCTATCTGGGGACCATATATTAAATGGATTTTTAGAACAGGTAGATGGAAAAAGAGCTTGCTCTGTCCACTCCACGCATTGACCTGGTATTGCAGTATCTCCAGGACCGGTGCACCCCTTCTTTAATGCAGTTTCTAAAATCAGAAAGAATTGAATTCAATGCTTTTTGTTCATTTTGCTTGTTTGTCGGATTTTGGGATGGACTCTTTGGCTTTGCTTTTCTTCTCCTCATTGGATTTTTCATGTTAAAAGTTGCAGAAGCCAGATGACAAGCTCATTTTGGTTCAACTTCAGCAACTGTGCATTGCATTGCCATGTAATGTAATGTAATGCAATGCTATCTATCTAGCTCTCCCTCTATACTTCCTTTTGGATAAACAGACATATTAGGCAAGCATTTTGGAGCTTTCACCTAAATAACTACAGGTGGTGAGATAAGCTGCACAATATAATTGACCTTTCAGTATATTGTTGCACACACACCATCTATTTAGCAAATGCCCTTGTTATCAACAGCAGCCTTTTAAACTCACCTGAGCTAACAGGTATGTGAGCCGGTTACTCTGCTGCGCTTAAAATTTCTTTTTTAGTTTGCTACAATGCCTTTTCTGAAACGTTGTCTCCCTCTGCTGGAACACTGACTTCTTTCATTTAATGCCTGCAGACTATAAAAGAGAAACCAACCCAAAAAGTTTGGTTGATTAGTCTGTGGCATTCTTTTAAACTGTTGCTTATGGCGGTCTCTGTGAGCTTCTCAGTGACATTCAGCCATCCAGGTATCCCGCCTGCAGTAGACGGAATGTGGCAATGGAACGCTGGCTGCGCGTGTCATAATAGGCTCTGAGCCTTTATATACCTGCGCACAGCAGCAGCCACCTTCAGTCTGCTGCTGGACAGCCAGCAGCAGCAGCAGCAGGAGAGGTAATTAATCAGCAACCCTCCTGCTAAGGGTAGACAGCTGCTCGTTCCACCCCCCCCCCGCCTTAATTGGTTCTCCTCCCTTCCAACGGTGTTGAGGCGGGTGGGAACAGCCGGGGGTTGAGGGTACTGTGCTAAAAGAGGTGGAGTTATGCAGATCTAAAACGCGTGGATTGCAGCAGCAGCAAGCCGAAAAGTGCAGGCATGTGAGGGATCTAGAGGTTGACAGCATGTCGTCTTAACGGGAGTCCAGGTGGCCATCTCCACAAATGGACTTTTCAGAATCCTTGGGTGGCACCGTAGTCGGAAACCAATTCTGGTTATCGCTTCTCGGCCTTTTGGCTAAGATCAAGTGTAGTATCTGTTCTTATCAGTTTAATATCTGATACGTCCCCTATCTGGGGACCATATATTAAATGGATTTTTAGAACAGGGAGATGGAAAAAGAGCTTGCTCTGTCCACTCCACGCATTGACCTGGTATTGCAGTATCTCCAGGACCGGTGCACCCCTTCTTTAATGCAGTTTCTAAAATCAGAAAGAATTGAATTCAATGCTTTTTGTTCATTTTGCTTGTTTGTCGGATTTTGGGATGGACTCTTTGGCTTTGCT
Organism: Phyllobates terribilis; assembly: GCF_046119375.1. NCBI lineage: Eukaryota > Metazoa > Chordata > Amphibia > Anura > Dendrobatidae > Phyllobates > Phyllobates terribilis. The sequence goes on along the minus strand of NW_027362800.1, from coordinate 8,351,449 downwards.
TTTCTTCTCCTCATTGGATTTTTCATGTTAAAAGTTGCAGAAGCCAGATGACAAGCTCATTTTGGTTCAACTTCAGCAACTGTGCATTGCATTGCCATGTAATGTAATGTAATGCAATGCTATCTATCTAGCTCTCCCTCTATACTTCCTTTTGGATAAACAGACATATTAGGCAAGCATTTTGGAGCTTTCACCTAAATAACTACAGGTGGTGAGATAAGCTGCACAATATAATTGACCTTTCAGTATATTGTTGCACACACACCATCTATTTAGCAAATGCCCTTGTTATCAACAGCAGCCTTTTAAACTCACCTGAGCTAACAGGTATGTGAGCTGGTTACTCTGCTGCGCTTAAAATTTCTTTTTTGGTTTGCTACAATGCCTTTTCTGAAACGTTGTCTCCCTCTGCTGGAACACTGACTTCTTTCATTTAATGCCTGCAGACTATAAAAGAGAAACCAACCCAAAAAGTTTGGTTGATTAGTCTGTGGCATTCTTTTAAACTGTTGCTTATGGCGGTCTCTGTGAGCTTCTCAGTGACATTCAGCCATCCAGGTATCCCGCCTGCAGTAGACGGAATGTGGCAATGGAACGCTGGCTGTGCGTGTCATAATAGGCTCTGAGCCTTTATATACCTGCGCACAGCAGCAGCCACCTTCAGTCTGCTGCTGGACAGCCAGCAGCAGCAGCAGCAGGAGAGGTAATTAATCAGCAACCCTCCTGCTAAGGGTAGACAGCTGCTCGTTCCACCCCCCCCCCGCCTTAATTGGTTCTCCTCCCTTCCAACGGTGTTGAGGCGGGTGGGAACAGCCGGGGGTTGAGGGTACTGTGCTAAAAGAGGTGGAGTTATGCAGATCTAAAACGCGTGGATTGCAGCAGCAGCAAGCCGAAAAGTGCAGGCATGTGAGGGATCTAGAGGTTGACAGCATGTCGTCTTAACGGGAGTCCAGGTGGCCATCTCCACAAATGGACTTTTCAGAATCCTTGGGTGGCACCGTAGTCGGAAACCAATTCTGGTTATCGCTTCTCGGCCTTTTGGCTAAGATCAAGTGTAGTATCTGTTCTTATCAGTTTAATATCTGATACGTCCCCTATCTGGGGACCATATATTAAATGGATTTTTAGAACAGGGAGATGGAAAAAGAGCTTGCTCTGTCCACTCCACGCATTGACCTGGTATTGCAGTATCTCCAGGACCGGTGCACCCCTTCTTTAATGCAGTTTCTAAAATCAGAAAGAATTGAATTCAATGCTTTTTGTTCATTTTGCTTGTTTGTCGGATTTTGGGATGGACTCTTTGGCTTTGCTTTTCTTCTCCTCATTGGATTTTTCATGTTAAAAGTTGCAGAAGCCAGATGACAAGCTCATTTTGGTTCAACTTCAGCAACTGTGCATTGCATTGCCATGTAATGTAATGTAATGCAATGCTATCTATCTAGCTCTCCCTCTATACTTCCTTTTGGATAAACAGACATATTAGGCAAGCATTTTGGAGCTTTCACCTAAATAACTACAGGTGGTGAGATAAGCTGCACAATATAATTGACCTTTCAGTATATTGTTGCACACACACCATCTATTTAGCAAATGCCCTTGTTATCAACAGCAGCCTTTTAAACTCACCTGAGCTAACAGGTATGTGAGCTGGTTACTCTGCTGCGCTTAAAATTTCTTTTTTGGTTTGCTACAATGCCTTTTCTGAAACGTTGTCTCCCTCTGCTGGAACACTGACTTCTTTCATTTAATGCCTGCAGACTATAAAAGAGAAACCAACCCAAAAAGTTTGGTTGATTAGTCTGTGGCATTCTTTTAAACTGTTGCTTATGGCGGTCTCTGTGAGCTTCTCAGTGACATTCAGCCATCCAGGTATCCCGCCTGCAGTAGACGGAATGTGGCAATGGAACGCTGGCTGCGCGTGTCATAATAGGCTCTGAGCCTTTATATACCTGCGCACAGCAGCAGCCACCTTCAGTCTGCTGCTGGACAGCCAGCAGCAGCAGCAGCAGGAGAGGTAATTAATCAGCAACCCTCCTGCTAAGGGTAGACAGCTGCTCGTTCCACCCCCCCCCCCCCCGCCTTAATTGGTTCTCCTCCCTTCCAACGGTGTTGAGGCGGGTGGGAACAGCCGGGGGTTGAGGGTACTGTGCTAAAAGAGGTGGAGTTATGCAGATCTAAAACGCGTGGATTGCAGCAGCAGCAAGCCGAAAAGTGCAGGCATGTGAGGGATCTAGAGGTTGACAGCATGTCTTCTTAACGGGAGTCCAGGTGGCCATCTCCACAAATGGACTTTTCAGAATCCTTGGGTGGCACCGTAGTCGGAAACCAATTCTGGTTATCGCTTCTCGGCCTTTTGGCTAAGATCAAGTGTAGTATCTGTTCTTATCAGTTTAATATCTGATACGTCCCCTATCTGGGGACCATATATTAAATGGATTTTTAGAACAGGGAGATGGAAAAAGAGCTTGCTCTGTCCACTCCACGCATTGACCTGGTATTGCAGTATCTCCAGGACCGGTGCACCCCTTCTTTAATGCAGTTTCTAAAATCAGAAAGAATTGAATTCAATGCTTTTTGTTCATTTTGCTTATTTGTCGGATTTTGGGATGGACTCTTTGGCTTTGCTTTTCTTCTCCTCATTGGATTTTTCATGTTAAAAGTTGCAGAAGCCAGATGACAAGCTCATTTTGGTTCAACTTCAGCAACTGTGCATTGCATTGCCATGTAATGTAATGTAATGCAATGCTATCTATCTAGCTCTCCCTCTATACTTCCTTTTGGATAAACAGACATATTAGGCAAGCATTTTGGAGCTTTCACCTAAATAACTACAGGTGGTGAGATAAGCTGCACAATATAATTGACCTTTCAGTATATTGTTGCACACACACCATCTATTTAGCAAATGCCCTTGTTATCAACAGCAGCCTTTTAAACTCACCTGAGCTAACAGGTATGTGAGCTGGTTACTCTGCTGCGCTTAAAATTTCTTTTTTGGTTTGCTACAATGCCTTTTCTGAAACGTTGTCTCCCTCTGCTGGAACACTGACTTCTTTCATTTAATGCCTGCAGACTATAAAAGAGAAACCAACCCAAAAAGTTTGGTTGATTAGTCTGTGGCATTCTTTTAAACTGTTGCTTATGGCGGTCTCTGTGAGCTTCTCAGTGACATTCAGCCATCCAGGTATCCCACCTGCAGTAGACGGAATGTGGCAATGGAACGCTGGCTGCGCGTGTCATAATAGGCTCTGAGCCTTTATATACCTGCGCACAGCAGCAGCCACCTTCAGTCTGCTGCTGGACAGCCAGCAGCAGCAGCAGCAGGAGAGGTAATTAATCAGCAACCCTCCTGCTAAGGGTAGACAGCTGCTCGTTCCACCCCCCCCCGCCTTAATTGGTTCTCCTCCCTTCCAACGGTGTTGAGGCGGGTGGGAACAGCCGGGGGTTGAGGGTACTGTGCTAAAAGAGGTGGAGTTATGCAGATCTAAAACGCGTGGATTGCAGCAGCAGCAAGCCGAAAAGTGCAGGCATGTGAGGGATCTAGAGGTTGACAGCATGTCTTCTTAACGGGAGTCCAGGTGGCCATCTCCACAAATGGACTTTTCAGAATCCTTGGGTGGCACCGTAGTCGGAAACCAATTCTGGTTATCGCTTCTCGGCCTTTTGGCTAAGATCAAGTGTAGTATCTGTTCTTATCAGTTTAATATCTGATACGTCCCCTATCTGGGGACCATATATTAAATGGATTTTTAGAACAGGGAGATGGAAAAAGAGCTTGCTCTGTCCACTCCACGCATTGACCTGGTATTGCAGTATCTCCAGGACCGGTGCACCCCTTCTTTAATGCAGTTTCTAAAATCAGAAAGAATTGAATTCAATGCTTTTTGTTCATTTTGCTTGTTTGTCGGATTTTGGGATGGACTCTTTGGCTTTGCTTTTCTTCTCCTCATTGGATTTTTCATGTTAAAAGTTGCAGAAGCCAGATGACATGCTCATTTTGGTTCAACTTCAGCAACTGTGCATTGCATTGCCATGTAATGTAATGTAATGCAATGCTATCTATCTAGCTCTCCCTCTATACTTCCTTTTGGATAAACAGACATATTAGGCAAGCATTTTGGAGCTTTCACCTAAATAACTACAGGTGGTGAGATAAGCTGCACAATATAATTGACCTTTCAGTATATTGTTGCACACACACCATCTATTTAGCAAATGCCCTTGTTATCAACAGCAGCCTTTTAAACTCACCTGAGCTAACAGGTATGTGAGCTGGTTACTCTGCTGCGCTTAAAATTTCTTTTTTGGTTTGCTACAATGCCTTTTCTGAAACGTTGTCTCCCTCTGCTGGAACACTGACTTCTTTCATTTAATGCCTGCAGACTATAAAAGAGAAACCAACCCAAAAAGTTTGGTTGATTAGTCTGTGGCATTCTTTTAAACTGTTGCTTATGGCGGTCTCTGTGAGCTTCTCAGTGACATTCAGCCATCCAGGTATCCCGCCTGCAGTAGACGGAATGTGGCAATGGAACGCTGGCTGCGCGTGTCATAATAGGCTCTGAGCCTTTATATACCTGCGCACAGCAGCAGCCACCTTCAGTCTGCTGCTGGACAGCCAGCAGCAGCAGCAGCAGGAGAGGTAATTAATCAGCAACCCTCCTGCTAAGGGTAGACAGCTGCTCGTTCCACCCCCCCCCCGCCTTAATTGGTTCTCCTCCCTTCCAACGGTGTTGAGGCGGGTGGGAACAGCCGGGGGTTGAGGGTACTGTGCTAAAAGAGGTGGAGTTATGCAGATCTAAAACGCGTGGATTGCAGCAGCAGCAAGCCGAAAAGTGCAGGCATGTGAGGGATCTAGAGGTTGACAGCATGTCTTCTTAACGGGAGTCCAGGTGGCCATCTCCACAAATGGACTTTTCAGAATCCTTGGGTGGCACCGTAGTCGGAAACCAATTCTGGTTATCGCTTCTCGGCCTTTTGGCTAAGATCAAGTGTAGTATCTGTTCTTATCAGTTTAATATCTGATACGTCCCCTATCTGGGGACCATATATTAAATGGATTTTTAGAACAGGGAGATGGAAAAAGAGCTTGCTCTGTCCACTCCACGCATTGACCTGGTATTGCAGTATCTCCAGGACCGGTGCACCCCTTCTTTAATGCAGTTTCTAAAATCAGAAAGAATTGAATTCAATGCTTTTTGTTCATTTTGCTTGTTTGTCGGATTTTGGGATGGACTCTTTGGCTTTGCTTTTCTTCTCCTCATTGGATTTTTCATGTTAAAAGTTGCAGAAGCCAGATGACAAGCTCATTTTGGTTCAACTTCAGCAACTGTGCATTGCATTGCCATGTAATGTAATGTAATGCAATGCTATCTATCTAGCTCTCCCTCTATACTTCCTTTTGGATAAACAGACATATTAGGCAAGCATTTTGGAGCTTTCACCTAAATAACTACAGGTGGTGAGATAAGCTGCACAATATAATTGACCTTTCAGTATATTGTTGCACGCACACCATCTATTTAGCAAATGCCCTTGTTATCAACAGCAGCCTTTTAAACTCACCTGAGCTAACAGGTATGTGAGCTGGTTACTCTGCTGCGCTTAAAATTTCTTTTTTGGTTTGCTACAATGCCTTTTCTGAAACGTTGTCTCCCTCTGCTGGAACACTGACTTCTTTCATTTAATGCCTGCAGACTATAAAAGAGAAACCAACCCAAAAAGTTTGGTTGATTAGTCTGTGGCATTCTTTTAAACTGTTGCTTATGGCGGTCTCTGTGAGCTTCTCAGTGACATTCAGCCATCCAGGTATCCCGCCTGCAGTAGACGGAATGTGGCAATGGAACGCTGGCTGCGCGTGTCATGATAGGCTCTGAGCCTTTATATACCTGCGCACAGCAGCAGCCACCTTCAGTCTGCTGCTGGACAGCCAGCAGCAGCAGCAGCAGGAGAGGTAATTAATCAGCAACCCTCCTGCTAAGGGTAGACAGCTGCTCGTTCCACCCCCCCCCCGCCTTAATTGGTTCTCCTCCCTTCCAATGGTGTTGAGGCGGGTGGGAACAGCCGGGGGTTGAGGGTACTGTGCTAAAAGAGGTGGAGTTATGCAGATCTAAAACGCGTGGATTGCAGCAGCAGCAAGCCGAAAAGTGCAGGCATGTGAGGGATCTAGAGGTTGACAGCATGTCTTCTTAACGGGAGTCCAGGTGGCCATCTCCACAAATGGACTTTTCAGAATCCTTGGGTGGCACCGTAGTCGGAAACCAATTCTGGTTATCGCTTCTCGGCCTTTTGGCTAAGATCAAGTGTAGTATCTGTTCTTATCAGTTTAATATCTGATACGTCCCCTATCTGGGGACCATATATTAAATGGATTTTTAGAACAGGGAGATGGAAAAAGAGCTTGCTCTGTCCACTCCACGCATTGACCTGGTATTGCAGTATCTACAGGACCGGTGCACCCCTTCTTTAATGCAGTTTCTAAAATCAGAAAGAATTGAATTCAATGCTTTTTGTTCATTTTGCTTGTTTGTCGGATTTTGGGATGGACTCTTTGGCTTTGCTTTTCTTCTCCTCATTGGATTTTTCATGTTAAAAGTTGCAGAAGCCAGATGACAAGCTCATTTTGGTTCAACTTCAGCAACTGTGCATTGCATTGCCATGTAATGTAATGTAATGCAATGCTATCTATCTAGCTCTCCCTCTATACTTCCTTTTGGATAAACAGACATATTAGGCAAGCATTTTGGAGCTTTCACCTAAATAACTACAGGTGGTGAGATAAGCTGCACAATATAATTGACCTTTCAGTATATTGTTGCACACACACCATCTATTTAGCAAATGCCCTTGTTATCAACAGCAGCCTTTTAAACTCACCTGAGCTAACAGGTATGTGAGCTGGTTACTCTGCTGCGCTTAAAATTTCTTTTTTGGTTTGCTACAATGCCTTTTCTGAAACGTTGTCTCCCTCTGCTGGAACACTGACTTCTTTCATTTAATGCCTGCAGACTATAAAAGAGAAACCAACCCAAAAAGTTTGGTTGATTAGTCTGTGGCATTCTTTTAAACTGTTGCTTATGGCGGTCTCTGTGAGCTTCTCAGTGACATTCAGCCATCCAGGTATCCCGCCTGCAGTAGACGGAATGTGGCAATGGAACGCTGGCTGCGCGTGTCATAATAGGCTCTGAGCCTTTATATACCTGCGCACAGCAGCAGCCACCTTCAGTCTGCTGCTGGACAGCCAGCAGCAGCAGCAGCAGGAGAGGTAATTAATCAGCAACCCTCCTGCTAAGGGTAGACAGCTGCTCGTTCCACCCCCCCCCCGCCTTAATTGGTTCTCCTCCCTTCCAACGGTGTTGAGGCGGGTGGGAACAGCCGGGGGTTGAGGGTACTGTGCTAAAAGAGGTGGAGTTATGCAGATCTAAAACGCGTGGATTGCAGCAGCAGCAAGCCGAAAAGTGCAGGCATGTGAGGGATCTAGAGGTTGACAGCATGTCGTCTTAACGGGAGTCCAGGTGGCCATCTCCACAAATGGACTTTTCAGAATCCTTGGGTGGCACCGTAGTCGGAAACCAATTCTGGTTATCGCTTCTCGGCCTTTTGGCTAAGATCAAGTGTAGTATCTGTTCTTATCAGTTTAATATCTGATACGTCCCCTATCTGGGGACGATATATTAAATGGATTTTTAGAACAGGGAGATGGAAAAAGAGCTTGCTCTGTCCACTCCACGCATTGACCTGGTATTGCAGTATCTCCAGGACCGGTGCACCCCTTCTTTAATGCAGTTTCTAAAATCAGAAAGAATTGAATTCAATGCTTTTTGTTCATTTTGCTTGTTTGTCGGATTTTGGGATGGACTCTTTGGCTTTGCTTTTCTTCTCCTCATTGGATTTTTCATGTTAAAAGTTGCAGAAGCCAGATGACAAGCTCATTTTGGTTCAACTTCAGCAACTGTGCATTGCATTGCCATGTAATGTAATGTAATGCAATGCTATCTATCTAGCTCTCCCTCTATACTTCCTTTTGGATAAACAGACATATTAGGCAAGCATTTTGGAGCTTTCACCTAAATAACTACAGGTGGTGAGATAAGCTGCACAATATAATTGACCTTTCAGTATATTGTTGCACACACACCATCTATTTAGCAAATGCCCTTGTTATCAACAGCAGCCTTTTAAACTCACCTGAGCTAACAGGTATGTGAGCTGGTTACTCTGCTGCGCTTAAAATTTCTTTTTTGGTTTGCTACAATGCCTTTTCTGAAACGTTGTCTCCCTCTGCTGGAACACTGACTTCTTTCATTTAATGCCTGCAGACTATAAAAGAGAAACCAACCCAAAAAGTTTGGTTGATTAGTCTGTGGCATTCTTTTAAACTGTTGCTTATGGCGGTCTCTGTGAGCTTCTCAGTGACATTCAGCCATCCAGGTATCCCGCCTGCAGTAGACGGAATGTGGCAATGGAACGCTGGCTGCGCGTGTCATAATAGGCTCTGAGCCTTTATATACCTGCGCACAGCAGCAGCCACCTTCAGTCTGCTGCTGGACAGCCAGCAGCAGCAGCAGCAGGAGAGGTAATTAATCAGCAACCCTCCTGCTAAGGGTAGACAGCTGCTCGTTCCACCCCCCCCCCCCGCCTTAATTGGTTCTCCTCCCTTCCAACGGTGTTGAGACGGGTGGGAACAGCCGGGGGTTGAGGGTACTGTGCTAAAAGAGGTGGAGTTATGCAGATCTAAAACGCGTGGATTGCAGCAGCAGCAAGCCGAAAAGTGCAGGCATGTGAGGGATCTAGAGGTTGACAGCATGTCTTCTTAACGGGAGTCCAGGTGGCCATCTCCACAAATGGACTTTTCAGAATCCTTGGGTGGCACCGTAGTCGGAAACCAATTCTGGTTATCGCTTCTCGGCCTTTTGGCTAAGATCAAGTGTAGTATCTGTTCTTATCAGTTTAATATCTGATACGTCCCCTATCTGGGGACCATATATTAAATGGATTTTTAGAACAGGGAGATGGAAAAAGAGCTTGCTCTGTCCACTCCACGCATTGACCTGGTATTGCAGTATCTCCAGGACCGGTGCACCCCTTCTTTAATGCAGTTTCTAAAATCAGAAAGAATTGAATTCAATGCTTTTTGTTCATTTTGCTTGTTTGTCGGATTTTGGGATGGACTCTTTGGCTTTGCTTTTCTTCTCCTCATTGGATTTTTCATGTTAAAAGTTGCAGAAGCCAGATGACAAGCTCATTTTGGTTCAACTTCAGCAACTGTGCATTGCATTGCCATGTAATGTAATGTAATGCAATGCTATCTATCTAGCTCTCCCTCTATACTTCCTTTTGGATAAACAGACATATTAGGCAAGCATTTTGGAGCTTTCACCTAAATAACTACAGGTGGTGAGATAAGCTGCACAATATAATTGACCTTTCAGTATATTGTTGCACACACACCATCTATTTAGCAAATGCCCTTGTTATCAACAGCAGCCTTTTAAACTCACCTGAGCTAACAGGTATGTGAGCTGGTTACTCTGCTGCGCTTAAAATTTCTTTTTTGGTTTGCTACAATGCCTTTTCTGAAACGTTGTCTCCCTCTGCTGGAACACTGACTTCTTTCATTTAATGCCTGCAGACTATAAAAGAGAAACCAACCCAAAAAGTTTGGTTGATTAGTCTGTGGCATTCTTTTAAACTGTTGCTTATGGCGGTCTCTGTGAGCTTCTCAGTGACATTCAGCCATCCAGGTATCCCGCCTGCAGTAGACGGAATGTGGCAATGGAACGCTGGCTGCGCGTGTCATAATAGGCTCTGAGCCTTTATATACCTGCGCACAGCAGCAGCCACCTTCAGTCTGCTGCTGGACAGCCAGCAGCAGCAGCAGCAGGAGAGGTAATTAATCAGCAACCCTCCTGCTAAGGGTAGACAGCTGCTCGTTCCACCCCCCCCCCCCGCCTTAATTGGTTCTCCTCCCTTCCAACGGTGTTGAGGCGGGTGGGAACAGCCGGGGGTTGAGGGTACTGTGCTAAAAGAGGTGGAGTTATGCAGATCTAAAACGCGTGGATTGCAGCAGCAGCAAGCCGAAAAGTGCAGGCATGTGAGGGATCTAGAGGTTGACAGCATGTCTTCTTAACGGGAGTCCAGGTGGCCATCTCCACAAATGGACTTTTCAGAATCCTTGGGTGGCACCGTAGTCGGAAACCAATTCTGGTTATCGCTTCTCGGCCTTTTGGCTAAGATCAAGTGTAGTATCTGTTCTTATCAGTTTAATATCTGATACGTCCCCTATCTGGGGACCATATATTAAATGGATTTTTAGAACAGGGAGATGGAAAAAGAGCTTGCTCTGTCCACTCCACGCATTGACCTGGTATTGCAGTATCTCCAGGACCGGTGCACCCCTTCTTTAATGCAGTTTCTAAAATCAGAAAGAATTGAATTCAATGCTTTTTGTTCATTTTGCTTGTTTGTCGTATTTTGGGATGGACTCTTTGGCTTTGCTTTTCTTCTCCTCATTGGATTTTTCATGTTAAAAGTTGCAGAAGCCAGATGACAAGCTCATTTTGGTTCAACTTCAGCAACTGTGCATTGCATTGCCATGTAATGTAATGTAATGCAATGCTATCTATCTAGCTCTCCCTCTATACTTCCTTTTGGATAAACAGACATATTAGGCAAGCATTTTGGAGCTTTCACCTAAATAACTACAGGTGGTGAGATAAGCTGCACAATATAATTGACCTTTCAGTATATTGTTGCACACACACCATCTATTTAGCAAATGCCCTTGTTATCAACAGCAGCCTTTTAAACTCACCTGAGCTAACAGGTATGTGAGCTGGTTACTCTGCTGCGCTTAAAATTTCTTTTTTGGTTTGCTACAATGCCTTTTCTGAAACGTTGTCTCCCTCTGCTGGAACACTGACTTCTTTCATTTAATGCCTGCAGACTATAAAAGAGAAACCAACCCAAAAAGTTTGGTTGATTAGTCTGTGGCATTCTTTTAAACTGTTGCTTATGGCGGTCTCTGTGAGCTTCTCAGTGACATTCAGCCATCCAGGTATCCCGCCTGCAGTAGACGGAATGTGGCAATGGAACGCTGGCTGCGCGTGTCATAATAGGCTCTGAGCCTTTATATACCTGCGCACAGCAGCAGCCACCTTCAGTCTGCTGCTGGACAGCCAGCAGCAGCAGCAGCAGGAGAGGTAATTAATCAGCAACCCTCCTGCTAAGGGTAGACAGCTGCTCGTTCCACCCCCCCCCCCCGCCTTAATTGGTTCTCCTCCCTTCCAACGGTGTTGAGACGGGTGGGAACAGCCGGGGGTTGAGGGTACTGTGCTAAAAGAGGTGGAGTTATGCAGATCTAAAACGCGTGGATTGCAGCAGCAGCAAGCCGAAAAGTGCAGGCATGTGAGGGATCTAGAGGTTGACAGCATGTCTTCTTAACGGGAGTCCAGGTGGCCATCTCCACAAATGGACTTTTCAGAATCCTTGGGTGGCACCGTAGTCGGAAACCAATTCTGGTTATCGCTTCTCGGCCTTTTGGCTAAGATCAAGTGTAGTATCTGTTCTTATCAGTTTAATATCTGACACGTCCCCTATCTGGGGACCATATATTAAATGGATTTTTAGAACAGGGAGATGGAAAAAGAGCTTGCTCTGTCCACTCCACGCATTGACCTGGTATTGCAGTATCTCCAGGACCGGTGCACCCCTTCTTTAATGCAGTTTCTAAAATCAGAAAGAATTGAATTCAATGCTTTTTGTTCATTTTGCTTGTTTGTCGGATTTTGGGATGGACTCTTTGGCTTTGCTTTTCTTCTCCTCATTGGATTTTTCATGTTAAAAGTTGCAGAAGCCAGATGACAAGCTCATTTTGGTTCAACTTCAGCAACTGTGCATTGCATTGCCATGTAATGTAATGTAATGCAATGCTATCTATCTAGCTCTCCCTCTATACTTCCTTTTGGATAAACAGACATATTAGGCAAGCATTTTGGAGCTTTCACCTAAATAACTACAAGTGGTGAGATAAGCTGCACAATATAATTGACCTTTCAGTATATTGTTGCACACACACCATCTATTTAGCAAATGCCCTTGTTATCAACAGCAGCCTTTTAAACTCACCTGAGCTAACAGGTATGTGAGCTGGTTACTCTGCTGCGCTTAAAATTTCTTTTTTGGTTTGCTACAATGCCTTTTCTGAAACGTTGTCTCCCTCTGCTGGAACACTGACTTCTTTCATTTAATGCCTGCAGACTATAAAAGAGAAACCAACCCAAAAAGTTTGGTTGATTAGTCTGTGGCATTCTTTTAAACTGTTGCTTATGGCGGTCTCTGTGAGCTTCTCAGTGACATTCAGCCATCCAGGTATCCCGCCTGCAGTAGACGGAATGTGGCAATGGAACGCTGGCTGCGCGTGTCATAATAGGCTCTGAGCCTTTATATACCTGCGCACAGCAGCAGCCACCTTCAGTCTGCTGCTGGACAGCCAGCAGCAGCAGCAGCAGGAGAGGTAATTAATCAGCAACCCTCCTGCTAAGGGTAGACAGCTGCTCGTTCCACCCCCCCCCCCCGCCTTAATTGGTTCTCCTCCCTTCCAACGGTGTTGAGGCGGGTGGGAACAGCCGGGGGTTGAGGGTACTGTGCTAAAAGAGGTGGAGTTATGCAGATCTAAAACGCGTGGATTGCAGCAGCAGCAAGCCGAAAAGTGCAGGCATGTGAGGGATCTAGAGGTTGACAGCATGTCTTCTTAACGGGAGTCCAGGTGGCCATCTCCACAAATGGACTTTTCAGAATCCTTGGGTGGCACCGTAGTCGGAAACCAATTCTGGTTATCGCTTCTCGGCCTTTTGGCTAAGATCAAGTGTAGTATCTGTTCTTATCAGTTTAATATCTGACACGTCCCCTATCTGGGGACCATATATTAAATGGATTTTTAGAACAGGGAGATGGAAAAAGAGCTTGCTCTGTCCACTCCACGCATTGACCTGGTATTGCAGTATCTCCAGGACCGGTGCACCCCTTCTTTAATGCAGTTTCTAAAATCAGAAAGAATTGAATTCAATGCTTTTTGTTCATTTTGCTTGTTTGTCGGATTTTGGGATGGACTCTTTGGCTTTGCTTTTCTTCTCCTCATTGGATTTTTCATGTTAAAAGTTGCAGAAGCCAGATGACAAGCTCATTTTGGTTCAACTTCAGCAACTGTGCATTGCATTGCCATGTAATGTAATGTAATGCAATGCTATCTATCTAGCTCTCCCTCTATACTTCCTTTTGGATAAACAGACATATTAGGCAAGCATTTTGGAGCTTTCACCTAAATAACTACAAGTGGTGAGATAAGCTGCACAATATAATTGACCTTTCAGTATATTGTTGCACACACACCATCTATTTAGCAAATGCCCTTGTTATCAACAGCAGCCTTTTAAACTCACCTGAGCTAACAGGTATGTGAGCTGGTTACTCTGCTGCGCTTAAAATTTCTTTTTTGGTTTGCTACAATGCCTTTTCTGAAACGTTGTCTCCCTCTGCTGGAACACTGACTTCTTTCATTTAATGCCTGCAGACTATAAAAGAGAAACCAACCCAAAAAGTTTGGTTGATTAGTCTGTGGCATTCTTTTAAACTGTTGCTTATGGCGGTCTCTGTGAGCTTCTCAGTGACATTCAGCCATCCAGGTATCCCGCCTGCAGTAGACGGAATGTGGCAATGGAACGCTGGCTGCGCGTGTCATAATAGGCTCTGAGCCTTTATATACCTGCGCACAGCAGCAGCCACCTTCAGTCTGCTGCTGGACAGCCAGCAGCAGCAGCAGCAGGAGAGGTAATTAATCAGCAACCCTCCTGCTAAGGGTAGACAGCTGCTCGTTCCAACCCCCCCCCCCCCGCCTTAATTGGTTCTCCTCCCTTCCAACGGTGTTGAGGCGGGTGGGAACAGCCGGGGGTTGAGGGTACTGTGCTAAAAGAGGTGGAGTTATGCAGATCTAAAACGCGTGGATTGCAGCAGCAGCAAGCCGAAAAGTGCAGGCATGTGAGGGATCTAGAGGTTGACAGCATGTCTTCTTAACGGGAGTCCAGGTGGCCATCTCCACAAATGGACTTTTCAGAATCCTTGGGTGGCACCGTAGTCGGAAACCAATTCTGGTTATCGCTTCTCGGCCTTTTGGCTAAGATCAAGTGTAGTATCTGTTCTTATCAGTTTAATATCTGATACGTCCCCTATCTGGGGACCATATATTAAATGGATTTTTAGAACAGGGAGATGGAAAAAGAGCTTGCTCTGTCCACTCCACGCATTGACCTGGTATTGCAGTATCTCCAGGACCGGTGCACCCCTTCTTTAATGCAGTTTCTAAAATCAGAAAGAATTGAATTCAATGCTTTTTGTTCATTTTGCTTGTTTGTCGGATTTTGGGATGGACTCTTTGGCTTTGCTTTTCTTCTCCTCATTGGATTTTTCATGTTAAAAGTTGCAGAAGCCAGATGACAAGCTCATTTTGGTTCAACTTCAGCAACTGTGCATTGCATTGCCATGTAATGTAATGTAATGCAATGCTATCTATCTAGCTCTCCCTCTATACTTCCTTTTGGATAAACAGACATATTAGGCAAGCATTTTGGAGCTTTCACCTAAATAACTACAGGTGGTGAGATAAGCTGCACAATATAATTGACCTTTCAGTATATTGTTGCACACACACCATCTATTTAGCAAATGCCCTTGTTATCAACAGCAGCCTTTTAAACTCACCTGAGCTAACAGGTATGTGAGCTGGTTACTCTGCTGCGCTTAAAATTTCTTTTTTGGTTTGCTACAATGCCTTTTCTGAAACGTTGTCTCCCTCTGCTGGAACACTGACTTCTTTCATTTAATGCCTGCAGACTATAAAAGAGAAACCAACCCAAAAAGTTTGGTTGATTAGTCTGTGGCATTCTTTTAAACTGTTGCTTATGGCGGTCTCTGTGAGCTTCTCAGTGACATTCAGCCATCCAGGTATCCCGCCTGCAGTAGACGGAATGTGGCAATGGAACGCTGGCTGCGCGTGTCATAATAGGCTCTGAGCCTTTATATACCTGCGCACAGCAGCAGCCACCTTCAGTCTGCTGCTGGACAGCCAGCAGCAGCAGCAGCAGGAGAGGTAATTAATCAGCAACCCTCCTGCTAAGGGTAGACAGCTGCTCGTTCCACCCCCCCCCCGCCTTAATTGGTTCTCCTCCCTTCCAACGGTGTTGAGACGGGTGGGAACAGCCGGGGGTTGAGGGTACTGTGCTAAAAGAGGTGGAGTTATGCAGATCTAAAACGCGTGGATTGCAGCAGCAGCAAGCCGAAAAGTGCAGGCATGTGAGGGATCTAGAGGTTGACAGCATGTCTTCTTAACGGGAGTCCAGGTGGCCATCTCCACAAATGGACTTTTCAGAATCCTTGGGTGGCACCGTAGTCGGAAACCAATTCTGGTTATCGCTTCTCGGCCTTTTGGCTAAGATCAAGTGTAGTATCTGTTCTTATCAGTTTAATATCTGATACGTCCCCTATCTGGGGACCATATATTAAATGGATTTTTAGAACAGGGAGATGGAAAAAGAGCTTGCTCTGTCCACTCCACGCATTGACCTGGTATTGCAGTATCTCCAGGACCGGTGCACCCCTTCTTTAATGCAGTTTCTAAAATCAGAAAGAATTGAATTCAATGCTTTTTGTTCATTTTGCTTGTTTGTCGGATTTTGGGATGGACTCTTTGGCTTTGCTTTTCTTCTCCTCATTGGATTTTTCATGTTAAAAGTTGCAGAAGCCAGATGACAAGCTCATTTTGGTTCAACTTCAGCAACTGTGCATTGCATTGCCATGTAATGTAATGTAATGCAATGCTATCTATCTAGCTCTCCCTCTATACTTCCTTTTGGATAAACAGACATATTAGGCAAGCATTTTGGAGCTTTCACCTAAATAACTACAGGTGGTGAGATAAGCTGCACAATATAATTGACCTTTCAGTATATTGTTGCACACACACCATCTATTTAGCAAATGCCCTTGTTATCAACAGCAGCCTTTTAAACTCACCTGAGCTAACAGGTATGTGAGCTGGTTACTCTGCTGCGCTTAAAATTTCTTTTTTGGTTTGCTACAATGCCTTTTCTGAAACGTTGTCTCCCTCTGCTGGAACACTGACTTCTTTCATTTAATGCCTGCAGACTATAAAAGAGAAACCAACCCAAAAAGTTTGGTTGATTAGTCTGTGGCATTCTTTTAAACTGTTGCTTATGGCGGTCTCTGTGAGCTTCTCAGTGACATTCAGCCATCCAGGTATCCCGCCTGCAGTAGACGGAATGTGGCAATGGAACGCTGGCTGCGCGTGTCATAATAGGCTCTGAGCCTTTATATACCTGCGCACAGCAGCAGCCACCTTCAGTCTGCTGCTGGACAGCCAGCAGCAGCAGCAGCAGGAGAGGTAATTAATCAGCAACCCTCCTGCTAAGGGTAGACAGCTGCTCGTTCCACCCCCCCCCCTCGCCTTAATTGGTTCTCCTCCCTTCCAACGGTGTTGAGACGGGTGGGAACAGCCGGGGGTTGAGGGTACTGTGCTAAAAGAGGTGGAGTTATGCAGATCTAAAACGCGTGGATTGCAGCAGCAGCAAGCCGAAAAGTGCAGGCATGTGAGGGATCTAGAGGTTGACAGCATGTCTTCTTAACGGGAGTCCAGGTGGCCATCTCCACAAATGGACTTTTCAGAATTCTTGGGTGGCACCATAGTCGGAAACCAATTCTGGTTATCGCTTCTCGGCCTTTTGGCTAAGATCAAGTGTAGTATCTGTTCTTATCAGTTTAATATCTGATACGTCCCCTATCTGGGGACCATATATTAAATGGATTTTTAGAACAGGGAGATGGAAAAAGAGCTTGCTCTGTCCACTCCACGCATTGACCTGGTATTGCAGTATCTCCAGGACCGGTGCACCCCTTCTT
Organism: Phyllobates terribilis; assembly: GCF_046119375.1. Lineage (NCBI taxonomy): Eukaryota > Metazoa > Chordata > Amphibia > Anura > Dendrobatidae > Phyllobates > Phyllobates terribilis. The sequence goes on along the minus strand of NW_027362800.1, from coordinate 8,334,484 downwards.
TAATGCAGTTTCTAAAATCAGAAAGAATTGAATTCAATGCTTTTTGTTCATTTTGCTTGTTTGTCGGATTTTGGGATGGACTCTTTGGCTTTGCTTTTCTTCTCCTCATTGGATTTTTCATGTTAAAAGTTGCAGAAGCCAGATGACAAGCTCATTTTGGTTCAACTTCAGCAACTGTGCATTGCATTGCCATGTAATGTAATGTAATGCAATGCTATCTATCTAGCTCTCCCTCTATACTTCCTTTTGGATAAACAGACATATTAGGCAAGCATTTTGGAGCTTTCACCTAAATAACTACAGGTGGTGAGATAAGCTGCACAATATAATTGACCTTTCAGTATATTGTTGCACACACACCATCTATTTAGCAAATGCCCTTGTTATCAACAGCAGCCTTTTAAACTCACCTGAGCTAACAGGTATGTGAGCTGGTTACTCTGCTGCGCTTAAAATTTCTTTTTTGGTTTGCTACAATGCCTTTTCTGAAACGTTGTCTCCCTCTGCTGGAACACTGACTTCTTTCATTTAATGCCTGCAGACTATAAAAGAGAAACCAACCCAAAAAGTTTGGTTGATTAGTCTGTGGCATTCTTTTAAACTGTTGCTTATGGCGGTCTCTGTGAGCTTCTCAGTGACATTCAGCCATCCAGGTATCCCGCCTGCAGTAGACGGAATGTGGCAATGGAACGCTGGCTGCGCGTGTCATAATAGGCTCTGAGCCTTTATATACCTGCGCACAGCAGCAGCCACCTTCAGTCTGCTGCTGGACAGCCAGCAGCAGCAGCAGCAGGAGAGGTAATTAATCAGCAACCCTCCTGCTAAGGGTAGACAGCTGCTCGTTCCACCCCCCCCCCCGCCTTAATTGGTTCTCCTCCCTTCCAACGGTGTTGAGACGGGTGGGAACAGCCGGGGGTTGAGGGTACTGTGCTAAAAGAGGTGGAGTTATGCAGATCTAAAACGCGTGGATTGCAGCAGCAGCAAGCCGAAAAGTGCAGGCATGTGAGGGATCTAGAGGTTGACAGCATGTCTTCTTAACGGGAGTCCAGGTGGCCATCTCCACAAATGGACTTTTCAGAATCCTTGGGTGGCACCGTAGTCGGAAACCAATTCTGGTTATCGCTTCTCGGCCTTTTGGCTAAGATCAAGTGTAGTATCTGTTCTTATCAGTTTAATATCTGATACGTCCCCTATCTGGGGACCATATATTAAATGGATTTTTAGAACAGGGAGATGGAAAAAGAGCTTGCTCTGTCCACTCCACGCATTGACCTGGTATTGCAGTATCTCCAGGACCGGTGCACCCCTTCTTTAATGCAGTTTCTAAAATCAGAAAGAATTGAATTCAATGCTTTTTGTTCATTTTGCTTGTTTGTCGGATTTTGGGATGGACTCTTTGGCTTTGCTTTTCTTCTCCTCATTGGATTTTTCATGTTAAAAGTTGCAGAAGCCAGATGACAAGCTCATTTTGGTTCAACTTCAGCAACTGTGCATTGCATTGCCATGTAATGTAATGTAATGCAATGCTATCTATCTAGCTCTCCCTCTATACTTCCTTTTGGATAAACAGACATATTAGGCAAGCATTTTGGAGCTTTCACCTAAATAACTACAGGTGGTGAGATAAGCTGCACAATATAATTGACCTTTCAGTATATTGTTGCACACACACCATCTATTTAGCAAATGCCCTTGTTATCAACAGCAGCCTTTTAAACTCACCTGAGCTAACAGGTATGTGAGCTGGTTACTCTGCTGCGCTTAAAATTTCTTTTTTGGTTTGCTACAATGCCTTTTCTGAAACGTTGTCTCCCTCTGCTGGAACACTGACTTCTTTCATTTAATGCCTGCAGACTATAAAAGAGAAACCAACCCAAAAAGTTTGGTTGATTAGTCTGTGGCATTCTTTTAAACTGTTGCTTATGGCGGTTTCTGTGAGCTTCTCAGTGACATTCAGCCATCCAGGTATCCCGCCTGCAGTAGACGGAATGTGGCAATGGAACGCTGGCTGCGCGTGTCATAATAGGCTCTGAGCCTTTATATACCTGCGCACAGCAGCAGCCACCTTCAGTCTGCTGCTGGACAGCCAGCAGCAGCAGCAGCAGGAGAGGTAATTAATCAGCAACCCTCCTGCTAAGGGTAGACAGCTGCTCGTTCCACCCCCCCCCCCCCCGCCTTAATTGGTTCTCCTCCCTTCCAACGGTGTTGAGGCGGGTGGGAACAGCCGGGGGTTGAGGGTACTGTGCTAAAAGAGGTGGAGTTATGCAGATCTAAAACGCGTGGATTGCAGCAGCAGCAAGCCGAAAAGTTCAGGCATGTGAGGGATCTAGAGGTTGACAGCATGTCTTCTTAACGGGAGTCCAGGTGGCCATCTCCACAAATGGACTTTTCAGAATCCTTGGGTGGCACCGTAGTCGGAAACCAATTCTGGTTATCGCTTCTCGGCCTTTTGGCTAAGATCAAGTGTAGTATCTGTTCTTATCAGTTTAATATCTGATACGTCCCCTATCTGGGGACCATATATTAAATGGATTTTTAGAACAGGGAGATGGAAAAAGAGCTTGCTCTGTCCACTCCACGCATTGACCTGGTATTGCAGTATCTCCAGGACCGGTGCACCCCTTCTTTAATGCAGTTTCTAAAATCAGAAAGAATTGAATTCAATGCTTTTTGTTCATTTTGCTTGTTTGTCGGATTTTGGGATGGACTCTTTGGCTTTGCTTTTCTTCTCCTCATTGGATTTTTCATGTTAAAAGTTGCAGAAGCCAGATGACAAGCTCATTTTGGTTCAACTTCAGCAACTGTGCATTGCATTGCCATGTAATGTAATGTAATGCAATGCTATCTATCTAGCTCTCCCTCTATACTTCCTTTTGGATAAACAGACATATTAGGCAAGCATTTTGGAGCTTTCACCTAAATAACTACAGGTGGTGTGATAAGCTGCACAATATAATTGACCTTTCAGTATATTGTTGCACACACACCATCTATTTAGCAAATGCCCTTGTTATCAACAGCAGCCTTTTAAACTCACCTGAGCTAACAGGTATGTGAGCTGGTTACTCTGCTGCGCTTAAAATTTCTTTTTTGGTTTGCTACAATGCCTTTTCTGAAACGTTGTCTCCCTCTGCTGGAACACTGACTTCTTTCATTTAATGCCTGCAGACTATAAAAGAGAAACCAACCCAAAAAGTTTGGTTGATTAGTCTGTGGCATTCTTTTAAACTGTTGCTTATGGCGGTCTCTGTGAGCTTCTCAGTGACATTCAGCCATCCAGGTATCCCGCCTGCAGTAGACGGAATGTGGCAATGGAACGCTGGCTGCGCGTGTCATAATAGGCTCTGAGCCTTTATATACCTGCGCACAGCAGCAGCCACCTTCAGTCTGCTGCTGGACAGCCAGCAGCAGCAGCAGCAGGAGAGGTAATTAATCAGCAACCCTCCTGCTAAGGGTAGACAGCTGCTCGTTCCACCCCCCCCCCCCGCCTTAATTGGTTCTCCTCCCTTCCAACGGTGTTGAGGCGGGTGGGAACAGCCGGGGGTTGAGGGTACTGTGCTAAAAGAGGTGGAGTTATGCAGATCTAAAACGCGTGGATTGCAGCAGCAGCAAGCCGAAAAGTGCAGGCATGTGAGGGATCTAGAGGTTGACAGCATGTCTTCTTAACGGGAGTCCAGGTGGCCATCTCCACAAATGGACTTTTCAGAATCCTTGGGTGGCACCGTAGTCGGAAACCAATTCTGGTTATCGCTTCTCGGCCTTTTGGCTAAGATCAAGTGTAGTATCTGTTCTTATCAGTTTAATATCTGATACGTCCCCTATCTGGGGACCATATATTAAATGGATTTTTAGAACAGGGAGATGGAAAAAGAGCTTGCTCTGTCCACTCCACGCATTGACCTGGTATTGCAGTATCTCCAGGACCGGTGCACCCCTTCTTTAATGCAGTTTCTAAAATCAGAAAGAATTGAATTCAATGCTTTTTGTTCATTTTGCTTGTTTGTCGGATTTTGGGATGGACTCTTTGGCTTTGCTTTTCTTCTCCTCATTGGATTTTTCATGTTAAAAGTTGCAGAAGCCAGATGACAAGCTCATTTTGGTTCAACTTCAGCAACTGTGCATTGCATTGCCATGTAATGTAATGTAATGCAATGCTATCTATCTAGCTCTCCCTCTATACTTCCTTTTGGATAAACAGACATATTAGGCAAGCATTTTGGAGCTTTCACCTAAATAACTACAGGTGGTGAGATAAGCTGCACAATATAATTGACCTTTCAGTATATTGTTGCACACACACCATCTATTTAGCAAATGCCCTTGTTATCAACAGCAGCCTTTTAAACTCACCTGAGCTAACAGGTATGTGAGCTGGTTACTCTGCTGCGCTTAAAATTTCTTTTTTGGTTTGCTACAATGCCTTTTCTGAAACGTTGTCTCCCTCTGCTGGAACACTGACTTCTTTCATTTAATGCCTGCAGACTATAAAAGAGAAACCAACCCAAAAAGTTTGGTTGATTAGTCTGTGGCATTCTTTTAAACTGTTGCTTATGGCGGTCTCTGTGAGCTTCTCAGTGACATTCAGCCATCCAGGTATCCCGCCTGCAGTAGACGGAATGTGGCAATGGAACGCTGGCTGCGCGTGTCATAATAGGCTCTGAGCCTTTATATACCTGCGCACAGCAGCAGCCACCTTCAGTCTGCTGCTGGACAGCCAGCAGCAGCAGCAGCAGGAGAGGTAATTAATCAGCAACCCTCCTGCTAAGGGTAGACAGCTGCTCGTTCCACCCCCCCCCCTCGCCTTAATTGGTTCTCCTCCCTTCCAACGGTGTTGAGACGGGTGGGAACAGCCGGGGGTTGAGGGTACTGTGCTAAAAGAGGTGGAGTTATGCAGATCTAAAACGCGTGGATTGCAGCAGCAGCAAGCCGAAAAGTGCAGGCATGTGAGGGATCTAGAGGTTGACAGCATGTCTTCTTAACGGGAGTCCAGGTGGCCATCTCCACAAATGGACTTTTCAGAATTCTTGGGTGGCACCGTAGTCGGAAACCAATTCTGGTTATCGCTTCTCGGCCTTTTGGCTAAGATCAAGTGTAGTATCTGTTCTTATCAGTTTAATATCTGATACGTCCCCTATCTGGGGACCATATATTAAATGGATTTTTAGAACAGGGAGATGGAAAAAGAGCTTGCTCTGTCCACTCCACGCATTGACCTGGTATTGCAGTATCTCCAGGACCGGTGCACCCCTTCTTTAATGCAGTTTCTAAAATCAGAAAGAATTGAATTCAATGCTTTTTGTTCATTTTGCTTGTTTGTCGGATTTTGGGATGGACTCTTTGGCTTTGCTTTTCTTCTCCTCATTGGATTTTTCATGTTAAAAGTTGCAGAAGCCAGATGACAAGCTCATTTTGGTTCAACTTCAGCAACTGTGCATTGCATTGCCATGTAATGTAATGTAATGCAATGCTATCTATCTAGCTCTCCCTCTATACTTCCTTTTGGATAAACAGACATATTAGGCAAGCATTTTGGAGCTTTCACCTAAATAACTACAGGTGGTGAGATAAGCTGCACAATATAATTGACCTTTCAGTATATTGTTGCACACACACCATCTATTTAGCAAATGCCCTTGTTATCAACAGCAGCCTTTTAAACTCACCTGAGCTAACAGGTATGTGAGCTGGTTACTCTGCTGCGCTTAAAATTTCTTTTTTGGTTTGCTACAATGCCTTTTCTGAAACGTTGTCTCCCTCTGCTGGAACACTGACTTCTTTCATTTAATGCCTGCAGACTATAAAAGAGAAACCAACCCAAAAAGTTTGGTTGATTAGTCTGTGGCATTCTTTTAAACTGTTGCTTATGGCGGTTTCTGTGAGCTTCTCAGTGACATTCAGCCATCCAGGTATCCCGCCTGCAGTAGACGGAATGTGGCAATGGAACGCTGGCTGCGCGTGTCATAATAGGCTCTGAGCCTTTATATACCTGCGCACAGCAGCAGCCACCTTCAGTCTGCTGCTGGACAGCCAGCAGCAGCAGCAGGAGAGGTAATTAATCAGCAACCCTCCTGCTAAGGGTAGACAGCTGCTCGTTCCAACCCCCCCCCCCCCCGCCTTAATTGGTTCTCCTCCCTTCCAACGGTGTTGAGGCGGGTGGGAACAGCCGGGGGTTGAGGGTACTGTGCTAAAAGAGGTGGAGTTATGCAGATCTAAAACGCGTGGATTGCAGCAGCAGCAAGCCGAAAAGTTCAGGCATGTGAGGGATCTAGAGGTTGACAGCATGTCTTCTTAACGGGAGTCCAGGTGGCCATCTCCACAAATGGACTTTTCAGAATCCTTGGGTGGCACCGTAGTCGGAAACCAATTCTGGTTATCGCTTCTCGGCCTTTTGGCTAAGATCAAGTGTAGTATCTGTTCTTATCAGTTTAATATCTGATACGTCCCCTATCTGGGGACCATATATTAAATGGATTTTTAGAACAGGGAGATGGAAAAAGAGCTTGCTCTGTCCACTCCACGCATTGACCTGGTATTGCAGTATCTCCAGGACCGGTGCACCCCTTCTTTAATGCAGTTTCTAAAATCAGAAAGAATTGAATTCAATGCTTTTTGTTCATTTTGCTTGTTTGTCGGATTTTGGGATGGACTCTTTGGCTTTGCTTTTCTTCTCCTCATTGGATTTTTCATGTTAAAAGTTGCAGAAGCCAGATGACAAGCTCATTTTGGTTCAACTTCAGCAACTGTGCATTGCATTGCCATGTAATGTAATGTAATGCAATGCTATCTATCTAGCTCTCCCTCTATACTTCCTTTTGGATAAACAGACATATTAGGCAAGCATTTTGGAGCTTTCACCTAAATAACTACAGGTGGTGTGATAAGCTGCACAATATAATTGACCTTTCAGTATATTGTTGCACACACACCATCTATTTAGCAAATGCCCTTGTTATCAACAGCAGCCTTTTAAACTCACCTGAGCTAACAGGTATGTGAGCTGGTTACTCTGCTGCGCTTAAAATTTCTTTTTTGGTTTGCTACAATGCCTTTTCTGAAACGTTGTCTCCCTCTGCTGGAACACTGACTTCTTTCATTTAATGCCTGCAGACTATAAAAGAGAAACCAACCCAAAAAGTTTGGTTGATTAGTCTGTGGCATTCTTTTAAACTGTTGCTTATGGCGGTCTCTGTGAGCTTCTCAGTGACATTCAGCCATCCAGGTATCCCGCCTGCAGTAGACGGAATGTGGCAATGGAACGCTGGCTGCGCGTGTCATAATAGGCTCTGAGCCTTTATATACCTGCGCACAGCAGCAGCCACCTTCAGTCTGCTGCTGGACAGCCAGCAGCAGCAGCAGCAGGAGAGGTAATTAATCAGCAACCCTCCTGCTAAGGGTAGACAGCTGCTCGTTCCACCCCCCCCCCCGCCTTAATTGGTTCTCCTCCCTTCCAACGGTGTTGAGGCGGGTGGGAACAGCCGGGGGTTGAGGGTACTGTGCTAAAAGAGGTGGAGTTATGCAGATCTAAAACGCGTGGATTGCAGCAGCAGCAAGCCGAAAAGTTCAGGCATGTGAGGGATCTAGAGGTTGACAGCATGTCTTCTTAACGGGAGTCCAGGTGGCCATCTCCACAAATGGACTTTTCAGAATCCTTGGGTGGCACCGTAGTCGGAAACCAATTCTGGTTATCGCTTCTCGGCCTTTTGGCTAAGATCAAGTGTAGTATCTGTTCTTATCAGTTTAATATCTGATACGTCCCCTATCTGGGGACCATATATTAAATGGATTTTTAGAACAGGGAGATGGAAAAAGAGCTTGCTCTGTCCACTCCACGCATTGACCTGGTATTGCAGTATCTCCAGGACCGGTGCACCCCTTCTTTAATGCAGTTTCTAAAATCAGAAAGAATTGAATTCAATGCTTTTTGTTCATTTTGCTTGTTTGTCGGATTTTGGGATGGACTCTTTGGCTTTGCTTTTCTTCTCCTCATTGGATTTTTCATGTTAAAAGTTGCAGAAGCCAGATGACAAGCTCATTTTGGTTCAACTTCAGCAACTGTGCATTGCATTGCCATGTAATGTAATGTAATGCAATGCTATCTATCTAGCTCTCCCTCTATACTTCCTTTTGGATAAACAGACATATTAGGCAAGCATTTTGGAGCTTTCACCTAAATAACTACAGGTGGTGAGATAAGCTGCACAATATAATTGACCTTTCAGTATATTGTTGCACACACACCATCTATTTAGCAAATGCCCTTGTTATCAACAGCAGCCTTTTAAACTCACCTGAGCTAACAGGTATGTGAGCTGGTTACTCTGCTGCGCTTAAAATTTCTTTTTTGGTTTGCTACAATGCCTTTTCTGAAACGTTGTCTCCCTCTGCTGGAACACTGACTTCTTTCATTTAATGCCTGCAGACTATAAAAGAGAAACCAACCCAAAAAGTTTGGTTGATTAGTCTGTGGCATTCTTTTAAACTGTTGCTTATGGCGGTCTCTGTGAGCTTCTCAGTGACATTCAGCCATCCAGGTATCCCGCCTGCAGTAGACGGAATGTGGCAATGGAACGCTGGCTGCGCGTGTCATAATAGGCTCTGAGCCTTTATATACCTGCGCACAGCAGCAGCCACCTTCAGTCTGCTGCTGGACAGCCAGCAGCAGCAGCAGCAGCAGGAGAGGTAATTAATCAGCAACCCTCCTGCTAAGGGTAGACAGCTGCTCGTTCCACCCCCCCCCCCCCCGCCTTAATTGGTTCTCCTCCCTTCCAACGGTGTTGAGGCGGGTGGGAACAGCCGGGGGTTGAGGGTACTGTGCTAAAAGAGGTGGAGTTATGCAGATCTAAAACGCGTGGATTGCAGCAGCAGCAAGCCGAAAAGTGCAGGCATGTGAGGGATCTAGAGGTTGACAGCATGTCTTCTTAACGGGAGTCCAGGTGGCCATCTCCACAAATGGACTTTTCAGAATCCTTGGGTGGCACCGTAGTCGGAAACCAATTCTGGTTATCGCTTCTCGGCCTTTTGGCTAAGATCAAGTGTAGTATCTGTTCTTATCAGTTTAATATCTGATACGTCCCCTATCTGGGGACCATATATTAAATGGATTTTTAGAACAGGGAGATGGAAAAAGAGCTTGCTCTGTCCACTCCACGCATTGACCTGGTATTGCAGTATCTCCAGGACCGGTGCACCCCTTCTTTAATGCAGTTTCTAAAATCAGAAAGAATTGAATTCAATGCTTTTTGTTCATTTTGCTTGTTTGTCGGATTTTGGGATGGACTCTTTGGCTTTGCTTTTCTTCTCCTCATTGGATTTTTCATGTTAAAAGTTGCAGAAGCCAGATGACAAGCTCATTTTGGTTCAACTTCAGCAACTGTGCATTGCATTGCCATGTAATGTAATGTAATGCAATGCTATCTATCTAGCTCTCCCTCTATACTTCCTTTTGGATAAACAGACATATTAGGCAAGCATTTTGGAGCTTTCACCTAAATAACTACAGGTGGTGAGATAAGCTGCCCAATATAATTGACCTTTCAGTATATTGTTGCACACACACCATCTATTTAGCAAATGCCCTTGTTATCAACAGCAGCCTTTTAAACTCACCTGAGCTAACAGGTATGTGAGCTGGTTACTCTGCTGCGCTTAAAATTTCTTTTTTGGTTTGCTACAATGCCTTTTCTGAAACGTTGTCTCCCTCTGCTGGAACACTGACTTCTTTCATTTAATGCCTGCAGACTATAAAAGAGAAACCAACCCAAAAAGTTTGGATGATTAGTCTGTGGCATTCTTTTAAACTGTTGCTTATGGCGGTCTCTGTGAGCTTCACAGTGACATTCAGCCATCCAGGTATCCCGCCTGCAGTAGACGGAATGTGGCAATGGAACGCTGGCTGCGCGTGTCATAATAGGCTCTGAGCCTTTATATACCTGCGCACAGCAGCAGCCACCTTCAGTCTGCTGCTGGACAGCCAGCAGCAGCAGCAGCAGGAGAGGTAATTAATCAGCAACCCTCCTGCTAAGGGTAGACAGCTGCTCGTTCCACCCCCCCCCGCCTTAATTGGTTCTCCTCCCTTCCAACGGTGTTGAGGCGGGTGGGAACAGCCGGGGGTTGAGGGTACTGTGCTAAAAGAGGTGGAGTTATGCAGATCTAAAACGCGTGGATTGCAGCAGCAGCAAGCCGAAAAGTGCAGGCATGTGAGGGATCTAGAGGTTGACAGCATGTCTTCTTAACGGGAGTCCAGGTGGCCATCTCCACAAATGGACTTTTCAGAATCCTTGGGTGGCACCGTAGTCGGAAACCAATTCTGGTTATCGCTTCTCGGCCTTTTGGCTAAGATCAAGTGTAGTATCTTTCGAAAAGGCGGTTTTGGATGTTGGCCGCCCTAGTAGATTGATACATTATGCACACTGGGGTTTAGGCGCTTGTTAGTACGCCAGGTGGCTAATATAGTCATCTGGTGGAAAGCATGGCCCCCCAGGATCGACGCCATTGGGCCGGGGAAGATCGAAAGCCCGAAGTGTGAAGTGCCCCAGGAGTGGTGACCCTGGGGTGCCTAAACTCACTGGGATTGGGAACCCCACTTGAGTTTATGGCACATTTGCACAAGCACTTCAAATTTTCTTTCTTCGCACACACCCTTATTCCGGGCCTTCTGGCCTTAGGATGGGGAATTTTTCAATTCCCGGTCGAAGGTCCGGGCAGTATTATACTGTGAAACCTTCACTATTTATTTAATTTCTTTGTCACTGTGTGTCCACTTATTCACGTGTGTCACGTCCTACTAGGATTTTGTCGGGATGCGGTTCCCTTACGGGTTCCTCTCTTGGCAGGTCTAGGGGGGGAGTGTGTGGCCATCAGGTTCCGCTCCCCCCTGAACCCCCCTGGCTCTCCTCTTTCGGGAGGAGAGCGTTGTTGGCTCCCCTCTTCCGGGAGGGGAGCACAGTCTTTGGCTCCCAGTGCCATGCTCGGGTGAGAACTCGGGCAGGTGCTGGGGGTAAGATTGGGTCGCCTCTGGCTTCGGCTGGAGGTGGCTTTTTGTCCCTGTTCCTCGCTGTGGCCTTTTGGCTCGGAGGGACGGGGAATGGTTTGGGGGACCCTTCACCTTTTGGAGAGGGTTTCAAGAAGACCAGCATCCTAGTGCACTTTTTTTGTGGCACTTGTCACTTTTTTAAGCGCACTCGGGTTTTGTACACGAATTCGGGCTTTCGATAAAAAAAAAAAAAAAAAAAAATCTGTTCTTATCAGTTTAATATCTGATACGTCCCCTATCTGGGGACCATATATTAAATGGATTTTTAGAACAGGGAGATGGAAAAAGAGCTTGCTCTGTCCACTCCACGCATTGACCTGGTATTGCAGTATCTCCAGGACCGGTGCACCCCTTCTTTAATGCAGTTTCTAAAATCAGAAAGAATTGAATTCAATGCTTTTTGTTCATTTTGCTTGTTTGTCGGATTTTGGGATGGACTCTTTGGCTTTGCTTTTCTTCTCCTCATTGGATTTTTCATGTTAAAAGTTGCAGAAGCCAGATGACAAGCTCATTTTGGTTCAACTTCAGCAACTGTGCATTGCATTGCCATGTAATGTAATGTAATGCAATGCTATCTATCTAGCTCTCCCTCTATACTTCCTTTTGGATAAACAGACATATTAGGCAAGCATTTTGGAGCTTTCACCTAAATAACTACAGGTGGTGAGATAAGCTGCACAATATAATTGACCTTTCAGTATATTGTTGCACACACACCATCTATTTAGCAAATGCCCTTGTTATCAACAGCAGCCTTTTAAACTCACCTGAGCTAACAGGTATGTGAGCTGGTTACTCTGCTGCGCTTAAAATTTCTTTTTTGGTTTGCTACAATGCCTTTTCTGAAACGTTGTCTCCCTCTGCTGGAACACTGACTTCTTTCATTTAATGCCTGCAGACTATAAAAGAGAAACCAACCCAAAAAGTTTGGTTGATTAGTCTGTGGCATTCTTTTAAACTGTTGCTTATGGCGGTCTCTGTGAGCTTCTCAGTGACATTCAGCCATCCAGGTATCCCGCCTGCAGTAGACGGAATGTGGCAATGGAACGCTGGCTGCGCGTGTCATAATAGGCTCTGAGCCTTTATATACCTGCGCACAGCAGCAGCCACCTTCAGTCTGCTGCTGGACAGCCAGCAGCAGCAGCAGCAGGAGAGGTAATTAATCAGCAACCCTCCTGCTAAGGGTAGACAGCTGCTCGTTACACCCCCCCCCCCCGCCTTAATTGGTTCTCCTCCCTTCCAACGGTGTTGAGGCGGGTGGGAACAGCCGGGGGTTGAGGGTACTGTGCTAAAAGAGGTGGAGTTATGCAGATCTAAAACGCGTGGATTGCAGCAGCAGCAAGCCGAAAAGTGCAGGCATGTGAGGGATCTAGAGGTTGACAGCATGTCTTCTTAACGGGAGTCCAGGTGGCCATCTCCACAAATGGACTTTTCAGAATCCTTGGGTGGCACCGTAGTCGGAAACCAATTCTGGTTATCGCTTCTCGGCCTTTTGGCTAAGATCAAGTGTAGTATCTGTTCTTATCAGTTTAATATCTGATACGTCCCCTATCTGGGGACCATATATTAAATGGATTTTTAGAACAGGGAGATGGAAAAAGAGCTTGCTTTGTCCACTCCACGCATTGACCTGGTATTGCAGTATCTCCAGGACCGGTGCACCCCTTCTTTAATGCAGTTTCTAAAATCAGAAAGAATTGAATTCAATGCTTTTTGTTCATTTTGCTTGTTTGTCGGATTTTGGGATGGACTCTTTGGCTTTGCTTTTCTTCTCCTCATTGGATTTTTCATGTTAAAAGTTGCAGAAGCCAGATGACAAGCTCATTTTGGTTCAACTTCAGCAACTGTGCATTGCATTGCCATGTAATGTAATGTAATGCAATGCTATCTATCTAGCTCTCCCTCTATACTTCCTTTTGGATAAACAGACATATTAGGCAAGCATTTTGGAGCTTTCACCTAAATAACTACAGGTGGTGAGATAAGCTGCACAATATAATTGACCTTTCAGTATATTGTTGCACACACACCATCTATTTAGCAAATGCCCTTGTTATCAACAGCAGCCTTTTAAACTCACCTGAGCTAACAGGTATGTGAGCTGGTTACTCTGCTGCGCTTAAAATTTCTTTTTTGGTTTGCTACAATGCCTTTTCTGAAACGTTGTCTCCCTCTGCTGGAACACTGACTTCTTTCATTTAATGCCTGCAGACTATAAAAGAGAAACCAACCCAAAAAGTTTGGTTGATTAGTCTGTGGCATTCTTTTAAACTGTTGCTTATGGCGGTCTCTGTGAGCTTCTCAGTGACATTCAGCCATCCAGGTATCCCGCCTGCAGTAGACGGAATGTGGCAATGGAACGCTGGCTGCGCGTGTCATAATAGGCTCTGAGCCTTTATATACCTGCGCACAGCAGCAGCCACCTTCAGTCTGCTGCTGGACAGCCAGCAGCAGCAGCAGGAGAGGTAATTAATCAGCAACCCTCCTGCTAAGGGTAGACAGCTGCTCGTTCCACCCCCCCCCCCGCCTTAATTGGTTCTCCTCCCTTCCAACGGTGTTGAGGCGGGTGGGAACAGCCAGGGGTTGAGGGTACTGTGCTAAAAGAGGTGGAGTTATGCAGATCTAAAACGCGTGGATTGCAGCAGCAGCAAGCCGAAAAGTGCAGGCATGTGAGGGATCTAGAGGTTGACAGCATGTCTTCTTAACGGGAGTCCAGGTGGCCATCTCCACAAATGGACTTTTCAGAATCCTTGGGTGGCACCGTAGTCGGAAACCAATTCTGGTTATCGCTTCTCGGCCTTTTGGCTAAGATCAAGTGTAGTATCTGTTCTTATCAGTTTAATATCTGATACGTCCCCTATCTGGGGACCATATATTAAATGGATTTTTAGAACAGGGAGATGGAAAAAGAGCTTGCTCTGTCCACTCCACGCATTGACCTGGTATTGCAGTATCTCCAGGACCGGTGCACCCCTTCTTTAATGCAGTTTCTAAAATCAGAAAGAATTGAATTCAATGCTTTTTGTTCATTTTGCTTGTTTGTCGGATTTTGGGATGGACTCTTTGGCTTTGCTTTTCTTCTCCTCATTGGATTTTTCATGTTAAAAGTTGCAGAAGCCAGATGACAAGCTCATTTTGGTTCAACTTCAGCAACTGTGCATTGCATTGCCATGTAATGTAATGTAATGCAATGCTATCTATCTAGCTCTCCCTCTATACTTCCTTTTGGATAAACAGACATATTAGGCAAGCATTTTGGAGCTTTCACCTAAATAACTACAGGTGGTGAGACAAGCTGCACAATATAATTGACCTTTCAGTATATTGTTGCACACACACCATCTATTTAGCAAATGCCCTTGTTATCAACAGCAGCCTTTTAAACTCACCTGAGCTAACAGGTATGTGAGCTGGTTACTCTGCTGCGCTTAAAATTTCTTTTTTGGTTTGCTACAATGCCTTTTCTGAAACGTTGTCTCCCTCTGCTGGAACACTGACTTCTTTCATTTAATGCCTGCAGACTATAAAAGAGAAACCAACCCAAAAAGTTTGGTTGATTAGTCTGTGGCATTCTTTTAAACTGTTGCTTATGGCGGTCTCTGTGAGCTTCTCAGTGACATTCAGCCATCCAGGTATCCCGCCTGCAGTAGACGGAATGTGGCAATGGAACGCTGGCTGCGCGTGTCATAATAGGCTCTGAGCCTTTATATACCTGCGCACAGCAGCAGCCACCTTCAGTCTGCTGCTGGACAGCCAGCAGCAGCAGCAGCAGGAGAGGTAATTAATCAGCAACCCTCCTGCTAAGGGTAGACAGCTGCTCGTTCCACCCCCCCCCCCCCCCGCCTTAATTGGTTCTCCTCCCTTCCAACGGTGTTGAGGCGGGTGGGAACAGCCGGGGGTTGAGGGTACTGTGCTAAAAGAGGTGGAGTTATGCAGATCTAAAACGCGTGGATTGCAGCAGCAGCAAGCCGAAAAGTGCAGGCATGTGAGGGATCTAGAGGTTGACAGCATGTCTTCTTAACGGGAGTCCAGGTGGCCATCTCCACAAATGGACTTTTCAGAATCCTTGGGTGGCACCGTAGTCGGAAACCAATTCTGGTTATCGCTTCTCGGCCTTTTGGCTAAGATCAAGTGTAGTATCTGTTCTTATCAGTTTAATATCTGATACGTCCCCTATCTGGGGACCATATATTAAATGGATTTTTAGAACAGGGAGATGGAAAAAGAGCTTGCTTTGTCCACTCCACGCATTGACCTGGTATTGCAGTATCTCCAGGACCGGTGCACCCCTTCTTTAATGCAGTTTCTAAAATCAGAAAGAATTGAATTCAATGCTTTTTGTTCATTTTGCTTGTTTGTCGGATTTTGGGATGGACTCTTTGGCTTTGCTTTTCTTCTCCTCATTGGATTTTTCATGTTAAAAGTTGCAGAAGCCAGATGACAAGCTCATTTTGGTTCAACTTCAGCAACTGTGCATTGCATTGCCATGTAATGTAATGTAATGCAATGCTATCTATCTAGCTCTCCCTCTATACTTCCTTTTGGATAAACAGACATATTAGGCAAGCATTTTGGAGCTTTCACCTAAATAACTACAGGTGGTGAGTAGTGTTGAGCATTCCGATACTGAAATATCGGGTATCGGCCGATATTCACTGTATCGGAATTCCGATACTTAATTCCGATACTTTTATAATATCGAATACCGGAATCGGAAGTTCCCATAATGCCTGCGCTCTGCAGTGTCTGTGAAGGATGACAAGCTGGATGGCAGCGCTCAGCTGCGATCCAGCTTGTCATCAGAATGCCATCCCAGCGTGGGAGAATTCTCCTGATTGTTTAAAAGCCGGCGGGCGGTAAAAAGCCGCCGGCTTTTAAACAATCACACAGCCCCATACTGCTTCCCCGCAGCCTCCCACCCCGATCCTCCGCTCCCCTCGCCACCTCCAATCCCAATCGTAAATTAGGACCGGGCGGGGAGCGCAGCACCAAGGAGCGAAGGACCCGGGCGGGGAAGCCGGCAGTGAAAAGACTTCACCGCCGGCTTTCCCGTTCTGTGCTGCGCTTTCCCGCCGGTTATTTCAAATGAACAGCTGAGGTATCAGGTGATGCCGATCAGCTGTTCATTTGAAGTAGCCGCGGTGCCCTCAGAGGGTTCATGTGAGTTCATGCTTGACTGCATGAACTCACATGAACTTTCCCACGGCCGCACAGGTCAGCCACTCCTCCCAGACCCGTCATGATTAGTGTGTGCGGGGTGTGTGTGTGCGGGGTGTGTGTGTGTGCGGGGTGTGTGTGCGGGGTGTGTGTGTGTGCGGGGTGTGTGTGTGTGCGGGGTGTGTGTGCGGGGTGTCTGTGCGTGCAGGCAGACATAGGCCGATGTGACACTACTACTCCCATCGGCCTATGTCTGTCCCCCGTCCACTCGTGCCAGCAGGATCAGCTCGATGGGAGCAGTAGTTCCCATCAGCCTGATCCTGCTATATAAATTGCCCTACTGTGTCCCCAATAAATGTTAGATACATGTCATTGGTGGCCAGTGGTTACCTAAAAGAAATTAGTTTATACATTACCTGTCCCCGCCGATCGTCACCTAAAATAAAGTAAAAAATAAAAAACTACACCTATACTCACCTAGACACCTAATTCCCCGAAGCCATCGATCTCCTGTAATAAAATATAAAATAATAAACCACAACCTTATCCTTACCCCTCCGTAGCAGTCCACGAGTGTCCCACGAAGATCTCCAGTTCAGAGCAGCCACATAGAATGTGACCGCTCTGAACCGCTGCCGCCGCTAGAATGACGGGGCCGTAAGGGTTCACCAGAGTTAAGGCAGCGCTGCTCCGGTTAGCTGCTTTACGGCACTGCTGTATCGTGAGAAATTCCCACGGTACAGCACTGCCGTAAAGGAGGTCTCCGGAGCTGCGCTGCCTGAATGCACTCCGGTAACCTCAGTCAGTGGCTCCCGCTGCCGGGAGCGGACGTGTTCCCGGCAGCGTGAGCTTACAGCAGCCATGCACAGCTGTCACCATCTCCAGATGTGACAGCTGTGCATGGGAGATCAGCGCAGGAACGTGGACAGGTAACTATTTTTTTTTAGTAAACTAAGAATTAAATAAAATGGTGTTTTATTTCAAATAAATTATTTTTTTCTGGGTGTAGTGTGTTTTTTCTTTTTAACACTTTGTAGGTTAGTAATGGGGGTGTCTTATAGACACCCATCATTACTAACCTGGGCTTCATGGCAGCTGGCGCTGACATGAACCCCACCACTATTACCCCCTGCCACCGCACCAGGGCAGCGTGGAAGAGCGAGGCTAAGTGCCAGAATTGGCGCATCCTATGGATGCGCCATTTCTGGGGCGGCTGACGGCTGGTGTTTCTAGCCTGGGAGGGGGCCAATATTCATGGCACCCTTCCTGAGCTATTAATATCAGCCCCCAGCTGTCTGCCTAGCCTTTGCTAGCTATTAAAATAGGGGGGACCCCACGTCATTTTTTTTGGGGGGGTCCCCCATTTTAATAGCTAGTAAAGGCTAGGTATTCAGCTGGGGGCTGATATTAGTAGCCTGGGAAGCTCCGTGGGTTTTACCCCCTTCCCAGGCTTCAAACATCTGCCCCAGCCGTCTGCTTAACCTCCGCTAGAGACTAAAATTATGGGGGATCCCACGCCATTTTTTTTTAAAATAAATCCTTTATTTTAACACTAAATGACATTTGAGGAGTTAATAAAGATGCAGTCCCTAAATTATTATTTATTTTTTAATAAATTTTTCCCAAAACTTTTGACGTGGGCTTCGCCATATTTTTGTATGCCAGCCAGGTACAGCATCCAGCTTCTATGAACGCGCCATTTTCCGGGGCGGCCGCGGACTGCAATTTTCAGCGGGGGGCAGAAAGCTTGGGCCTCCCTGCGCTGCAGATTCCATCCCCCAGCTGCCTAGTTGTACCTGGCTGGACACAAAAATAGGGAGAAGCCCCACGTTTTTTTTTTTTTAATTATTTCATGAAATTCATGGAATAATTAAGAAAAAAAGGGCTTCCCTATATTGTTGTGTCTGGCCAGGTACAAATAGGCAGCTGGTGGTTGGGGGCAGCCCGTTCCTGCCTGCTGTACCTGGCTGGACACAAATATAGTGTGAAGCCCCACGTCAATTTTTTTTTAATTATTTCAGGAAATTCATGAAATAATTAAAAAAAAATTATGTGGGGCTTCGCCCTATATTTGTGTCCAGTCAGGTACAGCAGGCAGGAACGGGCTGCCCCCAACCACCAGCTGCCTATTTGTACCTGGCCGGACACAACAATATAGGGAAGCCCTTTTTTTCTTAATTATTCCATGAATTTCATGAAATAATTAAAAAAAAATTGACGTGGGGCTTCGCACTATATTTGTGTCCAGCCAGGTACAGCAGGCAGGAACGGGCTGCCCCCAACCACCAGCTGCCTATTTGTACCTGGTTGGACACAACAATATAGGGAAGCCCTTTTTTTCTTAATTATTTCATGAATTTCATGAAATAATTAAAAAAAAAAAATACGTGAAGCTTCTCCCTATTTTTGTGTCCAGCCAGGTACAACTAGGCAGCTGGGGGATGGAATCTGCAGCGCAGGGAGGCCCAAGCTTTCTCCCCCCCCCCCCCCGCTGAAAATTGCAGTCCGCAGCCACCCCGGAAAATGGCGCGTTCATAGAAGCTGGATGCTGTACCTGGCTGGCATACAAAAATATGGCGAAGCCCACGTCAAAAGTTTTGGGAAAAATTAATTAAAAAATAAATAATAATTTAGGGACTGCATCTTTATTAACTCCTCAAATGTCATTTAGTGTTAAAATAAAGGATTTATTTTAAAAAAAATTGACGTGGGGCTTCGCCCTATATTTGTGTCCAGCCAGGTACAGCAGGCAGGAATGGGCTGCCCCCAACCACCAGCTGCCTATTTGTACCTGGTTGGACACAACAATATAGGGAAGCCCTTTTTTTCTTAATTATTCCATGAATTTCATGAAATAATTAAAAAAAAAAATGCTTGGGGCTTCGCCCTATTTTTGTGTCCAGCCAGATACAACTATGCAGCTGGGGGCTGGAATCCGCAGCGCAGGGAGACCCAAGCTTTCTGGGCCACCCCCGCTGCAAATTGCAGTCCGCAGCCGCCCCAGAAAATGGCGCGTTCATTGAAGCGCCATCTTCTGGCGCTGTACCCAACTCATCCAGGGCCCTGGTGCGGTGGCTCACTGGGTAATAAAGGGGTTAAGGCCAGCTTGGTATTATCAGCTGGCCCTAAGCCCAAAATTCATGGGGTCACGCCAATATTAGACATGACCACCATGAATTTCTAGTAAAGTATTTAAAAAAACACAACACCCAGAAAAAAGTCCTTTAATTGAAATAAACACACAATTCTTTATTGTTCTAAATTAAACCATACTTACCATCACGCCCATTCCAGCTGAAGCCAACGATCTCCTGCAATAAAAGTAAAATAATAAAGCAACCTCATCCTTACCTTTCCATGGCTCCCACGACAGCTTCAGCTCTGCTACATCGAGATGACAGGCTGGACCGCAGCAGAACGCTGCCATCCATCCTGTCATCCCGCAGACACTGAGAAGCACAGGCATGCTTGTGCTCCTCAATGTCTGGCTGTGACGGCATAAAGATGAGCCGAGGTCATGTCCAATGAACTCAGCTCACCTCATGTACGTCACTGACAGCGTGGGAAAATTCTCCTGCACTCAGCACTTCAGCGTGAGAATTTTCCCACACTGTCAGTGACGTGCATGAGGTGAGCTGAGTTCATTGGACATGACCTCACCTCATGTATGTCACTGACAGCGTGGGAGAATTCTCACGCTGAAGCGCTGAGTGCAGGAGAACTTTCCCACGCTGTCAGTGACGTGCATGAGGTGAGCTGAGTTCATTGGACATGAACTCGGCTCATCTGGATGACGTCACAGAGAGACACTGAGGAGCGCAAGCATGCCTGCTCTTCTCAGTGTCTGCGGGATGACAGGCTGGATGGCAGCGTTCTGCTGCGGTCCAGCCTGTCATCTCGATGTAGCAGAGCTGGAGCTGTCCTGGGAACCATCGAAAGGTAAGGATGAGGTTGCTTTATTATTTTTCTTTTATTGCAGGAGATCGTTGGCTTCAGCTGGAATGGGCGTGATGGTAAGTATGGTTTAATTTAGAACAATAAAGAATTGTGTCTTTATTTCAATTAAAGGACTTTACTCTGGGTGTTTGTGTTTTCTTTTAACTTTGACTATGGGGTTAGTAATGGGGGTGTCTTATAGACGCCTCTCCATTACTAACCTGGGCTTGATGTCAGCTGGCATTATAAGCTGACATCAACCCCAACCCTATTACCCCCTGCCACCGCACAAGGGCAGCGTGGAAGAGCGAGGCTAAGTGCCAGAATTGGCGCATCCTATGGATGCGCCATTTCTGGGGCGGCTGACGGCTGGTGTTTCTAGCCTGGGAGGGGGCCAATATTCATGGCACCCTTCCTGGGCTATTAATATCAGCCCCCAGCTGTCTGCCTAGCCTGTGCTAGCTATTAAATTAGGGGGGACCCCACGTTATTTTTTTGGGGGGGTTCCCCCATTTTAATAGCTAGTAAAGGCTAGGTATTCAGCTGGGGGCTGATATTAGTAGCCTGGGAAGCTCCGTGGGTATTACCCCCTTCCCAGGCTTCAAACATTTGCCCCAGCTGTCTGCTTAACCTCCGCTAGAGCCTAAAATTAAGGGGAACCCCACGCCAATTTTTTTTTAAATAAATCCTTTATTTTAACACTAAATGACAAGTACAGTAATCAACACTGTCACTGTACTTCATATATATGTGACTGACATGTTTCTATCTATCTAATCTATGTGTGATTCTCTATTCTTTCTGTTCTAAATTGTCGGGTACAGATGCTGAATTGCCGGCCGGCTTTCTTAAAGAGACGGTGCATGAAAACACTATTATTTTTTTAAATAAATCCTTTACACTAAATGACAAGTACAGTAAGCAACACTGTCACTATACTTCATATATATGTGACTGACATGTTTCTATCTATCTAATCTATGTGTGAAGCTCTATTCTTTCTGTTATAAATTGTCGGGTACCGCTGCTGAATTGCCGGCCGGCTTTTTTAAAGAGACGGTGCACGAAAACACTAATATTTTTTTTAATAAATCCTTTACACTAAATGACAAGTACAGTAAGCAACACTGTCACTGTACTTCATATATATGTGACTGACATGTTTCTATCTATCTAATATATGTGTGATGCTCTATTCTTTCTGTTGTAAATTGTCGGGTACCGGTGTATGCCGCTGATGAATTGCCGGCTTTTCATGTCATTCTACATTATTCTTAGTTGTTTTACTTCATGTAGAATTAACCTACAAGGAAAGAAAGGGTTTATTTTCATTCCGATATTTGTGTCCCATTGACTTGCATTGGTTTCCGGTATCGGAATCGGCGATATCCGATACTTTTTGGGTATCGGCCCGATCCAATCCGATACGATATTTCCTGATATCGGAAGGTATCGCTCAACACTAGTGGTGAGATAAGCTGCACAATATAATTGACCTTTCAGTATATTGTTGCACACACACCATCTATTTAGCAAATGCCCTTGTTATCAACAGCAGCCTTTTAAACTCACCTGAGCTAACAGGTATGTGAGCTGGTTACTCTGCTGCGCTTAAAATTTCTTTTTTGGTTTGCTACAATGCCTTTTCTGAAACGTTGTCTCCCTCTGCTGGAACACTGACTTCTTTCATTTAATGCCTGCAGACTATAAAAGAGAAACCAACCCAAAAAGTTTGGTTGATTAGTCTGTGGCATTCTTTTAAACTGTTGCTTATGGCGGTCTCTGTGAGCTTCTCAGTGACATTCAGCCATCCAGGTATCCCGCCTGCAGTAGACGGAATGTGGCAATGGAACGCTGGCTGCGCGTGTCATAATAGGCTCTGAGCCTTTATATACCTGCGCACAGCAGCAGCCACCTTCAGTCTGCTGCTGGACAGCCAGCAGCAGCAGCAGCAGGAGAGGTAATTAATCAGCAACCCTCCTGCTAAGGGTAGACAGCTGCTCGTTCCACCCCCCCCCCGCCTTAATTGGTTCTCCTCCCTTCCAACGGTGTTGAGGCGGGTGGGAACAGCCGGGGGTTGAGGGTACTGTGCTAAAAGAGGTGGAGTTATGCAGATCTAAAACGCGTGGATTGCAGCAGCAGCAAGCCGAAAAGTGCAGGCATGTGAGGGATCTAGAGGTTGACAGCATGTCTTCTTAACGGGAGTCCAGGTGGCCATCTCCACAAATGGACTTTTCAGAATCCTTGGGTGGCACCGTAGTCGGAAACCAATTCTGGTTATCGCTTCTCGGCCTTTTGGCTAAGATCAAGTGTAGTATCTGTTCTTATCAGTTTAATATCTGATACGTCCCCTATCTGGGGACCATATATTAAATGGATTTTTAGAACAGGGAGATGGAAAAAGAGCTTGCTCTGTCCACTCCACGCATTGACCTGGTATTGCAGTATCTCCAGGACCGGTGCACCCCTTCTTTAATGCAGTTTCTAAAATCAGAAAGAATTGAATTCAATGCTTTTTGTTCATTTTGCTTGTTTGTCGGATTTTGGGATGGACTCTTTGGCTTTGCTTTTCTTCTCCTCATTGGATTTTTCATGTTAAAAGTTGCAGAAGCCAGATGACAAGCTCATTTTGGTTCAACTTCAGCAACTGTGCATTGCATTGCCATGTAATGTAATGTAATGCAATGCTATCTATCTAGCTCTCCCTCTATACTTCCTTTTGGATAAACAGACATATTAGGCAAGCATTTTGGAGCTTTCACCTAAATAACTACAGGTGGTGAGATAAGCTGCACAATATAATTGACCTTTCAGTATATTGTTGCACACACACCATCTATTTAGCAAATGCCCTTGTTATCAACAGCAGCCTTTTAAACTCACCTGAGCTAACAGGTATGTGAGCTGGTTACTCTGCTGCGCTTAAAATTTCTTTTTTGGTTTGCTACAATGCCTTTTCTGAAACGTTGTCTCCCTCTGCTGGAACACTGACTTCTTTCATTTAATGCCTGCAGACTATAAAAGAGAAACCAACCCAAAAAGTTTGGTTGATTAGTCTGTGGCATTCTTTTAATCTGTTGCTTATGGCGGTCTCTGTGAGCTTCTCAGTGACATTCAGCCATCCAGGTATCCCGCCTGCAGTAGACGGAATGTGGCAATGGAACGCTGGCTGCGCGTGTCATAATAGGCTCTGAGCCTTTATATACCTGCGCACAGCAGCAGCCACCTTCAGTCTGCTGCTGGACAGCCAGCAGCAGCAGCAGCAGGAGAGGTAATTAATCAGCAACCCTCCTGCTAAGGGTAGACAGCTGCTCGTTCCACCCCCCCCGCCTTAATTGGTTCTCCTCCCTTCCAACGGTGTTGAGGTGGGTGGGAACAGCCGGGGGTTGAGGGTACTGTGCTAAAAGAGGTGAAGTTATGCAGATCTAAAACGCGTGGATTGCAGCAGCAGCAAGCCGAAAAGTGCAGGCATGTGAGGGATCTAGAGGTTGACAGCATGTCTTCTTAACGGGAGTCCAGGTGGCCATCTCCACAAATGGACTTTTCAGAATCCTTGGGTGGCACCGTAGTCGGAAACCAATTCTGGTTATCGCTTCTCGGCCTTTTGGCTAAGATCAAGTGTAGTATCTGTTCTTATCAGTTTAATATCTGATACGTCCCCTATCTGGGGACCATATATTAAATGGATTTTTAGAACAGGGAGATGGAAAAAGAGCTTGCTCTGTCCACTCCACGCATTGACCTGGTATTGCAGTATCTCCAGGACCGGTGCACCCCTTCTTTAATGCAGTTTCTAAAATCAGAAAGAATTGAATTCAATGCTTTTTGTTCATTTTGCTTGTTTGTCGGATTTTGGGATGGACTCTTTGGCTTTGCTTTTCTTCTCCTCATTGGATTTTTCATGTTAAAAGTTGCAGAAGCCAGATGACAAGCTCATTTTGGTTCAACTTCAGCAACTGTGCATTGCATTGCCATGTAATGTAATGTAATGCAATGCTATCTATCTAGCTCTCCCTCTATACTTCCTTTTGGATAAACAGACATATTAGGCAAGCATTTTGGAGCTTTCACCTAAATAACTACAGGTGGTGAGATAAGCTGCACAATATAATTGACCTTTCAGTATATTGTTGCACACACACCATCTATTTAGCAAATGCCCTTGTTATCAACAGCAGCCTTTTAAACTCACCTGAGCTAACAGGTATGTGAGCTGGTTACTCTGCTGCGCTTAAAATTTCTTTTTTGGTTTGCTACAATGCCTTTTCTGAAACGTTGTCTCCCTCTGCTGGAACACTGACTTCTTTCATTTAATGCCTGCAGACTATAAAAGAGAAACCAACCCAAAAAGTTTGGTTGATTAGTCTGTGGCATTCTTTTAAACTGTTGCTTATGGCGGTCTCTGTGAGCTTCTCAGTGACATTCAGCCATCCAGGTATCCCGCCTGCAGTAGACGGAATGTGGCAATGGAACGCTGGCTGCGCGTGTCATAATAGGCTCTGAGCCTTTATATACCTGCGCACAGCAGCAGCCACCTTCAGTCTGCTGCTGGACAGCCAGCAGCAGCAGCAGCAGGAGAGGTAATTAATCAGCAACCCTCCTGCTAAGGGTAGACAGCTGCTCGTTCCACCCCCCCCCCGCCTTAATTGGTTCTCCTCCCTTCCAACGGTGTTGATGCGGGTGGGAACAGCCGGGGGTTGAGGGTACTGTGCTAAAAGAGGTGGAGTTATGCAGATCTAAAACGCGTGGATTGCAGCAGCAGCAAGCCGAAAAGTGCAGGCATGTGAGGGATCTAGAGGTTGACAGCATGTCTTCTTAACGGGAGTCCAGGTGGCCATCTCCACAAATGGACTTTTCAGAATCCTTGGGTGGCACCGTAGTCGGAAACCAATTCTGGTTATCGCTTCTCGGCCTTTTGGCTAAGATCAAGTGTAGTATCTTTTGAAAAGGCAGTTTTGTCCTTGGGCTGCCCTAGTAAATTGATGCATTTTACACACTGGTTTGGTGCACTTGTTAGTACGCCAGGTGGCTCATAGAGTTATCTGATGGAAAACATGGCCCTCCAGGATCGAAGTCACTAGGCTGGGTAAGTGTGAGGGCTTTGGAGCAATGTGCCCCAGGAGTAGGCGCCCTGGTGGGAGTCCAAGCTTACTGGGACTGGGAACCCCAGAAAGACTTGGCTTCGTAGCACGCCGCACCTTTGCCAATCATACTTTCTGAGCAACCCCCCCTATTCCTGGCCTCCGGGCTAGGAAGGGGAATTTTTATAAACCTGGTCGGAGGTCCGGTCAGCTTTGGGCTGAGAAACCAACACAGGCTCCAGCTCCACTAGGGTGGCAGCCTAGATGGAAGCTGGGAGCACGAAAACGGCTCTTCTCCGGCTTCGGCTAGGGAGAGCATCGGAGATCCCTGACCCTCGCTGTGGCCTTCTGGCTCGGAGGGATGGGGATGGTTTATTGGGGACCCTCTCCTCCGGGAAGGGTCCACATGAATCCTCGCCTCGTGCGCTGTTTTGGTGTGACTTCGGTCACATTTTTCAGTGCCTTGGATGCAGCTTCAATCAAAAAATCTGTTCTTATCAGTTTAATATCTGATACGTCCCCTATCTGGGGACCATATATTAAATGGATTTTTAGAACAGGGAGATGGAAAAAGAGCTTGCTCTGTCCACTCCACGCATTGACCTGGTATTGCAGTATCTCCAGGACCGGTGCACCCCTTCTTTAATGCAGTTTCTAAAATCAGAAAGAATTGAATTCAATGCTTTTTGTTCATTTTGCTTGTTTGTCGGATTTTGGGATGGACTCTTTGGCTTTGCTTTTCTTCTCCTCATTGGATTTTTCATGTTAAAAGTTGCAGAAGCCAGATGACAAGCTCATTTTGGTTCAACTTCAGCAACTGTGCATTGCATTGCCATGTAATGTAATGTAATGCAATGCTATCTATCTAGCTCTCCCTCTATACTTCCTTTTGGATAAACAGACATATTAGGCAAGCATTTTGGAGCTTTCACCTAAATAACTACAGGTGGTGAGATAAGCTGCACAATATAATTGACCTTTCAGTATATTGTTGCACACACACCATCTATTTAGCAAATGCCCTTGTTATCAACAGCAGCCTTTTAAACTCACCTGAGCTAACAGGTATGTGAGCTGGTTACTCTGCTGCGCTTAAAATTTCTTTTTTGGTTTGCTACAATGCCTTTTCTGAAACGTTGTCTCCCTCTGCTGGAACACTGACTTCTTTCATTTAATGCCTGCAGACTATAAAAGAGAAACCAACCCAAAAAGTTTGGTTGATTAGTCTGTGGCATTCTTTTAAACTGTTGCTTATGGCGGTCTCTGTGAGCTTCTCAGTGACATTCAGCCATCCAGGTATCCCGCCTGCAGTAGACGGAATGTGGCAATGGAACGCTGGCTGCGCGTGTCATAATAGGCTCTGAGCCTTTATATACCTGCGCACAGCAGCAGCCACCTTCAGTCTGCTGCTGGACAGCCAGCAGCAGCAGCAGCAGGAGAGGTAATTAATCAGCAACCCTCCTGCTAAGGGTAGACAGCTGCTCGTTCCACCCCCCCCCCGCCTTAATTGGTTCTCCTCCCTTCCAACGGTGTTGAGGCGGGTGGGAACAGCCGGGGGTTGAGGGTACTGTGCTAAAAGAGGTGGAGTTATGCAGATCTAAAATGCGTGGATTGCAGCAGCAGCAAGCCGAAAAGTGCAGGCATGTGAGGGATCTAGAGGTTGACAGCATGTCTTCTTAACGGGAGTCCAGGTGGCCATCTCCACAAATGGACTTTTCAGAATCCTTGGGTGGCACCGTAGTCGGAAACCAATTCTGGTTATCGCTTCTCGGCCTTTTGGCTAAGATCAAGTGTAGTATCTGTTCTTATCAGTTTAATATCTGATACGTCCCCTATCTGGGGACCATATATTAAATGGATTTTTAGAACAGGGAGATGGAAAAAGAGCTTGCTCTGTCCACTCCACGCATTGACCTGGTATTGCAGTATCTCCAGGACCGGTGCACCCCTTCTTTAATGCAGTTTCTAAAATCAGAAAGAATTGAATTCAATGCTTTTTGTTCATTTTGCTTGTTTGTCGGATTTTGGGATGGACTCTTTGGCTTTGCTTTTCTTCTCCTCATTGGATTTTTCATGTTAAAAGTTGCAGAAGCCAGATGACAAGCTCATTTTGGTTCAACTTCAGCAACTGTGCATTGCATTGCCATGTAATGTAATGTAATGCAATGCTATCTATCTAGCTCTCCCTCTATACTTCCTTTTGGATAAACAGACATATTAGGCAAGCATTTTGGAGCTTTCACCTAAATAACTACAGGTGGTGAGATAAGCTGCACAATATAATTGACCTTTCAGTATATTGTTGCACACACACCATCTATTTAGCAAATGCCCTTGTTATCAACAGCAGCCTTTTAAACTCACCTGAGCTAACAGGTATGTGAGCTGGTTACTCTGCTGCGCTTAAAATTTCTTTTTTGGTTTGCTACAATGCCTTTTCTGAAACGTTGTCTCCCTCTGCTGGAACACTGACTTCTTTCATTTAATGCCTGCAGACTATAAAAGAGAAACCAACCCAAAAAGTTTGGTTGATTAGTCTGTGGCATTCTTTTAAACTGTTGCTTATGGCGGTCTCTGTGAGCTTCTCAGTGACATTCAGCCATCCAGGTATCCCGCCTGCAGTAGACGGAATGTGGCAATGGAACGCTGGCTGCGCGTGTCATAATAGGCTCTGAGCCTTTATATACCTGCGCACAGCAGCAGCCACCTTCAGTCTGCTGCTGGACAGCCAGCAGCAGCAGCAGCAGGAGAGGTAATTAATCAGCAACCCTCCTGCTAAGGGTAGACAGCTGCTCGTTCCACCCCCCCCCCCCGCCTTAATTGGTTCTCCTCCCTTCCAACGGTGTTGAGGCGGGTGGGAACAGCCGGGGGTTGAGGGTACTGTGCTAAAAGAGGTGGAGTTATGCAGATCTAAAACGCGTGGATTGCAGCAGCAGCAAGCCGAAAAGTGCAGGCATGTGAGGGATCTAGAGGTTGACAGCATGTCTTCTTAACGGGAGTCCAGGTGGCCATCATCTCCACAAATGGACTTTTCAGAATCCTTGGGTGGCACCGTAGTCGGAAACCAATTCTGGTTATCGCTTCTCGGCCTTTTGGCTAAGATCAAGTGTAGTATCTGTTCTTATCAGTTTAATATCTGATACGTCCCCTATCTGGGGACCATATATTAAATGGATTTTTAGAACAGGGAGATGGAAAAAGAGCTTGCTCTGTCCACTCCACGCATTGACCTGGTATTGCAGTATCTCCAGGACCGGTGCACCCCTTCTTTAATGCAGTTTCTAAAATCAGAAAGAATTGAATTCAATGCTTTTTGTTCATTTTGCTTGTTTGTCGGATTTTGGGATGGACTCTTTGGCTTTGCTTTTCTTCTCCTCATTGGATTTTTCATGTTAAAAGTTGCAGAAGCCAGATGACAAGCTCATTTTGGTTCAACTTCAGCAACTGTGCATTGCATTGCCATGTAATGTAATGTAATGCAATGCTATCTATCTAGCTCTCCCTCTATACTTCCTTTTGGATAAACAGACATATTAGGCAAGCATTTTGGAGCTTTCACCTAAATAACTACAGGTGGTGAGATAAGCTGCACAATATAATTGACCTTTCAGTATATTGTTGCACACACACCATCTATTTAGCAAATGCCCTTGTTATCAACAGCAGCCTTTTAAACTCACCTGAGCTAACAGGTATGTGAGCTGGTTACTCTGCTGCGCTTAAAATTTCTTTTTTGGTTTGCTACAATGCCTTTTCTGAAACGTTGTCTCCCTCTGCTGGAACACTGACTTCTTTCATTTAATGCCTGCAGACTATAAAAGAGAAACCAACCCAAAAAGTTTGGTTGATTAGTCTGTGGCATTCTTTTAAACTGTTGCTTATGGCGGTCTCTGTGAGCTTCTCAGTGACATTCAGCCATCCAGGTATCCCGCCTGCAGTAGACGGAATGTGGCAATGGAACGCTGGCTGCGCGTGTCATAATAGGCTCTGAGCCTTTATATACCTGCGCACAGCAGCAGCCACCTTCAGTCTGCTGCTGGACAGCCAGCAGCAGCAGCAGCAGGAGAGGTAATTAATCAGCAACCCTCCTGCTAAGGGTAGACAGCTGCTCGTTCCACCACCCCCCCGCCTTAATTGGTTCTCCTCCCTTCCAACGGTTTTGAGGCGGGTGGGAACAGCCGGGGGTTGAGGGTACTGTGCTAAAAGAGGTGGAGTTATGCAGATCTAAAACGCGTGGAATGCAGCAGCAGCAAGCCGAAAAGTGCAGGCATGTGAGGGATCTAGAGGTTGACAGCATGTCTTCTTAACGGGAGTCCAGGTGGCCATCTCCACAAATGGACTTTTCAGAATCCTTGGGTGGCACCGTAGTCGGAAACCAATTCTGGTTATCGCTTCTCGGCCTTTTGGCTAAGATCAAGTGTAGTATCTGTTCTTATCAGTTAAGTATCTGATACGTCCCCTATCTGGGGACCCTATATTAAATGGATTTTTAGAACAGGGAGATGGAAAAAGAGCTTGCTCTGTCCACTCCGCGCATTGACCTGGTATTGCAGTATCTCCAGGACCGGTGCACCCCTTCTTTAATGCAGTTTCTAAAATCAGAAAGAATTGAATTCAATGCTTTTTGTTCATTTTGCTTGTTTGTCGGATTTTGGGATGGCTCTTTGGCTTTGCTTTTCTTCTCCTCATTGGATTTTTCATGTTAAAAGTTGCAGAAGCCAGATGACAAGCTCATTTTGGTTCAACTTCAGCAACTGTGCATTGCATTGCCATGTAATGTAATGTAATGCAATGCTATCTATCTAGCTCTCCCTCTATACTTCCTTTTGGATAAACAGACATATTAGGCAAGCATTTTGGAGCTTTCACCTAAATAACTACAGGTGGTGAGATAAGCTGCACAATATAATTGACCTTTCAGTATATTGTTGCACACACACCATCTATTTAGCAAATGCCCTTGTTATCAACAGCAGCCTTTTAAACTCACCTGAGCTAACAGGTATGTGAGCTGGTTACTCTGCTGCGCTTAAAATTTCTTTTTTGGTTTGCTACAATGCCTTTTCTGAAACGTTGTCTCCCTCTGCTGGAACACTGACTTCTTTCATTTAATGCCTGCAGACTATAAAAGAGAAACCAACCCAAAAAGTTTGGTTGATTAGTCTGTGGCATTCTTTTAAACTGTTGCTTATGGCGGTCTCTGTGAGCTTCTCAGTGACATTCAGCCATCCAGGTATCCCGCCTGCAGTAGACGGAATGTGGCAATGGAACGCTGGCTGCGCGTGTCATAATAGGCTCTGAGCCTTTATATACCTGCGCACAGCAGCAGCCACCTTCAGTCTGCTGCTGGACAGCCAGCAGCAGCAGCAGCAGGAGAGGTAATTAATCAGCAACCCTCCTGCTAAGGGTAGACAGCTGCTCGTTCCACCACCCCCCCGCCTTAATTGGTTCTCCTCCCTTCCAACGGTTTTGAGGCGGGTGGGAACAGCCGGGGGTTGAGGGTACTGTGCTAAAAGAGGTGGAGTTATGCAGATCTAAAACGCGTGGATTGCAGCAGCAGCAAGCCGAAAAGTGCAGGCATGTGAGGGATCTAGAGGTTGACAGCATGTCTTCTTAACGGGAGTCCAGGTGGCCATCTCCACAAATGGACTTTTCAGAATCCTTGGGTGGCACCGTAGTCGGAAACCAATTCTGGTTATCGCTTCTCGGCCTTTTGGCTAAGATCAAGTGTAGTATCTGTTCTTATCAGTTTAATATCTGATACGTCCCGTATCTGGGGACCATATATTAAATGGATTTTTAGAACAGGGAGATGGAAAAAGAGCTTGCTCTGTCCACTCCACACATTGACCTGGTATTGCAGTATCTCCAGGACCGGTGCACCCCTTCTTTAATGCAGTTTCTAAAATCAGAAAGAATTGAATTCAATGCTTTTTGTTCATTTTGCTTGTTTGTCGGATTTTGGGATGGACTCTTTGGCTTTGCTTTTCTTCTCCTCATTGGATTTTTCATGTTAAAAGTTGCAGAAGCCAGATGACAAGCTCATTTTGGTTCAACTTCAGCAACTGTGCATTGCATTGCCATGTAATGTAATGTAATGCAATGCTATCTATCTAGCTCTCCCTCTATACTTCCTTTTGGATAAACAGACATATTAGGCAAGCATTTTGGAGCTTTCACCTAAATAACTACAGGTGGTGAGATAAGCTGCACAATATAATTGACCTTTCAGTATATTGTTGCACACACACCATCTATTTAGCAAATGCCCTTGTTATCAACAGCAGCCTTTTAAACTCACCTGAGCTAACAGGTATGTGAGCTGGTTACTCTGCTGCGCTTAAAATTTCTTTTTTGGTTTGCTACAATGCCTTTTCTGAAACGTTGTCTCCCTCTGCTGGAACACTGACTTCTTTCATTTAATGCCTGCAGACTATAAAAGAGAAACCAACCCAAAAAGTTTGGTTGATTAGTCTGTGGCATTCTTTTAAACTGTTGCTTATGGCGGTCTCTGTGAGCTTCTCAGTGACATTCAGCCATCCAGGTATCCCGCCTGCAGTAGACGGAATGTGGCAATGGAACGCTGGCTGCGCGTGTCATAATAGGCTCTGAGCCTTTATATACCTGCGCACAGCAGCAGCCACCTTCAGTCTGCTGCTGGACAGCCAGCAGCAGCAGCAGCAGGAGAGGTAATTAATCAGCAACCCTCCTGCTAAGGGTAGACAGCTGCTCGTTCCACCCCCCCCCCCCGCCTTAATTGGTTCTCCTCCCTTCCAACGGTGTTGAGGCGGGTGGGAACAGCCGGGGGTTGAGGGTACTGTGCTAAAAGAGGTGGAGTTATGCAGATCTAAAACGCGTGGATTGCAGCAGCAGCAAGCCGAAAAGTGCAGGCATGTGAGGGATCTAGAGGTTGACAGCATGTCTTCTTAACGGGAGTCCAGGTGGCCATCTCCACAAATGGACTTTTCAGAATCCTTGGGTGGCACCGTAGTCGGAAACCAATTCTGGTTATCGCTTCTCGGCCTTTTGGCTAAGATCAAGTGTAGTATCTGTTCTTATCAGTTTAATATCTGATACGTCCCCTATCTGGGGACCATATATTAAATGGATTTTTAGAACAGGGAGATGGAAAAAGAGCTTGCTCTGTCCACTCCACGCATTGACCTGGTATTGCAGTATCTCCAGGACCGGTGCACCCCTTCTTTAATGCAGTTTCTAAAATCAGAAAGAATTGAATTCAATGCTTTTTGTTCATTTTGCTTGTTTGTCGGATTTTGGGATGGACTCTTTGGCTTTGCTTTTCTTCTCCTCATTGGATTTTTCATGTTAAAAGTTGCAGAAGCCAGATGACAAGCTCATTTTGGTTCAACTTCAGCAACTGTGCATTGCATTGCCATGTAATGTAATGTAATGCAATGCTATCTATCTAGCTCTCCCTCTATACTTCCTTTTGGATAAACAGACATATTAGGCAAGCATTTTGGAGCTTTCACCTAAATAACTACAGGTGGTGAGATAAGCTGCACAATATAATTGACCTTTCAGTATATTGTTGCACACACACCATCTATTTAGCAAATGCCCTTGTTATCAACAGCAGCCTTTTAAACTCACCTGAGCTAACAGGTATGTGAGCTGGTTACTCTGCTGCGCTTAAAATTTCTTTTTTGGTTTGCTACAATGCCTTTTCTGAAACGTTGTCTCCTTCTGCTGGAACACTGACTTCTTTCATTTAATGCCTGCAGACTATAAAAGAGAAACCAACCCAAAAAGTTTGGTTGATTAGTCTGTGGCATTCTTTTAAACTGTTGCTTATGGCGGTCTCTGTGAGCTTCTCAGTGACATTCAGCCATCCAGGTATCCCGCCTGCAGTAGACGGAATGTGGCAATGGAACGCTGGCTGCGCGTGTCATAATAGGCTCTGAGCCTTTATATACCTGCGCACAGCAGCAGCCACCTTCAGTCTGCTGCTGGACAGCCAGCAGCAGCAGCAGCAGGAGAGGTAATTAATCAGCAACCCTCCTGCTAAGGGTAGACAGCTGCTCGTTCCACCCCCCCCGCCTTAATTGGTTCTTCTCCCTTCCAACGGTGTTGAGGCGGGTGGGAACAGCCGGGGGTTGAGGGTACTGTGCTAAAAGAGGTGGAGTTATGCAGATCTAAAACGCGTGGATTGCAGCAGCAGCAAGCCGAAAAGTGCAGGCATGTGAGGGATCTAGAGGTTGACAGCATGTCTTCTTAACGGGAGTCCAGGTGGCCATCTCCACAAATGGACTTTTCAGAATCCTTGGGTGGCACCGTAGTCGGAAACAAATTCTGGTTATCGCTTCTCGGCCTTTTGGCTAAGATCAAGTGTAGTATCTGTTCTTATCAGTTTAATATCTGATACGTCCCCTATCTGGGGACCATATATTAAATGGATTTTTAGAACAGGGAGATGGAAAAAGAGCTTGATCTGTCCACTCCATGCATTGACCTGGTATTGCAGTATCTCCAGGACCGGTGCACCCCTTCTTTAATGCATTTTCTAAAATCAGAAAGAATTGAATTCAATGCTTTTTGTTCATTTTGCTTGTTTGTCGGATTTTGGGATGGACTCTTTGGCTTTGCTTTTCTTCTCCTCATTGGATTTTTCATGTTAAAAGTTGCAGAAGCCAGATGACAAGCTCATTTTGGTTCAACTTCAGCAACTGTGCATTGCATTGCCATGTAATGTAATGTAATGCAATGCTATCTATCTAGCTCTCCCTCTATACTTCCTTTTGGATAAACAGACATATTAGGCAAGCATTTTGGAGCTTTCACCTAAATAACTACAGGTGGTGAGATAAGCTGCACAATATAATTGACCTTTCAGTATATTGTTGCACACACACCATCTATTTAGCAAATGCCCTTGTTATCAACAGCAGCCTTTTAAACTCACCTGAGCTAACAGGTATGTGAGCTGGTTACTCTGCTGCGCTTAAAATTTCTTTTTTGGTTTGCTACAATGCCTTTTCTGAAACGTTGTCTCCCTCTGCTGGAACACTGACTTCTTTCATTTAATGCCTGCAGACTATAAAAGAGAAACCAACCCAAAAAGTTTGGTTGATTAGTCTGTGGCATTCTTTTAAACTGTTGCTTATGGCGGTCTCTGTGAGCTTCTCAGTGACATTCAGCCATCCAGGTATCCCGCCTGCAGTAGACGGAATGTGGCAATGGAACGCTGGCTGCGCGTGTCATAATAGGCTCTGAGCCTTTATATACCTGCGCACAGCAGCAGCCACCTTCAGTCTGCTGCTGGACAGCCAGCAGCAGCAGCAGCAGGAGAGGTAATTAATCAGCAACCCTCCTGCTAAGGGTAGACAGCTGCTCGTTCCACCCCCCCCCCCCGCCTTAATTGGTTCTCCTCCCTTCCAACGGTGTTGAGGCGGGTGGGAACAGCCGGGGGTTGAGGGTACTGTGCTAAAAGAGGTGGAGTTATGCAGATCTAAAACGCGTGGATTGCAGCAGCAGCAAGCCGAAAAGTGCAGGCATGTGAGGGATCTAGAGGTTGACAGCATGTCTTCTTAACGGGAGTCCAGGTGGCCATCTCCACAAATGGACTTTTCAGAATCCTTGGGTGGCACCGTAGTCGGAAACCAATTCTGGTTATCGCTTCTCGGCCTTTTGGCTAAGATCAAGTGTAGTATCTGTTCTTATCAGTTTAATATCTGATACGTCCCCTATCTGGGGACCATATATTAATTGGATTTTTAGAACAGGGAGATGGAAAAAGAGCTTGCTCTGTCCACTCCACGCATTGACCTGGTATTGCAGTATCTCCAGGACCGGTGCACCCCTTCTTTAATGCAGTTTCTAAAATCAGAAAGAATTGAATTCAATGCTTTTTGTTCATTTTGCTTGTTTGTCGGATTTTGGGATGGACTCTTTGGCTTTGCTTTTCTTCTCCTCATTGGATTTTTCATGTTAAAAGTTGCAGAAGCCAGATGACAAGCTCATTTTGGTTCAACTTCAGCAACTGTGCATTGCATTGCCATGTAATGTAATGTAATGCAATGCTATCTATCTAGCTCTCCCTCTATACTTCCTTTTGGATAAACAGACATATTAGGCAAGCATTTTGGAGCTTTCACCTAAATAACTACAGGTGGTGAGATAAGCTGCACAATATAATTGACCTTTCAGTATATTGTTGCACACACACCATCTATTTAGCAAATGCCCTTGTTATCAACAGCAGCCTTTTAAACTCACCTGAGCTAACAGGTATGTGAGCTGGTTACTCTGCTGCGCTTAAAATTTCTTTTTTGGTTTGCTACAATGCCTTTTCTGAAACGTTGTCTCCCTCTGCTGGAACACTGACTTCTTTCATTTAATGCCTGCAGACTATAAAAGAGAAACCAACCCAAAAAGTTTGGTTGATTAGTCTGTGGCATTCTTTTAAACTGTTGCTTATGGCGGTCTCTGTGAGCTTCTCAGTGACATTCAGCCATCCAGGTATCCCGCCTGCAGTAGACGGAATGTGGCAATGGAACGCTGGCTGCGCGTGTCATAATAGGCTCTGAGCCTTTATATACCTGCGCACAGCAGCAGCCACCTTCAGTCTGCTGCTGGACAGCCAGCAGCAGCAGCAGCAGGAGAGGTAATTAATCAGCAACCCTCCTGCTAAGGGTAGACAGCTGCTCGTTCCACCCCCCCCCCCCGCCTTAATTGGTTCTCCTCCCTTCCAACGGTGTTGAGGCAGGTGGGAACAGCCGGGGGTTGAGGGTACTGTGCTAAAAGAGGTGGAGTTATGCAGATCTAAAACGCGTGGATTGCAGCAGCAGCAAGCCGAAAAGTGCAGGCATGTGAGGGATCTAGAGGTTGACAGCATGTCTTCTTAACGGGAGTCCAGGTGGCCATCTCCACAAATGGACTTTTCAGAATCCTTGGGTGGCACCGTAGTCGGAAACCAATTCTGGTTATCGCTTCTCGGCCTTTTGGCTAAGATCAAGTGTAGCATCTGTTCTTATCAGTTTAATATCTGATACGTCCCCTATCTGGGGACCATATATTAAATGGATTTTTAGAACAGGGAGATGGAAAAAGAGCTTGCTCTGTCCACTCCACGCATTGACCTGGTATTGCAGTATCTCCAGGACCGGTGCACCCCTTCTTTAATGCAGTTTCTAAAATCAGAAAGAATTGAATTCAATGCTTTTTGTTCATTTTGCTTGTTTGTCGGATTTTGGGATGGACTGTTTGGCTTTGCTTTTCTTCTCCTCATTGGATTTTTCATGTTAAAAGTTGCAGAAGCCAGATGACAAGCTCATTTTGGTTCAACTTCAGCAACTGTGCATTGCATTGCCATGTAATGTAATGTAATGCAATGCTATCTATCTAGCTCTCCCTCTATACTTCCTTTTGGATAAACAGACATATTAGGCAAGCATTTTGGAGCTTTCACCTAAATAACTACAGGTGGTGAGATAAGCTGCACAATATAATTGACCTTTCAGTATATTGTTGCACACACACCATCTATTTAGCAAATGCCCTTGTTATCAACAGCAGCCTTTTAAACTCACCTGAGCTAACAGGTATGTGAGCTGGTTACTCTGCTGCGCTTAAAATTTCTTTTTTGGTTTGCTACAATGCCTTTTCTGAAACGTTGTCTCCCTCTGCTGGAACACTGACTTCTTTCATTTAATGCCTGCAGACTATAAAAGAGAAACCAACCCAAAAAGTTTGGTTGATTAGTCTGTGGCATTCTTTTAAACTGTTGCTTATGGCGGTCTCTGTGAGCTTCTCAGTGACATTCAGCCATCCAGGTATCCCGCCTGCAGTAGACGGAATGTGGCAATGGAACGCTGGCTGCGCGTGTCATAATAGGCTCTGAGCCTTTATATACCTGCGCACAGCAGCAGCCACCTTCAGTCTGCTGCTGGACAGCCAGCAGCAGCAGCAGCAGGAGAGGTAATTAATCAGCAACCCTCCTGCTAAGGGTAGACAGCTGCTCGTTCCACCCCCCCCGCCTTAATTGGTTCTCCTCCCTTCCAACGGTGTTGAGGTGGGTGGGAACAGCCGGGGGTTGAGGGTACTGTGCTAAAAGAGGTGAAGTTATGCAGATCTAAAACGCGTGGATTGCAGCAGCAGCAAGCCGAAAAGTGCAGGCATGTGAGGGATCTAGAGGTTGACAGCATGTCTTCTTAACGGGAGTCCAGGTGGCCATCTCCACAAATGGACTTTTCAGAATCCTTGGGTGGCACCGTAGTCGGAAACCAATTCTGGTTATCGCTTCTCGGCCTTTTGGCTAAGATCAAGTGTAGTATCTGTTCTTATCAGTTTAATATCTGATACGTCCCCTATCTGGGGACCATATATTAAATGGATTTTTAGAACAGGGAGATGGAAAAAGAGCTTGCTCTGTCCACTCCACGCATTGACCTGGTATTGCAGTATCTCCAGGACCGGTGCACCCCTTCTTTAATGCAGTTTCTAAAATCAGAAAGAATTGAATTCAATGCTTTTTGTTCATTTTGCTTGTTTGTCGGATTTTGGGATGGACTCTTTGGCTTTGCTTTTCTTCTCCTCATTGGATTTTTCATGTTAAAAGTTGCAGAAGCCAGATGACAAGCTCATTTTGGTTCAACTTCAGCAACTGTGCATTGCATTGCCATGTAATGTAATGTAATGCAATGCTATCTATCTAGCTCTCCCTCTATACTTCCTTTTGGATAAACAGACATATTAGGCAAGCATTTTGGAGCTTTCACCTAAATAACTACAGGTGGTGAGATAAGCTGCACAATATAATTGACCTTTCAGTATATTGTTGCACACACACCATCTATTTAGCAAATGCCCTTGTTATCAACAGCAGCCTTTTAAACTCACCTGAGCTAACAGGTATGTGAGCTGGTTACTCTGCTGCGCTTAAAATTTCTTTTTTGGTTTGCTACAATGCCTTTTCTGAAACGTTGTCTCCCTCTGCTGGAACACTGACTTCTTTCATTTAATGCCTGCAGACTATAAAAGAGAAACCAACCCAAAAAGTTTGGTTGATTAGTCTGTGGCATTCTTTTAAACTGTTGCTTATGGCGGTCTCTGTGAGCTTCTCAGTGACATTCAGCCATCCAGGTATCCCGCCTGCAGTAGACGGAATGTGGCAATGGAACGCTGGCTGCGCGTGTCATAATAGGCTCTGAGCCTTTATATACCTGCGCACAGCAGCAGCCACCTTCAGTCTGCTGCTGGACAGCCAGCAGCAGCAGCAGCAGGAGAGGTAATTAATCAGCAACCCTCCTGCTAAGGGTAGACAGCTGCTCGTTCCACCCCCCCCCCCGCCTTAATTGGTTCTCCTCCCTTCCAACGGTGTTGAGGCGGGTGGGAACAGCCGGGGGTTGAGGGTACTGTGCTAAAAGAGGTGGAGTTATGCAGATCTAAAACGCGTGGATTGCAGCAGCAGCAAGCCGAAAAGTGCAGGCATGTGAGGGATCTAGAGGTTGACAGCATGTCTTCTTAACGGGAGTCCAGGTGGCCATCTCCACAAATGGACTTTTCAGAATCCTTGGGTGGCACCGTAGTCGGAAACCAATTCTGGTTATCGCTTCTCGGCCTTTTGGCTAAGATCAAGTGTAGTATCTGTTCTTATCAGTTTAATATCTGATACGTCCCCTATCTGGGGACCATATATTAAATGGATTTTTAGAACAGGGAGATGGAAAAAGAGCTTGCTCTGTCCACTCCACGCATTGACCTGGTATTGCAGTATCTCCACAACCGGTGCACCCCTTCTTTAATGCAGTTTCTAAAATCAGAAAGAATTG
The DNA here is from genome assembly GCF_046119375.1 of Phyllobates terribilis. NCBI lineage: Eukaryota > Metazoa > Chordata > Amphibia > Anura > Dendrobatidae > Phyllobates > Phyllobates terribilis. The sequence goes on along the minus strand of NW_027362800.1, from coordinate 8,295,488 downwards.
AATTCAATGCTTTTTGTTCATTTTGCTTGTTTGTCGGATTTTGGGATGGACTCTTTGGCTTTGCTTTTCTTCTCCTCATTGGATTTTTCATGTTAAAAGTTGCAGAAGCCAGATGACAAGCTCATTTTGGTTCAACTTCAGCAACTGTGCATTGCATTGCCATGTAATGTAATGTAATGCAATGCTATCTATCTAGCTCTCCCTCTATACTTCCTTTTGGATAAACAGACATATTAGGCAAGCATTTTGGAGCTTTCACCTAAATAACTACAGGTGGTGAGATAAGCTGCACAATATAATTGACCTTTCAGTATATTGTTGCACACACACCATCTATTTAGCAAATGCCCTTGTTATCAACAGCAGCCTTTTAAACTCACCTGAGCTAACAGGTATGTGAGCTGGTTACTCTGCTGCGCTTAAAATTTCTTTTTTGGTTTGCTACAATGCCTTTTCTGAAACGTTGTCTCCCTCTGCTGGAACACTGACTTCTTTCATTTAATGCCTGCAGACTATAAAAGAGAAACCAACCCAAAAAGTTTGGTTGATTAGTCTGTGGCATTCTTTTAAACTGTTGCTTATGGCGGTCTCTGTGAGCTTCTCAGTGACATTCAGCCATCCAGGTATCCCGCCTGCAGTAGACGGAATGTGGCAATGGAACGCTGGCTGCGCGTGTCATAATAGGCTCTGAGCCTTTATATACCTGCGCACAGCAGCAGCCACCTTCAGTCTGCTGCTGGACAGCCAGCAGCAGCAGCAGCAGGAGAGGTAATTAATCAGCAACCCTCCTGCTAAGGGTAGACAGCTGCTCGTTCCACCCCCCCCCCGCCTTAATTGGTTCTCCTCCCTTCCAACGGTGTTGAGGCGGGTGGGAACAGCCGGGGGTTGAGGGTACTGTGCTAAAAGAGGTGGAGTTATGCAGATCTAAAACGCGTGGATTGCAGCAGCAGCAAGCCGAAAAGTGCAGGCATGTGAGGGATCTAGAGGTTGACAGCATGTCTTCTTAACGGGAGTCCAGGTGGCCATCTCCACAAATGGACTTTTCAGAATCCTTGGGTGGCACCGTAGTCGGAAACCAATTCTGGTTATCGCTTCTCGGCCTTTTGGCTAAGATCAAGTGTAGTATCTGTTCTTATCAGTTTAATATCTGATACGTCCCCTATCTGGGGACCATATATTAAATGGATTTTTAGAACAGGGAGATGGAAAAAGAGCTTGCTCTGTCCACTCCACGCATTGACCTGGTATTGCAGTATCTCCAGGACCGGTGCACCCCTTCTTTAATGCAGTTTCTAAAATCAGAAAGAATTGAATTCAATGCTTTTTGTTCATTTTGCTTGTTTGTCGGATTTTGGGATGGACTCTTTGGCTTTGCTTTTCTTCTCCTCATTGGATTTTTCATGTTAAAAGTTGCAGAAGCCAGATGACAAGCTCATTTTGGTTCAACTTCAGCAACTGTGCATTGCATTGCCATGTAATGTAATGTAATGCAATGCTATCTATCTAGCTCTCCCTCTATACTTCCTTTTGGATAAACAGACATATTAGGCAAGCATTTTGGAGCTTTCACCTAAATAACTACAGGTGGTGAGATAAGCTGCACAATATAATTGACCTTTCAGTATATTGTTGCACACACACCATCTATTTAGCAAATGCCCTTGTTATCAACAGCAGCCTTTTAAACTCACCTGAGCTAACAGGTATGTGAGCTGGTTACTCTGCTGCGCTTAAAATTTCTTTTTTGGTTTGCTACAATGCCTTTTCTGAAACGTTGTCTCCCTCTGCTGGAACACTGACTTCTTTCATTTAATGCCTGCAGACTATAAAAGAGAAACCAACCCAAAAAGTTTGGTTGATTAGTCTGTGGCATTCTTTTAAACTGTTGCTTATGGCGGTCTCTGTGAGCTTCTCAGTGACATTCAGCCATCCAGGTATCCCGCCTGCAGTAGACGGAATGTGGCAATGGAACGCTGGCTGCGCGTGTCATAATAGGCTCTGAGCCTTTATATACCTGCGCACAGCAGCAGCCACCTTCAGTCTGCTGCTGGACAGCCAGCAGCAGCAGCAGCAGGAGAGGTAATTAATCAGCAACCCTCCTGCTAAGGGTAGACAGCTGCTCGTTCCACCCCCCCCCCCCTTAATTGGTTCTCCTCCCTTCCAACGGTGTTGAGGCGGGTGGGAACAGCCGGGGGTTGAGGGTACTGTGCTAAAAGAGGTGGAGTTATGCAGATCTAAAACGCGTGGATTGCAGCAGCAGCAAGCCGAAAAGTGCAGGCATGTGAGGGATCTAGAGGTTGACAGCATGTCTTCTTAACGGGAGTCCAGGTGGCCATCTCCACAAATGGACTTTTCAGAATCCTTGGGTGGCACCGTAGTCGGAAACCAATTCTGGTTATCGCTTCTCGGCCTTTTGGCTAAGATCAAGTGTAGTATCTGTTCTTATCAGTTTAATATCTGATACGTCCCCTATCTGGGGACCATATATTAAATGGATTTTTAGAACAGGGAGATGGAAAAAGAGCTTGCTCTGTCCACTCCACGCATTGACCTGGTATTGCAGTATCTCCAGGACCGGTGCACCCCTTCTTTAATGCAGTTTCTAAAATCAGAAAGAATTGAATTCAATGCTTTTTGTTCATTTTGCTTGTTTGTCGGATTTTGGGATGGACTCTTTGGCTTTGCTTTTCTTCTCCTCATTGGATTTTTCATGTTAAAAGTTGCAGAAGCCAGATGACAAGCTCATTTTGGTTCAACTTCAGCAACTGTGCATTGCATTGCCATGTAATGTAATGTAATGCAATGCTATCTATCTAGCTCTCCCTCTATACTTCCTTTTGGATAAACAGATATATTAGGCAAGCATTTTGGAGCTTTCACCTAAATAACTACAGGTGGTGAGATAAGCTGCACAATATAATTGACCTTTCAGTATATTGTTGCACACACACCATCTATTTAGCAAATGCCCTTGTTATCAACAGCAGCCTTTTAAACTCACCTGAGCTAACAGGTATGTGAGCTGGTTACTCTGCTGCGCTTAAAATTTCTTTTTTGGTTTGCTACAATGCCTTTTCTGAAACGTTGTCTCCCTCTGCTGGAACACTGACTTCTTTCATTTAATGCCTGCAGACTATAAAAGAGAAACCAACCCAAAAAGTTTGGTTGATTAGTCTGTGGCATTCTTTTAAACTGTTGCTTATGGCGGTCTCTGTGAGCTTCTCAGTGACATTCAGCCATCCAGGTATTCCGCCTGCAGTAGACGGAATGTGGCAATGGAACGCTGGCTGCGCGTGTCATAATAGGCTCTGAGCCTTTATATACCTGCGCACAGCAGCAGCCACCTTCAGTCTGCTGCTGGACAGCCAGCAGCAGCAGCAGCAGGAGAGGTAATTAATCAGCAACCCTCCTGCTAAGGGTAGACAGCTGCTCGTTCCACCCCCCCCCCCGCCTTAATTGGTTCTCCTCCCTTCCAACGGTGTTGAGGCGGGTGGGAACAGCCGGGGGTTGAGGGTACTGTGCTAAAAGAGGTGGAGTTATGCAGATCTAAAACGCGTGGATTGCAGCAGCAGCAAGCCGAAAAGTGCAGGCATGTGAGGGATCTAGAGGTTGACAGCATGTCTTCTTAACGGGAGTCCAGGTGGCCATCTCCACAAATGGACTTTTCAGAATCCTTGGGTGGCACCGTAGTCGGAAACCAATTCTGGTTATCGCTTCTCGGCCTTTTGGCTAAGATCAAGTGTAGTATCTGTTCTTATCAGTTTAATATCTGATACGTCCCCTATCTGGGGACCATATATTAAATGGATTTTTAGAACAGGGAGATGGAAAAAGAGCTTGCTCTGTCCACTCCACGCATTGACCTGGTATTGCAGTATCTCCAGGACCGGTGCACCCCTTCTTTAATGCAGTTTCTAAAATCAGAAAGAATTGAATTCAATGCTTTTTGTTCATTTTGCTTGTTTGTCGGATTTTGGGATGGACTCTTTGGCTTTGCTTTTCTTCTCCTCATTGGATTTTTCATGTTAAAAGTTGCAGAAGCCAGATGACAAGCTCATTTTTTTTCAACTTCAGCAACTGTGCATTGCATTGCCATGTAATGTAATGTAATGCAATGCTATCTATCTAGCTCTCCCTCTATACTTCCTTTTGGATAAACAGACATATTAGGCAAGCATTTTGGAGCTTTCACCTAAATAACTACAGGTGGTGAGATAAGCTGCACAATATAATTGACCTTTCAGTATATTGTTGCACACACACCATCTATTTAGCAAATGCCCTTGTTATCAACAGCAGCCTTTTAAACTCACCTGAGCTAACAGGTATGTGAGCTGGTTACTCTGCTGCGCTTAAAATTTCTTTTTTGGTTTGCTACAATGCCTTTTCTGAAACGTTGTCTCCCTCTGCTGGAACACTGACTTCTTTCATTTAATGCCTGCAGACTATAAAAGAGAAACCAACCCAAAAAGTTTGGTTGATTAGTCTGTGGCATTCTTTTAAACTGTTGCTTATGGCGGTCTCTGTGAGCTTCTCAGTGACATTCAGCCATCCAGGTATCCCGCCTGCAGTAGACGGAATGTGGCAATGGAACGCTGGCTGCGCGTGTCATAATAGGCTCTGAGCCTTTATATACCTGCGCACAGCAGCAGCCACCTTCAGTCTGCTGCTGGACAGCCAGCAGCAGCAGCAGCAGGAGAGGTAATTAATCAGCAACCCTCCTGCTAAGGGTAGACAGCTGCTAGTTCCACCCCCCCCCGCCTTAATTGGTTCTCCTCCCTTCCAACGGTGTTGAGGCGGGTGGGAACAGCCGGGGGTTGAGGGTACTGTGCTAAAAGAGGTGGAGTTATGCAGATCTAAAACGCGTGGATTGCAGCAGCAGCAAGCCGAAAAGTGCAGGCATGTGAGGGATCTAGAGGTTGACAGCATGTCTTCTTAACGGGAGTCCAGGTGGCCATCTCCACAAATGGACTTTTCAGAATCCTTGGGTGGCACCGTAGTCGGAAACCAATTCTGGTTATCGCTTCTCGGCCTTTTGGCTAAGATCAAGTGTAGTATCTGTTCTTATCAGTTTAATATCTGATACGTCCCCTATCTGGGGACCATATATTAAATGGATTTTTAGAACAGGGAGATGGAAAAAGAGCTTGCTCTGTCCACTCCACGCATTGACCTGGTATTGCAGTATCTCCAGGACCGGTGCACCCCTTCTTTAATGCAGTTTCTAAAATCAGAAAGAATTGAATTCAATGCTTTTTGTTCATTTTGCTTGTTTGTCGGATTTTGGGATGGACTCTTTGGCTTTGCTTTTCTTCTCCTCATTGGATTTTTCATGTTAAAAGTTGCAGAAGCCAGATGACAAGCTCATTTTGGTTCAACTTCAGCAACTGTGCATTGCATTGCCATGTAATGTAATGTAATGCAATGCTATCTATCTAGCTCTCCCTCTATACTTCCTTTTGGATAAACAGACATATTAGGCAAGCATTTTGGAGCTTTCACCTAAATAACTACAGGTGGTGAGATAAGCTGCACAATATAATTGACCTTTCAGTATATTGTTGCACACACACCATCTATTTAGCAAATGCCCTTGTTATCAACAGCAGCCTTTTAAACTCACCTGAGCTAACAGGTATGTGAGCTGGTTACTCTGCTGCGCTTAAAATTTCTTTTTTGGTTTGCTACAATGCCTTTTCTGAAACGTTGTCTCCCTCTGCTGGAACACTGACTTCTTTCATTTAATGCCTGCAGACTATAAAAGAGAAACCAACCCAAAAAGTTTGGTTGATTAGTCTGTGGCATTCTTTTAAACTGTTGCTTATGGCGGTCTCTGTGAGCTTCTCAGTGACATTCAGCCATCCAGGTATCCCGCCTGCAGTAGACGGAATGTGGCAATGGAACGCTGGCTGCGCGTGTCATAATAGGCTCTGAGCCTTTATATACCTGCGCACAGCAGCAGCCACCTTCAGTCTGCTGCTGGACAGCCAGCAGCAGCAGCAGCAGGAGAGGTAATTAATCAGCAACCCTCCTGCTAAGGGTAGACAGCTGCTAGTTCCACCCCCCCCCCGCCTTAATTGGTTCTCCTCCCTTCCAACGGTGTTGAGGCGGGTGGGAACAGCCGGGGGTTGAGGGTACTGTGCTAAAAGAGGTGGAGTTATGCAGATCTAAAACGCGTGGATTGCAGCAGCAGCAAGCCGAAAAGTGCAGGCATGTGAGGGATCTAGAGGTTGACAGCATGTCTTCTTAACGGGAGTCCAGGTGGCCATCTCCACAAATGGACTTTTCAGAATCCTTGGGTGGCACCGTAGTCGGAAACCAATTCTGGTTATCGCTTCTCGGCCTTTTGGCTAAGATCAAGTGTAGTATCTGTTCTTATCAGTTTAATATCTGATACGTCCCCTATCTGGGGACCATATATTAAATGGATTTTTAGAACAGGGAGATGGAAAAAGAGCTTGCTCTGTCCACTCCACGCATTGACCTGGTATTGCAGTATCTCCAGGACCGGTGCACCCCTTCTTTAATGCAGTTTCTAAAATCAGAAAGAATTGAATTCAATGCTTTTTGTTCATTTTGCTTGTTTGTCGGATTTTGGGATGGACTCTTTGGCTTTGCTTTTCTTCTCCTCATTGGATTTTTCATGTTAAAAGTTGCAGAAGCCAGATGACAAGCTCATTTTGGTTCAACTTCAGCAACTGTGCATTGCATTGCCATGTAATGTAATGTAATGCAATGCTATCTATCTAGCTCTCCCTCTATACTTCCTTTTGGATAAACAGATATATTAGGCAAGCATTTTGGAGCTTTCACCTAAATAACTACAGGTGGTGAGATAAGCTGCACAATATAATTGACCTTTCAGTATATTGTTGCACACACACCATCTATTTAGCAAATGCCCTTGTTATCAACAGCAGCCTTTTAAACTCACCTGAGCTAACAGGTATGTGAGCTGGTTACTCTGCTGCGCTTAAAATTTCTTTTTTGGTTTGCTACAATGCCTTTTCTGAAACGTTGTCTCCCTCTGCTGGAACACTGACTTCTTTCATTTAATGCCTGCAGACTATAAAAGAGAAACCAACCCAAAAAGTTTGGTTGATTAGTCTGTGGCATTCTTTTAAACTGTTGCTTATGGCGGTCTCTGTGAGCTTCTCAGTGACATTCAGCCATCCAGGTATTCCGCCTGCAGTAGACGGAATGTGGCAATGGAACGCTGGCTGCGCGTGTCATAATAGGCTCTGAGCCTTTATATACCTGCGCACAGCAGCAGCCACCTTCAGTCTGCTGCTGGACAGCCAGCAGCAGCAGCAGCAGGAGAGGTAATTAATCAGCAACCCTCCTGCTAAGGGTAGACAGCTGCTCGTTCCACCCCCCCCCCCGCCTTAATTGGTTCTCCTCCCTTCCAACGGTGTTGAGGCGGGTGGGAACAGCCGAGGGTTGAGGGTACTGTGCTAAAAGAGGTGGAGTTATGCAGATCTAAAACGCGTGGATTGCAGCAGCAGCAAGCCGAAAAGTGCAGGCATGTGAGGGATCTAGAGGTTGACAGCATGTCTTCTTAACGGGAGTCCAGGTGGCCATCTTCACAAATGGACTTTTCAGAATCCTTGGGTGGCACCGTAGTCGGAAACCAATTCTGGTTATCGCTTCTCGGCCTTTTGGCTAAGATCAAGTGTAGTATCTGTTCTTATCAGTTTAATATCTGATACGTCCCCTATCTGGGGACCATATATTAAATGGATTTTTAGAACAGGGAGATGGAAAAAGAGCTTGCTCTGTCCACTCCACGCATTGACCTGGTATTGCAGTATCTCCAGGACCGGTGCACCCCTTCTTTAATGCAGTTTCTAAAATCAGAAAGAATTGAATTCAATGCTTTTTGTTCATTTTGCTTGTTTGTCGGATTTTGGGATGGACTCTTTGGCTTTGCTTTTCTTCTCCTCATTGGATTTTTCATGTTAAAAGTTGCAGAAGCCAGATGACAAGCTCATTTTGGTTCAACTTCAGCAACTGTGCATTGCATTGCCATGTAATGTAATGTAATGCAATGCTATCTATCTAGCTCTCCCTCTATACTTCCTTTTGGATAAACAGACATATTAGGCAAGCATTTTGGAGCTTTCACCTAAATAACTACAGGTGGTGAGATAAGCTGCACAATATAATTGACCTTTCAGTATATTGTTGCACACACACCATCTATTTAGCAAATGCCCTTGTTATCAAGAGCAGCCTTTTAAACTCACCTGAGCTAACAGGTATGTGAGCTGGTTACTCTGCTGCGCTTAAAATTTCTTTTTTGGTTTGCTACAATGCCTTTTCTGAAACGTTGTCTCCCTCTGCTGGAACACTGACTTCTTTCATTTAATGCCTGCAGACTATAAAAGAGAAACCAACCCAAAAAGTTTGGTTGATTAGTCTGTGGCATTCTTTTAAACTGTTGCTTATGGCGGTCTCTGTGAGCTTCTCAGTGACATTCAGCCATCCAGGTATCCCGCCTGCAGTAGACGGAATGTGGCAATGGAACGCTGGCTGCGCGTGTCATAATAGGCTCTGAGCCTTTATATACCTGCGCACAGCAGCAGCCACCTTCAGTCTGCTGCTGGACAGCCAGCAGCAGCAGCAGCAGGAGAGGTAATTAATCAGCAACCCTCCTGCTAAGGGTAGACAGCTGCTCGTTCCACCCCCCCCCCGCCTTAATTGGTTCTCCTCCCTTCCAACGGTGTTGAGGCGGGTGGGAACAGCCGGGGGTTGAGGGTACTGTGCTAAAAGAGGTGGAGTTATGCAGATCTAAAACGCGTGGATTGCAGCAGCAGCAAGCCGAAAAGTGCAGGCATGTGAGGGATCTAGAGGTTGACAGCATGTCTTCTTAACGGGAGTCCAGGTGGCCATCTCCACAAATGGACTTTTCAGAATCCTTGGGTGGCACCGTAGTCGGAAACCAATTCTGGTTATCGCTTCTCGGCCTTTTGGCTAAGATCAAGTGTAGTATCTGTTCTTATCAGTTTAATATCTGATACGTCCCCTATCTGGGGACCATATATTAAATGGATTTTTAGAACAGGGAGATGGAAAAAGAGCTTGCTCTGTCCACTCCATGCATTGACCTGGTATTGCAGTATCTCCAGGACCGGTGCACCCCTTCTTTAATGCAGTTTCTAAAATCAGAAAGAATTGAATTCAATGCTTTTTGTTCATTTTGCTTGTTTGTCGGATTTTGGGATGGACTCTTTGGCTTTGCTTTTCTTCTCCTCATTGGATTTTTCATGTTAAAAGTTGCAGAAGCCAGATGACAAGCTCATTTTGGTTCAACTTCAGCAACTGTGCATTGCATTGCCATGTAATGTAATGCAATGCTATCTATCTAGCTCTCCCTCTATACTTCCTTTTGGATAAACAGACATATTAGGCAAGCATTTTGGAGCTTTCACCTAAATAACTACAGGTGGTGAGATAAGCTGCACAATATAATTGACCTTTCAGTATATTGTTGCACACACACCATCTATTTAGCAAATGCCCTTGTTATCAACAGCAGCCTTTTAAACTCACCTGAGCTAACAGGTATGTGAGCTGGTTACTCTGCTGCGCTTAAAATTTCTTTTTTGGTTTGCTACAATGCCTTTTCTGAAACGTTGTCTCCCTCTGCTGGAACACTGACTTCTTTCATTTAATGCCTGCAGACTATAAAAGAGAAACCAACCCAAAAAGTTTGGTTGATTAGTCTGTGGCATTCTTTTAAACTGTTGCTTATGGCGGTCTCTGTGAGCTTCTCAGTGACATTCAGCCATCCAGGTATCCCGCCTGCAGTAGACGGAATGTGGCAATGGAACGCTGGCTGCGCGTGTCATAATAGGCTCTGAGCCTTTATATACCTGCGCACAGCAGCAGCCACCTTCAGTCTGCTGCTGGACAGCCAGCAGCAGCAGCAGCAGGAGAGGTAATTAATCAGCAACCCTCCTGCTAAGGGTAGACAGCTGCTCGTTCCACCCCCCCCCCCCCCTTAATTGGTTCTCCTCCCTTCCAACGGTGTTGAGGCGGGTGGGAACAGCCGGGGGTTGAGGGTACTGTGCTAAAAGAGGTGGAGTTATGCAGATCTAAAACGCGTGGATTGCAGCAGCAGCAAGCCGAAAAGTGCAGGCATGTGAGGGATCTAGAGGTTGACAGCATGTCTTCTTAACGGGAGTCCAGGTGGCCATCTCCACAAATGGACTTTTCAGAATCCTTGGGTGGCACCGTAGTCGGAAACCAATTCTGGTTATCGCTTCTCGGCCTTTTGGCTAAGATCAAGTGTAGTATCTGTTCTTATCAGTTTAATATCTGATACGTCCCCTATCTGGGGACCATATATTAAATGGATTTTTAGAACAGGGAGATGGAAAAAGAGCTTGCTCTGTCCACTCCACGCATTGACCTGGTATTGCAGTATCTCCAGGACCGGTGCACCCCTTCTTTAATGCAGTTTCTAAAATCAGAAAGAATTGAATTCAATGCTTTTTGTTCATTTTGCTTGTTTGTCGGATTTTGGGATGGACTCTTTGGCTTTGCTTTTCTTCTCCTCATTGGATTTTTCATGTTAAAAGTTGCAGAAGCCAGATGACAAGCTCATTTTGGTTCAACTTCAGCAACTGTGCATTGCATTGCCATGTAATGTAATGTAATGCAATGCTATCTATCTAGCTCTCCCTCTATACTTCCTTTTGGATAAACAGACATATTAGGCAAGCATTTTGGAGCTTTCACCTAAATAACTACAGGTGGTGAGATAAGCTGCACAATATAATTGACCTTTCAGTATATTGTTGCACACACACCATCTATTTAGCAAATGCCCTTGTTATCAACAGCAGCCTTTTAAACTCACCTGAGCTAACAGGTATGTGAGCTGGTTACTCTGCTGCGCTTAAAATTTCTTTTTTGGTTTGCTACAATGCCTTTTCTGAAACGTTGTCTCCCTCTGCTGGAACACTGACTTCTTTCATTTAATGCCTGCAGACTATAAAAGAGAAACCAACCCAAAAAGTTTGGTTGATTAGTCTGTGGCATTCTTTTAAACTGTTGCTTATGGCGGTCTCTGTGAGCTTCTCAGTGACATTCAGCCATCCAGGTATCCCGCCTGCAGTAGACGGAATGTGGCAATGGAACGCTGGCTGCGCGTGTCATAATAGGCTCTGAGCCTTTATATACCTGCGCACAGCAGCAGCCACCTTCAGTCTGCTGCTGGACAGCCAGCAGCAGCAGCAGCAGGAGAGGTAATTAATCAGCAACCCTCCTGCTAAGGGTAGACAGCTGCTAGTTCCACCCCCCCCCCGCCTTAATTGGTTCTCCTCCCTTCCAACGGTGTTGAGGCGGGTGGGAACAGCCGGGGGTTGAGGGTACTGTGCTAAAAGAGGTGGAGTTATGCAGATCTAAAACGCGTGGATTGCAGCAGCAGCAAGCCGAAAAGTGCAGGCATGTGAGGGATCTAGAGGTTGACAGCATGTCTTCTTAACGGGAGTCCAGGTGGCCATCTCCACAAATGGACTTTTCAGAATCCTTGGGTGGCACCGTAGTCGGAAACCAATTCTGGTTATCGCTTCTCGGCCTTTTGGCTAAGATCAAGTGTAGTATCTGTTCTTATCAGTTTAATATCTGATACGTCCCCTATCTGGGGACCATATATTAAATGGATTTTTAGAACAGGGAGATGGAAAAAGAGCTTGCTCTGTCCACTCCACGCATTGACCTGGTATTGCAGTATCTCCAGGACCGGTGCACCCCTTCTTTAATGCAGTTTCTAAAATCAGAAAGAATTGAATTCAATGCTTTTTGTTCATTTTGCTTGTTTGTCGGATTTTGGGATGGACTCTTTGGCTTTGCTTTTCTTCTCCTCATTGGATTTTTCATGTTAAAAGTTGCAGAAGCCAGATGACAAGCTCATTTTGGTTCAACTTCAGCAACTGTGCATTGCATTGCCATGTAATGTAATGTAATGCAATGCTATCTATCTAGCTCTCCCTCTATACTTCCTTTTGGATAAACAGATATATTAGGCAAGCATTTTGGAGCTTTCACCTAAATAACTACAGGTGGTGAGATAAGCTGCACAATATAATTGACCTTTCAGTATATTGTTGCACACACACCATCTATTTAGCAAATGCCCTTGTTATCAACAGCAGCCTTTTAAACTCACCTGAGCTAACAGGTATGTGAGCTGGTTACTCTGCTGCGCTTAAAATTTCTTTTTTGGTTTGCTACAATGCCTTTTCTGAAACGTTGTCTCCCTCTGCTGGAACACTGACTTCTTTCATTTAATGCCTGCAGACTATAATAGAGAAACCAACCCAAAAAGTTTGGTTGATTAGTCTGTGGCATTCTTTTAAACTGTTGCTTATGGCGGTCTCTGTGAGCTTCTCAGTGACATTCAGCCATCCAGGTATTCCGCCTGCAGTAGACGGAATGTGGCAATGGAACGCTGGCTGCGCGTGTCATAATAGGCTCTGAGCCTTTATATACCTGCGCACAGCAGCAGCCACCTTCAGTCTGCTGCTGGACAGCCAGCAGCAGCAGCAGCAGGAGAGGTAATTAATCAGCAACCCTCCTGCTAAGGGTAGACAGCTGCTCGTTCCACCCCCCCCCCCGCCTTAATTGGTTCTCCTCCCTTCCAACGGTGTTGAGGCGGGTGGGAACAGCCGGGGGTTGAGGGTACTGTGCTAAAAGAGGTGGAGTTATGCAGATCTAAAACGCGTGGATTGCAGCAGCAGCAAGCCGAAAAGTGCAGGCATGTGAGGGATCTAGAGGTTGACAGCATGTCTTCTTAACGGGAGTCCAGGTGGCCATCTTCACAAATGGACTTTTCAGAATCCTTGGGTGGCACCGTAGTCGGAAACCAATTCTGGTTATCGCTTCTCGGCCTTTTGGCTAAGATCAAGTGTAGTATCTGTTCTTATCAGTTTAATATCTGATACGTCCCCTATCTGGGGACCATATATTAAATGGATTTTTAGAACAGGGAGATGGAAAAAGAGCTTGCTCTGTCCACTCCACGCATTGACCTGGTATTGCAGTATCTCCAGGACCGGTGCACCCCTTCTTTAATGCAGTTTCTAAAATCAGAAAGAATTGAATTCAATGCTTTTTGTTCATTTTGCTTGTTTGTCGGATTTTGGGATGGACTCTTTGGCTTTGCTTTTCTTCTCCTCATTGGATTTTTCATGTTAAAAGTTGCAGAAGCCAGATGACAAGCTCATTTTGGTTCAACTTCAGCAACTGTGCATTGCATTGCCATGTAATGTAATGTAATGCAATGCTATCTATCTAGCTCTCCCTCTATACTTCCTTTTGGATAAACAGACATATTAGGCAAGCATTTTGGAGCTTTCACCTAAATAACTACAGGTGGTGAGATAAGCTGCACAATATAATTGACCTTTCAGTATATTGTTGCACACACACCATCTATTTAGCAAATGCCCTTGTTATCAAGAGCAGCCTTTTAAACTCACCTGAGCTAACAGGTATGTGAGCTGGTTACTCTGCTGCGCTTAAAATTTCTTTTTTGGTTTGCTACAATGCCTTTTCTGAAACGTTGTCTCCCTCTGCTGGAACACTGACTTCTTTCATTTAATGCCTGCAGACTATAAAAGAGAAACCAACCCAAAAAGTTTGGTTGATTAGTCTGTGGCATTCTTTTAAACTGTTGCTTATGGCGGTCTCTGTGAGCTTCTCAGTGACATTCAGCCATCCAGGTATCCCGCCTGCAGTAGACGGAATGTGGCAATGGAACGCTGGCTGCGCGTGTCATAATAGGCTCTGAGCCTTTATATACCTGCGCACAGCAGCAGCCACCTTCAGTCTGCTGCTGGACAGCCAGCAGCAGCAGCAGCAGGAGAGGTAATTAATCAGCAACCCTCCTGCTAAGGGTAGACAGCTGCTCGTTCCACCCCCCCCCGCCTTAATTGGTTCCCCTCCCTTCCAACGGTGTTGAGGCGGGTGGGAACAGCCGGGGGTTGAGGGTACTGTGCTAAAAGAGGTGGAGTTATGCAGATCTAAAACGCGTGGATTGCAGCAGCAGCAAGCCGAAAAGTGCAGGCATGTGAGGGATCTAGAGGTTGACAGCATGTCTTCTTAACGGGAGTCCAGGTGGCCATCTCCACAAATGGACTTTTCAGAATCCTTGGGTGGCACCGTAGTCGGAAACCAATTCTGGTTATCGCTTCTCGGCCTTTTGGCTAAGATCAAGTGTAGTATCTGTTCTTATCAGTTTAATATCTGATACGTCCCCTATCTGGGGACCATATATTAAATGGATTTTTAGAACAGGGAGATGGAAAAAGAGCTTGCTCTGTCCACTCCACGCATTGACCTGGTATTGCAGTATCTCCAGGACCGGTGCACCCCTTCTTTAATGCAGTTTCTAAAATCAGAAAGAATTGAATTCAATGCTTTTTGTTCATTTTGCTTGTTTGTCGGATTTTGGGATGGACTCTTTGGCTTTGCTTTTCTTCTCCTCATTGGATTTTTCATGTTAAAAGTTGCAGAAGCCAGATGACAAGCTCATTTTGGTTCAACTTCAGCAACTGTGCATTGCATTGCCATGTAATGTAATGTAATGCAATGCTATCTATCTAGCTCTCCCTCTATACTTCCTTTTGGATAAACAGACATATTAGGCAAGCATTTTGGAGCTTTCACCTAAATAACTACAGGTGGTGAGATAAGCTGCACAATATAATTGACCTTTCAGTATATTGTTGCACACACACCATCTATTTAGCAAATGCCCTTGTTATCAACAGCAGCCTTTTAAACTCACCTGAGCTAACAGGTATGTGAGCTGGTTACTCTGCTGCGCTTAAAATTTCTTTTTTGGTTTGCTACAATGCCTTTTCTGAAACGTTGTCTCCCTCTGCTGGAACACTGACTTCTTTCATTTAATGCCTGCAGACTATAAAAGAGAAACCAACCCAAAAAGTTTGGTTGATTAGTCTGTGGCATTCTTTTAAACTGTTGCTTATGGCGGTCTCTGTGAGCTTCTCAGTGACATTCAGCCATCCAGGTATCCCGCCTGCAGTAGACGGAATGTGGCAATGGAACGCTGGCTGCGCGTGTCATAATAGGCTCTGAGCCTTTATATACCTGCGCACAGCAGCAGCCACCTTCAGTCTGCTGCTGGACAGCCAGCAGCAGCAGCAGCAGGAGAGGTAATTAATCAGCAACCCTCCTGCTAAGGGTAGACAGCTGCTCGTTCCACCCCCCCCCCCCCCTTAATTGGTTCTCCTCCCTTCCAACGGTGTTGAGGCGGGTGGGAACAGCCGGGGGTTGAGGGTACTGTGCTAAAAGAGGTGGAGTTATGCAGATCTAAAACGCGTGGATTGCAGCAGCAGCAAGCCGAAAAGTGCAGGCATGTGAGGGATCTAGAGGTTGACAGCATGTCTTCTTAACGGGAGTCCAGGTGGCCATCTCCACAAATGGACTTTTCAGAATCCTTGGGTGGCACCGTAGTCGGAAACCAATTCTGGTTATCGCTTCTCGGCCTTTTGGCTAAGATCAAGTGTAGTATCTGTTCTTATCAGTTTAATATCTGATACGTCCCCTATCTGGGGACCATATATTAAATGGATTTTTAGAACAGGGAGATGGAAAAAGAGCTTGCTCTGTCCACTCCACGCATTGACCTGGTATTGCAGTATCTCCAGGACCGGTGCACCCCTTCTTTAATGCAGTTTCTAAAATCAGAAAGAATTGAATTCAATGCTTTTTGTTCATTTTGCTTGTTTGTCGGATTTTGGGATGGACTCTTTGGCTTTGCTTTTCTTCTCCTCATTGGATTTTTCATGTTAAAAGTTGCAGAAGCCAGATGACAAGCTCATTTTGGTTCAACTTCAGCAACTGTGCATTGCATTGCCATGTAATGTAATGTAATGCAATGCTATCTATCTAGCTCTCCCTCTATACTTCCTTTTGGATAAACAGATATATTAGGCAAGCATTTTGGAGCTTTCACCTAAATAACTACAGGTGGTGAGATAAGCTGCACAATATAATTGACCTTTCAGTATATTGTTGCACACACACCATCTATTTAGCAAATGCCCTTGTTATCAACAGCAGCCTTTTAAACTCACCTGAGCTAACAGGTATGTGAGCTGGTTACTCTGCTGCGCTTAAAATTTCTTTTTTGGTTTGCTACAATGCCTTTTCTGAAACGTTGTCTCCCTCTGCTGGAACACTGACTTCTTTCATTTAATGCCTGCAGACTATAAAAGAGAAACCAACCCAAAAAGTTTGGTTGATTAGTCTGTGGCATTCTTTTAAACTGTTGCTTATGGCGGTCTCTGTGAGCTTCTCAGTGACATTCAGCCATCCAGGTATTCCGCCTGCAGTAGACGGAATGTGGCAATGGAACGCTGGCTGCGCGTGTCATAATAGGCTCTGAGCCTTTATATACCTGCGCACAGCAGCAGCCACCTTCAGTCTGCTGCTGGACAGCCAGCAGCAGCAGCAGCAGGAGAGGTAATTAATCAGCAACCCTCCTGCTAAGGGTAGACAGCTGCTCGTTCCACCCCCCCCCCCGCCTTAATTGGTTCTCCTCCCTTCCAACGGTGTTGAGGCGGGTGGGAACAGCCGGGGGTTGAGGGTACTGTGCTAAAAGAGGTGGAGTTATGCAGATCTAAAACGCGTGGATTGCAGCAGCAGCAAGCCGAAAAGTGCAGGCATGTGAGGGATCTAGAGGTTGACAGCATGTCTTCTTAACGGGAGTCCAGGTGGCCATCTCCACAAATGGACTTTTCAGAATCCTTGGGTGGCACCGTAGTCGGAAACCAATTCTGGTTATCGCTTCTCGGCCTTTTGGCTAAGATCAAGTGTAGTATCTGTTCTTATCAGTTTAATATCTGATACGTCCCCTATCTGGGGACCATATATTAAATGGATTTTTAGAACAGGGAGATGGAAAAAGAGCTTGCTCTGTCCACTCCACGCATTGACCTGGTATTGCAGTATCTCCAGGACCGGTGCACCCCTTCTTTAATGCAGTTTCTAAAATCAGAAAGAATTGAATTCAATGCTTTTTGTTCATTTTGCTTGTTTGTCGGATTTTGGGATGGACTCTTTGGCTTTGCTTTTCTTCTCCTCATTGGATTTTTCATGTTAAAAGTTGCAGAAGCCAGATGACAAGCTCATTTTGGTTCAACTTCAGCAACTGTGCATTGCATTGCCATGTAATGTAATGTAATGCAATGCTATCTATCTAGCTCTCCCTCTATACTTCCTTTTGGATAAACAGACATATTAGGCAAGCATTTTGGAGCTTTCACCTAAATAACTACAGGTGGTGAGATAAGCTGCACAATATAATTGACCTTTCAGTATATTGTTGCACACACACCATCTATTTAGCAAATGCCCTTGTTATCAACAGCAGCCTTTTAAACTCACCTGAGCTAACAGGTATGTGAGCTGGTTACTCTGCTGCGCTTAAAATTTCTTTTTTGGTTTGCTACAATGCCTTTTCTGAAACGTTGTCTCCCTCTGCTGGAACACTGACTTCTTTCATTTAATGCCTGCAGACTATAAAAGAGAAACCAACCCAAAAAGTTTGGTTGATTAGTCTGTGGCATTCTTTTAAACTGTTGCTTATGGCGGTCTCTGTGAGCTTCTCAGTGACATTCAGCCATCCAGGTATCCCGCCTGCAGTAGACGGAATGTGGCAATGGAACGCTGGCTGCGCGTGTCATAATAGGCTCTGAGCCTTTATATACCTGCGCACAGCAGCAGCCACCTTCAGTCTGCTGCTGGACAGCCAGCAGCAGCAGCAGCAGGAGAGGTAATTAATCAGCAACCCTCCTGCTAAGGGTAGACAGCTGCTAGTTCCACCCCCCCCCCGCCTTAATTGGTTCTCCTCCCTTCCAACGGTGTTGAGGCGGGTGGGAACAGCCGGGGGTTGAGGGTACTGTGCTAAAAGAGGTGGAGTTATGCAGATCTAAAACGCGTGGATTGCAGCAGCAGCAAGCCGAAAAGTGCAGGCATGTGAGGGATCTAGAGGTTGACAGCATGTCTTCTTAACGGGAGTCCAGGTGGCCATCTCCACAAATGGACTTTTCAGAATCCTTGGGTGGCACCGTAGTCGGAAACCAATTCTGGTTATCGCTTCTCGGCCTTTTGGCTAAGATCAAGTGTAGTATCTGTTCTTATCAGTTTAATATCTGATACGTCCCCTATCTGGGGACCATATATTAAATGGATTTTTAGAACAGGGAGATGGAAAAAGAGCTTGCTCTGTCCACTCCACGCATTGACCTGGTATTGCAGTATCTCCAGGACCGGTGCACCCCTTCTTTAATGCAGTTTCTAAAATCAGAAAGAATTGAATTCAATGCTTTTTGTTCATTTTGCTTGTTTGTCGGATTTTGGGATGGACTCTTTGGCTTTGCTTTTCTTCTCCTCATTGGATTTTTCATGTTAAAAGTTGCAGAAGCCAGATGACAAGCTCATTTTGGTTCAACTTCAGCAACTGTGCATTGCATTGCCATGTAATGTAATGTAATGCAATGCTATCTATCTAGCTCTCCCTCTATACTTCCTTTTGGATAAACAGACATATTAGGCAAGCATTTTGGAGCTTTCACCTAAATAACTACAGGTGGTGAGATAAGCTGCACAATATAATTGACCTTTCAGTATATTGTTGCACACACACCATCTATTTAGCAAATGCCCTTGTTATCAACAGCAGCCTTTTAAACTCACCTGAGCTAACAGGTATGTGAGCTGGTTACTCTGCTGCGCTTAAAATTTCTTTTTTGGTTTGCTACAATGCCTTTTCTGAAACGTTGTCTCCCTCTGCTGGAACACTGACTTCTTTCATTTAATGCCTGCAGACTATAAAAGAGAAACCAACCCAAAAAGTTTGGTTGATTAGTCTGTGGCATTCTTTTAAACTGTTGCTTATGGCGGTCTCTGTGAGCTTCTCAGTGACATTCAGCCATCCAGGTATCCCGCCTGCAGTAGACGGAATGTGGCAATGGAACGCTGGCTGCGCGTGTCATAATAGGCTCTGAGCCTTTATATACCTGCGCACAGCAGCAGCCACCTTCAGTCTGCTGCTGGACAGCCAGCAGCAGCAGCAGCAGGAGAGGTAATTAATCAGCAACCCTCCTGCTAAGGGTAGACAGCTGCTAGTTCCACCCCCCCCCCGCCTTAATTGGTTCTCCTCCCTTCCAACGGTGTTGAGGCGGGTGGGAACAGCCGGGGGTTGAGGGTACTGTGCTAAAAGAGGTGGAGTTATGCAGATCTAAAACGCGTGGATTGCAGCAGCAGCAAGCCGAAAAGTGCAGGCATGTGAGGGATCTAGAGGTTGACAGCATGTCTTCTTAACGGGAGTCCAGGTGGCCATCTCCACAAATGGACTTTTCAGAATCCTTGGGTGGCACCGTAGTCGGAAACCAATTCTGGTTATCGCTTCTCGGCCTTTTGGCTAAGATCAAGTGTAGTATCTGTTCTTATCAGTTTAATATCTGATACGTCCCCTATCTGGGGACCATATATTAAATGGATTTTTAGAACAGGGAGATGGAAAAAGAGCTTGCTCTGTCCACTCCACGCATTGACCTGGTATTGCAGTATCTCCAGGACCGGTGCACCCCTTCTTTAATGCAGTTTCTAAAATCAGAAAGAATTGAATTCAATGCTTTTTGTTCATTTTGCTTGTTTGTCGGATTTTGGGATGGACTCTTTGGCTTTGCTTTTCTTCTCCTCATTGGATTTTTCATGTTAAAAGTTGCAGAAGCCAGATGACAAGCTCATTTTGGTTCAACTTCAGCAACTGTGCATTGCATTGCCATGTAATGTAATGTAATGCAATGCTATCTATCTAGCTCTCCCTCTATACTTCCTTTTGGATAAACAGATATATTAGGCAAGCATTTTGGAGCTTTCACCTAAATAACTACAGGTGGTGAGATAAGCTGCACAATATAATTGACCTTTCAGTATATTGTTGCACACACACCATCTATTTAGCAAATGCCCTTGTTATCAACAGCAGCCTTTTAAACTCACCTGAGCTAACAGGTATGTGAGCTGGTTACTCTGCTGCGCTTAAAATTTCTTTTTTGGTTTGCTACAATGCCTTTTCTGAAACGTTGTCTCCCTCTGCTGGAACACTGACTTCTTTCATTTAATGCCTGCAGACTATAATAGAGAAACCAACCCAAAAAGTTTGGTTGATTAGTCTGTGGCATTCTTTTAAACTGTTGCTTATGGCGGTCTCTGTGAGCTTCTCAGTGACATTCAGCCATCCAGGTATTCCGCCTGCAGTAGACGGAATGTGGCAATGGAACGCTGGCTGCGCGTGTCATAATAGGCTCTGAGCCTTTATATACCTGCGCACAGCAGCAGCCACCTTCAGTCTGCTGCTGGACAGCCAGCAGCAGCAGCAGCAGGAGAGGTAATTAATCAGCAACCCTCCTGCTAAGGGTAGACAGCTGCTCGTTCCACCCCCCCCCCCGCCTTAATTGGTTCTCCTCCCTTCCAACGGTGTTGAGGCGGGTGGGAACAGCCGGGGGTTGAGGGTACTGTGCTAAAAGAGGTGGAGTTATGCAGATCTAAAACGCGTGGATTGCAGCAGCAGCAAGCCGAAAAGTGCAGGCATGTGAGGGATCTAGAGGTTGACAGCATGTCTTCTTAACGGGAGTCCAGGTGGCCATCTCCACAAATGGACTTTTCAGAATCCTTGGGTGGCACCGTAGTCGGAAACCAATTCTGGTTATCGCTTCTCGGCCTTTTGGCTAAGATCAAGTGTAGTATCTGTTCTTATCAGTTTAATATCTGATACGTCCCCTATCTGGGGACCATATATTAAATGGATTTTTAGAACAGGGAGATGGAAAAAGAGCTTGCTCTGTCCACTCCACGCATTGACCTGGTATTGCAGTATCTCCAGGACCGGTGCACCCCTTCTTTAATGCAGTTTCTAAAATCAGAAAGAATTGAATTCAATGCTTTTTGTTCATTTTGCTTGTTTGTCGGATTTTGGGATGGACTCTTTGGCTTTGCTTTTCTTCTCCTCATTGGATTTTTCATGTTAAAAGTTGCAGAAGCCAGATGACAAGCTCATTTTGGTTCAACTTCAGCAACTGTGCATTGCATTGCCATGTAATGTAATGTAATGCAATGCTATCTATCTAGCTCTCCCTCTATACTTCCTTTTGGATAAACAGACATATTAGGCAAGCATTTTGGAGCTTTCACCTAAATAACTACAGGTGGTGAGATAAGCTGCACAATATAATTGACCTTTCAGTATATTGTTGCACACACACCATCTATTTAGCAAATGCCCTTGTTATCAAGAGCAGCCTTTTAAACTCACCTGAGCTAACAGGTATGTGAGCTGGTTACTCTGCTGCGCTTAAAATTTCTTTTTTGGTTTGCTACAATGCCTTTTCTGAAACGTTGTCTCCCTCTGCTGGAACACTGACTTCTTTCATTTAATGCCTGCAGACTATAAAAGAGAAACCAACCCAAAAAGTTTGGTTGATTAGTCTGTGGCATTCTTTTAAACTGTTGCTTATGGCGGTCTCTGTGAGCTTCTCAGTGACATTCAGCCATCCAGGTATCCCGCCTGCAGTAGACGGAATGTGGCAATGGAACGCTGGCTGCGCGTGTCATAATAGGCTCTGAGCCTTTATATACCTGCGCACAGCAGCAGCCACCTTCAGTCTGCTGCTGGACAGCCAGCAGCAGCAGCAGCAGGAGAGGTAATTAATCAGCAACCCTCCTGCTAAGGGTAGACAGCTGCTCGTTCCACCCCCCCCCGCCTTAATTGGTTCCCCTCCCTTCCAACGGTGTTGAGGCGGGTGGGAACAGCCGGGGGTTGAGGGTACTGTGCTAAAAGAGGTGGAGTTATGCAGATCTAAAACGCGTGGATTGCAGCAGCAGCAAGCCGAAAAGTGCAGGCATGTGAGGGATCTAGAGGTTGACAGCATGTCTTCTTAACGGGAGTCCAGGTGGCCATCTCCACAAATGGACTTTTCAGAATCCTTGGGTGGCACCGTAGTCGGAAACCAATTCTGGTTATCGCTTCTCGGCCTTTTGGCTAAGATCAAGTGTAGTATCTGTTCTTATCAGTTTAATATCTGATACGTCCCCTATCTGGGGACCATATATTAAATGGATTTTTAGAACAGGGAGATGGAAAAAGAGCTTGCTCTGTCCACTCCACGCATTGACCTGGTATTGCAGTATCTCCAGGACCGGTGCACCCCTTCTTTAATGCAGTTTCTAAAATCAGAAAGAATTGAATTCAATGCTTTTTGTTCATTTTGCTTGTTTGTCGGATTTTGGGATGGACTCTTTGGCTTTGCTTTTCTTCTCCTCATTGGATTTTTCATGTTAAAAGTTGCAGAAGCCAGATGACAAGCTCATTTTGGTTCAACTTCAGCAACTGTGCATTGCATTGCCATGTAATGTAATGTAATGCAATGCTATCTATCTAGCTCTCCCTCTATACTTCCTTTTGGATAAACAGACATATTAGGCAAGCATTTTGGAGCTTTCACCTAAATAACTACAGGTGGTGAGATAAGCTGCACAATATAATTGACCTTTCAGTATATTGTTGCACACACACCATCTATTTAGCAAATGCCCTTGTTATCAACAGCAGCCTTTTAAACTCACCTGAGCTAACAGGTATGTGAGCTGGTTACTCTGCTGCGCTTAAAATTTCTTTTTTGGTTTGCTACAATGCCTTTTCTGAAACGTTGTCTCCCTCTGCTGGAACACTGACTTCTTTCATTTAATGCCTGCAGACTATAAAAGAGAAACCAACCCAAAAAGTTTGGTTGATTAGTCTGTGGCATTCTTTTAAACTGTTGCTTATGGCGGTCTCTGTGAGCTTCTCAGTGACATTCAGCCATCCAGGTATCCCGCCTGCAGTAGACGGAATGTGGCAATGGAACGCTGGCTGCGCGTGTCATAATAGGCTCTGAGCCTTTATATACCTGCGCACAGCAGCAGCCACCTTCAGTCTGCTGCTGGACAGCCAGCAGCAGCAGCAGCAGGAGAGGTAATTAATCAGCAACCCTCCTGCTAAGGGTAGACAGCTGCTCGATCCACCCCCCCCCCCGCCTTAATTGGTTCTCCTCCCTTCCAACGGTGTTGAGGCGGGTGGGAACAGCCGGGGGTTGAGGGTACTGTGCTAAAAGAGGTGGAGTTATGCAGATCTAAAACGCGTGGATTGCAGCAGCAGCAAGCCGAAAAGTGCAGGCATGTGAGGGATCTAGAGGTTGACAGCATGTCTTCTTAACGGGAGTCCAGGTGGCCATCTCCACAAATGGACTTTTCAGAATCCTTGGGTGGCACCGTAGTCGGAAACCAATTCTGGTTATCGCTTCTCGGCCTTTTGGCTAAGATCAAGTGTAGTATCTGTTCTTATCAGTTTAATATCTGATACGTCCCCTATCTGGGGACCATATATTAAATGGATTTTTAGAACAGGGAGATGGAAAAAGAGCTTGCTCTGTCCACTCCACGCATTGACCTGGTATTGCAGTATCTCCAGGACCGGTGCACCCCTTCTTTAATGCAGTTTCTAAAATCAGAAAGAATTGAATTCAATGCTTTTTGTTCATTTTGCTTGTTTGTCGGATTTTGGGATGGACTCTTTGGCTTTGCTTTTCTTCTCCTCATTGGATTTTTCATGTTAAAAGTTGCAGAAGCCAGATGACAAGCTCATTTTGGTTCAACTTCAGCAACTGTGCATTGCATTGCCATGTAATGTAATGTAATGTAATGCTATCTATCTAGCTCTCCCTCTATACTTCCTTTTGGATAAACAGACATATTAGGCAAGCATTTTGGAGCTTTCACCTAAATAACTACAGGTGGTGAGATAAGCTGCACAATATAATTGACCTTTCAGTATATTGTTGCACACACACCATCTATTTAGCAAATGCCCTTGTTATCAACAGCAGCCTTTTAAACTCACCTGAGCTAACAGGTATGTGAGCTGGTTACTCTGCTGCGCTTAAAATTTCTTTTTTGGTTTGCTACAATGCCTTTTCTGAAACGTTGTCTCCCTCTGCTGGAACACTGACTTCTTTCATTTAATGCCTGCAGACTATAAAAGAGAAACCAACCCAAAAAGTTTGGTTGATTAGTCTGTGGCATTCTTTTAAACTGTTGCTTATGGCGGTCTCTGTGAGCTTCTCAGTGACATTCAGCCATCCAGGTATCCCGCCTGCAGTAGACGGAATGTGGCAATGGAACGCTGGCTGCGCGTGTCATAATAGGCTCTGAGCCTTTATATACCTGCGCACAGCAGCAGCCACCTTCAGTCTGCTGCTGGACAGCCAGCAGCAGCAGCAGCAGGAGAGGTAATTAATCAGCAACCCTCCTGCTAAGGGTAGACAGCTGCTCGATCCACCCCCCCCCCCCGCCTTAATTGGTTCTCCTCCCTTCCAACGGTGTTGAGGCGGGTGGGAACAGCCGGGGGTTGAGGGTACTGTGCTAAAAGAGGTGGAGTTATGCAGATCTAAAACGCGTGGATTGCAGCAGCAGCAAGCCGAAAAGTGCAGGCATGTGAGGGATCTAGAGGTTGACAGCATGTCTTCTTAACGGGAGTCCAGGTGGCCATCTCCACAAATGGACTTTTCAGAATCCTTGGGTGGCACCGTAGTCGGAAACCAATTCTGGTTATCGCTTCTCGGCCTTTTGGCTAAGATCAAGTGTAGTATCTGTTCTTATCAGTTTAATATCTGATACGTCCCCTATCTGGGGACCATATATTAAATGGATTTTTAGAACAGGGAGATGGAAAAAGAGCTTGCTCTGTCCACTCCACGCATTGACCTGGTATTGCAGTATCTCCAGGACCGGTGCACCCCTTCTTTAATGCAGTTTCTAAAATCAGAAAGAATTGAATTCAATGCTTTTTGTTCATTTTGCTTGTTTGTCGGATTTTGGGATGGACTCTTTGGCTTTGCTTTTCTTCTCCTCATTGGATTTTTCATGTTAAAAGTTGCAGAAGCCAGATGACAAGCTCATTTTGGTTCAACTTCAGCAACTGTGCATTGCATTGCCATGTAATGTAATGTAATGCAATGCTATCTATCTAGCTCTCCCTCTATACTTCCTTTTGGATAAACAGACATATTAGGCAAGCATTTTGGAGCTTTCACCTAAATAACTACAGGTGGTGAGATAAGCTGCACAATATAATTGACCTTTCAGTATATTGTTGCACACACACCATCTATTTAGCAAATGCCCTTGTTATCAACAGCAGCCTTTTAAACTCACCTGAGCTAACAGGTATGTGAGCTGGTTACTCTGCTGCGCTTAAAATTTCTTTTTTGGTTTGCTACAATGCCTTTTCTGAAACGTTGTCTCCCTCTGCTGGAACACTGACTTCTTTCATTTAATGCCTGCAGACTATAAAAGAGAAACCAACCCAAAAAGTTTGGTTGATTAGTCTGTGGCATTCTTTTAAACTGTTGCTTATGGCGGTCTCTGTGAGCTTCTCAGTGACATTCAGCCATCCAGGTATCCCGCCTGCAGTAGACGGAATGTGGCAATGGAACGCTGGCTGCGCGTGTCATAATAGGCTCTGAGCCTTTATATACCTGCGCACAGCAGCAGCCACCTTCAGTCTGCTGCTGGACAGCCAGCAGCAGCAGCAGCAGGAGAGGTAATTAATCAGCAACCCTCCTGCTAAGGGTAGACAGCTGCTCGTTTCACCCCCCCCCCCGCCTTAATTGGTTCTCCTCCCTTCCAACGGTGTTGAGGCGGGTGGGAACAGCCGGGGGTTGAGGGTACTGTGCTAAAAGAGGTGGAGTTATGCAGATCTAAAACGCGTGGATTGCAGCAGCAGCAAGCCGAAAAGTGCAGGCATGTGAGGGATCTAGAGGTTGACAGCATGTCTTCTTAACGGGAGTCCAGGTGGCCATCTCCACAAATGGACTTTTCAGAATCCTTGGGTGGCACCGTAGTCGGAAACCAATTCTGGTTATCGCTTCTCGGCCTTTTGGCTAAGATCAAGTGTAGTATCTGTTCTTATCAGTTTAATATCTGATACGTCCCCTATCTGGGGACCATATATTAAATGGATTTTTAGAACAGGGAGATGGAAAAAGAGCTTGCTCTGTCCACTCCACGCATTGACCTGGTATTGCAGTATCTCCAGGACCGGTGCACCCCTTCTTTAATGCAGTTTCTAAAATCAGAAAGAATTGAATTCAATGCTTTTTGTTCATTTTGCTTGTTTGTCGGATTTTGGGATGGACTCTTTGGCTTTGCTTTTCTTCTCCTCATTGGATTTTTCATGTTAAAAGTTGCAGAAGCCAGATGACAAGCTCATTTTGGTTCAACTTCAGCAACTGTGCATTGCATTGCCATGTAATGTAATGTAATGCAATGCTATCTATCTAGCTCTCCCTCTATACTTCCTTTTGGATAAACAGACATATTAGGCAAGCATTTTGGAGCTTTCACCTAAATAACTACAGGTGGTGAGATAAGCTGCACAATATAATTGACCTTTCAGTATATTGTTGCACACACACCATCTATTTAGCAAATGCCCTTGTTATCAACAGCAGCCTTTTAAACTCACCTGAGCTAACAGGTATGTGAGCTGGTTACTCTGCTGCGCTTAAAATTTCTTTTTTGGTTTGCTACAATGCCTTTTCTGAAACGTTGTCTCCCTCTGCTGGAACACTGACTTCTTTCATTTAATGCCTGCAGACTATAAAAGAGAAACCAACCCAAAAAGTTTGGTTGATTAGTCTGTGGCATTCTTTTAAACTGTTGCTTATGGCGGTCTCTGTGAGCTTCTCAGTGACATTCAGCCATCCAGGTATCCCGCCTGCAGTAGACGGAATGTGGCAATGGAACGCTGGCTGCGCGTGTCATAATAGGCTCTGAGCCTTTATATACCTGCGCACAGCAGCAGCCACCTTCAGTCTGCTGCTGGACAGCCAGCAGCAGCAGGAGAGGTAATTAATCAGCAACCCTCCTGCTAAGGGTAGACAGCTGCTCGTTCCACCCCCCCCCCCGCCTTAATTGGTTCTCCTCCATTCCAACGGTGTTGAGGCGGGTGGGAACAGCCGGGGGTTGAGGGTACTGTGCTAAAAGAGGTGGAGTTATGCAGATCTAAAACGCGTGGATTGCAGCAGCAGCAAGCCGAAAAGTGCAGGCATGTGAGGGATCTAGAGGTTGACAGCATGTCTTCTTAACGGGAGTCCAGGTGGCCATCTCCACAAATGGACTTTTCAGAATCCTTGGGTGGCACCGTAGTCGGAAACCAATTCTGGTTATCGCTTCTCGGCCTTTTGGCTAAGATCAAGTGTAGTATCTGTTCTTATCAGTTTAATATCTGATACGTCCCCTATCTGGGGACCATATATTAAATGGATTTTTAGAACAGGGAGATGGAAAAAGAGCTTGCTCTGTCCACTCCACGCATTGACCTGGTATTGCAGTATCTCCAGGACCGGTGCACCCCTTCTTTAATGCAGTTTCTAAAATCAGAAAGAATTGAATTCAATGCTTTTTGTTCATTTTGCTTGTTTGTCGGATTTTGGGATGGACTCTTTGGCTTTGCTTTTCTTCTCCTCATTGGATTTTTCATGTTAAAAGTTGCAGAAGCCAGATGACAAGCTCATTTTGGTTCAACTTCAGCAACTGTGCATTGCATTGCCATGTAATGTAATGTAATGCAATGCTATCTATCTAGCTCTCCCTCTATACTTCCTTTTGGATAAACAGACATATTAGGCAAGCATTTTGGAGCTTTCACCTAAATAAATACAGGTGGTGAGATAAGTTGCACAATATAATTGACCTTTCAGTATATTGTTGCACACACACCATCTATTTAGCAAATGCCCTTGTTATCAACAGCAGCCTTTTAAACTCACCTGAGCTAACAGGTATGTGAGCTGGTTACTCTGCTGCGCTTAAAATTTCTTTTTTGGTTTGCTACAATGCCTTTTCTGAAACGTTGTCTCCCTCTGCTGGAACACTGACTTCTTTCATTTAATGCCTGCAGACTATAAAAGAGAAACCAACCCAAAAAGTTTGGTTGATTAGTCTGTGGCATTCTTTTAAACTGTTGCTTATGGCGGTCTCTGTGAGCTTCTCAGTGACATTCAGCCATCCAGGTATCCCGCCTGCAGTAGACGGAATGTGGCAATGGAACGCTGGCTGCGCGTGTCATAATAGGCTCTGAGCCTTTATATACCTGCGCACAGCAGCAGCCACCTTCAGTCTGCTGCTGGACAGCCAGCAGCAGCAGCAGCAGGAGAGGTAATTAATCAGCAACCCTCCTGCTAAGGGTAGACAGCTGCTCGTTCCACCCCCCCCCCCCCGCCTTAATTGGTTCTCCTCCCTTCCAACGGTGTTGAGGCGGGTGGGAACAGCCGGGGGTTGAGGGTACTGTGCTAAAAGAGGTGGAGTTATGCAGATCTAAAACGCGTGGATTGCAGCAGCAGCAAGCCGAAAAGTGCAGGCATGTGAGGGATCTAGAGGTTGACAGCATGTCTTCTTAACGGGAGTCCAGGTGGCCATCTCCACAAATGGACTTTTCAGAATCCTTGGGTGGCACCGTAGTCGGAAACCAATTCTGGTTATCGCTTCTCGGCCTTTTGGCTAAGATCAAGTGTAGTATCTGTTCTTATCAGTTTAATATCTGATACGTCCCCTATCTGGGGACCATATATTAAATGGATTTTTAGGACAGGGAGATGGAAAAAGAGCTTGCTCTGTCCACTCCACGCATTGACCTGGTATTGCAGTATCTCCAGGACCGGTGCACCCCTTCTTTAATGCAGTTTCTAAAATCAGAAAGAATTGAATTCAATGCTTTTTGTTCATTTTGCTTGTTTGTCGGATTTTGGGATGGACTCTTTGGCTTTGCTTTTCTTCTCCTCATTGGATTTTTCATGTTAAAAGTTGCAGAAGCCAGATGACAAGCTCATTTTGGTTCAACTTCAGCAACTGTGCATTGCATTGCCATGTAATGTAATGTAATGCAATGCTATCTATCTAGCTCTCCCTCTATACTTCCTTTTGGATAAACAGACATATTAGGCAAG
Organism: Phyllobates terribilis; assembly: GCF_046119375.1. Classification (NCBI taxonomy): domain Eukaryota; kingdom Metazoa; phylum Chordata; class Amphibia; order Anura; family Dendrobatidae; genus Phyllobates; species Phyllobates terribilis. The sequence continues at coordinate 8,266,404 of NW_027362800.1, read as the reverse complement.
CATTTTGGAGCTTTCACCTAAATAACTACAGGTGGTGAGATAAGCTGCACAATATAATTGACCTTTCAGTATATTGTTGCACACACACCATCTATTTAGCAAATGCCCTTGTTATCAACAGCAGCCTTTTAAACTCACCTGAGCTAACAGGTATGTGAGCTGGTTACTCTGCTGCGCTTAAAATTTCTTTTTTGGTTTGCTACAATGCCTTTTCTGAAACGTTGTCTCCCTCTGCTGGAACACTGACTTCTTTCATTTAATGCCTGCAGACTATAAAAGAGAAACCAACCCAAAAAGTTTGGTTGATTAGTCTGTGGCATTCTTTTAAACTGTTGCTTATGGCGGTCTCTGTGAGCTTCTCAGTGACATTCAGCCATCCAGGTATCCCGCCTGCAGTAGACGGAATGTGGCAATGGAACGCTGGCTGCGCGTGTCATAATAGGCTCTGAGCCTTTATATACCTGCACACAGCAGCAGCCACCTTCAGTCTGCTGCTGGACAGCCAGCAGCAGCAGCAGCAGGAGAGGTAATTAATCAGCAACCCTCCTGCTAAGGGTAGACAGCTGCTCGTTCCACCCCCCCCCCCCGCCTTAATTGGTTCTCCTCCCTTCCAACGGTGTTGAGGCGGGTGGGAACAGCCGGGGGTTGAGGGTACTGTGCTAAAAGAGGTGGAGTTATGCAGATCTAAAACGCGTGGATTGCAGCAGCAGCAAGCCGAAAAGTGCAGGCATGTGAGGGATCTAGAGGTTGACAGCATGTCTTCTTAACGGGAGTCCAGGTGGCCATCTCCACAAATGGACTTTTCAGAATCCTTGGGTGGCACCGTAGTCGGAAACCAATTCTGATTATCGCTTCTCGGCCTTTTGGCTAAGATCAAGTGTAGTATCTGTTCTTATCAGTTTAATATCTGATACGTCCCCTATCTGGGGACCATATATTAAATGGATTTTTAGAACAGGGAGATGGAAAAAGAGCTTGCTCTGTCCACTCCACGCATTGACCTGGTATTGCAGTATCTCCAGGACCGGTGCACCCCTTCTTTAATGCAGTTTCTAAAATCAGAAAGAATTGAATTCAATGCTTTTTGTTCATTTTGCTTGTTTGTCGGATTTTGGGATGGACTCTTTGGCTTTGCTTTTCTTCTCCTCATTGGATTTTTCATGTTAAAAGTTGCAGAAGCCAGATGACAAGCTCATTTTGGTTCAACTTCAGCAACTGTGCATTGCATTGCCATGTAATGTAATGTAATGCAATGCTATCTATCTAGCTCTCCCTCTATACTTCCTTTTGGATAAACAGACATATTAGGCAAGCATTTTGGAGCTTTCACCTAAATAACTACAGGTGGTGAGATAAGCTGCACAATATAATTGACCTTTCAGTATATTGTTGCACACACACCATCTATTTAGCAAATGCCCTTGTTATCAACAGCAGCCTTTTAAACTCACCTGAGCTAACAGGTATGTGAGCTGGTTACTCTGCTGCGCTTAAAATTTCTTTTTTGGTTTGCTACAATGCCTTTTCTGAAACGTTGTCTCCCTCTGCTGGAACACTGACTTCTTTCATTTAATGCCTGCAGACTATAAAAGAGAAACCAACCCAAAAAGTTTGGTTGATTAGTCTGTGGCATTCTTTTAAACTGTTGCTTATGGCGGTCTCTGTGAGCTTCTCAGTGACATTCAGCCATCCAGGTATCCCGCCTGCAGTAGACGGAATGTGGCAATGGAACGCTGGCTGCGCGTGTCATAATAGGCTCTGAGCCTTTATATACCTGCGCACAGCAGCAGCCACCTTCAGTCTGCTGCTGGACAGCCAGCAGCAGCAGGAGAGGTAATTAATCAGCAACCCTCCTGCTAAGGGTAGACAGCTGCTCGTTCCACCCCCACCCCCGCCTTAATTGGTTCTCCTCCCTTCCAACGGTGTTGAGGCGGGTGGGAACAGCCGGGGGTTGAGGGTACTGTGCTAAAAGAGGTGGAGTTATGCAGATCTAAAACGCGTGGATTGCAGCAGCAGCAAGCCGAAAAGTGCAGGCATGTGAGGGATCTAGAGGTTGACAGCATGTCTTCTTAACGGGAGTCCAGGTGGCCATCTCCACAAATGGACTTTTCAGAATCCTTGGGTGGCACCGTAGTCGGAAACCAATTCTGGTTATCGCTTCTCGGCCTTTTGGCTAAGATCAAGTGTAGTATCTGTTCTTATCAGTTTAATATCTGATACGTCCCCTATCTGGGGACCATATATTAAATGGATTTTTAGAACAGGGAGATGGAAAAAGAGCTTGCTTTGTCCACTCCACGCATTGACCTGGTATTGCAGTATCTCCAGGACCGGTGCACCCCTTCTTTAATGCAGTTTCTAAAATCAGAAAGAATTGAATTCAATGCTTTTTGTTCATTTTGCTTGTTTGTCGGATTTTGGGATGGACTCTTTGACTTTGCTTTTCTTCTCCTCATTGGATTTTTCATGTTAAAAGTTGCAGAAGCCAGATGACAAGCTCATTTTGGTTCAACTTCAGCAACTGTGCATTGCATTGCCATGTAATGTAATGTAATGCAATGCTATCTATCTAGCTCTCCCTCTATACTTCCTTTTGGATAAACAGACATATTAGGCAAGCATTTTGGAGCTTTCACCTAAATAACTACAGGTGGTGAGATAAGCTGCACAATATAATTGACCTTTCAGTATATTGTTGCACACACACCATCTATTTAGCAAATGCCCTTGTTATCAACAGCAGCCTTTTAAACTCACCTGAGCTAACAGGTATGTGAGCTGGTTACTCTGCTGCGCTTAAAATTTCTTTTTTGGTTTGCTACAATGCCTTTTCTGAAACGTTGTCTCCCTCTGCTGGAACACTGACTTCTTTCATTTAATGCCTGCAGTCTATAAAAGAGAAACCAACCCAAAAAGTTTGGTTGATTAGTCTGTGGCATTCTTTTAAACTGTTGCTTATGGCGGTCTCTGTGAGCTTCTCAGTGACATTCAGCCATCCAGGTATCCCGCCTGCAGTAGACGGAATGTGGCAATGGAACGCTGGCTGCGCGTGTCATAATAGGCTCTGAGCCTTTATATACCTGCGCACAGCAGCAGCCACCTTCAGTCTGCTGCTGGACAGCCAGCAGCAGCAGCAGCAGGAGAGGTAATTAATCAGCAACCCTCCTGCTAAGGGTAGACAGCTGCTCGTTCCACCCCCCCCCCGCCTTAATTGGTTCTCCTCCCTTCCAACGGTGTTGAGGCGGGTGGGAACAGCCGGGGGTTGAGGGTACTGTGCTAAAAGAGGTGGAGTTATGCAGATCTAAAACGCGTGGATTGCAGCAGCAGCAAGCCGAAAAGTGCAGGCATGTGAGGGATCTAGAGGTTGACAGCATGTCTTCTTAACGGGAGTCCAGGTGGCCATCTCCACAAATGGACTTTTCAGAATCCTTGGGTGGCACCGTAGTCGGAAACCAATTCTGGTTATCGCTTCTCGGCCTTTTGGCTAAGATCAAGTGTAGTATCTGTTCTTATCAGTTTAATATCTGATACGTCCCCTATCTGGGGACCATATATTAAATGGATTTTTAGAACAGGGAGATGGAAAAAGAGCTTGCTCTGTCCACTCCACGCATTGACCTGGTATTGCAGTATCTCCAGGACCGGTGCACCCCTTCTTTAATGCAGTTTCTAAAATCAGAAAGAATTGAATTCAATGCTTTTTGTTCATTTTGCTTGTTTGTCGGATTTTGGGATGGACTCTTTGGCTTTGCTTTTCTTCTCCTCATTGGATTTTTCATGTTAAAAGTTGCAGAAGCCAGATGACAAGCTCATTTTGGTTCAACTTCAGCAACTGTGCATTGCATTGCCATGTAATGTAATGTAATGCAATGCTATCTATCTAGCTCTCCCTCTATACTTCCTTTTGGATAAACAGACATATTAGGCAAGCATTTTGGAGCTTTCACCTAAATAACTACAGGTGGTGAGATAAGCTACACAATATAATTGACCTTTCAGTATATTGTTGCACACACACCATCTATTTAGCAAATGCCCTTGTTATCAACAGCAGCCTTTTAAACTCACCTGAGCTAACAGGTATGTGAGCTGGTTACTCTGCTGCGCTTAAAATTTCTTTTTTGGTTTGCTACAATGCCTTTTCTGAAACGTTGTCTCCCTCTGCTGGAACACTGACTTCTTTCATTTAATGCCTGCAGACTATAAAAGAGAAACCAACCCAAAAAGTTTGGTTGATTAGTCTGTGGCATTCTTTTAAACTGTTGCTTATGGCGGTCTCTGTGAGCTTCTCAGTGACATTCAGCCATCCAGGTATCCCGCCTGCAGTAGACGGAATGTGGCAATGGAACGCTGGCTGCGCGTGTCATAATAGGCTCTGAGCCTTTATATACCTGCGCACAGCAGCAGCCACCTTCAGTCTGCTGCTGGACAGCCAGCAGCAGCAGGAGAGGTAATTAATCAGCAACCCTCCTGCTAAGGGTAGACAGCTGCTCGTTCCACCCCCCCCCCCGCCTTAATTGGTTCTCCTCCCTTCCAACGGTGTTGAGGCGGGTGGGAACAGCCGGGGGTTGAGGGTACTGTGCTAAAAGAGGTGGAGTTATGCAGATCTAAAACGCGTGGATTGCAGCAGCAGCAAGCCGAAAAGTGCAGGCATGTGAGGGATCTAGAGGTTGACAGCATGTCTTCTTAACGGGAGTCCAGGTGGCCATCTCCACAAATGGACTTTTCAGAATCCTTGGGTGGCACCGTAGTCGGAAACCAATTCTGGTTATCGCTTCTCGGCCCTTTGGCTAAGATCAAGTGTAGTATCTGTTCTTATCAGTTTAATATCTGATACGTCCCCTATCTGGGGACCATATATTAAATGGATTTTTAGAACAGGGAGATGGAAAAAGAGCTTGCTCTGTCCACTCCACGCTTTGACCTGGTATTGCAGTATCTCCAGGACCGGTGCACCCCTTCTTTAATGCAGTTTCTAAAATCAGAAAGAATTGAATTCAATGCTTTTTGTTCATTTTGCTTGTTTGTCGGATTTTGGGATGGACTCTTTGGCTTTGCTTTTCTTCTCCTCATTGGATTTTTCATGTTAAAAGTTGCAGAAGCCAGATGACAAGCTCATTTTGGTTCAACTTCAGCAACTGTGCATTGCATTGCCATGTAATGTAATGTAATGCAATGCTATCTATCTAGCTCTCCCTCTATACTTCCTTTTGGATAAACAGACATATTAGGCAAGCATTTTGGAGCTTTCACCTAAATAACTACAGGTGGTGAGATAAGCTGCACAATATAATTGACCTTTCAGTATATTGTTGCACACACACCATCTATTTAGCAAATGCCCTTGTTATCAACAGCAGCCTTTTAAACTCACCTGAGCTAACAGGTATGTGAGCTGGTTACTCTGCTGCGCTTAAAATTTCTTTTTTGGTTTGCTACAATGCCTTTTCTGAAACGTTGTCTCCCTCTGCTGGAACACTGACTTCTTTCATTTAATGCCTGCAGACTATAAAAGAGAAACCAACCCAAAAAGTTTGGTTGATTAGTCTGTGGCATTCTTTTAAACTGTTGCTTATGGCGGTCTCTGTGAGCTTCTCAGTGACATTCAGCCATCCAGGTATCCCGCCTGCAGTAGACGGAATGTGGCAATGGAACGCTGGCTGCGCGTGTCATAATAGGCTCTGAGCCTTTATATACCTGCGCACAGCAGCAGCCACCTTCAGTCTGCTGCTGGACAGCCAGCAGCAGCAGCAGCAGGAGAGGTAATTAATCAGCAACCCTCCTGCTAAGGGTAGACAGCTGCTCGTTCCACCCCCCCCCCGCCTTAATTGGTTCTCCTCCCTTCCAACGGTGTTGAGGCGGGTGGGAACAGCCGGGGGTTGAGGGTACTGTGCTAAAAGAGGTGGAGTTATGCAGATCTAAAACGCGTGGATTGCAGCAGCAGCAAGCCGAAAAGTGCAGGCATGTGAGGGATCTAGAGGTTGACAGCATGTCTTCTTAACGGGAGTCCAGGTGGCCATCTCCACAAATGGACTTTTCAGAATCCTTGGGTGGCACCGTAGTCGGAAACTAATTCTGGTTATCGCTTCTCGGCCTTTTGGCTAAGATCAAGTGTAGTATCTGTTCTTATCAGTTTAATATCTGATACGTCCCCTATCTGGGGACCATATATTAAATGGATTTTTAGAACAGGGAGATGGAAAAAGAGCTTGCTCTGTCCACTCCACGCATTGACCTGGTATTGCAGTATCTCCAGGACCGGTGCACCCCTTCTTTAATGCAGTTTCTAAAATCAGAAAGAATTGAATTCAATGCTTTTTGTTCATTTTGCTTGTTTGTCGGATTTTGGGATGGACTCTTTGGCTTTGCTTTTCTTCTCCTCATTGGATTTTTCATGTTAAAAGTTGCAGAAGCCAGATGACAAGCTCATTTTGGTTCAACTTCAGCAACTGTGCATTGCATTGCCATGTAATGTAATGTAATGCAATGCTATCTATCTAGCTCTCCCTCTATACTTCCTTTTGGATAAACAGACATATTAGGCAAGCATTTTGGAGCTTTCACCTAAATAACTACAGGTGGTGAGATAAGCTGCACAATATAATTGACCTTTCAGTATATTGTTGCACACACACCATCTATTTAGCAAATGCCCTTGTTATCAACAGCAGCCTTTTAAACTCACCTGAGCTAACAGGTATGTGAGCTGGTTACTCTGCTGCGCTTAAAATTTCTTTTTTGGTTTGCTACAATGCCTTTTCTGAAACGTTGTCTCCCTCTGCTGGAACACTGACTTCTTTCATTTAATGCCTGCAGACTATAAAAGAGAAACCAACCCAAAAAGTTTGGTTGATTAGTCTGTGGCATTCTTTTAAACGGTTGCTTATGGCGGTCTCTGTGAGCTTCTCAGTGACATTCAGCCATCCAGGTATCCCGCCTGCAGTAGACGGAATGTGGCAATGGAACGCTGGCTGCGCGTGTCATAATAGGCTCTGAGCCTTTATATACCTGCGCACAGCAGCAGCCACCTTCAGTCTGCTGCTGGACAGCCAGCAGCAGCAGCAGCAGGAGAGGTAATTAATCAGCAACCCTCCTGCTAAGGGTAGACAGCTGCTCGTTCCACCCCCCCCCCCGCCTTAATTGGTTCTCCTCCCTTCCAACGGTGTTGAGGCGGGTGGGAACAGCCGGGGGTTGAGGGTACTGTGCTAAAAGAGGTGGAGTTATGCAGATCTAAAACGCGTGGATTGCAGCAGCAGCAAGCCGAAAAGTGCAGGCATGTGAGGGATCTAGAGGTTGACAGCATGTCTTCTTAACGGGAGTCCAGGTGGCCATCTCCACAAATGGACTTTTCAGAATCCTTGGGTGGCACCGTAGTCGGAAACCAATTCTGGTTATCGCTTCTCGGCCTTTTGGCTAAGATCAAGTGTAGTATCTGTTCTTATCAGTTTAATATCTGATACGTCCCCTATCTGGGGACCATATATTAAATGGATTTTTAGAACAGGGAGATGGAAAAAGAGCTTGCTCTGTCCACTCCACGCATTGACCTGGTATTGCAGTATCTCCAGGACCGGTGCACCCCTTCTTTAATGCAGTTTCTAAAATCAGAAAGAATTGAATTCAATGCTTTTTGTTCATTTTGCTTGTTTGTCGGATTTTGGGATGGACTCTTTGGCTTTGCTTTTCTTCTCCTCATTGGATTTTTCATGTTAAAAGTTGCAGAAGCCAGATGACAAGCTCATTTTGGTTCAACTTCAGCAACTGTGCATTGCATTGCCATGTAATGTAATGTAATGCAATGCTATCTATCTAGCTCTCCCTCTATACTTCCTTTTGGATAAACAGACATATTAGGCAAGCATTTTGGAGCTTTCACCTAAATAACTACAGGTGGTGAGATAAGCTGCACAATATAATTGACCTTTCAGTATATTGTTGCACACACACCATCTATTTAGCAAATGCCCTTGTTATCAACAGCAGCCTTTTAAACTCACCTGAGCTAACAGGTATGTGAGCTGGTTACTCTGCTGCGCTTAAAATTTCTTTTTTGGTTTGCTACAATGCCTTTTCTGAAACGTTGTCTCCCTCTGCTGGAACACTGACTTCTTTCATTTAATGCTTGCAGACTATAAAAGAGAAACCAACCCAAAAAGTTTGGTTGATTAGTCTGTGGCATTCTTTTAAACTGTTGCTTATGGCGGTCTCTGTGAGCTTCTCAGTGACATTCAGCCATCCAGGTATCCCGCCTGCAGTAGACGGAATGTGGCAATGGAACGATGGCTGCGCGTGTCATAATAGGCTCTGAGCCTTTATATACCTGCGCACAGCAGCAGCCACCTTCAGTCTGCTGCTGGACAGCCAGCAGCAGCAGCAGCAGGAGAGGTAATTAATCAGCAACCCTCCTGCTAAGGGTAGACAGCTGCTCGTTCCACCCCCCCCCCCGCCTTAATTGGTTCTCCTCCCTTCCAACGGTGTTGAGGCGGGTGGGAACAGCCGGGGGTTGAGGGTACTGTGCTAAAAGAGGTGGAGTTATGCAGATCTAAAACGCGTGGATTGCAGCAGCAGCAAGCCGAAAAGTGCAGGCATGTGAGGGATCTAGAGGTTGACAGCATGTCTTCTTAACGGGAGTCCAGGTGGCCATCTCCACAAATGGACTTTTCAGAATCCTTGGGTGGCACCGTAGTCGGAAACCAATTCTGGTTATCGCTTCTCGGCCTTTTGGCTAAGATCAAGTGTAGTATCTGTTCTTATCAGTTTATATCTGATACGTCCCCTATCTGGGGACCATATATTAAATGGATTTTTAGAACAGGGAGATGGAAAAAGAGCTTGCTCTGTCCACTCCACGCATTGACCTGGTATTGCAGTATCTCCAGGACCGGTGCACCCCTTCTTTAATGCAGTTTCTAAAATCAGAAAGAATTGAATTCAATGCTTTTTGTTCATTTTGCTTGTTTGTCGGATTTTGGGATGGACTCTTTGGCTTTGCTTTTCTTCTCCTCATTGGATTTTTCATGTTAAAAGTTGCAGAAGCCAGATGACAAGCTCATTTTGGTTCAACTTCAGCAACTGTGCATTGCATTGCCATGTAATGTAATGTAATGCAATGCTATCTATCTAGCTCTCCCTCTATACTTCCTTTTGGATAAACAGACATATTAGGCAAGCATTTTGGAGCTTTCACCTAAATAACTACAGGTGGTGAGATAAGCTGCACAATATAATTGACCTTTCAGTATATTGTTGCACACACACCATCTATTTAGCAAATGCCCTTGTTATCAACAGCAGCCTTTTAAACTCACCTGAGCTAACAGGTATGTGAGCTGGTTACTCTGCTGTGCTTAAAATTTCTTTTTTGGTTTGCTACAATGCCTTTTCTGAAACGTTGTCTCCCTCTGCTGGAACACTGACTTCTTTCATTTAATGCCTGCAGACTATAAAAGAGAAACCAACCCAAAAAGTTTGGTTGATTAGTCTGTGGCATTCTTTTAAACTGTTGCTTATGGCGGTCTCTGTGAGCTTCTCAGTGACATTCAGCCATCCAGGTATCCCGCCTGCAGTAGACGGAATGTGGCAATGGAACGCTGGCTGCGCGTGTCATAATAGGCTCTGAGCCTTTATATACCTGCGCACAGCAGCAGCCACCTTCAGTCTGCTGCTGGACAGCCAGCAGCAGCAGCAGCAGGAGAGGTAATTAATCAGCAACCCTCCTGCTAAGGGTAGACAGCTGCTCGTTCCACCCCCCCCCCCCCGCCTTAATTGGTTCTCCTCCCTTCCAACGGTGTTGAGGCGGGTGGGAACAGCCGGGGGTTGAGGGTACTGTGCTAAAAGAGGTGGAGTTATGCAGATCTAAAACGCGTGGATTGCAGCAGCAGCAAGCCGAAAAGTGCAGGCATGTGAGGGATCTAGAGGTTGACAGCATGTCTTCTTAACGGGAGTCCAGGTGGCCATCTCCACAAATGGACTTTTCAGAATCCTTGGGTGGCACCGTAGTCGGAAACCAATTCTGGTTATCGCTTCTCGGCCTTTTGGCTAAGATCAAGTGTAGTATCTGTTCTTATCAGTTTAATATCTGATACGTCCCCTATCTGGGGACCATATATTAAATGGATTTTTAGAACAGGGAGATGGAAAAAGAGCTTGCTCTGTCCACTCCACGCATTGACCTGGTATTGCAGTATCTCCAGGACCGGTGCACCCCTTCTTTAATGCAGTTTCTAAAATCAGAAAGAATTGAATTCAATGCTTTTTGTTCATTTTGCTTGTTTGTCGGATTTTGGGATGGACTCTTTGGCTTTGCTTTTCTTCTCCTCATTGGATTTTTCATGTTAAAAGTTGCAGAAGCCAGATGACAAGCTCATTTTGGTTCAACTTCAGAAACTGTGCATTGCATTGCCATGTAATGTAATGTAATGCAATGCTATCTATCTAGCTCTCCCTCTATACTTCCTTTTGGATAAACAGACATATTAGGCAAGCATTTTGGAGCTTTCACCTAAATAACTACAGGTGGTGAGATAAGCTGCACAATATAATTGACCTTTCAGTATATTGTTGCACACACACCATCTATTTAGCAAATGCCCTTGTTATCAACAGCAGCCTTTTAAACTCACCTGAGCTAACAGGTATGTGAGCTGGTTACTCTGCTGCGCTTAAAATTTCTTTTTTGGTTTGCTACAATGCCTTTTCTGAAACGTTGTCTCCCTCTGCTGGAACACTGACTTCTTTCATTTAATGCCTGCAGACTATAAAAGAGAAACCAACCCAAAAAGTTTGGTTGATTAGTCTGTGGCATTCTTTTAAACTGTTGCTTATGGCGGTCTCTGTGAGCTTCTCAGTGACATTCAGCCATCCAGGTATCCCGCCTGCAGTAGACGGAATGTGGCAATGGAACGCTGGCTGCGCGTGTCATAATAGGCTCTGAGCCTTTATATACCTGCGCACAGCAGCAGCCACCTTCAGTCTGCTGCTGGACAGCCAGCAGCAGCAGCAGCAGGAGAGGTAATTAATCAGCAACCCTCCTGCTAAGGGTAGACAGCTGCTCGTTCCACCCCCCCCCCGCCTTAATTGGTTCTCCTCCCTTCCAACGGTGTTGAGGCGGGTGGGAACAGCCGGGGGTTGAGGGTACTGTGCTAAAAGAGGTGGAGTTATGCAGATCTAAAACGCGTGGATTGCAGCAGCAGCAAGCCGAAAAGTGCAGGCATGTTAGGGATCTAGAGGTTGACAGCATGTCTTCTAAACGGGAGTCCAGGTGGCCATCTCCACAAATGGACTTTTCAGAATCCTTGGGTGGCACCGTAGTCGGAAACCAATTCTGGTTATCGCTTCTCGGCCTTTTGGCTAAGATCAAGTGTAGTATCTGTTCTTATCAGTTTAATATCTGATACGTCCCCTATCTGGGGACCATATATTAAATGGATTTTTAGAACAGGGAGATGGAAAAAGAGCTTGCTCTGTCCACTCCACGCATTGACCTGGTATTGCAGTATCTCCAGGACCGGTGCACCCCTTCTTTAATGCAGTTTCTAAAATCAGAAAGAATTGAATTCAATGCTTTTTGTTCATTTTGCTTGTTTGTCGGATTTTGGGATGGACTCTTTGGCTTTGCTTTTCTTCTCCTCATTGGATTTTTCATGTTAAAAGTTGCAGAAGCCAGATGACAAGCTCATTTTGGTTCAACTTCAGCAACTGTGCATTGCATTGCCATGTAATGTAATGTAATGCAATGCTATCTATCTAGCTCTCCCTCTATACTTCCTTTTGGATAAACAGACATATTAGGCAAGCATTTTGGAGCTTTCACCTAAATAACTACAGGTGGTGAGATAAGCTGCACAATATAATTGACCTTTCAGTATATTGTTGCACACACACCATCTATTTAGCAAATGCCCTTGTTATCAACAGCAGCCTTTTAAACTCACCTGAGCTAACAGGTATGTGAGCTGGTTACTCTGCTGCGCTTAAAATTTCTTTTTTGGTTTGCTACAATGCCTTTTCTGAAACGTTGTCTCCCTCTGCTGGAACACTGACTTCTTTCATTTAATGCCTGCAGTCTATAAAAGAGAAACCAACCCAAAAAGTTTGGTTGATTAGTCTGTGGCATTCTTTTAAACTGTTGCTTATGGCGGTCTCTGTGAGCTTCTCAGTGACATTCAGCCATCCAGGTATCCCGCCTGCAGTAGACGGAATGTGGCAATGGAACGCTGGCTGCGCGTGTCATAATAGGCTCTGAGCCTTTATATACCTGCGCACAGCAGCAGCCACCTTCAGTCTGCTGCTGGACAGCCAGCAGCAGCAGCAGCAGGAGAGGTAATTAATCAGCAACCCTCCTGCTAAGGGTAGACAGCTGCTCGTTCCACCCCACCCCCCGCCTTAATTGGTTCTCCTCCCTTCCAACGGTGTTGAGGCGGGTGGGAACAGCCGGGGGTTGAGGGTAGTGTGCTAAAAGAGGTGGAGTTATGCAGATCTAAAACGCGTGGATTGCAGCAGCAGCAAGCCGAAAAGTGCAGGCATGTGAGGGATCTAGAGGTTGACAGCATGTCTTCTTAACGGGAGTCCAGGTGGCCATCTCCACAAATGGACTTTTCAGAATCCTTGGGTGGCACCGTAGTCGGAAACCAATTCTGGTTATCGCTTCTCGGCTTTTTGGCTAAGATCAAGTGTAGTATCTGTTCTTATCAGTTTAATATCTGATACGTCCCCTATCTGGGGACCATATATTAAATGGATTTTTAGAACAGGGAGATGGAAAAAGAGCTTGCTCTGTCCACTCCACGCATTGACCTGGTATTGCAGTATCTCCAGGACCGGTGCACCCCTTCTTTAATGCAGTTTCTAAAATCAGAAAGAATTGAATTCAATGCTTTTTGTTCATTTTGCTTGTTTGTCGGATTTTGGGATGGACTCTTTGGCTTTGCTTTCTTCTCCTCATTGGATTTTTCATGTTAAAAGTTGCAGAAGCCAGATGACAAGCTCATTTTGGTTCAACTTCAGCAACTGTGCATTGCATTGCCATGTAATGTAATGTAATGCAATGCTATCTATCTAGCTCTCCCTCTATACTTCCTTTTGGATAAACAGACATATTAGGCAAGCATTTTGGAGCTTTCACCTAAATAACTACAGGTGGTGAGATAAGCTGCACAATATAATTGACCTTTCAGTATATTGTTGCACACACACCATCTATTTAGCAAATGCCCTTGTTATCAACAGCAGCCTTTTAAACTCACCTGAGCTAACAGGTATGTGAGCTGGTTACTCTGCTGCGCTTAAAATTTCTTTTTTGGTTTGCTACAATGCCTTTTCTGAAACGTTGTCTCCCTCTGCTGGAACACTGACTTCTTTCATTTAATGCCTGCAGACTATAAAAGAGAAACCAACCCAAAAAGTTTGGTTGATTAGTCTGTGGCATTCTTTTAAACTGTTGCTTATGGCGGTCTCTGTGAGCTTCTCAGTGACATTCAGCCATCCAGGTATCCCGCCTGCAGTAGACGGAATGTGGCAATGGAACGCTGGCTGCGCGTGTCATAATAGGCTCTGAGCCTTTATATACCTGCGCACAGCAGCAGCCACCTTCAGTCTGCTGCTGGACAGCCAGCAGCAGCAGCAGCAGGAGAGGTAATTAATCAGCAACCCTCCTGCTAAGGGTAGACAGCTGCTCGTTCCACCCCCCCCCGCCTTAATTGGTTCTCCTCCCTTCCAACGGTGTTGAGGCGGGTGGGAACAGCCGGGGGTTGAGGGTACTGTGCTAAAAGAGGTGGAGTTATGCAGATCTAAAACGCGTGGATTGCAGCAGCAGCAAGCCGAAAAGTGCAGGCATGTGAGGGATCTAGAGGTTGACAGCATGTCTTCTTAACGGGAGTCCAGGTGGCCATCTCCACAAATGGACTTTTCAGAATCCTTGGGTGGCACCGTAGTCGGAAACCAATTCTGGTTATCGCTTCTCGGCCTTTTGGCTAAGATCAAGTGTAGTATCTGTTCTTATCAGTTTAATATCTGATACGTCCCCTATCTGGGGACCATATATTAAATGGATTTTTAGAACAGGGAGATGGAAAAAGAGCTTGCTCTGTCCACTCCACGCATTGACCTGGTATTGCAGTATCTCCAGGACCGGTGCACCCCTTCTTTAATGCAGTTTCTAAAATCAGAAAGAATTGAATTCAATGCTTTTTGTTCATTTTGCTTGTTTGTCGGATTTTGGGATGGACTCTTTGGCTTTGCTTTTCTTCTCCTCATTGGATTTTTCATGTTAAAAGTTGCAGAAGCCAGATGACAAGCTCATTTTGGTTCAACTTCAGCAACTGTGCATTGCATTGCCATGTAATGTAATGTAATGCAATGCTATCTATCTAGCTCTCCCTCTATACTTCCTTTTGGATAAACAGACATATTAGGCAAGCATTTTGGAGCTTTCACCTAAATAACTACAGGTGGTGAGATAAGCTGCACAATATAATTGACCTTTCAGTATATTGTTGCACACACACCATCTATTTAGCAAATGCCCTTGTTATCAACAGCAGCCTTTTAAACTCACCTGAGCTAACAGGTATGTGAGCTGGTTACTCTGCTGCGCTTAAAATTTCTTTTTTGGTTTGCTACAATGCCTTTTCTGAAACGTTGTCTCCCTCTGCTGGAACACTGACTTCTTTCATTTAATGCCTGCAGACTATAAAAGAGAAACCAACCCAAAAAGTTTGGTTGATTAGTCTGTGGCATTCTTTTAAACTGTTGCTTATGGCGGTCTCTGTGAGCTTCTCAGTGACATTCAGCCATCCAGGTATCCCGCCTGCAGTAGACGGAATGTGGCAATGGAACGCTGGCTGCGCGTGTCATAATAGGCTCTGAGCCTTTATATACCTGCGCACAGCCGCAGCCACCTTCAGTCTGCTGCTGGACAGCCAGCAGCAGCAGCAGCAGGAGAGGTAATTAATCAGCAACCCTCCTGCTAAGGGTAGACAGCTGCTCGTTCCACCCCCCCCCCGCCTTAATTGGTTCTCCTCCCTTCCAACGGTGTTGAGGCGGGTGGGAACAGCTGGGGGTTGAGGGTACTGTGCTAAAAGAGGTGGAGTTATGCAGATCTAAAACGCGTGGATTGCAGCAGCAGCAAGCCGAAAAGTGCAGGCATGTTAGGGATCTAGAGGTTGACAGCATGTCTTCTTAACGGGAGTCCAGGTGGCCATCTCCACAAATGGACTTTTCAGAATCCTTGGGTGGCACCGTAGTCGGAAACCAATTCTGGTTATCGCTTCTCGGCCTTTTGGCTAAGATCAAGTGTAGTATCTGTTCTTATCAGTTTAATATCTGATACGTCCCCTATCTGGGGACCATATATTAAATGGATTTTTAGAACAGGGAGATGGAAAAAGAGCTTGCTCTGTCCACTCCACGCATTGACCTGGTATTGCAGTATCTCCAGGACCGGTGCACCCCTTCTTTAATGCAGTTTCTAAAATCAGAAAGAATTGAATTCAATGCTTTTTGTTCATTTTGCTTGTTTGTCGGATTTTGGGATGGACTCTTTGGCTTTGCTTTTCTTCTCCTCATTGGATTTTTCATGTTAAAAGTTGCAGAAGCCAGATGACAAGCTCATTTTGGTTCAACTTCAGAAACTGTGCATTGCATTGCCATGTAATGTAATGTAATGCAATGCTATCTATCTAGCTCTCCCTCTATACTTCCTTTTGGATAAACAGACATATTAGGCAAGCATTTTGGAGCTTTCACCTAAATAACTACAGGTGGTGAGATAAGCTGCACAATATAATTGACCTTTCAGTATATTGTTGCACACACACCATCTATTTAGCAAATGCCCTTGTTATCAACAGCAGCCTTTTAAACTCACCTGAGCTAACAGGTATGTGAGCTGGTTACTCTGCTGCGCTTAAAATTTCTTTTTTGGTTTGCTACAATGCCTTTTCTGAAACGTTGTCTCCCTCTGCTGGAACACTGACTTCTTTCATTTAATGCCTGCAGACTATAAAAGAGAAACCAACCCAAAAAGTTTGGTTGATTAGTCTGTGGCATTCTTTTAAACTGTTGCTTATGGCGGTCTCTGTGAGCTTCTCAGTGACATTCAGCCATCCAGGTATCCCGCCTGCAGTAGACGGAATGTGGCAATGGAACGCTGGCTGCGCGTGTCATAATAGGCTCTGAGCCTTTATATACCTGCGCACAGCAGCAGCCACCTTCAGTCTGCTGCTGGACAGCCAGCAGCAGCAGCAGCAGGAGAGGTAATTAATCAGCAACCCTCCTGCTAAGGGTAGACAGCTGCTCGTTCCACCCCCCCCCGCCTTAATTGGTTCTCCTCCCTTCCAACGGTGTTGAGGCGGGTGGGAACAGCCGGGGGTTGAGGGTACTGTGCTAAAAGAGGTGGAGTTATGCAGATCTAAAACGCGTGGATTGCAGCAGCAGCAAGCCGAAAAGTGCAGGCATGTGAGGGATCTAGAGGTTGACAGCATGTCTTCTTAACGGGAGTCCAGGTGGCCATC
Source organism: Phyllobates terribilis (assembly GCF_046119375.1). NCBI lineage: Eukaryota > Metazoa > Chordata > Amphibia > Anura > Dendrobatidae > Phyllobates > Phyllobates terribilis. The sequence goes on along the minus strand of NW_027362800.1, from coordinate 8,249,893 downwards.
TCCACAAATGGACTTTTCAGAATCCTTGGGTGGCACCGTAGTCGGAAACCAATTCTGGTTATCGCTTCTCGGCCTTTTGGCTAAGGTCAAGTGTAGTATCTGTTCTTATCAGTTTAATATCTGATACGTCCCCTATCTGGGGACCATATATTAAATGGATTTTTAGAACAGGGAGATGGAAAAAGAGCTTGCTCTGTCCACTCCACGCATTGACCTGGTATTGCAGTATCTCCAGGACCGGTGCACCCCTTCTTTAATGCAGTTTCTAAAATCAGAAAGAATTGAATTCAATGCTTTTTGTTCATTTTGCTTGTTTGTCGGATTTTGGGATGGACTCTTTGGCTTTGCTTTTCTTCTCCTCATTGGATTTTTCATGTTAAAAGTTGCAGAAGCCAGATGACAAGCTCATTTTGGTTCAACTTCAGCAACTGTGCATTGCATTGCCATGTAATGTAATGTAATGCAATGCTATCTATCTAGCTCTCCCTCTATACTTCGTTTTGGATAAACAGACATATTAGGCAAGCATTTTGGAGCTTTCACCTAAATAACTACAGGTGGTGAGATAAGCTGCACAATATAATTGACCTTTCAGTATATTGTTGCACACACACCATCTATTTAGCAAATGCCCTTGTTATCAACAGCAGCCTTTTAAACTCACCTGAGCTAACAGGTATGTGAGCTGGTTACTCTGCTGCGCTTAAAATTTCTTTTTTGGTTTGCTACAATGCCTTTTCTGAAACGTTGTCTCCCTCTGCTGGAACACTGACTTCTTTCATTTAATGCCTGCAGTCTATAAAAGAGAAACCAACCCAAAAAGTTTGGTTGATTAGTCTGTGGCATTCTTTTAAACTGTTGCTTATGGCGGTCTCTGTGAGCTTCTCAGTGACATTCAGCCATCCAGGTATCCCGCCTGCAGTAGACGGAATGTGGCAATGGAACGCTGGCTGCGCGTGTCATAATAGGCTCTGAGCCTTTATATACCTGCGCACAGCAGCAGCCACCTTCAGTCTGCTGCTGGACAGCCAGCAGCAGCAGCAGCAGGAGAGGTAATTAATCAGCAACCCTCCTGCTAAGGGTAGACAGCTGCTCGTTCCACCCCCCCCCGCCTTAATTGGTTCTCCTCCCTTCCAACGGTGTTGAGGCGGGTGGGAACAGCCGGGGGTTGAGGGTACTGTGCTAAAAGAGGTGGAGTTATGCAGATCTAAAACGCGTGGATTGCAGCAGCAGCAAGCCGAAAAGTGCAGGCATGTTAGGGATCTAGAGGTTGACAGCATGTCTTCTTAACGGGAGTCCAGGTGGCCATCTCCACAAATGGACTTTTCAGAATCCTTGGGTGGCACCGTAGTCGGAAACCAATTCTGGTTATCGCTTCTCGGCCTTTTGGCTAAGATCAAGTGTAGTATCTGTTCTTATCAGTTTAATATCTGATACGTCCCCTATCTGGGGACCATATATTAAATGGATTTTTAGAACAGGGAGATGGAAAAAGAGCTTGCTCTGTCCACTCCACGCATTGACCTGGTATTGCAGTATCTCCAGGACCGGTGCACCCCTTCTTTAATGCAGTTTCTAAAATCAGAAAGAATTGAATTCAATGCTTTTTGTTCATTTTGCTTGTTTGTCGGATTTTGGGATGGACTCTTTGGCTTTGCTTTTCTTCTCCTCATTGGATTTTTCATGTTAAAAGTTGCAGAAGCCAGATGACAAGCTCATTTTGGTTCAACTTCAGAAACTGTGCATTGCATTGCCATGTAATGTAATGTAATGCAATGCTATCTATCTAGCTCTCCCTCTATACTTCCTTTTGGATAAACAGACATATTAGGCAAGCATTTTGGAGCTTTCACCTAAATAACTACAGGTGGTGAGATAAGCTGCACAATATAATTGACCTTTCAGTATATTGTTGCACACACACCATCTATTTAGCAAATGCCCTTGTTATCAACAGCAGCCTTTTAAACTCACCTGAGCTAACAGGTATGTGAGCTGGTTACTCTGCTGCGCTTAAAATTTCTTTTTTGGTTTGCTACAATGCCTTTTCTGAAACGTTGTCTCCCTCTGCTGGAACACTGACTTCTTTCATTTAATGCCTGCAGACTATAAAAGAGAAACCAACCCAAAAAGTTTGGTTGATTAGTCTGTGGCATTCTTTTAAACTGTTGCTTATGGCGGTCTCTGTGAGCTTCTCAGTGACATTCAGCCATCCAGGTATCCCGCCTGCAGTAGACGGAATGTGGCAATGGAACGCTGGCTGCGCGTGTCATAATAGGCTCTGAGCCTTTATATACCTGCGCACAGCAGCAGCCACCTTCAGTCTGCTGCTGGACAGCCAGCAGCAGCAGCAGCAGGAGAGGTAATTAATCAGCAACCCTCCTGCTAAGGGTAGACAGCTGCTCGTTCCACCCCCCCCCGCCTTAATTGGTTCTCCTCCCTTCCAACGGTGTTGAGGCGGGTGGGAACAGCCGGGGGTTGAGGGTACTGTGCTAAAAGAGGTGGAGTTATGCAGATCTAAAACGCGTGGATTGCAGCAGCAGCAAGCCGAAAAGTGCAGGCATGTGAGGGATCTAGAGGTTGACAGCATGTCTTCTTAACGGGAGTCCAGGTGGCCATCTCCACAAATGGACTTTTCAGAATCCTTGGGTGGCACCGTAGTCGGAAACCAATTCTGGTTATCGCTTCTCGGCCTTTTGGCTAAGGTCAAGTGTAGTATCTGTTCTTATCAGTTTAATATCTGATACGTCCCCTATCTGGGGACCATATATTAAATGGATTTTTAGAACAGGGAGATGGAAAAAGAGCTTGCTCTGTCCACTCCACGCATTGACCTGGTATTGCAGTATCTCCAGGACCGGTGCACCCCTTCTTTAATGCAGTTTCTAAAATCAGAAAGAATTGAATTCAATGCTTTTTGTTCATTTTGCTTGTTTGTCGGATTTTGGGATGGACTCTTTGGCTTTGCTTTTCTTCTCCTCATTGGATTTTTCATGTTAAAAGTTGCAGAAGCCAGATGACAAGCTCATTTTGGTTCAACTTCAGCAACTGTGCATTGCATTGCCATGTAATGTAATGTAATGCAATGCTATCTATCTAGCTCTCCCTCTATACTTCGTTTTGGATAAACAGACATATTAGGCAAGCATTTTGGAGCTTTCACCTAAATAACTACAGGTGGTGAGATAAGCTGCACAATATAATTGACCTTTCAGTATATTGTTGCACACACACCATCTATTTAGCAAATGCCCTTGTTATCAACAGCAGCCTTTTAAACTCACCTGAGCTAACAGGTATGTGAGCTGGTTACTCTGCTGCGCTTAAAATTTCTTTTTTGGTTTGCTACAATGCCTTTTCTGAAACGTTGTCTCCCTCTGCTGGAACACTGACTTCTTTCATTTAATGCCTGCAGTCTATAAAAGAGAAACCAACCCAAAAAGTTTGGTTGATTAGTCTGTGGCATTCTTTTAAACTGTTGCTTATGGCGGTCTCTGTGAGCTTCTCAGTGACATTCAGCCATCCAGGTATCCCGCCTGCAGTAGACGGAATGTGGCAATGGAACGCTGGCTGCGCGTGTCATAATAGGCTCTGAGCCTTTATATACCTGCGCACAGCAGCAGCCACCTTCAGTCTGCTGCTGGACAGCCAGCAGCAGCAGCAGCAGGAGAGGTAATTAATCAGCAACCCTCCTGCTAAGGGTAGACAGCTGCTCGTTCCACCCCCCCCCGCCTTAATTGGTTCTCCTCCCTTCCAACGGTGTTGAGGCGGGTGGGAACAGCCGGGGGTTGAGGGTACTGTGCTAAAAGAGGTGGAGTTATGCAGATCTAAAACGCGTGGATTGCAGCAGCAGCAAGCCGAAAAGTGCAGGCATGTGAGGGATCTAGAGGTTGACAGCATGTCTTCTTAACGGGAGTTCAGGTGGCCATCTCCACAAATGGACTTTTCAGAATCCTTGGGTGGCACCGTAGTCGGAAACCAATTCTGGTTATCGCTTCTCGGCCTTTTGGCTAAGATCAAGTGTAGTATCTGTTCTTATCAGTTTAATATCTGATACGTCCCCTATCTGGGGACCATATATTAAATGGATTTTTAGAACAGGGAGATGGAAAAAGAGCTTGCTCTGTCCACTCCACGCATTGACCTGGTATTGCAGTATCTCCAGGACCGGTGCACCCCTTCTTTAATGCAGTTTCTAAAATCAGAAAGAATTGAATTCAATGCTTTTTGTTCATTTTGCTTGTTTGTCGGATTTTGGGATGGACTCTTTGGCTTTGCTTTCTTCTCCTCATTGGATTTTTCATGTTAAAAGTTGCAGAAGCCAGATGACAAGCTCATTTTGGTTCAACTTCAGCAACTGTGCATTGCATTGCCATGTAATGTAATGTAATGCAATGCTATCTATCTAGCTCTCCCTCTATACTTCCTTTTGGATAAACAGACATATTAGGCAAGCATTTTGGAGCTTTCACCTAAATAACTACAGGTGGTGAGATAAGCTGCACAATATAATTGACCTTTCAGTATATTGTTGCACACACACCATCTATTTAGCAAATGCCCTTGTTATCAACAGCAGCCTTTTAAACTCACCTGAGCTAACAGGTATGTGAGCTGGTTACTCTGCTGCGCTTAAAATTTCTTTTTTGGTTTGCTACAATGCCTTTTCTGAAACGTTGTCTCCCTCTGCTGGAACACTGACTTCTTTCATTTAATGCCTGCAGACTATAAAAGAGAAACCAACCCAAAAAGTTTGGTTGATTAGTCTGTGGCATTCTTTTAAACTGTTGCTTATGGCGGTCTCTGTGAGCTTCTCAGTGACATTCAGCCATCCAGGTATCCCGCCTGCAGTAGACGGAATGTGGCAATGGAACGCTGGCTGCGCGTGTCATAATAGGCTCTGAGCCTTTATATACCTGCGCACAGCAGCAGCCACCTTCAGTCTGCTGCTGGACAGCCAGCAGCAGCAGCAGCAGGAGAGGTAATTAATCAGCAACCCTCCTGCTAAGGGTAGACAGCTGCTCGTTCCACCCCCACCCGCCTTAATTGGTTCTCCTCCCTTCCAACGGTGTTGAGGCGGGTGGGAACAGCCGGGGGTTGAGGGTACTGTGCTAAAAGAGGTGGAGTTATGCAGATCTAAAACGCGTGGATTGCAGCAGCAGCAAGCCGAAAAGTGCAGGCATGTGAGGGATCTAGAGGTTGACAGCATGTCTTCTTAACGGGAGTCCAGGTGGCCATCTCCACAAATGGACTTTTCAGAATCCTTGGGTGGCACCGTAGTCGGAAACCAATTCTGGTTATCGCTTCTCGGCCTTTTGGCTAAGATCAAGTGTAGTATCTGTTCTTATCAGTTTAATATCTGATACGTCCCCTATCTGGGGACCATATATTAAATGGATTTTTAGAACAGGGAGATGGAAAAAGAGCTTGCTCTGTCCACTCCACGCATTGACCTGGTATTGCAGTATCTCCAGGACCGGTGCACCCCTTCTTTAATGCAGTTTCTAAAATCAGAAAGAATTGAATTCAATGCTTTTTGTTCATTTTGCTTGTTTGTCGGATTTTGGGATGGACTCTTTGGCTTTGCTTTTCTTCTCCTCATTGGATTTTTCATGTTAAAAGTTGCAGAAGCCAGATGACAAGCTCATTTTGGTTCAACTTCAGCAACTGTGCATTGCATTGCCATGTAATGTAATGTAATGCAATGCTATCTATCTAGCTCTCCCTCTATACTTCCTTTTGGATAAACAGACATATTAGGCAAGCATTTTGGAGCTTTCACCTAAATAACTACAGGTGGTGAGATAAGCTGCACAATATAATTGACCTTTCAGTATATTGTTGCACACACACCATCTATTTAGCAAATGCCCTTGTTATCAACAGCAGCCTTTTAAACTCACCTGAGCTAACAGGTATGTGAGCTGGTTACTCTGCTGCGCTTAAAATTTCTTTTTTGGTTTGCTACAATGCCTTTTCTGAAACGTTGTCTCCCTCTGCTGGAACACTGACTTCTTTCATTTAATGCCTGCAGACTATAAAAGAGAAACCAACCCAAAAAGTTTGGTTGATTAGTCTGTGGCATTCTTTTAAACTGTTGCTTATGGCGGTCTCTGTGAGCTTCTCAGTGACATTCAGCCATCCAGGTATCCCGCCTGCAGTAGACGGAATGTGGCAATGGAACGCTGGCTGCGCGTGTCATAATAGGCTCTGAGCCTTTATATACCTGCGCACAGCAGCAGCCACCTTCAGTCTGCTGCTGGACAGCCAGCAGCAGCAGCAGCAGGAGAGGTAATTAATCAGCAACCCTCCTGCTAAGGGTAGACAGCTGCTCGTTCCACCCCCCCCCCCCGCCTTAATTGGTTCTCCTCCCTTCCAACGGTGTTGAGGCGGGTGGGAACAGCTGGGGGTTGAGGGTACTGTGCTAAAAGAGGTGGAGTTATGCAGATCTAAAACGCGTGGATTGCAGCAGCAGCAAGCCGAAAAGTGCAGGCATGTGAGGGATCTAGAGGTTGACAGCATGTCTTCTTAACGGGAGTCCAGGTGGCCATCTCCACAAATGGACTTTTCAGAATCCTTGGGTGGCACCGTAGTCGGAAACCAATTCTGGTTATCGCTTCTCGGCCTTTTGGCTAAGATCAAGTGTAGTATCTGTTCTTATCAGTTTAATATCTGATACGTCCCCTATCTGGGGACCATATATTAAATGGATTTTTAGAACAGGGAGATGGAAAAAGAGCTTGCTCTGTCCACTCCACGCATTGACCTGGTATTGCAGTATCTCCAGGACCGGTGCACCCCTTCTTTAATGCAGTTTCTAAAATCAGAAAGAATTGAATTCAATGCTTTTTGTTCATTTTGCTTGTTTGTCGGATTTTGGGATGGACTCTTTGGCTTTGCTTTTCTTCTCCTCATTGGATTTTTCATGTTAAAAGTTGCAGAAGCCAGATGACAAGCTCATTTTGGTTCAACTTCAGCAACTGTGCATTGCATTGCCATGTAATGTAATGTAATGCAATGCTATCTATCTAGCTCTCCCTCTATACTTCCTTTTGGATAAACAGACATATTAGGCAAGCATTTTGGAGCTTTCACCTAAATAACTACAGGTGGTGAGATAAGCTGCACAATATAATTGACCTTTCAGTATATTGTTGCACACACACCATCTATTTAGCAAATGCCCTTGTTATCAACAGCAGCCTTTTAAACTCACCTGAGCTAACAGGTATGTGAGCTGGTTACTCTGCTGCGCTTAAAATTTCTTTTTTGGTTTGCTACAATGCCTTTTCTGAAACGTTGTCTCCCTCTGCTGGAACACTGACTTCTTTCATTTAATGCCTGCAGACTATAAAAGAGAAACCAACCCAAAAAGTTTGGTTGATTAGTCTGTGGCATTCTTTTAAACTGCTGCTTATGGCGGTCTCTGTGAGCTTCTCAGTGACATTCAGCCATCCAGGTATCCCGCCTGCAGTAGACGGAATGTGGCAATGGAACGCTGGCTGCGCGTGTCATAATAGGCTCTGAGCCTTTATATACCTGCGCACAGCAGCAGCCACCTTCAGTCTGCTGCTGGACAGCCAGCAGCAGCAGCAGCAGGAGAGGTAATTAATCAGCAACCCTCCTGCTAAGGGTAGACAGCTGCTCGTTCCACCCCCCCCCCCCCCGCCTTAATTGGTTCTCCTCCCTTCCAACGGTGTTGAGGCGGGTGGGAACAGCCGGGGGTTGAGGGTACTGTGCTAAAAGAGGTGGAGTTATGCAGATCTAAAACGCGTGGATTGCAGCAGCAGCAAGCCGAAAAGTGCAGGCATGTGAGGGATCTAGAGGTTGACAGCATGTCTTCTTAACGGGAGTTCAGGTGGCCATCTCCACAAATGGACTTTTCAGAATCCTTGGGTGGCACCGTAGTCGGAAACCAATTCTGGTTATCGCTTCTCGGCCTTTTGGCTAAGATCAAGTGTAGTATCTGTTCTTATCAGTTTAATATCTGATACGTCCCCTATCTGGGGACCATATATTAAATGGATTTTTAGAACAGGGAGATGGAAAAAGAGCTTGCTCTGTCCACTCCACGCATTGACCTGGTATTGCAGTATCTCCAGGACCGGTGCACCCCTTCTTTAATGCAGTTTCTAAAATCAGAAAGAATTGAATTCAATGCTTTTTGTTCATTTTGCTTGTTTGTCGGATTTTGGGATGGACTCTTTGGCTTTGCTTTCTTCTCCTCATTGGATTTTTCATGTTAAAAGTTGCAGAAGCCAGATGACAAGCTCATTTTGGTTCAACTTCAGCAACTGTGCATTGCATTGCCATGTAATGTAATGTAATGCAATGCTATCTATCTAGCTCTCCCTCTATACTTCCTTTTGGATAAACAGACATATTAGGCAAGCATTTTGGAGCTTTCACCTAAATAACTACAGGTGGTGAGATAAGCTGCACAATATAATTGACCTTTCAGTATATTGTTGCACACACACCATCTATTTAGCAAATGCCCTTGTTATCAACAGCAGCCTTTTAAACTCACCTGAGCTAACAGGTATGTGAGCTGGTTACTCTGCTGCGCTTAAAATTTCTTTTTTGGTTTGCTACAATGCCTTTTCTGAAACGTTGTCTCCCTCTGCTGGAACACTGACTTCTTTCATTTAATGCCTGCAGACTATAAAAGAGAAACCAACCCAAAAAGTTTGGTTGATTAGTCTGTGGCATTCTTTTAAACTGTTGCTTATGGCGGTCTCTGTGAGCTTCTCAGTGACATTCAGCCATCCAGGTATCCCGCCTGCAGTAGACGGAATGTGGCAATGGAACGCTGGCTGCGCGTGTCATAATAGGCTCTGAGCCTTTATATACCTGCGCACAGCAGCAGCCACCTTCAGTCTGCTGCTGGACAGCCAGCAGCAGCAGCAGCAGGAGAGGTAATTAATCAGCAACCCTCCTGCTAAGGGTAGACAGCTGCTCGTTCCACCCCCACCCGCCTTAATTGGTTCTCCTCCCTTCCAACGGTGTTGAGGCGGGTGGGAACAGCCGGGGGTTGAGGGTACTGTGCTAAAAGAGGTGGAGTTATGCAGATCTAAAACGCGTGGATTGCAGCAGCAGCAAGCCGAAAAGTGCAGGCATGTGAGGGATCTAGAGGTTGACAGCATGTCTTCTTAACGGGAGTCCAGGTGGCCATCTCCACAAATGGACTTTTCAGAATCCTTGGGTGGCACCGTAGTCGGAAACCAATTCTGGTTATCGCTTCTCGGCCTTTTGGCTAAGATCAAGTGTAGTATCTGTTCTTATCAGTTTAATATCTGATACGTCCCCTATCTGGGGACCATATATTAAATGGATTTTTAGAACAGGGAGATGGAAAAAGAGCTTGCTCTGTCCACTCCACGCATTGACCTGGTATTGCAGTATCTCCAGGACCGGTGCACCCCTTCTTTAATGCAGTTTCTAAAATCAGAAAGAATTGAATTCAATGCTTTTTGTTCATTTTGCTTGTTTGTCGGATTTTGGGATGGACTCTTTGGCTTTGCTTTTCTTCTCCTCATTGGATTTTTCATGTTAAAAGTTGCAGAAGCCAGATGACAAGCTCATTTTGGTTCAACTTCAGCAACTGTGCATTGCATTGCCATGTAATGTAATGTAATGCAATGCTATCTATCTAGCTCTCCCTCTATACTTCCTTTTGGATAAACAGACATATTAGGCAAGCATTTTGGAGCTTTCACCTAAATAACTACAGGTGGTGAGATAAGCTGCACAATATAATTGACCTTTCAGTATATTGTTGCACACACACCATCTATTTAGCAAATGCCCTTGTTATCAACAGCAGCCTTTTAAACTCACCTGAGCTAACAGGTATGTGAGCTGGTTACTCTGCTGCGCTTAAAATTTCTTTTTTGGTTTGCTACAATGCCTTTTCTGAAACGTTGTCTCCCTCTGCTGGAACACTGACTTCTTTCATTTAATGCCTGCAGACTATAAAAGAGAAACCAACCCAAAAAGTTTGGTTGATTAGTCTGTGGCATTCTTTTAAACTGTTGCTTATGGCGGTCTCTGTGAGCTTCTCAGTGACATTCAGCCATCCAGGTATCCCGCCTGCAGTAGACGGAATGTGGCAATGGAACGCTGGCTGCGCGTGTCATAATAGGCTCTGAGCCTTTATATACCTGCGCACAGCAGCAGCCACCTTCAGTCTGCTGCTGGACAGCCAGCAGCAGCAGCAGCAGGAGAGGTAATTAATCAGCAACCCTCCTGCTAAGGGTAGACAGCTGCTCGTTCCACCCCCCCCCCGCCTTAATTGGTTCTCCTCCCTTCCAACGGTGTTGAGGCGGGTGGGAACAGCTGGGGGTTGAGGGTACTGTGCTAAAAGAGGTGGAGTTATGCAGATCTAAAACGCGTGGATTGCAGCAGCAGCAAGCCGAAAAGTGCAGGCATGTGAGGGATCTAGAGGTTGACAGCATGTCTTCTTAACGGGAGTCCAGGTGGCCATCTCCACAAATGGACTTTTCAGAATCCTTGGGTGGCACCGTAGTCGGAAACCAATTCTGGTTATCGCTTCTCGGCCTTTTGGCTAAGATCAAGTGTAGTATCTGTTCTTATCAGTTTAATATCTGATACGTCCCCTATCTGGGGACCATATATTAAATGGATTTTTAGAACAGGGAGATGGAAAAAGAGCTTGCTCTGTACACTCCACGCATTGACCTGGTATTGCAGTATCTCCAGGACCGGTGCACCCCTTCTTTAATGCAGTTTCTAAAATCAGAAAGAATTGAATTCAATGCTTTTTGTTCATTTTGCTTGTTTGTCGGATTTTGGGATGGACTCTTTGGCTTTGCTTTTCTTCTCCTCATTGGATTTTTCATGTTAAAAGTTGCAGAAGCCAGATGACAAGCTCATTTTGGTTCAACTTCAGCAACTGTGCATTGCATTGCCATGTAATGTAATGTAATGCAATGCTATCTATCTAGCTCTCCCTCTATACTTCCTTTTGGATAAACAGACATATTAGGCAAGCATTTTGGAGCTTTCACCTAAATAACTACAGGTGGTGAGATAAGCTGCACAATATAATTGACCTTTCAGTATATTGTTGCACACACACCATCTATTTAGCAAATGCCCTTGTTATCAACAGCAGCCTTTTAAACTCACCTGAGCTAACAGGTATGTGAGCTGGTTACTCTGCTGCGCTTAAAATTTCTTTTTTGGTTTGCTACAATGCCTTTTCTGAAACGTTGTCTCCCTCTGCTGGAACACTGACTTCTTTCATTTAATGCCTGCAGACTATAAAAGAGAAACCAACCCAAAAAGTTTGGTTGATTAGTCTGTGGCATTCTTTTAAACTGTTGCTTATGGCGGTCTCTGTGAGCTTCTCAGTGACATTCAGCCATCCAGGTATCCCGCCTGCAGTAGACGGAATGTGGCAATGGAACGCTGGCTGCGCGTGTCATAATAGGCTCTGAGCCTTTATATACCTGCGCACAGCAGCAGCCACCTTCAGTCTGCTGCTGGACAGCCAGCAGCAGCAGCAGCAGGAGAGGTAATTAATCAGCAACCCTCCTGCTAAGGGTAGACAGCTGCTCGTTCCACCCCCCCCCCCCCGCCTTAATTGGTTCTCCTCCCTTCCAACGGTGTTGAGGCGGGTGGGAACAGCCGGGGGTTGAGGGTACTGTGCTAAAAGAGGTGGAGTTATGCAGATCTAAAACGCGTGGATTGCAGCAGCAGCAAGCCGAAAAGTGCAGGCATGTGAGGGATCTAGAGGTTGACAGCATGTCTTCTTAACGGGAGTCCAGGTGGCCATCTCCACAAATGGACTTTTCAGAATCCTTGGGTGGCACCGTAGTCGGAAACCAATTCTGGTTATCGCTTCTCGGCCTTTTGGCTAAGATCAAGTGTAGTATCTGTTCTTATCAGTTTAATATCTGATACGTCCCCTATCTGGGGACCATATATTAAATGGATTTTTAGAACAGGGAGATGGAAAAAGAGCTTGCTCTGTCCACTCCACGCATTGACCTGGTATTGCAGTATCTCCAGGACCGGTGCACCCCTTCTTTAATGCAGTTTCTAAAATCAGAAAGAATTGAATTCAATGCTTTTTGTTCATTTTGCTTGTTTGTCGGATTTTGGGATGGACTCTTTGGCTTTGCTTTTCTTCTCCTCATTGGATTTTTCATGTTAAAAGTTGCAGAAGCCAGATGACAAGCTCATTTTGGTTCAACTTCAGCAACTGTGCATTGCATTGCCATGTAATGTAATGTAATGCAATGCTATCTATCTAGCTCTCCCTCTATACTTCCTTTTGGAAAAACAGACATATTAGGCAAGCATTTTGGAGCTTTCACCTAAATAACTACAGGTGGTGAGATAAGCTGCACAATATAATTGACCTTTCAGTATATTGTTGCACACACACCATCTATTTAGCAAATGCCCTTGTTATCAACAGCAGCCTTTTAAACTCACCTGAGCTAACAGGTATGTGAGCTGGTTACTCTGCTGCGCTTAAAATTTCTTTTTTGGTTTGCTACAATGCCTTTTCTGAAACGTTGTCTCCCTCTGCTGGAACACTGACTTCTTTCATTTAATGCCTGCAGACTATAAAAGAGAAACCAACCCAAAAAGTTTGGTTGATTAGTCTGTGGCATTCTTTTAAACTGTTGCTTATGGCGGTCTCTGTGAGCTTCTCAGTGACATTCAGCCATCCAGGTATCCCGCCTGCAGTAGACGGAATGTGGCAATGGAACGCTGGCTGCGCGTGTCATAATAGGCTCTGAGCCTTTATATACCTGCGCACAGCAGCAGCCACCTTCAGTCTGCTGCTGGACAGCCAGCAGCAGCAGCAGCAGGAGAGGTAATTAATCAGCAACCCTCCTGCTAAGGGTAGACAGCTGCTCGTTCCACCCCCCCCCCCCGCCTTAATTGGTTCTCCTCCCTTCCAACGGTGTTGAGGCGGGTGGGAACAGCCGGGGGTTGAGGGTACTGTGCTAAAAGAGGTGGAGTTATGCAGATCTAAAACGCGTGGATTGCAGCAGCAGCAAGCCGAAAAGTGCAGGCATGTGAGGGATCTAGAGGTTGACAGCATGTCTTCTTAACGGGAGTCCAGGTGGCCATCATCTCCACAAATGGACTTTTCAGAATCCTTGGGTGGCACCGTAGTCGGAAACCAATTCTGGTTATCGCTTCTCGGCCTTTTGGCTAAGATCAAGTGTAGTATCTGTTCTTATCAGTTTAATATCTGATACGTCCCCTATCTGGGGACCATATATTAAATGGATTTTTAGAACAGGGAGATGGAAAAAGAGCTTGCTCTGTCCACTCCACGCATTGACCTGGTATTGCAGTATCTCCAGGACCGGTGCACCCCTTCTTTAATGCAGTTTCTAAAATCAGAAAGAATTGAATTCAATGCTTTTTGTTCATTTTGCTTGTTTGTCGGATTTTGGGATGGACTCTTTGGCTTTGCTTTTCTTCTCCTCATTGGATTTTTCATGTTAAAAGTTGCAGAAGCCAGATGACAAGCTCATTTTGGTTCAACTTCAGCAACTGTGCATTGCATTGCCATGTAATGTAATGTAATGCAATGCTATCTATCTAGCTCTCCCTCTATACTTCCTTTTGGATAAACAGACATATTAGGCAAGCATTTTGGAGCTTTCACCTAAATAACTACAGGTGGTGAGATAAGCTGCACAATATAATTGACCTTTCAGTATATTGTTGCACACACACCATCTATTTAGCAAATGCCCTTGTTATAAACAGCAGCCTTTTAAACTCACCTGAGCTAACAGGTATGTGAGCTGGTTACTCTGCTGCGCTTAAAATTTCTTTTTTGGTTTGCTACAATGCCTTTTCTGAAACGTTGTCTCCCTCTGCTGGAACACTGACTTCTTTCATTTAATGCCTGCAGACTATAAAAGAGAAACCAACCCAAAAAGTTTGGTTGATTAGTCTGTGGCATTCTTTTAAACTGTTGCTTATGGCGGTCTCTGTGAGCTTCTCAGTGACATTCAGCCATCCAGGTATCCCGCCTGCAGTAGACGGAATGTGGCAATGGAACGCTGGCTGCGCGTGTCATAATAGGCTCTGAGCCTTTATATACCTGCACACAGCAGCAGCCACCTTCAGTCTGCTGCTGGACAGCCAGCAGCAGCAGCAGCAGGAGAGGTAATTAATCAGCAACCCTCCTGCTAAGGGTAGACAGCTGCTCGTTCCACCCCCCCCCCGCCTTAATTAGTTCTCCTCCCTTCCAACGGTGTTGAGGCGGGTGGGAACAGCCGGGGGTTGAGGGTACTGTGCTAAAAGAGGTGGAGTTATGCAGATCTAAAACGCGTGGATTGCAGCAGCAGCAAGCCGAAAAGTGCAGGCATGTGAGGGATCTAGAGGTTGACAGCATGTCTTCTTAACGGGAGTCCAGGTGGCCATCTCCACAAATGGACTTTTCAGAATCCTTGGGTGGCACCGTAGTCGGAAACCAATTCTGGTTATCGCTTCTCGGCCTTTTGGCTAAGATCAAGTGTAGTATCTGTTCTTATCAGTTTAATATCTGATACGTCCCCTATCTGGGGACCATATATTAAATGGATTTTTAGAACAGGGAGATGGAAAAAGAGCTTGCTCTGTCCACTCCACGCATTGACCTGGTATTGCAGTATCTCCAGGACCGGTGCACCCCTTCTTTAATGCAGTTTCTAAAATCAGAAAGAATTGAATTCAATGCTTTTTGTTCATTTTGCTTGTTTGTCGGATTTTGGGATGGACTCTTTGGCTTTGCTTTTCTTCTCCTCATTGGATTTTTCATGTTAAAAGTTGCAGAAGCCAGATGACAAGCTCATTTTGGTTCAACTTCAGCAACTGTGCATTGCATTGCCATGTAATGTAATGTAATGCAATGCTATCTATCTAGCTCTCCCTCTATACTTCCTTTTGGAAAAACAGACATATTAGGCAAGCATTTTGGAGCTTTCACCTAAATAACTACAGGTGGTGAGATAAGCTGCACAATATAATTGACCTTTCAGTATATTGTTGCACACACACCATCTATTTAGCAAATGCCCTTGTTATCAACAGCAGCCTTTTAAACTCACCTGAGCTAACAGGTATGTGAGCTGGTTACTCTGCTGCGCTTAAAATTTCTTTTTTGGTTTGCTACAATGCCTTTTCTGAAACGTTGTCTCCCTCTGCTGGAACACTGACTTCTTTCATTTAATGCCTGCAGACTATAAAAGAGAAACCAACCCAAAAAGTTTGGTTGATTAGTCTGTGGCATTCTTTTAAACTGTTGCTTATGGCGGTCTCTGTGAGCTTCTCAGTGACATTCAGCCATCCAGGTATCCCGCCTGCAGTAGACGGAATGTGGCAATGGAACGCTGGCTGCGCGTGTCATAATAGGCTCTGAGCCTTTATATACCTGCGCACAGCAGCAGCCACCTTCAGTCTGCTGCTGGACAGCCAGCAGCAGCAGCAGCAGGAGAGGTAATTAATCAGCAACCCTCCTGCTAAGGGTAGACAGCTGCTCGTTCCACCCCCCCCCCCCGCCTTAATTGGTTCTCCTCCCTTCCAACGGTGTTGAGGCGGGTGGGAACAGCCGGGGGTTGAGGGTACTGTGCTAAAAGAGGTGGAGTTATGCAGATCTAAAACGCGTGGATTGCAGCAGCAGCAAGCCGAAAAGTGCAGGCATGTGAGGGATCTAGAGGTTGACAGCATGTCTTCTTAACGGGAGTCCAGGTGGCCATCATCTCCACAAATGGACTTTTCAGAATCCTTGGGTGGCACCGTAGTCGGAAACCAATTCTGGTTATCGCTTCTCGGCCTTTTGGCTAAGATCAAGTGTAGTATCTGTTCTTATCAGTTTAATATCTGATACGTCCCCTATCTGGGGACCATATATTAAATGGATTTTTAGAACAGGGAGATGGAAAAAGAGCTTGCTCTGTCCACTCCACGCATTGACCTGGTATTGCAGTATCTCCAGGACCGGTGCACCCCTTCTTTAATGCAGTTTCTAAAATCAGAAAGAATTGAATTCAATGCTTTTTGTTCATTTTGCTTGTTTGTCGGATTTTGGGATGGACTCTTTGGCTTTGCTTTTCTTCTCCTCATTGGATTTTTCATGTTAAAAGTTGCAGAAGCCAGATGACAAGCTCATTTTGGTTCAACTTCAGCAACTGTGCATTGCATTGCCATGTAATGTAATGTAATGCAATGCTATCTATCTAGCTCTCCCTCTATACTTCCTTTTGGATAAACAGACATATTAGGCAAGCATTTTGGAGCTTTCACCTAAATAACTACAGGTGGTGAGATAAGCTGCACAATATAATTGACCTTTCAGTATATTGTTGCACACACACCATCTATTTAGCAAATGCCCTTGTTATCAACAGCAGCCTTTTAAACTCACCTGAGCTAACAGGTATGTGAGCTGGTTACTCTGCTGCGCTTAAAATTTCTTTTTTGGTTTGCTACAATGCCTTTTCTGAAACGTTGTCTCCCTCTGCTGGAACACTGACTTCTTTCATTTAATGCCTGCAGACTATAAAAGAGAAACCAACCCAAAAAGTTTGGTTGATTAGTCTGTGGCATTCTTTTAAACTGTTGCTTATGGCGGTCTCTGTGAGCTTCTCAGTGACATTCAGCCATCCAGGTATCCCGCCTGCAGTAGACGGAATGTGGCAATGGAACGCTGGCTGCGCGTGTCATAATAGGCTCTGAGCCTTTATATACCTGCACACAGCAGCAGCCACCTTCAGTCTGCTGCTGGACAGCCAGCAGCAGCAGCAGCAGGAGAGGTAATTAATCAGCAACCCTCCTGCTAAGGGTAGACAGCTGCTCGTTCCACCCCCCCCCCGCCTTAATTGGTTCTCCTCCCTTCCAACGGTGTTGAGGCGGGTGGGAACAGCCGGGGGTTGAGGGTACTGTGCTAAAAGAGGTGGAGTTATGCAGATCTAAAACGCGTGGATTGCAGCAGCAGCAAGCCGAAAAGTGCAGGCATGTGAGGGATCTAGAGGTTGACAGCATGTCTTCTTAACGGGAGTCCAGGTGGCCATCTCCACAAATGGACTTTTCAGAATCCTTGGGTGGCACCGTAGTCGGAAACCAATTCTGGTTATCGCTTCTCGGCCTTTTGGCTAAGATCAAGTGTAGTATCTGTTCTTATCAGTTTAATATCTGATACGTCCCCTATCTGGGGACCATATATTAAATGGATTTTTAGAACAGGGAGATGGAAAAAGAGCTTGCTCTGTCCACTCCACGCATTGACCTGGTATTGCAGTATCTCCAGGACCGGTGCACCCCTTCTTTAATGCAGTTTCTAAAATCAGAAAGAATTGAATTCAATGCTTTTTGTTCATTTTGCTTGTTTGTCGGATTTTGGGATGGACTCTTTGGCTTTGCTTTTCTTCTCCTCATTGGATTTTTCATGTTAAAAGTTGCAGAAGCCAGATGACAAGCTCATTTTGGTTCAACTTCAGCAACTGTGCATTGCATTGCCATGTAATGTAATGTAATGCAATGCTATCTATCTAGCTCTCCCTCTATACTTCCTTTTGGATAAACAGACATATTAGGCAAGCATTTTGGAGCTTTCACCTAAATAACTACAGGTGGTGAGATAAGCTGCACAATATAATTGACCTTTCAGTATATTGTTGCACACACACCATCTATTTAGCAAATGCCCTTGTTATCAACAGCAGCCTTTTAAACTCACCTGAGCTAACAGGTATGTGAGCTGGTTACTCTGCTGCGCTTAAAATTTCTTTTTTGGTTTGCTACAATGCCTTTTCTGAAACGTTGTCTCCCTCTGCTGGAACACTGACTTCTTTCATTTAATGCCTGCAGACTATAAAAGAGAAACCAACCCAAAAAGTTTGGTTGATTAGTCTGTGGCATTCTTTTAAACTGTTGCTTATGGCGGTCTCTGTGAGCTTCTCAGTGACATTCAGCCATCCAGGTATCCCGCCTGCAGTAGACGGAATGTGGCAATGGAACGCTGGCTGCGCGTGTCATAATAGGCTCTGAGCCTTTATATACCTGCGCACAGCAGCAGCCACCTTCAGTCTGCTGCTGGACAGCCAGCAGCAGCAGCAGCAGGAGAGGTAATTAATCAGCAACCCTCCTGCTAAGGGTAGACAGCTGCTCGTTCCACCCCCCCCGCCTTAATTGGTTCTCCTCCCTTCCAACGGTGTTGAGGCGGGTGGGAACAGCCGGGGGTTGAGGGTACTGTGCTAAAAGAGGTGGAGTTATGCAGATCTAAAACGCGTGGATTGCAGCAGCAGCAAGCCGAAAAGTGCAAGCATGTGAGGGATCTAGAGGTTGACAGCATGTCTTCTTAACGGGAGTCCAGGTGGCCATCTCCACAAATGGACTTTTCAGAATCCTTGGGTTGCACCGTAGTCGGAAACCAATTCTGGTTATCGCTTCTCGGCCTTTTGGCTAAGATCAAGTGTAGTATCTGTTCTTATCAGTTTAATATCTGATACGTCCCCTATCTGGGGACCATATATTAAATGGATTTTTAGAACAGGGAGATGGAAAAAGAGCTTGCTCTGTCCACTCCACGCATTGACCTGGTATTGCAGTATCTCCAGGACCGGTGCACCCCTTCTTTAATGCAGTTTCTAAAATCAGAAAGAATTGAATTCAATGCTTTTTGTTCATTTTGCTTGTTTGTCGGATTTTGGGATGGACTCTTTGGCTTTGCTTTTCTTCTCCTCATTGGATTTTTCATGTTAAAAGTTGCAGAAGCCAGATGACAAGCTCATTTTGGTTCAACTTCAGCAACTGTGCATTGCATTGCCATGTAATGTAATGTAATGCAATGCTATCTATCTAGCTCTCCCTCTATACTTCCTTTTGGATAAACAGACATATTAGGCAAGCATTTTGGAGCTTTCACCTAAATAACTACAGGTGGTGAGATAAGCTGCACAATATAATTGACCTTTCAGTATATTGTTGCACACACACCATCTATTTAGCAAATGCCCTTGTTATCAACAGCAGCCTTTTAAACTCACCTGAGCTAACAGGTATGTGAGCTGGTTACTCTGCTGCGCTTAAAATTTCTTTTTTGGTTTGCTACAATGCCTTTTCTGAAACGTTGTCTCCCTCTGCTGGAACACTGACTTCTTTCATTTAATGCCTGCAGACTATAAAAGAGAAACCAACCCAAAAAGTTTGGTTGATTAGTCTGTGGCATTCTTTTAAACTGTTGTTTATGGCGGTCTCTGTGAGCTTCTCAGTGACATTCAGCCATCCAGGTATCCCGCCTGCAGTAGACGGAATGTGGCAATGGAACGCTGGCTGCGCGTGTCATAATAGGCTCTGAGCCTTTATATACCTGCGCACAGCAGCAGCCACCTTCAGTCTGCTGCTGGACAGCCAGCAGCAGCAGCAGCAGGAGAGGTAATTAATCAGCAACCCTCCTGCTAAGGGTAGACAGCTGCTCGTTCCACCCCCCCCCGCCTTAATTGGTTCTCCTCCCTTCCAACGGTGTTGAGGCGGGTGGGAACAGCCGGGGGTTGAGGGTACTGTGCTAAAAGAGGTGGAGTTATGCAGATCTAAAACGCGTGGATTGCAGCAGCAGCAAGCCGAAAAGTGCAGGCATGTGAGGGATCTAGAGGTTGACAGCATGTCTTCTTAACGGGAGTCCAGGTGGCCATCTCCACAAATGGACTTTTCAGAATCCTTGGGTGGCACCGTAGTCGGAAACCAATTCTGGTTATCGCTTCTCGGCCTTTTGGCTAAGATCAAGTGTAGTATCTGTTCTTATCAGTTTAATATCTGATACGTCCCCTATCTGGGGACCATATATTAAATGGATTTTTAGAACAGGGAGATGGAAAAAGAGCTTGCTCTGTCCACTCCACGCATTGACCTGGTATTGCAGTATCTCCAGGACCGGTGCACCCCTTCTTTAATGCAGTTTCTAAAATCAGAAAGAATTGAATTCAATGCTTTTTGTTCATTTTGCTTGTTTGTCGGATTTTGGGATGGACTCTTTGGCTTTGCTTTTCTTCTCCTCATTGGATTTTTCATGTTAAAAGTTGCAGAAGCCAGATGACAAGCTCATTTTGGTTCAACTTCAGCAACTGTGCATTGCATTGCCATGTAATGTAATGTAATGCAATGCTATCTATCTAGCTCTCCCTCTATACTTCCTTTTGGATAAACAGACATATTAGGCAAGCATTTTGGAGCTTTCACCTAAATAACTACAGGTGGTGAGATAAGCTGCACAATATAATTGACCTTTCAGTATATTGTTGCACACACACCATCTATTTAGCAAATGCCCTTGTTATCAACAGCAGACTTTTAAACTCACCTGAGCTAACAGGTATGTGAGCTGGTTACTCTGCTGCGCTTAAAATTTCTTTTTTGGTTTGCTACAATGCCTTTTCTGAAACGTTGTCTCCCTCTGCTGGAACACTGACTTCTTTCATTTAATGCCTGCAGACTATAAAAGAGAAACCAACCCAAAAAGTTTGGTTGATTAGTCTGTGGCATTCTTTTAAACTGTTGCTTATGGCGGTCTCTGTGAGCTTCTCAGTGACATTCAGCCATCCAGGTATCCCGCCTGCAGTAGACGGAATGTGGCAATGGAACGCTGGCTGCGCGTGTCATAATAGGCTCTGAGCCTTTATATACCTGCGCACAGCAGCAGCCACCTTCAGTCTGCTGCTGGACAGCCAGCAGCAGCAGCAGCAGGAGAGGTAATTAATCAGCAACCCTCCTGCTAAGGGTAGACAGCTGCTCGTTCCACCCCCCCCCCCCGCCTTAATTGGTTCTCCTCCCTTCCAACGGTGTTGAGGCGGGTGGGAACAGCCGGGGGTTGAGGGTACTGTGCTAAAAGAGGTGGAGTTATGCAGATCTAAAACGCGTGGATTGCAGCAGCAGCAAGCCGAAAAGTGCAGGCATGTGAGGGATCTAGAGGTTGACAGCATGTCTTCTTAACGGGAGTCCAGGTGGCCATCTCCACAAATGGACTTTTCAGAATCCTTGGGTGGCACCGTAGTCGGAAACCAATTCTGGTTATCGCTTCTCGGCCTTTTGGCTAAGATCAAGTGTAGTATCTGTTCTTATCAGTTTAATATCTGATACGTCCCCTATCTGGGGACCATATATTAAATGGATTTTTAGAACAGGGAGATGGAAAAAGAGCTTGCTCTGTCCACTCCACGCATTGACCTGGTATTGCAGTATCTCCAGGACCGGGACACCCCTTCTTTAATGCAGTTTCTAAAATCAGAAAGAATTGAATTCAATGCTTTTTGTTCATTTTGCTTGTTTGTCGGATTTTGGGATGGACTCTTTGGCTTTGCTTTTCTTCTCCTCATTGGATTTTTCATGTTAAAAGTTGCAGAAGCCAGATGACAAGCTCATTTTGGTTCAACTTCAGCAACTGTGCATTGCATTGCCATGTAATGTAATGTAATGCAATGCTATCTATCTAGCTCTCCCTCTATACTTCCTTTTGGATAAACAGACATATTAGGCAAGCATTTTGGAGCTTTCACCTAAATAACTACAGGTGGTGAGATAAGCTGCACAATATAATTGACCTTTCAGTATATTGTTGCACACACACCATCTATTTAGCAAATGCCCTTGTTATCAACAGCAGCCTTTTAAACTCACCTGAGCTAACAGGTATGTGAGCTGGTTACTCTGCTGCGCTTAAAATTTCTTTTTTGGTTTGCTACAATGCCTTTTCTGAAACGTTGTCTCCCTCTGCTGGAACACTGACTTCTTTCATTTAATGCCTGCAGACTATAAAAGAGAAACCAACCCAAAAAGTTTGGTTGATTAGTCTGTGGCATTCTTTTAAACTGTTGCTTATGGCGGTCTCTGTGAGCTTCTCAGTGACATTCAGCCATCCAGGTATCCCGCCTGCAGTAGGCGGAATGTGGCAATGGAACGCTGGCTGCGCGTGTCATAATAGGCTCTGAGCCTTTATATACCTGCGCACAGCAGCAGCCACCTTCAGTCTGCTGCTGGACAGCCAGCAGCAGCAGCAGCAGGAGAGGTAATTAATCAGCAACCCTCCTGCTAAGGGTAGACAGCTGCTCGTTCCACCCCCCCCCCCCGCCTTAATTGGTTCTCCTCCCTTCCAACGGTGTTGAGGCGGGTGGGAACAGCCGGGGGTTGAGGGTACTGTGCTAAAAGAGGTGGAGTTATGCAGATCTAAAACGCGTGGATTGCAGCAGCAGCAAGCCGAAAAGTGCAGGCATGTGAGGGATCTAGAGGTTGACAGCATGTCTTCTTAACGGGAGTCCAGGTGGCCATCTCCACAAATGGACTTTTCAGAATCCTTGGGTGGCACCGTAGTCGGAAACCAATTCTGGTTATCGCTTCTCGGCCTTTTGGCTAAGATCAAGTGTAGTATCTGTTCTTATCAGTTTAATATCTGATACGTCCCCTATCTGGGGACCATATATTAAATGGATTTTTAGAACAGGGAGATGGAAAAAGAGCTTGCTCTGTCCACTCCACGCATTGACCTGGTATTGCAGTATCTCCAGGACCGGTGCACCCCTTCTTTAATGCAGTTTCTAAAATCAGAAAGAATTGAATTCAATGCTTTTTGTTCATTTTGCTTGTTTGTCGGATTTTGGGATGGACTCTTTGGCTTTGCTTTTCTTCTCCTCATTGGATTTTTCATGTTAAAAGTTGCAGAAGCCAGATGACAAGCTCATTTTGGTTCAACTTCAGCAACTGTGCATTGCATTGCCATGTAATGTAATGTAATGCAATGCTATCTATCTAGCTCTCCCTCTATACTTCCTTTTGGATAAACAGACATATTAGGCAAGCATTTTGGAGCTTTCACCAAAATAACTACAGGTGGTGAGATAAGCTGCACAATATAATTGACCTTTCAGTATATTGTTGCACACACACCATCTATTTAGCAAATGCCCTTGTTATCAACAGCAGCCTTTTAAACTCACCTGAGCTAACAGGTATGTGAGCTGGTTACTCTGCTGCGCTTAAAATTTCTTTTTTGGTTTGCTACAATGCCTTTTCTGAAACGTTGTCTCCCTCTGCTGGAACACTGACTTCTTTCATTTAATGCCTGCAGACTATAAAAGAGAAACCAACCCAAAAAGTTTGGTTGATTAGTCTGTGGCATTCTTTTAAACTGTTGCTTATGGCGGTCTCTGTGAGCTTCTCAGTGACATTCAGCCATCCAGGTATCCCGCCTGCAGTAGACGGAATGTGGCAATGGAACGCTGGCTGCGCGTGTCATAATAGGCTCTGAGCCTTTATATACCTGCGCACAGCAGCAGCCACCTTCAGTCTGCTGCTGGACAGCCAGCAGCAGCAGCAGGAGAGGTAATTAATCAGCAACCCTCCTGCTAAGGGTAGACAGCTGCTCGTTCCACCCCCCCCCGCCTTAATTGGTTCTCCTCCCTTCCAACGGTGTTGAGGCGGGTGGGAACAGCCGGGGGTTGAGGGTACTGTGCTAAAAGAGGTGGAGTTATGCAGATCTAAAACGCGTGGATTGCAGCAGCAGCAAGCCGAAAAGTGCAGGCATGTGAGGGATCTAGAGGTTGACAGCATGTCTTCTTAACGGGAGTCCAGGTGGCCATCTCCACAAATGGACTTTTCAGAATCCTTGGGTGGCACCGTAGTCGGAAACCAATTCTGGTTATCGCTTCTCGGCCTTTTGGCTAAGATCAAGTGTAGTATCTGTTCTTATCAGTTTAATATCTGATACGTCCCCTATCTGGGGACCATATATTAAATGGATTTTTAGAACAGGGAGATGGAAAAAGAGCTTGCTCTGTCCACTCCACGCATTGACCTGGTATTGCAGTATCTCCAGGACCGGTGCACCCCTTCTTTAATGCAGTTTCTAAAATCAGAAAGAATTGAATTCAATGCTTTTTGTTCATTTTGCTTGTTTGTCGGATTTTGGGATGGACTCTTTGGCTTTGCTTTTCTTCTCCTCATTGGATTTTTCATGTTAAAAGTTGCAGAAGCCAGATGACAAGCTCATTTTGGTTCAACTTCAGCAACTGTGCATTGCATTGCCATGTAATGTAATGTAATGCAATGCTATCTATCTAGCTCTCCCTCTATACTTCCTTTTGGATAAACAGACATATTAGGCAAGCATTTTGGAGCTTTCACCTAAATAACTACAGGTGGTGAGATAAGCTGCACAATATAATTGACCTTTCAGTATATTGTTGCACACACACCATCTATTTAGCAAATGCCCTTGTTATCAACAGCAGACTTTTAAACTCACCTGAGCTAACAGGTATGTGAGCTGGTTACTCTGCTGCGCTTAAAATTTCTTTTTTGGTTTGCTACAATGCCTTTTCTGAAACGTTGTCTCCCTCTGCTGGAACACTGACTTCTTTCATTTAATGCCTGCAGACTATAAAAGAGAAACCAACCCAAAAAGTTTGGTTGATTAGTCTGTGGCATTCTTTTAAACTGTTGCTTATGGCGGTCTCTGTGAGCTTCTCAGTGACATTCAGCCATCCAGGTATCCCGCCTGCAGTAGACGGAATGTGGCAATGGAACGCTGGCTGCGCGTGTCATAATAGGCTCTGAGCCTTTATATACCTGCGCACAGCAGCAGCCACCTTCAGTCTGCTGCTGGACAGCCAGCAGCAGCAGCAGCAGGAGAGGTAATTAATCAGCAACCCTCCTGCTAAGGGTAGACAGCTGCTCGTTCCACCCCCCCCCGCCTTAATTGGTTCTCCTCCCTTCCAACGGTGTTGAGGCGGGTGGGAACAGCCGGGGGTTGAGGGTACTGTGCTAAAAGAGGTGGAGTTATGCAGATCTAAAACGCGTGGATTGCAGAAGCAGCAAGCCGAAAAGTGCAGGCATGTGAGGGATCTAGAGGTTGACAGCATGTCTTCTTAACGGGAGTCCAGGTGGCCATCTCCACAAATGGACTTTTCAGAATCCTTGGGTGGCACCGTAGTCGGAAACCAATTCTGGTTATCGCTTCTCGGCCTTTTGGCTAAGATCAAGTGTAGTATCTGTTCTTATCAGTTTAATATCTGATACGTCCCCTATCTGGGGACCATATATTAAATGGATTTTTAGAACAGGGAGATGGAAAAAGAGCTTGCTCTGTCCACTCCACGCATTGACCTGGTATTGCAGTATCTCCAGGACCGGTGCACCCCTTCTTTAATGCAGTTTCTAAAATCAGAAAGAATTGAATTCAATGCTTTTTGTTCATTTTGCTTGTTTGTCGGATTTTGGGATGGACTCTTTGGCTTTGCTTTTCTTCTCCTCATTGGATTTTTCATGTTAAAAGTTGCAGAAGCCAGATGACAAGCTCATTTTGGTTCAACTTCAGCAACTGTGCATTGCATTGCCATGTAATGTAATGTAATGCAATGCTATCTATCTAGCTCTCCCTCTATACTTCCTTTTGGATAAACAGACATATTAGGCAAGCATTTTGGAGCTTTCACCTAAATAACTACAGGTGGTGAGATAAGCTGCACAATATAATTGACCTTTCAGTATATTGTTGCACACACACCATCTATTTAGCAAATGCCCTTGTTATCAACAGCAGACTTTTAAACTCACCTGAGCTAACAGGTATGTGAGCTGGTTACTCTGCTGCGCTTAAAATTTCTTTTTTGGTTTGCTACAATGCCTTTTCTGAAACGTTGTCTCCCTCTGCTGGAACACTGACTTCTTTCATTTAATGCCTGCAGACTATAAAAGAGAAACCAACCCAAAAAGTTTGGTTGATTAGTCTGTGGCATTCTTTTAAACTGTTGCTTATGGCGGTCTCTGTGAGCTTCTCAGTGACATTCAGCCATCCAGGTATCCCGCCTGCAGTAGACGGAATGTGGCAATGGAACGCTGGCTGCGCGTGTCATAATAGGCTCTGAGCCTTTATATACCTGCGCACAGCAGCAGCCACCTTCAGTCTGCTGCTGGACAGCCAGCAGCAGCAGCAGCAGGAGAGGTAATTAATCAGCAACCCTCCTGCTAAGGGTAGACAGCTGCTCGTTCCACCCCCCCCCCCCGCCTTAATTGGTTCTCCTCCCTTCCAACGGTGTTGAGGCGGGTGGGAACAGCCGGGGGTTGAGGGTACTGTGCTAAAAGAGGTGGAGTTATGCAGATCTAAAACGCGTGGATTGCAGCAGCAGCAAGCCGAAAAGTGCAGGCATGTGAGGGATCTAGAGGTTGACAGCATGTCTTCTTAACGGGAGTCCAGGTGGCCATCTCCACAAATGGACTTTTCAGAATCCTTGGGTGGCACCGTAGTCGGAAACCAATTCTGGTTATCGCTTCTCGGCCTTTTGGCTAAGATCAAGTGTAGTATCTGTTCTTATCAGTTTAATATCTGATACGTCCCCTATCTGGGGACCATATATTAAATGGATTTTTAGAACAGGGAGATGGAAAAAGAGCTTGCTCTGTCCACTCCACGCATTGACCTGGTATTGCAGTATCTCCAGGACCGGGACACCCCTTCTTTAATGCAGTTTCTAAAATCAGAAAGAATTGAATTCAATGCTTTTTGTTCATTTTGCTTGTTTGTCGGATTTTGGGATGGACTCTTTGGCTTTGCTTTTCTTCTCCTCATTGGATTTTTCATGTTAAAAGTTGCAGAAGCCAGATGACAAGCTCATTTTGGTTCAACTTCAGCAACTGTGCATTGCATTGCCATGTAATGTAATGTAATGCAATGCTATCTATCTAGCTCTCCCTCTATACTTCCTTTTGGATAAACAGACATATTAGGCAAGCATTTTGGAGCTTTCACCTAAATAACTACAGGTGGTGAGATAAGCTGCACAATATAATTGACCTTTCAGTATATTGTTGCACACACACCATCTATTTAGCAAATGCCCTTGTTATCAACAGCAGCCTTTTAAACCCACCTGAGCTAACAGGTATGTGAGCTGGTTACTCTGCTGCGCTTAAAATTTCTTTTTTGGTTTGCTACAATGCCTTTTCTGAAACGTTGTCTCCCTCTGCTGGAACACTGACTTCTTTCATTTAATGCCTGCAGACTATAAAAGAGAAACCAACCCAAAAAGTTTGGTTGATTAGTCTGTGGCATTCTTTTAAACTGTTGCTTATGGCGGTCTCTGTGAGCTTCTCAGTGACATTCAGCCATCCAGGTATCCCGCCTGCAGTAGGCGGAATGTGGCAATGGAACGCTGGCTGCGCGTGTCATAATAGGCTCTGAGCCTTTATATACCTGCGCACAGCAGCAGCCACCTTCAGTCTGCTGCTGGACAGCCAGCAGCAGCAGCAGCAGGAGAGGTAATTAATCAGCAACCCTCCTGCTAAGGGTAGACAGCTGCTCGTTCCACCCCCCCCCCCCGCCTTAATTGGTTCTCCTCCCTTCCAACGGTGTTGAGGCGGGTGGGAACAGCCGGGGGTTGAGGGTACTGTGCTAAAAGAGGTGGAGTTATGCAGATCTAAAACGCGTGGATTGCAGCAGCAGCAAGCCGAAAAGTGCAGGCATGTGAGGGATCTAGAGGTTGACAGCATGTCTTCTTAACGGGAGTCCAGGTGGCCATCTCCACAAATGGACTTTTCAGAATCCTTGGGTGGCACCGTAGTCGGAAACCAATTCTGGTTATCGCTTCTCGGCCTTTTGGCTAAGATCAAGTGTAGTATCTGTTCTTATCAGTTTAATATCTGATACGTCCCCTATCTGGGGACCATATATTAAATGGATTTTTAGAACAGGGAGATGGAAAAAGAGCTTGCTCTGTCCACTCCACGCATTGACCTGGTATTGCAGTATCTCCAGGACCGGTGCACCCCTTCTTTAATGCAGTTTCTAAAATCAGAAAGAATTGAATTCAATGCTTTTTGTTCATTTTGCTTGTTTGTCGGATTTTGGGATGGACTCTTTGGCTTTGCTTTTCTTCTCCTCATTGGATTTTTCATGTTAAAAGTTGCAGAAGCCAGATGACAAGCTCATTTTGGTTCAACTTCAGCAACTGTGCATTGCATTGCCATGTAATGTAATGTAATGCAATGCTATCTATCTAGCTCTCCCTCTATACTTCCTTTTGGATAAACAGACATATTAGGCAAGCATTTTGGAGCTTTCACCAAAATAACTACAGGTGGTGAGATAAGCTGCACAATATAATTGACCTTTCAGTATATTGTTGCACACACACCATCTATTTAGCAAATGCCCTTGTTATCAACAGCAGCCTTTTAAACTCACCTGAGCTAACAGGTATGTGAGCTGGTTACTCTGCTGCGCTTAAAATTTCTTTTTTGGTTTGCTACAATGCCTTTTCTGAAACGTTGTCTCCCTCTGCTGGAACACTGACTTCTTTCATTTAATGCCTGCAGACTATAAAAGAGAAACCAACCCAAAAAGTTTGGTTGATTAGTCTGTGGCATTCTTTTAAACTGTTGCTTATGGCGGTCTCTGTGAGCTTCTCAGTGACATTCAGCCATCCAGGTATCCCGCCTGCAGTAGACGGAATGTGGCAATGGAACGCTGGCTGCGCGTGTCATAATAGGCTCTGAGCCTTTATATACCTGCGCACAGCAGCAGCCACCTTCAGTCTGCTGCTGGACAGCCAGCAGCAGCAGCAGGAGAGGTAATTAATCAGCAACCCTCCTGCTAAGGGTAGACAGCTGCTCGTTCCACCCCCCCCCCGCCTTAATTGGTTCTCCTCCCTTCCAACGGTGTTGAGGCGGGTGGGAACAGCCGGGGGTTGAGGGTACTGTGCTAAAAGAGGTGGAGTTATGCAGATCTAAAACGCGTGGATTGCAGCAGCAGCAAGCCGAAAAGTGCAGGCATGTGAGGGATCTAGAGGTTGACAGCATGTCTTCTTAACGGGAGTCCAGGTGGCCATCTCCACAAATGGACTTTTCAGAATCCTTGGGTGGCACCGTAGTCGGAAACCAATTCTGGTTATCGCTTCTCGGCCTTTTGGCTAAGATCAAGTGTAGTATCTGTTCTTATCAGTTTAATATCTGATACGTCCCCTATCTGGGGACCATATATTAAATGGATTTTTAGAACAGGGAGATGGAAAAAGAGCTTGCTCTGTCCACTCCACGCATTGACCTGGTATTGCAGTATCTCCAGGACCGGTGCACCCCTTCTTTAATGCAGTTTCTAAAATCAGAAAGAATTGAATTCAATGCTTTTTGTTCATTTTGCTTGTTTGTCGGATTTTGGGATGGACTCTTTGGCTTTGCTTTTCTTCTCCTCATTGGATTTTTCATGTTAAAAGTTGCAGAAGCCAGATGACAAGCTCATTTTGGTTCAACTTCAGCAACTGTGCATTGCATTGCCATGTAATGTAATGTAATGCAATGCTATCTATCTAGCTCTCCCTCTATACTTCCTTTTGGATAAACAGACATATTAGGCAAGCATTTTGGAGCTTTCACCTAAATAACTACAGGTGGTGAGATAAGCTGCACAATATAATTGACCTTTCAGTATATTGTTGCACACACACCATCTATTTAGCAAATGCCCTTGTTATCAACAGCAGCCTTTTAAACTCACCTGAGCTAACAGGTATGTGAGCTGGTTACTCTGCTGCACTTAAAATTTCTTTTTTGGTTTGCTACAATGCCTTTTCTGAAACGTTGTCTCCCTCTGCTGGAACACTGACTTCTTTCATTTAATGCCTGCAGACTATAAAAGAGAAACCAACCCAAAAAGTTTGGTTGATTAGTCTGTGGCATTCTTTTAAACTGTTGCTTATGGCGGTCTCTGTGAGCTTCTCAGTGACATTCAGCCATCCAGGTATCCCGCCTGCAGTAGACGGAATGTGGCAATGGAACGCTGGCTGCGCGTGTCATAATAGGCTCTGAGCCTTTATATACCTGCGCACAGCAGCAGCCACCTTCAGTCTGCTGCTGGACAGCCAGCAGCAGCAGCAGCAGGAGAGGTAATTAATCAGCAACCCTCCTGCTAAGGGTAGACAGCTGCTCGTTCCACCCCCCCCCCCGCCTTAATTGGTTCTCCTCCCTTCCAACGGTGTTGAGGCGGGTGGGAACAGCCGGGGGTTGAGGGTACTGTGCTAAAAGAGGTGGAGTTATGCAGATCTAAAACGCGTGGATTGCAGCAGCAGCAAGCCGAAAAGTGCAGGCATGTGAGGGATCTAGAGGTTGACAGCATGTCTTCTTAACGGGAGTCCAGGTGGCCATCTCCACAAATGGACTTTTCAGAATCCTTGGGTGGCACCGTAGTCGGAAACCAATTCTGGTTATCGCTTCTCGGCCTTTTGGCTAAGATCAAGTGTAGTATCTGTTCTTATCAGTTTAATATCTGATACGTCCCCTATCTGGGGACCATATATTAAATGGATTTTTAGAACAGGGAGATGGAAAAAGAGCTTGCTCTGTCCACTCCACGCATTGACCTGGTATTGCAGTATCTCCAGGACCGGTGCACCCCTTCTTTAATGCAGTTTCTAAAATCAGAAAGAATTGAATTCAATGCTTTTTGTTCATTTTGCTTGTTTGTCGGATTTTGGGATGGACTCTTTGGCTTTGCTTTTCTTCTCCTCATTGGATTTTTCATGTTAAAAGTTGCAGAAGCCAGATGACAAGCTCATTTTGGTTCAACTTCAGCAACTGTGCATTGCATTGCCATGTAATGTAATGTAATGCAATGCTATCTATCTAGCTCTCCCTCTATACTTCCTTTTGGATAAACAGACATATTAGGCAAGCATTTTGGAGCTTTCACCTAAATAACTACAGGTGGTGAGATAAGCTGCACAATATAATTGACCTTTCAGTATATTGTTGCACACACACCATCTATTTAGCAAATGCCCTTGTTATCAACAGCAGCCTTTTAAACTCACCTGAGCTAACAGGTATGTGAGCTGGTTACTCTGCTGCGCTTAAAATTTCTTTTTTGGTTTGCTACAATGCCTTTTCTGAAACGTTGTCTCCCTCTGCTGGAACACTGACTTCTTTCATTTAATGCCTGCAGACTATAAAAGAGAAACCAACCCAAAAAGTTTGGTTGATTAGTCTGTGGCATTCTTTTAAACTGTTGCTTATGGCGGTCTCTGTGAGCTTCTCAGTGACATTCAGCCATCCAGGTATCCCGCCTGCAGTAGACGGAATGTGGCAATGGAACGCTGGCTGCGCGTGTCATAATAGGCTCTGAGCCTTTATATACCTGCGCACAGCAGCAGCCACCTTCAGTCTGCTGCTGGACAGCCAGCAGCAGCAGCAGCAGGAGAGGTAATTAATCAGCAACCCTCCTGCTAAGGGTAGACAGCTGCTCGTTCCACCCCCCCCCCGCCTTAATTGGTTCTCCTCCCTTCCAACGGTGTTGAGGCGGGTGGGAACAGCCGGGGGTTGAGGGTACTGTGCTAAAAGAGGTGGAGTTATGCAGATCTAAAACGCGTGGATTGCAGCAGCAGCAAGCCGAAAAGTGCAGGCATGTGAGGGATCTAGAGGTTGACAGCATGTCTTCTTAACGAGAGTCCAGGTGGCCATCTCCACAAATGGACTTTTCAGAATCCTTGGGTGGCACCGTAGTCGGAAACCAATTCTGGTTATCGCTTCTCGGCCTTTTGGCTAAGATCAAGTGTAGTATCTGTTCTTATCAGTTTAATATCTGATACGTCCCCTATCTGGGGACCATATATTAAATGGATTTTTAGAACAGGGAGATGGAAAAAGAGCTTGCTCTGTCCACTCCACGCATTGACCTGGTATTGCAGTATCTCCAGGTCCGGTGCACCCCTCCTTTAATGCAGTTTCTAAAATCAGAAAGAATTGAATTCAATGCTTTTTGTTCATTTTGCTTGTTTGTCGGATTTTGGGATGGACTCTTTGGCTTTGCTTTTCTTCTCCTCATTGGATTTTTCATGTTAAAAGTTGCAGAAGCCAGATGACAAGCTCATTTTGGTTCAACTTCAGCAACTGTGCATTGCATTGCCATGTAATGTAATGTAATGCAATGCTATCTATCTAGCTCTCCCTCTATACTTCCTTTTGGATAAACAGACATATTAGGCAAGCATTTTGGAGCTTTCACCTAAATAACTACAGGTGGTGAGATAAGCTGCACAATATAATTGACCTTTCAGTATATTGTTGCACACACACCATCTATTTAGCAAATGCCCTTGTTATCAACAGCAGCCTTTTAAACTCACCTGAGCTAACAGGTATGTGAGCTGGTTACTCTGCTGCGCTTAAAATTTCTTTTTTGGTTTGCTACAATGCCTTTTCTGAAACGTTGTCTCCCTCTGCTGGAACACTGACTTCTTTCATTTAATGCCTGCAGACTATAAAAGAGAAACCAACCCAAAAAGTTTGGTTGATTAGTCTGTGGCATTCTTTTAAACTGTTGCTTATGGCGGTCTCTGTGAGCTTCTCAGTGACATTCAGCCATCCAGGTATCCCGCCTGCAGTAGACGGAATGTGGCAATGGAACGCTGGCTGCGCGTGTCATAATAGGCTCTGAGCCTTTATATACCTGCGCACAGCAGCAGCCACCTTCAGTCTGCTGCTGGACAGCCAGCAGCAGCAGCAGCAGGAGAGGTAATTAATCAACAACCCTCCTGCTAAGGGTAGACAGCTGCTCGTTCCACCCCCCCCCCGCCTTAATTGGTTCTCCTCCCTTCCAACGGTGTTGAGGCGGGTGGGAACAGCCGGGGGTTGAGGGTACTGTGCTAAAAGAGGTGGAGTTATGCAGATCTAAAACGCGTGGATTGCAGCAGCAGCAAGCCGAAAAGTGCAAGCATGTGAGGGATCTAGAGGTTGACAGCATGTCTTCTTAACGGGAGTCCAGGTGGCCATCTCCACAAATGGACTTTTCAGAATCCTTGGGTGGCACCGTAGTCGGAAACCAATTCTGGTTATCGCTTCTCGGCCTTTTGGCTAAGATCAAGTGTAGTATCTGTTCTTATCAGTTTAATATCTGATACGTCCCCTATCTGGGGACCATATATTAAATGGATTTTTAGAACAGGGAGATGGAAAAAGAGCTTGCTCTGTCCACTCCACGCATTGACCTGGTATTGCAGTATCTCCAGGACCGGTGCACCCCTTCTTTAATGCAGTTTCTAAAATCAGAAAGAATTGAATTCAATGCTTTTTGTTCATTTTGCTTGTTTGTCGGATTTTGGGATGGACTCTTTGGCTTTGCTTTTCTTCTCCTCATTGGATTTTTCATGTTAAAAGTTGCAGAAGCCAGATGACAAGCTCATTTTGGTTCAACTTCAGCAACTGTGCATTGCATTGCCATGTAATGTAATGTAATGCAATGCTATCTATCTAGCTCTCCCTCTATACTTCCTTTTGGATAAACAGACATATTAGGCAAGCATTTTGGAGCTTTCACCTAAATAACTACAGGTGGTGAGATAAGCTGCACAATATAATTGACCTTTCAGTATATTGTTGCACACACACCATCTATTTAGCAAATGCCCTTGTTATCAACAGCAGCCTTTTAAACTCACCTGAGCTAACAGGTATGTGAGCTGGTTACTCTGCTGCGCTTAAAATTTCTTTTTTGGTTTGCTACAATGCCTTTTCTGAAACGTTGTCTCCCTCTGCTGGAACACTGACTTCTTTCATTTAATGCCTGCAGACTATAAAAGAGAAACCAACCCAAAAAGTTTGGTTGATTAGTCTGTGGCATTCTTTTAAACTGTTGCTTATGGCGGTCTCTGTGAGCTTCTCAGTGACATTCAGCCATCCAGGTATCCCGCCTGCAGTAGACGGAATGTGGCAATGGAACGCTGGCTGCGCGTGTCATAATAGGCTCTGAGCCTTTATATACCTGCGCACAGCAGCAGCCACCTTCAGTCTGCTGCTGGACAGCCAGCAGCAGCAGGAGAGGTAATTAATCAGCAACCCTCCTGCTAAGGGTAGACAGCTGCTCGTTCCACCCCCCCCCGCCTTAATTGGTTCTCCTCCCTTCCAACGGTGTTGAGGCGGGTGGGAACAGCCGGGGGTTGAGGGTACTGTGCTAAAAGAGGTGGAGTTATGCAGATCTAAAACGCGTGGATTGCAGCAGCAGCAAGCCGAAAAGTGCAGGCATGTGAGGGATCTAGAGGTTGACAGCATGTCTTCTTAACGGGAGTCCAGGTGGCCATCTCCACAAATGGACTTTTCAGAATCCTTGGGTGGCACCGTAGTCGGAAACCAATTCTGGTTATCGCTTCTCGGCCTTTTGGCTAAGATCAAGTGTAGTATCTGTTCTTATCAGTTTAATATCTGATACGTCCCCTATCTGGGGACCATATATTAAATGGATTTTTAGAACAGGGAGATGGAAAAAGAGCTTGCTCTGTCCACTCCACGCATTGACCTGGTATTGCAGTATCTCCAGGACTGGTGCACCCCTTCTTTAATGCAGTTTCTAAAATCAGAAAGAATTGAATTCAATGCTTTTTGTTCATTTTGCTTTTTTGTCGGATTTTGGGATGGACTCTTTGGCTTTGCTTTTCTTCTCCTCATTGGATTTTTCATGTTAAAAGTTGCAGAAGCCAGATGACAAGCTCATTTTGGTTCAACTTCAGCAACTGTGCATTGCATTGCCATGTAATGTAATGTAATGCAATGCTATCTATCTAGCTCTCCCTCTATACTTCCTTTTGGATAAACAAACATATTAGGCAAGCATTTTGGAGCTTTCACCTAAATAACTACAGGTGGTGAGATAAGCTGCACAATATAATTGACCTTTCAGTATATTGTTGCACACACACCATCTATTTAGCAAATGCCCTTGTTATCAACAGCAGCCTTTTAAACTCACCTGAGCTAACAGGTATGTGAGCTGGTTACTCTGCTGCGCTTAAAATTTCTTTTTTGGTTTGCTACAATGCCTTTTCTGAAACGTTGTCTCCCTCTGCTGGAACACTGACTTCTTTCATTTAATGCCTGCAGACTATAAAAGAGAAACCAACCCAAAAAGTTTGGTTGATTAGTCTGTGGCATTCTTTTAAACTGTTGCTTATGGCGGTCTCTGTGAGCTTCTCAGTGACATTCAGCCATCCAGGTATCCCGCCTGCAGTAGACGGAATGTGGCAATGGAACGCTGGCTGCGCGTGTCATAATAGGCTCTGAGCCTTTATATACCTGCGCACAGCAGCAGCCACCTTCAGTCTGCTGCTGGACAGCCAGCAGCAGCAGCAGCAGGAGAGGTAATTAATCAGCAACCCTCCTGCTAAGGGTAGACAGCTGCTCGTTCCACCCCCCCCCCCCCGCCTTAATTGGTTCTCCTCCCTTCCAACGGTGTTGAGGCGGGTGGGAACAGCCGGGGGTTGAGGGTACTGTGCTAAAAGAGGTGGAGTTATGCAGATCTAAAACGCGTGGATTGCAGCAGCAGCAAGCCGAAAAGTGCAGGCATGTGAGGGATCTAGAGGTTGACAGCATGTCTTCTTAACGAGAGTCCAGGTGGCCATCTCCACAAATGGACTTTTCAGAATCCTTGGGTGGCACCGTAGTCGGAAACCAATTCTGGTTATCGCTTCTCGGCCTTTTGGCTAAGATCAAGTGTAGTATCTGTTCTTATCAGTTTAATATCTGATACGTCCCCTATCTGGGGACCATATATTAAATGGATTTTTAGAACAGGGAGATGGAAAAAGAGCTTGCTCTGTCCACTCCACGCATTGACCTGGTATTGCAGTATCTCCAGGACCGGTGCACCCCTCCTTTAATGCAGTTTCTAAAATCAGAAAGAATTGAATTCAATGCTTTTTGTTCATTTTGCTTGTTTGTCGGATTTTGGGATGGACTCTTTGGCTTTGCTTTTCTTCTCCTCATTGGATTTTTCATGTTAAAAGTTGCAGAAGCCAGATGACAAGCTCATTTTGGTTCAACTTCAGCAACTGTGCATTGCATTGCCATGTAATGTAATGTAATGCAATGCTATCTATCTAGCTCTCCCTCTATACTTCCTTTTGGATAAACAGACATATTAGGCAAGCATTTTGGAGCTTTCACCTAAATAACTACAGGTGGTGAGATAAGCTGCACAATATAATTGACCTTTCAGTATATTGTTGCACACACACCATCTATTTAGCAAATGCCCTTGTTATCAACAGCAGCCTTTTAAACTCACCTGAGCTAACAGGTATGTGAGCTGGTTACTCTGCTGCGCTTAAAATTTCTTTTTTGGTTTGCTACAATGCCTTTTCTGAAACGTTGTCTCCCTCTGCTGGAACACTGACTTCTTTCATTTAATGCCTGCAGACTATAAAAGAGAAACCAACCCAAAAAATTGGGTTGATTAGTCTGTGGCATTCTTTTAAACTGTTGCTTATGGCGGTCTCTGTGAGCTTCTCAGTGACATTCAGCCATCCAGGTATCCCGCCTGCAGTAGACGGAATGTGGCAATGGAACGCTGGCTGCGCGTGTCATAATAGGCTCTGAGCCTTTATATACCTGCGCACAGCAGCAGCCACCTTCAGTCTGCTGCTGGACAGCCAGCAGCAGCAGCAGCAGGAGAGGTAATTAATCAGCAACCCTCCTGCTAAGGGTAGACAGCTGCTCGTTCCACCCCCCCCCCCGCCTTAATTGGTTCTCCTCCCTTCCAACGGTGTTGAGGCGGGTGGGAACAGCCGGGGGTTGAGGGTACTGTGCTAAAAGAGGTGGAGTTATGCAGATCTAAAACGCGTGGATTGCAGCAGCAGCAAGCCGAAAAGTGCAGGCATGTGAGGGATCTAGAGGTTGACAGCATGTCTTCTTAACGGGAGTCCAGGTGGCCATCTCCACAAATGGACTTTTCAGAATCCTTGGGTTGCACCGTAGTCGGAAAAAAATTCTGGTTATCGCTTCTCGGCCTTTTGGCTAAGATCAAGTGTAGTATCTGTTCTTATCAGTTTAATATCTGATACGTCCCCTATCTGGGGACCATATATTAAATGGATTTTTAGAACAGGGAGATGGAAAAAGAGCTTGCTCTGTCCACTCCACGCATTGACCTGGTA
Organism: Phyllobates terribilis; assembly: GCF_046119375.1. NCBI lineage: Eukaryota > Metazoa > Chordata > Amphibia > Anura > Dendrobatidae > Phyllobates > Phyllobates terribilis. The sequence continues at coordinate 8,212,958 of NW_027362800.1, read as the reverse complement.
TTGCAGTATCTCTAGGACCGGTGCACCCCTTCTTTAATGCAGTTTCTAAAATCAGAAAGAATTGAATTCAATGCTTTTTGTTCATTTTGCTTGTTTGTCGGATTTTGGGATGGACTCTTTGGCTTTGCTTTTCTTCTCCTCATTGGATTTTTCATGTTAAAAGTTGCAGAAGCCAGATGACAAGCTCATTTTGGTTCAACTTCAGCAACTGTGCATTGCATTGCCATGTAATGTAATGTAATGCAATGCTATCTATCTAGCTCTCCCTCTATACTTCCTTTTGGATAAACAGACATATTAGGCAAGCATTTTGGAGCTTTCACCTAAATAACTACAGGTGGTGAGATAAGCTGCACAATATAATTGACCTTTCAGTATATTGTTGCACACACACCATCTATTTAGCAAATGCCCTTGTTATCAACAGCAGCCTTTTAAACTCACCTGAGCTAACAGGTATGTGAGCTGGTTACTCTGCTGCGCTTAAAATTTCTTTTTTGGTTTGCTACAATGCCTTTTCTGAAACGTTGTCTCCCTCTGCTGGAACACTGACTTCTTTCATTTAATGCCTGCAGACTATAAAAGAGAAACCAACCCAAAAAGTTTGGTTGATTAGTCTGTTGCATTCTTTTAAACTGTTGCTTATGGCGGTCTCTGTGAGCTTCTCAGTGACATTCAGCCATCCAGGTATCCCGCCTGCAGTAGACGGAATGTGGCAATGGAACGCTGGCTGCGCGTGTCATAATAGGCTCTGAGCCTTTATATACCTGCGCACAGCAGCAGCCACCTTCAGTCTGCTGCTGGACAGCCAGCAGCAGCAGCAGGAGAGGTAATTAATCAGCAACCCTCCTGCTAAGGGTAGACAGCTGCTCGTTCCACCCCCCCCCGCCTTAATTGGTTCTCCTCCCTTCCAACGGTGTTGAGGCGGGTGGGAACAGCCGGGGGTTGAGGGTACTGTGCTAAAAGAGGTGGAGTTATGCAGATCTAAAACGCGTGGATTGCAGCAGCAGCAAGCCGAAAAGTGCAGGCATGTGAGGGATCTAGAGGTTGACAGCATGTCTTCTTAACGGGAGTCCAGGTGGCCATCTCCACAAATGGACTTTTCAGAATCCTTGGGTGGCACCGTAGTCGGAAACCAATTCTGGTTATCGCTTCTCGGCCTTTTGGCTAAGATCAAGTGTAGTATCTGTTCTTATCAGTTTAATATCTGATACGTCCCCTATCTGGGGACCATATATTAAATGGATTTTTAGAACAGGGAGATGGAAAAAGAGCTTGCTCTGTCCACTCCACGCATTGACCTGGTATTGCAGTATCTCCAGGACCGGTGCACACCTTCTTTAATGCAGTTTCTAAAATCAGAAAGAATTGAATTCAATGCTTTTTGTTCATTTTGCTTGTTTGTCGGATTTTGGGATGGACTCTTTGGCTTTGCTTTTCTTCTCCTCATTGGATTTTTCATGTTAAAAGTTGCAGAAGCCAGATGACAAGCTCATTTTGGTTCAACTTCAGCAACTGTGCATTGCATTGCCATGTAATGTAATGTAATGCAATGCTATCTATCTAGCTCTCCCTCTATACTTCCTTTTGGATAAACAGACATATTAGGCAAGCATTTTGGAGCTTTCACCTAAATAACTACAGGTGGTGAGATAAGCTGCACAATATAATTGACCTTTCAGTATATTGTTGCACACACACCATCTATTTAGCAAATGCCCTTGTTATCAACAGCAGCCTTTTAAACTCACCTGAGCTAACAGGTATGTGAGCTGGTTACTCTGCTGCGCTTAAAATTTCTTTTTTGGTTTGCTACAATGCCTTTTCTGAAACGTTGTCTCCCTCTGCTGGAACACTGACTTCTTTCATTTAATGCCTGCAGACTATAAAAGAGAAACCAACCCAAAAAGTTTGGTTGATTAGTCTGTGGCATTCTTTTAAACTGTTGCTTATGGCGGTCTCTGTGAGCTTCTCAGTGACATTCAGCCATCCAGGTATCCCGCCTGCAGTAGACGGAATGTGGCAATGGAACGCTGGCTGCGCGTGTCATAATAGGCTCTGAGCCTTTATATACCTGCGCACAGCAGCAGCCACCTTCAGTCTGCTGCTGGACAGCCAGCAGCAGCAGCAGCAGGAGAGGTAATTAATCAGCAACCCTCCTGCTAAGGGTAGACAGCTGCTCGTTCCACCCCCCCCCCCGCCTTAATTGGTTCTCCTCCCTTCCAACGGTGTTGAGGCGGGTGGGAACAGCCGGGGGTTGAGGGTACTGTGCTAAAAGAGGTGGAGTTATGCAGATCTAAAACGCGTGGATTGCAGCAGCAGCAAGCCGAAAAGTGCAGGCATGTGAGGGATCTAGAGGTTGACAGCATGTCTTCTTAACGGGAGTCCAGGTGGCCATCTCCACAAATGGACTTTTCAGAATCCTTGGGTGGCACCGTAGTCGGAAACCAATTCTGGTTATCGCTTCTCGGCCTTTTGGCTAAGATCAAGTGTAGTATCTGTTCTTATCAGTTTAATATCTGATACGTCCCCTATCTGGGGACCATATATTAAATGGATTTTTAGAACAGGGAGATGGAAAAAGAGCTTGCTCTGTCCACTCCACGCATTGACCTGGTATTGCAGTATCTCCAGGACCGGTGCACCCCTTCTTTAATGCAGTTTCTAAAATCAGAAAGAATTGAATTCAATGCTTTTTGTTCATTTTGCTTGTTTGTCGGATTTTGGGATGGACTCTTTGGCTTTGCTTTTCTTCTCCTCATTGGATTTTTCATGTTAAAAGTTGCAGAAGCCAGATGACAAGCTCATTTTGGTTCAACTTCAGCAACTGTGCATTGCATTGCCATGTAATGTAATGTAATGCAATGCTATCTATCTAGCTCTCCCTCTATACTTCCTTTTGGATAAACAGACATATTAGGCAAGCATTTTGGAGCTTTCACCTAAATAACTACAGGTGGTGAGATAAGCTGCACAATATAATTGACCTTTCAGTATATTGTTGCACACACACCATCTATTTAGCAAATGCCCTTGTTATCAACAGCAGCCTTTTAAACTCACCTGAGCTAACAGGTATGTGAGCTGGTTACTCTGCTGCGCTTAAAATTTCTTTTTTGGTTTGCTACAATGCCTTTTCTGAAACGTTGTCTCCCTCTGCTGGAACACTGACTTCTTTCATTTAATGCCTGCAGAGTATAAAAGAGAAACCAACCCAAAAAGTTTGGTTGATTAGTCTGTGGCATTCTTTTAAACTGTTGCTTATGGCGGTCTCTGTGAGCTTCTCAGTGACATTCAGCCATCCAGGTATCCCGCCTGCAGTAGACGGAATGTGGCAATGGAACGCTGGCTGCGCGTGTCATAATAGGCTCTGAGCCTTTATATACCTGCGCACAGCAGCAGCCACCTTCAGTCTGCTGCTGGACAGCCAGCAGCAGCAGCAGCAGGAGAGGTAATTAATCAGCAACCCTCCTGCTAAGGGTAGACAGCTGCTCATTCCACCCCCCCCCCCCGCCTTAATTGGTTCTCCTCCCTTCCAACGGTGTTGAGGCGGGTGGGAACAGCCGGGGGTTGAGGGTACTGTGCTAAAAGAGGTGGAGTTATGCAGATCTAAAACGCGTGGATTGCAGCAGCAGCAAGCCGAAAAGTGCAGGCATGTGAGGGATCTAGAGGTTGACAGCATGTCTTTTTAACGGGAGTCCAGGTGGCCATCTCCACAAATGGACTTTTCAGAATCCTTGGGTGGCACCGTAGTCGGAAACCAATTCTGGTTATCGCTTCTCGGCCTTTTGGCTAAGATCAAGTGTAGTATCTGTTCTTATCAGTTTAATATCTGATACGTCCCCTATCTGGGGACCATATATTAAATGGATTTTTAGAACAGGGAGATGGAAAAAGAGCTTGCTCTGTCCACTCCACGCATTGACCTGGTATTGCAGTATCTCCAGGACCGGTGCACCCCTTCTTTAATGCAGTTTCTAAAATCAGAAAGAATTGAATTCAATGCTTTTTGTTCATTTTGCTTGTTTGTCGGATTTTGGGATGGACTCTTTGGCTTTGCTTTTCTTCTCCTCATTGGATTTTTCATGTTAAAAGTTGCAGAAGCCAGATGACAAGCTCATTTTGGTTCAACTTCAGCAACTGTGCATTGCATTGCCATGTAATGTAATGTAATGCAATGCTATCTATCTAGCTCTCCCTCTATACTTCCTTTTGGATAAACAGACATATTAGGCAAGCATTTTGGAGCTTTCACCTAAATAACTACAGGTGGTGAGATAAGCTGCACAATATAATTGACCTTTCAGTATATTGTTGCACACACACCATCTATTTAGCAAATGCCCTTGTTATCAACAGCAGCCTTTTAAACTCACCTGAGCTAACAGGTATGTGAGCTGGTTACTCTGCTGCGCTTAAAATTTCTTTTTTGGTTTGCTACAATGCCTTTTCTGAAACGTTGTCTCCCTCTGCTGGAACACTGACTTCTTTCATTTAATGCCTGCAGACTATAAAAGAGAAACCAACCCAAAAAGTTTGGTTGATTAGTCTGTGGCATTCTTTTAAACTGTTGCTTATGGCGGTCTCTGTGAGCTTCTCAGTGACATTCAGCCATCCAGGTATCCCGCCTGCAGTAGACGGAATGTGGCAATGGAACGCTGGCTGCGCGTGTCATAATAGGCTCTGAGCCTTTATATACCTGCGCACAGCAGCAGCCACCTTCAGTCTGCTGCTGGACAGCCAGCAGCAGCAGCAGCAGGAGAGGTAATTAATCAGCAACCCTCCTGCTAAGGGTAGACAGCTGCTCGTTCCACCCCCCCCCCCCCGCCTTAATTGGTTCTCCTCCCTTCCAACGGTGTTGAGGCGGGTGGGAACAGCCGGGGGTTGAGGGTACTGTGCTAAAAGAGGTGGAGTTATGCAGATCTAAAACGCGTGGATTGCAGCAGCAGCAAGCCGAAAAGTGCAGGCATGTGAGGGATCTAGAGGTTGACAGCATGTCTTCTTAACGGGAGTCCAGGTGGCCATCTCCACAAATGGACTTTTCAGAATCCTTGGGTGGCACCGTAGTCGGAAACCAATTCTGGTTATCGCTTCTCGGCCTTTTGGCTAAGATCAAGTGTAGTATCTGTTCTTATCAGTTTAATATCTGATACGTCCCCTATCTGGGGACCATATATTAAATGGATTTTTAGAACAGGGAGATGGAAAAAGAGCTTGCTCTGTCCACTCCACGCATTGACCTGGTATTGCAGTATCTCCAGGACCGGTGCACCCCTTCTTTAATGCAGTTTCTAAAATCAGAAAGAATTGAATTCAATGCTTTTTGTTCATTTTGCTTGTTTGTCGGATTTTGGGATGGACTCTTTGGCTTTGCTTTTCTTCTCCTCATTGGATTTTTCATGTTAAAAGTTGCAGAAGCCAGATGACAAGCTCATTTTGGTTCAACTTCAGCAACTGTGCATTGCATTGCCATGTAATGTAATGTAATGCAATGCTATCTATCTAGCTCTCCCTCTATACTTCCTTTTGGATAAACAGACATATTAGGCAAGCATTTTGGAGCTTTCACCTAAATAACTACAGGTGGTGAGATAAGCTGCACAATATAATTGACCTTTCAGTATATTGTTGCACACACACCATCTATTTAGCAAATGCCCTTGTTATCAACAGCAGCCTTTTAAACTCACCTGAGCTAACAGGTATGTGAGCTGGTTACTCTGCTGCGCTTAAAATTTCTTTTTTGGTTTGCTACAATGCCTTTTCTGAAACGTTGTCTCCCTCTGCTGGAACACTGACTTCTTTCATTTAATGCCTGCAGACTATAAAAGAGAAACCAACCCAAAAAGTTTGGTTGATTAGTCTGTGGCATTCTTTTAAACTGTTGCTTATGGCGGTCTCTGTGAGCTTCTCAGTGACATTCAGCCATCCAGGTATCCCGCCTGCAGTAGACGGAATGTGGCAATGGAACGCTGGCTGCGCGTGTCATAATAGGCTCTGAGCCTTTATATACCTGCGCACAGCAGCAGCCACCTTCAGTCTGCTGCTGGACAGCCAGCAGCAGCAGCAGCAGGAGAGGTAATTAATCAGCAACCCTCCTGCTAAGGGTAGACAGCTGCTCGTTCCACCCCCCCCCTGCCTTAATTGGTTCTCCTCCCTTCCAACGGTGTTGAGGCGGGTGGGAACAGCCGGGGGTTGAGGGTACTGTGCTAAAAGAGGTGGAGTTATGCAGATCTAAAACGCGTGGATTGCAGCAGCAGCAAGCCGAAAAGTGCAGGCATGTGAGGGATCTAGAGGTTGACAGCATGTCTTCTTAACGGGAGTCCAGGTGGCCATCTCCACAAATGGACTTTTCAGAATCCTTGGGTGGCACCGTAGTCGGAAACCAATTCTGGTTATCGCTTCTCGGCCTTTTGGCTAAGATCAAGTGTAGTATCTGTTCTTATCAGTTTAATATCTGATACGTCCCCTATCTGGGGACCATATATTAAATGGATTTTTAGAACAGGGAGATGGAAAAAGAGCTTGCTCTGTCCACTCCACGCATTGACCTGGTATTGCAGTATCTCCAGGACCGGTGCACCCCTTCTTTAATGCAGTTTCTAAAATCAGAAAGAATTGAATTCAATGCTTTTTGTTCATTTTGCTTGTTTGTCGGATTTTGGGATGGACTCTTTGGCTTTGCTTTTCTTCTCCTCATTGGATTTTTCATGTTAAAAGTTGCAGAAGCCAGATGACAAGCTCATTTTGGTTCAACTTCAGCAACTGTGCATTGCATTGCCATGTAATGTAATGTAATGCAATGCTATCTATCTAGCTCTCCCTCTATACTTCCTTTTGGATAAACAGACATATTAGGCAAGCATTTTGGAGCTTTCACCTAAATAACTACAGGTGGTGAGATAAGCTGCACAATATAATTGACCTTTCAGTATATTGTTGCACACACACCATCTATTTAGCAAATGCCCTTGTTATCAACAGCAGCCTTTTAAACTCACCTGAGCTAACAGGTATGTGAGCTGGTTACTCTGCTGCGCTTAAAATTTCTTTTTTGGTTTGCTACAATGCCTTTTCTGAAACGTTGTCTCCCTCTGCTGGAACACTGACTTCTTTCATTTAATGCCTGCAGACTATAAAAGAGAAACCAACCCAAAAAGTTTGGTTGATTAGTCTGTGGCATTCTTTTAAACTGTTGCTTATGGCGGACTCTGTGAGCTTCTCAGTGACATTCAGCCATCCAGGTATCCCGCCTGCAGTAGACGGAATGTGGCAATGGAACGCTGGCTGCGCGTGTCATAATAGGCTCTGAGCCTTTATATACCTGCGCACAGCAGCAGCCACCTTCAGTCTGCTGCTGGACAGCCAGCAGCAGCAGCAGCAGGAGAGGTAATTAATCAGCAACCCTCCTGCTAAGGGTAGACAGCTGCTCGTTCCACCCCCCCCCCCCCGCCTTAATTGGTTCTCCTCCCTTCCAACGGTGTTGAGGCGGGTGGGAACAGCCGGGGGTTGAGGGTACTGTGCTAAAAGAGGTGGAGTTATGCAGATCTAAAACGCGTGGATTGCAGCAGCAGCAAGCCGAAAAGTGCAGGCATGTGAGGGATCTAGAGGTTGACAGCATGTCTTCTTAACGGGAGTCCAGGTGGCCATCTCCACAAATGGACTTTTCAGAATCCTTGGGTGGCACCGTAGTCGGAAACCAATTCTGGTTATCGCTTCTCGGCCTTTTGGCTAAGATCAAGTGTAGTATCTGTTCTTATCAGTTTAATATCTGATACGTCCCCTATATGGGGACCATATATTAAATGGATTTTTAGAACAGGGAGATGGAAAAAGAGCTTGCTCTGTCCACTCCACGCATTGACCTGGTATTGCAGTATCTCCAGGACCAGTGCACCCCTTCTTTAATGCAGTTTCTAAAATCAGAAAGAATTGAATTCAATGCTTTTTGTTCATTTTGCTTGTTTGTCGGATTTTGGGATGGACTCTTTGGCTTTGCTTTTCTTCTCCTCATTGGATTTTTCATGTTAAAAGTTGCAGAAGCCAGATGACAAGCTCATTTTGGTTCAACTTCAGCAACTGTGCATTGCATTGCCATGTAATGTAATGTAATGCAATGCTATCTATCTAGCTCTCCCTCTATACTTCCTTTTGGATAAACAGACATATTAGGCAAGCATTTTGGAGCTTTCACCTAAATAACTACAGGTGGTGAGATAAGCTGCACAATATAATTGACCTTTCAGTATATTGTTGCACACACACCATCTATTTAGCAAATGCCCTTGTTATCAACAGCAGCCTTTTAAACTCACCTGAGCTAACAGGTATGTGAGCTGGTTACTCTGCTGCGCTTAAAATTTCTTTTTTGGTTTGCTACAATGCCTTTTCTGAAACGTTGTCTCCCTCTGCTGGAACACTGACTTCTTTCATTTAATGCCTGCAGACTATAAAAGAGAAACCAACCCAAAAAGTTTGGTTGATTAGTCTGTGGCATTCTTTTAAACTGTTGCTTATGGCGGTCTCTGTGAGCTTCTCAGTGACATTCAGCCATCCAGGTATCCCGCCTGCAGTAGACGGAATGTGGCAATGGAACGCTGGCTGCGCGTGTCATAATAGGCTCTGAGCCTTTATATACCTGCGCACAGCAGCAGCCACCTTCAGTCTGCTGCTGGACAGCCAGCAGCAGCAGCAGCAGGAGAGGTAATTAATCAGCAACCCTCCTGCTAAGGGTAGCTCGTTCCACCCACCCCCCCGCCTTAATTGGTTCTCCTCCCTTCCAACGGTGTTGAGGCGGGTGGGAACAGCCGGGGGTTGAGGGTACTGTGCTAAAAGAGGTGGAGTTATGCAGATCTAAAACGCGTGGATTGCAGCAGCAGCAAGCCGAAAAGTGCAGGCATGTGAGGGATCTAGAGGTTGACAGCATGTCTTCTTAACGGGAGTCCAGGTGGCCATCTCCACAAATGGACTTTTCAGAATCCTTGGGTGGCACCGTAGTCGGAAACCAATTCTGGTTATCGCTTCTCGGCCTTTTGGCTAAGATCAAGTGTAGTATCTGTTCTTATCAGTTTAATATCTGATACGTCCCCTATCTGGGGACCATATATTAAATGGATTTTTAGAACAGGGAGATGGAAAAAGAGCTTGCTCTGTCCACTCCACGCATTGACCTGGTATTGCAGTATCTCCAGGACCGGTGCACCCCTTCTTTAATGCAGTTTCTAAAATCAGAAAGAATTGAATTCAATGCTTTTTGTTCATTTTGCTTGTTTGTCGGATTTTGGGATGGACTCTTTGGCTTTGCTTTTCTTCTCCTCATTGGATTTTTCATGTTAAAAGTTGCAGAAGCCAGATGACAAGCTCATTTTGGTTCAACTTCAGCAACTGTGCATTGCATTGCCATGTAATGTAATGTAATGCAATGCTATCTATCTAGCTCTCCCTCTATACTTCCTTTTGGATAAACAGACATATTAGGCAAGCATTTTGGAGCTTTCACCTAAATAACTACAGGTGGTGAGATAAGCTGCACAATATAATTGACCTTTCAGTATATTGTTGCACACACACCATCTATTTAGCAAATGCCCTTGTTATCAACAGCAGCCTTTTAAACTCACCTGAGCTAACAGGTATGTGAGCTGGTTACTCTGCTGCGCTTAAAATTTCTTTTTTGGTTTGCTACAATGCCTTTTCTGAAACGTTGTCTCCCTCTGCTGGAACACTGACTTCTTTCATTTAATGCCTGCAGACTATAAAAGAGAAACCAACCCAAAAAGTTTGGTTGATTAGTCTGTGGCATTCTTTTAAACTGTTGCTTATGGCGGTCTCTGTGAGCTTCTCAGTGACATTCAGCCATCCAGGTATCCCGCCTGCAGTAGACGGAATGTGGCAATGGAACGCTGGCTGCGCGTGTCATAATAGGCTCTGAGCCTTTATATACCTGCGCACAGCAGCAGCCACCTTCAGTCTGCTGCTGGACAGCCAGCAGCAGCAGCAGGAGAGGTAATTAATCAGCAACCCTCCTGCTAAGGGTAGACAGCTGCTCGTTCCACTCCCCCCCCCGCCTTAATTGGTTCTCCTCCCTTCCAACGGTGTTGAGGCGGGTGGGAACAGCCGGGGGTTGAGGGTACTGTGCTAAAAGAGGTGGAGTTATGCAGATCTAAAACGCGTGGATTGCAGCAGCAGCAAGCCGAAAAGTGCAGGCATGTGAGGGATCTAGAGGTTGACAGCATGTCTTCTTAACGGGAGTCCAGGTGGCCATCTCCACAAATGGACTTTTCAGAATCCTTGGGTGGCACCGTAGTCGGAAACCAATTCTGGTTATCGCTTCTCGGCCTTTTGGCTAAGATCAAGTGTAGTATCTGTTCTTATCAGTTTAATATCTGATACGTCCCCTATCTGGGGACCATATATTAAATGGATTTTTAGAACAGGGAGATGGAAAAAGAGCTTGCTCTGTCCACTCCACGCATTGACCTGGTATTGCAGTATCTCCAGGACCGGTGCACCCCTTCTTTAATGCAGTTTCTAAAATCAGAAAGAATTGAATTCAATGCTTTTTGTTCATTTTGCTTGTTTGTCGGATTTTGGGATGGACTCTTTGGCTTTGCTTTTCTTCTCCTCATTGGATTTTTCATGTTAAAAGTTGCAGAAGCCAGATGACAAGCTCATTTTGGTTCAACTTCAGCAACTGTGCATTGCATTGCCATGTAATGTAATGTAATGCAATGCTATCTATCTAGCTCTCCCTCTATACTTCCTTTTGGATAAACAGACATATTAGGCAAGCATTTTGGAGCTTTCACCTAAATAACTACAGGTGGTGAGATAAGCTGCACAATATAATTGACCTTTCAGTATATTGTTGCACACACACCATCTATTTAGCAAATGCCCTTGTTATCAACAGCAGCCTTTTAAACTCACCTGAGCTAACAGGTATGTGAGCTGGTTACTCTGCTGCGCTTAAAATTTCTTTTTTGGTTTGCTACAATGCCTTTTCTGAAACGTTGTCTCCCTCTGCTGGAACACTGACTTCTTTCATTTAATGCCTGCAGACTATAAAAGAGAAACCAACCCAAAAAGTTTGGTTGATTAGTCTGTGGCATTCTTTTAAACTGTTGCTTATGGCGGTCTCTGTGAGCTTCTCAGTGACATTCAGCCATCCAGGTATCCCGCCTGCAGTAGACGGAATGTGGCAATGGAACGCTGGCTGCGCGTGTCATAATAGGCTCTGAGCCTTTATATACCTGCGCACAGCAGCAGCCACCTTCAGTCTGCTGCTGGACAGCCAGCAGCAGCAGCAGCAGCAGGAGAGGTAATTAATCAGCAACCCTCCTGCTAAGGGTAGACAGCTGCTCGTTCCACCCCCCCCCCCCCCGCCTTAATTGGTTCTCCTCCCTTCCAACGGTGTAGAGGCGGGTGGGAACAGCCGGGGGTTGAGGGTACTGTGCTAAAAGAGGTGGAGTTATGCAGATCTAAAACGCGTGGATTGCAGCAGCAGCAAGCCGAAAAGTGCAGGCATGTGAGGGATCTAGAGGTTGACAGCATGTCTTCTTAACGGGAGTCCAGGTGGCCATCTCCACAAATGGACTTTTCAGAATCCTTGGGTGGCACCGTAGTCGGAAACCAATTCTGGTTATCGCTTCTCGGCCTTTTGGCTAAGATCAAGTGTAGTATCTGTTCTTATCAGTTTAATATCTGATACGTCCCCTATCTGGGGACCATATATTAAATGGATTTTTAGAACAGGGAGATGGAAAAAGAGCTTGCTCTGTCCACTCCACGCATTGACCTGGTATTGCAGTATCTCCAGGACCGGTGCACCCCTTCTTTAATGCAGTTTCTAAAATCAGAAAGAATTGAATTCAATGCTTTTTGTTCATTTTGCTTGTTTGTCGGATTTTGGGATGGACTCTTTGGCTTTGCTTTTCTTCTCCTCATTGGATTTTTCATGTTAAAAGTTGCAGAAGCCAGATGACAAGCTCATTTTGGTTCAACTTCAGCAACTGTGCATTGCATTGCCATGTAAAGTAATGTAATGCAGTGCTATCTATCTAGCTCTCCCTCTATACTTCCTTTTGGATAAACAGACATATTAGGCAAGCATTTTGGAGCTTTCACCTAAATAACTACAGGTGGTGAGATAAGCTGCACAATATAATTGACCTTTCAGTATATTGTTGCACACACACCATCTATTTAGCAAATGCCCTTGTTATCAACAGCAGCCTTTTAAACTCACCTGAGCTAACAGGTATGTGAGCTGGTTACTCTGCTGCGCTTAAAATTTCTTTTTTGGTTTGCTACAATGCCTTTTCTGAAACGTTGTCTCCCTCTGCTGGAACACTGACTTCTTTCATTTAATGCCTGCAGACTATAAAAGAGAAACCAACCCAAAAAGTTTGGTTGATTAGTCTGTGGCATTCTTTTAAACTGTTGCTTATGGCGGTCTCTGTGAGCTTCTCAGTGACATTCAGCCATCCAGGTATCCCGCCTGCAGTAGACGGAATGTGGCAATGGAACGCTGGCTGCGCGTGTCATAATAGGCTCTGAGCCTTTATATACCTGCGCACAGCAGCAGCCACCTTCAGTCTGCTGCTGGACAGCCAGCAGCAGCAGCAGCAGGAGAGGTAATTAATCAGCAACCCTCCTGCTAAGGGTAGACAGCTGCTCGTTCCACCCCCCCCCCCGCCTTAATTGGTTCTCCTCCCTTCCAACGGTGTTGAGGCGGGTGGAAACAGCCGGGGGTTGAGGGTACTGTGCTAAAAGAGGTGGAGTTATGCAGATCTAAAACGCGTGGATTGCAGCAGCAGCAAGCCGAAAAGTGCAGGCATGTGAGGGATCTAGAGGTTGACAGCATGTCTTCTTAACGGGAGTCCAGGTGGCCATCTCCACAAATGGACTTTTCAGAATCCTTGGGTGGCACCGTAGTCGGAAACCAATTCTGGTTATCGCTTCTCGGCCTTTTGGCTAAGATCAAGTGTAGTATCTGTTCTTATCAGTTTAATATCTGATACGTCCCCTATCTGGGGACCATATATTAAATGGATTTTTAGAACAGGGAGATGGAAAAAGAGCTTGCTCTGTCCACTCCACGCATTGACCTGGTATTGCAGTATTTCAAGGACCGGTGCACCCCTTCTTTAATGCAGTTTCTAAAATCAGAAAGAATTGAATTCAATGCTTTTTGTTCATTTTGCTTGTTTGTCGGATTTTGGGATGGACTCTTTGGCTTTGCTTTTCTTCTCCTCATTGGATTTTTCATGTTAAAAGTTGCAGAAGCCAGATGACAAGCTCATTTTGGTTCAACTTCAGCAACTGTGCATTGCATTGCCATGTAATGTAATGTAATGCAATGCTATCTATCTAGCTCTCCCTCTATACTTCCTTTTGGATAAACAGACATATTAGGCAAGCATTTTGGAGCTTTCACCTAAATAACTACAGGTGGTGAGATAAGCTGCACAATATAATTGACCTTTCAGTATATTGTTGCACACACACCATCTATTTAGCAAATGCCCTTGTTATCAACAGCAGCCTTTTAAACTCACCTGAGCTAACAGGTATGTGAGCTGGTTACTCTGCTGCGCTTAAAATTTCTTTTTTGGTTTGCTACAATGCCTTTTCTGAAACGTTGTCTCCCTCTGCTGGAACACTGAATTCTTTCATTTAATGCCTGCAGACTATAAAAGAGAAACCAACCCAAAAAGTTTGGTTGATTAGTCTGTGGCATTCTTTTAAACTGTTGCTTATGGCGGTCTCTGTGAGCTTCTCAGTGACATTCAGCCATCCAGGTATCCCGCCTGCAGTAGACGGAATGTGGCAATGGAATGCTGGCTGCGCGTGTCATAATAGGCTCTGAGCCTTTATATACCTGCGCACAGCAGCAGCCACCTTCAGTCTGCTGCTGGACAGCCAGCAGCAGCAGCAGGAGAGGTAATTAATCAGCAACCCTCCTGCTAAGGGTAGACAGCTGCTCGTTCCACCCCCCCCCCGCCTTAATTGGTTCTCCTCCCTTCCAACGGTGTTGAGGCGGGTGGGAACAGCCGGGGGTTGAGGGTACTGTGCTAAAAGAGGTGGAGTTATGCAGATCTAAAACGCGTGGATTGCAGCAGCAGCAAGCCGAAAAGTGCAGGCATGTGAGGGATCTAGAGGTTGACAGCATGTCTTCTTAACGGGAGTCCAGGTGGCCATCTCCACAAATGGACTTTTCAGAATCCTTGGGTGGCACCGTAGTCGGAAACCAATTCTGGTTATCGCTTCTCGGCCTTTTGGCTAAGATCAAGTGTAGTATCTGTTCTTATCAGTTTAATATCTGATACGTCCCCTATCTGGGGACCATATATTAAATGGATTTTTAGAACAGGGAGATGGAAAAAGAGCTTGCTCTGTCCACTCCACGCATTGACCTGGTATTGCAGTATCTCCAGGACCGGTGCACCCCTTCTTTAATGCAGTTTCTAAAATCAGAAAGAATTGAATTCAATGCTTTTTGTTCATTTTGCTTGTTTGTCGGATTTTGGGATGGACTCTTTGGCTTTGCTTTTCTTCTCCTCATTGGATTTTTCATGTTAAAAGTTGCAGAAGCCAGATGAAAATCTCATTTTGGTTCAACTTCAGCAACTGTGCATTGCATTGCCATGTAATGTAATGTAATGCAATGCTATCTATCTAGCTCTCCCTCTATACTTCCTTTTGGGTAAACAGACATATTAGGCAAGCATTTTGGAGCTTTCACCTAAATAACTACAGGTGGTGAGATAAGCTGCACAATATAATTGACCTTTCAGTATATTGTTGCACACACACCATCTATTTAGCAAATGCCCTTGTTATCAACAGCAGCCTTTTAAACTCACCTGAGCTAACAGGTATGTGAGCTGGTTACTCTGCTGCGCTTAAAATTTCTTTTTTGGTTTGCTACAATGCCTTTTCTGAAACGTTGTCTCCCTCTGCTGGAACACTGACTTCTTTCATTTAATGCCTGCAGACTATAAAAGAGAAACCAACCCAAAAAGTTTGGTTGATTAGTCTGTGGCATTCTTTTAAACTGTTGCTTATGGCGGTCTCTGTGAGCTTCTCAGTGACATTCAGCCATCCAGGTATCCCGCCTGCAGTAGACGGAATGTGGCAATGGAACGCTGGCTGCGCGTGTCATAATAGGCTCTGAGCCTTTATATACCTGCGCACAGCAGCAGCCACCTTCAGTCTGCTGCTGGACAGCCAGCAGCAGCAGCAGCAGGAGAGGTAATTAATCAGCAACCCTCCTGCTAAGGGTAGACAGCTGCTCGTTCCACCCCCCCCCCCCCCGCCTTAATTGGTTTTCCTCCCTTCCAACGGTGTTGAGGCGGGTGGGAACAGCCGGGGGTTGAGGGTACTGTGCTAAAAGAGGTGGAGTTATGCAGATCTAAAACGCGTGGATTGCAGCAGCAGCAAGCCGAAAAGTGCAGGCATGTGAGGGATCTAGAGGTTGACAGCATGTCTTCTTAACGGGAGTCCAGGTGGCCATCTCCACAAATGGACTTTTCAGAATCCTTGGGTGGCACCGTAGTCGGAAACCAATTCTGGTTATCGCTTCTCGGCCTTTTGGCTAAGATCAAGTGTAGTATCTGTTCTTATCAGTTTAATATCTGATACGTCCCCTATCTGGGGACCATATATTAAATGGATTTTTAGAACAGGGAGATGGAAAAAGAGCTTGCTCTGTCCACTCCACGCATTGACCTGGTATTGCAGTATTTCCAGGACCGGTGCACCCCTTCTTTAATGCAGTTTCTAAAATCAGAAAGAATTGAATTCAATGCTTTTTGTTCATTTTGCTTGTTTGTCGGATTTTGGGATGGACTCTTTGGCTTTGCTTTTCTTCTCCTCATTGGATTTTTCATGTTAAAAGTTGCAGAAGCCAGATGAAAAGCTCATTTTGGTTCAACTTCAGCAACTGTGCATTGCATTGCCATGTAATGTAATGTAATGCAATGCTATCTATCCAGCTCTCCCTCTATACTTCCTTTTGGGTAAACAGACATATTAGGCAAGCATTTTGGAGCTTTCACCTAAATAACTACAGGTGGTGAGATAAGCTGCACAATATAATTGACCTTTCAGTATATTGTTGCACACACACCATCTATTTAGCAAATGCCCTTGTTATCAACAGCAGCCTTTTAAACTCACCTGAGCTAACAGGTATGTGAGCTGGTTACTCTGCTGCGCTTAAAATTTCTTTTTTGGTTTGCTACAATGCCTTTTCTGAAACGTTGTCTCCCTCTGCTGGAACACTGACTTCTTTCATTTAATGCCTGCAGACTATAAAAGAGAAACCAACCCAAAAAGTTTGGTTGATTAGTCTGTGGCATTCTTTTAAACTGTTGCTTATGGCGGTCTCTGTGAGCTTCTCAGTGACATTCAGCCATCCAGGTATCCCGCCTGCAGTAGACGGAATGTGGCAATGGAACGCTGGCTGCGCGTGTCATAATAGGCTCTGAGCCTTTATATACCTGCGCACAGCAGCAGCCACCTTCAGTCTGCTGCTGGACAGCCAGCAGCAGCAGCAGGAGAGGTAATTAATCAGCAACCCTCCTGCTAAGGGTAGACAGCTGCTCGTTCCACCCCCCCCCCCGCCTTAATTGGTTCTCCTCCCTTCCAACGGTGTTGAGGCGGGTGGGAACAGCCGGGGGTTGAGGGTACTGTGCTAAAAGAGGTGGAGTTATGCAGATCTAAAACGCGTGGATTGCAGCAGCAGCAAGCCGAAAAGTGCAGGCATGTGAGGGATCTAGAGGTTGACAGCATGTCTTCTTAACGGGAGTCCAGGTTGCCATCTCCACAAATGGACTTTTCAGAATCCTTGGGTGGCACCGTAGTCGGAAACCAATTCTGGTTATCGCTTCTCAGCCTTTTGGCTAAGATCAAGTGTAGTATCTGTTCTTATCAGTTTAATATCTGATACGTCCCCTATCTGGGGACCATATATTAAATGGATTTTTAGAACAGGGAGATGGAAAAAGAGCTTGCTCTGTCCACTCCACGCATTGACCTGGTATTGCAGTATCTCCAGGACCGGTGCACCCCTTCTTTAATGCAGTTTCTAAAATCAGAAAGAATTGAATTCAATGCTTTTTGTTCATTTTGCTTGTTTGTCGGATTTTGGGATGGACTCTTTGGCTTTGCTTTTCTTCTCCTCATTGGATTTTTCATGTTAAAAGTTGCAGAAGCCAGATGACAAGCTCATTTTGGTTCAACTTCAGCAACTGTGCATTGCATTGCCATGTAATGTAATGTAATGCAATGCTATCTATCTAGCTCTCCCTCTATACTTCCTTTTGGATAAACAGACATATTAGGCAAGCATTTTGGAGCTTTCACCTAAATAACTACAGGTGGTGAGATAAGCTGCACAATATAATTGACCTTTCAGTATATTGTTGCACACACACCATCTATTTAGCAAATGCCCTTGTTATCAACAGCAGCCTTTTAAACTCACCTCAGCTAACAGGTATGTGAGCTGGTTACTCTGCTGCGCTTAAAATTTCTTTTTTGGTTTGCTACAATGCCTTTTCTGAAACGTTGTCTCCCTCTGCTGGAACACTGACTTCTTTCATTTAATGCCTGCAGACTATAAAAGAGAAACCAACCCAAAAAGTTTGGTTGATTAGTCTGTGGCATTCTTTTAAACTGTTGCTTATGGCGGTCTCTGTGAGCTTCTCAGTGACATTCAGCCATCCAGGTATCCCGCCTGCAGTAGACGGAATGTGGCAATGGAACGCTGGCTGCGCGTGTCATAATAGGCTCTGAGCCTTTATATACCTGCGCACAGCAGCAGCCACCTTCAGTCTGCTGCTGGACAGCCAGCAGCAGCAGCAGCAGGAGAGGTAATTAATCAGCAACCCTCCTGCTAAGGGTAGACAGCTGCTCGTTCCACTCCCCCCCCCGCCTTAATTGGTTCTCCTCCCTTCCAACGGTGTTGAGGCGGGTGGGAACAGCCGGGGGTTGAGGGTACTGTGCTAAAAGAGGTGGAGTTATGCAGATCTAAAACGCGTGGATTGCAGCAGCAGCAAGCCGAAAAGTGCAGGCATGTGAGGGATCTAGAGGTTGACAGCATGTCTTCTTAACGGGAGTCCAGGTGGCCATCTCCACAAATGGACTTTTCAGAATCCTTGGGTGGCACCGTAGTCGGAAACCAATTCTGGTTATCGCTTCTCGGCCTTTTGGCTAAGATCAAGTGTAGTATCTGTTCTTATCAGTTTAATATCTGATACGTCCCCTATCTGGGGACCATATATTAAATGGATTTTTAGAACAGGGAGATGGAAAAAGAGCTTGCTCTGTCCACTCCACGCATTGACCTGGTATTGCAGTATCTCCAGGACCGGTGCACCCCTTCTTTAATGCAGTTTCTAAAATCAGAAAGAATTGAATTCAATGCTTTTTGTTCATTTTGCTTGTTTGTCGGATTTTGGGATGGACTCTTTGGCTTTGCTTTTCTTCTCCTCATTGGATTTTTCATGTTAAAAGTTGCAGAAGCCAGATGACAAGCTCATTTTGGTTCAACTTCAGCAACTGTGCATTGCATTGCCATGTAATGTAATGTAATGCAATGCTATCTATCTAGCTCTCCCTCTATACTTCCTTTTGGATAAACAGACATATTAGGCAAGCATTTTGGAGCTTTCACCTAAATAACTACAGGTGGTGAGATAAGCTGCACAATATAATTGACCTTTCAGTATATTGTTGCACACACACCATCTATTTAGCAAATGCCCTTGTTATCAACAGCAGCCTTTTAAACTCACCTGAGCTAACAGGTATGTGAGCTGGTTACTCTGCTGCGCTTAAAATTTCTTTTTTGGTTTGCTACAATGCCTTTTCTGAAACGTTGTCTCCCTCTGCTGGAACACTGACTTCTTTCATTTAATGCCTGCAGACTATAAAAGAGAAACCAACCCAAAAAGTTTGGTTGATTAGTCTGTGGCATTCTTTTAAACTGTTGCTTATGGCGGTCTCTGTGAGCTTCTCAGTGACATTCAGCCATCCAGGTATCCCGCCTGCAGTAGACGGAATGTGGCAATGGAACGCTGGCTGCGCGTGTCATAATAGGCTCTCAGCCTTTATATACCTGCGCACAGCAGCAGCCACCTTCAGTCTGCTGCTGGACAGCCAGCAGCAGCAGCAGCAGGAGAGGTAATTAATCAGCAACCCTCCTGCTAAGGTAGACAGCTGCTCGTTCCACCCCCCCCGCCTTAATTGGTTCTCCTCCCTTCCAACGGTGTTGAGGCGGGTGGGAACAGCCGGGGGTTAAGGGTACTGTGCTAAAAGAGGTGGAGTTATGCAGATCTAAAACGCGTGGATTGCAGCAGCAGCAAGCCGAAAAGTGCAGGCATGTGAGGGATCTAGAGGTTGACAGCATGTCTTCTTAACGGGAGTCCAGGTGGCCATCTCCACAAATGGACTTTTCAGAATCCTTGGGTGGCACCGTAGTCGGAAACCAATTCTGGTTATCGCTTCTCTGCCTTTTGGCTAAGATCAAGTGTAGTATCTGTTCTTATCAGTTTAATATCTGATACGTCCCCTATCTGGGGACCATATATTAAATGGATTTTTAGAACAGGGAGATGGAAAAAGAGCTTGCTCTGTCCACTCCACGCATTGACCTGGTATTGCAGTATCTCCAGGACCGGTGCACCCCTTCTTTAATGCAGTTTCTAAAATCAGAAAGAATTGAATTCAATGCTTTTTGTTCATTTTGCTTGTTTGTCGGATTTTGGGATGGACTCTTTGGCTTTGCTTTTCTTCTCCTCATTGGATTTTTCATGTTAAAAGTTGCAGAAGCCAGATGACAAGCTCATTTTGGTTCAACTTCAGCAACTGTGCATTGCATTGCCATGTAATGTAATGTAATGCAATGCTATCTATCTAGCTCTCCCTCTATACTTCCTTTTGGATAAACAGACATATTAGGCAAGCATTTTGGAGCTTTCACCTAAATAACTACAGGTGGTGAGATAAGCTGCACAATATAATTGACCTTTCAGTATATTGTTGCACACACACCATCTATTTAGCAAATGCCCTTGTTATCAACAGCAGCCTTTTAAACTCACCTGAGCTAACAGGTATGTGAGCTGGTTACTCTGCTGCGCTTAAAATTTCTTTTTTGGTTTGCTACAATGCCTTTTCTGAAACGTTGTCTCCCTCTGCTGGAACACTGACTTCTTTCATTTAATGCCTGCAGACTATAAAAGAGAAACCAACCCAAAAAGTTTGGTTGATTAGTCTGTGGCATTCTTTTAAACTGTTGCTTATGGCGGTCTCTGTGAGCTTCTCAGTGACATTCAGCCATCCAGGTATCCCGCCTGCAGTAGACGGAATGTGGCAATGGAACGCTGGCTGCGCGTGTCATAATAGGCTCTCAGCCTTTATATACCTGCGCACAGCAGCAGCCACCTTCAGTCTGCTGCTGGACAGCCAGCAGCAGCAGCAGCAGGAGAGGTAATTAATCAGCAACCCTCCTGCTAAGGGTAGACAGCTGCTCGTTCCACCCCCCCCCGCCTTAATTGGTTCTCCTCCCTTCCAACGGTGTTGAGGCGGGTGGGAACAGCCGGGGGTTAAGGGTACTGTGCTAAAAGAGGTGGAGTTATGCAGATCTAAAACGCGTCGATTGCAGCAGCAGCAAGCCGAAAAGTGCAGGCATGTGAGGGATCTAGAGGTTGACAGCATGTCTTCTTAACGGGAGTCCAGGTGGCCATCTCCACAAATGGACTTTTCAGAATCCTTGGGTGGCACCGTAGTCGGAAACCAATTCTGGTTATCGCTTCTCGGCCTTTTGGCTAAGATCAAGTGTAGTATCTGTTCTTATCAGTTTAATATCTGATACGTCCCCTATCTGGGGACCATATATTAAATGGATTTTTAGAACAGGGAGATGGAAAAAGAGCTTGCTCTGTCCACTCCACGCATTGACCTGGTATTGCAGTATCTCCAGGACCGGTGCACCCCTTCTTTAATGCAGTTTCTAAAATCAGAAAGAATTGAATTCAATGCTTTTTGTTCATTTTGCTTGTTTGTCGGATTTTGGGATGGACTCTTTGGCTTTGCTTTTCTTCTCCTCATTGGATTTTTCATGTTAAAAGTTGCAGAAGCCAGATGACAAGCTCATTTTGGTTCAACTTCAGCAACTGTGCATTGCATTGCCATGTAATGTAATGTAATGCAATGCTATCTATCTAGCTCTCCCTCTATACTTCCTTTTGGATAAACAGACATATTAGGCAAGCATTTTGGAGCTTTCACCTAAATAACTACAGGTGGTGAGATAAGCTGCACAATATAATTGACCTTTCAGTATATTGTTGCACACACACCATCTATTTAGCAAATGCCCTTGTTATCAACAGCAGCCTTTTAAACTCACCTGAGCTATCAGGTATGTGAGCTGGTTACTCTGCTGCGCTTAAAATTTCTTTTTTGGTTTGCTACAATGCCTTTTCTGAAACATTGTCTCCCTCTGCTGGAACACTGACTTCTTTCATTTAATGCCTGCAGACTATAAAAGAGAAACCAACCCAAAAAGTTTGGTTGATTAGTCTGTGGCATTCTTTTAAACTGTTGCTTATGGCGGTCTCTGTGAGCTTCTCAGTGACATTCAGCCATCCAGGTATCCCGCCTGCAGTAGACGGAATGTGGCAATGGAACGCTGGCTGCGCGTGTCATAATAGGCTCTGAGCCTTTATATACCTGCGCACAGCAGCAGCCACCTTCAGTCTGCTGCTGGACAGCCAGCAGCAGCAGCAGCAGGAGAGGTAATTAATCAGCAACCCTCCTGCTAAGGGTAGACAGCTGCTCGTTCCACCCCCCCCCCGCCTTAATTGGTTCTCCTCCCTTCCAACGGTGTTGAGGCGGGTGGGAACAGCCGGGGGTTGAGGGTACTGTGCTAAAAGAGGTGGAGTTATGCAGATCTAAAACGCGTGGATTGCAGCAGCAGCAAGCCGAAAAGTGCAGGCATGTGAGGGATCTAGAGGTTGACAGCATGTCTTCTTAACGGGAGTCCAGGTGGCCATCTCCACAAATGGACTTTTCAGAATCCTTGGGTGGCACCGTAGTCGGAAACCAATTCTGGTTATCGCTTCTCGGCCTTTTGGCTAAGATCAAGTGTAGTATCTGTTCTTATCAGTTTAATATCTGATACGTCCCCTATCTGGGGACCATATATTAAATGGATTTTTAGAACAGGGAGATGGAAAAAGAGCTTGCTCTGTCCACTCCACGCATTGACCTGGTATTGCAGTATCTCCAGGACCGGTGCACCCCTTCTTTAATGCAGTTTCTAAAATCAGAAAGAATTGAATTCAATGCTTTTTGTTCATTTTGCTTGTTTGTCGGATTTTGGGATGGACTCTTTGGCTTTGCTTTTCTTCTCCTCATTGGATTTTTCATGTTAAAAGTTGCAGAAGCCAGATGACAAGCTCATTTTGGTTCAACTTCAGCAACTGTGCATTGCATTGCCATGTAATGTAATGTAATGCAATGCTATCTATCTAGCTCTCCCTCTATACTTCCTTTTGGATAAACAGACATATTAGGCAAGCATTTTGGAGCTTTCACCTAAATAACTACAGGTGGTGAGATAAGCTGCACAATATAATTGACCTTTCAGTATATTGTTGCACACACACCATCTATTTAGCAAATGCCCTTGTTATCAACAGCAGCCTTTTAAACTCACCTGAGCTAACAGGTATGTGAGCTGGTTACTCTGCTGCGCTTAAAATTTCTTTTTTGGTTTGCTACAATGCCTTTTCTGAAACGTTGTCTCCCTCTGCTGGAACACTGACTTCTTTCATTTAATGCCTGCAGACTATAAAAGAGAAACCAACCCAAAAAGTTTGGTTGATTAGTCTGTGGCATTCTTTTAAACTGTTGCTTATGGCGGTCTCTGTGAGCTTCTCAGTGACATTCAGCCATCCAGGTATCCCGCCTGCAGTAGACGGAATGTGGCAATGGAACGCTGGCTGCGCGTGTCATAATAGGCTCTGAGCCTTTATATACCTGCGCACAGCAGCAGCCACCTTCAGTCTGCTGCTGGACAGCCAGCAGCAGCAGCAGCAGGAGAGGTAATTAATCAGCAACCCTCCTGCTAAGGGTAGACAGCTGCTCGTTCCACCCCCCCCCCCGCCTTAATTGGTTCTCCTCCCTTCCAACGGTGTTGAGGCGGGTGGGAACAGCCGGGGGTTGAGGGTACTGTGCTAAAAGAGGTGGAGTTATGCAGATCTAAAACGCGTGGATTGCAGCAGCAGCAAGCCGAAAAGTGCAGGCATGTGAGGGATCTAGAGGTTGACAGCATGTCTTCTTAACGGGAGTCCAGGTGGCCATCTCCACAAATGGACTTTTCAGAATCCTTGGGTGGCACCGTAGTCGGAAACCAATTCTGGTTATCGCTTCTCGGCCTTTTGGCTAAGATCAAGTGTAGTATCTGTTCTTATCAGTTTAATATCTGATACGTCCCCTATCTGGGGACCATATATTAAATGGATTTTTAGAACAGGGAGATGGAAAAAGAGCTTGCTCTGTCCACTCCACGCATTGACCTGGTATTGCAGTATCTCCAGGACCGGTGCACCCCTTCTTTAATGCAGTTTCTAAAATCAGAAAGAATTGAATTCAATGCTTTTTGTTCATTTTGCTTGTTTGTCGGATTTTGGGATGGACTCTTTGGCTTTGCTTTTCTTCTCCTCATTGGATTTTTCATGTTAAAAGTTGCAGAAGCCAGATGACAAGCTCATTTTGGTTCAACTTCAGCAACTGTGCATTGCATTGCCATGTAATGTAATGTAATGCAATGCTATTTATCTAGCTCTCCCTCTATACTTCCTTTTGGATAAACAGACATATTAGGCAAGCATTTTGGAGCTTTCACCTAAATAACTACAGGTGGTGAGATAAGCTGCACAATATAATTGACCTTTCAGTATATTGTTGCACACACACCATCTATTTAGCAAATGCCCTTGTTATCAACAGCAGCCTTTTAAACTCACCTGAGCTAACAGGTATGTGAGCTGGTTACTCTGCTGCGCTTAAAATTTCTTTTTTGGTTTGCTACAATGCCTTTTCTGAAACGTTGTCTCCCTCTGCTGGAACACTGACTTCTTTCATTTAATGCCTGCAGACTATAAAAGAGAAACCAACCCAAAAAGTTTGGTTGATTAGTCTGTGGCATTCTTTTAAACTGTTGCTTATGGCGGTCTCTGTGAGCTTCTCAGTGACATTCAGCCATCCAGGTATCCCGCCTGCAGTAGACGGAATGTGGCAATGGAACGCTGGCTGCGCGTGTCATAATAGGCTCTGAGCCTTTATATACCTGCGCACAGCAGCAGCCACCTTCAGTCTGCTGCTGGACAGCCAGCAGCAGCAGCAGCAGGAGAGGTAATTAATCAGCAACCCTCCTGCTAAGGGTAGACAGCTGCTCGTTCCACCCCCCCCGCCTTAATTGGTTCTCCTCCCTTCCAACGGTGTTGAGGCGGGTGGGAACAGCCGGGGGTTGAGGGTACTGTGCTAAAAGAGGTGGAGTTATGCAGATCTAAAACGCGTGGATTGCAGCAGCAGCAAGCCGAAAAGTGCAGGCATGTGAGGGATCTAGAGGTTGACAGCATGTCTTCTTAACGGGAGTCCAGGTGGCCATCTCCACAAATGGACTTTTCAGAATCCTTGGGTGGCACCGTAGTCGGAAACCAATTCTGGTTATCGCTTCTCGGCCTTTTGGCTAAGATCAAGTGTAGTATCTGTTCTTATCAGTTTAATATCTGATACGTCCCCTATCTGGGGACCATATATTAAATGGATTTTTAGAACAGGGAGATGGAAAAAGAGCTTGCTCTGTCCACTCCACGCATTGACCTGGTATTGCAGTATCTCCAGGACCGGTGCACCCCTTCTTTAATGCAGTTTCTAAAATCAGAAAGAATTGAATTCAATGCTTTTTGTTCATTTTGCTTGTTTGTCGGATTTTGGGATGGACTCTTTGGCTTTGCTTTTCTTCTCCTCATTGGATTTTTCATGTTAAAAGTTGCAGAAGCCAGATGACAAGCTCATTTTGGTTCAACTTCAGCAACTGTGCATTGCATTGCCATGTAATGTAATGTAATGCAATGCTATCTATCTAGCTCTCCCTCTATACTTCCTTTTGGATAAACAGACATATTAGGCAAGCATTTTGGAGCTTTCACCTAAATAACAACAGGTGGTGAGATAAGCTGCACAATATAATTGAC
Source organism: Phyllobates terribilis (assembly GCF_046119375.1). Classification (NCBI taxonomy): domain Eukaryota; kingdom Metazoa; phylum Chordata; class Amphibia; order Anura; family Dendrobatidae; genus Phyllobates; species Phyllobates terribilis. Next base: position 8,187,681 of record NW_027362800.1, on the reverse strand, counting down.
CTTTCAGTATATTGTTGCACACACACCATCTATTTAGCAAATGCCCTTGTTATCAACAGCAGCCTTTTAAACTCACCTGAGCTAACAGGTATGTGAGCTGGTTACTCTGCTGCGCTTAAAATTTCTTTTTTGGTTTGCTACAATGCCTTTTCTGAAACGTTGTCTCCCTCTGCTGGAACACTGACTTCTTTCATTTAATGCCTGCAGACTATAAAAGAGAAACCAACCCAAAAAGTTTGGTTGATTAGTCTGTGGCATTCTTTTAAACTGTTGCTTATGGCGGTCTCTGTGAGCTTCTCAGTGACATTCAGCCATCCAGGTATCCCGCCTGCAGTAGACGGAATGTGGCAATGGAACGCTGGCTGCGCGTGTCATAATAGGCTCTGAGCCTTTATATACCTGCGCACAGCAGCAGCCACCTTCAGTCTGCTGCTGGACAGCCAGCAGCAGCAGCAGCAGGAGAGGTAATTAATCAGCAACCCTCCTGCTAAGGGTAGACAGCTGCTCGTTCCACCCCCCACCGCCTTAATTGGTTCTCCTCCCTTCCAACGGTGTTGAGGCGGGTGGGAACAGCCGGGGGTTGAGGGTACTGTGCTAAAAGAGGTGGAGTTATGCAGATCTAAAACGCGTGGATTGCAGCAGCAGCAAGCCGAAAAGTGCAGGCATGTGAGGGATCTAGAGGTTGACAGCATGTCTTCTTAACGGGAGTCCAGGTGGCCATCTCCACAAATGGACTTTTCAGAATCCTTGGGTGGCACCGTAGTCGGAAACCAATTCTGGTTATCGCTTCTCGGCCTTTTGGCTAAGATCAAGTGTAGTATCTGTTCTTATCAGTTTAATATTTGATATGTCCCCTATCTGGGGACCATATATTAAATGGATTTTTAGAACAGGGAGATGGAAAAAGAGCTTGCTCTGTCCACTCCACGCATTGACCTGGTATTGCAGTATCTCCAGGACCGGTGCACCCCTTCTTTAATGCAGTTTCTAAAATCAGAAAGAATTGAATTCAATGCTTTTTGTTCATTTTGCTTGTTTGTCGGATTTTGGGATGGACTCTTTGGCTTTGCTTTTCTTCTCCTCATTGGATTTTTCATGTTAAAAGTTGCAGAAGCCAGATGACAAGCTCATTTTGGTTCAACTTCAGCAACTGTGCATTGCATTGCCATGTAATGTAATGTAATGCAATGCTATCTATCTAGCTCTCCCTCTATACTTCCTTTTGGATAAACAGACATATTAGGCAAGCATTTTGGAGCTTTCACCTAAATAACTACAGGTGGTGAGATAAGCTGCACAATATAATTGACCTTTCAGTATATTGTTGCACACACACCATCTATTTAGCAAATGCCCTTGTTATCAACAGCAGCCTTTTAAACTCACCTGAGCTAACAGGTATGTGAGCTGGTTACTCTGCTGCGCTTAAAATTTCTTTTTTGGTTTGCTACAATGCCTTTTCTGAAACGTTGTCTCCCTCTGCTGGAACACTGACTTCTTTCATTTAATGCCTGCAGACTATAAAAGAGAAACCAACCCAAAAAGTTTGGTTGATTAGTCTGTGGCATTCTTTTAAACTTTTGCTTATGGCGGTCTCTGTGAGCTTCTCAGTGACATTCAGCCATCCAGGTATCCCGCCTGCAGTAGACGGAATGTGGCAATGGAACGCTGGCTGCGCGTGTCATAATAGGCTCTGAGCCTTTATATACCTGCGCACAGCAGCAGCCACCTTCAGTCTGCTGCTGGACAGCCAGCAGCAGCAGCAGCAGGAGAGGTAATTAATCAGCAACCCTCCTGCTAAGGGTAGACAGCTGCTCGTTCCACCCCCCCCCCCGCCTTAATTGGTTCTCCTCCCTTCCAACGGTGTTGAGGCGGGTGGGAACAGCCGGGGGTTGAGGGTACTGTGCTAAAAGAGGTGGAGTTATGCAGATCTAAAACGCGTGGATTGCAGCAGCAGCAAGCCGAAAAGTGCAGGCATGTGAGGGATCTAGAGGTTGACAGCATGTCTTCTTAACGGGAGTCCAGGTGGCCATCTCCACAAATGGACTTTTCAGAATCCTTGGGTGGCACCGTAGTCGGAAACCAATTCTGGTTATCGCTTCTCGGCCTTTTGGCTAAGATCAAGTGTAGTATCTGTTCTTATCAGTTTAATATCTGATACGTCCCCTATCTGGGGACCATATATTAAATGGATTTTTAGAACAGGGAGATGGAAAAAGAGCTTGCTCTGTCCACTCCACGCATTGACCTGGTATTGCAGTATCTCCAGGACCGGTGCACCCCTTCTTTAATGCAGTTTCTAAAATCAGAAAGAATTGAATTCAATGCTTTTTGTTCATTTTGCTTGTTTGTCGGATTTTGGGATTGACTCTTTGGCTTTGCTTTTCTTCTCCTCATTGGATTTTTCATGTTAAAAGTTGCAGAAGCCAGATGACAAGCTCATTTTGGTTCAACTTCAGCAACTGTGCATTGCATTGCCATGTAATGTAATGTAATGCAATGCTATCTATCTAGCTCTCCCTCTATACTTCCTTTTGGATAAACAGACATATTAGGCAAGCATTTTGGAGCTTTCACCTAAATAACTACAGGTGGTGAGATAAGCTGCACAATATAATTGACCTTTCAGTATATTGTTGCACACACACCATCTATTTAGCAAATGCCCTTGTTATCAACAGCAGCCTTTTAAACTCACCTGAGCTAACAGGTATGTGAGCTGGTTACTCTGCTGCGCTTAAAATTTCTTTTTTGGTTTGCTACAATGCCTTTTCTGAAACGTTGTCTCCCTCTGCTGGAACACTGACTTCTTTCATTTAATGCCTGCAGACTATTAAAGAGAAACCAACCCAAAAAGTTTGGTTGATTAGTCTGTGGCATTCTTTTAAACTGTTGCTTATGGCGGTCTCTGTGAGCTTCTCAGTGACATTCAGCCATCCAGGTATCCCGCCTGCAGTAGACGGAATGTGGCAATGGAACGCTGGCTGCGCGTGTCATAATAGGCTCTGAGCCTTTATATACCTGCGCACAGCAGCAGCCACCTTCAGTCTGCTGCTGGACAGCCAGCAGCAGCAGCAGCAGGAGAGGTAATTAATCAGCAACCCTCCTGCTAAGGGTAGACAGCTGCTCGTTCCACCCCCCCCCCCCCGCCTTAATTGGTTCTCCTCCCTTCCAACGGTGTTGAGGCGGGTGGGAACAGCCGGGGGTTGAGGGTACTGTGCTAAAAGAGGTGGAGTTATGCAGATCTAAAACGCGTGGATTGCAGCAGCAGCAAGCCGAAAAGTGCAGGCATGTGAGGGATCTAGAGGTTGACAGCATGTCTTCTTAACGGGAGTCCAGGTGGCCATCTCCACAAATGGACTTTTCAGAATCCTTGGGTGGCACCGTAGTCGGAAACCAATTCTGGTTATCGCTTCTCGGCCTTTTGGCTAAGATCAAGTGTAGTATCTGTTCTTATCAGTTTAATATCTGATACGTCCCCTATCTGGGGACCATATATTAAATGGATTTTTAGAACAGGGAGATGGAAAAAGAGCTTGCTCTGTCCACTCCACGCATTGACCTGGTATTGCAGTATCTCCAGGACCGGTGCACCCCTTCTTTAATGCAGTTTCTAAAATCAGAAAGAATTGAATTCAATGCTTTTTGTTCATTTTGCTTGTTTGTCGGATTTTGGGATGGACTCTTTGGCTTTGCTTTTCTTCTCCTCATTGGATTTTTCATGTTAAAAGTTGCAGAAGCCAGATGACAAGCTCATTTTGGTTCAACTTCAGCAACTGTGCATTGCATTGCCATGTAATGTAATGTAATGCAATGCTATCTATCTAGCTCTCCCTCTATACTTCCTTTTGGATAAACAGACATATTAGGCAAGCATTTTGGAGCTTTCACCTAAATAACTACAGGTGGTGAGATAAGCTGCACAATATAATTGACCTTTCAGTATATTGTTGCACACACACCATCTATTTAGCAAATGCCCTTGTTATCAACAGCAGCCTTTTAAACTCACCTGAGCTAACAGGTATGTGAGCTGGTTACTCTGCTGCGCTTAAAATTTCTTTTTTGGTTTGCTACAATGCCTTTTCTGAAACGTTGTCTCCCTCTGCTGGAACACTGACTTCTTTCATTTAATGCCTGCAGACTATAAAAGAGAAACCAACCCAAAAAGTTTGGTTGATTAGTCTGTGGCATTCTTTTAAACTGTTGCTTATGGCGGTCTCTGTGAGCTTCTCAGTGACATTCAGCCATCCAGGTATCCCGCCTGCAGTAGACGGAATGTGGCAATGGAACGCTGGCTGCGCGTGTCATAATAGGCTCTGAGCCTTTATATACCTGCGCACAGCAGCAGCCACCTTCAGTCTGCTGCTGGACAGCCAGCAGCAGCAGCAGCAGGAGAGGTAATTAATCAGCAACCCTCCTGCTAAGGGTAGACAGCTGCTCGTTCCACCCCCCCCCCGCCTTAATTGGTTCTCCTCCCTTCCAACGGTGTTGAGGCGGGTGGGAACAGCCGGGGGTTGAGGGTACTGTGCTAAAAGAGGTGAAGTTATGCAGATCTAAAACGCGTGGATTGCAGCAGCAGCAAGCCGAAAAGTGCAGGCATGTGAGGGATCTAGAGGTTGACAGCATGTCTTCTTAACGGGAGTCCAGGTGGCCATCTCCACAAATGGACTTTTCAGAATCCTTGGGTGGCACCGTAGTCGGAAACCAATTCTGGTTATCGCTTCTCGGCCTTTTGGCTAAGATCAAGTGTAGTATCTGTTCTTATCAGTTTAATATCTGATACGTCCCCTATCTGGGGACCATATATTAAATGGATTTTTAGAACAGGGAGATGGAAAAAGAGCTTGCTCTGTCCACTCCACGCATTGACCTGGTATTGCAGTATCTCCAGGACCGGTGCACCCCTTCTTTAATGCAGTTTCTAAAATCAGAAAGAATTGAATTCAATGCTTTTTGTTCATTTTGCTTGTTTGTCGGATTTTGGGATGGACTCTTTGGCTTTGCTTTTCTTCTCCTCATTGGATTTTTCATGTTAAAAGTTGCAGAAGCCAGATGACAAGCTCATTTTGGTTCAACTTCAGCAACTGTGCATTGCATTGCCATGTAATGTAATGTAATGCAATGCTATCTATCTAGCTCTCCCTCTATACTTCCTTTTGGATAAACAGACATATTAGGCAAGCATTTTGGAGCTTTCACCTAAATAACTACAGGTGGTGAGATAAGCTGCACAATATAATTGACCTTTCAGTATATTGTTGCACACACACCATCTATTTAGCAAATGCCCTTGTTATCAACAGCAGCCTTTTAAACTCACCTGAGCTAACAGGTATGTGAGCTGGTTACTCTGCTGCGCTTAAAATTTCTTTTTTGGTTTGCTACAATGCCTTTTCTGAAACGTTGTCTCCCTCTGCTGGAACACTGACTTCTTTCATTTAATGCCTGCAGACTATAAAAGAGAAACCAACCCAAAAAGTTTGGTTGATTAGTCTGTGGCATTCTTTTAAACTGTTGCTTATGGCGGTCTCTGTGAGCTTCTCAGTGACATTCAGCCATCCAGGTATCCCGCCTGCAGTAGACGGAATGTGGCAATGGAACGCTGGCTGCGCATGTCATAATAGGCTCTGAGCCTTTATATACCTGCGCACAGCAGCAGCCACCTTCAGTCTGCTGCTGGACAGCCAGCAGCAGCAGCAGCAGGAGAGGTAATTAATCAGCAACCCTCCTGCTAAGGGTAGACAGCTGCTCGTTCCACCCCCCCCCCGCCTTAATTGGTTCTCCTCCCTTCCAACGGTGTTGAGGCGGGTGGGAACAGCCGAGGGTTGAGGGTACTGTGCTAAAAGAGGTGGAGTTATGCAGATCTAAAACGCGTGGATTGCAGCAGCAGCAAGCCGAAAAGTGCAGGCATGTGAGGGATCTAGAGGTTGACAGCATGTCTTCTTAACGGGAGTCCAGGTGGCCATCTCCACAAATGGACTTTTCAGAATCCTTGGGTGGCACCGTAGTCGGAAACCAATTCTGGTTATCGCTTCTCGGCCTTTTGGCTAAGATCAAGTGTAGTATCTGTTCTTATCAGTTTAATATCTGATACGTCCCCTATCTGGGGACCATATATTAAATGGATTTTTAGAACAGGGAGATGGAAAAAGAGCTTGCTCTGTCCACTCCACGCATTGACCTGGTATTGCAGTATCTCCAGGACCGGTGCACCCCTTCTTTAATGCAGTTTCTAAAATCAGAAAGAATTGAATTCAATGCTTTTTGTTCATTTTGCTTGTTTGTCGGATTTTGGGATGGACTCTTTGGCTTTGCTTTTCTTCTCCTCATTGGATTTTTCATGTTAAAAGTTGCAGAAGCCAGATGACAAGCTCATTTTGGTTCAACTTCAGCAACTGTGCATTGCATTGCCATGTAATGTAATGCAATGCTATCTATCTAGCTCTCCCTCTATACTTCCTTTTGGATAAACAGACATATTAGGCAAGCATTTTGGAGCTTTCACCTAAATAACTACAGGTGGTGAGATAAGCTGCACAATATAATTGACCTTTCAGTATATTGTTGCACACACACCATCTATTTAGCAAATGCCCTTGTTATCAACAGCAGCCTTTTAAACTCACCTGAGCTAACAGGTATGTGAGCTGGTTACTCTGCTGCGCTTAAAATTTCTTTTTTGGTTTGCTACAATGCCTTTTCTGAAACGTTGTCTCCCTCTGCTGGAACACTGACTTCTTTCATTTAATGCCTGCAGACTATAAAAGAGAAACCAACCCAAAAAGTTTGGTTGATTAGTCTGTGGCATTCTTTTAAACTGTTGCTTATGGCGGTCTCTGTGAGCTTCTCAGTGACATTCAGCCATCCAGGTATCCCGCCTGCAGTAGACGGAATGTGGCAATGGAACGCTGGCTGCGCGTGTCATAATAGGCTCTGAGCCTTTATATACCTGCGCACAGCAGCAGCCACCTTCAGTCTGCTGCTGGACAGCCAGCAGCAGCAGCAGCAGGAGAGGTAATTAATCAGCAACCCTCCTGCTAAGGGTAGACAGCTGCTCGTTCCACCCCCCCCCCGCCTTAATTCGTTCTCCTCCCTTCCAACGGTGTTGAGGCGGGTGGGAACAGCCGGGGGTTGAGGGTACTGTGCTAAAAGAGGTGGAGTTATGCAGATCTAAAACGCGTGGATTGCAGCAGCAGCAAGCCGAAAAGTGCAGGCATGTGAGGGATCTAGAGGTTGACAGCATGTCTTCTTAACGGGAGTCCAGGTGGCCATCTAAACAAATGGACTTTTCAGAATCCTTGGGTGGCACCGTAGTCGGAAACCAATTCTGGTTATCGCTTCTCGGCCTTTTGGCTAAGATCAAGTGTAGTATCTGTTCTTATCAGTTTAATATCTGATACGTCCCCTATCTGGGGACCATATATTAAATGGATTTTTAGAACAGGGAGATGGAAAAAGAGCTTGCTCTGTCCACTCCACGCATTGACCTGGTATTGCAGTATCTCCAGGACCGGTGCACCCCTTCTTTAATGCAGTTTCTAAAATCAGAAAGAATTGAATTCAATGCTTTTTGTTCATTTTGCTTGTTTGTCGGATTTTGGGATGGACTCTTTGGCTTTGCTTTTCTTCTCCTCATTGGATTTTTCATGTTAAAAGTTGCAGAAGCCAGATGACAAGCTCATTTTGGTTCAACTTCAGCAACTGTGCATTGCATTGCCATGTAATGTAATGTAATGCAATGCTATCTATCTAGCTCTCCCTCTATACTTCCTTTTGGATAAACAGACATATTAGGCAAGCATTTTGGAGCTTTCACCTAAATAACTACAGGTGGTGAGATAAGCTGCACAATATAATTGACCTTTCAGTATATTGTTGCACACACACCATCTATTTAGCAAATGCCCTTGTTATCAACAGCAGCCTTTTAAACTCACCTGAGCTAACAGGTATGTGAGCTGGTTACTCTGCTGCGCTTAAAATTTCTTTTTTGGTTTGCTACAATGCCTTTTCTGAAACGTTGTCTCCCTCTGCTGGAACACTGACTTCTTTCATTTAATGCCTGCAGACTATAAAAGAGAAACCAACCCAAAAAGTTTGGTTGATTAGTCTGTGGCATTCTTTTAAACTGTTGCTTATGGCGGTCTCTGTGAGCTTCTCAGTGACATTCAGCCATCCAGGTATCCCGCCTGCAGTAGACGGAATGTGGCAATGGAACGCTGGCTGCGCGTGTCATAATAGGCTCTGAGCCTTTATATACCTGCGCACAGCAGCAGCCACCTTCAGTCTGCTGCTGGACAGCCAGCAGCAGCAGCAGCAGGAGAGGTAATTAATCAGCAACCCTCCTGCTAAGGGTAGACAACTGCTCGTTCCACCCCCCCCCCCGCCTTAATTGGTTCTCCTCCCTTCCAACGGTGTTGAGGCGGGTGGGAATAGCCGGGGGTTGAGGGTACTGTGCTAAAGGAGGTGGAGTTATGCAGATCTAAAACGCGTGGATTGCAGCAGCAGCAAGCCGAAAAGTGCAGGCATGTGAGGGATCTAGAGGTTGACAGCATGTCTTCTTAACGGGAGTCCAGGTGGCCATCTCCACAAATGGACTTTTCAGAATCCTTGGGTGGCACCGTAGTCGGAAACCAATTCTGGTTATCGCTTCTCGGCCTTTTGGCTAAGATCAAGTGTAGTATCTGTTCTTATCAGTTTAATATCTGATACGTCCCCTATCTGGGGACCATATATTAAATGGATTTTTAGAACAGGGAGATGGAAAAAGAGCTTGCTCTGTCCACTCCACGCATTGACCTGGTATTGCAGTATCTCCAGGACCGGTGCACCCCTTCTTTAATGCAGTTTCTAAAATCAGAAAGAATTGAATTCAATGCTTTTTGTTCATTTTGCTTGTTTGTCGGATTTTGGGATGGACTCTTTGGCTTTGCTTTTCTTCTCCTCATTGGATTTTTCATGTTAAAAGTTGCAGAAGCCAGATGACAAGCTCATTTTGGTTCAACTTCAGCAACTGTGCATTGCATTGCCATGTAATGTAATGTAATGCAATGCTATCTATCTAGCTCTCCCTCTATACTTCCTTTTGGATAAACAGACATATTAGGCAAGCATTTTGGAGCTTTCACCTAAATAACAACAGGTGGTGAGATAAGCTGCACAATATAATTGACCTTTCAGTATATTGTTGCACACACACCATCTATTTAGCAAATGCCCTTGTTATCAACAGCGCCTTTTAAACTCACCTGAGCTAACAGGTATGTGAGCTGGTTACTCTGCTGCGCTTAAAATTTCTTTTTTGGTTTGCTACAATGCCTTTTCTGAAACGTTGTCTCCCTCTGCTGGAACACTGACTTCTTTCATTTAATGCCTGCAGACTATAAAAGAGAAACCAACCCAAAAAGTTTGGTTGATTAGTCTGTGGCATTCTTTTAAACTGTTGCTTATGGCGGTCTCTGTGAGCTTCTCAGTGACATTCAGCCATCCAGGTATCCCGCCTGCAGTAGACGGAATGTGGCAATGGAACGCTGGCTGCGCGTGTCATAATAGGCTCTGAGCCTTTATATACCTGCGCACAGCAGCAGCCACCTTCAGTCTGCTGCTGGACAGCCAGCAGCAGCAGCAGCAGGAGAGGTAATTAATCAGCAACCCTCCTGCTAAGGGTAGACAGCTGCTCGTTCCACCCCCCCCCGCCTTAATTGGTTCTCCTCCCTTCCAACGGTGTTGAGGCGGGTGGGAACAGCCGGGGGTTGAGGGTACTGTGCTAAAAGAGGTGGAGTTATGCAGATCTAAAACGCGTGGATTGCAGCAGCAGCAAGCCGAAAAGTGCAGGCATGTGAGGGATCTAGAGGTTGACAGCATGTCTTCTTAACGGGAGTCCAGGTGGCCATCTCCACAAATGGACTTTTCAGAATCCTTGGGTGGCACCGTAGTCGGAAACCAATTCTGGTTATCGCTTCTCGGCCTTTTGGCTAAGATCAAGTGTAGTATCTGTTCTTATCAGTTTAATATTTGATACGTCCCCTATCTGGGGACCATATATTAAATGGATTTTTAGAACAGGGAGATGGAAAAAGAGCTTGCTCTGTCCACTCCACGCATTGACCTGGTATTGCAGTATCTCCAGGACCGGTGCACCCCTTCTTTAATGCAGTTTCTAAAATCAGAAAGAATTGAATTCAATGCTTTTTGTTCATTTTGCTTGTTTGTCGGATTTTGGGATGGACTCTTTGGCTTTGCTTTTCTTCTCCTCATTGGATTTTTCATGTTAAAAGTTGCAGAAGCCAGATGACAAGCTCATTTTGGTTCAACTTCAGCAACTGTGCATTGCATTGCCATGTAATGTAATGTAATGCAATGCTATCTATCTAGCTCTCCCTCTATACTTCCTTTTGGATAAACAGACATATTAGGCAAGCATTTTGGAGCTTTCACCTAAATAACTACAGGTGGTGAGATAAGCTGCACAATATAATTGACCTTTCAGTATATTGTTGCACACACACCATCTATTTAGCAAATGCCCTTGTTATCAACAGCAGCCTTTTAAACTCACCTGAGCTAACAGGTATGTGAGCTGGTTACTCTGCTGCGCTTAAAATTTCTTTTTTGGTTTGCTACAATGCCTTTTCTGAAACGTTGTCTCCCTCTGCTGGAACACTGACTTCTTTCATTTAATGCCTGCAGACTATAAAAGAGAAACCAACCCAAAAAGTTTGGTTGATTAGTCTGTGGCATTCTTTTAAACTTTTGCTTATGGCGGTCTCTGTGAGCTTCTCAGTGACATTCAGCCATCCAGGTATCCCGCCTGCAGTAGACGGAATGTGGCAATGGAACGCTGGCTGCGCGTGTCATAATAGGCTCTGAGCCTTTATATACCTGCGCACAGCAGCAGCCACCTTCAGTCTGCTGCTGGACAGCCAGCAGCAGCAGCAGCAGGAGAGGTAATTAATCAGCAACCCTCCTGCTAAGGGTAGACAGCTGCTCGTTCCACCCCCCCCCCCGCCTTAATTGGTTCTCCTCCCTTCCAACGGTGTTGAGGCGGGTGGGAACAGCCGGGGGTTGAGGGTACTGTGCTAAAAGAGGTGGAGTTATGCAGATCTAAAACGCGTGGATTGCAGCAGCAGCAAGCCGAAAAGTGCAGGCATGTGAGGGATCTAGAGGTTGACAGCATGTCTTCTTAACGGGAGTCCAGGTGGCCATCTCCACAAATGGACTTTTCAGAATCCTTGGGTGGCACCGTAGTCGGAAACCAATTCTGGTTATCGCTTCTCGGCCTTTTGGCTAAGATCAAGTGTAGTATCTGTTCTTATCAGTTTAATATCTGATACGTCCCCTATCTGGGGACCATATATTAAATGGATTTTTAGAACAGGGAGATGGAAAAAGAGCTTGCTCTGTCCACTCCACGCATTGACCTGGTATTGCAGTATCTCCAGGACCGGTGCACCCCTTCTTTAATGCAGTTTCTAAAATCAGAAAGAATTGAATTCAATGCTTTTTGTTCATTTTGCTTGTTTGTCGGATTTTGGGATTGACTCTTTGGCTTTGCTTTTCTTCTCCTCATTGGATTTTTCATGTTAAAAGTTGCAGAAGCCAGATGACAAGCTCATTTTGGTTCAACTTCAGCAACTGTGCATTGCATTGCCATGTAATGTAATGTAATGCAATGCTATCTATCTAGCTCTCCCTCTATACTTCCTTTTGGATAAACAGACATATTAGGCAAGCATTTTGGAGCTTTCACCTAAATAACTACAGGTGGTGAGATAAGCTGCACAATATAATTGACCTTTCAGTATATTGTTGCACACACACCATCTATTTAGCAAATGCCCTTGTTATCAACAGCAGCCTTTTAAACTCACCTGAGCTAACAGGTATGTGAGCTGGTTACTCTGCTGCGCTTAAAATTTCTTTTTTGGTTTGCTACAATGCCTTTTCTGAAACGTTGTCTCCCTCTGCTGGAACACTGACTTCTTTCATTTAATGCCTGCAGACTATTAAAGAGAAACCAACCCAAAAAGTTTGGTTGATTAGTCTGTGGCATTCTTTTAAACTGTTGCTTATGGCGGTCTCTGTGAGCTTCTCAGTGACATTCAGCCATCCAGGTATCCCGCCTGCAGTAGACGGAATGTGGCAATGGAACGCTGGCTGCGCGTGTCATAATAGGCTCTGAGCCTTTATATACCTGCGCACAGCAGCAGCCACCTTCAGTCTGCTGCTGGACAGCCAGCAGCAGCAGCAGCAGGAGAGGTAATTAATCAGCAACCCTCCTGCTAAGGGTAGACAGCTGCTCGTTCCACCCCCCCCCCGCCTTAATTCGTTCTCCTCCCTTCCAACGGTGTTGAGGCGGGTGGGAACAGCCGGGGGTTGAGGGTACTGTGCTAAAAGAGGTGGAGTTATGCAGATCTAAAACGCGTGGATTGCAGCAGCAGCAAGCTGAAAAGTGCAGGCATGTGAGGGATCTAGAGGTTGACAGCATGTCTTCTTAACGGGAGTCCAGGTGGCCATCTCCACAAATGGACTTTTCAGAATCCTTGGGTGGCACCGTAGTCGGAAACCAATTCTGGTTATCGCTTCTCGGCCTTTTGGCTAAGATCAAGTGTAGTATCTGTTCTTATCAGTTTAATATCTGATACGTCCCCTATCTGGGGACCATATATTAAATGGATTTTTAGAACAGGGAGATGGAAAAAGAGCTTGCTCTGTCCACTCCACGCATTGACCTGGTATTGCAGTATCTCCAGGACCGGTGCACCCCTTCTTTAATGCAGTTTCTAAAATCAGAAAGAATTGAATTCAATGCTTTTTGTTCATTTTGCTTGTTTGTCGGATTTTGGGATGGACTCTTTGGCTTTGCTTTTCTTCTCCTCATTGGATTTTTCATGTTAAAAGTTGCAGAAGCCAGATGACAAGCTCATTTTGGTTCAACTTCAGCAACTGTGCATTGCATTGCCATGTAATGTAATGTAATGCAATGCTATCTATCTAGCTCTCCCTCTATACTTCCTTTTGGATAAACAGACATATTAGGCAAGCATTTTGGAGCTTTCACCTAAATAACTACAGGTGGTGAGATAAGCTGCACAATATAATTGACCTTTCAGTATATTGTTGCACACACACCATCTATTTAGCAAATGCCCTTGTTATCAACAGCAGCCTTTTAAACTCACCTGAGCTAACAGGTATGTGAGCTGGTTACTCTGCTGCGCTTAAAATTTCTTTTTTGGTTTGCTACAATGCCTTTTCTGAAACGTTGTCTCCCTCTGCTGGAACACTGACTTCTTTCATTTAATGCCTGCAGACTATAAAAGAGAAACCAACCCAAAAAGTTTGGTTGATTAGTCTGTGGCATTCTTTTAAACTGTTGCTTATGGCGGTCTCTGTGAGCTTCTCAGTGACATTCAGCCATCCAGGTATCCCGCCTGCAGTAGACGGAATGTGGCAATGGAACGCTGGCTGCGCGTGTCATAATAGGCTCTGAGCCTTTATATACCTGCGCACAGCAGCAGCCACCTTCAGTCTGCTGCTGGACAGCCAGCAGCAGCAGCAGCAGGAGAGGTAATTAATCAGCAACCCTCCTGCTAAGGGTAGACAGCTGCTCGTTCCACCCCCCCCCCGCCTTAATTGGTTCTCCTCCCTTCCAACGGTGTTGAGGCGGGTGGGAACAGCCGGGGGTTGAGGGTACTGTGCTAAAAGAGGTGAAGTTATGCAGATCTAAAACGCGTGGATTGCAGCAGCAGCAAGCCGAAAAGTGCAGGCATGTGAGGGATCTAGAGGTTGACAGCATGTCTTCTTAACGGGAGTCCAGGTGGCCATCTCCACAAATGGACTTTTCAGAATCCTTGGGTGGCACCGTAGTCGGAAACCAATTCTGGTTATCGCTTCTCGGCCTTTTGGCTAAGATCAAGTGTAGTATCTGTTCTTATCAGTTTAATATCTGATACGTCCCCTATCTGGGGACCATATATTAAATGGATTTTTAGAACAGGGAGATGGAAAAAGAGCTTGCTCTGTCCACTCCACGCATTGACCTGGTATTTCAGTATCTCCAGGACCGGTGCACCCCTTCTTTAATGCAGTTTCTAAAATCAGAAAGAATTGAATTCAATGCTTTTTGTTCATTTTGCTTGTTTGTCGGATTTTGGGATGGACTCTTTGGCTTTGCTTTTCTTCTCCTCATTGGATTTTTCATGTTAAAAGTTGCAGAAGCCAGATGACAAGCTCATTTTGGTTCAACTTCAGCAACTGTGCATTGCATTGCCATGTAATGTAATGTAATGCAATGCTATCTATCTAGCTCTCCCTCTATACTTCCTTTTGGATAAACAGACATATTAGGCAAGCATTTTGGAGCTTTCACCTAAATAACTACAGGTGGTGAGATAAGCTGCACAATATAATTGACCTTTCAGTATATTGTTGCACACACACCATCTATTTAGCAAATGCCCTTGTTATCAACAGCAGCCTTTTAAACTCACCTGAGCTAACAGGTATGTGAGCTGGTTACTCTGCTGCGCTTAAAATTTCTTTTTTGGTTTGCTACAATGCCTTTTCTGAAACGTTGTCTCCCTCTGCTGGAACACTGACTTCTTTCATTTAATGCCTGCAGACTATAAAAGAGAAACCAACCCAAAAAGTTTGGTTGATTAGTCTGTGGCATTCTTTTAAACTGTTGCTTATGGCGGTCTCTGTGAGCTTCTCAGTGACATTCAGCCATCCAGGTATCCCGCCTGCAGTAGACGGAATGTGGCAATGGAACGCTGGCTGCGCATGTCATAATAGGCTCTGAGCCTTTATATACCTGCGCACAGCAGCAGCCACCTTCAGTCTGCTGCTGGACAGCCAGCAGCAGCAGCAGCAGGAGAGGTAATTAATCAGCAACCCTCCTGCTAAGGGTAGACAGCTGCTCGTTCCACCCCCCCCCGCCTTAATTGGTTCTCCTCCCTTCCAACGGTGTTGAGGCGGGTGGGAACAGCCGAGGGTTGAGGGTACTGTGCTAAAAGAGGTGGAGTTATGCAGATCTAAAACGCGTGGATTGCAGCAGCAGCAAGCCGAAAAGTGCAGGCATGTGAGGGATCTAGAGGTTGACAGCATGTCTTCTTAACGGGAGTCCAGGTGGCCATCTCCACAAATGGACTTTTCAGAATCCTTGGGTGGCACCGTAGTCGGAAACCAATTCTGGTTATCGCTTCTCGGCCTTTTGGCTAAGATCAAGTGTAGTATCTGTTCTTATCAGTTTAATATCTGATACGTCCCCTATCTGGGGACCATATATTAAATGGATTTTTAGAACAGGGAGATGGAAAAAGAGCTTGCTCTGTCCACTCCACGCATTGACCTGGTATTGCAGTATCTCCAGGACCGGTGCACCCCTTCTTTAATGCAGTTTCTAAAATCAGAAAGAATTGAATTCAATGCTTTTTGTTCATTTTGCTTGTTTGTCGGATTTTGGGATGGACTCTTTGGCTTTGCTTTTCTTCTCCTCATTGGATTTTTCATGTTAAAAGTTGCAGAAGCCAGATGACAAGCTCATTTTGGTTCAACTTCAGCAACTGTGCATTGCATTGCCATGTAATGTAATGTAATGCAATGCTATCTATCTAGCTCTCCCTCTATACTTCCTTTTGGATAAACAGACATATTAGGCAAGCATTTTGGAGCTTTCACCTAAATAACTACAGGTGGTGAGATAAGCTGCACAATATAATTGACCTTTCAGTATATTGTTGCACACACACCATCTATTTAGCAAATGCCCTTGTTATCAACAGCAGCCTTTTAAACTCACCTGAGCTAACAGGTATGTGAGCTGGTTACTCTGCTGCGCTTAAAATTTCTTTTTTGGTTTGCTACAATGCCTTTTCTGAAACGTTGTCTCCCTCTGCTGGAACACTGACTTCTTTCATTTAATGCCTGCAGACTATAAAAGAGAAACCAACCCAAAAAGTTTGGTTGATTAGTCTGTGGCATTCTTTTAAACTGTTGCTTATGGCGGTCTCTGTGAGCTTCTCAGTGACATTCAGCCATCCAGGTATCCCGCCTGCAGTAGACGGAATGTGGCAATGGAACGCTGGCTGCGCGTGTCATAATAGGCTCTGAGCCTTTATATACCTGCGCACAGCAGCAGCCACCTTCAGTCTGCTGCTGGACAGCCAGCAGCAGCAGCAGGAGAGGTAATTAATCAGCAACCCTCCTGCTAAGGGTAGACAGCTGCTCGTTCCACCCCCCCCCCCGCCTTAATTGGTTCTCCTCCCTTCCAACGGTGTTGAGGCGGGTGGGAACAGCCGGGGGTTGAGGGTACTGTGCTAAAAGAGGTGGAGTTATGCAGATCTAAAACGCGTGGATTGCAGCAGCAGCAAGCCGAAAAGTGCAGGCATGTGAGGGATCTAGAGGTTGACAGCATGTCTTCTTAACGGGAGTCCAGGTGGCCATCTCCACAAATGGACTTTTCAGAATCCTTGGGTGGCACCGTAGTCGGAAACCAATTCTGGTTATCGCTTCTCGGCCTTTTGGCTAAGATCAAGTGTAGTATCTGTTCTTATCAGTTTAATATCTGATACGTCCCCTATCTGGGGACCATATATTAAATGGATTTTTAGAACAGGGAGATGGAAAAAGAGCTTGCTCTGTCCACTCCACGCATTGACCTGGTATTGCAGTATCTCCAGGACCGGTGCACACCTTCTTTAATGCAGTTTCTAAAATCAGAAAGAATTGAATTCAATGCTTTTTGTTCATTTTGCTTGTTTGTCGGATTTTGGGATGGACTCTTTGGCTTTGCTTTTCTTCTCCTCATTGGATTTTTCATGTTAAAAGTTGCAGAAGCCAGATGACAAGCTCATTTTGGTTCAACTTCAGCAACTGTGCATTGCATTGCCATGTAATGTAATGTAATGCAATGCTATCTATCTAGCTCTCCCTCTATACTTCCTTTTGGATAAACAGACATATTAGGCAAGCATTTTGGAGCTTTCACCTAAATAACTACAGGTGGTGAGATAAGCTGCACAATATAATTGACCTTTCAGTATATTGTTGCACACACACCATCTATTTAGCAAATGCCCTTGTTATCAACAGCAGCCTTTTAAACTCACCTGAGCTAACAGGTATGTGAGCTGGTTACTCTGCTGCGCTTAAAATTTCTTTTTTGGTTTGCTACAATGCCTTTTCTGAAACGTTGTCTCCCTCTGCTGGAACACTGACTTCTTTCATTTAATGCCTGCAGACTATAAAAGAGAAACCAACCCAAAAAGTTTGGTTGATTAGTCTGTGGCATTCTTTTAAACTGTTGCTTATGGCGGTCTCTGTGAGCTTCTCAGTGACATTCAGCCATCCAGGTATCCCGCCTGCAGTAGACGGAATGTGGCAATGGAACGCTGGCTGCGCGTGTCATAATAGGCTCTGAGCCTTTATATACCTGCGCACAGCAGCAGCCACCTTCAGTCTGCTGCTGGACAGCCAGCAGCAGCAGCAGCAGGAGAGGTAATTAATCAGCAACCCTCCTGCTAAGGGTAGACAGCTGCTCGTTCCACCCCCCCCCCGCCTTAATTCGTTCTCCTCCCTTCCAACGGTGTTGAGGCGGGTGGGAACAGCCGGGGGTTGAGGGTACTGTGCTAAAAGAGGTGGAGTTATGCAGATCTAAAACGCGTGGATTGCAGCAGCAGCAAGCTGAAAAGTGCAGGCATGTGAGGGATCTAGAGGTTGACAGCATGTCTTCTTAACGGGAGTCCAGGTGGCCATCTCCACAAATGGACTTTTCAGAATCCTTGGGTGGCACCGTAGTCGGAAACCAATTCTGGTTATCGCTTCTCGGCCTTTTGGCTAAGATCAAGTGTAGTATCTGTTCTTATCAGTTTAATATCTGATACGTCCCCTATCTGGGGACCATATATTAAATGGATTTTTAGAACAGGGAGATGGAAAAAGAGCTTGCTCTGTCCACTCCACGCATTGACCTGGTATTGCAGTATCTCCAGGACCGGTGCACCCCTTCTTTAATGCAGTTTCTAAAATCAGAAAGAATTGAATTCAATGCTTTTTGTTCATTTTGCTTGTTTGTCGGATTTTGGGATGGACTCTTTGGCTTTGCTTTTCTTCTCCTCATTGGATTTTTCATGTTAAAAGTTGCAGAAGCCAGATGACAAGCTCATTTTGGTTCAACTTCAGCAACTGTGCATTGCATTGCCATGTAATGTAATGTAATGCAATGCTATCTATCTAGCTCTCCCTCTATACTTCCTTTTGGATAAACAGACATATTAGGCAAGCATTTTGGAGCTTTCACCTAAATAACTACAGGTGGTGAGATAAGCTGCACAATATAATTGACCTTTCAGTATATTGTTGCACACACACCATCTATTTAGCAAATGCCCTTGTTATCAACAGCAGCCTTTTAAACTCACCTGAGCTAACAGGTATGTGAGCTGGTTACTCTGCTGCGCTTAAAATTTCTTTTTTGGTTTGCTACAATGCCTTTTCTGAAACGTTGTCTCCCTCTGCTGGAACACTGACTTCTTTCATTTAATGCCTGCAGACTATAAAAGAGAAACCAACCCAAAAAGTTTGGTTGATTAGTCTGTGGCATTCTTTTAAACTGTTGCTTATGGCGGTCTCTGTGAGCTTCTCAGTGACATTCAGCCATCCAGGTATCCCGCCTGCAGTAGACGGAATGTGGCAATGGAACGCTGGCTGCGCGTGTCATAATAGGCTCTGAGCCTTTATATACCTGCGCACAGCAGCAGCCACCTTCAGTCTTCTGCTGGACAGCCAGCAGCAGCAGCAGCAGGAGAGGTAATTAATCAGCAACCCTCCTGCTAAGGGTAGACAGCTGCTCGTTCCACCCCCCCCCGCCTTAATTGGTTCTCCTCCCTTCCAACGGTGTTGAGGCGGGTGGGAACAGCCGGGGGTTGAGGGTACTGTGCTAAAAGAGGTGGAGTTATGCAGATCTAAAACGCGTGGATTGCAGCAGCAGCAAGCCGAAAAGTGCAGGCATGTGAGGGATCTAGAGGTTGACAGCATGTCTGCTTAACGGGAGTCCAGGTGGCCATCTCCACAAATGGACTTTTCAGAATCCTTGGGTGGCACCGTAGTCGGAAACCAATTCTGGTTATCGCTTCTCGGCCTTTTGGCTAAGATCAAGTGTAGTATCTGTTCTTTTAAGAACACAAGAGCTACGATCTACACTTGACGAGAGCGATCGAACTCGGAAGGAGAAGAGCTTCGGAGCGCAGCTGACATCGGAGAAGGAAGGCGGATATCGGTGGGAGGAAGAAGCTCTAAAGAATCCAGAAGAAGACGAAGACTCGGAGAAGAATCGGGCTGTCCTGTGGAATCTTTGAGTAAGAAAATCATCGAGACAAAGACCTTTCGGGGAATTTGTCCAGAACACGACGGGAGAAGAATCTGCATAGCTCCACCCATTTCGGGAAGAGCTCCAGATCCAGCTCCAAGAAGTAACTGCAGGAGGAAAGCCATGGCAAGCGCTGCGAGGAAGGCCGAAAAGAAGAGCCTGGAGCAGGGGACAGCCAGGAGGGCCCAGCCAGGAGCCGATTCTGACCCCAAGGACTCTGCCTCCACGACTGGCCAGCAGAAGGGACCCCAGAAGCCCCGCCACGAAGCTCCAGCCCTGGAGCCATGGATGCGGCAGACGGTGGCCCTGAAGCTGAAGGAAGTGGATGGGAGGGTGCCGGACATGTCCTCGGACGTGTTCTGCCAGAAGATGCTGCTGGATCGAGGCTTCTCCAGGTCGGACACCCTCAGCATCCAGACCTTCTTGACGGGGATCTTCTTCGTCACCTTCGCCACTGTGAACACCTGCAGGAGGTTCTGGGAAATGGTAAGCGCAAAAGGATCGGATAATTCTTTCTCTGCCTTTACAGGTAGCTGCCCTATCCAGAGGGACGAAAGGAGGATCACGGTCTCCATGCGCAACCCGCACACCCCAGGCCAAGACATCTGTACCTTCCTGAGACGCTTCTGTTTGGTTGTGAAGGAACCCTCTCACATCCTGAATGGACTCGGCTTCTGGACAGGTAAGTGGTCGGTGACTGTTAGACTTCACAGGGACCTGGCGTACTCAGACGGACTTCGGCACCTGCCCCCGACATTCTCCCTGGGCAACTCCTACGGCCTCATCTATTACCCGGACATGCCGCGGAACTGCAGGAGATGCGGCAAGAACGGCCACGAGATGAAGGACTGCAAGGAGGATGCCTGCAGGATTTGTCGAGTGACGGGACACAGCTCGAAGGACTGCCCGAAGAAGACGTCCTGCAACCTGTGTGGGCTGGCGGCTCATCTGTACAAGGATTGCCCCAAGCGTGAGAGATCCTGGGCATCGGTGGTTGCGACGACCCCAGCTCCGGAGGACAACGCCCCGACGACCAGGCCTGTGAAGGTCAAGGACGCGACGACCAAGGCCCCAGCGGCCAAGGCCGAGACGACCAAGGCCAAAGCGGTCAAGGAGTCGGTGGCCAAAGCCCCAGCGACGGTCCCAGCAGCTCCGAAGCAGAAGAAAAAGTCAAAGGAGGGTAAGAGTTCTGTCACCCCTCTCTCGATCCCTCCCCCTGCCACCCCCGTCCAATCCCCCCCCACCCCGGCCACCCCTGCTGAGGATTCCACTTCCTCTTCCTCCTTCCCCTACTCCTCAGCAGGTGTCCTTTCCCCTGCCCCGGCAGCCACTCTCCCTCCTCAGACCATGGTAGTGGTGGAATTAACCTTTCCTCCACCTGCCGCTATCTATTCCGAGGAGGATTTTCCCCTTCTTGTCTCCCCAGTTCCAACCCGGGGAAAGAGGAAGGTGGAGGACAGCCCTGCTACTGAATCCTCCAAAAAGAAGATTCTGGATTTCGTAGGCGAAAAGGAGGATACCCTCCCTGAGCCAGAAGAGATGGAGCACATGGTTGAGACCCTGGTGGCCGAGCCAGAAGAGGAGGAACTGGTGGTCGCCGAGATCGAGGCCGCGCTGCTTGACCAGATGGAGGAAGAGGGCCTGCTGGTGATCCCGTCACCAGCAGTCAACACCGACGAGGGACCACCCGACCGGAGTGGTAACTAAGGTGTATTGCCTGCGCTAACTTTTTCTTTTTTCCCTACATGATGGCTAATATTAACTTATTTTCCATTAATGTCAGGAGCATCAAGGACAAGTTCAGACGTCAGACTATTTATGCCTTCCTTACTTCCCAGTTGTGTGATGTTTATATGTTGCAGGAATGTTCCCTTCCCTCCTCTAGGTCCTTCAAACATCTGGCCAGGGAGTGGTCCCACGGTCCATCCTACTGGTCCGGTGGGGGTGACTGCAAGTCTGCAGGGGTCGCAATTCTGATCAGGGGGGGCGCATTCACGCTTGAGTCCGTCCAGGAGCTCATCTGCGGCAGGGCTCTTGTTGTAGATGGCAACTGGGCGGGAGAACCTGTCAGGTTCATCAACGTGTATGCGTCCCCACTGAAGAATGAGCGTTTGGAGCTTTTCCAGACCCTGCGGCTTCAGCTTGCCACCACCAGGACCTTAGTGATGGTCGGGGATTTCAACTGCCCCATCGAGGAGGATGGTCGTAGTTCTGGCACATCTGCCAAGTTGGACATCACGTACAAGCTGCTCATCGAGATGGTAACCGAGGCCTCTCTTCAGGACGTGGTGGGCTCCATGGGGAGAGGCTCCACGAACTATTCGTGGAGCCGACCGGATGGCTCACTCCGCTCCAGGATTGACTTTGTGTTCACCTCTCGGGCAGTCAGGCAGAGTAGGCACTCGATGGTCCCCTGCTTCTTCTCCGACCACAGAGCCATTCACTTACAAGGTGTCCTCGGCGACGGTTTTCCGTCCGGCCCCGGCTCCTGGAAGCTGAATTGTGCTCTGCTGGCTCAGGATGAAGTCGTGGAGGAGCTGAGAGCAGCCTACGCAATGTGGCAGTCCTACAAGGGTAGCTTCCAAACAGTCTCTGATTGGTGGGAATATGTTAAACTTGAGTTTCGCTGTTTCTTTCAGGCCAAGGGTCGACAACAGGCGTGTGAGAAGAGGAGGGACTTCAGAGGGCTGCAGCGCGAGCTGCGGTCGCTGCAGGACCTTCTTCACTGTGGCTGGGACGTGAGGGAGGAGCTGGAGGAGACCAAGAAGAGCCTGAAAAGGCACTTTGAGGAGGAGTCCAAGCGAATCGTCTTCGGTTCCAAAGTGGAGAATCTGGAGAAGGGTGAGAAATGTAACTCATTCTTTTTCAGGAAACTTCATGCCGGTCACACGCCCCTGAACGAGCTGCGAGACGAGAGCGGAAACATGCGACGTGGGAAGGAGGACGTGATGAGGGTCGTCAGCGACTTCTACAGCGAACTCTACTCCCACAAGACTACCGACCCCGACGCTGCTGATAACTTCCTGTCAGGTATCACTAACCATCTTGATCCTGCAGGCACGGCAGCCTTGGACAAACCTCTGATGGTGGGCGAATTGCTCTCTGCCGCTAAATCCTTTAGGACCGGCAGGACCCCGGGCAGTGATGGTCTTCCAGCGGAGCTCTATGTAGCGCTGGGAGACCTCATCTGTCCGGACCTGTTGGACCTGTACGAGGAGATGGTGGTGGAGGGTAGAATGCCTCCATCTTTGAGGGAAGGAATGGTCACGATCCTGTACAAGCGGAAGGGAGAGAGTTGCGACCTGAGGAATTGGCGTCCCATCACTCTGCTCAACGTGGACTACAAGATCCTGGCCAAGACGATGGCGACACGACTTAAGACGGTCATCGGACGGATCATCCACCCGGACCAGACCTGCGGCATCCCTGGACGTCGCATCGCAGACAGCCTCGCTCTCGTGCGGGACACGGTCGAGTACATCAAGGTCCGCCGCGCACACGCGGCCCTGGTCTCCTTGGATCAGGAGAAGGCCTTCGACCGGGTTTCCCACGAGTTCATGGGCCGAGCTCTGCACCGGTTAGGTTTGGGTAACATGTTTTGTTCGTATGTCCGTTTGATGTATTTTGATATCCACAGCTCGGTGTTGGTGAAAGGCTGGAAGACTGACCCCTTCCCTGTCCTCTCTGGGGTCAGACAAGGCTGCCCTCTATCACCTCTTCTTTTTGTTTGTGTTATAGAACTCTTCGCAGAGGCTATCCGGCAGAATGGAGAGATCAGAGGGATCACCGCACCGGGTCCGGGACGACACGAGGTCAAGTGCTCGCTCTACATGGACGACGTCACCGTCTTCTGCGCTGATCGTGGTTCAGTCGACGCCCTCGTCCAGACGTGTGAGAGGTTCGGCCGGGCTTCAGGGGCCAAAGTCAACTGCAGGAAGTCGGAAGCCATGCTCTTCGGGGATTGGCAGCCGGCCTCCTCCGCCCCCTTCCCCTTCAACATTCAACCGGATTTCCTCAAGGTGCTGGGAGTCTGGTTCGGGAAGGAAGGAGCGGCCCTCAAGTCCTGGCAAGAACGCTTGGCCAAGGTGAAGCAACGGATCGGACTCTGGAGCCTCAGACACCTCACTTGTGAGGGTAAGGCACTCGTCCTGCGTAATGAGGTCCTGCCCGTCTTGCAGTACACGGCGCAGGCCTGGCCCCCACACGTCACTGTGTGCAGGGCCATTACCAGGACAGTGTTTCACTTTGTCTGGGGATCCAAGATGGACAGAGTCAGGCGGGCCGTCATGTACAAGGAGCCTCGCAAGGGTGGGAAGGGCGTTCCAGATATCCCCACCCTCCTGCGATCCTCTTTTGTGTGTGATTGTGTCCGCCGGACTTTGCAAGTCAAGAATGGCTCCGCGGGCAGGTCCATGTCTCGCTTCTTCCTGCTTCCTCTTTGGAGGCGACTCGGCTGGGACAAGTGGGACAGCTCCTTCCCCTACAACTGGACGACGCCATGGTTCTATGGAGACGTCGTTCGATTTGTGGGGGAACATCAACTGGAGGGACTCAAGCCCGACTTGTGGAAGCCCAAAACTATCCACAAGCTCATCAGAGCCAAGGATGACGTGGAGAACATCACAGGACTTCACCAGGACACGCTGGAGACTGTGTGGACAAATGTGTCGTCTGACAGGCTGACCAACGGGCACAAGGACTTGTCGTGGATGGCGATTCAGGGCGGACTGCCCGTCCGGTCATTCATGCATGCCCGGAACCTGTGCAAGACCCGGTACTGCCCAAGGTGCCCCTTCGTGGAGGAAACATCTTTGCACACTTTTTGGGACTGCGGATTTGCACAGCGCCTGTTGACTGCCCTTGAGGACGACCTGAGGAACTCTGTCCCCAGGGCGAGCCTATCGCACCATTCTGTGCTTTACGGACTCTTCCCTGGGGTTCATACCGTCGGAGCCATCCAGGAGGCTTGGCGCCTTATGAACTGCTTCAAGGATGCCGTTTGGGTCGCCAGGAACCGGCTCATCTTGAGGAGGGAGAGGATGTCCATCCAGGACTGCCGCAGGCTGATCCACAGCCTGCTCAGAGACTATTCCATCGTGGACGGTCCGGAGGACGAGGATGAGGACTAAACCCCTCCTCCCCCTCTCCCCTTATGTGTCTTGTCTTTTAATAAAGCTTCGGGCCTGTGATTTTCCCCTCCCCATCCCCTTTTTCCCAATCCCCATCCCTTATCACGGTTCGTCGTACTGTATTGATTGACATGCTTTTTCTTTCATATTGAGTGTTTTGTGTAGCATAGGGGTGTGATGTGTCTAGTTAGTGCGTCGTATCCTCATGCTATGTAAATGTGATGTAGAATTCTGTGTGTACTGGGCTGCGGCACTGTACACTGTCTGTTAACTTATTTTTTGTGCTAATAAAAGATATATTCAATCAAAAAAATCTGTTCTTATCAGTTTAATATCTGATACGTCCCCTATCTGGGGACCATATATTAAATGGATTTTTAGAACAGGGAGATGGAAAAAGAGCTTGCTCTGTCCACTCCACGCATTGACCTGGTATTGCAGTATCTCCAGGACCGGTGCACCCCTTCTTTAATGCAGTTTCTAAAATCAGAAAGAATTGAATTCAATGCTTTTTGTTCATTTTGCTTGTTTGTCGGATTTTGGGATGGACTCTTTGGCTTTGCTTTTCTTCTCCTCATTGGATTTTTCATGTTAAAAGTTGCAGAAGCCAGATGACAAGCTCATTTTGGTTCAACTTCAGCAACTGTGCATTGCATTGCCATGTAATGTAATGTAATGCAATGCTATCTATCTAGCTCTCCCTCTATACTTCCTTTTGGATAAACAGACATATTAGGCAAGCATTTTGGAGCTTTCACCTAAATAACTACAGGTGGTGAGATAAGCTGCACAATATAATTGACCTTTCAGTATATTGTTGCACACACACCATCTATTTAGCAAATGCCCTTGTTATCAACAGCAGCCTTTTAAACTCACCTGAGCTAACAGGTATGTGAGCTGGTTACTCTGCTGCGCTTAAAATTTCTTTTTTGGTTTGCTACAATGCCTTTTCTGAAACGTTGTCTCCCTCTGCTGGAACACTGACTTCTTTCATTTAATGCCTGCAGACTATAAAAGAGAAACCAACCCAAAAAGTTTGGTTGATTAGTCTGTGGCATTCTTTTAAACTGTTGCTTATGGCGGTCTCTGTGAGCTTCTCAGTGACATTCAGCCATCCAGGTATCCCGCCTGCAGTAGACGGAATGTGGCAATGGAACGCTGGCTGCGCGTGTCATAATAGGCTCTGAGCCTTTATATACCTGCGCACAGCAGCAGCCACCTTCAGTCTGCTGCTGGACAGCCAGCAGCAGCAGCAGCAGGAGAGGTAATTAATCAGCAACCCTCCTGCTAAGGGTAGACAGCTGCTCGTTCCACCCCCCCCCCCCCGCCTTAATTGGTTCTCCTCCCTTCCAACGGTGTTGAGGCGGGTGGGAACAGCCGGGGGTTGAGGGTACTGTGCTAAAAGAGGTGGAGTTATGCAGATCTAAAACGCGTGGATTGCAGCAGCAGCAAGCCGAAAAGTGCAGGCATGTGAGGGATCTAGAGGTTGACAGCATGTCTTCTTAACGGGAGTCCAGGTGGCCATCTCCACAAATGGACTTTTCAGAATCCTTGGGTGGCACCGTAGTCGGAAACCAATTCTGGTTATCGCTTCTCGGCCTTTTGGCTAAGATCAAGTGTAGTATCTGTTCTTATCAGTTTAATATCTGATACGTCCCCTATCTGGGGACCATATATTAAATGGATTTTTAGAACAGGGAGATGGAAAAAGAGCTTGCTCTGTCCACTCCACGCATTGACCTGGTATTGCAGTATCTCCAGGACCGGTGCACCCCTTCTTTAATGCAGTTTCTAAAATCAGAAAGAATTGAATTCAATGCTTTTTGTTCATTTTGCTTGTTTGTCGGATTTTGGGATGGACTCTTTGGCTTTGCTTTTCTTCTCCTCATTGGATTTTTCATGTTAAAAGTTGCAGAAGCCAGATGACAAGCTCATTTTGGTTCAACTTCAGCAACTGTGCATTGCATTGCCATGTAATGTAATGTAATGCAATGCTATCTATCTAGCTCTCCCTCTATACTTCCTTTCGGATAAACAGACATATTAGGCAAGCGTTTTGGAGCTTTCACCTAAATAACTACAGGTGGTGAGATAAGCTGCACAATATAATTGACCTTTCAGTATATTGTTGCACACACACCATCTATTTAGCAAATGCCCTTGTTATCAACAGCAGCCTTTTAAACTCACCTGAGCTAACAGGTATGTGAGCTGGTTACTCTGCTGCGCTTAAAATTTCTTTTTTGGTTTGCTACAATGCCTTTTCTGAAACGTTGTCTCCCTCTGCTGGAACACTGACTTCTTTCATTTAATGCCTGCAGACTATAAAAGAGAAACCAACCCAAAAAGTTTGGTTGATTAGTCTGTGGCATTCTTTTAAACTGTTGCTTATGGCGGTCTCTGTGAGCTTCTCAGTGACATTCAGCCATCCAGGTATCCCGCCTGCAGTAGACGGAATGTGGCAATGGAACGCTGGCTGCGCGTGTCATAATAGGCTCTGAGCCTTTATATACCTGCGCACAGCAGCAGCCACCTTCAGTCTGCTGCTGGACAGCCAGAAGCAGCAGCAGCAGGAGAGGTAATTAATCAGCAACCCTCCTGCTAAGGGTAGACAGCTGCTCGTTCCACCCCCCCCCCGCCTTAATTGGTTCTCCTCCCTTCCAACGGTGTTGAGGCGGGTGGGAACAGCCGGGGATTGAGGGTACTGTGCTAAAAGAGGTGGAGTTATGCAGATCTAAAACGCGTGGATTGCAGCAGCAGCAAGCCGAAAAGTGCAGGCATGTGAGGGATCTAGAGGTTGACAGCATGTCTTCTTAACGGGAGTCCAGGTGGCCATCTCCACAAATGGACTTTTCAGAATCCTTGGGTGGCACCGTAGTCGGAAACCAATTCTGGTTATCGCTTCTCGGCCTTTTGGCTAAGATCAAGTGTAGTATCTGTTCTTTTAAGAACACAAGAGCTACGATCTACACTTGACGAGAGCGATCGAACTCGGAAGGAGAAGAGCTTCGGAGCGCAGCTGACATCGGAGAAGGAAGGCGGATATCGGTGGGAGGAAGAAGCTCTAAAGAATCCAGAAGAAGACGAAGGCTCGGAGAAGATCGGGCTGTCTGTGGAATCTTTGAGTAAGAAAATCATCGAACAAAAAGAAGAATCTGCATAGCTCCACCCATTTCGGGAAGAGCTCCAGATCCAGCTCCAAGAAGTAACTGCAGGAGGAAAGCCATGGCAAGCGCTGCGAGGAAGGCCGAAAAGAAGAGCCTGGAGCAGGGGACAGCCAGGAGGTCCCAGCCAGGAGCCGATTCTGACCCCAAGGACTCTGCCTCCACGACTGGCCAGCAGAAGGGACCCCAGAAGCCCCGCCACGAAGCTCCAGCCCTGGAGCCATGGATGCGGCAGACGGTGGCCCTGAAGCTGAAGGAAGTGGATGGGAGGGTGCCGGACATGTCCTCGGATGTGTTCTGCCAGAAGATGCTGCTGGATCGAGGCTTCTCCAGGTCGGACACCCTCAGCATCCAGACCTTCTTGACGGGGATCTTCTTCGTCACCTTCGCCACTGTGAACACCTGCAGGAGGTTCTGGGAAATGGTAAGCGCAAAAGGATCGGATAATTCTTTCTCTGCCTTTACAGGTAGCTGCCCTATCCAGAGGGACGAAAGGAGGATCACGGTCTCCATGCGCAACCCGCACACCCCAGGCCAAGACATCTGTACCTTCCTGAGACGCTTCTGTTTGGTTGTGAAGGAACCCTCTCACATCCTGAATGGACTCGGCTTCTGGACAGGTAAGTGGTCGGTGACTGTTAGACTTCACAGGGACCTGGCGTACTCAGACGGACTTCGGCACCTGCCCCCGACATTCTCCCTGGGCAACTCCTACGGCCTCATCTATTACCCGGACATGCCGCGGAACTGCAGGAGATGCGGCAAGAACGGCCACGAGATGAAGGACTGCAAGGAGGATGCCTGCAGGATTTGTCGAGTGACGGGACACAGCTCGAAGGACTGCCCGAAGAAGACGTCCTGCAACCTGTGTGGGCTGGCGGCTCATCTGTACAAGGATTGCCCCAAGCGTGAGAGATCCTGGGCGTCGGTGGTTGCGACGACCCCAGCTCCGGAGGACAACGCCCCGACGACCAGGCCTGTGAAGGTCAAGGACGCGACGACCAAGGCCAAAGCGGTCAAGGAGTCGGTGGCCAAAGCCCCAGCGACGGTCCCAGCAGCTCCGAAGCAGAAGAAAAAGTCAAAGGAGGGTAAGAGTTCTGTCACCCCTCTCTCGATCCCTCCCCCTGCCACCCCCGTCCAATCCCCCCCCACCCCGGCCACCCCTGCTGAGGATTCCACTTCCTCTTCCTCCTTCCCCTACTCCTCAGCAGGTGTCCTTTCCCCTGCCCCGGCAGCCACTCTCCCTCCTCAGACCATGGTAGTGGTGGAATTAACCTTTCCTCCACCTGCCGCTATCTATTCCGAGGAGGATTTTCCCCTTCTTGTCTCCCCAGTTCCAACCCGGGGAAAGAGGAAGGTGGAGGACAGCCCTGCTACTGAATCCTCCAAAAAGAAGATTCTGGATTTCGTAGGCGAAAAGGAGGATACCCTCCCTGAGCCAGAAGAGATGGAGCACATGGTTGAGACCCTGGTGGCCGAGCCAGAAGAGGAGGAACTGGTGGTCGCCGAGATCGAGGCCGCGCTGCTTGACCAGATGGAGGAAGAGGGCCTGCTGGTGATCCCGTCACCAGCAGTCAACACCGACGAGGGACCACCCGACCGGAGTGGTAACTAAGGTGTATTGCCTGCGCTAACTTTTTCTTTTTTCCCTACATGATGGCTAATATTAACTTATTTTCCATTAATGTCAGGAGCATCAAGGACAAGTTCAGACGTCAGACTATTTATGCCTTCCTTACTTCCCAGTTGTGTGATGTTTATATGTTGCAGGAATGTTCCCTTCCCTCCTCTAGGTCCTTCAAACATCTGGCCAGGGAGTGGTCCCACGGTCCATCCTACTGGTCCGGTGGGGGTGACTGCAAGTCTGCAGGGGTCGCAATTCTGATCAGGGGGGGCGCATTCACGCTTGAGTCCGTCCAGGAGCTCATCTGCGGCAGGGCTCTTGTTGTAGATGGCAACTGGGCGGGAGAACCTGTCAGGTTCATCAACGTGTATGCGTCCCCACTGAAGAATGAGCGTTTGGAGCTTTTCCAGACCCTGCGGCTTCAGCTTGCCACCACCAGGACCTTAGTGATGGCCGGGGATTTCAACTGCCCCATCGAGGAGGATGGTCGTAGTTCTGGCACATCTGCCAAGTTGGACATCACGTCCAAGCTGCTCATCGAGATGGTAACCGAGGCCTCTCTTCAGGACGTGGTGGGCTCCATGGGGAGAGGCTCCACGAACTATTCGTGGAGCCGACCGGATGGCTCACTCCGCTCCAGGATTGACTTTGTGTTCACCTCTCGGGCAGTCAGGCAGAGTAGGCACTCGATGGTCCCCTGCTTCTTCTCCGACCACAGAGCCATTCACTTACAAGGTGTCCTCGGCGACGGTTTTCCGTCCGGCCCCGGCTCCTGGAAGCTGAATTGTGCTCTGCTGGCTCAGGATGAAGTCGTGGAGGAGCTGAGAGCAGCCTACGCAATGTGGCAGTCCTACAAGGGTAGCTTCCAAACAGTCTCTGATTGGTGGGAATATGTTAAACTTGAGTTTCGCTGTTTCTTTCAGGCCAAGGGTCGACAACAGGCGTGTGAGAAGAGGAGGGACTTCAGAGGGCTGCAGCGCGAGCTGCGGTCGCTGCAGGACCTTCTTCACTGTGGCTGGGACGTGAGGGAGGAGCTGGAGGAGACCAAGAAGAGCCTGAAAAGGCACTTTGAGGAGGAGTCCAAGCGAATCGTCTTCCGTTCCAAAGTGGAGAATCTGGAGAAGGGTGAGAAATGTAACTCATTCTTTTTCAGGAAACTTCATGCCGGTCACACGCCCCTGAACGAGCTGCGAGACGAGAGCGGAAACATGCGACGTGGGAAGGAGGACGTGATGAGGGTCGTCAGCGACTTCTACAGCGAACTCTACTCCCACAAGACTACCGACCCCGACGCTGCTGATAACTTCCTGTCAGGTATCACTAACCATCTTGATCCTGCAGGCACGGCAGCCTTGGACAAACCTCTGATGGTGGGCGAATTGCTCTCTGCCGCTAAATCCTTTAGGACCGGCAGGACCCCGGGCAGTGATGGTCTTCCAGCGGAGCTCTATGTAGCGGTGGGAGACCTCATCTGTCCGGACCTGTTGGACCTGTACGAGGAGATGGTGGTGGAGGGTAGAATGCCTCCATCTTTGAGGGAAGGAATGGTCACGATCCTGTACAAGCGGAAGGGAGAGAGTTGCGACCTGAGGAATTGGCGTCCCATCACTCTGCTCAAAGTGGACTACAAGATCCTGGCCAAGACGATGGCGACACGACTTAAGACGGTCATCGGACGGATCATCCACCCGGACCAGACCTGCGGCATCCCTGGACGTCGCATCGCAGACAGCCTCGCTCTCGTGCGGGACACGGTCGAGTACATCAAGGTCCGCCGCGCACACGCGGCCCTGGTCTCCTTGGATCAGGAGAAGGCCTTCGACCGGGTTTCCCACGAGTTCATGGGCCGAGCTCTGCACCGGTTAGGTTTGGGTAACATGTTTTGTTCGTATGTCCGTTTGATGTATTTTGATATCCACAGCTCGGTGTTGGTGAAAGGCTGGAAGACTGACCCCTTCCCTGTCCTCTCTGGGGTCAGACAAGGCTGCCCTCTATCACCTCTTCTTTTTGTTTGTGTTATAGAACTCTTCGCAGAGGCTATCCGGCAGAATGGAGAGATCAGAGGGATCACCGCACCGGGTCCGGGACGACACGAGGTCAAGTGCTCGCTCTACATGGACGACGTCACCGTCTTCTGCGCTGATCGTGGTTCAGTCGACGCCCTCGTCCAGACGTGTGAGAGGTTCGGCCGGGCTTCAGGGGCCAAAGTCAACTGCAGGAAGTCGGAAGCCATGCTCTTCGGGGATTGGCAGCCGGCCTCCTCCGCCCCCTTCCCCTTCAACATTCAACCGGATTTCCTCAAGGTGCTGGGAGTCTGGTTCGGGAAGGAAGGAGCGGCCCTCAAGTCCTGGCAAGAACGCTTGGCCAAGGTGAAGCAACGGATCGGACTCTGGAGCCTCAGACACCTCACTTGTGAGGGTAAGGCACTCATCCTGCGTAATGAGGTCCTGCCCGTCTTGCAGTACACGGCGCAGGCCTGGCCCCCACACGTCACTGTGTGCAGGGCCATTACCAGGACAGTGTTTCACTTTGTCTGGGGATCCAAGATGGACAGAGTCAGGCGGGCCGTCATGTACAAGGAGCCTCGCAAGGGTGGGAAGGGCGTTCCAGATATCCCCACCCTCCTGCGATCTTCTTTTGTGTGTGATTGTGTCCGCCGGACTTTGCAAGTCAAGAATGGCTCCGCGGGCAGGTCCATGTCTCGCTTCTTCCTGCTTCCTCTTTGGAGGCGACTCGGCTGGGACAAGTGGGACAGCTCCTTCCCCTACAACTGGACGACGCCATGGTTCTATGGAGACGTCGTTCGATTTGTGGGGGAACATCAACTGGAGGGACTCAAGCCCGACTTGTGGAAGCCCAAAACTATCCACAAGCTCATCAGAGCCAAGGATGACGTGGAGAACATCACAGGACTTCACCAGGACACGCTGGAGACTGTGTGGACAAATGTGTCGTCTGACAGGCTGACCAACGGGCACAAGGACTTGTCGTGGATGGCGATTCAGGGCGGACTGCCCGTCCGGTCATTCATGCATGCCCGGAACCTGTGCAAGACCCGGTACTGCCCAAGGTGCCCCTTCGTGGAGGAAACATCTTTGCACACTTTTTGGGACTGCGGATTTGCACAGCGCCTGTTGACTGCCCTTGAGGACGACCTGAGGAACTCTGTCCCCAGGGCGAGCCTATCGCACCATTCTGTGCTTTACGGACTCTTCCCTGGGGTTCATACCGTCGGAGCCATCCAGGAGGCTTGGCGCCTTATGAACTGCTTCAAGGATGCCGTTTGGGTCGCCAGGAACCGGCTCATCTTGAGGAGGGAGAGGATGTCCATCCAGGACTGCCGCAGGCTGATCCACAGCCTGCTCAGAGACTATTCCATCGTGGACGGTCCGGAGGACGAGGATGAGGACTAAACCCCTCCTCCCCCTCTCCCCTTATGTGTCTTGTCTTTTAATAAAGCTTCGGGCCTGTGATTTTCCCCTCCCCATCCCCTTTTTCCCAATCCCCATCCCTTATCACGGTTCGTCGTACTGTATTGATTGACATGCTTTTTCTTTCATATTGAGTGTTTTGTGTAGCATAGGGGTGTGATGTGTCTAGTTAGTGCGTCGTATCCTCATGCTATGTAAATGTGATGTAGAATTCTGTGTGTACTGGGCTGCGGCACTGTACACTGTCTGTTAACTTATTTTTTGTGCTAATAAAAGATATATTCAATCAAAAAAATCTGTTCTTATCAGTTTAATATCTGATACGTCCCCTATCTGGGGACCATATATTAAATGGATTTTTAGAACAGGGAGATGGAAAAAGAGCTTGCTCTGTCCACTCCACGCATTGACCTGGTATTGCAGTATCTCCAGGACCGGTGCACCCCTTCTTTAATGCAGTTTCTAAAATCAGAAAGAATTGAATTCAATGCTTTTTGTTCATTTTGCTTGTTTGTCGGATTTTGGGATGGACTCTTTGGCTTTGCTTTTCTTCTCCTCATTGGATTTTTCATGTTAAAAGTTGCAGAAGCCAGATGACAAGCTCATTTTGGTTCAACTTCAGCAACTGTGCATTGCATTGCCATGTAATGTAATGTAATGCAATGCTATCTATCTAGCTCTCCCTCTATACTTCCTTTTGGATAAACAGACATATTAGGCAAGCATTTTGGAGCTTTCACCTAAATAACTACAGGTGGTGAGATAAGCTGCACAATATAATTGACCTTTCAGTATATTGTTGCACACACACCATCTATTTAGCAAATGCCCTTGTTATCAACAGCAGCCTTTTAAACTCACCTGAGCTAACAGGTATGTGAGCTGGTTACTCTGCTGCGCTTAAAATTTCTTTTTTGGTTTGCTACAATGCCTTTTCTGAAACGTTGTCTCCCTCTGCTGGAACACTGACTTCTTTCATTTAATGCCTGCAGACTATAAAAGAGAAACCAACCCAAAAAGTTTGGTTGATTAGTCTGTGGCATTCTTTTAAACTGTTGCTTATGGCGGTCTCTGTGAGCTTCTCAGTGACATTCAGCCATCCAGGTATCCCGCCTGCAGTAGACGGAATGTGGCAATGGAACGCTGGCTGCGCGTGTCATAATAGGCTCTGAGCCTTTATATACCTGCGCACAGCAGCAGCCACCTTCAGTCTGCTGCTGGACAGCCAGCAGCAGCAGCAGCAGGAGAGGTAATTAATCAGCAACCCTCCTGCTAAGGGTAGACAGCTGCTCGTTCCACCCCCCCCCCAGCCTTAATTGGTTCTCCTCCCTTCCAACGGTGTTGAGGCGGGTGGGAACAGCCGGGGGTTGAGGGTACTGTGCTAAAAGAGGTGGAGTTATGCAGATCTAAAACGCGTGGATTGCAGCAGCAGCAAGCCGAAAAGTGCAGGCATGTGAGGGATCTAGAGGTTGACAGCATGTCTTCTTAACGGGAGTCCAGGTGGCCATCTCCACAAATGGACTTTTCAGAATCCTTGGGTGGCACCGTAGTCGGAAACCAATTCTGGTTATCGCTTCTCGGCCTTTTGGCTAAGATCAAGTGTAGTATCTGTTCTTATAAGTTTAATATCTGATACGTCCCCTATCTGGGGACCATATATTAAATGGATTTTTAGAACAGGGAGATGGAAAAAGAGCTTGCTCTGTCCACTCCACGCATTGACCTGGTATTGCAGTATCTCCAGGACCGGTGCACCCCTTCTTTAATGCAGTTTCTAAAATCAGAAAGAATTGAATTCAATGCTTTTTGTTCATTTTGCTTGTTTGTCGGATTTTGGGATGGACTCTTTGGCTTTGCTTTTCTTCTCCTCATTGGATTTTTCATGTTAAAAGTTGCAGAAGCCAGATGACAAGCTCATTTTGGTTCAACTTCAGCAACTGTGCATTGCATTGCCATGTAATGTAATGTAATGCAATGCTATCTATCTAGCTCTCCCTCTATACTTCCTTTTGGATAAACAGACATATTAGGCAAGCATTTTGGAGCTTTCACCTAAATAACTACAGGTGGTGAGATAAGCTGCACAATATAATTGACCTTTCAGTATATTGTTGCACACACACCATCTATTTAGCAAATGCCCTTGTTATCAACAGCAGCCTTTTAAACTCACCTGAGCTAACAGGTATGTGAGCTGGTTACTCTGCTGCGCTTAAAATTTCTTTTTTGGTTTGCTACAATGCCTTTTCTGAAACGTTGTCTCCCTCTGCTGGAACACTGACTTCTTTCATTTAATGCCTGCAGACTATAAAAGAGAAACCAACCCAAAAAGTTTGGTTGATTAGTCTGTGGCATTCTTTTAAACTGTTGCTTATGGCGGTCTCTGTGAGCTTCTCAGTGACATTCAGCCATCCAGGTATCCCGCCTGCAGTAGACGGAATGTGGCAATGGAACGCTGGCTGCGCGTGTCATAATAGGCTCTGAGCCTTTATATACCTGCGCACAGCAGCAGCCACCTTCAGTCTGCTGCTGGACAGCCAGCAGCAGCAGCAGCAGGAGAGGTAATTAATCAGCAACCCTCCTGCTAAGGGTAGACAGCTGCTCGTTCCACCCCCCCCCCCGCCTTAATTGGTTCTCCTCCCTTCCAACGGTGTTGAGGCGGGTGGGGGGAACAGCCGGGGGTTGAGGGTACTGTGCTAAAAGAGGTGGAGTTATGCAGATCTAAAACGCGTGGATTGCAGCAGCAGCAAGCCAGAAAAGTGCAGGCATGTGAGGGATCTAGAGGTTGACAGCATGTCTTCTTAACGGGAGTCCAGGTGGCCATCTCCACAAATGGACTTTTCAGAATCCTTGGGTGGCACCGTAGTCGGAAACCAATTCTGGTTATCGCTTCTCGGCCTTTTGGCTAAGATCAAGTGATAGTATCTGTTCTTATCAGTTTAATATCTGATACGTCCCCTATCTGGGGACCATATATTAAATGGATTTTTAGAACAGGGAGATGGAAAAAGAGCTTGCTCTGTCCACTCCACGCATTGACCTGGTATTGCAGTATTTTCAGGACCGGTGCACCCCTTCTTTAATGCAGTTTCTAAAATCAGAAAGAATTGAATTCAATGCTTTTTGTTCATTTTGCTTGTTTGTCGGATTTTGGGATGGACTCTTTGGCTTTGCTTTTCTTCTCCTCATTGGATTTTTCATGTTAAAAGTTGCAGAAGCCAGATGACAAGCTCATTTGGTTCAACTTCAGCAACTGTGCATTGCATTGCCATGTAATGTAATGTAATGCAATGCTATCTATCTAGCTCTCCCTCTATACTTCCTTTCGGATAAACAGACATATTAGGCAAGCGTTTTGGAGCTTTCACCTAAATAACTACAGGTGGTGAGATAAGCTGCACAATATAATTGACCTTCAGTATATTGTTGCACACACACCATCTATTTAGCAAATGCCCTTGTTATCAACAGCAGCCTTTTAAACTCACCTGAGCTAACAGGTATGTGAGCTGGTTACTCTGCTGCGCTTAAAATTTCTTTTTTGGTTTGCTACAATGCCTTTTCTGAAACGTTGTCTCCCTCTGCTGGAACACTGACTCTTTCATTTAATGCCTGCAGACTATAAAAGAGAAACCAACCCAAAAAGTTTGGTTGATTGGTCTGTGGCATTCTTTTAAACTGTTGCTTATGGCGGTCTCTGTGAGCTTCTCAGTGACATTCAGCCATCCAGGTATCCCGCCTGCAGTAGACGGAATGTGGCAAGGAACGCTGGCTGCGCGTGTCATAATAGCTCTGAGCCTTTATATACCTGCGCACAGCAGCAGCCACCTTCAGTCTGCTGCTGGACAGCCAGCAGCAGCAGCAGCAGGAGAGGTAATTAATCAGCAACCCCTCCTGCTAAGGGTAGACAGCTGCTCGTTCCACCCCCCCCCGCCTTAATTGGTTCTCCTCCCTTCCAACGGTGTTGAGGCGGGTGGGAACAGCCGGGGGTTGAGGGTACTGTGCTAAAAGAGGTGGAGTTATGCAGATCTAAAACGCGTGGATTGCAGCAGCAGCAAGCCGAAAAGTGCAGGCATGTGAGGGATCTAGAGGTTGACAGCATGTCTTCTTAACGGGAGTCCAGGTGGCCATCTCCACAAATGGACTTTTCAGAATCCTTGGGTGGCACCGTAGTCGGAAACCAATTCTGGTTATCGCTTCTCGGCCTTTTGGCTAAGATCAAGTGTAGTATCTGTTCTTTTAAGAACACAAGAGCTACGATCTACACTTGACGAGAGCGATCGAACTCGGAAGGAGAAGAGCTTCGGAGCGCAGCTGACATCGGAGAAGGAAGGCGGATATCGGTGGGAGGAAGAAGCTCTAAAGAATCCAGAAGAAGACGAAGGACTCGGAGAAGAATCGGGCTGTCCTGTGGAATCTTTGAGTAAGAAAATCATCGAGACAAAGACCTTTCGGGGAATTTGTCCAGAACACGACGGGAGAAGAATCTGCATAGCTCCACCCATTTCGGGAAGAGCTCCAGATCCAGCTCCAAGAAGTAACTGCAGGAGGAAAGCCATGGCAAGCGCTGCGAGGAAGGCCGAAAAGAAGAGCCTGGAGCAGGGGACAGCCAGGAGGGCCCAGCCAGGAGCCGATTCTGACCCAAGGACTCTGCCTCCACGACTGGCCAGCAGAAGGGACCCCAGAAGCCCCGCCACGAACTCCAGCCCTGGAGCCATGGATGCGGCAGACGGTGGCCCTGAAGCTGAAGGAAGTGGATGGGAGGGTGCCGGACATGTCTCGGACGTGTTCTGCCAGAAGATGCTGCTGGATCGAGGCTTCTCCAGGTCGGACACCCTCAGCATCCAGACCTTCTTGACGGGGATCTTCTTCGTCACCTTCGCCACTGTGAACACCTGCAGGAGGTTCTGGGAAATGGTAAGCGCAAAAGGATCGGATAATTCTTTCTCTGCCTTTACAGGTAGCTGCCCTATCCAGAGGGACGAAAGGAGGATCACGGTCTCCATGCGCAACCCGCACACCCCAGGCCAAGACATCTGTACCTTCCTGAGACGCTTCTGTTTGGTTGTGAAGGAACCCTCTCACATCCTGAATGGACTCGGCTTCTGGACAGGTAAGTGGTCGGTGACTGTTAGACTTCACAGGGACCTGACGTACTCAGACGGACTTCAGCACCTGCCCCCGACATTCTCCCTGGGCAACTCCTACGGCCTCATCTATTACCCGGACATGCCGCGGAACTGCAGGAGATGCGGCAAGAACGGCCACGAGATGAAGGACTGCAAGGAGGATGCCTGCAGGATTTGTCGAGTGACGGGACACAGCTCGAAGGACTGCCCGAAGAAGACGTCCTGCAACCTGTGTGGGCTGGCGGCTCATCTGTACAAGGATTGCCCCAAGCGTGAGAGATCCTGGGCATCGGTGGTTGCGACGACCCCAGCTCCGGAGGACAACGCCCCGACGACCAGGCCTGTGAAGGTCAAGGACGCGACGACCAAGGCCCCAGCGGCCAAGGCCGAGACGACCAAGGCCAAAGCGGTCAAGGAGTCGGTGGCCAAAGCCCCAGCGACGGTCCCAGCAGCTCCGAAGCAGAAGAAAAAGTCAAAGGAGGGTAAGAGTTCTGTCACCCCTCTCTCGATCCCTCCCCCTGCCACCCCCGTCCAATCCCCCCCCACCCCGGCAACCCTGCTGAGGATTCCACTTCCTCTTCCTCCTTCCCCTACTCCTCAGCAGGTGTCCTTTCCCCTGCCCCGGCAGCCACTCTCCCTCCTCAGACCATGGTAGTGGTGGAATTAACCTTTCCTCCACCTGCCGCTATCTATCCGAGGAGGATTTTCCCCTTCTTGTCTCCCAGTTCCAACCCGGGGAAAGAGGAAGGTGGAGGACAGCCCTGCTACTGAATCCTCCAAAAAGAAGATTCTGGATTTCGTAGGCGAAAAGGAGGATACCCTCCCTGAGCCAGAAGAGATGGAGCACATGGTTGAGACCCTGGTGGCCGAGCCAGAAGAGGAGGAACTGGTGGTCGCCGAGATCGAGGCCGCGCTGCTTGACCAGATGGAGGAAGAGGGCCTGCTGGTGATCCCGTCACCAGCAGTCAACACCGACGAGGGACCACCCGACCGGAGTGGTAACTAAGGTGTATTGCCTGCGCTAACTTTTTCTTTTTTCCCTACATGATGGCTAATATTAACTTATTTTCCATTAATGTCAGGAGCATCAAGGACAAGTTCAGACGTCAGACTATTTATGCCTTCCTTACTTCCCAGTTGTGTGATGTTTATATGTTGCAGGAATGTTCCCTTCCCTCCTCTAGGTCCTTCAAACATCTGGCCAGGGAGTGGTCCCACGGTCCATCCTACTGGTCCGGTGGGGGTGACTGCAAGTCTGCAGGGGTCGCAATTCTGATCAGGGGGGGCGCATTCACGCTTGAGTCAGTCCAGGAGCTCATCTGCGGCAGGGCTCTTGTTGTAGATGGCAACTGGGCGGGAGAACCTGTCAGGTTCATCAACGTGTATGCGTCCCCACTGAAGAATGAGCGTTTGGAGCTTTTCCAGACCCTGCGGCTCAGCTTGCCACCACCAGGACCTTAGTGATGGCCGGGGATTTCAACTGCCCCATCGAGGAGGATGGTCGTAGTTCTGGCACATCTGCCAAGTTGGACATCACGTCCAAGCTGCTCATCGAGATGGTAACCGAGGCCTCTCTTCAGGACGTGGTGGGCTCCATGGGGAGAGGCTCCACGAACTATTCGTGGAGCCGACCGGATGGCTCACTCCGTCCAGGATTGACTTTGTGTTCACCTCTCGGGCAGTCAGGCAGAGTAGGCACTCGATGGTCCCCTGCTTCTTCTCCGACCACAGAGCCATTCACTTACAAGGTGTCCTCGGCGACGGTTTTCCGTCCGGCCCCGGCTCCTGGAAGCTGAATTGTGCTCTGCTGGCTCAGGATGAAGTCGTGGAGGAGCTGAGAGCAGCCTACGCAATGTGGCAGTCCTACAAGGGTAGCTTCCAAACAGTCTCTGATTGGTGGGAATATGTTAAACTTGAGTTTCGCTGTTTCTTTCAGGCCAAGGGTCGACAACAGGCGTGTGAGAAGAGGAGGGACTTCAGAGGGCTGCAGCGCGAGCTGCGGTCGCTGCAGGACCTTCTTCACTGTGGCTGGGACGTGAGGGAGGAGCTGGAGGAGACCAAGAAGAGCCTGAAAAGGCACTTTGAGGAGGAGTCCAAGCGAATCGTCTTCCGTTCCAAAGTGGAGAATCTGGAGAAGGGTGAGAAATGTAACTCATTCTTTTTCAGGAAACTTCATGCCGGTCAC
This sequence comes from Phyllobates terribilis, assembly GCF_046119375.1. Lineage (NCBI taxonomy): Eukaryota > Metazoa > Chordata > Amphibia > Anura > Dendrobatidae > Phyllobates > Phyllobates terribilis. The sequence continues at coordinate 8,147,644 of NW_027362800.1, read as the reverse complement.
ACGCCCCTGAACGAGCTGCGAGACGAGAGCGGAAACATGCGACGTGGGAAGGAGGACGTGATGAGGGTCGTCAGCGACTTCTACAGCGAACTCTACTCCCACAAGACTACCGACCCCGACGCTGCTGATAACTTCCTGTCAGGTATCACTAACCATCTTGATCCTGCAGGCACGGCAGCCTTGGACAAACCTCTGATGGTGGGCGAATTGCTCTCTGCCGCTAAATCCTTTAGGACCGGCAGGACCCCGGGCAGTGATGGTCTTCCAGCGGAGCTCTATGTAGCGCTGGGAGACCTCATCTGTCCGGACCTGTTGGACCTGTACGAGGAGATGGTGGTGGAGGGTAGAATGCCTCCATCTTTGAGGGAAGGAATGGTCACGATCCTGTACAAGCGGAAGGGAGAGAGTTGCGACCTGAGGAATTGGCGTCCCATCACTCTGCTCAACGTGGACTACAAGATCCTGGCCAAGACGATGGCGACACGACTTAAGACGGTCATCGGACGGATCATCCACCCGGACCAGACCTGCGGCATCCCTGGACGTCGCATCGCAGACAGCCTCGCTCTCGTGCGGGACACGGTCGAGTACATCAAGGTCCGCCGCGCACACGCGGCCCTGGTCTCCTTGGATCAGGAGAAGGCCTTCGACCGGGTTTCCCACGAGTTCATGGGCCGAGCTCTGCACCGGTTAGGTTTGGGTAACATGTTTTGTTCGTATGTCCGTTTGATGTATTTTGATATCCACAGCTCGGTGTTGGTGAAAGGCTGGAAGACTGACCCCTTCCCTGTCCTCTCTGGGGTCAGACAAGGCTGCCCTCTATCACCTCTTCTTTTTGTTTGTGTTATAGAACTCTTCGCAGAGGCTATCCGGCAGAATGGAGAGATCAGAGGGATCACCGCACCGGGTCCGGGACGACACGAGGTCAAGTGCTCGCTCTACATGGACGACGTCACCGTCTTCTGCGCTGATCGTGGTTCAGTCGACGCCCTCGTCCAGACGTGTGAGAGGTTCGGCCGGGCTTCAGGGGCCAAAGTCAACTGCAGGAAGTCGGAAGCCATGCTCTTCGGGGATTGGCAGCCGGCCTCCTCCGCCCCCTTCCCCTTCAACATTCAACCGGATTTCCTCAAGGTGCTGGGAGTCTGGTTCGGGAAGGAAGGAGCGGCCCTCAAGTCCTGGCAAGAACGCTTGGCCAAGGTGAAGCAACGGATCGGACTCTGGAGCCTCAGACACCTCACTTGTGAGGGTAAGGCACTCGTCCTGCGTAATGAGGTCCTGCCCGTCTTGCAGTACACGGCGCAGGCCTGGCCCCCACACGTCACTGTGTGCAGGGCCATTACCAGGACAGTGTTTCACTTTGTCTGGGGATCCAAGATGGACAGAGTCAGGCGGGCCGTCATGTACAAGGAGCCTCGCAAGGGTGGGAAGGGCGTTCCAGATATCCCCACCCTCCTGCGATCCTCTTTTGTGTGTGATTGTGTCCGCCGGACTTTGCAAGTCAAGAATGGCTCCGCGGGCAGGTCCATGTCTCGCTTCTTCCTGCTTCCTCTTTGGAGGCGACTCGGCTGGGACAAGTGGGACAGCTCCTTCCCCTACAACTGGACGACGCCATGGTTCTACGGAGACGTCGTTCGATTTGTGGGGGAACATCAACTGGAGGGACTCAAGCCCGACTTGTGGAAGCCCAAAACTATCCACAAGCTCATCAGAGCCAAGGATGACGTGGAGAACATCACAGGACTTCACCAGGACACGCTGGAGACTGTGTGGACAAATGTGTCGTCTGACAGGCTGACCAACGGGCACAAGGACTTGTCGTGGATGGCGATTCAGGGCGGACTGCCCGTCCGGTCATTCATGCATGCCCGGAACCTGTGCAAGACCCGGTACTGCCCAAGGTGCCCCTTCGTGGAGGAAACATCTTTGCACACTTTTTGGGACTGCGGATTTGCACAGCGCCTGTTGACTGCCCTTGAGGACGACCTGAGGAACTCTGTCCCCAGGGCGAGCCTATCGCACCATTCTGTGCTTTACGGACTCTTCCCTGGGGTTCATACCGTCGGAGCCATCCAGGAGGCTTGGCGCCTTATGAACTGCTTCAAGGATGCCGTTTGGGTCGCCAGGAACCGGCTCATCTTGAGGAGGGAGAGGATGTCCATCCAGGACTGCCGCAGGCTGATCCACAGCCTGCTCAGAGACTATTCCATCGTGGACGGTCCGGAGGACGAGGATGAGGACTAAACCCCTCCTCCCCCTCTCCCCTTATGTGTCTTGTCTTTTAATAAAGCTTCGGGCCTGTGATTTTCCCCTCCCCATCCCCTTTTTCCCAATCCCCATCCCTTATCACGGTTCGTCGTACTGTATTGATTGACATGCTTTTTCTTTCATATTGAGTGTTTTGTGTAGCATAGGGGTGTGATGTGTCTAGTTAGTGCGTCGTATCCTCATGCTATGTAAATGTGATGTAGAATTCTGTGTGTACTGGGCTGCGGCACTGTACACTGTCTGTTAACTTATTTTTTGTGCTAATAAAAGATATATTCAATCAAAAAAATCTGTTCTTATCAGTTTAATATCTGATACGTCCCCTATCTGGGGACCATATATTAAATGGATTTTTAGAACAGGGAGATGGAAAAAGAGCTTGCTCTGTCCACTCCACGCATTGACCTGGTATTGCAGTATCTCCAGGACCGGTGCACCCCTTCTTTAATGCAGTTTCTAAAATCAGAAAGAATTGAATTCAATGCTTTTTGTTCATTTTGCTTGTTTGTCGGATTTTGGGATGGACTCTTTGGCTTTGCTTTTCTTCTCCTCATTGGATTTTTCATGTTAAAAGTTGCAGAAGCCAGATGACAAGCTCATTTTGGTTCAACTTCAGCAACTGTGCATTGCATTGCCATGTAATGTAATGTAATGCAATGCTATCTATCTAGCTCTCCCTCTATACTTCCTTTTGGATAAACAGACATATTAGGCAAGCATTTTGGAGCTTTCACCTAAATAACTACAGGTGGTGAGATAAGCTGCACAATATAATTGACCTTTCAGTATATTGTTGCACACACACCATCTATTTAGCAAATGCCCTTGTTATCAACAGCAGCCTTTTAAACTCACCTGAGCTAACAGGTATGTGAGCTGGTTACTCTGCTGCGCTTAAAATTTCTTTTTTGGTTTGCTACAATGCCTTTTCTGAAACGTTGTCTCCCTCTGCTGGAACACTGACTTCTTTCATTTAATGCCTGCAGACTATAAAAGAGAAACCAACCCAAAAAGTTTGGTTGATTAGTCTGTGGCATTCTTTTAAACTGTTGCTTATGGCGGTCTCTGTGAGCTTCTCAGTGACATTCAGCCATCCAGGTATCCCGCCTGCAGTAGACGGAATGTGGCAATGGAACGCTGGCTGCGCGTGTCATAATAGGCTCTGAGCCTTTATATACCTGCGCACAGCAGCAGCCACCTTCAGTCTGCTGCTGGACAGCCAGCAGCAGCAGCAGCAGGAGAGGTAATTAATCAGCAACCCTCCTGCTAAGGGTAGACAGCTGCTCGTTCCACCCCCCCCCCCGCCTTAATTGGTTCTCCTCCCTTCCAACGGTGTTGAGGCGGGTGGGAACAGCCGGGGGTTGAGGGTACTGTGCTAAAAGAGGTGGAGTTATGCAGATAAAAAACGCGTGGATTGCAGCAGCAGCAAGCCGAAAAGTGCAGGCATGTGAGGGATCTAGAGGTTGACAGCATGTCTTCTTAACGGGAGTCCAGGTGGCCATCTCCACAAATGGACTTTTCAGAATCCTTGGGTGGCACCGTAGTCGGAAACCAATTCTGGTTATCGCTTCTCGGCCTTTTGGCTAAGATCAAGTGTAGTATCGGTTCTTATCAGTTTAATATCTGATACGTCCCCTATCTGGGGACCATATATTAAATGGATTTTTAGAACAGGGAGATGGAAAAAGAGCTTGCTCTGTCCACTCCACGCATTGACCTGGTATTGCAGTATCTCCAGGACCGGTGCACCCCTTCTTTAATGCAGTTTCTAAAATCAGAAAGAATTGAATTCAATGCTTTTTGTTCATTTTGCTTGTTTGTCGGATTTTGGGATGGACTCTTTGGCTTTGCTTTTCTTCTCCTCATTGGATTTTTCATGTTAAAAGTTGCAGAAGCCAGATGACAAGCTCATTTTGGTTCAACTTCAGCAACTGTGCATTGCATTGCCATGTAATGTAATGTAATGCAATGCTATCTATCTAGCTCTCCCTCTATACTTCCTTTTGGATAAACAGACATATTAGGCAAGCATTTTGGAGCTTTCACCTAAATAACTACAGGTGGTGAGATAAGCTGCACAATATAATTGACCTTTCAGTATATTGTTGCACACACACCATCTATTTAGCAAATGCCCTTGTTATCAACAGCAGCCTTTTAAACTCACCTGAGCTAACAGGTATGTGAGCTGGTTACTCTGCTGCGCTTAAAATTTCTTTTTTGGTTTGCTACAATGCCTTTTCTGAAACGTTGTCTCCCTCTGCTGGAACACTGACTTCTTTCATTTAATGCCTGCAGACTATAAAAGAGAAACCAACCCAAAAAGTTTGGTTGATTAGTCTGTGGCATTCTTTTAAACTGTTGCTTATGGCGGTCTCTGTGAGCTTCTCAGTGACATTCAGCCATCCAGGTATCCCGCCTGCAGTAGACGGAATGTGGCAATGGAACGCTGGCTGCGCGTGTCATAATAGGCTCTGAGCCTTTATATACCTGCGCACAGCAGCAGCCACCTTCAGTCTGCTGCTGGACAGCCAGCAGCAGCAGCAGCAGGAGAGGTAATTAATCAGCAACCCTCCTGCTAAGGGTAGACAGCTGCTCGTTCCACCCCCCCCCCCCCCGCCTTAATTGGTTCTCCTCCCTTCCAACGGTGTTGAGGCGGGTGGGAACAGCCGGGGGTTGAGGGTACTGTGCTAAAAGAGGTGGAGTTATGCAGATCTAAAACGCGTGGATTGCAGCAGCAGCAAGCCGAAAAGTGCAGGCATGTGAGGGATCTAGAGGTTGACAGCATGTCTTCTTAACGGGAGTCCAGGTGGCCATCTCCACAAATGGACTTTTCAGAATCCTTGGGTGGCACCGTAGTCGGAAACCAATTCTGGTTATCGCTTCTCGGCCTTTTGGCTAAGATCAAGTGTAGTATCTGTTCTTATCAGTTTAATATCTGATACGTCCCCTATCTGGGGACCATATATTAAATGGATTTTTAGAACAGGGAGATGGAAAAAGAGCTTGCTCTGTCCACTCCACGCATTGACCTGGTATTGCAGTATCTCCAGGACCGGTGCACCCCTTCTTTAATGCAGTTTCTAAAATCAGAAAGAATTGAATTCAATGCTTTTTGTTCATTTTGCTTGTTTGTCGGATTTTGGGATGGACTCTTTGGCTTTGCTTTTCTTCTCCTCATTGGATTTTTCATGTTAAAAGTTGCAGAAGCCAGATGACAAGCTCATTTTGGTTCAACTTCAGCAACTGTGCATTGCATTGCCATGTAATGTAATGTAATGCAATGCTATCTATCTAGCTCTCCCTCTATACTTCCTTTTGGATAAACAGACATATTAGGCAAGCATTTTGGAGCTTTCACCTAAATAACTACAGGTGGTGAGATAAGCTGCACAATATAATTGACCTTTCAGTATATTGTTGCACACACACCATCTATTTAGCAAATGCCCTTGTTATCAACAGCAGCCTTTTAAACTCACCTGAGCTAACAGGTATGTGAGCTGGTTACTCTGCTGCGCTTAAAATTTCTTTTTTGGTTTGCTACAATGCCTTTTCTGAAACGTTGTCTCCCTCTGCTGGAACACTGACTTCTTTCATTTAATGCCTGCAGACTATAAAAGAGAAACCAACCCAAAAAGTTTGGTTGATTAGTCTGTGGCATTCTTTTAAACTGTTGCTTATGGCGGTCTCTGTGAGCTTCTCAGTGACATTCAGCCATCCAGGTATCCCGCCTGCAGTAGACGGAATGTGGCAATGGAACGCTGGCTGCGCGTGTCATAATAGGCTCTGAGCCTTTATATACCTGCGCACAGCAGCAGCCACGTTCAGTCTGCTGCTGGACAGCCAGCAGCAGCAGCAGCAGGAGAGGTAATTAATCAGCAACCCTCCTGCTAAGGGTAGACAGCTGCTCGTTCCACCCCCCCCCGCCTTAATTGGTTCTCCTCCCTTCCAACGGTGTTGAGGCGGGTGGGAACAGCCGGGGGTTGAGGGTACTGTGCTAAAAGAGATGGAGTTATGCAGATCTAAAACGCGTGGATTGCAGCAGCAGCAAGCCGAAAAGTGCAGGCATGTGAGGGATCTAGAGGTTGACAGCATGTCTTCTTAACGGAAGTCCAGGTGGCCATCTCCACAAATGGACTTTTCAGAATCCTTGGGTGGCACCGTAGTCGGAAACCAATTCTGGTTATCGCTTCTCGGCCTTTTGGCTAAGATCAAGTGTAGTATCTGTTCTTATCAGTTTAATATCTGATACGTCCCCTATCTGGGGACCATATATTAAATGGATTTTTAGAACAGGGAGATGGAAAAAGAGCTTGCTCTGTCCACTCCACGCATTGACCTGGTATTGCAGTATCTCCAGGACCGGTGCACCGATTCTTTAATGCAGTTTCTAAAATCAGAAAGAATTGAATTCAATGCTTTTTGTTCATTTTGCTTGTTTGTCGGATTTTGGCATGGACTCTTTGGCTTTGCTTTTCTTCTCCTCATTGGATTTTTCATGTTAAAAGTTGCAGAAGCCAGATGACAAGCTCATTTTGGTTCAACTTCAGCAACTGTGCATTGCATTGCCATGTAATGTAATGTAATGCAATGCTATCTATCTAGCTCTCCCTCTATACTTCCTTTTGGATAAACAGACATATTAGGCAAGCATTTTGGAGCTTTCACCTAAATAACTACAGGTGGTGAGATAAGCTGCACAATATAATTGACCTTTCAGTATATTGTTGCACACACACCATCTATTTAGCAAATGCCCTTGTTATCAACAGCAGCCTTTTAAACTCACCTGAGCTAACAGGTATGTGAGCTGGTTACTCTGCTGCGCTTAAAATTTCTTTTTTGGTTTGCTACAATGCCTTTTCTGAAACGTTGTCTCCCTCTACTGGAACACTGACTTCTTTCATTTAATGCCTGCAGACTATAAAAGAGAAACCAACCCAAAAAGTTTGGTTGATTAGTCTGTGGCATTCTTTTAAACTGTTGCTTATGGCGGTCTCTGTGAGCTTCTCAGTGACATTCAGCCATCCAGGTATCCCGCCTGCAGTAGACGGAATGTGGCAATGGAACGCTGGCTGCGCGTGTCATAATAGGCTCTGAGCCTTTATATACCTGCGCACAGCAGCAGCCACCTTCAGTCTGCTGCTGGACAGCCAGCAGCAGCAGCAGCAGGAGAGGTAATTAATCAGCAACCCTCCTGCTAAGGGTAGACAGCTGCTCGTTCCACCCCCCCCCCCGCCTTAATTGGTTCTCCTCCCTTCCAACGGTGTTGAGGCGGGTGGGAACAGCCGGGGGTTGAGGGTACTGTGCTAAAAGAGGTGGAGTTATGCAGATCTAAAACGCGTGGATTGCAGCAGCAGCAAGCCGAAAAGTGCAGGCATGTGAGGGATCTAGAGGTTGACAGCATGTCTTCTTAACGGGAGTCCAGGTGGCCATCTCCACAAATGGACTTTTCAGAATCCTTGGGTGGCACCGTAGTCGGAAACCAATTCTGGTTATCGCTTCTCGGCCTTTTGGCTAAGATCAAGTGTAGTATCTGTTCTTATCAGTTTAATATCTGATACGTCCCCTATCTGGGGACCATATATTAAATGGATTTTTAGAACAGGGAGATGGAAAAAGAGCTTGCTCTGTCCACTCCACGCATTGACCTGGTATTGCAGTATCTCCAGGACCGGTGCACCCCTTCTTTAATGCAGTTTCTAAAATCAGAAAGAATTGAATTCAATGCTTTTTGTTCATTTTGCTTGTTTGTCGGATTTTGGGATGGACTCTTTGGCTTTGCTTTTCTTCTCCTCATTGGATTTTTCATGTTAAAAGTTGCAGAAGCCAGATGACAAGCTCATTTTGGTTCAACTTCAGCAACTGTGCATTGCATTGCCATGTAATGTAATGTAATGCAATGCTATCTATCTAGCTCTCCCTCTAAACTTCCTTTTGGATAAACAGACATATTAGGCAAGCATTTTGGAGCTTTCACCTAAATAACTACAGGTGGTGAGATAAGCTGCACAATATAATTGACCTTTCAGTATATTGTTGCACACACACCATCTATTTAGCAAATGCCCTTGTTATCAACAGCAGCCTTTTAAACTCACCTGAGCTAACAGGTATGTGAGCTGGTTACTCTGCTGCGCTTAAAATTTCTTTTTTGGTTTGCTACAATGCCTTTTCTGAAACGTTGTCTCCCTCTGCTGGAACACTGACTTCTTTCATTTAATGCCTGCAGACTATAAAAGAGAAACCAACCCAAAAAGTTTGGTTGATTAGTCTGTGGCATTCTTTTAAACTGTTGCTTATGGCGGTCTCTGTGAGCTTCTCAGTGACATTCAGCCATCCAGGTATCCCGCCTGCAGTAGATGGAATGTGGCAATGGAACGCTGGCTGCGCGTGTCATAATAGGCTCTGAGCCTTTATATACCTGCGCACAGCAGCAGCCACCTTCAGTCTGCTGCTGGACAGCCAGCAGCAGCAGCAGCAGGAGAGGTAATTAATCAGCAACCCTCCTGCTAAGGGTAGACAGCTGCTCGTTCCCCCCCCCCCGCCTTAATTGGTTCTCCTCCCTTCCAACGGTGTTGAGGCGGGTGGGAACAGCCGGGGGTTGAGGGTACTGTGCTAAAAGAGGTGGAGTTATGCAGATCTAAAAAGCGTGGATTGCAGCAGCAGCAAGCCGAAAAGTGTAGGCATGTGAGGGATCTAGAGGTTGACAGCATGTCTTCTTAACGGGAGTCCAGGTGGCCATCTCCACAAATGGACTTTTCAGAATCCTTGGGTGGCACCGTAGTCGGAAACCAATTCTGGTTATCGCTTCTCGGCCTTTTGGCTAAGATCAAGTGTAGTATCTGTTCTTATCAGTTTAATATCTGATACGTCCCCTATCTGGGGACATATATTAAATGGATTTTTAGAACAGGGAGATGGAAAAAGAGCTTGCTCTGTCCACTCCACGCATTGACCTGGTATTGCAGTATCTCCAGGACCGGTGCACCCCTTCTTTAATGCAGTTTCTAAAATCAGAAAGAATTGAATTCAATGCTTTTTGTTCATTTTGCTTGTTTGTCGGATTTTGGGATGGACTCTTTGGCTTTGCTTTTCTTCTCCTCATTGGATTTTTCATGTTAAAAGTTGCAGAAGCCAGATGACAAGCTCATTTTGGTTCAACTTCAGCAACTGTGCATTGCATTGCCATGTAATGTAATGTAATGCAATGCTATCTTTCTAGCTCTCCCTCTATACTTCCTTTTGGATAAACAGACATATTAGGCAAGCATTTTGGAGCTTTCACCTAAATAACTACAGGTGGTGAGATAAGCTGCACAATATAATTGACCTTTCAGTATATTGTTGCACACACACCATCTATTTAGCAAATGCCCTTGTTATCAACAGCAGCCTTTTAAACTCACCTGAGCTAACAGGTATGTGAGCTGGTTACTCTGCTGCGCTTAAAATTTCTTTTTTGGTTTGCTACAATGCCTTTTCTGAAACGTTGTCTCCCTCTGCTGGAACACTGACTTCTTTCATTTAATGCCTGCAGACTATAAAAGAGAAACCAACCCAAAAAGTTTGGTTGATTAGTCTGTGGCATTCTTTTAAACTGTTGCTTATGGCGGTCTCTGTGAGCTTCTCAGTGACATTCAGCCATCCAGGTATCCCGCCTGCAGTAGACGGAATGTGGCAATGGAACGCTGGCTGCGCGTGTCATAATAGGCTCTGAGCCTTTATATACCTGCGCACAGCAGCAGCCACCTTCAGTCTGCTGCTGGACAGCCAGCAGCAGCAGCAGCAGGAGAGGTAATTAATCAGCAACCCTCCTGCTAAGGGTAGACAGTTGCTCGTTCCACCCCCCCCGCCTTAATTGGTTCTCCTCCCTTCCAACGGTGTTGAGGCGGGTGGGAACAGCCGGGGGTTGAGGGTACTGTGCTAAAAGAGGTGGAGTTATGCAGATCTAAAACGCGTGGATTGCAGCAGCCGCAAGCCGAAAAGTGCAGGCATGTGAGGGATCTAGAGGTTGACAGCATGTCTTCTTAACGGGAGTCCAGGTGGCCATCTCCACAAATGGACTTTTCAGAATCCTTGGGTGGCACCGTAGTCGGAAACCAATTCTGGTTATCGCTTCTCGGCCTTTTGGCTAAGATCAAGTGTAGTATCTGTTCTTATCAGTTTAATATCTGATACGTCCCCTATCTGGGGACCATATATTAAATGGATTTTTAGAACAGGGAGATGGAAAAAGAGCTTGCTCTGTCCACTCCACGCATTGACCTGGTATTGCAGTATCTCCAGGACCGGTGCACCCCTTCTTTAATGCAGTTTCTAAAATCAGAAAGAATTGAATTCAATGCTTTTTGTTCATTTTGCTTGTTTGTCGGATTTTGGGATGGACTCTTTGGCTTTGCTTTTCTTCTCCTCATTGGATTTTTCATGTTAAAAGTTGCAGAAGCCAGATGACAAGCTCATTTTGGTTCAACTTCAGCAACTGTGCATTGCATTGCCATGTAATGTAATGTAATGCAATGCTATCTATCTAGCTCTCCCTCTATACTTCCTTTTGGATAAACAGACATATTAGGCAAGCATTTTGGAGCTTTCACCTAAATAACTACAGGTGGTGAGATAAGCTGCACAATATAATTGACCTTTCAGTATATTGTTGCACACACACCATCTATTTAGCAAATGCCCTTGTTATCAACAGCAGCCTTTTAAACTCACCTGAGCTAACAGGTATGTGAGCTGGTTACTCTGCTGCGCTTAAAATTTCTTTTTTGGTTTGCTACAATGCCTTTTCTGAAACGTTGTCTCCCTCTGCTGGAACACTGACTTCTTTCATTTAATGCCTGCAGACTATAAAAGAGAAACCAACCCAAAAAGTTTGGTTGATTAGTCTGTGGCATTCTTTTAAACTGTTGCTTATGGCGGTCTCTGTGAGCTTCTCAGTGACATTCAGCCATCCAGGTATCCCGCCTGCAGTAGTCGGAATGTGGCAATGGAACGCTGGCTGCGCGTGTCATAATAGGCTCTGAGCCTTTATATACCTGCGCACAGCAGCAGCCACCTTCAGTCTGCTGCTGGACAGCCAGCAGCAGCAGCAGCAGGAGAGGTAATTAATCAGCAACCCTCCTGCTAAGGGTAGACAGCTGCTCGTTCCACCCCCCCCCCGCCTTAATTGGTTCTCCTCCCTTCCAACGGTGTTGAGGCGGGTGGGAACAGCTGGGGGTTGAGGGTACTGTGCTAAAAGAGGTGGAGTTATGCAGATCTAAAACGCGTGGATTGCAGCAGCAGCAAGCCGAAAAGTGCAGGCATGTGAGGGATCTAGAGGTTGACAGCATGTCTTCTTAACGGGAGTCCAGGTGGCCATCTCCACAAATGGACTTTTCAGAATCCTTGGGTGGCACCGTAGTCGGAAACCAATTCTGGTTATCGCTTCTCGGCCTTTTGGCTAAGATCAAGTGTAGTATCTGTTCTTATCAGTTTAATATCTGATACGTCCCCTATCTGGGGACCATATATTAAATGGATTTTTAGAACAGGGAGATGGAAAAAGAGCTTGCTCTGTCCACTCCACGCATTGACCTGGTATTGCAGTATCTCCAGGACCGGTGCACCCCTTCTTTAATGCAGTTTCTAAAATCAGAAAGAATTGAATTCAATGCTTTTTGTTCATTTTGCTTGTTTGTCGGATTTTGGGATGGACTCTTTGGCTTTGCTTTTCTTCTCCTCATTGGATTTTTCATGTTAAAAGTTGCAGAAGCCAGATGACAAGCTCATTTTGGTTCAACTTCAGCAACTCTGCATTGCATTGCCATGTAATGTAATGTAATGCAATGCTATCTATCTAGCTCTCCCTCTATACTTCCTTTTGGATAAACAGACATATTAGGCAAGCATTTTGGAGCTTTCACCTAAATAACTACAGGTGGTGAGATAAGCTGCACAATATAATTGACCTTTCAGTATATTGTTGCACACACACCATCTATTTAGCAAATGCCCTTGTTATCAACAGCAGCCTTTTAAACTCACCTGAGCTAACAGGTATGTGAGCTGGTTACTCTGCTGCGCTTAAAATTTCTTTTTTGGTTTGCTACAATGCCTTTTCTGAAACGTTGTCTCCCTCTGCTGGAACACTGACTTCTTTCATTTAATGCCTGCAGACTATAAAAGAGAAACCAACCCAAAAAGTTTGGTTGATTAGTCTGTGGCATTCTTTTAAACTGTTGCTTATGGCGGTCTCTGTGAGCTTCTCAGTGACATTCAGCCATCCAGGTATCCCGCCTGCAGTAGATGGAATGTGGCAATGGAACGCTGGCTGCGCGTGTCATAATAGGCTCTGAGCCTTTATATACCTGCGCACAGCAGCAGCCACCTTCAGTCTGCTGCTGGACAGCCAGCAGCAGCAGCAGCAGGAGAGGTAATTAATCAGCAACCCTCCTGCTAAGGGTAGACAGCTGCTCGTTCCACCCCCCCCGCCTTAATTGGTTCTCCTCCCTTCCAACGGTGTTGAGGCGGTTGGGAACAGCCGGGGGTTGAGGGTACTGTGCTAAAAGAGGTGGAGTTATGCAGATCTAAAACGCGTGGATTGCAGCAGCCGCAAGCCGAAAAGTGCAGGCATGTGAGGGATCTAGAGGTTGACAGCATGTCTTCTTAACGGGAGTCCAGGTGGCCATCTCCACAAATGGACTTTTCAGAATCCTTGGGTGGCACCGTAGTCGGAAACCAATTCTGGTTATCGCTTCTCGGCCTTTTGGCTAAGATCAAGTGTAGTATCTGTTCTTATCAGTTTAATATCTGATACGTCCCCTATCTGGGGACCATATATTAAATGGATTTTTAGAACAGGGAGATGGAAAAAGAGCTTGCTCTGTCCACTCCACGCATTGACCTGGTATTGCAGTATCTCCAGGACCGGTGCACCCCTTCTTTAATGCAGTTTCTAAAATCAGAAAGAATTGAATTCAATGCTTTTTGTTCATTTTGCTTGTTTGTCGGATTTTGGGATGGACTCTTTGGCTTTGCTTTTCTTCTCCTCATTGGATTTTTCATGTTAAAAGTTGCAGAAGCCAGATGACAAGCTCATTTTGGTTCAACTTCAGCAACTGTGCATTGCATTGCCATGTAATGTAATGTAATGCAATGCTATCTATCTAGCTCTCCCTCTATACTTCCTTTTGGATAAACAGACATATTAGGCAAGCATTTTGGAGCTTTCACCTAAATAACTACAGGTGGTGAGATAAGCTGCACAATATAATTGACCTTTCAGTATATTGTTGCACACACACCATCTATTTAGCAAATGCCCTTGTTATCAACAGCAGCCTTTTAAACTCACCTGAGCTAACAGGTATGTGAGCTGGTTACTCTGCTGCGCTTAAAATTTCTTTTTTGGTTTGCTACAATGCCTTTTCTGAAACGTTGTCTCCCTCTGCTGGAACACTGACTTCTTTCATTTAATGCCTGCAGACTATAAAAGAGAAACCAACCCAAAAAGTTTGGTTGATTAGTCTGTGGCATTCTTTTAAACTGTTGCTTATGGCGGTCTCTGTGAGCTTCTCAGTGACATTCAGCCATCCAGGTATCCCGCCTGCAGTAGTCGGAATGTGGCAATGGAACGCTGGCTGCGCGTGTCATAATAGGCTCTGAGCCTTTATATACCTGCGCACAGCAGCAGCCACCTTCAGTCTGCTGCTGGACAGCCAGCAGCAGCAGCAGCAGGAGAGGTAATTAATCAGCAACCCTCCTGCTAAGGGTAGACAGCTGCTCGTTCCACCCCCCCCCCGCCTTAATTGGTTCTCCTCCCTTCCAACGGTGTTGAGGCGGGTGGGAACAGCTGGGGGTTGAGGGTACTGTGCTAAAAGAGGTGGAGTTATGCAGATCTAAAACGCGTGGATTGCAGCAGCAGCAAGCCGAAAAGTGCAGGCATGTGAGGGATCTAGAGGTTGACAGCATGTCTTCTTAACGGGAGTCCAGGTGGCCATCTCCACAAATGGACTTTTCAGAATCCTTGGGTGGCACCGTAGTCGGAAACCAATTCTGGTTATCGCTTCTCGGCCTTTTGGCTAAGATCAAGTGTAGTATCTGTTCTTATCAGTTTAATATCTGATACGTCCCCTATCTGGGGACCATATATTAAATGGATTTTTAGAACAGGGAGATGGAAAAAGAGCTTGCTCTGTCCACTCCACGCATTGACCTGGTATTGCAGTATCTCCAGGACCGGTGCACCCCTTCTTTAATGCAGTTTCTAAAATCAGAAAGAATTGAATTCAATGCTTTTTGTTCATTTTGCTTGTTTGTCGGATTTTGGGATGGACTCTTTGGCTTTGCTTTTCTTCTCCTCATTGGATTTTTCATGTTAAAAGTTGCAGAAGCCAGATGACAAGCTCATTTTGGTTCAACTTCAGCAACTCTGCATTGCATTGCCATGTAATGTAATGTAATGCAATGCTATCTATCTAGCTCTCCCTCTATACTTCCTTTTGGATAAACAGACATATTAGGCAAGCATTTTGGAGCTTTCACCTAAATAACTACAGGTGGTGAGATAAGCTGCACAATATAATTGACCTTTCAGTATATTGTTGCACACACACCATCTATTTAGCAAATGCCCTTGTTATCAACAGCAGCCTTTTAAACTCACCTGAGCTAACAGGTATGTGAGCTGGTTACTCTGCTGCGCTTAAAATTTCTTTTTTGGTTTGCTACAATGCCTTTTCTGAAACGTTGTCTCCCTCTGCTGGAACACTGACTTCTTTCATTTAATGCCTGCAGACTATAAAAGAGAAACCAACCCAAAAAGTTTGGTTGATTAGTCTGTGGCATTCTTTTAAACTGTTGCTTATGGCGGTCTCTGTGAGCTTCTCAGTGACATTCAGCCATCCAGGTATCCCGCCTGCAGTAGACGGAATGTGGCAATGGAACGCTGGCTGCGCGTGTCATAATAGGCTCTGAGCCTTTATATACCTGCGCACAGCAGCAGCCACCTTCAGTCTGCTGCTGGACAGCCAGCAGCAGCAGCAGCAGGAGAGGTAATTAATCAGCAACCCTCCTGCTAAGGGTAGACAGCTGCTCGTTCCACCCCCCCCCCCCCCCGCCTTAATTGGTTCTCCTCCCTTCCAACGGTGTTGAGGCGGGTGGGAACAGCCGGGGGTTGAGGGTACTGTGCTAAAAGAGGTGGAGTTATGCAGATCTATAACGCGTGGATTGCAGCAGCAGCAAGCCGAAAAGTGCAGGCATGTGAGGGATCTAGAGGTTGACAGCATGTCTTCTTAACGGGAGTCCAGGTGGCCATCTCCACAAATGGACTTTTCAGAATCCTTGGGTGGCACCGTAGTCGGAAACCAATTCTGGTTATCGCTTCTCGGCCTTTTGGCTAAGATCAAGTGTAGTATCTGTTCTTATCAGTTTAATATCTGATACGTCCCCTATCTGGGGACCATATATTAAATGGATTTTTAGAACAGGGATATGGAAAAAGAGCTTGCTCTGTCCACTCCACGCATTGACCTGGTATTCCAGTATCTCCAGGACCGGTGCACCCCTTCTTTAATGCAGTTTCTAAAATCAGAAAGAATTGAATTCAATGCTTTTTGTTCATTTTGCTTGTTTGTCGGATTTTGGGATGGACTCTTTGGCTTTGCTTTTCTTCTCCTCATTGGATTTTTCATGTTAAAAGTTGCAGAAGCCAGATGACAAGCTCATTTTGGTTCAACTTCAGCAACTGTGCATTGCATTGCCATGTAATGTAATGTAATGCAATGCTATCTATCTAGCTCTCCCTCTATACTTCCTTTTGGATAAACAGACATATTAGGCAAGCATTTTGGAGCTTTCACCTAAATAACTACAGGTGGTGAGATAAGCTGCACAATATAATTGACCTTTCAGTATATTGTTGCACACACACCATCTATTTAGCAAATGCCCTTGTTATCAACAGCAGCCTTTTAAACTCACCTGAGCTAACAGGTATGTGAGCTGGTTACTCTGCTGCGCTTAAAATTTCTTTTTTGGTTTGCTACAATGCCTTTTCTGAAACGTTGTCTCCCTCTGCTGGAACACTGACTTCTTTCATTTAATGCCTGCAGACTATAAAAGAGAAACCAACCCAAAAAGTTTGGTTGATTAGTCTGTGGCATTCTTTTAAACTGTTGCTTATGGCGGTCTCTGTGAGCTTCTCAGTGACATTCAGCCATCCAGGTATCCCGCCTGCAGTAGACGGAATGTGGCAATGGAACGCTGGCTGCGCGTGTCATAATAGGCTCTGAGCCTTTATATATCTGCGCACAGCAGCAGCCACCTTCAGTCTGCTGCTGGACAGCCAGCAGCAGCAGCAGCAGGAGAGGTACTTAATCAGCAACCCTCCTGCTAAGGGTAGACAGCTGCTCGTTCCACCCCCCCCCCCGCCTTAATTGGTTCTCCTCCCTTCCAACGGTGTTGAGGCGGGTGGGAACAGCCGGGGGTTGAGGGTACTGTGCTAAAAGAGGTGGAGTTATGCAGATCTAAAACGCGTGGATTGCAGCAGCAGCAAGCCGAAAAGTGCAGGCATGTGAGGGATCTAGAGGTTGACAGCATGTCTTCTTAACGGGAGTCCAGGTGGCCATCTCCACAAATGGACTTTTCAGAATCCTTGGGTGGCACCGTAGTCGGAAACCAATTCTGGTTATCGCTTCTCGGCCTTTTGGCTAAGATCAAGTGTAGTATCTGTTCTTATCAGTTTAATATCTGATACGTCCCCTATCTGGGGACCATATATTAAATGGATTTTTAGAACAGGGAGATGGAAAAAGAGCTTGCTCTGTCCACTCCACGCATTGACCTGGTATTGCAGTATCTCCAGGACCGGTGCACCCCTTCTTTAATGCAGTTTCTAAAATCAGAAAGAATTGAATTCAATGCTTTTTGTTCATTTTGCTTGTTTGTCGGATTTTGGGATGGACACTTTGGCTTTGCTTTTCTTCTCCTCATTGGATTTTTCATGTTAAAAGTTGCAGAAGCCAGATGACAAGCTCATTTTGGTTCAACTTCAGCAACTGTGCATTGCATTGCCATGTAATGTAATGTAATGCAATGCTATCTATCTAGCTCTCCCTCTATACTTCCTTTTGGATAAACAGACATATTAGGCAAGCATTTTGGAGCTTTCACCTAAATAACTACAGGTGGTGAGATAAGCTGCACAATATAATTGACCTTTCAGTATATTGTTGCACACACATCATCTATTTAGCAAATGCCCTTGTTATCAACAGCAGCCTTTTAAACTCACCTGAGCTAACAGGTATGTGAGCTGGTTACTCTGCTGCGCTTAAAATTTCTTTTTTGGTTTGCTACAATGCCTTTTCTGAAACGTTGTCTCCCTCTGCTAGAACACTGACTTCTTTCATTTAATGCCTGCAGACTATAAAAGAGAAACCAACCCAAAAAGTTTGGTTGATTAGTCTGTGGCATTCTTTTAAACTGTTGCTTATGGCGGTCTCTGTGAGCTTCTCAGTGACATTCAGCCATCCAGGTATCCCGCCCGCAGTAGACGGAATGTGGCAATGGAACGCTGGCTGCGCGTGTCATAATAGGCTCTGAGCCTTTATATACCTGCGCACAGCAGCAGCCACCTTCAGTCTGCTGCTGGACAGCCAGCAGCAGCAGCAGCAGGAGAGGTAATTAATCAGCAACCCTCCTGCTAAGGGTAGACAGCTGCTCGTTCCACCCCCCCCCCCGCCTTAATTGGTTCTCCTCCCTTCCAACGGTGTTGAGGCGGGTGGGAACAGCCGGGGGTTGAGGGTACTGTGCTAAAAGAGGTGGAGTTATGCAGATCTAAAACGCGTGGATTGCAGCAGCAGCAAGCCGAAAAGTGCAGGCATGTGAGGGATCTAGAGGTTGACAGCATGTCTTCTTAACGGGAGTCCAGGTGGCCATCTCCACAAATGGACTTTTCAGAATCCTTGGGTGGCACCGTAGTCGGAAACCAATTCTGGTTATCGCTTCTCGGCCTTTTGGCTAAGATCAAGTGTAGTATCTGTTCTTATCAGTTTAATATCTGATACGTCCCCTATCTGGGGACCATATATTAAATGGATTTTTAGAACAGGGAGATGGAAAAAGAGCTTGCTCTGTCCACTCCACGCATTGACCTGGTATTGCAGTATCTCCAGGACCGGTGCACCCCTTCTTTAATGCAGTTTCTAAAATC
The DNA here is from genome assembly GCF_046119375.1 of Phyllobates terribilis. Lineage (NCBI taxonomy): Eukaryota > Metazoa > Chordata > Amphibia > Anura > Dendrobatidae > Phyllobates > Phyllobates terribilis. Next base: position 8,129,178 of record NW_027362800.1, on the reverse strand, counting down.
AGAAAGAATTGAATTCAATGCTTTTTGTTCATTTTGCTTGTTTGTCGGATTTTGGGATGGACTCTTTGGCTTTGCTTTTCTTCTCCTCATTGGATTTTTCATGTTAAAAGTTGCAGAAGCCAGATGACAAGCTCATTTTGGTTCAACTTCAGCAACTGTGCATTGCATTGCCATGTAATGTAATGTAATGCAATGCTATCTATCTAGCTCTCCCTCTATACTTCCTTTTGGATAAACAGACATATTAGGCAAGCATTTTGGAGCTTTCACCTAAATAACTACAGGTGGTGAGATAAGCTGCACAATATAATTGACCTTTCAGTATATTGTTGCACACACACCATCTATTTAGCAAATGCCCTTGTTATCAACAGCAGCCTTTTAAACTCACCTGAGCTAACAGGTATGTGAGCTGGTTACTCTGCTGCGCTTAAAATTTCTTTTTTGGTTTGCTACAATGCCTTTTCTGAAACGTTGTCTCCCTCTGCTGGAACACTGACTTCTTTCATTTAATGCCTGCAGACTATAAAAGAGAAACCAACCCAAAAAGTTTGGTTGATTAGTCTGTGGCATTCTTTTAAACTGTTGCTTATGGCGGTCTCTGTGAGCTTCTCAGTGACATTCAGCCATCCAGGTATCCCGCCTGCAGTAGACGGAATGTGGCAATGGAACGCTGGCTGCGCGTGTCATAATAGGCTCTGAGCCTTTATATACCTGCGCACAGCAGCAGCCACCTTCAGTCTGCTGCTGGACAGCCAGCAGCAGCAGCAGCAGGAGAGGTAATTAATCAGCAACCCTCCTGCTAAGGGTAGACAGCTGCTCGTTCCACCCCCCCCCCCGCCTTAATTGGTTCTCCTCCCTTCCAACGGTGTTGAGGCGGGTGGGAACAGCCGGGGGTTGAGGGTACTGTGCTAAAAGAGGTGGAGTTATGCAGATCTAAAACGCGTGGATTGCAGCAGCAGCAAGCCGAAAAGTGCAGGCATGTGAGGGATCTAGAGGTTGACAGCATGTCTTCTTAACGGGAGTCCAGGTGGCCATCTCCACAAATGGACTTTTCAGAATCCTTGGGTGGCACCGTAGTCGGAAACCAATTCTGGTTATCGCTTCTCGGCCTTTTGGCTAAGATCAAGTGTAGTATCTGTTCTTATCAGTTTAATATCTGATACGTCCCCTATCTGGGGACCATATATTAAATGGATTTTTAGAACAGGGAGATGGAAAAAGAGCTTGCTCTGTCCACTCCACGCATTGACCTGGTATTGCAGTATCTCCAGGACCGGTGCACCCCTTCTTTAATGCAGTTTCTAAAATCAGAAAGAATTGAATTCAATGCTTTTTGTTCATTTTGCTTGTTTGTCGGATTTTGGGATGGACTCTTTGGCTTTGCTTTTCTTCTCCTCATTGGATTTTTCATGTTAATAGTTGCAGAAGCCAGATGACAAGCTCATTTTGGTTCAACTTCAGCAACTGTGCATTGCATTGCCATGTAATGTAATGTAATGCAATGCTATCTATCTAGCTCTCCCTCTATACTTCCTTTTGGATAAACAGACATATTAGGCAAGCATTTTGGAGCTTTCACCTAAATAACTACAGGTGGTGAGATAAGCTGCACAATATAATTGACCTTTCAGTATATTGTTGCACACACACCATCTATTTAGCAAATGCCCTTGTTATCAACAGCAGCCTTTTAAACTCACCTGAGCTAACAGGTATGTGAGCTGGTTACTCTGCTGCGCTTAAAATTTCTTTTTTGGTTTGCTACAATGCCTTTTCTGAAACGTTGTCTCCCTCTGCTGGAACACTGACTTCTTTCATTTAATGCCTGCAGACTATAAAAGAGAAACCAACCCAAAAAGTTTGGTTGATTAGTCTGTTGCATTCTTTTAAACTGTTGCTTATGGCGGTCTCTGTGAGCTTCTCAGTGACATTCAGCCATCCAGGTATCCCGCCTGCAGTAGACGGAATGTGGCAATGGAACGCTGGCTGCGCGTGTCATAATAGGCTCTGAGCCTTTATATACCTGCGCACAGCAGCAGCCACCTTCAGTCTGCTGCTGGACAGCCAGCAGCAGCAGCAGCAGGAGAGGTAATTAATCAGCAACCCTCCTGCTAAGGGTAGACAGCTGCTCGTTCCACCCCCCCCCCCGCCTTAATTGGTTCTCCTCCCTTCCAACGGTGTTGAGGCGGGTGGGAACAGCCGGGGGTTGAGGGTACTGTGCTAAAAGAGGTGGAGTTATGCAGATCTAAAACGCGTGGATTGCAGCAGCAGCAAGCCGAAAAGTGCAGGCATGTGAGGGATCTAGAGGTTGACAGCATGTCTTCTTAACGGGAGTCCAGGTGGCCATCTCCACAAATGGACTTTTCAGAATCCTTGGGTGGCACCGTAGTCGGAAACCAATTCTGGTTATCGCTTCTCGGCCTTTTGGCTAAGATCAAGTGTAGTATCTGTTCTTATCAGTTTAATATCTGATACGTCCCCTATCTGGGGACCATATATTAAATGGATTTTTAGAACAGGGAGATGGAAAAAGAGCTTGCTCTGTCCACTCCACGCATTGACCTGGTATTGCAGTATCTCCAGGACCGGTGCACCCCTTCTTTAATGCAGTTTCTAAAATCAGAAAGAATTGAATTCAATGCTTTTTGTTCATTTTGCTTGTTTGTCGGATTTTGGGATGGACTCTTTGGCTTTGCTTTTCTTCTCCTCATTGGATTTTTCATGTTAAAAGTTGCAGAAGCCAGATGACAAGCTCATTTTGGTTCAACTTCAGCAACTGTGCATTGCATTGCCATGTAATGTAATGTAATGCAATGCTATCTATCTAGCTCTCCCTCTATACTTCCTTTTGGATAAACAGACATATTAGGCAAGCATTTTGGAGCTTTCACCTAAATAACTACAGGTGGTGAGATAAGCTGCACATTATAATTGACCTTTCAGTTTATTGTTGCACACACACCATCTATTTAGCAAATGCCCTTGTTATCAACAGCAGCCTTTTAAACTCACCTGAGCTAACAGGTATGTGAGCTGGTTACTCTGCTGCGCTTAAAATTTCTTTTTTGGTTTGCTACAATGCCTTTTCTGAAACGTTGTCTCCCTCTGCTGGAACACTGACTTCTTTCATTTAATGCCTGCAGACTATAAAAGAGAAACCAACCCAAAAAGTTTGGTTGATTAGTCTGTGGCATTCTTTTAAACTGTTGCTTATGGCTGTCTCTGTGAGCTTCTCAGTGACATTCAGCCATCCAGGTATCCCGCCTGCAGTAGACGGAATGTGGCAATGGAACGCTGGCTGCGCGTGTCATAATAGGCTCTGAGCCTTTATATACCTGCGCACAGCAGCAGCCACCTTCAGTCTGCTGCTGGACAGCCAGCAGCAGCAGCAGCAGGAGAGGTAATTAATCAGCAACCCTCCTGCTAAGGGTAGACAGCTGCTCGTTCCACCCCCCCCCGCCTTAATTGGTTCTCCTCCCTTCCAACGGTGTTGAGGCGGGTGGGAACAGCCGGGGGTTGAGGGTACTGTGCTAAAAGAGGTGGAGTTATGCAGATCTAAAACGCGTGGATTGCAGCAGCAGCAAGCCGAAAAGTGCAGGCATGTGAGGGATCTAGAGGTTGACAGCATGTCTTCTTAACGGGAGTCCAGGTGGCCATCTCCACAAATGGACTTTTCAGAATCCTTGGGTGGCACCGTAGTCGGAAACCAATTCTGGTTATCGCTTCTCGGCCTTTTGGCTAAGATCAAGTGTAGTATCTGTTCTTATCAGTTTAATATCTGATACGTCCCCTATCTGGGGACCATATATTAAATGGATTTTTAGAACAGGGAGATGGAAAAAGAGCTTGCTCTGTCCACTCCACGCATTGACCTGGTATTGCAGTATCTCCAGGACCGGTGCACCCCTTCTTTAATGCAGTTTCTAAAATCAGAAAGAATTGAATTCAATGCTTTTTGTTCATTTTGCTTGTTTGTCGGATTTTGGGATGGACTCTTTGGCTTTGCTTTTCTTCTCCTCATTGGATTTTTCATGTTAAAAGTTGCAGAAGCCAGATGACAAGCTCATTTTGGTTCAACTTCAGCAACTGTGCATTGCATTGCCATGTAATGTAATGTAATGCAATGCTATCTATCTAGCTCTCCCTCTATACTTCCTTTTGGATAAACAGACATATTAGGCAAGCATTTTGGAGCTTTCACCTAAATAACTACAGGTGGTGAGATAAGCTGCACAATATAATTGACCTTTCAGTATAATGTTGCACACACACCATCTATTTAGCAAATGCCCTTGTTATCAACAGCAGCCTTTTAAACTCACCTGAGCTAACAGGTATGTGAGCTGGTTACTCTGCTGCGCTTAAAATTTCTTTTTTGGTTTGCTACAATGCCTTTTCTGAAACGTTGTCTCCCTCTGCTGGAACACTGACTTCTTTCATTTAATGCCTGCAGACTATAAAAGAGAAACCAACCCAAAAAGTTTGGTTGATTAGTCTGTGGCATTCTTTTAAACTGTTGCTTATGGCGGTCTCTGTGAGCTTCTCAGTGACATTCAGCCATCCAGGTATCCCGCCTGCAGTAGACGGAATGTGGCAATGGAACGCTGGCTGCGCGTGTCATAATAGGCTCTGAGCCTTTATATACCTGCGCACAGCAGCAGCCACCTTCAGTCTGCTGCTGGACAGCCAGCAGCAGCAGCAGCAGGAGAGGTAATTAATCAGCAACCCTCCTGCTAAGGGTAGACAGCTGCTCGTTCCACCCCCCCCCGCCTTAATTGGTTCTCCTCCCTTCCAACGGTGTTGAGGCGGGTGGGAACAGCCGGGGGTTGAGGGTACTGTGCTAAAAGAGGTGGAGTTATGCAGATCTAAAACGCGTGGATTGCAGCAGCAGCAAGCCGAAAAGTGCAGGCATGTGAGGGATCTAGAGGTTGACAGCATGTCTTCTTAACGGGAGTCCAGGTGGCCATCTCCACAAATGGACTTTTCAGAATCCTTGGGTGGCACCGTAGTCGGAAACCAATTCTGGTTATCGCTTCTCGGCCTTTTGGCTAAGATCAAGTGTAGTATCTGTTCTTATCAGTTTAATATCTGATACGTCCCCTATCTGGGGACCATATATTAAATGGATTTTTAGAACAGGGAGATGGAAAAAGAGCTTGCTCTGTCCACTCCACGCATTGACCTGGTATTGCAGTATCTCCAGGACCGGTGCACCCCTTCTTTAATGCAGTTTCTAAAATCAGAAAGAATTGAATTCAATGCTTTTTGTTCATTTTGCTTGTTTGTCGGATTTTGGGATGGACTCTTTGGCTTTGCTTTTCTTCTCCTCATTGGATTTTTCATGTTAAAAGTTGCAGAAGCCAGATGACAAGCTCATTTTGGTTCAACTTCAGCAACTCTGCATTGCATTGCCATGTAATGTAATGTAATGCAATGCTATCTATCTAGCTCTCCCTCTATACTTCCTTTTGGATAAACAGACATATTAGGCAAGCATTTTGGAGCTTTCACCTAAATAACTACAGGTGGTGAGATAAGCTGCACAATATAATTGACCTTTCAGTATATTGTTGCACACACACCATCTATTTAGCAAATGCCCTTGTTATCAACAGCAGCCTTTTAAACTCACCTGAGCTAACAGGTATGTGAGCTGGTTACTCTGCTGCGCTTAAAATTTCTTTTTTGGTTTGCTACAATGCCTTTTCTGAAACGTTGTCTCCCTCTGCTGGAACACTGACTTCTTTCATTTAATGCCTGCAGACTATAAAAGAGAAACCAACCCAAAAAGTTTGGTTGATTAGTCTGTGGCATTCTTTTAAACTGTTGCTTATGGCGGTCTCTGTGAGCTTCTCAGTGACATTCAGCCATCCAGGTATCCCGCCTGCAGTAGACGGAATGTGGCAATGGAACGCTGGCTGCGCGTGTCATAATAGGCTCTGAGCCTTTATATATCTGCGCACAGCAGCAGCCACCTTCAGTCTGCTGCTGGACAGCCAGCAGCAGCAGCAGCAGGAGAGGTACTTAATCAGCAACCCTCCTGCTAAGGGTAGACAGCTGCTCGTTCCACCCCCCCCCCCGCCTTAATTGGTTCTCCTCCCTTCCAACGGTGTTGAGGCGGGTGGGAACAGCCGGGGGTTGAGGGTACTGTGCTAAAAGAGGTGGAGTTATGCAGATCTAAAACGCGTGGATTGCAGCAGCAGCAAGCCGAAAAGTGCAGGCATGTGAGGGATCTAGAGGTTGACAGCATGTCTTCTTAACGGGAGTCCAGGTGGCCATCTCCACAAATGGACTTTTTAGAATCCTTGGGTGGCACCGTAGTCGGAAACCAATTCTGGTTATCGCTTCTCGGCCTTTTGGCTAAGATCAAGTGTAGTATCTGTTCTTATCAGTTTAATATCTGATACGTCCCCTATCTGGGGACCATATATTAAATGGATTTTTAGAACAGGGAGATGGAAAAAGAGCTTGCTCTGTCCACTCCACGCATTGACCTGGTATTGCAGTATCTCCAGGACCGGTGCACCCCTTCTTTAATGCAGTTTCTAAAATCAGAAAGAATTGAATTCAATGCTTTTTGTTCATTTTGCTTGTTTGTCGGATTTTGGGATGGACTCTTTGGCTTTGCTTTTCTTCTCCTCATTGGATTTTTCATGTTAAAAGTTGCAGAAGCCAGATGACAAGCTCATTTTGGTTCAACTTCAGCAACTGTGCATTGCATTGCCATGTAATGTAATGTAATGCAATGCTATCTATCTAGCTCTCCCTCTATACTTCCTTTTGGATAAACAGACATATTAGGCAAGCATTTTGGAGCTTTCACCTAAATAACTACAGGTGGTGAGATAAGCTGCACAATATAATTGACCTTTCAGTATATTGTTGCACACACACCATCTATTTAGCAAATGCCCTTGTTATCAACAGCAGCCTTTTAAACTCACCTGAGCTAACAGGTATGTGAGCTGGTTACTCTGCTGCGCTTAAAATTTCTTTTTTGGTTTGCTACAATGCCTTTTCTGAAACGTTGTCTCCCTCTGCTGGAACACTGACTTCTTTCATTTAATGCCTGCAGACTATAAAAGAGAAACCAACCCAAAAAGTTTGGTTGATTAGTCTGTGGCATTCTTTTAAACTGTTGCTTATGGCGGTCTCTGTGAGCTTCTCAGTGACATTCAGCCATCCAGGTATCCCGCCTGCAGTAGACGGAATGTGGCAATGGAACGCTGGCTGCGCGTGTCATAATAGGCTCTGAGCCTTTATATACCTGCGCACAGCAGCAGCCACCTTCAGTCTGCTGCTGGACAGCCAGCAGCAGCAGCAGCAGGAGAGGTAATTAATCAGCAACCCTCCTGCTAAGGGTAGACAGCTGCTCGTTCCACCCCCCCCCCCGCCTTAATTGGTTCTCCTCCCTTCCAACGGTGTTGAGGCGGGTGGGAACAGCCGGGGGTTGAGGGTACTGTGCTAAAAGAGGTGGAGTTATGCAGATCTAAAACGCGTGGATTGCAGCAGCAGCAAGCCGAAAAGTGCAGGCATGTGAGGGATCTAGAGGTTGACAGCATGTCTTCTTAACGGGAGTCCAGGTGGCCATCTCCACAAATGGACTTTTCAGAATCCTTGGGTGGCACCGTAGTCGGAAACCAATTCTGGTTATCGCTTCTCGGCCTTTTGGCTAAGATCAAGTGTAGTATCTGTTCTTATCAGTTTAATATCTGATACGTCCCCTATCTGGGGACCATATATTAAATGGATTTTTAGAACAGGGAGATGGAAAAAGAGCTTGCTCTGTCCACTCCACGCATTGACCTGGTATTGCAGTATCTCCAGGACCGGTGCACCCCTTCTTTAATGCAGTTTCTAAAATCAGAAAGAATTGAATTCAATGCTTTTTGTTCATTTTGCTTGTTTGTCGGATTTTGGGATGGACTCTTTGGCTTTGCTTTTCTTCTCCTCATTGGATTTTTCATGTTAAAAGTTGCAGAAGCCAGATGACAAGCTCATTTTGGTTCAACTTCAGCAACTGTGCATTGCATTGCCATGTAATGTAATGTAATGCAATGCTATCTATCTAGCTCTCCCTCTATACTTCCTTTTGGATAAACAGACATATTAGGCAAGCATTTTGGAGCTTTCACCTAAATAACTACAGGTGGTGAGATAAGCTGCACAATATAATTGACCTTTCAGTATATTGTTGCACACACACCATCTATTTAGCAAATGCCCTTGTTATCAACAGCAGCCTTTTAAACTCACCTGAGCTAACAGGTATGTGAGCTGGTTACTCTGCTGCGCTTAAAATTTCTTTTTTGGTTTGCTACAATGCCTTTTCTGAAACGTTGTCTCCCTCTGCTGGAACACTGACTTCTTTCATTTAATGCCTGCAGACTATAAAAGAGAAACCAACCCAAAAAGTTTGGTTGATTAGTCTGTGGCATTCTTTTAAACTGTTGCTTATGGCGGTCTCTGTGAGCTTCTCAGTGACATTCAGCCATCCAGGTATCCCGCCTGCAGTAGACGGAATGTGGCAATGGAACGCTGGCTGCGCGTGTCATAATAGGCTCTGAGCCTTTATATACCTGCGCACAGCAGCAGCCACCTTCAGTCTGCTGCTGGACAGCCAGCAGCAGCAGCAGCAGGAGAGGTAATTAATCAGCAACCCTCCTGCTAAGGGTAGACAGCTGCTCGTTCCACCCCCCCCCCGCCTTAATTGGTTCTCCTCCCTTCCAACGGTGTTGAGGCGGGTGGGAACAGCCGGGGGTTGAGGGTACTGTGCTAAAAGAGGTGGAGTTATGCAGATCTAAAACGCGTGGATTGCAGCAGCAGCAAGCCGAAAAGTGCAGGCATGTGAGGGATCTAGAGGTTGACAGCATGTCTTCTTAACGGGAGTCCAGGTGGCCATCTCCACAAATGGACTTTTCAGAATCCTTGGGTGGCACCGTAGTCGGAAACCAATTCTGGTTATCGCTTCTCGGCCTTTTGGCTAAGATCAAGTGTAGTATCTGTTCTTATCAGTTTAATATCTGATACGTCCCCTATCTGGGGACCATATATTAAATGGATTTTTAGAACAGGGAAATGGAAAAAGAGCTTGCTCTGTCCACTCCACGCATTGACCTGGTATTGCAGTATCTCCAGGACCGGTGCACCCCTTCTTTAATGCAGTTTCTAAAATCAGAAAGAATTGAATTCAATGCTTTTTGTTCATTTTGCTTGTTTGTCGGATTTTGGGATGGACTCTTTGGCTTTGCTTTTCTTCTCCTCATTGGATTTTTCATGTTAAAAGTTGCAGAAGCCAGATGACAAGCTCATTTTGGTTCAACTTCAGCAACTGTGCATTGCATTGCCATGTAATGTAATGTAATGCAATGCTATCTATCTAGCTCTCCCTCTATACTTCCTTTTGGATAAACAGACATATTAGGCAAGCATTTTGGAGCTTTCACCTAAATAACTACAGGTGGTGAGATAAGCTGCACAATATAATTGACCTTTCAGTATATTGTTGCACACACACCATCTATTTAGCAAATGCCCTTGTTATCAACAGCAGCCTTTTAAACTCACCTGAGCTAACAGGTATGTGAGCTGGTTACTCTGCTACGCTTAAAATTTCTTTTTTGGTTTGCTACAATGCCTTTTCTGAAACGTTGTCTCCCTCTGCTGGAACACTGACTTCTTTCATTTAATGCCTGCAGACTATAAAAGAGAAACCAACCCAAAAAGTTTGGTTGATTAGTCTGTGGCATTCTTTTAAACTGTTGCTTATGGCGGTCTCTGTGAGCTTCTCAGTGACATTCAGCCATCCAGGTATCCCGCCTGCAGTAGACGGAATGTGGCAATGGAACGCTGGCTGCGCGTGTCATAATAGGCTCTGAGCCTTTATATACCTGCGCACAGCAGCAGCCACCTTCAGTCTGCTGCTGGACAGCCAGCAGCAGCAGCAGCAGGAGAGGTAATTAATCAGCAACCCTCCTGCTAAGGGTAGACAGCTGCTCGTTCCACCCCCCCCCCCGCCTTAATTGGTTCTCCTCCCTTCCAACGGTGTTGAGGCGGGTGGGAACAGCCGGGGGTTGAGGGTACTGTGCTAAAAGAGGTGGAGTTATGCAGATCTAAAACGCGTGGATTGCAGCAGCAGCAAGCCGAAAAGTGCAGGCATGTGAGGGATCTAGAGGTTGACAGCATGTCTTCTTAACGGGAGTCCAGGTGGCCATCTCCACAAATGGACTTTTCAGAATCCTTGGGTGGCACCGTAGTCGGAAACCAATTCTGGTTATCGCTTCTCGGCCTTTTGGCTAAGATCAAGTGTAGTATCTGTTCTTATCAGTTTAATATCTGATACGTCCCCTATCTGGGGACCATATATTAAATGGATTTTTAGAACAGGGAGATGGAAAAAGAGCTTGCTCTGTCCACTCCACGCATTGACCTGGTATTGCAGTATCTCCAGGACCGGTGCACCCCTTCTTTAATGCAGTTTCTAAAATCAGAAAGAATTGAATTCAATGCTTTTTGTTCATTTTGCTTGTTTGTCGGATTTTGGGATGGACTCTTTGGCTTTGCTTTTCTTCTCCTCATTGGATTTTTCATGTTAAAAGTTGCAGAAGCCAGATGACAAGCTCATTTTGGTTCAACTTCAGCAACTGTGCATTGCATTGCCATGTAATGTAATGTAATGCAATGCTATCTATCTAGCTCTCCCTCTATACTTCCTTTTGGATAAACAGACATATTAGGCAAGCATTTTGGAGCTTTCACCTAAATAACTACAGGTGGTGAGATAAGCTGCACAATATAATTGACCTTTCAGTATATTGTTGCACACACACCATCTATTTAGCAAATGCCCTTGTTATCAACAGCAGCCTTTTAAACTCACCTGAGCTAACAGGTATGTGAGCTGGTTACTCTGCTGCGCTTAAAATTTCTTTTTTGGTTTGCTACAATGCCTTTTCTGAAACGTTGTCTCCCTCTGCTGGAACACTGACTTCTTTCATTTAATGCCTGCAGACTATAAAAGAGAAACCAACCCAAAAAGTTTGGTTGATTAGTCTGTGGCATTCTTTTAAACTGTTGCTTATGGCTGTCTCTGTGAGCTTCTCAGTGACATTCAGCCATCCAGGTATCCCGCCTGCAGTAGACGGAATGTGGCAATGGAACGCTGGCTGCGCGTGTCATAATAGGCTCTGAGCCTTTATATACCTGCGCACAGCAGCAGCCACCTTCAGTCTGCTGCTGGACAGCCAGCAGCAGCAGCAGCAGGAGAGGTAATTAATCAGCAACCCTCCTGCTAAGGGTAGACAGCTGCTCGTTCCACCCCCCCCCGCCTTAATTGGTTCTCCTCCCTTCCAACGGTGTTGAGGCGGGTGGGAACAGCCGGGGGTTGAGGGTACTGTGCTAAAAGAGGTGGAGTTATGCAGATCTAAAACGCGTGGATTGCAGCAGCAGCAAGCCGAAAAGTGCAGGCATGTGAGGGATCTAGAGGTTGACAGCATGTCTTCTTAACGGGAGTCCAGGTGGCCATCTCCACAAATGGACTTTTCAGAATCCTTGGGTGGCACCGTAGTCGGAAACCAATTCTGGTTATCGCTTCTCGGCCTTTTGGCTAAGATCAAGTGTAGTATCTGTTCTTATCAGTTTAATATCTGATACGTCCCCTATCTGGGGACCATATATTAAATGGATTTTTAGAACAGGGAGATGGAAAAAGAGCTTGCTCTGTCCACTCCACGCATTGACCTGGTATTGCAGTATCTCCAGGACCGGTGCACCCCTTCTTTAATGCAGTTTCTAAAATCAGAAAGAATTGAATTCAATGCTTTTTGTTCATTTTGCTTGTTTGTCGGATTTTGGGATGGACTCTTTGGCTTTGCTTTTCTTCTCCTCATTGGATTTTTCATGTTAAAAGTTGCAGAAGCCAGATGACAAGCTCATTTTGGTTCAACTTCAGCAACTGTGCATTGCATTGCCATGTAATGTAATGTAATGCAATGCTATCTATCTAGCTCTCCCTCTATACTTCCTTTTGGATAAACAAACATATTAGGCAAGCATTTTGGAGCTTTCACCTAAATAACTACAGGTGTGAGATAAGCTGCACAATATAATTGACCTTTCAGTATATTGTTGCACACACACCATCTATTTAGCAAATGCCCTTGTTATCAACAGCAGCCTTTTAAACTCACCTGAGCTAACAGGTATGTGAGCTGGTTACTCTGCTGCGCTTAAAATTTCTTTTTTGGTTTGCTACAATGCCTTTTCTGAAACGTTGTCTCCCTCTGCTGGAACACTGACTTCTTTCATTTAATGCCTGCAGACTATAAAAGAGAAACCAACCCAAAAAGTTTGGTTGATTAGTCTGTGGCATTCTTTTAAACTGTTGCTTATGGCGGTCTCTGTGAGCTTCTCAGTGACATTCAGCCATCCAGGTATCCCGCCTTCAGTAGACGGAATGTGGCAATGGAACGCTGGCTGCGCGTGTCATAATAGGCTCTGAGCCTTTATATACCTGCGCACAGCAGCAGCCACCTTCAGTCTGCTGCTGGACAGCCAGCAGCAGCAGCAGCAGGAGAGGTAATTAATCAGCAACCCTCCTGCTAAGGGTAGACAGCTGCTCGTTCCCCCCCCCCCCCGCCTTAATTGGTTCTCCTCCCTTCCAACGGTGTTGAGGCGGGTGGGAACAGCCGAGGGTTGAGGGTACTGTGCTAAAAGAGGTGGAGTTATGCAGATCTAAAACGCGTGGATTGCAGCAGCAGCAAGCCGAAAAGTGCAGGCATGTGAGGGATCTAGAGGTTGACAGCATGTCTTCTTAACGGGAGTCCAGGTGGCCATCTCCACAAATGGACTTTTCAGAATCCTTGGGTGGCACCGTAGTCGGAAACCAATTCTGGTTATCGCTTCTCGGCCTTTTGGCTAAGATCAAGTGTAGTATCTGTTCTTATCAGTTTAATATCTGATACGTCCCCTATCTGGGGACCATATATTAAATGGATTTTTAGAACAGGGAGATGGAAAAAGAGCTTGCTCTGTCCACTCCACGCATTGACCTGGTATTGCAGTATCTCCAGGACCGGTGCACCCCTTCTTTAATGCAGTTTCTAAAATCAGAAAGAATTGAATTCAATGCTTTTTGTTCATTTTGCTTGTTTGTCGGATTTTGGGATGGACTCTTTGGCTTTGCTTTTCTTCTCCTCATTGGATTTTTCATGTTAAAAGTTGCAGAAGCCAGATGACAAGCTCATTTTGGTTCAACTTCAGCAACTGTGCATTGCATTGCCATGTAATGTAATGTAATGCAATGCTATCTATCTATCTCTCCCTCTATACTTCCTTTTGGATAAACAGACATATTAGGCAAGCATTTTGGAGCTTTCACCTAAATAACTACAGGTGGTGAGATAAGCTGCACAATATAATTGACCTTTCAGTATATTGTTGCACACACACCATCTATTTAGCAAATGCCCTTGTTATCAACAGCAGCCTTTTAAACTCACCTGAGCTAACAGGTATGTGAGCTGGTTACTCTGCTGCGCTTAAAATTTCTTTTTTGGTTTGCTACAATGCCTTTTCTGAAACGTTGTCTCCCTCTGCTGGAACACTGACTTCTTTCATTTAATGCCTGCAGACTATAAAAGAGAAACCAACCCAAAAAGTTTGGTTGATTAGTCTGTGGCATTCTTTTAAACTGTTGCTTATGGCGGTCTCTGTGAGCTTCTCAGTGACATTCAGCCATCCAGGTATCCCGCCTGCAGTAGACGGAATGTGGCAATGGAACGCTGGCTGCGCGTGTCATAATAGGCTCTGAGCCTTTATATACCTGCGCACAGCAGCAGCCACCTTCAGTCTGCTGCTGGACAGCCAGCAGCAGCAGCAGCAGGAGAGGTAATTAATCAGCAACCCTCCTGCTAAGGGTAGACAGCTGCTCGTTCCACCCCCCCCCCGCCTTAATTGGTTCTCCTCCCTTCCAACGGTGTTGAGGCGGGTGGGAACAGCCGGGGGTTGAGGGTACTGTGCTAAAAGAGGTGGAGTTATGCAGATCTAAAACGCATGGATTGCAGCAGCAGCAAGCCGAAAAGTGCAGGCATGTGAGGGATCTAGAGGTTGACAGCATGTCTTCTTAACGGGAGTCCAGGTGGCCATCTCCACAAATGGAGTTTTCAGAATCCTTGGGTGGCACCGTAGTCGGAAACCAATTCTGGTTATCGCTTCTCGGCCTTTTGGCTAAGATCAAGTGTAGTATCTGTTCTTATCAGTTTAATATCTGATACGTCCCCTATCTGGGGACCATATATTAAATGGATTTTTAGAACAGGGAGATGGAAAAAGAGCTTGCTCTGTCCACTCCACGCATTGACCTGGTATTGCAGTATCTCCAGGACCGGTGCACCCCTTCTTTAATGCAGTTTCTAAAATCAGAAAGAATTGAATTCAATGCTTTTTGTTCATTTTGCTTGTTTGTCGGATTTTGGGATGGACTGTTTGGCTTTGCTTTTCTTCTCCTCATTGGATTTTTCATGTTAAAAGTTGCAGAAGCCAGATGACAAGCTCATTTTGGTTCAACTTCAACAACTGTGCATTGCATTGCCATGTAATGTAATGTAATGCAATGCTATCTATCTAGCTCTCCCTCTATACTTCCTTTTGGATAAACAGACATATTAGGCAAGCATTTTGGAGCTTTCACCTAAATAACTACAGGTGGTGAGATAAGCTGCACAATATAATTGACCTTTCAGTATATTGTTGCACACACGCCATCTATTTAGCAAATGCCCTTGTTATCAACAGCAGCCTTTTAAACTCACCTGAGCTAACAGGTATGTGAGCTGGTTACTCTGCTGCGCTTAAAATTTCTTTTTTGGTTTGCTACAATGCCTTTTCTGAAACGTTGTCTCCCTCTGCTGGAACACTGACTTCTTTCATTTAATGCCTGCAGACTATAAAAGAGAAACCAGCCCAAAAAGTTTGGTTGATTAGTCTGTGGCATTCTTTTAAACTGTTGCTTATGGCGGTCTCTGTGAGCTTCTCAGTGACATTCAGCCATCCAGGTATCCCGCCTGCAGTAGACGGAATGTGGCAATGGAACGCTGGCTGCGCGTGTCATAATAGGCTCTGAGCCTTTATATACCTGCGCACAGCAGCAGCCACCTTCAGTCTGCTGCTGGACAGCCAGCAGCAGCAGCAGCAGGAGAGGTAATTAATCAGCAACCCTCCTGCTAAGGGTAGACAGCTGCTCGTTCCACCCCCCCCCGCCTTAATTGGTTCTCCTCCCTTCCAACGGTGTTGAGGCGGGTGGGAACAGCCGGGGGTTGAGGGTACTGTGCTAAAAGAGGTGGAGTTATGCAGATCTAAAACGCGTGGATTGCAGCAGCAAGCCGAAAAGTGCAGGCATGTGAGGGATCTAGAGGTTGACAGCATGTCTTCTTAACGGGAGTCCAGGTGGCCATCTCCACAAATGGACTTTTCAGAATCCTTGGGTGGCACCGTAGTCGGAAACCAATTCTGGTTATCGCTTCTCGGCCTTTTGGCTAAGATCAAGTGTAGTATCTGTTCTTATCAGTTTAATATCTGATACGTCCCCTATCTGGGGACCATATATTAAATGGATTTTTAGAACAGGGAGATGGAAAAAGAGCTTGCTCTGTCCACTCCACGCATTGACCTGGTATTGCAGTATCTCCAGGACCGGTGCACCCCTTCTTTAATGCAGTTTCTAAAATCAGAAAGAATTGAATTCAATGCTTTTTGTTCATTTTGCTTGTTTGTCGGATTTTGGGATGGACTCTTTGGCTTTGCTTTTCTTCTCCTCATTGGATTTTTCATGTTAAAAGTTGCAGAAGCCAGATGACAAGCTCATTTTGGTTCAACTTCAGCAACTGTGCATTGCATTGCCATGTAATGTAATGTAATGCAATGCTATCTATCTAGCTCTCCCTCTATACTTCCTTTTGGATAAACAGACATATTAGGCAAGCATTTTGGAGCTTTCACCTAAATAACTACAGGTGGTGAGATAAGCTGCACAATATAATTGACCTTTCAGTATATTGTTGCACACACACCATCTATTTAGCAAATGCCCTTGTTATCAACAGCAGCCTTTTAAACTCACCTGAGCTAACAGGTATGTGAGCTGGTTACTCTGCTGCGCTTAAAATTTCTTTTTTGGTTTGCTACAATGCCTTTTCTGAAACGTTGTCTCCCTCTGCTGGAACACTGACTTCTTTCATTTAATGCCTGCAGACTATAAAAGAGAAACCAACCCAAAAAGTTTGGTTGATTAGTCTGTGGCATTCTTTTAAACTGTTGCTTATGGCGGTCTCTGTGAGCTTCTCAGTGACATTCAGCCATCCAGGTATCCCGCCTGCAGTAGACGGAATGTGGCAATGGAACGCTGGCTGCGCGTGTCATAATAGGCTCTGAGCCTTTATATACCTGCGCACAGCAGCAGCCACCTTCAGTCTGCTGCTGGACAGCCAGCAGCAGCAGCAGCAGGAGAGGTAATTAATCAGCAACCCTCCTGCTAAGGGTAGACAGCTGCTCGTTCCACCCCCCCCCCCGCCTTAATTGGTTCTCCTCCCTTCCAACGGTGTTGAGGCGGGTGGGAACAGCCGGGGGTTGAGGGTACTGTGCTAAAAGAGGTGGAGTTATGCAGATCTAAAACGCGTGGATTGCAGCAGCAGCAAGCCGAAAAGTGCAGGCATGTGAGGGATCTAGAGGTTGACAGCATGTCTTCTTAACGGGAGTCCAGGTGGCCATCTCCACAAATGGACTTTTCAGAATCCTTGGGTGGCACCGTAGTCGGAAACCAATTCTGGTTATCGCTTCTCGGCCTTTTGGCTAAGATCAAGTGTAGTATCTGTTCTTATCAGTTTAATATCTGATACGTCCCCTATCTGGGGACCATATATTAAATGGATTTTTAGAACAGGGAGATGGAAAAAGAGCTTGCTCTGTCCACTCCACGCATTGACCTGGTATTGCAGTATCTCCAGGACCGGTGCACCCCTTCTTTAATGCAGTTTCTAAAATCAGAAAGAATTGAATTCAATGCTTTTTGTTCATTTTGCTTGTTTGTCGGATTTTGGGATGGACTCTTTGGCTTTGCTTTTCTTCTCCTCATTGGATTTTTCATGTTAAAAGTTGCAGAAGCCAGATGACAAGCTCATTTTGGTTCAACTTCAGCAACTGTGCATTGCATTGCCATGTAATGTAATGTAATGCAATGCTATCTATCTAGCTCTCCCTCTATACTTCCTTTTGGATAAACAGACATATTAGGCAAGCATTTTGGAGCTTTCACCTAAATAACTACAGGTGGTGAGATAAGCTGCACAATATAATTGACCTTTCAGTATATTGTTGCACACACACCATCTATTTAGCAAATGCCCTTGTTATCAACAGCAGCCTTTTAAACTCACCTGAGCTAACAGGTATGTGAGCTGGTTACTCTGCTGCGCTTAAAATTTATTTTTTGGCTTGCTACAATGCCTTTTCTGAAACGTTGTCTCCCTCTGCTGGAACACTGACTTCTTTCATTTAATGCCTGCAGACTATAAAAGAGAAACCAACCCAAAAAGTTTGGTTGATTAGTCTGTGGCATTCTTTTAAACTGTTGCTTATGGCGGTCTCTGTGAGCTTCTCAGTGACATTCAGCCATCCAGGTATCCCGCCTGCAGTAGACGGAATGTGGCAATGGAACGCTGGCTGCGCGTGTCATAATAGGCTCTGAGCCTTTATATACCTGCGCACAGCAGCAGCCACCTTCAGTCTGCTGCTGGACAGCCAGCAGCAGCAGCAGCAGGAGAGGTAATTAATCAGCAACCCTCCTGCTAAGGGTAGACAGCTGCTCGTTCCACCCCCCCCCCCGCCTTAATTGGTTCTCCTCCCTTCCAACGGTGTTGAGGCGGGTGGGAACAGCCGGGGGTTGAGGGTACTGTGCTAAAAGAGGTGGAGTTATGCAGATCTAAAACGCGTGGATTGCAGCAGCAGCAAGCCGAAAAGTGCAGGCATGTGAGGGATCTAGAGGTTGACAGCATGTCTTCTTAACGGGAGTCCAGGTGGCCATCTCCACAAATGGACTTTTCAGAATCCTTGGGTGGCACCGTAGTCGGAAACCAATTCTGGTTATCGCTTCTCGGCCTTTTGGCTAAGATCAAGTGTAGTATCTGTTCTTATCAGTTTAATATCTGATACGTCCCCTATCTGGGGACCATATATTAAATGGATTTTTAGAACAGGGAGATGGAAAAAGAGCTTGCTCTGTCCACTCCACGCATTGACCTGGTATTGCAGTATCTCCAGGACCGGTGCACCCCTTCTTTAATGCAGTTTCTAAAATCAGAAAGAATTGAATTCAATGCTTTTTGTTCATTTTGCTTGTTTGTCGGATTTTGGGATGGACTCTTTGGCTTTGCTTTTCTTCTCCTCATTGGATTTTTCATGTTAAAAGTTGCAGAAGCCAGATGACAAGCTCATTTTGGTTCAACTTCAGCAACTGTGCATTGCATTGCCATGTAATGTAATGTAATGCAATGCTATCTATCTAGCTCTCCCTCTATACTTCCTTTTGGATAAACAGACATATTAGGCAAGCATTTTGGAGCTTTCACCTAAATAACTACAGGTGGTGAGATAAGCTGCACAATATAATTGACCTTTCAGTATATTGTTGCACACACACCATCTATTTAGCAAATGCCCTTGTTATCAACAGCAGCCTTTTAAACTCACCTGAGCTAACAGGTATGTGAGCTGGTTACTCTGCTGCGCTTAAAATTTCTTTTTTGGTTTGCTACAATGCCTTTTCTGAAACGTTGTCTCCCTCTGCTGGAACACTGACTTCTTTCATTTAATGCCTGCAGACTATAAAAGAGAAACCAACCCAAAAAGTTTGGTTGATTAGTCTGTGGCATTCTTTTAAACTGTTGCTTATGGCGGTCTCTGTGAGCTTCTCAGTGACATTCAGCCATCCAGGTATCCCGCCTGCAGTAGACGGAATGTGGCAATGGAACGCTGGCTGCGCGTGTCATAATAGGCTCTGAGCCTTTATATACCTGCGCACAGCAGCAGCCACCTTCAGTCTGCTGCTGGACAGCCAGCAGCAGCAGCAGCAGGAGAGGTAATTAATCAGCAACCCTCCTGCTAAGGGTAGACAGCTGCTCGTTCCACCCCCCCCCCCCGCCTTAATTGGTTCTCCTCCCTTCCAACGGTGTTGAGGCGGGTGGGAACAGCCGGGGGTTGAGGGTACTGTGCTAAAAGAGGTGGAGTTATGCAGATCTAAAATGCGTGGATTGCAGCAGCAGCAAGCCGAAAAGTGCAGGCATGTGAGGGATCTAGAGGTTGACAGCATGTCTTCTTAACGGGAGTCCAGGTGGCCATCTCCACAAATGGACTTTTCAGAATCCTTGGGTGGCACCGTAGTCGGAAACCAATTCTGGTTATCGCTTCTCGGCCTTTTGGCTAAGATCAAGTGTAGTATCTGTTCTTATCAGTTTAATATCTGATACGTCCCCTATCTGGGGACCATATATTAAATGGATTTTTAGAACAGGGAGATGGAAAAAGAGCTTGCTCTGTCCACTCCACGCATTGACCTGGTATTGCAGTATCTCCAGGACCGGTGCACCCCTTCTTTAATGCAGTTTCTAAAATCAGAAAGAATTGAATTCAATGCTTTTTGTTCATTTTGCTTGTTTGTCGGATTTTGGGATGGACTCTTTGGCTTTGCTTTTCTTCTCCTCATTGGATTTTTCATGTTAAAAGTTGCAGAAGCCAGATGACAAGCTCATTTTGGTTCAACTTCAGCAACTGTGCATTGCATTGCCATGTAATGTAATGTAATGCAATGCTATCTATCTAGCTCTCCCTCTATACTTCCTTTTGGATAAACAGACATATTACGCAAGCATTTTGGAGCTTTCACCTAAATAACTACAGGTGGTGAGATAAGCTGCACAATATAATTGACCTTTCAGTATATTGTTGCACACACACCATCTATTTAGCAAATGCCCTTGTTATCAACAGCAGCCTTTTAAACTCACCTGAGCTAACAGGTATGTGAGCCGGTTACTCTGCTGCGCTTAAAATTTCTTTTTTGGTTTGCTACAATGCCTTTTCTGAAACGTTGTCTCCCTCTGCTGGAACACTGACTTCTTTCATTTAATGCCTGCAGACTATAAAAGAGAAACCAACCCAAAAAGTTTGGTTGATTAGTCTGTGGCATTCTTTTAAACTGTTGCTTTTGGCTGTCTCTGTGAGCTTCTCAGTGACATTCAGCCATCCAGGTATCCCGCCTGCAGTAGACGGAATGTGGCAATGGAACGCTGGCTGCGCGTGTCATAATAGGCTCTGAGCCTTTATATACCTGCGCACAGCAGCAGCCACCTTCAGTCTGCTGCTGGACAGCCAGCAGCAGCAGCAGGAGAGGTAATTAATCAGCAACCCTCCTGCTAAGGGTAGACAGCTGCTCGTTCCACCCCCCCCCGCCTTAATTGGTTCTCCTCCCTTCCAACGGTGTTGAGGCGGGTGGGAACAGCCGGGGGTTGAGGGTACTGTGCTAAAAGAGGTGGAGTTATGCAGATCTAAAACGCGTGGATTGGAGCAGCAGCAAGCCGAAAAGTGCAGGCATGTGAGGGATCTAGAGGTTGACAGCATGTCTTCTTAACGGGAGTCCAGGTGGCCATCTCCACAAATGGACTTTTCAGAATCCTTGGGTGGCACCGTAGTCGGAAACCAATTCTGGTTATCGCTTCTCGGCCTTTTGGCTAAGATCAAGTGTAGTATCTGTTCTTATCAGTTTAATATCTGATACGTCCCCTATCTGGGGACCATATATTAAATGGATTTTTAGAACAGGGAGATGGAAAAAGAGCTTGCTCTGTCCACTCCACGCATTGACCTGGTATTGCAGTATCTCCAGGACCGGTGCACCCCTTCTTTAATGCAGTTTCTAAAATCAGAAAGAATTGAATTCAATGCTTTTTGTTCATTTTGCTTGTTTGTCGGATTTTGGGATGGACTCTTTGGCTTTGCTTTTCTTCTCCTCATTGGATTTTTCATGTTAAAAGTTGCAGAAGCCAGATGACAAGCTCATTTTGGTTCAACTTCAGCAACTGTGCATTGCATTGCCATGTAATGTAATGTAATGCAATGCTATCTATCTAGCTCTCCCTCTATACTTCCTTTTGGATAAACAGACATATTAGGCAAGCATTTTGGAGCTTTCACCTAAATAACTACAGGTGGTGAGATAAGCTGCACAATATAATTGACCTTTCAGTATATTGTTGCACACACACCATCTATTTAGCAAATGCCCTTGTTATCAACAGCAGCCTTTTAAACTCACCTGAGCTAACAGGTATGTGAGCTGGTTACTCTGCTGCGCTTAAAATTTCTTTTTTGGTTTGCTACAATGCCTTTTCTGAAACGTTGTCTCCCTCTGCTGGAACACTGACTTCTTTCATTTAATGCCTGCAGACTATAAAAGAGAAACCAACCCAAAAAGTTTGGTTGATTAGTCTGTGGCATTCTTTTAAACTGTTGCTTATGGCGGTCTCTGTGAGCTTCTCAGTGACATTCAGCCATCCAGGTATCCCGCCTGCAGTAGACGGAATGTGGCAATGGAACGCTGGCTGCGCGTGTCATAATAGGCTCTGAGCCTTTATATACCTGCGCACAGCAGCAGCCACCTTCAGTCTGCTGCTGGACAGCCAGCAGCAGCAGCAGCAGGAGAGGTAATTAATCAGCAACCCTCCTGCTAAGGGTAGACAGCTGCTCGTTCCACCCCCCCCCCCCGCCTTAATTGGTTCTCCTCCCTTCCAACGGTGTTGAGGCGGGTGGGAACAGCCGGGGGTTGAGGGTACTGTGCTAAAAGAGGTGGAGTTATGCAGATCTAAAACGCGTGGATTGCAGCAGCAGCAAGCCGAAAAGTGCAGGCATGTGAGGGATCTAGAGGTTGACAGCATGTCTTCTTAACGGGAGTCCAGGTGGCCATCTCCACAAATGGACTTTTCAGAATCCTTGGGTGGCACCGTAGTCGGAAACCAATTCTGGTTATCGCTTCTCGGCCTTTTGGCTAAGATCAAGTGTAGTATCTGTTCTTATCAGTTTAATATCTGATACGTCCCCTATCTGGGGACCATATATTAAATGGATTTTTAGAACAGGGAGATGGAAAAAGAGCTTGCTCTGTCCACTCCACGCATTGACCTGGTATTGCAGTATCTCCAGGACCGGTGCACCCCTTCTTTAATGCAGTTTCTAAAATCAGAAAGAATTGAATTCAATGCTTTTTGTTCATTTTGCTTGTTTGTCGGATTTTGGGATGGACTCTTTGGCTTTGCTTTTCTTCTCCTCATTGGATTTTTCATGTTAAAAGTTGCAGAAGCCAGATGACAAGCTCATTTTGGTTCAACTTCAGCAACTGTGCATTGCATTGCCATGTAATGTAATGTAATGCAATGCTATCTATCTAGCTCTCCCTCTATACTTCCTTTTGGATAAACAGACATATTAGGCAAGCATTTTGGAGCTTTCACCTAAATAACTACAGGTGGTGAGATAAGCTGCACAATATAATTGACCTTTCAGTATATTGTTGCACACACACCATCTATTTAGCAAATGCCCTTGTTATCAACAGCAGCCTTTTAAACTCACCTGAGCTAACAGGTATGTGAGCTGGTTACTCTGCTGCGCTTAAAATTTCTTTTTTGGTTTGCTACAATGCCTTTTCTGAAACGTTGTCTCCCTCTGCTGGAAAACTGACTTCTTTCATTTAATGCCTGCAGACTATAAAAGAGAAACCAACCCAAAAAGTTTGGTTGATTAGTCTGTGGCATTCTTTTAAACTGTTGCTTATGGCGGTCTCTGTGAGCTTCTCAGTGACATTCAGCCATCCAGGTATCCCGCCTGCAGTAGACGGAATGTGGCAATGGAACGCTGGCTGCGCGTGTCATAATAGGCTCTGAGCCTTTATATACCTGCGCACAGCAGCAGCCACCTTCAGTCTGCTGCTGGACAGCCAGCAGCAGCAGCAGCAGGAGAGGTAATTAATCAGCAACCCTCCTGCTAAGGGTAGACAGCTGCTCGTTCCACCCCCCCCCCCCCCCCCGCCTTAATTGGTTCTCCTCCCTTCCAACGGTGTTGAGGCGGGTGGGAACAGCCGGGGGTTGAGGGTACTGTGCTAAAAGAGGTGGAGTTATGCAGATCTAAAACGCGTGGATTGCAGCAGCAGCAAGCCGAAAAGTGCAGGCATGTGAGGGATCTAGAGGTTGACAGCATGTCTTCTTAACGGGAGTCCAGGTGGCCATCTCCACAAATGGACTTTTCAGAATCCTTGGGTGGCACCGTAGTCGGAAACCAATTCTGGTTATCGCTTCTCGGCCTTTTGGCTAAGATCAAGTGTAGTATCTGTTCTTATCAGTTTAATATCTGATACGTCCCCTATCTGGGGACCATATATTAAATGGATTTTTAGAACAGGGAGATGGAAAAAGAGCTTGCTCTGTCCACTCCACGCATTGACCTGGTATTGCAGTATCTCCAGGACCGGTGCACCCCTTCTTTAATGCAGTTTCTAAAATCAGAAAGAATTGAATTCAATGCTTTTTGTTCATTTTGCTTGTTTGTCGGATTTTGGGATGGACTCTTTGGCTTTGCTTTTCTTCTCCTCATTGGATTTTTCATGTTAAAAGTTGCAGAAGCCAGATGACAAGCTCATTTTGGTTCAACTTCAGCAACTGTGCATTGCATTGCCATGTAATGTAATGTAATGCAATGCTATCTATCTAGCTCTCCCTCTATACTTCCTTTTGGATAAACAGACATATTAGGCAAGCATTTTGGAGCTTTCACCTAAATAACTACAGGTGGTGAGATAAGCTGCACAATATAATTGACCTTTCAGTATATTGTTGCACACACACCATCTATTTAGCAAATGCCCTTGTTATCAACAGCAGCCTTTTAAACTCACCTGAGCTAACAGGTATGTGAGCTGGTTACTCTGCTGCGCTTAAAATTTCTTTTTTGGTTTGCTACAATGCCTTTTCTGAAACGTTGTCTCCCTCTGCTGGAACACTGACTTCTTTCATTTAATGCCTGCAGACTATAAAAGAGAAACCAACCCAAAAAGTTTGGTTGATTAGTCTGTGGCATTCTTTTAAACTGTTGCTTATGGCGGTCTCTGTGAGCTTCTCAGTGACATTCAGCCATCCAGGTATCCCGCCTGCAGTAGACGGAATGTGGCAATGGAACGCTGGCTGCGCATGTCATAATAGGCTCTGAGCCTTTATATACCTGCGCACAGCAGCAGCCACCTTCAGTCTGCTGCTGGACAGCCAGCAGCAGCAGCAGCAGGAGAGGTAATTAATCAGCAACCCTCCTGCTAAGGGTAGACAGCTGCTCGTTCCACCCCCCCCCCCCGCCTTAATTGGTTCTCCTCCCTTCCAACGGTGTTGAGGCGGGTGGGAACAGCCAGGGGTTGAGGGTACTGTGCTAAAAGAGGTGGAGTTATGCAGATCTAAAACGCGTGGATTGCAGCAGCAGCAAGCCGAAAAGTGCAGGCATGTGAGGGATCTAGAGGTTGACAGCATGTCTTCTTAATGGGAGTCCAGGTGGCCATCTCCACAAATGGACTTTTCAGGATCCTTGGGTGGCACCGTAGTCGGAAACCAATTCTGGTTATCGCTTCTCGGCCTTTTGGCTAAGATCAAGTGTAGTATCTGTTCTTTTCAGTTTAATATCTGATACGTCCCCTATCTGGGGACCATATATTAAATGGATTTTTAGAACAGGGAGATGGAAAAAGAGCTTGCTCTGTCCACTCCACGCATTGACCTGGTATTGCAGTATCTCCAGGACCGGTGCACCCCTTCTTTAATGCAGTTTCTAAAATCAGAAAGAATTGAATTCAATGCTTTTTGTTCATTTTGCTTGTTTGTCGGATTTTGGGATGGACTCTTTGGCTTTGCTTTTCTTCTCCTCATTGGATTTTTCATGTTAAAAGTTGCAGAAGCCAGATGACAAGCTCATTTTGGTTCAACTTCAGCAACTGTGCATTGCATTGCCATGTAATGTAATGTAATGCAATGCTATCTATCTAGCTCTCCCTCTATACTTCCTTTTGGATAAACAGACATATTAGGCAAGCATTTTGGAGCTTTCACCTAAATAACTACAGGTGGTGAGATAAGCTGCACAATATAATTGACCTTTCAGTATATTGTTGCACACACACCATCTATTTAGCAAATGCCCTTGTTATCAACAGCAGCCTTTTAAACTCACCTGAGCTAACAGGTATGTGAGCTGGTTACTCTGCTGCGCTTAAAATTTCTTTTTTGGTTTGCTACAATGCCTTTTCTGAAACGTTGTCTCCCTCTGCTGGAACACTGACTTCTTTCATTTAATGCCTGCAGACTATAAAAGAGAAACCAACCCAAAAAGTTTGGTTGATTAGTCTGTGGCATTCTTTTAAACTGTTGCTTATGGCGGTCTCTGTGAGCTTCTCAGTGACATTCAGCCATCCAGGTATCCCGCCTGCAGTAGACGGAATGTGGCAATGGAACGCTGGCTGCGCGTGTCATAATAGGCTCTGAGCCTTTATATACCTGCGCACAGCAGCAGCCACCTTCAGTCTGCTGCTGGACAGCCAGCAGCAGCAGCAGCAGGAGAGGTAATTAATCAGCAACCCTCCTGCTAAGGGTAGACAGCTGCTCGTTCCACCCCCCCCCCCCCCCGCCTTAATTGGTTCTCCTCCCTTCCAACGGTGTTGAGGCGGGTGGGAACAGCCGGGGGTTGAGGGTACTGTGCTAAAAGAGTGGAGTTATGCAGATCTAAAACGCGTGGATTGCAGCAGCAGCAAGCCGAAAAGTGCAGGCATGTGAGGGATCCAGAGGTTGACAGCATGTCTTCTTAACGGGAGTCCAGGTGGCCATCTCCACAAATGGACTTTTCAGAATCCTTGGGTGGCACCGTAGTCGGAAACCAATTCTGGTTATCGCTTCTCGGCCTTTTGGCTAAGATCAAGTGTAGTATCTGTTCTTATCAGTTTAATATCTGATACGTCCCCTATCTGGGGACCATATATTAAATGGATTTTTAGAACAGGGAGATGGAAAAAGAGCTTGCTCTGTCCACTCCACGCATTGACCTGGTATTGCAGTATCTCCAGGACCGGTGCACCCCTTCTTTAATGCAGTTTCTAAAATCAGAAAGAATTGAATTCAATGCTTTTTGTTCATTTTGCTTGTTTGTCGGATTTTGGGATGGACTCTTTGGCTTTGCTTTTCTTCTCCTCATTGGATTTTTCATGTTAAAAGTTGCAGAAGCCAGATGACAAGCTCATTTTGGTTCAACTTCAGCAACTGTGCATTGCATTGCCATGTAATGTAATGTAATGCAATGCTATCTATCTAGCTCTCCCTCTATACTTCCTTTTGGATAAACAGACATATTAGGCAAGCATTTTGGAGCTTTCACCTAAATAACTACAGGTGGTGAGATAAGCTGCACAATATAATTGACCTTTCAGTATATTGTTGCACACACACCATCTATTTAGCAAATGCCCTTGTTATCAACAGCAGCCTTTTAAACTCACCTGAGCTAACAGGTATGTGAGCTGGTTACTCTGCTGCGCTTAAAATTTCTTTTTTGGTTTGCTACAATGCCTTTTCTGAAACGTTGTCTCCCTCTGCTGGAACACTGACTTCTTTCATTTAATGCCTGCAGACTATAAAAGAGAAACCAACCCAAAAAGTTTGGTTGATTAGTCTGTGGCATTCTTTTAAACTGTTGCTTATGGCGGTCTCTGTGAGCTTCTCAGTGACATTCAGCCATCCAGGTATCCCGCCTGCAGTAGACGGAATGTGGCAATGGAACGCTGGCTGCGTGTGTCATAATAGGCTCTGAGCCTTTATATACCTGCGCACAGCAGCAGCCACCTTCAGTCTGCTGCTGGACAGCCAGCAGCAGCAGCAGCAGGAGAGGTAATTAATCAGCAACCCTCCTGCTAAGGGTAGACAGCTGCTCGTTCCACCCCCCCCCCCCCGCCTTAATTGGTTCTCCTCCCTTCCAACGGTGTTGAGGCGGGTGGGAACAGCCGGGGGTTGAGGGTACTGTGCTAAAAGAGGTGGAGTTATGCAGATCTAAAACGCATGGATTGCAGCAGCAGCAAGCCGAAAAGTGCAGGCATGTGAGGGATCTAGAGGTTGACAGCATGTCTTCTTAACGGGAGTCCAGGTGGCCATCTCCACAAATGGACTTTTCAGAATCCTTGGGTGGCACCGTAGTCGGAAACCAATTCTGGTTATCACTTCTCGGCCTTTTGGCTAAGATCAAGTGTAGTATCTGTTCTTATCAGTTTAATATCTGATACGTCCCCTATCTGGGGACCATATATTAAATGGATTTTTAGAACAGGGAGATGGAAAAAGAGCTTGCTCTGTCCACTCCACGCATTGACCTGGTATTGCAGTATCTCCAGGACCGGTGCACCCCTTCTTTAATGCAGTTTCTAAAATCAGAAAGAATTGAATTCAATGCTTTTTGTTCATTTTGCTTGTTTGTCGGATTTTGGGATGGACTCTTTGGCTTTGCTTTTCTTCTCCTCATTGGATTTTTCATGTTAAAAGTTGCAGAAGCCAGATGACAAGCTCATTTTGGTTCAACTTCAGCAACTGTGCATTGCATTGCCATGTAATGTAATGTAATGCAATGCTATCTATCTAGCTCTCCCTCTATACTTCCTTTTGGATAAACAGACATATTAGGCAAGCATTTTGGAGCTTTCACCTAAATAACTACAGGTGGTGAGATAAGCTGCACAATATAATTGACCTTTCAGTATATTGTTGCACACACACCATCTATTTAGCAAATGCCCTTGTTATCAACAGCAGCCTTTTAAACTCACCTGAGCTAACAGGTATGTGAGCTGGTTACTCTGCTGCGCTTAAAATTTCTTTTTTGGTTTGCTACAATGCCTTTTCTGAAACGTTGTCTCCCTCTGCTGGAACACTGACTTCTTTCATTTAATGCCTGCAGACTATAAAAGTGAAACCAACCCAAAAAGTTTGGTTGATTAGTCTGTGGCATTCTTTTAAACTGTTGCTTATGGCGGTCTCTGTGAGCTTCTCAGTGACATTCAGCCATCCAGGTATCCCGCCTGCAGTAGACGGAATGTGGCAATGGAACGCTGGCTGCGCGTGTCATAATAGGCTCTGAGCCTTTATATACCTGCGCACAGCAGCAGCCACCTTCAGTCTGCTGCTGGACAGCCAGCAGCAGCAGCAGCAGGAGAGGTAATTAATCAGCAACCCTCCTGCTAAGGGTAGACAGCTGCTCGTTCCACCCCCCCCCCGCCTTAATTGGTTCTCCTCCCTTCCAACGGTGTTGAGGCGGGTGGGAACAGCCGGGGGTTGAGGGTACTGTGCTAAAAGAGTGGAGTTATGCAGATCTAAAACGCGTGGATTGCAGCAGCAGCAAGCCGAAAAGTGCAGGCATGTGAGGGATCCAGAGGTTGACAGCATGTCTTCTTAACGGGAGTCCAGGTGGCCATCTCCACAAATGGACTTTTCAGAATCCTTGGGTGGCACCGTAGTCGGAAACCAATTCTGGTTATCGCTTCTCGGCCTTTTGGCTAAGATCAAGTGTAGTATCTGTTCTTATCAGTTTAATATCTGATACGTCCCCTATCTGGGGACCATATATTAAATGGATTTTTAGAACAGGGAGATGGAAAAAGAGCTTGCTCTGTCCACTCCACGCATTGACCTGGTATTGCAGTATCTCCAGGACCGGTGCACCCCTTCTTTAATGCAGTTTCTAAAATCAGAAAGAATTGAATTCAATGCTTTTTGTTCATTTTGCTTGTTTGTCGGATTTTGGGATGGACTGTTTGGCTTTGCTTTTCTTCTCCTCATTGGATTTTTCATGTTAAAAGTTCCAGAAGCCAGATGACAAGCTCATTTTGGTTCAACTTCAGCAACTGTGCATTGCATTGCCATGTAATGTAATGTAATGTAATGCTATCTATCTAGCTCTCCCTCTATACTTCCTTTTGGATAAACAGACATATTAGGCAAGCATTTTGGAGCTTTCACCTAAATAACTACAGGTGGTGAGATAAGCTGCACAATATAATTGACCTTTCAGTATATTGTTGCACACACACCATCTATTTAGCAAATGCCCTTTGTTATCAACAGCAGCCTTTTAAACTCACCTGAGCTAACAGGTATGTGAGCTGGTTACTCTGCTGCGCTTAAAATTTCTTTTTTGGTTTGCTACAATGCCTTTTCTGAAACGTTGTCTCCCTCTGCTGGAACACTGACTTCTTTCATTTAATGCCTGCAGACTATAAAAGAGAAACCAACCCAAAAAGTTTGGTTGATTAGTCTGTGGCATTCTTTTAAACTGTTGCTTATGGCGGTCTCTGTGAGCTTCTCAGTGACATTCAGCCATCCAGGTATCCCGCCTGCAGTAGACGGAATGTGGCAATGGAACGCTGGCTGCGCGTGTCATAATAGGCTCTGAGCCTTTATATACCTGCGCACAGCAGCAGCCACCTTCAGTCTGCTGCTGGACAGCCAGCAGCAGCAGCAGCAGGAGAGGTAATTAATCAGCAACCCTCCTGCTAAGGGTAGACAGCTGCTCGTTCCACCCCCCCCCCCCGCCTTAATTGGTTCTCCTCCCTTCCAACGGTGTTGAGGCGGGTGGGAACAGCCGGGGGTTGAGGGTACTGTGCTAAAAGAGGTGGAGTTATGCAGATCTAAAACGCGTGGATTGCAACAGCAGCAAGCCGAAAAGTGCAGGCATGTGAGGGATCTAGAGGTTGACAGCATGTCTTCTTAACGGGAGTCCAGGTGGCCATCTCCACAAATGGACTTTTCAGAATCCTTGGGTGGCACCGTAGTCGGAAACCAATTCTGGTTATCGCTTCTCGGCCTTTTGGCTAAGATCAAGTGTAGTATCTGTTCTTATCAGTTTAATATCTGATACGTCCCCTATCTGGGGACCATATATTAAATGGATTTTTAGAACAGGGAGATGGAAAAAGAGCTTGCTCTGTCCACTCCACGCATTGACCTGGTATTGCAGTATCTCCAGGACCGGTGCACCCCTTCTTTAATGCAGTTTCTAAAATCAGAAAGAATTGAATTCAATGCTTTTTGTTCATTTTGCTTGTTTGTCGGATTTTGGGATGGACTCTTTGGCTTTGCTTTTCTTCTCCTCATTGGATTTTTCATGTTAAAAGTTGCAGAAGCCAGATGACAAGCTCATTTTGGTTCAACTTCAGCAACTGTGCATTGCATTGCCATGTAATGTAATGTAATGCAATGCTATCTATCTAGCTCTCCCTCTATACTTCCTTTTGGATAAACAGACATATTAGGCAAGCATTTTGGAGCTTTCACCTAAATAACTACAGGTGGTGAGATAAGCTGCACAATATAATTGACCTTTCAGTATATTGTTGCACACACACCATCTATTTAGCAAATGCCCTTGTTATCAACAGCAGCCTTTTAAACTCACCTGAGCTAACAGGTATGTGAGCAGGTTACTCTGCTGCGCTTAAAATTTCTTTTTTGGTTTGCTACAATGCCTTTTCTGAAACGTTGTCTCCCTCTGCTGGAACACTGACTTCTTTCATTTAATGCCTGCAGACTATAAAAGAGAAACCAACCCAAAAAGTTTGGTTGATTAGTCTGTGGCATTCTTTTAAACTGTTGCTTATGGCGGTCTCTGTGAGCTTCTCAGTGACATTCAGCCATCCAGGTATCCCGCCTGCAGTAGACGGAATGTGGCAATGGAACGCTGGCTGCGCATGTCATAATAGGCTCTGAGCCTTTATATACCTGCGCACAGCAGCAGCCACCTTCAGTCTGCTGCTGGACAGCCAGCAGCAGCAGCAGCAGGAGAGGTAATTAATCAGCAACCCTCCTGCTAAGGGTAGACAGCTGCTCGTTCCACCCCCCCCCCGCCTTAATTGGTTCTCCTCCCTTCCAACGGTGTTGAGGCGGGTGGGAACAGCCGGGGGTTGAGGGTACTGTGCTAAAAGAGTGGAGTTATGCAGATCTAAAACGCGTGGATTGCAGCAGCAGCAAGCCGAAAAGTGCAGGCATGTGAGGGATCCAGAGGTTGACAGCATGTCTTCTTAACGGGAGTTCAGGTGGCCATCTCCACAAATGGACTTTTCAGAATCCTTGGGTGGCACCGTAGTCGGAAACCAATTCTGGTTATCGCTTCTCGGCCTTTTGGCTAAGATCAAGTGTAGTATCTGTTCTTATCAGTTTAATATCTGATACGTCCCCTATCTGGGGACCATATATTAAATGGATTTTTAGAACAGGGAGATGGAAAAAGAGCTTGCTCTGTCCACTCCACGCATTGACCTGGTATTGCAGTATCTCCAGGACCGGTGCACCCCTTCTTTAATGCAGTTTCTAAAATCAGAAAGAATTGAATTCAATGCTTTTTGTTCATTTTGCTTGTTTGTCGGATTTTGGGATGGACTCTTTGGCTTTGCTTTTCTTCTCCTCATTGGATTTTTCATGTTAAAAGTTGCAGAAGCCAGATGACAAGCTCATTTTGGTTCAACTTCAGCAACTGTGCATTGCATTGCCATGTAATGTAATGTAATGCAATGCTATCTATCTAGCTCTCCCTCTATACTTCCTTTTGGATAAACAGACATATTAGGCAAGCATTTTGGAGCTTTCACCTAAATAACTACAGGTGGTGAGATAAGCTGCACAATATAATTGACCTTTCAGTATATTGTTGCACACACACCATCTATTTAGCAAATGCCCTTGTTATCAACAGCAGCCTTTTAAACTCACCTGAGCTAACAGGTATGTGAGCTGGTTACTCTGCTGCGCTTAAAATTTCTTTTTTGGTTTGCTACAATGCCTTTTCTGAAACGTTGTCTCCCTCTGCTGGAACACTGACTTCTTTCATTTAATGCCTGCAGACTATAAAAGAGAAACCAACCCAAAAAGTTTGGTTGATTAGTCTGTGGCATTCTTTTAAACTGTTGCTTATGGCGGTCTCTGTGAGCTTCTCAGTGACATTCAGCCATCCAGGTATCCCGCCTGCAGTAGACGGAATGTGGCAATGGAACGCTGGCTGCGCGTGTCATAATAGGCTCTGAGCCTTTATATACCTGCGCACAGCAGCAGCCACCTTCAGTCTGCTGCTGGACAGCCAGCAGCAGCAGCAGCAGGAGAGGTAATTAATCAGCAACCCTCCTGCTAAGGGTAGACAGCTGCTCGTTCCACCCCCCCCCCGCCTTAATTGGTTCTCCTCCCTTCCAACGGTGTTGAGGCGGGTGGGAACAGCCGGGGGTTGAGGGTACTGTGCTAAAAGAGGTGGAGTTATGCAGATCTAAAACGCGTGGATTGCAGCAGCAGCAAGCCGAAAAGTGCAGGCATGTGAGGGATCTAGAGGTTGACAGCATGTCTTCTTAACAGGAGTCCAGGTGGCCATCTCCACAAATGGACTTTTCAGAATCCTTGGGTGGCACCGTAGTCGGAAACCAATTCTGGTTATCGCTTCTCGGCCTTTTGGCTAAGATCAAGTGTAGTATCTGTTCTTATCAGTTTAATATCTGATACGTCCCCTATCTGGGGACCATATATTAAATGGATTTTTATAACAGGGAGATGGAAAAAGAGCTTGCTCTGTCCACTCCACGCATTGACCTGGTATTGCAGTATCTCCAGGACCGGTGCACCCCTTCTTTAATGCAGTTTCTAAAATCAGAAAGAATTGAATTCAATGCTTTTTGTTCATTTTGCTTGTTTGTCGGATTTTGGGATGGACTCTTTGGCTTTGCTTTTCTTCTCCTCATTGGATTTTTCATGTTAAAAGTTGCAGAAGCCAGATGACAAGCTCATTTTGGTTCAACTTCAGCAACTGTGCATTGCATTGCCATGTAATGTAATGTAATGCAATGCTATCTATCTAGCTCTCCCTCTATACTTCCTTTTGGATAAACAGACATATTAGGCAAGCATTTTGGAGCTTTCACCTAAATAACTACAGGTGGTGAGATAAGCTGCACAATATAATTGACCTTTCAGTATATTGTTGCACACACACCATCTATTTAGCAAATGCCCTTGTTATCAACAGCAGCCTTTTAAACTCACCTGAGCTAACAGGTATGTGAGCTGGTTACTCTGCTGCGCTTAAAATTTCTTTTTTGGTTTGCTACAATGCCTTTTCTGAAACGTTGTCTCCCTCTGCTGGAACACTGACTTCTTTCATTTAATGCCTGCAGACTATAAAAGAGAAACCAACCCAAAAAGTTTGGTTGATTAGTCTGTGGCATTCTTTTAAACTGTTGCTTATGGCGGTCTCTGTGAGCTTCTCAGTGACATTCAGCCATCCAGGTATCCCGCCTGCAGTAGACGGAATGTGGCAATGGAACGCTGGCTGCGCGTGTCATAATAGGCTCTGAGCCTTTATATACCTGCGCACAGCAGCAGCCACCTTCAGTCTGCTGCTGGACAGCCAGCAGCAGCAGCAGCAGGAGAGGTAATTAATCAGCAACCCTCCTGCTAAGGGTAGACAGCTGCTCGTTCCACCCCCCCCCCGCCTTAATTGGTTCTCCTCCCTTCCAACGGTGTTGAGGCGGGTGGGAACAGCCGGGGGTTGAGGGTACTGTGCTAAAAGAGGTGGAGTTATGCAGATCTAAAACGCGTGGATTGCAGCAGCAGCAAGCCGAAAAGTGCAGGCATGTGAGGGATCTAGAGGTTGACAGCATGTCTTCTTAACGGGAGTCCAGGTGGCCATCTCCACAAATGGACTTTTCAGAATCCTTGGGTGGCACCGTAGTCGGAAACCAATTCTGGTTATCGCTTCTCGGCCTTTTGGCTAAGATCAAGTGTAGTATCTGTTCTTATCAGTTTAATATCTGATACGTCCCCTATCTGGGGACCATATATTAAATGGATTTTTAGAACAGGGAGATGGAAAAAGAGCTTGCTCTGTCCACTCCACGCATTGACCTGGTATTGCAGTATCTCCAGGACCGGTGCACCCCTTCTTTAATGCAGTTTCTAAAATCAGAAAGAATTGAATTCAATGCTTTTTGTTCATTTTGCTTGTTTGTCGGATTTTGGGATGGACTCTTTGGCTTTGCTTTTCTTCTCCTCATTGGATTTTTCATGTTAAAAGTTGCAGAAGCCAGATGACAAGCTCATTTTGGTTCAACTTCAGCAACTGTGCATTGCATTGCCATGTAATGTAATGTAATGCAATGCTATCTATCTAGCTCTCCCTCTATACTTCCTTTTGGATAAACAGACATATTAGGCAAGCATTTTGGAGCTTTCACCTAAATAACTACAGGTGGTGAGATAAGCTGCACAATATAATTGACCTTTCAGTATATTGTTGCACACACACCATCTATTTAGCAAATGCCCTTGTTATCAACAGCAGCCTTTTAAACTCACCTGAGCTAACAGGTATGTGAGCTGGTTACTCTGCTGCGCTTAAAATTTCTTTTTTGGTTTGCTACAATGCCTTTTCTGAAACGTTGTCTCCCTCTGCTGGAACACTGACTTCTTTCATTTAATGCCTGCAGACTATAAAAGAGAAACCAACCCAAAAAGTTTGGTTGATTAGTCTGTGGCATTCTTTTAAACTGTTGCTTATGGCGGTCTCTGTGAGCTTCTCAGTGACATTCAGCCATCCAGGTATCCCGCCTGCAGTAGACGGAATGTGGCAATGGAACGCTGGCTGCGCGTGTCATAATAGGCTCTGAGCCTTTATATACCTGCGCACAGCAGCAGCCACCTTCAGTCTGCTGCTGGACAGCCAGCAGCAGCAGC
This sequence comes from Phyllobates terribilis, assembly GCF_046119375.1. Taxonomy (NCBI): domain Eukaryota; kingdom Metazoa; phylum Chordata; class Amphibia; order Anura; family Dendrobatidae; genus Phyllobates; species Phyllobates terribilis. The sequence goes on along the minus strand of NW_027362800.1, from coordinate 8,094,307 downwards.
AGCAGGAGAGGTAATTAATCAGCAACCCTCCTGCTAAGGGTAGACAGCTGCTCGTTCCACCCCCCCCCCGCCTTAATTGGTTCTCCTCCCTTCCAACGGTGTTGAGGCGGGTGGGAACAGCCGGGGGTTGAGGGTACTGTGCTAAAAGAGGTGGAGTTATGCAGATCTAAAACGCGTGGATTGCAGCAGCAGCAAGCCGAAAAGTGCAGGCATGTGAGGGATCTAGAGGTTGACAGCATGTCTTCTTAACGGGAGTCCAGGTGGCCATCTCCACAAATGGACTTTTCAGAATCCTTGGGTGGCACCGTAGTCGGAAACCAATTCTGGTTATCGCTTCTCGGCCTTTTGGCTAAGATCAAGTGTAGTATCTGTTCTTATCAGTTTAATATCTGATACGTCCCCTATCTGGGGACCATATATTAAATGGATTTTTAGAACAGGGAGATGGAAAAAGAGCTTGCTCTGTCCACTCCACGCATTGACCTGGTATTGCAGTATCTCCAGGACCGGTGCACCCCTTCTTTAATGCAGTTTCTAAAATCAGAAAGAATTGAATTCAATGCTTTTTGTTCATTTTGCTTGTTTGTCGGATTTTGGGATGGACTCTTTGGCTTTGCTTTTCTTCTCCTCATTGGATTTTTCATGTTAAAAGTTGCAGAAGCCAGATGACAAGCTCATTTTGGTTCAACTTCAGCAACTGTGCATTGCATTGCCATGTAATGTAATGTAATGCAATGCTATCTATCTAGCTCTCCCTCTATACTTCCTTTTGGATAAACAGACATATTAGGCAAGCATTTTGGAGCTTTCACCTAAATAACTACAGGTGGTGAGATAAGCTGCACAATATAATTGACCTTTCAGTATATTGTTGCACACACACCATCTATTTAGCAAATGCCCTTGTTATCAACAGCAGCCTTTTAAACTCACCTGAGCTAACAGGTATGTGAGCTGGTTACTCTGCTGCGCTTAAAATTTCTTTTTTGGTTTGCTACAATGCCTTTTCTGAAACGTTGTCTCCCTCTGCTGGAACACTGACTTCTTTCATTTAATGCCTGCAGACTATAAAAGAGAAACCAACCCAAAAAGTTTGGTTGATTAGTCTGTGGCATTCTTTTAAACTGTTGCTTATGGCGGTCTCTGTGAGCTTCTCAGTGACATTCAGCCATCCAGGTATCCCGCCTGCAGTAGACGGAATGTGGCAATGGAACGCTGGCTGCGCGTGTCATAATAGGCTCTGAGCCTTTATATACCTGCGCACAGCAGCAGCCACCTTCAGTCTGCTGCTGGACAGCCAGCAGCAGCAGCAGCAGGAGAGGTAATTAATCAGCAACCCTCCTGCTAAGGGTAGACAGCTGCTCGTTCCACCCCCCCCGCCTTAATTGGTTCTCCTCCCTTCCAACGGTGTTGAGGCGGGTGGGAACAGCCGGGGGTTGAGGGTACTGTGCTAAAAGAGGTGGAGTTATGCAGATCTAAAACGCGTGGATTGCAGCAGCAGCAAGCCGAAAAGTGCAGGCATGTGAGGGATCTAGAGGTTGACAGCATGTCTTCTTAACGGGAGTCCAGGTGGCCATCTCCACAAATGGACTTTTCAGAATCCTTGGGTGGCACCGTAGTCGGAAACCAATTCTGGTTATCGCTTCTCGGCCTTTTGGCTAAGATCAAGTGTAGTATCTGTTCTTATCAGTTTAATATCTGATACGTCCCCTATCTGGGGACCATATATTAAATGGATTTTTAGAACAGGGAGATGGAAAAAGAGCTTGCTCTGTCCACTCCACGCATTGACCTGGTATTGCAGTATCTCCAGGACCGGTGCACCCCTTATTTAATGCAGTTTCTAAAATCAGAAAGAATTGAATTCAATGCTTTTTGTTCATTTTGCTTGTTTGTCGGATTTTGGGATGGACTCTTTGGCTTTGCTTTTCTTCTCCTCATTGGATTTTTCATGTTAAAAGTTGCAGAAGCCAGATGACAAGCTCATTTTGGTTCAACTTCAGCAACTGTGCATTGCATTGCCATGTAATGTAATGTAATGCAATGCTATCTATCTAGCTCTCCCTCTATACTTCCTTTTGGATAAACAGACATATTAGGCAAGCATTTTGGAGCTTTCACCTAAATAACTACAGGTGGTGAGATAAGCTGCACAATATAATTGACCTTTCAGTATATTGTTGCACACACACCATCTATTTAGCAAATGCCCTTGTTATCAACAGCAGCCTTTTAAACTCACCTGAGCTAACAGGTATGTGAGCTGGTTACTCTGCTGCGCTTAAAATTTCTTTTTTGGTTTGCTACAATGCCTTTTCTGAAACGTTGTCTCCCTCTGCTGGAACACTGACTTCTTTCATTTAATGCCTGCAGACTATAAAAGAGAAACCAACCCAAAAAGTTTGGTTGATTAGTCTGTGGCATTCTTTTAAACTGTTGCTTATGGCGGTCTCTGTGAGCTTCTCAGTGACATTCAGCCATCCAGGTATCCCGCCTGCAGTAGACGGAATGTGGCAATGGAACGCTGGCTGCGCGTGTCATAATAGGCTCTGAGCCTTTATATACCTGCGCACAGCAGCAGCCACCTTCAGTCTGCTGCTGGACAGCCAGCAGCAGCAGCAGCAGGAGAGGTAATTAATCAGCAACCCTCCTGCTAAGGGTAGACAGCTGCTCGTTCCACCCCCCCCCGCCTTAATTGGTTCTCCTCCCTTCCAACGGTGTTGAGGCGGGTGGGAACAGCCGGGGGTTGAGGGTACTGTGCTAAAAGAGGTGGAGTTATGCAGATCTAAAACGCGTGGATTGCAGCAGCAGCAAGCCGAAAAGTGCAGGCATGTGAGGGATCTAGAGGTTGACAGCATGTCTTCTTAACGGGAGTCCAGGTGGCCATCTCCACAAATGGACTTTTCAGAATCCTTGGGTGGCACCGTAGTCGGAAACCAATTCTGGTTATCGCTTCTCGGCCTTTTGGCTAAGATCAAGTGTAGTATCTGTTCTTATCAGTTTAATATCTGATACGTCCCCTATCTGGGGACCATATATTAAATGGATTTTTAGAACAGGGAGATGGAAAAAGAGCTTGCTCTGTCCACTCCACGCATTGACCTGGTATTGCAGTATCTCCAGGACCGGTGCACCCCTTCTTTAATGCAGTTTCTAAAATCAGAAAGAATTGAATTCAATGCTTTTTGTTCATTTTGCTTGTTTGTCGGATTTTGGGATGGACTCTTTGGCTTTGCTTTTCTTCTCCTCATTGGATTTTTCATGTTAAAAGTTGCAGAAGCCAGATGACAAGCTCATTTTGGTTCAACTTCAGCAACTGTGCATTGCATTGCCATGTAATGTAATGTAATGCAATGCTATCTATCTAGCTCTCCCTCTATACTTCCTTTTGGATAAACAGACATATTAGGCAAGCATTTTGGAGCTTTCACCTAAATAACTACAGGTGGTGAGATAAGCTGCACAATATAATTGACCTTTCAGTATATTGTTGCACACACACCATCTATTTAGCAAATGCCCTTGTTATCAACAGCAGCCTTTTAAACTCACCTGAGCTAACAGGTATGTGAGCTGGTTACTCTGCTGCGCTTAAAATTTCTTTTTTGGTTTGCTACAATGCCTTTTCTGAAACGTTGTCTCCCTCTGCTGGAACACTGACTTCTTTCATTTAATGCCTGCAGACTATAAAAGAGAAACCAACCCAAAAAGTTTGGTTGATTAGTCTGTGGCATTCTTTTAAACTGTTGCTTATGGCGGTCTCTGTGAGCTTCTCAGTGACATTCAGCCATCCAGGTATCCCGCCTGCAGTAGACGGAATGTGGCAATGGAACGCTGGCTGCGCGTGTCATAATAGGCTCTGAGCCTTTATATACCTGCGCACAGCAGCAGCCACCTTCAGTCTGCTGCTGGACAGCCAGCAGCAGCAGCAGCAGGAGAGGTAATTAATCAGCAACCCTCCTGCTAAGGGTAGACAGCTGCTCGTTCCACCCCCCCCCCCGCCTTAATTGGTTCTCCTCCCTTCCAACGGTGTTGAGGCGGGTGGGAACAGCCGGGGGTTGAGGGTACTGTGCTAAAAGAGGTGGAGTTATGCAGATCTAAAACGCGTGGATTGCAGCAGCAGCAAGCCGAAAAGTGCAGGCATGTGAGGGATCTAGAGGTTGACAGCATGTCTTCTTAACGGGAGTCCAGGTGGCCATCTCCACAAATGGACTTTTCAGAATCCTTGGGTGGCACCGTAGTCGGAAACCAATTCTGGTTATCGCTTCTCGGCCTTTTGGCTAAGATCAAGTGTAGTATCTGTTCTTATCAGTTTAATATCTGATACGTCCCCTATCTGGGGACCATATATTAAATGGATTTTTAGAACAGGGAGATGGAAAAAGAGCTTGCTCTGTCCACTCCACGCATTGACCTGGTATTGCAGTATCTCCAGGACCGGTGCACCCCTTCTTTAATGCAGTTTCTAAAATCAGAAAGAATTGAATTCAATGCTTTTTGTTCATTTTGCTTGTTTGTCGGATTTTGGGATGGACTCTTTGGCTTTGCTTTTCTTCTCCTCATTGGATTTTTCATGTTAAAAGTTGCAGAAGCCAGATGACAAGCTCATTTTGGTTCAACTTCAGCAACTGTGCATTGCATTGCCATGTAATGTAATGTAATGCAATGCTATCTATCTAGCTCTCCCTCTATACTTCCTTTTGGATAAACAGACATATTAGGCAAGCATTTTGGAGATTTCACCTAAATAACTACAGGTGGTGAGATAAGCTGCACAATATAATTGACCTTTCAGTATATTGTTGCACACACACCATCTATTTAGCAAATGCCCTTGTTATCAACAGCAGCCTTTTAAACTCACCTGAGCTAACAGGTATGTGAGCTGGTTACTCTGCTGCGCTTAAAATTTCTTTTTTGGTTTGCTACAATGCCTTTTCTGAAACGTTGTCTCCCTCTGCTGGAACACTGACTTCTTTCATTTAATGCCTGCAGACTATAAAAGAGAAACCAACCCAAAAAGTTTGGTTGATTAGTCTGTGGCATTCTTTTAAACTGTTGCTTATGGCGGTCTCTGTGAGCTTCTCAGTGACATTCAGCCATCCAGGTATCCCGCCTGCAGTAGACGGAATGTGGCAATGGAACGCTGGCTGCGCGTGTCATAATAGGCTCTGAGCCTTTATATACCTGCGCACAGCAGCAGCCACCGTCAGTCAGCTGCTGGACAGCCAGCAGCAGCAGCAGCAGGAGAGGTAATTAATCAGCAACCCTCCTGCTAAGGGTAGACAGCTGCTCGTTCCACCCCCCCCCCCCGCCTTAATTGGTTCTCCTCCCTTCCAACGGTGTTGAGGCGGGTGGGAACAGCCGGGGGTTGAGGGTACTGTGCTAAAAGAGGTGGAGTTATGCAGATCTAAAACGCGTGGATTGCAGCAGCAGCAAGCCGAAAAGTGCAGGCATGTGAGGGATCTAGAGGTTGACAGCATGTCTTCTTAACGGGAGTCCAGGTGGCCATCTCCACAAATGGACTTTTCAGAATCCTTGGGTGGCACCGTAGTCGGAAACCAATTCTGGTTATCGCTTCTCGGCCTTTTGGCTAAGATCAAGTGTAGTATCTGTTCTTATCAGTTTAATATCTGATACGTCCCCTATTTGGGGACCATATATTAAATGGATTTTTAGAACAGGGAGATGGAAAAAGAGCTTGCTCTGTCCACTCCACGCATTGACCTGGTATTGCAGTATCTCCAGGACCGGTGCACCCCTTCTTTAATGCAGTTTCTAAAATCAGAAAGAATTGAATTCAATGCTTTTTGTTCATTTTGCTTGTTTGTCGGATTTTGGGATGGACTCTTTGGCTTTGCTTTTCTTCTCCTCATTGGATTTTTCATGTTAAAAGTTGCAGAAGCCAGATGACAAGCTCATTTTGGTTCAACTTCAGCAACTGTGCATTGCATTGCCATGTAATGTAATGTAATGCAATGCTATCTATCTAGCTCTCCCTCTATACTTCCTTTTGGATAAACAGACATATTAGGCAAGCATTTTGGAGCTTTCACCTAAATAACTACAGGTGGTGAGATAAGCTGCACAATATAATTGACCTTTCAGTATATTGTTGCACACACACCATCTATTTAGCAAATGCCCTTGTTATCAACAGCAGCCTTTTAAACTCACCTGAGCTAACAGGTATGTGAGCTGGTTACTCTGCTGCGCTTAAAATTTCTTTTTTGGTTTGCTACAATGCCTTTTCTGAAACGTTGTCTCCCTCTGCTGGAACACTGACTTCTTTCATTTAATGCCTGCAGACTATAAAAGAGAAACCAACCCAAAAAGTTTGGTTGATTAGTCTGTGGCATTCTTTTAAACTGTTGCTTATGGCGGTCTCTGTGAGCTTCTCAGTGACATTCAGCCATCCAGGTATCCCGCCTGCAGTAGACGGAATGTGGCAATGGAACGCTGGCTGCGCGTGTCATAATAGGCTCTGAGCCTTTATATACCTGCGCACAGCAGCAGCCACCTTCAGTCTGCTGCTGGACAGCCAGCAGCAGCAGCAGCAGGAGAGGTAATTAATCAGCAACCCTCCTGCTAAGGGTAGACAGCTGCTCGTTCCACCCCCCCGCCTTAATTGGTTCTCCTCCCTTCCAACGGTGTTGAGGCGGGTGGGAACAGCCGGGGGTTGAGGGTACTGTGCTAAAAGAGGTGGAGTTATGCAGATCTAAAACGAGTGGATTGCAGCAGCAGCAAGCCGAAAAGTGCAGGCATGTGAGGGATCTAGAGGTTGACAGCATGTCTTCTTAACGGGAGTCCAGGTGGCCATCTCCACAAATGGACTTTTCAGAATCCTTGGGTGGCACCGTAGTCGGAAACCAATTCTGGTTATCGCTTCTCGGCCTTTTGGCTAAGATCAAGTGTAGTATCTGTTCTTATCAGTTTAATATCTGATACGTCCCCTATCTGGGGACCATATATTAAATGGATTTTTAGAACAGGGAGATGGAAAAAGAGCTTGCTCTGTCCACTCCACGCATTGACCTGGTATTGCAGTATCTCCAGGACCGGTGCACCCCTTCTTTAATGCAGTTTCTAAAATCAGAAAGAATTGAATTCAATGCTTTTTGTTCATTTTGCTTGTTTGTCGGATTTTGGGATGGACTCTTTGGCTTTGCTTTTCTTCTCCTCATTGGATTTTTCATGTTAAAAGTTGCAGAAGCCAGATGACAAGCTCATTTTGGTTCAACTTCAGCAACTGTGCATTGCATTGCCATGTAATGTAATGTAATGCAATGCTATCTATCTAGCTCTCCCTCTATACTTCCTTTTGCATAAACAGACATATTAGGCAAGCATTTTGGAGCTTTCACCTAAATAACTACAGGTGGTGAGATAAGCTGCACAATATAATTGACCTTTCAGTATATTGTTGCACACACACCATCTATTTAGCAAATGCCCTTGTTATCAACAGCAGCCTTTTAAACTCACCTGAGCTAACAGGTATGTGAGCTGGTTACTCTGCTGCGCTTAAAATTTCTTTTTTGGTTTGCTACAATGCCTTTTCTGAAACGTTGTCTCCCTCTGCTGGAACACTGACTTCTTTCATTTAATGCCTGCAGACTATAAAAGAGAAACCAACCCAAAAAGTTTGGTTGATTAGTCTGTGGCATTCTTTTAAACTGTTGCTTATGGCGGTCTCTGTGAGCTTCTCAGTGACATTCAGCCATCCAGGTATCCCGCCTGCAGTAGACGGAATGTGGCAATGGAACGCTGGCTGCGCGTGTCATAATAGGCTCTGAGCCTTTATATACCTGCGCACAGCAGCAGCCACCTTCAGTCTGCTGCTGGACAGCCAGCAGCAGCAGCAGCAGGAGAGGTAATTAATCAGCAACCCTCCTGCTAAGGGTAGACAGCTGCTCGTTCCACCCCCCCCCGCCTTAATTGGTTCTCCTCCCTTCCAACGGTGTTGAGGCGGGTGGGAACAGCAGGGGGTTGAGGGTACTGTGCTAAAAGAGGTGGAGTTATGCAGATCTAAAACGCGTGGATTGCAGCAGCAGCAAGCCGAAAAGTGCAGGCATGTGAGGGATCTAGAGGTTGACAGCATGTCTTCTTAACGGGAGTCCAGGTGGCCATCTCCACAAATGGACTTTTCAGAATCCTTGGGTGGCACCGTAGTCGGAAACCAATTCTGGTTATCGCTTCTCGGCCTTTTGGCTAAGATCAAGTGTAGTATCTGTTCTTATCAGTTTAATATCTGATACGTCCCCTATCTGGGGACCATATATTAAATGGATTTTTAGAACAGGGAGATGGAAAAAGAGCTTGCTCTGTCCACTCCACGCATTGACCTGGTATTGCAGTATCTCCAGGACCGGTGCACCCCTTCTTTAATGCAGTTTCTAAAATCAGAAAGAATTGAATTCAATGCTTTTTGTTCATTTTGCTTGTTTGTCGGATTTTGGGATGGACTCTTTGGCTTTGCTTTTCTTCTCCTCATTGGATTTTTCATGTTAAAAGTTGCAGAAGCCAGATGACAAGCTCATTTTGGTTCAACTTCAGCAACTGTGCATTGCATTGCCATGTAATGTAATGTAATGCAATGCTATCTATCTAGCTCTCCCTCTATACTTCCTTTTGGATAAACAGACATATTAGGCAAGCATTTTGGAGCTTTCACCTAAATAACTACAGGTGGTGAGATAAGCTGCACAATATAATTGACCTTTCAGTATATTGTTGCACACACACCATCTATTTAGCAAATGCCCTTGTTATCAACAGCAGCCTTTTAAACTCACCTGAGCTAACAGGTATGTGAGCTGGTTACTCTGCTGCGCTTAAAATTTCTTTTTTGGTTTGCTACAATGCCTTTTCTGAAACGTTGTCTCCCTCTGCTGGAACACTGACTTCTTTCATTTAATGCCTGCAGACTATAAAAGAGAAACCAAACCAAAAAGTTTGGTTGATTAGTCTGTGGCATTCTTTTAAACTGTTGCTTATGGCGGTCTCTGTGAGCTTCTCAGTGACATTCAGCCATCCAGGTATCCCGCCTGCAGTAGACGGAATGTGGCAATGGAACGCTGGCTGCGCGTGTCATAATAGGCTCTGAGCCTTTATATACCTGCGCACAGCAGCAGCCACCTTCAGTCTGCTGCTGGACAGCCAGCAGCAGCAGCAGCAGGAGAGGTAATTAATCAGCAACCCTCCTGCTAAGGGTAGACAGCTGCTCGTTCCACCCCCCCCCGCCTTAATTGGTTCTCCTCCCTTCCAACGGTGTTGAGGCGGGTGGGAACAGCCGGGGGTTGAGGGTACTGTGCTAAAAGAGGTGGAGTTATGCAGATCTAAAACGCGTGGATTGCAGCAGCAGCAAGCCGAAAAGTGCAGGCATGTGAGGGATCTAGAGGTTGACAGCATGTCTTCTTAACGGGAGTCCAGGTGGCCATCTCCACAAATGGACTTTTCAGAATCCTTGGGTGGCACCGTAGTCGGAAACCAATTCTGGTTATCGCTTCTCGGCCTTTTGGCTAAGATCAAGTGTAGTATCTGTTCTTATCAGTTTAATATCTGATACGTCCCCTATCTGGGGACCATATATTAAATGGATTTTTAGAACAGGGAGATGGAAAAAGAGCTTGCTCTGTCCACTCCACGCATTGACCTGGTATTGCAGTATCTCCAGGACCGGTGCACCCCTTCTTTAATGCAGTTTCTAAAATCAGAAAGAATTGAATTCAATGCTTTTTGTTCATTTTGCTTGTTTGTCGGATTTTGGGATGGACTCTTTGGCTTTGCTTTTCTTCTCCTCATTGGATTTTTCATGTTAAAAGTTGCAGAAGCCAGATGACAAGCTCATTTTGGTTCAACTTCAGCAACTGTGCATTGCATTGCCATGTAATGTAATGTAATGCAATGCTATCTATCTAGCTCTCCCTCTATACTTCCTTTTGGATAAACAGACATATTAGGCAAGCATTTTGGAGCTTTCACCTAAATAACTACAGGTGGTGAGATAAGCTGCACAATATAATTGACCTTTCAGTATATTGTTGCACACACACCATCTATTTAGCAAATGCCCTTGTTATCAACAGCAGCCTTTTAAACTCACCTGAGCTAACAGGTATGTGAGCTGGTTACTCTGCTGCGCTTAAAATTTCTTTTTTGGTTTGCTACAATGCCTTTTCTGAAACGTTGTCTCCCTCTGCTGGAACACTGACTTCTTTCATTTAATGCCTGCAGACTATAAAAGAGAAACCAACCCAAAAAGTTTGGTTGATTAGTCTGTGGCATTCTTTTAAACTGTTGCTTATGGCGGTCTCTGTGAGCTTCTCAGTGACATTCAGCCATCCAGGTATCCCGCCTGCAGTAGACGGAATGTGGCAATGGAACGCTGGCTGCGCGTGTCATAATAGGCTCTGAGCCTTTATATACCTGCGCACAGCAGCAGCCACCTTCAGTCTGCTGCTGGACAGCCAGCAGCAGCAGCAGCAGGAGAGGTAATTAATCAGCAACCCTCCTGCTAAGGGTAGACAGCTGCTCGTTCCACCCCCCCCCCGCCTTAATTTGTTCTCCTCCCTTCCAACGGTGTTGAGGCGGGTGGGAACAGCCAGGGGTTGAGGGTACTGTGCTAAAAGAGGTGGAGTTATGCAGATCTAAAACGCGTGGATTGCAGCAGCAGCAAGCCGAAAAGTGCAGGCATGTGAGGGATCTAGAGGTTGACAGCATGTCTTCTTAACGGGAGTCCAGGTGGCCATCTCCACAAATGGACTTTTCAGAATCCTTGGGTGGCACCGTAGTCGGAAACCAATTCTGGTTATCGCTTCTCGGCCTTTTGGCTAAGATCAAGTGTAGTATCTGTTCTTATCAGTTTAATATCTGATACGTCCCCTATCTGGGGACCATATATTAAATGGATTTTTAGAACAGGGAGATGGAAAAAGAGCTTGCTCTGTCCACTCCACGCATTGACCTGGTATTGCAGTATCTCCAGGACCGGTGCACCCCTTCTTTAATGCAGTTTCTAAAATCAGAAAGAATTGAATTCAATGCTTTTTGTTCATTTTGCTTGTTTGTCGGATTTTGGGATGGACTCTTTGGCTTTGCTTTTCTTCTCCTCATTGGATTTTTCATGTTAAAAGTTGCAGAAGCCAGATGACAAGCTCATTTTGGTTCAACTTCAGCAACTGTGCATTGCATTGCCATGTAATGTAATGTAATGCAATGCTATCTATCTAGCTCTCCCTCTATACTTCCTTTTGGATAAACAGACATATTAGGCAAGCATTTTGGAGCTTTCACCTAAATAACTACAGGTGGTGAGATAAGCTGCACAATATAATTGACCTTTCAGTATATTGTTGCACACACACCATCTATTTAGCAAATGCCCTTGTTATCAACAGCAGCCTTTTAAACTCACCTGAGCTAACAGGTATGTGAGCTGGTTACTCTGCTGCGCTTAAAATTTCTTTTTTGGTTTGCTACAATGCCTTTTCTGAAACGTTGTCTCCCTCTGCTGGAACACTGACTTCTTTCATTTAATGCCTGCAGACTATAAAAGAGAAACCAACCCAAAAAGTTTGGTTGATTAGTCTGTGGCATTCTTTTAAACTGTTGCTTATGGCGGTCTCTGTGAGCTTCTCAGTGACATTCAGCCATCCAGGTATCCCGCCTGCAGTAGACGGAATGTGGCAATGGAACGCTGGCTGCGCGTGTCATAATAGGCTCTGAGCCTTTATATACCTGCGCACAGCAGCAGCCACCTTCAGTCTGCTGTTGGACAGCCAGCAGCAGCAGCAGCAGGAGAGGTAATTAATCAGCAACCCTCCTGCTAAGGGTAGACAGCTGCTCGTTCCACCCCCCCCCCCGCCTTAATTGGTTCTCCTCCCTTCCAACGGTGTTGAGGCGGGTGGGAACAGCCGGGGGTTGAGGGTACTGTGCTAAAAGAGGTGGAGTTATGCAGATCTAAAACGCGTGGATTGCAGCAGCAGCAAGCCGAAAAGTGCAGGCATGTGAGGGATCTAGAGGTTGACAGCATGTCTTCTTAACGGGAGTCCAGGTGGCCATCTCCACAAATGGACTTTTCAGAATCCTTGGGTGGCACCGTAGTCGGAAACCAATTCTGGTTATCGCTTCTCGGCCTTTTGGCTAAGATCAAGTGTAGTATCTGTTCTTATCAGTTTAATATCTGATACGTCCCCTATCTGGGGACCATATATTAAATGGATTTTTAGAACAGGGAGATGGAAAATGAGCTTGCTCTGTCCACTCCACGCATTGACCTGGTATTGCAGTATCTCCAGGACCGGTGCACCCCTTCTTTAATGCAGTTTCTAAAATCAGAAAGAATTGAATTCAATGCTTTTTGTTCATTTTGCTTGTTTGTCGGATTTTGGGATGGACTCTTTGGCTTTGCTTTTCTTCTCCTCATTGGATTTTTCATGTTAAAAGTTGCAGAAGCCAGATGACAAGCTCATTTTGGTTCAACTTCAGCAACTGTGCATTGCATTGCCATGTAATGTAATGTAATGCAATGCTATCTATCTAGCTCTCCCTCTATACTTCCTTTTGGATAAACAGACATATTAGGCAAGCATTTTGGAGCTTTCACCTAAATAACTACAGGTGGTGAGATAAGCTGCACAATATAATTGACCTTTCAGTATATTGTTGCACACACACCATCTATTTAGCAAATGCCCTTGTTATCAACAGCAGCCTTTTAAACTCACCTGAGCTAACAGGTATGTGAGCTGGTTACTCTGCTGCGCTTAAAATTTCTTTTTTGGTTTGCTACAATGCCTTTTCTGAAACGTTGTCTCCCTCTGCTGGAACACTGACTTCTTTCATTTAATGCCTGCAGACTATAAAAGAGAAACCAACCCAAAAAGTTTGGTTGATTAGTCTGTGGCATTCTTTTAAACTGTTGCTTATGGCGGTCTCTGTGAGCTTCTCAGTGACATTCAGCCATCCAGGTATCCCGCCTGCAGTAGACGGAATGTGGCAATGGAACGCTGGCTGCGCGTGTCATAATAGGCTCTGAGCCTTTATATACCTGCGCACAGCAGCAGCCACCTTCAGTCTGCTGCTGGACAGCCAGCAGCAGCAGCAGCAGGAGAGGTAATTAATCAGCAACCCTCCTGCTAAGGGTAGACAGCTGCTCGTTCCACCCCCCCCCCCCGCCTTAATTGGTTCTCCTCCCTTCCAACGGTGTTGAGGCGGGTGGGAACAGCCGGGGGTTGAGGGTACTGTGCTAAAAGAGGTGGAGTTATGCAGATCTAAAACGCGTGGATTGCAGCAGCAGCAAGCCGAAAAGTGCAGGCATGTGAGGGATCTAGAGGTTGACAGCATGTCTTCTTAACGGGAGTCCAGGTGGCCATCTCCACAAATGGACTTTTCAGAATCCTTGGGTGGCACCGTAGTCGGAAACCAATTCTGGTTATCGCTTCTCGGCCTTTTGGCTAAGATCAAGTGTAGTATCTGTTCTTATCAGTTTAATATCTGATACGTCCCCTATCTGGGGACCATATATTAAATGGATTTTTAGAACAGGGAGATGGAAAAAGAGCTTGCTCTGTCCACTCCACGCATTGACCTGGTATTGCAGTATCTCCAGGACCGGTGCAGCCCTTCTTTAATGCAGTTTCTAAAATCAGAAAGAATTGAATTCAATGCTTTTTGTTCATTTTGCTTGTTTGTCGGATTTTGGGATGGATTCTTTGGCTTTGCTTTTCTTCTCCTCATTGGATTTTTCATGTTAAAAGTTGCAGAAGCCAGATGACAAGCTCATTTTGGTTCAACTTCAGCAACTGTGCATTGCATTGCCATGTAATGTAATGTAATGCAATGCTATCTATCTAGCTCTCCCTCTATACTTCCTTTTGGATAAACAGACATATTAGGCAAGCATTTTGGAGCTTTCACCTAAATAACTACAGGTGGTGAGATAAGCTGCACAATATAATTGACCTTTCAGTATATTGTTGCACACACACCATCTATTTAGCAAATGCCCTTGTTATCAACAGCAGCCTTTTAAACTCACCTGAGCTAACAGGTATGTGAGCTGGTTACTCTGCTGCGCTTAAAATTTCTTTTTTGGTTTGCTACAATGCCTTTTCTGAAACGTTGTCTCCCTCTGCTGGAACACTGACTTCTTTCATTTAATGCCTGCAGACTATAAAAGAGAAACCAACCCAAAAAGTTTGGTTGATTAGTCTGTGGCATTCTTTTAAACTGTTGCTTATGGCGGTCTCTGTGAGCTTCTCAGTGACATTCAGCCATCCAGGTATCCCGCCTGCAGTAGACGGAATGTGGCAATGGAACGCTGGCTGCGCGTGTCATAATAGGCTCTGAGCCTTTATATACCTGCGCACAGCAGCAGCCACCTTCAGTCTGCTGCTGGACAGCCAGCAGCAGCAGCAGCAGGAGAGGTAATTAATCAGCAACCCTCCTGCTAAGGGTAGACAGCTGCTCGTTCCACCCCCCCCCTGCCTTAATTGGTTCTCCTCCCTTCCAACGGTGTTGAGGCGGGTGGGAACAGCCGGGGGTTGAGGGTACTGTGCTAAAAGAGGTGGAGTTATGCAGATCTAAAACGCGTGGATTGCAGCAGCAGCAAGCCGAAAAGTGCAGGCATGTGAGGGATCTAGAGGTTGACAGCATGTCTTCTTAACGGGAGTCCAGGTGGCCATCTCCACAAATGGACTTTTCAGAATCCTTGGGTGGCACCGTAGTCGGAAACCAATTCTGGTTATCGCTTCTCGGCCTTTTGGCTAAGATCAAGTGTAGTATCTGTTCTTATCAGTTTAATATCTGATACGTCCCCTATCTGGGGACCATATATTAAATGGATTTTTAGAACAGGGAGATGGAAAAAGAGCTTGCTCTGTCCACTCCACGCATTGACCTGGTATTGCAGTATCTCCAGGACCGGTGCACCCCTTCTTTAATGCAGTTTCTAAAATCAGAAAGAATTGAATTCAATGCTTTTTGTTCATTTTGCTTGTTTGTCGGATTTTGGGATGGACTCTTTGGCTTTGCTTTTCTTCTCCTCATTGGATTTTTCATGTTAAAAGTTGCAGAAGCCAGATGACAAGCTCATTTTGGTTCAACTTCAGCAACTGTGCATTGCATTGCCATGTAATGTAATGTAATGCAATGCTATCTATCTAGCTCTCCCTCTATACTTCCTTTTGGATAAACAGACATATTAGGCAAGCATTTTGGAGCTTTCACCTAAATAACTACAGGTGGTGAGATAAGCTGCACAATATAATTGACCTTTCAGTATATTGTTGCACACACACCATCTATTTAGCAAATGCCCTTGTTATCAACAGCAGCCTTTTAAACTCACCTGAGCTAACAGGTATGTGAGCTGGTTACTCTGCTGCGCTTAAAATTTCTTTTTTGGTTTGCTACAATGCCTTTTCTGAAACGTTGTCTCCCTCTGCTGGAACACTGACTTCTTTCATTTAATGCCTGCAGACTATAAAATATAAATCAACCCAAAAAGTTTGGTTGATTAGTCTGTGGCATTCTTTTAAACTGTTGCTTATGGCGGTCTCTGTGAGCTTCTCAGTGACATTCAGCCATCCAGGTATCCTGCCTGCAGTAGACGGAATGTGGCAATGGAACGCTGGCTGCGCGTGTCATAATAGGCTCTGAGCCTTTATATACCTGCGCACAGCAGCAGCCACCTTCAGTCTGCTGCTGGACAGCCAGCAGCAGCAGCAGCAGGAGAGGTAATTAATCAGCAACCCTCCTGCTAAGGGTAGACAGCTGCTCGTTCCACCCCCCCCCCGCCTTAATTGGTTCTCCTCCCTTCCAACGGTGTTGAGGCGGGTGGGAACAGCCGGGGGTTGAGGGTACTGTGCTAAAAGAGGTGGAGTTATGCAGATCTAAAACGCGTGGATTGCAGCAGCAGCAAGCCGAAAAGTGCAGGCATGTGAGGGATCTAGAGGTTGACAGCATGTCTTCTTAACGGGAGTCCAGGTGGCCATCTCCACAAATGGACTTTTCAGAATCCTTGGGTGGCACCGTAGTCGGAAACCAATTCTGGTTATCGCTTCTCGGCCTTTTGGCTAAGATCAAGTGTAGTATCTGTTCTTATCAGTTTAATATCTGATACGTCCCCTATCTGGGGACCATATATTAAATGGATTTTTAGAACAGGGAGATGGAAAAAGAGCTTGCTCTGTCCACTCCACGCATTGACCTGGTATTGCAGTATCTCCAGGACCGGTGCACCCCTTCTTTAATGCAGTTTCTAAAATCAGAAAGAATTGAATTCAATGCTTTTTGTTCATTTTGCTTGTTTGTCGGATTTTGGGATGGACTCTTTGGCTTTGCTTTTCTTCTCCTCATTGGATTTTTCATGTTAAAAGTTGCAGAAGCCAGATGACAAGCTCATTTTGGTTCAACTTCAGCAACTGTGCATTGCATTGCCATGTAATGTAATGTAATGCAATGCTATCTATCTAGCTCTCCCTCTATACTTCCTTTTGGATAAACAGACATATTAGGCAAGCATTTTGGAGCTTTCACCTAAATAACTACAGGTGGTGAGATAAGCTGCACAATATAATTGACCTTTCAGTATATTGTTGCACACACACCATCTATTTAGCAAATGCCCTTGTTATCAACAGCAGCCTTTTAAACTCACCTGAGCTAACAGGTATGTGAGCTGGTTACTCTGCTGCGCTTAAAATTTCTTTTTTGGTTTGCTACAATGCCTTTTCTGAAACGTTGTCTCCCTCTGCTGGAACACTGACTTCTTTCATTTAATGCCTGCAGACTATAAAAGAGAAACCAACCCAAAAAGTTTGGTTGATTAGTCTGTGGCATTCTTTTAAACTGTTGCTTATGGCGGTCTCTGTGAGCTTCTCAGTGACATTCAGCCATCCAGGTATCCCGCCTGCAGTAGACGGAATGTGGCAATGGAACGCTGGCTGCGCGTGTCATAATAGGCTCTGAGCCTTTATATACCTGCGCACAGCAGCAGCCACCTTCAGTCTGCTGCTGGACAGCCAGCAGCAGCAGCAGCAGGAGAGGTAATTAATCAGCAACCCTCCTGCTAAGGGTAGACAGCTGCTCGTTCCACCCCCCCCCCCCGCCTTAATTGGTTCTCCTCCCTTCCAACGGTGTTGAGGCGGGTGGGAAGAGCCGGGGGTTGAGGGTACTGTGCTAAAAGAGGTGGAGTTATGCAGATCTAAAACGCGTGGATTGCAGCAGCAGCAAGCCGAAAAGTGCAGGCATGTGAGGGATCTAGAGGTTGACAGCATGTCTTCTTAACGGGAGTCCAGGTGGCCATCTCCACAAATGGACTTTTCAGAATCCTTGGGTGGCACCGTAGTCGGAAACCAATTCTGGTTATCGCTTCTCGGCCTTTTGGCTAAGATCAAGTGTAGTATCTGTTCTTATCAGTTTAATATCTGATACGTCCCCTATCTGGGGACCATATATTAAATGGATTTTTAGAACAGGGAGATGGAAAATGAGCTTGCTCTGTCCACTCCACGCATTGACCTGGTATTGCAGTATCTCCAGGACCGGTGCACCCCTTCTTTAATGCAGTTTCTAAAATCAGAAAGAATTGAATTCAATGCTTTTTGTTCATTTTGCTTGTTTGTCGGATTTTGGGATGGACTCTTTGGCTTTGCTTTTCTTCTCCTCATTGGATTTTTCATGTTAAAAGTTGCAGAAGCCAGATGACAAGCTCATTTTGGTTCAACTTCAGCAACTGTGCATTGCATTGCCATGTAATGTAATGTAATGCAATGCTATCTATCTAGCTCTCCCTCTATACTTCCTTTTGGATAAACAGACATATTAGGCAAGCATTTTGGAGCTTTCACCTAAATAACTACAGGTGGTGAGATAAGCTGCACAATATAATTGACCTTTCAGTATATTGTTGCACACACACCATCTATTTAGCAAATGCCCTTGTTATCAACAGCAGCCTTTTAAACTCACCTGAGCTAACAGGTATGTGAGCTGGTTACTCTGCTGCGCTTAAAATTTCTTTTTTGGTTTGCTACAATGCCTTTTCTGAAACGTTGTCTCCCTCTGCTGGAACACTGACTTCTTTCATTTAATGCCTGCAGACTATAAAAGAGAAACCAACCCAAAAAGTTTGGTTGATTAGTCTGTGGCATTCTTTTAAACTGTTGCTTATGGCGGTCTCTGTGAGCTTCTCAGTGACATTCAGCCATCCAGGTATCCCGCCTGCAGTAGACGGAATGTGGCAATGGAACGCTGGCTGCGCGTGTCATAATAGGCTCTGAGCCTTTATATACCTGCACACAGCAGCAGCCACCTTCAGTCTGCTGCTGGACAGCCAGCAGCAGCAGCAGCAGGAGAGGTAATTAATCAGCAACCCTCCTGCTAAGGGTAGACAGCTGCTCGTTCCACCCCCCCCCCCGCCTTAATTGGTTCTCCTCCCTTCCAACGGTGTTGAGGCGGGTGGGAACAGCCGGGGGTTGAGGGTACTGTGCTAAAAGAGGTGGAGTTATGCAGATCTAAAACGCGTGGATTGCAGCAGCAGCAAGCCGAAAAGTGCAGGCATGTGAGGGATCTAGAGGTTGACAGCATGTCTTCTTAACGGGAGTCCAGGTGGCCATCTCCACAAATGGACTTTTCAGAATCCTTGGGTGGCACCGTAGTTGGAAACCAATTCTGGTTATCTCTTCTCGGCCTTTTGGCTAAGATCAAGTGTAGTATCTGTTCTTATCAGTTTAATATCTGATACGTCCCCTATCTGGGGACCATATATTAAATGGATTTTTAGAACAGGGAGATGGAAAAAGAGCTTGCTCTGTCCACTCCACGCATTGACCTGGTATTGCAGTATCTCCAGGACCGGTGCACCCCTTCTTTAATGCAGTTTCTAAAATCAGAAAGAATTGAATTCAATGCTTTTTGTTCATTTTGCTTGTTTGTCGGATTTTGGGATGGACTCTTTGGCTTTGCTTTTCTTCTCCTCATTGGATTTTTCATGTTAAAAGTTGCAGAAGCCAGATGTCAAGCTCATTTTGGTTCAACTTCAGCAACTGTGCATTGCATTGCCATGTAATGTAATGTAATGCAATGCTATCTATCTAGCTCTCCCTCTATACTTCCTTTTGGATAAACAGACATATTAGGCAAGCATTTTGGAGCTTTCACCTAAATAACTACAGGTGGTGAGATAAGCTGCACAATATAATTGACCTTTCAGTATATTGTTGCACACACACCATCTATTTAGCAAATGCCCTTGTTATCAACAGCAGCCTTTTAAACTCACCTGAGCTAACAGGTATGTGAGCTGGTTACTCTGCTGCGCTTAAAATTTCTTTTTTGGTTTGCTACAATGCCTTTTCTGAAACGTTGTCTCCCTCTGCTGGAACACTGACTTCTTTCATTTAATGCCTGCAGACTATAAAAGAGAAACCAACCCAAAAAGTTTGGTTGATTAGTCTGTGGCATTCTTTTAAACTGTTGCTTATGGCGGTCTCTGTGAGCTTCTCAGTGACATTCAGCCATCCAGGTATCCCGCCTGCAGTAGACGGAATGTGGCAATGGAACGCTGGCTGCGCGTGTCATAATAGGCTCTGAGCCTTTATATACCTGCGCACAGCAGCAGCCACCTTCAGTCTGCTGCTGGACAGCCAGCAGCAGCAGCAGCAGGAGAGGTAATTAATCAGCAACCCTCCTGCTAAGGGTAGACAGCTGCTCGTTCCACCCCCCCCCCGCCTTAATTGGTTCTCCTCCCTTCCAACGGTGTTGAGGCGGGTGGGAACAGCCGGGGGTTGAGGGTACTGTGCTAAAAGAGGTGGAGTTATGCAGATCTAAAACGCGTGGATTGCAGCAGCAGCAAGCCGAAAAGTGCAGGCATGTGAGGGATCTAGAGGTTGACAGCATGTCTTCTTAACGGGAGTCCAGGTGGCCATCTCCACAAATGGACTTTTCAGAATCCTTGGGTGGCACCGTAGTCGGAAACCAATTCTGGTTATCGCTTCTCGGCCTTTTGGCTAAGATCAAGTGTAGTATCTGTTCTTATCAGTTTAATATCTGATACGTCCCCTATCTGGGGACCATATATTAAATGGATTTTTAGAACAGGGAGATGGAAAAAGAGCTTGCTCTGTCCACTCCACGCATTGACCTGGTATTGCAGTATCTCCAGGACCGGTGCACCCCTTCTTTAATGCAGTTTCTAAAATCAGAAAGAATTGAATTCAATGCTTTTTGTTCATTTTGCTTGTTTGTCGGATTTTGGGATGGACTCTTTGGCTTTGCTTTTCTTCTCCTCATTGGATTTTTCATGTTAAAAGTTGCAGAAGCCAGATGACAAGCTCATTTTGGTTCAACTTCAGCAACTGTGCATTGCATTGCCATGTAATGTAATGTAATGCAATGCTATCTATCTAGCTCTCCCTCTATACTTCCTTTTGGATAAACAGACATATTAGGCAAGCATTTTGGAGCTTTCACCTAAATAACTACAGGTGGTGAGATAAGCTGCACAATATAATTGACCTTTCAGTATATTGTTGCACACACACCATCTATTTAGCAAATGCCCTTGTTATCAACAGCAGCCTTTTAAACTCACCTGAGCTAACAGGTATGTGAGCTGGTTACTCTGCTGCGCTTAAAATTTCTTTTTTGGTTTGCTACAATGCCTTTTCTGAAACGTTGTCTCCCTCTGCTGGAACACTGACTTCTTCCATTTAATGCCTGCAGACTATAAAAGAGAAACCAACCCAAAAAGTTTGGTTGATTAGTCTGTGGCATTCTTTTAAACTGTTGCTTATGGCGGTCTCTGTGAGCTTCTCAGTGACATTCAGCCATCCAGGTATCCCGCCTGCAGTAGACGGAATGTGGCAATGGAACGCTGGCTGCGCGTGTCATAATAAGCTCTGAGCCTTTATATACCTGCGCACAGCAGCAGCCACCTTCAGTCTGCTGCTGGACAGCCAGCAGCAGCAGCAGGAGAGGTAATTAATCAGCAACCCTCCTGCTAAGGGTAGACAGCTGCTCGTTCCACCCCCCCCCCGCCTTAATTGGTTCTCCTCCCTTCCAACGGTGTTGAGGCGGGTGGGAACAGCCGGGGGTTGAGGGTACTGTGCTAAAAGAGGTGGAGTTATGCAGATCTAAAACGCGTGGATTGCAGCAGCAGCAAGCCGAAAAGTGCAGGCATGTGAGGGATCTAGAGGTTGACAGCATGTCTTCTTAACGGGAGTCCAGGTGGCCATCTCCACAAATGGACTTTTCAGAATCCTTGGGTGGCACCGTAGTCGGAAACCAATTCTGGTTATCGCTTCCCGGCCTTTTGGCTAAGATCAAGTGTAGTATCTGTTCTTATCAGTTTAATATCTGATACGTCCCCTATCTGGGGACCATATATTAAATGGATTTTTAGAACAGGGAGATGGAAAAAGAGCTTGCTCTGTCCACTCCACGCATTGACCTGGTATTGCAGTATCTCCAGGACCGGTGCACCCCTTCTTTAATGCAGTTTCTAAAATCAGAAAGAATTGAATTCAATGCTTTTTGTTCATTTTGCTTGTTTGTCGGATTTTGGGATGGACTCTTTGGCTTTGCTTTTCTTCTCCTCATTGGATTTTTCATGTTAAAAGTTGCAGAAGCCAGATGACAAGCTCATTTTGGTTCAACTTCAGCAACTGTGCATTGCATTGCCATGTAATGTAATGTAATGCAATGCTATCTATCTAGCTCTCCCTCTATACTTCCTTTTGGATAAACAGACATATTAGGCAAGCATTTTGGAGCTTTCACCTAAATAACTACAGGTGGTGAGATAAGCTGCACAATATAATTGACCTTTCAGTATATTGTTGCACACACACCATCTATTTAGCAAATGCCCTTGTTATCAACAGCAGCCTTTTAAACTCACCTGAGCTAACAGGTATGTGAGCTGGTTACTCTGCTGCGCTTAAAATTTCTTTTTTGGTTTGCTACAATGCCTTTTCTGAAACGTTGTCTCCCTCTGCTGGAACACTGACTTCTTTCATTTAATGCCTGCAGACTATAAAAGAGAAACCAACCCAAAAAGTTTGGTTGATTAGTCTGTGGCATTCTTTTAAACTGTTGCTTATGGCGGTCTCTGTGAGCTTCTCAGTGACATTCAGCCATCCAGGTATCCCGCCTGCAGTAGACGGAATGTGGCAATGGAACGCTGGCTGCGCGTGTCATAATAGGCTCTGAGCCTTTATATACCTGCGCACAGCAGCAGCCACCTTCAGTCTGCTGCTGGACAGCCAGCAGCAGCAGCAGCAGGAGAGGTAATTAATCAGCAACCCTCCTGCTAAGGGTAGACAGCTGCTCGTTCCACCCCCCCCCCCGCCTTAATTGGTTCTCCTCCCTTCCAACGGTGTTGAGGCGGGTGGGAACAGCCGGGGGTTGAGGGTACTGTGCTAAAAGAGGTGGAGTTATGCAGATCTAAAACGCGTGGATTGCAGCAGCAGCAAGCCGAAAAGTGCAGGCATGTGAGGGATCTAGAGGTTGACAGCATGTCTTCTTAACGGGAGTCCAGGTGGCCATCTCCACAAATGGACTTTTCAGAATCCTTGGGTGGCACCGTAGTTGGAAACCAATTCTGGTTATCGCTTCTCGGCCTTTTGGCTAAGATCAAGTGTAGTATCTGTTCTTATCAGTTTAATATCTGATACGTCCCCTATCTGGGGACCATATATTAAATGGATTTTTAGAACAGGGAGATGGAAAAAGAGCTTGCTCTGTCCACTCCACGCATTGACCTGGTATTGCAGTATCTCCAGGACCGGTGCACCCCTTCTTTAATGCAGTTTCTAAAATCAGAAAGAATTGAATTCAATGCTTTTTGTTCATTTTGCTTGTTTGTCGGATTTTGGGATGGACTCTTTGGCTTTGCTTTTCTTCTCCTCATTGGATTTTTCATGTTAAAAGTTGCAGAAGCCAGATGTCAAGCTCATTTTGGTTCAACTTCAGCAACTGTGCATTGCATTGCCATGTAATGTAATGTAATGCAATGCTATCTATCTAGCTCTCCCTCTATACTTCCTTTTGGATAAACAGACATATTAGGCAAGCATTTTGGAGCTTTCACCTAAATAACTACAGGTGGTGAGATAAGCTGCACAATATAATTGACCTTTCAGTATATTGTTGCACACACACCATCTATTTAGCAAATGCCCTTGTTATCAACAGCAGCCTTTTAAACTCACCTGAGCTAACAGGTATGTGAGCTGGTTACTCTGCTGCGCTTAAAATTTCTTTTTTGGTTTGCTACAATGCCTTTTCTGAAACGTTGTCTCCCTCTGCTGGAACACTGACTTCTTTCATTTAATGCCTGCAGACTATAAAAGAGAAACCAACCCAAAAAGTTTGGTTGATTAGTCTGTGGCATTCTTTTAAACTGTTGCTTATGGCGGTCTCTGTGAGCTTCTCAGTGACATTCAGCCATCCAGGTATCCCGCCTGCAGTAGACGGAATGTGGCAATGGAACGCTGGCTGCGCGTGTCATAATAGGCTCTGAGCCTTTATATACCTGCGCACAGCAGCAGCCACCTTCAGTCTGCTGCTGGACAGCCAGCAGCAGCAGCAGCAGGAGAGGTAATTAATCAGCAACCCTCCTGCTAAGGGTAGACAGCTGCTCGTTCCACCCCCCCCCGCCTTAATTGGTTCTCCTCCCTTCCAACGGTGTTGAGGCGGGTGGGAACAGCCGGGGGTTGAGGGTACTGTGCTAAAAGAGGTGGAGTTATGCAGATCTAAAACGCGTGGATTGCAGCAGCAGCAAGCCGAAAAGTGCAGGCATGTGAGGGATCTAGAGGTTGACAGCATGTCTTCTTAACGGGAGTCCAGGTGGCCATCTCCACAAATGGACTTTTCAGAATCCTTGGGTGGCACCGTAGTCGGAAACCAATTCTGGTTATCGCTTCTCGGCCTTTTGGCTAAGATCAAGTGTAGTATCTGTTCTTATCAGTTTAATATCTGATACGTCCCCTATCTGGGGACCATATATTAAATGGATTTTTAGAACAGGGAGATGGAAAAAGAGCTTGCTCTGTCCACTCCACGCATTGACCTGGTATTGCAGTATCTCCAGGACCGGTGCACCCCTTCTTTAATGCAGTTTCTAAAATCAGAAAGAATTGAATTCAATGCTTTTTGTTCATTTTGCTTGTTTGTCGGATTTTGGGATGGACTCTTTGGCTTTGCTTTTCTTCTCCTCATTGGATTTTTCATGTTAAAAGTTGCAGAAGCCAGATGACAAGCTCATTTTGGTTCAACTTCAGCAACTGTGCATTGCATTGCCATGTAATGTAATGTAATGCAATGCTATCTATCTAGCTCTCCCTCTATACTTCCTTTTGGATAAACAGACATATTAGGCAAGCATTTTGGAGCTTTCACCTAAATAACTACAGGTGGTGAGATAAGCTGCACAATATAATTGACCTTTCAGTATATTGTTGCACACACACCATCTATTTAGCAAATGCCCTTGTTATCAACAGCAGCCTTTTAAACTCACCTGAGCTAACAGGTATGTGAGCTGGTTACTCTGCTGCGCTTAAAATTTCTTTTTTGGTTTGCTACAATGCCTTTTCTGAAACGTTGTCTCCCTCTGCTGGAACACTGACTTCTTCCATTTAATGCCTGCAGACTATAAAAGAGAAACCAACCCAAAAAGTTTGGTTGATTAGTCTGTGGCATTCTTTTAAACTGTTGCTTATGGCGGTCTCTGTGAGCTTCTCAGTGACATTCAGCCATCCAGGTATCCCGCCTGCAGTAGACGGAATGTGGCAATGGAACGCTGGCTGCGCGTGTCATAATAAGCTCTGAGCCTTTATATACCTGCGCACAGCAGCAGCCACCTTCAGTCTGCTGCTGGACAGCCAGCAGCAGCAGCAGGAGAGGTAATTAATCAGCAACCCTCCTGCTAAGGGTAGACAGCTGCTCGTTCCACCCCCCCCCCGCCTTAATTGGTTCTCCTCCCTTCCAACGGTGTTGAGGCGGGTGGGAACAGCCGGGGGTTGAGGGTACTGTGCTAAAAGAGGTGGAGTTATGCAGATCTAAAACGCGTGGATTGCAGCAGCAGCAAGCCGAAAAGTGCAGGCATGTGAGGGATCTAGAGGTTGACAGCATGTCTTCTTAACGGGAGTCCAGGTGGCCATCTCCACAAATGGACTTTTCAGAATCCTTGGGTGGCACCGTAGTCGGAAACCAATTCTGGTTATCGCTTCCCGTCCTTTTGGCTAAGATCAAGTGTAGTATCTGTTCTTATCAGTTTAATATCTGATACGTCCCCTATCTGGGGACCATATATTAAATGGATTTTTAGAACAGGGAGATGGAAAAAGAGCTTGCTCTGTCCACTCCACGCATTGACCTGGTATTGCAGTATCTCCAGGACCGGTGCACCCCTTCTTTAATGCAGTTTCTAAAATCAGAAAGAATTGAATTCAATGCTTTTTGTTCATTTTGCTTGTTTGTCGGATTTTGGGATGGACTCTTTGGCTTTGCTTTTCTTCTCCTCATTGGATTTTTCATGTTAAAAGTTGCAGAAGCCAGATGACAAGCTCATTTTGGTTCAACTTCAGCAACTGTGCATTGCATTGCCATGTAATGTAATGTAATGCAATGCTATCTATCTAGCTCTCCCTCTATACTTCCTTTTGGATAAACAGACATATTAGGCAAGCATTTTGGAGCTTTCACCTAAATAACTACAGGTGGTGAGATAAGCTGCACAATATAATTGACCTTTCAGTATATTGTTGCACACACACCATCTATTTAGCAAATGCCCTTGTTATCAACAGCAGCCTTTTAAACTCACCTGAGCTAACAGGTATGTGAGCTGGTTACTCTGCTGCGCTTAAAATTTCTTTTTTGGTTTGCTACAATGCCTTTTCTGAAACGTTGTCTCCCTCTGCTGGAACACTGACTTCTTTCATTTAATGCCTGCAGACTATAAAAGAGAAACCAACCCAAAAAGTTTGGTTGATTAGTCTGTGGCATTCTTTTAAACTGTTGCTTATGGCGGTCTCTGTGAGCTTCTCAGTGACATTCAGCCATCCAGGTATCCCGCCTGCAGTAGACGGAATGTGGCAATGGAACGCTGGCTGCGCGTGTCATAATAGGCTCTGAGCCTTTATATACCTGCGCACAGCAGCAGCCACCTTCAGTCTGCTGCTGGACAGCCAGCAGCAGCAGCAGCAGGAGAGGTAATTAATCAGCAACCCTCCTGCTAAGGGTAGACAGCTGCTCGTTCCACCCCCCCCCGCCTTAATTGGTTCTCCTCCCTTCCAACGGTGTTGAGGCGGGTGGGAACAGCCGGGGGTTGAGGGTACTGTGCTAAAAGAGGTGGAGTTATGCAGATCTAAAACGCGTGGATTGCAGCAGCAGCAAGCCGAAAAGTGCAGGCATGTGAGGGATCTAGAGGTTGACAGCATGTCTTCTTAACGGGAGTCCAGGTGGCCATCTCCACAAATGGACTTTTCAGAATCCTTGGGTGGCACCGTAGTCGGAAACCAATTCTGGTTATCGCTTCTCGGCCTTTTGGCTAAGATCAAGTGTAGTATCTGTTCTTATCAGTTTAATATCTGATACGTCCCCTATCTGGGGACCATATATTAAATGGATTTTTAGAACAGGGAGATGGAAAAAGAGCTTGCTCTGTCCACTCCACGCATTGACCTGGTATTGCAGTATCTCCAGGACCGGTGCACCCCTTCTTTAATGCAGTTTCTAAAATCAGAAAGAATTGAATTCAATGCTTTTTGTTCATTTTGCTTGTTTGTCGGATTTTGGGATGGACTCTTTGGCTTTGCTTTTCTTCTCCTCATTGGATTTTTCATGTTAAAAGTTGCAGAAGCCAGATGACAAGCTCATTTTGGTTCAACTTCAGCAACTGTGCATTGCATTGCCATGTAATGTAATGTAATGCAATGCTATCTATCTAGCTCTCCCTCTATACTTCCTTTTGGATAAACAGACATATTAGGCAAGCATTTTGGAGCTTTCACCTAAATAACTACAGGTGGTGAGATAAGCTGCACAATATAATTGACCTTTCAGTATATTGTTGCACACACACCATCTATTTAGCAAATGCCCTTGTTATCAACAGCAGCCTTTTAAACTCACCTGAGCTAACAGGTATGTGAGCTGGTTACTCTGCTGCGCTTAAAATTTATTTTTTTTTGGTTTGCTACAATGCCTTTTCTGAAACGTTGTCTCCCTCTGCTGGAACACTGACTTCTTTCATTTAATGCCTGCAGACTATAAAAGAGAAACCAACCCAAAAAGTTTGGTTGATTAGTCTGTGGCATTCTTTTAAACTGTTGCTTATGGCGGTCTCTGTGAGCTTCTCAGTGACATTCAGCCATCCAGGTATCCCGCCTGCAGTAGACGGAATGTGGCAATGGAACGCTGGCTGCGCGTGTCATAATAGGCTCTGAGCCTTTATATACCTGCGCACAGCAGCAGCCACCTTCAGTCTGCTGCTGGACAGCCAGCAGCAGCAGCAGCAGGAGAGGTAATTAATCAGCAACCCTCCTGCTAAGGGTAGACAGCTGCTCGTTCCACCCCCCCCCCGCCTTAATTGGTTCTCCTCCCTTCCAACGGTGTTGAGGCGGGTGGGAACAGCCGGGGGTTGAGGGTACTGTGCTAAAAGAGGTGGAGTTATGCAGATCTAAAACGCGTGGATTGCAGCAGCAGCAAGCCGAAAAGTGCAGGCATGTGAGGGATCTAGAGGTTGACAGCATGTCTTCTTAACGGGAGTCCAGGTGGCCATCTCCACAAATGGACTTTTCAGAATCCTTGGGTGGCACCGTAGTCGGAAACCAATTCTGGTTATCGCTTCTCGGCCTTTTGGCTAAGATCAAGTGTAGTATCTGTTCTTATCAGTTTAATATCTGATACGTCCCCTATCTGGGGACCATATATTAAATGGATTTTTAGAACAGGGAGATGGAAAAAGAGCTTGCTCTGTCCACTCCACGCATTGACCTGGTATTGCAGTATCTCCAGGACCGGTGCACCCCTTCTTTAATGCAGTTTCTAAAATCAGAAAGAATTGAATTCAATGCTTTTTGTTCATTTTGCTTGTTTGTCGGATTTTGGGATGGACTCTTTGGCTTTGCTTTTCTTCTCCTCATTGGATTTTTCATGTTAAAAGTTGCAGAAGCCAGATGACAAGCTCATTTTGGTTCAACTTCAGCAACTGTGCATTGCATTGCCATGTAATGTAATGTAATGCAATGCTATCTATCTAGCTCTCCCTCTATACTTCCTTTTGGATAAACAGACATATTAGGCAAGCATTTTGGAGCTTTCACCTAAATAACTACAGGTGGTGAGATAAGCTGCACAATATAATTGACCTTTCAGTATATTGTTGCACACACACCATCTATTTAGCAAATGCCCTTGTTATCAACAGCAGCCTTTTAAACTCACCTGAGCTAACAGGTATGTGAGCTGGTTACTCTGCTGCGCTTAAAATTTCTTTTTTGGTTTGCTACAATGCCTTTTCTGAAACGTTGTCTCCCTCTGCTGGAACACTGACTTCTTTCATTTAATGCCTGCAGACTATAAAAGAGAAACCAACCCAAAAAGTTTGGTTGATTAGTCTGTGGCATTCTTTTAAACTGTTGCTTATGGCGGTCTCTGTGAGCTTCTCAGTGACATTCAGCCATCCAGGTATCCCGCCTGCAGTAGACGGAATGTGGCAATGGAACGCTGGCTGCGCGTGTCATAATAGGCTCTGAGCCTTTATATACCTGCGCACAGCAGCAGCCACCTTCAGTCTGCTGCTGGACAGCCAGCAGCAGCAGCAGCAGGAGAGGTAATTAATCAGCAACCCTCCTGCTAAGGGTAGACAGCTGCTCGTTCTACCCCCCCCCCGCCTTAATTGGTTCTCCTCCCTTCCAACGGTGTTGAGGCGGGTGGGAACAGCCGGGGGTTGAGGGTACTGTGCTAAAAGAGGTGGAGTTATGCAGATCTAAAACGCGTGGATTGCAGCAGCAGCAAGCCGAAAAGTGCAGGCATGTGAGGGATCTAGAGGTTGACAGCATGTCTTCTTAACGGGAGTCCAGGTGGCCATCTCCACAAATGGACTTTTCAGAATCCTTGGGTGGCACCGTAGTCGGAAACCAATTCTGGTTATCGCTTCTCGGCCTTTTGGCTAAGATCAAGTGTAGTATCTGTTCTTATCAGTTTAATATCTGATACGTCCCCTATCTGGGGACCATATATTAAATGGATTTTTAGAACAGGGAGATGGAAAAAGAGCTTGCTCTGTCCACTCCACGCATTGACCTGGTATTGCAGTATCTCCAGGACCGGTGCACCCCTTCTTTAATGCAGTTTCTAAAATCAGAAAGAATTGAATTCAATGCTTTTTGTTCATTTTGCTTGTTTGTCGGATTTTGGGATGGACTCTTTGGCTTTGCTTTTCTTCTCCTCATTGGATTTTTCATGTTAAAAGTTGCAGAAGCCAGATGACAAGCTCATTTTGGTTCAACTTCAGCAACTGTGCATTGCATTGCCATGTAATGTAATGTAATGCAATGCTATCTATCTAGCTCTCCCTCTATACTTCCTTTTGGATAAACAGACATATTAGGCAAGCATTTTGGAGCTTTCACCTAAATAACTACAGGTGGTGAGATAAGCTGCACAATATAATTGACCTTTCAGTATATTGTTGCACACACACCATCTATTTAGCAAATGCCCTTGTTATCAACAGCAGCCTTTTAAACTCACCTGAGCTAACAGGTATGTGAGCTGGTTACTCTGCTGCGCTTAAAATTTCTTTTTTGGTTTGCTACAATGCCTTTTCTGAAACGTTGTCTCCCTCTGCTGGAACACTGACTTCTTTCATTTAATGCCTGCAGACTATAAAAGAGAAACCAACCCAAAAAGTTTGGTTGATTAGTCTGTGGCATTCTTTTAAACTGTTGCTTATGGCGGTCTCTGTGAGCTTCTCAGTGACATTCAGCCATCCAGGTATCCCGCCTGCAGTAGACGGAATGTGGCAATGGAACGCTGGCTGCGCGTGTCATAATAGGCTCTGAGCCTTTATATACCTGCGCACAGCAGCAGCCACCTTCAGTCTGCTGCTGGACAGCCAGCAGCAGCAGCAGCAGCAGGAGAGGTAATTAATCAGCAACCCTCCTGCTAAGGGTAGACAGCTGCTCGTTCCACCCCCCCCCCGCCTTAATTGGTTCTCCTCCCTTCCAACGGTGTTGAGGCGGGTGGGAACAGCCGGGGGTTGAGGGTACTGTGCTAAAAGAGGTGGAGTTATGCAGATCTAAAACGCGTGGATTGCAGCAGCAGCAAGCCGAAAAGTGCAGGCATGTGAGGGATCTAGAGGTTGACAGCATGTCTTCTTAACGGGAGTCCAGGTGGCCATCTCCACAAATGGACTTTTCAGAATCCTTGGGTGGCACCGTAGTCGGAAACCAATTCTGGTTATCGCTTCTCGGCCTTTTGGCTAAGATCAAGTGTAGTATCTGTTCTTATCAGTTTAATATCTGATACGTCCCCTATCTGGGGACCATATATTAAATGGATTTTTAGAACAGGGAGATGGAAAAAGAGCTTGCTCTGTCCACTCCACGCATTGACCTGGTATTGCAGTATCTCCAGGACCGGTGCACCCCTTCTTTAATGCAGTTTCTAAAATCAGAAAGAATTGAATTCAATGCTTTTTGTTCATTTTGCTTGTTTGTCGGATTTTGGGATGGACTCTTTGGCTTTGCTTTTCTTCTCCTCATTGGATTTTTCATGTTAAAAGTTGCAGAAGCCAGATGACAAGCTCATTTTGGTTCAACTTCAGCAACTGTGCATTGCATTGCCATGTAATGTAATGTAATGCAATGCTATCTATCTAGCTCTCCCTCTATACTTCCTTTTGGATAAACAGACATATTAGGCAAGCATTTTGGAGCTTTCACCTAAATAACTACAGGTGGTGAGATAAGCTGCACAATATAATTGACCTTTCAGTATATTGTTGCACACACACCATCTATTTAGCAAATGCCCTTGTTATCAACAGCAGCCTTTTAAACTCACCTGAGCTAACAGGTATGTGAGCTGGTTACTCTGCTGCGCTTAAAATTTCTTTTTTGGTTTGCTACAATGCCTTTTCTGAAACGTTGTCTCCCTCTGCTGGAACACTGACTTCTTTCATTTAATGCCTGCAGACTATAAAAGAGAAACCAACCCAAAAAGTTTGGTTGATTAGTCTGTGGCATTCTTTTAAACTGTTGCTTATGGCGGTCTCTGTGAGCTTCTCAGTGACATTCAGCCATCCAGGTATCCCGCCTGCAGTAGACGGAATGTGGCAATGGAACGCTGGCTGCGCGTGTCATAATAGGCTCTGAGCCTTTATATACCTGCGCACAGCAGCAGCCACCTTCAGTCTGCTGCTGGACAGCCAGCAGCAGCAGCAGGAGAGGTAATTAATCAGCAACCCTCCTGCTAAGGGTAGACAGCTGCTCGTTCCACCCCCCCCCCCGCCTTAATTGGTTCTCCTCCCTTCCAACGGTGTTGAGGCGGGTGGGAACAGCCGGGGGTTGAGGGTACTGTGCTAAAAGAGGTGGAGTTATGCAGATCTAAAACGCGTGGATTGCAGCAGCAGCAAGCCGAAAAGTGCAGGCATGTGAGGGATCTAGAGGTTGACAGCATGTCTTCTTAACGGGAGTCCAGGTGGCCATCTCCACAAATGGACTTTTCAGAATCCTTGGGTGGCACCGTAGTCGGAAACCAATTCTGGTTATCGCTTCTCGGCCTTTTGGCTAAGATCAAGTGTAGTATCTTTCGAAAAGGCGGTTTTGGATGTTGGCCGCCCTAGTAGATTGATACATTATGCACACTGGGGTTTAGGCGCTTGTTAGTACGCCAGGTGGCTAATATAGTCATCTGGTGGAAAGCATGGCCCCCCAGGATCGACGCCATTGGGCCGGGGAAGATCGAAAGCCCGAAGTGTGAAGTGCCCCAGGAGTGGTGACCCTGGGGTGCCTTAACTCACTGGGATTGGGAACCCCACTTGAGTTTATGGCACATTTGCACAAGCACTTCAAATTTTCTTTCTTCGCACACACCCTTATTCCGGGCCTTCTGGCCTTAGGATGGGGAATTTTTCAATTCCCGGTTGAAGGTCCGGGCAGTATTATACTGTGAAACCTTCACTATTTATTTAATTTCTTTGTCACTGTGTGTCCACTTATTCACGTGTGTCACGTCCTACTAGGATTTTGTCGGGATGCGGTTCCCTTACGGGTTCCTCTCTTGGCAGGTCTAGGGGGGGAGTGTGTGGCCATCAGGTTCCGCTCCCCCCTGAACCCCCCTGGCTCTCCTCTTTCGGGAGGAGAGCGTTGTTGGCTCCCCTCTTCCGGGAGGGGAGCACAGTCTTTGGCTCCCAGTGCCTTGTTCGGGTGAGAACTCGGGCAGGTGCTGGGGGTATGATTGGGTCGCCTCTGGCTTCGGCTGGAGGTGGCTTTTTGTCCCTGTTCCTCGCTGTGGCCTTTTGGCTCGGAGGGACGGGGAATGGTTTGGGGGACCCTTCTCCTTTTGGAGAGGGTTTCAAGAAGACCAGCATCCTAGTGCACTTTTTTTGTGGCACTTGTCACTTTTTTAAGCGCACTCGGGTTTTGTACACGAATTCGGGCTTTAAATATTTTTTTATCTGTTCTTATCAGTTTAATATCTGATACGTCCCCTATCTGGGGACCATATATTAAATGGATTTTTAGAACAGGGAGATGGAAAAAGAGCTTGCTCTGTCCACTCCACGCATTGACCTGGTATTGCAGTATCTCCAGGACCGGTGCACCCCTTCTTTAATGCAGTTTCTAAAATCAGAAAGAATTGAATTCAATGCTTTTTGTTCATTTTGCTTGTTTGTCGGATTTTGGGATGGACTCTTTGGCTTTGCTTTTCTTCTCCTCATTGGATTTTTCATGTTAAAAGTTGCAGAAGCCAGATGACAAGCTCATTTTGGTTCAACTTCAGCGACTGTGCATTGCATTGCCATGTAATGTAATGTAATGCAATGCTATCTATCTAGCTCTCCCTCTATACTTCCTTTTGGATAAACAGACATATTAGGCAAGCATTTTGGAGCTTTCACCTAAATAACTACAGGTGGTGAGATAAGCTGCACAATATAATTGACCTTTCAGTATATTGTTGCACACACACCATCTATTTAGCAAATGCCCTTGTTATCAACAGCAGCCTTTTAAACTCACCTGAGCTAACAGGTATGTGAGCTGGTTACTCTGCTGCGCTTAAAATTTCTTTTTTGGTTTGCTACAATGCCTTTTCTGAAACGTTGTCTCCCTCTGCTGGAACACTGACTTCTTTCATTTAATGCCTGCAGACTATAAAAGAGAAACCAACCCAAAAAGTTTGGTTGATTAGTCTGTGGCATTCTTTTAAACTGTTGCTTATGGCGGTCTCTGTGAGCTTCTCAGTGACATTCAGCCATCCAGGTATCCCGCCTGCAGTAGACGGAATGTGGCAATGGAACGCTGGCTGCGCGTGTCATAATAGGCTCTGAGCCTTTATATACCTGCGCACAGCAGCAGCCACCTTCAGTCTGCTGCTGGACAGCCAGCAGCAGCAGCAGCAGGAGAGGTAATTAATCAGCAACCCTCCTGCTAAGGGTAGACAGCTGCTCGTTCCACCCCCCCCCCCCCCGCCTTAATTGGTTCTCCTCCCTTCCAACGGTGTTGAGGCGGGTGGGAACAGCCGGGGATTGAGGGTACTGTGCTAAAAGAGGTGGAGTTATGCAGATCTAAAACGCGTGGATTGCAGCAGCAGCAAGCCGAAAAGTGCAGGCATGTGAGGGATCTAGAGGTTGACAGCATGTCTTCTTAACGGGAGTCCAGGTGGCCATCTCCACAAATGGACTTTTCAGAATCCTTGGGTGGCACCGTAGTCGGAAACCAATTCTGGTTATCGCTTCTCGGCCTTTTGGCTAAGATCAAGTGTAGTATCTGTTCTTATCAGTTTAATATCTGATACGTCCCCTATCTGGGGACCATATATTAAATGGATTTTTAGAACAGGGAGATGGAAAAAGAGCTTGCTCTGTCCACTCCACGCATTGACCTGGTATTGCAGTATCTCCAGGACCGGTGCACCCCTTCTTTAATGCAGTTTCTAAAATCAGAAAGAATTGAATTCAATGCTTTTTGTTCATTTTGCTTGTTTGTCGGATTTTGGGATGGACTCTTTGGCTTTGCTTTTCTTCTCCTCATTTGATTTTTCATGTTAAAAGTTGCAGAAGCCAGATGACAAGCTCATTTTGGTTCAACTTCAGCAACTGTGCATTGCATTGCCATGTAATGTAATGTAATACAATGCTATCTATCTAGCTCTCCCTCTATACTTCCTTTTGGATAAACAGACATATTAGGCAAGCATTTTGGAGCTTTCACCTAAATAACTACAGGTGGTGAGATAAGCTGCACAATATAATTGACCTTTCAGTATATTGTTGCACATACACCATCTATTTAGCAAATGCCCTTGTTATCAACAGCAGCCTTTTAAACTCACCTGAGCTAACAGGTATGTGAGCTGGTTACTCTGCTGCGCTTAAAATTTCTTTTTTGGTTTGCTACAATGCCTTTTCTGAAACGTTGTCTCCCTCTGCTGGAACACTGACTTCTTTCATTTAATGCCTGCAGACTATAAAAGAGAAACCAACCCAAAAAGTTTGGTTGATTAGTCTGTGGCATTCTTTTAAACTGTTGCTTATGGCGGTCTCTGTGAGCTTCTCAGTGACATTCAGCCATCCAGGTATCCCGCCTGCAGTAGACGGAATGTGGCAATGGAACGCTGGCTGCGCGTGTCATAATAGGCTCTGAGCCTTTATATACCTGCGCACAGCAGCAGCCACCTTCAGTCTGCTGCTGGACAGCCAGCAGCAGCAGCAGCAGGAGAGGTAATTAATCAGCAACCCTCCTGCTAAGGGTAGACAGCTGCTCGTTCCACCCCCCCCCGCCTTAATTGGTTCTCCTCCCTTCCAACGGTGTTGAGGCAGGTGGGAACAGCCGGGGGTTGAGGGTACTGTGCTAAAAGAGGTGGAGTTATGCAGATCTAAAACGCGTGGATTGCAGCAGCAGCAAGCCGAAAAGTGCAGGCATGTGAGGGATCTAGAGGTTGACAGCATGTCTTCTTAACGGGAGTCCAGGTGGCCATCTCCACAAATGGACTTTTCAGAATCCTTGGGTGGCACCGTAGTCGGAAACCAATTCTGGTTATCGCTTCTCGGCCTTTTGGCTAAGATCAAGTGTAGTATCTGTTCTTATCAGTTTAATATCTGATACGTCCCCTATCTGGGGACCATATATTAAATGGATTTTTAGAACAGGGAGATGGAAAAAGAGCTTGCTCTGTCCACTCCACGCATTGACCTGGTATTGCAGTATCTCCAGGACCGGTGCACCCCTTCTTTAATGCAGTTTCTAAAATCAGAAAGAATTGAATTCAATGCTTTTTGTTCATTTTGCTTGTTTGTCGGATTTTGGGATGGACACTTTGGCTTTGCTTTTCTTCTCCTCATTGGATTTTTCATGTTAAAAGTTGCAGAAGCCAGATGACAAGCTCATTTTGGTTCAACTTCAGCAACTGTGCATTGCATTGCCATGTAATGTAATGTAATGCAATGCTATCTATCTAGCTCTCCCTCTATACTTCCTTTTGGATAAACAGACATATTAGGCAAGCATTTTGGAGCTTTCACCTAAATAACTACAGGTGGTGAGATAAGCTGCACAATATAATTGACCTTTCAGTATATTGTTGCACACACACCATCTATTTAGCAAATGCCCTTGTTATCAACAGCAGCCTTTTAAACTCACCTGAGCTAACAGGTATGTGAGCTGGTTACTCTGCTGCGCTTAAAATTTCTTTTTTGGTTTGCTACAATGCCTTTTCTGAAACGTTGTCTCCCTCTGCTGGAACACTGACTTCTTTCATTTAATGCCTGCAGACTATAAAAGAGAAACCAACCCAAAAAGTTTGGTTGATTAGTCTGTGGCATTCTTTTAAACTGTTGCTTATGGCGGTCTCTGTGAGCTTCTCAGTGACATTCAGCCATCCAGGTATCCCGCCTGCAGTAGACGGAATGTGGCAATGGAACGCTGGCTGCGCGTGTCATAATAGGCTCTGAGCCTTTATATACCTGCGCACAGCAGCAGCCACCTTCAGTCTGCTGCTGGACAGCCAGCAGCAGCAGCAGCAGGAGAGGTAATTAATCAGCAACCCTCCTGCTAAGGGTAGACAGCTGCTCGTTCCACCCCCCCCCGCCTTAATTGGTTCTCCTCCCTTCCAACGGTGTTGAGGCAGGTGGGAACAGCCGGGGGTTGAGGGTACTGTGCTAAAAGAGGTGGAGTTATGCAGATCTAAAACGCGTGGATTGCAGCAGCAGCAAGCCGAAAAGTGCAGGCATGTGAGGGATCTAGAGGTTGACAGCATGTCTTCTTAACGGGAGTCCAGGTGGCCATCTCCACAAATGGACTTTTCAGAATCCTTGGGTGGCACCGTAGTCGGAAACCAATTCTGGTTATCGCTTCTCGGCCTTTTGGCTAAGATCAAGTGTAGTATCTGTTCTTATCAGTTTAATATCTGATACGTCCCCTATCTGGGGACCATATATTAAATGGATTTTTAGAACAGGGAGATGGAAAAAGAGCTTGCTCTGTCCACTCCACGCATTGACCTGGTATTGCAGTATCTCCAGGACCGGTGCACCCCTTCTTTAATGCAGTTTCTAAAATCAGAAAGAATTGAATTCAATGCTTTTTGTTCATTTTGCTTGTTTGTCGGATTTTGGGATGGACACTTTGGCTTTGCTTTTCTTCTCCTCATTGGATTTTTCATGTTAAAAGTTGCAGAAGCCAGATGACAAGCTCATTTTGGTTCAACTTCAGCAACTGTGCATTGCATTGCCATGTAATGTAATGTAATGCAATGCTATCTATCTAGCTCTCCCTCTATACTTCCTTTTGGATAAACAGACATATTAGGCAAGCATTTTGGAGCTTTCACCTAAATAACTACAGGTGGTGAGATAAGCTGCACAATATAATTGACCTTTCAGTATATTGTTGCACACACACCATCTATTTAGCAAATGCCCTTGTTATCAACAGCAGCCTTTTAAACTCACCTGAGCTAACAGGTATGTGAGCTGGTTACTCTGCTGCGCTTAAAATTTCTTTTTTGGTTTGCTACAATGCCTTTTCTGAAACGTTGTCTCCCTCTGCTGGAACACTGACTTCTTTCATTTAATGCCTGCAGACTATAAAAGAGAAACCAACCCAAAAAGTTTGGTTGATTAGTCTGTGGCATTCTTTTAAACTGTTGCTTATGGCGGTCTCTGTGAGCTTCTCAGTGACATTCAGCCATCCAGGTATCCCGCCTGCAGTAGACGGAATGTGGCAATGGAACGCTGGCTGCGCGTGTCATAATAGGCTCTGAGCCTTTATATACCTGCGCACAGCAGCAGCCACCTTCAGTCTGCTGCTGGACAGCCAGCAGCAGCAGCAGCAGGAGAGGTAATTAATCAGCAACCCTCCTGCTAAGGGTAGACAGCTGCTCGTTCCACCCCCCCCCCCCGCCTTAATTGGTTCTCCTCCCTTCCAACGGTGTTGAGGCGGGTGGGAACAGCCGGGGGTTGAGGGTACTGTGCTAAAAGAGGTGGAGTTATGCAGATCTAAAACGCGTGGATTGCAGCAGCAGCAAGTCGAAAAGTGCAGGCATGTGAGGGATCTAGAGGTTGACAGCATGTCTTCTTAACGGGAGTCCAGGTGGCCATCTCCACAAATGGACTTTTCAGAATCCTTAGGTGGCACCGTAGTCGGAAACCAATTCTGGTTATCGCTTCTCGGCCTTTTGGCTAAGATCAAGTGTAGTATCTGTTCTTATCAGTTTAATATCTGATACGTCCCCTATCTGGGGACCATATATTAAATGGATTTTTAGAACAGGGAGATGGAAAAAGAGCTTGCTCTGTCCACTCCACGCATTGACCTGGTATTGCAGTATCTCCAGGACCGGTGCACCCCTTCTTTAATGCAGTTTCTAAAATCAGAAAGAATTGAATTCAATGCTTTTTGTTCATTTTGCTTGTTTGTCGGATTTTGGGATGGACTCTTTGGCTTTGCTTTTCTTCTCCTCATTGGATTTTTCATGTTAAAAGTTGCAGAAGCCAGATGACAAGCTCATTTTGGTTCAACTTCAGCAACTGTGCATTGCATTGCCATGTAATGTAATGTAATGCAATGCTATCTATCTAGCTCTCCCTCTATACTTCCTTTTGGATAAACAGACATATTAGGCAAGCATTTTGGAGCTTTCACCTAAATAACTACAGGTGGTGAGATAAGCTGCACAATATAATTGACCTTTCAGTATATTGTTGCACACACACCATCTATTTAGCAAATGCCCTTGTTATCAACAGCAGCCTTTTAAACTCACCTGAGCTAACAGGTATGTGAGCTGGTTACTCTGCTGCGCTTAAAATTTCTTTTTTGGTTTGCTACAATGCCTTTTCTGAAACGTTGTCTCCCTCTGCTGGAACACTGACTTCTTTCATTTAATGCCTGCAGACTATAAAAGAGAAACCAACCCAAAAAGTTTGGTTGATTAGTCTGTGGCATTCTTTTAAACTGTTGCTTATGGCGGTCTCTGTGAGCTTCTCAGTGACATTCAGCAATCCAGGTATCCCGCCTGCAGTAGACGGAATGTGGCAATGGAACGCTGGCTGCGCGTGTCATAATAGGCTCTGAGCCTTTATATACCTGCGCACAGCAGCAGCCACCTTCAGTCTGCTGCTGGACAGCCAGCAGCAGCAGCAGGAGAGGTAATTAATCAGCAACCCTCCTGCTAAGGGTAGACAGCTGCTCGTTCCACCCCCCCCCCGCCTTAATTGGTTCTCCTCCCTTCCAACGGTGTTGAGGCGGGTGGGAACAGCCGGGGGTTGAGGGTACTGTGCTAAAAGAGGTGGAGTTATGCAGATCTAAAACGCGTGGATTGCAGCAGCAGCAAGCCGAAAAGTGCAGGCATGTGAGGGATCTAGAGGTTGACAGCATGTCTTCTTAACGGGAGTCCAGGTGGCCATCTCCACAAATGGACTTTTCAGAATCCTTGGGTGGCACCGTAGTCGGAAACCAATTCTGGTTATCGCTTCTCGGCCTTTTGGCTAAGATCAAGTGTAGTATCTGTTCTTATCAGTTTAATATCTGATACGTCCCCTATCTGGGGACCATATATTAAATGGATTTTTAGAACAGGGAGATGGAAAAAGAGCTTGCTCTGTCCACTCCAAGCATTGACCTGGTATTGCAGTATCTCCAGGACCGGTGCACCCCTTCTTTAATGCAGTTTCTAAAATCAGAAAGAATTGAATTCAATGCTTTTTGTTCATTTTGCTTGTTTGTCGGATTTTGGGATGGACTCTTTGGCTTTGCTTTTCTTCTCCTCATTGGATTTTTCATGTTAAAAGTTGCAGAAGCCAGATGACAAGCTCATTTTGGTTCAACTTCAGCAACTGTGCATTGCATTGCCATGTAATGTAATGTAATGCAATGCTATCTATCTAGCTCTCCCTCTATACTTCCTTTTGGATAAACAGACATATTAGGCAAGCATTTTGGAGCTTTCACCTAAATAACTACAGGTGGTGAGATAAGCTGCACAATATAATTGACCTTTCAGTATATTGTTGCACACACACCATCTATTTAGCAAATGCCCTTGTTATCAACAGCAGCCTTTTAAACTCACCTGAGCTAACAGGTATGTGAGCTGGTTACTCTGCTGCGCTTAAAATTTCTTTTTTGGTTTGCTACAATGCCTTTTCTGAAACGTTGTCTCCCTCTGCTGGAACACTGACTTCTTTCATTTAATGCCTGCAGACTATAAAAGAGAAACCAACCCAAAAAGTTTGGTTGATTAGTCTGTGGCATTCTTTTAAACTGTTGCTTATGGCGGTCTCTGTGAGCTTCTCAGTGACATTCAGCCATCCAGGTATCCCGCCTGCAGTAGACGGAATGTGGCAATGGAACGCTGGCTGCGCGTGTCATAATAGGCTCTGAGCCTTTATATACCTGCGCACAGCAGCAGCCACCTTCAGTCTGCTGCTGGACAGCCAGCAGCAGCAGCAGCAGGAGAGGTAATTAATCAGCAACCCTCCTGCTAAGGGTAGACAGCTGCTCGTTCCACCCCCCCCCCCGCCTTAATTGGTTCTCCTCCCTTCCAACGGTGTTGAGGCGGGTGGGAACAGCCGGGGGTTGAGGGTACTGTGCTAAAAGAGGTGGAGTTATGCAGATCTAAAACGCGTGGATTGCAGCAGCAGCAAGCCGAAAAGTGCAGGCATGTGAGGGATCTAGAGGTTGACAGCATGTCTTCTTAACGGGAGTCCAGGTGGCCATCTCCACAAATGGACTTTTCAGAATCCTTGGGTGGCACCGTAGTCGGAAACCAATTCTGGTTATCGCTTCTCGGCCTTTTGGCTAAGATCAAGTGTAGTATCTGTTCTTATCAGTTTAATATCTGATACGTCCCCTATCTGGGGACCATATATTAAATGGATTTTTAGAACAGGGAGATGGAAAAAGAGCTTGCTCTGTCCACTCCACGCATTGACCTGGTATTGCAGTATCTCCAGGACCGGTGCACCCCTTCTTTAATGCAGTTTCTAAAATCAGAAAGAATTGAATTCAATGCTTTTTGTTCATTTTGCTTGTTTGTCGGATTTTGGGATGGACTCTTTGGCTTTGCTTTTCTTCTCCTCATTGGATTTTTCATGTTAAAAGTTGCAGAAGCCAGATGACAAGCTCATTTTGGTTCAACTTCAGCAACTGTGCATTGCATTGCCATGTAATGTAATGTAATGCAATGCTATCTATCTAGCTCTCCCTCTATACTTCCTTTTGGATAAACAGACATATTAGGCAAGCATTTTGGAGCTTTCACCTAAATAACTACAGGTGGTGAGATAAGCTGCACAATATAATTGACCTTTCAGTATATTGTTGCACACACACCATCTATTTAGCAAATGCCCTTGTTATCAACAGCAGCCTTTTAAACTCACCTGAGCTAACAGGTATGTGAGCTGGTTACTCTGCTGCGCTTAAAATTTCTTTTTTGGTTTGCTACAATGCCTTTTCTGAAACGTTGTCTCCCTCTGCTGGAACACTGACTTCTTTCATTTAATGCCTGCAGAATATAAAAGAGAAACCAACCCAAAAAGTTTGGTTGATTAGTCTGTGGCATTCTTTTAAACTGTTGCTTATGGCGGTCTCTGTGAGCTTCTCAGTGACATTCAGCCATCCAGGTATCCCGCCTGCAGTAGACGGAATGTGGCAATGGAACGCTGGCTGCGCGTGTCATAATAGGCTCTGAGCCTTTATATACCTGCGCACAGCAGCAGCCACCTTCAGTCTGCTGCTGGACAGCCAGCAGCAGCAGCAGCAGGAGAGGTAATTAATCAGCAACCCTCCTGCTAAGGGTAGACAGCTGCTCGTTCCACCCCCCCCCCGCCTTAATTGGTTCTCCTCCCTTCCAACGGTGTTGAGGCGGGTGGGAACAGCCGGGGGTTGAGGGTACTGTGCTAAAAGAGGTGGAGTTATGCAGATCTAAAACGCGTGGATTGCAGCAGCAGCAAGCCGAAAAGTGCAGGCATGTGAGGGATCTAGAGGTTGACAGCATGTCTTCTTAACGGGAGTCCAGGTGGCCATCTCCACAAATGGACTTTTCAGAATCCTTGGGTGGCACCGTAGTCGGAAACCAATTCTGGTTATCGCTTCTCGGCCTTTTGGCTAAGATCAAGTGTAGTATCTGTTCTTATCAGTTTAATATCTGATACGTCCCCTATCTGGGGACCATATATTAAATGGATTTTTAGAACAGGGAGATGGAAAAAGAGCTTGCTCTGTCCACTCCACGCATTGACCTGGTATTGCAGTATCTCCAGGACCGGTGCACCCCTTCTTTAATGCAGTTTCTAAAATCAGAAAGAATTGAATTCAATGCTTTTTGTTCATTTTGCTTGTTTGTCGGATTTTGGGATGGACTCTTTGGCTTTGCTTTTCTTCTCCTCATTGGATTTTTCATGTTAAAAGTTGCAGAAGCCAGATGACAAGCTCATTTTGGTTCAACTTCAGCAACTGTGCATTGCATTGCCATGTAATGTAATGTAATGCAATGCTATCTATCTAGCTCTCCCTCTATACTTCCTTTTGGATAAACAGACATATTAGGCAAGCATTTTGGAGCTTTCACCTAAATAACTACAGGTGGTGAGATAAGCTGCACAATATAATTGACCTTTCAGTATATTGTTGCACACACACCATCTATTTAGCAAATGCCCTTGTTATCAACAGCAGCCTTTTAAACTCACCTGAGCTAACAGGTATGTGAGCTGGTTACTCTGCTGCGCTTAAAATTTCTTTTTTGGTTTGCTACAATGCCTTTTCTGAAACGTTGTCTCCCTCTGCTGGAACACTGACTTCTTTCATTTAATGCCTGCAGACTATAAAAGAGAAACCAACCCAAAAAGTTTGGTTGATTAGTCTGTGGCATTCTTTTAAACTGTTGCTTATGGCGGTCTCTGTGAGCTTCTCAGTGACATTCAGCCATCCAGGTATCCCGCCTGCAGTAGACGGAATGTGGCAATGGAACGCTGGCTGCGCGTGTCATAATAGGCTCTGAGCCTTTATATACCTGCGCACAGCAGCAGCCACCTTCAGTCTGCTGCTGGACAGCCAGCAGCAGCAGCAGCAGGAGAGGTAATTAATCAGCAACCCTCCTGCTAAGGGTAGACAGCTGCTCGTTCCACCCCCCCCCCGCCTTAATTGGTTCTCCTCCCTTCCAACGGTGTTGAGGCGGGTGGGAACAGCCGGGGGTTGAGGGTACTGTGCTAAAAGAGGTGGAGTTATGCAGATCTAAAACGCGTGGATTGCAGCAGCAGCAAGCCGAAAAGTGCAGGCATGTGAGGGATCTAGAGGTTGACAGCATGTCTTCTTAACGGGAGTCCAGGTGGCCATCTCCACAAATGGACTTTTCAGAATCCTTGGGTGGCACCGTAGTCGGAAACCAATTCTGGTTATCGCTTCTCGGCCTTTTGGCTAAGATCAAGTGTAGTATCTGTTCTTATCAGTTTAATATCTGATACGTCCCCTATCTGGGGACCATATATTAAATGGATTTTTAGAACAGGGAGATGGAAAAAGAGCTTGCTCTGTCCACTCCACGCATTGACCTGGTATTGCAGTATCTCCAGGACCGGTGCACCCCTTCTTTAATGCAGTTTCTAAAATCAGAAAGAATTGAATTCAATGCTTTTTGTTCATTTTGCTTGTTTGTCGGATTTTGGGATGGACTCTTTGGCTTTGCTTTTCTTCTCCTCATTGGATTTTTCATGTTAAAAGTTGCAGAAGCCAGATGACAAGCTCATTTTGGTTCAACTTCAGCAACTGTGCATTGCATTGCCATGTAATGTAATGTAATGCAATGCTATCTATCTAGCTCTCCCTCTATACTTCCTTTTGGATAAACAGACATATTAGGCAAGCATTTTGGAGCTTTCACCTAAATAACTACAGGTGGTGAGATAAGCTGCACAATATAATTGACCTTTCAGTATATTGTTGCACACACAACATCTATTTAGCAAATGCCCTTGTTATCAACAGCAGCCTTTTAAACTCACCTGAGCTAACAGGTATGTGAGCTGGTTACTCTGCTGCGCTTAAAATTTCTTTTTTGGTTTGCTACAATGCCTTTTCTGAAACGTTGTC
Source organism: Phyllobates terribilis (assembly GCF_046119375.1). Lineage (NCBI taxonomy): Eukaryota > Metazoa > Chordata > Amphibia > Anura > Dendrobatidae > Phyllobates > Phyllobates terribilis. Next base: position 8,050,463 of record NW_027362800.1, on the reverse strand, counting down.
TCCCTCTGCTGGAACACTGACTTCTTTCATTTAATGCCTGCAGACTATAAAAGAGAAACCAACCCAAAAAGTTTGGTTGATTAGTCTGTGGCATTCTTTTAAACTGTTGCTTATGGCGGTCTCTGTGAGCTTCTCAGTGACATTCAGCCATCCAGGTATCCCGCCTGCAGTAGACGGAATGTGGCAATGGAACGCTGGCTGCGCGTGTCATAATAGGCTCTGAGCCTTTATATACCTGCGCACAGCAGCAGCCACCTTCAGTCTGCTGCTGGACAGCCAGCAGCAGCAGCAGCAGGAGAGGTAATTAATCAGCAACCCTCCTGCTAAGGGTAGACAGCTGCTCGTTCCACCCCCCCCCCCGCCTTAATTGGTTCTCCTCCCTTCCAACGGTGTTGAGGCGGGTGGGAACAGCCGGGGGTTGAGGGTACTGTGCTAAAAGAGGTGGAGTTATGCAGATCTAAAACGCGTGGATTGCAGCAGCAGCAAGCCGAAAAGTGCAGGCATGTGAGGGATCTAGAGGTTGACAGCATGTCTTCTTAACGGGAGTCCAGGTGGCCATCTCCACAAATGGACTTTTCAGAATCCTTGGGTGGCACCGTAGTCGGAAACCAATTCTGGTTATCGCTTCTCGGCCTTTTGGCTAAGATCAAGTGTAGTATCTGTTCTTATCAGTTTAATATCTGATACGTCCCCTATCTGGGGACCATATATTAAATGGATTTTTAGAACAGGGAGATGGAAAAAGAGCTTGCTCTGTCCACTCCACGCATTGACCTGGTATTGCAGTATCTCCAGGACCGGTGCACCCCTTCTTTAATGCAGTTTCTAAAATCAGAAAGAATTGAATTCAATGCTTTTTGTTCATTTTGCTTGTTTGTCGGATTTTGGGATGGACTCTTTGGCTTTGCTTTTCTTCTCCTCATTGGATTTTTCATGTTAAAAGTTGCAGAAGCCAGATGACAAGCTCATTTTGGTTCAACTTCAGCAACTGTGCATTGCATTGCCATGTAATGTAATGTAATGCAATGCTATCTATCTAGCTCTCCCTCTATACTTCCTTTTGGATAAACAGACATATTAGGCAAGCATTTTGGAGCTTTCACCTAAATAACTACAGGTGGTGAGATAAGCTGCACAATATAATTGACCTTTCAGTATATTGTTGCACACACACCATCTATTTAGCAAATGCCCTTGTTATCAACAGCAGCCTTTTAAACTCACCTGAGCTAACAGGTATGTGAGCTGGTTACTCTGCTGCGCTTAAAATTTCTTTTTTGGTTTGCTACAATGCCTTTTCTGAAACGTTGTCTCCCTCTGCTGGAACACTGACTTCTTTCATTTAATGCCTGCAGACTATAAAAGAGAAACCAACCCAAAAAGTTTGGTTGATTAGTCTGTGGCATTCTTTTAAACTGTTGCTTATGGCGGTCTCTGTGAGCTTCTCAGTGACATTCAGCCATCCAGGTATCCCGCCTGCAGTAGACGGAATGTGGCAATGGAACGCTGGCTGCGCGTGTCATAATAGGCTCTGAGCCTTTATATACCTGCGCACAGCAGCAGCCACCTTCAGTCTGCAGCTGGACAGCCAGCAGCAGCAGCAGCAGGAGAGGTAATTAATCAGCAACCCTCCTGCTAAGGGTAGACAGCTGCTCGTTCCACCCCCCCCGCCTTAATTGGTTCTCCTCCCTTCCAACGGTGTTGAGGCGGGTGGGAACAGCCGGGGGTTGAGGGTACTGTGCTAAAAGAGGTGGAGTTATGCAGATCTAAAACGCGTGGATTGCAGCAGCAGCAAGCCGAAAAGTGCAGGCATGTGAGGGATCTAGAGGTTGACAGCATGTCTTCTTAACGGGAGTCCAGGTGGCCATCTCCACAAATGGACTTTTCAGAATCCTTGGGTGGCACCGTAGTCGGAAACCAATTCTGGTTATCGCTTCTCGGCCTTTTGGCTAAGATCAAGTGTAGTATCTGTTCTTATCAGTTTAATATCTGATACGTCCCCTATCTGGGGACCATATATTAAATGGATTTTTAGAACAGGGAGATGGAAAAAGAGCTTGCTCTGTCCATTCCACGCATTGACCTGGTATTGCAGTATCTCCAGGACCGGTGCACCCCTTCTTTAATGCAGTTTCTAAAATCAGAAAGAATTGAATTCAATGCTTTTTGTTCATTTTGCTTGTTTGTCGGATTTTGGGATGGACTCTTTGGCTTTGCTTTTCTTCTCCTCATTGGATTTTTCATGTTAAAAGTTGCAGAAGCCAGATGACAAGCTCATTTTGGTTCAACTTCAGCAACTGTGCATTGCATTGCCATGTAATGTAATGTAATGCAATGCTATCTATCTAGCTCTCCCTCTATACTTCCTTTTGGATAAACAGACATATTAGGCAAGCATTTTGGAGCTTTCACCTAAATAACTACAGGTGGTGAGATAAGCTGCACAATATAATTGACCTTTCAGTATATTGTTGCACACACAACATCTATTTAGCAAATGCCCTTGTTATCAACAGCAGCCTTTTAAACTCACCTGAGCTAACAGGTATGTGAGCTGGTTACTCTGCTGCGCTTAAAATTTCTTTTTTGGTTTGCTACAATGCCTTTTCTGAAACGTTGTCTCCCTCTGCTGGAACACTGACTTCTTTCATTTAATGCCTGCAGACTATAAAAGAGAAACCAACCCAAAAAGTTTGGTTGATTAGTCTGTGGCATTCTTTTAAACTGTTGCTTATGGCGGTCTCTGTGAGCTTCTCAGTGACATTCAGCCATCCAGGTATCCCGCCTGCAGTAGACGGAATGTGGCAATGGAACGCTGGCTGCGCGTGTCATAATAGGCTCTGAGCCTTTATATACCTGCGCACAGCAGCAGCCACCTTCAGTCTGCTGCTGGACAGCCAGCAGCAGCAGCAGCAGGAGAGGTAATTAATCAGCAACCCTCCTGCTAAGGGTAGACAGCTGCTCGTTCCACCCCCCCCCCCGCCTTAATTGGTTCTCCTCCCTTCCAACGGTGTTGAGGCGGGTGGGAACAGCCGGGGGTTGAGGGTACTGTGCTAAAAGAGGTGGAGTTATGCAGATCTAAAACGCGTGGATTGCAGCAGCAGCAAGCCGAAAAGTGCAGGCATGTGAGGGATCTAGAGGTTGACAGCATGTCTTCTTAACGGGAGTCCAGGTGGCCATCTCCACAAATGGACTTTTCAGAATCCTTGGGTGGCACCGTAGTCGGAAACCAATTCTGGTTATCGCTTCTCGGCCTTTTGGCTAAGATCAAGTGTAGTATCTGTTCTTATCAGTTTAATATCTGATACGTCCCCTATCTGGGGACCATATATTAAATGGATTTTTAGAACAGGGAGATGGAAAAAGAGCTTGCTCTGTCCACTCCACGCATTGACCTGGTATTGCAGTATCTCCAGGACCGGTGCACCCCTTCTTTAATGCAGTTTCTAAAATCAGAAAGAATTGAATTCAATGCTTTTTGTTCATTTTGCTTGTTTGTCAGATTTTGGGATGGACTCTTTGGCTTTGCTTTTCTTCTCCTCATTGGATTTTTCATGTTAAAAGTTGCAGAAGCCAGATGACAAGCTCATTTTGGTTCAACTTCAGCAACTGTGCATTGCATTGCCATGTAATGTAATGTAATGCAATGCTATCTATCTAGCTCTCCCTCTATACTTCCTTTTGGATAAACAGACATATTAGGCCAGCATTTTGGAGCTTTCACCTAAATAACTACAGGTGGTGAGATAAGCTGCACAATATAATTGACCTTTCAGTATATTGTTGCACACACACCATCTATTTAGCAAATGCCCTTGTTATCAACAGCAGCCTTTTAAACTCACCTGAGCTAACAGGTATGTGAGCTGGTTACTCTGCTGCGCTTAAAATTTCTTTTTTGGTTTGCTACAATGCCTTTTCTGAAATGTTGTCTCCCTCTGCTGGAACACTGACTTCTTTCATTTAATGCCTGCAGACTATAAAAGAGAAACCAACCCAAAAAGTTTGGTTGATTAGTCTGTGGCATTCTTTTAAACTGTTGCTTATGGCGGTCTCTGTGAGCTTCTCAGTGACATTCAGCCATCCAGGTATCCCGCCTGCAGTAGACGGAATGTGGCAATGGAACGCTGGCTGCGCGTGTCATAATAGGCTCTGAGCCTTTATATACCTGCGCACAGCAGCAGCCACCTTCAGTCTGCAGCTGGACAGCCAGCAGCAGCAGCAGCAGGAGAGGTAATTAATCAGCAACCCTCCTGCTAAGGGTAGACAGCTGCTCGTTCCACCCCCCCCCCCGCCTTAATTGGTTCTCCTCCCTTCCAACGGTGTTGAGGCGGGTGGGAACAGCCGGGGGTTGAGGGTACTGTGCTAAAAGAGGTGGAGTTATGCAGATCTAAAACGCGTGGATTGCAGCAGCAGCAAGCCGAAAAGTGCAGGCATGTGAGGGATCTAGAGGTTGACAGCATGTCTTCTTAACGGGAGTCCAGGTGGCCATCTCCACAAATGGACTTTTCAGAATCCTTGGGTGGCACCGTAGTCGGAAACCAATTCTGGTTATCGCTTCTCGGCCTTTTGGCTAAGATCAAGTGTAGTATCTGTTCTTATCAGTTTAATATCTGATACGTCCCCTATCTGGGGACCATATATTAAATGGATTTTTAGAACAGGGAGATGGAAAAAGAGCTTGCTCTGTCCACTCCACGCATTGACCTGGTATTGCAGTATCTCCAGGACCGGTGCACCCCTTCTTTAATGCAGTTTCTAAAATCAGAAAGAATTGAATTCAATGCTTTTTGTTCATTTTGCTTGTTTGTCGGATTTTGGGATGGACTCTTTGGCTTTGCTTTTCTTCTCCTCATTGGATTTTTCATGTTAAAAGTTGCAGAAGCCAGATGACAAGCTCATTTTGGTTCAACTTCAGCAACTGTGCATTGCATTGCCATGTAATGTAATGTAATGCAATGCTATCTATCTAGCTCTCCCTCTATACTTCCTTTTGGATAAACAGACATATTAGGCAAGCATTTTGGAGCTTTCACCTAAATAACTACAGGTGGTGAGATAAGCTGCACAATATAATTGACCTTTCAGTATATTGTTGCACACACAACATCTATTTAGCAAATGCCCTTGTTATCAACAGCAGCCTTTTAAACTCACCTGAGCTAACAGGTATGTGAGCTGGTTACTCTGCTGCGCTTAAAATTTCTTTTTTGGTTTGCTACAATGCCTTTTCTGAAACGTTGTCTCCCTCTGCTGGAACACTGACTTCTTTCATTTAATGCCTGCAGACTATAAAAGAGAAACCAACCCAAAAAGTTTGGTTGATTAGTCTGTGGCATTCTTTTAAACTGTTGCTTATGGCGGTCTCTGTGAGCTTCTCAGTGACATTCAGCCATCCAGGTATCCCGCCTGCAGTAGACGGAATGTGGCAATGGAACGCTGGCTGCGCGTGTCATAATAGGCTCTGAGCCTTTATATACCTGCGCACAGCAGCAGCCACCTTCAGTCTGCTGCTGGACAGCCAGCAGCAGCAGCAGCAGGAGAGGTAATTAATCAGCAACCCTCCTGCTAAGGGTAGACAGCTGCTCGTTCCACCCCCCCCCCGCCTTAATTGGTTCTCCTCCCTTCCAACGGTGTTGAGGCGGGTGGGAACAGCCGGGGGTTGAGGGTACTGTGCTAAAAGAGGTGGAGTTATGCAGATCTAAAACGCGTGGATTGCAGCAGCAGCAAGCCGAAAAGTGCAGGCATGTGAGGGATCTAGAGGTTGACAGCATGTCTTCTTAACGGGAGTCCAGGTGGCCATCTCCACAAATGGACTTTTCAGAATCCTTGGGTGGCACCGTAGTCAGAAACCAATTCTGGTTATCGCTTCTCGGCCTTTTGGCTAAGATCAAGTGTAGTATCTGTTCTTATCAGTTTAATATCTGATACGTCCCCTATCTGGGGACCATATATTAAATGGATTTTTAGAACAGGGAGATGGAAAAAGAGCTTGCTCTGTCCACTCCACGCATTGACCTGGTATTGCAGTATCTCCAGGACCGGTGCACCCCTTCTTTAATGCAGTTTCTAAAATCAGAAAGAATTGAATTCAATGCTTTTTGTTCATTTTGCTTGTTTGTCGGATTTTGGGATGGACTCTTTGGCTTTGCTTTTCTTCTCCTCATTGGATTTTTCATGTTAAAAGTTGCAGAAGCCAGATGACAAGCTCATTTTGGTTCAACTTCAGCAACTGTGCATTGCATTGCCATGTAATGTAATGTAATGCAATGCTATCTATCTAGCTCTCCCTCTATACTTCCTTTTGGATAAACAGACATATTAGGCAAGCATTTTGGAGCTTTCACCTAAATAACTACAGGTGGTGAGATAAGCTGCACAATATAATTGACCTTTCAGTATATTGTTGCACACACACCATCTATTTAGCAAATGCCCTTGTTATCAACAGCAGCCTTTTAAACTCACCTGAGCTAACAGGTATGTGAGCTGGTTACTCTGCTGCGCTTAAAATTTCTTTTTTGGTTTGCTACAATGCCTTTTCTGAAACGTTGTCTCCCTCTGCTGGAACACTGACTTCTTTCATTTAATGCCTGCAGACTATAAAAGAGAAACCAACCCAAAAAGTTTGGTTGATTAGTCTGTGGCATTCTTTTAAACTGTTGCTTATGGCGGTCTCTGTGAGCTTCATCCAGGTATCCCGCCTGCAGTAGACGGAATGTGGCAATGGAACGCTGGCTGCGCGTGTCATAATAGGCTCTGAGCCTTTATATACCTGCGCACAGCAGCAGCCACCTTCAGTCTGCTGCTGGACAGCCAGCAGCAGCAGCAGCAGGAGAGGTAATTAATCAGCAACCCTCCTGCTAAGGGTAGACAGCTGCTCGTTCCACCCCCCCCCCCGCCTTAATTGGTTCTCCTCCCTTCCAACGGTGTTGAGGCGGGTGGGAACAGCCGGGGGTTGAGGGTACTGTGCTAAAAGAGGTGGAGTTATGCAGATCTAAAACGCGTGGATTGCAGCAGCAGCAAGCCGAAAAGTGCAGGCATGTGAGGGATCTAGAGGTTGACAGCATGTCTTCTTAACGGGAGTCCAGGTGGCCATCTCCACAAATGGACTTTTCAGAATCCTTGGGTGGCACCGTAGTCGGAAACCAATTCTGGTTATCGCTTCTCGGCCTTTTGGCTAAGATCAAGTGTAGTATCTGTTCTTATCAGTTTAATATCTGATACGTCCCCTATCTGGGGACCATATATTAAATGGATTTTTAGAACAGGGAGATGGAAAAAGAGCTTGCTCTGTCCACTCCACGCATTGACCTGGTATTGCAGTATCTCCAGGACCGGTGCACCCCTTCTTTAATGCAGTTTCTAAAATCAGAAAGAATTGAATTCAATGCTTTTTGTTCATTTTGCTTGTTTGTCGGATTTTGGGATGGACTCTTTGGCTTTGCTTTTCTTCTCCTCATTGGATTTTTCATGTTAAAAGTTGCAGAAGCCAGATGACAAGCTCATTTTGGTTCAACTTCAGCAACTGTGCATTGCATTGCCATGTAATGTAATGTAATGCAATGCTATCTATCTAGCTCTCCCTCTATACTTCCTTTTGGATAAACAGACATATTAGGCAAGCATTTTGGAGCTTTCACCTAAATAACTACAGGTGGTGAGATAAGCTGCACAATATAATTGACCTTTCAGTATATTGTTGCACACACACCATCTATTTAGCAAATGCCCTTGTTATCAACAGCAGCCTTTTAAACTCACCTGAGCTAACAGGTATGTGAGCTGGTTACTCTGCTGCGCTTAAAATTTATTTTTTGGTTTGCTACAATGCCTTTTCTGAAACGTTGTCTCCCTCTGCTGGAACACTGACTTCTTTCATTTAATGCCTGCAGACTATAAAAGAGAAACCAACCCAAAAAGTTTGGTTGATTAGTCTGTGGCATTCTTTTAAACTGTTGCTTATGGCGGTCTCTGTGAGCTTCTCAGTGACATTCAGCCATCCAGGTATCCCGCCTGCAGTAGACGGAATGTGGCAATGGAACGCTGGCTGCGCGTGTCATAATAGGCTCTGAGCCTTTATATACCTGCGCACAGCAGCAGCCACCTTCAGTCTGCTGCTGGACAGCCAGCAGCAGCAGCAGCAGGAGAGGTAATTAATCAGCAACCCTCCTGCTAAGGGTAGACAGCTGCTCGTTCCACCCCCCCCCCCGCCTTAATTGGTTCTCCTCCCTTCCAACGGTGTTGAGGCGGGTGGGAACAGCCGGGGGTTGAGGGTACTGTGCTAAAAGAGGTGGAGTTATGCAGATCTAAAACGCGTGGATTGCAGCAGCAGCAAGCCGAAAAGTGCAGGCATGTGAGGGATCTAGAGGTTGACAGCATGTCTTCTTAACGGGAGTCCAGGTGGCCATCTCCACAAATGGACTTTTCAGAATCCTTGGGTGGCACCGTAGTCGGAAACCAATTCTGGTTATCGCTTCTCGGCCTTTTGGCTAAGATCAAGTGTAGTATCTGTTCTTATCAGTTTAATATCTGATACGTCCCCTATCTGGGGACCATATATTAAATGGATTTTTAGAACAGGGAGATGGAAAAAGAGCTTGCTCTGTCCACTCCACGCATTGACCTGGTATTGCAGTATCTCCAGGACCGGTGCACCCCTTCTTTAATGCAGTTTCTAAAATCAGAAAGAATTGAATTCAATGCTTTTAGTTCATTTTGCTTGTTTGTCGGATTTTGGGATGGACTCTTTGGCTTTGCTTTTCTTCTCCTCATTGGATTTTTCATGTTAAAAGTTGCAGAAGCCAGATGACAAGCTCATTTTGGTTCAACTTCAGCAACTGTGCATTGCATTGCCATGTAATGTAATGTAATGCAATGCTATCTATCTAGCTCTCCCTCTATACTTCCTTTTGGATAAACAGACATATTAGGCAAGCATTTTGGAGCTTTCACCTAAATAACTACAGGTGGTGAGATAAGCTGCACAATATAATTGACCTTTCAGTATATTGTTGCACACACACCATCTATTTAGCAAATGCCCTTGTTATCAACAGCAGCCTTTTAAACTCACCTGAGCTAACAGGTATGTGAGCTGGTTACTCTGCTGCGCTTAAAATTTCTTTTTTGGTTTGCTACAATGCCTTTTCTGAAACGTTGTCTCCCTCTGCTGGAACACTGACTTCTTTCATTTAATGCCTGCAGACTATAAAAGAGAAACCAACCCAAAAAGTTTGGTTGATTAGTCTGTGGCATTCTTTTAAACTGTTGCTTATGGCGGTCTCTGTGAGCTTCTCAGTGACATTCAGCCATCCAGGTATCCCGCCTGCAGTAGACGGAATGTGGCAATGGAACGCTGGCTGCGCGTGTCATAATAGGCTCTGAGCCTTTATATACCTGCGCACAGCAGCAGCCACCTTCAGTCTGCTGCTGGACAGCCAGCAGCAGCAGCAGCAGGAGAGGTAATTAATCAGCAACCCTCCTGCTAAGGGTAGACAGCTGCTCGGTCCACCCCCCCCCCGCCTTAATTGGTTCTCCTCCCTTCCAACGGTGTTGAGGCGGGTGGGAACAGCCGGGGGTTGAGGGTACTGTGCTAAAAGAGGTGGAGTTATGCAGATCTAAAACGCGTGGATTGCAGCAGCAGCAAGCCGAAAAGTGCAGGCATGTGAGGGATCTAGAGGTTGACAGCATGTCTTCTTAACGGGAGTCCAGGTGGCCATCTCCACAAATGGACTTTTCAGAATCCTTGGGTGGCACCGTAGTCGGAAACCAATTCTGGTTATCGCTTCTCGGCCTTTTGGCTAATATCAAGTGTAGTATCTGTTCTTATCAGTTTAATATCTGATACGTCCCCTATCTGGGGACCATATATTAAATGGATTTTTAGAACAGGGAGATGGAAAAAGAGCTTGCTCTGTCCACTCCACGCATTGACCTGGTATTGCAGTATCTCCAGGACCGGTGCACCCCTTCTTTAATGCAGTTTCTAAAATCAGAAAGAATTGAATTCAATGCTTTTTGTTCATTTTGCTTGTTTGTCGGATTTTGGGATGGACTCTTTGGCTTTGCTTTTCTTCTCCTCATTGGATTTTTCATGTTAAAAGTTGCAGAAGCCAGATGACAAGCTCATTTTGGTTCAACTTCAGCAACTGTGCATTGCATTGCCATGTAATGTAATGTAATGCAATGCTATCTATCTAGCTCTCCCTCTATACTTCCTTTTGGATAAACAGACATATTAGGCAAGCATTTTGGAGCTTTCACCTAAATAACTACAGGTGGTGAGATAAGCTGCACAATATAATTGACCTTTCAGTATATTGTTGCACACACACCATCTATTTAGCAAATGCCCTTGTTATCAACAGCAGCCTTTTAAACTCACCTGAGCTAACAGGTATGTGAGCTGGTTACTCTGCTGCGCTTAAAATTTCTTTTTTGGTTTGCTACAATGCCTTTTCTGAAACGTTGTCTCCCTCTGCTGGAACACTGACTTCTTTCATTTAATGCCTGCAGACTATAAAAGAGAAACCAACCCAAAAAGTTTGGTTGATTAGTCTGTGGCATTCTTTTAAACTGTTGCTTATGGCGGTCTCTGTGAGCTTCTCAGTGACATTCAGCCATCCAGGTATCCCGCCTGCAGTAGACGGAATGTGGCAATGGAACGCTGGCTGCGCGTGTCATAATAGGCTCTGAGCCTTTATATACCTGCGCACAGCAGCAGCCACCTTCAGTCTGCTGCTGGACAGCCAGCAGCAGCAGCAGCAGGAGAGGTAATTAATCAGCAACCCTCCTGCTAAGGGTAGACAGCTGCTCGTTCCACCCCCCCCCCCGCCTTAATTGGTTCTCCTCCCTTCCAACGGTGTTGAGGCGGGTGGGAACAGCCGGGGGTTGAGGGTACTGTGCTAAAAGAGGTGGAGTTATGCAGATCTAAAATGCGTGGATTGCAGCAGCAGCAAGCCGAAAAGTGCAGGCATGTGAGGGATCTAGAGGTTGACAGCATGTCTTCTTAACGGGAGTCCAGGTGGCCATCTCCACAAATGGACTTTTCAGAATCCTTGGGTGGCACCGTAGTCGGAAACCAATTCTGGTTATCGCTTCTCGGCCTTTTGGCTAAGATCAAGTGTAGTATCTGTTCTTATCAGTTTAATATCTGATACGTCCCCTATCTGGGGACCATATATTAAATGGATTTTTAGAACAGGGAGATGGAAAAAGAGCTTGCTCTGTCCACTCCACGCATTGACCTGGTATTGCAGTATCTCCAGGACCGGTGCACCCCTTCTTTAATGCAGTTTCTAAAATCAGAAAGAATTGAATTCAATGCTTTTTGTTCATTTTGCTTGTTTGTCGGATTTTGGGATGGACTCTTTGGCTTTGCTTTTCTTCTCCTCATTGGATTTTTCATGTTAAAAGTTGCAGAAGCCAGATGACAAGCTCATTTTGGTTCAACTTCAGCAACTGTGCATTGCATTGCCATGTAATGTAATGTAATGCAATGCTATCTATCTAGCTCTCCCTCTATACTTCCTTTTGGATAAACAGACATATTAGGCAAGCATTTTGGAGCTTTCACCTAAATAACTACAGGTGGTGAGATAAGCTGCACAATATAATTGACCTTTCAGTATATTGTTGCACACACACCATCTATTTAGCAAATGCCCTTGTTATCAACAGCAGCCTTTTAAACTCACCTGAGCTAACAGGTATGTGAGCTGGTTACTCTGCTGCGCTTAAAATTTCTTTTTTGGTTTGCTACAATGCCTTTTCTGAAACGTTGTCTCCCTCTGCTGGAACACTGACTTCTTTCATTTAATGCCTGCAGACTATAAAAGAGAAACCAACCCAAAAAGTTTGGTTGATTAGTCTGTGGCATTCTTTTAAACTGTTGCTTATGGCGGTCTCTGTGAGCTTCTCAGTGACATTCAGCCATCCAGGTATCCCGCCTGCAGTAGACGGAATGTGGCAATGGAACGCTGGCTGCGCGTGTCATAATAGGCTCTGAGCCTTTATATACCTGCGCACAGCAGCAGCCACCTTCAGTCTGCTGCTGGACAGCCAGCAGCAGCAGCAGCAGGAGAGGTAATTAATCAGCAACCCTCCTGCTAAGGGTAGACAGCTGCTCGTTCCACCCCCCCCCCCGCCTTAATTGGTTCTCCTCCCTTCCAACGGTGTTGAGGCGGGTGGGAACAGCCGGGGGTTGAGGGTACTGTGCTAAAAGAGGTGGAGTTATGCAGATCTAAAACGCGTGGATTGCAGCAGCAGCAAGCCGAAAAGTGCAGGCATGTGAGGGATCTAGAGGTTGACAGCATGTCTTCTTAACGGGAGTCCAGGTGGCCATCTCCACAAATGGACTTTTCAGAATCCTTGGGTGGCACCGTAGTCGGAAACCAATTCTGGTTATCGCTTCTCGGCCTTTTGGCTAAGATCAAGTGTAGTATCTGTTCTTATCAGTTTAATATCTGATACGTCCCCTATCTGGGGACCATATATTAAATGGATTTTTAGAACAGGGAGATGGAAAAAGAGCTTGCTCTGTCCACTCCACGCATTGACCTGGTATTGCAGTATCTCCAGGACCGGTGCACCCCTTCTTTAATGCAGTTTCTAAAATCAGAAAGAATTGAATTCAATGCTTTTTGTTCATTTTGCTTGTTTGTCGGATTTTGGGATGGACTCTTTGGCTTTGCTTTTCTTCTCCTCATTGGATTTTTCATGTTAAAAGTTGCAGAAGCCAGATGACAAGCTCATTTTGGTTCAACTTCAGCAACTGTGCATTGCATTGCCATGTAATGTAATGTAATGCAATGCTATCTATCTAGCTCTCCCTCTATACTTCCTTTTGGATAAACAAACATATTAGGCAAGCATTTTGGAGCTTTCACCTAAATAACTACAGGTGGTGAGATAAGCTGCACAATATAATTGACCTTTCAGTATATTGTTGCACACACACCATCTATTTAGCAAATGCCCTTGTTATCAACAGCAGCCTTTTAAACTCACCTGAGCTAACAGGTATGTGAGCTGGTTACTCTGCTGCGCTTAAAATTTCTTTTTTGGTTTGCTACAATGCCTTTTCTGAAACGTTGTCTCCCTCTGCTGGAACACTGACTTCTTTCATTTAATGCCTGCAGACTATAAAAGAGAAACCAACCCAAAAAGTTTGGTTGATTAGTCTGTGGCATTCTTTTAAACTGTTGCTTATGGCGGTCTCTGTGAGCTTCTCAGTGACATTCAGCCATCCAGGTATCCCGCCTGCAGTAGACGGAATGTGGCAATGGAACGCTGGCTGCGCGTGTCATAATAGGCTCTGAGCCTTTATATACCTGCGCACAGCAGCAGCCACCTTCAGTCTGCTGCTGGACAGCCAGCAGCAGCAGGAGAGGTAATTAATCAGCAACCCTCCTGCTAAGGGTAGACAGCTGCTCGTTCCACCCCCCCCCCGCCTGAATTGGTTCTCCTCCCTTCCAACGGTGTTGAGGCGGGTGGGAACAGCAGGGGGTTGAGGGTACTGTGCTAAAAGAGGTGGAGTTATGCAGATCTAAAACGCGTGGATTGCAGCAGCAGCAAGCCGAAAAGTGCAGGCATGTGAGGGATCTAGAGGTTGACAGCATGTCTTCTTAACGGGAGTCCAGGTGGCCATCTCCACAAATGGACTTTTCAGAATCCTTGGGTGGCACCGTAGTCGGAAACCAATTCTGGTTATCGCTTCTCGGCCTTTTGGCTAAGATCAAGTGTAGTATCTGTTCTTATCAGTTTAATATCTGATACGTCCCCTATCTGGGGACCATATATTAAATGGATTTTTAGAACAGGGAGATGGAAAAAGAGCTTGCTCTGTCCACTCCACGCATTGACCTGGTATTGCAGTATCTCCAGGACCGGTGCACCCCTTCTTTAATGCAGTTTCTAAAATCAGAAAGAATTGAATTCAATGCTTTTTGTTCATTTTGCTTGTTTGTCGGATTTTGGGATGGACTCTTTGGCTTTGCTTTTCTTCTCCTCATTGGATTTTTCATGTTAAAAGTTGCAGAAGCCAGATGACAAGCTCATTTTGGTTCAACTTCAGCAACTGTGCATTGCATTGCCATGTAATGTAATGTAATGCAATGCTATCTATCTAGCTCTCCCTCTATGCTTCCTTTTGGATAAACAGACATATTAGGCAAGCATTTTGGAGCTTTCACCTAAATAACTACAGGTGGTGAGATAAGCTGCACAATATAATTGACCTTTCAGTATATTGTTGCACACACACCATCTATTTAGCAAATGCCCTTGTTATCAACAGCAGCCTTTTAAACTCACCTGAGCTAACAGGTATGTGAGCTGGTTACTCTGCTGCGCTTAAAATTTCTTTTTTGGTTTGCTACAATGCCTTTTCTGAAACGTTGTCTCCCTCTGCTGGAACACTGACTTCTTTCATTTAATGCCTGCAGACTATAAAAGAGAAACCAACCCAAAAAGTTTGGTTGATTAGTCTGTGGCATTCTTTTAAACTGTTGCTTATGGCGGTCTCTGTGAGCTTCTCAGTGACATTCAGCCATCCAGGTATCCCGCCTGCAGTAGACGGAATGTGGCAATGGAACGCTGGCTGCGCGTGTCATAATAGGCTCTGAGCCTTTATATACCTGCGCACAGCAGCAGCCACCTTCAGTCTGCTGCTGGACAGCCAGCAGCAGCAGCAGCAGGAGAGGTAATTAATCAGCAACCCTCCTGCTAAGGGTAGACAGCTGCTCGTTCCACCCCCCCCCCGCCTTAATTGGTTCTCCTCCCTTCCAACGGTGTTGAGGCGGGTGGGAACAGCCGGGGGTTGAGGGTACTGTGCTAAAAGAGGTGGAGTTATGCAGATCTAAAACGCGTGGATTGAAGCAGCAGCAAGCCGAAAAGTGCAGGCATGTGAGGGATCTAGAGGTTGACAGCATGTCTTCTTAACGGGAGTCCAGGTGGCCATCTCCACAAATGGACTTTTCAGAATCCTTGGGTGGCACCGTAGTCGGAAACCAATTCTGGTTATCGCTTCTCGGCCTTTTGGCTAAGATCAAGTGTAGTATCTGTTCTTATCAGTTTAATATCTGATACGTCCCCTATCTGGGGACCATATATTAAATGGATTTTTAGAACAGGGAGATGGAAAAAGAGCTTGCTCTGTCCACTCCACGCATTGACCTGGTATTGCAGTATCTCCAGGACCGGTGCACCCCTTCTTTAATGCAGTTTCTAAAATCAGAAAGAATTGAATTCAATGCTTTTTGTTCATTTTGCTTGTTTGTCGGATTTTGGGATGGACTCTTTGGCTTTGCTTTTCTTCTCCTCATTGGATTTTTCATGTTAAAAGTTGCAGAAGCCAGATGACAAGCTCATTTTGGTTCAACTTCAGCAACTGTGCATTGCATTGCCATGTAATGTAATATAATGCAATGCTATCTATCTAGCTCTCCCTCTATACTTCCTTTTGGATAAACAGACATATTAGGCAAGCATTTTGGAGCTTTCACCTAAATAACTACAGGTGGTGAGATAAGCTGCACAATATAATTGACCTTTCAGTATATTGTTGCACACACACCATCTATTTAGCAAATGCCCTTGTTATCAACAGCAGCCTTTTAAACTCACCTGAGCTAACAGGTATGTGAGCTGGTTACTCTGCTGCACTTAAAATTTCTTTTTTGGTTTGCTACAATGCCTTTTCTGAAACGTTGTCTCCCTCTGCTGGAACACTGACTTCTTTCATTTAATGCCTGCAGACTATAAAAGAGAAACCAACCCAAAAAGTTTGGTTGATTAGTCTGTGGCATTCTTTTAAACTGTTGCTTATGGCGGTCTCTGTGAGCTTCTCAGTGACATTCAGCCATCCAGGTATCCCGCCTGCAGTAGACGGAATGTGGCAATGGAACGCTGGCTGCGCGTGTCATAATAGGCTCTGAGCCTTTATATACCTGCGCACAGCAGCAGCCACCTTCAGTCTGCTGCTGGACAGCCAGCAGCAGCAGCAGGAGAGGTAATTAATCAGCAACCCTCCTGCTAAGGGTAGACAGCTGCTCGTTCCACCCCCCCCCCCGCCTTAATTGGTTCTCCTCCCTTCCAACGGTGTTGAGGCGGGTGGGAACAGCCGGGGGTTGAGGGTACTGTGCTAAAAGAGGTGGAGTTATGCAGATCTAAAACGCGTGGATTGCAGCAGCAGCAAGCCGAAAAGTGCAGACATGTGAGGGATCTAGAGGTTGACAGCATGTCTTCTTAACGGGAGTCCAGGTGGCCATCTCCACAACTGGACTTTTCAGAATCCTTGGGTGGCACCGTAGTCGGAAACCAATTCTGGTTATCGCTTCTCGGCCTTTTGGCTAAGATCAAGTGTAGTATCTGTTCTTATCAGTTTAATATCTGATACGTCCCCTATCTGGGGACCATATATTAAATGGATTTTTAGAACAGGGAGATGGAAAAAGAGCTTGCTCTGTCCACTCCACGCATTGACCTGGTATTGCAGTATCTCCAGGACCGGTGCACCCCTTCTTTAATGCAGTTTCTAAAATCAGAAAGAATTGAATTCAATGCTTTTTGTTCATTTTGCTTGTTTGTCGGATTTTGGGATGGACTCTTTGGCTTTGCTTTTCTTCTCCTCATTGGATTTTTCATGTTAAAAGTTGCAGAAGCCAGATGACAAGCTCATTTTGGTTCAACTTCAGCAACTGTGCATTGCATTGCCATGTAATGTAATGTAATGCAATGCTATCTATCTAGCTCTCCCTCTATACTTCCTTTTGGATAAACAGACATATTAGGCAAGCATTTTGGAGCTTTCACCTAAATAACTACAGGTGGTGAGATAAGCTGCACAATATAATTGACCTTTCAGTATATTGTTGCACACACACCATCTATTTAGCAAATGCCCTTGTTATCAACAGCAGCCTTTTAAACTCACCTGAGCTAACAGGTATGTGAGCTGGTTACTCTGCTGTGCTTAAAATTTCTTTTTTGGTTTGCTACAATGCCTTTTCTGAAACGTTGTCTCCCTCTGCTGGAACACTGACTTCTTTCATTTAATGCCTGCAGACTATAAAAGAGAAACCAACCCAAAAAGTTTGGTTGATTAGTCTGTGGCATTCTTTTAAACTCTTGCTTATGGCGGTCTCTGTGAGCTTCTCAGTGACATTCAGCCATCCAGGTATCCCGCCTGCAGTAGACGGAATGTGGCAATGGAACGCTGGCTGCGCGTGTCATAATAGGCTCTGAGCCTTTATATACCTGCGCACAGCAGCAGCCACCTTCAGTCTGCTGCTGGACAGCCAGCAGCAGCAGCAGCAGGAGAGGTAATTAATCAGCAACCCTCCTGCTAAGGGTAGACAGCTGCTCGTTCCACCCCCCCCCCCCGCCTTAATTGGTTCTCCTCCCTACCAACGGTGTTGAGGCGGGTGGGAACAGCCGGGGGTTGAGGGTACTGTGCTAAAAGAGGTGGAGTTATGCAGATCTAAAACGCGTGGATTGCAGCAGCAGCAAGCCGAAAAGTGCAGGCATGTGAGGGATCTAGAGGTTGACAGCATGTCTTCTTAACGGGAGTCCAGGTGGCCATCTCCACAAATGGACTTTTCAGAATCCTTGGGTGGCACCGTAGTCGGAAACCAATTCTGGTTATCGCTTCTCGGCCTTTTGGCTAAGATCAAGTGTAGTATCTGTTCTTATCAGTTTAATATCTGATACGTCCCCTATCTGGGGACCATATATTAAATGGATTTTTAGAACAGGGAGATGGAAAAAGAGCTTGCTCTGTCCACTCCACGCATTGACCTGGTATTGCAGTATCTCCAGGACCGGTGCACCCCTTCTTTAATGCAGTTTCTAAAATCAGAAAGAATTGAATTCAATGCTTTTTGTTCATTTTGCTTGTTTGTCGGATTTTGGGATGGACTCTTTGGCTTTGCTTTTCTTCTCCTCATTGGATTTTTCATGTTAAAAGTTGCAGAAGCCAGATGACAAGCTCATTTTGGTTCAACTTCAGCAACTGTGCATTGCATTGCCATGTAATGTAATGTAATGCAATGCTATCTATCTAGCTCTCCCTCTATACTTCCTTTTGGATAAACAGACATATTAGGCAAGCATTTTGGAGCTTTCACCTAAATAACTACAGGTGGTGAGATAAGCTGCACAATATAATTGACCTTTCAGTATATTGTTGCACACACACCATCTATTTAGCAAATGCCCTTGTTATCAACAGCAGCCTTTTAAACTCACCTGAGCTAACAGGTATGTGAGCTGGTTACTCTGCTGCGCTTAAAATTTATTTTTTGGTTTGCTACAATGCCTTTTCTGAAACGTTGTCTCCCTCTGCTGGAACACTGACTTCTTTCATTTAATGCCTGCAGACTATAAAAGAGAAACCAACCCAAAAAGTTTGGTTGATTAGTCTGTGGCATTCTTTTAAACTGTTGCTTATGGCGGTCTCTGTGAGCTTCTCAGTGACATTCAGCCATCCAGGTATCCCGCCTGCAGTAGACGGAATGTGGCAATGGAACGCTGGCTGCGCGTGTCATAATAGGCTCTGAGCCTTTATATACCTGCGCACAGCAGCAGCCACCTTCAGTCTGCTGCTGGACAGCCAGCAGCAGCAGCAGCAGGAGAGGTAATTAATCAGCAACCCTCCTGCTAAGGGTAGACAGCTGCTCGTTCCACCCCCCCCCGCCTTAATTGGTTCTCCTCCCTTCCAACGGTGTTGAGGCGGGTGGGAACAGCCGGGGGTTGAGGGTACTGTGCTGAAAGAGGTGGAGTTATGCAGATCTAAAACGCGTGGATTGCAGCAGCAGCAAGCCGAAAAGTGCAGGCATGTGAGGGATCTAGAGGTTGACAGCATGTCTTCTTAACGGGAGTCCAGGTGGCCATCTCCACAAATGGACTTTTCAGAATCCTTGGGTGGCACCGTAGTCGGAAACCAATTCTGGTTATCGCTTCTCGGCCTTTTGGCTAAGATCAAGTGTAGTATCTGTTCTTATCAGTTTAATATCTGATACGTCCCCTATCTGGGGACCATATATTAAATGGATTTTTAGAACAGGGAGATGGAAAAAGAGCTTGCTCTGTCCACTCCACGCATTGACCTGGTATTGCAGTATCTCCAGGACCGGTGCACCCCTTCTTTAATGCAGTTTCTAAAATCAGAAAGAATTGAATTCAATGCTTTTTGTTCATTTTGCTTGTTTGTCAGATTTTGGGATGGACTCTTTGGCTTTGCTTTTCTTCTCCTCATTGGATTTTTCATGTTAAAAGTTGCAGAAGCCAGATGACAAGCTCATTTTGGTTCAACTTCAGCAACTGTGCATTGCATTGCCATGTAATGTAATGTAATGCAATGCTATCTATCTAGCTCTCCCTCTATACTTCCTTTTGGATAAACAGACATATTAGGCAAGCATTTTGGAGCTTTCACCTAAATAACTACAGGTGGTGAGATAAGCTGCACAATATAATTGACCTTTCAGTATATTGTTGCACACACACCATCTATTTAGCAAATGCCCTTGTTATCAACAGCAGCCTTTTAAACTCACCTGAGCTAACAGGTATGTGAGCTGGTTACTCTGCTGCGCTTAAAATTTCTTTTTTGGTTTGCTACAATGCCTTTTCTGAAACGTTGTCTCCCTCTGCTGGAACACTGACTTCTTTCATTTAATGCCTGCAGACTATAAAAGATAAACCAACCCAAAAAGTTTGGTTGATTAGTCTGTGGCATTCTTTTAAACTGTTGCTTATGGCGGTCTCTGTGAGCTTCTCAGTGACATTCAGCCATCCAGGTATCCCGCCTGCAGTAGACGGAATGTGGCAATGGAACGCTGGCTGCGCGTGTCATAATAGGCTCTGAGCCTTTATATACCTGCGCACAGCAGCAGCCACCTTCAGTCTGCTGGACAGCCAGCAGCAGCAGCAGCAGGAGAGGTAATTAATCAGCAACCCTCCTGCTAAGGGTAGACAGCTGCTCGTTCCACCCCCCCCCCGCCTTAATTGGTTCTCCTCCCTTCCAACGGTGTTGAGGCAGGTGGGAACAGCCGGGGGTTGAGGGTACTGTGCTAAAAGAGGTGGAGTTATGCAGATCTAAAACGCGTGGATTGCAGCAGCAGCAAGCCGAAAAGTGCAGGCATGTGAGGGATCTAGAACTTGACAGCATGTCTTCTTAACGGGAGTCCAGGTGTCCATCTCCACAAATGGACTTTTCAGAATCCTTGGGTGGCACCGTAGTCGGAAACCAATTCTGGTTATCGCTTCTCGGCCTTTTGGCTAAGATCAAGTGTAGTATCTGTTCTTATCAGTTTAATATCTGATACGTCCCCTATCTGGGGACCATATATTAAATGGATTTTTAGAACAGGGAGATGGAAAAAGAGCTTGCTCTGTCCACTCCACGCATTGACCTGGTATTGCAGTATCTCCAGGACCGGTGCACCCCTTCTTTAATGCAGTTTCTAAAATCAGAAAGAATTGAATTCAATGCTTTTTGTTCATTTTGCTTGTTTGTCGGATTTTGGGATGGACTCTTTGGCTTTGCTTTTCTTCTCCTCATTGGATTTTTCATGTTAAAAGTTGCAGAAGCCAGATGACAAGCTCATTTTGGTTCAACTTCAGCAACTGTGCATTGCATTGCCATGTAATGTAATGTAATGCAATGCTATCTATCTAGCTCTCCCTCTATACTTCCTTTTGGATAAACAGACATATTAGGCAAGCATTTTGGAGCTTTCACCTAAATAACTACAGGTGGTGAGATAAGCTGCACAATATAATTGACCTTTCAGTATATTGTTGCACACACACCATCTATTTAGCAAATGCCCTTGTTATCAACAGCAGCCTTTTAAACTCACCTGAGCTAACAGGTATGTGAGCTGGTTACTCTGCTGCGCTTAAAATTTCTTTTTTGGTTTGCTACAATGCCTTTTCTGAAACATTGTCTCCCTCTGCTGGAACACTGACTTCTTTCATTTAATGCCTGCAGACTATAAAAGAGAAACCAACCCAAAAAGTTTGGTTGATTAGTCTGTGGCATTCTTTTAAACTGTTGCTTATGGCGGTCTCTGTGAGCTTCTCAGTGACATTCAGCCATCCAGGTATCCCGCCTGCAGTAGACGGAATGTGGCAATGGAACGCTGGCTGCGCGTGTCATAATAGGCTCTGAGCCTTTATATACCTGCGCACAGCAGCAGCCACCTTCAGTCTGCTGCTGGACAGCCAGCAGCAGCAGCAGCAGGAGAGGTAATTAATCAGCAACCCTCCTGCTAAGGGTAGACAGCTGCTCGTTCCACCCCCCCCCCCGCCTTAATTGGTTCTCCTCCCTTCCAACGGTGTTGAGGCGGGTGGGAACAGCCGGGGGTTGAGGGTACTGTGCTAAAAGAGGTGGAGTTATGCAGATCTAAAACGCGTGGATTGCAGCAGCAGCAAGCCGAAAAGTGCAGGCATGTGAGGGATCTAGAGGTTGACAGCATGTCTTCTTAACGGGAAACCAGGTGGCCATCTCCACAAATGGACTTTTCAGAATCCTTGGGTGGCACCGTAGTCGGAAACCAATTCTGGTTATCGCTTCTCGGCCTTTTGGCTAAGATCAAGTGTAGTATCTGTTCTTATCAGTTTAATATCTGATACGTCCCCTATCTGGGGACCATATATTAAATGGATTTTTAGAACAGGGAGATGGAAAAAGAGCTTGCTCTGTCCACTCCACGCATTGACCTGGTATTGCAGTATCTCCAGGACCGGTGCACCCCTTCTTTAATGCAGTTTCTAAAATCAGAAAGAATTGAATTCAATGCTTTTTGTTCATTTTGCTTGTTTGTCGGATTTTGGGATGGACTCTTTGGCTTTGCTTTTCTTCTCCTCATTGGATTTTTCATGTTAAAAGTTGCAGAAGCCAGATGACAAGCTCATTTTGGTTCAACTTCAGCAACTGTGCATTGCATTGCCATGTAATGTAATGTAATGCAATGCTATCTATCTAGCTCTCCCTCTATACTTCCTTTTGGATAAACAGACATATTAGGCAAGCATTTTGGAGCTTTCACCTAAATAACTACAGGTGGTGAGATAAGCTGCACAATATAATTGACCTTTCAGTATATTGTTGCACACACACCATCTATTTAGCAAATGCCCTTGTTATCAACAGCAGCCTTTTAAACTCACCTGAGCTAACAGGTATGTGAGCTGGTTACTCTGCTGCGCTTAAAATTTCTTTTTTGGTTTGCTACAATGCCTTTTCTGAAACGTTGTCTCCCTCTGCTGGAACACTGACTTCTTTCATTTAATGCCTGCAGACTATAAAAGAGAAACCAACCCAAAAAGTTTGGTTGATTAGTCTGTGGCATTCTTTTAAACTGTTGCTTATGGCGGTCTCTGTGAGCTTCTCAGTGACATTCAGCCATCCAGGTATCCCGCCTGCAGTAGACGGAATGTGGCAATGGAACGCTGGCTGCGCGTGTCATAATAGGCTCTGAGCCTTTATATACCTGCGCACAGCAGCAGCCACCTTCAGTCTGCTGCTGGACAGCCAGCAGCAGCAGCAGCAGGAGAGGTAATTAATCAGCAACCCTCCTGCTAAGGGTAGACAGCTGCTCGTTCCACCCCCCCCCCCGCCTTAATTGGTTCTCCTCCCTTCCAACGGTGTTGAGGCGGGTGGGAACAGCCGGGGGTTGAGGGTACTGTGCTAAAAGAGGTGGAGTTATGCAGATCTAAAACGCGTGGATTGCAGCAGCAGCAAGCCGAAAAGTGCAGGCATGTGAGGGATCTAGAGGTTGACAGCATGTCTTCTTAACGGGAGTCCAGGTGGCCATCTCCACAAATGGACTTTTCAGAATCCTTGGGTGGCACCGTAGTCGGAAACCAATTCTGGTTATCGCTTCTCGGCCTTTTGGCTAAGATCAAGTGTAGTATCTGTTCTTATCAGTTTAATATCTGATACGTCCCCTATCTGGGGACCATATATTAAATGGATTTTTAGAACAGGGAGATGGAAAAAGAGCTTGCTCTGTCCACTCCACGCATTGACCTGGTATTGCAGTATCTCCAGGACCGGTGCACCCCTTCTTTAATGCAGTTTCTAAAATCAGAAAGAATTGAATTCAATGCTTTTTGTTCATTTTGCTTGTTTGTCGGATTTTGGGATGGACTCTTTGGCTTTGCTTTTCTTCTCCTCATTGGATTTTTCATGTTAAAAGTTGCAGAAGCCAGATGACAAGCTCATTTTGGTTCAACTTCAGCAACTGTGCATTGCATTGCCATGTAATGTAATGTAATGCAATGCTATCTATCTAGCTCTCCCTCTATACTTCCTTTTGGATAAACAGACATATTAGGCAAGCATTTTGGAGCTTTCACCTAAATAACTACAGGTGGTGAGATAAGCTGCACAATATAATTGACCTTTCAGTATATTGTTGCACACACACCATCTATTTAGCAAATGCCCTTGTTATCAACAGCAGCCTTTTAAACTCACCTGAGCTAACAGGTATGTGAGCTGGTTACTCTGCTGCGCTTAAAATTTCTTTTTTGGTTTGCTACAATGCCTTTTCTGAAACGTTGTCTCCCTCTGCTGGAACACTGACTTCTTTCATTTAATGCCTGCAGACTATAAAAGAGAAACCAACCCAAAAAGTTTGGTTGATTAGTCTGTGGCATTCTTTTAAACTGTTGCTTATGGCGGTCTCTGTGAGCTTCTCAGTGACATTCAGCCATCCAGGTATCCCGCCTGCAGTAGACGGAATGTGGCAATGGAACGCTGGCTGCGCGTGTCATAATAGGCTCTGAGCCTTTATATACCTGCGCACAGCAGCAGCCACCTTCAGTCTGCTGCTGGACAGCCAGCAGCAGCAGCAGCAGGAGAGGTAATTAATCAGCAACCCTCCTGCTAAGGGTAGACAGCTGCTCGTTCCACCCCCCCCCCCCCGCCTTAATTGGTTCTCCTCCCTTCCAACGGTGTTGAGGCGGGTGGGAACAGCCGGGGGTTGAGGGTACTGTGCTAAAAGAGGTGGAGTTATGCAGATCTAAAACGCGTGGATTGCAGCAGCAGCAAGCCGAAAAGTGCAGGCATGTGAGGGATCTAGAGGTTGACAGCATGTCTTCTTAACGGGAGTCCAGGTGGCCATCTCCACAAATGGACTTTTCAGAATCCTTGGGTGGCACCGTAGTCGGAAACCAATTCTGGTTATCGCTTCTCGGCCTTTTGGCTAAGATCAAGTGTAGTATCTGTTCTTATCAGTTTAATATCTGATACGTCCCCTATCTGGGGACCATATATTAAATGGATTTTTAGAACAGGGAGATGGAAAAAGAGCTTGCTCTGTCCACTCCACGCATTGACCTGGTATTGCAGTATCTCCAGGACCGGTGCACCCCTTCTTTAATGCAGTTTCTAAAATCAGAAAGAATTGAATTCAATGCTTTTTGTTCATTTTGCTTGTTTGTCGGATTTTGGGATGGACTCTTTGGCTTTGCTTTTCTTCTCCTCATTGGATTTTTCATGTTAAAAGTTGCAGAAGCCAGATGACAAGCTCATTTTGGTTCAACTTCAGCAACTGTGCATTGCATTGCCATGTAATGTAATGTAATGCAATGCTATCTATCTAGCTCTCCCTCTATACTTCCTTTTGGATAAACAGACATATTAGGCAAGCATTTTGGAGCTTTCACCTAAATAACTACAGGTGGTGAGATAAGCTGCACAATATAATTGACCTTTCAGTATATTGTTGCACACACACCATCTATTTAGCAAATGCCCTTGTTATCAACAGCAGCCTTTTAAACTCACCTGAGCTAACAGGTATGTGAGCTGGTTACTCTGCTGCGCTTAAAATTTCTTTTTTGGTTTGCTACAATGCCTTTTCTGAAACGTTGTCTCCCTCTGCTGGAACACTGACTTCTTTCATTTAATGCCTGCAGACTATAAAAGAGAAACCAACCCAAAAAGTTTGGTTGATTAGTCTGTGGCATTCTTTTAAACTGTTGCTTATGGCGGTCTCTGTGAGCTTCTCAGTGACATTCAGCCATCCAGGTATCCCGCCTGCAGTAGACGGAATGTGGCAATGGAACGCTGGCTGCGCGTGTCATAATAGCCTCTGAGCCTTTCTATACCTGCGCACAGCAGCAGCCACCTTCAGTCTGCTGCTGGACAGCCAGCAGCAGCAGCAGCAGGAGAGGTAATTAATCAGCAACCCTCCTGCTAAGGGTAGACAGCTGCTCGTTCCACCCCCCCCCCGCCTTAATTGGTTCTCCTCCCTTCCAACGGTGTTGAGGCGGGTGGGAACAGCCGGGGGTTGAGGGTACTGTGCTAAAAGAGGTGGAGTTATGCAGATCTAAAACGCGTGGATTGCAGCAGCAGCAAGCCGAAAAGTGCAGGCATGTGAGGGATCTAGAGGTTGACAGCATGTCTTCTTAACGGGAGTCCAGGTGGCCATCTCCACAAATGGACTTTTCAGAATCCTTGGGTGGCACCGTAGTCGGAAACCAATTCTGGTTATCGCTTCTCGGCCTTTTGGCTAAGATCAAGTGTAGTATCTGTTCTTATCAGTTTAATATCTGATACGTCCCCTATCTGGGGACCATATATTAAATGGATTTTTAGAACAGGCAGATGGAAAAAGAGCTTGCTCTGTCCACTCCACGCATTGACCTGGTATTGCAGTATCTCCAGGACCGGTGCACCCCTTCTTTAATGCAGTTTCTAAAATCAGAAAGAATTGAATTCAATGCTTTTTGTTCATTTTGCTTGTTTGTCGGATTTTGGGATGGACTCTTTGGCTTTGCTTTTCTTCTCCTCATTGGATTTTTCATGTTAAAAGTTGCAGAAGCCAGATGACAAGCTCATTTTGGTTCAACTTCAGCAACTGTGCATTGCATTGCCATGTAATGTAATGTAATGCAATGCTATCTATCTAGCTCTCCCTCTATACTTCCTTTTGGATAAACAGACATATTAGGCAAGCATTTTGGAGCTTTCACCTAAATAACTACAGGTGGTGAGATAAGCTGCACAATATAATTGACCTTTCAGTATATTGTTGCACACACACCATCTATTTAGCAAATGCCCTTGTTATCAACAGCAGCCTTTTAAACTCACCTGAGCTAACAGGTATGTGAGCTGGTTACTCTGCTGCGCTTAAAATTTCTTTTTTGGTTTGCTACAATGCCTTTTCTGAAACGTTGTCTCCCTCTGCTGGAACACTGACTTCTTTCATTTAATGCCTGCAGACTATAAAAGAGAAACCAACCCAAAAAGTTTGGTTGATTAGTCTGTGGCATTCTTTTAAACTGTTGCTTATGGCGGTCTCTGTGAGCTTCTCAGTGACATTCAGCCATCCAGGTATCCCGCCTGCAGTAGACGGAATGTGGCAATGGAACGCTGGCTGCGCGTGTCATAATAGGCTCTGAGCCTTTATATACCTGCGCACAGCAGCAGCCACCTTCAGTCTGCTGCTGGACAGCCAGCAGCAGCAGCAGCAGGAGAGGTAATTAATCAGCAACCCTCCTGCTAAGGGTAGACAGCTGCTCGTTCCACCCCCCCCCCCCGCCTTAATTGGTTCTCCTCCCTTCCAACGGTGTTGAGGCGGGTGGGAACAGCCGGGGGTTGAGGGTACTGTGCTAAAAGAGGTGGAGTTATGCAGATCTAAAACGCGTGGATTGCAGCAGCAGCAAGCCGAAAAGTGCAGGCATGTGAGGGATCTAGAGGTTGACAGCATGTCTTCTTAACGGGAGTCCAGGTGGCCATCTCCACAAATGGACTTTTCAGAATCCTTGGGTGGCACCGTAGTCGGAAACCAATTCTGGTTATCGCTTCTCGGCCTTTTGGCTAAGATCAAGTGTAGTATCTGTTCTTATCAGTTTAATATCTGATACGTCCCCTATCTGGGGACCATATATTAAATGGATTTTTAGAACAGGGAGATGGAAAAAGAGCTTGCTCTGTCCACTCCACGCATTGACCTGGTATTGCAGTATCTCCAGGACCGGTGCACCCCTTCTTTAATGCAGTTTCTAAAATCAGAAAGAATTGAATTCAATGCTTTTTGTTCATTTTGCTTGTTTGTCGGATTTTGGGATGGACTCTTTGGCTTTGCTTTTCTTCTCCTCATTGGATTTTTCATGTTAAAAGTTGCAGAAGCCAGATGACAAGCTCATTTTGGTTCAACTTCAGCAACTGTGCATTGCATTGCCATGTAATGTAATGTAATGCAATGCTATCTATCTAGCTCTCCCTCTATACTTCCTTTTGGATAAACAGACATATTAGGCAAGCATTTTGGAGCTTTCACCTAAATAACTACAGGTGGTGAGATAAGCTGCACAATATAATTGACCTTTCAGTATATTGTTGCACACACACCATCTATTTAGCAAATGCCCTTGTTATCAACAGCAGCCTTTTAAACTCACCTGAGCTAACAGGTATGTGAGCTGGTTACTCTGCTGCGCTTAAAATTTCTTTTTTGGTTTGCTACAATGCCTTTTCTGAAACGTTGTCTCCCTCTGCTGGAACACTGACTTCTTTCATTTAATGCCTGCAGACTATAAAAGAGAAACCAACCCAAAAAGTTTGGTTGATTAGTCTGTGGCATTCTTTTAAACTGTTGCTTATGGCGGTCTCTGTGAGCTTCTCAGTGACATTCAGCCATCCAGGTATCCCGCCTGCAGTAGACGGAATGTGGCAATGGAACGCTGGCTGCGCGTGTCATAATAGCCTCTGAGCCTTTATATACCTGCGCACAGCAGCAGCCACCTTCAGTCTGCTGCTGGACAGCCAGCAGCAGCAGCAGCAGGAGAGGTAATTAATCAGCAACCCTCCTGCTAAGGGTAGACAGCTGCTCGTTCCACCCCCCCCCCCGCCTTAATTGGTTCTCCTCCCTTCCAACGGTGTTGAGGCGGGTGGGAACAGCCGGGGGTTGAGGGTACTGTGCTAAAAGAGGTGGAGTTATGCAGATCTAAAACGCGTGGATTGCAGCAGCAGCAAGCCGAAAAGTGCAGGCATGTGAGGGATCTAGAGGTTGACAGCATGTCTTCTTAACGGGAGTCCAGGTGGCCATCTCCACAAATGGACTTTTCAGAATCCTTGGGTGGCACCGTAGTCGGAAACCAATTCTGGTTATCGCTTCTCGGCCTTTTGGCTAAGATCAAGTGTAGTATCTGTTCTTATCAGTTTAATATCTGATACGTCCCCTATCTGGGGACCATATATTAAATGGATTTTTAGAACAGGCAGATGGAAAAAGAGCTTGCTCTGTCCACTCCACGCATTGACCTGGTATTGCAGTATCTCCAGGACCGGTGCACCCCTTCTTTAATGCAGTTTTTAAAATCAGAAAGAATTGAATTCAATGCTTTTTGTTCATTTTGCTTGTTTGTCGGATTTTGGGATGGACTCTTTGGCTTTGCTTTTCTTCTCCTCATTGGATTTTTCATGTTAAAAGTTGCAGAAGCCAGATGACAAGCTCATTTTGGTTCAACTTCAGCAACTGTGCATTGCATTGCCATGTAAT
The DNA here is from genome assembly GCF_046119375.1 of Phyllobates terribilis. Classification (NCBI taxonomy): domain Eukaryota; kingdom Metazoa; phylum Chordata; class Amphibia; order Anura; family Dendrobatidae; genus Phyllobates; species Phyllobates terribilis. The sequence goes on along the minus strand of NW_027362800.1, from coordinate 8,021,934 downwards.
GTAATGTAATGCAATGCTATCTATCTAGCTCTCCCTCTATACTTCCTTTTGGATAAACAGACATATTAGGCAAGCATTTTGGAGCTTTCACCTAAATAACTACAGGTGGTGAGATAAGCTGCACAATATAATTGACCTTTCAGTATATTGTTGCACACACACCATCTATTTAGCAAATGCCCTTGTTATCAACAGCAGCCTTTTAAACTCACCTGAGCTAACAGGTATGTGAGCTGGTTACTCTGCTGCGCTTAAAATTTCTTTTTTGGTTTGCTACAATGCCTTTTCTGAAACGTTGTCTCCCTCTGCTGGAACACTGACTTCTTTCATTTAATGCCTGCAGACTATAAAAGAGAAACCAACCCAAAAAGTTTGGTTGATTAGTCTGTGGCATTCTTTTAAACTGTTGCTTATGGCGGTCTCTATGAGCTTCTCAGTGACATTCAGCCATCCAGGTATCCCGCCTGCAGTAGACGGAATGTGGCAATGGAACGCTGGCTGCGCGTGTCATAATGGGCTCTGAGCCTTTATATACCTGCGCACAGCAGCAGCCACCTTCAGTCTGCTGCTGGACAGCCAGCAGCAGCAGCAGCAGGAGAGGTAATTAATCAGCAACCCTCCTGCTAAGGGTAGACAGCTGCTCGTTCCACCCCCCCCCCCCCCGCCTTAATTGGTTCTCCTCCCTTCCAACGGTGTTGAGGCGGGTGGGAACAGCCGGGGGTTGAGGGTACTGTGCTAAAAGAGGTGGAGTTATGCAGATCTAAAACGCGTGGATTGCAGCAGCAGCAAGCCGAAAAGTGCAGGCATGTGAGGGATCTAGAGGTTGACAGCATGTCTTCTTAACGGGAGTCCAGGTGGCCATCTCCACAAATGGACTTTTCAGAATCCTTGGGTGGCACCGTAGTCGGAAACCAATTCTGGTTATCGCTTCTCGGCCTTTTGGCTAAGATCAAGTGTAGTATCTGTTCTTATCAGTTTAATATCTGATACGTCCCCTATCTGGGGACCATATATTAAATGGATTTTTAGAACAGGGAGATGGAAAAAGAGCTTGCTCTGTCCACTCCACGCATTGACCTGGTATTGCAGTATCTCCAGGACCGGTGCACCCCTTCTTTAATGCAGTTTCTAAAATCAGAAAGAATTGAATTCAATGCTTTTTGTTCATTTTGCTTGTTTGTCGGATTTTGGGATGGACTCTTTGGCTTTGCTTTTCTTCTCCTCATTGGATTTTTCATGTTAAAAGTTGCAGAAGCCAGATGACAAGCTCATTTTGGTTCAACTTCAGCAACTGTGCATTGCATTGCCATGTAATGTAATGTAATGCAATGCTATCTATCTAGCTCTCCCTCTATACTTCCTTTTGGATAAACAGACATATTAGGCAAGCATTTTGGAGCTTTCACCTAAATAACTACAGGTGGTGAGATAAGCTGCACAATATAATTGACCTTTCAGTATATTGTTGCACACACACCATCTATTTAGCAAATGCCCTTGTTATCAACAGCAGCCTTTTAAACTCACCTGAGCTAACAGGTATGTGAGCTGGTTACTCTGCTGCGCTTAAAATTTCTTGTTTGGTTTGCTACAATGCCTTTTCTGAAACGTTGTCTCCCTCTGCTGGAACACTGACTTCTTTCATTTAATGCCTGCAGACTATGAAAGAGAAACCAACCCAAAAAGTTTGGTTGATTAGTCTGTGGCATTCTTTTAAACTGTTGCTTATGGCGGTCTCTGTGAGCTTCTCAGTGACATTCAGCCATCCAGGTATCCCGCCTGCAGTAGACAGAATGTGGCAATGGAACGCTGGCTGCGCGTGTCATAATAGGCTCTGAGCCTTTATATACCTGCGCACAGCAGCAGCCACCTTCAGTCTGCTGCTGGACAGCCAGCAGCAGCAGCAGCAGGAGAGGTAATTAATCAGCAACCCTCCTGCTAAGGGTAGACAGCTGCTCGTTCCACCCCCCCCCCGCCTTAATTGGTTCTCCTCCCTTCCAACGGTGTTGAGGCGGGTGGGAACAGCCGGGGGTTGAGGGTACTGTGCTAAAAGAGGTGGAGTTATGCAGATCTAAAACGCGTGGATTGCAGCAGCAGCAAGCCGAAAAGTGCAGGCATGTGAGGGATCTAGAGGTTGACAGCATGTCTTCTTAACGGGAGTCCAGGTGGCCATCTCCACAAATGGACTTTTCAGAATCCTTGGGTGGCACCGTAGTCGGAAACCAATTCTGGTTATCGCTTCTCGGCCTTTTGGCTAAGATACCACATCTTGCCAGAAGGATTCTAAGCCAATCGTGCCCTTGGCCTTGAGGCATCGGCGGTGTAAAAGCCGTCTTAAGCCTCATGCTGCTTTAGGGGGCAGATACGCAAAGAAACCAAGAAGGCGATCGACCCTATCTACCTTTTGAAGATGGCATCAGCAGTAGCGGCCGCAGTGCGCTATGCCAGAGCTGGTGACCTTCGCATCAAGAACTCTTTCAAGATCGAAGTGGACGATGCATCCAAGGAGAAGATGACCTTGAAGTTTTTCGTGAGGAGAGTGCTGCTGGAGATCCTAGGAGTAAAGAGGGAAGACATCCTGGCCCTTCAAGATCGCCCCGGTTCCTTCACTTTGACTCTGGAGTCGGAGTATGCGTGCCAGAACCTCTTCCGCCAGATTCACCTGCACCTTTCAGATGAGGATCTTAAAGGACTCACCTTTGTCATCCTTTACTCCGGTGGAGAGAAGCCGCTCGTGGTTCAGATGAGCAACCCTCATGTTCCCTTAGTTAATATTATTTGCTTTCTTCAAAACTATTTCCCAGAACTGCGGTATTCCCACAAGGTCATGAATGAGGAAAACCTCTGGACGGGAAAGCATAAATTTTTTGTTAAATTTTGTGAAGATCCAAATGGCATTGGTGGTCAGCGTCATCCTCCGTCAAGTTTCCTGATCGGTAGGGAGCGGGGGCGCCTCTTCTACCCGGACATGCCCCTCTTCTGCCGGAAATGCATGTGTTTCGGTCACACTTATGAGAACTGCAAGGAGGAGGTGGCAATCTGTAAGAAGTGCTACAAGCATGGACATGCCACAATGGACTGTACCAATGAGATGGTGTGCAACATCTGCCGGGTCCCAGGTCACTCCTTCCGGGAGTGTCCTTTGAAGAAAAAGGCGGAAACCTATGCTGAAACGCTGGCAAAGCAACCTGCCCGTGTGCCTCCATCTGCTCCCGGGGGGCAGAGGCAACCCTCTGCTGTTCCTGCTCCTGCGGGTGCGTCTACAGCGCGGGGGCAGTCTTCTAGCTCTCCAGTACCTGCTCCACAGACCAAGCCTGCTAGTACATCAGGTGGTACGTCTGCACCTGCTGCACAGAGGAAGCCAACCAACCCTCCTGCTCCTGCTGCTAAGGGGGGTCCCACCGGTGTTCCTGTATCTACTGTGCGAACACAACCCCCTGTAGGCGGGTCCACAAGCACTTCAGTGCCTGCTGCACAGGGAAAACCTGCCAGTTCTCCTATTCCTGCTGCGCATAAGCCCACGTCTATGCAGAAACCTCCAGCTGAGAAACCTGTCCGTCCTGAGAGGAGGGAAGCTTCATCTAAGGACTGGGCTGCTGATTCTGATCCGGGTGATATGGTGGTGGAGGGGAGTCCCTCTGCTGAAATCGGGACATTTAGCTCGGAGGAAGAAGCAATGGAGCTGGAAACTCGTAGGAAAAGGAAAACAGATGATAGGTCTGATGAGAATGTGGCCAGGGAGACTTCCAAGAAGTGTCCATTAAAACCAAGTCTTCTGCAATACAAGCCAATGGCTCCCGCTGCCCCTCCTGAGGAGCCAAGGCCTTCAGACCCTATAAACATTTCTTTTTCGGACTCAGAAGTGCAGAGCCCGTTAACATCGGTGGGCTTTATGTCTGATTCTGACAGTAGTGTGACCTGAACTATCCTATCATGACCTCATCAATTAAAGTAGCCTCGCTCAATGTGAGGAGTATAAGGGGCTCTACAAGAAGGGCTGCTTTGTTTTCCTACCTGTCAACAGTGGACTGTGATGTCTTTTGTTTGCAAGAATGTAACATTGACTTTGATATGAATTATGCAGATTTAAGAAAAGATTGACCTCATGGGCCCTCTATCTGGTCCGGAGATAATGAAAATCGTTCCTCTGGCATTGGAGTGCTGTTTAGGTCGCATGACTTTAAAATCAACTCTTTTGTGGACATTTCTTCTGGACGTGCTCTTTTCTTAAATATTAGTTTTAAAGGTGTGGACTTTAGACTTTTGAACATTTATGCTTCTCCGGTGAAGGAAGAGAGACATCAGTTGTTTGAAGATGTGCAATATTACCTACCTGGTTCATCGCCTCTGATGTTCTGTGGGGATTTCAATTGTGTCTTGCCTGGTGAAGGGAGAAGCGGGAGTTCCACCGTTCCTAAAAAAGACAAAACAGAGAAACAACTAAAGGATTTGTTAACTGATTTTTTTCTTAGAGACTCCTGGAAAGAGATCCGTAGTAATGATCCCGGTTATACTTGGGAGAACTCTTCTTCTAAATCTCGTATTGATTTTATTTTCATGTCCCAATATGTGAATGTCAAATCTGTTGTCTTAATCCCAAACATTTTTTCAGATCATAAGATGTTGCTATCAGAGTTAGAATTACCTGGGCTTGTCAAGGCAAGAGGAGTTTGGAGGCTAAATACAACATTGTTACAAGATCCTAAGGTAAGAACAGATTTTAAAGCGTTTTTTAATTATTTAAGAACAAAACAACAAAAATTTTTAACTCTGCTAGAATGGTGGGAATACAGCAAGATGAAGATAAAAAGTTTTTTTATCAAGGTCAGCATAGCCAATGCAAGAGAAAAGTCCGCTTGGCATAAAAGGCTTATTACTAAATTGCAGACCTGTTATCAACTAAGAGATGTGGGACTTGAAATGGACGATTTAATTGAAGCAACAAAAAAAGAAATTAAAAAGAGTATAGAGTCGAAGGGTAAGGAAATAATTTATAACTCAAAAATTGAAGTGATGGAGAAAAATGAAAAGTGCTCAAGATTTTTTTTTAAAAAAGTAGTTGCTGCTAAGGAAATGATAACAGAATTAGAGGGTGAAACTACAACTGAAGGTATGCTCAACCAAGCTCACCAGTTTTATCAGCAGCTTTTTAATGAGAAAACTATAGACCAGTCTTTTACTGAAGATGCCCTTAATTCATTAAAAAATAGTCTGAGCCGCGAAGACCAAGAATTGTTATGCACTGAAGTCACCTTGTCGGAAGTAGATGCTGCTATCAAAAGTTTTTCCTATGGGAAAACCCCTGGTTCTGACGGTTTGCCTGTTGAATTTTATCGTGAATTTTGGAATTTTTTAAAACCCGACTTGTTTTTAGTAATCAAAGAAGCTTTTAAGTGTGATATCCTGCCTATATCTTGGAGAAGTGGTCTGGTCTCCCTGATTTTTAAAAAAGGAGCCAAATCCCATCTGGCAAACTGGAGACCAATCACACTGTTGAATGTTGATTACAAGTTGATGTCCAAAATTTTAGTGAACCGTTTTAAAAAAGTTTTATCCAAAGTTATTTATGAAGACCAGGTATGTGGGGTGCCAGGAAGAGGAGTTGCGGAGCATCTCAATACCATCCGCGATGTCATATGGTACCAGCAATCCAGGAAGCAAGACTTAGCAATTTTATCGTTGGATTTTCAAAAGGCTTTTGATCGTGTCTCTCATTGTTTTTTATGGTTGGTTTTAAAAAAAATGGGCTTCCCTGAAATTTTTATCAAGCAAGTGGCACTTTTATATAAGAACTCTTTTAGTAAAATTTTAATCAATGGATTTTTGTCTAATGAAGTGTTTTTGCATTCAGGTGTGAAGCAAGGCTGCCCTTTGTCCCCAGTGCTATTTATATGTGCAATAGAGCCTCTTTTATCTATGCTACGAGAGGATAAAGTGATTAAAGGTGTCCCTATCCCTGGAGGACATGGAAGAGATGTGAAGGTAATGGGCTACATGGATGATATTACTATTTTTTGTTCATCACCTGCCGCTCTCAGGAGAGCTATAAGAACGACCAATTTTTTTTGTGAAGCCTCAGGTTTTAAGTTAAACATTGAGAAATGTGATTGTTTTGTCCGTGGCAATTGGGCGGATGTGTCCATCCCTGATCTCCCGATGCAGTCAGAGAAGATTAAAATTCTGGGCGTGATTTTTGATCGACAGAATGATGGAATGAAGAGCTGGGATGGAGTAAGGGACAAAATACAAAAGAAGATTGACTTTTGGAAATTAAGAAAATTAACAATCGAAGGTAAAGTTTTAATTATTAAGGCCCTTCTGCTTCCTGTCATGTTATATCTCAGTTATGTTTATCCCCCAAGTGACCTTACAGCGAGAAGATTACAGAGAATGCTGTTTGAATTTGTGTGGAACTCTAAGTTCGAAAAGGTGAAGAGAGAAACAATGTACAAGATGCACCACCTTGGTGGTAAGGATGTTCCCAACGTCAAACTGTTTTTATACTCCAAGTTTTTTAGCCTCTGTTTTAAATATATGTTTGCTTCAAGCCCTTGGGCACATTTTTTAAGATATGCAGCTGGCCACATTTTTAGGAGGCGAAAGTGGATATCCATTTCTTTAACAAGCCCAGTGTTGTTATCACCTCCACAACAATATGCCATCCTGGAGAAAGTTATCAGATTATATGGCCTAGATTCTTTTGAGATGGAGACATTGAAGAATGCAAGGAAGCTGCTGCAGCAATTAAAAAAGAAAGAAACTTTGACGCCCATAAGCCATTATTCATATAGCAGAGTCACTAAAATATGGAATTTAACAAATGCACCTTACCTGATGAATCAACATAAAGACTTAGCTTGGATGATTGTGCAGGAATGTTTACCGACTCGTGATTTCCAGTATAAAAGAAGACTGAGCACTATACAAACCTGCCCGAGGCATCAGTGCAATAATGATGAGACTACTATGCACCTTATTTGGAATTGTGATTTTGCACAGCAAGTGTGGAAAGACTGTGGTGAGCTTTTAAAATTTTTATCTGGTCTTAATTTTTTAAGCCATGAAGTGGTTTTATATGGGATTTTACCAAACATGACGAAAGAAAAAGAGAGAGTTTTATGGTGCACTTTGAGTTGTGTTAAAAGTGCTCTATGGAAGACCAGAAACATATTGTTGTTTAAAAGAGACTATATAGAAGTCAAGGATTGTATAAGACTGGCATTAAGTGAAATTTATATGTACTACCTAATGGATATGAAGAAGCTTGGAAAGAAAAGAGCCCTGAGTATATGGAACTATCACCTATGGAAGATGTTATTTTAAAGCTCTGAAGAAAAGATAAAGACTACGATATTTTAAATATAAACGCAAAATCTGTTCTTATCAGTTTAATATCTGATACGTCCCCTATCTGGGGACCATATATTAAATGGATTTTTAGAACAGGGAGATGGAAAAAGAGCTTGCTCTGTCCACTCCACGCATTGACCTGGTATTGCAGTATCTCCAGGACCGGTGCACCCCTTCTTTAATGCAGTTTCTAAAATCAGAAAGAATTGAATTCAATGCTTTTTGTTCATTTTGCTTGTTTGTCGGATTTTGGGATGGACTCTTTGGCTTTGCTTTTCTTCTCCTCATGGGATTTTTCATGTTAAAAGTTGCAGAAGCCAGATGACAAGCTCATTTTGGTTCAACTTCAGCAACTGTGCATTGCATTGCCATGTAATGTAATGTAATGCAATGCTATCTATCTAGCTCTCCCTCTATACTTCCTTTTGGATAAACAGACATATTAGGCAAGCATTTTGGAGCTTTCACCTAAATAACTACAGGTGGTGAGATAAGCTGCACAATATAATTGACCTTTCAGTATATTGTTGCACACACACCATCTATTTAGCAAATGCCCTTGTTATCAACAGCAGCCTTTTAAACTCACCTGAGCTAACAGGTATGTGAGCTGGTTACTCTGCTGCGCTTAAAATTTCTTTTTTGGTTTGCTACAATGCCTTTTCTGAAACGTTGTCTCCCTCTGCTGGAACACTGACTTCTTTCATTTAATGCCTGCAGACTATAAAAGAGAAACCAACCCAAAAAGTTTGGTTGATTAGTCTGTGGCATTCTTTTAAACTGTTGCTTATGGCGGTCTCTGTGAGCTTCTCAGTGACATTTAGGCATCCAGGTATCCCGACTGCAGTAGACGGAATGTGGCAATGGAACGCTGGCTGCGCGTGTCATAATAGGCTCTGAGCCTTTATATACCTGCGCACAGCAGCAGCCACCTTCAGTCTGCTGCTGGACAGCCAGCAGCAGCAGCAGCAGGAGAGGTAATTAATCAGCAACCCTCCTGCTAAGGGTAGACAGCTGCTCGTTCCACCCCCCCCCCCCGCCTTAATTGGTTCTCCTCCCTTCCAACGGTGTTGAGGCGGGTGGGAACAGCCGGGGGTTGAGGGTACTGTGCTAAAAGAGGTGGAGTTATGCAGATCTAAAACGCGTGGATTGCAGCAGCAGCAAGCCGAAAAGTGCAGGCATGTGAGGGATCTAGAGGTTGACAGCATGTCTTCTTAACGGGAGTCCAGGTGGCCATCTCCACAAATGGACTTTTCAGAATCCTTGGGTGGCACCGTAGTCGGAAACCAATTCTGGTTATCGCTTCTCGGCCTTTTGGCTAAGATCAAGTGTAGTATCTGTTCTTATCAGTTTAATATCTGATACGTCCCCTATCTGGGGACCATATATTAAATGGATTTTTAGAACAGGGAGATGGAAAAAGAGCTTGCTCTGTCCACTCCACGCATTGACCTGGTATTGCAGTATCTCCAGGACCGGTGCACCCCTTCTTTAATGCAGTTTCTAAAATCAGAAAGAATTGAATTCAATGCTTTTTGTTCATTTTGCTTGTTTGTCGGATTTTGGGATGGACTCTTTGGCTTTGCTTTTCTTCTCCTCATTGGATTTTTCATGTTAAAAGTTGCAGAAGCCAGATGACAAGCTCATTTTGGTTCAACTTCAGCAACTGTGCATTGCATTGCCATGTAATGTAATGTAATGCAATGCTATCTATCTAGCTCTCCCTCTATACTTCCTTTTGGATAAACAGACATATTAGGCAAGCATTTTGGAGCTTTCACCTAAATAACTACAGGTGGTGAGATAAGCTGCACAATATAATTGACCTTTCAGTATATTGTTGCACACACACCATCTATTTAGCAAATGCCCTTGTTATCAACAGCAGCCTTTTAAACTCACCTGAGCTAACAGGTATGTGAGCTGGTTACTCTGCTGCGCTTAAAATTTCTTTTTTGGTTTGCTACAATGCCTTTTCTGAAACGTTGTCTCCCTCTGCTGGAACACTGACTTCTTTCATTTAATGCCTGCAGACTATAAAAGAGAAACCAACCCAAAAAGTTTGGTTGATTAGTCTGTGGCATTCTTTTAAACTGTTGCTTATGGCGGTCTCTGTGAACTTCTCAGTGACATTCAGCCATCCAGGTATCCCGCCTGCAGTAGACGGAATGTGGCAATGGAACGCTGGCTGCGCGTGTCATAATAGGCTCTGAGCCTTTATATACCTGCGCACAGCAGCAGCCACCTTCAGTCTGCTGCTGGACAGCCAGCAGCAGCAGCAGCAGGAGAGGTAATTAATCAGCAACCCTCCTGCTAAGGGTAGACAAATGCTCGTTCCACCCCCCCCCCCCCCCGCCTTAATTGGTTCTCCTCCCTTCCAACGGTGTTGAGGCGGGTGGGAACAGCCGGGGGTTGAGGGTACTGTGCTAAAAGAGGTGGAGTTATGCAGATCTAAAACGCGTGGATTGCAGCAGCAGCAAGCCGAAAAGTGCAGGCATGTGAGGGATCTAGAGGTTGACAGCATGTCTTCTTAACGGGAGTCCAGGTGGCCATCTCCACAAATGGACTTTTCAGAATCCTTGGGTGGCACCGTAGTCGGAAACCAATTCTGGTTATCGCTTCTCGGCCTTTTGGCTAAGATCAAGTGTAGTATCTGTTCTTATCAGTTTAATATCTGATACGTCCCCTATCTGGGGACCATATATTAAATGGATTTTTAGAACAGGGAGATGGAAAAAGAGCTTGCTCTGTCCACTCCACGCATTGACCTGGTATTGCAGTATCTCCAGGACCGGTGCACCCCTTCTTTAATGCAGTTTCTAAAATCAGAAAGAATTGAATTCAATGCTTTTTGTTCATTTTGCTTGTTTGTCGGATTTTGGGATGGACTCTTTGGCTTTGCTTTTCTTCTCCTCATTGGATTTTTCATGTTAAAAGTTGCAGAAGCCAGATGACAAGCTCATTTTGGTTCAACTTCAGCAACTGTGCATTGCATTGCCATGTAATGTAATGTAATGCAATGCTATCTATCTAGCTCTCCCTCTATACTTCCTTTTGGATAAACAGACATATTAGGCAAGCATTTTGGAGCTTTCACCTAAATAACTACAGGTGGTGAGATAAGCTGCACAATATAATTGACCTTTCAGTATATTGTTGCACACACACCATCTATTTAGCAAATGCCCTTGTTATCAACAGCAGCCTTTTAAACTCACCTGAGCTAACAGGTATGTGAGCTGGTTACTCTGCTGCGCTTAAAATTTCTTTTTTGGTTTGCTACAATGCCTTTTCTGAAACGTTGTCTCCCTCTGCTGGAACACTGACTTCTTTCATTTAATGCCTGCAGACTATAAAAGAGAAACCAACCCAAAAAGTTTGGTTGATTAGTCTGTGGCATTCTTTTAAACTGTTGCTTATGGCGGTCTCTGTGAGCTTCTCAGTGACATTCAGCCATCCAGGTATCCCGCCTGCAGTAGACGGAATGTGGCAATGGAACGCTGGCTGCGCGTGTCATAATAGGCTCTGAGCCTTTATATACCTGCGCACAGCAGCAGCCACCTTCAGTCTGCTGCTGGACAGCCAGCAGCAGCAGCAGCAGGAGAGGTAATTAATCAGCAACCCTCCTGCTAAGGGTAGACAGCTGCTCGTTCCACCCCCCCCCCCGCCTTAATTGGTTCTCCTCCCTTCCAACGGTGTTGAGGCGGGTGGGAACAGCCGGGGTTGAGGGTACTGTGCTAAAAGAGGTGGAGTTATGCAGATCTAAAACGCGTGGATTGCAGCAGCAGCAAGCCGAAAAGTGCAGGCATGTGAGGGATCTAGAGGTTGACAGCATGTCTTCTTAACGGGAGTCCAGGTGGCCATCTCCACAAATGGACTTTTCAGAATCCTTGGGTGGCACCGTAGTCGGAAACCAATTCTGGTTATCGCTTCTCGGCCTTTTGGCTAAGATCAAGTGTAGTATCTGTTCTTATCAGTTTAATATCTGATACGTCCCCTATCTGGGGACCATATATTAAATGGATTTTTAGAACAGGGAGATGGAAAAAAGCTTGCTCTGTCCACTCCACGCATTGACCTGGTATTGCAGTATCTCCAGGACCGGTGCACCCCTTCTTTAATGCAGTTTCTAAAATCAGAAAGAATTGAATTCAATGCTTTTTGTTCATTTTGCTTGTTTGTCGGATTTTGGGATGGACTCTTTGGCTTTGCTTTTCTTCTCCTCATTGGATTTTTCATGTTAAAAGTTGCAGAAGCCAGATGACAAGCTCATTTTGGTTCAACTTCAGCAACTGTGCATTGCATTGCCATGTAATGTAATGTAATGCAATGCTATCTATCTAGCTCTCCCTCTATACTTCCTTTTGGATAAACAGACATATTAGGCAAGCATTTTGGAGCTTTCACCTAAATAACTACAGGTGGTGAGATAAGCTGCACAATATAATTGACCTTTCAGTATATTGTTGCACACACACCATCTATTTAGCAAATGCCCTTGTTATCAACAGCAGCCTTTTAAACTCACCTGAGCTAACAGGTATGTGAGCTGGTTACTCTGCTGCGCTTAAAATTTCTTTTTTGGTTTGCTACAATGCCTTTTCTGAAACGTTGTCTCCCTCTGCTGGAACACTGACTTCTTTCATTTAATGCCTGCAGACTATAAAAGAGAAACCAACCCAAAAAGTTTGGTTGATTAGTCTGTGGCATTCTTTTAAACTGTTGCTTATGGCGGTCTCTGTGAGCTTCTCAGTGACATTCAGCCATCCAGGTATCCCGCCTGCAGTAGACGGAATGTGGCAATGGAACGCTGGCTGCGCGTGTCATAATAGGCTCTGAGCCTTTATATACCTGCGCACAGCAGCAGCCACCTTCAGTCTGCTGCTGGACAGCCAGCAGCAGCAGCAGCAGGAGAGGTAATTAATCAGCAACCCTCCTGCTAAGGGTAGACAGCTGCTCGTTCCACCCCCCCCCCGCCTTAATTGGTTCTCCTCCCTTCCAACGGTGTTGAGGCGGGTGGGAACAGCCGGGGGTTGAGGGTACTGTGCTAAAAGAGGTGGAGTTATGCAGATCTAAAACGCGTGGATTGCAGCAGCAGCAAGCCGAAAAGTGCAGGCATGTGAGGGATCTAGAGGTTGACAGCATGTCTTCTTAACGGGAGTCCAGGTGGCCATCTCCACAAATGGACTTTTCAGAATCCTTGGGTGGCACCGTAGTCGGAAACCAATTCTGGTTATCGCTTCTCGGCCTTTTGGCTAAGATCAAGTGTAGTATCTTTTGAAAAGGCAGTTTTGTCCTTGGGCTGCCCTAGTAAGTTGATGCATATTACACACTGGTTTGGTGCACTTGTTAGTACGCCAGGTGGCTCTTAGAGTTATCTGATGGAAAACATGGCCCTCCAGGATCGAAGTCACTAGGCTGGGTAAGTGTGAGGGCTTTGGAGCAATGTGCCTCAGGAGTAGGCGCCCTGGTGGGAGTCCAAGCTTACTGGGACTGGGAACCCCAGAAAGACTTGGCTTCGTAGCACGCCGCACCTTTGCCAATCATACTTTCTGAGCAACCCCCCCTATTCCTGGCCTCCGGGCTAGGAAGGGGAATTTTTATAAACCCGGTCGGAGGTCCGGTCAGCTTTGGGCTGAGAAACCAACACAGGCTCCAGCTCCACTAGGGTGGCAGCCTAGATGGAAGCTGGGAGCACGAAAACAGCTCTTCTCCGGCTTCGGCTAGGGAGAGCATCGGAGATCCCTGACCCTCGCTGTGGCCTTCTGGCTCGGAGGGATGGGGATGGTTTATTGGGGATCCTCTCCTCGGGGAAGGGTCCACATGAATCCTCGCCTCGTGCGCTGTTTTGGTGTGACTTCGGTCACATTTTTCAGTGCCTTGGATGCAGCTTCAATCAAAAAAATCTGTTCTTATCAGTTTAATATCTGATACGTCCCCTATCTGGGGACCATATATTAAATGGATTTTTAGAACAGGGAGATGGAAAAAGAGCTTGCTCTGTCCACTCCACGCATTGACCTGGTATTGCAGTATCTCCAGGACCGGTGCACCCCTTCTTTAATGCAGTTTCTAAAATCAGAAAGAATTGAATTCAATGCTTTTTGTTCATTTTGCTTGTTTGTCGGATTTTGGGATGGACTCTTTGGCTTTGCTTTTCTTCTCCTCATTGGATTTTTCATGTTAAAAGTTGCAGAAGCCAGATGACAAGCTCATTTTGGTTCAACTTCAGCAACTGTGCATTGCATTGCCATGTAATGTAATGTAATGCAATGCTATCTATCTAGCTCTCCCTCTATACTTCCTTTTGGATAAACAGACATATTAGGCAAGCATTTTGGAGCTTTCACCTAAATAACTACAGGTGGTGAGATAAGCTGCACAATATAATTGACCTTTCAGTATATTGTTGCACACACACCATCTATTTAGCAAATGCCCTTTGTTATCAACAGCAGCCTTTTAAACTCACCTGAGCTAACAGGTATGTGAGCTGGTTACTCTGCTGCGCTTAAAATTTCTTTTTTGGTTTGCTACAATGCCTTTTCTGAAACGTTGTCTCCCTCTGCTGGAACACTGACTTCTTTCATTTAATGCCTGCAGACTATAAAAGAGAAACCAACCCAAAAAGTTTGGTTGATTAGTCTGTGGCATTCTTTTAAACTGTTGCTTATGGCGGTCTCTGTGAGCTTCTCAGTGACATTCAGCCATCCAGGTATCCCGCCTGCAGTAGACGGAATGTGGCAATGGAACGCTGGCTGCGCGTGCCATAATAGGCTCTGAGCCTTTATATACCTGCGCACAGCAGCAGCCACCTTCAGTCTGCTGCTGGACAGCCAGCAGCAGCAGCAGCAGGAGAGTTAATTAATCAGCAACCCTCCTGCTAAGGGTAGACAGCTGCTCGTTCCACCCCCCCCCGCCTTAATTGGTTCTCCTCCCTTCCAACGGTGTTGAGGCGGGTGGGAACAGCCGGGGGTTGAGGGTACTGTGCTAAAAGAGGTGGAGTTATGCAGATCTAAAACGCGTGGATTGCAGCAGCAGCAAGCCGAAAAGTGCAGGCATGTGAGGGATCTAGAGGTTGACAGCATGTCTTCTTAACGGGAGTCCAGGTGGCCATCTCCACAAATGGACTTTTCAGAATCCTTGGGTGGCACCGTAGTCGGAAACCAATTCTGGTTATCGCTTCTCGGCCTTTTGGCTAAGATCAAGTGTAATATCTGTTCTTATCAGTTTAATATCTGATACGTCCCCTATCTGGGGACCATATATTAAATGGATTTTTAGAACAGGGAGATGGAAAAAGAGCTTGCTCTGTCCACTCCACGCATTGACCTGGTATTGCAGTATCTCCAGGACCGGTGCACCCCTTCTTTAATGCAGTTTCTAAAATCAGAAAGAATTGAATTCAATGCTTTTTGTTCATTTTGCTTGTTTGTCGGATTTTGGGATGGACTCTTTGGCTTTGCTTTTCTTCTCCTCATTGGATTTTTCATGTTAAAAGTTGCAGAAGCCAGATGACAAGCTCATTTTGGTTCAACTTCAGCAACTGTGCATTGCATTGCCATGTAATGTAATGTAATGCAATGCTATCTATCTAGCTCTCCCTCTATACTTCCTTTTGGATAAACAGACATATTAGGCAAGCATTTTGAAGCTTTCACCTAAATAACTACAGGTGGTGAGATAAGCTGCACAATATAATTGACCTTTCAGTATATTGTTGCACACACACCATCTATTTAGCAAATGCCCTTGTTATCAACAGCAGCCTTTTAAACTCACCTGAGCTAACAGGTATGTGAGCTGGTTACTCTGCTGCGCTTAAAATTTCTTTTTTGGTTTGCTACAATGCCTTTTCTGAAACGTTGTCTCCCTCTGCTGGAACACTGACTTCTTTCATTTAATGCCTGCAGACTATAAAAGAGAAACCAACCCAAAAAGTTTGGTTGATTAGTCTGTGGCATTCTTTTAAACTGTTGCTTATGGCGGTCTCTGTGAGCTTCTCAGTGACATTCAGCCATCCAGGTATCCCGCCTGCAGTAGACGGAATGTGGCAATGGAACGCTGGCTGCGCGTGTCATAATAGGCTCTGAGCCTTTATATACCTGCGCACAGCAGCAGCCACCTTCAGTCTGCTGCTGGACAGCCAGCAGCAGCAGCAGGAGAGGTAATTAATCAGCAACCCTCCTGCTAAGGGTAGACAGCTGCTCGTTCCACCCCCCCCCCGCCTTAATTGGTTCTCCTCCCTTCCAACGGTGTTGAGGCGGGTGGGAACAGCCGGGGGTTGAGGGTACTGTGCTAAAAGAGGTGGAGTTATGCAGATCTAAAACGCGTGGATTGCAGCAGCAGCAAGCCGAAAAGTGCAGGCATGTGAGGGATCTAGAGGTTGACAGCATGTCTTCTTAACGGGAGTCCAGGTGGCCATCTCCACAAATGGACTTTTCAGAATCCTTGGGTGGCACCGTAGTCGGAAACCAATTCTGGTTATCGCTTCTCGGCCTTTTGGCTAAGATCAAGTGTAGTATCTGTTCTTATCAGTTTAATATCTGATACGTCCCCTATCTGGGGACCATATATTAAATGGATTTTTAGAACAGGGAGATGGAAAAAGAGCTTGCTCTGTCCACTCCACGCATTGACCTGGTATTGCAGTATCTCCAGGACCGGTGCACCCCTTCTTTAATGCAGTTTCTAAAATCAGAAAGAATTGAATTCAATGCTTTTTGTTCATTTTGCTTGTTTGTCGGATTTTGGGATGGACTCTTTGGCTTTGCTTTTCTTCTCCTCATTGGATTTTTCATGTTAAAAGTTGCAGAAGCCAGATGACAAGCTCATTTTGGTTCAACTTCAGCAACTGTGCATTGCATTGCCATGTAATGTAATGTAATGCAATGCTATCTATCTAGCTCTCCCTCTATACTTCCTTTTGGATAAACAGACATATTAGGCAAGCATTTTGGAGCTTTCACCTAAATAGCTACAGGTGGTGAGATAAGCTGCACAATATAATTGACCTTTCAGTATATTGTTGCACACACACCATCTATTTAGCAAATGCCCTTGTTATCAACAGCAGCCTTTTAAACTCACCTGAGCTAACAGGTATGTGAGCTGGTTACTCTGCTGCGCTTAAAATTTCTTTTTTGGTTTGCTACAATGCCTTTTCTGAAACGTTGTCTCCCTCTGCTGGAACACTGACTTCTTTCATTTAATGCCTGCAGACTATAAAAGAGAAACCAACCCAAAAAGTTTGGTTGATTAGTCTGTGGCATTCTTTTAAACTGTTGCTTATGGCGGTCTCTGTGAGCTTCTCAGTGACATTCAGCCATCCAGGTATCCCGCCTGCAGTAGACGGAATGTGGCAATGGAACGCTGGCTGCGCGTGTCATAATAGGCTCTGAGCCTTTATATACCTGCGCAGAGCAGCAGCCACCTTCAGTCTGCTGCTGGACAGCCAGCAGCAGCAGCAGCAGGAGAGGTAATTAATCAGCAACCCTCCTGCTAAGGGTAGACAGCTGCTCGTTCCACCCCCCCCCCCGCCTTAATTGGTTCTCCTCCCTTCCAACGGTGTTGAGGCGGGTGGGAACAGCCGGGGGTTGAGGGTACTGTGCTAAAAGAGGTGGAGTTATGCAGATCTAAAACGCGTGGATTGCAGCAGCAGCAAGCCGAAAAGTGCAGGCATGTGAGGGATCTAGAGGTTGACAGCATGTCTTCTTAACGGGAGTCCAGGTGGCCATCTCCACAAATGGACTTTTCAGAATCCTTGGGTGGCACCGTAGTCGGAAACCAATTCTGGTTATCGCTTCTCGGCCTTTTGGCTAAGATCAAGTGTAGTATCTGTTCTTATCAGTTTAATATCTGATACGTCCCCTATCTGGGGACCATATATTAAATGGATTTTTAGAACAGGGAGATGGAAAAAGAGCTTGCTCTGTCCACTCCACGCATTGACCTGGTATTGCAGTATCTCCAGGACCGGTGCACCCCTTCTTTAATGCAGTTTCTAAAATCAGAAAGAATTGAATTCAATGCTTTTTGTTCATTTTGCTTGTTTGTCGGATTTTGGGATGGACTCTTTGGCTTTGCTTTTCTTCTCCTCATTGGATTTTTCATGTTAAAAGTTGCAGAAGCCAGATGACAAGCTCATTTTGGTTCAACTTCAGCAACTGTGCATTGCATTGCCATGTAATGTAATGCAATGCTATCTATCTAGCTCTCCCTCTATACTTCCTTTTGGATAAACAGACATATTAGGCAAGCATTTTGGAGCTTTCACCTAAATAACTACAGGTGGTGAGATAAGCTGCACAATATAATTGACCTTTCAGTATATTGTTGCACACACACCATCTATTTAGCAAATGCCCTTGTTATCAACAGCAGCCTTTTAAACTCACCTGAGCTAACAGGTATGTGAGCTGGTTACTCTGCTGCGCTTAAAATTTCTTTTTTGGTTTGCTACAATGCCTTTTCTGAAACGTTGTCTCCCTCTGCTGGAACACTGACTTCTTTCATTTAATGCCTGCAGACTATAAAAGAGAAACCAACCCAAAAAGTTTGGTTGATTAGTCTGTGGCATTCTTTTAAACTGTTGCTTATGGCGGTCTCTGTGAGCTTCTCAGTGACATTCAGCCATCCAGGTATCCCGCCTGCAGTAGACGGAATGTGGCAATGGAATGCTGGCTGCGCGTGTCATAATAGGCTCTGAGCCTTTATATACCTGCGCACAGCAGCAGCCACCTTCAGTCTGCTGCTGGACAGCCAGCAGCAGCAGCAGCAGGAGAGGTAATTAATCAGCAACCCTCCTGCTAAGGGTAGACAGCTGCTCGTTCCACCCCCCCCCCGCCTTAATTGGTTCTCCTCCCTTCCAACGGTGTTGAGGCGGGTGGGAACAGCCGGGGGTTGAGGGTACTGTGCTAAAAGAGGTGGAGTTATGCAGATCTAAAACGCGTGGATTGCAGCAGCAGCAAGCCGAAAAGTGCAGGCATGTGAGGGATCTAGAGGTTGACAGCATGTCTTCTTAACGGGAGTCCAGGTGGCCATCTCCACAAATGGACTTTTCAGAATCCTTGGGTGGCACCGTAGTCAGAAACCAATTCTGGTTATCGCTTCTCGGCCTTTTGGCTAAGATCAAGTGTAGTATCTGTTCTTATCAGTTTAATATCTGATACGTCCCCTATCTGGGGACCATATATTAAATGGATTTTTAGAACAGGGAGATGGAAAAAGAGCTTGCTCTGTCCACTCCACGCATTGACCTGGTATTGCAGTATCTCCAGGACCGGTGCACCCCTTCTTTAATGCAGTTTCTAAAATCAGAAAGAATTGAATTCAATGCTTTTTGTTCATTTTGCTTGTTTGTCGGATTTTGGGATGGACTCTTTGGCTTTGCTTTTCTTCTCCTCATTGGATTTTTCATGTTAAAAGTTGCAGAAGCCAGATGACAAGCTCATTTTGGTTCAACTTCAGCAACTGTGCATTGCATTGCCATGTAATGTAATGTAATGCAATGCTATCTATCTAGCTCTCCCTCTATACTTCCTTTTGGATAAACAGACATATTAGGCAAGCATTTTGGAGCTTTCACCTAAATAACTACAGGTGGTGAGATAAGCTGCACAATATAATTGACCTTTCAGTATATTGTTGCACACACACCATCTATTTAGCAAATGCCCTTGTTATCAACAGCAGCCTTTTAAACTCACCTGAGCTAACAGGTATGTGAGCTGGTTACTCTGCTGCGCTTAAAATTTCTTTTTTGGTTTGCTACAATGCCTTTTCTGAAACGTTGTCTCCCTCTGCTGGAACACTGACTTCTTTCATTTAATGCCTGCAGACTATAAAAGAGAAACCAACCCAAAAAGTTTGGTTGATTAGTCTGTGGCATTCTTTTAAACTGTTGCTTATGACGGTCTCTGTGAGCTTCTCAGTGACATTCAGCCATCCAGGTATCCCGCCTGCAGTAGACGGAATGTGGCAATGGAACGCTGGCTGCGCGTGTCATAATAGGCTCTGAGCCTTTATATACCTGCGCACAGCAGCAGCCACCTTCAGTCTGCTGCTGGACAGCCAGCAGCAGCAGCAGCAGGAGAGGTAATTAATCAGCAACCCTCCTGCTAAGGGTAGACAGCTGCTCGTTCCACCCCCCCCCCCGCCTTAATTGGTTCTCCTCCCTTCCAACGGTGTTGAGGCGGGTGGGAACAGCCGGGGGTTGAGGGTACTGTGCTAAAAGAGGTGGAGTTATGCAGATCTAAAACGCGTGGATTGCAGCAGCAGCAAGCCGAAAAGTGCAGGCATGTGAGGGATCTAGAGGTTGACAGCATGTCTTCTTAACGGGAGTCCAGGTGGCCATCTCCACAAATGGACTTTTCAGAATCCTTGGGTGGCACCGTAGTCAGAAACCAATTCTGGTTATCGCTTCTCGGCCTTTTGGCTAAGATCAAGTGTAGTATCTGTTCTTATCAGTTTAATATCTGATACGTCCCCTATCTGGGGACCATATATTAAATGGATTTTTAGAACAGGGAGATGGAAAAAGAGCTTGCTCTGTCCACTCCACGCATTGACCTGGTATTGCAGTATCTCCAGGACCGGTGCACCCCTTCTTTAATGCAGTTTCTAAAATCAGAAAGAATTGAATTCAATGCTTTTTGTTCATTTTGCTTGTTTGTCGGATTTTGGGATGGACTCTTTGGCTTTGCTTTTCTTCTCCTCATTGGATTTTTCATGTTAAAAGTTGCAGAAGCCAGATGACAAGCTCATTTTGGTTCAACTTCAGCAACTGTGCATTGCATTGCCATGTAATGTAATGTAATGCAATGCTATCTATCTAGCTCTCCCTCTATACTTCCTTTTGGATAAACAGACATATTAGGCAAGCATTTTGGAGCTTTCACCTAAATAACTACAGGTGGTGAGATAAGCTGCACAATATAATTGACCTTTCAGTATATTGTTGCACACACACCATCTATTTAGCAAATGCCCTTGTTATCAACAGCAGCCTTTTAAACTCACCTGAGCTAACAGGTATGTGAGCTGGTTACTCTGCTGCGCTTAAAATTTCTTTTTTGGTTTGCTACAATGCCTTTTCTGAAACGTTGTCTCCCTCTGCTGGAACACTGACTTCTTTCATTTAATGCCTGCAGACTATAAAAGAGAAACCAACCCAAAAAGTTTGGTTGATTAGTCTGTGGCATTCTTTTAAACTGTTGCTTATGGCGGTCTCTGTGAGCTTCTCAGTGACATTCAGCCATCCAGGTATCCCGCCTGCAGTAGACGGAATGTGGCAATGGAACGCTGGCTGCGCGTGTCATAATAGGCTCTGAGCCTTTATATACCTGCGCACAGCAGCAGCCACCTTCAGTCTGCTGCTGGACAGCCAGCAGCAGCAGCAGCAGGAGAGGTAATTAATCAGCAACCCTCCTGCTAAGGGTAGACAGCTGCTCGTTCCACCCCCCCCCGCCTTAATTGGTTCTCCTCCCTTCCAACGGTGTTGAGGCGGGTGGGAACAGCCGGGGGTTGAGGGTACTGTGCTAAAAGAGGTGGAGTTATGCAGATCTAAAACGCGTGGATTGCAGCAGCAGCAAGCCGAAAAGTGCAGGCATGTGAGGGATCTAGAGGTTGACAGCATGTCTTCTTAACGGGAGTCCAGGTGGCCATCTCCACAAATGGACTTTTCAGAATCCTTGGGTGGCACCGTAGTCGGAAACCAATTCTGGTTATCGCTTCTCGGCCTTTTGGCTAAGATCAAGTGTAGTATCTTTTCTTATCAGTTTAATATCTGATACGTCCCCTATCTGGGGACCATATATTAAATGGATTTTTAGAACAGGGAGATGGAAAAAGAGCTTGCTCTGTCCACTCCACGCATTGACCTGGTATTGCAGTATCTCCAGGACCGGTGCACCCCTTCTTTAATGCAGTTTCTAAAATCAGAAAGAATTGAATTCAATGCTTTTTGTTCATTTTGCTTGTTTGTCGGATTTTGGGATGGACTCTTTGGCTTTGCTTTTCTTCTCCTCATTGGATTTTTCATGTTAAAAGTTGCAGAAGCCAGATGACAAGCTCATTTTGGTTCAACTTCAGCAACTGTGCATTGCATTGCCATGTAATGTAATGTAATGCAATGCTATCTATCTAGCTCTCCCTCTATACTTCCTTTTGGATAAACAGACATATTAGGCAAGCATTTTGGAGCTTTCACCTAAATAACTACAGGTGGTGAGATAAGCTGCACAATATAATTGACCTTTCAGTATATTGTTGCACACACACCATCTATTTAGCAAATGCCCTTGTTATCAACAGCAGCCTTTTAAACTCACCTGAGCTAACAGGTATGTGAGCTGGTTACTCTGCTGCGCTTAAAATTTCTTTTTTGGTTTGCTACAATGCCTTTTCTGAAACGTTGTCTCCCTCTGCTGGAACACTGACTTCTTTCATTTAATGCCTGCAGACTATAAAAGAGAAACCAACCCAAAAAGTTTGGTTGATTAGTCTGTGGCATTCTTTTAAACTGTTGCTTATGGCGGTCTCTGTGAGCTTCTCAGTGACATTCAGCCATCCAGGTATCCCGCCTGCAGTAGACGGAATGTGGCAATGGAACGCTGGCTGCGCGTGTCATAATAGGCTCTGAGCCTTTATATACCTGCGCACAGCAGCAGCCACCTTCAGTCTGCTGCTGGACAGCCAGCAGCAGCAGCAGCAGGAGAGGTAATTAATCAGCAACCCTCCTGCTAAGGGTAGACAGCTGCTCGTTCCACCCCCCCCCCCCCCCGCCTTAATTGGTTCTCCTCCCTTCCAACGGTGTTGAGGCGGGTGGGAACAGCCGGGGGTTGAGGGTACTGTGCTAAAAGAGGTGGAGTTATGCAGATCTAAAACGCGTGGATTGCAGCAGCAGCAAGCCGAAAAGTGCAGGCATGTGAGGGATCTAGAGGTTGACAGCATGTCTTCTTAACGGGAGTCCAGGTGGCCATCTCCACAAATGGACTTTTCAGAATCCTTGGGTGGCACCGTAGTCGGAAACCAATTCTGGTTATCGCTTCTCGGCCTTTTGGCTAAGATCAAGTGTAGTATCTGTTCTTATCAGTTTAATATCTGATACGTCCCCTATCTGGGGACCATATATTAAATGGATTTTTAGAACAGGGAGATGGAAAAAGAGCTTGCTCTGTCCACTCCACGCATTGACCTGGTATTGCAGTATCTCCAGGACCGGTGCACCCCTTCTTTAATGCAGTTTCTAAAATCAGAAAGAATTGAATTCAATGCTTTTTGTTCATTTTGCTTGTTTGTCGGATTTTGGGATGGACTCTTTGGCTTTGCTTTTCTTCTCCTCATTGGATTTTTCATGTTAAAAGTTGCAGAAGCCAGATGACAAGCTCATTTTGGTTCAACTTCAGCAACTGTGCATTGCATTGCCATGTAATGTAATGTAATGCAATGCTATCTATCTAGCTCTCCCTCTATACTTCCTTTTGGATAAACAGACATATTAGGCAAGCATTTTGGAGCTTTCACCTAAATAACTACAGGTGGTGAGATAAGCTGCACAATATAATTGACCTTTCAGTATATTGTTGCACACACACCATCTATTTAGCAAATGCCCTTGTTATCAACAGCAGCCTTTTAAACTCACCTGAGCTAACAGGTATGTGAGCTGGTTACTCTGCTGCGCTTAAAATTTCTTTTTTGGTTTGCTACAATGCCTTTTCTGAAACGTTGTCTCCCTCTGCTGGAACACTGACTTCTTTCATTTAATGCCTGCAGACTATAAAAGAGAAACCAACCCAAAAAGTTTGGTTGATTAGTCTGTGGCATTCTTTTAAACTGTTGCTTATGGCGGTCTCTGTGAGCTTCTCAGTGACATTCAGCCATCCAGGTATCCCGCCTGCAGTAGACGGAATGTGGCAATGGAACGCTGGCTGCGCGTGTCATAATAGGCTCTGAGCCTTTATATACCTGCGCACAGCAGCAGCCACCTTCAGTCTGCTGCTGGACAGCCAGCAGCAGCAGCAGCAGGAGAGGTAATTAATCAGCAACCCTCCTGCTAAGGGTAGACAGCTGCTCGTTCCACCCCCCCCCCCCGCCTTAATTGGTTCTCCTCCCTTCCAACGGTGTTGAGGCGGGTGGGAACAGCCGGGGGTTGAGGGTACTGTGCTAAAAGAGGTGGAGTTATGCAGATCTAAAACGCGTGGATTGCAGCAGCAGCAAGCCGAAAAGTGCAGGCATGTGAGGGATCTAGAGGTTGACAGCATGTCTTCTTAACGGGAGTCCAGGTGGCCATCTCCACAAATGGACTTTTCAGAATCCTTGGGTGGCACCGTAGTCGGAAACCAATTCTGGTTATCGCTTCTCGGCCTTTTGGCTAAGATCAAGTGTAGTATCTGTTCTTATCAGTTTAATATCTGATATGTCCCCTATCTGGGGACCATATATTAAATGGATTTTTAGAACAGGGAGATGGAAAAAGAGCTTGCTCTGTCCACTCCACGCATTGACCTGGTATTGCAGTATCTCCAGGACCGGTGCACCCCTTCTTTAATGCAGTTTCTAAAATCAGAAAGAATTGAATTCAATGCTTTTTGTTCATTTTGCTTGTTTGTCGGATTTTGGGATGGACTCTTTGGCTTTGCTTTTCTTCTCCTCATTGGATTTTTCATGTTAAAAGTTGCAGAAGCCAGATGACAAGCTCATTTTGGTTCAACTTCAGCAACTGTGCATTGCATTGCCATGTAATGTAATGTAATGCAATGCTATCTATCTAGCTCTCCCTCTATACTTCCTTTTGGATAAACAGACATATTAGGCAAGCATTTTGGAGCTTTCACCTAAATAACTACAGGTGGTGAGATAAGCTGCACAATATAATTGACCTTTCAGTATATTGTTGCACACACACCATCTATTTAGCAAATGCCCTTGTTATCAACAGCAGCCTTTTAAACTCACCTGAGCTAACAGGTATGTGAGCTGGTTACTCTGCTGCGCTTAAAATTTCTTTTTTGGTTTGCTACAATGCCTTTTCTGAAACGTTGTCTCCCTCTGCTGGAACACTGACTTCTTTCATTTAATGCCTGCAGACTATAAAAGAGAAACCAACCCAAAAAGTTTGGTTGATTAGTCTGTGGCATTCTTTTAAACTGTTGCTTATGGCGGTCTCTGTGAGCTTCTCAGTGACATTCAGCCATCCAGGTATCCCGCCTGCAGTAGACGGAATGTGGCAATGGAACGCTGGCTGCGCGTGTCATAATAGGCTCTGAGCCTTTATATACCTGCGCACAGCAGCAGCCACCTTCAGTCTGCTGCTGGACAGCCAGCAGCAGCAGCAGCAGGAGAGGTAATTAATCAGCAACCCTCCTGCTAAGGGTAGACAGCTGCTCGTTCCACCCCCCCCCCCGCCTTAATTGGTTCTCCTCCCTTCCAACGGTGTTGAGGCGGGTGGGAACAGCCGGGGGTTGAGGGTACTGTGCTAAAAGAGGTGGAGTTATGCAGATCTAAAACGCGTGGATTGCAGCAGCAGCAAGCCGAAAAGTGCAGGCATGTGAGGGATCTAGAGGTTGACAGCATGTCTTCTTAACGGGAGTCCAGGTGGCCATCTCCACAAATGGACTTTTCAGAATCCTTGGGTGGCACCGTAGTCGGAAACCAATTCTGGTTATCGCTTCTCGGCCTTTTGGCTAAGATCAAGTGTAGTATCTGTTCTTATCAGTTTAATATCTGATACGTCCCCTATCTGGGGACCATATATTAAATGGATTTTTAGAACAGGGAGATGGAAAAAGAGCTTGCTCTGTCCACTCCACGCATTGACCTGGTATTGCAGTATCTCCAGGACCGGTGCACCCCTTCTTTAATGCAGTTTCTAAAATCAGAAAGAATTGAATTCAATGCTTTTTGTTCATTTTGCTTGTTTGTCGGATTTTGGGATGGACTCTTTGGCTTTGCTTTTCTTCTCCTCATTGGATTTTTCATGTTAAAAGTTGCAGAAGCCAGATGACAAGCTCATTTTGGTTCAACTTCAGCAACTGTGCATTGCATTGCCATGTAATGTAATGTAATGCAATGCTATCTATCTAGCTCTCCCTCTATACTTCCTTTTGGATAAACAGACATATTAGGCAAGCATTTTGGAGCTTTCACCTAAATAACTACAGGTGGTGAGATAAGCTGCACAATATAATTGACCTTTCAGCATATTGTTGCACACACACCATCTATTTAGCAAATGCCCTTGTTATCAACAGCAGCCTTTTAAACTCACCTGAGCTAACAGGTATGTGAGCTGGTTACTCTGCTGCGCTTAAAATTTCTTTTTTGGTTTGCTACAATGCCTTTTCTGAAACGTTGTCTCCCTCTGCTGGAACACTGACTTCTTTCATTTAATGCCTGCAGACTATAAAAGAGAAACCAACCCAAAAAGTTTGGTTGATTAGTCTGTGGCATTCTTTTAAACTGTTGCTTATGGCGGTCTCTGTGAGCTTCTCAGTGACATTCAGCCATCCAGGTATCCCGCCTGCAGTAGACGGAATGTGGCAATGGAACGCTGGCTGCGCGTGTCATAATAGGCTCTGAGCCTTTATATACCTGCGCACAGCAGCAGCCACCTTCAGTCTGCTGCTGGACAGCCAGCAGCAGCAGCAGCAGGAGAGGTAATTAATCAGCAACCCTCCTGCTAAGGGTAGACAGCTGCTCGTTCCACCCCCCCCCCGCCTTAATTGGTTCTCCTCCCTTCCAACGGTGTTGAGGCGGGTGGGAACAGCCGGGGGTTGAGGGTACTGTGCTAAAAGAGGTGGAGTTATGCAGATCTAAAACGCGTGGATTGCAGCAGCAGCAAGCCGAAAAGTGCAGGCATGTGAGGGATCTAGAGGTTGACAGCATGTCTTCTTAACGGGAGTCCAGGTGGCCATCTCCACAAATGGACTTTTCAGAATCCTTGGGTGGCACCGTAGTCGGAAACCAATTCTGGTTATCGCTTCTCGGCCTTTTGGCTAAGATCAAGTGTAGTATCTGTTCTTATCAGTTTAATATCTGATACGTCCCCTATCTGGGGACCATATATTAAATGGATTTTTAGAACAGGGAGATGGAAAAAGAGCTTGCTCTGTCCACTCCACGCATTGACCTGGTATTGCAGTATCTCCAGGACCGGTGCACCCCTTCTTTAATGCAGTTTCTAAAATCAGAAAGAATTGAATTCAATGCTTTTTGTTCATTTTGCTTGTTTGTCGGATTTTGGGATGGACTCTTTGGCTTTGCTTTTCTTCTCCTCATTGGATTTTTCATGTTAAAAGTTGCAGAAGCCAGATGACAAGCTCATTTTGGTTCAACTTCAGCAACTGTGCATTGCATTGCCATGTAATGTAATGTAATGCAATGCTATCTATCTAGCTCTCCCTCTATACTTCCTTTTGGATAAACAGACATATTAGGCAAGCATTTTGGAGCTTTCACCTAAATAACTACAGGTGGTGAGATAAGCTGCACAATATAATTGACCTTTCAGTATATTGTTGCACACACACCATCTATTTAGCAAATGCCCTTGTTATCAACAGCAGCCTTTTAAACTCACCTGAGCTAACAGGTATGTGAGCTGGTTACTCTGCTGCGCTTAAAATTTCTTTTTTGGTTTGCTACAATGCCTTTTCTGAAACGTTGTCTCCCTCTGCTGGAACACTGACTTCTTTCATTTAATGCCTGCAGACTATAAAAGAGAAACCAACCCAAAAAGTTTGGTTGATTAGTCTGTGGCATTCTTTTAAACTGTTGCTTATGGCGGTCTCTGTGAGCTTCTCAGTGACATTCAGCCATCCAGGTATCCCGCCTGCAGTAGACGGAATGTGGCAATGGAACGCTGGCTGCGAGTGTCATAAAAGCCTCTGAGCCTTTATATACCTGCGCACAGCAGCAGCCACCTTCAGTCTGCTGCTGGACAGCCAGCAGCAGCAGCAGCAGGAGAGGTAATTAATCAGCAACCCTCCTGCTAAGGGTAGACAGCTGCTCGTTCCACCCCCCCCCGCCTTAATTGGTTCTCCTCCCTTCCAACGGTGTTGAGGCGGGTGGGAACAGCCGGGGGTTAAGGGTACTGTGCTAAAAGAGGTGGAGTTATGCAGATCTAAAACGCGTGGATTGCAGCAGCAGCAAGCCGAAAAGTGCAGGCATGTGAGGGATCTAGAGGTTGACAGCATGTCTTCTTAACGGGAGTCCAGGTGGCCATCTCCACAAATGGACTTTTCAGAATCCTTGGGTGGCACCGTAGTCGGAAACCAATTCTGGTTATCGCTTCTCGGCCTTTTGGCTAAGATCAAGTGTAGTATCTGTTCTTATCAGTTTAATATCTGATACGTCCCCTATCTGGGGACCATATATTAAATGGATTTTTAGAACAGGCAGATGGAAAAAGAGCTTGCTCTGTCCACTCCACGCATTGACCTGGTATTGCAGTATCTCCAGGACCGGTGCACCCCTTCTTTAATGCAGTTTCTAAAATCAGAAAGAATTGAATTCAATGCTTTTTGTTCATTTTGCTTGTTTGTCGGATTTTGGGATGGACTCTTTGGCTTTGCTTTTCTTCTCCTCATTGGATTTTTCATGTTAAAAGTTGCAGAAGCCAGATGACAAGCTCATTTTGGTTCAACTTCAGCAACTGTGCATTGCATTGCCATGTAATGTAATGTAATGCAATGCTATCTATCTAGCTCTCCCTCTATACTTCCTTTTGGATAAACAGACATATTAGGCAAGCATTTTGGAGCTTTCACCTAAATAACTACAGGTGGTGAGATAAGCTGCACAATATAATTGACCTTTCAGCATATTGTTGCACACACACCATCTATTTAGCAAATGCCCTTGTTATCAACAGCAGCCTTTTAAACTCACCTGAGCTAACAGGTATGTGAGCTGGTTACTCTGCTGCGCTTAAAATTTCTTTTTTGGTTTGCTACAATGCCTTTTCTGAAACGTTGTCTCCCTCTGCTGGAACACTGACTTCTTTCATTTAATGCCTGCAGACTATAAAAGAGAAACCAACCCAAAAAGTTTGGTTGATTAGTCTGTGGCATTCTTTTAAACTGTTGCTTATGGCGGTCTCTGTGAGCTTCTCAGTGACATTCAGCCATCCAGGTATCCCGCCTGCAGTAGACGGAATGTGGCAATGGAACGCTGGCTGCGCGTGTCATAATAGGCTCTGAGCCTTTATATACCTGCGCACAGCAGCAGCCACCTTCAGTCTGCTGCTGGACAGCCAGCAGCAGCAGCAGCAGGAGAGGTAATTAATCAGCAACCCTCCTGCTAAGGGTAGACAGCTGCTCGTTCCACCCCCCCCCCCGCCTTAATTGGTTCTCCTCCCTTCCAACGGTGTTGAGGCGGGTGGGAACAGCCGGGGGTTGAGGGTACTGTGCTAAAAGAGGTGGAGTTATGCAGATCTAAAACGCGTGGATTGCAGCAGCAGCAAGCCGAAAAGTGCAGGCATGTGAGGGATCTAGAGGTTGACAGCATGTCTTCTTAACGGGAGTCCAGGTGGCCATCTCCACAAATGGACTTTTCAGAATCCTTGGGTGGCACCGTAGTCGGAAACCAATTCTGGTTATCGCTTCTCGGCCTTTTGGCTAAGATCAAGTGTAGTATCTGTTCTTATCAGTTTAATATCTGATACGTCCCCTATCTGGGGACCATATATTAAATGGATTTTTAGAACAGGGAGATGGAAAAAGAGCTTGCTCTGTCCACTCCACGCATTGACCTGGTATTGCAGTATCTCCAGGACCGGTGCACCCCTTCTTTAATGCAGTTTCTAAAATCAGAAAGAATTGAATTCAATGCTTTTTGTTCATTTTGCTTGTTTGTCGGATTTTGGGATGGACTCTTTGGCTTTGCTTTTCTTCTCCTCATTGGATTTTTCATGTTAAAAGTTGCAGAAGCCAGATGACAAGCTCATTTTGGTTCAACTTCAGCAACTGTGCATTGCATTGCCATGTAATGTAATGTAATGCAATGCTATCTATCTAGCTCTCCCTCTATACTTCCTTTTGGATAAACAGACATATTAGGCAAGCATTTTGGAGCTTTCACCTAAATAACTACAGGTGGTGAGATAAGCTGCACAATATAATTGACCTTTCAGTATATTGTTGCACACACACCATCTATTTAGCAAATGCCCTTTTTATCAACAGCAGCCTTTTAAACTCACCTGAGCTAACAGGTATGTGAGCTGGTTACTCTGCTGCGCTTAAAATTTCTTTTTTGGTTTGCTACAATGCCTTTTCTAAAACGTTGTCTCCCTCTGCTGGAACACTGACTTCTTTCATTTAATGCCTGCAGACTATAAAAGAGAAACCAACCCAAAAAGTTTGGTTGATTAGTCTGTGGCATTCTTTTAAACTGTTGCTTATGGCGGTCTCTATGAGCTTCTCAGTGACATTCAGCCATCCAGGTATCCCGCCTGCAGTAGACGGAATGT
Organism: Phyllobates terribilis; assembly: GCF_046119375.1. Lineage (NCBI taxonomy): Eukaryota > Metazoa > Chordata > Amphibia > Anura > Dendrobatidae > Phyllobates > Phyllobates terribilis. Next base: position 7,992,110 of record NW_027362800.1, on the reverse strand, counting down.
GGCAATGGAACGCTGGCTGCGCGTGTCATAATAGGCTCTTAGCCTTTATATACCTGCGCACAGCAGCAGCCACCTTCAGTCTGCTGCTGGACAGCCAGCAGCAGCAGCAGCAGGAGAGGTAATTAATCAGCAACCCTCCTGCTAAGGGTAGACAGCTGCTCGTTCCACCCCCCCCCCCGCCTTAATTGGTTCTCCTCCCTTCCAACGGTGTTGAGGCGGGTGGGAACAGCCGGGGGTTGAGGGTACTGTGCTAAAAGAGGTGGAGTTATGCAGATCTAAAACGCGTGGATTGCAGCAGCAGCAAGCCGAAAAGTGCAGGCATGTGAGGGATCTAGAGGTTGACAGCATGTCTTCTTAACGGGAGTCCAGGTGGCCATCTCCACAAATGGACTTTTCAGAATCCTTGGGTGGCACCGTAGTCGGAAACCAATTCTGGTTATCGCTTCTCGGCCTTTTGGCTAAGATCAAGTGTAGTATCTGTTCTTATCAGTTTAATATCTGATACGTCCCCTATCTGGGGACCATATATTAAATGGATTTTTAGAACAGGGAGATGGAAAAAGAGCTTGCTCTGTCCACTCCACGCATTGACCTGGTATTGCAGTATCTCCAGGACCGGTGCACCCCTTCTTTAATGCAGTTTCTAAAATCAGAAAGAATTGAATTCAATGCTTTTTGTTCATTTTGCTTGTTTGTCGGATTTTGGGATGGACTCTTTGGCTTTGCTTTTCTTCTCCTCATTGGATTTTTCATGTTAAAAGTTGCAGAAGCCAGATGACAAGCTCATTTTGGTTCAACTTCAGCAACTGTGCATTGCATTGCCATGTAATGTAATGTAATGCAATGCTATCTATCTAGCTCTCCCTCTATACTTCCTTTTGGATAAACAGACATATTAGGCAAGCATTTTGGAGCTTTCACCTAAGTAACTACAGGTGGTGAGATAAGCTGCACAATATAATTGACCTTTCAGTATATTGTTGCACACACACCATCTATTTAGCAAATGCCCTTGTTATCAACAGCAGCCTTTTAAACTCACCTGAGCTAACAGGTATGTGAGCTGGTTACTCTGCTGCGCTTAAAATTTCTTTTTTGGTTTGCTACAATGCCTTTTCTGAAACGTTGTCTCCCTCTGCTGGAACACTGACTTCTTTCATTTAATGCCTGCAGACTATAAAAGAGAAACCAACCCAAAAAGTTTGGTTGATTAGTCTGTGGCATTCTTTTAAACTGTTGCTTATGGCGGTCTCTGTGAGCTTCTCAGTGACATTCAGCCATCCAGGTATCCCGCCTGCAGTAGACGGAATGTGGCAATGGAACGCTGGCTGCGCGTGTCATAATAGGCTCTGAGCCTTTATATACCTGCGCACAGCAGCAGCCACCTTCAGTCTGCTGCTGGACAGCCAGCAGCAGCAGCAGCAGGAGAGGTAATTAATCAGCAACCCTCCTGCTAAGGGTAGACAGCTGCTCGTTCCACCCCCCCCCCCGCCTTAATTGGTTCTCCTCCCTTCCAACGGTGTTGAGGCGGGTGGGAACAGCCGGGGGTTGAGGGTACTGTGCTAAAAGAGGTGGAGTTATGCAGATCTAAAACGCGTGGATTGCAGCAGCAGCAAGCCGAAAAGTGCAGGCATGTGAGGGATCTAGAGGTTGACAGCATGTCTTCTTAACGGGAGTCCAGGTGGCCATCTCCACAAATGGACTTTTCAGAATCCTTGGGTGGTACCGTAGTCGGAAACCAATTCTGGTTATCGCTTCTCGGCCTTTTGGCTAAGATCAAGTGTAGTATCTGTTCTTATCAGTTTAATATCTGATACGTCCCCTATCTGGGGACCATATATTAAATGGATTTTTAGAACAGGGAGATGGAAAAAGAGCTTGCTCTGTCCACTCCATGCATTGACCTGGTATTGCAGTATCTCCAGGACCGGTGCACCTCTTCTTTAATGCAGTTTCTAAAATCAGAAAGAATTGAATTCAATGCTTTTTGTTCATTTTGCTTGTTTGTCGGATTTTGGGATGGACTCTTTGGCTTTGCTTTTCTTCTCCTCATTGGATTTTTCATGTTAAAAGTTGCAGAAGCCAGATGACAAGCTCATTTTGGTTCAACTTCAGCAACTGTGCATTGCATTGCCATGTAATGTAATGTAATGCAATGCTATCTATCTAGCTCTCCCTCTATACTTCCTTTGGGATAAACAGACATATTAGGCAAGCATTTTGGAGCTTTCACCTAAATAACTACAGGTGGTGAGATAAGCTGCACAATATAATTGACCTTTCAGTATATTGTTGCACACACACCATCTATTTAGCAAATGCCCTTGTTATCAACAGCAGCCTTTTAAACTCACCTGAGCTAACAGGTATGTGAGCTGGTTACTCTGCTGCGCTTAAAATTTCTTTTTTGGTTTGCTACAATGCCTTTTCTGAAACGTTGTCTCCCTCTGCTGGAACACTGACTTCTTTCATTTAATGCCTGCAGACTATAAAAGAGAAACCAACCCAAAAAGTTTGGTTGATTAGTCTGTGGCATTCTTTTAAACTGTTGCTTATGGCGGTCTCTGTGAGCTTCTCAGTGACATTCAGCCATCCAGGTATCCCGCCTGCAGTAGACGGAATGTGGCAATGGAACGCTGGCTGCGCGTGTCATAATAGGCTCTGAGCCTTTATATACCTGCGCACAGCAGCAGCCACCTTCAGTCTGCTGCTGGACAGCCAGCAGCAGCAGCAGCAGGAGAGGTAATTAATCAGCAACCCTCCTGCTAAGGGTAGACAGCTGCTCGTTCCACCCCCCCCCCCGCCTTAATTGGTTCTCCTCCCTTCCAACGGTGTTGAGGCGGGTGGGAACAGCCGGGGGTTGAGGGTACTGTGCTAAAAGAGGTGGAGTTATGCAGATCTAAAACGCGTGGATTGCAGCAGCAGCAAGCCGAAAAGTGCAGGCATGTGAGGGATCTAGAGGTTGACAGCATGTCTTCTTAACGGGAGTCCAGGTGGCCATCTCCACAAATGGACTTTTCAGAATCCTTGGGTGGCACCGTAGTCGGAAACCAATTCTGGTTATCGCTTCTCGGCCTTTTGGCTAAGATACCACATCTTGCCAGAAGGATTCTAAGCCAATCGTGCCCTTGGCCTTGAGGCATCGGCGGTGTAAAAGCCGTCTTAAGCCTCATGCTGCTTTAGGGGGCAGATACGCAAAGAAACCAAGAAGGCGATCGACCCTATCTACCTTTTGAAGATGGCATCAGCAGTAGCGGCCGCAGTGCGCTATGCCAGAGCTGGTGACCTTCGCATCAAGAACTCTTTCAAGATCGAAGTGGACGATGCATCCAAGGAGAAGATGACCTTGAAGTTTTTCGTGAGGAGAGTGCTGCTGGAGATCCTAGGAGTAAAGAGGGAAGACATCCTGGCCCTTCAAGATCGCCCCGGTTCCTTCACTTTGACTCTGGAGTCGGAGTATGCGTGCCAGAACCTCTTCCGCCAGATTCACCTGCACCTTTCAGATGAGGATCTTAAAGGACTCACCTTTGTCATCCTTTACTCCGGTGGAGAGAAGCCGCTCGTGGTTCAGATGAGCAACCCTCATGTTCCCTTAGTTAATATTATTTGCTTTCTTCAAAACTATTTCCCAGAACTGCGGTATTCCCACAAGGTCATGAATGAGGAAAACCTCTGGACGGGAAAGCATAAATTTTTTGTTAAATTTTGTGAAGATCCAAATGGCATTGGTGGTCAGCGTCATCCTCCGTCAAGTTTCCTGATCGGTAGGGAGCGGGGGCGCCTCTTCTACCCGGACATGCCCCTCTTCTGCCGGAAATGCATGTGTTTCGGTCACACTTATGAGAACTGCAAGGAGGAGGTGGCAATCTGTAAGAAGTGCTACAAGCATGGACATGCCACAATGGACTGTACCAATGAGATGGTGTGCAACATCTGCCGGGTCCCAGGTCACTCCTTCCGGGAGTGTCCTTTGAAGAAAAAGGCGGAAACCTATGCTGAAACGCTGGCAAAGCAACCTGCCCGTGTGCCTCCATCTGCTCCCGGGGGGCAGAGGCAACCCTCTGCTGTTCCTGCTCCTGCGGGTGCGTCTACAGCGCGGGGGCAGTCTTCTAGCTCTCCAGTACCTGCTCCACAGACCAAGCCTGCTAGTACATCAGGTGGTACGTCTGCACCTGCTGCACAGAGGAAGCCAACCAACCCTCCTGCTCCTGCTGCTAAGGGGGGTCCCACCGGTGTTCCTGTATCTACTGTGCGAACACAACCCCCTGTAGGCGGGTCCACAAGCACTTCAGTGCCTGCTGCACAGGGAAAACCTGCCAGTTCTCCTATTCCTGCTGCGCATAAGCCCACGTCTATGCAGAAACCTCCAGCTGAGAAACCTGTCCGTCCTGAGAGGAGGGAAGCTTCATCTAAGGACTGGGCTGCTGATTCTGATCCGGGTGATATGGTGGTGGAGGGGAGTCCCTCTGCTGAAATCGGGACATTTAGCTCGGAGGAAGAAGCAATGGAGCTGGAAACTCGTAGGAAAAGGAAAACAGATGATAGGTCTGATGAGAATGTGGCCAGGGAGACTTCCAAGAAGTGTCCATTAAAACCAAGTCTTCTGCAATACAAGCCAATGGCTCCCGCTGCCCCTCCTGAGGAGCCAAGGCCTTCAGACCCTATAAACATTTCTTTTTCGGACTCAGAAGTGCAGAGCCCGTTAACATCGGTGGGCTTTATGTCTGATTCTGACAGTAGTGTGACCTGAACTATCCTATCATGACCTCATCAATTAAAGTAGCCTCGCTCAATGTGAGGAGTATAAGGGGCTCTACAAGAAGGGCTGCTTTGTTTTCCTACCTGTCAACAGTGGACTGTGATGTCTTTTGTTTGCAAGAATGTAACATTGACTTTGATATGAATTATGCAGATTTAAGAAAAGATTGGCCTCATGGGCCCTCTATCTGGTCCGGAGATAATGAAAATCGTTCCTCTGGCATTGGAGTGCTGTTTAGGTCGCATGACTTTAAAATCAACTCTTTTGTGGACATTTCTTCTGGACGTGCTCTTTTCTTAAATATTAGTTTTAAAGGTGTGGACTTTAGACTTTTGAACATTTATGCTTCTCCGGTGAAGGAAGAGAGACATCAGTTGTTTGAAGATGTGCAATATTACCTACCTGGTTCATCGCCTCTGATGTTCTGTGGGGATTTCAATTGTGTCTTGCCTGGTGAAGGGAGAAGCGGGAGTTCCACCGTTCCTAAAAAAGACAAAACAGAGAAACAACTAAAGGATTTGTTAACTGATTTTTTTCTTAGAGACTCCTGGAAAGAGATCCGTAGTAATGATCCCGGTTATACTTGGGAGAACTCTTCTTCTAAATCTCGTATTGATTTTATTTTCATGTCCCAATATGTGAATGTCAAATCTGTTGTCTTAATCCCAAACATTTTTTCAGATCATAAGATGTTGCTATCAGAGTTAGAATTACCTGGGCTTGTCAAGGCAAGAGGAGTTTGGAGGCTAAATACAACATTGTTACAAGATCCTAAGGTAAGAACAGATTTTAAAGCGTTTTTTAATTATTTAAGAACAAAACAACAAAAATTTTTAACTCTGCTAGAATGGTGGGAATACAGCAAGATGAAGATAAAAAGTTTTTTTATCAAGGTCAGCATAGCCAATGCAAGAGAAAAGTCCGCTTGGCATAAAAGGCTTATTACTAAATTGCAGACCTGTTATCAACTAAGAGATGTGGGACTTGAAATGGACGATTTAATTGAAGCAACAAAAAAAGAAATTAAAAAGAGTATAGAGTCGAAGGGTAAGGAAATAATTTATAACTCAAAAATTGAAGTGATGGAGAAAAATGAAAAGTGCTCAAGATTTTTTTTTAAAAAAGTAGTTGCTGCTAAGGAAATGATAACAGAATTAGAGGGTGAAACTACAACTGAAGGTATGCTCAACCAAGCTCACCAGTTTTATCAGCAGCTTTTTAATGAGAAAACTATAGACCAGTCTTTTACTGAAGATGCCCTTAATTCATTAAAAAATAGTCTGAGCCGCGAAGACCAAGAATTGTTATGCACTGAAGTCACCTTGTCGGAAGTAGATGCTGCTATCAAAAGTTTTTCCTATGGGAAAACCCCTGGTTCTGACGGTTTGCCTGTTGAATTTTATCGTGAATTTTGGAATTTTTTAAAACCCGACTTGTTTTTAGTAATCAAAGAAGCTTTTAAGTGTGATATCCTGCCTATATCTTGGAGAAGTGGTCTGGTCTCTCTGATTTTTAAAAAAGGAGCCAAATCCCATCTGGCAAACTGGAGACCAATCACACTGTTGAATGTTGATTACAAGTTGATGTCCAAAATTTTAGTGAACCGTTTTAAAAAAGTTTTATCCAAAGTTATTTATGAAGACCAGGTATGTGGGGTGCCAGGAAGAGGAGTTGCGGAGCATCTCAATACCATCCGCGATGTCATATGGTACCAGCAATCCAGGAAGCAAGACTTAGCAATTTTATCGTTGGATTTTCAAAAGGCTTTTGATCGTGTCTCTCATTGTTTTTTATGGTTGGTTTTAAAAAAAATGGGCTTCCCTGAAATTTTTATCAAGCAAGTGGCACTTTTATATAAGAACTCTTTTAGTAAAATTTTAATCAATGGATTTTTGTCTAATGAAGTGTTTTTGCATTCAGGTGTGAAGCAAGGCTGCCCTTTGTCCCCAGTGCTATTTATATGTGCAATAGAGCCTCTTTTATCTATGCTACGAGAGGATAAAGTGATTAAAGGTGTCCCTATCCCTGGAGGACATGGAAGAGATGTGAAGGTAATGGGCTACATGGATGATATTACTATTTTTTGTTCATCACCTGCCGCTCTCAGGAGAGCTATAAGAACGACCAATTTTTTTTGTGAAGCCTCAGGTTTTAAGTTAAACATTGAGAAATGTGATTGTTTTGTCCGTGGCAATTGGGCGGATGTGTCCATCCCTGATCTCCCGATGCAGTCAGAGAAGATTAAAATTCTGGGCGTGATTTTTGATCGACAGAATGATGGAATGAAGAGCTGGGATGGAGTAAGGGACAAAATACAAAAGAAGATTGACTTTTGGAAATTAAGAAAATTAACAATCGAAGGTAAAGTTTTAATTATTAAGGCCCTTCTGCTTCCTGTCATGTTATATCTCAGTTATGTTTATCCCCCAAGTGACCTTACAGCGAGAAGATTACAGAGAATGCTGTTTGAATTTGTGTGGAACTCTAAGTTCGAAAAGGTGAAGAGAGAAACAATGTACAAGATGCACCACCTTGGTGGTAAGGATGTTCCCAACGTCAAACTGTTTTTATACTCCAAGTTTTTTAGCCTCTGTTTTAAATATATGTTTGCTTCAAGCCCTTGGGCACATTTTTTAAGATATGCAGCTGGCCACATTTTTAGGAGGCGAAAGTGGATATCCATTTCTTTAACAAGCCCAGTGTTGTTATCACCTCCACAACAATATGCCATCCTGGAGAAAGTTATCAGATTATATGGCCTAGATTCTTTTGAGATGGAGACATTGAAGAATGCAAGGAAGCTGCTGCAGCAATTAAAAAAGAAAGAAACTTTGACGCCCATAAGCCATTATTCATATAGCAGAGTCACTAAAATATGGAATTTAACAAATGCACCTTACCTGATGAATCAACATAAAGACTTAGCTTGGATGATTGTGCAGGAATGTTTACCGACTCGTGATTTCCAGTATAAAAGAAGACTGAGCACTATACAAACCTGCCCGAGGCATCAGTGCAATAATGATGAGACTACTATGCACCTTATTTGGAATTGTGATTTTGCACAGCAAGTGTGGAAAGACTGTGGTGAGCTTTTAAAATTTTTATCTGGTCTTAATTTTTTAAGCCATGAAGTGGTTTTATATGGGATTTTACCAAACATGACGAAAGAAAAAGAGAGAGTTTTATGGTGCACTTTGAGTTGTGTTAAAAGTGCTCTATGGAAGACCAGAAACATATTGTTGTTTAAAAGAGACTATATAGAAGTCAAGGATTGTATAAGACTGGCATTAAGTGAAATTTATATGTACTACCTAATGGATATGAAGAAGCTTGGAAAGAAAAGAGCCCTGAGTATATGGAACTATCACCTATGGAAGATGTTATTTTAAAGCTCTGAAGAAAAGATAAAGACTACGATATTTTAAATATAAACGCAAAATCTGTTCTTATCAGTTTAATATCTGATACGTCCCCTATCTGGGGACCATATATTAAATGGATTTTTAGAACAGGGAGATGGAAAAAGAGCTTGCTCTGTCCACTCCACGCATTGACCTGGTATTGCAGTATCTCCAGGACCGGTGCACCCCTTCTTTAATGCAGTTTCTAAAATCAGAAAGAATTGAATTCAATGCTTTTTGTTCATTTTGCTTGTTTGTCGGATTTTGGGATGGACTCTTTGGCTTTGCTTTTCTTCTCCTCATTGGATTTTTCATGTTAAAAGTTGCAGAAGCCAGATGACAAGCTCATTTTGGTTCAACTTCAGCAACTGTGCATTGCATTGCCATGTAATGTAATGTAATGCAATGCTATCTATCTAGCTCTCCCTCTATACTTCCTTTTGGATAAACAGACATATTAGGCAAGCATTTTGGAGCTTTCACCTAAATAACTACAGGTGGTGAGATAAGCTGCACAATATAATTGACCTTTCAGTATATTGTTGCACACACACCATCTATTTAGCACATGCCCTTGTTATCAACAGCAGCCTTTTAAACTCACCTGAGCTAACAGGTATGTGAGCTGGTTACTCTGCTGCGCTTAAAATTTCTTTTTTGGTTTGCTACAATGCCTTTTCTGAAACGTTGTCTCCCTCTGCTGGAACACTGACTTCTTTCATTTAATGCCTGCAGACTATAAAAGAGAAACCAACCCAAAAAGTTTGGTTGATTAGTCTGTGGCATTCTTTTAAACTGTTGCTTATGGCGGTCTCTGTGAGCTTCTCAGTGACATTCAGCCATCCAGGTATCCCGCCTGCAGTAGACGGAATGTGGCAATGGAACGCTGGCTGCGCGTGTCATAATAGGCTCTGAGCCTTTATATACCTGCGCACAGCAGCAGCCACCTTCAGTCTGCTGCTGGACAGCCAGCAGCAGCAGCAGCAGGAGAGGTAATTAATCAGCAACCCTCCTGCTAAGGGTAGACAGCTGCTCGTTCCACCCCCCCCCCCTGCCTTAATTGGTTCTCCTCCCTTCCAACGGTGTTGAGGCGGGTGGGAACAGCCGGGGGTTGAGGGTACTGTGCTAAAAGAGGTGGAGTTATGCAGATCTAAAACGCGTGGATTGCAGCAGCAGCAAGCCGAAAAGTGCAGGCATGTGAGGGATCTAGAGGTTGACAGCATGTCTTCTTAACGGGAGTCCAGGTGGCCATCTCCACAAATGGACTTTTCAGAATCTTTGGGTGGCACCGTAGTCGGAAACCAATTCTGGTTATCGCTTCTCGGCCTTTTGGCTAAGATCAAGTGTAGTATCTGTTCTTATCAGTTTAATATCTGATACGTCCCCTATCTGGGGACCATATATTAAATGGATTTTTAGAACAGGGAGATGGAAAAAGAGCTTGCTCTGTCCACTCCACGCATTGACCTGGTATTGCAGTATCTCCAGGACCGGTGCACCCCTTCTTTAATGCAGTTTCTAAAATCAGAAAGAATTGAATTCAATGCTTTTTGTTCATTTTGCTTGTTTGTCGGATTTTGGGATGGACTCTTTGGCTTTGCTTTTCTTCTCCTCATTGGATTTTTCATGTTAAAAGTTGCAGAAGCCAGATGACAAGCTCATTTTGGTTCTTCAGCAACTGTGCATTGCATTGCCATGTAATGTAATGTAATGCAATGCTATCTATCTAGCTCTCCCTCTATACTTCCTTTTGGATAAACAGACATATTAGGCAAGCATTTTGGGGCTTTCACCTAAATAACTACAGGTGGTGAGATAAGCTGCACAATATAATTGACCTTTCAGTATATTGTTGCACACACACCATCTATTTAGCAAATGCCCTTGTTATCAACAGCAGCCTTTTAAACTCACCTGAGCTAACAGGTATGTGAGCTGGTTACTCTGCTGCGCTTAAAATTTCTTTTTTGGTTTGCTACAATGCCTTTTCTGAAACGTTGTCTCCCTCTGCTGGAACACTGACTTCTTTCATTTAATGCCTGCAGACTATAAAAGAGAAACCAACCCAAAAAGTTTGGTTGATTAGTCTGTGGCATTCTTTTAAACTGTTGCTTATGGCGGTCTCTGTGAGCTTCTCAGTGACATTCAGCCATCCAGGTATCCCGCCTGCAGTAGACGGAATGTGGCAATGGAACGCTGGCTGCGCGTGTCATAATAGGCTCTGAGCCTTTATATACCTGCGCACAGCAGCAGCCACCTTCAGTCTGCTGCTGGACAGCCAGCAGCAGCAGCAGCAGGAGAGGTAATTAATCAGCAACCCTCCTGCTAAGGGTAGACAGCTGCTCGTTCCACCCCCCCCCCGCCTTAATTGGTTCTCCTCCCTTCCAACGGTGTTGAGGCGGGTGGGAACAGCCGGGGGTTGAGGGTACTGTGCTAAAAGAGGTGGAGTTATGCAGATCTAAAACGCGTGGATTGCAGCAGCAGCAAGCCGAAAAGTGCAGGCATGTGAGGGATCTAGAGGTTGACAGCATGTCTTCTTAACGGGAGTCCAGGTGGCCATCTCCACAAATGGACTTTTCAGAATCCTTGGGTGGCACCGTAGTCGGAAACCAATTCTGGTTATCGCTTCTCGGCCTTTTGGCTAAGATCAAGTGTAGTATCTGTTCTTATCAGTTTAATATCTGATACGTCCCCTATCTGGGGACCATATATTAAATGGATTTTTAGAACAGGGAGATGGAAAAAGAGCTTTCTCTGTCCACTCCACGCATTGACCTGGTATTGCAGTATCTCCAGGACCGGTGCACCCCTTCTTTAATGCAGTTTCTAAAATCAGAAAGAATTGAATTCAATGCTTTTTGTTCATTTTGCTTGTTTGTCGGATTTTGGGATGGACTCTTTGGCTTTGCTTTTCTTCTCCTCATTGGATTTTTCATGTTAAAAGTTGCAGAAGCCAGATGACAAGCTCATTTTGGTTCAACTTCAGCAACTGTGCATTGCATTGCCATGTAATGTAATGTAATGCAATGCTATCTATCTAGCTCTCCCTCTATACTTCCTTTTGGATAAACAGACATATTAGGCAAGCATTTTGGAGCTTTCACCTAAATAACTACAGTTGGTGAGATAAGCTGCACAATATAATTGACCTTTCAGTATATTGTTGCACACACACCATCTATTTAGCAAATGCCCTTGTTATCAACAGCAGCCTTTTAAACTCACCTGAGCTAACAGGTATGTGAGCTGGTTACTCTGCTGCGCTTAAAATTTCTTTTTTGGTTTGCTACAATGCCTTTTCTGAAACGTTGTCTCCCTCTGCTGGAACACTGACTTCTTTCATTTAATGCCTGCAGACTATAAAAGAGAAACCAACCCAAAAAGTTTGGTTGATTAGTCTGTGGCATTCTTTTAAACTGTTGCTTATGGCGGTCTCTGTGAGCTTCTCAGTGACATTCAGCCATCCAGGTATCCCGCCTGCAGTAGACGGAATGTGGCAATGGAACGCTGGCTGCGCGTGTCATAATAGGCTCTGAGCCTTTATATACCTGCGCACAGCAGCAGCCACCTTCAGTCTGCTGCTGGACAGCCAGCAGCAGCAGCAGCAGGAGAGGTAATTAATCAGCAACCCTCCTGCTAAGGGTAGACAGCTGCTCGTTCCACCCCCCTCCCCCCCCGCCTTAATTGGTTCTCCTCCCTTCCAACGGTGTTGAGGCGGGTGGGAACAGCCGGGGGTTGAGGGTACTGTGCTAAAAGAGGTGGAGTTATGCAGATCTAAAACGCGTGGATTGCAGCAGCAGCAAGCCGAAAAGTGCAGGCATGTGAGGGATCTAGAGGTTGACAGCATGTCTTCTTAACGGGAGTCCAGGTGGCCATCTCCACAAATGGACTTTTCAGAATCCTTGGGTGGCACCGTAGTCGGAAACCAATTCTAGTTATCGCTTCTCGGCCTTTTGGCTAAGATCAAGTGTAGTATCTGTTCTTATCAGTTTAATATCTGATACGTCCCCTATCTGGGGACCATATATTAAATGGATTTTTAGAACAGGGAGATGGAAAAAGAGCTTGCTCTGTCCACTCCACGCATTGACCTGGTATTGCAGTATCTCCAGGACCGGTGCACCCCTTCTTTAATGCAGTTTCTAAAATCAGAAAGAATTGAATTCAATGCTTTTTGTTCATTTTGCTTGTTTGTCGGATTTTGGGATGGACTCTTTGGCTTTGCTTTTCTTCTCCTCATTGGATTTTTCATGTTAAAAGTTGCAGAAGCCAGATGACAAGCTCATTTTGGTTCAACTTCAGCAACTGTGCATTGCATTGCCATGTAATGTAATGTAATGCAATGCTATCTATCTAGCTCTCCCTCTATACTTCCTTTTGGATAAACAGACATATTAGGCAAGCATTTTGGAGCTTTCACCTAAATAACTACAGGTGGTGAGATAAGCTGCACAATATAATTGACCTTTCAGTATATTGTTGCACACACACCATCTATTTAGCAAATGCCCTTGTTATCAACAGCAGCCTTTTAAACTCACCTGAGCTAACAGGTATGTGAGCTGGTTACTCTGCTGCGCTTAAAATTTCTTTTTTGGTTTGCTACAATGCCTTTTCTGAAACGTTGTCTCCCTCTGCTGGAACACTGACTTCTTTCATTTAATGCCTGCAGACTATAAAAGAGAAACCAACCCAAAAAGTTTGGTTGATTAGTCTGTGGCATTCTTTTAAACTGTTGCTTATGGCGGTCTCTGTGAGCTTCTCAGTGACATTCAGCCATCCAGGTATCCCGCCTGCAGTAGACGGAATGTGGCAATGGAACGCTGGCTGCGCGTGTCATAATAGGCTCTGAGCCTTTATATACCTGCGCACAGCAGCAGCCACCTTCAGTCTGCTGCTGGACAGCCAGCAGCAGCAGCAGCAGGAGAGGTAATTAATCAGCAACCCTCCTGCTAAGGGTAGACAGCTGCTCGTTCCACCCCCCCCCCCGCCTTAATTGGTTCTCCTCCCTTCCAACGGTGTTGAGGCGGGTGGGAACAGCCGGGGGTTGAGGGTACTGTGCTAAAAGAGGTGGAGTTATGCAGATCTAAAACGCGTGGATTGCAGCAGCAGCAAGCCGAAAAGTGCAGGCATGTGAGGGATCTAGAGGTTGACAGCATGTCTTCTTAACGGGAGTCCAGGTGGCCATCTCCACAAATGGACTTTTCAGAATCCTTGGGTGGCACCGTAGTCGGAAACCAATTCTGGTTATCGCTTCTCGGCCTTTTGGCTAAGATCAAGTGTAGTATCTTTTGAAAAGGCAGTTTTGTCCTTGGGCTGCCCTAGTAAGTTGATGCATATTACACACTGGTTTGATGCACTTGTTAGTACGCCAGGTGGCTCTTAGAGTTATCTGATGGAAAACATGGCCCTCCAGGATCGAAGTCACTAGGCTGGATAAGTGTGAGGGCTTTGGAGCAATGTGCCTCAGGAGTAGGCGCCCTGGTGGGAGTCCAAGCTTACTGGGACTGGGAACCCCAGAAAGACTTGGCTTCGTAGCACGCCGCACCTTTGCCAATCATACTTTCTGAGCAACCCCCCCTATTCCTGGCCTCCGGGCTAGGAAGGGGAATTTTTATAAACCCGGTCGGAGGTCCGGTCAGCTTTGGGCTGAGAAACCAACACAGGCTCCAGCTCCACTAGGGTGGCAGCCTAGATGGAAGCTGGGAGCACGAAAACAGCTCTTCTCCGGCTTCGGCTAGGGAGAGCATCGGAGATCCCTGACCCTCGCTGTGGCCTTCTGGCTCGGAGGGATGGGGATGGTTTATTGGGGATCCTCTCCTCCGGGAAGGGTCCACATGAATCCTCGCCTCGTGCGCTGTTTTGGTGTGACTTCGGTCACATTTTTCAGTGCCTTGGATGCAGCTTCAATCAAAAAAATCTGTTCTTATCAGTTTAATATCTGATACGTCCCCTATCTGGGGACCATATATTAAATGGATTTTTAGAACAGGGAGATGGAAAAAGAGCTTGCTCTGTCCACTCCACGCATTGACCTGGTATTGCAGTATCTCCAGGACCGGTGCACCCCTTCTTTAATGCAGTTTCTAAAATCAGAAAGAATTGAATTCAATGCTTTTTGTTCATTTTGCTTGTTTGTCGGATTTTGGGATGGACTCTTTGGCTTTGCTTTTCTTCTCCTCATTGGATTTTTCATGTTAAAAGTTGCAGAAGCCAGATGACAAGCTCATTTTGGTTCAACTTCAGCAACTGTGCATTGCATTGCCATGTAATGTAATGTAATGCAATGCTATCTATCTAGCTCTCCCTCTATACTTCCTTTTGGATAAACAGACATATTAGGCAAGCATTTTGGAGCTTTCACCTAAATAACTACAGGTGGTGAGATAAGCTGCACAATATAATTGACCTTTCAGTATATTGTTGCACACACACCATCTATTTAGCAAATGCCCTTGTTATCAACAGCAGCCTTTTAAACTCACCTGAGCTAACAGGTATGTGAGCTGGTTACTCTGCTGCGCTTAAAATTTCTTTTTTGGTTTGCTACAATGCCTTTTGTGAAACGTTGTCTCCCTCTGCTGGAACACTGACTTCTTTCATTTAATGCCTGCAGACTATAAAAGAGAAACCAACCCAAAAAGTTTAGTTGATTAGTCTGTGGCATTCTTTTAAACTGTTGCTTATGGCGGTCTCTGTGAGCTTCTCAGTGACATTCAGCCATCCAGGTATCCCGCCTGCAGTAGACGGAATGTGGCAATGGAACGCTGGCTGCGCGTGTCATAATAGGCTCTGAGCCTTTATATACCTGCGCACAGCAGCAGCCACCTTCAGTCTGCTGCTGGACAGCCAGCAGCAGCAGCAGCAGGAGAGGTAATTAATCAGCAACCCTACTGCTAAGGGTAGACAGCTGCTCGTTCCACCCCCCCCCCCCGCCTTAATTGGTTCTCCTCCCTTCCAACGGTGTTGAGGCGGGTGGGAACAGCCGGGGGTTGAGGGTACTGTGCTAAAAGAGGTGGAGTTATGCAGATCTAAAACGCGTGGATTGCAGCAGCAGCAAGCCGAAAAGTGCAGGCATGTGAGGGATCTAGAGGTTGACAGCATGTCTTCTTAACGGGAGTCCAGGTGGCCATCTCCACAAATGGACTTTTCAGAATCCTTGGGTGGCACCGTAGTCGGAAACCAATTCTGGTTATCGCTTCTCGGCCTTTTGGCTAAGATCAAGTGTAGTATCTGTTCTTATCAGTTTAATATCTGATACGTCCCCTATCTGGGGACCATATATTAAATGGATTTTTAGAACAGGGAGATGGAAAAAGAGCTTGCTCTGTCCACTCCACGCATTGACCTGGTATTGCAGTATCTCCAGGACCGGTGCACCCCTTCTTTAATGCAGTTTCTAAAATCAGAAAGAATTGAATTCAATGCTTTTTGTTCATTTTGCTTGTTTGTCGGATTTTGGGATGGACTCTTTGGCTTTGCTTTTCTTCTCCTCATTGGATTTTTCATGTTAAAAGTTGCAGAAGCCAGATGACAAGCTCATTTTGGTTCAACTTCAGCAACTGTGCATTGCATTGCCATGTAATGTAATGTAATGCAATGCTATCTATCTAGCTCTCCCTCTATACTTCCTTTTGGATAAACAGACATATTAGGCAAGCATTTTGGAGCTTTCACCTAAATAACTACAGGTGGTGAGATAAGCTGCACAATATAATTGACCTTTCAGCATATTGTTGCACACACACCATCTATTTAGCAAATGCCCTTGTTATCAACAGCAGCCTTTTAAACTCACCTGAGCTAACAGGTATGTGAGCTGGTTACTCTGCTGCGCTTAAAATTTCTTTTTTGGTTTGCTACAATGCCTTTTCTGAAACGTTGTCTCCCTCTGCTGGAACACTGACTTCTTTCATTTAATGCCTGCAGACTATAAAAGAGAAACCAACCCAAAAAGTTTGGTTGATTAGTCTGTGGCATTCTTTTAAACTGTTGCTTATGGCGGTCTCTGTGAGCTTCTCAGTGACATTCAGCCATCCAGGTATCCCGCCTGCAGTAGACGGAATGTGGCAATGGAACGCTGGCTGCGCGTGCCATAATAGGCTCTGAGCCTTTATATACCTGCGCACAGCAGCAGCCACCTTCAGTCTGCTGCTGGACAGCCAGCAGCAGCAGCAGCAGGAGAGTTAATTAATCAGCAACCCTCCTGCTAAGGGTAGACAGCTGCTCTTTCCACCCCCCCCCGCCTTAATTGGTTCTCCTCCCTTCCAACGGTGTTGAGGCGGGTGGGAACAGCCGGGGGTTGAGGGTACTGTGCTAAAAGAGGTGGAGTTATGCAGATCTAAAACGCGTGGATTGCAGCAGCAGCAAGCCGAAAAGTGCAGGCATGTGAGGGATCTAGAGGTTGACAGCATGTCTTCTTAACGGGAGTCCAGGTGGCCATCTCCACAAATGGACTTTTCAGAATCCTTGGGTGGCACCGTAGTCGGAAACCAATTCTGGTTATCGCTTCTCGGCCTTTTGGCTAAGATCAAGTGTAATATCTGTTCTTATCAGTTTAATATCTGATACGTCCCCTATCTGGGGACCATATATTAAATGGATTTTTAGAACAGGGAGATGGAAAAAGAGCTTGCTCTGTCCACTCCACGCATTGACCTGGTATTGCAGTATCTCCAGGACCGGTGCACCCCTTCTTTAATGCAGTTTCTAAAATCAGAAAGAATTGAATTCAATGCTTTTTGTTCATTTTGCTTGTTTGTCGGATTTTGGGATGGACTCTTTGGCTTTGCTTTTCTTCTCCTCATTGGATTTTTCATGTTAAAAGTTGCAGAAGCCAGATGACAAGCTCATTTTGGTTCAACTTCAGCAACTGTGCATTGCATTGCCATGTAATGTAATGTAATGCAATGCTATCTATCTAGCTCTCCCTCTATACTTCCTTTTGGATAAACAGACATATTAGGCAAGCATTTTGGAGCTTTCACCTAAATAACTACAGGTGGTGAGATAAGCTGCACAATATAATTGACCTTTCAGTATATTGTTGCACACACACCATCTATTTAGCAAATGCCCTTGTTATCAACAGCAGCCTTTTAAACTCACCTGAGCTAACAGGTATGTGAGCTGGTTACTCTGCTGCGCTTAAAATTTCTTTTTTGGTTTGCTACAATGCCTTTTCTGAAACGTTGTCTCCCTCTGCTGGAACACTGACTTCTTTCATTTAATGCCTGCAGACTATAAAAGAGAAACCAACCCAAAAAGTTTGGTTGATTAGTCTGTGGCATTCTTTTAAACTGTTGCTTATGGCGGTCTCTGTGAGCTTCTCAGTGACATTCAGCCATCCAGGTATCCCGCCTGCAGTAGACGGAATGTGGCAATGGAACGCTGGCTGCGCGTGTCATAATAGGCTCTGAGCCTTTATATACCTGCGCACAGCAGCAGCCACCTTCAGTCTGCTGCTGGACAGCCAGCAGCAGCAGCAGCAGGAGAGGTAATTAATCAGCAACCCTCCTGCTAAGGGTAGACAGCTGCTCGTTCCACCCCCCCCCCGCCTTAATTGGTTCTCCTCCCTTCCAACGGTGTTGAGGCGGGTGGGAACAGCCGGGGGTTGAGGGTACTGTGCTAAAAGAGGTGGAGTTATGCAGATCTAAAACGCGTGGATTGCAGCAGCAGCAAGCCGAAAAGTGCAGGCATGTGAGGGATCTAGAGGTTGACAGCATGTCTTCTTAACGGGAGTCCAGGTGGCCATCTCCACAAATGGACTTTTCAGAATCCTTGGGTGGCACCGTAGTCGGAAACCAATTCTGGTTATCGCTTCTCGGCCTTTTGGCTAAGATCAAGTGTAGTATCTGTTCTTATCAGTTTAATATCTGATACGTCCCCTATCTGGGGACCATATATTAAATGGATTTTTAGAACAGGGAGATGGAAAAAGAGCTTGCTCTGTCCACTCCACGCATTGACCTGGTATTGCAGTATCTCCAGGACCGGTGCACCCCTTCTTTAATGCAGTTTCTAAAATCAGAAAGAATTGAATTCAATGCTTTTTGTTCATTTTGCTTGTTTGTCGGATTTTGGGATGGACTCTTTGGCTTTGCTTTTCTTCTCCTCATTGGATTTTTCATGTTAAAAGTTGCAGAAGCCAGATGACAAGCTCATTTTGGTTCAACTTCAGCAACTGTGCATTGCATTGCCATGTAATGTAATGTAATGCAATGCTATCTATCTAGCTCTCCCTCTATACTTCCTTTTGGATAAACAGACATATTAGGCAAGCATTTTGGAGCTTTCACCTAAATAGCTACAGGTGGTGAGATAAGCTGCACAATATAATTGACCTTTCAGTATATTGTTGCACACACACCATCTATTTAGCAAATGCCCTTGTTATCAACAGCAGCCTTTTAAACTCACCTGAGCTAACAGGTATGTGAGCTGGTTACTCTGCTGCGCTTAAAATTTCTTTTTTGGTTTGCTACAATGCCTTTTCTGAAACGTTGTCTCCCTCTGCTGGAACACTGACTTCTTTCATTTAATGCCTGCAGACTATAAAAGAGAAACCAACCCAAAAAGTTTGGTTGATTAGTCTGTGGCATTCTTTTAAACTGTTGCTTATGGCGGTCTCTGTGAGCTTCTCAGTGACATTCAGCCATCCAGGTATCCCGCCTGCAGTAGACGGAATGTGGCAATGGAACGCTGGCTGCGCGTGTCATAATAGGCTCTGAGCCTTTATATACCTGCGCACAGCAGCAGCCACCTTCAGTCTGCTGCTGGACAGCCAGCAGCAGCAGCAGCAGGAGAGGTAATTAATCAGCAACCCTCCTGCTAAGGGTAGACAGCTGCTCGTTCCACCCCCCCCCCCGCCTTAATTGGTTCTCCTCCCTTCCAACGGTGTTGAGGCGGGTGGGAACAGCCGGGGGTTGAGGGTACTGTGCTAAAAGAGGTGGAGTTATGCAGATCTAAAACGCGTGGATTGCAGCAGCAGCAAGCCGAAAAGTGCAGGCATGTGAGGGATCTAGAGGTTGACAGCATGTCTTCTTAACGGGAGTCCAGGTGGCCATCTCCACAAATGGACTTTTCAGAATCCTTGGGTGGCACCGTAGTCGGAAACCAATTCTGGTTATCGCTTCTCGGCCTTTTGGCTAAGATCAAGTGTAGTATCTGTTCTTATCAGTTTAATATCTGATACGTCCCCTATCTGGGGACCATATATTAAATAAATTTTTAGAACAGGGAGATGGAAAAAGAGCTTGCTCTGTCCACTCCACGCATTGACCTGGTATTGCAGTATCTCCAGGACCGGTGCACCCCTTCTTTAATGCAGTTTCTAAAATCAGAAAGAATTGAATTCAATGCTTTTTGTTCATTTTGCTTGTTTGTCGGATTTTGGGATGGACTCTTTGGCTTTGCTTTTCTTCTCCTCATTGGATTTTTCATGTTAAAAGTTGCAGAAGCCAGATGACAAGCTCATTTTGGTTCAACTTCAGCAACTGTGCATTGCATTGCCATGTAATGTAATGCAATGCTATCTATCTAGCTCTCCCTCTATACTTCCTTTTGGATAAACAGACATATTAGGCAAGCATTTTGGAGCTTTCACCTAAATAACTACAGGTGGTGAGATAAGCTGCACAATATAATTGACCTTTCAGTATATTGTTGCACACACACCATCTATTTAGCAAATGCCCTTGTTATCAACAGCAGCCTTTTAAACTCACCTGAGCTAACAGGTATGTGAGCTGGTTACTCTGCTGCGCTTAAAATTTCTTTTTTGGTTTGCTACAATGCCTTTTCTGAAACGTTGTCTCCCTCTGCTGGAACACTGACTTCTTTCATTTAATGCCTGCAGACTATAAAAGAGAAACCAACCCAAAAAGTTTGGTTGATTAGTCTGTGGCATTCTTTTAAACTGTTGCTTATGGCGGTCTCTGTGAGCTTCTCAGTGACATTCAGCCATCCAGGTATCCCGCCTGCAGTAGACGGAATGTGGCAATGGAACGCTGGCTGCGCGTGTCATAATAGGCTCTGAGCCTTTATATACCTGCGCACAGCAGCAGCCACCTTCAGTCTGCTGCTGGACAGCCAGCAGCAGCAGCAGCAGGAGAGGTAATTAATCAGCAACCCTCCTGCTAAGGGTAGACAGCTGCTCGTTCCACCCCCCCCCGCCTTAATTGGTTCTCCTCCCTTCCAACGGTGTTGAGGCGGGTGGGAACAGCCGGGGGTTGAGGGTACTGTGCTAAAAGAGGTGGAGTTATGCAGATCTAAAACGCGTGGATTGCAGCAGCAGCAAGCCGAAAAGTGCAGGCATGTGAGGGATCTAGAGGTTGACAGCATGTCTTCTTAACGGGAGTCCAGGTGGCCATCTCCACAAATGGACTTTTCAGAATCCTTGGGTGGCACCGTAGTCGGAAACCAATTCTGGTTATCGCTTCTCGGCCTTTTGGCTAAGATCAAGTGTAATATCTGTTCTTATCAGTTTAATATCTGATACGTCCCCTATCTGGGGACCATATATTAAATGGATTTTTAGAACAGGGAGATGGAAAAAGAGCTTGCTCTGTCCACTCCACGCATTGACCTGGTATTGCAGTATCTCCAGGACCGGTGCACCCCTTCTTTAATGCAGTTTCTAAAATCAGAAAGAATTGAATTCAATGCTTTTTGTTCATTTTGCTTGTTTGTCGGATTTTGGGATGGACTCTTTGGCTTTGCTTTTCTTCTCCTCATTGGATTTTTCATGTTAAAAGTTGCAGAAGCCAGATGACAAGCTCATTTTGGTTCAACTTCAGCAACTGTGCATTGCATTGCCATGTAATGTAATGTAATGCAATGCTATCTATCTAGCTCTCCCTCTATACTTCCTTTTGGATAAACAGACATATTAGGCAAGCATTTTGGAGCTTTCACCTAAATAACTACAGGTGGTGAGATAAGCTGCACAATATAATTGACCTTTCAGTATATTGTTGCACACACACCATCTATTTAGCAAATGCCCTTGTTATCAACAGCAGCCTTTTAAACTCACCTGAGCTAACAGGTATGTGAGCTGGTTACTCTGCTGCGCTTAAAATTTCTTTTTTGGTTTGCTACAATGCCTTTTCTGAAACGTTATCTCCCTCTGCTGGAACACTGACTTCTTTCATTTAATGCCTGCAGACTATAAAAGAGAAACCAACCCAAAAAGTTTGGTTGATTAGTCTGTGGCATTCTTTTAAACTGTTGCTTATGGCGGTCTCTGTGAGCTTCTCAGTGACATTCAGCCATCCAGGTATCCCGCCTGCAGTAGACGGAATGTGGCAATGGAACGCTGGCTGCGCGTGTCATAATAGGCTCTGAGCCTTTATATACCTGCGCACAGCAGCAGCCACCTTCAGTCTGCTGCTGGACAGCCAGCAGCAGCAGCAGCAGGAGAGGTAATTAATCAGCAACCCTCCTGCTAAGGGTAGACAGCTGCTCGTTCCACCCCCCCCCCCCCCGCCTTAATTGGTTCTCCTCCCTTCCAACGGTGTTGAGGCGGGTGGGAACAGCCGGGGGTTGAGGGTACTGTGCTAAAAGAGGTGGAGTTATGCAGATCTAAAACGCGTGGATTGCAGCAGCAGCAAGCCGAAAAGTGCAGGCATGTGAGGGATCTAGAGGTTGACAGCATGTCTTCTTAACGGGAGTCCAGGTGGCCATCTCCACAAATGGACTTTTCAGAATCCTTGGGTGGCACCGTAGTCAGAAACCAATTCTGGTTATCGCTTCTCGGCCTTTTGGCTAAGATCAAGTGTAGTATCTGTTCTTATCAGTTTAATATCTGATACGTCCCCTATCTGGGGACCATATATTAAATGGATTTTTAGAACAGGGAGATGGAAAAAGAGCTTGCTCTGTCCACTCCACGCATTGACCTGGTATTGCAGTATCTCCAGGACCGGTGCACCCCTTCTTTAATGCAGTTTCTAAAATCAGAAAGAATTGAATTCAATGCTTTTTGTTCATTTTGCTTGTTTGTCGGATTTTGGGATGGACTCTTTGGCTTTGCTTTTCTTCTCCTCATTGGATTTTTCATGTTAAAAGTTGCAGAAGCCAGATGACAAGCTCATTTTGGTTCAACTTCAGCAACTGTGCATTGCATTGCCATGTAATGTAATGTAATGCAATGCTATCTATCTAGCTCTCCCTCTATACTTCCTTTTGGATAAACAGACATATTAGGCAAGCATTTTGGAGCTTTCACCTAAATAACTACAGGTGGTGAGATAAGCTGCACAATATAATTGACCTTTCAGTATATTGTTGCACACACACCATCTATTTAGCAAATGCCCTTGTTATCAACAGCAGCCTTTTAAACTCACCTGAGCTAACAGGTATGTGAGCTGGTTACTCTGCTGCGCTTAAAATTTCTTTTTTGGTTTGCTACAATGCCTTTTCTGAAACGTTGTCTCCCTCTGCTGGAACACTGACTTCTTTCATTTAATGCCTGCAGACTATAAAAGAGAAACCAACCCAAAAAGTTTGGTTGATTAGTCTGTGGCATTCTTTTAAACTGTTGCTTATGACGGTCTCTGTGAGCTTCTCAGTGACATTCAGCCATCCAGGTATCCCGCCTGCAGTAGACGGAATGTGGCAATGGAACGCTGGCTGCGCGTGTCATAATAGGCTCTGAGCCTTTATATACCTGCGCACAGCAGCAGCCACCTTCAGTCTGCTGCTGGACAGCCAGCAGCAGCAGCAGCAGGAGAGGTAATTAATCAGCAACCCTCCTGCTAAGGGTAGACAGCTGCTCGTTCCACCCCCCCCCCTCCCCCGCCTTAATTGGTTCTCCTCCCTTCCAACGGTGTTGAGGCGGGTGGGAACAGCCGGGGGTTGAGGGTACTGTGCTAAAAGAGGTGGAGTTATGCAGATCTAAAACGCGTGGATTGCAGCAGCAGCAAGCCGAAAAGTGCAGGCATGTGAGGGATCTAGAGGTTGACAGCATGTCTTCTTAACGGGAGTCCAGGTGGCCATCTCCACAAATGGACTTTTCAGAATCCTTGGGTGGCACCGTAGTCAGAAACCAATTCTGGTTATCGCTTCTCGGCCTTTTGGCTAAGATCAAGTGTAGTATCTGTTCTTATCAGTTTAATATCTGATACGTCCCCTATCTGGGGACCATATATTAAATGGATTTTTAGAACAGGGAGATGGAAAAAGAGCTTGCTCTGTCCACTCCACGCATTGACCTGGTATTGCAGTATCTCCAGGACCGGTGCACCCCTTCTTTAATGCAGTTTCTAAAATCAGAAAGAATTGAATTCAATGCTTTTTGTTCATTTTGCTTGTTTGTCGGATTTTGGGATGGACTCTTTGGCTTTGCTTTTCTTCTCCTCATTGGATTTTTCATGTTAAAAGTTGCAGAAGCCAGATGACAAGCTCATTTTGGTTCAACTTCAGCAACTGTGCATTGCATTGCCATGTAATGTAATGTAATGCAATGCTATCTATCTAGCTCTCCCTCTATACTTCCTTTTGGATAAACAGACATATTAGGCAAGCATTTTGGAGCTTTCACCTAAATAACTACAGGTGGTGAGATAAGCTGCACAATATAATTGACCTTTCAGTATATTGTTGCACACACACCATCTATTTAGCAAATGCCCTTGTTATCAACAGCAGCCTTTTAAACTCACCTGAGCTAACAGGTATGTGAGCTGGTTACTCTGCTGCGCTTAAAATTTCTTTTTTGGTTTGCTACAATGCCTTTTCTGAAACGTTGTCTCCCTCTGCTGGAACACTGACTTCTTTCATTTAATGCCTGCAGACTATAAAAGAGAAACCAACCCAAAAAGTTTGGTTGATTAGTCTGTGGCATTCTTTTAAACTGTTGCTTATGGCGGTCTCTGTGAGCTTCTCAGTGACATTCAGCCATCCAGGTATCCCGCCTGCAGTAGACGGAATGTGGCAATGGAACGCTGGCTGCGCGTGTCATAATAGGCTCTGAGCCTTTATATACCTGCGCACAGCAGCAGCCACCTTCAGTCTGCTGCTGGACAGCCAGCAGCAGCAGCAGCAGGAGAGGTAATTAATCAGCAACCCTCCTGCTAAGGGTAGACAGCTGCTCGTTCCACCCCCCCCCCGCCTTAATTGGTTCTCCTCCCTTCCAACGGTGTTGAGGCGGGTGGGAACAGCCGGGGGTTGAGGGTACTGTGCTAAAAGAGGTGGAGTTATGCAGATCTAAAACGCGTGGATTGCAGCAGCAGCAAGCCGAAAAGTGCAGGCATGTGAGGGATCTAGAGGTTGACAGCATGTCTTCTTAACAGGAGTCCAGGTGGCCATCTCCACAAATGGACTTTTCAGAATCCTTGGGTGGCACCGTAGTCGGAAACCAACTCTGGTTATCGCTTCTCGGCCTTTTGGCTAAGATCAAGTGTAGTATCTGTTCTTATCAGTTTAATATCTGATACGTCCCCTATCTGGGGACCATATATTAAATGGATTTTTAGAACAGGGAGATGGAAAAAGAGCTTGCTCTGTCCACTCCACGCATTGACCTGGTATTGCAGTATCTCCAGGACCGGTGCACCCCTTCTTTAATGCAGTTTCTAAAATCAGAAAGAATTGAATTCAATGCTTTTTGTTCATTTTGCTTGTTTGTCGGATTTTGGGATGGACTCTTTGGCTTTGCTTTTCTTCTCCTCATTGGATTTTTCATGTTAAAAGTTGCAGAAGCCAGATGACAAGCTCATTTTGGTTCAACTTCAGCAACTGTGCATTGCATTGCCATGTAATGTAATGTAATGCAATGCTATCTATCTAGCTCTCCCTCTATACTTCCTTTTGGATAAACAGACATATTAGGCAAGCATTTTGGAGCTTTCACCTAAATAACTACAGGTGGTGAGATAAGCTGCACAATATAATTGACCTTTCAGTATATTGTTGCACACACACCATCTATTTAGCAAATGCCCTTGTTATCAACAGCAGCCTTTTAAACTCACCTGAGCTAACAGGTATGTGAGCTGGTTACTCTGCTGCGCTTAAAATTTCTTTTTTGGTTTGCTAGAATGCCTTTTCTGAAACGTTGTCTCCCTCTGCTGGAACACTGACTTCTTTCATTTAATGCCTGCAGACTATAAAAGAGAAACCAACCCAAAAAGTTTGGTTGATTAGTCTGTGGCATTCTTTTAAACTGTTGCTTATGGCGGTCTCTGTGAGCTTCTCAGTGACATTCAGCCATCCAGGTATCCCGCCTGCAGTAGACGGAATGTGGCAATGGAACGCTGGCTGCGCGTGTCATAATAGGCTCTGAGCTTTTATATACCTGCGCACAGCAGCAGCCACCTTCAGTCTGCTGCTGGACAGCCAGCAGCAGCAGCAGCAGGAGAGGTAATTAATCAGCAACCCTCCTGCTAAGGGTAGACAGCTGCTCGTTCCACCCCCCCCCCGCCTTAATTGGTTCTCCTCCCTTCCAACGGTGTTGAGGCGGGTGGGAACAGCCGGGGGTTGAGGGTACTGTGCTAAAAGAGGTGGAGTTATGCAGATCTAAAACGCGTGGATTGCAGCAGCAGCAAGCCGAAAAGTGCAGGCATGTGAGGGATCTAGAGGTTGACAGCATGTCTTCTTAACGGGAGTCCAGGTGGCCATCTCCACAAATGGACTTTTCAGAATCCTTGGGTGGCACCGTAGTCGGAAACCAATTCTGGTTATCGCTTCTCGGCCTTTTGGCTAAGATCAAGTGTAGTATCTGTTCTTATCAGTTTAATATCTGATACGTCCCCTATCTGGGGACCATATATTAAATGGATTTTTAGAACAGGGAGATGGAAAAAGAGCTTGCTCTGTCCACTCCACGCATTGACCTGGTATTGCAGTATCTCCAGGACCGGTGCACCCCTTCTTTAATGCAGTTTCTAAAATCAGAAAGAATTGAATTCAATGCTTTTTGTTCATTTTGCTTGTTTGTCGGATTTTGGGATGGACTCTTTGGCTTTGCTTTTCTTCTCCTCATTGGATTTTTCATGTTAAAAGTTGCAGAAGCCAGATGACAAGCTCATTTTGGTTCAACTTCAGCAACTGTGCATTGCATTGCCATGTAATGTAATGTAATGCAATGCTATCTATCTAGCTCTCCCTCTATACTTCCTTTTGGATAAACAGACATATTAGGCAAGCATTTTGGAGCTTTCACCTAAATAACTACAGGTGGTGAGATAAGCTGCACAATATAATTGACCTTTCAGTATATTGTTGCACACACACCATCTATTTGGCAAATGCCCTTGTTATCAACAGCAGCCTTTTAAACTCACCTGAGCTAACAGGTATGTGAGCTGGTTACTCTGCTGCGCTTAAAATTTCTTTTTTGGTTTGCTACAATGCCTTTTCTGAAACGTTGTCTCCCTCTGCTGGAACACTGACTTCTTTCATTTAATGCCTGCAGACTATAAAAGAGAAACCAACCCAAAAAGTTTGGTTGATTAGTCTGTGGCATTCTTTTAAACTGTTGCTTATGGCGGTCTCTGTGAGCTTCTCAGTGACATTCAGCCATCCAGGTATCCCGCCTGCAGTAGACGGAATGTGGCAATGGAACGCTGGCTGCGCGTGTCATAATAGGCTCTGAGCCTTTATATACCTGCGCACAGCAGCAGCCACCTTCAGTCTGCTGCTGGACAGCCAGCAGCAGCAGCAGCAGGAGAGGTAATTAATCAGCAACCCTCCTGCTAAGGGTAGACAGCTGCTCGTTCCACCCCCCCCCGCCTTAATTGGTTCTCCTCCCTTCCAACGGTGTTGAGGCGGGTGGGAACAGCCGGGGGTTGAGGGTACTGTGCTAAAAGAGGTGGAGTTATGCAGATCTAAAACGCGTGGATTGCAGCAGCAGCAAGCCGAAAAGTGCAGGCATGTGAGGGATCTAGAGGTTGACAGCATGTCTTCTTAACGGGAGTCCAGGTGGCCATCTCCACAAATGGACTTTTCAGAATCCTTGGGTGGCACCGTAGTCGGAAACCAATTCTGGTTATCGCTTCTCGGCCTTTTGGCTAAGATCAAGTGTAGTATCTGTTCTTATCAGTTTAATATCTGATATGTCCCCTATCTGGGGACCATATATTAAATGGATTTTTAGAACAGGGAGATGGAAAAAGAGCTTGCTCTGTCCACTCCACGCATTGACCTGGTATTGCAGTATCTCCAGGACCGGTGCACCCCTTCTTTAATGCAGTTTCTAAAATCAGAAAGAATTGAATTCAATGCTTTTTGTTCATTTTGCTTGTTTGTCGGATTTTGGGATGGACTCTTTGGCTTTGCTTTTCTTCTCCTCATTGGATTTTTCATGTTAAAAGTTGCAGAAGCCAGATGACAAGCTCATTTTGGTTCAACTTCAGCAACTGTGCATTGCATTGCCATGTAATGTAATGTAATGCAATGCTATCTATCTAGCTCTCCCTCTATACTTCCTTTTGGATAAACAGACATATTAGGCAAGCATTTTGGAGCTTTCACCTAAATAACTACAGGTGGTGAGATAAGCTGCACAATATAATTGACCTTTCAGCATATTGTTGCACACACACCATCTATTTAGCAAATGCCCTTGTTATCAACAGCAGCCTTTTAAACTCACCTGAGCTAACAGGTATGTGAGCTGGTTACTCTGCTGCGCTTAAAATTTCTTTTTTGGTTTGCTACAATGCCTTTTCTGAAACGTTGTCTCCCTCTGCTGGAACACTGACTTCTTTCATTTAATGCCTGCAGACTATAAAAGAGAAACCAACCCAAAAAGTTTGGTTGATTAGTCTGTGGCATTCTTTTAAACTGTTGCTTATGGCGGTCTCTGTGAGCTTCTCAGTGACATTCAGCCATCCAGGTATCCCGCCTGCAGTAGACGGAATGTGGCAATGGAACGCTGGCTGCGCGTGTCATAATAGGCTCTGAGCCCTTATATACCTGCGCACAGCAGCAGCCACCTTCAGTCTGCTGCTGGACAGCCAGCAGCAGCAGCAGCAGGAGAGGTAATTAATCAGCAACCCTCCTGCTAAGGGTAGACAGCTGCTCGTTCCACCCCCCCCCCGCCTTAATTGGTTCTCCTCCCTTCCAACGGTGTTGAGGCGGGTGGGAACAGCCGGGGGTTGAGGGTACTGTGCTAAAAGAGGTGGAGTTATGCAGATCTAAAACGCGTGGATTGCAGCAGCAGCAAGCCGAAAAGTGCAGGCATGTGAGGGATCTAGAGGTTGACAGCATGTCTTCTTAACGGGAGTCCAGGTGGCCATCTCCACAAATGGACTTTTCAGAATCCTTGGGTGGCACCGTAGTCGGAAACCAATTCTGGTTATCGCTTCTCGGCCTTTTGGCTAAGATCAAGTGTAGTATCTGTTCTTATCAGTTTAATATCTGATACGTCCCCTATCTGGGGACCATATATTAAATGGATTTTTAGAACAGGGAGATGGAAAAAGAGCTTGCTCTGTCCACTCCACGCATTGACCTGGTATTGCAGTATCTCCAGGACCGGTGCACCCCTTCTTTAATGCAGTTTCTAAAATCAGAAAGAATTGAATTCAATGCTTTTTGTTCATTTTGCTTGTTTGTCGGATTTTGGGATGGACTCTTTGGCTTTGCTTTTCTTCTCCTCATTGGATTTTTCATGTTAAAAGTTGCAGAAGCCAGATGACAAGCTCATTTTGGTTCAACTTCAGCAACTGTGCATTGCATTGCCATGTAATGTAATGTAATGCAATGCTATCTATCTAGCTCTCCCTCTATACTTCCTTTTGGATAAACAGACATATTAGGCAAGCATTTTGGAGCTTTCACCTAAATAACTACAGGTGGTGAGATAAGCTGCACAATATAATTGACCTTTCAGCATATTGTTGCACACACACCATCTATTTAGCAAATGCCCTTGTTATCAACAGCAGCCTTTTAAACTCACCTGAGCTAACAGGTATGTGAGCTGGTTACTCTGCTGCGCTTAAAATTTCTTTTTTGGTTTGCTACAATGCCTTTTCTGAAACGTTGTCTCCCTCTGCTGGAACACTGACTTCTTTCATTTAATGCCTGCAGACTATAAAAGAGAAACCAACCCAAAAAGTTTGGTTGATTAGTCTGTGGCATTCTTTTAAACTGTTGCTTATGGCGGTCTCTGTGAGCTTCTCAGTGACATTCAGCCATCCAGGTATCCCGCCTGCAGTAGACGGAATGTGGCAATGGAACGCTGGCTGCACGTGTCATAATAGGCTCTGAGCCTTTATATACCTGCGCACAGCAGCAGCCACCTTCAGTCTGCTGCTGGACAGCCAGCAGCAGCAGCAGCAGGAGAGGTAATTAATCAGCAACCCTCCTGCTAAGGGTAGACAGCTGCTCGTTCCACCCCCCCCCCGCCTTAATTGGTTCTCCTCCCTTCCAACGGTGTTGAGGCGGGTGGGAACAGCCGGGGGTTGAGGGTACTGTGCTAAAAGAGGTGGAGTTATGCAGATCTAAAACGCGTGGATTGCAGCAGCAGCAAGCCGAAAAGTGCAGGCATGTGAGGGATCTAGAGGTTGACAGCATGTCTTCTTAACGGGAGTCCAGGTGGCCATCTCCACAAATGGACTTTTCAGAATCCTTGGGTGGCACCGTAGTCGGAAACCAATTCTGGTTATCGCTTCTCGGCCTTTTGGCTAAGATCAAGTGTAGTATCTGTTCTTATCAGTTTAATATCTGATACGTCCCCTATCTGGGGACCATATATTAAATGGATTTTTAGAACAGGGAGATGGAAAAAGAGCTTGCTCTGTCCACTCCACGCATTGACCTGGTATTGCAGTATCTCCAGGACCGGTGCACCCCTTCTTTAATGCAGTTTCTAAAATCAGAAAGAATTGAATTCAATGCTTTTTGTTCATTTTGCTTGTTTGTCGGATTTTGGGATGGACTCTTTGGCTTTGCTTTTCTTCTCCTCATTGGATTTTTCATGTTAAAAGTTGCAGAAGCCAGATGACAAGCTCATTTTGGTTCAACTTCAGCAACTGTGCATTGCATTGCCATGTAATGTAATGTAATGCAATGCTATCTATCTAGCTCTCCCTCTATACTTCCTTTTGGATAAACAGACATATTAGGCAAGCATTTTGGAGCTTTCACCTAAATAACTACAGGTGGTGAGATAAGCTGCACAATATAATTGACCTTTCAGCATATTGTTGCACACACACCATCTATTTAGCAAATGCCCTTGTTATCAACAGCAGCCTTTTAAACTCACCTGAGCTAACAGGTATGTGAGCTGGTTACTCTGCTGCGCTTAAAATTTCTTTTTTGGTTTGCTACAATGCCTTTTCTGAAACGTTGTCTCCCTCTGCTGGAACACTGACTTCTTTCATTTAATGCCTGCAGACTATAAAAGAGAAACCAACCCAAAAAGTTTGGTTGATTAGTCTGTGGCATTCTTTTAAACTGTTGCTTATGGCGGTCTCTGTGAGCTTCTCAGTGACATTCAGCCATCCAGGTATCCCGCCTGCAGTAGACGGAATGTGGCAATGGAACGCTGGCTGCACGTGTCATAATAGGCTCTGAGCCTTTATATACCTGCGCACAGCAGCAGCCACCTTCAGTCTGCTGCTGGACAGCCAGCAGCAGCAGCAGCAGGAGAGGTAATTAATCAGCAACCCTCCTGCTAAGGGTAGACAGCTGCTCGTTCCACCCCCCCCCCGCCTTAATTGGTTCTCCTCCCTTCCAACGGTGTTGAGGCGGGTGGGAACAGCCGGGGGTTGAGGGTACTGTGCTAAAAGAGGTGGAGTTATGCAGATCTAAAACGCGTGGATTGCAGCAGCAGCAAGCCGAAAAGTGCAGGCATGTGAGGGATCTAGAGGTTGACAGCATGTCTTCTTAACGGGAGTCCAGGTGGCCATCTCCACAAATGGACTTTTCAGAATCCTTGGGTGGCACCGTAGTCGGAAACCAATTCTGGTTATCGCTTCTCGGCCTTTTGGCTAAGATCAAGTGTAGTATCTGTTCTTATCAGTTTAATATCTGATACGTCCCCTATCTGGGGACCATATATTAAATGGATTTTTAGAACAGGGAGATGGAAAAAGAGCTTGCTCTGTCCACTCCACGCATTGACCTGGTATTGCAGTATCTCCAGGACCGGTGCACCCCTTCTTTAATGCAGTTTCTAAAATCAGAAAGAATTGAATTCAATGCTTTTTGTTCATTTTGCTTGTTTGTCGGATTTTGGGATGGACTCTTTGGCTTTGCTTTTCTTCTCCTCATTGGATTTTTCATGTTAAAAGTTGCAGAAGCCAGATGACAAGCTCATTTTGGTTCAACTTCAGCAACTGTGCATTGCATTGCCATGTAATGTAATGTAATGCAATGCTATCTATCTAGCTCTCCCTCTATACTTCCTTTTGGATAAACAGACATATTAGGCAAGCATTTTGGAGCTTTCACCTAAATAACTACAGGTGGTGAGATAAGCTGCACAATATAATTGACCTTTCAGTATATTGTTGCACACACACCATCTATTTAGCAAATGCCCTTGTTATCAACAGCAGCCTTTTAAACTCACCTGAGCTAACAGGTATGTGAGCTGGTTACTCTGCTGCGCTTAAAATTTCTTTTTTGGTTTGCTACAATGCCTTTTCTGAAACGTTGTCTCCCTCTGCTGGAACACTGACTTCTTTCATTTAATGCCTGCAGACTATAAAAGAGAAACCAACCCAAAAAGTTTGGTTGATTAGTCTGTGGCATTCTTTTAAACTGTTGCTTATGGCGGTCTCTGTGAGCTTCTCAGTGACATTCAGCCATCCAGGTATCCCGCCTGCAGTAGACGGAATGTGGCAATGGAACGCTGGCTGCGCGTGTCATAATAGGCTCTGAGCCTTTATATACCTGCGCACAGCAGCAGCCACCTTCAGTCTGCTGCTGGACAGCCAGCAGCAGCAGCAGCAGGAGAGGTAATTAATCAGCAACCCTCCTGCTAAGGGTAGACAGCTGCTCGTTCCACCCCCCCCCCCGCCTTAATTGGTTCTCCTCCCTTCCAACGGTGTTGAGGCGGGTGGGAACAGCCGGGGGTTGAGGGTACTGTGCTAAAAGAGGTGGAGTTATGCAGATCTAAAACGCGTGGATTGCAGCAGCAGCAAGCCGAAAAGTGCAGGCATGTGAGGGATCTAGAGGTTGACAGCATGTCTTCTTAACGGGAGTCCAGGTGGCCATCTCCACAAATGGACTTTTCAGAATCCTTGGGTGGCACCGTAGTCGGAAACCAATTCTGGTTATCGCTTCTCGGCCTTTTGGCTAAGATCAAGTGTAGTATCTGTTCTTATCAGTTTAATATCTGATACGTCCCCTATCTGGGGACCATATATTAAATGGATTTTTAGAACAGGGAGATGGAAAAAGAGCTTGCTCTGTCCACTCCACGCATTGACCTGGTATTGCAGTATCTCCAGGACCGGTGCACCCCTTCTTTAATGCAGTTTCTAAAATCAGAAAGAATTGAATTCAATGCTTTTTGTTCATTTTGCTTGTTTGTCGGATTTTGGGATGGACTCTTTGGCTTTGCTTTTCTTCTCCTCATTGGATTTTTCATGTTAAAAGTTGCAGAAGCCAGATGACAAGCTCATTTTGGTTCAACTTCAGCAACTGTGCATTGCATTGCCATGTAATGTAATGTAATGCAATGCTATCTATCTAGCTCTCCCTCTATACTTCCTTTTGGATAAACAGACATATTAGGCAAGCATTTTGGAGCTTTCACCTAAATAACTACAGGTGGTGAGATAAGCTGCACAATATAATTGACCTTTCAGTATATTGTTGCACACACACCATCTATTTAGCAAATGCCCTTGTTATCAACAGCAGCCTTTTAAACTCACCTGAGCTAACAGGTATGTGAGCTGGTTACTCTGCTGCGCTTAAAATTTCTTTTTTGGTTTGCTACAATGCCTTTTCTGAAACGTTGTCTCCCTCTGCTGGAACACTGACTTCTTTCATTTAATGCCTGCAGACTATAAAAGAGAAACCAACCCAAAAAGTTTGGTTGATTAGTCTGTGGCATTCTTTTAAACTGTTGCTTATGGCGGTCTCTGTGAGCTTCTCAGTGACATTCAGCCATCCAGGTATCCCGCCTGCAGTAGACGGAATGTGGCAATGGAACGCTGGCTGCGCGTGTCATAATAGGCTCTGAGCCTTTATATACCTGCGCACAGCAGCAGCCACCTTCAGTCTGCTGCTGGACAGCCAGCAGCAGCAGCAGCAGGAGAGGTAATTAATCAGCAACCCTCCTGCTAAGGGTAGACAGCTGCTCGTTCCACCCCCCCCCGCCTTAATTGGTTCTCCTCCCTTCCAACGGTGTTGAGGCGGGTGGGAACAGCCGGGGGTTGAGGGTACTGTGCTAAAAGAGGTGGAGTTATGCAGATCTAAAACGCGTGGATTGCAGCAGCAGCAAGCCGAAAAGTGCAGGCATGTGAGGGATCTAGAGGTTGACAGCATGTCTTCTTAACGGGAGTCCAGGTGGCCATCTCCACAAATGGACTTTTCAGAATCCTTGGGTGGCACCGTAGTCGGAAACCAATTCTGGTTATCGCTTCTCGGCCTTTTGGCTAAGATCAAGTGTAGTATCTGTTCTTATCAGTTTAATATCTGATATGTCCCCTATCTGGGGACCATATATTAAATGGATTTTTAGAACAGGGAGATGGAAAAAGAGCTTGCTCTGTCCACTCCACGCATTGACCTGGTATTGCAGTATCTCCAGGACCGGTGCACCCCTTCTTTAATGCAGTTTCTAAAATCAGAAAGAATTGAATTCAATGCTTTTTGTTCATTTTGCTTGTTTGTCGGATTTTGGGATGGACTCTTTGGCTTTGCTTTTCTTCTCCTCATTGGATTTTTCATGTTAAAAGTTGCAGAAGCCAGATGACAAGCTCATTTTGGTTCAACTTCAGCAACTGTGCATTGCATTGCCATGTAATGTAATGTAATGCAATGCTATCTATCTAGCTCTCCCTCTATACTTCCTTTTGGATAAACAGACATATTAGGCAAGCATTTTGGAGCTTTCACCTAAATAACTACAGGTGGTGAGATAAGCTGCACAATATAATTGACCTTTCAGCATATTGTTGCACACACACCATCTATTTAGCAAATGCCCTTGTTATCAACAGCAGCCTTTTAAACTCACCTGAGCTAACAGGTATGTGAGCTGGTTACTCTGCTGCGCTTAAAATTTCTTTTTTGGTTTGCTACAATGCCTTTTCTGAAACGTTGTCTCCCTCTGCTGGAACACTGACTTCTTTCATTTAATGCCTGCAGACTATAAAAGAGAAACCAACCCAAAAAGTTTGGTTGATTAGTCTGTGGCATTCTTTTAAACTGTTGCTTATGGCGGTCTCTGTGAGCTTCTCAGTGACATTCAGCCATCCAGGTATCCCGCCTGCAGTAGACGGAATGTGGCAATGGAACGCTGGCTGCGCGTGTCATAATAGGCTCTGAGCCCTTATATACCTGCGCACAGCAGCAGCCACCTTCAGTCTGCTGCTGGACAGCCAGCAGCAGCAGCAGCAGGAGAGGTAATTAATCAGCAACCCTCCTGCTAAGGGTAGACAGCTGCTCGTTCCACCCCCCCCCGCCTTAATTGGTTCTCCTCCCTTCCAACGGTGTTGAGGCGGGTGGGAACAGCCGGGGGTTGAGGGTACTGTGCTAAAAGAGGTGGAGTTATGCAGATCTAAAACGCGTGGATTGCAGCAGCAGCAAGCCGAAAAGTGCAGGCATGTGAGGGATCTAGAGGTTGACAGCATGTCTTCTTAACGGGAGTCCAGGTGGCCATCTCCACAAATGGACTTTTCAGAATCCTTGGGTGGCACCGTAGTCGGAAACCAATTCTGGTTATCGCTTCTCGGCCTTTTGGCTAAGATCAAGTGTAGTATCTGTTCTTATCAGTTTAATATCTGATACGTCCCCTATCTGGGGACCATATATTAAATGGATTTTTAGAACAGGGAGATGGAAAAAGAGCTTGCTCTGTCCACTCCACGCATTGACCTGGTATTGCAGTATCTCCAGGACCGGTGCACCCCTTCTTTAATGCAGTTTCTAAAATCAGAAAGAATTGAATTCAATGCTTTTTGTTCATTTTGCTTGTTTGTCGGATTTTGGGATGGACTCTTTGGCTTTGCTTTTCTTCTCCTCATTGGATTTTTCATGTTAAAAGTTGCAGAAGCCAGATGACAAGCTCATTTTGGTTCAACTTCAGCAACTGTGCATTGCATTGCCATGTAATGTAATGTAATGCAATGCTATCTATCTAGCTCTCCCTCTATACTTCCTTTTGGATAAACAGACATATTAGGCAAGCATTTTGGAGCTTTCACCTAAATAACTACAGGTGGTGAGATAAGCTGCACAATATAATTGACCTTTCAGTATATTGTTGCACACACACCATCTATTTAGCAAATGCCCTTGTTATCAACAGCAGCCTTTTAAACTCACCTGAGCTAACAGGTATGTGAGCTGGTTACTCTGCTGCGCTTAAAATTTCTTTTTTGGTTTGCTACAATGCCTTTTCTGAAACGTTGTCTCCCTCTGCTGGAACACTGACTTCTTTCATTTAATGCCTGCAGACTATAAAAGAGAAACCAACCCAAAAAGTTTGGTTGATTAGTCTGTGGCATTCTTTTAAACTGTTGCTTATGGCGGTCTCTGTGAGCTTCTCAGTGACATTCAGCCATCCAGGTATCCCGCCTGCAGTAGACGGAATGTGGCAATGGAACGCTGGCTGCGCGTGTCATAATAGGCTCTGAGCCTTTATATACCTGCGCACAGCAGCAGCCACCTTCAGTCTGCTGCTGGACAGCCAGCAGCAGCAGCAGCAGGAGAGGTAATTAATCAGCAACCCTCCTGCTAAGGGTAGACAGCTGCTCGTTCCACCCCCCCCCCCGCCTTAATTGGTTCTCCTCCCTTCCAACGGTGTTGAGGCGGGTGGGAACAGCCGGGGGTTGAGGGTACTGTGCTAAAAGAGGTGGAGTTATGCAGATCTAAAACGCGTGGATTGCAGCAGCAGCAAGCCGAAAAGTGCAGGCATGTGAGGGATCTAGAGGTTGACAGCATGTCTTCTTAACGGGAGTCCAGGTGGCCATCTCCACAAATGGACTTTTCAGAATCCTTGGGTGGCACCGTAGTCGGAAACCAATTCTGGTTATCGCTTCTCGGCCTTTTGGCTAAGATCAAGTGTAGTATCTGTTCTTATCAGTTTAATATCTGATACGTCCCCTATCTGGGGACCATATATTAAATGGATTTTTAGAACAGGGAGATGGAAAAAGAGCTTGCTCTGTCCACTCCACGCATTGACCTGGTATTGCAGTATCTCCAGGACCGGTGCACCCCTTCTTTAATGCAGTTTCTAAAATCAGAAAGAATTGAATTCAATGCTTTTTGTTCATTTTGCTTGTTTGTCGGATTTTGGGATGGACTCTTTGGCTTTGCTTTTCTTCTCCTCATTGGATTTTTCATGTTAAAAGTTGCAGAAGCCAGATGACAAGCTCATTTTGGTTCAACTTCAGCAACTGTGCATTGCATTGCCATGTAATGTAATGTAATGCAATGCTATCTATCTAGCTCTCCCTCTATACTTCCTTTTGGATAAACAGACATATTAGGCAAGCATTTTGGAGCTTTCACCTAAATAACTACAGGTGGTGAGATAAGCTGCACAATATAATTGACCTTTCAGTATATTGTTGCACACACACCATCTATTTAGCAAATGCCCTTGTTATCAACAGCAGCCTTTTAAACTCACCTGAGCTAACAGGTATGTGAGCTGGTTACTCTGCTGCGCTTAAAATTTCTTTTTTGGTTTGCTACAATGCCTTTTCTGAAACGTTGTCTCCCTCTGCTGGAACACTGACTTCTTTCATTTAATGCCTGCAGACTATAAAAGAGAAACCAACCCAAAAAGTTTGGTTGATTAGTCTGTGGCATTCTTTTAAACTGTTGCTTATGGCGGTCTCTGTGAGCTTCTCAGTGACATTCAGCCATCCAGGTATCCCGCCTGCAGTAGACGGAATGTGGCAATGGAACGCTGGCTGCGCGTGTCATAATAGGCTCTGAGCCTTTATATACCTGCGCACAGCAGCAGCCACCTTCAGTCTGCTGCTGGACAGCCAGCAGCAGCAGCAGCAGGAGAGGTAATTAATCAGCAACCCTCCTGCTAAGGGTAGACAGCTGCTCGTTCCACCCCCCCCCCCGCCTTAATTGGTTCTCCTCCCTTCCAACGGTGTTGAGGCGGGTGGGAACAGCCGGGGGTTGAGGGTACTGTGCTAAAAGAGGTGGAGTTATGCAGATCTAAAACGCGTGGATTGCAGCAGCAGCAAGCCGAAAAGTGCAGGCATGTGAGGGATCTAGAGGTTGACAGCATGTCTTCTTAACGGGAGTCCAGGTGGCCATCTCCACAAATGGACTTTTCAGAATCCTTGGGTGGCACCGTAGTCGGAAACCAATTCTGGTTATCGCTTCTCGGCCTTTTGGCTAAGATCAAGTGTAGTATCTGTTCTTATCAGTTTAATATCTGATACGTCCCCTATCTGGGGACCATATATTAAATGGATTTTTAGAACAGGGAGATGGAAAAAGAGCTTGCTCTGTCCACTCCACGCATTGACCTGGTATTGCAGTATCTCCAGGACCGGTGCACCCCTTCTTTAATGCAGTTTCTAAAATCAGAAAGAATTGAATTCAATGCTTTTTGTTCATTTTGCTTGTTTGTCGGATTTTGGGATGGACTCTTTGGCTTTGCTTTTCTTCTCCTCATTGGATTTTTCATGTTAAAAGTTGCAGAAGCCAGATGACAAGCTCATTTTGGTTCAACTTCAGCAACTGTGCATTGCATTGCCATGTAATGTAATGTAATGCAATGCTATCTATCTAGCTCTCCCTCTATACTTCCTTTTGGATAAACAGACATATTAGGCAAGCATTTTGGAGCTTTCACCTAAATAACTACAGGTGGTGAGATAAGCTGCACAATATAATTGACCTTTCAGTATATTGTTGCACACACACCATCTATTTAGCAAATGCCCTTGTTATCAACAGCAGCCTTTTAAACTCACCTGAGCTAACAGGTATGTGAGCTGGTTACTCTGCTGCGCTTAAAATTTCTTTTTTGGTTTGCTACAATGCCTTTTCTGAAACGTTGTCTCCCTCTGCTGGAACACTGACTTCTTTCATTTAATGCCTGCAGACTATAAAAGAGAAACCAACCCAAAAAGTTTGGTTGATTAGTCTGTGGCATTCTTTTAAACTGTTGCTTATGGCGGTCTCTGTGAGCTTCTCAGTGACATTCAGCCATCCAGGTATCCCGCCTGCAGTAGACGGAATGTGGCAATGGAACGCTGGCTGCGCGTGTCATAATAGGCTCTGAGCCTTTATATACCTGCGCACAGCAGCAGCCACCTTCAGTCTGCTGCTGGACAGCCAGCAGCAGCAGCAGCAGGAGAGGTAATTAATCAGCAACCCTCCTGCTAAGGGTAGACAGCTGCTCGTTCCACCCCCCCCCGCCTTAATTGGTTCTCCTCCCTTCCAACGGTGTTGAGGCGGGTGGGAACAGCCGGGGGTTGAGGGTACTGTGCTAAAAGAGGTGGAGTTATGCAGATCTAAAACGCGTGGATTGCAGCAGCAGCAAGCCGAAAAGTGCAGGCATGTGAGGGATCTAGAGGTTGACAGCATGTCTTCTTAACGGGAGTCCAGGTGGCCATCTCCACAAATGGACTTTTCAGAATCCTTGGGTGGCACCGTAGTCGGAAACCAATTCTGGTTATCGCTTCTCGGCCTTTTGGCTAAGATCAAGTGTAGTATCTGTTCTTATCAGTTTAATATCTGATATGTCCCCTATCTGGGGACCATATATTAAATGGATTTTTAGAACAGGGAGATGGAAAAAGAGCTTGCTCTGTCCACTCCACGCATTGACCTGGTATTGCAGTATCTCCAGGACCGGTGCACCCCTTCTTTAATGCAGTTTCTAAAATCAGAAAGAATTGAATTCAATGCTTTTTGTTCATTTTGCTTGTTTGTCGGATTTTGGGATGGACTCTTTGGCTTTGCTTTTCTTCTCCTCATTGGATTTTTCATGTTAAAAGTTGCAGAAGCCAGATGACAAGCTCATTTTGGTTCAACTTCAGCAACTGTGCATTGCATTGCCATGTAATGTAATGTAATGCAATGCTATCTATCTAGCTCTCCCTCTATACTTCCTTTTGGATAAACAGACATATTAGGCAAGCATTTTGGAGCTTTCACCTAAATAACTACAGGTGGTGAGATAAGCTGCACAATATAATTGACCTTTCAGCATATTGTTGCACACACACCATCTATTTAGCAAATGCCCTTGTTATCAACAGCAGCCTTTTAAACTCACCTGAGCTAACAGGTATGTGAGCTGGTTACTCTGCTGCGCTTAAAATTTCTTTTTTGGTTTGCTACAATGCCTTTTCTGAAACGTTGTCTCCCTCTGCTGGAACACTGACTTCTTTCATTTAATGCCTGCAGACTATAAAAGAGAAACCAACCCAAAAAGTTTGGTTGATTAGTCTGTGGCATTCTTTTAAACTGTTGCTTATGGCGGTCTCTGTGAGCTTCTCAGTGACATTCAGCCATCCAGGTATCCCGCCTGCAGTAGACGGAATGTGGCAATGGAACGCTGGCTGCGCGTGTCATAATAGGCTCTGAGCCCTTATATACCTGCGCACAGCAGCAGCCACCTTCAGTCTGCTGCTGGACAGCCAGCAGCAGCAGCAGCAGGAGAGGTAATTAATCAGCAACCCTCCTGCTAAGGGTAGACAGCTGCTCGTTCCACCCCCCCCCCGCCTTAATTGGTTCTCCTCCCTTCCAACGGTGTTGAGGCGGGTGGGAACAGCCGGGGGTTGAGGGTACTGTGCTAAAAGAGGTGGAGTTATGCAGATCTAAAACGCGTGGATTGCAGCAGCAGCAAGCCGAAAAGTGCAGGCATGTGAGGGATCTAGAGGTTGACAGCATGTCTTCTTAACGGGAGTCCAGGTGGCCATCTCCACAAATGGACTTTTCAGAATCCTTGGGTGGCACCGTAGTCGGAAACCAATTCTGGTTATCGCTTCTCGGCCTTTTGGCTAAGATCAAGTGTAGTATCTGTTCTTATCAGTTTAATATCTGATACGTCCCCTATCTGGGGACCATATATTAAATGGATTTTTAGAACAGGGAGATGGAAAAAGAGCTTGCTCTGTCCACTCCACGCATTGACCTGGTATTGCAGTATCTCCAGGACCGGTGCACCCCTTCTTTAATGCAGTTTCTAAAATCAGAAAGAATTGAATTCAATGCTTTTTGTTCATTTTGCTTGTTTGTCGGATTTTGGGATGGACTCTTTGGCTTTGCTTTTCTTCTCCTCATTGGATTTTTCATGTTAAAAGTTGCAGAAGCCAGATGACAAGCTCATTTTGGTTCAACTTCAGCAACTGTGCATTGCATTGCCATGTAATGTAATGTAATGCAATGCTATCTATCTAGCTCTCCCTCTATACTTCCTTTTGGATAAACAGACATATTAGGCAAGCATTTTGGAGCTTTCACCTAAATAACTACAGGTGGTGAGATAAGCTGCACAATATAATTGACCTTTCAGCATATTGTTGCACACACACCATCTATTTAGCAAATGCCCTTGTTATCAACAGCAGCCTTTTAAACTCACCTGAGCTAACAGGTATGTGAGCTGGTTACTCTGCTGCGCTTAAAATTTCTTTTTTGGTTTGCTACAATGCCTTTTCTGAAACGTTGTCTCCCTCTGCTGGAACACTGACTTCTTTCATTTAATGCCTGCAGACTATAAAAGAGAAACCAACCCAAAAAGTTTGGTTGATTAGTCTGTGGCATTCTTTTAAACTGTTGCTTATGGCGGTCTCTGTGAGCTTCTCAGTGACATTCAGCCATCCAGGTATCCCGCCTGCAGTAGACGGAATGTGGCAATGGAACGCTGGCTGCACGTGTCATAATAGGCTCTGAGCCTTTATATACCTGCGCACAGCAGCAGCCACCTTCAGTCTGCTGCTGGACAGCCAGCAGCAGCAGCAGCAGGAGAGGTAATTAATCAGCAACCCTCCTGCTAAGGGTAGACAGCTGCTCGTTCCACCCCCCCCCCGCCTTAATTGGTTCTCCTCCCTTCCAACGGTGTTGAGGCGGGTGGGAACAGCCGGGGGTTGAGGGTACTGTGCTAAAAGAGGTGGAGTTATGCAGATCTAAAACGCGTGGATTGCAGCAGCAGCAAGCCGAAAAGTGCAGGCATGTGAGGGATCTAGAGGTTGACAGCATGTCTTCTTAACGGGAGTCCAGGTGGCCATCTCCACAAATGGACTTTTCAGAATCCTTGGGTGGCACCGTAGTCGGAAACCAATTCTGGTTATCGCTTCTCGGCCTTTTGGCTAAGATCAAGTGTAGTATCTGTTCTTATCAGTTTAATATCTGATACGTCCCCTATCTGGGGACCATATATTAAATGGATTTTTAGAACAGGGAGATGGAAAAAGAGCTTGCTCTGTCCACTCCACGCATTGACCTGGTATTGCAGTATCTCCAGGACCGGTGCACCCCTTCTTTAATGCAGTTTCTAAAATCAGAAAGAATTGAATTCAATGCTTTTTGTTCATTTTGCTTGTTTGTCGGATTTTGGGATGGACTCTTTGGCTTTGCTTTTCTTCTCCTCATTGGATTTTTCATGTTAAAAGTTGCAGAAGCCAGATGACAAGCTCATTTTGGTTCAACTTCAGCAACTGTGCATTGCATTGCCATGTAATGTAATGTAATGCAATGCTATCTATCTAGCTCTCCCTCTATACTTCCTTTTGGATAAACAGACATATTAGGCAAGCATTTTGGAGCTTTCACCTAAATAACTACAGGTGGTGAGATAAGCTGCACAATATAATTGACCTTTCAGTATATTGTTGCACACACACCATCTATTTAGCAAATGCCCTTGTTATCAACAGCAGCCTTTTAAACTCACCTGAGCTAACAGGTATGTGAGCTGGTTACTCTGCTGCGCTTAAAATTTCTTTTTTGGTTTGCTACAATGCCTTTTCTGAAACGTTGTCTCCCTCTGCTGGAACACTGACTTCTTTCATTTAATGCCTGCAGACTATAAAAGAGAAACCAACCCAAAAAGTTTGGTTGATTAGTCTGTGGCATTCTTTTAAACTGTTGCTTATGGCGGTCTCTGTGAGCTTCTCAGTGACATTCAGCCATCCAGGTATCCCGCCTGCAGTAGACGGAATGTGGCAATGGAACGCTGGCTGCGCGTGTCATAATAGGCTCTGAGCCTTTATATACCTGCGCACAGCAGCAGCCACCTTCAGTCTGCTGCTGGACAGCCAGCAGCAGCAGCAGCAGGAGAGGTAATTAATCAGCAACCCTCCTGCTAAGGGTAGACAGCTGCTCGTTCCACCCCCCCCCCCGCCTTAATTGGTTCTCCTCCCTTCCAACGGTGTTGAGGCGGGTGGGAACAGCCGGGGGTTGAGGGTACTGTGCTAAAAGAGGTGGAGTTATGCAGATCTAAAACGCGTGGATTGCAGC
Organism: Phyllobates terribilis; assembly: GCF_046119375.1. NCBI lineage: Eukaryota > Metazoa > Chordata > Amphibia > Anura > Dendrobatidae > Phyllobates > Phyllobates terribilis. Next base: position 7,949,360 of record NW_027362800.1, on the reverse strand, counting down.
AGCAGCAAGCCGAAAAGTGCAGGCATGTGAGGGATCTAGAGGTTGACAGCATGTCTTCTTAACGGGAGTCCAGGTGGCCATCTCCACAAATGGACTTTTCAGAATCCTTGGGTGGCACCGTAGTCGGAAACCAATTCTGGTTATCGCTTCTCGGCCTTTTGGCTAAGATCAAGTGTAGTATCTGTTCTTATCAGTTTAATATCTGATACGTCCCCTATCTGGGGACCATATATTAAATGGATTTTTAGAACAGGGAGATGGAAAAAGAGCTTGCTCTGTCCACTCCACGCATTGACCTGGTATTGCAGTATCTCCAGGACCGGTGCACCCCTTCTTTAATGCAGTTTCTAAAATCAGAAAGAATTGAATTCAATGCTTTTTGTTCATTTTGCTTGTTTGTCGGATTTTGGGATGGACTCTTTGGCTTTGCTTTTCTTCTCCTCATTGGATTTTTCATGTTAAAAGTTGCAGAAGCCAGATGACAAGCTCATTTTGGTTCAACTTCAGCAACTGTGCATTGCATTGCCATGTAATGTAATGTAATGCAATGCTATCTATCTAGCTCTCCCTCTATACTTCCTTTTGGATAAACAGACATATTAGGCAAGCATTTTGGAGCTTTCACCTAAATAACTACAGGTGGTGAGATAAGCTGCACAATATAATTGACCTTTCAGTATATTGTTGCACACACACCATCTATTTAGCAAATGCCCTTGTTATCAACAGCAGCCTTTTAAACTCACCTGAGCTAACAGGTATGTGAGCTGGTTACTCTGCTGCGCTTAAAATTTCTTTTTTGGTTTGCTACAATGCCTTTTCTGAAACGTTGTCTCCCTCTGCTGGAACACTGACTTCTTTCATTTAATGCCTGCAGACTATAAAAGAGAAACCAACCCAAAAAGTTTGGTTGATTAGTCTGTGGCATTCTTTTAAACTGTTGCTTATGGCGGTCTCTGTGAGCTTCTCAGTGACATTCAGCCATCCAGGTATCCCGCCTGCAGTAGACGGAATGTGGCAATGGAACGCTGGCTGCGCGTGTCATAATAGGCTCTGAGCCTTTATATACCTGCGCACAGCAGCAGCCACCTTCAGTCTGCTGCTGGACAGCCAGCAGCAGCAGCAGCAGGAGAGGTAATTAATCAGCAACCCTCCTGCTAAGGGTAGACAGCTGCTCGTTCCACCCCCCCCCCCGCCTTAATTGGTTCTCCTCCCTTCCAACGGTGTTGAGGCGGGTGGGAACAGCCGGGGGTTGAGGGTACTGTGCTAAAAGAGGTGGAGTTATGCAGATCTAAAACGCGTGGATTGCAGCAGCAGCAAGCCGAAAAGTGCAGGCATGTGAGGGATCTAGAGGTTGACAGCATGTCTTCTTAACGGGAGTCCAGGTGGCCATCTCCACAAATGGACTTTTCAGAATCCTTGGGTGGCACCGTAGTCGGAAACCAATTCTGGTTATCGCTTCTCGGCCTTTTGGCTAAGATCAAGTGTAGTATCTGTTCTTATCAGTTTAATATCTGATACGTCCCCTATCTGGGGACCATATATTAAATGGATTTTTAGAACAGGGAGATGGAAAAAGAGCTTGCTCTGTCCACTCCACGCATTGACCTGGTATTGCAGTATCTCCAGGACCGGTGCACCCCTTCTTTAATGCAGTTTCTAAAATCAGAAAGAATTGAATTCAATGCTTTTTGTTCATTTTGCTTGTTTGTCGGATTTTGGGATGGACTCTTTGGCTTTGCTTTTCTTCTCCTCATTGGATTTTTCATGTTAAAAGTTGCAGAAGCCAGATGACAAGCTCATTTTGGTTCAACTTCAGCAACTGTGCATTGCATTGCCATGTAATGTAATGTAATGCAATGCTATCTATCTAGCTCTCCCTCTATACTTCCTTTTGGATAAACAGACATATTAGGCAAGCATTTTGGAGCTTTCACCTAAATAACTACAGGTGGTGAGATAAGCTGCACAATATAATTGACCTTTCAGTATATTGTTGCACACACACCATCTATTTAGCAAATGCCCTTGTTATCAACAGCAGCCTTTTAAACTCACCTGAGCTAACAGGTATGTGAGCTGGTTACTCTGCTGCGCTTAAAATTTCTTTTTTGGTTTGCTACAATGCCTTTTCTGAAACGTTGTCTCCCTCTGCTGGAACACTGACTTCTTTCATTTAATGCCTGCAGACTATAAAAGAGAAACCAACCCAAAAAGTTTGGTTGATTAGTCTGTGGCATTCTTTTAAACTGTTGCTTATGGCGGTCTCTGTGAGCTTCTCAGTGACATTCAGCCATCCAGGTATCCCGCCTGCAGTAGACGGAATGTGGCAATGGAACGCTGGCTGCGCGTGTCATAATAGGCTCTGAGCCTTTATATACCTGCACACAGCAGCAGCCACCTTCAGTCTGCTGCTGGACAGCCAGCAGCAGCAGCAGCAGGAGAGGTAATTAATCAGCAACCCTCCTGCTAAGGGTAGACAGCTGCTCGTTCCACCCCCCCCCCCGCCTTAATTGGTTCTCCTCCCTTCCAACGGTGTTGAGGCGGGTGGGAACAGCCGGGGGTTGAGGGTACTGTGCTAAAAGAGGTGGAGTTATGCAGATCTAAAACGCGTGGATTGCAGCAGCAGCAAGCCGAAAAGTGCAGGCATGTGAGGGATCTAGAGGTTGACAGCATGTCTTCTTAACGGGAGTCCAGGTGGCCATCTCCACAAATGGACTTTTCAGAATCCTTGGGTGGCACCGTAGTCGGAAACCAATTCTGGTTATCGCTTCTCGGCCTTTTGGCTAAGATCAAGTGTAGTATCTGTTCTTATCAGTTTAATATCTGATACGTCCCCTATCTGGGGACCATATATTAAATGGATTTTTAGAACAGGGAGATGGAAAAAGAGCTTGCTCTGTCCACTCCACGCATTGACCTGGTATTGCAGTATCTCCAGGACCGGTGCACCCCTTCTTTAATGCAGTTTCTAAAATCAGAAAGAATTGAATTCAATGCTTTTTGTTCATTTTGCTTGTTTGTCGGATTTTGGGATGGACTCTTTGGCTTTGCTTTTCTTCTCCTCATTGGATTTTTCATGTTAAAAGTTGCAGAAGCCAGATGACAAGCTCATTTTGGTTCAACTTCAGCAACTGTGCATTGCATTGCCATGTAATGTAATGTAATGCAATGCTATCTATCTAGCTCTCCCTCTATACTTTCTTTTGGATAAACAGACATATTAGGCAAGCATTTTGGAGCTTTCACCTAAATAACTACAGGTTGTGAGATAAGCTGCACAATATAATTGACCTTTCAGTATATTGTTGCACACACACCATCTATTTAGCAAATGCCCTTGTTATCAACAGCAGCCTTTTAAACTCACCTGAGCTAACAGGTATGTGAGCTGGTTACTCTGCTGCGCTTAAAATTTCTTTTTTGGTTTGCTACAATGCCTTTTCTGAAACGTTGTCTCCCTCTGCTGGAACACTGACTTCTTTCATTTAATGCCTGCAGACTATAAAAGAGAAACCAACCCAAAAAGTTTGGTTGATTAGTCTGTGGCATTCTTTTAAACTCTTGCTTATGGCGGTCTCTGTGAGCTTCTCAGTGACATTCAGCCATCCAGGTATCCCGCCTGCAGTAGACGGAATGTGGCAATGGAACGCTGGCTGCGCGTGTCATAATAGGCTCTGAGCCTTTATATACCTGCGCACAGCAGCAGCCACCTTCAGTCTGCTGCTGGACAGCCAGCAGCAGCAGCAGCAGGAGAGGTAATTAATCAGCAACCCTCCTGCTAAGGGTAGACAGCTGCTCGTTCCACCCCCCCCCCCGCCTTAATTGGTTCTCCTCCCTTCCAACGGTGTTGAGGCGGGTGGGAACAGCCGGGGGTTGAGGGTACTGTGCTAAAAGAGGTGGAGTTATGCAGATCTAAAACGCGTGGATTGCAGCAGCAGCAAGCCGAAAAGTGCAGGCATGTGAGGGATCTAGAGGTTGACAGCATGTCTTCTTAACGGGAGTCCAGGTGGCCATCTCCACAAATGGACTTTTCAGAATCCTTGGGTGGCACCGTAGTCGGAAACCAATTCTGGTTATCGCTTCTCGGCCTTTTGGCTAAGATCAAGTGTAGTATCTGTTCTTATCAGTTTAATATCTGATACGTCCCCTATCTGGGGACCATATATTAAATGGATTTTTAGAACAGGGAGATGGAAAAAGAGCTTGCTCTGTCCACTCCACGCATTGACCTGGTATTGCAGTATCTCCAGGACCGGTGCACCCCTTCTTTAATGCAGTTTCTAAAATCAGAAAGAATTGAATTCAATGCTTTTTGTTCATTTTGCTTGTTTGTCGGATTTTGGGATGGACTCTTTGGCTTTGCTTTTCTTCTCCTCATTGGATTTTTCATGTTAAAAGTTGCAGAAGCCAGATGACAAGCTCATTTTGGTTCAACTTCAGCAACTGTGCATTGCATTGCCATGTAATGTAATGTAATGCAATGCTATCTATCTAGCTCTCCCTCTATACTTCCTCTTGGATAAACAGACATATTAGGCAAGCATTTTGGAGCTTTCACCTAAATAACTACAGGTGGTGAGATAAGCTGCACAATATAATTGACCTTTCAGTATATTGTTGCACACACACCATCTATTTAGCAAATGCCCTTGTTATCAACAGCAGCCTTTTAAACTCACCTGAGCTAACAGGTATGTGAGCTGGTTACTCTGCTGCGCTTAAAATTTCTTTTTTGGTTTGCTACAATGCCTTTTCTGAAACGTTGTCTCCCTCTGCTGGAACACTGACTTCTTTCATTTAATGCCTGCAGACTATAAAAGAGAAACCAACCCAAAAAGTTTGGTTGATTAGTCTGTGGCATTCTTTTAAACTGTTGCTTATGGCGGTCTCTGTGAGCTTCTCAGTGACATTCAGCCATCCAGGTATCCCGCCTGCAGTAGACGGAATGTGGCAATGGAACGCTGGCTGCGCGTGTCATAATAGGCTCTGAGCCTTTATATACCTGCGCACAGCAGCAGCCACCTTCAGTCTGCTGCTGGACAGCCAGCAGCAGCAGCAGCAGGAGAGGTAATTAATCAGCAACCCTCCTGCTAAGGGTAGACAGCTGCTCGTTCCACCCCCCCCCCCCGCCTTAATTGGTTCTCCTCCCTTCCAACGGTGTTGAGGCGGGTGGGAACAGCCAGGGGTTGAGGGTACTGTGCTAAAAGAGGTGGAGTTATGCAGATCTAAAACGCGTGGATTGCAGCAGCAGCAAGCCGAAAAGTGCAGGCATGTGAGGGATCTAGAGGTTGACAGCATGTCTTCTTAACGGGAGTCCAGGTGGCCATCTCCACAAATGGACTTTTCAGAATTCTTGGGTGGCACCGTAGTCGGAAACCAATTCTGGTTATCGCTTCTCGGCCTTTTGGCTAAGATCAAGTGTAGTATCTGTTCTTATCAGTTTAATATCTGATACGTCCCCTATCTGGGGACCATATATTAAATGGATTTTTAGAACAGGGAGATGGAAAAAGAGCTTGCTCTGTCCACTCCACGCATTGATCTGGTATTGCAGTATCTTCAGGACCGGTGCACCCCTTCTTTAATGCAGTTTCTAAAATCAGAAAGAATTGAATTCAATGCTTTTTGTTCATTTTGCTTGTTTGTCGGATTTTGGGATGGACTCTTTGGCTTTGCTTTTCTTCTCCTCATTGGATTTTTCATGTTAAAAGTTGCAGAAGCCAGATGACAAGCTCATTTTGGTTCAACTTCAGCAACTGTGCATTGCATTGCCATGTAATGTAATGTAATGCAATGCTATCTATCTAGCTCTCCCTCTATACTTCCTTTTGGATAAACAGACATATTAGGCAAGCATTTTGGAGCTTTCACCTAAATAACTACAGGTGGTGAGATAAGCTGCACAATATAATTGACCTTTCAGTATATTGTTGCACACACACCATCTATTTAGCAAATGCCCTTGTTATCAACAGCAGCCTTTTAAACTCACCTGAGCTAACAGGTATGTGAGCTGGTTACTCTGCTGCGCTTAAAATTTCTTTTTTGGTTTGCTACAATGCCTTTTCTGAAACGTTGTCTCCCTCTGCTGGAACACTGACTTCTTTCATTTAATGCCTGCAGACTATAAAAGAGAAACCAACCCAAAAAGTTTGGTTGATTAGTCTGTGGCATTCTTTTAAACTGTTGCTTATGGCGGTCTCTGTGAGCTTCTCAGTGACATTCAGCCATCCAGGTATCCCGCCTGCAGTAGACGGAATGTGGCAATGGAACGCTGGCTGCGCGTGTCATAATAGGCTCTGAGCCTTTATATACCTGCGCACAGCAGCAGCCACCTTCAGTCTGCTGCTGGACAGCCAGCAGCAGCAGCAGCAGGAGAGGTAATTAATCAGCAACCCTCCTGCTAAGGGTAGACAGCTGCTCGTTCCACCCCCCCCCCCGCCTTAATTGGTTCTCCTCCCTTCCAACGGTGTTTTGGCGGGTGGGAACAGCCGGGGGTTGAGGGTACTGTGCTAAAAGAGGTGGAGTTATGCAGATCTAAAACGCGTGGATTGCAGCAGCAGCAAGCCGAAAAGTGCAGGCATGTGAGGGATCTAGAGGTTGACAGCATGTCTTCTTAACGGGAGTCCAGGTGGCCATCTCCACAAATGGACTTTTCAGAATCCTTGGGTGGCACCGTAGTCGGAAACCAATTCTGGTTATCGCTTCTCGGCCTTTTGGCTAAGATCAAGTGTAGTATCTGTTCTTATCAGTTTAATATCTGATACGTCCCCTATCTGGGGACCATATATTAAATGGATTTTTAGAACAGGGAGATGGAAAAAGAGCTTGCTCTGTCCACTCCACGCATTGACCTGGTATTGCAGTATCTCCAGGACCGGTGCACCCCTTCTTTAATGCAGTTTCTAAAATCAGAAAGAATTGAATTCAATGCTTTTTGTTCATTTTGCTTGTTTGTCGGATTTTGGGATGGACTCTTTGGCTTTGCTTTTCTTCTCCTCATTGGATTTTTCATGTTAAAAGTTGCAGAAGCCAGATGACAAGCTCATTTTGGTTCAACTTCAGCAACTGTGCATTGCATTGCCATGTAATGTAATGTAATGCAATGCTATCTATCTAGCTCTCCCTCTATACTTTCTTTTGGATAAACAGACATATTAGGCAAGCATTTTGGAGCTTTCACCTAAATAACTACAGGTTGTGAGATAAGCTGCACAATATAATTGACCTTTCAGTATATTGTTGCACACACACCATCTATTTAGCAAATGCCCTTGTTATCAACAGCAGCCTTTTAAACTCACCTGAGCTAACAGGTATGTGAGCTGGTTACTCTGCTGCGCTTAAAATTTCTTTTTTGGTTTGCTACAATGCCTTTTCTGAAACGTTGTCTCCCTCTGCTGGAACACTGACTTCTTTCATTTAATGCCTGCAGACTATAAAAGAGAAACCAACCCAAAAAGTTTGGTTGATTAGTCTGTGGCATTCTTTTAAACTCTTGCTTATGGCGGTCTCTGTGAGCTTCTCAGTGACATTCAGCCATCCAGGTATCCCGCCTGCAGTAGACGGAATGTGGCAATGGAACGCTGGCTGCGCGTGTCATAATAGGCTCTGAGCCTTTATATACCTGCGCACAGCAGCAGCCACCTTCAGTCTGCTGCTGGACAGCCAGCAGCAGCAGCAGCAGGAGAGGTAATTAATCAGCAACCCTCCTGCTAAGGGTAGACAGCTGCTCGTTCCACCCCCCCCCCCGCCTTAATTGGTTCTCCTCCCTTCCAACGGTGTTGAGGCGGGTGGGAACAGCCGGGGGTTGAGGGTACTGTGCTAAAAGAGGTGGAGTTATGCAGATCTAAAACGCGTGGATTGCAGCAGCAGCAAGCCGAAAAGTGCAGGCATGTGAGGGATCTAGAGGTTGACAGCATGTCTTCTTAACGGGAGTCCAGGTGGCCATCTCCACAAATGGACTTTTCAGAATCCTTGGGTGGCACCGTAGTCGGAAACCAATTCTGGTTATCGCTTCTCGGCCTTTTGGCTAAGATCAAGTGTAGTATCTGTTCTTATCAGTTTAATATCTGATACGTCCCCTATCTGGGGACCATATATTAAATGGATTTTTAGAACAGGGAGATGGAAAAAGAGCTTGCTCTGTCCACTCCACGCATTGACCTGGTATTGCAGTATCTCCAGGACCGGTGCACCCCTTCTTTAATGCAGTTTCTAAAATCAGAAAGAATTGAATTCAATGCTTTTTGTTCATTTTGCTTGTTTGTCGGATTTTGGGATGGACTCTTTGGCTTTGCTTTTCTTCTCCTCATTGGATTTTTCATGTTAAAAGTTGCAGAAGCCAGATGACAAGCTCATTTTGGTTCAACTTCAGCAACTGTGCATTGCATTGCCATGTAATGTAATGTAATGCAATGCTATCTATCTAGCTCTCCCTCTATACTTCCTCTTGGATAAACAGACATATTAGGCAAGCATTTTGGAGCTTTCACCTAAATAACTACAGGTGGTGAGATAAGCTGCACAATATAATTGACCTTTCAGTATATTGTTGCACACACACCATCTATTTAGCAAATGCCCTTGTTATCAACAGCAGCCTTTTAAACTCACCTGAGCTAACAGGTATGTGAGCTGGTTACTCTGCTGCGCTTAAAATTTCTTTTTTGGTTTGCTACAATGCCTTTTCTGAAACGTTGTCTCCCTCTGCTGGAACACTGACTTCTTTCATTTAATGCCTGCAGACTATAAAAGAGAAACCAACCCAAAAAGTTTGGTTGATTAGTCTGTGGCATTCTTTTAAACTGTTGCTTATGGCGGTCTCTGTGAGCTTCTCAGTGACATTCAGCCATCCAGGTATCCCGCCTGCAGTAGACGGAATGTGGCAATGGAACGCTGGCTGCGCGTGTCATAATAGGCTCTGAGCCTTTATATACCTGCGCACAGCAGCAGCCACCTTCAGTCTGCTGCTGGACAGCCAGCAGCAGCAGCAGCAGGAGAGGTAATTAATCAGCAACCCTCCTGCTAAGGGTAGACAGCTGCTCGTTCCACCCCCCCCCCCCGCCTTAATTGGTTCTCCTCCCTTCCAACGGTGTTGAGGCGGGTGGGAACAGCCAGGGGTTGAGGGTACTGTGCTAAAAGAGGTGGAGTTATGCAGATCTAAAACGCGTGGATTGCAGCAGCAGCAAGCCGAAAAGTGCAGGCATGTGAGGGATCTAGAGGTTGACAGCATGTCTTCTTAACGGGAGTCCAGGTGGCCATCTCCACAAATGGACTTTTCAGAATTCTTGGGTGGCACCGTAGTCGGAAACCAATTCTGGTTATCGCTTCTCGGCCTTTTGGCTAAGATCAAGTGTAGTATCTGTTCTTATCAGTTTAATATCTGATACGTCCCCTATCTGGGGACCATATATTAAATGGATTTTTAGAACAGGGAGATGGAAAAAGAGCTTGCTCTGTCCACTCCACGCATTGATCTGGTATTGCAGTATCTTCAGGACCGGTGCACCCCTTCTTTAATGCAGTTTCTAAAATCAGAAAGAATTGAATTCAATGCTTTTTGTTCATTTTGCTTGTTTGTCGGATTTTGGGATGGACTCTTTGGCTTTGCTTTTCTTCTCCTCATTGGATTTTTCATGTTAAAAGTTGCAGAAGCCAGATGACAAGCTCATTTTGGTTCAACTTCAGCAACTGTGCATTGCATTGCCATGTAATGTAATGTAATGCAATGCTATCTATCTAGCTCTCCCTCTATACTTCCTTTTGGATAAACAGACATATTAGGCAAGCATTTTGGAGCTTTCACCTAAATAACTACAGGTGGTGAGATAAGCTGCACAATATAATTGACCTTTCAGTATATTGTTGCACACACACCATCTATTTAGCAAATGCCCTTGTTATCAACAGCAGCCTTTTAAACTCACCTGAGCTAACAGGTATGTGAGCTGGTTACTCTGCTGCGCTTAAAATTTCTTTTTTGGTTTGCTACAATGCCTTTTCTGAAACGTTGTCTCCCTCTGCTGGAACACTGACTTCTTTCATTTAATGCCTGCAGACTATAAAAGAGAAACCAACCCAAAAAGTTTGGTTGATTAGTCTGTGGCATTCTTTTAAACTGTTGCTTATGGCGGTCTCTGTGAGCTTCTCAGTGACATTCAGCCATCCAGGTATCCCGCCTGCAGTAGACGGAATGTGGCAATGGAACGCTGGCTGCGCGTGTCATAATAGGCTCTGAGCCTTTATATACCTGCGCACAGCAGCAGCCACCTTCAGTCTGCTGCTGGACAGCCAGCAGCAGCAGCAGCAGGAGAGGTAATTAATCAGCAACCCTCCTGCTAAGGGTAGACAGCTGCTCGTTCCACCCCCCCCCCCGCCTTAATTGGTTCTCCTCCCTTCCAACGGTGTTTTGGCGGGTGGGAACAGCCGGGGGTTGAGGGTACTGTGCTAAAAGAGGTGGAGTTATGCAGATCTAAAACGCGTGGATTGCAGCAGCAGCAAGCCGAAAAGTGCAGGCATGTGAGGGATCTAGAGGTTGACAGCATGTCTTCTTAACGGGAGTCCAGGTGGCCATCTCCACAAATGGACTTTTCAGAATCCTTGGGTGGCACCGTAGTCGGAAACCAATTCTGGTTATCGCTTCTCGGCCTTTTGGCTAAGATCAAGTGTAGTATCTGTTCTTATCAGTTTAATATCTGATACGTCCCCTATCTGGGGACCATATATTAAATGGATTTTTAGAACAGGGAGATGGAAAAAGAGCTTGCTCTGTCCACTCCACGCATTGACCTGGTATTGCAGTATCTCCAGGACCGGTGCACCCCTTCTTTAATGCAGTTTCTAAAATCAGAAAGAATTGAATTCAATGCTTTTTGTTCATTTTGCTTGTTTGTCGGATTTTGGGATGGACTCTTTGGCTTTGCTTTTCTTCTCCTCATTGGATTTTTCATGTTAAAAGTTGCAGAAGCCAGATGACAAGCTCATTTTGGTTCAACTTCAGCAACTGTGCATTGCATTGCCATGTAATGTAATGTAATGCAATGCTATCTATCTAGCTCTCCCTCTATACTTCCTTTTGGATAAACAGACATATTAGGCAAGCATTTTGGAGCTTTCACCTAAATAACTACAGGTGGTGAGATAAGCTGCACAATATAATTGACCTTTCAGTATATTGTTGCACACACACCATCTATTTAGCAAATGCCCTTGTTATCAACAGCAGCCTTTTAAACTCACCTGAGCTAACAGGTATGTGAGCTGGTTACTCTGCTGCGCTTAAAATTTCTTTTTTGGTTTGCTACAATGCCTTTTCTGAAACGTTGTCTCCCTCTGCTGGAACACTGACTTCTTTCATTTAATGCCTGCAGACTATAAAAGAGAAACCAACCCAAAAAGTTTGGTTGATTAGTCTGTGGCATTCTTTTAAACTGTTGCTTATGGCGGTCTCTGTGAGCTTCTCAGTGACATTCAGCCATCCAGGTATCCCGCCTGCAGTAGACGGAATGTGGCAATGGAACGCTGGCTGCGCGTGTCATAATAGGCTCTGAGCCTTTATATACCTGCGCACAGCAGCAGCCACCTTCAGTCTGCTGCTGGACAGCCAGCAGCAGCAGCAGCAGGAGAGGTAATTAATCAGCAACCCTCCTGCTAAGGGTAGACAGCTGCTCGTTCCACCCCCCCCCCCCGCCTTAATTGGTTCTCCTCCCTTCCAACGGTGTTGAGGCGGGTGGGAACAGCCAGGGGTTGAGGGTACTGTGCTAAAAGAGGTGGAGTTATGCAGATCTAAAACGCGTGGATTGCAGCAGCAGCAAGCCGAAAAGTGCAGGCATGTGAGGGATCTAGAGGTTGACAGCATGTCTTCTTAACGGGAGTCCAGGTGGCCATCTCCACAAATGGACTTTTCAGAATTCTTGGGTGGCACCGTAGTCGGAAACCAATTCTGGTTATCGCTTCTCGGCCTTTTGGCTAAGATCAAGTGTAGTATCTGTTCTTATCAGTTTAATATCTGATACGTCCCCTATCTGGGGACCATATATTAAATGGATTTTTAGAACAGGGAGATGGAAAAAGAGCTTGCTCTGTCCACTCCACGCATTGATCTGGTATTGCAGTATCTTCAGGACCGGTGCACCCCTTCTTTAATGCAGTTTCTAAAATCAGAAAGAATTGAATTCAATGCTTTTTGTTCATTTTGCTTGTTTGTCGGATTTTGGGATGGACTCTTTGGCTTTGCTTTTCTTCTCCTCATTGGATTTTTCATGTTAAAAGTTGCAGAAGCCAGATGACAAGCTCATTTTGGTTCAACTTCAGCAACTGTGCATTGCATTGCCATGTAATGTAATGTAATGCAATGCTATCTATCTAGCTCTCCCTCTATACTTCCTTTTGGATAAACAGACATATTAGGCAAGCATTTTGGAGCTTTCACCTAAATAACTACAGGTGGTGAGATAAGCTGCACAATATAATTGACCTTTCAGTATATTGTTGCACACACACCATCTATTTAGCAAATGCCCTTGTTATCAACAGCAGCCTTTTAAACTCACCTGAGCTAACAGGTATGTGAGCTGGTTACTCTGCTGCGCTTAAAATTTCTTTTTTGGTTTGCTACAATGCCTTTTCTGAAACGTTGTCTCCCTCTGCTGGAACACTGACTTCTTTCATTTAATGCCTGCAGACTATAAAAGAGAAACCAACCCAAAAAGTTTGGTTGATTAGTCTGTGGCATTCTTTTAAACTGTTGCTTATGGCGGTCTCTGTGAGCTTCTCAGTGACATTCAGCCATCCAGGTATCCCGCCTGCAGTAGACGGAATGTGGCAATGGAACGCTGGCTGCGCGTGTCATAATAGGCTCTGAGCCTTTATATACCTGCGCACAGCAGCAGCCACCTTCAGTCTGCTGCTGGACAGCCAGCAGCAGCAGCAGCAGGAGAGGTAATTAATCAGCAACCCTCCTGCTAAGGGTAGACAGCTGCTCGTTCCACCCCCCCCCCCGCCTTAATTGGTTCTCCTCCCTTCCAACGGTGTTTTGGCGGGTGGGAACAGCCGGGGGTTGAGGGTACTGTGCTAAAAGAGGTGGAGTTATGCAGATCTAAAACGCGTGGATTGCAGCAGCAGCAAGCCGAAAAGTGCAGGCATGTGAGGGATCTAGAGGTTGACAGCATGTCTTCTTAACGGGAGTCCAGGTGGCCATCTCCACAAATGGACTTTTCAGAATCCTTGGGTGGCACCGTAGTCGGAAACCAATTCTGGTTATCGCTTCTCGGCCTTTTGGCTAAGATCAAGTGTAGTATCTGTTCTTATCAGTTTAATATCTGATACGTCCCCTATCTGGGGACCATATATTAAATGGATTTTTAGAACAGGGAGATGGAAAAAGAGCTTGCTCTGTCCACTCCACGCATTGACCTGGTATTGCAGTATCTCCAGGACCGGTGCACCCCTTCTTTAATGCAGTTTCTAAAATCAGAAAGAATTGAATTCAATGCTTTTTGTTCATTTTGCTTGTTTGTCGGATTTTGGGATGGACTCTTTGGCTTTGCTTTTGTTCTCCTCATTGGATTTTTCATGTTAAAAGTTGCAGAAGCCAGATGACAAGCTCATTTTGGTTCAACTTCAGCAACTGTGCATTGCATTGCCATGTAATGTAATGTAATGCAATGCTATCTATCTAGCTCTCCCTCTATACTTCCTTTTGGATAAACAGACATATTAGGCAAGCATTTTGGAGCTTTCACCTAAATAACTACAGGTGGTGAGATAAGCTGCACAATATAATTGACCTTTCAGTATATTGTTGCACACACACCATCTATTTAGCAAATGCCCTTGTTATCAACAGCAGCCTTTTAAACTCACCTGAGCTAACAGGTATGTGAGCTGGTTACTCTGCTGCGCTTAAAATTTCTTTTTTGGTTTGCTACAATGCCTTTTCTGAAACGTTGTCTCCCTCTGCTGGAACACTGACTTCTTTCATTTAATGCCTGCAGACTATAAAAGAGAAACCAACCCAAAAAGTTTGGTTGATTAGTCTGTGGCATTCTTTTAAACTGTTGCTTATGGCGGTCTCTGTGAGCTTCTCAGTGACATTCAGCCATCCAGGTATCCCGCCTGCAGTAGACGGAATGTGGCAATGGAACGCTGGCTGCGCGTGTCATAATAGGCTCTGAGCCTTTATATACCTGCGCACAGCAGCAGCCACCTTCAGTCTGCTGCTGGACAGCCAGCAGCAGCAGCAGCAGGAGAGGTAATTAATCAGCAACCCTCCTGCTAAGGGTAGACAGCTGCTCGTTCCACCCCCCCCCCGCCTTAATTGGTTCTCCTCCCTTCCAACGGTGTTGAGGCGGGTGGGAACAGCCGGGGGTTGAGGGTACTGTGCTAAAAGAGGTGGAGTTATGCAGATCTAAAACGCGTGGATTGCAGCAGCAGCAAGCCGAAAAGTGCAGGCATGTGAGGGATCTAGAGGTTGACAGCATGTCTTCTTAACGCGAGTCCAGGTGGCCATCTCCACAAATGGACTTTTCAGAATCCGTGGGTGGCACCGTAGTCGGAAACCAATTCTGGTTATCGCTTCTCGGCCTTTTGGCTAAGATCAAGTGTAGTATCTGTTCTTATCAGTTTAATATCTGATACGTCCCCTATCTGGGGACCATATATTAAATGGATTTTTAGAACAGGGAGATGGAAAAAGAGCTTGCTCTGTCCACTCAACGCATTGACCTGGTATTGCAGTATCTCCAGGACCGGTGCACCCCTTCTTTAATGCAGTTTCTAAAATCAGAAAGAATTGAATTCAATGCTTTTTGTTCATTTTGCTTGTTTGTCGGATTTTGGGATGGACTCTTTGGCTTTGCTTTTCTTCTCCTCATTGGATTTTTCATGTTAAAAGTTGCAGAAGCCAGATGACAAGCTCATTTTGGTTCAACTTCAGCAACTGTGCATTGCATTGCCATGTAATGTAATGTAATGCAATGCTATCTATCTAGCTCTCCCTCTATACTTCCTTTTGGATAAACAGACATATTAGGCAAGCATTTTGGAGCTTTCACCTAAATAACTACAGGTGGTGAGATAAGCTGCACAATATAATTGACCTTTCAGTATATTGTTGCACACACACCATCTATTTAGCAAATGCCCTTGTTATCAACAGCAGCCTTTTAAACTCACCTAAGCTAACAGGTATGTGAGCTGGTTACTCTGCTGCGCTTAAAATTTCTTTTTTGGTTTGCTACAATGCCTTTTCTGAAACGTTGTCTCCCTCTGCTGGAACACTGACTTCTTTCATTTAATGCCTGCAGACTATAAAAGAGAAACCAACCCAAAAAGTTTGGTTGATTAGTCTGTGGCATTCTTTTAAACTGTTGCTTATGGCGGTCTCTGTGAGCTTCTCAGTGACATTCAGCCATCCAGGTATCCCGCCTGCAGTAGACGGAATGTGGCAATGGAACGCTGGCTGCGCGTGTCATAATAGGCTCTGAGCCTTTATATACCTGCGCACAGCAGCAGCCACCTTCAGTCTGCTGCTGGACAGCCAGCAGCAGCAGCAGCAGGAGAGGTAATTAATCAGCAACCCTCCTGCTAAGGGTAGACAGCTGCTCGTTCCACCCCCCCCCCCGCCTTAATTGGTTCTCCTCCCTTCCAACGGTGTTGAGGCGGGTGGGAACAGCCGGGGGTTGAGGGTACTGTGCTAAAAGAGGTGGAGTTATGCAGATCTAAAACGCGTGGATTGCAGCAGCAGCAAGCCGAAAAGTGCAGGCATGTGAGGGATCTAGAGGTTGACAGCATGTCTTCTTAACGGGAGTCCAGGTGGCCATCTCCACAAATGGACTTTTCAGAATCCTTGGGTGGCACCGTAGTCAGAAACCAATTCTGGTTATCGCTTCTCGGCCTTTTGGCTAAGATCAAGTGTAGTATCTGTTCTTATCAGTTTAATATCTGATACGTCCCCTATCTGGGGACCATATATTAAATGGATTTTTAGAACAGGGAGATGGAAAAAGAGCTTGCTCTGTCCACTCCACGCATTGATCTGGTATTGCAGTATCTTCAGGACCGGTGCACCCCTTCTTTAATGCAGTTTCTAAAATCAGAAAGAATTGAATTCAATGCTTTTTGTTCATTTTGCTTGTTTGTCGGATTTTGGGATGGACTCTTTGGCTTTGCTTTTCTTCTCCTCATTGGATTTTTCATGTTAAAAGTTGCAGAAGCCAGATGACAAGCTCATTTTGGTTCAACTTCAGCAACTGTGCATTGCATTGCCATGTAATGTAATGTAATGCAATGCTATCTATCTAGCTCTCCCTCTATACTTCCTTTTGGATAAACAGACATATTAGGCAAGCATTTTGGAGCTTTCACCTAAATAACTACAGGTGGTGAGATAAGCTGCACAATATAATTGACCTTTCAGTATATTGTTGCACACACACCATCTATTTAGCAAATGCCCTTGTTATCAACAGCAGCCTTTTAAACTCACCTGAGCTAACAGGTATGTGAGCTGGTTACTCTGCTGCGCTTAAAATTTCTTTTTTGGTTTGCTACAATGCCTTTTCTGAAACGTTGTCTCCCTCTGCTGGAACACTGACTTCTTTCATTTAATGCCTGCAGACTATAAAAGAGAAACCAACCCAAAAAGTTTGGTTGATTAGTCTGTGGCATTCTTTTAAACTGTTGCTTATGGCGGTCTCTGTGAGCTTCTCAGTGACATTCAGCCATCCAGGTATCCCGCCTGCAGTAGACGGAATGTGGCAATGGAACGCTGGCTGCGCGTGTCATAATAGGCTCTGAGCCTTTATATACCTGCGCACAGCAGCAGCCACCTTCAGTCTGCTGCTGGACAGCCAGCAGCAGCAGCAGCAGGAGAGGTAATTAATCAGCAACCCTCCTGCTAAGGGTAGACAGCTGCTCGTTCCACCCCCCCCCCGCCTTAATTGGTTCTCCTCCCTTCCAACGGTGTTTTGGCGGGTGGGAACAGCCGGGGGTTGAGGGTACTGTGCTAAAAGAGGTGGAGTTATGCAGATCTAAAACGCGTGGATTGCAGCAGCAGCAAGCCGAAAAGTGCAGGCATGTGAGGGATCTAGAGGTTGACAGCATGTCTTCTTAACGGGAGTCCAGGTGGCCATCTCCACAAATGGACTTTTCAGAATCCTTGGGTGGCACCGTAGTCGGAAACCAATTCTGGTTATCGCTTCTCGGCCTTTTGGCTAAGATCAAGTGTAGTATCTGTTCTTATCAGTTTAATATCTGATACGTCCCCTATCTGGGGACCATATATTAAATGGATTTTTAGAACAGGGAGATGGAAAAAGAGCTTGCTCTGTCCACTCCACGCATTGACCTGGTATTGCAGTATCTCCAGGACCGGTGCACCCCTTCTTTAATGCAGTTTCTAAAATCAGAAAGAATTGAATTCAATGCTTTTTGTTCATTTTGCTTGTTTGTCGGATTTTGGGATGGACTCTTTGGCTTTGCTTTTGTTCTCCTCATTGGATTTTTCATGTTAAAAGTTGCAGAAGCCAGATGACAAGCTCATTTTGGTTCAACTTCAGCAACTGTGCATTGCATTGCCATGTAATGTAATGTAATGCAATGCTATCTATCTAGCTCTCCCTCTATACTTCCTTTTGGATAAACAGACATATTAGGCAAGCATTTTGGAGCTTTCACCTAAATAACTACAGGTGGTGAGATAAGCTGCACAATATAATTGACCTTTCAGTATATTGTTGCACACACACCATCTATTTAGCAAATGCCCTTGTTATCAACAGCAGCCTTTTAAACTCACCTGAGCTAACAGGTATGTGAGCTGGTTACTCTGCTGCGCTTAAAATTTCTTTTTTGGTTTGCTACAATGCCTTTTCTGAAACGTTGTCTCCCTCTGCTGGAACACTGACTTCTTTCATTTAATGCCTGCAGACTATAAAAGAGAAACCAACCCAAAAAGTTTGGTTGATTAGTCTGTGGCATTCTTTTAAACTGTTGCTTATGGCGGTCTCTGTGAGCTTCTCAGTGACATTCAGCCATCCAGGTATCCCGCCTGCAGTAGACGGAATGTGGCAATGGAACGCTGGCTGCGCGTGTCATAATAGGCTCTGAGCCTTTATATACCTGCGCACAGCAGCAGCCACCTTCAGTCTGCTGCTGGACAGCCAGCAGCAGCAGCAGCAGGAGAGGTAATTAATCAGCAACCCTCCTGCTAAGGGTAGACAGCTGCTCGTTCCACCCCCCCCCCGCCTTAATTGGTTCTCCTCCCTTCCAACGGTGTTGAGGCGGGTGGGAACAGCCGGGGGTTGAGGGTACTGTGCTAAAAGAGGTGGAGTTATGCAGATCTAAAACGCGTGGATTGCAGCAGCAGCAAGCCGAAAAGTGCAGGCATGTGAGGGATCTAGAGGTTGACAGCATGTCTTCTTAACGCGAGTCCAGGTGGCCATCTCCACAAATGGACTTTTCAGAATCCTTGGGTGGCACCGTAGTCGGAAACCAATTCTGGTTATCGCTTCTCGGCCTTTTGGCTAAGATCAAGTGTAGTATCTGTTCTTATCAGTTTAATATCTGATACGTCCCCTATCTGGGGACCATATATTAAATGGATTTTTAGAACAGGGAGATGGAAAAAGAGCTTGCTCTGTCCACTCAACGCATTGACCTGGTATTGCAGTATCTCCAGGACCGGTGCACCCCTTCTTTAATGCAGTTTCTAAAATCAGAAAGAATTGAATTCAATGCTTTTTGTTCATTTTGCTTGTTTGTCGGATTTTGGGATGGACTCTTTGGCTTTGCTTTTCTTCTCCTCATTGGATTTTTCATGTTAAAAGTTGCAGAAGCCAGATGACAAGCTCATTTTGGTTCAACTTCAGCAACTGTGCATTGCATTGCCATGTAATGTAATGTAATGCAATGCTATCTATCTAGCTCTCCCTCTATACTTCCTTTTGGATAAACAGACATATTAGGCAAGCATTTTGGAGCTTTCACCTAAATAACTACAGGTGGTGAGATAAGCTGCACAATATAATTGACCTTTCAGTATATTGTTGCACACACACCATCTATTTAGCAAATGCCCTTGTTATCAACAGCAGCCTTTTAAACTCACCTAAGCTAACAGGTATGTGAGCTGGTTACTCTGCTGCGCTTAAAATTTCTTTTTTGGTTTGCTACAATGCCTTTTCTGAAACGTTGTCTCCCTCTGCTGGAACACTGACTTCTTTCATTTAATGCCTGCAGACTATAAAAGAGAAACCAACCCAAAAAGTTTGGTTGATTAGTCTGTGGCATTCTTTTAAACTGTTGCTTATGGCGGTCTCTGTGAGCTTCTCAGTGACATTCAGCCATCCAGGTATCCCGCCTGCAGTAGACGGAATGTGGCAATGGAACGCTGGCTGCGCGTGTCATAATAGGCTCTGAGCCTTTATATACCTGCGCACAGCAGCAGCCACCTTCAGTCTGCTGCTGGACAGCCAGCAGCAGCAGCAGCAGGAGAGGTAATTAATCAGCAACCCTCCTGCTAAGGGTAGACAGCTGCTCGTTCCACCCCCCCCCGCCTTAATTGGTTCTCCTCCCTTCCAACGGTGTTGAGGCGGGTGGGAACAGCCGGGGGTTGAGGGTACTGTGCTAAAAGAGGTGGAGTTATGCAGATCTAAAACGCGTGGATTGCAGCAGCAGCAAGCCGAAAAGTGCAGGCATGTGAGGGATCTAGAGGTTGACAGCATGTCTTCTTAACGGGAGTCCAGGTGGCCATCTCCACAAATGGACTTTTCAGAATCCTTGGGTGGCACCGTAGTCAGAAACCAATTCTGGTTATCGCTTCTCGGCCTTTTGGCTAAGATCAAGTGTAGTATCTGTTCTTATCAGTTTAATATCTGATACGTCCCCTATCTGGGGACCATATATTAAATGGATTTTTAGAACAGGGAGATGGAAAAAGAGCTTGCTCTGTCCACTCCACGCATTGATCTGGTATTGCAGTATCTTCAGGACCGGTGCACCCCTTCTTTAATGCAGTTTCTAAAATCAGAAAGAATTGAATTCAATGCTTTTTGTTCATTTTGCTTGTTTGTCGGATTTTGGGATGGACTCTTTGGCTTTGCTTTTCTTCTCCTCATTGGATTTTTCATGTTAAAAGTTGCAGAAGCCAGATGACAAGCTCATTTTGGTTCAACTTCAGCAACTGTGCATTGCATTGCCATGTAATGTAATGTAATGCAATGCTATCTATCTAGCTCTCCCTCTATACTTCCTTTTGGATAAACAGACATATTAGGCAAGCATTTTGGAGCTTTCACCTAAATAACTACAGGTGGTGAGATAAGCTGCACAATATAATTGACCTTTCAGTATATTGTTGCACACACACCATCTATTTAGCAAATGCCCTTGTTATCAACAGCAGCCTTTTAAACTCACCTGAGCTAACAGGTATGTGAGCTGGTTACTCTGCTGCGCTTAAAATTTCTTTTTTGGTTTGCTACAATGCCTTTTCTGAAACGTTGTCTCCCTCTGCTGGAACACTGACTTCTTTCATTTAATGCCTGCAGACTATAAAAGAGAAACCAACCCAAAAAGTTTGGTTGATTAGTCTGTGGCATTCTTTTAAACTGTTGCTTATGGCGGTCTCTGTGAGCTTCTCAGTGACATTCAGCCATCCAGGTATCCCGCCTGCAGTAGACGGAATGTGGCAATGGAACGCTGGCTGCGCGTGTCATAATAGGCTCTGAGCCTTTATATACCTGCGCACAGCAGCAGCCACCTTCAGTCTGCTGCTGGACAGCCAGCAGCAGCAGCAGCAGGAGAGGTAATTAATCAGCAACCCTCCTGCTAAGGGTAGACAGCTGCTCGTTCCACCCCCCCCCCGCCTTAATTGGTTCTCCTCCCTTCCAACGGTGTTTTGGCGGGTGGGAACAGCCGGGGGTTGAGGGTACTGTGCTAAAAGAGGTGGAGTTATGCAGATCTAAAACGCGTGGATTGCAGCAGCAGCAAGCCGAAAAGTGCAGGCATGTGAGGGATCTAGAGGTTGACAGCATGTCTTCTTAACGGGAGTCCAGGTGGCCATCTCCACAAATGGACTTTTCAGAATCCTTGGGTGGCACCGTAGTCGGAAACCAATTCTGGTTATCGCTTCTCGGCCTTTTGGCTAAGATCAAGTGTAGTATCTGTTCTTATCAGTTTAATATCTGATACGTCCCCTATCTGGGGACCATATATTAAATGGATTTTTAGAACAGGGAGATGGAAAAAGAGCTTGCTCTGTCCACTCCACGCATTGACCTGGTATTGCAGTATCTCCAGGACCGGTGCACCCCTTCTTTAATGCAGTTTCTAAAATCAGAAAGAATTGAATTCAATGCTTTTTGTTCATTTTGCTTGTTTGTCGGATTTTGGGATGGACTCTTTGGCTTTGCTTTTGTTCTCCTCATTGGATTTTTCATGTTAAAAGTTGCAGAAGCCAGATGACAAGCTCATTTTGGTTCAACTTCAGCAACTGTGCATTGCATTGCCATGTAATGTAATGTAATGCAATGCTATCTATCTAGCTCTCCCTCTATACTTCCTTTTGGATAAACAGACATATTAGGCAAGCATTTTGGAGCTTTCACCTAAATAACTACAGGTGGTGAGATAAGCTGCACAATATAATTGACCTTTCAGTATATTGTTGCACACACACCATCTATTTAGCAAATGCCCTTGTTATCAACAGCAGCCTTTTAAACTCACCTGAGCTAACAGGTATGTGAGCTGGTTACTCTGCTGCGCTTAAAATTTCTTTTTTGGTTTGCTACAATGCCTTTTCTGAAACGTTGTCTCCCTCTGCTGGAACACTGACTTCTTTCATTTAATGCCTGCAGACTATAAAAGAGAAACCAACCCAAAAAGTTTGGTTGATTAGTCTGTGGCATTCTTTTAAACTGTTGCTTATGGCGGTCTCTGTGAGCTTCTCAGTGACATTCAGCCATCCAGGTATCCCGCCTGCAGTAGACGGAATGTGGCAATGGAACGCTGGCTGCGCGTGTCATAATAGGCTCTGAGCCTTTATATACCTGCGCACAGCAGCAGCCACCTTCAGTCTGCTGCTGGACAGCCAGCAGCAGCAGCAGCAGGAGAGGTAATTAATCAGCAACCCTCCTGCTAAGGGTAGACAGCTGCTCGTTCCACCCCCCCCCCGCCTTAATTGGTTCTCCTCCCTTCCAACGGTGTTGAGGCGGGTGGGAACAGCCGGGGGTTGAGGGTACTGTGCTAAAAGAGGTGGAGTTATGCAGATCTAAAACGCGTGGATTGCAGCAGCAGCAAGCCGAAAAGTGCAGGCATGTGAGGGATCTAGAGGTTGACAGCATGTCTTCTTAACGCGAGTCCAGGTGGCCATCTCCACAAATGGACTTTTCAGAATCCTTGGGTGGCACCGTAGTCGGAAACCAATTCTGGTTATCGCTTCTCGGCCTTTTGGCTAAGATCAAGTGTAGTATCTGTTCTTATCAGTTTAATATCTGATACGTCCCCTATCTGGGGACCATATATTAAATGGATTTTTAGAACAGGGAGATGGAAAAAGAGCTTGCTCTGTCCACTCAACGCATTGACCTGGTATTGCAGTATCTCCAGGACCGGTGCACCCCTTCTTTAATGCAGTTTCTAAAATCAGAAAGAATTGAATTCAATGCTTTTTGTTCATTTTGCTTGTTTGTCGGATTTTGGGATGGACTCTTTGGCTTTGCTTTTCTTCTCCTCATTGGATTTTTCATGTTAAAAGTTGCAGAAGCCAGATGACAAGCTCATTTTGGTTCAACTTCAGCAACTGTGCATTGCATTGCCATGTAATGTAATGTAATGCAATGCTATCTATCTAGCTCTCCCTCTATACTTCCTTTTGGATAAACAGACATATTAGGCAAGCATTTTGGAGCTTTCACCTAAATAACTACAGGTGGTGAGATAAGCTGCACAATATAATTGACCTTTCAGTATATTGTTGCACACACACCATCTATTTAGCAAATGCCCTTGTTATCAACAGCAGCCTTTTAAACTCACCTAAGCTAACAGGTATGTGAGCTGGTTACTCTGCTGCGCTTAAAATTTCTTTTTTGGTTTGCTACAATGCCTTTTCTGAAACGTTGTCTCCCTCTGCTGGAACACTGACTTCTTTCATTTAATGCCTGCAGACTATAAAAGAGAAACCAACCCAAAAAGTTTGGTTGATTAGTCTGTGGCATTCTTTTAAACTGTTGCTTATGGCGGTCTCTGTGAGCTTCTCAGTGACATTCAGCCATCCAGGTATCCCGCCTGCAGTAGACGGAATGTGGCAATGGAACGCTGGCTGCGCGTGTCATAATAGGCTCTGAGCCTTTATATACCTGCGCACAGCAGCAGCCACCTTCAGTCTGCTGCTGGACAGCCAGCAGCAGCAGCAGCAGGAGAGGTAATTAATCAGCAACCCTCCTGCTAAGGGTAGACAGCTGCTCGTTCCACCCCCCCCCCCGCCTTAATTGGTTCTCCTCCCTTCCAACGGTGTTGAGGCGGGTGGGAACAGCCGGGGGTTGAGGGTACTGTGCTAAAAGAGGTGGAGTTATGCAGATCTAAAACGCGTGGATTGCAGCAGCAGCAAGCCGAAAAGTGCAGGCATGTGAGGGATCTAGAGGTTGACAGCATGTCTTCTTAACGGGAGTCCAGGTGGCCATCTCCACAAATGGACTTTTCAGAATCCTTGGGTGGCACCGTAGTCGGAAACCAATTCTGGTTATCGCTTCTCGGCCTTTTGGCTAAGATCAAGTGTAGTATCTGTTCTTATCAGTTTAATATCTGATACGTCCCCTATCTGGGGACCATAAATTAAATGGATTTTTAGAACAGGGAGATGGAAAAAGAGCTTGCTCTGTCCACTCCACGCATTGACCTGGTATTGCAGTATCTCCAGGACCGGTGCACCCCTTCTTTAATGCAGTTTCTAAAATCAGAAAGAATTGAATTCAATGCTTTTTGTTCATTTTGCTTGTTTGTCGGATTTTGGGATGGACTCTTTGGCTTTGCTTTTCTTCTCCTCATTGGATTTTTCATGTTAAAAGTTGCAGAAGCCAGATGACAAGCTCATTTTGGTTCAACTTCAGCAACTGTGCATTGCATTGCCATGTAATGTAATGTAATGCAATGCTATCTATCTAGCTCTCCCTCTATACTTCCTTTTGGATAAACAGACATATTAGGCAAGCATTTTGGAGCTTTCACCTAAATAACTACAGGTGGTGAGATAAGCTGCACAATATAATTGACCTTTCAGTATATTGTTGCACACACACCATCTATTTAGCAAATGCCCTTGTTATCAACAGCAGCCTTTTAAACTCACCTGAGCTAACAGGTATGTGAGCTGGTTACTCTGCTGCGCTTAAAATTTCTTTTTTGGTTTGCTACAATGCCTTTTCTGAAACGTTGTCTCCCTCTGCTGGAACACTGACTTCTTTCATTTAATGCCTGCAGACTATAAAAGAGAAACCAACCCAAAAAGTTTGGTTGATTAGTCTGTGGCATTCTTTTAAACTGTTGCTTATGGCGGTCTCTGTGAGCTTCTCAGTGACATTCAGCCATCCAGGTATCCCGCCTGCAGTAGACGGAATGTGGCAATGGAACGCTGGCTGCGCGTGTCATAATAGGCTCTGAGCCTTTATATACCTGCGCACAGCAGCAGCCACCTTCAGTCTGCTGCTGGACAGCCAGCAGCAGCAGCAGGAGAGGTAATTAATCAGCAACCCTCCTGCTAAGGGTAGACAGCTGCTCGTTCCACCCCCCCCCCGCCTTAATTGGTTCTCCTCCCTTCCAACGGTGTTGAGGCGGGTGGGAACAGCCGGGGGTTGAGGGTACTGTGCTAAAAGAGGTGGAGTTATGCAGATCTAAAATGCGTGGATTGCAGCAGCAGCAAGCCGAAAAGTGCAGGCATGTGAGGGATCTAGAGGTTGACAGCATGTCTTCTTAACGGGAGTCCAGGTGGCCATCTCCACAAATGGACTTTTCAGAATCCTTGGGTGGCACCGTAGTCGGAAACCAATTCTGGTTATCGCTTCTCGGCCTTTTGGCTAAGATCAAGTGTAGTATCTGTTCTTATCAGTTTAATATCTGATACGTCCCCTATCTGGGGACCATATATTAAATGGATTTTTAGAACAGGGAGATGGAAAAAGAGCTTGCTCTGTCCACTCCACGCATTGACCTGGTATTGCAGTATCTCCAGGACCGGTGCACCCCTTCTTTAATGTAGTTTCTAAAATCAGAAAGAATTGAATTCAATGCTTTTTGTTCATTTTGCTTGTTTGTCGGATTTTGGGATGGACTCTTTGGCTTTGCTTTTCTTCTCCTCATTGGATTTTTCATGTTAAAAGTTGCAGAAGCCAGATGACAAGCTCATTTTGGTTCAACTTCAGCAACTGTGCATTGCATTGCCATGTAATGTAATGTAATGCAATGCTATCTATCTAGCTCTCCCTCTATACTTCCTTTTGGATAAACAGACATATTAGGCAAGCATTTTGGAGCTTTCACCTAAATAACTACAGGTGGTGAGATAAGCTGCACAATATAATTGACCTTTCAGTATATTGTTGCACACACACCATCTATTTAGCAAATGCCCTTGTTATCAACAGCAGCCTTTTAAACTCACCTGAGCTAACAGGTATGTGAGCTGGTTACTCTGCTGCGCTTAAAATTTCTTTTTTGGTTTGCTACAATGCCTTTTCTGAAACGTTGTCTCCCTCTGCTGGAACACTGACTTCTTTCATTTAATGCCTGCAGACTATAAAAGAGAAACCAACCCAAAAAGTTTGGTTGATTAGTCTGTGGCATTCTTTTAAACTGTTGCTTATGGCGGTCTCTGTGAGCTTCTCAGTGACATTCAGCCATCCAGGTATCCCGCCTGCAGTAGACGGAATGTGGCAATGGAACGCTGGCTGCGCGTGTCATAATAGGCTCTGAGCCTTTATATACCTGCGCACAGCAGCAGCCACCTTCAGTCTGCTGCTGGACAGCCAGCAGCAGCAGCAGCAGGAGAGGTAATTAATCAGCAACCCTCCTGCTAAGGGTAGACAGCTGCTCGTTTCACCCCCCCCCCCGCCTTAATTGGTTCTCCTCCCTTCCAACGGTGTTGAGGCGGGTGGAAACAGCCGGGGGTTGAGGGTACTGTGCTAAAAGAGGTGGAGTTATGCAGATCTAAAACGCGTGGATTGCAGCAGCAGCAAGCCGAAAAGTGCAGGCATGTGAGGGATCTAGAGGTTGACAGCATGTCTTCTTAACGGGAGTCCAGGTGGCCATCTCCACAAATGGACTTTTCAGAATCCTTGGGTGGCACCGTAGTCGGAAACCAATTCTGGTTATCGCTTCTCGGCCTTTTGGCTAAGATCAAGTGTAGTATCTGTTCTTATCAGTTTAATATCTGATACGTCCCCTATCTGGGGACCATATATTAAATGGATTTTTAGAACAGGGAGATGGAAAAAGAGCTTGCTCTGTCCACTCCACGCATTGACCTGGTATTGCAGTATCTCCAGGACCGGTGCACCCCTTCTTTAATGCAGTTTCTAAAATCAGAAAGAATTGAATTCAATGCTTTTTGTTCATTTTGCTTGTTTGTCGGATTTTTGGATGGACTCTTTGGCTTTGCTTTTCTTCTCCTCATTGGATTTTTCATGTTAAAAGTTGCAGAAGCCAGATGACAAGCTCATTTTGGTTCAACTTCAGCAACTGTGCATTGCATTGCCATGTAATGTAATGTAATGCAATGCTATCTATCTAGCTCTCCCTCTATACTTCCTTTTGGATAAACAGACATATTAGGCAAGCATTTTGGAGCTTTCACCTAAATAACTACAGGTGGTGAGATAAGCTGCACAATATAATTGACCTTTCAGTATATTGTTGCACACACACCATCTATTTAGCAAATGCCCTTGTTATCAACAGCAGCCTTTTAAACTCACCTGAGCTAACAGGTATGTGAGCTGGTTACTCTGCTGCGCTTAAAATTTCTTTTTTGGTTTGCTACAATGCCTTTTCTGAAACGTTGTCTCCCTCTGCTGGAACACTGACTTCTTTCATTTAATGCCTGCAGACTATAAAAGAGAAACCAACCCAAAAAGTTTGGTTGATTAGTCTGTGGCATTCTTTTAAACTGTTGCTTATGGCGGTCTCTGTGAGCTTCTCAGTGACATTCAGCCATCCAGGTATCCCGCCTGCAGTAGACGGAATGTGGCAATGGAACGCTGGCTGCGCGTGTCATAATAGGCTCTGAGCCTTTATATACCTGCGCACAGCAGCAGCCACCTTCAGTCTGCTGCTGGACAGCCAGCAGCAGCAGCAGCAGGAGAGGTAATTAATCAGCAACCCTCCTGCTAAGGGTAGACAGCTGCTCGTTCCACCCCCCCCCCCACCTTAATTGGTTCTCCTCCCTTCCAACGGTGTTGAGGCGGGTGGGAACAGCCGGGGGTTGAGGGTACTGTGCTAAAAGAGGTGGAGTTATGCAGATCTAAAACGCGTGGATTGCAGCAGCAGCAAGCCGAAAAGTGCAGGCATGTGAGGGATCTAGAGGTTGACAGCATGTCTTCTTAACGGGAGTCCAGGTGGCCATCTCCACAAATGGACTTTTCAGAATCCTTGGGTGGCACCGTAGTCGGAAACCAATTCTGGTTATCGCTTCTCGGCCTTTTGGCTAAGATCAAGTGTAGTATCTGTTCTTATCAGTTTAATATCTGATACGTCCCCTATCTGGGGACCATATATTAAATGGATTTTTAGAACAGGGAGATGGAAAAAGAGCTTGCTCTGTCCACTCCACGCATTGACCTGGTATTGCAGTATCTCCAGGACCGGTGCACCCCTTCTTTAATGCAGTTTCTAAAATCAGAAAGAATTGAATTCAATGCTTTTTGTTCATTTTGCTTGTTTGTCGGATTTTGGGATGGACTCTTTGGCTTTGCTTTTCTTCTCCTCATTGGATTTTTCATGTTAAAAGTTGCAGAAGCCAGATTACAAGCTCATTTTGGTTCAACTTCAGCAACTGTGCATTGCATTGCCATGTAATGTAATGTAATGCAATGCTATCTATCTAGCTCTCCCTCTATACTTCCTTTTGGATAAACAGACATATTAGGCAAGCATTTTGGAGCTTTCACCTAAATAACTACAGGTGGTGAGATAAGCTGCACAATATAATTGACCTTTCAGTGTATTGTTGCACACACACCATCTATTTAGCAAATGCCCTTGTTATCAACAGCAGCCTTTTAAACTCACCTGAGCTAACAGGTATGTGAGCTGGTTACTCTGCTGCGCTTAAAATTTCTTTTTTGGTTTGCTACAATGCCTTTTCTGAAACGTTGTCTCCCTCTGCTGGAACACTGACTTCTTTCATTTAATGCCTGCAGACTATAAAAGAGAAACCAACCCAAAAAGTTTGGTTGATTAGTCTGTGGCATTCTTTTAAACTGTTGCTTATGGCGGTCTCTGTGAGCTTCTCAGTGACATTCAGCCATCCAGGTATCCCGCCTGCAGTAGACGGAATGTGGCAATGGAACGCTGGCTGCGCGTGTCATAATAGGCTCTGAGCCTTTATATACCTGCGCACAGCAGCAGCCACCTTCAGTCTGCTGCTGGACAGCCAGCAGCAGCAGCAGCAGGAGAGGTAATTAATCAGCAACCCTCCTGCTAAGGGTAGACAGCTGCTCGTTCCACCCCCCCCCCGCCTTAATTGGTTCTCCTCCCTTCCAACGGTGTTGAGGCGGGTGGGAACAGCCGGGGGTTGAGGGTACTGTGCTAAAAGAGGTGGAGTTATGCAGATCTAAAACGCGTGGATTGCAGCAGCAGCAAGCAGAAAAGTGCAGGCATGTGAGGGATCTAGAGGTTGACAGCATGTCTTCTTAACGGGAGTCCAGGTGGCCGTCTCCACAAATGGACTTTTCAGAATCCTTGGGTGGCACCGTAGTCGGAAACCAATTCTGGTTATCGCTTCTCGGCCTTTTGGCTAAGATCAAGTGTAGTATCTGTTCTTATCAGTTTAATATCTGATACGTCCCCTATCTGGGGACCATATATTAAATGGATTTTTAGAACAGGGAGATGGAAAAAGAGCTTGCTCTGTCCACTCCACGCATTGACCTGGTATTGCAGTATCTCCAGGACCGGTGCACCCCTTCTTTAATGCAGTTTCTAAAATCAGAAAGAATTGAATTCAATGCTTTTTGTTCATTTTGCTTGTTTGTCGGATTTTGGGATGGACTCTTTGGCTTTGCTTTTCTTCTCCTCATTGGATTTTTCATGTTAAAAGTTGCAGAAGCCAGATGACAAGCTCATTTTGGTTCAACTTCAGCAACTGTGCATTGCATTGCCATGTAATGTAATGTAATGCAATGCTATCTATCTAGCTCTCCCTCTATACTTCCTTTTGGATAAACAGACATATTAGGCAAGCATTTTGGAGCTTTCACCTAAATAACTACAGGTGGTGAGATAAGCTGCACAATATAATTGACCTTTCAGTATATTGTTGCACACACACCATCTATTTAGCAAATGCCCTTGTTATCAACAGCAGCCTTTTAAACTCACCTGAGCTAACAGGTATGTGAGCTGGTTACTCTGCTGCGCTTAAAATTTCTTTTTTGGTTTGCTACAATGCCTTTTCTGAAACGTTGTCTCCCTCTGCTGGAACACTGACTTCTTTCATTTAATGCCTGCAGACTATAAAAGAGAAACCAACCCAAAAAGTTTGGTTGATTAGTCTGTGGCATTCTTTTAAACTGTTGCTTATGGCGGTCTCTGTGAGCTTCTCAGTGACATTCAGCCATCCAGGTATCCCGCCTGCAGTAGACGGAATGTGGCAATGGAACGCTGGCTGCGCGTGTCATAATAGGCTCTGAGCCTTTATATACCTGCGCACAGCAGCAGCCACCTTCAGTCTGCTGCTGGACAGCCAGCAGCAGCAGCAGCAGGAGAGGTAATTAATCAGCAACCCTCCTGCTAAGGGTAGACAGCTGCTCGTTCCACCCCCCCCCCCCGCCTTAATTGGTTCTCCTCCCTTCCAACGGTGTTGAGGCGGGTGGGAACAGCCGGGGGTTGAGGGTACTGTGCTAAAAGAGGTGGAGTTATGCAGATCTAAAACGCGTGGATTGCAGCAGCAGCAAGCCGAAAAGTGCAGGCATGTGAGGGATCTAGAGGTTGACAGCATGTCTTCTTAACGGGAGTCCAGGTGGCCATCTCCACAAATGGACTTTTCAGAATCCTTGGGTGGCACCGTAGTCGGAAACCAATTCTGGTTATCGCTTCTCGGCCTTTTGGCTAAGATCAAGTGTAGTATCTGTTCTTATCAGTTTAATATCTGATACGTCCCCTATCTGGGGACCATATATTAAATGGATTTTTAGAACAGGGAGATGGAAAAAGAGCTTGCTCTGTCCACTCCACGCATTGACCTGGTATTGCAGTATCTCCAGGACCGGTGCACCCCTTCTTTAATGCAGTTTCTAAAATCAGAAAGAATTGAATTCAATGCTTTTTGTTCATTTTGCTTGTTTGTCGGATTTTGGGATGGACTCTTTGGCTTTGCTTTTCTTCTCCTCATTGGATTTTTCATGTTAAAAGTTGCAGAAGCCAGATGACAAGCTCATTTTGGTTCAAATTCAGCAACTGTGCATTGCATTGCCATGTAATGTAATGTAATGCAATGCTATCTATCTAGCTCTCCCTCTATACTTCCTTTTGGATAAACAGACATATTAGGCAAGCATTTTGGAGCTTTCACCTAAATAACTACAGGTGGTGAGATAAGCTGCACAATATAATTGACCTTTCAGTATATTGTTGCACACACACCATCTATTTAGCAAATGCCCTTGTTATCAACAGCAGCCTTTTAAACTCACCTGAGCTAACAGGTATGTGAGCTGGTTACTCTGCTGCGCTTAAAATTTCTTTTTTGGTTTGCTACAATGCCTTTTCTGAAACGTTGTCTCCCTCTGCTGGAACACTGACTTCTTTCATTTAATGCCTGCAGACTATAAAAGAGAAACCAACCCAAAAAGTTTGGTTGATTAGTCTGTGGCATTCTTTTAAACTGTTGCTTATGGCGGTCTCTGTGAGCTTCTCAGTGACATTCAGCCATCCAGGTATCCCGCCTGCAGTAGACGGAATGTGGCAATGGAACGCTGGCTGCGCGTGTCATAATAGGCTCTGAGCCTTTATATACCTGCGCACAGCAGCAGCCACCTTCAGTCTGCTGCTGGACAGCCAGCACCAGCAGCAGCAGGAGAGGTAATTAATCAGCAACCCTCCTGCTAAGGGTAGACAGCTGCTCGTTCCACCCCCCCCCGCCTTAATTGGTTCTCCTCCCTTCCAACGGTGTTGAGGCGGGTGGGAACAGCTGGGGGTTGAGGGTACTGTGCTAAAAGAGGTGGAGTTATGCAGATCTAAAACGCGTGGATTGCAGCAGCAGCAAGCCGAAAAGTGCAGGCATGTGAGGGATCTAGAGGTTGACAGCATGTCTTCTTAACGGGAGTCCAGGTGGCCATCTCCACAAATGGACTTTTCAGAATCCTTGGGTGGCACCGTAGTCGGAAACCAATTCTGGTTATCGCTTCTCGGCCTTTTGGCTAAGATCAAGTGTAGTATCTGTTCTTATCAGTTTAATATCTGATACGTCCCCTATCTGGGGACCATATATTAAATGGATTTTTAGAACAGGGAGATGGAAAAAGAGC
Source organism: Phyllobates terribilis (assembly GCF_046119375.1). Taxonomy (NCBI): domain Eukaryota; kingdom Metazoa; phylum Chordata; class Amphibia; order Anura; family Dendrobatidae; genus Phyllobates; species Phyllobates terribilis. The sequence continues at coordinate 7,917,612 of NW_027362800.1, read as the reverse complement.
TTGCTCTGTCCACTCCACGCATTGACCTGGTATTGCAGTATCTCCAGGACCGGTGCACCCCTTCTTTAATGCAGTTTCTAAAATCAGAAAGAATTGAATTCAATGCTTTTTGTTCATTTTGCTTGTTTGTCGGATTTTGGGATGGACTCTTTGGCTTTGCTTTTCTTCTCCTCATTGGATTTTTCATGTTAAAAGTTGCAGAAGCCAGATGACAAGCTCATTTTGGTTCAACTTCAGCAACTGTGCATTGCATTGCCATGTAATGTAATGTAATGCAATGCTATCTATCTAGCTCTCCCTCTATACTTCCTTTTGGATAAACAGACATATTAGGCAAGCATTTTGGAGCTTTCACCTAAATAACTACAGGTGGTGAGATAAGCTGCACAATATAATTGACCTTTCAGTATATTGTTGCACACACACCATCTATTTAGCAAATGCCCTTGTTATCAACAGCAGCCTTTTAAACTCACCTGAGCTAACAGGTATGTGAGCTGGTTACTCTGCTGCGCTTAAAATTTCTTTTTTGGTTTGCTACAATGCCTTTTCTGAAACGTTGTCTCCCTCTGCTGGAACACTGACTTCTTTCATTTAATGCCTGCAGACTATAAAAGAGAAACCAACCCAAAAAGTTTGGTTGATTAGTCTGTGGCATTCTTTTAAACTGTTGCTTATGGCGGTCTCTGTGAGCTTCTCAGTGACATTCAGCCATCCAGGTATCCCGCCTGCAGTAGACGGAATGTGGCAATGGAACGCTGGCTGCGCGTGTCATAATAGGCTCTGAGCCTTTATATACCTGCGCACAGCAGCAGCCACCTTCAGTCTGCTGCTGGACAGCCAGCAGCAGCAGCAGCAGGAGAGGTAATTAATCAGCAACCCTCCTGCTAAGGGTAGACAGCTGCTCGTTCCACCCCCCCCCCCGCCTTAATTGGTTCTCCTCCCTTCCAACGGTGTTGAGGCGGGTGGGAACATCCGGGGGTTGAGGGTACTGTGCTAAAAGAGGTGGAGTTATGCAGATCTAAAACGCGTGGATTGCAGCAGCAGCAAGCCGAAAAGTGCAGGCATGTGAGGGATCTAGAGGTTGACAGCATGTCTTCTTAACGGGAGTCCAGGTGGCCACCTCCACAAATGGACTTTTCAGAATCCTTGGGTGGCACCGTAGTCGGAAACCAATTCTGGTTATCGCTTCTCGGCCTTTTGGCTAAGATCAAGTGTAGTATCTGTTCTTATCAGTTTAATATCTGATACGTCCCCTATCTGGGGACCATATATTAAATGGATTTTTAGAACAGGGAGATGGAAAAAGAGCTTGCTCTGTCCACTCCTTGCATTGAGCTGGTATTGCAGTATCTCCAGGACCGGTGCACCCCTTCTTTAATGCAGTTTCTAAAATCAGAAAGAATTGAATTCAATGCTTTTTGTTCATTTTGCTTGTTTGTCGGATTTTGGGATGGACTCTTTGGCTTTGCTTTTCTTCTCCTCATTGGATTTTTCATGTTAAAAGTTGCAGAAGCCAGATGACAAGCTCATTTTGGTTCAACTTCAGCAACTGTGCATTGCATTGCCATGTAATGTAATGTAATGCAATGCTATCTATCTAGCTCTCCCTCTATACTTCCTTTTGGATAAACAGACATATTAGGCAAGCATTTTGGAGCTTTCACCTAAATAACTACAGGTGGTGAGATAAGCTGCACAATATAATTGACCTTTCAGTATATTGTTGCACACACACCATCTATTTAGCAAATGCCCTTGTTATCAACAGCAGCCTTTTAAACTCACCTGAGCTAACAGGTATGTGAGCTGGTTACTCTGCTGCGCTTAAAATTTCTTTTTTGGTTTGCTACAATGCCTTTTCTGAAACGTTGTCTCCCTCTGCTGGAACACTGACTTCTTTCATTTAATGCCTGCAGACTATAAAAGAGAAACCAACCCAAAAAGTTTGGTTGATTAGTCTGTGGCATTCTTTTAAACTGTTGCTTATGGCGGTCTCTGTGAGCTTCTCAGTGACATTCAGCCATCCAGGTATCCCGCCTGCAGTAGACGGAATGTGGCAATGGAACGCTGGCTGCGCGTGTCATAATAGGCTCTGAGCCTTTATATACCTGCGCACAGCAGCAGCCACCTTCAGTCTGCTGCTGGACAGCCAGCAGCAGCAGCAGCAGGAGAGGTAATTAATCAGCAACCCTCCTGCTAAGGGTAGACAGCTGCTCGTTCCACCCCCCCCCCCCGCCTTAATTGGTTCTCCTCCCTTCCAACGGTGTTGAGGCGGGTGGGAACAGCCGGGGGTTGAGGGTACTGTGCTAAAAGAGGTGGAGTTATGCAGATCTAAAACGCGTGGATTGCAGCAGCAGCAAGCCGAAAAGTGCAGGCATGTGAGGGATCTAGAGGTTGACAGCATGTCTTCTTAACGGGAGTCCAGGTGGCCATCTCCACAAATGGACTTTTCAGAATCCTTGGGTGGCACCGTAGTCGGAAACCAATTCTGGTTATCGCTTCTCGGCCTTTTGGCTAAGATCAAGTGTAGTATCTGTTCTTATCAGTTTAATATCTGATACGTCCCCTATCTGGGGACCATATATTAAATGGATTTTTAGAACAGGGAGATGGAAAAAGAGCTTGCTCTGTCCACTCCACGCATTGACCTGGTATTGCAGTATCTCCAGGACCGGTGCACCCCTTCTTTAATGCAGTTTCTAAAATCAGAAAGAATTGAATTCAATGCTTTTTGTTCATTTTGCTTGTTTGTCGGATTTTGGGATGGACTCTTTGGCTTTGCTTTTCTTCTCCTCATTGGATTTTTCATGTTAAAAGTTGCAGAAGCCAGATGACAAGCTCATTTTGGTTCAACTTCAGCAACTGTGCATTGCATTGCCATGTAATGTAATGTAATGCAATGCTATCTATCTAGCTCTCCCTCTATACTTCCTTTTGGATAAACAGACATATTAGGCAAGCATTTTGGAGCTTTCACCTAAATAACTACAGGTGGTGAGATAAGCTGCACAATATAATTGACCTTTCAGTATATTGTTGCACACACACCATCTATTTAGCAAATGCCCTTGTTATCAACAGCAGCCTTTTAAACTCACCTGAGCTAACAGGTATGTGAGCTGGTTACTCTGCTGCGCTTAAAATTTCTTTTTTGGTTTGCTACAATGCCTTTTCTGAAGCGTTGTCTCCCTCTGCTGGAACACTGACTTCTTTCATTTAATGCCTGCAGACTATAAAAGAGAAACCAACCCAAAAAGTTTGGTTGATTAGTCTGTGGCATTCTTTTAAACTGTTGCTTATGGCGGTCTCTGTGAGCTTCTCAGTGACATTCAGCCATCCAGGTATCCCGCCTGCAGTAGACGGAATGTGGCAATGGAACGCTGGCTGCGCGTGTCATAATAGGCTCTGAGCCTTTATATACCTGCGCACAGCAGCAGCCACCTTCAGTCTGCTGCTGGACAGCCAGCAGCAGCAGCAGCAGGAGAGGTAATTAATCAGCAACCCTCCTGCTAAGGGTAGACAGCTGCTCGTTCCACCCCCCCCCCGCCTTAATTGGTTCTCCTCCCTTCCAACGGTGTTGAGGCGGGTGGGAACAGCCGGGGGTTGAGGGTACTGTGCTAAAAGAGGTGGAGTTATGCAGATCTAAAACGCGTGGATTGCAGCAGCAGCAAGCCGAAAAGTGCAGGCATGTGAGGGATCTAGAGGTTGACAGCATGTCTTCTTAACGGGAGTCCAGGTGGCCATCTCCACAAATGGACTTTTCAGAATCCTTGGGTGGCACCGTAGTCGGAAACCAATTCTGGTTATCGCTTCTCGGCCTTTTGGCTAAGATCAAGTGTAGTATCTGTTCTTATCAGTTTAATATCTGATACGTCCCCTATCTGGGGACCATATATTAAATGGATTTTTAGAACAGGGAGATGGAAAAAGAGCTTGCTCTGTCCACTCCACGCATTGACCTGGTATTGCAGTATCTCCAGGACCGGTGCACCCCTTCTTTAATGCAGTTTCTAAAATCAGAAAGAATTGAATTCAATGCTTTTTGTTCATTTTGCTTGTTTGTCGGATTTTGGGATGGACTCTTTGGCTTTGCTTTTCTTCTCCTCATTGGATTTTTCATGTTAAAAGTTGCAGAAGCCAGATGACAAGCTCATTTTGGTTCAACTTCAGCAACTGTGCATTGCATTGCCATGTAATGTAATGTAATGCAATGCTATCTATCTAGCTCTCCCTCTATACTTCCTTTTGGATAAACAGACATATTAGGCAAGCATTTTGGAGCTTTCACCTAAATAACTACAGGTGGTGAGATAAGCTGCACAATATAATTGACCTTTCAGTATATTGTTGCACACACACCATCTATTTAGCAAATGCCCTTGTTATCAACAGCAGCCTTTTAAACTCACCTGAGCTAACAGGTATGTGAGCTGGTTGCTCTGCTGCGCTTAAAATTTCTTTTTTGGTTTGCTACAATGCCTTTTCTGAAACGTTGTCTCCCTCTGCTGGAACACTGACTTCTTTCATTTAATGCCTGCAGACTATAAAAGAGAAACCAACCCAAAAAGTTTGGTTGATTAGTCTGTGGCATTCTTTTAAACTGTTGCTTATGGCGGTCTCTGTGAGCTTCTCAGTGACATTCAGCCATCCAGGTATCCCGCCTGCAGTAGACGGAATGTGGCAATGGAACGCTGGCTGCGCGTGTCATAATAGGCTCTGAGCCTTTATATACCTGCGCACAGCAGCAGCCACCTTCAGTCTGCTGCTGGACAGCCAGCAGCAGCAGCAGCAGGAGAGGTAATTAATCAGCAACCCTCCTGCTAAGGGTAGACAGCTGCTCGTTCCACCCCCCCCCCCCACCTTAATTGGTTCTCCTCCCTTCCAACGGTGTTGAGGCGGGTGGGAACAGCCGGGGGTTGAGGGTACTGTGCTAAAAGAGGTGGAGTTATGCAGATCTAAAACGCGTGGATTGCAGCAGCAGCAAGCCGAAAAGTGCAGGCATGTGAGGGATCTAGAGGTTGACAGCATGTCTTCTTAACGGGAGTCCAGGTGGCCATCTCCACAAATGGACTTTTCAGAATCCTTGGGTGGCACCGTAGTCGGAAACCAATTCTGGTTATCGCTTCTCGGCCTTTTGGCTAAGATCAAGTGTAGTATCTGTTCTTATCAGTTTAATATCTGATACGTCCCCTATCTGGGGACCATATATTAAATGGATTTTTAGAACAGGGAGATGGAAAAAGAGCTTGCTCTGTCCACTCCACGCATTGACCTGGTATTGCAGTATCTCCAGGACCGGTGCACCCCTTCTTTAATGCAGTTTCTAAAATCAGAAAGAATTGAATTCAATGCTTTTTGTTCATTTTGCTTGTTTGTCGGATTTTGGGATGGACTCTTTGGCTTTGCTTTTCTTCTCCTCATTGGATTTTTCATGTTAAAAGTTGCAGAAGCCAGATGACAAGCTCATTTTGGTTCAACTTCAGCAACTGTGCATTGCATTGCCATGTAATGTAATGTAATGCAATGCTATCTATCTAGCTCTCCCTCTATACTTCCTTTTGGATAAACAGACATATTAGGCAAGCATTTTGGAGCTTTCACCTAAATAACTACAGGTGGTGAGATAAGCTGCACAATATAATTGACCTTTCAGTATATTGTTGCACACACACCATCTATTTAGCAAATGCCCTTGTTATCAACATCAGCCTTTTAAACTCACCTGAGCTAACAGGTATGTGAGCTGGTTACTCTGCTGCGCTTAAAATTTCTTTTTTGGTTTGCTACAATGCCTTTTCTGAAACGTTGTCTCCCTCTGCTGGAACACTGACTTCTTTCATTTAATGCCTGCAGACTATAAAAGAGAAACCAACCCAAAAAGTTTGGTTGATTAGTCTGTGGCATTCTTTTAAACTGTTGCTTATGGCGGTCTCTGTGAGCTTCTCAGTGACATTCAGCCATCCAGGTATCCCGCCTGCAGTAGAAGGAATGTGGCAATGGAACGCTGGCTGCGCGTGTCATAATAGGCTCTGAGCCTTTATATACCTGCGCACAGCAGCAGCCACCTTCAGTCTGCTGCTGGACAGCCAGCAGCAGCAGCAGCAGGAGAGGTAATTAATCAGCAACCCTCCTGCTAAGGGTAGACAGCTGCTCGTTCCACCCCCCCCCCGCCTTAATTGGTTCTCCTCCCTTCCAACGGTGTTGAGGCGGGTGGGAACAGCCGGGGGTTGAGGGTACTGTGCTAAAAGAGGTGGAGTTATGCAGATCTAAAACGCGTGGATTGCAGCAGCAGCAAGCCGAAAAGTGCAGGCATGTGAGGGATCTAGAGGTTGACAGCATGTCTTCTTAACGGGAGTCCAGGTGGCCATCTCCACAAATGGACTTTTCAGAATCCTTGGGTGGCACCGTAGTCGGAAACCAATTCTGGTTATCGCTTCTCGGCCTTTTGGCTAAGATCAAGTGTAGTATCTGTTCTTATCAGTTTAATATCTGATACGTCCCCTATCTGGGGACCATATATTAAATGGATTTTTAGAACAGGGAGATGGAAAAAGAGCTTGCTCTGTCCACTCCACGCATTGACCTGGTATTGCAGTATCTCCGGGACCGGTGCACCCCTTCTTTAATGCAGTTTCTAAAATCAGAAAGAATTGAATTCAATGCTTTTTGTTCATTTTGCTTGTTTGTCGGATTTTGGGATGGACTCTTTGGCTTTGCTTTTCTTCTCCTCATTGGATTTTTCATATTAAAAGTTGCAGAAGCCAGATGACAAGCTCATTTTGGTTCAACTTCAGCAACTGTGCATTGCATTGCCATGTAATGTAATGTAATGCAATGCTATCTATCTAGCTCTCCCTCTATACTTCCTTTTGGATAAACAGACATATTAGGCAAGCATTTTGGAGCTTTCACCTAAATAACTACAGGTGGTGAGATAAGCTGCACAATATAATTGACCTTTCAGTATATTGTTGCACACACACCATCTATTTAGCAAATGCCCTTGTTATCAACAGCAGCCTTTTAAACTCACCTGAGCTAACAGGTATGTGAGCTGGTTACTCTGCTGCGCTTAAAATTTCTTTTTTGGTTTGCTACAATGCCTTTTCTGAAACGTTGTCTCCCTCTGCTGGAACACTGACTTCTTTCATTTAATGCCTGCAGACTATAAAAGAGAAACCAACCCAAAAAGTTTGGTTGATTAGTCTGTGGCATTCTTTTAAACTGTTGCTTATGGCGGTCTCTGTGAGCTTCTCAGTGACATTCAGCCATCCAGGTATCCCGCCTGCAGTAGACGGAATGTGGCAATGGAACGCTGGCTGCGCGTGTCATAATAGGCTCTGAGCCTTTACAGCAGCAGCCACCTTCAGTCTGCTGCTGGACAGCCAGCAGCAGCAGCAGCAGGAGAGGTAATTAATCAGCAACCCTCCTGCTAAGGGTAGACAGCTGCTCGTTCCACCCCCCCCCCCCCCGCCTTAATTGGTTCTCCTCCCTTCCAACGGTGTTGAGGCGGGTGGGAACAGCCGGGGGTTGAGGGTACTGTGCTAAAAGAGGTGGAGTTATGCAGATCTAAAACGCGTGGATTGCAGCAGCAGCAAGCCGAAAAGTGCAGGCATGTGAGGGATCTAGAGGTTGACAGCATGTCTTCTTAACGGGAGTCCAGGTGGCCATCTCCACAAATGGACTTTTCAGAATCCTTGGGTGGCACCGTAGTCGGAAACCAATTCTGGTTATCGCTTCTCGGCCTTTTGGCTAAGATCAAGTGTAGTATCTGTTCTTATCAGTTTAATATCTGATACGTCCCCTATCTGGGGACCATATATTAAATGGATTTTTAGAACAGGGAGATGGAAAAAGAGCTTGCTCTGTCCACTCCACGCATTGACCTGGTATTGCAGTATCTCCAGGACCGGTGCACCCCTTCTTTAATGCAGTTTCTAAAATCAGAAAGAATTGAATTCAATGCTTTTTGTTCATTTTGCTTGTTTGTCGGATTTTGGGATGGACTCTTTGGCTTTGCTTTTCTTCTCCTCATTGGATTTTTCATGTTAAAAGTTGCAGAAGCCAGATGACAAGCTCATTTTGGTTCAACTTCAGCAACTGTGCATTGCATTGCCATGTAATGTAATGTAATGCAATGCTATCTATCTAACTCTCCCTCTATACTTCCTTTTGGATAAACAGACATATTAGGCAAGCATTTTGGAGCTTTCACCTAAATAACTACAGGTGGTGAGATAAGCTGCACAATATAATTGACCTTTCAGTATATTGTTGCACACACACCATCTATTTAGCAAATGCCCTTGTTATCAACAGCAGCCTTTTAAACTCACCTGAGCTAACAGGTATGTGAGCTGGTTACTCTGCTGCGCTTAAAATTTCTTTTTTGGTTTGCTACAATGCCTTTTCTGAAACGTTGTCTCCCTCTGCTGGAACACTGACTTCTTTCATTTAATGCCTGCAGACTATAAAAGAGAAACCAACCCAAAAAGTTTGGTTGATTAGTCTGTGGCATTCTTTTAAACTGTTGCTTATGGCGGTCTCTGTGAGCTTCTCAGTGACATTCAGCCATCCAGGTATCCCGCCTGCAGTAGACGGAATGTGGCAATGGAACGCTGGCTGCGCGTGTCATAATAGGCTCTGAGCCTTTATATACCTGCGCACAGCAGCAGCCACCTTCAGTCTGCTGCTGGACAGCCAGCAGCAGCAGCAGCAGGAGAGGTAATTAATCAGCAAACCTCCTGCTAAGGGTAGACAGCTGCTCGTTCCACCCCCCCCCCGCCTTAATTGGTTCTCCTCCCTTCCAACGGTGTTGAGGCGGGTGGGAACAGCCGGGGGTTGAGGGTACTGTGCTAAAAGAGGTGGAGTTATGCAGATCTAAAACGCGTGGATTGCAGCAGCAGCAAGCCGAAAAGTGCAGGCATGTGAGGGATCTAGAGGTTGACAGCATGTCTTCTTAACGGGAGTCCAGGTGGCCATCTCCACAAATGGACTTTTCAGAATCCTTGGGTGGCACCGTAGTCGGAAACCAATTCTGGTTATCGCTTCTCGGCCTTTTGGCTAAGATCAAGTGTAGTATCTGTTCTTATCAGTTTAATATCTGATACGTCCCCTATCTGGGGACCATATATTAAATGGATTTTTAGAACAGGGAGATGGAAAAAGAGTTTGCTCTGTCCACTCCACGCATTGACCTGGTATTGCAGTATCTCCAGCACCGGTGCACCCCTTCTTTAATGCAGTTTCTAAAATCAGAAAGAATTGAATTCAATGCTTTTTGTTCATTTTGCTTGTTTGTCGGATTTTGGGATGGACTCTTTGGCTTTGCTTTTCTTCTCCTCATTGGATTTTTCATGTTAAAAGTTGCAGAAGCCAGATGACAAGCTCATTTTGGTTCAACTTCAGCAACTGTGCATTGCATTGCCATGTAATGTAATGTAATGCAATGCTATCTATCTAGCTCTCCCTCTATACTTCCTTTTGGATAAACAGACATATTAGGCAAGCATTTTGGAGCTTTCACCTAAATAACTACAGGTGGTGAGATAAGCTGCACAATATAATTGACCTTTCAGTATATTGTTGCACACACACCATCTATTTAGCAAATGCCCTTGTTATCAACAGCAGCCTTTTAAACTCACCTGAGCTAACAGGTATGTGAGCTGGTTACTCTGCTGCCCTTAAAATTTCTTTTTTGGTTTGCTACAATGCCTTTTCTGAAACGTTGTCTCCCTCTGCTGGAACACTGACTTCTTTCATTTAATGCCTGCAGACTATAAAAGAGAAACCAACCCAAAAAGTTTGGTTGATTAGTCTGTGGCATTCTTTTAAACTGTTGCTTATGGCGGTCTCTGTGAGCTTCTCAGTGACATTCAGCCATCCAGGTATCCCGCCTGCAGTAGACGGAATGTGGCAATGGAACGCTGGCTGCGCGTGTCATAATAGGCTCTGAGCCTTTATATACCTGCGCACAGCAGCAGCCACCTTCAGTCTGCTGCTGGACAGCCAGCAGCAGCAGCAGCAGGAGAGGTAATTAATCAGCAACCCTCCTGCTAAGGGTAGACAGCTGCTCGTTCCACCCCCCCCCCGCCTTAATTGGTTCTCCTCCCTTCCAACGGTGTTGAGGCGGGTGGGAACAGCCGGGGGTTGAGGGTACTGTGCTAAAAGAGGTGGAGTTATGCAGATCTAAAACGCGTGGATTGCAGCAGCAGCAAGCCGAAAAGTGCAGGCATGTGAGGGATCTAGAGGTTGACAGCATGTCTTCTTAACGGGAGTCCAGGTGGCCATCTCCACAAATGGACTTTTCAGAATCCTTGGGTGGCACCGTAGTCGGAAACCAATTCTGGTTATCGCTTCTCGGCCTTTTGGCTAAGATCAAGTGTAGTATCTGTTCTTATCAGTTTAATATCTGATACGTCCCCTATCTGGGGACCATATATTAAATGGATTTTTAGAACAGGGAGATGGAAAAAGAGCTTGCTCTGTCCACTCCACGCATTGACCTGGTATTGCAGTATCTCCAGGACCGGTGCACCCCTTCTTTAATGCAGTTTCTAAAATCAGAAAGAATTGAATTCAATGCTTTTTGTTCATTTTGCTTGTTTGTCGGATTTTGGGATGGACTCTTTGGCTTTGCTTTTCTTCTCCTCATTGGATTTTTCATGTTAAAAGTTGCAGAAGCCAGATGACAAGCTCATTTTGGTTCAACTTCAGCAACTGTGCATTGCATTGCCATGTAATGTAATGTAATGCAATGCTATCTATCTAGCTCTCCCTCTATACTTCCTTTTGGATAAACAGACATATTAGGCAAGCATTTTGGAGCTTTCACCTAAATAACTACAGGTGGTGAGATAAGCTGCACAATATAATTGACCTTTCAGTATATTGTTGCACACACACCATCTATTTAGCAAATGCCCTTGTTATCAACAGCAGCCTTTTAAACTCACCTGAGCTAACAGGTATGTGAGCTGGTTACTCTGCTGCGCTTAAAATTTCTTTTTTGGTTTGCTACAATGCCTTTTCTGAAACGTTGTCTCCCTCTGCTGGAACACTGACTTCTTTCATTTAATGCCTGCAGACTATAAAAGAGAAACCAACCCAAAAAGTTTGGTTGATTAGTCTGTGGCATTCTTTTAAACTGTTGCTTATGGCGGTCTCTGTGAGCTTCTCAGTGACATTCAGCCATCCAGGTATCCCGCCTGCAGTAGACGGAATGTGGCAATGGAACGCTGGCTGCGCGTGTCATAATAGGCTCTGAGCCTTTATATACCTGCGAACAGCAGCAGCCACCTTCAGTCTGCTGCTGGACAGCCAGCAGCAGCAGCAGCAGGAGAGGTAATTAATCAGCAACCCTCCTGCTAAGGGTAGACAGCTGCTCGTTCCACCCCCCCCCCGCCTTAATTGGTTCTCCTCCCTTCCAACGGTGTTGAGGCGGGTGGGAACAGCCGGGGGTTGAGGGTACTGTGCTAAAAGAGGTGGAGTTATGCAGATCTAAAACGCGTGGATTGCAGCAGCAGCAAGCCGAAAAGTGCAGGCATGTGAGGGATCTAGAGGTTGACAGCATGTCTTCTTAACGGGAGTCCAGGTGGCCATCTCCACAAATGGACTTTTCAGAATCCTTGGGTGGCACCGTAGTCGGAAACCAATTCTGGTTATCGCTTCTCGGCCTTTTGGCTAAGATCATGTGTAGTATCTGTTCTTATCAGTTTAATATCTGATACGTCCCCTATCTGGGGACCATATATTAAATGGATTTTTAGAACAGGGAGATGGAAAAAGAGCTTGCTCTGTCCACTCCACGCATTGACCTGGTATTGCAGTATCTCCAGGACCGGTGCACCCCTTCTTTAATGCAGTTTCTAAAATCAGAAAGAATTGAATTCAATGCTTTTTGTTCATTTTGCTTGTTTGTCGGATTTTGGGATGGACTCTTTGGCTTTGCTTTTCTTCTCCTCATTGGATTTTTCATGTTAAAAGTTGCAGAAGCCAGATGACAAGCTCATTTTGGTTCAACTTCAGCAACTGTGCATTGCATTGCCATGTAATGTAATGTAATGCAATGCTATCTATCTAGCTCTCCCTCTATACTTCCTTTTGGATAAACAGACATATTAGGCAAGCATTTTGGAGCTTTCACCTAAATAACTACAGGTGGTGAGATAAGCTGCACAATATAATTGACCTTTCAGTATATTGTTGCACACACACCATCTATTTAGCAAATGCCCTTGTTATCAACAGCAGCCTTTTAAACTCACCTGAGCTAACAGGTATGTGAGCTGGTTACTCTGCTGCGCTTAAAATTTCTTTTTTGGTTTGCTACAATGCCTTTTCTGAAACGTTGTCTCCCTCTGCTGGAACACTGACTTCTTTCATTTAATGCCTGCAGACTATAAAAGAGAAACCAACCCAAAAAGTTTGGTTGATTAGTCTGTGGCATTCTTTTAAACTGTTGCTTATGGCGGTCTCTGTGAGCTTCTCAGTGACATTCAGCCATCCAGGTATCCCGCCTGCAGTAGACGGAATGTGGCAATGGAACGCTGGCTGCGCGTGTCATAATAGGCTCTGAGCCTTTATATACCTGCGCACAGCAGCAGCCACCTTCAGTCTGCTGCTGGACAGCCAGCAGCAGCAGCAGCAGGAGAGGAAATTAATCAGCAACCCTCCTGCTAAGGGTAGACAGCTGCTCGTTCCACCCCCCCCCCCCCGCCTTAATTGGTTCTCCTCCCTTCCAACGGTGTTGAGGCGGGTGGGAACAGCCGGGGGTTGAGGGTACTGTGCTAAAAGAGGTGGAGTTATGCAGATCTAAAACGCGTGGATTGCAGCAGCAGCAAGCCGAAAAGTGCAGGCATGTGAGGGATCTAGAGATTGACAGCATGTCTTCTTAACGGGAGTCCAGGTGGCCATCTCCACAAATGGACTTTTCAGAATCCTTGGGTGGCACCGTAGTCGGAAACCAATTCTGGTTATCGCTTCTCGGCCTTTTGGCTAAGATCAAGTGTAGTATCTGTTCTTATCAGTTTAATATCTGATACGTCCCCTATCTGGGGACCATATATTAAATGGATTTTTAGAACAGGGAGATGGAAAAAGAGCTTGCTCTGTCCACTCCACGCATTGACCTGGTATTGCAGTATCTCCAGGACCGGTGCACCCCTTCTTTAATGCAGTTTCTAAAATCAGAAAGAATTGAATTCAATGCTTTTTGTTCATTTTGCTTGTTTGTCGGATTTTGGGATGGACTCTTTGGCTTTGCTTTTCTTCTCCTCATTGGATTTTTCATGTTAAAAGTTTCAGAAGCCAGATGACAAGCTCATTTTGGTTCAACTTCAGCAACTGTGCATTGCATTGCCATGTAATGTAATGTAATGCAATGCTATCTATCTAGCTCTCCCTCTATACTTCCTTTTGGATAAACAGACATATTAGGCAAGCATTTTGGAGCTTTCACCTAAATAACTACAGGTGGTGAGATAAGCTGCACAATATAATTGACCTTTCAGTATATTGTTGCACACACACCATCTATTTAGCAAATGCCCTTGTTATCAACAGCAGCCTTTTAAACTCACCTGAGCTAACAGGTATGTGAGCTGGTTACTCTGCTGCGCTTAAAATTTCTTTTTTGGTTTGCTACAATGCCTTTTCTGAAACGTTGTCTCCCTCTGCTGGAACACTGACTTCTTTCATTTAATGCCTGCAGACTATAAAAGAGAAACCAACCCAAAAAGTTTGGTTGATTAGTCTGTGGCATTCTTTTAAACTGTTGCTTATGGCGGTCTCTGTGAGCTTCTCAGTGACATTCAGCCATCCAGGTATCCCGCCTGCAGTAGACGGAATGTGGCAATGGAACGCTGGCTGCGCGTGTCATAATAGGCTCTGAGCCTTTATATACCTGCGCACAGCAGCAGCCACCTTCAGTCTGCTGCTGGACAGCCAGCAGCAGCAGCAGCAGGAGAGGTAATTAATCAGCAACCCTCCTGCTAATGGTAGACAGCTGCTCGTTCCACCCCCCCCCCCCCGCCTTAATTGGTTCTCCTCCCTTCCAACGGTGTTGAGGCGGGTGGGAACAGCCGGGGGTTGAGGGTACTGTGCTAAAAGAGGTGGAGTTATGCAGATCTAAAACGCGTGGATTGCAGCAGCAGCAAGCCGAAAAGTGCAGGCATGTGAGGGATCTAGAGGTTGACAGCATGTCTTCTTAACGGGAGTCCAGGTGGCCATCTCCACAAATGGACTTTTCAGAATCCTTGGGTGGCACCGTAGTCGGAAACCAATTCTGGTTATCGCTTCTCGGCCTTTTGGCTAAGATCAAGTGTAGTATCTGTTCTTATCAGTTTAATATCTGATACGTCCCCTATCTGGGGACCATATATTAAATGGATTTTTAGAACAGGGAGATGGAAAAAGAGCTTGCTCTGTCCACTCCACGCATTGACCTGGTATTGCAGTATCTCCAGGACCGGTGCACCCCTTCTTTAATGCAGTTTCTAAAATCAGAAAGAATTGAATTCAATGCTTTTTGTTCATTTTGCTTGTTTGTCGGATTTTGGGATGGACTCTTTGGCTTTGCTTTTCTTCTCCTCATTGGATTTTTCATGTTAAAAGTTGCAGAAGCCAGATGACAAGCTCATTTTGGTTCAACTTCAGCAACTGTGCATTGCATTGCCATGTAATGTAATGTAATGCAATGCTATCTATCTAGCTCTCCCTCTATACTTCCTTTTGGATAAACAGACATATTAGGCAAGCATTTTGGAGCTTTCACCTAAATAACTACAGGTGGTGAGATAAGCTGCACAATATAATTGACCTTTCAGTATATTGTTGCACACACACCATCTATTTAGCAAATGCCCTTGTTATCAACAGCAGCCTTTTAAACTCACCTGAGCTAACAGGTATGTGAGCTGGTTACTCTGCTGCGCTTAAAATTTCTTTTTTGGTTTGCTACAATGCATTTTCTGAAACGTTGTCTCCCTCTGCTGGAACACTGACTTCTTTCATTTAATGCCTGCAGACTATAAAAGAGAAACCAACCCAAAAAGTTTGGTTGATTAGTCTGTGGCATTCTTTTAAACTGTTGCTTATGGCGGTCTCTGTGAGCTTCTCAGTGACATTCAGCCATCCAGGTATCCCGCCTGCATTAGACGGAATGTGGCAATGGAACGCTGGCTGCGCGTGTCATAATAGGCTCTGAGCCTTTATATATATGCGCACAGCAGCAGCCACCTTCAGTCTGCTGCTGGACAGCCAGCAGCAGCAGCAGCAGGAGAGGTAATTAATCAGCAACCCTCCTGCTAAGGGTAGACAGCTGCTCGTTCCACCCCCCCCCCCCCCGCCTTAATTGGTTCTCCTCCCTTCCAACGGTGTTGAGGCGGGTGGGAACAGCCGGGGGTTGAGGGTACTGTGCTAAAAGAGGTGGAGTTATGCAGATCTAAAACGCGTGGATTGCAGCAGCAGCAAGCCGAAAAGTGCAGGCATGTGAGGGATCTAGAGGTTGACAGCATGTCTTCTTAACGGGAGTCCAGGTGGCCATCTCCACAAATGGACTTTTCAGAATCCTTGGGTGGCACCGTAGTCGGAAACCAATTCTGGTTATCGCTTCTCGGCCTTTTGGCTAAGATCAAGTGTAGTATCTGTTCTTATCAGTTTAATATCTGATACGTCCCCTATCTGGGGACCATATATTAAATGGATTTTTAGAACAGGGAGATGGAAAAAGAGCTTGCTCTGTCCACTCCACGCATTGACCTGGTATTGCAGTATCTCCAGGACCGGTGCACCCCTTCTTTAATGCAGTTTCTAAAATCAGAAAGAATTGAATTCAATGCTTTTTGTTCATTTTGCTTGTTTGTCGGATTTTGGGATGGACTCTTTGGCTTTGCTTTTCTTCTCCTCATTGGATTTTTCATGTTAAAAGTTGCAGAAGCCAGATGACAAGCTCATTTTGGTTCAACTTCAGCAACTGTGCATTGCATTGCCATGTAATGTAATGTAATGCAATGCTATCTATCTAGCTCTCCCTCTATACTTCCTTTTGGATAAACAGACATATTAGGCAAGCATTTTGGAGCTTTCACCTAAATAACTACAGGTGGTGAGATAAGCTGCACAATATAATTGACCTTTCAGTATATTGTTGCACACACACCATCTATTTAGCAAATGCCCTTGTTATCAACAGCAGCCTTTTAAACTCACCTGAGCTAACAGGTATGTGAGCTGGTTACTCTGCTGCGCTTAAAATTTCTTTTTTGGTTTGCTACAATGCCTTTTCTGAAACGTTGTCTCCCTCTGCTGGAACACTGACTTCTTTCATTTAATGCCTGCAGACTATAAAAGAGAAACCAACCCAAAAAGTTTGGTTGATTAGTCTGTGGCATTCTTTTAAACTGTTGCTTATGTCGGTCTCTGTGAGCTTCTCAGTGACATTCAGCCATCCAGGTATCCCGCCTGCAGTAGACGGAATGTGGCAATGGAACGCTGGCTGCGCGTGTCATAATAGGCTCTGAGCCTTTATATACCTGCGCACAGCAGCAGCCACCTTCAGTCTGCTGCTGGACAGCCAGCAGCAGCAGCAGCAGGAGAGGTAATTAATCAGCAACCCTCCTGCTAAGGGTAGACAGCTGCTCGTTCCACCCCCCCCCCGCCTTAATTGGTTCTCCTCCCTTCCAACGGTGTTGAGGCGGGTGGGAACAGCCGGGGGTTGAGGGTACTGTGCTAAAAGAGGTGGAGTTATGCAGATCTAAAACGCGTGGATTGCAGCAGCAGCAAGCCGAAAAGTGCAGGCATGTGAGGGATCTAGAGGTTGACAGCATGTCTTCTTAACGGGAGTCCAGGTGGCCATCTCCACAAATGGACTTTTCAGAATCCTTGGGTGGCACCGTAGTCGGAAACCAATTCTGGTTATCGCTTCTCGGCCTTTTGGCTAAGATCAAGTGTAGTATCTGTTCTTATCAGTTTAATATCTGATACGTCCCCTATCTGGGGACCATATATTAAATGGATTTTTAGAACAGGGAGATGGAAAAAGAGCTTGCTCTGTCCACTCCACGCATTGACCTGGTATTGCAGTATCTCCAGGACCGGTGCACCCCTTCTTTAATGCAGTTTCTAAAATCAGAAAGAATTGAATTCAATGCTTTTTGTTCATTTTGCTTGTTTGTCGGATTTTGGGATGGACTCTTTGGCTTTGCTTTTCTTCTCCTCATTGGATTTTTCATGTTAAAAGTTGCAGAAGCCAGATGACAAGCTCATTTTGGTTCAACTTCAGCAACTGTGCATTGCATTGCCATGTAATGTAATGTAATGCAATGCTATCTATCTAGCTCTCCCTCTATACTTCCTTTTGGATAAACAGACATATTAGGCAAGCATTTTGGAGCTTTCACCTAAATAACTACAGGTGGTGAGATAAGCTGCACAATATAATTGACCTTTCAGTATATTGTTGCACACACACCATCTATTTAGCAAATGCCCTTGTTATCAACAGCAGCCTTTTAAACTCACCTGAGCTAACAGGTATGTGAGCTGGTTACTCTGCTGCGCTTAAAATTTCTTTTTTGGTTTGCTACAATGCCTTTTCTGAAACGTTGTCTCCCTCTGCTGGAACACTGACTTCTTTCATTTAATGCCTGCAGACTATAAAAGAGAAACCAACCCAAAAAGTTTGGTTGATTAGTCTGTGGCATTCTTTTAAACTGTTGCTTATGGCGGTCTCTGTGAGCTTCTCAGTGACATTCAGCCATCCAGGTATCCCGCCTGCAGTAGACGGAATGTGGCAATGGAACGCTGGCTGCGCGTGTCATAATAGGCTCTGAGCCTTTATATACCTGCGCACAGCAGCAGCCACCTTCAGTCTGCTGCTGGACAGCCAGCAGCAGCAGCAGCAGGAGAGGTAATTAATCAGCAACCCTCCTGCTAAGGGTAGACAGCTGCTCGTTCCACCCCCCCCCCCGCCTTAATTGGTTCTCCTCCCTTCCAACGGTGTTGAGGCGGGTGGGAACAGCCGGGGGTTGAGGGTACTGTGCTAAAAGAGGTGGAGTTATGCAGATCTAAAACGCGTGGATTGCAGCAGCAGCAAGCCGAAAAGTGCAGGCATGTGAGGGATCTAGAGGTTGACAGCATGTCTTCTTAACGGGAGTCCAGGTGGCCATCTCCACAAATGGACTTTTCAGAATCCTTGGGTGGCACCGTAGTCGGAAACCAATTCTGGTTATCGCTTCTCGGCCTTTTGGCTAAGATCAAGTGTAGTATCTGTTCTTATCAGTTTAATATCTGATACGTCCCCTATCTGGGGACCATATATTAAATGGATTTTTAGAACAGGGAGATGGAAAAAGAGCTTGCTCTGTCCACTCCACGCATTGACCTGGTATTGCAGTATCTCCAGGACCGGTGCACCCCTTCTTTAATGCAGTTTCTAAAATCAGAAAGAATTGAATTCAATGCTTTTTGTTCATTTTGCTTGTTTGTCGGATTTTGGGATGGACTCTTTGGCTTTGCTTTTCTTCTCCTCATTGGATTTTTCATGTTAAAAGTTGCAGAAGCCAGATGACAAGCTCATTTTGGTTCAACTTCAGCAACTGTGCATTGCATTGCCATGTAATGTAATGTAATGCAATGCTATCTATCTAGCTCTCCCTCTATACTTCCTTTTGGATAAACAGACATATTAGGCAAGCATTTTGGAGCTTTCACCTAAATAACTACAGGTGGTGAGATAAGCTGCACAATATAATTGACCTTTCAGTATATTGTTGCACACACACCATCTATTTAGCAAATGCCCTTGTTATCAACAGCAGCCTTTTAAACTCACCTGAGCTAACAGGTATGTGAGCTGGTTACTCTGCTGCGCTTAAAATTTCTTTTTTGGTTTGCTACAATGCCTTTTCTGAAACGTTGTCTCCCTCTGCTGGAACACTGACTTCTTTCATTTAATGCCTGCAGACTATAAAAGAGAAACCAACCCAAAAAGTTTGGTTGATTAGTCTGTGGCATTCTTTTAAACTGTTGCTTATGGCGGTCTCTGTGAGCTTCTCAGTGACATTCAGCCATCCAGGTATCCCGCCTGCAGTAGACGGAATGTGGCAATGGAACGCTGGCTGCGCGTGTCATAATAGGCTCTGAGCCTTTATATACCTGCGCACAGCAGCAGCCACCTTCAGTCTGCTGCTGGACAGCCAGCAGCAGCAGCATCAGGAGAGGTAATTAATCAGCAACCCTCCTGCTAAGGGTAGACAGCTGCTCGTTCCACCCCCCCCCCGCCTTAATTGGTTCTCCTCCCTTCCAACGGTGTTGAGGCGGGTGGGAACAGCCGGGGGTTGAGGGTACTGTGCTAAAAGAGGTGGAGTTATGCAGATCTAAAACGCGTGGATTGCAGCAGCAGCAAGCCGAAAAGTGCAGGCATGTGAGGGATCTAGAGGTTGACAGCATGTCTTCTTAACGGGAGTCCAGGTGGCCATCTCCACAAATGGACTTTTCAGAATCCTTGGGTGGCACCGTAGTCGGAAACCAATTCTGGTTATCGCTTCTCGGCCTTTTGGCTAAGATCAAGTGTAGTATCTGTTCTTATCAGTTTAATATCTGATACGTCCCCTATCTGGGGACCATATATTAAATGGATTTTTAGAACAGGGAGATGGAAAAAGAGCTTGCTCTGTCCACTCCACGCATTGACCTGGTATTGCAGTATCTCCAGGACCGGTGCACCCCTTCTTTAATGCAGTTTCTAAAATCAGAAAGAATTGAATTCAATGCTTTTTGTTCATTTTGCTTGTTTGTCGGATTTTGGGATGGACTCTTTGGCTTTGCTTTTCTTCTCCTCATTGGATTTTTCATGTTAAAAGTTGCAGAAGCCAGATGACAAGCTCATTTTGGTTCAACTTCATCAACTGTGCATTGCATTGCCATGTAATGTAATGTAATGCAATGCTATCTATCTAGCTCTCCCTCTATACTTCCTTTTGGATAAACAGACATATTAGGCAAGCATTTTGGAGCTTTCACCTAAATAACTACAGGTGGTGAGATAAGCTGCACAATATAATTGACCTTTCAGTATATTGTTGCACACACACCATCTATTTAGCAAATGCCCTTGTTATCAACAGCAGCCTTTTAAACTCACCTGAGCTAACAGGTATGTGAGCTGGTTACTCTGCTGCGCTTAAAATTTCTTTTTTGGTTTGCTACAATGCCTTTTCTGAAACGTTGTCTCCCTCTGCTGGAACACTGACTTCTTTCATTTAATGCCTGCAGACTATAAAAGAGAAACCAACCCAAAAAGTTTGGTTGATTAGTCTGTGGCATTCTTTTAAACTGTTGCTTATGGCGGTCTCTGTGAGCTTCTCAGTGACATTCAGCCATCCAGGTATCCCGCCTGCAGTAGACGGAATGTGGCAATGGAACGCTGGCTGCGCGTGTCATAATAGGCTCTGAGCCTTTATATACCTGCGCACAGCAGCAGCCACCTTCAGTCTGCTGCTGGACAGCCAGCAGCAGCAGCAGGAGAGGTAATTAATCAGCAACCCTCCTGCTAAGGGTAGACAGCTGCTCGTTCCACCCCCCCCCCGCCTTAATTGGTTCTCCTCCCTTCCAACGGTGTTGAGGCGGGTGGGAACAGCCGGGGGTTGAGGGTACTGTGCTAAAAGAGGTGGAGTTATGCAGATCTAAAACGCGTGGATTGCAGCAGCAGCAAGCCGAAAAGTGCAGGCATGTGAGGGATCTAGAGGTTGACAGCATGTCTTCTTAACGGGAGTCCAGGTGGCCATCTCCACAAATGGACTTTTCAGAATCCTTGGGTGGCACCGTAGTCGGAAACCAATTCTGGTTATCGCTTCTCGGCCTTTTGGCTAAGATCAAGTGTAGTATCTGTTCTTATCAGTTTAATATCTGATACGTCCCCTATCTGGGGACCATATATTAAATGGATTTTTAGAACAGGGAGATGGAAAAAGAGCTTGCTCTGTCCACTCCACGCATTGACCTGGTATTGCAGTATCTCCAGGACCGGTGCACCCCTTCTTTAATGCAGTTTCTAAAATCAGAAAGAATTGAATTCAATGCTTTTTGTTCATTTTGCTTGTTTGTCGGATTTTGGGATGGACTCTTTGGCTTTGCTTTTCTTCTCCTCATTGGATTTTTCATGTTAAAAGTTGCAGAAGCCAGATGACAAGCTCATTTTGGTTCAACTTCAGCAACTGTGCATTGCATTGCCATGTAATGTAATGTAATGCAATGCTATCTATCTAGCTCTCCCTCTATACTTCCTTTTGGATAAACAGACATATTAGGCAAGCATTTTGGAGCTTTCACCTAAATAACTACAGGTGGTGAGATAAGCTGCACAATATAATTGACCTTTCAGTATATTGTTGCACACACACCATCTATTTAGCAAATGCCCTTGTTATCAACAGCAGCCTTTTAAACTCACCTGAGCTAACAGGTATGTGAGCTGGTTACTCTGCTGCGCTTAAAATTTCTTTTTTGGTTTGCTACAATGCCTTTTCTGAAACGTTGTCTGCCTCTGCTGGAACACTGACTTCTTTCATTTAATGCCTGCAGACTATAAAAGAGAAACCAACCCAAAAAGTTTGGTTGATTAGTCTGTGGCATTCTTTTAAACTGTTGCTTATGGCGGTCTCTGTGAGCTTCTCAGTGACATTCAGCCATCCAGGTATCCCGCCTGCAGTAGACGGAATGTGGCAATGGAACGCTGGCTGCGCGTGTCATAATAGGCTCTGAGCCTTTATATACCTGCGCACAGCAGCAGCCACCTTCAGTCTGCTGCTGGACAGCCAGCAGCAGCAGCAGCAGGAGATTTAATTAATCAGCAACCCTCCTGCTAAGGGTAGACAGCTGCTCGTTCCACCCCCCCCCCCCGCCTTAATTGGTTCTCCTCCCTTCCAACGGTGTTGAGGCGGGTGGGAACAGCCGGGGGTTGAGGGTACTGTGCTAAAAGAGGTGGAGTTATGCAGATCTAAAACGCGTGGATTGCAGCAGCAGCAAGCCGAAAAGTGCAGGCATGTGAGGGATCTAGAGGTTGACAGCATGTCTTCTTAACGGGAGTCCAGGTGGCCATCTCCACAAATGGACTTTTCAGAATCCTTGGGTGGCACCGTAGTCGGAAACCAATTCTGGTTATCGCTTCTCGGCCTTTTGGCAAGATCAGTGGTGGTTTTCTGCTGCTGGTGTTGTTTGGAGGGCAGTTGTGACTGGGGTTCCCCCTTGTGGGGCCCTAGTGTGCGATTGAGCGGCGATTGTGTTTATCTGCTGTAAAAATGGTGGAGAAAACACGTGGATTAGAGGACTCGGTCCGTCTGAAGGTGGCTGCAGGTCATGAAGGAGAAATCGGTTTGGACCAAGTTTGCGTTGATGTCTTGAAGAACATTAATGACTTGAAGGTAACGGATGTATTGGCACTGCAGGATTTTCAGAAACAAGGAATTTATGATATCACTTTTGTTTCTTTGAGTATTTGCCAGAGAGTCTACATGGAGTTGGTACGAATGAAGGAAGAAAAGGAATTGAAATGCCTAGAGTTTATTGCACTGGAACCTCTGTTCCAGCAGACATATAAGTATGTGGTTGTGCACATGTATAACCCTAAAGTTCCGGATGAGACTGTTTCCAATTTTTTAGCTCGGTATTGTAGTGAGGTTAAATTTTTGGGAAGAATGAAGAACAAATACAATTATCTAAATGGCAAGAGGAGATATGTTGTAAAACTGAGACCGGATGATAGAGCTATTGGGGGTGCCAAGAGCATTCCTGCACAGTTTTCTATCGTAGGAGAAAGGGGATTTTGTTTTTATAATGGACAGATGGAATATTGTAGGAAGTGTCATGAGTTTGGACATGTTCAGAAAGATTGTCCAGTGCAAGGTGATGTTTGTAGAGGTTGTGGGAAATCTGGGCATGTGGCAAGTGGTTGCCCAATGAATAAGGTGTGTGATTTGTGTGGACATGCAGATCACCTTGCAAGGAAATGTAGATTGTGGGCTCAGATTCCTAGGTCACAGGTGGACGCTGAAGAGAGGCAGAAGAAGACTCGGCAGGAAAGTGGGGAGGAGGGCGAAGGCTCAGACTCAGAGGGGGAAAGCCAAAAACAAGATGGTGGTAGGGGAAGAGACCATGCGGTGCCCAAGATGGAGGAAAAGGGGCGGAGCCAGAAGAAAGTTGGTTTGAGGGAGGGGCTGGAAGTAATAAACAAAGTAGCTGATGTGCATGGCCCGGGTGATGGGATGGATTTGTCTAATATGGCGGAGTCAGTGAATCCTGTTTTGGGAAGAGATGGGGGTGAGGAAATGGAGGTTTTGGAGGAGGAGGATTCTGATTCGGATGGAACTATAACCCCTCAGCAGCGTGATAGGGTTAACAGTGATTGGAGTGAAAATGAGGAGGAAGATGATGGCAAGGAGGAGAGTTATGCCTCCGTGATTAAAAGAAGTAAGGTGGAGGGGTGTTGGTCTGGGGGGCAGGAAGATCCAGTCTCCCTAAGACCAGGTTATTCTAACAGGGACTCGAGTTCTGAGTCGCCTGATATACGTAGAAAAGTGGGTGGCAGGAGTGGGTTTTCTCCTGGTTCATGATGGATCGGGTATGGTGGAGATTTTTTCCTGTTGTTATGATGGCGTTGTGTGTTGCTTCTCTGAATGTACGAGGGATTGGTTCTGCTTGTAGGAGAGCAGGGATACTGGAGTACATTGAGAGTGTGAATGCAGATATTGTCTGTCTGCAGGAATGTGTAATTAAATCTGCCCCGCATGAGAGTGAGTGGAATAAGGGGCAATCTTTTTGGTCCCCATGCTCAGAAAACAGGAATGAAGGGGTGGGCATTTTACTGTGTAATTCCAGTCTAAAGGTTTTAGAGTTTAAAGTAATCATACCTGGGAGATGTTTGTTTTTATTAGTGGATTTTTTAGGTCAGCGGGTACGGGTTTTTAATGTTTATGCCCCTGCTGATAAACAAGCAAGAGTTGGGTTTTTGGAGTCTCTAAAGTTGTTTTTACCAGGCAGAGACTTCACTATAGTGGCTGGAGATTTTAATTGTGTCAGATCCGCAAAAGATCGTAAGAGCTCTACGGAAGGTAGGACTGATGTTACGTCTAATATTTTAAATCAGATTGTGCAGGATTTACGCTACACGGATGCTGGTCTGATGGTTGGGCCAAGTGATAAGTTCACATACATATCAGATAGTGGACGTAGTGTTTCCCGAATTGACTATGTTTTTATGTCTGAAGGGATTAAGGTGGCCAAGTGCAATCACGTGATGACGACTTTTTCTGACCACAAGATGATAGTGGTAGATCTGTGTATAGCTGAGTCCCTGGCTTTTGGAAAGGGACTCTGGAAGCTGAACGTAAGCCTGCTGGAAGAGGAGAGTGTTAAGGTTGGTTTTAATAAAGTGTTTTTGTCTTGTGTGTCTGAACAGCACCTTTTTAAAGATTTGCTAGAGTGGTGGGACTGGGCTAAGGAGAAATTTGCATGTTATTTTAAAGGGGTGTGTTTTAGGAGAGCGAAAGCCAAAAGGGATCATGATGCTGCTGTTATTTCAAAATTGGAAGTACTCCATAAGTTTAAGAGAGCGGGGATGGAGGTGGATAAAGAGATTGCAGATTTGAAGGACGAACTGAAGAAGATACTTATTGAAAAAGGGAAGACTATTATGTTTAAGGCAAAAATAAAGCACATGGAGGAAAATGAGCAATGTTCGAGATACTTTTTTAAAAAATGTTTTAAACCTAAAGGGGTTTTTAAGTCTGTTTTTTCTCCTGCAGGGGAGGTATCTGGGGATGAGATGATTGGCAGTATTCTTTCCTTTTATGAAACACTCTTCTCTAACGATAGTAGAGCCAGTGATGCGGAAATTAATGATTATTGCAAAGTATTAACTAATAATATTCCTGAGGAGAAAATTGGGTTTTTAAGTGAGGAGGTTGGGAAAGATGAAATTAGACGGGCAGTGGATGGCTTGGCGAAAGGCAAGACGCCAGGCTGTGATGGTCTTCCTGCTGAATTTTATGTTAGATTTTGGGATATTATAGGTGTGGAGTTTTCCCGGGTGGTGCAATATGGTTTTACTCATGGGATTTTATCGGTTTCTATGCGTAAGGGGATTGTTACGCTGATTCATAAGAAAGGGGACATGAGGGATATTAAAAATTGGAGGCCCATAACATTGTTAAACAGTGATTACAAAATTATTTCTAAAATTGTGGCTGGTAGACTGGCAGATGTGATAGGTGATATGGTGGGGGAGTATCAGGCATGTGCAGTGCCTGGTAGGAAAATTTCAGATAATTTGCTGCTTCTAAGAGACTTAATTTATCAGGCTAATTTGAATAAGAATGCTCTTTTGTTACAGTCGGTGGACCTGGAGAAAGCCTTTGATAAAATATCACATAGATTTTTGTTCTCTGCTTTAAGTCACCTTGGTGTTCCGGATAAATTATTGATGGTCATTAAGAGTTTTTATTGTGGGGTCAGTAGCCAGATTTTAGTTAATGGGCATGTGAGTTCCAGTTTTAATATTTTATCGGGAGTTAGGCAGGGTTGTCCCCTGTCACCAATTCTTTTTATCTGTGTGGTGGAGGCCCTTTTAAAAAGTGTGCAAGTTGACAAGTGTGTGGCTGGTGTTTTTATTCCTGGGGGATCCGGGGGTCCAGTCAAGTCTTTAAGTTATATGGATGATATTGTTTTTACTTGTGGTTCACAGGCGGATCTCAATAGAGTGAATTTGCACGTAAGGATTTTTTGTTGTGTGGCTGGTATGGCGGTGAATTGGGGAAAGTGCCAGCTTTGTAACTTTGGGAGGCAGGTTGAGGTTAACGTGGCAGGAGTGGAGAGTAGGGAGGAAATTGAGGTTCTTGGTGTCATCTTTGAGAAGGAACTGAAAGGGAAAAGCAGCCTGAAGATTCTAGAAGACAAAATGGATCAGAAGTTGAACTTTTGGAAACTAAGGAACCTGTCGCTGAGAGGGAAAGTGCTGGTAATCAAGTCTGTGATTCTCCCGCTTCTGCTGTACACTGCTTTGATTTTCCCACCTGCTGTGCTTTGGACAAAGAGAGTGACAAGGAAACTGTTTGTGTTTTTTTGGGGATCCAAAATGGAGAAACTAAGAAGAGGAATGGTTATGTGTTCTGTGGAAAATGGGGGTTGTGATTTTCCTAACATTGACTTATTTTTAAGAATGCATTATTTTTTGAACATTTATAAATTATCCCAGTGTAATAACAGGACTGCGGACATGTGCAAATATTTAGCAGGACGGCTTTTCCAGAAATGGAGCTGGTGTGAGAAGGATTTAAGAAAACCAGTTTCGTTTGTGATACCGTTTTTTTATGTGGTGCTTAGGTCCTTCTATGATCAAAATGGGATAAGCTCCATGGTTAGACCGGACAAAAAACTGATTGTCTCAGGTATTAAGAAGAAGGAGATGTTATGTGATGTGCCGTTTTGTAATAATGCACAGTCTGGACAGGTGTGGAAGCTTTTTTTCATGCGTGGAATCAGCAACAGACAGAAGGATGTAACCTGGATGGCGTTGCATGGATGCTTGCCAACAAGGGCTTTTTTGAATGACCGGGGGATAAAGGTTCAAGAACTATGTCCTAGGGAAGGTTGCAATAAGGTGGAAACAATACAGCATATTTTTTGGGACTGTTTTTTTGCTAAAAAAGTTTTTACCTTGTTGTCACGTATGTTTGTTGCTTTAGTTGGTTTTCATTGTTTCGATTTTGAAAGGATTTTAATAGGTCAAGATTTTAAGTACTCGCAAAGGAAGCGGGCAAGCTGGATTATTTTTGTCATATATAAAGAGGTTTTATGGGACGTTCGGAATTTGGTGATTTTTAAAAAGATTGTTTTTTCCCCCATGGAATGCAGAAAGATTTTTCTTGCTAGACTGTTTTATGCCTATTTATTGGATAAAAAGAAGTATGGTGAGACAGCAGCAGAAGCACTCTGGAACTTTTCACATTGGACTTCTTACAGTAAGTAACAGTTAATTGCAGGGTTGTGTTTTTTGGGATTTTGTTTTTGTTTTTCCGAATGATGATTTGAGAACCCGTTATGTGAATATGCGCTATGATGCATAAATTAATGTGGGTCTTAATCTGAGGAAAAAAAAAAAAAAAATCTGTTCTTATCAGTTTAATATCTGATACGTCCCCTATCTGGGGACCATATATTAAATGGATTTTTAGAACAGGGAGATGGAAAAAGAGCTTGCTCTGTCCACTCCACGCATTGACCTGGTATTGCAGTATCTCCAGGACCGGTGCACCCCTTCTTTAATGCAGTTTCTAAAATCAGAAAGAATTGAATTCAATGCTTTTTGTTCATTTTGCTTGTTTGTCGGATTTTGGGATGGACTCTTTGGCTTTGCTTTTCTTCTCCTCATTGGATTTTTCATGTTAAAAGTTGCAGAAGCCAGATGACAAGCTCATTTTGGTTCAACTTCAGCAACTGTGCATTGCATTGCCATGTAATGTAATGTAATGCAATGCTATCTATCTAGCTCTCCCTCTATACTTCCTTTTGGATAAACAGACATATTAGGCAAGCATTTTGGAGCTTTCACCTAAATAACTACAGGTGGTGAGATAAGCTGCACAATATAATTGACCTTTCAGTATATTGTTGCACACACACCATCTATTTAGCAAATGCCCTTGTTATCAACAGCAGCCTTTTAAACTCACCTGAGCTAACAGGTATGTGAGCTGGTTACTCTGCTGCGCTTAAAATTTCTTTTTTGGTTTGCTACAATGCCTTTTCTGAAACGTTGTCTCCCTCTGCTGGAACACTGACTTCTTTCATTTAATGCCTGCAGACTATAAAAGAGAAACCAACCCAAAAAGTTTGGTTGATTAGTCTGTGGCATTCTTTTAAACTGTTGCTTATGGCGGTCTCTGTGAGCTTCTCAGTGACATTCAGCCATCCAGGTATCCCGCCTGCAGTAGACGGAATGTGGCAATGGAACGCTGGCTGCGCGTGTCATAATAGGCTCTGAGCCTTTATATACCTGCGCACAGCAGCAGCCACCTTCAGTCTGCTGCTGGACAGCCAGCAGCAGCAGCAGCAGGAGAGGTAATTAATCAGCAACCCTCCTGCTAAGGGTAGACAGCTGCTCGTTCCACCCCCCCCCCGCCTTAATTGGTTCTCCTCCCTTCCAACGGTGTTGAGGCGGGTGGGAACAGCCGGGGGTTGAGGGTACTGTGCTAAAAGAGGTGGAGTTATGCAGATCTAAAACGCGTGGATTGCAGCAGCAGCAAGCCGAAAAGTGCAGGCATGTGAGGGATCTAGAGGTTGACAGCATGTCTTCTTAACGGGAGTCCAGGTGGCCATCTCCACAAATGGACTTTTCAGAATCCTTGGGTGGCACCGTAGTCGGAAACCAATTCTGGTTATCGCTTCTCGGCCTTTTGGCTAAGATCAAGTGTAGTATCTGTTCTTATCAGTTTAATATCTGATACGTCCCCTATCTGGGGACCATATATTAAATGGATTTTTAGAACAGGGAGATGGAAAAAGAGCTTGCTCTGTCCACTCCACGCATTGACCTGGTATTGCAGTATCTCCAGGACCGGTGCACCCCTTCTTTAATGCAGTTTCTAAAATCAGAAAGAATTGAATTCAATGCTTTTTGTTCATTTTGCTTGTTTGTCGGATTTTGGGATGGACTCTTTGGCTTTGCTTTTCTTCTCCTCATTGGATTTTTCATGTTAAAAGTTGCAGAAGCCAGATGACAAGCTCATTTTGGTTCAACTTCAGCAACTGTGCATTGCATTGCCATGTAATGTAATGTAATGCAATGCTATCTATCTAGCTCTCCCTCTATACTTCCTTTTGGATAAACAGACATATTAGGCAAGCATTTTGGAGCTTTCACCTAAATAACTACAGGTGGTGAGATAAGCTGCACAATATAATTGACCTTTCAGTATATTGTTGCACACACACCATCTATTTAGCAAATGCCCTTGTTATCAACAGCAGCCTTTGAAACTCACCTGAGCTAACAGGTATGTGAGCTGGTTACTCTGCTGCGCTTAAAATTTCTTTTTTGGTTTGCTACAATGCCTTTTCTGAAACGTTGTCTCCCTCTGCTGGAACACTGACTTCTTTCATTTAATGCCTGCAGACTATAAAAGAGAAACCAACCCAAAAAGTTTGGTTGATTAGTCTGTGGCATTCTTTTAAACTGTTGCTTATGGCGGTCTCTGTGAGCTTCTCAGTGACATTCAGCCATCCAGGTATCCCGCCTGCAGTAGACGGAATGTGGCAATGGAACGCTGGCTGCGCGTGTCATAATAGGCTCTGAGCCTTTATATACCTGCGCACAGCAGCAGCCACCTTCAGTCTGCTGCTGGACAGCCAGCAGCAGCAGGAGAGGTAATTAATCAGCAACCCTCCTGCTAAGGGTAGACAGCTGCTCGTTCCACCCCCCCCCCCGCCTTAATTGGTTCTCCTCCCTTCCAACGGTGTTGAGGCGGGTGGGAACAGCCGGGGGTTGAGGGTACTGTGCTAAAGGAGGTGGAGTTATGCAGATCTAAAACGCGTGGATTGCAGCAGCAGCAAGCCGAAAAGTGCAGGCATGTGAGGGATCTAGAGGTTGACAGCATGTCTTCTTAACGGGAGTCCAGGTGGCCATCTCCACAAATGGACTTTTCAGAATCCTTGGGTGGCACCGTAGTCGGAAACCAATTCTGGTTATCGCTTCTCGGCCTTTTGGCTAAGATCAAGTGTAGTATCTGTTCTTATCAGTTTAATATCTGATACGTCCCCTATCTGGGGACCATATATTAAATGGATTTTTAGAACAGGGAGATGGAAAAAGAGCTTGCTCTGTCCACTCCACGCATTGACCTGGTATTGCAGTATCTCCAGGACCGGTGCACCCCTTCTTTAATGCAGTTTCTAAAATCAGAAAGAATTGAATTCAATGCTTTTTGTTCATTTTGCTTGTTTGTCGGATTTTGGGATGGACTCTTTGGCTTTGCTTTTCTTCTCCTCATTGGATTTTTCATGTTAAAAGTTGCAGAAGCCAGATGACAAGCTCATTTTGGTTCAACTTCAGCAACTGTGCATTGCATTGCCATGTAATGTAATGTAATGCAATGCTATCTATCTAGCTCTCCCTCTATACTTCCTTTTGGATAAACAGACATATTAGGCAAGCATTTTGGAGCTTTCACCTAAATAACTACAGGTGGTGAGATAAGCTGCACAATATAATTGACCTTTCAGTATATTGTTGCACACACACCATCTATTTAGCAAATGCCCTTGTTATCAACAGCAGCCTTTTAAACTCACCTGAGCTAACAGGTATGTGAGCTGGTTACTCTGCTGCGCTTAAAATTTCTTTTTTGGTTTGCTACAATGCCTTTTCTGAAACGTTGTCTCCCTCTGCTGGAACACTGACTTCTTTCATTTAATGCCTGCAGACTATAAAAGAGAAACCAACCCAAAAAGTTTGGTTGATTAGTCTGTGGCATTCTTTTAAACTGTTGCTTATGGCGGTCTCTGTGAGCTTCTCAGTGACATTCAGCCATCCAGGTATCCCGCCTGCAGTAGACGGAATGTGGCAATGGAACGCTGGCTGCGCGTGTCATAATAGGCTCTGAGCCTTTATATACCTGCGCACAGCAGCAGCCACCTTCAGTCTGCTGCTGGACAGCCAGCAGCAGCAGCAGCAGGAGAGGTAATTAATCAGCAACCCTCCTGCTAAGGGTAGACAGCTGCTCGTTCCACCCCCCCCCCCGCCTTAATTGGTTCTCCTCCCTTCCAACGGTGTTGAGGCGGGTGGGAACAGCCGGGGGTTGAGGGTACTGTGCTAAAAGAGGTGGAGTTATGCAGATCTAAAACGCGTGGATTGCAGCAGCAGCAAGCCGAAAAGTGCAGGCATGTGAGGGATCTAGAGGTTGACAGCATGTCTTCTTAACGGGAGTCCAGGTGGCCATCTCCACAAATGGACTTTTCAGAATCCTTGGGTGGCACCGTAGTCGGAAACCAATTCTGGTTATCGCTTCTCGGCCTTTTGGCTAAGATCAAGTGTAGTATCTGTTCTTATCAGTTTAATATCTGATACGTCCCCTATCTGGGGACCATATATTAAATGGATTTTTAGAACAGGGAGATGGAAAAAGAGCTTGCTCTGTCCACTCCACGCATTGACCTGGTATTGCAGTATCTCCAGGACCGGTGCACCCCTTCTTTAATGCAGTTTCTAAAATCAGAAAGAATTGAATTCAATGCTTTTTGTTCATTTTGCTTGTTTGTCGGATTTTGGGATGGACTCTTTGGCTTTGCTTTTCTTCTCCTCATTGGATTTTTCATGTTAAAAGTTGCAGAAGCCAGATGACAAGCTCATTTTGGTTCAACTTCAGCAACTGTGCATTGCATTGCCATGTAATGTAATGTAATGCAATGCTATCTATCTAGCTCTCCCTCTATACTTCCTTTTGGATAAACAGACATATTAGGCAAGCATTTTGGAGCTTTCACCTAAATAACTACAGGTGGTGAGATAAGCTGCACAATATAATTGACCTTTCAGTATATTGTTGCACACACACCATCTATTTAGCAAATGCCCTTGTTATCAACAGCAGCCTTTTAAACTCACCTGAGCTAACAGGTATGTGAGCTGGTTACTCTGCTGCGCTTAAAATTTCTTTTTTGGTTTGCTACAATGCCTTTTCTGAAACGTTGTCTCCCTCTGCTGGAACACTGACTTCTTTCATTTAATGCCTGCAGACTATAAAAGAGAAACCAACCCAAAAAGTTTGGTTGATTAGTCTGTGGCATTCTTTTAAACTGTTGCTTATGGCGGTCTCTGTGAGCTTCTCAGTGACATTCAGCCATCCAGGTATCCCGCCTGCAGTAGACGGAATGTGGCAATGGAACGCTGGCTGCGCGTGTCATAATAGGCTCTGAGCCTTTATATACCTGCGCACAGCAGCAGCCACCTTCAGTCTGCTGCTGGACAGCCAGCAGCAGCAGCAGCAGGAGAGGTAATTAATCAGCAACCCTCCTGCTAAGGGTAGACAGCTGCTCGTTCCACCCCCCCCCCGCCTTAATTGGTTCTCCTCCCTTCCAACGGTGTTGAGGCGGGTGGGAACAGCCGGGGGTTGAGGGTACTGTGCTAAAAGAGGTGGAGTTATGCAGATCTAAAACGCGTGGATTGCAGCAGCAGCAAGCCGAAAAGTGCAGGCATGTGAGGGATCTAGAGGTTGACAGCATGTCTTCTTAACGGGAGTCCAGGTGGCCATCTCCACAAATGGACTTTTCAGAATCCTTGGGTGGCACCGTAGTCGGAAACCAATTCTGGTTATCGCTTCTCGGCCTTTTGGCTAAGATCAAGTGTAGTATCTGTTCTTATCAGTTTAATATCTGATACGTCCCCTATCTGGGGACCATATATTAAATGGATTTTTAGAACAGGGAGATGGAAAAAGAGCTTGCTCTGTCCACTCCACGCATTGACCTGGTATTGCAGTATCTCCAGGACCGGTGCACCCCTTCTTTAATGCAGTTTCTAAAATCAGAAAGAATTGAATTCAATGCTTTTTGTTCATTTTGCTTGTTTGTCGGATTTTGGGATGGACTCTTTGGCTTTGCTTTTCTTCTCCTCATTGGATTTTTCATGTTAAAAGTTGCAGAAGCCAGATGACAAGCTCATTTTGGTTCAACTTCAGCAACTGTGCATTGCATTGCCATGTAATGTAATGTAATGCAATGCTATCTATCTAGCTCTCCCTCTATACTTCCTTTTGGATAAACAGACATATTAGGCAAGCATTTTGGAGCTTTCACCTAAATAACTACAGGTGGTGAGATAAGCTGCACAATATAATTGACCTTTCAGTATATTGTTGCACACACACCATCTATTTAGCAAATGCCCTTGTTATCAACAGCAGCCTTTTAAACTCACCTGAGCTAACAGGTATGTGAGCTGGTTACTCTGCTGCGCTTAAAATTTCTTTTTTGGTTTGCTACAATGCCTTTTCTGAAACGTTGTCTCCCTCTGCTGGAACACTGACTTCTTTCATTTAATGCCTGCAGACTATAAAAGAGAAACCAACCCAAAAAGTTTGGTTGATTAGTCTGTGGCATTCTTTTAAACTGTTGCTTATGGCGGTCTCTGTGAGCTTCTCAGTGACATTCAGCCATCCAGGTATCCCGCCTGCATTAGACGGAATGTGGCAATGGAACGCTGGCTGCGCGTGTCATAATAGGCTCTGAGCCTTTATATATATGCGCACAGCAGCAGCCACCTTCAGTCTGCTGCTGGACAGCCAGCAGCAGCAGCAGCAGGAGAGGTAATTAATCAGCAACCCTCCTGCTAAGGGTAGACAGCTGCTCGTTCCACCCCCCCCCCCCGCCTTAATTGGTTCTCCTCCCTTCCAACGGTGTTGAGGCGGGTGGGAACAGCCGGGGGTTGAGGGTACTGTGCTAAAAGAGGTGGAGTTATGCAGATCTAAAACGCGTGGATTGCAGCAGCAGCAAGCCGAAAAGTGCAGGCATGTGAGGGATCTAGAGGTTGACAGCATGTCTTCTTAACGGGAGTCCAGGTGGCCATCTCCACAAATGGACTTTTCAGAATCCTTGGGTGGCACCGTAGTCGGAAACCAATTCTGGTTATCGCTTCTCGGCCTTTTGGCTAAGATCAAGTGTAGTATCTGTTCTTATCAGTTTAATATCTGATACGTCCCCTATCTGGGGACCATATATTAAATGGATTTTTAGAACAGGGAGATGGAAAAAGAGCTTGCTCTGTCCACTCCACGCATTGACCTGGTATTGCAGTATCTCCAGGACCGGTGCACCCCTTCTTTAATGCAGTTTCTAAAATCAGAAAGAATTGAATTCAATGCTTTTTGTTCATTTTGCTTGTTTGTCGGATTTTGGGATGGACTCTTTGGCTTTGCTTTTCTTCTCCTCATTGGATTTTTCATGTTAAAAGTTGCAGAAGCCAGATGACAAGCTCATTTTGGTTCAACTTCAGCAACTGTGCATTGCATTGCCATGTAATGTAATGTAATGCAATGCTATCTATCTAGCTCTCCCTCTATACTTCCTTTTGGATAAACAGACATATTAGGCAAGCATTTTGGAGCTTTCACCTAAATAACTACAGGTGGTGAGATAAGCTGCACAATATAATTGACCTTTCAGTATATTGTTGCACACACACCATCTATTTAGCAAATGCCCTTGTTATCAACAGCAGCCTTTTAAACTCACCTGAGCTAACAGGTATGTGAGCTGGTTACTCTGCTGCGCTTAAAATTTCTTTTTTGGTTTGCTACAATGCCTTTTCTGAAACGTTGTCTCCCTCTGCTGGAACACTGACTTCTTTCATTTAATGCCTGCAGACTATAAAAGAGAAACCAACCCAAAAAGTTTGGTTGATTAGTCTGTGGCATTCTTTTAAACTGTTGCTTATGGCGGTCTCTGTGAGCTTCTCAGTGACATTCAGCCATCCAGGTATCCCGCCTGCAGTAGACGGAATGTGGCAATGGAACGCTGGCTGCGCGTGTCATAATAGGCTCTGAGCCTTTATATACCTGCGCACAGCAGCAGCCACCTTCAGTCTGCTGCTGGACAGCCAGCAGCAGCAGCAGCAGGAGAGGTAATTAATCAGCAACCCTCCTGCTAAGGGTAGACAGCTGCTCGTTCCACCCCCCCCCCCGCCTTAATTGGTTCTCCTCCCTTCCAACGGTGTTGAGGCGGGTGGGAACAGCCGGGGGTTGAGGGTACTGTGCTAAAAGAGGTGGAGTTATGCAGATCTAAAACGCGTGGATTGCAGCAGCAGCAAGCCGAAAAGTGCAGGCATGTGAGGGATCTAGAGGTTGACAGCATGTCTTCTTAACGGGAGTCCAGGTGGCCATCTCCACAAATGGACTTTTCAGAATCCTTGGGTGGCACCGTAGTCGGAAACCAATTCTGGTTATCGCTTCTCGGCCTTTTGGCTAAGATCAAGTGTAGTATCTGTTCTTATCAGTTTAATATCTGATACGTCCCCTATCTGGGGACCATATATTAAATGGATTTTTAGAACAGGGAGATGGAAAAAGAGCTTGCTCTGTCCACTCCACGCATTGACCTGGTATTGCAGTATCTCCAGGACCGGTGCACCCCTTCTTTAATGCAGTTTCTAAAATCAGAAAGAATTGAATTCAATGCTTTTTGTTCATTTTGCTTGTTTGTCGGATTTTGGGATGGACTCTTTGGCTTTGCTTTTCTTCTCCTCATTGGATTTTTCATGTTAAAAGTTGCAGAAGCCAGATGACAAGCTC
Source organism: Phyllobates terribilis (assembly GCF_046119375.1). Taxonomy (NCBI): domain Eukaryota; kingdom Metazoa; phylum Chordata; class Amphibia; order Anura; family Dendrobatidae; genus Phyllobates; species Phyllobates terribilis. Next base: position 7,882,273 of record NW_027362800.1, on the reverse strand, counting down.
ATTTTGGTTCAACTTCAGCAACTGTGCATTGCATTGCCATGTAATGTAATGTAATGCAATGCTATCTATCTAGCTCTCCCTCTATACTTCCTTTTGGATAAACAGACATATTAGGCAAGCATTTTGGAGCTTTCACCTAAATAACTACAGGTGGTGAGATAAGCTGCACAATATAATTGACCTTTCAGTATATTGTTGCACACACACCATCTATTTAGCAAATGCCCTTGTTATCAACAGCAGCCTTTTAAACTCACCTGAGCTAACAGGTATGTGAGCTGGTTACTCTGCTGCGCTTAAAATTTCTTTTTTGGTTTGCTACAATGCCTTTTCTGAAACGTTGTCTCCCTCTGCTGGAACACTGACTTCTTTCATTTAATGCCTGCAGACTATAAAAGAGAAACCAACCCAAAAAGTTTGGTTGATTAGTCTGTGGCATTCTTTTAAACTGTTGCTTATGGCGGTCTCTGTGAGCTTCTCAGTGACATTCAGCCATCCAGGTATCCCGCCTGCAGTAGACGGAATGTGGCAATGGAACGCTGGCTGCGCGTGTCATAATAGGCTCTGAGCCTTTATATACCTGCGCACAGCAGCAGCCACCTTCAGTCTGCTGCTGGACAGCCAGCAGCAGCAGCAGCAGGAGAGGTAATTAATCAGCAACCCTCCTGCTAAGGGTAGACAGCTGCTCGTTCCACCCCCCCCCCCCCGCCTTAATTGGTTCTCCTCCCTTCCAACGGTGTTGAGGCGGGTGGGAACAGCCGGGGGTTGAGGGTACTGTGCTAAAAGAGGTGGAGTTATGCAGATCTAAAACGCGTGGATTGCAGCAGCAGCAAGCCGAAAAGTGCAGGCATGTGAGGGATCTAGAGGTTGACAGCATGTCTTCTTAACGGGAGTCCAGGTGGCCATCTCCACAAATGGACTTTTCAGAATCCTTGGGTGGCACCGTAGTCGGAAACCAATTCTGGTTATCGCTTCTCGGCCTTTTGGCTAAGATCAAGTGTAGTATCTGTTCTTATCAGTTTAATATCTGATACGTCCCCTATCTGGGGACCATATATTAAATGGATTTTTAGAACAGGGAGATGGAAAAAGAGCTTGCTCTGTCCACTCCACGCATTGACCTGGTATTGCAGTATCTCCAGGACCGGTGCACCCCTTCTTTAATGCAGTTTCTAAAATCAGAAAGAATTGAATTCAATGCTTTTTGTTCATTTTGCTTGTTTGTCGGATTTTGGGATGGACTCTTTGGCTTTGCTTTTCTTCTCCTCATTGGATTTTTCATGTTAAAAGTTGCAGAAGCCAGATGACAAGCTCATTTTGGTTCAACTTCAGCAACTGTGCATTGCATTGCCATGTAATGTAATGTAATGCAATGCTATCTATCTAGCTCTCCCTCTATACTTCCTTTTGGATAAACAGACATATTAGGCAAGCATTTTGGAGCTTTCACCTAAATAACTACAGGTGGTGAGATAAGCTGCACAATATAATTGACCTTTCAGTATATTGTTGCACACACACCATCTATTTAGCAAATGCCCTTGTTATCAACAGCAGCCTTTTAAACTCACCTGAGCTAACAGGTATGTGAGCTGGTTACTCTGCTGCGCTTAAAATTTCTTTTTTGGTTTGCTACAATGCCTTTTCTGAAACGTTGTCTCCCTCTGCTGGAACACTGACTTCTTTCATTTAATGCCTGCAGACTATAAAAGAGAAACCAACCCAAAAAGTTTGGTTGATTAGTCTGTGGCATTCTTTTAAACTGTTGCTTATGGCGGTCTCTGTGAGCTTCTCAGTGACATTCAGCCATCCAGGTATCCCGCCTGCAGTAGACGGAATGTGGCAATGGAACGCTGGCTGCGCGTGTCATAATAGGCTCTGAGCCTTTATATACCTGCGCACAGCAGCAGCCACCTTCAGTCTGCTGCTGGACAGCCAGCAGCAGCAGCATCAGGAGAGGTAATTAATCAGCAACCCTCCTGCTAAGGGTAGACAGCTGCTCGTTCCACCCCCCCCCCCGCCTTAATTGGTTCTCCTCCCTTCCAACGGTGTTGAGGCGGGTGGGAACAGCCGGGGGTTGAGGGTACTGTGCTAAAAGAGGTGGAGTTATGCAGATCTAAAACGCGTGGATTGCAGCAGCAGCAAGCCGAAAAGTGCAGGCATGTGAGGGATCTAGAGGTTGACAGCATGTCTTCTTAACGGGAGTCCAGGTGGCCATCTCCACAAATGGACTTTTCAGAATCCTTGGGTGGCACCGTAGTCGGAAACCAATTCTGGTTATCGCTTCTCGGCCTTTTGGCTAAGATCAAGTGTAGTATCTGTTCTTATCAGTTTAATATCTGATACGTCCCCTATCTGGGGACCATATATTAAATGGATTTTTAGAACAGGGAGATGGAAAAAGAGCTTGCTCTGTCCACTCCACGCATTGACCTGGTATTGCAGTATCTCCAGGACCGGTGCACCCCTTCTTTAATGCAGTTTCTAAAATCAGAAAGAATTGAATTCAATGCTTTTTGTTCATTTTGCTTGTTTGTCGGATTTTGGGATGGACTCTTTGGCTTTGCTTTTCTTCTCCTCATTGGATTTTTCATGTTAAAAGTTGCAGAAGCCAGATGACAAGCTCATTTTGGTTCAACTTCATCAACTGTGCATTGCATTGCCATGTAATGTAATGTAATGCAATGCTATCTATCTAGCTCTCCCTCTATACTTCCTTTTGGATAAACAGACATATTAGGCAAGCATTTTGGAGCTTTCACCTAAATAACTACAGGTGGTGAGATAAGCTGCACAATATAATTGACCTTTCAGTATATTGTTGCACACACACCATCTATTTAGCAAATGCCCTTGTTATCAACAGCAGCCTTTTAAACTCACCTGAGCTAACAGGTATGTGAGCTGGTTACTCTGCTGCGCTTAAAATTTCTTTTTTGGTTTGCTACAATGCCTTTTCTGAAACGTTGTCTCCCTCTGCTGGAACACTGACTTCTTTCATTTAATGCCTGCAGACTATAAAAGAGAAACCAACCCAAAAAGTTTGGTTGATTAGTCTGTGGCATTCTTTTAAACTGTTGCTTATGGCGGTCTCTGTGAGCTTCTCAGTGACATTCAGCCATCCAGGTATCCCGCCTGCAGTAGACGGAATGTGGCAATGGAACGCTGGCTGCGCGTGTCATAATAGGCTCTGAGCCTTTATATACCTGCGCACAGCAGCAGCCACCTTCAGTCTGCTGCTGGACAGCCAGCAGCAGCAGCAGGAGAGGTAATTAATCAGCAACCCTCCTGCTAAGGGTAGACAGCTGCTCGTTCCACCCCCCCCCCGCCTTAATTGGTTCTCCTCCCTTCCAACGGTGTTGAGGCGGGTGGGAACAGCCGGGGGTTGAGGGTACTGTGCTAAAAGAGGTGGAGTTATGCAGATCTAAAACGCGTGGATTGCAGCAGCAGCAAGCCGAAAAGTGCAGGCATGTGAGGGATCTAGAGGTTGACAGCATGTCTTCTTAACGGGAGTCCAGGTGGCCATCTCCACAAATGGACTTTTCAGAATCCTTGGGTGGCACCGTAGTCGGAAACCAATTCTGGTTATCGCTTCTCGGCCTTTTGGCTAAGATCAAGTGTAGTATCTGTTCTTATCAGTTTAATATCTGATACGTCCCCTATCTGGGGACCATATATTAAATGGATTTTTAGAACAGGGAGATGGAAAAAGAGCTTGCTCTGTCCACTCCACGCATTGACCTGGTATTGCAGTATCTCCAGGACCGGTGCACCCCTTCTTTAATGCAGTTTCTAAAATCAGAAAGAATTGAATTCAATGCTTTTTGTTCATTTTGCTTGTTTGTCGGATTTTGGGATGGACTCTTTGGCTTTGCTTTTCTTCTCCTCATTGGATTTTTCATGTTAAAAGTTGCAGAAGCCAGATGACAAGCTCATTTTGGTTCAACTTCAGCAACTGTGCATTGCATTGCCATGTAATGTAATGTAATGCAATGCTATCTATCTAGCTCTCCCTCTATACTTCCTTTTGGATAAACAGACATATTAGGCAAGCATTTTGGAGCTTTCACCTAAATAACTACAGGTGGTGAGATAAGCTGCACAATATAATTGACCTTTCAGTATATTGTTGCACACACACCATCTATTTAGCAAATGCCCTTGTTATCAACAGCAGCCTTTTAAACTCACCTGAGCTAACAGGTATGTGAGCTGGTTACTCTGCTGCGCTTAAAATTTCTTTTTTGGTTTGCTACAATGCCTTTTCTGAAACGTTGTCTCCCTCTGCTGGAACACTGACTTCTTTCATTTAATGCCTGCAGACTATAAAAGAGAAACCAACCCAAAAAGTTTGGTTGATTAGTCTGTGGCATTCTTTTAAACTGTTGCTTATGGCGGTCTCTGTGAGCTTCTCAGTGACATTCAGCCATCCAGGTATCCCGCCTGCAGTAGACGGAATGTGGCAATGGAACGCTGGCTGCGCGTGTCATAATAGGCTCTGAGCCTTTATATACCTGCGCACAGCAGCAGCCACCTTCAGTCTGCTGCTGGACAGCCAGCAGCAGCAGCAGCAGGAGATTTAATTAATCAGCAACCCTCCTGCTAAGGGTAGACAGCTGCTCGTTCCACCCCCCCCCCCCGCCTTAATTGGTTCTCCTCCCTTCCAACGGTGTTGAGGCGGGTGGGAACAGCCGGGGGTTGAGGGTACTGTGCTAAAAGAGGTGGAGTTATGCAGATCTAAAACGCGTGGATTGCAGCAGCAGCAAGCCGAAAAGTGCAGGCATGTGAGGGATCTAGAGGTTGACAGCATGTCTTCTTAACGGGAGTCCAGGTGGCCATCTCCACAAATGGACTTTTCAGAATCCTTGGGTGGCACCGTAGTCGGAAACCAATTCTGGTTATCGCTTCTCGGCCTTTTGGCAAGATCAGTGGTGGTTTTCTGCTGCTGGTGTTGTTTGGAGGGCAGTTGTGACTGGGGTTCCCCCTTGTGGGGCCCTAGTGTGCGATTGAGCGGCGATTGTGTTTATCTGCTGTAAAAATGGTGGAGAAAACACGTGGATTAGAGGACTCGGTCCGTCTGAAGGTGGCTGCAGGTCATGAAGGAGAAATCGGTTTGGACCAAGTTTGCGTTGATGTCTTGAAGAACATTAATGACTTGAAGGTAACGGATGTATTGGCACTGCAGGATTTTCAGAAACAAGGAATTTATGATATCACTTTTGTTTCTTTGAGTATTTGCCAGAGAGTCTACATGGAGTTGGTACGAATGAAGGAAGAAAAGGAATTGAAATGCCTAGAGTTTATTGCACTGGAACCTCTGTTCCAGCAGACATATAAGTATGTGGTTGTGCACATGTATAACCCTAAAGTTCCGGATGAGACTGTTTCCAATTTTTTAGCTCGGTATTGTAGTGAGGTTAAATTTTTGGGAAGAATGAAGAACAAATACAATTATCTAAATGGCAAGAGGAGATATGTTGTAAAACTGAGACCGGATGATAGAGCTATTGGGGGTGCCAAGAGCATTCCTGCACAGTTTTCTATCGTAGGAGAAAGGGGATTTTGTTTTTATAATGGACAGATGGAATATTGTAGGAAGTGTCATGAGTTTGGACATGTTCAGAAAGATTGTCCAGTGCAAGGTGATGTTTGTAGAGGTTGTGGGAAATCTGGGCATGTGGCAAGTGGTTGCCCAATGAATAAGGTGTGTGATTTGTGTGGACATGCAGATCACCTTGCAAGGAAATGTAGATTGTGGGCTCAGATTCCTAGGTCACAGATGGACGCTGAAGAGAGGCAGAAGAAGACTCGGCAGGAAAGTGGGGAGGAGGGCGAAGGCTCAGACTCAGAGGGGGAAAGCCAAAAACAAGATGGTGGTAGGGGAAGAGACCATGCGGTGCCCAAGATGGAGGAAAAGGGGCGGAGCCAGAAGAAAGTTGGTTTGAGGGAGGGGCTGGAAGTAATAAACAAAGTAGCTGATGTGCATGGCCCGGGTGATGGGATGGATTTGTCTAATATGGCGGAGTCAGTGAATCCTGTTTTGGGAAGAGATGGGGGTGAGGAAATGGAGGTTTTGGAGGAGGAGGATTCTGATTCGGATGGAACTATAACCCCTCAGCAGCGTGATAGGGTTAACAGTGATTGGAGTGAAAATGAGGAGGAAGATGATGGCAAGGAGGAGAGTTATGCCTCCGTGATTAAAAGAAGTAAGGTGGAGGGGTGTTGGTCTGGGGGGCAGGAAGATCCAGTCTCCCTAAGACCAGGTTATTCTAACAGGGACTCGAGTTCTGAGTCGCCTGATATACGTAGAAAAGTGGGTGGCAGGAGTGGGTTTTCTCCTGGTTCATGATGGATCGGGTATGGTGGAGATTTTTTCCTGTTGTTATGATGGCGTTGTGTGTTGCTTCTCTGAATGTACGAGGGATTGGTTCTGCTTGTAGGAGAGCAGGGATACTGGAGTACATTGAGAGTGTGAATGCAGATATTGTCTGTCTGCAGGAATGTGTAATTAAATCTGCCCCGCATGAGAGTGAGTGGAATAAGGGGCAATCTTTTTGGTCCCCATGCTCAGAAAACAGGAATGAAGGGGTGGGCATTTTACTGTGTAATTCCAGTCTAAAGGTTTTAGAGTTTAAAGTAATCATACCTGGGAGATGTTTGTTTTTATTAGTGGATTTTTTAGGTCAGCGGGTACGGGTTTTTAATGTTTATGCCCCTGCTGATAAACAAGCAAGAGTTGGGTTTTTGGAGTCTCTAAAGTTGTTTTTACCAGGCAGAGACTTCACTATAGTGGCTGGAGATTTTAATTGTGTCAGATCCGCAAAAGATCGTAAGAGCTCTACGGAAGGTAGGACTGATGTTACGTCTAATATTTTAAATCAGATTGTGCAGGATTTACGCTACACGGATGCTGGTCTGATGGTTGGGCCAAGTGATAAGTTCACATACATATCAGATAGTGGACGTAGTGTTTCCCGAATTGACTATGTTTTTATGTCTGAAGGGATTAAGGTGGCCAAGTGCAATCACGTGATGACGACTTTTTCTGACCACAAGATGATAGTGGTAGATCTGTGTATAGCTGAGTCCCTGGCTTTTGGAAAGGGACTCTGGAAGCTGAACGTAAGCCTGCTGGAAGAGGAGAGTGTTAAGGTTGGTTTTAATAAAGTGTTTTTGTCTTGTGTGTCTGAACAGCACCTTTTTAAAGATTTGCTAGAGTGGTGGGACTGGGCTAAGGAGAAATTTGCATGTTATTTTAAAGGGGTGTGTTTTAGGAGAGCGAAAGCCAAAAGGGATCATGATGCTGCTGTTATTTCAAAATTGGAAGTACTCCATAAGTTTAAGAGAGCGGGGATGGAGGTGGATAAAGAGATTGCAGATTTGAAGGACGAACTGAAGAAGATACTTATTGAAAAAGGGAAGACTATTATGTTTAAGGCAAAAATAAAGCACATGGAGGAAAATGAGCAATGTTCGAGATACTTTTTTAAAAAATGTTTTAAACCTAAAGGGGTTTTTAAGTCTGTTTTTTCTCCTGCAGGGGAGGTATCTGGGGATGAGATGATTGGCAGTATTCTTTCCTTTTATGAAACACTCTTCTCTAACGATAGTAGAGCCAGTGATGCGGAAATTAATGATTATTGCAAAGTATTAACTAATAATATTCCTGAGGAGAAAATTGGGTTTTTAAGTGAGGAGGTTGGGAAAGATGAAATTAGACGGGCAGTGGATGGCTTGGCGAAAGGCAAGACGCCAGGCTGTGATGGTCTTCCTGCTGAATTTTATGTTAGATTTTGGGATATTATAGGTGTGGAGTTTTCCCGGGTGGTGCAATATGGTTTTACTCATGGGATTTTATCGGTTTCTATGCGTAAGGGGATTGTTACGCTGATTCATAAGAAAGGGGATATGAGGGATATTAAAAATTGGAGGCCCATAACATTGTTAAACAGTGATTACAAAATTATTTCTAAAATTGTGGCTGGTAGACTGGCAGATGTGATAGGTGATATGGTGGGGGAGTATCAGGCATGTGCAGTGCCTGGTAGGAAAATTTCAGATAATTTGCTGCTTCTAAGAGACTTAATTTATCAGGCTAATTTGAATAAGAATGCTCTTTTGTTACAGTCGGTGGACCTGGAGAAAGCCTTTGATAAAATATCACATAGATTTTTGTTCTCTGCTTTAAGTCACCTTGGTGTTCCGGATAAATTATTGATGGTCATTAAGAGTTTTTATTGTGGGGTCAGTAGCCAGATTTTAGTTAATGGGCATGTGAGTTCCAGTTTTAATATTTTATCGGGAGTTAGGCAGGGTTGTCCCCTGTCACCAATTCTTTTTATCTGTGTGGTGGAGGCCCTTTTAAAAAGTGTGCAAGTTGACAAGTGTGTGGCTGGTGTTTTTATTCCTGGGGGATCCGGGGGTCCAGTCAAGTCTTTAAGTTATATGGATGATATTGTTTTTACTTGTGGTTCACAGGCGGATCTCAATAGAGTGAATTTGCACGTAAGGATTTTTTGTTGTGTGGCTGGTATGGCGGTGAATTGGGGAAAGTGCCAGCTTTGTAACTTTGGGAGGCAGGTTGAGGTTAACGTGGCAGGAGTGGAGAGTAGGGAGGAAATTGAGGTTCTTGGTGTCATCTTTGAGAAGGAACTGAAAGGGAAAAGCAGCCTGAAGATTCTAGAAGACAAAATGGATCAGAAGTTGAACTTTTGGAAACTAAGGAACCTGTCGCTGAGAGGGAAAGTGCTGGTAATCAAGTCTGTGATTCTCCCGCTTCTGCTGTACACTGCTTTGATTTTCCCACCTGCTGTGCTTTGGACAAAGAGAGTGACAAGGAAACTGTTTGTGTTTTTTTGGGGATCCAAAATGGAGAAACTAAGAAGAGGAATGGTTATGTGTTCTGTGGAAAATGGGGGTTGTGATTTTCCTAACATTGACTTATTTTTAAGAATGCATTATTTTTTGAACATTTATAAATTATCCCAGTGTAATAACAGGACTGCGGACATGTGCAAATATTTAGCAGGACGGCTTTTCCAGAAATGGAGCTGGTGTGAGAAGGATTTAAGAAAACCAGTTTCGTTTGTGATACCGTTTTTTTATGTGGTGCTTAGGTCCTTCTATGATCAAAATGGGATAAGCTCCATGGTTAGACCGGACAAAAAACTGATTGTCTCAGGTATTAAGAAGAAGGAGATGTTATGTGATGTGCCGTTTTGTAATAATGCACAGTCTGGACAGGTGTGGAAGCTTTTTTTCATGCGTGGAATCAGCAACAGACAGAAGGATGTAACCTGGATGGCGTTGCATGGATGCTTGCCAACAAGGGCTTTTTTGAATGACCGGGGGATAAAGGTTCAAGAACTATGTCCTAGGGAAGGTTGCAATAAGGTGGAAACAATACAGCATATTTTTTGGGACTGTTTTTTTGCTAAAAAAGTTTTTACCTTGTTGTCACGTATGTTTGTTGCTTTAGTTGGTTTTCATTGTTTCGATTTTGAAAGGATTTTAATAGGTCAAGATTTTAAGTACTCGCAAAGGAAGCGGGCAAGCTGGATTATTTTTGTCATATATAAAGAGGTTTTATGGGACGTTCGGAATTTGGTGATTTTTAAAAAGATTGTTTTTTCCCCCATGGAATGCAGAAAGATTTTTCTTGCTAGACTGTTTTATGCCTATTTATTGGATAAAAAGAAGTATGGTGAGACAGCAGCAGAAGCACTCTGGAACTTTTCACATTGGACTTCTTACAGTAAGTAACAGTTAATTGCAGGGTTGTGTTTTTTGGGATTTTGTTTTTGTTTTTCCGAATGATGATTTGAGAACCCGTTATGTGAATATGCGCTATGATGCATAAATTAATGTGGGTCTTAATCTGAGGAAAAAAAAAAAAAAAATCTGTTCTTATCAGTTTAATATCTGATACGTCCCCTATCTGGGGACCATATATTAAATGGATTTTTAGAACAGGGAGATGGAAAAAGAGCTTGCTCTGTCCACTCCACGCATTGACCTGGTATTGCAGTATCTCCAGGACCGGTGCACCCCTTCTTTAATGCAGTTTCTAAAATCAGAAAGAATTGAATTCAATGCTTTTTGTTCATTTTGCTTGTTTGTCGGATTTTGGGATGGACTCTTTGGCTTTGCTTTTCTTCTCCTCATTGGATTTTTCATGTTAAAAGTTGCAGAAGCCAGATGACAAGCTCATTTTGGTTCAACTTCAGCAACTGTGCATTGCATTGCCATGTAATGTAATGTAATGCAATGCTATCTATCTAGCTCTCCCTCTATACTTCCTTTTGGATAAACAGACATATTAGGCAAGCATTTTGGAGCTTTCACCTAAATAACTACAGGTGGTGAGATAAGCTGCACAATATAATTGACCTTTCAGTATATTGTTGCACACACACCATCTATTTAGCAAATGCCCTTGTTATCAACAGCAGCCTTTTAAACTCACCTGAGCTAACAGGTATGTGAGCTGGTTACTCTGCTGCGCTTAAAATTTCTTTTTTGGTTTGCTACAATGCCTTTTCTGAAACGTTGTCTCCCTCTGCTGGAACACTGACTTCTTTCATTTAATGCCTGCAGACTATAAAAGAGAAACCAACCCAAAAAGTTTGGTTGATTAGTCTGTGGCATTCTTTTAAACTGTTGCTTATGGCGGTCTCTGTGAGCTTCTCAGTGACATTCAGCCATCCAGGTATCCCGCCTGCAGTAGACGGAATGTGGCAATGGAACGCTGGCTGCGCGTGTCATAATAGGCTCTGAGCCTTTATATACCTGCGCACAGCAGCAGCCACCTTCAGTCTGCTGCTGGACAGCCAGCAGCAGCAGCAGCAGGAGATTTAATTAATCAGCAACCCTCCTGCTAAGGGTAGACAGCTGCTCGTTCCACCCCCCCCCCCCGCCTTAATTGGTTCTCCTCCCTTCCAACGGTGTTGAGGCGGGTGGGAACAGCCGGGGGTTGAGGGTACTGTGCTAAAAGAGGTGGAGTTATGCAGATCTAAAACGCGTGGATTGCAGCAGCAGCAAGCCGAAAAGTGCAGGCATGTGAGGGATCTAGAGGTTGACAGCATGTCTTCTTAACGGGAGTCCAGGTGGCCATCTCCACAAATGGACTTTTCAGAATCCTTGGGTGGCACCGTAGTCGGAAACCAATTCTGGTTATCGCTTCTCGGCCTTTTGGCAAGATCAGTGGTGGTTTTCTGCTGCTGGTGTTGTTTGGAGGGCAGTTGTGACTGGGGTTCCCCCTTGTGGGGCCCTAGTGTGCGATTGAGCGGCGATTGTGTTTATCTGCTGTAAAAATGGTGGAGAAAACACGTGGATTAGAGGACTCGGTCCGTCTGAAGGTGGCTGCAGGTCATGAAGGAGAAATCGGTTTGGACCAAGTTTGCGTTGATGTCTTGAAGAACATTAATGACTTGAAGGTAACGGATGTATTGGCACTGCAGGATTTTCAGAAACAAGGAATTTATGATATCACTTTTGTTTCTTTGAGTATTTGCCAGAGAGTCTACATGGAGTTGGTACGAATGAAGGAAGAAAAGGAATTGAAATGCCTAGAGTTTATTGCACTGGAACCTCTGTTCCAGCAGACATATAAGTATGTGGTTGTGCACATGTATAACCCTAAAGTTCCGGATGAGACTGTTTCCAATTTTTTAGCTCGGTATTGTAGTGAGGTTAAATTTTTGGGAAGAATGAAGAACAAATACAATTATCTAAATGGCAAGAGGAGATATGTTGTAAAACTGAGACCGGATGATAGAGCTATTGGGGGTGCCAAGAGCATTCCTGCACAGTTTTCTATCGTAGGAGAAAGGGGATTTTGTTTTTATAATGGACAGATGGAATATTGTAGGAAGTGTCATGAGTTTGGACATGTTCAGAAAGATTGTCCAGTGCAAGGTGATGTTTGTAGAGGTTGTGGGAAATCTGGGCATGTGGCAAGTGGTTGCCCAATGAATAAGGTGTGTGATTTGTGTGGACATGCAGATCACCTTGCAAGGAAATGTAGATTGTGGGCTCAGATTCCTAGGTCACAGGTGGACGCTGAAGAGAGGCAGAAGAAGACTCGGCAGGAAAGTGGGGAGGAGGGCGAAGGCTCAGACTCAGAGGGGGAAAGCCAAAAACAAGATGGTGGTAGGGGAAGAGACCATGCGGTGCCCAAGATGGAGGAAAAGGGGCGGAGCCAGAAGAAAGTTGGTTTGAGGGAGGGGCTGGAAGTAATAAACAAAGTAGCTGATGTGCATGGCCCGGGTGATGGGATGGATTTGTCTAATATGGCGGAGTCAGTGAATCCTGTTTTGGGAAGAGATGGGGGTGAGGAAATGGAGGTTTTGGAGGAGGAGGATTCTGATTCGGATGGAACTATAACCCCTCAGCAGCGTGATAGGGTTAACAGTGATTGGAGTGAAAATGAGGAGGAAGATGATGGCAAGGAGGAGAGTTATGCCTCCGTGATTAAAAGAAGTAAGGTGGAGGGGTGTTGGTCTGGGGGGCAGGAAGATCCAGTCTCCCTAAGACCAGGTTATTCTAACAGGGACTCGAGTTCTGAGTCGCCTGATATACGTAGAAAAGTGGGTGGCAGGAGTGGGTTTTCTCCTGGTTCATGATGGATCGGGTATGGTGGAGATTTTTTCCTGTTGTTATGATGGCGTTGTGTGTTGCTTCTCTGAATGTACGAGGGATTGGTTCTGCTTGTAGGAGAGCAGGGATACTGGAGTACATTGAGAGTGTGAATGCAGATATTGTCTGTCTGCAGGAATGTGTAATTAAATCTGCCCCGCATGAGAGTGAGTGGAATAAGGGGCAATCTTTTTGGTCCCCATGCTCAGAAAACAGGAATGAAGGGGTGGGCATTTTACTGTGTAATTCCAGTCTAAAGGTTTTAGAGTTTAAAGTAATCATACCTGGGAGATGTTTGTTTTTATTAGTGGATTTTTTAGGTCAGCGGGTACGGGTTTTTAATGTTTATGCCCCTGCTGATAAACAAGCAAGAGTTGGGTTTTTGGAGTCTCTAAAGTTGTTTTTACCAGGCAGAGACTTCACTATAGTGGCTGGAGATTTTAATTGTGTCAGATCCGCAAAAGATCGTAAGAGCTCTACGGAAGGTAGGACTGATGTTACGTCTAATATTTTAAATCAGATTGTGCAGGATTTACGCTACACGGATGCTGGTCTGATGGTTGGGCCAAGTGATAAGTTCACATACATATCAGATAGTGGACGTAGTGTTTCCCGAATTGACTATGTTTTTATGTCTGAAGGGATTAAGGTGGCCAAGTGCAATCACGTGATGACGACTTTTTCTGACCACAAGATGATAGTGGTAGATCTGTGTATAGCTGAGTCCCTGGCTTTTGGAAAGGGACTCTGGAAGCTGAACGTAAGCCTGCTGGAAGAGGAGAGTGTTAAGGTTGGTTTTAATAAAGTGTTTTTGTCTTGTGTGTCTGAACAGCACCTTTTTAAAGATTTGCTAGAGTGGTGGGACTGGGCTAAGGAGAAATTTGCATGTTATTTTAAAGGGGTGTGTTTTAGGAGAGCGAAAGCCAAAAGGGATCATGATGCTGCTGTTATTTCAAAATTGGAAGTACTCCATAAGTTTAAGAGAGCGGGGATGGAGGTGGATAAAGAGATTGCAGATTTGAAGGACGAACTGAAGAAGATACTTATTGAAAAAGGGAAGACTATTATGTTTAAGGCAAAAATAAAGCACATGGAGGAAAATGAGCAATGTTCGAGATACTTTTTTAAAAAATGTTTTAAACCTAAAGGGGTTTTTAAGTCTGTTTTTTCTCCTGCAGGGGAGGTATCTGGGGATGAGATGATTGGCAGTATTCTTTCCTTTTATGAAACACTCTTCTCTAACGATAGTAGAGCCAGTGATGCGGAAATTAATGATTATTGCAAAGTATTAACTAATAATATTCCTGAGGAGAAAATTGGGTTTTTAAGTGAGGAGGTTGGGAAAGATGAAATTAGACGGGCAGTGGATGGCTTGGCGAAAGGCAAGACGCCAGGCTGTGATGGTCTTCCTGCTGAATTTTATGTTAGATTTTGGGATATTATAGGTGTGGAGTTTTCCCGGGTGGTGCAATATGGTTTTACTCATGGGATTTTATCGGTTTCTATGCGTAAGGGGATTGTTACGCTGATTCATAAGAAAGGGGATATGAGGGATATTAAAAATTGGAGGCCCATAACATTGTTAAACAGTGATTACAAAATTATTTCTAAAATTGTGGCTGGTAGACTGGCAGATGTGATAGGTGATATGGTGGGGGAGTATCAGGCATGTGCAGTGCCTGGTAGGAAAATTTCAGATAATTTGCTGCTTCTAAGAGACTTAATTTATCAGGCTAATTTGAATAAGAATGCTCTTTTGTTACAGTCGGTGGACCTGGAGAAAGCCTTTGATAAAATATCACATAGATTTTTGTTCTCTGCTTTAAGTCACCTTGGTGTTCCGGATAAATTATTGATGGTCATTAAGAGTTTTTATTGTGGGGTCAGTAGCCAGATTTTAGTTAATGGGCATGTGAGTTCCAGTTTTAATATTTTATCGGGAGTTAGGCAGGGTTGTCCCCTGTCACCAATTCTTTTTATCTGTGTGGTGGAGGCCCTTTTAAAAAGTGTGCAAGTTGACAAGTGTGTGGCTGGTGTTTTTATTCCTGGGGGATCCGGGGGTCCAGTCAAGTCTTTAAGTTATATGGATGATATTGTTTTTACTTGTGGTTCACAGGCGGATCTCAATAGAGTGAATTTGCACGTAAGGATTTTTTGTTGTGTGGCTGGTATGGCGGTGAATTGGGGAAAGTGCCAGCTTTGTAACTTTGGGAGGCAGGTTGAGGTTAACGTGGCAGGAGTGGAGAGTAGGGAGGAAATTGAGGTTCTTGGTGTCATCTTTGAGAAGGAACTGAAAGGGAAAAGCAGCCTGAAGATTCTAGAAGACAAAATGGATCAGAAGTTGAACTTTTGGAAACTAAGGAACCTGTCGCTGAGAGGGAAAGTGCTGGTAATCAAGTCTGTGATTCTCCCGCTTCTGCTGTACACTGCTTTGATTTTCCCACCTGCTGTGCTTTGGACAAAGAGAGTGACAAGGAAACTGTTTGTGTTTTTTTGGGGATCCAAAATGGAGAAACTAAGAAGAGGAATGGTTATGTGTTCTGTGGAAAATGGGGGTTGTGATTTTCCTAACATTGACTTATTTTTAAGAATGCATTATTTTTTGAACATTTATAAATTATCCCAGTGTAATAACAGGACTGCGGACATGTGCAAATATTTAGCAGGACGGCTTTTCCAGAAATGGAGCTGGTGTGAGAAGGATTTAAGAAAACCAGTTTCGTTTGTGATACCGTTTTTTTATGTGGTGCTTAGGTCCTTCTATGATCAAAATGGGATAAGCTCCATGGTTAGACCGGACAAAAAACTGATTGTCTCAGGTATTAAGAAGAAGGAGATGTTATGTGATGTGCCGTTTTGTAATAATGCACAGTCTGGACAGGTGTGGAAGCTTTTTTTCATGCGTGGAATCAGCAACAGACAGAAGGATGTAACCTGGATGGCGTTGCATGGATGCTTGCCAACAAGGGCTTTTTTGAATGACCGGGGGATAAAGGTTCAAGAACTATGTCCTAGGGAAGGTTGCAATAAGGTGGAAACAATACAGCATATTTTTTGGGACTGTTTTTTTGCTAAAAAAGTTTTTACCTTGTTGTCACGTATGTTTGTTGCTTTAGTTGGTTTTCATTGTTTCGATTTTGAAAGGATTTTAATAGGTCAAGATTTTAAGTACTCGCAAAGGAAGCGGGCAAGCTGGATTATTTTTGTCATATATAAAGAGGTTTTATGGGACGTTCGGAATTTGGTGATTTTTAAAAAGATTGTTTTTTCCCCCATGGAATGCAGAAAGATTTTTCTTGCTAGACTGTTTTATGCCTATTTATTGGATAAAAAGAAGTATGGTGAGACAGCAGCAGAAGCACTCTGGAACTTTTCACATTGGACTTCTTACAGTAAGTAACAGTTAATTGCAGGGTTGTGTTTTTTGGGATTTTGTTTTTGTTTTTCCGAATGATGATTTGAGAACCCGTTATGTGAATATGCGCTATGATGCATAAATTAATGTGGGTCTTAATCTGAGGAAAAAAAAAAAAAAAATCTGTTCTTATCAGTTTAATATCTGATACGTCCCCTATCTGGGGACCATATATTAAATGGATTTTTAGAACAGGGAGATGGAAAAAGAGCTTGCTCTGTCCACTCCACGCATTGACCTGGTATTGCAGTATCTCCAGGACCGGTGCACCCCTTCTTTAATGCAGTTTCTAAAATCAGAAAGAATTGAATTCAATGCTTTTTGTTCATTTTGCTTGTTTGTCGGATTTTGGGATGGACTCTTTGGCTTTGCTTTTCTTCTCCTCATTGGATTTTTCATGTTAAAAGTTGCAGAAGCCAGATGACAAGCTCATTTTGGTTCAACTTCAGCAACTGTGCATTGCATTGCCATGTAATGTAATGTAATGCAATGCTATCTATCTAGCTCTCCCTCTATACTTCCTTTTGGATAAACAGACATATTAGGCAAGCATTTTGGAGCTTTCACCTAAATAACTACAGGTGGTGAGATAAGCTGCACAATATAATTGACCTTTCAGTATATTGTTGCACACACACCATCTATTTAGCAAATGCCCTTGTTATCAACAGCAGCCTTTTAAACTCACCTGAGCTAACAGGTATGTGAGCTGGTTACTCTGCTGCGCTTAAAATTTCTTTTTTGGTTTGCTACAATGCCTTTTCTGAAACGTTGTCTCCCTCTGCTGGAACACTGACTTCTTTCATTTAATGCCTGCAGACTATAAAAGAGAAACCAACCCAAAAAGTTTGGTTGATTAGTCTGTGGCATTCTTTTAAACTGTTGCTTATGGCGGTCTCTGTGAGCTTCTCAGTGACATTCAGCCATCCAGGTATCCCGCCTGCAGTAGACGGAATGTGGCAATGGAACGCTGGCTGCGCGTGTCATAATAGGCTCTGAGCCTTTATATACCTGCGCACAGCAGCAGCCACCTTCAGTCTGCTGCTGGACAGCCAGCAGCAGCAGCAGCAGGAGATTTAATTAATCAGCAACCCTCCTGCTAAGGGTAGACAGCTGCTCGTTCCACCCCCCCCCCCCGCCTTAATTGGTTCTCCTCCCTTCCAACGGTGTTGAGGCGGGTGGGAACAGCCGGGGGTTGAGGGTACTGTGCTAAAAGAGGTGGAGTTATGCAGATCTAAAACGCGTGGATTGCAGCAGCAGCAAGCCGAAAAGTGCAGGCATGTGAGGGATCTAGAGGTTGACAGCATGTCTTCTTAACGGGAGTCCAGGTGGCCATCTCCACAAATGGACTTTTCAGAATCCTTGGGTGGCACCGTAGTCGGAAACCAATTCTGGTTATCGCTTCTCGGCCTTTTGGCAAGATCAGTGGTGGTTTTCTGCTGCTGGTGTTGTTTGGAGGGCAGTTGTGACTGGGGTTCCCCCTTGTGGGGCCCTAGTGTGCGATTGAGCGGCGATTGTGTTTATCTGCTGTAAAAATGGTGGAGAAAACACGTGGATTAGAGGACTCGGTCCGTCTGAAGGTGGCTGCAGGTCATGAAGGAGAAATCGGTTTGGACCAAGTTTGCGTTGATGTCTTGAAGAACATTAATGACTTGAAGGTAACGGATGTATTGGCACTGCAGGATTTTCAGAAACAAGGAATTTATGATATCACTTTTGTTTCTTTGAGTATTTGCCAGAGAGTCTACATGGAGTTGGTACGAATGAAGGAAGAAAAGGAATTGAAATGCCTAGAGTTTATTGCACTGGAACCTCTGTTCCAGCAGACATATAAGTATGTGGTTGTGCACATGTATAACCCTAAAGTTCCGGATGAGACTGTTTCCAATTTTTTAGCTCGGTATTGTAGTGAGGTTAAATTTTTGGGAAGAATGAAGAACAAATACAATTATCTAAATGGCAAGAGGAGATATGTTGTAAAACTGAGACCGGATGATAGAGCTATTGGGGGTGCCAAGAGCATTCCTGCACAGTTTTCTATCGTAGGAGAAAGGGGATTTTGTTTTTATAATGGACAGATGGAATATTGTAGGAAGTGTCATGAGTTTGGACATGTTCAGAAAGATTGTCCAGTGCAAGGTGATGTTTGTAGAGGTTGTGGGAAATCTGGGCATGTGGCAAGTGGTTGCCCAATGAATAAGGTGTGTGATTTGTGTGGACATGCAGATCACCTTGCAAGGAAATGTAGATTGTGGGCTCAGATTCCTAGGTCACAGGTGGACGCTGAAGAGAGGCAGAAGAAGACTCGGCAGGAAAGTGGGGAGGAGGGCGAAGGCTCAGACTCAGAGGGGGAAAGCCAAAAACAAGATGGTGGTAGGGGAAGAGACCATGCGGTGCCCAAGATGGAGGAAAAGGGGCGGAGCCAGAAGAAAGTTGGTTTGAGGGAGGGGCTGGAAGTAATAAACAAAGTAGCTGATGTGCATGGCCCGGGTGATGGGATGGATTTGTCTAATATGGCGGAGTCAGTGAATCCTGTTTTGGGAAGAGATGGGGGTGAGGAAATGGAGGTTTTGGAGGAGGAGGATTCTGATTCGGATGGAACTATAACCCCTCAGCAGCGTGATAGGGTTAACAGTGATTGGAGTGAAAATGAGGAGGAAGATGATGGCAAGGAGGAGAGTTATGCCTCCGTGATTAAAAGAAGTAAGGTGGAGGGGTGTTGGTCTGGGGGGCAGGAAGATCCAGTCTCCCTAAGACCAGGTTATTCTAACAGGGACTCGAGTTCTGAGTCGCCTGATATACGTAGAAAAGTGGGTGGCAGGAGTGGGTTTTCTCCTGGTTCATGATGGATCGGGTATGGTGGAGATTTTTTCCTGTTGTTATGATGGCGTTGTGTGTTGCTTCTCTGAATGTACGAGGGATTGGTTCTGCTTGTAGGAGAGCAGGGATACTGGAGTACATTGAGAGTGTGAATGCAGATATTGTCTGTCTGCAGGAATGTGTAATTAAATCTGCCCCGCATGAGAGTGAGTGGAATAAGGGGCAATCTTTTTGGTCCCCATGCTCAGAAAACAGGAATGAAGGGGTGGGCATTTTACTGTGTAATTCCAGTCTAAAGGTTTTAGAGTTTAAAGTAATCATACCTGGGAGATGTTTGTTTTTATTAGTGGATTTTTTAGGTCAGCGGGTACGGGTTTTTAATGTTTATGCCCCTGCTGATAAACAAGCAAGAGTTGGGTTTTTGGAGTCTCTAAAGTTGTTTTTACCAGGCAGAGACTTCACTATAGTGGCTGGAGATTTTAATTGTGTCAGATCCGCAAAAGATCGTAAGAGCTCTACGGAAGGTAGGACTGATGTTACGTCTAATATTTTAAATCAGATTGTGCAGGATTTACGCTACACGGATGCTGGTCTGATGGTTGGGCCAAGTGATAAGTTCACATACATATCAGATAGTGGACGTAGTGTTTCCCGAATTGACTATGTTTTTATGTCTGAAGGGATTAAGGTGGCCAAGTGCAATCACGTGATGACGACTTTTTCTGACCACAAGATGATAGTGGTAGATCTGTGTATAGCTGAGTCCCTGGCTTTTGGAAAGGGACTCTGGAAGCTGAACGTAAGCCTGCTGGAAGAGGAGAGTGTTAAGGTTGGTTTTAATAAAGTGTTTTTGTCTTGTGTGTCTGAACAGCACCTTTTTAAAGATTTGCTAGAGTGGTGGGACTGGGCTAAGGAGAAATTTGCATGTTATTTTAAAGGGGTGTGTTTTAGGAGAGCGAAAGCCAAAAGGGATCATGATGCTGCTGTTATTTCAAAATTGGAAGTACTCCATAAGTTTAAGAGAGCGGGGATGGAGGTGGATAAAGAGATTGCAGATTTGAAGGACGAACTGAAGAAGATACTTATTGAAAAAGGGAAGACTATTATGTTTAAGGCAAAAATAAAGCACATGGAGGAAAATGAGCAATGTTCGAGATACTTTTTTAAAAAATGTTTTAAACCTAAAGGGGTTTTTAAGTCTGTTTTTTCTCCTGCAGGGGAGGTATCTGGGGATGAGATGATTGGCAGTATTCTTTCCTTTTATGAAACACTCTTCTCTAACGATAGTAGAGCCAGTGATGCGGAAATTAATGATTATTGCAAAGTATTAACTAATAATATTCCTGAGGAGAAAATTGGGTTTTTAAGTGAGGAGGTTGGGAAAGATGAAATTAGACGGGCAGTGGATGGCTTGGCGAAAGGCAAGACGCCAGGCTGTGATGGTCTTCCTGCTGAATTTTATGTTAGATTTTGGGATATTATAGGTGTGGAGTTTTCCCGGGTGGTGCAATATGGTTTTACTCATGGGATTTTATCGGTTTCTATGCGTAAGGGGATTGTTACGCTGATTCATAAGAAAGGGGACATGAGGGATATTAAAAATTGGAGGCCCATAACATTGTTAAACAGTGATTACAAAATTATTTCTAAAATTGTGGCTGGTAGACTGGCAGATGTGATAGGTGATATGGTGGGGGAGTATCAGGCATGTGCAGTGCCTGGTAGGAAAATTTCAGATAATTTGCTGCTTCTAAGAGACTTAATTTATCAGGCTAATTTGAATAAGAATGCTCTTTTGTTACAGTCGGTGGACCTGGAGAAAGCCTTTGATAAAATATCACATAGATTTTTGTTCTCTGCTTTAAGTCACCTTGGTGTTCCGGATAAATTATTGATGGTCATTAAGAGTTTTTATTGTGGGGTCAGTAGCCAGATTTTAGTTAATGGGCATGTGAGTTCCAGTTTTAATATTTTATCGGGAGTTAGGCAGGGTTGTCCCCTGTCACCAATTCTTTTTATCTGTGTGGTGGAGGCCCTTTTAAAAAGTGTGCAAGTTGACAAGTGTGTGGCTGGTGTTTTTATTCCTGGGGGATCCGGGGGTCCAGTCAAGTCTTTAAGTTATATGGATGATATTGTTTTTACTTGTGGTTCACAGGCGGATCTCAATAGAGTGAATTTGCACGTAAGGATTTTTTGTTGTGTGGCTGGTATGGCGGTGAATTGGGGAAAGTGCCAGCTTTGTAACTTTGGGAGGCAGGTTGAGGTTAACGTGGCAGGAGTGGAGAGTAGGGAGGAAATTGAGGTTCTTGGTGTCATCTTTGAGAAGGAACTGAAAGGGAAAAGCAGCCTGAAGATTCTAGAAGACAAAATGGATCAGAAGTTGAACTTTTGGAAACTAAGGAACCTGTCGCTGAGAGGGAAAGTGCTGGTAATCAAGTCTGTGATTCTCCCGCTTCTGCTGTACACTGCTTTGATTTTCCCACCTGCTGTGCTTTGGACAAAGAGAGTGACAAGGAAACTGTTTGTGTTTTTTTGGGGATCCAAAATGGAGAAACTAAGAAGAGGAATGGTTATGTGTTCTGTGGAAAATGGGGGTTGTGATTTTCCTAACATTGACTTATTTTTAAGAATGCATTATTTTTTGAACATTTATAAATTATCCCAGTGTAATAACAGGACTGCGGACATGTGCAAATATTTAGCAGGACGGCTTTTCCAGAAATGGAGCTGGTGTGAGAAGGATTTAAGAAAACCAGTTTCGTTTGTGATACCGTTTTTTTATGTGGTGCTTAGGTCCTTCTATGATCAAAATGGGATAAGCTCCATGGTTAGACCGGACAAAAAACTGATTGTCTCAGGTATTAAGAAGAAGGAGATGTTATGTGATGTGCCGTTTTGTAATAATGCACAGTCTGGACAGGTGTGGAAGCTTTTTTTCATGCGTGGAATCAGCAACAGACAGAAGGATGTAACCTGGATGGCGTTGCATGGATGCTTGCCAACAAGGGCTTTTTTGAATGACCGGGGGATAAAGGTTCAAGAACTATGTCCTAGGGAAGGTTGCAATAAGGTGGAAACAATACAGCATATTTTTTGGGACTGTTTTTTTGCTAAAAAAGTTTTTACCTTGTTGTCACGTATGTTTGTTGCTTTAGTTGGTTTTCATTGTTTCGATTTTGAAAGGATTTTAATAGGTCAAGATTTTAAGTACTCGCAAAGGAAGCGGGCAAGCTGGATTATTTTTGTCATATATAAAGAGGTTTTATGGGACGTTCGGAATTTGGTGATTTTTAAAAAGATTGTTTTTTCCCCCATGGAATGCAGAAAGATTTTTTTTGCTAGACTGTTTTATGCCTATTTATTGGATAAAAAGAAGTATGGTGAGACAGCAGCAGAAGCACTCTGGAACTTTTCACATTGGACTTCTTACAGTAAGTAACAGTTAATTGCAGGGTTGTGTTTTTTGGGATTTTGTTTTTGTTTTTCCGAATGATGATTTGAGAACCCGTTATGTGAATATGCGCTATGATGCATAAATTAATGTGGGTCTTAATCTGAGGAAAAAAAAAAAAAAAATCTGTTCTTATCAGTTTAATATCTGATACGTCCCCTATCTGGGGACCATATATTAAATGGATTTTTAGAACAGGGAGATGGAAAAAGAGCTTGCTCTGTCCACTCCACGCATTGACCTGGTATTGCAGTATCTCCAGGACCGGTGCACCCCTTCTTTAATGCAGTTTCTAAAATCAGAAAGAATTGAATTCAATGCTTTTTGTTTATTTTGCTTGTTTGTCGGATTTTGGGATGGACTCTTTGGCTTTGCTTTTCTTCTCCTCATTGGATTTTTCATGTTAAAAGTTGCAGAAGCCAGATGACAAGCTCATTTTGGTTCAACTTCAGCAACTGTGCATTGCATTGCCATGTAATGTAATGTAATGCAATGCTATCTATCTAGCTCTCCCTCTATACTTCCTTTTGGATAAACAGACATATTAGGCAAGCATTTTGGAGCTTTCACCTAAATAACTACAGGTGGTGAGATAAGCTGCACAATATAATTGACCTTTCAGTATATTGTTGCACACACACCATCTATTTAGCAAATGCCCTTGTTATCAACAGCAGCCTTTTAAACTCACCTGAGCTAACAGGTATGTGAGCTGGTTACTCTGCTGCGCTTAAAATTTCTTTTTTGGTTTGCTACAATGCCTTTTCTGAAACGTTGTCTCCCTCTGCTGGAACACTGACTTCTTTCATTTAATGCCTGCAGACTATAAAAGAGAAACCAACCCAAAAAGTTTGGTTGATTAGTCTGTGGCATTCTTTTAAACTGTTGCTTATGGCGGTCTCTGTGAGCTTCTCAGTGACATTCAGCCATCCAGGTATCCCGCCTGCAGTAGACGGAATGTGGCAATGGAACGCTGGCTGCGCGTGTCATAATAGGCTCTGAGCCTTTATATACCTGCGCACAGCAGCAGCCACCTTCAGTCTGCTGCTGGACAGCCAGCAGCAGCAGCAGCAGGAGAGGTAATTAATCAGCAACCCTCCTGCTAAGGGTAGACAGCTGCTCGTTCCACCCCCCCCCCGCCTTAATTGGTTCTCCTCCCTTCCAACGGTGTTGAGGCGGGTGGGAACAGCCGGGGGTTGAGGGTACTGTGCTAAAAGAGGTGGAGTTATGCAGATCTAAAACGCGTGGATTGCAGCAGCAGCAAGCCGAAAAGTGCAGGCATGTGAGGGATCTAGAGGTTGACAGCATGTCTTCTTAACGGGAGTCCAGGTGGCCATCTCCACAAATGGACTTTTCAGAATCCTTGGGTGGCACCGTAGTCGGAAACCAATTCTGGTTATCGCTTCTCGGCCTTTTGGCTAAGATCAAGTGTAGTATCTGTTCTTATCAGTTTAATATCTGATACGTCCCCTATCTGGGGACCATATATTAAATGGATTTTTAGAACAGGGAGATGGAAAAAGAGCTTGCTCTGTCCACTCCACGCATTGACCTGGTATTGCAGTATCTCCAGGACCGGTGCACCCCTTCTTTAATGCAGTTTCTAAAATCAGAAAGAATTGAATTCAATGCTTTTTGTTCATTTTGCTTGTTTGTCGGATTTTGGGATGGACTCTTTGGCTTTGCTTTTCTTCTCCTCATTGGATTTTTCATGTTAAAAGTTGCAGAAGCCAGATGACAAGCTCATTTTGGTTCAACTTCAGCAACTGTGCATTGCATTGCCATGTAATGTAATGTAATGCAATGCTATCTATCTAGCTCTCCCTCTATACTTCCTTTTGGATAAACAGACATATTAGGCAAGCATTTTGGAGCTTTCACCTAAATAACTACAGGTGGTGAGATAAGCTGCACAATATAATTGACCTTTCAGTATATTGTTGCACACACACCATCTATTTAGCAAATGCCCTTGTTATCAACAGCAGCCTTTGAAACTCACCTGAGCTAACAGGTATGTGAGCTGGTTACTCTGCTGCGCTTAAAATTTCTTTTTTGGTTTGCTACAATGCCTTTTCTGAAACGTTGTCTCCCTCTGCTGGAACACTGACTTCTTTCATTTAATGCCTGCAGACTATAAAAGAGAAACCAACCCAAAAAGTTTGGTTGATTAGTCTGTGGCATTCTTTTAAACTGTTGCTTATGGCGGTCTCTGTGAGCTTCTCAGTGACATTCAGCCATCCAGGTATCCCGCCTGCAGTAGACGGAATGTGGCAATGGAACGCTGGCTGCGCGTGTCATAATAGGCTCTGAGCCTTTATATACCTGCGCACAGCAGCAGCCACCTTCAGTCTGCTGCTGGACAGCCAGCAGCAGCAGGAGAGGTAATTAATCAGCAACCCTCCTGCTAAGGGTAGACAGCTGCTCGTTCCACCCCCCCCCGCCTTAATTGGTTCTCCTCCCTTCCAACGGTGTTGAGGCGGGTGGGAACAGCCGGGGGTTGAGGGTACTGTGCTAAAAGAGGTGGAGTTATGCAGATCTAAAACGCGTGGATTGCAGCAGCAGCAAGCCGAAAAGTGCAGGCATGTGAGGGATCTAGAGGTTGACAGCATGTCTTCTTAACGGGAGTCCAGGTGGCCATCTCCACAAATGGACTTTTCAGAATCCTTGGGTGGCACCGTAGTCGGAAACCAATTCTGGTTATCGCTTCTCGGCCTTTTGGCTAAGATCAAGTGTAGTATCTGTTCTTATCAGTTTAATATCTGATACGTCCCCTATCTGGGGACCATATATTAAATGGATTTTTAGAACAGGGAGATGGAAAAAGAGCTTGCTCTGTCCACTCCACGCATTGACCTGGTATTGCAGTATCTCCAGGACCGGTGCACCCCTTCTTTAATGCAGTTTCTAAAATCAGAAAGAATTGAATTCAATGCTTTTTGTTCATTTTGCTTGTTTGTCGGATTTTGGGATGGACTCTTTGGCTTTGCTTTTCTTCTCCTCATTGGATTTTTCATGTTAAAAGTTGCAGAAGCCAGATGACAAGCTCATTTTGGTTCAACTTCAGCAACTGTGCATTGCATTGCCATGTAATGTAATGTAATGCAATGCTATCTATCTAGCTCTCCCTCTATACTTCCTTTTGGATAAACAGACATATTAGGCAAGCATTTTGGAGCTTTCACCTAAATAACTACAGGTGGTGAGATAAGCTGCACAATATAATTGACCTTTCAGTATATTGTTGCACACACACCATCTATTTAGCAAATGCCCTTGTTATCAACAGCAGCCTTTTAAACTCACCTGAGCTAACAGGTATGTGAGCTGGTTACTCTGCTGCGCTTAAAATTTCTTTTTTGGTTTGCTACAATGCCTTTTCTGAAACGTTGTCTCCCTCTGCTGGAACACTGACTTCTTTCATTTAATGCCTGCAGACTATAAAAGAGAAACCAACCCAAAAAGTTTGGTTGATTAGTCTGTGGCATTCTTTTAAACTGTTGCTTATGGCGGTCTCTGTGAGCTTCTCAGTGACATTCAGCCATCCAGGTATCCCGCCTGCAGTAGACGGAATGTGGCAATGGAACGCTGGCTGCGCGTGTCATAATAGGCTCTGAGCCTTTATATACCTGCGCACAGCAGCAGCCACCTTCAGTCTGCTGCTGGACAGCCAGCAGCAGCAGCAGCAGGAGAGGTAATTAATCAGCAACCCTCCTGCTAAGGGTAGACAGCTGCTCGTTCCACCCCCCCCCCCGCCTTAATTGGTTCTCCTCCCTTCCAACGGTGTTGAGGCGGGTGGGAACAGCCGGGGGTTGAGGGTACTGTGCTAAAAGAGGTGGAGTTATGCAGATCTAAAACGCGTGGATTGCAGCAGCAGCAAGCCGAAAAGTGCAGGCATGTGAGGGATCTAGAGGTTGACAGCATGTCTTCTTAACGGGAGTCCAGGTGGCCATCTCCACAAATGGACTTTTCAGAATCCTTGGGTGGCACCGTAGTCGGAAACCAATTCTGGTTATCGCTTCTCGGCCTTTTGGCTAAGATCAAGTGTAGTATCTGTTCTTATCAGTTTAATATCTGATACGTCCCCTATCTGGGGACCATATATTAAATGGATTTTTAGAACAGGGAGATGGAAAAAGAGCTTGCTCTGTCCACTCCACGCATTGACCTGGTATTGCAGTATCTCCAGGACCGGTGCACCCCTTCTTTAATGCAGTTTCTAAAATCAGAAAGAATTGAATTCAATGCTTTTTGTTCATTTTGCTTGTTTGTCGGATTTTGGGATGGACTCTTTGGCTTTGCTTTTCTTCTCCTCATTGGATTTTTCATGTTAAAAGTTGCAGAAGCCAGATGACAAGCTCATTTTGGTTCAACTTCAGCAACTGTGCATTGCATTGCCATGTAATGTAATGTAATGCAATGCTATCTATCTAGCTCTCCCTCTATACTTCCTTTTGGATAAACAGACATATTAGGCAAGCATTTTGGAGCTTTCACCTAAATAACTACAGGTGGTGAGATAAGCTGCACAATATAATTGACCTTTCAGTATATTGTTGCACACACACCATCTATTTAGCAAATGCCCTTGTTATCAACAGCAGCCTTTTAAACTCACCTGAGCTAACAGGTATGTGAGCTGGTTACTCTGCTGCGCTTAAAATTTCTTTTTTGGTTTGCTACAATGCCTTTTCTGAAACGTTGTCTCCCTCTGCTGGAACACTGACTTCTTTCATTTAATGCCTGCAGACTATAAAAGAGAAACCAACCCAAAAAGTTTGGTTGATTAGTCTGTGGCATTCTTTTAAACTGTTGCTTATGGCGGTCTCTGTGAGCTTCTCAGTGACATTCAGCCATCCAGGTATCCCGCCTGCAGTAGACGGAATGTGGCAATGGAACGCTGGCTGCGCGTGTCATAATAGGCTCTGAGCCTTTATATACCTGCGCACAGCAGCAGCCACCTTCAGTCTGCTGCTGGACAGCCAGCAGCAGCAGCAGCAGGAGAGGTAATTAATCAGCAACCCTCCTGCTAAGGGTAGACAGCTGCTCGTTCCACCCCCCCCCCGCCTTAATTGGTTCTCCTCCCTTCCAACGGTGTTGAGGCGGGTGGGAACAGCCGGGGGTTGAGGGTACTGTGCTAAAAGAGGTGGAGTTATGCAGATCTAAAACGCGTGGATTGCAGCAGCAGCAAGCCGAAAAGTGCAGGCATGTGAGGGATCTAGAGGTTGACAGCATGTCTTCTTAACGGGAGTCCAGGTGGCCATCTCCACAAATGGACTTTTCAGAATCCTTGGGTGGCACCGTAGTCGGAAACCAATTCTGGTTATCGCTTCTCGGCCTTTTAGCTAAGATCAAGTGTAGTATCTGTTCTTATCAGTTTAATATCTGATACGTCCCCTATCTGGGGACCATATATTAAATGGATTTTTAGAACAGGGAGATGGAAAAAGAGCTTGCTCTGTCCACTCCACGCATTGACCTGGTATTGCAGTATCTCCAGGACCGGTGCACCCCTTCTTTAATGCAGTTTCTAAAATCAGAAAGAATTGAATTCAATGCTTTTTGTTCATTTTGCTTGTTTGTTGGATTTTGGGATGGACTCTTTGGCTTTGCTTTTCTTCTCCTCATTGGATTTTTCATGTTAAAAGTTGCAGAAGCCAGATGACAAGCTCATTTTGGTTCAACTTCAGCAACTGTGCATTGCATTGCCATGTAATGTAATGTAATGCAATGCTATCTATCTAGCTCTCCCTCTATACTTCCTTTTGGATAAACAGACATATTAGGCAAGCATTTTGGAGCTTTCACCTAAATAACTACAGGTGGTGAGATAAGCTGCACAATATAATTGACCTTTCAGTATATTGTTGCACACACACCATCTATTTAGCAAATGCCCTTGTTATCAATAGCAGCCTTTTAAACTCACCTGAGCTAACAGGTATGTGAGCTGGTTACTCTGCTGCGCTTAAAATTTCTTTTTCGGTTTGCTACAATGCCTTTTCTGAAACGTTGTCTCCCTCTGCTGGAACACTGACTTCTTTCATTTAATGCCTGCAGACTATAAAAGAGAAACCAACCCAAAAAGTTTGGTTGATTAGTCTGTGGCATTCTTTTAAACTGTTGCTTATGGCGGTCTCTGTGAGCTTCTCAGTGACATTCAGCCATCCAGGTATCCCGCCTGCAGTAGACGGAATGTGGCAATGGAACGCTGGCTGCGCGTGTCATAATAGGCTCTGAGCCTTTATATACCTGCGCACAGCAGCAGCCACCTTCAGTCTGCTGCTGGACAGCCAGCAGCAGCAGCAGCAGGAGAGGTAATTAATCAGCAACCCTCCTGCTAAGGGTAGACAGCTGCTCGTTCCACCCCCCCCCCCGCCTTAATTGGTTCTCCTCCCTTCCAACGGTGTTGAGGCGGGTGGGAACAGCCGGGGGTTGAGGGTACTGTGCTAAAAGAGGTGGAGTTATGCAGATCTAAAACGCGTGGATTGCAGCAGCAGCAAGCCGAAAAGTGCAGGCATGTGAGGGATCTAGAGGTTGACAGCATGTCTTCTTAACGGGAGTCCAGGTGGCCATCTCCACAAATGGACTTTTCAGAATCCTTGGGTGGCACCGTAGTCGGAAACCAATTCTGGTTATCGCTTCTCGGCCTTTTGGCTAAGATCAAGTGTAGTATCTGTTTTTATCAGTTTAATATCTGATACGTCCCCTATCTGGGGACCATATATTAAATGGATTTTTAGAACAGGGAGATGGAAAAAGAGCTTGCTCTGTCCACTCTACGCATTGACCTGGTATTGCAGTATCTCCAGGACCGGTGCACCCCTTCTTTAATGCAGTTTCTAAAATCAGAAAGAATTGAATTCAATGCTTTTTGTTCATTTTGCTTGTTTGTCGGATTTTGGGATGGACTCTTTGGCTTTGCTTTTCTTCTCCTCATTGGATTTTTCATGTTAAAAGTTGCAGAAGCCAGATGACAAGCTCATTTTGGTTCAACTTCAGCAACTGTGCATTGCATTGCCATGTAATGTAATGTAATGCAATGCTATCTATCTAGCTCTCCCTCTATACTTCCTTTTGGATAAACAGACATATTAGGCAAGCATTTTGGAGCTTTCACCTAAATAACTACAGGTGGTGAGATAAGCTGCACAATATAATTGACCTTTCAGTATATTGTTGCACACACACCATCTATTTAGCAAATGCCCTTGTTATCAACAGCAGCCTTTTAAACTCACCTGAGCTAACAGGTATGTGAGCTGGTTACTCTGCTGCGCTTAAAATTTCTTTTTTGGTTTGCTACAATGCCTTTTCTGAAACGTTGTCTCCCTCTGCTGGAACACTGACTTCTTTCATTTAATGCCTGCAGACTATAAAAGAGAAACCAACCCAAAAAGTTTGGTTGATTAGTCTGTGGCATTCTTTTAAACTGTTGCTTATGGCGGTCTCTGTGAGCTTCTCAGTGACATTCAGCCATCCAGGTATCCCGCCTGCAGTAGACGGAATGTGGCAATGGAACGCTGGCTGCGCGTGTCATAATAGGCTCTGAGCCTTTATATACCTGCGCACAGCAGCAGCCACCTTCAGTCTGCTGCTGGACAGCCAGCAGCAGCAGCAGCAGGAGAGGTAATTAATCAGCAACCCTCCTGCTAAGGGTAGACAGCTGCTCGTTCCACCCCCCCCCCCGCCTTAATTGGTTATCCTCCCTTCCAACGGTGTTGAGGCGGGTGGGAACAGCCGGGGGTTGAGGGTACTGTGCTAAAAGAGGTGGAGTTATGCAGATCTAAAACGCGTGGATTGCAGCAGCAGCAAGCCGAAAAGTGCAGGCATGTGAGGGATCTAGAGGTTGACAGCATGTCTTCTTAACGGGAGTCCAGGTGGCCATCTCCACAAATGGACTTTTCAGAATCCTTGGGTGGCACCGTAGTCGGAAACCAATTCTGGTTATCGCTTCTCGGCCTTTTGGCTAAGATCAAGTGTAGTATCTGTTCTTATCAGTTTAATATCTGATACGTCCCCTATCTGGGGACCATATATTAAATGGATTTTTAGAACAGGGAGATGGAAAAAGAGCTTGCTCTGTCCACTCCACGCATTGACCTGGTATTGCAGTATCTCCAGGACCGGTGCACCCCTTCTTTAATGCAGTTTCTAAAATCAGAAAGAATTGAATTCAATGCTTTTTGTTCATTTTGCTTGTTTGTCGGATTTTGGGATGGACTCTTTGGCTTTGCTTTTCTTCTCCTCATTGGATTTTTCATGTTAAAAGTTGCAGAAGCCAGATGACAAGCTCATTTTGGTTCAACTTCAGCAACTGTGCATTGCATTGCCATGTAATGTAATGTAATGCAATGCTATCTATCTAGCTCTCCCTCTATACTTCCTTTTGGATAAACAGACATATTAGGCAAGCATTTTGGAGCTTTCACCTAAATAACTACAGGTGGTGAGATAAGCTGCACAATATAATTGACCTTTCAGTATATTGTTGCACACACACCATCTATTTAGCAAATGCCCTTGTTATCAACAGCAGCCTTTTAAACTCACCTGAGCTAACAGGTATGTGAGCTGGTTACTCTGCTGCGCTTAAAATTTCTTTTTTGGTTTGCTACAATGCCTTTTCTGAAACGTTGTCTCCCTCTGCTGGAACACTGACTTCTTTCATTTAATGCCTGCAGACTATAAAAGAGAAACCAACCCAAAAAGTTTGGTTGATTAGTCTGTGGCATTCTTTTAAACTGTTGCTTATGGCGGTCTCTGTGAGCTTCTCAGTGACATTCAGCCATCCAGGTATCCCGCCTGCAGTAGACGGAATGTGGCAATGGAACGCTGGCTGCGCGTGTCATAATAGGCTCTGAGCCTTTATATACCTGCGCACAGCAGCAGCCACCTTCAGTCTGCTGCTGGACAGCCAGCAGCAGCAGCAGCAGGAGAGGTAATTAATCAGCAACCCTCCTGCTAAGGGTAGACAGCTGCTCGTTCCACCCCCCCCCCGCCTTAATTGGTTCTCCTCCCTTCCAACGGTGTTGAGGCGGGTGGGAACAGCCGGGGGTTGAGGGTACTGTGCTAAAAGAGGTGGAGTTATGCAGATCTAAAACGCGTGGATTGCAGCAGCAGCAAGCCGAAAAGTGCAGGCATGTGAGGGATCTAGAGGTTGACAGCATGTCTTCTTAACGGGAGTCCAGGTGGCCATCTCCACAAATGGACTTTTCAGAATCCTTGGGTGGCACCGTAGTCGGAAACCAATTCTGGTTATCGCTTCTCGGCCTTTTGGCTAAGATCAAGTGTAGTATCTGTTTTTATCAGTTTAATATCTGATACGTCCCCTATCTGGGGACCATATATTAAATGGATTTTTAGAACAGGGAGATGGAAAAAGAGCTTGCTCTGTCCACTCCACGCATTGACCTGGTATTGCAGTATCTCCAGGACCGGTGCACCCCTTCTTTAATGCAGTTTCTAAAATCAGAAAGAATTGAATTCAATGCTTTTTGTTCATTTTGCTTGTTTGTCGGATTTTGGGATGGACTCTTTGGCTTTGCTTTTCTTCTCCTCATTGGATTTTTCATGTTAAAAGTTGCAGAAGCCAGATGACAAGCTCATTTTGGTTCAACTTCAGCAACTGTGCATTGCATTGCCATGTAATGTAATGTAATGCAATGCTATCTATCTAGCTCTCCCTCTATACTTCCTTTTGGATAAACAGACATATTAGGCAAGCATTTTGGAGCTTTCACCTAAATAACTACAGGTGGTGAGATAAGCTGCACAATATAATTGACCTTTCAGTATATTGTTGCACACACACCATCTATTTAGCAAATGCCCTTGTTATCAACAGCAGCCTTTTAAACTCACCTGAGCTAACAGGTATGTGAGCTGGTTACTCTGCTGCGCTTAAAATTTCTTTTTTGGTTTGCTACAATGCCTTTTCTGAAACGTTGTCTCCCTCTGCTGGAACACTGACTTCTTTCATTTAATGCCTGCAGACTATAAAAGAGAAACCAACCCAAAAAGTTTGGTTGATTAGTCTGTGGCATTCTTTTAAACTGTTGCTTATGGCGGTCTCTGTGAGCTTCTCAGTGACATTCAGCCATCCAGGTATCCCGCCTGCAGTAGACGGAATGTGGCAATGGAACGCTGGCTGCGCGTGTCATAATAGGCTCTGAGCCTTTATATACCTGCGCACAGCAGCAGCCACCTTCAGTCTGCTGCTGGACAGCCAGCAGCAGCAGCAGCAGGAGAGGTAATTAATCAGCAACCCTCCTGCTAAGGGAAGACAGCTGCTCGTTCCACCCCCCCCCCCGCCTTAATTGGTTCTCCTCCCTTCCAACGGTGTTGAGGCGGGTGGGAACAGCCGGGGGTTGAGGGTACTGTGCTAAAAGAGGTGGAGTTATGCAGATCTAAAACGCGTGGATTGCAGCAGCAGCAAGCCGAAAAGTGCAGGCATGTGAGGGATCTAGAGGTTGACAGCATGTCTTCTTAACGGGAGTCCAGGTGGCCATCTCCACAAATGGACTTTTCAGAATCCTTGGGTGGCACCGTAGTCGGAAACCAATTCTGGTTATCGCTTCTCGGCCTTTTGGCTAAGATCAAGTGTAGTATCTGTTCTTATCAGTTTAATATCTGATACGTCCCCTATCTGGGGACCATATATTAAATGGATTTTTAGAACAGGGAGATGGAAAAAGAGCTTGCTCTGTCCACTCCACGCATTGACCTGGTATTGCAGTATCTCCAGGACCGGTGCACCCCTTCTTTAATGCAGTTTCTAAAATCAGAAAGAATTGAATTCAATGCTTTTTGTTCATTTTGCTTGTTTGTCGGATTTTGGGATGGACTCTTTGGCTTTGCTTTTCTTCTCCTCATTGGATTTTTCATGTTAAAAGTTGCAGAAGCCAGATGACAAGCTCATTTTGGTTCAACTTCAGCAACTGTGCATTGCATTGCCATGTAATGTAATGTAATGCAATGCTATCTATCTAGCTCTCCCTCTATACTTCCTTTTGGATAAACAGACATATTAGGCAAGCATTTTGGAGCTTTCACCTAAATAACTACAGGTGGTGAGATAAGCTGCACAATATAATTGACCTTTCAGTATATTGTTGCACACACACCATCTATTTAGCAAATGCCCTTGTTATCAACAGCAGCCTTTTAAACTCACCTGAGCTAACAGGTATGTGAGCTGGTTACTCTGCTGCGCTTAAAATTTCTTTTTTGGTTGCTACAATGCCTTTTCTGAAACGTTGTCTCCCTCTGCTGGAACACTGACTTCTTTCATTTAATGCCTGCAGACTATAAAAGAGAAACCAACCCAAAAAGTTTGGTTGATTAGTCTGTGGCATTCTTTTAAACTGTTGCTTATGGCGGTCTCTGTGAGCTTCTCAGTGACATTCAGCCATCCAGGTATCCCGCCTGCAGTAGACGGAATGTGGCAATGGAACGCTGGCTGCGCGTGTCATAATAGGCTCTGAGCCTTTATATACCTGCGCACAGCAGCAGCCACCTTCAGTCTGCTGCTGGACAGC
Organism: Phyllobates terribilis; assembly: GCF_046119375.1. Taxonomy (NCBI): domain Eukaryota; kingdom Metazoa; phylum Chordata; class Amphibia; order Anura; family Dendrobatidae; genus Phyllobates; species Phyllobates terribilis. The sequence continues at coordinate 7,848,411 of NW_027362800.1, read as the reverse complement.
CAGCAGCAGCAGCAGCAGGAGAGGTAATTAATCAGCAACCCTCCTGCTAAGGGTAGACAGCTGCTCGTTCCACCCCCCCGCCTTAATTGGTTCTCCTCCCTTCCAACGGTGTTGAGGCGGGTGGGAACAGCCGGGGGTTGAGGGTACTGTGCTAAAAGAGGTGGAGTTATGCAGATCTAAAACGCGTGGATTGCAGCAGCAGCAAGCCGAAAAGTGCAGGCATGTGAGGGATCTAGAGGTTGACAGCATGTCTTCTTAACGGGAGTCCAGGTGGCCATCTCCACAAATGGACTTTTCAGAATCCTTGGGTGGCACCGTAGTCGGAAACCAATTCTGGTTATCGCTTCTCGGCCTTTTGGCTAAGATCAAGTGTAGTATCTGTTCTTATCAGTTTAATATCTGATACGTCCCCTATCTGGGGACCATATATTAAATGGATTTTTAGAACAGGGAGATGGAAAAAGAGCTTGCTCTGTCCACTCCACGCATTGACCTGGTATTGCAGTATCTCCAGGACCGGTGCACCCCTTCTTTAATGCAGTTTCTAAAATCAGAAAGAATTGAATTCAATGCTTTTTGTTCATTTTGCTTGTTTGTCGGATTTTGGGATGGACTCTTTGGCTTTGCTTTTCTTCTCCTCATTGGATTTTTCATGTTAAAAGTTGCAGAAGCCAGATGACAAGCTCATTTTGGTTCAACTTCAGCAACTGTGCATTGCATTGCCATGTAATGTAATGTAATGCAATGCTATCTATCTAGCTCTCCCTCTATACTTCCTTTTGGATAAACAGACATATTAGGCAAGAATTTTGGAGCTTTCACCTAAATAACTACAGGTGGTGAGATAAGCTGCACAATATAATTGACCTTTCAGTATATTGTTGCACACACACCATCTATTTAGCAAATGCCCTTGTTATCAACAGCAGCCTTTTAAACTCACCTGAGCTAACAGATATGTGAGCTGGTTACTCTGCTGCGCTTAAAATTTCTTTTTTGGTTTGCTACAATGCCTTTTCTGAAACGTTGTCTCCCTCTGCTGGAACACTGACTTCTTTCATTTAATGCCTGCAGACTATAAAAGAGAAACCAACCCAAAAAGTTTGGTTGATTAGTCTGTGGCATTCTTTTAAACTGTTGCTTATGGCGGTCTCTGTGAGCTTCTCAGTGACATTCAGCCATCCAGGTATCCCGCCTGCAGTAGACGGAATGTGGCAATGGAACGCTGGCTGCGTGTGTCATAATAGGCTCTGAGCCTTTATACACCTGCGCACAGCAGCAGCCACCTTCAGTCTGCTGCTGGACAGCCAGCAGCAGCAGCAGCAGGAGAGGTAATTAATCAGCAACCCTCCTGCTAAGGGTAGACAGCTGCTCGTTCCACCCCCCCGCCCCCCCCCCCCCCCCGCCTTAATTGGTTCTCCTCCCTTCCAACGGTGTTGAGGCGGGTGGGAACAGCCGGGGGTTGAGGGTACTGTGCTAAAAGAGGTGGAGTTATGCAGATCTAAAACGCGTGGATTGCAGCAGCAGCAAGCCGAAAAGTGCAGGCATGTGAGGGATCTAGAGGTTGACAGCATGTCTTCTTAACGGGAGTCCAGGTGGCCATCTCCACAAATGGACTTTTCAGAATCCTTGGGTGGCACCGTAGTCGGAAACCAATTCTGGTTATCGCTTCTCGGCCTTTTGGCTAAGATCAAGTGTAGTATCTGTTCTTATCAGTTTAATATCTGATACGTCCCCTATCTGGGGACCATATATTAAATGGATTTTTAGAACAGGGAGATGGAAAAAGAGCTTGCTCTGTCCACTCCACGCATTGACCTGGTATTGCAGTATCTCCAGGACCGGTGCACCCCTTCTTTAATGCAGTTTCTAAAATCAGAAAGAATTGAATTCAATGCTTTTTGTTCATTTTGCTTGTTTGTCGGATTTTGGGATGGACTCTTTGGCTTTGCTTTTCTTCTCCTCATTGGATTTTTCATGTTAAAAGTTGCAGAAGCCAGATGACAAGCTCATTTTGGTTCAACTTCAGCAACTGTGCATTGCATTGCCATGTAATGTAATGTAATGCAATGCTATCTATCTAGCTCTCCCTCTATACTTCCTTTTGGATAAACAGACATATTAGGCAAGCATTTTGGAGCTTTCACCTAAATAACTACAGGTGGTGAGATAAGCTGCACAATATAATTGACCTTTCAGTATATTGTTGCACACACACCATCTATTTAGCAAATGCCCTTGTTATCAACAGCAGCCTTTTAAACTCACCTGAGCTAACAGGTATGTGAGCTGGTTACTCTGCTGCGCTTAAAATTTCTTTTTTGGTTTGCTACAATGCCTTTTCTGAAACGTTGTCTCCCTCTGCTGGAACACTGACTTCTTTCATTTAATGCCTGCAGACTATAAAAGAGAAACCAACCCAAAAAGTTTGGTTGATTAGTCTGTGGCATTCTTTTAAACTGTTGCTTATGGCGGTCTCTGTGAGCTTCTCAGTGACATTCAGCCATCCAGGTATCCCGCCTGCAGTAGACGGAATGTGGCAATGGAACGCTGGCTGCGCGTGTCATAATAGGCTCTGAGCCTTTATATACCTGCGCACAGCAGCAGCCACCTTCAGTCTGCTGCTGGACAGCCAGCAGCAGCAGCAGCAGGAGAGGTAATTAATCAGCAACCCTCCTGCTAAGGGTAGACAGCTGCTCGTTCCACCCCCCCCCCGCCTTAATTGGTTCTCCTCCCTTCCAACGGTGTTGAGGCGGGTGGGAACAGCCGGGGGTTGAGGGTACTGTGCTAAAAGAGGTGGAGTTATGCAGATCTAAAACGCGTGGATTGCAGCAGCAGCAAGCCGAAAAGTGCAGGCATGTGAGGGATCTAGAGGTTGACAGCATGTCTTCTTAACGGGAGTCCAGGTGGCCATCTCCACAAATGGACTTTTCAGAATCCTTGGGTGGCACCGTAGTCGGAAACCAATTCTGGTTATCGCTTCTCGGCCTTTTGGCTAAGATCAAGTGTAGTATCTGTTCTTATCAGTTTAATATCTGATACGTCCCCTATCTGGGGACCATATATTAAATGGATTTTTAGAACAGGGAGATGGAAAAAGAGCTTGCTCTGTCCACTCCACGCATTGACCTGGTATTGCAGTATCTCCAGGACCGGTGCACCCCTTCTTTAATGCAGTTTCTAAAATCAGAAAGAATTGAATTCAATGCTTTTTGTTCATTTTGCTTGTTTGTCGGATTTTGGGATGGACTCTTTGGCTTTGCTTTTCTTCTCCTCATTGGATTTTTCATGTTAAAAGTTGCAGAAGCCAGATGACAAGCTCATTTTGGTTCAACTTCAGCAACTGTGCATTGCATTGCCATGTAATGTAATGTAATGCAATGCTATCTATCTAGCTCTCCCTCTATACTTCCTTTTGGATAAACAGACATATTAGGCAAGCATTTTGGAGCTTTCACCTAAATAACTACAGGTGGTGAGATAAGCTGCACAATATAATTGACCTTTCAGTATATTGTTGCACACACACCATCTATTTAGCAAATGCCCTTGTTATCAACAGCAGCCTTTTAAACTCACCTGAGCTAACAGGTATGTGAGCTGGTTACTCTGCTGCGCTTAAAATTTCTTTTTTGGTTTGCTACAATGCCTTTTCTGAAACGTTGTCTCCCTCTGCTGGAACACTGACTTCTTTCATTTAATGCCTGCAGACTATAAAAGAGAAACCAACCCAAAAAGTTTGGTTGATTAGTCTGTGGCATTCTTTTAAACTGTTGCTTATGGCGGTCTCTGTGAGCTTCTCAGTGACATTCAGCCATCCAGGTATCCCGCCTGCAGTAGACGGAATGTGGCAATGGAACGCTGGCTGCGCGTGTCATAATAGGCTCTGAGCCTTTATATACCTGCGCACAGCAGCAGCCACCTTCAGTCTGCTGCTGGACAGCCAGCAGCAGCAGCAGGAGAGGTAATTAATCAGCAACCCTCCTGCTAAGGGTAGACAGCTGCTCGTTCCACCCCCCCCCCGCCTTAATTGGTTCTCCTCCCTTCCAACGGTGTTGAGGCGGGTGGGAACAGCCGGGGGTTGAGGGTACTGTGCTAAAAGAGGTGGAGTTATGCAGATCTAAAACGCGTGGATTGCAGCAGCAGCAAGCCGAAAAGTGCAGGCATGTGAGGGATCTAGAGGTTGACAGCATGTCTTCTTAACGGGAGTCCAGGTGGCCATCTCCACAAATGGACTTTTCAGAATCCTTGGGTGGCACCGTAGTCGGAAACCAATTCTGGTTATCACTTCTCGGCCTTTTGGCTAAGATCAAGTGTAGTATCTGTTCTTATCAGTTTAATATCTGATACGTCCCCTATCTGGGGACCATATATTAAATGGATTTTTAGAACAGGGAGATGGAAAAAGAGCTTGCTCTGTCCACTCCACGCATTGACCTGGTATTGCAGTATCTCCAGGACCGGTGCACCCCTTCTTTAATGCAGTTTCTAAAATCAGAAAGAATTGAATTCAATGCTTTTTGTTCATTTTGCTTGTTTGTCGGATTTTGGGATGGACTCTTTGGCTTTGCTTTTCTTCTCCTCATTGGATTTTTCATGTTAAAAGTTGCAGAAGCCAGATGACAAGCTCATTTTGGTTCAACTTCAGCAACTGTGCATTGCATTGCCATGTAATGTAATGTAATGCAATGCTATCTATCTAGCTCTCCCTCTATACTTCCTTTTGGATAAACAGACATATTAGGCAAGCATTTTGGAGCTTTCACCTAAATAACTACAGGTGGTGAGATAAGCTGCACAATATAATTGACCTTTCAGTATATTGTTGCACACACACCATCTATTTAGCAAATGCCCTTGTTATCAACAGCAGCCTTTTAAACTCACCTGAGCTAACAGGTATGTGAGCTGGTTACTCTGCTGCGCTTAAAATTTCTTTTTTGGTTTGCTACAATGCCTTTTCTGAAACGTTGTCTCCCTCTGCTGGAACACTGACTTCTTTCATTTAATGCCTGCAGACTATAAAAGAGAAACCAACCCAAAAAGTTTGGTTGATTAGTCTGTGGCATTCTTTTAAACTGTTGCTTATGGCGGTCTCTGTGAGCTTCTCAGTGACATTCAGCCATCCAGGTATCCCGCCTGCAGTAGACGGAATGTGGCAATGGAACGCTGGCTGCGCGTGTCATAATAGGCTCTGAGCCTTTATATACCTGCGCACAGCAGCAGCCACCTTCAGTCTGCTGCTGGACAGCCAGCAGCAGCAGCAGCAGGAGAGGTAATTAATCAGCAACCCTCCTGCTAAGGGTAGACAGCTGCTCGTTCCACCCCCCCCCGCCTTAATTGGTTCTCCTCCCTTCCAACGGTGTTGAGGCGGGTGGGAACAGCCGGGGGTTGAGGGTACTGTGCTAAAAGAGGTGGAGTTATGCAGATCTAAAACGCGTGGATTGCAGCAGCAGCAAGCCGAAAAGTGCAGGCATGTGAGGGATCTAGAGGTTGACAGCATGTCTTCTTAACGGGAGTCCAGGTGGCCATCTCCACAAATGGACTTTTCAGAATCCTTGGGTGGCACCGTAGTCGGAAACCAATTCTGGTTATCGCTTCTCAGCCTTTTGGCTAAGATCAAGTGTAGTATCTGTTCTTATCAGTTTAATATCTGATACATCCCCTATCTGGGGACCATATATTAAATGGATTTTTAGAACAGGGAGATGGAAAAAGAGCTTGCTCTGTCCACTCCACGCATTGACCTGGTATTGCAGTATCTCCAGGACCGGTGCACCCCTTCTTTAATGCAGTTTCTAAAATCAGAAAGAATTGAATTCAATGCTTTTTGTTCATTTTGCTTGTTTGTCGGATTTTGGGATGGACTCTTTGGCTTTGCTTTTCTTCTCCTCATTGGATTTTTCATGTTAAAAGTTGCAGAAGCCAGATGACAAGCTCATTTTGGTTCAACTTCAGCAACTGTGCATTGCATTGCCATGTAATGTAATGTAATGCAATGCTATCTATCTAGCTCTCCCTCTATACTTCCTTTTGGATAAACAGACATATTAGGCAAGAATTTTGGAGCTTTCACCTAAATAACTACAGGTGGTGAGATAAGCTGCACAATATAATTGACCTTTCAGTATATTGTTGCACACACACCATTTATTTAGCAAATGCCCTTGTTATCAACAGCAGCCTTTTAAACTCACCTGAGCTAACAGGTATGTGAGCTGGTTACTCTGCTGCGCTTAAAATTTCTTTTTTGGTTTGCTACAATGCCTTTTGTGAAACGTTGTCTCCCTCTGCTGGAACACTGACTTCTTTCATTTAATGCCTGCAGACTATAAAAGAGAAACCAACCCAAAAAGTTTAGTTGATTAGTCTGTGGCATTCTTTTAAACTGTTGCTTATGGCGGTCTCTGTGAGCTTCTCAGTGACATTCAGCCATCCAGGTATCCCGCCTGCAGTAGACGGAATGTGGCAATGGAACGCTGGCTGCGCGTGTCATAATAGGCTCTGAGCCTTTATATACCTGCGCACAGCAGCAGCCACCTTCAGTCTGCTGCTGGACAGCCAGCAGCAGCAGCAGGAGAGGTAATTAATCAGCAACCCTCCTGCTAAGGGTAGACAGCTGCTCGTTCCACCCCCCCCCGCCTTAATTGGTTCTCCTCCCTTCCAACGGTGTTGAGGCGGGTGGGAACAGCCGGGGGTTGAGGGTACTGTGCTAAAAGAGGTGGAGTTATGCAGATCTAAAACGCGTGGATTGCAGCAGCAGCAAGCCGAAAAGTGCAGGCATGTGAGGGATCTAGAGGTTGACAGCATGTCTTCTTAACGGGAGTCCAGGTGGCCATCTCCACAAATGGACTTTTCAGAATCCTTGGGTGGCACCGTAGTCGGAAACCAATTCTGGTTATCGCTTCTCGGCCTTTTGGCTAAGATCAAGTGTAGTATCTGTTCTTATCAGTTTAATATCTGATACGTCCCCTATCTGGGGACCATATATTAAATGGATTTTTAGAACAGGGAGATGGAAAAAGAGCTTGCTCTGTCCACTCCACGCATTGACCTGGTATTGCAGTATCTCCAGGACCGGTGCACCCCTTCTTTAATGCAGTTTCTAAAATCAGAAAGAATTGAATTCAATGCTTTTTGTTCATTTTGCTTGTTTGTCGGATTTTGGGATGGACTCTTTGGCTTTGCTTTTCTTCTCCTCATTGGATTTTTCATGTTAAAAGTTGCAGAAGCCAGATGACAAGCTCATTTTGGTTCAACTTCAGCAACTGTGCATTGCATTGCCATGTAATGTAATGTAATGCAATGCTATCTATCTAGCTCTCCCTCTATACTTCCTTTTGGATAAACAGACATATTAGGCAAGCATTTTGGAGCTTTCACCTAAATAACTACAGGTGGTGAGATAAGCTGCACAATATAATTGACCTTTCAGTATATTGTTGCACACACACCATCTATTTAGCAAATGCCCTTGTTATCAACAGCAGCCTTTTAAACTCACCTGAGCTAACAGGTATGTGAGCTGGTTACTCTGCTGCGCTTAAAATTTCTTTTTTGGTTTGCTACAATGCCTTTTGTGAAACGTTGTCTCCCTCTGCTGGAACACTGACTTCTTTCATTTAATGCCTGCAGACTATAAAAGAGAAACCAACCCAAAAAGTTTAGTTGATTAGTCTGTGGCATTCTTTTAAACTGTTGCTTATGGCGGTCTCTGTGAGCTTCTCAGTGACATTCAGCCATCCAGGTATCCCGCCTGCAGTAGACGGAATGTGGCAATGGAACGCTGGCTGCGCGTGTCATAATAGGCTCTGAGCCTTTATATACCTGCGCACAGCAGCAGCCACCTTCAGTCTGCTGCTGGACAGCCAGCAGCAGCAGCAGGAGAGGTAATTAATCAGCAACCCTCCTGCTAAGGGTAGACAGCTGCTCGTTCCACCCCCCCCCGCCTTAATTGGTTCTCCTCCCTTCCAACGGTGTTGAGGCGGGTGGGAACAGCCGGGGGTTGAGGGTACTGTGCTAAAAGAGGTGGAGTTATGCAGATCTAAAACGCGTGGATTGCAGCAGCAGCAAGCCGAAAAGTGCAGGCATGTGAGGGATCTAGAGGTTGACAGCATGTCTTCTTAACGGGAGTCCAGGTGGCCATCTCCACAAATGGACTTTTCAGAATCCTTGGGTGGCACCGTAGTCGGAAACCAATTCTGGTTATCGCTTCTCGGCCTTTTGGCTAAGATCAAGTGTAGTATCTGTTCTTATCAGTTTAATATCTGATACGTCCCCTATCTGGGGACCATATATTAAATGGATTTTTAGAACAGGGAGATGGAAAAAGAGCTTGCTCTGTCCACTCCACGCATTGACCTGGTATTGCAGTATCTCCAGGACCGGTGCACCCCTTCTTTAATGCAGTTTCTAAAATCAGAAAGAATTGAATTCAATGCTTTTTGTTCATTTTGCTTGTTTGTCGGATTTTGGGATGGACTCTTTGGCTTTGCTTTTCTTCTCCTCATTGGATTTTTCATGTTAAAAGTTGCAGAAGCCAGATGACAAGCTCATTTTGGTTCAACTTCAGCAACTGTGCATTGCATTGCCATGTAATGTAATGTAATGCAATGCTATCTATCTAGCTCTCCCTCTATACTTCCTTTTGGATAAACAGACATATTAGGCAAGCATTTTGGAGCTTTCACCTAAATAACTACAGGTGGTGAGATAAGCTGCACAATATAATTGACCTTTCAGTATATTGTTGCACACACACCATCTATTTAGCAAATGCCCTTGTTATCAACACCAGCCTTTTAAACTCACCTGAGCTAACAGGTATGTGAGCTGGTTACTCTGCTGCGCTTAAAATTTCTTTTTTGGTTTGCTACAATGCCTTTTCTGAAACGTTGTCTCCCTCTGCTGGAACACTGACTTCTTTCATTTAATGCCTGCAGACTATAAAAGAGAAACCAACCCAAAAAGTTTGGTTGATTAGTCTGTGGCATTCTTTTAAACTGTTGCTTATGGCGGTCTCTGTGAGCTTCTCAGTGACATTCAGCCATCCAGGTATCCCGCCTGCAGTAGACGGAATGTGGCAATGGAACGCTGGCTGCGCGTGTCATAATAGGCTCTGAGCCTTTATATACCTGCGCACAGCAGCAGCCACCTTCAGTCTGCTGCTGGACAGCCAGCAGCAGCAGCAGCAGGAGAGGTAATTAATCAGCAACCCTCCTGCTAAGGGTAGACAGCTGCTCGTTCCACCCCCCCCCGCCTTAATTGGTTCTCCTCCCTTCCAACGGTGTTGAGGCGGGTGGGAACAGCCGGGGGTTGAGGGTACTGTGCTAAAAGAGGTGGAGTTATGCAGATCTAAAACGCGTGGATTGCAGCAGCAGCAAGCCGAAAAGTGCAGGCATGTGAGGGATCTAGAGGTTGACAGCATGTCTTCTTAACGGGAGTCCAGGTGGCCATCTCCACAAATGGACTTTTCAGAATCCTTGGGTGGCACCGTAGTCGGAAACCAATTCTGGTTATCGCTTCTCGGCCTTTTGGCTAAGATCAAGTGTAGTATCTGTTCTTATCAGTTTAATATCTGATACGTCCCCTATCTGGGGACCATATATTAAATGGATTTTTAGAACAGGGAGATGGAAAAAGAGCTTGCTCTGTCCACTCCACGCATTGACCTGGTATTGCAGTATCTCCAGGACCGGTGCACCCCTTCTTTAATGCAGTTTCTAAAATCAGAAAGAATTGAATTCAATGCTTTTTGTTCATTTTGCTTGTTTGTCGGATTTTGGGATGGACTCTTTGGCTTTGCTTTTCTTCTCCTCATTGGATTTTTCATGTTAAAAGTTGCAGAAGCCAGATGACAAGCTCATTTTGGTTCAACTTCAGCAACTGTGCATTGCATTGCCATGTAATGTAATGCAATGCAATGCTATCTATCTAGCTCTCCCTCTATACTTCCTTTTGGATAAACAGACATATTAGGCAAGCATTTTGGAGCTTTCACCTAAATAACTACAGGTGGTGAGATAAGCTGCACAATATAATTGACCTTTCAGTATATTGTTGCACACACACCATCTATTTAGCAAATGCCCTTGTTATCAACAGCAGCCTTTTAAACTCACCTGAGCTAACAGGTATGTGAGCTGGTTACTCTGCTGCGCTTAAAATTTCTTTTTTGGTTTGCTACAATGCCTTTTCTGAAACGTTGTCTCCCTCTGCTGGAACACTGACTTCTTTCATTTAATGCCTGCAGACTATAAAAGAGAAACCAACCCAAAAAGTTTGGTTGATTAGTCTGTGGCATTCTTTTAAACTGTTGCTTATGTCGGTCTCTGTGAGCTTCTCAGTGACATTCAGCCATCCAGGTATCCCGCCTGCAGTAGACAGAATGTGGCAATGGAACGCTGGCTGCGCGTGTCATAATAGGCTCTGAGCCTTTATATACCTGCGCACAGCAGCAGCCACCTTCAGTCTGCTGCTGGACAGCCAGCAGCAGCAGCAGCAGGAGAGGTAATTAATCAGCAACCCTCCTGCTAAGGGTAGACAGCTGCTCGTTCCACCCCCCCCCCGCCTTAATTGGTTCTCCTCCCTTCCAACGGTGTTGAGGCAGGTGGGAACAGCCGGGGGTTGAGGGTACTGTGCTAAAAGAGGTGGAGTTATGCAGATCTAAAACGCGTGGATTGCAGCAGCAGCAAGCCGAAAAGTGCAGGCATGTGAGGGATCTAGAGGTTGACAGCATGTCTTCTTAACGGGAGTCCAGGTGGCCATCTCCACAAATGGACTTTTCAGAATCCTTGGGTGGCACCGTAGTCGGAAACCAATTCTGGTTATCGCTTCTCGGCCTTTTGGCTAAGATCAAGTGTAGTATCTGTTCTTATCAGTTTAATATCTGATACGTCCCCTATCTGGGGACCATATATTAAATGGATTTTTAGAACAGGGAGATGGAAAAAGAGCTTGCTCTGTCCACTCCACGCATTGACCTGGTATTGCAGTATCTCCAGGACCGGTGCACCCCTTCTTTAATGCAGTTTCTAAAATCAGAAAGAATTGAATTCAATGCTTTTTGTTCATTTTGCTTGTTTGTCGGATTTTGGGATGGACTCTTTGGCTTTGCTTTTCTTCTCCTCATTGGATTTTTCATGTTAAAAGTTGCAGAAGCCAGATGACAAGCTCATTTTGGTTCAACTTCAGCAACTGTGCATTGCATTGCCATGTAATGTAATGTAATGCAATGCTATCTATCTAGCTCTCCCTCTATACTTCCTTTTGGATAAACAGACATATTAGGCAAGCATTTTGGAGCTTTCACCTAAATAACTACAGGTGGTGAGATAAGCTGCACAATATAATTGACCTTTCAGTATATTGTTGCACACACACCATCTATTTAGCAAATGCCCTTGTTATCAACAGCAGCCTTTTAAACTCACCTGAGCTAACAGGTATGTGAGCTGGTTACTCTGCTGCGCTTAAAATTTCTTTTTTGGTTTGCTACAATGCCTTTTCTGAAATGTTGTCTCCCTCTGCTGGAACACTGACTTCTTTCATTTAATGCCTGCAGACTATAAAAGAGAAACCAACCCAAAAAGTTTGGTTGATTAGTCTGTGGCATTCTTTTAAACTGTTGCTTATGGCGGTCTCTGTGAGCTTCTCAGTGACATTCAGCCATCCAGGTATCCCGCCTGCAGTAGACGGAATGTGGCAATGGAACGCTGGCTGCGCGTGTCATAATAGGCTCTGAGCCTTTATATACCTGCGCACAGCAGCAGCCACCTTCAGTCTGCTGCTGGACAGCCAGCAGCAGCAGCAGCAGGAGAGGTAATTAATCAGCAACCCTCCTGCTAAGGGTAGACAGCTGCTCGTTCCACCCCCCCCCGCCTTAATTGGTTCTCCTCCCTTCCAACGGTGTTGAGGCGGGTATGAACAGCCAGGGGTTGAGGGTACTGTGCTAAAAGAGGTGGAGTTATGCAGATCTAAAACGCGTGGATTGCAGCAGCAGCAAGCCGAAAAGTGCAGGCATGTGAGGGATCTAGAGGTTGACAGCATGTCTTCTTAACGGGAGTCCAGGTGGCTATCTCCACAAATGGACTTTTCAGAATCCTTGGGTGGCACCGTAGTCGGAAACCAATTCTGGTTATCGCTTCTCGGCCTTTTGGCTAAGATCAAGTGTAGTATCTGTTCTTATCAGTTTAATATCTGATACGTCCCCTATCTGGGGACCATATATTAAATGGATTTTAAGAACAGGGAGATGGAAAAAGAGCTTGCTCTGTCCACTCCACGCATTGACCTGGTATTGCAGTATCTCCAGGACCGGTGCACCCCTTCTTTAATGCAGTTTCTAAAATCAGAAAGAATTGAATTCAATGCTTTTTGTTCATTTTGCTTGTTTGTCGGATTTTGGGATGGACTCTTTGGCATTGCTTTTCTTCTCCTCATTGGATTTTTCATGTTAAAAGTTGCAGAAGCCAGATGACAAGCTCATTTTGGTTCAACTTCAGCAACTGTGCATTGCATTGCCATGTAATGTAATGTAATGCAATGCTATCTATCTAGCTCTCCCTCTATACTTCCTTTTGGATAAACAGACATATTAGGCAAGCATTTTGGAGCTTTCACCTAAATAACTACAGGTGGTGAGATAAGCTGCACAATATAATTGACCTTTCAGTATATTGTTGCACACACACCATCTATTTAGCAAATGCCCTTGTTATCAACAGCAGCCTTTTAAACTCACCTGAGCTAACAGGTATGTGAGCTGGTTACTCTGCTGCGCTTAAAATTTCTTTTTTGGTTTGCTACAATGCCTTTTCTGAAACGTTGTCTCCCTCTGCTGGAACACTGACTTCTTTCATTTAATGCCTGCAGACTATAAAAGAGAAACCAACCCAAAAAGTTTGGTTGATTAGTCTGTGGCATTCTTTTAAACTGTTGCTTATGGCGGTCTCTGTGAGCTTCTCAGTGACATTCAGCCATCCAGGTATCCCGCCTGCAGTAGACGGAATGTGGCAATGGAACGCTGGCTGCGCGTGTCATAATAGGCTCTGAGCCTTTATATACCTGCGCACAGCAGCAGCCACCTTCAGTCTGCTGCTGGACAGCCAGCAGCAGCAGCAGCAGGAGAGGTAATTAATCAGCAACCCTCCTGCTAAGGGTAGACAGCTGCTCGTTCCACCCCCCCCCGCCTTAATTGGTTCTCCTCCCTTCCAACGGTGTTGAGGCGGGTGGGAACAGCCAGGGGTTGAGGGTACTGTGCTAAAAGAGGTGGAGTTATGCAGATCTAAAACGCGTGGATTGCAGCAGCAGCAAGCCGAAAAGTGCAGGCATGTGAGGGATCTAGAGGTTGACAGCATGTCTTCTTAACGGGAGTCCAGGTGGCCATCTCCACAAATGGACTTTTCAGAATCCTTGGGTGGCACCGTAGTCGGAAACCAATTCTGGTTATCGCTTCTCGGCCTTTTGGCTAAGATCAAGTGTAGTATCTGTTCTTATCAGTTTAATATCTGATACGTCCCCTATCTGGGGACCATATATTAAATGGATTTTAAGAACAGGGAGATGGAAAAAGAGCTTGCTCTGTCCACTCCACGCATTGACCTGGTATTGCAGTATCTCCAGGACCGGTGCACCCCTTCTTTAATGCAGTTTCTAAAATCAGAAAGAATTGAATTCAATGCTTTTTGTTCATTTTGCTTGTTTGTCGGATTTTGGGATGGACTCTTTGGCTTTGCTTTTCTTCTCCTCATTGGATTTTTCATGTTAAAAGTTGCAGAAGCCAGATGACAAGCTCATTTTGGTTCAACTTCAGCAACTGTGCATTGCATTGCCATGTAATGTAATGTAATGCAATGCTATCTATCTAGCTCTCCCTTTATACTTCCTTTTGGATAAACAGACATATTAGGCAAGCATTTTGGAGCTTTCACCTAAATAACTACAGGTGGTGAGATAAGCTGCACAATATAATTGACCTTTCAGTATATTGTTGCACACACACCATCTATTTAGCAAATGCCCTTGTTATCAACAGCAGCCTTTTAAACTCACCTGAGCTAACAGGTATGTGAGCTGGTTACTCTGCTGCGCTTAAAATTTCTTTTTTGGTTTGCTACAATGCCTTTTCTGAAACGTTGTCTCCCTCTGCTGGAACACTGACTTCTTTCATTTAATGCCTGCAGACTATAAAAGAGAAACCAACCCAAAAAGTTTGGTTGATTAGTCTGTGGCATTCTTTTAAACTGTTGCTTATGGCGGTCTCTGTGAGCTTCTCAGTGACATTCAGCCATCCAGGTATCCCGCCTGCAGTAGACGGAATGTGGCAATGGAACGCTGGCTGCGCGTGTCATAATAGGCTCTGAGCCTTTATATACCTGCGCACAGCAGCAGCCACCTTCAGTCTGCTGCTGGACAGCCAGCAGCAGCAGCAGCAGGAGAGGTAATTAATCAGCAACCCTCCTGCTAAGGGTAGACAGCTGCTCGTTCCACCCCCCCCCCCCCGCCTTAATTGGTTCTCCTCCCTTCCAACGGTGTTGAGGCGGGTGGGAACAGCCGGGGGTTGAGGGTACTGTGCTAAAAGAGGTGGAGTTATGCAGATCTAAAACGCGTGGATTGCAGCAGCAGCAAGCCGAAAAGTGCAGGCATGTGAGGGATCTAGAGGTTGACAGCATGTCTTCTTAACGGGAGTCCAGGTGGCCATCTCCACAAATGGACTTTTCAGAATCCTTGGGTGGCACCGTAGTCGGAAACCAATTCTGGTTATCGCTTCTCGGCCTTTTGGCTAAGATCAAGTGTAGTATCTGTTCTTATCAGTTTAATATCTGATACGTCCCCTATCTGGGGACCATATATTAAATGGATTTTTAGAACAGGGAGATGGAAAAAGAGCTTGCTCTGTCCACTCCACGCATTGACCTGGTATTGCAGTATCTCCAGGACCGGTGCACCCCTTCTTTAATGCAGTTTCTAAAATCAGAAAGAATTGAATTCAATGCTTTTTGTTCATTTTGCTTGTTTGTCGGATTTTGGGATGGACTCTTTGGCTTTGCTTTTCTTCTCCTCATTGGATTTTTCATGTTAAAAGTTGCAGAAGCCAGATGACAAGCTCATTTTGGTTCAACTTCAGCAACTGTGCATTGCATTGCCATGTAATGTAATGTAATGCAATGCTATCTATCTAGCTCTCCCTCTATACTTCCTTTTGGATAAACAGACATATTAGGCAAGCATTTTGGAGCTTTCACCTAAATAACTACAGGTGGTGAGATAAGCTGCACAATATAATTGACCTTTCAGTATATTGTTGCACACACACCATCTATTTAGCAAATGCCCTTGTTATCAACAGCAGCCTTTTAAACTCACCTGAGCTAACAAGTATGTGAGCTGGTTACTCTGCTGCGCTTAAAATTTCTTTTTTGGTTTGCTACAATGCCTTTTCTGAAACGTTGTCTCCCTCTGCTGGAACACTGACTTCTTTCATTTAATGCCTGCAGACTATAAAAGAGAAACCAACCCAAAAAGTTTGGTTGATTAGTCTGTGGCATTCTTTTAAACTGTTGCTTATGGCGGTCTCTGTGAGCTTCTCAGTGACATTCAGCCATCCAGGTATCCCGCCTGCAGTAGACGGAATGTGGCAATGGAACGCTGGCTGCGCGTGTCATAATAGGCTCTGAGCCTTTATATACCTGCGCACAGCAGCAGCCACCTTCAGTCTGCTGCTGGACAGCCAGCAGCAGCAGCAGCAGGAGAGGTAATTAATCAGCAACCCTCCTGCTAAGGGTAGACAGCTGCTCGTTCCACCCCCCCCGCCTTAATTGGTTCTCCTCCCTTCCAACGGTGTTGAGGCGGGTGGGAACAGCCGGGGGTTGAGGGTACTGTGCTAAAAGAGGTGGAGTTATGCAGATCTAAAACGCGTGGATTGCAGCAGCAGCAAGCCGAAAAGTGCAGGCATGTGAGGGATCTAGAGGTTGACAGCATGTCTTCTTAACGGGAGTCCAGGTGGCCATCTCCACAAATGGACTTTTCAGAATCCTTGGGTGGCACCGTAGTCGGAAACCAATTCTGGTTATCGCTTCTCGGCCTTTTGGCTAAGATCAAGTGTAGTATCTTTCGAAAAGGCGGTTTTGGATGTTGGCCGCCCTAGTAGATTGATACATTATGCACACTGGGGTTTAGGCGCTTGTTAGTACGCCAGGTGGCTAATATAGTCATCTGGTGGAAAGCATGGCCCCCCAGGATCGACGCCATTGGGCCGGGGAAGATCGAAAGCCCGAAGTGTGAAGTGCCCCAGGAGTGGTGACCCTGGGGTGCCTTAACTCACTGGGATTGGGAACCCCACTTGAGTTTATGGCACATTTGCACAAGCACTTCAAATTTTCTTTCTTCGCACACACCCTTATTCCGGGCCTTCTGGCCTTAGGATGGGGAATTTTTCAATTCCCGGTCGAAGGTCCGGGCAGTATTATACTGTGAAACCTTCACTATTTATTTAATTTCTTTGTCACTGTGTGTCCACTTATTCACGTGTGTCACGTCCTACTAGGATTTTGTCGGGATGCGGTTCCCTTACGGGTTCCTCTCTTGGCAGGTCTAGGGGGGGAGTGTGTGGCCATCAGGTTCCGCTCCCCCCTGAACCCCCCTGGCTCTCCTCTTTCGGGAGGAGAGCGTTGTTGGCTCCCCTCTTCCGGGAGGGGAGCACAGTCTTTGGCTCCCAGTGCCTTGCTCGGGTGAGAACTCGGGCAGGTGCTGGGGTAAGATTGGGTCGCCTCTGGCTTCGGCTGGAGGTGGCTTTTTGTCCCTGTTCCTCGCTGTGGCCTTTTGGCTCGGAGGGACGGGGAATGGTTTGGGGGACCCTTCTCCTTTTGGAGAGGGTTTCAAGAAGACCAGCATCCTAGTGCACTTTTTTTGTGGCACTTGTCACTTTTTTAAGCGCACTCGGGTTTTGTACACGAATTCGGGCTTTCGGAAAAAAAAAAAAAAAAAAAAATCTGTTCTTATCAGTTTAATATCTGATACGTCCCCTATCTGGAGACCATATATTAAATGGATTTTAAGAACAGGGAGATGGAAAAAGAGCTTGCTCTGTCCACTCCACGCATTGACCTGGTATTGCAGTATCTCCAGGACCGGTGCACCCCTTCTTTAATGCAGTTTCTAAAATCAGAAAGAATTGAATTCAATGCTTTTTGTTCATTTTGCTTGTTTGTCGGATTTTGGGATGGACTCTTTGGCTTTGCTTTTCTTCTCCTCATTGGATTTTTCATGTTAAAAGTTGCAGAAGCCAGATGACAAGCTCATTTTGGTTCAACTTCAGCAACTGTGCATTGCATTGCCATGTAATGTAATGTAATGCAATGCTATCTATCTAGCTCTCCCTCTATACTTCCTTTTGGATAAACAGACATATTAGGCAAGCATTTTGGAGTTTTCACCTAAATAACTACAGGTGGTGAGATAAGCTGCACAATATAATTGACCTTTCAGTATATTGTTGCACACACACCATCTATTTAGCAAATGCCCTTGTTATCAACAGCAGCCTTTTAAACTCACCTGAGCTAACAGGTATGTGAGCTGGTTACTCTGCTGCGCTTAAAATTTCTTTTTTGGTTTGCTACAATGCCTTTTCTGAAACGTTGTCTCCCTCTGCTGGAACACTGACTTCTTTCATTTAATGCCTGCAGACTATAAAAGAGAAACCAACCCAAAAAGTTTGGTTGATTAGTCTGTGGCATTCTTTTAAACTGTTGCTTATGGCGGTCTCTGTGAGCTTCTCAGTGACATTCAGCCATCCAGGTATCCCGCCTGCAGTAGACGGAATGTGGCAATGGAACGCTGGCTGCGCGTGTCATAATAGGCTCTGAGCCTTTATATACCTGCGCACAGCAGCAGCCACCTTCAGTCTGCTGCTGGACAGCCAGCAGCAGCAGCAGCAGGAGAGGTAATTAATCAGCAACCCTCCTGCTAAGGGTAGACAGCTGCTCGTTCCACCCCCCCCCCCCCGCCTTAATTGGTTCTCCTCCCTTCCAACGGTGTTGAGGCGGGTGGGAACAGCCAGGGGTTGAGGGTACTGTGCTAAAAGAGGTGGAGTTATGCAGATCTAAAACGCGTGGATTGCAGCAGCAGCAAGCCGAAAAGTGCAGGCATGTGAGGGATCTAGAGGTTGACAGCATGTCTTCTTAACGGGAGTCCAGGTGGCCATCTCCACAAATGGACTTTTCAGAATCCTTGTGTGGCACCGTAGTCGGAAACCAATTCTGGTTATCGCTTCTCGGCCTTTTGGCTAAGATCAAGTGTAGTATCTGTTCTTATCAGTTTAATATCTGATACGTCCCCTATCTGGGGACCATATATTAAATGGATTTTAAGAACAGGGAGATGGAAAAAGAGCTTGCTCTGTCCACTCCACGCATTGACCTGGTATTGCAGTATCTCCAGGACCGGTGCACCCCTTCTTTAATGCAGTTTCTAAAATCAGAAAGAATTGAATTCAATGCTTTTTGTTCATTTTGCTTGTTTGTCGGATTTTGGGATGGACTCTTTGGCTTTGCTTTTCTTCTCCTCATTGGATTTTTCATGTTAAAAGTTGCAGAAGCCAGATGACAAGCTCATTTTGGTTCAACTTCAGCAACTGTGCATTGCATTGCCATGTAATGTAATGTAATGCAATGCTATCTATCTAGCTCTCCCTCTATACTTCCTTTTGGATAAACAGACATATTAGGCAAGCATTTTGGAGCTTTCACCTAAATAACTACAGGTGGTGAGATAAGCTGCACAATATAATTGACCTTTCAGTATATTGTTGCACACACACCATCTATTTAGCAAATGCCCTTGTTATCAACAGCAGCCTTTTAAACTCACCTGAGCTAACAGGTATGTGAGCTGGTTACTCTGCTGCGCTTAAAATTTCTTTTTTGGTTTGCTACAATGCCTTTTCTGAAACGTTGTCTCCCTCTGCTGGAACACTGACTTCTTTCATTTAATGCCTGCAGACTATAAAAGAGAAACCAACCCAAAAAGTTTGGTTGATTAGTCTGTGGCATTCTTTTAAACTGTTGCTTATGGCGGTCTCTGTGAGCTTCTCAGTGACATTCAGCCATCCAGGTATCCCGCCTGCAGTAGACGGAATGTGGCAATGGAACGCTGGCTGCGCGTGTCATAATAGGCTCTGAGCCTTTATATACCTGCGCACAGCAGCAGCCACCTTCAGTCTGCTGCTGGACAGCCAGCAGCAGCAGCAGCAGGAGAGGTAATTAATCAGCAACCCTCCTGCTAAGGGTAGACAGCTGCTCGTTCCACCCCCCCCCCGCCTTAATTGGTTCTCCTCCCTTCCAACGGTGTTGAGGCGGGTGGGAACAGCCGGGGGTTGAGGGTACTGTGCTAAAAGAGGTGGAGTTATGCAGATCTAAAACGCGTGGATTGCAGCAGCAGCAAGCCGAAAAGTGCAGGCATGTGAGGGATCTAGAGGTTGACAGCATGTCTTCTTAACGGGAGTCCAGGTGGCCATCTCCACAAATGGACTTTTCAGAATCCTTGGGTGGCACCGTAGTCGGAAACCAATTCTGGTTATCGCTTCTCGGCCTTTTGGCTAAGATCAAGTGTAGTATCTGTTCTTATCAGTTTAATATCTGATACGTCCCCTATCTGGGGACCATATATTAAATGGATTTTTAGAACAGGGAGATGGAAAAATAGCTTGCTCTGTCCACTCCACGCATTGACCTGGTATTGCAGTATCTCCAGGACCGGTGCACCCCTTCTTTAATGCAGTTTCTAAAATCAGAAAGAATTGAATTCAAGGCTTTTTGTTCATTTTGCTTGTTTGTCGGATTTTGGGATGGACTCTTTGGCTTTGCTTTTCTTCTCCTCATTGGATTTTTCATGTTAAAAGTTGCAGAAGCCAGATGACAAGCTCATTTTGGTTCAACTTCAGCAACTGTGCATTGCATTGCCATGTAATGTAATGTAATGCAATGCTATCTATCTAGCTCTCCCTCTATACTTCCTTTTGGATAAACAGACATATTAGGCAAGCATTTTGGAGCTTTCACCTAAATAACTACAGGTGGTGAGATAAGCTGCACAATATAATTGACCTTTCAGTATATTGTTGCACACACACCATCTATTTAGCAAATGCCCTTGTTATCAACAGCAGCCTTTTAAACTCACCTGAGCTAACAGGTATGTGAGCTGGTTACTCTGCTGCGCTTAAAATTTCTTTTTTGGTTTGCTACAATGCCTTTTCTGAAACGTTGTCTCCCTCTGCTGGAACACTGACTTCTTTCATTTAATGCCTGCAGACTATAAAAGAGAAACCAACCCAAAAAGTTTGGTTGATTAGTCTGTGGCATTCTTTTAAACTGTTGCTTATGGCGGTCTCTGTGAGCTTCTCAGTGACATTCAGCCATCCAGGTATCCCGCCTGCAGTAGACGGAATGTGGCAATGGAACGCTGGCTGCGCGTGTCATAATAGGCTCTGAGCCTTTATATACCTGCGCACAGCAGCAGCCACCTTCAGTCTGCTGCTGGACAGCCAGCAGCAGCAGCAGCAGGAGAGGTAATTAATCAGCAACCCTCCTGCTAAGGGTAGACAGCTGCTCGTTCCACCCCCCCCCCCCGCCTTAATTGGTTCTCCTCCTTTCCAACGGTGTTGAGGCGGGTGGGAACAGCCGGGGGTTGAGGGTACTGTGCTAAAAGAGGTGGAGTTATGCAGATCTAAAACGCGTGGATTGCAGCAGCAGCAAGCCGAAAAGTGCAGGTATGTGAGGGATCTAGAGGTTGACAGCATGTCTTCTTAACGGGAGTCCAGGTGGCCATCTCCACAAATGGACTTTTCAGAATCCTTGGGTGGCACCGTAGTCGGAAACCAATTCTGGTTATCGCTTCTCGGCCTTTTGGCTAAGATCAAGTGTAGTATCTGTTCTTATCAGTTTAATATCTGATACGTCCCCTATCTGGGGACCATATATTAAATGGATTTTTAGAACAGGGAGATGGAAAAAGAGCTTGCTCTGTCCACTCCACGCATTGACCTGGTATTGCAGTATCTCCAGGACCGGTGCACCCCTTCTTTAATGCAGTTTCTAAAATCAGAAAGAATTGAATTCAATGCTTTTTGTTCATTTTGCTTGTTTGTCGGATTTTGGGATGGACTCTTTGGCTTTGCTTTTCTTCTCCTCATTGGATTTTTCATGTTAAAAGTTGCAGAAGCCAGATGACAAGCTCATTTTGGTTCAACTTCAGCAACTGTGCATTGCATTGCCATGTAATGTAATGTAATGCAATGCTATCTATCTAGCTCTCCCTCTATACTTCCTTTTGGATAAACAGACATATTAGGCAAGCATTTTGGAGCTTTCACCTAAATAACTACAGGTGGTGAGATAAGCTGCACAATATAATTGACCTTTCAGTATATTGTTGCACACACACCATCTATTTAGCAAATGCCCTTGTTATCAACAGCAGCCTTTGAAACTCACCTGAGCTAACAGGTATGTGAGCTGGTTACTCTGCTGCGCTTAAAATTTCTTTTTTGGTTTGCTACAATGCCTTTTCTGAAACGTTGTCTCCCTCTGCTGGAACACTGACTTCTTTCATTTAATGCCTGCAGACTATAAAAGAGAAACCAACCCAAAAAGTTTGGTTGATTAGTCTGTGGCATTCTTTTAAACTGTTGCTTATGGCGGTCTCTGTGAGCTTCTCAGTGACATTCAGCCATCCAGGTATCCCGCCTGCAGTAGACGGAATGTGGCAATGGAACGCTGGCTGCGCGTGTCATAATAGGCTCTGAGCCTTTATATACCTGCGCACAGCAGCAGCCACCTTCAGTCTGCTGCTGGACAGCCAGCAGCAGCAGCAGCAGGAGAGGTAATTAATCAGCAACCCTCCTGCTAAGGGTAGACAGCTGCTCGTTCCACCCCCCCCCCCCGCCTTAATTGGTTCTCCTCCCTTCCAACGGTGTTGAGGCGGGTGGGAACAGCCGGGGGTTGAGGGTACTGTGCTAAAAGAGGTGGAGTTATGCAGATCTAAAACGCGTGGATTGCAGCAGCAGCAAGCCGAAAAGTGCAGGTATGTGAGGGATCTAGAGGTTGACAGCATGTCTTCTTAACGGGAGTCCAGGTGGCCATCTCCACAAATGGACTTTTCAGAATCCTTGGGTGGCACCGTAGTCGGAAACCAATTCTGGTTATCGCTTCTCGGCCTTTTGGCTAAGATCAAGTGTAGTATCTGTTCTTATCAGTTTAATATCTGATACGTCCCCTATCTGGGGACCATATATTAAATGGATTTTTAGAACAGGGAGATGGAAAAAGAGCTTGCTCTGTCCACTCCACGCATTGACCTGGTATTGCAGTATCTCCAGGACCGGTGCACCCCTTCTTTAATGCAGTTTCTAAAATCAGAAAGAATTGAATTCAAGGCTTTTTGTTCATTTTGCTTGTTTGTCGGATTTTGGGATGGACTCTTTGGCTTTGCTTTTCTTCTCCTCATTGGATTTTTCATGTTAAAAGTTGCAGAAGCCAGATGACAAGCTCATTTTGGTTCAACTTCAGCAACTGTGCATTGCATTGCCATGTAATGTAATGTAATGCAATGCTATCTATCTAGCTCTCCCTCTATACTTCCTTTTGGATAAACAGACATATTAGGCAAGCATTTTGGAGCTTTCACCTAAATAACTACAGGTGGTGAGATAAGCTGCACAATATAATTGACCTTTCAGTATATTGTTGCACACACACCATCTATTTAGCAAATGCCCTTGTTATCAACAGCAGCCTTTTAAACTCACCTGAGCTAACAGGTATGTGAGCTGGTTACTCTGCTGCGCTTAAAATTTCTTTTTTGGTTTGCTACAATGCCTTTTCTGAAACGTTGTCTCCCTCTGCTGGAACACTGACTTCTTTCATTTAATGCCTGCAGACTATAAAAGAGAAACCAACCCAAAAAGTTTGGTTGATTAGTCTGTGGCATTCTTTTAAACTGTTGCTTATGGCGGTCTCTGTGAGCTTCTCAGTGACATTCAGCCATCCAGGTATCCCGCCTGCAGTAGACGGAATGTGGCAATGGAACGCTGGCTGCGCGTGTCATAATAGGCTCTGAGCCTTTATATACCTGCGCACAGCAGCAGCCACCTTCAGTCTGCTGCTGGACAGCCAGCAGCAGCAGCAGCAGGAGAGGTAATTAATCAGCAACCCTCCTGCTAAGGGTAGACAGCTGCTCGTTCCACCCCCCCCCCCGCCTTAATTGGTTCTCCTCCCTTCCAACGGTGTTGAGGCGGGTGGGAACAGCCGGGGGTTGAGGGTACTGTGCTAAAAGAGGTGGAGTTATGCAGATCTAAAACGCGTGGATTGCAGCAGCAGCAAGCCGAAAAGTGCAGGCATGTGAGGGATCTAGAGGTTGACAGCATGTCTTCTTAACGGGAGTCCAGGTGGCCATCTCCACAAATGGACTTTTCAGAATCCTTGGGTGGCACCGTAGTCGGAAACCAATTCTGGTTATCGCTTCTCGGCCTTTTGGCTAAGATCAAGTGTAGTATCTGTTCTTATCAGTTTGATATCTGATACGTCCCCTATCTGGGGACCATATATTAAATGGATTTTTAGAACAGGTAGATGGAAAAAGAGCTTGCTCTGTCCACTCCACGCATTGACCTGGTATTGCAGTATCTCCAGGACCGGTGCACCCCTTCTTTAATGCAGTTTCTAAAATCAGAAAGAATTGAATTCAATGCTTTTTGTTCATTTTGCTTGTTTGTCGGATTTTGGGATGGACTCTTTGGCTTTGCTTTTCTTCTCCTCATTGGATTTTTCATGTTAAAAGTTGCAGAAGCCAGATGACAAGCTCATTTTGGTTCAACTTCAGCAACTGTGCATTGCATTGCCATGTAATGTAATGTAATGCAATGCTATCTATCTAGCTCTCCCTCTATACTTCCTTTTGGATAAACAGACATATTAGGCAAGCATTTTGGAGCTTTCACCTAAATAACTACAGGTGGTGAGATAAGCTGCACAATATAATTGACCTTTCAGTATATTGTTGCACACACACCATCTATTTAGCAAATGCCCTTGTTATCAACAGCAGCCTTTTAAACTCACCTGAGCTAACAGGTATGTGAGCTGTTTACTCTACTGCGCTTAAAATTTCTTTTTTGGTTTGCTACAATGCCTTTTCTGAAACGTTGTCTCCCTCTGCTGGAACACTGACTTCTTTCATTTAATGCCTGCAGACTATAAAAGAGAAACCAACCCAAAAAGTTTGGTTGATTAGTCTGTGGCATTCTTTTAAACTGTTGCTTATGGCGGTCTCTGTGAGCTTCTCAGTGACATTCAGCTATCCAGGTATCCCGCCTGCAGTAGACGGAATGTGGCAATGGAACGCTGGCTGCGCGTGTCATAATAGGCTCTGAGCCTTTATATACCTGCGCACAGCAGCAGCCACCTTCAGTCTGCTGCTGGACAGCCAGCAGCAGCAGCAGCAGGAGAGGTAATTAATCAGCAACCCTCCTGCTAAGGGTAGACAGCTGCTCGTTCCACCCCCCCCCGCCTTAATTGGTTCTCCTCCCTTCCAACGGTGTTGAGGCGGGTGGGAACAGCCGGGGGTTGAGGGTACTGTGCTAAAAGAGGTGGAGTTATGCAGATCTAAAACGCGTGGATTGCAGCAGCAGCAAGACGAAAAGTGCAGGCATGTGAGGGATCTAGAGGTTGACAGCATGTCTTCTTAACGGGAGTCCAGGTGGCCATCTCCACAAATGGAGTTTTCAGAATCCTTGGGTGGCACCGTAGTCGGAAACCAATTCTGGTTATCGCTTCTCGGCCTTTTGGCTAAGATCAAGTGTAGTATCTGTTCTTATCAGTTTAATATCTGATACGTCCCCTATCTGGGGACCATATATTAAATGGATTTTTAGAACAGGGAGATGGAAAAAGAGCTTGCTCTGTCCACTCCACGCATTGACCTGGTATTGCAGTATCTCCAGGACCGGTGCACCCCTTCTTTAATGCAGTTTCTAAAATCAGAAAGAATTGAATTCAAGGCTTTTTGTTCATTTTGCTTGTTTGTCGGATTTTGGGATGGACTCTTTGGCTTTGCTTTTCTTCTCCTCATTGGATTTTTCATGTTAAAAGTTGCAGAAGCCAGATGACAAGCTCATTTTGGTTCAACTTCAGCAACTGTGCATTGCATTGCCATGTAATGTAATGTAATGCAATGCTATCTATCTAGCTCTCCCTCTATACTTCCTTTTGGATAAACAGACATATTAGGCAAGCATTTTGGAGCTTTCACCTAAATAACTACAGGTGGTGAGATAAGCTGCACAATATAATTGACCTTTCAGTATATTGTTGCACACACACCATCTATTTAGCAAATGCCCTTGTTATCAACAGCAGCCTTTTAAACTCACCTGAGCTAACAGGTATGTGAGCTGGTTACTCTGCTGCGCTTAAAATTTCTTTTTTGGTTTGCTACAATGCCTTTTCTGAAACGTTGTCTCCCTCTGCTGGAACACTGACTTCTTTCATTTAATGCCTGCAGACTATAAAAGAGAAACCAACCCAAAAAGTTTGGTTGATTAGTCTGTGGCATTCTTTTAAACTGTTGCTTATGGCGGTCTCTGTGAGCTTCTCAGTGACATTCAGCCATCCAGGTATCCCGCCTGCAGTAGACGGAATGTGGCAATGGAACGCTGGCTGCGCGTGTCATAATAGGCTCTGAGCCTTTATATACCTGCGCACAGCAGCAGCCACCTTCAGTCTGCTGCTGGACAGCCAGCAGCAGCAGCAGCAGGAGAGGTAATTAATCAGCAACCCTCCTGCTAAGGGTAGACAGCTGCTCGTTCCACCCCCCCCCCCGCCTTAATTGGTTCTCCTCCCTTCCAACGGTGTTGAGGCGGGTGGGAACAGCCGGGGGTTGAGGGTACTGTGCTAAAAGAGGTGGAGTTATGCAGATCTAAAACGCGTGGATTGCAGCAGCAGCAAGCCGAAAAGTGCAGGCATGTGAGGGATCTAGAGGTTGACAGCATGTCTTCTTAACGGGAGTCCAGGTGGCCATCTCCACAAATGGACTTTTCAGAATCCTTGGGTGGCACCGTAGTCGGAAACCAATTCTGGTTATCGCTTCTCGGCCTTTTGGCTAAGATCAAGTGTAGTATCTGTTCTTATCAGTTTGATATCTGATACGTCCCCTATCTGGGGACCATATATTAAATGGATTTTTAGAACAGGTAGATGGAAAAAGAGCTTGCTCTGTCCACTCCACGCATTGACCTGGTATTGCAGTATCTCCAGGACCGGTGCACCCCTTCTTTAATGCAGTTTCTAAAATCAGAAAGAATTGAATTCAATGCTTTTTGTTCATTTTGCTTGTTTGTCGGATTTTGGGATGGACTCTTTGGCTTTGCTTTTCTTCTCCTCATTGGATTTTTCATGTTAAAAGTTGCAGAAGCCAGATGACAAGCTCATTTTGGTTCAACTTCAGCAACTGTGCATTGCATTGCCATGTAATGTAATGTAATGCAATGCTATCTATCTAGCTCTCCCTCTATACTTCCTTTTGGATAAACAGACATATTAGGCAAGCATTTTGGAGCTTTCACCTAAATAACTACAGGTGGTGAGATAAGCTGCACAATATAATTGACCTTTCAGTATATTGTTGCACACACACCATCTATTTAGCAAATGCCCTTGTTATCAACAGCAGCCTTTTAAACTCACCTGAGCTAACAGGTATGTGAGCTGGTTACTCTGCTGCGCTTAAAATTTCTTTTTTGGTTTGCTACAATGCCTTTTCTGAAACGTTGTCTCCCTCTGCTGGAACACTGACTTCTTTCATTTAATGCCTGCAGACTATAAAAGAGAAACCAACCCAAAAAGTTTGGTTGATTAGTCTGTGGCATTCTTTTAAACTGTTGCTTATGGCGGTCTCTGTGAGCTTCTCAGTGACATTCAGCTATCCAGGTATCCCGCCTGCAGTAGACGGAATGTGGCAATGGAACGCTGGCTGCGCGTGTCATAATAGGCTCTGAGCCTTTATATACCTGCGCACAGCAGCAGCCACCTTCAGTCTGCTGCTGGACAGCCAGCAGCAGCAGCAGCAGGAGAGGTAATTAATCAGCAACCCTCCTGCTAAGGGTAGACAGCTGCTCGTTCCACCCCCCCCCGCCTTAATTGGTTCTCCTCCCTTCCAACGGTGTTGAGGCGGGTGGGAACAGCCGGGGGTTGAGGGTACTGTGCTAAAAGAGGTGGAGTTATGCAGATCTAAAACGCGTGGATTGCAGCAGCAGCAAGCCGAAAAGTGCAGGCATGTGAGGGATCTAGAGGTTGACAGCATGTCTTCTTAACGGGAGTCCAGGTGGCCATCTCCACAAATGGAGTTTTCAGAATCCTTGGGTGGCACCGTAGTCGGAAACCAATTCTGGTTATCGCTTCTCGGCCTTTTGGCTAAGATCAAGTGTAGTATCTGTTCTTATCAGTTTAATATCTGATACGTCCCCTATCTGGGGACCATATATTAAATGGATTTTTAGAACAGGGAGATGGAAAAAGAGCTTGCTCTGTCCACTCCACGCATTGACCTGGTATTGCAGTATCTCCAGGACCGGTGCACCCCTTCTTTAATGCAGTTTCTAAAATCAGAAAGAATTGAATTCAATGCTTTTTGTTCATTTTGCTTGTTTGTCGGATTTTGGGATGGACTCTTTGGCTTTGCTTTTCTTCTCCTCATTGGATTTTTCATGTTAAAAGTTGCAGAAGCCAGATGACAAGCTCATTTTGGTTCAACTTCAGCAACTGTGCATTGCATTGCCATGTAATGTAATGTAATGCAATGCTATCTATCTAGCTCTCCCTCTATACTTCCTTTTGGATAAACAGACATATTAGGCAAGCATTTTGGAGCTTTCACCTAAATAACTACAGGTGGTGAGATAAGCTGCACAATATAATTGACCTTTCAGTATATTGTTGCACACACACCATCTATTTAGCAAATGCCCTTGTTATCAACAGCAGCCTTTTAAACTCACCTGAGCTAACAGGTATGTGAGCTGGTTACTCTGCTGCGCTTAAAATTTCTTTTTTGGTTTGCTACAATGCCTTTTCTGAAACGTTGTCTCCCTCTGCTGGAACACTGACTTCTTTCATTTAATGCCTGCAGACTATAAAAGAGAAACCAACCCAAAAAGTTTGGTTGATTAGTCTGTGGCATTCTTTTAAACTGTTGCTTATGGCGGTCTCTGTGAGCTTCTCAGTGACATTCAGCCATCCAGGTATCCCGCCTGCAGTAGACGGAATGTGGCAATGGAACGCTGGCTGCGCGTGTCATAATAGGCTCTGAGCCTTTATATACCTGCGCACAGCAGCAGCCACCTTCAGTCTGCTGCTGGACAGCCAGCAGCAGCAGCAGCAGGAGAGGTAATTAATCAGCAACCCTCCTGCTAAGGGTAGACAGCTGCTCGTTCCACCCCCCCCCCGCCTTAATTGGTTCTCCTCCCTTCCAACGGTGTTGAGGCGGGTGGGAACAGCCGGGGGTTGAGGGTACTGTGCTAAAAGAGGTGGAGTTATGCAGATCTAAAACGCGTGGATTGCAGCAGCAGCAAGCCGAAAAGTGCAGGCATGTGAGGGATCTAGAGGTTGACAGCATGTCTTCTTAACGGGAGTCCAGGTGGCCATCTCCACAAATGGAGTTTTCAGAATCCTTGGGTGGCACCGTAGTCGGAAACCAATTCTGGTTATCGCTTCTCGGCCTTTTGGCTAAGATCAAGTGTAGTATCTGTTCTTATCAGTTTAATATCTGATACGTCCCCTATCTGGGGACCATATATTAAATGGATTTTTAGAACAGGGAGATGGAAAAAGAGCTTGCTCTGTCCACTCCACGCATTGACCTGGTATTGCAGTATCTCCAGGACCGGTGCACCCCTTCTTTAATGCAGTTTCTAAAATCAGAAAGAATTGAATTCAATGCTTTTTGTTCATTTTGCTTGTTTGTCGGATTTTGGGATGGACTCTTTGGCTTTGCTTTTCTTCTCCTCATTGGATTTTTCATGTTAAAAGTTGCAGAAGCCAGATGACAAGCTCATTTTGGTTCAACTTCAGCAACTGTGCATTGCATTGCCATGTAATGTAATGTAATGCAATGCTATCTATCTAGCTCTCCCTCTATACTTCCTTTTGGATAAACAGACATATTAGGCAAGCATTTTGGAGCTTTCACCTAAATAACTACAGGTGGTGAGATAAGCTGCACAATATAATTGACCTTTCAGTATATTGTTGCACACACACCATCTATTTAGCAAATGCCCTTGTTATCAACAGCAGCCTTTTAAACTCACCTGAGCTAACAGGTATGTGAGCTGGTTACTCTGCTGCGCTTAAAATTTTTTTTTTGGTTTGCTACAATGCCTTTTCTGAAACGTTGTCTCCCTCTGCTGGAACACTGACTTCTTTCATTTAATGCCTGCAGACTATAAAAGAGAAACCAACCCAAAAAGTTTGGTTGATTAGTCTGTGGCATTCTTTTAAACTGTTGCTTATGGCGGTCTCTGTGAGCTTCTCAGTGACATTCAGCCATCCAGGTATCCCGCCTGCAGTAGACGGAATGTGGCAATGGAACGCTGGCTGCGCGTGTCATAATAGGCTCTGAGCCTTTATATACCTGCGCACAGCAGCAGCCACCTTCAGTCTGCTGCTGGACAGCCAGCAGCAGCAGCAGCAGGAGAGGTAATTAATCAGCAACCCTCCTGCTAAGGGTAGACAGCTGCTCGTTCCACCCCCCCCCGCCTTAATTGGTTCTCCTCCCTTCCAACGGTGTTGAGGCGGGTGGGAACAGCCGGGGGTTGAGGGTACTGTGCTAAAAGAGGTGGAGTTATGCAGATCTAAAACGCGTGGATTGCAGCAGCAGCAAGCCGAAAAGTGCAGGCATGTGAGGGATCTAGAGGTTGACAGCATGTCTTCTTAACGGGAGTCCAGGTGGCCATCTCCACAAATGGACTTTTCAGAATCCTTGGGTGGCACCGTAGTCGGAAACCAATTCTGGTTATCGCTTCTCGGCCTTTTGGCTAAGATCAAGTGTAGTATCTGTTCTTATCAGTTTAATATCTGATACGTCCCCTATCTGGGGACCATATATTAAATGGATTTTTAGAACAGGGAGATGGAAAAAGAGCTTGCTCTGTCCACTCCACGCATTGACCTGGTATTGCAGTATCTCCAGGACCGGTGCACCCCTTCTTTAATGCAGTTTCTAAAATCAGAAAGAATTGAATTCAATGCTTTTTGTTCATTTTGCTTGTTTGTCGGATTTTGGGATGGACTCTTTGGCTTTGCTTTTCTTCTCCTCATTGGATTTTTCATGTTAAAAGTTGCAGAAGCCAGATGACAAGCTCATTTTGGTTCAACTTCAGCAACTGTGCATTGCATTGCCATGTAATGTAATGTAATGCAATGCTATCTATCTAGCTCTCCCTCTATACTTCCTTTTGGATAAACAGACATATTAGGCAAGCATTTTGGAGCTTTCACCTAAATAACTACAGGTGGTGAGATAAGCTGCACAATATAATTGACCTTTCAGTATATTGTTGCACACACACCATCTATTTAGCAAATGCCCTTGTTATCAACAGCAGCCTTTTAAACTCACCTGAGCTAACAGGTATGTGAGCTGGTTACTCTGCTGCGCTTAAAATTTCTTTTTTGGTTTGCTACAATGCCTTTTCTGAAACGTTGTCTCCCTCTGCTGGAACACTGACTTCTTTCATTTAATGCCTGCAGACTATAAAAGAGAAACCAACCCAAAAAGTTTGGTTGATTAGTCTGTGGCATTCTTTTAAACTGTTGCTTATGGCGGTCTCTGTGAGCTTCTCAGTGACATTCAGCCATCCAGGTATCCCGCCTGCAGTAGACGGAATGTGGCAATGGAACGCTGGCTGCGCGTGTCATAATAGGCTCTGAGCCTTTATATACCTGCGCACAGCAGCAGCCACCTTCAGTCTGCTGCTGGACAGCCAGCAGCAGCAGCAGCAGGAGAGGTAATTAATCAGCAACCCTCCTGCTAAGGGTAGACAGCTGCTCGTTCCACCCCCCCCCCCCGCCTTAATTGGTTCTCCTCCCTTCCAACGGTGTTGAGGCGGGTGGGAACAGCCGGGGGTTGAGGGTACTGTGCTAAAAGAGGTGGAGTTATGCAGATCTAAAACGCGTGGATTGCAGCAGCAGCAAGCCGAAAAGTGCAGGCATGTGAGGGATCTAGAGGTTGACAGCATGTCTTCTTAACGGGAGTCCAGGTGGCCATCTCCACAAATGGACTTTTCAGAATCCTTGGGTGGCACCGTAGTCGGAAACCAATTCTGGTTATCGCTTCTCGGCCTTTTGGCTAAGATCAAGTGTAGTATCTGTTCTTATCAGTTTAATATCTGATACGTCCCCTATCTGGGGACCATATATTAAATGGATTTTTAGAACAGGGAGATGGAAAAAGAGCTTGCTCTGTCCACTCCACGCATTGACCTGGTATTGCAGTATCTCCAGGACCGGTGCACCCCTTCTTTAATGCAGTTTCTAAAATCAGAAAGAATTGAATTCAATGCTTTTTGTTCATTTTGCTTGTTTGTCGGATTTTGGGATGGACTCTTTGGCTTTGCTTTTCTTCTCCTCATTGGATTTTTCATGTTAAAAGTTGCAGAAGCCAGATGACAAGCTCATTTTGGTTCAACTTCAGCAACTGTGCATTGCATTGCCATGTAATGTAATGTAATGCAATGCTATCTATCTAGCTCTCCCTCTATACTTCCTTTTGGATAAACAGACATATTAGGCAAGCATTTTGGAGCTTTCACCTAAATAACTACAGGTGGTGAGATAAGCTGCACAATATAATTGACCTTTCAGTATATTGTTGCACACACACCATCTATTTAGCAAATGCCCTTGTTATCAACAGCAGCCTTTTAAACTCACCTGAGCTAACAGGTATGTGAGCTGGTTACTCTGCTGCGCTTAAAATTTCTTTTTTGGTTTGCTACAATGCCTTTTCTGAAACGTTGTCTCCCTCTGCTGGAACACTGACTTCTTTCATTTAATGCCTGCAGACTATAAAAGAGAAACCAACCCAAAAAGTTTGGTTGATTAGTCTGTGGCATTCTTTTAAACTGTTGCTTATGGCGGTCTCTGTGAGCTTCTCAGTGACATTCAGCCATCCAGGTATCCCGCCTGCAGTAGACGGAATGTGGCAATGGAACGCTGGCTGCGCGTGTCATAATAGGCTCTGAGCCTTTATATACCTGCGCACAGCAGCAGCCACCTTCAGTCTGCTGCTGGACAGCCAGCAGCAGCAGCAGCAGGAGAGGTAATTAATCAGCAACCCTCCTGCTAAGGGTAGACAGCTGCTCGTTCCACCCCCCCCCCGCCTTAATTGGTTCTCCTCCCTTCCAACGGTGTTGAGGCGGGTGGGAACAGCCGG
The DNA here is from genome assembly GCF_046119375.1 of Phyllobates terribilis. Classification (NCBI taxonomy): domain Eukaryota; kingdom Metazoa; phylum Chordata; class Amphibia; order Anura; family Dendrobatidae; genus Phyllobates; species Phyllobates terribilis. The sequence goes on along the minus strand of NW_027362800.1, from coordinate 7,815,924 downwards.
GGGTTGAGGGTACTGTGCTAAAAGAGGTGGAGTTATGCAGATCTAAAACGCGTGGATTGCAGCAGCAGCAAGCCGAAAAGTGCAGGCATGTGAGGGATCTAGAGGTTGACAGCATGTCTTCTTAACGGGAGTCCAGGTGGCCATCTCCACAAATGGACTTTTCAGAATCCTTGGGTGGCACCGTAGTCGGAAACCAATTCTGGTTATCGCTTCTCGGCCTTTTGGCTAAGATCAAGTGTAGTATCTGTTCTTATCAGTTTAATATCTGATACGTCCCCTATCTGGGGACCATATATTAAATGGATTTTTAGAACAGGGAGATGGAAAAAGAGCTTGCTCTGTCCACTCCACGCATTGACCTGGTATTGCAGTATCTCCAGGACCGGTGCACCCCTTCTTTAATGCAGTTTCTAAAATCAGAAAGAATTGAATTCAATGCTTTTTGTTCATTTTGCTTGTTTGTCGGATTTTGGGATGGACTCTTTGGCTTTGCTTTTCTTCTCCTCATTGGATTTTTCATGTTAAAAGTTGCAGAAGCCAGATGACAAGCTCATTTTGGTTCAACTTCAGCAACTGTGCATTGCATTGCCATGTAATGTAATGTAATGCAATGCTATCTATCTAGCTCTCCCTCTATACTTCCTTTTGGATAAACAGACATATTAGGCAAGCATTTTGGAGCTTTCACCTAAATAACTACAGGTGGTGAGATAAGCTGCACAATATAATTGACCTTTCAGTATATTGTTGCACACACACCATCTATTTAGCAAATGCCCTTGTTATCAACAGCAGCCTTTTAAACTCACCTGAGCTAACAGGTATGTGAGCTGGTTACTCTGCTGCGCTTAAAATTTCTTTTTTGGTTTGCTACAATGCCTTTTCTGAAACGTTGTCTCCCTCTGCTGGAACACTGACTTCTTTCATTTAATGCCTGCAGACTATAAAAGAGAAACCAACCCAAAAAGTTTGGTTGATTAGTCTGTGGCATTCTTTTAAACTGTTGCTTATGGCGGTCTCTGTGAGCTTCTCAGTGACATTCAGCCATCCAGGTATCCCGCCTGCAGTAGACGGAATGTGGCAATGGAACGCTGGCTGCGCGTGTCATAATAGGCTCTGAGCCTTTATATACCTGCGCACAGCAGCAGCCACCTTCAGTCTGCTGCTGGACAGCCAGCAGCAGCAGCAGCAGGAGAGGTAATTAATCAGCAACCCTCCTGCTAAGGGTAGACAGCTGCTCGTTCCACCCCCCCCCCCCGCCTTAATTGGTTCTCCTCCCTTCCAACGGTGTTGAGGCGGGTGGGAACAGCCGGGGGTTGAGGGTACTGTGCTAAAAGAGGTGGAGTTATGCAGATCTAAAACGCGTGGATTGCAGCAGCAGCAAGCCGAAAAGTGCAGGCATGTGAGGGATCTAGAGGTTGACAGCATGTCTTCTTAACGGGAGTCCAGGTGGCCATCTCCACAAATGGACTTTTCAGAATCCTTGGGTGGCACGTAGTCGGAAACCAATTCTGGTTATCGCTTCTCGGCCTTTTGGCTAAGATCAAGTGTAGTATCTGTTCTTATCAGTTTAATATCTGAAACGTCCCCTATCTGGGGACCATATATTAAATGGATTTTTAGAACAGGGAGATGGAAAAAGAGCTTGCTCTGTCCACTCCACGCATTGACCTGGTATTGCAGTATCTCCAGGACCGGTGCACCCCTTCTTTAATGCAGTTTCTAAAATCAGAAAGAATTGAATTCAATGCTTTTTGTTCATTTTGCTTGTTTGTCGGATTTTGGGATGGACTCTTTGGCTTTGCTTTTCTTCTCCTCATTGGATTTTTCATGTTAAAAGTTGCAGAAGCCAGATGACAAGCTCATTTTGGTTCAACTTCAGCAACTGTGCATTGCATTGCCATGTAATGTAATGTAATGCAATGCTATCTATCTAGCTCTCCCTCTATACTTCCTTTTGGATAAACAGACATATTAGGCAAGCATTTTGGAGCTTTCACCTAAATAACTACAGGTGGTGAGATAAGCTGCACAATATAATTGACCTTTCAGTATATTGTTGCACACACACCATCTATTTAGCAAATGCCCTTGTTATCAACAGCAGCCTTTTAAACTCACCTGAGCTAACAGGTATGTGAGCTGGTTACTCTGCTGCGCTTAAAATTTCTTTTTTGGTTTGCTACAATGCCTTTTCTGAAACGTTGTCTCCCTCTGCTGGAACACTGACTTCTTTCATTTAATGCCTGCAGACTATAAAAGAGAAACCAACCCAAAAAGTTTGGTTGATTAGTCTGTGGCATTCTTTTAAACTGTTGCTTATGGCGGTCTCTGTGAGCTTCTCAGTGACATTCAGCCATCCAGGTATCCCGCCTGCAGTAGACGGAATGTGGCAATGGAACGCTGGCTGCGCGTGTCATAATAGGCTCTGAGCCTTTATATACCTGCGCACAGCAGCAGCCACCTTCAGTCTGCTGCTGGACAGCCAGCAGCAGCAGCAGCAGGAGAGGTAATTAATCAGCAAACCTCCTGCTAAGGGTAGACAGCTGCTCGTTCCACCCCCCCCCGCCTTAATTGGTTCTCCTCCCTTCCAACGGTGTTGAGGCGGGTGGGAACAGCCGGGGGTTGAGGGTACTGTACTAAAAGAGGTGGAGTTATGCAGATCTAAAACGCGTGGATTGCAGCAGCAGCAAGCCGAAAAGTGCAGGCATGTGAGGGATCTAGAGGTTGACAGCATGTCTTCTTAACGGGAGTCCAGGTGGCCATCTCCACAAATGGACTTTTCAGAATCCTTGGGTGGCACCGTAGTCGGAAACCAATTCTGGTTATCGCTTCTCGGCCTTTTGGCTAAGATCAAGTGTAGTATCTGTTCTTATCAGTTTAATATCTGATACGTCCCCTATCTGGGGACCATATATTAAATGGATTTTTAGAACAGGGAGATGGAAAAAGAGCTTGCTCTGTCCACTCCACGCATTGACCTGGTATTGCAGTATCTCCAGGACCGGTGCACCCCTTCTTTAATGCAGTTTCTAAAATCAGAAAGAATTGAATTCAATGCTTTTTGTTCATTTTGCTTGTTTGTCGGATTTTGGGATGGACTCTTTGGCTTTGCTTTTCTTCTCCTCATTGGATTTTTCATGTTAAAAGTTGCAGAAGCCAGATGACAAGCTCATTTTGGTTCAACTTCAGCAACTGTGCATTGCATTGCCATGTAATGTAATGTAATGCAATGCTATCTATCTAGCTCTCCCTCTATACTTCCTTTTGGATAAACAGACATATTAGGCAAGCATTTTGGAGCTTTCACCTAAATAACTACAGGTGGTGAGATAAGCTGCACAATATAATTGACCTTTCAGTATATTGTTGCACACACACCATCTATTTAGCAAATGCCCTTGTTATCAACAGCAGCCTTTTAAACTCATCTGAGCTAACAGGTATGTGAGCTGGTTACTCTGCTGCGCTTAAAATTTCTTTTTTGGTTTGCTACAATGCCTTTTCTGAAACGTTGTCTCCCTCTGCTGGAACACTGACTTCTTTCATTTAATGCCTGCAGACTATAAAAGAGAAACCAACCCAAAAAGTTTGGTTGATTAGTCTGTGGCATTCTTTTAAACTGTTGCTTATGGCGGTCTCTGTGAGCTTCTCAGTGACATTCAGCCATCCAGGTATCCCGCCTGCTGTAGACGGAATGTGGCAATGGAACGCTGGCTGCGCGTGTCATAATAGGCTCTGAGCCTTTATATACCTGCGCACAGCAGCAGCCACCTTCAGTCTGCTGCTGGACAGCCAGCAGCAGCAGCAGCAGGAGAGGTAATTAATCAGCAACCCTCCTGCTAAGGGTAGACAGCTGCTCGTTCCACCCCCCCCGCCTTAATTGGTTCTCCTCCCTTCCAACGGTGTTGAGGCGGGTGGGAACAGCCGGGGGTTGAGGGTACTGTGCTAAAAGAGGTGGAGTTATGCAGATCTAAAACGCGTGGATTGCAGCAGCAGCAAGCCGAAAAGTGCAGGCATGTGAGGGATCTAGAGGTTGACAGCATGTCTTCTTAACGGGAGTCCAGGTGGCCATCTCCACAAATGGACTTTTCAGAATCCTTGGGTGGCACCGTAGTCGGAAACCAATTCTGGTTATCGCTTCTCGGCCTTTTGGCTAAGATCAAGTGTAGTATCTGTTCTTATCAGTTTAATATCTGATACGTCCCCTATCTGGGGACCATATATTAAATGGATTTTTAGAACAGGGAGATGGAAAAAGAGCTTGCTCTGTCCACTCCACGCATTGACCTGGTATTGCAGTATCTCCAGGACCGGTGCACCCCTTCTTTAATGCAGTTTCTAAAATCAGAAAGAATTGAATTCAATGCTTTTTGTTCATTTTGCTTGTTTGTCGGATTTTGGGATGGACTCTTTGGCTTTGCTTTTCTTCTCCTCATTGGATTTTTCATGTTAAAAGTTGCAGAAGCCAGATGACAAGCTCATTTTGGTTCAACTTCAGCAACTGTGCATTGCATTGCCATGTAATGTAATGTAATGCAATGCTATCTATCTAGCTCTCCCTCTATACTTCCTTTTGGATAAACAGACATATTAGGCAAGCATTTTGGAGCTTTCACCTAAATAACTACAGGTGGTGAGATAAGCTGCACAATATAATTGACCTTTCAGTATATTGTTGCACACACACCATCTATTTAGCAAATGCCCTTGTTATCAACAGCAGCCTTTTAAACTCACCTGAGCTAACAGGTATGTGAGCTGGTTACTCTGCTGCGCTTAAAATTTCTTTTTTGGTTTGCTACAATGCCTTTTCTGAAACGTTGTCTCCCTCTGCTGGAACACTGACTTCTTTCATTTAATGCCTGCAGACTATAAAAGAGAAACCAACCCAAAAAGTTTGGTTGATTAGTCTGTGGCATTCTTTTAAACTGTTGCTTATGGCGGTCTCTGTGAGCTTCTCAGTGACATTCAGCCATCCAGGTATCCCGCCTGCAGTAGACGGAATGTGGCAATGGAACGCTGGCTGCGCGTGTCATAATAGGCTCTGAGCCTTTATATACCTGCGCACAGCAGCAGCCACCTTCAGTCTGCTGCTGGACAGCCAGCAGCAGCAGCAGCAGGAGAGGTAATTAATCAGCAACCCTCCTGCTAAGGGTAGACAGCTGCTCGTTCCACCCCCCCCCCCGCCTTAATTGGTTCTCCTCCCTTCCAACGGTGTTGAGGCGGGTGGAAACAGCCGGGGGTTGAGGGTACTGTGCTAAAAGAGGTGGAGTTATGCAGATCTAAAACGCGTGGATTGCAGCAGCAGCAAGCCGAAAAGTGCAGGCATGTGAGGGATCTAGAGGTTGACAGCATGTCTTCTTAACGGGAGTCCAGGTGGCCATCTCCACAAATGGACTTTTCAGAATCCTTGGGTGGCACCGTAGTCGGAAACCAATTCTGGTTATCGCTTCTCGGCCTTTTGGCTAAGATCAAGTGTAGTATCTGTTCTTATCAGTTTAATATCTGATACGTCCCCTATCTGGGGACCATATATTAAATGGATTTTTAGAACAGGGAGATGGAAAAAGAGCTTGCTCTGTCCACTCCACGCATTGACCTGGTATTGCAGTATCTCCAGGACCGGTGCACCCCTTCTTTAATGCAGTTTCTAAAATCAGAAAGAATTGAATTCAATGCTTTTTGTTCATTTTGCTTGTTTGTCGGATTTTGGGATGGACTCTTTGGCTTTGCTTTTCTTCTCCTCATTGGATTTTTCATGTTAAAAGTTGCAGAAGCCAGATGACAAGCTCATTTTGGTTCAACTTCAGCAACTGTGCATTGCATTGCCATGTAATGTAATGTAATACAATGCTATCTATCTAGCTCTCCCTCTATACTTCCTTTTGGATAAACAGACATATTAGGCAAGCATTTTGGAGCTTTCACCTAAATAACTACAGGTGGTGAGATAAGCTGCACAATATAATTGACCTTTCAGTATATTGTTGCACACACACCATCTATTTAGCAAATGCCCTTGTTATCAACAGCAGCCTTTTAAACTCACCTGAGCTAACAGGTATGTGAGCTGGTTACTCTGCTGCGCTTAAAATTTCTTTTTTGGTTTGCTACAATGCCTTTTCTGAAACGTTGTCTCCCTCTGCTGGAACACTGACTTCTTTCATTTAATGCCTGCAGACTATAAAAGAGAAACCAACCCAAAAAGTTTGGTTGATTAGTCTGTGGCATTCTTTTAAACTGTTGCTTATGGCGGTCTCTGTGAGCTTCTCAGTGACATTCAGCCATCCAGGTATCCCGCCTGCAGTAGACGGAATGTGGCAATGGAACGCTGGCTGCGCGTGTCATAATAGGCTCTGAGCCTTTATATACCTGCGCACAGCAGCAGCCACCTTCAGTCTGCTGCTGGACAGCCAGCAGCAGGAGAGGTAATTAATCAGCAACCCTCCTGCTAAGGGTAGACAGCTGCTCGTTCCACCCCCCCCGCCTTAATTGGTTCTCCTCCCTTCCAACGGTGTTGAGGCGGGTGGGAACAGCCGGGGGTTGAGGGTACTGTGCTAAAAGAGGTGGAGTTATGCAGATCTAAAACGCGTGGATTGCAGCAGCAGCAAGCCGAAAAGTGCAGGCATGTGAGGGATCTAGAGGTTGACAGCATGTCTTCTTAACGGGAGTCCAGGTGGCCATCTCCACAAATGGACTTTTCAGAATCCTTGGGTGGCACCGTAGTCGGAAACCAATTCTGGTTATCGCTTCTCGGCCTTTTGGCTAAGATCAAGTGTAGTATCTGTTCTTATCAGTTTAATATCTGATACGTCCCCTATCTGGGGACCATATATTAAATGGATTTTTAGAACAGGGAGATGGAAAAAGAGCTTGCTCTGTCCACTCCACGCATTGACCTGGTATTGCAGTATCTCCAGGACCGGTGCACCCCTTCTTTAATGCAGTTTCTAAAATCAGAAAGAATTGAATTCAATGCTTTTTGTTCATTTTGCTTGTTTGTCGGATTTTGGGATGGACTCTTTGGCTTTGCTTTTCTTCTCCTCATTGGATTTTTCATGTTAAAAGTTGCAGAAGCCAGATGACAAGCTCATTTTGGTTCAACTTCAGCAACTGTGCATTGCATTGCCATGTAATGTAATGTAATGCAATGCTATCTATCTAGCTCTCCCTCTATACTTCCTTTTGGATAAACAGACATATTAGGCAAGCATTTTGGAGCTTTCACCTAAATAACTACAGGTGGTGAGATAAGCTGCACAATATAATTGACCTTTCAGTATATTGTTGCACACACACCATCTATTTAGCAAATGCCCTTGTTATCAACAGCAGCCTTTTAAACTCACCTGAGCTAACAGGTATGTGAGCTGGTTACTCTGCTGCGCTTAAAATTTCTTTTTTGGTTTGCTACAATGCCTTTTCTGAAACGTTGTCTCCCTCTGCTGGAACACTGACTTCTTTCATTTAATGCCTGCAGACTATAAAAGAGAAACCAACCCAAAAAGTTTGGTTGATTAGTCTGTGGCATTCTTTTAAACTGTTGCTTATGGCGGTCTCTGTGAGCTTCTCAGTGACATTCAGCCATCCAGGTATCCCGCCTGCAGTAGACGGAATGTGGCAATGGAACGCTGGCTGCGCGTGTCATAATAGGCTCTGAGCCTTTATATACCTGCGCACAGCAGCAGCCACCTTCAGTCTGCTGCTGGACAGCCAGCAGCAGCAGCAGCAGGAGAGGTAATTAATCAGCAACCCTCCTGCTAAGGGTAGACAGCTGCTTGTTCCACCCCCCCCCCCGCCTTAATTGGTTCTCCTCCCTTCCAACGGTGTTGAGGCGGGTGGGAACAGCCGGGGGTTGAGGGTACTGTGCTAAAAGAGGTGGAGTTATGCAGATCTAAAACGCGTGGATTGCAGCAGCAGCAAGCCGAAAAGTGCAGGCATGTGAGGGATCTAGAGGTTGACAGCATGTCTTCTTAACGGGAGTCCAGGTGGCCATCTCCACAAATGGACTTTTCAGAATCCTTGGGTGGCACCGTAGTCGGAAACCAATTCTGGTTATCGCTTTTCGGCCTTTTGGCTAAGATCAAGTGTAGTATCTGTTCTTATCAGTTTAATATCTGATACATCCCCTATCTGGGGACCATATATTAAATGGATTTTTAGAACAGGGAGATGGAAAAAGAGCTTGCTCTGTCCACTCCACGCATTGACCTGGTATTGCAGTATCTCCAGGACCGGTGCACCCCTTCTTTAATGCAGTTTCTAAAATCAGAAAGAATTGAATTCAATGCTTTTTGTTCATTTTGCTTGTTTGTCGGATTTTGGGATGGACTCTTTGGCTTTGCTTTTCTTCTCCTCATTGGATTTTTCATGTTAAAAGTTGCAGAAGCCAGATGACAAGCTCATTTTGGTTCAACTTCAGCAACTGTGCATTGCATTGCCATGTAATGTAATGTAATGCAATGCTATCTATCTAGCTCTCCCTCTATACTTCCTTTTGGATAAACAGACATATTAGGCAAGCATTTTGGAGCTTTCACCTAAATAACTACAGGTGGTGAGATAAGCTGCACAATATAATTGACCTTTCAGTATATTGTTGCACACACACCATCTATTTAGCAAATGCCCTTGTTATCAACAGCAGCCTTTTAAACTCACCTGAGCTAACAGGTATGTGAGCTGGTTACTCTGCTGCGCTTAAAATTTCTTTTTTGGTTTGCTACAATGCCTTTTCTGAAACGTTGTCTCCCTCTGCTGGAACACTGACTTCTTTCATTTAATGCCTGCAGACTATAAAAGAGAAACCAACCCAAAAAGTTTGGTTGATTAGTCTGTGGCATTCTTTTAAACTGTTCCTTATGGCGGTCTCTGTGAGCTTCTCAGTGACATTCAGCCATCCAGGTATCCCGCCTGCAGTAGACGGAATGTGGCAATGGAACGCTGGCTGCGCGTGTCATAATAGGCTCTGAGCCTTTATATACCTGCGCACAGCAGCAGCCACCTTCAGTCTGCTGCTGGACAGCCAGCAGCAGCAGCAGGAGAGGTAATTAATCAGCAACCCTCCTGCTAAGGGTAGACAGCTGCTCGTTCCACCCCCCCCCGCCTTAATTGGTTCTCCTCCCTTCCAACGGTGTTGAGGCGGGTGGGAACAGCCGGGGGTTGAGGGTACTGTGCTAAAAGAGGTGGAGTTATGCAGATCTAAAACGCGTGGATTGCAGCAGCAGCAAGCCGAAAAGTGCAGGCATGTGAGGGATCTAGAGGTTGACAGCATGTCTTCTTAACGGGAGTCCAGGTGGCCATCTCCACAAATGGACTTTTCAGAATCCTTGGGTGGCACCGTAGTCGGAAACCAATTCTGGTTATCGCTTCTCGGCCTTTTGGCTAAGATCAAGTGTAGTATCTGTTCTTATCAGTTTAATATCTGATACGTCCCCTATCTGGGGACCATATATTAAATGGATTTTTAGAACAGGGAGATGGAAAAAGAGCTTGCTCTGTCCACTCCACGCATTGACCTGGTATTGCAGTATCTCCAGGACCGGTGCACCCCTTCTTTAATGCAGTTTCTAAAATCAGAAAGAATTGAATTCAATGCTTTTTGTTCATTTTGCTTGTTTGTCGGATTTTGGGATGGACTCTTTGGCTTTGCTTTTCTTCTCCTCATTGGATTTTTCATGTTAAAAGTTGCAGAAGCGAGATGACAAGCTCATTTTGGTTCAACTTCAGCAACTGTGCATTGCATTGCCATGTAATGTAATGTAATGCAATGCTATCTATCTAGCTCTCCCTCTATACTTCCTTTTGGATAAACAGACATATTAGGCAAGCATTTTGGAGCTTTCACCTAAATAACTACAGGTGGTGAGATAAGCTGCACAATATAATTGACCTTTCAGTATATTGTTGCACACACACCATCTATTTAGCAAATGCCCTTGTTATCAACAGCAGCCTTTTAAACTCACCTGAGCTAACAGGTATGTGAGCTGGTTACTCTGCTGCGCTTAAAATTTCTTTTTTGGTTTGCTACAATGCCTTTTCTGAAACGTTGTCTCCCTCTGCTGGAACACTGACTTCTTTCATTTAATGCCTGCAGACTATAAAAGAGAAACCAACCCAAAAAGTTTGGTTGATTAGTCTGTGGCATTCTTTTAAACTGTTGCTTATGGCGGTCTCTGTGAGCTTCTCAGTGACATTCAGCCATCCAGGTATCCCGCCTGCAGTAGACGGAATGTGGCAATGGAACGCTGGCTGCGCGTGTCATAATAGGCTCTGAGCCTTTATATACCTGCGCACAGCAGCAGCCACCTTCAGTCTGCTGCTGGACAGCCAGCAGCAGCAGCAGCAGGAGAGGTAATTAATCAGCAACCCTCCTGCTAAGGGTAGACAGCTGCTCGTTCCACCCCCCCCGCCTTAATTGGTTCTCCTCCCTTCCAACGGTGTTGAGGCGGGTGGGAACAGCCGGGGGTTGAGGGTACTGTGCTAAAAGAGGTGGAGTTATGCAGATCTAAAACGCGTGGATTGCAGCAGCAGCAAGCCGAAAAGTGCAGGCATGTGAGGGATCTAGAGGTTGACAGCATGTCTTCTTAACGGGAGTCCAGGTGGCCATCTCCACAAATGGACTTTTCAGAATCCTTGGGTGGCACCGTAGTCGGAAACCAATTCTGGTTATCGCTTCTCGGCCTTTTGGCTAAGATCAAGTGTAGTATCTGTTCTTATCAGTTTAATATCTGATACGTCCCCTATCTGGGGACCATATATTAAATGGATTTTTAGAACAGGGAGATGGAAAAAGAGCTTGCTCTGTCCACTCCACGCATTGACCTGGTATTGCAGTATCTCCAGGACCGGTGCACCCCTTCTTTAATGCAGTTTCTAAAATCAGAAAGAATTTAATTCAATGCTTTTTGTTCATTTTGCTTGTTTGTCGGATTTTGGGATGGACTCTTTGGCTTTGCTTTTCTTCTCCTCATTGGATTTTTCATGTTAAAAGTTGCAGAAGCCAGATGACAAGCTCATTTTGGTTCAACTTCAGCAACTGTGCATTGCATTGCCATGTAATGTAATGTAATGCAATGCTATCTATCTAGCTCTCCCTCTATACTTCCTTTTGGATAAACAGACATATTAGGCAAGCATTTTGGAGCTTTCACCTAAATAACTACAGGTGGTGAGATAAGCTGCACAATATAATTGACCTTTCAGTATATTGTTGCACACACACCATCTATTTAGCAAATGCCCTTGTTATCAACAGCAGCCTTTTAAACTCACCTGAGCTAACAGGTATGTGAGCTGGTTACTCTGCTGCGCTTAAAATTTCTTTTTTGGTTTGCTACAATGCCTTTTCTGAAACGTTGTCTCCCTCTGCTGGAACACTGACTTCTTTCATTTAATGCCTGCAGACTATAAAAGAGAAACCAACCCAAAAAGTTTGGTTGATTAGTCTGTGGCATTCTTTTAAACTGTTGCTTATGGCGGTCTCTGTGAGCTTCTCAGTGACATTCAGCCATCCAGGTATCCCGCCTGCAGTAGACGGAATGTGGCAATGGAACGCTGGCTGCGCGTGTCATAATAGGCTCTGAGCCTTTATATACCTGCGCACAGCAGCAGCCACCTTCAGTCTGCTGCTGGACAGCCAGCAGCAGCAGCAGCAGGAGAGGTAATTAATCAGCAACCCTCCTGCTAAGGGTAGACAGCTGCTCGTTCCACCCCCCCCGCCTTAATTGGTTCTCCTCCCTTCCAACGGTGTTGAGGCGGGTGGGAACAGCCGGGGGTTGAGGGTACTGTGCTAAAAGAGGTGGAGTTATGCAGATCTAAAACGCGTGGATTGCAGCAGCAGCAAGCCGAAAAGTGCAGGCATGTGAGGGATCTAGAGGTTGACAGCATGTCTTCTTAACAGGAGTCCAGGTGGCCATCTCCACAAATGGACTTTTCAGAATCCTTGGGTGGCACCGTAGTCGGAAACCAATTCTGGATATCGCTTCTCGGCCTTTTGGCTAAGATCAAGTGTAGTATCTGTTCTTATCAGTTTAATATCTGATACGTCCCCTATCTGGGGACCATATATTAAATGGATTTTTAGAACAGGGAGATGGAAAAAGAGCTTGCTCTGTCCACTCCACGCATTGACCTGGTATTGCAGTATCTCCAGGACCGGTGCACCCCTTCTTTAATGCAGTTTCTAAAATCAGAAAGAATTGAATTCAATGCTTTTTGTTCATTTTGCTTGTTTGTCGGATTTTGGGATGGACTCTTTGGCTTTGCTTTTCTTCTCCTCATTGGATTTTTCATGTTAAAAGTTGCAGAAGCCAGATGACAAGCTCATTTTGGTTCAACTTCAGCAACTGTGCATTGCATTGCCATGTAATGTAATGTAATGCAATGCTATCTATCTAGCTCTCCCTCTATACTTCCTTTTGGATAAACAGACATATTAGGCAAGCATTTTGGAGCTTTCACCTAAATAACTACAGGTGGTGAGATAAGCTGCACAATATAATTGACCTTTCAGTATATTGTTGCACACACACCATCTATTTAGCAAATGCCCTTGTTATCAACAGCAGCCTTTTAAACTCACCTGAGCTAACAGGTATGTGAGCTGGTTACTCTGCTGCGCTTAAAATTTCTTTTTTGGTTTGCTACAATGCCTTTTCTGAAACGTTGTCTCCCTCTGCTGGAACACTGACTTCTTTCATTTAATGCCTGCAGACTATAAAAGAGAAACCAACCCAAAAAGTTTGGTTGATTAGTCTGTGGCATTCTTTTAAACTGTTGCTTATGGCGGTCTCTGTGAGCTTCTCAGTGACATTCAGCCATCCAGGTATCCCGCCTGCAGTAGACGGAATGTGGCAATGGAACGCTGGCTGCGCGTGTCATAATAGGCTCTGAGCCTTTATATACCTGCGCACAGCAGCAGCCACCTTCAGTCTGCTGCTGGACAGCCAGCAGCAGCAGCAGCAGGAGAGGTAATTAATCAGCAACCCTCCTGCTAAGGGTAGACAGCTGCTCGTTCCACCCCCCCCCGCCTTAATTGGTTCTCCTCCCTTCCAACGGTGTTGAGGCGGGTAGGAACAGCCGGGGGTTGAGGGTACTGTGCTAAAAGAGGTGGAGTTATGCAGATCTAAAACGCGTGGATTGCAGCAGCAGCAAGCCGAAAAGTGCAGGCATGTGAGGGATCTAGAGGTTGACAGCATGTCTTCTTAACGGGAGTCCAGGTGGCCATCTCCACAAATGGACTTTTCAGAATCCTTGGGTGGCACCGTAGTCGGAAACCAATTCTGGTTATCGCTTCTCGGCCTTTTGGCTAAGATCAAGTGTAGTATCTGTTCTTATCAGTTTAATATCTGATACGTCCCCTATCTGGGGACCATATATTAAATGGATTTTTAGAACAGGGAGATGGAAAAAGAGCTTGCTCTGTCCACTCCACGCATTGACCTGGTATTGCAGTATCTCCAGGACCGGTGCACCCCTTCTTTAATGCAGTTTCTAAAATCAGAAAGAATTGAATTCAATGCTTTTTGTTCATTTTGCTTGTTTGTCGGATTTTGGGATGGACTCTTTGGCTTTGCTTTTCTTCTCCTCATTGGATTTTTCATGTTAAAAGTTGCAGAAGCCAGATGACAAGCTCATTTTGGTTCAACTTCAGCAACTGTGCATTGCATTGCCATGTAATGTAATGTAATGCAATGCTATCTATCTAGCTCTCCCTCTATACTTCCTTTTGGATAAACAGACATATTAGGCAAGCATTTTGGAGCTTTCACCTAAATAACTACAGGTGGTGAGATAAGCTGCACAATATAATTGACCTTTCAGTATATTGTTGCACACACACCATCTATTTAGCAAATGCCCTTGTTATCAACAGCAGCCTTTTAAACTCACCTGAGCTAACAGGTATGTGAGCTGGTTACTCTGCTGCGCTTAAAATTTCTTTTTTGGTTTGCTACAATGCCTTTTCTGAAACGTTGTCTCCCTCTGCTGGAACACTGACTTCTTTCATTTAATGCCTGCAGACTATAAAAGAGAAACCAACCCAAAAAGTTTGGTTGATTAGTCTGTGGCATTCTTTTAAACTGTTGCTTATGGCGGTCTCTGTGAGCTTCTCAGTGACATTCAGCCATCCAGGTATCCCGCCTGCAGTAGACGGAATGTGGCAATGGAACGCTGGCTGCGCATGTCATAATAGGCTCTGAGCCTTTATATACCTGCGCACAGCAGCAGCCACCTTCAGTCTGCTGCTGGACAGCCAGCAGCAGCAGCAGGAGAGGTAATTAATCAGCAACCCTCCTGCTAAGGGTAGACAGCTGCTCGTTCCACCCCCCCCGCCTTAATTGGTTCTCCTCCCTTCCAACGGTGTTGAGGCGGGTGGGAACAGCCGGGGGTTGAGGGTACTGTGCTAAAAGAGGTGGAGTTATGCAGATCTAAAACGCGTGGATTGCAGCAGCAGCAAGCCGAAAAGTGCAGGCATGTGAGGGATCTAGAGGTTGACAGCATGTCTTCTTAACGGGAGTCCAGGTGGCCATCTCCACAAATGGACTTTTCAGAATCCTTGGGTGGCACCGTAGTCGGAAACCAATTCTGGTTATCGCTTCTCGGCCTTTTGGCTAAGATCAAGTGTAGTATCTGTTCTTATCAGTTTAATATCTGATACGTCCCCTATCTGGGGACCATATATTAAATGGATTTTTAGAACAGGGAGATGGAAAAAGAGCTTGCTCTGTCCACTCCACGCATTGACCTGGTATTGCAGTATCTCCAGGACCGGTGCACCCCTTCTTTAATGCAGTTTCTAAAATCAGAAAGAATTGAATTCAATGCTTTTTGTTCATTTTGCTTGTTTGTCGGATTTTGGGATGGACTCTTTGGCTTTGCTTTTCTTCTCCTCATTGGATTTTTCATGTTAAAAGTTGCAGAAGCCAGATGACAAGCTCATTTTGGTTCAACTTCAGCAACTGTGCATTGCATTGCCATGTAATGTAATGTAATGCAATGCTATCTATCTAGCTCTCCCTCTATACTTCCTTTTGGATAAACAGACATATTAGGCAAGCATTTTGGAGCTTTCACCTAAATAACTACAGGTGGTGAGATAAGCTGCACAATATAATTGACCTTTCAGTATATTGTTGCACACACACCATCTATTTAGCAAATGCCCTTGTTATCAACAGCAGCCTTTTAAACTCACCTGAGCTAACAGGTATGTGAGCTGGTTACTCTGCTGCGCTTAAAATTTCTTTTTTGGTTTGCTACAATGCCTTTTCTGAAACGTTGTCTCCCTCTGCTGGAACACTGACTTCTTTCATTTAATGCCTGCAGACTATAAAAGAGAAACCAACCCAAAAAGTTTGGTTGATTAGTCTGTGGCATTCTTTTAAACTGTTGCATATGGCGGTCTCTGTGAGCTTCTCAGTGACATTCAGCCATCCAGGTATCCCGCCTGCAGTAGACGGAATGTGGCAATGGAACGCTGGCTGCGCGTGTCATAATAGGCTCTGAGCCTTTATATACCTGCGCACAGCAGCAGCCACCTTCAGTCTGCTGCTGGACAGCCAGCAGCAACAGCAGCAGGAGAGGTAATTAATCAGCAACCCTCCTGCTAAGGGTAGACAGCTGCTCGTTCCACCCCCACCCCCCCGCCTTAATTGGTTCTCCTCCCTTCCAACGGTGTTGAGGCGGGTGGGAACAGCCGGGGGTTGAGGGTACTGTGCTAAAAGAGGTGGAGTTATGCAGATCTAAAACGCGTGGATTGCAGCAGCAGCAAGCCGAAAAGTGCAGGCATGTGAGGGATCTAGAGGTTGACAGCATGTCTTCTTAACGGGAGTCCAGGTGGCCATCTCCACAAATGGACTTTTCAGAATCCTTGGGTGGCACCGTAGTCGGAAACCAATTCTGGTTATCGCTTCTCGGCCTTTTGGCTAAGATCAAGTGTAGTATCTGTTCTTATCAGTTTAATATCTGATACGTCCCCTATCTGGGGACCATATATTAAATGGATTTTTAGAACAGGGAGATGGAAAAAGAGCTTGCTCTGTCCACTCCACGCATTGACCTGGTATTGCAGTATCTCCAGGACCGGTGCACCCCTTCTTTAATGCAGTTTCTAAAATCAGAAAGAATTGAATTCAATGCTTTTTGTTCATTTTGCTTGTTTGTCGGATTTTGGGATGGACTCTTTGGCTTTGCTTTTCTTCTCCTCATTGGATTTTTCATGTTAAAAGTTGCAGAAGCCAGATGACAAGCTCATTTTGGTTCAACTTCAGCAACTGTGCATTGCATTGCCATGTAATGTAATGTAATGCAATGCTATCTATCTAGCTCTCCCTCTATACTTCCTTTTGGATAAACAGACATATTAGGCAAGCATTTTGGAGCTTTCACCTAAATAACTACAGGTGGTGAGATAAGCTGCACAATATAATTGACCTTTCAGTATATTGTTGCACACACACCATCTATTTAGCAAATGCCCTTGTTATCAACAGCAGCCTTTTAAACTCACCTGAGCTAACAGGTATGTGAGCTGGTTACTCTGCTGCGCTTAAAATTTCTTTTTTGGTTTGCTACAATGCCTTTTCTGAAACGTTGTCTCCCTCTGCTGGAACACTGACTTCTTTCATTTAATGCCTGCAGACTATAAAAGAGAAACCAACCCAAAAAGTTTGGTTGATTAGTCTGTGGCATTCTTTTAAACTGTTGCTTATGGCGGTCTCTGTGAGCTTCTCAGTGACATTCAGCCATCCAGGTATCCCGCCTGCAGTAGACGGAATGTGGCAATGGAACGCTGGCTGCGCGTGTCATAATAGGCTCTGAGCCTTTATATACCTGCGCACAGCAGCAGCCACCTTCAGTCTGCTGCTGGACAGCCAGCAGCAGCAGCAGCAGGAGAGGTAATTAATCAGCAACCCTCCTGCTAAGGGTAGACAGCTGCTCGTTCCACCCCCCCCCCCCCGCCTTAATTGGTTCTCCTCCCTTCCAACGGTGTTGAGGCGGGTGGGAACAGCCGGGGGTTGAGGGTACTGTGCTAAAAGAGGTGGAGTTATGCAGATCTAAAACGCGTGGATTGCAGCAGCAGCAAGCCGAAAAGTGCAGGCATGTGAGGGATCTAGAGGTTGACAGCATGTCTTCTTAACGGGAGTCCAGGTGGCCATCTCCACAAATGGACTTTTCAGAATCCTTGGGTGGCACCGTAGTCGGAAACCAATTCTGGTTATCGCTTCTCGGCCTTTTGGCTAAGATCAAGTGTAGTATCTGTTCTTATCAGTTTAATATCTGATACGTCCCCTATCTGGGGACCATATATTAAATGGATTTTTAGAACAGGGAGATGGAAAAAGAGCTTGCTCTGTCCACTCCACGCATTGACCTGGTATTGCAGTATCTCCAGGACCGGTGCACCCCTTCTTTAATGCAGTTTCTAAAATCAGAAAGAATTGAATTCAATGCTTTTTGTTCATTTTGCTTGTTTGTCGGATTTTGGGATGGACTCTTTGGCTTTGCTTTTCTTCTCCTCATTGGATTTTTCATGTTAAAAGTTGCAGAAGCCAGATGACAAGCTCATTTTGGTTCAACTTCAGCAACTGTGCATTGCATTGCCATGTAATGTAATGTAATGCAATGCTATCTATCTAGCTCTCCCTCTATACTTCCTTTTGGATAAACAGACATATTAGGCAAGCATTTTGGAGCTTTCACCTAAATAACTACAGGTGGTGAGATAAGCTGCACAATATAATTGACCTTTCAGTATATTGTTGCACACACACCATCTATTTAGCAAATGCCCTTGTTATCAACAGCAGCCTTTTAAACTCACCTGAGCTAACAGGTATGTGAGCTGGTTACTCTGCTGCGCTTAAAATTTCTTTTTTGGTTTGCTACAATGCCTTTTCTGAAACGTTGTCTCCCTCTGCTGGAACACTGACTTCTTTCATTTAATGCCTGCAGACTATAAAAGAGAAACCAACCCAAAAAGTTTGGTTGATTAGTCTGTGGCATTCTTTTAAACTGTTGCTTATGGCGGTCTCTGTGAGCTTCTCAGTGACATTCAGCCATCCAGGTATCCCGCCTGCAGTAGACGGAATGTGGCAATGGAACGCTGGCTGCGCGTGTCATAATAGGCTCTGAGCCTTTATATACCTGCGCACAGCAGCAGCCACCTTCAGTCTGCTGCTGGACAGCCAGCAGCAGCAGCAGCAGGAGAGGTAATTAATCAGCAACCCTCCTGCTAAGGGTAGACAGCTGCTCGTTCCACCCCCCCCCCCGCCTTAATTGGTTCTCCTCCCTTCCAACGGTGTTGAGGCGGGTGGGAACAGCCGGGGGTTGAGGGTACTGTGCTAAAAGAGGTGGAGTTATGCAGATCTAAAACGCGTGGATTGCAGCAGCAGCAAGCCGAAAAGTGCAGGCATGTGAGGGATCTAGAGGTTGACAGCATGTCTTCTTAACGGGAGTCCAGGTGGCCATCTCCACAAATGGACTTTTCAGAATCCTTGGGTGGCACCGTAGTCGGAAACCAATTCTGGTTATCGCTTCTCGGCCTTTTGGCTAAGATCAAGTGTAGTATCTGTTCTTATCAGTTTAATATCTGATACGTCCCCTATCTGGGGACCATATATTAAATGGATTTTTAGAACAGGGAGATGGAAAAAGAGCTTGCTCTGTCCACTCCACGCATTGACCTGGTATTGCAGTATCTCCAGGACCGGTGCACCCCTTCTTTAATGCAGTTTCTAAAATCAGAAAGAATTGAATTCAATGCTTTTTGTTCATTTTGCTTGTTTGTCGGATTTTGGGATGGACTCTTTGGCTTTGCTTTTCTTCTCCTCATTGGATTTTTCATGTTAAAAGTTGCAGAAGCCAGATGACAAGCTCATTTTGGTTCAACTTCAGCAACTGTGCATTGCATTGCCATGTAATGTAATGTAATGCAATGCTATCTATCTAGCTCTCCCTCTATACTTCCTTTTGGATAAACAGACATATTAGGCAAGCATTTTGGAGCTTTCACCTAAATAACTACAGGTGGTGAGATAAGCTGCACAATATAATTGACCTTTCAGTATATTGTTGCACACACACCATCTATTTAGCAAATGCCCTTGTTATCAACAGCAGCCTTTTAAACTCACCTGAGCTAACAGGTATGTGAGCTGGTTACTCTGCTGCGCTTAAAATTTCTTTTTTGGTTTGCTACAATGCCTTTTCTGAAACGTTGTCTCCCTCTGCTGGAACACTGACTTCTTTCATTTAATGCCTGCAGACTATAAAAGAGAAACCAACCCAAAAAGTTTGGTTGATTAGTCTGTGGCATTCTTTTAAACTGTTGCTTATGGCGGTCTCTGTGAGCTTCTCAGTGACATTCAGCCATCCAGGTATCCCGCCTGCAGTAGACGGAATGTGGCAATGGAACGCTGGCTGCGCGTGTCATAATAGGCTCTGAGCCTTTATATACCTGCGCACAGCAGCAGCCACCTTCAGTCTGCTGCTGGACAGCCAGCAGCAGCAGCAGCAGGAGAGGTAATTAATCAGCAACCCTCCTGCTAAGGGTAGACAGCTGCTCGTTCCACCCCCCCCCGCCTTAATTGGTTCTCCTCCCTTCCAACGGTGTTGAGGCGGGTGGGAACAGCCGGGGGTTGAGGGTACTGTGCTAAAAGAGGTGGAGTTATGCAGATCTAAAACGCGTGGATTGCAGCAGCAGCAAGCCGAAAAGTGCAGGCATGTGAGGGATCTAGAGGTTGACAGCATGTCTTCTTAACGGGAGTCCAGGTGGCCATCTCCACAAATGGACTTTTCAGAATCCTTGGGTGGCACCGTAGTCGGAAACCAATTCTGGTTATCGCTTCTCGGCCTTTTGGCTAAGATCAAGTGTAGTATCTGTTCTTATCAGTTTAATATCTGATACGTCCCCTATCTGGGGACCATATATTAAATGGATTTTTAGAACAGGGAGATGGAAAAAGAGCTTGCTCTGTCCACTCCACGCATTGACCTGGTATTGCAGTATCTCCAGGACCGGTGCACCCCTTCTTTAATGCAGTTTCTAAAATCAGAAAGAATTGAATTCAATGCTTTTTGTTCATTTTGCTTGTTTGTCGGATTTTGGGATGGACTCTTTGGCTTTGCTTTTCTTCTCCTCATTGGATTTTTCATGTTAAAAGTTGCAGAAGCCAGATGACAAGCTCATTTTGGTTCAACTTCAGCAACTGTGCATTGCATTGCCATGTAATGTAATGTAATGCAATGCTATCTATCTAGCTCTCCCTCTATACTTCCTTTTGGATAAACAGACATATTAGGCAAGCATTTTGGAGCTTTTACCTAAATAACTACAGGTGGTGAGATAAGCTGCACAATATAATTGACCTTTCAGTATATTGTTGCACACACACCATCTATTTAGCAAATGCCCTTGTTATCAACAGCAGCCTTTTAAACTCACCTGAGCTAACAGGTATGTGAGCTGGTTACTCTGCTGCGCTTAAAATTTCTTTTTTGGTTTGCTACAATGCCTTTTCTGAAACGTTGTCTCCCTCTGCTGGAACACTGACTTCTTTCATTTAATGCCTGCAGACTATAAAAGAGAAACCAACCCAAAAAGTTTGGTTGATTAGTCTGTGGCATTCTTTTAAACTGTTGCTTATGGCGGTCTCTGTGAGCTTCTCAGTGACATTCAGCCATCCAGGTATCCCGCCTGCAGTAGACGGAATGTGGCAATGGAACGCTGGCTGCGCGTGTCATAATAGGCTCTGAGCCTTTATATACCTGCGCACAGCAGCAGCCACCTTCAGTCTGCTGCTGGACAGCCAGCAGCAGCAGCAGCAGGAGAGGTAATTAATCAGCAACCCTCCTGCTAAGGGTAGACAGCTGCTCGTTCCACCCCCCCCCCCCCGCCTTAATTGGTTCTCCTCCCTTCCAACGGTGTTGAGGCGGGTGGGAACAGCCGGGGGTTGAGGGTACTGTGCTAAAAGAGGTGGAGTTATGCAGATCTAAAACGCGTGGATTGCAGCAGCAGCAAGCCGAAAAGTGCAGGCATGTGAGGGATCTAGAGGTTGACAGCATGTCTTCTTAACGGGAGTCCAGGTGGCCATCTCCACAAATGGACTTTTCAGAATCCTTGGGTGGCACCGTAGTCGGAAACCAATTCTGGTTATCGCTTCTCGGCCTTTTGGCTAAGATCAAGTGTAGTATCTGTTCTTATCAGTTTAATATCTGATACGTCCCCTATCTGGGGACCATATATTAAATGGATTTTTAGAACAGGGAGATGGAAAAAGAGCTTGCTCTGTCCACTCCACGCATTGACCTGGTATTGCAGTATCTCCAGGACCGGTGCACCCCTTCTTTAATGCAGTTTCTAAAATCAGAAAGAATTGAATTCAATGCTTTTTGTTCATTTTGCTTGTTTGTCGGATTTTGGGATGGACTCTTTGGCTTTGCTTTTCTTCTCCTCATTGGATTTTTCATGTTAAAAGTTGCAGAAGCCAGATGACAAGCTCATTTTGGTTCAACTTCAGCAACTGTGCATTGCATTGCCATGTAATGTAATGTAATGCAATGCTATCTATCTAGCTCTCCCTCTATACTTCCTTTTGGATAAACAGACATATTAGGCAAGCATTTTGGAGCTTTCACCTAAATAACTACAGGTGGTGAGATAAGCTGCACAATATAATTGACCTTTCAGTATATTGTTGCACACACACCATCTATTTAGCAAATGCCCTTGTTATCAACAGCAGCCTTTTAAACTCACCTGAGCTAACAGGTATGTGAGCTGGTTACTCTGCTGCGCTTAAAATTTCTTTTTTGGTTTGCTACAATGCCTTTTCTGAAACGTTGTCTCCCTCTGCTGGAACACTGACTTCTTTCATTTAATGCCTGCAGACTATAAAAGAGAAACCAACCCAAAAAGTTTGGTTGATTAGTCTGTGGCATTCTTTTAAACTGTTGCTTATGGCGGTCTCTGTGAGCTTCTCAGTGACATTCAGCCATCCAGGTATCCCGCCTGCAGTAGACGGAATGTGGCAATGGAACGCTGGCTGCGCGTGTCATAATAGGCTCTGAGCCTTTATATACCTGCGCACAGCAGCAGCCACCTTCAGTCTGCTGCTGGACAGCCAGCAGCAGCAGCAGCAGGAGAGGTAATTAATCAGCAACCCTCCTGCTAAGGGTAGACAGCTGCTCGTTCCACCCCCCCCCGCCTTAATTGGTTCTCCTCCCTTCCAACGGTGTTGAGGCGGGTGGGAACAGCCGGGGGTTGAGGGTACTGTGCTAAAAGAGGTGGAGTTATGCAGATCTAAAACGCGTGGATTGCAGCAGCAGCAAGCCGAAAAGTGCAGGCATGTGAGGGATCTAGAGGTTGACAGCATGTCTTCTTAACGGGAGTCCAGGTGGCCATCTCCACAAATGGACTTTTCAGAATCCTTGGGTGGCACCGTAGTCGGAAACCAATTCTGGTTATCGCTTCTCGGCCTTTTGGCTAAGATCAAGTGTAGTATCTGTTCTTATCAGTTTAATATCTGATACGTCCCCTATCTGGGGACCATATATTAAATGGATTTTTAGAACAGGGAGATGGAAAAAGAGCTTGCTCTGTCCACTCCACGCATTGACCTGGTATTGCAGTATCTCCAGGACCGGTGCACCCCTTCTTTAATGCAGTTTCTAAAATCAGAAAGAATTGAATTCAATGCTTTTTGTTCATTTTGCTTGTTTGTCGGATTTTGGGATGGACTCTTTGGCTTTGCTTTTCTTCTCCTCATTGGATTTTTCATGTTAAAAGTTGCAGAAGCCAGATGACAAGCTCATTTTGGTTCAGCTTCAGCAACTGTGCATTGCATTGCCATGTAATGTAATGTAATGCAATGCTATCTATCTAGCTCTCCCTCTATACTTCCTTTTGGATAAACAGACATATTAGGCAAGCATTTTGGAGCTTTCACCTAAATAACTACAGGTGGTGAGATAAGCTGCACAATATAATTGACCTTTCAGTATATTGTTGCACACACACCATCTATTTAGCAAATGCCCTTGTTATCAACAGCAGCCTTTTAAACTCACCTGAGCTAACAGGTATGTGAGCTGGTTACTCTGCTGCGCTTAAAATTTCTTTTTTGGTTTGCTACAATGCCTTTTCTGAAACGTTGTCTCCCTCTGCTGGAACACTGACTTCTTTCATTTAATGCCTGCAGACTATAAAAGAGAAACCAACCCAAAAAGTTTGGTTGATTAGTCTGTGGCATTCTTTTAAACTGTTGCTTATGGCGGTCTCTGTGAGCTTCTCAGTGACATTCAGCCATCCAGGTATCCCGCCTGCAGTAGACGGAATGTGGCAATGGAACGCTGGCTGCGCGTGTCATAATAGGCTCTGAGCCTTTATATACCTGCGCACAGCAGCAGCCACCTTCAGTCTGCTGCTGGACAGCCAGCAGCAGCAGCAGCAGGAGAGGTAATTAATCAGCAACCCTCCTGCTAAGGGTAGACAGCTGCTCGTTCCACCCCCCCCCCCCCGCCTTAATTGGTTCTCCTCCCTTCCAACGGTGTTGAGGCGGGTGGGAACAGCCGGGGGTTGAGGGTACTGTGCTAAAAGAGGTGGAGTTATGCAGATCTAAAACGCGTGGATTGCAGCAGCAGCAAGCCGAAAAGTGCAGGCATGTGAGGGATCTAGAGGTTGACAGCATGTCTTCTTAACGGGAGTCCAGGTGGCCATCTCCACAAATGGACTTTTCAGAATCCTTGGGTGGCACCGTAGTCGGAAACCAATTCTGGTTATCGCTTCTCGGCCTTTTGGCTAAGATCAAGTGTAGTATCTGTTCTTATCAGTTTAATATCTGATACGTCCCCTATCTGGGGACCATATATTAAATGGATTTTTAGAACAGGGAGATGGAAAAAGAGCTTGCTCTGTCCACTCCACGCATTGACCTGGTATTGCAGTATCTCCAGGACCGGTGCACCCCTTCTTTAATGCAGTTTCTAAAATCAGAAAGAATTGAATTCAATGCTTTTTGTTCATTTTGCTTGTTTGTCGGATTTTGGGATGGACTCTTTGGCTTTGCTTTTCTTCTCCTCATTGGATTTTTCATGTTAAAAGTTGCAGAAGCCAGATGACAAGCTCATTTTGGTTCAACTTCAGCAACTGTGCATTGCATTGCCATGTAATGTAATGTAATGCAATGCTATCTATCTAGCTCTCCCTCTATACTTCCTTTTGGATAAACAGACATATTAGGCAAGCATTTTGGAGCTTTCACCTAAATAACTACAGGTGGTGAGATAAGCTGCACAATATAATTGACCTTTCAGTATATTGTTGCACACACACCATCTATTTAGCAAATGCCCTTGTTATCAACAGCAGCCTTTTAAACTCACCTGAGCTAACAGGTATGTGAGCTGGTTACTCTGCTGCGCTTAAAATTTCTTTTTTGGTTTGCTACAATGCCTTTTCTGAAACGTTGTCTCCCTCTGCTGGAACACTGACTTCTTTCATTTAATGCCTGCAGACTATAAAAGAGAAACCAACCCAAAAAGTTTGGTTGATTAGTCTGTGGCATTCTTTTAAACTGTTGCTTATGGCGGTCTCTGTGAGCTTCTCAGTGACATTCAGCCACCCAGGTATCCCGCCTGCAGTAGACGGAATGTGGCAATGGAACGCTGGCTGCGCGTGTCATAATAGGCTCTGAGCCTTTATATACCTGCGCACAGCAGCAGCCACCTTCAGTCTGCTGCTGGACAGCCAGCAGCAGCAGCAGCAGGAGAGGTAATTAATCAGCAACCCTCCTGCTAAGGGTAGACAGCTGCTCGTTCCACCCCCCCCGCCTTAATTGGTTCTCCTCCCTTCCAACGGTGTTGAGGCGGGTGGGAACAGCCGGGGGTTGAGGGTACTGTGCTAAAAGAGGTGGAGTTATGCAGATCTAAAACGCGTGGATTGCAGCAGCAGCAAGCCGAAAAGTGCAGGCATGTGAGGGATCTAGAGGTTGACAGCATGTCTTCTTAACGGGAGTCCAGGTGGCCATCTCCACAAATGGACTTTTCAGAATCCTTGGGTGGCACCGTAGTCGGAAACCAATTCTGGTTATCGCTTCTCGGCCTTTTGGCTAAGATCAAGTGTAGTATCTGTTCTTATCAGTTTAATATCTGATACGTCCCCTATCTGGGGACCATATATTAAATGGATTTTTAGAACAGGGAGATGGAAAAAGAGCTTGCTCTGTCCACTCCACGCATTGACCTGGTATTGCAGTATCTCCAGGACCGGTGCACCCCTTCTTTAATGCAGTTTCTAAAATCAGAAAGAATTGAATTCAATGCTTTTTGTTCATTTTGCTTGTTTGTCGGATTTTGGGATGGACTCTTTGGCTTTGCTTTTCTTCTCCTCATTGGATTTTTCATGTTAAAAGTTGCAGAAGCCAGATGACAAGCTCATTTTGGTTCAGCTTCAGCAACTGTGCATTGCATTGCCATGTAATGTAATGTAATGCAATGCTATCTATCTAGCTCTCCCTCTATACTTCCTTTTGGATAAACAGACATATTAGGCAAGCATTTTGGAGCTTTCACCTAAATAACTACAGGTGGTGAGATAAGCTGCACAATATAATTGACCTTTCAGTATATTGTTGCACACACACCATCTATTTAGCAAATGCCCTTGTTATCAACAGCAGCCTTTTAAACTCACCTGAGCTAACAGGTATGTGAGCTGGTTACTCTGCTGCGCTTAAAATTTCTTTTTTGGTTTGCTACAATGCCTTTTCTGAAACGTTGTCTCCCTCTGCTGGAACACTGACTTCTTTCATTTAATGCCTGCAGACTATAAAAGAGAAACCAACCCAAAAAGTTTGGTTGATTAGTCTGTGGCATTCTTTTAAACTGTTGCTTATGGCGGTCTCTGTGAGCTTCTCAGTGACATTCAGCCATCCAGGTATCCCGCCTGCAGTAGACGGAATGTGGCAATGGAACGCTGGCTGCGCGTGTCATAATAGGCTCTGAGCCTTTATATACCTGCGCACAGCAGCAGCCACCTTCAGTCTGCTGCTGGACAGCCAGCAGCAGCAGCAGCAGGAGAGGTAATTAATCAGCAACCCTCCTGCTAAGGGTAGACAGCTGCTCGTTCCACCCCCCCCCCGCCTTAATTGGTTCTCCTCCCTTCCAACGGTGTTGAGGCGGGTGGGAACAGCCGGGGGTTGAGGGTACTGTGCTAAAAGAGGTGGAGTTATGCAGATCTAAAACGCGTGGATTGCAGCAGCAGCAAGCCGAAAAGTGCAGGCATGTGAGGGATCTAGAGGTTGACAGCATGTCTTCTTAACGGGAGTCCAGGTGGCCATCTCCACAAATGGACTTTTCAGAATCCTTGGGTGGCACCGTAGTCGGAAACCAATTCTGGTTATCGCTTCTCGGCCTTTTGGCTAAGATCAAGTGTAGTATCTGTTCTTATCAGTTTAATATCTGATACGTCCCCTATCTGGGGACCATATATTAAATGGATTTTTAGAACAGGGAGATGGAAAAAGAGCTTGCTCTGTCCACTCCACGCATTGACCTGGTATTGCAGTATCTCCAGGACCGGTGCACCCCTTCTTTAATGCAGTTTCTAAAATCAGAAAGAATTGAATTCAATGCTTTTTGTTCATTTTGCTTGTTTGTCGGATTTTGGGATGGACTCTTTGGCTTTGCTTTTCTTCTCCTCATTGGATTTTTCATGTTAAAAGTTGCAGAAGCCAGATGACAAGCTCATTTTGGTTCAACTTCAGCAACTGTGCATTGCATTGCCATGTAATGTAATGTAATGCAATGCTATCTATCTAGCTCTCCCTCTATACTTCCTTTTGGATAAACAGACATATTAGGCAAGCATTTTGGAGCTTTCACCTAAATAACTACAGGTGGTGAGATAAGCTGCACAATATAATTGACCTTTCAGTATATTGTTGCACACACACCATCTATTTAGCAAATGCCCTTGTTATCAACAGCAGCCTTTTAAACTCACCTGAGCTAACAGGTATGTGAGCTGGTTACTCTGCTGCGCTTAAAATTTCTTTTTTGGTTTGCTACAATGCCTTTTCTGAAACGTTGTCTCCCTCTGCTGGAACACTGACTTCTTTCATTTAATGCCTGCAGACTATAAAAGAGAAACCAACCCAAAAAGTTTGGTTGATTAGTCTGTGGCATTCTTTTAAACTGTTGCTTATGGCGGTCTCTGTGAGCTTCTCAGTGACATTCAGCCATCCAGTTATCCCGCCTGCAGTAGACGGAATGTGGCAATGGAACGCTGGCTGCGCGTGTCATAATAGGCTCTGAGCCTTTATATACCTGCGCACAGCAGAAGCCACCTTCAGTCTGCTGCTGGACAGCCAGCAGCAGCAGCAGCAGCAGGAGAGGTAATTAATCAGCAACCCTCCTGCTAAGGGTAGACAGCTGCTCGTTCCACCCCCCCCCGCCTTAATTGGTTCTCCTCCCTTCCAACGGTGTTGAGGCGGGTGGGAACAGCCGGGGGTTGAGGGTACTGTGCTAAAAGAGGTGGAGTTATGCAGATCTAAAACGCGTGGATTGCAGCAGCAGCAAGCCGAAAAGTGCAGGCATGTGAGGGATCTAGAGGTTGACAGCATGTCTTCTTAACGGGAGTCCAGGTGGCCATCTCCACAAATGGACTTTTCAGAATCCTTGGGTGGCACCGTAGTCGGAAACCAATTCTGGTTATCGCTTCTCGGCCTTTTGGCTAAGATCAAGTGTAGTATCTGTTCTTATCAGTTTAATATCTGATACGTCCCCTATCTGGGGACCATATATTAAATGGATTTTTAGAACAGGGAGATGGAAAAAGAGCTTGCTCTGTCCACTCCACGCATTGACCTGGTATTGCAGTATCTCCAGGACCGGTGCACCCCTTCTTTAATGCAGTTTCTAAAATCAGAAAGAATTGAATTCAATGCTTTTTGTTCATTTTGCTTGTTTGTCGGATTTTGGGATGGACTCTTTGGCTTTGCTTTTCTTCTCCTCATTGGATTTTTCATGTTAAAAGTTGCAGAAGCCAGATGACAAGCTCATTTTGGTTCAACTTCAGCAACTGTGCATTGCATTGCCATGTAATGTAATGTAATGCAATGCTATCTATCTAGCTCTCCCTCTATACTTCCTTTTGGATAAACAGACATATTAGGCAAGCATTTTGGAGCTTTCACCTAAATAACTACAGGTGGTGAGATAAGCTGCACAATATAATTGACCTTTCAGTATATTGTTGCACACACACCATCTATTTAGCAAATGCCCTTGTTATCAACAGCAGCCTTTTAAACTCACCTGAGCTAACAGGTATGTGAGCTGGTTACTCTGCTGCGCTTAAAATTTCTTTTTTGGTTTGCTACAATGCCTTTTCTGAAACGTTGTCTCCCTCTGCTGGAACACTGACTTCTTTCATTTAATGCCTGCAGACTATAAAAGAGAAACCAACCCAAAAAGTTTGGTTGATTAGTCTGTGGCATTCTTTTAAACTGTTGCTTATGGCGGTCTCTGTGAGCTTCTCAGTGACATTCAGCCATCCAGGTATCCCGCCTGCAGTAGACGGAATGTGGCAATGGAACGCTGGCTGCGCGTGTCATAATAGGCTCTGAGCCTTTATATACCTGCGCACAGCAGCAGCCACCTTCAGTCTGCTGCTGGACAGCCAGCAGCAGCAGCAGGAGAGGTAATTAATCAGCAACCCTCCTGCTAAGGGTAGACAGCTGCTCGTTCCACCCCCCCCCCCGCCTTAATTGGTTCTCCTCCCTTCCAACGGTGTTGAGGCGGGTGGGAACAGCCGGGGGTTGAGGGTACTGTGCTAAAAGAGGTGGAGTTATGCAGATCTAAAACGCGTGGATTGCAGCAGCAGCAAGCCGAAAAGTGCAGGCATGTGAGGGATCTAGAGGTTGACAGCATGTCTTCTTAACGGGAGTCCAGGTGGCCATCTCCACAAATGGACTTTTCAGAATCCTTGGGTGGCACCGTAGTCGGAAACCAATTCTGGTTATCGCTTCTCGGCCTTTTGGCTAAGATCAAGTGTAGTATCTGTTCTTATCAGTTTAATATCTGATACGTCCCCTATCTGGGGACCATATATTAAATGGATTTTTAGAACAGGGAGATGGAAAAAGAGCTTGCTCTGTCCACTCCACGCATTGACCTGGTATTGCAGTATCTCCAGGACCGGTGCACCCCTTCTTTAATGCAGTTTCTAAAATCAGAAAGAATTGAATTCAATGCTTTTTGTTCATTTTGCTTGTTTGTCGGATTTTGGGATGGACTCTTTGGCTTTGCTTTTCTTCTCCTCATTGGATTTTTCATGTTAAAAGTTGCAGAAGCCAGATGACAAGCTCATTTTGGTTCAACTTCAGCAACTGTGCATTGCATTGCCATGTAATGTAATGTAATGCAATGCTATCTATCTAGCTCTCCCTCTATACTTCCTTTTGGATAAACAGACATATTAGGCAAGCATTTTGGAGCTTTCACCTAAATAACTACAGGTGGTGAGATAAGCTGCACAATATAATTGACCTTTCAGTATATTGTTGCACACACACCATCTATTTAGCAAATGCCCTTGTTATCAACAGCAGCCTTTTAAACTCACCTGAGCTAACAGGTATGTGAGCTGGTTACTCTGCTGCGCTTAAAATTTCTTTTTTGGTTTGCTACAATGCCTTTTCTGAAACGTTGTCTCCCTCTGCTGGAACACTGACTTCTTTCATTTAATGCCTGCAGACTATAAAAGAGAAACCAACCCAAAAAGTTTGGTTGATTAGTCTGTGGCATTCTTTTAAACTGTTGCTTATGGCGGTCTCTGTGAGCTTCTCAGTGACATTCAGCCATCCAGGTATCCCGCCTGCAGTAGACGGAATGTGGCAATGGAACGCTGGCTGCGCGTGTCATAATAGGCTCTGAGCCTTTATATACCTGCGCACAGCAGCAGCCACCTTCAGTCTGCTGCTGGACAGCCAGCAGCAGCAGCAGCAGGAGAGGTAATTAATCAGCAACCCTCCTGCTAAGGGTAGACAGCTGCTCGTTCCACCCCCCCCCGCCTTAATTGGTTCTCCTCCCTTCCAACGGTGTTGAGGCGGGTGGGAACAGCCGGGGGTTGAGGGTACTGTGCTAAAAGAGGTGGAGTTATGCAGATCTAAAACGCGTGGATTGCAGCAGCAGCAAGCCGAAAAGTGCAGGCATGTGAGGGATCTAGAGGTTGACAGCATGTCTTCTTAACGGGAGTCCAGGTGGCCATCTCCACAAATGGACTTTTCAGAATCCTTGGGTGGCACCGTAGTCGGAAACCAATTCTGGTTATCGCTTCTCGGCCTTTTGGCTAAGATCAAGTGTAGTATCTGTTCTTATCAGTTTAATATCTGATACGTCCCCTATCTGGGGACCATATATTAAATGGATTTTTAGAACAGGGAGATGGAAAAAGAGCTTGCTCTGTCCACTCCACGCATTGACCTGGTATTGCAGTATCTCCAGGACCGGTGCACCCCTTCTTTAATGCAGTTTCTAAAATCAGAAAGAATTGAATTCAATGCTTTTTGTTCATTTTGCTTGTTTGTCGGATTTTGGGATGGACTCTTTGGCTTTGCTTTTCTTCTCCTCATTGGATTTTTCATGTTAAAAGTTGCAGAAGCCAGATGACAAGCTCATTTTGGTTCAACTTCAGCAACTGTGCATTGCATTGCCATGTAATGTAATGTAATGCAATGCTATCTATCTAGCTCTCCCTCTATACTTCCTTTTGGATAAACAGACATATTAGGCAAGCATTTTGGAGCTTTCACCTAAATAACTACAGGTGGTGAGATAAGCTGCACAATATAATTGACCTTTCAGTATATTGTTGCACACACACCATCTATTTAGCAAATGCCCTTGTTATCAACAGCAGCCTTTTAAACTCACCTGAGCTAACAGGTATGTGAGCTGGTTACTCTGCTGCGCTTAAAATTTCTTTTTTGGTTTGCTACAATGCCTTTTCTGAAACGTTGTCTCCCTCTGCTGGAACACTGACTTCTTTCATTTAATGCCTGCAGACTATAAAAGAGAAACCAACCCAAAAAGTTTGGTTGATTAGTCTGTGGCATTCTTTTAAACTGTTGCTTATGGCGGTCTCTGTGAGCTTCTCAGTGACATTCAGCCATCCAGGTATCCCGCCTGCAGTAGACGGAATGTGGCAATGGAACGCTGGCTGCGCGTGTCATAATAGGCTCTGAGCCTTTATATACCTGCGCACAGCAGCAGCCACCTTCAGTCTGCTGCTGGACAGCCAGCAGCAGCAGCAGCAGGAGAGGTAATTAATCAGCAACCCTCCTGCTAAGGGTAGACAGCTGCTCGTTCCACCCCCCCCCCCGCCTTAATTGGTTCTCCTCCCTTCCAACGGTGTTGAGGCGGGTGGGAACAGCCGGGGGTTGAGGGTACTGTGCTAAAAGAGGTGGAGTTATGCAGATCTAAAACGCGTGGATTGCAGCAGCAGCAAGCCGAAAAGTGCAGGCATGTGAGGGATCTAGAGGTTGACAGCATGTCTTCTTAACGGGAGTCCAGGTGGCCATCTCCACAAATGGACTTTTCAGAATCCTTGGGTGGCACCGTAGTCGAAAACCAATTCTGGTTATCGCTTCTCGGCCTTTTGGCTAAGATCAAGTGTAGTATCTGTTCTTATCAGTTTAATATCTGATACGTCCCCTATCTGGGGACCATATATTAAATGGATTTTTAGAACAGGGAGATGGAAAAAGAGCTTGCTCTGTCCACTCCACGCATTGACCTGGTATTGCAGTATCTCCAGGACCGGTGCACCCCTTCTTTAATGCAGTTTCTAAAATCAGAAAGAATTGAATTCAATGCTTTTTGTTCATTTTGCTTGTTTGTCGGATTTTGGGATGGACTCTTTGGCTTTGCTTTTCTTCTCCTCATTGGATTTTTCATGTTAAAAGTTGCAGAAGCCAGATGACAAGCTCATTTTGGTTCAACTTCAGCAACTGTGCATTGCATTGCCATGTAATGTAATGTAATGCAATGCTATCTATCTAGCTCTCCCTCTATACTTCCTTTTGGATAAACAGACATATTAGGCAAGCATTTTGGAGCTTTCACCTAAATAACTACAGGTGGTGAGATAAGCTGCACAATATAATTGACCTTTCAGTATATTGTTGCACACACACCATCTATTTAGCAAATGCCCTTGTTATCAACAGCAGCCTTTTAAACTCACCTGAGCTAACAGGTATGTGAGCTGGTTACTCTGCTGCGCTTAAAATTTCTTTTTTGGTTTGCTACAATGCCTTTTCTGAAACGTTGTCTCCCTCTGCTGGAACACTGACTTCTTTCATTTAATGCCTGCAGACTATAAAAGAGAAACCAACCCAAAAAGTTTGGTTGATTAGTCTGTGGCATTCTTTTAAACTGTTGCTTATGGCGGTCTCTGTGAGCTTCTCAGTGACATTCAGCCATCCAGGTATCCCGCCTGCAGTAGACGGAATGTGGCAATGGAACGCTGGCTGCGCGTGTCATAATAGGCTCTGAGCCTTTATATACCTGCGCACAGCAGCAGCCACCTTCAGTCTGCTGCTGGACAGCCAGCAGCAGCAGCAGCAGGAGAGGTAATTAATCAGCAACCCTCCTGCTAAGGGTAGACAGCTGCTCGTTCCACCCCCCCCCCGCCTTAATTGGTTCTCCTCCCTTCCAACGGTGTTGAGGCGGGTGGGAACAGCCGGGGGTTGAGGGTACTGTGCTAAAAGAGGTGGAGTTATGCAGATCTAAAACGCGCGGATTGCAGCAGCAGCAAGCCGAAAAGTGCAGGCATGTGAGGGATCTAGAGGTTGACAGCATGTCTTCTTAACGGGAGTCCAGGTGGCCATCTCCACAAATGGACTTTTCAGAATCCTTGGGTGGCACCGTAGTCGAAAACCAATTCTGGTTATCGCTTCTCGGCCTTTTGGCTAAGATCAAGTGTAGTATCTGTTCTTATCAGTTTAATATCTGATACGTCCCCTATCTGGGGACCATATATTAAATGGATTTTTAGAACAGGGAGATGGAAAAAGAGCTTGCTCTGTCCACTCCACGCATTGACCTGGTATTGCAGTATCTCCAGGACCGGTGCACCCCTTCTTTAATGCAGTTTCTAAAATCAGAAAGAATTGAATTCAATGCTTTTTGTTCATTTTGCTTGTTTGTCGGATTTTGGGATGGACTCTTTGGCTTTGCTTTTCTTCTCCTCATTGGATTTTTCATGTTAAAAGTTGCAGAAGCCAGATGACAAGCTCATTTTGGTTCAACTTCAGCAACTG
The DNA here is from genome assembly GCF_046119375.1 of Phyllobates terribilis. Classification (NCBI taxonomy): domain Eukaryota; kingdom Metazoa; phylum Chordata; class Amphibia; order Anura; family Dendrobatidae; genus Phyllobates; species Phyllobates terribilis. Next base: position 7,782,589 of record NW_027362800.1, on the reverse strand, counting down.
TGCATTGCATTGCCATGTAATGTAATGTAATGCAATGCTATCTATCTAGCTCTCCCTCTATACTTCCTTTTGGATAAACAGACATATTAGGCAAGCATTTTGGAGCTTTCACCTAAATAACTACAGGTGGTGAGATAAGCTGCACAATATAATTGACCTTTCAGTATATTGTTGCACACACACCATCTATTTAGCAAATGCCCTTGTTATCAACAGCAGCCTTTTAAACTCACCTGAGCTAACAGGTATGTGAGCTGGTTACTCTGCTGCGCTTAAAATTTCTTTTTTGGTTTGCTACAATGCCTTTTCTGAAACGTTGTCTCCCTCTGCTGGAACACTGACTTCTTTCATTTAATGCCTGCAGACTATAAAAGAGAAACCAACCCAAAAAGTTTGGTTGATTAGTCTGTGGCATTCTTTTAAACTGTTGCTTATGGCGGTCTCTGTGAGCTTCTCAGTGACATTCAGCCATCCAGGTATCCCGCCTGCAGTAGACGGAATGTGGCAATGGAACGCTGGCTGCGCGTGTCATAATAGGCTCTGAGCCTTTATATACCTGCGCACAGCAGCAGCCACCTTCAGTCTGCTGCTGGACAGCCAGCAGCAGCAGCAGCAGCAGGAGAGGTAATTAATCAGCAACCCTCCTGCTAAGGGTAGACAGCTGCTCGTTCCACCCCCCCCCGCCTTAATTGGTTCTCTTCCCTTCCAACGGTGTTGAGGCGGGTGGGAACAGCCGGGGGTTGAGGGTACTGTGCTAAAAGAGGTGGAGTTATGCAGATCTAAAACGCGTGGATTGCAGCAGCAGCAAGCCGAAAAGTGCAGGCATGTGAGGGATCTAGAGGTTGACAGCATGTCTTCTTAACGGGAGTCCAGGTGGCCATCTCCACAAATGGACTTTTCAGAATCCTTGGGTGGCACCGTAGTCGGAAACCAATTCTGGTTATCGCTTCTCGGCCTTTTGGCTAAGATCAAGTGTAGTATCTGTTCTTATCAGTTTAATATCTGATACGTCCCCTATCTGGGGACCATATATTAAATGGATTTTTAGAACAGGGAGATGGAAAAAGAGCTTGCTCTGTCCACTCCACGCATTGACCTGGTATTGCAGTATCTCCAGGACCGGTGCACCCCTTCTTTAATGCAGTTTCTAAAATCAGAAAGAATTGAATTCAATGCTTTTTGTTCATTTTGCTTGTTTGTCGGATTTTGGGATGGACTCTTTGGCTTTGCTTTTCTTCTCCTCATTGGATTTTTCATGTTAAAAGTTGCAGAAGCCAGATGACAAGCTCATTTTGGTTCAACTTCAGCAACTGTGCATTGCATTGCCATGTAATGTAATGTAATGCAATGCTATCTATCTAGCTCTCCCTCTATACTTCCTTTTGGATAAACAGACATATTAGGCAAGCATTTTGGAGCTTTCACCTAAATAACTACAGGTGGTGAGATAAGCTGCACAATATAATTGACCTTTCAGTATATTGTTGCACACACACCATCTATTTAGCAAATGCCCTTGTTATCAACAGCAGCCTTTTAAACTCACCTGAGCTAACAGGTATGTGAGCTGGTTACTCTGCTGCGCTTAAAATTTCTTTTTTGGTTTGCTACAATGCCTTTTCTGAAACGTTGTCTCCCTCTGCTGGAACACTGACTTCTTTCATTTAATGCCTGCAGACTATAAAAGAGAAACCAACCCAAAAAGTTTGGTTGATTAGTCTGTGGCATTCTTTTAAACTGTTGCTTATGGCGGTCTCTGTGAGCTTCTCAGTGACATTCAGCCATCCAGGTATCCCGCCTGCAGTAGACGGAATGTGGCAATGGAACGCTGGCTGCGCGTGTCATAATAGGCTCTGAGCCTTTATATACCTGCGCACAGCAGCAGCCACCTTCAGTCTGCTGCTGGACAGCCAGCAGCAGCAGCAGCAGGAGAGGTAATTAATCAGCAACCCTCCTGCTAAGGGTAGACAGCTGCTCGTTCCACCCCCCCCCCCCCGCCTTAATTGGTTCTCCTCCCTTCCAACGGTGTTGAGGCGGGTGGGAACAGCCGGGGTTGAGGGTACTGTGCTAAAAGAGGTGGAGTTATGCAGATCTAAAACGCGTGGATTGCAGCAGCAGCAAGCCGAAAAGTGCAGGCATGTGAGGGATCTAGAGGTTGACAGCATGTCTTCTTAACGGGAGTCCAGGTGGCCATCTCCACAAATGGACTTTTCAGAATCCTTGGGTGGCACCGTAGTCGGAAACCAATTCTGGTTATCGCTTCTCGGCCTTTTGGCTAAGATCAAGTGTAGTATCTGTTCTTATCAGTTTAATATCTGATACGTCCCCTATCTGAGGACCATATATTAAATGGATTTTTAGAACAGGGAGATGGAAAAAGAGCTTGCTCTGTCCACTCCACGCATTGACCTGGTATTGCAGTATCTCCAGGACCGGTGCACCCCTTCTTTAATGCAGTTTCTAAAATCAGAAAGAATTGAATTCAATGCTTTTTGTTCATTTTGCTTGTTTGTCGGATTTTGGGATGGACTCTTTGGCTTTGCTTTTCTTCTCCTCATTGGATTTTTCATGTTAAAAGTTGCAGAAGCCAGATGACAAGCTCATTTTGGTTCAACTTCAGCAACTGTGCATTGCATTGCCATGTAATGTAATGTAATGCAATGCTATCTATCTAGCTCTCCCTCTATACTTCCTTTTGGATAAACAGACATATTAGGCAAGCATTTTGGAGCTTTCACCTAAATAACTACAGGTGGTGAGATAAGCTGCACAATATAATTGACCTTTCAGTATATTGTTGCACACACACCATCTATTTAGCAAATGCCCTTGTTATCAACAGCAGCCTTTTAAACTCACCTGAGCTAACAGGTATGTGAGCTGGTTACTCTGCTGCGCTTAAAATTTCTTTTTTGGTTTGCTACAATGCCTTTTCTGAAACGTTGTCTCCCTGTGCTGGAACACTGACTTCTTTCATTTAATGCCTGCAGACTATAAAAGAGAAACCAACCCAAAAAGTTTGGTTGATTAGTCTGTGGCATTCTTTTAAACTGTTGCTTATGGCGGTCTCTGTGAGCTTCTCAGTGACATTCAGCCATCCAGGTATCCCGCCTGCAGTAGACGGAATGTGGCAATGGAACGCTGGCTGCGCGTGTCATAATAGGCTCTGAGCCTTTATATACCTGCGCACAGCAGCAGCCACCTTCAGTCTGCTGCTGGACAGCCAGCAGCAGCAGCAGCAGGAGAGGTAATTAATCAGCAACCCTCCTGCTAAGGGTAGACAGCTGCTCGTTCCACCCCCCCCCCCGCCTTAATTGGTTCTCCTCCCTTCCAACGGTGTTGAGGCGGGTGGGAACAGCCGGGGGTTGAGGGTACTGTGCTAAAAGAGGTGGAGTTATGCAGATCTAAAACGCGTGGATTGCAGCAGCAGCAAGCCGAAAAGTGCAGGCATGTGAGGGATCTAGAGGTTGACAGCATGTCTTCTTAACGGGAGTCCAGGTGGCCATCTCCACAAATGGACTTTTCAGAATCCTTGGGTGGCACCGTAGTCGGAAACCAATTCTGGTTATCGCTTCTCGGCCTTTTGGCACGATCTATCAGGTTTACCTGTGTGGTCTTGCCTGTGAGGTGCTCTTGGTACCCTTTCTCTCGGCCTGGGGGGATCGTTCCTCTTCGGAGGGACTTAACCCCCCTGCTGCTATTGGGAGGAAGGATTAGTCCGGGAGCAACGGGAAGGGATCCCATGAAGGCTTGCGCCTTTCAGAGAGAAGAGTCGGTACGTTCCTGAGTGAAGGATGCCGGCAACGCTCACATATTCATCGGGTGATGCCCGGATGCGGAACACCGTGAGGATTGAAGTTGGAGCAGCATCGAGGATGGAGAAGAATTTGGACTACATCTGCCATAGGATTCTTCTTGGAGTTCTGGAGTTTCGGCGGGAAGACATATTCTGCTTCCAGGACAACGAGTACAAGGGGACATACACCATCACCTTCAAGAGCCAGGGATGCTGTCAGCAACTCGTACAAAAGGTAAACGAGAAAAACTACTTAGATGAATTGGATGGACTAACCTTTTGTCTCTTGTATGCTTATGACGAGATCCCCATCGTGGTGCATTTCCCGAACCCCTTTGTGGAAGCTGCAGACATCTCGACCTACCTTACCCGCTATTGTGATGATCTGAGATACCTGGGTACTGTGAAGAACGCGGTAGGCTTCTGGTGCGGCAAGAGAAGGTATATGGCCCGTCTAAAGAGGGACCTTAGTGGAGTGGGAGGAATGCTACACCCTCCCTCAACCTTCGTAATCGGTAAGAGCAGAGGCTACTTATTTTATCCTGGAATGCCAGTATGTTGCAGGAACTGTGGACAAATGGGTCATACCCAAACGTCCTGCACGGGCAGGAAAGTAGACCGCTGCAATAATTGCAGCTGTTACGGACATTTAATGAAGGACTGTCCCGCTGGGAGGAAATGTAATCTCTGCGGTGAGGCGGGGCACATGTTCCGAGGATGCCCCAACAGGACCAGGACCAGGACCTACGCAGAAGCTGCATCTTCTGAAGCTGAGCCGATGCGCCCACCGGTCTTCACTGGCAGGCCGGCGTCGGAGGGCGGTTCGAAGGGCGAGAAGGCTGGGATGGAGCAGGGAGCCGGAGGCCCCTCTGGGGCGGCACCTGCATCGAAGTCCCTTAACGATGGGCGGACCTCGCATGGACCGGAGCGGGGGGGTCCTCCTTCTGGGAGGGTATCCTCCGTATCGATGGTTCCCGATACCGATCCTGTTGGGCTGGAGGGTGGTGCCCCTGTGCGGTTGGCTACAGGGGACCATGCAGCGATGGCCTCAGGATCTTCCAGGGCGATTAGCCAGCCAGATGAGGGGGCTTTGCTTCTAGGTGGCGAACATCAGGAAATCTGTGTTGCTGATCTTGTCCTGATGGACCAGTCTCCCCCCCTGGAGGAGGTGGAGGAAGAGGAGGACTGCACCAGTGACCTAGTGGAGTCTGCCCCGAAAAAGAGACGGAATGTCGAAGCCCCAGCGTCTCCTGGAATGTGGCTGGGAACCGTGACCTACGAGGGGGCAACCGCCGGCTCACAGAATATCGAGTCGTTTGGGTCCTCTAGCCCGGATGTCCTGGAGCAATTTGATATACAGGGCTTTGAGTCAGGTGTCCTCATGGAAGATCCACCACCCTGACCTATGAATGCCCACATTAAGACTTGTCTCACTGAATGTGAGGTCATTAAAGAGCCCAGTTCGTAGGGCTGCTCTATTCAAGTATTTAGAAACCACTGACTTTGACATATGTTTATTACAGGAATGCGGGATACAACATGCACTAAATTATAATGATATCAAGACAGATTGGAGACTGGGGCCCTCCATCTGGTCTGGCTCCAATGACAACAAGTCAGCGGGGGTGGGCTTCCTCTGTCGTGGGAGAAATATTACTATAAATGCTGTCACAGAAATAGTACCAGGCAGAGTGGTTTTAGTGCATTTTAAATTTAATGGTTTTACCCTACGTGTAATGAATGTTTATGCTCCCCCTGATAAGCAAGAGAGAATTAATTTATTTGGGATATTGCCATTGTACTGTACTGGGTCATCTCCCCTGATCGTAGGGGGTGATTTTAATTGTCTTTGTGCTAGTGAACAACGAGCAGGGGGTGACCCTTTACGCAAATTGGATAAGTCATGTCATCTATTGAAAGATTTTATAACTGATTTTAAATTATGCGATGCGTGGAGGTCACTCCTGCCGACGGACCCTGGTTATACGTGGTCCGGAAGAGGGGTGTCCTCCAGGATCGATTTTATTTTCCTATCAGATGATTTTAACCCTGTAAAATGTGTTTTAACATCAAATATATTTTCTGACCATAAGGGCTTGGAGGTGCATCTAGAATACCGGGATGAACAGAGGGTCAACAGGGGCCTCTGGTGTCTAAGTACATACCTGCTGGAGGACCCTCTGATTCGACAAGACTTTGGTAAAGCCTATCAAGCCTGGCGGCGACAAAAACCTTCTGATGCCCCTATGGCAACCTGGTGGGAAAATTTGAAAAAAAAAGTCAGAATGTTTTTTATAAAAGCAGGGAGACGTAAAGCTAGAGAGAAAAAAAGATGTTTTAGTGATCTTAACACCAAACTACAAACACTTTTTAAATTCAAAGAGCTAGGGGTGGAGGTGGGAGATGATATTGCTAGCCTAAAAACTGAAATCCAGAACTGCATAGACACAAAGGGGAAAGAGATTATTTTTAACTCTAGAGTGCAGCACTTGGAGGAGGGGGAGAAGTGCTCTCGCTTCTTCTTCAAAAAAGTCATGGATAAAAGAGAAGTGATCACAAATCTAGAGGGTGAAACATCTATGCAGGGAATGTTGAATGCTACTTTTAACTTTTATAAGCATCTTTTTAGTAAAAAGTGTATAGATGAGTCCTTTTTATCTGATGCTCTTAATGATCTCGATTTTAAGTTAAATTTTACAGACCAGGAGTTTTTAGAACGCGATATTGTTTTAGAGGAATTATTTTATGTTTTTAAAAGTTTCTCTAAGGGTAAAGCACCTGGGTGTGACGGACTACCTGTAGAATTTTACCTTACTTTTTGGGACATTTTAAAAGAGGACCTTTTTATGCTTTTTAAAGAAGTTTTTATTTCTGAACAGTTGCCATTTTCGTGGAGGAGAGGAGTGGTGTCTTTGATATATAAAAAAGGTGACCGCAGTACTCTAGCGAATTGGAGACCCATAACTCTCCTAAATGTTGATTACAAGGTACTTGCTAAGGTGGTTGCAGACCGGCTCAGGAGTGTCATTGCCAAACTAATCCAGCCTGAGCAGGTTTGTAGTGTACCAGGCAGAAGTATTTCAGAGGTTTTAAACGTATTAAGGGATGTAATTTGGTATTCCAGAGACCGGGGTCAAAATGTAGCTCTTTTAGCCCTAGATTTTGAAAAAGCTTTCGATAGAGTCTCTCATAGATTTCTTTTTAGAGTTTTAAAAAGAATGGGTATCCCTAATATGCTTTTAAATTGTATTAAGATTTTATATAAAAATTGTTTTAGTCAAATTTCTCTTAATGGCTTTTTAACAGATGGAGTTCCCCTTGAGTCCGGAGTGAAGCAGGGATGCCCCTTGTCGCCCATCCTGTTCATCTGCGCCATGGAGCCCCTGCTGAGCGCAATAAGGAAAGACAAAGTGATTAGAGGGGTTCCTGTTCCTGGCGGAGGTGGCAGTGATGTGAGAGTCTTTGGCTACATGGATGACGTGACGGTTGTGTGCGTGGACCCTGCTTCCCTCCGGAGGGCGGTGTTGCGCATTGATTTTTTTTCCCAGGCATCCGGTTTTAAACTTAGTTTAAATAAATCTGAATGTCTGACTTTGGGATCCTGGGACACCGCCCAACTCCCGCAGCTCACTATAAAACGAGACAATGTAAAAATTCTTGGAGTTGTTTTTAACGAGGAGAATGTGGGAACTCAAAGCTGGGAGAATGTCATAGAAAAAATGTCAAAGAAAATATCATTTTGGGGTTTGAGGTCCCTAACAATGGAGGGGAAAATTTTAATTATAAAATCAGTGTTGTTACCCCTCATACTGTATATAGCTATGGTGTACCCCCCCTCTGATGTTTTAATTAAAAAAATGACTAGGATGATCTTTATGTTTTTATGGAACTCCAAAATGGAAAAATTAAGGCGAGAAATAATGAGGAAGAATAAAATGAACGGCGGAAGGGATGTCCCCGATTTACATATTTATTTGTATTTAAATTATTTCTGCTTTTGTTTCAAACATTTTAATGGTAATAGTGCGCTAAGTTATTTTTTAAAATATACTTGTGGGATGATTTTTAAAAGATGGTTTAAGTTGTCGTTGAATTCCCCTGTTTTACTATGCCCCCCCAAACACCAAGCAATCTTAGAAAAGACTGTTCGATTTTATAGCCTTGGTGATTTTAATATGGACATTTTTAAAGACCGCAAGAAGCTTTTATCTTTTCTGAGGAGGAATGAAGATGTGACCCCCATAGTAAATTTCTCAGAAGAGAGATCGAAGCAAGTTTGGAAGAATGTCTTCGGGAAATTCTTAGCAAATGGACATAAGGACATCGCATGGATGGTGGTCCACCAGTGCCTCCCCACCAGAGAGTTTCAACACAGGAGAGGCCTGGTGGCCAGAGCCAAATGCCCCAGAGACTCATGTGTTAATGACGAAACCACCTTGCACCTTATGTGGAATTGCCCATTTGCACAGGAACTTTGGCACAAAGTTGGAATTCTTTTAAAATGGACTTGCGGTTTAAGAGATTTTAACCATGAATATGTTTTATATGGCCTTTTTAAATGTCCGACCCCTCAACAGTATTGTATATGTTGGTGTATGATTAACTGTTTTAAAGACGCCCTTTGGAAGGCACGCAATATTTTACTTTTTAAACGTGATGCTATTTCTGTGAAGGATTGTCTTAAAATTGCTTTTAGCCAGATGTATATTTATTACTTAAGGGATGTCAAATGTATTGGGAGAAGGGATGCCAATCGTATATGGGGTTTTTATGGGTGGAATTCTGTGTTTTAATAATGTACTGTTTGTGTTGTTGTTTTTGATTGTAAACCATCTTTTACGCACTTAATAAAATATGTTGAAACCTGATCTGTTCTTATCAGTTTAATATCTGATACGTCCCCTATCTGGGGACCATATATTAAATGGATTTTTAGAACAGGGAGATGGAAAAAGACCTTGCTCTGTCCACTCCACGCATTGACCTGGTATTGCAGTATCTCCAGGACCGGTGCACCCCTTCTTTAATGCAGTTTCTAAAATCAGAAAGAATTGAATTCAATGCTTTTTGTTCATTTTGCTTGTTTGTCGGATTTTGGGATGGACTCTTTGGCTTTGCTTTTCTTCTCCTCATTGGATTTTTCATGTTAAAAGTTGCAGAAGCCAGATGACAAGCTCATTTTGGTTCAACTTCAGCAACTGTGCATTGCATTGCCATGTAATGTAATGTAATGCAATGCTATCTATCTAGCTCTCCCTCTATACTTCCTTTTGGATAAACAGACATATTAGGCAAGCATTTTGGAGCTTTCACCTAAATAACTACAGGTGGTGAGATAAGCTGCACAATATAATTGACCTTTCAGTATATTGTTGCACACACACCATCTATTTAGCAAATGCCCTTGTTATCAACAGCAGCCTTTTAAACTCACCTGAGCTAACAGGTATGTGAGCTGGTTACTCTGCTGCGCTTAAAAATTCTTTTTTGGTTTGCTACAATGCCTTTTCTGAAACGTTGTCTCCCTCTGCTGGAACACTGACTTCTTTCATTTAATGCCTGCAGACTATAAAAGAGAAACCAACCCAAAAAGTTTGGTTGATTAGTCTGTGGCATTCTTTTAAACTGTTGCTTATGGCGGTCTCTGTGAGCTTCTCAGTGACATTCAGCCATCCAGGTATCCCGCCTGCAGTAGACGGAATGTGGCAATGGAACGCTGGCTGCGCGTGTCATAATAGGCTCTGAGCCTTTATATACCTGCGCACAGCAGCAGCCACCTTCAGTCTGCTGCTGGACAGCCAGCAGCAGCAGCAGCAGGAGAGGTAATTAATCAGCAACCCTCCTGCTAAGGGTAGACAGCTGCTCGTTCCACCCCCCCCCCCGCCTTAATTGGTTCTCCTCCCTTCCAACGGTGTTGAGGCGGGTGGGAACAGCCGGGGGTTGAGGGTACTGTGCTAAAAGAGGTGGAGTTATGCAGATCTAAAACGCGTGGATTGCAGCAGCAGCAAGCCGAAAAGTGCAGGCATGTGAGGGATCTAGAGGTTGACAGCATGTCTTCTTAACGGGAGTCCAGGTGGCCATCTCCACAAATGGACTTTTCAGAATCCTTGGGTGGCACCGTAGTCAGAAACCAATTCTGGTTATCGCTTCTCGGCCTTTTGGCTAAGATCAAGTGTAGTATCTGTTCTTATCAGTTTAATATCTGATACGTCCCCTATCTGGGGACCATATATTAAATGGATTTTTAGAACAGGGAGATGGAAAAAGAGCTTGCTCTGTCCACTCCACGCATTGACCTGGTATTGCAGTATCTCCAGGACCGGTGCACCCCTTCTTTAATGCAGTTTCTAAAATCAGAAAGAATTGAATTCAATGCTTTTTGTTCATTTTGCTTGTTTGTCGGATTTTGGGATGGACTCTTTGGCTTTGCTTTTCTTCTCCTCATTGGATTTTTCATGTTAAAAGTTGCAGAAGCCAGATGACAAGCTCATTTTGGTTCAACTTCAGCAACTGTGCATTGCATTGCCATGTAATGTAATGTAATGCAATGCTATCTATCTAGCTCTCCCTCTATACTTCCTTTTGGATAAACAGACATATTAGGCAAGCATTTTGGAGCTTTCACCTAAATAACTACAGGTGGTGAGATAAGCTGCACAATATAATTGACCTTTCAGTATATTGTTGCACACACACCATCTATTTAGCAAATGCCCTTGTTATCAACAGCAGCCTTTTAAACTCACCTGAGCTAACAGGTATGTGAGCTGGTTACTCTGCTGCGCTTAAAATTTCTTTTTTGGTTTGCTACAATGCCTTTTCTGAAACGTTGTCTCCCTCTGCTGGAACACTGACTTCTTTCATTTAATGCCTGCAGACTATAAAAGAGAAACCAACCCAAAAAGTTTGGTTGATTAGTCTGTGGCATTCTTTTAAACTGTTGCTTATGGCGGTCTCTGTGAGCTTCTCAGTGACATTCAGCCATCCAGGTATCCCGCCTGCAGTAGACGGAATGTGGCAATGGAACGCTGGCTGCGCGTGTCATAATAGGCTCTGAGCCTTTATATACCTGCGCACAGCAGCAGCCACCTTCAGTCTGCTGCTGGACAGCCAGCAGCAGCAGCAGGAGAGGTAATTAATCAGCAACCCTCCTGCTAAGGGTAGACAGCTGTTCGTTCCACCCCCCCCCCCGCCTTAATTGGTTCTCCTCCCTTCCAACGGTGTTGAGGCGGGTGGGAACAGCCGGGGGTTGAGGGTACTGTGCTAAAAGAGGTGGAGTTATGCAGATCTAAAACGCGTGGATTGCAGCAGCAGCAAGCCGAAAAGTGCAGGCATGTGAGGGATCTAGAGGTTGACAGCATGTCTTCTTAACGGGAGTCCAGGTGGCCATCTCCACAAATGGACTTTTCAGAATCCTTGGGTGGCACCGTAGTCGGAAACCAATTCTGGTTATCGCTTCTCGGCCTTTTGGCTAAGATCAAGTGTAGTATCTGTTCTTATCAGTTTAATATCTGATACGTCCCCTATCTGGGGACCATATATTAAATGGATTTTTAGAACAGGGAGATGGAAAAAGAGCTTGCTCTGTCCACTCCACGCATTGACCTGGTATTGCAGTATCTCCAGGACCGGTGCACCCCTTCTTTAATGCAGTTTCTAAAATCAGAAAGAATTGAATTCAATGCTTTTTGTTCATTTTGCTTGTTTGTCGGATTTTGGGATGGACTCTTTGGCTTTGCTTTTCTTCTCCTCATTGGATTTTTCATGTTAAAAGTTGCAGAAGCCAGATGACAAGCTCATTTTGGTTCAACTTCAGCAACTGTGCATTGCATTGCCATGTAATGTAATGTAATGCAATGCTATCTATCTAGCTCTCCCTCTATACTTCCTTTTGGATAAACAGACATATTAGGCAAGCATTTTGGAGCTTTCACCTAAATAACTACAGGTGGTGAGATAAGCTGCACAATATAATTGACCTTTCAGTATATTGTTGCACACACACCATCTATTTAGCAAATGCCCTTGTTATCAACAGCAGCCTTTTAAACTCACCTGAGCTAACAGGTATGTGAGCTGGTTACTCTGCTGCGCTTAAAATTTCTTTTTTGGTTTGCTACAATGCCTTTTCTGAAACGTTGTCTCCCTCTGCTGGAACACTGACTTCTTTCATTTAATGCCTGCAGACTATAAAAGAGAAACCAACCCAAAAAGTTTGGTTGATTAGTCTGTGGCATTCTTTTAAACTGTTGCTTATGGCGGTCTCTGTGAGCTTCTCAGTGACATTCAGCCATCCAGGTATCCCGCCTGCAGTAGACGGAATGTGGCAATGGAACGCTGGCTGCGCGTGTCATAATAGGCTCTGAGCCTTTATATACCTGCGCACAGCAGCAGCCACCTTCAGTCTGCTGCTGGACAGCCAGCAGCAGCAGGAGAGGTAATTAATCAGCAACCCTCCTGCTAAGGGTAGACAGCTGCTCGTTCCACCCCCCCCCCCCGCCTTAATTGGTTCTCCTCCCTTCCAACGGTGTTGAGGCGGGTGGGAACAGCCGGGGGTTGAGGGTACTGTGCTAAAAGAGGTGGAGTTATGCAGATCTAAAACGCGTGGATTGCAGCAGCAGCAAGCCGAAAAGTGCAGGCATGTGAGGGATCTAGAGGTTGACAGCATGTCTTCTTAACGGGAGTCCAGGTGGCCATCTCCACAAATGGACTTTTCAGAATCCTTGGGTGGCACCGTAGTCGGAAACCAATTCTGGTTATCGCTTCTCGGCCTTTTGGCTGCGATCTAGTGTTGGTTTTACTGGCATTGGTTGTAGTTGGAAGGTGCCTGGGGTACCCCGCCTCTTGGCCTTGGGTTCGGGTCCCACTCTTGTAGTGGGGCTTAGGCCCTTGCTGCTATAAGGAGGTGGGCTTAGTCCCTGGGCAACGGGTTGCGATCCCAGCTGTACAGTCCTAGGATTGTTCAGCGACTCCTTAGTTGCGGAAATCCCCCATTATTGGTTGCGGAAATCCCCGTTTTCCTGTTGCGGAAATCCTTGTTTCACCATGGATTCAGATCCAGGTGAAATTCCGACCTATGCCCGGTTACGGCATACGGTGCGGTTTTACTTCCATGAGGGAGGTAAAGATAATAGAGGTTTACGTTTTATTGTGGATGATCTTCTTGTGAAATTTTTTTCAATCCAGAAATCCGAGATCCTGGCAATCCAAGACTACCCGAAGCGTGGTGTATACGATGTCACATTCACTGAAAAAGGTATCCACCAAGATTTTTGCCGTAAAATGAATGATCCTGATATAATTTACCAGAGAAAGCCAATCTTTAAAGGTGTTAAAATTGTCGAACATGAATTAGATGTGATAAAAACTGTAATTGTTAAAATTTACTCTCCTTATACAAAAGAAAGCGATGTTATTTCATTTTTATCCAATTATTTCAGCAAAGTGGTAAGCCATGGAAAAGTTATGAATGAGTGCGGAGTTTGGGCGTGTAAGTGGAAATTTACGGTGACATGTATTAAGGACCCTTCAAGTCCGGGGGGTATAAGACTTCCCCCAGCACGTTTTAGAATTGGAAACACGAATGGTGACCTCTTTTTTAATGGGATGCCAGCATTCTGTAGGAAATGCAAAAAATACGGCCATTCTAACTGTGACATTACTTGTGTAGCCTGTGGGAGCAAAGACCATAAAACTGAAAATTGTACAACTGGAATTTTTTGTAGCAACTGTGTTTCCAGAGGTCATGCTTTTTCTCATTGTCCTTTTAGGAATACCTCAAAGAGAGCTCAAGCTGGGCAAACAGAGAGACCTTCACCCCCTGAACCAGAAAAGCCCTCACCCCCTGACCAACCCTCGGCTGGTTCGGACAAGCCCGCGGAGGAGAATGAGGGGGAGAGTATGGAAATACCGACCGAGGATGGTGAGCCATGGTGTACTGTTGGAAACTCGAAGCAAAAGAGGGAACGGCGTGGTAACCCACAAACAGAAACCCCTGCGGAGGGACCGAGGGTGGGTGCTACAGGCCAATCCTCACCTTCGAATCCTCCTGGGAATACTCAAGGGCGCGAACAGTCTGGGCCAAAAAAACGCAGGTTGCACGGAGTGGATAGGGCACCTAAGGAAGTACCCCCACCGGAACCCCCGGATGGAAGTGGGAAACCTCAAACGGTGCCTTTACAGGGTGAGGAGGTTGCCAATGTCCCACCCCCTTCAGAAATGGAGGGGGAGATGGAGATGGCTGACTCAGTGATCCTGGAAACTCCTGAAAATAAGTGGTCAACGTCTGAGACGCATGTGCTCGATACGATTCCCCCAGATGGTGCCTCGATAGGGGTCCAAATGGGGGTTCGTGAGCAAAGAGGCAGGCAATACGACCAAGCAGAGTTGGACAGAATGGAACAAGAGTATATCCTGGGAGGTCTACGGTCTGGGACACTAACAGATGAGGAGTCCTCCGTGACGGGCTCTCTGTTGACGATCAATGATCCCTCATCTCCTGGAATAGAAATATAAACCAGCTGAGGTAAGAGTTTGAAAGAATGCTAAATTTCCTTTTTTTCTCTTATGGCAGGGATTAGTGGTTTTTCTCTTAACGCTAGAGGGTTGAAAACTAAGACCAGAAGAGTTGCTCTCTTTGATTTTTTATCCTCTCTAACAGCTACAGTTTTCTTTTTACAGGAATGCTGCATCCCACACAGTTTAAATTATACAGAATATGAGACTGATTGGGCACATGGACCCTCAGTATGGTCAGGATCAAACGGGTCCAGGTCAGCAGGGGTCGCCATTCTTTTTAAAGGGAATGTTTTTATTGACTCTGTTCAAGAGGTTTTACCAGGTAGAATTTTATTAGTAAAAGCTTTTATTGATGGTTTTAAATGGCAATTTTTAAACTTTTATGGAGCCACAGATAAGCAAGAAAGAGCTGATATGTTGAATATGTTACCCTTATTTATTAATGATTCTGTCCCTCTTATTTTATCAGGAGATTTTAACTGCATTTTAGGTGGAGAAAAAAGGTTCTCAAGCTCCACAAGTAGGAATTATGATAAAACGTCTTTTATGTTAAAAAATGTCATACAAGATTTTAATTTAACAGATGTTTTTAAGGAGTGTAATAAAGACTTGCCTGCAGAGGAATGGGTAACCTGGAGCAACGTGAATTGTAGCTCCAGGATTGATTTTATTTTCTGCTCTAAAAATGTATTGCCTTTTAAATGTGAGCTTTTATCTAATGTTTTTTCTGATCACAAACTTTTATCCTTTTATGTGAAATGTAATGATTTTAAGAAAAAAGGAAAAGGTACCTGGAAGTTAAACATTTCCCTTTTAGAAGACCCCCAAGTTTTATCTGATTTTACTGAATTTTATTTACATTTTAAAAAAATAAGAGACCCCCATATCCCTATAAGTAGGTGGTGGGAAAAGATGAAAAAGAACATAAGAGATTTTTTTATGAAGGTTGGGGTCCAGAAAGCTAGAGAGAAAAGAGAATTTTATTGGCAACTCAACACTAGATTGGAGACCTTATATAAATTGAAGAGCCATGAGATTGAAGTAGATAAACAAATTAGTGACTTAAAAAGTGAAATTCAGCATACCTTGGAACAGAGTGGTAAAGAGTTAATTTTCCATGCAAAGGTCCAACATGTTGAAAATAATGAAACCTGTTCACGATATTTTTTTAAATGTATGGTGAAAAATCGTGTTTTTATTGAATCAATGGAAGGTAAACAAGACATAGAGGGTATTTTAGCTAAAGTGCATGAATTTTATTCCGAGCTTTTTAACACAAAATCTGTTGATGACCATTTTATGAAAAGTACTTTGGATGAAATTACAACTGTTTTAGACCCTGTCTCACAAGATGTTTTATTACAGAGTCTAACTGAAGATGAGATATCTGAGACCATAAGAAGCTTTAAGTCTGGTAAAGTACCGGGGCCTGATGGTATACCCATAGAATTTTATAAGGTTTTTTATGATATTTTACAGGAGGATTTATTTTATGTTTTTAGTGAGGTTTTTAATACAAAAACCCTACCGAACTCCTGGAAGAAAGGTGAGGTCTCCCTTATATACAAAAAGGAAGACAAAACGCAACTAAGAAATTGGAGACCTATCACCCTTCTAAATTGTGATTACAAAATAATGGCAAAAATTTGTGCAAATAGACTTAAAAAGGTAATAGGTAACATAATCCACCCAAACCAAGTGTGTGGCATACCAGGAAGGAGTGTTTGGGAAAATTTGAATCTAATCAAAGATGTAATAGATGACACAAAGTCGAGGGGAAATAAGCTGGCGGTCCTGTCTCTCGACTTTGAAAAAGCATTTGATAGAGTGTCACACCAATTCCTTTTTAATGTTTTAGCTAAAATGGGTATACCAGAAGGTTTTTTATGCTCTCTCAAAGCATTTTATCATGGTTGCACTAGTAAGGTTTTAGTAAATGGTTTTAAGACAAGTGATGTGTTTTTAAATTCTGGTGTAAAACAAGGTTGCCCTCTGTCCCCCTTGTTATTTATTTGTGCCCTTGAACCCCTACTCAGTGTCTTAAGGAGAGACAAGCAAATCCGAGGCGTCCATTTGCCAGGTGGGGGAGGGCTAGAAGCAAAAGTTACTGGATATATGGATGATGTAGCCATAACATGTAAAGATGCCCTGTCTATCCGGAAAACACTACGGCAAGTGGAATACTTCTGTGGTGGATCTGGTTTTAAAGTAAATTTTAATAAAAGCTGTATTTTAAATGTGGGGAATATGATTTTAAATGATGTACCGGTTCCTGAATGTGACTCTGTAAAGATTCTAGGTGTGATTTTTAACGAAACAAACAAAGGTAAAGAAAGCTGGGATCTTGTGGCACAAAAGGTAAATCAAAAACTATGTATGTGGAGGTTGAGGAAATTAACAATGGAAGGGAAGGTACTAGTTATAAAAATGGTAATTGTGCCTTTGTTATTGTACTTAAGTTTGGTGTTCCCCCCCCCACACATACCTTTACGAAAATAATCAAAGCTTGTTTCACTTTTTTCTGGAGCTCCAAGATGGAGAAATTGAAAAGAGAGTTAGTGGTCAAGCCTAAAGAGAAAGGCGGTAAAGATTTCCCCGATTTTAGAGCTTTTGTTTTAATAAGATTTTTTGTTTTATGTTTTAATGCACTGTCGAAAAATAGTTATTGGTCATATTTTATCCGTTTTAACACAGGTTATTTTATGAAACGTCATGGATGGTTTGAAACAGTTTTAAGTTCCCCATATGCTCTTAATACACCAGAAAGCTATAAGATTTTAGGAACTATTGTAAACACGTATGACTTAAAAGGGAAAAGTGCAGAAGACTTAAGAGATAGCAAAATGATTTTAAATGGTTTCAAACAAAAGGAATCAATTGTACAGATTGGGAATTTTAATGATAATAAATGTACTGACATATGGAAAGTTATTAATGAACCCTATCTTTTTAATTCCCAGAAGGACCTGGCCTGGAGCTGTGTGCATGATTGTCTTCCATGTCGGGCATTCCAACACCGAAGAGGACTCGTGAGAACTGCCAGATGTCCAAGACAAAGATGCCTCGGAGATGAGACTGTTTTACATGTTTTATGGACTTATCACTTTGCACGACAAACATGGACTACAATATTTCCTTTGCTTCAAAAAATGACAAACATTAAGGATCTTACTTTTGAAACTGTCTTATTTGGTCGTGTGGAGTGCCCCAACGCCAGCAAGAGGATCATCGCATGGAAGACAATCAGTACCATCAAAGAAGCTCTATGGAAGGCCAGGAACATCCTTCTTTTTAAACACGATGTTTTATCTGTGAAAGATGTTTTAGAGTTGGCTTTTAGTGAAATGTATATGTATTATTTATTGGATAAAAAGAGAAATGTAATTTTATCAAAACAATGGCTGGTAAAAGAATGGAACACAGCAATCTAAACACATTGTCTGTATTTTAATGTAATTTTATTGCCTTATTGAACTGAAATCAATTTATGTACGAATGTATTTTAAAATGTAATGATTTTATGTTCATATCTAATGTATTGTAATTAAGTTTTATCCAATAAACGGGTGTACCTATGTTTGGGTACATTCCAAGTCAAAAAAAATCTGTTCTTATCAGTTTAATATCTGATACGTCCCCTATCTGGGGACCATATATTAAATGGATTTTTAGAACAGGGAGATGGAAAAAGAGCTTGCTCTGTCCACTCCACGCATTGACCTGGTATTGCAGTATCTCCAGGACCGGTGCACCCCTTCTTTAATGCAGTTTCTAAAATCAGAAAGAATTGAATTCAATGCTTTTTGTTCATTTTGCTTGTTTGTCGGATTTTGGGATGGACTCTTTGGCTTTGCTTTTCTTCTCCTCATTGGATTTTTCATGTTAAAAGTTGCAGAAGCCAGATGACAAGCTCATTTTGGTTCAACTTCAGCAACTGTGCATTGCATTGCCATGTAATGTAATGTAATGCAATGCTATCTATCTAGCTCTCCCTCTATACTTCCTTTTGGATAAACAGACATATTAGGCAAGCATTTTGGAGCTTTCACCTAAATAACTACAGGTGGTGAGATAAGCTGCACAATATAATTGACCTTTCAGTATATTGTTGCACACACACCATCTATTTAGCAAATGCCCTTGTTATCAACAGCAGCCTTTTAAACTCACCTGAGCTAACAGGTATGTGAGCTGGTTACTCTGCTGCACTTAAAATTTCTTTTTTGGTTTGCTACAATGCCTTTTCTGAAACGTTGTCTCCCTCTGCTGGAACACTGACTTCTTTCATTTAATGCCTGCAGACTATAAAAGAGAAACCAACCCAAAAAGTTTGGTTGATTAGTCTGTGGCATTCTTTTAAACTGTTGCTTATGGCGGTCTCTGTGAGCTTCTCAGTGACATTCAGCCATCCAGGTATCCCGCCTGCAGTAGACGGAATGTGGCAATGGAACGCTGGCTGCGCGTGTCATAATAGGCTCTGAGCCTTTATATACCTGCGCACAGCAGCAGCCACCTTCAGTCTGCTGCTGGACAGCCAGCAGCAGCAGCAGCAGGAGAGGTAATTAATCAGCAACCCTCCTGCTAAGGGTAGACAGCTGCTCGTTCCACCCCCCCCCCCCCCCCGCCTTAATTGGTTCTCCTCCCTTCCAACGGTGTTGAGGCGGGTGGGAACAGCCGGGGGTTGAGGGTACTGTGCTAAAAGAGGTGGAGTTATGCAGATCTAAAACGCGTGGATTGCAGCAGCAGCAAGCCGAAAAGTGCAGGCATGTGAGGGATCTAGAGGTTGACAGCATGTCTTCTTAACGGGAGTCCAGGTGGCCATCTCCACAAATGGACTTTTCAGAATCCTTGGGTGGCACCGTAGTCGGAAACCAATTCTGGTTATCGCTTCTCGGCCTTTTGGCTAAGATCAAGTGTAGTATCTGTTCTTATCAGTTTAATATCTGATACGTCCCCTATCTGGGGACCATATATTAAATGGATTTTTAGAACAGGGAGATGGAAAAAGAGCTTGCTCTGTCCACTCCACGCATTGACCTGGTATTGCAGTATCTCCAGGACCGGTGCACCCCTTCTTTAATGCAGTTTCTAAAATCAGAAAGAATTGAATTCAATGCTTTTTGTTCATTTTGCTTGTTTGTCGGATTTTGGGATGGACTCTTTGGCTTTGCTTTTCTTCTCCTCATTGGATTTTTCATGTTAAAAGTTGCAGAAGCCAGATGACAAGCTCATTTTGGTTCAACTTCAGCAACTGTGCATTGCATTGCCATGTAATGTAATGTAATGCAATGCTATCTATCTAGCTCTCCCTCTATACTTCCTTTTGGATAAACAGACATATTAGGCAAGCATTTTGGAGCTTTCACCTAAATAACTACAGGTGGTGAGATAAGCTGCACAATATAATTGACCTTTCAGTATATTGTTGCACACACACCATCTATTTAGCAAATGCCCTTGTTATCAACAGCAGCCTTTTAAACTCACCTGAGCTAACAGGTATGTGAGCTGGTTACTCTGCTGCGCTTAAAATTTCTTTTTTGGTTTGCTACAATGCCTTTTCTGAAACGTTGTCTCCCTCTGCTGGAACACTGACTTCTTTCATTTAATGCCTGCAGACTATAAAAGAGAAACCAACCCAAAAAGTTTGGTTGATTAGTCTGTGGCATTCTTTTAAACTGTTGCTTATGGCGGTCTCTGTGAGCTTCTCAGTGACATTCAGCCATCCAGGTATCCCGCCTGCAGTAGACGGAATGTGGCAATGGAACGCTGGCTGCGCGTGTCATAATAGGCTCTGAGCCTTTATATACCTGCGCACAGCAGCAGCCACCTTCAGTCTGCTGCTGGACAGCCAGCAGCAGCAGCAGCAGGAGAGGTAATTAATCAGCAACCCTCCTGCTAAGGGTAGACAGCTGCTCGTTCCACCCCCCCCCCCCCCGCCTTAATTGGTTCTCCTCCCTTCCAACGGTGTTGAGGCGGGTGGGAACAGCCGGGGGTTGAGGGTACTGTGCTAAAAGAGGTGGAGTTATGCAGATCTAAAACGCGTGGATTGCAGCAGCAGCAAGCCGAAAAGTGCAGGCATGTGAGGGATCTAGAGGTTGACAGCATGTCTTCTTAACGGGAGTCCAGGTGGCCATCTCCACAAATGGACTTTTCAGAATCCTTGGGTGGCACCGTAGTCGGAAACCAATTCTGGTTATCGCTTCTCGGCCTTTTGGCTAAGATCAAGTGTAGTATCTGTTCTTATCAGTTTAATATCTGATACGTCCCCTATCTGGGGACCATATATTAAATGGATTTTTAGAACAGGGAGATGGAAAAAGAGCTTGCTCTGTCCACTCCACGCATTGACCTGGTATTGCAGTATCTCCAGGACCGGTGCACCCCTTCTTTAATGCAGTTTCTAAAATCAGCAAGAATTGAATTCAATGCTTTTTGTTCATTTTGCTTGTTTGTCGGATTTTGGGATGGACTCTTTGGCTTTGCTTTTCTTCTCCTCATTGGATTTTTCATGTTAAAAGTTGCAGAAGCCAGATGACAAGCTCATTTTGGTTCAACTTCAGCAACTGTGCATTGCATTGCCATGTAATGTAATGTAATGCAATGCTATCTATCTAGCTCTCCCTCTATACTTCCTTTTGGATAAACAGACATATTAGGCAAGCATTTTGGAGCTTTCACCTAAATAACTACAGGTGGTGAGATAAGCTGCACAATATAATTGACCTTTCAGTATATTGTTGCACACACACCATCTATTTAGCAAATGCCCTTGTTATCAACAGCAGCCTTTTAAACTCACCTGAGCTAACAGGTATGTGAGCTGGTTACTCTGCTGCGCTTAAAATTTCTTTTTTGGTTTGCTACAATGCCTTTTCTGAAACGTTGTCTCCCTCTGCTGGAACACTGACTTCTTTCATTTAATGCCTGCAGACTATAAAAGAGAAACCAACCCAAAAAGTTTGGTTGATTAGTCTGTGGCATTCTTTTAAACTGTTGCTTATGGCGGTCTCTGTGAGCTTCTCAGTGACATTCAGCCATCCAGGTATCCCGCCTGCAGTAGACGGAATGTGGCAATGGAACGCTGGCTGCGCGTGTCATAATAGGCTCTGAGCCTTTATATACCTGCGCACAGCAGCAGCCACCTTCAGTCTGCTGCTGGACAGCCAGCAGCAGCAGCAGCAGGAGAGGTAATTAATCAGCAACCCTCCTGCTAAGGGTAGACAGCTGCTCGTTCCACCCCCCCCCCCGCCTTAATTGGTTCTCCTCCCTTCCAACGGTGTTGAGGCGGGTGGGAACAGCCGGGGGTTGAGGGTACTGTGCTAAAAGAGGTGGAGTTATGCAGATCTAAAACGCGTGGATTGCAGCAGCAGCAAGCCGAAAAGTGCAGGCATGTGAGGGATCTAGAGGTTGACAGCATGTCTTCTTAACGGGAGTCCAGGTGGCCATCTCCACAAATGGACTTTTCAGAATCCTTGGGTGGCACCGTAGTCGGAAACCAATTCTGGTTATCGCTTCTCGGCCTTTTGGCTAAGATCAAGTGTAGTATCTGTTCTTATCAGTTTAATATCTGATACGTCCCCTATCTGGGGACCATATATTAAATGGATTTTTAGAACAGGGAGATGGAAAAAGAGCTTGCTCTGTCCACTCCACGCATTGACCTGGTATTGCAGTATCTCCAGGACCGGTGCACCCCTTCTTTAATGCAGTTTCTAAAATCAGCAAGAATTGAATTCAATGCTTTTTGTTCATTTTGCTTGTTTGTCGGATTTTGGGATGGACTCTTTGGCTTTGCTTTTCTTCTCCTCATTGGATTTTTCATGTTAAAAGTTGCAGAAGCCAGATGACAAGCTCATTTTGGTTCAACTTCAGCAACTGTGCATTGCATTGCCATGTAATGTAATGTAATGCAATGCTATCTATCTAGCTCTCCCTCTATACTTCCTTTTGGATAAACAGACATATTAGGCAAGCATTTTGGAGCTTTCACCTAAATAACTACAGGTGGTGAGATAAGCTGCACAATATAATTGACCTTTCAGTATATTGTTGCACACACACCATCTATTTAGCAAATGCCCTTGTTATCAACAGCAGCCTTTTAAACTCACCTGAGCTAACAGGTATGTGAGCTGGTTACTCTGCTGCGCTTAAAATTTCTTTTTTGGTTTGCTACAATGCCTTTTCTGAAACGTTGTCTCCCTCTGCTGGAACACTGACTTCTTTCATTTAATGCCTGCAGACTATAAAAGAGAAACCAACCCAAAAAGTTTGGTTGATTAGTCTGTGGCATTCTTTTAAACTGTTGCTTATGGCGGTCTCTGTGAGCTTCTCAGTGACATTCAGCCATCCAGGTATCCCGCCTGCAGTAGACGGAATGTGGCAATGGAACGCTGGCTGCGCGTGTCATAATAGGCTCTGAGCCTTTATATACCTGCGCACAGCAGCAGCCACCTTCAGTCTGCTGCTGGACAGCCAGCAGCAGCAGCAGCAGGAGAGGTAATTAATCAGCAACCCTCCTGCTAAGGGTAGACAGCTGCTCGTTCCACCCCCCCCCCCGCCTTAATTGGTTCTCCTCCCTTCCAACGGTGTTGAGGCGGGTGGGAACAGCCGGGGGTTGAGGGTACTGTGCTAAAAGAGGTGGAGTTATGCAGATCTAAAACGCGTGGATTGCAGCAGCAGCAAGCCGAAAAGTGCAGGCATGTGAGGGATCTAGAGGTTGACAGCATGTCTTCTTAACGGGAGTCCAGGTGGCCATCTCCACAAATGGACTTTTCAGAATCCTTGGGTGGCACCGTAGTCGGAAACCAATTCTGGTTATCGCTTCTCGGCCTTTTGGCTAAGATCAAGTGTAGTATCTGTTCTTATCAGTTTAATATCTGATACGTCCCCTATCTGGGGACCATATATTAAATGGATTTTTAGAACAGGGAGATGGAAAAAGAGCTTGCTCTGTCCACTCCACGCATTGACCTGGTATTGCAGTATCTCCAGGACTGGTGCACCCCTTCTTTAATGCAGTTTCTAAAATCAGAAAGAATTGAATTCAATGCTTTTTGTTCATTTTGCTTGTTTGTCGGATTTTGGGATGGACTCTTTGGCTTTGCTTTTCTTCTCCTCATTGGATTTTTCATGTTAAAAGTTGCAGAAGCCAGATGACAAGCTCATTTTGGTTCAACTTCAGCAACTGTGCATTGCATTGCCATGTAATGTAATGTAATGCAATGCTATCTATCTAGCTCTCCCTCTATACTTCCTTTTGGATAAACAGACATATTAGGCAAGCATTTTGGAGCTTTCACCTAAATAACTACAGGTGGTGAGATAAGCTGCACAATATAATTGACCTTTCAGTATATTGTTGCACACACACCATCTATTTAGCAAATGCCCTTGTTATCAACAGCAGCCTTTTAAACTCACCTGAGCTAACAGGTATGTGAGCTGGTTACTCTGCTGCGCTTAAAATTTCTTTTTTGGTTTGCTACAATGCCTTTTCTGAAACGTTGTCTCCCTCTGCTGGAACACTGACTTCTTTCATTTAATGCCTGCAGACTATAAAAGAGAAACCAACCCAAAAAGTTTGGTTGATTAGTCTGTGGCATTCTTTTAAACTGTTGCTTATGGCGGTCTCTGTGAGCTTCTCAGTGACATTCAGCCATCCAGGTATCCCGCCTGCAGTAGACGGAATGTGGCAATGGAACGCTGGCTGCGCGTGTCATAATAGGCTCTGAGCCTTTATATACCTGCGCACAGCAGCAGCCACCTTCAGTCTGCTGCTGGACAGCCAGCAGCAGCAGCAGCAGGAGAGGTAATTAATCAGCAACCCTCCTGCTAAGGGTAGACAGCTGCTCGTTCCACCCCCCCCCCCGCCTTAATTGGTTCTCCTCCCTTCCAACGGTGTTGAGGCGGGTGGGAACAGCCGGGGGTTGAGGGTACTGTGCTAAAAGAGGTGGAGTTATGCAGATCTAAAACGCGTGGATTGCAGCAGCAGCAAGCCGAAAAGTGCAGGCATGTGAGGGATCTAGAGGTTGACAGCATGTCTTCTTAACGGGAGTCCAGGTGGCCATCTCCACAAATGGACTTTTCAGAATCCTTGGGTGGCACCGTAGTCGGAAACCAATTCTGGTTATCGCTTCTCGGCCTTTTGGCTAAGATCAAGTGTAGTATCTGTTCTTATCAGTTTAATATCTGATACGTCCCCTATCTGGGGACCATATATTAAATGGATTTTTAGAACAGGGAGATGGAAAAAGAGCTTGCTCTGTCCACTCCACGCATTGACCTGGTATTGCAGTATCTCCAGGACCGGTGCACCCCTTCTTTAATGCAGTTTCTAAAATCAGAAAGAATTGAATTCAATGCTTTTTGTTCATTTTGCTTGTTTGTCGGATTTTGGGATGGACTCTTTGGCTTTGCTTTTCTTCTCCTCATTGGATTTTTCATGTTAAAAGTTGCAGAAGCCAGATGACAAGCTCATTTTGGTTCAACTTCAGCAACTGTGCATTGCATTGCCATGTAATGTAATGTAATGCAATGCTATCTATCTAGCTCTCCCTCTATACTTCCTTTTGGATAAACAGACATATTAGGCAAGCATTTTGGAGCTTTCACCTAAATAACTACAGGTGGTGAGATAAGCTGCACAATATAATTGACCTTTCAGTATATTGTTGCACACACACCATCTATTTAGCAAATGCCCTTGTTATCAACAGCAGCCTTTTAAACTCACCTGAGCTAACAGGTATGTGAGCTGGTTACTCTGCTGCGCTTAAAATTTCTTTTTTGGTTTGCTACAATGCCTTTTCTGAAACGTTGTCTCCCTCTGCTGGAACACTGACTTCTTTCATTTAATGCCTGCAGACTATAAAAGAGAAACCAACCCAAAAAGTTTGGTTGATTAGTCTGTGGCATTCTTTTAAACTGTTGCTTATGGCGGTCTCTGTGAGCTTCTCAGTGACATTCAGCCATCCAGGTATCCCGCCTGCAGTAGACGGAATGTGGCAATGGAACGCTGGCTGCGCGTGTCATAATAGGCTCTGAGCCTTTATATACCTGCGCACAGCAGCAGCCACCTTCAGTCTGCTGCTGGACAGCCAGCAGCAGCAGCAGCAGGAGAGGTAATTAATCAGCAACCCTCCTGCTAAGGGTAGACAGCTGCTCGTTCCACCCCCCCCCCGCCTTAATTGGTTCTCCTCCCTTCCAACGGTGTTGAGGCGGGTGGGAACAGCCGGGGGTTGAGGGTACTGTGCTAAAAGAGGTGGAGTTATGCAGATCTAAAACGCGTGGATTGCAGCAGCAGCAAGCCGAAAAGTGCAGGCATGTGAGGGATCTAGAGGTTGACAGCATGTCTTCTTAACGGGAGTCCAGGTGGCCATCTCCACAAATGGACTTTTCAGAATCCTTGGGTGGCACCGTAGTCGGAAACCAATTCTGGTTATCGCTTCTCGGCCTTTTGGCTAAGATCAAGTGTAGTATCTGTTCTTATCAGTTTAATATCTGATACGTCCCCTATCTGGGGACCATATATTAAATGGATTTTTAGAACAGGGAGATGGAAAAAGAGCTTGCTCTGTCCACTCCACGCATTGACCTGGTATTGCAGTATCTCCAGGACCGGTGCACCCCTTCTTTAATGCAGTTTCTAAAATCAGAAAGAATTGAATTCAATGCTTTTTGTTCATTTTGCTTGTTTGTCGGATTTTGGGATGGACTCTTTGGCTTTGCTTTTCTTCTCCTCATTGGATTTTTCATGTTAAAAGTTGCAGAAGCCAGATGACAAGCTCATTTTGGTTCAACTTCAGCAACTGTGCATTGCATTGCCATGTAATGTAATGTAATGCAATGCTATCTATCTAGCTCTCCCTCTATACTTCCTTTTGGATAAACAGACATATTAGGCAAGCATTTTGGAGCTTTCACCTAAATAACTACAGGTGGTGAGATAAACTGCACAATATAATTGACCTTTCAGTATATTGTTGCACACACACCATCTATTTAGCAAATGCCCTTGTTATCAACAGCAGCCTTTTAAACTCACCTGAGCTAACAGGTATGTGAGCTGGTTACTCTGCTGCGCTTAAAATTTCTTTTTTGGTTTGCTACAATGCCTTTTCTGAAACGTTGTCTCCCTCTGCTGGAACACTGACTTCTTTCATTTAATGCCTGCAGACTATAAAAGAGAAACCAACCCAAAAAGTTTGGTTGATTAGTCTGTGGCATTCTTTTAAACTGTTGCTTATGGCGGTCTCTGTGAGCTTCTCAGTGACATTCAGCCATCCAGGTATCCCGCCTGCAGTAGACGGAATGTGGCAATGGAACGCTGGCTGCGCGTGTCATAATAGGCTCTGAGCCTTTATATACCTGCGCACAGCAGCAGCCACCTTCAGTCTGCTGCTGGACAGCCAGCAGCAGCAGCAGCAGCAGGAGAGGTAATTAATCAGCAACCCTCCTGCTAAGGGTAGACAGCTGCTCGTTCCACCCCCCCCCCGCCTTAATTGGTTCTCCTCCCTTCCAACAGTGTTGAGGCGGGTGGGAACAGCCGGGGGTTGAGGGTACTGTGCTAAAAGAGGTGGAGTTATGCAGATCTAAAACGCGTGGATTGCAGCAGCAGCAAGCCGAAAAGTGCAGGCATGTGAGGGATCTAGAGGTTGACAGCATGTCTTCTTAACGGGAGTCCAGGTGGCCATCTCCACAAATGGACTTTTCAGAATCCTTGGGTGGCACCGTAGTCGGAAACCAATTCTGGTTATCGCTTCTCGGCCTTTTGGCTAAGATCAAGTGTAGTATCTGTTCTTATCAGTTTAATATCTGATACGTCCCCTATCTGGGGACCATATATTAAATGGATTTTTAGAACAGGGAGATGGAAAAAGAGCTTGCTCTGTCCACTCCACGCATTGACCTGGTATTGCAGTATCTCCAGGACCGGTGCACCCCTTCTTTAATGCAGTTTCTAAAATCAGAAAGAATTGAATTCAATGCTTTTTGTTCATTTTGCTTGTTTGTCGGATTTTGGGATGGACTCTTTGGCTTTGCTTTTCTTCTCCTCATTGGATTTTTCATGTTAAAAGTTGCAGAAGCCAGATGACAAGCTCATTTTGGTTCAACTTCAGCAACTGTGCATTGCATTGCCATGTAATGTAATGTAATGCAATGCTATCTATCTAGCTCTCCCTCTATACTTCCTTTTGGATAAACAGACATATTAGGCAAGCATTTTGGAGCTTTCACCTAAATAACTACAGGTGGTGAGATAAGCTGCACAATATAATTGACCTTTCAGTATAGTGTTGCACACACACCATCTATTTAGCAAATGCCCTTGTTATCAACAGCAGCCTTTTAAACTCACCTGAGCTAACAGGTATGTGAGCTGGTTACTCTGCTGCGCTTAAAATTTCTTTTTTGGTTTGCTACAATGCCTTTTCTGAAACGTTGTCTCCCTCTGCTGGAACACTGACTTCTTTCATTTAATGCCTGCAGACTATAAAAGAGAAACCAACCCAAAAAGTTTGGTTGATTAGTCTGTGGCATTCTTTTAAACTGTTGCTTATGGCGGTCTCTGTGAGCTTCTCAGTGACATTCAGCCATCCAGGTATCCCGCCTGCAGTAGACGGAATGTGGCAATGGAACGCTGGCTGCGCGTGTCATAATAGGCTCTGAGCCTTTATATACCTGCGCACAGCAGCAGCCACCTTCAGTCTGCTGCTGGACAGCCAGCAGCAGCAGCAGCAGGAGAGGTAATTAATCAGCAACCCTCCTGCTAAGGGTAGACAGCTGCTCGTTCCACCCCCCCCCCCCGCCTTAATTGGTTCTCCTCCCTTCCAACGGTGTTGAGGCGGGTGGGAACAGCCGGGGGTTGAGGGTACTGTGCTAAAAGAGGTGGAGTTATGCAGATCTAAAACGCGTGGATTGCAGCAGCAGCAAGCCGAAAAGTGCAGGCATGTGAGGGATCTAGAGGTTGACAGCATGTCTTCTTAACGGGAGTCCAGGTGGCCATCTCCACAAATGGACTTTTCAGAATCCTTGGGTGGCACCGTAGTCGGAAAGCAATTCTGGTTATCGCTTCTCGGCCTTTTGGCTAAGATCAAGTGTAGTATCTGTTCTTATCAGTTTAATATCTGATACGTCCCCTATCTGGGGACCATATATTAAATGGATTTTTAGAACAGGGAGATGGAAAAAGAGCTTGCTCTGTCCACTCCACGCATTGACCTGGTATTGCAGTATCTCCAGGACCGGTGCACCCCTTCTTTAATGCAGTTTCTAAAATCAGAAAGAATTGAATTCAATGCTTTTTGTTCATTTTGCTTGTTTGTCGGATTTTGGGATGGACTCTTTGGCTTTGCTTTTCTTCTCCTCATTGGATTTTTCATGTTAAAAGTTGCAGAAGCCAGATGACAAGCTCATTTTGGTTCAACTTCAGCAACTGTGCATTGCATTGCCATGTAATGTAATGTAATGCAATGCTATCTATCTAGCTCTCCCTCTATACTTCCTTTTGGATAAACAGACATATTAGGCAAGCATTTTGGAGCTTTCACCTAAATAACTACAGGTGGTGAGATAAGCTGCACAATATAATTGACCTTTCAGTATATTGTTGCACACACACCATCTATTTAGCAAATGCCCTTGTTATCAACAGCAGCCTTTTAAACTCACCTGAGCTAACAGGTATGTGAGCTGGTTACTCTGCTGCGCTTAAAATTTCTTTTTTGGTTTGCTACAATGCCTTTTCTGAAACGTTGTCTCCCTCTGCTGGAACACTGACTTCTTTCATTTAATGCCTGCAGACTATAAAAGAGAAACCAACCCAAAAAGTTTGGTTGATTAGTCTGTGGCATTCTTTTAAACTGTTGCTTATGGCGGTCTCTGTGAGCTTCTCAGTGACATTCAGCCATCCAGGTATCCCGCCTGCAGTAGACGGAATGTGGCAATGGAACGCTGGCTGCGCGTGTCATAATAGGCTCTGAGCCTTTATATACCTGCGCACAGCAGCAGCCACCTTCAGTCTGCTGCTGGACAGCCAGCAGCAGCAGCAGCAGGAGAGGTAATTAATCAGCAACCCTCCTGCTAAGGGTAGACAGCTGCTCGTTCCACCCCCCCCCCCCGCCTTAATTGGTTCTCCTCCCTTCCAACGGTGTTGAGGCGGGTGGGAACAGCCGGGGGTTGAGGGTACTGTGCTAAAAGAGGTGGAGTTATGCAGATCTAAAACGCGTGGATTGCAGCAGCAGCAAGCCGAAAAGTGCAGGCATGTGAGGGATCTAGAGGTTGACAGCATGTCTTCTTAACGGGAGTCCAGGTGGCCATCTCCACAAATGGACTTTTCAGAATCCTTGGGTGGCACCGTAGTCGGAAACCAATTCTGGTTATCGCTTCTCGGCCTTTTGGCTAAGATCAAGTGTAGTATCTGTTCTTATCAGTTTAATATCTGATACGTCCCCTATCTGGGGACCATATATTAAATGGATTTTTAGAACAGGGAGATGGAAAAAGAGCTTGCTCTGTCCACTCCACGCATTGACCTGGTATTGCAGTATCTCCAGGACCGGTGCACCCCTTCTTTAATGCAGTTTCTAAAATCAGAAAGAATTGAATTCAATGCTTTTTGTTCATTTTGCTTGTTTGTCGGATTTTGGGATGGACTCTTTGGCTTTGCTTTTCTTCTCCTCATTGGATTTTTCATGTTAAAAGTTGCAGAAGCCAGATGACAAGCTCATTTTGGTTCAACTTCAGCAACTGTGCATTGCATTGCCATGTAATGTAATGTAATGCAATGCTATCTATCTAGCTCTCCCTCTATACTTCCTTTTGGATAAACAGACATATTAGGCAAGCATTTTGGAGCTTTCACCTAAATAACTACAGGTGGTGAGATAAGCTGCACAATATAATTGACCTTTCAGTATATTGTTGCACACACACCATCTATTTAGCAAATGCCCTTGTTATCAACAGCAGCCTTTTAAACTCACCTGAGCTAACAGGTATGTGAGCTGGTTACTCTGCTGCGCTTAAAATTTCTTTTTTGGTTTGCTACAATGCCTTTTCTGAAACGTTGTCTCCCTCTGCTGGAACACTGACTTCTTTCATTTAATGCCTGCAGACTATAAAAGAGAAACCAACCCAAAAAGTTTGGTTGATTAGTCTGTGGCATTCTTTTAAACTGTTGCTTATGGCGGTCTCTGTGAGCTTCTCAGTGACATTCAGCCATCCAGGTATCCCGCCTGCAGTAGACGGAATGTGGCAATGGAACGCTGGCTGCGCGTGTCATAATAGGCTCTGAGCCTTTATATACCTGCGCACAGCAGCAGCCACCTTCAGTCTGCTGCTGGACAGCCAGCAGCAGCAGCAGCAGGAGAGGTAATTAATCAGCAACCCTCCTGCTAAGGGTAGACAGCTGCTCGTTCCACCCCCCCCCCCGCCTTAATTGGTTCTCCTCCCTTCCAACGGTGTTGAGGCGGGTGGGAACAGCCGGGGGTTGAGGGTACTGTGCTAAAAGAGGTGGAGTTATGCAGATCTAAAACGCGTGGATTGCAGCAGCAGCAAGCCAAAAAGTGCAGGCATGTGAGGGATCTAGAGGTTGACAGCATGTCTTCTTAACGGGAGTCCAGGTGGCCATCTCCACAAATGGACTTTTCAGAATCCTTGGGTGGCACCGTAGTCGGAAACCAATTCTGGTTATCGCTTCTCGGCCTTTTGGCTAAGATCAAGTGTAGTATCTGTTCTTTTAAGAACACAAGAGCTACGATCTACACTTGACGAGAGCGATCGAACTCGGAAGGAGAAGAGCTTCGGAGCCCAGCTGACATCGGAGAAGGAAGGCGGATATCGGTGGGAGGAAGAAGCTCTAAAGAATCCAGAAGAAGACGAAGACTCGGAGAAGAATCGGGCTGTCCTGTGGAATCTTCGAGGAAGAAAATCATCGAGACAAAGACCTTTCGGGGAATTTGTCCAGAACACGACGGGAGAAGAATCTGCATAGCTCCACCCATTCCGGGAAGAGTTCCAGATCCAGCTCCAAGAAGTAACTGCAGGAGGAAAGCCATGGCAAGCGCTGCGAGGAAGGCTGAAAAGAAGAGCCTGGAGCAGGGGACAGCCAGGAGGACCCAGCCAGGAGCTGATTCTGACCCCAAGGACTCTGCCTCCACGACTGGCCAGCAGAAGGGAAACCAGAAGCCCCGCCACGAAGCTCCAGCCCTGGAGCCATGGATGCGGCAGATGGTGGCCCTGAAGCTGAAGGAAGTGGATGGGAGGGTGCCGGACATGTCCTCGGACGTGTTCTGCCAGAAGATGCTGCTGGATCGAGGCTTCTCCAGGTCGGACACCCTCAGCATCCAGACCTTCTTGACGGGGATCTTCTTCGTCACCTTCGCCACTGTGAACACCTGCAGGAGGTTCTGGGAAATGGTAAGCGCAAAAGGACCGGATAATTCTTTCTCTGCCTTTACAGGTAGCTGCCCTATCCAGAGGGACGAAAGGAGGATCACGGTCTCCATGCGCAACCCGCACACCCCAGGCCAAGACATCTGTACCTTCCTGAGACGCTTCTGTTTGGTTGTGAAGGAACCCTCTCACATCCTGAATGGACTCGGCTTCTGGACAGGTAAGTGGTCGGTGACCGTTAGACTTCACAGGGACCTGGCGTACTCAGACGGACTTCGGCACCTGCCCCCGACATTCTCCCTGGGCAACTCCTACGGCCTCATCTATTACCCGGACATGCCGCGGAACTGCAGGAGATGCGGCAAGAACGGCCACGAGATGAAGGACTGCAAGGAGGATGCCTGCAGGATTTGTCGAGTGACGGGACACAGCTCGAAGGACTGCCCGAAGAAGACGTCCTGCAACCTGTGTGGGCTGGCGGCTCATCTATACAAGGATTGCCCCAAGCGTGAGAGATCCTGGGCATCGGTGGTTGCGACGACCCCAGCTCCGGAGGACAAGGCCCCGACGACCAGGCCTGTGAAGGTCAAGGACGCGACGACCAAGGCCCCAGCGGCCAAGGCCGAGACGACCAAGGCCAAAGCGGTCAAGGAGTCGGTGGCCAAAGCCCCAGCGACGGTCCCAACAGCTCCGAAGCAGAAGAAAAAGTCAAAGGAGGGTAAGAGTTCTGTCACCCCTCTCTCGATCCCTCCCCCTGCCACCCCCGTCCAATCCCCCCCCACCCCGGCCACCCCTGCTGAGGATTCCACTTCCTCTTCCTCCTTCCCCTACTCCTCAGCAGGTGTCCTTTCCCCTGCCCCGGCAGCCACTCTCCCTCCCCAGACCATGGTAGCGGTGGAATTAACCTTTCCTCCACCCGCCGCTATCTATTCCGAGGAGGATTTTCCCCTTCTTGTCTCCCCAGTTCCAACCCGGGGAAAGAGGAAGGTGGAGGACAGCCCTGCTACTGAATCCTCCAAAAAGAAGATTCTGGATTTCGTAGGCGAAAAGGAGGATACCCTCCCTGAGCCAGAAGAGATGGAGCACATGGTTGAGACCCTGGTGGCCGAGCCAGAAGAGGAGGAACTGGTGGTCGCCGAGATCGAGGCCGCGCTGCTTGACCAGATGGAGGAAGAGGGCCTGCTGGTGATCCCGTCACCAGCAGTCAACACCGACGAGGGACCACCCGACCGGAGTGGTAACTAAGGTGTATTGCCTGCGCTAACTTTTTCTTTTTTCCCTACATGATGGCTAATATTAAGTTATTTTCCATTAATGTCAGGAGCATCAAGGACAAGTTCAGACGTCAGACTATTTATGCCTTCCTTACTTCCCAGTTGTGTGATGTTTATATGTTGCAGGAATGTTCCCTTCCCTCCTCTAGGTCCTTCAAACATCTGGCCAGGGAGTGGTCCCACGGTCCATCCTACTGGTCCGGTGGGGGTGACTGCAAGTCTGCGGGGGTCGCAATTCTGATCAGGGGGGGCGCATTCACGCTTGAGTCCGTCCAGGAGCTCATCTGCGGCAGGGCTCTTGTTGTAGATGGCAACTGGGCAGGAGAACCTGTCAGGTTCATCAACGTGTATGCGTCCCCACTGAAGAATGAGCGTTTGGAGCTTTTCCAGACCCTGCGGCTTCAGCTTGCCACCACCAGGACCTTAGTGATGGCCGGGGATTTCAACTGCCCCATCGAGGAGGATGGTCGTAGTTCTGGCACATCTGCCAAGTTGGACATCACGTCCAAGCTGCTCATCGAGATGGTAACCGAGGCCTCTCTTCAGGACGTGGTGGGCTCCATGGGGAGAGGCTCCACGAACTATTCGTGGAGCCGATCCGATGGCTCACTCCGCTCCAGGATTGACTTTGTGTTCACCTCTCGGGCAGTCAGGCAGAGTAGGCACTCGATGGTCCCCTGCGTCTTCTCCGACCACAGAGCCATTCACTTACAAGGTGTCCTCGGCGACGGTTTTCCGTCCGGCCCCGGCTCCTGGAAGCTGAATTGTGCTCTGCTGGCTCAGGATGAAGTCGTGGAGGAGCTGAGAGCAGCCTACGCAATGTGGCAGTCCTACAAGGGTAGCTTCCAAACAGTCTCTGATTGGTGGGAATATGTTAAACTTGAGTTTCGCTGTTTCTTTCAGGCCAAGGGTCGACAACAGGCGTGTGAGAAGAGGAGGGACTTCAGAGGGCTGCAGCGCGAGCTGCGGTCGCTGCAGGACCTTCTTCACTGCGGCTGGGACGTGAGGGAGGAGCTGGAGGAGACCAAGAAGAGCCTGAAAAGGCACTTTGAGGAGGAGTCCAAGCGAATCGTCTTCCGTTCCAAAGTGGAGAATCTGGAGAAGGGTGAGAAATGTAACTCATTCTTTTTCAGGAAACTTCATGCCGGTCACACGCCCCTGAACGAGCTGCGAGACGAGAGCGGAAACATGCGACGTGGGAAGGAGGACGTGATGAGGGTCGTCAGCGACTTCTACAGCGAACTCTACTCCCACAAGACTACCGACCCCGACGCTGCTGATAAGTTCCTGTCAGGTATCACTAACCATCTTGATCCTGCAGGCACGGCAGCCTTGGACAAACCTCTGATGGTGGGCGAATTGCTCTCTGCCGCTAAATCCTTTAGGACCGGCAGGACCCCGGGCAGTGATGGTCTTCCAGCGGAGCTCTATGTAGCGCTGGGAGACCTCATCTGTCCGGACCTGTTGGACCTGTACGAGGAGATGGTGGTGGAGGGTAGAATGCCTCCATCTTTGAGGGAAGGAATGGTCATGATCCTGTACAAGCGGAAGGGAGAGAGGTGCGACCTGAGGAATTGGCGTCCCATCACTCTGCTCAACGTGGACTACAAGATCCTGGCCAAGACGATGGCGACACGACTTAAGACGGTCATCGGACGGATCATCAAACCGGACCAGACCTGCGGCATCCCTGGACGTCGCATCGCAGACAGCCTCGCTCTCGTGCGGGACACGGTCGAGTACATCAAGGTCCGCCGCGCACACGCGGCCCTGGTCTCCTTGGATCAGGAGAAGGCCTTCGACCGGGTTTCCCACGAGTTCATGGGCCGAGCTCTGCACCGGTTAGGTTTGGGTAACATGTTTTGTTCGTATGTCCGTCTGATGTATTTTGATATCCACAGCTCGGTGTTGGTGAACGGCTGGAAGACTGACCCCTTCCCTGTCCTCTCTGGGGTCAGACAAGGCTGCCCTCTATCACCTCTTCTTTTTGTTTGTGTTATAGAACTCTTCGCAGAGGCTATCCGGCAGAATGGAGAGATCAGAGGGATCACCGCACCGCGTCCGGGACGACACGAGGTCAAGTGCTCGCTCTACATGGACGACGTCACCGTCTTCTGCGCTGATCGTGGTTCAGTCGACGCCCTCGTCCAGACGTGTGAGAGGTTCGGCCGGGCTTCAGGGGCCAAAGTCAACTGCAGGAAGTCGGAAGCCATGCTCTTCGGGGATTGGCAGCCGGCCTCCTCCGCCCCCTTCCCCTTCAACATTCAACCGGATTTCCTCAAGGTGCTGGGAGTCTGGTTCGGGAAGGAAGGAGCGGCCCTCAAGTCCTGGCAAGAACGCTTGGCCAAAGTGAAGCAACGGATCGGACTCTGGAGCCTCAGACACCTCACTTGTGAGGGTAAGGCACTCGTCCTGCGTAATGAGGTCCTGCCCGTCTTGCAGTACACGGCGCAGGCCTGGCCCCCACACGTCACTGTGTGCAGGGCCATTACCAGGACAGTGTTTCACTTTGTCTGGGGATCCAAGAGGGACAGAGTCAGGCGGGCTGTCATGTACAAGGAGCCTCGCAAGGGTGGGAAGGGCGTTCCAGATATCCCCACCCTCCTGCGATCCTCTTTTGTGTGTGATTGTGTCCGCCGGACTTTGCAAGTCAAGAATGGCTCCGCGGGCAGGTCCATGTCTCGCTTCTTCCTGCTTCCTCTTTGGAGGCGACTCGGCTGGGACAAGTGGGACAGCTCCTTCCCCTACAACTGGACGACGCCATGGTTCTACGGAGACGTCGTTCGATTTGTGGGGGAACATCAACTGGAGGGACTCAAGCCCGACTTGTGGAAGCCCAAAACTATCCACAAGCTCATCAGAGCCAAGGATGACGTGGAGAACATCACAGGACTTCACCAGGACACGCTGGAGACTGTGTGGACAAATGTGTCGTCTGACAGGCTGACCAACGGGCACAAGGACTTGTCGTGGATGGCGATTCAGGGCGGACTGCCCGTCCGGTCATTCATGCATGCCCGGAACCTGTGCAAGACCCGGTACTGCCCAAGGTGCCCCTTCGTGGAGGAAACATCTTTGCACACTTTTTGGGACTGCGGATTTGCACAGCGCCTGTTGACTGCCCTTGAGGACGACCTGAGGAACTCTGTCCCCAGGGCGAGCCTATCGCACCATTCTGTGCTTTACGGACTCTTCCCTGGGGTTCATACCGTCGGAGCCATCCAGGAGGCTTGGCGCCTTATGAACTGCTTCAAGGATGCCGTTTGGGTCGCCAGGAACCGGCTCATCTTGAGGAGGGAGAGGATGTCCATCCAGGACTGCCGCAGGCTGATCCACAGCCTGCTCAGAGACTATTCCATCGTGGACGGTCCGGAGGACGAGGATGAGGACTAAACCCCTCCTCCCCCTCTCCCCTTATGTGTCTTGTCTTTCAATAAAGCTTCGGGCCTGTGATTTTCCCCTCCCCATCCCCTTTTTCCCAATCCCCATCCCTTATCACGATTCGTCGTACTGTATTGATTGACATGCTTTTTCTTTCAGATTGAGTGTTTTGTGTAGCATAGGGGTGTGATGTGTCTAGTTAGTGCGTCGTATCCTCATGCTATGTAAATATGATGTAGAATTCTGTGTGTACTGGGCTGCGGCACTGTACACTGTCTGTTAACTTATTTTTTGTGCTAATAAAAGATATATTCAATCAAAAAATCTGTTCTTATCAGTTTAATATCTGATACGTCCCCTATCTGGGGACCATATATTAAATGGATTTTTAGAACAGGGAGATGGAAAAAGAGCTTGCTCTGTCCACTCCACGCATTGACCTGGTATTGCAGTATCTCCAGGACCGGTGCACCCCTTCTTTAATGCAGTTTCTAAAATCAGAAAGAATTGAATTCAATGCTTTTTGTTCATTTTGCTTGTTTGTCGGATTTTGGGATGGACTCTTTGGCTTTGCTTTTCTTCTCCTCATTGGATTTTTCATGTTAAAAGTTGCAGAAGCCAGATGACAAGCTCATTTTGGTTCAACTTCAGCAACTGTGCATTGCATTGCCATGTAATGTAATGTAATGCAATGCTATCTATCTAGCTCTCCCTCTATACTTCCTTTTGGATAAACAGACATATTAGGCAAGCATTTTGGAGCTTTCACCTAAATAACTACAGGTGGTGAGATAAGCTGCACAATATAATTGACCTTTCAGTATATTGTTGCACACACACCATCTATTTAGCAAATGCCCTTGTTATCAACAGCAGCCTTTTAAACTCACCTGAGCTAACAGGTATGTGAGCTGGTTACTCTGCTGCGCTTAAAATTTCTTTTTTGGTTTGCTACAATGCCTTTTCTGAAACGTTGTCTCCCTCTGCTGGAACACTGACTTCTTTCATTTAATGCCTGCAGACTATAAAAGAGAAACCAACCCAAAAAGTTTGGTTGATTAGTCTGTGGCATTCTTTTAAACTGTTGCTTATGGCGGTCTCTGTGAGCTTCTCAGTGACATTCAGCCATCCAGGTATCCCGCCTGCAGTAGACGGAATGTGGCAATGGAACGCTGGCTGCGCGTGTCATAATAGGCTCTGAGCCTTTATATACCTGCGCACAGCAGCAGCCACCTTCAGTCAGCTGCTGGACAGCCAGCAGCAGCAGCAGCAGGAGAGGTAATTAATCAGCAACCCTCCTGCTAAGGGTAGACAGCTGCTCGTTCCACCCCCCCCCCCCCACGCCTTAATTGGTTCTCCTCCCTTCCAACGGTGTTGAGGCGGGTGGGAACAGCCGGGGGTTGAGGGTACTGTGCTAAAAGAGGTGGAGTTATGCAGATCTAAAACGCGTGGATTGCAGCAGCAGCAAGCCGAAAAGTGCAGGCATGTGAGGGATCTAGAGGTTGACAGCATGTCTTCTTAACGGGAGTCCAGGTGGCCATCTCCACAAATGGACTTTTCAGAATCCTTGGGTGGCACCGTAGTCGGAAACCAATTCTGGTTATCGCTTCTCGGCCTTTTGGCTAAGATCAAGTGTAGTATCTGTTCTTATCAGTTTAATATCTGATACGTCCCCTATCTGGGGACCATATATTAAATGGATTTTTAGAACAGGGAGATGGAAAAAGAGCTTGCTCTGTCCACTCCACGCATTGACCTGGTATTGCAGTATCTCCAGGACCGGTGCACCCCTTCTTTAATGCAGTTTCTAAAATCAGAAAGAATTGAATTCAATGCTTTTTGTTCATTTTGCTTGTTTGTCGGATTTTGGGATGGACTCTTTGGCTTTGCTTTTCTTCTCCTCATTGGATTTTTCATGTTAAAAGTTGCAGAAGCCAGATGACAAGCTCATTTTGGTTCAACTTCAGCAACTGTGCATTGCATTGCCATGTAATGTAATGTAATGCAATGCTATCTATCTAGCTCTCCCTCTATACTTCCTTTTGGATAAACAGACATATTAGGCAAGCATTTTGGAGCTTTCACCTAAATAACTACAGGTGGTGAGATAAGCTGCACAATATAATTGACCTTTCAGTATATTGTTGCACACACACCATCTATTTAGCAAATGCCCTTGTTATCAACAGCAGCCTTTTAAACTCACCTGAGCTAACAGGTATGTGAGCTGGTTACTCTGCTGCGCTTAAAATTTCTTTTTTGGTTTGCTACAATGCCTTTTCTGAAACGTTGTCTCCCTCTGCTGGAACACTGACTTCTTTCATTTAATGCCTGCAGACTATAAAAGAGAAACCAACCCAAAAAGTTTGGTTGATTAGTCTGTGGCATTCTTTTAAACTGTTGCTTATGGCGGTCTCTGTGAGCTTCTCAGTGACATTCAGCCATCCAGGTATCCCGCCTGCAGTAGACGGAATGTGGCAATGGAACGCTGGCTGCGCGTGTCATAATAGGCTCTGAGCCTTTATATACCTGCGCACAGCAGCAGCCACCTTCAGTCTGCTGCTGGACAGCCAGCAGCAGCAGCAGCAGGAGAGGTAATTAATCAGCAACCCTCCTGCTAAGGGTAGACAGCTGCTCGTTCCACCCCCCCCCCCCCCCCCCGCCTTAATTGGTTCTCCTCCCTTCCAACGGTGTTGAGGCGGGTGGGAACAGCCGGGGGTTGAGGGTACTGTGCTAAAAGAGGTGGAGTTATGCAGATCTAAAACGCGTGGATTGCAGCAGCAGCAAGCCGAAAAGTGCAGGCATGTGAGGGATCTAGAGGTTGACAGCATGTCTTCTTAACGGGAGTCCAGGTGGCCATCTCCACAAATGGACTTTTCAGAATCCTTGGGTGGCACCGTAGTCGGAAACCAATTCTGGTTATCGCTTCTCGGCCTTTTGGCTAAGATCAAGTGTAGTATCTGTTCTTATCAGTTTAATATCTGATACGTCCCCTATCTGGGGACCATATATTAAATGGATTTTTAGAAGAGGGAGATGGAAAAAGAGCTTGCTCTGTCCACTCCACGCATTGACCTGGTATTGCAGTATCTCCAGGACCGGTGCACCCCTTCTTTAATGCAGTTTCTAAAATCAGAAAGAATTGAATTCAATGCTTTTTGTTCATTTTGCTTGTTTGTCGGATTTTGGGATGGACTCTTTGGCTTTGCTTTTCTTCTCCTCATTGGATTTTTCATGTTAAAAGTTGCAGAAGCCAGATGACAAGCTCATTTTGGTTCAACTTCAGCAACTGTGCATTGCATTGCCATGTAATGTAATGTAATGCAATGCTATCTATCTAGCTCTCCCTCTATACTTCCTTTTGGATAAACAGACATATTAGGCAAGCATTTTGGAGCTTTCACCTAAATAACTACAGGTGGTGAGATAAGCTGCACAATATAATTGACCTTTCAGTATATTGTTGCACACACACCATCTATTTAGCAAATGCCCTTGTTATCAACAGCAGCCTTTTAAACTCACCTGAGCTAACAGGTATGTGAGCTGGTTACTCTGCTGCGCTTAAAATTTCTTTTTTGGTTTGCTACAATGCCTTTTCTGAAACGTTGTCTCCCTCTGCTGGAACACTGACTTCTTTCATTTAATGCCTGCAGACTATAAAAGAGAAACCAACCCAAAAAGTTTGGTTGATTAGTCTGTGGCATTCTTTTAAACTGTTGCTTATGGCGGTCTCTGTGAGCTTCTCAGTGACATTCAGCCATCCAGGTATCCCGCCTGCAGTAGACGGAATGTGGCAATGGAACGCTGGCTGCGCGTGTCATAATAGGCTCTGAGCCTTTATATACCTGCGCACAGCAGCAGCCACCTTCAGTCTGCTGCTGGACAGCCAGCAGCAGCAGCAGCAGGAGAGGTGATTAATCAGCAACCCTCCTGCTAAGGGTAGACAGCTGCTCGTTCCACCCCCCCCCCCCGCCTTAATTGGTTCTCCTCCCTTCCAACGGTGTTGAGGCGGGTGGGAACAGCCGGGGGTTGAGGGTACTGTGCTAAAAGAGGTGGAGTTATGCAGATCTAAAACGCGTGGATTGCAGCAGCAGCAAGCCGAAAAGTGCAGGCATGTGAGGGATCTAGAGGTTGACAGCATGTCTTCTTAACGGGAGTCCAGGTGGCCATCTCCACAAATGGACTTTTCAGAATCCTTGGGTGGCACCGTAGTCGGAAACCAATTCTGGTTATCGCTTCTCGGCCTTTTGGCTAAGATCAAGTGTAGTATCTGTTCTTATCAGTTTAATATCTGATACGTCCCCTATCTGGGGACCATATATTAAATGGATTTTTAGAACAGGGAGATGGAAAAAGAGCTTGCTCTGTCCACTCCACGCATTGACCTGGTATTGCAGTATCTCCAGGACCGGTGCACCCCTTCTTTAATGCAGTTTCTAAAATCAGAAAGAATTGAATTCAATGCTTTTTGTTCATTTTGCTTGTTTGTCGGATTTTGGGATGGACTCTTTGGCTTTGCTTTTCTTCTCCTCATTGGATTTTTCATGTTAAAAGTTGCAGAAGCCAGATGACAAGCTCATTCTGGTTCAACTTCAGCAACTGTGCATTGCATTGCCATGTAATGTAATGTAATGCAATGCTATCTATCTAGCTCTCCCTCTATACTTCCTTTTGGATAAACAGACATATTAGGCAAGCATTTTGGAGCTTTCACCTAAATAACTACAGGTGGTGAGATAAGCTGCACAATATAATTGACCTTTCAGTATATTGTTGCACACACACCATCTATTTAGCAAATGCCCTTGTTATCAACAGCAGCCTTTTAAACTCACCTGAGCTAACAGGTATGTGAGCTGGTTACTCTGCTGCGCTTAAAATTTCTTTTTTGGTTTGCTACAATGCCTTTTCTGAAACGTTGTCTCCCTCTGCTGGAACACTGACTTCTTTCATTTAATGCCTGCAGACTATAAAAGAGAAACCAACCCAAAAAGTTTGGTTGATTAGTCTGTGGCATTCTTTTAAACTGTTGCTTATGGCGGTCTCTGTGAGCTTCTCAGTGACATTCAGCCATCCAGGTATCCCGCCTGCAGTAGACGGAATGTGGCAATGGAACGCTGGCTGCGCGTGTCATAATAGGCTCTGAGCCTTTATATACCTGCGCACAGCAGCAGCCACCTTCAGTCTGCTGCTGGACAGCCAGCAGCAGCAGCAGCAGGAGAGGTAATTAATCAGCAACCCTCCTGCTAAGGGTAGACAGCTGCTCGTTCCACCC
Source organism: Phyllobates terribilis (assembly GCF_046119375.1). Taxonomy (NCBI): domain Eukaryota; kingdom Metazoa; phylum Chordata; class Amphibia; order Anura; family Dendrobatidae; genus Phyllobates; species Phyllobates terribilis. The sequence goes on along the minus strand of NW_027362800.1, from coordinate 7,740,942 downwards.
CCCCCCCCCCCCCGCCTTAATTGGTTCTCCTCCCTTCCAACGGTGTTGAGGCGGGTGGGAACAGCCGGGGGTTGAGGGTACTGTGCTAAAAGAGGTGGAGTTATGCAGATCTAAAACGCGTGGATTGCAGCAGCAGCAAGCCGAAAAGTGCAGGCATGTGAGGGATCTAGAGGTTGACAGCATGTCTTCTTAACGGGAGTCCAGGTGGCCATCTCCACAAATGGACTTTTCAGAATCCTTGGGTGGCACCGTAGTCGGAAACCAATTCTGGTTATCGCTTCTCGGCCTTTTGGCTAAGATCAAGTGTAGTATCTGTTCTTATCAGTTTAATATCTGATACGTCCCCTATCTGGGGACCATATATTAAATGGATTTTTAGAACAGGGAGATGGAAAAAGAGCTTGCTCTGTCCACTCCACGCATTGACCTGGTATTGCAGTATCTCCAGGACCGGTGCACCCCTTCTTTAATGCAGTTTCTAAAATCAGAAAGAATTGAATTCAATGCTTTTTGTTCATTTTGCTTGTTTGTCGGATTTTGGGATGGACTCTTTGGCTTTGCTTTTCTTCTCCTCATTGGATTTTTCATGTTAAAAGTTGCAGAAGCCAGATGACAAGCTCATTTTGGTTCAACTTCAGCAACTGTGCATTGCATTGCCATGTAATGTAATGTAATGCAATGCTATCTATCTAGCTCTCCCTCTATACTTCCTTTTGGATAAACAGACATATTAGGCAAGCATTTTGGAGCTTTCACCTAAATAACTACAGGTGGTGAGATAAGCTGCACAATATAATTGACCTTTCAGTATATTGTTGCACACACACCATCTATTTAGCAAATGCCCTTGTTATCAACAGCAGCCTTTTAAACTCACCTGAGCTAACAGGTATGTGAGCTGGTTACTCTGCTGCGCTTAAAATTTCTTTTTTGGTTTGCTACAATGCCTTTTCTGAAACGTTGTCTCCCTCTGCTGGAACACTGACTTCTTTCATTTAATGCCTGCAGACTATAAAAGAGAAACCAACCCAAAAAGTTTGGTTGATTAGTCTGTGGCATTCTTTTAAACTGTTGCTTATGGCGGTCTCTGTGAGCTTCTCAGTGACATTCAGCCATCCAGGTATCCCGCCTGCAGTAGACGGAATGTGGCAATGGAACGCTGGCTGCGCGTGTCATAATAGGCTCTGAGCCTTTATATACCTGCGCACAGCAGCAGCCACCTTCAGTCTGCTGCTGGACAGCCAGCAGCAGCAGCAGCAGGAGAGGTAATTAATCAGCAACCCTCCTGCTAAGGGTAGACAGCTGCTCGTTCCACCCCCCCCCCCCGCCTTAATTGGTTCTCCTCCCTTCCAACGGTGTTGAGGCGGGTGGGAACAGCCGGGGGTTGAGGGTACTGTGCTAAAAGAGGTGGAGTTATGCAGATCTAAAACGCGTGGATTGCAGCAGCAGCAAGCCGAAAAGTGCAGGCATGTGAGGGATCTAGAGGTTGACAGCATGTCTTCTTAACGGGAGTCCAGGTGGCCATCTCCACAAATGGACTTTTCAGAATCCTTGGGTGGCACCGTAGTCGGAAACCAATTCTGGTTATCGCTTCTCGGCCTTTTGGCTAAGATCAAGTGTAGTATCTGTTCTTATCAGTTTAATATCTGATACGTCCCCTATCTGGGGACCATATATTAAATGGATTTTTAGAACAGGGAGATGGAAAAAGAGCTTGCTCTGTCCACTCCACGCATTGACCTGGTATTGCAGTATCTTCAGGACCGGTGCACCCCTTCTTTAATGCAGTTTCTAAAATCAGAAAGAATTGAATTCAATGCTTTTTGTTCATTTTGCTTGTTTGTCGGATTTTGGGATGGACTCTTTGGCTTTGCTTTTCTTCTCCTCATTGGATTTTTCATGTTAAAAGTTGCAGAAGCCACATGACAAGCTCATTTTGGTTCAACTTCAGCAACTGTGCATTGCATTGCCATGTAATGTAATGTAATGCAATGCTATCTATCTAGCTCTCCCTCTATACTTCCTTTTGGATAAACAGACATATTAGGCAAGCATTTTGGAGCTTTCACCTAAATAACTACAGGTGGTGAGATAAGCTGCACAATATAATTGACCTTTCAGTATATTGTTGCATACACACCATCTATTTAGCAAATGCCCTTGTTATCAACAGCAGCCTTTTAAACTCACCTGAGCTAACAGGTATGTGAGCTGGTTACTCTGCTGCGCTTAAAATTTCTTTTTTGGTTTGCTACAATGCCTTTTCTGAAACGTTGTCTCCCTCTGCTGGAACACTGACTTCTTTCATTTAATGCCTGCAGACTATAAAAGAGAAACCAACCCAAAAAGTTTGGTTGATTAGTCTGTGGCATTCTTTTAAACTGTTGCTTATGGCGGTCTCTGTGAGCTTCTCAGTGACATTCAGCCATCCAGGTATCCCGCCTGCAGTAGACGGAATGTGGCAATGGAACGCTGGCTGCGCGTGTCATAATAGGCTCTGAGCCTTTATATACCTGCGCACAGCAGCAGCCACCTTCAGTCTGCTGCTGGACAGCCAGCAGCAGCAGCAGCAGGAGAGGTAATTAATCAGCAACCCTCCTGCTAAGGGTAGACAGCTGCTCGTTCCACCCCCCCCCCGCCTTAATTGGTTCTCCTCCCTTCCAACGGTGTTGAGGCGGGTGGGAACAGCCGGGGGTTGAGGGTACTGTGCTAAAAGAGGTGGAGTTATGCAGATCTAAAACGCGTGGATTGCAGCAGCAGCAAGCCGAAAAGTGCAGGCATGTGAGGGATCTAGAGGTTGACAGCATGTCTTCTTAACGGGAGTCCAGGTGGCCATCTCCACAAATGGACTTTTCAGAATCCTTGGGTGGCACCGTAGTCGGAAACCAATTCTGGTTATCGCTTCTCGGCCTTTTGGCTAAGATCAAGTGTAGTATCTGTTCTTATCAGTTTAATATCTGATACGTCCCCTATCTGGGGACCATATATTAAATGGATTTTTAGAACAGGGAGATGGAAAAAGAGCTTGCTCTGTCCACTCCACGCATTGACCTGGTATTGCAGTATCTCCAGGACCGGTGCACCCCTTCTTTAATGCAGTTTCTAAAATCAGAAAGAATTGAATTCAATGCTTTTTGTTCATTTTGCTTGTTTGTCGGATTTTGGGATGGACTCTTTGGCTTTGCTTTTCTTCTCCTCATTGGATTTTTCATGTTAAAAGTTGCAGAAGCCAGATGACAAGCTCATTTTGGTTCAACTTCAGCAACTGTGCATTGCATTGCCATGTAATGTAATGTAATGCAATGCTATCTATCTAGCTCTCCCTCTATACTTCCTTTTGGATAAACAGACATATTAGGCAAGCATTTTGGAGCTTTCACCTAAATAACTACAGGTGGTGAGATAAGCTGCACAATATAATTGACCTTTCAGTATATTGTTGCACACACACCATCTATTTAGCAAATGCCCTTGTTATCAACAGCAGCCTTTTAAACTCACCTGAGCTAACAGGTATGTGAGCTGGTTACTCTGCTGCGCTTAAAATTTCTTTTTTGGTTTGCTACAATGCCTTTTCTGAAACGTTGTCTCCCTCTGCTGGAACACTGACTTCTTTCATTTAATGCCTGCAGACTATAAAAGAGAAACCAACCCAAAAAGTTTGGTTGATTAGTCTGTGGCATTCTTTTAAACTGTTGCTTATGGCGGTCTCTGTGAGCTTCTCAGTGACATTCAGCCATCCAGGTATCCCGCCTGCAGTAGACGGAATGTGGCAATGGAACGCTGGCTGCGCGTGTCATAATAGGCTCTGAGCCTTTATATACCTGCGCACAGCAGCAGCCACCTTCAGTCTGCTGCTGGACAGCCAGCAGCAGCAGCAGCAGGAGAGGTAATTAATCAGCAACCCTCCTGCTAAGGGTAGACAGCTGCTCGTTCCACCCCCCCCCCCCGCCTTAATTGGTTCTCCTCCCTTCCAACGGTGTTGAGGCGGGTGGGAACAGCCGGGGGTTGAGGGTACTGTGCTAAAAGAGGTGGAGTTATGCAGATCTAAAACGCGTGGATTGCAGCAGCAGCAAGCCGAAAAGTGCAGGCATGTGAGGGATCTAGAGGTTGACAGCATGTCTTCTTAACGGGAGTCCAGGTGGCCATCTCCACAAATGGACTTTTCAGAATCCTTGGGTGGCACCGTAGTCGGAAACCAATTCTGGTTATCGCTTCTCGGCCTTTTGGCTAAGATCAAGTGTAGTATCTGTTCTTATCAGTTTAATATCTGATACGTCCCCTATCTGGGGACCATATATTAAATGGATTTTTAGAACAGGGAGATGGAAAAAGAGCTTGCTCTGTCCACTCCACGCATTGAACTGGTATTGCAGTATCTTCAGGACCGGTGCACCCCTTCTTTAATGCAGTTTCTAAAATCAGAAAGAATTGAATTCAATGCTTTTTGTTCATTTTGCTTGTTTGTCGGATTTTGGGATGGACTCTTTGGCTTTGCTTTTCTTCTCCTCATTGGATTTTTCATGTTAAAAGTTGCAGAAGCCACATGACAAGCTCATTTTGGTTCAACTTCAGCAACTGTGCATTGCATTGCCATGTAATGTAATGTAATGCAATGCTATCTATCTAGCTCTCCCTCTATACTTCCTTTTGGATAAACAGACATATTAGGCAAGCATTTTGGAGCTTTCACCTAAATAACTACAGGTGGTGAGATAAGCTGCACAATATAATTGACCTTTCAGTATATTGTTGCATACACACCATCTATTTAGCAAATGCCCTTGTTATCAACAGCAGCCTTTTAAACTCACCTGAGCTAACAGGTATGTGAGCTGGTTACTCTGCTGCGCTTAAAATTTCTTTTTTGGTTTGCTACAATGCCTTTTCTGAAACGTTGTCTCCCTCTGCTGGAACACTGACTTCTTTCATTTAATGCCTGCAGACTATAAAAGAGAAACCAACCCAAAAAGTTTGGTTGATTAGTCTGTGGCATTCTTTTAAACTGTTGCTTATGGCGGTCTCTGTGAGCTTCTCAGTGACATTCAGCCATCCAGGTATCCCACCTGCAGTAGACGGAATGTGGCAATGGAACGCTGGCTGCGCGTGTCATAATAGGCTCTGAGCCTTTATATACCTGCGCACAGCAGCAGCCACCTTCAGTCTGCTGCTGGACAGCCAGCAGCAGCAGCAGCAGGAGAGGTAATTAATCAGCAACCCTCCTGCTAAGGGTAGACAGCTGCTCGTTCCACCCCCCCCCCGCCTTAATTGGTTCTCCTCCCTTCCAACGGTGTTGAGGCGGGTGGGAACAGCCGGGGGTTGAGGGTACTGTGCTAAAAGAGGTGGAGTTATGCAGATCTAAAACGCGTGGATTGCAGCAGCAGCAAGCCGAAAAGTGCAGGCATGTGAGGGATCTAGAGGTTGACAGCATGTCTTCTTAACGGGAGTCCAGGTGGCCATCTCCACAAATGGACTTTTCAGAATCCTTGGGTGGCACCGTAGTCGGAAACCAATTCTGGTTATCGCTTCTCGGCCTTTTGGCTAAGATCAAGTGTAGTATCTGTTCTTATCAGTTTAATATCTGATACGTCCCCTATCTGGGGACCATATATTAAATGGATTTTTAGAACAGGGAGATGGAAAAAGAGCTTGCTCTGTCCACTCCACGCATTGACCTGGTATTGCAGTATCTCCAGGACCGGTGCACCCCTTCTTTAATGCAGTTTCTAAAATCAGAAAGAATTGAATTCAATGCTTTTTGTTCATTTTGCTTGTTTGTCGGATTTTGGGATGGACTCTTTGGCTTTGCTTTTCTTCTCCTCATTGGATTTTTCATGTTAAAAGTTGCAGAAGCCAGATGACAAGCTCATTTTGGTTCAACTTCAGCAACTGTGCATTGCATTGCCATGTAATGTAATGTAATGCAATGCTATCTATCTAGCTCTCCCTCTATACTTCCTTTTGGATAAACAGACATATTAGGCAAGCATTTTGGAGCTTTCACCTAAATAACTACAGGTGGTGAGATAAGCTGCACAATATAATTGACCTTTCAGTATATTGTTGCACACACACCATCTATTTAGCAAATGCCCTTGTTATCAACAGCAGCCTTTTAAACTCACCTGAGCTAACAGGTATGTGAGCTGGTTACTCTGCTGCGCTTAAAATTTCTTTTTTGGTTTGCTACAATGCCTTTTCTGAAACGTTGTCTCCCTCTGCTGGAACACTGACTTCTTTCATTTAATGCCTACAGACTATAAAAGAGAAACCAACCCAAAAAGTTTGGTTGATTAGTCTGTGGCATTCTTTTAAACTGTTGCTTATGGCGGTCTCTGTGAGCTTCTCAGTGACATTCAGCCATCCAGGTATCCCGCCTGCAGTAGACGGAATGTGGCAATGGAACGCTGGCTGCGCGTGTCATAATAGGCTCTGAGCCTTTATATACCTGCGCACAGCAGCAGCCACCTTCAGTCTGCTGCTGGACAGCCAGCAGCAGCAGCAGGAGAGGTAATTAATCAGCAACCCTCCTGCTAAGGGTAGACAGCTGCTCGTTCCACCCCCCCCCCCGCCTTAATTGGTTCTCCTCCCTTCCAACGGTGTTGAGGCGGGTGGGAACAGCCGGGGGTTGAGGGTACTGTGCTAAAAGAGGTGGAGTTATGCAGATCTAAAACGCGTGGATTGCAGCAGCAGCAAGCCGAAAAGTGCAGGCATGTGAGGGATCTAGAGGTTGACAGCATGTCTTCTTAACGGGAGTCCAGGTGGCCATCTCCACAAATGGACTTTTCAGAATCCTTGGGTGGCACCGTAGTCGGAAACCAATTCTGGTTATCGCTTCTCGGCCTTTTGGCTAAGATCAAGTGTAGTATCTGTTCTTATCAGTTTAATATCTGATACGTCCCCTATCTGGGGACCATATATTAAATGGATTTTTAGAACAGGGAGATGGAAAAAGAGCTTGCTCTGTCCACTCCACGCATTGACCTGGTATTGCAGTATCTCCAGGACCGGTGCACCCCTTCTTTAATGCAGTTTCTAAAATCAGAAAGAATTGAATTCAATGCTTTTTGTTCATTTTGCTTGTTTGTCGGATTTTGGGATGGACTCTTTGGCTTTGCTTTTCTTCTCCTCATTGGATTTTTCATGTTAAAAGTTGCAGAAGCCAGATGACAAGCTCATTTTGGTTCAACTTCAGCAACTGTGCATTGCATTGCCATGTAATGTAATGTAATGCAATGCTATCTATCTAGCTCTCCCTCTATACTTCCTTTTGGATAAACAGACATATTAGGCAAGCATTTTGGAGCTTTCACCTAAATAACTACAGGTGGTGAGATAAGCTGCACAATATAATTGACCTTTCAGTATATTGTTGCACACACACCATCTATTTAGCAAATGCCCTTGTTATCAACAGCAGCCTTTTAAACTCACCTGAGCTAACAGGTATGTGAGCTGGTTACTCTGCTGCGCTTAAAATTTCTTTTTTGGTTTGCTACAATGCCTTTTCTGAAACGTTGTCTCCCTCTGCTGGAACACTGACTTCTTTCATTTAATGCCTGCAGACTATAAAAGAGAAACCAACCCAAAAAGTTTGGTTGATTAGTCTGTGGCATTCTTTTAAACTGTTGCTTATGGCGGTCTCTGTGAGCTTCTCAGTGACATTCAGCCATCCAGGTATCCCGCCTGCAGTAGACGGAATGTGGCAATGGAACGCTGGCTGCGCGTGTCATAATAGGCTCTGAGCCTTTATATACCTGCGCACAGCAGCAGCCACCTTCAGTCTGCTGCTGGACAGCCAGCAGCAGCAGCAGCAGGAGAGGTAATTAATCAGCAACCCTCCTGCTAAGGGTAGACAGCTGCTCGTTCCACCCCCCCCCCCGCCTTAATTGGTTCTCCTCCCTTCCAACGGTGTTGAGGCGGGTGGGAACAGCCGGGGGTTGAGGGTACTGTGCTAAAAGAGGTGGAGTTATGCAGATCTAAAACGCGTGGATTGCAGCAGCAGCAAGCCGAAAAGTGCAGGCATGTGAGGGATCTAGAGGTTGACAGCATGTCTTCTTAACGGGAGTCCAGGTGGCCATCTCCACAAATGGACTTTTCAGAATCCTTGGGTGGCACCGTAGTCGGAAACCAATTCTGGTTATCGCTTCTCGGCCTTTTGGCTAAGATCAAGTGTAGTATCTGTTCTTATCAGTTTAATATCTGATACGTCCCCTATCTGGGGACCATATATTAAATGGATTTTTAAAACAGGGAGATGGAAAAAGAGCTTGCTCTGTCCACTCCACGCATTGACCTGGTATTGCAGTATCTCCAGGACCGGTGCACCCCTTCTTTAATGCAGTTTCTAAAATCAGAAAGAATTGAATTCAATGCTTTTTGTTCATTTTGCTTGTTTGTCGGATTTTGGGATGGACTCTTTGGCTTTGCTTTTCTTCTCCTCATTGGATTTTTCATGTTAAAAGTTGCAGAAGCCAGATGACAAGCTCATTTTGGTTCAACTTCAGCAACTGTGCATTGCATTGCCATGTAATGTAATGTAATGCAATGCTATCTATCTAGCTCTCCCTCTATACTTCCTTTTGGATAAACAGACATATTAGGCAAGCATTTTGGAGCTTTCACCTAAATAACTACAGGTGGTGAGATAAGCTGCACAATATAATTGACCTTTCAGTATATTGTTGCACACACACCATCTATTTAGCAAATGCCCTTGTTATCAACAGCAGCCTTTTAAACTCACCTGAGCTAACAGGTATGTGAGCTGGTTACTCTGCTGCGCTTAAAATTTCTTTTTTGGTTTGCTACAATGCCTTTTCTGAAACGTTGTCTCCCTCTGCTGGAACACTGACTTCTTTCATTTAATGCCTGCAGACTATAAAAGAGAAACCAACCCAAAAAGTTTGGTTGATTAGTCTGTGGCATTCTTTTAAACTGTTGCTTATGGCGGTCTCTGTGAGCTTCTCAGTGACATTCAGCCATCCAGGTATCCCGCCTGCAGTAGACGGAATGTGGCAATGGAACGCTGGCTGCGCGTGTCATAATAGGCTCTGAGCCTTTATATACCTGCGCACAGCAGCAGCCACCTTCAGTCTGCTGCTGGACAGCCAGCAGCAGCAGCAGCAGGAGAGGTAATTAATCAGCAACCCTCCTGCTAAGGGTAGACAGCTGCTCGTTCCACCCCCCCCCCCCCGCCTTAATTGGTTCTCCTCCCTTCCAACGGTGTTGAGGCGGGTGGGAACAGCCGGGGGTTGAGGGTACTGTGCTAAAAGAGGTGGAGTTATGCAGATCTAAAACGCGTGGATTGCAGCAGCAGCAAGCCGAAAAGTGCAGGCATGTGAGGGATCTGGAGGTTGACAGCATGTCTTCTTAACGGGAGTCCAGGTGGCCATCTCCACAAATGGACTTTTCAGAATCCTTGGGTGGCACCGTAGTCGGAAACCAATTCTGGTTATCGCTTCTCGGCCTTTTAGCTAAGATCAAGTGTAGTATCTGTTCTTATCAGTTTAATATCTGATACGTCCCCTATCTGGGGACCATATATTAAATGGATTTTTAGAACAGGGAGATGGAAAAAGAGCTTGCTCTGTCCACTCCACGCATTGACCTGGTATTGCAGTATCTCCAGGACCGGTGCACCCCTTCTTTAATGCAGTTTCTAAAATCAGAAAGAATTGAATTCAATGCTTTTTGTTCATTTTGCTTGTTTGTCGGATTTTGGGATGGACTCTTTGGCTTTGCTTTTCTTCTCCTCATTGGATTTTTCATGTTAAAAGTTGCAGAAGCCAGATGACAAGCTCATTTTGGTTCAACTTCAGCAACTGTGCATTGCATTGCCATGTAATGTAATGTAATGCAATGCTATCTATCTAGCTCTCCCTCTATACTTCCTTTTGGATAAACAGACATATTAGGCAAGCATTTTGGAGCTTTCACCTAAATAACTACAGGTGGTGAGATAAGCTGCACAATATAATTGACCTTTCAGTATATTGTTGCACACACACCATCTATTTAGCAAATGCCCTTGTTATCAACAGCAGCCTTTTAAACTCACCTGAGCTAACAGGTATGTGAGCTGGTTACTCTGCTGCGCTTAAAATTTCTTTTTTGGTTTGCTACAATGCCTTTTCTGAAACGTTGTCTCCCTCTGCTGGAACACTGACTTCTTTCATTTAATGCCTGCAGACTATAAAAGAGAAACCAACCCAAAAAGTTTGGTTGATTAGTCTGTGGCATTCTTTTAAACTGTTGCTTATGGCGGTCTCTGTGAGCTTCTCAGTGACATTCAGCCATCCAGGTATCCCGCCTGCAGTAGACGGAATGTGGCAATGGAACGCTGGCTGCGCGTGTCATAATAGGCTCTGAGCCTTTATATACCTGCGCACAGCAGCAGCCACCTTCAGTCTGCTGCTGGACAGCCAGCAGCAGCAGCAGCAGGAGAGGTAATTAATCAGCAACCCTCCTGCTAAGGGTAGACAGCTGTTCGTTCCACCCCCCCCCCCGCCTTAATTGGTTCTCCTCCCTTCCAACGGTGTTCAGGCGGGTGGGAACAGCCGGGGGTTGAGGGTACTGTGCTAAAAGAGGTGGAGTTATGCAGATCTAAAACGCGTGGATTGCAGCAGCAGCAAGCCGAAAAGTGCAGGCATGTGAGGGATCTAGAGGTTGACAGCATGTCTTCTTAACGGGAGTCCGGGTGGCCATCTCCACAAATGGACTTTTCAGAATCCTTGGGTGGCACCGTAGTCGGAAACCAATTCTGGTTATCGCTTCTCGGCCTTTTGGCTAAGATCAAGTGTAGTATCTGTTCTTATCAGTTTAATATCTGATACGTCCCCTATCTGGGGACCATATATTAAATGGATTTTTAGAACAGGGAGATGGAAAAAGAGCTTGCTCTGTCCACTCCACGCATTGACCTGGTATTGCAGTATCTCCAGGACCGGTGCACCCCTTCTTTAATGCAGTTTCTAAAATCAGAAAGAATTGAATTCAATGCTTTTTGTTCATTTTGCTTGTTTGTCGGATTTTGGGATGGACTCTTTGGCTTTGCTTTTCTTCTCCTCATTGGATTTTTCATGTTAAAAGTTGCAGAAGCCAGATGACAAGCTCATTTTGGTTCAACTTCAGCAACTGTGCATTGCATTGCCATGTAATGTAATGTAATGCAATGCTATCTATCTAGCTCTCCCTCTATACTTCCTTTTGGATAAACAGACATATTAGGCAAGCATTTTGGAGCTTTCACCTAAATAACTACAGGTGGTGAGATAAGCTGCACAATATAATTGACCTTTCAGTATATTGTTGCACACACACCATCTATTTAGCAAATGCCCTTGTTATCAACAGCAGCCTTTTAAACTCACCTGAGCTAACAGGTATGTGAGCTGGTTACTCTGCTGCGCTTAAAATTTCTTTTTTGGTTTGCTACAATGCCTTTTCTGAAACGTTGTCTCCCTCTGCTGGAACACTGACTTCTTTCATTTAATGCCTGCAGACTATAAAAGAGAAACCAACCCAAAAAGTTTGGTTGATTAGTCTGTGGCATTCTTTTAAACTGTTGCTTATGGCGGTCTCTGTGAGCTTCTCAGTGACATTCAGCCATCCAGGTATCCCGCCTGCAGTAGACGGAATGTGGCAATGGAACGCTGGCTGCGCGTGTCATAATAGGCTCTGAGCCTTTATATACCTGCGCACAGCAGCAGCCACCTTCAGTCTGCTGCTGGACAGCCAGCAGCAGCAGCAGCAGGAGAGGTAATTAATCAGCAACCCTCCTGCTAAGGGTAGACAGCTGCTCGTTCCACCCCCCCCCGCCTTAATTGGTTCTCCTCCCTTCCAACGGTGTTGAGGCGGGTGGGAACAGCCGGGGGTTGAGGGTACTGTGCTAAAAGAGGTGGAGTTATGCAGATCTAAAATGCGTGGATTGCAGCAGCAGCAAGCCGAAAAGTGCAGGCATGTGAGGGATCTAGAGGTTGACAGCATGTCTTCTTAACGGGAGTCCAGGTGGCCATCTCCACAAATGGACTTTTCAGAATCCTTGGGTGGCACCGTAGTCGGAAACCAATTCTGGTTATCGCTTCTCGGCCTTTTGGCTAAGATCAAGTGTAGTATCTTTCGAAAAGGCGGTTTTGGATGTTGGCCGCCCTAGTAGATTGATACATTATGCACACTGGGGTTTAGGCGCTTGTTAGTACGCCAGGTGGCTAATATAGTCATCTGGTGGAAAGCATGGCCCCCCAGGATCGACGCCATTGGGCCGGGGAAGATCGAAAGCCCGAAGTGTGAAGTGCCCCAGGAGTGGTGACCCTGGGGTGCCTCAACTCACTGGGATTGGGAACCCCACTTGAGTTTATGGCACATTTGCACTAGCACTTCAATATTTCTTTCTTCACACACACCCTTATTCCGGGCCTTCTGGCCTTAGGATGGGGAATTTTTCAATTCCCGGTCGAAGGTCCGGGCAGTATTATACTGTGAAACCTTCACTATTTATTTAATTTTTTTGTCACTGTGTGTCCACTTTTTCACGTGTGTCCACGTCCTTACTAGGATTTTGTCGGGATGCGGTTCCCTTACGGGTTCCTCTCTTGGCAGGTCTAGGGGGGGAGTGTGTGGCCATCAGGTTCCGCTCCCCCCTGAACCCCCCTGGCTCTCCTCTTTCTGGAGGAGAGCGTTGTTGGCTCCCCTCTTCCGGGAGGGGAGCACAGTCTTTGGCTCCCAGTGCCTTGCTCGGGTGAGAACTCGGGCAGGTGCTGGGGGTAAGATTGGGTCGCCTCTGGCTCCGGCTGGAGGTGGCTATTTGTCCCTGTTCCTCGCTGTGGCCTTCTGGCTCGGAGGGACGGGGAATGGTTTGGGGGACTCTTCTCCTTTTGGAGAGGGTTTCAAGAAGACCAGCATCCTAGTGCACTTTTTTTGTGGCACTTGTCACTTTTTTAAGCGCACTCGGGTTTTGTACACGAATTCGGGCTTTCGAAAAAAAAAAAAAAAATCTGTTCTTATCAGTTTAATATCTGATACGTCCCCTATCTGGGGACCATATATTAAATGGATTTTTAGAACAGGGAGATGGAAAAAGAGCTTGCTCTGTCCACTCCACGCATTGACCTGGTATTGCAGTATCTCCAGGACCGGTGCACCCCTTCTTTAATGCAGTTTCTAAAATCAGAAAGAATTGAATTCAATGCTTTTTGTTCATTTTGCTTGTTTGTCGGATTTTGGGATGGACTCTTTGGCTTTGCTTTTCTTCTCCTCATTGGATTTTTCATGTTAAAAGTTGCAGAAGCCAGATGACAAGCTCATTTTGGTTCAACTTCAGCAACTGTGCATTGCATTGCCATGTAATGTAATGTAATGCAATGCTATCTATCTAGCTCTCCCTCTATACTTCCTTTTGGATAAACAGACATATTAGGCAAGCATTTTGGAGCTTTCACCTAAATAACTACAGGTGGTGAGATAAGCTGCACAATATAATTGACCTTTCAGTATATTGTTGCACACACACCATCTATTTAGCAAATGCCCTTGTTATCAACAGCAGCCTTTTAAACTCACCTGAGCTAACAGGTATGTGAGCTGGTTACTCTGCTGCGCTTAAAATTTCTTTTTTGGTTTGCTACAATGCCTTTTCTGAAACGTTGTCTCCCTCTGCTGGAACACTGACTTCTTTCATTTAATGCCTGCAGACTATAAAAGAGAAACCAACCCAAAAAGTTTGGTTGATTAGTCTGTGGCATTCTTTTAAACTGTTGCTTATGGCGGTCTCTGTGAGCTTCTCAGTGACATTCAGCCATCCAGGTATCCCGCCTGCAGTAGACGGAATGTGGCAATGGAACGCTGGCTGCGCGTGTCATAATAGGCTCTGAGCCTTTATATACCTGCGCACAGCAGCAGCCACCTTCAGTCTGCTGCTGGACAGCCAGCAGCAGCAGCAGCAGCAGGAGAGGTAATTAATCAGCAACCCTCCTGCTAAGGGTAGACAGCTGCTCGTTCCACCCCCCCCCCGCCTTAATTGGTTCTCTTCCCTTCCAACGGTGTTGAGGCGGGTGGGAACAGCCGGGGGTTGAGGGTACTGTGCTAAAAGAGGTGGAGTTATGCAGATCTAAAACGCGTGGATTGCAGCAGCAGCAAGCCGAAAAGTGCAGGCATGTGAGGGATCTAGAGGTTGACAGCATGTCTTCTTAACGGGAGTCCAGGTGGCCATCTCCACAAATGGACTTTTCAGAATCCTTGGGTGGCACCGTAGTCGGAAACCAATTCTGGTTATCGCTTCTCGGCCTTTTGGCTAAGATCAAGTGTAGTATCTGTTCTTATCAGTTTAATATCTGATACGTCCCCTATCTGGGGACCATATATTAAATGGATTTTTAGAACAGGGAGATGGAAAAAGAGCTTGCTCTGTCCACTCCACGCATTGACCTGGTATTGCAGTATCTCCAGGACCGGTGCACCCCTTCTTTAATGCAGTTTCTAAAATCAGAAAGAATTGAATTCAATGCTTTTTGTTCATTTTGCTTGTTTGTCGGATTTTGGGATGGACTCTTTGGCTTTGCTTTTCTTCTCCTCATTGGATTTTTCATGTTAAAAGTTGCAGAAGCCAGATGACAAGCTCATTTTGGTTCAACTTCAGCAACTGTGCATTGCATTGCCATGTAATGTAATGTAATGCAATGCTATCTATCTAGCTCTCCCTCTATACTTCCTTTTGGATAAACAGACATATTAGGCAAGCATTTTGGAGCTTTCACCTAAATAACTACAGGTGGTGAGATAAGCTGCACAATATAATTGACCTTTCAGTATATTGTTGCACACACACCATCTATTTAGCAAATGCCCTTGTTATCAACAGCAGCCTTTTAAACTCACCTGAGCTAACAGGTATGTGAGCTGGTTACTCTGCTGCGCTTAAAATTTCTTTTTTGGTTTGCTACAATGCCTTTTCTGAAACGTTGTCTCCCTCTGCTGGAACACTGACTTCTTTCATTTAATGCCTGCAGACTATAAAAGAGAAACCAACCCAAAAAGTTTGGTTGATTAGTCTGTGGCATTCTTTTAAACTGTTGCTTATGGCGGTCTCTGTGAGCTTCTCAGTGACATTCAGCCATCCAGGTATCCCGCCTGCAGTAGACGGAATGTGGCAATGGAACGCTGGCTGCGCATGTCATAATAGGCTCTGAGCCTTTATATACCTGCGCACAGCAGCAGCCACCTTCAGTCTGCTGCTGGACAGCCAGCAGCAGCAGCAGCAGGAGAGGTAATTAATCAGCAACCCTCCTGCTAAGGGTAGACAGCTGCTCGTTCCACCCCCCCCCCCCGCCTTAATTGGTTCTCCTCCCTTCCAACGGTGTTGAGGCGGGTGGGAACAGCCGGGGGTTGAGGGTACTGTGCTAAAAGAGGTGGAGTTATGCAGATCTAAAACGCGTGGATTGCAGCAGCAGCAAGCCGAAAAGTGCAGGCATGTGAGGGATCTAGAGGTTGACAGCATGTCTTCTTAACGGGAGTCCAGGTGGCCATCTCCACAAATGGACTTTTCAGAATCCTTGGGTGGCACCGTAGTCGGAAACCAATTCTGGTTATCGCTTCTCGGCCTTTTGGCTAAGATCAAGTGTAGTATCTGTTCTTATCAGTTTAATATCTGATACGTCCCCTATCTGGGGACCATATATTAAATGGATTTTTAGAACAGGGAGATGGAAAAAGAGCTTGCTCTGTCCACTCCACGCATTGACCTGGTATTGCAGTATCTCCAGGACCGGTGCACCCCTTCTTTAATGCAGTTTCTAAAATCAGAAAGAATTGAATTCAATGCTTTTTGTTCATTTTGCTTGTTTGTCGGATTTTGGGATGGACTCTTTGGCTTTGCTTTTCTTCTCCTCATTGGATTTTTCATGTTAAAAGTTGCAGAAGCCAGATGACAAGCTCATTTTGGTTCAACTTCAGCAACTGTGCATTGCATTGCCATGTAATGTAATGTAATGCAATGCTATCTATCTAGCTCTCCCTCTATACTTCCTTTTGGATAAACAGACATATTAGGTAAGCATTTTGGAGCTTTCACCTAAATAACTACAGGTGGTGAGATAAGCTGCACAATATAATTGACCTTTCAGTATATTGTTGCACACACACCATCTATTTAGCAAATGCCCTTGTTATCAACAGCAGCCTTTTAAACTCACCTGAGCTAACAGGTATGTGAGCTGGTTACTCTGCTGCGCTTAAAATTTCTTTTTTGGTTTGCTACAATGCCTTTTCTGAAACGTTGTCTCCCTCTGCTGGAACACTGACTTCTTTCATTTAATGCCTGCAGACTATAAAAGAGAAACCAACCCAAAAAGTTTGGTTGATTAGTCTGTGGCATTCTTTTAAACTGTTGCTTATGGCGGTCTCTGTGAGCTTCTCAGTGACATTCAGCCATCCAGGTATCCCGCCTGCAGTAGACGGAATGTGGCAATGGAACGCTGGCTGCGCGTGTCATAATAGGCTCTGAGCCTTTATATACCTGCGCACAGCAGCAGCCACCTTCAGTCTGCTGCTGGACAGCCAGCAGCAGCAGCAGCAGGAGAGGTAATTAATCAGCAACCCTCCTGCTAAGGGTAGACAGCTGCTCGTTCCACCCCCCCCCCCGCCTTAATTGGTTCTCCTCCCTTCCAACGGTGTTGAGGCGGGTGGGAACAGCCGGGGGTTGAGGGTACTGTGCTAAAAGAGGTGGAGTTATGCAGATCTAAAACGCGTGGATTGCAGCAGCAGCAAGCCGAAAAGTGCAGGCATGTGAGGGATCTAGAGGTTGACAGCATGTCTTCTTAACGGGAGTCCAGGTGGCCATCTCCACAAATGGACTTTTCAGAATCCTTGGGTGGCACCGTAGTCGGAAACCAATTCTGGTTATCGCTTCTCGGCCTTTTGGCTAAGATCAAGTGTAGTATCTGTTCTTATCAGTTTAATATCTGATACGTCCCCTATCTGGGGACCATATATTAAATGGATTTTTAGAACAGGGAGATGGAAAAAGAGCTTGCTCTGTCCACTCCACGCATTGACCTGGTATTGCAGTATCTCCAGGACCGGTGCACCCCTTCTTTAATGCAGTTTCTAAAATCAGAAAGAATTGAATTCAATGCTTTTTGTTCATTTTGCTTGTTTGTCGGATTTTGGGATGGACTCTTTGGCTTTGCTTTTCTTCTCCTCATTGGATTTTTCATGTTAAAAGTTGCAGAAGCCAGATGACAAGCTCATTTTGGTTCAACTTCAGCAACTGTGCATTGCATTGCCATGTAATGTAATGTAATGCAATGCTATCTATCTAGCTCTCCCTCTATACTTCCTTTTGGATAAACAGACATATTAGGCAAGCATTTTGGAGCTTTCACCTAAATAACTACAGGTGGTGAGATAAGCTGCACAATATAATTGACCTTTCAGTATATTGTTGCACACACACCATCTATTTAGCAAATGCCCTTGTTATCAACAGCAGCCTTTTAAACTCACCTGAGCTAACAGGTATGTGAGCTGGTTACTCTGCTGCGCTTAAAATTTCTTTTTTGGTTTGCTACAATGCCTTTTCTGAAACGTTGTCTCCCTCTGCTGGAACACTGACTTCTTTCATTTAATGCCTGCAGACTATAAAAGAGAAACCAACCCAAAAAGTTTGGTTGATTAGTCTGTGGCATTCTTTTAAACTGTTGCTTATGGCGGTCTCTGTGAGCTTCTCAGTGACATTCAGCCATCCAGGTATCCCGCCTGCAGTAGACGGAATGTGGCAATGGAACGCTGGCTGCGCGTGTCATAATAGGCTCTGAGCCTTTATATACCTGCGCACAGCAGCAGCCACCTTCAGTCTGCTGCTGGACAGCCAGCAGCAGCAGCAGCAGGAGAGGTAATTAATCAGCAACCCTCCTGCTAAGGGTAGACAGCTGTTCGTTCCACCCCCCCCCCGCCTTAATTGGTTCTCCTCCCTTCCAACGGTGTTCAGGCGGGTGGGAACAGCCGGGGGTTGAGGGTACTGTGCTAAAAGAGGTGGAGTTATGCAGATCTAAAACGCGTGGATTGCAGCAGCAGCAAGCCGAAAAGTGCAGGCATGTGAGGGATCTAGAGGTTGACAGCATGTCTTCTTAACGGGAGTCCGGGTGGCCATCTCCACAAATGGACTTTTCAGAATCCTTGGGTGGCACCGTAGTCGGAAACCAATTCTGGTTATCGCTTCTCGGCCTTTTGGCTAAGATCAAGTGTAGTATCTGTTCTTATCAGTTTAATATCTGATACGTCCCCTATCTGGGGACCATATATTAAATGGATTTTTAGAACAGGGAGATGGAAAAAGAGCTTGCTCTGTCCACTCCACGCATTGACCTGGTATTGCAGTATCTCCAGGACCGGTGCACCCCTTCTTTAATGCAGTTTCTAAAATCAGAAAGAATTGAATTCAATGCTTTTTGTTCATTTTGCTTGTTTGTCGGATTTTGGGATGGACTCTTTGGCTTTGCTTTTCTTCTCCTCATTGGATTTTTCATGTTAAAAGTTGCAGAAGCCAGATGACAAGCTCATTTTGGTTCAACTTCAGCAACTGTGCATTGCATTGCCATGTAATGTAATGTAATGCAATGCTATCTATCTAGCTCTCCCTCTATACTTCCTTTTGGATAAACAGACATATTAGGCAAGCATTTTGGAGCTTTCACCTAAATAACTACAGGTGGTGAGATAAGCTGCACAATATAATTGACCTTTCAGTATATTGTTGCACACACACCATCTATTTAGCAAATGCCCTTGTTATCAACAGCAGCCTTTTAAACTCACCTAAGCTAACAGGTATGTGAGCTGGTTACTCTGCTGCGCTTAAAATTTCTTTTTTGGTTTGCTACAATGCCTTTTCTGAAACGTTGTCTCCCTCTGCTGGAACACTGACTTCTTTCATTTAATGCCTGCAGACTATAAAAGAGAAACCAACCCAAAAAGTTTGGTTGATTAGTCTGTGGCATTCTTTTAAACTGTTGCTTATGGCGGTCTCTGTGAGCTTCTCAGTGACATTCAGCCATCCAGGTATCCCGCCTGCAGTAGACGGAATGTGGCAATGGAACGCTGGCTGCGCGTGTCATAATAGGCTCTGAGCCTTTATATACCTGCGCACAGCAGCAGCCACCTTCAGTCTGCTGCTGGACAGCCAGCAGCAGCAGCAGCAGGAGAGGTAATTAATCAGCAACCCTCCTGCTAAGGGTAGACAGCTGCTCGTTCCACCCCCCCCCGCCTTAATTGGTTCTCCTCCCTTCCAACGGTGTTGAGGCGGGTGGGAACAGCCGGGGGTTGAGGGTACTGTGCTAAAAGAGGTGGAGTTATGCAGATCTAAAATGCGTGGATTGCAGCAGCAGCAAGCCGAAAAGTGCAGGCATGTGAGGGATCTAGAGGTTGACAGCATGTCTTCTTAACGGGAGTCCAGGTGGCCATCTCCACAAATGGACTTTTCAGAATCCTTGGGTGGCACCGTAGTCGGAAACCAATTCTGGTTATCGCTTCTCGGCCTTTTGGCTAAGATCAAGTGTAGTATCTTTCGAAAAGGCGGTTTTGGATGTTGGCCGCCCTAGTAGATTGATACATTATGCACACTGGGGTTTAGGCGCTTGTTAGTACGCCAGGTGGCTAATATAGTCATCTGGTGGAAAGCATGGCCCCCCAGGATCGACGCCATTGGGCCGGGGAAGATCGAAAGCCTGAAGTGTGAAGTGCCCCAGGAGTGGTGACCCTGGGGTGCCTCAACTCACTGGGATTGGGAACCCCACTTGAGTTTATGGCACATTTGCACTAGCACTTCAATATTTCTTTCTTCACACACACCCTTATTCCGGGCCTTCTGGCCTTAGGATGGGGAATTTTTCAATTCCCGGTCGAAGGTCCGGGCAGTATTATACTGTGAAACCTTCACTATTTATTTAATTTTTTTGTCACTGTGTGTCCACTTTTTCACGTGTGTCCACGTCCTTACTAGGATTTTGTCGGGATGCGGTTCCCTTACGGGTTCCTCTCTTGGCAGGTCTAGGGGGGGAGTGTGTGGCCATCAGGTTCCGCTCCCCCCTGAACCCCCCTGGCTCTCCTCTTTCTGGAGGAGAGCGTTGTTGGCTCCCCTCTTCCGGGAGGGGAGCACAGTCTTTGGCTCCCAGTGCCTTGCTCGGGTGAGAACTCGGGCAGGTGCTGGGGGTAAGATTGGGTCGCCTCTGGCTCCGGCTGGAGGTGGCTATTTGTCCCTGTTCCTCGCTGTGGCCTTCTGGCTCGGAGGGACGGGGAATGGTTTGGGGGACTCTTCTCCTTTTGGAGAGGGTTTCAAGAAGACCAGCATCCTAGTGCACTTTTTTTGTGGCACTTGTCACTTTTTTAAGCGCACTCGGGTTTTGTACACGAATTCGGGCTTTCGAAAAAAAAAAAAAAAATCTGTTCTTATCAGTTTAATATCTGATACGTCCCCTATCTGGGGACCATATATTAAATGGATTTTTAGAACAGGGAGATGGAAAAAGAGCTTGCTCTGTCCACTCCACGCATTGACCTGGTATTGCAGTATCTCCAGGACCGGTGCACCCCTTCTTTAATGCAGTTTCTAAAATCAGAAAGAATTGAATTCAATGCTTTTTGTTCATTTTGCTTGTTTGTCGGATTTTGGGATGGACTCTTTGGCTTTGCTTTTCTTCTCCTCATTGGATTTTTCATGTTAAAAGTTGCAGAAGCCAGATGACAAGCTCATTTTGGTTCAACTTCAGCAACTGTGCATTGCATTGCCATGTAATGTAATGTAATGCAATGCTATCTATCTAGCTCTCCCTCTATACTTCCTTTTGGATAAACAGACATATTAGGCAAGCATTTTGGAGCTTTCACCTAAATAACTACAGGTGGTGAGATAAGCTGCACAATATAATTGACCTTTCAGTATATTGTTGCACACACACCATCTATTTAGCAAATGCCCTTGTTATCAACAGCAGCCTTTTAAACTCACCTGAGCTAACAGGTATGTGAGCTGGTTACTCTGCTGCGCTTAAAATTTCTTTTTTGGTTTGCTACAATGCCTTTTCTGAAACGTTGTCTCCCTCTGCTGGAACACTGACTTCTTTCATTTAATGCCTGCAGACTATAAAAGAGAAACCAACCCAAAAAGTTTGGTTGATTAGTCTGTGGCATTCTTTTAAACTGTTGCTTATGGCGGTCTCTGTGAGCTTCTCAGTGACATTCAGCCATCCAGGTATCCCGCCTGCAGTAGACGGAATGTGGCAATGGAACGCTGGCTGCGCGTGTCATAATAGGCTCTGAGCCTTTATATACCTGCGCACAGCAGCAGCCACCTTCAGTCTGCTGCTGGACAGCCAGCAGCAGCAGCAGCAGCAGGAGAGGTAATTAATCAGCAACCCTCCTGCTAAGGGTAGACAGCTGCTCGTTCCACCCCCCCCCCGCCTTAATTGGTTCTCTTCCCTTCCAACGGTGTTGAGGCGGGTGGGAACAGCCGGGGGTTGAGGGTACTGTGCTAAAAGAGGTGGAGTTATGCAGATCTAAAACGCGTGGATTGCAGCAGCAGCAAGCCGAAAAGTGCAGGCATGTGAGGGATCTAGAGGTTGACAGCATGTCTTCTTAACGGGAGTCCAGGTGGCCATCTCCACAAATGGACTTTTCAGAATCCTTGGGTGGCACCGTAGTCGGAAACCAATTCTGGTTATCGCTTCTCGGCCTTTTGGCTAAGATCAAGTGTAGTATCTGTTCTTATCAGTTTAATATCTGATACGTCCCCTATCTGGGGACCATATATTAAATGGATTTTTAGAACAGGGAGATGGAAAAAGAGCTTGCTCTGTCCACTCCACGCATTGACCTGGTATTGCAGTATCTCCAGGACCGGTGCACCCCTTCTTTAATGCAGTTTCTAAAATCAGAAAGAATTGAATTCAATGCTTTTTGTTCATTTTGCTTGTTTGTCGGATTTTGGGATGGACTCTTTGGCTTTGCTTTTCTTCTCCTCATTGGATTTTTCATGTTAAAAGTTGCAGAAGCCAGATGACAAGCTCATTTTGGTTCAACTTCAGCAACTGTGCATTGCATTGCCATGTAATGTAATGTAATGCAATGCTATCTATCTAGCTCTCCCTCTATACTTCCTTTTGGATAAACAGACATATTAGGCAAGCATTTTGGAGCTTTCACCTAAATAACTACAGGTGGTGAGATAAGCTGCACAATATAATTGACCTTTCAGTATATTGTTGCACACACACCATCTATTTAGCAAATGCCCTTGTTATCAACAGCAGCCTTTTAAACTCACCTGAGCTAACAGGTATGTGAGCTGGTTACTCTGCTGCGCTTAAAATTTCTTTTTTGGTTTGCTACAATGCCTTTTCTGAAACGTTGTCTCCCTCTGCTGGAACACTGACTTCTTTCATTTAATGCCTGCAGACTATAAAAGAGAAACCAACCCAAAAAGTTTGGTTGATTAGTCTGTGGCATTCTTTTAAACTGTTGCTTATGGCGGTCTCTGTGAGCTTCTCAGTGACATTCAGCCATCCAGGTATCCCGCCTGCAGTAGACGGAATGTGGCAATGGAACGCTGGCTGCGCATGTCATAATAGGCTCTGAGCCTTTATATACCTGCGCACAGCAGCAGCCACCTTCAGTCTGCTGCTGGACAGCCAGCAGCAGCAGCAGCAGGAGAGGTAATTAATCAGCAACCCTCCTGCTAAGGGTAGACAGCTGCTCGTTCCACCCCCCCCCCCGCCTTAATTGGTTCTCCTCCCTTCCAACGGTGTTGAGGCGGGTGGGAACAGCCGGGGGTTGAGGGTACTGTGCTAAAAGAGGTGGAGTTATGCAGATCTAAAACGCGTGGATTGCAGCAGCAGCAAGCCGAAAAGTGCAGGCATGTGAGGGATCTAGAGGTTGACAGCATGTCTTCTTAACGGGAGTCCAGGTGGCCATCTCCACAAATGGACTTTTCAGAATCCTTGGGTGGCACCGTAGTCGGAAACCAATTCTGGTTATCGCTTCTCGGCCTTTTGGCTAAGATCAAGTGTAGTATCTGTTCTTATCAGTTTAATATCTGATACGTCCCCTATCTGGGGACCATATATTAAATGGATTTTTAGAACAGGGAGATGGAAAAAGAGCTTGCTCTGTCCACTCCACGCATTGACCTGGTATTGCAGTATCTCCAGGACCGGTGCACCCCTTCTTTAATGCAGTTTCTAAAATCAGAAAGAATTGAATTCAATGCTTTTTGTTCATTTTGCTTGTTTGTCGGATTTTGGGATGGACTCTTTGGCTTTGCTTTTCTTCTCCTCATTGGATTTTTCATGTTAAAAGTTGCAGAAGCCAGATGACAAGCTCATTTTGGTTCAACTTCAGCAACTGTGCATTGCATTGCCATGTAATGTAATGTAATGCAATGCTATCTATCTAGCTCTCCCTCTATACTTCCTTTTGGATAAACAGACATATTAGGTAAGCATTTTGGAGCTTTCACCTAAATAACTACAGGTGGTGAGATAAGCTGCACAATATAATTGACCTTTCAGTATATTGTTGCACACACACCATCTATTTAGCAAATGCCCTTGTTATCAACAGCAGCCTTTTAAACTCACCTGAGCTAACAGGTATGTGCGCTGGTTACTCTGCTGCGCTTAAAATTTCTTTTTTGGTTTGCTACAATGCCTTTTCTGAAACGTTGTCTCCCTCTGCTGGAACACTGACTTCTTTCATTTAATGCCTGCAGACTATAAAAGAGAAACCAACCCAAAAAGTTTGGTTGATTAGTCTGTGGCATTCTTTTAAACTGTTGCTTATGGCGGTCTCTGTGAGCTTCTCAGTGACATTCAGCCATCCAGGTATCCCGCCTGCAGTAGACGGAATGTGGCAATGGAACGCTGGCTGCGCGTGTCATAATAGGCTCTGAGCCTTTATATACCTGCGCACAGCAGCAGCCACCTTCAGTCTGCTGCTGGACAGCCAGCAGCAGCAGCAGCAGGAGAGGTAATTAATCAGCAACCCTCCTGCTAAGGGTAGACAGCTGCTCGTTCCACCCCCCCCCCCGCCTTAATTGGTTCTCCTCCCTTCCAACGGTGTTGAGGCGGGTGGGAACAGCCGGGGGTTGAGGGTACTGTGCTAAAAGAGGTGGAGTTATGCAGATCTAAAACGCGTGGATTGCAGCAGCAGCAAGCCGAAAAGTGCAGGCATGTGAGGGATCTAGAGGTTGACAGCATGTCTTCTTAACGGGAGTCCAGGTGGCCATCTCCACAAATGGACTTTTCAGAATCCTTGGGTGGCACCGTAGTCGGAAACCAATTCTGGTTATCGCTTCTCGGCCTTTTGGCTAAGATCAAGTGTAGTATCTGTTCTTATCAGTTTAATATCTGATACGTCCCCTATCTGGGGACCATATATTAAATGGATTTTTAGAACAGGGAGATGGAAAAAGAGCTTGCTCTGTCCACTCCACGCATTGACCTGGTATTGCAGTATCTCCAGGACCGGTGCACCCCTTCTTTAATGCAGTTTCTAAAATCAGAAAGAATTGAATTCAATGCTTTTTGTTCATTTTGCTTGTTTGTCGGATTTTGGGATGGACTCTTTGGCTTTGCTTTTCTTCTCCTCATTGGATTTTTCATGTTAAAAGTTGCAGAAGCCAGATGACAAGCTCATTTTGGTTCAACTTCAGCAACTGTGCATTGCATTGCCATGTAATGTAATGTAATGCAATGCTATCTATCTAGCTCTCCCTCTATACTTCCTTTTGGATAAACAGACATATTAGGCAAGCATTTTGGAGCTTTCACCTAAATAACTACAGGTGGTGAGATAAGCTGCACAATATAATTGACCTTTCAGTATATTGTTGCACACACACCATCAATTTAGCAAATGCCCTTGTTATCAACAGCAGCCTTTTAAACTCACCTGAGCTAACAGGTATGTGAGCTGGTTACTCTGCTGCGCTTAAAATTTCTTTTTTGGTTTGCTACAATGCCTTTTCTGAAACGTTGTCTCCCTCTGCTGGAACACTGACTTCTTTCATTTAATGCCTGCAGACTATAAAAGAGAAACCAGCCCAAAAAGTTTGGTTGATTAGTCTGTGGCATTCTTTTAAACTGTTGCTTATGGCGGTCTCTGTGAGCTTCTCAGTGATATTCAGCCATCCAGGTATCCCGCCTGCAGTAGACGGAATGTGGCAATGGAACACTGGCTGCGCGTGTCATAATAGGCTCTGAGCCTTTATATACCTGCGCACAGCAGCAGCCACCTTCAGTCTGCTGCTGGACAGCCAGCAGCAGCAGGAGAGGTAATTAATCAGCAACCCTCCTGCTAAGGGTAGACAGCTGCTCGTTCCACCCCCCCCCCCGCCTTAATTGGTTCTCCTCCCTTCCAACGGTGTTGAGGCGGGTGGGAACAGCCGGGGGTTGAGGGTACTGTGCTAAAAGAGGTGGAGTTATGCAGATCTAAAACGCGTGGATTGCAGCAGCAGCAAGCCGAAAAGTGCAGGCATGTGAGGGATCTAGAGGTTGACAGCATGTCTTCTTAACGGGAGTCCAGGTGGCCATCTCCACAAATGGACTTTTCAGAATCCTTGGGTGGCACCGTAGTCGGAAACCAATTCTGGTTATCGCTTCTCGGCCTTTTGGCTAAGATCAAGTGTAGTATCTGTTCTTATCAGTTTAATATCTGATACGTCCCCTATCTGGGGACCATATATTAAATGGATTTTTAGAACAGGGAGATGGAAAAAGAGCTTGCTCTGTCCACTCCACGCATTGACCTGGTATTGCAGTATCTCCAGGACCGGTGCACCCCTTCTTTAATGCAGTTTCTAAAATCAGAAAGAATTGAATTCAATGCTTTTTGTTCATTTTGCTTGTTTGTCGGATTTTGGGATGGACTCTTTGGCTTTGCTTTTCTTCTCCTCATTGGATTTTTCATGTTAAAAGTTGCAGAAGCCAGATGACAAGCTCATTTTGGTTCAACTTCAGCAACTGTGCATTGCATTGCCATGTAATGTAATGTAATGCAATGCTATCTATCTAGCTCTCCCTCTATACTTCCTTTTGGATAAACAGACATATTAGGCAAGCATTTTGGAGCTTTCACCTAAATAACTACAGGTGGTGAGATAAGCTGCACAATATAATTGACCTTTCAGTATATTGTTGCACACACACCATCTATTTAGCAAATGCCCTTGTTATCAACAGCAGCCTTTTAAACTCACCTGAGCTAACAGGTATGTGAGCTGGTTACTCTGCTGCGCTTAAAATTTCTTTTTTGGTTTGCTACAATGCCTTTTCTGAAACGTTGTCTCCCTCTGCTGGAACACTGACTTCTTTCATTTAATGCCTGCAGACTATAAAAGAGAAACCAACCCAAAAAGTTTGGTTGATTAGTCTGTGGCATTCTTTTAAACTGTTGCTTATGGCGGTCTCTGTGAGCTTCTCAGTGACATTCAGCCATCCAGGTATCCCGCCTGCAGTAGACGGAATGTGGCAATGGAACGCTGGCTGCGCGTGTCATAATAGGCTCTGAGCCTTTATATACCTGCGCACAGCAGCAGCTACCTTCAGTCTGCTGCTGGACAGCCAGCAGCAGCAGCAGGAGAGGTAATTAATCAGCAACCCTCCTGCTAAGGGTAGACAGCTGCTCGTTCCACCCCCCCCCCGCCTTAATTGGTTCTCCTCCCTTCCAACGGTGTTGAGGCGGGTGGGAACAGCCGGGGGTTGAGGGTACTGTGCTAAAAGAGGTGGAGTTATGCAGATCTAAAACGCGTGGATTGCAGCAGCAGCAAGCCGAAAAGTGCAGGCATGTGAGGGATCTAGAGGTTGACAGCATGTCTTCTTAACGGGAGTCCAGGTGGCCATCTCCACAAATGGACTTTTCAGAATCCTTGGGTGGCACCGTAGTCGGAAACCAATTCTGGTTATCGCTTCTCGGCCTTTTGGCTAAGATCAAGTGTAGTATCTTTCGAAAAGGCGGTTTTGGATGTTGGCCGCCCTAGTAGATTGATACATTATGCACACTGGGGTTTAGGCGCTTGTTAGTACGCCAGGTGGCTAATATAGTCATCTGGTGGAAAGCATGGCCCCCCAGGATCGACGCCATTGGGCCGGGGAAGATCGAAAGCCCGAAGTGTGAAGTGCCCCAGGAGTGGTGACCCTGGGGTGCCTTAACTCACTGGGATTGGGAACCCCACTTGAGTTTATGGCACATTTGCACAAGCACTTCAAATTTTCTTTCTTCGCACACACCCTTATTCCGGGCCTTCTGGCCTTAGGATGGGGAATTTTTCAATTCCCGGTCGAAGGTCCGGGCAGTATTATACTGTGAAACCTTCACTATTTATTTAATTTCTTTGTCACTGTGTGTCCACTTATTCACGTGTGTCACGTCCTTCTAGGATTTTGTCGGGATGCGGTTCCCTTACGGGTTCCTCTCTTGGCAGGTCTAGGGGGGGAGTGTGTGGCCATCAGGTTCCGCTCCCCCCTGAACCCCCCTGGCTCTCCTCTTTCGGGAGGAGAGCGTTGTTGGCTCCCCTCTTCCGGGAGGGGAGCACAGTCTTTGGCTCCCAGTGCCTTGCTCGGGTGAGAACTCGGGCAGGTGCTGGGGGTCAGATTGGGTCGCCTCTGGCTTCGGCTGGAGGTGGCTTTTTGTCCCTGTTCCTCGCTGTGGCCTTTTGGCTCGGAGGGACGGGGAATGGTTTGGGGGACCCTTCTCCTTTTGGAGAGGGTTTCAAGAAGACCAGCATCCTAGTGCACTTTTTTTGTGGCACTTGTCACTTTTTTAAGCGCACTCGGGTTTTGTACACGAATTCGGGCTTTCGATAAAAAAATCTGTTCTTATCAGTTTAATATCTGATACGTCCCCTATCTGGGGACCATATATTAAATGGATTTTTAGAACAGGGAGATGGAAAAAGAGCTTGCTCTGTCCACTCCACGCATTGACCTGGTATTGCAGTATCTCCAGGACCGGTGCACCCCTTCTTTAATGCAGTTTCTAAAATCAGAAAGAATTGAATTCAATGCTTTTTGTTCATTTTGCTTGTTTGTCGGATTTTGGGATGGACTCTTTGGCTTTGCTTTTCTTCTCCTCATTGGATTTTTCATGTTAAAAGTTGCAGAAGCCAGATGACAAGCTCATTTTGGTTCAACTTCAGCAACTGTGCATTGCATTGCCATGTAATGTAATGTAATGCAATGCTATCTATCTAGCTCTCCCTCTATACTTCCTTTTGGATAAACAGACATATTAGGCAAGCATTTTGGAGCTTTCACCTAAATAACTACAGGTGGTGAGATAAGCTGCACAATATAATTGACCTTTCAGTATATTGTTGCACACACACCATCTATTTAGCAAATGCCCTTGTTATCAACAGCAGCCTTTTAAACTCACCTGAGCTAACAGGTATGTGAGCTGGTTACTCTGCTGCGCTTAAAATTTCTTTTTTGGTTTGCTACAATGCCTTTTCTGAAACGTTGTCTCCCTCTGCTGGAACACTGACTTCTTTCATTTAATGCCTGCAGACTATAAAAGAGAAACCAACCCAAAAAGTTTGGTTGATTAGTCTGTGGCATTCTTTTAAACTGTTGCTTATGGCGGTCTCTGTGAGCTTCTCAGTGACATTCAGCCATCCAGGTATCCCGCCTGCAGTAGACGGAATGTGGCAATGGAACGCTGGCTGCGCATGTCATAATAGGCTCTGAGCCTTTATATACCTGCGCACAGCAGCAGCCACCTTCAGTCTGCTGCTGGACAGCCAGCAGCAGCAGCAGCAGGAGAGGTAATTAATCAGCAACCCTCCTGCTAAGGGTAGACAGCTGCTCGTTCCACCCCCCCCCCCCCCCCCGCCTTAATTGGTTCTCCTCCCTTCCAACGGTGTTGAGGCGGGTGGGAACAGCCGGGGGTTGAGGGTACTGTGCTAAAAGAGGTGGAGTTATGCAGATCTAAAACGCGTGGATTGCAGCAGCAGCAAGCCGAAAAGTGCAGGCATGTGAGGGATCTAGAGGTTGACAGCATGTCTTCTTAACGGGAGTCCAGGTGGCCATCTCCACAAATGGACTTTTCAGAATCCTTGGGTGGCACCGTAGTCGGAAACCAATTCTGGTTATCGCTTCTCGGCCTTTTGGCTAAGATCAAGTGTAGTATCTGTTCTTATCAGTTTAATATCTGATACGTCCCCTATCTGGGGACCATATATTAAATGGATTTTTAGAACAGGGAGATGGAAAAAGAGCTTGCTCTGTCCACTCCACGCATTGACCTGGTATTGCAGTATCTCCAGGACCGGTGCACCCCTTCTTTAATGCAGTTTCTAAAATCAGAAAGAATTGAATTCAATGCTTTTTGTTCATTTTGCTTGTTTGTCGGATTTTGGGATGGACTCTTTGGCTTTGCTTTTCTTCTCCTCATTGGATTTTTCATGTTAAAAGTTGCAGAAGCCAGATGACAAGCTCATTTTGGTTCAACTTCAGCAACTGTGCATTGCATTGCCATGTAATGTAATGTAATGCAATGCTATCTATCTAGCTCTCCCTCTATACTTCCTTTTGGATAAACAGACATATTAGGCAAGCATTTTGGAGCTTTCACCTAAATAACTACAGGTGGTGAGATAAGCTGCACAATATAATTGACCTTTCAGTATATTGTTGCACACACACCATCTATTTAGCAAATGCCCTTGTTATCAACAGCAGCCTTTTAAACTCACCTGAGCTAACAGGTATGTGAGCTGGTTACTCTGCTGCGCTTAAAATTTCTTTTTTGGTTTGCTACAATGCCTTTTCTGAAACGTTGTCTCCCTCTGCTGGAACACTGACTTCTTTCATTTAATGCCTGCAGACTATAAAAGAGAAACCAACCCAAAAAGTTTGGTTGATTAGTCTGTGGCATTCTTTTAAACTGTTGCTTATGGCGGTCTCTGTGAGCTTCTCAGTGACATTCAGCCATCCAGGTATCCCGCCTGCAGTAGACGGAATGTGGCAATGGAACGCTGGCTGCGCGTGTCATAATAGGCTCTGAGCCTTTATATACCTGCGCACAGCAGCAGCCACCTTCAGTCTGCTGCTGGACAGCCAGCAGCAGCAGCAGTAGGAGAGGTAATTAATCAGCAACCCTCCTGCTAAGGGTAGACAGCTGCTCGTTCCACCCCCCCCCCGCCTTAATTGGTTCTCCTCCCTTCCAACGGTGTTGAGGCGGGTGGGAACAGCCGGGGGTTGAGGGTACTGTGCTAAAAGAGGTGGAGTTATGCAGATCTAAAACGCGTGGATTGCAGCAGCAGCAAGCCGAAAAGTGCAGGCATGTGAGGGATCTAGAGGTTGACAGCATGTCTTCTTAACGGGAGTCCAGGTGGCCATCTCCACAAATGGACTTTTCAGAATCCTTGGGTGGCACCGTAGTCGGAAACCAATTCTGGTTATCGCTTCTCGACCTTTTGGCTAAGATCAAGTGTAGTATCTGTTCTTATCAGTTTAATATCTGATACGTCCCCTATCTGGGGACCATATATTAAATGGATTTTTAGAACAGGGAGATGGAAAAAGAGCTTGCTCTGTCCACTCCACGCATTGACCTGGTATTGCAGTATCTCCAGGACCGGTGCACCCCTTCTTTAATGCAGTTTCTAAAATCAGAAAGAATTGAATTCAATGCTTTTTGTTCATTTTGCTTGTTTGTCGGATTTTGGGATGGACTCTTTGGCTTTGCTTTTCTTCTCCTCATTGGATTTTTCATGTTAAAAGTTGCAGAAGCCAGATGACAAGCTCATTTTGGTTCAACTTCAGCAACTGTGCATTGCATTGCCATGTAATGTAATGTAATGCAATGCTATCTATCTAGCTCTCCCTCTATACTTCCTTTTGGATAAACAGACATATTAGGCAAGCATTTTGGAGCTTTCACCTAAATAACTACAGGTGGTGAGATAAGCTGCACAATATAATTGACCTTTCAGTATATTGTTGCACACACACCATCTATTTAGCAAATGCCCTTGTTATCAACAGCAGCCTTTTAAACTCACCTGAGCTAACAGGTATGTGAGCTGGTTACTCTGCTGCGCTTAAAATTTCTTTTTTGGTTTGCTACAATGCCTTTTCTGAAACGTTGTCTCCCTCTGCTGGAACACTGACTTCTTTCATTTAATGCCTGCAGACTATAAAAGAGAAACCAACCCAAAAAGTTTGGTTGATTAGTCTGTGGCATTCTTTTAAACTGTTGCTTATGGCGGTCTCTGTGAGCTTCTCAGTGACATTCAGCCATCCAGGTATCCCGCCTGCAGTAGACGGAATGTGGCAATGGAACGCTGGCTGCGCGTGTCATAATAGGCTCTGAGCCTTTATATACCTGCGCACAGCAGCAGCCACCTTCAGTCTGCTGCTGGACAGCCAGCAGCAGCAGCAGCAGGAGAGGTAATTAATCAGCAACCCTCCTGCTAAGGGTAGACAGCTGCTCGTTCCACCCCCCCCCCCGCCTTAATTGGTTCTCCTCCCTTCCAACGGTGTTGAGGCGGGTGGGAACAGCCGGGGGTTGAGGGTACTGTGCTAAAAGAGGTGGAGTTATGCAGATCTAAAACGCGTGGATTGCAGCAGCAGCAAGCCGAAAAGTGCAGGCATGTGAGGGATCTAGAGGTTGACAGCATGTCTTCTTAATGGGAGTCCAGGTGGCCATCTCCACAAATGGACTTTTCAGAATCCTTGGGTGGCACCGTAGTCGGAAACCAATTCTGGTTATCGCTTCTCGGCCTTTTGGCTAAGATCAAGTGTAGTATCTGTTCTTATCAGTTTAATATCTGATACGTCCATTATCTGGGGACCATATATTAAATGGATTTTTAGAACAGGGAGATGGAAAAAGAGCTTGCTCTGTCCACTCCACGCATTGACCTGGTATTGCAGTATCTCCAGGACCGGTGCACCCCTTCTTTAATGCAGTTTCTAAAATCAGAAAGAATTTAATTCAATGCTTTTTGTTCATTTTGCTTGTTTGTCGGATTTTGGGATGGACTCTTTGGCTTTGCTTTTCTTCTCCTCATTGGATTTTTCATGTTAAAAGTTGCAGAAGCCAGATGACAAGCTCATTTTGGTTCAACTTCAGCAACTGTGCATTGCATTGCCATGTAATGTAATGTAATGCAATGCTATCTATCTAGCTCTCCCTCTATACTTCCTTTTGGATAAACAGACATATTAGGCAAGCATTTTGGAGCTTTCACCTAAATAACTACAGGTGGTGAGATAAGCTGCACAATATAATTGACCTTTCAGTATATTGTTGCACACACACCATCTATTTAGCAAATGCCCTTGTTATCAACAGCAGCCTTTTAAACTCACCTGAGCTAACAGGTATGTGAGCTGGTTACTCTGCTGCGCTTAAAATTTCTTTTTTGGTTTGCTACAATGCCTTTTCTGAAACGTTGTCTCTCTCTGCTGGAACACTGACTTCTTTCATTTAATGCCTGCAGACTATAAAAGAGAAACCAACCCAAAAAGTTTGGTTGATTAGTCTGTGGCATTCTTTTAAACTGTTGCTTATGGCGGTCTCTGTGAGCTTCTCAGTGACATTCAGCCATCCAGGTATCCCGCCTGCAGTAGACGGAATGTGGCAATGGAACGCTGGCTGCGCGTGTCATAATAGGCTCTGAGCCTTTATATACCTGCGCACAGCAGCAGCCACCTTCAGTCTGCTGCTGGACAGCCAGTAGCAGCAGCAGCAGGAGAGGTAATTAATCAGCAACCCTCCTGCTAAGGGTAGACAGCTGCTCGTTCCACCCCCCCCCCCCCCCGCCTTAATTGGTTCTCCTCCCTTCCAACGGTGTTGAGGCGGGTGGGAACAGCCGGGGGTTGAGGGTACTGTGCTAAAAGAGGTGGAGTTATGCAGATCTAAAACGCGTGGATTGCAGCAGCAGCAAGCCGAAAAGTGCAGGCATGTGAGGGATCTAGAGGTTGACAGCATGTCTTCTTAACGGGAGTCCAGGTGGCCATCTCCACAAATGGACTTTTCAGAATCCTTGGGTGGCACCGTAGTCGGAAACCAATTCTGGTTATCGCTTCTCGGCCTTTTGGCTAAGATCAAGTGTAGTATCTGTTCTTATCAGTTTAATATCTGATACGTCCCCTATCTGGGGACCATATATTAAATGGATTTTTAGAACAGGGAGATGGAAAAAGAGCTTGCTCTGTCCACTCCACGCATTGACCTGGTATTGCAGTATCTCCAGGACCGGTGCACCCCTTCTTTAATGCAGTTTCTAAAATCAGAAAGAATTGAATTCAATGCTTTTTGTTCATTTTGCTTGTTTGTCGGATTTTGGGATGGACTCTTTGGCTTTGCTTTTCTTCTCCTCATTGGATTTTTCATGTTAAAAGTTGCAGAAGCCAGATGACAAGCTCATTTTGGTTCAACTTCAGCAACTGTGCATTGCATTGCCATGTAATGTAATGCAATGCTATCTATCTAGCTCTCCCTCTATACTTCCTTTTGGATAAACAGACATATTAGGCAAGCATTTTGGAGCTTTCACCTAAATAACTACAGGTGGTGAGATAAGCTGCACAATATAATTGACCTTTCAGTATATTGTTGCACACACACCATCTATTTAGCAAATGCCCTTGTTATCAACAGCAGCCTTTTAAACTCACCTGAGCTAACAGGTATGTGAGCTGGTTACTCTGCTGCGCTTAAAATTTCTTTTTTGGTTTGCTACAATGCCTTTTCTGAAACGTTGTCTCCCTCTGCTGGAACACTGACTTCTTTCATTTAATGCCTGCAGACTATAAAAGAGAAACCAACCCAAAAAGTTTGGTTGATTAGTCTGTGGCATTCTTTTAAACTGTTGCTTATGGCGGTCTCTGTGAGCTTCTCAGTGACATTCAGCCATCCAGGTATCCCGCCTGCAGTAGACGGAATGTGGCAATGGAACGCTGGCTGCGCGTGTCATAATAGGCTCTGAGCCTTTATATACCTGCGCACAGCAGCAGCCACCTTCAGTCTGCTGCTGGACAGCCAGCAGCAGCAGCAGCAGGAGAGGTAATTAATCAGCAACCCTCCTGCTAAGGGTAGACAGCTGCTCGTTCCACCCCCCCCCCCGCCTTAATTGGTTCTCCTCCCTTCCAACGGTGTTGAGGCGGGTGGGAACACCCGGGGGTTGAGGGTACTGTGCTAAAAGAGGTGGAGTTATGCAGATCTAAAACGCGTGGATTGCAGCAGCAGCAAGCCGAAAAGTGCAGGCATGTGAGGGATCTAGAGGTTGACAGCATGTCTTCTTAACGGGAGTCCAGGTGGCCATCTCCACAAATGGACTTTTCAGAATCCTTGGGTGGCACCGTAGTCGGAAACCAATTCTGGTTGTCGCTTCTCGGCCTTTTGGCTAAGATCAAGTGTAGTATCTGTTCTTATCAGTTTAATATCTGATACGTCCCCTATCTGGGGACCATATATTAAATGGATTTTTAGAACAGGGAGATGGAAAAAGAGCTTGCTCTGTCCACTCCACGCATTGACCTGGTATTGCAGTATCTCCAGGACCGGTGCACCCCTTCTTTAATGCAGTTTCTAAAATCAGAAAGAATTGAATTCAATGCTTTTTGTTCATTTTGCTTGTTTGTCGGATTTTGGGATGGACTCTTTGGCTTTGCTTTTCTTCTCCTCATTGGATTTTTCATGTTAAAAGTTGCAGAAGCCAGATGACAAGCTCATTTTGGTTCAACTTCAGCAACTGTGCATTGCATTGCCATGTAATGTAATGTAATGCAATGCTATCTATCTAGCTCTCCCTCTATACTTCCTTTTGGATAAACAGACATATTAGGCAAGCATTTTGGAGCTTTCACCTAAATAACTACAGGTGGTGAGATAAGCTGCACAATATAATTGACCTTTCAGTATATTGTTGCACACACACCATCTATTTAGCAAATGCCCTTGTTATCAACAGCAGCCTTTTAAACTCACCTGAGCTAACAGGTATGTGAGCTGGTTACTCTGCTGCGCTTAAAATTTCTTTTTTGGTTTGCTACAATGCCTTTTCTGAAACGTTGTCTCCCTCTGCTGGAACACTGACTTCTTTCATTTAATGCCTGCAGACTATAAAAGAGAAACCAACCCAAAAAGTTTGGTTGATTAGTCTGTGGCATTCTTTTAAACTGTTGCTTATGGCGGTCTCTGTGAGCTTCTCAGTGACATTCAGCCATCCAGGTATCCCGCCTGCAGTAGACGGAATGTGGCAATGGAACGCTGGCTGCGCGTGTCATAATAGGCTCTGAGCCTTTATATACCTGCGCACAGCAGCAGCCACCTTCAGTCTGCTGCTGGACAGCCAGCAGCAGCAGCAGCAGGAGAGGTAATTAATCAGCAACCCTCCTGCTAAGGGTAGACAGCTGCTCGTTCCACCCCCCCCCCCCCGCCTTAATTGGTTCTCCTCCCTTCCAACGGTGTTGAGGCGGGTGGGAACAGCCGGGGGTTGAGGGTACTGTGCTAAAAGAGGTGGAGTTATGCAGATCTAAAACGCGTGGATTGCAGCAGCAGCAAGCCGAAAAGTGCAGGCATGTGAGGGATCTAGAGGTTGACAGCATGTCTTCTTAACGGGAGTCCAGGTGGCCATCTCCACAAATGGACTTTTCAGAATCCTTGGGTGGCACCGTAGTCGGAAACCAATTCTGGTTATCGCTTCTCGGCCTTTTGGCTAAGATCAAGTGTAGTATCTGTTCTTATCAGTTTAATATCTGATACGTCCCCTATCTGGGGACCATATATTAAATGGATTTTTAGAACAGGGAGATGGAAAAAGAGCTTGCTCTGTCCACTCCACGCATTGACCTGGTATTGCAGTATCTCCAGGACCGGTGCACCCCTTCTTTAATGCAGTTTCTAAAATCAGAAAGAATTTAATTCAATGCTTTTTGTTCATTTTGCTTGTTTGTCGGATTTTGGGATGGACTCTTTGGCTTTGCTTTTCTTCTCCTCATTGGATTTTTCATGTTAAAAGTTGCAGAAGCCAGATGACAAGCTCATTTTGGTTCAACTTCAGCAACTGTGCATTGCATTGCCATGTAATGTAATGTAATGCAATGCTATCTATCTAGCTCTCCCTCTATACTTCCTTTTGGATAAACAGACATATTAGGCAAGCATTTTGGAGCTTTCACCTAAATAACTACAGGTGGTGAGATAAGCTGCACAATATAATTGACCTTTCAGTATATTGTTGCACACACACCATCTATTTAGCAAATGCCCTTGTTATCAACAGCAGCCTTTTAAACTCACCTGAGCTAACAGGTATGTGAGCTGGTTACTCTGCTGCGCTTAAAATTTCTTTTTTGGTTTGCTACAATGCCTTTTCTGAAACGTTGTCTCCCTCTGCTGGAACACTGACTTCTTTCATTTAATGCCTGCAGACTATAAAAGAGAAACCAACCCAAAAAGTTTGGTTGATTAGTCTGTGGCATTCTTTTAAACTGTTGCTTATGGCGGTCTCTGTGAGCTTCTCAGTGACATTCAGCCATCCAGGTATCCCGCCTGCAGTAGACGGAATGTGGCAATGGAACGCTGGCTGCGCGTGTCATAATAGGCTCTGAGCCTTTATATACCTGCGCACAGCAGCAGCCACCTTCAGTCTGCTGCTGGACAGCCAGCAGCAGCAGCAGCAGGAGAGGTAATTAATCAGCAACCCTCCTGCTAAGGGTAGACAGCTGCTCGTTCCACCCCCCCCCCCCCGCCTTAATTGGTTCTCCTCCCTTCCAACGGTGTTGAGGCGGGTGGGAACAGCCGGGGGTTGAGGGTACTGTGCTAAAAGAGGTGGAGTTATGCAGATCTAAAACGCGTGGATTGCAGCAGCAGCAAGCCGAAAAGTGCAGGCATGTGAGGGATCTAGAGGTTGACAGCATGTCTTCTTAACGGGAGTCCAGGTGGCCATCTCCACAAATGGACTTTTCAGAATCCTTGGGTGGCACCGTAGTCGGAAACCAATTCTGGTTATCGCTTCTCGGCCTTTTGGCTAAGATCAAGTGTAGTATCTGTTCTTATCAGTTTAATATCTGATACGTCCCCTATCTGGGGACCATATATTAAATGGATTTTTAGAACAGGGAGATGGAAAAAGAGCTTGCTCTGTCCACTCCACGCATTGACCTGGTATTGCAGTATCTCCAGGACCGGTGCACCCCTTCTTTAATGCAGTTTCTAAAATCAGAAAGAATTGAATTCAATGCTTTTTGTTCATTTTGCTTGTTTGTCGGATTTTGGGATGGACTCTTTGGCTTTGCTTTTCTTCTCCTCATTGGATTTTTCATGTTAAAAGTTGCAGAAGCCAGATGACAAGCTCATTTTGGTTCAACTTCAGCAACTGTGCATTGCATTGCCATGTAATGTAATGCAATGCTATCTATCTAGCTCTCCCTCTATACTTCCTTTTGGATAAACAGACATATTAGGCAAGCATTTTGGAGCTTTCACCTAAATAACTACAGGTGGTGAGATAAGCTGCACAATATAATTGACCTTTCAGTATATTGTTGCACACACACCATCTATTTAGCAAATGCCCTTGTTATCAACAGCAGCCTTTTAAACTCACCTGAGCTAACAGGTATGTGAGCTGGTTACTCTGCTGCGCTTAAAATTTCTTTTTTGGTTTGCTACAATGCCTTTTCTGAAACGTGGTCTCCCTCTGCTGGAACACTGACTTCTTTCATTTAATGCCTGCAGACTATAAAAGAGAAACCAACCCAAAAAGTTTGGTTGATTAGTCTGTGGCATTCTTTTAAACTGTTGCTTATGGCGGTCTCTGTGAGCTTCTCAGTGACATTCAGCCATCCAGGTATCCCGCCTGCAGTAGACGGAATGTGGCAATGGAACGCTGGCTGCGCGTGTCATAATAGGCTCTGAGCCTTTATATACCTGCGCACAGCAGCAGCCACCTTCAGTCTGCTGCTGGACAGCCAGCAGCAGCAGCAGCAGGAGAGGTAATTAATCAGCAACCCTCCTGCTAAGGGTAGACAGCTGCTCGTTCCACCCCCCCCCCCGCCTTAATTGGTTCTCCTCCCTTCCAACGGTGTTGAGGCGGGTGGGAACAGCCGGGGGTTGAGGGTACTGTGCTAAAAGAGGTGGAGTTATGCAGATCTAAAACGCGTGGATTGCAGCAGCAGCAAGCCGAAAAGTGCAGGCATGTGAGGGATCTAGAGGTTGACAGCATGTCTTCTTAACGGGAGTCCAGGTGGCCATCTCCACAAATGGACTTTTCAGAATCCTTGGGTGGCACCGTAGTCGGAAACCAATTCTGGTTATCGCTTCTCGGCCTTTTGGCTAAGATCAAGTGTAGTATCTGTTCTTATCAGTTTAATATCTGATACGTCCCCTATCTGGGGACCATATATTAAATGGATTTTTAGAACAGGGAGATGGAAAAAGAGCTTGCTCTGTCCACTCCACGCATTGACCTGGTATTGCAGTATCTCCAGGACCGGTGCACCCCTTCTTTAATGCAGTTTCTAAAATCAGAAAGAATTGAATTCAATGCTTTTTGTTCATTTTGCTTGTTTGTCGGATTTTGGGATGGACTCTTTGGCTTTGCTTTTCTTCTCCTCATTGGATTTTTCATGTTAAAAGTTGCAGAAGCCAGATGACAAGCTCATTTTGGTTCAACTTCAGCAACTGTGCATTGCATTGCCATGTAATGTAATGCAATGCTATCTATCTAGCTCTCCCTCTATACTTCCTTTTGGATAAACAGACATATTAGGCAAGCATTTTGGAGCTTTCACCTAAATAACTACAGGTGGTGAGATAAGCTGCACAATATAATTGACCTTTCAGTATATTGTTGCACACACACCATCTATTTAGCAAATGCCCTTGTTATCAACAGCAGCCTTTTAAACTCACCTGAGCTAACAGGTATGTGAGCTGATTACTCTGCTGCGCTTAAAATTTCTTTTTTGGTTTGCTACAATGCCTTTTCTGAAACGTTGTCTCCCTCTGCTGGAACACTGACTTCTTTCATTTAATGCCTGCAGACTATAAAAGAGAAACCAACCCAAAAAGTTTGGTTGATTAGTCTGTGGCATTCTTTTAAACTGTTGCTTATGGCGGTCTCTGTGAGCTTCTCAGTGACATTCAGCCATCCAGATATCCCGCCTGCAGTAGACGGAATGTGGCAATGGAACGCTGGCTGCGCGTGTCATAATAGGCTCTGAGCCTTTATATACCTGCGCACAGCAGCAGCCACCTTCAGTCTGCTGCTGGACAGCCAGCAGCAGCAGCAGCAGGAGAGGTAATTAATCAGCAACACTCCTGCTAAGGGTAGACAGCTGCTCGTTCCACCCCCCCCGCCTTAATTGGTTCTCCTCCCTTCCAACGGTGTTGAGGCGGGTGGGAACAGCCGGGGGTTGAGGGTACTGTGCTAAAAGAGGTGGAGTTATGCAGATCTAAAACGCGTGGATTGCAGCAGCAGCAAGCCGAAAAGTGCAGGCATGTGAGGGATCTAGAGGTTGACAGCATGTCTTCTTAACGGGAGTCCAGGTGGCCATCTCCACAAATGGACTTTTCAGAATCCTTGGGTGGCACCGTAGTCGGAAACCAATTCTGGTTATCGCTTCTCGGCCTTTTGGCTAAGATCAAGTGTAGTATCTGTTCTTATCAGTTTAATATCTGATACGTCCCCTATCTGGGGACCATATATTAAATGGATTTTTAGAACAGGGAGATGGAAAAAGAGCTTGCTCTGTCCACTCCACGCATTGACCTGGTATTGCAGTATCTCCAGGACCGGTGCACCCCTTCTTTAATGCAGTTTCTAAAATCAGAAAGAATTGAATTCAATGCTTTTTGTTCATTTTGCTTGTTTGTCGGATTTTGGGATCGACTCTTTGGCTTTGCTTTTCTTCTCCTCATTGGATTTTTCATGTTAAAAGTTGCAGAAGCCAGATGACAAGCTCATTTTGGTTCAACTTCAGCAACTGTGCATTGCATTGCCATGTAATGTAATGTAATGCAATGCTATCTATCTAGCTCTCCCTCTATACTTCCTTTTGGATAAACAGACATATTAGGCAAGCATTTTGGAGCTTTCACCTAAATAACTACAGGTGGTGAGATAAGCTGCACAATATAATTGACCTTTCAGTATATTGTTGCACACACACCATCTATTTAGCAAATGCCCTTGTTATCAACAGCAGCCTTTTAAACTCACCTGAGCTAACAGGTATGTGAGCTGGTTACTCTGCTGCGCTTAAAATTTCTTTTTTGGTTTGCTACAATGCCTTTTCTGAAACATTGTCTCCCTCTGCTGGAACACTGACTTCTTTCATTTAATGCCTGCAGACTATAAAAGAGAAACCAACCCAAAAAGTTTGGTTGATTAGTCTGTGGCATTCTTTTAAACTGTTGCTTATGGCGGTCTCTGTGAGCTTCTCAGTGACATTCAGCCATCCAGGTATCCCGCCTGCAGTAGACGGAATGTGGCAATGGAACGCTGGCTGCGCGTGTCATAATAGGCTCTGAGCCTTTATATACCTGCGCACAGCAGCAGCCACCTTCAGTCTGCTGCTGGACAGCCAGCAGCAGCAGGAGAGGTAATTAATCAGCAACCCTCCTGCTAAGGGTAGACAGCTGCTCGTTCCACCCTCCCCCCCGCCTTAATTGGTTCTCCTCCCTTCCAACGGTGTTGAGGCGGGTGGGAACAGCCGGGGGTTGAGGGTACTGTGCTAAGAGAGGTGGAGTTATGCAGATCTAAAACGCGTGGATTGCAGCAGCAGCAAGCCGAAAAGTGCAGGCATGTGAGGGATCTTGAGGTTGACAGCATGTCTTCTTAACGGGAGTCCAGGTGGCCATCTCCACAAATGGACTTTTCAGAATCCTTGGGTGGCACCGTAGTCGGAAACCAATTCTGGTTATCGCTTCTCGGCCTTTTGGCTAAGATCAAGTGTAGTATCTGTTCTTATCAGTTTAATATCTGATACGTCCCCTATCTGGGGACCATATATTAAATGGATTTTTAGAACAGGGAGATGGAAAAAGAGCTTGCTCTGTCCACTCCACGCATTGACCTGGTATTGCAGTATCTCCAGGACCGGTGCACCCCTTCTTTAATGCAGTTTCTAAAATCAGAAAGAATTGAATTCAATGCTTTTTGTTCATTTTGCTTGTTTCTCGGATTTTGGGATGGACTCTTTGGCTTTGCTTTTCTTCTCCTCATTGGATTTTTCATGTTAAAAGTTGCAGAAGCCAGATGACAAGCTCATTTTGGTTCAACTTCAGCAACTGTGCATTGCATTGCCATGTAATGTAATGTAATGCAATGCTATCTATCTAGCTCTCCCTCTATACTTCCTTTTGGATAAACAGACATATTAGGCAAGCATTTTGGAGCTTTCACCTAAATAACTACAGGTGGTGAGATAAGCTGCACAATATAATTGACCTTTCAGTATATTGTTGCACACACACCATCTATTTAGCAAATGCCCTTGTTATCAACAGCAGCCTTTTAAACTCACCTGAGCTAACAGGTATGTGAGCTGGTTACTCTGCTGCGCTTAAAATTTCTTTTTTGGTTTGCTACAATGCCTTTTCTGAATTGTTGTCTCCCTCTGCTGGAACACTGACTTCTTTCATTTAATGCCTGCAGACTATAAAAGAGAAACCAACCCAAAAAGTTTGGTTGATTAGTCTGTGGCATTCTTTTAAACTGTTGCTTATGGCGGTCTCTGTGAGCTTCTCAGTGACATTCAGCCATCCAGGTATCCCGCCTGCAGTAGACGGAATGTGGCAATGGAACGCTGGCTGCGCGTGTCATAATAGGCTCTGAGCCTTTATATACCTGCGCACAGCAGCAGCCACCTTCAGTCTGCTGCTGGACAGCCAGCAGCAGCAGCAGCAGGAGAGGTAATTAATCAGCAACCCTCCTGCTAAGGGTAGACAGCTGCTCGTTCCACCCCCCCCCCCGCCTTAATTGGTTCTCCTCCCTTCCAACGGTGTTGAGGCGGGTGGGAACAGCCGGGGGTTGAGGGTACTGTGCTAAAAGAGGTGGAGTTATGCAGATCTAAAACGCGTGGATTGCAGCAGCAGCAAGCCGAAAAGTGCAGGCATGTGAGGGATCTTGAGGTTGACAGCATGTCTTCTTAACGGGAGTCCAGGTGGCCATCTCCACAAATGGACTTTTCAGAATCCTTGGGTGGCACCGTAGTCGGAAACCAATTCTGGTTATCGCTTCTCGGCCTTTTGGCTAAGATCAAGTGTAGTATCTGTTCTTATCAGTTTAATATCTGATACGTCCCCTATCTGGGGACCATATATTAAATGGATTTTTAGAACAGGGAGATGGAAAAAGAGCTTGCTCTGTCCACTCCACGCATTGACCTGGTATTGCAGTATCTCCAGGACCGGTGCACCCCTTCTTTAATGCAGTTTCTAAAATCAGAAAGAATTGAATTCAATGCTTTTTGTTCATTTTGCTTGTTTGTCGGATTTTGGGATGGACTCTTTGGCTTTGCTTTTCTTCTCCTCATTGGATTTTTCATGTTAAAAGTTGCAGAAGCCAGATGACAAGCTCATTTTGGTTCAACTTCAGCAACTGTGCATTGCATTG
The DNA here is from genome assembly GCF_046119375.1 of Phyllobates terribilis. Taxonomy (NCBI): domain Eukaryota; kingdom Metazoa; phylum Chordata; class Amphibia; order Anura; family Dendrobatidae; genus Phyllobates; species Phyllobates terribilis. The sequence continues at coordinate 7,698,323 of NW_027362800.1, read as the reverse complement.
CCATGTAATGTAATGTAATGCAATGCTATCTATCTAGCTCTCCCTCTATACTTCCTTTTGGATAAACAGACATATTAGGCAAGCATTTTGGAGCTTTCACCTAAATAACTACAGGTGGTGAGATAAGCTGCACAATATAATTGACCTTTCAGTATATTGTTGCACACACACCATCTATTTAGCAAATGCCCTTGTTATCAACAGCAGCCTTTTAAACTCACCTGAGCTAACAGGTATGTGAGCTGGTTACTCTGCTGCGCTTAAAATTTCTTTTTTGGTTTGCTACAATGCCTTTTCTGAAACGTTGTCTCCCTCTGCTGGAACACTGACTTCTTTCATTTAATGCCTGCAGACTATAAAAGAGAAACCAACCCAAAAAGTTTGGTTGATTAGTCTGTGGCATTCTTTTAAACTGTTGCTTATGGCGGTCTCTGTGAGCTTCTCAGTGACATTCAGCCATCCAGGTATCCCGCCTGCAGTAGACGGAATGTGGCAATGGAACGCTGGCTGCGCGTGTCATAATAGGCTCTGAGCCTTTATATACCTGCGCACAGCAGCAGCCACCTTCAGTCTGCTGCTGGACAGCCAGCAGCAGCAGCAGCAGGAGAGGTAATTAATCAGCAACCCTCCTGCTAAGGGTAGACAGCTGCTCGTTCCAACCCCCCCCCCCCCCGCCTTAATTGGTTCTCCTCCCTTCCAACGGTGTTGAGGCGGGTGGGAACAGCCGGGGGTTGAGGGTACTGTGCTAAAAGAGGTGGAGTTATGCAGATCTAAAACGCGTGGATTGCAGCAGCAGCAAGCCGAAAAGTGCAGGCATGTGAGGGATCTAGAGGTTGACAGCATGTCTTCTTAACGGGAGTCCAGGTGGCCATCTCCACAAATGGACTTTTCAGAATCCTTGGGTGGCACCGTAGTCGGAAACCAATTCTGGTTATCGCTTCTCGGCCTTTTGGCTAAGATCAAGTGTAGTATCTGTTCTTATCAGTTTAATATCTGATACGTCCCCTATCTGGGGACCATATATTAAATGGATTTTTAGAACAGGGAGATGGAAAAAGAGCTTGCTCTGTCCACTCCACGCATTGACCTGGTATTGCAGTATCTCCAGGACCGGTGCACCCCTTCTTTAATGCAGTTTCTAAAATCAGAAAGAATTGAATTCAATGCTTTTTGTTCATTTTGCTTGTTTGTCGGATTTTGGGATGGACTCTTTGGCTTTGCTTTTCTTCTCCTCATTGGATTTTTCATGTTAAAAGTTGCAGAAGCCAGATGACAAGCTCATTTTGGTTCAACTTCAGCAACTGTGCATTGCATTGCCATGTAATGTAATGTAATGCAATGCTATCTATCTAGCTCTCCCTCTATACTTCCTTTTGGATAAACAGACATATTAGGCAAGCATTTTGGAGCTTTCACCTAAATAACTACAGGTGGTGAGATAAGCTGCACAATATAATTGACCTTTCAGTATATTGTTGCACATACACCATCTATTTAGCAAATGCCCTTGTTATCAACAGCAGCCTTTTAAACTCACCTGAGCTAACAGGTATGTGAGCTGGTTACTCTGCTGCGCTTAAAATTTCTTTTTTGGTTTGCTACAATGCCTTTTCTGAAACGTTGTCTCCCTCTGCTGGAACACTGACTTCTTTCATTTAATGCCTGCAGACTATAAAAGAGAAACCAACCCAAAAAGTTTGGTTGATTAGTCTGTGGCATTCTTTTAAACTGTTGCTTATGGCGGTCTCTGTGAGCTTCTCAGTGACATTCAGCCATCCAGGTATCCCGCCTGCAGTAGACGGAATGTGGCAATGGAACGCTGGCTGCGCGTGTCATAATAGGCTCTGAGCCTTTATATACCTGCGCACAGCAGCAGCCACCTTCAGTCTGCTGCTGGACAGCCAGCAGCAGCAGCAGCAGGAGAGGTAATTAATCAGCAACCCTCCTGCTAAGGGTAGACAGCTGCTCGTTCCACCCCCCCCCCCCGCCTTAATTGGTTCTCCTCCCTTCCAACGGTGTTGAGGCGGGTGGGAACAGCCGGGGGTTGAGGGTACTGTGCTAAAAGAGGTGGAGTTATGCAGATCTAAAACGCGTGGATTGCAGCAGCAGCAAGCCGAAAAGTGCAGGCATGTGAGGGATCTAGAGGTTGACAGCATGTCTTCTTAACGGGAGTCCAGGTGGCCATCTCCACAAATGGACTTTTCAGAATCCTTGGGTGGCACCGTAGTCGGAAACCAATTCTGGTTATCGCTTCTCGGCCTTTTGGCTAAGATCAAGTGTAGTATCTGTTCTTATCAGTTTAATATCTGATACGTCCCCTATCTGGGGACCATATATTAAATGGATTTTTAGAACAGGGAGATGGAAAAAGAGCTTGCTCTGTCCACTCCACGCATTGACCTGGTATTGCAGTATCTCCAGGACCGGTGCACCCCTTCTTTAATGCAGTTTCTAAAATCAGAAAGAATTGAATTCAATGCTTTTTGTTCATTTTGCTTGTTTGTCGGATTTTGGGATCGACTCTTTGGCTTTGCTTTTCTTCTCCTCATTGGATTTTTCATGTTAAAAGTTGCAGAAGCCAGATGACAAGCTCATTTTGGTTCAACTTCAGCAACTGTGCATTGCATTGCCATGTAATGTAATGTAATGCAATGCTATCTATCTAGCTCTCCCTCTATACTTCCTTTTGGATAAACAGACATATTAGGCAAGCATTTTGGAGCTTTCACCTAAATAACTACAGGTGGTGAGATAAGCTGCACAATATAATTGACCTTTCAGTATATTGTTGCACACACACCATCTATTTAGCAAATGCCCTTGTTATCAACAGCAGCCTTTTAAACTCACCTGAGCTAACAGGTATGTGAGCTGGTTACTCTGCTGCGCTTAAAATTTCTTTTTTGGTTTGCTACAATGCCTTTTCTGAAACATTGTCTCCCTCTGCTGGAACACTGACTTCTTTCATTTAATGCCTGCAGACTATAAAAGAGAAACCAACCCAAAAAGTTTGGTTGATTAGTCTGTGGCATTCTTTTAAACTGTTGCTTATGGCGGTCTCTGTGAGCTTCTCAGTGACATTCAGCCATCCAGGTATCCCGCCTGCAGTAGACGGAATGTGGCAATGGAACGCTGGCTGCGCGTGTCATAATAGGCTCTGAGCCTTTATATACCTGCGCACAGCAGCAGCCACCTTCAGTCTGCTGCTGGACAGCCAGCAGCAGCAGGAGAGGTAATTAATCAGCAACCCTCCTGCTAAGGGTAGACAGCTGCTCGTTCCACCCCCCCCCCCGCCTTAATTGGTTCTCCTCCCTTCCAACGGTGTTGAGGCGGGTGGGAACAGCCGGGGGTTGAGGGTACTGTGCTAAGAGAGGTGGAGTTATGCAGATCTAAAACGCGTGGATTGCAGCAGCAGCAAGCCGAAAAGTGCAGGCATGTGAGGGATCTTGAGGTTGACAGCATGTCTTCTTAACGGGAGTCCAGGTGGCCATCTCCACAAATGGACTTTTCAGAATCCTTGGGTGGCACCGTAGTCGGAAACCAATTCTGGTTATCGCTTCTCGGCCTTTTGGCTAAGATCAAGTGTAGTATCTGTTCTTATCAGTTTAATATCTGATACGTCCCCTATCTGGGGACCATATATTAAATGGATTTTTAGAACAGGGAGATGGAAAAAGAGCTTGCTCTGTCCACTCCACGCATTGACCTGGTATTGCAGTATCTCCAGGACCGGTGCACCCCTTCTTTAATGCAGTTTCTAAAATCAGAAAGAATTGAATTCAATGCTTTTTGTTCATTTTGCTTGTTTCTCGGATTTTGGGATGGACTCTTTGGCTTTGCTTTTCTTCTCCTCATTGGATTTTTCATGTTAAAAGTTGCAGAAGCCAGATGACAAGCTCATTTTGGTTCAACTTCAGCAACTGTGCATTGCATTGCCATGTAATGTAATGTAATGCAATGCTATCTATCTAGCTCTCCCTCTATACTTCCTTTTGGATAAACAGACATATTAGGCAAGCATTTTGGAGCTTTCACCTAAATAACTACAGGTGGTGAGATAAGCTGCACAATATAATTGACCTTTCAGTATATTGTTGCACACACACCATCTATTTAGCAAATGCCCTTGTTATCAACAGCAGCCTTTTAAACTCACCTGAGCTAACAGGTATGTGAGCTGGTTACTCTGCTGCGCTTAAAATTTCTTTTTTGGTTTGCTACAATGCCTTTTCTGAAACGTTGTCTCCCTCTGCTGGAACACTGACTTCTTTCATTTAATGCCTGCAGACTATAAAAGAGAAACCAACCCAAAAAGTTTGGTTGATTAGTCTGTGGCATTCTTTTAAACTGTTGCTTATGGCGGTCTCTGTGAGCTTCTCAGTGACATTCAGCCATCCAGGTATCCCGCCTGCAGTAGACGGAATGTGGCAATGGAACGCTGGCTGCGCGTGTCATAATAGGCTCTGAGCCTTTATATACCTGCGCACAGCAGCAGCCACCTTCAGTCTGCTGCTGGACAGCCAGCAGCAGCAGCAGCAGGAGAGGTAATTAATCAGCAACCCTCCTGCTAAGGGTAGACAGCTGCTCGTTCCACCCCCCCCCCGCCTTAATTGGTTCTCCTCCCTTCCAACGGTGTTGAGGCGGGTGGGAACAGCCGGGGGTTGAGGGTACTGTGCTAAAAGAGGTGGAGTTATGCAGATCTAAAACGCGTGGATTGCAGCAGCAGCAAGCCGAAAAGTGCAGGCATGTGAGGGATCTTGAGGTTGACAGCATGTCTTCTTAACGGGAGTCCAGGTGGCCATCTCCACAAATGGACTTTTCAGAATCCTTGGGTGGCACCGTAGTCGGAAACCAATTCTGGTTATCGCTTCTCGGCCTTTTGGCTAAGATCAAGTGTAGTATCTGTTCTTATCAGTTTAATATCTGATACGTCCCCTATCTGGGGACCATATATTAAATGGATTTTTAGAACAGGGAGATGGAAAAAGAGCTTGCTCTGTCCACTCCACGCATTGACCTGGTATTGCAGTATCTCCAGGACCGGTGCACCCCTTCTTTAATGCAGTTTCTAAAATCAGAAAGAATTGAATTCAATGCTTTTTGTTCATTTTGCTTGTTTGTCGGATTTTGGGATGGACTCTTTGGCTTTGCTTTTCTTCTCCTCATTGGATTTTTCATGTTAAAAGTTGCAGAAGCCAGATGACAAGCTCATTTTGGTTCAACTTCAGCAACTGTGCATTGCATTGCCATGTAATGTAATGTAATGCAATGCTATCTATCTAGCTCTCCCTCTATACTTCCTTTTGGATAAACAGACATATTAGGCAAGCATTTTGGAGCTTTCACCTAAATAACTACAGGTGGTGAGATAAGCTGCACAATATAATTGACCTTTCAGTATATTGTTGCACACACACCATCTATTTAGCAAATGCCCTTGTTATCAACAGCAGCCTTTTAAACTCACCTGAGCTAACAGGTATGTGAGCTGGTTACTCTGCTGCGCTTAAAATTTCTTTTTTGGTTTGCTACAATGCCTTTTCTGAAACGTTGTCTCCCTCTGCTGGAACACTGACTTCTTTCATTTAATGCCTGCAGACTATAAAAGAGAAACCAACCCAAAAAGTTTGGTTGATTAGTCTGTGGCATTCTTTTAAACTGTTGCTTATGGCGGTCTCTGTGAGCTTCTCAGTGACATTCAGCCATCCAGGTATCCCGCCTGCAGTAGACGGAATGTGGCAATGGAACGCTGGCTGCGCGTGTCATAATAGGCTCTGAGCCTTTATATACCTGCGCACAGCAGCAGCCACCTTCAGTCTGCTGCTGGACAGCCAGCAGCAGCAGCAGCAGGAGAGGTAATTAATCAGCAACCCTCCTGCTAAGGGTAGACAGCTGCTCGTTCCAACCCCCCCCCCGCCTTAATTGGTTCTCCTCCCTTCCAACGGTGTTGAGGCGGGTGGGAACAGCCGGGGGTTGAGGGTACTGTGCTAAAAGAGGTGGAGTTATGCAGATCTAAAACGCGTGGATTGCAGCAGCAGCAAGCCGAAAAGTGCAGGCATGTGAGGGATCTAGAGGTTGACAGCATGTCTTCTTAACGGGAGTCCAGGTGGCCATCTCCACAAATGGACTTTTCAGAATCCTTGGGTGGCACCGTAGTCGGAAACCAATTCTGGTTATCGCTTCTCGGCCTTTTGGCTAAGATCAAGTGTAGTATCTGTTCTTATCAGTTTAATATCTGATACGTCCCCTATCTGGGGACCATATATTAAATGGATTTTTAGAACAGGGAGATGGAAAAAGAGCTTGCTCTGTCCACTCCACGCATTGACCTGGTATTGCAGTATCTCCAGGACCGGTGCACCCCTTCTTTAATGCAGTTTCTAAAATCAGAAAGAATTGAATTCAATGCTTTTTGTTCATTTTGCTTGTTTGTCGGATTTTGGGATGGACTCTTTGGCTTTGCTTTTCTTCTCCTCATTGGATTTTTCATGTTAAAAGTTGCAGAAGCCAGATGACAAGCTCATTTTGGTTCAACTTCAGCAACTGTGCATTGCATTGCCATGTAATGTAATGTAATGCAATGCTATCTATCTAGCTCTCCCTCTATACTTCCTTTTGGATAAACAGACATATTAGGCAAGCATTTTGGAGCTTTCACCTAAATAACTACAGGTGGTGAGATAAGCTGCACAATATAATTGACCTTTCAGTATATTGTTGCACACACACCATCTATTTAGCAAATGCCCTTGTTATCAACAGCAGCCTTTTAAACTCACCTGAGCTAACAGGTATGTGAGCTGGTTACTCTGCTGCGCTTAAAATTTCTTTTTTGGTTTGCTACAATGCCTTTTCTGAAACGTTGTCTCCCTCTGCTGGAACACTGACTTCTTTCATTTAATGCCTGCAGACTATAAAAGAGAAACCAACCCAAAAAGTTTGGTTGATTAGTCTGTGGCATTCTTTTAAACTGTTGCTTATGGCGGTCTCTGTGAGCTTCTCAGTGACATTCAGCCATCCAGGTATCCCGCCTGCAGTAGACGGAATGTGGCAATGGAACGCTGGCTGCGCGTGTCATAATAGGCTCTGAGCCTTTATATACCTGCGCACAGCAGCAGCCACCTTCAGTCTGCTGCTGGACAGCCAGCAGCAGCAGCAGCAGGAGAGGTAATTAATCAGCAACCCTCCTGCTAAGGGTAGACAGCTGCTCGTTCCAACCCCCCCCCCGCCTTAATTGGTTCTCCTCCCTTCCAACGGTGTTGAGGCGGGTGGGAACAGCCGGGGGTTGAGGGTACTGTGCTAAAAGAGGTGGAGTTATGCAGATCTAAAACGCGTGGATTGCAGCAGCAGCAAGCCGAAAAGTGCAGGCATGTGAGGGATCTAGAGGTTGACAGCATGTCTTCTTAACGGGAGTCCAGGTGGCCATCTCCACAAATGGACTTTTCAGAATCCTTGGGTGGCACCGTAGTCGGAAACCAATTCTGGTTATCGCTTCTCGGCCTTTTGGCTAAGATCAAGTGTAGTATCTGTTCTTATCAGTTTAATATCTGATACGTCCCCTATCTGGGGACCATATATTAAATGGATTTTTAGAACAGGGAGATGGAAAAAGAGCTTGCTCTGTCCACTCCACGCATTGACCTGGTATTGCAGTATCTCCAGGACCGGTGCACCCCTTCTTTAATGCAGTTTCTAAAATCAGAAAGAATTGAATTCAATGCTTTTTGTTCATTTTGCTTGTTTGTCGGATTTTGGGATGGACTCTTTGGCTTTGCTTTTCTTCTCCTCATTGGATTTTTCATGTTAAAAGTTGCAGAAGCCAGATGACAAGCTCATTTTGGTTCAACTTCAGCAACTGTGCATTGCATTGCCATGTAATGTAATGTAATGCAATGCTATCTATCTAGCTCTCCCTCTATACTTCCTTTTGGATAAACAGACATATTAGGCAAGCATTTTGGAGCTTTCACCTAAATAACTACAGGTGGTGAGATAAGCTGCACAATATAATTGACCTTTCAGTATATTGTTGCACACACACCATCTATTTAGCAAATGCCCTTGTTATCAACAGCAGCCTTTTAAACTCACCTGAGCTAACAGGTATGTGAGCTGGTTACTCTGCTGCGCTTAAAATTTCTTTTTTGGTTTGCTACAATGCCTTTTCTGAAACGTTGTCTCCCTCTGCTGGAACACTGACTTCTTTCATTTAATGCCTGCAGACTATAAAAGAGAAACCAACCCAAAAAGTTTGGTTGATTAGTCTGTGGCATTCTTTTAAACTGTTGCTTATGGCGGTCTCTGTGAGCTTCTCAGTGACATTCAGCCATCCAGGTATCCCGCCTGCAGTAGACGGAATGTGGCAATGGAACGCTGGCTGCGCGTGTCATAATAGGCTCTGAGCCTTTATATACCTGCGCACAGCAGCAGCCACCTTCAGTCTGCTGCTGGACAGCCAGCAGCAGCAGCAGCAGGAGAGGTAATTAATCAGCAACCCTCCTGCTAAGGGTAGACAGCTGCTCGTTCCAACCCCCCCCCCGCCTTAATTGGTTCTCCTCCCTTCCAACGGTGTTGAGGCGGGTGGGAACAGCCGGGGGTTGAGGGTACTGTGCTAAAAGAGGTGGAGTTATGCAGATCTAAAACGCGTGGATTGCAGCAGCAGCAAGCCGAAAAGTGCAGGCATGTGAGGGATCTAGAGGTTGACAGCATGTCTTCTTAACGGGAGTCCAGGTGGCCATCTCCACAAATGGACTTTTCAGAATCCTTGGGTGGCACCGTAGTCGGAAACCAATTCTGGTTATCGCTTCTCGGCCTTTTGGCTAAGATCAAGTGTAGTATCTGTTCTTATCAGTTTAATATCTGATACGTCCCCTATCTGGGGACCATATATTAAATGGATTTTTAGAACAGGGAGATGGAAAAAGAGCTTGCTCTGTCCACTCCACGCATTGACCTGGTATTGCAGTATCTCCAGGACCGGTGCACCCCTTCTTTAATGCAGTTTCTAAAATCAGAAAGAATTGAATTCAATGCTTTTTGTTCATTTTGCTTGTTTGTCGGATTTTGGGATGGACTCTTTGGCTTTGCTTTTCTTCTCCTCATTGGATTTTTCATGTTAAAAGTTGCAGAAGCCAGATGACAAGCTCATTTTGGTTCAACTTCAGCAACTGTGCATTGCATTGCCATGTAATGTAATGTAATGCAATGCTATCTATCTAGCTCTCCCTCTATACTTCCTTTTGGATAAACAGACATATTAGGCAAGCATTTTGGAGCTTTCACCTAAATAACTACAGGTGGTGAGATAAGCTGCACAATATAATTGACCTTTCAGTATATTGTTGCACACACACCATCTATTTAGCAAATGCCCTTGTTATCAACAGCAGCCTTTTAAACTCACCTGAGCTAACAGGTATGTGAGCTGGTTACTCTGCTGCGCTTAAAATTTCTTTTTTGGTTTGCTACAATGCCTTTTCTGAAACGTTGTCTCCCTCTGCTGGAACACTGACTTCTTTCATTTAATGCCTGCAGACTATAAAAGAGAAACCAACCCAAAAAGTTTGGTTGATTAGTCTGTGGCATTCTTTTAAACTGTTGCTTATGGCGGTCTCTGTGAGCTTCTCAGTGACATTCAGCCATCCAGGTATCCCGCCTGCAGTAGACGGAATGTGGCAATGGAACGCTGGCTGCGCGTGTCATAATAGGCTCTGAGCCTTTATATACCTGCGCACAGCAGCAGCCACCTTCAGTCTGCTGCTGGACAGCCAGCAGCAGCAGCAGCAGGAGAGGTAATTAATCAGCAACCCTCCTGCTAAGGGTAGACAGCTGCTCGTTCCACCCCCCCCCCCGCCTTAATTGGTTCTCCTCCCTTCCAACGGTGTTGAGGCGGGTGGGAACAGCCGGGGGTTGAGGGTACTGTGCTAAAAGAGGTGGAGTTATGCAGATCTAAAACGCGTGGATTGCAGCAGCAGCAAGCCGAAAAGTGCAGGCATGTGAGGGATCTAGAGGTTGACAGCATGTCTTCTTAACGGGAGTCCAGGTGGCCATCTCCACAAATGGACTTTTCAGAATCCTTGGGTGGCACCGTAGTCGGAAACCAATTCTGGTTATCGCTTCTCGGCCTTTTGGCTAAGATCAAGTGTAGTATCTGTTCTTATCAGTTTAATATCTGATACGTCCCCTATCTGGGGACCATATATTAAATGGATTTTTAGAACAGGGAGATGGAAAAAGAGCTTGCTCTGTCCACTCCACGCATTGACCTGGTATTGCAGTATCTCCAGGACCGGTGCACCCCTTCTTTAATGCAGTATCTAAAATCAGAAAGAATTGAATTCAATGCTTTTTGTTCATTTTGCTTGTTTGTCGGATTTTGGGATGGACTCTTTGGCTTTGCTTTTCTTCTCCTCATTGGATTTTTCATGTTAAAAGTTGCAGAAGCCAGATGACAAGCTCATTTTGGTTCAACTTCAGCAACTGTGCATTGCATTGCCATGTAATGTAATGTAATGCAATGCTTTCTATCTAGCTCTCCCTCTATACTTCCTTTTGGATAAACAGACATATTAGGCAAGCATTTTGGAGCTTTCACCTAAATAACTACAGGTGGTGAGATAAGCTGCACAATATAATTGACCTTTCAGTATATTGTTGCACACACACCATCTATTTAGCAAATGCCCTTGTTATCAACAGCAGCCTTTTAAACTCACCTGAGCTAACAGGTATGTGAGCTGGTTACTCTGCTGCGCTTAAAATTTCTTTTTTGGTTTGCTACAATGCCTTTTCTGAAACGTTGTCTCCCTCTGCTGGAACACTGACTTCTTTCATTTAATGCCTGCAGACTATAAAAGAGAAACCAACCCAAAAAGTTTGGTTGATTAGTCTGTGGCATTCTTTTAAACTGTTGCTTATGGCGGTCTCTGTGAGCTTCTCAGTGACATTCAGCCATCCAGGTATCCCGCCTGCAGTAGACGGAATGTGGCAATGGAACGCTGGCTGCGCGTGTCATAATAGGCTCTGAGCCTTTATATACCTGCGCACAGCAGCAGCCACCTTCAGTCTGCTGCTGGACAGCCAGCAGCAGCAGCAGCAGCAGGAGAGGTAATTAATCAGCAACCCTCCTGCTAAGGGTAGACAGCTGCTCGTTCCACCCCCCCCCCGCCTTAATTGGTTCTCCTCCCTTCCAACGGTGTTGAGGCGGGTGGGAACAGCCGGGGGTTGAGGGTACTGTGCTAAAAGAGGTGGAGTTATGCAGATCTAAAACGCGTGGATTGCAGCAGCAGCAAGCCGAAAAGTGCAGGCATGTGAGGGATCTAGAGGTTGACAGCATGTCTTCTTAACGGGAGTCCAGGTGGCCATCTCCACAAATGGACTTTTCAGAATCCTTGGGTGGCACCGTAGTCGGAAACCAATTCTGGTTATCGCTTCTCGGCCTTTTGGCTAAGATCAAGTGTAGTATCTGTTCTTATCAGTTTAATATCTGATACGTCCCCTATCTGGGGACCATATATTAAATGGATTTTTAGAACAGGGAGATGGAAAAAGAGCTTGCTCTGTCCACTCCACGCATTGACCTGGTATTGCAGTATCTCCAGGACCGGTGCACCCCTTCTTTAATGCAGTTTCTAAAATCAGAAAGAATTGAATTCAATGCTTTTTGTTCATTTTGCTTGTTTGTCGGATTTTGGGATGGACTCTTTGGCTTTGCTTTTCTTCTCCTCATTGGATTTTTCATGTTAAAAGTTGCAGAAGCCAGATGACAAGCTCATTTTGGTTCAACTTCAGCAACTGTGCATTGCATTGCCATGTAATGTAATGTAATGCAATGCTATCTATCTAGCTCTCCCTCTATACTTCCTTTTGGATAAACAGACATATTAGGCAAGCATTTTGGAGCTTTCACCTAAATAACTACAGGTGGTGAGATAAGCTGCACAATATAATTGACCTTTCAGTATATTGTTGCACACACACCATCTATTTAGCAAATGCCCTTGTTATCAACAGCAGCCTTTTAAACTCACCTGAGCTAACAGGTATGTGAGCTGGTTACTCTGCTGCGCTTAAAATTTCTTTTTTGGTTTGCTACAATGCCTTTTCTGAAACGTTGTCTCCCTCTGCTGGAACACTGACTTCTTTCATTTAATGCCTGCAGACTATAAAAGAGAAACCAACCCAAAAAGTTTGGTTGATTAGTCTGTGGCATTCTTTTAAACTGTTGCTTATGGCGGTCTCTGTGAGCTTCTCAGTGACATTCAGCCATCCAGGTATCCCGCCTGCAGTAGACGGAATGTGGCAATGGAACGCTGGCTGCGCGTGTCATAATAGGCTCTGAGCCTTTATATACCTGCGCACAGCAGCAGCCACCTTCAGTCTGCTGCTGGACAGCCAGCAGCAGCAGCAGCAGGAGAGGTAATTAATCAGCAACCCTCCTGCTAAGGGTAGACAGCTGCTCGTTCCACCCCCCCCCCCCTTAATTGGTTCTCCTCCCTTCCAACGGTGTTGAGGCGGGTGGGAACAGTCGGGGGTTGAGGGTACTGTGCTAAAAGAGGTGGAGTTATGCAGATCTAAAACGCGTGGATTGCAGCAGCAGCAAGCCGAAAAGTGCAGGCATGTGAGGGATCTAGAGGTTGACAGCATGTCTTCTTAACGGGAGTCCAGGTGGCCATCTCCACAAATGGACTTTTCAGAATCCTTGGGTGGCACCGTAGTCGGAAACCAATTCTGGTTATCGCTTCTCGGCCTTTTGGCTAAGATCAAGTGTAGTATCTGTTCTTATCAGTTTAATATCTGATACGTCCCCTATCTGGGGACCATATATTAAATGGATTTTTAGAACAGGGAGATGGAAAAAGAGCTTGCTCTGTCCACTCCACGCATTGACCTGGTATTGCAGTATCTCCAGGACCGGTGCACCCCTTCTTTAATGCAGTATCTAAAATCAGAAAGAATTGAATTCAATGCTTTTTGTTCATTTTGCTTGTTTGTCGGATTTTGGGATGGACTCTTTGGCTTTGCTTTTCTTCTCCTCATTGGATTTTTCATGTTAAAAGTTGCAGAAGCCAGATGACAAGCTCATTTTGGTTCAACTTCAGCAACTGTGCATTGCATTGCCATGTAATGTAATGTAATGCAATGCTTTCTATCTAGCTCTCCCTCTATACTTCCTTTTGGATAAACAGACATATTAGGCAAGCATTTTGGAGCTTTCACCTAAATAACTACAGGTGGTGAGATAAGCTGCACAATATAATTGACCTTTCAGTATATTGTTGCACACACACCATCTATTTAGCAAATGCCCTTGTTATCAACAGCAGCCTTTTAAACTCACCTGAGCTAACAGGTATGTGAGCTGGTTACTCTGCTGCGCTTAAAATTTCTTTTTTGGTTTGCTACAATGCCTTTTCTGAAACGTTGTCTCCCTCTGCTGGAACACTGACTTCTTTCATTTAATGCCTGCAGACTATAAAAGAGAAACCAACCCAAAAAGTTTGGTTGATTAGTCTGTGGCATTCTTTTAAACTGTTGCTTATGGCGGTCTCTGTGAGCTTCTCAGTGACATTCAGCCATCCAGGTATCCCGCCTGCAGTAGACGGAATGTGGCAATGGAACGCTGGCTGCGCGTGTCATAATAGGCTCTGAGCCTTTATATACCTGCGCACAGCAGCAGCCACCTTCAGTCTGCTGCTGGACAGCCAGCAGCAGCAGCAGCAGCAGGAGAGGTAATTAATCAGCAACCCTCCTGCTAAGGGTAGACAGCTGCTCGTTCCACCCCCCCCCCGCCTTAATTGGTTCTCCTCCCTTCCAACGGTGTTGAGGCGGGTGGGAACAGCCGGGGGTTGAGGGTACTGTGCTAAAAGAGGTGGAGTTATGCAGATCTAAAACGCGTGGATTGCAGCAGCAGCAAGCCGAAAAGTGCAGGCATGTGAGGGATCTAGAGGTTGACAGCATGTCTTCTTAACGGGAGTCCAGGTGGCCATCTCCACAAATGGACTTTTCAGAATCCTTGGGTGGCACCGTAGTCGGAAACCAATTCTGGTTATCGCTTCTCGGCCTTTTGGCTAAGATCAAGTGTAGTATCTGTTCTTATCAGTTTAATATCTGATACGTCCCCTATCTGGGGACCATATATTAAATGGATTTTTAGAACAGGGAGATGGAAAAAGAGCTTGCTCTGTCCACTCCACGCATTGACCTGGTATTGCAGTATCTCCAGGACCGGTGCACCCCTTCTTTAATGCAGTTTCTAAAATCAGAAAGAATTGAATTCAATGCTTTTTGTTCATTTTGCTTGTTTGTCGGATTTTGGGATGGACTCTTTGGCTTTGCTTTTCTTCTCCTCATTGGATTTTTCATGTTAAAAGTTGCAGAAGCCAGATGACAAGCTCATTTTGGTTCAACTTCAGCAACTGTGCATTGCATTGCCATGTAATGTAATGTAATGCAATGCTATCTATCTAGCTCTCCCTCTATACTTCCTTTTGGATAAACAGACATATTAGGCAAGCATTTTGGAGCTTTCACCTAAATAACTACAGGTGGTGAGATAAGCTGCACAATATAATTGACCTTTCAGTATATTGTTGCACACACACCATCTATTTAGCAAATGCCCTTGTTATCAACAGCAGCCTTTTAAACTCACCTGAGCTAACAGGTATGTGAGCTGGTTACTCTGCTGCGCTTAAAATTTCTTTTTTGGTTTGCTACAATGCCTTTTCTGAAACGTTGTCTCCCTCTGCTGGAACACTGACTTCTTTCATTTAATGCCTGCAGACTATAAAAGAGAAACCAACCCAAAAAGTTTGGTTGATTAGTCTGTGGCATTCTTTTAAACTGTTGCTTATGGCGGTCTCTGTGAGCTTCTCAGTGACATTCAGCCATCCAGGTATCCCGCCTGCAGTAGACGGAATGTGGCAATGGAACGCTGGCTGCGCGTGTCATAATAGGCTCTGAGCCTTTATATACCTGCGCACAGCAGCAGCCACCTTCAGTCTGCTGCTGGACAGCCAGCAGCAGCAGCAGCAGGAGAGGTAATTAATCAGCAACCCTCCTGCTAAGGGTAGACAGCTGCTCGTTCCACCCCCCCCCCCCTTAATTGGTTCTCCTCCCTTCCAACGGTGTTGAGGCGGGTGGGAACAGTCGGGGGTTGAGGGTACTGTGCTAAAAGAGGTGGAGTTATGCAGATCTAAAACGCGTGGATTGCAGCAGCAGCAAGCCGAAAAGTGCAGGCATGTGAGGGATCTAGAGGTTGACAGCATGTCTTCTTAACGGGAGTCCAGGTGGCCATCTCCACAAATGGACTTTTCAGAATCCTTGGGTGGCACCGTAGTCGGAAACCAATTCTGGTTATCGCTTCTCGGCCTTTTGGCTAAGATCAAGTGTAGTATCTGTTCTTATCAGTTTAATATCTGATACGTCCCCTATCTGGGGACCATATATTAAATGGATTTTTAGAACAGGGAGATGGAAAAAGAGCTTGCTCTGTCCACTCCACGCATTGACCTGGTATTGCAGTATCTCCAGGACCGGTGCACCCCTTCTTTAATGCAGTATCTAAAATCAGAAAGAATTGAATTCAATGCTTTTTGTTCATTTTGCTTGTTTGTCGGATTTTGGGATGGACTCTTTGGCTTTGCTTTTCTTCTCCTCATTGGATTTTTCATGTTAAAAGTTGCAGAAGCCAGATGACAAGCTCATTTTGGTTCAACTTCAGCAACTGTGCATTGCATTGCCATGTAATGTAATGTAATGCAATGCTTTCTATCTAGCTCTCCCTCTATACTTCCTTTTGGATAAACAGACATATTAGGCAAGCATTTTGGAGCTTTCACCTAAATAACTACAGGTGGTGAGATAAGCTGCACAATATAATTGACCTTTCAGTATATTGTTGCACACACACCATCTATTTAGCAAATGCCCTTGTTATCAACAGCAGCCTTTTAAACTCACCTGAGCTAACAGGTATGTGAGCTGGTTACTCTGCTGCGCTTAAAATTTCTTTTTTGGTTTGCTACAATGCCTTTTCTGAAACGTTGTCTCCCTCTGCTGGAACACTGACTTCTTTCATTTAATGCCTGCAGACTATAAAAGAGAAACCAACCCAAAAAGTTTGGTTGATTAGTCTGTGGCATTCTTTTAAACTGTTGCTTATGGCGGTCTCTGTGAGCTTCTCAGTGACATTCAGCCATCCAGGTATCCCGCCTGCAGTAGACGGAATGTGGCAATGGAACGCTGGCTGCGCGTGTCATAATAGGCTCTGAGCCTTTATATACCTGCGCACAGCAGCAGCCACCTTCAGTCTGCTGCTGGACAGCCAGCAGCAGCAGCAGCAGCAGGAGAGGTAATTAATCAGCAACCCTCCTGCTAAGGGTAGACAGCTGCTCGTTCCACCCCCCCCCCGCCTTAATTGGTTCTCCTCCCTTCCAACGGTGTTGAGGCGGGTGGGAACAGCCGGGGGTTGAGGGTACTGTGCTAAAAGAGGTGGAGTTATGCAGATCTAAAACGCGTGGATTGCAGCAGCAGCAAGCCGAAAAGTGCAGGCATGTGAGGGATCTAGAGGTTGACAGCATGTCTTCTTAACGGGAGTCCAGGTGGCCATCTCCACAAATGGACTTTTCAGAATCCTTGGGTGGCACCGTAGTCGGAAACCAATTCTGGTTATCGCTTCTCGGCCTTTTGGCTAAGATCAAGTGTAGTATCTGTTCTTATCAGTTTAATATCTGATACGTCCCCTATCTGGGGACCATATATTAAATGGATTTTTAGAACAGGGAGATGGAAAAAGAGCTTGCTCTGTCCACTCCACGCATTGACCTGGTATTGCAGTATCTCCAGGACCGGTGCACCCCTTCTTTAATGCAGTTTCTAAAATCAGAAAGAATTGAATTCAATGCTTTTTGTTCATTTTGCTTGTTTGTCGGATTTTGGGATGGACTCTTTGGCTTTGCTTTTCTTCTCCTCATTGGATTTTTCATGTTAAAAGTTGCAGAAGCCAGATGACAAGCTCATTTTGGTTCAACTTCAGCAACTGTGCATTGCATTGCCATGTAATGTAATGTAATGCAATGCTATCTATCTAGCTCTCCCTCTATACTTCCTTTTGGATAAACAGACATATTAGGCAAGCATTTTGGAGCTTTCACCTAAATAACTACAGGTGGTGAGATAAGCTGCACAATATAATTGACCTTTCAGTATATTGTTGCACACACACCATCTATTTAGCAAATGCCCTTGTTATCAACAGCAGCCTTTTAAACTCACCTGAGCTAACAGGTATGTGAGCTGGTTACTCTGCTGCGCTTAAAATTTCTTTTTTGGTTTGCTACAATGCCTTTTCTGAAACGTTGTCTCCCTCTGCTGGAACACTGACTTCTTTCATTTAATGCCTGCAGACTATAAAAGAGAAACCAACCCAAAAAGTTTGGTTGATTAGTCTGTGGCATTCTTTTAAACTGTTGCTTATGGCGGTCTCTGTGAGCTTCTCAGTGACATTCAGCCATCCAGGTATCCCGCCTGCAGTAGACGGAATGTGGCAATGGAACGCTGGCTGCGCGTGTCATAATAGGCTCTGAGCCTTTATATACCTGCGCACAGCAGCAGCCACCTTCAGTCTGCTGCTGGACAGCCAGCAGCAGCAGCAGCAGGAGAGGTAATTAATCAGCAACCCTCCTGCTAAGGGTAGACAGCTGCTCGTTCCACCCCCCCCCCGCCTTAATTGGTTCTCCTCCCTTCCAACGGTGTTGAGGCGGGTGGGAACAGCCGGGGGTTGAGGGTACTGTGCTAAAAGAGGTGGAGTTATGCAGATCTAAAACGCGTGGATTGCAGCAGCAGCAAGCCGAAAAGTGCAGGCATGTGAGGGATCTAGAGGTTGACAGCATGTCTTCTTAACGGGAGTCCAGGTGGCTATCTCCACAAATGGACTTTTCAGAATCCTTGGGTGGCACCGTAGTCGGAAACCAATTCTGGTTATCGCTTCTCGGCCTTTTGGCTAAGATCAAGTGTAGTATCTGTTCTTATCAGTTTAATATCTGATACGTCCCTTATCTGGGGACCATATATTAAATGGATTTTTAGAACAGGGAGATGGAAAAAGAGCTTGCTCTGTCCACTCCACGCATTGACCTGGTATTGCAGTATCTCCAGGACCGGTGCACCCCTTCTTTAATGCAGTTTCTAAAATCAGAAAGAATTGAATTCAATGCTTTTTGTTCATTTTGCTTGTTTGTCGGATTTTGGGATGGACTCTTTGGCTTTGCTTTTCTTCTCCTCATTGGATTTTTCATGTTAAAAGTTGCAGAAGCCAGATGACAAGCTCATTTTGGTTCAACTTCAGCAACTGTGCATTGCATTGCCATGTAATGTAATGTAATGCAATGCTATCTATCTAGCTCTCCCTCTATACTTCCTTTTGGATAAACAGACATATTAGGCAAGCATTTTGGAGCTTTCACCTAAATAACTACAGGTGGTGAGATAAGCTGCACAATATAATTGACCTTTCAGTATATTGTTGCACACACACCATCTATTTAGCAAATGCCCTTGTTATCAACAGCAGCCTTTTAAACTCACCTGAGCTAACAGGTATGTGAGCTGGTTACTCTGCTGCGCTTAAAATTTCTTTTTTGGTTTGCTACAATGCCTTTTCTGAAACGTTGTCTCCCTCTGCTGGAACACTGACTTCTTTCATTTAATGCCTGCAGACTATAAAAGAGAAACCAACCCAAAAAGTTTGGTTGATTAGTCTGTGGCATTCTTTTAAACTGTTGCTTATGGCGGTCTCTGTGAGCTTCTCAGTGACATTCAGCCATCCAGGTATCCCGCCTGCAGTAGACGGAATGTGGCAATGGAACGCTGGCTGCGCGTGTCATAATAGGCTCTGAGCCTTTATATACCTGCGCACAGCAGCAGCCACCTTCAGTCTGCTGCTGGACAGCCAGCAGCAGCAGCAGCAGGAGAGGTAATTAATCAGCAACCCTCCTGCTAAGGGTAGACAGCTGCTCGTTCCACCCCCCCCCCCGCCTTAATTGATTCTCCTCCCTTCCAACGGTGTTGAGGCGGGTGGGAACAGCCGGGGGTTGAGGGTACTGTGCTAAAAGAGGTGGAGTTATGCAGATCTAAAACGCGTGGATTGCAGCAGCAGCAAGCCGAAAAGTGCAGGCATGTGAGGGATCTAGAGGTTGACAGCATGTCTTCTTAACGGGAGTCCAGGTGGCCATCTCCACAAATGGACATTTCAGAATCCTTGGGTGGCACCGTAGTCGGAAACCAATTCTGGTTATCGCTTCTCGGCCTTTTGGCTAAGATCAAGTGTAGTATCTGTTCTTATCAGTTTAATATCTGATACGTCCCCTATCTGGGGACCATATATTAAATGGATTTTTAGAACAGGGAGATGGAAAAAGAGCTTGCTCTGTCCACTCCACGCATTGACCTGGTATTGCAGTATCTCCAGGACCGGTGCACCCCTTCTTTAATGCAGTTTCTAAAATCAGAAAGAATTGAATTCAATGCTTTTTGTTCATTTTGCTTGTTTGTCGGATTTTGGGATGGACTCTTTGGCTTTGCTTTTCTTCTCCTCATTGGATTTTTCATGTTAAAAGTTGCAGAAGCCAGATGACAAGCTCATTTTGGTTCAACTTCAGCAACTGTGCATTGCATTGCCATGTAATGTAATGTAATGCAATGCTATCTATCTAGCTCTCCCTCTATACTTCCTTTTGGATAAACAGACATATTAGGCAAGCATTTTGGAGCTTTCACCTAAATAACTACAGGTGGTGAGATAAGCTGCACAATACAATTGACCTTTCAGTATATTGTTGCACACACACCATCTATTTAGCAAATGCCCTTGTTATCAACAGCAGCCTTTTAAACTCACCTGAGCTAACAGGTATGTGAGCTGGTTACTCTGCTGCGCTTAAAATTTCTTTTTTGGTTTGCTACAATGCCTTTTCTGAAACGTTGTCTCCCTCTGCTGGAACACTGACTTCTTTCATTTAATGCCTGCAGACTATAAAAGAGAAACCAACCCAAAAAGTTTGGTTGATTAGTCTGTGGCATTCTTTTAAACTGTTGCTTATGGCGGTCTCTGTGAGCTTCTCAGTGACATTCAGCCATCCAGGTATCCCGCCTGCAGTAGACGGAATGTGGCAATGGAACGCTGGCTGCGCGTGTCATAATAGGCTCTGAGCCTTTATATACCTGCGCACAGCAGCAGCCACCTTCAGTCTGCTGCTGGACAGCCAGCAGCAGCAGCAGCAGGAGAGGTAATTAATCAGCAACCCTCCTGCTAAGGGTAGACAGCTGCTCGTTCCACCCCCCCCCCGCCTTAATTGGTTCTCCTCCCTTCCAACGGTGTTGAGGCGGGTGGGAACAGCCGGGGGTTGAGGGTACTGTGCTAAAAGAGGTGGAGTTATGCAGATCTAAAACGCGTGGATTGCAGCAGCAGCAAGCCGAAAAGTGCAGGCATGTGAGGGATCTAGAGGTTGACAGCATGTCTTCTTAACGGGAGTCCAGGTGGCCATCTCCACAAATGGACATTTCAGAATCCTTGGGTGGCACCGTAGTCGGAAACCAATTCTGGTTATCGCTTCTCGGCCTTTTGGCTAAGATCAAGTGTAGTATCTGTTCTTATCAGTTTAATATCTGATACGTCCCCTATCTGGGGACCATATATTAAATGGATTTTTAGAACAGGGAGATGGAAAAAGAGCTTGCTCTGTCCACTCCACGCATTGACCTAGTATTGCAGTATCTCCAGGACCGGTGCACCCCTTCTTTAATGCAGTTTCTAAAATCAGAAAGAATTGAATTCAATGCTTTTTGTTCATTTTGCTTGTTTGTCGGATTTTGGGATGGACTCTTTGGCTTTGCTTTTCTTCTCCTCATTGGATTTTTCATGTTAAAAGTTGCAGAAGCCAGATGACAAGCTCATTTTGGTTCAACTTCAGCAACTGTGCATTGCATTGCCATGTAATGTAATGTAATGCAATGCTATCTATCTAGCTCTCCCTCTATACTTCCTTTTGGATAAACAGACATATTAGGCAAGCATTTTGGAGCTTTCACCTAAATAACTACAGGTGGTGAGATAAGCTGCACAATATAATTGACCTTTCAGTATATTGTTGCACACACACCATCTATTTAGCAAATGCCCTTGTTATCAACAGCAGCCTTTTAAACTCACCTGAGCTAACAGGTATGTGAGCTGGTTACTCTGCTGCGCTTAAAATTTCTTTTTTGGTTTGCTACAATGCCTTTTCTGAAACGTTGTCTCCCTCTGCTGGAACACTGACTTCTTTCATTTAATGCCTGCAGACTATAAAAGAGAAACCAACCCAAAAAGTTTGGTTGATTAGTCTGTGGCATTCTTTTAAACTGTTGCTTATGGCGGTCTCTGTGAGCTTCTCAGTGACATTCAGCCATCCAGGTATCCCGCCTGCAGTAGACGGAATGTGGCAATGGAACGCTGGCTGCGCGTGTCATAATAGGCTCTGAGCCTTTATATACCTGCGCACAGCAGCAGCCACCTTCAGTCTGCTGCTGGACAGCCAGCAGCAGCAGCAGCAGGAGAGGTAATTAATCAGCAACCCTCCTGCTAAGGGTAGACAGCTGCTCGTTCCACCCCCCCCCCCGCCTTAATTGGTTCTCCTCCCTTCCAACGGTGTTGAGGCGGGTGGGAACAGCCGGGGGTTGAGGGTACTGTGCTAAAAGAGGTGGAGTTATGCAGATCTAAAACGCGTGGATTGCAGCAGCAGCAAGCCGAAAAGTGCAGGCATGTGAGGGATCTAGAGGTTGACAGCATGTCTTCTTAACGGGAGTCCAGGTGGCTATCTCCACAAATGGACTTTTCAGAATCCTTGGGTGGCACCGTAGTCGGAAACCAATTCTGGTTATCGCTTCTCGGCCTTTTGGCTAAGATCAAGTGTAGTATCTGTTCTTATCAGTTTAATATCTGATACGTCCCTTATCTGGGGACCATATATTAAATGGATTTTTAGAACAGGGAGATGGAAAAAGAGCTTGCTCTGTCCACTCCACGCATTGACCTGGTATTGCAGTATCTCCAGGACCGGTGCACCCCTTCTTTAATGCAGTTTCTAAAATCAGAAAGAATTGAATTCAATGCTTTTTGTTCATTTTGCTTGTTTGTCGGATTTTGGGATGGACTCTTTGGCTTTGCTTTTCTTCTCCTCATTGGATTTTTCATGTTAAAAGTTGCAGAAGCCAGATGACAAGCTCATTTTGGTTCAACTTCAGCAACTGTGCATTGCATTGCCATGTAATGTAATGTAATGCAATGCTATCTATCTAGCTCTCCCTCTATACTTCCTTTTGGATAAACAGACATATTAGGCAAGCATTTTGGAGCTTTCACCTAAATAACTACAGGTGGTGAGATAAGCTGCACAATATAATTGACCTTTCAGTATATTGTTGCACACACACCATCTATTTAGCAAATGCCCTTGTTATCAACAGCAGCCTTTTAAACTCACCTGAGCTAACAGGTATGTGAGCTGGTTACTCTGCTGCGCTTAAAATTTCTTTTTTGGTTTGCTACAATGCCTTTTCTGAAACGTTGTCTCCCTCTGCTGGAACACTGACTTCTTTCATTTAATGCCTGCAGACTATAAAAGAGAAACCAACCCAAAAAGTTTGGTTGATTAGTCTGTGGCATTCTTTTAAACTGTTGCTTATGGCGGTCTCTGTGAGCTTCTCAGTGACATTCAGCCATCCAGGTATCCCGCCTGCAGTAGACGGAATGTGGCAATGGAACGCTGGCTGCGCGTGTCATAATAGGCTCTGAGCCTTTATATACCTGCGCACAGCAGCAGCCACCTTCAGTCTGCTGCTGGACAGCCAGCAGCAGCAGCAGCAGGAGAGGTAATTAATCAGCAACCCTCCTGCTAAGGGTAGACAGCTGCTCGTTCCACCCCCCCCCCCGCCTTAATTGGTTCTCCTCCCTTCCAACGGTGTTGAGGCGGGTGGGAACAGCCGGGGGTTGAGGGTACTGTGCTAAAAGAGGTGGAGTTATGCAGATCTAAAACGCGTGGATTGCAGCAGCAGCAAGCCGAAAAGTGCAGGCATGTGAGGGATCTAGAGGTTGACAGCATGTCTTCTTAACGGGAGTCCAGGTGGCCATCTCCACAAATGGACATTTCAGAATCCTTGGGTGGCACCGTAGTCGGAAACCAATTCTGGTTATCGCTTCTCGGCCTTTTGGCTAAGATCAAGTGTAGTATCTGTTCTTATCAGTTTAATATCTGATACGTCCCCTATCTGGGGACCATATATTAAATGGATTTTTAGAACAGGGAGATGGAAAAAGAGCTTGCTCTGTCCACTCCACGCATTGACCTGGTATTGCAGTATCTCCAGGACCGGTGCACCCCTTCTTTAATGCAGTTTCTAAAATCAGAAAGAATTGAATTCAATGCTTTTTGTTCATTTTGCTTGTTTGTCGGATTTTGGGATGGACTCTTTGGTAGTGTTGAGCCACCCCCGTAGTGTTCGGGTTCGGTTCGGTTCGTCGAACACCGGGATGTTCGAGGAACTGTTCGTCGAACTGTTCGTCGAACACCTTAGAACACCGTCGAACACCGTTAAAACCAATGGCAGGCAAACAAAAACACATAGAAACACATAGAAAACACCTGCAAATGTGTCCAAAAGCTGACAAACTGCTCAGAAGACACTCTCTTTAAAAAAGCCGGCCGGCAAATTCAGCAGCGGCATACACCGGTACCCGACAATTTAGACAAGAAGGAATAGAGCATCACACATAGATTAGATAGATAGAAACATGTCAGTCACACATATAAGAAGCACAGTGACAGTGTTGGTTACTGCACTTGTCATTTAGTGTAAAGGATTTATTAAAAAAAATATTAGTGTTTTCATGCACCGTCTCTTTAAAAAAGCCGGCCGGCAATTCAGCATCTGTACCCGACAATTTAGAACAGAAAGAATAGAGCTTCACACATAGATTAGATAGATAGAAACATGTCAGTCACATATATAATAAGTACAGTGACAGTGTTGCTTACTGTACTTGTCATTTAGTGTAAAGGATTTATTTAAAAAAATAATAGTGTTTCCATGCACTGTCTCTTTAAAAAAGCCGGCCGGCAATTCAGCAGCGGTACCCGACAATTTATAACAGACAGAATAGAGCATCACACATAGATTAGATAGATAGAAACATGTCAGTCACATATATATGAAGTACAGTGATAGTGTTGGTTACTGTACTTGTCATTTAGTATTAAAATAAAGGATTTATTATTAAAAAAATTGGCGTGGGGTTCCCCTTAATTTTAGGCTCTAGCGGAGGTTAAGCAGACGGCTGGGGCAGATGTTTGAAGCCTGGGAAGGGGGTAATACCCACGGAGCTTCCCAGGCTACTAATATCAGCCCCCAGCTGAATACATAGCCTTTACTAGCTATTAAAATGGGGGACCCCCCAAAAAAAATGACGTGGGGTCCCCCCTAATTTAATAGCTAGCAAAGGCTAGGCAGACAGCTGGGGGCTGATATTAATAGCCCAGGAAGGGAGCCATGAATATTGGCCCCCTCCCAGGCTAGAAACACCAGCCGTCAGCCACCCCAGAAATGGCGCATTCATAGGATGCGCCAATTCTGGCACTTAGCCTCGCTCTTCCACGCTGCCCTGGTGCGGTCGCAGGGGGTAATAGGGTTGGGGTTGATGTCAGCTTATAATGCCAGCTGACATCAAGCCCAGGTTAGTAATGGAGAGGCGTCTATAAGACACCCCCATTACTAACCCCATAGTCAAAGTTAAAAAAAACCCAAACACCCAGAATAAAGTCCTTTAATTGAAATAAAGACACAATCCTTTATTGTTCTAAATTAAACCATACTTACCATCACGCCCATTCCAGCTGAAGCCAACGATCTCCTGCAATAAAAGAAAAATAATAAAGCAACCTCATCCTTACCTTTCCATGGTTCCCACGACAGCTTCAGCTCTGCTACATCGAGATGACAGGCTGGACCGCAGCAGAACGCTGCCATCCAGCCTGTCATCCCGCAGACACTGAGAAGCGCAGGCTTGCTTGCGCTGCTCAGCGTCTCTCTGTGACGACATCCAGATGAGCCGAGTTCATGTCCAATGAACTCGGCTCACCTCATGCACGTCACTGACAGCGTGGGAAAATTCTCACGCTGAAGCGCTGAATGCAGGAGAATTTTCCCACGCTGTCAGTGACGTTCAGGAGGTGAGCTGAGTTCATTGGACATGAGCTCACCTCATGCACATCACTGACAGCGTGGGAGAATTCTCCTGCACTCAGCACTTCAGCGTGAGAATTTTCCCACGCTGTCAGTGACGTGCATGAGGTGAGCCGAGTTCATTGGACATGACCTCGGCTCATCTGGATGCCGTCACAGAGAGACAGTGAGGAGCGCAAGCATGCCTGCGCTTCTCAGTGTCTGCGGGATGACAGACTGGATGGCAGCGTTCTGCTGCGGTCCAGCCAGTCATCTCGATGAAGCAGAGCTGAAGCTGTCGTGGGAACCATGGAAAGGTAAGGATGAGGTTGGTTTATTATTTTTCTTTTATTGCAGGAGATCGTTGGCTTCAGCTGGAATGGGTGTGATGGTAAGTATGGTTTAATTTAGAACAATAAAGAATTGTGTCTTTATTTCAATTAAAGGACTTTATTCTGGGTGTTGTGTTTTTTTTAAATACTTTACTAGAAATTCATGGCGGTCATGTCTAATACTGGCGTGACCCCATGAATTTTGGGCTTGGGGCCAGCTGATAATACCAAGCTGTCCCTAACCCCTTTATTACCCAGTGAGCCACCGCACCAGGGCCCTGGATGAGTTGGGTACAGCGCCAGAAGATGGCGCTTCTATGAACGCGCCATTTTCCGGGGTGGCTGCGGACTGCAATTTGTAGCGGGGGGGGCCCAGAAAGCTTGGGCCTCCCTGCGCTGCAGATTCCAGCCCCCAGCTGCCTAGTTGTACCTGGCTGGACACAAAAATAGGGCGAAGCCCCACGTACTTTTTTTTTAATTATTTCATGAACTTCATGAAATAATTAAGAAAAAAAGGCCTTCCCTATATTGTTGTGTCCGGCCAGGTACAAATAGGCAGCTGGTGGTTGGGGGCAGCCCGTTCCTGCCTGCTGTACCTGGCTGGACACAAATATAGTGCGAAGCCCCACATCAATTTTTTTTAATTATTTCATGAAATTCATGAAATAATTAAGAAAAAAAGGGCTTCCCTATATTGTTGTGTCCGGCCAGGTACAAATAGGCAGCTGGTGGATGGGGGCAGCCCGTTCCTGCCTGCTGTACCTGGCTGGACACAAATATAGTGCGAAGCCCCACTTCAATTTTTTTAAATTATTTCAGGAAATTCATGAAATAATTTAAAAAAAATTGACGTGGGGCTTCGCACTATATTTGTGTCCAGCCAGGTACAGCAGGCAGGAACGGGCTGCCCCCAACCACCAGCTGCCTATTTGTACCTGGCCGGACACAACAATATAGGGAAGCCCTTTTTTTCTTAATTATTTCATGAAATAATTTAAAGAAAATTGACGTGGGGCTTCGCCCTGTTTTTGTGTCCAGCCAGGTACAACTAGGCAGCTGGGGGCTGGAATCCGCAGCGCAGGGAGGCCCAAGCTTTCTGGGCCACCCCCGCTGCAAATTGCAGTCCGCAGCCACCCCGGAAAATGGCGCGTTCATAGAAGCGCCATCTTCTGGCGCTGTACCCAACTCATCCAGGGCCCTGATGCGGTGGCTCACTGGGTAATAAAGGGGTTAGGGCCAGCTTGGCATTATCAGCTGGCCCTAAGCCCGAAATTCATGGGGTCACGCCAATATTAGACATGACCACCATGAATTTCTAGTAAAGTATTTAAAAAAAACACAACACCCAGAAAAAAGTCCTTTAATTGAAATAAACACACAATTCTTTATTGTTCTAAATTAAACCATACTTACCATCACGCCCATTCCAGCTGAAGCCAACGATCTCCTGAAATAAAAGAAAAATAATAAAGCAACATCATCCTTACCTTTCCATGGTTCCCATGACAGCTTCAGCTCTGCTACATCGAGATGACAGGCTGGACCGCAGCAGAACGCTGCCATCCAGCCTGTCATCTCGCAGACACTGAGAAGCGCAGGCTTGCTTGCGCTCCACAGTGTCTCTCTGTGAGGGCATCCAGATGAGCCGAGTTAATGTCCAATGAACTCGGCTCACCTCATGCACGTCACTGACAGCGTGGGAAAATTCTCCTGCACTCAGCGCTTCAGCGGGAGAATTCTCACGCTGAAGCGCTGAGTGCAGGAGAATTCTCCCACGCTGTCAGTGACGTGCAGGAGGTGAGCTGAGTTCATTGGACATGAGCTCACCTTATGCACGTCACTGACAGCGTGGGAAAATTCTCCTGCACTCAGCGCTTCAGCGGGAGAATTCTCACGCTGAAGCGCTGAGTGCAGGAGAATTCTCCCACACTGTCAGTGACGTGCAGGAGGTGAGCTGAGTTCATTGGACATGAGCTCACCTTATGCACGTCACTGACAGCGTGGGAGAATTCTCCTGCACTCACCGCTTCAGCGTGAGAATTTTCCCACGCTGTCAGTGACGTGCATGAGGTGAGCCGAGTTCATTGGACATGAACTCGGCTCATCTGGATGTCGTCACAGAGAGACGCTGAGCAGCGCAAGCATGCCTGCGCTTCTCAGTGTCTGCGGGATGACAGGCTGGATGGCAGCGTTCTGCTGCGGTCCAGCCTGTCATCTCGATGTAGCAGAGCTGAAGCTGTCGTGGGAACCATGGAAAGGTAAGGATGAGGTTGCTTTATTATTTTTCTTTTGTTGCAGGAGATCGTTGGCTTCAGCTGGAATGGGCGTGACGGTAAGTATGGTTTAATTTAGAACAATAAAGGATTGTGTCTTTATTTCAATTAAAGGACTTTATTCTGGGTGTTTGTGTTTTTTTTAACTTTGACTATGGGGTTAGTAATGGGGGTGTCTTATAGACGCCTCTCCATTACTAACCTGGGCTTGATGTCAGCTGGCATTATAATCTGACATCAACCCCAACCCTATTACCCCCTGCCACCGCACCAGGGCAGCGTGGAAGAGCGAGGCTAAGTGCCAGAATTGGCGCATCCTATGAATGCGCCATTTCTGGGGCGGCTGACGGCTGGTGTTTCTAGCCTGGGAGGGGGCCAATATTCATGGCTCCCTTCCTGGGCTATTAATATCAGCCCCCAGCTGTCTGCCTAGCCTTTGCTAGCTATTAAATTAGGGGGGACCCCACGTCATTTTTTTTGGGGGGTCCCCCATTTTAATAGCTAGTAAAGGCTATGTATTCAGCTGGGGGCTGATATTAGTAGCCTGGGAAGCTCCGTGGGTATTACCCCCTTCCCAGGCTTCAAACATCTGCCCCAGCCGTCTGCTTAACCTCCGCTAGAGCCTAAAATTAAGGGGAACCCCACGCCAATTTTTTTAATAATAAATCCTTTATTTTAATACTAAATGACAAGTACAGTAACCAACACTATCACTGTACTTCATATATATATGACTGACATGTTTCTATCTATCTAATCTATGTGTGAAGCTCTATTCTGTCTGTTATAAATTGTCGGGTACCGCTGCTGAATTGCCGGCCGGCTTTTTTAAAGAGACGGTGCATGAAAACACTAATATTTTTTTTGATAAATCCTTTACACTAAATGACAAGTACAGTAAGCAACACTGTCACTGTACTTCATATATATGTGACTGACATGTTTCTATCTATCTAATCTATGTGTGATACTCTATTCTTTCGGTTCTAAATTGTCGGGTACCGGTGTATGCCGCTGCTGAATTGCCGGCTTTTCATGTTTCACTGTTGGCACTGTTCCCATCGATTTGGGCAATCACTGTAATGCCACAACCACCATGGCTGTGGCATTACAGTGAGTGGCAGACAATCCCTGCATGATTGGTGCTCTAAATAGCGCCAGACATGCAGGACACGCTTTTGGTGCACGAACAGTTATCGAACATAACCTCGAACAGCCGAATTTTTTGCAAATCGTTCGGGTTCGTCGAACAACTCGAACACTGCCCAAAACAGCTCGAATTTGAGATTGGCGAACAGTTCTAGTCGAACACCGCTCATCTCTACTCTTTGGCTTTGCTTTTCTTCTCCTCATTGGATTTTTCATGTTAAAAGTTGCAGAAGCCAGATGACAAGCTCATTTTGGTTCAACTTCAGCAACTGTGCATTGCATTGCCATGTAATGTAATGTAATGCAATGCTATCTATCTAGCTCTCCCTCTATACTTCCTTTTGGATAAACAGACATATTAGGCAAGCATTTTGGAGCTTTCACCTAAATAACTACAGGTGGTGAGATAAGCTGCACAATATAATTGACCTTTCAGTATATTGTTGCACACACACCATCTATTTAGCAAATGCCCTTGTTATCAACAGCAGCCTTTTAAACTCACCTGAGCTAACAGGTATGTGAGCTGGTTACTCTGCTGCGCTTAAAATTTCTTTTTTGGTTTGCTACAATGCCTTTTCTGAAACGTTGTCTCCCTCTGCTGGAACACTGACTTCTTTCATTTAATGCCTGCAGACTATAAAAGAGAAACCAACCCAAAAAGTTTGGTTGATTAGTCTGTGGCATTCTTTTAAACTGTTGCTTATGGCAGTCTCTGTGAGCTTCTCAGTGACATTCAGCCATCCAGGTATCCCGCCTGCAGTAGACGGAATGTGGCAATGGAACGCTGGCTGCGCGTGTCATAATAGGCTCTGAGCCTTTATATACCTGCGCACAGCAGCAGCCACCTTCAGTCTGCTGCTGGACAGCCAGCAGCAGCAGCAGCAGGAGAGGTAATTAATCAGCAACCCTCCTGCTAAGGGTAGACAGCTGCTCGTTCCACCCCCCCCCGCCTTAATTGGTTCTCCTCCCTTCCAACGGTGTTGAGGCGGGTGGGAACAGCCGGGGGTTGAGGGTACTGTGCTAAAAGAGGTGGAGTTATGCAGATCTAAAACGCGTGGATTGCAGCAGCAGCAAGCCGAAAAGTGCAGGCATGTGAGGGATCTAGAGGTTGACAGCATGTCTTCTTAACGGGAGTCCAGGTGGCCATCTCCACAAATGGACTTTTCAGAATCCTTGGGTGGCACCGTAGTCGGAAACCAATTCTGGTTATCGCTTCTCGGCCTTTTGGCTAAGATCAAGTGTAGTATCTGTTCTTATCAGTTTAATATCTGATACGTCCCCTATCTGGGGACCATATATTAAATGGATTTTTAGAACAGGGAGATGGAAAAAGAGCTTGCTCTGTCCACTCCACGCATTGACCTGGTATTGCAGTATCTCCAGGACCGGTGCACCCCTTCTTTAATGCAGTTTCTAAAATCAGAAAGAATTGAATTCAATGCTTTTTGTTCATTTTGCTTGTTTGTCGGATTTTGGGATGGACTCTTTGGCTTTGCTTTTCTTCTCCTCATTGGATTTTTCATGTTAAAAGTTGCAGAAGCCAGATGACAAGCTCATTTTGGTTCAACTTCAGCAACTGTGCATTGCATTGCCATGTAATGTAATGTAATGCAATGCTATCTATCTAGCTCTCCCTCTATACTTCCTTTTGGATAAACAGACATATTAGGCAAGCATTTTGGAGCTTTCACCTAAATAACTACAGGTGGTGAGATAAGCTGCACAATATAATTGACCTTTCAGTATATTGTTGCACACACAACATCTATTTAGCAAATGCCCTTGTTATCAACAGCAGCCTTTTAAACTCACCTGAGCTAACAGGTATGTGAGCTGGTTACTCTGCTGCGCTTAAAATTTCTTTTTTGGTTTGCTACAATGCCTTTTCTGAAACGTTGTCTCCCTCTGCTGGAACACTGACTTCTTTCATTTAATGCCTGCAGACTATAAAAGAGAAACCAACCCAAAAAGTTTGGTTGATTAGTCTGTGGCATTCTTTTAAACTGTTGCTTATGGCGGTCTCTGTGAGCTTCTCAGTGACATTCAGCCATCCAGGCATCCCGCCTGCAGTAGACGGAATGTGGCAATGGAACGCTGGCTGCGCGTGTCATAATAGGCTCTGAGCCTTTATATACCTGCGCACAGCAGCAGCCACCTTCAGTCTGCTGCTGGACAGCCAGCAGCAGCAGCAGCAGGAGAGGTAATTAATCAGCAACCCTCCTGCTAAGGGTAGACAGCTGCTCGTTCCACCCCCCCCCCCGCCTTAATTGGTTCTCCTCCCTTCCAACGGTGTTGAGGCGGGTGGGAACAGCCGGGGGTTGAGGGTACTGTGCTAAAAGAGGTGGAGTTATGCAGATCTAAAACGCGTGGATTGCAGCAGCAGCAAGCCGAAAAGTGCAGGCATGTGAGGGATCTAGAGGTTGACAGCATGTCTTCTTAACGGGAGTCCAGGTGGCCATCTCCACAAATGGACTTTTCAGAATCCTTGGGTGGCACCGTAGTCGGAAACCAATTCTGGTTATCGCTTCTCGGCCTTTTGGCTAAGATCAAGTGTAGTATCTGTTCTTATCAGTTTAATATCTGATACGTCCCCTATCTGGGGACCATATATTAAATGGATTTTTAGATCAGGGAGATGGAAAAAGAGCTTGCTC
The DNA here is from genome assembly GCF_046119375.1 of Phyllobates terribilis. Lineage (NCBI taxonomy): Eukaryota > Metazoa > Chordata > Amphibia > Anura > Dendrobatidae > Phyllobates > Phyllobates terribilis. The sequence goes on along the minus strand of NW_027362800.1, from coordinate 7,666,655 downwards.
TGTCCACTCCACGCATTGACCTGGTATTGCAGTATCTCCAGGACCGGTGCACCCCTTCTTTAATGCAGTTTCTAAAATCAGAAAGAATTGAATTCAATGCTTTTTGTTCATTTTGCTTGTTTGTCGGATTTTGGGATGGACTCTTTGGCTTTGCTTTTCTTCTCCTCATTGGATTTTTCATGTTAAAAGTTGCAGAAGCCAGATGACAAGCTCATTTTGGTTCAACTTCAGCAACTGTGCATTGCATTGCCATGTAATGTAATGTAATGCAATGCTATCTATCTAGCTCTCCCTCTATACTTCCTTTTGGATAAACAGACATATTAGGCAAGCATTTTGGAGCTTTCACCTAAATAACTACAGGTGGTGAGATAAGCTGCACAATATAATTGACCTTTCAGTATATTGTTGCACACACACCATCTATTTAGCAAATGCCCTTGTTATCAACAGCAGCCTTTTAAACTCACCTGAGCTAACAGGTATGTGAGCTGGTTACTCTGCTGCGCTTAAAATTTCTTTTTTGGTTTGCTACAATGCCTTTTCTGAAACGTTGTCTCCCTCTGCTGGAACACTGACTTCTTTCATTTAATGCCTGCAGACTATAAAAGAGAAACCAACCCAAAAAGTTTGGTTGATTAGTCTGTGGCATTCTTTTAAACTGTTGCTTATGGCGGTCTCTGTGAGCTTCTCAGTGACATTCAGCCATCCAGGTATCCCGCCTGCAGTAGACGGAATGTGGCAATGGAACGCTGGCTGCGCGTGTCATAATAGGCTCTGAGCCTTTATATACCTGCGCACAGCAGCAGCCACCTTCAGTCTGCTGCTGGACAGCCAGCAGCAGCAGCAGCAGGAGAGGTAATTAATCAGCAACCCTCCTGCTAAGGGTAGACAGCTGCTCGTTCCCCCCCCCCGCCTTAATTGGTTCTCCTCCCTTCCAACGGTGTTGAGGCGGGTGGGAACAGCCGGGGGTTGAGGGTACTGTGCTAAAAGAGGTGGAGTTATGCAGATCTAAAACGCGTGGATTGCAGCAGCAGCAAGCCGAAAAGTGCAGGCATGTGAGGGATCTAGAGGTTGACAGCATGTCTTCTTAACGGGAGTCCAGGTGGCCATCTCCACAAATGGACTTTTCAGAATCCTTGGGTGGCACCGTAGTCGGAAACCAATTCTGGTTATCGCTTCTCGGCCTTTTGGCTAAGATCAAGTGTAGTATCTGTTCTTATCAGTTTAATATCTGATACGTCCCCTATCTGGGGACCATATATTAAATGGATTTTTAGAACAGGGAGATGGAAAAAGAGCTTGCTCTGTCCACTCCACGCATTGACCTGGTATTGCATTATCTCCAGGACCGGTGCACCCCTTCTTTAATGCAGTTTCTAAAATCAGAAAGAATTGAATTCAATGCTTTTTGTTCATTTTGCTTGTTTGTCGGATTTTGGGATGGACTCTTTGGCTTTGCTTTTCTTCTCCTCATTGGATTTTTCATGTTAAAAGTTGCAGAAGCCAGATGACAAGCTCATTTTGGTTCAACTTCAGCAACTGTGCATTGCATTGCCATGTAATGTAATGTAATGCAATGCTATCTATCTAGCTCTCCCTCTATACTTCCTTTTGGATAAACAGACATATTAGGCAAGCATTTTGGAGCTTTCACCTAAATAACTACAGGTGGTGAGATAAGCTGCACAATATAATTGACCTTTCAGTATATTGTTGCACACACACCATCTATTTAGCAAATGCCCTTGTTATCAACAGCAGCCTTTTAAACTCACCTAAGCTAACAGGTATGTGAGCTGGTTACTCTGCTGCGCTTAAAATTTCTTTTTTGGTTTGCTACACTGCCTTTTCTGAAACGTTGTCTCCCTCTGCTGGAACACTGACTTCTTTCATTTAATGCCTGCAGACTATAAAAGAGAAACCAACCCAAAAAGTTTGGTTGATTAGTCTGTGGCATTCTTTTAAACTGTTGCTTATGGCGGTCTCTGTGAGCTTCTCAGTGACATTCAGCCATCCAGGTATCCCGCCTGCAGTAGACGGAATGTGGCAATGGAACGCTGGCTGCGCGTGTCATAATAGGCTATGAGCCTTTATATACCTGCGCACAGCAGCAGCCACCTTCAGTCTGCTGCTGGACAGCCAGCAGCAGCAGCAGCAGGAGAGGTAATTAATCAGCAACCCTCCTGCTAAGGGTAGACAGCTGCTCGTTCCACCCCCCCCCCCGCCTTAATTGGTTCTCCTCCCTTCCAACGGTGTTGAGGCGGGTGGGAACAGCCGGGGGTTGAGGGTACTGTGCTAAAAGAGGTGGAGTTATGCAGATCTAAAACGCGTGGATTGCAGCAGCAGCAAGCCGAAAAGTGCAGGCATGTGAGGGATCTAGAGGTTGACAGCATGTCTTCTTAACGGGAGTCCAGGTGGCCATCTCCACAAATGGACTTTTCAGAATCCTTGGGTGGCACCGTAGTCGGAAACCAATTCTGGTTATCGCTTCTCGGCCTTTTGGCTAAGATCAAGTGTAGTATCTGTTCTTATCAGTTTAATATCTGATACGTCCCCTATCTGGGGACCATATATTAAATGGATTTTTAGAACAGGGAGATGGAAAAAGAGCTTGCTCTGTCCACTCCACGCATTGACCTGGTATTGCAGTATCTCCAGGACCGGTGCACCCCTTCTTTAATGCAGTTTCTAAAATCAGAAAGAATTGAATTCAATGCTTTTTGTTCATTTTGCTTGTTTGTCGGATTTTGGGATGGACTCTTTGGCTTTGCTTTTCTTCTCCTCATTGGATTTTTCATGTTAAAAGTTGCAGAAGCCAGATGACAAGCTCATTTTGGTTCAACTTCAGCAACTGTGCATTGCATTGCCATGTAATGTAATGTAATGCCATGCTATCTATCTAGCTCTCCCTCTATACTTCCTTTTGGATAAACAGACATATTAGGCAAGCATTTTGGAGCTTTCACCTAAATAACTACAGGTGGTGAGATAAGCTGCACAATATAATTGACCTTTCAGTATATTGTTGCACACACACCATCTATTTAGCAAATGCCCTTGTTATCAACAGCAGCCTTTTAAACTCACCTGAGCTAACAGGTATGTGAGCTGGTTACTCTGCTGCGCTTAAAATTTCTTTTTTGGTTTGCTACAATGCCTTTTCTGAAACGTTGTCTCCCTCTGCTGGAACACTGACTTCTTTCATTTAATGCCTGCAGACTATAAAAGAGAAACCAACCCAAAAAGTTTGGTTGATTAGTCTGTGGCATTCTTTTAAACTGTTGCTTATGGCGGTCTCTGTGAGCTTCTCAGTGACATTCAGCCATCCAGGTATCCCGCCTGCAGTAGACGGAATGTGGCAATGGAACGCTGGCTGCGCGTGTCATAATAGGCTCTGAGCCTTTATATACCTGCGCACAGCAGCAGCCACCTTCAGTCTGCTGCTGGACAGCCAGCAGCAGCAGCAGCAGGAGAGGTAATTAATCAGCAACCCTCCTGCTAAGGGTAGACAGCTGCTCGTTCCACCCCCCCCCCCCGCCTTAATTGGTTCTCCTCCCTTCCAACGGTGTTGAGGCGGATGGGAACAGCCGGGGGTTGAGGGTACTGTGCTAAAAGAGGTGGAGTTATGCAGATCTAAAACGCGTGGATTGCAGCAGCAGCAAGCCGAAAAGTGCAGGCATGTGAGGGATCTAGAGGTTGACAGCATGTCTTCTTAACGGGAGTCCAGGTGGCCATCTCCACAAATGGACTTTTCAGAATCCTTGGGTGGCACCGTAGTCGGAAACCAATTCTGGTTATCGCTTCTCGGCCTTTTGGCTAAGATCAAGTGTAGTATCTGTTCTTATCAGTTTAATATCTGATACGTCCCCTATCTGGGGACCATATATTAAATGGATTTTTAGAACAGGGAGATGGAAAAAGAGCTTGCTCTGTCCACTCCACGCATTGACCTGGTATTGCAGTATCTCCAGGACCGGTGCACCCCTTCTTTAATGCAGTTTCTAAAATCAGAAAGAATTGAATTCAATGCTTTTTGTTCATTTTGCTTGTTTGTCGGATTTTGGGATGGACTCTTTGGCTTTGCTTTTCTTCTCCTCATTGGATTTTTCATGTTAAAAGTTGCAGAAGCCAGATGACAAGCTCATTTTGGTTCAACTTCAGCAACTGTGCATTGCATTGCCATGTAATGTAATGTAATGCAATGCTATCTATCTAGCTCTCCCTCTATACTTCCTTTTGGATAAACAGACATATTAGGCAAGCATTTTGGAGCTTTCACCTAAATAACTACAGGTGGTGAGATAAGCTGCACAATATAATTGACCTTTCAGTATATTGTTGCACACACACCATCTATTTAGCAAATGCCCTTGTTATCAACAGCAGCCTTTTAAACTCACCTGAGCTAACAGGTATGTGAGCTGGTTACTCTGCTGCGCTTAAAATTTCTTTTTTGGTTTGCTACAATGCCTTTTCTGAAACGTTGTCTCCCTCTGCTGGAACACTGACTTCTTTCATTTAATGCCTGCAGACTATAAAAGAGAAACCAACCCAAAAAGTTTGGTTGATTAGTCTGTGGCATTCTTTTAAACTGTTGCTTATGGCGGTCTCTGTGAGCTTCTCAGTGACATTCAGCCATCCAGGTATCCCGCCTGCAGTAGACGGAATGTGGCAATGGAACGCTGGCTGCGCGTGTCATAATAGGCTCTGAGCCTTTATATACCTGCGCACAGCAGCAGCCACCTTCAGTCTGCTGCTGGACAGCCAGCAGCAGCAGCAGCAGGAGAGGTAATTAATCAGCAACCCTCCTGCTAAGGGTAGACAGCTGCTCGTTCCACCCCCCCCCCCGCCTTAATTGGTTCTCCTCCCTTCCAACGGTGTTGAGGCGGGTGGGAACAGCCGGGGGTTGAGGGTACTGTGCTAAAAGAGGTGGAGTTATGCAGATCTAAAACGCGTGGATTGCAGCAGCAGCAAGCCGAAAAGTGCAAGCATGTGAGGGATCTAGAGGTTGACAGCATGTCTTCTTAACGGGAGTTCAGGTGGCCATCTCCACAAATGGACTTTTCAGAATCCTTGGGTGGCACCGTAGTCGGAAACCAATTCTGGTTATCGCTTCTCGGCCTTTTGGCTAAGATCAAGTGTAGTATCTGTTCTTATCAGTTTAATATCTGATACGTCCCCTATCTGGGGACCATATATTAAATGGATTTTTAGAACAGGGAGATGGAAAAAGAGCTTGCTCTGTCCACTCCACGCATTGACCTGGTATTGCAGTATCTCCAGGACCGGTGCACCCCTTCTTTAATGCAGTTTCTAAAATCAGAAAGAATTGAATTCAATGCTTTTTGTTCATTTTGCTTGTTTGTCGGATTTTGGGATGGACTCTTTGGCTTTGCTTTTCTTCTCCTCATTGGATTTTTCATGTTAAAAGTTGCAGAAGCCAGATGACAAGCTCATTTTGGTTCAACTTCAGCAACTGTGCATTGCATTGCCATGTAATGTAATGTAATGCAATGCTATCTATCTAGCTCTCCCTCTATACTTCCTTTTGGATAAACAGACATATTAGGCAAGCATTTTGGAGCTTTCACCTAAATAACTACAGGTGGTGAGATAAGCTGCACAATATAATTGACCTTTCAGTATATTGTTGCACACACACCATCTATTTAGCAAATGCCCTTGTTATCAACAGCAGCCTTTTAAACTCACCTGAGCTAACAGGTATGTGAGCTGGTTACTCTGCTGCGCTTAAAATTTCTTTTTTGGTTTGCTACAATGCCTTTTCTGAAACGTTGTCTCCCTCTGCTGGAACACTGACTTCTTTCATTTAATGCCTGCAGACTATAAAAGAGAAACCAACCCAAAAAGTTTGGTTGATTAGTCTGTGGCATTCTTTTAAACTGTTGCTTATGGCGGTCTCTGTGAGCTTCTCAGTGACATTCAGCCATCCAGGTATCCCGCCTGCAGTAGACGGAATGTGGCAATGGAACGCTGGCTGCGCGTGTCATAATAGGCTCTGAGCCTTTATATACCTGCGCACAGCAGCAGCCACCTTCAGTCTGCTGCTGGACAGCCAGCAGCAGCAGCAGCAGGAGAGGTAATTAATCAGCAACCCTCCTGCTAAGGGTAGACAGCTGCTCGTTCCACCCCCCCCCCACCTTAATTGGTTCTCCTCCCTTCCAACGGTGTTGAGGCGGGTGGGAACAACCGGGGGTTGAGGGTACTGTGCTAAAAGAGGTGGAGTTATGCAGATCTAAAACGCGTGGATTGCAGCAGCAGCAAGCCGAAAAGTGCAGGCATGTGAGGGATCTAGAGGTTGACAGCATGTATTCTTAACGGGAGTCCAGGTGGCCATCTCCACAAATGGACTTTTCAGAATCCTTGGGTGGCACCGTAGTCGGAAACCAATTCTGGTTATCGCTTCTCGGCCTTTTGGCTAAGATCAAGTGTAGTATCTGTTCTTATCAGTTTAATATCTGATACGTCCCCTATCTGGGGACCATATATTAAATGGATTTTTAGAACAGGGAGATGGAAAAAGAGCTTGCTCTGTCCACTCCACGCATTGACCTGGTATTGCAGTATCTCCAGGACCGGTGCACCCCTTCTTTAATGCAGTTTCTAAAATCAGAAAGAATTGAATTCAATGCTTTTTGTTCATTTTGCTTGTTTGTCGGATTTTGGGATGGACTCTTTGGCTTTGCTTTTCTTCTCCTCATTGGATTTTTCATGTTAAAAGTTGCAGAAGCCAGTTGACAAGCTCATTTTGGTTCAACTTCAGCAACTGTGCATTGCATTGCCATGTAATGTAATGTAATGCAATGCTATCTATCTAGCTCTCCCTCTATGCTTCCTTTTGGATAAACAGACATATTAGGCAAGCATTTTGGAGCTTTCACCTAAATAACTACAGGTGGTGAGATAAGCTGCACAATATAATTGACCTTTCAGTATATTGTTGCACACACACCATCTATTTAGCAAATGCCCTTGTTATCAACAGCAGCCTTTTAAACTCACCTGAGCTAACAGGTATGTGAGCTGGTTACTCTGCTGCGCTTAAAATTTCTTTTTTGGTTTGCTACAATGCCTTTTCTGAAACGTTGTCTCCCTCTGCTGGAACACTGACTTCTTTCATTTAATGCCTGCAGACTATAAAAGAGAAACCAACCCAAAAAGTTTGGTTGATTAGTCTGTGGCATTCTTTTAAACTGTTGCTTATGGCGGTCTCTGTGAGCTTCTCAGTGACATTCAGCCATCCAGGTATCCCGCCTGCAGTAGACGGAATGTGGCAATGGAACGCTGGCTGCGCGTGTCATAATAGGCTCTGAGCCTTTATATACCTGCGCACAGCAGCAGCCACCTTCAGTCTGCTGCTGGACAGCCAGCAGCAGCAGCAGCAGGAGAGGTAATTAATCAGCAACCCTCCTGCTAAGGGTAGACAGCTGCTCGTTCCACCCCCCCCCACCTTAATTGGTTCTCCTCCCTTCCAACGGTGTTGAGGCGGGTGGGAACAACCGGGGGTTGAGGGTACTGTGCTAAAAGAGGTGGAGTTATGCAGATCTAAAACGCGTGGATTGCAGCAGCAGCAAGCCGAAAAGTGCAGGCATGTGAGGGATCTAGAGGTTGACAGCATGTCTTCTTAACGGGAGTCCAGGTGGCCATCTCCACAAATGGACTTTTCAGAATCCTTGGGTGGCACCGTAGTCGGAAACCAATTCTGGTTATCGCTTCTCGGCCTTTTGGCTAAGATCAAGTGTAGTATCTGTTCTTATCAGTTTAATATCTGATACGTCCCCTATCTGGGGACCATATATTAAATGGATTTTTAGAACAGGGAGATGGAAAAAGAGCTTGCTCTGTCCACTCCACGCATTGACCTGGTATTGCAGTATCTCCAGGACCGGTGCACCCCTTCTTTAATGCAGTTTCTAAAATCAGAAAGAATTGAATTCAATGCTTTTTGTTCATTTTGCTTGTTTGTCGGATTTTGGGATGGACTCTTTGGCTTTGCTTTTCTTCTCCTCATTGGATTTTTCATGTTAAAAGTTGCAGAAGCCAGTTGACAAGCTCATTTTGGTTCAACTTCAGCAACTGTGCATTGCATTGCCATGTAATGTAATGTAATGCAATGCTATCTATCTAGCTCTCCCTCTATGCTTCCTTTTGGATAAACAGACATATTAGGCAAGCATTTTGGAGCTTTCACCTAAATAACTACAGGTGGTGAGATAAGCTGCACAATATAATTGACCTTTCAGTATATTGTTGCACACACACCATCTATTTAGCAAATGCCCTTGTTATCAACAGCAGCCTTTTAAACTCACCTGAGCTAACAGGTATGTGAGCTGGTTACTCTGCTGCGCTTAAAATTTCTTTTTTGGTTTGCTACAATGCCTTTTCTGAAACGTTGTCTCCCTCTGCTGGAACACTGACTTCTTTCATTTAATGCCTGCAGACTATAAAAGAGAAACCAACCCAAAAAGTTTGGTTGATTAGTCTGTGGCATTCTTTTAAACTGTTGCTTATGGCGGTCTCTGTGAGCTTCTCAGTGACATTCAGCCATCCAGGTATCCCGCCTGCAGTAGACGGAATGTGGCAATGGAACGCTGGCTGCGCGTGTCATAATAGGCTCTGAGCCTTTATATACCTGCGCACAGCAGCAGCCACCTTCAGTCTGCTGCTGGACAGCCAGCAGCAGCAGCAGCAGGAGAGGTAATTAATCAGCAACCCTCCTGCTAAGGGTAGACAGCTGCTCGTTCCACCCCCCCCCCCCCGCCTTAATTGGTTCTCCTCCCTTCCAACGGTGTTGAGGCGGGTGGGAACAGCCGGGGGTTGAGGGTACTGTGCTAAAAGAGGTGGAGTTATGCAGATCTAAAACGCGTGGATTGCAGCAGCAGCAAACCGAAAAGTGCAGGCATGTGAGGGATCTAGAGGTTGACAGCATGTCTTCTTAACGGGAGTCCAGGTGGCCATCTCCACAAATGGACTTTTCAGAATCCTTGGGTGGCACCGTAGTCGGAAACCAATTCTGGTTATCGCTTCTCGGCCTTTTGGCTAAGATCAAGTGTAGTATCTTTCGAAAAGGCGGTTTTGGATGTTGGCCGCCCTAGTAGATTGATACATTATGCACACTGGGGTTTAGGCGCTTGTTAGTACGCCAGGTGGCTAATATAGTCATCTGGTGGAAAGCATGGCCCCCCAGGATCGACGCCATTGGGCCGGGGAAGATCGAAAGCCCGAAGTGTGAAGTGCCCCAGGAGTGGTGACCCTGGGGTGCCTTAACTCACTGGGATTGGGAACCCCACTTGAGTTTATGGCACATTTGCACAAGCACTTCAAATTTTCTTTCTTCGCACACACCCTTATTCCGGGCCTTCTGGCCTTAGGATGGGGAATTTTTCAATTCCCGGTCGAAGGTCCGGGCAGTATTATACTGTGAAACCTTCACTATTTATTTAATTTCTTTGTCACTGTGTGTCCACTTATTCACGTGTGTCACGTCCTACTAGGATTTTGTCGGGATGCGGTTCCCTTACGGGTTCCTCTCTTGGCAGGTTTAGGGGGGGAGTGTGTGGCCATCAGGTTCCGCTCCCCCCTGAACCCCCCTGGCTCTCTTCTTTCGGGAGGAGAGCGTTGTTGGCTCCCCTCTTCCGGGAGGGGAGCACAGTCTTTGGCTCCCAGTGCCTTGCTCGGGTGAGAACTCGGGCAGGTGCTGGGGGTAAGATTGGGTCGCCTCTGGCTTCGGCTGGAGGTGGCTTTTTGTCCCTGTTCCTCGCTGTGGCCTTTTGGCTCGGAGGGACGGGGAATGGTTTGGGGGACCCTTCTCCTTTTGGAGAGGGTTTCAAGAAGACCAGCATCCTAGTGCACTTTTTTTGTGGCACTTGTCACTTTTTTAAGCGCACTCGGGTTTTGTACACGAATTCGGGCTTTCGATAGAAAAAATCTGTTCTTATCAGTTTAATATCTGATACGTCCCCTATCTGGGGACCATATATTAAATGGATTTTTAGAACAGGGAGATGGAAAAAGAGCTTGCTCTGTCCACTCCACGCATTGACCTGGTATTGCAGTATCTCCAGGACCGGTGCACCCCTTCTTTAATGCAGTTTCTAAAATCAGAAAGAATTGAATTCAATGCTTTTTGTTCATTTTGCTTGTTTGTCGGATTTTGGGATGGACTCTTTGGCTTTGCTTTTCTTCTCCTCATTGGATTTTTCATGTTAAAAGTTGCAGAAGCCAGATGACAAGCTCATTTTGGTTCAACTTCAGCAACTGTGCATTGCATTGCCATGTAATGTAATGTAATGCAATGCTATCTATCTAGCTCTCCCTCTATACTTCCTTTTGGATAAACAGACATATTAGGCAAGCATTTTGGAGCTTTCACCTAAATAACTACAGGTGGTGAGATAAGCTGCACAATATAATTGACCTTTCAGTATATTGTTGCACACACACCATCTATTTAGCAAATGCCCTTGTTATCAACAGCAGCCTTTTAAACTCACCTGAGCTAACAGGTATGTGAGCTGGTTACTCTGCTGCGCTTAAAATTTCTTTTTTGGTTTGCTACAATGCCTTTTCTGAAACGTTGTCTCCCTCTGCTGGAACACTGACTTCTTTCATTTAATGCCTGCAGACTATAAAAGAGAAACCAACCCAAAAAGTTTGGTTGATTAGTCTGTGGCATTCTTTTAAACTGTTGCTTATGGCGGTCTCTGTGAGCTTCTCAGTGACATTCAGCCATCCAGGTATCCCGCCTGCAGTAGACGGAATGTGGCAATGGAACGCTGGCTGCGCGTGTCATAATAGGCTCTGAGCCTTTATATACCTGCGCACAGCAGCAGCCACCTTCAGTCTGCTGCTGGACAGCCAGCAGCAGCAGCAGCAGGAGAGGTAATTAATCAGCAACCCTCCTGCTAAGGGTAGACAGCTGCTCGTTCCACCCCCCCCCCGCCTTAATTGGTTCTCCTCCCTTCCAACGGTGTTGAGGCGGGTGGGAACAGCCGGGGGTTGAGGGTACTGTGCTAAAAGAGGTGGAGTTATGCAGATCTAAAACGCGTGGATTGCAGCAGCAGCAAGCCGAAAAGTGCAGGCATGTGAGGGATCTAGAGGTTGACAGCATGTCTTCTTAACGGGAGTCCAGGTGGCCATCTCCCCAAATGGACTTTTCAGAATCCTTGGGTGGCACCGTAGTCGGAAACCAATTCTGGTTATCGCTTCTCGGCCTTTTGGCTAAGATCAAGTGTAGTATCTGTTCTTATCAGTTTAATATCTGATACGTCCCCTATCTGGGGACCATATATTAAATGGATTTTTAGAACAGGGAGATGGAAAAAGAGCTTGCTCTGTCCACTCCACGCATTGACCTGGTATTGCAGTATCTCCAGGACCGGTGCACCCCTTCTTTAATGCAGTTTCTAAAATCAGAAAGAATTGAATTCAATGCTTTTTGTTCATTTTGCTTGTTTGTCGGATTTTGGGATGGACTCTTTGGCTTTGCTTTTCTTCTCCTCATTGGATTTTTCATGTTAAAAGTTGCAGAAGCCAGATGACAAGCTCATTTTGGTTCAACTTCAGCAACTGTGCATTGCATTGCCATGTAATGTAATGTAATGCAATGCTATCTATCTAGCTCTCCCTCTATACTTCCTTTTGGATAAACAGACATATTAGGCAAGCATTTTGGAGCTTTCACCTAAATAACTACAGGTGGTGAGATAAGCTGCACAATATAATTGACCTTTCAGTATATTGTTGCACACACACCATCTATTTAGCAAATGCCCTTGTTATCAACAGCAGCCTTTTAAACTCACCTGAGCTAACAGGTATGTGAGCTGGTTACTCTGCTGCGCTTAAAATTTCTTTTTTGGTTTGCTACAATGCCTTTTCTGAAACGTTGTCTCCCTCTGCTGGAACACTGACTTCTTTCATTTAATGCCTGCAGACTATAAAAGAGAAACCAACCCAAAAAGTTTGGTTGATTAGTCTGTGGCATTCTTTTAAACTGTTGCTTATGGCGGTCTCTGTGAGCTTCTCAGTGACATTCAGCCATCCAGGTATCCCGCCTGCAGTAGACGGAATGTGGCAATGGAACGCTGGCTGCGCGTGTCATAATAGGCTCTGAGCCTTTATATACCTGCGCACAGCAGCAGCCACCTTCAGTCTGCTGCTGGACAGCCAGCAGCAGCAGCAGCAGGAGAGGTAATTAATCAGCAACCCTCCTGCTAAGGGTAGACAGCTGCTCGTTCCACCCCCCCCCCCGCCTTAATTGGTTCTCCTCCCTTCCAACGGTGTTGAGGCGGGTGGGAACAGCCGGGGGTTGAGGGTACTGTGCTAAAAGAGGTGGAGTTATGCAGATCTAAAACGCGTGGATTGCAGCAGCAGCAAGCCGAAAAGTGCAGGCATGTGAGGGATCTAGAGGTTGACAGCATGTCTTCTTAACGGGAGTCCAGGTGGCCATCTCCACAAATGGACTTTTCAGAATCCTTGGGTGGCACCGTAGTCGGAAACCAATTCTGGTTATCGCTTCTCGGCCTTTTGGCTAAGATCAAGTGTAGTATCTGTTCTTATCAGTTTAATATCTGATACGTCCCCTATCTGGGGACCATATATTAAATGGATTTTTAGAACAGGGAGATGGAAAAAGAGCTTGCTCTGTCCACTCCACGCATTGACCTGGTATTGCAGTATCTCCAGGACCGGTGCACCCCTTCTTTAATGCAGTTTCTAAAATCAGAAAGAATTGAATTCAATGCTTTTTGTTCATTTTGCTTGTTTGTCGGATTTTGGGATGGACTCTTTGGCTTTGCTTTTCTTCTCCTCATTGGATTTTTCATGTTAAAAGTTGCAGAAGCCAGATGACAAGCTCATTTTGGTTCAACTTCAGCAACTGTGCATTGCATTGCCATGTAATGTAATGTAATGCAATGCTATCTATCTAGCTCTCCCTCTATACTTCCTTTTGGATAAACAGACATATTAGGCAAGCATTTTGGAGCTTTCACCTAAATAACTACAGGTGGTGAGATAAGCTGCACAATATAATTGACCTTTCAGTATATTGTTGCACACACACCATCTATTTAGCAAATGCCCTTGTTATCAACAGCAGCCTTTTAAACTCACCTGAGCTAACAGGTATGTGAGCTGGTTACTCTGCTGCGCTTAAAATTTCTTTTTTGGTTTGCTACAATGCCTTTTCTGAAACGTTGTCTCCCTCTGCTGGAACACTGACTTCTTTCATTTAATGCCTGCAGACTATAAAAGAGAAACCAACCCAAAAAGTTTGGTTGATTAGTCTGTGGCATTCTTTTAAACTGTTGCTTATGGCGGTCTCTGTGAGCTTCTCAGTGACATTCAGCCATCCAGGTATCCCGCCTGCAGTAGACGGAATGTGGCAATGGAACGCTGGCTGCGCGTGTCATAATAGGCTCTGAGCCTTTATATACCTGCGCACAGCAGCAGCCACCTTCAGTCTGCTGCTGGACAGCCAGCAGCAGCAGCAGCAGGAGAGGTAATTAATCAGCAACCCTCCTGCTAAGGGTAGACAGCTGCTCGTTCCACCCCCCCCCGCCTTAATTGGTTCTCCTCCCTTCCAACGGTGTTGAGGCGGGTGGGAACAGCCGGGGGTTGAGGGTACTGTGCTAAAAGAGGTGGAGTTATGCAGATCTAAAACGCGTGGATTGCAGCAGCAGCAAGCCGAAAAGTGCAGGCATGTGAGGGATCTAGAGGTTGACAGCATGTCTTCTTAACGGGAGTCCAGGTGGCCATCTCCACAAATGGACTTTTCAGAATCCTTGGGTGGCACCGTAGTCGGAAACCAATTCTGGTTATCGCTTCTCGGCCTTTTGGCTAAGATCAAGTGTAGTATCTGTTCTTATCAGTTTAATATCTGATACGTCCCCTATCTGGGGACCATATATTAAATGGATTTTTAGAACAGGGAGATGGAAAAAGAGCTTGCTCTGTCCACTCCACGCATTGACCTGGTATTGCAGTATCTCCAGGACCGGTGCACCCCTTCTTTAATGCAGTTTCTAAAATCAGAAAGAATTGAATTCAATGCTTTTTGTTCATTTTGCTTGTTTGTCGGATTTTGGGATGGACTCTTTGGCTTTGCTTTTCTTCTCCTCATTGGATTTTTCATGTTAAAAGTTGCAGAAGCCAGATGACAAGCTCATTTTGGTTCAACTTCAGCAACTGTGCATTGCATTGCCATGTAATGTAATGTAATGCAATGCTATCTATCTAGCTCTCCCTCTATACTTCCTTTTGGATAAACAGACATATTAGGCAAGCATTTTGGAGCTTTCACCTAAATAACTACAGGTGGTGAGATAAGCTGCACAATATAATTGACCTTTCAGTATATTGTTGCACACACACCATCTATTTAGCAAATGCCCTTGTTATCAACAGCAGCCTTTTAAACTCACCTGAGCTAACAGGTATGTGAGCTGGTTACTCTGCTGCGCTTAAAATTTCTTTTTTGGTTTGCTACAATGCCTTTTCTGAAACGTTGTCTCCCTCTGCTGGAACACTGACTTCTTTCATTTAATGCCTGCAGACTATAAAAGAGAAACCAACCCAAAAAGTTTGGTTGATTAGTCTGTGGCATTCTTTTAAACTGTTGCTTATGGCGGTCTCTGTGAGCTTCTCAGTGACATTCAGCCATCCAGGTATCCCGCCTGCAGTAGACGGAATGTGGCAATGGAACGCTGGCTGCGCGTGTCATAATAGGCTCTGAGCCTTTATATACCTGCGCACAGCAGCAGCCACCTTCAGTCTGCTGCTGGACAGCCAGCAGCAGCAGCAGCAGGAGAGGTAATTAATCAGCAACCCTCCTGCTAAGGGTAGACAGCTGCTCGTTCCACCCCCCCCCCCCGCCTTAATTGGTTCTCCTCCCTTCCAACGGTGTTGAGGCGGGTGGGAACAGCCGGGGGTTGAGGGTACTGTGCTAAAAGAGGTGGAGTTATGCAGATCTAAAACGCGTGGATTGCAGCAGCAGCAAGCCGAAAAGTGCAGGCATGTGAGGGATCTAGAGGTTGACAGCATGTCTTCTTAACGGGAGTCCAGGTGGCCATCTCCACAAATGGACTTTTCAGAATCCTTGGGTGGCACCGTAGTCGGAAACCAATTCTGGTTATCGCTTCTCGGCCTTTTGGCTAAGATCAAGTGTAGTATCTGTTCTTATCAGTTTAATATCTGATACGTCCCCTATCTGGGGACCATATATTAAATGGATTTTTAGAACAGGGAGATGGAAAAAGAGCTTGCTCTGTCCACTCCACGCATTGACCTGGTATTGCAGTATCTCCAGGACCGGTGCACCCCTTCTTTAATGCAGTTTCTAAAATCAGAAAGAATTGAATTCAATGCTTTTTGTTCATTTTGCTTGTTTGTCGGATTTTGGGATGGACTCTTTGGCTTTGCTTTTCTTCTCCTCATTGGATTTTTCATGTTAAAAGTTGCAGAAGCCAGATGACAAGCTCATTTTGGTTCAACTTCAGCAACTGTGCATTGCATTGCCATGTAATGTAATGTAATGCAATGCTATCTATCTAGCTCTCCCTCTATACTTCCTTTTGGATAAACAGACATATTAGGCAAGCATTTTGGAGCTTTCACCTAAATAACTACAGGTGGTGAGATAAGCTGCACAATATAATTGACCTTTCAGTATATTGTTGCACACACACCATCTATTTAGCAAATGCCCTTGTTATCAACAGCAGCCTTTTAAACTCACCTGAGCTAACAGGTATGTGAGCTGGTTACTCTGCTGCGCTTAAAATTTCTTTTTGGTTTGCTACAATGCCTTTTCTGAAACGTTGTCTCCCTCTGCTGGAACACTGACTTCTTTCATTTAATGCCTGCAGACTATAAAAGAGAAACCAACCCAAAAAGTTTGGTTGATTAGTCTGTGGCATTCTTTTAAACTGTTGCTTATGGCGGTCTCTGTGAGCTTCTCAGTGACATTCAGCCATCCAGGTATCCCGCCTGCAGTAGACGGAATGTGGCAATGGAACGCTGGCTGCGCGTGTCATAATAGGCTCTGAGCCTTTATATACCTGCGCACAGCAGCAGCCACCTTCAGTCTGCTGCTGGACAGCCAGCAGCAGCAGCAGCAGGAGAGGTAATTAATCAGCAACCCTCCTGCTAAGGGTAGACAGCTGCTCGTTCCACCCCCCCCCGCCTTAATTGGTTCTCCTCCCTTCCAACGGTGTTGAGGCGGGTGGGAACAGCCGGGGGTTGAGGGTACTGTGCTAAAAGAGGTGGAGTTATGCAGATCTAAAACGCGTGGATTGCAGCAGCAGCAAGCCGAAAAGTGCAGGCATGTGAGGGATCTAGAGGTTGACAGCATGTCTTCTTAACGGGAGTCCAGGTGGCCATCTCCACAAATGGACTTTTCAGAATCCTTGGGTGGCACCGTAGTCGGAAACCAATTCTGGTTATCGCTTCTCGGCCTTTTGGCTAAGATCAAGTGTAGTATCTGTTCTTATCAGTTTAATATCTGATACGTCCCCTATCTGGGGACCATATATTAAATGGATTTTTAGAACAGGGAGATGGAAAAAGAGCTTGCTCTGTCCACTCCACGCATTGACCTGGTATTGCAGTATCTCCAGGACCGGTGCACCCCTTCTTTAATGCAGTTTCTAAAATCAGAAAGAATTGAATTCAATGCTTTTTGTTCATTTTGCTTGTTTGTCGGATTTTGGGATGGACTCTTTGGCTTTGCTTTTCTTCTCCTCATTGGATTTTTCATGTTAAAAGTTGCAGAAGCCAGATGACAAGCTCATTTTGGTTCAACTTCAGCAACTGTGCATTGCATTGCCATGTAATGTAATGTAATGCAATGCTATCTATCTAGCTCTCCCTCTATACTTCCTTTTGGATAAACAGACATATTAGGCAAGCATTTTGGAGCTTTCACCTAAATAACTACAGGTGGTGAGATAAGCTGCACAATATAATTGACCTTTCAGTATATTGTTGCACACACACCATCTATTTAGCAAATGCCCTTGTTATCAACAGCAGCCTTTTAAACTCACCTGAGCTAACAGGTATGTGAGCTGGTTACTCTGCTGCGCTTAAAATTTCTTTTTTGGTTTGCTACAATGCCTTTTCTGAAACGTTGTCTCCCTCTGCTGGAACACTGACTTCTTTCATTTAATGCCTGCAGACTATAAAAGAGAAACCAACCCAAAAAGTTTGGTTGATTAGTCTGTGGCATTCTTTTAAACTGTTGCTTATGGCGGTCTCTGTGAGCTTCTCAGTGACATTCAGCCATCCAGGTATCCCGCCTGCAGTAGACGGAATGTGGCAATGGAACGCTGGCTGCGCGTGTCATAATAGGCTCTGATCCTTTATATACCTGCGCACAGCAGCAGCCACCTTCAGTCTGCTGCCTGACAGCCAGCAGCAGCAGCAGCAGGAGAGGTAATTAATTAGCAACCCTCCTGCTAAGGGTAGACAGCTGCTCGTTCCACCCCCCCCCCCGCCTTAATTGGTTCTCCTCCCTTCCAACGGTGTTGAGGCGGGTGGGAACAGCCGGGGGTTGAGGGTACTGTGCTAAAAGAGGTGGAGTTATGCAGATCTAAAACGCGTGGATTGCAGCAGCAGCAAGCCGAAAAGTGCAGGCATGTGAGGGATCTAGAGGTTGACAGCATGTCTTCTTAACGGGAGTCCAGGTGGCCATCTCCACAAATGGACTTTTCAGAATCCTTGGGTGGCACCGTAGTCGGAAACCAATTCTGGTTATCGCTTCTCGGCCTTTTGGCTAAGATCAAGTGTAGTATCTGTTCTTATCAGTTTAATATCTGATACGTCCCCTATCTGGGGACCATATATTAAATGGATTTTTAGAACAGGGAGATGGAAAAAGAGCTTGCTCTGTCCACTCCACGCATTGACCTGGTATTGCAGTATCTCCAGGACCGGTGCACCCCTTCTTTAATGCAGTTTCTAAAATCAGAAAGAATTGAATTCAATGCTTTTTGTTCATTTGGCTTGTTTCTCGGATTTTGGGATGGACTCTTTGGCTTTGCTTTTCTTCTCCTCATTGGATTTTTCATGTTAAAAGTTGCAGAAGCCAGATGACAAGCTCATTTTGGTTCAACTTCAGCAACTGTGCATTGCATTGCCATGTAATGTAATGTAATGCAATGCTATCTATCTAGCTCTCCCTCTATACTTCCTTTTGGATAAACAGACATATTAGGCAAGCATTTTGGAGCTTTCACCTAAATAACTACAGGTGGTGAGATAAGCTGCACAATATAATTGACCTTTCAGTATATTGTTGCACACACACCATCTATTTAGCAAATGCCCTTGTTATCAACAGCAGCCTTTTAAACTCACCTGAGCTAACAGGTATGTGAGCTGGTTACTCTGCTGCGCTTAAAATTTCTTTTTTGGTTTGCTACAATGCCTTTTCTGAAACGTTGTCTCCCTCTGCTGGAACACTGACTTCTTTCATTTAATGCCTGCAGACTATAAAAGAGAAACCAACCCAAAAAGTTTGGTTGATTAGTCTGTGGCATTCTTTTAAACTGTTGCTTATGGCGGTCTCTGTGAGCTTCTCAGTGACATTCAGCCATCCAGGTATCCCGCCTGCAGTAGACGGAATGTGGCAATGGAACGCTGGCTGCGCGTGTCATAATAGGCTCTGAGCCTTTATATACCTGCGCACAGCAGCAGCCACCTTCAGTCTGCTGCTGGACAGCCAGCAGCAGCAGCAGCAGGAGAGGTAATTAATCAGCAACCCTCCTGCTAAGGGTAGACAGCTGCTCGTTCCACCCCCCCCCCCCCGCCTTAATTGGTTCTCCTCCCTTCCAACGGTGTTGAGGCGGGTGGGAACAGCCGGGGGTTGAGGGTACTGTGCTAAAAGAGGTGGAGTTATGCAGATCTAAAACGCGTGGATTGCAGCAGCAGCAAGCCGAAAAGTGCAGGCATGTGAGGGATCTAGAGGTTGACAGCATGTCTTCTTAACGGGAGTCCAGGTGGCCATCTCCACAAATGGACTTTTCAGAATCTTTGGGTGGCACCGTAGTCGGAAACCAATTCTGGTTATCGCTTCTCGGCCTTTTGGCTAAGATCAAGTGTAGTATCTGTTCTTATCAGTTTAATATCTGATACGTCCCCTATCTGGGGACCATATATTAAATGGATTTTTAGAACAGGGAGATGGAAAAAGAGCTTGCTCTGTCCACTCCACGCATTGACCTGGTATTGCAGTATCTCCAGGACCGGTGCACCCCTTCTTTAATGCAGTTTCTAAAATCAGAAAGAATTGAATTCAATGCTTTTTGTTCATTTTGCTTGTTTGTCGGATTTTGGGATGGACTCTTTGGCTTTGCTTTTCTTCTCCTCATTGGATTTTTCATGTTAAAAGTTGCAGAAGCCAGATGACAAGCTCATTTTGGTTCAACTTCAGCAACTGTGCATTGCATTGCCATGTAATGTAATGTAATGCAATGCTATCTATCTAGCTCTCCCTCTATACTTCCTTTTGGATAAACAGACATATTAGGCAAGCATTTTGGAGCTTTCACCTAAATAACTACAGGTGGTGAGATAAGCTGCACAATATAATTGACCTTTCAGTATATTGTTGCACACACACCATCTATTTAGCAAATGCCCTTGTTATCAACAGCAGCCTTTTAAACTCACCTGAGCTAACAGGTATGTGAGCTGGTTACTCTGCTGCGCTTAAAATTTCTTTTTTGGTTTGCTACAATGCCTTTTCTGAAACGTTGTCTCCCTCTGCTGGAACACTGACTTCTTTCATTTAATGCCTGCAGACTATAAAAGAGAAACCAACCCAAAAAGTTTGGTTGATTAGTCTGTGGCATTCTTTTAAACTGTTGCTTATGGCGGTCTCTGTGAGCTTCTCAGTGACATTCAGCCATCCAGGTATCCCGCCTGCAGTAGACGGAATGTGGCAATGGAACGCTGGCTGCGCGTGTCATAATAGGCTCTGAGCCTTTATATACCTGCGCACAGCAGCAGCCACCTTCAGTCTGCTGCTGGACAGCCAGCAGCAGCAGCAGCAGGAGAGGTAATTAATCAGCAACCCTCCTGCTAAGGGTAGACAGCTGCTCGTTCCACCCCCCCCCCCCCGCCTTAATTGGTTCTCCTCCCTTCCAACGGTGTTGAGGCGGGTGGGAACAGCCGGGGGTTGAGGGTACTGTGCTAAAAGAGGTGGAGTTATGCAGATCTAAAACGCGTGGATTGCAGCAGCAGCAAGCCGAAAAGTGCAGGCATGTGAGGGATCTAGAGGTTGACAGCATGTCTTCTTAACGGGAGTCCAGGTGGCCATCTCCACAAATGGACTTTTCAGAATCCTTGGGTGGCACCGTAGTCGGAAACCAATTCTGGTTATCGCTTCTCGGCCTTTTGGCTAAGATCAAGTGTAGTATCTGTTCTTATCAGTTTAATATCTGATACGTCCCCTATCTGGGGACCATATATTAAATGGATTTTTAGAACAGGGAGATGGAAAAAGAGCTTGCTCTGTCCACTCCACGCATTGACCTGGTATTGCAGTATCTCCAGGACCGGTGCACCCCTTCTTTAATGCAGTTTCTAAAATCAGAAAGAATTGAATTCAATGCTTTTTGTTCATTTTGCTTGTTTGTCGGATTTTGGGATGGACTCTTTGGCTTTGCTTTTCTTCTCCTCATTGGATTTTTCATGTTAAAAGTTGCAGAAGCCAGATGACAAGCTCATTTTGGTTCAACTTCAGCAACTGTGCATTGCATTGCCATGTAATGTAATGTAATGCAATGCTATCTATCTAGCTCTCCCTCTATACTTCCTTTTGGATAAACAGACATATTAGGCAAGCATTTTGGAGCTTTCACCTAAATAACTACAGGTGGTGAGATAAGCTGCACAATATAATTGACCTTTCAGTATATTGTTGCACACACACCATCTATTTAGCAAATGCCCTTGTTATCAACAGCAGCCTTTTAAACTCACCTGAGCTAACAGGTATGTGAGCTGGTTACTCTGCTGCGCTTAAAATTTCTTTTTTGGTTTGCTACAATGCCTTTTCTGAAACGTTGTCTCCCTCTGCTGGAACACTGACTTCTTTCATTTAATGCCTGCAGACTATAAAAGAGAAACCAACCCAAAAAGTTTGGTTGATTAGTCTGTGGCATTCTTTTAAACTGTTGCTTATGGCGGTCTCTGTGAGCTTCTCAGTGACATTCAGCCATCCAGGTATCCCGCCTGCAGTAGACGGAATGTGGCAATGGAACGCTGGCTGCGCGTGTCATAATAGGCTCTGAGCCTTTATATACCTGCGCACAGCAGCAGCCACCTTCAGTCTGCTGCTGGACAGCCAGCAGCAGCAGCAGCAGGAGAGGTAATTAATCAGCAACCCTCCTGCTAAGGGTAGACAGCTGCTCGTTCCACCCCCCCCCGCCTTAATTGGTTCTCCTCCCTTCCAACGGTGTTGAGGCGGGTGGGAACAGCCGGGGGTTGAGGGTACTGTGCTAAAAGAGGTGGAGTTATGCAGATCTAAAACGCGTGGATTGCAGCAGCAGCAAGCCGAAAAGTGCAGGCATGTGAGGGATCTAGAGGTTGACAGCATGTCTTCTTAACGGGAGTCCAGGTGGCCATCTCCACAAATGGACTTTTCAGAATCCTTGGGTGGCACCGTAGTCGGAAACCAATTCTGGTTATCGCTTCTCGGCCTTTTGGCTAAGATCAAGTGTAGTATCTGTTCTTATCAGTTTAATATCTGATACGTCCCCTATCTGGGGACCATATATTAAATGGATTTTTAGAACAGGGAGATGGAAAAAGAGCTTGCTCTGTCCACTCCACGCATTGACCTGGTATTGCAGTATCTCCAGGACCGGTGCACCCCTTCTTTAATGCAGTTTCTAAAATCAGAAAGAATTGAATTCAATGCTTTTTGTTCATTTTGCTTGTTTGTCGGATTTTGGGATGGACTCTTTGGCTTTGCTTTTCTTCTCCTCATTGGATTTTTCATGTTAAAAGTTGCAGAAGCCAGATGACAAGCTCATTTTGGTTCAACTTCAGCAACTGTGCATTGCATTGCCATGTAATGTAATGTAATGCAATGCTATCTATCTAGCTCTCCCTCTATACTTCCTTTTGGATAAACAGACATATTAGGCAAGCATTTTGGAGCTTTCACCTAAATAACTACAGGTGGTGAGATAAGCTGCACAATATAATTGACCTTTCAGTATATTGTTACACACACACCATCTATTTAGCAAATGCCCTTGTTATCAACAGCAGCCTTTTAAACTCACCTGAGCTAACAGGTATGTGAGCTGGTTACTCTGCTGCGCTTAAAATTTCTTTTTTGGTTTGCTACAATGCCTTTTCTGAAACGTTGTCTCCCTCTGCTGGAACACTGACTTCTTTCATTTAATGCCTGCAGACTATAAAAGAGAAACCAACCCAAAAAGTTTGGTTGATTAGTCTGTGGCATTCTTTTAAACTGTTGCTTATGGCGGTCTCTGTGAGCTTCTCAGTGACATTCAGCCATCCAGGTATCCCGCCTGCAGTAGACGGAATGTGGCAATGGAACGCTGGCTGCGCGTGTCATAATAGGCTCTGAGCCTTTATATACCTGCGCACAGCAGCAGCCACCTTCAGTCTGCTGCTGGACAGCCAGCAGCAGCAGCAGCAGGAGAGGTAATTAATCAGCAACCCTCCTGCTAAGGGTAGACAGCTGCTCGTTCCACCCCCCCCCCCGCCTTAATTGGTTCTCCTCCCTTCCAACGGTGTTGAGGCGGGTGGGAACAGCCGGGGGTTGAGGGTACTGTGCTAAAAGAGGTGGAGTTATGCAGATCTAAAACGCGTGGATTGCAGCAGCAGCAAGCCGAAAAGTGCAGGCATGTGAGGGATCTAGAGGTTGACAGCATGTCTTCTTAACGGGAGTCCAGGTGGCCATCTCCACAAATGGACTTTTCAGAATCCTTGGGTGGCACCGTAGTCGGAAACCAATTCTGGTTATCGCTTCTCGGCCTTTTGGCTAAGATCAAGTGTAGTATCTGTTCTTATCAGTTTAATATCTGATACGTCCCCTATCTGGGGACCATATATTAAATGGATTTTTAGAACAGGGAGATGGAAAAAGAGCTTGCTCTGTCCACTCCACGCATTGACCTGGTATTGCAGTATCTCCAGGACCGGTGCACCCCTTCTTTAATGCAGTTTCTAAAATCAGAAAGAATTGAATTCAATGCTTTTTGTTCATTTTGCTTGTTTGTCGGATTTTGGGATGGACTCTTTGGCTTTGCTTTTCTTCTCCTCATTGGATTTTTCATGTTAAAAGTTGCAGAAGCCAGATGACAAGCTCATTTTGGTTCAACTTCAGCAACTGTGCATTGCATTGCCATGTAATGTAATGTAATGCAATGCTATCTATCTAGCTCTCCCTCTATACTTCCTTTTGGATAAACAGACATATTAGGCAAGCATTTTGGAGCTTTCACCTAAATAACTACAGGTGGTGAGATAAGCTGCACAATATAATTGACCTTTCAGTATATTGTTGCACACACACCATCTATTTAGCAAATGCCCTTGTTATCAACAGCAGCCTTTTAAACTCACCTGAGCTAACAGGTATGTGAGCTGGTTACTCTGCTGCGCTTAAAATTTCTTTTTTGGTTTGCTACAATGCCTTTTCTGAAACGTTGTCTCCCTCTGCTGGAACACTGACTTCTTTCATTTAATGCCTGCAGACTATAAAAGAGAAACCAACCCAAAAAGTTTGGTTGATTAGTCTGTGGCATTCTTTTAAACTGTTGCTTATGGCGGTCTCTGTGAGCTTCTCAGTGACATTCAGCCATCCAGGTATCCCGCCTGCAGTAGACGGAATGTGGCAATGGAACGCTGGCTGCGCGTGTCATAATAGGCTCTGAGCCTTTATATACCTGCGCACAGCAGCAGCCACCTTCAGTCTGCTGCTGGACAGCCAGCAGCAGCAGCAGCAGGAGAGGTAATTAATCAGCAACCCTCCTGCTAAGGGTAGACAGCTGCTCGTTCCACCCCCCCCCCGCCTTAATTGGTTCTCCTCCCTTCCAACGGTGTTGAGGCGGGTGGGAACAGCCGGGGGTTGAGGGTACTGTGCTAAAAGAGGTGGAGTTATGCAGATCTAAAACGCGTGGATTGCAGCAGCAGCAAGCCGAAAAGTGCAGGCATGTGAGGGATCTAGAGGTTGACAGCATGTCTTCTTAACGGGAGTCCAGGTGGCCATCTCCACAAATGGACTTTTCAGAATCCTTGGGTGGCACCGTAGTCGGAAACCAATTCTGGTTATCGCTTCTCGGCCTTTTGGCTAAGATCAAGTGTAGTATCTGTTCTTATCAGTTTAATATCTGATACGTCCCCTATCTGGGGACCATATATTAAATGGATTTTTAGAACAGGGAGATGGAAAAAGAGCTTGCTCTGTCCACTCCACGCATTGACCTGGTATTGCAGTATCTCCAGGACCGGTGCACCCCTTCTTTAATGCAGTTTCTAAAATCAGAAAGAATTGAATTCAATGCTTTTTGTTCATTTTGCTTGTTTGTCGGATTTTGGGATGGACTCTTTGGCTTTGCTTTTCTTCTCCTCATTGGATTTTTCATGTTAAAAGTTGCAGAAGCCAGATGACAAGCTCATTTTGGTTCAACTTCAGCAACTGTGCATTGCATTGCCATGTAATGTAATGTAATGCAATGCTATCTATCTAGCTCTCCCTCTATACTTCCTTTTGGATAAACAGACATATTAGGCAAGCATTTTGGAGCTTTCACCTAAATAACTACAGGTGGTGAGATAAGCTGCACAATATAATTGACCTTTCAGTATATTGTTGCACACACACCATCTATTTAGCAAATGCCCTTGTTATCAACAGCAGCCTTTTAAACTCACCTGAGCTAACAGGTATGTGAGCTGGTTACTCTGCTGCGCTTAAAATTTCTTTTTTGGTTTGCTACAATGCCTTTTCTGAAACGTTGTCTCCCTCTGCTGGAACACTGACTTCTTTCATTTAATGCCTGCAGACTATAAAAGAGAAACCAACCCAAAAAGTTTGGTTGATTAGTCTGTGGCATTCTTTTAAACTGTTGCTTATGGCGGTCTCTGTGAGCTTCTCAGTGACATTCAGCCATCCAGGTATCCCGCCTGCAGTAGACGGAATGTGGCAATGGAACGCTGGCTGCGCGTGTCATAATAGGCTCTGAGCCTTTATATACCTGCGCACAGCAGCAGCCACCTTCAGTCTGCTGCTGGACAGCCAGCAGCAGCAGCAGCAGGAGAGGTAATTAATCAGCAACCCTCCTGCTAAGGGTAGACAGCTGCTCGTTCCACCCCCCCCCGCCTTAATTGGTTCTCCCTTCCAACGGTGTTGAGGCGGGTGGGAACAGCCGGGGGTTGAGGGTACTGTGCTAAAAGAGGTGGAGTTATGCAGATCTAAAACGCGTGGATTGCAGCAGCAGCAAGCCGAAAAGTGCAGGCATGTGAGGGATCTAGAGGTTGACAGCATGTCTTCTTAACGGGAGTCCAGGTGGCCATCTCCACAAATGGACTTTTCAGAATCCTTGGGTGGCACCGTAGTCGGAAACCAATTCTGGTTATCGCTTCTCGGCCTTTTGGCTAAGATCAAGTGTAGTATCTGTTCTTATCAGTTTAATATCTGATACGTCCCCTATCTGGGGACCATATATTAAATGGATTTTTAGAACAGGGAGATGGAAAAAGAGCTTGCTCTGTCCACTCCACGCATTGACCTGGTATTGCAGTATCTCCAGGACCGGTGCACCCCTTCTTTAATGCAGTTTCTAAAATCAGAAAGAATTGAATTCAATGCTTTTTGTTCATTTTGCTTGTTTGTCGGATTTTGGGATGGACTCTTTGGTAGAGATGAGCGGTGTTCGACTAGAACTGTTCGCCAATCTCAAATTCGAGCTGTTTTGGGCGGTGTTCGAGTTGTTCGACGAACCCGAACGATTTGCAAAAAATTCGGCTGTTCGAGGTTATGTTCGATAACTGTTCGTGCACCAAAAGCGTGTCCTGCATGTCTGGCGCTATTTAGAGCACCAATCATGCAGGGATTGTCTGCCACTCACTGTAATGCCACAGCCATGGTGGTTGTGGCATTACAGTGATTGCCCAAATCGATGGGAACAGTGCCAACAGTGAAACATGAAAAGCCGGCAATTCAGCAGCGGCATACACCGGTACCCGACAATTTAGAACCGAAAGAATAGAGCTTCACACATAGATTAGATAGATATAAACATGTCAGCCACATATATACGAAGTACAGTGAAAGTGCTGCTTACTGTACTTGTCATTTAGCGTAAAGGATTTATCAAAAAAAATAATAGTGTTTTCATGCACCGTCTCTTTAAAAAAGCCGGCCGGCAATTCAGCAGCGGTACCCGACAATTTATAACAGACAGAATAGAGCATCATACATAGATTAGATAGATAGAAACATGTCAGCCACATATATACGAAGTACAGTGACAGTGTTGCTTACTGTACTTGTCATTTAGCGTAAAGGATTTATCAAAAAAAATAATAGTGTTTTCATGCACTGTCTCTTTAAAAAAGCCGGCCGGCAATTCAGCATCTGTACCCGACAATTTATAACAGACAGAATAGAGCTTCACACATAGATTAGATAGATATAAACATGTCAGCCACATATATACGAAGTACAGTGATAGTGTTGCTTACTGTACTTGTCATTTAGCGTAAAGGATTTATCAAAAAAAATAATTGTGTTTTCATGCACCGTCTCTTTAAAAAAGCCGGCCGGCAATTCAGCATCTGTACCCGACAATTTATAACAGACAGAATAGAGCTTCACACATAGATTAGATAGATAGAAACATGTCAGTCACATATATATGAAGTACAGTGATAGTGTTGGTTACTGTACTTGTCATTTAGTATTAAAATAAAGGATTTATTATTAAAAAAATTGGCGTGGGGTTCCCCTTAATTTTAGGCTCTAGCGGAGGTTAAGCAGACGGCTGGGGCAGATGTTTGAAGCCTGGGAAGGGGGTAATACCCATGGAGCTTCCCAGGCTACTAATATCAGCCCCCAGCTGAATACATAGCCTTTACTAGCTATTAAAATGGGGGACCCCCCCAAAAAAATGACGTGGGGTCCCCCCTAATTTAATAGCTAGCAAAGGCTAGGCAGACAGCTGGGGGCTGATATTAATAGCCCAGGAAGGGAGCCATGAATATTGGCCCCCTCCCAGGCTAGAAACACCAGCCGTCAGCCGCCCCAGAAATGGCGCATTCATAGGATGCGCCAATTCTGGCACTTAGCCTCGCTCTTCCACGCTGCCCTGGTGCGGTGGCAGGGGGTAATAGGGTTGGGGTTGATGTCAGCTTATAATGCCAGCTGACATCAAGCCCAGGTTAGTAATGGAGAGGCGTCTATAAGACACCCCCATTACTAACCCCATAGTCAAAGTTAAAAAAAACACAAACACCCAGAATAAAGTCCTTTAATTGAAATAAAGACACAATCCTTTATTGTTCTAAATTAAACCATACTTACCGTCACGCCCATTCCAGCTGAAGCCAACGATCTCCTGCAATAAAAGAAAAATAATAAAGCAACCTCATCCTTACCTTTCCATGGTTCCCACGACAGCTTCAGCTCTGCTACATCGAGATGACAGGCTGGACCGCAGCAGAACGCTGCCATCCAGCCTCTCATCCCGCAGACACTGAGAAGCGCAGGCTTACTTGCGCTGCTCAGCGTCTCTCTGTGACGACATCCAGATGAGCCGAGTTCATGTCCAATGAACTCGGCTCACCTCATGCACGTCACTGACAGCGTGGGAAAATTCTCACGCTGAAGCGCTGATTGCAGGAGAATTTTCCCACGCTGTCAGTGACGTGCATAAGGTGAGCTCATGTCCAATGAACTCAGCTCACCTCCTGCATGTCACTGACAGCGTGGGAGAATTCTCCTGCACTCAGCGCTTCAGTGTGAGAATTCTCCCACGCTGAAGCGGTGAGTGCAGGAGAATTTTCCCACGCTGTCAGTGACGTGCATGAGGTGAGCCGAGTTCATTGGACATTAACTCGGCTCATCTGGATGCCCTCACAGAGAGACACTGTGGAGCGCAAGCAAGCCTGCGCTTCTCAGTGTCTGCGGGATGACAGGCAGGATGGCAGCGTTCTGCTGCGGTCCAGCCTGTCATCTCGATGTAGCAGAGCTGAAGCTGTCATGGGAACCATGGAAAGGTAAGGATGATGTTGCTTTATTATTTTTCTTTTATTTCAGGAGATCGTTGGCTTCAGCTGGAATGGGCGTGATGGTAAGTATGGTTTAATTTAGAACAATAAAGAATTGTGTGTTTATTTCAATTAAAGGACTTTTTTCTGGGTGTTGTGTTTTTTTTAAATACTTTACTAGAAATTCATGGTGGTCATGTCTAATATTGGCGTGACCCCATGAATTTCGGGCTTAGGGCCAGCTGATAATGCCAAGCTGGCCCTAACCCCTTTATTACCCAGTGAGCCACCGCATCAGGGCCCTGGATGAGTTGGGTACAGCGCCAGAAGATGGCGCTTCTATGAACGCGCCATTTTCCGGGGTGGCTGCGGACTGCATATTGCAGCGGGGGTGGCCCAGAAAGCTTGGGCCTCCCTGCGCTGCGGATTCCAGCCCCCAGCTGCCTAGTTGTACCTGGCTGGACACAAAAACAGGGCGAAGCCCCACGTCAATTTTCTTTAAATTATTTCATGAAATAATTAAGAAAAAAAGGGCTTCCCTATATTGTTGTGTCCGGCCAGGTACAAATAGGCAGCTGGTGGTTGGGGGCAGCCCGTTCCTGTCTGCTGTACCTGGCTGGACACAAATATAGTGCGAAGCCCCACGTCAATTTTTTTTTAATTATTTCATGAATTTCCTGAAATAATTTAAAAAAATTGAAGTGGGGCTTCGCACTATATTTGTGTCCAGCCAGGTACAGCAGGCAGGAACGGGCTGCCCCCATCCACCAGCTGCCTATTTGTACCTGGCCGGACACAACAATATAGGGAAGCCCTTTTTTTCTTAATTATTTCATGAATTTCATGAAATAATTAAAAAAAAAGTACGTGGGGCTTCGCCCTATTTTTGTGTCCAGCCAGGTACAACTAGGCAGCTGGGGGCTGGAATCTGCAGCGCAGGGAGGCCCAAGCTTTCTGGGCCCCCCCCCGCTACAAATTGCAGTCCGCAGCCACCCCGGAAAAAGGCGCGTTCATAGAAGCGCCATCTTCTGGCGCTGTACCCAACTCATCCAGGGCCCTGGTGCGGTGGCTCACTGGGTAATAAAGGGGTTAGGGCCAGCTTGGTATTATCAGCTGGCCCCAAGCCCAAAATTCATGGGGTCACGCCAGTATTAGACATGACCGCCATGAATTTCTAGTAAAGTATTTAAAAAAAACACAACACCCAGAATAAAGTCCTTTAATTGAAATAAAGACACAATTCTTTATTGTTCTAAATTAAACCATACTTACCATCACACCCATTCCAGCTGAAGCCAACGATCTCCTGCAATAAAAGAAAAATAATAAACCAACCTCATCCTTACCTTTCCATGGTTCCCACGACAGCTTCAGCTCTGCTACATCGAGATGACTGGCTGGACCGCAGCAGAACGCTGCCATCCAGTCTGTCATCCCGCAGACACTGAGAAGCGCAGGCATGCTTGCGCTCCTCACTGTCTCGCTGTGACGGCATCCAGATGAGCCGAGGTCATGTCCAATGAACTCGGCTCACCTCATGCACGTCACTGACAGCGTGGGAAAATTCTCACGCTGAAGTGCTGAGTGCAGGAGAATACTCCCACGCTGTCAGTGATGTGCATGAGGTGAGCTCATGTCCAATGAACTCATCTCACCTCCTGCACGTCACTGACAGCGTGGGAAAATTCTCCTGCAATCAGCGCTTCAGCGTGAGAATTTTCCCACGCTGTCAGTGACGTGCATGAGGTGAGCCGAGTTCATTGGACATGAACTCGGCTCATCTGGATGTCGTCACAGAGAGACGCTGAGCAGCGCAAGCAAGCCTGCGCTTCTCAGTGTCTGCGGGATGACAGGCTGGATGGCAGCGTTCTGCTGCGGTCCAGCCTGTCATCTCGATGTAGCAGAGCTGAAGCTGTCGTGGGAACCATGGAAAGGTAAGGATGAGGTTGCTTTATTATTTTTCTTTTATTGCAGGAGATCGTTGGCTTCAGCTGGAATGGGCGTGATGGTAAGTATGGTTTAATTTAGAACAATAAAGGATTGTGTCTTTATTTCAATTAAAGGACTTTATTCTGGGTGTTTGTGTTTTTTTTTAACTTTGACTATGGGGTTAGTAATGGGGGTGTCTTATAGACGCCTCTCCATTACTAACCTGGGCTTGATGTCAGCTGGCATTATAAGCTGACATCAACCCCAACCCTATTACCCCCTGCCACCGCACCAGGGCAGCGTGGAAGAGCGAGGCTAAGTGCCAGAATTGGCGCATCCTATGAATGCGCCATTTCTGGGGCGGCTGACGGCTGGTGTTTCTAGCCTGGGAGGGGGCCAATATTCATGGCTCCCTTCCTGGGCTATTAATATCAGCCCCCAGCTGTCTGCCTAGCCTTTGCTAGCTATTAAATTAGGGGGGACCCCACGTCATTTTTTTTGGGGGGTCCCCCATTTTAATAGCTAGTAAAGGCTATGTATTCAGCTGGAGGCTGATATTAGTAGCCTGGGAAGCTCCGTGGGTATTACCCCCTTCCCAGGCTTCAAACATCTGCCCCAGCCGTCTGCTTAACCTCCGCTAGAGCCTAAAATTAAGGGGAACCCCACGCCAATTTTTTTAATAATAAATCCTTTATTTTAATACTAAATGACAAGTACAGTAACCAACACTATCACTGTACTTCATATATATGTGACTGACATGTTTCTATCTATCTAATCTATGTGTGATGCTCTATCTTTCTGTTCTAAATTGTCGGGTACCGCTGCTGAATTGCCGGCCGGCTTTTTTAAAGAGACAGTGCATGAAAACACTATTATTTTTTTAAATAAATCCTTTACACTAAATGACAAGTACAGTAAGCAACACTATCACTGTACTTATTATATATGTGACTGACATGTTTCTATCTATCTAATCTATGTGTGAAGCTCTATTCTTTCTGTTCTAAATTGTCGGGTACAGATGCTGAATTGCCGGCCGGCTTTTTTAAAGAGACAGTGCATGAAAACACTAATATTTTTTTTAATAAATCCTTTACACTAAATGACAAGTGCAGTAACCAACACTGTCACTGTGCTTCTTATATGTGTGACTGACATGTTTCTATCTATCTAATCTATGTGTGATGCTCTATTCCTTCTTGTCTAAATTGTCGGGTACCGGTGTATGCCGCTGCTGAATTTGCCGGCCGGCTTTTTTAAAGAGAGTGTCTTCTGAGCAGTTTGTCAGCTTTTGGACACCTTTGCAGGTGTTTTCTATGTGTTTCTATGTGTTTTTGTTTGCCTGCCATTGGTTTTAACGGTGTTCGACGGTGTTCTAAGGTGTTCGACGAACAGTTCGACGAACAGTTCCTCGAACATCCCGGTGTTCGACGAACCGAACCGAACCCGAACACTACGGGGGTGGCTCAACACTACTCTTTGGCTTTGCTTTTCTTCTCCTCATTGGATTTTTCATGTTAAAAGTTGCAGAAGCCAGATGACAAGCTCATTTTGGTTCAACTTCAGCAACTGTGCATTGCATTGCCATGTAATGTAATGTAATGCAATGCTATCTATCTAGCTCTCCCTCTATACTTCCTTTTGGATAAACAGACATATTAGGCAAGCATTTTGGAGCTTTCACCTAAATAACTACAGGTGGTGAGATAAGCTGCACAATATAATTGACCTTTCAGTATATTGTTGCACACACACCATCTATTTAGCAAATGCCCTTGTTATCAACAGCAGCCTTTTAAACTCACCTGAGCTAACAGGTATGTGAGCTGGTTACTCTGCTGCGCTTAAAATTTCTTTTTTGGTTTGCTACAATGCCTTTTCTGAAACGTTGTCTCCCTCTGCTGGAACACTGACTTCTTTCATTTAATGCCTGCAGACTATAAAAGAGAAACCAACCCAAAAAGTTTGGTTGATTAGTCTGTGGCATTCTTTTAAACTGTTGCTTATGGCGGTCTCTGTGAGCTTCTCAGTGACATTCAGCCATCCAGGTATCCCGCCTGCAGTAGACGGAATGTGGCAATGGAACGCTGGCTGAGCGTGTCATAATAGGCTCTGAGCCTTTATATACCTGCGCACAGCAGCAGCCACCTTCAGTCTGCTGCTGGACAGCCAGCAGCAGCAGCAGCAGGAGAGGTAATTAATCAGCAACCCTCCTGCTAAGGGTAGACAGCTGCTCGTTCCACCCCCCCCCCCGCCTTAATTGGTTCTCCTCCCTTCCAACGGTGTTGAGGCGGGTGGGAACAGCCGGGGGTTGAGGGTACTGTGCTAAAAGAGGTGGAGTTATGCAGATCTAAAACGCGTGGATTGCAGCAGCAGCAAGCCGAAAAGTGCAGGCATGTGAGGGATCTAGAGGTTGACAGCATGTCTTCTTAACGGGAGTCCAGGTGGCCATCTCCACAAATGGACTTTTCAGAATCCTTGGGTGGCACCGTAGTCGGAAACCAATTCTGGTTATCGCTTCTCGGCCTTTTGGCTAAGATCAAGTGTAGTATCTGTTCTTATCAGTTTAATATCTGATACGTCCCCTATCTGGGGACCATATATTAAATGGATTTTTAGAACAGGGAGATGGAAAAAGAGCTTGCTCTGTCCACTCCACGCATTGACCTGGTATTGCAGTATCTCCAGGACCGGTGCACCCCTTCTTTAATGCAGTTTCTAAAATCAGAAAGAATTGAATTCAATGCTTTTTGTTCATTTTGCTTGTTTGTCGGATTTTGGGATGGACTCTTTGGCTTTGCTTTTCTTCTCCTCATTGGATTTTTCATGTTAAAAGTTGCAGATGCCAGATGACAAGCTCATTTTGGTTCAACTTCAGCAACTGTGCATTGCATTGCCATGTAATGTAATGTAATGCAATGCTATCTATCTAGCTCTCCCTCTATACTTCCTTTTGGATAAACAGACATATTAGGCAAGCATTTTGGAGCTTTCACCTAAATAACTACAGGTGGTGAGATAAGCTGCACAATATAATTGACCTTTCAGTATATTGTTGCACACACACCATCTATTTAGCAAATGCCCTTGTTATCAACAGCAGCCTTTTAAACTCACCTGAGCTAACAGGTATGTGAGCTGGTTACTCTGCTGCGCTTAAAATTTCTTTTTTGGTTTGCTACAATGCCTTTTCTGAAACGTTGTCTCCCTCTGCTGGAACACTGACTTCTTTCATTTAATGCCTGCAGACTATAAAAGAGAAACCAACCCAAAAAGTTTGGTTGATTAGTCTGTGGCATTCTTTTAAACTGTTGCTTATGGCGGTCTCTGTGAGCTTCTCAGTGACATTCAGCCATCCAGGTATCCCGCCTGCAGTAGACGGAATGTGGCAATGGAACGCTGGCTGCGCGTGTCATAATAGGCTCTGAGCCTTTATATACCTGCGCACAGCAGCAGCCACCTTCAGTCTGCTGCTGGACAGCCAGCAGCAGCAGCAGGAGAGGTAATTAATCAGCAACCCTCCTGCTAAGGGTAGACAGCTGCTCGTTCCACCCCCCCCCCGCCTTAATTGGTTCTCCTCCCTTCCAACGGTGTTGAGGCGGGTGGGAACAGCCGGGGGTTGAGGGTACTGTGCTAAAAGAGGTGGAGTTATGCAGATCTAAAACGCGTGGATTGCAGCAGCAGCAAGCCGAAAAGTGCAGGCATGTGAGGGATCTAGAGGTTGACAGCATGTCTTCTTAACGGGAGTCCAGGTGGCCATCTCCACAAATGGACTTTTCAGAATCCTTGGGTGGCACCGTAGTCGGAAACCAATTCTGGTTATCGCTTCTCGGCCTTTTGGCTAAGATCAAGTGTAGTATCTGTTCTTATCAGTTTAATATCTGATACGTCCCCTATCTGGGGACCATATATTAAATGGATTTTTAGAACAGGGAGATGGAAAAAGAGCTTGCTCTGTCCACTCCACGCATTGACCTGGTATTGCAGTATCTCCAGGACCGGTGCACCCCTTCTTTAATGCAGTTTCTAAAATCAGAAAGAATTGAATTCAATGCTTTTTGTTCATTTTGCTTGTTTGTCGGATTTTGGGATGGACTCTTTGGCTTTGCTTTTCTTCTCCTCATTGGATTTTTCATGTTAAAAGTTGCAGAAGCCAGATGACAAGCTCATTTTGGTTCAACTTCAGCAACTGTGCATTGCATTGCCATGTAATGTAATGTAATGCAATGCTATCTATCTAGCTCTCCCTCTATACTTCCTTTTGGATAAACAGACATATTAGGCAAGCATTTTGGAGCTTTCACCTAAATAACTACAGGTGGTGAGATAAGCTGCACAATATAATTGACCTTTCAGTATATTGTTGCACACACACCATCTATTTAGCAAATGCCCTTGTTATCAACAGCAGCCTTTTAAACTCACCTGAGCTAACAGGTATGTGAGCTGGTTACTCTGCTGCGCTTAAAATTTCTTTTTTGGTTTGATACAATGCCTTTTCTGAAACGTTGTCTCCCTCTGCTGGAACACTGACTTCTTTCATTTAATGCCTGCAGACTATAAAAGAGAAACCAACCCAAAAAGTTTGGTTGATTAGTCTGTGGCATTCTTTTAAACTGTTGCTTATGGCGGTCTCTGTGAGCTTCTCAGTGACATTCAGCCATCCAGGTATCCCGCCTGCAGTAGACGGAATGTGGCAATGGAACGCTGGCTGCGCGTGTCATAATAGGCTCTGAGCCTTTATATACCTGCGCACAGCAGCAGCCACCTTCAGTCTGCTGCTGGACAGCCAGCAGCAGCAGCAGCAGGAGAGGTAATTAATCAGCAACCCTCCTGCTAAGGGTAGACAGCTGCTCGTTCCACCCCCCCCCCCGCCTTAATTGGTTCTCCTCCCTTCCAACGGTGTTGAGGCGGGTGGGAACAGCCGGGGGTTGAGGGTACTGTGCTAAAAGAGGTGGAGTTATGCAGATCTAAAACGCGTGGATTGCAGCAGCAGCAAGCCGAAAAGTGCAGGCATGTGAGGGATCTAGAGGTTGACAGCATGTCTTCTTAACGGGAGTCCAGGTGGCCATCTCCACAAATGGACTTTTCAGAATCCTTGGGTGGCACCGTAGTCGGAAACCAATTCTGGTTATCGCTTCTCGGCCTTTTGGCTAAGATCAAGTGTAGTATCTGTTCTTATCAGTTTAATATCTGATACGTCCCCTATCTGGGGACCATATATTAAATGGATTTTTAGAACAGGGAGATGGAAAAAGAGCTTGCTCTGTCCACTCCACGCATTGACCTGGTATTGCAGTATCTCCAGGACCGGTGCACCCCTTCTTTAATGCAGTTTCTAAAATCAGAAAGAATTGAATTCAATGCTTTTTGTTCATTTTGCTTGTTTGTCGGATTTTGGGATGGACTCTTTGGCTTTGCTTTTCTTCTCCTCATTGGATTTTTCATGTTAAAAGTTGCAGAAGCCAGATGACAAGCTCATTTTGGTTCAACTTCAGCAACTGTGCATTGCATTGCCATGTAATGTAATGTAATGCAATGCTATCTATCTAGCTCTCCCTCTATACTTCCTTTTGGATAAACAGACATATTAGGCAAGCATTTTGGAGCTTTCACCTAAATAACTACAGGTGGTGAGATAAGCTGCACAATATAATTGACCTTTCAGTATATTGTTGCACACACACCATCTATTTAGCAAATGCCCTTGTTATCAACAGCAGCCTTTTAAACTCACCTGAGCTAACAGGTATGTGAGCTGGTTACTCTGCTGCGCTTAAAATTTCTTTTTTGGTTTGCTACAATGCCTTTTCTGAAACGTTGTCTCCCTCTGCTGGAACACTGACTTCTTTCATTTAATGCCTGCAGACTATAAAAGAGAAACCAACCCAAAAAGTTTGGTTGATTAGTCTGTGGCATTCTTTTAAACTGTTGCTTATGGCGGTCTCTGTGAGCTTCTCAGTGACATTCAGCCATCCAGGTATCCCGCCTGCAGTAGACGGAATGTGGCAATGGAACGCTGGCTGCGTGTGTCATAATAGGCTCTGAGCCTTTATATACCTGCGCACAGCAGCAGCCACCTTCAGTCTGCTGCTGGACAGCCAGCAGCAGCAGCAGCAGCAGGAGAGGTAATTAATCAGCAACCCTCCTGCTAAGGGTAGACAGCTGCTCGTTCCACCCCCCCCCGCCTTAATTGGTTCTCCTCCCTTCCAACGGTGTTGAGGCGGGTGGGAACAGCCGGGGGTTGAGGGTACTGTGCTAAAAGAGGTGGAGTTATGCAGATCTAAAACGCGTGGATTGCAGCAGCACTAAGCCGAAAAGTGCAGGCATGTGAGGGATCTAGAGGTTGACAGCATGTCTTCTTAACGGGAGTCCAGGTGGCCATCTCCACAAATGGACTTTTCAGAATCCTTGGGTGGCACCGTAGTCGGAAACCAATTCTGGTTATCGCTTCTTGGCCTTTTGGCTAAGATCATGTGTAGTATCTGTTCTTATCAGTTTAATATCTGATACGTCCCCTATCTGGGGACCATATATTAAATGGATTTTTAGAACAGGGAGATGGAAAAAGAGCTTGCTCTGTCCACTCCACGCATTGACCTGGTATTGCAGTATCTCCAGGACCGGTGCACCCCTTCTTTAATGCAGTTTCTAAAATCAGAAAGAATTGAATTCAATGCTTTTTGTTCATTTTGCTTGTTTGTCGGATTTTGGGATGGACTCTTTGGCTTTGCTTTTCTTCTCATCATTGGATTTTTCATGTTAAAAGTTGCAGAAGCCAGATGACAAGCTCATTTTGGTTCAACTTCAGCAACTGTGCATTGCATTGCCATGTAATGTAATGTAATGCAATGCTATCTATCTAGCTCTCCCTCTATACTTCCTTTTGGATAAACAGACATATTAGGCAAGCATTTTGGAGCTTTCACCTAAATAACTACAGGTGGTGAGATAAGCTGCACAATATAATTGACCTTTCAGTATATTGTTGCACACACACCATCTATTTAGCAAATGCCCTTGTTATCAACAGCAGCCTTTTAAACTCACCTGAGCTAACAGGTATGTGAGCTGGTTACTCTGCTGCGCTTAAAATTTCTTTTTTGGTTTGCTACAATGCCTTTTCTGAAACGTTGTCTCCCTCTGCTGGAACACTGACTTCTTTCATTTAATGCCTGCAGACTATAAAAGAGAAACCAACCCAAAAAGTTTGGTTGATTAGTCTGTGGCATTCTTTTAAACTGTTGCTTATGGCGGTCTCTGTGAGCTTCTCAGTGACATTCAGCCATCCAGGTATCCCGCCTGCAGTAGACGGAATGTGGCAATGGAACGCTGGCTGCGCGTGTCATAATAGGCTCTGAGCCTTTATATACCTGCGCACAGCAGCAGCCACCTTCAGTCTGCTGCTGGACAGCCAGCAGCAGCAGCAGCAGCAGGAGAGGTAATTAATCAGCAACCCTCCTGCTAAGGGTAGACAGCTGCTCGTTCCACCCCCCCCCCCGCCTTAATTGGTTCTCCTCCCTTCCAACGGTGTTGAGGCGGGTGGGAACAGCCGGGGGTTGAGGCTACTGTGCTAAAAGAGGTGGAGTTATGCAGATCTAAAACGCGTGGATTGCAGCAGCAGCAAGCCGAAAAGTGCAGGCATGTGAGGGATCTAGAGGTTGACAGCATGTCTTCTTAACGGGAGTCCAGGTGGCCATCTCCACAAATGGACTTTTCAGAATCCTTGGGTGGCACCGTAGTCGGAAACCAATTCTGGTTATCGCTTCTCGGCCTTTTGGCTAAGATCAAGTGTAGTATCTGTTCTTATCAGTTTAATATCTGATACGTCCCCTATCTGGGGACCATATATTAAATGGATTTTTAGAACAGGGAGATGGAAAAAGAGCTTGCTCTGTCCACTCCACGCATTGACCTGGTATTGCAGTATCTCCAGGACCGGTGCACCCCTTCTTTAATGCAGTTTCTAAAATCAGAAAGAATTGAATTCAATGCTTTTTGTTCATTTTGCTTGTTTGTCGGATTTTGGGATGGACTCTTTGGCTTTGCTTTTCTTCTCCTCATTGGATTTTTCATGTTAAAAGTTGCAGAAGCCAGATGACAAGCTCATTTTGGTTCAACTTCAGCAACTGTGCATTGCATTGCCATGTAATGTAATGTAATGCAATGCTATCTATCTAGCTCTCCCTCTATACTTCCTTTTGGATAAACAGACATATTAGGCAAGCATTTTGGAGCTTTCACCTAAATAACTACAGGTGGTGAGATAAGCTGCACAATATAATTGACCTTTCAGTATATTGTTGCACACACACCATCTATTTAGCAAATGCCCTTGTTATCAACAGCAGCCTTTTAAACTCACCTGAGCTAACAGGTATGTGAGCTGGTTACTCTGCTGCGCTTAAAATTTCTTTTTTGGTTTGCTACAATGCCTTTTCTGAAACGTTGTCTCCCTCTGCTGGAACACTGACTTCTTTCAATTAATGCCTGCAGACTATAAAAGAGAAACCAACCCAAAAAGTTTGGTTGATTAGTCTGTGGCATTCTTTTAAACTGTTGCTTATGGCGGTCTCTGTGAGCTTCTCAGTGACATTCAGCCATCCAGGTATCCCGCCTGCAGTAGACGGAATGTGGCAATGGAACGCTGGCTGCGCGTGTCATAATAGGCTCTGAGCCTTTATATACCTGCGCACAGCAGCAGCCACCTTCAGTCTGCTGCTGGACAGCCAGCAGCAGCAGCAGGAGAGGTAATTAATCAGCAACCCTCCTGCTAAGGGTAGACAGCTGCTCGTTCCACCCCCCCCCCCGCCTTAATTGGTTCTCCTCCCTTCCAACGGTGTTGAGGCGGGTGGGAACAGCCGGGGGTTGAGGGTACTGTGCTAAAAGAGGTGGAGTTATGCAGATCTAAAACGCGTGGATTGCAGCAGCAGCAAGCCGAAAAGTGCAGGCATGTGAGGGATCTAGAGGTTGACAGCATGTCTTCTTAACGGGAGTCCAGGTGGCCATCTCCACAAATGGACTTTTCAGAATCCTTGGGTGGCACCGTAGTCGGAAACCAATTCTGGTTATCGCTTCTCGGCCTTTTGGCTGCGATCTAGTGTTGGTTTTACTGGCATTGGTTGTAGTTGGAAGGTGCCTGGGGTACCCCGCCTCTTGGCCTTGGGTTCGGGTCCCACTCTTGTAGTGGGGCTTAGGCCCTTGCTGCTATAAGGAGGTGGGCTTAGTCCCTGGGCAACGGGTTGCGATCCCAGCTGTACAGTCCTAGGATTGTTCAGCGACTCCTTAGTTGCGGAAATCCCCCATTATTGGTTGCGGAAATCCCCGTTTTCCTGTTGCGGAAATCCTTGTTTCACCATGGATTCAGATCCAGGTGAAATTCCGACCTATGCCCGGTTACGGCATACGGTGCGGTTTTACTTCCATGAGGGAGGTAAAGATAACAGAGGTTTACGTTTTATTGTGGATGATCTTCTTGTGAAATTTTTTTCAATCCAGAAATCCGAGATCCTGGCAATCCAAGACTACCCGAAGCGTGGTGTATACGATGTCACATTCACTGAAAAAGGTATCCACCAAGATTTTTGCCGTAAAATGAATGATCCTGATATAATTTACCAGAGAAAGCCAATCTTTAAAGGTGTTAAAATTGTCGAACATGAATTAGATGTGATAAAAACTGTAATTGTTAAAATTTACTCTCCTTATACAAAAGAAAGCGATGTTATTTCATTTTTATCCAATTATTTCAGCAAAGTGGTAAGCCATGGAAAAGTTATGAATGAGTGCGGAGTTTGGGCGTGTAAGTGGAAATTTACGGTGACATGTATTAAGGACCCTTCAAGTCCGGGGGGTATAAGTCTTCCCCCAGCACGTTTTAGAATTGGAAACACGAATGGTGACCTCTTTTTTAATGGAATGCCAGCATTCTGTAGGAAATGCAAAAAATACGGCCATTCTAACTGTGACATTACTTGTGTAGCCTGTGGGAGCAAAGACCATAAAACTGAAAATTGTACAACTGGAATTTTTTGTAGCAACTGTGTTTCCAGAGGTCATGCTTTTTCTCATTGTCCTTTTAGGAATACCTCAAAGAGAGCTCAAGCTGGGCAAACAGAGAGACCTTCACCCCCTGAACCAGAAAAGCCCTCACCCCCTGACCAACCCTCGGCTGGTTCGGACAAGCCCGCGGAGGAGAATGTGGGGGAGAGTATGGAAATACCGACCGAGGATGGTGAGCCATGGTGTACTGTTGGAAACTCGAAGCAAAAGAGGGAACGGCGTGGTAACCCACAAACAGAAACCCCTGCGGAGGGACCGAGGGTGGGTGCTACAGGCCAATCCTCACCTTCGAATCCTCCTGGGAATACTCAAGGGCGCGAACAGTCTGGGCCAAAAAAACGCAGGTTGCACGGAGTGGATAGGGCACCTAAGGAAGTACCCCCACCGGAACCCCCGGATGGAAGTGGGAAACCTCAAACGGTGCCTTTACAGGGTGAGGAGGTTGCCAATGTCCCACCCCCTTCAGAAATGGAGGGGGAGATGGAGATGGCTGACTCAGTGATCCTGGAAACTCCTGAAAATAAGTGGTCAACGTCTGAGACGCATGTGCTCGATACGATTCCCCCAGATGGTGCCTCGATAGGGGTCCAAATGGGGGTTCGTGAGCAAAGAGGCAGGCAATACGACCAAGCAGAGTTGGACAGAATGGAACAAGAGTATATCCTGGGAGGTCTACGGTCTGGGACACTAACAGATGAGGAGTCCTCCGTGACGGGCTCTCTGTTGACGATCAATGATCCCTCATCTCCTGGAATAGAAATATAAACCAGCTGAGGTAAGAGTTTGAAAGAATGCTAAATTTCCTTTTTTTCTCTTATGGCAGGGATTAGTGGTTTTTCTCTTAACGCTAGAGGGTTGAAAACTAAGACCAGAAGAGTTGCTCTCTTTGATTTTTTATCCTCTCTAATAGCTACAGTTTTCTTTTTACAGGAATGCTGCATCCCACACAGTTTAAATTATACAGAATATGAGACTGATTGGGCACATGGACCCTCAGTATGGTCAGGATCAAACGGGTCCAGGTCAGCAGGGGTCGCCATTCTTTTTAAAGGGAATGTTTTTATTGACTCTGTTCAAGAGGTTTTACCAGGTAGAATTTTATTAGTAAAAGCTTTTATTGATGGTTTTAAATGGCAATTTTTAAACTTTTATGGAGCCACAGATAAGCAAGAAAGAGCTGATATGTTGAATATGTTACCCTTATTTATTAATGATTCTGTCCCTCTTATTTTATCAGGAGATTTTAACTGCATTTTAGGTGGAGAAAAAAGGTTCTCAAGCTCCACAAGTAGGAATTATGATAAAACGTCTTTTATGTTAAAAAATGTCATACAAGATTTTAATTTAACAGATGTTTTTAAGGAGTGTAATAAAGACTTGCCTGCAGAGGAATGGGTAACCTGGAGCAACGTGAATTGTAGCTCCAGGATTGATTTTATTTTCTGCTCTAAAAATGTATTGCCTTTTAAATGTGAGCTTTTATCTAATGTTTTTTCTGATCACAAACTTTTATCCTTTTATGTGAAATGTAATGATTTTAAGAAAAAAGGAAAAGGTACCTGGAAGTTAAACATTTCCCTTTTAGAAGACCCCCAAGTTTTATCTGATTTTACTGAATTTTATTTACATTTTAAAAGAATAAGAGACCCCCATATCCCTATAAGTAGGTGGTGGGAAAAGATGAAAAAGAACATAAGAGATTTTTTTATGAAGGTTGGGGTCCAGAAAGCTAGAGAGAAAAGAGAATTTTATTGGCAACTCAACACTAGATTGGAGACCTTATATAAATTGAAGAGCCATGAGATTGAAGTAGATAAACAAATTAGTGACTTAAAAAGTGAAATTCAGCATACCTTGGAACAGAGAGGTAAAGAGTTAATTTTCCATGCAAAGGTCCAACATGTTGAAAATAATGAAACCTGTTCACGATATTTTTTTAAATGTATGGTGAAAAATCGTGTTTTTATTGAATCAATGGAAGGTAAACAAGACATAGAGGGTATTTTAGCTAAAGTGCATGAATTTTATTCCGAGCTTTTTAACACAAAATCTGTTGATGACCATTTTATGAAAAGTACTTTGGATGAAATTACAACTGTTTTAGACCCTGTCTCACAAGATGTTTTATTACAGAGTCTAACTGAAGATGAGATATCTGAGACCATAAGAAGCTTTAAGTCTGGTAAAGTACCGGGGCCTGATGGTATACCCATAGAATTTTATAAGGTTTTTTATGATATTTTACAGGAGGATTTATTTTATGTTTTTAGTGAGGTTTTTAATACAAAAACCCTACCGAACTCCTGGAAGAAAGGTGAGGTCTCCCTTATATACAAAAAGGAAGACAAAACGCAACTAAGAAATTGGAGACCTATCACCCTTCTAAATTGTGATTACAAAATAATGGCAAAAATTTGTGCAAATAGACTTAAAAAGGTAATAGGTAACATAATCCACCCAAACCAAGTGTGTGGCATACCAGGAAGGAGTGTTTGGGAAAATTTGAATCTAATCAAAGATGTAATAGATGACACAAAGTCGAGGGGAAATAAGCTGGCGGTCCTGTCTCTCGACTTTGAAAAAGCATTTGATAGAGTGTCACACCAATTCCTTTTTAATGTTTTAGCTAAAATGGGTATACCAGAAGGTTTTTTATGCTCTCTCAAAGCATTTTATCATGGTTGCACTAGTAAGGTTTTAGTAAATGGTTTTAAGACAAGTGATGTGTTTTTAAATTCTGGTGTAAAACAAGGTTGCCCTCTGTCCCCCTTGTTATTTATTTGTGCCCTTGAACCCCTACTCAGTGTCTTAAGGAGAGACAAGCAAATCCGAGGCGTCCATTTGCCAGGTGGGGGAGGGCTAGAAGCAAAAGTTACTGGATATATGGATGATGTAGCCATAACATGTAAAGATGCCCTGTCTATCCGGAAAACACTACGGCAAGTGGAATACTTCTGTGGTGGATCTGGTTTTAAAGTAAATTTTAATAAAAGCTGTATTTTAAATGTGGGGAATATGATTTTAAATGATGTACCGGTTCCTGAATGTGACTCTGTAAAGATTCTAGGTGTGATTTTTAACGAAACAAACAAAGGTAAAGAAAGCTGGGATCTTGTGGCACAAAA
The DNA here is from genome assembly GCF_046119375.1 of Phyllobates terribilis. NCBI lineage: Eukaryota > Metazoa > Chordata > Amphibia > Anura > Dendrobatidae > Phyllobates > Phyllobates terribilis. The sequence continues at coordinate 7,623,252 of NW_027362800.1, read as the reverse complement.
GGTAAATCAAAAACTATGTATGTGGAGGTTGAGGAAATTAACAATGGAAGGGAAGGTACTAGTTATAAAAATGGTAATTGTGCCTTTGTTATTGTACTTAAGTTTGGTGTTCCCCCCCCCCCACACATACCTTTACGAAAATAATCAAAGCTTGTTTCACTTTTTTCTGGAGCTCCAAGATGGAGAAATTGAAAAGAGAGTTAGTGGTCAAGCCTAAAGAGAAAGGCGGTAAAGATTTCCCCGATTTTAGAGCTTTTGTTTTAATAAGATTTTTTGTTTTATGTTTTAATGCACTGTCGAAAAATAGTTATTGGTCATATTTTATCCGTTTTAACACAGGTTATTTTATGAAACGTCATGGATGGTTTGAAACAGTTTTAAGTTCCCCATATGCTCTTAATACACGAGAAAGCTATAAGATTTTAGGAACTATTGTAAACACGTATGACTTAAAAGGGAAAAGTGCAGAAGACTTAAGAGATAGCAAAATGACTTTAAATGGTTTCAAACAAAAGGAATCAATTGTACAGATTGGGAATTTTAATGATAATAAATGTACTGACATATGGAAAGTTATTAATGAACCCTATCTTTTTAATTCCCAGAAGGACCTGGCCTGGAGCTGTGTGCATGATTGTCTTCCATGTCGGGCATTCCAACACCGAAGAGGACTCGTGAGAACTGCCAGATGTCCAAGACAAAGATACCTCGGAGATGAGACTGTTTTACATGTTTTATGGACTTGTCACTTTGCACGACAAACATGGACTACAATATTTCCTTTGCTTCAAAAAATGACAAACATTAAGGATCTTACTTTTGAAACTGTCTTATTTGGTCGTGTGGAGTGCCCCAACGCCAGCAAGAGGATCATCGCATGGAAGACAATCAGTACCATCAAAGAAGCTCTATGGAAGGCCAGGAACATCCTTCTTTTTAAACACGATGTTTTATCTGTGAAAGATGTTTTAGAGTTGGCTTTTAGTGAAATGTATATGTATTATTTATTGGATAAAAAGAGAAATGTAATTTTATCAAAACAATGGCTGGTAAAAGAATGGAACACAGCAATCTAAACACATTGTCTGTATTTTAATGTAATTTTATTGCCTTATTGAACTGAAATCAATTTATGTGCGAATGTATTTTAAAATGTAATGATTTTATGTTCATATCTAATGTATTGTAATTAAGTTTTATCCAATAAACGGGTGTACCTATGTTTGGGTACATTCCAAGTCAAAAAAAAATCTGTTCTTATCAGTTTAATATCTGATACGTCCCCTATCTGGGGACCATATATTAAATGGATTTTTAGAACAGGGAGATGGAAAAAGAGCTTGCTCTGTCCACTCCACGCATTGACCTGGTATTGCAGTATCTCCAGGACCGGTGCACCCCTTCTTTAATGCAGTTTCTAAAATCAGAAAGAATTGAATTCAATGCTTTTTGTTCATTTTGCTTGTTTGTCGGATTTTGGGATGGACTCTTTGGCTTTGCTTTTCTTCTCCTCATTGGATTTTTCATGTTAAAAGTTGCAGAAGCCAGATGACAAGCTCATTTTGGTTCAACTTCAGCAACTGTGCATTGCATTGCCATGTAATGTAATGTAATGCAATGCTATCTATCTAGCTCTCCCTCTATACTTCCTTTTGGATAAACAGACATATTAGGCAAGCATTTTGGAGCTTTCACCTAAATAACTACAGGTGGTGAGACAAGCTGCACAATATAATTGACCTTTCAGTATATTGTTGCACACACACCATCTATTTAGCAAATGCCCTTGTTATCAACAGCAGCCTTTTAAACTCACCTGAGCTAACAGGTATGTGAGCTGGTTACTCTGCTGCGCTTAAAATTTCTTTTTTGGTTTGCTACAATGCCTTTTCTGAAACGTTGTCTCCCTCTGCTGGAACACTGACTTCTTTCATTTAATGCCTGCAGACTATAAAAGAGAAACCAACCCAAAAAGTTTGGTTGATTAGTCTGTGGCATTCTTTTAAACTGTTGCTTATGGCGGTCTCTGTGAGCTTCTCAGTGACATTCAGCCATCCAGGTATCCCGCCTGCAGTAGACGGAATGTGGCAATGGAACGCTGGCTGCGCGTGTCATAATAGGCTCTGAGCCTTTATATACCTGCGCACAGCAGCAGCCACCTTCAGTCTGCTGCTGGACAGCCAGCAGCAGCAGCAGCAGGAGAGGTAATTAATCAGCAACCCTCCTGCTAAGGGTAGACAGCTGCTCGTTCCACCCCCCCCCCGCCTTAATTGGTTCTCCTCCCTTCCAACGGTGTTGAGGCGGGTGGGAACAGCCGGGGGTTGAGGGTACTGTGCTAAAAGAGGTGGAGTTATGCAGATCTAAAACGCGTGGATTGCAGCAGCAGCAAGCCGAAAAGTGCAGGCATGTGAGGGATCTAGAGGTTGACAGCATGTCTTCTTAACGGGAGTCCAGGTGGCCATCTCCACAAATGGACTTTTCAGAATCCTTGGGTGGCACCGTAGTCGGAAACCAATTCTGGTTATCGCTTCTCGGCCTTTTGGCTAAGATCAAGTGTAGTATCTGTTCTTATCAGTTTAATATCTGATACGTCCCCTATCTGGGGACCATATATTAAATGGATTTTTAGAACAGGGAGATGGAAAAAGAGCTTGCTCTGTCCACTCCACGCATTGACCTGGTATTGCAGTATCTCCAGGACCGGTGCACCCCTTCTTTAATGCAGTTTCTAAAATCAGAAAGAATTGAATTCAATGCTTTTTGTTCATTTTGCTTGTTTGTCGGATTTTGGGATGGACTCTTTGGCTTTGCTTTTCTTCTCCTCATTGGATTTTTCATGTTAAAAGTTGCAGAAGCCAGATGACAAGCTCATTTTGGTTCAACTTCAGCAATTGTGCATTGCATTGCCATGTAATGTAATGTAATGCAATGCTATCTATCTAGCTCTCCCTCTATATTTCCTTTTGGATAAACAGACATATTAGGCAAGCATTTTGGAGCTTTCACCTAAATAACTACAGGTGGTGAGATAAGCTGCACAATATAATTGACCTTTCAGTATATTGTTGCACACACACCATCTATTTAGCAAATGCCCTTGTTATCAACAGCAGCCTTTTAAACTCACCTGAGCTAACAGGTATGTGAGCTGGTTACTCTGCTGCGCTTAAAATTTCTTTTTTGGTTTGCTACAATGCCTTTTCTGAAACGTTGTCTCCCTCTGCTGGAACACTGACTTCTTTCATTTAATGCCTGCAGACTATAAAAGAGAAACCAACCCAAAAAGTTTGGTTGATTAGTCTGTGGCATTCTTTTAAACTGTTGCTTATGGCGGTCTCTGTGAGCTTCTCAGTGACATTCAGCCATCCAGGTATCCCGCCTGCAGTAGACGGAATGTGGCAATGGAACGCTGGCTGCGCGTGTCATAATAGGATCTGAGCCTTTATATACCTGCGCACAGCAGCAGCCACCTTCAGTCTGCTGCTGGACAGCCAGCAGCAGCAGCAGCAGGAGAGGTAATTAATCAGCAACCCTCCTGCTAAGGGTAGACAGCTGCTCGTTCCACCCCCCCCCCCGCCTTAATTGGTTCTCCTCCCTTCCAACGGTGTTGAGGCGGGTGGGAACAGCCGGGGGTTGAGGGTACTGTGCTAAAAGAGGTGGAGTTATGCAGATCTAAAACGCGTGGATTGCAGCAGCAGCAAGCCGAAAAGTGCAGGCATGTGAGGGATCTAGAGGTTGACAGCATGTCTTCTTAACGGGAGTCCAGGTGGCCATCTCCACAAATGGACTTTTCAGAATCCTTGGGTGGCACCGTAGTCGGAAACCAATTCTGGTTATCGCTTCTCGGCCTTTTGGCTAAGATCAAGTGTAGTATCTTTTGAAAAGGCAGTTTTGTCCTTGGGCTGCCCTAGTAAATTGATGCATATTACACACTGGTTTGGTGCACTTGTTAGTACGCCAGGTGGCTCATAGAGTTATCTGATGGAAAACATGGCCCTCCAGGATCGAAGTCACTAGGCTGGGTAAGTGTGAGGGCTTTGGAGCAATGTGCCCCAGGAGTAGGCGCCCTGGTGGGAGTCCAAGCTTACTGGGACTGGGAACCCCAGAAAGACTTGGCTTCGTAGCACGCCGCACCTTTGCCAATCATACTTTCTGAGCAACCCCCCCTATTCCTGGCCTCCGGGCTAGGAAGGGGAATTTTTATAAACCCGGTCGGAGGTCCGGTCAGCTTTGCCCTGAGAAACCAACACAGGCTCCAGCTCCACTAGGGTGGCAGCCTAGATGGAAGCTGGGAGCACGAAAACGGCTCTTCTCCGGCTTCGGCTAGGGAGAGCATCGGAGATCCCTGACCCTCGCTGTGGCCTTCTGGCTCGGAGGGATGGGGATGGTTTATTGGGGACCCTCTCCTCCGGGAAGGGTCCACATGAATCCTCGCCTCGTGCGCTGTTTTGGTGTGACTTCGGTCACATTTTTCAGTGCCTTGGATGCAGCTTCAATCAAAAAATCTGTTCTTATCAGTTTAATATCTGATACGTCCCCTATCTGGGGACCATATATTAAATGGATTTTTAGAACAGGGAGATGGAAAAAGAGCTTGCTCTGTCCACTCCACGCATTGACCTGGTATTGCAGTATCTCCAGGACCGGTGCACCCCTTCTTTAATGCAGTTTCTAAAATCAGAAAGAATTGAATTCAATGCTTTTTGTTCATTTTGCTTGTTTGTCGGATTTTGGGATGGACTCTTTGGCTTTGCTTTTCTTCTCCTCATTGGATTTTTCATGTTAAAAGTTGCAGAAGCCAGATGACAAGCTCATTTTGGTTCAACTTCAGCAACTGTGCATTGCATTGCCATGTAATGTAATGTAATGCAATGCTATCTATCTAGCTCTCCCTCTATACTTCCTTTTCGATAAACAAACATATTAGGCAAGCATTTTGGAGCTTTCACCTAAATAACTACAGGTGGTGAGATAAGCTGCACAATATAATTGACCTTTCAGTATATTGTTGCACACACACCATCTATTTAGCAAATGCCCTTGTTATCAACAGCAGCCTTTTAAACTCACCTGAGCTAACAGGTATGTGAGCTGGTTACTCTGCTGCGCTTAAAATTTCTTTTTTGGTTTGCTACAATGCCTTTTCTGAAACGTTGTCTCCCTCTGCTGGAACACTGACTTCTTTCATTTAATGCCTGCAGACTATAAAAGAGAAACCAACCCAAAAAGTTTGGTTGATTAGTCTGTGGCATTCTTTTAAACTGTTGCTTATGGCGGTCTCTGTGAGCTTCTCAGTGACATTCAGCCATCCAGGTATCCCGCCTGCAGTAGACGGAATGTGGCAATGGAACGCTGGCTGCGCGTGTCATAATAGGCTCTGAGCCTTTATATACCTGCGCACAGCAGCAGCCACCTTCAGTCTGCTGCTGGACAGCCAGCAGCAGCAGCAGCAGGAGAGGTAATTAATCAGCAACCCTCCTGCTGAGGGTAGACAGCTGCTCGTTCCACCCACCCCCGCGCCTTAATTGGTTCTCCTCCCTTCCAACGGTGTTGAGGCGGGTGGGAACAGCCAGGGGTTGAGGGTACTGTGCTAAAAGAGGTGGAGTTATGCAGATCTAAAACGCGTGGATTGCAGCAGCAGCAAGCCGAAAAGTGCAGGCATGTGAGGGATCTAGAGGTTGACAGCATGTCTTCTTAACGGGAGTCCAGGTGGCCATCTCCACAAATGGACTTTTCAGAATCCTTGGGTGGCACCGTAGTCGGAAACCAATTCTGGTTATCGCTTCTCGGCCTTTTGGCTAAGATCAAGTGTAGTATCTGTTCTTATCAGTTTAATATCTGATACGTCCCCTATCTGGGGACCATATATTAAATGGATTTTTAGAACAGGGAGATGGAAAAAGAGCTTGCTCTGTCCACTCCACGCATTGACCTGGTATTGCAGTATCTCCAGGACCGGTGCACCCCTTCTTTAATGCAGTTTCTAAAATCAGAAAGAATTGAATTCAATGCTTTTTGTTCATTTTGCTTGTTTGTCGGATTTTGGGATGGACTCTTTGGCTTTGCTTTTCTTCTCCTCATTGGATTTTTCATGTTAAAAGTTGCAGAAGCCAGATGACAAGCTCATTTTGGTTCAACTTCAGCAACTGTGCATTGCATTGCCATGTAATGTAATGTAATGCAATGCTATCTATCTAGCTCTCCCTCTATACTTCCTTTTCGATAAACAAACATATTAGGCAAGCATTTTGGAGCTTTCACCTAAATAACTACAGGTGGTGAGATAAGCTGCACAATATAATTGACCTTTCAGTATATTGTTGCACACACACCATCTATTTAGCAAATGCCCTTGTTATCAACAGCAGCCTTTTAAACTCACCTGAGCTAACAGGTATGTGAGCTGGTTACTCTGCTGCGCTTAAAATTTCTTTTTTGGTTTGCTACAATGCCTTTTCTGAAACGTTGTCTCCCTCTGCTGGAACACTGACTTCTTTCATTTAATGCCTGCAGACTATAAAAGAGAAACCAACCCAAAAAGTTTGGTTGATTAGTCTGTGGCATTCTTTTAAACTGTTGCTTATGGCGGTCTCTGTGAGCTTCTCAGTGACATTCAGCCATCCAGGTATCCCGCCTGCAGTAGACGGAATGTGGCAATGGAACGCTGGCTGCGCGTGTCATAATAGGCTCTGAGCCTTTATATACCTGCGCACAGCAGCAGCCACCTTCAGTCTGCTGCTGGACAGCCAGCAGCAGCAGCAGCAGGAGAGGTAATTAATCAGCAACCCTCCTGCTGAGGGTAGACAGCTGCTCGTTCCACCCACCCCCGCGCCTTAATTGGTTCTCCTCCCTTCCAACGGTGTTGAGGCGGGTGGGAACAGCCAGGGGTTGAGGGTACTGTGCTAAAAGAGGTGGAGTTATGCAGATCTAAAACGCGTGGATTGCAGCAGCAGCAAGCCGAAAAGTGCAGGCATGTGAGGGATCTAGAGGTTGACAGCATGTCTTCTTAACGGGAGTCCAGGTGGCCATCTCCACAAATGGACTTTTCAGAATCCTTGGGTGGCACCGTAGTCGGAAACCAATTCTGGTTATCGCTTCTCGGCCTTTTGGCTAAGATCAAGTGTAGTATCTGTTCTTATCAGTTTAATATCTGATACGTCCCCTATCTGGGGACCATATATTAAATGGATTTTTAGAACAGGGAGATGGAAAAAGAGCTTGCTCTGTCCACTCCACGCATTGACCTGGTATTGCAGTATCTCCAGGACCGGTGCACCCCTTCTTTAATGCAGTTTCTAAAATCAGAAAGAATTGAATTCAATGCTTTTTGTTCATTTTGCTTGTTTGTCGGATTTCGGGATGGACTCTTTGGCTTTGCTTTTCTTCTCCTCATTGGATTTTTCATGTTAAAAGTTGCAGAAGCCAGATGACAAGCTCATTTTGGTTCAACTTCAGCAACTGTGCATTGCATTGCCATGTAATGTAATGTAATGCAATGCTATCTATCTAGCTCTCCCTCTATACTTCCTTTTGGATAAACAGACATATTAGGCAAGCATTTTGGAGCTTTCACCTAAATAACTACAGGTGGTGAGATAAGCTGCACAATATAATTGACCTTTCAGTATATTGTTGCACACACACCATCTATTTAGCAAATGCCCTTGTTATCAACAGCAGCCTTTTAAACTCACCTGAGCTAACAGGTATGTGAGCTGGTTACTCTGCTGCGCTTAAAATTTCTTTTTTGGTTTGCTACAATGCCTTTTCTGAAACGTTGTCTCCCTCTGCTGGAACACTGACTTCTTTCATTTAATGCCTGCAGACTATAAAAGAGAAACCAACCCAAAAAGTTTGGTTGATTAGTCTGTGGCATTCTTTTAAACTGTTGCTTATGGCGGTCTCTGTGAGCTTCTCAGTGACATTCAGCCATCCAGGTATCCCGCCTGCAGTAGACGGAATGTGGCAATGGAACGCTGGCTGCGCGTGTCATAATAGGCTCTGAGCCTTTATATACCTGCGCACAGCAGCAGCCACCTTCAGTCTGCTGCTGGACAGCCAGCAGCAGCAGCAGGAGAGGTAATTAATCAGCAACCCTCCTGCTAAGGGTAGACAGCTGCTCGTTCCACCCCCCCCCCCGCCTTAATTGGTTCTCCTCCCTTCCAACGGTGTTGAGGCGGGTGGGAACAGCCGGGGGTTGAGGGTACTGTGCTAAAAGAGGTGGAGTTATGCAGATCTAAAACGCGTGGATTGCAGCAGCAGCAAGCCGAAAAGTGCAGGCATGTGAGGGATCTAGAGGTTGACAGCATGTCTTCTTAACGGGAGTCCAGGTGGCCATCTCCACAAATGGACTTTTCAGAATCCTTGGGTGGCACCGTAGTCGGAAACCAATTCTGGTTATCGCTTCTCGGCCTTTTGGCTAAGATCAAGTGTAGTATCTGTTCTTATCAGTTTAATATCTGATACGTCCCCTATCTGGGGACCATATATTAAATGGATTTTTAGAACAGGGAGATGGAAAAAGAGCTTGCTCTGTCCACTCCACGCATTGACCTGGTATTGCAGTATCTCCAGGACCGGTGCACCCCTTCTTTAATGCAGTTTCTAAAATCAGAAAGAATTGAATTCAATGCTTTTTGTTCATTTTGCTTGTTTGTCGGATTTTGGGATGGACTCTTTGGCTTTGCTTTTCTTCTCCTCATTGGATTTTTCATGTTAAAAGTTGCAGAAGCCAGATGACAAGCTCATTTTGGTTCAACTTCAGCAACTGTGCATTGCATTGCCATGTAATGTAATGTAATGCAATGCTATCTATCTAGCTCTCCCTCTATACTTCCTTTTGGATAAACAGACATATTAGGCAAGCATTTTGGAGCTTTCACCTAAATAACTACAGGTGGTGAGATAAGCTGCACAATATAATTGACCTTTCAGTATATTGTTGCACACACACCATCTATTTAGCAAATGCCCTTGTTATCAACAGCAGCCTTTTAAACTCACCTGAGCTAACAGGTATGTGAGCTGGTTACTCTGCTGCGCTTAAAATTTCTTTTTTGGTTTGCTACAATGCCTTTTCTGAAACGTTGTCTCCCTCTGCTGGAACACTGACTTCTTTCATTTAATGCCTGCAGACTATAAAAGAGAAACCAACCCAAAAAGTTTGGTTGATTAGTCTGTGGCATTCTTTTAAACTGTTGCTTATGGCGGTCTCTGTGAGCTTCTCAGTGACATTCAGCCATCCAGGTATCCCGCCTGCAGTAGACGGAATGTGGCAATGGAACGCTGGCTGCGCGTGTCATAATAGGCTCTGAGCCTTTATATACCTGCGCACAGCAGCAGCCACCTTCAGTCTGCTGCTGGACAGCCAGCAGCAGCAGCAGCAGGAGAGGTAATTAATCAGCAACCCTCCTGCTAAGGGTAGACAGCTGCTCGTTCCACCCCCCCCCCGCCTTAATTGGTTCTCCTCCCTTCCAACGGTGTTGAGGCGGGTGGGAACAGCCGGGGGTTGAGGGTACTGTGCTAAAAGAGGTGGAGTTATGCAGATCTAAAACGCGTGGATTGCAGCAGCAGCAAGCCGAAAAGTGCAGGCATGTGAGGGATCTAGAGGTTGACAGCATGTCTTCTTAACGGGAGTCCAGGTGGCCATCTCCACAAATGGACTTTTCAGAATCCTTGGGTGGCACCGTAGTCGGAAACCAATTCTGGTTATCGCTTCTCGGCCTTTTGGCTAAGATCAAGTGTAGTATCTGTTCTTATCAGTTTAATATCTGATACGTCCCCTATCTGGGGACCATATATTAAATGGATTTTTAGAACAGGGAGATGGAAAAAGAGCTTGCTCTGTCCACTCCACGCATTGACCTGGTATTGCAGTATCTCCAGGACCGGTGCACCCCTTCTTTAATGCAGTTTCTAAAATCAGAAAGAATTGAATTCAATGCTTTTTGTTCATTTTGCTTGTTTGTCGGATTTTGGGATGGACTCTTTGGCTTTGCTTTTCTTCTCCTCATTGGATTTTTCATGTTAAAAGTTGCAGAAGCCAGATGACAAGCTCATTTTGGTTCAACTTCAGCAACTGTGCATTGCATTGCCATGTAATGTAATGTAATGCAATGCTATCTATCTAGCTCTCCCTCTATACTTCCTTTTGGATAAACAGACATATTAGGCAAGCATTTTGGAGCTTTCACCTAAATAACTACAGGTGGTGAGATAAGCTGCACAATATAATTGACCTTTCAGTATATTGTTGCACACACACCATCTATTTAGCAAATGCCCTTGTTATCAACAGCAGCCTTTTAAACTCACCTGAGCTAACAGGTATGTGAGCTGGTTACTCTGCTGCGCTTAAAATTTCTTTTTTGGTTTGCTACAATGCCTTTTCTGAAACGTTGTCTCCCTCTGCTGGAACACTGACTTCTTTCATTTAATGCCTGCAGACTATAAAAGAGAAACCAACCCAAAAAGTTTGGTTGATTAGTCTGTGGCATTCTTTTAAACTGTTGCTTATGGCGGTCTCTGTGAGCTTCTCAGTGACATTCAGCCATCCAGGTATCCCGCCTGCAGTAGACGGAATGTGGCAATGGAACGCTGGCTGCGCGTGTCATAATAGGCTCTGAGCCTTTATATACCTGCGCACAGCAGCAGCCACCTTCAGTCTGCTGCTGGACAGCCAGCAGCAGCAGCAGGAGAGGTAATTAATCAGCAACCCTCCTGCTAAGGGTAGACAGCTGCTCGTTCCACCCCCCCCCCCCGCCTTAATTGGTTCTCCTCCCTTCCAACGGTGTTGAGGCGGGTGGGAACAGCCGGGGGTTGAGGGTACTGTGCTAAAAGAGGTGGAGTTATGCAGATCTAAAACGCGTGGATTGCAGCAGCAGCAAGCCGAAAAGTGCAGGCATGTGAGGGATCTAGAGGTTGACAGCATGTCTTCTTAACGGGAGTCCAGGTGGCCATCTCCACAAATGGACTTTTCAGAATCCTTGGGTGGCACCGTAGTCGGAAACCAATTCTGGTTATCGCTTCTCGGCCTTTTGGCTAAGATCAAGTGTAGTATCTGTTCTTATCAGTTTAATATCTGATACGTCCCCTATCTGGGGACCATATATTAAATGGATTTTTAGAACAGGGAGATGGAAAAAGAGCTTGCTCTGTCCACTCCACGCATTGACCTGGTATTGCAGTATCTCCAGGACCGGTGCACCCCTTCTTTAATGCAATTTCTAAAATCAGAAAGAATTGAATTCAATGCTTTTTGTTCATTTTGCTTGTTTGTCGGATTTTGGGATGGACTCTTTGGCTTTGCTTTTCTTCTCCTCATTGGATTTTTCATGTTAAAAGTTGCAGAAGCCAGATGACAAGCTCATTTTGGTTCAACTTCAGCAACTGTGCATTGCATTGCCATGTAATGTAATGTAATGCAATGCTATCTATCTAGCTCTCCCTCTATACTTCCTTTTGGATAAACAGACATATTAGGCAAGCATTTTGGAGCTTTCACCTAAATAACTACAGGTGGTGAGATAAGCTGCACAATATAATTGACCTTTCAGTATATTGTTGCACACACACCATCTATTTAGCAAATGCCCTTGTTATCAACAGCAGCCTTTTAAACTCACCTGAGCTAACAGGTATGTGAGCTGGTTACTCTGCTGCGCTTAAAATTTCTTTTTTGGTTTGCTACAATGCCTTTTCTGAAACGTTGTCTCCCTCTGCTGGAACACTGACTTCTTTCATTTAATGCCTGCAGACTATAAAAGAGAAACCAACCCAAAAAGTTTGGTTGATTAGTCTGTGGCATTCTTTTAAACTGTTGCTTATGGCGGTCTCTGTGAGCTTCTCAGTGACATTCAGCCATCCAGGTATCCCGCCTGCAGTAGACGGAATGTGGCAATGGAACGCTGGCTGCGCGTGTCATAATAGGCTCTGAGCCTTTATATACCTGCGCACAGCAGCAGCCACCTTCAGTCTGCTGCTGGACAGCCAGCAGCAGCAGCAGCAGGAGAGGTAATTAATCAGCAACCCTCCTGCTAAGGGTAGACAGCTGCTCGTTCCACCCCCCCCCCCCCGCCTTAATTGGTTCTCCTCCCTTCCAACGGTGTTGAGGCGGGTGGGAACAGCCGGGGGTTGAGGGTACTGTGCTAAAAGAGGTGGAGTTATGCAGATCTAAAACGCGTGGATTGCAGCAGCAGCAAGCCGAAAAGTGCAGGCATGTGAGGGATCTAGAGGTTGACAGCATGTCTTCTTAACGGGAGTCCAGGTGGCCATCTCCACAAATGGACTTTTCAGAATCCTTGGGTGGCACCGTAGTCGGAAACCAATTCTGGTTATCGCTTCTCGGCCTTTTGGCTCAGATCTGTAATGGGTCTAGTCATTTGGCTGTCTGTGCGTTAACTCTTGGCCCTGTGGCATCGCCATTTTATGGCTTAAGCCACTTGCTGCTATAAGGAGTTGGCCAGTAGACACGACTAGCGATAATGGGACGCATTCGATACGCTGGGCCCGGTGAGGCTCGAGTGAAGTTTGGAATCCAGATTGATGTGGAAGAAGGCAAAGAAGGAATCTTTACCCTCAGCTTCGTGGTGAAGGAGATTTTGTTTGGACTCCTTGAAGTGAAGAAGGAAGAAATCTTGTGCCTCCAGCAATTCAAAAGCAAGTACAAGTATTGAGAATGACACAAATAGTAATTTTTCCAAAGTTTACTGCTTCATTTTTTGTAATGGCAATTTGCATATACTCCTGAATGTCAAAGAGTGATCAGCTTAACAGCAATTACTGTACTTGCAAAGTCAATATTTGCCCAGAAAATGAACTTTAACCCCCAAAACACATTTCAACATCATTGCCGTCCTGCCTTAAAAGGAGTAGCTAACATCGTTTTAGTGATTGATCCATTAACACAGGTGTGGGTGTTGATGAGGACCGGGCTGGCGATCAATCAGTCATGATTAAGTAAGAATGACATCACTGGACACTTTAAAAGGAGGCTGGTTCTTGGTATCATTGTTTCTCTTCAGTTAATCATGGTTATCTCTAAAGAAACACGTGCAGCCATCATTGCACTGCACAAAAATGGCCTAACAGGGAAGAGTATCGCAGCTACAAAGATTGCACCTCAGTCAACAATCTATCGCATCATCAAGAACTTCAAGGAGAGAGCTTCCATTGTTGTCAAAAAGGCTCCAGGGCGCCCAAGAAAGACAAGCAAGCGCCAGGACCGTATCTTAAAACTGTTTCAGCTGCGGGATCGGACTACCAGCAGTGCCGAGCTTGCTCAGGAATGGCAGCAGGCTGGTGTGAGTGCTTCTGCACGCACTGTGAGGCGGAGACTCTTTGAGCAAGGGCTGGTTTCAAGGAGGGCAGCAAAGAAGCCACTTCTCTAAAGAAAAAACATCAGGGACCGACTGATATTCTGCAAAAGGTACACGGAGTGGACTGCTGAGGACTGGGGCAAAGTCATTTTCTCTGATGAATCCCCTTTTCGATTGTTTGGGACATCTGGAAAACAGCTTATTCGGAGAAGAAGAGGTGAGCGCTACCACCAGTCTTGTCTCATGCCAACTGTAAAGCATCCTGAAACCATTCATGTGTGGGGTGGCTTCTCAGCCAAGGGAATCGGCTCACTCACAGTCTTGACTAAAAACACAGCCATGAATAAAGAATGGTACCAGAATGTCCTCCAAGAGCAACTTCTCCCAACCGTCCAAGAGCAGTTTGGCGCCCAACAATGCCTTTTCCAGCATGATGGAGCACCTTGCCATAAAGCAAAGGTGATAACTAAATGGCTCATGGAACAAAACATAGAGATTTTGGGTCCATGGCCTGGAAACTCCCCAGATCTTAATCCCATTGAGAACTTGTGGTCAATCATCAAGAGACGGGTGGACAAACAAAAACCAACAAATTCTGGCAAAATGCAAGCATTGATTATGTAAGAATGGACTGCTATCAGTCAGGATTTGGTCCAAAAGTTGATTGAGAGCATGCCAGGGAGAATTACAGAGGTCTTGAAGAAGAAGGAGCAATACTGCAAATATTGACTTGCTGCATTAACTCATTCTAACTGTCAATATAACCTATTGGTACTCATAATATGATTGCAATTATATTTCTGTATGTGATATAAACATCAGACAAACACTAATGAAAACCAGAGGCCAGCATATCATGTGAAAATATAATTTTGGTGTCATTCTCAAAACTTTTGGCCATGACTGTATAATCTTGTATTTACTTCTATGGCTGTTTGCAACAATTTCTATGATTGTTTGAAAAAGAATCTGGACAATCAATATTTGGATGGGCTGACTTTTGTCATCTTGTATTGCTCCAAAGAGGTACCTCTGACTGTTTTCATGTACAACCCACATGTGGACTTGGCTTTGATTTATGCCTTTCTAAATAGGCACTGCTATATTACCAAGGTGGCAGTAAAAGTCATGAATGAGGAGGAACTATGGACCGGTAAATATCGTTTCATGGTCAAGTTCCGGGAAAGTCCTGATGAACCAGGGGGTATACATTATCCTCCATCAAATTTTTCCATTGGGAGTGAGCGGGGTTACCTGTTCTTCCCCAATGCGCCCAGGTTTTGTCGTCATTGTAGGAGGTATGGCCATACTCAGGAAGCATGCGACATCAGACAGATTATTTGCAGGAAGTGCAATGAGGTGGGTCATTCTTCCAATAATTGCAAAAATGAAATAGTCTGTAACCTCTGCGGAGAGAAGGGGCATGCCTTCAGAGACTGTATATTCCATCCTGGTTCATATGCGGGGGCAGCGGGAAGGGGAAGGAGAAGAAATGAATCTCCTGCACCCACAGCTACAACTCCGACTGCTCCAACTCCGACTGCTCCGATATCTACTCTGGCTTTCCTGGATGAGGAGGAGGCTCGGGTTGCTTTTCCAGAACTGGTTCGTGTGAATGTAAGAGGAAATATGGAGCTGGCACCTGAGCCACCGGTGCAGAGGGCCGCGTCTGTGGCTTCAGATGTCAGTGAGTCTGAGACGATAACTGATGATCGTATAGGCATGGAAGTGGCCCCGGTGGAGGATCTGGAGGCTGAAATTCCAGACATGATGGTTACATTGCAGGGGGAAGAGGAGTCTGATCTGACCAGAACACCGCATGTGGCCTGGAGCGATGTCGTTTCTGACCTTGAGGAGGAGGAAGGTCAGGGGGACTTTGACCCCCAGCGGCGGGATTATAGTTCAGATGAAGATGGAGGCGCTTCAGTGAAGAAAAAGAAGAAAACTGAACCATCCTTTTCCCCTTTAAGTGACTGCAGTGTGAGTCCAGCCCGGGTGTACCCTACTGCATCCGATCCCCAAGATGTGTCTTTTTTGGGGGAAGGCACAAACTACGATATCTGCACGTCCAGCGTCCTACCCCCAGAAGGGTTAGGATGATGTACAGGTGGGCATGTTGTCGTGACCTGCCACATCAAATTAATAGATGGGTGCCCAAGTTGCTCTCAGCATCTTGTCGCTAAATGTTCGGCTGATTAAATCTGAGTCGAGAAGAGTGGCAATTTTGGACTACTTGAGCAACTTGGATGCGGACGTATACTGTGTCCAGGAGTGTGGGATCTCCGATCCCTTAAGTGAAAATGCATGGCCTTTAGGTCAAAGTGTGTGGTCTGGTTCTGTATGTAATAAAAATTGTGGGGTAGGTGTTTTGGTGAAGGGTTATAGTGTTAAGATAGAAAGTTACATGGTGGTGGAGGCGGGGAGGTGTGTAATATGTGAGTTAAATTGTAGGGGGTGGAGGGTGAGGGTGGTAAATATGTATGCACCAATAGATAAAGGGGAGAGGCTGGAAATTTTTGAGAAATTATGTTTTTTTCTATCTGGCAAAATGCCAATAATTTTTGTTGGAGATTTCAATTGTGTGACGGAGGGGGATAAGATGGATGTTACAGGTAAAAGACTCAAGAGTCTTGTGGCGGATTTTTCCTTACAGGATGCTGCGGAAGTTTTTTTAGGTAATCCACCTCCTGCGACCTATAAGGCCGACAGGGGAGGCATAGAGTCTAGAATAGACCGTATCTTCTTTTCTTCACAAAATGTTATTTGTAGGAATTTCCAGCAGGAAGATGTTCCCTTCTCTGACCATGTGTGTTTGAGGGCACGTCTAGAAGGTAAGATTTCTTTTGTATATGGTGGTGGCGTGTGGAAACTTAATGTGCGTTTGCTGGAAGATAATAGGATCATGCGTGATTTTAGGCGAATGTATGTTAGGTGGAGGGATAAAAAAAGTGATTTCAGGAATGTGCTTGAGTGGTGGGACTGGATGAAGAGTGAGATTGTTTTTTTCTTTAGAAAAAGGGGCAGGAGGAAAGCAGCAATGAATAGAGCAAAATTTAATGATTTAAGCTCTAGACTGGAGTGGCTGAGGAAGTTAAGGATGATTGGAGTGGATGTGGATGTTTTGATGTGTCAAGTGAAAGAAGAGATTAAGAAATATATTGAGGGTAAAGGGAAAGAAATTATTTACCGTTCTAAGATTGAACATTTGGAGAAAAATGAGAAATGCACAAGGTTTTTTTTCAAAAAAGTTTTTGGGAAGAAAGTAGATATGGATGAGGTGGTGAATGGTGATGGGGTGTGTGTGAGTGGGAAGGATGTGATGCAGGAGGTGGTGTTGTTTTATAAGGAGTTGTATGGGGAAAAATGGGTTGATGATAGGATGTTGACTGATGCTTTGGGGTGTTTAGAAGGTTGTTTGGGTGAGGATGAACGTGAAATATTGGATGATGTAATTGTGTTGGATGAAGTTAAAAAAGTGGTGATGTCTGCGAGTAAGAATAAAACACCTGGGAAGGATGGACTGCCCGTGGAGTTATATGTTAAGGAATGGGACACGATGGGAAATGACTTATTGGAGGTGTGCCAGTATATGTTCACGGAGAATATGTTGAGTGAATCTATGAGAGATGGGGTGGTGGTTTTGGTTCATAAGAAAGGTGATAAAAAGGATTTGGGGAATTGGAGGCCAATCACCCTTTTGAATGCAGACTATAAGGTGTTTAGTAAATTGTTGGCTAGCCGGATGCGGGAAGTGATTGGCGGTGTGGTGGATGAAGATCAAGTGTGTGCAGTGCCTGGGAGAAGTATGACTGAAAATTTGGTGTTGTTGCGTGATGTGATTGGGGATTGTATGAGTCGTAAGCAGAAATGTTTGTTGTTTTCGGTTGATTTTGAAAAAGCTTTTGACCGTGTGTCACATAGCTTTATGTTTAAGGTTTTGTCTAAGATGGGTTATTCCAGGAATTTTGTAAACTGTGTTAGGAGTTTGTATTGTAATGTTTCAAGTGAATTTTTGGTGAATGGGTGGTTGAGTGAGAAAGTGAGAATTAAATCAGGAGTGCGTCAGGGGTGCCCTATGTCCCCTTTTTTGTTTATTAATGTGATTGAAGTGTTGATGTGTATGGTTAGGAAGGATAAGGTTATGAGAGGTGTGATGATTCCTGGGAGTAATGGAAAGGATGTGAGAATTCTAGGTTACATGGATGATGTAGTGATTGTGAGTGGGAATATGGCTGCGATGAGTAGGGCAAGGTTGATATTAAGTTTGTTTTGTAGTGTCTCAGCTTTTAAGGTCAATTGGACTAAGAGTTCCTTTAAATGTTTTGGTGAGAGGAATGTACGGATGGATGGTGTGAGGTGTGAGGATGGTGCAATAAAGGTGCTTGGGATTAAGTTTAATGATGATTTGAAAGGAAATGAGAGTTGGGAAGATTGTGGGGTGAGAGTGGTGCGCAAGTTGAATTTTTGGCGAATGAGAGAATTAACTCTGACTGGGAAAGTTCTGATTGTTAAGGCGGTTATTTTGCCTATTTTGTTGTTTGTTGCGAATGTATATCCTGCTGCTTTTAAGAAAATTAGGAAAACTGAGAAATTTATCTTTAATTTTCTTTGGGGAAGTCGCATGGAGAAATTGAAACGGGAATATGTCTATAAGTTATGTGTAAATGGTGGTTTGGATTTTCCAAATATTGATTTCTTTTTAGGGATTAGTTACGTGAAAATGGTGGTGGTGGTTCTAGGGAAAAGTAATAAGTGTGCTTATATGATGAAGTATTCGGCTGGATGGATGCTTTATGGCTTAAAGTGGGTCAAAAGGGATGCTAGAGTGCCTGTTGCTTTTAAGTGTCCTGTATGGTATGGTTGTGTTGAGAATTTTGTAAGGAAGTATGATTTGTTGTCCGTTAACATGAGTGATTTTAGGCAAAAGAAGAAAGTCATTAGGATGGTGCGTGAGCGTGAGGTGGTATGTAATATCAATGGGTTGAGAGGGGAGGAAGTAACCGAGATGTGGAGAAAATTAAGTATAGATGGTGTGACTAACAGACAGAGAGATATCGCTTGGATGATATTGCATGACATTTTGCCTGTTAGAGATGTGCAAAAGAAGAGGGATTTAGTTAAATCTGAGGTATGCCCGAGGGATGGATGTGGTTTGAGAGAGCATGTTAGACATATGGTATGGGATTGTGATTTTGCATATGATGTATGGAAGGGTATAGGGGGACTTTGCAAGGAATTGGTGGGTGTAAAGTATGTTAATTGGAAACTTGCTATGTTTGGGATGGGTGCATGTAGTAGAATTAAGGATAGGATTTTATGGTTGTTGGTGGTGTGTGTAATTGAAAGTTTGTGGGATGCGAGGAATTTGTTAGTTTTTAAAAGTAAGAAAATGTCAGTTAATGAATGTTTGAGATTGATTCTGTCACGTATGTATGTAATATACCTCTGGGATCAGGAACGTGGAAGTATTATAGATGCTGAAGGGATCTGGAAGTTTAAAAAGTGGAGGTTTTTGGTAAAGTTTAATTAGTAGTGTATAATGTACCGGATGATAAGGTTTGGTTTTATTTTTGATTATATACCAAGTGTGATGAAAGGCTAAGTGTCAATGAAAGGCTTTTGTAAGTCGAATTGATTGAGCTTATGCTCCGGCCTATCTGATTTGGTTTAAAAAAAAAAAAAAAAAAAAATCTGTTCTTATCAGTTTAATATCTGATACGTCCCCTATCTGGGGACCATATATTAAATGGATTTTTAGAACAGGGAGATGGAAAAAGAGCTTGCTCTGTCCATTCCACGCATTGACCTGGTATTGCAGTATCTCCAGGACCGGTGCACCCCTTCTTTAATGCAGTTTCTAAAATCAGAAAGAATTGAATTCAATGCTTTTTGTTCATTTTGCTTGTTTGTCGGATTTTGGGATGGACTCTTTGGCTTTGCTTTTCTTCTCCTCATTGGATTTTTCATGTTAAAAGTTGCAGAAGCCAGATGACAAGCTCATTTTGGTTCAACTTCAGCAACTGTGCATTGCATTGCCATGTAATGTAATGTAATGCAATGCTATCTATCTAGCTCTCCCTCTATACTTCCTTTTGGATAAACAGACATATTAGGCAAGCATTTTGGAGCTTTCACCTAAATAACTACAGGTGGTGAGATAAGCTGCACAATGTAATTGACCTTTCAGTATATTGTTGCACACACACCATCTATTTAGCAAATGCCCTTGTTATCAACAGCAGCCTTTTAAACTCACCTGAGCTAACAGGTATGTGAGCTGGTTACTCTGCTGCGCTTAAAATTTCTTTTTTGGTTTGCTACAATGCCTTTTCTGAAACGTTGTCTCCCTCTGCTGGAACACTGACTTCTTTCATTTAATGCCTGCAGACTATAAAAGAGAAACCAACCCAAAAAGTTTGGTTGATTAGTCTGTGGCATTCTTTTAAACTGTTGCTTATGGCGGTCTCTGTGAGCTTCTCAGTGACATTCAGCCATCCAGGTATCCCGCCTGCAGTAGACGGAATGTGGCAATGGAACGCTGGCTGCGCGTGTCATAATAGGCTCTGAGCCTTTATATACCTGCGCACAGCAGCAGCCACCTTCAGTCTGCTGCTGGACAGCCAGCAGCAGCAGCAGCAGGAGAGGTAATTAATCAGCAACCCTCCTGCTAAGGGTAGACAGCTGCTCGTTCCACCCCCCCCCCGCCTTAATTGGTTCTCCTCCCTTCCAACGGTGTTGAGGCGGGTGGGAACAGCCGGGGGTTGAGGGTACTGTGCTAAAAGAGGTGGAGTTATGCAGATCTAAAACGCGTGGATTGCAGCAGCAGCAAGCCGAAAAGTGCAGGCATGTGAGGGATCTAGAGGTTGACAGCATGTCTTCTTAACGGGAGTCCAGGTGGCCATCTCCACAAATGGACTTTTCAGAATCCTTGGGTGGCACCGTAGTCGGAAACCAATTCTGGTTATCGCTTCTCGGCCTTTTGGCTAAGATCAAGTGTAGTATCTGTTCTTATCAGTTTAATATCTGATACGTCCCCTATCTGGGGACCATATATTAAATGGATTTTTAGAACAGGGAGATGGAAAAAGAGCTTGCTCTGTCCACTCCACGCATTGACCTGGTATTGCAGTATCTCCAGGACCGGTGCACCCCTTCTTTAATGCAGTTTCTAAAATCAGAAAGAATTGAATTCAATGCTTTTTGTTCATTTTGCTTGTTTGTCGGATTTTGGGATGGACTCTTTGGCTTTGCTTTTCTTCTCCTCATTGGATTTTTCATGTTAAAAGTTGCAGAAGCCAGATGACAAGCTCATTTTGGTTCAACTTCAGCAACTGTGCATTGCATTGCCATGTAATGTAATGTAATGCAATGCTATCTATCTAGCTCTCCCTCTATACTTCCTTTTGGATAAACAGACATATTAGGCAAGCATTTTGGAGCTTTCACCTAAATAACTACAGGTGGTGAGATAAGCTGCACAATATAATTGACCTTTCAGTATATTGTTGCACACACACCATCTATTTAGCAAATGCCCTTGTTATCAACAGCAGCCTTTTAAACTCACCTGAGCTAACAGGTATGTGAGCTGGTTACTCTGCTGCGCTTAAAATTTCTTTTTTGGTTTGCTACAATGCCTTTTCTGAAACGTTGTCTCCCTCTGCTGGAACACTGACTTCTTTCATTTAATGCCTGCAGACTATAAAAGAGAAACCAACCCAAAAAGTTTGGTTGATTAGTCTGTGGCATTCTTTTAAACTGTTGCTTATGGCGGTCTCTGTGAGCTTCTCAGTGACATTCAGCCATCCAGGTATCCCGCCTGCAGTAGACGGAATGTGGCAATGGAACGCTGGCTGCGCGTGTCATAATAGGCTCTGAGCCTTTATATACCTGCGCACAGCAGCAGCCACCTTCAGTCTGCTGCTGGACAGCCAGCAGCAGCAGCAGCAGGAGAGGTAATTAATCAGCAACCCTCCTGCTAAGGGTAGACAGCTGCTCGTTCCACCCCCCCCGCCTTAATTGGTTCTCCTCCCTTCCAGCGGTGTTGAGGCGGGTGGGAACAGCCGGGGGTTGAGGGTACTGTGCTAAAAGAGGTGGAGTTATGCAGATCTAAAACGCGTGGATTGCAGCAGCAGCAAGCCGAAAAGTGCAGGCATGTGAGGGATCTAGAGGTTGACAGCATGTCTTCTTAACGGGAGTCCAGGTGGCCATCTCCACAAATGGACTTTTCAGAATCCTTGGGTGGCACCGTAGTCGGAAACCAATTCTGGTTATCGCTTCTCGGCCTTTTGGCTAAGATCAAGTGTAGTATCTGTTCTTATCAGTTTAATATCTGATACGTCCCCTATCTGGGGACCATATATTAAATGGATTTTTAGAACAGGGAGATGGAAAAAGAGCTTGCTCTGTCCACTCCACGCATTGACCTGGTATTGCAGTATCTCCAGGACTGGTGCACCCCTTCTTTAATGCAATTTCTAAAATCAGAAAGAATTGAATTCAATGCTTTTTGTTCATTTTGCTTGTTTGTCGGATTTTGGGATGGACTCTTTGGCTTTGCTTTTCTTCTCCTCATTGGATTTTTCATGTTAAAAGTTGCAGAAGCCAGATGACAAGCTCATTTTGGTTCAACTTCAGCAACTGTGCATTGCATTGCCATGTAATGTAATGTAATGCAATGCTATCTATCTAGCTCTCCCTCTATACTTCCTTTTGGATAAACAGACATATTAGGCAAGCATTTTGGAGCTTTCACCTAAATAACTACAGGTGGTGAGATAAGCTGCACAATATAATTGACCTTTCAGTATATTGTTGCACACACACCATCTATTTAGCAAATGCCCTTGTTATCAACAGCAGCCTTTTAAACTCACCTGAGCTAACAGGTATGTGAGCTGGTTACTCTGCTGCGCTTAAAATTTCTTTTTTGGTTTGCTACAATGCCTTTTCTGAAACGTTGTCTCCCTCTGCTGGAACACTGACTTCTTTCATTTAATGCCTGCAGACTATAAAAGAGAAACCAACCCAAAAAGTTTGGTTGATTAGTCTGTGGCATTCTTTTAAACTGTTGCTTATGGCGGTCTCTGTGAGCTTCTCAGTGACATTCAGCCATCCAGGTATCCCGCCTGCAGTAGACGGAATGTGGCAATGGAACGCTGGCTGCGCGTGTCATAATAGGCTCTGAGCCTTTATATACCTGCGCACAGCAGCAGCCACCTTCAGTCTGCTGCTGGACAGCCAGCAGCAGCAGCAGCAGGAGAGGTAATTAATCAGCAACCCTCCTGCTAAGGGTAGACAGCTGCTCGTTCCACCCCCCCCCCCCGCCTTAATTGGTTCTCCTCCCTTCCAACGGTGTTGAGGCGGGTGGGAACAGCCGGGGGTTGAGGGTACTGTGCTAAAAGAGGTGGAGTTATGCAGATCTAAAACGCGTGGATTGCAGCAGCAGCAAGCCGAAAAGTGCAGGCATGTGAGGGATCTAGAGGTTGACAGCATGTCTTCTTAACGGGAGTCCAGGTGGCCATCTCCACAAATGGACTTTTCAGAATCCTTGGGTGGCACCGTAGTCGGAAACCAATTCTGGTTATCGCTTCTCGGCCTTTTGGCTAAGATCAAGTGTAGTATCTGTTCTTATCAGTTTAATATCTGATACGTCCCCTATCTGGGGACCATATATTAAATGGATTTTTAGAACAGGGAGATGGAAAAAGAGCTTGCTCTGTCCACTCCACGCATTGACCTGGTATTGCAGTATCTCCAGGACCGGTGCACCCCTTCTTTAATGCAATTTCTAAAATCAGAAAGAATTGAATTCAATGCTTTTTGTTCATTTTGCTTGTTTGTCGGATTTTGGGATGGACTCTTTGGCTTTGCTTTTCTTCTCCTCATTGGATTTTTCATGTTAAAAGTTGCAGAAGCCAGATGACAAGCTCATTTTGGTTCAACTTCAGCAACTGTGCATTGCATTGCCATGTAATGTAATGTAATGCAATGCTATCTATCTAGCTCTCCCTCTATACTTCCTTTTGGATAAACAGACATATTAGGCAAGCATTTTGGAGCTTTCACCTAAATAACTACAGGTGGTGAGATAAGCTGCACAATATAATTGACCTTTCAGTATATTGTTGCACACACACCATCTATTTAGCAAATGCCCTTGTTATCAACAGCAGCCTTTTAAACTCACCTGAGCTAACAGGTATGTGAGCTGGTTACTCTGCTGCGCTTAAAATTTCTTTTTTGGTTTGCTACAATGCCTTTTCTGAAACGTTGTCTCCCTCTGCTGGAACACTGACTTCTTTCATTTAATGCCTGCAGACTATAAAAGAGAAACCAACCCAAAAAGTTTGGTTGATTAGTCTGTGGCATTCTTTTAAACTGTTGCTTATGGCGGTCTCTGTGAGCTTCTCAGTGACATTCAGCCATCCAGGTATCCCGCCTGCAGTAGACGGAATGTGGCAATGGAACGCTGGCTGCGCGTGTCATAATAGGCTCTGAGCCTTTATATACCTGCGCACAGCAGCAGCCACCTTCAGTCTGCTGCTGGACAGCCAGCAGCAGCAGCAGCAGGAGAGGTAATTAATCAGCAACCCTCCTGCTAAGGGTAGACAGCTGCTCGTTCCACCCCCCCCCCGCCTTAATTGGTTCTCCTCCCTTCCAACGGTGTTGAGGCGGGTGGGAACAGCCGGGGGTTGAGGGTACTGTGCTAAAAGAGGTGGAGTTATGCAGATCTAAAACGCGTGGATTGCAGCAGCAGCAAGCCGAAAAGTGCAGGCATGTGAGGGATCTAGAGGTTGACAGCATGTCTTCTTAACGGGAGTCCAGGTGGCCATCTCCACAAATGGACTTTTCAGAATCCTTGGGTGGCACCGTAGTCGGAAACCAATTCTGGTTATCGCTTCTCGGCCTTTTGGCTAAGATCAAGTGTAGTATCTGTTCTTATCAGTTTAATATCTGATACGTCCCCTATCTGGGGACCATATATTAAATGGATTTTTAGAACAGGGAGATGGAAAAAGAGCTTGCTCTGTCCACTCCACGCATTGACCTGGTATTGCAGTATCTCCAGGACCGGTGCACCCCTTCTTTAATGCAGTTTCTAAAATCAGAAAGAATTGAATTCAATGCTTTTTGTTCATTTTGCTTGTTTGTCGGATTTTGGGATGGACTCTTTGGCTTTGCTTTTCTTCTCCTCATTGGATTTTTCATGTTAAAAGTTGCAGAAGCCAGATGACAAGCTCATTTTGGTTCAACTTCAGCAACTGTGCATTGCATTGCCATGTAATGTAATGTAATGCAATGCTATCTATCTAGCTCTCCCTCTATACTTCCTTTTGGATAAACAGACATATTAGGCAAGCATTTTGGAGCTTTCACCTAAATAACTACAGGTGGTGAGATAAGCTGCACAATATAATTGACCTTTCAGTATATTGTTGCACACACACCATCTATTTAGCAAATGCCCTTGTTATCAACAGCAGCCTTTTAAACTCACCTGAGCTAACAGGTATGTGAGCTGGTTACTCTGCTGCGCTTAAAATTTCTTTTTTGGTTTGCTACAATGCCTTTTCTGAAACGTTGTCTCCCTCTGCTGGAACACTGACTTCTTTCATTTAATGCCTGCAGACTATAAAAGAGAAACCAACCCAAAAAGTTTGGTTGATTAGTCTGTGGCATTCTTTTAAACTGTTGCTTATGGCGGTCTCTGTGAGCTTCTCAGTGACATTCAGCCATCCAGGTATCCCGCCTGCAGTAGACGGAATGTGGCAATGGAACGCTGGCTGCGCGTGTCATAATAGGCTCTGAGCCTTTATATACCTGCGCACAGCAGCAGCCACCTTCAGTCTGCTGCTGGACAGCCAGCAGCAGCAGCAGCAGGAGAGGTAATTAATCAGCAACCCTCCTGCTAAGGGTAGACAGCTGCTCGTTCCACCCCCCCCCCCCGCCTTAATTGGTTCTCCTCCATTCCAACGGTGTTGAGGCGGGTGGGAACAGCCGGGGGTTGAGGGTACTGTGCTAAAAGAGGTGGAGTTATGCAGATCTAAAACGCGTGGATTGCAGCAGCAGCAAGCCAAAAAGTGCAGGCATGTGAGGGATCTAGAGGTTGACAGCATGTCTTCTTAACGGGAGTCCAGGTGGCCATCTCCACAAATGGACTTTTCAGAATCCTTGGGTGGCACCGTAGTCGGAAACCAATTCTGGTTATCGCTTCTCGGCCTTTTGGCTAAGATCAAGTGTAGTATCTGTTCTTATCAGTTTAATATCTGATACGTCCCCTATCTGGGGACCATATATTAAATGGATTTTTAGAACAGGGAGATGGAAAAAGAGCTTGCTCTGTCCACTCAACGCATTGACCTGGTATTGCAGTATCTCCAGGACCGGTGCACCCCTTCGTTAATGCAGTTTCTAAAATCAGAAAGAATTGAATTCAATGCTTTTTGTTCATTTTGCTTGTTTGTCGGATTTTGGGATGGACTCTTTGGCTTTGCTTTTCTTCTCCTCATTGGATTTTTCATGTTAAAAGTTGCAGAAGCCAGATGACAAGCTCATTTTGGTTCAACTTCAGCAACTGTGCATTGCATTGCCATGTAATGTAATGTAATGCAATGCTATCTATCTAGCTCTCCCTCTATACTTCCTTTTGGATAAACAGACATATTAGGCAAGCATTTTGGAGCTTTCACCTAAATAACTACAGGTGGTGAGATAAGCTGCACAATATAATTGACCTTTCAGTATATTGTTGCACACACACCATCTATTTAGCAAATGCCCTTGTTATCAACAGCAGCCTTTTAAACTCACCTGAGCTAACAGGTATGTGAGCTGGTTACTCTGCTGCGCTTAAAATTTCTTTTTTGGTTTGCTACAATGCCTTTTCTGAAACGTTGTCTCCCTCTGCTGGAACACTGACTTCTTTCATTTAATGCCTGCAGACTATAAAAGAGAAACCAACCCAAAAAGTTTGGTTGATTAGTCTGTGGCATTCTTTTAAACTGTTGCTTATGGCGGTCTCTGTGAGCTTCTCAGTGACATTCAGCCATCCAGGTATCCCGCCTGCAGTAGACGGAATGTGGCAATGGAACGCTGGCTGCGCGTGTCATAATAGGCTCTGAGCCTTTATATACCTGCGCACAGCAGCAGCCACCTTCAGTCTGCTGCTGGACAGCCAGCAGCAGCAGCAGCAGGAGAGGTAATTAATCAGCAACCCTCCTGCTAAGGGTAGACAGCTGCTCGTTCCACCCCCCCCCCCGCCTTAATTGGTTCTCCTCCCTTCCAACGGTGTTGAGGCGGGTGGGAACAGCCGGGGGTTGAGGGTACTGTGCTAAAAGAGGTGGAGTTATGCAGATCTAAAACGCGTGGATTGCAGCAGCAGCAAGCCGAAAAGTGCAGGCATGTGAGGGATCTAGAGGTTGACAGCATGTCTTCTTAACGGGAGTCCAGGTGGCCATCTCCACAAATGGACTTTTCAGAATCCTTGGGTGGCACCGTAGTCGGAAACCAATTCTGGTTATCGCTTCTCGGCCTTTTGGCTAAGATCAAGTGTAGTATCTGTTCTTATCAGTTTAATATCTGATACGTCCCCTATCTGGGGACCATATATTAAATGGATTTTTAGAACAGGGAGATGGAAAAAGAGCTTGCTCTGTCCACTCCACGCATTGACCTGGTATTGCAGTATCTCCAGGACCGGTGCACCCCTTCTTTAATGCAGTTTCTAAAATCAGAAAGAATTGAATTCAATGCTTTTTGTTCATTTTGCTTGTTTGTCGGATTTTGGGATGGACTCTTTGGCTTTGCTTTTCTTCTCCTCATTGGATTTTTCATGTTAAAAGTTGCAGAAGCCAGATGACAAGCTCATTTTGGTTCAACTTCAGCAACTGTGCATTGCATTGCCATGTAATGTAATGTAATGCAATGCTATCTATCTAGCTCTCCCTCTAGACTTCCTTTTGGATAAACAGACATAGTAGGCAAGCATTTTGGAGCTTTCAACTAAATAACTACAGGTGGTGAGATAAGCTGCACAATATAATTGACCTTTCAGTATATTGTTGCACACACACCATCTATTTAGCAAATGCCCTTGTTATCAACAGCAGCCTTTTAAACTCACCTGAGCTAACAGGTATATGAGCTGGTTACTCTGCTGCGCTTAAAATTTCTTTTTTGGTTTGCTACAATGCCTTTTCTGAAACGTTGTCTCCCTCTGCTGGAACACTGACTTCTTTCATTTAATGCCTGCAGACTATAAAAGAGAAACCAACCCAAAAAGTTTGGTTGATTAGTCTGTGGCATTCTTTTAAACTGTTGCTTATGGCGGTCTCTGTGAGCTTCTCAGTGACATTCAGCCATCCAGGTATCCCGCCTGCAGTAGACGGAATGTGGCAATGGAACGCTGGCTGCGCGTGTCATAATAGGCTCTGAGCCTTTATATACCTGCGCACAGCAGCAGCCACCTTCAGTCTGCTGCTGGACAGCCAGCAGCAGCAGCAGCAGGAGAGGTAATTAATCAGCAACCCTCCTGCTAAGGGTAGACAGCTGCTCGTTCCACCCCCCCCCCCCCCGCCTTAATTGGTTCTCCTCCCTTCCAACGGTGTTGAGGCGGGTGGGAACAGCCGGGGGTTGAGGGTACTGTGCTAAAAGAGGTGGAGTTATGCAGATCTAAAACGCATGGATTGCAGCAGCAGCAAGCCGAAAAGTGCAGGCATGTGAGGGATCTAGAGGTTGACAGCATGTCTTCTTAACGGGAGTCCAGGTGGCCATCTCCACAAATGGACTTTTCAGAATCCTTGGGTGGCACCGTAGTCAGAAACCAATTCTGGTTATCGCTTCTCGGCCTTTTGGCTAAGATCAAGTGTAGTATCTGTTCTTATCAGTTTAATATCTGATACGTCCCCTATCTGGGGACCATATATTAAATGGATTTTTAGAACAGGGAGATGGAAAAAGAGCTTGCTCTGTCCACTCCACGCATTGACCTGGTATTGCAGTATCTCCAGGACCGGTGCACCCCTTCTTTAATGCAGTTTCTAAAATCAGAAAGAATTGAATTCAATGCTTTTTGTTCATTTTGCTTGTTTGTCGGATTTTGGGATGGACTCTTTGGCTTTGCTTTTCTTCTCCTCATTGGATTTTTCATGTTAAAAGTTGCAGAAGCCAGATGACAAGCTCATTTTGGTTCAACTTCAGCAACTGTGCATTGCATTGCCATGTAATGTAATGTAATGCAATGCTATCTATCTAGCTCTCCCTCTATACTTCCTTTTGGATAAACAGACATATTAGGCAAGCATTTTGGAGCTTTCACCTAAATAACTACAGGTGGTGAGATAAGCTGCACAATGTAATTGACCTTTCAGTATATTGTTGCACACACACCATCTATTTAGCAAATGCCCTTGTTATCAACAGCAGCCTTTTAAACTCACCTGAGCTAACAGGTATGTGAGCTGGTTACTCTGCTGCGCTTAAAATTTCTTTTTTGGTTTGCTACAATGCCTTTTCTGAAACGTTGTCTCCCTCTGCTGGAACACTGACTTCTTTCATTTAATGCCTGCAGACTATAAAAGAGAAACCAACCCAAAAAGTTTGGTTGATTAGTCTGTGGCATTCTTTTAAACTGTTGCTTATGGCGGTCTCTGTGAGCTTCTCAGTGACATTCAGCCATCCAGGTATCCCGCCTGCAGTAGACGGAATGTGGCAATGGAACGCTGGCTGCGCGTGTCATAATAGGCTCTGAGCCTTTATATACCTGCGCACAGCAGCAGCCACCTTCAGTCTGCTGCTGGACAGCCAGCAGCAGCAGCAGCAGGAGAGGTAATTAATCAGCAACCCTCCTGCTAAGGGTAGACAGCTGCTCGTTCCACCCCCCCCCCCGCCTTAATTGGTTCTCCTCCCTTCCAACGGTGTTGAGGCGGGTGGGAACAGCCGGGGGTTGAGGGTACTGTGCTAAAAGAGGTGGAGTTATGCAGATCTAAAACGCGTGGATTGCAGCAGCAGCAAGCCGAAAAGTGCAGGCATGTGAGGGATCTAGAGGTTGACAGCATGTCTTCTTAACGGGAGTCCAGGTGGCCATCTCCACAAATGGACTTTTCAGAATCCTTGGGTGGCACCGTAGTCGGAAACCAATTCTGGTTATCGCTTCTCGGCCTTTTGGCTAAGATCAAGTGTAGTATCTGTTCTTATCAGTTTAATATCTGATACGTCCCCTATCTGGGGACCATATATTAAATGGATTTTTAGAACAGGGAGATGGAAAAAGAGCTTGCTCTGTCCACTCCACGCATTGACCTGGTATTGCAGTATCTCCAGGACCGGTGCACCCCTTCTTTAATGCAGTTTCTAAAATCAGAAAGAATTGAATTCAATGCTTTTTGATCATTTTGCTTGTTTGTCGGATTTTGGGATGGACTCTTTGGCTTTGCTTTTCTTCTCCTCATTGGATTTTTCATGTTAAAAGTTGCAGAAGCCAGATGACAAGCTCATTTTGGTTCAACTTCAGCAACTGTGCTTTGCATTGCCATGTAATGTAATGTAATGCAATGCTATCTATCTAGCTCTCCCTCTATACTTCCTTTTGGATAAACAGACATATTAGGCAAGCATTTTGGAGCTTTCACCTAAATAACTACAGGTGGTGAGATAAGCTGCACAATATAATTGACCTTTCAGTATATTGTTGCACACACACCATCTATTTAGCAAATGCCCTTGTTATCAACAGCAGCCTTTTAAACTCACCTGAGCTAACAGGTATGTGAGCTGGTTACTCTGCTGCGCTTAAAATTTCTTTTTTGGTTTGCTACAATGCCTTTTCTGAAACGTTGTCTCCCTCTGCTGGAACACTGACTTCTTTCATTTAATGCCTGCAGACTATAAAAGAGAAACCAACCCAAAAAGTTTGGTTGATTAGTCTGTGGCATTCTTTTAAACTGTTGCTTATGTCGGTCTCTGTGAGCTTCTCAGTGACATTCAGCCATCCAGGTATCCCGCCTGCAGTAGACGGAATGTGGCAATGGAACGCTGGCTGCGCGTGTCATAATAGGCTCTGAGCCTTTATATACCTGCGCACAGCAGCAGCCACCTTCAGTCTGCTGCTGGACAGCCAGCAGCAGCAGCAGCAGGAGAGGTAATTAATCAGCAACCCTCCTGCTAAGGGTAGACAGCTGCTCGTTCCACCCCCCCCCCCCCCCGCCTTAATTGGTTCTCCTCCCTTCCAACAGTGTTGAGGCGGGTGGGAACAGCCGGGGGTTGAGGGTACTGTGCTAAAAGAGGTGGAGTTATGCAGATCTAAAACGCGTGGATTGCAGCAGCAGCAAGCCGAAAAGTGCAGGCATGTGAGGGATCTAGAGGTTGACAGCATGTCTTCTTAACGGGAGTCCAGGTGGCCATCTCCACAAATGGACTTTTCAGAATCCTTGGGTGGCACCGTAGTCGGAAACCAATTCTGGTTATCGCTTCTCGGCCTTTTGGCTAAGATCAAGTGTAGTATCTGTTCTTATCAGTTTAATATCTGATACGTCCCCTATCTGGGGACCATATATTAAATGGATTTTTAGAACAGGGAGATGGAAAAAGAGCTTGCTCTGTCCACTCCACGCATTGACCTGGTATTGCAGTATCTCCAGGACCGGTGCACCCCTTCTTTAATGCAGTTTCTAAAATCAGAAAGAATTGAATTCAATGCTTTTTGTTCATTTTGCTTGTTTGTCGGATTTTGGGATGGACTCTTTGGCTTTGCTTTTCTTCTCCTCATTGGATTTTTCATGTTAAAAGTTGCAGAAGCCAGATGACAAGCTCATTTTGGTTCAACTTCAGCAACTGTGCATTGCATTGCCATGTAATGTAATGTAATGCAATGCTATCTATCTAGCTCTCCC
Organism: Phyllobates terribilis; assembly: GCF_046119375.1. Taxonomy (NCBI): domain Eukaryota; kingdom Metazoa; phylum Chordata; class Amphibia; order Anura; family Dendrobatidae; genus Phyllobates; species Phyllobates terribilis. The sequence continues at coordinate 7,592,045 of NW_027362800.1, read as the reverse complement.
TCTATACTTCCTTTTGGATAAACAGACATATTAGGCAAGCATTTTGGAGCTTTCACCTAAATAACTACAGGTGGTGAGATAAGCTGCACAATATAATTGACCTTTCAGTATATTGTTGCACACACACCATCTATTTAGCAAATGCCCTTGTTATCAACAGCAGCCTTTTAAACTCACCTGAGCTAACAGGTATGTGAGCTGGTTACTCTGCTGCGCTTAAAATTTCTTTTTTGGTTTGCTACAATGCCTTTTCTGAAACGTTGTCTCCCTCTGCTGGAACACTGACTTCTTTCATTTAATGCCTGCAGACTATAAAAGAGAAACCAACCCAAAAAGTTTGGTTGATTAGTCTGTGGCATTCTTTTAAACTGTTGCTTATGGCGGTCTCTGTGAGCTTCTCAGTGACATTCAGCCATCCAGGTATCCCGCCTGCAGTAGACGGAATGTGGCAATGGAACGCTGGCTGCGCGTGTCATAATAGGCTCTGAGCCTTTATATACCTGCGCACAGCAGCAGCCACCTTCAGTCTGCTGCTGGACAGCCAGCAGCAGCAGCAGCAGGAGAGGTAATTAATCAGCAACCCTCCTGCTAAGGGTAGACAGCTGCTCGTTCCACCCCCCCCCCGCCTTAATTGGTTCTCCTCCCTTCCAACGGTGTTGAGGCGGGTGGGAACAGCCGGGGGTTGAGGGTACTGTGCTAAAAGAGGTGGAGTTATGCAGATCTAAAACGCGTGGATTGCAGCAGCAGCAAGCCGAAAAGTGCAGGCATGTGAGGGATCTAGAGGTTGACAGCATGTCTTCTTAACGGGAGTCCAGGTGGCCATCTCCACAAATGGACTTTTCAGAATCCTTGGGTGGCACCGTAGTCGGAAACCAATTCTGGTTATCGCTTCTCGGCCTTTTGGCTAAGATCAAGTGTAGTATCTGTTCTTATCAGTTTAATATCTGATACGTCCCCTATCTGGGGACCATATATTAAATGGATTTTTAGAACAGGGAGATGGAAAAAGAGCTTGCTCTGTCCACTCCACGCATTGACCTGGTATTGCAGTATCTCCAGGACCGGTGCACCCCTTCTTTAATGCAGTTTCTAAAATCAGAAAGAATTGAATTCAATGCTTTTTGTTCATTTTGCTTGTTTGTCGGATTTTGGGATGGACTCTTTGGCTTTGCTTTTCTTCTCCTCATTGGATTTTTCATGTTAAAAGTTGCAGAAGCCAGATGACAAGCTCATTTTGGTTCAACTTCAGCAACTGTGCATTGCATTGCCATGTAATGTAATGTAATGCAATGCTATCTATCTAGCTCTCCCTCTATACTTCCTTTTGGATAAACAGACATATTAGGCAAGCATTTTGGAGCTTTCACCTAAATAACTACAGGTGGTGAGATAAGCTGCACAATGTAATTGACCTTTCAGTATATTGTTGCACACACACCATCTATTTAGCAAATGCCCTTGTTATCAACAGCAGCCTTTTAAACTCACCTGAGCTAACAGGTATGTGAGCTGGTTACTCTGCTGCGCTTAAAATTTCTTTTTTGGTTTGCTACAATGCCTTTTCTGAAACGTTGTCTCCCTCTGCTGGAACACTGACTTCTTTCATTTAATGCCTGCAGACTATAAAAGAGAAACCAACCCAAAAAGTTTGGTTGATTAGTCTGTGGCATTCTTTTAAACTGTTGCTTATGGCGGTCTCTGTGAGCTTCTCAGTGACATTCAGCCATCCAGGTATCCCGCCTGCAGTAGACGGAATGTGGCAATGGAACGCTGGCTGCGCGTGTCATAATAGGCTCTGAGCCTTTATATACCTGCGCACAGCAGCAGCCACCTTCAGTCTGCTGCTGGACAGCCAGCAGCAGCAGCAGCAGGAGAGGTAATTAATCAGCAACCCTCCTGCTAAGGGTAGACAGCTGCTCGTTCCACCCCACCCCCCGCCTTAATTGGTTCTCCTCCCTTCCAACGGTGTTGAGGCGGGTGGGAACAGCCGGGGGTTGAGGGTACTGTGCTAAAAGAGGTGGAGTTATGCAGATCTAAAACGCGTGGATTGCAGCAGCAGCAAGCCGAAAAGTGCAGGCATGTGAGGGATCTAGAGGTTGACAGCATGTCTTCTTAACGGGAGTCCAGGTGGCCATCTCCACAAATGGACTTTTCAGAATCCTTGGGTGGCACCGTAGTCGGAAACCAATTCTGGTTATCGCTTCTCGGCCTTTTGGCTAAGATCAAGTGTAGTATCTGTTCTTATCAGTTTAATATCTGATACGTCCCCTATCTGGGGACCATATATTAAATGGATTTTTAGAACAGGGAGATGGAAAAAGAGCTTGCTCTGTCCACTCCACGCATTGACCTGGTATTGCAGTATCTCCAGGACCGGTGCACCCCTTCTTTAATGCAGTTTCTAAAATCAGAAAGAATTGAATTCAATGCTTTTTGATCATTTTGCTTGTTTGTCGGATTTTGGGATGGACTCTTTGGCTTTGCTTTTCTTCTCCTCATTGGATTTTTCATGTTAAAAGTTGCAGAAGCCAGATGACAAGCTCATTTTGGTTCAACTTCAGCAACTGTGCTTTGCATTGCCATGTAATGTAATGTAATGCAATGCTATCTATCTAGCTCTCCCTCTATACTTCCTTTTGGATAAACAGACATATTAGGCAAGCATTTTGGAGCTTTCACCTAAATAACTACAGGTGGTGAGATAAGCTGCACAATATAATTGACCTTTCAGTATATTGTTGCACACACACCATCTATTTAGCAAATGCCCTTGTTATCAACAGCAGCCTTTTAAACTCACCTGAGCTAACAGGTATGTGAGCTGGTTACTCTGCTGCGCTTAAAATTTCTTTTTTGGTTTGCTACAATGCCTTTTCTGAAACGTTGTCTCCCTCTGCTGGAACACTGACTTCTTTCATTTAATGCCTGCAGACTATAAAAGAGAAACCAACCCAAAAAGTTTGGTTGATTAGTCTGTGGCATTCTTTTAAACTGTTGCTTATGGCGGTCTCTGTGAGCTTCTCAGTGACATTCAGCCATCCAGGTATCCCGCCTGCAGTAGACGGAATGTGGCAATGGAACGCTGGCTGCGCGTGTCATAATAGGCTCTGAGCCTTTATATACCTGCGCACAGCAGCAGCCACCTTCAGTCTGCTGCTGGACAGCCAGCAGCAGCAGCAGCAGGAGAGGTAATTAATCAGCAACCCTCCTGCTAAGGGTAGACAGCTGCTCGTTCCACCCCCCCCCCCCCCGCCTTAATTGGTTCTCCTCCCTTCCAACAGTGTTGAGGCGGGTGGGAACAGCCGGGGGTTGAGGGTACTGTGCTAAAAGAGGTGGAGTTATGCAGATCTAAAACGCGTGGATTGCAGCAGCAGCAAGCCGAAAAGTGCAGGCATGTGAGGGATCTAGAGGTTGACAGCATGTCTTCTTAACGGGAGTCCAGGTGGCCATCTCCACAAATGGACTTTTCAGAATCCTTGGGTGGCACCGTAGTCGGAAACCAATTCTGGTTATCGCTTCTCGGCCTTTTGGCTAAGATCAAGTGTAGTATCTGTTCTTATCAGTTTAATATCTGATACGTCCCCTATCTGGGGACCATATATTAAATGGATTTTTAGAACAGGGAGATGGAAAAAGAGCTTGCTCTGTCCACTCCACGCATTGACCTGGTATTGCAGTATCTCCAGGACCGGTGCACCCCTTCTTTAATGCAGTTTCTAAAATCAGAAAGAATTGAATTCAATGCTTTTTGTTCATTTTGCTTGTTTGTCGGATTTTGGGATGGACTCTTTGGCTTTGCTTTTCTTCTCCTCATTGGATTTTTCATGTTAAAAGTTGCAGAAGCCAGATGACAAGCTCATTTTGGTTCAACTTCAGCAACTGTGCATTGCATTGCCATGTAATGTAATGTAATGCAATGCTATCTATCTAGCTCTCCCTCTATACTTCCTTTTGGATAAACAGACATATTAGGCAAGCATTTTGGAGCTTTCACCTAAATAACTACAGGTGGTGAGATAAGCTGCACAATATAATTGACCTTTCAGTATATTGTTGCACACACACCATCTATTTAGCAAATGCCCTTGTTATCAACAGCAGCCTTTTAAACTCACCTGAGCTAACAGGTATGTGAGCTGGTTACTCTGCTGCGCTTAAAATTTCTTTTTTGGTTTGCTACAATGCCTTTTCTGAAACGTTGTCTCCCTCTGCTGGAACACTGACTTCTTTCATTTAATGCCTGCAGACTATAAAAGAGAAACCAACCCAAAAAGTTTGGTTGATTAGTCTGTGGCATTCTTTTAAACTGTTGCTTATGGCGGTCTCTGTGAGCTTCTCAGTGACATTCAGCCATCCAGGTATCCCGCCTGCAGTAGACGGAATGTGGCAATGGAACGCTGGCTGCGCGTGTCATAATAGGCTCTGAGCCTTTATATACCTGCGCACAGCAGCAGCCACCTTCAGTCTGCTGCTGGACAGCCAGCAGCAGCAGCAGCAGGAGAGGTAATTAATCAGCAACCCTCCTGCTAAGGGTAGACAGCTGCTCGTTCCACCCCCCCCCCGCCTTAATTGGTTCTCCTCCCTTCCAACGGTGTTGAGGCGGGTGGGAACAGCCGGGGGTTGAGGGTACTGTGCTAAAAGAGGTGGAGTTATGCAGATCTAAAACGCGTGGATTGCAGCAGCAGCAAGCCGAAAAGTGCAGGCATGTGAGGGATCTAGAGGTTGACAGCATGTCTTCTTAACGGGAGTCCAGGTGGCCATCTCCACAAATGGACTTTTCAGAATCCTTGGGTGGCACCGTAGTCGGAAACCAATTCTGGTTATCGCTTCTCGGCCTTTTGGCTAAGATCAAGTGTAGTATCTGTTCTTATCAGTTTAATATCTGATACGTCCCCTATCTGGGGACCATATATTAAATGGATTTTTAGAACAGGGAGATGGAAAAAGAGCTTGCTCTGTCCACTCCACGCATTGACCTGGTATTGCAGTATCTCCAGGACCGGTGCACCCCTTCTTTAATGCAGTTTCTAAAATCAGAAAGAATTGAATTCAATGCTTTTTGTTCATTTTGCTTGTTTGTCGGATTTTGGGATGGACTCTTTGGCTTTGCTTTTCTTCTCCTCATTGGATTTTTCATGTTAAAAGTTGCAGAAGCCAGATGACAAGCTCATTTTGGTTCAACTTCAGCAACTGTGCATTGCATTGCCATGTAATGTAATGTAATGCAATGCTATCTATCTAGCTCTCCCTCTATACTTCCTTTTGGATAAACAGACATATTAGGCAAGCATTTTGGAGCTTTCACCTAAATAACTACAGGTGGTGAGATAAGCTGCACAATGTAATTGACCTTTCAGTATATTGTTGCACACACACCATCTATTTAGCAAATGCCCTTGTTATCAACAGCAGCCTTTTAAACTCACCTGAGCTAACAGGTATGTGAGCTGGTTACTCTGCTGCGCTTAAAATTTCTTTTTTGGTTTGCTACAATGCCTTTTCTGAAACGTTGTCTCCCTCTGCTGGAACACTGACTTCTTTCATTTAATGCCTGCAGACTATAAAAGAGAAACCAACCCAAAAAGTTTGGTTGATTAGTCTGTGGCATTCTTTTAAACTGTTGCTTATGGCGGTCTCTGTGAGCTTCTCAGTGACATTCAGCCATCCAGGTATCCCGCCTGCAGTAGACGGAATGTGGCAATGGAACGCTGGCTGCGCGTGTCATAATAGGCTCTGAGCCTTTATATACCTGCGCACAGCAGCAGCCACCTTCAGTCTGCTGCTGGACAGCCAGCAGCAGCAGCAGCAGGAGAGGTAATTAATCAGCAACCCTCCTGCTAAGGGTAGACAGCTGCTCGTTCCACCCCCCCCCCCCGCCTTAATTGGTTCTCCTCCCTTCCAACGGTGTTGAGGCGGGTGGGAACAGCCGGGGGTTGAGGGTACTGTGCTAAAAGAGGTGGAGTTATGCAGATCTAAAACGCGTGGATTGCAGCAGCAGCAAGCCGAAAAGTGCAGGCATGTGAGGGATCTAGAGGTTGACAGCATGTCTTCTTAACGGGAGTCCAGGTGGCCATCTCCACAAATGGACTTTTCAGAATCCTTGGGTGGCACCGTAGTCGGAAACCAATTCTGGTTATCGCTTCTCGGCCTTTTGGCTAAGCTCAAGTGTAGTATCTGTTCTTATCAGTTTAATATCTGATACGTCCCCTATCTGGGGACCATATATTATATGGATTTTTAGAACAGGGAGATGGAAAAAGAGCTTGCTCTGTCCACTCCACGCATTGACCTGGTATTGCAGTATCTCCAGGACCGGTGCACCCCTTCTTTAATGCAGTTTCTAAAATCAGAAAGAATTGAATTCAATGCTTTTTGTTCATTTTGCTTGTTTGTCGGATTTTGGGATGGACTCTTTGGCTTTGCTTTTCTTCTCCTCATTGGATTTTTCATGTTAAAAGTTGCAGAAGCCAGATGACAAGCTCATTTTGGTTCAACTTCAGCAACTGTGCATTGCATTGCCATGTAATGTAATGTAATGCAATGCTATCTATCTAGCTCTCCCTCTATACTTCCTTTTGGATAAACAGACATATTAGGCAAGCATTTTGGAGCTTTCACCTAAATAACTACAGGTGGTGAGATAAGCTGCACAATATAATTGACCTTTCAGTATATTGTTGCACACACACCATCTATTTAGCAAATGCCCTTGTTATCAACAGCAGCCTTTTAAACTCACCTGAGCTAACAGGTATGTGAGCTGGTTACTCTGCTGCGCTTAAAATTTCTTTTTTGGTTTGCTACAATGCCTTTTCTGAAACGTTGTCTCCCTCTGCTGGAACACTGACTTCTTTCATTTAATGCCTGCAGACTATAAAAGAGAAACCAACCCAAAAAGTTTGGTTGATTAGTCTGTGGCATTCTTTTAAACTGTTGCTTATGGCGGTCTCTGTGAGCTTCTCAGTGACATTCAGCCATCCAGGTATCCCGCCTGCAGTAGACGGAATGTGGCAATGGAACGCTGGCTGCGCGTGTCATAATAGGCTCTGAGCCTTTATATACCTGCGCACAGCAGCAGCCACCTTCAGTCTGCTGCTGGACAGCCAGCAGCAGCAGCAGCAGGAGAGGTAATTAATCAGCAACCCTCCTGCTAAGGGTAGACAGCTGCTCGTTCCACCCCCCCCCCCGCCTTAATTGGTTCTCCTCCCTTCCAACGGTGTTGAGGCGGGTGGGAACAGCCGGGGGTTGAGGGTACTGTGCTAAAAGAGGTGGAGTTATGCAGATCTAAAACGCGTGGATTGCAGCAGCAGCAAGCCGAAAAGTGCAGGCATGTGAGGGATCTAGAGGTTGACAGCATGTCTTCTTAACGGGAGTCCAGGTGGCCATCTCCACAAATGGACTTTTCAGAATCCTTGGGTGGCACCGTAGTCGGAAACCAATTCTGGTTATCGCTTCTCGGCCTTTTGGCTAAGATCAAGTGTAGTATCTGTTCTTATCAGTTTAATATCTGATACGTCCCCTATCTGGGGACCATATATTAAATGGATTTTTAGAACAGGGAGATGGAAAAAGAGCTTGCTCTGTCCACTCCACGCATTGACCTGGTATTGCAGTATCTCCAGGACCGGTGCACCCCTTCTTTAATGCAGTTTCTAAAATCAGAAAGAATTGAATTCAATGCTTTTTGTTCATTTTGCTTGTTTGTCGGATTTTGGGATGGACTCTTTGGCTTTGCTTTTCTTCTCCTCATTGGATTTTTCATGTTAAAAGTTGCAGAAGCCAGATGACAAGCTCATTTTGGTTCAACTTCAGCAACTGTGCATTGCATTGCCATGTAATGTAATGTAATGCAATGCTATCTATCTAGCTCTCCCTCTATACTTCCTTTTGGATAAACAGACATATTAGGCAAGCATTTTGGAGCTTTCACCTAAATAACTACAGGTGGTGAGATAAGCTGCACAATATAATTGACCTTTCAGTATATTGTTGCACACACACCATCTATTTAGCAAATGCCCTTGTTATCAACAGCAGCCTTTTAAACTCACCTGAGCTAACAGGTATGTGAGCTGGTTACTCTGCTGCGCTTAAAATTTCTTTTTTGGTTTGCTACAATGCCTTTTCTGAAACGTTGTCTCCCTCTGCTGGAACACTGACTTCTTTCATTTAATGCCTGCAGACTATAAAAGAGAAACCAACCCAAAAAGTTTGGTTGATTAGTCTGTGGCATTCTTTTAAACTGTTGCTTATGGCGGTCTCTGTGAGCTTCTCAGTGACATTCAGCCATCCAGGTATCCCGCCTGCAGTAGACGGAATGTGGCAATGGAACGCTGGCTGCGCGTGTCATAATAGGCTCTGAGCCTTTATATACCTGCGCACAGCAGCAGCCACCTTCAGTCTGCTGCTGGACAGCCAGCAGCAGCAGCAGCAGGAGAGGTAATTAATCAGCAACCCTCCTGCTAAGGGTAGACAGCTGCTCGTTCCACCCCCCCCCCCCGCCTTAATTGGTTCTCCTCCCTTCCAACGGTGTTGAGGCGGGTGGGAACAGCCGGGGGTTGAGGGTACTGTGCTAAAAGAGGTGGAGTTATGCAGATCTAAAACGCGTGGATTGCAGCAGCAGCAAGCCGAAAAGTGCAGGCATGTGAGGGATCTAGAGGTTGACAGCATGTCTTCTTAACGGGAGTCCAGGTGGCCATCTCCACAAATGGACTTTTCAGAATCCTTGGGTGGCACCGTAGTCGGAAACCAATTCTGGTTATCGCTTCTCGGCCTTTTGGCTAAGATCAAGTGTAGTATCTGTTCTTATCAGTTTAATATCTGATACGTCCCCTATCTGGGGACCATATATTAAATGGATTTTTAGAACAGGGAGATGGAAAAAGAGCTTGCTCTGTCCACTCCACGCATTGACCTGGTATTGCAGTATCTCCAGGACCGGTGCACCCCTTCTTTAATGCAGTTTCTAAAATCAGAAAGAATTGAATTCAATGCTTTTTGTTCATTTTGCTTGTTTGTCGGATTTTGGGATGGACTCTTTGGCTTTGCTTTTCTTCTCCTCATTGGATTTTTCATGTTAAAAGTTGCAGAAGCCAGATGACAAGCTCATTTTGGTTCAACTTCAGCAACTGTGCATTGCATTGCCATGTAATGTAATGTAATGCAATGCTATCTATCTAGCTCTCCCTCTATACTTCCTTTTGGATAAACAGACATATTAGGCAAGCATTTTGGAGCTTTCACCTAAATAACTACAGGTGGTGAGATAAGCTGCACAATATAATTGACCTTTCAGTATATTGTTGCACACACACCATCTATTTAGCAAATGCCCTTGTTATCAACAGCAGCCTTTTAAACTCACCTGAGCTAACAGGTATGTGAGCTGGTTACTCTGCTGCGCTTAAAATTTCTTTTTTGGTTTGCTACAATGCCTTTTCTGAAACGTTGTCTCCCTCTGCTGGAACACTGACTTCTTTCATTTAATGCCTGCAGACTATAAAAGAGAAACCAACCCAAAAAGTTTGGTTGATTAGTCTGTGGCATTCTTTTAAACTGTTGCTTATGGCGGTCTCTGTGAGCTTCTCAGTGACATTCAGCCATCCAGGTATCCCGCCTGCAGTAGACGGAATGTGGCAATGGAACGCTGGCTGCGCGTGTCATAATAGGCTCTGAGCCTTTATATACCTGCGCACAGCAGCAGCCACCTTCAGTCTGCTGCTGGACAGCCAGCAGCAGCAGCAGCAGGAGAGGTAATTAATCAGCAACCCTCCTGCTAAGGGTAGACAGCTGCTCGTTCCACCCCCCCCCCCCGCCTTAATTGGTTCTCCTCCCTTCCAACGGTGTTGAGGCGGGTGGGAACAGCCGGGGGTTGAGGGTACTGTGCTAAAAGAGGTGGAGTTATGCAGATCTAAAACGCGTGGATTGCAGCAGCAGCAAGCCGAAAAGTGCAGGCATGTGAGGGATCTAGAGGTTGACAGCATGTCTTCTTAACGGGAGTCCAGGTGGCCATCTCCACAAATGGACTTTTCAGAATCCTTGGGTGGCACCGTAGTCGGAAACCAATTCTGGTTATCGCTTCTCGGCCTTTTGGCTAAGATCAAGTGTAGTATCTGTTCTTATCAGTTTAATATCTGATACGTCCCCTATCTGGGGACCATATATTAAATGGATTTTTAGAACAGGGAGATGGAAAAAGAGCTTGCTCTGTCCACTCCACGCATTGACCTGGTATTGCAGTATCTCCAGGACCGGTGCACCCCTTCTTTAATGCAGTTTCTAAAATCAGAAAGAATTGAATTCAATGCTTTTTGTTCATTTTGCTTGTTTGTCGGATTTTGGGATGGACTCTTTGGCTTTGCTTTTCTTCTCCTCATTGGATTTTTCATGTTAAAAGTTGCAGAAGCCAGATGACAAGCTCATTTTGGTTCAACTTCAGCAACTGTGCATTGCATTGCCATGTAATGTAATGTAATGCAATGCTATCTATCTAGCTCTCCCTCTATACTTCCTTTTGGATAAACAGACATATTAGGCAAGCATTTTGGAGCTTTCACCTAAATAACTACAGGTGGTGAGATAAGCTGCACAATATAATTGACCTTTCAGTATATTGTTGCACACACACCATCTATTTAGCAAATGCCCTTGTTATCAACAGCAGCCTTTTAAACTCACCTGAGCTAACAGGTATGTGAGCTGGTTACTCTGCTGCGCTTAAAATTTCTTTTTTGGTTTGCTACAATGCCTTTTCTGAAACGTTGTCTCCCTCTGCTGGAACACTGACTTCTTTCATTTAATGCCTGCAGACTATAAAAGAGAAACCAACCCAAAAAGTTTGGTTGATTAGTCTGTGGCATTCTTTTAAACTGTTGCTTATGGCGGTCTCTGTGAGCTTCTCAGTGACATTCAGCCATCCAGGTATCCCGCCTGCAGTAGACGGAATGTGGCAATGGAACGCTGGCTGCGCGTGTCATAATAGGCTCTGAGCCTTTATATACCTGCGCACAGCAGCAGCCACCTTCAGTCTGCTGCTGGACAGCCAGCAGCAGCAGCAGCAGGAGAGGTAATTAATCAGCAACCCTCCTGCTAAGGGTAGACAGCTGCTCGTTCCACCCCCCCCCCCGCCTTAATTGGTTCTCCTCCCTTCCAACGGTGTTGAGGCGGGTGGGAACAGCCGGGGGTTGAGGGTACTGTGCTAAAAGAGGTGGAGTTATGCAGATCTAAAACGCGTGGATTGCAGCAGCAGCAAGCCGAAAAGTGCAGGCATGTGAGGGATCTAGAGGTTGACAGCATGTCTTCTTAACGGGAGTCCAGGTGGCCATCTCCACAAATGGACTTTTCAGAATCCTTGGGTGGCACCGTAGTCGGAAACCAATTCTGGTTATCGCTTCTCGGCCTTTTGGCTAAGATCAAGTGTAGTATCTTTAGAAAAGGCGGTTTTGGATGTTGGCCGCCCTAGTAGATTGATACATTATGCACACTGGGGTTTAGGCGCTTGTTAGTACGCCAGGTGGCTAATATAGTCATCTGGTGGAAAGCATGGCCCCCCAGGATCGACGCCATTGGGCCGGGGAAGATCGAAAGCCCGAAGTGTGAAGTGCCCCAGGAGTGGTGACCCTGGGGTGCCTTAACTCACTGGGATTGGGAACCCCACTTGAGTTTATGGCACATTTGCACAAGCACTTCAAATTTTCTTTCTTCGCACACACCCTTATTCCGGGCCTTCTGGCCTTAGGATGGGGAATTTTTCAATTCCCGGTCGAAGGTCCGGGCAGTATTATACTGTGAAACCTTCACTATTTATTTAATTTCTTTGTCACTGTGTGTCCACTTATTCACGTGTGTCACGTCCTACTAGGATTTTGTCGGGATGCGGTTTCCTTACGGGTTCCTCTCTTGGCAGGTCTAGGGGGGGAGTGTGTGGCCATCAGGTTCCGCTCCCCCCTGAACCCCCCTGGCTCTCCTCTTTCGGGAGGAGAGCGTTGTTTGCTCCCCTCTTCCGGGAGGGGAGCACAGTCTTTGGCTCCCAGTGCCTTGCTCGGGTGAGAACTCGGGCAGGTGCTGGGGGTAAGATTGGGTCGCCTCTGGCTTCGGCTGGAGGTGGCTTTTTGTCCCTGTTCCTCGCTGTGGCCTTTTGGCTCGGAGGGACGGGGAATGGTTTGGGGGACCCTTCTCCTTTTGGAGAGGGTTTCAAGAAGACCAGCATCCTAGTGCACTTTTTTTGTGGCACTTGTCACTTTTTTAAGCGCACTCGGGTTTTGTATACGAATTCAGGCTTTCGATAAAAAAAAAAAAAATCTGTTCTTATCAGTTTAATATCTGATACGTCCCCTATCTGGGGACCATATATTAAATGGATTTTTAGAACAGGGAGATGGAAAAAGAGCTTGCTCTGTCCACTCCACGCATTGACCTGGTATTGCAGTATCTCCAGGACCGGTGCACCCCTTCTTTAATGCAGTTTCTAAAATCAGAAAGAATTGAATTCAATGCTTTTTGTTCATTTTGCTTGTTTGTCGGATTTTGGGATGGACTCTTTGGCTTTGCTTTTCTTCTCCTCATTGGATTTTTCATGTTAAAAGTTGCAGAAGCCAGATGACAAGCTCATTTTGGTTCAACTTCAGCAACTGTGCATTGCATTGCCATGTAATGTAATGTAATGCAATGCTATCTATCTAGCTCTCCCTCTATACTTCCTTTTGGATAAACAGACATATTAGGCAAGCATTTTGGAGCTTTCACCTAAATAACTACAGGTGGTGAGATAAGCTGCACAATATAATTGACTTTTCAGTATATTGTTGCACACACACCATCTATTTAGCAAATGCCCTTGTTATCAACAGCAGCCTTTTAAACTCACCTGAGCTAACAGGTATGTGAGCTGGTTACTCTGCTGCGCTTAAAATTTCTTTTTTGGTTTGCTACAATGCCTTTTCTGAAACGTTGTCTCCCTCTGCTGGAACACTGACTTCTTTCATTTAATGCCTGCAGACTATAAAAGAGAAACCAACCCAAAAAGTTTGGTTGATTAGTCTGTGGCATTCTTTTAAACTGTTGCTTATGGCGGTCTCTGTGAGCTTCTCAGTGACATTCAGCCATCCAGGTATCCCGCCTGCAGTAGACGGAATGTGGCAATGGAACGCTGGCTGCGCGTGTCATAATAGGCTCTGAGCCTTTATATACCTGCGCACAGCAGCAGCCACCTTCAGTCTGCTGCTGGACAGCCAGCAGCAGCAGCAGCAGGAGAGGTAATTAATCAGCAACCCTCCTGCTAAGGGTAGACAGCTGCTCGTTCCACCCCCCCCCCCGCCTTAATTGGTTCTCCTCCCTTCCAACGGTGTTGAGGCGGGTGGGAACAGCCGGGGGTTGAGGGTACTGTGCTAAAAAAGGTGGAGTTATGCAGATCTAAAACGCGTGGATTGCAGCAGCAGCAAGCCGAAAAGTGCAGGCATGTGAGGGATCTAGAGGTTGACAGCATGTCTTCTTAACGGGAGTCCAGGTGGCCATCTCCACAAATGGACTTTTCAGAATCCTTGGGTGGCACCGTAGTCGGAAACCAATTCTGGTTATCGCTTCTCGGCCTTTTGGCTAAGATCAAGTGTAGTATCTGTTCTTATCAGTTTAATATCTGATACGTCCCCTATCTGGGGACCATATATTAAATGGATTTTTAGAACAGGGAGATGGAAAAAGAGCTTGCTCTGTCCACTCCACGCATTGACCTGGTATTGCAGTATCTCCAGGACCGGTGCACCCCTTCTTTAATGCAGTTTCTAAAATCAGAAAGAATTGAATTCAATGCTTTTTGTTCATTTTGCTTGTTTGTCGGATTTTGGGATGGACTCTTTGGCTTTGCTTTTCTTCTCCTCATTGGATTTTTCATGTTAAAAGTTGCAGAAGCCAGATGACAAGCTCATTTTGGTTCAACTTCAGCAACTGTGCATTGCATTGCCATGTAATGTAATGTAATGCAATGCTATCTATCTAGCTCTCCCTCTATACTTCCTTTTGGATAAACAGACATATTAGGCAAGCATTTTGGAGCTTTCACCTAAATAACTACAGGTGGTGAGATAAGCTGCACAATATAATTGACTTTTCAGTATATTGTTGCACACACACCATCTATTTAGCAAATGCCCTTGTTATCAACAGCAGCCTTTTAAACTCACCTGAGCTAACAGGTATGTGAGCTGGTTACTCTGCTGCGCTTAAAATTTCTTTTTTGGTTTGCTACAATGCCTTTTCTGAAACGTTGTCTCCCTCTGCTGGAACACTGACTTCTTTCATTTAATGCCTGCAGACTATAAAAGAGAAACCAACCCAAAAAGTTTGGTTGATTAGTCTGTGGCATTCTTTTAAACTGTTGCTTATGGCGGTCTCTGTGAGCTTCTCAGTGACATTCAGCCATCCAGGTATCCCGCCTGCAGTAGACGGAATGTGGCAATGGAACGCTGGCTGCGCGTGTCATAATAGGCTCTGAGCCTTTATATACCTGCGCACAGCAGCAGCCACCTTCAGTCTGCTGCTGGACAGCCAGCAGCAGCAGCAGCAGGAGAGGTAATTAATCAGCAACCCTCCTGCTAAGGGTAGACAGCTGCTCGTTCCACCCCCCCCCCCCCCCGCCTTAATTGGTTCTCCTCCCTTCCAACGGTGTTGAGGCGGGTGGGAACAGCCGGGGGTTGAGGGTACTGTGCTAAAAAAGGTGGAGTTATGCAGATCTAAAACGCGTGGATTGCAGCAGCAGCAAGCCGAAAAGTGCAGGCATGTGAGGGATCTAGAGGTTGACAGCATGTCTTCTTAACGGGAGTTCAGGTGGCCATCTCCACAAATGGACTTTTCAGAATCCTTGGGTGGCACCGTAGTCGGAAACCAATTCTGGTTATCGCTTCTCGGCCTTTTGGCTAAGATCAAGTGTAGTATCTGTTCTTATCAGTTTAATATCTGATACGTCCCCTATCTGGGGACCATATATTAAATGGATTTTTAGAACAGGGAGATGGAAAAAGAGCTTGCTCTGTCCACTCCACGCATTGACCTGGTATTGCAGTATCTCCAGGACCGGTGCACCCCTTCTTTAATGCAGTTTCTAAAATCAGAAAGAATTGAATTCAATGCTTTTTGTTCATTTTGCTTGTTTGTCGGATTTTGGGATGGACTCTTTGGCTTTGCTTTTCTTCTCCTCATTGGATTTTTCATGTTAAAAGTTGCAGAAGCCAGATGACAAGCTCATTTTGGTTCAACTTCAGCAACTGTGCATTGCATTGCCATGTAATGTAATGTAATGCAATGCTATCTATCTAGCTCTCCCTCTATACTTCCTTTTGGATAAACAGACATATTAGGCAAGCATTTTGGAGCTTTCACCTAAATAACTACAGGTGGTGAGATAAGCTGCACAATATAATTGACCTTTCAGTATATTGTTGCACACACACCATCTATTTAGCAAATGCCCTTGTTATCAACAGCAGCCTTTTAAACTCACCTGAGCTAACAGGTATGTGAGCTGGTTACTCTGCTGCGCTTAAAATTTCTTTTTTGGTTTGCTACAATGCCTTTTCTGAAACGTTGTCTCCCTCTGCTGGAACACTGACTTCTTTCATTTAATGCCTGCAGACTATAAAAGAGAAACCAACCCAAAAAGTTTGGTTGATAGTCTGTGGCATTCTTTTAAACTGTTGCTTATGGCAGTCTCTGTGAGCTTCTCAGTGACATTCAGCCATCCAGGTATCCCGCCTGCAGTAGACGGAATGTGGCAATGGAACGCTGGCTGCGCGTGTCATAATAGGCTCTGAGCCTTTATATACCTGCGCACAGCAGCAGCCACCTTCAGTCTGCTGCTGGACAGCCAGCAGCAGCAGCAGCAGGAGAGGTAATTAATCAGCAACCCTCCTGCTAAGGGTAGACAGCTGCTCGTTCCACCCCCCCCCCCCCCGCCTTAATTGGTTCTCCTCCCTTCCAACGGTGTTGAGGCGGGTGGGAACAGCCGGGGGTTGAGGGTACTGTGCTAAAAGAGGTGGAGTTATGCAGATCTAAAACGCGTGGATTGCAGCAGCAGCAAGCCGAAAAGTGCAGGCATGTGAGGGATCTAGAGGTTGACAGCATGTCTTCTTAACGGGAGTCCAGGTGGCCATCTCCACAAATGGACTTTTCAGAATCCTTGGGTGGCACCGTAGTCGGAAACCAATTCTGGTTATCGCTTCTCGGCCTTTTGGCTAAGATCAAGTGTAGTATCTGTTCTTATCAGTTTAATATCTGATACGTCCCCTATCTGGGGACCATATATTAAATGGATTTTTAGAACAGGGAGATGGAAAAAGAGCTTGCTCTGTCCACTCCACGCATTGACCTGGTATTGCAGTATCTCCAGGACCGGTGCACCCCTTCTTTAATGCAGTTTCTAAAATCAGAAAGAATTGAATTCAATGCTTTTTGTTCATTTTGCTTGTTTGTCGGATTTTGGGATGGACTCTTTGGCTTTGCTTTTCTTCTCCTCATTGGATTTTTCATGTTAAAAGTTGCAGAAGCCAGATGACAAGCTCATTTTGGTTCAACTTCAGCAACTGTGCATTGCATTGCCATGTAATGTAATGTAATGCAATGCTATCTATCTAGCTCTCCCTCTATACTTCCTTTTGGATAAACAGACATATTAGGCAAGCATTTTGGAGCTTTCACCTAAATAACTACAGGTGGTGAGATAAGCTGCACAATATAATTGACCTTTCAGTATATTGTTGCACACACACCATCTATTTAGCAAATGCCCTTGTTATCAACAGCAGCCTTTTAAACTCACCTGAGCTAACAGGTATGTGAGCTGGTTACTCTGCTGCGCTTAAAATTTCTTTTTTGGTTTGCTACAATGCCTTTTCTGAAACGTTGTCTCCCTCTGCTGGAACACTGACTTCTTTCATTTAATGCCTGCAGACTATAAAAGAGAAACCAACCCAAAAAGTTTGGTTGATTAGTCTGTGGCATTCTTTTAAACTGTTGCTTATGGCGGTCTCTGTGAGCTTCTCAGTGACATTCAGCCATCCAGGTATCCCGCCTGCAGTAGACGGAATGTGGCAATGGAACGCTGGCTGCGCGTGTCATAATAGGCTCTGAGCCTTTATATACCTGCGCACAGCAGCAGCCACCTTCAGTCTGCTGCTGGACAGCCAGCAGCAGCAGCAGCAGGAGAGGTAATTAATCAGCAACCCTCCTGCTAAGGGTAGACAGCTGCTCGTTCCACCCCCCCCCCGCCTTAATTGGTTCTCCTCCCTTCCAACGGTGTTGAGGCGGGTGGGAACAGCCGGGGGTTGAGGGTACTGTGCTAAAAGAGGTGGAGTTATGCAGATCTAAAACGCGTGGATTGCAGCAGCAGCAAGCCGAAAAGTGCAGGCATGTGAGGGATCTAGAGGTTGACAGCATGTCTTCTTAACGGGAGTCCAGGTGGCCATCTCCACAAATGGACTTTTCAGAATCCTTGGGTGGCACCGTAGTCGGAAACCAATTCTGGTTATCGCTTCTCGGCCTTTTGGCTAAGATCAAGTGTAGTATCTGTTCTTATCAGTTTAATATCTGATACGTCCCCTATCTGGGGACCATATATTAAATGGATTTTTAGAACAGGGAGATGGAAAAAGAGCTTGCTCTGTCCACTCCACGCATTGACCTGGTATTGCAGTATCTCCAGGACCGGTGCACCCCTTCTTTAATGCAGTTTCTAAAATCAGAAAGAATTGAATTCAATGCTTTTTGTTCATTTTGCTTGTTTGTCGGATTTTGGGATGGACTCTTTGGCTTTGCTTTTCTTCTCCTCATTGGATTTTTCATGTTAAAAGTTGCAGAAGCCAGATGACAAGCTCATTTTGGTTCAACTTCAGCAACTGTGCATTGCATTGCCATGTAATGTAATGTAATGCAATGCTATCTATCTAGCTCTCCCTCTATACTTCCTTTTGGATAAACAGACATATTAGGCAAGCATTTTGGAGCTTTCACCTAAATAACTACAGGTGGTGAGATAAGCTGCACAATATAATTGACCTTTCAGTATATTGTTGCACACACACCATCTATTTAGCAAATGCCCTTGTTATCAACAGCAGCCTTTTAAACTCACCTGAGCTAACAGGTATGTGAGCTGGTTACTCTGCTGCGCTTAAAATTTCTTTTTTGGTTTGCTACAATGCCTTTTCTGAAACGTTGTCTCCCTCTGCTGGAACACTGACTTCTTTCATTTAATGCCTGCAGACTATAAAAGAGAAACCAACCCAAAAAGTTTGGTTGATTAGTCTGTGGCATTCTTTTAAACTGTTGCTTATGGCGGTCTCTGTGAGCTTCTCAGTGACATTCAGCCATCCAGGTATCCCGCCTGCAGTAGACGGAATGTGGCAATGGAACGCTGGCTGCGCGTGTCATAATAGGCTCTGAGCCTTTATATACCTGCGCACAGCAGCAGCCACCTTCAGTCTGCTGCTGGACAGCCAGCAGCAGCAGCAGCAGGAGAGGTAATTAATCAGCAACCCTCCTGCTAAGGGTAGACAGCTGCTCGTTCCACCCCCCCCCCCCGCCTTAATTGGTTCTCCTCCCTTCCAACGGTGTTGAGGCGGGTGGGAACAGCCGGGGGTTGAGGGTACTGTGCTAAAAGAGGTGGAGTTATGCAGATCTAAAACGCGTGGATTGCAGCAGCAGCAAGCCGAAAAGTGCAGGCATGTGAGGGATCTAGAGGTTGACAGCATGTCTTCTTAACGGGAGTCCAGGTGGCCATCTCCACAAATGGACTTTTCAGAATCCTTGGGTGGCACCGTAGTCGGAAACCAATTCTGGTTATCGCTTCTCGGCCTTTTGGCTAAGATCAAGTGTAGTATCTGTTCTTATCAGTTTAATATCTGATACGTCCCCTATCTGGGGACCATATATTAAATGGATTTTTAGAACAGGGAGATGGAAAAAGAGCTTGCTCTGTCCACTCCACGCATTGACCTGGTATTGCAGTATCTCCAGGACCGGTGCACCCCTTCTTTAATGCAGTTTCTAAAATCAGAAAGAATTGAATTCAATGCTTTTTGTTCATTTTGCTTGTTTGTCGGATTTTGGGATGGACTCTTTGGCTTTGCTTTTCTTCTCCTCATTGGATTTTTCATGTTAAAAGTTGCAGAAGCCAGATGACAAGCTCATTTTGGTTCAACTTCAGCAACTGTGCATTGCATTGCCATGTAATGTAATGTAATGCAATGCTATCTATCTAGCTCTCCCTCTATACTTCCTTTTGGATAAACAGACATATTAGGCAAGCATTTTGGAGCTTTCACCTAAATAACTACAGGTGGTGAGATAAGCTGCACAATATAATTGACCTTTCAGTATATTGTTGCACACACACCATCTATTTAGCAAATGCCCTTGTTATCAACAGCAGCCTTTTAAACTCACCTGAGCTAACAGGTATGTGAGCTGGTTACTCTGCTGCGCTTAAAATTTCTTTTTTGGTTTGCTACAATGCCTTTTCTGAAACGTTGTCTCCCTCTGCTGGAACACTGACTTCTTTCATTTAATGCCTGCAGACTATAAAAGAGAAACCAACCCAAAAAGTTTGGTTGATTAGTCTGTGGCATTCTTTTAAACTGTTGCTTATGGCGGTCTCTGTGAGCTTCTCAGTGACATTCAGCCATCCAGGTATCCCGCCTGCAGTAGACGGAATGTGGCAATGGAACGCTGGCTGCGCGTGTCATAATAGGCTCTGAGCCTTTATATACCTGCGCACAGCAGCAGCCACCTTCAGTCTGCTGCTGGACAGCCAGCAGCAGCAGCAGCAGGAGAGGTAATTAATCAGCAACCCTCCTGCTAAGGGTAGACAGCTGCTCGTTCCACCCCCCCCCGCCTTAATTGGTTCTCCTCCCTTCCAACGGTGTTGAGGCGGGTGGGAACAGCCGGGGGTTGAGGGTACTGTGCTAAAAGAGGTGGAGTTATGCAGATCTAAAACGCGTGGATTGCAGCAGCAGCAAGCCGAAAAGTGCAGGCATGTGAGGGATCTAGAGGTTGACAGCATGTCTTCTTAACGGGAGTCCAGGTGGCCATCTCCACAAATGGACTTTTCAGAATCCTTGGGTGGCACCGTAGTCGGAAACCAATTCTGGTTATCGCTTCTCGGCCTTTTGGCTAAGATCAAGTGTAATATCTGTTCTTTTCAGTTTAATATCTGATACGTCCCCTATCTGGGGACCATATATTAAATGGATTTTTAGAACAGGGAGATGGAAAAAGAGCTTGCTCTGTCCACTCCACGCATTGACCTGGTATTGCAGTATCTCCAGGACCGGTGCACCCCTTCTTTAATGCAGTTTCTAAAATCAGAAAGAATTGAATTCAATGCTTTTTGTTCATTTTGCTTGTTTGTCGGATTTTGGGATGGACTCTTTGGCTTTGCTTTTCTTCTCCTCATTGGATTTTTCATGTTAAAAGTTGCAGAAGCCAGATGACAAGCTCATTTTGGTTCAACTTCAGCAACTGTGCATTGCATTGCCATGTAATGTAATGTAATGCAATGCTATCTATCTAGCTCTCCCTCTATACTTCCTTTTGGATAAACAGACATATTAGGCAAGCATTTTGGAGCTTTCACCTAAATAACTACAGGTGGTGAGATAAGCTGCACAATATAATTGTCCTTTCAGTATATTGTTGCACACACACCATCTATTTAGCAAATGCCCTTGTTATCAACAGCAGCCTTTTAAACTCACCTGAGCTAACAGGTATGTGAGCTGGTTACTCTGCTGCGCTTAAAATTTCTTTTTTGGTTTGCTACAATGCCTTTTCTGAAACATTGTCTCCCTCTGCTGGAACACTGACTTCTTTCATTTAATGCCTGCAGACTATAAAAGAGAAACCAACCCAAAAAGTTTGGTTGATTAGTCTGTGGCATTCTTTTAAACTTTTGCTTATGGCGGTCTCTGTGAGCTTCTCAGTGACATTCAGCCATCCAGGTATCCCGCCTGCAGTAGACGGAATGTGGCAATGGAACGCTGGCTGCGCGTGTCATAATAGGCTCTGAGCCTTTATATACCTGCGCACAGCAGCAGCCACCTTCAGTCTGCTGCTGGTCAGCCAGCAGCAGCAGCAGCAGGAGAGGTAATTAATCAGCAACCCTCCTGCTAAGGGTAGACAGCTGCTCGTTCCACCCCCCCCCCGCCTTAATTGGTTCTCCTCCCTTCCAACGGTGTTGAGGCGGGTGGGAACAGCCGGGGGTTGAGGGTACTGTGCTAAAAGAGGTGGAGTTATGCAGATCTAAAACGCGTGGATTGCAGCAGCAGCAAGCCGAAAAGTGCAGGCATGTGAGGGATCTAGAGGTTGACAGCATGTCTTCTTAACGGGAGTCCAGGTGGCCATTTCCACAAATGGACTTTTCAGAATCCTTGGGTGGCACCGTAGTCGGAAACCAATTCTGGTTATCGCTTCTCGGCCTTTTGGCTAAGATCAAGTGTAGTATCTGTTCTTATCAGTTTAATATCTGATACGTCCCCTATCTGGGGACCATATATTAAATGGATTTTTAGAACAGGGAGATGGAAAAAGTGCTTGCTCTGTCCACTCCACGCATTGACCTGGTATTGCAGTATCTCCAGGACCGGTGCACCCCTTCTTTAATGCAGTTTCTAAAATCAGAAAGAATTGAATTCAATGCTTTTTGTTCATTTTGCTTGTTTGTCGGATTTTGGGATGGACTCTTTGGCTTTGCTTTTCTTCTCCTCATTGGATTTTTCATGTTAAAAGTTGCAGAAGCCAGATGACAAGCTCATTTTGGTTCAACTTCAGCAACTGTGCATTGCATTGCCATGTAATGTAATGTAATGCAATGCTATCTATCTAGCTCTCCCTCTATACTTCCTTTTGGATAAACAGACATATTAGGCAAGCATTTTGGAGCTTTCACCTAAATAACTACAGGTGGTGAGATAAGCTGCACAATATAATTGACCTTTCAGTATATTGTTGCACACACACCATCTATTTAGCAAATGCCCTTGTTATCAACAGCAGCCTTTTAAACTCACCTGAGCTAACAGGTATGTGAGCTGGTTACTCTGCTGCGCTTAAAATTTCTTTTTTGGTTTGCTACAATGCCTTTTCTGAATCGTTGTCTCCCTCTGCTGGAACACTGACTTCTTTCATTTAATGCCTGCAGACTATAAAAGAGAAACCAACCCAAAAAGTTTGGTTGATTAGTCTGTGGCATTCTTTTAAACTGTTGCTTATGGCGGTCTCTGTGAGCTTCTCAGTGACATTCAGCCATCCAGGTATCCCGCCTGCAGTAGACGGAATGTGGCAATGGAACGCTGGCTGCGCGTGTCATAATAGGCTCTGAGCCTTTATATACCTGCGCACAGCAGCAGCCACCTTCAGTCTGCTGCTGGACAGCCAGCAGAAGCAGCAGCAGGAGAGGTAATTAATCAGCAACCCTCCTGCTAAGGGTAGACAGCTGCTCGTTCCACCCCCCCCCGCCTTAATTGGTTCTCCTCCCTTCCAACGGTGTTGAGGCGGGTGGGAACAGCCGGGGGTTGAGGGTACTGTGCTAAAAGAGGTGGAGTTATGCAGATCTAAAACGCGTGGATTGCAGCAGCAGCAAGCCGAAAAGTGCAGGCATGTGAGGGATCTAGAGGTTGACAGCATGTCTTCTTAACGGGAGTCCAGGTGGCCATCTCCACAAATGGACTTTTCAGAATCCTTGGGTGGCACCGTAGTCGGAAACCAATTCTGGTTATCGCTTCTCGGCCTTTTGGCTAAGATCAAGTGTAGTATCTGTTCTTATCAGTTTAATATCTGATACGTCCCCTATCTGGGGACCATATATTAAATGGATTTTTAGAACAGGGAGATGGAAAAAGTGCTTGCTCTGTCCACTCCACGCATTGACCTGGTATTGCAGTATCTCCAGGACCGGTGCACCCCTTCTTTAATGCAGTTTCTAAAATCAGAAAGAATTGAATTCAATGCTTTTTGTTCATTTTGCTTGTTTGTCGGATTTTGGGATGGACTCTTTGGCTTTGCTTTTCTTCTCCTCATTGGATTTTTCATGTTAAAAGTTGCAGAATCCAGATGACAAGCTCATTTTGGTTCAACTTCAGCAACTGTGCATTGCATTGCCATGTAATGTAATGTAATGCAATGCTATCTATCTAGCTCTCCCTCTATACTTCCTTTTGGATAAACAGACATATTAGGCAAGCATTTTGGAGCTTTCACCTAAATAACTACAGGTGGTGAGATAAGCTGCACAATATAATTGACCTTTCAGTATATTGTTGCACACACACCATCTATTTAGCAAATGCCCTTGTTATCAACAGCAGCCTTTTAAACTCACCTGAGCTAACAGGTATGTGAGCTGGTTACTCTGCTGCGCTTAAAATTTCTTTTTTGGTTTGCTACAATGCCTTTTCTGAAACGTTGTCTCCCTCTGCTGGAACACTGACTTCTTTCATTTAATGCCTGCAGACTATAAAAGAGAAACCAACCCAAAAAGTTTGGTTGATTAGTCTGTGGCATTCTTTTAAACTGTTGCTTATGGCGGTCTCTGTGAGCTTCTCAGTGACATTCAGCCATCCAGGTATCCCGCCTGCAGTAGACGGAATGTGGCAATGGAACGCTGGCTGCGCGTGTCATAATAGGCTCTGAGCCTTTATATACCTGCGCACAGCAGCAGCCACCTTCAGTCTGCTGCTGGACAGCCAGCAGCAGCAGCAGCAGGAGAGGTAATTAATCAGCAACCCTCCTGCTAAGGGTAGACAGCTGCTCGTTCCACCCCCCCCCCGCCTTAATTGGTTCTCCTCCCTTCCAACGGTGTTGAGGCGGGTGGGAACAGCCGGGGGTTGAGGGTACTGTGCTAAAAGAGGTGGAGTTATGCAGATCTAAAACGCGTGGATTGCAGCAGCAGCAAGCCGAAAAGTGCAGGCATGTGAGGGATCTAGAGGTTGACAGCATGTCTTCTTAACGGGAGTCCAGGTGGCCATCTCCACAAATGGACTTTTCAGAATCCTTGGGTGGCACCGTAGTCGGAAACCAATTCTGGTTATCGCTTCTCGGCCTTTTGGCTAAGATCAAGTGTAGTATCTGTTCTTATCAGTTTAATATCTGATACGTCCCCTATCTGGGGACCATATATTAAATGGATTTTTAGAACAGGGAGATGGAAAAAGAGCTTGCTCTGTCCACTCCACGCATTGACCTGGTATTGCAGTATCTCCAGGACCGGTGCACCCCTTCTTTAATGCAGTTTCTAAAATCAGAAAGAATTGAATTCAATGCTTTTTGTTCATTTTGCTTGTTTGTCGGATTTTGGGATGGACTCTTTGGCTTTGCTTTTCTTCTCCTCATTGGATTTTTCATGTTAAAAGTTGCAGAAGCCAGATGACAAGCTCATTTTGGTTCAACTTCAGCAACTGTGCATTGCATTGCCATGTAATGTAATGTAATGCAATGCTATCTATCTAGCTCTCCCTCTATACTTCCTTTTGGATAAACAGACATATTAGGCAAGCATTTTGGAGCTTTCACCTAAATAACTACAGGTGGTGAGATAAGCTGCACAATATAATTGACCTTTCAGTATATTGTTGCACACACACCATCTATTTAGCAAATGCCCTTGTTATCAACAGCAGCCTTTTAAACTCACCTGAGCTAACAGGTATGTGAGCTGGTTACTCTGCTGCGCTTAAAATTTCTTTTTGGTTTGCTACAATGCCTTTTCTGAAACGTTGTCTCCCTCTGCTGGAACACTGACTTCTTTCATTTAATGCCTGCAGACTATAAAAGAGAAACCAACCCAAAAAGTTTGGTTGATTAGTCTGTGGCATTCTTTTAAACTGTTGCTTATGGCGGTCTCTGTGAGCTTCTCAGTGACATTCAGCCATCCAGGTATCCCGCCTGCAGTAGACGGAATGTGGCAATGGAACGCTGGCTGCGCGTGTCATAATAGGCTCTGAGCCTTTATATACCTGCGCACAGCAGCAGCCACCTTCAGTCTGCTGCTGGACAGCCAGCAGCAGCAGCAGCAGGAGAGGTAATTAATCAGCAACCCTCCTGCTAAGGGTAGACAGCTGCTCGTTCCACCCCCCCCCCCGCCTTAATTGGTTCTCCTCCCTTCCAACGGTGTTGAGGCGGGTGGGAACAGCCGGGGGTTGAGGGTACTGTGCTAAAAGAGGTGGAGTTATGCAGATCTAAAACGCGTGGATTGCAGCAGCAGCAAGCCGAAAAGTGCAGGCATGTGAGGGATCTAGAGGTTGACAGCATGTCTTCTTAACGGGAGTCCAGGTGGCCATCTCCACAAATGGACTTTTCAGAATCCTTGGGTGGCACCGTAGTCGGAAACCAATTCTGGTTATCGCTTCTCGGCCTTTTGGCTAAGATCAAGTGTAGTATCTGTTCTTATCAGTTTAATATCTGATACGTCCCCTATCTGGGGACCATATATTAAATGTATTTTTAGAACAGGGAGATGGAAAAAGAGCTTGCTCTGTCCACTCCACGCATTGACCTGGTATTGCAGTATCTCCAGGACCGGTGCACCCCTTCTTTAATGCAGTTTCTAAAATCAGAAAGAATTGAATTCAATGCTTTTTGTTCATTTTGCTTGTTTGTCGGATTTTGGGATGGACTCTTTGGCTTTGCTTTTCTTCTCCTCATTGGATTTTTCATGTTAAAAGTTGCAGAAGCCAGATGACAAGCTCATTTTGGTTCAACTTCAGCAACTGTGCATTGCATTGCCATGTAATGTAATGTAATGCAATGCTATCTATCTAGCTCTCCCTCTATACTTCCTTTTGGATAAACAGACATATTAGTCAAGCATTTTGGAGCTTTCACCTAAATAACTACAGGTGGTGAGATAAGCTGCACAATATAATTGACCTTTCAGTATATTGTTGCACACACACCATCTATTTAGCAAATGCCCTTGTTATCAACAGCAGCCTTTTAAACTCACCTGAGCTAACAGGTATGTGAGCTGGTTACTCTGCTGCGCTTAAAATTTCTTTTTTGGTTTGCTACAATGCCTTTTCTGAAACGTTGTCTCCCTCTGCTGGAACACTGACTTCTTTCATTTAATGCCTGCAGACTATAAAAGAGAAACCAACCCAAAAAGTTTGGTTGATTAGTCTGTGGCATTCTTTTAAACTGTTGCTTATGGCGGTCTCTGTGAGCTTCTCAGTGACATTCAGCCATCCAGGTATCCCGCCTGCAGTAGACGGAATGTGGCAATGGAACGCTGGCTGCGCGTGTCATAATAGGCTCTGAGCCTTTATATACCTGCGCACAGCAGCAGCCACCTTCAGTCTGCTGCTGGACAGCCAGCAGCAGCAGCAGCAGGAGAGGTAATTAATCAGCAACCCTCCTGCTAAGGGTTGACAGCTGCTCGTTCCACCCCCCCCCCCCGCCTTAATTGGTTCTCCTCCCTTCCAACGGTGTTGAGGCGGGTGGGAACAGCCGGGGGTTGAGGGTACTGTGCTAAAAGAGGTGGAGTTATGCAGATCTAAAACGCGTGGATTGCAGCAGCAGCAAGCCGAAAAGTGCAGGCATGTGAGGGATCTAGAGGTTGACAGCATGTCTTCTTAACGGGAGTCCAGGTGGCCATCTCCACAAATGGACTTTTCAGAATCCTTGGGTGGCACCGTAGTCGGAAACCAATTCTGGTTATCGCTTCTCGGCCTTTTGGCTAAGATCAAGTGTAGTATCTGTTCTTATCAGTTTAATATCTGATACGTCCCCTATCTGGGGACCATATATTAAATGGATTTTTAGAACAGGGAGATGGAAAAAGAGCTTGCTCTGTCCACTCCACGCATTGACCTGGTATTGCAGTATCTCCAGGACCGGTGCACCCCTTCTTTAATGCAGTTTCTAAAATCAGAAAGAATTGAATTCAATGCTTTTTGTTCATTTTGCTTGTTTGTCGGATTTTGGGATGGACTCTTTGGCTTTGCTTTTCTTCTCCTCATTGGATTTTTCATGTTAAAAGTTGCAGAAGCCAGATGACAAGCTCATTTTGGTTCAACTTCAGCAACTGTGCATTGCATTGCCATGTAATGTAATGTAATGCAATGCTATCTATCTAGCTCTCCCTCTATACTTCCTTTTGGATAAACAGACATATTAGGCAAGCATTTTGGAGCTTTCACCTAAATAACTACAGGTGGTGAGATAAGCTGCACAATATAATTGACCTTTCAGTATATTGTTGCACACACACCATCTATTTAGCAAATGCCCTTGTTATCAACAGCAGCCTTTTAAACTCACCTGAGCTAACAGGTATGTGAGCTGGTTACTCTGCTGCGCTTAAAATTTCTTTTTTGGTTTGCTACAATGCCTTTTCTGAAACGTTGTCTCCCTCTGCTGGAACACTGACTTCTTTCATTTAATGCCTGCAGACTATAAAAGAGAAACCAACCCAAAAAGTTTGGTTGATTAGTCTGTGGCATTCTTTTAAACTGTTGCTTATGGCGGTCTCTGTGAGCTTCTCAGTGACATTCAGCCATCCAGGTATCCCGCCTGCAGTAGACGGAATGTGGCAATGGAACGCTGGCTGCGCGTGTCATAATAGGCTCTGAGCCTTTATATACCTGCGCACAGCAGCAGCCACCTTCAGTCTGCTGCTGGACAGCCAGCAGCAGCAGCAGCAGGAGAGGTAATTAATCAGCAACCCTCCTGCTAAGGGTAGACAGCTGCTCGTTCCACCCCCCCCCCCGCCTTAATTCGTTCTCCTCCCTTCCAACGGTGTTGAGGCGGGTGGGAACAGCCGGGGGTTGAGGGTACTGTGCTAAAAGAGGTGGAGTTATGCAGATCTAAAACGCGTGGATTGCAGCAGCAGCAAGCCGAAAAGTGCAGGCATGTGAGGGATCTAGAGGTTGACAGCATGTCTTCTTAACGGGAGTCCAGGTGGCCATCTCCACAAATGGACTTTTCAGAATCCTTGGGT
Source organism: Phyllobates terribilis (assembly GCF_046119375.1). Lineage (NCBI taxonomy): Eukaryota > Metazoa > Chordata > Amphibia > Anura > Dendrobatidae > Phyllobates > Phyllobates terribilis. Next base: position 7,564,069 of record NW_027362800.1, on the reverse strand, counting down.
GGCACCGTAGTCGGAAACCAATTCTGGTTATCGCTTCTCGGCCTTTTGGCTAAGATCAAGTGTAGTATCTGTTCTTATCAGTTTAATATCTGATACGTCCCCTATCTGGGGACCATATATTAAATGGATTTTTAGAACAGGGAGATGGAAAAAGAGCTTGCTCTGTCCACTCCACGCATTGACCTGGTATTGCAGTATCTCCAGGACCGGTGCACCCCTTCTTTAATGCAGTTTCTAAAATCAGAAAGAATTGAATTCAATGCTTTTTGTTCATTTTGCTTGTTTGTCGGATTTTGGGATGGACTCTTTGGCTTTGCTTTTCTTCTCCTCATTGGATTTTTCATGTTAAAAGTTGCAGAAGCCAGATGACAAGCTCATTTTGGTTCAACTTCAGCAACTGTGCATTGCATTGCCATGTAATGTAATGTAATGCAATGCTATCTATCTAGCTCTCCCTCTATACTTCCTTTTGGATAAACAGACATATTAGGCAAGCATTTTGGAGCTTTCACCTAAATAACTACAGGTGGTGAGATAAGCTGCACAATATAATTGACCTTTCAGTATATTGTTGCACACACACCATCTATTTAGCAAATGCCCTTGTTATCAACAGCAGCCTTTTAAACTCACCTGAGCTAACAGGTATGTGAGCTGGTTACTCTGCTGCGCTTAAAATTTCTTTTTTGGTTTGCTACAATGCCTTTTCTGAAACGTTGTCTCCCTCTGCTGGAACACTGACTTCTTTCATTTAATGCCTGCAGACTATAAAAGAGAAACCAACCCAAAAAGTTTGGTTGATTAGTCTGTGGCATTCTTTTAAACTGTTGCTTATGGCGGTCTCTGTGAGCTTCTCAGTGACATTCAGCCATCCAGGTATCCCGCCTGCAGTAGACGGAATGTGGCAATGGAACGCTGGCTGCGCGTGTCATAATAGGCTCTGAGCCTTTATATACCTGCGCACAGCAGCAGCCACCTTCAGTCTGCTGCTGGACAGCCAGCAGCAGCAGCAGCAGGAGAGGTAATTAATCAGCAACCCTCCTGCTAAGGGTAGACAGCTGCTCGTTCCACCCCCCCCCCGCCTTAATTGGTTCTCCTCCCTTCCAACGGTGTTGAGGCGGGTGGGATCAGCCGGGGGTTGAGGGTACTGTGCTAAAAGAGGTGGAGTTATGCAGATCTAAAACGCGTGGATTGCAGCAGCAGCAAGCCGAAAAGTGCAGGCATGTGAGGGATCTAGAGGTTGACAGCATGTCTTCTTAACGGGAGTCCAGGTGGCCATCTCCACAAATGGACTTTTCAGAATCCTTGGGTGGCACCGTAGTCGGAAACCAATTCTGGTTATCGCTTCTCGGCCTTTTGGCTAAGATCAAGTGTAGTATCTGTTCTTATCAGTTTAATATCTGATACGTCCCCTATCTGGGGACCATATATTAAATGGATTTTTAGAACAGGGAGATGGAAAAAGAGCTTGCTCTGTCCACTCCACGCATTGACCTGGTATTGCAGTATCTCCAGGACCGGTGCACCCCTTCTTTAATGCAGTTTCTAAAATCAGAAAGAATTGAATTCAATGCTTTTTGTTCATTTTGCTTGTTTGTCGGATTTTGGGATGGACTCTTTGGCTTTGCTTTTCTTCTCCTCATTGGATTTTTCATGTTAAAAGTTGCAGAAGCCAGATGACAAGCTCATTTTGGTTCAACTTCAGCAACTGTGCATTGCATTGCCATGTAATGTAATGTAATGCAATGCTATCTATCTAGCTCTCCCTCTATACTTCCTTTTGGATAAACAGACATATTAGGCAAGCATTTTGGAGCTTTCACCTAAATAACTACAGGTGGTGAGATAAGCTGCACAATATAATTGACCTTTCAGTATATTGTTGCACACACACCATCTATTTAGCAAATGCCCTTGTTATCAACAGCAGCCTTTTAAACTCACCTGAGCTAACAGGTATGTGAGCTGGTTACTCTGCTGCGCTTAAAATTTCTTTTTTGGTTTGCTACAATGCCTTTTCTGAAACGTTGTCTCCCTCTGCTGGAACACTGACTTCTTTCATTTAATGCCTGCAGACTATAAAAGAGAAACCAACCCAAAAAGTTTGGTTGATTAGTCTGTGGCATTCTTTTAAACTGTTGCTTATGGCGGTCTCTGTGAGCTTCTCAGTGACATTCAGCCATCCAGGTATCCCGCCTGCAGTAGACGGAATGTGGCAATGGAACGCTGGCTGCGCGTGTCATAATAGGCTCTGAGCCTTTATATACCTGCGCACAGCAGCAGCCACCTTCAGTCTGCTGCTGGACAGCCAGCAGCAGCAGGAGAGGTAATTAATCAGCAACCCTCCTGCTAAGGGTAGACAGCTGCTCGTTCCACCCCCCCCCCCCGCCTTAATTGGTTCTCCTCCCTTCCAACGGTGTTGAGGCGGGTGGGAACAGCCGGGGGTTGAGGGTACTGTGCTAAAAGAGGTGGAGTTATGCAGATCTAAAACGCGTGGATTGCAGCAGCAGCAAGCCGAAAAGTGCAGGCATGTGAGGGATCTAGAGGTTGACAGCATGTCTTCTTAACGGGAGTCCAGGTGGCCATCTCCACAAATGGACTTTTCAGAATCCTTGGGTGGCACCGTAGTCGGAAACCAATTCTGGTTATCGCTTCTCGGCCTTTTGGCTAAGATCAAGTGTAGTATCTGTTCTTATCAGTTTAATATCTGATACGTCCCCTATCTGGGGACCATATATTAAATGGATTTTTAGAACAGGGAGATGGAAAAAGAGCTTGCTCTGTCCACTCCACGCATTGACCTGGTATTGCAGTATCTCCAGGACCGGTGCACCCCTTCTTTAATGCAGTTTCTAAAATCAGAAAGAATTGAATTCAATGCTTTTTGTTCATTTTGCTTGTTTGTCGGATTTTGGGATGGACTCTTTGGCTTTGCTTTTCTTCTCCTCATTGGATTTTTCATGTTAAAAGTTGCAGAAGCCAGATGACAAGCTCATTTTGGTTCAACTTCAGCAACTGTGCATTGCATTGCCATGTAATGTAATGTAATGCAATGCTATCTATCTAGCTCTCCCTCTATACTTCCTTTTGGATAAACAGACATATTAGGCAAGCATTTTGGAGCTTTCACCTAAATAACTACAGGTGGTGAGATAAGCTGCACAATATAATTGACCTTTCAGTATATTGTTGCACACACACCATCTATTTAGCAAATGCCCTTGTTATCAACAGCAGCCTTTTAAACTCACCTGAGCTAACAGGTATGTGAGCTGGTTACTCTGCTGCGCTTAAAATTTCTTTTTTGGTTTGCTACAATGCCTTTTCTGAAACGTTGTCTCCCTCTGCTGGAACACTGACTTCTTTCATTTAATGCCTGCAGACTATAAAAGAGAAACCAACCCAAAAAGTTTGGTTGATTAGTCTGTGGCATTCTTTTAAACTGTTGCTTATGGCGGTCTCTGTGAGCTTCTCAGTGACATTCAGCCATCCAGGTATCCCGCCTGCAGTAGACGGAATGTGGCAATGGAACGCTGGCTGCGCGTGTCATAATAGGCTCTGAGCCTTTATATACCTGCGCACAGCAGCAGCCACCTTCAGTCTGCTGCTGGACAGCCAGCAGCAGCAGCAGCAGGAGAGGTAATTAATCAGCAACCCTCCTGCTAAGGGTAGACAGCTGCTCGTTCCACCCCCCCCCCCGCCTTAATTGGTTCTCCTCCCTTCCAACGGTGTTGAGGCGGGTGGGAACAGCCGGGGGTTGAGGGTACTGTGCTAAAAGAGGTGGAGTTATGCAGATCTAAAACGCGTGGATTGCAGCAGCAGCAAGCCGAAAAGTGCAGGCATGTGAGGGATCTAGAGGTTGACAGCATGTCTTCTTAACGGGAGTCCAGGTGGCCATCTCCACAAATGGACTTTTCAGAATCCTTGGGTGGCACCGTAGTCGGAAACCAATTCTGGTTATCGCTTCTCGGCCTTTTGGCTAAGATCAAGTGTAGTATCTGTTCTTATCAGTTTAATATCTGATACGTCCCCTATCTGGGGACCATATATTAAATGGATTTTTAGAACAGGGAGATGGAAAAAGAGCTTGCTCTGTCCACTCCACGCATTGACCTGGTATTGCAGTATCTCCAGGACCGGTGCACCCCTTCTTTAATGCAGTTTCTAAAATCAGAAAGAATTGAATTCAATGCTTTTTGTTCATTTTGCTTGTTTGTCGGATTTTGGGATGGACTCTTTGGCTTTGCTTTTCTTCTCCTCATTGGATTTTTCATGTTAAAAGTTGCAGAAGCCAGATGACAAGCTCATTTTGGTTCAACTTCAGCAACTGTGCATTGCATTGCCATGTAATGTAATGTAATGCAATGCTATCTATCTAGCTCTCCCTCTATACTTCCTTTTGGATAAACAGACATATTAGGCAAGCATTTTGGAGCTTTCACCTAAATAACTACAGGTGGTGAGATAAGCTGCACAATATAATTGACCTTTCAGTATATTGTTGCACACACACCATCTATTTAGCAAATGCCCTTGTTATCAACAGCAGCCTTTTAAACTCACCTGAGCTAACAGGTATGTGAGCTGGTTACTCTGCTGCGCTTAAAATTTCTTTTTTGGTTTGCTACAATGCCTTTTCTGAAACGTTGTCTCCCTCTGCTGGAACACTGACTTCTTTCATTTAATGCCTGCAGACTATAAAAGAGAAACCAACCCAAAAAGTTTGGTTGATTAGTCTGTGGCATTCTTTTAAACTGTTGCTTATGGCGGTCTCTGTGAGCTTCTCAGTGACATTCAGCCATCCAGGTATCCCGCCTGCAGTAGACGGAATGTGGCAATGGAACGCTGGCTGCGCGTGTCATAATAGGCTCTGAGCCTTTATATACCTGCGCACAGCAGCAGCCACCTTCAGTCTGCTGCTGGACAGCCAGCAGCAGCAGCAGCAGGAGAGGTAATTAATCAGCAACCCTCCTGCTAAGGGTAGACAGCTGCTCGTTCCACCCCCCCCCCCGCCTTAATTGGTTCTCCTCCCTTCCAACGGTGTTGAGGCGGGTGGGAACAGCCGGGGGTTGAGGGTACTGTGCTAAAAGAGGTGGAGTTATGCAGATCTAAAACGCGTGGATTGCAGCAGCAGCAAGCCGAAAAGTGCAGGCATGTGAGGGATCTAGAGGTTGACAGCATGTCTTCTTAACGGGAGTCCAGGTGGCCATCTCCACAAATGGACTTTTCAGAATCCTTGGGTGGCACCGTAGTCGGAAACCAATTCTGGTTATCGCTTCTCGGCCTTTTGGCTAAGATCAAGTGTAGTATCTGTTCTTATCAGTTTAATATCTGATACGTCCCCTATCTGGGGACCATATATTAAATGGATTTTTAGAACAGGGAGATGGAAAAAGAGCTTGCTCTGTCCACTCCACGCATTGACCTGGTATTGCAGTATCTCCAGGACCGGTGCACCCCTTCTTTAATGCAGTTTCTAAAATCAGAAAGAATTGAATTCAATGCTTTTTGTTCATTTTGCTTGTTTGTCGGATTTTGGGATGGACTCTTTGGCTTTGCTTTTCTTCTCCTCATTGGATTTTTCATGTTAAAAGTTGCAGAAGCCAGATGACAAGCTCATTTTGGTTCAACTTCAGCAACTGTGCATTGCATTGCCATGTAATGTAATGTAATGCAATGCTATCTATCTAGCTCTCCCTCTATACTTCCTTTTGGATAAACAGACATATTAGGCAAGCATTTTGGAGCTTTCACCTAAATAACTACAGGTGGTGAGATAAGCTGCACAATATAATTGACCTTTCAGTATATTGTTGCACACACACCATCTATTTAGCAAATGCCCTTGTTATCAACAGCAGCCTTTTAAACTCACCTGAGCTAACAGGTATGTGAGCTGGTTACTCTGCTGCGCTTAAAATTTCTTTTTGGTTTGCTACAATGCCTTTTCTGAAACGTTGTCTCCCTCTGCTGGAACACTGACTTCTTTCATTTAATGCCTGCAGACTATAAAAGAGAAACCAACCCAAAAAGTTTGGTTGATTAGTCTGTGGCATTCTTTTAAACTGTTGCTTATGGCGGTCTCTGTGAGCTTCTCAGTGACATTCAGCCATCCAGGTATCCCGCCTGCAGTAGACGGAATGTGGCAATGGAACGCTGGCTGCGCGTGTCATAATAGGCTCTGAGCCTTTATATACCTGCGCACAGCAGCAGCCACCTTCAGTCTGCTGCTGGACAGCCAGCAGCAGCAGCAGCAGGAGAGGTAATTAATCAGCAACCCTCCTGCTAAGGGTAGACAGCTGCTCGTTCCACCCCCCCCCCCCGCCTTAATTGGTTCTCCTCCCTTCCAACGGTGTTGAGGCGGGTGGGAACAGCCGGTGGTTGAGGGTACTGTGCTAAAAGAGGTGGAGTTATGCAGATCTAAAACGCGTGGATTGCAGCAGCAGCAAGCCGAAAAGTGCAGGCATGTGAGGGATCTAGAGGTTGACAGCATGTCTTCTTAACGGGAGTCCAGGTGGCCATCTCCACAAATGGACTTTTCAGAATCCTTGGGTGGCACCGTAGTCGGAAACCAATTCTGGTTATCGCTTCTCGGCCTTTTGGCTAAGATCAAGTGTAGTATCTGTTCTTATCAGTTTAATATCTGATACGTCCCCTATCTGGGGACCATATATTAAATGGATTTTTAGAACAGGGAGATGGAAAAAGAGCTTGCTCTGTCCACTCCACGCATTGACCTGGTATTGCAGTATCTCCAGGACCGGTGCACCCCTTCTTTAATGCAGTTTCTAAAATCAGAAAGAATTGAATTCAATGCTTTTTGTTCATTTTGCTTGTTTGTCGGATTTTGGGATGGACTCTTTGGCTTTGCTTTTCTTCTCCTCATTGGATTTTTCATGTTAAAAGTTGCAGAAGCCAGATGACAAGCTCATTTTGGTTCAACTTCAGCAACTGTGCATTGCATTGCCATGTAATGTAATGTAATGCAATGCTATCTATCTAGCTCTCCCTCTATACTTCCTTTTGGATAAACAGACATATTAGGCAAGCATTTTGGAGCTTTCACCTAAATAACTACAGGTGGTGAGATAAGCTGCACAATATAATTGACCTTTCAGTATATTGTTGCACACACACCATCTATTTAGCAAATGCCCTTGTTATCAACAGCAGCCTTTTAAACTCACCTGAGCTAACAGGTATGTGAGCTGGTTACTCTGCTGCGCTTAAAATTTCTTTTTTGGTTTGCTACAATGCCTTTTCTGAAACGTTGTCTCCCTCTGCTGGAACACTGAATTCTTTCATTTAATGCCTGCAGACTATAAAAGAGAAACCAACCCAAAAAGTTTGGTTGATTAGTCTGTGGCATTCTTTTAAACTGTTGCTTATGGCGGTCTCTGTGAGCTTCTCAGTGACATTCAGCCATCCAGGTATCCCGCCTGCAGTAGACGGAATGTGGCAATGGAACGCTGGCTGCGCATGTCATAATAGGCTCTGAGCCTTTATATACCTGCGCACAGCAGCCACCTTCAGTCTGCTGCTGGACAGCCAGCAGCAGCAGCAGGAGAGGTAATTAATCAGCAACCCTCCTGCTAAGGGTAGACAGCTGCTCGTTCCACCCCCCCCCCCGCCTTAATTGGTTCTCCTCCCTTCCAACGGTGTTGAGGCGGGTGGGAACAGCCGGGGGTTGAGGGTACTGTGCTAAAAGAGGTGGAGTTCTGCAGATCTAAAACGCGTGGATTGCAGCAGCAGCAAGCCGAAAAGTGCAGGCATGTGAGGGATCTAGAGGTTGACAGCATGTCTTCTTAACGGGAGTCCAGGTGGCCATCTCCACAAATGGACTTTTCAGAATCCTTGGGTGGCACCGTAGTCGGAAACCAATTCTGGTTATCGCTTCTCGGCCTTTTGGCTAAGATCAAGTGTAGTATCTGTTCTTATCAGTTTAATATCTGATACGTCCCCTATCTGGGGACCATATATTAAATGGATTTTTAGAACAGGGAGATGGAAAAAGAGCTTGCTCTGTCCACTCCACGCATTGACCTGGTATTGCAGTATCTCCAGGACCGGTGCACCCCTTCTTTAATGCAGTTTCTAAAATCAGAAAGAATTGAATTCAATGCTTTTTGTTCATTTTGCTTGTTTGTCGGATTTTGGGATGGACTCTTTGGCTTTGCTTTTCTTCTCCTCATTGGATTTTTCATGTTAAAAGTTGCAGAAGCCAGATGACAAGCTCATTTTGGTTCAACTTCAGCAACTGTGCATTGCATTGCCATGTAATGTAATGTAATGCAATGCTATCTATCTAGCTCTCCCTCTATACTTCCTTTTGGATAAACAGACATATTAGGCAAGCATTTTGGAGCTTTCACCTAAATAACTACAGGTGGTGAGATAAGCTGCACAATATAATTGACCTTTCAGTATATTGTTGCACACACACCATCTATTTAGCAAATGCCCTTGTTATCAACAGCAGCCTTTTAAACTCACCTGAGCTAACAGGTATGTGAGCTGGTTACTCTGCTGCGCTTAAAATTTCTTTTTTGGTTTGCTACAATGCCTTTTCTGAAACGTTGTCTCCCTCTGCTGGAACACTGACTTCTTTCATTTAATGCCTGCAGACTATAAAAGAGAAACCAACCCAAAAAGTTTGGTTGATTAGTCTGTGGCATTCTTTTAAACTGTTGCTTATGGCGGTCTCTGTGAGCTTCTCAGTGACATTCAGCCATCCAGGTATCCCGCCTGCAGTAGACGGAATGTGGCAATGGAACGCTGGCTGCGCGTGTCATAATAGGCTCTGAGCCTTTATATACCTGCGCACAGCAGCAGCCACCTTCAGTCTGCTGCTGGACAGCCAGCAGCAGCAGCAGCAGGAGAGGTAATTAATCAGCAACCCTCCTGCTAAGGGTAGACAGCTGCTCGTTCCACCCCCCCCCCCCGCCTTAATTGGTTCTCCTCCCTTCCAACGGTGTTGAGGCGGGTGGGAACAGCCAGGGGTTGAGGGTACTGTGCTAAAAGAGGTGGAGTTATGCAGATCTAAAACGCGTGGATTGCAGCAGCAGCAAGCCGAAAAGTGCAGGCATGTGAGGGATCTAGAGGTTGACAGCATGTCTTCTTAACGGGAGTCCAGGTGGCCATCTCCACAAATGGACTTTTCAGAATCCTTGGGTGGCACCGTAGTCGGAAACCAATTCTGGTTATCGCTTCTCGGCCTTTTGGCTAAGATCAAGTGTAGTATCTGTTCTTATCAGTTTAATATCTGATACGTCCCCTATCTGGGGACCATATATTAAATGGATTTTTAGAACAGGGAGATGGAAAAAGAGCTTGCTCTGTCCACTCCACGCATTGACCTGGTATTGCAGTATCTCCAGGACCGGTGCACCCCTTCTTTAATGCAGTTTCTAAAATCAGAAAGAATTGAATTCAATGCTTTTTGTTCATTTTGCTTGTTTGTCGGATTTTGGGATGGACTCTTTGGCTTTGCTTTTCTTCTCCTCATTGGATTTTTCATGTTAAAAGTTGCAGAAGCCAGATGACAAGCTCATTTTGGTTCAACTTCAGCAACTGTGCATTGCATTGCCATGTAATGTAATGTAATGCAATGCTATCTATCTAGCTCTCCCTCTATACTTCCTTTTGGATAAACAGACAAATTAGGCAAGCATTTTGGAGCTTTCACCTAAATAACTACAGGTGGTGAGATAAGCTGCACAATATAATTGACCTTTCAGTATATTGTTGCACACACACCATCTATTTAGCAAATGCCCTTGTTATCAACAGCAGCCTTTTAAACTCACCTGAGCTAACAGGTATGTGAGCTGGTTACTCTGCTGCGCTTAAAATTTCTTTTTTGGTTTGCTACAATGCCTTTTCTGAAACGTTGTCTCCCTCTGCTGGAACACTGACTTCTTTCATTTAATGCCTGCAGACTATAAAAGAGAAACCAACCCAAAAAGTTTGGTTGATTAGTCTGTGGCATTCTTTTAAACTGTTGCTTATGGCGGTCTCTGTGAGCTTCTCAGTGACATTCAGCCATCCAGGTATCCCGCCTGCAGTAGACGGAATGTGGCAATGGAACGCTGGCTGCGCGTGTCATAATAGGCTCTGAGCCTTTATATACCTGCGCACAGCAGCAGCCACCTTCAGTCTGCTGCTGGACAGCCAGCAGCAGCAGCAGCAGGAGAGGTAATTAATCAGCAACCCTCCTGCTAAGGGTAGACAGCTGCTCGTTCCACCCCCCCCCCCGCCTTAATTGGTTCTCCTCCCTTCCAACGGTGTTGAGGCGGGTGGGAACAGCCGGGGGTTGAGGGTACTGTGCTAAAAGAGGTGGAGTTATGCAGATCTAAAACGCGTGGATTGCAGCAGCAGCAAGCCGAAAAGTGCAGGCATGTGAGGGATCTAGAGGTTGACAGCATGTCTTCTTAACGGGAGTCCAGGTGGCCATCTCCACAAATGGACTTTTCAGAATCCTTGGGTGGCACCGTAGTCGGAAACCAATTCTGGTTATCGCTTCTCGGCCTTTTGGCTAAGATCAAGTGTAGTATCTGTTCTTATCAGTTTAATATCTGATACGTCCCCTATCTGGGGACCATATATTAAATGGATTTTTAGAACAGGGAGATGGAAAAAGAGCTTGCTCTGTCCACTCCACGCATTGACCTGGTATTGCAGTATCTCCAGGACCGGTGCACCCCTTCTTTAATGCAGTTTCTAAAATCAGAAAGAATTGAATTCAATGCTTTTTGTTCATTTTGCTTGTTTGTCGGATTTTGGGATGGACTCTTTGGCTTTGCTTTTCTTCTCCTCATTGGATTTTTCATGTTAAAAGTTGCAGAAGCCAGATGACAAGCTCATTTTGGTTCAACTTCAGCAACTGTGCATTGCATTGCCATGTAATGTAATGTAATGCAATGCTATCTATCTAGCTCTCCCTCTATACTTCCTTTTGGATAAACAGACATATTAGGCAAGCATTTTGGAGCTTTCACCTAAATAACTACAGGTGGTGAGATAAGCTGCACAATATAATTGACCTTTCAGTATATTGTTGCACACACACCATCTATTTAGCAAATGCCCTTGTTATCAACAGCAGCCTTTTAAACTCACCTGAGCTAACGGGTATGTGAGCTGGTTACTCTGCTGCGCTTAAAATTTCTTTTTTGGTTTGCTACAATGCCTTTTCTGAAACGTTGTCTCCCTCTGCTGGAACACTGACTTCTTTCATTTAATGCCTGCAGACTATAAAAGAGAAACCAACCCAAAAAGTTTGGTTGATTAGTCTGTGGCATTCTTTTAAACTGTTGCTTATGGCGGTCTCTGTGAGCTTCTCAGTGACATTCAGCCATCCAGGTATCCCGCCTGCAGTAGACGGAATGTGGCAATGGAACGCTGGCTGCGCGTGTCATAATAGGCTCTGAGCCTTTATATACCTGCGCACAGCAGCAGCCACCTTCAGTCTGCTGCTGGACAGCCAGCAGCAGCAGCAGCAGGAGAGGTAATTAATCAGCAACCCTCCTGCTAAGGGTAGACAGCTGCTCGTTCCACCCCCCCCCCGCCTTAATTGGTTCTCCTCCCTTCCAACGGTGTTGAGGCGGGTGGGAACAGCCGGGGGTTGAGGGTACTGTGCTAAAAGAGGTGGAGTTATGCAGATCTAAAACGCGTGGATTGCAGCAGCAGCAAGCCGAAAAGTGCAGGCATGTGAGGGATCTAGAGGTTGACAGCATGTCTTCTTAACGGGAGTCCAGGTGGCCATCTCCACAAATGGACTTTTCAGAATCCTTGGGTGGCACCGTAGTCGGAAACCAATTCTGGTTATCGCTTCTCGGCCTTTTGGCTAAGATCAAGTGTAGTATCTGTTCTTATCAGTTTAATATCTGATACGTCCCCTATCTGGGGACCATATATTAAATGGATTTTTAGAACAGGGAGATGGAAAAAGAGCTTGCTCTGTCCACTCCACGCATTGACCTGGTATTGCAGTATCTCCAGGACCGGTGCACCCCTTCTTTAATGCAGTTTCTAAAATCAGAAAGAATTGAATTCAATGCTTTTTGTTCATTTTGCTTGTTTGTCGGATTTTGGGATGGACTCTTTGGCTTTGCTTTTCTTCTCCTCATTGGATTTTTCATGTTAAAAGTTGCAGAAGCCAGATGACAAGCTCATTTTGGTTCAACTTCAGCAACTGTGCATTGCATTGCCATGTAATGTAATGTAATGCAATGCTATGTATCTAGCTCTCCCTCTATACTTCCTTTTGGATAAACAGACATATTAGGCAAGCATTTTGGAGCTTTCACCTAAATAACTACAGGTGGTGAGATAAGCTGCACAATATAATTGACCTTTCAGTATATTGTTGCACACACACCATCTATTTAGCAAATGCCCTTGTTATCAACAGCAGCCTTTTAAACTCACCTGAGCTAACAGGTATGTGAGCTGGTTACTCTGCTGCGCTTAAAATTTCTTTTTTGGTTTGCTACAATGCCTTTTCTGAAACGTTGTCTCCCTCTGCTGGAACACTGACTTCTTTCATTTAATGCCTGCAGACTATAAAAGAGAAACCAACCCAAAAAGTTTGGTTGATTAGTCTGTGGCATTCTTTTAAACTGTTGCTTATGGCGGTCTCTGTGAGCTTCTCAGTGACATTCAGCCATCCAGGTATCCCGCCTGCAGTAGACGGAATGTGGCAATGGAACGCTGGCTGCGCGTGTCATAATAGGCTCTGAGCCTTTATATACCTGCGCACAGCAGCAGCCACCTTCAGTCTGCTGCTGGACAGCCAGCAGCAGCAGCAGCAGGAGAGGTAATTAATCAGCAACCCTCCTGCTAAGGGTAGACAGCTGCTCGTTCCACCCCCCCCCCGCCTTAATTGGTTCTCCTCCCTTCCAACGGTGTTGAGGCGGGTGGGAACAGCCGGGGGTTGAGGGTACTGTGCTAAAAGAGGTGGAGTTATGCAGATCTAAAACGCGTGGATTGCAGCAGCAGCAAGCCGAAAAGTGCAGGCATGTGAGGGATCTAGAGGTTGACAGCATGTCTTCTTAACGGGAGTCCAGGTGGCCATCTCCACAAATGGACTTTTCAGAATCCTTGGGTGGCACCGTAGTCGGAAACCAATTCTGGTTATCGCTTCTCGGCCTTTTGGCTAAGATCAAGTGTAGTATCTTTTGAAAAGGTGGTTTTGGATGTTGGCCGCCCTAGTAGATTGATACATTATGCACACTGGGGTTTAGGCGCTTGTTAGTACGCCAGGTGGCTAATATAGTCATCTGGTGGAAAGCATGGCCCCCCAGGATCGACGCCATTGGGCCGGGGAAGATCGAAAGCCCGAAGTGTGAAGTGCCCCAGGAGTGGTGACCCTGGGGTGCCTTAACTCACTGGGATTGGGAACCCCACTTGAGTTTATGGCACATTTGCACTAGCACTTCAATATTTCTTTCTTCACACACACCCTTATTCCGGGCCTTCTGGCCTTAGGATGGGGAATTTTTCAATTCCCGGTCGAAGGTCCGGGCAGTATTATACTGTGAAACCTTCACTATTTATTTAAATTTTTTTTTGTCACTGTGTGTCCACTTTTTCACGTGTGTCCACGTCCTTACTAGGATTTTGTCGGGATGCGGTTCCTTACGGGTTCCTCTCTTGGCAGGTCTAGTGGGGGAGTGTGTGGCCATCAGGTTCCGCTCCCCCCTGAACCCCCCTGGCTCTCCTCTTTCGGGAGGAGAGCGTTGTTGGCTCCCCTCTTCCGGGAGGGGAACACAGTCTTTGGCTCCCAGTGCCTTGCTCGGGTGAGAACTCGGGCAGGTATTGGGGGTAAGATTGGGTCGCCTCTGGCTCCGGCTGGAGGTGGCTATTTGTCCCTGTTCCTCGCTGTGGCCTTCTGGCTCGGAGGGACGGGGAATGGTTTGGGGGACCCTTCTCCTTTTGGAGAGGGTTTCAAGAAGACCAGCATCCTAGTGCACTTTTTTTGTGGCACTTGTCACTTTTTTAAGCGCACTCGGGTTTTGTACACGAATTCGGGCTTTCGATAAAAAAAAAAATCTGTTCTTATCAGTTTAATATCTGATACGTCCCCTATCTGGGGACCATATATTAAATGGATTTTTAGAACAGGGAGATGGAAAAAGAGCTTGCTCTGTCCACTCCACGCATTGACCTGGTATTGCAGTATCTCCAGGACCGGTGCACCCCTTCTTTAATGCAGTTTCTAAAATCAGAAAGAATTGAATTCAATGCTTTTTGTTCATTTTGCTTGTTTGTCGGATTTTGGGATGGACTCTTTGGCTTTGCTTTTCTTCTCCTCATTGGATTTTTCATGTTAAAAGTTGCAGAAGCCAGATGACAAGCTCATTTTGGTTCAACTTCAGCAACTGTGCATTGCATTGCCATGTAATGTAATGTAATGCAATGCTATCTATCTAGCTCTCCCTCTATACTTCCTTTTGGATAAACAGACATATTAGGCAAGCATTTTGGAGCTTTCACCTAAATAACTACAGGTGGTGAGATAAGCTGCACAATATAATTGACCTTTCAGTATATTGTTGCACACACACCATCTATTTAGCAAATGCCCTTGTTATCAACAGCAGCCTTTTAAACTCACCTGAGCTAACAGGTATGTGAGCTGGTTACTCTGCTGCGCTTAAAATTTCTTTTTTGGTTTGCTACAATGCCTTTTCTGAAACGTTGTCTCCCTCTGCTGGAACACTGACTTCTTTCATTTAATGCCTGCAGACTATAAAAGAGAAACCAACCCAAAAAGTTTGGTTGATTAGTCTGTGGCATTCTTTTAAACTGTTGCTTATGGCGGTCTCTGTGAGCTTCTCAGTGACATTCAGCCATCCAGGTATCCCGCCTGCAGTAGACGGAATGTGGCAATGGAACGCTGGCTGCGCGTGTCATAATAGGCTCTGAGCCTTTATATACCTGCGCACAGCAGCAGCCACCTTCAGTCTGCTGCTGGACAGCCAGCAGCAGCAGCAGCAGGAGAGGTAATTAATCAGCAACCCTCCTGCTAAGGGTAGACAGCTGCTCGTTCCACCCCCCCCTCCCCGCCTTAATTGGTTCTCCTCCCTTCCAACGGTGTTGAGGCGGGTGGGAACAGCCGGGGGTTGAGGGTACTGTGCTAAAAGAGGTGGAGTTATGCAGATCTAAAACGCGTGGATTGCAGCAGCAGCAAGCCGAAAAGTGCAGGCATGTGAGGGATCTAGAGGTTGACAGCATGTCTTCTTAACGGGAGTCCAGGTGGCCATCTCCACAAATGGACTTTTCAGAATCCTTGGGTGGCACCGTAGTCGGAAACCAATTCTGGTTATCGCTTCTCGGCCTTTTGGCTAAGATCAAGTGTAGTATCTGTTCTTATCAGTTTAATATCTGATACGTCCCCTATCTGGGGACCATATATTAAATGGATTTTTAGAACAGGGAGATGGAAAAAGAGCTTGCTCTGTCCACTCCACGCATTGACCTGGTATTGCAGTATCTCCAGGACCGGTGCACCCCTTCTTTAATGCAGTTTCTAAAATCAGAAAGAATTGAATTCAATGCTTTTTGTTCATTTTGCTTGTTTGTCGGATTTTGGGATGGACTCTTTGGCTTTGCTTTTCTTCTCCTCATTGGATTTTTCATGTTAAAAGTTGCAGAAGCCAGATGACAAGCTCATTTTGGTTCAACTTCAGCAACTGTGCATTGCATTGCCATGTAATGTAATGTAATGCAATGCTATCTATCTAGCTCTCCCTCTATACTTCCTTTTGGATAAACAGACATATTAGGCAAGCATTTTGGAGCTTTCACCTAAATAACTACAGGTGGTGAGATAAGCTGCACAATATAATTGACCTTTCAGTATATTGTTGCACACACACCATCTATTTAGCAAATGCCCTTGTTATCAATAGCAGCCTTTTAAACTCACCTGAGCTAACAGGTATGTGAGCTGGTTACTCTGCTGCGCTTAAAATTTCTTTTTTGGTTTGCTACAATGCCTTTTCTGAAACGTTGTCTCCCTCTGCTGGAACACTGACTTCTTTCATTTAATGCCTGCAGACTATAAAAGAGAAACCAACCCAAAAAGTTTGGTTGATTAGTCTGTGGCATTCTTTTAAACTGTTGCTTATGGCGGTCTCTGTGAGCTTCTCAGTGACATTCAGCCATCCAGGTATCCCGCCTGCAGTAGACGGAATGTGGCAATGGAACGCTGGCTGCGCGTGTCATAATAGGCTCTGAGCCTTTATATACCTGCGCACAGCAGCAGCCACCTTCAGTCTGCTGCTGGACAGCCAGCAGCAGCAGCAGCAGGAGAGGTAATTAATCAGCAACCCTCCTGCTAAGGGTAGACAGCTGCTCGTTCCACCCCCCCCCCCGCCTTAATTGGTTCTCCTCCCTTCCAACGGTGTTGAGGCGGGTGGGAACAGCCGGGGGTTGAGGGTACTGTGCTAAAAGAGGTGGAGTTATGCAGATCTAAAACGCGTGGATTGCAGCAGCAGCAAGCCGAAAAGTGCAGGCATGTGAGGGATCTAGAGGTTGACAGCATGTCTTCTTAACGGGAGTCCAGGTGGCCATCTCCACAAATGGACTTTTCAGAATCCTTGGGTGGCACCGTAGTCGGAAACCAATTCTGGTTATCGCTTCTCGGCCTTTTCGCTAAGATCAAGTGTAGTATCTGTTCTTATCAGTTTAATATCTGATACGTCCCCTATCTGGGGACCATATATTAAATGGATTTTTAGAACAGGGAGATGGAAAAAGAGCTTGCTCTGTCCACTCCACGCATTGACCTGGTATTGCAGTATCTCCAGGACCGGTGCACCCCTTCTTTAATGCAGTTTCTAAAATCAGAAAGAATTGAATTCAATGCTTTTTGTTCATTTTGCTTGTTTGTCGGATTTTGGGATGGACTCTTTGGCTTTGCTTTTCTTCTCCTCATTGGATTTTTCATGTTAAAAGTTGCAGAAGCCAGATGACAAGCTCATTTTGGTTCAACTTCAGCAACTGTGCATTGCATTGCCATGTAATGTAATGTAATGCAATGCTATCTATCTAGCTCTCCCTCTATACTTCCTTTTGGATAAACAGACATATTAGGCAAGCATTTTGGAGCTTTCACCTAAATAACTACAGGTGGTGAGATAAGCTGCACAATATAATTGACCTTTCAGTATATTGTTGCACACACACCATCTATTTAGCAAATGCCCTTGTTATCAACAGCAGCCTTTTAAACTCACCTGAGCTAACAGGTATGTGAGCTGGTTACTCTGCTGCGCTTAAAATTTCTTTTTTGGTTTGCTACAATGCCTTTTCTGAAACGTTGTCTCCCTCTGCTGGAACACTGACTTCTTTCATTTAATGCCTGCAGACTATAAAAGAGAAACCAACCCAAAAAGTTTGGTTGATTAGTCTGTGGCATTCTTTTAAACTGTTGCTTATGGCGGTCTCTGTGAGCTTCTCAGTGACATTCAGCAATCCAGGTATCCCGCCTGCAGTAGACGGAATGTGGCAATGGAACGCTGGCTGCGCGTGTCATAATAGGCTCTGAGCCTTTATATACCTGCGCACAGCAGCAGCCACCTTCAGTCTGCTGCTGGACAGCCAGCAGCAGCAGCAGCAGGAGAGGTAATTAATCAGCAACCCTCCTGCTAAGGGTAGACAGCTGCTCGTTCCACCCCCCCCTCCCCGCCTTAATTGGTTCTCCTCCCTTCCAACGGTGTTGAGGCGGGTGGGAACAGCCGGGGGTTGAGGGTACTGTGCTAAAAGAGGTGGAGTTATGCAGATCTAAAACGCGTGGATTGCAGCAGCAGCAAGCCGAAAAGTGCAGGCATGTGAGGGATCTAGAGGTTGACAGCATGTCTTCTTAACGGGAGTCCAGGTGGCCATCTCCACAAATGGACTTTTCAGAATCCTTGGGTGGCACCGTAGTCGGAAACCAATTCTGGTTATCGCTTCTCGGCCTTTTGGCTAAGATCAAGTGTAGTATCTGTTCTTATCAGTTTAATATCTGATACGTCCCCTATCTGGGGACCATATATTAAATGGATTTTTAGAACAGGGAGATGGAAAAAGAGCTTGCTCTGTCCACTCCACGCATTGACCTGGTATTGCAGTATCTCCAGGACCGGTGCACCCCTTCTTTAATGCAGTTTCTAAAATCAGAAAGAATTGAATTCAATGCTTTTTGTTCATTTTGCTTGTTTGTCGGATTTTGGGATGGACTCTTTGGCTTTGCTTTTCTTCTCCTCATTGGATTTTTCATGTTAAAAGTTGCAGAAGCCAGATGACAAGCTCATTTTGGTTCAACTTCAGCAACTGTGCATTGCATTGCCATGTAATGTAATGTAATGCAATGCTATCTATCTAGCTCTCCCTCTATACTTCCTTTTGGATAAACAGACATATTAGGCAAGCATTTTGGAGCTTTCACCTAAATAACTACAGGTGGTGAGATAAGCTGCACAATATAATTGACCTTTCAGTATATTGTTGCACACACACCATCTATTTAGCAAATGCCCTTGTTATCAACAGCAGCCTTTTAAACTCACCTGAGCTAACAGGTATGTGAGCTGGTTACTCTGCTGCGCTTAAAATTTCTTTTTTGGTTTGCTACAATGCCTTTTCTGAAACGTTGTCTCCCTCTGCTGGAACACTGACTTCTTTCATTTAATGCCTGCAGACTATAAAAGAGAAACCAACCCAAAAAGTTTGGTTGATTAGTCTGTGGCATTCTTTTAAACTGTTGCTTATGGCGGTCTCTGTGAGCTTCTCAGTGACATTCAGCCATCCAGGTATCCCGCCTGCAGTAGACGGAATGTGGCAATGGAACGCTGGCTGCGCGTGTCATAATAGGCTCTGAGCCTTTATATACCTGCGCACAGCAGCAGCCACCTTCAGTCTGCTGCTGGACAGCCAGCAGCAGCAGCAGCAGCAGGAGAGGTAATTAATCAGCAACCCTCCTGCTAAGGGTAGACAGATGCTCGTTCCACCCCCCCCCCCCGCCTTAATTGGTTCTCCTCCCTTCCAACGGTGTTGAGGCGGGTGGGAACAGCCGGGGGTTGAGGGTACTGTGCTAAAAGAGGTGGAGTTATGCAGATCTAAAACGCGTGGATTGCAGCAGCAGCAAGCCGAAAAGTGCAGGCATGTGAGGGATCTAGAGGTTGACAGCATGTCTTCTTAACGGGAGTCCAGGTGGCCATCTCCACAAATGGACTTTTCAGAATCCTTGGGTGGCACCGTAGTCGGAAACCAATTCTGGTTATCGCTTCTCGGCCTTTTGGCTAAGATCAAGTGTAGTATCTGTTCTTATCAGTTTAATATCTGATACGTCCCCTATCTGGGGACCATATATTAAATGGATTTTTAGAACAGGGAGATGGAAAAAGAGCTTGCTCTGTCCACTCCACGCATTGACCTGGTATTGCAGTATCTCCAGGACCGGTGCACCCCTTCTTTAATGCAGTTTCTAAAATCAGAAAGAATTGAATTCAATGCTTTTTGTTCATTTTGCTTGTTTGTCGGATTTTGGGATGGACTCTTTGGCTTTGCTTTTCTTCTCCTCATTGGATTTTTCATGTTAAAAGTTGCAGAAGCCAGATGACAAGCTCATTTTGGTTCAACTTCAGCAACTGTGCATTGCATTGCCATGTAATGTAATGTAATGCAATGCTATCTATCTAGCTCTCCCTCTATACTTCCTTTTGGATAAACAGACATATTAGGCAAGCATTTTGGAGCTTTCACCTAAATAACTACAGGTGGTGAGATAAGCTGCACAATATAATTGACCTTTCAGTATATTGTTGCACACACACCATCTATTTAGCAAATGCCCTTGTTATCAACAGCAGCCTTTTAAACTCACCTGAGCTAACAGGTATGTGAGCTGGTTACTCTGCTGCGCTTAAAATTTCTTTTTTGGTTTGCTACAATGCCTTTTCTGAAACGTTGTCTCCCTCTGCTGGAACACTGACTTCTTTCATTTAATGCCTGCAGACTATAAAAGAGAAACCAACCCAAAAAGTTTGGTTGATTAGTCTGTGGCATTCTTTTAAACTGTTGCTTATGGCGGTCTCTGTGAGCTTCTCAGTGACATTCAGCCATCCAGGTATCCCGCCTGCAGTAGACGGAATGTGGCAATGGAACGCTGGCTGCGCGTGTCATAATAGGCTCTGAGCCTTTATATACCTGCGCACAGCAGCAGCCACCTTCAGTCTGCTGCTGGACAGCCAGCAGCAGCAGCAGGAGAGGTAATTAATCAGCAACCCTCCTGCTAAGGGTAGACAGCTGCTCGTTCCACCCCCCCCCCCGCCTTAATTGGTTCTCCTCCCTTCCAACGGTGTTGAGGCGGGTGGGAACAGCCGGGGGTTGAGGGTACTGTGCTAAAAGAGGTGGAGTTATGCAGATCTAAAACGCGTGGATTGCAGCAGCAGCAAGCCGAAAAGTGCAGGCATGTGAGGGATCTAGAGGTTGACAGCATGTCTTCTTAACGGGAGTCCAGGTGGCCATCTCCACAAATGGACTTTTCAGAATCCTTGGGTGGCACCGTAGTCGGAAACCAATTCTGGTTATCGCTTCTCGGCCTTTTGGCTAAGATCAAGTGTAGTATCTGTTCTTATCAGTTTAATATCTGATACGTCCCCTATCTGGGGACCATATATTAAATGGATTTTTAGAACAGGGAGATGGAAAAAGAGCTTGCTCTGTCCACTCCACGCATTGACCTGGTATTGCAGTATCTCCAGGACCGGTGCACCCCTTCTTTAATGCAGTTTCTAAAATCAGAAAGAATTGAATTCAATGCTTTTTGTTCATTTTGCTTGTTTGTCGGATTTTGGGATGGACTCTTTGGCTTTGCTTTTCTTCTCCTCATTGGATTTTTCATGTTAAAAGTTGCAGAAGCCAGATGACAAGCTCATTTTGGTTCAACTTCAGCAACTGTGCATTGCATTGCCATGTAATGTAATGTAATGCAATGCTATCTATCTAGCTCTCCCTCTATACTTCCTTTTGGATAAACAGACATATTAGGCAAGCATTTTGGAGCTTTCACCTAAATAACTACAGGTGGTGAGATAAGCTGCACAATATAATTGACCTTTCAGTATATTGTTGCACACACACCATCTATTTAGCAAATGCCCTTGTTATCAACAGCAGCCTTTTAAACTCACCTGAGCTAACAGGTATGTGAGCTGGTTACTCTGCTGCGCTTAAAATTTCTTTTTTGGTTTGCTACAATGCCTTTTCTGAAACGTTGTCTCCCTCTGCTGGAACACTGACTTCTTTCATTTAATGCCTGCAGACTATAAAAGAGAAACCAACCCAAAAAGTTTGGTTGATTAGTCTGTGGCATTCTTTTAAACTGTTGCTTATGGCGGTCTCTGTGAGCTTCTCAGTGACATTCAGCCATCCAGGTATCCCGCCTGCAGTAGACGGAATGTGGCAATGGAACGCTGGCTGCGCGTGTCATAATAGGCTCTGAGCCTTTATATACCTGCGCACAGCAGCAGCCACCTTCAGTCTGCTGCTGGACAGCCAGCAGCAGCAGCAGCAGGAGAGGTAATTAATCAGCAACCCTCCTGCTAAGGGTAGACAGCTGCTCGTTCCACCCCCCCCCCCGCCTTAATTGGTTCTCCTCCCTTCCAACGGTGTTGAGGCGGGTGGGAACAGCCGGGGGTTGAGGGTACTGTGCTAAAAGAGGTGGAGTTATGCAGATCTAAAACGCGTGGATTGCAGCAGCAGCAAGCCGAAAAGTGCAGGCATGTGAGGGATCTAGAGGTTGACAGCATGTCTTCTTAACGGGAGTCCAGGTGGCCATCTCCACAAATGGACTTTTCAGAATCCTTGGGTGGCACCGTAGTCGGAAACCAATTCTGGTTATCGCTTCTCGGCCTTTTGGCTAAGATCAAGTGTAGTATCTGTTCTTATCAGTTTAATATCTGATACGTCCCCTATCTGGGGACCATATATTAAATGGATTTTTAGAACAGGGAGATGGAAAAAGAGCTTGCTCTGTCCACTCCACGCATTGACCTGGTATTGCAGTATCTCCAGGACCGGTGCACCCCTTCTTTAATGCAGTTTCTAAAATCAGAAAGAATTGAATTCAATGCTTTTTGTTCATTTTGCTTGTTTGTCGGATTTTGGGATGGACTCTTTGGCTTTGCTTTTCTTCTCCTCATTGGATTTTTCATGTTAAAAGTTGCAGAAGCCAGATGACAAGCTCATTTTGGTTCAACTTCAGCAACTGTGCATTGCATTGCCATGTAATGTAATGTAATGCAATGCTATCTATCTAGCTCTCCCTCTATACTTCCTTTTGGATAAACAGACATATTAGGCAAGCATTTTGGAGCTTTCACCTAAATAACTACAGGTGGTGAGATAAGCTGCACAATATAATTGACCTTTCAGTATATTGTTGCACACACACCATCTATTTAGCAAATGCCCTTGTTATCAACAGCAGCCTTTTAAACTCACCTGAGCTAACAGGTATGTGAGCTGGTTACTCTGCTGCGCTTAAAATTTCTTTTTTGGTTTGCTACAATGCCTTTTCTGAAACGTTGTCTCCCTCTGCTGGAACACTGACTTCTTTCATTTAATGCCTGCAGACTATAAAAGAGAAACCAACCCAAAAAGTTTGGTTGATTAGTCTGTGGCATTCTTTTAAACTGTTGCTTATGGCGGTCTCTGTGAGCTTCTCAGTGACATTCAGCCATCCAGGTATCCCGCCTGCAGTAGACGGAATGTGGCAATGGAACGCTGGCTGCGCGTGTCATAATAGGCTCTGAGCCTTTATATACCTGCGCACAGCAGCAGCCACCTTCAGTCTGCTGCTGGACAGCCAGCAGCAGCAGCAGCAGGAGAGGTAATTAATCAGCAACCCTCCTGCTAAGGGTAGACAGCTGCTCGTTCCACCCCCCCCCCGCCTTAATTGGCTCTCCTCCCTTCCAACGGTGTTGAGGCGGGTGGGAACAGCCGGGGGTTGAGGGTACTGTGCTAAAAGAGGTGGAGTTATGCAGATCTAAAACGCGTGGATTGCAGCAGCAGCAAGCCGAAAAGTGCAGGCATGTGAGGGATCTAGAGGTTGACAGCATGTCTTCTTAACGGGAGTCCAGGTGGCCATCTCCACAAATGGACTTTTCAGAATCCTTGGGTGGCACCGTAGTCGGAAACCAATTCTGGTTATCGCTTCTCGGCCTTTTGGCTAAGATCAAGTGTAGTATCTGTTCTTATCAGTTTAATATCTGATACGTCCCCTATCTGGGGACCATATATTAAATGGATTTTTAGAACAGGGAGATGGAAAAAGAGCTTGCTCTGTCCACTCCACGCATTGACCTGGTATTGCAGTATCTCCAGGACCGGTGCACCCCTTCTTTAATGCAGTTTCTAAAATCAGAAAGAATTGAATTCAATGCTTTTTGTTCATTTTGCTTGTTTGTCGGATTTTGGGATGGACTCTTTGGCTTTGCTTTTCTTCTCCTCATTGGATTTTTCATGTTAAAAGTTGCAGAAGCCAGATGACAAGCTCATTTTGGTTCAACTTCAGCAACTGTGCATTGCATTGCCATGTAATGTAATGTAATGCAATGCTATCTATCTAGCTCTCCCTCTATACTTCCTTTTGGATAAACAGACATATTAGGCAAGCATTTTGGAGCTTTCACCTAAATAACTACAGGTGGTGAGATAAGCTGCACAATATAATTGACCTTTCAGTATATTGTTGCACACACACCATCTATTTAGCAAATGCCCTTGTTATCAACAGCAGCCTTTTAAACTCACCTGAGCTAACAGGTATGTGAGCTGGTTACTCTGCTGCGCTTAAAATTTCTTTTTTGGTTTGCTACAATGCCTTTTCTGAAACGTTGTCTCCCTCTGCTGGAACACTGACTTCTTTCATTTAATGCCTGCAGACTATAAAAGAGAAACCAACCCAAAAAGTTTGGTTGATTAGTCTGTGGCATTCTTTTAAACTGTTGCTTATGGCGGTCTCTGTGAGCTTCTCAGTGACATTCAGCCATCCAGGTATCCCGCCTGCAGTAGACGGAATGTGGCAATGGAACGCTGGCTGCGCGTGTCATAATAGGCTCTGAGCCTTTATATACCTGCGCACAGCAGCAGCCACCTTCAGTCTGCTGCTGGACAGCCAGCAGCAGCAGCAGCAGGAGAGGTAATTAATCAGCAACCCTCCTGCTAAGGGTAGACAGCTGCTCGTTCCACCCCCCCCCCGCCTTAATTGGCTCTCCTCCCTTCCAACGGTGTTGAGGCGGGTGGGAACAGCCGGGGGTTGAGGGTACTGTGCTAAAAGAGGTGGAGTTATGCAGATCTAAAACGCGTGGATTGCAGCAGCAGCAAGCCGAAAAGTGCAGGCATGTGAGGGATCTAGAGGTTGACAGCATGTCTTCTTAACGGGAGTCCAGGTGGCCATCTCCACAAATGGACTTTTCAGAATCCTTGGGTGGCACCGTAGTCGGAAACCAATTCTGGTTATCGCTTCTCGGCCTTTTGGCTAAGATCAAGTGTAGTATCTGTTCTTATCAGTTTAATATCTGATACGTCCCCTATCTGGGGACCATATATTAAATGGATTTTTAGAACAGGGAGATGGAAAAAGAGCTTGCTCTGTCCACTCCACGCATTGACCTGGTATTGCAGTATCTCCAGGACCGGTGCACCCCTTCTTTAATGCAGTTTCTAAAATCAGAAAGAATTGAATTCAATGCTTTTTGTTCATTTTGCTTGTTTGTCGGATTTTGGGATGGACTCTTTGGCTTTGCTTTTCTTCTCCTCATTGGATTTTTCATGTTAAAAGTTGCAGAAGCCAGATGACAAGCTCATTTTGGTTCAACTTCAGCAACTGTGCATTGCATTGCCATGTAATGTAATGTAATGCAATGCTATCTATCTAGCTCTCCCTCTATACTTCCTTTTGGATAAACAGACATATTAGGCAAGCATTTTGGAGCTTTCACCTAAATAACTACAGGTGGTGAGATAAGCTGCACAATATAATTGACCTTTCAGTATATTGTTGCACACACACCATCTATTTAGCAAATGCCCTTGTTATCAACAGCAGCCTTTTAAACTCACCTGAGCTAACAGGTATGTGAGCTGGTTACTCTGCTGCGCTTAAAATTTCTTTTTTGGTTTGCTACAATGCCTTTTCTGAAACGTTGTCTCCCTCTGCTGGAACACTGACTTCTTTCATTTAATGCCTGCAGACTATAAAAGAGAAACCAACCCAAAAAGTTTGGTTGATTAGTCTGTGGCATTCTTTTAAACTGTTGCTTATGGCGGTCTCTGTGAGCTTCTCAGTGACATTCAGCCATCCAGGTATCCCGCCTGCAGTAGACGGAATGTGGCAATGGAACGCTGGCTGCGCGTGTCATAATAGGCTCTGAGCCTTTATATACCTGCGCACAGCAGCAGCCACCTTCAGTCTGCTGCTGGACAGCCAGCAGCAGCAGCAGCAGGAGAGGTAATTAATCAGCAACCCTCCTGCTAAGGGTAGACAGCTGCTCGCTCCACCCCCCACCCCCGCCTTAATTGGTTCTCCTCCCTTCCAACGGTGTTGAGGCAGGTGGGAACAGCCGGGGGTTGAGGGTACTGTGCTAAAAGAGGTGGAGTTATGCAGATCTAAAACGCGTGGATTGCAGCAGCAGCAAGCCGAAAAGTGCAGGCATGTGAGGGATCTAGAGGTTGACAGCATGTCTTCTTAACGGGAGTCCAGGTGGCCATCTCCACAAATGGACTTTTCAGAATCCTTGGGTGGCACCGTAGTCGGAAACCAATTCTGGTTATCGCTTCTCGGCCTTTTGGCTAAGATCAAGTGTAGTATCTGTTCTTATCAGTTTAATATCTGATACGTCCCCTATCTGGGGACCATATATTAAATGGATTTTTAGAACAGGGAGATGGAAAAAGAGCTTGCTCTGTCCACTCCACGCATTGACCTGGTATTGCAGTATCTCCAGGACCGGTGCACCCCTTCTTTAATGCAGTTTCTAAAATCAGAAAGAATTGAATTCAATGCTTTTTGTTCATTTTGCTTGTTTGTCGGATTTTGGGATGGACTCTTTGGCTTTGCTTTTCTTCTCCTCATTGGATTTTTCATGTTAAAAGTTGCAGAAGCCAGATGACAAGCTCATTTTGGTTCAACTTCAGCAACTGTGCATTGCATTGCCATGTAATGTAATGTAATGCAATGCTATCTATCTAGCTCTCCCTCTATACTTCCTTTTGGATAAACAGACATATTAGGCAAGCATTTTGGAGCTTTCACCTAAATAACTACAGGTGGTGAGATAAGCTGCACAATATAATTGACCTTTCAGTATATTGTTGCACACACACCATCTATTTAGCAAATGCCCTTGTTATCAACAGCAGCCTTTTAAACTCACCTGAGCTAACAGGTATGTGAGCTGGTTACTCTGCTGCGCTTAAAATTTCTTTTTTGGTTTGCTACAATGCCTTTTCTGAAACGTTGTCTCGTTCTGCTGGAACACTGACTTCTTTCATTTAATGCCTGCAGACTATAAAAGAGAAACCAACCCAAAAAGTTTGGTTGATTAGTCTGTGGCATTCTTTTAAACTGTTGCTTATGGCGGTCTCTGTGAGCTTCTCAGTGACATTCAGCCATCCAGGTATCCCGCCTGCAGTAGACGGAATGTGGCAATGGAACGCTGGCTGCGCGTGTCATAATAGGCTCTGAGCCTTTATATACCTGCGCACAGCAGCAGCCACCTTCAGTCTGCTGCTGGACAGCCAGCAGCAGCAGCAGCAGGAGAGGTAATTAATCAGCAACCCTCCTGCTAAGGGTAGACAGCTGCTCGTTCCACCCCCCCCCCGCCTTAATTGGTTCTCCTCCCTTCCAACGGTGTTGAGGCGGGTGGGAACAGCCGGGGGTTGAGGGTACTGTGCTAAAAGAGGTGGAGTTATGCAGATCTAAAACGCGTGGATTGCAGCAGCAGCAAGCCGAAAAGTGGAGGCATGTGAGGGATCTAGAGGTTGACAGCATGTCTTCTTAACGGGAGTCCAGGTGGCCATCTCCACAAATGGACTTTTCAGAATCCTTGGGTGGCACCGTAGTCGGAAACCAATTCTGGTTATCGCTTCTCGGCCTTTTGGCTAAGATCAAGTGTAGTATCTGTTCTTATCAGTTTAATATCTGATACGTCCCCTATCTGGGGACCATATATTAAATGGATTTTTAGAACAGGGAGATGGAAAAAGAGCTTGCTCTGTCCACTCCACGCATTGACCTGGTATTGCAGTATCTCCAGGAACGGTGCACCCCTTCTTTAATGCAGTTTCTAAAATCAGAAAGAATTGAATTCAATGCTTTTTGTTCATTTTGCTTGTTTGTCGGATTTTGGGATGGACTCTTTGGCTTTGCTTTTCTTCTCCTCATTGGATTTTTCATGTTAAAAGTTGCAGAAGCCAGATGACAAGCTCATTTTGGTTCAACTTCAGCAACTGTGCATTGCATTGCCATGTAATGTAATGTAATGCAATGCTATCTATCTAGCTCTCCCTCTATACTTCCTTTTGGATAAACAGACATATTAGGCAAGCATTTTGGAGCTTTCACCTAAATAACTACAGGTGGTGAGATAAGCTGCACAATATAATTGACCTTTCAGTATATTGTTGCACACACACCATCTATTTAGCAAATGCCCTTGTTATCAACAGCAGCCTTTTAAACTCACCTGAGCTAACAGGTATGTGAGCTGGTTACTCTGCTGCGCTTAAAATTTCTTTTTTGGTTTGCTACAATGCCTTTTCTGAAACGTTGTCTCCCTCTGCTGGAACACTGACTTCTTTAATTTAATGCCTGCAGACTATAAAAGAGAAACCAACCCAAAAAGTTTGGTTGATTAGTCTGTGGCATTCTTTTAAACTGTTGCTTATGGCGGTCTCTGTGAGCTTCTCAGTGACATTCAGCCATCCAGGTATCCCGCCTGCAGTAGACGGAATGTGGCAATGGAACGCTGGCTGCGCGTGTCATAATAGGCTCTGAGCCTTTATATACCTGCGCACAGCAGCAGCCACCTTCAGTCTGCTGCTGGACAGCCAGCAGCAGCAGCAGCAGGAGAGGTAATTAATCAGCAACCCTCCTGCTAAGGGTAGACAGCTGCTCGTTCCACCCCCCCCCCGCCTTAATTGGTTCTCCTCCCTTCCAACGGTGTTGAGGCGGGTGGGAACAGCCGGGGGTTGAGGGTACTGTGCTAAAAGAGGTGGAGTTATGCAGATCTAAAACGCGTGGATTGCAGCAGCAGCAAGCCGAAAAGTGCAGGCATGTGAGGGATCTAGAGGTTGACAGCATGTCTTCTTAACGGGAGTCCAGGTGGCCATCTCCACAAATGGACTTTTCAGAATCCTTGGGTGGCACCGTAGTCGGAAACCAATTCTGGTTATCGCTTCTCGGCCTTTTGGCTAAGATCAAGTGTAGTATCTGTTCTTATCAGTTTAATATCTGATACGTCCCCTATCTGGGGACCATATATTAAATGGATTTTTAGAACAGGGAGATGGAAAAAGAGCTTGCTCTGTCCACTCCACGCATTGACCTGGTATTGCAGTATCTCCAGGACCGGTGCACCCCTTCTTTAATGCAGTTTCTAAAATCAGAAAGAATTGAATTCAATGCTTTTTGTTCATTTTGCTTGTTTGTCGGATTTTGGGATGGACTCTTTGGCTTTGCTTTTCTTCTCCTCATTGGATTTTTCATGTTAAAAGTTGCAGAAGCCAGATGACAAGCTCATTTTGGTTCAACTTCAGCAACTGTGCATTGCATTGCCATGTAATGTAATGTAATGCAATGCTATCTATCTAGCTCTCCCTCTATACTTCCTTTTGGATAAACAGACATATTAGGCAAGCATTTTGGAGCTTTCACCTAAATAACTACAGGTGGTGAGATAAGCTGCACAATATAATTGACCTTTCAGTATATTGTTGCACACACACCATCTATTTAGCAAATGCCCTTGTTATCAACAGCAGCCTTTTAAACTCACCTGAGCTAACAGGTATGTGAGCTGGTTACTCTGCTGCGCTTAAAATTTCTTTTTTGGTTTGCTACAATGCCTTTTCTGAAACGTTGTCTCCCTCTGCTGGAACACTGACTTCTTTCATTTAATGCCTGCAGACTATAAAAGAGAAACCAACCCAAAAAGTTTGGTTGATTAGTCTGTGGCATTCTTTTAAACTGTTGCTTATGGCGGTCTCTGTGAGCTTCTCAGTGACATTCAGCCATCCAGGTATCCCGCCTGCAGTAGACGGAATGTGGCAATGGAACGCTGGCTGCGCGTGTCATAATAGGCTCTGAGCCTTTATATACCTGCGCACAGCAGCAGCCACCTTCAGTCTGCTGCTGGACAGCCAGCAGCAGCAGCAGCAGGAGAGGTAATTAATCAGCAACCCTCCTGCTAAGGGTAGACAGCTGCTCGTTCCACCCCCCACCCCCGCCTTAATTGGTTCTCCTCCCTTCCAACGGTGTTGAGGCGGGTGGGAACAGCCGGGGGTTGAGGGTACTGTGCTAAAAGAGGTGGAGTTATGCAGATCTAAAACGCGTGGATTGCAGCAGCAGCAAGCCGAAAAGTGCAGGCATGTGAGGGATCTAGAGGTTGACAGCATGTCTTCTTAACGGGAGTCCAGGTGGCCATCTCCACAAATGGACTTTTCAGAATCCTTGGGTGGCACCGTAGTCGGAAACCAATTCTGGTTATCGCTTCTCGGCCTTTTGGCTAAGATCAAGTGTAGTATCTGTTCTTATCAGTTTAATATCTGATACGTCCCCTATCTGGGGACCATATATTAAATGGATTTTTAGAACAGGGAGATGGAAAAAGAGCTTGCTCTGTCCACTCCACGCATTGACCTGGTATTGCAGTATCTCCAGGACCGGTGCACCCCTTCTTTAATGCAGTTTCTAAAATCAGAAAGAATTGAATTCAATGCTTTTTGTTCATTTTGCTTGTTTGTCGGATTTTGGGATGGACTCTTTGGCTTTGCTTTTCTTCTCCTCATTGGATTTTTCATGTTAAAAGTTGCAGAAGCCAGATGACAAGCTCATTTTGGTTCAACTTCAGCAACTGTGCATTGCATTGCCATGTAATGTAATGTAATGCAATGCTATCTATCTAGCTCTCCCTCTATACTTCCTTTTGGATAAACAGACATATTAGGCAAGCATTTTGGAGCTTTCACCTAAATAACTACAGGTGGTGAGATAAGCTGCACAATATAATTGACCTTTCAGTATATTGTTGCACACACACCATCTATTTAGCAAATGCCCTTGTTATCAACAGTAGCCTTTTAAACTCACCTGAGCTAACAGGTATGTGAGCTGGTTACTCTGCTGCGCTTAAAATTTCTTTTTTGGTTTGCTACAATGCCTTTTCTGAAACGTTGTCTCCCTCTGCTGGAACACTGACTTCTTTCATTTAATGCCTGCAGACTATAAAAGAGAAACCAACCCAAAAAGTTTGGTTGATTAGTCTGTGGCATTCTTTTAAACTGTTGCTTATGGCGGTCTCTGTGAGCTTCTCAGTGACATTCAGCCATCCAGGTATCCCGCCTGCAGTAGACGGAATGTGGCAATGGAACGCTGGCTGCGCGTGTCATAATAGGCTCTGAGCCTTTATATTCCTGCGCACAGCAGCAGCCACCTTCAGTCTGCTGCTGGACAGCCAGCAGCAGCAGCAGCAGGAGAGGTAATTAATCAGCAACCCTCCTGCTAAGGGTAGACAGCTGCTCGTTCCACCCCCCCCCCCCCGCCTTAATTGGTTCTCCTCCCTTCCAACGGTGTTGAGGCGGGTGGGAACAGCCGGGGGTTGAGGGTACTGTGCTAAAAGAGGTGGAGTTATGCAGATCTAAAACGCGTGGATTGCAGCAGCAGCAAGCCGAAAAGTGCAGGCATGTGAGGGATCTAGAGGTTGACAGCATGTCTTCTTAACGGGAGTCCAGGTGGCCATCTCCACAAATGGACTTTTCAGAATCCTTGGGTGGCACCGTAGTCGGAAACCAATTCTGGTTATCGCTTCTCGGCCTTTTGGCTAAGATCAAGTGTAGTATCTGTTCTTATCAGTTTAATATCTGATACGTCCCCTATCTGGGGACCATATATTAAATGGATTTTTAGAACAGGGAGATGGAAAAAGAGCTTGCTCTGTCCACTCCACGCATTGACCTGGTATTGCAGTATCTCCAGGACCGGTGCACCCCTTCTTTAATGCAGTTTCTAAAATCAGAAAGAATTGAATTCAATGCTTTTTGTTCATTTTGCTTGTTTGTCGGATTTTGGGATGGACTCTTTGGCTTTGCTTTTCTTCTCCTCATTGGATTTTTCATGTTAAAAGTTGCAGAAGCCAGATGACAAGCTCATTTTGGTTCAACTTCAGCAACTGTGCATTGCATTGCCATGTAATGTAATGTAATGCAATGCTATCTATCTAGCTCTCCCTCTATACTTCCTTTTGGATAAACAGACATATTAGGCAAGCATTTTGGAGCTTTCACCTAAATAACTACAGGTGGTGAGATAAGCTGCACAATATAATTGACCTTTCAGTATATTGTTGCACACACACCATCTATTTAGCAAATGCCCTTGTTATCAACAGCAGCCTTTTAAACTCACCTGAGCTAACAGGTATGTGAGCTGGTTACTCTGCTGCGCTTAAAATTTCTTTTTTGGTTTGCTACAATGCCTTTTCTGAAACGTTGTCTCCCTCTGGTGGAACACTGACTTCTTTCATTTAATGCCTGCAGACTATAAAAGAGAAACCAACCCAAAAAGTTTGGTTGATTAGTCTGTGGCATTCTTTTAAACTGTTGCTTATGGCGGTCTCTGTGAGCTTCTCAGTGACATTCAGCCATCCAGGTATCCCGCCTGCAGTAGACGGAATGTGGCAATGGAACGCTGGCTGCGCGTGTCATAATAGGCTCTGAGCCTTTATATACCTGCGCACAGCAGCAGCCACCTTCAGTCTGCTGCTGGACAGCCAGCAGCAGCAGCAGCAGGAGAGGTAATTAATCAGCAACCCTCCTGCTAAGGGTAGACAGCTGCTCGTTCCACCCCCCCCCCCGCCTTAATTGGTTCTCCTCCCTTCCAACGGTGTTGAGGCGGGTGGGAACAGCCGGGGGTTGAGGGTACTGTGCTAAAAGAGGTGGAGTTATGCAGATCTAAAACGCGTGGATTGCAGCAGCAGCAAGCTGAAAAGTGCAGGCATGTGAGGGATCTAGAGGTTGACAGCATGTCTTCTTAACGGGAGTCCAGGTGGCCATCTCCACAAATGGACTTTTCAGAATCCTTGGGTGGCACCGTAGTCGGAAACCAATTCTGGTTATCGCTTCTTGGCCTTTTGGCTAAGATCAAGTGTAGTATCTGTTCTTATCAGTTTAATATCTGATACGTCCCCTATCTGGGGACCATATATTAAATGGATTTTTAGAACAGGGAGATGGAAAAAGAGCATGCTCTGTCCACTCCACGCATTGACCTGGTATTGCAGTATCTCCAGGACCGGTGCACCCCTTCTTTAATGCAGTTTCTAAAATCAGAAAGAATTGAATTCAATGCTTTTTGTTCATTTTGCTTGTTTGTCGGATTTTGGGATGGACTCTTTGGCTTTGCTTTTCTTCTCCTCATTGGATTTTTCATGTTAAAAGTTGCAGAAGCCAGATGACAAGCTCATTTTGGTTCAACTTCAGCAACTGTGCATTGCATTGCCATGTAATGTAATGTAATGCAATGCTATCTATCTAGCTCTCCCTCTATACTTCCTTTTGGATAAACAGACATATTAGGCAAGCATTTTGGAGCTTTCACCTAAATAACTACAGGTGGTGAGATAAGCTGCACAATATAATTGACCTTTCAGTATATTGTTGCACACACACCATCTATTTAGCAAATGCCCTTGTTATCAACAGCAGCCTTTTAAACTCACCTGAGCTAACAGGTATGTGAGCTGGTTACTCTGCTGCGCTTAAAATTTCTTTTTTGGTTTGCTACAATGCCTTTTCTGAAACGTTGTCTCCCTCTGCTGGAACACTGACTTCTTTCATTTAATGCCTGCAGACTATAAAAGAGAAACCAACCCAAAAAGTTTGGTTGATTAGTCTGTGGCATTCTTTTAAACTGTTGCTTATGGCGGTCTCTGTGAGCTTCTCAGTGACATTCAGCCATCCAGGTATCCCGCCTGCAGTAGACGGAATGTGGCAATGGAACGCTGGCTGCGCGTGTCATAATAGGCTCTGAGCCTTTATATACCTGCGCACAGCAGCAGCCACCTTCAGTCTGCTGCTGGACAGCCAGCAGCAGCAGCAGCAGGAGAGGAAATTAATCAGCAACCCTCCTGCTAAGGGTAGACAGCTGCTCGTTCCACCCCCCCCCCCGCCTTAATTGGTTCTCCTCCCTTCCAACGGTGTTGAGGCGGGTGGGAACAGCCGGGGGTTGAGGGTACTGTGCTAAAAGAGGTGGAGTTATGCAGATCTAAAACGCGTGGATTGCAGCAGCAGCAAGCTGAAAAGTGCAGGCATGTGAGGGATCTAGAGGTTGACAGCATGTCTTCTTAACGGGAGTCCAGGTGGCCATCTCCACAAATGGACTTTTCAGAATCCTTGGGTGGCACCGTAGTCGGAAACCAATTCTGGTTATCGCTTCTTGGCCTTTTGGCTAAGATCAAGTGTAGTATCTGTTCTTATCAGTTTAATATCTGATACGTCCCCTATCTGGGGACCATATATTAAATGGATTTTTAGAACAGGGAGATGGAAAAAGAGCTTGCTCTGTCCACTCCACGCATTGACCTGGTATTGCAGTATCTCCAGGACCGGTGCACCCCTTCTTTAATGCAGTTTCTAAAATCAGAAAGAATTGAATTCAATGCTTTTTGTTCATTTTGCTTGTTTGTCGGATTTTGGGATGGACTCTTTGGCTTTGCTTTTCTTCTCCTCATTGGATTTTTCATGTTAAAAGTTGCAGAAGCCAGATGACAAGCTCATTTTGGTTCAACTTCAGCAACTGTGCATTGCATTGCCATGTAATGTAATGTAATGCAATGCTATCTATCTAGCTCTCCCTCTATACTTCCTTTTGGATAAACAGACATATTAGGCAAGCATTTTGGAGCTTTCACCTAAATAACTACAGGTGGTGAGATAAGCTGCACAATATAATTGACCTTTCAGTATATTGTTGCACACACACCATCTATTTAGCAAATGCCCTTGTTATCAACAGCAGCCTTTTAAACTCACCTGAGCTAACAGGTATGTGAGCTGGTTACTCTGCTGCGCTTAAAATTTCTTTTTTGGTTTGCTACAATGCCTTTTCTGAAACGTTGTCTCCCTCTGCTGGAACACTGACTTCTTTCATTTAATGCCTGCAGACTATAAAAGAGAAACCAACCCAAAAAGTTTGGTTGATTAGTCTGTGGCATTCTTTTAAACTGTTGCTTATGGCGGTCTCTGTGAGCTTCTCAGTGACATTCAGCCATCCAGGTATCCCGCCTGCAGTAGACGGAATGTGGCAATGGAACGCTGGCTGCGCGTGTCATAATAGGCTCTGAGCCTTTATATACCTGCGCACAGCAGCAGCCACCTTCAGTCTGCTGCTGGACAGCCAGCAGCAGCAGCAGCAGGAGAGGTAATTAATCAGCAACCCTCCTGCTAAGGGTAGACAGCTGCTCGTTCCACCCCCCCCCCCGCCTTAATTGGCTCTCCTCCCTTCCAACGGTGTTGAGGCGGGTGGGAACAGCCGGGGGTTGAGGGTACTGTGCTAAAAGAGGTGGAGTTATGCAGATCTAAAACGCGTGGATTGCAGCAGCAGCAAGCCGAAAAGTGCAGGCATGTGAGGGATCTAGAGGTTGACAGCATGTCTTCTTAACGGGAGTCCAGGTGGCCATCTCCACAAATGGACTTTTCAGAATCCTTGGGTGGCACCGTAGTCGGAAACCAATTCTGGTTATCGCTTCTCGGCCTTTTGGCTAAGATCAAGTGTAGTATCTGTTCTTATCAGTTTAATATCTGATACGTCCCCTAAATGGGAACCATATATTAAATGGATTTTTAGAACAGGGAGATGGAAAAAGAGCTTGCTCTGTCCACTCCACGCATTGACCTGGTATTGCAGTATCTCCAGGACCGGTGCACCCCTTCTTTAATGCAGTTTCTAAAATCAGAAAGAATTGAATTCAATGCTTTTTGTTCATTTTGCTTGTTTGTCGGATTTTGGGATGGACTCTTTGGCTTTGCTTTTCTTCTCCTCATTGGATTTTTCATGTTAAAAGTTGCAGAAGCCAGATGACAAGCTCATTTTGGTTCAACTTCAGCAACTGTGCATTGCATTGCCATGTAATGTAATGTAATGCAATGCTATCTATCTAGCTCTCCCTCTATACTTCCTTTTGGATAAACAGACATATTAGGCAAGCATTTTGGAGCTTTCACCTAAATAACTACAGGTGGTGAGATAAGCTGCACAATATAATTGACCTTTCAGTATATTGTTGCACACACACCATCTATTTAGCAAATGCCCTTGTTATCAACAGCAGCCTTTTAAACTCACCTGAGCTAACAGGTATGTGAGCTGGTTACTCTGCTGCGCTTAAAATTTCTTTTTTGGTTTGCTACAATGCCTTTTCTGAAACGTTGTCTCCCTCTGCTGGAACACTGACTTCTTTCATTTAATGCCTGCAGACTATAAAAGAGAAACCAACCCAAAAAGTTTGGTTGATTAGTCTGTGGCATTCTTTTAAACTGTTGCTTATGGCGGTCTCTGTGAGCTTCTCAGTGACATTCAGCCATCCAGGTATCCCGCCTGCAGTAGACGGAATGTGGCAATGGAACGCTGGCTGCGCGTGTCATAATAGGCTCTGAGCCTTTATATACCTGCGCACAGCAGCAGCCACCTTCAGTCTGCTGCTGGACAGCCAGCAGCAGCAGCAGCAGCAGGAGAGGTAATTAATCAGCAACCCTCCTGCTAAGGGTAGACAGCTGCTCGTTCCACCCCCCCCCCGCCTTAATTGGTTCTCCTCCCTTCCAACGGTGTTGAGGCGGGTGGGAACAGCCGGGGGTTGAGGGTACTGTGCTAAAAGAGGTGGAGTTATGCAGATCTAAAACGCGTGGATTGCAGCAGCAGCAAGCCGAAAAGTGCAGGCATGTGAGGGATCTAGAGGTTGACAGCATGTCTTCTTAACGGGAGTCCAGGTGGCCATCTCCACAAATGGACTTTTCAGAATCCTTGGGTGGCACCGTAGTCGGAAACCAATTCTGGTTATCGCTTCTCGGCCTTTTGGCTAAGATCAAGTGTAGTATCTGTTCTTATCAGTTTAATATCTGATACGTCCCCTATCTGGGGACCATATATTAAATGGATTTTTAGAACAGGGAGATGGAAAAAGAGCTTGCTCTGTCCACTCCACGCATTGACCTAGTATTGCAGTATCTCCAGGACCGGTGCACCCCTTCTTTAATGCAGTTTCTAAAATCAGAAAGAATTGAATTCAATGCTTTTTGTTCATTTTGCTTGTTTGTCGGATTTTGGGATGGACTCTTTGGCTTTACTTTTCTTCTCCTCATTGGATTTTTCATGTTAAAAGTTGCAGAAGCCAGATGACAAGCTCATTTTGGTTCAACTTCAGCAACTGTGCATTGCATTGCCATGTAATGTAATGTAATGCAATGCTATCTATCTAGCTCTCCCTCTATACTTCCTTTTGGATAAACAGACATATTAGGCAAGCATTTTGGAGCTTTCACCTAAATAACTACAGGTGGTGAGATAAGCTGCACAATATAATTGACCTTTCAGTATATTGTTGCACACACACCATCTATTTAGCAAATGCCCTTGTTATCAACAGCAGCCTTTTAAACTCACCTGAGCTAACAGGTATGTGAGCTGGTTACTCTGCTGCGCTTAAAATTTCTTTTTTGGTTTGCTACAATGCCTTTTCTGAAACGTTGTCTCCCTCTGCTGGAACACTGACTTCTTTCATTTAATGCCTGCAGACTATAAAAGAGAAACCAACCCAAAAAGTTTGGTTGATTAGTCTGTGGCATTCTTTTAAACTGTTGCTTATGGCGGTCTCTGTGAGCTTCTCAGTGACATTCAGCCATCCAGGTATCCCGCCTGCAGTAGACGGAATGTGGCAATGGAACGCTGGCTGCGCGTGTCATAATAGGCTCTGAGCCTTTATATACCTGCACACAGCAGCAGCCACCTTCAGTCTGCTGCTGGACAGCCAGCAGCAGCAGGAGAGGTAATTAATCAGCAACCCTCCTGCTAAGGGTAGACAGCTGCTCGTTCCACCCCCCCCCGCCTTAATTGGTTCTCCTCCCTTCCAACGGTGTTGAGGCGGGTGGGAACAGCCGCTGGTTGAGGGTACTGTGCTAAAAGAGGTGGAGTTATGCAGATCTAAAACGCGTGGATTGCAGCAGCAGCAAGCCGAAAAGTGCAGGCATGTGAGGGATCTAGAGGTTGACAGCATGTCTTCTTAACGGGAGTCCAGGTGGCCATCTCCACAAATGGACTTTTCAGAATCCTTGGGTGGCACCGTAGTCGGAAACCAATTCTGGTTATCGCTTCTCAGCCTTTTGGCTAAGATCAAGTGTAGTATCTGTTCTTATCAGTTTAATATCTGATACGTCCCCTATCTGGGGACCATATATTAAATGGATTTTTAGAACAGGGAGATGGAAAAAGAGCTTGCTCTGTCCACTCCACGCATTGACCTGGTATTGCAGTATCTCCAGGACCGGTGCACCCCTTCTTTAATGCAGTTTCTAAAATCAGAAAGAATTGAATTCAATGCTTTTTGTTCATTTTGCTTGTTTGTCGGATTTTGGGATGGACTCTTTGGCTTTGCTTTTCTTCTCCTCATTGGATTTTTCATGTTAAAAGTTGCAGAAGCCAGATGACAAGCTCATTTTGGTTCAACTTCAGCAACTGTGCATTGCATTGCCATGTAATGTAATGTAATGCAATGCTATCTATCTAGCTCTCCCTCTATACTTCCTTTTGGATAAACAGACATATTAGGCAAGCATTTTGGAGCTTTCACCTAAATAACTACAGGTGGTGAGATAAGCTGCACAATATAATTGACCTTTCAGTATATTGTTGCACACACACCATCTATTTAGCAAATGCCCTTGTTATCAACAGCAGCCTTTTAAACTCACCTGAGCTAACAGGTATGTGAGCTGGTTACTCTGCTGCGCTTAAAATTTCTTTTTTGGTTTGCTACAATGCCTTTTCTGAAACGTTGTCTCCCTCTGCTGGAACACTGACTTCTTTCATTTAATGCCTGCAGACTATAAAAGAGAAACCAACCCAAAAAGTTTGGTTGATTAGTCTGTGGCATTCTTTTAAACTGTTGCTTATGGCGGTCTCTGTGAGCTTCTCAGTGACATTCAGCCATCCAGGTATCCCGCCTGCAGTAGACGGAATGTGGCAATGGAACGCTGGCTGCGCGTGTCATAATAGGCTCTGAGCCTTTATATACCTGCGCACAGCAGCAGCCACCTTCAGTCTGCTGCTGGACAGCCAGCAGCAGCAGCAGCAGGAGAGGTAATTAATCAGCAACCCTCCTGCTAAGGGTAGACAGCTGCTCGTTCCCCCCCCCCCCCCCGCCTTAATTGGTTCTCCTCCCTTCCAACGGTGTTGAGGCGGGTGGGAACAGCCGGGGGTTGAGGGTACTGTGCTAAAAGAGGTGGAGTTATGCAGACCTAAAACGCGTGGATTGCAGCAGCAGCAAGCCGAAAAGTGCAGGCATGTGAGGGATCTAGAGGTTGACAGCATGTCTTCTTAACGGGAGTCCAGGTGGCCATCTCCACAAATGGACTTTTCAGAATCCTTGGGTGGCACCGTAGTCGGAAACCAATTCTGGTTATCGCTTCTCGGCCTTTTGGCTAAGATCAAGTGTAGTATCTGTTCTTATCAGTTTAATATCTGATACGTCCCCTATCTGGGGACCATATATTAAATGGATTTTTAGAACAGGGAGATGGAAAAAGAGCTTGCTCTGTCCACTCCACGCATTGACCTGGTATTGCAGTATCTCCAGGACCGGTGCACCCCTTCTTTAATGCAGTTTCTAAAATCAGAAAGAATTGAATTCAATGCTTTTTGTTCATTTTGCTTGTTTGTCGGATTTTGGGATGGACTCTTTGGCTTTGCTTTTCTTCTCCTCATTGGATTTTTCATGTTAAAAGTTGCAGAAGCCAGATGACAAGCTCATTTTGGTTCAACTTCAGCAACTGTGCATTGCATTGCCATGTAATGTAATGTAATGCAATGCTATCTATCTAGCTCTCCCTCTATACTTCCTTTTGGATAAACAGACATATTAGGCAAGCATTTTGGAGCTTTCACCTAAATAACTACAGGTGGTGAGATAAGCTGCACAATATAATTGACCTTTCAGTATATTGTTGCACACACACCATCTATTTAGCAAATGCCCTTGTTATCAACAGCAGCCTTTTAAACTCACCTGAGCTAACAGGTATGTGAGCTGGTTACTCTGCTGCGCTTAAAATTTCTTTTTTGGTTTGCTACAATGCCTTTTCTGAAACGTTGTCTCCCTCTGCTGGAACACTGACTTCTTTCATTTAATGCCTGCAGACTATAAAAGAGAAACCAACCCAAAAAGTTTGGTTGATTAGTCTGTGGCATTCTTTTAAACTGTTGCTTATGGCGGTCTCTGTGAGCTTCTCAGTGACATTCAGCCATCCAGGTATCCCGCCTGCAGTAGACGGAATGTGGCAATGGAACGCTGGCTGCGCGTGTCATAATAGGCTCTGAGCCTTTATATACCTGCGCACAGCAGCAGCCACCTTCAGTCTGCTGCTGGACAGCCAGCAGCAGCAGCAGCAGGAGAGGTAATTAATCAGCAACCCTCCTGCTAAGGGTAGACAGCTGCTCGTTCCACCCCCCCCCCCCCCGCCTTAATTGGCTCTCCTCCCTTCCAACGGTGTTGAGGCGGGTGGGAACAGCCGGGGGTTGAGGGTACTGTGCTAAAAGAGGTGGAGTTATGCAGATCTAAAACGCGTGGATTGCAGCAGCAGCAAGCCGAAAAGTGCAGGCATGTGAGGGATCTAGAGGTTGACAGCATGTCTTCTTAACGGGAGTCCAGGTGGCCATCTCCACAAATGGACTTTTCAGAATCCTTGGGTGGCACCGTAGTCGGAAACCAATTCTGGTTATCGCTTCTCGGCCTTTTGGCTAAGATCAAGTGTAGTATCTGTTCTTATCAGTTTAATATCTGATACGTCCCCTAAATGGGAACCATATATTAAATGGATTTTTAGAACAGGGAGATGGAAAAAGAGCTTGCTCTGTCCACTCCACGCATTGACCTGGTATTGCAGTATCTCCAGGACCGGTGCACCCCTTCTTTAATGCAGTTTCTAAAATCAGAAAGAATTGAATTCAATGCTTTTTGTTCATTTTGCTTGTTTGTCGGATTTTGGGATGGACTCTTTGGCTTTGCTTTTCTTCTCCTCATTGGATTTTTCATGTTAAAAGTTGCAGAAGCCAGATGACAAGCTCATTTTGGTTCAACTTCAGCAACTGTGCATTGCATTGCCATGTAATGTAATGTAATGCAATGCTATCTATCTAGCTCTCCCTCTATACTTCCTTTTGGATAAACAGACATATTAGGCAAGCATTTTGGAGCTTTCACCTAAATAACTACAGGTGGTGAGATAAGCTGCACAATATAATTGACCTTTCAGTATATTGTTGCACACACACCATCTATTTAGCAAATGCCCTTGTTATCAACAGCAGCCTTTTAAACTCACCTGAGCTAACAGGTATGTGAGCTGGTTACTCTGCTGCGCTTAAAATTTCTTTTTTGGTTTGCTACAATGCCTTTTCTGAAACGTTGTCTCCCTCTGCTGGAACACTGACTTCTTTCATTTAATGCCTGCAGACTATAAAAGAGAAACCAACCCAAAAAGTTTGGTTGATTAGTCTGTGGCATTCTTTTAAACTGTTGCTTATGGCGGTCTCTGTGAGCTTCTCAGTGACATTCAGCCATCCAGGTATCCCGCCTGCAGTAGACGGAATGTGGCAATGGAACGCTGGCTGCGCGTGTCATAATAGGCTCTGAGCCTTTATATACCTGCGCACAGCAGCAGCCACCTTCAGTCTGCTGCTGGACAGCCAGCAGCAGCAGCAGCAGCAGGAGAGGTAATTAATCAGCAACCCTCCTGCTAAGGGTAGACAGCTGCTCGTTCCACCACCCCCCCCGCCTTAATTGGTTCTCCTCCCTTCCAACGGTGTTGAGGCGGGTGGGAACAGCCGGGGGTTGAGGGTACTGTGCTAAAAGAGGTGGAGTTATGCAGATCTAAAACGCGTGGATTGCAGCAGCAGCAAGCCGAAAAGTGCAGGCATGTGAGGGATCTAGAGGCTGACAGCATGTCTTCTTAACGGGAGTCCAGGTGGCCATCTCCACAAATGGACTTTTCAGAATCCTTGGGTGGCACCGTAGTCGGAAACCAATTCTGGTTATCGCTTCTCGGCCTTTTGGCTAAGATCAAGTGTAGTATCTGTTCTTATCAGTTTAATATCTGATACGTCCCCTATCTGGGGACCATATATTAAATGGATTTTTAGAACAGGGAGATGGAAAAAGAGCTTGCTCTGTCCACTCCACGCATTGACCTGGTATTGCAGTATCTCCAGGACCGGTGCACCCCTTCTTTAATGCAGTTTCTAAAATCAGAAAGAATTGAATTCAATGCTTTTTGTTCATTTTGCTTGTTTGTCGGATTTTGGGATGGACTCTTTGGCTTTGCTTTTCTTCTCCTCATTGGATTTTTCATGTTAAAAGTTGCAGAAGCCAGATGACAAGCTCATTTTGGTTCAACTTCAGCAACTGTGCATTGCATTGCCA
Organism: Phyllobates terribilis; assembly: GCF_046119375.1. NCBI lineage: Eukaryota > Metazoa > Chordata > Amphibia > Anura > Dendrobatidae > Phyllobates > Phyllobates terribilis. The sequence continues at coordinate 7,522,112 of NW_027362800.1, read as the reverse complement.
TGTAATGTAATGTAATGCAATGCTATCTATCTAGCTCTCCCTCTATACTTCCTTTTGGATAAACAGACATATTAGGCAAGCATTTTGGAGCTTTCACCTAAATAACTACAGGTGGTGAGATAAGCTGCACAATATAATTGACCTTTCAGTATATTGTTGCACACACACCATCTATTTAGCAAATGCCCTTGTTATCAACAGCAGCCTTTTAAACTCACCTGAGCTAACAGGTATGTGAGCTGGTTACTCTGCTGCGCTTAAAATTTCTTTTTTGGTTTGCTACAATGCCTTTTCTGAAACGTTGTCTCCCTCTGCTGGAACACTGACTTCTTTCATTTAATGCCTGCAGACTATAAAAGAGAAACCAACCCAAAAAGTTTGGTTGATTAGTCTGTGGCATTCTTTTAAACTGTTGCTTATGGCGGTCTCTGTGAGCTTCTCAGTGACATTCAGCCATCCAGGTATCCCGCCTGCAGTAGACGGAATGTGGCAATGGAACGCTGGCTGCGCGTGTCATAATAGGCTCTGAGCCTTTATATACCTGCGCACAGCAGCAGCCACCTTCAGTCTGCTGCTGGACAGCCAGCAGCAGCAGCAGCAGCAGGAGAGGTAATTAATCAGCAACCCTCCTGCTAAGGGTAGACAGCTGCTCGTTCCACCCCCCCCCCCGCCTTAATTGGTTCTCCTCCCTTCCAACGGTGTTGAGGCGGGTGGGAACAGCCGGGGGTTGAGGGTACTGTGCTAAAAGAGGTGGAGTTATGCAGATCTAAAACGCGTGGATTGCAGCAGCAGCAAGCCGAAAAGTGCAGGCATGTGAGGGATCTAGAGGTTGACAGCATGTCTTCTTAACGGGAGTCCAGGTGGCCATCTCCACAAATGGACTTTTCAGAATCCTTGGGTGGCACCGTAGTCGGAAACCAATTCTGGTTATCGCTTCTCGGCCTTTTGGCTAAGATCAAGTGTAGTATCTGTTCTTATCAGTTTAATATCTGATACGTCCCCTATCTGGGGACCATATATTAAATGGATTTTTAGAACAGGGAGATGGAAAAAGAGCTTGCTCTGTCCACTCCACGCATTGACCTGGTATTGCAGTATCTCCAGGACCGGTGCACCCCTTCTTTAATGCAGTTTCTAAAATCAGAAAGAATTGAATTCAATGCTTTTTGTTCATTTTGCTTGTTTGTCGGATTTTGGGATGGACTCTTTGGCTTTGCTTTTCTTCTCCTCATTGGATTTTTCATGTTAAAAGTTGCAGAAGCCAGATGACAAGCTCATTTTGGTTCAACTTCAGCAACTGTGCATTGCATTGCCATGTAATGTAATGTAATGCAATGCTATCTATCTAGCTCTCCCTCTATACTTCCTTTTGGATAAACAGACATATTAGGCAAGCATTTTGGAGCTTTCACCTAAATAACTACAGGTGGTGAGATAAGCTGCACAATATAATTGACCTTTCAGTATATTGTTGCACACACACCATCTATTTAGCAAATGCCCTTGTTATCAACAGCAGCCTTTTAAACTCACCTGAGCTAACAGGTATGTGAGCTGGTTACTCTGCTGCGCTTAAAATTTCTTTTTTGGTTTGCTACAATGCCTTTTCTGAAACGTTGTCTCCCTCTGCTGGAACACTGACTTCTTTCATTTAATGCCTGCAGACTATAAAAGAGAAACCAACCCAAAAAGTTTGGTTGATTAGTCTGTGGCATTCTTTTAAACTGTTGCTTATGGCGGTCTCTGTGAGCTTCTCAGTGACATTCAGCCATCCAGGTATCCCGCCTGCAGTAGACGGAATGTGGCAATGGAACGCTGGCTGCGCGTGTCATAATAGGCTCTGAGCCTTTATATACCTGCGCACAGCAGCAGCCACCTTCAGTCTGCTGCTGGACAGCCAGCAGCAGCAGCAGCAGGAGAGGTAATTAATCAGCAACCCTCCTGCTAAGGGTAGACAGCTGCTCGTTCCACCCCCCCCCCCCGCCTTAATTGGTTCTCTTCCCTTCCAACGGTGTTGAGGCGGGTGGGAACAGCCGGGGGTTGAGGGTACTGTGCTAAAAGAGGTGGAGTTATGCAGATCTAAAACGCGTGGATTGCAGCAGCAGCAAGCCGAAAAGTGCAGGCATGTGAGGGATCTAGAGGTTGACAGCATGTCTTCTTAACGGGAGTCCAGGTGGCCATCTCCACAAATGGACTTTTCAGAATCCTTGGGTGGCACCGTAGTCGGAAACCAATTCTGGTTATCGCTTCTCGGCCTTTTGGCTAAGATCAAGTGTAGTATCTGTTCTTATCAGTTTAATATCTGATACGTCCCCTATCTGGGGACCATATATTAAATGGATTTTTAGAACAGGGAGATGGAAAAAGAGCTTGCTCTGTCCACTCCACGCATTGACCTGGTATTGCAGTATCTCCAGGACCGCTGCACCCCTTCTTTAATGCAGTTTCTAAAATCAGAAAGAATTGAATTCAATGCTTTTTGTTCATTTTGCTTGTTTGTCGGATTTTGGGATGGACTCTTTGGCTTTGCTTTTCTTCTCCTCATTGGATTTTTCATGTTAAAAGTTGCAGAAGCCAGATGACAAGCTCATTTTGGTTCAACTTCAGCAACTGTGCATTGCATTGCCATGTAATGTAATGTAATGCAATGCTATCTATCTAGCTCTCCCTCTATACTTCCTTTTGGATAAACAGACATATTAGGCAAGCATTTTGGAGCTTTCACCTAAATAACTACAGGTGGTGAGATAAGCTGCACAATATAATTGACCTTTCAGTATATTGTTGCACACACACCATCTATTTAGCAAATGCCCTTGTTATCAACAGCAGCCTTTTAAACTCACCTGAGCTAACAGGTATGTGAGCTGGTTACTCTGCTGCGCTTAAAATTTCTTTTTTGGTTTGCTACAATGCCTTTTCTGAAACGTTGTCTCCCTCTGCTGGAACACTGACTTCTTTCATTTAATGCCTGCAGACTATAAAAGAGAAACCAACCCAAAAAGTTTGGTTGATTAGTCTGTGGCATTCTTTTAAACTGTTGCTTATGGCGGTCTCTGTGAGCTTCTCAGTGACATTCAGCCATCCAGGTATCCCGCCTGCAGTAGACGGAATGTGGCAATGGAACGCTGGCTGCGCGTGTCATAATAGGCTCTGAGCCTTTATATACCTGCGCACAGCAGCAGCCACCTTCAGTCTGCTGCTGGACAGCCAGCAGCAGCAGCAGCAGGAGAGGTAATTAATCAGCAACCCTCCTGCTAAGGGTAGACAGCTGCTCGTTCCACCCCCCCCCGCCTTAATTGGTTCTCCTCCCTTCCAACGGTGTTGAGGCGGGTGGGAACAGCCGGGGGTTGAGGGTACTGTGCTAAAAGAGGTGGAGTTATGCAGATCTAAAACGCGTGGATTGCAGCAGCAGCAAGCCGAAAAGTGCAGGCATGTGAGGGATCTAGAGGTTGACAGCATGTCTTCTTAACGGGAGTCCAGGTGGCCATCTCCACAAATGGACTTTTCAGAATCCTTGGGTGGCACCGTAGTCGGAAACCAATTCTGGTTATCGCTTCTCGGCCTTTTGGCTAAGATCAAGTGTAGTATCTGTTCTTATCAGTTTAATATCTGATACGTCCCCTATCTGGGGACCATATATTAAATGGATTTTTAGAACAGGGAGATGGAAAAAGAGCTTGCTCTGTCCACTCCACGCATTGACCTGGTATTGCAGTATCTCCAGGACCGGTGCACCCCTTCTTTAATGCAGTTTCTAAAATCAGAAAGAATTGAATTCAATGCTTTTTGTTCATTTTGCTTGTTTGTCGGATTTTGGGATGGACTCTTTGGCTTTGCTTTTCTTCTCCTCATTGGATTTTTCATGTTAAAAGTTGCAGAAGCCAGATGACAAGCTCATTTTGGTTCAACTTCAGCAACTGTGCATTGCATTGCCATGTAATGTAATGTAATGCAATGCTATCTATCTAGCTCTCCCTCTATACTTCCTTTTGGATAAACAGACATATTAGGCAAGCATTTTGGAGCTTTCACCTAAATAACTACAGGTGGTGAGATAAGCTGCACAATATAATTGACCTTTCAGTATATTGTTGCACACACACCATCTATTTAGCAAATGCCCTTGTTATCAACAGCAGCCTTTTAAACTCACCTGAGCTAACAGGTATGTGAGCTGGTTACTCTGCTGCGCTTAAAATTTCTTTTTTGGTTTGCTACAATGCCTTTTCTGAAACGTTGTCTCCCTCTGCTGGAATACTGACTTCTTTCATTTAATGCCTGCAGACTATAAAAGAGAAACCAACCCAAAAAGTTTGGTTGATTAGTCTGTGGCATTCTTTTAAACTGTTGCTTATGGCGGTCTCTGTGAGCTTCTCAGTGACATTCAGCCATCCAGGTATCCCGCCTGCAGTAGACGGAATGTGGCAATGGAACGCTGGCTGCGCGTGTCATAATAGGCTCTGAGCCTTTATATACCTGCGCACAGCAGCAGCCACCTTCAGTCTGCTGCTGGACAGCCAGCAGCAGCAGCAGCAGGAGAGGTAATTAATCAGCAACCCTCCTGCTAAGGGTAGACAGCTGCTCGTTCCACCCCCCCCCCGCCTTAATTGGTTCTCCTCCCTTCCAACGGTGTTGAGGCGGGTGGGAACAGCCGGGGGTTGAGGGTACTGTGCTAAAAGAGGTGGAGTTATGCAGATCTAAAACGCGTGGATTGCAGCAGCAGCAAGCCGAAAAGTGCAGGCATGTGAGGGATCTAGAGGTTGACAGCATGTCTTCTTAACGGGAGTCCAGGTGGCCATCTCCACAAATGGACTTTTCAGAATCCTTGGGTGGCACCGTAGTCGGAAACCAATTCTGGTTATCGCTTCTCGGCCTTTTGGCTAAGATCAAGTGTAGTATCTGTTCTTATCAGTTTAATATCTGATACGTCCCCTATCTGGGGACCATATATTAAATGGATTTTTAGAACAGGGAGATGGAAAAAGAGCTTGCTCTGTCCACTCCACGCATTGACCTGGTATTGCAGTATCTCCAGGACCGGTGCACCCCTTCTTTAATGCAGTTTCTAAAATCAGAAAGAATTGAATTCAATGCTTTTTGTTCATTTTGCTTGTTTGTCGGATTTTGGGATGGACTCTTTGGCTTTGCTTTTCTTCTCCTCATTGGATTTTTCATGTTAAAAGTTGCAGAAGCCAGATGACAAGCTCATTTTGGTTCAACTTCAGCAACTGTGCATTGCATTGCCATGTAATGTAATGTAATGCAATGCTATCTATCTAGCTCTCCCTCTATACTTCCTTTTGGATAAACAGACATATTAGGCAAGCATTTTGGAGCTTTCACCTAAATAACTACAGGTGGTGAGATAAGCTGCACAATATAATTGACCTTTCAGTATATTGTTGCACACACACCATCTATTTAGCAAATGCCCTTGTTATCAACAGCAGCCTTTTAAACTCACCTGAGCTAACAGGTATGTGAGCTGGTTACTCTGCTGCGCTTAAAATTTCTTTTTTGGTTTGCTACAATGCCTTTTCTGAAACGTTGTCTCCCTCTGCTGGAACACTGACTTCTTTCATTTAATGCCTGCAGACTATAAAAGAGAAACCAACCCAAAAAGTTTGGTTGATTAGTCTGTGGCATTCTTTTAAACTGTTGCTTATGGCGGTCTCTGTGAGCTTCTCAGTGACATTCAGCCATCCAGGTATCCCGCCTGCAGTAGACGGAATGTGGCAATGGAACGCTGGCTGCGCGTGTCATAATAGGCTCTGAGCCTTTATATACCTGCGCACAGCAGCAGCCACCTTCAGTCTGCTGCTGGACAGCCAGCAGCAGCAGCAGCAGGAGAGGTAATTAATCAGCAACCCTCCTGCTAAGGGTAGACAGCTGCTCGTTCCACCCCCCCCCCCGCCTTAATTGGTTCTCCTCCCTTCCAACGGTGTTGAGGCGGGTGGGAACAGCCGGGGGTTGAGGGTACTGTGCTAAAAGAGGTGGAGTTATGCAGATCTAAAACGCGTGGATTGCAGCAGCAGCAAGCCGAAAAGTGCAGGCATGTGAGGGATCTAGAGGTTGACAGCATGTCTTCTTAACGGGAGTCCAGGTGGCCATCTCCACAAATGGACTTTTCAGAATCCTTGGGTGGCACCGTAGTCGGAAACCAATTCTGGTTATCGCTTCTCGGCCTTTTGGCTAAGATCAAGTGTAGTATCTGTTCTTATCAGTTTAATATCTGATACGTCCCCTATCTGGGGACCATATATTAAATGGATTTTTAGAACAGGGAGATGTAAAAAGAGCTTGCTCTGTCCACTCCACGCATTGACCTGGTATTGCAGTATCTCCAGGACCGGTGCACCCCTTCTTTAATGCAGTTTCTAAAATCAGAAAGAATTGAATTCAATGCTTTTTGTTCATTTTGCTTGTTTGTCGGATTTTGGGATGGACTCTTTGGCTTTGCTTTTCTTCTCCTCATTGGATTTTTCATGTTAAAAGTTGCAGAAGCCAGATGACAAGCTCATTTTGGTTCAACTTCAGCAACTGTGCATTGCATTGCCATGTAATGTAATGTAATGCAATGCTATCTATCTAGCTCTCCCTCTATACTTCCTTTTGGATAAACAGACATATTAGGCAAGCATTTTGGAGCTTTCACCTAAATAACTACAGGTGGTGAGATAAGCTGCACAATATAATTGACCTTTCAGTATATTGTTGCACACACACCATCTATTTAGCAAATGCCCTTGTTATCAACAGCAGCCTTTTAAACTCACCTGAGCTAACAGGTATGTGAGCTGGTTACTCTGCTGCGCTTAAAATTTCTTTTTTGGTTTGCTACAATGCCTTTTCTGAAACGTTGTCTCCCTCTGCTGGAACACTGACTTCTTTCATTTAATGCCTGCAGACTATAAAATAGAAACCAACCCAAAAAGTTTGGTTGATTAGTCTGTGGCATTCTTTTAAACTGTTGCTTATGGCGGTCTCTGTGAGCTTCTCAGTGACATTCAGCCATCCAGGTATCCCGCCTGCAGTAGACGGAATGTGGCAATGGAACGCTGGCTGCGCGTGTCATAATAGGCTCTGAGCCTTTATATACCTGCGCACAGCAGCAGCCACCTTCAGTCTGCTGCTGGACAGCCAGCAGCAGCAGCAGCAGGAGAGGTAATTAATCAGCAACCCTCCTGCTAAGGGTAGACAGCTGCTCGTTCCACCCCCCCCCCCGCCTTAATTGGTTCTCCTCCCTTCCAACGGTGTTGAGGCGGGTGGGAACAGCCGGGGGTTGAGGGTACTGTGCTAAAAGAGGTGGAGTTATGCAGATCTAAAACGCGTGGATTGCAGCAGCAGCAAGCCGAAAAGTGCAGGCATGTGAGGGATCTAGAGGTTGACAGCATGTCTTCTTAACGGGAGTCCAGGTGGCCATCTCCACAAATGGACTTTTCAGAATCCTTGGGTGGCACCGTAGTCGGAAACCAATTCTGGTTATCGCTTCTCGGCCTTTTGGCTAAGATCAAGTGTAGTATCTGTTCTTATCAGTTTAATATCTGATACGTCCCCTATCTGGGGACCATATATTAAATGGATTTTTAGAACAGGGAGATGGAAAAAGAGCTTGCTCTGTCCACTCCACGCATTGACCTGGTATTGCAGTATCTCCAGGACCGGTGCACCCCTTCTTTAATGCAGTTTCTAAAATCAGAAAGAATTGAATTCAATGCTTTTTGTTCATTTTGCTTGTTTGTCGGATTTTGGGATGGACTCTTTGGCTTTGCTTTTCTTCTCCTCATTGGATTTTTCATGTTAAAAGTTGCAGAAGCCAGATGACAAGCTCATTTTGGTTCAACTTCAGCAACTGTGCATTGCATTGCCATGTAATGTAATGTAATGCAATGCTATCTATCTAGCTCTCCCTCTATACTTCCTTTTGGATAAACAGACATATTAGGCAAGCATTTTGGAGCTTTCACCTAAATAACTACAGGTGGTGAGATAAGCTGCACAATATAATTGACCTTTCAGTATATTGTTGCACACACACCATCTATTTAGCAAATGCCCTTGTTATCAACAGCAGCCTTTTAAACTCACCTGAGCTAACAGGTATGTGAGCTGGTTACTCTGCTGCGCTTAAAATTTCTTTTTTGGTTTGCTACAATGCCTTTTCTGAAACGTTGTCTCCCTGTGCTGGAACACTGACTTCTTTCATTTAATGCCTGCAGACTATAAAAGAGAAACCAACCCAAAAAGTTGGTTGATTAGTCTGTGGCATTCTTTTAAACTGTTGCTTATGGCGGTCTCTGTGAGCTTCTCAGTGACATTCAGCCATCCAGGTATCCCGCCTGCAGTAGACGGAATGTGGCAATGGAACGCTGGCTGCGCGTGTCATAATAGGCTCTGAGCCTTTATATACCTGCGCACAGCAGCAGCCACCTTCAGTCTGCTGCTGGACAGCCAGCAGCAGCAGCAGCAGGAGAGGTAATTAATCAGCAACCCTCCTGCTAAGGGTAGACAGCTGCTCGTTCCACCCCCCCCCCCCCCGCCTTAATTGGTTCTCCTCCCTTCCAACGGTGTTGAGGCGGGTGGGAACAGCCGGGGGTTGAGGGTACTGTGCTAAAAGAGGTGGAGTTATGCAGATCTAAAACGCGTGGATTGCAGCAGCAGCAAGCCGAAAAGTGCAGGCATGTGAGGGATCTAGAGGTTGACAGCATGTCTTCTTAACGGGAGTCCAGGTGGCCATCTCCACAAATGGACTTTTCAGAATCCTTGGGTGGCACCGTAGTCGGAAACCAATTCTGGTTATCGCTTCTCGGCCTTTTGGCTAAGATCAAGTGTAGTATCTGTTCTTATCAGTTTAATATCTGATACGTCCCCTATCTGGGGACCATATATTAAATGGATTTTTAGAACAGGGAGATGGAAAAAGAGCTTGCTCTGTCCACTCCACGCATTGACCTGGTATTGCAGTATCTCCAGGACCGGTGCACCCCTTCTTTAATGCAGTTTCTAAAATCAGAAAGAATTGAATTCAATGCTTTTTGTTCATTTTGCTTGTTTGTCGGATTTTGGGATGGACTCTTTGGCTTTGCTTTTCTTCTCCTCATTGGATTTTTCATGTTAAAAGTTGCAGAAGCCAGATGACAAGCTCATTTTGGTTCAACTTCAGCAACTGTGCATTGCATTGCCATGTAATGTAATGTAATGCAATGCTATCTATCTAGCTCTCCCTCTATACTTCCTTTTGGATAAACAGACATATTAGGCAAGCATTTTGGAGCTTTCACCTAAATAACTACAGGTGGTGAGATAAGCTGCACAATATAATTGACCTTTCAGTATATTGTTGCACACACACCATCTATTTAGCAAATGCCCTTGTTATCAACAGCAGCCTTTTAAACTCACCTGAGCTAACAGGTATGTGAGCTGGTTACTCTGCTGCGCTTAAAATTTCTTTTTTGGTTTGCTACAATGCCTTTTCTGAAACGTTGTCTCCCTCTGCTGGAACACTGACTTCTTTCATTTAATGCCTGCAGACTATAAAAGAGAAACCAACCCAAAAAGTTTGGTTGATTAGTCTGTGGCATTCTTTTAAACTGTTGCTTATGGCGGTCTCTGTGAGCTTCTCAGTGACATTCAGCCATCCAGGTATCCCGCCTGCAGTAGACGGAATGTGGCAATGGAACGCTGGCTGCGCGTGTCATAATAGGCTCTGAGCCTTTATATACCTGCGCACAGCAGCAGCCACCTTCAGTCTGCTGCTGGACAGCCAGCAGCAGCAGCAGGAGAGGTAATTAATCAGCAACCCTCCTGCTAAGGGTAGACAGCTGCTCGTTCCACCCCCCCCCCGCCTTAATTGGTTCTCCTCCCTTCCAACGGTGTTGAGGCGGGTGGGAACAGCCGGGGGTTGAGGGTACTGTGCTAAAAGAGGTGGAGTTATGCAGATCTAAAACGCGTGGATTGCAGCAGCAGCAAGCCGAAAAGTGCAGGCATGTGAGGGATCTAGAGGTTGACAGCATGTCTTCTTAACGGGAGTCCAGGTGGCCATCTCCACAAATGGACTTTTCAGAATCCTTGGGTGGCACCGTAGTCGGAAACCAATTCTGGTTATCGCTTCTCGGCCTTTTGGCTAAGATCAAGTGTAGTATCTGTTCTTATCAGTTTAATATCTGATACGTCCCCTATCTGGGGACCATATATTAAATGGATTTTTAGAACAGGGAGATGGAAAAAGAGCTTGCTCTGTCCACTCCACGCATTGACCTGGTATTGCAGTATCTCCAGGACCGGTGCACCCCTTCTTTAATGCAGTTTCTAAAATCAGAAAGAATTGAATTCAATGCTTTTTGTTCATTTTGCTTGTTTGTCGGATTTTGGGATGGACTCTTTGGCTTTGCTTTTCTTCTCCTCATTGGATTTTTCATGTTAAAAGTTGCAGAAGCCAGATGACAAGCTCATTTTGGTTCAACTTCAGCAACTGTGCATTGCATTGCCATGTAATGTAATGTAATGCAATGCTATCTATCTAGCTCTCCCTCTATACTTCCTTTTGGATAAACAGACATATTAGGCAAGCATTTTGGAGCTTTCACCTAAATAACTACAGGTGGTGAGATAAGCTGCACAATATAATTGACCTTTCAGTATATTGTTGCACACACACCATCTATTTAGCAAATGCCCTTGTTATCAACAGCAGCCTTTTAAACTCACCTGAGCTAACAGGTATGTGAGCTGGTTACTCTGCTGCGCTTAAAATTTCTTTTTTGGTTTGCTACAATGCCTTTTCTGAAACGTTGTCTCCCTCTGCTGGAACACTGACTTCTTTCATTTAATGCCTGCAGACTATAAAAGAGAAACCAACCCAAAAAGTTTGGTTGATTAGTCTGTGGCATTCTTTTAAACTGTTGCTTATGGCGGTCTCTGTGAGCTTCTCAGTGACATTCAGCCATCCAGGTATCCCGCCTGCAGTAGACGGAATGTGGCAATGGAACGCTGGCTGCGCGTGTCATAATAGGCTCTGAGCCTTTATATACCTGCGCACAGCAGCAGCCACCTTCAGTCTGCTGCTGGACAGCCAGCAGCAGCAGCAGCAGGAGAGGTAATTAATCAGCAACCCTCCTGCTAAGGGTAGACAGCTGCTCGTTCCACCCCCCCCCCGCCTTAATTGGTTCTCCTCCCTTCCAACGGTGTTGAGGCGGGTGGGAACAGCCGGGGGTTGAGGGTACTGTGCTAAAAGAGGTGGAGTTATGCAGATCTAAAACGCGTGGATTGCAGCAGCAGCAAGCCGAAAAGTGCAGGCATGTGAGGGATCTAGAGGTTGACAGCATGTCTTCTTAACGGGAGTCCAGGTGGCCATCTCCACAAATGGACTTTTCAGAATCCTTGGGTGGCACCGTAGTCGGAAACCAATTCTGGTTATCGCTTCTCGGCCTTTTGGCTAAGATCAAGTGTAGTATCTGTTCTTATCAGTTTAATATCTGATACGTCCCCTATCTGGGGACCATATATTAAATGGATTTTTAGAACAGGGAGATGGAAAAAGAGCTTGCTCTGTCCACTCCACGCATTGACCTGGTATTGCAGTATCTCCAGGACCGGTGCACCCCTTCTTTAATGCAGTTTCTAAAATCAGAAAGAATTGAATTCAATGCTTTTTGTTCATTTTGCTTGTTTGTCGGATTTTGGGATGGACTCTTTGGCTTTGCTTTTCTTCTCCTCATTGGATTTTTCATGTTAAAAGTTGCAGAAGCCAGATGACAAGCTCATTTTGGTTCAACTTCAGCAACTGTGCATTGCATTGCCATGTAATGTAATGTAATGCAATGCTATCTATCTAGCTCTCCCTCTATACTTCCTTTTGGATAAACAGACATATTAGGCAAGCATTTTGGAGCTTTCACCTAAATAACTACAGGTGGTGAGATAAGCTGCACAATATAATTGACCTTTCAGTATATTGTTACACACACACCATCTATTTAGCAAATGCCCTTGTTATCAACAGCAGCCTTTTAAACTCACCTGAGCTAACAGGTATGTGAGCTGGTTACTCTGCTGCGCTTAAAATTTCTTTTTTGGTTTGCTACAATGCCTTTTCTGAAACGTTGTCTCCCTCTGCTGGAACACTGACTTCTTTCATTTAATGCCTGCAGACTATAAAAGAGAAACCAACCCAAAAAGTTTGGTTGATTAGTCTGTGGCATTCTTTTAAACTGTTGCTTATGGCGGTCTCTGTGAGCTTCTCAGTGACATTCAGCCATCCAGGTATCCCGCCTGCAGTAGACGGAATGTGGCAATGGAACGCTGGCTGCGCGTGTCATAATAGGCTCTGAGCCTTTATATACCTGCGCACAGCAGCAGCCACCTTCAGTCTGCTGCTGGACAGCCAGCAGCAGCAGCAGCAGGAGAGGTAATTAATCAGCAACCCTCCTGCTAAGGGTAGACAGCTGCTCGTTCCACCCCCCCCCCCCGCCTTAATTGGTTCTCCTCCCTTCCAACGGTGTTGAGGCGGGTGGGAACAGCCAGGGGTTTAGGGTACTGTGCTAAAAGAGGTGGAGTTATGCAGATCTAAAACGCGTGGATTGCAGCAGCAGCAAGCCGAAAAGTGCAGGCATGTGAGGGATCTAGAGGTTGACAGCATGTCTTCTTAACGGGAGTCCAGGTGGCCATCTCCACAAATGGACTTTTCAGAATCCTTGGGTGGCACCGTAGTCGGAAACCAATTCTGGTTATCGCTTCTCGGCCTTTTGGCTAAGATCAAGTGTAGTATCTGTTCTTATCAGTTTAATATCTGATACGTCCCCTATCTGGGGACCATATATTAAATGGATTTTTAGAACAGGGAGATGTAAAAAGAGCTTGCTCTGTCCACTCCACGCATTGACCTGGTATTGCAGTATCTCCAGGACCGGTGCACCCCTTCTTTAATGCAGTTTCTAAAATCAGAAAGAATTGAATTCAATGCTTTTTGTTCATTTTGCTTGTTTGTCGGATTTTGGGATGGACTCTTTGGCTTTGCTTTTCTTCTCCTCATTGGATTTTTCATGTTAAAAGTTGCAGAAGCCAGATGACAAGCTCATTTTGGTTCAACTTCAGCAACTGTGCATTGCATTGCCATGTAATGTAATGTAATGCAATGCTATCTATCTAGCTCTCCCTCTATACTTCCTTTTGGATAAACAGACATATTAGGCAAGCATTTTGGAGCTTTCACCTAAATAACTACAGGTGGTGAGATAAGCTGCACAATATAATTGACCTTTCAGTATATTGTTGCACACACACCATCTATTTAGCAAATGCCCTTGTTATCAACAGCAGCCTTTTAAACTCACCTGAGCTAACAGGTATGTGAGCTGGTTACTCTGCTGCGCTTAAAATTTCTTTTTTGGTTTGCTACAATGCCTTTTCTGAAACGTTGTCTCCCTCTGCTGGAACACTGACTTCTTTCATTTAATGCCTGCAGACTATAAAAGAGAAACCAACCCAAAAAGTTTGGTTGATTAGTCTGTGGCATTCTTTTAAACTGTTGCTTATGGCGGTCTCTGTGAGCTTCTCAGTGACATTCAGCCATCCAGGTATCCCGCCTGCAGTAGACGGAATGTGGCAATGGAACGCTGGCTGCGCGTGTCATAATAGGCTCTGAGCCTTTATATACCTGCGCACAGCAGCAGCCACCTTCAGTCTGCTGCTGGACAGCCAGCAGCAGCAGCAGCAGGAGAGGTAATTAATCAGCAACCCTCCTGCTAAGGGTAGACAGCTGCTCGTTCCACCCCCCCCCCCCGCCTTAATTGGTTCTCCTCCCTTCCAACGGTGTTGAGGCGGGTGGGAACAGCCGGGGGTTGAGGGTACTGTGCTAAAAGAGGTGGAGTTATGCAGATCTAAAACGCGTGGATTGCAGCAGCAGCAAGCCGAAAAGTGCAGGCATGTGAGGGATCTAGAGGTTGACAGCATGTCTTCTTAACGGGAGTCCAGGTGGCCATCTCCACAAATGGACTTTTCAGAATCCTTGGGTGGCACCGTAGTCGGAAACCAATTCTGGTTATCGCTTCTCGGCCTTTTGGCTAAGATCAAGTGTAGTATCTGTTCTTATCAGTTTAATATCTGATACGTCCCCTATCTGGGGACCATATATTAAATGGATTTTTAGAACAGGGAGATGGAAAAAGAGCTTGCTCTGTCCACTCCACGCATTGACCTGGTATTGCAGTATCTCCAGGACCGGTGCACCCCTTCTTTAATGCAGTTTCTAAAATCAGAAAGAATTGAATTCAATGCTTTTTGTTCATTTTGCTTGTTTGTCGGATTTTGGGATGGACTCTTTGGCTTTGCTTTTCTTCTCCTCATTGGATTTTTCATGTTAAAAGTTGCAGAAGCCAGATGACAAGCTCATTTTGGTTCAACTTCAGCAACTGTGCATTGCATTGCCATGTAATGTAATGTAATGCAATGCTATCTATCTAGCTCTCCCTCTATACTTCCTTTTGGATAAACAGACATATTAGGCAAGCATTTTGGAGCTTTCACCTAAATAACTACAGGTGGTGAGATAAGCTGCACAATATAATTGACCTTTCAGTATATTGTTGCACACACACCATCTATTTAGCAAATGCCCTTGTTATCAACAGCAGCCTTTTAAACTCACCTGAGCTAACAGGTATGTGAGCTGGTTACTCTGCTGCGCTTAAAATTTCTTTTTTGGTTTGCTACAATGCCTTTTCTGAAACGTTGTCTCCCTGTGCTGGAACACTGACTTCTTTCATTTAATGCCTGCAGACTATAAAAGAGAAACCAACCCAAAAAGTTTGGTTGATTAGTCTGTGGCATTCTTTTAAACTGTTGCTTATGGCGGTCTCTGTGAGCTTCTCAGTGACATTCAGCCATCCAGGTATCCCGCCTGCAGTAGACGGAATGTGGCAATGGAACGCTGGCTGCGCGTGTCATAATAGGCTCTGAGCCTTTATATACCTGCGCACAGCAGCAGCCACCTTCAGTCTGCTGCTGGACAGCCAGCAGCAGCAGCAGCAGGAGAGGTAATTAATCAGCAACCCTCCTGCTAAGGGTAGACAGCTGCTCGTTCCACCCGCCCCCCGCCTTAATTGGTTCTCCTCCCTTCCAACGGTGTTGAGGCGGGTGGGAACAGCCGGGGGTTGAGGGTACTGTGCTAAAAGAGGTGGAGTTATGCAGATCTAAAACGCGTGGATTGCAGCAGCAGCAAGCCGAAAAGTGCAGGCATGTGAGGGATCTAGAGGTTGACAGCATGTCTTCTTAACGGGAGTCCAGGTGGCCATCTCCACAAATGGACTTTTCAGAATCCTTGGGTGGCACCGTAGTCGGAAACCAATTCTGGTTATCGCTTCTCGGCCTTTTGGCTAAGATCAAGTGTAGTATCTGTTCTTATCAGTTTAATATCTGATACGTCCCCTATCTGGGGACCATATATTAAATGGATTTTTAGAACAGGGAGATGGAAAAAGAGCTTGCTCTGTCCACTCCACGCATTGACCTGGTATTGCAGTATCTCCAGGACCGGTGCACCCCTTCTTTAATGCAGTTTCTAAAATCAGAAAGAATTGAATTCAATGCTTTTTGTTCATTTTGCTTGTTTGTCGGATTTTGGGATGGACTCTTTGGCTTTGCTTTTCTTCTCCTCATTGGATTTTTCATGTTAAAAGTTGCAGAAGCCAGATGACAAGCTCATTTTGGTTCAACTTCAGCAACTGTGCATTGCATTGCCATGTAATGTAATGTAATGCAATGCTATCTATCTAGCTCTCCCTCTATACTTCCTTTTGGATAAACAGACATATTAGGCAAGCATTTTGGAGCTTTCACCTAAATAACTACAGGTGGTGAGATAAGCTGCACAATATAATTGACCTTTCAGTATATTGTTGCACACACACCATCTATTTAGCAAATGCCCTTGTTATCAACAGCAGCCTTTTAAACTCACCTGAGCTAACAGGTATGTGAGCTGGTTACTCTGCTGCGCTTAAAATTTCTTTTTTGGTTTGCTACAATGCCTTTTCTGAAACGTTGTCTCCCTCTGCTGGAACACTGACTTCTTTCATTTAATGCCTGCAGACTATAAAAGAGAAACCAACCCAAAAAGTTTGGTTGATTAGTCTGTGGCATTCTTTTAAACTGTTGCTTATGGCGGTCTCTGTGAGCTTCTCAGTGACATTCAGCCATCCAGGTATCCCGCCTGCAGTAGACGGAATGTGGCAATGGAACGCTGGCTGCGCGTGTCATAATAGGCTCTGAGCCTTTATATACCTGCGCACAGCAGCAGCCACCTTCAGTCTGCTGCTGGACAGCCAGCAGCAGCAGCAGCAGGAGAGGTAATTAATCAGCAACCCTCCTGCTAAGGGTAGACAGCTGCTCGTTCCACCCCCCCCCCCCCCCCCGCCTTAATTGGTTCTCCTCCCTTCCAACGGTGTTGAGGCGGGTGGGAACAGCTGGGGGTTGAGGGTACTGTGCTAAAAGAGGTGGAGTTATGCAGATCTAAAACGCGTGGATTGCAGCAGCAGCAAGCCGAAAAGTGCAGGCATGTGAGGGATCTAGAGGTTGACAGCATGTCTTCTTAACGGGAGTCCAGGTGGCCATCTCCACAAATGGACTTTTCAGAATCCTTGGGTGGCACCGTAGTCGGAAACCAATTCTGGTTATCGCTTCTCGGCCTTTTGGCTAAGATCAAGTGTAGTATCTGTTCTTATCAGTTTAATATCTGATACGTCCCCTATCTGGGGACCATATATTAAATGGATTTTTAGAACAGGGAGATGGAAAAAGAGCTTGCTCTGTCCACTCCACGCATTGACCTGGTATTGCAGTATCTCCAGGACCGGTGCACCCCTTCTTTAATGCAGTTTCTAAAATCAGAAAGAATTGAATTCAATGCTTTTTGTTCATTTTGCTTGTTTGTCGGATTTTGGGATGGACTCTTTGGCTTTGCTTTTCTTCTCCTCATTGGATTTTTCATGTTAAAAGTTGCAGAAGCCAGATGACAAGCTCATTTTGGTTCAACTTCAGCAACTGTGCATTGCATTGCCATGTAATGTAATGTAATGCAATGCTATCTATCTAGCTCTCCCTCTATACTTCCTTTTGGATAAACAGACATATTAGGCAAGCATTTTGGAGCTTTCACCTAAATAACTACAGGTGGTGAGATAAGCTGCACAATATAATTGACCTTTCAGTATATTGTTGCACACACACCATCTATTTAGCAAATGCCCTTGTTATCAACAGCAGCCTTTTAAACTCACCTGAGCTAACAGGTATGTGAGCTGGTTACTCTGCTGCGCTTAAAATTTCTTTTTTGGTTTGCTACAATGCCTTTTCTGAAACGTTGTCTCCCTCTGCTGGAACACTGACTTCTTTCATTTAATGCCTGCAGACTATAAAAGAGAAACCAACCCAAAAAGTTTGGTTGATTAGTCTGTGGCATTCTTTTAAACTGTTGCTTATGGCGGTCTCTGTGAGCTTCTCAGTGACATTCAGCCATCCAGGTATCCCGCCTGCAGTAGACGGAATGTGGCAATGGAACGCTGGCTGCGCGTGTCATAATAGGCTCTGAGCCTTTATATACCTGCGCACAGCAGCAGCCACCTTCAGTCTGCTGCTGGACAGCCAGCAGCAGCAGCAGCAGGAGAGGTAATTAATCAGCAACCCTCCTGCTAAGGGTAGACAGCTGCTCGTTCCACCCCCCCCCGCCTTAATTGGTTCTCCTCCCTTCCAACGGTGTTGAGGCGGGTGGGAACAGCCGGGGGTTGAGGGTACTGTGCTAAAAGAGGTGGAGTTATGCAGATCTAAAACGCGTGGATTGCAGCAGCAGCAAGCCGAAAAGTGCAGGCATGTGAGGGATCTAGAGGTTGACAGCATGTCTTCTTAACGGGAGTCCATGTGGCCATCTCCACAAATGGACTTTTCAGAATCCTTGGGTGGCACCGTAGTCGGAAACCAATTCTGGTTATCGCTTCTCGGCCTTTTGGCTAAGATCAAGTGTAGTATCTGTTCTTATCAGTTTAATATCTGATACGTCCCCTATCTGGGGACCATATATTAAATGGATTTTTAGAACAGGGAGATGGAAAAAGAGCTTGCTCTGTCCACTCCATGCATTGACCTGGTATTGCAGTATCTCCAGGACCGGTGCACCCCTTCTTTAATGCAGTTTCTAAAATCAGAAAGAATTGAATTCAATGCTTTTTGTTCATTTTGCTTGTTTGTCGGATTTTGGGATGGACTCTTTGGCTTTGCTTTTCTTCTCCTCATTGGATTTTTCATGTTAAAAGTTGCAGAAGCCAGATGACAAGCTCATTTTGGTTCAACTTCAGCAACTGTGCATTGCATTGCCATGTAATGTAATGTAATGCAATGCTATCTATCTAGCTCTCCCTCTATACTTCCTTTTGGATAAACAGACATATTAGGCAAGCATTTTGGAGCTTTCACCTAAATAACTACAGGTGGTGAGATAAGCTGCACAATATAATTGACCTTTCAGTATATTGTTGCACACACACCATCTATTTAGCAAATGCCCTTGTTATCAACAGCAGCCTTTTAAACTCACCTGAGCTAACAGGTATGTGAGCTGGTTACTCTGCTGCGCTTAAAATTTCTTTTTTGGTTTGCTACAATGCCTTTTCTGAAACGTTGTCTCCCTCTGCTGGAACACTGACTTCTTTCATTTAATGCCTGCAGACTATAAAAGAGAAACCAACCCAAAAAGTTTGGTTGATTAGTCTGTGGCATTCTTTTAAACTGTTGCTTATGGCGGTCTCTGTGAGCTTCTCAGTGACATTCAGCCATCCAGGTATCCCGCCTGCAGTAGACGGAATGTGGCAATGGAACGCTGGCTGCGCGTGTCATAATAGGCTCTGAGCCTTTATATACCTGCGCACAGCAGCAGCCACCTTCAGTCTGCTGCTGGACAGCCAGCAGCAGCAGCAGCAGGAGAGGTAATTAATCAGCAACCCTCCTGCTAAGGGTAGACAGCTGCTCGTTCCACCCCCCCCCGCCTTAATTGGTTCTCCTCCCTTCCAACGGTGTTGAGGCGGGTGGGAACAGCCGGGGGTTGAGGGTACTGTGCTAAAAGAGGTGGAGTTATGCAGATCTAAAACGCGTGGATTGCAGCAGCAGCAAGCCGAAAAGTGCAGGCATGTGAGGGATCTAGAGGTTGACAGCATGTCTTCTTAACGGGAGTCCATGTGGCCATCTCCACAAATGGACTTTTCAGAATCCTTGGGTGGCACCGTAGTCGGAAACCAATTCTGGTTATCGCTTCTCGGCCTTTTGGCTAAGATCAAGTGTAGTATCTGTTCTTATCAGTTTAATATCTGATACGTCCCCTATCTGGGGACCATATATTAAATGGATTTTTAGAACAGGGAGATGGAAAAAGAGCTTGCTCTGTCCACTCCATGCATTGACCTGGTATTGCAGTATCTCCAGGACCGGTGCACCCCTTCTTTAATGCAGTTTCTAAAATCAGAAAGAATTGAATTCAATGCTTTTTGTTCATTTTGCTTGTTTGTCGGATTTTGGGATGGACTCTTTGGCTTTGCTTTTCTTCTCCTCATTGGATTTTTCATGTTAAAAGTTGCAGAAGCCAGATGACAAGCTCATTTTGGTTCAACTTCAGCAACTGTGCATTGCATTGCCATGTAATGTAATGTAATGCAATGCTATCTATCTAGCTCTCCCTCTATACTTCCTTTTGGATAAACAGACATATTAGGCAAGCATTTTGGAGCTTTCACCTAAATAACTACAGGTGGTGAGATAAGCTGCACAATATAATTGACCTTTCAGTATATTGTTGCACACACACCATCTATTTAGCAAATGCCCTTGTTATCAACAGCAGCCTTTTAAACTCACCTGAGCTAACAGGTATGTGAGCTGGTTACTCTGCTGCGCTTAAAATTTCTTTTTTGGTTTGCTACAATGCCTTTTCTGAAACGTTGTCTCCCTCTGCTGGAACACTGACTTCTTTCATTTAATGCCTGCAGACTATAAAAGAGAAACCAACCCAAAATGTTTGGTTGATTAGTCTGTGGCATTCTTTTAAACTGTTGCTTATGGCGGTCTCTGTGAGCTTCTCAGTGACATTCAGCCATCCAGGTATCCCGCCTGCAGTAGACGGAATGTGGCAATGGAACGCTGGCTGCGCGTGTCATAATAGGCTCTGAGCCTTTATATACCTGCGCACAGCAGCAGCCACCTTCAGTCTGCTGCTGGACAGCCAGCAGCAGCAGCAGCAGGAGAGGTAATTAATCAGCAACCCTCCTGCTAAGGGTAGACAGCTGCTCGTTCCACCCCCCCCCGCCTTAATTGGTTCTCCTCCCTTCCAACGGTGTTGAGGCGGGTGGGAACAGCCGGGGGTTGAGGGTACTGTGCTAAAAGAGGTGGAGTTATGCAGATCTAAAACGCGTGGATTGCAGCAGCAGCAAGCCGAAAAGTGCAGGCATGTGAGGGATCTAGAGGTTGACAGCATGTCTTCTTAACGGGAGTCCAGGTGGCCATCTCCACAAATGGACTTTTCAGAATCCTTGGGTGGCACCGTAGTCGGAAACCAATTCTGGTTATCGCTTCTCGGCATTTTGGCTAAGATCAAGTGTAGTATCTTTCGAAAAGGCGGTTTTGTATGTTGGCCGCCCTAGTAGATTGATACATTATGCACACTGGGGTTTAGGCGCTTGTTAGTACGCCAGGTGGCTAATATAGTCATCTGGTGGAAAGCATGGCCCCCCAGGATCGACGCCATTGGGCCGGGGAAGATCGAAAGCCCGAAGTGTGAAGTGCCCCAGGAGTGGTGACCCTGGGGTGCCTTAACTCACTGGGATTGGGAACCCCACTTGAGTTTATGGCACATTTGCACAAGCACTTCAATATTTCTTTCTTCGCACACACCCTTATTCTGGGCCTTCTGGCCTTAGGATGGGGAATTTTTTCAATTCCCGGTCGAAGGTCCGGGCAGTATTATACTGTGAAACCTTCACTATTTATTTAATTTCTTTGTCACTGTGTGTC
Source organism: Phyllobates terribilis (assembly GCF_046119375.1). Taxonomy (NCBI): domain Eukaryota; kingdom Metazoa; phylum Chordata; class Amphibia; order Anura; family Dendrobatidae; genus Phyllobates; species Phyllobates terribilis. The sequence goes on along the minus strand of NW_027362800.1, from coordinate 7,501,061 downwards.
CACTTATTCACGTGTGTCACGTCCTACTAGGATTTTGTCGGGATGCGGTTCCCTTATGGGTTCCTCTCTTGGCAGGTCTAGGGGGGGAGTGTGTGGCCATCAGGTTCCGCTCTCCCCTGAACCCCCCTGGCTCTCCTCTTTCGGGAGGAGAGCGTTGTTGGCTCCCCTCTTCCGGGAGGGGAGCACAGTCTTTGGCTCCCAGTGCCTTGCTCGGGTGAGAACTCGGGCAGGTGCTGGGGGTAAGATTGGGTCGCCTCTGGCTTCGGCTGGAGGTGGCTATTTGTCCCTGTTCCTCGCTGTGGCCTTCTGGCTCGGAGGGACGGGGAATGGTTTGGGGGACCCTTCTCCTTTTGGAGAGGGTTTCAAGAAGACCAGCATCCTAGTGCACTTTTTTTGTGGCACTTGTCACTTTTTTAAGCGCACTCGGGTTTTGTACACGAATTCGGGCTTTCGATAAAAAAAAATCTGTTCTTATCAGTTTAATATCTGATACGTCCCCTATCTGGGGACCATATATTAAATGGATTTTTAGAACAGGGAGATGGAAAAAGAGCTTGCTCTGTCCACTCCACGCATTGACCTGGTATTGCAGTATCTCCAGGACCGGTGCACCCCTTCTTTAATGCAGTTTCTAAAATCAGAAAGAATTGAATTCAATGCTTTTTGTTCATTTTGCTTGTTTGTCGGATTTTGGGATGGACTCTTTGGCTTTGCTTTTCTTCTCCTCATTGGATTTTTCATGTTAAAAGTTGCAGAAGCCAGATGACAAGCTCATTTTGGTTCAACTTCAGCAACTGTGCATTGCATTGCCATGTAATGTAATGTAATGCAATGCTATCTATCTAGCTCTCCCTCTATACTTCCTTTTGGATAAACAGACATATTAGGCAAGCATTTTGGAGCTTTCACCTAAATAACTACAGGTGGTGAGATAAGCTGCACAATATAATTGACCTTTCAGTATATTGTTGCACACACACCATCTATTTAGCAAATGCCCTTGTTATCAACAGCAGCCTTTTAAACTCACCTGAGCTAACAGGTATGTGAGCTGGTTACTCTGCTGCGCTTAAAATTTCTTTTTTGGTTTGCTACAATGCCTTTTCTGAAACGTTGTCTCCCTCTGCTGGAACACTGACTTCTTTCATTTAATGCCTGCAGACTATAAAAGAGAAACCAACCCAAAAAGTTTGGTTGATTAGTCTGTGGCATTCTTTTAAACTGTTGCTTATGGCAGTCTCTGTGAGCTTCTCAGTGACATTCAGCCATCCAGGTATCCCGCCTGCAGTAGACGGAATGTGGCAATGGAACGCTGGCTGCGCGTGTCATAATAGGCTCTGAGCCTTTATATACCTGCGCACAGCAGCAGCCACCTTCAGTCTGCTGCTGGACAGCCAGCAGCAGCAGCAGCAGGAGAGGTAATTAATCAGCAACCCTCCTGCTAAGGGTAGACAGCTGCTCGTTCCACCCCCCCCCCCCGCCTTAATTGGTTCTCCTCCCTTCCAACGGTGTTGAGGCGGGTGGGAACAGCCGGGGGTTGAGGGTACTGTGCTAAAAGAGGTGGAGTTATGCAGATCTAAAACGCGTGGATTGCAGCAGCAGCAAGCCGAAAAGTGCAGGCATGTGAGGGATCTAGAGGTTGACAGCATGTCTTCTTAACGGGAGTCCAGGTGGCCATCTCCACAAATGGACTTTTCAGAATTCTTGGGTGGCACCGTAGTCGGAAACCAATTCTGGTTATCGCTTCTCGGCCTTTTGGCTAAGATCAAGTGTAGTATCTGTTCTTATCAGTTTAATATCTGATACGTCCCCTAAATGGGGACCATATATTAAATGGATTTTTAGAACAGGGAGATGGAAAAAGAGCTTGCTCTGTCCACTCCACGCATTGACCTGGTATTGCAGTATCTCCAGGACCGGTGCACCCCTTCTTTAATGCAGTTTCTAAAATCAGAAAGAATTGAATTCAATGCTTTTTGTTCATTTTGCTTGTTTGTCGGATTTTGGGATGGACTCTTTGGCTTTGCTTTTCTTCTCCTCATTGGATTTTTCATGTTAAAAGTTGCAGAAGCCAGATGACAAGCTCATTTTGGTTCAACTTCAGCAACTGTGCATTGCATTGCCATGTAATGTAATGTAATGCAATGCTATCTATCTAGCTCTCCCTCTATACTTCCTTTTGGATAAACAGACATATTAGGCAAGCATTTTGGAGCTTTCACCTAAATAACTACAGGTGGTGAGATAAGCTGCACAATATAATTGACCTTTCAGTATATTGTTGCACACACACCATCTATTTAGCAAATGCCCTTGTTATCAACAGCAGCCTTTTAAACTCACCTGAGCTAACAGGTATGTGAGCTGGTTACTCTGCTGCGCTTAAAATTTTTTTTTTTGGTTTGCTACAATGCCTTTTCTGAAACGTTGTCTCCCTCTGCTGGAACACTGACTTCTTTCATTTAATGCCTGCAGACTATAAAAGAGAAACCAACCCAAAAAGTTTGGTTGATTAGTCTGTGGCATTCTTTTAAACTGTTGCTTATGGCGGTCTCTGTGAGCTTCTCAGTGACATTCAGCCATCCAGGTATCCCGCCTGCAGTAGACGGAATGTGGCAATGGAACGCTGGCTGCGCGTGTCATAATAGGCTCTGAGCCTTTATATACCTGCGCACAGCAGCAGCCAACTTCAGTCTGCTGCTGGACAGCCAGCAGCAGCAGCAGCAGGAGAGGTAATTAATCAGCAACCCTCCTGCTAAGGGTAGACAGCTGCTCGTTCCACCCCCCCCCCGCCTTAATTGGCTCTCCTCCCTTCCAACGGTGTTGAGGCGGGTGGGAACAGCTGGGGGTTGAGGGTACTGTGCTAAAAGAGGTGGAGTTATGCAGATCTAAAACGCGTGGATTGCAGCAGCAGCAAGCCGAAAAGTGCAGGCATGTGAGGGATCTAGAGGTTGACAGCATGTCTTCTTAACGGGAGTCCAGGTGGCCATCTCCACAAATGGACTTTTCAGAATCCTTGGGTGGCACCGTAGTCGGAAACCAATTCTGGTTATCGCTTCTCGGCCTTTTGGCTAAGATCAAGTGTAGTATCTGTTCTTATCAGTTTAATATCTGATACGTCCCCTATCTGGGGACCATATATTAAATGGATTTTTAGAACAGGGAGATGGAAAAAGAGCTTGCTCTGTCCACTCCACGCATTGACCTGGTATTGCAGTATCTCCAGGACCGGTGCACCCCTTCTTTAATGCAGTTTCTAAAATCAGAAAGAATTGAATTCAATGCTTTTTGTTCATTTTGCTTGTTTGTCGGATTTTGGGATGGACTCTTTGGCTTTGCTTTTCTTCTCCTCATTGGATTTTTCATGTTAAAAGTTGCAGAAGCCAGATGACAAGCTCATTTTGGTTCAACTTCAGCAACTGTGCATTGCATTGCCATGTAATGTAATGTAATGCAATGCTATCTATCTAGCTCTCCCTCTATACTTCCTTTTGGATAAACAGACATATTAGGCAAGCATTTTGGAGCTTTCACCTAAATAACTACAGGTGGTGAGATAAGCTGCACAATATAATTGACCTTTCAGTATATTGTTGCACACACACCATCTATTTAGCAAATGCCCTTGTTATCAACAGCAGCCTTTTAAACTCACCTGAGCTAACAGGTATGTGAGCTGGTTACTCTGCTGCGCTTAAAATTTCTTTTTTGGTTTGCTACAATGCCTTTTCTGAAACGTTGTCTCCCTCTGCTGGAACACTGACTTCTATCATTTAATGCCTGCAGACTATAAAAGAGAAACCAACCCAAAAAGTTTGGTTGATTAGTCTGTGGCATTCTTTTAAACTGTTGCTTATGGCGGTCTCTGTGAGCTTCTCAGTGACATTCAGCCATCCAGGTATCCCGCCTGCAGTAGACGGAATGTGGCAATGGAACGCTGGCTGCGCGTGTCATAATAGGCTCTGAGCCTTTATATACCTGCGCACAGCAGCAGCCACCTTCAGTCTGCTGCTGGACAGCCAGCAGCAGCAGCAGCAGGAGAGGTAATTAATCAGCAACCCTCCTGCTAAGGGTAGACAGCTGCTCGTTCCACCCCCCCCCCCCGCCTTAATTGGTTCTCCTCCCTTCCAACGGTGTTGAGGCGGGTGGGAACAGCCGGGGGTTGAGGGTACTGTGCTAAAAGAGGTGGAGTTATGCAGATCTAAAACGCGTGGATTGCAGCAGCAGCAAGCCGAAAAGTGCAGGCATGTGAGGGATCTAGAGGTTGACAGCATGTCTTCTTAACGGGAGTCCAGGTGGCCATCTCCACAAATGGACTTTTCAGAATCCTTGGGTGGCACCGTAGTCGGAAACCAATTCTGGTTATCGCTTCTCGGCCTTTTGGCTAAGATCAAGTGTAGTATCTGTTCTTATCAGTTTAATATCTGATACGTCCCCTATCTGGGGACCATATATTAAATGGATTTTTAGAACAGGGAGATGGAAAAAGAGCTTGCTCTGTCCACTCCACGCATTGACCTGGTATTGCAGTATCTCCAGGACCGGTGCACCCCTTCTTTAATGCAGTTTCTAAAATCAGAAAGAATTGAATTCAATGCTTTTTGTTCATTTTGCTTGTTTGTCGGATTTTGGGATGGACTCTTTGGCTTTGCTTTTCTTCTCCTCATTGGATTTTTCATGTTAAAAGTTGCAGAAGCCAGATGACAAGCTCATTTTGGTTCAACTTCAGCAACTGTGCATTGCATTGCCATGTAATGTAATGTAATGCAATGCTATCTATCTAGCTCTCCCTCTATACTTCCTTTTGGATAAACAGACATATTAGGCAAGCATTTTGGAGCTTTCACCTAAATAACTACAGGTGGTGAGATAAGCTGCACAATATAATTGACCTTTCAGTATATTGTTGCACACACACCATCTATTTAGCAAATGCCCTTGTTATCAACAGCAGCCTTTTAAACTCACCTGAGCTAACAGGTATGTGAGCTGGTTACTCTGCTGCGCTTAAAATTTCTTTTTTGGTTTGCTACAATGCCTTTTCTGAAACGTTGTCTCCCTCTGCTGGAACACTGACTTCTTTCATTTAATGCCTGCAGACTATAAAAGAGAAACCAACCCAAAAAGTTTGGTTGATTAGTCTGTGGCATTCTTTTAAACTGTTGCTTATGGCGGTCTCTGTGAGCTTCTCAGTGACATTCAGCCATCCAGGTATCCCGCCTGCAGTAGACGGAATGTGGCAATGGAACGCTGGCTGCGCGTGTCATAATAGGCTCTGAGCCTTTATATACCTGCGCACAGCAGCAGCCACCTTCAGTCTGCTGCTGGACAGCCAGCAGCAGCAGCAGCAGGAGAGGTAATTAATCAGCAACCCTCCTGCTAAGGGTAGACAGCTGCTCATTCCACCCCCCCCCCCCCGCCTTAATTGGTTCTCCTCCCTTCCAACGGTGTTGAGGCGGGTGGGAACAGCCGGGGGTTGAGGGTACTGTGCTAAAAGAGGTGGAGTTATGCAGATCTAAAACGCGTGGATTGCAGCAGCAGCAAGCCGAAAAGTGCAGGCATGTGAGGGATCTAGAGGTTGACAGCATGTCTTCTTAACGGGAGTCCAGGTGGCCATCTCCACAAATGGACTTTTCAGAATCCTTGGGTGGCACCGTAGTCGGAAACCAATTCTGGTTATCGCTTCTCGGCCTTTTGGCTAAGATCAAGTGTAGTATCTGTTCTTATCAGTTTAATATCTGATACGTCCCCTATCTGGGGACCATATATTAAATGGATTTTTAGAACAGGGAGATGGAAAAAGAGCTTGCTCTGTCCACTCCACGCATTGACCTGGTATTGCAGTATCTCCAGGACCGGTGCACCCCTTCTTTAATGCAGTTTCTAAAATCAGAAAGAATTGAATTCAATGCTTTTTGTTCATTTTGCTTGTTTGTCGGATTTTGGGATGGACTCTTTGGCTTTGCTTTTCTTCTCCTCATTGGATTTTTCATGTTAAAAGTTGCAGAAGCCAGATGACAAGCTCATTTTGGTTCAACTTCAGCAACTGTGCATTGCATTGCCATGTAATGTAATGTAATGCAATGCTATCTATCTAGCTCTCCCTCTATACTTCCTTTTGGATAAACAGACATATTAGGCAAGCATTTTGGAGCTTTCACCTAAATAACTACAGGTGGTGAGATAAGCTGCACAATATAATTGACCTTTCAGTATATTGTTGCACACACACCATCTATTTAGCAAATGCCCTTGTTATCAACAGCAGCCTTTTAAACTCACCTGAGCTAACAGGTATGTGAGCTGGTTACTCTGCTGCGCTTAAAATTTCTTTTTTGGTTTGCTACAATGCCTTTTCTGAAACGTTGTCTCCCTCTGCTGGAACACTGACTTCTTTCATTTAATGCCTGCAGACTATAAAAGAGAAACCAACCCAAAATGTTTGGTTGATTAGTCTGTGGCATTCTTTTAAACTGTTGCTTATGGCGGTCTCTGTGAGCTTCTCAGTGACATTCAGCCATCCAGGTATCCCGCCTGCAGTAGACGGAATGTGGCAATGGAACGCTGGCTGCGCGTGTCATAATAGGCTCTGAGCCTTTATATACCTGCGCACAGCAGCAGCCACCTTCAGTCTGCTGCTGGACAGCCAGCAGCAGCAGCAGCAGGAGAGGTAATTAATCAGCAACCCTCCTGCTAAGGGTAGACAGCTGCTCGTTCCACCCCCCCCCGCCTTAATTGGTTCTCCTCCCTTCCAACGGTGTTGAGGCGGGTGGGAACAGCCGGGGGTTGAGGGTACTGTGCTAAAAGAGGTGGAGTTATGCAGATCTAAAACGCGTGGATTGCAGCAGCAGCAAGCCGAAAAGTGCAGGCATGTGAGGGATCTAGAGGTTGACAGCATGTCTTCTTAACGGGAGTCCAGGTGGCCATCTCCACAAATGGACTTTTCAGAATCCTTGGGTGGCACCGTAGTCGGAAACCAATTCTGGTTATCGCTTCTCGGCATTTTGGCTAAGATCAAGTGTAGTATCTTTCGAAAAGGCGGTTTTGGATGTTGGCCGCCCTAGTAGATTGATACATTATGCACACTGGGGTTTAGGCGCTTGTTAGTACGCCAGGTGGCTAATATAGTCATCTGGTGGAAAGCATGGCCCCCCAGGATCGACGCCATTGGGCCGGGGAAGATCGAAAGCCCGAAGTGTGAAGTGCCCCAGGAGTGGTGACCCTGGGGTGCCTTAACTCACTGGGATTGGGAACCCCACTTGAGTTTATGGCACATTTGCACAAGCACTTCAATATTTCTTTCTTCGCACACACCCTTATTCTGGGCCTTCTGGCCTTAGGATGGGGAATTTTTTCAATTCCCGGTCGAAGGTCCGGGCAGTATTATACTGTGAAACCTTCACTATTTATTTAATTTCTTTGTCACTGTGTGTCCACTTATTCACGTGTGTCACGTCCTACTAGGATTTTGTCGGGATGCGGTTCCCTTATGGGTTCCTCTCTTGGCAGGTCTAGGGGGGGAGTGTGTGGCCATCAGGTTCAGCTCTCCCCTGAACCCCCCTGGCTCTCCTCTTTCGGGAGGAGAGCGTTGTTGGCTCCCCTCTTCCGGGAGGGGAGCACAGTCTTTGGCTCCCAGTGCCTTGCTCGGGTGAGAACTCGGGCAGGTGCTGGGGGTAAGATTGGGTCGCCTCTGGCTTCGGCTGGAGGTGGCTATTTGTCCCTGTTCCTCGCTGTGGCCTTCTGGCTCGGAGGGACGGGGAATGGTTTGGGGGACCCTTCTCCTTTTGGAGAGGGTTTCAAGAAGACCAGCATCCTAGTGCACTTTTTTTGTGGCACTTGTCACTTTTTTAAGCGCACTCGGGTTTTGTACACGAATTCGGGCTTTCGATAAAAAAAAATCTGTTCTTATCAGTTTAATATCTGATACGTCCCCTATCTGGGGACCATATATTAAATGGATTTTTAGAACAGGGAGATGGAAAAAGAGCTTGCTCTGTCCACTCCACGCATTGACCTGGTATTGCAGTATCTCCAGGACCGGTGCACCCCTTCTTTAATGCAGTTTCTAAAATCAGAAAGAATTGAATTCAATGCTTTTTGTTCATTTTGCTTGTTTGTCGGATTTTGGGATGGACTCTTTGGCTTTGCTTTTCTTCTCCTCATTGGATTTTTCATGTTAAAAGTTGCAGAAGCCAGATGACAAGCTCATTTTGGTTCAACTTCAGCAACTGTGCATTGCATTGCCATGTAATGTAATGTAATGCAATGCTATCTATCTAGCTCTCCCTCTATACTTCCTTTTGGATAAACAGACATATTAGGCAAGCATTTTGGAGCTTTCACCTAAATAACTACAGGTGGTGAGATAAGCTGCACAATATAATTGACCTTTCAGTATATTGTTGCACACACACCATCTATTTAGCAAATGCCCTTGTTATCAACAGCAGCCTTTTAAACTCACCTGAGCTAACAGGTATGTGAGCTGGTTACTCTGCTGCGCTTAAAATTTCTTTTTTGGTTTGCTACAATGCCTTTTCTGAAACGTTGTCTCCCTCTGCTGGAACACTGACTTCTTTCATTTAATGCCTGCAGACTATAAAAGAGAAACCAACCCAAAAAGTTTGGTTGATTAGTCTGTGGCATTCTTTTAAACTGTTGCTTATGGCAGTCTCTGTGAGCTTCTCAGTGACATTCAGCCATCCAGGTATCCCGCCTGCAGTAGACGGAATGTGGCAATGGAACGCTGGCTGCGCGTGTCATAATAGGCTCTGAGCCTTTATATACCTGCGCACAGCAGCAGCCACCTTCAGTCTGCTGCTGGACAGCCAGCAGCAGCAGCAGCAGGAGAGGTAATTAATCAGCAACCCTCCTGCTAAGGGTAGACAGCTGCTCGTTCCACCCCCCCCCCCGCCTTAATTGGTTCTCCTCCCTTCCAACGGTGTTGAGGCGGGTGGGAACAGCCGGGGGTTGAGGGTACTGTGCTAAAAGAGGTGGAGTTATGCAGATCTAAAACGCGTGGATTGCAGCAGCAGCAAGCCGAAAAGTGCAGGCATGTGAGGGATCTAGAGGTTGACAGCATGTCTTCTTAACGGGAGTCCAGGTGGCCATCTCCACAAATGGACTTTTCAGAATTCTTGGGTGGCACCGTAGTCGGAAACCAATTCTGGTTATCGCTTCTCGGCCTTTTGGCTAAGATCAAGTGTAGTATCTGTTCTTATCAGTTTAATATCTGATACGTCCCCTAAATGGGGACCATATATTAAATGGATTTTTAGAACAGGGAGATGGAAAAAGAGCTTGCTCTGTCCACTCCACGCATTGACCTGGTATTGCAGTATCTCCAGGACCGGTGCACCCCTTCTTTAATGCAGTTTCTAAAATCAGAAAGAATTGAATTCAATGCTTTTTGTTCATTTTGCTTGTTTGTCGGATTTTGGGATGGACTCTTTGGCTTTGCTTTTCTTCTCCTCATTGGATTTTTCATGTTAAAAGTTGCAGAAGCCAGATGACAAGCTCATTTTGGTTCAACTTCAGCAACTGTGCATTGCATTGCCATGTAATGTAATGTAATGCAATGCTATCTATCTAGCTCTCCCTCTATACTTCCTTTTGGATAAACAGACATATTAGGCAAGCATTTTGGAGCTTTCACCTAAATAACTACAGGTGGTGAGATAAGCTGCACAATATAATTGACCTTTCAGTATATTGTTGCACACACACCATCTATTTAGCAAATGCCCTTGTTATCAACAGCAGCCTTTTAAACTCACCTGAGCTAACAGGTATGTGAGCTGGTTACTCTGCTGCGCTTAAAATTTCTTTTTTTGGTTTGCTACAATGCCTTTTCTGAAACGTTGTCTCCCTCTGCTGGAACACTGACTTCTTTCATTTAATGCCTGCAGACTATAAAAGAGAAACCAACCCAAAAAGTTTGGTTGATTAGTCTGTGGCATTCTTTTAAACTGTTGCTTATGGCAGTCTCTGTGAGCTTCTCAGTGACATTCAGCCATCCAGGTATCCCGCCTGCAGTAGACGGAATGTGGCAATGGAACGCTGGCTGCGCGTGTCATAATAGGCTCTGAGCCTTTATATACCTGCGCACAGCAGCAGCCACCTTCAGTCTGCTGCTGGACAGCCAGCAGCAGCAGGAGAGGTAATTAATCAGCAACCCTCCTGCTAAGGGTAGACAGCTGCTCGTTCCATCCCCCCCCGCCTTAATTGGTTCTCCTCCCTTCCAACGGTGTTGAGGCGGGTGGGAACAGCCGGGGGTTGAGGGTACTGTGCTAAAAGAGGTGGAGTTATGCAGATCTAAAACGCGTGGATTGCAGCAGCAGCAAGCCGAAAAGTGCAGGCATGTGAGGGATCTAGAGGTTGACAGCATGTCTTCTTAACGGGAGTCCAGGTGGCCATCTCCACAAATGGACTTTTCAGAATCCTTGGGTGGCACCGTAGTCGGAAACCAATTCTGGTTATCGCTTCTCTGCCTTTTGGCTAAGATCAAGTGTAGTATCTGTTCTTTTAAGAACACAAGAGCTACGATCTACACTTGACGAGAGCGATCGAACTCGGAAGGAGAAGAGCTTCGGAGCCCAGCTGACATCGGAGAAGGAAGGCGGATATCGGTGGGAGGAAGAAGCTCTAAAGAATCCAGAAGAAGACGAAGACTCGGAGAAGAATCGGGCTGTCCTGTGGAATCTTCGAGTAAGAAAATCATCGAGACAAAGACCTTTCGGGGAATTTGTCCAGAACACGACGGGAGAAGAATCTGCATAGCTCCACCCATTTCGGGAAGAGCTCCAGATCCAGCTCCAAGAAGTAACTGCAGGAGGAAAGCCATGGCAAGCGCTGCGAGGAAGGCCGAAAAGAAGAGCCTGGAGCAGGGGACAGCCAGGAGGGCCCAGCCAGGAGCCGATTCTGACCCCAAGGACTCTGCCTCCACGACTGGCCAGCAGAAGGGACCCCAGAAGCCCCGCCAAGAAGCTCCAGCCCTGGAGCCATGGATGCGGCAGACGGTGGCCCTGAAACTGAAGGAAGTGGATGGGAGGGTGCCGGACATGTGCTCGGACGTGTTCTGCCAGAAGATGCTGCTGGATCGAGGCTTCTCCAGGTCGGACACCCTCAGCATCCAGACCTTCTTGACGGGGATCTTCTTCGTCACCTTCGCCACTGTGAACACCTGCAGGAGGTTCTGGGAAATGGTAAGCGCAAAAGGACCGGATAATTCTTTCTCTGCCTTTACAGGTAGCTGCCCTATCCAGAGGGACGAAAGGAGGATCACGGTCTCCATGCGCAACCCGCACACCCCAGGCCAAGACATCTGTACCTTCCTGAGACGCTTCTGTTTGGTTGTGAAGGAACCCTCTCACATCCTGAATGGACTCGGCTTCTGGACAGGTAAGTGGTCGGTGACTGTTAGACTTCACAGGGACCTGGCGTACTCAGACGGACTTCGGCACCTGCCCCCGACATTCTCCCTGGGCAACTCCTACGGCCTCATCTATTACCCGGACATGCCGCGGAACTGCAGGAGATGCGGCAAGAACGGCCACGAGATGAAGGACTGCAAGGAGGATGCCTGCAGGATTTGTCGAGTGACGGGACACAGCTCGAAAGACTGCCCGAAGAAGACGTCTTGCAACCTGTGTGGGCTGGCGGCTCATCTGTACAAGGATTGCCCCAAGCGTGAGAGATCCTGGGCATCGGTGGTTGCGACGACCCCAGCTCCGGAGGACAAGGCCCCGACGACCAGGCCTGTGAAGGTCAAGGACGCGACGACCAAGGCCCCAGCGGCCAAGGCCGAGACGACCAAGGCCAAAGCGGTCAAGGAGTCGGTGGCCAAAGCCCCAGCGACGGTCCCAGCAGCTCCGAAGCAGAAGAAAAAGTCAAAGGAGGGTAAGAGTTCTGTCACCCCTCTCTCGATCCCTCCCCCTGCCACCCCCGTCCAACCCCCCCCCACCCCGGCCACCCCTGCTGAGGATTCCACTTCCTCTTCCTCCTTCCCCTACTCCTCAGCAGGTGTCCTTTCCCCTGCCCCGGCAGCCACTCTCCCTCCCCAGACCATGGTAGCGGTGGAATTAACCTTTCCTCCACCTGCCGCTATCTATTCCGAGGAGGATTTTCCCCTTCTTGTCTCCCCAGTTCCAACCCGGGGAAAGAGGAAGGTGGAGGACAGCCCTGCTACTGAATCCTCCAAAAAGAAGATTCTGGATTTCGTAGGCGAAAAGGAGGATACCCTCCCTGAGCCAGAAGAGATGGAGCACATGGTTGAGACCCTGGTGGCCGAGCCAGAAGAGGAGGAACTGGTGGTTGCCGAGATCGAGGCCGCGCTGCTTGACCAGATGGAGGAAGAGGGCCTGCTGGTGATCCCGTCACCAGCAGTCAACACCGACGAGGGACCACCCGACCGGAGTGGTAACTAAGGTGTATTGCCTGCGCTAACTTTTTCTTTTTTCCCTACATGATGGCTAATATTAACTTATTTTCCATTAATGTCAGGAGCATCAAGGACAAGTTCAGACGTCAGACTATTTATGCCTTCCTTACTTCCCAGTTGTGTGATGTTTATATGTTGCAGGAATGTTCCCTTCCCTCCTCTAGGTCCTTCAAACATCTGGCCAGGGAGTGGTCCCACGGTCCATCCTACTGGTCCGGTGGGGGTGACTGCAAGTCTGCGGGGGTCGCAATTCTGATCAGGGGGGGCGCATTCACGCTTGAGTCCATCCAGGAGCTCATCTGCGGCAGGGCTCTTGTTGTAGATGGCAACTGGGCGGGAGAACCTGTCAGGTTCATCAACGTGTATGCGTCCCCACTGAAGAATGAGCGTTTGGAGCTTTTCCAGACCCTGCGGCTTCAGCTTGCCACCACCAGGACCTTAGTGATGGCCGGGGATTTCAACTGCCCCATCGAGGAGGATGGTCGTAGTTCTGGCACATCTGCCAAGTTGGACATCACGTCCAAGCTGCTCATCGAGATGGTAACCGAGGCCTCTCTTCAGGACGTGGTGGGCTCCATGGGGAGAGGCTCCACGAACTATTCGTGGAGCCGACCCGATGGCTCACTCCGCTCCAGGATTGACTTTGTGTTCACCTCTCGGGCAGTCAGGCAGAGTAGGCACTCGATGGTCCCCTGCTTCTTCTCCGACCACAGAGCCATTCACTTACAAGGTGTCCTCGGCAACGGTTTTCCGTCCGGCCCCGGCTCCTGGAAGCTTAATTGTGCTCTGCTGGCTCAGGATGAAGTCGTGGAGGAGCTGAGAGCAGCCTACGCAATGTGGCAGTCCTACAAGGGTAGCTTCCAAACAGTCTCTGATTGGTGGGAATATGTTAAACTTGAGTTTCGCTGTTTCTTTCAGGCCAAGGGTCGACAACAGGCATGTGAGAAGAGGAGGGACTTCAGAGGGCTGCAGCGCGAGCTGCGGTCGCTGCAGGACCTTCTTCACTGCGGCTGGGACGTGAGGGAGGAGCTGGAGGAGACCAAGAAGAGCCTGAAAAGGCACTTTGAGGAGGAGTCCAAGCGAATCGTCTTCCGTTCCAAAGTGGAGAATCTGGAGAAGGGTGAGAAATGTAACTCATTCTTTTTCAGGAAAATTCATGCCGGTCACACGCCCCTGAACGAGCTGCGAGACGAGAGCGGAAACATGCGACGTGGGAAGGAGGACGTGATGAGGGTCGTCAGCGACTTCTACAGCGAACTCTACTCCCACAAGACTACCGACCCCGACGCTGCTGATAAGTTCCTGTCAGGTATCACTAACCATCTTGATCCTGCAGGCACGGCAGCCTTGGACAAACCTCTGATGGTGGGCGAATTGCTCTCTGCCGCTAAATCCTTTAGGACCGGCAGGACCCCAGGCAGTGATGGTCTTCCAGCGGAGCTCTATGTAGCGCTGGGAGACCTCATCTGTCCGGACCTGTTGGACCTGTACGAGGAGATGGTGGTGGAGGGTAGAATGCCTCCATCTTTGAGGGAAGGAATGGTCACGATCCTGTACAAGCGGAAGGGAGAGAGGTGCGACCTGAGGAATTGGCGTCCCATCACTCTGCTCAACGTGGACTACAAGATCCTGGCCAAGACGATGGCGACACGACTTAAGACGGTCATCGGACGGATCATCCACCCGGACCAGACCTGCGGCATCCCTGGACGTCGCATCGCAGACAGCCTCGCTCTCGTGCGGGACACGGTCGAGTACATCAAGGTCCGCCGCGCACACGCGGCCCTGGTCTCCTTGGATCAGGAGAAGGCCTTCGACCGGGTTTCCCACGAGTTCATGGGCCGAGCTCTGCACCGGTTAGGTTTGGGTAACATGTTTTGTTCGTATGTCCGTTTGATGTATTTTGATATCCACAGCTCGGTGTTGGTGAAAGGCTGGAAGACTGACCCCTTCCCTGTCCTCTCTGGGGTCAGACAAGGCTGCCCTCTATCACCTCTTCTTTTTGTTTGTGTTATAGAACTCTTCGCAGAGGCTATCCGGCAGAATGGAGAGATCAGAGGGATCACCGCACCGGGTCCGGGACGACACGAGGTCAAGTGCTCGCTCTACATGGACGACGTCACCGTCTTCTGCTCTGATCGTGGTTCAGTCGACGCCCTCGTCCAGACGTGTGAGAGGTTCGGCCGGGCTTCAGGGGCCAAAGTCAACTGCAGGAAGTCGGAAGCCATGCTCTTCGGGGATTGGCAGCCGGCCTCCTCCGCCCCCTTCCCCTTCAACATTCAACCGGATTTCCTCAAGGTGCTGGGAGTCTGGTTCGGGAAGGAAGGAGCGGCCCTCAAGTCCTGGCAAGAACGCTTGGCCAAGGTGAAGCAACGGATCGGACTCTGGAGCCTCAGACACCTCACTTGTGAGGGTAAGGCACTCGTCCTGCGTAATGAGGTCCTGCCCGTCTTGCAGTACACGGCGCAGGCCTGGCCCCCACACGTCACTGTGTGCAGGGCCATTACCAGGACAGTGTTTCACTTTGTCTGGGGATCCAAGATAGACAGAGTCAGGCGGGCCGTCATGTACAAGGAGCCTCGCAAGGGTGGGAAGGGCGTTCCAGATATCCCCACCCTCCTGCGATCCTCTTTTGTGTGTGATTGTGTTCGCCGGACTTTGCAAGTCAAGAATGGCTCCGCGGGCAGGTCCATGTCTCGCTTCTTCCTGCTTCCTCTTTGGAGGCGACTCGGCTGGGACAAGTGGGACAGCTCCTTCCCCTACAACTGGACGACGCCATGGTTCTACGGAGACGTCGTTCGATTTGTGGGGGAACATCAACTGGAGGGACTCAAGCCCGACTTGTGGAAGCCCAAAACTATCCACAAGCTCATCAGAGCCAAGGATGACGTGGAGAACATCACAGGACTTCACCAGGACACGCTGGAGACTGTGTGGACAAATGTGTCGTCTGACAGGCTGACCAACGGGCACAAGGACTTGTCGTGGATGGCGATTCAGGGCGGACTGCCCGTCCGGTCATTCATGCATGCCCGGAACCTGTGCAAGACCCAGTACTGCCCAAGGTGCCCCTTCGTGGAGGAAACATCTTTGCACACTTTTTGGGACTGCGGATTTGCACAGCGCCTGTTGACTGCCCTTGAGGACGACCTGAGGAACTCTGTCCTCAGGGCGAGCCTATCGCACCATTCTGTGCTTTACGGACTCTTCCCTGGGGTTCATACCGTCGGAGCCATCCAGGAGGCTTGGCACCTTATGAACTGCTTCAAGGATGCCGTTTGGGTCGCCAGGAACCGGCTCATCTTGAGGAGGGAGAGGATGTCCATCCAGGACTGCCGCAGGCTGATCCACAGTCTGCTCAGAGACTATTCCATCGTGGACGGTCCGGAGGACGAGGATGAGGACTAAACCCCTCCTCCCCCTCTCCCCTTATGTGTCTTGTCTTTCAATAAAGCTTCGGGCCTGTGATTTTCCCCTCCCCATCCCCTTTTTCCCAATCCCCATCCCTTATCACGGTTCGTCGTACTGTATTGATTGACATGCTTTTTCTTTCAGATTGAGTGTTTTGTGTAGCATAGGGGTGTGATGTGTCTAGTTAGTGCGTCGTATCCTCATGCTATGTAAATATGATGTAGAATTCTGTGTGTACTGGGCTGCGGCACTGTACACTGTCTGTTAACTTATTTTTTGTGCTAATAAAAGATATATTCAATCAAAAAAATCTGTTCTTATCAGTTTAATATCTGATACGTCCCCTATCTGGGGACCATATATTAAATGGATTTTTAGAACAGGGAGATGGAAAAAGAGCTTGCTCTGTCCACTCCACGCATTGACCTGGTATTGCAGTATCTCCAGGACCGGTGCACCCCTTCTTTAATGCAGTTTCTAAAATCAGAAAGAATTGAATTCAATGCTTTTTGTTCATTTTGCTTGTTTGTCGGATTTTGGGATGGACTCTTTGGCTTTGCTTTTCTTCTCCTCATTGGATTTTTCATGTTAAAAGTTGCAGAAGCCAGATGACAAGCTCATTTTGGTTCAACTTCAGCAACTGTGCATTGCATTGCCATGTAATGTAATGTAATGCAATGCTATCTATCTAGCTCTCCCTCTATACTTCCTTTTGGATAAACAGACATATTAGGCAAGCATTTTGGAGCTTTCACCTAAATAACTACAGGTGGTGAGATAAGCTGCACAATATAATTGACCTTTCAGTATATTGTTGCACACACACCATCTATTTAGCAAATGCCCTTGTTATCAACAGCAGCCTTTTAAACTCACCTGAGCTAACAGGTATGTGAGCTGGTTACTCTGCTGCGCTTAAAATTTCTTTTTTGGTTTGCTACAATGCCTTTTCTGAAACGTTGTCTCCCTCTGCTGGAACACTGACTTCTTTCATTTAATGCCTGCAGACTATAAAAGAGAAACCAACCCAAAAAGTTTGGTTGATTAGTCTGTGGCATTCTTTTAAACTGTTGCTTATGGCGGTCTCTGTGAGCTTCTCAGTGACATTCAGCCATCCAGGTATCCCGCCTGCAGTAGACGGAATGTGGCAATGGAACGCTGGCTGCGCGTGTCATAATAGGCTCTGAGCCTTTATATACCTGCGCACAGCAGCAGCCACCTTCAGTCTGCTGCTGGACAGCCAGCAGCAGCAGCAGCAGGAGAGGTAATTAATCAGCAACCCTCCTGCTAAGGGTAGACAGCTGCTCGTTCCACCCCTCCCCGCCTTAATTGGTTCTCCTCCCTTCCAACGGTGTTGAGGCGGGTGGGAACAGCCGGGGGTTGAGGGTACTGTGCTAAAAGAGGTGGAGTTATGCAGATCTAAAACGCGTGGATTGCAGCAGCAGCAAGCCGAAAAGTGCAGGCATGTGAGGGATCTAGAGGTTGACAGCATGTCTTCTTAACGGGAGTCCAGGTGGCCATCTCCACAAATGGACTTTTCAGAATCCTTGGGTGGCACCGTAGTCGGAAACCAATTCTGGTTATCGCTTCTCGGCCTTTTGGCTAAGATCAAGTGTAGTATCTGTTCTTATCAGTTTAATATCTGATACGTCCCCTATCTGGGGACCATATATTAAATGGATTTTTAGAACAGGGAGATGGAAAAAGAGCTTGCTCTGTCCACTCCACGCATTGACCTGGTATTGCAGTATCTCCAGGACCGGTGCACCCCTTCTTTAATGCAGTTTCTAAAATCAGAAAGAATTGAATTCAATGCTTTTTGTTCATTTTGCTTGTTTGTCGGATTTTGGGATGGACTCTTTGGCTTTGCTTTTCTTCTCCTCATTGGATTTTTCATGTTAAAAGTTGCAGAAGCCAGATGACAAGCTCATTTTGGTTCAACTTCAGCAACTGTGCATTGCATTGCCATGTAATGTAATGTAATGCAATGCTATCTATCTAGCTCTCCCTCTATACTTCCTTTTGGATAAACAGACATATTAGGCAAGCATTTTGGAGCTTTCACCTAAATAACTACAGGTGGTGAGATAAGCTGCACAATATAATTGACCTTTCAGTATATTGTTGCACACACACCATCTATTTAGCAAATGCCCTTGTTATCAACAGCAGCCTTTTAAACTCACCTGAGCTAACAGGTATGTGAGCTGGTTACTCTGCTGCGCTTAAAATTTCTTTTTTGGTTTGCTACAATGCCTTTTCTGAAACGTTGTCTCCCTCTGCTGGAACACTGACTTCTTTCATTTAATGCCTGCAGACTATAAAAGAGAAACCAACCCAAAAAGTTTGGTTGATTAGTCTGTGGCATTCTTTTAAACTGTTGCTTATGGCGGTCTCTGTGAGCTTCTCAGTGACATTCAGCCATCCAGGTATCCCGCCTGCAGTAGACGGAATGTGGCAATGGAACGCTGGCTGCGCGTGTCATAATATGCTCTGAGCCTTTATATACCTGCGCACAGCAGCAGCCACCTTCAGTCTGCTGCTGGACAGCCAGCAGCAGCAGCAGCAGGAGAGGTAATTAATCAGCAACCCTCCTGCTAAGGGTAGACAGCTGCTCGTTCCACCCCCCCCCCGCCTTAATTGGTTCTCCTCCCTTCCAACGGTGTTGAGGCGGGTGGGAACAGCCGGGGGTTGAGGGTACTGTGCTAAAAGAGGTGGAGTTATGCAGATCTAAAACGCGTGGATTGCAGCAGCAGCAAGCCGAAAAGTGCAGGCATGTGAGGGATCTAGAGGTTGACAGCATGTCTTCTTAACGGGAGTCCAGGTGGCCATCTCCACAAATGGACTTTTCAGAATCCTTGGGTGGCACCGTAGTCGGAAACCAATTCTGGTTATCGCTTCTCGGCCTTTTGGCTAAGATCAAGTGTAGTATCTGTTCTTATCAGTTTAATATCTGATACGTCCCCTATCTGGGGACCATATATTAAATGGATTTTTAGAACAGGGAGATGGAAAAAGAGCTTGCTCTGTCCACTCCACGCATTGACCTGGTATTGCAGTATCTCCAGGACCGGTGCACCCCTTCTTTAATGCAGTTTCTAAAATCAGAAAGAATTGAATTCAATGCTTTTTGTTCATTTTGCTTGTTTGTCGGATTTTGGGATGGACTCTTTGGCTTTGCTTTTCTTCTCCTCATTGGATTTTTCATGTTAAAAGTTGCAGAAGCCAGATGACAAGCTCATTTTGGTTCAACTTCAGCAACTGTGCATTGCATTGCCATGTAATGTAATGTAATGCAATGCTATCTATCTAGCTCTCCCTCTATACTTCCTTTTGGATAAACAGACATATTAGGCAAGCATTTTGGAGCTTTCACCTAAATAACTACAGGTGGTGAGATAAGCTGCACAATATAATTGACCTTTCAGTATATTGTTGCACACACACCATCTATTTAGCAAATGCCCTTGTTATCAACAGCAGCCTTTTAAACTCACCTGAGCTAACAGGTATGTGAGCTGGTTACTCTGCTGCGCTTAAAATTTCTTTTTTGGTTTGCTACAATGCCTTTTCTGAAACGTTGTCTCCCTCTGCTGGAACACTGACTTCTTTCATTTAATGCCTGCAGACTATAAAAGAGAAACCAACCCAAAAAGTTTGGTTGATTAGTCTGTGGCATTCTTTTAAACTGTTGCTTATGGCGGTCTCTGTGAGCTTCTCAGTGACATTCAGCCATCCAGGTATCCCGCCTGCAGTAGACGGAATGTGGCAATGGAACGCTGGCTGCGCGTGTCATAATAGGCTCTGAGCCTTTATATACCTGCGCACAGCAGCAGCCACCTTCAGTCTGCTGCTGGACAGCCAGCAGCAGCAGCAGCAGGAGAGGTAATTAATCAGCAACCCTCCTGCTAAGGGTAGACAGCTGCTCGTTCCACCCCCCCCCCGCCTTAATTGGTTCTCCTCCCTTCCAACGGTGTTGAGGCGGGTGGGAACAGCCGGGGGTTGAGGGTACTGTGCTAAAAGAGGTGGAGTTATGCAGATCTAAAACGCGTGGATTGCAGCAGCAGCAAGCCGAAAAGTGCAGGCATGTGAGGGATCTAGAGGTTGACAGCATGTCTTCTTAACGGGAGTCCAGGTGGCCATCTCCACAAATGGACTTTTCAGAATCCTTGGGTGGCACCGTAGTCGGAAACCAATTCTGGTTATCGCTTCTCGGCCTTTTGGCTAAGATCAAGTGTAGTATCTGTTCTTATCAGTTTAATATCTGATACGTCCCCTATCTGGGGACCATATATTAAATGGATTTTTAGAACAGGGAGATGGAAAAAGAGCTTGCTCTGTCCACTCCACGCATTGACCTGGTATTGCAGTATCTCCAGGACCGGTGCACCCCTTCTTTAATGCAGTTTCTAAAATCAGAAAGAATTGAATTCAATGCTTTTTGTTCATTTTGCTTGTTTGTCGGATTTTGGGATGGACTCTTTGGCTTTGCTTTTCTTCTCCTCATTGGATTTTTCATGTTAAAAGTTGCAGAAGCCAGATGACAAGCTCATTTTGGTTCAACTTCAGCAACTGTGCATTGCATTGCCATGTAATGTAATGTAATGCAATGCTATCTATCTAGCTCTCCCTCTATACTTCCTTTTGGATAAACAGACATATTAGGCAAGCATTTTGGAGCTTTCACCTAAATAACTACAGGTGGTGAGATAAGCTGCACAATATAATTGACCTTTCAGTATATTGTTGCACACAGACCATCTATTTAGCAAATGCCCTTGTTATCAACAGCAGCCTTTTAAACTCACCTGAGCTAACAGGTATGTGAGCTGGTTACTCTGCTGCGCTTAAAATTTCTTTTTTGGTTTGCTACAATGCCTTTTCTGAAACGTTGTCTCCCTCTGCTGGAACACTGACTTCTTTCATTTAATGCCTGCAGACTATAAAAGAGAAACCAACCCAAAAAGTTTGGTTGATTAGTCTGTGGCATTCTTTTAAACTGTTGCTTATGGCGGTGTCTGTGAGCTTCTCAGTGACATTCAGCAATCCAGGTATCCCGCCTGCAGTAGACGGAATGTGGCAATGGAACGCTGGCTGCGCGTGTCATAATAGGCTCTGAGCCTTTATATACCTGCGCACAGCAGCAGCCACCTTCAGTCTGCTGCTGGACAGCCAGCAGCAGCAGCAGCAGGAGAGGTAATTAATCAGCAACCCTCCTGCTAAGGGTAGACAGCTGCTCGTTCCACCCCCCCCCCGCCTTAATTGGTTCTCCTCCCTTCCAACGGTGTTGAGGCGGGTGGGAACAGCCGGGGGTTGAGGGTACTGTGCTAAAAGAGGTGGAGTTATGCAGATCTAAAACGCGTGGATTGCAGCAGCAGCAAGCCGAAAAGTGCAGGCATGTGAGGGATCTAGAGGTTGACAGCATGTCTTCTTAACGGGAGTCCAGGTGGCCATCTCCACAAATGGACTTTTCAGAATCCTTGGGTGGCACCGTAGTCGGAAACCAATTCTGGTTATCGCTTTTCGGCCTT
Organism: Phyllobates terribilis; assembly: GCF_046119375.1. Classification (NCBI taxonomy): domain Eukaryota; kingdom Metazoa; phylum Chordata; class Amphibia; order Anura; family Dendrobatidae; genus Phyllobates; species Phyllobates terribilis. The sequence continues at coordinate 7,479,680 of NW_027362800.1, read as the reverse complement.
TTGGCTAAGATCAAGTGTAGTATCTGTTCTTATCAGTTTAATATCTGATACGTCCCCTATCTGGGGACCATATATTAAATGGATTTTTAGAACAGGGAGATGGAAAAAGAGCTTGCTCTGTCCACTCCACGCATTGACCTGGTATTGCAGTATCTCCAGGACCGGTGCACCCCTTCTTTAATGCAGTTTCTAAAATCAGAAAGAATTGAATTCAATGCTTTTTGTTCATTTTGCTTGTTTGTCGGATTTTGGGATGGACTCTTTGGCTTTGCTTTTCTTCTCCTCATTGGATTTTTCATGTTAAAAGTTGCAGAAGCCAGATGACAAGCTCATTTTGGTTCAACTTCAGCAACTGTGCATTGCATTGCCATGTAATGTAATGTAATGCAATGCTATCTATCTAGCTCTCCCTCTATACTTCCTTTTGGATAAACAGACATATTAGGCAAGCATTTTGGAGCTTTCACCTAAATAACTACAGGTGGTGAGATAAGCTGCACAATATAATTGACCTTTCAGTATATTGTTGCACACACACCATCTATTTAGCAAATGCCCTTGTTATCAACAGCAGCCTTTTAAACTCACCTGAGCTAACAGGTATGTGAGCTGGTTACTCTGCTGCGCTTAAAATTTCTTTTTTGGTTTGCTACAATGCCTTTTCTGAAACGTTGTCTCCCTCTGCTGGAACACTGACTTCTTTCATTTAATGCCTGCAGACTATAAAAGAGAAACCAACCCAAAAAGTTTGGTTGATTAGTCTGTGGCATTCTTTTAAACTGTTGCTTATGGCGGTCTCTGTGAGCTTCTCAGTGACATTCAGCCATCCAGGTATCCCGCCTGCAGTAGACGGAATGTGGCAATGGAACGCTGGCTGCGCGTGTCATAATAGGCTCTGAGCCTTTATATACCTGCGCACAGCAGCAGCCACCTTCAGTCTGCTGCTGGACAGCCAGCAGCAGCAGCAGGAGAGGTAATTAATCAGCAACCCTCCTGCTAAGGGTAGACAGCTGCTCGTTCCACCCCCCCCCCGCCTTAATTGGTTCTCCTCCCTTCCAACGGTGTTGAGGCGGGTGGGAACAGCCGGGGGTTGAGGGTACTGTGCTAAAAGAGGTGGAGTTATGCAGATCTAAAACGCGTGGATTGCAGCAGCAGCAAGCCGAAAAGTGCAGGCATGTGAGGGATCTAGAGGTTGACAGCATGTCTTCTTAACGGGAGTCCAGGTGGCCATCTCCACAAATGGACTTTTCAGAATCCTTGGGTGGCACCGTAGTCGGAAACCAATTCTGGTTATCGCTTCTTGGCCTTTTGGCTAAGATCAAGTGTAGTATCTGTTCTTATCAGTTTAATATCTGATACGTCCCCTATCTGGGGACCATATATTAAATGGATTTTTAGAACAGGGAGATGGAAAAAGAGCTTGCTCTGTCCACTCCACGCATTGACCTGGTATTGCAGTATCTCCAGGACCGGTGCACCCCTTCTTTAATGCAGTTTCTAAAATCAGAAAGAATTGAATTCAATGCTTTTTGTTCATTTTGCTTGTTTGTCGGATTTTGGGATGGACTCTTTGGCTTTGCTTTTCTTCTCCTCATTGGATTTTTCATGTTAAAAGTTGCAGAAGCCAGATGACAAGCTCATTTTGGTTCAACTTCAGCAACTGTGCATTGCATTGCCATGTAATGTAATGTAATGCAATGCTATCTATCTAGCTCTCCCTCTATACTTCCTTTTGGATAAACAGACATATTAGGCAAGCATTTTGGAGCTTTCACCTAAATAACTACAGGTGGTGAGATAAGCTGCACAATATAATTGACCTTTCAGTATATTGTTGCACACACACCATCTATTTAGCAAATGCCCTTGTTATCAACAGCAGCCTTTTAAACTCACCTGAGCTAACAGGTATGTGAGCTGGTTACTCTGCTGCGCTTAAAATTTCTTTTTTGGTTTGCTACAATGCCTTTTCTGAAACGTTGTCTCCCTCTGCTGGAACACTGACTTCTTTCATTTAATGCCTGCAGACTATAAAAGAGAAACCAACCCAAAAAGTTTGGTTGATTAGTCTGTGGCATTCTTTTAAACTGTTGCTTATGGCGGTCTCTGTGAGCTTCTCAGTGACATTCAGCCATCCAGGTATCCCGCCTGCAGTAGACGGAATGTGGCAATGGAACGCTGGCTGCGCGTGTCATAATAGGCTCTGAGCCTTTATATACCTGCGCACAGCAGCAGCCACCTTCAGTCTGCTGCTGGACAGCCAGCAGCAGCAGGAGAGGTAATTAATCAGCAACCCTCCTGCTAAGGGTAGACAGCTGCTCGTTCCACCCCCCCCCCCCCGCCTTAATTGGTTCTCCTCCCTTCCAACGGTGTTGAGGCGGGTGGGAACAGCCGGGGGTTGAGGGTACTGTGCTAAAAGAGGTGGAGTTATGCAGATCTAAAACGCGTGGATTGCAGCAGCAGCAAGCCGAAAAGTGCAGGCATGTGAGGGATCTAGAGGTTGACAGCATGTCTTCCTAACGGGAGTCCAGGTGGCCATCTCCACAAATGGACTTTTCAGAATCCTTGGGTGGCACCGTAGTCGGAAACCAATTCTGGTTATCGCTTCTCGGCCTTTTGGCTAAGATCAAGTGTAGTATCTGTTCTTATCAGTTTAATATCTGATACGTCCCCTATCTGGGGACCATATATTAAATGGATTTTTAGAACAGGGAGATGGAAAAAGAGCTTGCTCTGTCCACTCCACGCATTGACCTGGTATTGCAGTATCTCCAGGACCGGTGCACCCCTTCTTTAATGCAGTTTCTAAAATCAGAAAGAATTGAATTCAATGCTTTTTGTTCATTTTGCTTGTTTGTCGGATTTTGGGATGGACTCTTTGGCTTTGCTTTTCTTCTCCTCATTGGATTTTTCATGTTAAAAGTTGCAGAAGCCAGATGACAAGCTCATTTTGGTTCAACTTCAGCAACTGTGCATTGCATTGCCATGTAATGTAATGTAATGCAATGCTATCTATCTAGCTCTCCCTCTATACTTCCTTTTGGATAAACAGACATATTAGGCAAGCATTTTGGAGCTTTCACCTAAATAACTACAGGTGGTGAGATAAGCTGCACAATATAATTGACCTTTCAGTATATTGTTGCACACACACCATCTATTTAGCAAATGCCCTTGTTATCAACAGCAGCCTTTTAAACTCACCTGAGCTAACAGGTATGTGAGCTGGTTACTCTGCTGCGCTTAAAATTTCTTTTTTGGTTTGCTACAATGCCTTTTCTGAAACGTTGTCTCCCTCTGCTGGAACACTGACTTCTTTCATTTAATGCCTGCAGACTATAAAAGAGAAACCAACCCAAAAAGTTTGGTTGATTAGTCTGTGGCATTCTTTTAAACTGTTGCTTATGGCGGTCTCTGTGAGCTTCTCAGTGACATTCAGCCATCCAGGTATCCCGCCTGCAGTAGACGGAATGTGGCAATGGAACGCTGGCTGCGCGTGTCATAATAGGCTCTGAGCCTTTATATACCTGCGCACAGCAGCAGCCACCTTCAGTCTGCTGCTGGACAGCCAGCAGCAGCAGCAGCAGGAGAGGTAATTAATCAGCAACCCTCCTGCTAAGGGTAGACAGCTGCTCGTTCCACCCCCCCCCCGCCTTAATTGGTTCTCCTCCCTTCCAACGGTGTTGAGGCGGGTGGGAACAGCCGGGGGTTGAGGGTACTGTGCTAAAAGAGGTGGAGTTATGCAGATCTAAAACGCGTGGATTGCAGCAGCAGCAAGCCGAAAAGTGCAGGCATGTGAGGGATCTAGAGGTTGACAGCATGTCTTCTTAACGGGAGTCCAGGTGGCCATCTCCACAAATGGACTTTTCAGAATCCTTGGGTGGCACCGTAGTCGGAAACCAATTCTGGTTATCGCTTCTCGGCCTTTTGGCTAAGATCAAGTGTAGTATCTGTTCTTATCAGTTTAATATCTGATACGTCCCCTATCTGGGGACCATATATTAAATGGATTTTTAGAACAGGGAGATGGAAAAAGAGCTTGCTCTGTCCACTCCACGCATTGACCTGGTATTGCAGTATCTCCAGGACCGGTGCACCCCTTCTTTAATGCAGTTTCTAAAATCAGAAAGAATTGAATTCAATGCTTTTTGTTCATTTTGCTTGTTTGTCGGATTTTGGGATGGACTCTTTGGCTTTGCTTTTCTTCTCCTCATTGGATTTTTCATGTTAAAAGTTGCAGAAGCCAGATGACAAGCTCATTTTGGTTCAACTTCAGCAACTGTGCATTGCATTGCCATGTAATGTAATGTAATGCAATGCTATCTATCTAGCTCTCCCTCTATACTTCCTTTTGGATAAACAGACATATTAGGCAAGCATTTTGGAGCTTTCACCTAAATAACTACAGGTGGTGAGATAAGCTGCACAATATAATTGACCTTTCAGTATATTGTTGCACACACACCATCTATTTAGCAAATGCCCTTGTTATCAACAGCAGCCTTTTAAACTCACCTGAGCTAACAGGTATGTGAGCTGGTTACTCTGCTGCGCTTAAAATTTCTTTTTTGGTTTGCTACAATGCCTTTTCTGAAACGTTGTCTCCCTCTGCTGGAACACTGACTTCTTTCATTTAATGCCTGCAGACTATAAAAGAGAAACCAACCCAAAAAGTTTGGTTGATTAGTCTGTGGCATTCTTTTAAACTGTTGCTTATGGCGGTCTCTGTGAGCTTCTCAGTGACATTCAGCCATCCAGGTATCCCGCCTGCAGTAGACGGAATGTGGCAATGGAACGCTGGCTGCGCGTGTTATAATAGGCTCTGAGCCTTTATATACCTGCGCACAGCAGCAGCCACCTTCAGTCTGCTGCTGGACAGCCAGCAGCAGCAGCAGCAGGAGAGGTAATTAATCAGCAACCCTCCTGCTAAGGGTAGACAGCTGCTCGTTCCACCCCCCCCCCCGCCTTAATTGGTTCTCCTCCCTTCCAACGGTGTTGAGGCGGGTGGGAACAGCCGGGGGTTGAGGGTACTGTGCTAAAAGAGGTGGAGTTATGCAGATCTAAAACGCGTGGATTGCAGCAGCAGCAAGCCGAAAAGTGCAGGCATGTGAGGGATCTAGAGGTTGACAGCATGTCTTCTTAACGGGAGTCCAGGTGGCCATCTCCACAAATGGACTTTTCAGAATCCTTGGGTGGCACCGTAGTCGGAAACCAATTCTGGTTATCGCTTCTCGGCCTTTTGGCTAAGATCAAGTGTAGTATCTGTTCTTATCAGTTTAATATCTGATACGTCCCCTATCTGGGGACCATATATTAAATGGATTTTTAGAACAGGGAGATGGAAAAAGAGCTTGCTCTGTCCACTCCACGCATTGACCTGGTATTGCAGTATCTCCAGGACCGGTGCACCCCTTCTTTAATGCAGTTTCTAAAATCAGAAAGAATTGAATTCAATGCTTTTTGTTCATTTTGCTTGTTTGTCGGATTTTGGGATGGACTCTTTGGCTTTGCTTTTCTTCTCCTCATTGGATTTTTCATGTTAAAAGTTGCAGAAGCCAGATGACAAGCTCATTTTGGTTCAACTTCAGCAACTGTGCATTGCATTGCCATGTAATGTAATGTAATGCAATGCTATCTATCTAGCTCTCCCTCTATACTTCCTTTTGGATAAACAGACATATTAGGCAAGCATTTTGGAGCTTTCACCTAAATAACTACAGGTGGTGAGATAAGCTGCACAATATAATTGACCTTTCAGTATATTGTTGCACACACACCATCTATTTAGCAAATGCCCTTGTTATCAACAGCAGCCTTTTAAACTCACCTGAGCTAACAGGTATGTGAGCTGGTTACTCTGCTGCGCTTAAAATTTCTTTTTTGGTTTGCTACAATGCCTTTTCTGAAACGTTGTCTCCCTCTGCTGGAACACTGACTTCTTTCATTTAATGCCTGCAGACTATAAAAGAGAAACCAACCCAAAAAGTTTGGTTGATTAGTCTGTGGCATTCTTTTAAACTGTTGCTTATGGCGGTCTCTGTGAGCTTCTCAGTGACATTCAGCCATCCAGGTATCCCGCCTGCAGTAGACGGAATGTGGCAATGGAACGCTGGCTGCGCGTGTCATAATAGGCTCTGAGCCTTTATATACCTGCGCACAGCAGCAGCCACCTTCAGTCTGCTGCTGGACAGCCAGCAGCAGCAGCAGCAGGAGAGGTAATTAATCAGCAACCCTCCTGCTAAGGGTAGACAGCTGCTCGTTCCAACCCCCCCCCGCCTTAATTGGTTCTCCTCCCTTCCAACGGTGTTGAGGCGGGTGGGAACAGCCGGGGGTTGAGGGTACTGTGCTAAAAGAGGTGGAGTTATGCAGATCTAAAACGCGTGGATTGCAGCAGCAGCAAGCCGAAAAGTGCAGGCATGTGAGGGATCTAGAGGTTGACAGCATGTCTTCTTAACGGGAGTCCAGGTGGCCATCTCCACAAATGGACTTTTCAGAATCCTTGGGTGGCACCGTAGTCGGAAACCAATTCTGGTTATCGCTTCTCGGCCTTTTGGCTAAGATCAAGTGTAGTATCTGTTCTTATCAGTTTAATATCTGATACGTCCCCTATCTGGGGACCATATATTAAATGGATTTTTAGAACAGGGAGATGGAAAAAGAGCTTGCTCTGTCCACTCCACGCATTGACCTAGTATTGCAGTATCTCCAGGACCGGTGCACCCCTTCTTTAATGCAATTTCTAAATTCAGAAAGAATTGAATTCAATGCTTTTTGTTCATTTTGCTTGTTTGTCGGATTTTGGGATGGACTCTTTGGCTTTGCTTTTCTTCTCCTCATTGGATTTTTCATGTTAAAAGTTGCAGAAGCCAGATGACAAGCTCATTTTGGTTCAACTTCAGCAACTGTGCATTGCATTGCCATGTAATGTAATGTAATGCAATGCTATCTATCTAGCTCTCCCTCTATACTTCCTTTTGGATAAACAGACATATTAGGCAAGCATTTTGGAGCTTTCACCTAAATAACTACAGGTGGTGAGATAAGCTGCACAATATAATTGACCTTTCAGTATATTGTTGCACACACACCATCTATTTAGCAAATGCCCTTGTTATCAACAGCAGCCTTTTAAACTCACCTGAGCTAACAGGTATGTGAGCTGGTTACTCTGCTGCGCTTAAAATTTCTTTTTTGGTTTGCTACAATGCCTTTTCTGAAACGTTGTCTCCCTCTGCTGGAACACTGACTTCTTTCATTTAATGCCTGCAGACTATAAAAGAGAAACCAACCCAAAAAGTTTGGTTGATTAGTCTGTGACATTCTTTTAAACTGTTGCTTATGGTGGTCTCTGTGAGCTTCTCAGTGACATTCAGCCATCCAGGTATCCCGCCTGCAGTAGACGGAATGTGGCAATGGAACGCTGGCTGCGCGTGTCATAATAGGCTCTGAGCCTTTATATACCTGCGCACAGCAGCAGCCACCTTCAGTCTGCTGCTGGACAGCCAGCAGCAGCAGCAGCAGGAGAGGTAATTAACCCCTTAAGCCCCGCGGGTGGTTTGCACGTTAATGACCGGGCCAATTTTTACAATTCTGACCACTGTCACTTTATGAGGTAATTACTCTCGAACGCTTCAACGGATCCCCCTGATTCTGAGATTGTTTTTTCGTGACATATTGTACTTCATGATTGTGGAAAAATTTCTTCGATATCACTTGCGTTTATTTGTGAAAAAAACAGAAATTTGGTGAAAATTTTGAAAATTTTGCAATTTTCAAAATTTGAATTTTTAAGCCCTGAAATCAGAGCGATATGTCACACAAAAGAGTTAATAAATAACATTTCCCACATGTCTACTTTACATCAGCACAATTTTGGAACCAAAATTTTTTTTTGTTAGGGAGCTATAAGGGTTAAAAGTTGACCAGCGATTTCTCATTTTTCCAACAAAATTTACAAAACCATTTTTTTAGGGACCACATCACATTTGAAGTCACTTTGAGAGGTCTTTATGACAGAAAATACCCAAAAGTGACACCATTCTAAAAACTGCACCCCTCAAGGTGCTCAAAACCACATTCAAGAACTTTATTAACCCTTCAGGTGCTTCACAGGAATTTTTTGAATGTGGAAGAAAAAAATGAACATTTAACTTTTTTCACAAAAATGTTAATTTAGACCCAATTTTTTTTATTTTCACAGGGGTAACAAGAAAAAATGGACCCCAAAATTTGTTGTGCAATTTCCCCTGGGCACGCAGATACCCAATATTTGGGGAAAAAATACTGTTTGGGCGCACGGCAGGGCTCGGAAGGGAAGGAGCGCTATTTGACTTTTTGATTGTAAAATTTGCTTGAATAATTAGTGGACGCCATGTTGTGTTTGGAGAGCCCATGTGTGCCCAAACTTTGGAGCTCCCCCACAAGTGACCCCATTTTGGAAACTAGACCCCCCAAGGCACCTTTCTAGATGCATAGTGAGCACTTGGAACCCCCAGGTGCTTCACAAATTGATTCGTAACAATGAAAAAGTGAAAAAAAAAACACTTTTTCATTTTTATGAATCAATTTGTGAAGCACCTGAGTGTTCCAAGTGCTCACAATGCATCTAGATAGGTGCCTTGGGGGGTCTAGTTTCCAAAATGGGGTCACTTGTGGGGGAGCTCCAATGTTTGGGCACACAGCGGCTCTCCAAACGCAACATGGTGTCGCTAACAATTTGAGCCGATTTTCCGTTAAATTTGTTAGAGGACACCATGTTGCATTTAGAGAGTCCCTGTGTGCCCAAACATTGGAGCTCCCCCACAAGTGACCCCATTTTGGAAACTAGACCCCCCAAGGCACCTATCTAGATGCATAGTGAGCACTTGGAACCCCCAGGTGCTTCACAAATTGATTCGTAACAATGAAAAAGTGAAAAAAAAAACACTTTTTCATTTGTATGAATCAATTTGTGAAGCACCTGAGGGTTCCAAGTGCTCACTATGCATCTAGATAGGTGCCTTGGGTGGTCTAGTTTCCAAAATGGGGTCACTTGTGGCGGAGCTCCAATATTTGGGCACACAGCGGCTCTCTAAATGCAACATGGTGTCCGCTAACAAATTTAACGCAAAATTGGCTCAAATTGTTAGCGACACCATGTTGCGTTTGGAGAGCTGCTGTGTGCCCAAACATTGGAGCTCCCCCACAAGTGACCCCATTTTGGAAACTAGACCCCCCAAGGCACCTATCTAGATGCATAGTGAGCACTTGGAACCCCCAGGTGCTTCACAAATTGATTCGTAACAATGAAAAAGTGAAAAAAAAAACACTTTTTCATTTTTATGAATCAATTTGTGAAGCACCTGGGGGTTCCAACTGCTCACTATGCATCTAGATAGGTGCCTTGGGGAGTCTAGTTTCCAAAATGGGGTCACTTGTGGGAGAGCTCCAATGTTTGGGCACACAGGGACTCTCTAAATGCAACATGGTATCCGCTAACAAATTGAATGGAAAATCGGCTCAAATTGTTAGCGGACACCACATTGCGTTTGGAGAGCTTCTCTGTGCCCAAACTTTGGAGCTCCCCCACAAGTGACCCCATTTTGGAAACTAGACCCCCCAAGGCACCTTTCTAGATGCATAGTGAGCACTTGGAACCCCCAGGTGCTTCACAAATTGATTCGTAATAATGAAAAAGTGAAAAAAAAAACACTTTTTCATTTTTACGAATCAATTTGTGAAGCACCTAGGGGTTCCAAGTGCTCACTATGCATCTAGATAGGTGCCTTGGGGGGTCTAGTTTCCAAAATGGGGTCACTTGTGGGGGAGCTCCAATGTTTGGGCACACAGGGACTCTCTAAATGCAACATGGTATCCGCTAACAAATTGAATGGAAAATCGGCTCAAATTGTTAGCGGACGCCACATTGCATTTGGAGAGCCCCTCTGTGCCCAAACTTTGGAGCTCCCCCACAAGTGACCCCATTTTGGAAACTAGACCCCCCAAGGCACCTTTCTAGATGCATAGTGAGCACTTGGAACCCCCAGGTGCTTCACAAATTGATTCGTAATAATGAAAAAGTGAAAAAAAAAACACTTTTTCATTTTTACGAATTAATTTGTGAAGCACCTAGGGGTTCCAAGTGCTCACTATGCATCTAGATAGGTGCCTTGGGGGGTCTAGTTTCCAAAATGGGGTCACTTGTGGGGGAGCTCCAATGTTTGGCCACACAGGGACTCTCTAAATGCAACATGGTATCCGCTAACAAATTGAATGGAAAATCGGCTCAAATTGTTAGCGGACGCCACATTGCGTTTGGAGAGCCCCTCTGTGCCCAAACTTTGGAGCTCCCCCACAAGTGACCCCATTTTGGAAACTAGACCCCCCAAGGCACCTTTCTAGATGCATAGTGAGCACTTGGAACCCCCAGGTGCTTCACAAATTGATTCGTAATAATGAAAAAGTGAAAAAAAAAAACACTTTTTCATTTTTACGAATTAATTTGTGAAGCACCTAGGGGTTCCAAGTGCTCACTATGCATCTAGATAGGTGCCTTGGGGGGTCTAGTTTCCAAAATGGGGTCACTTGTGGAGGAGCTCCAATGTTTGGGCACACAGGGACTCTCCAAATGCAACATGATATCCGCTAACAATTTGAGCCGACAATTTGTTAGCGGATATCATGTTGCATTTGGAGAGTCCCTGTGTGCCCAAACATTGGAGCTCCCCCACAAGTGACCCCATTTTGGAAACTAGACCCCCCAAGGCACCTATCTAGATTCATAGTGAGCACTTGGAACTCCAGGTGCTTCACAAATTGATTCATAAAAATGAAAAAGTGTTTTTTTTTTCACTTTTTCATTTTTACGAATCAATTTGTGAAGCACCTGGGGGTTCCAAGTGCTCACTATGCATCTAGAAAGGTGCCTTGGGGGGTCTAGTTTCCAAAATGGGGTCACTTGTGGGGGAGCTCCAAAGTTTGGGCACAGAGGGGCTCTCCAAACGCAATGTGGTGTCCGCTAACAATTTGAGCCGATTTTCCATTTAATTTGTTAGCGGATACCATGTTGCATTTAGAGAGTCCCTGTGTGCCCAAACATTGGAGCTCCCCCACAAGTGACCCCATTTTGGAAACTAGACCCCCCAAGGCACCTATCTAGATTCATAGTGAGCACTTGGAACCCCAGGTGCTTCACAAATTGATTCATAAAAATGAAAAAGTGTTTTTTTTTTCACTTTTTCATTTTTACGAATCAATTTGTGAAGCACCTGGGGGTTCCAAGTGCTCACTATGCATCTAGAAAGGTGCCTTGGGGGGTCTAGTTTCCAAAATGGGGTCACTTGTGGGGGAGCTCCAAAGTTTGGGCACAGAGGGGCTCTCCAAACGCAATGTGGTGTCCGCTAACAATTTGAGCCGATTTTCCATTCAATTTGTTAGCGGACACCATGTCGCGTTTGGAGAGCCCGTGATGTGCCTAAACAGTGGAGCTCCCCCACAAGTGTCCCCATTTTGGAAACTATACCCCTCAAAGATTTTATTAAGGTGTATAGTGAACATTTTGAACCCAGAGGTACGGCACATTATTTGTTTACATTAGGTCATCATATTGAATAAGTTTTCATTATTCTTGAGCGCAAGTGCTCGCTACTTGAGTTTGCATCGGGTACTCAGGTATGCACCATGTACAGCGTGTGCTCGAGTGACATGCTCGAGTCCCTGCTCCGCATGTTTCACGGTTATTAGACACCCAAAAAAAAACATGCGGGGATCGCTCGTGCATATCAGGCAATCCCCGTAAAGTTTTTTGGCCGCGAAGCATATGGGGCAGAGACTCGAGCATGTCACTCAAATACCCACGATACTAAATGCATACCAGAGCACCCGATGCAAACTCAAGTAGCGAGCACTTGCTCTCAACACTAGTCGCCATATCGTCATCTTTTTTTCTTACTTTTGAAAAAAATCCCAACCCCAGCCCTAACCCTAGCACAACCCTAGCCCCAGCACAACCCTAGCCCCAGCACAACCCTAGCCCCAGCACAACCCTAGCCCCAGCACAACCCTAGCCCCAAACCCAGCCCTAACCCTAGCCCAATCCTAACTCAAGAGTTTATTTTTGACGCCGTTCCTTGTGCGGTATAAGTGATTAGACGACTTTATTCTTCGGGTCGGTGTGATTACAGCAATGCCAGAATCATATGGGGTTTTTATGACTGACAGCTGTCACACACTAAAAGACGCATTTTTTGTAAAATCTAGTTTTTGCATCGCCATATTTTGAGAGCTATAATTTTTCCAAATTTTGGCAGACAGTCATGTGACGGCTCGTTTTTTGCGGGATGACTTGACGTTGTTATTGGTGCCATTTTCAGGCACGTGACATTTTTTGATCGCTTTCTATTCCGATTTTTGGGAGGCAGAATAAACAAAAACCAACAATTCAGGAATTGTTTTTTTTTTTTTTTTTTTATTCTGTTCCGCGTGTGGTAAAATTGATGAGGCAGCTTTACTCTTCGGGTCAGTACGTTTACAGCGGTACCACATTTGTATAATTTTTCTATGTTTTGGCGCTTATACACAATAAAAGCTATTTTATAGAAAAAAATATTTTTTAGTATCGCTTTATTCTGAGAGCTATAACTTTTTTATTTTTTGGCTGATGGAGCTATATGGCGGCTTGTTTTTTGCGGGACGAGATGACGTTTTCAGCGGTATCATTTTTATTTATATGCGTCTTTTTGATCGCGTGTTATTCCACTTTTTGTTTGGCAGTATGGTGATAAAGCATTGTTTTTTGCTTGTTTTTTTTTTTTTTTTTTTATCGTGTTCACTGAAGGGGTTAACTAGTGGGACAGTTTTATAGGTCAGGTTGTTCCGGACGCGGCGATACCAAATATGTGTACTTTTATTGTTTTTTTTTTATTTTTTTTATAATAATATTTATTGATGGGTACATTATATTTTTATTTTTGGTGTATTATTTTTTTTATTTTTTTATAATATTTTTGCACATTTTTTTTTTTTTTTTTTTTCCACTTTCACACAGTTTATACACTTTATTACTTTGTCCCACTCTGGGACTTTCACTTTTTTTTTTCTGATCGCCTGCATGGCACAGGAATGGAGCACCATCCCTATGCCATGAAGGCTGTCAGAAGTGCACAGTGTGAAGATTGCTTGGAGATGCACTGCGCATGTCCAAGCAATCTTCCTGCTCTCTGGTGACCCGGATGTTGTCATGACGACATCGGGTCGTCATGGCAACACCCGGGAAGCCTTTGCAGACTGCGCTGGAAGCCGGAAGAGGAGGTGAGTATCGGCGATCACCTCCCCTTGCCCCCGCAATGCCGCGATCGACTTCGATCGACTTCGATCGCGGCATCGCGGGGGTTAATGTGCTGGGAGCGGTGCGTGACCGCTCCCTGCACATAGTACCGGGTGTCAGCTATGACAATCAGCTGACACCCGGCGGCGATCGCGCCCGCACAGCCTGTGTGCGCGCGCGATCGCCATGACGTACTAATACGGGTCTGGCTCTTAAGTCCCAGGGCACAGACGCGTATTAGTACGTCAGATGTTATTAAGGGGTTAATCAGCAACCCTCCTGCTAAGGGTAGACAGCTGCTCGTTCCACCCCCCCCCGCCTTAATTGGTTCTCCTCCCTTCCAACGGTGTTGAGGCGGGTGGGAACAGCCGGGGGTTGAGGGTACTGTGCTAAAAGAGGTGGAGTTATGCAGATCTAAAACGCGTGGATTGCAGCAGCAGCAAGCCGAAAAGTGCAGGCATGTGAGGGATCTAGAGGTTGACAGCATGTCTTCTTAACGGGAGTCCAGGTGGCCATCTCCACAAATGGACTTTTCAGAATCCTTGGGTGGCACCGTAGTCGGAAACCAATTCTGGTTATCGCTTCTCGGCCTTTTGGCTAAGATCAAGTGTAGTATCTGTTCTTATCAGTTTAATATCTGATACGTCCCCTATCTGGGGACCATATATTAAATGGATTTTTAGAACAGGGAGATGGAAAAAGAGCTTGCTCTGTCCACTCCACGCATTGACCTGGTATTGCAGTATCTCCAGGACCGGTGCACCCCTTCTTTAATGCAGTTTCTAAAATCAGAAAGAATTGAATTCAATGCTTTTTGTTCATTTTGCTTGTTTGTCGGATTTTGGGATGGACTCTTTGGCTTTGCTTTTCTTCTCCTCATTGGATTTTTCATGTTAAAAGTTGCAGAAGCCAGATGACAAGCTCATTTTGGTTCAACTTCAGCAACTGTGCATTGCATTGCCATGTAATGTAATGTAATGCAATGCTATCTATCTAGCTCTCCCTCTATACTTCCTTTTGGATAAACAGACATATTAGGCAAGCATTTTGGAGCTTTCACCTAAATAACTACAGGTGGTGAGATAAGCTGCACAATATAATTGACCTTTCAGTATATTGTTGCACACACACCATCTATTTAGCAAATGCCCTTGTTATCAACAGCAGCCTTTTAAACTCACCTGAGCTAACAGGTATGTGAGCTGGTTACTCTGCTGCGCTTAAAATTTCTTTTTTGGTTTGCTACAATGCCTTTTCTGAAACGTTGTCTCCCTCTGCTGGAACACTGACTTCTTTCATTTAATGCCTGCAGACTATAAAAGAGAAACCAACCCAAAAAGTTTGGTTGATTAGTCAGTGGCATTCTTTTAAACTGTTGCTTATGGCGGTCTCTGTGAGCTTCTCAGTGACATTCAGCCATCCAGGTATCCCGCCTGCAGTAGACGGAATGTGGCAATGGAACGCTGGCTGCGCGTGTCATAATAGGCTCTGAGCCTTTATATACCTGCGCACAGCAGCAGCCACCTTCAGTCTGCTGCTGGACAGCCAGCAGCAGCAGCAGGAGAGGTAATTAATCAGCAACCCTCCTGCTAAGGGTAGACAGCTGCTCGTTCCACCCCCCCCCCGCCTTAATTGGTTCTCCTCCCTTCCAACGGTGTTGAGGCGGGTGGGAACAGCCGGGGGTTGAGGGTACTGTGCTAAAAGAGGTGGAGTTATGCAGATCTAAAACGCGTGGATTGCAGCAGCAGCAAGCCGAAAAGTGCAGGCATGTGAGGGATCTAGAGGATGACAGCATGTCTTCTTAACGGGAGTCCAGGTGGCCATCTCCACAAATGGACTTTTCAGAATCCTTGGGTGGCACCGTAGTCGGAAACCAATTCTGGTTATCGCTTCTCGGCCTTTTGGCTAAGATCAAGTGTAGTATCGGTTCTTATCAGTTTAATATCTGATACGTCCCCTATCTGGGGACCATATATTAAATGGATTTTTAGAAGAGGGAGATGGAAAAAGAGCTTGCTCTGTCCACTCCACGCATTGACCTGGTATTGCAGTATCTCCAGGACCGGTGCACCCCTTCTTTAATGCAGTTTCTAAAATCAGAAAGAATTGAATTCAATGCTTTTTGTTCATTTTGCTTGTTTGTCGGATTTTGGGATGGACTCTTTGGCTTTGCTTTTCTTCTCCTCATTGGATTTTTCATGTTAAAAGTTGCAGAAGCCAGATGACAAGCTCATTTTGGTTCAACTTCAGCAACTGTGCATTGCATTGCCATGTAATGTAATGTAATGCAATGCTATCTATCTAGCTCTCCCTCTATACTTCCTTTTGGATAAACAGACATATTAGGCAAGCATTTTGGAGCTTTCACCTAAATAACTACAGGTGGTGAGATAAGCTGCACAATATAATTGACCTTTCAGTATATTGTTGCACACACACCATCTATTTAGCAAATGCCCTTGTTATCAACAGCAGCCTTTTAAACTCAACTGAGCTAACAGGTATGTGAGCTGGTTACTCTGCTGCGCTTAAAATTTCTTTTTTGGTTTGCTACAATGCCTTTTCTGAAACGTTGTCTCCCTCTGCTGGAACACTGACTTCTTTCATTTAATGCCTGCAGACTATAAAAGAGAAACCAACCCAAAAAGTTTGGTTGATTAGTCTGGCATTCTTTTAAACTGTTGCTTATGGCGGTCTCTGTGAGCTTCTCAGTGACATTCAGCCATCCAGGTATCCCGCCTGCAGTAGACGGAATGTGGCAATGGAACGCTGGCTGCTCGTGTCATAATAGGCTCTGAGCCTTTATATACCTGCGCACAGCAGCAGCCACCTTCAGTCTGCTGCTGGACAGCCAGCAGCAGCAGCAGGAGAGGTAATTAATCAGCAACCCTCCTGCTAAGGGTAGACAGCTGCTCGTTCCACCCCCCCCCCCCGCCTTAATTGGTTCTCCTCCCTTCCAACGGTGTTGAGGCGGGTGGGAACAGCCGGGGGTTGAGGGTACTGTGCTAAAAGAGGTGGAGTTATGCAGATCTAAAACGCGTGGATTGCAGCAGCAGCAAGCCGAAAAGTGCAGGCATGTGAGGGATCTAGAGGTTGACAGCATGTCTTCTTAACGGGAGTCCAGGTGGCCATCTCCACAAATGGACTTTTCAGAATCCTTGGGTGGCACCGTAGTCGGAAACCAATTCTGGTTATCGCTTCTCGGCCTTTTGGCTAAGATCAAGTGTAGTATCTGTTCTTATCAGTTTAATATCTGATACGTCCCCTATCTGGGGACCATATATTAAATGGATTTTTAGAACAGGGAGATGGAAAAAGAGCTTGCTCTGTCCACTCCACGCATTGACCTGGTATTGCAGTATCTCCAGGACCGGTGCACCCCTTCTTTAATGCAGTTTCTAAAATCAGAAAGAATTGAATTCAATGCTTTTTGTTCATTTTGCTTGTTTGTCGGATTTTGGGATGGACTCTTTGGCTTTGCTTTTCTTCTCCTCATTGGATTTTTCATGTTAAAAGTTGCAGAAGCCAGATAACAAGCTCATTTTGGTTCAACTTCAGCAACTGTGCATTGCATTGCCATGTAATGTAATGTAATGCAATGCTATCTATCTAGCTCTCCCTCTATACTTCCTTTTGGATAAACAGACATATTAGGCAAGCATTTTGGAGCTTTCACCTAAATAACTACAGGTGGTGAGATAAGCTGCACAATATAATTGACCTTTCAGTATATTGTTGCACACACACCATCTATTTAGCAAATGCCCTTGTTATCAACAGCAGCCTTTTAAACTCACCTGAGCTAACAGGTATGTGAGCTGGTTACTCTGCTGCGCTTAAAATTTCTTTTTTGGTTTGCTACAATGCCTTTTCTGAAACGTTGTCTCCCTCTGCTGGAACACTGACTTCTTTCATTTAATGCCTGCAGACTATAAAAGAGAAACCAACCCAAAAAGTTTGGTTGATTAGTCAGTGGCATTCTTTTAAACTGTTGCTTATGGCGGTCTCTGTGAGCTTCTCAGTGACATTCAGCCATCCAGGTATCCCGCCTGCAGTAGACGGAATGTGGCAATGGAACGCTGGCTGCGCGTGTCATAATAGGCTCTGAGCCTTTATATACCTGCGCACAGCAGCAGCCACCTTCAGTCTGCTGCTGGACAGCCAGCAGCAGCAGCAGGAGAGGTAATTAATCAGCAACCCTCCTGCTAAGGGTAGACAGCTGCTCGTTCCACCCCCCCCCCCGCCTTAATTGGTTCTCCTCCCTTCCAACGGTGTTGAGGCGGGTGGGAACAGCCGGGGGTTGAGGGTACTGTGCTAAAAGAGGTGGAGTTATGCAGATCTAAAACGCGTGGATTGCAGCAGCAGCAAGCCGAAAAGTGCAGGCATGTGAGGGATCTAGAGGTTGACAGCATGTCTTCTTAACGGGAGTCCAGGTGGCCATCTCCACAAATGGACTTTTCAGAATCCTTGGGTGGCACCGTAGTCGGAAACCAATTCTGGTTATCGCTTCTCGGCCTTTTGGCTAAGATCAAGTGTAGTATCGGTTCTTATCAGTTTAATATCTGATACGTCCCCTATCTGGGGACCATATATTAAATGGATTTTTAGAACAGGGAGATGGAAAAAGAGCTTGCTCTGTCCACTCCACGCATTGACCTGGTATTGCAGTATCTCCAGGACCGGTGCACCCCTTCTTTAATGCAGTTTCTAAAATCAGAAAGAATTGAATTCAATGCTTTTTGTTCATTTTGCTTGTTTGTCGGATTTTGGGATGGACTCTTTGGCTTTGCTTTTCTTCTCCTCATTGGATTTTTCATGTTAAAAGTTGCAGAAGCCAGATGACAAGCTCATTTTGGTTCAACTTCAGCAACTGTGCATTGCATTGCCATGTAATGTAATGTAATGCAATGCTATCTATCTAGCTCTCCCTCTATACTTCCTTTTGGATAAACAGACATATTAGGCAAGCATTTTGGAGCTTTCACCTAAATAACTACAGGTGGTGAGATAAGCTGCACAATATAATTGACCTTTCAGTATATTGTTGCACACACACCATCTATTTAGCAAATGCCCTTGTTATCAACAGCAGCCTTTTAAACTCACCTGAGCTAACAGGTATGTGAGCTGGTTACTCTGCTGCGCTTAAAATTTCTTTTTTGGTTTGCTACAATGCCTTTTCTGAAACGTTGTGTCCCTCTGCTGGAACACTGACTTCTTTCATTTAATGCCTGCAGACTATAAAAGAGAAACCAACCCAAAAAGTTTGGTTGATTAGTCTGTGGCATTCTTTTAAACTGTTGCTTATGGCGGTCTCTGTGAGCTTCTCAGTGACATTCAGCCATCCAGGTATCCCGCCTGCAGTAGACGGAATGTGGCAATGGAACGCTGGCTGCTCGTGTCATAATAGGCTCTGAGCCTTTATATACCTGCGCACAGCAGCAGCCACCTTCAGTCTGCTGCTGGACAGCCAGCAGCAGCAGCAGCAGGAGAGGTAATTAATCAGCAACCCTCCTGCTAAGGGTAGACAGCTGCTCGTTCCACCCCCCCCCCCCGCCTTAATTGGTTCTCCTCCCTTCCAACGGTGTTGAGGCGGGTGGGAACAGCCGGGGGTTGAGGGTACTGTGCTAAAAGAGGTGGAGTTATGCAGATCTAAAACGCGTGGATTGCAGCAGCAGCAAGCCGAAAAGTGCAGGCATGTGAGGGATCTAGAGGTTGACAGCATGTCTTCTTAACGGGAGTCCAGGTGGCCATCTCCACAAATGGACTTTTCAGAATCCTTGGGTGGCACCGTAGTCGGAAACCAATTCTGGTTATCGCTTCTCGGCCTTTTGGCTAAGATCAAGTGTAGTATCTGTTCTTATCAGTTTAATATCTGATACGTCCCCTATCTGGGGACCATATATTAAATGGATTTTTAGAACAGGGAGATGGAAAAAGAGCTTGCTCTGTCCACTCCACGCATTGACCTGGTATTGCAGTATCTCCAGGACCGGTGCACCCCTTCTTTAATGCAGTTTCTAAAATCAGAAAGAATTGAATTCAATGCTTTTTGTTCATTTTGCTTGTTTGTCGGATTTTGGGATGGACTCTTTGGCTTTGCTTTTCTTCTCCTCATTGGATTTTTCATGTTAAAAGTTGCAGAAGCCAGATGACAAGCTCATTTTGGTTCAACTTCAGCAACTGTGCATTGCATTGCCATGTAATGTAATGTAATGCAATGCTATCTATCTAGCTCTCCCTCTATACTTCCTTTTGGATAAACAGACATATTAGGCAAGCATTTTGGAGCTTTCACCTAAATAACTACAGGTGGTGAGATAAGCTGCACAATATAATTGACCTTTCAGTATATTGTTGCACACACACCATCTATTTAGCAAATGCCCTTGTTATCAACAGCAGCCTTTTAAACTCACCTGAGCTAACAGGTATGTGAGCTGGTTACTCTGCTGCGCTTAAAATTTCTTTTTTGGTTTGCTACAATGCCTTTTCTGAAACGTTGTCTCCCTCTGCTGGAACACTGACTTCTTTCATTTAATGCCTGCAGACTATAAAAGAGAAACCAACCCAAAAAGTTTGGTTGATTAGTCTGTGGCATTCTTTTAAACTGTTGCTTATGGCGGTCTCTGTGAGCTTCTCAGTGACATTCAGCCATCCAGGTATCCCGCCTGCAGTAGACGGAATGTGGCAATGGAACGCTGGCTGCGCGTGTCATAATAGGCTCTGAGCCTTTATATACCTGCGCACAGCAGCAGCCACCTTCAGTCTGCTGCTGGACAGCCAGCAGCAGCAGCAGCAGGAGAGGTAATTAATCAGCAACCCTCCTGCTAAGGGTAGACAGCTGCTCGTTCCACCCCCCCCCCCGCCTTAATTGGTTCTCCTCCCTTCCAACGGTGTTGAGGCGGGTGGGAACAGCCGGGGGTTGAGGGTACTGTGCTAAAAGAGGTGGAGTTATGCAGATCTAAAACGCGTGGATTGCAGCAGCAGCAAGCCGAAAAGTGCAGGCATGTGAGGGATCTAGAGGTTGACAGCATGTCTTCTTAACGGGAGTCCAGGTGGCCATCTCCACAAATGGACTTTTCAGAATCCTTGGGTGGCACCGTAGTCGGAAACCAATTCTGGTTATCGCTTCTCGGCCTTTTGGCTAAGATCAAGTGTAGTATCTGTTCTTATCAGTTTAATATCTGATACGTCCCCTATCTGGGGACCATATATTAAATGGATTTTTAGAACAGGGAGATGGAAAAAGAGCTTGCTCTGTCCACTCCACGCATTGACCTGGTATTGCAGTATCTCCAGGACCGGTGCACCCCTTCTTTAATGCAGTTTCTAAAATCAGAAAGAATTGAATTCAATGCTTTTTGTTCATTTTGCTTGTTTGTCGGATTTTGGGATGGACTCTTTGGCTTTGCTTTTCTTCTCCTCATTGGATTTTTCATGTTAAAAGTTGCAGAAGCCAGATGACAAGCTCATTTTGGTTCAACTTCAGCAACTGTGCATTGCATTGCCATGTAATGTAATGTAATGCAATGCTATCTATCTAGCTCTCCCTCTATACTTCCTTTTGGATAAACAGACATATTAGGCAAGCATTTTGGAGCTTTCACCTAAATAACTACAGGTGGTGAGATAAGCTGCACAATATAATTGACCTTTCAGTATATTGTTGCACACACACCATCTATTTAGCAAATGCCCTTGTTATCAACAGCAGCCTTTTAAACTCACCTGAGCTAACAGGTATGTGAGCTGGTTACTCTGCTGCGCTTAAAATTTCTTTTTTGGTTTGCTACAATGCCTTTTCTGAAACGTTGTCTCCCTCTGCTGGAACACTGACTTCTTTCATTTAATGCCTGCAGACTATAAAAGAGAAACCAACCCAAAAAGTTTGGTTGATTAGTCTGTGGCATTCTTTTAAACTGTTGCTTATGGCGGTCTCTGTGAGCTTCTCAGTGACATTCAGCCATCCAGGTATCCCGCCTGCAGTAGACGGAATGTGGCAATGGAACGCTGGCTGCGCGTGTCATAATAGGCTCTGAGCCTTTATATACCTGCGCACAGCAGCAG
Source organism: Phyllobates terribilis (assembly GCF_046119375.1). Lineage (NCBI taxonomy): Eukaryota > Metazoa > Chordata > Amphibia > Anura > Dendrobatidae > Phyllobates > Phyllobates terribilis. The sequence continues at coordinate 7,458,307 of NW_027362800.1, read as the reverse complement.
CCACCTTCAGTCTGCTGCTGGACAGCCAGCAGCAGCAGCAGCAGGAGAGGTAATTAATCAGCAACCCTCCTGCTAAGGGTAGACAGCTGCTCGTTCCACCCCCCCCCCGCCTTAATTGGTTCTCCTCCCTTCCAACGGTGTTGAGGCGGGTGGGAACAGCCGGGGGTTGAGGGTACTGTGCTAAAAGAGGTGGAGTTATGCAGATCTAAAACGCGTGGATTGCAGCAGCAGCAAGCCGAAAAGTGCAGGCATGTGAGGGATCTAGAGGTTGACAGCATGTCTTCTTAACGGGAGTCCAGGTGGCCATCTCCACAAATGGACTTTTCAGAATCCTTGGGTGGCACCGTAGTCGGAAACCAATTCTGGTTATCGCTTCTCGGCCTTTTTGCTAAGATCAAGTGTAGTATCTGTTCTTATCAGTTTAATATCTGATACGTCCCCTATCTGGGGACCATATATTAAATGGATTTTTAGAACAGGGAGATGGAAAAAGAGCTTGCTCTGTCCACTCCACGCATTGACCTGGTATTGCAGTATCTCCAGGACCGGTGCACCCCTTCTTTAATGCAGTTTCTAAAATCAGAAAGAATTGAATTCAATGCTTTTTGTTCATTTTGCTTGTTTGTCGGATTTTGGGATGGACTCTTTGGCTTTGCTTTTCTTCTCCTCATTGGATTTTTCATGTTAAAAGTTGCAGAAGCCAGATGACAAGCTCATTTTGGTTCAACTTCAGCAACTGTGCATTGCATTGCCATGTAATGTAATGTAATGCAATGCTATCTATCTAGCTCTCCCTCTATACTTCCTTTTGGATAAACAGACATATTAGGCAAGCATTTTGGAGCTTTCACCTAAATAACTACAGGTGGTGAGATAAGCTGCACAATATAATTGACCTTTCAGTATATTGTTGCACACACACCATCTATTTAGCAAATGCCCTTGTTATCAACAGCAGCCTTTTAAACTCACCTGAGCTAACAGGTATGTGAGCTGGTTACTCTGCTGCGCTTAAAATTTCTTTTTTGGTTTGCTACAATGCCTTTTCTGAAACGTTGTCTCCCTCTGCTGGAACACTGACTTCTTTCATTTAATGCCTGCAGACTATAAAAGAGAAACCAACCCAAAAAGTTTGGTTGATTAGTCTGGCATTCTTTTAAACTGTTGCTTATGGCGGTCTCTGTGAGCTTCTCAGTGACATTCAGCCATCCAGGTATCCCGCCTGCAGTAGACGGAATGTGGCAATGGAACGCTGGCTGCTCGTGTCATAATAGGCTCTGAGCCTTTATATACCTGCGCACAGCAGCAGCCACCTTCAGTCTGCTGCTGGACAGCCAGCAGCAGCAGCAGGAGAGGTAATTAATCAGCAACCCTCCTGCTAAGGGTAGACAGCTGCTCGTTCCACCCCCCCCCCCGCCTTAATTGGTTCTCCTCCCTTCCAACGGTGTTGAGGCGGGTGGGAACAGCCGGGGGTTGAGGGTACTGTGCTAAAAGAGGTGGAGTTATGCAGATCTAAAACGCGTGGATTGCAGCAGCAGCAAGCCGAAAAGTGCAGGCATGTGAGGGATCTAGAGGTTGACAGCATGTCTTCTTAACGGGAGTCCAGGTGGCCATCTCCACAAATGGACTTTTCAGAATCCTTGGGTGGCACCGTAGTCGGAAACCAATTCTGGTTATCGCTTCTCGGCCTTTTGGCTAAGATCAAGTGTAGTATCTGTTCTTATCAGTTTAATATCTGATACGTCCCCTATCTGGGGACCATATATTAAATGGATTTTTAGAACAGGGAGATGGAAAAAGAGCTTGCTCTGTCCACTCCACGCATTGACCTGGTATTGCAGTATCTCCAGGACCGGTGCACCCCTTCTTTAATGCAGTTTCTAAAATCAGAAAGAATTGAATTCAATGCTTTTTGTTCATTTTGCTTGTTTGTCGGATTTTGGGATGGACTCTTTGGCTTTGCTTTTCTTCTCCTCATTGGATTTTTCATGTTAAAAGTTGCAGAAGCCAGATAACAAGCTCATTTTGGTTCAACTTCAGCAACTGTGCATTGCATTGCCATGTAATGTAATGTAATGCAATGCTATCTATCTAGCTCTCCCTCTATACTTCCTTTTGGATAAACAGACATATTAGGCAAGCATTTTGGAGCTTTCACCTAAATAACTACAGGTGGTGAGATAAGCTGCACAATATAATTGACCTTTCAGTATATTGTTGCACACACACCATCTATTTAGCAAATGCCCTTGTTATCAACAGCAGCCTTTTAAACTCACCTGAGCTAACAGGTATGTGAGCTGGTTACTCTGCTGCGCTTAAAATTTCTTTTTTGGTTTGCTACAATGCCTTTTCTGAAACGTTGTCTCCCTCTGCTGGAACACTGACTTCTTTCATTTAATGCCTGCAGACTATAAAAGAGAAACCAACCCAAAAAGTTTGGTTGATTAGTCAGTGGCATTCTTTTAAACTGTTGCTTATGGCGGTCTCTGTGAGCTTCTCAGTGACATTCAGCCATCCAGGTATCCCGCCTGCAGTAGACGGAATGTGGCAATGGAACGCTGGCTGCGCGTGTCATAATAGGCTCTGAGCCTTTATATACCTGCGCACAGCAGCAGCCACCTTCAGTCTGCTGCTGGACAGCCAGCAGCAGCAGCAGGAGAGGTAATTAATCAGCAACCCTCCTGCTAAGGGTAGACAGCTGCTCGTTCCACCCCCCCCCCCGCCTTAATTGGTTCTCCTCCCTTCCAACGGTGTTGAGGCGGGTGGGAACAGCCGGGGGTTGAGGGTACTGTGCTAAAAGAGGTGGAGTTATGCAGATCTAAAACGCGTGGATTGCAGCAGCAGCAAGCCGAAAAGTGCAGGCATGTGAGGGATCTAGAGGTTGACAGCATGTCTTCTTAACGGGAGTCCAGGTGGCCATCTCCACAAATGGACTTTTCAGAATCCTTGGGTGGCACCGTAGTCGGAAACCAATTCTGGTTATCGCTTCTCGGCCTTTTGGCTAAGATCAAGTGTAGTATCGGTTCTTATCAGTTTAATATCTGATACGTCCCCTATCTGGGGACCATATATTAAATGGATTTTTAGAACAGGGAGATGGAAAAAGAGCTTGCTCTGTCCACTCCACGCATTGACCTGGTATTGCAGTATCTCCAGGACCGGTGCACCCCTTCTTTAATGCAGTTTCTAAAATCAGAAAGAATTGAATTCAATGCTTTTTGTTCATTTTGCTTGTTTGTCGGATTTTGGGATGGACTCTTTGGCTTTGCTTTTCTTCTCCTCATTGGATTTTTCATGTTAAAAGTTGCAGAAGCCAGATGACAAGCTCATTTTGGTTCAACTTCAGCAACTGTGCATTGCATTGCCATGTAATGTAATGTAATGCAATGCTATCTATCTAGCTCTCCCTCTATACTTCCTTTTGGATAAACAGACATATTAGGCAAGCATTTTGGAGCTTTCACCTAAATAACTACAGGTGGTGAGATAAGCTGCACAATATAATTGACCTTTCAGTATATTGTTGCACACACACCATCTATTTAGCAAATGCCCTTGTTATCAACAGCAGCCTTTTAAACTCACCTGAGCTAACAGGTATGTGAGCTGGTTACTCTGCTGCGCTTAAAATTTCTTTTTTGGTTTGCTACAATGCCTTTTCTGAAACGTTGTGTCCCTCTGCTGGAACACTGACTTCTTTCATTTAATGCCTGCAGACTATAAAAGAGAAACCAACCCAAAAAGTTTGGTTGATTAGTCTGTGGCATTCTTTTAAACTGTTGCTTATGGCGGTCTCTGTGAGCTTCTCAGTGACATTCAGCCATCCAGGTATCCCGCCTGCAGTAGACGGAATGTGGCAATGGAACGCTGGCTGCTCGTGTCATAATAGGCTCTGAGCCTTTATATACCTGCGCACAGCAGCAGCCACCTTCAGTCTGCTGCTGGACAGCCAGCAGCAGCAGCAGCAGGAGAGGTAATTAATCAGCAACCCTCCTGCTAAGGGTAGACAGCTGCTCGTTCCACCCCCCCCCCCCGCCTTAATTGGTTCTCCTCCCTTCCAACGGTGTTGAGGCGGGTGGGAACAGCCGGGGGTTGAGGGTACTGTGCTAAAAGAGGTGGAGTTATGCAGATCTAAAACGCGTGGATTGCAGCAGCAGCAAGCCGAAAAGTGCAGGCATGTGAGGGATCTAGAGGTTGACAGCATGTCTTCTTAACGGGAGTCCAGGTGGCCATCTCCACAAATGGACTTTTCAGAATCCTTGGGTGGCACCGTAGTCGGAAACCAATTCTGGTTATCGCTTCTCGGCCTTTTGGCTAAGATCAAGTGTAGTATCTGTTCTTATCAGTTTAATATCTGATACGTCCCCTATCTGGGGACCATATATTAAATGGATTTTTAGAACAGGGAGATGGAAAAAGAGCTTGCTCTGTCCACTCCACGCATTGACCTGGTATTGCAGTATCTCCAGGACCGGTGCACCCCTTCTTTAATGCAGTTTCTAAAATCAGAAAGAATTGAATTCAATGCTTTTTGTTCATTTTGCTTGTTTGTCGGATTTTGGGATGGACTCTTTGGCTTTGCTTTTCTTCTCCTCATTGGATTTTTCATGTTAAAAGTTGCAGAAGCCAGATGACAAGCTCATTTTGGTTCAACTTCAGCAACTGTGCATTGCATTGCCATGTAATGTAATGTAATGCAATGCTATCTATCTAGCTCTCCCTCTATACTTCCTTTTGGATAAACAGACATATTAGGCAAGCATTTTGGAGCTTTCACCTAAATAACTACAGGTGGTGAGATAAGCTGCACAATATAATTGACCTTTCAGTATATTGTTGCACACACACCATCTATTTAGCAAATGCCCTTGTTATCAACAGCAGCCTTTTAAACTCACCTGAGCTAACAGGTATGTGAGCTGGTTACTCTGCTGCGCTTAAAATTTCTTTTTTGGTTTGCTACAATGCCTTTTCTGAAACGTTGTCTCCCTCTGCTGGAACACTGACTTCTTTCATTTAATGCCTGCAGACTATAAAAGAGAAACCAACCCAAAAAGTTTGGTTGATTAGTCTGTGGCATTCTTTTAAACTGTTGCTTATGGCGGTCTCTGTGAGCTTCTCAGTGACATTCAGCCATCCAGGTATCCCGCCTGCAGTAGACGGAATGTGGCAATGGAACGCTGGCTGCGCGTGTCATAATAGGCTCTGAGCCTTTATATACCTGCGCACAGCAGCAGCCACCTTCAGTCTGCTGCTGGACAGCCAGCAGCAGCAGCAGCAGGAGAGGTAATTAATCAGCAACCCTCCTGCTAAGGGTAGACAGCTGCTCGTTCCACCCCCCCCCCCGCCTTAATTGGTTCTCCTCCCTTCCAACGGTGTTGAGGCGGGTGGGAACAGCCGGGGGTTGAGGGTACTGTGCTAAAAGAGGTGGAGTTATGCAGATCTAAAACGCGTGGATTGCAGCAGCAGCAAGCCGAAAAGTGCAGGCATGTGAGGGATCTAGAGGTTGACAGCATGTCTTCTTAACGGGAGTCCAGGTGGCCATCTCCACAAATGGACTTTTCAGAATCCTTGGGTGGCACCGTAGTCGGAAACCAATTCTGGTTATCGCTTCTCGGCCTTTTGGCTAAGATCAAGTGTAGTATCTGTTCTTATCAGTTTAATATCTGATACGTCCCCTATCTGGGGACCATATATTAAATGGATTTTTAGAACAGGGAGATGGAAAAAGAGCTTGCTCTGTCCACTCCACGCATTGACCTGGTATTGCAGTATCTCCAGGACCGGTGCACCCCTTCTTTAATGCAGTTTCTAAAATCAGAAAGAATTGAATTCAATGCTTTTTGTTCATTTTGCTTGTTTGTCGGATTTTGGGATGGACTCTTTGGCTTTGCTTTTCTTCTCCTCATTGGATTTTTCATGTTAAAAGTTGCAGAAGCCAGATGACAAGCTCATTTTGGTTCAACTTCAGCAACTGTGCATTGCATTGCCATGTAATGTAATGTAATGCAATGCTATCTATCTAGCTCTCCCTCTATACTTCCTTTTGGATAAACAGACATATTAGGCAAGCATTTTGGAGCTTTCACCTAAATAACTACAGGTGGTGAGATAAGCTGCACAATATAATTGACCTTTCAGTATATTGTTGCACACACACCATCTATTTAGCAAATGCCCTTGTTATCAACAGCAGCCTTTTAAACTCACCTGAGCTAACAGGTATGTGAGCTGGTTACTCTGCTGCGCTTAAAATTTCTTTTTTGGTTTGCTACAATGCCTTTTCTGAAACGTTGTCTCCCTCTGCTGGAACACTGACTTCTTTCATTTAATGCCTGCAGACTATAAAAGAGAAACCAACCCAAAAAGTTTGGTTGATTAGTCTGTGGCATTCTTTTAAACTGTTGCTTATGGCGGTCTCTGTGAGCTTCTCAGTGACATTCAGCCATCCAGGTATCCCGCCTGCAGTAGACGGAATGTGGCAATGGAACGCTGGCTGCGCGTGTCATAATAGGCTCTGAGCCTTTATATACCTGCGCACAGCAGCAGCCACCTTCAGTCTGCTGCTGGACAGCCAGCAGCAGCAGCAGCAGGAGAGGTAATTAATCAGCAACCCTCCTGCTAAGGGTAGACAGCTGCTCGTTCCACCCCCCCCCCGCCTTAATTGGTTCTCCTCCCTTCCAACGGTGTTGAGGCGGGTGGGAACAGCCGGGGGTTGAGGGTACTGTGCTAAAAGAGGTGGAGTTATGCAGATCTAAAACGCGTGGATTGCAGCAGCAGCAAGCCGAAAAGTGCAGGCATGTGAGGGATCTAGAGGTTGACAGCATGTCTTCTTAACGGGAGTCCAGGTGGCCATCTCCACAAATGGACTTTTCAGAATCCTTGGGTGGCACCGTAGTCGGAAACCAATTCTGGTTATCGCTTCTCGGCCTTTTTGCTAAGATCAAGTGTAGTATCTGTTCTTATCAGTTTAATATCTGATACGTCCCCTATCTGGGGACCATATATTAAATGGATTTTTAGAACAGGGAGATGGAAAAAGAGCTTGCTCTGTCCACTCCACGCATTGACCTGGTATTGCAGTATCTCCAGGACCGGTGCACCCCTTCTTTAATGCAGTTTCTAAAATCAGAAAGAATTGAATTCAATGCTTTTTGTTCATTTTGCTTGTTTGTCGGATTTTGGGATGGACTCTTTGGCTTTGCTTTTCTTCTCCTCATTGGATTTTTCATGTTAAAAGTTGCAGAAGCCAGATGACAAGCTCATTTTGGTTCAACTTCAGCAACTGTGCATTGCATTGCCATGTAATGTAATGTAATGCAATGCTATCTATCTAGCTCTCCCTCTATACTTCCTTTTGGATAAACAGACATATTAGGCAAGCATTTTGGAGCTTTCACCTAAATAACTACAGGTGGTGAGATAAGCTGCACAATATAATTGACCTTTCAGTATATTGTTGCACACACACCATCTATTTAGCAAATGCCCTTGTTATCAACAGCAGCCTTTTAAACTCACCTGAGCTAACAGGTATGTGAGCTGGTTACTCTGCTGCGCTTAAAATTTCTTTTTTGGTTTGCTACAATGCCTTTTCTGAAACGTTGTCTCCCTCTGCTGGAACACTGACTTCTTTCATTTAATGCCTGCAGACTATAAAAGAGAAACCAACCCAAAAAGTTTGGTTGATTAGTCTGTGGCATTCTTTTAAACTGTTGCTTATGGCGGTCTCTGTGAGCTTCTCAGTGACATTCAGCCATCCAGGTATCCCGCCTGCAGTAGACGGAATGTGGCAATGGAACGCTGGCTGCGCGTGTCATAATAGGCTCTGAGCCTTTATATACCTGCGCACAGCAGCAGCCACCTTCAGTCTGCTGCTGGACAGCCAGCAGCAGCAGCAGGAGAGGTAATTAATCAGCAACCCTCCTGCTAAGGGTAGACAGCTGCTCGTTCCACCCCCCCCCCGCCTTAATTGGTTCTCCTCCCTTCCAACGGTGTTGAGGCGGGTGGGAACAGCCGGGGGTTGAGGGTACTGTGCTAAAAGAGGTGGAGTTATGCAGATCTAAAACGCGTGGATTGCAGCAGCAGCAAGCCGAAAAGTGCAGGCATGTGAGGGATCTAGAGGTTGACAGCATGTCTTCTTAACGGGAGTCCAGGTGGCCATCTCCACAAATGGACTTTTCAGAATCCTTGGGTGGCACCGTAGTCGGAAACCAATTCTGGTTATCGCTTCTCGGCCTTTTGGCTAAGATCAAGTGTAGTATCTGTTCTTATCAGTTTAATATCTGATACGTCCCCTATCTGGGGACCATATATTAAATGGATTTTTAGAACAGGGAGATGGAAAAAGAGCTTGCTCTGTCCACTCCACGCATTGACCTGGTATTGCAGTATCTCCAGGACCGGTGCACCCCTTCTTTAATGCAGTTTCTAAAATCAGAAAGAATTGAATTCAATGCTTTTTGTTCATTTTGCTTGTTTGTCGGATTTTGGGATGGACTCTTTGGCTTTGCTTTTCTTCTCCTCATTGGATTTTTCATGTTAAAAGTTGCAGAAGCCAGATGACAAGCTCATTTTGGTTCAACTTCAGCAACTGTGCATTGCATTGCCATGTAATGTAATGTAATGCAATGCTATCTATCTAGCTCTCCCTCTATACTTCCTTTTGGATAAACAGACATATTAGGCAAGCATTTTGGAGCTTTCACCTAAATAACTACAGGTGGTGAGATAAGCTGCACAATATAATTGACCTTTCAGTATATTGTTGCACACACACCATCTATTTAGCAAATGCCCTTGTTATCAACAGCAGCCTTTTAAACTCACCTGAGCTAACAGGTATGTGAGCTGGTTACTCTGCTGCGCTTAAAATTTCTTTTTTGGTTTGCTACAATGCCTTTTCTGAAACGTTGTCTCCCTCTGCTGGAACACTGACTTCTTTCATTTAATGCCTGCAGACTATAAAAGAGAAACCAACCGAAAAAGTTTGGTTGATTAGTCTGTGGCATTCTTTTAAACTGTTGCTTATGGCGGTCTCTGTGAGCTTCTCAGTGACATTCAGCCATCCAGGTATCCCGCCTGCAGTAGACGGAATGTGGCAATGGAACGCTGGCTGCGCGTGTCATAATAGGCTCTGAGCCTTTATATACCTGCGCACAGCAGCAGCCACCTTCAGTCTGCTGCTGGACAGCCAGCAGCAGCAGCAGCAGGAGAGGTAATTAATCAGCAACCCTCCTGCTAAGGGTAGACAGCTGCTCGTTCCACCCCCCCCCGCCTTAATTGGTTCTCCTCCCTTCCAACGGTGTTGAGGCGGGTGGGAACAGCCGGGGGTTGAGGGTACTGTGCTAAAAGAGGTGGAGTTATGCAGATCTAAAACGCGTGGATTGCAGCAGCAGCAAGCCGAAAAGTGCAGGCATGTGAGGGATCTAGAGGTTGACAGCATGTCTTCTTAACGGGAGTCCAGGTGGCCATCTCCACAAATGGACTTTTCAGAATCCTTGGGTGGCACCGTAGTCGGAAACCAATTCTGGTTATCGCTTCTCGGCCTTTTGGCTAAGATCAAGTGTAGTATCTTTCGAAAAGGCGGTTTTGGATGTTGGCCGCCCTAGTAGATTGATACATTATGCACACAGGGGTTTAGGCGCTTGTTAGTACGCCAGGTGGCTAATATAGTCATCTGGTGTTAAGCATGGCCCCCCAGGATCGACGCCATTGGGCCGGGGAAGATCGAAAGCCCGAAGTGTGAAGTGCCCCAGGAATGGTGACCCTGGGGTGCCTTAACTCACTGGGATTGGGAACCCCACTTGAGTTTATGGCACATTTGCACAAGCACTTCAAATTTTCTTTCTTCGCACACACCCTTATTCCGGGCCTTCTGGCCTTAGGATGGGGAATTTTTCAATTCCCGGTCGAAGGTCCGGGCAGTATTATACTGTGAAACCTTCACTATTTATTTAATTTCTTTGTCACTGTGTGTCCACTTATTCACGTGTGTCACGTCCTACTAGGATTTTGTCGGGATGCGGTTCCCTTACGGGTTCCTCTCTTGGCAGGTCTAGGGGGGGAGTGTGTGGCCATCAGGTTCCGCTCCCCCCTGAACCCCCCTGGCTCTCCTCTTTCGGGAGGAGAGCGTTGTTGGCTCCCCTCTTCCGGGAGGGGAGCACAGTCTTTGGCTCCCAGTGCCTTGCTCGGGTGAGAACTCGGGCAGGTGCTGGGGGTAAGATTGGGTCGCCTCTGGCTTCGGCTGGAGGTGGCTTTTTGTCCCTGTTCCTCGCTGTGGCCTTTTGGCTCGGAGGGACGGGGAATGGTTTGGGGGACCCTTCTCCTTTTGGAGAGGGTTTCAAGAAGACCAGCATCCTAGTGCACTTTTTTTGTGGCACTTGTCACTTTTTTAAGCGCACTCGGGTTTTGTACACGAATTCGGGCTTTCGATAAAAAAAAAAAAAATCTGTTCTTATCAGTTTAATATCTGATACGTCCCCTATCTGGGGACCATATATTAAATGGATTTTTAGAACAGGGAGATGGAAAAAGAGCTTGCTCTGTCCACTCCACGCATTGACCTGGTATTGCAGTATCTCCAGGACCGGTGCACCCCTTCTTTAATGCAGTTTCTAAAATCAGAAAGAATTGAATTCAATGCTTTTTGTTCATTTTGTTTGTTTGTCGGATTTTGGGATGGACTCTTTGGCTTTGCTTTTCTTCTCCTCATTGGATTTTTCATGTTAAAAGTTGCAGAAGCCAGATGACAAGCTCATTTTGGTTCAACTTCAGCAACTGTGCATTGCATTGCCATGTAATGTAATGTAATGCAATGCTATCTATCTAGCTCTCCCTCTATACTTCCTTTTGGATAAACAGACATATTAGGCAAGCATTTTGGAGCTTTCACCTAAATAACTACAGGTGGTGAGATAAGCTGCACAATATAATTGACCTTTCAGTATATTGTTGCACACACACCATCTATTTAGCAAATGCCCTTGTTATCAACAGCAGCCTTTTAAACTCACCTGAGCTAACAGGTATGTGAGCTGGTTACTCTGCTGCGCTTAAAATTTCTTTTTTGGTTTGCTACAATGCCTTTTCTGAAACGTTGTCTCCCTCTGCTGGAACACTGACTTCTTTCATTTAATGCCTGCAGACTATAAAAGAGAAACCAACCCAAAAAGTTTGGTTGATTAGTCTGTGGCATTCTTTTAAACTGTTGCTTATGGCGGTCTCTGTGAGCTTCTCAGTGACATTCAGCCATCCAGGTATCCCGCCTGCAGTAGACGGAATGTGGCAATGGAACGCTGGCTGCGCGTGTCATAATAGGCTCTGAGCCTTTATATACCTGCGCACAGCAGCAGCCACCTTCAGTCTGCTGCTGGACAGCCAGCAGCAGCAGCAGCAGGAGAGGTAATTAATCAGCAACCCTCCTGCTAAGGGTAGACAGCTGCTCGTTCCACCCCCCCCGCCTTAATTGGTTCTCCTCCCTTCCAACGGTGTTGAGGCGGGTGGGAACAGCCGGGGGTTGAGGGTACTGTGCTAAAAGAGGTGGAGTTATGCAGATCTAAAACGCGTGGATTGCAGCAGCAGCAAGCCGAAAAGTGCAGGCATGTGAGGGATCTAGAGGTTGACAGCATGTCTTCTTAACGGGAGTCCAGGTGGCCATCTCCACAAATGGACTTTTCAGAATCCTTGGGTGGCACCGTAGTCGGAAACCAATTCTGGTTATCGCTTCTCGGCCTTTTGGCTAAGATCAAGTGTAGTATCTTTCGAAAAGGCGGTTTTGGATGTTGGCCGCCCTAGTAGATTGATACATTATGCACACTGGGGTTTAGGCGCTTGTTAGTACGCCAGGTGGCTAATATAGTCATCTGGTGGAAAGCATGGCCCCCCAGGATCGACGCCATTGGGCCGGGGAAGATCGAAAGCCCGAAGTGTGAAGTGCCCCAGGAATGGTGACCCTGGGGTGCCTTAACTCACTGGGATTGGGAACCCCACTTGAGTTTATGGCACATTTGCACAAGCACTTCAAATTTTCTTTCTTCGCACACACCCTTATTCCGGGCCTTCTGGCCTTAGGATGGGGAATTTTTCAATTCCCGGTCGAAGGTCCGGGCAGTATTATACTGTGAAACCTTCACTATTTATTTAATTTCTTTGTCACTGTGTGTCCACTTATTCACGTGTGTCACGTCCTACTAGGATTTTGTCGGGATGCGGTTCCCTTACGGGTTCCTCTCTTGGCAGGTCTAGGGGGGGAGTGTGTGGCCATCAGGTTCCGCTCCCCCCTGAACCCCCCTGGCTCTCCTCTTTCGGGAGGAGAGCGTTGTTGGCTCCCCTCTTCCGGGAGGGGAGCACAGTCTTTGGCTCCCAGTGCCTTGCTCGGGTGAGAACTCGGGCAGGTGCTGGGGGTAAGATTGGGTCGCCTCTGGCTTCGGCTGGAGGTGGCTTTTTGTCCCTGTTCCTCGCTGTGGCCTTTTGGCTCGGAGGGACGGGGAATGGTTTGGGGGACCCTTCTCCTTTTGGAGAGGGTTTCAAGAAGACCAGCATCCTAGTGCACTTTTTTTGTGGCACTTGTCACTTTTTTAAGCGCACTCGGGTTTTGTACACGAATTCGGGCTTTCGATAAAAAAAAAAAAAATCTGTTCTTATCAGTTTAATATCTGATACGTCCCCTATCTGGGGACCATATATTAAATGGATTTTTAGAACAGGGAGATGGAAAAAGAGCTTGCTCTGTCCACTCCACGCATTGACCTGGTATTGCAGTATCTCCAGGACCGGTGCACCCCTTCTTTAATGCAGTTTCTAAAATCAGAAAGAATTGAATTCAATGCTTTTTGTTCATTTTGCTTGTTTGTCGGATTTTGGGATGGACTCTTTGGCTTTGCTTTTCTTCTCCTCATTGGATTTTTCATGTTAAAAGTTGCAGAAGCCAGATGACAAGCTCATTTTGGTTCAACTTCAGCAACTGTGCATTGCATTGCCATGTAATGTAATGTAATGCAATGCTATCTATCTAGCTCTCCCTCTATACTTCCTTTTGGATAAACAGACATATTAGGCAAGCATTTTGGAGCTTTCACCTAAATAACTACAGGTGGTGAGATAAGCTGCACAATATAATTGACCTTTCAGTATATTGTTGCACACACACCATCTATTTAGCAAATGCCCTTGTTATCAACAGCAGCCTTTTAAACTCACCTGAGCTAACAGGTATGTGAGCTGGTTACTCTGCTGCGCTTAAAATTTCTTTTTTGGTTTGCTACAATGCCTTTTCTGAAACGTTGTCTCCCTCTGCTGGAACATTGACTTCTTTCATTTAATGCCTGCAGACTATAAAAGAGAAACCAACCCAAAAAGTTTGGTTGATTAGTCTGTGGCATTCTTTTAAACTGTTGCTTATGGCGGTCTCTGTGAGCTTCTCAGTGACATTCAGCCATCCAGGTATCCCGCCTGCAGTAGACGGAATGTGGCAATGGAACGCTGGCTGCGCGTGTCATAATAGGCTCTGAGCCTTTATATACCTGCGCACAGCAGCAGCCACCTTCAGTCTGCTGCTGGACAGCCAGCAGCAGCAGCAGCAGGAGAGGTAATTAATCAGCAACCCTCCTGCTAAGGGTAGACAGCTGCTCGTTCCACCCCCCCCCGCCTTAATTGGTTCTCCTCCCTTCCAACGGTGTTGAGGCGGGTGGGAACAGCCGGGGGTTGAGGGTACTGTGCTAAAAGAGGTGGAGTTATGCAGATCTAAAACGCGTGGATTGCAGCAGCAGCAAGCCGAAAAGTGCAGGCATGTGAGGGATCTAGAGGTTGACAGCATGTCTTCTTAACGGGAGTCCAGGTGGCCATCTCCACAAATGGACTTTTCAGAATCCTTGGGTGGCACCGTAGTCGGAAACCAATTCTGGTTATCGCTTCTCGGCCTTTTGGCTAAGATCAAGTGTAGTATCTTTCGAAAAGGCGGTTTTGGATGTTGGCCGCCCTAGTAGATTGATACATTATGCACACTGGGGTTTAGGCGCTTGTTAGTACGCCAGGTGGCTAATATAGTCATCTGGTGGAAAGCATGGCCCCCCAGGATCGACGCCATTGGGCCGGGGAAGATCGAAAGCCCGAAGTGTGAAGTGCCCCAGGAATGGTGACCCTGGGGTGCCTTAACTCACTGGGATTGGGAACCCCACTTGAGTTTATGGCACATTTGCACAAGCACTTCAAATTTTCTTTCTTCGCACACACCCTTATTCCGGGCCTTCTGGCCTTAGGATGGGGAATTTTTCAATTCCCGGTCGAAGGTCCGGGCAGTATTATACTGTGAAACCTTCACTATTTATTTAATTTCTTTGTCACTGTGTGTCCACTTATTCACGTGTGTCACGTCCTACTAGGATTTTGTCGGGATGCGGTTCCCTTACGGGTTCCTCTCTTGGCAGGTCTAGGGGGGGAGTGTGTGGCCATCAGGTTCCGCTCCCCCCTGAACCCCCCTGGCTCTCCTCTTTCGGGAGGAGAGCGTTGTTGGCTCCCCTCTTCCGGGAGGGGAGCACAGTCTTTGGCTCCCAGTGCCTTGCTCGGGTGAGAACTCGGGCAGGTGCTGGGGGTAAGATTGGGTCGCCTCTGGCTTCGGCTGGAGGTGGCTTTTTGTCCCTGTTCCTCGCTGTGGCCTTTTGGCTCGGAGGGACGGGGAATGGTTTGGGGGACCCTTCTCCTTTTGGAGAGGGTTTCAAGAAGACCAGCATCCTAGTGCACTTTTTTTGTGGCACTTGTCACTTTTTTAAGCGCACTCAGGTTTTGTACACGAATTCGGGCTTTCGATAAAAAAAAAAAAAATCTGTTCTTATCAGTTTAATATCTGATACGTCCCCTATCTGGGGACCATATATTAAATGGATTTTTAGAACAGGGAGATGGAAAAAGAGCTTGCTCTGTCCACTCCACGCATTGACCTGGTATTGCAGTATCTCCAGGACCGGTGCACCCCTTCTTTAATGCAGTTTCTAAAATCAGAAAGAATTGAATTCAATGCTTTTTGTTCATTTTGCTTGTTTGTCGGATTTTGGGATGGACTCTTTGGCTTTGCTTTTCTTCTCCTCATTGGATTTTTCATGTTAAAAGTTGCAGAAGCCAGATGACAAGCTCATTTTGGTTCAACTTCAGCAACTGTGCATTGCATTGCCATGTAATGTAATGTAATGCAATGCTATCTATCTAGCTCTCCCTCTATACTTCCTTTTGGATAAACAGACATATTAGGCAAGCATTTTGGAGCTTTCACCTAAATAACTACAGGTGGTGAGATAAGCTGCACAATATAATTGACCTTTCAGTATATTGTTGCACACACACCATCTATTTAGCAAATGCCCTTGTTATCAACAGCAGCCTTTTAAACTCACCTGAGCTAACAGGTATGTGAGCTGGTTACTCTGCTGCGCTTAAAATTTCTTTTTTGGTTTGCTACAATGCCTTTTCTGAAACGTTGTCTCCCTCTGCTGGAACACTGACTTCTTTCATTTAATGCCTGCAGACTATAAAAGAGAAACCAACCCAAAAAGTTTGGTTGATTAGTCTGTGGCATTCTTTTAAACTGTTGCTTATGGCGGTCTCTGTGAGCTTCTCAGTGACATTCAGCCATCCAGGTATCCCGCCTGCAGTAGACGGAATGTGGCAATGGAACGCTGGCTGCGCGTGTCATAATAGGCTCTGAGCCTTTATATACCTGCGCACAGCAGCAGCCACCTTCAGTCTGCTGCTGGACAGCCAGCAGCAGCAGCAGCAGGAGAGGTAATTAATCAGCAACCCTCCTGCTAAGGGTAGACAGCTGCTCGTTCCACCCCCCCCCGCCTTAATTGGTTCTCCTCCCTTCCAACGGTGTTGAGGCGGGTGGGAACAGCCGGGGGTTGAGGGTACTGTGCTAAAAGAGGTGGAGTTATGCAGATCTAAAACGCGTGGATTGCAGCAGCAGCAAGCCGAAAAGTGCAGGCATGTGAGGGATCTAGAGGTTGACAGCATGTCTTCTTAACGGGAGTCCAGGTGGCCATCTCCACAAATGGACTTTTCAGAATCCTTGGGTGGCACCGTAGTCGGAAACCAATTCTGGTTATCGCTTCTCGGCCTTTTGGCTAAGATCAAGTGTAGTATCTTTCGAAAAGGCGGTTTTGGATGTTGGCCGCCCTAGTAGATTGATACATTATGCACACTGGGGTTTAGGCGCTTGTTAGTACGCCAGGTGGCTAATATAGTCATCTGGTGGAAAGCATGGCCCCCCAGGATCGACGCCATTGGGCCGGGGAAGATCGAAAGCCCGAAGTGTGAAGTGCCCCAGGAATGGTGACCCTGGGGTGCCTTAACTCACTGGGATTGGGAACCCCACTTGAGTTTATGGCACATTTGCACAAGCACTTCAAATTTTCTTTCTTCGCACACACCCTTATTCCGGGCCTTCTGGCCTTAGGATGGGGAATTTTTCAATTCCCGGTCGAAGGTCCGGGCAGTATTATACTGTGAAACCTTCACTATTTATTTAATTTCTTTGTCACTGTGTGTCCACTTATTCACGTGTGTCACGTCCTACTAGGATTTTGTCGGGATGCAGTTCCCTTACGGGTTCCTCTCTTGGCAGGTCTAGGGGGGGAGTGTGTGGCCATCAGGTTCCGCTCCCCCCTGAACCCCCCTGGCTCTCCTCTTTCGGGAGGAGAGCGTTGTTGGCTCCCCTCTTCCGGGAGGGGAGCACAGTCTTTGGCTCCCAGTGCCTTGCTCGGGTGAGAACTCGGGCAGGTGCTGGGGGTTAGATTGGGTCGCCTCTGGCTTCGGCTGGAGGTGGCTTTTTGTCCCTGTTCCTCGCTGTGGCCTTTTGGCTCGGAGGGACGGGGAATGGTTTGGGGGACCCTTCTCCTTTTGGAGAGGGTTTCAAGAAGACCAGCATACTAGTGCACTTTTTTTGTGGCACTTGTCACTTTTTTAAGCGCACTCGGGTTTTGTACACGAATTCGGGCTTTCGATAAAAAAAAAAAAAATCTGTTCTTATCAGTTTAATATCTGATACGTCCCGTATCTGGGGACCATATATTAAATGGATTTTTAGAACAGGGAGATGGAAAAAGAGCTTGCTCTGTCCACTCCACGCATTGACCTGGTATTGCAGTATCTCCAGGACCGGTGCACCCCTTCTTTAATGCAGTTTCTAAAATCAGAAAGAATTGAATTCAATGCTTTTTGTTCATTTTGCTTGTTTGTCGGATTTTGGGATGGACTCTTTGGCTTTGCTTTTCTTCTCCTCATTGGATTTTTCATGTTAAAAGTTGCAGAAGCCAGATGACAAGCTCATTTTGGTTCAACTTCAGCAACTGTGCATTGCATTGCCATGTAATGTAATGTAATGCAATGCTATCTATCTAGCTCTCCCTCTATACTTCCTTTTGGATAAACAGACATATTAGGCAAGCATTTTGGAGCTTTCACCTAAATAACTACAGGTGGTGAGATAAGCTGCACAATATAATTGACCTTTCAGTATATTGTTGCACACACACCATCTATTTAGCAAATGCCCTTGTTATCAACAGCAGCCTTTTAAACTCACCTGAGCTAACAGGTATGTGAGCTGGTTACTCTGCTGCGCTTAAAATTTCTTTTTTGGTTTGCTACAATGACTTTTCTGAAACGTTGTCTCCCTCTGCTGGAACACTGACTTCTTTCATTTAATGCCTGCAGACTATAAAAGAGAAACCAACCCAAAAAGTTTGGTTGATTAGTCTGTGGCATTCTTTTAAACTGTTGCTTATGGCGGTCTCTGTGAGCTTCTCAGTGACATTCAGCCATCCAGGTATCCCGCCTGCAGTAGACGGAATGTGGCAATGGAACGCTGGCTGCGCGTGTCATAATAGGCTCTGAGCCTTTATATACCTGCGCACAGCAGCAGCCACCTTCAGTCTGCTGCTGGACAGCCAGCAGCAGCAGCAGCAGCAGCAGGAGAGGTAATTAATCAGCAACCCTCCTGCTAAGGGTAGACAGCTGCTCGTTCAACCCCCCCCCCCGCCTTAATTGGTTCTCCTCCCTTCCAACGGTGTTGAGGCGGGTGGGAACAGCCGGGGGTTGAGGGTACTGTGCTAAAAGAGGTGGAGTTATGCAGATCTAAAACGCGTGGATTGCAGCAGCAGCAAGCCGAAAAGTGCAGGCATGTGAGGGATCTAGAGGTTGACAGCATGTCTTCTTAACGGGAGTCCAGGTGGCCATCTCCACAAATGGACTTTTCAGAATCCTTGGGTGGCACCGTAGTCGGAAACCAATTCTGGTTATCGCTTCTCGGCCTTTTGGCTAAGATCAAGTGTAGTATCTGTTCTTATCAGTTTAATATCTGATACGTCCCCTATCTGGGGACCATATATTAAATGGATTTTTAGAACAGGGAGATGGAAAAAGAGCTTGCTCTGTCCACTCCACGCATTGACCTGGTATTGCAGTATCTCCAGGACCGGTGCACCCCTTCTTTAATGCAGTTTCTAAAATCAGAAAGAATTGAATTCAATGCTTTTTGTTCATTTTGCATGTTTGTCGGATTTTGGGATGGACTCTTTGGCTTTGCTTTTCTTCTCCTCATTGGATTTTTCATGTTAAAAGTTGCAGAAGCCAGATGACAAGCTCATTTTGGTTCAACTTCAGCAACTGTGCATTGCATTGCCATGTAATGTAATGTAATGCAATGCTATCTATCTAGCTCTCCCTCTATACTTCCTTTTGGATAAACAGACATATTAGGCAAGCATTTTGGAGCTTTCACCTAAATAACTACAGGTGGTGAGATAAGCTGCACAATATAATTGACCTTTCAGTATATTGTTGCACACACACCATCTATTTAGCAAATGCCCTTGTTATCAACAGCAGCCTTTTAAACTCACCTGAGCTAACAGGTATGTGAGCTGGTTACTCTGCTGCGCTTAAAATTTCTTTTTTGGTTTGCTACAATGCCTTTTCTGAAACGTTGTCTCCCTCTGCTGGAACACTGACTTCTTTCATTTAATGCCTGCAGACTATAAAAGAGAAACCAACCCAAAAAGTTTGGTTGATTAGTCTGTGGCATTCTTTTAAACTGTTGCTTATGGCGGTCTCTGTGAGCTTCTCAGTGACATTCAGCCATCCAGGTATCCCGCCTGCAGTAGACGGAATGTGGCAATGGAACTCTGGCTGCGCGTGTCATAATAGGCTCTGAGCCTTTATATACCTGCGCACAGCAGCAGCCACCTTCAGTCTGCTGCTGGACAGCCAGCAGCAGCAGCAGCAGCAGGAGAGGTAATTAATCAGCAACCCTCCTGCTAAGGGTAGACAGCTGCTCGTTCAACCCCCCCCCCCGCCTTAATTGGTTCTCCTCCCTTCCAACGGTGTTGAGGCGGGTGGGAACAGCCGGGGGTTGAGGGTACTGTGCTAAAAGAGGTGGAGTTATGCAGATCTAAAACGCGTGGATTGCAGCAGCAGCAAGCCGAAAAGTGCAGGCATGTGAGGGATCTAGAGGTTGACAGCATGTCTTCTTAACGGGAGTCCAGGTGGCCATCTCCACAAATGGACTTTTCAGAATCCTTGGGTGGCACCGTAGTCGGAAACCAATTCTGGTTATCGCTTCTCGGCCTTTTGGCTAAGATCAAGTGTAGTATCTGTTCTTATCAGTTTAATATCTGATACGTCCCCTATCTGGGGACCATATATTAAATGGATTTTTAGAACAGGGAGATGGAAAAAGAGCTTGCTCTGTCCACTCCACGCATTGACCTGGTATTGCAGTATCTCCAGGACCGGTGCACCCCTTCTTTAATGCAGTTTCTAAAATCAGAAAGAATTGAATTCAATGCTTTTTGTTCATTTTGCATGTTTGTCGGATTTTGGGATGGACTCTTTGGCTTTGCTTTTCTTCTCCTCATTGGATTTTTCATGTTAAAAGTTGCAGAAGCCAGATGACAAGCTCATTTTGGTTCAACTTCAGCAACTGTGCATTGCATTGCCATGTAATGTAATGTAATGCAATGCTATCTATCTAGCTCTCCCTCTATACTTCCTTTTGGATAAACAGACATATTAGGCAAGCATTTTGGAGCTTTCACCTAAATAACTACAGGTGGTGAGATAAGCTGCACAATATAATTGACCTTTCAGTATATTGTTGCACACACACCATCTATTTAGCAAATGCCCTTGTTATCAACAGCAGCCTTTTAAACTCACCTGAGCTAACAGGTATGTGAGCTGGTTACTCTGCTGCGCTTAAAATTTCTTTTTTGGTTTGCTACAATGCCTTTTCTGAAACGTTGTCTCCCTCTGCTGGAACACTGACTTCTTTCATTTAATGCCTGCAGACTATAAAAGAGAAACCAACCCAAAAAGTTTGGTTGATTAGTCTGTGGCATTCTTTTAAACTGTTGCTTATGGCGGTCTCTGTGAGCTTCTCAGTGACATTCAGCCATCCAGGTATCCCGCCTGCAGTAGACGGAATGTGGCAATGGAACGCTGGCTGCGCATGTCATAATAGGCTCTGAGCCTTTATATACCTGCGCACAGCAGCAGCCACCTTCAGTCTGCTGCTGGACAGCCAGCAGCAGCAGCAGCAGGAGAGGTAATTAATCAGCAACCCTCCTGCTAAGGGTAGACAGCTGCTCGTTCCACCCCCCCCCCGCCTTAATTGGTTCTCCTCCCTTCCAACGGTGTTGAGGCGGGTGGGAACAGCCGGGGGTTGAGGGTACTGTGCTAAAAGAGGTGGAGTTATGCAGATCTAAAACGCGTGGATTGCAGCAGCAGCAAGTCGAAAAGTGCAGGCATGTGAGGGATCTAGAGGTTGACAGCATGTCTTCTTAACGGGAGTCCAGGTGGCCATCTCCACAAATGGACTTTTCAGAATCCTTGGGTGGCACCGTAGTCGGAAACCAATTCTGGTTATCGCTTCTCGGCCTTTTGGCTAAGATCAAGTGTAGTATCTGTTCTTATCAGTTTAATATCTGATACGTCCCCTATCTGGGGACCATATATTAAATGGATTTTTAGAACAGGGAGATGGAAAAAGAGCTTGCTCTGTCCACTCCACGCATTGACCTGGTATTGCAGTATCTCCAGGACCGGTGCACCCCTTCTTTAATGCAGTTTCTAAAATCAGAAAGAATTGAATTCAATGCTTTTTGTTCATTTTGCTTGTTTGTCGGATTTTGGGATGGACTCTTTGGCTTTGCTTTTCTTCTCCTCATTGGATTTTTCATGTTAAAAGTTGCAGAAGCCAGATGACAAGCTCATTTTGGTTCAACTTCAGCAACTGTGCATTGCATTGCCATGTAATGTAATGTAATGCAATGCTATCTATCTAGCTCTCCCTCTATACTTCCTTTTGGATAAACAGACATATTAGGCAAGCATTTTGGAGCTTTCACCTAAATAACTACAGGTGGTGAGATAAGCTGCACAATATAATTGACCTTTCAGTATATTGTTGCACACACACCATCTATTTAGCAAATGCCCTTGTTATCAACAGCAGCCTTTTAAACTCACCTAAGCTAACAGGTATGTGAGCTGGTTACTCTGCTGCGCTTAAAATTTCTTTTTTGGTTTGCTACAATGCCTTTTCTGAAACGTCTCCCTCTGCTGGAACACTGACTTTTTTCATTTAATGCCTGCAGACTATAAAAGAGAAACCAACCCAAAAAGTTTGGTTGATTAGTCTGTGGCATTCTTTTAAACTGTTGCTTATGGCGGTCTCTGTGAGCTTCTCAGTGACATTCAGCCATCCAGGTATCCCGCCTGCAGTAGACGGAATGTGGCAATGGAACGCTGGCTGCGCGTGTCATAATAGGCTCTGAGCCTTTATATACCTGCACACAGCAGCAGCCACCTTCAGTCTGCTGCTGGACAGCCAGCAGCAGCAGCAGCAGGAGAGGTAATTAATCAGCAACCCTCCTGCTAAGGGTAGACAGCTGCTCGTTCCACCCCCCCCCCCGCCTTAATTGGTTCTCCTCCCTTCCAACGGTGTTGAGGCGGGTGGGAACAGCCGGGGGTTGAGGGTACTGTGCTAAAAGAGGTGGAGTTATGCAGATCTAAAACGCGTGGATTGCAGCAGCAGCAAGCCGAAAAGTGCAGGCATGTGAGGGATCTAGAGGTTGACAGCATGTCTTCTTAACGGGAGTCCAGGTGGCCATCTCCACAAATGGACTTTTCAGAATCCTTGGGTGGCACCGTAGTCGGAAACCAATTCTGGTTATCGCTTCTCGGCCTTTTGGCTAAGATCAAGTGTAGTATCTGTTCTTATCAGTTTAATATCTGATACGTCCCCTATCTGGGGACCATATATTAAATGGATTTTTAGAACAGGGAGATGGAAAAAGAGCTTGCTCTGTCCACTCCACGCATTGACCTGGTATTGCAGTATCTCCAGGACCGGTGCACCCCTTCTTTAATGCAGTTTCTAAAATCAGAAAGAATTGAATTCAATGCTTTTTGTTCATTTTGCTTGTTTGTCGGATTTTGGGATGGACTCTTTGGCTTTGCTTTTCTTCTCCTCATTGGATTTTTCATGTTAAAAGTTGCAGAAGCCAGATGACAAGCTCATTTTGGTTCAACTTCAGCAACTGTGCATTGCATTGCCATGTAATGTAATGTAATGCAATGCTATCTATCTAGCTCTCCCTCTATACTTCCTTTTGGATAAACAGACATATTAGGCAAGCATTTTGGAGCTTTCACCTAAATAACTACAGGTGGTGAGATAAGCTGCACAATATAATTGACCTTTCAGTATATTGTTGCACACACACCATCTATTTAGCAAATGCCCTTGTTATCAACAGCAGCCTTTTAAACTCACCTGAGCTAACAGGTATGTGAGCTGGTTACTCTGCTGCGCTTAAAATTTCTATTTTGGTTTGCTACAATGCCTTTTCTGAAACGTTGTCTCCCTCTGCTGGAACACTGACTTCTTTCATTTAATGCCTGCAGACTATAAAAGAGAAACCAACCCATAAAGTTTGGTTGATTAGTCTGTGGCATTCTTTTAAACTGTTGCTTATGGCGGTCTCTGTGAGCTTCTCAGTGACATTCAGCCATCCAGGTATCCCGCCTGCAGTAGACGGAATGTGGCAATGGAACGCTGGCTGCGCGTGTCATAATAGGCTCTGAGCCTTTATATACCTGCGCACAGCAGCAGCCACCTTCAGTCTGCTGCTGGACAGCCAGCAGCAGCAGCAGGAGAGGTAATCAATCAGCAACCCTCCTGCTAAGGGTAGACAGCTGCTCGTTCCACCCCCCCCCCGCCTTAATTGGTTCTCCTCCCTTCCAACGGTGTTGAGGCGGGTGGGAACAGCCGGGGGTTGAGGGTACTGTGCTAACAGAGGTGGAGTTATGCAGATCTAAAACGCGTGGATTGCAGCAGCAGCAAGCCGAAAAGTGCAGGCATGTGAGGGATCTAGAGGTTGACAGCATGTCTTCTTAACGGGAGTCCAGGTGGCCATCTCCACAAATGGACTTTTCAGAATCCTTGGGTGGCACCGTAGTCGGAAACCAATTCTGGTTATCGCTTCTCGGTCTTTTGGCTAAGATCAAGTGTAGTATCTGTTCTTATCAGTTTAATATCTGATACGTCCCCTATCTGGGGACCATATATTAAATGGATTTTTAGAACAGGGAGATGGAAAAAGAGCTTGCTCTGTCCACTCCACGCATTGACCTGGTATTGCAGTATCTCCAGGACCGGTGCACCCCTTCTTTAATGCAGTTTCTAAAATCAGAAAGAATTGAATTCAATGCTTTTTGTTCATTTTGCTTGTTTGTCGGATTTTGGGATGGACTCTTTGGCTTTGCTTTTCTTCTCCTCATTGGATTTTTCATGTTAAAAGTTGCAGAAGCCAGATGACAAGCTCATTTTGGTTCAACTTCAGCAACTGTGCATTGCATTGCCATGTAATGTAATGTAATGCAATGCTATCTATCTAGCTCTCCCTCTATACTTCCTTTTGGATAAACAGACATATTAGGCAAGCATTTTGGAGCTTTCACCTAAATAACTACAGGTGGTGAGATAAGCTGCACAATATAATTGACCTTTCAGTATATTGTTGCACACACACCATCTATTTAGCAAATGCCCTTGTTATCAACAGCAGCCTTTTAAACTCACCTGAGCTAACAGGTATGTGAGCTGGTTACTCTGCTGCGCTTAAAATTTCTTTTTTGGTTTGCTACAATGCCTTTTCTGAAACGTTGTCTCCCTCTGCTGGAACACTGACTTCTTTCATTTAATGCCTGCAGACTATAAAAGAGAAACCAACCCAAAAAGTTTGGTTGATTAGTCTGTGGCATTCTTTTAAACTGTTGCTTATGGCGGTCTCTGTGAGCTTCTCAGTGACATTCAGCCATCCAGGTATCCCGCCTGCAGTAGACGGAATGTGGCAATGGAACACTGGCTGCGCGTGTCATAATAGGCTCTGAGCCTTTATATACCTGCGCACAGCAGCAGCCACCTTCAGTCTGCTGCTGTACAGCCAGCAGCAGCAGCAGCAGGAGAGGTAATTAATCAGCAACCCTCCTGCTAAGGGTAGACAGCTGCTCGTTCCACCCCCCCCCCGCCTTAATTGGTTCTCCTCCCTTCCAACGGTGTTGAGGCGGGTGGGAACAGCCGGGGGTTGAGGGTACTGTGCTAAAAGAGGTGGAGTTATGCAGATCTAAAACGCGTGGATTGCAGCAGCAGCAAGCCGAAAAGTGCAGGCATGTGAGGGATCTAGAGGTTGATAGCATGTCTTCTTAACGGGAGTCCAGGTGGCCATCTCCACAAATGGACTTTTCAGAATCCTTGGGTGGCACCGTAGTCGGAAACCAATTCTGGTTATCGCTTCTCGGCCTTTTGGCTAAGATCAAGTGTAGTATCTGTTCTTATCAGTTTAATATCTGATACGTCCCCTATCTGGGGACCATATATTAAATGGATTTTTAGAACAGGGAGATGGAAAAAGAGCTTGCTCTGTCCACTCCACGCATTGACCTGGTATTGCAGTATCTCCAGGACCGGTGCACCCCTTCTTTAATGCAGTTTCTAAAATCAGAAAGAATTGAATTCAATGCTTTTTGTTCATTTTGCTTGTTTGTCGGATTTTGGGATGGACTCTTTGGCTTTGCTTTTCTTCTCCTCATTGGATTTTTCATGTTAAAAGTTGCAGAAGCCAGATGACAAGCTCATTTTGGTTCAACTTCAGCAACTGTGCATTGCATTGCCATGTAATGTAATGTAATGCAATGCTATCTATCTAGCTCTCCCTCTATACTTCCTTTTGGATAAACAGACATATTAGGCAAGCATTTTGGAGCTTTCACCTAAATAACTACAGGTGGTGAGATAAGCTGCACAATATAATTGACCTTTCAGTATATTGTTGCACACACACCATCTATTTAGCAAATGCCCTTGTTATCAACAGCAGCCTTTTAAACTCACCTGAGCTAACAGGTATGTGAGCTGGTTACTCTGCTGCGCTTAAAATTTCTTTTTTGGTTTGCTACAATGCCTTTTCTGAAACGTCTCCCTCTGCTGGAACACTGACTTCTTTCATTTAATGCCTGCAGACTATAAAAGAGAAACCAACCCAAAAAGTTTGGTTGATTAGTCTGTGGCATTCTTTTAAACTGTTGCTTATGGCGGTCTCTGTGAGCTTCTCAGTGACATTCAGCCATCCAGGTATCCCGCCTGCAGTAGACGGAATGTGGCAATGGAACGCTGGCTGCGCGTGTCATAATAGGCTCTGAGCCTTTATATACCTGCGCACAGCAGCAGCCACCTTCAGTCTGCTGCTGGACAGCCAGCAGCAGCAGCAGCAGGAGAGGTAATTAATCAGCAACCCTCCTGCTAAGGGTAGACAGCTGCTCGTTCCACCCCCCCCCCCGCCTTAATTGGTTCTCCTCCCTTCCAACGGTGTTGAGGCGGGTGGGAACAGCCAGGGGTTGAGGGTACTGTGCTAAAAGAGGTGGAGTTATGCAGATCTAAAACGCGTGGATTGCAGCAGCAGCAAGCCGAAAAGTGCAGGCATGTGAGGGATCTAGAGGTTGACAGCATGTCTTCTTAACGGGAGTCCAGGTGGCCATCTCCACAAATGGACTTTTCAGAATCCTTGGGTGGCACCGTAGTCGGAAACCAATTCTGGTTATCGCTTCTCGGCCTTTTGGCTAAGATCAAGTGTAGTATCTGTTCTTATCAGTTTAATATCTGATACGTCCCCTATCTGGGGACCATATATTAAATGGATTTTTAGAACAGGGAGATGGAAAAAGAGCTTGCTCTGTCCACTCCACGCATTGACCTGGTATTGCAGTATCTCCAGGACCGGTGCACCCCTTCTTTAATGCAGTTTCTAAAATCAGAAAGAATTGAATTCAATGCTTTTTGTTCATTTTGCTTGTTTGTCGGATTTTGGGATGGACTCTTTGGCTTTGCTTTTCTTCTCCTCATTGGATTTTTCATGTTAAAAGTTGCAGAAGCCAGATGACAAGCTCATTTTGGTTCAACTTCAGCAACTGTGCATTGCATTGCCATGTAATGTAATGTAATGCAATGCTATCTATCTAGCTCTCCCTCTATACTTCCTTTTGGATAAACAGACATATTAGGCAAGCATTTTGGAGCTTTCACCTAAATAACTACAGGTGGTGAGATAAGCTGCACAATATAATTGACCTTTCAGTATATTGTTGCACACACACCATCTATTTAGCAAATGCCCTTGTTATCAACAGCAGCCTTTTAAACTCACCTGAGCTAACAGGTATGTGAGCTGGTTACTCTGCTGCGCTTAAAATTTCTTTTTTGGTTTGCTACAATGCCTTTTCTGAAACGTTGTCTCCCTCTGCTGGAACACTGACTTCTTTCATTTAATGCCTGCAGACTATAAAAGAGAAACCAACCCAAAAAGTTTGGTTGATTAGTCTGTGGCATTCTTTTAAACTGTTGCTTATGGCGGTCTCTGTGAGCTTCTCAGTGACATTCAGCCATCCAGGTATCCCGCCTGCAGTAGACGGAAAGTGGCAATGGAACGCTGGCTGCGCGTGTCATAATAGGCTCTGAGCCTTTATATACCTGCGCACAGCAGCAGCCACTTTCAGTCTGCTGCTGTACAGCCAGCAGCAGCAGCAGCAGGAGAGGTAATTAATCAGCAACCCTCCTGCTAAGGGTAGACAGCTGCTCGTTCCACCCCCCCCCCGCCTTAATTGGTTCTCCTCCCTTCCAACGGTGTTGAGGCGGGTGGGAACAGCCGGGGGTTGAGGGTACTGTGCTAAAAGAGGTGGAGTTATGCAGATCTAAAACGCGTGGATTGCAGCAGCAGCAAGCCGAAAAGTGCAGGCATGTGAGGGATCTAGAGGTTGATAGCATGTCTTCTTAACGGGAGTCCAGGTGGCCATCTCCACAAATGGACTTTTCAGAATCCTTGGGTGGCACCGTAGTCGGAAACCAATTCTGGTTATCGCTTCTCGGCCTTTTGGCTAAGATCAAGTGTAGTATCTGTTCTTATCAGTTTAATATCTGATACGTCCCCTATCTGGGGACCATATATTAAATGGATTTTTAGAACAGGGAGATGGAAAAAGAGCTTGCTCTGTCCACTCCACGCATTGACCTGGTATTGCAGTATCTCCAGGACCGGTGCACCCCTTCTTTAATGCAGTTTCTAAAATCAGAAAGAATTGAATTCAATGCTTTTTGTTCATTTTGCTTGTTTGTCGGATTTTGGGATGGACTCTTTGGCTTTGCTTTTCTTCTCCTCATTGGATTTTTCATGTTAAAAGTTGCAGAAGCCAGATGACAAGCTCATTTTGGTTCAACTTCAGCAACTGTGCATTGCATTGCCATGTAATGTAATGTAATGCAATGCTATCTATCTAGCTCTCCCTCTATACTTCCTTTTGGATAAACAGACATATTAGGCAAGCATTTTGGAGCTTTCACCTAAATAACTACAGGTGGTGAGATAAGCTGCACAATATAATTGACCTTTCAGTATATTGTTGCACACACACCATCTATTTAGCAAATGCCCTTGTTATCAACAGCAGCCTTTTAAACTCACCTGAGCTAACAGGTATGTGAGCTGGTTACTCTGCTGCGCTTAAAATTTCTTTTTTGGTTTGCTACAATGCCTTTTCTGAAACGTCTCCCTCTGCTGGAACACTGACTTCTTTCATTTAATGCCTGCAGACTATAAAAGAGAAACCAACCCAAAAAGTTTGGTTGATTAGTCTGTGGCATTCTTTTAAACTGTTGCTTATGGCGGTCTCTGTGAGCTTCTCAGTGACATTCAGTCATCCAGGTATCCCGCCTGCAGTAGACGGAATGTGGCAATGGAACACTGGCTGCGCGTGTCATAATAGGCTCTGAGCCTTTATATACCTGCGCACAGCAGCAGCCACCTTCAGTCTGCTGCTGGACAGCCAGCAGCAGCAGCAGCAGGAGAGGTAATTAATCAGCAACCCTCCTGCTAAGGGTAGACAGCTGCTCGTTCCACCCCCCCCCCCCCCGCCTTAATTGGTTCTCCTCCCTTCCAACGGTGTTGAGGCGGGTGGGAACAGCCGGGGGTTGAGGGTACTGTGCTAAAAGAGGTGGAGTTATGCAGATCTAAAACGCGTGGATTGCAGCAGCAGCAAGCCGAAAAGTGCAGGCATGTGAGGGATCTAGAGGTTGACAGCATGTCTTCTTAACGGGAGTCCAGGTGGCCATCTCCACAAATGGACTTTTCAGAATCCTTGGGTGGCACCGTAGTCGGAAACCAATTCTGGTTATCGCTTCTCGGCCTTTTGGCTAAGATCAAGTGTAGTATCTGTTCTTATCAGTTTAATATCTGATACGTCCCCTATCTGGGGACCATATATTAAATGGATTTTTAGAACAGGGAGATGGAAAAAGAGCTTGCTCTGTCCACTCCACGCATTGACCTGGTATTGCAGTATCTCCAGGACCGGTGCACCCCTTCTTTAATGCAGTTTCTAAAATCAGAAAGAATTGAATTCAATGCTTTTTGTTCATTTTGCTTGTTTGTCGGATTTTGGGATGGACTCTTTGGCTTTGCTTTTCTTCTCCTCATTGGATTTTTCATGTTAAAAGTTGCAGAAGCCAGATGACAAGCTCATTTTGGTTCAACTTCAGCAACTGTGCATTGCATTGCCATGTAATGTAATGTAATGCAATGCTATCTATCTAGCTCTCCCTCTATACTTCCTTTTGGATAAACAGACATATTAGGCAAGCATTTTGGAGCTTTCACCTAAATAACTACAGGTGGTGAGATAAGCTGCACAATATAATTGACCTTTCAGTATATTGTTGCACACACACCATCTATTTAGCAAATGCCCTTGTTATCAACAGCAGCCTTTTAAACTCACCTGAGCTAACAGGTATGTGAGCTGGTTACTCTGCTGCGCTTAAAATTTCTTTTTTGGTTTGCTACAATGCCTTTTCTGAAACGTTGTCTCCCTCTGCTGGAACACTGACTTCTTTCATTTAATGCCTGCAGACTATAAAAGAGAAACCAACCCAAAAAGTTTGGTTGATTAGTCTGTGGCATTCTTTTAAACTGTTGCTTATGGCGGTCTCTGTGAGCTTCTCAGTGACATTCAGCCATCCAGGTATCCCGCCTGCAGTAGACGGAATGTGGCAATGGAACGCTGGCTGCGCGTGTCATAATAGGCTCTGAGCCTTTATATACCTGCGCACAGCAGCAGCCACCTTCAGTCTGCTGCTGGACAGCCAGCAGCAGCAGCAGCAGGAGAGGTAATTAATCAGCAACCCTCCTGCTAAGGGTAGACGGCTGCTCGTTCCACCCCCCCCCCGCCTTAATCGGTTCTCCTCCCTTCCAACGGTGTTGAGGCGGGTGGGAACAGCCGGGGGTTGAGGGTACTGTGCTAAAAGAGGTGGAGTTATGCAGATCTAAAACGCGTGGATTGCAGCAGCAGCAAGCCGAAAAGTGCAGGCATGTGAGGGATCTAGAGGTTGACAGCATGTCTTCTTAACGGGAGTCCAGGTGGCCATCTCCACAAATGGACTTTTCAGAATCCTTGGGTGGCACCGTAGTCGGAAACCAATTCTGGTTATCGCTTCTCGGCCTTTTGGCTAAGATCAAGTGTAGTATCTGTTCTTATCAGTTTAATATCTGATACGTCCCCTATCTGGGGACCATATATTAAATGGATTTTTAGAACAGGGAGATGGAAAAAGAGCTTGCTCTGTCCACTCCACGCATTGACCTGGTATTGCAGTATCTCCAGGACCGGTGCACCCCTTCTTTAATGCAGTTTCTAAAATCAGAAAGAATTGAATTCAATGCTTTTTGTTCATTTTGCTTGTTTGTCGGATTTTGGGATGGACTCTTTGGCTTTGCTTTTCTTCTCCTCATTGGATTTTTCATGTTAAAAGTTGCAGAAGCCAGATGACAAGCTCATTTTGGTTCAACTTCAGCAACTGTGCATTGCATTGCCATGTAATGTAATGTAATGCAATGCTATCTATCTAGCTCTCCCTCTATACTTCCTTTTGGATAAACAGACATATTAGGCAAGCATTTTGGAGCTTTCACCTAAATAACTACAGGTGGTGAGATAAGCTGCACAATATAATTGACCTTTCAGTATATTGTTGCACACACACCATCTATTTAGCAAATGCCCTTGTTATCAACAGCAGCCTTTTAAACTCACCTGAGCTAACAGGTATGTGAGCTGGTTACTCTGCTGCGCTTAAAATTTCTTTTTTGGTTTGCTACAATGCCTTTTCTGAAACATGGTCTCCCTCTGCTGGAACACTGACTTCTTTCATTTAATGCCTGCAGACTATAAAAGAGAAACCAACCCAAAAAGTTTGGTTGATTAGTCTGTGGCATTCTTTTAAACTGTTGCTTATGGCGGTCTCTGTGAGCTTCTCAGTGACATTCAGCCATCCAGGTATCCCGCCTGCAGTAGACGGAATGTGGCAATGGAACACTGGCTGCGCGTGTCATAATAGGCTCTGAGCCTTTATATACCTGCGCACAGCAGCAGCCACCTTCAGTCTGCTGCTGGACAGCCAGCAGCAGCAGCAGCAGGAGAGGTAATTAATCAGCAACCCTCCTGCTAAGGGTAGACAGCTGCTCGTTCCACCCCCCCCCCGCCTTAATTGGTTCTCCTCCCTTCCAACGGTGTTGAGGCGGGTGGGAACAGCCGGGGGTTGAGGGTACTGTGCTAAAAGAGGTGGAGTTATGCAGATCTAAAACACGTGGATTGCAGCAG
This sequence comes from Phyllobates terribilis, assembly GCF_046119375.1. Classification (NCBI taxonomy): domain Eukaryota; kingdom Metazoa; phylum Chordata; class Amphibia; order Anura; family Dendrobatidae; genus Phyllobates; species Phyllobates terribilis. The sequence continues at coordinate 7,427,050 of NW_027362800.1, read as the reverse complement.
CAGCAAGCCGAAAAGTGCAGGCATGTGAGGGATCTAGAGGTTGACAGCATGTCTTCTTAACGGGAGTCCAGGTGGCCATCTCCACAAATGGACTTTTCAGAATCCTTGGGTGGCACCGTAGTCGGAAACCAATTCTGGTTATCGCTTCTCGGCCTTTTGGCTAAGATCAAGTGTAGTATCTGTTCTTATCAGTTTAATATCTGATACGTCCCCTATCTGGGGACCATATATTAAATGGATTTTTAGAACAGGGAGATGGAAAAAGAGCTTGCTCTGTCCACTCCACGCATTGACCTGGTGTTGCAGTATCTCCAGGACCGGTGCACCCCTTCTTTAATGCAGTTTCTAAAATCAGAAAGAATTGAATTCAATGCTTTTTGTTCATTTTGCTTGTTTGTCGGATTTTGGGATGGACTCTTTGGCTTTGCTTTTCTTCTCCTCATTGGATTTTTCATGTTAAAAGTTGCAGAAGCCAGATGACAAGCTCATTTTGGTTCAACTTCAGCAACTGTGCATTGCATTGCCATGTAATGTAATGTAATGCAATGCTATCTATCTAGCTCTCCCTCTATACTTCCTTTTGGATAAACAGACATATTAGGCAAGCATTTTGGAGCTTTCACCTAAATAACTACAGGTGGTGAGATAAGCTGCACAATATAATTGACCTTTCAGTATATTGTTGCACACACACCATCTATTTAGCAAATGCCCTTGTTATCAACAGCAGCCTTTTAAACTCACCTGAGCTAACAGGTATGTGAGCTGGTTACTCTGCTGCGCTTAAAATTTCTTTTTTGGTTTGCTACAATGCCTTTTCTGAAACGTTGTCTCCCTCTGCTGGAACACTGACTTCTTTCATTTAATGCCTGCAGACTATAAAAGAGAAACCAACCCAAAAAGTTTGGTTGATTAGTCTGTGGCATTCTTTTAAACTGTTGCTTATGGCGGTCTCTGTGAGCTTCTCAGTGACATTCAGCCATCCAGGTATCCCGCCTGCAGTAGACGGAATGTGGCAATGGAACGCTGGCTGCGCGTGTCATAATAGGCTCTGAGCCTTTATATACCTGCGCACAGCAGCAGCCACCTTCAGTCTGCTGCTGGACAGCCAGCAGCATCAGCAGCAGGAGAGGTAATTAATCAGCAACCCTCCTGCTAAGGGTAGACAGCTGCTCGTTCCACCCCCCCCCCGCCTTAATTGGTTCTCCTCCCTTCCAACGGTGTTGAGGCGGGTGGGAACAGCTGGGGGTTGAGGGTACTGTGCTAAAAGAGGTGGAGTTATGCAGATCTAAAACGCGTGGATTGCAGCAGCAGCAAGCCGAAAAGTGCAGGCATGTGAGGGATCTAGAGGTTGACAGCATGTCTTCTTAACGGGAGTCCAGGTGGCCATCTCCACAAATGGACTTTTCAGAATCCTTGGGTGGCACCGTAGTCGGAAACCAATTCTGGTTATCGCTTCTCGGCCTTTTGGCTAAGATCAAGTGTAGTATCTGTTCTTATCAGTTTAATATCTGATACGTCCCCTATCTGGGGACCATATATTAAATGGATTTTTAGAACAGGGAGATGGAAAAAGAGCTTGCTCTGTCCACTCCACGCATTGACCTGGTATTGCAGTATCTCCAGGACCGGTGCACCCCTTCTTTAATGCAGTTTCTAAAATCAGAAAGAATTGAATTCAATGCTTTTTGTTCATTTTGCTTGTTTGTCGGATTTTGGGATGGACTCTTTGGCTTTGCTTTTCTTCTCCTCATTGGATTTTTCATGTTAAAAGTTGCAGAAGCCAGATGACAAGCTCATTTTGGTTCAACTTCAGCAACTGTGCATTGCATTGCCATGTAATGTAATGTAATGCAATGCTATCTATCTAGCTCTCCCTCTATACTTCCTTTTGTATAAACAGACATATTAGGCAAGCATTTTGGAGCTTTCACCTAAATAACTACAGGTGGTGAGATAAGCTGCACAATATAATTGACCTTTCAGTATATTGTTGCACACACACCATCTATTTAGCAAATGCCCTTGTTATCAACAGCAGCCTTTTAAACTCACCTGAGCTAACAGGTATGTGAGCTGGTTACTCTGCTGCGCTTAAAATTTCTTTTTTGGTTTGCTACAATGCCTTTTCTGAAACGTTGTCTCCCTCTGCTGGAACACTGACTTCTTTCATTTAATGCCTGCAGACTATAAAAGAGAAACCAACCCAAAAAGTTTGGTTGATTAGTCTGTGGCATTCTTTTAAACTGTTGCTTATGGCGGTCTCTGTGAGCTTCTCAGTGACATTCAGCCATCCAGGTATCCCGCCTGCAGTAGACGGAATGTGGCAATGGAACGCTGGCTGCGCGTGTCATAATAGGCTCTGAGCCTTTATATACCTGCGCACAGCAGCAGCCACCTTCAGTCTGCTGCTGGACAGCCAGCAGCAGCAGCAGCAGGAGAGGTAATTAATCAGCAACCCTCCTGCTAAGGGTAGACAGCTGCTCGTTCCACCCCCCCCCCCCGCCTTAATTGGTTCTCCTCCCTTCCAACGGTGTTGAGGCGGGTGGGAACAGCCGGGGGTTGAGGGTACTGTGCTAAAAGAGGTGGAGTTATGCAGATCTAAAACGCGTGGATTGCAGCAGCAGCAAGCCAAAAAGTGCAGGCATGTGAGGGATCTAGAGGTTGACAGCATGTCTTCTTAACGGGAGTCCAGGTGGCCATCTCCACAAATGGACTTTTCAGAATCCTTGGGTGGCACCGTAGTCGGAAACCAATTCTGGTTATCGCTTCTCGGCCTTTTGGCTAAGATCAAGTGTAGTATCTGTTCTTATCAGTTTAATATCTGATACGTCCCCTATCTGGGGACCATATATTAAATGGATTTTTAGAACAGGGAGATGGAAAAAGAGCTTGCTCTGTCCACTCCACGCATTGACCTGGTATTGCAGTATCTCCAGGACCGGTGCACCCCTTCTTTAATGCAGTTTCTAAAATCAGAAAGAATTGAATTCAATGCTTTTTGTTCATTTTGCTTGTTTGTCGGATTTTGGGATGGACTCTTTGGCTTTGCTTTTCTTCTCCTCATTGGATTTTTCATGTTAAAAGTTGCAGAAGCCAGATGACAAGCTCATTTTGGTTCAACTTCAGCAACTGTGCATTGCATTGCCATGTAATGTAATGTAATGCAATGCTATCTATCTAGCTCTCCCTCTATACTTCCTTTTGGATAAACAGACATATTAGGCAAGCATTTTGGAGCTTTCACCTAAATAACTACAGGTGGTGAGATAAGCTGCACAATATAATTGACCTTTCAGTATATTGTTGCACACACACCATCTATTTAGCAAATGCCCTTGTTATCAACAGCAGCCTTTTAAACTCACCTGAGCTAACAGGTATGTGAGCTGGTTACTCTGCTGCGCTTAAAATTTCTTTTTTGGTTTGCTACAATGCCTTTTCTGAAACGTTGTCTCCCTCTGCTGGAACACTGACTTCTTTCTTTTAATGCCTGCAGACTATAAAAGAGAAACCAACCCAAAAAGTTTGGTTGATTAGTCTGTGGCATTCTTTTAAACTGTTGCTTATGGCGGTCTCTGTGAGCTTCTCAGTGACATTCAGCCATCCAGGTATCCCGCCTGCAGTAGACGGAATGTGGCAATGGAACGCTGGCTGCGCGTGTCATAATAGGCTCTGAGCCTTTATATACCTGCGCACAGCAGCAGCCACCTTCAGTCTGCTGCTGGACAGCCAGCAGCAGCAGCAGCAGGAGAGGTAATTAATCAGCAACCCTCCTGCTAAGGGTAGACAGCTGCTCGTTCCACCCCCCCCCGCCTTAATTGGTTCTCCTCCCTTCCAACGGTGTTGAGGCGGGTGGGAACAGCCGGGGGTTGAGGGTACTGTGCTAAAAGAGGTGGAGTTATGCAGATCTAAAACGCGTGGATTGCAGCAGCAGCAAGCCGAAAAGTGCAGGCATGTGAGGGATCTAGGGGTTGACAGCATGTCTTCTTAACGGGAGTCCAGGTGGCCATCTCCACAAATGGACTTTTCAGAATCCTTGGGTGGCACCGTAGTCGGAAACCAATTCTGGTTATCGCTTCTCGGCCTTTTGGCTAAGATCAAGTGTAGTATCTGTTCTTATCAGTTTAATATCTGATACGTCCCCTATCTGGGGACCATATATTAAATGGATTTTTAGAACAGGGAGATGGAAAAAGAGCTTGCTCTGTCCACTCCACGCATTGACCTGGTATTGCAGTATCTCCAGGACCGGTGCACCCCTTCTTTAATGCAGTTTCTAAAATCAGAAAGAATTGAATTCAATGCTTTTTGTTCATTTTGCTTGTTTGTCGGATTTTGGGATGGACTCTTTGGCTTTGCTTTTCTTCTCCTCATTGGATTTTTCATGTTAAAAGTTGCAGAAGCCAGATGACAAGCTCATTTTGGTTCAACTTCAGCAACTGTGCATTGCATTGCCATGTAATGTAATGTAATGCAATGCTATCTATCTAGCTCTCCCTCTATACTTCCTTTTGGATAAACAGACATATTAGGCAAGCATTTTGGAGCTTTCACCTAAATAACTACAGGTGGTGAGATAAGCTGCACAATATAATTGACCTTTCAGTATATTGTTGCACACACACCATCTATTTAGCAAATGCCCTTGTTATCAACAGCAGCCTTTTAAACTCACCTGAGCTAACAGGTATGTGAGCTGGTTACTCTGCTGCGCTTAAAATTTCTTTTTTGGTTTGCTACAATGCCTTTTCTGAAACATGGTCTCCCTCTGCTGGAACACTGACTTCTTTCATTTAATGCCTGCAGACTATAAAAGAGAAACCAACCCAAAAAGTTTGGTTGATTAGTCTGTGGCATTCTTTTAAACTGTTGCTTATGGCGGTCTCTGTGAGCTTCTCAGTGACATTCAGCCATCCAGGTATCCCGCCTGCAGTAGACGGAATGTGGCAATGGAACACTGGCTGCGCGTGTCATAATAGGCTCTGAGCCTTTATATACCTGCGCACAGCAGCAGCCACCTTCAGTCTGCTGCTGGACAGCCAGCAGCAGCAGCAGCAGGAGAGGTAATTAATCAGCAACCCTCCTGCTAAGGGTAGACAGCTGCTCGTTCCACCCCCCCCCGCCTTAATTGGTTCTCCTCCCTTCCAACGGTGTTGAGGCGGGTGGGAACAGCCGGGGGTTGAGGGTACTGTGCTAAAAGAGGTGGAGTTATGCAGATCTAAAACGCGTGGATTGCAGCAGCAGCAAGCCGAAAAGTGCAGGCATGTGAGGGATCTAGAGGTTGACAGCATGTCTTCTTAACGGGAGTCCAGGTGGCCATCTCCACAAATGGACTTTTCAGAATCCTTGGGTGGCACCGTAGTCGGAAACCAATTCTGGTTATCGCTTCTCGGCCTTTTGGCTAAGATCAAGTGTAGTATCTGTTCTTATCAGTTTAATATCTGATACGTCCCCTATCTGGGGACCATATATTAAATGGATTTTTAGAACAGGGAGATGGAAAAAGAGCTTGCTCTGTCCACTCCACGCATTGACCTGGTATTGCAGTATCTCCAGGACCGGTGCACCCCTTCTTTAATGCAGTTTCTAAAATCAGAAAGAATTGAATTCAATGCTTTTTGTTCATTTTGCTTGTTTGTCGGATTTTGGGATGGACTCTTTGGCTTTGCTTTTCTTCTCCTCATTGGATTTTTCATGTTAAAAGTTGCAGAAGCCAGATGACAAGCTCATTTTGGTTCAACTTCAGCAACTGTGCATTGCATTGCCATGTAATGTAATGTAATGCAATGCTATCTATCTAGCTCTCCCTCTATACTTCCTTTTGGATAAACAGACATATTAGGCAAGCATTTTGGAGCTTTCACCTAAATAACTACAGGTGGTGAGATAAGCTGCACAATATAATTGACCTTTCAGTATATTGTTGCACACACACCATCTATTTAGCAAATGCCCTTGTTATCAACAGCAGCCTTTTAAACTCACCTGAGCTAACAGGTATGTGAGCTGGTTACTCTGCTGCGCTTAAAATTTCTTTTTTGGTTTGCTACAATGCCTTTTCTGAAACGTTGTCTCCCTCTGCTGGAACACTGACTTCTTTCATTTAATGCCTGCAGACTATAAAAGAGAAACCAACCCAAAAAGTTTGGTTGATTAGTCTGTGGCATTCTTTTAAACTGTTGCTTATGGCGGTCTCTGTGAGCTTCTCAGTGACATTCAGCCATCCAGGTATCCCGCCTGCAGTAGACGGAATGTGGCAATGGAACGCTGGCTGCGCGTGTCATAATAGGCACTGAGCCTTTATATACCTGCGCACAGCAGCAGCCACCTTCAATCTGCTGCTGGACAGCCAGCAGCAGCAGCAGCAGGAGAGGTAATTAATCAGCAACCCTCCTGCTAAGGGTAGACAGCTGCTCGTTCCACCCCCCCCCCCCCGCCTTAATTGGTTCTCCTCCCTTCCAACGGTGTTGAGGCGGGTGGGAACAGCCGGGGGTTGAGGGTACTGTGCTAAAAGAGGTGGAGTTATGCAGATCTAAAACGCATGGATTGCAGCAGCAGCAAGCCGAAAAGTGCAGGCATGTGAGGGATCTAGAGGTTGACAGCATGTCTTCTTAACGGGAGTCCAGGTGGCCATCTCCACAAATGGACTTTTCAGAATCCTTGGGTGGCACCGTAGTCGGAAACCAATTCTGGTTATCGCTTCTCGGCCTTTTGGCTAAGATTGGGTGTGGTGTTTAGGCATTGCATCTGGTCTTGGCTGATAGGTGTTTGGGGTACCCGGCTCCTTGGCCTGGGGGGATCGTCCCACCTTACGGTGGGGCTTCACCCCCCTGCTGCTATTAGGGAGCTGGCTTAGTCCCCTTACAACGTGTTGCGATCCCTTAAAAAGGCTCACGCCTTTTTTCTTTTCTTCTGTAGTTGGTACGCTTTCGTGGAAGGATGCCTGCTACAATTTCTTTTGCATCGGGAGAGCCCCGGATGAGGAACACAATCCGTATCGAGGTCTTGGAAAGTTTCAGAGAGCAGAAAGGTATCCGCTTCGTCTGCAATACCATCCTCCTTGGGATCCTGGAGTTCGACAGAGATGACATCTTTTGCTTCCAGGACAATGAACTCAAAGGTATTTATACCATCACTTTTAAGAACCAAGGATGCTGCCAACAGTTGGTCCAGAAGGTGAACGAGCATGGTTGGAGAGATGAGATGGATGGCCTGGTGTTTTCCCTGCTTTTCGTCCATGAGGAGGTACAAATAACAACGTATTTTCCCAACCCTTTTGTGGAGAGGCAGGACATCCAAACCTGTTTGAGCCGTCACTGTGATGAGGTGAGATACATTGGGCCTGTGAAGAACTCTGTTGGCTTCTGGGGTGGGAAGCGGAGGTTTCTTGTGCGGTTGCGGAAGGATCCCCAGGGCTATGGAGGAACACATCACCCCCCCTCTACTATCACTATCGGGAAAAGTCGGGGGTATTTATTTTATGCTGGCATGCCTATGTACTGTCGAAATTGTGGGAAAATGGGGCATGTCCAGAGCAATTGTGCAGAGTCCAAGGCATTCCGTTGTAATAACTGTGGTCTACTAGGACATTTATTTAAGGATTGCCCCCATAAGGATTCTTGCAACCTTTGTGGCGTGGACGGCCATATATTTCGGGAGTGCCCACTGAAGACCAAGACCCGAACATATGCGGAAGCTGCTGGAGGACCTATGCCACGGGAAGGACCAGTTCGTGTTCCGGAGACCAGTAAAGGACCTGAGCCTCGTCCTTCTGTTTCCACAACAGAGGAGGTGGCGGAGAAGGTCAAGGGCGCGAGGAAGGAGACAGAGAGGATGGAGCAGGAGTCGGGTCTCCCCCGTGGAGAGCCTCCTGTGGCGAAGTCCCAGAAAAAGGGCGGAGGGCGGACCACCCAAAGACCGGAGCAGAGGGACTCTCCCGTCAGGGAGAAGACCACTGCGTCGATGGTCCCTGGTGTGTTGGAGCAGGGCGCCCCCAATGAGTTGGCGGTGGGGGGCTCTGTGTCGAAGACCCCAGACATACCTAGGGACTCGTGCCAGCAGACCACGGTTCTTTGTCCAGCAGGTGGCAATGATGGTGAGGTTTTCATGTCTGACCTGGAGAGTCTTCAGGAAGTGAGAGGCCACACAGCAATAGCGGAGGATGACTGCACGAGCGACGTGATTGAGCTGTGTGGCAAAAAGTTGAGAGCGGACGATCCTCCGGCATTTAATCCAGACTCGCCTGATGTGTGCCTTGCCAGGGACGATATATGGCAACCCGGTTCCTCCGGGTATCCGATATCCGGTTCGGACCCCCAGAATATTCTCTGCTTCTCCTCAACACTCGAGAGCTTGACGGGGTCTGCAGGGGATATAATGGATGACTCCCCTCCCCCATAACACAAATGCCATCTATTAAGTGTCTCTCACTCAATGTGAGATCTTTAAAGAGCCCTGTCCGCAGGGCTGCTCTCTTTGATTTTTTCAAAACATTAGACTTTGATATTTGTTTCCTACAGGAATGCGGTCTGCAACACGGACTACGGTATAATGAGCTAAAGAAAGACTGGAAACTAGGGCCCTCCATTTGGTCCGGCTCTAATGAGAATAAATCAGCTGGTGTGGGTCTGCTCTGCCGAGGTAATGCTTTTATAATCTCCTCTGTCACTGAGATTGTGCCCGGCAGAGCTATATTAGTACATTTATGTTTTAATAATTTTAACTTTCGTGTTATAAATGTGTATGCCCCTCCAGATAAACAAGAGCGGATACAATTGTTTGAGATTTTACCGTTGTTCTGTGTAGGGTCATCTCCTCTTTTGGTAGCTGGGGACTTTAATTGCCTCAGTGTAAATGAGCGCCGAGGAGGAGGTGACCCAATCCGTAAATTAGATAAATCATGTTTTTTATTAAGTAATTTGCAGACAGATTTTAAGTTGCGCGATGCCTGGAGGTCGCTATCGCCGACGGACCCGGGATTTACGTGGTCCGGTCGGGGAGTGACCTCCAGGATCGATTTTATCTTTTTATCTGAAACTTTTAGCCCTGTATATTTTGTTTTAATTCCTAATTTATTTTCTGACCATAACATATTAAAATTAGAGATAGAATACCAGGGGGAACTAAAGGTGAATAGAGGGTTGTGGCGCCTGGGGGTACACCTATTGGAAGACCCCCTGGTAAGGTCAGATTTTATCAAAAAGTACCAACAATGGAGGCAGCTCAAACCCCCATATTTTAAAATGCTGTCCTGGTGGGAAGGGATTAAAGACAAGATCCAACATTTTTTTATCAGGGCTGGGAAGAGGAAGGCGAGGCAGAAGAAGCAGGGCTATGCAAATTTGAATACTAGACTGCAGACTCTCCTTAAATTCAAAGAGATAGGCTTAGAGGTGCATGATGATATTGTAAGCCTTAAAAATGAGATACAGTCATACCTTGAACAAAAAGGGAAGGAAATAATATTTAATTCTAAGGTGCAATTTTTAGAAGAAGGGGAAAAGTGTACACGTTTCTTTTTCAAAAAAGTGGTGGAGAGGAAAGAAACGATTACCTGCCTAGATGGAGATAGCACAATACAAGGTATGAAGAGGGTAGCTTTTAATTTTTATAGAAACCTTTTTAGCAAAAAAAGTGTTAATAATGTGTTTTTACAAGATGCTCTTAATGTCCTGGATTTTAGGCTAAATTCTGCAGATCAGGGGTTTTTAACAAAAGATATTACTTTAGAAGAACTTTTTAGTGTTTTTAAAAGTTTTTCAAGAGGGAAAGCCCCAGGAGCTGATGGCCTTCCTGTGGAATTTTATTTATCCTTTTGGGATATTTTAAAAGAGGATCTTTTAGCACTTTTTAAAGAGGTTTTTTTGTGTGATAAGTTACCCAAGTCATGGAGGAGGGGGATAGTGTCCTTAATATACAAGAAGAAGGGCGCTCGGGACGACCTCAAAAATTGGAGACCTATCACCCTCCTTAACATGGATTACAAGGCTTTAGCTAAGATTATTGCATGTCGTTTTAAAACTGTTATTAATGTGTTAATACAACCCGAACAAGTATGTGGTGTACCAGGGAGGAGTATTACAGAGACCCTAAATGCGATCAGAGACGTAATATGGTACAGTAAAGACAGGGATCAAGGGCTGGCCCTGTTGGCGCTAGACTTCGAGAAAGCGTTTGACAGGGTTTCTCATGAATATCTTTTTAAAGTTTTAAAACAAATGGCAATCCCAGACTGGTTTTTATCTCGCATTAAGAGTTTATATAATAATATGTTTTCACAAATCTCTGTCAATGGTTTTTTAACTGATTTTATCCCACTGGAATCCGGAGTGAAGCAGGGATGTCCATTATCCCCAATTCTGTTTATTTGCGCTATGGAACCCCTTTTATGCATGATCCGGAAAGACAAGGTAGTCCGGGGGGTTCCTGTCCCAGGAGGGGGAGGGGCTCAGGTTAAAGTGCTTGGATATATGGATGACGTGACGGCTATTTGCACTGATCCTGCTTCACTCCGGAGAGTAGTATTGTGCACCAATCTTTTTAGTCAAGCTTCTGGTTTTAAAATGAATTTTAATAAAACTGAGTGTTTGATTATGGGTGCCTGGGATAGAAATGACTTACCGACTGTTAATGTGAAATATGACAATGTGAAAATTTTAGGGGTTGTATTTGATGCAAATAATGATGGGCTTGTGAGTTGGGGAGAGGTTCAAGATAAAATGGCAAAGAAACTTTCCTTTTGGACCCTGAGGAATCTTTCGATCGAAGGGAAAGTCCTTGTTATTAAATCTGTTTTATTACCTATGATTTTATATATTGCCATGGTGTATCCTCCCTCTGACTTAATGCTAAAAAAACTAACTCGTTGTATTTTTATGTTTATATGGGGCTCTAAAATGGAAAAGCTTAAACGATCAGAAATGTATAAGAGAAAGCAGAATGGAGGAAAAGATGTTCCCGATCTTCGCCTGTTTTTATATGTAAATTTTTTCTGTTTTTGTTTTAAAGCTTTTAAGTCTGATAGTACTTTTGGCCTGTTTTTAAAATACACGTGTGGTTTTATCTTTAAGAGATGGTTTAGGCCATCCTTATCAGCGCCTGTTTTATTGTGTCCACCAAAGCACCTTATTATTTTAGAAAAAGTTGCAAAGACTCATAATTTAAAAGACCTTGGAGCTGACATCCTTCTGGACCGGAAGAAGCTATTTGTCCATTTGAGGAGAGAAGAAGAGACATCCCCAGTTTGCAACTACTCATGGAACAGATCCAAACGTGTGTGGAGGAATGTCTTCGGGAAGTTCCTCGCCAATGTCCATAAAGACCTTGCCTGGATGTCCGTCCACCAGTGCCTCCCAACCAGAGAATTCCAACACCGGAGAGGCCTGGTGGCACGGGCAAAATGCCCAAGAGACTCTTGCCATTGTGATGAGACCGTTATGCACCTTTTTTGGAACTGCACCTTTGCACAAGAACTCTGGGGGAAATTTGGGATTCTTTTAAAGTGGGTTTGCGGTTTAAAGGACTTTTATTATGAATATGTTTTATACGGACTTTTTAATTGCCCTACTGCATACCAATCTGAAATCTGCTGGTGTATAATAAACTGTGCCAAGAATGCAATTTGGAAAGCAAGGAATATTTTATTGTTTAATCGTGATTTTATTTCTGTGCTTGATTGTATTAAACTGGCTTTTAGTGAAATGTATGTTTATTATTTAAAAAATGTAAAAGATATGGGCAAGAAGGAAGCGAACCGTAGATGGTGCTTTTATATGTGGAATTCTATTTTATATTGATTATTCTCTGTAATGTATAATTGTCAAATGTTTTTATGGGTTTTTTTGTACTTGAAAGGTTTCGCATTGATTGTCTTGTAATCTGACTTATGTACAATAAAATTATGTTGAAACCTTATCTGTTCTTATCAGTTTAATATCTGATACGTCCCCTATCTGGGGACCATATATTAAATGGATTTTTAGAACAGGGAGATGGAAAAAGAGCTTGCTCTGTCCACTCCACGCATTGACCTGGTATTGCAGTATCTCCAGGACCGGTGCACCCCTTCTTTAATGCAGTTTCTAAAATCAGAAAGAATTGAATTCAATGCTTTTTGTTCATTTTGCTTGTTTGTCGGATTTTGGGATGGACTCTTTGGCTTTGCTTTTCTTCTCCTCATTGGATTTTTCATGTTAAAAGTTGCAGAAGCCAGATGACAAGCTCATTTTGGTTCAACTTCAGCAACTGTGCATTGCATTGCCATGTAATGTAATGTAATGCAATGCTATCTATCTAGCTCTCCCTCTATACTTCCTTTTGGATAAACAGACATATTAGGCAAGCATTTTGGAGCTTTCACCTAAATAACTACAGGTGGTGAGATAAGCTGCACAATATAATTGACCTTTCAGTATATTGTTGCACACACACCATCTATTTAGCAAATGCCCTTGTTATCAACAGCAGCCTTTTAAACTCACCTGAGCTAACAGGTATGTGAGCTGGTTACTCTGCTGCGCTTAAAATTTCTTTTTTGGTTTGCTACAATGCCTTTTCTGAAACGTTGTCTCCCTCTGCTGGAACACTGACTTCTTTCATTTAATGCCTGCAGACTATAAAAGAGAAACCAACCCAAAAAGTTTGGTTGATTAGTCTGTGGCATTCTTTTAAACTGTTGCTTATGGCGGTCTCTGTGAGCTTCTCAGTGACATTCAGCCATCCAGGTATCCCGCCTGCAGTAGACGGAATGTGGCAATGGAACGCTGGCTGCGCGTGTCATAATAGGCTCTGAGCCTTTATATACCTGCGCACAGCAGCAGCCACCTTCAGTCTGCTGCTGGACAGCCAGCAGCAGCAGCAGCAGGAGAGGTAATTAATCAGCAACCCTCCTGCTAAGGGTAGACAGCTGCTCGTTCCACCCCCCCCCCGCCTTAATTGGTTCTCCTCCCTTCCAACGGTGTTGAGGCGGGTGGGAACAGCCGGGGGTTGAGGGTACTGTGCTAAAAGAGGTGGAGTTATGCAGATCTAAAACGCGTGGATTGCAGCAGCAGCAAGCCGAAAAGTGCAGGCATGTGAGGGATCTAGAGGTTGACAGCATGTCTTCTTAACGGGAGTCCAGGTGGCCATCTCCACAAATGGACTTTTCAGAATCCTTGGGTGGCACCGTAGTCGGAAACCAATTCTGGTTATCGCTTCTCGGCCTTTTGGCTAAGATCAAGTGTAGTATCTGTTCTTATCAGTTTAATATCTGATACGTCCCCTATCTGGGGACCATATATTAAATGGATTTTTAGAACAGGGAGATGGAAAAAGAGCTTGCTCTGTCCACTCCACGCATTGACCTGGTATTGCAGTATCTCCAGGACCGGTGCACCCCTTCTTTAATGCAGTTTCTAAAATCAGAAAGAATTGAATTCAATGCTTTTTGTTCATTTTGCTTGTTTGTCGGATTTTGGGATGGACTCTTTGGCTTTGCTTTTCTTCTCCTCATTGGATTTTTCATGTTAAAAGTTGCAGAAGCCAGATGACAAGCTCATTTTGGTTCAACTTCAGCAACTGTGCATTGCATTGCCATGTAATGTAATGTAATGCAATGCTATCTATCTAGCTCTCCCTCTATACTTCCTTTTGGATAAACAGACATATTAGGCAAGCATTTTGGAGCTTTCACCTAAATAACTACCGGTGGTGAGATAAGCTGCACAATATAATTGACCTTTCAGTATATTGTTGCACACACACCATCTATTTAGCAAATGCCCTTGTTATCAACAGCAGCCTTTTAAACTCACCTGAGCTAACAGGTATGTGAGCTGGTTACTCTGCTGCGCTTAAAATTTCTTTTTTGGTTTGCTACAATGCCTTTTCTGAAACGTTGTCTCCCTCTGCTGGAACACTGACTTCTTTCATTTAATGCCTGCAGACTATAAAAGAGAAACCAACCCAAAAAGTTTGGTTGATTAGTCTGTGGCATTCTTTTAAACTGTTGCTTATGGCGGTCTCTGTGAGCTTCTCAGTGACATTCAGCCATCCAGGTATCCCGCCTGCAGTAGACGGAATGTGGCAATGGAACGCTGGCTGCGCGTGTCATAATAGGCTCTGAGCCTTTATATACCTGCGCACAGCAGCAGCCACCTTCAGTCTGCTGCTGGACAGCCAGCAGCAGCAGCAGCAGGAGAGGTAATTAATCAGCAACCCTCCTGCTAAGGGTAGACAGCTGCTCGTTCCACCCCCCCCCCCCGCCTTAATTGGTTCTCCTCCCTTCCAACGGTGTTGAGGCGGGTGGGAACAGCCGGGGGTTGAGGGTACTGTGCTAAAAGAGGTGGAGTTATGCAGATCTAAAACGCGTGGATTGCAGCAGCAGCAAGCCAAAAAGTGCAGGCATGTGAGGGATCTAGAGGTTGACAGCATGTCTTCTTAACGGGAGTCCAGGTGGCCATCTCCACAAATGGACTTTTCAGAATCCTTGGGTGGCACCGTAGTCGGAAACCAATTCTGGTTATCGCTTCTCGGCCTTTTGGCTAAGATCAAGTGTAGTATCTGTTCTTATCAGTTTAATATCTGATACGTCCCCTATCTGGGGACCATATATTAAATGGATTTTTAGAACAGGGAGATGGAAAAAGAGCTTGCTCTGTCCACTCCACGCATTGACCTGGTATTGCAGTATCTCCAGGACCGGTGCACCCCTTCTTTAATGCAGTTTCTAAAATCAGAAAGAATTGAATTCAATGCTTTTTGTTCATTTTGCTTGTTTGTCGGATTTTGGGATGGACTCTTTGGCTTTGCTTTTCTTCTCCTCATTGGATTTTTCATGTTAAAAGTTGCAGAAGCCAGATGACAAGCTCATTTTGGTTCAACTTCAGCAACTGTGCATTGCATTGCCATGTAATGTAATGTAATGCAATGCTATCTATCTAGCTCTCCCTCTATACTTCCTTTTGGATAAACAGACATATTAGGCAAGCATTTTGGAGCTTTCACCTAAATAACTACAGGTGGTGAGATAAGCTGCACAATATAATTGACCTTTCAGTATATTGTTGCACACACACCATCTATTTAGCAAATGCCCTTGTTATCAACAGCAGCCTTTTAAACTCACCTGAGCTAACAGGTATGTGAGCTGGTTACTCTGCTGCGCTTAAAATTTCTTTTTTGGTTTGCTACAATGCCTTTTCTGAAACGTTGTCTCCCTCTGCTGGAACACTGACTTCTTTCTTTTAATGCCTGCAGACTATAAAAGAGAAACCAACCCAAAAAGTTTGGTTGATTAGTCTGTGGCATTCTTTTAAACTGTTGCTTATGGCGGTCTCTGTGAGCTTCTCAGTGACATTCAGCCATCCAGGTATCCCGCCTGCAGTAGACGGAATGTGGCAATGGAACGCTGGCTGCGCGTGTCATAATAGGCTCTGAGCCTTTATATACCTGCGCACAGCAGCAGCCACCTTCAGTCTGCTGCTGGACAGCCAGCAGCAGCAGCAGAAGGAGAGGTAATTAATCAGCAACCCTCCTGCTAAGGGTAGACAGCTGCTCGTTCCACCCCCCCCCGCCTTAATTGGTTCTCCTCCCTTCCAACGGTGTTGAGGCGGGTGGGAACAGCCGGGGGTTGAGGGTACTGTGCTAAAAGAGGTGGAGTTATGCAGATCTAAAACGCGTGGATTGCAGCAGCAGCAAGCCGAAAAGTGCAGGCATGTGAGGGATCTAGAGGTTGACAGCATGTCTTCTTAACGGGAGTCCAGGTGGCCATCTCCACAAATGGACTTTTCAGAATCCTTGGGTGGCACCGTAGTCGGAAACCAATTCTGGTTATCGCTTCTCGGCCTTTTGGCTGAGACCAAGTGCTTCACAGCAGGAGGTTTCAGTTGAAGGGCACTCAGGTACCCCTCTCCTTGGCCTGGCAGGATCGTCCACTTCGGTGGGCTTCACCTGCCTGCTGCTATTAGGGAGAGGGATTAGTCCTAGGGTAACGGGCAGCGATCCCCCAGCCTTCAGGTGCTTTATCTCAAAGCTCTGAAGGCGCAGATTGCAGGCGGTTGCAATTTGCATTTTGTTGCGCCATACCATGGAGGTTGACCCCAACCTCGTGCCTCTATATGCGAGGCTTAAGAACACTATAAGGGTCCACTTTACGGCTGGTGGTTCCGATATGCGGAATCTGGGATATGTAGTCCAGGACGTGCTTGAGAAACTGCTCCACGTCAGAACCAACGAAATCCTTTCTATCCAGGATTATCCTCGACGTGGAGATTATGATGTAACCTTTACTGGCGAAGGTATTTTCAAAGATGTTTTGTCCAGAGTTAAGTCGGTAGAAAATAGCCCTGGTCTAAAAGGGATTCAGATCATCGAGCACGTCCTGGATGAGGTAAAAATGGTGGTTGTGAAAATCTTCTCACCCTTCATAACAGCACCAGAGGTTATTTCCTTTTTGTCAGTTTATTTTAAAAGTGTGAAATTGATTGGGAAAGTGTTGAATGAGTTTAACATCTGGACCTCAAAATGGAAGTTTTTAGTAAAATGTGAAAGAGACCCTAAATTCCCTGGAGGTGTGAGACTTCCTCCAGCTCGATTTAAAATAGGGCAAACTAATGGGGATTTTTTTTTCTCAGGAATGCCACTTTTCTGTAGGTATTGTGGTCTCTATGGGCACTCTAAGGATAGTTGTGGTGCCACTTGTAGAAATTGTGCCAGTACTGAACATGACACAAAGGAGTGCCCAAATGAAAAAAAATGCTCTTTTTGTCGGACACCTGGTCATTTCTATTTTTCTTGCCCTCACAGGTTCAGAGAGGATGAACAAAAACAAAAGGAGAAGTCCAAGACATCCGGGAATGGACGGGCCAATCAGACCACCCCTCAGGAGGAGGAACAACAACCTGGAGCCTCGGGAGGTGATAAGGGCGCTTCGACTAGTAACAATCCCTCCGAGTCAATGACAGGTAACTCACAGGAGCCCAGGAGCTGGCTGAAAGACCATAAGGAGGCTAAAAGGAAGGCTGAGAAAGATCATAAAGGGGCGGTCGGTAAGGCCAAAAAAGAGCGCCAAAAGGCTGACACCGAGCCCAAAATTCCCACTGGGTCTCACGAGAGCGAGGGCGGTACGTGGCACTTGGTGAGGTCTCATAATAAGAAAAAGAATGGTTCCGTGGAGGTGGCTAATAGGGAGGAGATGGATACATCCCCTCACGGGGGTGTAGACTCTGGAATCCCGAGGTCCCGGGGCTCTGCTTCCCCAGGTGGGGCCCCGAACCTGGCTGCCTCCGGGGACTCTGAGGCTCCGCCATGTGCGCAGCCTGCCCCTGTGTTACGACCCTCTGCGGGTCAGCAGGGGAGTGCGGAGCCTCTCGGAGACCCACCTGACGAGGACCTAAATGGTCAGCCTATGGAGACCCAGTGTAACCTTTCTCACAATATCCTTCCGAGCTACACCCCAGTAGCGTCGGGTCTTAATTTAAGTGAATGTTCCTTCTCCGATGATGAAGACTCTTTGATAACGGTGGATTCAGAAGAGGGCGTTGGTGAAAGTCCAAGTGGTCTGATCCGTCCATCGGATAGGTAAAGTCCAGTTTTTGTTTCTTCCTAACCATTTGCTATGATGGCTGACATTAGTGGTGTTTCCCTCAATGTGAGAGGCATAGGATCCAAGACCAGAAGAGCTACTGTTTTACATTTTTTAACCTGTTTTACAGCTTCTGTTTTCTTTTTACAAGAATGTCATATCCCTCATAAGATTTCTTACAAAAAATATAAGGAAGAGTGGAAACATGGTCCATCGGTCTGGTCTGGATCAAATGCAACCGGATCAGCCGGGGTAGCTATACTTTTTAAGGGAAATGTGTCTATTGATTTTATCCAAGATATTTTACCGGGTCGTATTCTTTTAGTTAAGGCTTTTATTGATGGGACAAGATGGCAGTTTTTAAATTTTTATGGGTCACCTGATAAAAATGAAAGGGCTGATATGCTGGAAATTTTACCTTTATTTATTAACATTTCTGAACCTTTTATCCTGGCAGGTGATTTTAATTGTATTTTAAAAGGCGAAAGCCGACGCTCCGGTTCCGTGAGTAGAAATTATGACAAAACGTCTGGAATGTTAAGCAATATTATAAATGATTGTAAATTAACTGATGTGTATAAAGAATGTAACAAGGATAGCCCTATAGACGCTGGTTTCACCTGGAGCAATTCTACATGTAGCTCCAGGATAGATTTTGTTTTAGGTTCAGAAAAAATACTGCCAGTGAAATGTGAAGTTTTAACTAATATTCTCTCAGATCACAAGGTTTTATCTTTTAGAGTGAGGATTAATGGAAAGAAGAAATGTGGTAAGAAATCTTGGAAATTGAATGTGTCCCTTTTAAAAGATCCACAAATTTTATCGGATTTTATTGAGTTTTATGTAAACTGTAGAAAAAGGAAAAACCCCAATATTTCTTTTAGCTTCTGGTGGGATAGAATGAAAATAAGCATTAAAGATTTCTTTATAAAGAAAAGCATACAAAAAGCTAAAGAAAAGTTTGAGATCTATAATTTTCTTAATATCAGGTTACAGACATTGTACAAATTCAAAGACAATGGTCTGGATGTAGGTAATGATATATTGAGTCTTAAAGGAGAAATTTCAAAGTGGTTGGAACAAAAAGGAAAAGAACTGATTTTTCGTTCAAAGGTAAAACACGTAGAAGAGGATGAGACTTGTTCCAGGTATTTTTTTAAGAAAAACAAACAGGCGAAAACAATAATTGATAACATAGATGGAGATAATAATATCAACGTCATATTGGATAAGGTAAATGTCTATTTTAATGATCTTTTTAATGTAAAAACTATAGACCATGATTTAATACACACTTTCCTGGGGGAGATCAAGTCCACCCTAGATGCTGATGCCCAAAGTTTTTTATCCCAACCTCTATGTGAGGAAGAGATTTTAGAAACCATGAAGAGTTTTAAAAATGGTAAAGTGCCGGGCCCTGATGGTATCCCCATAGAGTTTTATATAAGTTTTTATGATATTTTAAAAGATGATTTGTTTAATTTGTTTTCCGAAGTTTTTAATAATAAGGTTTTACTCAACTCATGGAAGAAAGGTGAGGTATCACTACTATACAAAAAAGGTGACAAAACGGATCTTAAAAACTGGAGGCCGATAACTCTTTTAAATAGTGATTACAAAATTATGGCTAAGATCTGTGCAAATCGGTTGAAAAAGGTGATACATAAAGTAATTCATGCAAATCAGGTATGCGGGGTACCTGGGCGTAGTATCTGGGACAATTTAAACCTGGTGAAAGATTGTATTGAAGATGTAAAAACCAGAAAGACAAAGATGTCAATCCTAGCGGTGGATTTTGAGAAAGCTTTTGACCGCGTGTCTCATTTTTATCTTTTTAAAGTTTTAGAAAAAATGGGCATTCCGGGTGGGTTTTTATTGTCTCTTAAAGCTTTTTATAATGATTGTACGAGTAAGATTTTAGTTAATGGTTTTAAAACAAAAGAGGTAGTTTTAAAATCAGGGGTGAAGCAGGGTTGCCCTTTGTCCCCCCTGCTTTTTATATGTGCTATAGAACCCCTTTTATGTACAATACGCCGGGATAAGCAAATATGTGGAGTACCCTTACCCGGAGGGAACGGTCTACAAGTTAAAGTTGTAAGCTATATGGATGATGTAGCAGTGTTTGGATGTGATGTACCTTCAATACAAAAAACGATAAGCCAAATTCAGTCTTTTTGTACAGTTTCCGGTTTTAAAATTAATCTTACTAAATGTAATATTTTAAATGTCGGGGGGATGAGTTTACATGATGTACCAATTGCAGTTACAGATTCCATTACTATTTTAGGTGTTTATTTTAATGAATCTAATAATGGTTTTAATAGCTGGGATGCGGCAGCACAGAAAATTAATCAGAAAATCTGCATGTGGAATATGAGAAAGCTGTCAATGGAAGGTAAAGTTCTGATTGTAAAAATGGTGATATTACCTATCCTGTTATATCTTAGTTTGGTGTTCCCCCCTCCTACAAATTTGTTGAAACGAATTACAAAAGTATGTTTTACCTTTTTTTGGGGCTCAAAAATGGAGAAACTCAAAAGAGAAACTGTGACAAAGCCAAAGGTTAAAGGTGGGAAAGATTTCCCTGTTTTAGATAAGTTTCTTTTAATACATTTTTTCTGTTTCTGTTTTAAAACCCTTTTTAAAGATAATTACCTTTCCTATTTTATGCGTTTTAACACTGGTTTTCTCATGAGAAGGTTTGGTTGGTTTGAAACGGTTTTATCCTTTCCTTATGCTTTTAACCTACCTGAACATTATGAGATTTTAAAGAAAATTATTCTTGATTTTAATTTGAATAAGAAACAGACAGGGGATCTATGTAACAGCAAGACACTACTCAAACAAATTAGTACTGATGTGACGTTGTGTGATATTGAACGTTATGATGATGACAAAACTGTACACATATGGAAAATGATTAACGCCCCTTATCTTTTTAATGTACAGAAAGACATGTCTTGGAGCTGCGCACACCACTGTCTTCCTTGCCGGGCATTCCAGTACAGAAGAGGTTTTGTGAGGTCTGCCATCTGCCCAAGAGAAGGTTGTCAAGAAGAAGAGACAGTGAAGCATCTTTTATGGACTTGTGCTTTTGCTAAAGAGTTCTGGAGAAGATTAATCCCCCTGCTGGAGAAAATGGTGGACCTCAAGGACTTTAATTTTGCATCAGTGTTATATGGTCTTCTGGAATGCCCAACAATGGACCAAAAAATAATGGCGTGGAAGACAGTGAATTGTGCCAAGATAGCGCTCTGGAATGCTAGAAATATTGCTGTTTTTAAACATGAAATGTTACCAGTAGATGATGTTTTAGCCTTTTGTAAAAGTGAAATGTACATATACTATTTATTGGACAGGAAAAAGAATGTAACGTTGGCAGGCAAATGGCTTTTTAACCTATGGAATATTTGAAGTCTTGTAAAATTTGCTGTGATGGAATTTTTATTTTTCTTTGAAGTCCCGAAAGTGTAATGTGGATGTAATGGTTTTATTTCTGTAATTTGTTAAATTTTAAATAAACGGTTTTTATCCCCATGTGGGGGATAGCCAAATTAAAAAAAAATCTGTTCTTATCAGTTTAATATCTGATACGTCCCCTATCTGGGGACCATATATTAAATGGATTTTTAGAACAGGGAGATGGAAAAAGAGCTTGCTCTGTCCACTCCACGCATTGACCTGGTATTGCAGTATCTCCAGGACCGGTGCACCCCTTCTTTAATGCAGTTTCTAAAATCAGAAAGAATTGAATTCAATGCTTTTTGTTCATTTTGCTTGTTTGTCGGATTTTGGGATGGACTCTTTGGCTTTGCTTTTCTTCTCCTCATTGGATTTTTCATGTTAAAAGTTGCAGAAGCCAGATGACAAGCTCATTTTGGTTCAACTTCAGCAACTGTGCATTGCATTGCCATGTAATGTAATGTAATGCAATGCTATCTATCTAGCTCTCCCTCTATACTTCCTTTTGGATAAACAGACATATTAGGCAAGCATTTTGGAGCTTTCACCTAAATAACTACAGGTGGTGAGATAAGCTGCACAATATAATTGACCTTTCAGTATATTGTTGCACACACACCATCTATTTAGCAAATGCCCTTGTTATCAACAGCAGCCTTTTAAACTCACCTGAGCTAACAGGTATGTGAGCTGGTTACTCTGCTGCGCTTAAAATTTCTTTTTTGGTTTGCTACAATGCCTTTTCTGAAACGTTGTCTCCCTCTGCTGGAACACTGACTTCTTTCATTTAATGCCTGCAGACTATAAAAGAGAAACCAACCCAAAAAGTTTGGTTGATTAGTCTGTGGCATTCTTTTAAACTGTTGCTTATGGCGGTCTCTGTGAGCTTCTCAGTGACATTCAGCCATCCAGGTATCCCGCCTGCAGTAGACGGAATGTGGCAATGGAACGCTGGCTGCGCGTGTCATAATAGGCTCTGAGCCTTTATATACCTGCGCACAGCAGCAGCCACCTTCAGTCTGCTGCTGGACAGCCAGCAGCAGCAGCAGCAGGAGAGGTAATTAATCAGCAACCCTCCTGCTAAGGGTAGACAGCTGCTCGTTCCACCCCCCCCCCCCGCCTTAATTGGTTCTCCTCCCTTCCAACGGTGTTGAGGCGGGTGGGAACAGCCGGGGGTTGAGGGTACTGTGCTAAAAGAGGTGGAGTTATGCAGATCTAAAACGCGTGGATTGCAGCAGCAGCAAGCCGAAAAGTGCAGGCATGTGAGGGATCTAGAGGTTGACAGCATGTCTTCTTAACGGGAGTCCAGGTGGCCATCTCCACAAATGGACTTTTCAGAATCCTTGGGTGGCACCGTAGTCGGAAACCAATTCTGGTTATCGCTTCTCGGCCTTTTGGCTAAGATTGGGTGTGGTGTTTAGGCATTGCATCTGGTCTTGGCTGATAGGTGTTTGGGGTACCCGGCTCCTTGGCCTGGGGGGATCGTCCCACCTTACGGTGGGGCTTCACCCCCCTGCTGCTATTAGGGAGCTGGCTTAGTCCCCTTACAACGTGTTGCGATCCCTTAAAAAGGCTCACGCCTTTTTTCTTTTCTTCTGTAGTTGGTACGCTTTCGTGGAAGTATGCCTGCTACAATTTCTTTTGCATCGGGAGAGCCCCGGATGAGGAACACAATCCGTATCGAGGTCTTGGAAAGTTTCAGAGAGCAGAAAGGTATCCGCTTCGTCTGCAATACCATCCTCCTTGGGATCCTGGAGTTCGACAGAGATGACATCTTTTGCTTCCAGGACAATGAACTCAAAGGTATTTATACCATCACTTTTAAGAACCAAGGATGCTGCCAACAGTTGGTCCAGAAGGTGAACGAGCATGGTTGGAGAGATGAGATGGATGGCCTGGTGTTTTCCCTGCTTTTCGTCCATGAGGAGGTACAAATAACAACGTATTTTCCCAACCCTTTTGTGGAGAGGCAGGACATCCAAACCTGTTTGAGCCGTCACTGTGATGAGGTGAGATACATTGGGCCTGTGAAGAACTCTGTTGGCTTCTGGGGTGGGAAGCGGAGGTTTCTTGTGCGATTGCGGAAGGATCCCCAGGGCTATGGAGGAACACATCACCCCCCCTCTACTATCACTATCGGGAAAAGTCGGGGGTATTTATTTTATGCTGGCATGCCTATGTACTGTCGAAATTGTGGGAAAATGGGGCATGTCCAGAGCAATTGTGCAGAGTCCAAGGCATTCCGTTGTAATAACTGTGGTCTACTAGGACATTTATTTAAGGATTGCCCCCATAAGGATTCTTGCAACCTTTGTGGCGTGGACGGCCATATATTTCGGGAGTGCCCACTGAAGACCAAGACCCGAACATATGCGGAAGCTGCTGGAGGACCTATGCCACGGGAAGGACCAGTTCGTGTTCCGGAGACCAGTAAAGGACCTGAGCCTCGTCCTTCTGTTTCCACAACAGAGGAGGTGGCGGAGAAGGTCAAGGGCGCGAGGAAGGAGACGGAGAGGATGGAGCAGGAGTCGGGTCTCCCCCGTGGAGAGCCTCCTGTGGCGAAGTCCCAGAAAAAGGGCGGAGGGCGGACCACCCAAAGACCGGAGCAGAGGGACTCTCCCGTCAGGGAGAAGACCACTGCGTCGATGGTCCCTGGTGTGTTGGAGCAGGGCGCCCCCAATGAGTTGGCGGTGGGGGGCTCTGTGTCAAAGACCCCAGACATACCTAGGGACTCGTGCCAGCAGACCACGGTTCTTTGTCCAGCAGGTGGCAATGATGGTGAGGTTTTCATGTCTGACCTGGAGAGTCTTCAGGAAGTGAGAGGCCACACAGCAATAGCGGAGGATGACTGCACGAGCGACGTGATTGAGCCGTGTGGCAAAAAGTTGAGAGCGGACGATCCTCCGGCATTTAATCCAGACTCGCCTGATGTGTGCCTTGCCAGGGACGATATATGGCAACCCGGTTCCTCCGGGTATCCGATATCCGGTTCGGACCCCCAGAATATTCTCTGCTTCTCCTCAACACTCGAGAGCTTGACGGGGTCTGCAGGGGATATAATGGATGACTCCCCTCCCCCATGACACAAATGCCATCTATTAAGTGTCTCTCACTCAATGTGAGATCTTTAAAGAGCCCTGTCCGCAGGGCTGCTCTCTTTGATTTTTTCAAAACATTAGACTTTGATATTTGTTTCCTACAGGAATGCGGTCTGCAACACGGACTACGGTATAATGAGCTAAAGAAAGACTGGAAACTAGGGCCCTCCATTTGGTCCGGCTCTAATGAGAATAAATCAGCTGGTGTGGGTCTGCTCTGCCGAGGTATTGCTTTTATAATCTCCTCTGTCACTGAGATTGTGCCCGGCAGAGCTATATTAGTACATTTATGTTTTAATAATTTTAACTTTCGTGTTATAAATGTGTATGCCCCTCCAGATAAACAAGAGCGGATACAATTGTTTGAGATTTTACCGTTGTTCTGTGTAGGGTCATCTCCTCTTTTGGTAGCTGGGGACTTTAATTGCCTCAGTGTAAATGAGCGCCGAGGAGGAGGTGACCCAATCCGTAAATTAGATAAATCATGTTTTTTATTAAGTAATTTGCAGACAGATTTTAAGTTGCGCGATGCCTGGAGGTCGCTATCGCCGACGGACCCGGGATTTACGTGGTCCGGTCGGGGAGTGACCTCCAGGATCGATTTTATCTTTTTATCTGAAACTTTTAGCCCTGTATATTTTGTTTTAATTCCTAATTTATTTTCTGACCATAACATATTAAAATTAGAGATAGAATACCAGGGGGAACTAAAGGTGAATAGAGGGTTGTGGCGCCTGGGGGTACACCTATTGGAAGACCCCCTGGTAAGGTCAGATTTTATCAAAAAGTACCAACAATGGAGGCAGCTCAAACCCCCATATTTTAAAATGCTGTCCTGGTGGGAAGGGATTAAAGACAAGATCCAACATTTTTTTATCAGGGCTGGGAAGAGGAAGGCGAGGCAGAAGAAGCAGGGCTATGCAAATTTGAATACTAGACTGCAGACTCTCCTTAAATTCAAAGAGATAGGCTTAGAGGTGCATGATGATATTGTAAGCCTTAAAAATGAGATACAGTCATACCTTGAACAAAAAGGGAAGGAAATAATATTTAATTCTAAGGTGCAATTTTTAGAAGAAGGGGAAAAGTGTACACGTTTCTTTTTCAAAAAAGTGGTGGAGAGGAAAGAAACGATTACCTGCCTAGATGGAGATAGCACAATACAAGGTATGAAGAGGGTAGCTTTTAATTTTTATAGAAACCTTTTTAGCAAAAAAAGTGTTAATAATGTGTTTTTACAAGATGCTCTTAATGTCCTGGATTTTAGGCTAAATTCTGCAGATCAGGGGTTTTTAACAAAAGATATTACTTTAGAAGAACTTTTTAGTGTTTTTAAAAGTTTTTCAAGAGGGAAAGCCCCAAGAGCTGATGGCCTTCCTGTGGAATTTTATTTATCCTTTTGGGATATTTTAAAAGAGGATCTTTTAGCACTTTTTAAAGAGGTTTTTTTGTGTGATAAGTTACCCAAGTCATGGAGGAGGGGGATAGTGTCCTTAATATACAAGAAGAAGGGCGCTCGGGACGACCTCAAAAATTGGAGACCTATCACCCTCCTTAACATGGATTACAAGGCTTTAGCTAAGATTATTGCATGTCGTTTTAAAACTGTTATTAATGTGTTAATACAACCCGAACAAGTATGTGGTGTACCAGGGAGGAGTATTACAGAGACCCTAAATGCGATCAGAGACGTAATATGGTACAGTAAAGACAGGGATCAAGGGCTGGCCCTGTTGGCGCTAGACTTCGAGAAAGCGTTTGACAGGGTTTCTCATGAATATCTTTTTAAAGTTTTAAAACAAATGGCAATCCCAGACTGGTTTTTATCTCGCATTAAGAGTTTATATAATAATATGTTTTCACAAATCTCTGTCAATGGTTTTTTAACTGATTTTATCCCACTGGAATCCGGAGTGAAGCAGGGATGTCCATTATCCCCAATTCTGTTTATTTGCGCTATGGAACCCCTTTTATGCATGATCCGGAAAGACAAGGTAGTCCGGGGGGTTCCTGTCCCAGGAGGGGGAGGGGCTCAGGTTAAAGTGCTTGGATATATGGATGACGTGACGGCTATTTGCACTGATCCTGCTTCACTCCGGAGAGTAGTATTGTGCACCAATCTTTTTAGTCAAGCTTCTGGTTTTAAAATGAATTTTAATAAAACTGAGTGTTTGATTATGGGTGCCTGGGATAGAAATGACTTACCGACTGTTAATGTGAAATATGACAATGTGAAAATTTTAGGGGTTGTATTTGATGCAAATAATGATGGGCTTGTGAGTTGGGGAGAGGTTCAAGATAAAATGGCAAAGAAACTTTCCTTTTGGACCCTGAGGAATCTTTCGATCGAAGGGAAAGTCCTTGTTATTAAATCTGTTTTATTACCTATGATTTTATATATTGCCATGGTGTATCCTCCCTCTGACTTAATGCTAAAAAAACTAACTCGTTGTATTTTTATGTTTATATGGGGCTCTAAAATGGAAAAGCTTAAACGATCAGAAATGTATAAGAGAAAGCAGAATGGAGGAAAAGATGTTCCCGATCTTCGCCTGTTTTTATATGTAAATTTTTTCTGTTTTTGTTTTAAAGCTTTTAAGTCTGATAGTACTTTTGGCCTGTTTTTAAAATACACGTGTGGTTTTATCTTTAAGAGATGGTTTAGGCCATCCTTATCAGCGCCTGTTTTATTGTGTCCACCAAAGCACCTTATTATTTTAGAAAAAGTTGCAAAGACTCATAATTTAAAAGACCTTGGAGCTGACATCCTTCTGGACCCGAAGAAGCTATTTGTCCATTTGAGGAGAGAAGAAGAGACATCCCCAGTTTGCAACTACTCATGGAACAGATCCAAACGTGTGTGGAGGAATGTCTTCGGGAAGTTCCTCGCCAATGTCCATAAAGACCTTGCCTGGATGTCCGTCCACCAGTGCCTCCCAACCAGAGAATTCCAACACCGGAGAGGCCTGGTGGCACGGGCAAAATGCCCAAGAGACTCTTGCCATTGTGATGAGACCGTTATGCACCTTTTTTGGAACTGCACCTTTGCACAAGAACTCTGGGGGAAATTTGGGATTCTTTTAAAGTGGGTTTGCGGTTTAAAGGACTTTTATTATGAATATGTTTTATACGGACTTTTTAATTGCCCTACTGCATACCAATCTGAAATCTGCTGGTGTATAATAAACTGTGCCAAGAATGCAATTTGGAAAGCAAGGAATATTTTATTGTTTAATTGTGATTTTATTTCTGTGCTTGATTGTATTAAACTGGCTTTTAGTGAAATGTATGTTTATTATTTAAAAAATGTAAAAGATATGGGCAAGAAGGAAGCGAACCGTAGATGGTGCTTTTATATGTGGAATTCTATTTTATATTGATTATTCTCTGTAATGTATAATTGTCAAATGTTTTTATGGGTTTTTTTGTACTTGAAAGGTTTCGCATTGATTGTCTTGTAATCTGACTTATGTACAATAAAATTATGTTGAAACCTTATCTGTTCTTATCAGTTTAATATCTGATACGTCCCCTATCTGGGGACCATATATTAAATGGATTTTTAGAACAGGGAGATGGAAAAAGAGCTTGCTCTGTCCACTCCACGCATTGACCTGGTATTGCAGTATCTCCAGGACCGGTGCACCCCTTCTTTAATGCAGTTTCTAAAATCAGAAAGAATTGAATTCAATGCTTTTTGTTCATTTTGCTTGTTTGTCGGATTTTGGGATGGACTCTTTGGCTTTGCTTTTCTTCTCCTCATTGGATTTTTCATGTTAAAAGTTGCAGAAGCCAGATGACAAGCTCATTTTGGTTCAACTTCAGCAACTGTGCATTGCATTGCCATGTAATGTAATGTAATGCAATGCTATCTATCTAGCTCTCCCTCTATACTTCCTTTTGGATAAACAGACATATTAGGCAAGCATTTTGGAGCTTTCACCTAAATAACTACAGGTGGTGAGATAAGCTGCACAATATAATTGACCTTTCAGTATATTGTTGCACACACACCATCTATTTAGCAAATGCCCTTGTTATCAACAGCAGCCTTTTAAACTCACCTGAGCTAACAGGTATGTGAGCTGGTTACTCTGCTGCGCTTAAAATTTCTTTTTTGGTTTGCTACAATGCCTTTTCTGAAACGTTGTCTCCCTCTGCTGGAACACTGACTTCTTTCATTTAATGCCTGCAGACTATAAAAGAGAAACCAACCCAAAAAGTTTGGTTGATTAGTCTGTGGCATTCTTTTAAACTGTTGCTTATGGCGGTCTCTGTGAGCTTCTCAGTGACATTCAGCCATCCAGGTATCCCGCCTGCAGTAGACGGAATGTGGCAATGGAACGCTGGCTGCGCGTGTCATAATAGGCTCTGAGCCTTTATATACCTGCGCACAGCAGCAGCCACCTTCAGTCTGCTGCTGGACAGCCAGCAGCAGCAGGAGAGGTAATTAATCAGCAACCCTCCTGCTAAGGGTAGACAGCTGCTTGTTCCACCCCCCCCCCCGCCTTAATTGGTTCTCCTCCCTTCCAACGGTGTTGAGGCGGGTGGGAACAGCCGGGGGTTGAGGGTACTGTGCTAAAAGAGGTGGAGTTATGCAGATCTAAAACGCGTGGATTGCAGCAGCAGCAAGCCGAAAAGTGCAGGCATGTGAGGGATCTAGAGGTTGACAGCATGTCTTCTTAACGGGAGTCCAGGTGGCCATCTCCACAAATGGACTTTTCAGAATCCTTGGGTGGCACCGTAGTCGGAAACCAATTCTGGTTATCGCTTCTCGGCCTTTTGGCTAAGATCAAGTGTAGTATCTGTTCTTATCAGTTTAATATCTGATACGTCCCCTATCTGGGGACCATATATTAAATGGATTTTTAGAACAGGGAGATGGAAAAAGAGCTTGCTCTGTCCACTCCACGCATTGACCTGGTATTGCAGTATCTCCAGGACCGGTGCACCCCTTCTTTAATGCAGTTTCTAAAATCAGAAAGAATTGAATTCAATGCTTTTTGTTCATTTTGCTTGTTTGTCGGATTTTGGGATGGACTCTTTGGCTTTGCTTTTCTTCTCCTCATTGGATTTTTCATGTTAAAAGTTGCAGAAGCCAGATGACAAGCTCATTTTGGTTCAACTTCAGCAACTGTGCATTGCATTGCCATGTAATGTAATGTAATGCAATGCTATCTATCTAGCTCTCCCTCTATACTTCCTTTTGGATAAACAGACATATTAGGCAAGCATTTTGGAGCTTTCACCTAAATAACTACAGGTGATGAGATAAGCTGCACAATATAATTGACCTTTCAGTATATTGTTGCACACACACCATCTATTTAGCAAATGCCCTTGTTATCAACAGCAGCCTTTTAAACTCACCTGAGCTAACAGGTATGTGAGCTGGTTACTCTGCTGCGCTTAAAATTTCTCTTTTGGTTTGCTACATTGCCTTTTCTGAAACGTTGTCTCCCTCTGCTGGAACACTGACTTCTTTCATTTAATGCCTGCAGACTATAAAAGAGAAACCAACCCAAAAAGTTTGGTTGATTAGTCTGTGGCATTCTTTTAAACTGTTGCTTATGGCGGTCTCTGTGAGCTTCTCAGTGACATTCAGCCATCCAGGTATCCCGCCTGCAGTAGACGGAATGTGGCAATGGAACGCTGGCTGCGCGTGTCATAATAGGCTCTGAGCCTTTATATACCTGCGCACAGCAGCAGCCACCTTCAGTCTGCTGCTGGACAGCCAGCAGCAGCAGGAGAGGTAATTAATCAGCAACCCTCCTGCTAAGGGTAGACAGCTGCTTGTTCCACCCCCCCCCCCGCCTTAATTGGTTCTCCTCCCTTCCAACGGTGTTGAGGCGGGTGGGAACAGCCGGGGGTTGAGGGTACTGTGCTAAAAGAGGTGGAGTTATGCAGATCTAAAACGCGTGGATTGCAGCAGCAGCAAGCCGAAAAGTGCAGGCATGTGAGGGATCTAGAGGTTGACAGCATGTCTTCTTAACGGGAGTCCAGGTGGCCATCTCCACAAATGGACTTTTCAGAATCCTTGGGTGGCACCGTAGTCGGAAACCAATTCTGGTTATCGCTTCTCGGCCTTTTGGCTAAGATCAAGTGTAGTATCTGTTCTTATCAGTTTAATATCTGATACGTCCCCTATCTGGGGACCATATATTAAATGGATTTTTAGAACAGGGAGATGGAAAAAGAGCTTGCTCTGTCCACTCCACGCATTGACCTGGTATTGCAGTATCTCCAGGACCGGTGCACCCCTTCTTTAATGCAGTTTCTAAAATCAGAAAGAATTGAATTCAATGCTTTTTGTTCATTTTGCTTGTTTGTCGGATTTTGGGATGGACTCTTTGGCTTTGCTTTTCTTCTCCTCATTGGATTTTTCATGTTAAAAGTTGCAGAAGCCAGATGACAAGCTCATTTTGGTTCAACTTCAGCAACTGTGCATTGCATTGCCATGTAATGTAATGTAATGCAATGCTATCTATCTAGCTCTCCCTCTATACTTCCTTTTGGATAAACAGACATATTAGGCAAGCATTTTGGAGCTTTCACCTAAATAACTACAGGTGGTGAGATAAGCTGCACAATATAATTGACCTTTCAGTATATTGTTGCACACACACCATCTATTTAGCAAATGCCCTTGTTATCAACAGCAGCCTTTTAAACTCACCTGAGCTAACAGGTATGTGAGCTGGTTACTCTGCTGCGCTTAAAATTTCTTTTTTGGTTTGCTACAATGCCTTTTCTGAAACGTTGTCTCCCTCTGCTGGAACACTGACTTCTTTCATTTAATGCCTGCAGACTATAAAAGAGAAACCAACCCAAAAAGTTTGGTTGATTAGTCTGTGGCATTCTTTTAAACTGTTGCTTATGGCGGTCTCTGTGAGCTTCTCAGTGACATTCAGCCATCCAGGTATCCCGCCTGCAGTAGACGGAATGTGGCAATGGAACGCTGGCTGCGCGTGTCATAATAGGCTCTGAGCCTTTATATACCTGCGCACAGCAGCAGCCACCTTCAGTCTGCTGCTGGACAGCCAGCAGCAGCAGCAGCAGGAGAGGTAATTAATCAGCAACCCTCCTGCTAAGGGTAGACAGCTGCTCGTTCCACCCCCCCCCCGCCTTAATTGGTTCTCCTCCCTTCCAACGGTGTTGAGGCGGGTGGGAACAGCCGGGGGTTGAGGGTACTGTGCTAAAAGAGGTGGAGTTATGCAGATCTAAAACGCGTGGATTGCAGCAGCAGCAAGCCGAAAAGTGCAGGCATGTGAGGGATCTAGAGGTTGACAGCATGTCTTCTTAATGGGAGTCCAGGTGGCCATCTCCACAAATGGACTTTTCAGAATCCTTGGGTGGCACCGTAGTCGGAAACCAATTCTGGTTATCGCTTCTCGGCCTTTTGGCTAAGATCAAGTGTAGTATGTGTTCTTATCAGTTTAATATCTGATACGTCCCCTATCTGGGGACCATATATTAAATGGATTTTTAGAACAGGGAGATGGAAAAAGAGCTTGCTCTGTCCACTCCACGCATTGACATGGTATTGCAGTATCTCCAGGACCGGTGCACCCCTTCTTTAATGCAGTTTCTAAAATCAGAAAGAATTGAATTCAATGCTTTTTGTTCATTTTGCTTGTTTGTCGGATTTTGGGATGGACTCTTTGGCTTTGCTTTTCTTCTCCTCATTGGATTTTTCATGTTAAAAGTTGCAGAAGCCAGATGACAAGCTCATTTTGGTTCAACTTCAGCAACTGTGCATTGCATTGCCATGTAATGTAATGTAATGCAATGCTATCTATCTAGCTCTCCCTCTATACTTCCTTTTGGATAAACAGACATATTAGGCAAGCATTTTGGAGCTTTCACCTAAATAACTACAGGTGGTGAGATAAGCTGCACAATATAATTGACCTTTCAGTATATTGTTGCACACACACCATCTATTTAGCAAATGCCCTTGTTATCAACAGCAGCCTTTTAAACTCACCTGAGCTAACAGGTATGTGAGCTGGTTACTCTGCTGCGCTTAAAATTTCTTTTTTGGTTTGCTACAATGCCTTTTCTGAAACGTTGTCTCCCTCTGCTGGAACACTGACTTCTTTCATTTAATGCCTGCAGACTATGAAAGAGAAACCAACCCAAAAAGTTTGGTTGATTAGTCTGTGGCATTCTTTTAAACTGTTGCTTATGGCGGTCTCTGTGAGCTTCTCAGTGACATTCAGCCATCCAGGTATCCCGCCTGCAGTAGACGGAATGTGGCAATGGAACGCTGGCTGCGCGTGTCATAATAGGCTCTGAGCCTTTATATACCTGCGCACAGCAGCAGCCACCTTCAGTCTGCTGCTGGACAGCCAGCAGCAGCAGCAGCAGGAGAGGTAATTAATCAGCAACCCTCCTGCTAAGGGTAGACAGCTGCTCGTTCCACCCCCCCCCCCGCCTTAATTGGTTCTCCTCCCTTCCAACGGTGTTGAGGCGGGTGGGAACAGCCGGGGGTTGAGGGTACTGTGCTAAAAGAGGTGGAGTTATGCAGATCTAAAACGCGTGGATTGCAGCAGCAGCAAGCCGAAAAGTGCAGGCATGTGAGGGATCTAGAGGTTGACAGCATGTCTTCTTAACGGGAGTCCAGGTGGCCATCTCCACAAATGGACTTTTCAGAATCCTTGGGTGGCACCGTAGTCGGAAACCAATTCTGGTTATCGCTTCTCGGGCTTTTGGCTAAGATCAAGTGTAGTATCTGTTCTTATCAGTTTAATATCTGATACGTCCCCTATCTGGGGACCATATATTAAATGGATTTTTAGAACAGGGAGATGGAAAAAGAGCTTGCTCTGTCCACTCCACGCATTGACCTGGTATTGCAGTATCTCCAGGACCGGTGCACCCCTTCTTTAATGCAGTTTCTAAAATCAGAAAGAATTGAATTCAATGCTTTTTGTTCATTTTGCTTGTTTGTCGGATTTTGGGATGGACTCTTTGGCTTTGCTTTTCTTCTCCTCATTGGATTTTTCATGTTAAAAGTTGCAGAAGCCAGATGACAAGCTCATTTTGGTTCAACTTCAGCAACTGTGCATTGCATTGCCATGTAATGTAATGTAATGCAATGCTATCTATCTAGCTCTCCCTCTATACTTCCTTTTGGATAAACAGACATATTAGGCAAGCATTTTGGAGCTTTCACCTAAATAACTACAGGTGGTGAGATAAGCTGCACAATATAATTGACCTTTCAGTATATTGTTGCACACACACCATCTATTTAGCAAATGCCCTTGTTATCAACAGCAGCCTTTTAAACTCACCTGAGCTAACAGGTATGTGAGCTGGTTACTCTGCTGCGCTTAAAATTTCTTTTTTGGTTTGCTACAATGCCTTTTCTGAAACGTTGTCTCCCTCTGCTGGAACACTGACTTCTTTCATTAAATGCCTGCAGACTATAAAAGAGAAACCAACCCAAAAAGTTTGGTTGATTAGTCTGTGGCATTCTTTTAAACTGTTGCTTATGGCGGTCTCTGTGAGCTTCTCAGTGACATTCAGCCATCCAGGTATCCCGCCTGCAGTAGACGGAATGTGGCAATGGAACGCTGGCTGCGCGTGTCATAATAGGCTCTGAGCCTTTATATACCTGCGCACAGCAGCAGCCACCTTCAGTCTGCTGCTGGACAGCCAGCAGCAGCAGCAGGAGAGGTAATTAATCAGCAACCCTCCTGCTAAGGGTAGACAGCTGCTCGTTCCACCCCCCCCCCCGCCTTAATTGGTTCTCCTCCCTTCCAACGGTGTTGAGGCGGGTGGGAACAGCCGGGGGTTGAGGGTACTGTGCTAAAAGAGGTGGAGTTATGCAGATCTAAAACGCGTGGATTGCAGCAGCAGCAAGCCGAAAAGTGCAGGCATGTGAGGGATCTAGAGGTTGACAGCATGTCTTCTTAACGGGAGTCCAGGTGGCCATCTCCACAAATGGACTTTTCAGAATCCTTGGGTGGCACCGTAGTCGGAAACCAATTCTGGTTATCGCTTCTCGGCCTTTTGGCTAAGATCAAGTGTAGTATCTGTTCTTATCAGTTTAATATCTGATACGTCCCCTATCTGGGGACCATATATTAAATGGATTTTTAGAACAGGGAGATGGAAAAAGAGCTTGCTCTGTCCACTCCACGCATTGACATGGTATTGCAGTATCTCCAGGACCGGTGCACCCCTTCTTTAATGCAGTTTCTAAAATCAGAAAGAATTGAATTCAATGCTTTTTGTTCATTTTGCTTGTTTGTCGGATTTTGGGATGGACTCTTTGGCTTTGCTTTTCTTCTCCTCATTGGATTTTTCATGTTAAAAGTTGCAGAAGCCAGATGACAAGCTCATTTTGGTTCAACTTCAGCAACTGTGCATTGCATTGCCATGTAATGTAATGTAATGCAATGCTATCTATCTAGCTCTCCCTCTATACTTCCTTTTGGATAAACAGACATATTAGGCAAGCATTTTGGAGCTTTCACCTAAATAACTACAGGTGGTGAGATAAGCTGCACAATATAATTGACCTTTCAGTATATTGTTGCACACACACCATCTATTTAGCAAATGCCCTTGTTATCAACAGCAGCCTTTTAAACTCACCTGAGCTAACAGGTATGTGAGCTGGTTACTCTGCTGCGCTTAAAATTTCTTTTTTGGTTTGCTACAATGCCTTTTCTGAAACGTTGTCTCCCTCTGCTGGAACACTGACTTCTTTCATTTAATGCCTGCAGACTATGAAAGAGAAACCAACCCAAAAAGTTTGGTTGATTAGTCTGTGGCATTCTTTTAAACTGTTGCTTATGGCGGTCTCTGTGAGCTTCTCAGTGACATTCAGCCATCCAGGTATCCCGCCTGCAGTAGACGGAATGTGGCAATGGAACGCTGGCTGCGCGTGTCATAATAGGCTCTGAGCCTTTATATACCTGCGCACAGCAGCAGCCACCTTCAGTCTGCTGCTGGACAGCCAGCAGCAGCAGCAGCAGGAGAGGTAATTAATCAGCAACCCTCCTGCTAAGGGTAGACAGCTGCTCGTTCCACCCCCCCCCCGCCTTAATTGGTTCTCCTCCCTTCCAACGGTGTTGAGGCGGGTGGGAACAGCCGGGGGTTGAGGGTACTGTGCTAAAAGAGGTGGAGTTATGCAGATCTAAAACGCGTGGATTGCAGCAGCAGCAAGCCGAAAAGTGCAGGCATGTGAGGGATCTAGAGGTTGACAGCATGTCTTCTTAACGGGAGTCCAGGTGGCCATCTCCACAAATGGACTTTTCAGAATCCTTGGGTGGCACCGTAGTCGGAAACCAATTCTGGTTATCGCTTCTCGGGCTTTTGGCTAAGATCAAGTGTAGTATCTGTTCTTATCAGTTTAATATCTGATACGTCCCCTATCTGGGGACCATATATTAAATGGATTTTTAGAACAGGGAGATGGAAAAAGAGCTTGCTCTGTCCACTCCACGCATTGACCTGGTATTGCAGTATCTCCAGGACCGGTGCACCCCTTCTTTAATGCAGTTTCTAAAATCAGAAAGAATTGAATTCAATGCTTTTTGTTCATTTTGCTTGTTTGTCGGATTTTGGGATGGACTCTTTGGCTTTGCTTTTCTTCTCCTCATTGGATTTTTCATGTTAAAAGTTGCAGAAGCCAGATGACAAGCTCATTTTGGTTCAACTTCAGCAACTGTGCATTGCATTGCCATGTAATGTAATGTAATGCAATGCTATCTATCTAGCTCTCCCTCTATACTTCCTTTTGGATAAACAGACATATTAGGCAAGCATTTTGGAGCTTTCACCTAAATAACTACAGGTGGTGAGATAAGCTGCACAATATAATTGACCTTTCAGTATATTGTTGCACACACACCATCTATTTAGCAAATGCCCTTGTTATCAACAGCAGCCTTTTAAACTCACCTGAGCTAACAGGTATGTGAGCTGGTTACTCTGCTGCGCTTAAAATTTCTTTTTTGGTTTGCTACAATGCCTTTTCTGAAACGTTGTCTCCCTCTGCTGGAACACTGACTTCTTTCATTAAATGCCTGCAGACTATAAAAGAGAAACCAACCCAAAAAGTTTGGTTGATTAGTCTGTGGCATTCTTTTAAACTGTTGCTTATGGCGGTCTCTGTGAGCTTCTCAGTGACATTCAGCCATCCAGGTATCCCGCCTGCAGTAGACGGAATGTGGCAATGGAACGCTGGCTGCGCGTGTCATAATAGGCTCTGAGCCTTTATATACCTGCGCACAGCAGCAGCCACCTTCAGTCTGCTGCTGGACAGCCAGCAGCAGCAGCAGGAGAGGTAATTAATCAGCAACCCTCCTGCTAAGGGTAGACAGCTGCTCGTTCCACCCCCCCCCCCCGCCTTAATTGGTTCTCCTCCCTTCCAACGGTGTTGAGGCGGGTGGGAACAGCCGGGGGTTGAGGGTACTGTGCTAAAAGAGGTGGAGTTATGCAGATCTAAAACGCGTGGATTGCAGCAGCAGCAAGCCGAAAAGTGCAGGCATGTGAGGGATCTAGAGGTTGACAGCATGTCTTCTTAACGGGAGTCCAGGTGGCCATCTCCACAAATGGACTTTTCAGAATCCTTGGGTGGCACCGTAGTCGGAAACCAATTCTGGTTATCGCTTCTCGGCCTTTTGGCTAAGATCAAGTGTAGTATCTGTTCTTATCAGTTTAATATCTGATACGTCCCCTATCTGGGGACCATATATTAAATGGATTTTTAGAACAGGGAGATGGAAAAAGAGCTTGCTCTGTCCACTCCACGCATTGACCTGGTATTGCAGTATCTCCAGGACCGGTGCACCCCTTCTTTAATGCAGTTTCTAAAATCAGAAAGAATTGAATTCAATGCTTTTTGTTCATTTTGCTTGTTTGTCGGATTTTGGGATGGACTCTTTGGCTTTGCTTTTCTTCTCCTCATTGGATTTTTCATGTTAAAAGTTGCAGAAGCCAGATGACAAGCTCATTTTGGTTCAACTTCAGCAACTGTGCATTGCATTGCCATGTAATGTAATGTAATGCAATGCTATCTATCTAGCTCTCCCTCTATACTTCCTTTTGGATAAACAGACATATTAGGCAAGCATTTTGGAGCTTTCACCTAAATAACTACAGGTGGTGAGATAAGCTGCACAATATAATTGACCTTTCAGTATATTGTTGCACACACACCATCTATTTAGCAAATGCCCTTGTTATCAACAGCAGCCTTTTAAACTCACCTGAGCTAACAGGTATGTGAGCTGGTTACTCTGCTGCGCTTAAAATTTCTTTTTTGGTTTGCTACAATGCCTTTTCTGAAACGTTGTCTCCCTCTGCTGGAACACTGACTTCTTTCATTTAATGCCTGCAGACTATAAAAGAGAAACCAACCCAAAAAGTTTGGTTGATTAGTCTGTGGCATTCTTTTAAACTGTTGCTTATGGCGGTCTCTGTGAGCTTCTCAGTGACATTCAGCCATCCAGGTATCCCGCCTGCAGTAGACGGAATGTGGCAATGGAACGCTGGCTGCGCGTGTCATAATAGGCTCTGAGCCTTTATATACCTGCGCACAGCAGCAGCCACCTTCAGTCTGCTGCTGGACAGCCAGCAGCAGCAGCAGCAGCAGGAGAGGTAATTAATCAGCAACCCTCCTGCTAAGGGTAGACAGCTGCTCGTTCCACCCCCCCCCTCCCGCCTTAATTGGTTCTCCTCCCTTCCAACGGTGTTGAGGCGGGTGGGAACAGCTGGGGGTTGAGGGTACTGTGCTAAAAGAGGTGGAGTTATGCAGATCTAAAACGCGTGGATTGCAGCAGCAGCAAGCCGAAAAGTGCAGGCATGT
Source organism: Phyllobates terribilis (assembly GCF_046119375.1). Taxonomy (NCBI): domain Eukaryota; kingdom Metazoa; phylum Chordata; class Amphibia; order Anura; family Dendrobatidae; genus Phyllobates; species Phyllobates terribilis. The sequence goes on along the minus strand of NW_027362800.1, from coordinate 7,389,099 downwards.
GAGGGATCTAGAGGTTGACAGCATGTCTTCTTAACGGGAGTCCAGGTGGCCATCTCCACAAATGGACTTTTCAGAATCCTTGGGTGGCACCGTAGTCGGAAACCAATTCTGGTTATCGCTTCTCGGCCTTTTGGCACGATCTATCAGGTTTACCTGTGTGGTCTTGCCTGTGAGGTGCTCTTGGTACCCTTTCTCTCGGCCTGGGGGGATCGTTCCTCTTCGGAGGGACTTAACCCCCCTGCTGCTATTGGGAGGAAGGATTAGTCCGGGAGCAACGGGAAGGGATCCCATGAAGGCTTGCGCTTTTCAGAGAGAAGAGTCGGTACGTTCCTGAGTGAAGGATGCCGGCAACGCTCACATATTCATCGGGTGATGCCCGGATGCGGAACACCGTGAGGATTGAAGTTGGAGCAGCATCGAGGATGGAAAAGAATTTGGACTACATCTGCCATAGGATTCTTCTTGGAGTTCTGGAGTTTCGGCGGGAAGACATATTCTGCTTCCAGGACAACGAGTACAAGGGGACATACACCATCACCTTCAAGAGCCAGGGATGCTGTCAGCAACTCGTACAAAAGGTAAACGAGAAAAACTACTTAGATGAATTGGATGGACTAACCTTTTGTCTCTTGTATGCTTATGACGAGATCCCCATCGTGGTGCATTTCCCGAACCCCTTTGTGGAAGCTGCAGACATCTCGACCTACCTTACCCGCTATTGTGATGATCTGAGATACCTGGGTACTGTGAAGAACGCGGTAGGCTTCTGGTGCGGCAAGAGAAGGTATATGGCCCGTCTAAAGAGGGACCTTAGTGGAGTGGGAGGAATGCTACACCCTCCCTCAACCTTCGTAATCGGTAAGAGCAGAGGCTACTTATTTTATCCTGGAATGCCAGTATGTTGCAGGAACTGTGGACAAATGGGTCATACCCAAACGTCCTGCACGGGCAGGAAAGTAGACCGCTGCAATAATTGCAGCTGTTACGGACATTTAATGAAGGACTGTCCCGCTGGGAGGAAATGTAATCTCTGCGGTGAGGCGGGGCACATGTTCCGAGGATGCCCCAAAAGGACCAGGACCAGGACCTACGCAGAAGCTGCATCTTCTGAAGCTGAGCCGATGCGCCCACCGGTCTTCACTGGCAGGCCGGCGTCGGAGGGCGGTTCGAAGGGCGAGAAGGCTGGGATGGAGCAGGGAGCCGGAGGCCCCTCTGGGGCGGCACCTGCATCGAAGTCCCTTAACGATGGGCGGACCTCGCATGGACCGGAGCGGGGGGGGTCCTCCTTCTGGGAGGGTATCCTCCGTATCGATGGTTCCCGATACCGATCCTGTTGGGCTGGAGGGTGGTGCCCCTGTGCGGTTGGCTACAGGGGACCACGCAGCGATGGCCTCAGGATCTTCCAGGGCGATTAGCCAGCCAGATGAGGGGGCTTTGCTTCTAGGTGGCGAACATCAGGAAATCTGTGTTGCTGATCTTGTCCTGATGGACCAGTCTCCCCCCCTGGAGGAGGTGGAGGAAGAGGAGGACTGCACCAGTGACTTAGTGGAGTCTGCCCCGAAAAAGAGACGGAATGTCGAAGCCCCAGCGTCTCCTGGAATGTGGCTGGGAACCGTGACCTACGAGGGGGCAACCGCCGGCTCACAGAATATCGAGTCGTTTGGGTCCTCTAGCCCGGATGTCCTGGAGCAATTTGATATACAGGGCTTTGAGTCAGGTGTCCTCATGGAAGATCCACCACCCTGACCTATGAATGCCCACATTAAGACTTGTCTCACTGAATGTGAGGTCATTAAAGAGCCCAGTTCGTAGGGCTGCTCTATTCAAGTATTTAGAAACCACTGACTTTGACATATGTTTATTACAGGAATGCGGGATACAACATGCACTAAATTATAATGATATCAAGACAGATTGGAGACTGGGGCCCTCCATCTGGTCTGGCTCCAATGACAACAAGTCAGCGGGGGTGGGCTTCCTCTGTCGTGGGAGAAATATTACTATAAATGCTGTCACAGAAATAGTACCAGGCAGAGTGGTTTTAGTGCATTTTAAATTTAATGGTTTTACCCTACGTGTAATGAATATTTATGCTCCCCCTGATAAGCAAGAGAGAATTAATTTATTTGGGATATTGCCATTGTACTGTACTGGGTCATCTCCCCTGATCGTAGGGGGTGATTTTAATTGTCTTTGTGCTAGTGAACAACGAGCAGGGGGTGACCCTTTACGCAAATTGGATAAGTCATGTCATCTATTGAAAGATTTTATAACTGATTTTAAATTATGCGATGCGTGGAGGTCACTCCTGCCGACGGACCCTGGTTATACGTGGTCCGGAAGAGGGGTGTCCTCCAGGATCGATTTTATTTTCCTATCAGATGATTTTAACCCTGTAAAATGTGTTTTAACATCAAATATATTTTCTGACCATAAGGGCTTGGAGGTGCATCTAGAATATCGGGATGAACAGAGGGTCAACAGGGGCCTCTGGCGTCTAAGTACATACCTGCTGGAGGACCCTCTGATTCGACAAGACTTTGGTAAAGCCTATCAAGCCTGGCGGCGACAAAAACCTTCTGATGCCCCTATGGCAACCTGGTGGGAAAATTTGAAAAAAAAAGTCAGAATGTTTTTTATAAAAGCAGGGAGACGTAAAGCTAGAGAGAAAAAAAGATGTTTTAGTGATCTTAACACCAAACTACAAACACTTTTTAAATTCAAAGAGCTAGGGGTGGAGGTGGGAGATGATATTGCTAGCCTAAAAACTGAAATTCAGAACTGCATAGACACAAAGGGGAAAGAGATTATTTTTAACTCTAGAGTGCAGCACTTGGAGGAGGGGGAGAAGTGCTCTCGCTTCTTCTTCAAAAAAGTCATGGATAAAAGAGAAGTGATCACAAATCTAGAGGGTGAAACATCTATGCAGGGAATGTTGAATGCTACTTTTAACTTTTATAAGCATCTTTTTAGTAAAAAGTGTATAGATGAGTCCTTTTTATCTGATGCTCTTAATGATCTCGATTTTAAGTTAAATTTTACAGACCAGGAGTTTTAGAACGCGATATTGTTTTAGAGGAATTATTTTATGTTTTTAAAAGTTTCTCTAAGGGTAAAGCACCTGGGTGTGACGGACTACCTGTAGAGTTTTACCTTACTTTTTGGGACATTTTAAAAGAGGACCTTTTTATGCTTTTTAAAGAAGTTTTTATTTGTGAACAGTTGCCATTTTCGTGGAGGAGAGGAGTGGTGTCTTTGATATATAAAAAAGGTGACCGCAGTACTCTAGCGAATTGGAGACCCATAACTCTCCTAAATGTTGATTACAAGGTACTTGCTAAGGTGGTTGCAGACCGGCTCAGGAGTGTCATTGCCAAACTAATCCAGCCTGAGCAGGTTTGTAGTGTACCAGGCAGAAGTATTTCAGAGGTTTTAAACGTATTAAGGGATGTAATTTGGTATTCCAGAGACCGGGGTCAAAATGTAGCTCTTTTAGCCCTAGATTTTGAAAAAGCTTTCGATAGAGTCTCTCATAGATTTCTTTTTAGAGTTTTAAAAAGAATGGGTATCCCTAATATGCTTTTAAATTGTATTAAGATTTTATATAAAAATTGTTTTAGTCAAATTTCTCTTAATGGCTTTTTAACAGATGGAGTTCCCCTTGAGTCCGGAGTGAAGCAGGGATGCCCCTTGTCGCCCATCCTGTTCATCTGCGCCATGGAGCCCCTGCTGAGCGCAATAAGGAAAGACAAAGTGATTAGAGGGGTTCCTGTTCCAGGCGGAGGTGGCAGTGATGTGAGAGTCTTTGGCTACATGGATGACGTGACGGTTGTGTGCGTGGACCCTGCTTCCCTCCGGAGGGCGGTGTTGCGCATTGATTTTTTTTCCCAGGCATCCGGTTTTAAACTTAATTTAAATAAATCTGAATGTCTGACTTTGGGATCCTGGGACACCGCCCAACTCCCGCAGCTCACTATAAAACGAGACAATGTAAAAATTCTTGGAGTTGTTTTTAACGAGGAGAATGTGGGAACTCAAAGCTGGGAGAATGTCATAGAAAAAATGTCAAAGAAAATATCATTTTGGGGTTTGAGGTCCCTAACAATGGAGGGGAAAATTTTAATTATAAAATCAGTGTTGTTACCCCTCATACTGTATATAGCTATGGTGTACCCCCCCTCTGATGTTTTAATTAAAAAAATGACTAGGATGATCTTTATGTTTTTATGGAACTCCAAAATGGAAAAATTAAGGCGAGAAATAATGAGGAAGAATAAAATGAACGGCGGAAGGGATGTCCCCGACTTACATATTTATTTGTATTTAAATTATTTCTGCTTTTGTTTCAAACATTTTAATGGTAATAGTGCGCTAAGTTATTTTTTAAAATATACTTGTGGGATGATTTTTAAAAGATGGTTTAAGTTGTCGTTGAATTCCCCTGTTTTACTATGCCCCCCCAAACACCAAGCAATCTTAGAAAAGACTGTTCGATTTTATAGCCTTGGTGATTTTAATATGGACATTTTTAAAGACCGCAAGAAGCTTTTATCTTTTCTGAGGAGGAATGAAGATGTGACCCCCATAGTAAATTTCTCAGAAGAGAGATCGAAGCAAGTTTGGAAGAATGTCTTCGGGAAATTCTTAGCAAATGGACATAAGGACATCGCATGGATGGTGGTCCACCAGTGCCTCCCCACCAGAGAGTTTCAACACAGGAGAGGCCTGGTGGCCAGAGCCAAATGCCCCAGAGACTCATGTGTTAATGACGAAACCACCTTGCACCTTATGTGGAATTGCCCATTTGCACAGGAACTTTGGCACAAAGTTGGGATTCTTTTAAAATGGACTTGCGGTTTAAGAGATTTTAACCATGAATATGTTTTATATGGCCTTTTTAAATGTCCGACCCCTCAACAGTATTGTATATGTTGGTGTATGATTAACTGTTTTAAAGACGCCCTTTGGAAGGCACGCAATATTTTACTTTTTAAACGTGATGCTATTTCTGTGAAGGATTGTCTTAAAATTGCTTTTAGCCAGATGTATATTTATTACTTGAGGGATGTCAAATGTATTGGGAGGAGGGATGCTAATCGTATATGGGGTTTTTATGGGTGGAATTCTGTGTTTTAATAATGTACTGTTTGTGTTGTTGTTTTTGATTGTAAACCATCTTTTACGCACTTAATAAATTATGTTGAAACCTGATCTGTTCTTATCAGTTTAATATCTGATACGTCCCCTATCTGGGGACCATATATTAAATGGATTTTTAGAACAGGGAGATGGAAAAAGAGCTTGCTCTGTCCACTCCACGCATTGACCTGGTATTGCAGAATCTCCAGGACCGGTGCACCCCTTCTTTAATGCAGTTTCTAAAATCAGAAAGAATTGAATTCAATGCTTTTTGTTCATTTTGCTTGTTTGTCGGATTTTGGGATGGACTCTTTGGCTTTGCTTTTCTTCTCCTCATTGGATTTTTCATGTTAAAAGTTGCAGAAGCCAGATGACAAGCTCATTTTGGTTCAACTTCAGCAACTGTGCATTGCATTGCCATGTAATGTAATGTAATGCAATGCTATCTATCTAGCTCTCCCTCTATACTTCCTTTTGGATAAACAGACATATTAGGCAAGCATTTTGGAGCTTTCACCTAAATAACTACAGGTGGTGAGATAAGCTGCACAATATAATTGACCTTTCAGTATATTGTTGCACACACACCATCTATTTAGCAAATGCCCTTGTTATCAACAGCAGCCTTTTAAACTCACCTGAGCTAACAGGTATGTGAGCTGGTTACTCTGCTGCGCTTAAAATTTCTTTTTTGGTTTGCTACAATGCCTTTTCTGAAACGTTGTCTCCCTCTGCTGGAACACTGACTTCTTTCATTTAATGCCTGCAGACTATAAAAGAGAAACCAACCCAAAAAGTTTGGTTGATTAGTCTGTGGCATTCTTTTAAACTGTTGCTTATGGCGGTCTCTGTGAGCTTCTCAGTGACATTCAGCCATCCAGGTATCCCGCCTGCAGTAGACGGAATGTGGCAATGGAACGCTGGCTGCGCGTGTCATAATAGGCTCTGAGCCTTTATATACCTGCGCACAGCAGCAGCCACCTTCAGTCTGCTGCTGGACAGCCAGCAGCAGCAGCAGGAGAGGTAATTAATCAGCAACCCTCCTGCTAAGGGTAGACAGCTGCTCGTTCCACCCCCCCCCCGCCTTAATTGGTTCTCCTCCCTTCCAACGGTGTTGAGGCGGGTGGGAACAGCCGGGGGTTGAGGGTACTGTGCTAAAAGAGGTGGAGTTATGCAGATCTAAAACGCGTGGATTGCAGCAGCAGCAAGCCGAAAAGTGCAGGCATGTGAGGGATCTAGAGGTTGACAGCATGTCTTCTTAACGGGAGTCCAGGTGGCCATCTCCACAAATGGACTTTTCAGAATCCTTGGGTGGCACCGTAGTCGGAAACCAATTCTGGTTATCGCTTCTCGGCCTTTTCGCTAAGATCAAGTGTAGTATCATTTGAAAAGGCAGTTTTGTCCTTGGGCTGCCCTAGTAAATTGATGCATATTACACACTGGTTTGGTGCACTTGTTAGTATGCCAGGTGGCTCATAGAGTTATCTGATGGAAAACATGGCCCTCCAGTATCGAAGTCACTAGTTTGGGTAAGTGTGAGGGCTTTGGAGCAATGTGCCCCAGGAGTAGGCGCCCTGGTGGGAGTCCAAGCTTACTGGGACTGGGAACCCCAGAAAGACTTGGTTTCGTAGCACGCCGCACCTTTGCCAATCATACTTTCTGAGCAACCCCCCCTATTCCTGGCTCCGGGCTAGGAAGGGGAATTTTTATAAACCCGGTCGGAGGTCCGGTCAGCTTTGGGCTGAGAAACCAACACAGGCTCCAGCTCCACTAGGGTGGCAGCCTAGATGGAAGCTGGGAGCACGAAAACGGCTCTTCTCCGGCTTCGGCTAGGGAGAGCATCGGAGATCCCTGACCCTCGCTGAGGCCTTCTGGCTCGGAGGGATGGGGATGGTTTATTGGGGACCCTCTCCTCCGGGAAGGGTCCACATGAATCCTCGCCTCGTGCGCTGTTTTGGTGTGACTTCGGTCACATTTTTCAGTGCCTTGGATGCAGCTTCAATCAAAAAATCTGTTCTTATCAGTTTAATATCTGATACGTCCCCTATCTGGGGACCATATATTAAATGGATTTTTAGAACAGGGAGATGGAAAAAGAGCTTGCTCTGTCCACTCCACGCATTGACCTGGTATTGCAGTATCTCCAGGACCGGTGCACCCCTTCTTTAATGCAGTTTCTAAAATCAGAAAGAATTGAATTCAATGCTTTTTGTTCATTTTGCTTGTTTGTCGGATTTTGGGATGGACTCTTTGGCTTTGCTTTTCTTCTCCTCATTGGATTTTTCATGTTAAAAGTTGCAGAAGCCAGATGACAAGCTCATTTTGGTTCAACTTCAGCAACTGTGCATTGCATTGCCATGTAATGTAATGTAATGCAATGCTATCTATCTAGCTCTCCCTCTATACTTCCTTTTGGATAAACAGACATATTAGGCAAGCATTTTGGAGCTTTCACCTAAATAACTACAGGTGGTGAGATAAGCTGCACAATATAATTGACCTTTCAGTATATTGTTGCACACACACCATCTATTTAGCAAATGCCCTTGTTATCAACAGCAGCCTTTTAAACTCACCTGAGCTAACAGGTATGTGAGCTGGTTACTCTGCTGCGCTTAAAATTTCTTTTTTGGTTTGCTACAATGCCTTTTCTGAAACGTTGTCTCCCTCTGCTGGAACACTGACTTCTTTCATTTAATGCCTGCAGACTATAAAAGAGAAACCAACACAAAAAGTTTGGTTGATTAGTCTGTGGCATTCTTTTAAACTGTTGCTTATGGCGGTCTCTGTGAGCTTCTCAGTGACATTCAGCCATCCAGGTATCCCGCCTGCAGTAGACGGAATGTGGCAATGGAACGCTGGCTGCGCGTGTCATAATAGGCTCTGAGCCTTTATATACCTGCGCACAGCAGCAGCCACCTTCAGTCTGCTGCTGGACAGCCAGCAGCAGCAGCAGCAGGAGAGGTAATTAATCAGCAACCCTCCTGCTAAGGGTAGACAGCTGCTCGTTCCACCCCCCCCCCCCGCCTTAATTGGTTCTCCTCCCTTCCAACGGTGTTGAGGCGGGTGGGAACAGCCGGGGGTTGAGGGTACTGTGCTAAAAGAGGTGGAGTTATGCAGATCTAAAACGCGTGGATTGCAGCAGCAGCAAGCCGAAAAGTGCAGGCATGTGAGGGATCTAGAGGTTGACAGCATGTCTTCTTAACGGGAGTCCAGGTGGCCATCTCCACAAATGGACTTTTCAGAATCCTTGGGTGGCACCGTAGTCGGAAACTAATTCTGGTTATCGCTTCTCGGCCTTTTGGCTAAGATCAAGTGTAGTATCTGTTCTTATCAGTTTAATATCTGATACGTCCCCTATCTGGGGACCATATATTAAATGGATTTTTAGAACAGGGAGATGGAAAAAGAGCTTGCTCTGTCCACTCCACGCATTGACCTGGTATTGCAGTATCTCCAGGACCGGTGCACCCCTTCTTTAATGCAGTTTCTAAAATCAGAAAGAATTGAATTCAATGCTTTTTGTTCATTTTGCTTGTTTGTTGGATTTTGGGATGGACTCTTTGGCTTTGCTTTTCTTCTCCTCATTGGATTTTTCATGTTAAAAGTTGCAGAAGCCAGATGACAAGCTCATTTTGGTTCAACTTCAGCAACTGTGCATTGCATTGCCATGTAATGTAATGTAATGCAATGCTATCTATCTAGCTCTCCCTCTATACTTCCTTTTGGATAAACAGACATATTAGGCAAGCATTTTGGAGCTTTCACCTAAATAACTACAGGTGGTGAGATAAGCTGCACAATATAATTGACCTTTCAGTATATTGTTGCACACACACCATCTATTTAGCAAATGCCCTTGTTATCAACAGCAGCCTTTTAAACTCACCTGAGCTAACAGGTATGTGAGCTGGTTACTCTGCTGCGCTTAAAATTTCTTTTTTGGTTTGCTACAATGCCTTTTCTGAAACGTTGTCTCCCTCTGCTGGAACACTGACTTCTTTCATTTAATGCCTGCAGACTATAAAAGAGAAACGAACCCAAAAAGTTTGGTTGATTAGTCTGTGGCATTCTTTTAAACTGTTGCTTATGGCGGTCTCTGTGAGCTTCTCAGTGACATTCAGCCATCCAGGTATCCCGCCTGCAGTAGACGGAATGTGGCAATGGAACGCTGGCTGCGCGTGTCATAATAGGCTCTGAGCCTTTATATACCTGCGCACAGCAGCAGCCACCTTCAGTCTGCTGCTGGACAGCCAGCAGCAGCAGCAGCAGGAGAGGTAATTAATCAGCAACCCTCCTGCTAAGGGTAGACAGCTGCTCGTTCCACCCCCCCCCCGCCTTAATTGGTTCTCCTCCCTTCCAACGGTGTTGAGGCGGGTGGGAACAGCCGGGGGTTGAGGGTACTGTGCTAAAAGAGGTGGAGTTATGCAGATCTAAAACGCGTGGATTGCAGCAGCAGCAAGCCGAAAAGTGCAGGCATGTGAGGGATCTAGAGGTTGACAGCATGTCTTCTTAACGGGAGTCCAGGTGGCCATCTCCACAAATGGACTTTTCAGAATCCTTGGGTGGCACCGTAGTCGGAAACCAATTCTGGTTATCGCTTCTCGGCCTTTTGGCTAAGATCAAGTGTAGTATCTGTTCTTATCAGTTTAATATCTGATACGTCCCCTATCTGGGGACCATATATTACATGGATTTTTAGAACAGGGAGATGGAAAAAGAGCTTGCTCTGTCCACTCCACGCATTGACCTGGTATTGCAGTATCTCCAGGACCGGTGCACCCCTTCTTTAATGCAGTTTCTAAAATCAGAAAGAATTGAATTCAATGCTTTTTGTTCATTTTGCTTGTTTGTCGGATTTTGGGATGGACTCTTTGGCTTTGCTTTTCTTCTCCTCATTGGATTTTTCATGTTAAAAGTTGCAGAAGCCAGATGACAAGCTCATTTTGGTTCAACTTCAGCAACTGTGCATTGCATTGCCATGTAATGTAATGTAATGCAATGCTATCTATCTAGCTCTCCCTCTATACTTCCTTTTGGATAAACAGACATATTAGGCAAGCATTTTGGAGCTTTCACCTAAATAACTACAGGTGGTGAGATAAGCTGCACAATATAATTGACCTTTCAGTATATTGTTGCACACACACCATCTATTTAGCAAATGCCCTTGTTATCAACAGCAGCCTTTTAAACTCACCTGAGCTAACAGGTATGTGAGCTGGTTACTCTGCTGCGCTTAAAATTTCTTTTTTGGTTTGCTACAATGCCTTTTCTGAAACGTTGTCTCCCTCTGCTGGAACACTGACTTCTTTCATTTAATGCCTGCAGACTATAAAAGAGAAACCAACCCAAAAAGTTTGGTTGATTAGTCTGTGGCATTCTTTTAAACTGTTGCTTATGGCGGTCTCTGTGAGCTTCTCAGTGACATTCAGCCATCCAGGTATACCGCCTGCAGTAGACGGAATGTGGCAATGGAACGCTGGCTGCGCGTGTCATAATAGGCTCTGAGCCTTTATATACCTGCGCACAGCAGCAGCCACCTTCAGTCTGCTGCTGGACAGCCAGCAGCAGCAGCAGCAGGAGAGGTAATTAATCAGCAACCCTCCTGCTAAGGGTAGACAGCTGCTCGTTCCACCCCCCCCCCCCCCCCGCCTTAATTGGTTCTCCTCCCTTCCAACGGTGTTGAGGCGGGTGGGAACAGCCGGGGGTTGAGGGTACTGTGCTAAAAGAGGTGGAGTTATGCAGATCTAAAACGCGTGGATTGCAGCAGCAGCAAGCCGAAAAGTGCAGGCATGTGAGGGATCTAGAGGTTGACAGCATGTCTTCTTAACGGGAGTCCAGGTGGCCATCTCCACAAATGGACTTTTCAGAATCCTTGGGTGGCACCGTAGTCAGAAACCAATTCTGGTTTTCGCTTCTCGGCCTTTTGGCTAAGATCAAGTGTAGTATCTGTTCTTATCAGTTTAATATCTGATACGTCCCCTATCTGGGGACCATATATTAAATGGATTTTTAGAACAGGGAGATGGAAAAAGAGCTTGCTCTGTCCACTCCACGCATTGACCTGGTATTGCAGTATCTCCAGGACCGGTGCACCCCTTCTTTAATGCAGTTTCTAAAATCAGAAAGAATTGAATTCAATGCTTTTTGTTCATTTTGCTTGTTTGTCGGATTTTGGGATGGACTCTTTGGCTTTGCTTTTCTTCTCCTCATTGGATTTTTCATGTTAAAAGTTGCAGAAGCCAGATGACAAGCTCATTTTGGTTCAACTTCAGCAACTGTGCATTGCATTGCCATGTAATGTAATGTAATGCAATGCTATCTATCTAGCTCTCCCTCTATACTTCCTTTTGGATAAACAGACATATTAGGCAAGCATTTTGGAGCTTTCACCTAAATAACTACAGGTGGTGAGATAAGCTGCACAATATAATTGACCTTTCAGTATATTGTTGCACACACACCATCTATTTAGCAAATGCCCTTGTTATCAACAGCAGCCTTTTAAACTCACCTGAGCTAACAGGTATGTGAGCTGGTTACTCTGCTGCGCTTAAAATTTCTTTTTTGGTTTGCTACAATGCCTTTTCTGAAACGTTGTCTCCCTCTGCTGGAACACTGACTTCTTTCATTTAATGCCTGCAGACTATAAAAGAGAAACCAACCCAAAAAGTTTGGTTGATTAGTCTGTGGCATTCTTTTAAACTGTTGCTTATGGCGGTCTCTGTGAGCTTCTCAGTGACATTCAGCCATCCAGGTATCCCGCCTGCAGTAGACGGAATGTGGCAATGGAACGCTGGCTGCGCGTGTCATAATAGGCTCTGAGCCTTTATATACCTGCGCACAGCAGCAGCCACCTTCAGTCTGCTGCTGGACAGCCAGCAGCAGCAGCAGCAGGAGAGGTAATTAATCAGCAACCCTCCTGCTAAGGGTAGACAGCTGCTCGTTCCACCCCCCCCCCCCGCCTTAATTGGTTCTCCTCCCTTCCAACGGTGTTGAGGCGGGTGGGAACAGCCGGGGGTTGAGGGTACTGTGCTAAAAGAGGTGGAGTTATGCAGATCTAAAACGCGTGGATTGCAGCAGCAGCAAGCCGAAAAGTGCAGGCATGTGAGGGATCTAGAGGTTGACAGCATGTCTTCTTAACGGGAGTCCAGGTGGCCATCTCCACAAATGGACTTTTCAGAATCCTTGGGTGGCACCGTAGTCGGAAACCAATTCTGGTTTTCGCTTCTCGGCCTTTTGGCTAAGATCAAGTGTAGTATCTGTTCTTATCAGTTTAATATCTGATACGTCCCCTATCTGGGGACCATATATTAAATGGATTTTTAGAACAGGGAGATGGAAAAAGAGCTTGCTCTGTCCACTCCACGCATTGACCTGGTATTGCAGTATCTCCAGGACCGGTGCACCCCTTCTTTAATGCAGTTTCTAAAATCAGAAAGAATTGAATTCAATGCTTTTTGTTCATTTTGCTTGTTTGTCGGATTTTGGGATGGACTCTTTGGCTTTGCTTTTCTTCTCCTCATTGGATTTTTCATGTTAAAAGTTGCAGAAGCCAGATGACAAGCTCATTTTGGTTCAACTTCAGCAACTGTGCATTGCATTGCCATGTAATGTAATGTAATGCAATGCTATCTATCTAGCTCTCCCTCTATACTTCCTTTTGGATAAACAGACATATTAGGCAAGCATTTTGGAGCTTTCACCTAAATAACTACAGGTGGTGAGATAAGCTGCACAATATAATTGACCTTTCAGTATATTGTTGCACACACACCATCTATTTAGCAAATGCCCTTGTTATCAACAGCAGCCTTTTAAACTCACCTGAGCTAACAGGTATGTGAGCTGGTTACTCTGCTGCGCTTAAAATTTCTTTTTTGGTTTGCTACAATGCCTTTTCTGAAACGTTGTCTCCCTCTGCTGGAACACTGACTTCTTTCATTTAATGCCTGCAGACTATAAAAGAGAAGCCAACCCAAAAAGTTTGGTTGATTAGTCTGTGGCATTCTTTTAAACTGTTGCTTATGGCGGTCTCTGTGAGCTTCTCAGTGACATTCAGCCATCCAGGTATCCCGCCTGCAGTAGACGGAATGTGGCAATGGAACGCTGGCTGCGCGTGTCATAATAGGCTCTGAGCCTTTATATACCTGCGCACAGCAGCAGCCACCTTCAGTCTGCTGCTGGACAGCCAGCAGCAGCAGCAGCAGGAGAGGTAATTAATCAGCAACCCTCCTGCTAAGGGTAGACAGCTGCTCGTTCCACCCCCCCCCCCGCCTTAATTGGTTCTCCTCCCTTCCAACGGTGTTGAGGCGGGTGGGAACAGCCGGGGGTTGAGGGTACTATGCTAAAAGAGGTGGAGTTATGCAGATCTAAAACGCGTGGATTGCAGCAGCAGCAAGCCGAAAAGTGCAGGCATGTGAGGGATCTAGAGGTTGACAGCATGTCTTCTTAACGGGAGTCCAGGTGGCCATCTCCACAAATGGACTTTTCAGAATCCTTGGGTGGCACCGTAGTCGGAAACCAATTCTGGTTTTCGCTTCTCGGCCTTTTGGCTAAGATCAAGTGTAGTATCTGTTCTTATCAGTTTAATATCTGATACGTCCCCTATCTGGGGACCATATATTAAATGGATTTTTAGAACAGGGAGATGGAAAAAGAGCTTGCTCTGTCCACTCCACGCATTGACCTGGTATTGCAGTATCTCCAGGACCGGTGCACCCCTTCTTTAATGCAGTTTCTAAAATCAGAAAGAATTGAATTCAATGCTTTTTGTTCATTTTGCTTGTTTGTCGGATTTTGGGATGGACTCTTTGGCTTTGCTTTTCTTCTCCTCATTGGATTTTTCATGTTAAAAGTTGCAGAAGCCAGATGACAAGCTCATTTTGGTTCAACTTCAGCAACTGTGCATTGCATTGCCATGTAATGTAATGTAATGCAATGCTATCTATCTAGCTCTCCCTCTATACTTCCTTTTGGATAAACAGACATATTAGGCAAGCATTTTGGAGCTTTCACCTAAATAACTACAGGTGGTGAGATAAGCTGCACAATATAATTGACCTTTCAGTATATTGTTGCACACACACCATCTATTTAGCAAATGCCCTTGTTATCAACAGCAGCCTTTTAAACTCACCTGAGCTAACAGGTATGTGAGCTGGTTACTCTGCTGCGCTTAAAATTTCTTTTTTGGTTTGCTACAATGCCTTTTCTGAAACGTTGTCTCCCTCTGCTGGAACACTGACTTCTTTCATTTAATGCCTGCAGACTATAAAAGAGAAACCAACCCAAAAAGTTTGGTTGATTAGTCTGTGGCATTCTTTTAAACTGTTGCTTATGGCGGTCTCTGTGAGCTTCTCAGTGACATTCAGCCATCCAGGTATCCCGCCTGCAGTAGACGGAATGTGGCAATGGAACGCTGGCTGCGCGTGTCATAATAGGCTCTGAGCCTTTATATACCTGCGCACAGCAGCAGCCACCTTCAGTCTGCTGCTGGACAGCCAGCAGCAGCAGCAGCAGGAGAGGTAATTAATCAGCAACCCTCCTGCTAAGGGTAGACAGCTGCTCGTTCCACCCCCCCCCCCCGCCTTAATTGGTTCTCCTCCCTTCCAACGGTGTTGAGGCGGGTGGGAACAGCCGGGGGTTGAGGGCACTGTGCTAAAAGAGGTGGAGTTATGCAGATCTAAAACGCGTGGATTGCAGCAGCAGCAAGCCGAAAAGTGCAGGCATGTGAGGGATCTAGAGGTTGACAGCATGTCTTCTTAACGGGAGTCCAGGTGGCCATCTCCACAAATGGACTTTTCAGAATCCTTGGGTGGCACCGTAGTCGGAAACCAATTCTGGTTATCGCTTCTCGGCCTTTTGGCTAAGATCAAGTGTAGTATCTGTTCTTATCAGTTTAATATCTGATACGTCCCCTATCTGGGGACCATATATTAAATGGATTTTTAGAACAGGGAGATGGAAAAAGAGCTTGCTCTGTCCACTCCACGCATTGACCTGGTATTGCAGTATCTCCAGGACCGGTGCACCCCTTCTTTAATGCAGTTTCTAAAATCAGAAAGAATTGAATTCAATGCTTTTTGTTCATTTTGCTTGTTTGTCGGATTTTGGGATGGACTCTTTGGCTTTGCTTTTCTTCTCCTCATTGGATTTTTCATGTTAAAAGTTGCAGAAGCCAGATGACAAGCTCATTTTGGTTCAACTTCAGCAACTGTGCATTGCATTGCCATGTAATGTAATGTAATGCAATGCTATCTATCTAGCTCTCCCTCTATACTTCCTTTTGGATAAACAGACATATTAGGCAAGCATTTTGGAGCTTTCACCTAAATAACTACAGGTGGTGAGATAAGCTGCACAATATAATTGACCTTTCAGTATATTGTTGCACACACACCATCTATTTAGCAAATGCCCTTGTTATCAACAGCAGCCTTTTAAACTCACCTGAGCTAACAGGTATGTGAGCTGGTTACTCTGCTGCGCTTAAAATTTCTTTTTTGGTTTGCTACAATGCCTTTTCTGAAACGTTGTCTCCCTCTGCTGGAACACTGACTTCTTTCATTTAATGCCTGCAGACTATAAAAGAGAAACCAACCCAAAAAGTTTGGTTGATTAGTCTGTGGCATTCTTTTAAACTGTTGCTTATGGCGGTCTCTGTGAGCTTCTCAGTGACATTCAGCCATCCAGGTATCCCGCCTGCAGTAGACGGAATGTGGCAATGGAACGCTGGCTGCGCGTGTCATAATAGGCTCTGAGCCTTTATATACCTGCGCACAGCAGCAGCCACCTTCAGTCTGCTGCTGGACAGCCAGCAGCAGCAGCAGCAGGAGAGGTAATTAATCAGCAACCCTCCTGCTAAGGGTAGACAGCTGCTCGTTCCACCCCCCCCCCGCCTTAATTGGTTCTCCTCCCTTCCAACGGTGTTGAGGCGGGTGGGAACAGCCGGGGGTTGAGGGTACTGTGCTAAAAGAGGTGGAGTTATGCAGATCTAAAACGCGTGGATTGCAGCAGCAGCAAGCCGAAAAGTGCAGGCATGTGAGGGATCTAGAGGTTGACAGCATGTCTTCTTAACGGGAGTCCAGGTGGCCATCTCCACAAATGGACTTTTCAGAATCCTTGGGTGGCACCGTAGTCGGAAACCAATTCTGGTTATCGCTTCTCGGCCTTTTGGCTAAGATCAAGTGTAGTATCTGTTCTTATCAGTTTAATATCTGATACGTCCCCTATCTGGGGACCATATATTAAATGGATTTTTAGAACAGGGAGATGGAAAAAGAGCTTGCTCTGTCCACTCCACGCATTGACCTGGTATTGCAGTATCTCCAGGACCGGTGCACCCCTTCTTTAATGCAGTTTCTAAAATCAGAAAGAATTGAATTCAATGCTTTTTGTTCATTTTGCTTGTTTGTCGGATTTTGGGATGGACTCTTTGGCTTTGCTTTTCTTCTCCTCATTGGATTTTTCATGTTAAAAGTTGCAGAAGCCAGATGACAAGCTCATTTTGGTTCAACTTCAGCAACTGTGCATTGCATTGCCATGTAATGTAATGTAATGCAATGCTATCTATCTAGCTCTCCCTCTATACTTCCTTTTGGATAAACAGACATATTAGGCAAGCATTTTGGAGCTTTCACCTAAATAACTACAGGTGGTGAGATAAGCTGCACAATATAATTGACCTTTCAGTATATTGTTGCACACACACCATCTATTTAGCAAATGCCCTTGTTATCAACAGCAGCCTTTTAAACTCACCTGAGCTAACAGGTATGTGAGCTTGTTACTCTGCTGCGCTTAAAATTTCTTTTTTGGTTTGCTACAATGCCTTTTCTGAAACGTTGTCTCCCTCTGCTGGAACACTGACTTCTTTCATTTAATGCCTGCAGACTATAAAAGAGAAACCAACCCAAAAAGTTTGGTTGATTAGTCTGTGGCATTCTTTTAAACTGTTGCTTATGGCGGTCTCTGTGAGCTTCTCAGTGACATTCAGCCATCCAGGTATCCCGCCTGCAGTAGACGGAATGTGGCAATGGAACGCTGGCTGCGCGTGTCATAATAGGCTCTGAGCCTTTATATACCTGCGCACAGCAGCAGCCACCTTCAGTCTGCTGCTGGACAGCCAGCAGCAGCAGGAGAGGTAATTAATCAGCAACCCTCCTGCTAAGGGTAGACAGCTGCTCGTTCCACCCCCCCCCGCCTTAATTGGTTCTCCTCCCTTCCAACGGTGTTGAGGCGGGTTGGAACAGCCGGGGGTTGGGGGTACTGTGCTAAAAGAGGTGGAGTTATGCAGATCTAAAACGCGTGGATTGCAGCAGCAGCAAGCCGAAAAGTGCAGGCATGTGAGGGATCTAGAGGTTGACAGCATGTCTTCTTAACGGGAGTCCAGGTGGCCATCTCCACAAATGGACTTTTCAGAATCCTTGGGTGGCACCGTAGTCGGAAACCAATTCTGGTTATCGCTTCTCGGCCTTTTGGCTAAGATCAAGTGTAGTATCTGTTCTTATCAGTTTAATATCTGATACGTCCCCTATCTGGGGACCATATATTAAATGGATTTTTAGAACAGGGAGATGGAAAAAGAGCTTGCTCTGTCCACTCCACGCATTGACCTGGTATTGCAGTATCTCCAGGACCGGTGCACCCCTTCTTTAATGCAGTTTCTAAAATCAGAAAGAATTGAATTCAATGCTTTTTGTTCATTTTGCTTGTTTGTCGGATTTTGGGATGGACTCTTTGGCTTTGCTTTTCTTCTCCTCATTGGATTTTTCATGTTAAAAGTTGCAGAAGCCAGATGACAAGCTCATTTTGGTTCAACTTCAGCAACTGTGCATTGCATTGCCATGTAATGTAATGTAATGCAATGCTATCTATCTAGCTCTCCCTCTATACTTCCTTTTGGATAAACAGACATATTAGGCAAGCATTTTGGAGCTTTCACCTAAATAACTACAGGTGGTGAGATAAGCTGCACAATATAATTGACCTTTCAGTATATTGTTGCACACACACCATCTATTTAGCAAATGCCCTTGTTATCAACAGCAGCATTTTAAACTCACCTGAGCTAACAGGTATGTGAGCTGGTTACTCTGCTGCGCTTAAAATTTCTTTTTTGGTTTGCTACAATGCCTTTTCTGAAACGTTGTCTCCCTCTGCTGGAACACTGACTTCTTTCATTTAATGCCTGCAGACTATAAAAGAGAAACCAACCCAAAAAGTTTGGTTGATTAGTCTGTGGCATTCTTTTAAACTGTTGCTTATGGCGGTCTCTGTGAGCTTCTCAGTGACATTCAGCCATCCAGGTATCCCGCCTGCAGTTGACGGAATGTGGCAATGGAACGCTGGCTGCGCGTGTCATAATAGGCTCTGAGCCTTTATATACCTGCGCACAGCAGCAGCCACCTTCAGTCTGCTGCTGGACAGCCAGCAGCAGCAGCTGCAGGAGAGGTAATTAATCAGCAACCCTCCTGCTAAGGGTAGACAGCTGCTCGTTCCACCCCCCCCCCCCCCCGCCTTAATTGGTTCTCCTCCCTTCCAACGGTGTTGAGGCGGGTGGGAACAGCCGGGGGTTGAGGGTACTGTGCTAAAAGAGGTGGAGTTATGCAGATCTAAAACGCGTGGATTGCAGCAGCAGCAAGCCGAAAAGTGCAGGCATGTGAGGGATCTAGAGGTTGACAGCATGTCTTCTTAACGGGAGTCCAGGTGGCCATCTCCACAAATGGACTTTTCAGAATCCTTGGGTGGCACCGTAGTCGGAAACCAATTCTGGTTATCGCTTCTCGGCCTTTTGGCTAAGATCAAGTGTAGTATCTGTTCTTATCAGTTTAATATCTGATACGTCCCCTATCTGGGGACCATATATTAAATGGATTTTTAGAACAGGGAGATGGAAAAAGAGCTTGCTCTGTCCACTCCACGCATTGACCTGGTATTGCAGTATCTCCAGGACCGGTGCACCCCTTCTTTAATGCAGTTTCTAAAATCAGAAAGAATTGAATTCAATGCTTTTTGTTCATTTTGCTTGTTTGTCGGATTTTGGGATGGACTCTTTGGCTTTGCTTTTCTTCTCCTCATTGGATTTTTCATGTTAAAAGTTGCAGAAGCCAGATGACAAGCTCATTTTGGTTCAACTTCAGCAACTGTGCATTGCATTGCCATGTAATGTAATGTAATGCAATGCTATCTATCTAGCTCTCCCTCTATACTTCCTTTTGGATAAACAGACATATTAGGCAAGCATTTTGGAGCTTTCACCTAAATAACTACAGGTGGTGAGATAAGCTGCACAATATAATTGACCTTTCAGTATATTGTTGCACACACACCATCTATTTAGCAAATGCCCTTGTTATCAACAGCAGCCTTTTAAACTCACCTGAGCTAACAGGTATGTGAGCTGGTTACTCTGCTGCGCTTAAAATTTCTTTTTTGGTTTGCTACAATGCCTTTTCTGAAACGTTGTCTCCCTCTGCTGGAACACTGACTTCTTTCATTTAATGCCTGCAGACTATAAAAGAGAAACCAACCCAAAAAGTTTGGTTGATTAGTCTGTGGCATTCTTTTAAACTGTTGCTTATGGCGGTCTCTGTGAGCTTCTCAGTGACATTCAGCCATCCAGGTATCCCGCCTGCAGTAGACGGAATGTGGCAATGGAACGCTGGCTGCGCGTGTCATAATAGGCTCTGAGCCTTTATATACCTGCGCACAGCAGCAGCCACCTTCAGTCTGCTGCTGGACAGCCAGCAGCAGCAGCAGCAGGAGAGGTAATTAATCAGCAACCCTCCTGCTAAGGGTAGACAGCTGCTCGTTCCACCCCCCCCGCCTTAATTGGTTCTCCTCCCTTCCAACGGTGTTGAGGCGGGTGGGAACAGCCGGGGGTTGAGGGTACTGTGCTAAAAGAGGTGGAGTTATGCAGATCTAAAACGCGTGGATTGCAGCAGCAGCAAGCCGAAAAGTGCAGGCATGTGAGGGATCTAGAGGTTGACAGCATGTCTTCTTAACGGGAGTCCAGGTGGCCATCTCCACAAATGGACTTTTCAGAATCCTTGGGTGGCACCGTAGTCGGAAACCAATTCTGGTTATCGCTTCTCGGCCTTTTGGCTAAGATCAAGTGTAGTATCTGTTCTTATCAGTTTAATATCTGATACGTCCCCTATCTGGGGACCATATATTAAATGGATTTTTAGAACAGGGAGATGGAAAAAGAGCTTGCTCTGTCCACTCCACGCATTGACCTGGTATTGCAGTATCTCCAGGACCGGTGCACCCCTTCTTTAATGCAGTTTCTAAAATCAGAAAGAATTGAATTCAATGCTTTTTGTTCATTTTGCTTGTTTGTCGGATTTTGGGATGGACTCTTTGGCTTTGCTTTTCTTCTCCTCATTGGATTTTTCATGTTAAAAGTTGCAGAAGCCAGATGACAAGCTCATTTTGGTTCAACTTCAGCAACTGTGCATTGCATTGCCATGTAATGTAATGTAATGCAATGCTATCTATCTAGCTCTCCCTCTATACTTCCTTTTGGATAAACAGACATATTAGGCAAGCATTTTGGAGCTTTCACCTAAATAACTACAGGTGGTGAGATAAGCTGCACAATATAATTGACCTTTCAGTATATTGTTGCACACACACCATCTATTTAGCAAATGCCCTTGTTATCAACAGCAGCCTTTTAAACTCAGCTGAGCTAACAGGTATGTGAGCTGGTTACTCTGCTGCGCTTAAAATTTCTTTTTTGGTTTGCTACAATGCCTTTTCTGAAACGTTGTCTCCCTCTGCTGAACACTGACTTCTTTCATTTAATGCCTGCAGACTATAAAAGAGAAACCAACCCAAAAAGTTTGGTTGATTAGTCTGTGGCATTCTTTTAAACTGTTGCTTATGGCGGTCTCTGTGAGCTTCTCAGTGACATTCAGCCATCCAGGTATCCCGCCTGCAGTAGACGGAATGTGGCAATGGAACGCTGGCTGCGCGTGTCATAATAGGCTCTGAGCCTTTATATACCTGCGCACAGCAGCAGCCACCTTCAGTCTGCTGCTGGACAGCCAGCAGCAGCAGCAGGAGAGGTAATTAATCAGCAACCCTCCTGCTAAGGGTAGACAGCTGCTCGTTCCACCCCCCCCCGCCTTAATTGGTTCTCCTCCCTTCCAACGGTGTTGAGGCGGGTGGGAACAGCCGGGGGTTGAGGGTACTGTGCTAAAAGAGGTGGAGTTATGCAGATCTAAAACGCGTGGATTGCAGCAGCAGCAAGCCGAAAAGTGCAGGCATGTGAGGGATCTAGAGGTTGACAGCATGTCTTCTTAACGGGAGTCCAGGTGGCCATCTCCACAAATGGACTTTTCAGAATCCTTGGGTGGCACCGTAGTCGGAAACCAATTCTGGTTATCGCTTCTCGGCCTTTTGGCTAAGATCAAGTGTAGTATCTTTCGAAAAGGCGGTTTTGGATGTTGGCCGCCCTAGTAGATTGATACATTATGCACACTGGGGTTTAGGCGCTTGTTAGTACGCCAGGTGGCTAATATAGTCATCTGGTGGAAAGCATGGCCCCCCAGGATCGACGCCATTGGGCCGGGGAAGATCGAAAGCCCGAAGTGTGAAGTGCCCCAGGAGTGGTGACCCTGGGGTGTCTTAACTCACTGGGATTGGGAACCCCACTTGAGTTTATGGCACATTTGCACAAGCACTTCAAATTTTCTTTCTTTGCACACACCCTTATTCCGGGCCTTCTGGCCTTAGGATGGGGAATTTTTCAATTCCCGGTCTAAGGTCCGGGCATTATTATACTGTGAAACCTTCACTATTTATTTAATTTTTTTTGTCACTGTGTGTCCACTTTTTCACGTGTGTCCACGTCCTTACTAGGATTTTGTCGGGATGCGGTTCCCTTACGGGTTCCTCTCTTGGCAGGTCTAGGGGGGGAGTGTGTGGCCATCAGGTTCCGCTCCCCCCTGAACCCCCCTGGCTCTCCTCTTTCGGGAGGAGAGCGTTGTTGGCTCCCCTCTTCTGGGAGGGGAGCACAGTCTTTGGCTACCAGTGCCTTGCTCGGGTGAGAACTCGGGCAGGTGCTGGGGGTAGGATTGGGTTGCCTCTGGCTCTGGCTGGAGGTGGCTATTTGTCCCTGTTCCTCGCTGTGGCCTTCTGGCTCGGAGGGACGGGGAATGGTTTGGGGGACCCTTCTCCTTTTGGAGAGGGTTTCAAGAAGACCAGCATCCTAGTGCACTTTTCTTGTGGCACTTGTCACTTTTTTAAGCGCACTCGGGTTTTGTACACGAATTCGGGCTTTCGAAAAAAAAAAAAAAAAAATCTGTTCTTATCAGTTTAATATCTGATACGTCCCCTATCTGGGGACCATATATTAAATGGATTTTTAGAACAGGGAGATGGAAAAAGAGCTTGCTCTGTCCACTCCACGCATTGACCTGGTATTGCAGTATCTCCAGGACCGGTGCACCCCTTCTTTAATGCAGTTTCTAAAATCAGAAAGAATTGAATTCAATGCTTTTTGTTCATTTTGCTTGTTTGTCGGATTTTGGGATGGACTCTTTGGCTTTGCTTTTCTTCTCCTCATTGGATTTTTCATGTTAAAAGTTGCAGAAGCCAGATGACAAGCTCATTTTGGTTCAACTTCAGCAACTGTGCATTGCATTGCCATGTAATGTAATGTAATGCAATGCTATCTATCTAGCTCTCCCTCTATACTTCCTTTTGGATAAACAGACATATTAGGCAAGCATTTTGGAGCTTTCACCTAAATAACTACAGGTGGTGAGATAAGCTGCACAATATAATTGACCTTTCAGTATATTGTTGCACACACACCATCTATTTAGCAAATGCCCTTGTTATCAACAGCAGCCTTTTAAACTCACCTGAGCTAACAGGTATGTGAGCTGGTTACTCTGCTGCGCTTAAAATTTCTTTTTTGGTTTGCTACAATGCCTTTTCTGAAACGTTGTCTCCCTCTGCTGGAACACTGACTTCTTTCATTTAATGCCTGCAGACTATAAAAGAGAAACCAACCCAAAAAGTTTGGTTGATTAGTCTGTGGCATTCTTTTAAACTGTTGCTTATGGCGGTCTCTGTGAGCTTCTCAGTGACATTCAGCCATCCAGGTATCCCGCCTGCAGTAGACGGAATGTGGCAATGGAACGCTGGCTGCGCGTGTCATAATAGGCTCTGAGCCTTTATATACCTGCGCACAGCAGCAGCCACCTTCAGTCTGCTGCTGGACAGCCAGCAGCAGCAGCAGCAGGAGAGGTAATTAATCAGCAACCCTCCTGCTAAGGGTAGACAGCTGCTCGTTCCACCCCCCCCCCCGCCTTAATTGGTTCTCCTCCCTTCCAACGGTGTTGAGGCGGGTGGGAACAGCCGGGGGTTGAGGGTACTGTGCTAAAAGAGGTGGAGTTATGCAGATCTAAAACGCGTGGATTGCAGCAGCAGCAAGCCGAAAAGTGCAGGCATGTGAGGGATCTAGAGGTTGACAGCATGTCTTCTTAACGGGAGTCCAGGTGGCCATCTCCACAAATGGACTTTTCAGAATCCTTGGGTGGCACCGTAGTCGGAAACCAATTCTGGTTATCGCTTCTCGGCCTTTTGGCTAAGATCAAGTGTAGTATCTGTTCTTATCAGTTTAATATCTGATACGTCCCCTATCTGGGGACCATATATTAAATGGATTTTTAGAACAGGGAGATGGAAAAAGAGCTTGCTCTGTCCACTCCACACATTGACCTGGTATTGCAGTATCTCCAGGACCGGTGCACCCCTTCTTTAATGCAGTTTCTAAAATCAGAAAGAATTGAATTCAATGCTTTTTGTTCATTTTACTTGTTTGTCGGATTTTGGGATGGACTCTTTGGCTTTGCTTTTCTTCTCCTCATTGGATTTTTCATGTTAAAAGTTGCAGAAGCCAGATGACAAGCTCATTTTGGTTCAACTTCAGCAACTGTGCATTGCATTGCCATGTAATGTAATGTAATGCAATGCTATCTATCTAGCTCTCCCTCTATACTTCCTTTTGGATAAACAGACATATTAGGCAAGCATTTTGGAGCTTTCACCTAAATAACTACAGGTGGTGAGATAAGCTGCACAATATAATTGACCTTTCAGTATATTGTTGCACACACACCATCTATTTAGCAAATGCCCTTGTTATCAACAGCAGCCTTTTAAACTCACCTGAGCTAACAGGTATGTGAGCTGGTTACTCTGCTGCGCTTAAAATTTCTTTTTTGGTTTGCTACAATGCCTTTTCTGAAACGTTGTCTCCCTCTGCTGAACACTGACTTCTTTCATTTAATGCCTGCAGACTATAAAAGAGAAACCAACCCAAAAAGTTTGGTTGATTAGTCTGTGGCATTCTTTTAAACTGTTGCTTATGGCGGTCTCTGTGAGCTTCTCAGTGACATTCAGCCATCCAGGTATCCCGCCTGCAGTAGACGGAATGTGGCAATGGAACGCTGGCTGCGCGTGTCATAATAGGCTCTGAGCCTTTATATACCTGCGCACAGCAGCAGCCACCTTCAGTCTGCTGCTGGACAGCCAGCAGCAGCAGCAGCAGGAGAGGTAATTAATCAGCAACCCTCCTGCTAAGGGTAGACAGCTGCTCGTTCCACCCCCCCCCGCCTTAATTGGTTCTCCTCCCTTCCAACGGTGTTGAGGCGGGTGGGAACAGCCGGGGGTTGAGGGTACTGTGCTAAAAGAGGTGGAGTTATGCAGATCTAAAACGCGTGGATTGCAGCAGCAGCAAGCCGAAAAGTGCAGGCATGTGAGGGATCTAGAGGTTGACAGCATGTCTTCTTAACGGGAGTCCAGGTGGCCATCTCCACAAATGGACTTTTCAGAATCCTTGGGTGGCACCGTAGTCGGAAACCAATTCTGGTTATCGCTTCTCGGCCTTTTGGCTAAGATCAAGTGTAGTATCTTTCGAAAAGGCGGTTTTGGATGTTGGCCGCCCTAGTAGATTGATACATTATGCACACTGGGGTTTAGGCGCTTGTTAGTACGCCAGGTGGCTAATATAGTCATCTGGTGGAAAGCATGGCCCCCCAGGATCGACGCCATTGGGCCGGGGAAGATCGAAAGCCCGAAGTGTGAAGTGCCCCAGGAGTGGTGACCCTGGGGTGTCTTAACTCACTGGGATTGGGAACCCCACTTGAGTTTATGGCACATTTGCACAAGCACTTCAAATTTTCTTTCTTTGCACACACCCTTATTCCGGGCCTTCTGGCCTTAGGATGGGGAATTTTTCAATTCCCGGTCTAAGGTCCGGGCAGTATTATACTGTGAAACCTTCACTATTTATTTAATTTTTTTTGTCACTGTGTGTCCACTTTTTCACGTGTGTCCACGTCCTTACTAGGATTTTGTCGGGATGCGGTTCCCTTACGGGTTCCTCTCTTGGCAGGTCTAGGGGGGGAGTGTGTGGCCATCAGGTTCCGCTCCCCCCTGAACCCCCCTGGCTCTCCTCTTTCGGGAGGAGAGCGTTGTTGGCTCCCCTCTTCTGGGAGGGGAGCACAGTCTTTGGCTACCAGTGCCTTGCTCGGGTGAGAACTCGGGCAGGTGCTGGGGGTAGGATTGGGTTGCCTCTGGCTCTGGCTGGAGGTGGCTATTTGTCCCTGTTCCTCGCTGTGGCCTTCTGGCTCGGAGGGACGGGGAATGGTTTGGGGGACCCTTCTCCTTTTGGAGAGGGTTTCAAGAAGACCAGCATCCTAGTGCACTTTTTTTGTGGCACTTGTCACTTTTTTAAGCGCACTCGGGTTTTGTACACGAATTCGGGCTTTCGAAAAAAAAAAAAAAAAAATCTGTTCTTATCAGTTTAATATCTGATACGTCCCCTATCTGGGGACCATATATTAAATGGATTTTTAGAACAGGGAGATGGAAAAAGAGCTTGCTCTGTCCACTCCACGCATTGACCTGGTATTGCAGTATCTCCAGGACCGGTGCACCCCTTCTTTAATGCAGTTTCTAAAATCAGAAAGAATTGAATTCAATGCTTTTTGTTCATTTTGCTTGTTTGTCGGATTTTGGGATGGACTCTTTGGCTTTGCTTTTCTTCTCCTCATTGGATTTTTCATGTTAAAAGTTGCAGAAGCCAGATGACAAGCTCATTTTGGTTCAACTTCAGCAACTGTGCATTGCATTGCCATGTAATGTAATGTAATGCAATGCTATCTATCTAGCTCTCCCTCTATACTTCCTTTTGGATAAACAGACATATTAGGCAAGCATTTTGGAGCTTTCACCTAAATAACTACAGGTGGTGAGATAAGCTGCACAATATAATTGACCTTTCAGTATATTGTTGCACACACACCATCTATTTAGCAAATGCCCTTGTTATCAACAGCAGCCTTTTAAACTCACCTGAGCTAACAGGTATGTGAGCTGGTTACTCTGCTGCGCTTAAAATTTCTTTTTTGGTTTGCTACAATGCCTTTTCTGAAACGTTGTCTCCCTCTGCTGGAACACTGACTTCTTTCATTTAATGCCTGCAGACTATAAAAGAGAAACCAACCCAAAAAGTTTGGTTGATTAGTCTGTGGCATTCTTTTAAACTGTTGCTTATGGCGGTCTCTGTGAGCTTCTCAGTGACATTCAGCCATCCAGGTATCCCGCCTGCAGTAGACGGAATGTGGCAATGGAACGCTGGCTGCGCGTGTCATAATAGGCTCTGAGCCTTTATATACCTGCGCACAGCAGCAGCCACCTTCAGTCTGCTGCTGGACAGCCAGCAGCAGCAGCAGCAGGAGAGGTAATTAATCAGCAACCCTCCTGCTAAGGGTAGACAGCTGCTCGTTCCACCCCCCCCCCGCCTTAATTGGTTCTCCTCCCTTCCAACGGTGTTGAGGCGGGTGGGAACAGCCGGGGGTTGAGGGTACTGTGCTAAAAGAGGTGGAGTTATGCAGATCTAAAACGCGTGGATTGCAGCAGCAGCAAGCCGAAAAGTGCAGGCATGTGAGGGATCTAGAGGTTGACAGCATGTCTTCTTAACGGGAGTCCAGGTGGCCATCTCCACAAATGGACTTTTCAGAATCCTTGGGTGGCACCGTAGTCGGAAACCAATTCTGGTTATCGCTTCTCGGCCTTTTGGCTAAGATCAAGTGTAGTATCTGTTCTTATCAGTTTAATATCTGATACGTCCCCTATCTGGGGACCATATATTAAATGGATTTTTAGAACAGGGAGATGGAAAAAGAGCTTGCTCTGTCCACTCCACGCATTGACCTGGTATTGCAGTATCTCCAGGACCGGTGCACCCCTTCTTTAATGCAGTTTCTAAAATCAGAAAGAATTGAATTCAATGCTTTTTGTTCATTTTACTTGTTTGTCGGATTTTGGGATGGACTCTTTGGCTTTGCTTTTCTTCTCCTCATTGGATTTTTCATGTTAAAAGTTGCAGAAGCCAGATGACAAGCTCATTTTGGTTCAACTTCAGCAACTGTGCATTGCATTGCCATGTAATGTAATGTAATGCAATGCTATCTATCTAGCTCTCCCTCTATACTTCCTTTTGGATAAACAGACATATTAGGCAAGCATTTTGGAGCTTTCACCTAAATAACTACAGGTGGTGAGATAAGCTGCACAATATAATTGACCTTTCAGTATATTGTTGCACACACACCATCTATTTAGCAAATGCCCTTGTTATCAACAGCAGCCTTTTAAACTCACCTGAGCTAACAGGCATGTGAGCTGGTTACTCTGCTGCGCTTAAAATTTCTTTTTTGGTTTGCTACAATGCCTTTTCTGAAACGTTGTCTCCCTCTGCTGGAACACTGACTTCTTTCATTTAATGCCTGCAGACTATAAAAGAGAAACCAACCCAAAAAGTTTGGTTGATTAGTCTGTGGCATTCTTTTAAACTGTTGCTTATGGCGGTCTCTGTGAGCTTCTCAGTGACATTCAGCCATCCAGGTATCCCGCCTGCAGTAGACGGAATGTGGCAATGGAACGCTGGCTGCGCGTGTCATAATAGGCTCTGAGCCTTTATATACCTGCGCACAGCAGCAGCCACCTTCAGTCTGCTGCTGGACAGCCAGCAGCAGCAGCAGCAGGAGAGGTAATTAATCAGCAACCCTCCTGCTAAGGGTAGACAGCTGCTCGTTCCACCCCCCCCCGCCTTAATTGGTTCTCCTCCCTTCCAACGGTGTTGAGGCGGGTGGGAACAGCCGGGGGTTGAGGGTACTGTGCTAAAAGAGGTGGAGTTATGCAGATCTAAAACGCGTGGATTGCAGCAGCAGCAAGCCGAAAAGTGCAGGCATGTGAGGGATCTAGAGGTTGACAGCATGTCTTCTTAACGGGAGTCCAGGTGGCCATCTCCACAAATGGACTTTTCAGAATCCTTGGGTGGCACCGTAGTCGGAAACCAATTCTGGTTATCGCTTCTCGGCCTTTTGGCTAAGATCAAGTGTAGTATCTGTTCTTATCAGTTTAATATCTGATACGTCCCCTATCTGGGGACCATATATTAAATGGATTTTTAGAACAGGGAGATGGAAAAAGAGCTTGCTCTGTCCACTCCACGCATTGACCTGGTATTGCAGTATCTCCAGGACCGGTGCACCCCTTCTTTAATGCAGTTTCTAAAATCAGAAAGAATTGAATTCAATGCTTTTTGTTCATTTTGCTTGTTTGTCGGATTTTGGGATGGACTCTTTGGCTTTGCTTTTCTTCTCCTCATTGGATTTTTCATGTTAAAAGTTGCAGAAGCCAGATGACAAGCTCATTTTGGTTCAACTTCAGCAACTGTGCATTGCATTGCCATGTAATGTAATGTAATGCAATGCTATCTATCTAGCTCTCCCTCTATACTTCCTTTTGGATAAACAGACATATTAGGCAAGCATTTTGGAGCTTTCACCTAAATAACTACAGGTGGTGAGATAAGCTGCACAATATAATTGACCTTTCAGTATATTGTTGCACACACACCATCTATTTAGCAAATGCCCTTGTTATCAACAGCAGCCTTTTAAACTCACCTGAGCTAACAGGTATGTGAGCTGGTTACTCTGCTGCGCTTAAAATTTCTTTTTTGGTTTGCTACAATGCCTTTTCTGAAACGTTGTCTCCCTCTGCTGGAACACTGACTTCTTTCATTTAATGCCTGCAGACTATAAAAGAGAAACCAACCCAAAAAGTTTGGTTGATTAGTCTGTGGCATTCTTTTAAACTGTTGCTTATGGCGGTCTCTGTGAGTTTCTCAGTGTCATTCAGCCATCCAGGTATCCCGCCTGCAGTAGACGGAATGTGGCAATGGAACGCTGGCTGCGCGTGTCATAATAGGCTCTGAGCCTTTATATACCTGCGCACAGCAGCAGCCACCTTCAGTCTGCTGCTGGACAGCCAGCAGCAGCAGCAGCAGGAGAGGTAATTAATCAGCAACCCTCCTGCTAAGGGTAGACAGCTGCTCGTTCCACCCCCCCCCCCGCCTTAATTGGTTCTCCTCCCTTCCCACGGTGTTGAGGCGGGTGGGAACAGCCGGGGGTTGTGGGTACTGTGCTAAAAGAGGTGGAGTTATGCAGATCTAAAACGCGTGGATTGCAGCAGCAGCAAGCCGAAAAGTGCAGGCATGTGAGGGATCTAGAGGTTGACAGCATGTCTTCTTAACGGGAGTCCAGGTGGCCATCTCCACAAATGGACTTTTCAGAATCCTTGGGTGGCACCGTAGTCGGAAACCAATTCTGGTTATCGCTTCTCGGCCTTTTGGCTAAGATCAAGTGTAGTATCTGTTCTTATCAGTTTAATATCTGATACGTCCCCTATCTGGGGACCATATATTAAATGGATTTTTAGAACAGGGAGATGGAAAAAGAGCTTGCTCTGTCCACTCCACGCATTGACCTGGTATTGCAGTATCTCCAGGACCGGTGCACCCCTTCTTTAATGCAGTTTCTAAAATCAGAAAGAATTGAATTCAATGCTTTTTGTTCATTTTGCTTGTTTGTCGGATTTTGGGATGGACTCTTTGGCTTTGCTTTTCTTCTCCTCATTGGATTTTTCATGTTAAAAGTTGCAGAAGCCAGATGACAAGCTCATTTTGGTTCAACTTCAGCATCTGTGCATTGCATTGCCATGTAATGTAATGTAATGCAATGCTATCTATCTAGCTCTCCCTCTATACTTCCTTTTGGATAAACAGACATATTAGGCAAGCATTTTGGAGCTTTCACCTAAATAACTACAGGTGGTGAGATAAGCTGCACAATATAATTGACCTTTCAGTATATTGTTGCACACACACCATCTATTTAGCAAATGCCCTTGTTATCAACAGCAGCCTTTTAAACTCACCTGAGCTAACAGGTATGTGAGCTGGTTACTCTGCTGCGCTTAAAATTTCTTTTTTGGTTTGCTACAATGCCTTTTCTGAAACGTTGTCTCCCTCTGCTGGAACACTGACTTCTTTCATTTAATGCCTGCAGACTATAAAAGAGAAACCAACCCAAAAAGTTTGGTTGATTAGTCTGTGGCATTCTTTTAAACTGTTGCTTATGGCGGTCTCTGTGAGCTTCTCAGTGACATTCAGCCATCCAGGTATCCCGCCTGCAGTAGACGGAATGTGGCAATGGAACGCTGGCTGCGCGTGTCATAATAGGCTCTGAGCCTTTATATACCTGCGCACAGCAGCAGCCACCTTCAGTCTGCTGCTGGACAGCCAGCAGCAGCAGCAGCAGGAGAGGTAATTAATCAGCAACCCTCCTGCTAAGGGTAGACAGCTGCTCGTTCCACCCCCCCCCCCCGCCTTAATTGGTTCTCCTCCCTTCCAACGGTGTTGAGGCGGGTGGGAACAGCCGGGGGTTGAGGGTACTGTGCTAAAAGAGGTGGAGTTATGCAGATCTAAAACGTGTGGATTGCAGCAGCAGCAAGCCGAAAAGTGCAGGCATGTGAGGGATCTAGAGGTTGACAGCATGTCTTCTTAACGGGAGTCCAGGTGGCCATCTCCACAAATGGACTTTTCAGAATCCTTGGGTGGCACCGTAGTCGGAAACCAATTCTGGTTATCGCTTCTCGGCCTTTTGGCTAAGATCAAGTGTAGTATCTGTTCTTATCAGTTTAATATCTGATACGTCCCCTATCTGGGGACCATATATTAAATGGATTTTTAGAACAGGGAGATGGAAAAAGAGCTTGCTCTGTCCACTCCACGCATTGACCTGGTATTGCAGTATCTCCAGGACCGGTGCACCCCTTCTTTAATGCAGTTTCTAAAATCAGAAAGAATTGAATTCAATGCTTTTTGTTCATTTTGCTTGTTTGTCGGATTTTGGGATGGACTCTTTGGCTTTGCTTTTCTTCTCCTCATTGGATTTTTCATGTTAAAAGTTGCAGAAGCCAGATGACAAGCTCATTTTGGTTCAACTTCAGCAACTGTGCATTGCATTGCCATGTAATGTAATGTAATGCAATGCTATCTATCTAGCTCTCCCTCTATACTTCCTTTTGGATAAACAGACATATTAGGCAAGCATTTTGGAGCTTTCACCTAAATAACTACAGGTGGTGAGATAAGCTGCACAATATAATTGACCTTTCAGTATATTGTTGCACACACACCATCTATTTAGCAAATGCCCTTGTTATCAACAGCAGCCTTTTAAACTCACCTGAGCTAACAGGTATGTGAGCTGGTTACTCTGCTGCGCTTAAAATTTCTTTTTTGGTTTGCTACAATGCCTTTTCTGAAACGTTGTCTCCCTCTGCTGGAACACTGACTTCTTTCATTTAATGCCTGCAGACTATAAAAGAGAAACCAACCCAAAAAGTTTGGTTGATTAGTCTGTGGCATTCTTTTAAACTGTTGCTTATGGCGGTCTCTGTGAGCTTCTCAGTGACATTCAGCCATCCAGGTATCCCGCCTGCAGTAGACGGAATGTGGCAATGGAACGCTGGCTGCGCGTGTCATAATAGGCTCTGAGCCTTTATATACCTGCGCACAGCAGCAGCCACCTTCAGTCTGCTGCTGGACAGCCAGCAGCAGCAGCAGCAGGAGAGGTAATTAATCAGCAACCCTCCTGCTAAGGGTAGACAGCTGCTCGATCCACCCCCCCCCCCCGCCTTAATTGGTTCTCCTCCCTTCCAACGGTGTTGAGGCGGGTGGGAACAGCCGGGGGTTGAGGGTACTGTGCTAAAAGAGGTGGAGTTATGCAGATCTAAAACGCGTGGATTGCAGCAGCAGCAAGCCGAAAAGTGCAGGCATGTGAGGGATCTAGAGGTTGACAGCATGTCTTCTTAACGGGAGTCCAGGTGGCCATCTCCACAAATGGACTTTTCAGAATCCTTGGGTGGCACCGTAGTCGGAAACCAATTCTGGTTATCGCTTCTCGGCCTTTTGGCTAAGATCAAGTGTAGTATCTGTTCTTATCAGTTTAATATCTGATACGTCCCCTATCTGGGGACCATATATTAAATGGATTTTTAGAACAGGGAGATGGAAAAAGAGCTTGCTCTGTCCACTCCACGCATTGACCTGGTATTGCAGTATCTCCAGGACCGGTGCACCCCTTCTTTAATGCAGTTTCTAAAATCAGAAAGAATTGAATTCAATGCTTTTTGTTCATTTTGCTTGTTTGTCGGATTTTGGGATGGACTCTTTGGCTTTGCTTTTCTTCTCCTCATTGGATTTTTCATGTTAAAAGTTGCCGAAGCCAGATGACAAGCTCATTTTGGTTCAACTTCAGCAACTGTGCATTGCATTGCCATGTAATGTAATGTAATGCAATGCTATCTATCTAGCTCTCCCTCTATACTTCCTTTTGGATAAACAGACATATTAGGCAAGCATTTTGGAGCTTTCACCTAAATAACTACAGGTGGTGAGATAAGCTGCACAATATAATTGACCTTTCAGTATATTGTTGCACACACACCATCTATTTAGCAAATGCCCTTGTTATCAACAGCAGCCTTTTAAACTCACCTGAGCTAACAGGTATGTGAGCTGGTTACTCTGCTGCGCTTAAAATTTCTTTTTTGGTTTGCTACAATGCCTTTTCTGAAACGTTGTCTCCCTCTGCTGGAACACTGACTTCTTTCATTTAATGCCTGCAGACTATAAAAGAGAAACCAACCCAAAAAGTTTGGTTGATTAGTCTGTGGCATTCTTTTAAACTGTTGCTTATGGCGGTCTCTGTGAGCTTCTCAGTGACATTCAGCCATCCAGGTATCCCGCCTGCAGTAGACGGAATGTGGCAATGGAACGCTGGCTGCGCGTGTCATAATAGGCTCTGAGCCTTTATATACCTGCGCACAGCAGCAGCCACCTTCAGTCTGCTGCTGGACAGCCAGCAGCAGCAGCAGCAGGAGAGGTAATTAATCAGCAACCCTCCTGCTAAGGGTAGACAGCTGCTCGATCCACCCCCCCCCCCGCCTTAATTGGTTCTCCTCCCTTCCAACGGTGTTGAGGCGGGTGGGAACAGCCGGGGGTTGAGGGTACTGTGCTAAAAGAGGTGGAGTTATGCAGATCTAAAACGCGTGGATTGCAGCAGCAGCAAGCCGAAAAGTGCAGGCATGTGAGGGATCTAGAGGTTGACAGCATGTCTTCTTAACGGGAGTCCAGGTGGCCATCTCCACAAATGGACTTTTCAGAATCCTTGGGTGGCACCGTAGTCGGAAACCAATTCTGGTTATCGCTTCTCGGCCTTTTGGCTAAGATCAAGTGTAGTATCTGTTCTTATCAGTTTAATATCTGATACGTCCCCTATCTGGGGACCATATATTAAATGGATTTTAAGAACAGGGAGATGGAAAAAGAGCTTGCTCTGTCCACTCCACGCATTGACCTGGTATTGCAGTATCTCCAGGACCGGTGCACCCCTTCTTTAATGCAGTTTCTAAAATCAGAAAGAATTGAATTCAATGCTTTTTGTTCATTTTGCTTGTTTGTCGGATTTTGGGATGGACTCTTTGGCTTTGCTTTTCTTCTCCTCATTGGATTTTTCATGTTAAAAGTTGCAGAAGCCAGATGACAAGCTCATTTTGGTTCAACTTCAGCAACTGTGCATTGCATTGCCATGTAATGTAATGTAATGCAATGCTATCTATCTAGCTCTCCCTCTATACTTCCTTTTGGATAAACAGACATATTAGGCAAGCATTTTGGAGCTTTCACCTAAATAACTACAGGTGGTGAGATAAGCTGCACAATATAATTGACCTTTCAGTATATTGTTGCACACACACCATCTATTTAGCAAATGCCCTTGTTATCAACAGCAGCCTTTTAAACTCACCTGAGCTAACAGGTATGTGAGCTGGTTACTCTGCTGCGCTTAAAATTTCTTTTTTGGTTTGCTACAATGCCTTTTCTGAAACGTTGTCTCCCTCTGCTGGAACACTGACTTCTTTCATTTAATGCCTGCAGACTATAAAAGAGAAACCAACCCAAAAAGTTTGGTTGATTAGTCTGTGGCATTCTTTTAAACTGTTGCTTATGGCGGTCTCTGTGAGCTTCTCAGTGACATTCAGCCATCCAGGTATCCCGCCTGCAGTAGACGGAATGTGGCAATGGAACGCTGGCTGCGCGTGTCATAATAGGCTCTGAGCCTTTATATACCTGCGCACAGCAGCAGCCACCTTCAGTCTGCTGCTGGACAGCCAGCAGCAGCAGCAGCAGGAGAGGTAATTAATCAGCAACCCTCCTGCTAAGGGTAGACAGCTGCTCGTTCCACCCCCCCCCCCGCCTTAATTGGTTCTCCTCCCTTCCAACGGTGTTGAGGCGGGTGGGAACAGCCGGGGGTTGAGGGTACTGTGCTAAAAGAGGTGGAGTTATGCAGATCTAAAACGCGTGGATTGCAGCAGCAGCAAGCCGAAAAGTGCAGGCATGTGAGGGATCTAGAGGTTGACAGCATGTCTTCTTAACGGGAGTCCAGGTGGCCATCTCCACAAATGGACTTTTCAGAATCCTTGGGTGGCACCGTAGTCGGAAACCAATTCTGGTTATCGCTTCTCGGCCTTTTGGCTAAGATCAAGTGTAGTATCTGTTCTTATCAGTTTAATATCTGATACGTCCCCTATCTGGGGACCATATATTAAATGGATTTTTAGAACAGGGAGATGGAAAAAGAGCTTGCTCTGTCCACTCCACGCATTGACCTGGTATTGCAGTATCTCCAGGACCGGTGCACCCCTTCTTTAATGCAGTTTCTAAAATCAGAAAGAATTGAATTCAATGCTTTTTGTTCATTTTGCTTGTTTGTCGGATTTTGGGATGGACTCTTTGGCTTTGCTTTTCTTCTCCTCATTGGATTTTTCATGTTAAAAGTTGCAGAAGCCAGATGACAAGCTCATTTTGGTTCAACTTCAGCAACTGTGCATTGCATTGCCATGTAATGTAATGTAATGCAATGCTATCTATCTAGCTCTCCCTCTATACTTCCTTTTGGATAAACAGACATATTAGGCAAGCATTTTGGAGCTTTCACCTAAATAACTACAGGTGGTGAGATAAGCTGCACAATATAATTGACCTTTCAGTATATTGTTGCACACACACCATCTATTTAGCAAATGCCCTTGTTATCAACAGCAGCCTTTTAAACTCACCTGAGCTAACAGGTATGTGAGCTGGTTACTCTGCTGCGCTTAAAATTTCTTTTTTGGTTTGCTACAATGCCTTTTCTGAAACGTTGTCTCCCTCTGCTGGAACACTGACTTCTTTCATTTAATGCCTGCAGACTATAAAAGAGAAACCAACCCAAAAAGTTTGGTTGATTAGTCTGTGGCATTCTTTTAAACTGTTGCTTATGGCGGTCTCTGTGAGCTTCTCAGTGACATTCAGCCATCCAGGTATCCCGCCTGCAGTAGACGGAATGTGGCAATGGAACGCTGGCTGCGCGTGTCATAATAGGCTCTGAGCCTTTATATACCTGCGCACAGCAGCAGCCACCTTCAGTCTGCTGCTGGACAGCCAGCAGCAGCAGCAGCAGGAGAGGTAATTAATCAGCAACCCTCCTGCTAAGGGTAGACAGCTGCTCGTTCCACCTCCCCCCCCCGCCTTAATTGGTTCTCCTCCCTTCCAACGGTGTTGAGGCGGGTGGGAACAGCCGGGGGTTGAGGGTACTGTGCTAAAAGAGGTGGAGTTATGCAGATCTAAAACGCGTGGATTGCAGCAGCAGCAAGCCGAAAAGTGCAGGCATGTGAGGGATCTAGAGGTTGACAGCATGTCTTCATAACGGGAGTCCAGGTGGCCATCTCCACAAATGGACTTTTCAGAATCCTTGGGTGGCACCGTAGTCGGAAACCAATTCTGGTTATCGCTTCTCGGCCTTTTGGCTAAGATCAAGTGTAGTATCTGTTCTTATCAGTTTAATATCTGATACGTCCCCTATCTGGGGACCATATATTAAATGGATTTTTAGAACAGGGAGATGGAAAAAGAGCTTGCTCTGTCCACTCCACGCATTGACCTGGTATTGCAGTATCTCCAGGAAAGGTGCACCCCTTCTTTAATGCAGTTTCTAAAATCAGAAAGAATTGAATTCAATGCTTTTTGTTCATTTTGCTTGTTTGTCGGATTTTGGGATGGACTCTTTGGCTTTGCTTTTCTTCTCCTCATTGGATTTTTCATGTTAAAAGTTGCAGAAGCCAGATGACAAGCTCATTTTGGTTCAACTTCAGCAACTGTGCATTGCATTGCCATGTAATGTAATGTAATGCAATGCTATCTATCTAGCTCTCCCTCTATACTTCCTTTTGGATAAACAGACATATTAGGCAAGCATTTTGGAGCTTTCACCTAAATAACTACAGGTGGTGAGATAAGCTGCACAATATAATTGACCTTTCAGTATATTGTTGCACACACACCATCTATTTAGCAAATGCCCTTGTTATCAACAGCAGCCTTTTAAACTCACCTGAGCTAACAGGTATGTGAGCTGGTTACTCTGCTGCGCTTAAAATTTCTTTTTTGGTTTGCTACAATGCCTTTTCTGAAACGTTGTCTCCCTCTGCTGGAACACTGACTTCTTTCATTTAATGCCTGCAGACTATAAAAGAGAAACCAACCCAAAAAGTTTGGTTGATTAGTCTGTGGCATTCTTTTAAACTGTTGCTTATGGCGGTCTCTGTGAGCTTCTCAGTGACATTCAGCCATCCAGGTATCCCGCCTGCAGTAGACGGAATGTGGCAATGGAACGCTGGCTGCGCGTGTCATAATAGGCTCTGAGCCTTTATATACCTGCGCACAGCAGCAGCCACCTTCAGTCTGCTGCTGGACAGCCAGCAGCAGCAGCAGCAGGAGAGGTAATTAATCAGCAACCCTCCTGCTAAGGGTAGACAGCTGCTCGTTCCACCCCCCCCCCCGCCTTAATTGGTTCTCCTCCCTTCCAACGGTGTTGAGGCGGGTGGGAACAGCCGGGGGTTGAGGGTACTGTGCTAAAAGAGGTGGAGTTATGCAGATCTAAAACGCGTGGATTGCAGCAGCAGCAAGCCGAAAAGTGCAGGCATGTGAGGGATCTAGAGGTTGACAGCATGTCTTCTTAACGGGAGTCCAGGTGGCCATCTCCACAAATGGACTTTTCAGAATCCTTGGGTGGCACCGTAGTCGGAAACCAATTCTGGTTATCGCTTCTCGGCCTTTTGGCTAAGATCAAGTGTAGTATCTGTTCTTATCAGTTTAATATCTGATACGTCCCCTATCTGGGGACCATATATTAAATGGATTTTTAGAACAGGGAGATGGAAAAAGAGCTTGCTCTGTCCACTCCACGCATTGACCTGGTATTGCAGTATCTCCAGGACCGGTGCACCCCTTCTTTAATGCAGTTTCTAAAATCAGAAAGAATTGAATTCAATGCTTTTTGTTCATTTTGCTTGTTTGTCGGATTTTGGGATGGACTCTTTGGCTTTGCTTTTCTTCTCCTCATTGGATTTTTCATGTTAAAAGTTGCAGAAGCCAGATGACAAGCTCATTTTGGTTCAACTTCAGCAACTGTGCATTGCATTGCCATGTAATGTAATGTAATGCAATGCTATCTATCTAGCTCTCCCTCTATACTTCCTTTTGGATAAACAGACATATTAGGCAAGCATTTTGGAGCTTTCACCTAAATAACTACAGGTGGTGAGATAAGCTGCAAAATATAATTGACCTTTCAGTATATTGTTGCACACACACCATCTATTTAGCAAATGCCCTTGTTATCAACAGCAGCCTTTTAAACTCACCTGAGCTAACAGGTATGTGAGCTGGTTACTCTGCTGCGCTTAAAATTTCTTTTTTGGTTTGCTACAATGCCTTTTCTGAAACGTTGTCTCCCTCTGCTGGAACACTGACTTCTTTCATTTAATGCCTGCAGACTATAAAAGAGAAACCAACCCAAAAAGTTTGGTTGATTAGTCTGTGGCATTCTTTTAAACTGTTGCTTATGGCGGTCTCTGTGAGTTTCTCAGTGACATTCAGCCATCCAGGTATCCCGCCTGCAGTAGACGGAATGTGGCAATGGAACGCTGGCTGCGCGTGTCATAATAGGCTCTGAGCCTTTATATACCTGCGCACAGCAGCAGCCACCTTCAGTCTGCTGCTGGACAGCCAGCAGCAGCAGCAGCAGGAGAGGTAATTAATCAGCAACCCTCCTGCTAAGGGTAGACAGCTGCTCGTTCCACCCCCCCCCCCGCCTTAATTGGTTCTCCTCCCTTCCAACGGTGTTGAGGCGGGTGGGAACAGCCGGGGGTTGAGGGTACTGTGCTAAAAGAGGTGGAGTTATGCAGATCTAAAACGCGTGGATTGCAGCAGCAGCAAGCCGAAAAGTGCAGGCATGTGAGGGATCTAGAGGTTGACAGCATGTCTTCTTAACGGGAGTCCAGGTGGCCATCTCCACAAATGGACTTTTCAGAATCCTTGGGTGGCACCGTAGTCGGAAACCAATTCTGGTTATCGCTTCTCGGCCTTTTGGCTAAGATCAAGTGTAGTATCTGTTCTTATCAGTTTAATATCTGATACGTCCCCTATCTGGGGACCATATATTAAATGGATTTTTAGAACAGGGAGATGGAAAAAGAGCTTGCTCTGTCCACTCCACGCATTGACCTGGTATTGCAGTATCTCCAGGACCGGTGCACCCCTTCTTTAATGCAGTTTCTAAAATCAGAAAGAATTGAATTCAATGCTTTTTGTTCATTTTGCTTGTTTGTCGGATTTTGGGATGGACTCTTTGGCTTTGCTTTTCTTCTCCTCATTGGATTTTTCATGTTAAAAGTTGCAGAAGCCAGATGACAAGCTCATTTTGGTTCAACTTCAGCAACTGTGCATTGCATTGCCATGTAATGTAAAGTAATGCAATGCTATCTATCTAGCTCTCCCTCTATACTTCTTTTGGATAAACAGACATATTAGGCAAGCATTTTGGAGCTTTCACCTAAATAACTACAGGTGGTGAGATAAGCTGCACAATATAATTGACCTTTCAGTATATTGTTGCACACACACCATCTATTTAGCAAATGCCCTTGTTATCAACAGCAGCCTTTTAAACTCACCTGAGCTAACAGGTATGTGAGCTGGTTACTCTGCTGCGCTTAAAATTTCTTTTTTGGTTTGCTACAATGCCTTTTCTGAAACGTTGTCTCCCTCTGCTGGAACACTGACTTCTTTCATTTAATGCCTGCAGACTATAAAAGAGAAACCAACCCAAAAAGTTTGGTTGATTAGTCTGTGGCATTCTTTTAAACTGTTGCTTATGGCGGTCTCTGTGAGTTTCTCAGTGACATTCAGCCATAAAGGTATCCCGCCTGCAGTAGACGGAATGTGGCAATGGAACGCTGGCTGCGCGTGTCATAATAGGCTCTGAGCCTTTATATACCTGCGCACAGCAGCAGCCACCTTCAGTCTGCTGCTGGACAGCCAGCAGCAGCAGCAGCAGGAGAGGTAATTAATCAGCAACCCTCCTGCTAAGGGTAGACAGCTGCTCGTTCCACCCCCCCCCCCGCCTTAATTGGTTCTCCTCCCTTCCAACGGTGTTGAGGCGGGTGGGAACAGCCGGGGGTTGAGGGTACTGTGCTAAAAGAGGTGGAGTTATGCAGATCTAAAACGCGTGGATTGCAGCAGCAGCAAGCCGAAAAGTGCAGGCATGTGAGGGATCTAGAGGTTGACAGCATGTCTTCTTAACGGGAGTCCAGGTGGCCATCTCCACAAATGGACTTTTCAGAATCCTTGGGTGGCACCGTAGTCGGAAACCAATTCTGGTTATCGCTTCTCGGCCTTTTGGCTAAGATCAAGTGTAGTATCTGTTCTTATCAGTTTAATATCTGATACGTCCCCTATCTGGGGACCATATATTAAATGGATTTTTAGAACAGGGAGATGGAAAAAGAGCTTGCTCTGTCCACTCCACGCATTGACCTGGTATTGCAGTATCTCCAGGACCGGTGCACCCCTTCTTTAATGCAGTTTCTAAAATCAGAAAGAATTGAATTCAATGCTTTTTGTTCATTTTGCTTGTTTGTCGGATTTTGGGATGGACTCTTTGGCTTTGCTTTTCTTCTCCTCATTGGATTTTTCATGTTAAAAGTTGCAGAAGCCAGATGACAAGCTCATTTTGGTTCAACTTCAGCAACTGTGCATTGCATTGCCATGTAATGTAAAGTAATGCAATGCTATCTATCTAGCTCTCCCTCTATACTTCTTTTGGATAAACAGACATATTAGGCAAGCATTTTGGAGCTTTCACCTAAATAACTACAGGTGGTGAGATAAGCTGCACAATATAATTGACCTTTCAGTATATTGTTGCACACACACCATCTATTTAGCAAATGCCCTTGTTATCAACAGCAGCCTTTTAAACTCACCTGAGCTAACAGGTATGTGAGCTGGTTACTCTGCTGCGCTTAAAATTTCTTTTTTGGTTTGCTACAATGCCTTTTCTGAAACGTTGTCTCCCTCTGCTGGAACACTGACTTCTTTCATTTAATGCCTGCAGACTATAAAAGAGAAACCAACCCAAAAAGTTTGGTTGATTAGTCTGTGGCATTCTTTTAAACTGTTGCTTATGGCGGTCTCTGTGAGCTTCTCAGTGACATTCAGCCATCCAGGTATCCCGCCTGCAGTAGACGGAATGTGGCAATGGAACGCTGGCTGCGCGTGTCATAATAGGCTCTGAGCCTTTATATACCTGCGCACAGCAGCAGCCACCTTCAGTCTGCTGCTGGACAGCCAGCAGCAGCAGCAGCAGAGGTAATTAATCAGCAACCCTCCTGCTAAGGGTAGACAGCTGCTCGTTCCACCCCCCCCCCCCGCCTTAATTGGTTCTCCTCCCTTCCAACGGTGTTGAGGCGGGTGGGAACAGCCGGGGGTTGAGGGTACTGTGCTAAAAGAGGTGGAGTTATGCAGATCTAAAACGCGTGGATTGCAGCAGCAGCAAGCCGAAAAGTGCAGGCATGTGAGGGATCTAGAGGTTGACAGCATGTCTTCTTAACGGGAGTCCAGGTGGCCATCTCCACAAATGGACTTTTCAGAATCCTTGGGTGGCACCGTAGTCGGAAACCAATTCTGGTTATCGCTTCTCGGCCTTTTGGCTAAGATCAAGTGTAGTATCTGTTCTTATCAGTTTAATATCTGATACGTCCCCTATCTGGGGACCATATATTAAATGGATTTTTAGAACAGGGAGATGGAAAAAGAGCTTGCTCTGTCCACTCCACGCATTGACCTGGTATTGCATTATCTCCAGGACCGGTGCACCCCTTCTTTAATGCAGTTTCTAAAATCAGAAAGAATTGAATTCAATGCTTTTTGTTCATTTTGCTTGTTTGTCGGATTTTGGGATGGACTCTTTGGCTTTGCTTTTCTTCTCCTCATTGGATTTTTCATGTTAAAAGTTGCAGAAGCCAGATGACAAGCTCATTTTGGTTCAACTTCAGCAACTGTGCATTGCATTGCCATGTAATGTAATGTAATGCAATGCTATCTATCTAGCTCTCCCTCTATACTTCCTTTTGGATAAACAGACATATTAGGCAAGCATTTTGGAGCTTTCACCTAAATAACTACAGGTGGTGAGATAAGCTGCACAATATAATTGACCTTTCAGTATATTGTTGCACACACACCATCTATTTAGCAAATGCCCTTGTTATCAACAGCAGCCTTTTAAACTCACCTGAGCTAACAGGTATGTGAGCTGGTTACTCTGCTGCGCTTAAAATTTCTTTTTTGGTTTGCTACAATGCCTTTTCTGAAACGTTGTCTCCCTCTGCTGGAACACTGACTTCTTTCATTTAATGCCTGCAGACTATAAAAGAGAAACCAACCCAAAAAGTTTGGTTGATTAGTCTGTGGCATTCTTTTAAACTGTTGCTTATGGCGGTCTCTGTGAGCTTCTCAGTGACATTCAGCCATCCAGGTATCCCGCCTGCAGTAGACGGAATGTGGCAATGGAACGCTGGCTGCGCGTGTCATAATAGGCTCTGAGCCTTTATATACCTGCGCACAGCAGCAGCCACCTTCAGTCTGCTGCTGGACAGCCAGCAGCAGCAGCAGCAGGAGAGGTAATTAATCAGCAACCCTCCTGCTAAGGGTAGACAGCTGCTCGTTCCACCCCCCCCCCTCCGCCTTAATTGGTTCTCCTCCCTTCCAACGGTGTTGAGGCGGGTGGGAACGGCCGGGGGTTGAGGGTACTGTGCTAAAAGAGGTGGAGTTATGCAGATCTAAAACGCGTGGATTGCAGCAGCAGCAAGCCGAAAAGTGCAGGCATGTGAGGGATCTAGAGGTTGACAGCATGTCTTCTTAACGGGAGTCCAGGTGGCCATCTCCACAAATGGACTTTTCAGAATCCTTGGGTGGCACCGTAGTCGGAAACCAATTCTGGTTATCGCTTCTCGGCCTTTTGGCTAAGATCAAGTGTAGTATCTGTTCTTATCAGTTTAATATCTGATACGTCCCCTATCTGGGGACCATATATTAAATGGATTTTTAGAACAGGGAGATGGAAAAAGAGCTTGCTCTGTCCACTCCACGCATTGACCTGGTATTGCAGTATCTCCAGGACCGGTGCACCCCTTCTTTAATGCAGTTTCTAAAATCAGAAAGAATTGAATTCAATGCTTTTTGTTCATTTTGCTTGTTTGTCGGATTTTGGGATGGACTCTTTGGCTTTGCTTTTCTTCTCCTCATTGGATTTTTCATGTTAAAAGTTGCAGAAGCCAGATGACAAGCTCATTTTGGTTCAACTTCAGCAACTGTGCATTGCATTGCCATGTAATGTAATGTAATGCAATGCTATCTATCTAGCTCTCCCTCTATACTTCCTTTTGGATAAACAGACATATTAGGCAAGCATTTTGGAGCTTTCACCTAAATAACTACAGGTGGTGAGATAAGCTGCACAATATAATTGACCTTTCAGTATATTGTTGCACACACACCATCTATTTAGCAAATGCCCTTGTTATCAACAGCAGCCTTTTAAACTCACCTGAGCTAACAGGTATGTGAGCTGGTTACTCTGCTGCGCTTAAAATTTCTTTTTTGGTTTGCTACAATGCCTTTTCTGAAACGTTGTCTCCCTCTGCTGGAACACTGACTTCTTTCATTTAATGCCTGCAGACTATAAAAGAGAAACCAACCCAAAAAGTTTGGTTGATTAGTCTGTGGCATTCTTTTAAACTGTTGCTTATGGCGGTCTCTGTGAGCTTCTCAGTGACATTCAGCCATCCAGGTATCCCGCCTGCAGTAGACGGAATGTGGCAATGGAACGCTGGCTGCGCGTGTCATAATAGGCTCTGAGCCTTTATATACCTGCGCACAGCAGCAGCCACCTTCAGTCTGCTGCTGGACAGCCAGCAGCAGCAGCAGCAGGAGAGGTAATTAATCAGCAACCCTCCTGCTAAGGGTAGACAGCTGCTCGTTCCACCCCCCCCCCCGCCTTAATTGGTTATCCTCCCTTCCAACGGTGTTGAGGCGGGTGGGAACAGCCGGGGGTTGAGGGTACTGTGCTAAAAGAGGTGAAGTTATGCAGATCTAAAACGCGTGGATTGCAGCAGCAGCAAGCCGAAAAGTGCAGGCATGTGAGGGATCTAGAGGTTGACAGCATGTCTTCTTAACGGGAGTCCAGGTGGCCATCTCCACAAATGGACTTTTCAGAATCCTTGGGTGGCACCGTAGTCGGAAACCAATTCTGGTTATCGCTTCTCGGCCTTTTGGCTAAGATCAAGTGTAGTATCTGTTCTTATCAGTTTAATATCTGATACGTCCCCTATCTGGGGACCATATATTAAATGGATTTTTAGAACAGGGAGATGGAAAAAGAGCTTGCTCTGTCCACTCCACGCATTGACCTGGTATTGCAGTATCTCCAGGACCGGTGCACCCCTTCTTTAATGCAGTTTCTAAAATCAGAAAGAATTGAATTCAATGCTTTTTGTTCATTTTGCTTGTTTGTCGGATTTTGGGATGGACTCTTTGGCTTTGCTTTTCTTCTCCTCATTGGATTTTTCATGTTAAAAGTTGCAGAAGCCAGATGACAAGCTCATTTTGGTTCAACTTCAGCAACTGTGCATTGCATTGCCATGTTATGTAATGTAATGCAATGCTATCTATCTAGCTCTCCCTCTATACTTCCTTTTGGATAAACAGACATATTAGGCAAGCATTTTGGAGCTTTCACCTAAATAACTACAGGTGGTGAGATAAGCTGCAAAATATAATTGACCTTTCAGTATATTGTTGCACACACACCATCTATTTAGCAAATGCCCTTGTTATCAACAGCAGCCTTTTAAACTCACCTGAGCT
Organism: Phyllobates terribilis; assembly: GCF_046119375.1. Lineage (NCBI taxonomy): Eukaryota > Metazoa > Chordata > Amphibia > Anura > Dendrobatidae > Phyllobates > Phyllobates terribilis. Next base: position 7,344,203 of record NW_027362800.1, on the reverse strand, counting down.
AACAGGTATGTGAGCTGGTTACTCTGCTGCGCTTAAAATTTCATTTTTGGTTTGCTACAATGCCTTTTCTGAAACGTTGTCTCCCTCTGCTGGAACACTGACTTCTTTCATTTAATGCCTGCAGACTATAAAAGAGAAACCAACCCAAAAAGTTTGGTTGATTAGTCTGTGGCATTCTTTTAAACTGTTGCTTATGGCGGTCTCTGTGAGCTTCTCAGTGACATTCAGCCATCCAGGTATCCCGCCTGCAGTAGACGGAATGTGGCAATGGAACGCTGGCTGCGCGTGTCATAATAGGCTCTGAGCCTTTATATACCTGCGCACAGCAGCAGCCACCTTCAGTCTGCTGCTGGACAGCCAGCAGCAGCAGCAGCAGGAGAGGTAATTAATCAGCAACCCTCCTGCTAAGGGTAGACAGCTGCTCGTTCCACCCCCCCCCCCCCCGCCTTAATTGGTTCTCCTCCCTTCCAACGGTGTTGAGGCGGGTGGGAACAGCCGGGGGTTGAGGGTACTGTGCTAAAAGAGGTGGAGTTATGCAGATCTAAAACGCGTGGATTGCAGCAGCAGCAAGCCGAAAAGTGCAGGCATGTGAGGGATCTAGAGGTTGACAGCATGTCTTCTTAACGGGAGTCCAGGTGGCCATCTCCACAAATGGACTTTTCAGAATCCTTGGGTGGCACTGTAGTCGGAAACCAATTCTGGTTATCGCTTCTCGGCCTTTTGGCTAAGATAAAGTGTAGTATCTGTTCTTATCAGTTTAATATCTGATACGTCCCCTATCTGGGGACCATATGTTAAATGGATTTTTAGAACAGGGAGATGGAAAAAGAGCTTGCTCTGTCCACTCCACGCATTGACCTGGTATTGCAGTATCTCCAGGACCGGTGCACCCCTTCTTTAATGCAGTTTCTAAAATCAGAAAGAATTGAATTCAATGCTTTTTGTTCATTTTGCTTGTTTGTCGGATTTTGGGATGGACTCTTTGGCTTTGCTTTTCTTCTCCTCATTGGATTTTTCATGTTAAAAGTTGCAGAAGCCAGATGACAAGCTCATTTTGGTTCAACTTCAGCAACTGTGCATTGCATTGCCATGTAATGTAATGTAATGCAATGCTATCTATCTAGCTCTCCCTCTATACTTCCTTTTGGATAAACAGACATATTAGGCAAGCATTTTGGAGCTTTCACCTAAATAACTACAGGTGGTGAGATAAGCTGCACAATATAATTGACCTTTCAGTATAATGTTGCACACACACCATCTATTTAGCAAATGCCCTTGTTATCAACAGCAGCCTTTTAAACTCACCTGAGCTAACAGGTATGTGAGCTGGTTACTCTGCTGCGCTTAAAATTTCTTTTTTGGTTTGCTACAATGCCTTTTCTGAAACGTTGTCTCCCTCTGCTGGAACACTGACTTCTTTCATTTAATGCCTGCAGACTATAAAAGAGAAACCAACCCAAAAAGTTTGGTTGATTAGTCTGTGGCATTCTTTTAAACTGTTGCTTATGGCGGTCTCTGTGAGCTTCTCAGTGACATTCAGCCATCCAGGTATCCCGCCTGCAGTAGACGGAATGTGGCAATGGAACGCTGGCTGCGCGTGTCATAATAGGCTCTGAGCCTTTATATACCTGCGCACAGCAGCAGCCACCTTCAGTCTGCTGCTGGACAGCCAGCAGCAGCAGCAGCAGGAGAGGTAATTAATCAGCAACCCTCCTGCTAAGGGTAGACAGCTGCTCGTTCCACCCCCCCCCCCGCCTTAATTGGTTCTCCTCCCTTCCAACGGTGTTGAGGCGGGTGGGAACAGCCGGGGGTTGAGGGTACTGTGCTAAAAGAGGTGGAGTTATGCAGATCTAAAACGCGTGGATTGCAGCAGCAGCAAGCCGAAAAGTGCAGGCATGTGAGGGATCTAGAGGTTGACAGCATGTCTTCTTAACGGGAGTCCAGGTGGCCATCTCCACAAATGGACTTTTCAGAATCCTTGGGTGGCACCGTAGTCGGAAACCAATTCTGGTTATCGCTTCTCGGCCTTTTGGCTAAGATCAAGTGTAGTATCTGTTCTGATCAGTTTAATATCTGATACGTCCCCTATCTGGGGACCATATATTAAATGGATTTTTAGAACAGGGAGATGGAAAAAGAGCTTGCTCTGTCCACTCCACGCATTGACCTGGTATTGCAGTATCTCCAGGACCGGTGCACCCCTTCTTTAATGCAGTTTCTAAAATCAGAAAGAATTGAATTCAATGCTTTTTGTTCATTTTGCTTGTTTGTCGGATTTTGGGATGGACTCTTTGGCTTTGCTTTTCTTCTCCTCATTGGATTTTTCATGTTAAAAGTTGCAGAAGCCAGATGACAAGCTCATTTTGGTTCAACTTCAGCAACTGTGCATTGCATTGCCATGTAATGTAATGTAATGCAATGCTATCTATCTAGCTCTCCCTCTATACTTCCCTTTGGATAAACAGACATATTAGGCAAGCATTTTGGAGCTTTCACCTAAATAACTACAGGTGGTGAGATAAGCTGCACAATATAATTGACCTTTCAGTATATTGTTGCACACACACCATCTATTTAGCAAATGCCCTTGTTATCAACAGCAGCCTTTTAAACTCACCTGAGCTAACAGGTATGTGAGCTGGTTACTCTGCTGCGCTTAAAATTTCTTTTTTGGTTTGCTACAATGCCTTTTCTGAAACGTTGTCTCCCTCTGCTGGAACACTGACTTCTTTCATTTAATGCCTGCAGACTATAAAAGAGAAACCAACCCAAAAAGTTTGGTTGATTAGTCTGTGGCATTCTTTTAAACTGTTGCTTATGGCGGTCTCTGTGAGCTTCTCAGTGACATTCAGCCATCCAGGTATCCCGCCTGCAGTAGACGGAATGTGGCAATGGAACGCTGGCTGCGCGTGTCATAATAGGCTCTGAGCCTTTATATACCTGCGCACAGCAGCAGCCACCTTCAGTCTGCTGCTGGACAGCCAGCAGCAGCAGCAGCAGGAGAGGTAATTAATCAGCAACCCTCCTGCTAAGGGTAGACAGCTGCTCGTTCCACCCCCCCCCCCCGCCTTAATTGGTTCTCCTCCCTTCCAACGGTGTTGAGGCGGGTGGGAACAGCCGGGGGTTGAGGGTACTGTGCTAAAAGAGGTGGAGTTATGCAGATCTAAAACGCGTGGATTGCAGCAGCAGCAAGCCGAAAAGTGCAGGCATGTGAGGGATCTAGAGGTTGACAGCATGTCTTCTTAACGGGAGTCCAGGTGGCCATCTCCACAAATGGACTTTTCAGAATCCTTGGGTGGCACTGTAGTCGGAAACCAATTCTGGTTATCGCTTCTCGGCCTTTTGGCTAAGATAAAGTGTAGTATCTGTTCTTATCAGTTTAATATCTGATACGTCCCCTATCTGGGGACCATATGTTAAATGGATTTTTTGAACAGGGAGATGGAAAAAGAGCTTGCTCTGTCCACTCCACGCATTGACCTGGTATTGCAGTATCTCCAGGACCGGTGCACCCCTTCTTTAATGCAGTTTCTAAAATCAGAAAGAATTGAATTCAATGCTTTTTGTTCATTTTGCTTGTTTGTCGGATTTTGGGATGGACTCTTTGGCTTTGCTTTTCTTCTCCTCATTGGATTTTTCATGTTAAAAGTTGCAGAAGCCAGATGACAAGCTCATTTTGGTTCAACTTCAGCAACTGTGCATTGCATTGCCATGTAATGTAATGTAATGCAATGCTATCTATCTAGTTCTCCCTCTATACTTCCTTTTGGATAAACAGACATATTAGGCAAGCATTTTGGAGCTTTCACCTAAATAACTACAGGTGGTGAGATAAGCTGCACAATATAATTGACCTTTCAGTATAATGTTGCACACACACCATCTATTTAGCAAATGCCCTTGTTATCAACAGCAGCCTTTTAAACTCACCTGAGCTAACAGGTATGTGAGCTGGTTACTCTGCTGCGCTTAAAATTTCTTTTTTGGTTTGCTACAATGCCTTTTCTGAAACGTTGTCTCCCTCTGCTGGAACACTGACTTCTTTCATTTAATGCCTGCAGACTATAAAAGAGAAACCAACCCAAAAAGTTTGGTTGATTAGTCTGTGGCATTCTTTTAAACTGTTGCTTATGGCGGTCTCTGTGAGCTTCTCAGTGACATTCAGCCATCCAGGTATCCCGCCTGCAGTAGACGGAATGTGGCAATGGAACGCTGGCTGCGCGTGTCATAATAGGCTCTGAGCCTTTATATACCTGCGCACAGCAGCAGCCACCTTCAGTCTGCTGCTGGACAGCCAGCAGCAGCAGCAGCAGGAGAGGTAATTAATCAGCAACCCTCCTGCTAAGGGTAGACAGCTGCTCGTTCCACCCCCCCCCCGCCTTAATTGGTTCTCCTCCCTTCCAACGGTGTTGAGGCGGGTGGGAACAGCCGGGGGTTGAGGGTACTGTGCTAAAAGAGGTGGAGTTATGCAGATCTAAAACGCGTGGATTGCAGCAGCAGCAAGCCGAAAAGTGCAGGCATGTGAGGGATCTAGAGGTTGACAGCATGTCTTCTTAACGGGAGTCCAGGTGGCCATCTCCACAAATGGACTTTTCAGAATCCTTGGGTGGCACCGTAGTCGGAAACCAATTCTGGTTATCGCTTCTCGGCCTTTTGGCTAAGATCAAGTGTAGTATCTGTTCTTATCAGTTTAATATCTGATACGTCCCCTATCTGGGGACCATATATTAAATGGATTTTTAGAACAGGGAGATGGAAAAAGAGCTTGCTCTGTCCACTCCACGCATTGACCTGGTTTTGCAGTATCTCCAGGACCGGTGCACCCCTTCTTTAATGCAGTTTCTAAAATCAGAAAGAATTGAATTCAATGCTTTTTGTTCATTTTGCTTGTTTGTCGGATTTTGGGATGGACTCTTTGGCTTTGCTTTTCTTCTCCTCATTGGATTTTTCATGTTAAAAGTTGCAGAAGCCAGATGACAAGCTCATTTTGGTTCAACTTCAGCAACTGTGCATTGCATTGCCATGTAATGTAATGTAATGCAATGCTATCTATCTAGCTCTCCCTCTATACTTCCTTTTGGATAAACAGACATATTAGGCAAGCATTTTGGAGCTTTCACCTAAATAACTACAGGTGGTGAGATAAGCTGCACAATATAATTGACCTTTCAGTATATTGTTGCACACACACCATCTATTTAGCAAATGCCCTTGTTATCAACAGCAGCCTTTTAAACTCACCTGAGCTAACAGGTATGTGAGCTGGTTACTCTGCTGCGCTTAAAATTTCTTTTTTGGTTTGCTACAATGCCTTTTCTGAAACGTTGTCTCCCTCTGCTGGAACACTGACTTCTTTCATTTAATGCCTGCAGACTATAAAAGAGAAACCAACCCAAAAAGTTTGGTTGATTAGTCTGTGGCATTCTTTTAAACTGTTGCTTATGGCGGTCTCTGTGAGCTTCTCAGTGACATTCAGCCATCCAGGTATCCCGCCTGCAGTAGACGGAATGTGGCAATGGAACGCTGGCTGCGCGTGTCATAATAGGCTCTGAGCCTTTATATACCTGCGCACAGCAGCAGCCACCTTCAGTCTGCTGCTGGACAGCCAGCAGCAGCAGCAGCAGGAGAGGTAATTAATCAGCAACCCTCCTGCTAAGGGTAGACAGCTGCTCGTTCCACACCCCCCCCCCGCCTTAATTGGTTCTCCTCCCTTCCAACGGTGTTGAGGCGGGTGGGAACAGCCGGGGGTTGAGGGTACTGTGCTAAAAGAGGTGGAGTTATGCAGATCTAAAACGCGTGGATTGCAGCAGCAGCAAGCCGAAAAGTGCAGGCATGTGAGGGATCTAGAGGTTGACAGCATGTCTTCTTAACGGGAGTCCAGGTGGCCATCTCCACAAATGGACTTTTCAGAATCCTTGGGTGGCACCGTAGTCGGAAACCAATTCTGGTTATCGCTTCTCGGCCTTTTGGCTAAGATCAAGTGTAGTATCTGTTCTTATCAGTTTAATATCTGATACGTCCCCTATCTGGGGACCATATATTAAATGGATTTTTAGAACAGGGAGATGGAAAAAGAGCTTGCTCTGTCCACTCCACGCATTGACCTGGTATTGCAGTATCTCCAGGACCGGTGCACCCCTTCTTTAATGCAGTTTCTAAAATCAGAAAGAATTGAATTCAATGCTTTTTGTTCATTTTGCTTGTTTGTCGGATTTTGGGATGGACTCTTTGGCTTTGCTTTTCTTCTCCTCATTGGATTTTTCATGTTAAAAGTTGCAGAAGCCAGATGACAAGCTCATTTTGGTTCAACTTCAGCAACTGTGCATTGCATTGCCATGTTATGTAATGTAATGCAATGCTATCTATCTAGCTCTCCCTCTATACTTCCTTTTGGATAAACAGACATATTAGGCAAGCATTTTGGAGCTTTCACCTAAATAACTACAGGTGGTGAGATAAGCTGCAAAATATAATTGACCTTTCAGTATATTGTTGCACACACACCATCTATTTAGCAAATGCCCTTGTTATCAACAGCAGCCTTTTAAACTCACCTGAGCTAACAGGTATGTGAGCTGGTTACTCTGCTGCGCTTAAAATTTCTTTTTTGGTTTGCTACAATGCCTTTTCTGAAACGTTGTCTCCCTCTGCTGGAACACTGACTTCTTTCATTTAATGCCTGCAGACTATAAAAGAGAAACCAACCCAAAAAGTTTGGTTGATTAGTCTGTGGCATTCTTTTAAACTGTTGCTTATGGCGGTCTCTGTGAGCTTCTCAGTGACATTCAGCCATCCAGGTATCCCGCCTGCAGTAGACGGAATGTGGCAATGGAACGCTGGCTGCGCGTGTCATAATAGGCTCTGAGCCTTTATATACCTGCGCACAGCAGCAGCCACCTTCAGTCTGCTGCTGGACAGCCAGCAGCAGCAGCAGCAGGAGAGGTAATTAATCAGCAACCCTCCTGCTAAGGGTAGACAGCTGCTCGTTCCACCCCCCCCCCCCCGCCTTAATTGGTTCTCCTCCCTTCCAACGGTGTTGAGGCGGGTGGGAACAGCCGGGGGTTGAGGGTACTGTGCTAAAAGAGGTGGAGTTATGCAGATCTAAAACGCGTGGATTGCAGCAGCAGCAAGCCGAAAAGTGCAGGCATGTGAGGGATCTAGAGGTTGACAGCATGTCTTCTTAACGGGAGTCCAGGTGGCCATCTCCACAAATGGACTTTTCAGAATCCTTGGGTGGCACTGTAGTCGGAAACCAATTCTGGTTATCGCTTCTCGGCCTTTTGGCTAAGATAAAGTGTAGTATCTGTTCTTATCAGTTTAATATCTGATACGTCCCCTATCTGGGGACCATATGTTAAATGGATTTTTAGAACAGGGAGATGGAAAAAGAGCTTGCTCTGTCCACTCCACGCATTGACCTGGTATTGCAGTATCTCCAGGACCGGTGCACCCCTTCTTTAATGCAGTTTCTAAAATCAGAAAGAATTGAATTCAATGCTTTTTGTTCATTTTGCTTGTTTGTCGGATTTTGGGATGGACTCTTTGGCTTTGCTTTTCTTCTCCTCATTGGATTTTTCATGTTAAAAGTTGCAGAAGCCAGATGACAAGCTCATTTTGGTTCAACTTCAGCAACTGTGCATTGCATTGCCATGTAATGTAATGTAATGCAATGCTATCTATCTAGTTCTCCCTCTATACTTCCTTTTGGATAAACAGACATATTAGGCAAGCATTTTGGAGCTTTCACCTAAATAACTACAGGTGGTGAGATAAGCTGCACAATATAATTGACCTTTCAGTATAATGTTGCACACACACCATCTATTTAGCAAATGCCCTTGTTATCAACAGCAGCCTTTTAAACTCACCTGAGCTAACAGGTATGTGAGCTGGTTACTCTGCTGCGCTTAAAATTTCTTTTTTGGTTTGCTACAATGCCTTTTCTGAAACGTTGTCTCCCTCTGCTGGAACACTGACTTCTTTCATTTAATGCCTGCAGACTATAAAAGAGAAACCAACCCAAAAAGTTTGGTTGATTAGTCTGTGGCATTCTTTTAAACTGTTGCTTATGGCGGTCTCTGTGAGCTTCTCAGTGACATTCAGCCATCCAGGTATCCCGCCTGCAGTAGACGGAATGTGGCAATGGAACGCTGGCTGCGCGTGTCATAATAGGCTCTGAGCCTTTATATACCTGCGCACAGCAGCAGCCACCTTCAGTCTGCTGCTGGACAGCCAGCAGCAGCAGCAGCAGGAGAGGTAATTAATCAGCAACCCTCCTGCTAAGGGTAGACAGCTGCTCGTTCCACCCCCCCCCCGCCTTAATTGGTTCTCCTCCCTTCCAACGGTGTTGAGGCGGGTGGGAACAGCCGGGGGTTGAGGGTACTGTGCTAAAAGAGGTGGAGTTATGCAGATCTAAAACGCGTGGATTGCAGCAGCAGCAAGCCGAAAAGTGCAGGCATGTGAGGGATCTAGAGGTTGACAGCATGTCTTCTTAACGGGAGTCCAGGTGGCCATCTCCACAAATGGACTTTTCAGAATCCTTGGGTGGCACCGTAGTCGGAAACCAATTCTGGTTATCGCTTCTCGGCCTTTTGGCTAAGATCAAGTGTAGTATCTGTTCTTATCAGTTTAATATCTGATACGTCCCCTATCTGGGGACCATATATTAAATGGATTTTTAGAACAGGGAGATGGAAAAAGAGCTTGCTCTGTCCACTCCACGCATTGACCTGGTATTGCAGTATCTCCAGGACCGGTGCACCCCTTCTTTAATGCAGTTTCTAAAATCAGAAAGAATTGAATTCAATGCTTTTTGTTCATTTTGCTTGTTTGTCGGATTTTGGGATGGACTCTTTGGCTTTGCTTTTCTTCTCCTCATTGGATTTTTCATGTTAAAAGTTGCAGAAGCCAGATGACAAGCTCATTTTGGTTCAACTTCAGCAACTGTGCATTGCATTGCCATGTAATGTAATGTAATGCAATGCTATCTATCTAGCTCTCCCTCTATACTTCCTTTTGGATAAACAGACATATTAGGCAAGCATTTTGGAGCTTTCACCTAAATAACTACAGGTGGTGAGATAAGCTGCACAATATAATTGACCTTTCAGTATATTGTTGCACACACACCATCTATTTAGCAAATGCCCTTGTTATCAACAGCAGCCTTTTAAACTCACCTGAGCTAACAGGTATGTGAGCTGGTTACTCTGCTGCGCTTAAAATTTCTTTTTTGGTTTGCTACAATGCCTTTTCTGAAACGTTGTCTCCCTCTGCTGGAACACTGACTTCTTTCATTTAATGCCTGCAGACTATAAAAGAGAAACCAACCCAAAAAGTTTGGTTGATTAGTCTGTGGCATTCTTTTAAACTGTTGCTTATGGCGGTCTCTGTGAGCTTCTCAGTGACATTCAGCCATCCAGGTATCCCGCCTGCAGTAGACGGAATGTGGCAATGGAACGCTGGCTGCGCGTGTCATAATAGGCTCTGAGCCTTTATATACCTGCGCACAGCAGCAGCCACCTTCAGTCTGCTGCTGGACAGCCAGCAGCAGCAGCAGCAGGAGAGGTAATTAATCAGCAACCCTCCTGCTAAGGGTAGACAGCTGCTCGTTCCACACCCCCCCCCCGCCTTAATTGGTTCTCCTCCCTTCCAACGGTGTTGAGGCGGGTGGGAACAGCCGGGGGTTGAGGGTACTGTGCTAAAAGAGGTGGAGTTATGCAGATCTAAAACGCGTGGATTGCAGCAGCAGCAAGCCGAAAAGTGCAGGCATGTGAGGGATCTAGAGGTTGACAGCATGTCTTCTTAACGGGAGTCCAGGTGGCCATCTCCACAAATGGACTTTTCAGAATCCTTGGGTGGCACCGTAGTCGGAAACCAATTCTGGTTATCGCTTCTCGGCCTTTTGGCTAAGATCAAGTGTAGTATCTGTTCTTATCAGTTTAATATCTGATACGTCCCCTATCTGGGGACCATATATTAAATGGATTTTTAGAACAGGGAGATGGAAAAAGAGCTTGCTCTGTCCACTCCACGCATTGACCTGGTATTGCAGTATCTCCAGGACCGGTGCACACCTTCTTTAATGCAGTTTCTAAAATCAGAAAGAATTGAATTCAATGCTTTTTGTTCATTTTGCTTGTTTGTCGGATTTTGAGATGGACTCTTTGGCTTTGCTTTTCTTCTCCTCATTGGATTTTTCATGTTAAAAGTTGCAGAAGCCAGATGACAAGCTCATTTTGGTTCAACTTCAGCAACTGTGCATTGCATTGCCATGTAATGTAATGTAATGCAATGCTATCTATCTAGCTCTCCCTCTATACTTCCCTTTGGATAAACAGACATATTAGGCAAGCATTTTGGAGCTTTCACCTAAATAACTACAGGTGGTGAGATAAGCTGCACAATATAATTGACCTTTCAGTATATTGTTGCACACACACCATCTATTTAGCAAATGCCCTTGTTATCAACAGCAGCCTTTTAAACTCACCTGAGCTAACAGGTATGTGAGCTGGTTACTCTGCTGCGCTTAAAATTTCTTTTTTGGTTTGCTACAATGCCTTTTCTGAAACGTTGTCTCCCTCTGCTGGAACACTGACTTCTTTCATTTAATGCCTGCAGACTATAAAAGAGAAACCAACCCAAAAAGTTTGGTTGATTAGTCTGTGGCATTCTTTTAAACTGTTGCTTATGGCGGTCTCTGTGAGCTTCTCAGTGACATTCAGCCATCCAGGTATCCCGCCTGCAGTAGACGGAATGTGGCAATGGAACGCTGGCTGCGCGTGTCATAATAGGCTCTGAGCCTTTATATACCTGCGCACAGCAGCAGCCACCTTCAGTCTGCTGCTGGACAGCCAGCAGCAGCAGCAGCAGCAGGAGAGGTAATTAATCAGCAACCCTCCTGCTAAGGGTAGACAGCTGCTCGTTCCACCCCCCCCCCGCCTTAATTGGTTCTCCTCCCTTCCAACGGTGTTGAGACGGGTGGGAACAGCCGGGAGTTGAGGGTACTGTGCTAAAAGAGGTGGAGTTATGCAGATCTAAAACGCGTGGATTGCAGCAGCAGCAAGCCGAAAAGTGCAGGCATGTGAGGGATCTAGAGGTTGACAGCATGTCTTCTTAACGGGAGTCCAGGTGGCCATCTCCACAAATGGACTTTTCAGAATCCTTGGGTGGCACCGTAGTCGGAAACCAATTCTGGTTATCGCTTCTCGGCCTTTTGGCTAAGATCAAGTGTAGTATCTGTTCTTATCAGTTTAATATCTGATACGTCCCCTATCTGGGGACCATATATTAAATGGATTTTTAGAACAGGGAGATGGAAAAAGAGCTTGCTCTGTCCACTCCACGCATTGACCTGGTATTGCAGTATCTCCAGGACCGGTGCACCCCTTCTTTAATGCAGTTTCTAAAATCAGAAAGAATTGAATTCAATGCTTTTTGTTCATTTTGCTTGTTTGTCGGATTTTGGGATGGACTCTTTGGCTTTGCTTTTCTTCTCCTCATTGGATTTTTCATGTTAAAAGTTGCAGAAGGCAGATGACAAGCTCATTTTGGTTCAACTTCAGCAACTGTGCATTGCATTGCCATGTAATGTAATGTAATGCAATGCTATCTATCTAGCTCTCCCTCTATACTTCCTTTTGGATAAACAGACATATTAGGCAAGCATTTTGGAGCTTTCACCTAAATAACTACAGGTGGTGAGATAAGCTGCACAATATAATTGACCTTTCAGTATATTGTTGCACACACACCATCTATTTAGCAAATGCCCTTGTTATCAACAGCAGCCTTTTAAACTCACCTGAGCTAACAGGTATGTGAGCTGGTTACTCTGCTGCGCTTAAAATTTCTTTTTTGGTTTGCTACAATGCCTTTTCTGAAACGTTGTCTCCCTCTGCTGGAACACTGACTTCTTTCATTTAATGCCTGCAGACTATAAAAGAGAAACCAACCCAAAAAGTTTGGTTGATTAGTCTGTGGCATTCTTTTAAACTGTTGCTTATGGCGGTCTCTGTGAGCTTCTCAGTGACATTCAGCCATCCAGGTATCCCGCCTGCAGTAGACGGAATGTGGCAATGGAACGCTGGCTGCGCGTGTCATAATAGGCTCTGAGCCTTTATATACCTGCGCACAGCAGCAGCCACCTTCAGTCTGCTGCTGGACAGCCAGCAGCAGCAGCAGCAGGAGAGGTAATTAATCAGCAACCCTCCTGCTAAGGGTAGACAGCTGCTCGTTCCACCCCACCCCCCCGCCTTAATTGGTTCTCCTCCCTTCCAACGGTGTTGAGGCGGGTGGGAACAGCCGGGGGTTGAGGGTACTGTGCTAAAAGAGGTGGAGTTATGCAGATCTAAAACGCGTGGATTGCAGCAGCAGCAAGCCGAAAAGTGCAGGCATGTGAGGGATCTAGAGGTTGACAGCATGTCTTCTTAACGGGAGTCCAGGTGGCCATCTCCACAAATGGACTTTTCAGAATCCTTGGGTGGCACCGTAGTCGGAAACCAATTCTGGTTATCGCTTCTCGGCCTTTTGGCTAAGATCAAGTGTAGTATCTGTTCTTATCAGTTTAATATCTGATACGTCCCCTATCTGGGGACCATATATTAAATGGATTTTTAGAACAGGGAGATGGAAAAAGAGCTTGCTCTGTCCACTCCACGCATTGACCTGGTATTGCAGTATCTCCAGGACCGGTGCACCCCTTCTTTAATGCAGTTTCTAAAATCAGAAAGAATTGAATTCAATGCTTTTTGTTCATTTTGCTTGTTTGTCGGATTTTGGGATGGACTCTTTGGCTTTGCTTTTCTTCTCCTCATTGGATTTTTCATGTTAAAAGTTGCAGAAGCCAGATGACAAGCTCATTTTGGTTCAACTTCAGCAACTGTGCATTGCATTGCCATGTAATGTAATGTAATGCAATGCTATCTATCTAGCTCTCCCTCTATACTTCCTTTTGGATAAACAGACATATTAGGCAAGCATTTTGGAGCTTTCACCTAAATAACTACAGGTGGTGAGATAAGCTGCACAATATAATTGACCTTTCAGTATATTGTTGCACACACACCATCTATTTAGCAAATGCCCTTGTTATCAACAGCAGCCTTTTAAACTCACCTGAGCTAACAGGTATGTGAGCTGGTTACTCTGCTGCGCTTAAAATTTCTTTTTTGGTTTGCTACAATGCCTTTTCTGAAACGTTGTCTCCCTCTGCTGGAACACTGACTTCTTTCATTTAATGCCTGCAGACTATAAAAGAGAAACCAACCCAAAAAGTTTGGTTGATTAGTCTGTGGCATTCTTTTAAACTGTTGCTTATGGCGGTCTCTGTGAGCTTCTCAGTGACATTCAGCCATCCAGGTATCCCGCCTGCAGTAGACGGAATGTGGCAATGGAACGCTGGCTGCGCGTGTCATAATAGGCTCTGAGCCTTTATATACCTGCGCACAGCAGCAGCCACCTTCAGTCTGCTGCTGGACAGCCAGCAGCAGCAGCAGCAGGAGAGGTAATTAATCAGCAACCCTCCTGCTAAGGGTAGACAGCTGCTCGTTCCACCCCCCCCCCCCGCCTTAATTGGTTCTCCTCCCTTCCAACGGTGTTGAGGCGGGTGGGAACAGCTGGGGGTTGAGGGTACTGTGCTAAAAGAGGTGGAGTTATGCAGATCTAAAACGCGTGGATTGCAGCAGCAGCAAGCCGAAAAGTGCAGGCATGTGAGGGATCTAGAGGTTGACAGCATGTCTTCTTAACGGGAGTCCAGGTGGCCATCTCCACAAATGGACTTTTCAGAATCCTTGGGTGGCACCGTAGTCGGAAACCAATTCTGGTTATCGCTTCTCGGCCTTTTGGCTAAGATCAAGTGTAGTATCTGTTCTTATCAGTTTAATATCTGATACGTCCCCTATCTGGGGACCATATATTAAATGGATTTTTAGAACAGGGAGATGGAAAAAGAGCTTGCTCTGTCCACTCCACGCATTGACCTGGTATTGCAGTATCTCCAGGACCGGTGCACCCCTTCTTTAATGCAGTTTCTAAAATCAGAAAGAATTGAATTCAATGCTTTTTGTTCATTTTGCTTGTTTGTCGGATTTTGGGATGGACTCTTTGGCTTTGCTTTTCTTCTCCTCATTGGATTTTTCATGTTAAAAGTTGCAGAAGCCAGATGACAAGCTCATTTTGGTTCAACTTCAGCAACTGTGCATTGCATTGCCATGTAATGTAATGTAATGCAATGCTATCTATCTAGCTCTCCCTCTATACTTCCTTTTGGATAAACAGACATATTAGGCAAGCATTTTGGAGCTTTCACCTAAATAACTACAGGTGGTGAGATAAGCTGCACAATATAATTGACCTTTCAGTATATTGTTGCACACACACCATCTATTTAGCAAATGCCCTTGTTATCAACAGCAGCCTTTTAAACTCACCTGAGCTAACAGGTATGTGAGCTGGTTACTCTGATGCGCTTAAAATTTCTTTTTTGGTTTGCTACAATGCCTTTTCTGAAACGTTGTCTCCCTCTGCTGGAACACTGACTTCTTTCATTTAATGCCTGCAGACTATAAAAGAGAAACCAACCCAAAAAGTTTGGTTGATTAGTCTGTGGCATTCTTTTAAACTGTTGCTTATGGCGGTCTCTGTGAGCTTCTCAGTGACATTCAGCCATCCAGGTATCCCGCCTGCAGTAGACGGAATGTGGCAATGGAACGCTGGCTGCGCGTGTCATAATAGGCTCTGAGCCTTTATATACCTGCGCACAGCAGCAGCCACCTTCAGTCTGCTGCTGGACAGCCAGCAGCAGCAGCAGCAGGAGAGGTAATTAATCAGCAACCCTCCTGCTAAGGGTAGACAGCTGCTTGTTCCACACCCCTCCTCCCCGCCTTAATTGGTTCTCCTCCCTTCCAACGGTGTTGAGGCGGGTGGGAACAGCCGGGGGTTGAGGGTACTGTGCTAAAAGAGGTGGAGTTATGCAGATCTAAAACGCGTGGATTGCAGCAGCAGCAAGCCTAAAAGTGCAGGCATGTGAGGGATCTAGAGGTTGACAGCATGTCTTCTTAACGGGAGTCCAGGTGGCCATCTCCACAAATGGACTTTTCAGAATCCTTGGGTGGCACCGTAGTCGGAAACCAATTCTGGTTATCGCTTCTCGGCCTTTTGGCTAAGATCAAGTGTAGTATCTGTTCTTATTAGTTTAATATCTGATACGTCCCCTATCTGGGGACCATATATTAAATGGATTTTTAGAACAGGGAGATGGAAAAAGAGCTTGCTCTGTCCACTCCACGCATTGACCTGGTATTGCAGTATCTCCAGGACCGGTGCACCCCTTCTTTAATGCAGTTTCTAAAATCAGAAAGAATTGAATTCAATGCTTTTTGTTCATTTTGCTTGTTTGTCGGATTTTGGGATGGACTCTTTGGCTTTGCTTTTCTTCTCCTCATTGGATTTTTCATGTTAAAAGTTGCAGAAGCCAGATGACAAGCTCATTTTGGTTCAACTTCAGCAACTGTGCATTGCATTGCCATGTAATGTAATGTAATGCAATGCTATCTATCTAGCTCTCCCTCTATACTTCCTTTTGGATAAACAGACATATTAGGCAAGCATTTTGGAGCTTTCACCTAAATAACTACAGGTGGTGAGATAAGCTGCACAATATAATTGACCTTTCAGTATATTGTTGCACACACACCATCTATTTAGCAAATGCCCTTGTTATCAACAGCAGCCTTTTAAACTCACCTGAGCTAACAGGTATGTGAGCTGGTTACTCTGCTGCGCTTAAAATTTCTTTTTTGGTTTGCTACAATGCCTTTTCTGAAACGTTGTCTCCCTCTGCTGGAACACTGACTTCTTTCATTTAATGCCTGCAGACTATAAAAGAGAAACCAACCCAAAAAGTTTGGTTGATTAGTCTGTGGCATTCTTTTAAACTGTTGCTTATGGCGGTCTCTGTGAGCTTCTCAGTGACATTCAGCCATCCAGGTATCCCGCCTGCAGTAGACGGAATGTGGCAATGGAACGCTGGCTGCGCGTGTCATAATAGGCTCTGAGCCTTTATATACCTGCGCACAGCAGCAGCCACCTTCAGTCTGCTGCTGGACAGCCAGCAGCAGCAGCAGCAGGAGAGGTAATTAATCAGCAACCCTCCTGCTAAGGGTAGACAGCTGCTCGTTCCACACCCCCCCCCCCGCCTTAATTGGTTCTCCTCCCTTCCAACGGTGTTGAGGCGGGTGGGAACAGCCGGGGGTTGAGGGTACTGTGCTAAAAGAGGTGGAGTTATGCAGATCTAAAACGCGTGGATTGCAGCAGCAGCAAGCCGAAAAGTGCAGGCATGTGAGGGATCTAGAGGTTGACAGCATGTCTTCTTAACGGGAGTCCAGGTGGCCATCTCCACAAATGGACTTTTCAGAATCCTTGGGTGGCACCGTAGTCGGAAACCAATTCTGGTTATCGCTTCTCGGCCTTTTGGCTAAGATCAAGTGTAGTATCTGTTCTTATCAGTTTAATATCTGATACGTCCCCTATCTGGGGACCATATATTAAATGGATTTTTAGAACAGGGAGATGGAAAAAGAGCTTGCTCTGTCCACTCCACGCATTGACCTGGTATTGCAGTATCTCCAGGACCGGTGCACCCCTTCTTTAATGCAGTTTCTAAAATCAGAAAGAATTGAATTCAATGCTTTTTGTTCATTTTGCTTGTTTGTCGGATTTTGGGATGGACTCTTTTGCTTTGCTTTTCTTCTCCTCATTGGATTTTTCATGTTAAAAGTTGCAGAAGCCAGATGACAAGCTCATTTTGGTTCAACTTCAGCAACTGTGCATTGCATTGCCATGTAATGTAATGTAATGCAATGCTATCTATCTAGCTCTCCCTCTATACTTCCCTTTGGATAAACAGACATATTAGGCAAGCATTTTGGAGCTTTCACCTAAATAACTACAGGTGGTGAGATAAGCTGCACAATATAATTGACCTTTCAGTATATTGTTGCACACACACCATCTATTTAGCAAATGCCCTTGTTATCAACAGCAGCCTTTTAAACTCACCTGAGCTAACAGGTATGTGAGCTGGTTACTCTGCTGCGCTTAAAATTTCTTTTTTGGTTTGCTACAATGCCTTTTCTGAAACGTTGTCTCCCTCTGCTGGAACACTGACTTCTTTCATTTAATGCCTGCAGACTATAAAAGAGAAACCAACCCAAAAAGTTTGGTTGATTAGTCTGTGGCATTCTTTTAAACTGTTGCTTATGGCGGTCTCTGTGAGCTTCTCAGTGACATTCAGCCATCCAGGTATCCCGCCTGCAGTAGACGGAATGTGGCAATGGAACGCTGGCTGCGCGTGTCATAATAGGCTCTGAGCCTTTATATACCTGCGCACAGCAGCAGCCACCTTCAGTCTGCTGCTGGACAGCCAGCAGCAGCAGCAGCAGCAGGAGAGGTAATTAATCAGCAACCCTCCTGCTAAGGGTAGACAGCTGCTCGTTCCACCCCCCCCCCGCCTTAATTGGTTCTCCTCCCTTCCAACGGTGTTGAGACGGGTGGGAACAGCCGGGAGTTGAGGGTACTGTGCTAAAAGAGGTGGAGTTATGCAGATCTAAAACGCGTGGATTGCAGCAGCAGCAAGCCGAAAAGTGCAGGCATGTGAGGGATCTAGAGGTTGACAGCATGTCTTCTTAACGGGAGTCCAGGTGGCGATCTCCACAAATGGACTTTTCAGAATCCTTGGGTGGCACCGTAGTCGGAAACCAATTCTGGTTATCGCTTCTCGGCCTTTTGGCTAAGATCAAGTGTAGTATCTGTTCTTATCAGTTTAATATCTGATACGTCCCCTATCTGGGGACCATATATTAAATGGATTTTTAGAACAGGGAGATGGAAAAAGAGCTTGCTCTGTCCACTCCACGCATTGACCTGGTATTGCAGTATCTCCAGGACCGGTGCACCCCTTCTTTAATGCAGTTTCTAAAATCAGAAAGAATTGAATTCAATGCTTTTTGTTCATTTTGCTTGTTTGTCGGATTTTGGGATGGACTCTTTGGCTTTGCTTTTCTTCTCCTCATTGGATTTTTCATGTTAAAAGTTGCAGAAGGCAGATGACAAGCTCATTTTGGTTCAACATCAGCAACTGTGCATTGCATTGCCATGTAATGTAATGTAATGCAATGCTATCTATCTAGCTCTCCCTCTATACTTCCTTTTGGATAAACAGACATATTAGGCAAGCATTTTGGAGCTTTCACCTAAATAACTACAGGTGGTGAGATAAGCTGCACAATATAATTGACCTTTCAGTATATTGTTGCACACACACCATCTATTTAGCAAATGCCCTTGTTATCAACAGCAGCCTTTTAAACTCACCTGAGCTAACAGGTATGTGAGCTGGTTACTCTGCTGCGCTTAAAATTTCTTTTTTGGTTTGCTACAATGCCTTTTCTGAAACGTTGTCTCCCTCTGCTGGAACACTGACTTCTTTCATTTAATGCCTGCAGACTATAAAAGAGAAACCAACCCAAAAAGTTTGGTTGATTAGTCTGTGGCATTCTTTTAAACTGTTGCTTATGGCGGTCTCTGTGAGCTTCTCAGTGACATTCAGCCATCCAGGTATCCCGCCTGCAGTAGACGGAATGTGGCAATGGAACGCTGGCTGCGCGTGTCATAATAGGCTCTGAGCCTTTATATACCTGCGCACAGCAGCAGCCACCTTCAGTCTGCTGCTGGACAGCCAGCAGCAGCAGCAGCAGGAGAGGTAATTAATCAGCAACCCTCCTGCTAAGGGTAGACAGCTGCTCGTTCCACCCCACCCCCCCGCCTTAATTGGTTCTCCTCCCTTCCAACGGTGTTGAGGCGGGTGGGAACAGCCGGGGGTTGAGGGTACTGTGCTAAAAGAGGTGGAGTTATGCAGATCTAAAACGCGTGGATTGCAGCAGCAGCAAGCCGAAAAGTGCAGGCATGTGAGGGATCTAGAGGTTGACAGCATGTCTTCTTAACGGGAGTCCAGGTGGCCATCTCCACAAATGGACTTTTCAGAATCCTTGGGTGGCACCGTAGTCGGAAACCAATTCTGGTTATCGCTTCTCGGCCTTTTGGCTAAGATCAAGTGTAGTATCTGTTCTTATCAGTTTAATATCTGATACGTCCCCTATCTGGGGACCATATATTAAATGGATTTTTACAACAGGGAGATGGAAAAAGAGCTTGCTCTGTCCACTCCACGCATTGACCTGGTATTGCAGTATCTCCAGGACCGGTGCACCCCTTCTTTAATGCAGTTTCTAAAATCAGAAAGAATTGAATTCAATGCTTTTTGTTCATTTTGCTTGTTTGTCGGATTTTGGGATGGACTCTTTGGCTTTGCTTTTCTTCTCCTCATTGGATTTTTCATGTTAAAAGTTGCAGAAGCCAGATGACAAGCTCATTTTGGTTCAACTTCAGCAACTGTGCATTGCATTGCCATGTAATGTAATGTAATGCAATGCTATCTATCTAGCTCTCCCTCTATACTTCCTTTTGGATAAACAGACATATTAGGCAAGCATTTTGGAGCTTTCACCTAAATAACTACAGGTGGTGAGATAAGCTGCACAATATAATTGACCTTTCAGTATATTGTTGCACACACACCATCTATTTAGCAAATGCCCTTGTTATCAACAGCAGCCTTTTAAACTCACCTGAGCTAACAGGTATGTGAGCTGGTTACTCTGCTGCGCTTAAAATTTCTTTTTTGGTTTGCTACAATGCCTTTTCTGAAACGTTGTCTCCCTCTGCTGGAACACTGACTTCTTTCATTTAATGCCTGCAGACTATAAAAGAGAAACCAACCCAAAAAGTTTGGTTGATTAGTCTGTGGCATTCTTTTAAACTGTTGCTTATGGCAGTCTCTGTGAGCTTCTCAGTGACATTCAGCCATCCAGGTATCCCGCCTGCAGTAGACGGAATGTGGCAATGGAACGCTGGCTGCGCGTGTCATAATAGGCTCTGAGCCTTTATATACCTGCGCACAGCAGCAGCCACCTTCAGTCTGCTGCTGGACAGCCAGCAGCAGCAGCAGCAGGAGAGGTAATTAATCAGCAACCCTCCTGCTAAGGGTAGACAGCTGCTCGTTCCACCCCCCCCCCCGCCTTAATTGGTTCTCCTCCCTTCCAACGGTGTTGAGGCGGGTGGGAACAGCTGGGGGTTGAGGGTACTGTGCTAAAAGAGGTGGAGTTATGCAGATCTAAAACGCGTGGATTGCAGCAGCAGCAAGCCGAAAAGTGCAGGCATGTGAGGGATCTAGAGGTTGACAGCATGTCTTCTTAACGGGAGTCCAGGTGGCCATCTCCACAAATGGACTTTTCAGAATCCTTGGGTGGCACCGTAGTCGGAAACCAATTCTGGTTATCGCTTCTCGGCCTTTTGGCTAAGATCAAGTGTAGTATCTGTTCTTATCAGTTTAATATCTGATACGTCCCCTATCTGGGGACCATATATTAAATGGATTTTTAGAACAGGGAGATGGAAAAAGAGCTTGCTCTGTCCACTCCACGCATTGACCTGGTATTGCAGTATCTCCAGGACCGGTGCACCCCTTCTTTAATGCAGTTTCTAAAATCAGAAAGAATTGAATTCAATGCTTTTTGTTCATTTTGCTTGTTTGTCGGATTTTGGGATGGACTCTTTGGCTTTGCTTTTCTTCTCCTCATTGGATTTTTCATGTTAAAAGTTGCAGAAGCCAGATGACAAGCTCATTTTGGTTCAACTTCAGCAACTGTGCATTGCATTGCCATGTAATGTAATGTAATGCAATGCTATCTATCTAGCTCTCCCTCTATACTTCCTTTTGGATAAACAGACATATTAGGCAAGCATTTTGGAGCTTTCACCTAAATAACTACAGGTGGTGAGATAAGCTGCACAATATAATTGACCTTTCAGTATATTGTTGCACACACACCATCTATTTAGCAAATGCCCTTGTTATCAACAGCAGCCTTTTAAACTCACCTGAGCTAACAGGTATGTGAGCTGGTTACTCTGCTGCGCTTAAAATTTCTTTTTTGGTTTGCTACAATGCCTTTTCTGAAACGTTGTCTCCCTCTGCTGGAACACTGACTTCTTTCATTTAATGCCTGCAGACTATAAAAGAGAAACCAACCCAAAAAGTTTGGTTGATTAGTCTGTGGCATTCTTTTAAACTGTTGCTTATGGCGGTCTCTGTGAGCTTCTCAGTGACATTCAGCCATCCAGGTATCCCGCCTGCAGTAGACGGAATGTGGCAATGGAACGCTGGCTGCGCGTGTCATAATAGGCTCTGAGCCTTTATATACCTGCGCACAGCAGCAGCCACCTTCAGTCTGCTGCTGGACAGCCAGCAGCAGCAGCAGCAGGAGAGGTAATTAATCAGCAACCCTCCTGCTAAGGGTAGACAGCTGCTCGTTCCACCCCACCCCCCCGCCTTAATTGGTTCTCCTCCCTTCCAACGGTGTTGAGGCGGGTGGGAACAGCCGGGGGTTGAGGGTACTGTGCTAAAAGAGGTGGAGTTATGCAGATCTAAAACGCGTGGATTGCAGCAGCAGCAAGCCGAAAAGTGCAGGCATGTGAGGGATCTAGAGGTTGACAGCATGTCTTCTTAACGGGAGTCCAGGTGGCCATCTCCACAAATGGACTTTTCAGAATCCTTGGGTGGCACCGTAATCGGAAACCAATTCTGGTTATCGCTTCTCGGCCTTTTGGCTAAGATCAAGTGTAGTATCTGTTCTTATCAGTTTAATATATGATACGTCCCCTATCTGGGGACCATATATTAAATGGATTTTTAGAACAGGGAGATGGAAAAATAGCTTGCTCTGTCCACTCCACGCATTGACCTGGTATTGCAGTATCTCCAGGACCGGTGCACCCCTTCTTTAATGCAGTTTCTAAAATCAGAAAGAATTGAATTCAATGCTTTTTGTTCATTTTGCTTGTTTGTCGGATTTTGGGATGGACTCTTTGGCTTTGCTTTTCTTCTCCTCATTGGATTTTTCATGTTAAAAGTTGCAGAAGCCAGATGACAAGCTCATTTTGGTTCAACTTCAGCAACTGTGCATTGCATTGCCATGTAATGTAATGTAATGCAATGCTATCTATCTAGCTCTCCCTCTATACTTCCTTTTGGATAAACAGACATATTAGGCAAGCATTTTGGAGCTTTCACCTAAATAACTACAGGTGGTGAGATAAGCTGCACAATATAATTGACCTTTCAGTATATTGTTGCACACACACCATCTATTTAGCAAATGCCCTTGTTATCAACAGCAGCCTTTTAAACTCACCTGAGCTAACAGGTATGTGAGCTGGTTACTCTGCTGCGCTTAAAATTTCTTTTTTGGTTTGCTACAATGCCTTTTCTGAAACGTTGTCTCCCTCTGCTGGAACACTGACTTCTTTCATTTAATGCCTGCAGACTATAAAAGAGAAACCAACCCAAAAAGTTTGGTTGATTAGTCTGTGGCATTCTTTTAAACTGTTGCTTATGGCGGTCTCTGTGAGCTTCTCAGTGACATTCAGCCATCCAGGTATCCCGCCTGCAGTAGACGGATTGTGGCAATGGAACGCTGGCTGCGCGTGTCATAATAGGCTCTGAGCCTTTATATACCTGCGCACAGCAGCAGCCACCTTCAGTCTGCTGCTGGACAGCCAGCAGCAGCAGCAGCAGGAGAGGTAATTAATCAGCAACCCTCCTGCTAAGGGTAGACAGCTGCTCGTTCCACCCCCCCCCCCCCCGCCTTAATTGGTTCTCCTCCCTTCCAACGGTGTTGAGGCGGGTGGGAACAGCCGGGGGTTGAGGGTACTGTGCTAAAAGAGGTGGAGTTATGCAGATCTAAAACGCGTGGATTGCAGCAGCAGCAAGCCGAAAAGTGCAGGCATGTGAGGGATCTAGAGGTTGACAGCATGTCTTCTTAACGGGAGTCCAGGTGGCCATCTCCACAAATGGACTTTTCAGAATCCTTGGGTGGCACCGTAGTCGGAAACCAATTCTGGTTATCGCTTCTCGGCCTTTTGGCTAAGATCAAGTGTAGTATCTGTTCTTATCAGTTTAATATCTGATACGTCCCCTATCTGGGGACCATATATTAAATGGATTTTTAGAACAGGGAGATGGAAAAAGAGCTTGCTCTGTCCACTCCACGCATTGACCTGGTATTGCAGTATCTCCAGGACCGGTGCACCCCTTCTTTAATGCAGTTTCTAAAATCTGAAAGAATTGAATTCAATGCTTTTTGTTCATTTTGCTTGTTTGTCGGATTTTGGGATGGACTCTTTGGCTTTGCTTTTCTTCTCCTCATTGGATTTTTCATGTTAAAAGTTGCAGAAGCCAGATGACAAGCTCATTTTGGTTCAACTTCAGCAACTGTGCATTGCATTGCCATGTAATGTAATGTAATGCAATGCTATCTATCTAGCTCTCCCTCTATACTTCCTTTTGGATAAACAGACATATTAGGCAAGCATTTTGGAGCTTTCACCTAAATAACTACAGGTGGTGAGATAAGCTGCACAATATAATTGACCTTTCAGTATATTGTTGCACACACACCATCTATTTAGCAAATGCCCTTGTTATCAACAGCAGCCTTTTAAACTCACCTGAGCTAACAGGTATGTGAGCTGGTTACTCTGCTGCGCTTAAAATTTCTTTTTTGGTTTGCTACAATGCCTTTTCTGAAACGTTGTCTCCCTCTGCTGGAACACTGACTTCTTTCATTTAATGCCTGCAGACTATAAAAGAGAAACCAACCCAAAAAGTTTGGTTGATTAGTCTGTGGCATTCTTTTAAACTGTTGCTTATGGCGGTCTCTGTGAGCTTCTCAGTGACATTCAGCCATCCAGGTATCCCGCCTGCAGTAGACGGAATGTGGCAATGGAACGCTGGCTGCGCGTGTCATAATAGGCTCTGAGCCTTTATATACCTGCGCACAGCAGCAGCCACCTTCAGTCTGCTGCTGGACAGCCAGCAGCAGCAGCAGGAGAGGTAATTAATCAGCAACCCTCCTGCTAAGGGTAGACAGCTGCTCGTTCCACCCCACCCCCCCGCCTTAATTGGTTCTCCTCCCTTCCAACGGTGTTGAGGCGGGTGGGAACAGCCGGGGGTTGAGGGTACTGTGCTAAAAGAGGTGGAGTTATGCAGATCTAAAACGCGTGGATTGCAGCAGCAGCAAGCCGAAAAGTGCAGGCATGTGAGGGATCTCGAGGTTGACAGCATGTCTTCTTAACGGGAGTCCAGGTGGCCATCTCCACAAATGGACTTTTCAGAATCCTTGGGTGGCACCGTAGTCGGAAACCAATTCTGGTTATCGCTTCTCGGCCTTTTGGCTAAGATCAAGTGTAGTATCTGTTCTTATCAGTTTAATATATGATACGTCCCCTATCTGGGGACCATATATTAAATGGATTTTTAGAACAGGGAGATGGAAAAAGAGCTTGCTCTGTCCACTCCACGCATTGACCTGGTATTGCAGTATCTCCAGGACCGGTGCACCCCTTCTTTAATGCAGTTTCTAAAATCAGAAAGAATTGAATTCAATGCTTTTTGTTCATTTTGCTTGTTTGTCGGATTTTGGGATGGACTCTTTGGCTTTGCTTTTCTTCTCCTCATTGGATTTTTCATGTTAAAAGTTACAGAAGCCAGATGACAAGCTCATTTTGGTTCAACTTCAGCAACTGTGCATTGCATTGCCATGTAATGTAATGTAATGCAATGCTATCTATCTAGCTCTCCCTCTATACTTCCTTTTGGATAAACAGACATATTAGGCAAGCATTTTGGAGCTTTCACCTAAATAACTACAGGTGGTGAGATAAGCTGCACAATATAATTGACCTTTCAGTATATTGTTGCACACACACCATCTATTTAGCAAATGCCCTTGTTATCAACAGCAGCCTTTTAAACTCACCTGAGCTAACAGGTATGTGAGCTGGTTACTCTGCTGCGCTTAAAATTTCTTTTTTGGTTTGCTACAATGCCTTTTCTGAAACGTTGTCTCCCTCTGCTGGAACACTGACTTCTTTCATTTAATGCCTGCAGACTATAAAAGAGAAACCAACCCAAAAAGTTTGGTTGATTAGTCTGTGGCATTCTTTTAAACTGTTGCTTATGGCGGTCTCTGTGAGCTTCTCAGTGACATTCAGCCATCCAGGTATCCCGCCTGCAGTAGACGGAATGTGGCAATGGAACGCTGGCTGCGCGTGTCATAATAGGCTCTGAGCCTTTATATACCTGCGCACAGCAGCAGCCACCTTCAGTCTGCTGCTGGACAGCCAGCAGCAGCAGCAGCAGGAGAGGTAATTAATCAGCAACCCTCCTGCTAAGGGTAGACAGCTGCTCGTTCCACCCCCCCCCCCCCGCCTTAATTGGTTCTCCTCCCTTCCAACGGTGTTGAGGCGGGTGGGAACAGCCGGGGGTTGAGGGTACTGTGCTAAAAGAGGTGGAGTTATGCAGATCTAAAACGCGTGGATTGCAGCAGCAGCAAGCCGAAAAGTGCAGGCATGTGAGGGATCTAGAGGTTGACAGCATGTCTTCTTAACGGGAGTCCAGGTGGCCATCTCCACAAATGGACTTTTCAGAATCCTTGGGTGGCACCGTAGTCGGAAACCAATTCTGGTTATCGCTTCTCGGCCTTTTGGCTAAGATCAAGTGTAGTATCTGTTCTTATCAGTTTAATATCTGATACGTCCCCTATCTGGGGACCATATATTAAATGGATTTTTAGAACAGGGAGATGGAAAAAGAGCTTGCTCTGTCCACTCCACGCATTGACCTGGTATTGCAGTATCTCCAGGACCGGTGCACCCCTTCTTTAATGCAGTTTCTAAAATCAGAAAGAATTGAATTCAATGCTTTTTGTTCATTTTGCTTGTTTGTCGGATTTTGGGATGGACTCTTTGGCTTTGCTTTTCTTCTCCTCATTGGATTTTTCATGTTAAAAGTTGCAGAAGCCAGATGACAAGCTCATTTTGGTTCAACTTCAGCAACTGTGCATTGCATTGCCATGTAATGTAATGTAATGCAATGCTATCTATCTAGCTCTCCCTCTATACTTCCTTTTGGATAAACAGACATATTAGGCAAGCATTTTGGAGCTTTCACCTAAATAACTACAGGTGGTGAGATAAGCTGCACAATATAATTGACCTTTCAGTATATTGTTGCACACACACCATCTATTTAGCAAATGCCCTTGTTATCAACAGCAGCCTTTTAAACTCACCTGAGCTAACAGGTATGTGAGCTGGTTACTCTGCTGCGCTTAAAATTTCTTTTTTGGTTTGCTACAATGCCTTTTCTGAAACGTTGTCTCCCTCTGCTGGAACACTGACTTCTTTCATTTAATGCCTGCAGACTATAAAAGAGAAACCAACCCAAAAAGTTTGGTTGATTAGTCTGTGGCATTCTTTTAAACTGTTGCTTATGGCGGTCTCTGTGAGCTTCTCAGTGACATTCAGCCATCCAGGTATCCCGCCTGCAGTAGACGGAATGTGGCAATGGAACGCTGGCTGCGCGTGTCATAATAGGCTCTGAGCCTTTATATACCTGCGCACAGCAGCAGCCACCTTCAGTCTGCTGCTGGACAGCCAGCAGCAGCAGCAGCAGGAGAGGTAATTAATCAGCAACCCTCCTGCTAAGGGTAGACAGCTGCTCGTTCCACCCCCCCCCCTCCGCCTTAATTGGTTCTCCTCCCTTCCAACGGTGTTGAGGCGGGTGGGAACGGCCGGGGGTTGAGGGTACTGTGCTAAAAGAGGTGGAGTTATGCAGATCTAAAACGCGTGGATTGCAGCAGCAGCAAGCCGAAAAGTGCAGGCATGTGAGGGATCTAGAGGTTGACAGCATGTCTTCTTAACGGGAGTCCAGGTGGCCATCTCCACAAATGGACTTTTCAGAATCCTTGGGTGGCACCGTAGTCGGAAACCAATTCTGGTTATCGCTTCTCGGCCTTTTGGCTAAGATCAAGTGTAGTATCTGTTCTTATCAGTTTAATATCTGATACGTCCCCTATCTGGGGACCATATATTAAATGGATTTTTAGAACAGGGAGATGGAAAAAGAGCTTGCTCTGTCCACTCCACGCATTGACCTGGTATTGCAGTATCTCCAGGACCGGTGCACCCCTTCTTTAATGCAGTTTCTAAAATCAGAAAGAATTGAATTCAATGCTTTTTGTTCATTTTGCTTGTTTGTCGGATTTTGGGATGGACTCTTTGGCTTTGCTTTTCTTCTCCTCATTGGATTTTTCATGTTAAAAGTTGCAGAAGCCAGATGACAAGCTCATTTTGGTTCAACTTCAGCAACTGTGCATTGCATTGCCATGTAATGTAATGTAATGCAATGCTATCTATCTAGCTCTCCCTCTATACTTCCTTTTGGATAAACAGACATATTAGGCAAGCATTTTGGAGCTTTCACCTAAATAACTACAGGTGGTGAGATAAGCTGCACAATATAATTGACCTTTCAGTATATTGTTGCACACACACCATCTATTTAGCAAATGCCCTTGTTATCAACAGCAGCCTTTTAAACTCACCTGAGCTAACAGGTATGTGAGCTGGTTACTCTGCTGCGCTTAAAATTTCTTTTTTGGTTTGCTACAATGCCTTTTCTGAAACGTTGTCTCCCTCTGCTGGAACACTGACTTCTTTCATTTAATGCCTGCAGACTATAAAAGAGAAACCAACCCAAAAAGTTTGGTTGATTAGTCTGTGGCATTCTTTTAAACTGTTGCTTATGGCGGTCTCTGTGAGCTTCTCAGTGACATTCAGCCATCCAGGTATCCCGCCTGCAGTAGACGGAATGTGGCAATGGAACGCTGGCTGCGCGTGTCATAATAGGCTCTGAGCCTTTATATACCTGCGCACAGCAGCAGCCACCTTCAGTCTGCTGCTGGACAGCCAGCAGCAGCAGCAGCAGGAGAGGTAATTAATCAGCAACCCTCCTGCTAAGGGTAGACAGCTGCTCGTTCCACCCCCCCCCCCCGCCTTAATTGGTTATCCTCCCTTCCAACGGTGTTGAGGCGGGTGGGAACAGCCGGGGGTTGAGGGTACTGTGCTAAAAGAGGTGAAGTTATGCAGATCTAAAACGCGTGGATTGCAGCAGCAGCAAGCCGAAAAGTGCAGGCATGTGAGGGATCTAGAGGTTGACAGCATGTCTTCTTAACGGGAGTCCAGGTGGCCATCTCCACAAATGGACTTTTCAGAATCCTTGGGTGGCACCGTAGTCGGAAACCAATTCTGGTTATCGCTTCTCGGCCTTTTGGCTAAGATCAAGTGTAGTATCTGTTCTTATCAGTTTAATATCTGATACGTCCCCTATCTGGGGACCATATATTAAATGGATTTTTAGAACAGGGAGATGGAAAAAGAGCTTGCTCTGTCCACTTCACGCATTGACCTGGTATTGCAGTATCTCCAGGACCGGTGCACCCCTTCTTTAATGCAGTTTCTAAAATCAGAAAGAATTTAATTCAATGCTTTTTGTTCATTTTCTTGTTTGTCGGATTTTGGGATGGACTCTTTGGCTTTGCTTTTCTTCTCCTCATTGGATTTTTCATGTTAAAAGTTGCAGAAGCCAGATGACAAGCTCATTTTGGTTCAACTTCAGCAACTGTGCATTGCATTGCCATGTAATGTAATGTAATGCAATGCTATCTATCTAGCTCTCCCTCTATACTTCCTTTTGGATAAACAGACATATTAGGCAAGCATTTTGGAGCTTTCACCTAAATAACTACAGGTGGTGAGATAAGCTGCACAATATAATTGATCTTTCAGTATATTGTTGCACACAAACCATCTATTTAGCAAATGCCCTTGTTATCAACAGCAGCCTTTTAAACTCACCTGAGCTAACAGGTATGTGAGCTGGTTACTCTGCTGCGCTTAAAATTTCTTTTTTGGTTTGCTACAATGCCTTTTCTGAAACGTTGTCTCCCTCTGCTGGAACACTGACTTCTTTCATTTAATGCCTGCAGACTATAAAAGAGAAACCAACCCAAAAAGTTTGGTTGATTAGTCTGTGGCATTCTTTTAAACTGTTGCTTATGGCGGTCTCTGTGAGCTTCTCAGTGACATTCAGCCATCCAGGTATCCCGCCTGCAGTAGACGGAATGTGGCAATGGAACGCTGGCTGCGCGTGTCATAATAGGCTCTGAGCCTTTATATACCTGCGCACAGCAGCAGCCACCTTCAGTCTGCTGCTGGACAGCCAGCAGCAGCAGCAGCAGGAGAGGTAATTAATCAGCAACCCTCCTGCTAAGGGTAGACAGCTGCTCGTTCCACCCCCCCCCCCGCCTTAATTGGTTCTCCTCCCTTCCAACGGTGTTGAGGCGGGTGGGAACAGCCGGGGGTTGAGGGTACTGTGCTAAAAGAGGTGGAGTTATGCAGATCTAAAACGCGTGGATTGCAGCAGCAGCAAGCCGAAAAGTGCAGGCATGTGAGGGATCTAGAGGTTGACAGCATGTCTTCTTAACGGGAGTCCAGGTGGCCATCTCCACAAATGGACTTTTCAGAATCCTTGGGTGGCACCGTAGTCGGAAACCAATTCTGGTTATCGCTTCTCGGGCTTTTGGCTAAGATCAAGTGTAGTATCTGTTCTTATCAGTTTAATATCTGATACGTCCAATATCTGGGGACCATATATTAAATGGATTTTTAGAACAGGGAGATGGAAAAAGAGCTTGCTCTGTCCACTCCACGCATTGACCTGGTATTGCAGTATCTCCAGGACCGGTGCACCCCTTCTTTAATGCAGTTTCTAAAATCAGAAAGAATTGAATTCAATGCTTTTTGTTCATTTTGCTTGTTTGTCGGATTTTGGGATGGACTCTTTGGCTTTGCTTTTCTTCTCCTCATTGGATTTTTCATGTTAAAAGTTGCAGAAGCCAGATGACAAGCTCATTTTGGTTCAACTTCAGCAACTGTGCATTGCATTGCCATGTAATGTAATGTAATGCAATGCTATCTATCTAGCTCTCCCTCTATACTTCCTTTTGGATAAACAGACATATTAGGCAAGCATTTTGGAGCTTTCACCTAAATAACTACAGGTGGTGAGATAAGCTGCACAATATAATTGACCTTTCAGTATATTGTTGCACACACACCATCTATTTAGCAAATGCCATTGTTATCAACAGCAGCCTTTTAAACTCACCTGAGCTAACAGGTATGTGAGCTGGTTACTCTGCTGCGCATAAAATTTCTTTTTTGGTTTGCTACAATGCCTTTTCTGAAACGTTGTCTCCCTCTGCTGGAACACTGACTTCTTTCATTTAATGCCTGCAGACTATAAAAGAGAAACCAACCCAAAAAGTTTGGTTGATTAGTCTGTGGCATTCTTTTAAACTGTTGCTTATGGCGGTCTCTGTGAGCTTCTCAGTGACATTCAGCCATCCAGGTATCCCGCCTGCAGTAGACGGAATGTGGCAATGGAACGCTGGCTGCGCGTGTCATAATAGGCTCTGAGCCTTTATATACCTGCGCACAGCAGCAGCCACCTTCAGTCTGCTGCTGGACAGCCAGCAGCAGCAGCAGCAGGAGAGGTAATTAATCAGCAACCCTCCTGCTAAGGGTAGACAGCTGCTCGTTCCACCCCCCCCCGCCTTAATTGGTTCTCCTCCCTTCCAACGGTGTTGAGGCGGGTGGGAACAGCCGGGGGTTGAGGGTACTGTGCTAAAAGAGGTGGAGTTATGCAGATCTAAAACGCGTGGATTGCAGCAGCAGCAAGCCGAAAAGTGCAGGCATGTGAGGGATCTAGAGGTTGACAGCATGTCTTCTTAACGGGAGTCCAGGTGGCCATCTCCACAAATGGACTTTTCAGAATCCTTGGGTGGCACCGTAGTCGGAAACCAATTCTGGTTATCGCTTCTCGGCCTTTTGGCTAAGATCAAGTGTAGTATCTTTCGAAAAGGCGGTTTTGGATGTTGGCCGCCCTAGTAGATTGATACATTATGCACACTGGGGTTTAGGCGCTTGTTAGTACGCCAGGTGGCTAATATAGTCATCTGGTGGAAAGCATGGCCCCCCAGGATCGACGCCATTGGGCCGGGGAAGATCGAAAGCCCGAAGTGTGAAGTGCCCCAGGAGTGGTGACCCTGGGGTGCCTTAACTCACTGGGATTGGGAACCCCACTTGAGTTTATGGCACATTTGCACAAGCACTTCAAATTTTCTTTCTTCGCACACACCCTTATTCCGGGCCTTCTGGCCTTAGGATGGGGAATTTTTCAATTCCCGGTCGAAGGTCCGGGCAGTATTATACTGTGAAACCTTCACTATTTATTTAATTTCTTTGTCACTGTGTGTCCACTTATTCACGTGTGTCACGTCCAACTAGGAATTTGTCGGGATGCGGTTCCCTTACGGGTTCCTCTCTTGGCAGGTCTAGGGGGGGAGTGTGTGGCCATCAGGTTCCGCTCCCCCCTGAACCCCCCTGGCTCTCCTCTTTTGGGAGGAGAGCGTTGTTGGCTCCCCTGTTCCGGGAGGGGAGCACAGTCTTTGGCTCCCAGTGCCTTGCTCGGGTGAGAACTCGGGCAGGTGCTGGGGGTAAGATTGGGTCGCCTCTGGCTTCGGCTGGAGGTGGCTTTTTGTCCCTGTTCCTCGCTGTGGCCTTTTGGCTCGGAGGGACGGGGAATGGTTTGGGGGACCCTTCTCCTTTTGGAGAGGGTTTCAAGAAGACCAGCATCCTCGTGCACTTTTTTTGTGGCACTTGTCACTTTTTTAAGCGCACTCGGGTTTTGTACACGAATTCGGGCTTTCGAAAAAAAAAAAATCTGTTCTTATCAGTTTAATATCTGATACGTCCCCTATCTGGGGACCATATATTAAATGGATTTTTAGAACAGGGAGATGGAAAAAGAGCTTGCTCTGTCCACTCCACGCATTGACCTGGTATTGCAGTATCTCCAGGACCGGTGCACCCCTTCTTTAATGCAGTTTCTAAAATCAGAAAGAATTGAATTCAATGCTTTTTGTTCATTTTGCTTGTTTGTCGGATTTTGGGATGGACTCTTTGGCTTTGCTTTTCTTCTCCTCATTGGATTTTTCATGTTAAAAGTTGCAGAAGCCAGATGACAAGCTCATTTTGGTTCAACTTCAGCAACTGTGCATTGCATTGCCATATACATACAGTTTCCAACCGGTGCATAATCACAGAAGTATAGGAGTAGAACAATTGACACCTATGGAAAATGATAAGGGAAAATCGCCCAACATGGAGATCAAATCAAAGAAAACAAGCGATCAAAGAGACCCAAAAGTAAATTGGTAAGTATAAAAATTAACTTTTATTAAATATTTCATAAGATAAAAGATATCAGACAAAAAGTGGTGCAAAGCACATACAATGTAAAAAATCCATCATACTGGAGGACTAGCTAGGTTCATAGTGTAAAAGTATAGCACTGTGGCCCATAAAGTTATCATCACAATCTCAAATGGTCACAGGTAGAGTCTCAAGAGAAGCTATATTGTGAGTATAATGTATTACCTAATGAATTTACCTCCAGCTTCAACCACCAAGACAAAGAGATGGAGAAAGAATGTATAAAATATATATATATATATACCTGGACTCAGAATAGGGACCATATGAAACTTGACATGTGAACCACGCGTCCACCCCAACGCGCGTTTCGGCGCTGCCTTCTTCAGGGGGCATGTATCCCCTCCGGCGGTGTGTCATTTTAAATGATAGCCAGCCAATCCGGGATAAGACAAGGACCTATGATGACGCGTGCAGCGTCACGACCGCCGGGCCTATCCCCGACGCCGGCGTCATGCAAAAGGAGGTGCAGAGATCACGTGGGCCCACATGATCCCGCAGGTCCTGCATGGAGACGCCGACATCACAGAGACGCCCGGACAGCTCGCAGCGCGCACGCGCACAGGTCCGGTCTGCTACATAAGGGGACAAGATGTTTAACTGGACTAGTATATCAACATAGGCAATCATGGCTCTGTCTAAGGCTCAAAGTGTGTATATCATACAACACAATAATTCTTGGGTAACACTGCCATAGTAATATTGTGCGATTCGAAGTGATCAATGCAATCAAGGATGCAGATATAACAATAAGGCAAGCATATACAGTTAACATGGTACATAGAAGATACATAAAAGTGAATCAGGCTCGTAATTAGTCACCATTGACCTCTCAAATATATATAACATTAAAAATATATACCATGACAACTGTATTACTAAATCAAAGAAATAATAATAATAAAAAATGATCATCTCCGAATCACACAACAAGCATGCGATCCCAATAAGGAATGCAAACTGTATGGTCGCATGATTAACACACGGGAACTGCACAAACAGAACCATGGTGACAGATTGACGTCCTGAAAAGCGAATGATAACATCCCACAATTAGTGCATAATATGCACAAAATGTAATACTAATAAATCACAATGAATGATGATATTGTAGCCAACAACTCGGTCCTGCATCCAATAATATGTCATATCCAAGGGAGTGTTTCTTATTGATGAATGAAAGCGGCCACCACCCGAAGGGATAAAAGACGGACCAGATGGAATTATACTGTGAAAAATAAAATCAAGAATTAAAAAATTAAAAACAATACTATCGTATGTTGCAGGTGGAGAAAGATCAAAGAAACGGGACAAAACTAAGATTTTCATTTAATCCATTGGGGCATACCGTCCCCAACCTCCAAATCCATTTGGACTCAAGTTGAGCTAAGCGCTGGCCAAGTTTACCCCCCCGAATACCATATTTAAGTAAGTCAATACCCCTAACCTTTAACAGTGAGCTATCACAATCATGACAGAGTTTGAAGTGACGTGGTATTGTCCTGAGGGTGGAGGTGTCCATGCAGTCGATGGCTGCCGAGATGCCCAATACATGTTCCCTCACTCTGACCTTCAGTTGGCGTGTAGTTAGGCCAACATAGATTAGTCCACAAGGACAAGTCGCATAATAAATAACATAGCGTGAGGTACATGTAATACGGCTCCTGATGTCAAAAATCCTAGTACCAGCCGAATTTGTAAAATTGGTACTTTTTACCATATTAGGGCAGGCTACACATCGACCGCAAGGAAAACTTCCACACTCAGGACCTGAGGCATCAAAGATTGTTGTAGTTCTCAATTCAGTCTGATAATGACTGTGAACTAATCTGTCACGCAAATTTTGGGACCGACGTATAGTGATAGAGGGACGATTTGGAAGGATTTTAGACAGTATGGGATCTACCAATAAAATTGGCCAAGCCTTAGTCAAACAGTCTCTCATACGTCCAAATTGGCTGTGATAGTTAGTTATGAACCTTACTCTGTCATCAACTTTTGGGCATTTCTGCTTATATAGTAGCTCATGTCGGTTGGAATATTTAGCACGATGATAAGCTTTTTTTATCAAACGCCTACTGTAACCTCTCTCATAAAACCTTTCCTTCAGATCCTCAGACTTCTCAACAAAATCTCTATCATTGGAGCAGAGTCTACGTAGGCGCAGAAATTGGCCTGTCGGTACGGATTGAATCATATAGGGAGGATGAGAGGATTTGGCGTGAAGTAACATATTTGTAGAAGTTTCCTTCCTATAGATACT
Source organism: Phyllobates terribilis (assembly GCF_046119375.1). Classification (NCBI taxonomy): domain Eukaryota; kingdom Metazoa; phylum Chordata; class Amphibia; order Anura; family Dendrobatidae; genus Phyllobates; species Phyllobates terribilis. Next base: position 7,309,579 of record NW_027362800.1, on the reverse strand, counting down.
AGTCTGCAGACTATTATCACGATCCCTAGTCAGGGTCACATCCAGAAAATTTACTGTATCCCTATCCCACGTAAATGTAATCCGAATATTCATCGCATTTTTGTTGAGGGAATCTATAAATAGAAGTAGATCCTCTACTGGTCCCTGCCAGATCAGCAGAATGTCATCAATGTACCGCGTCCAAAATGGGACACAGTCCATTGACGACTGCCGATCCGGCAGGGTGAGGTCCCTCTCCCACAGCCCCAGGAAGAGGTTAGCATAGGCTGGCGCAAAAGCTGCACCCATAGCAGTACCCTGGAGCTGTAGGTAGAAGGACCCTTTGAACGTAAAAAAGCTGTGGGTAAGGGCAAACTCTAAGAGTTCCATCACCAACTTAATCATATCACTAGAAAGGTTTGACATATGGAGAAAGAAAGCACAGGCCCTAAGGCCATCTGGATGTTTAATGCTTGTATAGAGAGACTCCACATCCCCCGTCACTAGGATCATTTCTGAGTTCAAGCTCAACCCATCAATTCTTCTCAATAAGTCCCCAGTGTCCAATAGGAATGAAGGTAAGCTCTCTACCAATGGCTGCAGTTTACTATCTATCCAACGGCTAACCTTCTCCAAATAATTACCTGCCCCTGAGATGATGGGGCGGCCAGGAGGTACAGACAAGTTTTTGTGCACTTTCGGCAACATATAGAATGTGGACACCATCGGTTCAGTAACAAGTAATGCCGAAGCCAGCTCCTTGGTGATGACGCCATTGTCTGCGGCCCGATTAATAATCTGAGATAGTTGTAAAGAAAAGGAAGCCAGAGGATTGAATGTTAACCGTTTATAGCAAGTTTTATTATTTAGCTGACCAAAGGCCTCCTTCTCATACATCTCCTTGGGCCACAGTACAATGTTGCCACCCTTGTCAGCCGGCTTCAGCAATACATCGGGGAGATTTTGTAAAAATCGTAGACGTACACGCTCATTTCTGGTAAGATTGTCATTTTGTATATGACATGGAATACGTTCAAACTCCCTTGTTACGACTTGAACAAATAAATCAATATTAGCACAAGTGGACAGTGGGGGAAATTTTTTTGATTTAGTCCTAATTGACGGAGGAATCTTACCTCCTTCTTCACTATTGTGTTCACTGGCAAGTTCCTCCAAAGTTCGTAGTGCTAGTTGCTCTTCTTCTGTTGGAAATAAATTGAATAATTTATCATTAAAATAAAATTTTTTGAGCAACAGAGACCTAGCGAATAGGTGGAGGTCTTTAATGCCAGTGAACACATCAAAATTACTTTTTGGTGAAAAGGACAAACCCTTATATAGTAATTTCAAATCAATATCAGTCAATTCATAACTACTTAGGTTAATTACCTTATTCTGCCCACCGTCCACTTGTCTATACTGTCTACGTCTATAGGGGTGAAAGTTGGTATTGCGTGTCCTTTTCAGGCTGAGTCCCGATCTTGTGGTAATTGATGAGGACGACATGCCTGAAGATTCACTGAGAGATGACAGTGATGTAATGGAAGTGGAACGTTGTGCAGATGAAGATGGCATAGTAGTCTTCCTCCAATTATATACCATATTGGAGGCAAAATCGCGTTGATCTCTTGACATTTTCGAAGTCTGAATGTCATGAATTTTCTTGACACATATATCAAGATTTTTTCTATTTTTGCATTAAATTCCAAAAGTTTATCGGATGGGCAGGTAGTTTTGAGCTTGTTTTGTGCTTCATCAATACATACGTCAAGAGCCAAAATAGTTTTAGTATTATTTTCGATCAATAACTGCATGAGTCCTAAAGAGCAGGTGTTACATAGATTCTCCCAATTAGAGATGAAGTCCTTATCATCTACTATAAAAGTGGGGATCACCCGTACTCTTAGCCCTCTCGGAATTAATTTGCCGGTGATGTACCTCTGAAGAAAAGCCCTATTCCACCACAACTTAGTCCGCTTTATAAGTAAGTCCTGTATGGACTGGACTTGATTGTCCCAATCTTGATCATTCTCCACCTGCTGCCCAGCACCACCCATGCCAAACACCTGATCCATTTGGCAGAGCCAGGACTGTTCCTTGGCTCTAAAATCCATCACTGTTGAAAATAAGATAACCGTGCAAAACACGGAAAGAGTAAATATACATACAGTTTCCAACCGGTGCATAATCACAGAAGTATAGGAGTAGAACAATTGACACCTATGGAAAACGATAAGGGAAAATCGCCCAACATGGAGATCAAATCAAAGAAAACAAGCGATCAAAGAGACCCAAAAGTAAATTGGTAAGTATAAAAATTAACTTTTATTAAATATTTCATAAGATAAAAGATATCAGACAAAAAGTGGTGCAAAGCACATACAATGTAAAAAATCCATCATACTGGAGGACTAGCTAGGTTCATAGTGTAAAAGTATAGCACTGTGGCCCATAAAGTTATCATCACAATCTCAAATGGTCACAGGTAGAGTCTCAAGAGAAGCTATATTGTGAGTATAATGTATTACCTAATGAATTTACCTCCAGCTTCAACCACCAAGACAAAGAGATGGAGAAAGAATGTATAAAATATATATATATATATATACCTGGACTCAGAATAGGGACCATATGAAACTTGACATGTGAACCACGCGTCCACCCCAACGCGCGTTTCGGCGCTGCCTTCTTCAGGGGGCATGTATCCCCTCCGGCGGTGTGTCATTTTAAATGATAGCCAGCCAATCCGGGATAAGACAAGGACCTAAGATGACGCGTGCAGCGTCACGACCGCCGGGCCTATCCCCGACGCCGGCGTCATGCAAAAGGAGGTGCAGAGATCACGTGGGCCCACATGATCCCGCAGGTCCTGCATGGAGACGCCGACATCACAGAGACGCCCGGACAGCTCGCAGCGCGCACGCGCACAGGTCCGGTCTGCTACATAAGGGGACAAGATGTTTAACTGGACTAGTATATCAACATAGGCAATCATGGCTCTGTCTGAGGCTCAAAGTGTGTATATCATACAACACAATAATTCTTGGGTAACACTGCCATAGTAATATTGTGCGATTCGAAGTGATCAATGCAATCAAGGATGCAGATATAACAATAAGGCAAGCATATACAGTTAACATGGTACATAGAAGATACATAAAAGTGAATCAGGCTCGTAATTAGTCACCATTGACCTCTCAAATATATATAACATTAAAAATATATACCATGACAACTGTATTACTAAATCAAAGAAATAATAATAATAAAAAATGATCATCTCCGAATCACACAACAAGCATGCGATCCCAATAAGGAATGCAAACTGTATGGTCGCATGATTAACACACGGGAACTGCACAAACAGAACCATGGTGACAGATTGACGTCCTGAAAAGCGAATGATAACATCCCACAATTAGTGCATAATATGCACAAAATGTAATACTAATAAATCACAATGAATGATGATATTGTAGCCAACAACTCGGTCCTGCATCCAATAATATGTCATATCCAAGGGAGTGTTTCTTATTGATGAATGAAAGCGGCCACCACCCGAAGGGATAAAAGACGGACCAGATGGAATTATACTGTGAAAAATAAAATCAAGAATTAAAAAATTAAAAACAATACCATATTTAAGTAAGTCAATACCCCTAACCTTTAACAGTGAGCTATCACAATCATGACAGAGTTTGAAGTGACGTGGTATTGTCCTGAGGGTGGAGGTGTCCATGCAGTCGATGGCTGCCGAGATGCCCAATACATGTTCCCTCACTCTGACCTTCAGTTGGCGTGTAGTTAGGCCAACATAGATTAGTCCACAAGGACAAGTCGCATAATAAATAACATAGCGTGAGGTACATGTAATACGGCTCCTGATGTCAAAAATCCTAGTACCAGCCGAATTTGTAAAATTGGTACTTTTTACCATATTAGGGCAGGCTACACATCGACCGCAAGGAAAACTTCCACACTCAGGACCGGAGGCATCAAAGATTGTTGTAGTTCTCAATTCAGTCTGATAATGACTGTGAACTAATCTGTCACGCAAATTTTGGGACCGACGTATAGTGATAGAGGGACGATTTGGAAGGATTTTAGACAGTATGGGATCTACCAATAAAATTGGCCAAGCCTTAGTCAAACAGTCTCTCATACGTCCAAATTGGCTGTGATAGTTAGTTATGAACCTTACTCTGTCATCAACTTTTGGGCATTTCTGCTTATATAGTAGCTCATGTCGGTTGGAATATTTAGCCCGATGATAAGCTTTTTTTATCATACGCCTACTGTACAATATAGCTTCTCTTGAGACTCTACCTGTGACCATTTGAGATTGTGATGATAACTTTATGGGCCACAGTGCTATACTTTTACACTATGAACCTAGCTAGTCCTCCAGTATGATGGATTTTTTACATTGTATGTGCTTTGCACCACTTTTTGTCTGATATCTTTTATCTTATGAAATATTTAATAAAAGTTAATTTTTATACTTACCAATTTACTTTTGGGTCTCTTTGATCGCTTGTTTTCTTTGATTTGATCTCCATGTTGGGCGATTTTCCCTTATCATTTTCCATAGGTGTCAATTGTTCTACTCCTATACTTCTGTGATTATGCACCGGTTGGAAACTGTATGTATATTTACTCTTTCCGTGTTTTGCACGGTTATCTTGTTTTCAACAGTGATGGATTTTAGAGCCAAGGAACAGTCCTGGCTCTGCCAAATGGATCAGGTGTTTGGCATGGGTGGTGCTGGGCAGCAGGTGGAGAATGATCAAGATTGGGACAATCAAGTCCAGTCCATACAGGACTTACTTATAAAGCGGACTAAGTTGTGGTGGAATAGGGCTTTTCTTCAGAGGTACATCACCGGCAAATTAATTCCGAGAGGGCTAAGAGTACGGGTGGTCCCCACTTTTATAGTAGATGATAAGGACTTCATCTCTAATTGGGAGAATCTATGTAACACCTGCTCTTTAGGACTCATGCAGTTATTGATCGAAAATAATACTAAAACTATTTTGGCTCTTGACGTATGTATTGATGAAGCACAAAACAAGCTCAAAACTACCTGCCCATCCGATAAACTTTTGGAATTTAATGCAAAAGTAGAAAAAAATCTTGATATATGTGTCAAGAAAATTCATGACATTCAGACTTCGAAAATGTCAAGAGATCAACGCGATTTTGCCTCCAATATGGTATATAATTGGAGGAAGACTACTATGCCATCTTCATCTGCACAACGTTCCACTTCCATTACATCACTGTCATCTCTCAGTGAATCTTCAGGCATGTCGTCCTCATCAATTACCACAAAGATCGGGACTCAGCCTGAAAAGGACACGCAATACCAACTTTCACCCCTATAGACGTAGACAGTATAGACAAGTGGACGGTGGGCAGAATAAGGTAATTAACCTAAGTAGTTATGAATTGACTGATATTGATTTGAAATTACTATATAAGGGTTTGTCCTTTTCACCAAAAAGTAATTTTGATGTGTTCACTGGCATTAAAGACCTCCACCTATTCGCTAGGTCTCTGTTGCTCAAAAAATTTTATTTTAATGATAAATTATTCAATTTATTTCCAACAGAAGAAGAGCAACTAGCACTACGAACTTTGGAGGAACTTGCCAGTGAACACAATAGTGAAGAAGGAGGTAAGATTCCTCCGTCAATTAGGACTAAATCAAAAAAATTTCCCCCACTGTCCACTTGTGCTAATATTGATTTATTTGTTCAAGTCGTAACAAGGGAGTTTGAACGTATTCCATGTCATATACAAAATGACAATCTTACCAGAAATGAGCGTGTACGTCTACGATTTTTACAAAATCTCCCCGATGTATTGCTGAAGCCGGCTGACAAGGGTGGCAACATTGTACTGTGGCCCAAGGAGATGTATGAGAAGGAGGCCTTTGGTCAGCTAAATAATAAAACTTGCTATAAACGGTTAACATTCAATCCTCTGGCTTCCTTTTCTTTACAACTATCTCAGATTATTAATCGGGCCGCAGACAATGGCGTCATCACCAAGGAGCTGGCTTCGGCATTACTTGTTACTGAACCGATGGTGTCCACATTCTATATGTTGCCGAAAGTGCACAAAAACTTGTCTGTACCTCCTGGCCGCCCCATCATCTCAGGGGCAGGTAATTATTTGGAGAAGGTTAGCCGTTGGATAGATAGTAAACTGCAGCCATTGGTAGAGAGCTTACCTTCATTCCTATTGGACACTGGGGACTTATTGAGAAGAATTGATGGGTTGAGCTTGAACTCAGAAATGATCCTAGTGACGGGGGATGTGGAGTCTCTCTATACAAGCATTAAACATCCAGATGGCCTTAGGGCCTGTGCTTTCCTTCTCCATATGTCAAACCTTTCTAGTGATATGATTAAGTTGGTGATGGAACTCTTAGAGTTTGCCCTTACCCACAGCTTTTTTACGTTCAAAGGGTCCTTCTACCTACAGCTCCAGGGTACTGCTATGGGTGCAGCTTTTGCGCCAGCCTATGCTAACCTCTTCCTGGGGCTGTGGGAGAGGGACCTCACCCTGCCGGATCGGCAGTCGTCAATGGACTGTGTCCCATTTTGGACGCGGTACATTGATGACATTCTGCTGATCTGGCAGGGACCAGTAGAGGATCTACTTCTATTTATAGATTCCCTCAACAAAAATGCGATGAATATTCGGATTACATTTACGTGGGATAGGGATACAGTAAATTTTCTGGATGTGACCCTGACTAGGGATCGTGATAATACTCTGCAGACTAGTATCTATAGGAAGGAAACTTCTACAAATATGTTACTTCACGCCAAATCCTCTCATCCTCCCTATATGATTCAATCCGTACCGACAGGCCAATTTCTGCGCCTACGTAGACTCTGCTCCAATGATAGAGATTTTGTTGAGAAGTCTGAGGATCTGAAGGAAAGGTTTTATGAGAGAGGTTACAGTAGGCGTATGATAAAAAAAGCTTATCATCGTGCTAAATATTCCAACCGACATGAGCTACTATATAAGCAGAAATGCCCAAAAGTTGATGACAGAGTAAGGTTCATAACTAACTATCACAGCCAATTTGGACGTATGAGAGACTGTTTGACTAAGGCTTGGCCAATTTTATTGGTAGATCCCATACTGTCTAAAATCCTTCCAAATCGTCCCTCTATCACTATACGTCGGTCCCAAAATTTGCGTGACAGATTAGTTCACAGTCATTATCAGACTGAATTGAGAACTACAACAGTTTTTGATGCCTCCGGTCCTGAGTGTGGAAGTTTTCCTTGCGGTCGATGTGTAGCCTGCCCTAATATGGTAAAAAGTACCAATTTTACAAATTCGGCTGGTACTAGGATTTTTGACATCAGGAGCCGTATTACATGTACCTCACGCTATGTTATTTATTATGCGACTTGTCCTTGTGGACTAATCTATGTTGGCCTAACTACACGCCAACTGAAGGTCAGAGTGAGGGAACATGTATTGGGCATCTCGGCAGCCATCGACTGCATGGACACCTCCACCCTCAGGACAATACCACGTCACTTCAAACTCTGTCATGATTGTGATAGCTCACTGTTAAAGGTTAGGGGTATTGACTTACTTAAATATGGTATTCGGGGGGGTAAACTTGGCCAGCGCTTAGCTCAACTTGAGTCCAAATGGATTTGGAGGTTGGGGACGGTATGCCCCAATGGATTAAATGAAAATCTTAGTTTTGTCCCGTTTCTTTGATCTTTCTCCACCTGCAACATACGATAGTATTGTTTTTAATTTTTTAATTCTTGATTTTATTTTTCACAGTATAATTCCATCTGGTCCGTCTTTTATCCCTTCGGGTGGTGGCCGCTTTCATTCATCAATAAGAAACACTCCCTTGGATATGACATATTATTGGATGCAGGACCGAGTTGTTGGCTACAATATCATCATTCATTGTGATTTATTAGTATTACATTTTGTGCATATTATGCACTAATTGTGGGATGTTATCATTCGCTTTTCAGGACGTCAATCTGTCACCATGGTTCTGTTTGTGCAGTTCCCGTGTGTTAATCATGCGACCATACAGTTTGCATTCCTTATTGGGATCGCATGCTTGTTGTGTGATTCGGAGATGATCATTTTTTATTATTATTATTTCTTTGATTTAGTAATACAGTTGTCATGGTATATATTTTTAATGTTATATATATTTGAGAGGTCAATGGTGACTAATTACGAGCCTGATTCACTTTTATGTATCTTCTATGTACCATGTTAACTGTATATGCTTGCCTTATTGTTATATCTGCATCCTTGATTGCATTGATCACTTCGAATCGCACAATATTACTATGGCAGTGTTACCCAAGAATTATTGTGTTGTATGATATACACACTTTGAGCCTTAGACAGAGCCATGATTGCCTATGTTGATATACTAGTCCAGTTAAACATCTTGTCCCCTTATGTAGCAGACCGGACCTGTGCGCGTGCGCGCTGCGAGCTGTCCGGGCGTCTCTGTGATGTCGGCGTCTCCATGCAGGACCTGCGGGATCATGTGGGCCCACGTGATCTCTGCACCTCCTTTTGCATGACGCCGGCGTCGGGGATAGGCCCGGCGGTCGTGACGCTGCACGCGTCATCTTAGGTCCTTGTCTTATCCCGGATTGGCTGGCTATCATTTAAAATGACACACCGCCGGAGGGGATACATGCCCCCTGAAGAAGGCAGCGCCGAAACGCGCGTTGGGGTGGACGCGTGGTTCACATGTCAAGTTTCATATGGTCCCTATTCTGAGTCCAGGTATATATATATATATATTTTATACATTCTTTCTCCATCTCTTTGTCTTGGTGGTTGAAGCTGGAGGTAAATTCATTAGGTAATACATTATACTCACAATATAGCTTCTCTTGAGACTCTACCTGTGACCATTTGAGATTGTGATGATAACTTTATGGGCCACAGTGCTATACTTTTACACTATGAACCTAGCTAGTCCTCCAGTATGATGGATTTTTTACATTGTATGTGCTTTGCACCACTTTTTGTCTGATATCTTTTATCTTATGAAATATTTAATAAAAGTTAATTTTTATACTTACCAATTTACTTTTGGGTCTCTTTGATCGCTTGTTTTCTTTGATTGCATTGCCATGTAATGTAATGTAATGCAATGCTATCTATCTAGCTCTCCCTCTATACTTCCTTTTGGATAAACAGACATATTAGGCAAGCATTTTGGAGCTTTCACCTAAATAACTACAGGTGGTGAGATAAGCTGCACAATATAATTGACCTTTCAGTATATTGTTGCACACACACCATCTATTTAGCAAATGCCCTTGTTATCAACAGCAGCCTTTTAAACTCACCTGAGCTAACAGGTATGTGAGCTGGTTACTCTGCTGCGCTTAAAATTTCTTTTTTGGTTTGCTACAATGCCTTTTCTGAAACGTTGTCTCCCTCTGCTGGAACACTGACTTCTTTCATTTAATGCCTGCAGACTATAAAAGAGAAACCAACCCAAAAAGTTTGGTTGATTAGTCTGTGGCATTCTTTTAAACTGTTGCTTATGGCGGTCTCTGTGAGCTTCTCAGTGACATTCAGCCATCCAGGTATCCCGCCTGCAGTAGACGGAATGTGGCAATGGAACGCTGGCTGCGCGTGTCATAATAGGCTCTGAGCCTTTATATACCTGCGCACAGCAGCAGCCACCTTCAGTCTGCTGCTGGACAGCCAGCAGCAGCAGCAGCAGGAGAGGTAATTAATCAGCAACCCTCCTGCTAAGGGTAGACAGCTGCTCGTTCCACCCCCCCCCCGCCTTAATTGGTTCTCCTCCCTTCCAACGGTGTTGAGGCGGGTGGGAACAGCCAGGGGTTGAGGGTACTGTGCTAAAAGAGGTGGAGTTATGCAGATCTAAAACGCGTGGATTGCAGCAGCAGCAAGCCGAAAAGTGCAGGCATGTGAGGGATCTAGAGGTTGACAGCATGTCTTCTTAACGGGAGTCCAGGTGGCCATCTCCACAAATGGACTTTTCAGAATCCTTGGGTGGCACCGTAGTCGGAAACCAATTCTGGTTATCGCTTCTCGGCCTTTTGGCTAAGATCAAGTGTAGTATCTGTTCTTATCAGTTTAATATCTGATACGTCCCCTATCTGGGGACCATATATTAAATGGATTTTTAGAACAGGGAGATGGAAAAAGAGCTTGCTCTGTCCACTCCACGCATTGACCTGGTATTGCAGTATCTCCAGGACCGGTGCACCCCTTCTTTAATGCAGTTTCTAAAATCAGAAAGAATTGAATTAAATGCTTTTTGTTCATTTTGCTTGTTTGTCGGATTTTGGGATGGACTCTTTGGCTTTGCTTTTCTTCTCCTCATTGGATTTTTCATGTTAAAAGTTGCAGAAGCCAGATGACAAGCTCATTTTGGTTCAACTTCAGCAACTGTGCATTGCATTGCCATGTAATGTAATGTAATGCAATGCTATCTATCTAGCTCTCCCTCTATACTTCCTTTTGGATAAACAGACATATTAGGCAAGCATTTTGGAGCTTTCACCTAAATAACTACAGGTGGTGAGATAAGCTGCACAATATAATTGACCTTTCAGTATATTGTTGCACACACACCATCTATTTAGCAAATGCCCTTGTTATCAACAGCAGCCTTTTAAACTCACCTGAGCTAACAGGTATGTGAGCTGGTTACTCTGCTGCGCTTAAAATTTCTTTTTTGGTTTGCTACAATGCCTTTTCTGAAACGTTGTCTCCCTCTGCTGGAACACTGACTTCTTTCATTTAATGCCTGCAGACTATAAAAGAGAAACCAACCCAAAAAGTTTGGTTGATTAGTCTGTGGCATTCTTTTAAACTGTTGCTTATGGCGGTCTCTGTGAGCTTCTCAGTGACATTCAGCCATCCAGGTATCCCGCCTGCAGTAGACGGAATGTGGCAATGGAACGCTGGCTGCGCGTGTCATAATAGGCTCTGAGCCTTTATATACCTGCGCACAGCAGCAGCCACCTTCAGTCTGCTGCTGGACAGCCAGCAGCAGCAGCAGCAGGAGAGGTAATTAATCAGCAACCCTCCTGCTAAGGGTAGACAGCTGCTCGTTCCACCCCCCCCCCGCCTTAATTGGTTCTCCTCCCTTCCAACGGTGTTGAGGCGGGTGGGAACAGCCGGGGGTTGAGGGTAATGTGCTAAAAGAGGTGGAGTTATGCAGATCTAAAACGCGTGGATTGCAGTAGCAGCAAGCCGAAAAGTGCAGGCATGTGAGGGATCTAGAGGTTGACAGCATGTCTTCTTAACGGGAGTCCAGGTGGCCATCTCCACAAATGGACTTTTCAGAATCCTTGGGTGGCACCGTAGTCGGAAACCAATTCTGGTTATCGCTTCTCGGCCTTTTGGCTAAGATCAAGTGTAGTATCTTTCGAAAAGGCGGTTTTGGATGTTGGCCGCCCTAGTAGATTGATACATTATGCACACTGGGGTTTAGGCGCTTGTTAGTACGCCAGGTGGCTAATATAGTCATCTGGTGGAAAGCATGGCCCCCCAGGATCGACGCCATTGGGCCGGGGAAGATCGAAAGCCCGAAGTGTGAAGTGCCCCAGGAGTGGTGACCCTGGGGTGCCTTAACTCACTGGGATTGGGAACCCCACTTGAGTTTATGGCACATTTGCACAAGCACTTCAAATTTTCTTTCTTCGCACACACCCTTATTCCGGGCCTTCTGGCCTTAGGATGGGGAATTTTTCAATTCCCGGTCGAAGGTCCGGGCAGTATTATACTGTGAAACCTTCACTATTTATTTAATTTCTTTGTCACTGTGTGTCCACTTATTCACGTGTGTCACGTCCTACTAGGATTTTGTCGGGATGCGGTTCCCTTACGGGTTCCTCTCTTGGCAGGTCTAGGGGGGGAGTGTGTGGCCATCAGGTTCCGCTCCCCCCTGAACCCCCCTGGCTCTCCTCTTTCGGGAGGAGAGCGTTGTTGGCTCCCCTCTTCCGGGAGGGGAGCACAGTCTTTGGCTCCCAGTGCCTTGCTCCGGTGAGAACTCGGGCAGGTGCTGGGGGTAAGATTGGGTCGCCTCTGGCTTCGGCTGGAGGTGGCTTTTTGTCCCTGTTCCTCGCTGTGGCCTTTTGGCTCGGAGGGACGGGGAATGGTTTGGGGGACCCTTCTCCTTTTGGAGAGGGTTTCAAGAAGACCAGCATCCTAGTGCACTTTTTTTGTGGCACTTGTCACTTTTTTAAGCTCACTCGGGTTTTGTACACGAATTCGGGCTTTCGATAAAAAAAAAAAATCTGTTCTTATCAGTTTAATATCTGATACGTCCCCTATCTGGGGACCATATATTAAATGGATTTTTAGAACAGGGAGATGGAAAAAGAGCTTGCTCTGTCCACTCCACGCATTGACCTGGTATTGCAGTATCTCCAGGACCGGTGCACCCCTTCTTTAATGCAGTTTCTAAAATCAGAAAGAATTGAATTCAATGCTTTTTGTTCATTTTGCTTGTTTGTCGGATTTTGGGATGGACTCTTTGGCTTTGCTTTTCTTCTCCTCATTGGATTTTTCATGTTAAAAGTTGCAGAAGCCAGATGACAAGCTCATTTTGGTTCAACTTCAGCAACTGTGCATTGCATTGCCATGTAATGTAATGTAATGCAATGCTATCTATCTAGCTCTCCCTCTATACTTCCTTTTGGATAAACAGACATATTAGGCAAGCATTTTGGAGCTTTCACCTAAATAAGTACAGGTGGTGAGATAAGCTGCACAATATAATTGACCTTTCAGTATATTGTTGCACACACACCATCTATTTAGCAAATGCCCTTGTTATCAACAGCAGCCTTTTAAACTCACCTGAGCTAACAGGTATGTGAGCTGGTTACTCTGCTGCGCTTAAAATTTCTTTTTTGGTTTGCTACAATGCCTTTTCTGAAACGTTGTCTCCCTCTGCTGGAACACTGACTTCCTTCATTTAATGCCTGCAGACTATAAAAGAGAAACCAACCCAAAAAGTTTATTTGATTAGTCTGTGGCATTCTTTTAAACTGTTGCTTATGGCGGTCTCTGTGAGCTTCTCAGTGACATTCAGCCATCCAGGTATCCCGCCTGCAGTAGACGGAATGTGGCAATGGAACGCTGGCTGCGCGTGTCATAATAGGCTCTGAGCCTTTATATACCTGCGCACAGCAGCAGCCACCTTCAGTCTGCTGCTGGACAGCCAGCAGCAGCAGCAGCAGGAGAGGTAATTTATCAGCAACCCTCCTGCTAAGGGTAGACAGCTGCTCGTTCCACCCCCCCCCTCCCGCCTTAATTGGTTCTCCTCCCTTCCAACGGTGTTGAGGCGGGTGGGAACAGCCGGGGGTTGAGGGTACTGTGCTAAAAGAGGTGGAGTTATGCAGATCTAAAACGCGTGGATTGCAGCAGCAGCAAGCCGAAAAGTGCAGGCATGTAAGGGATCTAGAGGTTGACAGCATGTCTTCTTAACGGGAGTCCAGGTGGCCATCTCCACAAATGGACTTTTCAGAATCCTTGGGTGGCACCGTAGTCGGAAACCAATTCTGGTTATCGCTTCTCGGCCTTTTGGCTAAGATCAAGTGTAGTATCTGTTCTTATCAGTTTAATATCTGATACGTCCCCTATCTGAGGACCATATATTAAATGGATTTTTAGAACAGGGAGATGGAAAAAGAGCTTGCTCTGTCCACTCCACGCATTGACCTGGTATTGCAGTATCTCCAGGACCGGTGCACCCCTTCTTTAATGCAGTTTCTAAAATCAGAAAGAATTGAATTCAATGCTTTTTGTTCATTTTGCTTGTTTGTCGGATTTTGGGATGGACTCTTTGGCTTTGCTTTTCTTCTCCTCATTGGATTTTTCATGTTAAAAGTTGCAGAAGCCAGATGACAAGCTCATTTTGGTTCAACTTCAGCAACTGTGCATTGCATTGCCATGTAATGTAATGTAATGCAATGCTATCTATCTAGCTCTCCCTCTATACTTCCTTTTGGATAAACAGACATATTAGGCAAGCATTTTGGAGCTTTCACCTAAATAACTACAGGTGGTGAGATAAGCTGCACAATATAATTGACCTTTCAGTATATTGTTGCACACACACCATCTATTTAGCAAATGCCCTTGTTATCAACAGCAGCCTTTTAAACTCACCTGAGCTAACAGGTATGTGAGCTGGTTACTCTGCTGCGCTTAAAATTTCTTTTTTGGTTTGCTACAATGCCTTTTCTGAAACGTTGTCTCCCTCTGCTGGAACACTGACTTCTTTCATTTAATGCCTGCAGACTATAAAAGAGAAACCAACCCAAAAAGTTTGGTTGATTAGTCTGTGGCATTCTTTTAAACTGTTGCTTATGGCGGTCTCTGTGAGCTTCTCAGTGACATTCAGCCATCCAGGTATCCCGCCTGCAGTAGACGGAATGTGGCAATGGAACGCTGGCTGCGCGTGTCATAATAGGCTCTGAGCCTTTATATACCTGCGCACAGCAGCAGCCACCTTCAGTCTGCTGCTGGACAGCCAGCAGCAGCAGCAGCAGGAGAGGTAATTAATCAGCAACCCTCCTGCTAAGGGTAGACAGCTGCTCGTTCCACCCCCCCCCCCCGCCTTAATTGGTTCTCCTCCCTTCCAACGGTGTTGAGGCGGGTGGGAACAGCCGGGGGTTGAGGGTACTGTGCTAAAAGAGGTGGAGTTATGCAGATCTAAAACGCGTGGATTGCAGCAGCAGCAAGCCGAAAAGTGCAGGCATGTGAGGGATCTAGAGGTTGACAGCATGTCTTCTTAACGGGAGTCCAGGTGGCCATCTCCACAAATGGACTTTTCAGAATCCTTGGGTGGCACCGTAGTCGGAAACCAATTCTGGTTATCGCTTCTCGGCCTTTTGGCTAAGATCAAGTGTAGTATCTGTTCTTATCAGTTTAATATCTGATACGTCCCCTATCTGGGGACCATATATTAAATGGATTTTTAGAACAGGGAGATGGAAAA
Source organism: Phyllobates terribilis (assembly GCF_046119375.1). Classification (NCBI taxonomy): domain Eukaryota; kingdom Metazoa; phylum Chordata; class Amphibia; order Anura; family Dendrobatidae; genus Phyllobates; species Phyllobates terribilis. The sequence goes on along the minus strand of NW_027362800.1, from coordinate 7,294,575 downwards.
AGAGCTTGCTCTGTCCACTCCACGCATTGACCTGGTATTGCAGTATCTCCAGGACCGGTGCACCCCTTCTTTAATGCAGTTTCTAAAATCAGAAAGAATTGAATTAAATGCTTTTTGTTCATTTTGCTTGTTTGTCGGATTTTGGGATGGACTCTTTGGCTTTGCTTTTCTTCTCCTCATTGGATTTTTCATGTTAAAAGTTGCAGAAGCCAGATGACAAGCTCATTTTGGTTCAACTTCAGCAACTGTGCATTGCATTGCCATGTAATGTAATGTAATGCAATGCTATCTATCTAGCTCTCCCTCTATACTTCCTTTTGGATAAACAGACATATTAGGCAAGCATTTTGGAGCTTTCACCTAAATAACTACAGGTGGTGAGATAAGCTGCACAATATAATTGACCTTTCAGTATATTGTTGCACACACACCATCTATTTAGCAAATGCCCTTGTTATCAACAGCAGCCTTTTAAACTCACCTGAGCTAACAGGTATGTGAGCTGGTTACTCTGCTGCGCTTAAAATTTCTTTTTTGGTTTGCTACAATGCCTTTTCTGAAACGTTGTCTCCCTCTGCTGGAACACTGACTTCTTTCATTTAATGCCTGCAGACTATAAAAGAGAAACCAACCCAAAAAGTTTGGTTGATTAGTCTGTGGCATTCTTTTAAACTGTTGCTTATGGCGGTCTCTGTGAGCTTCTCAGTGACATTCAGCCATCCAGGTATCCCGCCTGCAGTAGACGGAATGTGGCAATGGAACGCTGGCTGCGCGTGTCATAATAGGCTCTGAGCCTTTATATACCTGCGCACAGCAGCAGCCACCTTCAGTCTGCTGCTGGACAGCCAGCAGCAGCAGCAGCAGGAGAGGTAATTAATCAGCAACCCTCCTGCTAAGGGTAGACAGCTGCTCGTTCCACCCCCCCCCCCCCGCCTTAATTGGTTCTCCTCCCTTCCAACGGTGTTGAGGCGGGTGGGAACAGCCGGGGGTTGAGGGTACTGTGCTAAAAGAGGTGGAGTTATGCAGATCTAAAACGCGTGGATTGCAGCAGCAGCAAGCCGAAAAGTGCAGGCATGTGAGGGATCTAGAGGTTGACAGCATGTCTTCTTAACGGGAGTCCAGGTGGCCATCTCCACAAATGGACTTTTCAGAATCCTTGGGTGGCACCGTAGTCGGAAACCAATTCTGGTTATCGCTTCTCGGCCTTTTGGCTAAGATCAAGTGTAGTATCTGTTCTTATCAGTTTAATATCTGATACGTCCCCTATCTGGGGACCATATATTAAATGGATTTTTAGAACAGGGAGATGGAAAAAGAGCTTGCTCTGTCCACTCCACACATTGACCTGGTATTGCAGTATCTCCAGGACCGGTGCACCCCTTCTTTAATGCAGTTTCTAAAATCAGAAAGAATTGAATTCAATGCTTTTTGTTCATTTTGCTTGTTTGTCGGATTTTGGGATGGACTCTTTGGCTTTGCTTTTCTTCTCCTCATTGGATTTTTCATGTTAAAAGTTGCAGAAGCCAGATGACAAGCTCATTTTGGTTCAACTTCAGCAACTGTGCATTGCATTGCCATGTAATGTAATGTAATGCAATGCTATCTATCTAGCTCTCCCTCTATACTTCCTTTTGGATAAACAGACATATTAGGCAAGCATTTTGGAGCTTTCACCTAAATAACTACAGGTGGTGAGATAAGCTGCACAATATAATTGACCTTTCAGTATATTGTTGCACACACACCATCTATTTAGCAAATGCCCTTGTTATCAACAGCAGCCTTTTAAACTCACCTGAGCTAACAGGTATGTGAGCTGGTTACTCTGCTGCGCTTAAAATTTCTTTTTTGGTTTGCTACAATGCCTTTTCTGAAACGTTGTCTCCCTCTGCTGGAACACTGACTTCTTTCATTTAATGCCTGCAGACTATAAAAGAGAAACCAACCCAAAAAGTTTGGTTGATTAGTCTGTGGCATTCTTTTAAACTGTTGCTTATGGCGGTCTCTGTGAGCTTCTCAGTGACATTCAGCCATCCAGGTATCCCGCCTGCAGTAGACGGAATGTGGCAATGGAACGCTGGCTGCGCGTGTCATAATAGGCTCTGAGCCTTTATATACCTGCGCACAGCAGCAGCCACCTTCAGTCTGCTGCTGGACAGCCAGCAGCAGCAGGAGCAGGAGAGGTAATTAATCAGCAACCCTCCTGCTAAGGGTAGACAGCTGCTCGTTCCACCCCCCCCCCCCCCGCCTTAATTGGTTCTCCTCCCTTCCAACGGTGTTGAGGCGGGTGGGAACAGCCGGGGGTTGAGGGTACTGTGCTAAAAGAGGTGGAGTTATGCAGATCTAAAACGCGTGGATTGCAGCAGCAGCAAGCCGAAAAGTGCAGGCATGTGAGGGATCTAGAGGTTGACAGCATGTCTTCTTAACGGGAGTCCAGGTGGCCATCTCCACAAATGGACTTTTCAGAATCCTTGGGTGGCACCGTAGTCGGAAACCAATTCTGGTTATCGCTTCTCGGCCTTTTGGCTAAGATCAAGTGTAGTATCTGTTCTTATCAGTTTAATATCTGATACGTCCCCTATCTGGGGACCATATATTAAATGGATTTTTAGAACAGGGAGATGGAAAAAGAGCTTGCTCTGTCCACTCCACGCATTGACCTGGTATTGCAGTATCTCCAGGACCGGTGCACCCCTTCTTTAATGCAGTTTCTAAAATCAGAAAGAATTGAATTCAATGCTTTTTGTTCATTTTGCTTGTTTGTCGGATTTTGGGATGGACTCTTTGGCTTTGCTTTTCTTCTCCTCATTGGATTTTTCATGTTAAAAGTTGCAGAAGCCAGATGACAAGCTCATTTTGGTTCAACTTCAGCAACTGTGCATTGCATTGCCATGTAATGTAATGTAATGCAATGCTATCTATCTAGCTCTCCCTCTATACTTCCTTTTGGATAAACAGACATATTAGGCAAGCATTTTGGAGCTTTCACCTAAATAACTACAGGTGGTGAGATAAGCTGCACAATATAATTGACCTTTCAGTATATTGTTGCACACACACCATCTATTTAGCAAATGCCCTTGTTATCAACAGCAGCCTTTTAAACTCACCTGAGCTAACAGGTATGTGAGCTGGTTACTCTGCTGCGCTTAAAATTTCTTTTTTGGTTTGCTACAATGCCTTTTCTGAAACGTTGTCTCCCTCTGCCGGAACACTGACTTCTTTCATTTAATGCCTGCAGACTATAAAAGAGAAACCAACCCAAAAAGTTTGGTTGATTAGTCTGTGGCATTCTTTTAAACTGTTGCTTATGGCGGTCTCTGTGAGCTTCTCAGTGACATTCAGCCATCCAGGTATCCCGCCTGCAGTAGACGGAATGTGGCAATGGAACGCTGGCTGCGCGTGTCATAATAGGCTCTGAGCCTTTATATACCTGCGCACAGCAGCAGCCACCTTCAGTCTGCTGCTGGACAGCCAGCAGCAGCAGCAGCAGGAGAGGTAATTAATCAGCAACCCTCCTGCTAAGGGTAGACAGCTGCTCGTTCCACCCCCCCCCGCCTTAATTGGTTCTCCTCCCTTCCAACGGTGTTGAGGCGGGTGGGAACAGCCGGGGGTTGAGGGTACTGTGCTAAAAGAGGTGGAGTTATGCAGATCTAAAACGCGTGGATTGCAGCAGCAGCAAGCCGAAAAGTGCAGGCATGTGAGGGATCTAGAGGTTGACAGCATGTCTTCTTAACGGGAGTCCAGGTGGCCATCTCCACAAATGGACTTTTCAGAATCCTTGGGTGGCACCGTAGTCGGAAACCAATTCTGGTTATCGCTTCTCGGCCTTTTGGCTAAGATCAAGTGTAGTATCTGTTCTTATCAGTTTAATATCTGATACGTCCCCTATCTGGGGACCATATATTAAATGGATTTTTAGAACAGGGAGATGGAAAAAGAGCTTGCTCTGTCCACTCCACGCATTGACCTGGTATTGCAGTATCTCCAGGACCGGTGCACCCCTTCTTTAATGCAGTTTCTAAAATCAGAAAGAATTGAATTCAATGCTTTTTGTTCATTTTGCTTGTTTGTCGGATTTTGGGATGGACTCTTTGGCTTTGCTTTTCTTCTCCTCATTGGATTTTTCATGTTAAAAGTTGCAGAAGCCAGATGACAAGCTCATTTTGGTTCAACTTCAGCAACTGTGCATTGCATTGCCATGTAATGTAATGTAATGCAATGCTATCTATCTAGCTCTCCCTCTATACTTCCTTTTGGATAAACAGACATATTAGGCAAGCATTTTGGAGCTTTCACCTAAATAACTACAGGTGGTGAGATAAGCTGCACAATATAATTGACCTTTCAGTATATTGTTGCACACACACCATCTATTTAGCAAATGCCCTTGTTATCAACAGCAGCCTTTTAAACTCACCTGAGCTAACAGGTATGTGAGCTGGTTACTCTGCTGCGCTTAAAATTTCTTTTTTGGTTTGCTACAATGCCTTTTCTGAAACGTTGTCTCCCTCTGCCGGAACACTGACTTCTTTCATTTAATGCCTGCAGACTATAAAAGAGAAACCAACCCAAAAAGTTTGGTTGATTAGTCTGTGGCATTCTTTTAAACTGTTGCTTATGGCGGTCTCTGTGAGCTTCTCAGTGACATTCAGCCATCCAGGTATCCCGCCTGCAGTAGACGGAATGTGGCAATGGAACGCTGGCTGCGCGTGTCATAATAGGCTCTGAGCCTTTATATACCTGCGCACAGCAGCAGCCACCTTCAGTCTGCTGCTGGACAGCCAGCAGCAGCAGCAGCAGGAGAGGTAATTAATCAGCAACCCTCCTGCTAAGGGTAGACAGCTGCTCGTTCCACCCCCCCCCCGCCTTAATTGGTTCTCCTCCCTTCCAACGGTGTTGAGGCGGGTGGGAACAGCCGGGGGTTGAGGGTACTGTGCTAAAAGAGGTGGAGTTATGCAGATCTAAAACGCGTGGATTGCAGCAGCAGCAAGCCGAAAAGTGCAGGCATGTGAGGGATCTAGAGGTTGACAGCATGTCTTCTTAACGGGAGTCCAGGTGGCCATCTCCACAAATGGACTTTTCAGAATCCTTGGGTGGCACCGTAGTCGGAAACCAATTCTGGTTATCGCTTCTCGGCCTTTTGGCTAAGATCAAGTGTAGTATCTGTTCTTATCAGTTTAATATCTGATACGTCCCCTATCTGGGGACCATATATTAAATGGATTTTTAGAACAGGGAGATGGAAAAAGAGCTTGCTCTGTCCACTCCACGCATTGACCTGGTATTGCAGTATCTCCAGGACCGGTGCACCCCTTCTTTAATGCAGTTTCTAAAATCAGAAAGAATTGAATTCAATGCTTTTTGTTCATTTTGCTTGTTTGTCGGATTTTGGGATGGACTCTTTGGCTTTGCTTTTCTTCTCCTCATTGGATTTTTCATGTTAAAAGTTGCAGAAGCCAGATGACAAGCTCATTTTGGTTCAACTTCAGCAACTGTGCATTGCATTGCCATGTAATGTAATGTAATGCAATGCTATCTATCTAGCTCTCCCTCTATACTTCCTTTTGGATAAACAGACATATTAGGCAAGCATTTTGGAGCTTTCACCTAAATAACTACAGGTGGTGAGATAAGCTGCACAATATAATTGACCTTTCAGTATATTGTTGCACACACACCATCTATTTAGCAAATGCCCTTGTTATCAACAGCAGCCTTTTAAACTCACCTGAGCTAACAGGTATGTGAGCTGGGTACTCTGCTGCGCTTAAAATTTCTTTTTTGGTTTGCTACAATGCCTTTTCTGAAACGTTGTCTCCCTCTGCTGGAACACTGACTTCTTTCATTTAATGCCTGCAGACTATAAAAGAGAAACCAACCCAAAAAGTTTGGTTGATTAGTCTGTGGCATTCTTTTAAACTGTTGCTTATGGCGGTCTCTGTGAGCTTCTCAGTGACATTCAGCCATCCAGGTATCCCGCCTGCAGTAGACGGAATGTGGCAATGGAACGCTGGCTGCGCGTGTCATAATAGGCTCTGAGCCTTTATATACCTGCGCACAGCAGCAGCCACCTTCAGTCTGCTGCTGGACAGCCAGCAGCAGCAGCAGCAGGAGAGGTAATTAATCAGCAACCCTCCTGCTAAGGGTAGACAGCTGCTCGTTCCACCCCCCCCCCCGCCTTAATTGGTTCTCCTCCCTTCCAACGGTGTTGAGGCGGGTGGGAACAGCCGGGGGTTGAGGGTACTGTGCTAAAAGAGGTGGAGTTATGCAGATCTAAAACGCGTGGATTGCAGCAGCAGCAAGCCGAAAAGTGCAGGCATGTGAGGGATCTAGAGGTTGACAGCATGTCTTCTTAACGGGAGTCCAGGTGGCCATCTCCACAAATGGACTTTTCAGAATCCTTGGGTGGCACCGTAGTCGGAAACCAATTCTGGTTATCGCTTCTCGGCCTTTTGGCTAAGATCAAGTGTAGTATCTGTTCTTATCAGTTTAATATCTGATACGTCCCCTATCTGGGGACCATATATTAAATGGATTTTTAGAACAGGGAGATGGAAAAAGAGCTTGCTCTGTCCACTCCACGCATTGACCTGGTATTGCAGTATCTCCAGGACCGGTGCACCCCTTCTTTAATGCAGTTTCTAAAATCAGAAAGAATTGAATTCAATGCTTTTTGTTCATTTTGCTTGTTTGTCGGATTTTGGGATGGACTCTTTGGCTTTGCTTTTCTTCTCCTCATTGGATTTTTCATGTTAAAAGTTGCAGAAGCCAGATGACAAGCTCATTTTGGTTCAACTTCAGCAACTGTGCATTGCATTGCCATGTAATGTAATGTAATGCAATGCTATCTATCTAGCTCTCCCTCTATACTTCCTTTTGGATAAACAGACATATTAGGCAAGCATTTTGGAGCTTTCACCTAAATAACTACAGGTGGTGAGATAAGCTGCACAATATAATTGACCTTTCAGTATATTGTTGCACACACACCATCTATTTAGCAAATGCCCTTGTTATCAACAGCAGCCTTTTAAACTCACCTGAGCTAACAGGTATGTGAGCTGGTTACTCTGCTGCGCTTAAAATTTCTTTTTTGGTTTGCTACAATGCCTTTTCTGAAACGTTGTCTCCCTCTGCTGGAACACTGACTTCTTTCATTTAATGCCTGCAGACTATAAAAGAGAAACCAACCCAAAAAGTTTGGTTGATTAGTCTGTGGCATTCTTTTAAACTGTTGCTTATGGCGGTCTCTGTGAGCTTCTCAGTGACATTCAGCCATCCAGGTATCCCGCCTGCAGTAGACGGAATGTGGCAATGGAACGCTGGCTGCGCGTGTCATAATAGGCTCTGAGCCTTTATATACCTGCGCACAGCAGCAGCCACCTTCAGTCTGCTGCTGGACAGCCAGCAGCAGCAGCAGCAGGAGAGGTAATTAATCAGCAACCCTCCTGCTAAGGGTAGACAGCTGCTCGTTCCACCCCCCCCCCCGCCTTAATTGGTTCTCCTCCCTTCCAACGGTGTTGAGGGGGGTGGGAACAGCCGGGGGTTGAGGGTACTGTGCTAAAAGAGGTGGAGTTATGCAGATTTAAAACGCGTGGATTGCAGCAGCAGCAAGCCGAAAAGTGCAGGCATGTGAGGGATCTAGAGGTTGACAGCATGTCTTCTTAACGGGAGTCCAGGTGGCCATCTCCACAAATGGACTTTTCAGAATCCTTGGGTGGCACCGTAGTCGGAAACCAATTCTGGTTATCGCTTCTCGGCCTTTTGGCTAAGATCAAGTGTAGTATCTTTCGAAAAGGCGGTTTTGGATGTTGGCCGCCCTAGTAGATTGATACATTATGCACACTGGGGTTTAGGCGCTTGTTAGTACGCCAGGTGGCTAATATAGTCATCTGGTGGAAAGCATGGCCCCCCAGGATCGACGCCATTGGGCCGGGGAAGATCGAAAGCCCGAAGTGTGAAGTGCCCCAGGAGTGGTGACCCTGGGGTGCCTTAACTCACTGGGATTGGGAACCCCACTTGAGTTTATGGCACATTTGCACAAGCACTTCAAATTTTCTTTCTTCGCACACACCCTTATTCCGGGCCTTCTGGCCTTAGGATGGGGAATTTTTCAATTCCCGGTCGAAGGTCCGGGCAGTATTATACTGTGAAACCTTCACTATTTATTTAATTTCTTTGTCACTGTGTGTCCACTTATTCACGTGTGTCACGTCCTACTAGGATTTTGTCGGGATGCGGTTCCCTTACGGGTTCCTCTCTTGGCAGGTCTAGGGGGGGAGTGTGTGGCCATCAGGTTCCGCTCCCCCCTGAACCCCCCTGGCTCTCCTCTTTCGGGAGGAGAGCATTGTTGGCTCCCCTCTTCCGGGAGGGGAGCACAGTCTTTGGCTCCCAGTGCCTTGCTCGGGTGAGAACTCGGGCAGGTGCTGGGGGTAAGATTGGGTCGCCTCTGGCTTCGGCTGGAGGTGGCTTTTTGTCCCTGTTCCTCGCTGTGGCCTTTTGGCTCGGAGGGACGGGGAATGGTTTGGGGGACCCTTTTCCTTTTGGAGAGGGTTTCAAGAAGACCAGCATCCTAGTGCACTTTTTTTGTGGCACTTGTCACTTTTTTAAGCGCACTCGGGTTTTGTACACGAATTCGGGCTTTCGATAAAAAAAAAATCTGTTCTTATCAGTTTAATATCTGATACGTCCCCTATCTGGGGACCATATATTAAATGGATTTTTAGAACAGGGAGATGGAAAAAGAGCTTGCTCTGTCCACTCCACGCATTGACCTGGTATTGCAGTATCTCCAGGACCGGTGCACCCCTTCTTTAATGCAGTTTCTAAAATCAGAAAGAATTGAATTCAATGCTTTTTGTTCATTTTGCTTGTTTGTCGGATTTTGGGATGGACTCTTTGGCTTTGCTTTTCTTCTCCTCATTGGATTTTTCATGTTAAAAGTTGCAGAAGCCAGTTGACAAGCTCATTTTGGTTCAACTTCAGCAACTGTGCATTGCATTGCCATGTAATGTAATGTAATGCAATGCTATCTATCTAGCTCTCCCTCTATACTTCCTTTTGGATAAACAGACATATTAGGCAAGCATTTTGGAGCTTTCACCTAAATAACTACAGGTGGTGAGATAAGCTGCACAATATAATTGACCTTTCAGTATATTGTTGCACACACACCATCTATTTAGCAAATGCCCTTGTTATCAACAGCAGCCTTTTAAACTCACCTGAGCTAACAGGTATGTGAGCTGGTTACTCTGCTGCGCTTAAAATTTCTTTTTTGGTTTGCTACAATGCCTTTTCTGAAACGTTGTCTCCCTCTGCTGAACACTGACTTCTTTCATTTAATGCCTGCAGACTATAAAAGAGAAACCAACCCAAAAAGTTTGGTTGATTAGTCTGTGGCATTCTTTTAAACTGTTGCTTATGGCGGTCTCTGTGAGCTTCTCAGTGACATTCAGCCATCCAGGTATCCCGCCTGCAGTAGACGGAATGTGGCAATGGAACGCTGGCTGCGCGTGTCATAATAGGCTCTGAGCCTTTATATACCTGCGCACAGCAGCAGCCACCTTCAGTCTGCTGCTGGACAGCCAGCAGCAGCAGCAGCAGGAGAGGTAATTAATCAGCAACCCTCCTGCTAAGGGTAGACAGCTGCTCGTTCCACCCCCCCCCCGCCTTAATTGGTTCTCCTCCCTTCCAACGGTGTTGAGGCGGGTGGGAACAGCCGGGGGTTGAGGGTACTGTGCTAAAAGAGGTGGAGTTATGCAGATCTAAAACGCGTGGATTGCAGCAGCAGCAAGCCGAAAAGTGCAGGCATGTGAGGGATCTAGAGGTTGACAGCATGTCTTCTTAACGGGAGTCCAGGTGGCCATCTCCACAAATGGACTTTTCAGAATCCTTGGGTGGCACCGTAGTCGGAAACCAATTCTGGTTATCGCTTCTCGGCCTTTTGGCTAAGATCAAGTGTAGTATCTTTCGAAAAGGCGGTTTTGGATGTTGGCCGCCCTAGTAGATTGATACATTATGCACACTGGGGTTTAGGCGCTTGTTAGTACGCCAGGTGGCTAATATAGTCATCTGGTGGAAAGCATGGCCCCCCAGGATCGACGCCATTGGGCCGGGGAAGATCGAAAGCCCGAAGTGTGAAGTGCCCTAGGAGTGGTGACCCTGGGGTGCCTTAACTCACTGGGATTGGGAACCCCACTTGAGTTTATGGCACATTTGCACAAGCACTTCAAATTTTCTTTCTTTGCACACACCCTTATTCCGGGCCTTCTGGCCTTAGGATGGGGAATTTTTCAATTCCCGGTCGAAGGTCCGGGCAGTATTATACTGTGAAACCTTCACTATTTATTTAATTTTTTTGTCACTGTGTGTCCACTTTTTCACGTGTGTCCACATCCTTACTAGGATTTTGTCGGGATGCGGTTCCCTTACGGGTTCCTCTCTTGGCAGGTCTAGGGGGGGAGTGTGTGGCCATCAGGTTCCGCTCCCCCCTGAACCCCCCTGGCTCTCCTCTTTCGGGAGGAGAGCGTTGTTGGCTCCCCTCTTCTGGGAGGGGAGCACAGTCTTTGGCTCCCAGTGCCTTGCTCGGGTGAGAACTCGGGCAGGTGCTGGGGGTAGGATTGGGTTGCCTCTGGCTCTGGCTGGAGGTGGCTATTTGTCCCTGTTCCTCGCTGTGGCCTTCTGGCTCGGAGGGACGGGGAATGGTTTGGGGGACCCTTCTCCTTTTGGAGAGGGTTTCAAGAAGACCAGCATCCTAGTGCACTTTTTTTGTGGCACTTGTCAATTTTTAAGCGCACTCGGGTTTTGTACACGAATTCGGGCTTTCGATAAAAAGAAAAAAATCTGTTCTTATCAGTTTAATATCTGATACGTCCCCTATCTGGGGACCATATATTAAATGGATTTTTAGAACAGGGAGATGGAAAAAGAGCTTGCTCTGTCCACTCCACGCAGTGACCTGGTATTGCAGTATCTCCAGGACCGGTGCACCCCTTCTTTAATGCAGTTTCTAAAATCAGAAAGAATTGAATTCAATGCTTTTTGTTCATTTTGCTTGTTTGTCGGATTTTGGGATGGACTCTTTGGCTTTGCTTTTCTTCTCCTCATTGGATTTTTCATGTTAAAAGTTGCAGAAGCCAGATGACAAGCTCATTTTGGTTCAACTTCAGCAACTGTGCATTGCATTGCCATGTAATGTAATGTAATGCAATGCTATCTATCTAGCTCTCCCTCTATACTTCCTTTTGGATAAACAGACATATTAGGCAAGCATTTTGGAGCTTTCACCTAAATAACTACAGGTGGTGAGATAAGCTGCACAATATAATTGACCTTTCAGTATATTGTTGCACACACACCATCTATTTAGCAAATGCCCTTGTTATCAACAGCAGCCTTTTAAACTCACCTGAGCTAACAGGTATGTGAGCTGGTTACTCTGCTGCGCTTAAAATTTCTTTTTTGGTTTGCTACAATGCCTTTTCTGAAACGTTGTCTCCCTCTGCTGGAACACTGACTTCTTTCATTTAATGCCTGCAGACTATAAAAGAGAAACCAACCCAAAAAGTTTGGTTGATTAGTCTGTGGCATTCTTTTAAACTGTTGCTTATGGCGGTCTCTGTGAGCTTCTCAGTGACATTCAGCCATCCAGGTATCCCGCCTGCAGTAGACGGAATGTGGCAATGGAACGCTGGCTGCGCGTGTCATAATAGGCTCTGAGCCTTTATATACCTGCGCACAGCAGCAGCCACCTTCAGTCTGCTGTTGGACAGCCAGCAGCAGCAGCAGCAGGAGAGGTAATTAATCAGCAACCCTCCTGCTAAGGGTAGACAGCTGCTCGTTCCACCCCCCCCCCGCCTTAATTGGTTCTCCTCCCTTCCAACGGTGTTGAGGCGGGTGGGAACAGCCAGGGGTTGAGGGTACTGTGCTAAAAGAGGTGGAGTTATGCAGATCTAAAACGCGTGGATTGCAGCAGCAGCAAGCCGAAAAGTGCAGGCATGTGAGGGATCTAGAGGTTGACAGCATGTCTTCTTAACGGGAGTCCAGGTGGCCATCTCCACAAATGGACTTTTCAGAATCCTTGGGTGGCACCGTAGTCGGAAACCAATTCTGGTTATCGCTTCTCGGCCTTTTGGCTAAGATCAAGTGTAGTATCTGTTCTTATCAGTTTAATATCTGATACGTCCCCTATCTGGGGACCATATATTAAATGGATTTTTAGAACAGGGAGATGGAAAAAGAGCTTGCTCTGTCCACTCCACGCATTGACCTGGTATTGCAGTATCTCCAGGACCGGTGCACCCCTTCTTTAATGCAGTTTCTAAAATCAGAAAGAATTGAATTCAATGCTTTTTGTTCATTTTGCTTGTTTGTCGGATTTTGGGATGGACTCTTTGGCTTTGCTTTTCTTCTCCTCATTGGATTTTTCATGTTAAAAGTTGCAGAAGCCAGATGACAAGCTCATTTTGGTTCAACTTCAGCAACTGTGCATTGCATTGCCATGTAATGTAATGTAATGCAATGCTATCTATCTAGCTCTCCCTCTATACTTCCTTTTGGATAAACAGACATATTAGGCAAGCATTTTGGAGCTTTCACCTAAATAACTACAGGTGGTAAGATAAGCTGCACAATATAATTGACCTTTCAGTATATTGTTGCACACACACCATCTATTTAGCAAATGCCCTTGTTATCAACAGCAGCCTTTTAAACTCACCTGAGCTAACAGGTATGTGAGCTGGTTACTCTGCTGCGCTTAAAATTTCTTTTTTGGTTTGCTACAATGCCTTTTCTGAAACGTTGTCTCCCTCTGCTGGAACACTGACTTCTTTCATTTAATGCCTGCAGACTATAAAAGAGAAACCAACCCAAAAAGTTTGGTTGATTAGTCTGTGGCATTCTTTTAAACTGTTGCTTATGGCGGTCTCTGTGAGCTTCTCAGTGACATTCAGCCATCCAGGTATCCCGCCTGCAGTAGACGGAATGTGGCAATGGAACGCTGGCTGCGCGTGTCATAATAGGCTCTGAGCCTTTATATACCTGCGCACAGCAGCAGCCACCTTCAGTCTGCTGCTGGACAGCCAGCAGCAGCAGCAGCAGGAGAGGTAATTAATCAGCAACCCTCCTGCTAAGGGTAGACAGCTGCTCGTTCCCCCCCCCCCCCCCCCCGCCTTAATTGGTTCTCCTCCCTTCCAACGGTGTTGAGGCGGGTGGGAACAGCCGGGGGTTGAGGGTACTGTGCTAAAAGAGGTGGAGTTATGCAGATCTAAAACGCGTGGATTGCAGCAGCAGCAAGCCGAAAAGTGCAGGCATGTGAGGGATCTAGAGGTTGACAGCATGTCTTCTTAACGGGAGTCCAGGTGGCCATCTGCACAAACGGACTTTTCAGAATCCTTGGGTGGCACCGTAGTCGGAAACCAATTCTGGTTATCGCTTCTCGGCCTTTTGGCTAAGATCAAGTGTAGTATCTGTTCTTATCAGTTTAATATCTGATACGTCCCCTATCTGGGGACCATATATTAAATGGATTTTTAGAACAGGGAGATGGAAAAAGAGCTTGCTCTGTCCACTCCACGCATTGACCTGGTATTGCAGTATCTCCAGGACCGGTGCACCCCTTCTTTAATGCAGTTTCTAAAATCAGAAAGAATTGAATTCAATGCTTTTTGTTCATTTTGCTTGTTTGTCGGATTTTGGGATGGACTCTTTGGCTTTGCTTTTCTTCTCCTCATTGGATTTTTCATGTTAAAAGTTGCAGAAGCCAGATGACAAGCTCATTTTGGTTCAACTTCAGCAACTGTGCATTGCATTGCCATGTAATGTAATGTAATGCAATGCTATCTATCTAGCTCTCCCTCTATACTTCCTTTTGGATAAACAGACATATTAGGCAAGCATTTTGGAGCTTTCACCTAAATAACTACAGGTGGTGAGATAAGCTGCACAATATAATTGACCTTTCAGTATATTGTTGCACACACACCATCTATTTAGCAAATGCCCTTGTTATCAACAGCAGCCTTTTAAACTCACCTGAGCTAACAGGTATGTGAGCTGGTTACTCTGCTGCGCTTAAAATTTCTTTTTTGGTTTGCTACAATGCCTTTTCTGAAACGTTGTCTCCCTCTGCTGGAACACTGACTTCTTTCATTTAATGCCTGCAGACTATAAAAGAGAAACCAACCCAAAAAGTTTGGTTGATTAGTCTGTGGCATTCTTTTAAACTGTTGCTTATGGCGGTCTCTGTGAGCTTCTCAGTGACATTCAGCCATCCAGGTATCCCGCCTGCAGTAGACGGAATGTGGCAATGGAACGCTGGCTGCGCGTGTCATAATATGCTCTGAGCCTTTATATACCTGCGCACAGCAGCAGCCACCTTCAGTCTGCTGCTGGACAGCCAGCAGCAGCAGCAGCAGGAGAGGTAATTAATCAGCAACCCTCCTGCTAAGGGTAGACAGCTGCTCATTCCACCCCCCCCCCGCCTTAATTGGTTCTCCTCCCTTCCAACGGTGTTGAGGCGGGTGGGAACAGCCGGGGGTTGAGGGTACTGTGCTAAAAGAGGTGGAGTTATGCAGATCTAAAACGCGTGGATTGCAGCAGCAGCAAGCCGAAAAGTGCAGGCATGTGAGGGATCTAGAGGTTGACAGCATGTCTTCTTAACGGGAGTCCAGGTGGCCATCTCCACAAATGGACTTTTCAGAATCCTTGGGTGGCATCGTAGTCGGAAACCAATTCTGGTTATCGCTTCTCGGCCTTTTGGCTAAGATCAAGTGTAGTATCTGTTCTTATCAGTTTAATATCTGATACGTCCCCTATCTGGGGACCATATATTAAATGGATTTTTAGAACAGGGAGATGGAAAAAGAGCTTGCTCTGTCCACTCCACGCATTGACCTGGTATTGCAGTATCTCCAGGACCGGTGCACCCCTTCTTTAATGCAGTTTCTAAAATCAGAAAGAATTGAATTCAATGCTTTTTGTTCATTTTGCTTGTTTGTCGGATTTTGGGATGGACTCTTTGGCTTTGCTTTTCTTCTCCTCATTGGATTTTTCATGTTAAAAGTTGCAGAAGCCAGATGACAAGCTCATTTTGGTTCAACTTCAGCAACTGTGCATTGCATTGCCATGTAATGTAATGTAATGCAATGCTATCTATCTAGCTCTCCCTCTATACTTCCTTTTGGATAAACAGACATATTAGGCAAGCATTTTGGAGCTTTCACCTAAATAACTACAGGTGGTGAGATAAGCTGCACAATATAATTGACCTTTCAGTATATTGTTGCACACACACCATCTATTTAGCAAATGCCCTTGTTATCAACAGCAGCCTTTTAAACTCACCTGAGCTAACAGGTATGTGAGCTGGTTACTCTGCTGCGCTTAAAATTTCTTTTTTGGTTTGCTACAATGCCTTTTCTGAAACGTTGTCTCCCTCTGCTGGAACACTGACTTCTTTCATTTAATGCCTGCAGACTATAAAAGAGAAACCAACCCAAAAAGTTTGGTTGATTAGTCTGTGGCATTCTTTTAAACTGTTGCTTATGGCGGTCTCTGTGAGCTTCTCAGTGACATTCAGCCATCCAGGTATCCCGCCTGCAGTAGACGGAATGTGGCAATGGAACGCTGGCTGCGCGTGTCATAATAGGCTCTGAGCCTTTATATACCTGCGCACAGCAGCAGCCACCTTCAGTCTGCTGCTGGACAGCCAGCAGCAGCAGCAGCAGGAGAGGTAATTAATCAGCAACCCTCCTGCTAAGGGTAGACAGCTGCTCGTTCCACCCCCCCCCGCCTTAATTGGTTCTCCTCCCTTCCAACGATGTTGAGGCGGGTGGGAACAGCCGGGGGTTGAGGGTACTGTGCTAAAAGAGGTGGAGTTATGCAGATCTAAAACGCGTGGATTGCAGCAGCAGCAAGCCGAAAAGTGCAGGCATGTGAGGGATCTAGAGGTTGACAGCATGTCTTCTTAACGGGAGTCCAGGTGGCCATCTCCACAAATGGACTTTTCAGAATCCTTGGGTGGCACCGTAGTCGGAAACCAATTCTGGTTATCGCTTCTCGGCCTTTTGGCTAAGATCAAGTGTAGTATCTGTTCTTATCAGTTTAATATCTGATACGTCCCCTATCTGGGGACCATATATTAAATGGATTTTTAGAACAGGGAGATGGAAAAAGAGCTTGCTCTGTCCACTCCACGCATTGACCTGGTATTGCAGTATCTCCAGGACCCGTGCACCCCTTCTTTAATGCAGTTTCTAAAATCAGAAAGAATTGAATTCAATGCTTTTTGTTCATTTTGCTTGTTTGTCGGATTTTGGGATGGACTCTTTGGCTTTGCTTTTCTTCTCCTCATTGGATTTTTCATGTTAAAAGTTGCAGAAGCCAGATGACAAGCTCATTTTGGTTCAACTTCAGCAACTGTGCATTGCATTGCCATGTAATGTAATGTAATGCAATGCTATCTAT
This sequence comes from Phyllobates terribilis, assembly GCF_046119375.1. Taxonomy (NCBI): domain Eukaryota; kingdom Metazoa; phylum Chordata; class Amphibia; order Anura; family Dendrobatidae; genus Phyllobates; species Phyllobates terribilis. Next base: position 7,278,102 of record NW_027362800.1, on the reverse strand, counting down.
CTAGCTCTCCCTCTATACTTCCTTTTGGATAAACAGACATATTAGGCAAGCATTTTGGAGCTTTCACCTAAATAACTACAGGTGGTGAGATAAGCTGCACAATATAATTGACCTTTCAGTATATTGTTGCACACACACCATCTATTTAGCAAATGCCCTTGTTATCAACAGCAGCCTTTTAAACTCACCTGAGCTAACAGGTATGTGAGCTGGTTACTCTGCTGCGCTTAAAATTTCTTTTTTGGTTTGCTACAATGCCTTTTCTGAAACGTTGTCTCCCTCTGCTGGAACACTGACTTCTTTCATTTAATGCCTGCAGACTATAAAAGAGAAACCAACCCAAAAAGTTTGGTTGATTAGTCTGTGGCATTCTTTTAAACTGTTGCTTATGGCGGTCTCTGTGAGCTTCTCAGTGACATTCAGCCATCCAGGTATCCCGCCTGCAGTAGACGGAATGTGGCAATGGAACGCTGGCTGCGCGTGTCATAATAGGCTCTGAGCCTTTATATACCTGCGCACAGCAGCAGCCACCTTCAGTCTGCTGCTGGACAGCCAGCAGCAGCAGCAGCAGGAGAGGTAATTAATCAGCAACCCTCCTGCTAAGGGTAGACAGCTGCTCGTTCCACCCCCCCCCGCCTTAATTGGTTCTCCTCCCTTCCAACGATGTTGAGGCGGGTGGGAACAGCCGGGGGTTGAGGGTACTGTGCTAAAAGAGGTGGAGTTATGCAGATCTAAAACGCGTGGATTGCAGCAGCAGCAAGCCGAAAAGTGCAGGCATGTGAGGGATCTAGAGGTTGACAGCATGTCTTCTTAACGGGAGTCCAGGTGGCCATCTCCACAAATGGACTTTTCAGAATCCTTGGGTGGCACCGTAGTCGGAAACCAATTCTGGTTATCGCTTCTCGGCCTTTTGGCTAAGATCAAGTGTAGTATCTGTTCTTATCAGTTTAATATCTGATACGTCCCCTATCTGGGGACCATATATTAAATGGATTTTTAGAACAGGGAGATGGAAAAAGAGCTTGCTCTGTCCACTCCACGCATTGACCTGGTATTGCAGTATCTCCAGGACCGGTGCACCCCTTCTTTAATGCAGTTTCTAAAATCAGAAAGAATTGAATTCAATGCTTTTTGTTCATTTTGCTTGTTTGTCGGATTTTGGGATGGACTCTTTGGCTTTGCTTTTCTTCTCCTCATTGGATTTTTCATGTTAAAAGTTGCAGAAGCCAGATGACAAGCTCATTTTGGTTCAACTTCAGCAACTGTGCATTGCATTGCCATGTAATGTAATGTAATGCAATGCTATCTATCTAGCTCTCCCTCTATACTTCCTTTTGGATAAACAGACATATTAGGCAAGCATTTTGGAGCTTTCACCTAAATAACTACAGGTGGTGAGATAAGCTGCACAATATAATTGACCTTTCAGTATATTGTTGCACACACACCATCTATTTAGCAAATGCCCTTGTTATCAACAGCAGCCTTTTAAACTCACCTGAGCTAACAGGTATGTGAGCTGGTTACTCTGCTGCGCTTAAAATTTCTTTTTTGGTTTGCTACAATGCCTTTTCTGAAACGTTGTCTCCCTCTGCTGGAACACTGACTTCTTTCATTTAATGCCTGCAGACTATAAAAGAGAAACCAACCCAAAAAGTTTGGTTGATTAGTCTGTGGCATTCTTTTAAACTGTTGCTTATGGCGGTCTCTGTGAGCTTCTCAGTGACATTCAGCCATCCAGGTATCCCGCCTGCAGTAGACGGAATGTGGCAATGGAACGCTGGCTGCGCGTGTCATAATAGGCTCTGAGCCTTTATATACCTGCGCACAGCAGCAGCCACCTTCAGTCTGCTGCTGGACAGCCAGCAGCAGCAGCAGGAGAGGTAATTAATCAGCAACCCTCCTGCTAAGGGTAGACAGCTGCTCGTTCCACCCCCCCCCCCGCCTTAATTGGTTCTCCTCCCTTCCAACGGTGTTGAGGCGGGTGGGAACAGCCAGGGGTTGAGGGTACTGTGCTAAAAGAGGTGGAGTTATGCAGATCTAAAACGCGTGGATTGCAGCAGCAGCAAGCCGAAAAGTGCAGGCATGTGAGGGATCTAGAGGTTGACAGCATGTCTTCTTAACGGGAGTCCAGGTGGCCATCTCCACAAATGGACTTTTCAGAATCCTTGGGTGGCACCGTAGTCGGAAACCAATTCTGGTTATCGCTTCTCGGCCTTTTGGCTAAGATCAAGTGTAGTATCTGTTCTTATCAGTTTAATATCTGATACGTCCCCTATCTGGGGACCATATATTAAATGGATTTTTAGAACAGGGAGATGGAAAAAGAGCTTGCTCTGTCCACTCCACGCATTGACCTGGTATTGCAGTATCTCCAGGACCGGTGCACCCCTTCTTTAATGCAGTTTCTAAAATCAGAAAGAATTGAATTCAATGCTTTTTGTTCATTTTGCTTGTTTGTCGGATTTTGGGATGGACTCTTTGGCTTTGCTTTTCTTCTCCTCATTGGATTTTTCATGTTAAAAGTTGCAGAAGCCAGATGACAAGCTCATTTTGGTTCAACTTCAGCAACTGTGCATTGCATTGCCATGTAATGTAATGTAATGCAATGCTATCTATCTAGCTCTCCCTCTATACTTCCTTTTGGATAAACAGACATATTAGGCAAGCATTTTGGAGCTTTCACCTAAATAACTACAGGTGGTGAGATAAGCTGCACAATATAATTGACCTTTCAGTATATTGTTGCACACACACCATCTATTTAGCAAATGCCCTTGTTATCAACAGCAGCCTTTTAAACTCACCTGAGCTAACAGGTATGTGAGCTGGTTACTCTGCTGCGCTTAAAATTTCTTTTTTGGTTTGCTACAATGCCTTTTCTGAAACGTTGTCTCCCTCTGCTGGAACACTGACTTCTTTCATTTAATGCCTGCAGACTATAAAAGAGAAACCAACCCAAAAAGTTTGGTTGATTAGTTTGTGGCATTCTTTTAAACTGTTGCTTATGGCGGTCTCTGTGAGCTTCTCAGTGACATTCAGCCATCCAGGTATCCCGCCTGCAGTAGACGGAATGTGGCAATGGAACGCTGGCTGCGCGTGTCATAATAGGCTCTGAGCCTTTATATACCTGTGCACAGCAGCAGCCACCTTCAGTCTGCTGCTGGACAGCCAGCAGCAGCAGCAGGAGAGGTAATTAATCAGCAACCCTCCTGCTAAGGGTAGACAGCTGCTCGTTCCACCCCCCCCCCGCCTTAATTGGTTCTCCTCCCTTCCAACGGTGTTGAGGCGGGTGGGAACAGCCGGGGGTTGAGGGTACTGTGCTAAAAGAGGTGGAGTTATGCAGATCTAAAACGCGTGGATTGCAGCAGCAGCAAGCCGAAAAGTGCAGGCATGTGAGGGATCTAGAGGTTGACAGCATGTCTTCTTAACGGGAGTCCAGGTGGCCATCTCCACAAATGGACTTTTCAGAATCCTTGGGTGGCACCGTAGTCGGAAACCAATTCTGGTTATCGCTTCTCGGCCTTTTGGCTAAGATCAAGTGTAGTATCTGTTCTTATCAGTTTAATATCTGATACGTCCCCTATCTGGGGACCATATATTAAATGGATTTTTAGAACAGGGAGATGGAAAAAGAGCTTGCTCTGTCCACTCCACGCATTGACCTGGTATTGCAGTATCTCCAGGACCGGTGCACCCCTTCTTTAATGCAGTTTCTAAAATCAGAAAGAATTGAATTCAATGCTTTTTGTTCATTTTGCTTGTTTGTCGGATTTTGGGATGGACTCTTTGGCTTTGCTTTTCTTCTCCTCATTGGATTTTTCATGTTAAAAGTTGCAGAAGCCAGATGACAAGCTCATTTTGGTTCAACTTCAGCAACTGTGCATTGCATTGCCATGTAATGTAATGTAATGCAATGCTATCTATCTAGCTCTCCCTCTATACTTCCTTTTGGATAAACAGACATATTAGGCAAGCATTTTGGAGCTTTCACCTAAATAACTACAGGTGGTGAGATAAGCTGCACAATATAATTGACCTTTCAGTATATTGTTGCACACACACCATCTATTTAGCAAATGCCCTTGTTATCAACAGCAGCCTTTTAAACTCACCTGAGCTAACAGGTATGTGAGCTGGTTACTCTGCTGCGCTTAAAATTTCTTTTTTGATTTGCTACAATGCCTTTTCTGAAACGTTGTCTCCCTCTGCTGGAACACTGACTTCTTTCATTTAATGCCTGCAGACTATAAAAGAGAAACCAACCCAAAAAGTTTGGTTGATTAGTCTGTGGCATTCTTTTAAACTGTTGCTTATGGCGGTCTCTGTGAGCTTCTCAGTGACATTCAGCCATCCAGGTATCCCGCCTGCAGTAGACGGAATGTGGCAATGGAACGCTGGCTGCGCGTGTCATAATAGGCTCTGAGCCTTTATATACCTGCGCACAGCAGCAGCCACCTTCAGTCTGCTGCTGGACAGCCAGCAGCAGCAGCAGCAGGAGAGGTAATTAATCAGCAACCCTCCTGCTAAGGGTAGACAGCTGCTCGTTCCACCCCCCCCCCCCCGCCTTAATTGGTTCTCCTCCCTTCCAACGGTGTTGAGGCGGGTGGGAACAGCCGGGGGTTGAGGGTACTGTGCTAAAAGAGGTGGAGTTATGCAGATCTAAAACGCGTGGATTGCAGCAGCAGCAAGCCGAAAAGTGCAGGCATGTGAGGGATCTAGAGGTTGACAGCATGTCTTCTTAACGGGAGTCCAGGTGGCCATCTCCACAAATGGACTTTTCAGAATCCTTGGGTGGCACCGTAGTCGGAAACCAATTCTGGTTATCGCTTCTCGGCCTTTTGGCTAAGATCAAGTGTAGTATCTGTTCTTATCAGTTTAATATCTGATACGTCCCCTATCTGGGGACCATATATTAAATGGATTTTTAGAACAGGGAGATGGAAAAAGAGCTTGCTCTGTCCACTCCACGCATTGACCTGGTATTGCAGTATCTCCAGCACCGGTGCACCCCTTCTTTAATGCAGTTTCTAAAATCAGAAAGAATTGAATTCAATGCTTTTTGTTCATTTTGCTTGTTTGTCGGATTTTGGGATGGACTCTTTGGCTTTGCTTTTCTTCTCCTCATTGGATTTTTCATGTTAAAAGTTGCAGAAGCCAGATGACAAGCTCATTTTGGTTCAACTTCAGCAACTGTGCATTGCATTGCCATGTAATGTAATGTAATGCAATGCTATCTATCTAGCTCTCCCTCTATACTTCCTTTTGGATAAACAGACATATTAGGCAAGCATTTTGGAGCTTTCACCTAAATAACTACAGGTGGTGAGATAAGCTGCACAATATAATTGACCTTTCAGTATATTGTTGCACACACACCATCTATTTAGCAAATGCCCTTGTTATCAACAGCAGCCTTTTAAACTCACCTGAGCTAACAGGTATGTGAGCTGGTTACTCTGCTGCGCTTAAAATTTCTTTTTTGGTTTGCTACAATGCCTTTTCTGAAACGTTGTCTCCCTCTGCTGGAACACTGACTTCTTTCATTTAATGCCTGCAGACTATAAAAGAGAAACCAACCCAAAAAGTTTGGTTGATTAGTCTGTGGCATTCTTTTAAACTGTTGCTTATGGCGGTCTCTGTGAGCTTCTCAGTGACATTCAGCCATCCAGGTATCCCGCCTGCAGTAGACGGAATGTGGCAATGGAACGCTGGCTGCGCGTGTCATAATAGGCTCTGAGCCTTTATATACCTGCGCACAGCAGCAGCCACCTTCAGTCTGCTGCTGGACAGCCAGCAGCAGCAGCAGCAGGAGAGGTAATTAATCAGCAACCCTCCTGCTAAGGGTAGACAGCTGCTCGTTCCACCCCCCCCCCCGCCTTAATTGGTTCTCCTCCCTTCCAACGGTGTTGAGGCGGGTGGGAACAGCCGGGGGTTGAGGGTACTGTGCTAAAAGAGGTGGAGTTATGCAGATCTAAAACGCGTGGATTGCAGCAGCAGCAAGCCGAAAAGTGCAGGCATGTGAGGGATCTAGAGGTTGACAGCATGTCTTCTTAACGGGAGTCCAGGTGGCCATCTCCACAAATGGACTTTTCAGAATCCTTGGGTGGCACCGTAGTCGGAAACCAATTCTGGTTATCGCTTCTCGGCCTTTTGGCTAAGATCAAGTGTAGTATCTGTTCTTATCAGTTTAATATCTGATACGTCCCCTATCTGGGGACCATATATTAAATGGATTTTTAGAACAGGGAGATGGAAAAAGAGCTTGCTCTGTCCACTCCACGCATTGACCTGGTATTGCAGTATCTCCAGGACCGGTGCACCCCTTCTTTAATGCAGTTTCTAAAATCAGAAAGAATTGAATTCAATGCTTTTTGTTCATTTTGCTTGTTTGTCGGATTTTGGGATGGACTCTTTGGCTTTGCTTTTCTTCTCCTCATTGGATTTTTCATGTTAAAAGTTGCAGAAGCCAGATGACAAGCTCATTTTGGTTCAACTTCAGCAACTGTGCATTGCATTGCCATGTAATGTAATGTAATGCAATGCTATCTATCTAGCTCTCCCTCTATACTTCCTTTTGGATAAACAGACATATTAGGCAAGCATTTTGGAGCTTTCACCTAAATAACTACAGGTGGTGAGATAAGCTGCACAATATAATTGACCTTTCAGTATATTGTTGCACACACACCATCTATTTAGCAAATGCCCTTGTTATCAACAGCAGCCTTTTAAACTCACCTGAGCTAACAGGTATGTGAGCTGGTTACTCTGCTGCGCTTAAAATTTATTTTTTGGTTTGCTACAATGCCTTTTCTGAAACGTTGTCTCCCTCTGCTGGAACACTGACTTCTTTCATTTAATGCCTGCAGACTATAAAAGAGAAACCAACCCAAAAAGTTTGGTTGATTAGTCTGTGGCATTCTTTTAAACTGTTGCTTATGGCGGTCTCTGTGAGCTTCTCAGTGACATTCAGCCATCCAGGTATCCCGCCTGCAGTAGACTGAATGTGGCAATGGAACGCTGGCTGCGCGTGTCATAATAGGCTCTGAGCCTTTATATACCTGCGCACAGCAGCAGCCACCTTCAGTCTGCTGCTGGACAGCCAGCAGCAGCAGCAGCAGGAGAGGTAATTAATCAGCAACCCTCCTGCTAAGGGTAGACAGCTGCTCGTTCCACCCCCCCCCCCCCGCCTTAATTGGTTCTCCTCCCTTCCAACGGTGTTGAGGCGGGTGGGAACAGCCGGGGGTTGAGGGTACTGTGCTAAAAGAGGTGGAGTTATGCAGATCTAAAACGCGTGGATTGCAGCAGCAGCAAGCCGAAAAGTGCAGGCATGTGAGGGATCTAGAGGTTGACAGCATGTCTTCTTAACGGGAGTCCAGGTGGCCATCTCCACAAATGGACTTTTCAGAATCCTTGGGTGGCACCGTAGTCGGAAACCAATTCTGGTTATCGCTTCTCGGCCTTTTGGCTAAGATCAAGTGTAGTATCTGTTCTTATCAGTTTAATATCTGATACGTCCCCTATCTGGGGACCATATATTAAATGGATTTTTAGAACAGGGAGATGGAAAAAGAGCTTGCTCTGTCCACTCCACGCATTGACCTGGTATTGCAGTATCTCCAGGACCGGTGCACCCCTTCTTTAATGCAGTTTCTAAAATCAGAAAGAATTGAATTCAATGCTTTTTGTTCATTTTGCTTGTTTGTCGGATTTTGGGATGGACTCTTTGGCTTTGCTTTTCTTCTCCTCATTGGATTTTTCATGTTAAAAGTTGCAGAAGCCAGATGACAAGCTCATTTTGGTTCAACTTCAGCAACTGTGCATTGCATTGCCATGTAATGTAATGTAATGCAATGCTATCTATCTAGCTCTCCCTCTATACTTCCTTTTGGATAAACAGACATATTAGGCAAGCATTTTGGAGCTTTCACCTAAATAACTACAGGTGGTGAGATAAGCTGCACAATATAATTGACCTTTCAGTATATTGTTGCACACACACCATCTATTTAGCAAATGCCCTTGTTATCAACAGCAGCCTTTTAAACTCACCTTAGCTAACAGGTATGTGAGCTGGTTACTCTGCTGCGCTTAAAATTTCTTTTTTGGTTTGCTACAATGCCTTTTCTGAAACGTTGTCTCCCTCTGCTGGAACACTGACTTCTTTCATTTAATGCCTGCAGACTATAAAAGAGAAACCAACCCAAAAAGTTTGGTTGATTAGTCTGTGGCATTCTTTTAAACTGTTGCTTATGGCGGTCTCTGTGAGCTTCTCAGTGACATTCAGCCATCCAGGTATCCCGCCTGCAGTAGACGGAATGTGGCAATGGAACGCTGGCTGCGCGTGTCATAATAGGCTCTGAGCCTTTATATACCTGCGCACAGCAGCAGCCACCTTCAGTCTGCTGCTGGACAGCCAGCAGCAGCAGCAGCAGGAGAGGTAATTAATCAGCAACCCTCCTGCTAAGGGTAGACAGCTGCTCGTTCCACCCCCCCCCCCGCCTTAATTGGTTCTCCTCCCTTCCAACGGTGTTGAGGCGGGTGGGAACAGCCGGGGGTTGAGGGTACTGTGCTAAAAGAGGTGGAGTTATGCAGATCTAAAACGCGTGGATTGCAGCAGCAGCAAGCCGAAAAGTGCAGGCATGTGAGGGATCTAGAGGTTGACAGCATGTCTTCTTAACGGGAGTCCAGGTGGCCATCTCCACAAATGGACTTTTCAGAATCCTTGGGTGGCATCGTAGTCGGAAACCAATTCTGGTTATCGCTTCTCGGCCTTTTGGCTAAGATCAAGTGTAGTATCTGTTCTTATCAGTTTAATATCTGATACGTCCCCTATCTGGGGACCATATATTAAATGGATTTTTAGAACAGGGAGATGGAAAAAGAGCTTGCTCTGTCCACTCCACGCATTGACCTGGTATTGCAGTATCTCCAGGACCGGTGCACCCCTTCTTTAATGCAGTTTCTAAAATCAGAAAGAATTGAATTCAATGCTTTTTGTTCATTTTGCTTGTTTGTCGGATTTTGGGATGGACTCTTTGGCTTTGCTTTTCTTCTCCTCATTGGATTTTTCATGTTAAAAGTTGCAGAAGCCAGATGACAAGCTCATTTTGGTTCAACTTCAGCAACTGTGCATTGCATTGCCATGTAATGTAATGTAATGCAATGCTATCTATCTAGCTCTCCCTCTATACTTCCTTTTGGATAAACAGACATATTAGGCAAGCATTTTGGAGCTTTCACCTAAATAACTACAGGTGGTGAGATAAGCTGCACAATACAATTGACCTTTCAGTATATTGTTGCACACACACCATCTATTTAGCAAATGCCCTTGTTATCAACAGCAGCCTTTTAAACTCACCTGAGCTAACAGGTATGTGAGCTGGTTACTCTGCTGCGCTTAAAATTTCTTTTTTGGTTTGCTACAATGCCTTTTCTGAAACGTTGTCTCCCTCTGCTGGAACACTGACTTCTTTCATTTAATGCCTGCAGACTATAAAAGAGAAACCAACCCAAAAAGTTTGGTTGATTAGTCTGTGGCATTCTTTTAAACTGTTGCTTATGGCGGTCTCTGTGAGCTTCTCAGTGACATTCAGCCATCCAGGTATCCCGCCTGCAGTAGACTGAATGTGGCAATGGAACGCTGGCTGCGCGTGTCATAATAGGCTCTGAGCCTTTATATACCTGCGCACAGCAGCAGCCACCTTCAGTCTGCTGCTGGACAGCCAGCAGCAGCAGCAGCAGGAGAGGTAATTAATCAGCAACCCTCCTGCTAAGGGTAGACAGCTGCTCGTTCCACCCCCCCCCCCCCGCCTTAATTGGTTCTCCTCCCTTCCAACGGTGTTGAGGCGGGTGGGAACAGCCGGGGGTTGAGGGTACTGTGCTAAAAGAGGTGGAGTTATGCAGATCTAAAACGCGTGGATTGCAGCAGCAGCAAGCCGAAAAGTGCAGGCATGTGAGGGATCTAGAGGTTGACAGCATGTCTTCTTAACGGGAGTCCAGGTGGCCATCTCCACAAATGGACTTTTCAGAATCCTTGGGTGGCACCGTAGTCGGAAACCAATTCTGGTTATCGCTTCTCGGCCTTTTGGCTAAGATCAAGTGTAGTATCTGTTCTTATCAGTTTAATATCTGATACGTCCCCTATCTGGGGACCATATATTAAATGGATTTTTAGAACAGGGAGATGGAAAAAGAGCTTGCTCTGTCCACTCCACGCATTGACCTGGTATTGCAGTATCTCCAGGACCGGTGCACCCCTTCTTTAATGCAGTTTCTAAAATCAGAAAGAATTGAATTCAATGCTTTTTGTTCATTTTGCTTGTTTGTCGGATTTTGGGATGGACTCTTTGGCTTTGCTTTTCTTCTCCTCATTGGATTTTTCATGTTAAAAGTTGCAGAAGCCAGATGACAAGCTCATTTTGGTTCAACTTCAGCAACTGTGCATTGCATTGCCATGTAATGTAATGTAATGCAATGCTATCTATCTAGCTCTCCCTCTATACTTCCTTTTGGATAAACAGACATATTAGGCAAGCATTTTGGAGCTTTCACCTAAATAACTACAGGTGGTGAGATAAGCTGCACAATATAATTGACCTTTCAGTATATTGTTGCACACACACCATCTATTTAGCAAATGCCCTTGTTATCAACAGCAGCCTTTTAAACTCACCTTAGCTAACAGGTATGTGAGCTGGTTACTCTGCTGCGCTTAAAATTTCTTTTTTGGTTTGCTACAATGCCTTTTCTGAAACGTTGTCTCCCTCTGCTGGAACACTGACTTCTTTCATTTAATGCCTGCAGACTATAAAAGAGAAACCAACCCAAAAAGTTTGGTTGATTAGTCTGTGGCATTCTTTTAAACTGTTGCTTATGGCGGTCTCTGTGAGCTTCTCAGTGACATTCAGCCATCCAGGTATCCCGCCTGCAGTAGACGGAATGTGGCAATGGAACGCTGGCTGCGCGTGTCATAATAGGCTCTGAGCCTTTATATACCTGCGCACAGCAGCAGCCACCTTCAGTCTGCTGCTGGACAGCCAGCAGCAGCAGCAGCAGGAGAGGTAATTAATCAGCAACCCTCCTGCTAAGGGTAGACAGCTGCTCGTTCCACCCCCCCCCCCGCCTTAATTGGTTCTCCTCCCTTCCAACGGTGTTGAGGCGGGTGGGAACAGCCGGGGGTTGAGGGTACTGTGCTAAAAGAGGTGGAGTTATGCAGATCTAAAACGCGTGGATTGCAGCAGCAGCAAGCCGAAAAGTGCAGGCATGTGAGGGATCTAGAGGTTGACAGCATGTCTTCTTAACGGGAGTCCAGGTGGCCATCTCCACAAATGGACTTTTCAGAATCCTTGGGTGGCATCGTAGTCGGAAACCAATTCTGGTTATCGCTTCTCGGCCTTTTGGCTAAGATCAAGTGTAGTATCTGTTCTTATCAGTTTAATATCTGATACGTCCCCTATCTGGGGACCATATATTAAATGGATTTTTAGAACAGGGAGATGGAAAAAGAGCTTGCTCTGTCCACTCCACGCATTGACCTGGTATTGCAGTATCTCCAGGACCGGTGCACCCCTTCTTTAATGCAGTTTCTAAAATCAGAAAGAATTGAATTCAATGCTTTTTGTTCATTTTGCTTGTTTGTCGGATTTTGGGATGGACTCTTTGGCTTTGCTTTTCTTCTCCTCATTGGATTTTTCATGTTAAAAGTTGCAGAAGCCAGATGACAAGCTCATTTTGGTTCAACTTCAGCAACTGTGCATTGCATTGCCATGTAATGTAATGTAATGCAATGCTATCTATCTAGCTCTCCCTCTATACTTCCTTTTGGATAAACAGACATATTAGGCAAGCATTTTGGAGCTTTCACCTAAATAACTACAGGTGGTGAGATAAGCTGCACAATATAATTGACCTTTCAGTATATTGTTGCACACACACCATCTATTTAGCAAATGCCCTTGTTATCAACAGCAGCCTTTTAAACTCACCTGAGCTAACAGGTATGTGAGCTGGTTACTCTGCTGCGCTTAAAATTTCTTTTTTGGTTTGCTACAATGCCTTTTCTGAAACGTTGTCTCCCTCTGCTGGAACACTGACTTCTTTCATTTAATGCCTGCAGACTATAAAAGAGAAACCAACCCAAAAAGTTTGGTTGATTAGTCTGTGGCATTCTTTTAAACTGTTGCTTATGGCGGTCTCTGTGAGCTTCTCAGTGACATTCAGCCATCCAGGTATCCCGCCTGCAGTAGACGGAATGTGGCAATGGAACGCTGGCTGCGCGTGTCATAATAGGCTCTGAGCCTTTATATACCTGCGCACAGCAGCAGCCACCTTCAGTCTGCTGCTGGACAGCCAGCAGCAGCAGCAGCAGGAGAGGTAATTAATCAGCAACCCTCCTGCTAAGGGTAGACAGCTGCTCGTTCCACCCCCCCCCCCCCGCCTTAATTGGTTCTCCTCCCTTCCAACGGTGTTGAGGCGGGTGGGAACAGCCGGGGGTTGAGGGTACTGTGCTAAAAGAGGTGGAGTTATGCAGATCTAAAACGCATGGATTGCAGCAGCAGCAAGCCGAAAAGTGCAGGCATGTGAGGGATCTAGAGGTTGACAGCATGTCTTCTTAACGGGAGTCCAGGTGGCCATCTCCACAAATGGACTTTTCAGAATCCTTGGGTGGCACCGTAGTCGGAAACCAATTCTGGTTATCGCTTCTCGGCCTTTTGGCTAAGATCAAGTGTAGTATCTGTTCTTATCAGTTTAATATCTGATTAGAGATGAGCGGTGTTCGACTAGAACTGTTCGCCAATCTCAAATTCGAGCTGTTTTGGGCGGTGTTCGAGTTGTTCCACGAACCCGAACGATTTGCAAAAAATTCGGCTGTTCGAGGTTATGTTCGATAACTGTTCGTGCACCAAAAGCGTGTCCTGCATGTCTGGCGCTATTTAGAGCACCAATCATGCAGGGATTGTCTGCCACTCACTGTAATGCCGCAGCTATGGTGGTTGTGGCATTACAGTGATTGCCCAAATCGATGGGAACAGTGCCAACAGTGAAACATGAAAAGCCGGCAATTCATCAGCGGCATACACCGGTACCCGACAATTTAGAACCGAAAGAATAGAGCTTCACACATAGATTAGATAGATATAAACATGTCAGTCACATATATATGAAGTACAGTGACAGTGTTGCTTACTGTACTTGTCATTTAGCGTAAAGGATTTATCAAAAAAAATAATAGTGTTTTCATGCACCGTCTCTTTAAAAAAGCCGGCCGGCAATTCAGCAGCGGTACCCGACAATTTAGAATAGAAAGAATAGAGAATCACACATAGATTAGATAGATAGAAACATGTCAGCCACATATATATGAAGTACAGTGACAGTGTTGCTTACTGTACTTGTCATTTAGCGTAAAGGATTTATCAAAAAAAATAATAGTGTTTTCATGCACCGTCTCTTTAAAAAAGCCGGCGGGCAATTCAGCAGTGGTACCCGACAATTTATAACAGACAGAATAGAGCTTCACACATAGATTAGATAGATAGAAACATGTCAGCCACATATATATGAAGTACAGTGACAGTGTTGCTTACTGTACTTGTCATTTAGTGTAAAGGATTTATCAAAAAAAATAATAGTGTTTTCATGCACCGTCTCTTTAAAAAAGCCGGCCGGCAATTCAGCAGCGGTACCCGACAATTTAGAATAGAAAGAATAGAGAATCACACATAGATTAGATAGATAGAAACATGTCAGCCACATATATATGAAGTACAGTGACAGTGTTGCTTACTGTACTTGTCATTTAGCGTAAAGGATTTATCAAAAAAAATAATAGTGTTTTCATGCACCGTCTCTTTAAAAAAGCCGGCGGGCAATTCAGCAGCGGTACCCGACAATTTATAACAGACAGAATAGAGCTTCACACATAGATTAGATAGATAGAAACATGTCAGTCACATATATATGAAGTACAGTGATAGTGTTGGTTACTGTACTTAGAATCATAGAATCATAGAATGGTAGAGTTGGAAGGGACCTCCTGGGTCATCTGGTCCAACCCCCTGCTCAAAGCAGGATTCACTAAATCATCTCAGACAGATGTCTGTCCAGCCTCTGTTTGAAGACGTCCATTGAAGGGGAACTCACCACCTCTCGTGGCAGCCTGTTCCACTCATTAATCACCCTAACTGTCAAAAAGTTTTTTCTAATATCTAATCTTTGTCTCCTCCCATTTAGTTTCATCCCATTGCTTCTAGTCTTTCCTTGTGCAAATGAGAATAAAGATGATCCTTCTACAATGTGACAGCCCTTGACATATTTGTAGACAGCTATTAAGTCTCCTCTCAGTCTTCTTTTTTGCAAGCTAAACATTCCCAAATCCTGCAACCGTTCCTCATAGGACATGGTTTGCAGACCAGTCACCATTCTGGTCGCTCTTCTCTGAACTTGCTCCAGTTTGTCTATGTCTTTTTTAAAATGTGGTGCCCAAAACTGTACACAGTATTCCAGATGAGGTCTGACCAAAGAGGAGTAAAGACCAATAATGACTTCACGTGATCTAGACTGTATGCTTCTGTTAATACATCCCAGAATTGTATTTGCCTTTTTTGCTGCTGCATCACACTGTTGACTCATGTTCAGTCTATGATCTATTAGTATACCTAAGTCTTTTTCACAAGTACTGTTGCTTAGCTCTATTCCTCCCATTCTGTATATGCTTTTTTCATTTTTATTGCCCAGATGTAGTACTTTGCATTTTTCCCTGTTAAAAAACATTCTGTTGGTTGCTGCCCACTGCTCCAGTTTATTTAGGTCTTATTGAATCCTCTCTCTCTCTTCTCTAGTATTAGCTATCCCTCCTAGCTTTGTGTCATCAGCAAATTTAATCAGTTTACCCTCAATTCCTTCATCTAAATCATTGATAAAGATGTTGAACAATACAGGTCCCAGGACGGAGCCCTGTGGTACCCCACTTGAGACATTCATCCAGCTGGATGTGAAGCCATTTACAATCACCCTTTGAGTCCGATCACTAAGCCAGTTATGAATCCACCTAACAGTTGCCTGGTCCATTGCATACTTGGTAATTTTTTCAATAAGGATGGTGTGAGATACTTTGTCAAATGCTTTGCTGAAGTCAAGATATACTATATCTACAGCATTTCCCTGATCCACCCAGTCAGTGATTCTGTCATAGAAGGAAATTAAGTTAGTCTGACATGACTTGTTAGTTATAAACCCATGCTGACTCTGGTTAATCACTTCATTCTTATCCAGGTACTTACATACATGTTGTTTAATAATTTGTTCAAAGATCTTTCCTGGTATAGAAGTCAGACTCACCGGCCTATAGTTCCCTGGGTCCACCTTCTTCCCCTTTTTGAAGATAGGAACAACATTTGCTCTTCTCCAGTCTTCTGGGACTTCTCCTGTTCTCCAAGAATTTTCAAAGATTATGGAGAGTGGTTCTAAAATTTCTTCTACGATCTCCTTCAGTACTCTGGGGTGTAATTCATCTGGACCTGGAGACTTGAACTCATTTATGTTAGCTAAATATTCCCTCACAATCTTTCTGTTTACAGATAACTTGGATTCTTCTATTCCTTTAAAAGGACAGTGAAGATCAGTTGATGTTACATTTTCTTTCTGAGAGAAAACAGATGCAAAATAGGAATTAAAAGTTTGGCCTTCTCAACATCCTCTCTTACCATTTCTCCATTTTCATCCTGTAAAAATCCTATAGCATCTTTGACTTTTCTTTTACTTTTGACATACCCCCAAAATCCTTTTTTATTGCTTTTGACATCTCTTGCAAGCCTTAATTCATTGTCAGCTTTAGTTAACCTGATACATGCCCTGCAGGATCTGCAGACTGCATTATAATCTTCTTTAGATATGCCTCCCTCTTTCCATTTAATAAACATTTCTTTCTTTCTTTTTAGCATGTGTTTAAGTTCTGTGTTCATCCATCCTGGTTTCCTTAAATGCTTCCCATTCTTCCTACTTTTCGGGATTGTTAACGATTGTGCTTTGAGAATCTCATTTTTAAAAATTTCCCATCCTTCCTGGACATTTTTGTCCTTAAGGACATCCAGCCATTGGATCCCTCCTATTCTCTTTCTGAGTCTCTTAAAATCTGCCTTTCTAAAATCTAACCTTGAAGTTTGAGTCTTCACATGTCTTCCTCCTCTAGTTATCCAAAATTCTATAATAGCATGATCGCTGCCTCCTAGGGTCCCAGCCACTTTTACCTCCTCAACCATTTCCTCCTTGTTTATAAGGATTAGATCCAAAGTAGCAGATCCCCTTGTTTTCTCCCCTACCTTTTGGAAGATAAAGTTGTCAGCAAGAGAGGATAAGAATTTGCTTGACCTGTTAGTTTTACTTGAGAGAGATTCCCAACAAATGTCTGGATAGTTGAAATCTCCCATGACCACTACGTCATATTTTTTTGAGAACTTGGTCATTTGATACATAAAGAGTTCATCCATATCTTCAGCTTGCCCAGGTGGCCTGTAGTAAATGCCTACAATGGTGTCCTTTCCGTTGTTCTCTCCTTGTATTCTTACCCAAACAGTTTCCACAGAACTCCCAGTCTCTGAAGCTTCAATCTCTGTGCAGATATACGCTTTTCTAACATACAATGCGACACCTCCTCCTCGTTTATCAAGTCTGTTTCTTGCAAATAAGTTGTATCCTTTTAGCCTTTTATTCCAATCATGTGTATCGTCCCACCAAGTTTCAGTGATTCCAATGACATCATATTTCTTTTCCTGCGTTAGTAGTTCTAATTCTCCTTGTTTGTTGCCCATGCTTTGTGCATTTGTATAAAAACATTTTAGTTTGTGATTGGTTTCTCTTCCTCCCATATTTTTATTATTTAAATTGTACTTGTCATTTAGTATTAAAATAAAGGATTTATTATTAAGAAAATAGGCGTGGGGTTCCCCTTAATTTTAGGCTCTAGCGGAGGTTAAGCAGACGGCTGGGGCAGATGTTTGAAGCCTGGGAAGGGGGTAATACCCACGGAGCTTCCCAGGCTACTAATATCAGCCCCCAGCTGAATACATAGCCTTTACTAGCTATTAAAATGGGGGACCCCCCAAAAAAAATGACGTGGGGTCCCCCCTAATTTAATAGCTAGCAAAGGCTAGGCAGACAGCTGGGGGCTGATATTAATAGCCCAGGAAGGGAGCCATGAATATTGGCCCCCTCCCAGGCTAGAAACACCAGCCGTCAGCCGCCCCAGAAATGGCGCATTCATAGGATGCGCCAATTCTGGCACTTAGCCTCGCTCTTCCACGCTGCCCTGGTGCGGTGGCAGGGGGTAATAGGGTTGGGGTTGATGTCAGCTTATAATGCCAGCTGACATCAAGCCCAGGTTAGTAATGGAGAGGCGTCTATAAGACACCCCCATTACTAACCCCATAGTCAAAGTTAAAAAAAACACAAACACCCAGAATAAAGTCCTTTAATTGAAATAAAGACACAATCCTTTATTGTTCTAAATTAAACCATACTTACCGTCACGCCCATTCCAGCTGAAGCCAACGATCTCCTGCAATAAAAGAAAAATAATAAAGCAACCTCATCCTTACCTTTCCATGGTTCCCACGACAGCTTCAGCTCTGCTACATCGAGATGACAGGCTGGACCGCAGCAGAACGCTGCCATCCAGCCTGTCATCCCGCAGACACTGAGAAGCGCAGGCTTGCTTGCGCTGCTCAGCGTCTCTCTGTGACGACATCCAGATGAGCCGAGTTCATGTCCAATGAACTCGGCTCACCTCATGCACGTCACTGACAGCGTGGGAAAATTCTCACGCTGAAGCGGTGAGTGGAGGAAAATTTTCCCACGCTGTCAGTGACGTGCATAAGGTGAGCTCATGTCCAATGAACTCAGCTCACCTCCTGCACGTCACTGACAGCGTGGGAGAATTCTCCTGCACTCAGCGCTTCAGTGTGAGAATTCTCCCACGCTGAAGCGCTGAGTGCAGGAGAATTTTCCCACGCTGTCAGTGACGTGCATGAGGTGAGCCGAGTTCATTGGACATTAACTCGGCTCATCTGGATGCCCTCACAGAGAGACACTGTGGAGCGCAAGCAAGCCTGCGCTTCTCAGTGTCTGCGGGATGACAGGCTGGATGGCAGCGTTCTGCTGCGGTCCAGCCTGTCATCTCGATGTAGCAGAGCTGAAGCTGTCATGGGAATCATGGAAAGGTAAGGATGATGTTGCTTTATTATTTTTCTTTTATTTCAGGAGATCGTTGGCTTCAGCTGGAATGGGTGTGATGGTAAGTATGGTTTAATTTAGAACAATAAAGAATTGTGTCTTTATTTCAATTAAAGGACTTTTTTCTGGGTGTTGTGTTTTTTTTAAATACTTTACTAGAAATTCATGGTGGTCATGTCTAATATTGGCGTGACCCCATGAATTTCGGGCTTAGGGCCAGCTGATAATGCCAAGCTGGCCCTAACCCCTTTATTACCCAGTGAGCCACCGCATCAGGGCCCTGGATGAGTTGGGTACAGCGCCAGAAGATGGCGCTTCTATGAACGCGCCATTTTCTGGGATGGCTGCGGACTGCAATTTGCAGCGGGGGTGGCCCAGAAAGCTTGGGCCTCCCTGCGCTGCGGATTCCAGCCCCCAGCTGCCTAGTTGTACCTGGCTGGACACAAAAACAGGGCGAAGCCCCACGTCAATTTTCTTTAAATTATTTCATGAAATAATTAAGAAAAAAAGGGCTTCCCTATATTGTTGTGTCCGGCCAGGTACAAATAGGCAGCTGGTGGTTGGGGGCAGCCCGTTCCTGCCTGCTGTACCTGGCTGGACACAAATATAGTGCGAAGCCCCACGTCAATTTTTTTTAAATTATTTCATGAATTTCCTGAAATAATTTAAAAAAATTTAAGTGGGGCTTCGCACTATATTTGTGTCCAGCCAGGTACAGCAGGCAGGAACGGGCTGCCCCCATCCACCAGCTGCCTATTTGTACCTGGCCGGACACAACAATATAGGGAAGCCCTTTTTTTCTTAATTATTTCATGAATTTCATGAAATAATTAAAAAAAAAAGTACGTGGGGCTTCGCCCTATTTTTGTGTCCAGCCAGGTACAACTAGGCAGCTGGGGGCTGGAATCTGCAGCGCAGGGAGGCCCAAGCTTTCTGGGCCCCCCCCCGCTACAAATTGCAGTCCGCAGCCACCCCGGAAAATGGCGCTTTCATAGAAGCGCCATCTTCTGGCGCTGTGCCCAACTCATCCAGGGCCCTGGTGCGGTGGCTCACTGGGTAATAAAGGGGTTAGGGCCAGCTTGGTATTATCAGCTGGCCCCAAGCCCAAAATTCATGGGGTCACGCCAGTATTAGACATGACCGCCATGAATTTCTAGTAAAGTATTTAAAAAAAACACAACACCCAGAATAAAGTCCTTTAATTGAAATAAAGACACAATTCTTTATTGTTCTAAATTAAACCATACTTACCATCACACCCATTCCAGCTGAAGCCAACGATCTCCTGCAATAAAAGAAAAATAATAAACCAACCTCATCCTTACCTTTCCATGGTTCCCACGACAGCTTCAGCTCTGCTACATCGAGATGACTGGCTGGACCGCAGCAGAACGCTGCCATCCAGTCTGTCATCCCGCAGACACTGAGAAGCGCAGGCATGCTTGCGCTCCTCACTGTCTCGCTGTGACGGCATCCAGATGAGCCGAGGTCATGTCCAATGAACTCGGCTCACCTCATGCACGTCACTGACAGCGTGGGAAAATTCTCACGCTGAAGTGCTGAGTGCAGGAGAATTCTTCCACGCTGTCAGTGATGTGCATGAGGTGAGCTCATGTCCAATGAACTCAGCTCACCTCCTGCACGTCACTGACAGCGTGGGAAAATTCTCCTGCAATCAGCGCTTCAGCGTGAGAATTTTCCCACGCTGTCAGTGACGTGCATGAGGTGAGCCGAGTTAATTGGACATGAACTCGGCTCTTCTGGATGTCGTCACAGAGAGACGCTGAGCAGCGCAAGCAAGCCTGCGCTTCTCAGTGTCTGCGGGATGACAGGCTGGATGGCAGCGTTCTGCTGCGGTCCAGCCTGTCATCTCGATGTAGCAGAGCTGAAGCTGTCGTGGGAACCATGGAAACGTAAGGATGAGGTTGCTTTATTATTTTTCTTTTATTGCAGGAGATCGTTGGCTTCAGCTGGAATGGGCGTGATGGTAAGTATGGTTTAATTTAGAACAATAAAGGATTGTGTCTTTATTTCAATTAAAGGACTTTATTCTGGGTGTTTGTGTTTTTTTTAACTTTGACTATGGGGTTAGTAATGGCGGTGTCTTATAGACGCCTCTACATTACTAACCTGGGCTTGATGTCAGCTGGCATTATAAGCTGACATCAACCCCAACCCTATTACCCCCTGCCACCGCACCAGGGCAGCGTGGAAGAGCGAGGCTAAGTGCCAGAATTGGCGCATCCTATGAATGCGCCATTTCTGGGGCGGCTGACGGCTGGTGTTTCTAGCCTGGGAGGGGGCCAATATTCATGGCTCCCTTCCTGGGCTATTAATATCAGCCCCCAGCTGTCTGCCTAGCCTTTGCTAGCTATTAAATTAGGGGGGACCCCACGTCATTTTTTTGGGGGGGTCCCCCATTTTAATAGCTAGTAAAGGCTATGTATTCAGCTGGGGGCTGATATTAGTAGCCTGGGAAGCTCCGTGGGTATTACCCCCTTCCCAGGCTTCAAACATCTGCCCCAGCCGTCTGCTTAACCTCCGCTAGAGCCTAAAATTAAGGGGAACCCCACGCCAATTTTTTTAATAATAAATCCTTTATTTTAATACTAAATGACAAGTACAGTAACCAACACTATCACTGTACTTCATATATATGTGACTGACATGTTTCTATCTATCTAATCTATGTGTGAAGCTCTATTCTGTCTGTTATAAATTGTCGGGTACCGCTGCTGAATTGCCGGCCGGCTTTTTTAAAGAGACAGTGCATGAAAACACTATTATTTTTTTAAATAAATCCTTTACACTAAATGACAAGTACAGTAAGCAACACTATCACTGTACTTATTATATATGTGACTGACATGTTTCTATCTATCTAATCTATGTGTGAAGCTCTATTCTTTCTGTTCTAAATTGTCGGGTACAGATGCTGAATTGCCGGCCGGCTTTTTTAAAGAGACGGTGCATGAAAACACTAATATTTTTTTTAATAAATCCTTTACACTAAATGACAAGTGCAGTAACCAACACTGTCACTGTGCTTCTTATATGTGTGACTGACATGTTTCTATCTATCTAATCTATGTGTGATGCTCTATTCCTTCTTGTCTAAATTGTCGGGTACCGGTGTATGCCGCTGCTGAATTTGCCGGCCGGCTTTTTTAAAGAGAGTGTCTTCTGAGCAGTTTGTCAGCTTTTGGACACCTTTGCAGGTGTTTTCTATGTGTTTCTATGTGTTTTTGTTTGCCTGCCATTGGTTTTAACGGTGTTCGACGGTGTTCTAAGGTGTTCGACGAACAGTTCGACGAACAGTTCCTCGAACATCCCGGTGTTCGACGAACCGAACCGAACCCGAACACTACGGGGGTGGCTCAACACTATATCTGATACGTCCCCTATCTGGGGACCATATATTAAATGGATTTTTAGAACAGGGAGATGGAAAAAGAGCTTGCTCTGTCCACTCCACGCATTGACCTGGTATTGCAGTATCTCCAGGACCGGTGCACCCCTTCTTTAATGCAGTTTCTAAAATCAGAAAGAATTGAATTCAATGCTTTTTGTTCATTTTGCTTGTTTGTCGGATTTTGGGATGGACTCTTTGGCTTTGCTTTTCTTCTCCTCATTGGATTTTTCATGTTAAAAGTTGCAGAAGCCAGATGACAAGCTCATTTTGGTTCAACTTCAGCAACTGTGCATTGCATTGCCATGTAATGTAATGTAATGCAATGCTATCTATCTAGCTCTCCCTCTATACTTCCTTTTGGATAAACAGACATATTAGGCAAGCATTTTGGAGCTTTCACCTAAATAACTACAGGTGGTGAGATAAGCTGCACAATATAATTGACCTTTCAGTATATTGTTGCACACACACCATCTATTTAGCAAATGCCCTTGTTATCAACAGCAGCCTTTTAAACTCACCTGAGCTAACAGGTATGTGAGCTGGTTACTCTGCTGCGCTTAAAATTTCTTTTTTGGTTTGCTACAATGCCTTTTCTGAAACGTTGTCTCCCTCTGCTGGAACACTGACTTCTTTCATTTAATGCCTGCAGACTATAAAAGAGAAACCAACCCAAAAAGTTTGGTTGATTAGTCTGTGGCATTCTTTTAAACTGTTGCTTATGGCGGTCTCTGTGAGCTTCTCAGTGACATTCAGCCATCCAGGTATCCCGCCTGCAGTAGACGAAATGTGGCAATGGAACGCTGGCTGCGCGTGTCATAATAGGCTCTGAGCCTTTATATACCTGCGCACAGCAGCAGCCACCTTCAGTCTGCTGCTGGACAGCCAGCAGCAGCAGCAGCAGGAGAGGTAATTAATCAGCAACCCTCCTGCTAAGGGTAGACAGCTGCTCGTTCCACCCCCCCCCCGCCTTAATTGGTTCTCCTCCCTTCCAACGGTGTTGAGGCGGGTGGGAACAGCCGGGGGTTGAGGGTACTGTGCTAAAAGAGGTGGAGTTATGCAGATCTAAAACGCGTGGATTGCAGCAGCAGCAAGCCGAAAAGTGCAGGCATGTGAGGGATCTAGAGGTTGACAGCATGTCTTCTTAACGGGAGTCCAGGTGGCCATCTCCACAAATGGACTTTTCAGAATCCTTGGGTGG
The DNA here is from genome assembly GCF_046119375.1 of Phyllobates terribilis. NCBI lineage: Eukaryota > Metazoa > Chordata > Amphibia > Anura > Dendrobatidae > Phyllobates > Phyllobates terribilis. Next base: position 7,255,252 of record NW_027362800.1, on the reverse strand, counting down.
CACCGTAGTCGGAAACCAATTCTGGTTATCGCTTCTCGGCCTTTTGGCTAAGATCAAGTGTAGTATCTTTCGAAAAGGCGGTTTTGGATGTTGGCCGCCCTAGTAGATTGATACATTATGCACACTGGGATTTAGGCGCTTGTTAGTACGCCAGGTGGCTAATATAGTCATCTGGTGGAAAGCATGGCCCCCCAGGATCGACGCCATTGGGCCGGGGAAGATCGAAAGCCCGAAGTGTGAAGTGCCCCAGGAGTGGTGACCCTGGGGTGCCTTAACTCACTGGGATTGGGAACCCCACTTGAGTTTATGGCACATTTGCACAAGCACTTCAAATTTTCTTTCTTTGCACACACCCTTATTCCGGGCCTTCTGGTCTTAGGATGGGGAATTTTTCAATTCCCGGTCGAAGGTCCGGGCAGTATTATACTGTGAAACCTTCACTATTTATTTAATTTCTTTGTCACTGTGTGTCCACTTATTCACGTGTGTCACGTCCTACTAGGATTTTGTCGGGATGCGGTTCCCTTACGGGTTCCTCTCTTGGCAGGTCTAGGGGGGGAGTGTGTGGCCATCAGGTTCCGCTCCCCCCTGAACCCCCCTGGCTCTCCTCTTTCGGGAGGAGAGCGTTGTTGGCTCCCCTCTTCCGGGAGGGGAGCACAGTCTTTGGCTCCCAGTGCCTTGCTCGGGTGAGAACTCGGGCAGGTGCTGGGGGTAAGATTGGGTCGCCTCTGGCTTCGGCTGGAGGTGGCTTTTTGTCCCTGTTCCTCGCTGTGGCCTTTGGGCTCGGAGGGACGGGGAATGGTTTGGGGGACCCTTCTCCTTTTGGAGAGGGTTTCAAGAAGACCAGCATCCTAGTGCACTTTTTTTGTGGCATTTGTCACTTTTTTAAGCGCACTCGGGTTTTGTACACGAATTCGGGCTTTCGATAAAAAAAAAAAAATCTGTTCTTATCAGTTTAATATCTGATACGTCCCCTATCTGGGGACCATATATTAAATGGATTTTTAGAACAGGGAGATGGAAAAAGAGCTTGCTTTGTCCACTCCACGCATTGACCTGGTATTGCAGTATCTCCAGGACCGGTGCACCCCTTCTTTAATGCAGTTTCTAAAATCAGAAAGAATTGAATTCAATGCTTTTTGTTCATTTTGCTTGTTTGTCGGATTTTGGGATGGACTCTTTGGCTTTGCTTTTCTTCTCCTCATTGGATTTTTCATGTTAAAAGTTGCAGAAGCCAGATGACAAGCTCATTTTGGTTCAAGTTCAGCAACTGTGCATTGCATTGCCATGTAATGTAATGTAATGCAATGCTATCTATCTAGCTCTCCCTCTATACTTCCTTTTGGATAAACAGACATATTAGGCAAGCATTTTGGAGCTTTCACCTAAATAACTACAGGTGGTGAGATAAGCTGCACAATATAATTGACCTTTCAGTATATTGTTGCACACACACCATCTATTTAGCAAATGCCCTTGTTATCAACAGCAGCCTTTTAAACTCACCTGAGCTAACAGGTATGTGAGCTGGTTACTCTGCTGCGCTTAAAATTTCTTTTTTGGTTTGCTACAATGCCTTTTCTGAAATGTTGTCTCCCTCTGCTGGAACACTGACTTCTTTCATTTAATGCCTGCAGACTATAAAAGAGAAACCAACCCAAAAAGTTTGGTTGATTAGTCTGTGGCATTCTTTTAAACTGTTGCTTATGGCGGTCTCTGTGAGCTTCTCAGTGACATTCAGCCATCCAGGTATCCCGCCTGCAGTAGACGGAATGTGGCAATGGAACGCTGGCTGCGCGTGTCATAATAGGCTCTGAGCCTTTATATACCTGCGCACAGCAGCAGCCACCTTCAGTCTGCTGCTGGACAGCCAGCAGCAGCAGCAGCAGGAGAGGTAATTAATCAGCAACCCTCCTGCTAAGGGTAGACAGCTGCTCGTTCCACCCCCCCCCCCGCCTTAATTGGTTCTCCTCCCTTCCAACGGTGTTGAGGCGGGTGGGAACAGCCGGGGGTTGAGGGTACTGTGCTAAAAGAGGTGGAGTTATGCAGATCTAAAACGCGTGGATTGCAGCAGCAGCAAGCCGAAAAGTGCAGGCATGTGAGGGATCTAGAGGTTGACAGCATGTCTTCTTAACGGGAGTCCAGGTGGCCATCTCCACAAATGGACTTTTCAGAATCCTTGGGTGGCACCGTAGTCGGAAACCAATTCTGGTTATCGCTTCTCGGCCTTTTGGCTAAGATCAAGTGTAGTATCTGTTCTTATCAGTTTAATATCTGATACGTCCCCTATCTGGGGACCATATATTAAATGGATTTTTAGAACAGGGAGATGGAAAAAGAGCTTGCTCTGTCCACTCCACGCATTGACCTGGTATTGCAGTATCTCCAGGACCGGTGCACCCCTTCTTTAATGCAGTTTCTAAAATCAGAAAGAATTGAATTCAATGCTTTTTGTTCATTTTGCTTGTTTGTCGGATTTTGGGATGGACTCTTTGGCTTTGCTTTTCTTCTCCTCATTGGATTTTTCATGTTAAAAGTTGCAGAAGCCAGATGACAAGCTCATTTTGGTTCAACTTCAGCAACTGTGCATTGCATTGCCATGTAATGTAATGTAATGCAATGCTATCTATCTAGCTCTCCCTCTATACTTCCTTTTGGATAAACAGACATATTAGGCAAGCATTTTGGAGCTTTCACCTAAATAACTACAGGTGGTGAGATAAGCTGCACAATATAATTGACCTTTCAGTATATTGTTGCACACACACCATCTATTTAGCAAATGCCCTTGTTATCAACAGCAGCCTTTTAAACTCACCTGAGCTAACAGGTATGTGAGCTGGTTACTCTGCTGCGCTTAAAATTTCTTTTTTGGTTTGCTACAATGCCTTTTCTGAAACGTTGTCTCCCTCTGCTGGAACACTGACTTCTTTCATTTAATGCCTGCAGACTATAAAAGAGAAACCAACCCAAAAAGTTTGGTTGATTAGTCTGTGGCATTCTTTTAAACTGTTGCTTATGGCGGTCTCTGTGAGCTTCTCAGTGACATTCAGCCATCCAGGTATCCCGCCTGCAGTAGACGGAATGTGGCAATGGAACGCTGGCTGCGCGTGTCATAATAGGCTCTGAGCCTTTATATACCTGCGCACAGCAGCAGCCACCTTCAGTCTGCTGCTGGACAGCCAGCAGCAGCAGCAGCAGGAGAGGTAATTAATCAGCAACCCTCCTGCTAAGGGTAGACAGCTGCTCGTTCCACCCCCCCCCCGCCTTAATTGGTTCTCCTCCCTTCCAACGGTGTTGAGGCGGGTGGGAACAGCCGGGGGTTGAGGGTACTGTGCTAAAAGAGGTGGAGTTATGCAGATCTAAAACGCGTGGATTGCAGCAGCAGCAAGCCGAAAAGTGCAGGCATGTGAGGGATCTAGAGGTTGACAGCATGTCTTCTTAACGGGAGTCCAGGTGGCCATCTCCACAAATGGACTTTTCAGAATCCTTGGGTGGCACCGTAGTCGGAAACCAATTCTGGTAATCGCTTCTCGGCCTTTTGGCTAAGATCAAGTGTAGTATCTGTTCTTATCAGTTTAATATCTGATACGTCCCCTATCTGGGGACCATATATTAAATGGATTTTTAGAACAGGGAGATGGAAAAAGAGCTTGCTCTGTCCACTCCACGCATTGACCTGGTATTGCAGTATCTCCAGGACCGGTGCACCCCTTCTTTAATGCAGTTTCTAAAATCAGAAAGAATTGAATTCAATGCTTTTTGTTCATTTTGCTTGTTTGTCGGATTTTGGGATGGACTCTTTGGCTTTGCTTTTCTTCTCCTCATTGGATTTTTCATGTTAAAAGTTGCAGAAGCCAGATGACAAGCTCATTTTGGTTCAACTTCAGCAACTGTGCATTGCATTGCCATGTAATGTAATGTAATGCAATGCTATCTATCTAGCTCTCCCTCTATACTTCCTTTTGGATAAACAGACATATTAGGCAAGCATTTTGGAGCTTTCACCTAAATAACTACAGGTGGTGAGATAAGCTGCACAATATAATTGACCTTTCAGTATATTGTTGCACACACACCATCTATTTAGCAAATGCCCTTGTTATCAACAGCAGCCTTTTAAACTCACCTGAGCTAACAGGTATGTGAGCTGGTTACTCTGCTGCGCTTAAAATTTCTATTTGGTTTGCTACAATGCCTTTTCTGAAACGTTGTCTCCCTCTGCTGGAACACTGACTTCTTTCATTTAATGCCTGCAGACTATAAAAGAGAAACCAACCCAAAAAGTTTGGTTGATTAGTCTGTGGCATTCTTTTAAACTGTTGCTTATGGCGGTCTCTGTGAGCTTCTCAGTGACATTCAGCCATCCAGGTATCCCGCCTGCAGTAGACGGAATGTGGCAATGGAACGCTGGCTGCGCGTGTCATAATAGGCTCTGAGCCTTTATATACCTGCGCACAGCAGCAGCCACCTTCAGTCTGCTGCTGGACAGCCAGCAGCAGCAGCAGCAGGAGAGGTAATTAATCAGCAACCCTCCTGCTAAGGGTAGACAGCTGCTCGTTCCACCCCCCCCCCCCGCCTTAATTGGTTCTCCTCCCTTCCAACGGTGTTGAGGCGGGTGGGAACAGCCGGGGGTTGAGGGTACTGTGCTAAAAGAGGTGGAGTTATGCAGATCTAAAACGCGTGGATTGCAGCAGCAGCAAGCCGAAAAGTGCAGGCATGTGAGGGATCTAGAGGTTGACAGCATGTCTTCTTAACGGGAGTCCAGGTGGCCATCTCCACAAATGGACTTTTCAGAATCCTTGGGTGGCACCGTAGTCGGAAACCAATTCTGGTTATCGCTTCTCGGCCTTTTGGCTAAGATCAAGTGTAGTATCTGTTCTTATCAGTTTAATATCTGATACGTCCCCTATCTGGGGACCATATATTAAATGGATTTTTAGAACAGGGAGATGGAAAAAGAGCTTGCTCTGTCCACTCCACGCATTGACCTGGTATTGCAGTATCTCCAGGACCGGTGCACCCCTTCTTTAATGCAGTTTCTAAAATCAGAAAGAATTGAATTCAATGCTTTTTGTTCATTTTGCTTGTTTGTCGGATTTTGGGATGGACTCTTTGGCTTTGCTTTTCTTCTCCTCATTGGATTTTTCATGTTAAAAGTTGCAGAAGCCAGATGACAAGCTCATTTTGGTTCAACTTCAGCAACTGTGCATTGCATTGCCATGTAATGTAATGTAATGCAATGCTATCTATCTAGCTCTCCCTCTATACTTCCTTTTGGATAAACAGACATATTAGGCAAGCATTTTGGAGCTTTCACCTAAATAACTACAGGTGGTGAGATAAGCTGCACAATATAATTGACCTTTCAGTATATTGTTGCACACACACCATCTATTTAGCAAATGCCCTTGTTATCAACAGCAGCCTTTTAAACTCACCTGAGCTAACAGGTATGTGAGCTGGTTACTCTGCTGCGCTTAAAATTTCTTTTTTGGTTTGCTACAATGCCTTTTCTGAAACGTTGTCTCCCTCTGCTGGAACACTGACTTCTTTCATTTAATGCCTGCAGACTATAAAAGAGAAACCAACCCAAAAAGTTTGGTTGATTAGTCTGTGGCATTCTTTTAAACTGTTGCTTATGGCGGTCTCTGTGAGCTTCTCAGTGACATTCAGCCATCCAGGTATCCCGCCTGCAGTAGACGGAATGTGGCAATGGAACGCTGGCTGCGCGTGTCATAATAGGCTCTGAGCCTTTATATACCTGCGCACAGCAGCAGCCACCTTCAGTCTGCTGCTGGACAGCCAGCAGCAGCAGCAGCAGGAGAGGTAATTAATCAGCAACCCTCCTGCTAAGGGTAGACAGCTGCTCGTTCCACCCCCCCCCCCCGCCTTAATTGGTTCTCCTCCCTTCCAACGGTGTTGAGGCGGGTGGGAACAGCCGGGGGTTGAGGGTACTGTGCTAAAAGAGGTGGAGTTATGCAGATCTAAAACGCGTGGATTGCAGCAGCAGCAAGCCGAAAAGTGCAGGCATGTGAGGGATCTAGAGGTTGACAGCATGTCTTCTTATCGGGAGTCCAGGTGGCCATCTCCACAAATGGACTTTTCAGAATCCTTGGGTGGCACCGTAGTCGGAAACCAATTCTGGTTATCGCTTCTCGGCCTTTTGGCTAAGATCAAGTGTAGTATCTGTTCTTATCAGTTTAATATCTGATACGTCCCCTATCTGGGGACCATATATTAAATGGATTTTTAGAACAGGGAGATGGAAAAAGAGCTTGCTCTGTCCACTCCACGCATTGACCTGGTATTGCAGTATCTCCAGGACCGGTGCACCCCTTCTTTAATGCAGTTTCTAAAATCAGAAAGAATTGAATTCAATGTTTTTTGTTCATTTTGCTTGTTTGTCGGATTTTGGGATGGACTCTTTGGCTTTGCTTTTCTTCTCCTCATTGGATTTTTCATGTTAAAAGTTGCAGAAGCCAGATGACAAGCTCATTTTGGTTCAACTTCAGCAACTGTGCATTGCATTGCCATGTAATGTAATGTAATACAATGCTATCTATCTAGCTCTCCCTCTATACTTCCTTTTGGATAAACAGACATATTAGGCAAGCATTTTGGAGCTTTCACCTAAATAACTACAGGTGGTGAGATAAGCTGCACAATATAATTGACCTTTCAGTATATTGTTGCACACACACCATCTATTTAGCAAATGCCCTTGTTATCAACAGCAGCCTTTTAAACTCACCTGAGCTAACAGGTATGTGAGCTGGTTACTCTGCTGCGCTTAAAATTTCTTTTTTGGTTTGCTACAATGCCTTTTCTGAAACGTTGTCTCCCTCTGCTGGAACACTGACTTCTTTCATTTAATGCCTGCAGACTATAAAAGAGAAACCAACCCAAAAAGTTTGGTTGATTAGTCTGTGGCATTCTTTTAAACTGTTGCTTATGGCGGTCTCTGTGAGCTTCTCAGTGACATTCAGCCATCCAGGTATCCCGCCTGCAGTAGACGGAATGTGGCAATGGAACGCTGGCTGCGCGTGTCATAATAGGCTCTGAGCCTTTATATACATGCGCACAGCAGCAGCCACCTTCAGTCTGCTGCTGGACAGCCAGCAGCAGCAGCAGCAGCAGGAGAGGTAATTAATCAGCAACCCTCCTGCTAAGGGTAGACAGCTGCTCGTTCCACCCCCCCCCCCGCCTTAATTAGTTCTCCTCCCTTCCAACGGTGTTGAGGCGGGTGGGAACAGCCGGGGGTTGAGGGTACTGTGCTAAAAGAGGTGGAGTTATGCAGATCTAAAACGCGTGGATTGCAGCAGCAGCAAGCCGAAAAGTGCAGGCATGTGAGGGATCTAGAGGTTGACAGCATGTCTTCTTAACGGGAGTCCAGGTGGCCATCTCCACAAATGGACTTTTCAGAATCCTTGGGTGGCACCGTAGTCGGAAACCAATTCTGGTTATCGCTTCTCGGCCTTTTGGCTAAGATCAAGTGTAGTATCTGTTCTTATCAGTTTAATATCTGATACGTCCCCTATCTGGGGACCATATATTAAATGGATTTTTAGAACAGGGAGATGGAAAAAGAGCTTGCTCTGTCCACTCCACGCATTGACCTGGTATTGCAGTATCTCCAGGACCGGTGCACCCCTTCTTTAATGCAGTTTCTAAAATCAGAAAGAATTGAATTCAATGCTTTTTGTTCATTTTGCTTGTTTGTCGGATTTTGGGATGGACTCTTTGGCTTTGCTTTTCTTCTCTTCATTGGATTTTTCATGTTAAAAGTTGCAGAAGCCAGATGACAAGCTCATTTTGGTTCAACTTCAGCAACTGTGCATTGCATTGCCATGTAATGTAATGTAATGCAATGCTATCTATCTAGCTCTCCCTCTATACTTCCTTTTGGATAAACAGACATATTAGGCAAGCATTTTGGAGCTTTCACCTAAATAACTACAGGTGGTGAGATAAGCTGCACAATATAATTGACCTTTCAGTATATTGTTGCACACACACCATCTATTTAGCAAATGCCCTTGTTATCAACAGCAGCCTTTTAAACTCACCTGAGCTAACAGGTATGTGAGCTGGTTACTCTGCTGCGCTTAAAATTTCTTTTTTGGTTTGCTACAATGCCTTTTCTGAAACGTTGTCTCCCTCTGCTGGAACACTGACTTCTTTCATTTAATGCCTGCAGACTATAAAAGAGAAACCAACCCAAAAAGTTTGGTTGATTAGTCTGTGGCATTCTTTTAAACTGTTGCTTATGGCGGTCTCTGTGAGCTTCTCAGTGACATTCAGCCATCCAGGTATCCCGCCTGCAGTAGACGGAATGTGGCAATGGAACGCTGGCTGCGCATGTCATAATAAGCTCTGAGCTTTTATATAACTGCGCACAGCAGCAGCCACCTTCAGTCTGCTGCTGGACAGCCAGCAGCAGCAGCAGCAGCAGGAGAGGTAATTAATCAGCAACCCTCCTGCTAAGGGTAGACAGCTGCTCGTTCCACCCCCCCCCCCGCCTTAATTGGTTCTCCTCCCTTCCAACGGTTTTGAGGCGGGTGGGAACAGCCGGGGGTTGAGGGTACTGTGCTAAAAGAGGTGGAGTTATGCAGATCTAAAACGCGTGGATTGCAGCAGCAGCAAGCCGAAAAGTGCAGGCATGTGAGGGATCTAGAGGTTGACAGCATGTCTTCTTAACGGGAGTCCAGGTGGCCATCTCCACAAATGGACTTTTCAGAATCCTTGGGTGGCACCGTAGTCGGAAACCAATTCTGGTTATCGCTTCTCGGCCTTTTGGCTAAGATCAAGTGTAGTATCTGTTCTTATCAGTTTAATATCTGATACGTCCCCTATCTGGGGACCATATATTAAATGGATTTTTAGAACAGGGAGATGGAAAAAGAGCTTGCTCTGTCCACTCCACGCATTGACCTGGTATGGCAGTATCTCCAGGACCGGTGCACCCCTTCTTTAATGCAGTTTCTAAAATCAGAAAGAATTGAATTCAATGCTTTTTGTTCATTTTGCTTGTTTGTCGGATTTTGGGATGGACTCTTTGGCTTTGCTTTTCTTCTCCTCATTGGATTTTTCATGTTAAAAGTTGCAGAAGCCAGATGACAAGCTCATTTTGGTTCAACTTCAGCAACTGTGCATTGCATTGCCATGTAATGTAATGTAATGCAATGCTATCTATCTAGCTCTCCCTCTATACTTCCTTTTGGATAAACAGACATATTAGGCAAGCATTTTGGAGCTTTCACCTAAATAACTACAGGTGGTGAGATAAGCTGCACAATATAATTGACCTTTCAGTATATTGTTGCACACACACCATCTATTTAGCAAATGCCCTTGTTATCAACAGCAGCCTTTTAAACTCACCTGAGCTAACAGGTATGTGAGCTGGTTACTCTGCTGCGCTTAAAATTTCTTTTTTGGTTTGCTACAATGCCTTTTCTGAAACATTGTCTCCCTCTGCTGGAACACTGACTTCTTTCATTTAATGCCTGCAGACTATAAAAGAGAAACCAACCCAAAAAGTTTGGTTGATTAGTCTGTGGCATTCTTTTAAACTGTTGCTTATGGCGGTCTCTGTGAGCTTCTCAGTGACATTCAGCCATCCAGGTATCCCGCCTGCAGTAGACGGAATGTGGCAATGGAACGCTGGCTGCGCGTGTCATAATAGGCTCTGAGCTTTTATATACCTGCGCACAGCAGCAGCCACCTTCAGTCTGCTGCTGGACAGCCAGCAGCAGCAGCAGCAGCAGGAGAGGTAATTAATCAGCAACCCTCCTGCTAAGGGTAGACAGCTGCTCGTTCCACCCCCCCCCCCGCCTTAATTGGTTCTCCTCCCTTCCAACGGTTTTGAGGCGGGTGGGAACAGCCGGGGGTTGAGGGTACTGTGCTAAAAGAGGTGGAGTTATGCAGATCTAAAACGCGTGGATTGCAGCAGCAGCAAGCCGAAAAGTGCAGGCATGTGAGGGATCTAGAGGTTGACAGCATGTCTTCTTAACGGGAGTCCAGGTGGCCATCTCCACAAATGGACTTTTCAGAATCCTTGGGTGGCACCGTAGTCGGAAACCAATTCTGGTTATCGCTTCTCGGCCTTTTGGCTAAGATCAAGTGTAGTATCTGTTCTTATCAGTTTAACATCTGATACGTCCCCTATCTGGGGACCATATATTAAATGGATTTTTAGAACAGGGAGATGGAAAAAGAGCTTGCTCTGTCCACTCCACGCATTGACCTGGTATGGCAGTATCTCCAGGACCGGTGCACCCCTTCTTTAATGCAGTTTCTAAAATCAGAAAGAATTGAATTCAATGCTTTTTGTTCATTTTGCTTGTTTGTCGGATTTTGGGATGGACTCTTTGGCTTTGCTTTTCTTCTCCTCATTGGATTTTTCATGTTAAAAGTTGCAGAAGCCAGATGACAAGCTCATTTTGGTTCAACTTCAGCAACTGTGCATTGCATTGCCATGTAATGTAATGTAATGCAATGCTATCTATCTAGCTCTCCCTCTATACTTCCTTTTGGATAAACAGACATATTAGGCAAGCATTTTGGAGCTTTCACCTAAATAACTACAGGTGGTGAGATAAGCTGCACAATATAATTGACGTTTCAGTATATTGTTGCACACACACCATCTATTTAGCAAATGCCCTTGTTATCAACAGCAGCCTTTTAAACTCACCTGAGCTAACAGGTATGTGAGCTGGTTACTCTGCTGCGCTTAAAATTTCTTTTTTGGTTTGCTACAATGCCTTTTCTGAAACGTTGTCTCCCTCTGCTGGAACACTGACTTCTTTCATTTAATGCCTGCAGACTATAAAAGAGAAACCAACCCAAAAAGTTTGGTTGATTAGTCTGTGGCATTCTTTTAAACTGTTGCTTATGGCGGTCTCTGTGAGCTTCTCAGTGACATTCAGCCATCCAGGTATCCCGCCTGCAGTAGACGGAATGTGGCAATGGAAGACTGGCTGCGCGTGTCATAATAGGCTCTGAGCCTTTATATACCTGCGCATAGCAGCAGCAACCTTCAGTCTGCTGCTGGACAGCCAGCAGCAGCAGCAGCAGGAGAGGTAATTAATCAGCAACCCTCCTGCTAAGGGTAGACAGCTGCTCGTTCCACCCCCCCCCCGCCTTAATTGGTTCTCCTCCCTTCCAACGGTGTTGAGGCGGGTGGGAACAGCCGGGGGTTGAGGGTACTGTGCTAAAAGAGGTGGAGTTATGCAGATCTAAAACGCGTGGATTGCAGCAGCAGCAAGCCGAAAAGTGCAGGCATGTGAGGGATCTAGAGGTTGACAGCATGTCTTCTTAACGGGAGTCCAGGTGGCCATCTCCACAAATGGACTTTTCAGAATCCTTGGGTGGCACCGTAGTCGGAAACCAATTCTGGTTATCGCTTCTCGGCCTTTTGGCTAAGATCAAGTGTAGTATCTTTTGAAAAGGCAGTTTTGTCCTTGGGCTGCCCTAGTAAATTGATGCATATTACACACTGGTTTGGTGCACTTGTTAGTACGCCAGGTGGCTCATAGAGTTATCTGATGGAAAACATGGCCCTCCAGGATCGAAGTCACTAGGCTGGGTAAGTGTGAGGGCTTTGGAGCAATGTGCCCCAGGAGTAGGCGCCCTGGTGGGAGTCCAAGCTTACTGGGACTGGGAACCCCAGAAAGACTTGGCTTCGTAGCACGCCGCACCTTTGCCAACCATACTTTCTGAGCAACCCCCCCTATTCCTGGCCTCCGGGCTAGGAAGGGGAATTTTTATAAACCCGGTCGGAGGTCCGGTCAGCTTTGGGCTGAGAAACCAACACAGGCTCCAGCTCCACTAGGGTGGCAGCCTAGATGGAAGCTGGGAGCACGAAAACGGCTCTTCTCCGGCTTCGGCTAGGGAGAGCATCGGAGATCCCTGACCCTCGCTGTGGCCTTCTGGCTCGGAGGGATGGGGATGGTTTATTGGGGACCCTCTCCTCCGGGAAGGGTCCACATGAATCCTCGCCTCGTGCGCTGTTTTGGTGTGACTTCGGTCACATTTTTCAGTGCCTTGGATGCAGCTTCAATCAAAAAATCTGTTCTTATCAGTTTAATATCTGATACGTCCCCTATCTGGGGACCATATATTAAATGGATTTTTAGAACAGGGAGATGGAAAAAGAGCTTGCTCTGTCCACTCCACGCATTGACCTGGTATTGCAGTATCTCCAGGACCGGTGCACCCCTTCTTTAATGCAGTTTCTAAAATCAGAAAGAATTGAATTCAATGCTTTTTGTTCATTTTGCTTGTTTGTCGGATTTTGGGATGGACTCTTTGGCTTTGCTTTTCTTCTCCTCATTGGATTTTTCATGTTAAAAGTTGCAGAAGCCAGATGACAAGCTCATTTTGGTTCAACTTCAGCAACTGTGCATTGCATTGCCATGTAATGTAATGTAATGCAATGCTATCTATCTAGCTCTCCCTCTATACTTCCTTTTGGATAAACAGACATATTAGGCAAGCATTTTGGAGCTTTCACCTAAATAACTACAGGTGGTGAGATAAGCTGCACAATATAATTGACCTTTCAGTATATTGTTGCACACACACCATCTATTTAGCAAATGCCCTTGTTATCAACAGCAGCCTTTTAAACTCACCTGAGCTAACAGGTATGTGAGCTGGTTACTCTGCTGCGCTTAAAATTTCTTTTTTGGTTTGCTACAATGCCTTTTCTGAAACGTTGTCTCCCTCTGCTGGAACACTGACTTCTTTCATTTAATGCCTGCAGACTATAAAAGAGAAACCAACCCAAAAAGTTTGGTTGATTAGTCTGTGGCATTCTTTTAAACTGTTGCTTATGGCGGTCTCTGTGAGCTTCTCAGTGACATTCAGCCATCCAGGTATCCCGCCTGCAGTAGACGGAATGTGGCAATGGAACGCTGGCTGCGCGTGTCATAATAGGCTCTGAGCCTTTATATACCTGCGCACAGCAGCAGCCACCTTCAGTCTGCTGCTGGACAGCCAGCAGCAGCAGCAGCAGGAGAGGTAATTAATCAGCAACCCTCCTGCTAAGGGTAGACAGCTGCTCGTTCCACCCCCCCCCCCGCCTTAATTGGTTCTCCTCCCTTCCAACGGTGTTGAGGCGGGTGGGAACAGCCGGGGGTTGAGGGTACTGTGCTAAAAGAGGTGGAGTTATGCAGATCTAAAACGCGTGGATTGCAGCAGCAGCAAGCCGAAAAGTGCAGGCATGTGAGGGATCTAGAGGTTGACAGCATGTCTTCTTAACGGGAGTCCAGGTGGCCATCTCCACAAATGGACTTTTCAGAATCCTTGGGTGGCACCGTAGTCGAAAACCAATTCTGGTTATCGCTTCTCGGCCTTTTGGCTAAGATCAAGTGTAGTATCTGTTCTTATCAGTTTAATATCTGATACGTCCCTATCTGGGGACCATATATTAAATGGATTTTTAGAACAGGGAGATGGAAAAAGAGCTTGCTCTGTCCACTCCACGCATTGACCTGGTATTGCAGTATCTCCAGGACCGGTGCACCCCTTCTTTAATGCAGTTTCTAAAATCAGAAAGAATTGAATTCAATGCTTTTTGTTCATTTTGCTTGTTTGTCGGATTTTGGGATGGACTCTTTGGCTTTGCTTTTCTTCTCCTCATTGGATTTTTCATGTTAAAAGTTGCAGAAGCCAGATGACAAGCTCATTTTGGTTCAACTTCAGCAACTGTGCATTGCATTGCCATGTAATGTAATGTAATGCAATGCTATCTATCTAGCTCTCCCTCTATACTTCCTTTTGGATAAACAGACATATTAGGCAAGCATTTTGGAGCTTTCACCTAAATAACTACAGGTGGTGAGATAAGCTGCACAATATAATTGACCTTTCAGTATATTGTTGCACACACACCATCTATTTAGCAAATGCCCTTGTTATCAACAGCAGCCTTTTAAACTCACCTGAGCTAACAGGTATGTGAGCTGGTTACTCTGCTGCGCTTAAAATTTCTTTTTTGGTTTGCTACAATGCCTTTTCTGAAACGTTGTCTCCCTCTGCTGGAACACTGACTTCTTTCATTTAATGCCTGCAGACTATAAAAGAGAAACCAACCCAAAAAGTTTGGTTGATTAGTCTGTGGCATTCTTTTAAACTGTTGCTTATGGCGGTCTCTGTGAGCTTCTCAGTGACATTCAGCCATCCAGGTATCCCGCCTGCAGTAGACGGAATGTGGCAATGGAACGCTGGCTGCGCGTGTCATAATAGGCTCTGAGCCTTTATATACCTGCGCACAGCAGCAGCCACCTTCAGTCTGCTGCTGGACAGCCAGCAGCAGCAGGAGAGGTAATTAATCAGCAACCCTCCTGCTAAGGGTAGACAGCTGCTCGTTCCACCCCCCCCCCCCGCCTTAATTGGTTCTCCTCCCTTCCAACGGTGTTGAGGCGGGTGGGAACAGCCGGGGGTTGAGGGTACTGTGCTAAAAGAGGTGGAGTTATGCAGATCTAAAACGCGTGGATTGCAGCAGCAGCAAGCCGAAAAGTGCAGGCATGTGAGGGATCTAGAGGTTGACAGCATGTCTTCTTAACGGGAGTCCAGGTGGCCATCTCCACAAATGGACTTTTCAGAATCCTTGGGTGGCACCGTAGTCGGAAACCAATTCTGGTTATCGCTTCTCGGCCTTTTGGCTAAGATCAAGTGTAGTATCTGTTCTTATCAGTTTAATATCTGATACGTCCCCTATCTGGGGACCATATATTAAATGGATTTTTAGAACAGGGAGATGGAAAAAGAGCTTGCTCTGTCCACTCCACGCATTGACCTGGTATTGCAGTATCTCCAGGACCGGTGCACCCCTTCTTTAATGCAGTTTCTAAAATCAGAAAGAATTGAATTCAATGCTTTTTGTTCATTTTGCTTGTTTGTCGGATTTTGGGATGGACTCTTTGGCTTTGCTTTTCTTCTCCTCATTGGATTTTTCATGTTAAAAGTTGCAGAAGCCAGATGACAAGCTCATTTTGGTTCAACTTCAGCAACTGTGCATTGCATTGCCATGTAATGTAATGTAATGCAATGCTATCTATCTAGCTCTCCCTCTATACTTCCTTTTGGATAAACAGACATATTAGGCAAGCATTTTGGAGCTTTCACCTAAATAACTACAGGTGGTGAGATAAGCTGCACAATATAATTGACCTTTCAGTATATTGTTGCACACACACCATCTATTTAGCAAATGCCCTTGTTATCAACAGCAGCCTTTTAAACTCACCTGAGCTAACAGGTATGTGAGCTGGTTACTCTGCTGCGCTTAAAATTTCTTTTTTGGTTTGCTACAATGCCTTTTCTGAAACGTTGTCTCCCTCTGCTGGAACACTGACTTCTTTCATTTAATGCCTGCAGACTATAAAAGAGCAACCAACCCAAAAAGTTTGGTTGATTAGTCTGTGGCATTCTTTTAAACTGTTGCTTATGGCGGTCTCTGTGAGCTTCTCAGTGACATTCAGCCATCCAGGTATCCCGCCTGCAGTAGACGGAATGTGGCAATGGAACGCTGGCTGCGCGTGTCATAAGAGGCTCTGAGCCTTTATATACCTGCGCACAGCAGCAGCCACCTTCAGTCTGCTGCTGGACAGCCAGCAGCAGCAGCAGCAGGAGAGGTAATTAATCAGCAACCCTCCTGCTAAGGGTAGACAGCTGCTCGTTCCACCCCCCCCCCCCGCCTTAATTGGTTCTCCTCCCTTCCAACGGTGTTGAGGCGGGTGGGAACAGCCGGGGGTTGAGGGTACTGTGCTAAAAGAGGTGGAGTTATGCAGATCTACAACGCGTGGATTGCAGCAGCAGCAAGCCGAAAAGTGCAGGCATGTGAGGGATCTAGAGGTTGACAGCATGTCTTCTTAACGGGAGTCCAGGTGGCCATCTCCACAAATGGACTTTTCAGAATCCTTGGGTGGCACCGTAGTCGGAAACCAATTCTGGTTATCGCTTCTCGGCCTTTTGGCTAAGATCAAGTGTAGTATCTGTTCTTATCAGTTTAATATCTGATACGTCCCCTATCTGGGGACCATATATTAAATGGATTTTTAGAACAGGGAGATGGAAAAAGAGCTTGCTCTGTCCACTCCACGCATTGACCTGGTATTGCAGTATCTCCAGGACCGGTGCACCCCTTCTTTAATGCAGTTTCTAAAATCAGAAAGAATTGAATTCAATGCTTTTTGTTCATTTTGCTTGTTTGTCGGATTTTGGGATGGACTCTTTGGCTTTGCTTTTCTTCTCCTCATTGGATTTTTCATGTTAAAAGTTGCAGAAGCCAGATGACAAGCTCATTTTGGTTCAACTTCAGCAACTGTGCATTGCATTGCCATGTAATGTAATGTAATGCAATGCTATCTATCTAGCTCTCCCTCTATACTTCCTTTTGGATAAACAGACATATTAGGCAAGCATTTTGGAGCTTTCACCTAAATAACTACAGGTGGTGAGATAAGCTGCACAATATAATTGACCTTTCAGTATATTGTTGCACACACACCATCTATTTAGAAAATGCCCTTGTTATCAACAGCAGCCTTTTAAACTCACCTGAGCTAACAGGTATGTGAGCTGGTTACTCTGCTGCGCTTAAAATTTCTTTTTTGGTTTGCTACAATGCCTTTTCTGAAACGTTGTCTCCCTCTGCTGGAACACTGACTTCTTTCATTTAATGCCTGCAGACTATAAAAGAGAAACCAACCCAAAAAGTTTGGTTGATTAGTCTGTGGCATTCTTTTAAACTGTTGCTTATGGCGGTCTCTGTGAGCTTCTCAGTGACATTCAGCCATCCAGGTATCCCGCCTGCAGTAGACGGAATGTGGCAATGGAACGCTGGCTGCGCGTGTCATAATAGGCTCTGAGCCTTTATATACCTGCGCACAGCAGCAGCCACCTTCAGTCTGCTGCTGGACAGCCAGCAGCAGCAGCAGCAGGAGAGGTAATTAATCAGCAACCCTCCTGCTAAGGGTAGACAGCTGCTCGTTCCACCCCCCCCCCGCCTTAATTGGTTCTCCTCCCTTCCAACGGTGTTGAGGCGGGTGGGAACAGCCGGGGGTTGAGGGTACTGTGCTAAAAGAGGTGGAGTTATGCAGATCTAAAACGCGTGGATTGCAGCAGCAGCAAGCCGAAAAGTGCAGGCATGTGAGGGATCTAGAGGTTGACAGCATGTCTTCTTAACGGGAGTCCAGGTGGCCATCTCCACAAATGGACTTTTCAGAATCCTTGGGTGGCACCGTAGTCGGAAACCAATTCTGGTTATCGCTTCTCGGCCTTTTGGCTAAGATCAAGTGTAGTATCTGTTCTTATCAGTTTAATATCTGATACGTCCCCTATCTGGGGACCATATATTAAATGGATTTTTAGAACAGGGAGATGGAAAAAGAGCTTGCTCTGTCCACTCCACGCATTGACCTGGTATTGCAGTATCTCCAGGACCGGTGCACCCCTTCTTTAATGCAGTTTCTAAAATCAGAAAGAATTGAATTCAATGTTTTTTGTTCATTTTGCTTGTTTGTCGGATTTTGGGATGGACTCTTTGGCTTTGCTTTTCTTCTCCTCATTGGATTTTTCATGTTAAAAGTTGCAGAAGCCAGATGACAAGCTCATTTTGGTTCAACTTCAGCAACTGTGCATTGCATTGCCATGTAATGTAATGTAATGCAATGCTATCTATCTAGCTCTCCCTCTATACTTCCTTTTGGATAAACAGACATATTAGGCAAGCATTTTGGAGCTTTCACCTAAATAACTACAGGTGGTGAGATAAGCTGCACAATATAATTGACCTTTCAGTATATTGTTGCACACACACCATCTATTTAGCAAATGCCCTTGTTATCAACAGCAGCCTTTTAAACTCACCTGAGCTAACAGGTATGTGAGCTGGTTACTCTGCTGCGCTTAAAATTTCTTTTTTGGTTTGCTACAATGCCTTTTCTGAAACGTTGTCTCCCTCTGCTGGAACACTGACTTCTTTCATTTAATGCCTGCAGACTATAAAAGAGCAACCAACCCAAAAAGTTTGGTTGATTAGTCTGTGGCATTCTTTTAAACTGTTGCTTATGGCGGTCTCTGTGAGCTTCTCAGTGACATTCAGCCATCCAGGTATCCCGCCTGCAGTAGACGGAATGTGGCAATGGAACGCTGGCTGCGCGTGTCATAAGAGGCTCTGAGCCTTTATATACCTGCGCACAGCAGCAGCCACCTTCAGTCTGCTGCTGGACAGCCAGCAGCAGCAGCAGCAGGAGAGGTAATTAATCAGCAACCCTCCTGCTAAGGGTAGACAGCTGCTCGTTCCACCCCCCCCCCCCGCCTTAATTGGTTCTCCTCCCTTCCAACGGTGTTGAGGCGGGTGGGAACAGCCGGGGGTTGAGGGTACTGTGCTAAAAGAGGTGGAGTTATGCAGATCTAAAACGCGTGGATTGCAGCAGCAGCAAGCCGAAAAGTGCAGGCATGTGAGGGATCTAGAGGTTGACAGCATGTCTTCTTAACGGGAGTCCAGGTGGCCATCTCCACAAATGGACTTTTCAGAATCCTTGGGTGGCACCGTAGTCAGAAACCAATTCTGGTTATCGCTTCTCGGCCTTTTGGCTAAGATCAAGTGTAGTATCTGTTCTTATCAGTTTAATATCTGATACGTCCCCTATCTGGGGACCATATATTAAATGGATTTTTAGAACAGGGAGATGGAAAAAGAGCTTGCTCTGTCCACTCCACGCATTGACCTGGTATTGCAGTATCTCCAGGACCGGTGCACCCCTTCTTTAATGCAGTTTCTAAAATCAGAAAGAATTGAATTCAATGCTTTTTGTTCATTTTGCTTGTTTGTCGGATTTTGGGATGGACTCTTTGGCTTTGCTTTTCTTCTCCTCATTGGATTTTTCATGTTAAAAGTTGCAGAAGCCAGATGACAAGCTCATTTTGGTTCAACTTCAGCAACTGTGCATTGCATTGCCATGTAATGTAATGTAATGCAATGCTATCTATCTAGCTCTCCCTCTATACTTCCTTTTGGATAAACAGACATATTAGGCAAGCATTTTGGAGCTTTCACCTAAATAACTACAGGTGGTGAGATAAGCTGCACAATATAATTGACCTTTCAGTATATTGTTGCACACACACCATCTATTTAGCAAATGCCCTTGTTATCAACAGCAGCCTTTTAAACTCACCTGAGCTAACAGGTATGTGAGCTGGTTACTCTGCTGCGCTTAAAATTTCTTTTTTGGTTTGCTACAATGCCTTTTCTGAAACGTTGTCTCCCTCTGCTGGAACACTGACTTCTTTCATTTAATGCCTGCAGACTATAAAAGAGAAACCAACCCAAAAAGTTTGGTTGATTAGTCTGTGGCATTCTTTTAAACTGTTGCTTATGGCGGTCTCTGTGAGCTTCTCAGTGACATTCAGCCATCCAGGTATCCCGCCTGCAGTAGACGGAATGTGGCAATGGAACGCTGGCTGCGCGTGTCATAATAGGCTCTGAGCCTTTATATACCTGCGCACAGCAGCAGCCACCTTCAGTCTGCTGCTGGACAGCCAGCAGCAGCAGCAGCAGGAGAGGTAATTAATCAGCAACCCTCCTGCTAAGGGTAGACAGCTGCTCGTTCCACCCCCCCCCCCCCGCCTTAATTGGTTCTCCTCCCTTCCAACGGTGTTGAGGCGGGTGGGAACAGCCGGGGGTTGAGGGTACTGTGCTAAAAGAGGTGGAGTTATGCAGATCTAAAACGCGTGGATTGCAGCAGCAGCAAGCCGAAAAGTGCAGGCATGTGAGGGATCTAGAGGTTGACAGCATGTCTTCTTAACGGGAGTCCAGGTGGCCATCTCCACAAATGGACTTTTCAGAATCCTTGGGTGGCACCGTAGTCGGAAACCAATTCTGGTTATCGCTTCTCGGCCTTTTGGCTAAGATCAAGTGTAGTATCTGTTCTTATCAGTTTAATATCTGATACGTCCCCTATCTGGGGACCATATATTAAATGGATTTTTAGAACAGGGAGATGGAAAAAGAGCTTGCTCTGTCCACTCCACGCATTGACCTGGTATTGCAGTATCTCCAGGACCGGTGCACCCCTTCTTTAATGCAGTTTCTAAAATCAGAAAGAATTGAATTCAATGCTTTTTGTTCATTTTGCTTGTTTGTCGGATTTTGGGATGGACTCTTTGGCTTTGCTTTTCTTCTCCTCATTGGATTTTTCATGTTAAAAGTTGCAGAAGCCAGATGACAAGCTCATTTTGGTTCAACTTCAGCAACTGTGCATTGCATTGCCATGTAATGTAATGTAATACAATGCTATCTATCTAGCTCTCCCTCTATACTTCCTTTTGGATAAACAGACATATTAGGCAAGCATTTTGGAGCTTTCACCTAAATAACTACAGGTGGTGAGATAAGCTGCACAATATAATTGACCTTTCAGTATATTGTTGCACACACACCATCTATTTAGCAAATGCCCTTGTTATCAACAGCAGCCTTTTAAACTCACCTGAGCTAACAGGTATGTGAGCTGGTTACTCTGCTGCGCTTAAAATTTCTTTTTTGGTTTGCTACAATGCCTTTTCTGAAACGTTGTCTCCCTCTGCTGGAACACTGACTTCTTTCATTTAATGCCTGCAGACTATAAAAGAGAAACCAACCCAAAAAGTTTGGTTGATTAGTCTGTGGCATTCTTTTAAACTGTTGCTTATGGCGGTCTCTGTGAGCTTCTCAGTGACATTCAGCCATCCAGGTATCCCGCCTGCAGTAGACGGAATGTGGCAATGGAACGCTGGCTGCGCGTGTCATAATAGGCTCTGAGCCTTTATATACCTGCGCACAGCAGCAGCCACCTTCAGTCTGCTGCTGGACAGCCAGCAGCAGCAGCAGCAGGAGAGGTAATTAATCAGCAACCCTCCTGCTAAGGGTAGACAGCTGCTCGTTCCAACCCCCCCCCCGCCTTAATTGGTTCTCCTCCCTTCCAACGGTGTTGAGGCGGGTGGGAACAGCCGGGGGTTGAGGGTACTGTGCTAAAAGAGGTGGAGTTATGCAGATCTAAAACGCGTGGATTGCAGCAGCAGCAAGCCGAAAAGTGCAGGCATGTGAGGGATCTAGAGGTTGACAGCATGTCTTCTTAACGGGAGTCCAGGTGGCCATCTCCACAAATGGACTTTTCAGAATCCTTGGGTGGCACCGTAGTCGGAAACCAATTCTGGTTATCGCTTCTCGGCCTTTTGGCTAAGATCAAGTGTAGTATCTGTTCTTATCAGTTTAATATCTGATACGTCCCCTATCTGGGGACCATATATTAAATGGATTTTTAGAACAGGGAGATGGAAAAAGAGCTTGCTCTGTCCACTCCACGCATTGACCTGGTATTGCAGTATCTCCAGGACCGGTGCACCCCTTCTTTAATGCAGTTTCTAAAATCAGAAAGAATTGAATTCAATGCTTTTTGTTCATTTTGCTTGTTTGTCGGATTTTGGGATGGACTCTTTGGCTTTGCTTTTCTTCTCCTCATTGGATTTTTCATGTTAAAAGTTGCAGAAGCCAGATGACAAGCTCATTTTGGTTCAACTTCAGCAACTGTGCATTGCATTGCCATGTAATGTAATGTAATGCAATGCTATCTATCTAGCTCTCCCTCTATACTTCCTTTTGGATAAACAGACATATTAGGCAAGCATTTTGGAGCTTTCACCTAAATAACTACAGGTGGTGAGATAAGCTGCACAATATAATTGACCTTTCAGTATATTGTTGCACACACACCATCTATTTAGCAAATGCCCTTGTTATCAACAGCAGCCTTTTAAACTCACCTGAGCTAACAGGTATGTGAGCTGGTTACTCTGCTGCGCTTAAAATTTCTTTTTTGGTTTGCTACAATGCCTTTTCTGAAACGTTGTCTCCCTCTGCTGGAACACTGACTTCTTTCATTTAATGCCTGCAGACTATAAAAGAGAAACCAACCCAAAAAGTTTGGTTGATTAGTCTGTGGCATTCTTTTAAACTGTTGCTTATGGCGGTCTCTGTGAGCTTCTCAGTGACATTCAGCCATCCAGGTATCCCGCCTGCAGTAGACGGAATGTGGCAATGGAACGCTGGCTGCGCGTGTCATAATAGGCTCTGAGCCTTTATATACCTGCGCACAGCAGCAGCCACCTTCAGTCTGCTGCTGGACAGCCAGCAGCAGCAGCAGCAGGAGAGGTAATTAATCAGCAACCCTCCTGCTAAGGGTAGACAGCTGCTCGTTCCACCCCCCCCCCCCTGCCTTAATTGGTTCTCCTCCCTTCCAACGGTGTTGAGGCGGGTGGGAACAGCCGGGGGTTGAGGGTACTGTGCTAAAAGAGGTGGAGTTATGCAGATCTAAAACGCGTGGATTGCAGCAGCAGCAAGCCGAAAAGTGCAGGCATGTGAGGGATCTAGAGGTTGACAGCATGTCTTCTTAACGGGAGTCCAGGTGGCCATCTCCACAAATGGACTTTTCAGAATCCTTGGGTGGCACCGTAGTCGGAAACCAATTCTGGTTATCGCTTCTCGGCCTTTTGGCTAAGATCAAGTGTAGTATCTGTTCTTATCAGTTTAATATCTGATACGTCCCCTATCTGGGGACCATATATTAAATGGATTTTTAGAACAGGGAGATGGAAAAAGAGCTTGCTCTGTCCACTCCACGCATTGACCTGGTATTGCAGTATCTCCAGGACCGGTGCACCCCTTCTTTAATGCAGTTTCTAAAATCAGAAAGAATTGAATTCAATGCTTTTTGTTCATTTTGCTTGTTTGTCGGATTTTGGGATGGACTCTTTGGCTTTGCTTTTCTTCTCCTCATTGGATTTTTCATGTTAAAAGTTGCAGAAGCCAGATGACAAGCTCATTTTGGTTCAACTTCAGCAACTGTGCATTGCATTGCCATGTAATGTAATGTAATGCAATGCTATCTATCTAGCTCTCCCTCTATACTTCCTTTTGGATAAACAGACATATTAGGCAAGCATTTTGGAGCTTTCACCTAAATAACTACAGGTGGTGAGATAAGCTGCACAATATAATTGACCTTTCAGTATATTGTTGCACACACACCATCTATTTAGCAAATGCCCTTGTTATCAACAGCAGCCTTTTAAACTCACCTGAGCTAACAGGTATGTGAGCTGGTTACTCTGCTGCGCTTAAAATTTCTTTTTTGGTTTGCTACAATGCCTTTTCTGAAACGTTGTCTCCCTCTGCTGGAACACTGACTTCTTTCATTTAATGCCTGCAGACTATAAAAGAGAAACCAACCCAAAAAGTTTGGTTGATTAGTCTGTGGCATTCTTTTAAACTGTTGCTTATGGCGGTCTCTGTGAGCTTCTCAGTGACATTCAGCCATCCAGGTATCCCGCCTGCAGTAGACGGAATGTGGCAATGGAACGCTGGCTGCGCGTGTCATAATAGGCTCTGAGCCTTTATATACCTGCGCACAGCAGCAGCCACCTTCAGTCTGCTGCTGGACAGCCAGCAGCAGCAGCAGCAGGAGAGGTAATTAATCAGCAACCCTCCTGCTAAGGGTAGACAGCTGCTCGTTCCACCCCCCCCCTGCCTTAATTTGTTCTCCTCCCTTCCAACGGTGTTGAGGCGGGTGGGAACAGCCGGGGGTTGTGGGTACTGTGCTAAAAGAGGTGGAGTTATGCAGATCTAAAACGCGTGGATTGCAGCAGCAGCAAGCCGAAAAGTGCAGACATGTGAGGGATCTAGAGGTTGACAGCATGTCTTCTTAACGGGAGTCCAGGTGGCCATCTCCACAAATGGACTTTTCAGAATCCTTGGGTGGCACCGTAGTCGGAAACCAATTCTGGTTATCGCTTCTCGGCCTTTTGGCTAAGATCAAGTGTAGTATCTGTTCTTATCAGTTTAATATCTGATACGTCCCCTATCTGGGGACCATATATTAAATGGATTTTTAGAACAGGGAGATGGAAAAAGAGCTTGCTCTGTCCACTCCACGCATTGACCTGGTATTGCAGTATCTCCAGGACCGGTGCACCCCTTCTTTAATGCAGTTTCTAAAATCAGAAAGAATTGAATTCAATGCTTTTTGTTCATTTTGCTTGTTTGTCGGATTTTGGGATGGACTCTTTGGCTTTGCTTTTCTTCTCCTCATTGGATTTTTCATGTTAAAAGTTGCAGAAGCCAGATGACAAGCTCATTTTGGTTCAACTTCAGCAACTGTGCATTGCATTGCCATGTAATGTAATGTAATGCAATGCTATCTATCTAGCTCTCCCTCTATACTTCCTTTTGGATAAACAGACATATTAGGCAAGCATTTTGGAGCTTTCACCTAAATAACTACAGGTGGTGAGATAAGCTGCACAATATAATTGACCTTTCAGTATATTGTTGCACACACACAATCTATTTAGCAAATGCCCTTGTTATCAACAGCAGCCTTTTAAACTCACCTGAGCTAACAGGTATGTGAGCTGGTTACTCTGCTGCGCTTAAAATTTCTTTTTTGGTTTGCTACAATGCCTTTTCTGAAACGTTGTCTCCCTCTGCTGGAACACTGACTTCTTTCATTTAATGCCTGCAGACTATAAAAGAGAAACCAACCCAAAAAGTTTGGTTGATTAGTCTGTGGCATTCTTTTAAACTGTTGCTTATGGCGGTCTCTGTGAGCTTCTCAGTGACATTCAGCCATCCAGGTATCCCGCCTGCAGTAGACGGAATGTGGCAATGGAACGCTGGCTGCGCGTGTCATAATAGGCTCTGAGCCTTTATATACCTGCGCACAGCAGCAGCCACCTTCAGTCTGCTGCTGGACAGCCAGCAGCAGCAGCAGCAGGAGAGGTAATTAATCAGCAACCCTCCTGCTAAGGGTAGACAGCTGCTCGTTCCACCCCCCCCCCCCCCCGCCTTAATTGGTTCTCCTCCCTTCCAACGGTGTTGAGGCGGGTGGGAACAGCCGGGGGTTGAGGGTACTGTGCTAAAAGAGGTGGAGTTATGCAGATCTAAAACGCGTGGATTGCAGCAGCAGCAAGCCGAAAAGTGCAGGCATGTGAGGGATCTAGAGGTTGACAGCATGTCTTCTTAACGGGAGTCCAGGTGGCCATCTCCACAAATGGACTTTTCAGAATCCTTGGGTGGCACCGTAGTCGGAAACCAATTCTGGTTATCGCTTCTCGGCCTTTTGGCTAAGATCAAGTGTAGTATCTGTTCTTATCAGTTTAATATCTGATACGTCCCCTATCTGGGGACCATATATTAAATGGATTTTTAGAACAGGGAGATGGAAAAAGAGCTTGCTCTGTCCACTCCACGCATTGACCTGGTATTGCAGTATCTCCAGGACCGGTGCACCCCTTCTTTAATGCAGTTTCTAAAATCAGAAAGAATTGAATTCAATGCTTTTTGTTCATTTTGCTTGTTTGTCGGATTTTGGGATGGACTCTTTGGCTTTGCTTTTCTTCTCCTCATTGGATTTTTCATGTTAAAAGTTGCAGAAGCCAGATGACAAGCTCATTTTGGTTCAACTTCAGCAACTGTGCATTGCATTGCCATGTAATGTAATGTAATGCAATGCTATCTATCTAGCTCTCCCTCTATACTTCCTTTTGGATAAACAGACATATTAGGCAAGCATTTTGGAGCTTTCACCTAAATAACTACAGGTGGTGAGATAAGCTGCACAATATAATTGACCTTTCAGTATATTGTTGCACACACACCATCTATTTAGCAAATGCCCTTGTTATCAACAGCAGCCTTTTAAACTCACCTGAGCTAACAGGTATGTGAGCTGGTTACTCTGCTGCGCTTAAAATTTCTTTTTTGGTTTGCTACAATGCCTTTTCTGAAACGTTGTCTCCCTCTGCTGGAACACTGACTTCTTTCATTTAATGCCTGCAGACTATAAAAGAGAAACCAACCCAAAAAGTTTGGTTGATTAGTCTGTGGCATTCTTTTAAACTGTTGCTTATGGCGGTCTCTGTGAGCTTCTCAGTGACATTCAGCCATCCAGGTATCCCGCCTGCAGTAGACGGAATGTGGCAATGGAACGCTGGCTGCGTGTGTCATAATAGGCTCTGAGCCTTTATATACCTGCGCACAGCAGCAGCCACCTTCAGTCTGCTGCTGGACAGCCAGCAGCAGCAGCAGCAGGAGAGGTAATTAATCAGCAACCCTCCTGCTAAGGGTAGACAGCTGCTCGTTCCACCCCCCCCCCCGCCTTAATTGGTTCTCCTCCCTTCCAACGGTGTTGAGGCGGGTGGGAACAGCCGGGGGTTGAGGGTACTGTGCTAAAAGAGGTGGAGTTATGCAGATCTAAAACGCGTGGATTGCAGCAGCAGCAAGCCGAAAAGTGCAGGCATGTGAGGGATCTAGAGGTTGACAGCATGTCTTCTTAACGGGAGTCCAGGTGGCCATCTCCACAAATGGACTTTTCAGAATCCTTGGGTGGCACCGTAGTCGGAAACCAATTCTGGTTATCGCTTCTCGGCCTTTTGGCTAAGATCAAGTGTAGTATCTGTTCTTATCAGTTTAATATCTGATACGTCCCCTATCTGGGGACCATATATTAAATGGATTTTTAGAACAGGGAGATGGAAAAAGAGCTTGCTCTGTCCACTCCACGCATTGACCTGGTATTGCAGTATCTCCAGGACCGGTGCACCCCTTCTTTAATGCAGTTTCTAAAATCAGAAAGAATTGAATTCAATGCTTTTTGTTCATTTTGCTTGTTTGTCGGATTTTGGGATGGACTCTTTGGCTTTGCTTTTCTTCTCCTCATTGGATTTTTCATGTTAAAAGTTGCAGAAGCCAGATGACAAGCTCATTTTGGTTCAACTTCAGCAACTGTGCATTGCATTGCCATGTAATGTAATGTAATGCAATGCTATCTATCTAGCTCTCCCTCTATACTTCCTTTTGGATAAACAGACATATTAGGCAAGCATTTTGGAGCTTTCACCTAAATAACTACAGGTGGTGAGATAAGCTGCACAATATAATTGACCTTTCAGTATATTGTTGCACACACACCATCTATTTAGCAAATGCCCTTGTTATCAACAGCAGCCTTTTAAACTCACCTGAGCTAACAGGTATGTGAGCTGGTTACTCTGCTGCGCTTAAAATTTCTTTTTTGGTTTGCTACAATGCCTTTTCTGAAACGTTGTCTCCCTCTGCTGGAACAATGACTTCTTTCATTTAATGCCTGCAGACTATAAAAGAGAAACCAACCCAAAAAGTTTGGTTGATTAGTCTGTGGCATTCTTTTAAACTGTTGCTTATGGCGGTCTCTGTGAGCTTCTCAGTGACATTCAGCCATCCAGGTATCCCGCCTGCAGTAGACGGAATGTGGCAATGGAACGCTGGCTGCGCGTGTCATAATAGGCTCTGAGCCTTTATATACCTGCGCACAGCAGCAGCCACCTTCAGTCTGCTGCTGGACAGCCAGCAGCAGCAGCAGCAGGAGAGGTAATTAATCAGCAACCCTCCTGCTAAGGGTAGACAGCTGCTCGTTCCACCCCCCCCCCGCCTTAATTGGTTCTCCTCCCTTCCAACGGTGTTGAGGCGGGTGGGAACAGCCGGGGGTTGAGGGTACTGTGCTAAAAGAGGTGGAGTTATGCAGATCTAAAACGCGTGGATTGCAGCAGCAGCAAGCCGAAAAGTGCAGGCATGTGAGGGATCTAGAGGTTGACAGCATGTCTTCTTAACGGGAGTCCAGGTGGCCATCTCCACAAATGGACTTTTCAGAATCCTTGGGTGGCACCGTAGTCGGAAACCAATTCTGGTTATCGCATCTCGGCCTTTTGGCTAAGATCAAGTGTAGTATCTGTTCTTATCAGTTTAATATCTGATACGTCCCCTATCTGGGGACCATATATTAAATGGATTTTTAGAACAGGGAGATGGAAAAAGAGCTTGCTCTGTCCACTCCACGCATTGACCTGGTATTGCAGTATCTCCAGGACCGGTGCACCCCTGTCTTTAATGCAGTTTCTAAAATCAGAAAGAATTGAATTCAATGCTTTTTGTTCATTTTGCTTGTTTGTCGGATTTTGGGATGGACTCTTTGGCTTTGCTTTTCTTCTCCTCATTGGATTTTTCATGTTAAAAGTTGCAGAAGCCAGATGACAAGCTCATTTTGGTTCAACTTCAGCAACTGTGCATTGCATTGCCATGTAATGTAATGTAATGCAATGCTAT
Organism: Phyllobates terribilis; assembly: GCF_046119375.1. Taxonomy (NCBI): domain Eukaryota; kingdom Metazoa; phylum Chordata; class Amphibia; order Anura; family Dendrobatidae; genus Phyllobates; species Phyllobates terribilis. The sequence continues at coordinate 7,227,057 of NW_027362800.1, read as the reverse complement.
CTATCTAGCTCTCCCTCTATACTTCCTTTTGGATAAACAGACATATTAGGCAAGCATTTTGGAGCTTTCACCTAAATAACTACAGGTGGTGAGATAAGCTGCACAATATAATTGACCTTTCAGTATATTGTTGCACACACACCATCTATTTAGCAAATGCCCTTGTTATCAACAGCAGCCTTTTAAACTCACCTGAGCTATCAGGTATGTGAGCTGGTTACTCTGCTGCGCTTAAAATTTCTTTTTTGGTTTGCTACAATGCCTTTTCTGAAACGTTGTCTCCCTCTGCTGGAACACTGACTTCTTTCATTTAATGCCTGCAGACTATAAAAGAGAAACCAACCCAAAAAGTTTGGTTGATTAGTCTGTGGCATTCTTTTAAACTGTTGCTTATGGCGGTCTCTGTGAGCTTCTCAGTGACATTCAGCCATCCAGGTATCCCGCCTGCAGTAGACGGAATGTGGCAATGGAACGCTGGCTGCGCGTGTCATAATAGGCTCTGAGCCTTTATATACCTGCGCACAGCAGCAGCCACCTTCAGTCTGCTGCTGGACAGCCAGCAGCAGCAGCAGCAGGAGAGGTAATTAATCAGCAACCCTCCTGCTAAGGGTAGACAGCTGCTCGTTCCACCCCCCCCCCCGCCTTAATTGGTTCTCCTCCCTTCCAACGGTGTTGAAGCGGGTGGGAACAGCCGGGGGTTGAGGGTACTGTGCTAAAAGAGGTGGAGTTATGCAGATCTAAAACGCGTGGATTGCAGCAGCAGCAAGCCGAAAAGTGCAGGCATGTGAGGGATCTAGAGGTTGACAGCATGTCTTCTTAACGGGAGTCCAGGTGGCCATCTCCACAAATGGACTTTTCAGAATCCTTGCGTGGCACCGTAGTCGGAAACCAATTCTGGTTATCGCTTCTCGGCCTTTTGGCTAAGATCAAGTGTAGTATCTTTCGAAAAGGCGGTTTTGGATGTTGGCCGCCCTAGTAGATTGATACATTATGCACACTGGGGTTTAGGCGCTTGTTAGTACGCCAGGTGGCAAATATAGTCATCTGGTGGAAAGCATGGCCCCCCAGGATCGACGCCATTGGGCCGGGGAAGATCGAAAGCCCGAAGTGTGAAGTGCCCCAGGAGTGGTGACCCTGGGGTGCCTCAACTCACTGGGATTGGGAACCCCACTTGAGTTTATGGCACATTTGCACAAGCACTTCAAATTTTCTTTCTTCGCACACACCCTTATTCCGGGCCTTCTGGCCTTAGGATGGGGAATTTTTCAATTCCCGGTCGAAGGTCCGGGCAGTATTATACTGTGAAACCTTCACTATTTATTTAATTTCTTTGTCACTGTGTGTCCACTTATTCACGTGTGTCACGTCCTACTAGGATTTTGTCAGGATGCGGTTCCCTTACGGGTTCCTCTCTTGGCAGGTCTAGGGGGGGAGTGTGTGGCCATCAGGTTCCGCTCCCCCCTGAACCCCCCTGGCTCTCCTCTTTCGGGAGGAGAGCGTTGTTGGCTCCCCTCTTCCGGGAGGGGAGCACAGTCTTTGGCTCCCAGTGTCTTGCTCGGGTGAGAACTCGGGCAGGTGCTGGGGGTAAGATTGGGTCGCCTCTGGCTTCGGCTGGAGGTGGCTTTTTGTCCCTGTGCCTCGCTGTGGCCTTTTGGCTCGGAGGGACGGGGAATGGTTTGGGGGACCCTTCTCCTTTTGGAGAGGGTTCCAAGAAGACCAGCATCCTAGTGCACTTTTTTTGTGGCACTTTTCACTTTTTTAAGCGCACTCGGGTTTTGTACACGAATTCGGGCTTTCGAAAAAAAAAAAAAAAAATCTGTTCTTATCAGTTTAATATCTGATACGTCCCCTATCTGGGGACCATATATTAAATGGATTTTTAGAACAGGGAGATGGAAAAAGAGCTTGCTCTGTCCACTCCACGCATTGACCTGGTATTGCAGTATCTCCAGGACCGGTGCACCCCTTCTTTAATGCAGTTTCTAAAATCAGAAAGAATTGAATTCAATGCTTTTTGTTCATTTTGCTTGTTTGTCGGATTTTGGGATGGACTCTTTGGCTTTGCTTTTCTTCTCCTCATTGGATTTTTCATGTTAAAAGTTGCAGAAGCCAGATGACAAGCTCATTTTGGTTCAACTTCAGCAACTGTGCATTGCATTGCCATGTAATGTAATGTAATGCAATGCTATCTATCTAGCTCTCCCTCTATACTTCCTTTTGGATAAACAGACATATTAGGCAAGCATTTTGGAGCTTTCACCTAAATAACTACAGGTGGTGAGATAAGCTGCACAATATAATTGACCTTTCAGTATATTGTTGCACACACACCATCTATTTAGCAAATGCCCTTGTTATCAACAGCAGCCATTTAAACTCACCTGAGCTAACAGGTATGTGAGCTGGTTACTCTGCTGCGCTTAAAATTTCTTTTTTGGTTTGCTACAATGCCTTTTCTGAAACGTTGTCTCCCTCTGCTGGAACACTGACTTCTTTCATTTAATGCCTGCAGACTATAAAAGAGAAACCAACCCAAAAAGTTTGGTTGATTAGTCTGTGGCATTCTTTTAAACTGTTGCTTATGGCGGTCTCTGTGAGCTTCTCAGTGACATTCAGCCATCCAGGTATCCCACCTGCAGTAGACGGAATGTGGCAATGGAACGCTGGCTGCGCGTGTCATAATAGGCTCTGAGCCTTTATATACCTGCGCACAGCAGCAGCCACCTTCAGTCTGCTGCTGGACAGCCAGCAGCAGCAGCAGCAGGAGAGGTAATTAATCAGCAACCCTCCTGCTAAGGGTAGACAGCTGCTCGTTCCACCCCCCCCCCGCCTTAATTGGTTCTCCTCCCTTCCAACGGTGTTGAGGCGGGTGGGAACAGCCGGGGGTTGAGGGTACTGTGCTAAAAGAGGTGGAGTTATGCAGATCTAAAACGCGTGGATTGCAGCAGCAGCAAGCCGAAAAGTGCAGGCATGTGAGGGATCTAGAGGTTGACAGCATGTCTTCTTAACGGGAGTCCAGGTGGCCATCTCCACAAATGGACTTTTCAGAATCCTTGGGTGGCACCGTAGTCGGAAACCAATTCTGGTTATCGCTTCTCGGCCTTTTGGCTAAGATCAAGTGTAGTATCTGTTCTTATCAGTTTAATATCTGATACGTCCCCTATCTGGGGACCATATATTAAATGGATTTTTAGAACAGGGAGATGGAAAAAGAGCTTGCTCTGTCCACTCCACGCATTGACCTGGTATTGCAGTATCTCCAGGACCGGTGCACCCCTTCTTTAATGCAGTTTCTAAAATCAGAAAGAATTGAATTCAATGCTTTTTGTTCATTTTGCTTGTTTGTCGGATTTTGGGATGGACTCTTTGGCTTTGCTTTTCTTCTCCTCATTGGATTTTTCATGTTAAAAGTTGCAGAAGCCAGATGACAAGCTCATTTTGGTTCAACTTCAGCAACTGTGCATTGCATTGCCATGTAATGTAATGTAATGCAATGCTATCTATCTAGCTCTCCCTCTATACTTCCTTTTGGATAAACAGACATATTAGGCAAGCATTTTGGAGCTTTCACCTAAATAACTACAGGTGGTGAGATAAGCTGCACAATATAATTGACCTTTCAGTATATTGTTGCACACACACCATCTATTTAGCAAATGCCCTTGTTATCAACAGCAGCCTTTTAAACTCACCTGAGCTAACAGGTATGTGAGCTGGTTACTCTGCTGCGCTTAAAATTTCTTTTTTGGTTTGCTACAATGCCTTTTCTGAAACGTTGTCTCCCTCTGCTGGAACACTGACTTCTTTCATTTAATGCCTGCAGACTATAAAAGAGAAACCAACCCAAAAAGTTTGGTTGATTAGTCTGTGGCATTCTTTTAAACTGTTGCTTATGGCGGTCTCTGTGAGCTTCTCAGTGACATTCAGCCATCCAGGTATCCCGCCTGCAGTAGACGGAATGTGGCAATGGAACGCTGGCTGCGCGTGTCATAATAGGCTCTGAGCCTTTATATACCTGCGCACAGCAGCAGCCACCTTCAGTCTGCTGCTGGACAGCCAGCAGCAGCAGCAGCAGGAGAGGTAATTAATCAGCAACCCTCCTGCTAAGGGTAGACAGCTGCTCGTTCCACCCCCCCCCCGCCTTAATTGGTTCTCCTCCCTTCCAACGGTGTTGAGGCGGGTGGGAACAGCTGGGGGTTGAGGGTACTGTGCTAAAAGAGGTGGAGTTATGCAGATCTAAAACGCGTGGATTGCAGCAGCAGCAAGCCGAAAAGTGCAGGCATGTGAGGGATCTAGAGGTTGACAGCATGTCTTCTTAACGGGAGTCCAGGTGGCCATCTCCACAAATGGACTTTTCAGAATCCTTGGGTGGCACCGTAGTCGGAAACCAATTCTGGTTATCGCTTCTCGGCCTTTTGGCTAAGATCAAGTGTAGTATCTGTTCTTATCAGTTTAATATCTGATACGTCCCCTATCTGGGGACCATATATTAAATGGATTTTTAGAACAGGGAGATGGAAAAAGAGCTTGCTCTGTCCACTCCACGCATTGACCTGGTATTGCAGTATCTCCAGGACCGGTGCACCCCTTCTTTAATGCAGTTTCTAAAATCAGAAAGAATTGAATTCAATGCTTTTTGTTCATTTTGCTTGTTTGTCGGATTTTGGGATGGACTCTTTGGCTTTGCTTTTCTTCTCCTCATTGGATTTTTCATGTTAAAAGTTGCAGAAGCCAGATGACAAGCTCATTTTGGTTCAACTTCAGCAACTGTGCATTGCATTGCCATGTAATGTAATGTAATGCAATGCTATCTATCTAGCTCTCCCTCTATACTTCCTTTTGGATAAACAGACATATTAGGCAAGCATTTTGGAGCTTTCACCTAAATAACTACAGGTGGTGAGATAAGCTGCACAATATAATTGACCTTTCAGTATATTGTTGCACACACACCATCTATTTAGCAAATGCCCTTGTTATCAACAGCAGCCTTTTAAACTCACCTGAGCTAACAGGTATGTGAGCTGGTTACTCTGCTGCGCTTAAAATTTCTTTTTTGGTTTGCTACAATGCCTTTTCTGAAACGTTGTCTCCCTCTGCTGGAACACTGACTTCTTTCATTTAATGCCTGCAGACTATAAAAGAGAAACCAACCCAAAAAGTTTGGTTGATTAGTCTGTGGCATTCTTTTAAACTGTTGCTTATGGCGGTCTCTGTGAGCTTCTCAGTGACATTCAGCCATCCAGGTATCCCGCCTGCAGTAGACGGAATGTGGCAATGGAACGCTGGCTGCGCGTGTCATAATAGGCTCTGAGCCTTTATATACCTGCGCACAGCAGCAGCCACCTTCAGTCTGCTGCTGGACAGCCAGCAGCAGCAGCAGCAGGAGAGGTAATTAATCAGCAACCCTCCTGCTAAGGGTAGACAGCTGCTCGTTCCACCCCCCCCCCCGCCTTAATTGGTTCTCCTCCCTTCCAACGGTGTTGAGGCGGGTGGGAACAGCCGGGGGTTGAGGGTACTGTGCTAAAAGAGGTGGAGTTATGCAGATCTAAAACGCGTGGATTGCAGCAGCAGCAAGCCGAAAAGTGCAGGCATGTGAGGGATCTATAGGTTGACAGCATGTCTTCTTAACGGGAGTCCAGGTGGCCATCTCCACAAATGGACTTTTCAGAATCCTTGGGTGGCATCGTAGTCGGAAACCAATTCTGGTTATCGCTTCTCGGCCTTTTGGCTAAGATCAAGTGTAGTATCTGTTCTTATCAGTTTAATATCTGATACGTCCCCTATCTGGGGACCATATATTAAATGGATTTTTAGAACAGGGAGATGGAAAAAGAGCTTGCTCTGTCCACTCCACGCATTGACCTGGTATTGCAGTATCTCCAGGACCGGTGCACCCCTTCTTTAATGCAGTTTCTAAAATCAGAAAGAATTGAATTCAATGCTTTTTGTTCATTTTGCTTGTTTGTCGGATTTTGGGATGGACTCTTTGGCTTTGCTTTTCTTCTCCTCATTGGATTTTTCATGTTAAAAGTTGCAGAAGCCAGATGACAAGCTCATTTTGGTTCAACTTCAGCAACTGTGCATTGCATTGCCATGTAATGTAATGTAATGCAATGCTATCTATCTAGCTCTCCCTCTATACTTCCTTTTGGATAAACAGACATATTAGGCAAGCATTTTGGAGCTTTCACCTAAATAACTACAGGTGGTGAGATAAGCTGCACAATATAATTGACCTTTCAGTATATTGTTGCACACACACCATCTATTTAGCAAATGCCCTTGTTATCAACAGCAGCCTTTTAAACTCACCTGAGCTAACAGGTATGTGAGCTGGTTACTCTGCTGCGCTTAAAATTTCTTTTTTGGTTTGCTACAATGCCTTTTCTGAAACGTTGTCTCCCTCTGCTGGAACACTGACTTCTTTCATTTAATGCCTGCAGACTATAAAAGAGAAACCAACCCAAAAAGTTTGGTTGATTAGTCTGTGGCATTCTTTTAAACTGTTGCTTATGGCGGTCTCTGTGAGCTTCTCAGTGACATTCAGCCATCCAGGTATCCCGCCTGCAGTAGACGGAATGTGGCAATGGAACGCTGGCTGCGCGTGTCATAATAGGCTCTGAGCCTTTATATACCTGCGCACAGCAGCAGCCACCTTCAGTCTGCTGCTGGACAGCCAGCAGCAGCAGCAGCAGGAGAGGTAATTAATCAGCAACCCTCCTGCTAAGGGTAGACAGCTGCTCGTTCCACCCCCCCCCCCGCCTTAATTGGTTCTCCTCCCTTCCAACGGTGTTGAGGCGGGTGGGAACAGCCGGGGGTTGAGGGTACTGTGCTAAAAGAGGTGGAGTTATGCAGATCTAAAACGCGTGGATTGCAGCAGCAGCAAGCCGAAAAGTGCAGGCATGTGAGGGATCTAGAGGTTGACAGCATGTCTTCTTAACGGGAGTCCAGGTGGCCATCTCCACAAATGGACTTTTCAGAATCCTTGGGTGGCACCGTAGTCGGAAACCAATTCTGGTTATCGCTTCTCGGCCTTTTGGCTAAGATCAAGTGTAGTATCTGTTCTTATCAGTTTAATATCTGATACGTCCCCTATCTGGGGACCATATATTAAATGGATTTTTAGAACAGGGAGATGGAAAAAGAGCTTGCTCTGTCCACTCCACGCATTGACCTGGTATTGCAGTATCTCCAGGACCGGTGCACCCCTTCTTTAATGCAGTTTCTAAAATCAGAAAGAATTGAATTCAATGCTTTTTGTTCATTTTGCTTGTTTGTCGGATTTTGGGATGGACTCTTTGGCTTTGCTTTTCTTCTCCTCATTGGATTTTTCATGTTAAAAGTTGCAGAAGCCAGATGACAAGCTCATTTTGGTTCAACTTCAGCAACTGTGCATTGCATTGCCATGTAATGTAATGTAATGCAATGCTATCTATCTAGCTCTCCCTCTATACTTCCTTTTGGATAAACAGACATATTAGGCAAGCATTTTGGAGCTTTCACCTAAATAACTACAGGTGGTGAGATAAGCTGCACAATATAATTGACCTTTCAGTATATTGTTGCACACACACCATCTATTTAGCAAATGCCCTTGTTATCAACAGCAGCCTTTTAAACTCACCTGAGCTAACAGGTATGTGAGCTGGTTACTCTGCTGCGCTTAAAATTTCTTTTTTGGTTTGCTACAATGCCTTTTCTGAAACGTTGTCTCCCTCTGCTGGAACACTGACTTCTTTCATTTAATGCCTGCAGACTATAAAAGAGAAACCAACCCAAAAAGTTTGGTTGATTAGTCTGTGGCATTCTTTTAAACTGTTGCTTATGGCGGTCTCTGTGAGCTTCTCAGTGACATTCAGCCATCCAGGTATCCCGCCTGCAGTAGACGGAATGTGGCAATGGAACGCTGGCTGCGCGTGTCATAATAGGCTCTGAGCCTTTATATACCTGCGCACAGCAGCAGCCACCTTCAGTCTGCTGCTGGACAGCCAGCAGCAGCAGCAGCAGGAGAGGTAATTAATCAGCAACCCTCCTGCTAAGGGTAGACAGCTGCTCGTTCCACCCCCCCCCCCCCGCCTTAATTGGTTCTCCTCCCTTCCAACGGTGTTGAGGCGGGTGGGAACAGCCGGGGGTTGAGGGTACTGTGCTAAAAGAGGTGGAGTTATGCAGATCTAAAACGCGTGGATTGCAGCAGCAGCAAGCCGAAAAGTGCAGGCATGTGAGGGATCTAGAGGTTGACAGCATGTCTTCTTAACGGGAGTCCAGGTGGCCATCTCCACAAATGGACTTTTCAGAATCCTTGGGTGGCACCGTAGTCGGAAACCAATTCTGGTTATCGCTTCTCGGCCTTTTGGCTAAGATCAAGTGTAGTATCTGTTCTTATCAGTTTAATATCTGATACGTCCCCTATCTGGGGACCATATATTAAATGGATTTTTAGAACAGGGAGATGGAAAAAGAGCTTGCTCTGTCCACTCCACGCATTGACCTGGTATTGCAGTATCTCCAGGACCGGTGCACCCCTTCTTTAATGCAGTTTCTAAAATCAGAAAGAATTGAATTCAATGCTTTTTGTTCATTTTGCTTGTTTGTCGGATTTTGGGATGGACTCTTTGGCTTTGCTTTTCTTCTCCTCATTGGATTTTTCATGTTAAAAGTTGCAGAAGCCAGATGACAAGCTCATTTTGGTTCAACTTCAGCAACTGTGCATTGCATTGCCATGTAATGTAATGTAATGCAATGCTATCTATCTAGCTCTCCCTCTATACTTCCTTTTGGATAAACAGACATATTAGGCAAGCATTTTGGAGCTTTCACCTAAATAACTACAGGTGGTGAGATAAGCTGCACAATATAATTGACCTTTCAGTATATTGTTGCACACACACCATCTATTTAGCAAATGCCCTTGTTATCAACAGCAGCCTTTTAAACTCACCTGAGCTAACAGGTATGTGAGCTGGTTACTCTGCTGCGCTTAAAATTTCTTTTTTGGTTTGCTACAATGCCTTTTCTGAAACGTTGTCTCCCTCTGCTGGAACACTGACTTCTTTCATTTAATGCCTGCAGACTATAAAAGAGAAACCAACCCAAAAAGTTTGGTTGATTAGTCTGTGGCATTCTTTTAAACTGTTGCTTATGGCGGTCTCTGTGAGCTTCTCAGTGACATTCAGCCATCCAGGTATCCCGCCTGCAGTAGACGGAATGTGGCAATGGAACGCTGGCTGCGCGTGTCATAATAGGCTCTGAGCCTTTATATACCTGCGCACAGCAGCAGCCACCTTCAGTCTGCTGCTGGACAGCCAGCAGCAGCAGCAGCAGGAGAGGTAATTAATCAGCAACCCTCCTGCTAAGGGTAGACAGCTGCTCGTTCCACCCCAGACCCCCCCCCCGCCTTAATTGGTTCTCCTCCCTTCCAACGGTGTTGAGGCGGGTGGGAACAGCCGGGGGTTGAGGGTACTGTGCTAAAAGAGGTGGAGTTATGCAGATCTAAAACGCGTGGATTGCAGCAGCAGCAAGCCGAAAAGTGCAGGCATGTGAGGGATCTAGAGGTTGACAGCATGTCTTCTTAACGGGAGTCCAGGTGGCCATCTCCACAAATGGACTTTTCAGAATCCTTGGGTGGCACCGTAGTCGGAAACCAATTCTGGTTATCGCTTCTCGGCCTTTTGGCTAAGATCAAGTGTAGTATCTGTTCTTATCAGTTTAATATCTGATACGTCCCCTATCTGGGGACCATATATTAAATGGATTTTTAGAACAGGGAGATGGAAAATGAGCTTGCTCTGTCCACTCCACGCATTGACCTGGTATTGCAGTATCTCCAGGACCGGTGCACCCCTTCTTTAATGCAGTTTCTAAAATCAGAAAGAATTGAATTCAATGCTTTTTGTTCATTTTGCTTGTTTGTCGGATTTTGGGATGGACTCTTTGGCTTTGCTTTTCTTCTCCTCATTGGATTTTTCATGTTAAAAGTTGCAGAAGCCAGATGACAAGCTCATTTTGGTTCAACTTCAGCAACTGTGCATTGCATTGCCATGTAATGTAATGTAATGCAATGATATCTATCTAGCTCTCCCTCTATACTTCCTTTTGGATAAACAGACATATTAGGCAAGCATTTTGGAGCTTTCACCTAAATAACTACAGGTGGTGAGATAAGCTGCACAATATAATTGACCTTTCAGTATATTGTTGCACACACACCATCTATTTAGCAAATGCCCTTGTTATCAACAGCAGCCTTTTAAACTCACCTGAGCTAACAGGTATGTGAGCTGGTTACTCTGCTGCGCTTAAAATTTCTTTTTTGGTTTGCTACAATGCCTTTTCTGAAACGTTGTCTCCCTCTGCTGGAACACTGACTTCTTTCATTTAATGCCTGCAGACTATAAAAGAGAAACCAACCCAAAAAGTTTGGTTGATTAGTCTGTGGCATTCTTTTAAACTGTTGCTTATGGCGGTCTCTGTGAGCTTCTCAGTGACATTCAGCCATCCAGGTATCCCGCCTGCAGTAGACGGAATGTGGCAATGGAACGCTGGCTGCGCGTGTCATAATAGGCTCTGAGCCTTTATATACCTGCGCACAGCAGCAGCCACCTTCAGTCTGCTGCTGGACAGCCAGCAGCAGCAGCAGCAGGAGAGGTAATTAATCAGCAACCCTCCTGCTAAGGGTAGACAGCTGCTCGTTCCACCCCAGACCCCCCCCCCCGCCTTAATTGGTTCTCCTCCCTTCCAACGGTGTTGAGGCGGGTGGGAACAGCCGGGGGTTGAGGGTACTGTGCTAAAAGAGGTGGAGTTATGCAGATCTAAAACGCGTGGATTGCAGCAGCAGCAAACCGAAAAGTGCAGGCATGTGAGGGATCTAGAGGTTGACAGCATGTCTTCTTAACGGGAGTCCAGGTGGCCATCTCCACAAATGGACTTTTCAGAATCCTTGGGTGGCACCGTAGTCGGAAACCAATTCTGGTTATCGCTTCTCGGCCTTTTGGCTAAGATCAAGTGTAGTATCTGTTCTTATCAGTTTAATATCTGATACGTCCCCTATCTGGGGACCATATATTAAATGGATTTTTAGAACAGGTAGATGGAAAAAGAGCTTGCTCTGTCCACTCCACGCATTGACCTGGTATTGCAGTATCTCCAGGACCGGTGCACCCCTTCTTTAATGCAGTTTCTAAAATCAGAAAGAATTGAATTCAATGCTTTTTGTTCATTTTGCTTGTTTGTCGGATTTTGGGATGGACTCTTTGGCTTTGCTTTTCTTCTCCTCATTGGATTTTTCATGTTAAAAGTTGCAGAAGCCAGATGACAAGCTCATTTTGGTTCAACTTCAGCAACTGTGCATTGCATTGCCATGTAATGTAATGTAATGCAATGCTATCTATCTAGCTCTCCCTCTATACTTCCTTTTGGATAAACAGACATATTAGGCAAGCATTTTGGAGCTTTCACCTAAATAACTACAGGTGGTGAGATAAGCTGCACAATATAATTGACCTTTCAGTATATTGTTGCACACACACCATCTATTTAGCAAATGCCCTTGTTATCAACAGCAGCCTTTTAAACTCACCTGAGCTAACAGGTATGTGAGCTGGTTACTCTGCTGCGCTTAAAATTTCTTTTTTGGTTTGCTACAATGCCTTTTCTGAAACGTTGTCTCCCTCTGCTGGAACACTGACTTCTTTCATTTAATGCCTGCAGACTATAAAAGAGAAACCAACCCAAAAAGTTTGGTTGATTAGTCTGTGGCATTCTTTTAAACTGTTGCTTATGGCGGTCTCTGTGAGCTTCTCAGTGACATTCAGCCATCCAGGTATCCCGCCTGCAGTAGACGGAATGTGGCAATGGAACGCTGGCTGCGCGTGTCATAATAGGCTCTGAGCCTTTATATACCTGCGCACAGCAGCAGCCACCTTCAGTCTGCTGCTGGACAGCCAGCAGCAGCAGCAGCAGGAGAGGTAATTAATCAGCAACCCTCCTGCTAAGGGTAGACAGCTGCTCGTTCCACCCCCCCCCCCGCCTTAATTGGTTCTCCTCCCTTCCAACGGTGTTGAGGCGGGTGGGAACAGCCGGGGGTTGAGGGTACTGTGCTAAAAGAGGTGGAGTTATGCAGATCTAAAACGCGTGGATTGCAGCAGCAGCAAGCCGAAAAGTGCAGGCATGTGAGGGATCTAGAGGTTGACGGCATGTCGTCTTAACGGGAGTCCAGGTGGCCATCTCCACAAATGGACTTTTCAGAATCCTTGGGTGGCACCGTAGTCGGAAACCAATTCTGGTTATCGCTTCTCGGCCTTTTGGCTAAGATCAAGTGTAGTATCTGTTCTTATCAGTTTAATATCTGATACGTCCCCTATCTGGGGACCATATATTAAATGGATTTTTAGAACAGGGAGATGGAAAAAGAGCTTGCTCTGTCCACTCCACGCATTGACCTGGTATTGCAGTATCTCCAGGACCGGTGCACCCCTTCTTTAATGCAGTTTCTAAAATCAGAAAGAATTGAATTCAATGCTTTTTGTTCATTTTGCTTGTTTGTCGGATTTTGGGATGGACTCTTTGGCTTTGCTTTTCTTCTCCTCATTGGATTTTTCATGTTAAAAGTTGCAGAAGCCAGATGACAAGCTCATTTTGGTTCAACTTCAGCAACTGTGCATTGCATTGCCATGTAATGTAATGTAATGCAATGCTATCTATTTAGCTCTCCCTCTATACTTCCTTTTGGATAAACAGACATATTAGGCAAGCATTTTGGAGCTTTCACCTAAATAACTACAGGTGGTGAGATAAGCTGCACAATATAATTGACCTTTCAGTATATTGTTGCACACACACCATCTATTTAGCAAATGCCCTTGTTATCAACAGCAGCCTTTTAAACTCACCTGAGCTAACAGGTATGTGAGCTGGTTACTCTGCTGCGCTTAAAATTTCTTTTTTGGTTTGCTACAATGCCTTTTCTGAAACGTTGTCTCCCTCTGCTGGAACACTGACTTCTTTCATTTAATGCCTGCAGACTATAAAAGAGAAACCAACCCAAAAAGTTTGGTTGATTAGTCTGTGGCATTCTTTTAAACTGTTGCTTATGGCGGTCTCTGTGAGCTTCTCAGTGACATTCAGCCATCCAGGTATCCCGCCTGCAGTAGACGGAATGTGGCAATGGAACGCTGGCTGCGCGTGTCATAATAGGCTCTGAGCCTTTATATACCTGCGCACAGCAGCAGCCACCTTCAGTCTGCTGCTGGACAGCCAGCAGCAGCAGCAGCAGGAGAGTTAATTAATCAGCAACCCTCCTGCTAAGGGTAGACAGCTGCTCGTTCCACCCCCCCCCCCCCCGCCTTAATTGGTTCTCCTCCCTTCCAACGGTGTTGAGGCGGGTGGGAACAGCCGGGGGTTGAGGGTACTGTGCTAAAAGAGGTGGAGTTATGCAGATTTAAAACGCGTGGATTGCAGCAGCAGCAAGCCGAAAAGTGCAGGCATGTGAGGGATCTAGAGGTTGACAGCATGTCTTCTTAACGGGAGTCCAGGTGGCCATCTCCACAAATGGACTTTTCAGAATCCTTGGGTGGCACCGTAGTCGGAAACCAATTCTGGTTATCGCTTCTCGGCCTTTTGGCTAAGATCAAGTGTAGTATCTGTTCTTATCAGTTTAATATCTGATACGTCCCCTATCTGGGGACCATATATTAAATGGATTTTTAGAACAGGGAGATGGAAAAAGAGCTTGCTCTGTCCACTCCACGCATTGACCTGGTATTGCAGTATCTCCAGGACCGGTGCACCCCTTCTTTAATGCAGTTTCTAAAATCAGAAAGAATTGAATTCAATGCTTTTTGTTCATTTTGCTTGTTTGTCGGATTTTGGGATGGACTCTTTGGCTTTGCTTTTCTTCTCCTCATTGGATTTTTCATGTTAAAAGTTGCAGAAGCCAGATGACAAGCTCATTTTGGTTCAACTTCAGCAACTGTGCATTGCATTGCCATGTAATGTAATGTAATGCAATGCTATCTATCTAGCTCTCCCTCTATACTTCCTTTTGGATAAACAGACATATTAGGCAAGCATTTTGGAGCTTTCACCTAAATAACTACAGGTGGTGAGATAAGCTGCACAATATAATTGACCTTTCAGTATATTGTTGCACACACACCATCTATTTAGCAAATGCCCTTGTTATCAACAGCAGCCTTTTAAACTCACCTGAGCTAACAGGTATGTGAGCTGGTTACTCTGCTGCGCTTAAAATTTCTTTTTTGGTTTGCTACAATGCCTTTTCTGAAACGTTGTCTCCCTCTGCTGGAACACTGACTTCTTTCATTTAATGCCTGCAGACTATAAAAGAGAAACCAACCCAAAAAGTTTGGTTGATTAGTCTGTGGCATTCTTTTAAACTGTTGCTTATGGCGGTCTCTGTGAGCTTCTCAGTGACATTCAGCCATCCAGGTATCCCACCTGCAGTAGACGGAATGTGGCAATGGAACGCTGGCTGCGCGTGTCATAATAGGCTCTGAGCCTTTATATACCTGCGCACAGCAGCAGCCACCTTCAGTCTGCTGCTGGACAGCCAGCAGCAGCAGCAGCAGGAGAGGTAATTAATCAGCAACCCTCCTGCTAAGGGTAGACAGCTGCTCGTTCCACCCCCCCCCGCCTTAATTGGTTCTCCTCCCTTCCAACGGTGTTGAGGCGGGTGGGAACAGCCGGGGGTTGAGGGTACTGTGCTAAAAGAGGTGGAGTTATGCAGATCTAAAACGCGTGGATTGCAGCAGCAGCAAGCCGAAAAGTGCAGGCATGTGAGGGATCTAGAGGTTGACAGCATGTCTTCTTAACGGGAGTCCAGGTGGCCATCTCCACAAATGGACTTTTCAGAATCCTTGGGTGGCACCGTAGTCGGAAACCAATTCTGGTTATCGCTTCTCGGCCTTTTGGCTAAGATCAAGTGTAGTATCTGTTCTTATCAGTTTAATATCTGATACGTCCCCTATCTGGGGACCATATATTAAATGGATTTTTAGAACAGGGAGATGGAAAAAGAGCTTGCTCTGTCCACTCCACGCATTGACCTGGTATTGCAGTATCTCCAGGACCGGTGCACCCCTTCTTTAATGCAGTTTCTAAAATCAGAAAGAATTGAATTCAATGCTTTTTGTTCATTTTGCTTGTTTGTCGGATTTTGGGATGGACTCTTTGGCTTTGCTTTTCTTCTCCTCATTGGATTTTTCATGTTAAAAGTTGCAGAAGCCAGATGACAAGCTCATTTTGGTTCAACTTCAGCAACTGTGCATTGCATTGCCATGTAATGTAATGTAATGCAATGCTATCTATCTAGCTCTCCCTCTATACTTCCTTTTGGATAAACAGACATATTAGGCAAGCATTTTGGAGCTTTCACCTAAATAACTACAGGTGGTGAGATAAGCTGCACAATATAATTGACCTTTCAGTATATTGTTGCACACACACCATCTATTTAGCAAATGCCCTTGTTATCAACAGCAGCCTTTTAAACTCACCTGAGCTAACAGGTATGTGAGCTGGTTACTCTGCTGCGCTTAAAATTTCTTTTTTGGTTTGCTACAATACCTTTTCTGAAACGTTGTCTCCCTCTGCTGGAACACTGACTTCTTTCATTTAATGCCTGCAGACTATAAAAGAGAAACCAACCCAAAAAGTTTGGTTGATTAGTCTGTGGCATTCTTTTAAACTGTTGCTTATGGCGGTCTCTGTGAGCTTCTCAGTGACATTCAGCCATCCAGGTATCCCGCCTGCAGTAGACGGAATGTGGCAATGGAACGCTGGCTGCGCGTGTCATAATAGGCTCTGAGCCTTTATATACCTGCGCACAGCAGCAGCCACCTTCAGTCTGCTGCTGGACAGCCAGCAGCAGCAGCAGGAGAGGTAATTAATCAGCAACCCTCCTGCTAAGGGTAGACAGCTGCTCGTTCCACCCCCCCCCCCGCCTTAATTGGTTCTCCTCCCTTCCAACGGTGTTGAGGCGGGTGGGAACAGCCGGGTGTTGAGGGTACTGTGCTAAAAGAGGTGGAGTTATGCAGATAAAAACGCGTGGATTGCAGCAGCAGCAAGCCGAAAAGTGCAGGCATGTGAGGGATCTAGAGGTTGACAGCATGTCTTCTTAACGGGAGTCCAGGTGGCCATCTCCACAAATGGACTTTTCAGAATCCTTGGGTGGCACCGTAGTCGGAAACCAATTCTGGTTATCGCTTCTCGGCCTTTTGGCTAAGATCAAGTGTAGTATCTGTTCTTATCAGTTTAATATCTGATACGTCCCCTATCTGGGGACCATATATTAAATGGATTTTTAGAACAGGGAGATGGAAAAAGAGCTTGCTCTGTCCACTCCACGCATTGACCTGGTATTGCAGTATCTCCAGGACCGGTGCACCCCTTCTTTAATGCAGTTTCTAAAATCAGAAAGAATTGAATTCAATGCTTTTTGTTCATTTTGCTTGTTTGTCGGATTTTGGGATGGACTCTTTGGCTTTGCTTTTCTTCTCCTCATTGGATTTTTCATGTTAAAAGTTGCAGAAGCCAGATGACAAGCTCATTTTGGTTCAACTTCAGCAACTGTGCATTGCATTGCCATGTAATGTAATGTAATGCAATGCTATCTATCTAGCTCTCCCTCTATACTTCCTTTTGGATAAACAGACATATTAGGCAAGCATTTTGGAGCTTTCACCTAAATAACTACTGGTGGTGAGATAAGCTGCACAATATAATTGACCTTTCAGTATATTGTTGCACACACATCATCTATTTAGCAAATGCCCTTGTTATCAACAGCAGCCTTTTAATCTCACCTGAGCTAACAGGTATGTGAGCTGGTTACTCTGCTGCGCTTAAAATTTCTTTTTTGGTTTGCTACAATGCCTTTTCTGAAACGTTGTCTCCCTCTGCTGGAACACTAACTTCTTTCATTTAATGCCTGCAGACTATAAAAGAGAAACCAACCCAAAAAGTTTGGTTGATTAGTCTGTGGCATTCTTTTAAACTGTTGCTTATGGCGGTCTCTGTGAGCTTCTCAGTGACATTCAGCCATCCAGGTATCCCGCCTGCAGTAGACGGAATGTGGCAATGGAACGCTGGCTGCGCGTGTCATAATAGGCTCTGAGCCTTTATATACCTGCGCACAGCAGCAGCCACCTTCAGTCTGCTGCTGGACAGCCAGCAGCAGCAGCAGGAGAGGTAATTAATCAGCAACCCTCCTGCTAAGGGTAGACAGCTGCTCGTTCCACCCCCCCCCCGCCTTAATTGGTTCTCCTCCCTTCCAACGGTGTTGAGGCGGGTGGGAACAGCCGGGGGTTGAGGGTACTGTGCTAAAAGAGGTGGAGTTATGTAGATCTAAAACGCGTGGATTGCAGCAGCAGCAAGCCGAAAAGTGCAGGCATGTGAGGGATCTAGAGGTTGACAGCATGTCTTCTTAACGGGAGTCCAGGTGGCCATCTCCACAAATGGACTTTTCAGAATACTTCGGTGGCACCGTAGTCGGAAACCAATTCTGGTTATCGCTTCTCGGCCTTTTGGCTAAGATCAAGTGTAGTATCTTTTGAAAAGGCAGTTTTGTCCTTGGGCTGCCCTAGTAAATTGATGCATATTACACACTGGTTTGGTGCACTTGTTAGTACGCCAGGTGGCTCATAGAGTTATCTGATGGAAAACATGGCCCTCCAGGATCGAAGTCACTAGGCTGGGTAAGTGTGAGGGCTTTGGAGCAATGTGCCCCAGGAGTAGGCGCCCTGGTGGGAGTCCAAGCTTACTGGGACTGGGAACCCCAGAAAGACTTGGCTTCGTAGCACGCCGCACCTTTGCCAATCATACTTTCTGAGCAACCCCCCCTATTCCTGGCCTCCGGGCTAGGAAGGGGAATTTTTATAAACCCGGTCGGAGGTCCGGTCAGCTTTGGGCTGAGAAACCAACACAGGCTCCAGCTCCACTAGGGTGGCAGCCTAGATGGAAGCTGGGAGCACGAAAACGGCTCTTCTCCGGCTTCGGCTAGGGAGAGCATCGGAGATCCCTGACCCTTGCTGTGGACTTCTGGCTCGGAGGGATGGGGATGGTTTATTGGGGACCCTCTCTTCCGAGAAGGGTCCACATGAATCCTCGCCTCGTGCGCTGTTTTGGTGTGACTTCGGTCACATTTTTCAGTGCCTTGGATGCAGCTTCAATCAAAAAATCTGTTCTTATCAGTTTAATATCTGATACGTCCCCTATCTGGGGACCATATATTAAATGGATTTTTAGAACAGGGAGATGGAAAAAGAGCTTGCTCTGTCCACTCCACGCATTGACCTGGTATTGCAGTATCTCCAGGACCGGTGCACCCCTTCTTTAATGCAGTTTCTAAAATCAGAAAGAATTGAATTCAATGCTTTTTGTTCATTTTGCTTGTTTGTCGGATTTTGGGATGGACTCTTTGGCTTTGCTTTTCTTCTCCTCATTGGATTTTTCATGTTAAAAGTTGCAGAAGCCAGATGACAAGCTCATTTTGGTTCAACTTCAGCAACTGTGCATTGCATTGCCATGTAATGTAATGTAATGCAATGCTATCTATCTAGCTCTCCCTCTATACTTCCTTTTGGATAAACAGACATATTAGGCAAGCATTTTGGAGCTTTCACCTAAATAACTACAGGTGGTGAGATAAGCTGCACAATATAATTGACCTTTCAGTATATTGTTGCACACACACCATCTATTTAGCAAATGCCCTTGTTATCAACAGCAGCCTTTTAAACTCACCTGAGCTAACAGGTATGTGAGCTGGTTACTCTGCTGCGCTTAAAATTTCTTTTTTGGTTTGCTACAATGCCTTTTCTGAAACGTCGTCTCCCTCTGCTGGAACACTGACTTCTTTCATTTAATGCCTGCAGACTATAAAAGAGAAACCAACCCAAAAAGTTTGGTTGATTAGTCTGTGGCATTCTTTTAAACTGTTGCTTATGGCGGTCTCTGTGAGCTTCTCAGTGACATTCAGCCATCCAGGTATCCCGCCTGCAGTAGACGGAATGTGGCAATGGAACGCTGGCTGCGCGTGTCATAATAGGCTCTGAGCCTTTATATACCTGCGCACAGCAGCAGCCACCTTCAGTCTGCTGCTGGACAGCCAGCAGCAGCAGCAGCAGGAGAGGTAATTAATCAGCAACCCTCCTGCTAAGGGTAGACAGCTGCTCGTTCCACCCCCCCCCCCGCCTTAATTGGTTCTCCTCCCTTCCAACGGTGTTGAGGCGGGTGGGAACAGCCGGGGGTTGAGGGTACTGTGCTAAAAGAGGTGGAGTTATGCAGATCTAAAACGCGTGGATTGCAGCAGCAGCAAGCCGAAAAGTGCAGGCATGTGAGGGATCTAGAGGTTGACAGCATGTCTTCTTAACGGGAGTCCAGGTGGCCATCTCCACAAATGGACTTTTCAGAATCCTTGGGTGGCACCGTAGTCGGAAACCAATTCTGGTTATCGCTTCTCGGCCTTTTGGCTAAGATCAAGTGTAGTATCTGTTCTTATCAGTTTAATATCTGATACGTCCCCTATCTGGGGACCATATATTAAATGGATTTTTAGAACAGGGAGATGGAAAAAGAGCTTGCTCTGTCCACTCCACGCATTGACCTGGTATTGCAGTATCTCCAGGACCGGTGCACCCCTTCTTTAATGCAGTTTCTAAAATCAGAAAGAATTGAATTCAATGCTTTTTGTTCATTTTGCTTGTTTGTCGGATTTTGGGATGGACTCTTTGGCTTTGCTTTTCTTCTCCTCATTGGATTTTTCATGTTAAAAGTTGCAGAAGCCAGATGACAAGCTCATTTTGGTTCAACTTCAGCAACTGTGCATTGCATTGCCATGTAATGTAATGTAATGCAATGCTATCTATCTAGCTCTCCCTCTATACTTCCTTTTGGATAAACAGACATATTAGGCAAGCATTTTGGAGCTTTCACCTAAATAACTACAGGTGGTGAGATAAGCTGCACAATATAATTGACCTTTCAGTATATTGTTGCACACACACCATCTATTTAGCAAATGCCCTTGTTATCAACAGCAGCCTTTTAAACTCACCTGAGCTAACAGGTATGTGAGCTGGTTACTCTGCTGCGCTTAAAATTTCTTTTTTGGTTTGCTACAATGCCTTTTCTGAAACGTTGTCTCCCTCTGCTGGAACACTGACTTCTTTCATTTAATGCCTGCAGACTATAAAAGAGAAACCAACCCAAAAAGTTTGGTTGATTAGTCTGTGGCATTCTTTTAAACTGTTGCTTATGGCGGTCTCTGTGAGCTTCTCAGTGACATTCAGCCATCCAGGTATACCGCCTGCAGTAGACGGAATGTGGCAATGGAATGCTGGCTGCGCGTGTCATAATAGGCTCTGAGCCTTTATATACCTGCGCACAGCAGCAGCCACCTTCAGTCTGCTGCTGGACAGCCAGCAGCAGCAGCAGCAGGAGAGGTAATTAATCAGCAACCCTCCTGCTAAGGGTAGACAGCTGCTCGTTCCACCCCCCCCCCGCCTTAATTGGTTCTCCTCCCTTCCAACGGTGTTGAGGCGGGTGGGAACAGCCGGGGGTTGAGGGTACTGTGCTAAAAGAGGTGGAGTTATGCAGATCTAAAACGCGTGGATTGCAGCAGCAGCAAGCCGAAAAGTGCAGGCATGTGAGGGATCTAGAGGTTGACAGCATGTCTTCTTAACGGGAGTCCAGGTGGCCATCTCCACAAATGGACTTTTCAGAATCCTTGGGTGGCACCGTAGTCGGAAACCAATTCTGGTTATCGCTTCTCGGCCTTTTGGCTAAGATCAAGTGTAGTATCTGTTCTTATCAGTTTAATATCTGATACATCCCCTATCTGGGGACCATATATTAAATGGATTTTTAGAACAGGGAGATGGAAAAAGAGCTTGCTCTGTCCACTCCACGCATTGACCTGGTATTGCAGTATCTCCAGGACCGGTGCACCCCTTCTTTAATGCAGTTTCTAAAATCAGAAAGAATTGAATTCAATGCTTTTTGTTCATTTTGCTTGTTTGTCGGATTTTGGGATGGACTCTTTGGCTTTGCTTTTCTTCTCCTCATTGGATTTTTCATGTTAAAAGTTGCAGAAGCCAGATGACAAGCTCATTTTGGTTCAACTTCAGCAACTGTGCATTGCATTGCCATGTAATGTAATGTAATGCAATGCTATCTATCTAGCTCTCCCTCTATACTTCCTTTTGGATAAACAGACATATTAGGCAAGCATTTTGGAGCTTTCACCTAAATAACTACAGGTGGTGAGATAAGCTGCACAATATAATTGACCTTTCAGTATATTGTTGCACACACACCATCTATTTAGCAAATGCCCTTGTTATCAACAGCAGCCTTTTAAACTCACCTGAGCTAACAGGTATGTGAGCTGGTTACTCTGCTGCGCTTAAAATTTCTTTTTTGGTTTGCTACAATGCCTTTTCTGAAACGTTGTCTCCCTCTGCTGGAACACTGACTTCTTTCATTTAATGCCTGCAGACTATAAAAGAGAAACCAACCCAAAAAGTTTGGTTGATTAGTCTGTGGCATTCTTTTAAACTGTTGCTTATGGCGGTCTCTGTGAGCTTCTCAGTGACATTCAGCCATCCAGGTATCCCGCCTGCAGTAGACGGAATGTGGCAATGGAACGCTGGCTGCGCGTGTCATAATAGGCTCTGAGCCTTTATATACCTGCGCACAGCAGCAGCCACCTTCGGTCTGCTGCTGGACAGCCAGCAGCAGCAGCAGCAGCAGGAGAGGTAATTAATCAGCAACCCTCCTGCTAAGGGTAGACAGCTGCTCGTTCCACCCCCCCCCCCGCCTTAATTGGTTCTCCTCCCTTCCAACGGTGTTGAGGCGGGTGGGAACAGCCGGGGGTTGAGGGTACTGTGCTAAAAGAGGTGGAGTTATGCAGATCTAAAACGCGTGGATTGCAGCAGCAGCAAGCCGAAAAGTGCAGGCATGTGAGGGATCTAGAGGTTGACAGCATGTCTTCTTAACGGGAGTCCAGGTGGCCATCTCCACAAATGGACTTTTCAGAATCCTTGGGTGGCACCGTAGTCGGAAACCAATTCTGGTTATCGCTTCTCGGCCTTTTGGCTAAGATCAAGTGTAGTATCTGTTCTTATCAGTTTAATATCTGATACGTCCCCTATCTGGGGACCATATATTAAATGGATTTTTAGAACAGGGAGATGGAAAAAGAGCTTGCTCTGTCCACTCCACGCATTGACCTGGTATTGCAGTATCTCCAGGACCGGTGCACCCCTTCTTTAATGCAGTTTCTAAAATCAGAAAGAATTGAATTCAATGCTTTTTGTTCATTTTGCTTGTTTGTCGGATTTTGGGATGGACTCTTTGGCTTTGCTTTTCTTCTCCTCATTGGATTTTTCATGTTAAAAGTTGCAGAAGCCAGATGACAAGCTCATTTTGGTTCAACTTCAGCAACTGTGCATTGCATTGCCATGTAATGTAATGTAATGCAATGCTATCTATCTAGCTCTCCCTCTATACTTCCTTTTGGATAAACAGACATATTAGGCAAGCATTTTGGAGCTTTCACCTAAATAACTACAGGTGGTGAGATAAGCTGCACAATATAATTGACCTTTCAGTATATTGTTGCACACACACCATCTATTTAGCAAATGCCCTTGTTATCAACAGCAGCCTTTTAAACTCACCTGAGCTAACAGGTATGTGAGCTGGTTACTCTGCTGCGCTTAAAATTTCTTTTTTGGTTTGCTACAATGCCTTTTCTGAAACGTTGTCTCCCTCTGCTGGAACACTGACTTCTTTCATTTAATGCCTGCAGACTATAAAAGAGAAACCAACCCAAAAAGTTTGGTTGATTAGTCTGTGGCATTCTTTTAAACTGTTGCTTATGGCGGTCTCTGTGAGCTTCTCAGTGACATTCAGCCATCCAGGTATCCCGCCTGCAGTAGACGGAATGTGGCAATGGAACGCTGGCTGCGCGTGTCATAATAGGCTCTGAGCCTTTATATACCTGCGCACAGCAGCAGCCACCTTCAGTCTGTTGCTGGACAGCCAGCAGCAGCAGCAGCAGGAGAGGTAATTAATCAGCAACCCTCCTGCTAAGGGTAGACAGCTGCTCGTTCCACCTCCCCCCCCGCCTTAATTGGTTCTCCTCCCTTCCAACGGTGTTGAGGCGGGTGGGAACAGCCGGGGGTTGAGGGTACTGTGCTAAAAGAGGTGGAGTTATGGAGATCTAAAACGCGTGGATTGCAGCAGCAGCAAGCCGAAAAGTACAGGCATGTGAGGGAGCTAGAGGTTGACAGCATGTCTTCTTAACGGGAGTCCAGGTGGCCATCTCCACAAATGGACTTTTCAGAATCCTTGGGTGGCACCGTAGTCGGAAACCAATTCTGGTTATCGCTTCTCGGCCTTTTGGCTAAGATCAAGTGTAGTATCTGTTCTTATCAGTTTAATATCTGATACGTCCCCTATCTGGGGACCATATATTAAATGGATTTTTAGAACAGGGAGATGGAAAAAGAGCTTGCTCTGTCCACTCCACGCATTGACCTGGTATTGCAGTATCTCCAGGACCGGTGCACCCCTTCTTTAATGCAGTTTCTAAAATCAGAAAGAATTGAATTCAATGCTTTTTGTTCATTTTGCTTGTTTGTCGGATTTTGGGATGGACTCTTTGGCTTTGCTTTTCTTCTCCTCATTGGATTTTTCATGTTAAAAGTTGCAGAAGCCAGATGACAAGCTCATTTTGGTTCAACTTCAGCAACTGTGCATTGCATTGCCATGTAATGTAATGTAATGCAATGCTATCTATCTAGCTCTCCCTCTATACTTCCTTTTGGATAAACAGACATATTAGGCAAGCATTTTGGAGCTTTCACCTAAATAACTACAGGTGGTGAGATAAGCTGCACAATATAATTGACCTTTCAGTATATTGTTGCACACACACCATCTATTTAGCAAATGCCCTTGTTATCAACAGCAGCCTTTTAAACTCACCTGAGCTAACAGGTATGTGAGCTGGTTACTCTGCTGCGCTTAAAATTTCTTTTTTGGTTTGCTACAATGCCTTTTCTGAAACGTTGTCTCCCTCTGCTGGAACACTGACTTCTTTCATTTAATGCCTGCAGACTATAAAAGAGAAACCAACCCAAAAAGTTTGGTTGATTAGTCTGTGGCATTCTTTTAAACTGTTGCTTATGGCGGTCTCTGTGAGCTTCTCAGTGACATTCAGCCATCCAGGTATCCCGCCTGCAGTAGACGGAATGTGGCAATGGAACGCTGGCTGCGCGTGTCATAATAGGCTCTGAGCCTTTATATACCTGCGCACAGCAGCAGCCACCTTCAGTCTGCTGCTGGACAGCCAGCAGCAGCAGCAGCAGGAGAGGTAGTTAATCAGCAACCCTCCTGCTAAGGGTAGACAGCTGCTCGTTCCACCCCCCCCCCCCCTCCCGCCTTAATTGGTTCTCCTCCCTTCCAACGGTGTTGAGGCGGGTGGGAACAGCCGGGGGTTGAGGGTACTGTGCTAAAAGAGGTGGAGTTATGCAGATCTAAAACGCGTGGATTGCAGCAGCAGCAAGCCGAAAAGTGCAGGCATGTGAGGGATCTAGAGGTTGACAGCATGTCTTCTTAACGGGAGTCCAGGTGGCCATCTCCACAAATGGACTTTTCAGAATCCTTGGGTGGCACCGTAGTCGGAAACCAATTCTGGTTATCGCTTCTCGGCCTTTTGGCTAAGATCAAGTGTAGTATCTGTTCTTATCAGTTTAATATCTGATACGTCCCCTATCTGGGGACCATATATTAAATGGATTTTTAGAACAGGGAGATGGAAAAAGAGCTTGCTCTGTCCACTCCACGCATTGACCTGGTATTGCAGTATCTCCAGGACCGGTGCACCCCTTCTTTAATGCAGTTTCTAAAATCAGAAAGAATTGAATTCAATGCTTTTTGTTCATTTTGCTTGTTTGTCGGATTTTGGGATGGACTCTTTGGCTTTGCTTTTCTTCTCCTCATTGGATTTTTCATGTTAAAAGTTGCAGAAGCCAGATGACAAGCTCATTTTGGTTCAACTTCAGCAACTGTGCATTGCATTGCCATGTAATGTAATGTAATGCAATGCTATCTATCTAGCTCTCCCTCTATACTTCCTTTTGGATAAACAGACATATTAGGCAAGCATTTTGGAGCTTTCACCTAAATAACTACAGGTGGTGAGATAAGCTGCACAATATAATTGACCTTTCAGTATATTGTTGCACACACACCATCTATTTAGCAAATGCCCTTGTTATCAACAGCAGCCTTTTAAACTCACCTGAGCTAACAGGTATGTGAGCTGGTTACTCTGCTGCGCTTAAAATTTCTTTTTTGGTTTGCTACAATGCCTTTTCTGAAACGTTGTCTCCCTCTGCTGGAACACTGACTTCTTTCATTTAATGCCTGCAGACTATAAAAGAGAAACCAACCCAAAAAGTTTGGTTGATTAGTCTGTGGCATTCTTTTAAACTGTTGCTTATGGCGGTCTCTGTGAGCTTCTCAGTGACATTCAGCCATCCAGGTATCCCGCCTGCAGTAGACGGAATGTGGCAATGGAACGCTGGCTGCGCGTGTCATAATAGGCTCTGAGCCTTTATATACCTGCGCACAGCAGCAGCCACCTTCAGTCTGCTGCTGGACAGCCAGCAGCAGCAGCAGGAGAGGTAATTAATCAGCAACCCTCCTGCTAAGGGTAGACAGCTGCTCGTTCCACCCCCCACCCCCGCCTTAATTGGTTCTCCTCCCTTCCAACGGTGTTGAGGCGGGTGGGAACAGCCGGGGGTTGAGGGTACTGTGCTAAAAGAGGTGGAGTTATGCAGATCTAAAACGCGTGGATTGCAGTAGCAGCAAGCCGAAAAGTGCAGGCATGTGAGGGATCTAGAGGTTGACAGCATGTCTTCTTAACGGGAGTCCAGGTGGCCATCTCCACAAATGGACTTTTCAGAATCCTTGGGTGGCACCGTAGTCGGAAACCAATTCTGGTTATCGCTTCTCGGCCTTTTGGCTAAGATCAAGTGTAGTATCTGTTCTTATCAGTTTAATATCTGATACGTCCCCTATCTGGGGACCATATATTAAATGGATTTTTAGAACAGGGAGATGGAAAAAGAGCTTGCTCTGTCCACTCCACGCATTGACCTGGTATTGCAGTATCTCCAGGACCGGTGCACCCCTTCTTTAATGCAGTTTCTAAAATCAGAAAGAATTGAATTCAATGCTTTTTGTTCATTTTGCTTGTTTGTCGGATTTTGGGATGGACTCTTTGGCTTTGCTTTTCTTCTCCTCATTGGATTTTTCATGTTAAAAGTTGCAGAAGCCAGATGACAAGCTCATTTTGGTTCAACTTCAGCAACTGTGCATTGCATTGCCATGTAATGTAATGTAATGCAATGCTATCTATCTAGCTCTCCCTCTATACTTCCTTTTGGATAAACAGACATATTAGGCAAGCATTTTGGAGCTTTCACCTAAATAACTACAGGTGGTGAGATAAGCTGCACAATATAATTGACCTTTCAGTATATTGTTGCACACACACCATCTATTTAGCAAATGCCCTTGTTATCAACAGCAGCCTTTTAAACTCACCTGAGCTAACAGGTATGTGAGCTGGTTACTCTGCTGCGCTTAAAATTTCTTTTTTGGTTTGCTACAATGCCTTTTCTGAAACGTTGTCTCCCTCTGCTGGAACACTGACTTCTTTCATTTAATGCCTGCAGACTATAAAAGAGAAACCAACCCAAAAAGTTTGGTTGATTAGTCTGTGGCATTCTTTTAAACTGTTGCTTATGGCGGTCTCTGTGAGCTTCTCAGTGACATTCAGCCATCCAGGTATCCCGCCTGCAGTAGACGGAATGTGGCAATGGAACGCTGGCTGCGCGTGTCATAATAGGCTCTGAGCCTTTATATACCTGCGCACAGCAGCAGCCACCTTCAGTCTGCTGCTGGACAGCCAGCAGCAGCAGCAGCAGGAGAGGTAATTAATCAGCAACCCTCCTGCTAAGGGTAGACAGCTGCTCGTTCCACCCCCCCCCCCCGCCTTAATTGGTTCTCCTCCCTTCCAACGGTGTTGAGGCGGGTGGGAACAGCCGGGGGTTGAGGGTACTGTGCTAAAAGAGGTGGAGTTATGCAGATCTAAAACGCGTGGATTGCAGCAGCAGCAAGCCGAAAAGTGCAGGCATGTGAGGGATCTAGATGTTGACAGCATGTCTTCTTAACGGGAGTCCAGGTGGCCATCTCCACAAATGGACTTTTCAGAATCCTTGGGTGGCACCGTAGTCGGAAACCAATTCTGGTTATCGCTTCTCGGCCTTTTGGCTAAGATCAAGTGTAGTATCTGTTCTTATCAGTTTAATATCTGATACGTCCCCTATCTGGGGACCATATATTAAATGGATTTTTAGAACAGGGAGATGGAAAAAGAGCTTGCTCTGTCCACTCCACGCATTGACCTGGTATTGCAGTATCTCCAGGACCGGTGCACCCCTTCTTTAATGCAGTTTCTAAAATCAGAAAGAATTGAATTCAATGCTTTTTGTTCATTTTGCTTGTTTGTCGGATTTTGGGATGGACTCTTTGGCTTTGCTTTTCTTCTCCTCATTGGATTTTTCATGTTAAAAGTTGCAGAAGCCAGATGACAAGCTCATTTTGGTTCAACTTCAGCAACTGTGCATTGCATTGCCATGTAATGTAATGTAATGCAATGCTATCTATCTAGCTCTCCCTCTATACTTCCTTTTGGATAAACAGACATATTAGGCAAGCATTTTGGAGCTTTCACCTAAATAACTACAGGTGGTGAGATAAGCTGCACAATATAATTGACCTTTCAGTATATTGTTGCACACACACCATCTATTTAGCAAATGCCCTTGTTATCAACAGCAGCCTTTTAAACTCACCTGAGCTAACAGGTATGTGAGCTGGTTACTCTGCTGCGCTTAAAATTTCTTTTTTGGTTTGCTACAATGCCTTTTCTGAAACGTTGTCTCCCTCTGCTGGAACACTGACTTCTTTCATTTAATGCCTGCAGACTATAAAAGAGAAACCAACCCAAAAAGTTTGGTTGATTAGTCTGTGGCATTCTTTTAAACTGTTGCTTATGGCGGTCTCTGTGAGCTTCTCAGTGACATTCAGCCATCCAGGTATCCCGCCTGCAGTAGACAGAATGTGGCAATGGAACGCTGGCTGCGCGTGTCATAATAGGCTCTGAGCCTTTATATACCTGCGCACAGCAGCAGCCACCTTCAGTCTGCTGCTGGACAGCCAGCAGCAGCAGCAGCAGGAGAGGTAATTAATCAGCAACCCTCCTGCTAAGGGTAGACAGCTGCTCGTTCCACCCCCCCCCCCCGCCTTAATTGGTTCTCCTCCCTTCCAACGGTGTTGAGGCGGGTGGGAACAGCCGGGGGTTGAGGGTACTGTGCTAAAAGAGGTGGAGTTATGCAGATCTAAAACGCGTGGATTGCAGCAGCAGCAAGCCGAAAAGTGCAGGCATGTGAGGGATCTAGAGGTTGACAGCATGTCTTCTTAACGGGAGTCCAGGTGGCCATCTCCACAAATGGAGTTTTCAGAATCCTTGGGTGGCACCGTAGTCGGAAACCAATTCTGGTTATCGCTTCTCGGCCTTTTGGCTAAGATCAAGTGTAGTATCTGTTCTTATCAGTTTAATATCTGATACGTCCCCTATCTGGGGACCATATATTAAATGGATTTTTAGAACAGGGTGATGGAAAAAGAGCTTGCTCTGTCCACTCTACGCATTGACCTGGTATTGCAGTATCTCCAGGACCGGTGCACCCCTTCTTTAATGCAGTTTCTAAAATCAGAAAGAATTGAATTCAATGCTTTTTGTTCATTTTGCTTGTTTGTCGGATTTTGGGATGGACTCTTTGGCTTTGCTTTTCTTCTCCTCATTGGATTTTTCATGTTAAAAGTTGCAGAAGCCAGATGACAAGCTCATTTTGGTTCAACTT
This sequence comes from Phyllobates terribilis, assembly GCF_046119375.1. Classification (NCBI taxonomy): domain Eukaryota; kingdom Metazoa; phylum Chordata; class Amphibia; order Anura; family Dendrobatidae; genus Phyllobates; species Phyllobates terribilis. The sequence goes on along the minus strand of NW_027362800.1, from coordinate 7,198,033 downwards.
CAGCAACTGTGCATTGCATTGCCATGTAATGTAATGTAATGCAATGCTATCTATCTAGCTCTCCCTCTATACTTCCTTTTGGATAAACAGACATATTAGGCAAGCATTTTGGAGCTTTCACCTAAATAACTACAGGTGGTGAGATAAGCTGCACAATATAATTGACCTTTCAGTATATTGTTGCACACACACCATCTATTTAGCAAATGCCCTTGTTATCAACAGCAGCCTTTTAAACTCACCTGAGCTAACAGGTATGTGAGCTGGTTACTCTGCTGCGCTTAAAATTTCTTTTTTGGTTTGCTACAATGCCTTTTCTGAAACGTTGTCTCCCTCTGCTGGAACACTGACTTCTTTCATTTAATGCCTGCAGACTATAAAAGAGAAACCAACCCAAAAAGTTTGGTTGATTAGTCTGTGGCATTCTTTTAAACTGTTGCTTATGGCGGTCTCTGTGAGCTTCTCAGTGACATTCAGCCATCCAGGTATCCCGCCTGCAGTAGACGGAATGTGGCAATGGAACGCTGGCTGCGCGTGTCATAATAGGCTCTGAGCCTTTATATACCTGCGCACAGCAGCAGCCACCTTCAGTCTGCTGCTGGACAGCCAGCAGCAGCAGCAGCAGGAGAGGTAATTAATCAGCAACCCTCCTGCTAAGGGTAGACAGCTGCTCGTTCCACCCCCCCCCCCCCGCCTTAATTGGTTCTCCTCCCTTCCAACGGTGTTGAGGCGGGTGGGAACAGCCGGGGGTTGAGGGTACTGTGCTAAAAGAGGTGGAGTTATGCAGATCTAAAACGCGTGGATTGCAGCAGCAGCAAGCCGAAAAGTGCAGGCATGTGAGGGATCTAGAGGTTGACAGCATGTCTTCTTAACGGGAGTCCAGGTGGCCATCTCCACAAATGGACTTTTCAGAATCCTTGGGTGGCACCGTAGTCGGAAACCAATTCTGGTTATCGCTTCTCGGCCTTTTGGCTAAGATCAAGTGTAGTATCTGTTCTTATCAGTTTAATATCTGATACGTCCCCTATCTGGGGACCATATATTAAATGGATTTTTAGAACAGGGAGATGGAAAAAGAGCTTGCTCTGTCCACTCCACGCATTGACCTGGTATTGCAGTATCTCCAGGACCGGTGCACCCCTTCTTTAATGCAGTTTCTAAAATCAGAAAGAATTGAATTCAATGCTTTTTGTTCATTTTGCTTGTTTGTCAGATTTTGGGATGGACTCTTTGGCTTTGCTTTTCTTCTCCTCATTGGATTTTTCATGTTAAAAGTTGCAGAAGCCAGATGACAAGCTCATTTTGGTTCAACTTCAGCAACTGTGCATTGCATTGCCATGTAATGTAATGTAATGCAATGCTATCTATCTAGCTCTCCCTCTATACTTCCTTTTGGATAAACAGACATATTAGGCAAGCATTTTGGAGCTTTCACCTAAATAACTACAGGTGGTGAGATAAGCTGCACAATATAATTGACCTTTCAGTATATTGTTGCACACACACCATCTATTTAGCAAATGCCCTTGTTATCAACAGCAGCCTTTTAAACTCACCTGAGCTAACAGGTATGTGAGCTGGTTACTCTGCTGCGCTTAAAATTTCTTTTTTGGTTTGCTACAATGCCTTTTCTGAAACGTTGTCTCCCTCTGCTGGAACACTGACTTCTTTCATTTAATGCCTGCAGACTATAAAAGAGAAACCAACCCAAAAAGTTTGGTTGATTAGTCTGTGGCATTCTTTTAAACTGTTGCTTATGGCGGTCTCTGTGAGCTTCTCAGTGACATTCAGCCATCCAGGTATCCCGCCTGCAGTAGACGGAATGTGGCAATGGAACGCTGGCTGCGCGTGTCATAATAGGCTCTGAGCCTTTATATACCTGCGCACAGCAGCAGCCACCTTCAGTCTGCTGCTGGACAGCCAGCAGCAGCAGCAGCAGGAGAGGTAATTAATCAGCAACCCTCCTGCTAAGGGTAGACAGCTGCTCGTTCCACCCCCCCCCCCGCCTTAATTGGTTCTCCTCCCTTCCAACGGTGTTGAGGCGGGTGGGAACAGCCGGGGGTTGAGGGTACTGTGCTAAAAGAGGTGGAGTTATGCAGATCTAAAACGCGTGGATTGCAGCAGCAGCAAGCCGAAAAGTGCAGGCATGTGAGGGATCTAGAGGTTGACAGCATGTCTTCTTAACGGGAGTCCAGGTGGCCATCTCCACAAATGGACTTTTCAGAATCCTTGGGTGGCACCGTAGTCGGAAACCAATTCTGGTTATCGCTTCTCGGCCTTTTGGCTAAGATCAAGTGTAGTATCTGTTCTTATCAGTTTAATATCTGATACGTCCCCTATCTGGGGACCATATATTAAATGGATTTTTAGAACAGGGAGATGGAAAAAGAGCTTGCTCTGTCCACTCCACGCATTGACCTGGTATTGCAGTATCTCCAGGACCGGTGCACCCCTTCTTTAATGCAGTTTCTAAAATCAGAAAGAATTGAATTCAATGCTTTTTGTTCATTTTGCTTGTTTGTCAGATTTTGGGATGGACTCTTTGGCTTTGCTTTTCTTCTCCTCATTGGATTTTTCATGTTAAAAGTTGCAGAAGCCAGATGACAAGCTCATTTTGGTTCAACTTCAGCAACTGTGCATTGCATTGCCATGTAATGTAATGTAATGCAATGCTATCTATCTAGCTCTCCCTCTATACTTCCTTTTGGATAAACAGACATATTAGGCAAGCATTTTGGAGCTTTCACCTAAATAACTACAGGTGGTGAGATAAGCTGCACAATATAATTGACCTTTCAGTATATTGTTGCACACACACCATCTATTTAGCAAATGCCCTTGTTATCAACAGCAGCCTTTTAAACTCACCTGAGCTAACAGGTATGTGAGCTGGTTACTCTGCTGCGCTTAAAATTTCTTTTTTGGTTTGCTACAATGCCTTTTCTGAAACGTTGTCTCCCTCTGCTGGAACACTGACTTCTTTCATTTAATGCCTGCAGACTATAAAAGAGAAACCAACCCAAAAAGTTTGGTTGATTAGTCTGTGGCATTCTTTTAAACTGTTGCTTATGGCGGTCTCTGTGAGCTTCTCAGTGACATTCAGCCATCCAGGTATCCCGCCTGCAGTAGACGGAATGTGGCAATGGAACGCTGGCTGCGCGTGTCATAATAGGCTCTGAGCCTTTATATACCTGCGCACAGCAGCAGCCACCTTCAGTCTGCTGCTGGACAGCCAGCAGCAGCAGCAGCAGGAGAGGTAATTAATCAGCAACCCTCCTGCTAAGGGTAGACAGCTGCTCGTTCCACCCCCCCCCCCCCGCCTTAATTGGTTCTCCTCCCTTCCAACGGTGTTGAGGCGGGTGGGAACAGCCGGGGGTTGAGGGTACTGTGCTAAAAGAGGTGGAGTTATGCAGATCTAAAACGCGTGGATTGCAGCAGCAGCAAGCCGAAAAGTGCAGGCATGTGAGGGATCTAGAGGTTGACAGCATGTCTTCTTAACGGGAGTCCAGGTGGCCATCTCCACAAATGGACTTTTCAGAATCCTTGGGTGGCACCGTAGTCGGAAACCAATTCTGGTTATCGCTTCTCGGCCTTTTGGCTAAGATCAAGTGTAGTATCTGTTCTTATCAGTTTAATATCTGATACGTCCCCTATCTGGGGACCATATATTAAATGGATTTTTAGAACAGGGAGATGGAAAAAGAGCTTGCTCTGTCCACTCCACGCGTTGACCTGGTATTGCAGTATCTCCAGGACCGGTGCACCCCTTCTTTAATGCAGTTTCTAAAATCAGAAAGAATTGAATTCAATGCTTTTTGTTCATTTTGCTTGTTTGTCGGATTTTGGGATGGACTCTTTGGCTTTGCTTTTCTTCTCCTCATTGGATTTTTCATGTTAAAAGTTGCAGAAGCCAGATGACAAGCTCATTTTGGTTCAACTTCAGCAACTGTGCATTGCATTGCCATGTAATGTAATGTAATGCAATGCTATCTATCTAGCTCTCCCTCTATACTTCCTTTTGGATAAACAGACATATTAGGCAAGCATTTTGGAGCTTTCACCTAAATAACTACAGGTGGTGAGATAAGCTGCACAATATAATTGACTTTTCAGTATATTGTTGCACACACACCATCTATTTAGCAAATGCCCTTGTTATCAACAGCAGCCTTTTAAACTCACCTGAGCTAACAGGAATGTGAGCTGGTTACTCTGCTGCGCTTAAAATTTCTTTTTTGGTTTGCTACAATGCCTTTTCTGAAACGTTGTCTCCCTCTGCTGGAACACTGACTTCTTTCATTTAATGCCTGCAGACTATAAAAGAGAAACCAACCCAAAAAGTTTGGTTGATTAGTCTGTGGCATTCTTTTAAACTGTTGCTTATGGCGGTCTCTGTGAGCTTCTCAGTGACATTCAGCCATCCAGGTATCCCGCCTGCAGTAGACGGAATGTGGCAATGGAACGCTGGCTGCGCGTGTCATAATAGGCTCTGAGCCTTTATATACCTGCGCACAGCAGCAGCCACCTTCAGTCTGCTGCTGGACAGCCAGCAGCAGCAGCAGCAGGAGAGGTAATTAATCAGCAACCCTCCTGCTAAGGGTAGACAGCTGCTCGTTCCACCCCCCCCCCCGCCTTAATTGGTTCTCCTCCCTTCCAACGGTGTTGAGGCGGGTGGGAACAGCCGGGGGTTGAGGGTACTGTGCTAAAAGAGGTGGAGTTATGCAGATCTAAAACGCGTGGATTGCAGCAGCAGCAAGCCGAAAAGTGCAGGCATGTGAGGGATCTAGAGGTTGACAGCATGTCTTCTTAACGGGAGTCCAGGTGGCCATCTCCACAAATGGACTTTTCAGAATCCTTGGGTGGCACCGTAGTCGGAAACCAATTCTGGTTATCGCTTCTCGGCCTTTTGGCTAAGATCAAGTGTAGTATCTGTTCTTATCAGTTTAATATCTGATACGTCCCCTATCTGGGGACCATATATTAAATGGATTTTTAGAACAGGGAGATGGAAAAAGAGCTTGCTCTGTCCACTCCACGCATTGACCTGGTATTGCAGTATCTCCAGGACCGGTGCACCCCTTCTTTAATGCAGTTTCTAAAATCAGAAAGAATTGAATTCAATGCTTTTTGTTCATTTTGCTTGTTTGTCGGATTTTGGGATGGACTCTTTGGCTTTGCTTTTCTTCTCCTCATTGGATTTTTCATGTTAAAAGTTGCAGAAGCCAGATGACAAGCTCATTTTGGTTCAACTTCAGCAACTGTGCATTGCATTGCCATGTAATGTAATGTAATGCAATGCTATCTATCTAGCTCTCCCTCTATACTTCCTTTTGGATAAACAGACATATTAGGCAAGCATTTTGGAGCTTTCACCTAAATAACTACAGGTGGTGAGATAAGCTGCACAATATAATTGACCTTTCAGTATATTGTTGCACACACACCATCTATTTAGCAAATGCCCTTGTTATCAACAGCAGCCTTTTAAACTCACCTGAGCTAACAGGTATGTGAGCTGGTTACTCTGCTGCGCTTAAAATTTCTTTTTTGGTTTGCTACAATGCCTTTTCTGAAACGTTGTCTCCCTCTGCTGGAACACTGACTTCTTTCATTTAATGCCTGCAGACTATAAAAGAGAAACCAACCCAAAAAGTTTGGTTGATTAGTCTGTGGCATTCTTTTAAACTGTTGCTTATGGCGGTCTCTGTGAGCTTCTCAGTGACATTCAGCCATCCAGGTATCCCGCCTGCAGTAGACGGAATGTGGCAATGGAACGCTGGCTGCGCGTGTCATAATAGGCTCTGAGCCTTTATATACCTGTGCACAGCAGCAGCCACCTTCAGTCTGCTGCTGGACAGCCAGCAGCAGCAGCAGCAGGAGAGGTAATTAATCAGCAACCCTCCTGCTAAGGATAGACAGCTGCTCGTTCCACCCCCCCCCCCCCCCGCCTTAATTGGTTCTCCTCCCTTCCAACGGTGTTGAGGCGGGTGGGAACAGCCGGGGGTTGAGGGTACTGTGCTAAAAGAGGTGGAGTTATGCAGATCTAAAACGCGTGGATTGCAGCAGCAGCAAGCCGAAAAGTGCAGGCATGTGAGGGATCTAGAGGTTGACAGCATGTCTTCTTAACGGGAGTCAAGGTGGCCATCTCCACAAATGGACTTTTCAGAATCCTTGGGTGGCACCGTAGTCGGAAACCAATTCTGGTTATCGCTTCTCGGCCTTTTGGCTAAGATCAAGTGTAGTATCTGTTCTTATCAGTTTAATATCTGATACGTCCCCTATCTGGGGACCATATTTTAAATGGATTTTTAGAACAGGGAGATGGAAAAAGAGCTTGCTCTGTCCACTCCACGCATTGACCTGGTATTGCAGTATCTCCAGGACCGGTGCACCCCTTCTTTAATGCAGTTTCTAAAATCAGAAAGAATTGAATTCAATGCTTTTTGTTCATTTTGCTTGTTTGTCGGATTTTGGGATGGACTCTTTGGCTTTGCTTTTCTTCTCCTCATTGGATTTTTCATGTTAAAAGTTGCAGAAGCCAGATGACAAGCTCATTTTGGTTCAACTTCAGCAACTGTGCATTGCATTGCCATGTAATGTAATGTAATGCAATGCTATCTATCTAGCTCTCCCTCTATACTTCCTTTTGGATAAACAGACATATTAGGCAAGCATTTTGGAGCTTTCACCTAAATAACTACAGGTGGTGAGATAAGCTGCACAATATAATTGACCTTTCAGTATATTGTTGCACACACACCATCTATTTAGCAAATGCCCTTGTTATCAACAGCAGCCTTTTAAACTCACCTGAGCTAACAGGTATGTGAGCTGGTTACTCTGCTGCGCTTAAAATTTCTTTTTTGGTTTGCTACAATGCCTTTTCTGAAACGTTGTCTCCCTCTGCTGGAACACTGACTTCTTTCATTTAATGCCTGCAGACTATAAAAGAGAAACCAACCCAAAAAGTTTGGTTGATTAGTCTGTGGCATTCTTTTAAACTGTTGCTTATGGCGGATTCTGTGAGCTTCTCAGTGACATTCAGCCATCCAGGTATCCCGCCTGCAGTAGACGGAATGTGCCAATGGAACGCTGGCTGCGCGTGTCATAATAGGCTCTGAGCCTTTATATACCTGCGCACAGCAGCAGCCACCTTCAGTCTGCTGCTGGACAGCCAGCAGCAGCAGCAGGAGAGGTAATTAATCAGCAACCCTCCTGCTAAGGGTAGACAGCTGCTCGTTCCACCCCCCCCCGCCTTAATTGGTTCTCCTCCCTTCCAACGGTGTTGAGGCGGGTGGGAACAGCTGGGGGTTGAGGGTACTGTGCTAAAAGAGGTGGAGTTATGCAGATCTAAAACGCGTGGATTGCAGCAGCAGCAAGCCGAAAAGTGCAGGCATGTGAGTGATCTAGAGGTTGACAGCATGTCTTCTTAACGGGAGTCCAGGTGGCCATCTCCACAAATGGACTTTTCAGAATCCTTGGGTGGCACCGTAGTCGGAAACCAATTCTGGTTATCGCTTCTCGGCCTTTTGGCTAAGATCAAGTGTAGTATCTGCTCTTATCAGTTTAATATCTGATACGTCCCCTATCTGGGGACCATATATTAAATGGATTTTTAGAACAGGGAGATGGAAAAAGAGCTTGCTCTGTCCACTCCACGCATTGACCTGGTATTGCAGTATCTCCAGGACCGGTGCACCCCTTCTTTAATGCAGTTTCTAAAATCAGAAAGAATTGAATTCAATGCTTTTTGTTCATTTTGCTTGTTTGTCGGATTTTGGGATGGACTCTTTGGCTTTGCTTTTCTTCTCCTCATTGGATTTTTCATGTTAAAAGTTGCAGAAGCCAGATGACAAGCTCATTTTGGTTCAACTTCAGCAACTGTGCATTACATTGCCATGTAATGTAATGTAATGCAATGCTATCTATCTAGCTCTACCTCTATACTTCCTTTTGGATAAACAGACATATTAGGCAAGCATTTTGGAGCTTTCACCTAAATAACTACAGGTGGTGAGATAAGCTGCACAATATAATTGACCTTTCAGTATATTGTTGCACACACACCATCTATTTAGCAAATGCCCTTGTTATCAACAGCAGCCTTTTAAACTCACCTGAGCTAACAGGTATGTGAGCTGGTTACTCTGCTGCGCTTAAAATTTCTTTTTTGGTTTGCTACAATGCCTTTTCTAAAACGTTGTCTCCCTCTGCTGGAACACTGACTTCTTTCATTTAATGCCTGCAGACTATAAAAGAGAAACCAACCCAAAAAGTTTGGTTGATTAGTCTGTGGCATTCTTTTAAACTGTTGCTTATGGCGGTCTCTGTGAGCTTCTCAGTGACATTCAGCCATCCAGGTATCCCGCCTGCAGTAGACGGAATGTGGCAATGGAACGCTGGCTGCGCGTGTCATAATTGGCTCTGAGCCTTTATATACCTGCGCACAGCAGCAGCCACCTTCAGTCTGCTGCTGGACAGCCAGCAGCAGCAGGAGAGGTAATTAATCAGCAACCCTCCTTCTAAGGGTAGACAGCTGCTCGTTCCACCCCCCCCCCGCCTTAATTGGTTCTCCTCCCTTCCAACGGTGTTGAGGCGGGTGGGAACAGCCGGGGGTTGAGGGTACTGTGCTAAAAGAAGTGGAGTTATGCAGATCTAAAACGCGTGGATTGCAGCAGCAGCAAGCCGAAAAGTGCAGGCATGTGAGGGATCTAGAGGTTGACAGCATGTCTTCTTAACGGGAGTCCAGGTGGCCATCTCCACAAATGGACTTTTCAGAATCCTTGGGTGGCACCGTAGTCGGAAACCAATTCTGGTTATCGCTTCTCGGCCTTTTGGCTAAGATCAAGTGTAGTATCTGTTCTTATCAGTTTAATATCTGATACGTCCCCTATCTGGGGACCATATATTAAATGGATTTTTAGAACAGGGAGATGGAAAAAGAGCTTGCTCTGTCCACTCCACGCATTGACCTGGTATTGCAGTATCTCCAGGACCGGTGCACCCCTTCTTTAATGCAGTTTCTAAAATCAGAAAGAATTGAATTCAATGCTTTTTGTTCATTTTGCTTGTTTGTCGGATTTTGGGATGGACTCTTTGGCTTTGCTTTTCTTCTCCTCATTGGATTTTTCATGTTAAAAGTTGCAGAAGCCAGATGACAAGCTCATTTTGGTTCAACTTCAGCAACTGTGCATTGCATTGCCATGTAATGTAATGTAATGCAATGCTATCTATCTAGCTCTCCCTCTATACTTCCTTTTGGATAAACAGACATATTAGGCAAGCATTTTGGAGCTTTCACCTAAATAACTACAGGTGGTGAGATAAGCTGCACAATATAATTGACCTTTCAGTATATTGTTGCACACACACCATCTATTTAGCAAATGCCCTTGTTATCAACAGCAGCCTTTTAAACTCACCTGAGCTAACAGGTATGTGAGCTGGTTACTCTGCTGCGCTTAAAATTTCTTTTTTGGTTTGCTACAATGCCTTTTCTGAAACGTTGTCTCCCTCTGCTGGAACACTGACTTCTTTCATTTAATGCCTGCAGACTATAAAAGAGAAACCAACCCAAAAAGTTTGGTTGATTAGTCTGTGGCATTCTTTTAAACTGTTGCTTATGGCGGTCTCTGTGAGCTTCTCAGTGACATTCAGCCATCCAGGTATCCCGCCTGCAGTAGACGGAATGTGGCAATGGAACGCTGGCTGCGCGTGTCATAATAGGCTCTCAGCCTTTATATACCTGCGCACAGCAGCAGCCACCTTCAGTCTGCTGCTGGACAGCCAGCAGCAGCAGCAGCAGGAGAGGTAATTAATCAGCAACCCTCCTGCTAAGGTAGACAGCTGCTCGTTCCACCCCCCCCCGCCTTAATTGGTTCTCCTCCCTTCCAACGGTGTTGAGGCGGATGGGAACAGCCGGGGGTTGAGAGTACTGTGCTAAAAGAGGTGGAGTTATGCAGATCTAAAACGCGTGGATTGCAGCAGCAGCAAGCCGAAAAGTGCAGGCATGTGAGGGATCTAGAGGTTGACAGCATGTCTTCTTAACGGGAGTCCAGGTGGCCATCTCCACAAATGGACTTTTCAGAATCCTTGGGTGGCACCGTAGTCGGAAACCAATTCTGGTTATCGCTTCTCGGCCTTTTGGCTAAGATCAAGTGTAGTATCTGTTCTTATCAGTTTAATATCTGATACGTCCCCTATCTGGGGACCATATATTAAATGGATTTTTAGAACAGGGAGATGGAAAAAGAGCTTGCTCTGTCCACTCCACGCATTGACCTGGTATTGCAGTATCTCCAGGACCGGTGCACCCCTTCTTTAATGCAGTTTCTAAAATCAGAAAGAATTGAATTCAATGCTTTTTGTTCATTTTGCTTGTTTGTCGGATTTTGGGATGGACTCTTTGGCTTTGCTTTTCTTCTCCTCATTGGATTTTTCATGTTAAAAGTTGCAGAAGCCAGATGACAAGCTCATTTTGGTTCAACTTCAGCAACTGTGCATTGCATTGCCATGTAATGTAATGTAATGCAATGCTATCTATCTAGCTCTCCCTCTATACTTCCTTTTGGATAAACAAACATATTAGGCAAGCATTTTGGAGCTTTCACCTAAATAACTACAGGTGGTGAGATAAGCTGCACAATATAATTGACCTTTCAGTATATTGTTGCACACACACCATCTATTTAGCAAATGCCCTTGTTATCAACAGCAGCCTTTTAAACTCACCTGAGCTAACAGGTATGTGAGCTGGTTACTCTGCTGCGCTTAAAATTTCTTTTTTGGTTTGCTACAATGCCTTTTCTGAAACGTTGTCTCCCTCTGCTGGAACACTGACTTCTTTCATTTAATGCCTGCAGACTATAAAAGAGAAACCAACCCAAAAAGTTTGGTTGATTAGTCTGTGGCATTCTTTTAAACTGTTGCTTATGGCGGTCTCTGTGAGCTTCTCAGTGACATTCAGCCATCCAGGTATCCCGCCTGCAGTAGACGGAATGTGGCAATGGAACGCTGGCTGCGCGTGTCATAATAGGCTCTGAGCCTTTATATACCTGCGCACAGCAGCAGCCACCTTCAGTCTGCTGCTGGACAGCCAGCAGCAGCAGCAGCAGGAGAGGTAATTAATCAGCAACCCTCCTGCTAAGGGTAGACAGCTGCTCGTTCCACCCCCCCCCCGCATTAATTGGTTCTCCTCCCTTCCAACGGTGTTGAGGCGGGTGGGAACAGCCGGGGGTTGAGGGTACTGTGCTAAAAGAGGTGGAGTTATGCAGATCTAAAACGCGTGGATTGCAGCAGCAGCAAGCCGAAAAGTGCAGGCATGTGAGGGATCTAAAGGTTGACAGCATGTCTTCTTAACGGGAGTCCAGGTGGCCATCTCCACAAATGGACTTTTCAGAATCCTTGGGTGGCACCGTAGTCGGAAACCAATTCTGGTTATCGCTTCTCGGCCTTTTGGCTAAGATCAAGTGTAGTATCTGTTCTTATCAGTTTAATATCTGATACGTCCCCTATCTGGGGACCATATATTAAATGGATTTTTAGAACAGGGAGATGGAAAAAGAGCTTGCTCTGTCCACTCCACGCATTGACCTGGTATTGCAGTATCTCCAGGACCGGTGCACCCCTTCTTTAATGCAGTTTCTAAAATCAGAAAGAATTGAATTCAATGCTTTTTGTTCATTTTGCTTGTTTGTCGGATTTTGGGATGGACTCTTTGGCTTTGCTTTTCTTCTCCTCATTGGATTTTTCATGTTAAAAGTTGCAGAAGCCAGATGACAAGCTCATTTTGGTTCAACTTCAGCAACTGTGCATTGCATTGCCATGTAATGTAATGTAATGCAATGCTATCTATCTAGCTCTCCCTCTATACTTCCTTTTGGATAAACAGACATATTAGGCAAGCATTTTGGAGCTTTCACCTAAATAACTACAGGTGGTGAGATAAGCTGCACAATATAATTGACCTTTCAGTATATTGTTGCACACACACCATCTATTTAGCAAATGCCCTTGTTATCAACAGCAGCCTTTTAAACTCACCTGAGCTAACAGGTATGTGAGCTGGTTACTCTGCTGCGCTTAAAATTTCTTTTTTGGTTTGCTACAATGCCTTTTCTGAAACGTTGTCTCCCTCTGCTGGAACACTGACTTCTTTCATTTAATGCCTGCAGACTATAAAAGAGAAACCAACCCAAAAAGTTTGGTTGATTAGTCTGTGGCATTCTTTTAAACTGTTGCTTATGGCGGTCTCTGTGAGCTTCTCAGTGACATTCAGCCATCCAGGTATCCCGCCTGCAGTAGACGGAATGTGGCAATGGAACGCTGGCTGCGCGTGTCATAATAGGCTCTGAGCCTTTATATACCTGCGCACAGCAGCAGCCACCTTCAGTCTGCTGCTGGACAGCCAGCAGCAGCAGCAGCAGGAGAGGTAATTAATCAGCAACCCTCCTGCTAAGGGTAGACAGCTGCTCGTTCCACCCCCCCCCCGCCTTAATTCGTTCTCCTCCCTTCCAACGGTGTTGAGGCGGGTGGGAACAGCCGGGGGTTGAGGGTACTGTGCTAAAAGAGGTGGAGTTATGCAGATCTAAAACGCGTGGATTGCAGCAGCAGCAAGCCGAAAAGTGCAGGCATGTGAGGGATCTAGAGGTTGACAGCATGTCTTCTTAACGGGAGTCCAGGTGGCCATCTCCACAAATGGACTTTTCAGAATCCTTGGGTGGCACCGTAGTCGGAAACCAATTCTGGTTATCGCTTCTCGGCCTTTTGGCTAAGATCAAGTGTAGTATCTGTTCTTATCAGTTTAATATCTGATACGTCCCCTATCTGGGGACCATATATTAAATGGATTTTTAGAACAGGGAGATGGAAAAAGAGCTTGCTCTGTCCACTCCACGCATTGACCTGGTATTGCAGTATCTCCAGGACCGGTGCACCCCTTCTTTAATGCAGTTTCTAAAATCAGAAAGAATTGAATTCAATGCTTTTTGTTCATTTTGCTTGTTTGTCGGATTTTGGGATGGACTCTTTGGCTTTGCTTTTCTTCTCCTCATTGGATTTTTCATGTTAAAAGTTGCAGAAGCCAGATGACAAGCTCATTTTGGTTCAACTTCAGCAACTGTGCATTGCATTGCCATGTAATGTAATGTAATGCAATGCTATCTATCTAGCTCTCCCTCTATACTTCCTTTTGGATAAACAGACATATTAGGCAAGCATTTTGGAGCTTTCACCTAAATAACTACAGGTGGTGAGATAAGCTGCACAATATAATTGACCTTTCAGTATATTGTTGCACACACACCATCTATTTAGCAAATGCCCTTGTTATCAACAGCAGCCTTTTAAACTCACCTGAGCTAACAGGTATGTGAGCTGGTTACTCTGCTGCGCTTAAAATTTCTTTTTTGGTTTGCTACAATGCCTTTTCTGAAACGTTGTCTCCCTCTGCTGGAACACTGACTTCTTTCATTTAATGCCTGCAGACTATAAAAGAGAAACCAACCCAAAAAGTTTGGTTGATTAGTCTGTGGCATTCTTTTAAACTGTTGCTTATGGCGGTCTCTGTGAGCTTCTCAGTGACATTCAGCCATCCAGGTATCCCGCCTGCAGTAGACGGAATGTGGCAATGGAATGCTGGCTGCCCGTGTCATAATAGGCTCTGAGCCTTTATATACCTGCGCACAGCAGCAGCCACCTTCAGTCTGCTGCTGGACAGCCAGCAGCAGCAGCAGCAGGAGAGGTAATTAATCAGCAACCCTCCTGCTAAGGGTAGACAGCTGCTCGTTCCACCCCCCCCCCCGCCTTAATTGGTTCTCCTCCCTTCCAACGGTGTTGAGGCGGGTGGGAACAGCCGGGGGTTGAGGGTACTGTGCTAAAAGAGGTGGAGTTATGCAGATCTAAAACGCGTGGATTGCAGCAGCAGCAAGCCGAAAAGTGCAGGCATGTGAGGGATCTAGAGGTTGACAGCATGTCTTCTTAACGGGAGTCCAGGTGGCCATCTCCACAAATGGACTTTTCAGAATCCTTGGGTGGCACCGTAGTCGGAAACCAATTCTGGTTATCGCTTCTCGGCCTTTTGGCTAAGATCAAGTGTAGTATCTGTTCTTATCAGTTTAATATCTGATACGTCCCCTATCTGGGGACCATATATTAAATGGATTTTTAGAACAGGGAGATGGAAAAAGAGCTTGCTCTGTCCACTCCACGCATTGACCTGGTATTGCAGTATCTCCAGGACCGGTGCACCCCTTCTTTAATGCAGTTTCTAAAATCAGAAAGAATTGAATTCAATGCTTTTTGTTCATTTTGCTTGTTTGTCGGATTTTGGGATGGACTCTTTGGCTTTGCTTTTCTTCTCCTCATTGGATTTTTCATGTTAAAAGTTGCAGAAACCAGATGACAAGCTCATTTTGGTTCAACTTCAGCAACTGTGCATTGCATTGCCATGTAATGTAATGTAATGCAATGCTATCTATCTAGCTCTCCCTCTATACTTCCTTTTGGATAAACAGACATATTAGGCAAGCATTTTGGAGCTTTCACCTAAATAACTACAGGTGGTGAGATAAGCTGCACAATATAATTGACCTTTCAGTATATTGTTGCACACACACCATCTATTTAGCAATGCCCTTGTTATCAACAGCAGCCTTTTAAACTCACCTGAGCTAACAGGTATGTGAGCTGGTTACTCTGCTGCGCTTAAAATTTCTTTTTTGGTTTGCTACAATGCCTTTTCTGAAATGTTGTCTCCCTCTGCTGGAACACTGACTTCTTTCATTTAATGCCTGCAGACTATAAAAGAGAAACCAACCCAAAAAGTTTGGTTGATTAGTCTGTGGCATTCTTTTAAACTGTTGCTTATGGCGGTCTCTGTGAGCTTCTCAGTGACATTCAGCCATCCAGGTATCCCGCCTGCAGTAGACGGAATGTGGCAATGGAACGCTGGCTGCGCGTGTCATAATAGGCTCTGAGCCTTTATATACCTGCGCACAGCAGCAGCCACCTTCAGTCTGCTGCTGGACAGCCAGCAGCAGCAGCAGCAGGAGAGGTAATTAATCAGCAACCCTCCTGCTAAGGGTAGACAGCTGCTCGTTCCACCCCCCCCCCCGCCTTAATTGGTTCTCCTCCCTTCCAACGGTGTTGAGGCGGGTGGGAACAGCCGGGGGTTGAGGGTACTGTGCTAAAAGAGGTGGAGTTATGCAGATCTAAAACGCGTGGATTGCAGCAGCAGCAAGCCGAAAAGTGCAGGCATGTGAGGGATCTAGAGGTTGACAGCATGTCTTCTTAACGGGAGTCCAGGTGGCCATCTCCACAAATGGACTTTTCAGAATCCTTGGGTGGCACCGTAGTCGGAAACCAATTCTGGTTATCGCTTCTCGGCCTTTTGGCTAAGATCAAGTGTAGTATCTGTTCTTATCAGTTTAATATCTGATACGTCCCCTATCTGGGGACCATATATTAAATGGATTTTTAGAACAGGGAGATGGAAAAAGAGCTTGCTCTGTCCACTCCACGCATTGACCTGGTATTGCAGTATCTCCAGGACCGGTGCACCCCTTCTTTAATGCAGTTTCTAAAATCAGAAAGAATTGAATTCAATGCTTTTTGTTCATTTTGCTTGTTTGTCGGATTTTGGGATGGACTCTTTGGCTTTGCTTTTCTTCTCCTCATTGGATTTTTCATGTTAAAAGTTGCAGAAGCCAGATGACAAGCTCATTTTGGTTCAACTTCAGCAACTGTGCATTGCATTGCCATGTAATGTAATGTAATGCAATGCTATCTATCTAGCTCTCCCTCTATACTTCCTTTTGGATAAACAGACATATTAGGCAAGCATTTTGGAGCTTTCACCTAAATAACTACAGGTGGTGAGATAAGCTGCACAATATAATTGACCTTTCAGTATATTGTTGCACACACACCATCTATTTAGCAAATGCCCTTGTTATCAACAGCAGCCTTTTAAACTCACCTGAGCTAACAGGTATGTGAGCTGGTTACTCTGCTGCGCTTAAAATTTCTTTTTTGGTTTGCTACAATGCCTTTTCTGAAACGTTGTCTCCCTCTGCTGGAACACTGACTTCTTTCATTTAATGCCTGCAGACTATAAAAGAGAAACCAACCCAAAAAGTTTGGTTGATTAGTCTGTGGCATTCTTTTAAACTGTTGCTTATGGCGGTCTCTGTGAGCTTCTCAGTGACATTCAGCCATCCAGGTATCCCGCCTGCAGTAGACGGAATGTGGCAATGGAACGCTGGCTGCGCGTGTCATAATAGGCTCTGAGCCTTTATATACCTGCGCACAGCAGCAGCCACCTTCAGTCTGCTGCTGGACAGCCAGCAGCAGCAGCAGCAGGAGAGGTAATTAATCAGCAACCCTCCTGCTAAGGGTAGACAGCTGCTCGTTCCACCCCACCCCCCGCCTTAATTCGTTCTCCTCCCTTCCAACGGTGTTGAGGCGGGTGGGAACAGCCGGGGGTTGAGGGTACTGTGCTAAAAGAGGTGGAGTTATGCAGATCTAAAACGCGTGGATTGCAGCAGCAGCAAGCCGAAAAGTGCAGGCATGTGAGGGATCTAGAGGTTGACAGCATGTCTTCTTAACGGGAGTCCAGGTGGCCATCTCCACAAATGGACTTTTCAGAATCCTTGGGTGGCACCGTAGTCGGAAACCAATTCTGGTTATCGCTTCTCGGCCTTTTGGCTAAGATCAAGTGTAGTATCTGTTCTTATCAGTTTAATATCTGATACGTCCCCTATCTGGGGACCATATATTAAATGGATTTTTAGAACAGGGAGATGGAAAAAGAGCTTGCTCTGTCCACTCCACGCATTGACCTGGTATTGCAGTATCTCCAGGACCGGTGCACCCCTTCTTTAATGCAGTTTCTAAAATCAGAAAGAATTGAATTCAATGCTTTTTGTTCATTTTGCTTGTATGTCGGATTTTGGGATGGACTCTTTGGCTTTGCTTTTCTTCTCCTCATTGGATTTTTCATTTTAAAAGTTGCAGAAGCCAGATGACAAGCTCATTTTGGTTCAACTTCAGCAACTGTGCATTGCATTGCCATGTAATGTAATGTAATGCAATGCTATCTATCTAGCTCTCCCTCTATACTTCCTTTTGGATAAACAGACATATTAGGCAAGCATTTTGGAGCTTTCACCTAAATAACTACAGGTGGTGAGATAAGCTGCACAATATAATTGACCTTTCAGTATATTGTTGCACACACACCATCTATTTAGCAAATGCCCTTGTTATCAACAGCAGCCTTTTAAACTCACCTGAGCTAACAGGTATGTGAGCTGGTTACTCTGCTGCGCTTAAAATTTCTTTTTTGGTTTGCTACAATGCCTTTTCTGAAACGTTGTCTCCCTCTGCTGGAACACTGACTTCTTTCATTTAATGCCTGCAGACTATAAAAGAGAAACCAACCCAAAAAGTTTGGTTGATTAGTCTGTGGCATTCTTTTAAACTGTTGCTTATGGCGGTCTCTGTGAGCTTCTCAGTGACATTCAGCCATCCAGGTATCCCGCCTGCAGTAGACGGAATGTGGCAATGGAACGCTGGCTGCGCGTGTCATAATAGGCTCTGAGCCTTTATATACCTGCGCACAGCAGCAGCCACCTTCAGTCTGCTGCTGGACAGCCAGCAGCAGCAGCAGGAGAGGTAATTAATCAGCAACCCTCCTGCTAAGGGTAGACAGCTGCTCGTTCCACCCCCCCCCCGGCTTAATTGGTTCTCCTCCCTTCCAACGGTGTTGAGGCGGGTGGGAACAGCCGGGGGTTGAGGGTACTGTGCTAAAAGAGGTGGAGTTATGCAGATCTAAAACGCGTGGATTGCAGCAGCAGCAAGCCGAAAAGTGCAGGCATGTGAGGGATCTAGAGGTTGACAGCATGTCTTCTTAACGGGAGTCCAGGTGGCCATCTCCACAAATGGACTTTTCAGAATCCTTGGGTGGCACCGTAGTCGGAAACCAATTCTGGTTATCGCTTCTCGGCCTTTTGGCTAAGATCAAGTGTAGTATCTGTTCTTATCAGTTTAATATCTGATACGTCCCCTATCTGGGGACCATATATTAAATGGATTTTTAGAACAGGGAGATGGAAAAAGAGCTTGCTCTGTCCACTCCACGCATTGACCTGGTATTGCAGTATCTCCAGGACCGGTGCACCCCTTCTTTAATGCAGTTTCTAAAATCAGAAAGAATTGAATTCAATGCTTTTTGTTCATTTTGCTTGTTTGTCGGATTTTGGGATGGACTCTTTGGCTTTGCTTTTCTTCTCCTCATTGGATTTTTCATGTTAAAAGTTGCAGAAACCAGATGACAAGCTCATTTTGGTTCAACTTCAGCAACTGTGCATTGCATTGCCATGTAATGTAATGTAATGCAATGCTATCTATCTAGCTCTCCCTCTATACTTCCTTTTGGATAAACAGACATATTAGGCAAGCATTTTGGAGCTTTCACCTAAATAACTACAGGTGGTGAGATAAGCTGCACAATATAATTGACCTTTCAGTATATTGTTGCACACACACCATCTATTTAGCAAATGCCCTTGTTATCAACAGCAGCCTTTTAAACTCACCTGAGCTAACAGGTATGTGAGCTGGTTACTCTGCTGCACTTAAAATTTCTTTTTTGGTTTGCTACAATGCCTTTTCTGAAATGTTGTCTCCCTCTGCTGGAACACTGACTTCTTTCATTTAATGCCTGCA
The DNA here is from genome assembly GCF_046119375.1 of Phyllobates terribilis. NCBI lineage: Eukaryota > Metazoa > Chordata > Amphibia > Anura > Dendrobatidae > Phyllobates > Phyllobates terribilis. Next base: position 7,179,307 of record NW_027362800.1, on the reverse strand, counting down.
GACTATAAAAGAGAAACCAACCCAAAAAGTTTGGTTGATTAGTCTGTGGCATTCTTTTAAACTGTTGCTTATGGCGGTCTCTGTGAGCTTCTCAGTGACATTCAGCCATCCAGGTATCCCGCCTGCAGTAGACGGAATGTGGCAATGGAACGCTGGCTGCGCGTGTCATAATAGGCTCTGAGCCTTTATATACCTGCGCACAGCAGCAGCCACCTTCAGTCTGCTGCTGGACAGCCAGCAGCAGCAGCAGCAGGAGAGGTAATTAATCAGCAACCCTCCTGCTAAGGGTAGAGAGCTGCTCGTTCCACCCCCCCCCCCCGCCTTAATTGGATCTCCTCCCTTCCAACGGTGTTGAGGCGGGTGGGAACAGCCGGGGGTTGAGGGTACTGTGCTAAAAGAGGTGGAGTTATGCAGATCTAAAACGCGTGGATTGCAGCAGCAGCAAGCCGAAAAGTGCAGGCATGTGAGGGATCTAGAGGTTGACAGCATGTCTTCTTAACGGGAGTCCAGGTGGCCATCTCCACAAATGGACTTTTCAGAATCCTTGGGTGGCACCGTAGTCGGAAACCAATTCTGGTTATCGCTTCTCGGCCTTTTGGCTAAGATCAAGTGTAGTATCTGTTCTTATCAGTTTAATATCTGATACGTCCCCTATCTGGGGACCATATATTAAATGGATTTTTAGAACAGGGAGATGGAAAAAGAGCTTGCTCTGTCCACTCCACGCATTGACCTGGTATTGCAGTATCTCCAGGACCGGTGCACCCCTTCTTTAATGCAGTTTCTAAAATCAGAAAGAATTGAATTCAATGCTTTTTGTTCATTTTGCTTGTTTGTCGGATTTTGGGATGGACTCTTTGGCTTTGCTTTTCTTCTCCTCATTGGATTTTTCATGTTAAAAGTTGCAGAAGCCAGATGACAAGCTCATTTTGGTTCAACTTCAGCAACTGTGCATTGCATTGCCATGTAATGTAATGTAATGCAATGCTATCTATCTAGCTCTCCCTCTATACTTCCTTTTGGATAAACAGACATATTAGGCAAGCATTTTGGAGCTTTCACCTAAATAACTACAGGTGGTGAGATAAGCTGCACAATGTAATTGACCTTTCAATATATTGTTGCACACACACCATCTATTTAGCAAATGCCCTTGTTATCAACAGCAGCCTTTTAAACTCACCTGAGCTAACAGGTATGTGAGCTGGTTACTCTGCTGCGCTTAAAATTTCTTTTTTGGTTTGCTACAATGCCTTTTCTGAAACGTTGTCTTCCTCTGCTGGAACACTGACTTCTTTCATTTAATGCCTGCAGACTATAAAAGAGAAACCAACCCAAAAAGTTTGGTTGATTAGTCTGTGGCATTCTTTTAAACTGTTGCTTATGGCGGTCTCTGTGAGCTTCTCAGTGACATTCAGCCATCCAGGTATCCCGCCTGCAGTAGACGGAATGTGGCAATGGAACGCTGGCTGCGCGTGTCATAATAGGCTCTGAGCCTTTATATACCTGCGCACAGCAGCAGCCACCTTCAGTCTGCTGCTGGACAGCCAGCAGCAGCAGCAGCAGGAGAGGTAATTAATCAGCAACCCTCCTGCTAAGGGTAGACAGCTGCTCGTTCCACCCCCCCCCCCCGCCTTAATTGGTTCTCCTCCCTTCCAACGGTCTTGAGGCGGGTGGGAACAGCCGGGGTTGAGGGTACTGTGCTAAAAGAGGTGGAGTTATGCAGATCTAAAACGCGTGGATTGCAGCAGCAGCAAGCCGAAAAGTGCAGGCATGTGAGGGATCTAGATGTTGACAGCATGTCTTCTTAACGGGAGTCCAGGTGGCCATCTCCACAAATGGACTTTTCAGAATCCTTGGGTGGCACCGTAGTCGGAAACCAATTCTGGTTATCGCTTCTCGGCCTTTTGGCTAAGATCAAGTGTAGTATCTTTTGAAAAGGCAGTTTTGTCCTTGGGCTGCCCTAGTAAATTGATGCATATTACACACTGGTTTGGTGCACTTGTTAGTACGCCAGGTGTCTCATAGAGTTATCTGATGGAAAACATGGCCCTCCAGGATCGAAGTCACTAGGCTGGGTAAGTGTGAGGGCTTTGGAGCAATGTGCCCCAGGAGTAGGCGCCCTGGTGGGAGTCCAAGCTTACTGGGACTGGGAACCCCAGAAAGACTTGGCTTCGTAGCACGCCGCACCTTTGCCAATCATACTTTCTGAGCAACCCCCCCTATTCCTGGCCTCCGGGCTAGGAAGGGGAATTTTTATAAACCCGGTCGGAGGTCCGGTCAGCTTTGGGCTGAGAAACCAACACAGGCTCCAGCTCCACTAGGGTGGCAGCCTAGATGGAAGCTGGGAGCACGAAAACGGCTCTTCTCCGGCTTCGGCTAGGGAGAGCATCGGAGATCCCTGACCCTCGCTGTGGCCTTCTGGCTCGGAGGGATGGGGATGGTTTATTGGGGACCCTCTCCTCCGGGAAGGGTCCACATGAATCCTCGCCTCGTGCGCTGTTTTGGTGTGACTTCGGTCACATTTTTCAGTGCCTTGGATGCAGCTTCAATCCAAAAAATCTGTTCTTATCAGTTTAATATCTGATACGTCCCCTATCTGGGGACCATATATTAAATGGATTTTTAGAACAGGGAGATGGAAAAAGAGCTTGCTCTTTCCACTCCACGCATTGACCTGGTATTGCAGTATCTCCAGGACCGGTGCACCCCTTCTTTAATGCAGTTTCTAAAATCAGAAAGAATTGAATTCAATGCTTTTTGTTCATTTTGCTTGTTTGTCGGATTTTGGGATGGACTCTTTGGCTTTGCTTTTCTTCTCCTCATTGGATTTTTCATGTTAAAAGTTGCAGAAGCCAGATGACAAGCTCATTTTGGTTCAACTTCAGCAACTGTGCATTGCATTGCCATGTAATGTAATGTAATGCAATGCTATCTATCTAGCTCTCCCTCTATACTTCCTTTTGGATAAACAGACATATTAGGCAAGCATTTTGGAGCTTTCACCTAAATAACTACAGGTGGTGAGATAAGCTGCACAATATAATTGACCTTTCAGTATATTGTTGCACACACACCATCTATTTAGCAAATGCCCTTGTTATCAACAGCAGCCTTTTAAACTCACCTGAGCTAACAGGTATGTGAGCTGGTTACTCTGCTGCGCTTAAAATTTCTTTTTTGGTTTGCTACAATGCCTTTTCTGAAACGTTGTCTCCCTCTGCTGGAACACTGACTTCTTTCATTTAATGCCTGCAGACTATAAAAGAGAAACCAACCCAAAAAGTTTGGTTGATTAGTCTGTGGCATTCTTTTAAACTGTTGCTTATGGCGGTCTCTGTGAGCTTCTCAGTGACATTCAGCCATCCAGGTATCCCGCCTGCAGTAGACGGAATGTGGCAATGGAACGCTGGCTGCGCGTGTCATAATAGGCTCTGAGCCTTTATATACCTGCGCACAGCAGCAGCCACCTTCAGTCTGCTGCTGGACAGCCAGCAGCAGCAGCAGCAGGAGAGGTAATTAATCAGCAACCCTCCTGCTAAGGGTAGACAGCTGCTCGTTCCACCCCCCCCCCGCCTTAATTGGTTCTCCTCCCTTCCAACGGTGTTGAGGCGGGTGGGAACAGCCGGGGGTTGAGGGTACTGTGCTAAAAGAGGTGGAGTTATGCAGATCTAAAATGCGTGGATTGCAGCAGCAGCAAGCCGAAAAGTGCAGGCATGTGAGGGATCTAGAGGTTGACAGCATGTCTTCTTAACGGGAGTCCAGGTGGCCATCTCCACAAATGGACTTTTCAGAATCCTTGGGTGGCACCGTAGTCGGAAACCAATTCTGGTTATCGCTTCTCGGCCTTTTGGCTAAGATCAAGTGTAGTATCTGTTCTTATCAGTTTAATATCTGATACGTCCCCTATCTGGGGACCATATATTAAATGGATTTTTAGAACAGGGAGATGGAAAAAGAGCTTGCTCTGTCCACTCCACGCATTGACCTGGTATTGCAGTATCTCCAGGACCGGTGCACCCCTTCTTTAATGCAGTTTCTAAAATCAGAAAGAATTGAATTCAATGCTTTTTGTTCATTTTGCTTGTTTGTCGGATTTTGGGATGGACTCTTTGGCTTTGCTTTTCTTCTCCTCATTGGATTTTTCATGTTAAAAGTTGCAGAAACCAGATGACAAGCTCATTTTGGTTCAACTTCAGCAACTGTGCATTGCATTGCCATGTAATGTAATGTAATGCAATGCTATCTATCTAGCTCTCCCTCTATACTTCCTTTTGGATAAACAGACATATTAGGCAAGCATTTTGGAGCTTTCACCTAAATAACTACAGGTGGTGAGATAAGCTGCACAATATAATTGACCTTTCAGTATATTGTTGCACACACACCATCTATTTAGCAAATGCCCTTGTTATCAACAGCAGCCTTTTAAACTCACCTGAGCTAACAGGTATGTGAGCTGGTTACTCTGCTGCGCTTAAAATTTCTTTTTTGGTTTGCTACAATGCCTTTTCTGAAATGTTGTCTCCCTCTGCTGGAACACTGACTTCTTTCATTTAATGCCTGCAGACTATAAAAGAGAAACCAACCCAAAAAGTTTGGTTGATTAGTCTGTGGCATTCTTTTAAACTGTTGCTTATGGCGGTCTCTGTGAGCTTCTCAGTGACATTCAGCCATCCAGGTATCCCGCCTGCAGTAGACGGAATGTGGCAATGGAACGCTGGCTGCGCGTGTCATAATAGGCTCTGAGCCTTTATATACCTGCGCACAGCAGCAGCCACCTTCAGTCTGCTGCTGGACAGCCAGCAGCAGCAGCAGCAGGAGAGGTAATTAATCAGCAACCCTCCTGCTAAGGGTAGAGAGCTGCTCGTTCCACCCCCCCCCCCCCCGCCTTAATTGGTTCTCCTCCCTTCCAACGGTGTTGAGGCGGGTGGGAACAGCCGGGGGTTGAGGGTACTGTGCTAAAAGAGGTGGAGTTATGCAGATCTAAAACGCGTGGATTGCAGCAGCAGCAAGCCGAAAAGTGCAGGCATGTGAGGGATCTAGAGGTTGACAGCATGTCTTCTTAACGGGAGTCCAGGTGGCCATCTCCACAAATGGACTTTTCAGAATCCTTGGGTGGCACCGTAGTCGGAAACCAATTCTGGTTATCGCTTCTCGGCCTTTTGGCTAAGATCAAGTGTAGTATCTGTTCTTATCAGTTTAATATCTGATACGTCCCCTATCTGGGGACCATATATTAAATGGATTTTTAGAACAGGGAGATGGAAAAAGAGCTTGCTCTGTCCACTCCACGCATTGACCTGGTATTGCAGTATCTCCAGGACCGGTGCACCCCTTCTTTAATGCAGTTTCTAAAATCAGAAAGAATTGAATTCAATGCTTTTTGTTCATTTTGCTTGTTTGTCGGATTTTGGGATGGACTCTTTGGCTTTGCTTTTCTTCTCCTCATTGGATTTTTCATGTTAAAAGTTGCAGAAGCCAGATGACAAGCTCATTTTGGTTCAACTTCAGCAACTGTGCATTGCATTGCCATGTAATGTAATGTAATGCAATGCTATCTATCTAGCTCTCCCTCTATACTTCCTTTTGGATAAACAGACATATTAGGCAAGCATTTTGGAGCTTTCACCTAAATAACTACAGGTGGTGAGATAAGCTGCACAATATAATTGACCTTTCAATATATTGTTGCACACACACCATCTATTTAGCAAATGCCCTTGTTATCAACAGCAGCCTTTTAAACTCACCTGAGCTAACAGGTATGTGAGCTGGTTACTCTGCTGCGCTTAAAATTTCTTTTTTGGTTTGCTACAATGCCTTTTCTGAAACGTTGTCTTCCTCTGCTGGAACACTGACTTCTTTCATTTAATGCCTGCAGACTATAAAAGAGAAACCAACCCAAAAAGTTTGGTTGATTAGTCTGTGGCATTCTTTTAAACTGTTGCTTATGGCGGTCTCTGTGAGCTTCTCAGTGACATTCAGCCATCCAGGTATCCCGCCTGCAGTAGACGGAATGTGGCAATGGAACGCTGGCTGCGCGTGTCATAATAGGCTCTGAGCCTTTATATACCTGCGCACAGCAGCAGCCACCTTCAGTCTGCTGCTGGACAGCCAGCAGCAGCAGCAGCAGGAGAGGTAATTAATCAGCAACCCTCCTGCTAAGGGTAGACAGCTGCTCGTTCCACCCCCCCCCCGCCTTAATTGGTTCTCCTCCCTTCCAACGGTGTTGAGGCGGGTGGGAACAGCCGGGGTTGAGGGTACTGTGCTAAAAGAGGTGGAGTTATGCAGATCTAAAACGCGTGGATTGCAGCAGCAGCAAGCCGAAAAGTGCAGGCATGTGAGGGATCTAGATGTTGACAGCATGTCTTCTTAACGGGAGTCCAGGTGGCCATCTCCACAAATGGACTTTTCAGAATCCTTGGGTGGCACCGTAGTCGGAAACCAATTCTGGTTATCGCTTCTCGGCCTTTTGGCTAAGATCAAGTGTAGTATCTTTTGAAAAGGCAGTTTTGTCCTTGGGCTGCCCTAGTAAATTGATGCATATTACACACTGGTTTGGTGCACTTGTTAGTACGCCAGGTGTCTCATAGAGTTATCTGATGGAAAACATGGCCCTCCAGGATCGAAGTCACTAGGCTGGGTAAGTGTGAGGGCTTTGGAGCAATGTGCCCCAGGAGTAGGCGCCCTGGTGGGAGTCCAAGCTTACTGGGACTGGGAACCCCAGAAAGACTTGGCTTCGTAGCACGCCGCACCTTTGCCAATCATACTTTCTGAGCAACCCCCCCTATTCCTGGCCTCCGGGCTAGGAAGGGGAATTTTTATAAACCCGGTCGGAGGTCCGGTCAGCTTTGGGCTGAGAAACCAACACAGGCTCCAGCTCCACTAGGGTGGCAGCCTAGATGGAAGCTGGGAGCACGAAAACGGCTCTTCTCCGGCTTCGGCTAGGGAGAGCATCGGAGATCCCTGACCCTCGCTGTGGCCTTCTGGCTCGGAGGGATGGGGATGGTTTATTGGGGACCCTCTCCTCCGGGAAGGGTCCACATGAATCCTCGCCTCGTGCGCTGTTTTGGTGTGACTTCGGTCACATTTTTCAGTGCCTTGGATGCAGCTTCAATCCAAAAAATCTGTTCTTATCAGTTTAATATCTGATACGTCCCCTATCTGGGGACCATATATTAAATGGATTTTTAGAACAGGGAGATGGAAAAAGAGCTTGCTCTTTCCACTCCACGCATTGACCTGGTATTGCAGTATCTCCAGGACCGGTGCACCCCTTCTTTAATGCAGTTTCTAAAATCAGAAAGAATTGAATTCAATGCTTTTTGTTCATTTTGCTTGTTTGTCGGATTTTGGGATGGACTCTTTGGCTTTGCTTTTCTTCTCCTCATTGGATTTTTCATGTTAAAAGTTGCAGAAGCCAGATGACAAGCTCATTTTGGTTCAACTTCAGCAACTGTGCATTGCATTGCCATGTAATGTAATGTAATGCAATGCTATCTATCTAGCTCTCCCTCTATACTTCCTTTTGGATAAACAGACATATTAGGCAAGCATTTTGGAGCTTTCACCTAAATAACTACAGGTGGTGAGATAAGCTGCACAATATAATTGACCTTTCAGTATATTGTTGCACACACACCATCTATTTAGCAAATGCCCTTGTTATCAACAGCAGCCTTTTAAACTCACCTGAGCTAACAGGTATGTGAGCTGGTTACTCTGCTGCGCTTAAAATTTCTTTTTTGGTTTGCTACAATGCCTTTTCTGAAACGTTGTCTCCCTCTGCTGGAACACTGACTTCTTTCATTTAATGCCTGCAGACTATAAAAGAGAAACCAACCCAAAAAGTTTGGTTGATTAGTCTGTGGCATTCTTTTAAACTGTTGCTTATGGCGGTCTCTGTGAGCTTCTCAGTGACATTCAGCCATCCAGGTATCCCGCCTGCAGTAGACGGAATGTGGCAATGGAACGCTGGCTGCGCGTGTCATAATAGGCTCTGAGCCTTTATATACCTGCGCACAGCAGCAGCCACCTTCAGTCTGCTGCTGGACAGCCAGCAGCAGCAGCAGCAGGAGAGGTAATTAATCAGCAACCCTCCTGCTAAGGGTAGACAGCTGCTCGTTCCACCCCCCCCGCCTTAATTGGTTCTCCTCCCTTCCAACGGTGTTGAGGCGGGTGGGAACAGCCGGGGTTTGAGGGTACTGTGCTAAAAGAGGTGGAGTTATGCAGATCTAAAACGCGTGGATTGCAGCAGCAGCAAGCCGAAAAGTGCAGGCATGTGAGGGATCTAGAGGTTGACAGCATGTCTTCTTAACGGGAGTCCAGGTGGCCATCTCCACAAATGGACTTTTCAGAATCCTTGGGTGGCACCGTAGTCGGAAACCAATTCTGGTTATCGCTTCTCGGCCTTTTGGCTAAGATCAAGTGTAGTATCTGTTCTTATCAGTTTAATATCTGATACGTCCCCTATCTGGGGACCATATATTAAATGGATTTTTAGAACAGGGAGATGGAAAAAGAGCTTGCTCTGTCCACTCCACGCATTGACCTGGTATTGCAGTATCTCCAGGACCGGTGCACCCCTTCTTTAATGCAGTTTCTAAAATCAGAAAGAATTGAATTCAATGCTTTTTGTTCATTTTGCTTGTTTGTCGGATTTTGGGATGGACTCTTTGGCTTTGCTTTTCTTCTCCTCATTGGATTTTTCATGTTAAAAGTTGCAGAAGCCAGATGACAAGCTCATTTTGGTTCAACTTCAGCAACTGTGCATTGCATTGCCATGTAATGTAATGTAATGCAATGCTATCTATCTAGCTCTCCCTCTATACTTCCTTTTGGATAAACAGACATATTAGGCAAGCATTTTGGAGCTTTCACCTAAATAACTACAGGTGGTGAGATAAGCTGCACAATATAATTGACCTTTCAGTATATTGTTGCACACACACCATCTATTTAGCAAATGCCCTTGTTATCAACAGCAGCCTTTTAAACTCACCTGAGCTAACAGGTATGTGAGCTGGTTACTCTGCTGCGCTTAAAATTTCTTTTTTGGTTTGCTACAATGCCTTTTCTGAAACGTTGTCTCCCTCTGCTGGAACACTGACTTCTTTCATTTAATGCCTGCAGACTATAAAAGAGAAACCAACCCAAAAAGTTTGGTTGATTAGTCTGTGGCATTCTTTTAAACTGTTGCTTATGGCGGTCTCTGTGAGCTTCTCAGTGACATTCAGCCATCCAGGTATCCCGCCTGCAGTAGACGGAATGTGGCAATGGAACGCTGGCTGCGCGTGTCATAATAGGCTCTGAGCCTTTATATTCCTGCGCACAGCAGCAGCCACCTTCAGTCTGCTGCTGGACAGCCAGCAGCAGCAGCAGCAGGAGAGGTGATTAATCAGCAACCCTCCTGCTAAGGGTAGACAGCTGCTCGTTCCACCCCCCCCCCCCCCCGCCTTAATTGGTTCTCCTCCCTTCCAACGGTGTCGAGGCGGGTGGGAACAGCCGGGGGTTGAGGGTACTGTGCTAAAAGAGGTGGAGTTATGCAGATCTAAAACGCGTGGATTGCAGCAGCAGCAAGCCGAAAAGTGCAGGCATGTGAGGGATCTAGAGGTTGACAGCATGTCTTCTTAACGGGAGTCCAGGTGGCCATCTCCACAAATGGACTTTTCAGAATCCTTGGGTGGCACCGTAGTCGGAAACCAATTCTGGTTATCGCTTCTCGGCCTTTTGGCTAAGATCAAGTGTAGTATCTGTTCTTATCAGTTTAATATCTGATACGTCCCCTATCTGGGGACCATATATTAAATGGATTTTTAGAACAGGGAGATGGAAAAAGAGCTTGCTCTGTCCACTCCACGCATTGACCTGGTATTGCAGTATCTCCAGGACCGGTGCACCCCTTCTTTAATGCAGTTTCTAAAATCAGAAAGAATTGAATTCAATGCTTTTTGTTAATTTTGCTTGTTTGTCGGATTTTGGGATGGACTCTTTGGCTTTGCTTTTCTTCTCCTCATTGGATTTTTCATGTTAAAAGTTGCAGAAGCCAGATGACAAGCTCATTTTGGTTCAACTTCAGCAACTGTGCATTGCATTGCCATGTAATGTAATGTAATGCAATGCTATCTATCTAGCTCTCCCTCTATACTTCCTTTTGGATAAACAGACATATTAGGCAAGCATTTTGGAGCTTTCACCTAAATAACTACAGGTGGTGAGATAAGCTGCACAATATAATTGACCTTTCAGTATATTGTTGCACACACACCATCTATTTAGCAAATGCCCTTGTTATCAACAGCAGCCTTTTAAACTCACCTGAGCTAACAGGTATGTGAGCTGGTTACTCTGCTGCGCTTAAAATTTCTTTTTTGGTTTGCTACAATGCCTTTTCTGAAACGTTGTCTCCCTCTGCTGGAACACTGACTTCTTTCATTTAATGCCTGCAGACTATAAAAGAGAAACCAACCCAAAAAGTTTGGTTGATTAGTCTGTGGCATTCTTTTAAACTGTTGCTTATGGCGGTCTCTGTGAGCTTCTCAGTGACATTCAGCCATCCAGGTATCCCGCCTGCAGTAGACGGAATGTGGCAATGGAACGCTGGCTGCGCGTGTCATAATAGGCTCTGAGCCTTTATATACCTGCGCACAGCAGCAGCCACCTTCAGTCTGCTGCTGGACAGCCAGCAGCAGCAGCAGCAGGAGAGGTAATTAATCAGCAACCCTCCTGCTAAGGGTAGACAGCTGCTCGTTCCACCCCCCCCCCCCCGCCTTAATTGGTTCTCCTCCCTTCCAACGGTGTTGAGGCGGGTGGGAACAGCTGGGGGTTGAGGGTACTGTGCTAAAAGAGGTGGAGTTATGCAGATCTAAAACGCGTGGATTGCAGCAGCAGCAAGCCGAAAAGTGCAGGCATGTGAGGGATCTAGAGGTTGACAGCATGTCTTCTTAACGGGAGTCCAGGTGGCCATCTCCACAAATGGACTTTTCAGAATCCTTGGGTGGCACCGTAGTCGGAAACCAATTCTGGTTATCGCTTCTCGGCCTTTTGGCTAAGATCAAGTGTAGTATCTGTTCTTATCAGTTTAATATCTGATACGTCCCCTATCTGGGGACCATATATTAAATGGATTTTTAGAACAGGGAGATGGAAAAAGAGCTTGCTCTGTCCACTCCACGCATTGACCTGGTATTGCAGTATCTCCAGGACCGGTGCACCCCTTCTTTAATGCAGTTTCTAAAATCAGAAAGAATTGAATTCAATGCTTTTTGTTCATTTTGCTTGTTTGTCGGATTTTGGGATGGACTCTTTGGCTTTGCTTTTCTTCTCCTCATTGGATTTTTCATGTTAAAAGTTGCAGAAGCCAGATGACAAGCTCATTTTGGTTCAACTTCAGCAACTGTGCATTGCATTGCCATGTAATGTAATGTAATGCAATGCTATCTATCTAGCTCTCCCTCTATACTTCCTTTTGGATAAACAGACATATTAGGCAAGCATTTTGGAGCTTTCACCTAAATAACTACAGGTGGTGAGATAAGCTGCACAATATAATTGACCTTTCAGTATATTGTTGCACACACACCATCTATTTAGCAAATGCCCTTGTTATCAACAGCAGCCTTTTAAACTCACCTGAGCTAACAGGTATGTGAGCTGGTTACTCTGCTGCGCTTAAAATTTCTTTTTTGGTTTGCTACAATGCCTTTTCTGAAACGTTGTCTCCCTCTGCTGGAACACTGACTTCTTTCATTTAATGCCTGCAGACTATAAAAGAGAAACCAACTCAAAAAGTTTGGTTGATTAGTCTGTGGCATTCTTTTAAACTGTTGCTTATGGCGGTCTCTGTGAGCTTCTCAGTGACATTCAGCCATCCAGGTATCCCGCCTGCAGTAGACGGAATGTGGCAATGGAACGCTGGCTGCGCGTGTCATAATAGGCTCTGAGCCTTTATATACCTGCGCACAGCAGCAGCCACCTTCAGTCTGCTGCTGGACAGCCAGCAGCAGCAGCAGCAGGAGAGGTAATTAATCAGCAACCCTCCTGCTAAGGGTAGACAGCTGCTCGTTCCACCCCCCCCCCCCGCCTTAATTGGTTCTCCTCCCTTCCAACGGTGTTGAGGCGGGTGGGAACAGCCGGGGGTTGAGGGTACTGTGCTAAAAGAGGTGGAGTTATGCAGATCTAAAACGCGTGGATTGCAGCAGCAGCAAGCCGAAAAGTGCAGGCATGTGAGGGATCTAGAGGTTGACAGCATGTCTTCTTAACTGGAGTCCAGGTGGCCATCTCCACAAATGGACTTTTCAGAATCCTTGGGTGGCACCGTAGTCGGAAACCAATTCTGGTTATCGCTTCTCGGCCTTTTGGCTAAGATCAAGTGTAGTATCTTTCGAAAAGGCGGTTTTGGATGTTGGCCGCCCTAGTAGATTGATACATTATGCACACTGGGGTTTAGGCGCTTGTTAGTACGCCAGGTGGCTAATATAGTCATCTGGTGGAAAGCATGGCCCCCCAGGATCGACGCCATTGGGCCGGGGAAGATCGAAAGCCCGAAGTGTGAAGTGCCCCAGGAGTGGTGACCCTGGGGTGCCTTAACTCACTGGGATTGGGAACCCCACTTGAGTTTATGGCACATTTGCACAAGCACTTCAAATTTTCTTTCTTCGCACACACCCTTATTCCGGGCCTTCTGGCCTTAGGATGGGGAATTTTTCAATTCCCGGTCGAAGGTCCGGGCAGTATTATACTGTGAAACCTTCACTATTTATTTAATTTCTTTGTCACTGTGTGTCCACTTATTCACGTGTGTCACGTCCTACTAGGATTTTGTCGGGATGCGGTTCCCTTACGGGTTCCTCTCTTGGCAGGTCTAGGGGGGGAGTGTGTGGCCATCAGGTTCCGCTCCCCCCTGAACCCCCCTGGCTCTCCTCTTTCGGGAGGAGAGCGTTGTTGGCTCCCCTCTTCCGGTAGGGGAGCACAGTCTTTGGCTCCCAGTGCCTTGCTCGGGTGAGAACTCGGGCAGGTGCTGGGGGTAAGATTGGGTCGCCTCTGGCTTCGGCTGGAGGTGGCTTTTTGTCCCTGCTCCTCGCTGTGGCCTTTTGGCTCGGAGGGACGGGGAATGGTTTGGGGGACCCTTCTCCTTTTCGAGAGGGTTTCAAGAAGACCAGCATCCTAGTGCACTTTTTTTGTGGCACTTGTCACTTTTTTAAGCGCACTCGGGTTTTGTACACGAATTCGGGCTTTCGAAAAAAAAAAAAAAAAAATCTGTTCTTATCAGTTTAATATCTGATACGTCCCCTATCTGGGGACCATATATTAAATGGATTTTTAGAACAGGGAGATGGAAAAAGAGCTTGCTCTGTCCACTCCACGCATTGACCTGGTATTGCAGTATCTCCAGGACCGGTGCACCCCTTCTTTAATGCAGTTTCTAAAATCAGAAAGAATTGAATTCAATGCTTTTTGTTCATTTTGCTTGTTTGTCGGATTTTGGGATGGACTCTTTGGCTTTGCTTTTCTTCTCCTCATTGGATTTTTCATGTTAAAAGTTGCAGAAGCCAGATGACAAGCTCATTTTGGTTCAACTTCAGCAACTGTGCATTGCATTGCCATGTAATGTAATGTAATGCAATGCTATCTATCTAGCTCTCCCTCTATACTTCCTTTTGGATAAACAGACATATTAGGCAAGCATTTTGGAGCTTTCACCTAAATAACTACAGGTGGTGAGATAAGCTGCACAATATAATTGACCTTTCAGTATATTGTTGCACACACACCATCTATTTAGCAAATGCCCTTGTTATCAACAGCAGCTTTTTAAACTCACCTGAGCTAACAGGTATGTGAGCTGGTTACTCTGCTGCGCTTAAAATTTCTTTTTTGGTTTGCTACAATGCCTTGTCTGAAACGTTGTCTCCCTCTGCTGGAACACTGACTTCTTTCATTTAATGCCTGCAGACTATAAAAGAGAAACCAACCCAAAAAGTTTGGTTGATTAGTCTGTGGCATTCTTTTAAACTGTTGCTTATGGCGGTCTCTGTGAGCTTCTCAGTGACATTCAGCCATCCAGGTATCCCGCCTGCAGTAGACGGAATGTGGCAATGGAACGCTGGCTGCGCGTGTCATAATAGGCTCTGAGCCTTTATATACCTGCGCACAGCAGCAGCCACCTTCAGTCTGCTGCTGGACAGCCAGCAGCAGCAGCAGCAGGAGAGGTAATTAATCAGCAACCCTCCTGCTAAGGGTAGACAGCTGCTCGTTCCACCCCCCCCCCCCCGCCTTAATTGGTTCTCCTCCCTTCCAACGGTGTTGAGGCGGGTGGGAACAGCCGGGGGTTGAGGGTACTGTGCTAAAAGAGGTGGAGTTATGCAGATCTAAAACGCGTGGATTGCAGCAGCAGCAAGCCGAAAAGTGCAGGCATGTGAGGGATCTAGAGGTTGACAGCATGTCTTCTTAACGGGAGTCCAGGTGGCCATCTCCACAAATGGACTTTTCAGAATCCTTGGGTGGCACCGTAGTCGGAAACCAATTCTGGTTATCGCTTCTCGGCCTTTTGGCTAAGATCAAGTGTAGTATCTGTTCTTATCAGTTTAATATCTGATACGTCCCCTATCTGGGGACCATATATTAAATGGATTTTTAGAACAGGGAGATGGAAAAAGAGCTTGCTCTGTCCACTCCACGCATTGACCTGGTATTGCAGTATCTCCAGGACCGGTGCACCCCTTCTTTAATGCAGTTTCTAAAATCAGAAAGAATTGAATTCAATGCTTTTTGTTCATTTTGCTTGTTTGTCGGATTTTGGGATGGACTCTTTGGCTTTGCTTTTCTTCTCCTCATTGGATTTTTCATGTTAAAAGTTGCAGAAGCCAGATGACAAGCTCATTTTGGTTCAACTTCAGCAACTGTGCATTGCATTGCCATGTAATGTAATGTAATGCAATGCTATCTATCTAGCTCTCCCTCTATACTTCCTTTTGGATAAACAGACATATTAGGCAAGCATTTTGGAGCTTTCAACTAAATAACTACAGGTGGTGAGATAAGCTGCACAATATAATTGACCTTTCAGTATATTGTTGCACACACACCATCTATTTAGCAAATGCCCTTGTTATCAACAGCAGCCTTTTAAACTCACCTGAGCTAACAGGTATGTGAGCTGGTTACTCTGCTGCGCTTAAAATTTCTTTTTTGGTTTGCTACAATGCCTTTTCTGAAACGTTGTCTCCCTCTGCTGGAACACTGACTTCTTTCATTTAATGCCTGCAGACTATAAAAGAGAAACCAACCCAAAAAGTTTGGTTGATTAGTCTGTGGCATTCTTTTAAACTGTTGCTTATGGCGGTCTCTGTGAGCTTCTCAGTGACATTCAGCCATCCAGGTATCCCGCCTGCAGTAGACGGAATGTGGCAATGGAACGCTGGCTGCGCGTGTCATAATAGGCTCTGAGCCTTTATATACCTGCGCACAGCAGCAGCCACCTTCAGTCTGCTGCTGGATAGCCAGCAGCAGCAGCAGCAGGAGAGGTAATTAATCAGCAACCCTCCTGCTAAGGGTAGACAGCTGCTCGTTCCACCCCCCCCCCGCCTAATTGGTTCTCCTCCCTTCCAACGGTGTTGAGGCGGGTGGGAACAGCCGGGGGTTGAGGGTACTGTGCTAAAAGAGGTGGAGTTATGCAGATCTAAAACGCGTGGATTGCAGCAGCAGCAAGCCGAAAAGTGCAGGCATGTGAGGGATCTAGAGGTTGACAGCATGTCTTCTTAACGGGAGTCCAGGTGGCCATCTCCACAAATGGACTTTTCAGAATCCTTGGGTGGCACCGCAGTCGGAAACCAATTCTGGTTATCGCTTCTCGGCCTTTTGGCTAAGATCAAGTGTAGTATCTGTTCTTATCAGTTTAATATCTGATACGTCCCCTATCTGGGGACCATATATTAAATGGATTTTTAGAACAGGGAGATGGAAAAAGAGCTTGCTCTGTCCACTCCACGCATTGACCTGGTATTGCAGTATCTCCAAGACCGGTGCACCCCTTCTTTAATGCAGTTTCTAAAATCAGAAAGAATTGAATTCAATGCTTTTTGTTCATTTTGCTTGTTTGTCGGATTTTGGGATGGACTCTTTGGCTTTGCTTTTCTTCTCCTCATTGGATTTTTCATGTTAAAAGTTGCAGAAGCCAGATGACAAGCTCATTTTGGTTCAACTTCAGCAACTGTGCATTGCATTGCCATGCAATGTAATGCAATGCTATCTATCTAGCTCTCCCTCTATACTTCCTTTTGGATAAACAGACATATTAGGCAAGCATTTTGGAGCTTTCACCTAAATAACTACAGGTGGTGAGATAAGCTGCACAATATAATTGACCTTTCAGTATATTGTTGCACACACACCATCTATTTAGCAAATGCCCTTGTTATCAACAGCAGCCTTTTAAACTCACCTGAGCAAACAGGTATGTGAGCTGGTTACTCTGCTGCGCTTAAAATTTCTTTTTTGGTTTGCTACAATGCCTTTTCTGAAACGTTGTCTCCCTCTGCTGGAACACTGACTTCTTTCATTTAATGCCTGCAGACTATAAAAGAGAAACCAACCCAAAAAGTTTGGTTGATTAGTCTGTGGCATTCTTTTAAACTGTTGCTTATGGCGGTCTCTGTGAGCTTCTCAGTGACATTCAGCCATCCAGGTATCCCGCCTGCAGTAGACGGAATGTGGCAATGGAACGCTGGCTGCGCGTGTCATAATAGGCTCTGAGCCTTTATATACCTGCGCACAGCAGCAGCCACCTTCAGTCTGCTGCTGGACAGCCAGCAGCAGCAGCAGCAGGAGAGGTAATTAATCAGCAACCCTCCTGCTAAGGGAAGACAGCTGCTCGTTCCACCCCCCCCCCCCGCCTTAATTGGTTCTCCTCCCTTCCAACGGTGTTGAGGCGGGTGGGAACAGCCGGGGGTTGAGGGTACTGTGCTAAAAGAGGTGGAGTTATGCAGATCTAAAACGCGTGGATTGCAGCAGCAGCAAGCCGAAAAGTGCAGGCATGTGAGGGATCTAGAGGTTGACAGCATGTCTTCTTAACGGGAGTCCAGGTGGCCATCTCCACAAATGGACTTTTCAGAATCCTTGGGTGGCACCGTAGTCGGAAACCAATTCTGGTTATCGCTTCTCGGCCTTTTGGCTAAGATCAAGTGTAGTATCTGTTCTTATCAGTTTAATATCTGATACGTCCCCTATCTGGGGACCATATATTAAATGGATTTTTAGAACAGGGAGATGGAAAAAGAGCTTGCTCTGTCCACTCCACGCATTGACCTGGTATTGCAGTATCTCCAGGACCGGTGCACCCCTTCTTTAATGCAGTTTCTAAAATCAGAAAGAATTGAATTCAATGCTTTTTGTTCATTTTGCTTGTTTGTCGGATTTTGGGATGGACTCTTTGGCTTTGCTTTTCTTCTCCTCATTGGATTTTTCATGTTAAAAGTTGCAGAAGCCAGATGACAAGCTCATTTTGGTTCAACTTCAGCAACTGTGCATTGCATTGCCATGTAATGTAATGTAATGCAATGCTATCTATCTAGCTCTCCCTCTATACTTCCTTTTGGATAAACAGACATATTAGGCAAGCATTTTGGAGCTTTCACCTAAATAACTACAGGTGGTGAGATAAGCTGCACAATATAATTGACCTTTCAGTATATTGTTGCACACACACCATCTATTTAGCAAATGCCCTTGTTATCAACAGCAGCCTTTTAAACTCACCTGAGCTAACAGGTATGTGAGCTGGTTACTCTGCTGCGCTTAAAATTTCTTTTTTGGTTTGCTACAATGCCTTTTCTGAAACGTTGTCTCCCTCTGCTGGAACACTGACTTCTTTCATTTAATGCCTGCAGACTATAAAAGAGAAACCAACCCAAAAAGTTTGGTTGATTAGTCTGTGGCATTCTTTTAAACTGTTGCTTATGGCGGTCTCTGTGAGCTTCTCAGTGACATTCAGCCATCCAGGTATCCCGCCTGCAGTAGACGGAATGTGGCAATGGAACGCTGGCTGCGCGTGTCATAATAGGCTCTGAGCCTTTATATACCTGCGCACAGCAGCAGCCACCTTCAGTCTGCTGCTGGACAGCCAGCAGCAGCAGCAGCAGGAGAGGTAATTAATCAGCAACCCTCCTGCTAAGGGTAGACAGCTGCTCGTTCCACCCCCCCCCGCCTTAATTGGTTCTCCTCCCTTCCAACGGTGTTGAGGCGGGTGGGAACAGCCGGGGGTTGAGGGTACTGTGCTAAAAGAGGTGGAGTTATGCAGATCTAAAACGCGTGGATTGCAGCAGCAGCAAGCCGAAAAGTGCAGGCATGTGAGGGATCTAGAGGTTGACAGCATGTCTTCTTAACGGGAGTCCAGGTGGCCATCTCCACAAATGGACTTTTCAGAATCCTTGGGTGGCACCGTAGTCGGAAACCAATTCTGGTTATCGCTTCTCGGCCTTTTGGCTAAGATCAAGTGTAGTATCTGTTCTTATCAGTTTAATATCTGATACGTCCCCTATCTGGGGACCATATATTAAATGGATTTTTAGAGCAGGGAGATGGAAAAAGAGCTTGCTCTGTCCACTCCACGCATTGACCTGGTATTGCAGTATCTCCAGGACCGGTGCACCCCTTCTTTAATGCAGTTTCTAAAATCAGAAAGAATTGAATTCAATGCTTTTTGTTCATTTTGCTTGTTTGTCGGATTTTGGGATGGACTCTTTGGCTTTGCTTTTCTTCTCCTCATTGGATTTTTCATGTTAAAAGTTGCAGAAGCCAGATGACAAGCTCATTTTGGTTCAACTTCAGCAACTGTGCATTGCATTGCCATGTAATGTAATGTAATGCAATGCTATCTATCTAGCTCTCCCTCTATACTTCCTTTTGGATAAACAGACATATTAGGCAAGCATTTTGGAGCTTTCACCTAAATAACTACAGGTGGTGAGATAAGCTGCACAGTATAATTGACCTTTCAGTATATTGTTGCACACACACCATCTATTTAGCAAATGCCCTTGTTATCAACAGCAGCCTTTTAAACTCACCTGAGCTAACAGGTATGTGAGCTGGTTACTCTGCTGCGCTTAAAATTTCTTTTTTGGTTTGCTACAATGCCTTTTCTGAAACGTTGTCTCCCTCTGCTGGAACACTGACTTCTTTCATTTAATGCCTGCAGACTATAAAAGAGAAACCAACCCAAAAAGTTTGGTTGATTAGTCTGTGGCATTCTTTTAAACTGTTGCTTATGGCGGTCTCTGTGAGCTTCTCAGTGACATTCAGCCATCCAGGTATCCCGCCTGCAGTAGACGGAATGTGGCAATGGAACGCTGGCTGCGCGTGTCATAATAGGCTCTGAGCCTTTATATACCTGCGCACAGCAGCAGCCACCTTCAGTCTGCTGCTGGACAGCCAGCAGCAGCAGCAGCAGGAGAGGTAATTAATCAGCAACCCTCCTGCTAAGGGTAGACAGCTGCTCGTTCCACCCCCACCCCCGCCTTAATTGGTTCTCCTCCCTTCCAACGGTGTTGAGGCGGGTGGGAACAGCCGGGGGTTGAGGGTACTGTGCTAAAAGAGGTGGAGTTATGCAGATCTAAAACGCGTGGATTGCAGCAGCAGCAAGCCGAAAAGTGCAGGCATGTGAGGGATCTAGAGGTTGACAGCATGTCTTCTTAACGGGAGTCCAGGTGGCCATCTCCACAAATGGACTTTTCAGAATCCTTGGGTGGCACCGTAGTCGGAAACCAATTCTGGTTATCGCTTCTCGGCCTTTTGGCTAAGATCAAGTGTAGTATCTGTTCTTATCAGTTTAATATCTGATACGTCCCCTATCTGGGGACCATATATTAAATGGATTTTTAGAACAGGGAGATGGAAAAAGAGCTTGCTCTGTCCACTCCACGCATTGACCTGGTATTGCAGTATCTCCAGGACCGGTGCACCCCTTCTTTAATGCAGTTTCTAAAATCAGAAAGAATTGAATTCAATGCTTTTTGTTCATTTTGCTTGTTTGTCGGATTTTGGGATGGACTCTTTGGCTTTGCTTTTCTTCTCCTCATTGGATTTTTCATGTTAAAAGTTGCAGAAGCCAGATGACAAGCTCATTTTGGTTCAACTTCAGCAACTGTGCATTGCATTGCCATGTAATGTAATGTAATGCAATGCTATCTATCTAGCTCTCCCTCTATACTTCCTTTTGGATAAACAGACATATTAGGCAAGCATTTTGGAGCTTTCACCTAAATAACTACAGGTGGTGAGATAAGCTGCACAATATAATTGACCTTTCAGTATATTGTTGCACACACACCATCTATTTAGCAAATGCCCTTGTTATCAACAGCAGCCTTTTAAACTCACCTGAGCTAACAGGTATGTGAGCTGGTTACTCTGCTGCGCTTAAAATTTCTTTTTTGGTTTGCTACAATGCCTTTTCTGAAACGTTGTCTCCCTCTTCTGGAACACTGACTTCTTTCATTTAATGCCTGCAGACTATAAAAGAGAAACCAACCCAAAAAGTTTGGTTGATTAGTCTGTGGCATTCTTTTAAACTGTTGCTTATGGCGGTCTCTGTGAGCTTCTCAGTGACATTCAGCCATCCAGGTATCCCGCCTGCAGTAGACGGAATGTGGCAATGGAACGCTGGCTGCGCGTGTCATAATAGGCTCTGAGCCTTTATATACCTGCGCACAGCAGCAGCCACCTTCAGTCTGCTGCTGGACAGCCAGCAGCAGCAGCAGCAGGAGAGGTAATTAATCAGCAACCCTCCTGCTAAGGGTAGACAGCTGCTCGTTCCACCCCCCCCCCGCCTTAATTGGTTCTCCTCCCTTCCAACGGTGTTGAGGCGGGTGGGAACAGCCGGGGGTTGAGGGTACTGTGCTAAAAGAGGTGGAGTTATGCAGATCTAAAACGCGTGGATTGCAGCAGCAGCAAGCCGAAAAGTGCAGGCATGTGAGGGATCTAGAGGTTGACAGCATGTCTTCTTAACGGGAGTCCAGGTGGCCATCTCCACAAATGGACTTTTCAGAATCCTTGGGTGGCACCGTAGTCGGAAACCAATTCTGGTTATCGCTTCTCGGCCTTTTGGCTAAGATCAAGTGTAGTATCTGTTCTTATCAGTTTAATATCTGATACGTCCCCTATCTGGGGACCATATATTAAATGGATTTTTAGAACAGGGAGATGGAAAAAGAGCTTGCTCTGTCCACTCCACGCATTGACCTGGTATTGCAGTATCTCCAGGACCGGTGCACCCCTTCTTTAATGCAGTTTCTAAAATCAGAAAGAATTGAATTCAATGCTTTTTGTTCATTTTGCTTGTTTGTCGGATTTTGGGATGGACTCTTTGGCTTTGCTTTTCTTCTCCTCATTGGATTTTTCATGTTAAAAGTTGCAGAAGCCAGATGACAAGCTCATTTTGGTTCAACTTCAGCAACTGTGCATTGCATTGCCATGTAATGTAATGTAATGCAATGCTATCTATCTAGCTCTCCCTCTATACTTCCTTTTGGATAAACAGACATATTAGGCAAGCATTTTGGAGCTTTCACCTAAATAACTACAGGTGGTGAGATAAGCTGCACAATATAATTGACCTTTCAGTATATTGTTGCACACACACCATCTATTTAGCAAATGCCCTTGTTATCAACAGCAGCCTTTTAAACTCACCTGAGCTAACAGGTATGTGAGCTGGTTACTCTGCTGCGCTTAAAATTTCTTTTTTGGTTTGCTACAATGCCTTTTCTGAAACGTTGTCTCCCTCTGCTGGAACACTGACTTCTTTCATTTAATGCCTGCAGACTATA
The DNA here is from genome assembly GCF_046119375.1 of Phyllobates terribilis. NCBI lineage: Eukaryota > Metazoa > Chordata > Amphibia > Anura > Dendrobatidae > Phyllobates > Phyllobates terribilis. The sequence goes on along the minus strand of NW_027362800.1, from coordinate 7,157,480 downwards.
AAAGAGAAACCAACCCAAAAAGTTTGGTTGATTAGTCTGTGGCATTCTTTTAAACTGTTGCTTATGGCGGTCTCTGTGAGCTTCTCAGTGACATTCAGCCATCCAGGTATCCCGCCTGCAGTAGACGGAATGTGGCAATGGAACGCTGGCTGCGCGTGTCATAATAGGCTCTGAGCCTTTATATACCTCGAACAGCAGCAGCCACCTTCAGTCTGCTGCTGGACAGCCAGCAGCAGCAGCAGCAGGAGAGGTAATTAATCAGCAACCCTCCTGCTAAGGGTAGACAGCTGCTCGTTCCACCCCCCCCCGCCTTAATTGGTTCTCCTCCCTTCCAACGGTGTTGAGGCGGGTGGGAACAGCCGGGGGTTGAGGGTACTGTGCTAAAAGAGGTGGAGTTATGCAGATCTAAAACGCGTGGATTGCAGCAGCAGCAAGCCGAAAAGTGCAGGCATGTGAGGGATCTAGAGGTTGACAGCATGTCTTCTTAACGGGAGTCCAGGTGGCCATCTCCACAAATGGACTTTTCAGAATCCTTGGGTGGCACCGTAGTCGGAAACCATTTCTGGTTATCGCTTCTCGGCCTTTTGGCTAAGATCAAGTGTAGTATCTGTTCTTATCAGTTTAATATCTGATACGTCCCCTATCTGGGGACCATATATTAAATGGATTTTTAGAACAGGGAGATGGAAAAAGAGCTTGCTCTGTCCACTCCACGCATTGACCTGGTATTGCAGTATCTCCAGGACCGGTGCACCCCTTCTTTAATGCAGTTTCTAAAATCAGAAAGAATTGAATTCAATGCTTTTTGTTCATTTTGCTTGTTTGTCGGATTTTGGGATGGACTCTTTGGCTTTGCTTTTCTTCTCCTCATTGGATTTTTCATGTTAAAAGTTGCAGAAGCCAGATGACAAGCTCATTTTGGTTCAACTTCAGCAACTGTGCATTGCATTGCCATGTAATGTAATGTAATGCAATGCTATCTATCTAGCTCTCCCTCTATACTTCCTTTTGGATAAACAGATATATTAGGCAAGCATTTTGGAGCTTTCACCTAAATAACTACAGGTGGTGAGATAAGCTGCACAATATAATTGACCTTTCAGTATATTGTTGCACACACACCATCTATTTAGCAAATGCCCTTGTTATCAACAGCAGCCTTTTAAACTCACCTGAGCTAACAGGTATGTGAGCTGGTTACTCTGCTGCGCTTAAAATTTCTTTTTTGGTTTGCTACAATGCCTTTTCTGAAACGTTGTCTCCCTCTGCTGGAACACTGACTTCTTTCATTTAATGCCTGCAGACTATAAAAGAGAAACCAACCCAAAAAGTTTGGTTGATTAGTCTGTGGCATTCTTTTAAACTGTTGCTTATGGCGGTCTCTGTGAGCTTCTCAGTGACATTCAGCCATCCAGGTATCCCGCCTGCAGTAGACGGAATGTGGCAATGGAACGCTGGCTGCGCGTGTCATAATAGGCTCTGAGCCTTTATATACCTGCGCACAGCAGCAGCCACCTTCAGTCTGCTGCTGGACAGCCAGCAGCAGCAGCAGCAGGAGAGGTAATTAATCAGCAACCCTCCTGCTAAGGGTAGACAGCTGCTCGTTCCACCCCCCCCCCCGCCTTAATTGGTTCTCCTCCCTTCCAACGGTGTTGAGGCGGGTGGGAACAGCCGGGGGTTGAGGGTACTGTGCTAAAAGAGGTGGAGTTATGCAGATCTAAAACGCGTGGATTGCAGCAGCAGCAAGCCGAAAAGTGCAGGCATGTGAGGGATCTAGAGGTTGACAGCATGTCTTCTTAACGGGAGTCCAGGTGGCCATCTCCACAAATGGACTTTTCAGAATCCTTGGGTGGCACCGTAGTCGGAAACCAATTCTGGTTATCGCTTCTCGGCCTTTTGGCTAAGATCAAGTGTAGTATCTGTTCTTATCAGTTTAATATCTGATACGTCCCCTATCTGGGGACCATATATTAAATGGATTTTTAGAACAGGGAGATGGAAAAAGAGCTTGCTCTGTCCACTCCACGCATTGACCTGGTATTGCAGTATCTCCAGGACCGGTGCACCCCTTCTTTAATGCAGTTTCTAAAATCAGAAAGAATTGAATTCAATGCTTTTTGTTCATTTTGCTTGTTTGTCGGATTTTGGGATGGACTCTTTGGCTTTGCTTTTCTTCTCCTCATTGGATTTTTCATGTTAAAAGTTGCAGAAGCCAGATGACAAGCTCATTTTGGTTCAACTTCAGCAACTGTGCATTGCATTGCCATGTAATGTAATGTAATGCAATGCTATCTATCTAGCTCTCCCTCTATACTTCCTTTTGGATAAACAGACATATTAGGCAAGCATTTTGGAGCTTTCACCTAAATAACTACAGGTGGTGAGATAAGCTGCACAATATAATTGACCTTTCAGTATATTGTTGCACACACACCATCTATTTAGCAAATGCCCTTGTTATCAACAGCAGCCTTTTAAACTCACCTGAGCTAACAGGTATGTGAGCTGGTTACTCTGCTGCGCTTAAAATTTCTTTTTTGGTTTGCTACAATGCCTTTTCTGAAACGTTGTCTCCCTCTGCTGGAACACTGACTTCTTTCATTTAATGCCTGCAGACTATAAAAGAGAAACCAACCCAAAAAGTTTGGTTGATTAGTCTGTGGCATTCTTTTAAACTGTTGCTTATGGCGGTCTCTGTGAGCTTCTCAGTGACATTCAGCCATCCAGGTATCCCGCCTGCAGTAGACGGAATGTGGCAATGGAACGCTGGCTGCGCGTGTCATAATAGGCTCTGAGCCTTTATATACCTGCGCACAGCAGCAGCCACCTTCAGTCTGCTGCTGGACAGCCAGCAGCAGCAGCAGCAGGAGAGGTAATTAATCAGCAACCCTCCTGCTAAGGGTAGACAGCTGCTCGTTCCACCCCCCCCCCGCCTTAATTGGTTCTCCTCCCTTCCAACGGTGTTGAGGCGGGTGGGAACAGCCGGGGGTTGAGGGTACTGTGCTAAAAGAGGTGGAGTTATGCAGATCTAAAACGCGTGGATTGCAGCAGCAGCAAGCCGAAAAGTGCAGGCATGTGAGGGATCTAGAGGTTGACAGCATGTCTTCTTAACGGGAGTCCAGGTGGCCATCTCCACAAATGGACTTTTCAGAATCCTTGGGTGGCACCGTAGTCGGAAACCAATTCTGGTTATCGCTTCTCGGCCTTTTGGCTAAGATCAAGTGTAGTATCTGTTCTTATCAGTTTAATATCTGATACGTCCCCTATCTGGGGACCATATATTAAATGGATTTTTAGAACAGGGAGATGGAAAAAGAGCTTGCTCTGTCCACTCCACGCATTGACCTGGTATTGCAGTATCTCCAGGACCGGTGCACCCCTTCTTTAATGCAGTTTCTAAAATCAGAAAGAATTGAATTCAATGCTTTTTGTTCATTTTGCTTGTTTGTCGGATTTTGGGATGGACTCTTTGGCTTTGCTTTTCTTCTCCTCATTGGATTTTTCATGTTAAAAGTTGCAGAAGCCAGATGACAAGCTCATTTTGGTTCAACTTCAGCAACTGTGCATTGCATTGCCATGTAATGTAATGTAATGCAATGCTATCTATCTAGCTCTCCCTCTATACTTCCTTTTGGATAAACAGACATATTAGGCAAGCATTTTGGAGCTTTCACCTAAATAACTACAGGTGGTGAGATAAGCTGCACAATATAATTGACCTTTCAGTATATTGTTGCACACACACCATCTATTTAGCAAATGCCCTTGTTATCAACAGCAGCCTTTTAAACTCACCTGAGCTAACAGGTATGTGAGCTGGTTACTCTGCTGCGCTTAAAATTTCTTTTTTGGTTTGCTACAATGCCTTTTCTGAAACGTTGTCTCCCTCTGCTGGAACACTGACTTCTTTCATTTAATGCCTGCAGACTATAAAAGAGAAACCAACCCAAAAAGTTTGGTTGATTAGTCTGTGGCATTCTTTTAAACTGTTGCTTATGGCGGTCTCTGTGAGCTTCTCAGTGACATTCAGCCATCCAGGTATCCCGCCTGCAGTAGACGGAATGTGGCAATGGAACGCTGGCTGCGCGTGTCATAATAGGCTCTGAGCCTTTATATACCTCGAACAGCAGCAGCCACCTTCAGTCTGCTGCTGGACAGCCAGCAGCAGCAGCAGCAGGAGAGGTAATTAATCAGCAACCCTCCTGCTAAGGGTAGACAGCTGCTCGTTCCACCCCCCCCCGCCTTAATTGGTTCTCCTCCCTTCCAACGGTGTTGAGGCGGGTGGGAACAGCCGGGGGTTGAGGGTACTGTGCTAAAAGAGGTGGAGTTATGCAGATCTAAAACGCGTGGATTGCAGCAGCAGCAAGCCGAAAAGTGCAGGCATGTGAGGGATCTAGAGGTTGACAGCATGTCTTCTTAACGGGAGTCCAGGTGGCCATCTCCACAAATGGACTTTTCAGAATCCTTGGGTGGCACCGTAGTCGGAAACCATTTCTGGTTATCGCTTCTCGGCCTTTTGGCTAAGATCAAGTGTAGTATCTGTTCTTATCAGTTTAATATCTGATACGTCCCCTATCTGGGGACCATATATTAAATGGATTTTTAGAACAGGGAGATGGAAAAAGAGCTTGCTCTGTCCACTCCACGCATTGACCTGGTATTGCAGTATCTCCAGGACCGGTGCACCCCTTCTTTAATGCAGTTTCTAAAATCAGAAAGAATTGAATTCAATGCTTTTTGTTCATTTTGCTTGTTTGTCGGATTTTGGGATGGACTCTTTGGCTTTGCTTTTCTTCTCCTCATTGGATTTTTCATGTTAAAAGTTGCAGAAGCCAGATGACAAGCTCATTTTGGTTCAACTTCAGCAACTGTGCATTGCATTGCCATGTAATGTAATGTAATGCAATGCTATCTATCTAGCTCTCCCTCTATACTTCCTTTTGGATAAACAGATATATTAGGCAAGCATTTTGGAGCTTTCACCTAAATAACTACAGGTGGTGAGATAAGCTGCACAATATAATTGACCTTTCAGTATATTGTTGCACACACACCATCTATTTAGCAAATGCCCTTGTTATCAACAGCAGCCTTTTAAACTCACCTGAGCTAACAGGTATGTGAGCTGGTTACTCTGCTGCGCTTAAAATTTCTTTTTTGGTTTGCTACAATGCCTTTTCTGAAACGTTGTCTCCCTCTGCTGGAACACTGACTTCTTTCATTTAATGCCTGCAGACTATAAAAGAGAAACCAACCCAAAAAGTTTGGTTGATTAGTCTGTGGCATTCTTTTAAACTGTTGCTTATGGCGGTCTCTGTGAGCTTCTCAGTGACATTCAGCCATCCAGGTATCCCGCCTGCAGTAGACGGAATGTGGCAATGGAACGCTGGCTGCGCGTGTCATAATAGGCTCTGAGCCTTTATATACCTGCGCACAGCAGCAGCCACCTTCAGTCTGCTGCTGGACAGCCAGCAGCAGCAGCAGCAGGAGAGGTAATTAATCAGCAACCCTCCTGCTAAGGGTAGACAGCTGCTCGTTCCACCCCCCCCCCCGCCTTAATTGGTTCTCCTCCCTTCCAACGGTGTTGAGGCGGGTGGGAACAGCCGGGGGTTGAGGGTACTGTGCTAAAAGAGGTGGAGTTATGCAGATCTAAAACGCGTGGATTGCAGCAGCAGCAAGCCGAAAAGTGCAGGCATGTGAGGGATCTAGAGGTTGACAGCATGTCTTCTTAACGGGAGTCCAGGTGGCCATCTCCACAAATGGACTTTTCAGAATCCTTGGGTGGCACCGTAGTCGGAAACCAATTCTGGTTATCGCTTCTCGGCCTTTTGGCTAAGATCAAGTGTAGTATCTGTTCTTATCAGTTTAATATCTGATACGTCCCCTATCTGGGGACCATATATTAAATGGATTTTTAGAACAGGGAGATGGAAAAAGAGCTTGCTCTGTCCACTCCACGCATTGACCTGGTATTGCAGTATCTCCAGGACCGGTGCACCCCTTCTTTAATGCAGTTTCTAAAATCAGAAAGAATTGAATTCAATGCTTTTTGTTCATTTTGCTTGTTTGTCGGATTTTGGGATGGACTCTTTGGCTTTGCTTTTCTTCTCCTCATTGGATTTTTCATGTTAAAAGTTGCAGAAGCCAGATGACAAGCTCATTTTGGTTCAACTTCAGCAACTGTGCATTGCATTGCCATGTAATGTAATGTAATGCAATGCTATCTATCTAGCTCTCCCTCTATACTTCCTTTTGGATAAACAGACATATTAGGCAAGCATTTTGGAGCTTTCACCTAAATAACTACAGGTGGTGAGATAAGCTGCACAATATAATTGACCTTTCAGTATATTGTTGCACACACACCATCTATTTAGCAAATGCCCTTGTTATCAACAGCAGCCTTTTAAACTCACCTGAGCTAACAGGTATGTGAGCTGGTTACTCTGCTGCGCTTAAAATTTCTTTTTTGGTTTGCTACAATGCCTTTTCTGAAACGTTGTCTCCCTCTGCTGGAACACTGACTTCTTTCATTTAATGCCTGCAGACTATAAAAGAGAAACCAACCCAAAAAGTTTGGTTGATTAGTCTGTGGCATTCTTTTAAACTGTTGCTTATGGCGGTCTCTGTGAGCTTCTCAGTGACATTCAGCCATCCAGGTATCCCGCCTGCAGTAGACGGAATGTGGCAATGGAACGCTGGCTGCGCGTGTCATAATAGGCTCTGAGCCTTTATATACCTGCGCACAGCAGCAGCCACCTTCAGTCTGCTGCTGGACAGCCAGCAGCAGCAGCAGCAGGAGAGGTAATTAATCAGCAACCCTCCTGCTAAGGGTAGACAGCTGCTCGTTCCACCCCCCCCCCGCCTTAATTGGTTCTCCTCCCTTCCAACGGTGTTGAGGCGGGTGGGAACAGCCGGGGGTTGAGGGTACTGTGCTAAAAGAGGTGGAGTTATGCAGATCTAAAACGCGTGGATTGCAGCAGCAGCAAGCCGAAAAGTGCAGGCATGTGAGGGATCTAGAGGTTGACAGCATGTCTTCTTAACGGGAGTCCAGGTGGCCATCTCCACAAATGGACTTTTCAGAATCCTTGGGTGGCACCGTAGTCGGAAACCAATTCTGGTTATCGCTTCTCGGCCTTTTGGCTAAGATCAAGTGTAGTATCTGTTCTTATCAGTTTAATATCTGATACGTCCCCTATCTGGGGACCATATATTAAATGGATTTTTAGAACAGGGAGATGGAAAAAGAGCTTGCTCTGTCCACTCCACGCATTGACCTGGTATTGCAGTATCTCCAGGACCGGTGCACCCCTTCTTTAATGCAGTTTCTAAAATCAGAAAGAATTGAATTCAATGCTTTTTGTTCATTTTGCTTGTTTGTCGGATTTTGGGATGGACTCTTTGGCTTTGCTTTTCTTCTCCTCATTGGATTTTTCATGTTAAAAGTTGCAGAAGCCAGATGACAAGCTCATTTTGGTTCAACTTCAGCAACTGTGCATTGCATTGCCATGTAATGTAATGTAATGCAATGCTATCTATCTAGCTCTCCCTCTATACTTCCTTTTGGATAAACAGACATATTAGGCAAGCATTTTGGAGCTTTCACCTAAATAACTACAGGTGGTGAGATAAGCTGCACAATATAATTGACCTTTCAGTATATTGTTGCACACACACCATCTATTTAGCAAATGCCCTTGTTATCAACAGCAGCCTTTTAAACTCACCTGAGCTAACAGGTATGTGAGCTGGTTACTCTGCTGCGCTTAAAATTTCTTTTTTGGTTTGCTACAATGCCTTTTCTGAAACGTTGTCTCCCTCTGCTGGAACACTGACTTCTTTCATTTAATGCCTGCAGACTATAAAAGAGAAACCAACCCAAAAAGTTTGGTTGATTAGTCTGTGGCATTCTTTTAAACTGTTGCTTATGGCGGTCTCTGTGAGCTTCTCAGTGACATTCAGCCATCCAGGTATCCCGCCTGCAGTAGACGGAATGTGGCAATGGAACGCTGGCTGCGCGTGTCATAATAGGCTCTGAGCCTTTATATACCTGCGCACAGCAGCAGCCACCTTCAGTCTGCTGCTGGACAGCCAGCAGCAGCAGCAGCAGGAGAGGTAATTAATCAGCAACCCTCCTGCTAAGGGTAGACAGCTGCTCGTTCCACCCCCCCCCGCCTTAATTGGTTCTCCTCCCTTCCAACGGTGTTGAGGCGGGTGGGAACAGCCGGGGGTTGAGGGTACTGTGCTAAAAGAGGTGGAGTTATGCAGATCTAAAACGCGTGGATTGCAGCAGCAGCAAGCCGAAAAGTGCAGGCATGTGAGGGATCTAGAGGTTGACAGCATGTCTTCTTAACGGGAGTCCAGGTGGCCATCTCCACAAATGGACTTTTCAGAATCCTTGGGTGGCACCGTAGTCGGAAACCAATTCTGGTTATCGCTTCTCGGCCTTTTGGCTAAGATCAAGTGTAGTATCTGTTCTTATCAGTTTAATATCTGATACGTCCCCTATCTGGGGACCATATATTAAATGGATTTTTAGAGCAGGGAGATGGAAAAAGAGCTTGCTCTGTCCACTCCACGCATTGACCTGGTATTGCAGTATCTCCAGGACCGGTGCACCCCTTCTTTAATGCAGTTTCTAAAATCAGAAAGAATTGAATTCAATGCTTTTTGTTCATTTTGCTTGTTTGTCGGATTTTGGGATGGACTCTTTGGCTTTGCTTTTCTTCTCCTCATTGGATTTTTCATGTTAAAAGTTGCAGAAGCCAGATGACAAGCTCATTTTGGTTCAACTTCAGCAACTGTGCATTGCATTGCCATGTAATGTAATGTAATGCAATGCTATCTATCTAGCTCTCCCTCTATACTTCCTTTTGGATAAACAGACATATTAGGCAAGCATTTTGGAGCTTTCACCTAAATAACTACAGGTGGTGAGATAAGCTGCACAGTATAATTGACCTTTCAGTATATTGTTGCACACACACCATCTATTTAGCAAATGCCCTTGTTATCAACAGCAGCCTTTTAAACTCACCTGAGCTAACAGGTATGTGAGCTGGTTACTCTGCTGCGCTTAAAATTTCTTTTTTGGTTTGCTACAATGCCTTTTCTGAAACGTTGTCTCCCTCTGCTGGAACACTGACTTCTTTCATTTAATGCCTGCAGACTATAAAAGAGAAACCAACCCAAAAAGTTTGGTTGATTAGTCTGTGGCATTCTTTTAAACTGTTGCTTATGGCGGTCTCTGTGAGCTTCTCAGTGACATTCAGCCATCCAGGTATCCCGCCTGCAGTAGACGGAATGTGGCAATGGAACGCTGGCTGCGCGTGTCATAATAGGCTCTGAGCCTTTATATACCTGCGCACAGCAGCAGCCACCTTCAGTCTGCTGCTGGACAGCCAGCAGCAGCAGCAGCAGGAGAGGTAATTAATCAGCAACCCTCCTGCTAAGGGTAGACAGCTGCTCGTTCCACCCCCACCCCCGCCTTAATTGGTTCTCCCCTTCCAACGGTGTTGAGGCGGGTGGGAACAGCCGGGGGTTGAGGGTACTGTGCTAAAAGAGGTGGAGTTATGCAGATCTAAAACGCGTGGATTGCAGCAGCAGCAAGCCGAAAAGTGCAGGCATGTGAGGGATCTAGAGGTTGACAGCATGTCTTCTTAACGGGAGTCCAGGTGGCCATCTCCACAAATGGACTTTTCAGAATCCTTGGGTGGCACCGTAGTCGGAAACCAATTCTGGTTATCGCTTCTCGGCCTTTTGGCTAAGATCAAGTGTAGTATCTGTTCTTATCAGTTTAATATCTGATACGTCCCCTATCTGGGGACCATATATTAAATGGATTTTTAGAACAGGGAGATGGAAAAAGAGCTTGCTCTGTCCACTCCACGCATTGACCTGGTATTGCAGTATCTCCAGGACCGGTGCACCCCTTCTTTAATGCAGTTTCTAAAATCAGAAAGAATTGAATTCAATGCTTTTTGTTCATTTTGCTTGTTTGTCGGATTTTGGGATGGACTCTTTGGCTTTGCTTTTCTTCTCCTCATTGGATTTTTCATGTTAAAAGTTGCAGAAGCCAGATGACAAGCTCATTTTGGTTCAACTTCAGCAACTGTGCATTGCATTGCCATGTAATGTAATGTAATGCAATGCTATCTATCTAGCTCTCCCTCTATACTTCCTTTTGGATAAACAGACATATTAGGCAAGCATTTTGGAGCTTTCACCTAAATAACTACAGGTGGTGAGATAAGCTGCACAATATAATTGACCTTTCAGTATATTGTTGCACACACACCATCTATTTAGCAAATGCCCTTGTTATCAACAGCAGCCTTTTAAACTCACCTGAGCTAACAGGTATGTGAGCTGGTTACTCTGCTGCGCTTAAAATTTCTTTTTTGGTTTGCTACAATGCCTTTTCTGAAACGTTGTCTCCCTCTTCTGGAACACTGACTTCTTTCATTTAATGCCTGCAGACTATAAAAGAGAAACCAACCCAAAAAGTTTGGTTGATTAGTCTGTGGCATTCTTTTAAACTGTTGCTTATGGCGGTCTCTGTGAGCTTCTCAGTGACATTCAGCCATCCAGGTATCCCGCCTGCAGTAGACGGAATGTGGCAATGGAACGCTGGCTGCGCGTGTCATAATAGGCTCTGAGCCTTTATATACCTGCGCACAGCAGCAGCCACCTTCAGTCTGCTGCTGGACAGCCAGCAGCAGCAGCAGCAGGAGAGGTAATTAATCAGCAACCCTCCTGCTAAGGGTAGACAGCTGCTCGTTCCACCCCCCCCCCCGCCTTAATTGGTTCTCCTCCCTTCCAACGGTGTTGAGGCGGGTGGGAACAGCCGGGGGTTGAGGGTACTGTGCTAAAAGAGGTGGAGTTATGCAGATCTAAAACGCGTGGATTGCAGCAGCAGCAAGCCGAAAAGTGCAGGCATGTGAGGGATCTAGAGGTTGACAGCATGTCTTCTTAACGGGAGTCCAGGTGGCCATCTCCACAAATGGACTTTTCAGAATCCTTGGGTGGCACCGTAGTCGGAAACCAATTCTGGTTATCGCTTCTCGGCCTTTTGGCTAAGATCAAGTGTAGTATCTGTTCTTATCAGTTTAATATCTGATACGTCCCCTATCTGGGGACCATATATTAAATGGATTTTTAGAACAGGGAGATGGAAAAAGAGCTTGCTCTGTCCACTCCACGCATTGACCTGGTATTGCAGTATCTCCAGGACCGGTGCACCCCTTCTTTAATGCAGTTTCTAAAATCAGAAAGAATTGAATTCAATGCTTTTTGTTCATTTTGCTTGTTTGTCGGATTTTGGGATGGACTCTTTGGCTTTGCTTTTCTTCTCCTCATTGGATTTTTCATGTTAAAAGTTGCAGAAGCCAGATGACAAGCTCATTTTGGTTCAACTTCAGCAACTGTGCATTGCATTGCCATGTAATGTAATGTAATGCAATGCTATCTATCTAGCTCTCCCTCTATACTTCCTTTTGGATAAACAGACATATTAGGCAAGCATTTTGGAGCTTTCACCTAAATAACTACAGGTGGTGAGATAAGCTGCACAATATAATTGACCTTTCAGTATATTGTTGCACACACACCATCTATTTAGCAAATGCCCTTGTTATCAACAGCAGCCTTTTAAACTCACCTGAGCTAACAGGTATGTGAGCTGGTTACTCTGCTGCGCTTAAAATTTCTTTTTTGGTTTGCTACAATGCCTTTTCTGAAACGTTGTCTCCCTCTGCTGGAACACTGACTTCTTTCATTTAATGCCTGCAGACTATAAAAGAGAAACCAACCCAAAAAGTTTGGTTGATTAGTCTGTGGCATTCTTTTAAACTGTTGCTTATGGCGGTCTCTGTGAGCTTCTCAGTGACATTCAGCCATCCAGGTATCCCGCCTGCAGTAGACGGAATGTGGCAATGGAACGCTGGCTGCGCGTGTCATAATAGGCTCTGAGCCTTTATATACCTGCGCACAGCAGCAGCCACCTTCAGTCTGCTGCTGGACAGCCAGCAGCAGCAGCAGCAGGAGAGGTAATTAATCAGCAACCCTCCTGCTAAGGGTAGACAGCTGCTCGTTCCACCCCCCCCCCGCCTTAATTGGTTCTCCTCCCTTCCAACGGTGTTGAGGCGGGTGGGAACAGCCGGGGGTTGAGGGTACTGTGCTAAAAGAGGTGGAGTTATGCAGATCTAAAACGCGTGGATTGCAGCAGCAGCAAGCCGAAAAGTGCAGGCATGTGAGGGATCTAGAGGTTGACAGCATGTCTTCTTAACGGGAGTCCAGGTGGCCATCTCCACAAATGGACTTTTCAGAATCCTTGGGTGGCACCGTAGTCGGAAACCAATTCTGGTTATCGCTTCTCGGCCTTTTGGCTAAGATCAAGTGTAGTATCTGTTCTTATCAGTTTAATATCTGATACGTCCCCTATCTGGGGACCATATATTAAATGGATTTTTAGAACAGGGAGATGGAAAAAGAGCTTGCTCTGTCCACTCCACGCATTGACCTGGTATTGCAGTATCTCCAGGACCGGTGCACCCCTTCTTTAATGCAGTTTCTAAAATCAGAAAGAATTGAATTCAATGCTTTTTGTTCATTTTGCTTGTTTGTCGGATTTTGGGATGGACTCTTTGGCTTTGCTTTTCTTCTCCTCATTGGATTTTTCATGTTAAAAGTTGCAGAAGCCAGATGACAAGCTCATTTTGGTTCAACTTCAGCAACTGTGCATTGCATTGCCATGTAATGTAATGTAATGCAATGCTATCTATCTAGCTCTCCCTCTATACTTCCTTTTGGATAAACAGACATATTAGGCAAGCATTTTGGAGCTTTCACCTAAATAACTACAGGTGGTGAGATAAGCTGCACAATATAATTGACCTTTCAGTATATTGTTGCACACACACCATCTATTTAGCAAATGCCCTTGTTATCAACAGCAGCCTTTTAAACTCACCTGAGCTAACAGGTATGTGAGCTGGTTACTCTGCTGCGCTTAAAATTTCTTTTTTGGTTTGCTACAATGCCTTTTCTGAAACGTTGTCTCCCTCTGCTGGAACACTGACTTCTTTCATTTAATGCCTGCAGACTATAAAAGAGAAACCAACCCAAAAAGTTTGGTTGATTAGTCTGTGGCATTCTTTTAAACTGTTGCTTATGGCGGTCTCTGTGAGCTTCTCAGTGACATTCAGCCATCCAGGTATCCCGCCTGCAGTAGACGGAATGTGGCAATGGAACGCTGGCTGCGCGTGTCATAATAGGCTCTGAGCCTTTATATACCTGCGCACAGCAGCAGCCACCTTCAGTCTGCTGCTGGACAGCCAGCAGCAGCAGCAGCAGGAGAGGTAATTAATCAGCAACCCTCCTGCTAAGGGTAGACAGCTGCTCGTTCCACCCCCCCCCCCGCCTTAATTGGTTCTCCTCCCTTCCAACGGTGTTGAGGCGGGTGGGAACAGCCGGGGGTTGAGGGTACTGTGCTAAAAGAGGTGGAGTTATGCAGATCTAAAACGCGTGGATTGCAGCAGCAGCAAGCCGAAAAGTGCAGGCATGTGAGGGATCTAGAGGTTGACAGCATGTCTTCTTAACGGGAGTCCAGGTGGCCATCTCCACAAATGGACTTTTCAGAATCCTTGGGTGGCACCGTAGTCGGAAACCAATTCTGGTTATCGCTTCTCGGCCTTTTGGCTAAGATCAAGTGTAGTATCTGTTCTTATCAGTTTAATATCTGATACGTCCCCTATCTGGGGACCATATATTAAATGGATTTTTAGAACAGGGAGATGGAAAAAGAGCTTGCTCTGTCCACTCCACGCATTGACCTGGTATTGCAGTATCTCCAGGACCGGTGCACCCCTTCTTTAATGCAGTTTCTAAAATCAGAAAGAATTGAATTCAATGCTTTTTGTTCATTTTGCTTGTTTGTCGGATTTTGGGATGGACTCTTTGGCTTTGCTTTTCTTCTCCTCATTGGATTTTTCATGTTAAAAGTTGCAGAAGCCAGATGACAAGCTCATTTTGGTTCAACTTCAGCAACTGTGCATTGCATTGCCATGTAATGTAATGTAATGCAATGCTATCTATCTAGCTCTCCCTCTATACTTCCTTTTGGATAAACAGACATATTAGGCAAGCATTTTGGAGCTTTCACCTAAATAACTACAGGTGGTGAGATAAGCTGCACAATATAATTGACCTTTCAGTATATTGTTGCACACACACCATCTATTTAGCAAATGCCCTTGTTATCAACAGCAGCCTTTTAAACTCACCTGAGCTAACAGGTATGTGAGCTGGTTACTCTGCTGCGCTTAAAATTTCTTTTTTGGTTTGCTACAATGCCTTTTCTGAAACGTTGTCTCCCTCTGCTGGAACACTGACTTCTTTCATTTAATGCCTGCAGACTATAAAAGAGAAACCAACCCAAAAAGTTTGGTTGATTAGTCTGTGGCATTCTTTTAAACTGTTGCTTATGGCGGTCTCTGTGAGCTTCTCAGTGACATTCAGCCATCCAGGTATCCCGCCTGCAGTAGACGGAATGTGGCAATGGAACGCTGGCTGCGCGTGTCATAATAGGCTCTGAGCCTTTATATACCTGCGCACAGCAGCAGCCACCTTCAGTCTGCTGCTGGACAGCCAGCAGCAGCAGCAGCAGGAGAGGTAATTAATCAGCAACCCTCCTGCTAAGGGTAGACAGCTGCTCGTTCCACCCCCCCCCCCCGCCTTAATTGGTTCTCCTCCCTTCCAACGGTGTTGAGGCGGGTGGGAACAGCTGGGGGTTGAGGGTACTGTGCTAAAAGAGGTGGAGTTATGCAGATCTAAAACGCGTGGATTGCAGCAGCAGCAAGCCGAAAAGTGCAGGCATGTGAGGGATCTAGAGGTTGACAGCATGTCTTCTTAACGGGAGTCCAGGTGGCCATCTCCACAAATGGACTTTTCAGAATCCTTGGGTGGCACCGTAGTCGGAAACCAATTCTGGTTATCGCTTCTCGGCCTTTTGGCTAAGATCAAGTGTAGTATCTGTTCTTATCAGTTTAATATCTGATACGTCCCCTATCTGGGGACCATATATTAAATGGATTTTTAGAACAGGGAGATGGAAAAAGAGCTTGCTCTGTCCACTCCACGCATTGACCTGGTATTGCAGTATCTCCAGGACCGGTGCACCCCTTCTTTAATGCAGTTTCTAAAATCAGAAAGAATTGAATTCAATGCTTTTTGTTCATTTTGCTTGTTTGTCGGATTTTGGGATGGACTCTTTGGCTTTGCTTTTCTTCTCCTCATTGGATTTTTCATGTTAAAAGTTGCAGAAGCCAGATGACAAGCTCATTTTGGTTCAACTTCAGCAACTGTGCATTGCATTGCCATGTAATGTAATGTAATGCAATGCTATCTATCTAGCTCTCCCTCTATACTTCCTTTTGGATAAACAGACATATTAGGCAAGCATTTTGGAGCTTTCACCTAAATAACTACAGGTGGTGAGATAAGCTGCACAATATAATTGACCTTTCAGTATATTGTTGCACACACACCATCTATTTAGCAAATGCCCTTGTTATCAACAGCAGCCTTTTAAACTCACCTGAGCTAACAGGTATGTGAGCTGGTTACTCTGCTGCGCTTAAAATTTCTTTTTTGGTTTGCTACAATGCCTTTTCTGAAACGTTGTCTCCCTCTGCTGGAACACTGACTTCTTTCATTTAATGCCTGCAGACTATAAAAGAGAAACCAACCCAAAAAGTTTGGTTGATTAGTCTGTGGCATTCTTTTAAACTGTTGCTTATGGCGGTCTCTGTGAGCTTCTCAGTGACATTCAGCCATCCAGGTATCCCGCCTGCAGTAGACGGAATGTGGCAATGGAACGCTGGCTGCGCGTGTCATAATAGGCTCTGAGCCTTTATATACCTGCGCACAGCAGCAGCCACCTTCAGTCTGCTGCTGGACAGCCAGCAGCAGCAGCAGCAGGAGAGGTAATTAATCAGCAACCCTCCTGCTAAGGGTAGACAGCTGCTCGTTCCACCCCCCCCCCCGCCTTAATTGGTTCTCCTCCCTTCCAACGGTGTTGAGGCGGGTGGGAACAGCCGGGGGTTGAGGGTACTGTGCTAAAAGAGGTGGAGTTATGCAGATCTAAAACGCGTGGATTGCAGCAGCAGCAAGCCGAAAAGTGCAGGCATGTGAGGGATCTAGAGGTTGACAGCATGTCTTCTTAACGGGAGTCCAGGTGGCCATCTCCACAAATGGACTTTTCAGAATCCTTGGGTGGCACCGTAGTCGGAAACCAATTCTGGTTATCGCTTCTCGGCCTTTTGGCTAAGATCAAGTGTAGTATCTGTTCTTATCAGTTTAATATCTGATACGTCCCCTATCTGGGGACCATATATTAAATGGATTTTTAGAACAGGGAGATGGAAAAAGAGCTTGCTCTGTCCACTCCACGCATTGACCTGGTATTGCAGTATCTCCAGGACCGGTGCACCCCTTCTTTAATGCAGTTTCTAAAATCAGAAAGAATTGAATTCAATGCTTTTTGTTCATTTTGCTTGTTTGTCGGATTTTGGGATGGACTCTTTGGCTTTGCTTTTCTTCTCCTCATTGGATTTTTCATGTTAAAAGTTGCAGAAGCCAGATGACAAGCTCATTTTGGTTCAACTTCAGCAACTGTGCATTGCATTGCCATGTAATGTAATGTAATGCAATGCTATCTATCTAGCTCTCCCTCTATACTTCCTTTTGGATAAACAGACATATTAGGCAAGCATTTTGGAGCTTTCACCTAAATAACTACAGGTGGTGAGATAAGCTGCACAATATAATTGACCTTTCAGTATATTGTTGCACACACACCATCTATTTAGCAAATGCCCTTGTTATCAACAGCAGCCTTTTAAACTCACCTGAGCTAACAGGTATGTGAGCTGGTTACTCTGCTGCGCTTAAAATTTCTTTTTTGGTTTGCTACAATGCCTTTTCTGAAACGTTGTCTCCCTCTGCTGGAACACTGACTTCTTTCATTTAATGCCTGCAGACTATAAAAGAGAAACCAACCCAAAAAGTTTGGTTGATTAGTCTGTGGCATTCTTTTAAACTGTTGCTTATGGCGGTCTCTGTGAGCTTCTCAGTGACATTCAGCCATCCAGGTATCTCGCCTGCAGTAGACGGAATGTGGCAATGGAACGCTGGCTGCGCGTGTCATAATAGGCTCTGAGCCTTTATATACCTGCGCACAGCAGCAGCCACCTTCAGTCTGCTGCTGGACAGCCAGCAGCAGCAGCAGCAGGAGAGGTAATTAATCAGCAACCCTCCTGCTAAGGGTAGACAGCTGCTCGTTCCACCCCCACCCCCCCGCCTTAATTGGTTCTCCTCCCTTCCAACGGTGTTGAGGCGGGTGGGAACAGCCGGGGGTTGAGGGTACTGTGCTAAAAGAGGTGGAGTTATGCAGATCTAAAACGCGTGGATTGCAGCAGCAGCAAGCCGAAAAGTGCAGGCATGTGAGGGATCTAGAGGTTGACAGCATGTCTTCTTAACGGGAGTCCAGGTGGCCATCTCCACAAATGGACTTTTCAGAATCCTTGGGTGGCACCGTAGTCGGAAACCAATTCTGGTTATCGCTTCTCGGCCTTTTGGCTAAGATCAAGTGTAGTATCTGTTCTTATCAGTTTAATATCTGATACGTCCCCTATCTGGGGACCATATATTAAATGGATTTTTAGAACAGGGAGATGGAAAAAGAGCTTGCTCTGTCCACTCCACGCATTGACCTGGTATTGCAGTATCTCCAGGACCGGTGCACCCCTTCTTTAATGCAGTTTCTAAAATCAGAAAGAATTGAATTCAATGCTTTTTGTTCATTTTGCTTGTTTGTCGGATTTTGGGATGGACTCTTTGGCTTTGCTTTTCTTCTCCTCATTGGATTTTTCATGTTAAAAGTTGCAGAAGCCAGATGACAAGCTCATTTTGGTTCAACTTCAGCAACTGTGCATTGCATTGCCATGTAATGTAATGTAATGCAATGCTATCTATCTAGCTCTCCCTCTATACTTCCTTTTGGATAAACAGACATATTAGGCAAGCATTTTGGAGCTTTCACCTAAATAACTACAGGTGGTGAGATAAGCTGCACAATATAATTGACCTTTCAGTATATTGTTGCACACACACCATCTATTTAGCAAATGCCCTTGTTATCAACAGCAGCCTTTTAAACTCACCTGAGCTAACAGGTATGTGAGCTGGTTACTCTGCTGCGCTTAAAATTTCTTTTTTGGTTTGCTACAATGCCTTTTCTGAAACGTTGTCTCCCTCTGCTGGAACACTGACTTCTTTCATTTAATGCCTGCAGACTATAAAAGAGAAACCAACCCAAAAAGTTTGGTTGATTAGTCTGTGGCATTCTTTTAAACTGTTGCTTATGGCGGTCTCTGTGAGCTTCTCAGTGACATTCAGCCATCCAGGTATCCCGCCTGCAGTAGACGGAATGTGGCAATGGAACGCTGGCTGCGCGTGTCATAATAGGCTCTGAGCCTTTATATACCTGCGCACAGCAGCAGCCACCTTCAGTCTGCTGCTGGACAGCCAGCAGCAGCAGCAGCAGGAGAGGTAATTAATCAGCAACCCTCCTGCTAAGGGTAGACAGCTGCTCGTTCCACCCCCCCCCCCGCCTTAATTGGTTCTCCTCCCTTCCAACGGTGTTGAGGCGGGTGGGAACAGCCGGGGGTTGAGGGTACTGTGCTAAAAGAGGTGGAGTTATGCAGATCTAAAACGCGTGGATTGCAGCAGCAGCAAGCCGAAAAGTGCAGGCATGTGAGGGATCTAGAGGTTGACAGCATGTCTTCCTAACGGGAGTCCAGGTGGCCATCTCCACAAATGGACTTTTCAGAATCCTTGGGTGGCACCGTAGTCGGAAACCAATTCTGGTTATCGCTTCTCGGCCTTTTGGCTAAGATCAAGTGTAGTATCTGTTCTTATCAGTTTAATATCTGATACGTCCCCTATCTGGGGACCATATATTAAATGGATTTTTAGAACAGGGAGATGGAAAAAGAGCTTGCTCTGTCCACTCCACGCATTGACCTGGTATTGCAGTATCTCCAGGACCGGTGCACCCCTTCTTTAATGCAGTTTCTAAAATCAGAAAGAATTGAATTCAATGCTTTTTGTTCATTTTGCTTGTTTGTCGGATTTTGGGATGGACTCTTTGGCTTTGCTTTTCTTCTCCTCATTGGATTTTTCATGTTAAAAGTTGCAGAAGCCAGATGACAAGCTCATTTTGGTTCAACTTCAGCAACTGTGCATTGCATTGCCATGTAATGTAATGTAATGCAATGCTATCTATCTAGCTCTCCCTCTATACTTCCTTTTGGATAAACAGACATATTAGGCAAGCATTTTGGAGCTTTCACCTAAATAACTACAGGTGGTGAGATAAGCTGCACAATATAATTGACCTTTCAGTATATTGTTGCACACACACCATCTATTTAGCAAATGCCCTTGTTATCAACAGCAGCCTTTTAAACTCACCTGAGCTAACAGGTATGTGAGCTGGTTACTCTGCTGAGCTTAAAATTTCTTTTTTGGTTTGCTACAATGCCTTTTCTGAAACGTTGTCTCCCTCTGCTGGAACACTGACTTCTTTCATTTAATGCCTGCAGACTATAAGAGAGAAACCAACCCAAAAAGTTTGGTTGATTAGTCTGTGGCATTCTTTTAAACTGTTGCTTATGGCGGTCTCTGTGAGCTTCTCAGTGACATTCAGCCATCCAGGTATCCCGCCTGCAGTAGACGGAATGTGGCAATGGAACGCTGGCTGCGCGTGTCATAATAGGCTCTGAGCCTTTATATACCTGCGCACAGCAGCAGCCACCTTCAGTCTGCTGCTGGACAGCCAGCAGCAGCAGCAGGAGAGGTAATTAATCAGCAACCCTCCTGCTAAGGGTAGACAGCTGCTCGTTCCACCCCCCCCCCCGCCTTAATTGGTTCTCCTCCCTTCCAACGGTGTTGAGGCGGGTGGGAACAGCCGGGGGTTGAGGGTACTGTGCTAAAAGAGGTGGAGTTATGCAGATCTAAAACGCGTGGATTGCAGCAGCAGCAAGCCGAAAAGTGCAGGCATGTGAGGGATCTAGAGGTTGACAGCATGTCTTCTTAACGGGAGTCCAGGTGGCCATCTCCACAAATGGACTTTTCAGAATCCTTGGGTGGCACCGTAGTCGGAAACCAATTCTGGTTATCGCTTCTCAGCCTTTTGGCTAAGATCAAGTGTAGTATCTGTTCTTATCAGTTTAATATCTGATACGTCCCCTATCTGGGGACCATATATTAAATGGATTTTTAGAACAGGGAGATGGAAAAAGAGCTTGCTCTGTCCACTCCACGCATTGACCTGGTATTGCAGTATCTCCAGGATCGGTGCACCCCTTCTTTAATGCAGTTTCTAAAATCAGAAAGAATTGAATTCAATGCTTTTTGTTCATTTTGCTTGTTTGTCGGATTTTGGGATGGACTCTTTGGCTTTGCTTTTCTTCTCCTCATTGGATTTTTCATGTTAAAAGTTGCAGAAGCCAGATGACAAGCTCATTTTGGTTCAACTTCAGCAACTGTGCATTGCATTGCCATGTAATGTAATGTAATGCAATGCTATCTATCTAGCTCTCCCTCTATACTTCCTTTTGGATAAACAGACATATTAGGCAAGCATTTTGGAGCTTTCACCTAAATAACTACAGGTGGTGAGATAAGCTGCACAATATAATTGACCTTTCAGTATATTGTTGCACACACACCATCTATTTAGCAAATGCCCTTGTTATCAACAGCAGCCTTTTAAACTCACCTGAGCTAACAGGTATGTGAGCTGGTTACTCTGCTGCGCTTAAAATTTCTTTTTTGGTTTGCTACAATGCCTTTTCTGAAATGTTGTCTCCCTCTGCTGGAACACTGACTTCTTTCATTTAATGCCTGCAGACTATAAAAGAGAAACCAACCCAAAAAGTTTGGTTGATTAGTCTGTGGCATTCTTTTAAACTGTTGCTTATGGCGGTCTCTGTGAGCTTCTCAGTGACATTCAGCCATCCAGGTATCCCGCCTGCAGTAGACAGAATGTGGCAATGGAACGCTGGCTGCGCGTGTCATAATAGGCTCTGAGCCTTTATATACCTGCGCACAGCAGCAGCCACCTTCAGTCTGCTGCTGGACAGCCAGCAGCAGCAGCAGCAGGAGAGGTAATTAATCAGCAACCCTCCTGCTAAGGGTAGACAGCTGCTCGTTCCACCCCCCCCCGCCTTAATTGGTTCTCCTCCCTTCCAACGGTGTTGAGGCGGGTGGGAACAGCCGGGGGTTGAGGGTACTGTGCTAAAAGAGGTGGAGTTATGCAGATCTAAAACGCGTGGATTGCAGCAGCAGCAAGCCGAAAAGTGCAGGCATGTGAGGGATCTAGAGGTTGACAGCATGTCTTCTTAACGGGAGTCCAGGTGGCCATCTCCACAAATGGACTTTTCAGAATCCTTGGGTGGCACCGTAGTCGGAAACCAATTCTGGTTATCGCTTCTCGGCCTTTTGGCTAAGATCAAGTGTAGTATCTGTTCTTATCAGTTTAATATCTGATACGTCCCCTATCTGGGGACCATATATTAAATGGATTTTTAGAACAGGGAGATGGAAAAAGAGCTTGCTCTGTCCACTCCACGCATTGACCTGGTATTGCAGTATCTCCAGGACCGGTGCACCCCTTCTTTAATGCAGTTTCTAAAATCAGAAAGAATTGAATTCAATGCTTTTTGTTCATTTTGCTTGTTTGTCGGATTTTGGGATGGACTCTTTGGCTTTGCTTTTCTTCTCCTCATTGGATTTTTCATGTTAAAAGTTGCAGAAGCCAGATGACAAGCTCATTTTGGTTCAACTTCAGCAACTGTGCATTGCATTGCCATGTAATGTAATGTAATGCAATGCTATCTATCTAGCTCTCCCTCTATACTTCCTTTTGGATAAACAGACATATTAGGCAAGCATTTTGGAGCTTTCACCTAAATAACTACAGGTGGTGAGATAAGCTGCACAATATAATTGACCTTTCAGTATATTGTTGCACACACACCATCTATTTAGCAAATGCCCTTGTTATCAACAGCAGCCTTTTAAACTCACCTGAGCTAACAGGTATGTGAGCTGGTTACTCTGCTGAGCTTAAAATTTCTTTTTTGGTTTGCTACAATGCCTTTTCTGAAACGTTGTCTCCCTCTGCTGGAACACTGACTTCTCTCATTTAATGCCTGCAGACTATAAAAGAGAAACCAACCCAAAAAGTTTGGTTGATTAGTCTGTGGCATTCTTTTAAACTGTTGCTTATGGCGGTCTCTGTGAGCTTCTCAGTGACATTCAGCCATCCAGGTATCCCGCCTGCAGTAGACGGAATGTGGCAATGGAACGCTGGCTGCGCGTGTCATAATAGGCTCTGAGCCTTTATATACCTGCGCACAGCAGCAGCCACCTTCAGTCTGCTGCTGGACAGCCAGCAGCAGCAGCAGCAGGAGAGGTAATTAATCAGCAACCCTCCTGCTAAGGGTAGACAGCTGCTCGTTCCACCCCCCCCCCGCCTTAATTGGTTCTCCTCCCTTCCAACGGTGTTGAGGCGGGTGGGAACAGCCGGGGGTTGAGGGTACTGTGCTAAAAGAGGTGGAGTTATGCAGATCTAAAACGCGTGGATTGCAGCAGCAGCAAGCCGAAAAGTGCAGGCATGTGAGGGATCTAGAGGTTGACAGCATGTCTTCCTAACGGGAGTCCAGGTGGCCATCTCCACAAATGGACTTTTCAGAATCCTTGGGTGGCACCGTAGTCGGAAACCAATTCTGGTTATCGCTTCTCGGCCTTTTGGCTAAGATCAAGTGTAGTATCTGTTCTTATCAGTTTAATATCTGATACGTCCCCTATCTGGGGACCATATATTAAATGGATTTTTAGAACAGGGAGATGGAAAAAGAGCTTGCTCTGTCCACTCCACGCATTGACCTGGTATTGCAGTATCTCCAGGACCGGTGCACCCCTTCTTTAATGCAGTTTCTAAAATCAGAAAGAATTGAATTCAATGCTTTTTGTTCATTTTGCTTGTTTGTCGGATTTTGGGATGGACTCTTTGGCTTTGCTTTTCTTCTCCTCATTGGATTTTTCATGTTAAAAGTTGCAGAAGCCAGATGACAAGCTCATTTTGGTTCAACTTCAGCAACTGTGCATTGCATTGCCATGTAATGTAATGTAATGCAATGCTATCTATCTAGCTCTCCCTCTATACTTCCTTTTGGATAAACAGACATATTAGGCAAGCATTTTGGAGCTTTCACCTAAATAACTACAGGTGGTGAGATAAGCTGCACAATATAATTGACCTTTCAGTATATTGTTGCACACACACCATCTATTTAGCAAATGCCCTTGTTATCAACAGCAGCCTTTTAAACTCACCTGAGCTAACAGGTATGTGAGCTGGTTACTCTGCTGAGCTTAAAATTTCTTTTTTGGTTTGCTACAATGCCTTTTCTGAAACGTTGTCTCCCTCTGCTGGAACACTGACTTCTTTCATTTAATGCCTGCAGACTATAAGAGAGAAACCAACCCAAAAAGTTTGGTTGATTAGTCTGTGGCATTCTTTTAAACTGTTGCTTATGGCGGTCTCTGTGAGCTTCTCAGTGACATTCAGCCATCCAGGTATCCCGCCTGCAGTAGACGGAATGTGGCAATGGAACGCTGGCTGCGCGTGTCATAATAGGCTCTGAGCCTTTATATACCTGCGCACAGCAGCAGCCACCTTCAGTCTGCTGCTGGACAGCCAGCAGCAGCAGCAGCAGGAGAGGTAATTAATCAGCAACCCTCCTGCTAAGGGTAGACAGCTGCTCGTTCCACCCCCCCCCCCGCCTTAATTGGTTCTCCTCCCTTCCAACGGTGTTGAGGCGGGTGGGAACAGCCGGGGGTTGAGGGTACTGTGCTAAAAGAGGTGGAGTTATGCAGATCTAAAACGCGTGGATTGCAGCAGCAGCAAGCCGAAAAGTGCAGGCATGTGAGGGATCTAGAGGTTGACAGCATGTCTTCTTAACGGGAGTCCAGGTGGCCATCTCCACAAATGGACTTTTCAGAATCCTTGGGTGGCACCGTAGTCGGAAACCAATTCTGGTTATCGCTTCTCAGCCTTTTGGCTAAGATCAAGTGTAGTATCTGTTCTTATCAGTTTAATATCTGATACGTCCCCTATCTGGGGACCATATATTAAATGGATTTTTAGAACAGGGAGATGGAAAAAGAGCTTGCTCTGTCCACTCCACGCATTGACCTGGTATTGCAGTATCTCCAGGATCGGTGCACCCCTTCTTTAATGCAGTTTCTAAAATCAGAAAGAATTGAATTCAATGCTTTTTGTTCATTTTGCTTGTTTGTCGGATTTTGGGATGGACTCTTTGGCTTTGCTTTTCTTCTCCTCATTGGATTTTTCATGTTAAAAGTTGCAGAAGCCAGATGACAAGCTCATTTTGGTTCAACTTCAGCAACTGTGCATTGCATTGCCATGTAATGTAATGTAATGCAATGCTATCTATCTAGCTCTCCCTCTATACTTCCTTTTGGATAAACAGACATATTAGGCAAGCATTTTGGAGCTTTCACCTAAATAACTACAGGTGGTGAGATAAGCTGCACAATATAATTGACCTTTCAGTATATTGTTGCACACACACCATCTATTTAGCAAATGCCCTTGTTATCAACAGCAGCCTTTTAAACTCACCTGAGCTAACAGGTATGTGAGCTGGTTACTCTGCTGCGCTTAAAATTTCTTTTTTGGTTTGCTACAATGCCTTTTCTGAAATGTTGTCTCCCTCTGCTGGAACACTGACTTCTTTCATTTAATGCCTGCAGACTATAAAAGAGAAACCAACCCAAAAAGTTTGGTTGATTAGTCTGTGGCATTCTTTTAAACTGTTGCTTATGGCGGTCTCTGTGAGCTTCTCAGTGACATTCAGCCATCCAGGTATCCCGCCTGCAGTAGACAGAATGTGGCAATGGAACGCTGGCTGCGCGTGTCATAATAGGCTCTGAGCCTTTATATACCTGCGCACAGCAGCAGCCACCTTCAGTCTGCTGCTGGACAGCCAGCAGCAGCAGCAGCAGGAGAGGTAATTAATCAGCAACCCTCCTGCTAAGGGTAGACAGCTGCTCGTTCCACCCCCCCCCCGCCTTAATTGGTTCTCCTCCCTTCCAACGGTGTTGAGGCGGGTGGGAACAGCCGGGGGTTGAGGGTACTGTGCTAAAAGAGGTGGAGTTATGCAGATCTAAAACGCGTGGATTGCAGCAGCAGCAAGCCGAAAAGTGCAGGCATGTGAGGGATCTAGAGGTTGACAGCATGTCTTCTTAACGGGAGTCCAGGTGGCCATCTCCACAAATGGACTTTTCAGAATCCTTGGGTGGCACCGTAGTCGGAAACCAATTCTGGTTATCGCTTCTCGGCCTTTTGGCTAAGATCAAGTGTAGTATCTGTTCTTATCAGTTTAATATCTGATACGTCCCCTATCTGGGGACCATATATTAAATGGATTTTTAGAACAGGGAGATGGAAAAAGAGCTTGCTCTGTCCACTCCACGCATTGACCTGGTATTGCAGTATCTCCAGGACCGGTGCACCCCTTCTTTAATGCAGTTTCTAAAATCAGAAAGAATTGAATTCAATGCTTTTTGTTCATTTTGCTTGTTTGTCGGATTTTGGGATGGACTCTTTGGCTTTGCTTTTCTTCTCCTCATTGGATTTTTCATGTTAAAAGTTGCAGAAGCCAGATGACAAGCTCATTTTGGTTCAACTTCAGCAACTGTGCATTGCATTGCCATGTAATGTAATGTAATGCAATGCTATCTATCTAGCTCTCCCTCTATACTTCCTTTTGGATAAACAGACATATTAGGCAAGCATTTTGGAGCTTTCACCTAAATAACTACAGGTGGTGAGATAAGCTGCACAATATAATTGACCTTTCAGTATATTGTTGCACACACACCATCTATTTAGCAAATGCCCTTGTTATCAACAGCAGCCTTTTAAACTCACCTGAGCTAACAGGTATGTGAGCTGGTTACTCTGCTGAGCTTAAAATTTCTTTTTTGGTTTGCTACAATGCCTTTTCTGAAACGTTGTCTCCCTCTGCTGGAACACTGACTTCTTTCATTTAATGCCTGCAGACTATAAAAGAGAAACCAACCCAAAAAGTTTGGTTGATTAGTCTGTGGCATTCTTTTAAACTGTTGCTTATGGCGGTCTCTGTGAGCTTCTCAGTGACATTCAGCCATCCAGGTATCCCGCCTGCAGTAGACGGAATGTGGCAATGGAACGCTGGCTGCGCGTGTCATAATAGGCTCTGAGCCTTTATATACCTGCGCACAGCAGCAGCCACCTTCAGTCTGCTGCTGGACAGCCAGCAGCAGCAGCAGCAGGAGAGGTAATTAATCAGCAACCCTCCTGCTAAGGGTAGACAGCTGCTCGTTCCACCCCCCCCCCCGCCTTAATTGGTTCTCCTCCCTTCCAACGGTGTTGAGGCGGGTGGGAACAGCCGGGGGTTGAGGGTACTGTGCTAAAAGAGGTGAGTTATGCAGATCTAAAACGCGTGGATTGCAGCAGCAGCAAGCCGAAAAGTGCAGGCATGTGAGGGATCTAGAGGTTGACAGCATGTCTTCCTAACGGGAGTCCAGGTGGCCATCTCCACAAATGGACTTTTCAGAATCCTTGGGTGGCACCGTAGTCGGAAACCAATTCTGGTTATCGCTTCTCGGCCTTTTGGCTAAGATCAAGTGTAGTATCTGTTCTTATCAGTTTAATATCTGATACGTCCCCTATCTGGGGACCATATATTAAATGGATTTTTAGAACAGGGAGATGGAAAAAGAGCTTGCTCTGTCCACTCCACGCATTGACCTGGTATTGCAGTATCTCCAGGACCGGTGCACCCCTTCTTTAATGCAGTTTCTAAAATCAGAAAGAATTGAATTCAATGCTTTTTGTTCATTTTGCTTGTTTGTCGGATTTTGGGATGGACTCTTTGGCTTTGCTTTTCTTCTCCTCATTGGATTTTTCATGTTAAAAGTTGCAGAAGCCAGATGACAAGCTCATTTTGGTTCAACTTCAGCAACTGTGCATTGCATTGCCATGTAATGTAATGTAATGCAATGCTATCTATCTAGCTCTCCCTCTATACTTCCTTTTGGATAAACAGACATATTAGGCAAGCATTTTGGAGCTTTCACCTAAATAACTACAGGTGGTGAGATAAGCTGCACAATATAATTGACCTTTCAGTATATTGTTGCACACACACCATCTATTTAGCAAATGCCCTTGTTATCATCAGCAGCCTTTTAAACTCACCTGAGCTAACAGGTATGTGAGCTGGTTACTCTGCTGCGCTTAAAATTTCTTTTTTGGTTTGCTACAATGCCTTTTCTGAAACGTTGTCTCCCTCTGCTGGAACACTGACTTCTTTCATTTAATGCCTGCAGACTATAAAAGAGAAACCAACCCAAAAAGTTTGGTTGATTAGTCTGTGGCATTCTTTTAAACTGTTGCTTATGGCGGTCTCTGTGAGATTCTCAGTGACATTCAGCCATCCAGGTATCCCGCCTGCAGTAGACGGAATGTGGCAATGGAACGCTGGCTGCGCGTGTCATAATAGGCTCTGAGCCTTTATATACCTGTGCACAGCAGCAGCCACCTTCAGTCTGCTGCTGGACAGCCAGCAGCAGCAGCAGGAGAGGTAATTAATCAGCAACCCTCCTGCTAAGGGTAGACAGCTGCTCGTTCCACCCCCCCCCCCCCCCGCCTTAATTGGTTCTCCTCCCTTCCAACGGTGTTGAGGCGGGTGGGAACAGCCGGGGGTTGAGGGTACTGTGCTAAAAGAGGTGGAGTTATGCAGATCTAAAACGCGTGGATTGCAGCAGCAGCAAGCCGAAAAGTGCAGGCATGTGAGGGATCTAGAGGTTGACAGCATGTCTTCTTAACGGGAGTCCAGGTGGCCATCTCCACAAATGGACTTTTCAGAATCCTTGGGTGGCACCGTAGTTGGAAACCAATTCTGGTTATCGCTTCTCGTCCTTTTGGCTAAGATCAAGTGTAGTATCTGTTCTTATCAGTTTAATATCTGATACGTCCCCTATCTGGGGACCATATATTAAATGGATTTTTAGAACAGGGAGATGGAAAAAGAGCTTGCTCTGTCCACTCCACGCATTGACCTGGTATTGCAGTATCTCCAGGACCGGTGCACCCCTTCTTTAATGCAGTTTCTAAAATCAGAAAGAATTGAATTCAATGCTTTTTGTTCATTTTGCTTGTTTGTCGGATTTTGGGATGGACTCTTTGGCTTTGCTTTTCTTCTCCTCATTGGATTTTTCATGTTAAAAGTTGCAGAAGCCAGATGACAAGCTCATTTTGGTTCAACTTCAGCAACTGTGCATTGCATTGCCATGTAATGTAATGTAATGCAATGCTATCTATCTAGCTCTCCCTCTATACTTCCTTTTGGATAAACAGACATATTAGGCAAGCATTTTGGAGCTTTCACCTAAATAACTACAGGTGGTGAGATAAGCTGCACAATATAATTAGCCTTTCAGTATATTGTTGCACACACACCATCTATTTAGCAAATGCCCTTGTTATCAACAGCAGCCTTTTAAACTCACCTGAGCTAACAGGTATGTGAGCTGGTTACTCTGCTGCGCTTAAAATTTCTTTTTTGGTTTGCTACAATGCCTTTTCTGAAACGTTGTCTCCCTCTGCTGGAACACTGACTTCTTTCATTTAATGCCTGCAGACTATAAAAGAGAAACCAACCCAAAAAGTTTGGTTGATTAGTCTGTGGCATTCTTTTAAACTGCTGCTTATGGCGGTCTCTGTGAGCTTCTCAGTGACATTCAGCCATCCAGGTATCCCGCCTGCAGTAGACGGAATGTGGCAATGGAATGCTGGCTGCGCGTGTCATAATAGGCTCTGAGCCTTTATATACCTGCGCACAGCAGCAGCCACCTTCAGTCTGCTGCTGGACAGCCAGCAGCAGCAGCAGCAGGAGAGGTAATTAATCAGCAACCCTCCTGCTAAGGGTAGACAGCTGCTCGTTCCACCCCCCCCCCGCCTTAATTGGTTCTCCTCCCTTCCAACGGTGTTGAGGCGGGTGGGAACAGCCGGGGGTTGAGGGTACTGTGCTAAAAGAGGTGGAGTTATGCAGATCTAAAACGCGTGGATTGCAGCAGCAGCAAGCCGAAAAGTGCAGGCATGTGAGGGATCTAGAGGTTGACAGCATGTCTTCTTAACGGGAGTCCAGGTGGCCATCTCCACAAATGGACTTTTCAGAATCCTTGGGTGGCACCGTAGTCGGAAACCAATTCTGGTTATCGCTTCTCGGCCTTTTGGCTAAGATCAAGTGTAGTATCTGTTCTTATCAGTTTAATATCTGATACGTCCCCTATCTGGGGACCATATATTAAATGGATTTTTAGAACAGGGAGATGGAAAAAGAGCTTGCTCTGTCCACTCCACGCATTGACCTGGTATTGCAGTATCTCCAGGACCGGTGCACCCCTTCTTTAATGCAGTTTCTAAAATCAGAAAGAATTGAATTCAATGCTTTTTGTTCATTTTGCTTGTTTGTCGGATTTTGGGATGGACTCTTTGGCTTTGCTTTTCTTCTCCTCATTGGATTTTTCATGTTAAAAGTTGCAGAAGCCAGATGACAAGCTCATTTTGGTTCAACTTCAGCAACTGTGCATTGCATTGCCATGTAATGTAATGTAATGCAATGCTATCTATCTAGCTCTCCCTCTATACTTCCTTTTGGATAAACAGACATATTAGGCAAGCATTTTGGAGCTTTCACCTAAATAACTACAGGTGGTGAGATAAGCTGCACAATATAATTGACCTTTCAGTATATTGTTGCACACACACCATCTATTTAGCAAATGCCCTTGTTATCAACAGCAGCCTTTTAAACTCACCTGAGCTAACAGGTATGTGAGCTGGTTACTCTGCTGCGCTTAAAATTTCTTTTTTGGTTTGCTACAATGCCTTTTCTGAAACGTTGTCTCCCTCTGCTGGAACACTGACTTCTTTCATTTAATGCCTGCAGACTATAAAAGAGAAACCAACCCAAAAAGTTTGGTTGATTAGTCTGTGGCATTCTTTTAAACTGTTGCTTATGGCGGTCTCTGTGAGCTTCTCAGTGACATTCAGCCATCCAGGTATCCCGCCTGCAGTAGACGGAATGTGGCAATGGAACGCTGGCTGCGCGTGTCATAATAGGCTCTGAGCCTTTATATACCTGCGCACAGCAGCAGCCACCTTCAGTCTGCTGCTGGACAGCCAGCAGCAGCAGGAGAGGTAATTAATCAGCAACCCTCCTGCTAAGGGTAGACAGCTGCTCGTTCCCCCCCCCCCCCCGCCTTAATTGTTTCTCCTCCCTTCCAACGGTGTTGAGGCGGGTGGGAACAGCCGGAGGTTGAGGGTACTGTGCTAAAAGAGGTGGAGTTATGCAGATCTAAAACGCGTGGATTGCAGCAGCAGCAAGCCGAAAAGTGCAGGCATGTGAGGGATCTAGAGGTTGACAGCATGTCTTCTTAACGGGAGTCCAGGTGGCCATCTCCACAAATGGACTTTTCAGAATCCTTGGGTGGCACCGTAGTCGGAAACCAATTCTGGTTATCGCTTCTCGGCCTTTTGGCTAAGATCAAGTGTAGTATCTGTTCTTATCAGTTTAATATCTGATACGTACCCTATCTGGGGACCATATATTAAATGGATTTTTAGAACAGGGAGATGGAAAAAGAGCTTGCTCTGTCCACTCCACGCATTGACCTGGTATTGCAGTATCTCCAGGACCGGTGCACCCCTTCTTTAATGCAGTTTCTAAAATCAGAAAGAATTGAATTCAATGCTTTTTGTTCATTTTGCTTGTTTGTCGGATTTTGGGATGGACTCTTTGGCTTTGCTTTTCTTCTCCTCATTGGATTTTTCATGTTAAAAGTTGCAGAAGCCAGATGACAAGCTCATTTTGGTTCAACTTCAGCAACTGTGCATTGCATTGCCATGTAATGTAATGTAATGCAATGCTATCTATCTAGCTCTCCCTCTATACTTCCTTTTGGATAAACAGACATATTAGGCAAGCATTTTGGAGCTTTCACCTAAATAACTACAGGTGGTGAGATAAGCTGCACAATATAATTGACCTTTCAGTATATTGTTGCACACACACCATCTATTTAGCAAATGCCCTTGTTATCAACAGCAGCCTTTTAAACTCACCTGAGCTAACAGGTATGTGAGCTGGTTACTCTGCTGCGCTTAAAATTTCTTTTTTGGTTTGCTACAATGCCCTTTCTGAAACGTTGTCTCCCTCTGCTGGAACACTGACTTCTTTCATTTAATGCCTGCAGACTATAAAAGAGAAACCAACCCAAAAAGTTTGGTTGATTAGTCTGTGGCATTCTTTTAAACTGTTGCTTATGGCGGTCTCTGTGAGCTTCTCAGTGACATTCAGCCATCCAGGTATCCCGCCTGCAGTAGACGGAATGTGGCAATGGAACGCTGGCTGCGCGTGTCATAATAGGCTCTGAGCCTTTATATACCTGCGCACAGCAGCAGCCACCTTCAGTCTGCTGCTGGACAGCCAGCAGCAGCAGCAGCAGGAGAGGTAATTAATCAGCAACCCTCCTGCTAAGGGTAGACAGCTGCTCGTTCCACCCCCCCCCCCCGCCTTAATTGGTTCTCCTCCCTTCCAACGGTGTTGAGGCGGGTGGGAACAGCCGGGGGTTGAGGGTACTGTGCTAAAAGAGGTGGAGTTATGCAGATCTAAAACGCGTGGATTGCAGCAGCAGCAAGCCGAAAAGTGCAGGCATGTGAGGGATCTAGAGGTTGACAGCATGTCTTCTTAACGGGAGTCCAGGTGGCCATCTCCACAAATGGACTTTTCAGAATCCTTGGGTGGCACCGTAGTCGGAAACCAATTCTGGTTATCGCTTCTCGGCCTTTTGGCTAAGATCAAGTGTAGTATCTGTTCTTATCAGTTTAATATCTGATACGTCCCCTATCTGGGGACCATATATTAAATGGATTTTTAGAACAGGGAGATGGAAAAAGAGCTTGCTCTGTCCACTCCACGCATTGACCTGGTATTGCAGTATCTCCAGGACCGGTGCACCCCTTCTTTAATGCAGTTTCTAAAATCAGAAAGAATTGAATTCAATGCTTTTTGTTCATTTTGCTTGTTTGTCGGATTTTGGGATGGACTCTTTGGCTTTGCTTTTCTTCTCCTCATTGGATTTTTCATGTTAAAAGTTGCAGAAGCCAGATGACAAGCTCATTTTGGTTCAACTTCAGCAACTGTGCATTGCATTGCCATGTAATGTAATGTAATGCAATGCTATCTATCTAGCTCTCCCTCTATACTTCCTTTTGGATAAACAGACATATTAGGCAAGCATTTTGGAGCTTTCACCTAAATAACTACAGGTGGTGAGATAAGCTGCACAATATAATTGACCTTTCAGTATATTGTTGCACACACACCATCTATTTAGCAAATGCCCTTGTTATCAACAGCAGCCTTTTAAACTCACCTGAGCTAACAGGTATGTGAGCTGGTTACTCTGCTGCGCTTAAAATTTCTTTTTTGGTTTGCTACAATGCCTTTTCTGAAACGTTGTCTCCCTCTGCTGGAACACTGACTTCTTTCATTTAATGCCTGCAGACTATAAAAGAGAAACCAACCCAAAAAGTTTGGTTGATTAGTCTGTGGCATTCTTTTAAACTGTTGCTTATGGCGGTCTCTGTGAGCTTCTCAGTGACATTCAGCCATCCAGGTATCCCGCCTGCAGTAGACGGAATGTGGCAATGGAACGCTGGCTGCGCGTGTCATAATAGGCTCTGAGCCTTTATATACCTGCGCACAGCAGCAGCCACCTTCAGTCTGCTGCTGGACAGCCAGCAGCAGCAGCAGCAGGAGAGGTAATTAATCAGCAACCCTCCTGCTAAGGGTAGACAGCTGCTCGTTCCACCCCCCCCCCCGCCTTAATTGGTTCTCCTCCCTTCCAACGGTGTTGAGGCGGGTGGGAACAGCCGGGGGTTGAGGGTACTGTGCTAAAAGAGGTGGAGTTATGCAGATCTAAAACGCGTGGATTGCAGCAGCAGCAAGCCGAAAAGTGCAGGCATGTGAGGGATCTAGAGGTTGACAGCATGTCTTCTTAACGGGAGTCCAGGTGGCCATCTCCACAAATGGACTTTTCAGAATCCTTGGGTGGCACCGTAGTCGGAAACCAATTCTGGTTATCGCTTCTCGGCCTTTTGGCTAAGATCAAGTGTAGTATCTGTTCTTATCAGTTTAATATCTGATACGTCCCCTATCTGCGGACCATATATTAAATGGATTTTTAGAACAGGGAGATGGAAAAAGAGCTTGCTCTGTCCACTCCACGCATTGACCTGGTATTGCAGTATCTCCAGGACCGGTGCACCCCTTCTTTAATGCAGTTTCTAAAATCAGAAAGAATTGAATTCAATGCTTTTTGTTCATTTTGCTTGTTTGTCGGATTTTGGGATGGACTCTTTGGCTTTGCTTTTCTTCTCCTCATTGGATTTTTCATGTTAAAAGTTGCAGAAGCCAGATGACAAGCTCATTTTGGTTCAACTTCAGCAACTGTGCATTGCATTGCCATGTAATGTAATGTAATGCAATGCTATCTATCTAGCTCTCCCTCTATACTTCCTTTTGGATAAACAGACATATTAGGCAAGCATTTTGGAGCTTTCACCTAAATAACTACAGGTGGTGAGATAAGCTGCACAATATAATTGACCTTTCAGTATATTGTTGCACACACACCATCTATTTAGCAAATGCCCTTGTTATCAACAGCAGCCTTTTAAACTCACCTGAGCTAACAGGTATGTGAGCTGGTTACTCTGCTGCGCTTAAAATTTCTTTTTTGGTTTGCTACAATGCCTTTTCTGAAACGTTGTCTCCCTCTGCTGGAACACTGACTTCTTTCATTTAATGCCTGCAGACTATAAAAGAGAAACCAACCCAAAAAGTTTGGTTGATTAGTCTGTGGCATTCTTTTAAACTGTTGCTTATGGCGGTCTCTGTGAGCTTCTCAGTGACATTCAGCCATCCAGGTATCCCGCCTGCAGTAGACGGAATGTGGCAATGGAACGCTGGCTGCGCGTGTCATAATAGGCTCTGAGCCTTTATATACCTGCGCACAGCAGCAGCCACCTTCAGTCTGCTGCTGGACAGCCAGCAGCAGCAGCAGCAGGAGAGGTAATTAATCAGCAACCCTCCTGCTAAGGGTAGACAGCTGCTCGTTCCACCCCCCCCCCCCGCCTTAATTGGTTCTCCTCCCTTCCAACGGTGTTGAGGCGGGTGGGAACAGCCGGGGGTTGAGGGTACTGTGCTAAAAGAGGTGGAGTTATGCAGATCTAAAACGCGTGGATTGCAGCAGCAGCAAGCCGAAAAGTGCAGGCATGTGAGGGATCTAGAGGTTGACAGCATGTCTTCTTAACGGGAGTCCAGGTGGCCATCTCCACAAATGGACTTTTCAGAATCCTTGGGTGGCACCGTAGTCGGAAACCAATTCTGGTTATCGCTTCTCGGCCTTTTGGCTAAGATCAAGTGTAGTATCTTTCGAAAAGGCGGTTTTGGATGTTGGCCGCCCTAGTAGATTGATACATTATGCACACTGGGGTTTAGGCGCTTGTTAGTACGCCAGGTGGCTAATATAGTCATCTGGTGGAAAGCATGGCCCCCCAGGATCGACGCCATTGGGCCGGGGAAGATCGAAAGCCCGAAGTGTGAAGTGCCCCAGGAGTGGTGACCCTGGGGTGCCTTAACTCACTGGGATTGGGAACCCCACTTGAGTTTATGGCACATTTGCACAAGCACTTCAAATTTTCTTTCTTCGCACACACCCTTATTCCGGGCCTTCTGGCCTTAGGATGGGGAATTTTTCAATTCCCGGTCGAAGGTCCGGGCAGTATTATACTGTGAAACCTTCACTATTTATTTAATTTCTTTGTCACTGTGTGTCCACTTATTCACGTGTGTCACGTCCTACTAGGATTTTGTCGGGATGCGGTTCCCTTACGGGTTCCTCTCTTGGCAGGTCTAGGGGGGGAGTGTGTGGCCATCAGGTTCCGCTCCCCCCTGAACCCCCCTGGCTCTCCTCTTTCGGGAGGAGAGCGTTGTTGGCTCCCCTCTTCCGGGAGGGGAGCACAGTCTTTGGCTCCCAGTGCCTTGCTCGGGTGAGAACTCGGGCAGGTGCTGGGGGTAAGATTGGGTCGCCTCTGGCTTCGGCTGGAGGTGGCTTTTTGTCCCTGTTCCTCGCTGTGGCCTTTTGGCTCGGAGGGACGGGGAATGGTTTGGGGGACCCTTCTCCTTTTGGAGAGGGTTTCAAGAAGACCAGCATCCTAGTGCACTTTTTTTGTGGCACTTGTCACTTTTTTAAGCGCACTCGGGTTTTGTACACGAATTCGGGCTTTCGAAAAAAAAAAAAAAAAAATCTGTTCTTATCAGTTTAATATCTGATACGTCCCCTATCTGGGGACCATATATTAAATGGATTTTTAGAACAGGGAGATGGAAAAAGAGCTTGCTCTGTCCACTCCACGCATTGACCTGGTATTGCAGTATCTCCAGGACCGGTGCACCCCTTCTTTAATGCAGTTTCTAAAATCAGAAAGAATTGAATTCAATGCTTTTTGTTCATTTTGCTTGTTTGTCGGATTTTGGGATGGACTCTTTGGCTTTGCTTTTCTTCTCCTCATTGGATTTTTCATGTTAAAAGTTGCAGAAGCCAGATGACAAGCTCATTTTGGTTCAACTTCAGCAACTGTGCATTGCATTGCCATGTAATGTAATGTAATGCAATGCTATCTATCTAGCTCTCCCTCTATACTTCCTTTTGGATAAACAGACATATTAGGCAAGCATTTTGGAGCTTTCACCTAAATAACTACAGGTGGTGAGATAAGCTGCACAATATAATTGACCTTTCAGTATATTGTTGCACACACACCATCTATTTAGCAAATGCCCTTGTTATCAACAGCAGCCTTTTAAACTCACCTGAGCTAACAGGTATGTGAGCTGGTTACTCTGCTGCGCTTAAAATTTCTTTTTTGGTTTGCTACAATGCCTTGTCTGAAACGTTGTCTCCCTCTGCTGGAACACTGACTTCTTTCATTTAATGCCTGCAGACTATAAAAGAGAAACCAACCCAAAAAGTTTGGTTGATTAGTCTGTGGCATTCTTTTAAACTGTTGCTTATGGCGGTCTCTGTGAGCTTCTCAGTGACATTCAGCCATCCAGGTATCCCGCCTGCAGTAGACGGAATGTGGCAATGGAACGCTGGCTGCGCGTGTCATAATAGGCTCTGAGCCTTTATATACCTGCGCACAGCAGCAGCCACCTTCAGTCTGCTGCTGGACAGCCAGCAGCAGCAGCAGCAGGAGAGGTAATTAATCAGCAACCCTCCTGCTAAGGGTAGACAGCTGCTCGTTCCCCCCCCCCCCCCCCTGCCTTAATTGGTTCTCCTCCCTTCCAACGGTGTTGAGGCGGGTGGGAACAGCCGGGGGTTGAGGGTACTGTGCTAAAAGAGGTGGAGTTATGCAGATCTAAAACGCGTGGATTGCAGCAGCAGCAAGCCGAAAAGTGCAGGCATGTGAGGGATCTAGAGGTTGACAGCATGTCTTCTTAACGGGAGTCCAGGTGGCCATCTCCACAAATGGACTTTTCAGAATCCTTGGGTGGCACCGTAGTCGGAAACCAATTCTGGTTATCGCTTCTCGGCCTTTTGGCTAAGATCAAGTGTAGTATCTGTTCTTATCAGTTTAATATCTGATACGTCCCCTATCTGGGGACCATATATTAAATGGATTTTTAGAACAGGGAGATGGAAAAAGAGCTTGCTCTGTCCACTCCACGCATTGACCTGGTATTGCAGTATCTCCAGGACCGGTGCACCCCTTCTTTAATGCAGTTTCTAAAATCAGAAAGAATTGAATTCAATGCTTTTTGTTCATTTTGCTTGTTTGTCGGATTTTGGGATGGACTCTTTGGCTTTGCTTTTCTTCTCCTCATTGGATTTTTCATGTTAAAAGTTGCAGAAGCCAGATGACAAGCTCATTTTGGTTCAACTTCAGCAACTGTGCATTGCATTGCCATGTAATGTAATGTAATGCAATGCTATCTATCTAGCTCTCCCTCTATACTTCCTTTTGGATAAACAGACATATTAGGCAAGCATTTTGGAGCTTTAAACTAAATAACTACAGGTGGTGAGATAAGCTGCACAATATAATTGACCTTTCAGTATATTGTTGCACACACACCATCTATTTAGCAAATGCCCTTGTTATCAACAGCAGCCTTTTAAACTCACCTGAGCTAACAGGTATGTGAGCTGGTTACTCTGCTGCGCTTAAAATTTCTTTTTTGGTTTGCTACAATGCCTTTTCTGAAACGTTGTCTCCCTCTGCTGGAACACTGACTTCTTTCATTTAATGCCTGCAGACTATAAAAGAGAAACCAACCCAAAAAGTTTGGTTGATTAGTCTGTGGCATTCTTTTAAACTGTTGCTTATGGCGGTCTCTGTGAGCTTCTCAGTGACATTCAGCCATCCAGGTATCCCGCCTGCAGTAGACGGAATGTGGCAATGGAACGCTGGCTGCGCGTGTCATAATAGGCTCTGAGCCTTTATATACCTGCGCACAGCAGCAGCCACCTTCAGTCTGCTGCTGGACAGCCAGCAGCAGCAGCAGCAGGAGAGGTAATTAATCAGCAACCCTCCTGCTAAGGGTAGACAGCTGCTCGTTCCACCCCCCCCCCGCCTAATTGGTTCTCCTCCCTTCCAACGGTGTTGAGGCGGGTGGGAACAGCCGGGGGTTGAGGGTACTGTGCTAAAAGAGGTGGAGTTATGCAGATCTAAAACGCGTGGATTGCAGCAGCAGCAAGCCGAAAAGTGCAGGCATGTGAGGGATCTAGAGGTTGACAGCATGTCTTCTTAACGGGAGTCCAGGTGGCCATCTCCACAAATGGACTTTTCAGAATCGTTGGGTGGCACCGTAGTCGGAAACCAATTCTGGTTATCACTTCTCGGCCTTTTGGCTAAGATCAAGTGTAGTATCTGTTCTTATCAGTTTAATATCTGATACGTCCCCTATCTGGGGACCATATATTAAATGGATTTTTAGAACAGGGAGATGGAAAAAGAGCTTGCTCTGTCCACTCCACGCATTGACCTGGTATTGCAGTATCTCCAAGACCGGTGCACCCCTTCTTTAATGCAGTTTCTAAAATCAGAAAGAATTGAATTCAATGCTTTTTGTTCATTTTGCTTGTTTGTCGGATTTTGGGATGGACTCTTTGGCTTTGCTTTTCTTCTCCTCATTGGATTTTTCATGTTAAAAGTTGCAGAAGCCAGATGACAAGCTCATTTTGGTTCAACTTCAGCAACTGTGCATTGCATTGCCATGTAATGTAATGTAATGCAATGCTATCTATCTAGCTCTCCCTCTATACTTCCTTTTGGATAAACAGACATATTAGGCAAGCATTTTGGAGCTTTCAACTAAATAACTACAGGTGGTGAGATAAGCTGCACAATATAATTGACCTTTCAGTATATTGTTGCACACACACCATCTATTTAGCAAATGCCCTTGTTATCAACAGCAGCCTTTTAAACTCACCTGAGCTAACAGGTATGTGAGCTGGTTACTCTGCTGCGCTTAAAATTTCTTTTTTGGTTTGCTACAATGCCTTTTCTGAAACGTTGTCTCCCTCTGCTGGAACACTGACTTCTTTCATTTAATGCCTGCAGACTATAAAAGAGAAACCAACCCAAAAAGTTTGGTTGATTAGTCTGTGGCATTCTTTTAAACTGTTGCTTATGGCGGTCTCTGTGAGCTTCTCAGTGACATTCAGCCATCCAGGTATCCCGCCTGCAGTAGACGGAATGTGGCAATGGAACGCTGGCTGCGCGTGTCATAATAGGCTCTGAGCCTTTATATACCTGCGCACAGCAGCAGCCACCTTCAGTCTGCTGCTGGACAGCCAGCAGCAGCAGCAGCAGGAGAGGTAATTAATCAGCAACCCTCCTGCTAAGGGTAGACAGCTGCTCGTTCCACCCCCCCCCCCGCCTAATTGGTTCTCCTCCCTTTCAACGGTGTTGAGGCGGGTGGGAACAGCCGGGGGTTGAGGGTACTGTGCTAAAAGAGGTGGAGTTATGCAGATCTAAAACGCGTGGATTGCAGCAGCAGCAAGCCGAAAAGTGCAGGCATGTGAGGGATCTAGAGGTTGACAGCATGTCTTCTTAACGGGAGTCCAGGTGGCCATCTCCACAAATGGACTTTTCAGAATCCTTGGGTGGCACCGTAGTCGGAAACCAATTCTGGTTATCACTTCTCGGCCTTTTGGCTAAGATCAAGTGTAGTATCTGTTCTTATCAGTTTAATATCTGATACGTCCCCTATCTGGGGACCATATATTAAATGGATTTTTAGAACAGGGAGATGGAAAAAGAGCTTGCTCTGTCCACTCCACGCATTGACCTGGTATTGCAGTATCTCCAAGACCGGTGCACCCCTTCTTTAATGCAGTTTCTAAAATCAGAAAGAATTGAATTCAATGCTTTTTGTTCATTTTGCTTGTTTGTCGGATTTTGGGATGGACTCTTTGGCTTTGCTTTTCTTCTCCTCATTGGATTTTTCATGTTAAAAGTTGCAGAAGCCAGATGACAAGCTCATTTTGGTTCAACTTCAGCAACTGTGCATTGCATTGCCATGTAATGTAATGTAATGCAATGCTATCTATCTAGCTCTCCCTCTATACTTCCTTTTGGATAAACAGACATATTAGGCAAGCATTTTGGAGCTTTCAACTAAATAACTACAGGTGGTGAGATAAGCTGCACAATATAATTGACCTTTCAGTATATTGTTGCACACACACCATCTATTTAGCAAATGCCCTTGTTATCAACAGCAGCCTTTTAAACTCACCTGAGCTAACAGGTATGTGAGCTGGTTACTCTGCTGCGATTAAAATTTCTTTTTTGGTTTGCAACAATGCCTTTTCTGAAACGTTGTCTCCTTCTGCTGGAACACTGACTTCTTTCATTTAATGCCTGCAGACTATAAAAGAGAAACCAACCCAAAAAGTTTGGTTGATTAGTCTGTGGCATTCTTTTAAACTGTTGCTTATGGCGGTCTCTGTGAGCTTCTCAGTGACATTCAGCCATCCAGGTATCCCGCCTGCAGTAGACGGAATGTGGCAATGGAACGCTGGCTGCGCGTGTCATAATAGGCTCTGAGCCTTTATATACCTGCGCACAGCAGCAGCCACCTTCAGTCTGCTGCTGGACAGCCAGCAGCAGCAGCAGCAGGAGAGGTAATTAATCAGCAACCCTCCTGCTAAGGGTAGACAGCTGCTCGTTCCACCCCCCCCCCGCCTTAATTGGTTCTCCTCCCTTCCAACGGTGTTGAGGCGGGTGGGAACAGCCGGGGGTTGAGGGTACTGTGCTAAAAGAGGTGGAGTTATGCAGATCTAAAACGCGTGGATTGCAGCAGCAGCAAGCCGAAAAGTGCAGGCATGTGAGGGATCTAGAGGTTGACAGCATGTCTTCTTAACGGGAGTCCAGGTGGCCATCTCCACAAATGGACTTTTCAGAATCCTTGGGTGGCACCGTAGTCGGAAACCAATTCTGGTTATCGCTTCTCGGCCTTTTGGCTAAGATCAAGTGTAGTATCTGTTCTTATCAGTTTAATATCTGATACGTCCCCTATCTGGGGACCATATATTAAATGGATTTTTAGAACAGGGAGATGGAAAAAGAGCTTGCTCTGTCCACTCCACGCATTGACCTGGTATTGCAGTATCTCCAGGACCGGTGCACCCCTTCTTTAATGCAGTTTCTAAAATCAGAAAGAATTGAATTCAATGCTTTTTGTTCATTTTGCTTGTTTGTCGGATTTTGGGATGGACTCTTTGGCTTTGCTTTTCTTCTCCTCATTGGATTTTTCATGTTAAAAGTTGCAGAAGCCAGATGACAAGCTCATTTTGGTTCAACTTCAGCAACTGTGCATTGCATTGCCATGTAATGTAATGTAATGCAATGCTATCTATCTAGCTCTCCCTCTATACTTCCTTTTGGATAAACAGACATATTAGGCAAGCATTTTGGAGCTTTCAACTAAATAACTACAGGTGGTGAGATAAGCTGCACAATATAATTGACCTTTCAGTATATTGTTGCACACACACCATCTATTTAGCAAATGCCCTTGTTATCAACAGCAGCCTTTTAAACTCACCTGAGCTAACAGGTATGTGAGCTGGTTACTCTGCTGCGCTTAAAATTTCTTTTTTGGTTTGCTACAATGCCTTTTCTGAAACGTTGTCTCCCTCTGCTGGAACACTGACTTCTTTCATTTAATGCCTGCAGACTATAAAAGAGAAACCAACCCAAAAAGTTTGGTTGATTAGTCTGTGGCATTCTTTTAAACTGTTGCTTATGGCGGTCTCTGTGAGCTTCTCAGTGACATTCAGCCATCCAGGTATCCCGCCTGCAGTAGACGGAATGTGGCAATGGAACGCTGGCTGCGCGTGTCATAATAGGCTCTGAGCCTTTATATACCTGCGCACAGCAGCAGCCACCTTCAGTCTGCTGCTGGACAGCCAGCAGCAGCAGCAGCAGGAGAGGTAATTAATCAGCAACCCTCCTGCTAAGGGTAGACAGCTGCTCGTTCCACCCCCCCCCCCGCCTAATTGGTTCTCCTCCCTTCCAACGGTGTTGAGGCGGGTGGGAACAGCCGGGGGTTGAGGGTACTGTGCTTAAAGAGGTGGAGTTATGCAGATCTAAAACGCGTGGATTGCAGCAGCAGCAAGCCGAAAAGTGCAGGCATGTGAGGGATCTAGAGGTTGACAGCATGTCTTCTTAACGGGAGTCCAGGTGGCCATCTCCACAAATGGACTTTTCAGAATCCTTGGGTGGCACCGTAGTCGGAAACCAATTCTGGTTATCACTTCTCGGCCTTTTGGCTAAGATCAAGTGTAGTATCTGTTCTTATCAGTTTAATATCTGATACGTCCCCTATCTGGGGACCATATATTAAATGGATTTTTAGAACAGGGAGATGGAAAAAGAGCTTGCTCTGTCCACTCCACGCATTGACCTGGTATTGCAGTATCTCCAAGACCGGTGCACCCCTTCTTTAATGCAGTTTCTAAAATCAGAAAGAATTGAATTCAATGCTTTTTGTTCATTTTGCTTGTTTGTCGGATTTTGGGATGGACTCTTTGGCTTTGCTTTTCTTCTCCTCATTGGATTTTTCATGTTCAAAGTTGCAGAAGCCAGATGACAAGCTCATTTTGGTTCAACTTCAGCAACTGTGCATTGCATTGCCATGTAATGTAATGTAATGCAATGCTATCTATCTAGCTCTCCCTCTATACTTCCTTTTGGATAAACAGACATATTAGGCAAGCATTTTGGAGCTTTCACCTAAATAACTACAGGTGGTGAGATAAGCTGCACAATATAATTGACCTTTCAGTATATTGTTGCACACACACCATCTATTTAGCAAATGCCCTTGTTATCAACAGCAGCCTTTTAAACTCACCTGAGCTAACAGGTATGTGAGCTGGTTACTCTGCTGCGCTTAAAATTTCTTTTTTGGTTTGCTACAATGCCTTTTCTGAAACGTTGTCTCCCTCTGCTGGAACACTGACTTCTTTCATTTAATGCCTGCAGACTATAAAAGAGAAACCAACCCAAAAAGTTTGGTTGATTAGTCTGTGGCATTCTTTTAAACTGTTGCTTATGGCGGTCTCTGTGAGCTTCTCAGTGACATTCAGCCATCCAGGTATCCCGCCTGCAGTAGACGGAATGTGGCAATGGAACGCTGGCTGCGCGTGTCATAATAGGCTCTGAGCCTTTATATACCTGCGCACAGCAGCAGCCACCTTCAGTCTGCTGCTGGACAGCCAGCAGCAGCAGCAGCAGGAGAGGTAATTAATCAGCAACCCTCCTGCTAAGGGTAGACAGCTGCTCGTTCCACCCCCCCCCCCGCCTTAATTGGTTCTCCTCCCTTCCAACGGTGTTGAGGCGGGTGGGAACAGCCGGGGGTTGAGGGTACTGTGCTAAAAGAGGTGGAGTTATGCAGATCTAAAACGCGTGGATTGCAGCAGCAGCAAGCCGAAAAGTGCAGGCATGTGAGGGATCTAGAGGTTGACAGCATGTCTTCTTAACGGGAGTCCAGGTGGCCATCTCCACAAATGGACTTTTCAGAATCCTTGGGTGGCACCGTAGTCGGAAACCAATTCTGGTTATCGCTTCTCGTCCTTTTGGCTAAGATCAAGTGTAGTATCTGTTCTTATCAGTTTAATATCTGATACGTCCCCTATCTGGGGACCATATATTAAATGGATTTTTAGAACAGGGAGATGGAAAAAGAGCTTGCTCTGTCCACTCCACGCATTGACCTGGTATTGCAGTATCTCCAGGACCGGTGCACCCCTTCTTTAATGCAGTTTCTAAAATCAGAAAGAATTGAATTCAATGCTTTTTGTTCATTTTGCTTGTTTGTCGGATTTTGGGATGGACTCTTTGGCTTTGCTTTTCTTCTCCTCATTGGATTTTTCATGTTAAAAGTTGCAGAAGCCAGATGACAAGCTCATTTTGGTTCAACTTCAGCAACTGTGCATTGCATTGCCATGTAATGTAATGTAATGCAATGCTATCTATCTAGCTCTCCCTCTATACTTCCTTTTGGATAAACAGACATATTAGGCAAGCATTTTGGAGCTTTCACCTAAATAACTACAGGTGGTGAGATAAGCTGCACAATATAATTGACCTTTCAGTATATTGTTGCACACACACCATCTATTTAGCAAATGCCCTTGTTATCAACAGCAGCCTTTTAAACTCACCTGAGCTAACAGGTATGTGAGCTGGTTACTCTGCTGCGCTTAAAATTTCTTTTTTGGTTTGCTACAATGCCTTTTCTGAAACGTTGTCTCCCTCTGCTGGAACACTGACTTCTTTCATTTAATGCCTGCAGACTATAAAAGAGAAACCAACCCAAAAAGTTTGGTTGATTAGTCTGTGGCATTCTTTTAAACTGTTGCTTATGGCGGTCTCTGTGAGCTTCTCAGTGACATTCAGCCATCCAGGTATCCCGCCTGCAGTAGACGGAATGTGGCAATGGAACGCTGGCTGCGCGTGTCATAATAGGCTCTGAGCCTTTATATACCTGCGCACAGCAGCAGCCACCTTCAGTCTGCTGCTGGACAGCCA
Source organism: Phyllobates terribilis (assembly GCF_046119375.1). Taxonomy (NCBI): domain Eukaryota; kingdom Metazoa; phylum Chordata; class Amphibia; order Anura; family Dendrobatidae; genus Phyllobates; species Phyllobates terribilis. The sequence continues at coordinate 7,113,100 of NW_027362800.1, read as the reverse complement.
GCAGCAGCAGCAGCAGGAGAGGTAATTAATCAGCAACCCTCCTGCTAAGGGTAGACAGCTGCTCGTTCCACCCCCCCCCCCGCCTTAATTGGTTCTCCTCCCTTCCAACGGTGTTGAGGCGGGTGGGAACAGCCGGGGGTTGAGGGTACTGTGCTAAAAGAGGTGGAGTTATGCAGATCTAAAACGCGTGGATTGCAGCAGCAGCAAGCCGAAAAGTGCAGGCATGTGAGGGATCTAGAGGTTGACAGCATGTCTTCTTAACGGGAGTCCAGGTGGCCATCTCCACAAATGGACTTTTCAGAATCCTTGGGTGGCACCGTAGTCGGAAACCAATTCTGGTTATCGCTTCTCGGCCTTTTGGCTAAGATCAAGTGTAGTATCTGTTCTTATCAGTTTAATATCTGATACGTCCCCTATCTGGGGACCATATATTAAATGGATTTTTAGAACAGGGAGATGGAAAAAGAGCTTGCTCTGTCCACTCCACGCATTGACCTGGTATTGCAGTATCTCCAGGATCGGTGCACCCCTTCTTTAATGCAGTTTCTAAAATCAGAAAGAATTGAATTCAATGCTTTTTGTTCATTTTGCTTGTTTGTCGGATTTTGGGATGGACTCTTTGGCTTTGCTTTTCTTCTCCTCATTGGATTTTTCATGTTAAAAGTTGCAGAAGCCAGATGACAAGCTCATTTTGGTTCAACTTCAGCAACTGTGCATTGCATTGCCATGTAATGTAATGTAATGCAATGCTATCTATCTAGCTCTCCCTCTATACTTCCTTTTGGATAAACAGACATATTAGGCAAGCATTTTGGAGCTTTCACCTAAATAACTACAGGTGGTGAGATAAGCTGCACAATATAATTGACCTTTCAGTATATTGTTGCACACACACCATCTATTTAGCAAATGCCCTTGTTATCAACAGCAGCCTTTTAAACTCACCTGAGCTAACAGGTATGTGAGCTGGTTACTCTGCTGCGCTTAAAATTTCTTTTTTGGTTTGCTACAATGCCTTTTCTGAAATGTTGTCTCCCTCTGCTGGAACACTGACTTCTTTCATTTAATGCCTGCAGACTATAAAAGAGAAACCAACCCAAAAAGTTTGGTTGATTAGTCTGTGGCATTCTTTTAAACTGTTGCTTATGGCGGTCTCTGTGAGCTTCTCAGTGACATTCAGCCATCCAGGTATCCCGCCTGCAGTAGACGGAATGTGGCAATGGAACGCTGGCTGCGCGTGTCATAATAGGCTCTGAGCCTTTATATACCTGCGCACAGCAGCAGCCACCTTTAGTCTGCTGCTGGACAGCCAGCAGCAGCAGCAGCAGGAGAGGTAATTAATCAGCAACCCTCCTGCTAAGGGTAGACAGCTGCTCGTTCCACCCCCACCCCCCGCCTTAATTGGTTCTCCTCTCTTCCAACGGTGTTGAGGCGGGTGGGAACAGCCGGGGGTTGAGGGTACTGTGCTAAAAGAGGTGGAGTTATGCAGATCTAAAACGCGTGGATTGCAGCAGCAGCAAGCCGAAAAGTGCAGGCATGTGAGGGATCTAGAGGTTGACAGCATGTCTTCTTAACGGGAGTCCAGGTGGCCATCTCCACAAATGGACTTTTCAGAATCCTTGGGTGGCACCGTAGTGGGAAACCAATTCTGGTTATCGCTTCTCGGCCTTTTGGCTAAGATCAAGTGTAGTATATGTTCTTATCAGTTTAATATCTGATACGTCCCCTATCTGGGGACCATATATTAAATGGATTTTTAGAACAGGGAGATGGAAAAAGAGCTTGCTCTGTCCACTCCACGCATTGACCTGGTATTGCAGTATCTCCAGGACCGGTGCACCCCTTCTTTAATGCAGTTTCTAAAATCAGAAAGAATTGAATTCAATGCTTTTTGTTCATTTTGCTTGTTTGTCGGATTTTGGGATGGACTCTTTGGCTTTGCTTTTCTTCTCCTCATTGGATTTTTCATGTTAAAAGTTGCAGAAGCCAGATGACAAGCTCATTTTGGTTCAACTTCAGCAACTGTGCATTGCATTGCCATGTAATGTAATGTAATGCAATGCTATCTATCTAGCTCTCCCTCTATACTTCCTTTTGGATAAACAGACATATTAGGCAAGCATTTTGGAGCTTTCACCTAAATAACTACAGGTGGTGAGATAAGCTGCACAATATAATTGACCTTTCAGTATATTGTTGCACACACACCATCTATTTAGCAAATGCCCTTGTTATCAACAGCAGCCTTTTAAACTCACCTGAGCTAACAGGTATGTGAGCTGGTTACTCTGCTGCGCTTAAAATTTCTTTTTTGGTTTGCTACAATGCCTTTTCTGAAACGTTGTCTCCCTCTGCTGGAACACTGACTTCTTTCATTTAATGCCTGCAGACTATAAAAGAGAAACCAACCCAAAAAGTTTGGTTGATTAGTCTGTGGCATTCTTTTAAACTGTTGCTTATGGCGGTCTCTGTGAGCTTCTCAGTGACATTCAGCCATCCAGGTATCCCGCCTGCAGTAGACGGAATGTGGCAATGGAACGCTGGCTGCGCGTGTCATAATAGGCTCTGAGCCTTTATATACCTGCGCACAGCAGCAGCCACCTTCAGTCTGCTGCTGGACAGCCAGCAGCAGCAGCAGCAGGAGAGGTAATTAATCAGCAACCCTCCTGCTAAGGGTAGACAGCTGCTCGTTCCACCCCCACCCCCCCGCCTTAATTGGTTCTCCTCCCTTCCAACGGTGTTGAGGCGGGTGGGAACAGCCGGGGGTTGAGGGTACTGTGCTAAAAGAGGTGGAGTTATGCAGATCTAAAACGCGTGGATTGCAGCAGCAGCAAGCCGAAAAGTGCAGGCATGTGAGGGATCTAGAGGTTGACAGCATGTCTTCTTAACGGGAGTCCAGGTGGCCATCTCCACAAATGGACTTTTCAGAATCCTTGGGTGGCACCGTAGTCGGAAACCAATTCTGGTTATCGCTTCTCGGCCTTTTGGCTAAGATCAAGTGTAGTATCTGTTCTTATCAGTTTAATATCTGATACGTCCCCTATCTGGGGACCATATATTAAATGGATTTTTAGAACAGGGAGATGGAAAAAGAGCTTGCTCTGTCCACTCCACGCATTGACCTGGTATTGCAGTATCTCCAGGATCGGTGCACCCCTTCTTTAATGCAGTTTCTAAAATCAGAAAGAATTGAATTCAATGCTTTTTGTTCATTTTGCTTGTTTGTCGGATTTTGGGATGGACTCTTTGGCTTTGCTTTTCTTCTCCTCATTGGATTTTTCATGTTAAAAGTTGCAGAAGCCAGATGACAAGCTCATTTTGGTTCAACTTCAGCAACTGTGCATTGCATTGCCATGTAATGTAATGTAATGCAATGCTATCTATCTAGCTCTCCCTCTATACTTCCTTTTGGATAAACAGACATATTAGGCAAGCATTTTGGAGCTTTCACCTAAATAACTACAGGTGGTGAGATAAGCTGCACAATATAATTGACCTTTCAGTATATTGTTGCACACACACCATCTATTTAGCAAATGCCCTTGTTATCAACAGCAGCCTTTTAAACTCACCTGAGCTAACAGGTATGTGAGCTGGTTACTCTGCTGCGCTTAAAATTTCTTTTTTGGTTTGCTACAATGCCTTTTCTGAAATGTTGTCTCCCTCTGCTGGAACACTGACTTCTTTCATTTAATGCCTGCAGACTATAAAAGAGAAACCAACCCAAAAAGTTTGGTTGATTAGTCTGTGACATTCTTTTAAACTGTTGCTTATGGCGGTCTCTGTGAGCTTCTCAGTGACATTCAGCCATCCAGGTATCCCGCCTGCAGTAGACGGAATGTGGCAATGGAACGCTGGCTGCGCGTGTCATAATAGGCTCTGAGCCTTTATATACCTGCGCACAGCAGCAGCCACCTTCAGTCTGCTGCTGGACAGCCAGCAGCAGCAGCAGCAGGAGAGGTAATTAATCAGCAACCCTCCTGCTAAGGGTAGACAGCTGCTCGTTCCACCCCCCCCCCCCCCGCCTTAATTGGTTCTCCTCCCTTCCAACGGTGTTGAGGCGGGTGGGAACAGCCGGGGGTTGAGGGTACTGTGCTAAAAGAGGTGGAGTTATGCAGATCTAAAACGCGTGGATTGCAGCAGCAGCAAGCCGAAAAGTGCAGGCATGTGAGGGATCTAGAGGTTGACAGCATGTCTTCTTAACGGGAGTCCAGGTGGCCATCTCCACAAATGGACTTTTCAGAATCCTTGGGTGGCACCGTAGTCGGAAACCAATTCTGGTTATCGCTTCTCTGCCTTTTGGCTAAGATCAAGTGTAGTATCTGTTCTTATCAGTTTAATATCTGATACGTCCCCTATCTGGGGACCATATATTAAATGGATTTTTAGAACAGGGAGATGGAAAAAGAGCTTGCTCTGTCCACTCCACGCATTGACCTGGTATTGCAGTATCTCCAGGACCTGTGCACCCCTTCTTTAATGCAGTTTCTAAAATCAGAAAGAATTGAATTCAATGCTTTTTGTTCATTTTGCTTGTTTGTCGGATTTTGGGATGGACTCTTTGGCTTTGCTTTTCTTCTCCTCATTGGATTTTTCATGTTAAAAGTTGCAGAAGCCAGATGACAAGCTCATTTTGGTTCAACTTCAGCAACTGTGCATTGCATTGCCATGTAATGTAATGTAATGCAATGCTATCTATCTAGCTCTCCCTCTATACTTCCTTTTGGATAAACAGACATATTAGGCAAGCATTTTTCAGCTTTCACCTAAATAACTACAGGTGGTGAGATAAGCTGCACAATATAATTGACCTTTCAGTATATTGTTGCACACACACCATCTATTTAGCAAATGCCCTTGTTATCAACAGCAGCCTTTTAAACTCACCTGAGCTAACAGGTATGTGAGCTGGTTACTCTGCTGCGCTTAAAATTTCTTTTTTGGTTTGCTACAATGCCTTTTCTGAAACGTTGTCTCCCTCTGCTGGAACACTGACTTCTTTCATTTAATGCCTGCAGACTATAAAAGAGAAACCAACCCAAAAAGTTTGGTTGATTAGTCTGTGGCATTCTTTTAAACTGTTGCTTATGGCGGTCTCTGTGAGCTTCTCAGTGACATTCAGCCATCCAGGTATCCCGCCTGCAGTAGACGGAATGTGGCAATGGAACGCTGGCTGCGCGTGTCATAATAGGCTCTGAGCCTTTATATACCTGCGCACAGCAGCAGCCACCTTTAGTCTGCTGCTGGACAGCCAGCAGCAGCAGCAGCAGGAGAGGTAATTAATCAGCAACCCTCCTGCTAAGGGTAGACAGCTGCTCGTTCCACCCCCACCCCCCGCCTTAATTGGTTCTCCTCTCTTCCAACGGTGTTGAGGCGGGTGGGAACAGCCGGGGGTTGAGGGTACTGTGCTAAAAGAGGTGGAGTTATGCAGATCTAAAACGCGTGGATTGCAGCAGCAGCAAGCCGAAAAGTGCAGGCATGTGAGGGATCTAGAGGTTGACAGCATGTCTTCTTAACGGGAGTCCAGGTGGCCATCTCCACAAATGGACTTTTCAGAATCCTTGGGTGGCACCGTAGTGGGAAACCAATTCTGGTTATCGCTTCTCGGCCTTTTGGCTAAGATCAAGTGTAGTATCTGTTCTTATCAGTTTAATATCTGATACGTCCCCTATCTGGGGACCATATATTAAATGGATTTTTAGAACAGGGAGATGGAAAAAGAGCTTGCTCTGTCCACTCCACGCATTGACCTGGTATTGCAGTATCTCCAGGACCGGTGCACCCCTTCTTTAATGCAGTTTCTAAAATCAGAAAGAATTGAATTCAATGCTTTTTGTTCATTTTGCTTGTTTGTCGGATTTTGGGATGGACTCTTTGGCTTTGCTTTTCTTCTCCTCATTGGATTTTTCATGTTAAAAGTTGCAGAAGCCAGATGACAAGCTCATTTTGGTTCAACTTCAGCAACTGTGCATTGCATTGCCATGTAATGTAATGTAATGCAATGCTATCTATCTAGCTCTCCCTCTATACTTCCTTTTGGATAAACAGACATATTAGGCAAGCATTTTGGAGCTTTCACCTAAATAACTACAGGTGGTGAGATAAGCTGCACAATATAATTGACCTTTCAGTATATTGTTGCACACACACCATCTATTTAGCAAATGCCCTTGTTATCAACAGCAGCCTTTTAAACTCACCTGAGCTAACAGGTATGTGAGCTGGTTACTCTGCTGCGCTTAAAATTTCTTTTTTGGTTTGCTACAATGCCTTTTCTGAAACGTTGTCTCCCTCTGCTGGAACACTGACTTCTTTCATTTAATGCCTGCAGACTATAAAAGAGAAACCAACCCAAAAAGTTTGGTTGATTAGTCTGTGGCATTCTTTTAAACTGTTGCTTATGGCGGTCTCTGTGAGCTTCTCAGTGACATTCAGCCATCCAGGTATCCCGCCTGCAGTAGACGGAATGTGGCAATGGAACGCTGGCTGCGCGTGTCATAATAGGCTCTGAGCCTTTATATACCTGCGCACAGCAGCAGCCACCTTCAGTCTGCTGCTGGACAGCCAGCAGCAGCAGCAGCAGGAGAGGTAATTAATCAGCAACCCTCCTGCTAAGGGTAGACAGCTGCTCGTTCCACCCCCACCCCCCGCCTTAATTGGTTCTCCTCTCTTCCAACGGTGTTGAGGCGGGTGGGAACAGCCGGGGGTTGAGGGTACTGTGCTAAAAGAGGTGGAGTTATGCAGATCTAAAACGCGTGTATTGCAGCAGCAGCAAGCCGAAAAGTGCAGGCATGTGAGGGATCTAGAGGTTGACAGCATGTCTTCTTAACGGGAGTCCAGGTGGCCATCTCCACAAATGGACTTTTCAGAATCCTTGGGTGGCACCGTAGTGGGAAACCAATTCTGGTTATCGCTTCTCGGCCTTTTGGCTAAGATCAAGTGTAGTATCTGTTCTTATCAGTTTAATATCTGATACGTCCCCTATCTGGGGACCATATATTAAATGGATTTTTAGAACAGGGAGATGGAAAAAGAGCTTGCTCTGTCCACTCCACGCATTGACCTGGTATTGCAGTATCTCCAGGACCGGTGCACCCCTTCTTTAATGCAGTTTCTAAAATCAGAAAGAATTGAATTCAATGCTTTTTGTTCATTTTGCTTGTTTGTCGGATTTTGGGATGGACTCTTTGGCTTTGCTTTTCTTCTCCTCATTGGATTTTTCATGTTAAAAGTTGCAGAAGCCAGATGACAAGCTCATTTTGGTTCAACTTCAGCAACTGTGCATTGCATTGCCATGTAATGTAATGTAATGCAATGCTATCTATCTAGCTCTCCCTCTATACTTCCTTTTGGATAAACAGACATATTAGGCAAGCATTTTGGAGCTTTCACCTAAATAACTACAGGTGGTGAGATAAGCTGCACAATATAATTGACCTTTCAGTATATTGTTGCACACACACCATCTATTTAGCAAATGCCCTTGTTATCAACAGCAGCCTTTTAAACTCACCTGAGCTAACAGGTATGTGAGCTGGTTACTCTGCTGAGCTTAAAATTTCTTTTTTGGTTTGCTACAATGCCTTTTCTGAAACGTTGTCTCCCTCTGCTGGAACACTGACTTCTTTCATTTAATGCCTGCAGACTATAAAAGAGAAACCAACCCAAAAAGTTTGGTTGATTAGTCTGTGGCATTCTTTTAAACTGTTGCTTATGGCGGTCTCTGTGAGCTTCTCAGTGACATTCAGCCATCCAGGTATCCCGCCTGCAGTAGACGGAATGTGGCAATGGAACGCTGGCTGCGCGTGTCATAATAGGCTCTGAGCCTTTATATACCTGCGCACAGCAGCAGCCACCTTCAGTCTGCTGCTGGACAGCCAGCAGCAGCAGCAGCAGGAGAGGTAATTAATCAGCAACCCTCCTGCTAAGGGTAGACAGCTGCTCGTTCCACCCCCCCCCCCCCGCCTTAATTGGTTCTCCTCCCTTCCAACGGTGTTGAGGCGGGTGGGAACAGCCGGGGGTTGAGGGTACTGTGCTAAAAGAGGTGGAGTTATGCAGATCTAAAACGCGTGGATTGCAGCAGCAGCAAGCCGAAAAGTGCAGGCATGTGAGGGATCTAGAGGTTGACAGCATGTCTTCTTAACGGGAGTCCAGGTGGCCATCTCCACAAATGGACTTTTCAGAATCCTTGGGTGGCACCGTAGTCGGAAACCAATTCTGGTTATCGCTTCTCTGCCTTTTGGCTAAGATCAAGTGTAGTATCTGTTCTTATCAGTTTAATATCTGATACGTCCCCTATCTGGGGACCATATATTAAATGGATTTTTAGAACAGGGAGATGGAAAAAGAGCTTGCTCTGTCCACTCCACGCATTGACCTGGTATTGCAGTATCTCCAGGACCTGTGCACCCCTTCTTTAATGCAGTTTCTAAAATCAGAAAGAATTGAATTCAATGCTTTTTGTTCATTTTGCTTGTTTGTCGGATTTTGGGATGGACTCTTTGGCTTTGCTTTTCTTCTCCTCATTGGATTTTTCATGTTAAAAGTTGCAGAAGCCAGATGACAAGCTCATTTTGGTTCAACTTCAGCAACTGTGCATTGCATTGCCATGTAATGTAATGTAATGCAATGCTATCTATCTAGCTCTCCCTCTATACTTCCTTTTGGATAAACAGACATATTAGGCAAGCATTTTGGAGCTTTCACCTAAATAACTACAGGTGGTGAGATAAGCTGCACAATATAATTGACCTTTCAGTATATTGTTGCACACACACCATCTATTTAGCAAATGCCCTTGTTATCAACAGCAGCCTTTTAAACTCACCTGAGCTAACAGGTATGTGAGCTGGTTACTCTGCTGCGCTTAAAATTTCTTTTTTGGTTTGCTACAATGCCTTTTCTGAAACGTTGTCTCCCTCTGCTGGAACACTGACTTCTTTCATTTAATGCCTGCAGACTATAAAAGAGAAACCAACCCAAAAAGTTTGGTTGATTAGTCTGTGGCATTCTTTTAAACTGTTGCTTATGGCGGTCTCTGTGAGCTTCTCAGTGACATTCAGCCATCCAGGTATCCCGCCTGCAGTAGACGGAATGTGGCAATGGAACGCTGGCTGCGCGTGTCATAATAGGCTCTGAGCCTTTATATACCTGCGCACAGCAGCAGCCACCTTCAGTCTGCTGCTGGACAGCCAGCAGCAGCAGCAGCAGGAGAGGTAATTAATCAGCAACCCTCCTGCTAAGGGTAGACAGCTGCTCGTTCCACCCCCACCCCCCGCCTTAATTGGTTCTCCTCTCTTCCAACGGTGTTGAGGCGGGTGGGAACAGCCGGGGGTTGAGGGTACTGTGCTAAAAGAGGTGGAGTTATGCAGATCTAAAACGCGTGGATTGCAGCAGCAGCAAGCCGAAAAGTGCAGGCATGTGAGGGATCTAGAGGTTGACAGCATGTCTTCTTAACGGGAGTCCAGGTGGCCATCTCCACAAATGGACTTTTCAGAATCCTTGGGTGGCACCGTAGTGGGAAACCAATTCTGGTTATCGCTTCTCGGCCTTTTGGCTAAGATCAAGTGTAGTATCTGTTCTTATCAGTTTAATATCTGATACGTCCCCTATCTGGGGACCATATATTAAATGGATTTTTAGAACAGGGAGATGGAAAAAGAGCTTGCTCTGTCCACTCCACGCATTGACCTGGTATTGCAGTATCTCCAGGACCGGTGCACCCCTTCTTTAATGCAGTTTCTAAAATCAGAAAGAATTGAATTCAATGCTTTTTGTTCATTTTGCTTGTTTGTCGGATTTTGGGATGGACTCTTTGGCTTTGCTTTTCTTCTCCTCATTGGATTTTTCATGTTAAAAGTTGCAGAAGCCAGATGACAAGCTCATTTTGGTTCAACTTCAGCAACTGTGCATTGCATTGCCATGTAATGTAATGTAATGCAATGCTATCTATCTAGCTCTCCCTCTATACTTCCTTTTGGATAAACAGACATATTAGGCAAGCATTTTGGAGCTTTCACCTAAATAACTACAGGTGGTGAGATAAGCTGCACAATATAATTGACCTTTCAGTATATTGTTGCACACACACCATCTATTTAGCAAATGCCCTTGTTATCAACAGCAGCCTTTTAAACTCACCTGAGCTAACAGGTATGTGAGCTGGTTACTCTGCTGAGCTTAAAATTTCTTTTTTGGTTTGCTACAATGCCTTTTCTGAAACGTTGTCTCCCTCTGCTGGAACACTGACTTCTTTCATTTAATGCCTGCAGACTATAAAAGAGAAACCAACCCAAAAAGTTTGGTTGATTAGTCTGTGGCATTCTTTTAAACTGTTGCTTATGGCGGTCTCTGTGAGCTTCTCAGTGACATTCAGCCATCCAGGTATCCCGCCTGCAGTAGACGGAATGTGGCAATGGAACGCTGGCTGCGCGTGTCATAATAGGCTCTGAGCCTTTATATACCTGCGCACAGCAGCAGCCACCTTCAGTCTGCTGCTGGACAGCCAGCAGCAGCAGCAGCAGGAGAGGTAATTAATCAGCAACCCTCCTGCTAAGGGTAGACAGCTGCTCGTTCCACCCCCCCCCCCGCCTTAATTGGTTCTCCTCCCTTCCAACGGTGTTGAGGCGGGTGGGAACAGTCGGGGGTTGAGGGTACTGTGCTAAAAGAGGTGGAGTTATGCAGATCTAAAACGCGTGGATTGCAGCAGCAGCAAGCCGAAAAGTGCAGGCATGTGAGGGATCTAGAGGTTGACAGCATGTCTTCTTAACGGGAGTCCAGGTGGCCATCTCCACAAATGGACTTTTCAGAATCCTTGGGTGGCACCGTAGTCGGAAACCAATTCTGGTTATCGCTTCTCGGCCTTTTGGCTAAGATCAAGTGTAGTATCTGTTCTTATCAGTTTAATATCTGATACGTCCCCTATCTGGGGACCATATATTAAATGGATTTTTAGAACAGGGAGATGGAAAAAGAGCTTGCTCTGTCCACTCCACGCATTGACCTGGTATTGCAGTATCTCCAGGACCGGTGCACCCCTTCTTTAATGCAGTTTCTAAAATCAGAAAGAATTGAATTCAATGCTTTTTGTTCATTTTGCTTGTTTGTCGGATTTTGGGATGGACTCTTTGGCTTTGCTTTTCTTCTCCTCATTGGATTTTTCATGTTAAAAGTTGCAGAAGCCAGATGACAAGCTCATTTTGGTTCAACTTCAGCAACTGTGCATTGCATTGCCATGTAATGTAATGTAATGCAATGCTATCTATCTAGCTCTCCCTCTATACTTCCTTTTGGATAAACAGACATATTAGGCAAGCATTTTGGAGCTTTCACCTAAATAACTACAGGTGGTGAGATAAGCTGCACAATATAATTGACCTTTCAGTATATTGTTGCACACACACCATCTATTTAGCAAATGCCCTTGTTATCAACAGCAGCCTTTTAAACTCACCTGAGCTAACAGGTATGTGAGCTGGTTACTCTGCTGCGCTTAAAATTTCTTTTTTGGTTTGCTACAATGCCTTTTCTGAAACGTTGTCTCCCTCTGCTGGAACACTGACTTCTTTCATTTAATGCCTGCAGACTATAAAAGAGAAACCAACCCAAAAAGTTTGGTTGATTAGTCTGTGGCATTCTTTTAAACTGTTGCTTATGGCGGTCTCTGTGAGCTTCTCAGTGACATTCAGCCATCCAGGTATCCCGCCTGCAGTAGACGGAATGTGGCAATGGAACGCTGGCTGCGCGTGTCATAATAGGCTCTGAGCCTTTATATACCTGCGCACAGCAGCAGCCACCTTCAGTCTGCTGCTGGACAGCCAGCAGCAGCAGCAGCAGGAGAGGTAATTAATCAGCAACCCTCCTGCTAAGGGTAGACAGCTGCTCGTTCCACCCCCCCCCCGCCTTAATTGGTTCTCCTCCCTTCCAACGGTGTTGAGGCGGGTGGGAACAGCCGGGGGTTGAGGGTACTGTGCTAAAAGAGGTGGAGTTATGCAGATCTAAAACGCGTGGATTGCAGCAGCAGCAAGCCGAAAAGTGCAGGCATGTGAGGGATCTAGAGGTTGACAGCATGTCTTCTTAACGGGAGTCCAGGTGGCCATCTCCACAAATGGACTTTTCAGAATCCTTGGGTGGCACCGTAGTCGGAAACCAATTCTGGTTATCGCTTCTCGGCCTTTTGGCTAAGATCAAGTGTAGTATCTGTTCTTATCAGTTTAATATCTGATACGTCCCCTATCTGGGGACCATATATTAAATGGATTTTTAGAACAGGGAGATGGAAAAAGAGCTTGCTCTGTCCACTCCACGCATTGACCTGGTATTGCAGTATCTCCAGGACCGGTGCACCCCTTCTTTAATGCAGTTTCTAAAATCAGAAAGAATTGAATTCAATGCTTTTTGTTCATTTTGCTTGTTTGTCGGATTTTGGGATGGACTCTTTGGCTTTGCTTTTCTTCTCCTCATTGGATTTTTCATGTTAAAAGTTGCAGAAGCCAGATGACAAGCTCATTTTGGTTCAACTTCAGCAACTGTGCATTGCATTGCCATGTAATGTAATGTAATGCAATGCTATCTATCTAGCTCTCCCTCTATACTTCCTTTTGGATAAACAGACATATTAGGCAAGCATTTTGGAGCTTTCACCTAAATAACTACAGGTGGTGAGATAAGCTGCACAATATAATTGACCTTTCAGTATATTGTTGCACACACACCATCTATTTAGCAAATGCCCTTGTTATCAACAGCAGCCTTTTAAACTCACCTGAGCTAACAGGTATGTGAGCTGGTTACTCTGCTGCGCTTAAAATTTCTTTTTTGGTTTGCTACAATGCCTTTTCTGAAACGTTGTCTCCCTCTGCTGGAACACTGACTTCTTTCATTTAATGCCTGCAGACTATAAAAGAGAAACCAACCCAAAAAGTTTGGTTGATTAGTCTGTGGCATTCTTTTAAACTGTTGCTTATGGCGGTCTCTGTGAGCTTCTCAGTGACATTCAGCCATCCAGGTATCCCGCCTGCAGTAGACGGAATGTGGCAATGGAACGCTGGCTGCGCGTGTCATAATAGGCTCTGAGCCTTTATATACCTGCGCACAGCAGCAGCCACCTTCAGTCTGCTGCTGGACAGCCAGCAGCAGCAGCAGGAGAGGTAAGTAATCAGCAACCCTCCTGCTAAGGGTAGACAGCTGCTCGTTCCACCCCCCCCCCCCCCCGCCTTAATTGGTTCTCCTCCCTTCCAACGGTGTTGAGGCGGGTGGGAACAGCCGGGGGTTGAGGGTACTGTGCTAAAAGAGGTGGAGTTATGCAGATCTAAAACGCGTGGATTGCAGCAGCAGCAAGCCGAAAAGTGCAGGCATGTGAGGGATCTAGAGGTTGACAGCATGTCTTCTTAACTGGAGTCCAGGTGGCCATCTCCACAAATGGACTTTTCAGAATCCTTGGGTGGCACCGTAGTCGGAAACCAATTCTGGTTATCGCTTCTCGGCCTTTTGGCTAAGATCAAGTGTAGTATCTGTTCTTATCAGTTTAATATCTGATACGTCCCCTATCTGGGGACCATATATTAAATGGATTTTTAGAACAGGGAGATGGAAAAAGAGCTTGCTCTGTCCACTCCACGCATTGACCTGGTATTGCAGTATCTCCAGGACCGGTGCACCCCTTCTTTAATGCAGTTTCTAAAATCAGAAAGAATTGAATTCAATGCTTTTTGTTCATTTTGCTTGTTTGTCGGATTTTGGGATGGACTCTTTGGCTTTGCTTTTCTTCTCCTCATTGGATTTTTCATGTTAAAAGTTGCAGAAGCCAGATGACAAGCTCATTTTGGTTCAACTTCAGCAACTGTGCATTGCACTGCCATGTAATGTAATGTAATGCAATGCTATCTATCTAGCTCTCCCTCTATACTTCCTTTTGGATAAACAGACATATTAGGCAAGCATTTTGGAGCTTTCACCTAAATAACTACAGGTGGTGAGATAAGCTGCACAATATAATTGACCTTTCAGTATATTGTTGCACACACACCTTCTATTTAGCAAATGCCCTTGTTATCAACAGCAGCCTTTTAAACTCACCTGAGCTAACAGGTATGTGAGCTGGTTACTCTGCTGCGCTTAAAATTTCTTTTTTGGTTTGCTACAATGCCTTTTCTGAAACGTTGTCTCCCTCTGCTGGAACACTGACTTCTTTCATTTAATGCCTGCAGACTATAAAAGAGAAACCAACCCAAAAAGTTTGGTTGATTAGTCTGTGGCATTCTTTTAAACTGTTGCTTATGGCGGTCTCTGTGAGCTTCTCAGTGACATTCAGCCATCCAGGTATCCCGCCTGCAGTAGACGGAATGTGGCAATGGAACGCTGGCTGCGCGTGTCATAATAGGCTCTGAGCCTTTATATACCTGCGCACAGCAGCAGCCACCTTCAGTCTGCTGCTGGACAGCCAGCAGCAGCAGCAGCAGGAGAGGTAATTAATCAGCAACCCTCCTGCTAAGGGTAGACAGCTGCTCGTTCCACCCCCCCCCCCGCCTTAATTGGTTCTCCTCCCTTCCAACGGTGTTGAGGCGGGTGGGAACAGCCGGGGGTTGAGGGTACTGTGCTAAAAGAGGTGGAGTTATGCAGATCTAAAACGCGTGGATTGCAGCAGCAGCAAGCCGAAAAGTGCAGGCATGTGAGGGATCTAGAGGTTGACAGCATGTCTTCTTAACGGGAGTCCAGGTGGCCATCTCCACAAATGGACTTTTCAGAATCCTTGGGTGGCACCGTAGTCGGAAACCAATTCTGGTTATCACTTCTCGGCCTTTTGGCTAAGATCAAGTGTAGTATCTGTTCTTATCAGTTTAATATCTGATACGTCCCCTATCTGGGGACCATATATTAAATGGATTTTTAGAACAGGGAGATGGAAAAAGAGCTTGCTCTGTCCACTCCACGCATTGACCTGGTATTGCAGTATCTCCAGGACCGGTGCACCCCTTCTTTAATGCAGTTTCTAAAATCAGAAAGAATTGAATTCAATGCTTTTTGTTCATTTTGCTTGTTTGTCGGATTTTGGGATGGACTCTTTGGCTTTGCTTTTCTTCTCCTCATTGGATTTTTCATGTTAAAAGTTGCAGAAGCCAGATGACAAGCTCATTTTGGTTCAACTTCAGCAACTGTGCATTGCATTGCCATGTAATGTAATGTAATGCAATGCTATCTATCTAGCTCTCCCTCTATACTTCCTTTTGGATAAACAGACATATTAGGCAAGCATTTTGGAGCTTTCACCTAAATAACTACAGGTGGTGAGATAAGCTGCACAATATAATTGACCTTTCAGTATATTGTTGCACACACACCATCTATTTAGCAAATGCCCTTGTTATCAACAGCAGCCTTTTAAACTCACCTGAGCTAACAGGTATGTGAGCTGGTTACTCTGCTGCGCTTAAAATTTCTTTTTTGCTTTGCTACAATGCCTTTTCTGAAACGTTGTCTCCCTCTGCTGGAACACTGACTTCTTTCATTTAATGCCTGCAGACTATAAAAGAGAAACCAACCCAAAAAATTTGGTTGATTAGTCTGTGGCATTCTTTTAAACTGTTGCTTATGGCGGTCTCTGTGAGCTTCTCAGTGACATTCAGCCATCCAGGTATCCCGCCTGCAGTAGACGGAATGTGGCAATGGAACGCTGGCTGCGCGTGTCATAATAGGCTCTGAGCCTTTATATACCTGCGCACAGCAGCAGCCACCTTCAGTCTGCTGCTGGACAGCCAGCAGCAGCAGCAGCAGGAGAGGTAATTAATCAGCAACCCTCCTGCTAAGGGTAGACAGCTGCTCGTTCCACCCCCCCCCCGCCTTAATTGGTTCTCCTCCCTTCCAACGGTGTTGAGGCGGGTGGGAACAGCCGGGGGTTGAGGGTACTGTGCTAAAAGAGGTGGAGTTATGCAGATCTAAAACGCGTGGATTGCAGCAGCAGCAAGCCGAAAAGTGCAGGCATGTGAGGGATCTAGAGGTTGACAGCATGTCTTCTTAACGGGAGTCCAGGTGGCCATCTCCACAAATGGACTTTTCAGAATCCTTGGGTGGCACCGTAGTCGGAAACCAATTCTGGTTATCGCTTCTCGGCCTTTTGGCTAAGATCAAGTGAAGTATCTGTTCTTATCAGTTTAATATCTGATACGTCCCCTATCTGGGGACCATATATTAAATGAATTTTTAGAACAAGGAGATGGAAAAAGAGCTTGCTCTGTCCACTCCACGCATTGACCTGGTATTGCAGTATCTCCAGGACCGGTGCACCCCTTCTTTAATGCAGTTTCTAAAATCAGAAAGAATTGAATTCAATGCTTTTTGTTCATTTTGCTTGTTTGTCGGATTTTGGGATGGACTCTTTGGCTTTGCTTTTCTTCTCCTCATTGGATTTTTCATGTTAAAAGTTGCAGAAGCCAGATGACAAGCTCATTTTGGTTCAACTTCAGCAACTGTGCATTGCATTGCCATGTAATGTAATGTAATGCAATGCTATCTATCTAGCTCTCCCTCTATACTTCCTTTTGGATAAACAGACATATTAGGCAAGCATTTTGGAGCTTTCACCTAAATAACTACAGGTGGTGAGATAAGCTGCACAATATAATTGACCTTTCAGTATATTGTTGCACACACACCATCTATTTAGCAAATGCCCTTGTTATCAACAGCAGCCTTTTAAACTCACCTGAGCTAACAGGTATGTGAGCTGGTTACTCTGCTGCGCTTAAAATTTCTTTTTTGGTTTGCTACAATGCCTTTTCTGAAACGTTGTCTCCCTCTGCTGGAACACTGACTTCTTTCATTTAATGCCTGCAGACTATAAAAGAGAAACCAACCCAAAAAGTTTGGTTAATTAGTCTGTGGCATTCTTTTAAACTGTTGCTTATGGCGGTCTCTGTGAGCTTCTCAGTGACATTCAGCCATCCAGGTATCCCGCCTGCAGTAGACGGAATGTGGCAATGGAGCGCTGGCTGCGCGTGTCATAATAGGCTCTGAGCCTTTATATACCTGCGCACAGCAGCAGCCACCTTCAGTCTGCTGCTGGACAGCCAGCAGCAGCAGCAGCAGGAGAGGTAATTAATCAGCAACCCTCCTGCTAAGGGTAGACAGCTGCTCGTTCCACCCCCCCCCCCGCCTTAATTGGTTCTCCTCCCTTCCAACGGTGTTGAGGCGGGTGGGAACAGCCGGGGGTTGAGGGTACTGTGCTAAAAGAGGTGGAGTTATGCAGATCTAAAACGCGTGGATTGCAGCAGCAGCAAGCCGAAAAGTGCAGGCATGTGAGGGATCTAGAGGTTGACAGCATGTCTTCTTAACGGGAGTCCAGGTGGCCATCTCCACAAATGGACTTTTCAGAATCCTTGGGTGGCACCGTAGTCGGAAACCAATTCTGGTTATCGCTTCTCGGCCTTTTGGCTAAGATCAAGTGTAGTATCTGTTCTTATCAGTTTAATATCTGATACGTCCCCTATCTGGGGACCATATATTAAATGGATTTTTAGAACAGGGAGATGGAAAAAGAGCTTGCTCTGTCCACTCCACGCATTGACCTGGTATTGCAGTATCTCCAGGACCGGTGCACCCCTTCTTTAATGCAGTTTCTAAAATCAGAAAGAATTGAATTCAATGCTTTTTGTTCATTTTGCTTGTTTGTCGGATTTTGGGATGGACTCTTTGGCTTTGCTTTTCTTCTCCTCATTGGATTTTTCATGTTAAAAGTTGCAGAAGCCAGATGACAAGCTCATTTTGGTTCAACTTCAGCAACTGTGCATTGCATTGCCATGTAATGTAATGTAATGCAATGCTATCTATCTAGCTCTCCCTCTATACTTCCTTTTGGATAAACAGACATATTAGGCAAGCATTTTGGAGCTTTCACCTAAATAACTACAGGTGGTGAGATAAGCTGCACAATATAATTGACCTTTCAGTATATTGTTGCACACACACCATCTATTTAGCAAATGCCCTTGTTATCAACAGCAGCCTTTTAAACTCACCTGAGCTAACAGGTATGTGAGCTGGTTACTCTGCTGCGCTTAAAATTTCTTTTTTGGTTTGCTACAATGCCTTTTCTGAAACGTTGTCTCCCTCTGCTGGAACACTGACTTCTTTCATTTAATGCCTGCAGACTATAAAAGAGAAACCAACCCAAAAAGTTTGGTTGATTAGTCTGTGGCATTCTTTTAAACTTTTGCTTATGGCGGTCTCTGTGAGCTTCTCAGTGACATTCAGCCATCCAGGTATCCCGCCTGCAGTAGACGGAATGTGGCAATGGAACGTTGGCTGCGCGTGTCATAATAGGCTCTGAGCCTTTATATACCTGCGCACAGCAGCAGCCACCTTCAGTCTGCTGCTGGACAGCCAGCAGCAGCAGCAGCAGGAGAGGTAATTAATCAGCAACCCTCCTGCTAAGGGTAGACAGCTGCTCGTTCCACCCCCCCCCCCGCCTTAATTGGTTCTCCTCCCTTCCAACGGTGTTGAGGCGGGTGGGAACAGCCGGGGGTTGAGGGTACTGTGCTAAAAGAGGTGGAGTTATGCAGATCTAAAACGTGTGGATTGCAGCAGCAGCAAGCCGAAAAGTGCAGGCATGTGAGGGATCTAGAGGTTGACAGCATGTCTTCTTAACGGGAGTCCATGTGGCCATCTCCACAAATGGACTTTTCAGAATCCTTGGGTGGCACCGTAGTCGGAAACCAATTCTGGTTATCGCTTCTCGGCCTTTTGGCTAAGATCAAGTGTAGTATCTGTTCTTATCAGTTTAATATCTGATACGTCCCCTATCTGGGGACCATATATTAAATGGATTTTTAGAACAGGGAGATGGAAAAAGAGCTTGCTCTGTCCACTCCACGCATTGACCTGGTATTGCAGTATCTCCAGGACCGGTGCACCCCTTCTTTAATGCAGTTTCTAAAATCAGAAAGAATTGAATTCAATGCTTTTTGTTCATTTTGCTTGTTTGTTGGATTTTGGGATGGACTCTTTGGCTTTGCTTTTCTTCTCCTCATTGGATTTTTCATGTTAAAAGTTGCAGAAGCCAGATGACAAGCTCATTTTGGTTCAACTTCAGCAACTGTGCATTGCATTGCCATGTAATGTAATGTAATGCAATGCTATCTATCTAGCTCTCCCTCTATACTTCCTTTTGGATAAACAGACATATTAGGCAAGCATTTTGGAGCTTTCACCTAAATAACTACAGGTGGTGAGATAAGCTGCACAATATAATTGACCTTTCAGTATATTGTTGCACACACACCATCTATTTAGCAAATGCCCTTGTTATCAACAGCAGCCTTTTAAACTCACCTGAGCTAACAGGTATGTGAGCTGGTTACTCTGCTGCGCTTAAAATTTCTTTTTTGGTTTGCTACAATGCCTTTTCTGAAACGTTGTCTCCCTCTGCTGGAACACTGACTTCTTTCATTTAATGCCTGCAGACTATAAAAGAGAAACCAACCCAAAAAGTTTGGTTGATTAGTCTGTGGCATTCTTTTAAACTGTTGCTTATGGCGGTCTCTGTGAGCTTCTCAGTGACATTCAGCCATCCAGGTATCCCGCCTGCAGTAGACGGAATGTGGCAATGGAACGCTGGCTGCGCGTGTCATAATAGGCTCTGAGCCTTTATATACCTGCGCACAGCAGCAGCCACCTTCAGTCTGCTGCTGGACAGCCAGCAGCAGCAGCAGCAGGAGAGGTAATTAATCAGCAACCCTCCTGCTAAGGGTAGACAGCTGCTCGTTCCACCCCCCCCCCGCCTTAATTGGTTCTCCTCCCTTCCAACGGTGTTGAGGCGGGTGGGAACAGCCGGGGGTTGAGGGTACTGTGCTAAAAGAGGTGGAGTTATGCAGATCTAAAACGCGTGGATTGCAGCAGCAGCAAGCCGAAAAGTGCAGGCATGTGAGGGATCTAGAGGTTGACAGCATGTCTTCTTAACGGGAGTCCAGGTGGCCATCTCCACAAATGGACTTTTCAGAATCCTTGGGTGGCACCGTAGTCGGAAACCAATTCTGGTTATCGCTTCTCGGCCTTTTGGCTAAGATCAAGTGTAGTATCTGTTCTTATCAGTTTAATATCTGATACGTCCCCTATCTGGGGACCATATATTAAATGGATTTTTAGAACAGGGAGATGGAAAAAGAGCTTGCTCTGTCCACTCCACGCATTGACCTGGTATTGCAGTATCTCCAGGACCGGTGCACCCCTTCTTTAATGCAGTTTCTAAAATCAGAAAGAATTGAATTCAATGCTTTTTGTTCATTTTGCTTGTTTGTCGGATTTTGGGATGGACTCTTTGGCTTTGCTTTTCTTCTCCTTATTGGATTTTTCATGTTAAAAGTTGCAGAAGCCAGATGACAAGCTCATTTTGGTTCAACTTCAGTAACTGTGCATTGCATTGCCATGTAATGTAATGTAATGCAATGCTATCTATCTAGCTCTCCCTCTATACTTCCTTTTGGATAAACAGACATATTAGGCAAGCATTTTGGAGCTTTCACCTAAATAACTACAGGTGGTGAGATAAGCTGCACAATATAATTGACCTTTCAGTATATTGTTGCACACACACCATCTATTTAGCAAATGCCCTTGTTATCAACAGCAGCCTTTTAAACTCACCTGAGCTAACAGGTATGTGAGCTGGTTACTCTGCTGCGCTTAAAATTTCTTTTTTGGTTTGCTACAATGCCTTTTCTGAAACGTTGTCTCCCTCTGCTGGAACACTGACTTCTTTCATTTAATGCCTGCAGACTATAAAAGAGAAACCAACCCAAAAAGTTTGGTTGATTAGTCTGTGGCATTCTTTTAAACTGTTGCTTATGGCGGTCTCTGTGAGCTTCTCAGTGACATTCAGCCATCCAGGTATCCCGCCTGCAGTAGACGGAATGTGGCAATGGAACGCTGGCTGCGCGTGTCATAATAGGCTCTGAGCCTTTATATACCTGCGCACAGCAGCAGCCACCTTCAGTCTGCTGCTGGACAGCCAGCAGCAGCAGCAGCAGGAGAGGTAATTAATCAGCAACCCTCCTGCTAAGGGTAGACAGCTGCTCGTTCCACCCCCCCCCCCGCCTTAATTGGTTCTCCTCCCTTCCAACGGTGTTGAGGCGGGTGGGAACAGCCGGGGGTTGACGGTACTGTGCTAAAAGAGGTGGAGTTATGCAGATCTAAAACGCGTGGATTGCAGCAGCAGCAAGCCGAAAAGTGCAGGCATGTGAGGGATCTAGAGGTTGACAGCATGTCTTCTTAACGGGAGTCCAGGAGGCCATCTCCACAAATGGACTTTTCAGAATCCTTGGGTGGCACCGTAGTCGGAAACCAATTCTGGTTATCGCTTCTCGGCCTTTTGGCTAAGATCAAGTGTAGTATCTGTTCTTATCAGTTTAATATCTGATACGTCCCCTATCTGGGGACCATATATTAAATGGATTTTTAGAACAGGGAGATGGAAAAAGAGCTTGCTCTGTCCACTCCACGCATTGACCTGGTATTGCAGTATCTCCAGGACCGGTGCACCCCTTCTTTAATGCAGTTTCTAAAATCAGAAAGAATTGAATTCAATGCTTTTTGTTCATTTTGCTTGTTTGTCGGATTTTGGGATGGACTCTTTGGCTTTGCTTTTCTTCTCCTCATTGGATTTTTCATGTTAAAAGTTGCAGAAGCCAGATGACAAGCTCATTTTGGTTCAACTTCAGCAACTGTGCATTGCATTGCCATGTAATGTAATGTAATGCAATCCTATCTATCTAGCTCTCCCTCTATACTTCCTTTTGGATAAACAGACATATTAGGCAAGCATTTTGGAGCTTTCACCTAAATAACTACAGGTGGTGAGATAAGCTGCACAATATAATTGACCTTTCAGTATATTGTTGCACACACACCATCTATTTAGCAAATGCCCTTGTTATCAACAGCAGCCTTTTAAACTCACCTGAGCTAACAGGTATGTGAGCTGGTTACTCTGCTGCGCTTAAAATTTCTTTTTTGGTTTGCTACAATGCCTTTTCTGAAACGTTGTCTCCCTCTGCTGGAACACTGACTTCTTTCATTTAAAGCCTGCAGACTATAAAAGAGAAACCAACCCAAAAAGTTTGGTTGATTAGTCTGTGGCATTCTTTTAAACTGTTGCTTATGGCGGTCTCTGTGAGCTTCTCAGTGACATTCAGCCATCCAGGTATCCCGCCTGCAGTAGACGGAATGTGGCAATGGAACGCTGGCTGCGCGTGTCATAATAGGCTCTGAGCCTTTATATACCTGCGCACAGCAGCAGCCACCTTCAGTCTGCTGCTGGACAGCCAGCAGCAGCAGCAGGAGAGGTAATTAATCAGCAACCCTCCTGCTAAGGGTAGACAGCTGCTCGTTCCACCCCCCCCCCCGCCTTAATTGGTTCTCCTCCCTTCCAACGGTGTTGAGGCGGGTGGGAACAGCCGGGGGTTGAGGGTACTGTGCTAAAAGAGGTGGAGTTATGCAGATCTAAAACGCGTGGATTGCAGCAGCAGCAAGCCGAAAAGTGCAGGCATGTGAGGGATCTAGAGGTTGACAGCATGTCTTCTTAACGGGAGTCCAGGTGGCCATCTCCACAAATGGACTTTTCAGAATCCTTGGGTGGCACCGTAGTCGGAAACCAATTCTGGTTATTGCTTCTCGGCCTTTTGGCTAAGATCAAGTGTAGTATCTGTTCTTATCAGTTTAATATCTGATACGTCCCCTATCTGGGGACCATATATTAAATGGATTTTTAGAACAGGGAGATGGAAAAAGAGCTTGCTCTGTCCACTCCACGCATTGACCTGGTATTGCAGTATCTCCAGGACCGGTGCACCCCTTCTTTAATGCAGTTTCTAAAATCAGAAAGAATTGAATTCAATGCTTTTTGTTCATTTTGCTTGTTTGTCGGATTTTGGGATGGACTCTTTGGCTTTGCTTTTCTTCTCCTCATTGGATTTTTCATGTTAAAAGTTGCAGAAGCCAGATGACAAGCTCATTTTGGTTCAACTTCAGCAACTGTGCATTGCATTGCCATGTAATGTAATGTAATGCAATGCTATCTATCTAGCTCTCCCTCTATACTTCCTTTTGGATAAACAGACATATTAGGCAAGCATTTTGGAGCTTTCACCTAAATAACTACAGGTGGTGAGATAAGCTGCACAATATAATTGACCTTTCAGTATATTGTTGCACACACACCATCTATTTAGCAAATGCCCTTGTTATCAACAGCAGCCTTTTAAACTCACCTGAGCTAACAGGTATGTGAGCTGGTTACTCTGCTGCGCTTAAAATTTCTTTTTTGGTTTGCTACAATGCCTTTTCTGAAACGTTGTCTCCCTCTGCTGGAACACTGACTTCTTTCATTTAATGCCTGCAGACTATAAAAGAGAAACCAACCCAAAAAGTTTGGTTGATTAGTCTGTGGCATTCTTTTAAACTGTTGCTTATGGCGGTCTCTGTGAGCTTCTCAGTGACATTCAGCCATCCAGGTATCCCGCCTGCAGTAGACGGAATGTGGCAATGGAACGCTGGCTGCGCGTGTCATAATAGGCTCTGAGCCTTTATATACCTGCGCACAGCAGCAGCCACCTTCAGTCTGCTGCTGGACAGCCAGCAGCAGCAGCAGCAGGAGAGGTAATTAATCAGCAACCCTCCTGCTAAGGGTAGACAGCTGCTCGTTCCACCCCCCCCCCGCCTTAATTGGTTCTCCTCCCTTCCAACGGTGTTGAGGCGGGTGGGAACAGCCGGGGGTTGAGGGTACTGTGCTAAAAGAGGTGGAGTTATGCAGATCTAAAACGCGTGGATTGCAGCAGCAGCAAGCCGAAAAGTGCAGGCATGTGAGGGATCTAGAGGTTGACAGCATGTCTTCTTAACGGGAGTCCAGGAGGCCATCTCCACAAATGGACTTTTCAGAATCCTTGGGTGGCACCGTAGTCGGAAACCAATTCTGGTTATCGCTTCTCGGCCTTTTGGCTAAGATCAAGTGTAGTATCTGTTCTTATCAGTTTAATATCTGATACGTCCCCTATCTGGGGACCATATATTAAATGGATTTTTAGAACAGGGAGATGGAAAAAGAGCTTGCTCTGTCCACTCCACGCATTGACCTGGTATTGCAGTATCTCCAGGACCGGTGCACCCCTTCTTTAATGCAGTTTCTAAAATCAGAAAGAATTGAATTCAATGCTTTTTGTTCATTTTGCTTGTTTGTCGGATTTTGGGATGGACTCTTTGGCTTTGCTTTTCTTCTCCTCATTGGATTTTTCATGTTAAAAGTTGCAGAAGCCAGATGACAAGCTCATTTTGGTTCAACTTCAGCAACTGTGCATTGCATTGCCATGTAATGTAATGTAATGCAATGCTATCTATCTAGCTCTCCCTCTATACTTCCTTTTGGATAAACAGACATATTAGGCAAGCATTTTGGAGCTTTCACCTAAATAACTACAGGTGGTGAGATAAGCTGCACAATATAATTGACCTTTCAGTATATTGTTGCACACACACCATCTATTTAGCAAATGCCCTTGTTATCAACAGCAGCCTTTTAAACTCACCTGAGCTAACAGGTATGTGAGCTGGTTACTCTGCTGCGCTTAAAATTTCTTTTTTGGTTTGCTACAATGCCTTTTCTGAAACGTTGTCTCCCTCTGCTGGAACACTGACTTCTTTCATTTAATGCCTGCAGACTATAAAAGAGAAACCAACCCAAAAAGTTTGGTTGATTAGTCTGTGGCATTCTTTTAAACTGTTGCTTATGGCGGTCTCTGTGAGCTTCTCAGTGACATTCAGCCATCCAGGTATCCCGCCTGCAGTAGACGGAATGTGGCAATGGAACGCTGGCTGCGCGTGTCATAATAGGCTCTGAGCCTTTATATACCTGCGCACAGCAGCAGCCACCTTCAGTCTGCTGCTGGACAGCCAGCAGCAGCAGCAGGAGAGGTAATTAATCAGCAACCCTCCTGCTAAGGGTAGACAGCTGCTCGTTCCACCCCCCCCCCGCCTTAATTGGTTCTCCTCCCTTCCAACGGTGTTGAGGCGGGTGGGAACAGCCGGGGGTTGAGGGTACTGTGCTAAAAGAGGTGGAGTTATGCAGATCTAAAACGCGTGGATTGCAGCAGCAGCAAGCCGAAAAGTGCAGGCATGTGAGGGATCTAGAGGTTGACAGCATGTCTTCTTAACGGGAGTCCAGGTGGCCATCTCCACAAATGGACTTTTCAGAATCCTTGGGTGGCACCGTAGTCGGAAACCAATTCTGGTTATTGCTTCTCGGCCTTTTGGCTAAGATCAAGTGTAGTATCTGTTCTTATCAGTTTAATATCTGATACGTCCCCTATCTGGGGACCATATATTAAATGGATTTTTAGAACAGGGAGATGGAAAAAGAGCTTGCTCTGTCCACTCCACGCATTGACCTGGTATTGCAGTATCTCCAGGACCGGTGCACCCCTTCTTTAATGCAGTTTCTAAAATCAGAAAGAATTGAATTCAATGCTTTTTGTTCATTTTGCTTGTTTGTCGGATTTTGGGATGGACTCTTTGGCTTTGCTTTTCTTCTCCTCATTGGATTTTTCATGTTAAAAGTTGCAGAAGCCAGATGACAAGCTCATTTTGGTTCAACTTCAGCAACTGTGCATTGCATTGCCATGTAATGTAATGTAATGCAATGCTATCTATCTAGCTCTCCCTCTATACTTCCTTTTGGATAAACAGACATATTAGGCAAGCATTTTGGAGCTTTCACCTAAATAACTACAGGTGGTGAGATAAGCTGCACAATATAATTGACCTTTCAGTATATTGTTGCACACACACCATCTATTTAGCAAATGCCCTTGTTATCAACAGCAGCCTTTTAAACTCACCTGAGCTAACAGGTATGTGAGCTGGTTACTCTGCTGCGCTTAAAATTTCTTTTTTGGTTTGCTACAATGCCTTTTCTGAAACGTTGTCTCCCTCTGCTGGAACACTGACTTCTTTCATTTAATGCCTGCAGACTATAAAAGAGAAACCAACCCAAAAAGTTTGGTTGATTAGTCTGTGGCATTCTTTTAAACTGTTGCTTATGGCGGTCTCTGTGAGCTTCTCAGTGACATTCAGCCATCCAGGTATCCCGCCTGCAGTAGACGGAATGTGGCAATGGAACGCTGGCTGCGCGTGTCATAATAGGCTCTGAGCCTTTATATACCTGCGCACAGCAGCAGCCACCTTCAGTCTGCTGCTGGACAGCCAGCAGCAGCAGCAGGAGAGGTAATTAATCAGCAACCCTCCTGCTAAGGGTAGACAGCTGCTCGTTCCACCCCCCCCCCCCCCGCCTTAATTGGTTCTCCTCCCTTCCAACGGTGTTGAGGCGGGTGGGAACAGCCGGGGGTTGAGGGTACTGTGCTAAAAGAGGTGGAGTTATGCAGATCTAAAACGCGTGGATTGCAGCAGCAGCAAGCCGAAAAGTGCAGGCATGTGAGGGATCTAGAGGTTGACAGCATGTCTTCTTAACGGGAGTCCAGGTGGCCATCTCCACAAATGGACTTTTCAGAATCCTTGGGTGGCACCGTAGTCGGAAACCAATTCTGGTTATCGCTTCTCGGCCTTTTGGCTAAGATCAAGTGTAGTATCTGTTCTTATCAGTTTAATATCTGATACGTCCCCTCTCTGGGGACCATATATTAAATGGATTTTTAGAACAGGGAGATGGAAAAAGAGCTTGCTCTGTCCACTCCACGCATTGACCTGGTATTGCAGTATCTCCAGGACCGGTGCACCCCTTCTTTAATGCAGTTTCTAAAATCAGAAAGAATTGAATTCAATGCTTTTTGTTCATTTTGCTTGTTTGTCGGATTTTGGGATGGACTCTTTGGCTTTGCTTTTCTTCTCCTCATTGGATTTTTCATGTTAAAAGTTGCAGAAGCCAGATGACAAGCTCATTTTGGTTCAACTTCAGCAACTGTGCATTGCATTGCCATGTAATGTAATGTAATGCAATGCTATCTATCTAGCTCTCCCTCTATACTTCCTTTTGGATAAACAGACATATTAGGCAAGCATTTTGGAGCTTTCACCTAAATAACTACAGGTGGTGAGATAAGCTGCACAATATAATTGACCTTTCAGTATATTGTTGCACACACACCATCTATTTAGCAAATGCCCTTGTTATCAACAGCAGCCTTTTAAACTCACCTGAGCTAACAGGTATGTGAGCTGGTTACTCTGCTGCGCTTAAAATTTCTTTTTTGGTTTGCTACAATGCCTTTTCTGAAACGTTGTCTCCCTCTGCTGGAACACTGACTTCTTTCATTTAATGCCTGCAGACTATAAAAGAGAAACCAACCCAAAAAGTTTGGTTGATTAGTCTGTGGCATTCTTTTAAACTGTTGCTTATGGCGGTCTCTGTGAGCTTCTCAGTGACATTCAGCCATCCAGGTATCCCGCCTGCAGTAGACGGAATGTGGCAATGGAACGCTGGCTGCGCGTGTCATAATAGGCTCTGAGCCTTTATATACCTGCGCACAGCAGCAGCCACCTTCAGTCTGCTGCTGGACAGCCAGCAGCAGCAGCAGGAGAGGTAATTAATCAGCAACCCTCCTGCTAAGGGTAGACAGCTGCTCGTTCTACCCCCCCCCCCCCCCGCCTTAATTGGTTCTCCTCCCTTCCAACGGTGTTGAGGCGGGTGGGAACAGCCGGGGGTTGAGGGTACTGTGCTAAAAGAGGTGGAGTTATGCAGATCTAAAACGCGTGGATTGCAGCAGCAGCAAGCCGAAAAGTGCAGGCATGTGAGGGATCTAGAGGTTGACAGCATGTCTTCTTAACGGGAGTCCAGGAGGCCATCTCCACAAATGGACTTTTCAGAATCCTTGGGTGGCACCGTAGTCGGAAACCAATTCTGGTTATCGCTTCTCGGCCTTTTGGCTAAGATCAAGTGTAGTATCT
Source organism: Phyllobates terribilis (assembly GCF_046119375.1). Lineage (NCBI taxonomy): Eukaryota > Metazoa > Chordata > Amphibia > Anura > Dendrobatidae > Phyllobates > Phyllobates terribilis. Next base: position 7,085,164 of record NW_027362800.1, on the reverse strand, counting down.
GTTCTTATCAGTTTAATATCTGATACGTCCCCTATCTGGGGACCATATATTAAATGGATTTTTAGAACAGGGAGATGGAAAAAGAGCTTGCTCTGTCCACTCCACGCATTGACCTGGTATTGCAGTATCTCCAGGACCGGTGCACCCCTTCTTTAATGCAGTTTCTAAAATCAGAAAGAATTGAATTCAATGCTTTTTGTTCATTTTGCTTGTTTGTCGGATTTTGGGATGGACTCTTTGGCTTTGCTTTTCTTCTCCTCATTGGATTTTTCATGTTAAAAGTTGCAGAAGCCAGATGACAAGCTCATTTTGGTTCAACTTCAGCAACTGTGCATTGCATTGCCATGTAATGTAATGTAATGCAATGCTATCTATCTAGCTCTCCCTCTATACTTCCTTTTGGATAAACAGACATATTAGGCAAGCATTTTGGAGCTTTCACCTAAATAACTACAGGTGGTGAGATAAGCTGCACAATATAATTGACCTTTCAGTATATTGTTGCACACACACCATCTATTTAGCAAATGCCCTTGTTATCAACAGCAGCCTTTTAAACTCACCTGAGCTAACAGGTATGTGAGCTGGTTACTCTGCTGCGCTTAAAATTTCTTTTTTGGTTTGCTACAATGCCTTTTCTGAAACGTTGTCTCCCTCTGCTGGAACACTGACTTCTTTCATTTAATGCCTGCAGACTATAAAAGAGAAACCAACCCAAAAAGTTTGGTTGATTAGTCTGTGGCATTCTTTTAAACTGTTGCTTATGGCGGTCTCTGTGAGCTTCTCAGTGACATTCAGCCATCCAGGTATCCCGCCTGCAGTAGACGGAATGTGGCAATGGAACGCTGGCTGCGCGTGTCATAATAGGCTCTGAGCCTTTATATACCTGCGCACAGCAGCAGCCACCTTCAGTCTGCTGCTGGACAGCCAGCAGCAGCAGCAGCAGGAGAGGTAATTAATCAGCAACCCTCCTGCTAAGGGTAGACAGCTGCTCGTTCCACCCCCCCCCCGCCTTAATTGGTTCTCCTCCCTTCCAACGGTGTTGAGGCGGGTGGGAACAGCCGGGGGTTGAGGGTACTGTGCTAAAAGAGGTGGAGTTATGCAGATCTAAAACGCGTGGATTGCAGCAGCAGCAAGCCGAAAAGTGCAGGCATGTGAGGGATCTAGAGGTTGACAGCATGTCTTCTTAACGGGAGTCCAGGAGGCCATCTCCACAAATGGACTTTTCAGAATCCTTGGGTGGCACCGTAGTCGGAAACCAATTCTGGTTATCGCTTCTCGGCCTTTTGGCTAAGATCAAGTGTAGTATCTGTTCTTATCAGTTTAATATCTGATACGTCCCCTATCTGGGGACCATATATTAAATGGATTTTTAGAACAGGGAGATGGAAAAAGAGCTTGCTCTGTCCACTCCACGCATTGACCTGGTATTGCAGTATCTCCAGGACCGGTGCACCCCTTCTTTAATGCAGTTTCTAAAATCAGAAAGAATTGAATTCAATGCTTTTTGTTCATTTTGCTTGTTTGTCGGATTTTGGGATGGACTCTTTGGCTTTGCTTTTCTTCTCCTCATTGGATTTTTCATGTTAAAAGTTGCAGAAGCCAGATGACAAGCTCATTTTGGTTCAACTTCAGCAACTGTGCATTGCATTGCCATGTAATGTAATGTAATGCAATGCTATCTATCTAGCTCTCCCTCTATACTTCCTTTTGGATAAACAGACATATTAGGCAAGCATTTTGGAGCTTTCACCTAAATAACTACAGGTGGTGAGATAAGCTGCACAATATAATTGACCTTTCAGTATATTGTTGCACACACACCATCTATTTAGCAAATGCCCTTGTTATCAACAGCAGCCTTTTAAACTCACCTGAGCTAACAGGTATGTGAGCTGGTTACTCTGCTGCGCTTAAAATTTCTTTTTTGGTTTGCTACAATGCCTTTTCTGAAACGTTGTCTCCCTCTGCTGGAACACTGACTTCTTTCATTTAATGCCTGCAGACTATAAAAGAGAAACCAACCCAAAAAGTTTGGTTGATTAGTCTGTGGCATTCTTTTAAACTGTTGCTTATGGCGGTCTCTGTGAGCTTCTCAGTGACATTCAGCCATCCAGGTATCCCGCCTGCAGTAGACGGAATGTGGCAATGGAACGCTGGCTGCGCGTGTCATAATAGGCTCTGAGCCTTTATATACCTGCGCACAGCAGCAGCCACCTTCAGTCTGCTGCTGGACAGCCAGCAGCAGCAGCAGGAGAGGTAATTAATCAGCAACCCTCCTGCTAAGGGTAGACAGCTGCTCGTTCCACCGCCCCCCCCGCCTTAATTGGTTCTCCTCCCTTCCAACGGTGTTGAGGCGGGTGGGAACAGCCGGGGGTTGAGGGTACTGTGCTAAAAGAGGTGGAGTTATGCAGATCTAAAACGCGTGGATTGCAGCAGCAGCAAGCCGAAAAGTGCAGGCATGTGAGGGATCTAGAGGTTGACAGCATGTCTTCTTAACGGGAGTCCAGGTGGCCATCTCCACAAATGGACTTTTCAGAATCCTTGGGTGGCACCGTAGTCGGAAACCAATTCTGGTTATCGCTTCTCGGCCTTTTGGCTAAGATCAAGTGTAGTATCTGTTCTTATCAGTTTAATATCTGATACGTCCCCTATCTGGGGACCATATATTAAATGGATTTTTAGAACAGGGAGATGGAAAAAGAGCTTGCTCTGTCCACTCCACGCATTGACCTGGTATTGCAGTATCTCCAGGACCGGTGCACCCCTTCTTTAATGCAGTTTCTAAAATCAGAAAGAATTGAATTCAATGCTTTTTGTTCATTTTGCTTGTTTGTCGGATTTTGGGATGGACTCTTTGGCTTTGCTTTTCTTCTCCTCATTGGATTTTTCATGTTAAAAGTTGCAGAAGCCAGATGACAAGCTCATTTTGGTTCAACTTCAGCAACTGTGCATTGCATTGCCATGTAATGTAATGTAATGCAATGCTATCTATCTAGCTCTCCCTCTATACTTCCTTTTGGATAAACAGACATATTAGGCAAGCATTTTGGAGCTTTCACCTAAATAACTACAGGTGGTGAGATAAGCTGCACAATATAATTGACCTTTCAGTATATTGTTGCACACACACCATCTATTTAGCAAATGCCCTTGTTATCAACAGCAGCCTTTTAAACTCACCTGAGCTAACAGGTATGTGAGCTGGTTACTCTGCTGCGCTTAAAATTTCTTTTTTGGTTTGCTACAATGCCTTTTCTGAAACGTTGTCTCCCTCTGCTGGAACACTGACTTCTTTCATTTAATGCCTGCAGACTATAAAAGAGAAACCAACCCAAAAAGTTTGGTTGATTAGTCTGTGGCATTCTTTTAAACTGTTGCTTATGGCGGTGTCTGTGAGCTTCTCAGTGACATTCAGCCATCCAGGTATCCCGCCTGCAGTAGACGGAATGTGGCAATGGAACGCTGGCTGCGCGTGTCATAATAGGCTCTGAGCCTTTATATACCTGCGCACAGCAGCAGCCACCTTCAGTCTGCTGCTGGACAGCCAGCAGCAGCAGCAGCAGGAGAGGTAATTAATCAGCAACCCTCCTGCTAAGGGTAGACAGCTGCTCGTTCCACCCCCCCCCCGCCTTAATTGGTTCTCCTCCCTTCCAACGGTGTTGAGGCGGGTGGGAACAGCCGGGGGTTGAGGGTACTGTGCTAAAAGAGGTGGAGTTATGCAGATCTAAAACGCGTGGATTGCAGCAGCAGCAAGCCGAAAAGTGCAGGCATGTGAGGGATCTAGAGGTTGACAGCATGTCTTCTTAACGGGAGTCCAGGTGGCCATCTCCACAAATGGACTTTTCAGAATCCTTGGGTGGCACCGTAGTCGGAAACCAATTCTGGTTATCGCTTCTCGGCCTTTTGGCTAAGATCAAGTGTAGTATCTGTTCTTATCAGTTTAATATCTGATACGTCCCCTATCTGGGGACCATATATTAAATGGATTTTTAGAACAGGGAGATGGAAAAAGAGCTTGCTCTGTCCACTCCACGCATTGACCTGGTATTGCAGTATCTCCAGGACCGGTGCACCCCTTCTTTAATGCAGTTTCTAAAATCAGAAAGAATTGAATTCAATGCTTTTTGTTCATTTTGCTTGTTTGTCGGATTTTGGGATGGACTCTTTGGCTTTGCTTTTCTTCTCCTCATTGGATTTTTCATGTTAAAAGTTGCAGAAGCCAGATGACAAGCTCATTTTGGTTCAACTTCAGCAACTGTGCATTGCATTGCCATGTAATGTAATGTAATGCAATGCTATCTATCTAGCTCTCCCTCTATACTTCCTTTTGGATAAACAGACATATTAGGCAAGCATTTTGGAGCTTTCACCTAAATAACTACAGGTGGTGAGATAAGCTGCACAATATAATTGACCTTTCAGTATATTGTTGCACACACACCATCTATTTAGCAAATGCCCTTGTTATCAACAGCAGCCTTTTAAACTCACCTGAGCTAACAGGTATGTGAGCTGGTTACTCTGCTGCGCTTAAAATTTCTTTTTTGGTTTGCTACAATGCCTTTTCTGAAACGTTGTCTCCCTCTGCTGGAACACTGACTTCTTTCATTTAATGCCTGCAGACTATAAAAGAGAAACCAACCCAAAAAGTTTGGTTGATTAGTCTGTGGCATTCTTTTAAACTGTTGCTTATGGCGGTGTCTGTGAGCTTCTCAGTGACATTCAGCCATCCAGGTATCCCGCCTGCAGTAGACGGAATGTGGCAATGGAACGCTGGCTGCGCGTGTCATAATAGGCTCTGAGCCTTTATATACCTGCGCACAGCAGCAGCCACCTTCAGTCTGCTGCTGGACAGCCAGCAGCAGCAGCAGCAGGAGAGGTAATTAATCAGCAACCCTCCTGCTAAGGGTAGACAGCTGCTCGTTCCACCCCCCCCCCGCCTTAATTGGTTCTCCTCCCTTCCAACGGTGTTGAGGCGGGTGGGAACAGCCGGGGGTTGAGGGTACTGTGCTAAAAGAGGTGGAGTTATGCAGATCTAAAACGCGTGGATTGCAGCAGCAGCAAGCCGAAAAGTGCAGGCATGTGAGGGATCTAGAGGTTGACAGCATGTCTTCTTAACGGGAGTCCAGGTGGCCATCTCCACAAATGGACTTTTCAGAATCCTTGGGTGGCACCGTAGTCGGAAACCAATTCTGGTTATCGCTTCTCGGCCTTTTGGCTAAGATCAAGTGTAGTATCTGTTCTTATCAGTTTAATATCTGATACGTCCCCTATCTGGGGACCATATATTAAATGGATTTTTAGAACAGGGAGATGGAAAAAGAGCTTGCTCTGTCCACTCCACGCATTGACCTGGTATTGCAGTATCTCCAGGACCGGTGCACCCCTTCTTTAATGCAGTTTCTAAAATCAGAAAGAATTGAATTCAATGCTTTTTGTTCATTTTGCTTGTTTGTCGGATTTTGGGATGGACTCTTTGGCTTTGCTTTTCTTCTCCTCATTGGATTTTTCATGTTAAAAGTTGCAGAAGCCAGATGACAAGCTCATTTTGGTTCAACTTCAGTAACTGTGCATTGCATTGCCATGTAATGTAATGTAATGCAATGCTATCTATCTAGCTCTCCCTCTATACTTCCTTTTGGATAAACAGACATATTAGGCAAGCATTTTGGAGCTTTCACCTAAATAACTACAGGTGGTGAGATAAGCTGCACAATATAATTGACCTTTCAGTATATTGTTGCACACACACCATCTATTTAGCAAATGCCCTTGTTATCAACAGCAGCCTTTTAAACTCACCTGAGCTAACAGGTATGTGAGCTGGTTACTCTGCTGCGCTTAAAATTTCTTTTTTGGTTTGCTACAATGCCTTTTCTGAAACGTTGTCTCCCTCTGCTGGAACACTGACTTCTTTCATTTAATGCCTGCAGACTATAAAAGAGAAACCAACCCAAAAAGTTTGGTTGATTAGTCTGTGGCATTCTTTTAAACTGTTGCTTATGGCGGTCTCTGTGAGCTTCTCAGTGACATTCAGCCATCCAGGTATCCCGCCTGCAGTAGACGGAATGTGGCAATGGAACGCTGGCTGCGCGTGTCATAATAGGCTCTGAGCCTTTATATACCTGCGCACAGCAGCAGCCACCTTCAGTCTGCTGCTGGACAGCCAGCAGCAGCAGCAGCAGGAGAGGTAATTAATCAGCAACCCTCCTGCTAAGGGTAGACAGCTGCTCGTTCCACCCCCCCCCCCGCCTTAATTGGTTCTCCTCCCTTCCAACGGTGTTGAGGCGGGTGGGAACAGCCGGGGGTTGACGGTACTGTGCTAAAAGAGGTGGAGTTATGCAGATCTAAAACGCGTGGATTGCAGCAGCAGCAAGCCGAAAAGTGCAGGCATGTGAGGGATCTAGAGGTTGACAGCATGTCTTCTTAACGGGAGTCCAGGAGGCCATCTCCACAAATGGACTTTTCAGAATCCTTGGGTGGCACCGTAGTCGGAAACCAATTCTGGTTATCGCTTCTCGGCCTTTTGGCTAAGATCAAGTGTAGTATCTGTTCTTATCAGTTTAATATCTGATACGTCCCCTATCTGGGGACCATATATTAAATGGATTTTTAGAACAGGGAGATGGAAAAAGAGCTTGCTCTGTCCACTCCACGCATTGACCTGGTATTGCAGTATCTCCAGGACCGGTGCACCCCTTCTTTAATGCAGTTTCTAAAATCAGAAAGAATTGAATTCAATGCTTTTTGTTCATTTTGCTTGTTTGTCGGATTTTGGGATGGACTCTTTGGCTTTGCTTTTCTTCTCCTCATTGGATTTTTCATGTTAAAAGTTGCAGAAGCCAGATGACAAGCTCATTTTGGTTCAACTTCAGCAACTGTGCATTGCATTGCCATGTAATGTAATGTAATGCAATCCTATCTATCTAGCTCTCCCTCTATACTTCCTTTTGGATAAACAGACATATTAGGCAAGCATTTTGGAGCTTTCACCTAAATAACTACAGGTGGTGAGATAAGCTGCACAATATAATTGACCTTTCAGTATATTGTTGCACACACACCATCTATTTAGCAAATGCCCTTGTTATCAACAGCAGCCTTTTAAACTCACCTGAGCTAACAGGTATGTGAGCTGGTTACTCTGCTGCGCTTAAAATTTCTTTTTTGGTTTGCTACAATGCCTTTTCTGAAACGTTGTCTCCCTCTGCTGGAACACTGACTTCTTTCATTTAAAGCCTGCAGACTATAAAAGAGAAACCAACCCAAAAAGTTTGGTTGATTAGTCTGTGGCATTCTTTTAAACTGTTGCTTATGGCGGTCTCTGTGAGCTTCTCAGTGACATTCAGCCATCCAGGTATCCCGCCTGCAGTAGACGGAATGTGGCAATGGAACGCTGGCTGCGCGTGTCATAATAGGCTCTGAGCCTTTATATACCTGCGCACAGCAGCAGCCACCTTCAGTCTGCTGCTGGACAGCCAGCAGCAGCAGCAGGAGAGGTAATTAATCAGCAACCCTCCTGCTAAGGGTAGACAGCTGCTCGTTCCACCCCCCCCCCGCCTTAATTGGTTCTCCTCCCTTCCAACGGTGTTGAGGCGGGTGGGAACAGCCGGGGGTTGAGGGTACTGTGCTAAAAGAGGTGGAGTTATGCAGATCTAAAACGCGTGGATTGCAGCAGCAGCAAGCCGAAAAGTGCAGGCATGTGAGGGATCTAGAGGTTGACAGCATGTCTTCTTAACGGGAGTCCAGGTGGCCATCTCCACAAATGGACTTTTCAGAATCCTTGGGTGGCACCGTAGTCGGAAACCAATTCTGGTTATTGCTTCTCGGCCTTTTGGCTAAGATCAAGTGTAGTATCTGTTCTTATCAGTTTAATATCTGATACGTCCCCTATCTGGGGACCATATATTAAATGGATTTTTAGAACAGGGAGATGGAAAAAGAGCTTGCTCTGTCCACTCCACGCATTGACCTGGTATTGCAGTATCTCCAGGACCGGTGCACCCCTTCTTTAATGCAGTTTCTAAAATCAGAAAGAATTGAATTCAATGCTTTTTGTTCATTTTGCTTGTTTGTCGGATTTTGGGATGGACTCTTTGGCTTTGCTTTTCTTCTCCTCATTGGATTTTTCATGTTAAAAGTTGCAGAAGCCAGATGACAAGCTCATTTTGGTTCAACTTCAGCAACTGTGCATTGCATTGCCATGTAATGTAATGTAATGCAATGCTATCTATCTAGCTCTCCCTCTATACTTCCTTTTGGATAAACAGACATATTAGGCAAGCATTTTGGAGCTTTCACCTAAATAACTACAGGTGGTGAGATAAGCTGCACAATATAATTGACCTTTCAGTATATTGTTGCACACACACCATCTATTTAGCAAATGCCCTTGTTATCAACAGCAGCCTTTTAAACTCACCTGAGCTAACAGGTATGTGAGCTGGTTACTCTGCTGCGCTTAAAATTTCTTTTTTGGTTTGCTACAATGCCTTTTCTGAAACGTTGTCTCCCTCTGCTGGAACACTGACTTCTTTCATTTAATGCCTGCAGACTATAAAAGAGAAACCAACCCAAAAAGTTTGGTTGATTAGTCTGTGGCATTCTTTTAAACTGTTGCTTATGGCGGTCTCTGTGAGCTTCTCAGTGACATTCAGCCATCCAGGTATCCCGCCTGCAGTAGACGGAATGTGGCAATGGAACGCTGGCTGCGCGTGTCATAATAGGCTCTGAGCCTTTATATACCTGCGCACAGCAGCAGCCACCTTCAGTCTGCTGCTGGACAGCCAGCAGCAGCAGCAGCAGGAGAGGTAATTAATCAGCAACCCTCCTGCTAAGGGTAGACAGCTGCTCGTTCCACCCCCCCCCGCCTTAATTGGTTCTCCTCCCTTCCAACGGTGTTGAGGCGGGTGGGAACAGCCGGGGGTTGAGGGTACTGTGCTAAAAGAGGTGGAGTTATGCAGATCTAAAACGCGTGGATTGCAGCAGCAGCAAGCCGAAAAGTGCAGGCATGTGAGGGATCTAGAGGTTGACAGCATGTCTTCTTAACGGGAGTCCAGGAGGCCATCTCCACAAATGGACTTTTCAGAATCCTTGGGTGGCACCGTAGTCGGAAACCAATTCTGGTTATCGCTTCTCGGCCTTTTGGCTAAGATCAAGTGTAGTATCTGTTCTTATCAGTTTAATATCTGATACGTCCCCTATCTGGGGACCATATATTAAATGGATTTTTAGAACAGGGAGATGGAAAAAGAGCTTGCTCTGTCCACTCCACGCATTGACCTGGTATTGCAGTATCTCCAGGACCGGTGCACCCCTTCTTTAATGCAGTTTCTAAAATCAGAAAGAATTGAATTCAATGCTTTTTGTTCATTTTGCTTGTTTGTCGGATTTTGGGATGGACTCTTTGGCTTTGCTTTTCTTCTCCTCATTGGATTTTTCATGTTAAAAGTTGCAGAAGCCAGATGACAAGCTCATTTTGGTTCAACTTCAGCAACTGTGCATTGCATTGCCATGTAATGTAATGTAATGCAATGCTATCTATCTAGCTCTCCCTCTATACTTCCTTTTGGATAAACAGACATATTAGGCAAGCATTTTGGAGCTTTCACCTAAATAACTACAGGTGGTGAGATAAGCTGCACAATATAATTGACCTTTCAGTATATTGTTGCACACACACCATCTATTTAGCAAATGCCCTTGTTATCAACAGCAGCCTTTTAAACTCACCTGAGCTAACAGGTATGTGAGCTGGTTACTCTGCTGCGCTTAAAATTTCTTTTTTGGTTTGCTACAATGCCTTTTCTGAAACGTTGTCTCCCTCTGCTGGAACACTGACTTCTTTCATTTAATGCCTGCAGACTATAAAAGAGAAACCAACCCAAAAAGTTTGGTTGATTAGTCTGTGGCATTCTTTTAAACTGTTGCTTATGGCGGTCTCTGTGAGCTTCTCAGTGACATTCAGCCATCCAGGTATCCCGCCTGCAGTAGACGGAATGTGGCAATGGAACGCTGGCTGCGCGTGTCATAATAGGCTCTGAGCCTTTATATACCTGCGCACAGCAGCAGCCACCTTCAGTCTGCTGCTGGACAGCCAGCAGCAGCAGCAGGAGAGGTAATTAATCAGCAACCCTCCTGCTAAGGGTAGACAGCTGCTCGTTCCACCCCCCCCCCGCCTTAATTGGTTCTCCTCCCTTCCAACGGTGTTGAGGCGGGTGGGAACAGCCGGGGGTTGAGGGTACTGTGCTAAAAGAGGTGGAGTTATGCAGATCTAAAACGCGTGGATTGCAGCAGCAGCAAGCCGAAAAGTGCAGGCATGTGAGGGATCTAGAGGTTGACAGCATGTCTTCTTAACGGGAGTCCAGGTGGCCATCTCCACAAATGGACTTTTCAGAATCCTTGGGTGGCACCGTAGTCGGAAACCAATTCTGGTTATTGCTTCTCGGCCTTTTGGCTAAGATCAAGTGTAGTATCTGTTCTTATCAGTTTAATATCTGATACGTCCCCTATCTGGGGACCATATATTAAATGGATTTTTAGAACAGGGAGATGGAAAAAGAGCTTGCTCTGTCCACTCCACGCATTGACCTGGTATTGCAGTATCTCCAGGACCGGTGCACCCCTTCTTTAATGCAGTTTCTAAAATCAGAAAGAATTGAATTCAATGCTTTTTGTTCATTTTGCTTGTTTGTCGGATTTTGGGATGGACTCTTTGGCTTTGCTTTTCTTCTCCTCATTGGATTTTTCATGTTAAAAGTTGCAGAAGCCAGATGACAAGCTCATTTTGGTTCAACTTCAGCAACTGTGCATTGCATTGCCATGTAATGTAATGTAATGCAATGCTATCTATCTAGCTCTCCCTCTATACTTCCTTTTGGATAAACAGACATATTAGGCAAGCATTTTGGAGCTTTCACCTAAATAACTACAGGTGGTGAGATAAGCTGCACAATATAATTGACCTTTCAGTATATTGTTGCACACACACCATCTATTTAGCAAATGCCCTTGTTATCAACAGCAGCCTTTTAAACTCACCTGAGCTAACAGGTATGTGAGCTGGTTACTCTGCTGCGCTTAAAATTTCTTTTTTGGTTTGCTACAATGCCTTTTCTGAAACGTTGTCTCCCTCTGCTGGAACACTGACTTCTTTCATTTAATGCCTGCAGACTATAAAAGAGAAACCAACCCAAAAAGTTTGGTTGATTAGTCTGTGGCATTCTTTTAAACTGTTGCTTATGGCGGTCTCTGTGAGCTTCTCAGTGACATTCAGCCATCCAGGTATCCCGCCTGCAGTAGACGGAATGTGGCAATGGAACGCTGGCTGCGCGTGTCATAATAGGCTCTGAGCCTTTATATACCTGCGCACAGCAGCAGCCACCTTCAGTCTGCTGCTGGACAGCCAGCAGCAGCAGCAGGAGAGGTAATTAATCAGCAACCCTCCTGCTAAGGGTAGACAGCTGCTCGTTCCACCCCCCCCCCCCCGCCTTAATTGGTTCTCCTCCCTTCCAACGGTGTTGAGGCGGGTGGGAACAGCCGGGGGTTGAGGGTACTGTGCTAAAAGAGGTGGAGTTATGCAGATCTAAAACGCGTGGATTGCAGCAGCAGCAAGCCGAAAAGTGCAGGCATGTGAGGGATCTAGAGGTTGACAGCATGTCTTCTTAACGGGAGTCCAGGTGGCCATCTCCACAAATGGACTTTTCAGAATCCTTGGGTGGCACCGTAGTCGGAAACCAATTCTGGTTATCGCTTCTCGGCCTTTTGGCTAAGATCAAGTGTAGTATCTGTTCTTATCAGTTTAATATCTGATACGTCCCCTCTCTGGGGACCATATATTAAATGGATTTTTAGAACAGGGAGATGGAAAAAGAGCTTGCTCTGTCCACTCCACGCATTGACCTGGTATTGCAGTATCTCCAGGACCGGTGCACCCCTTCTTTAATGCAGTTTCTAAAATCAGAAAGAATTGAATTCAATGCTTTTTGTTCATTTTGCTTGTTTGTCGGATTTTGGGATGGACTCTTTGGCTTTGCTTTTCTTCTCCTCATTGGATTTTTCATGTTAAAAGTTGCAGAAGCCAGATGACAAGCTCATTTTGGTTCAACTTCAGCAACTGTGCATTGCATTGCCATGTAATGTAATGTAATGCAATGCTATCTATCTAGCTCTCCCTCTATACTTCCTTTTGGATAAACAGACATATTAGGCAAGCATTTTGGAGCTTTCACCTAAATAACTACAGGTGGTGAGATAAGCTGCACAATATAATTGACCTTTCAGTATATTGTTGCACACACACCATCTATTTAGCAAATGCCCTTGTTATCAACAGCAGCCTTTTAAACTCACCTGAGCTAACAGGTATGTGAGCTGGTTACTCTGCTGCGCTTAAAATTTCTTTTTTGGTTTGCTACAATGCCTTTTCTGAAACGTTGTCTCCCTCTGCTGGAACACTGACTTCTTTCATTTAATGCCTGCAGACTATAAAAGAGAAACCAACCCAAAAAGTTTGGTTGATTAGTCTGTGGCATTCTTTTAAACTGTTGCTTATGGCGGTCTCTGTGAGCTTCTCAGTGACATTCAGCCATCCAGGTATCCCGCCTGCAGTAGACGGAATGTGGCAATGGAACGCTGGCTGCGCGTGTCATAATAGGCTCTGAGCCTTTATATACCTGCGCACAGCAGCAGCCACCTTCAGTCTGCTGCTGGACAGCCAGCAGCAGCAGCAGCAGGAGAGGTAATTAATCAGCAACCCTCCTGCTAAGGGTAGACAGCTGCTCGTTCTACCCCCCCCCCCCCCGCCTTAATTGGTTCTCCTCCCTTCCAACGGTGTTGAGGCGGGTGGGAACAGCCGGGGGTTGAGGGTACTGTGCTAAAAGAGGTGGAGTTATGCAGATCTAAAACGCGTGGATTGCAGCAGCAGCAAGCCGAAAAGTGCAGGCATGTGAGGGATCTAGAGGTTGACAGCATGTCTTCTTAACGGGAGTCCAGGAGGCCATCTCCACAAATGGACTTTTCAGAATCCTTGGGTGGCACCGTAGTCGGAAACCAATTCTGGTTATCGCTTCTCGGCCTTTTGGCTAAGATCAAGTGTAGTATCTGTTCTTATCAGTTTAATATCTGATACGTCCCCTATCTGGGGACCATATATTAAATGGATTTTTAGAACAGGGAGATGGAAAAAGAGCTTGCTCTGTCCACTCCACGCATTGACCTGGTATTGCAGTATCTCCAGGACCGGTGCACCCCTTCTTTAATGCAGTTTCTAAAATCAGAAAGAATTGAATTCAATGCTTTTTGTTCATTTTGCTTGTTTGTCGGATTTTGGGATGGACTCTTTGGCTTTGCTTTTCTTCTCCTCATTGGATTTTTCATGTTAAAAGTTGCAGAAGCCAGATGACAAGCTCATTTTGGTTCAACTTCAGCAACTGTGCATTGCATTGCCATGTAATGTAATGTAATGCAATGCTATCTATCTAGCTCTCCCTCTATACTTCCTTTTGGATAAACAGACATATTAGGCAAGCATTTTGGAGCTTTCACCTAAATAACTACAGGTGGTGAGATAAGCTGCACAATATAATTGACCTTTCAGTATATTGTTGCACACACACCATCTATTTAGCAAATGCCCTTGTTATCAACAGCAGCCTTTTAAACTCACCTGAGCTAACAGGTATGTGAGCTGGTTACTCTGCTGCGCTTAAAATTTCTTTTTTGGTTTGCTACAATGCCTTTTCTGAAACGTTGTCTCCCTCTGCTGGAACACTGACTTCTTTCATTTAATGCCTGCAGACTATAAAAGAGAAACCAACCCAAAAAGTTTGGTTGATTAGTCTGTGGCATTCTTTTAAACTGTTGCTTATGGCGGTCTCTGTGAGCTTCTCAGTGACATTCAGCCATCCAGGTATCCCGCCTGCAGTAGACGGAATGTGGCAATGGAACGCTGGCTGCGCGTGTCATAATAGGCTCTGAGCCTTTATATACCTGCGCACAGCAGCAGCCACCTTCAGTCTGCTGCTGGACAGCCAGCAGCAGCAGCAGCAGGAGAGGTAATTAATCAGCAACCCTCCTGCTAAGGGTAGACAGCTGCTCGTTCCACCCCCCCCCCGCCTTAATTGGTTCTCCTCCCTTCCAACGGTGTTGAGGCGGGTGGGAACAGCCGGGGGTTGAGGGTACTGTGCTAAAAGAGGTGGAGTTATGCAGATCTAAAACGCGTGGATTGCAGCAGCAGCAAGCCGAAAAGTGCAGGCATGTGAGGGATCTAGAGGTTGACAGCATGTCTTCTTAACGGGAGTCCAGGAGGCCATCTCCACAAATGGACTTTTCAGAATCCTTGGGTGGCACCGTAGTCGGAAACCAATTCTGGTTATCGCTTCTCGGCCTTTTGGCTAAGATCAAGTGTAGTATCTGTTCTTATCAGTTTAATATCTGATACGTCCCCTATCTGGGGACCATATATTAAATGGATTTTTAGAACAGGGAGATGGAAAAAGAGCTTGCTCTGTCCACTCCACGCATTGACCTGGTATTGCAGTATCTCCAGGACCGGTGCACCCCTTCTTTAATGCAGTTTCTAAAATCAGAAAGAATTGAATTCAATGCTTTTTGTTCATTTTGCTTGTTTGTCGGATTTTGGGATGGACTCTTTGGCTTTGCTTTTCTTCTCCTCATTGGATTTTTCATGTTAAAAGTTGCAGAAGCCAGATGACAAGCTCATTTTGGTTCAACTTCAGCAACTGTGCATTGCATTGCCATGTAATGTAATGTAATGCAATGCTATCTATCTAGCTCTCCCTCTATACTTCCTTTTGGATAAACAGACATATTAGGCAAGCATTTTGGAGCTTTCACCTAAATAACTACAGGTGGTGAGATAAGCTGCACAATATAATTGACCTTTCAGTATATTGTTGCACACACACCATCTATTTAGCAAATGCCCTTGTTATCAACAGCAGCCTTTTAAACTCACCTGAGCTAACAGGTATGTGAGCTGGTTACTCTGCTGCGCTTAAAATTTCTTTTTTGGTTTGCTACAATGCCTTTTCTGAAACGTTGTCTCCCTCTGCTGGAACACTGACTTCTTTCATTTAATGCCTGCAGACTATAAAAGAGAAACCAACCCAAAAAGTTTGGTTGATTAGTCTGTGGCATTCTTTTAAACTGTTGCTTATGGCGGTCTCTGTGAGCTTCTCAGTGACATTCAGCCATCCAGGTATCCCGCCTGCAGTAGACGGAATGTGGCAATGGAACGCTGGCTGCGCGTGTCATAATAGGCTCTGAGCCTTTATATACCTGCGCACAGCAGCAGCCACCTTCAGTCTGCTGCTGGACAGCCAGCAGCAGCAGCAGCAGGAGAGGTAATTAATCAGCAACCCTCCTGCTAAGGGTAGACAGCTGCTCGTTCCACCCCCCCCCCCCCCCCGCCTTAATTGGTTCTCCTCCCTTCCAACGGTGTTGAGGCGGGTGGGAACAGCCGGGGGTTGAGGGTACTGTGCTAAAAGAGGTGGAGTTATGCAGATCTAAAACGCGTGGATTGCAGCAGCAGCAAGCCGAAAAGTGCAGGCATGTGAGGGATCTAGAGGTTGACAGCATGTCTTCTTAACGGGAGTCCAGGAGGCCATCTCCACAAATGGACTTTTCAGAATCCTTGGGTGGCACCGTAGTCGGAAACCAATTCTGGTTATCGCTTCTCGGCCTTTTGGCTAAGATCAAGTGTAGTATCTGTTCTTATCAGTTTAATATCTGATACGTCCCCTATCTGGGGACCATATATTAAATGGATTTTTAGAACAGGGAGATGGAAAAAGAGCTTGCTCTGTCCACTCCACGCATTGACCTGGTATTGCAGTATCTCCAGGACCGGTGCACCCCTTCTTTAATGCAGTTTCTAAAATCAGAAAGAATTGAATTCAATGCTTTTTGTTCATTTTGCTTGTTTGTCGGATTTTGGGATGGACTCTTTGGCTTTGCTTTTCTTCTCCTCATTGGATTTTTCATGTTAAAAGTTGCAGAAGCCAGATGACAAGCTCATTTTGGTTCAACTTCAGCAACTGTGCATTGCATTGCCATGTAATGTAATGTAATGCAATGCTATCTACCTAGCTCTCCCTCTATACTTCCTTTTGGATAAACAGACATATTAGGCAAGCATTTTGGAGCTTTCACCTAAATAACTACAGGTGGTGAGATAAGCTGCACAATATAATTGACCTTTCAGTATATTGTTGCACACACACCATCTATTTAGCAAATGCCCTTGTTATCAACAGCAGCCTTTTAAACTCACCTGAGCTAACAGGTATGTGAGCTGGTTACTCTGCTGCGCTTAAAATTTCTTTTTTGGTTTGCTACAATGCCTTTTCTGAAACGTTGTCTCCCTCTGCTGGAACACTGACTTCTTTCATTTAATGCCTGCAGACTATAAAAGAGAAACCAACCCAAAAAGTTTGGTTGATTAGTCTGTGGCATTCTTTTAAACTGTTGCTTATGGCGGTCTCTGTGAGCTTCTCAGTGACATTCAGCCATCCAGGTATCCCGCCTGCAGTAGACGGAATGTGGCAATGGAACGCTGGCTGCGCGTGTCATAATAGGCTCTGAGCCTTTATATACCTGCGCACAGCAGCAGCAACCTTCATTCTGCTGCTGGACAGCCAGCAGCAGCAGCAGCAGGAGAGGTAATTAATCAGCAACCCTCCTGCTAAGGGTAGACAGCTGCTCGTTCCACCCCCCCCCCGCCTTAATTGGTTCTCCTCCCTTCCAACGGTGTTGAGGCGGGTGGGAACAGCCGGGGGTTGAGGGTACTGTGCTAAAAGAGGTGGAGTTATGCAGATCTAAAACGCGTGGATTGCAGCAGCAGCAAGCCGAAAAGTGCAGGCATGTGAGGGATCTAGAGGTTGACAGCATGTCTTCTTAACGGGAGTCCAGGTGGCCATCTCCACAAATGGACTTTTCAGAATCCTTGGGTGGCACCGTAGTCGGAAACCAATTCTGGTTATCGCTTCTCGGCCTTTTGGCTAAGATCAAGTGTAGTATCTGTTCTTATCAGTTTAATATCTGATACGTCCCCTATCTGGGGACCATATATTAAATGGATTTTTAGAACAGGGAGATGGAAAAAGAGCTTGCTCTGTCCACTCCACGCATTGACCTGGTATTGCAGTATCTCCAGGACCGGTGCACCCCTTCTTTAATGCAGTTTCTAAAATCAGAAAGAATTGAATTCAATGCTTTTTGTTCATTTTGCTTGTTTGTCGGATTTTGGGATGGACTCTTTGGCTTTGCTTTTCTTCTCCTCATTGGATTTTTCATGTTAAAAGTTGCAGAAGCCAGATGACAAGCTCATTTTGGTTCAACTTCAGCAACTGTGCATTGCATTGCCATGTAATGTAATGTAATGCAATGCTATCTATCTAGCTCTCCCTCTATACTTCCTTTTGGATAAACAGACATATTAGGCAAGCATTTTGGAGCTTTCACCTAAATAACTACAGGTGGTGAGATAAGCTGCACAATATAATTGACCTTTCAGTATATTGTTGCACACACACCATCTATTTAGCAAATGCCCTTGTTATCAACAGCAGCCTTTTAAACTCACCTGAGCTAACAGGTATGTGAGCTGGTTACTCTGCTGCGCTTAAAATTTCTTTTTTGGTTTGCTACAATGCCTTTTCTGAAACGTTGTCTCCCTCTGCTGGAACACTGACTTCTTTCATTTAATGCCTGCAGACTATAAAAGAGAAACCAACCCAAAAAGTTTGGTTGATTAGTCTGTGGCATTCTTTTAAACTGTTGCTTATGGCGGTCTCTGTGAGCTTCTCAGTGACATTCAGCCATCCAGGTATCCCGCCTGCAGTAGACGGAATGTGGCAATGGAACGCTGGCTGCGCGTGTCATAATAGGCTCTGAGCCTTTATATACCTGCGCACAGCAGCAGCCACCTTCAGTCTGCTGCTGGACAGCCAGCAGCAGCAGCAGGAGAGGTAATTAATCAGCAACCCTCCTGCTAAGGGTAGACAGCTGCTCGTTCCACCGCCCCCCCCGCCTTAATTGGTTCTCCTCCCTTCCAACGGTGTTGAGGCGGGTGGGAACAGCCGGGGGTTGAGGGTACTGTGCTAAAAGAGGTGGAGTTATGCAGATCTAAAACGCGTGGATTGCAGCAGCAGCAAGCCGAAAAGTGCAGGCATGTGAGGGATCTAGAGGTTGACAGCATGTCTTCTTAACGGGAGTCCAGGTGGCCATCTCCACAAATGGACTTTTCAGAATCCTTGGGTGGCACCGTAGTCGGAAACCAATTCTGGTTATCGCTTCTCGGCCTTTTGGCTAAGATCAAGTGTAGTATCTGTTCTTATCAGTTTAATATCTGATACGTCCCCTATCTGGGGACCATATATTAAATGGATTTTTAGAACAGGGAGATGGAAAAAGAGCTTGCTCTGTCCACTCCACGCATTGACCTGGTATTGCAGTATCTCCAGGACCGGTGCACCCCTTCTTTAATGCAGTTTCTAAAATCAGAAAGAATTGAATTCAATGCTTTTTGTTCATTTTGCTTGTTTGTCGGATTTTGGGATGGACTCTTTGGCTTTGCTTTTCTTCTCCTCATTGGATTTTTCATGTTAAAAGTTGCAGAAGCCAGATGACAAGCTCATTTTGGTTCAACTTCAGCAACTGTGCATTGCATTGCCATGTAATGTAATGTAATGCAATGCTATCTATCTAGCTCTCCCTCTATACTTCCTTTTGGATAAACAGACATATTAGGCAAGCATTTTGGAGCTTTCACCTAAATAACTACAGGTGGTGAGATAAGCTGCACAATATAATTGACCTTTCAGTATATTGTTGCACACACACCATCTATTTAGCAAATGCCCTTGTTATCAACAGCAGCCTTTTAAACTCACCTGAGCTAACAGGTATGTGAGCTGGTTACTCTGCTGCGCTTAAAATTTCTTTTTTGGTTTGCTACAATGCCTTTTCTGAAACGTTGTCTCCCTCTGCTGGAACACTGACTTCTTTCATTTAATGCCTGCAGACTATAAAAGAGAAACCAACCCAAAAAGTTTGGTTGATTAGTCTGTGGCATTCTTTTAAACTGTTGCTTATGGCGGTGTCTGTGAGCTTCTCAGTGACATTCAGCCATCCAGGTATCCCGCCTGCAGTAGACGGAATGTGGCAATGGAACGCTGGCTGCGCGTGTCATAATAGGCTCTGAGCCTTTATATACCTGCGCACAGCAGCAGCCACCTTCAGTCTGCTGCTGGACAGCCAGCAGCAGCAGCAGCAGGAGAGGTAATTAATCAGCAACCCTCCTGCTAAGGGTAGACAGCTGCTCGTTCCACCCCCCCCCCGCCTTAATTGGTTCTCCTCCCTTCCAACGGTGTTGAGGCGGGTGGGAACAGCCGGGGGTTGAGGGTACTGTGCTAAAAGAGGTGGAGTTATGCAGATCTAAAACGCGTGGATTGCAGCAGCAGCAAGCCGAAAAGTGCAGGCATGTGAGGGATCTAGAGGTTGACAGCATGTCTTCTTAACGGGAGTCCAGGTGGCCATCTCCACAAATGGACTTTTCAGAATCCTTGGGTGGCACCGTAGTCGGAAACCAATTCTGGTTATCGCTTCTCGGCCTTTTGGCTAAGATCAAGTGTAGTATCTGTTCTTATCAGTTTAATATCTGATACGTCCCCTATCTGGGGACCATATATTAAATGGATTTTTAGAACAGGGAGATGGAAAAAGAGCTTGCTCTGTCCACTCCACGCATTGACCTGGTATTGCAGTATCTCCAGGACCGGTGCACCCCTTCTTTAATGCAGTTTCTAAAATCAGAAAGAATTGAATTCAATGCTTTTTGTTCATTTTGCTTGTTTGTCGGATTTTGGGATGGACTCTTTGGCTTTGCTTTTCTTCTCCTCATTGGATTTTTCATGTTAAAAGTTGCAGAAGCCAGATGACAAGCTCATTTTGGTTCAACTTCAGCAACTGTGCATTGCATTGCCATGTAATGTAATGTAATGCAATGCTATCTATCTAGCTCTCCCTCTATACTTCCTTTTGGATAAACAGACATATTAGGCAAGCATTTTGGAGCTTTCACCTAAATAACTACAGGTGGTGAGATAAGCTGCACAATATAATTGACCTTTCAGTATATTGTTGCACACACACCATCTATTTAGCAAATGCCCTTGTTATCAACAGCAGCCTTTTAAACTCACCTGAGCTAACAGGTATGTGAGCTGGTTACTCTGCTGCGCTTAAAATTTCTTTTTTGGTTTGCTACAATGCCTTTTCTGAAACGTTGTCTCCCTCTGCTGGAACACTGACTTCTTTCATTTAATGCCTGCAGACTATAAAAGAGAAACCAACCCAAAAAGTTTGGTTGATTAGTCTGTGGCATTCTTTTAAACTGTTGCTTATGGCGGTGTCTGTGAGCTTCTCAGTGACATTCAGCCATCCAGGTATCCCGCCTGCAGTAGACGGAATGTGGCAATGGAACGCTGGCTGCGCGTGTCATAATAGGCTCTGAGCCTTTATATACCTGCGCACAGCAGCAGCCACCTTCAGTCTGCTGCTGGACAGCCAGCAGCAGCAGCAGCAGGAGAGGTAATTAATCAGCAACCCTCCTGCTAAGGGTAGACAGCTGCTCGTTCCACCCCCCCCCCGCCTTAATTGGTTCTCCTCCCTTCCAACGGTGTTGAGGCGGGTGGGAACAGCCGGGGGTTGAGGGTACTGTGCTAAAAGAGGTGGAGTTATGCAGATCTAAAACGCGTGGATTGCAGCAGCAGCAAGCCGAAAAGTGCAGGCATGTGAGGGATCTAGAGGTTGACAGCATGTCTTCTTAACGGGAGTCCAGGTGGCCATCTCCACAAATGGACTTTTCAGAATCCTTGGGTGGCACCGTAGTCGGAAACCAATTCTGGTTATCGCTTCTCGGCCTTTTGGCTAAGATCAAGTGTAGTATCTGTTCTTATCAGTTTAATATCTGATACGTCCCCTATCTGGGGACCATATATTAAATGGATTTTTAGAACAGGGAGATGGAAAAAGAGCTTGCTCTGTCCACTCCACGCATTGACCTGGTATTGCAGTATCTCCAGGACCGGTGCACCCCTTCTTTAATGCAGTTTCTAAAATCAGAAAGAATTGAATTCAATGCTTTTTGTTCATTTTGCTTGTTTGTCGGATTTTGGGATGGACTCTTTGGCTTTGCTTTTCTTCTCCTCATTGGATTTTTCATGTTAAAAGTTGCAGAAGCCAGATGACAAGCTCATTTTGGTTCAACTTCAGCAACTGTGCATTGCATTGCCATGTAATGTAATGTAATGCAATGCTATCTATCTAGCTCTCCCTCTATACTTCCTTTTGGATAAACAGACATATTAGGCAAGCATTTTGGAGCTTTCACCTAAATAACTACAGGTGGTGAGATAAGCTGCACAATATAATTGACCTTTCAGTATATTGTTGCACACACACCATCTATTTAGCAAATGCCCTTGTTATCAACAGCAGCCTTTTAAACTCACCTGAGCTAACAGGTATGTGAGCTGGTTACTCTGCTGCGCTTAAAATTTCTTTTTTGGTTTGCTACAATGCCTTTTCTGAAACGTTGTCTCCCTCTGCTGGAACACTGACTTCTTTCATTTAATGCCTGCAGACTATTAAAGAGAAACCAACCCAAAAAGTTTGGTTGATTAGTCTGTGGCATTCTTTTAAACTGTTGCTTATGGCGGTCTCTGTGAGCTTCTCAGTGACATTCAGCCATACAGGTATCCCGCCTGCAGTAGACGGAATGTGGCAATGGAACGCTGGCTGCGCATGTCATAATAGGCTCTGAGCCTTTATATACCTGCGCACAGCAGCAGCCACCTTCAGTCTGCTGCTGGACAGCCAGCAGCAGCAGCAGCAGGAGAGGTAATTAATCAGCAACCCTCCTGCTACCGCCTTAATTGGTTCTCCTCCCTTCCAACGGTGTTGAGGCGGGTGGGAACAGCCGGGGGTTGAGGGTACTGTGCTAAAAGAGGTGGAGTTATGCAGATCTAAAACGCGTGGATTGCAGCAGCAGCAAGCCGAAAAGTGCAGGCATGTGAGGGATCTAGAGGTTGACAGCATGTCTTCTTAACGGGAGTCCAGGTGGCCATCTCCACAAATGGACTTTTCAGAATCCTTGGGTGGCACCGTAGTCGGAAACCAATTCTGGTTATCGCTTCTCGGCCTTTTGGCTAAGATCAAGTGTAGTATCTGTTCTTATCAGTTTAATATCTGATACGTCCCCTATCTGGGGACCATATATTAAATGGATTTTTAGAACAGGGAGATGGAAAAAGAGCTTGCTCTGTCCACTCCACGCATTGACCTGGTATTGCAGTATCTCCAGGACCGGTGCACCCCTTCTTTAATGCAGTTTCTAAAATCAGAAAGAATTGAATTCAATGCTTTTTGTTCATTTTGCTTGTTTGTCGGATTTTGGGATGGACTCTTTGGCTTTGCTTTTCTTCTCCTCATTGGATTTTTCATGTTAAAAGTTGCAGAAGCCAGATGACAAGCTCATTTTGGTTCAACTTCAGCAACTGTGCATTGCATTGCCATGTAATGTAATGTAATGCAATGCTATCTATCTAGCTCTCCCTCTATACTTCCTTTTGGATAAACAGACATATTAGGCAAGCATTTTGGAGCTTTCACCTAAATAACTACAGGTGGTGAGATAAGCTGCACAATATAATTGACCTTTCAGTATATTGTTGCACACACACCATCTATTTAGCAAATGCCCTTGTTATCAACAGCAGCCTTTTAAACTCACCTGAGCTAACAGGTATGTGAGCTGGTTACTCTGCTGCGCTTAAAATTTCTTTTTTGGTTTGCTACAATGCCTTTTCTGAAACGTTGTCTCCCTCTGCTGGAACACTGACTTCTTTCATTTAATGCCTGCAGACTATAAAAGAGAAACCAACCCAAAAAGTTTGGTTGATTAGTCTGTGGCATTCTTTTAAACTGTTGCTTATGGCGGTCTCTGTGAGCTTCTCAGTGACATTCAGCCATCCAGGTATCCCGCCTGCAGTAGACGGAATGTGGCAATGGAACGCTGGCTGCGCGTGTCATAATAGGCTCTGAGCATTTATATACCTGCGCACAGCAGCAGCCACCTTCAGTCTGCTGCTGGACAGCCAGCAGCAGCAGCAGCAGGAGAGGTAATTAATCAGCAACCCTCCTGCTAAGGGTAGACAGCTGCTCGTTCCACCCCCCCCCCCGCCTTAATTGGTTCTCCTCCCTTCCAACGGTGTTGAGGCGGGTGGGAACAGCCGGGGGTTGAGGGTACTGTGCTAAAAGAGGTGGAGTTATGCAGATCTAAAACGCGTGGATTGCAGCAGCAGCAAGCCGAAAAGTGCAGGCATGTGAGGGATCTAGAGGTTGACAGCATGTCTTCTTAACGGGAGTCCAGGTGGCCATCTCCACAAATGGACTTTTCAGAATCCTTGGGTGGCACCGTAGTCGGAAACCAATTCTGGTTATCGCTTCTCGGCCTTTTGGCTAAGATCAAGTGTAGTATCTGTTCTTATCAGTTTAATATCTGATACGTCCCCTATCTGGGGACCATATATTAAATGGATTTTTAGAACAGGGAGATGGAAAAAGAGCTTGCTCTGTCCACTCCACGCATTGACCTGGTATTGCAGTATCTCCAGGACCGGTGCACCCCTTCTTTAATGCAGTTTCTAAAATCAGAAAGAATTGAATTCAATGCTTTTTGTTCATTTTGCTTGTTTGTCGGATTTTGGGATGGACTCTTTGGCTTTGCTTTTCTTCTCCTCATTGGATTTTTCATGTTAAAAGTTGCAGAAGCCAGATGACAAGCTCATTTTGGTTCAACTTCAGCAACTGTGCATTGCATTGCCATGTAATGTAATGTAATGCAATGCTATCTATCTAGCTCTCCCTCTATACTTCCTTTTGGATAAACAGACATATTAGGCAAGCATTTTGGAGCTTTCACCTAAATAACTACAGGTGGTGAGATAAGCTGCACAATATAATTGACCTTTCAGTATATTGTTGCACACACACCATCTATTTAGCAAATGCCCTTGTTATCAACAGCAGCCTTTTAAACTCACCTGAGCTAACAGGTATGTGAGCTGGTTACTCTGCTGCGCTTAAAATTTCTTTTTTGGTTTGCTACAATGCCTTTTCTGAAACGTTGTCTCCCTCTGCTGGAACACTGACTTCTTTCATTTAATGCCTGCAGACTATAAAAGAGAAACCAACCCAAAAAGTTTGGTTGATTAGTCTGTGGCATTCTTTTAAACTGTTGCTTATGGCGGTCTCTGTGAGCTTCTCAGTGACATTCAGCCATCCAGGTATCCCGCCTGCAGTAGACGGAATGTGGCAATGGAACGCTGGCTGCGCGTGTCATAATAGGCTCTGAGCCTTTATATACCTGCGCACAGCAGCAGCCACCTTCAGTCTGCTGCTGGGCAGCCAGCAGCAGCAGCAGCAGGAGAGGTAATAAATCAGCAACCCTCCTGCTAAGGGTAGACAGCTGCTCGTTCCACCCCCCCCCCCGCCTTAATTGTTTCTCCTCCCTTCCAACGGTGTTGAGGCGGGTGGGAACAGCCGGGGGTTGAGGGTACTGTGCTAAAAGAGGTGGAGTTATGCAGATCTAAAACGCGTGGATTGCAGCAGCAGCAAGCCGAAAAGTGCAGGCATGTGAGGGATCTAGAGGTTGACAGCATGTCTTCCTAACGGGAGTCCAGGTGGCCATCTCCACAAATGGACTTTTCAGAATCCTTGGGTGGCACCGTAGTCGGAAACCAATTCTGGTTATCGCTTCTCGGCCTTTTGGCTAAGATCAAGTGTAGTATCTGTTCTTATCAGTTTAATATCTGATACGTCCCCTATCTGGGGACCATATATTAAATGGCTTTTAGAACAGGGAGATGGAAAAAGAGCTTGCTCTGTCCACTCCACGCATTGACCTGGTATTGCAGTATCTCCAGGACCGGTGCACCCCTTCTTTAATGCAGTTTCTAAAATCAGAAAGAATTGAATTCAATGCTTTTTGTTCATTTTGCTTGTTTGTCGGATTTTGGGATGGACTCTTTGGCTTTGCTTTTCTTCTCCTCATTGGATTTTTCATGTTAAAAGTTGCAGAAGCCAGATGACAAGCTCATTTTGGTTCAACTTCAGCAACTGTGCATTGCATTGCCATGTAATGTAATGTAATGCAGTGCTATCTATCTAGCTCTCCCTCTATACTTCCTTTTGGATAAACAGACATATTAGGCAAGCATTTTGGAGCTTTCACCTAAATAACTACAGGTGGTGAGATAAGCTGCACAATATAATTGACCTTTCAGTATATTGTTGCACACACACCATCTATTTAGCAAATGCCCTTGTTATCAACAGCAGCCTTTTAAACTCACCTGAGCTAACAGGTATGTGAGCTGGTTACTCTGCTGCGCTTAAAATTTCTTTTTTGGTTTGCTACAATGCCTTTTCTGAAACGTTGTCTCCCTCTGCTGGAACACTGACTTCTTTCATTTAATGCCTGCAGACTATAAAAGAGAAACCAACCCAAAAAGTTTGGTTGATTAGTCTGTGGCATTCTTTTAAACTGTTGCTTATGGCGGTCTCTGTGAGCTTCTCAGTGACATTCAGCCATCCAGGTATCCCGCCTGCAGTAGACGGAATGTGGCAATGGAACGCTGGCTGCGCGTGTCATAATAGGCTCTGAGCCTTTATATACCTGCGCACAGCAGCAGCCACCTTCAGTCTGCTGCTGGACAGCCAGCAGCAGCAGCAGCAGGAGAGGTAATTAATCAGCAACCCTCCTGCTAAGGGTAGACAGCTGCTCGTTCCACCCCCCCCCCTGCCTTAATTGGTTCTCCTCCCTTCCAACGGTGTTGAGGCGGGTGGGAACAGCCGGGGGTTGAGGGTACTGTGCTAAAAGAGGTGGAGTTATGCAGATCTAAAACGCGTGGATTGCAGCAGCAGCAAGCCGAAAAGTGCAGGCATGTGAGGGATCTAGAGGTTGACAGCATGTCTTCTTAACGGGAGTCCAGGTGGCCATCTCCACAAATGGACTTTTCAGAATCCTTGGGTGGCACCGTAGTCGGAAACCAATTCTGGTTATCGCTTCTCGGCCTTTTGGCTAAGATCAAGTGTAGTATCTGTTCTTATCAGTTTAATATCTGATACGTCCCCTATCTGGGGACCATATATTAAATGGATTTTTAGAACAGGGAGATGGAAAAAGAGCTTGCTCTGTCCACTCCACGCATTGACCTGGTATTGCAGTATCTCCAGGACCGGTGCACCCCTTCTTTAATGCAGTTTCTAAAATCAGAAAGAATTGAATTCAATGCTTTTTGTTCATTTTGCTTGTTTGTCGGATTTTGGGATGGACTCTTTGGCTTTGCTTTTCTTCTCCTCATTGGATTTTTCATGTTAAAAGTTGCAGAAGCCAGATGACAAGCTCATTTTGGTTCAACTTCAGCAACTGTGCATTGCATTGCCATGTAATGTAATGTAATGCAATGCTATCTATCTAGCTCTCCCTCTATACTTCCTTTTGGATAAACAGACATATTAGGCAAGCATTTTGGAGCTTTCACCTAAATAACTACAGGTGGTGAGATAAGCTGCACAATATAATTGACCTTTCAGTATATTGTTGCACACACACCATCTATTTAGCAAATGCCCTTGTTATCAACAGCAGCCTTTTAAACTCACCTGAGCTAACAGGTATGTGAGCTGGTTACTCTGCTGCGCTTAAAATTTCTTTTTTGGTTTGCTACAATGCCTTTTCTGAAACGTTGTCTCCCTCTGCTGGAACACTGACTTCTTTCATTTAATGCCTGCAGACTATAAAAGAGAAACCAACCCAAAAAGTTTGGTTGATTAGTCTGTGGCATTCTTTTAAACTGTTGCTTATGGCGGTCTCTGTGAGCTTCTCAGTGACATTCAGCCATCCAGGTATCCCGCGTGCAGTAGACGGAATGTGGCAATGGAACGCTGGCTGCGCGTGTCATAATAGGCTCTGAGCCTTTATATACCTGCGCACAGCAGCAGCCACCTTCAGTCTGCTGCTGGACAGCCAGCAGCAGCAGCAGCAGGAGAGGTAATTAATCAGCAACCCTCCTGCTAAGGGTAGACAGCTGCTCGTTCCACCCCCCCCCCCCCCGCCTTAATTGGTTCTCCTCCCTTCCAACGGTGTTGAGGCGGGTGGGAACAGCCGGGGGTTGAGGGTACTGTGCTAAAAGAGGTGGAGTTATGCAGATCTAAAACGCGTGGATTGCAGCAGCAGCAAGCCGAAAAGTGCAGGCATGTGAGGGATCTAGAGGTTGACAGCATGTCTTCTTAACGGGAGTCCAGGTGGCCATCTCCACAAATGGACTTTTCAGAATCCTTGGGTGGCACCGTAGTCGGAAACCAATTCTGGTTATCGCTTCTCGGCCTTTTGGCTAAGATAAAGTGTAGTATCTGTTCTTATCAGTTTAATATCTGATACGTCCCCTATCTGGGGACCATATATTAAATGGATTTTTAGAACAGGGAGATGGAAAAAGAGCTTGCTCTGTCCACTCCACGCATTGACCTGGTATTGCAGTATCTCCAGGACCGGTGCACCCCTTCTTTAATGCAGTTTCTAAAATCAGAAAGAATTGAATTCAATGCTTTTTGTTCATTTTGCTTGTTTGTCGGATTTTGGGATGGACTCTTTGGCTTTGCTTTTCTTCTCCTCATTGGATTTTTCATGTTAAAAGTTGCAGAAGCCAGATGACAAGCTCATTTTGGTTCAACTTCAGCAACTGTGCATTGCATTGCCATGTAATGTAATGTAATGCAATGCTATCTATCTAGCTCTCCCTCTATACTTCCTTTTGGATAAACAGACATATTAGGCAAGCATTTTGGAGCTTTCACCTAAATAACTACAGGTGGTGAGATAAGCTGCACAATATAATTGACCTTTCAGTATATTGTTGCACACACACCATCTATTTAGCAAATGCCCTTGTTATCAACAGCAGCCTTTTAA
Source organism: Phyllobates terribilis (assembly GCF_046119375.1). NCBI lineage: Eukaryota > Metazoa > Chordata > Amphibia > Anura > Dendrobatidae > Phyllobates > Phyllobates terribilis. Next base: position 7,057,101 of record NW_027362800.1, on the reverse strand, counting down.
ACTCACCTGAGCTAACAGGTATGTGAGCTGGTTACTCTGCTGCGCTTAAAATTTCTTTTTTGGTTTGCTACAATGCCTTTTCTGAAACGTTGTCTCCCTCTGCTGGAACACTGACTTCTTTCATTTAATGCCTGCAGACTATAAAAGAGAAACCAACCCAAAAAGTTTGGTTGATTAGTCTGTGGCATTCTTTTAAACTGTTGCTTATGGCGGTCTCTGTGAGCTTCTCAGTGACATTCAGCCATCCAGGTATCCCGCCTGCAGTAGACGGAATGTGGCAATGGAACGCTGGCTGCGCGTGTCATAATAGGCTCTGAGCCTTTATATACCTGCGCACAGCAGCAGCCACCTTCAGTCTGCTGCTGGACAGCCAGCAGCAGCAGCAGCAGGAGAGGTAATTAATCAGCAACCCTCCTGCTAAGGGTAGACAGCTGCTCGTTCCACCCCCCCCCCCCCCCGCCTTAATTGGTTCTCCTCCCTTCCAACGGTGTTGAGGCGGGTGGGAACAGCCGGGGGTTGAGGGTACTGTGCTAAAAGAGGTGGAGTTATGCAGATCTAAAACGCGTGGATTGCAGCAGCAGCAAGCCGAAAAGTGCAGGCATGTGAGGGATCTAGAGGTTGACAGCATGTCTTCTTAACGGGAGTCCAGGTGGCCATCTCCACAAATGGACTTTTCAGAATCCTTGGGTGGCACCGTAGTCGGAAACCAATTCTGGTTATCGCTTCTCGGCCTTTTGGCTAAGATCAAGTGTAGTATCTGTTCTTATCAGTTTAATATCTGATACGTCCCCTATCTGGGGACCATATATTAAATGGATTTTTAGAACAGGGAGATGGAAAAAGAGCTTGCTCTGTCCACTCCACGCATTGACCTGGTATTGCAGTATCTCCAGGACCGGTGCACCCCTTCTTTAATGCAGTTTCTAAAATCAGAAAGAATTGAATTCAATGCTTTTTGTTCATTTTGCTTGTTTGTCGGATTTTGGGATGGACTCTTTGGCTTTGCTTTTCTTCTCCTCATTGGATTTTTCATGTTAAAAGTTGCAGAAGCCAGATGACAAGCTCATTTTGGTTCAACTTCAGCAACTGTGCATTGCATTGCCATGTAATGTAATGTAATGCAATGCTATCTATCTAGCTCTCCCTCTATACTTCCTTTTGGATAAACAGACATATTAGGCAAGCATTTTGGAGCTTTCACCTAAATAACTACAGGTGGTGAGATAAGCTGCACAATATAATTGACCTTTCAGTATATTGTTGCACACACACCATCTATTTAGCAAATGCCCTTGTTATCAACAGCAGCCTTTTAAACTCACCTGAGCTAACAGGTATGTGAGCTGGTTACTCTGCTGCGCTTAAAATTTCTTTTTTGGTTTGCTACAATGCCTTTTCTGAAACGTTGTCTCCCTCTGCTGGAACACTGACTTCTTTCATTTAATGCCTGCAGACTATAAAAGAGAAACCAACCCAAAAAGTTTGGTTGATTAGTCTGTGGCATTCTTTTAAACTGTTGCTTATGGCGGTCTCTGTGAGCTTCTCAGTGACATTCAGCCATCCAGGTATCCCGCCTGCAGTAGACGGAATGCGGCAATGGAACGCTGGCTGCGCGTGTCATAATAGGCTCTGAGCCTTTATATACCTGCGCACAGCAGCAGCCACCTTCAGTCTGCTGCTGGACAGCCAGCAGCAGCAGCAGGAGAGGTAATTAATCAGCAACCCTCCTGCTAAGGGTAGACAGCTGCTCGTTCCACCCCCCCCCCGCCTTAATTGGTTCTCCTCCCTTCCAACGGTGTTGAGGCGGGTGGGAACAGCCGGGGGTTGAGGGTACTGTGCTAAAAGAGGTGGAGTTATGCAGATCTAAAACGCGTGGATTGCAGCAGCAGCAAGCCGAAAAGTGCAGGCATGTGAGGGATCTAGAGGTTGACAGCATGTCTTCTTAACGGGAGTCCAGGTGGCCATCTCCACAAATGGACTTTTCAGAATCCTTGGGTGGCACCGTAGTCGGAAACCAATTCTGGTTATTGCTTCTCGGCCTTTTGGCTAAGATCAAGTGTAGTATCTGTTCTTATCAGTTTAATATCTGATACGTCCCCTATCTGGGGACCATATATTAAATGGATTTTTAGAACAGGGAGATGGAAAAAGAGCTTGCTCTGTCCACTCCACGCATTGACCTGGTATTGCAGTATCTCCAGGACCGGTGCACCCCTTCTTTAATGCAGTTTCTAAAATCAGAAAGAATTGAATTCAATGCTTTTTGTTCATTTTGCTTGTTTGTCGGATTTTGGGATGGACTCTTTGGCTTTGCTTTTCTTCTCCTCATTGGATTTTTCATGTTAAAAGTTGCAGAAGCCAGATGACAAGCTCATTTTGGTTCAACTTCAGCAGCTGTGCATTGCATTGCCATGTAATGTAATGTAATGCAATGCTATCTATCTAGCTCTCCCTCTATACTTCCTTTTGGATAAACAGACATATTAGGCAAGCATTTTGGAGCTTTCACCTAAATAACTACAGGTGGTGAGATAAGCTGCACAATATAATTGACCTTTCAGTATATTGTTGCACACACACCATCTATTTAGCAAATGCCCTTGTTATCAACAGCAGCCTTTTAAACTCACCTGAGCTAACAGGTATGTGAGCTGGTTACTCTGCTGCGCTTAAAATTTCTTTTTTGGTTTGCTACAATGCCTTTTCTGAAACGTTGTCTCCCTCTGCTGGAACACTGACTTCTTTCATTTAATGCCTGCAGACTATAAAAGAGAAACCAACCCAAAAAGTTTGGTTGATTAGTCTGTGGCATTCTTTTAAACTGTTGCTTATGGCGGTCTCTGTGAGCTTCTCAGTGACATTCAGCCATCCAGGTATCCCGCCTGCAGTAGACGGAATGTGGCAATGGAACGCTGGCTGCGCGTGTCATAATAGGCTCTGAGCCTTTATATACCTGCGCACAGCAGCAGCCACCTTCAGTCTGCTGCTGGACAGCCAGCAGCAGCAGCAGCAGGAGAGGTAATTAATCAGCAACCCTCCTGCTAAGGGTAGACAGCTGCTCGTTCCACCCCCCCCCCGCCTTAACTGGTTCTCCTCCCTTCCAACGGTGTTGAGGCGGGTGGGAACAGCCGGGGGTTGAGGGTACTGTGCTAAAAGAGGTGGAGTTATGCAGATCTAAAACGCGTGGATTGCAGCAGCAGCAAGCCGAAAAGTGCAGGCATGTGAGGGATCTAGAGGTTGACAGCATGTCTTCTTAACGGGAGTCCAGGTGGCCATCTCCACAAATGGACTTTTCAGAATCCTTGGGTGGCACCGTAGTCGGAAACCAATTCTGGTTATCGCTTCTCGGCCTTTTGGCTAAGATCAAGTGTAGTATCTGTTCTTATCAGTTTAATATCTGATACGTCCCCTATCTGGGGACCATATATTAAATGGATTTTTAGAACAGGGAGATGGAAAAAGAGCTTGCTCTGTCCACTCCACGCATTGACCTGGTATTGCAGTATCTCCAGGACCGGTGCACCCCTTCTTTAATGCAGTTTCTAAAATCAGAAAGAATTGAATTCAATGCTTTTTGTTCATTTTGCTTGTTTGTCGGATTTTGGGATGGACTCTTTGGCTTTGCTTTTCTTCTCCTCATTGGATTTTTCATGTTAAAAGTTGCAGAAGCCAGATGACAAGCTCATTTTGGTTCAACTTCAGCAACTGTGCATTGCATTGCCATGTAATGTAATGTAATGCAATGCTATCTATCTAGCTCTCCCTCTATACTTCCTTTTGGATAAACAGACATATTAGGCAAGCATTTTGGAGCTTTCAGCTAAATAACTACAGGTGGTGAGATAAGCTGCACAATATAATTGACCTTTCAGTATATTGTTGCACACACACCATCTATTTAGCAAATGCCCTTGTTATCAACAGCAGCCTTTTAAACTCACCTGAGCTAACAGGTATGTGAGCTGGTTACTCTGCTGCGCTTAAAATTTCTTTTTTGGTTTGCTACAATGCCTTTTCTGAAACGTTGTCTCCCTCTGCTGGAACACTGACTTCTTTCATTTAATGCCTGCAGACTATAAAAGAGAAACCAACCCAAAAAGTTTGGTTGATTAGTCTGTGGCATTCTTTTAAACTGTTGCTTATGGCGGTCTCTGTGAGCTTCTCAGTGACATTCAGCCATCCAGGTATCCCGCCTGCAGTAGACGGAATGTGGCAATGGAACGCTGGCTGCGCGTGTCATAATAGGCTCTGAGCCTTTATATACCTGCGCACAGCAGCAGCCACCTTCAGTCTGCTGCTGGACAGCCAGCAGCAGCAGCAGCAGGAGAGGTAATTAATCAGCAACCCTCCTGCTAAGGGTAGACAGCTGCTCGTTCCACCCCCCCCCCCCCCCGCCTTAATTGGTTCTCCTCCCTTCCAACGGTGTTGAGGCGGGTGGGAACAGCCGGGGGTTGAGGGTACTGTGCTAAAAGAGGTGGAGTTATGCAGATCTAAAACGCGTGGATTGCAGCAGCAGCAAGCCGAAAAGTGCAGGCATGTGAGGGATCTAGAGGTTGACAGCATGTCTTCTTAACGGGAGTCCAGGTGGCCATCTCCACAAATGGACTTTTCAGAATCCTTGGGTGGCACCGTAGTCGGAAACCAATTCTGGTTATCGCTTCTCGGCCTTTTGGCTAAGATCAAGTGTAGTATCTGTTCTTATCAGTTTAATATCTGATACGTCCCCTATCTGGGGACCATATATTAAATGGATTTTTAGAACAGGGAGATGGAAAAAGAGCTTGCTCTGTCCACTCCACGCATTGACCTGGTATTGCAGTATCTCCAGGACCGGTGCACCCCTTCTTTAATGCAGTTTCTAAAATCAGAAAGAATTGAATTCAATGCTTTTTGTTCATTTTGCTTGTTTGTCGGATTTTGGGATGGACTCTTTGGATTTGCTTTTCTTCTCCTCATTGGATTTTTCATGTTAAAAGTTGCAGAAGCCAGATGACAAGCTCATTTTGGTTCAACTTCAGCAACTGTGCATTGCATTGCCATGTAATGTAATGTAATGCAATGCTATCTATCTAGCTCTCCCTCTATACTTCCTTTTGGATAAACAGACATATTAGGCAAGCATTTTGGAGCTTTCACCTAAATAACTACAGGTGGTGAGATAAGCTGCACAATATAATTGACCTTTCAGTATATTGTTGCACACACACCATCTATTTAGCAAATGCCCTTGTTATCAACAGCAGCCTTTTAAACTCACCTGAGCTAACAGGTATGTGAGCTGGTTACTCTGCTGCGCTTAAAATTTCTTTTTTGGTTTGCTACAATGCCTTTTCTGAAACGTTGTCTCCCTCTGCTGGAACACTGACTTCTTTCATTTAATGCCTGCAGACTATAAAAGAGAAACCAACCCAAAAAGTTTGGTTGATTAGTCTGTGGCATTCTTTTAAACTGTTGCTTATGGCGGTCTCTGTGAGCTTCTCAGTGACATTCAGCCATCCAGGTATCCCGCCTGCAGTAGACGGAATGTGGCAATGGAACGCTGGCTGCGCGTGTCATAATAGGCTCTGAGCCTTTATATACCTGCGCACAGCAGCAGCCACCTTCAGTCTGCTGCTGGACAGCCAGCAGCAGCAGCAGCAGGAGAGGTAATTAATCAGCAACCCTCCTGCTAAGGGTAGACAGCTGCTCGTTCCACCCCCCCCCCGCCTTAATTGGTTCTCCTCCCTTCCAACGGTGTTGAGGCGGGTGGGAACAGCCGGGGGTTGAGGGTACTGTGCTAAAAGAGGTGGAGTTATGCAGATCTAAAACGCGTGGATTGCAGCAGCAGCAAGCCGAAAAGTGCAGGCATGTGAGGGATCTAGAGGTTGACAGCATGTCTTCTTAACGGGAGTCCAGGTGGCCATCTCCACAAATGGACTTTTCAGAATCCTTGGGTGGCACCGTAGTCGGAAACCAATTCTGGTTATCGCTTCTCGGCCTTTTGGCTAAGATCAAGTGTAGTATCTGTTCTTATCAGTTTAATATCTGATACGTCCCCTATCTGGGGACCATATATTAAATGGATTTTTAGAACAGGGAGATGGAAAAAGAGCTTGCTCTGTCCACTCCACGCATTGACCTGGTATTGCAGTATCTCCAGGACCGGTGCACCCCTTCTTTAATGCAGTTTCTAAAATCAGAAAGAATTGAATTCAATGCTTTTTGTTCATTTTGCTTGTTTGTCGGATTTTGGGATGGACTCTTTGGCTTTGCTTTTCTTCTCCTCATTGGATTTTTCATGTTAAAAGTTGCAGAAGCCAGATGACAAGCTCATTTTGGTTCAACTTCAGCAACTGTGCATTGCATTGCCATGTAATGTAATGTAATGCAATGCTATCTATCTAGCTCTCCCTCTATACTTCCTTTTGGATAAACAGACATATTAGGCAAGCATTTTGGAGCTTTCACCTAAATAACTACAGGTGGTGAGATAAGCTGCACAATATAATTGACCTTTCAGTATATTGTTGCACACACACCATCTATTTAGCAAATGCCCTTGTTATCAACAGCAGCCTTTTAAACTCACCTGAGCTAACAGGTATGTGAGCTGGTTACTCTGCTGCGCTTAAAATTTCTTTTTTGGTTTGCTACAATGCCTTTTCTGAAACGTTGTCTCCCTCTGCTGGAACACTGACTTCTTTCATTTAATGCCTGCAGACTATAAAAGAGAAACCAACCCAAAAAGTTTGGTTGATTAGTCTGTGGCATTCTTTTAAACTGTTGCTTATGGCGGTCTCTGTGAGCTTCTCAGTGACATTCAGCCATCCAGGTATCCCGCCTGCAGTAGACGGAATGTGGCAATGGAACGCTGGCTGCGCGTGTCATAATAGGCTCTGAGCCTTTATATACCTGCGCACAGCAGCAGCCACCTTCAGTCTGCTGCTGGACAGCCAGCAGCAGCAGCAGCAGGAGAGGTAATTAATCAGCAACCCTCCTGCTAAGGGTAGACAGCTGCTCGTTCCACCCCCCCCCCGCCTTAACTGGTTCTCCTCCCTTCCAACGGTGTTGAGGCGGGTGGGAACAGCCGGGGGTTGAGGGTACTGTGCTAAAAGAGGTGGAGTTATGCAGATCTAAAACGCGTGGATTGCAGCAGCAGCAAGCCGAAAAGTGCAGGCATGTGAGGGATCTAGAGGTTGACAGCATGTCTTCTTAACGGGAGTCCAGGTGGCCATCTCCACAAATGGACTTTTCAGAATCCTTGGGTGGCACCGTAGTCGGAAACCAATTCTGGTTATCGCTTCTCGGCCTTTTGGCTAAGATCAAGTGTAGTATCTGTTCTTATCAGTTTAATATCTGATACGTCCCCTATCTGGGGACCATATATTAAATGGATTTTTAGAACAGGGAGATGGAAAAAGAGCTTGCTCTGTCCACTCCACGCATTGACCTGGTATTGCAGTATCTCCAGGACCGGTGCACCCCTTCTTTAATGCAGTTTCTAAAATCAGAAAGAATTGAATTCAATGCTTTTTGTTCATTTTGCTTGTTTGTCGGATTTTGGGATGGACTCTTTGGCTTTGCTTTTCTTCTCCTCATTGGATTTTTCATGTTAAAAGTTGCAGAAGCCAGATGACAAGCTCATTTTGGTTCAACTTCAGCAACTGTGCATTGCATTGCCATGTAATGTAATGTAATGCAATGCTATCTATCTAGCTCTCCCTCTATACTTCCTTTTGGATAAACAGACATATTAGGCAAGCATTTTGGAGCTTTCACCTAAATAACTACAGGTGGTGAGATAAGCTGCACAATATAATTGACCTTTCAGTATATTGTTGCACACACACCATCTATTTAGCAAATGCCCTTGTTATCAACAGCAGCCTTTTAAACTCACCTGAGCTAACAGGTATGTGAGCTGGTTACTCTGCTGCGCTTAAAATTTCTTTTTTGGTTTGCTACAATGCCTTTTCTGAAACGTTGTCTCCCTCTGCTGGAACACTGACTTCTTTCATTTAATGCCTGCAGACTATAAAAGAGAAACCAACCCAAAAAGTTTGGTTGATTAGTCTGTGGCATTCTTTTAAACTGTTGCTTATGGCGGTCTCTGTGAGCTTCTCAGTGACATTCAGCCATCCAGGTATCCCGCCTGCAGTAGACGGAATGTGGCAATGGAACGCTGGCTGCGCGTGTCATAATAGGCTCTGAGCCTTTATATACCTGCGCACAGCAGCAGCCACCTTCAGTCTGCTGCTGGACAGCCAGCAGCAGCAGCAGCAGGAGAGGTAATTAATCAGCAACCCTCCTGCTAAGGGTAGACAGCTGCTCGTTCCACCCCCCCCCCGCCTTAATTGGTTCTCCTCCCTTCCAACGGTGTTGAGGCGGGTGGGAACAGCCGGGGGTTGAGGGTACTGTGCTAAAAGAGGTGGAGTTATGCAGATCTAAAACGCGTGGATTGCAGCAGCAGCAAGCCGAAAAGTGCAGGCATGTGAGGGATCTAGAGGTTGACAGCATGTCTTCTTAACGGGAGTCCAGGTGGCCATCTCCACAAATGGACTTTTCAGAATCCTTGGGTGGCACCGTAGTCGGAAACCAATTCTGGTTATCGCTTCTCGGCCTTTTGGCTAAGATCAAGTGTAGTATCTGTTCTTATCAGTTTAATATCTGATACGTCCCCTATCTGGGGACCATATATTAAATGGATTTTTAGAACAGGGAGATGGAAAAAGAGCTTGCTCTGTCCACTCCACGCATTGACCTGGTATTGCAGTATCTCCAGGACCGGTGCACCCCTTCTTTAATGCAGTTTCTAAAATCAGAAAGAATTGAATTCAATGCTTTTTGTTCATTTTGCTTGTTTGTCGGATTTTGGGATGGACTCTTTGGCTTTGCTTTTCTTCTCCTCATTGGATTTTTCATGTTAAAAGTTGCAGAAGCCAGATGACAAGCTCATTTTGGTTCAACTTCAGCAACTGTGCATTGCATTGCCATGTAATGTAATGTAATGCAATGCTATCTATCTAGCTCTCCCTCTATACTTCCTTTTGGATAAACAGACATATTAGGCAAGCATTTTGGAGCTTTCACCTAAATAACTACAGGTGGTGAGATAAGCTGCACAATATAATTGACCTTTCAGTATATTGTTGCACACACACCATCTATTTAGCAAATGCCCTTGTTATCAACAGCAGCCTTTTAAACTCACCTGAGCTAACAGGTATGTGAGCTGGTTACTCTGCTGCGCTTAAAATTTCTTTTTTGGTTTGCTACAATGCCTTTTCTGAAACGTTGTCTCCCTCTGCTGGAACACTGACTTCTTTCATTTAATGCCTGCAGACTATAAAAGAGAAACCAACCCAAAAAGTTTGGTTGATTAGTCTGTGGCATTCTTTTAAACTGTTGCTTATGGCGGTCTCTGTGAGCTTCTCAGTGACATTCAGCCATCCAGGTATCCCGCCTGCAGTAGACGGAATGTGGCAATGGAACGCTGGCTGCGCGTGTCATAATAGGCTCTGAGCCTTTATATACCTGCGCACAGCAGCAGCCACCTTCAGTCTGCTGCTGGACAGCCAGCAGCAGCAGCAGCAGGAGAGGTAATTAATCAGCAACCCTCCTGCTAAGGGTAGACAGCTGCTCGTTCCACCCCCCCCCCGCCTTAATTGGTTCTCCTCCCTTCCAACGGTGTTGAGGCGGGTGGGAACAGCCGGGGGTTGAGGGTACTGTGCTAAAAGAGGTGGAGTTATGCAGATCTAAAACGCGTGGATTGCAGCAGCAGCAAGCCGAAAAGTGCAGGCATGTGAGGGATCTAGAGGTTGACAGCATGTCTTCTTAACGGGAGTCCAGGTGGCCATCTCCACAAATGGACTTTTCAGAATCCTTGGGTGGCACCGTAGTCGGAAACCAATTCTGGTTATCGCTTCTCGGCCTTTTGGCTAAGATCAAGTGTAGTATCTGTTCTTATCAGTTTAATATCTGATACGTCCCCTATCTGGGGACCATATATTAAATGGATTTTTAGAACAGGGAGATGGAAAAAGAGCTTGCTCTGTCCACTCCACGCATTGACCTGGTATTGCAGTATCTCCAGGACCGGTGCACCCCTTCTTTAATGCAGTTTCTAAAATCAGAAAGAATTGAATTCAATGCTTTTTGTTCATTTTGCTTGTTTGTCGGATTTTGGGATGGACTCTTTGGCTTTGCTTTTCTTCTCCTCATTGGATTTTTCATGTTAAAAGTTGCAGAAGCCAGATGACAAGCTCATTTTGGTTCAACTTCAGCAACTGTGCATTGCATTGCCATGTAATGTAATGTAATGCAATGCTATCTATCTAGCTCTCCCTCTATACTTCCTTTTGGATAAACAGACATATTAGGCAAGCATTTTGGAGCTTTCACCTAAATAACTACAGGTGGTGAGATAAGCTGCACAATATAATTGACCTTTCAGTATATTGTTGCACACACACCATCTATTTAGCAAATGCCCTTGTTATCAACAGCAGCCTTTTAAACTCACCTGAGCTAACAGGTATGTGAGCTGGTTACTCTGCTGCGCTTAAAATATCTTTTTTGGTTTGCTACAATGCCTTTTCTGAAACGTTGTCTCCCTCTGCTGGAACACTGACTTCTTTCATTTAATGCCTGCAGACTATAAAAGAGAAACCAACCCAAAAAGTTTGGTTGATTAGTCTGTGGCATTCTTTTAAACTGTTGCTTATGGCGGTCTCTGTGAGCTTCTCAGTGACATTCAGCCATCCAGGTATCCCGCCTGCAGTAGACGGAATGTGGCAATGGAACGCTGGCTGCGCGTGTCATAATAGGCTCTGAGCCTTTATATACCTGCGCACAGCAGCAGCCACCTTCAGTCTGCTGCTGGACAGCCAGCAGCAGCAGCAGCAGGAGAGGTAATTAATCAGCAACCCTCCTGCTAAGGGTAGACAGCTGCTCGTTCCACCCCCCCCCCCGCCTTAATTGGTTCTCCTCCCTTCCAACGGTGTTGAGGCGGGTGGGAACAGCCGGGGGTTGAGGGTACTGTGCTAAAAGAGGTGGAGTTATGCAGATCTAAAACGCGTGGATTGCAGCAGCAGCAAGCCGAAAAGTGCAGGCATGTGAGGGATCTAGAGGTTGACAGCATGTCTTCTTAACGGGAGTCCAGGTGGCCATCTCCACAAATGGACTTTTCAGAATCCTTGGGTGGCACCGTAGTCGGAAACCAATTCTGGTTATCGCTTCTCGGCCTTTTGGCTAAGATCAAGTGTAGTATCTGTTCTTATCAGTTTAATATCTGATACGTCCCCTATCTGGGGACCATATATTAAATGGATTTTTAGAACAGGGAGATGGAAAAAGAGCTTGCTCTGTCCACTCCACGCATTGACCTGGTATTGCAGTATCTCCAGGACCGGTGCACCCCTTCTTTAATGCAGTTTCTAAAATCAGAAAGAATTGAATTCAATGCTTTTTGTTCATTTTGCTTGTTTGTCGGATTTTGGGATGGACTCTTTGGCTTTGCTTTTCTTCTCCTCATTGGATTTTTCATGTTAAAAGTTGCAGAAGTCAGATGACAAGCTCATTTTGGTTCAACTTCAGCAACTGTGCATTGCATTGCCATGTAATGCAATGTAATGCAATGCTATCTATCTAGCTCTCCCTCTATACTTCCTTTTGGATAAACAGACATATTAGGCAAGCATTTTGGAGCTTTCACTTAAATAACTACAGGTGGTGAGATAAGCTGCACAATATAATTGACCTTTCAGTATATTATTGCACACACACCATCTATTTAGCAAATGCCCTTGTTATCAACAGCAGCCTTTTAAACTCACCTGAGCTAACAGGTATGTGAGCTGGTTACTCTGCTGCGCTTAAAATTTCTTTTTTGGTTTGCTACAATGCCTTTTCTGAAACGTTGTCTCCCTCTGCTGGAACACTGACTTCTTTCATTTAATGCCTGCAGACTATAAAAGAGAAACCAACCCAAAAAGTTTGGTTGATTAGTCTGTGGCATTCTTTTAAACTGTTGCTTATGGCGGTCTCTGTGAGCTTCTCAGTGACATTCAGCCATCCAGGTATCCCGCCTGCAGTAGACGGAATGTGGCAATGGAACGCTGGCTGCGCGTGTCATAATAGGCTCTGAGCCTTTATATACCTGCGCACAGCAGCAGCCACCTTCAGTCTGCTGCTGGACAGCCAGCAGCAGCAGCAGCAGGAGAGGTAATTAATCAGCAACCCTCCTGCTAAGGGTAGACAGCTGCTCGTTCCACCCCCCCCCCGCCTTAATTGGTTCTCCTCCCTTCCAACGGTGTTGAGGCGGGTGGGAACAGCCGGGGGTTGAGGGTACTGTGCTAAAAGAGGTGGAGTTATGCAGATCTAAAACGCGTGGATTGCAGCAGCAGCAAGCCGAAAAGTGCAGGCATGTGAGGGATCTAGAGGTTGACAGCATGTTTTCTTAACAGGAGTCCAGGTGGCCATCTCCACAAATGGACTTTTCAGAATCCTTGGGTGGCACCGTAGTCGGAAACCAATTCTGGTTATCGCTTTTCGGCCTTTTGGCTAAGATCAAGTGTAGTATCTGTTCTTATCAGTTTAATATCTGATACGTCCCCTATCTGGGGACCATATATTAAATGGATTTTTGGAACAGGGAGATGGAAAAAGAGCTTGCTCTGTCCACTCCACGCATTGACCTGGTATTGCAGTATCTCCAGAACCGGTGCACCCCTTCTTTAATGCAGTTTCTAAAATCAGAAAGAATTGAATTCAATGCTTTTTGTTCATTTTGCTTGTTTGTCGGATTTTGGGATGGACTCTTTGGCTTTGCTTTTCTTCTCCTCATTGGATTTTTCATGTTAAAAGTTGCAGAAGCCAGATGACAAGCTCATTTTGGTTCAACTTCAGCAACTGTGCATTGCATTGCCATGTAATGTAATGTAATGCGATGCTATCTATCTAGCTCTCCCTCTATACTTCCTTTTGGATAAACAGACATATTAGGCAAGCATTTTGGAGCTTTCACCTAAATAACTACAGGTGGTGAGATAAGCTGCACAATATAATTGACCTTTCAGTATATTGTTGCACACACACCATCTATTTAGCAAATGCCCTTGTTATCAACAGCAGCCTTTTAAACTCACCTGAGCTAACAGGTATGTGAGCTGGTTACTCTGCTGCGCTTAAAATTTCTTTTTTGGTTTGCTACAATGCCTTTTCTGAAACGTTGTCTCCCTCTGCTGGAACACTGACTTCTTTCATTTAATGCCTGCAGACTATAAAAGAGAAACCAACCCAAAATGTTTGGTTGATTAGTCTGTGGCATTCTTTTAAACTGTTGCTTATGGCGGTCTCTGTGAGCTTCTCAGTGACATTCAGCCATCCAGGTATCCCGCCTGCAGTAGACGGAATGTGGCAATGGAACGCTGGCTGCGCGTGTCATAATAGGCTCTGAGCCTTTATATACCTGCGCACAGCAGCAGCCACCTTCAGTCTGCTGCTGGACAGCCAGCAGCAGCAGCAGCAGGAGAGGTAATTAATCAGCAACCCTCCTGCTAAGGGTAGACAGCTGCTCGTTCCACCCCCCCCCCCCCCGCCTTAATTGGTTCTCCTCCCTTCCAACGGTGTTGAGGCGGGTGGGAACAGCCGGGGGTTGAGGGTACTGTGCTAAAAGAGGTGGAGTTATGCAGATCTAAAACGCGTGGATTGCAGCAGCAGCAAGCCGAAAAGTGCAGGCATGTGAGGGATCTAGAGGTTGACAGCATGTCTTCTTAACGGGAGTCCAGGTGGCCATCTCCACAAATGGACTTTTCAGAATCCTTGGGTGGCACCGTAGTCGGAAACCAATTCTGGTTATCGCTTCTCGGCCTTTTGGCTAAGATCAAGTGTAGTATCTGTTCTTATCAGTTTAATATCTGATACGTCCCCTATCTGGGGACCATATATTAAATGGATTTTTAGAACAGGGAGATGGAAAAAGAGCTTGCTCTGTCCACTCCACGCATTGACCTGGTATTGCAGTATCTCCAGGACCGGTGCACCCCTTCTTTAATGCAGTTTCTAAAATCAGAAAGAATTGAATTCAATGCTTTTTGTTCATTTTGCTTGTTTGTCGGATTTTGGGATGGACTCTTTGGCTTTGCTTTTCTTCTCCTCATTGGATTTTTCATGTTAAAAGTTGCAGAAGCCAGATGACAAGCTCATTTTGGTTCAACTTCAGCAACTGTGCATTGCATTGCCATGTAATGTAATGTAATGCAATGCTATCTATCTAGCTCTCCCTCTATACTTCCTTTTGGATAAACAGACATATTAGGCAAGCATTTTGGAGCTTTCACCTAAATAACTACAGGTGGTGAGATAAGCTGCACAATATAATTGACCTTTCAGTATATTGTTGCACACACACCATCTATTTAGCAAATGCCCTTGTAATCAACAGGAGCCTTTTAAACTCACCTGAGCTAACAGGTATGTGAGCTGGTTACTCTGCTGCGCTTAAAATTTCTTTTTTGGTTTGCTACAATGCCTTTTCTGAAACGTTGTCTCCCTCTGCTGGAACACTGACTTCTTTCATTTAATGCCTGCAGACTATAAAAGAGAAACCAACCCAAAAAGTTTGGTTGATTAGTCTGTGGCATTCTTTTAAACTGTTGCTTATGGCGGTCTCTGTGAGCTTCTCAGTGACATTCAGCCATCCAGGTATCCCGCCTGCAGTAGACGGAATGTGGCAATGGAACGCTGGCTGCGCGTGTCATAATAGGCTCTGAGCCTTTATATACCTGCGCACAGCAGCAGCCACCTTCAGTCTGCTGCTGGACAGCCAGCAGCAGCAGCAGCAGGAGAGGTAATTAATCAGCAACCCTCCTGCTAAGGGTAGACAGCTGCTCGTTCCACCCCCCCCCCGCCTTAATTGGTTCTCCTCCCTTCCAACGGTGTTGAGGCGGGTGGGAACAGCCGGGGGTTGAGGGTACTGTGCTAAAAGAGGTGGAGTTATGCAGATCTAAAACGCGTGGATTGCAGCAGCAGCAAGCCGAAAAGTGCAGGCATGTGAGGGATCTAGAGGTTGACAGCATGTCTTCTTAACGGGAGTCCAGGTGGCCATCTCCACAAATGGACTTTTCAGAATCCTTGGGTGGCACCGTAGTCGGAAACCAATTCTGGTTATCGCTTCTCGGCCTTTTGGCTAAGATCAAGTGTAGTATCTGTTCTTATCAGTTTAATATCTGATACGTCCCCTATCTGGGGACCATATATTAAATGGATTTTTAGAACAGGGAGATGGAAAAAGAGCTTGCTCTGTCCACTCCACGCATTGACCTGGTATTGCAGTATCTCCAGGACCGGTGCACCCCTTCTTTAATGCAGTTTCTAAAATCAGAAAGAATTGAATTCAATGCTTTTTGTTCATTTTGCTTGTTTGTCGGATTTTGGGATGGACTCTTTGGCTTTGCTTTTCTTCTCCTCATTGGATTTTTCATGTTAAAAGTTGCAGAAGCCAGATGACAAGCTCATTTTGGTTCAACTTCAGCAACTGTGCATTGCATTGCCATGTAATGTAATGTAATGCAATGCTATCTATCTAGCTCTCCCTCTATACTTCCTTTTGGATAAACAGACATATTAGGCAAGCATTTTGGAGCTTTCACCTAAATAACTACAGGTGGTGAGATAAGCTGCACAATATAATTGACCTTTCAGTATATTGTTGCACACACACCATCTATTTAGCAAATGCCCTTGTTATCAACAGCAGCCTTTTAAACTCACCTGAGCTAACAGGTATGTGAGCTGGTTACTCTGCTGCGCTTAAAATTTCTTTTTTGGTTTGCTACAATGCCTTTTCTGAAACGTTGTCTCCCTCTGCTGGAACACTGACTTCTTTCATTTAATGCCTGCAGACTATAAAAGAGAAACCAACCCAAAAAGTTTGGTTGATTAGTCTGTGGCATTCTTTTAAACTGTTGCTTATGGCGGTCTCTGTGAGCTTCTCAGTGACATTCAGCCATCCAGGTATCCCGCCTGCAGTAGACGGAATGTGGCAATGGAACGCTGGCTGCGCGTGTCATAATAGGCTCTGAGCCTTTATATACCTGCGCACAGCAGCAGCCACCTTCAGTCTGCTGCTGGACAGCCAGCAGCAGCAGCAGCAGGAGAGGTAATTAATCAGCAACCCTCCTGCTAAGGGTAGACAGCTGCTCGTTCCACCCCCCCCCCGCCTTAATTGGTTCTCCTCCCTTCCAACGGTGTTGAGGCGGGTGGGAACAGCCGGGGGTTGAGGGTACTGTGCTAAAAGAGGTGGAGTTATGCAGATCTAAAACGCGTGGATTGCAGCAGCAGCAAGCCGAAAAGTGCAGGCATGTGAGGGATCTAGAGGTTGACAGCATGTCTTCTTAACGGGAGTCCAGGTGGCCATCTCCACAAATGGACTTTTCAGAATCCTTGGGTGGCACCGTAGTCGGAAACCAATTCTGGTTATCGCTTCTCGGCCTTTTGGCTAAGATCAAGTGTAGTATCTGTTCTTATCAGTTTAATATCTGATACGTCCCCTATCTGGGGACCATATATTAAATGGATTTTTAGAACAGGGAGATGGAAAAAGAGCTTGCTCTGTCCACTCCACGCATTGACCTGGTATTGCAGTATCTCCAGGACCGGTGCACCCCTTCTTTAATGCAGTTTCTAAAATCAGAAAGAATTGAATTCAATGCTTTTTGTTCATTTTGCTTGTTTGTCGGATTTTGGGATGGACTCTTTGGCTTTGCTTTTCTTCTCCTCATTGGATTTTTCATGTTAAAAGTTGCAGAAGCCAGATGACAAGCTCATTTTGGTTCAACTTCAGCAACTGTGCATTGCATTGCCATGTAATGTAATGTAATGCAATGCTATCTATCTAGCTCTCCCTCTATACTTCCTTTTGGATAAACAGACATATTAGGCAAGCATTTTGGAGCTTTCACCTAAATAACTACAGGTGGTGAGATAAGCTGCACAATATAATTGACCTTTCAGTATATTGTTGCACACACACCATCTATTTAGCAAATGCCCTTGTTATCAACAGCAGCCTTTTAAACTCACCTGAGCTAACAGGTATGTGAGCTGGTTACTCTGCTGCGCTTAAAATTTCTTTTTTGGTTTGCTACAATGCCTTTTCTGAAACGTTGTCTCCCTCTGCTGGAACACTGACTTCTTTCATTTAATGCCTGCAGACTATAAAAGAGAAACCAACCCAAAAAGTTTGGTTGATTAGTCTGTGGCATTCTTTTAAACTGTTGCTTATGGCGGTCTCTGTGAGCTTCTCAGTGACATTCAGCCATCCAGGTATCCCGCCTGCAGTAGACGGAATGTGGCAATGGAACGCTGGCTGCGCGTGTCATAATAGGCTCTGAGCCTTTATATACCTGCGCACAGCAGCAGCCACCTTCAGTCTGCTGCTGGACAGCCAGCAGCAGCAGGAGAGGTAATTAATCAGCAACCCTCCTGCTAAGGGTAGACAGCTGCTCGTTCCACCCCCCCCCCCGCCTTAATTGGTTCTCCTCCCTTCCAACGGTGTTGAGGCGGGTGGGAACAGCCGGGGGTTGAGGGTACTGTGCTAAAAGAGGTGGAGTTATGCAGATCTAAAACGCGTGGATTGCAGCAGCAGCAAGCCGAAAAGTGCAGGCATGTGAGGGATCTAGAGGTTGACAGCATGTCTTCTTAACGGGAGTCCAGGTGGCCATCTCCACAAATGGACTTTTCAGAATCCTTGGGTGGCACCGTAGTCGGAAACCAATTCTGGTTATCGCTTCTCGGCCTTTTGGCTAAGATCAAGTGTAGTATCTGTTCTTATCAGTTTAATATCTGATACGTCCCCTATCTGGGGACCATATATTAAATGGATTTTTAGAACAGGGAGATGGAAAAAGAGCTTGCTCTGTCCACTCCACGCATTGACCTGGTATTGCAGTATCTCCAGGACCGGTGCACCCCTTCTTTAATGCAGTTTCTAAAATCAGAAAGAATTGAATTCAATGCTTTTTGTTCATTTTGCTTGTTTGTCGGATTTTGGGATGGACTCTTTGGCTTTGCTTTTCTTCTCCTCATTGGATTTTTCATGTTAAAAGTTGCAGAAGCCAGATGACAAGCTCATTTTGGTTCAACTTCAGCAACTGTGCATTGCATTGCCATGTAATGTAATGTAATGCAATGCTATCTATCTAGCTCTCCCTCTATACTTCCTTTTGGATAAACAGACATATTAGGCAAGCATTTTGGAGCTTTCACCTAAATAACTACAGGTGGTGAGATAAGCTGCACAATATAATTGACCTTTCAGTATATTGTTGCACACACACCATCTATTTAGCAAATGCCCTTGTTATCAACAGCAGCCTTTTAAACTCACCTGAGCTAACAGGTATGTGAGCTGGTTACTCTGCTGCGCTTAAAATTTCTTTTTTGGTTTGCTACAATGCCTTTTCTGAAACGTTGTCTCCCTCTGCTGGAACACTGACTTCTTTCATTTAATGCCTGCAGACTATAAAAGAGAAACCAACCCAAAAAGTTTGGTTGATTAGTCTGTGGCATTCTTTTAAACTGTTGCTTATGGCGGTCTCTGTGAGCTTCTCAGTGACATTCAGCCATCCAGGTATCCTGCCTGCAGTAGACGGAATGTGGCAATGGAACGCTGGCTGCGCGTGTCATAATAGGCTCTGAGCCTTTATATACCTGCCCACAGCAGCAGCCACCTTCAGTCTGCTGCTGGACAGCCAGCAGCAGCAGCAGCAGGAGAGGTAATTAATCAGCAACCCTCCTGCTAAGGGTAGACAGCTGCTCGTTCCACCCCCCCCCCCCCCCGCCTTAATTGGTTCTCCTCCCTTCCAACGGTGTTGAGGCGGGTGGGAACAGCCGGGGGTTGAGGGTACTGTGCTAAAAGAGGTGGAGTTATGCAGATCTAAAACGCGTGGATTGCAGCAGCAGCAAGCCGAAAAGTGCAGGCATGTGAGGGATCTAGAGGTTGACAGCATGTCTTCTTAACGGGAGTCCAGGTGGCCATCTCCACAAATGGACTTTTCAGAATCCTTGGGTGGCACCGTAGTCGGAAACCAATTCTGGTTATCGCTTCTCGGCCTTTTGGCTAAGATCAAGTGTAGTATCTGTTCTTATCAGTTTAATATCTGATACGTCCCCTATCTGGGGACCATATATTAAATGGATTTTTAGAACAGGGAGATGGAAAAAGAGCTTGCTCTGTCCACTCCACGCATTGACCTGGTATTGCAGTATCTCCAGGACCGGTGCACCCCTTCTTTAATGCAGTTTCTAAAATCAGAAAGAATTGAATTCAATGCTTTTTGTTCATTTTGCTTGTTTGTCGGATTTTGGGATGGACTCTTTGGCTTTGCTTTTCTTCTCCTCATTGGATTTTTCATGTTAAAAGTTGCAGAAGTCAGATGACAAGCTCATTTTGGTTCAACTTCAGCAACTGTGCATTGCATTGCCATGTAATGTAATGTAATGCAATGCTATCTATCTAGCTCTCCCTCTATACTTCCTTTTGGATAAACAGACATATTAGGCAAGCATTTTGGAGCTTTCACCTAAATAACTACAGGTGGTGAGATAAGCTGCACAATATAATTGACCTTTCAGTATATTGTTGCACACACACCATCTATTTAGCAAATGCCCTTGTTATCAACAGCAGCCTTTTAAACTCACCTGAGCTAACAGGTATGTGAGCTGGTTACTCTGCTGCGCTTAAAATTTCTTTTTTGGTTTGCTACAATGCCTTTTCTGAAACGTTGTCTCCCTCTGCTGGAACACTGACTTCTTTCATTTAATGCCTGCAGACTATAAAAGAGAAACCAACCCAAAAAGTTTGGTTGATTAGTCTGTGGCATTCTTTTAAACTGTTGCTTATGGCGGTCTCTGTGAGCTTCTCAGTGACATTCAGCCATCCAGGTATCCCGCCTGCAGTAGACGGAATGTGGCAATGGAACGCTGGCTGCGCGTGTCATAATAGGCTCTGAGCCTTTATATACCTGCGCACAGCAGCAGCCACCTTCAGTCTGCTGCTGGACAGCCAGCAGCAGCAGCAGCAGGAGAGGTAATTAATCAGCAACCCTCCTGCTAAGGGTAGACAGCTGCTCGTTCCACCCCCCCCCCCGCCTTAATTGGTTCTCCTCCCTTCCAACGGTGTTGAGGCGGGTGGGAACAGCCGGGGGTTGAGGGTACTGTGCTAAAAGAGGTGGAGTTATGCAGGTCTAAAACGCGTGGATTGCAGCAGCAGCAAGCCGAAAAGTGCAGGCATGTGAGGGATCTAGAGGTTGACAGCATGTCTTCTTAACGGGAGTCCAGGTGGCCATCTCCACAAATGGACTTTTCAGAATCCTTGGGTGGCACCGTAGTCGGAAACCAATTCTGGTTATCGCTTCTCGGCCTTTTGGCTAAGATCAAGTGTAGTATCTGTTCTTATCAGTTTAATATCTGATACGTCCCCTATCTGGGGACCATATATTAAATGGATTTTTAGAACAGGGAGATGGAAAAAGAGCTTGCTCTGTCCACTCCACGCATTGACCTGGTATTGCAGTATCTCCAGGACCGGTGCACCCCTTCTTTAATGCAGTTTCTAAAATCAGAAAGAATTGAATTCAATGCTTTTTGTTCATTTTGCTTGTTTGTCGGATTTTGGGATGGACTCTTTGGCTTTGCTTTTCTTCTCCTCATTGGATTTTTCATGTTAAAAGTTGCAGAAGCCAGATGACAAGCTCATTTTGGTTCAACTTCAGCAACTGTGCATTGCATTGCCATGTAATGTAATGTAATGCAATGCTATCTATCTAGCTCTCCCTCTATACTTCCTTTTGGATAAACAGACATATTAGGCAAGCATTTTGGAGCTTTCACCTAAATAACTACAGGTGGTGAGATAAGCTGCACAATATAATTGACCTTTCAGTATATTGTTGCACACACACCATCTATTTAGCAAATGCCCTTGTTATCAACAGCAGCCTTTTAAACTCACCTGAGCTAACAGGTATGTGAGCTGGTTACTCTGCTGCGCTTAAAATTTCTTTTTTGGTTTGCTACAATGCCTTTTCTGAAACGTTGTCTCCCTCTGCTGGAACACTGACTTCTTTCATTTAATGCCTGCAGACTATAAAAGAGAAACCAACCCAAAAAGTTTGGTTGATTAGTCTGTGGCATTCTTTTAAACTGTTGCTTATGGCGGTCTCTGTGAGCTTCTCAGTGACATTCAGCCATCCAGGTATCCCGCCTGCAGTAGACGGAATGTGGCAATGGAACGCTGGCTGCGCGTGTCATAATAGGCTCTGAGCCTTTATATACCTGCGCACAGCAGCAGCCACCTTCAGTCTGCTGCTGGACAGCCAGCAGCAGCAGCAGCAGGAGAGGTAATTAATCAGCAACCCTCCTGCTAAGGGTAGACAGCTGCTCGTTCCACCCCCCCCCCCCCCGCCTTAATTGGTTCTCCTCCCTTCCAACGGTGTTGAGGCGGGTGGGAACAGCCGGGGGTTGAGGGTACTGTGCTAAAAGAGGTGGAGTTATGCAGATCTAAAACGCGTGGATTGCAGCAGCAGCAAGCCGAAAAGTGCAGGCATGTGAGGGATCTAGAGGTTGACAGCATGTCTTCTTAACGGGAGTCCAGGTGGCCATCTCCACAAATGGACTTTTCAGAATCCTTGGGTGGCACCGTAGTCGGAAACCAATTCTGGTTATCGCTTCTCGGCCTTTTGGCTAAGATCAAGTGTAGTATCTGTTCTTATCAGTTTAATATCTGATACGTCCCCTATCTGGGGACCATATATTAAATGGATTTTTAGAACAGGGAGATGGAAAAAGAGCTTGCTCTGTCCACTCCACGCATTGACCTGGTATTGCAGTATCTCCAGGACCGGTGCACCCCTTCTTTAATGCAGTTTCTAAAATCAGAAAGAATTGAATTCAATGCTTTTTGTTCATTTTGCTTGTTTGTCGGATTTTGGGATGGACTCTTTGGCTTTGCTTTTCTTCTCCTCATTGGATTTTTCATGTTAAAAGTTGCAGAAGTCAGATGACAAGCTCATTTTGGTTCAACTTCAGCAACTGTGCATTGCATTGCCATGTAATGTAATGTAATGCAATGCTATCTATCTAGCTCTCCCTCTATACTTCCTTTTGGATAAACAGACATATTAGGCAAGCATTTTGGAGCTTTCACCTAAATAACTACAGGTGGTGAGATAAGCTGCACAATATAATTGACCTTTCAGTATATTGTTGCACACACACCATCTATTTAGCAAATGCCCTTGTTATCAACAGCAGCCTTTTAAACTCACCTGAGCTAACAGGTATGTGAGCTGGTTACTCTGCTGCGCTTAAAATTTCTTTTTTGGTTTGCTACAATGCCTTTTCTGAAACGTTGTCTCCCTCTGCTGGAACACTGACTTCTTTCATTTAATGCCTGCAGACTATAAAAGAGAAACCAACCCAAAAAGTTTGGTTGATTAGTCTGTGGCATTCTTTTAAACTGTTGCTTATGGCGGTCTCTGTGAGCTTCTCAGTGACATTCAGCCATCCAGGTATCCCGCCTGCAGTAGACGGAATGTGGCAATGGAACGCTGGCTGCGCGTGTCATAATAGGCTCTGAGCCTTTATATACCTGCGCACAGCAGCAGCCACCTTCAGTCTGCTGCTGGACAGCCAGCAGCAGCAGCAGCAGGAGAGGTAATTAATCAGCAACCCTCCTGCTAAGGGTAGACAGCTGCTCGTTCCACCCCCCCCCCGCCTTAATTGGTTCTCCTCCCTTCCAACGGTGTTGAGGCGGGTGGGAACAGCCGGGGGTTGAGGGTACTGTGCTAAAAGAGGTGGAGTTATGCAGATCTAAAACGCGTGGATTGCAGCAGCAGCAAGCCGAAAAGTGCAGGCATGTGAGGGATCTAGAGGTTGACAGCATGTCTTCTTAACGGGAGTCCAGGTGGCCATCTCCACAAATGGACTTTTCAGAATCCTTGGGTGGCACCGTAGTCGGAAACCAATTCTGGTTATCGCTTCTCGGCCTTTTGGCTAAGATCAAGTGTAGTATCTGTTCTTATCAGTTTAATATCTGATACGTCCCCTATCTGGGGACCATATATTAAATGGATTTTTAGAACAGGGAGATGGAAAAAGAGCTTGCTCTGTCCACTCCACGCATTGACCTGGTATTGCAGTATCTCCAGGACCGGTGCACCCCTTCTTTAATGCAGTTTCTAAAATCAGAAAGAATTGAATTCAATGCTTTTTGTTCATTTTGCTTGTTTGTCGGATTTTGGGATGGACTCTTTGGCTTTGCTTTTCTTCTCCTCATTGGATTTTTCATGTTAAAAGTTGCAGAAGCCAGATGACAAGCTCATTTTGGTTCAACTTCAGCAACTGTGCATTGCATTGCCATGTAATGTAATGTAATGCAATGCTATCTATCTAGCTCTCCCTCTATACTTCCTTTTGGATAAACAGACATATTAGGCAAGCATTTTGGAGCTTTCACCTAAATAACTACAGGTGGTGAGATAAGCTGCACAATATAATTGACCTTTCAGTATATTGTTGCACACACACCATCTATTTAGCAAATGCCCTTGTTATCAACAGCAGCCTTTTAAACTCACCTGAGCTAACAGGTATGTGAGCTGGTTACTCTGCTGCGCTTAAAATTTCTTTTTTGGTTTGCTACAATGCCTTTTCTGAAACGTTGTCTCCCTCTGCTGGAACACTGACTTCTTTCATTTAATGCCTGCAGACTATAAAAGAGAAACCAACCCAAAAAGTTTGGTTGATTAGTCTGTGGCATTCTTTTAAACTGTTGCTTATGGCGGTCTCTGTGAGCTTCTCAGTGACATTCAGCCATCCAGGTATCCCGCCTGCAGTAGACGGAATGTGGCAATGGAACGCTGGCTGCGCGTGTCATAATAGGCTCTGAGCCTTTATATACCTGCGCACAGCAGCAGCCACCTTCAGTCTGCTGCTGGACAGCCAGCAGCAGCAGCAGCAGGAGAGGTAATTAATCAGCAACTCTCCTGCTAAGGGTAGACAGCTGCTCGTTCCACCCCCCCCCCACCTTAATTGGTTCTCCTCCCTTCCAACGGTGTTGAGGCGGGTGGGAACAGCCGGGGGTTGAGGGTACTGTGCTAAAAGAGGTGGAGTTATGCAGATCTAAAACGCGTGGATTGCAGCAGCAGCAAGCCGAAAAGTGCAGGCATGTGAGGGATCTAGAGGTTGACAGCATGTCTTATTAACGGGAGTCCAGTTGGCCATCTCCACAAATTGACTTTTCAGAATCCTTGGGTGGCACCGTAGTCGGAAACCAATTCTGGTTATCGCTTCTCGGCCTTTTGGCTAAGATCAAGTGTAGTATCTGTTCTTATCAGTTTAATATCTGATACGTCCCCTATCTGGGGACCATATATTAAATGGATTTTTAAAACAGGGAGATGGAAAAAGAGCTTGCTCTGTCCACTCCACGCATTGACCTGGTATTGCAGTATCTCCAGGACCGGTGCACCCCTTCTTTAATGCAGTTTCTCAAATCAGAAAGAATTGAATTCAATGCTTTTTGTTCATTTTGCTTGTTTATCGGATTTTGGGATGGACTCTTTGGCTTTGCTTTTCTTCTCCTCATTGGATTTTTCATGTTAAAAGTTGCAGAAGCCAGATGACAAGCTCATTTTGGTTCAACTTCAGCAACTGTGCATTGCATTGCCATGTAATGTAATGTAATGCAATGCTATCTATCTAGCTCTCCCTCTATACTTCCTTTTGGATAAACAGACATATTAGGCAAGCATTTTGGAGCTTTCACCTAAATAACTACAGGTGGTGAGATAAGCTGCACAATATAATTGACCTTTCAGTATATTGTTGCACACACACCATCTATTTAGCAAATGCCCTTGTTATCAACAGCAGCCTTTTAAACTCACCTGAGCTAACAGGTATGTGAGCTGGTTACTCTGCTGCGCTTAAAATTTCTTTTTTGGTTTGCTACAATGCCTTTTCTGAAACGTTGTCTCCCTCTGCTGGAACACTGACTTCTTTCATTTAATGCCTGCAGACTATAAAAGAGAAACCAACCCAAAAAGTTTGGTTGATTAGTCTGTGGCATTCTTTTAAACTGTTGCTTATGGCGGTCTCTGTGAGCTTCTCAGTGACATTCAGCCATCCAGGTATCCCGCCTGCAGTAGACGGAATGTGGCAATGGAACGCTGGCTGCGCGTGTCATAATAGGCTCTGAGCCTTTATATACCTGCGCACAGCAGCAGCCACCTTCAGTCTGCTGCTGGACAGCCAGCAGCAGCAGCAGCAGGAGAGGTAATTAATCAGCAACCCTCCTGCTAAGGGTAGACAGCTGCTCGTTCCACCCCCCCCCCCGCCTTAATTGGTTCTCCTCCCTTCCAACGGTGTTGAGGCGGGTGGGAACAGCCGGGGGTTGAGGGTACTGTGCTAAAAGAGGTGGAGTTATGCAGATCTAAAACGCGTGGATTGCAGCAGCAGCAAGCCGAAAAGTGCAGGCATGTGAGGGATCTAGAGGTTGACAGCATGTCTTCTTAACGGGAGTCCAGGTGGCCATCTCCACAAATGGACTTTTCAGAATCCTTGGGTGGCACCGTAGTCGGAAACCAATTCTGGTTATCGCTTCTCGGCCTTTTGGCTAAGATCAAGTGTAGTATCTGTTCTTATCAGTTTAACATCTGATACGTCCCCTATCTGGGGACCATATATTAAATGGATTTTTAGAACAGGGAGATGGAAAAAGAGCTTGCTCTGTCCACTCCACGCATTGACCTGGTATTGCAGTATCTCCAGGACCGGTGCACCCCTTCTTTAATGCAGTTTCTAAAATCAGAAAGAATTGAATTCAATGCTTTTTGTTCATTTTGCTTGTTTGTCGGATTTTGGGATGGACTCTTTGGCTTTGCTTTTCTTCTCCTCATTGGATTTTTCATGTTAAAAGTTGCAGAAGCCAGATGACAAGCTCATTTTGGTTCAACTTCAGCAACTGTGCATTGCATTGCCATGTAATGTAATGTAATGCAATGCTATCTATCTAGCTCTCCCTCTATACTTCCTTTTGGATAAACAGACATATTAGGCAAGCATTTTGGAGCTTTCACCTAAATAACTACAGGTGGTGAGATAAGCTGCACAATATAATTGACCTTTCAGTATATTGTTGCACACACACCATCTATTTAGCAAATGCCCTTGTTATCAACAGCAGCCTTTTAAACTCACCTGAGCTAACAGGTATGTGAGCTGGTTACTCTGCTGCGCTTAAAATTTCTTTTTTGGTTTGCTACAATGCCTTTTCTGAAACGTTGTCTCCCTCTGCTGGAACACTGACTTCTTTCATTTAATGCCTGCAGACTATAAAAGAGAAACCAACCCAAAAAGTTTGGTTGATTAGTCTGTGGCATTCTTTTAAACTGTTGCTTATGGCGGTCTCTGTGAGCTTCTCAGTGACATTCAGCCATCCAGGTATCCCGCCTGCAGTAGACGGAATGTGGCAATGGAACGCTGGCTGCGCGTGTCATAATAGGCTCTGAGCCTTTATATACCTGCGCACAGCAGCAGCCACCTTCAGTCTGCTGCTGGACAGCCAGCAGCAGCAGCAGCAGGAGAGGTAATTAATCAGCAACCCTCCTGCTAAGGGTAGACAGCTGCTCGTTCCACCCCCCCCACCCCGCCTTAATTGGTTCTCCTCCCTTCCAACGGTGTTGAGGCGGGTGGGAACAGCCGGGGGTTGAGGGTACTGTGCTAAAAGAGGTGGAGTTATGCAGATCTAAAACGCGTGGATTGCAGCAGCAGCAAGCCGAAAAGTGCAGGCATGTGAGGGATCTAGAGGTTGACAGCATGTCTTCTTAACGGGAGTCCAGGTGGCCATCTCCACAAATGGACTTTTCAGAATCCTTGGGTGGCACCGTAGTCGGAAACCAATTCTGGTTATCGCTTCTCGGCCTTTTGGCTAAGATCAAGTGTAGTATCTGTTCTTATCAGTTTAATATCTGATACGTCCCCTATCTGGGGACCATATATTAAATGGATTTTTAGAGCAGGGAGATGGAAAAAGAGCTTGCTCTGTCCACTCCACGCATTGACCTGGTATTGCAGTATCTCCAGGACCGGTGCACCCCTTCTTTAATGCAGTTTCTAAAATCAGAAAGAATTGAATTCAATGCTTTTTGTTCATTTTGCTTGTTTGTCGGATTTTGGGATGGACTCTTTGGCTTTGCTTTTCTTCTCCTCATTGGATTTTTCAAGTTAAAAGTTGCAGAAGCCAGATGACAAGCTCATTTTGGTTCAACTTCAGCAACTGTGCATTGCATTGCCATGTAATGTAATGTAATGCAATGATATCTATCTAGCTCTCCCTCTATACTTCCTTTTGGATAAACAGACATATTAGGCAAGCATTTTGGAGCTTTCACCTAAATAACTACAGGTGGTGAGATAAGCTGCACAATATAATTGACCTTTCAGTATATTATTGCACACACACCATCTATTTAGCAAATGCCCTTGTTATCAACAGCAGCCTTTTAAACTCACCTGAGCTAACAGGTATGTGAGCTGGTTACTCTGCTGCGCTTAAAATTTCTTTTTTGGTTTGCTACAATGCCTTTTCTGAAACGTTGTCTCCCTCTGCTGGAACACTGACTTCTTTCATTTAATGCCTGCAGACTATAAAAGAGAAACCAACCCAAAAAGTTTGGTTGATTAGTCTGTGGCATTCTTTTAAACTGTTGCTTATGGCGGTCTCTGTGAGCTTCTCAGTGACATTCAGCCATCCAGGTATCCCGCCTGCAGTAGACGGAATGTGGCAATGGAACGCTGGCTGCGCGTGTCATAATAGGCTCTGAGCCTTTATATACCTGCGCACAGCAGCAGCCACCTTCAGTCTGCTGCTGGACAGCCAGCAGCAGCAGCAGCAGGAGAGGTAATTAATCAGCAACCCTCCTGCTAAGGGTAGACAGCTGCTCGTTCCACCCCCCCCCCCGCCTTAATTGGTTCTCCTCCCTTCCAACGGTGTTGAGGCGGGTGGGAACAGCCGGGGGTTGAGGGTACTGTGCTAAAAGAGGTGGAGTTATGCAGATCTAAAACGCGTGGATTGCAGCAGCAGCAAGCCGAAAAGTGCAGGCATGTGAGGGATCTAGAGGTTGACAGCATGTCTTCTTAACGGGAGTCCAGGTGGCCATCTCCACAAATGGACTTTTCAGAATCCTTGGGTGGCACCGTAGTCGGAAACCAATTCTGGTTATCGCTTCTCGGCCTTTTGGCTAAGATCAAGTGTAGTATCTGTTCTTATCAGTTTAATATCTGATACGTCCCCTATCTGGGGACCATATATTAAATGGATTTTTAGAACAGGGAGATGGAAAAAGAGCTTGCTCTGTCCACTCCACGCATTGACCTGGTATTGCAGTATCTCCAGGACCGGTGCACCCCTTCTTTAATGCAGTTTCTAAAATCAGAAAGAATTGAATTCAATGCTTTTTGTTCATTTTGCTTGTTTGTCGGATTTTGGGATGGACTCTTTGGCTTTGCTTTTCTTCTCCTCATTGGATTTTTCATGTTAAAAGTTGCAGAAGCCAGATGACAAGCTCATTTTGGTTCAACTTCAGCAACTGTGCATTGCATTGCCATGTAATGTAATGTAATGCAATGCTATCTATCTAGCTCTCCCTCTATACTTCCTTTTGGATAAACAGACATATTAGGCAAGCATTTTGGAGCTTTCACCTAAATAACTACAGGTGGTGAGATAAGCTGCACAATATAATTGACCTTTCAGTATATTGTTGCACACACACCATCTATTTAGCAAATGCCCTTGTTATCAACAGCAGCCTTTTAAACTCACCTGAGCTAACAGGTATGTGAGCTGGTTACTCTGCTGCGCTTAAAATTTCTTTTTTGGTTTGCTACAATGCCTTTTCTGAAACGTTGTCTCCCTCTGCTGGAACACTGACTTCTTTCATTTAATGCCTGCAGACTATAAAAGAGAAACCAACCCAAAAAGTTTGGTTGATTAGTCTGTGGCATTCTTTTAAACTGTTGCTTATGGCGGTCTCTGTGAGCTTCTCAGTGACATTCAGCCATCCAGGTATCCCGCCTGCAGTAGACGGAATGTGGCAATGGAACGCTGGCTGCGCGTGTCATAATAGGCTCTGAGCCTTTATATACCTGCGCACAGCAGCAGCCACCTTCAGTCTGCTGCTGGACAGCCAGCAGCAGCAGCAGCAGGAGAGGTAATTAATCAGCAACCCTCCTGCTAAGGGTAGACAGCTGCTCGTTCCACCCCCCCCACCCCGCCTTAATTGGTTCTCCTCCCTTCCAACGGTGTTGAGGCGGGTGGGAACAGCCGGGGGTTGAGGGTACTGTGCTAAAAGAGGTGGAGTTATGCAGATCTAAAACGCGTGGATTGCAGCAGCAGCAAGCCGAAAAGTGCAGGCATGTGAGGGATCTAGAGGTTGACAGCATGTCTTCTTAACGGGAGTCCAGGTGGCCATCTCCACAAATGGACTTTTCAGAATCCTTGGGTGGCACCGTAGTCGGAAACCAATTCTGGTTATCGCTTCTCGGCCTTTTGGCTAAGATCAAGTGTAGTATCTGTTCTTATCAGTTTAATATCTGATACGTCCCCTATCTGGGGACCATATATTAAATGGATTTTTAGAGCAGGGAGATGGAAAAAGAGCTTGCTCTGTCCACTCCACGCATTGACCTGGTATTGCAGTATCTCCAGGACCGGTGCACCCCTTCTTTAATGCAGTTTCTAAAATCAGAAAGAATTGAATTCAATGCTTTTTGTTCATTTTGCTTGTTTGTCGGATTTTGGGATGGACTCTTTGGCTTTGCTTTTCTTCTCCTCATTGGATTTTTCAAGTTAAAAGTTGCAGAAGCCAGATGACAAGCTCATTTTGGTTCAACTTCAGCAACTGTGCATTGCATTGCCATGTAATGTAATGTAATGCAATGATATCTATCTAGCTCTCCCTCTATACTTCCTTTTGGATAAACAGACATATTAGGCAAGCATTTTGGAGCTTTCACCTAAATAACTACAGGTGGTGAGATAAGCTGCACAATATAATTGACCTTTCAGTATATTATTGCACACACACCATCTATTTAGCAAATGCCCTTGTTATCAACAGCAGCCTTTTAAACTCACCTGAGCTAACAGGTATGTGAGCTGGTTACTCTGCTGCGCTTAAAATTTCTTTTTTGGTTTGCTACAATGCCTTTTCTGAAACGTTGTCTCCCTCTGCTGGAACACTGACTTCTTTCATTTAATGCCTGCAGACTATAAAAGAGAAACCAACCCAAAAAGTTTGGTTGATTAGTCTGTGGCATTCTTTTAAACTGTTGCTTATGGCGGTCTCTGTGAGCTTCTCAGTGACATTCAGCCATCCAGGTATCCCGCCTGCAGTAGACGGAATGTGGCAATGGAACGCTGGCTGCGCGTGTCATAATAGGCTCTGAGCCTTTATATACCTGCGCACAGCAGCAGCCACCTTCAGTCTGCTGCTGGACAGCCAGCAGCAGCAGCAGCAGGAGAGGTAATTAATCAGCAACCCTCCTGCTAAGGGTAGACAGCTGCTCGTTCCACCCCCCCCCCCGCCTTAATTGGTTCTCCTCCCTTCCAACGGTGTTGAGGCGGGTGGGAACAGCCGGGGGTTGAGGGTACTGTGCTAAAAGAGGTGGAGTTATGCAGATCTAAAACGCGTGGATTGCAGCAGCAGCAAGCCGAAAAGTGCAGGCATGTGAGGGATCTAGAGGTTGACAGCATGTCTTCTTAACGGGAGTCCAGGTGGCCATCTCCACAAATGGACTTTTCAGAATCCTTGGGTGGCACCGTAGTCGGAAACCAATTCTGGTTATCGCTTCTCGGCCTTTTGGCTAAGATCAAGTGTAGTATCTGTTCTTATCAGTTTAATATCTGATACGTCCCCTATCTGGGGACCATATATTAAATGGATTTTTAGAACAGGGAGATGGAAAAAGAGCTTGCTCTGTCCACTCCACGCATTGACCTGGTATTGCAGTATCTCCAGGACCGGTGCACCCCTTCTTTAATGCAGTTTCTAAAATCAGAAAGAATTGAATTCAATGCTTTTTGTTCATTTTGCTTGTTTGTCGGATTTTGGGATGGACTCTTTGGCTTTGCTTTTCTTCTCCTCATTGGATTTTTCATGTTAAAAGTTGCAGAAGCCAGATGACAAGCTCATTTTGGTTCAACTTCAGCAACTGTGCATTGCATTGCCATGTAATGTAATGTAATGCAATGCTATCTATCTAGCTCTCCCTCTATACTTCCTTTTGGATAAACAGACATATTAGGCAAGCATTTTGGAGCTTTCACCTAAATAACTACAGGTGGTGAGATAAGCTGCACAATATAATTGACCTTTCAGTATATTGTTGCACACACACCATCTATTTAGCAAATGCCCTTGTTATCAACAGCAGCCTTTTAAACTCACCTGAGCTAACAGGTATGTGAGCTGGTTACTCTGCTGCGCTTAAAATTTCTTTTTTGGTTTGCTACAATGCCTTTTCTGAAACGTTGTCTCCCTCTGCTGGAACACTGACTTCTTTCATTTAATGCCTGCAGACTATAAAAGAGAAACCAACCCAAAAAGTTTGGTTGATTAGTCTGTGGCATTCTTTTAAACTGTTGCTTATGGCGGTCTCTGTGAGCTTCTCAGTGACATTCAGCCATCCAGGTATCCCGCCTGCAGTAGACGGAATGTGGCAATGGAACGCTGGCTGCGCGTGTCATAATAGGCTCTGAGCCTTTATATACCTGCGCACAGCAGCAGCCACCTTCAGTCTGCTGCTGGACAGCCAGCAGCAGCAGCAGCAGGAGAGGTAATTAATCAGCAACCCTCCTGCTAAGGGTAGACAGCTGCTCGTTCCACCCCCCCCCCCGCCTTAATTGGTTCTCCTCCCTTCCAACGGTGTTGAGGTGGGTGGGAACAGCCGGGGGTTGAGGGTACTGTGCTAAAAGAGGTGGAGTTATGCAGATCTAAAACGCGTGGATTGCAGCAGCAGCAAGCCGAAAAGTGCAGGCATGTGAGGGATCTAGAGGTTGACAGCATGTCTTCTTAACGGGAGTCCAGGTGGCCATCTCCACAAATGGACTTTTCAGAATCCTTGGGTGGCACCGTAGTCGGAAACCAATTCTGGTTATCGCTTCTCGGCCTTTTGGCTAAGATCAAGTGTAGTATCTGTTCTTATCAGTTTAACATCTGATACGTCCCCTATCTGGGGACCATATATTAAATGGATTTTTAGAACAGGGAGATGGAAAAAGAGCTTGCTCTGTCCACTCCACGCATTGACCTGGTATTGCAGTATCTCCAGGACCGGTGCACCCCTTCTTTAATGCAGTTTCTAAAATCAGAAAGAATTGAATTCAATGCTTTTTGTTCATTTTGCTTGTTTGTCGGATTTTGGGATGGACTCTTTGGCTTTGCTTTTCTTCTCCTCATTGGATTTTTCATGTTAAAAGTTGCAGAAGCCAGATGACAAGCTCATTTTGGTTCAACTTCAGCAACTGTGCATTGCATTGCCATGTAATGTAATGTAATGCAATGCTATCTATCTAGCTCTCCCTCTATACTTCCTTTTGGATAAACAGACATATTAGGCAAGCATTTTGGAGCTTTCACCTAAATAACTACAGGTGGTGAGATAAGCTGCACAATATAATTGACCTTTCAGTATATTGTTGCACACACACCATCTATTTAGCAAATGCCCTTGTTATCAACAGCAGCCTTTTAAACTCACCTGAGCTAACAGGTATGTGAGCTGGTTACTCTGCTGCGCTTAAAATTTCTTTTTTGGTTTGCTACAATGCCTTTTCTGAAACGTTGTCTCCCTCTGCTGGAACACTGACTTCTTTCATTTAATGCCTGCAGACTATAAAAGAGAAACCAACCCAAAAAGTTTGGTTGATTAGTCTGTGGCATTCTTTTAAACTGTTGCTTATGGCGGTCTCTGTGAGCTTCTCAGTGACATTCAGCCATCCAGGTATCCCGCCTGCAGTAGACGGAATGTGGCAATGGAACGCTGGCTGCGCGTGTCATAATAGGCTCTGAGCCTTTATATACCTGCGCACAGCAGCAGCCACCTTCAGTCTGCTGCTGGACAGCCAGCAGCAGCAGCAGCAGGAGAGGTAATTAATCAGCAACCCTCCTGCTAAGGGTAGACAGCTGCTCGTTCCACCCCCCCCACCCCGCCTTAATTGGTTCTCCTCCCTTCCAACGGTGTTGAGGCGGGTGGGAACAGCCGGGGGTTGAGGGTACTGTGCTAAAAGAGGTGGAGTTATGCAGATCTAAAACGCGTGGATTGCAGCAGCAGCAAGCCGAAAAGTGCAGGCATGTGAGGGATCTAGAGGTTGACAGCATGTCTTCTTAACGGGAGTCCAGGTGGCCATCTCCACAAATGGACTTTTCAGAATCCTTGGGTGGCACCGTAGTCGGAAACCAATTCTGGTTATCGCTTCTCGGCCTTTTGGCTAAGATCAAGTGTAGTATCTGTTCTTATCAGTTTAATATCTGATACGTCCCCTATCTGGGGACCATATATTAAATGGATTTTTAGAGCAGGGAGATGGAAAAAGAGCTTGCTCTGTCCACTCCACGCATTGACCTGGTATTGCAGTATCTCCAGGACCGGTGCACCCCTTCTTTAATGCAGTTTCTAAAATCAGAAAGAATTGAATTCAATGCTTTTTGTTCATTTTGCTTGTTTGTCGGATTTTGGGATGGACTCTTTGGCTTTGCTTTTCTTCTCCTCATTGGATTTTTCAAGTTAAAAGTTGCAGAAGCCAGATGACAAGCTCATTTTGGTTCAACTTCAGCAACTGTGCATTGCATTGCCATGTAATGTAATGTAATGCAATGCTATCTATCTAGCTCTCCCTCTATACTTCCTTTTGGATAAACAGACATATTAGGCAAGCATTTTGGAGCTTTCACCTAAATAACTACAGGTGGTGAGATAAGCTGCACAATATAATTGACCTTTCAGTATATTATTGCACACACACCATCTATTTAGCAAATGCCCTTGTTATCAACAGCAGCCTTTTAAACTCACCTGAGCTAACAGGTATGTGAGCTGGTTACTCTGCTGCGCTTAAAATTTCTTTTTTGGTTTGCTACAATGCCTTTTCTGAAACGTTGTCTCCCTCTGCTGGAACACTGACTTCTTTCATTTAATGCCTGCAGACTATAAAAGAGAAACCAACCCAAAAAGTTTGGTTGATTAGTCTGTGGCATTCTTTTAAACTGTTGCTTATGGCGGTCTCTGTGAGCTTCTCAGTGACATTCAGCCATCCAGGTATCCCGCCTGCAGTAGACGGAATGTGGCAATGGAACGCTGGCTGCGCGTGTCATAATAGGCTCTGAGCCTTTATATACCTGCGCACAGCAGCAGCCACCTTCAGTCTGCTGCTGGACAGCCAGCAGCAGCAGCAGCAGGAGAGGTAATTAATCAGCAACCCTCCTGCTAAGGGTAGACAGCTGCTCGTTCCACCCCCCCCCCGCCTTAATTGGTTCTCCTCCCTTCCAACGGTGTTGAGGCGGGTGGGAACAGCCGGGGGTTGAGGGTACTGTGCTAAAAGAGGTGGAGTTATGCAGATCTAAAACGCGTGGATTGCAGCAGCAGCAAGCCAAAAAGTGCAGGCATGTGAGGGATCTAGAGGTTGACAGCATGTCTTCTTAACGGGAGTCCAGGTGGCCATCTCCACAAATGGACTTTTCAGAATCCTTGGGTGGCACCGTAGTCGGAAACCAATTCTGGTTATCGCTTCTCGGCCTTTTGGCTAAGATCAAGTGTAGTATCTGTTCTTATCAGTTTAATATCTGATACGTCCCCTATCTGGGGACCATATATTAAATGGATTTTTAGAACAGGGAGATGGAAAAAGAGCTTGCTCTGTCCACTCCACGCATTGACCTGGTATTGCAGTATCTCCAGGACCGGTGCACCCCTTCTTTAATGCAGTTTCTAAAATCAGAAAGAATTGAATTCAATGCTTTTTGTTCATTTTGCTTGTTTGTCGGATTTTGGGATGGACTCTTTGGCTTTGCTTTTCTTCTCCTCATTGGATTTTTCATGTTAAAAGTTGCAGAAGCCAGATGACAAGCTCATTTTGGTTCAACTTCAGCAACTGTGCATTGCATTGCCATGTAATGTAATGTAATGCAATGCTATCTATCTAGCTCTCCCTCTATACTTCCTTTTGGATAAACAGACATATTAGGCAAGCATTTTGGAGCTTTCACCTAAATAACTACAGGTGGTGAGATAAGCTGCACAATATAATTGACCTTTCAGTATATTGTTGCACACACACCATCTATTTAGCAAATGCCCTTGTTATCAACAGCAGCCTTTTAAACTCACCTGAGCTAACAGGTATGTGAGCTGGTTACTCTGCTGCGCTTAAAATTTCTTTTTTGGTTTGCTACAATGCCTTTTCTGAAACGTTGTCTCCCTCTGCTGGAACACTGACTTCTTTCATTTAATGCCTGCAGACTATAAAAGAGAAACCAACCCAAAAAGTTTGGTTGATTAGTCTGTGGCATTCTTTTAAACTGTTGCTTATGGCGGTCTCTGTGAGCTTCTCAGTGACATTCAGCCATCCAGGTATCCCGCCTGCAGTAGACGGAATGTGGCAATGGAACGCTGGCTGCGCGTGTCATAATAGGCTCTGAGCCTTTATATACCTGCGCACAGCAGCAGCCACCTTCAGTCTGCTGCTGGACAGCCAGCAGCAGCAGCAGCAGGAGAGGTAATTAATCAGCAACCCTCCTGCTAAGGGTAGACAGCTGCTCGTTCCACCCCCCCCACCCCGCCTTAATTGGTTCTCCTCCCTTCCAACGGTGTTGAGGCGGGTGGGAACAGCCGGGGTTTGAGGGTACTGTGCTAAAAGAGGTGGAGTTATGCAGATCTAAAACGCGTGGATTGCAGCAGCAGCAAGCCGAAAAGTGCAGGCATGTGAGGGATCTAGAGGTTGACAGCATGTCTTCTTAACGGGAGTCCAGGTGGCCATCTCCACAAATGGACTTTTCAGAATCCTTGGGTGGCACCGTAGTCGGAAACCAATTCTGGTTATCGCTTCTCGGCCTTTTGGCTAAGATCAAGTGTAGTATCTGTTCTTATCAGTTTAATATCTGATACGTCCCCTATCTGGGGACCATATATTAAATGGATTTTTAGAACAGGGAGATGGAAAAAGAGCTTGCTCTGTCCACTCCACGCATTGACCTGGTATTGCAGTATCTCCAGGACCGGTGCACCCCTTCTTTAATGCAGTTTCTAAAATCAGAAAGAATTGAATTCAATGCTTTTTGTTCATTTTGCTTGTTTGTCGGATTTTGGGATAAACTCTTTGGCTTTGCTTTTCTTCTCCTCATTGGATTTTTCATGTTAAAAGTTGCAGAAGCCAGATGACAAGCTCATTTTGGTTCAACTTCAGCAACTGTGCATTGCATTGCCATGTAATGTAATGTAATGCAATGCTATCTATCTAGCTCTCCCTCTATACTTCCTTTTGGGTAAACAGACATATTAGGCAAGCATTTTGGAGCTTTCACCTAAATAACTACAGGTGGTGAGATAAGCTGCACAATATAATTGACCTTTCAGTATATTGTTGCACACACACCATCTATTTAGCAAATGCCCTTGTTATCAACAGCAGCCTTTTAAACTCACCTGAGCTAACAGGTATGTGAGCTGGTTACTCTGCTGCGCTTAAAATTTCTTTTTTGGTTTGCTACAATGCCTTTTCTGAAACGTTGTCTCCCTCTGCTGGAACACTGACTTCTTTCATTTAATGCCTGCAGACTATAAAAGAGAAACCAACCCAAAAAGTTTGGTTGATTAGTCTGTGGCATTCTTTTAAACTGTTGCTTATGGCGGTCTCTGTGAGCTTCTCAGTGACATTCAGCCATCCAGGTATCCCGCCTGCAGTAGACGGAATGTGGCAATGGAACGCTGGCTGCGCGTGTCATAATAGGCTCTGAGCCTTTATATACCTGCGCACAGCAGCAGCCACCTTCAGTCTGCTGCTGGACAGCCAGCAGCAGCAGCAGGAGAGGTAATTAATCAGCAACCCTCCTGCTAAGGGTAGACAGCTGCTCGTTCCACCCCCCCCCCCCGCCTTAATTGGTTCTCCTCCCTTCCAACGGTGTTGAGGCGGGTGGGAACAGCCGGGGGTTGAGGGTACTGTGCTAAAAGAGGTGGAGTTATGCAGATCTAAAACGCGTGGATTGCAGCAGCAGCAAGCCGAAAAGTGCAGGCATGTGAGGGATCTAGAGGTTGACAGCATGTCTTCTTAACGGGAGTCCAGGTGGCCATCTCCACAAATGGACTTTTCAGAATCCTTGGGTGGCACCGTAGTCGGAAACCAATTCTGGTTATCGCTTCTCGGCCTTTTGGCTAAGATCAAGTGTAGTATCTGTTCTTATCAGTTTAATATCTGATACGTCCCCTATCTGGGGACCATATATTAAATGGATTTTTAGAACAGGGAGATGGAAAAAGAGCTTGCTCTGTCCACTCCACGCATTGACCTGGTATTGCAGTATCTCCAGGACCGGTGCACCCCTTCTTTAATGCAGTTTCTAAAATCAGAAAGAATTGAATTCAATGCTTTTTGTTCATTTTGCTTGTTTGTCGGATTTTGGGATGGACTCTTTGGCTTTGCTTTTCTTCTCCTCATTGGATTTTTCATGTTAAAAGTTGCAGAAGCCAGATGACAAGCTCATTTTGGTTCAACTTCAGCAACTGTGCATTGCATTGCCATGTAATGTAATGTAATGCAATGCTATCTATCTAGCTCTCCCTCTATACTTCCTTTTGGATAAACAGACATATTAGGCAAGCATTTTGGAGCTTTCACCTAAATAACTACAGGTGGTGAGATAAGCTGCACAATATAATTGACCTTTCAGTATATTGTTGCACACACACCATCTATTTAGCAAATGCCCTTGTTATCAACAGCAGCCTTTTAAACTCACCTGAGCTAACAGGTATGTAAGCTGGTTACTCTGCTGCGCTTAAAATTTCTTTTTTGGTTTGCTACAATGCCTTTTCTGAAACGTTGTCTCCCTCTGCTGGAACACTGACTTCTTTCATTTAATGCCTGCAGACTATAAAAGAGAAACCAACCCAAAAAGTTTGGTTGATTAGTCTGTGGCATTCTTTTAAACTGTTGCTTATGGCGGTCTCTGTGAGCTTCTCAGTGACATTCAGCCATCCAGGTATCCCGCCTGCAGTAGACGGAATGTGGCAATGGAACGCTGGCTGCGCGTGTCATAATAGGCTCTGAGCCTTTATATACCTGCGCACAGCAGCAGCCACCTTCAGTCTGCTGCTGGACAGCCAGCAGCAGCAGCAGCAGGAGAGGTAATTAATCAGCAACCCTCCTGCTAAGGGTAGACAGCTGCTCGTTCCACCCCCCCCCCCGCCTTAATTGGTTCTCCTCCCTTCCAACGGTGTTGAGGCGGGTGGGAACAGCCGGGGGTTGAGGGTACTGTGCTAAAAGAGGTGGAGTTATGCAGATCTAAAACGCGTGGATTGCAGCAGCAGCAAGCCGAAAAGTGCAGGCATGTGAGGGATCTAGAGGTTGACAGCATGTCTTCTTAACGGGAGTCCAGGTGGCCATCTCCACAAATGGACTTTTCAGAATCCTTGGGTGGCACCATAGTCGGAAACCAATTCTGGTTATCGCTTCTCGGCCTTTTGGCTAAGATCAAGTGTAGTATCTGTTCTTATCAGTTTAATATCTGATACGTCCCCTATCTGGGGACCATATATTAAATGGATTTTTAGAACAGGGAGATGGAAAAAGAGCTTGCTCTGTCCACTCCACGCATTGACCTGGTATTGCAGTATCTCCAGGACCGGTGCACCCCTTCTTTAATGCAGTTTCTAAAATCAGAAAGAATTGAATTCAATGCTTTTTGTTCATTTTGCTTGTTTGTCGGATTTTGGGATGGACTCTTTGGCTTTGCTTTTCTTCTCCTCATTGGATTTTTCATGTTAAAAGTTGCAGAAGCCAGATGACAAGCTCATTTTGGTTCAACTTCAGCAACTGTGCATTGCATTGCCATGTAATGTAATGTAATGCAATGCTATCTATCTAGCTCTCCCTCTATACTTCCTTTTGGATAAACAGACATATTAGGCAAGCATTTTGGAGCTTTCACCTAAATAACTACAGGTGGTGAGATAAGCTGCACAATATAATTGACCTTTCAGTATATTGTTGCACACACACCATCTATTTAGCAAATGCCCTTGTTATCAACAGCAGCCTTTTAAACTCGCCTGAGCTAACAGGTATGTGAGCTGGTTACTCTGCTGCGCTTAAAATTTCTTTTTTGGTTTGCTACAATGCCTTTTCTGAAACGTTGTCTCCCTCTGCTGGAACACTGACTTCTTTCATTTAATGCCTGCAGACTATAAAAGAGAAACCAACCCAAAAAGTTTGGTTGATTAGTCTGTGGCATTCTTTTAAACTGTTGCTTATGGCGGTCTCTGTGAGCTTCTCAGTGACATTCAGCCATCCAGGTATCCCGCCTGCAGTAGACGGAATGTGGCAATGGAACGCTGGCTGCGCGTGTCATAATAGGCTCTGAGCCTTTATATACCTGCGCACAGCAGCAGCCACCTTCAGTCTGCTGCTGGACAGCCAGCAGCAGCAGCAGCAGGAGAGGTAATTAATCAGCAACCCTCCTGCTAAGGGTAGACAGCTGCTCGTTCCACCCCCCCCCCCGCCTTAATTGGTTCTCCTCCCTTCCAACGGTGTTGAGGCGGGTGGGAACAGCCGGGGGTTGAGGGTACTGTGCTAAAAGAGGTGGAGTTATGCAGATCTAAAACGCGTGGATTGCAGCAGCAGCAAGCCGAAAAGTGCAGGCATGTGAGGGATCTAGAGGTTGACAGCATGTCTTCTTAACGGGAGTCCAGGTGGCCATCTCCACAAATGGACTTTTCAGAATCCTTGGGTGGCACCGTAGTCGGAAACCAATTCTGGTTATCGCTTCTCGGCCTTTTGGCTAAGATCAAGTGTAGTATCTGTTCTTATCAGTTTAATATCTGATACGTCCCCTATCTGGGGACCATATATTAAATGGATTTTTAGAACAGGGAGATGGAAAAAGAGCTTGCTCTGTCCACTCCACGCATTGACCTGGTATTGCAGTATCTCCAGGACCGGTGCACCCCTTCTTTAATGCAGTTTCTAAAATCAGAAAGAATTGAATTCAATGCTTTTTGTTCATTTTGCTTGTTTGTCGGATTTTGGGATGGACTCTTTGGCTTTGCTTTTCTTCTCCTCATTGGATTTTTCATGTTAAAAGTTGCAGAAGCCAGATGACAAGCTCATTTTGGTTCAACTTCAGCAACTGTGCATTGCATTGCCATGTAATGTAATGTAATGCAATGCTATCTATCTAGCTCTCCCTCTATACTTCCTTTTGGATAAACAGACATATTAGGCAAGCATTTTGGAGCTTTCACCTAAATAACTACAGGTGGTGAGATAAGCTGCACAATATAATTGACCTTTCAGTATATTGTTGCACACACACCATCTATTTAGCAAATGCCCTTGTTATCAACAGCAGCCTTTTAAACTCACCTGAGCTAACAGGTATGTGAGCTGGTTACTCTGCTGCGCTTAAAATTTCTTTTTTGGTTTGCTACAATGCCTTTTCTGAAACGTTGTCTCCCTCTGCTGGAACACTGACTTCTTTCATTTAATGCCTGCAGACTATAAAAGAGAAACCAACCCAAAAAGTTTGGTTGATTAGTCTGTGGCATTCTTTTAAACTGTTGCTTATGGCGGTCTCTGTGAGCTTCTCAGTGACATTCAGCCATCCAGGTATCCCGCCTGCAGTAGACGGAATGTGGCAATGGAACGCTGGCTGCGCGTGTCATAATAGGCTCTGAGCCTTTATATACCTGCGCACAGCAGCAGCCACCTTCAGTCTGCTGCTGGACAGCCAGCAGCAGCAGCAGCAGGAGAGGTAATTAATCAGCAACCCTCCTGCTAAGGGTAGACAGCTGCTCGTTCCACCCCCCCCCCCGCCTTAATTGGTTCTCCTCCCTTCCAACGGTGTTGAGGCGGGTGGGAACAGCCGGGGGTTGAGGGTACTGTGCTAAAAGAGGTGGAGTTATGCAGATCTAAAACGCGTGGATTGCAGCAGCAGCAAGCCGAAAAGTGCAGGCATGTGAGGGATCTAGAGGTTGACAGCATGTCTTCTTAACGGGAGTCCAGGTGGCCATCTCCACAAATGGACTTTTCAGAATCCTTGGGTGGCACCGTAGTCGGAAACCAATTCCTGTTATCGCTTCTCGGCCTTTTGGCTAAGATCAAGTGTAGTATCTGTTCTTATCAGTTTAATATCTGATACGTCCCCTATCTGGGGACCATATATTAAATGGATTTTTAGAACAGGGAGATGGAAAAAGAGCTTGCTCTGTCCACTCCACGCATTGACCTGGTATTGCAGTATCTCCAGGACCGGTGCACCCCTTCTTTAATGCAGTTTCTAAAATCAGAAAGAATTGAATTCAATGCTTTTTGTTCATTTTGCTTGTTTGTCGGATTTTGGGATGGACTCTTTGGCTTTGCTTTTCTTCTCCTCATTGGATTTTTCATGTTAAAAGTTGCAGAAGCCAGATGACAAGCTCATTTTGGTTCAACTTCAGCAACTGTGCATTGCATTGCCATGTAATGTAATGTAATGCAATGCTATCCATCTAGCTCTCCCTCTATACTTCCTTTTGGATAAACAGACATATTAGGCAAGCATTTTGGAGCTTTCACCTAAATAACTACAGGTGGTGAGATAAGCTGCACAATATAATTGACCTTTCAGTATATTGTTGCACACACACCATCTATTTAGCAAATGCCCTTGTTATCAACAGCAGCCTTTTAAACTCACCTGAGCTAACAGGTATGTGAGCTGGTTACTCTGCTGCGCTTAAAATTTCTTTTTTGGTTTGCTACAATGCCTTTTCTGAAACGTTGTCTCCCTCTGCTGGAACACTGACTTCTTTCATTTAATGCCTGCAGACTATAAAAGAGAAACCAACCCAAAAAGTTTGGTTGATTAGTCTGTGGCATTCTTTTAAACTGTTGCTTATGGCGGTCTCTGTGAGCTTCTCAGTGACATTCAGCCATCCAGGTATCCCGCCTGCAGTAGACGGAATGTGGCAATGGAACGCTGGCTGCGCGTGTCATAATAGGCTCTGAGCCTTTATATACCTGCGCACAGCAGCAGCCACCTTCAGTCTGCTGCTGGACAGCCAGCAGCAGCAGCAGCAGGAGAGGTAATTAATCAGCAACCCTCCTGCTAAGGGTAGACAGCTGCTCGTTCCACCCCCCCCCCGCCTTAATTGGTTCTCCTCCCTTCCAACGGTGTTGAGGCGGGTGGGAACAGCCGGGGGTTGAGGGTACTGTGCTAAAAGAGGTGGAGTTATGCAGATCTAAAACGCGTGGATTGCAGCAGCAGCAAGCCGAAAAGTGCAGGCATGTGAGGGATCTAGAGGTTGACAGCATGTCTTCTTAACGGGAGTCCAGGTGGCCATCTCCACAAATCGACTTTTCAGAATCCTTGGGTGGCACCGTAGTCGGAAACCAATTCTTGTTATCGCTTCTCGGCCTTTTGGCTAAGATCAAGTGTAGTATCTGTTCTTATCAGTTTAATATCTGATACGTCCCCTATCTGGGGACCATATATTAAATGGATTTTTAGAACAGGGAGATGGAAAAAGAGCTTGCTCTGTCCACTCCACGCATTGACCTGGTATTGCAGTATCTCCAGGACCGGTGCACCCCTTCTTTAATGCAGTTTCTAAAATCAGAAAGAATTGAATTCAATGCTTTTTGTTCATTTTGCTTGTTTGTCGGATTTTGGGATGGACTCTTTGGCTTTGCTTTTCTTCTCCTCATTGGATTTTTCATGTTAAAAGTTGCAGAAGCCAGATGACAAGCTCATTTTGGTTCAACTTCAGCAACTGTGCATTGCATTGCCATGTAATGTAATGTAATGCAATGCTATCTATCTAGCTCTCCCTCTATACTTCCTTTTGGATAAACAGACATATTAGGCAAGCATTTTGGAGCTTTCACCTAAATAACTACAGGTGGTGAGATAAGCTGCACAATATAATTGACCTTTCAGTATATTGTTGCACACACACCATCTATTTAGCAAATGCCCTTGTTATCAACAGCAGCCTTTTAAACTCACCTGAGCTAACAGGTATGTGAGCTGGTTACTCTGCTGCGCTTAAAATTTCTTTTTTGGTTTGCTACAATGCCTTTTCTGAAACGTTGTCTCCCTCTGCTGGAACACTGACTTCTTTCATTTAATGCCTGCAGACTATAAAAGAGAAACCAACCCAAAAAGTTTGGTTGATTAGTCTGTGGCATTCTTTTAAACTGTTGCTTATGGCGGTCTCTGTGAGCTTCTCAGTGACATTCAGCCATCCAGGTATCCCGCCTGCAGTAGACGGAATGTGGCAATGGAACGCTGGCTGCGCGTGTCATAATAGGCTCTGAGCCTTTATATACCTGCGCACAGCAGCAGCCACCTTCAGTCTGCTGCTGGACAGCCAGCAGCAGCAGCAGCAGGAGAGGTAATTAATCAGCAACCCTCCTGCTAAGGGTAGACAGCTGCTCGTTCCACCCCCCCCCCCACCTTAATTTGTTCTCCTCCCTTCCAACGGTGTTGAGGCGGGTGGGAACAGCCGGGGGTTGAGGGTACTGTGCTAAAAGAGGTGGAGGTATGCAGATCTAAAACGCGTGGATTGCAGCAGCAGCAAGCCAAAAAGTGCAGGCATGTGAGGGATCTAGAGGTTGACAGCATGTCTTCTTAACGGGAGTCCAGGTGGCCATCTCCACAAATGGACTTTTCAGAATCCTTGGGTGGCACCGTAGTCGGAAACCAATTCTTGTTATCGCTTCTCGGCCTTTTGGCTAAGATCAAGTGTAGTATCTGTTCTTATCAGTTTAATATCTGATACGTCCCCTATCTGGGGACCATATATTAAATGGATTTTTAGAACAGGGAGATGGAAAAAGAGCTTGCTCTGTCCACTCCACGCATTGACCTGGTATTGCAGTATCTCCAGGACCGGTGCACCCCTTCTTTAATGCAGTTTCTAAAATCAGAAAGAATTGAATTCAATGCTTTTTGTTCATTTTGCTTGTTTGTCGGATTTTGGGATGGACTCTTTGGCTTTGCTTTTCTTCTCCTCATTGGATTTTT
Source organism: Phyllobates terribilis (assembly GCF_046119375.1). Taxonomy (NCBI): domain Eukaryota; kingdom Metazoa; phylum Chordata; class Amphibia; order Anura; family Dendrobatidae; genus Phyllobates; species Phyllobates terribilis. The sequence goes on along the minus strand of NW_027362800.1, from coordinate 7,012,777 downwards.
CATGTTAAAAGTTGCAGAAGCCAGATGACAAGCTCATTTTGGTTCAACTTCAGCAACTGTGCATTGCATTGCCATGTAATGTAATGTAATGCAATGCTATCTATCTAGCTCTCCCTCTATACTTCCTTTTGGATAAACAGACATATTAGGCAAGCATTTTGGAGCTTTCACCTAAATAACTACAGGTGGTGAGATAAGCTGCACAATATAATTGACCTTTCAGTATATTGTTGCACACACACCATCTATTTAGCAAATGCCCTTGTTATCAACAGCAGCCTTTTAAACTCACCTGAGCTAACAGGTATGTGAGCTGGTTACTCTGCTGCGCTTAAAATTTCTTTTTTGGTTTGCTACAATGCCTTTTCTGAAACGTTGTCTCCCTCTGCTGGAACACTGACTTCTTTCATTTAATGCCTGCAGACTATAAAAGAGAAACCAACCCAAAAAGTTTGGTTGATTAGTCTGTGGCATTCTTTTAAACTGTTGCTTATGGCGGTCTCTGTGAGCTTCTCAGTGACATTCAGCCATCCAGGTATCCCGCCTGCAGTAGACGGAATGTGGCAATGGAACGCTGGCTGCGCGTGTCATAATAGGCTCTGAGCCTTTATATACCTGCGCACAGCAGCAGCCACCTTCAGTCTGCTGCTGGACAGCCAGCAGCAGCAGCAGCAGGAGAGGTAATTAATCAGCAACCCTCCTGCTAAGGGTAGACAGCTGCTCGTTCCACCCCCCCCCCCGCCTTAATTGGTTCTCCTCCCTTCCAACGGTGTTGAGGCGGGTGGGAACAGCCGGGGGTTGAGGGTACTGTGCTAAAAGAGGTGGAGTTATGCAGATCTAAAACGCGTGGATTGCAGCAGCAGCAAGCCGAAAAGTGCAGGCATGTGAGGGATCTAGAGGTTGACAGCATGTCTTCTTAACGGGAGTCCAGGTGGCCATCTCCACAAATGGACTTTTCAGAATCCTTGGGTGGCACCGTAGTCGGAAACCAATTCCTGTTATCGCTTCTCGGCCTTTTGGCTAAGATCAAGTGTAGTATCTGTTCTTATCAGTTTAATATCTGATACGTCCCCTATCTGGGGACCATATATTAAATGGATTTTTAGAACAGGGAGATGGAAAAAGAGCTTGCTCTGTCCACTCCACGCATTGACCTGGTATTGCAGTATCTCCAGGACCGGTGCACCCCTTCTTTAATGCAGTTTCTAAAATCAGAAAGAATTGAATTCAATGCTTTTTGTTCATTTTGCTTGTTTGTCGGATTTTGGGATGGACTCTTTGGCTTTGCTTTTCTTCTCCTCATTGGATTTTTCATGTTAAAAGTTGCAGAAGCCAGATGACAAGCTCATTTTGGTTCAACTTCAGCAACTGTGCATTGCATTGCCATGTAATGTAATGTAATGCAATGCTATCCATCTAGCTCTCCCTCTATACTTCCTTTTGGATAAACAGACATATTAGGCAAGCATTTTGGAGCTTTCACCTAAATAACTACAGGTGGTGAGATAAGCTGCACAATATAATTGACCTTTCAGTATATTGTTGCACACACACCATCTATTTAGCAAATGCCCTTGTTATCAACAGCAGCCTTTTAAACTCACCTGAGCTAACAGGTATGTGAGCTGGTTACTCTGCTGCGCTTAAAATTTCTTTTTTGGTTTGCTACAATGCCTTTTCTGAAACGTTGTCTCCCTCTGCTGGAACACTGACTTCTTTCATTTAATGCCTGCAGACTATAAAAGAGAAACCAACCCAAAAAGTTTGGTTGATTAGTCTGTGGCATTCTTTTAAACTGTTGCTTATGGCGGTCTCTGTGAGCTTCTCAGTGACATTCAGCCATCCAGGTATCCCGCCTGCAGTAGACGGAATGTGGCAATGGAACGCTGGCTGCGCGTGTCATAATAGGCTCTGAGCCTTTATATACCTGCGCACAGCAGCAGCCACCTTCAGTCTGCTGCTGGACAGCCAGCAGCAGCAGCAGCAGGAGAGGTAATTAATCAGCAACCCTCCTGCTAAGGGTAGACAGCTGCTCGTTCCACCCCCCCCCCGCCTTAATTGGTTCTCCTCCCTTCCAACGGTGTTGAGGCGGGTGGGAACAGCCGGGGGTTGAGGGTACTGTGCTAAAAGAGGTGGAGTTATGCAGATCTAAAACGCGTGGATTGCAGCAGCAGCAAGCCGAAAAGTGCAGGCATGTGAGGGATCTAGAGGTTGACAGCATGTCTTCTTAACGGGAGTCCAGGTGGCCATCTCCACAAATCGACTTTTCAGAATCCTTGGGTGGCACCGTAGTCGGAAACCAATTCTTGTTATCGCTTCTCGGCCTTTTGGCTAAGATCAAGTGTAGTATCTGTTCTTATCAGTTTAATATCTGATACGTCCCCTATCTGGGGACCATATATTAAATGGATTTTTAGAACAGGGAGATGGAAAAAGAGCTTGCTCTGTCCACTCCACGCATTGACCTGGTATTGCAGTATCTCCAGGACCGGTGCACCCCTTCTTTAATGCAGTTTCTAAAATCAGAAAGAATTGAATTCAATGCTTTTTGTTCATTTTGCTTGTTTGTCGGATTTTGGGATGGACTCTTTGGCTTTGCTTTTCTTCTCCTCATTGGATTTTTCATGTTAAAAGTTGCAGAAGCCAGATGACAAGCTCATTTTGGTTCAACTTCAGCAACTGTGCATTGCATTGCCATGTAATGTAATGTAATGCAATGCTATCTATCTAGCTCTCCCTCTATACTTCCTTTTGGATAAACAGACATATTAGGCAAGCATTTTGGAGCTTTCACCTAAATAACTACAGGTGGTGAGATAAGCTGCACAATATAATTGACCTTTCAGTATATTGTTGCACACACACCATCTATTTAGCAAATGCCCTTGTTATCAACAGCAGCCTTTTAAACTCACCTGAGCTAACAGGTATGTAAGCTGGTTACTCTGCTGCGCTTAAAATTTCTTTTTTGGTTTGCTACAATGCCTTTTCTGAAACGTTGTCTCCCTCTGCTGGAACACTGACTTCTTTCATTTAATGCCTGCAGACTATAAAAGAGAAACCAACCCAAAAAGTTTGGTTGATTAGTCTGTGGCATTCTTTTAAACTGTTGCTTATGGCGGTCTCTGTGAGCTTCTCAGTGACATTCAGCCATCCAGGTATCCCGCCTGCAGTAGACGGAATGTGGCAATGGAACGCTGGCTGCGCGTGTCATAATAGGCTCTGAGCCTTTATATACCTGCGCACAGCAGCAGCCACCTTCAGTCTGCTGCTGGACAGCCAGCAGCAGCAGCAGCAGGAGAGGTAATTAATCAGCAACCCTCCTGCTAAGGGTAGACAGCTGCTCGTTCCACCCCCCCCCCCGCCTTAATTGGTTCTCCTCCCTTCCAACGGTGTTGAGGCGGGTGGGAACAGCCGGGGGTTGAGGGTACTGTGCTAAAAGAGGTGGAGTTATGCAGATCTAAAACGCGTGGATTGCAGCAGCAGCAAGCCGAAAAGTGCAGGCATGTGAGGGATCTAGAGGTTGACAGCATGTCTTCTTAACGGGAGTCCAGGTGGCCATCTCCACAAATGGACTTTTCAGAATCCTTGGGTGGCACCATAGTCGGAAACCAATTCTGGTTATCGCTTCTCGGCCTTTTGGCTAAGATCAAGTGTAGTATCTGTTCTTATCAGTTTAATATCTGATACGTCCCCTATCTGGGGACCATATATTAAATGGATTTTTAGAACAGGGAGATGGAAAAAGAGCTTGCTCTGTCCACTCCACGCATTGACCTGGTATTGCAGTATCTCCAGGACCGGTGCACCCCTTCTTTAATGCAGTTTCTAAAATCAGAAAGAATTGAATTCAATGCTTTTTGTTCATTTTGCTTGTTTGTCGGATTTTGGGATGGACTCTTTGGCTTTGCTTTTCTTCTCCTCATTGGATTTTTCATGTTAAAAGTTGCAGAAGCCAGATGACAAGCTCATTTTGGTTCAACTTCAGCAACTGTGCATTGCATTGCCATGTAATGTAATGTAATGCAATGCTATCTATCTAGCTCTCCCTCTATACTTCCTTTTGGATAAACAGACATATTAGGCAAGCATTTTGGAGCTTTCACCTAAATAACTACAGGTGGTGAGATAAGCTGCACAATATAATTGACCTTTCAGTATATTGTTGCACACACACCATCTATTTAGCAAATGCCCTTGTTATCAACAGCAGCCTTTTAAACTCGCCTGAGCTAACAGGTATGTGAGCTGGTTACTCTGCTGCGCTTAAAATTTCTTTTTTGGTTTGCTACAATGCCTTTTCTGAAACGTTGTCTCCCTCTGCTGGAACACTGACTTCTTTCATTTAATGCCTGCAGACTATAAAAGAGAAACCAACCCAAAAAGTTTGGTTGATTAGTCTGTGGCATTCTTTTAAACTGTTGCTTATGGCGGTCTCTGTGAGCTTCTCAGTGACATTCAGCCATCCAGGTATCCCGCCTGCAGTAGACGGAATGTGGCAATGGAACGCTGGCTGCGCGTGTCATAATAGGCTCTGAGCCTTTATATACCTGCGCACAGCAGCAGCCACCTTCAGTCTGCTGCTGGACAGCCAGCAGCAGCAGCAGCAGGAGAGGTAATTAATCAGCAACCCTCCTGCTAAGGGTAGACAGCTGCTCGTTCCACCCCCCCCCCCGCCTTAATTGGTTCTCCTCCCTTCCAACGGTGTTGAGGCGGGTGGGAACAGCCGGGGGTTGAGGGTACTGTGCTAAAAGAGGTGGAGTTATGCAGATCTAAAACGCGTGGATTGCAGCAGCAGCAAGCCGAAAAGTGCAGGCATGTGAGGGATCTAGAGGTTGACAGCATGTCTTCTTAACGGGAGTCCAGGTGGCCATCTCCACAAATGGACTTTTCAGAATCCTTGGGTGGCACCGTAGTCGGAAACCAATTCCTGTTATCGCTTCTCGGCCTTTTGGCTAAGATCAAGTGTAGTATCTGTTCTTATCAGTTTAATATCTGATACGTCCCCTATCTGGGGACCATATATTAAATGGATTTTTAGAACAGGGAGATGGAAAAAGAGCTTGCTCTGTCCACTCCACGCATTGACCTGGTATTGCAGTATCTCCAGGACCGGTGCACCCCTTCTTTAATGCAGTTTCTAAAATCAGAAAGAATTGAATTCAATGCTTTTTGTTCATTTTGCTTGTTTGTCGGATTTTGGGATGGACTCTTTGGCTTTGCTTTTCTTCTCCTCATTGGATTTTTCATGTTAAAAGTTGCAGAAGCCAGATGACAAGCTCATTTTGGTTCAACTTCAGCAACTGTGCATTGCATTGCCATGTAATGTAATGTAATGCAATGCTATCTATCTAGCTCTCCCTCTATACTTCCTTTTGGATAAACAGACATATTAGGCAAGCATTTTGGAGCTTTCACCTAAATAACTACAGGTGGTGAGATAAGCTGCACAATATAATTGACCTTTCAGTATATTGTTGCACACACACCATCTATTTAGCAAATGCCCTTGTTATCAACAGCAGCCTTTTAAACTCACCTGAGCTAACAGGTATGTGAGCTGGTTACTCTGCTGCGCTTAAAATTTCTTTTTTGGTTTGCTACAATGCCTTTTCTGAAACGTTGTCTCCCTCTGCTGGAACACTGACTTCTTTCATTTAATGCCTGCAGACTATAAAAGAGAAACCAACCCAAAAAGTTTGGTTGATTAGTCTGTGGCATTCTTTTAAACTGTTGCTTATGGCGGTCTCTGTGAGCTTCTCAGTGACATTCAGCCATCCAGGTATCCCGCCTGCAGTAGACGGAATGTGGCAATGGAACGCTGGCTGCGCGTGTCATAATAGGCTCTGAGCCTTTATATACCTGCGCACAGCAGCAGCCACCTTCAGTCTGCTGCTGGACAGCCAGCAGCAGCAGCAGCAGGAGAGGTAATTAATCAGCAACCCTCCTGCTAAGGGTAGACAGCTGCTCGTTCCACCCCCCCCCCCGCCTTAATTGGTTCTCCTCCCTTCCAACGGTGTTGAGGCGGGTGGGAACAGCCGGGGGTTGAGGGTACTGTGCTAAAAGAGGTGGAGTTATGCAGATCTAAAACGCGTGGATTGCAGCAGCAGCAAGCCGAAAAGTGCAGGCATGTGAGGGATCTAGAGGTTGACAGCATGTCTTCTTAACGGGAGTCCAGGTGGCCATCTCCACAAATGGACTTTTCAGAATCCTTGGGTGGCACCGTAGTCGGAAACCAATTCCTGTTATCGCTTCTCGGCCTTTTGGCTAAGATCAAGTGTAGTATCTGTTCTTATCAGTTTAATATCTGATACGTCCCCTATCTGGGGACCATATATTAAATGGATTTTTAGAACAGGGAGATGGAAAAAGAGCTTGCTCTGTCCACTCCACGCATTGACCTGGTATTGCAGTATCTCCAGGACCGGTGCACCCCTTCTTTAATGCAGTTTCTAAAATCAGAAAGAATTGAATTCAATGCTTTTTGTTCATTTTGCTTGTTTGTCGGATTTTGGGATGGACTCTTTGGCTTTGCTTTTCTTCTCCTCATTGGATTTTTCATGTTAAAAGTTGCAGAAGCCAGATGACAAGCTCATTTTGGTTCAACTTCAGCAACTGTGCATTGCATTGCCATGTAATGTAATGTAATGCAATGCTATCCATCTAGCTCTCCCTCTATACTTCCTTTTGGATAAACAGACATATTAGGCAAGCATTTTGGAGCTTTCACCTAAATAACTACAGGTGGTGAGATAAGCTGCACAATATAATTGACCTTTCAGTATATTGTTGCACACACACCATCTATTTAGCAAATGCCCTTGTTATCAACAGCAGCCTTTTAAACTCACCTGAGCTAACAGGTATGTGAGCTGGTTACTCTGCTGCGCTTAAAATTTCTTTTTTGGTTTGCTACAATGCCTTTTCTGAAACGTTGTCTCCCTCTGCTGGAACACTGACTTCTTTCATTTAATGCCTGCAGACTATAAAAGAGAAACCAACCCAAAAAGTTTGGTTGATTAGTCTGTGGCATTCTTTTAAACTGTTGCTTATGGCGGTCTCTGTGAGCTTCTCAGTGACATTCAGCCATCCAGGTATCCCGCCTGCAGTAGACGGAATGTGGCAATGGAACGCTGGCTGCGCGTGTCATAATAGGCTCTGAGCCTTTATATACCTGCGCACAGCAGCAGCCACCTTCAGTCTGCTGCTGGACAGCCAGCAGCAGCAGCAGCAGGAGAGGTAATTAATCAGCAACCCTCCTGCTAAGGGTAGACAGCTGCTCGTTCCACCCCCCCCCGCCTTAATTGGTTCTCCTCCCTTCCAACGGTGTTGAGGCGGGTGGGAACAGCCGGGGGTTGAGGGTACTGTGCTAAAAGAGGTGGAGTTATGCAGATCTAAAACGCGTGGATTGCAGCAGCAGCAAGCCGAAAAGTGCAGGCATGTGAGGGATCTAGAGGTTGACAGCATGTCTTCTTAACGGGAGTCCAGGTGGCCATCTCCACAAATCGACTTTTCAGAATCCTTGGGTGGCACCGTAGTCGGAAACCAATTCTTGTTATCGCTTCTCGGCCTTTTGGCTAAGATCAAGTGTAGTATCTGTTCTTATCAGTTTAATATCTGATACGTCCCCTATCTGGGGACCATATATTAAATGGATTTTTAGAACAGGGAGATGGAAAAAGAGCTTGCTCTGTCCACTCCACGCATTGACCTGGTATTGCAGTATCTCCAGGACCGGTGCACCCCTTCTTTAATGCAGTTTCTAAAATCAGAAAGAATTGAATTCAATGCTTTTTGTTCATTTTGCTTGTTTGTCGGATTTTGGGATGGACTCTTTGGCTTTGCTTTTCTTCTCCTCATTGGATTTTTCATGTTAAAAGTTGCAGAAGCCAGATGACAAGCTCATTTTGGTTCAACTTCAGCAACTGTGCATTGCATTGCCATGTAATGTAATGTAATGCAATGCTATCTATCTAGCTCTCCCTCTATACTTCCTTTTGGATAAACAGACATATTAGGCAAGCATTTTGGAGCTTTCACCTAAATAACTACAGGTGGTGAGATAAGCTGCACAATATAATTGACCTTTCAGTATATTGTTGCACACACACCATCTATTTAGCAAATGCCCTTGTTATCAACAGCAGCCTTTTAAACTCACCTGAGCTAACAGGTATGTGAGCTGGTTACTCTGCTGCGCTTAAAATTTCTTTTTTGGTTTGCTACAATGCCTTTTCTGAAACGTTGTCTCCCTCTGCTGGAACACTGACTTCTTTCATTTAATGCCTGCAGACTATAAAAGAGAAACCAACCCAAAAAGTTTGGTTGATTAGTCTGTGGCATTCTTTTAAACTGTTGCTTATGGCGGTCTCTGTGAGCTTCTCAGTGACATTCAGCCATCCAGGTATCCCGCCTGCAGTAGACGGAATGTGGCAATGGAACGCTGGCTGCGCGTGTCATAATAGGCTCTGAGCCTTTATATACCTGCGCACAGCAGCAGCCACCTTCAGTCTGCTGCTGGACAGCCAGCAGCAGCAGCAGCAGGAGAGGTAATTAATCAGCAACCCTCCTGCTAAGGGTAGACAGCTGCTCGTTCCACCCCCCCCCCCACCTTAATTTGTTCTCCTCCCTTCCAACGGTGTTGAGGCGGGTGGGAACAGCCGGGGGTTGAGGGTACTGTGCTAAAAGAGGTGGAGGTATGCAGATCTAAAACGCGTGGATTGCAGCAGCAGCAAGCCAAAAAGTGCAGGCATGTGAGGGATCTAGAGGTTGACAGCATGTCTTCTTAACGGGAGTCCAGGTGGCCATCTCCACAAATGGACTTTTCAGAATCCTTGGGTGGCACCGTAGTCGGAAACCAATTCTTGTTATCGCTTCTCGGCCTTTTGGCTAAGATCAAGTGTAGTATCTGTTCTTATCAGTTTAATATCTGATACGTCCCCTATCTGGGGACCATATATTAAATGGATTTTTAGAACAGGGAGATGGAAAAAGAGCTTGCTCTGTCCACTCCACGCATTGACCTGGTATTGCAGTATCTCCAGGACCGGTGCACCCCTTCTTTAATGCAGTTTCTAAAATCAGAAAGAATTGAATTCAATGCTTTTTGTTCATTTTGCTTGTTTGTCGGATTTTGGGATGGACTCTTTGGCTTTGCTTTTCTTCTCCTCATTGGATTTTTCATGTTAAAAGTTGCAGAAGCCAGATGACAAGCTCATTTTGGTTCAACTTCAGCAACTGTGCATTGCATTGCCATGTAATGTAATGTAATGCAATGCTATCTATCTAGCTCTCCCTCTATACTTCCTTTTGGATAAACAGACATATTAGGCAAGCATTTTGGAGCTTTCACCTAAATAACTACAGGTGGTGAGATAAGCTGCACAATATAATTGACCTTTCAGTATATTGTTGCACACACACCATCTATTTAGCAAATGCCCTTGTTATCAACAGCAGCCTTTTAAACTCACCTGAGCTAACAGGTATGTGAGCTGGTTACTCTGCTGCGCTTAAAATTTCTTTTTTGGTTTGCTACAATGCCTTTTCTGAAACGTTGTCTCCCTCTGCTGGAACACTGACTTCTTTCATTTAATGCCTGCAGACTATAAAAGAGAAACCAACCCAAAAAGTTTGGTTGATTAGTCTGTGGCATTCTTTTAAACTGTTGCTTATGGCGGTCTCTGTGAGCTTCTCAGTGACATTCAGCCATCCAGGTATCCCGCCTGCAGTAGACGGAATGTGGCAATGGAACGCTGGCTGCGCGTGTCATAATAGGCTCTGAGCCTTTATATACCTGCGCACAGCAGCAGCCACCTTCAGTCTGCTGCTGGACAGCCAGCAGCAGCAGCAGCAGGAGAGGTAATTAATCAGCAACCCTCCTGCTAAGGGTAGACAGCTGCTCGTTCCACCCCCCCCCCCCACCTTAATTTGTTCTCCTCCCTTCCAACGGTGTTGAGGCGGGTGGGAACAGCCGGGGGTTGAGGGTACTGTGCTAAAAGAGGTGGAGTTATGCAGATCTAAAACGCGTGGATTGCAGCAGCAGCAAGCCAAAAAGTGCAGGCATGTGAGGGATCTAGAGGTTGACAGCATGTCTTCTTAACGGGAGTCCAGGTGGCCATCTCCACAAATGGACTTTTCAGAATCCTTGGGTGGCACCGTAGTCGGAAACCAATTCTGGTTATCGCTTCTCGGCCTTTTGGCTAAGATCAAGTGTAGTATCTGTTCTTATCAGTTTAATATCTGATACGTCCCCTATCTGGGGACCATATATTAAATGGATTTTTAGAACAGGGAGATGGAAAAAGAGCTTGCTCTGTCCACTCCACGCATTGACCTGGTATTGCAGTATCTCCAGGACCGGTGCACCCCTTCTTTAATGCAGTTTCTAAAATCAGAAAGAATTGAATTCAATGCTTTTTGTTCATTTTGCTTGTTTGTCGGATTTTGGGATGGACTCTTTGGCTTTGCTTTTCTTCTCCTCATTGGATTTTTCATGTTAAAAGTTGCAGAAGCCAGATGACAAGCTCATTTTGGTTCAACTTCAGCAACTGTGCATTGCATTGCCATGTAATGTAATGTAATGCAATGCTATCTATCTAGCTCTCCCTCTATACTTCCTTTTGGATAAACAGACATATTAGGCAAGCATTTTGGAGCTTTCACCTAAATAACTACAGGTGGTGAGATAAGCTGCACAATATAATTGACCTTTCAGTATATTGTTGCACACACACCATCTATTTAGCAAATGCCCTTGTTATCAACAGCAGCCTTTTAAACTCACCTGAGCTAACAGGTATGTGAGCTGGTTACTCTGCTGCGCTTAAAATTTCTTTTTTGGTTTGCTACAATGCCTTTTCTGAAACGTTGTCTCCCTCTGCTGGAACACTGACTTCTTTCATTTAATGCCTGCAGACTATAAAAGAGAAACCAACCCAAAAAGTTTGGTTGATTAGTCTGTGGCATTCTTTTAAACTGTTGCTTATGGCGGTCTCTGTGAGCTTCTCAGTGACATTCAGCCATCCAGGTATCCCGCCTGCAGTAGACGGAATGTGGCAATGGAACGCTGGCTGCGCGTGTCATAATAGGCTCTGAGCCTTTATATACCTGCGCACAGCAGCAGCCACCTTCAGTCTGCTGCTGGACAGCCAGCAGCAGCAGGAGAGGTAATTAATCAGCAACCCTCCTGCTAAGGGTAGACAGCTGCTCGTTCCACCCCCCCCCCCCGCCTTAATTGGTTCTCCTCCCTTCCAACGGTGTTGAGGCGGGTGGGAACAGCCGGGGGTTGAGGGTACTGTGCTAAAAGAGGTGGAGTTATGCAGATCTAAAACGCGTGGATTGCAGCAGCAGCAAGCCGAAAAGTGCAGGCATGTGAGGGATCTAGAGGTTGACAGCATGTCTTCTTAACGGGAGTCCAGGTGGCCATCTCCACAAATGGACTTTTCAGAATCCTTGGGTGGCACCGTAGTCGGAAACCAATTCTGGTTATCGCTTCTCGTCCTTTTGGCTAAGATCAAGTGTAGTATCTGTTCTTATCAGTTTAATATCTGATACGTCCCCTATCTGGGGACCATATATTAAATGGATTTTTAGAACAGGGAGATGGAAAAAGAGCTTGCTCTGTCCACTCCACGCATTGACCTGGTATTGCAGTATCTCCAGGACCGGTGCACCCCTTCTTTAATGCAGTTTCTAAAATCAGAAAGAATTGAATTCAATGCTTTTTGTTCATTTTGCTTGTTTGTCGGATTTTGGGATGGACTCTTTGGCTTTGCTTTTCTTCTCCTCATTGGATTTTTCATGTTAAAAGTTGCAGAAGCCAGATGACAAGCTCATTTTGGTTCAACTTCAGCAACTGTGCATTGCATTGCCATGTAATGTAATGTAATGTAATGCAATGCTATCTATCTAGCTCTCCCTCTATACTTCCTTTTGGATAAACAGACATATTAGGCAAGCATTTTGGAGCTTTCACCTAAATAACTACAGGTGGTGAGATAAGCTGCACAATATAATTGACCTTTCAGTATATTGTTGCACACACACCATCTATTTAGCAAATGCCCTTGTTATCAACAGCAGCCTTTTAAACTCACCTGAGCTAACAGGTATGTGAGCTGGTTACTCTGCTGCGCTTAAAATTTCTTTTTTGGTTTGCTACAATGCCTTTTCTGAAACGTTGTCTCCCTCTGCTGGAACACTGACTTCTTTCATTTAATGCCTGCAGACTATAAAAGAGAAACCAACCCAAAAAGTTTGGTTGATTAGTCTGTGGCATTCTTTTAAACTGTTGCTTATGGCGGTCTCTGTGAGCTTCTCAGTGACATTCAGCCATCCAGGTATCCCGCCTGCAGTAGACGGAATGTGGCAATGGAACGCTGGCTGCGCGTGTCATAATAGGCTCTGAGCCTTTATATACCTGCGCACAGCAGCAGCCACCTTCAGTCTGCTGCTGGACAGCCAGCAGCAGCAGCAGCAGGAGAGGTAATTAATCAGCAACCCTCCTGCTAAGGGTAGACAGCTGCTCGTTCCACCCCCCCCCCCCGCCTTAATTGGTTCTCCTCCCTTCCAACGGTGCTGAGGCGGGTGGGAACAGCCGGGGGTTGAGGGTACTGTGCTAAAAGAGGTGGAGTTATGCAGATCTAAAACGCGTGGATTGCAGCAGCAGCAAGCCGAAAAGTGCAGGCATGTGAGGGATCTAGAGGTTGACAGCATGTCTTCTTAACGGGAGTCCAGGTGGCCATCTCCACAAATGGACTTTTCAGAATCCTTGGGTGGCACCGTAGTCGGAAACCAATTCTGGTTATCGCTTCTCGGCCTTTTGGCTAAGATCAAGTGTAGTATCTGTTCTTATCAGTTTAATATCTGATACGTCCCCTATCTGGGGACCATATATTAAATGGATTTTTAGAACAGGGAGATGGAAAAAGAGCTTGCTCTGTCCACTCCACGCATTGACCTGGTATTGCAGTATCTCCAGGACCGGTGCACCCCTTCTTTAATGCAGTTTCTAAAATCAGAAAGAATTGAATTCAATGCTTTTTGTTCATTTTGCTTGTTTGTCGGATTTTGGGATGGACTCTTTGGCTTTGCTTTTCTTCTCCTCATTGGATTTTTCATGTTAAAAGTTTCAGAAGCCAGATGACAAGCTCATTTTGGTTCAACTTCAGCAACTGTGCATTGCATTGCCATGTAATGTAATGTAATGCAATGCTATCTATCTAGCTCTCCCTCTATACTTCCTTTTGGATAAACAGACATATTAGGCAAGCATTTTGGAGCTTTCACCTAAATAACTACAGGTGGTGAGATAAGCTGCACAATATAATTGACCTTTCAGTATATTGTTGCACACACACCATCTATTTAGCAAATGCCCTTGTTATCAACAGCAGCCTTTTAAACTCACCTGAGCTAACAGGTATGTGAGCTGGTTACTCTGCTGCGCTTAAAATTTCTTTTTTGGTTTGCTACAATGCCTTTTCTGAAACGTTGTCTCCCTCTGCTGGAACACTGACTTCTTTCATTTAATGCCTGCAGACTATAAAAGAGAAACCAACCCAAAAAGTTTGGTTGATTAGTCTGTGGCATTCTTTTAAACTGTTGCTTATGGCGGTCTCTGTGAGCTTCTCAGTGACATTCAGCCATCCAGGTATCCCGCCTGCAGTAGACGGAATGTGGCAATGGAACGCTGGCTGCGCGTGTCATAATAGGCTCTGAGCCTTTATATACCTGCGCACAGCAGCAGCCACCTTCAGTCTGCTGCTGGACAGCCAGCAGCAGCAGCAGCAGGAGAGGTAATTAATCAGCAACCCTCCTGCTAAGGGTAGACAGCTGCTCGTTCCACCCCCCCCCCCCGCCTTAATTGGTTCTCCTCCCTTCCAACGGTGTTGAGGCGGGTGGGAACAGCCGGGGGTTGAGGGTACTGTTCTAAAAGAGGTGGAGTTATGCAGATCTAAAACGCGTGGATTGCAGCAGCAGCAAGCCGAAAAGTGCAGGCATGTGAGGGATCTAGAGGTTGACAGCATGTCTTCTTAACGGGAGTCCAGGTGGCCATCTCCACAAATGGACTTTTCAGAATCCTTGGGTGGCACCGTAGTCGGAAACCAATTCTGGTTATCGCTTCTCGTCCTTTTGGCTAAGATCAAGTGTAGTATCTGTTCTTATCAGTTTAATATCTGATACGTCCCCTATCTGGGGACCATATATTAAATGGATTTTTAGAACAGGGAGATGGAAAAAGAGCTTGCTCTGTCCACTCCACGCATTGACCTGGTATTGCAGTATCTCCAGGACCGGTGCACCCCTTCTTTAATGCAGTTTCTAAAATCAGAAAGAATTGAATTCAATGCTTTTTGTTCATTTTGCTTGTTTGTCGGATTTTGGGATGGACTCTTTGGCTTTGCTTTTCTTCTCCTCATTGGATTTTTCATGTTAAAAGTTGCAGAAGCCAGATGACAAGCTCATTTTGGTTCAACTTCAGCAACTGTGCATTGCATTGCCATGTAATGTAATGTAATGCAATGCTATCTATCTAGCTCTCCCTCTATACTTCCTTTTGGATAAACAGACATATTAGGCAAGCATTTTGGAGCTTTCACCTAAATAACTACAGGTGGTGAGATAAGCTGCACAATATAATTGACCTTTCAGTATATTGTTGCACACACACCATCTATTTAGCAAATGCCCTTGTTATCAACAGCAGCCTTTTAAACTCACCTGAGCTAACAGGTATGTGAGCTGGTTACTCTGCTGCGCTTAAAATTTCTTTTTTGGTTTGCTACAATGCCTTGTCTGAAACGTTGTCTCCCTCTGCTGGAACACTGACTTCTTTCATTTAATGCCTGCAGACTATAAAAGAGAAACCAACCCAAAAAGTTTGGTTGATTAGTCTGTGGCATTCTTTTAAACTGTTGCTTATGGCGGTCTCTGTGAGCTTCTCAGTGACATTCAGCCATCCAGGTATCCCGCCTGCAGTAGACGGAATGTGGCAATGGAACGCTGGCTGCGCGTGTCATAATAGGCTCTGAGCCTTTATATACCTGCGCACAGCAGCAGCCACCTTCAGTCTGCTGCTGGACAGCCAGCAGCAGCAGCAGCAGGAGAGGTAATTAATCAGCAACCCTCCTGCTAAGGGTAGACAGCTGCTCGTTCCCCCCCCCCCCCGCCTTAATTGGTTCTCCTCCCTTCCAACGGTGTTGAGGCGGGTGGGAACAGCCGGGGGTTGAGGGTACTGTGCTAAAAGAGGTGGAGTTATGCAGATCTAAAACGCGTGGATTGCAGCAGCAGCAAGCCGAAAAGTGCAGGCATGTGAGGGATCTAGAGGTTGACAGCATGTCTTCTTAACGGGAGTCCAGGTGGCCATCTCCACAAATGGACTTTTCAGAATCCTTGGGTGGCACCGTAGTCGGAAACCAATTCTGGTTATCGCTTCTCGGCCTTTTGGCTAAGATCAAGTGTAGTATCTGTTCTTATCAGTTTAATATCTGATACGTCCCCTATCTGGGGACCATATATTAAATGGATTTTTAGAACAGGGAGATGGAAAAAGAGCTTGCTCTGTCCACTCCACGCATTGACCTGGTATTGCAGTATCTCCAGGACTGGTGCACCCCTTCTTTAATGCAGTTTCTAAAATCAGAAAGAATTGAATTCAATGCTTTTTGTTCATTTTGCTTGTTTGTCGGATTTTGGGATGGACTCTTTGGCTTTGCTTTTCTTCTCCTCATTGGATTTTTCATGTTAAAAGTTGCAGAAGCCAGATGACAAGCTCATTTTGGTTCAACTTCAGCAACTGTGCATTGCATTGCCATGTAATGTAATGTAATGCAATGCTATCTATCTAGCTCTCCCTCTATACTTCCTTTTGGATAAACAGACATATTAGGCAAGCATTTTGGAGCTTTCACCTAAATAACTACAGGTGGTGAGATAAGCTGCACAATATAATTGACCTTTCAGTATATTGTTGCACACACACCATCTATTTAGCAAATGCCCTTGTTATCAACAGCAGCCTTTTAAACTCACCTGAGCTAACAGGTATGTGAGCTGGTTACTCTGCTGCGCTTAAAATTTCTTTTTTGGTTTGCTACAATGCCTTTTCTGAAACGTTGTCTCCCTCTGCTGGAACACTGACTTCTTTCATTTAATGCCTGCAGACTATAAAAGAGAAACCAACCCAAAAAGTTTGGTTGATTAGTCTGTGGCATTCTTTTAAACTGTTGCTTATGGCGGTCTCTGTGAGCTTCTCAGTGACATTCAGCCATCCAGGTATCCCGCCTGCAGTAGACGGAATGTGGCAATGGAACGCTGGCTGCGCGTGTCATAATAGGCTCTGAGCCTTTATATACCTGCGCACAGCAGCAGCCACCTTCAGTCTGCTGCTGGACAGCCAGCAGCAGCAGCAGCAGGAGAGGTAATTAATCAGCAACCCTCCTGCTAAGGGTAGACAGCTGCTCGTTCAACCCCCCCCCCGCCTTAATTGGTTCTCCTCCCTTCCAACGGTGTTGAGGCGGGTGGGAACAGCCGGGGGTTGAGGGTACTGTGCTAAAAGAGGTGGAGTTATGCAGATCTAAAACGCGTGGATTGCAGCAGCAGCAAGCCGAAAAGTGCAGGCATGTGAGGGATCTAGAGGTTGACAGCATGTCTTCTTAACGGGAGTCCAGGTGGCCATCTCCACAAATGGACTTTTCAGAATCCTTGGGTGGCACCGTAGTCGGAAACCAATTCTGGTTATCGCTTCTCGGCCTTTTGGCTAAGATCAAGTGTAGTATCTGTTCTTATCAGTTTAATATCTGATACGTCCCCTATCTGGGGACCATATATTAAATGGATTTTTAGAACAGGGAGATGGAAAAAGAGCTTGCTCTGTCCACTCCACGCATTGACCTGGTATTGCAGTATCTCCAGGACCGGTGCACCCCTTCTTTAATGCAGTTTCTAAAATCAGAAAGAATTGAATTCAATGCTTTTTGTTCATTTTGCTTGTTTGTCGGATTTTGGGATGGACTCTTTGGCTTTGCTTTTCTTCTCCTCATTGGATTTTTCATGTTAAAAGTTGCAGAAGCCAGATGACAAGCTCATTTTGGTTCAACTTCAGCAACTGTGCATTGCATTGCCATGTAATGTAATGTAATGCAATGCTATCTATCTAGCTCTCCCTCTATACTTCCTTTTGGATAAACAGACATATTAGGCAAGCATTTTGGAGCTTTCACCTAAATAACTACAGGTGGTTAGATAAGCTGCACAATATAATTGACCTTTCAGTATATTGTTGCACACACACCATCTATTTAGCAAATGCCCTTGTTATCAACAGCAGCCTTTTAAACTCACCTGAGCTAACAGGTATGTGAGCTGGTTACTCTGCTGCGCTTAAAATTTCTTTTTTGGTTTGCTACAATGCCTTTTCTGAAACGTTGTCTCCCTCTGCTGGAACACTGACTTCTTTCATTTAATGCCTGCAGACTATAAAAGAGAAACCAACCCAAAAAGTTTGGTTGATTAGTCTGTGGCATTCTTTTAAACTGTTGCTTATGGCGGTCTCTGTGAGCTTCTCAGTGACATTCAGCCATCCAGGTATCCCGCCTGCAGTAGACGGAATGTGGCAATGGAACGCTGGCTGCGCGTGTCATAATAGGCTCTGAGCCTTTATATACCTGCGCACAGCAGCAGCCACCTTCAGTCTGCTGCTGGACAGCCAGCAGCAGCAGCAGCAGGAGAGGTAATTAATCAGCAACCCTCCTGCTAAGGGTAGACAGCTGCTCGTTCCACCCCCCCCCCCGCCTTAATTGGTTCTCCTCCCTTCCAACGGTGTTGAGGCGGGTGGGAACAGCCGGGGGATGAGGGTACTGTGCTAAAGGAGGTGGAGTTATGCAGATCTAAAACGCGTGGATTGCAGCAGCAGCAAGCCGAAAAGTGCAGGCATGTGAGGGATCTAGAGGTTGACAGCATGTCTTCTTAACGGGAGTCCAGGTGGCCATCTCCACAAATGGACTTTTCAGAATCCTTGGGTGGCACCGTAGTCGGAAACCAATTCTGGTTATCGCTTCTCGGCCTTTTGGCTAAGATCAAGTGTAGTATCTGTTCTTATCAGTTTAATATCTGATACGTCCCCTATCTGGGGACCATATATTAAATGGATTTTTAGAACAGGGAGATGGAAAAAGAGCTTGCTCTGTCCACTCCACGCATTGACCTGGTATTGCAGTATCTCCAGGACCGGTGCACCCCTTCTTTAATGCAGTTTCTAAAATCAGAAAGAATTGAATTCAATGCTTTTTGTTCATTTTGCTTGTTTGTCGGATTTTGGGATGGACTCTTTGGCTTTGCTTTTCTTCTCCTCATTGGATTTTTCATGTTAAAAGTTGCAGAAGCCAGATGACAAGCTCATTTTGGTTCAACTTCAGCAACTGTGCATTGCATTGCCATGTAATGTAATGTAATGCAATGCTATCTATCTAGCTCTCCCTCTATACTTCCTTTTGGATAAACAGACATATTAGGCAAGCATTTTGGAGCTTTCACCTAAATAACTACAGGTGGTGAGATAAGCTGCACAATATAATTGACCTTTCAGTATATTGTTGCACACACACCATCTATTTAGCAAATGCCCTTGTTATCAACAGCAGCCTTTTAAACTCACCTGAGCTAACAGGTATGTGAGCTGGTTACTCTGCTGCGCTTAAAATTTCTTTTTTGGTTTGCTACAATGCCTTTTCTGAAACGTTGTCTCCCTCTGCTGGAACACTGACTTCTTTCATTTAATGCCTGCAGACTATAAAAGAGAAACCAACCCAAAAAGTTTGGTTGATTAGTCTGTGGCATTCTTTTAAACTGTTGCTTATGGCGGTCTCTGTGAGCTTCTCAGTGACATTCAGCCATCCAGGTATCCCGCCTGCAGTAGACGGAATGTGGCAATGGAACGCTGGCTGCGCGTGTCATAATAGGCTCTGAGCCTTTATATACCTGCGCACAGCAGCAGCCACCTTCAGTCTGCTGCTGGACAGCCAGCAGAAGCAGCAGCAGGAGAGGTAATTAATCAGCAACCCTCCTGCTAAGGGTAGACAGCTGCTCGTTCCACCCCCCCCCCCGCCTTAATTGGTTCTCCTCCCTTCCAACGGTGTTGAGGCGGGTGGGAACAGCCGGGGGTTGAGGGTACTGTGCTAAAAGAGGTGGAGTTATGCAGATCTAAAACGCGTGGATTGCAGCAGCAGCAAGCCGAAAAGTGCAGGCATGTGAGGGATCTAGAGGTTGACAGCATGTCTTCTTAACGGGAGTCCAGGTGGCCATCTCCACAAATGGACTTTTCAGAATCCTTGGGTGGCACCGTAGTCGGAAACCAATTCTGGTTATCGCTTCTCGGCCTTTTGGCTAAGATCAAGTGTAGTATCTGTTCTTATCAGTTTAATATCTGATACGTCCCCTATCTGGGGACCATATATTAAATGGATTTTTAGAACAGGGAGATGGAAAAAGAGCTTGCTCTGTCCACTCCACGCTTTGACCTGGTATTGCAGTATCTCCAGGACCGGTGCACCCCTTCTTTAATGCAGTTTCTAAAATCAGAAAGAATTGAATTCAATGCTTTTTGTTCATTTTGCTTGTTTGTCGGATTTTGGGATGGACTCTTTGGCTTTGCTTTTCTTCTCCTCATTGGATTTTTCATGTTAAAAGTTGCAGAAGCCAGATGACAAGCTCATTTTGGTTCAACTTCAGCAACTGTGCATTGCATTGCCATGTAATGTAATGTAATGCAATGCTATCTATCTAGCTCTCCCTCTATACTTCCTTTTGGATAAACAGACATATTAGGCAAGCATTTTGGAGCTTTCACCTAAATAACTACAGGTGGTGAGATAAGCTGCACAATATAATTGACCTTTCAGTATATTGTTGCACACACACCATCTATTTAGCAAATGCCCTTGTTATCAACAGCAGCCTTTTAAACTCACCTGAGCTAACAGGTATGTGAGCTGGTTACTCTGCTGCGCTTAAAATTTCTTTTTTGGTTTGCTACAATGCCTTTTCTGAAACGTTGTCTCCCTCTGCTGGAACACTGACTTCTTTCATTTAATGCCTGCAGACTATAAAAGAGAAACCAACCCAAAAAGTTTGGTTGATTAGTCTGTGGCATTCTTTTAAACTGTTGCTTATGGCGGTCTCTGTGAGCTTCTCATTGACATTCAGCCATCCAGGTATCCCGCCTGCAGTAGACGGAATGTGGCAATGGAACGCTGGCTGCGTGTGTCATAATAGGCTCTGAGCCTTTATATACCTGCGCACAGCAGCAGCCACCTTCAGTCTGCTGCTGGACAGCCAGCAGCAGCAGCAGCAGGAGAGGTAATTAATCAGCAACCCTCCTGCTAAGGGTAGACAGCTGCTCGTTCCACCCCCCCCCCCGCCTTAATTGGTTCTCCTCCCTTCCAACGGTGTTGAGGCGGGTGGGAACAGCTGGGGGTTGAGGGTACTGTGCTAAAAGAGGTGGAGTTATGCAGATCTAAAACGCGTGGATTGCAGCAGCAGCAAGCCGAAAAGTGCAGGCATGTGAGGGATCTAGAGGTTGACAGCATGTCTTCTTAACGGGAGTCCAGGTGGCCATCTCCACAAATGGACTTTTCAGAATCCTTGGGTGGCACCGTAGTCGGAAACCAATTCTGGTTATCGCTTCTCGGCCTTTTGGCTAAGATCAAGTGTAGTATCTGTTCTTATCAGTTTAATATCTGATACGTCCCCTATCTGGGGACCATATATTAAATGGATTTTTAGAACAGGGAGATGGAAAAAGAGCTTGCTCTGTCCACTCCACGCATTGACCTGGTATTGCAGTATCTCCAGGACCGGTGCACCCCTTCTTTAATGCAGTTTCTAAAATCAGAAAGAATTGAATTCAATGCTTTTTGTTCATTTTGCTTGTTTGTCGGATTTTGGGATGGACTCTTTGGCTTTGCTTTTCTTCTCCTCATTGGATTTTTCATGTTAAAAGTTGCAGAAGCCAGATGACAAGCTCATTTTGGTTCAACTTCAGCAACTGTGCATTGCATTGCCATGTAATGTAATGTAATGCAATGCTATCTATCTAGCTCTCCCTCTATACTTCCTTTTGGATAAACAGACATATTAGGCAAGCATTTTGGAGCTTTCACCTAAATAACTACAGGTGGTGAGATAAGCTGCACAATATAATTGACCTTTCAGTATATTGTTGCACACACACCATCTATTTAGCAAATGCCCTTGTTATCAACAGCAGCCTTTTAAACTCACCTGAGCTAACAGGTATGTGAGCTGGTTACTCTGCTGCGCTTAAAATTTCTTTTTTGGTTTGCTACAATGCCTTTTCTGAAACGTTGTCTCCCTCTGCTGGAACACTGACTTCTTTCATTTAATGCCTGCAGACTATAAAAGAGAAACCAACCCAAAAAGTTTGGTTGATTAGTCTGTGGCATTCTTTTAAACTGTTGCTTATGGCGGTCTCTGTGAGCTTCTCAGTGACATTCAGCCATCCAGGTATCCCGCCTGCAGTAGACGGAATGTGGCAATGGAACGCTGGCTGCGCGTGTCATAATAGGCTCTGAGCCTTTATATACCTGCGCACAGCAGCAGCCACCTTCAGTCTGCTGCTGGACAGCCAGCAGCAGCAGCAGCAGGAGAGGTAATTAATCAGCAACCCTCCTGCTAAGGGTAGACAGCTGCTCGTTCCACCCCCCCCCGCCTTAATTGGTTCTCCTCCCTTCCAACGGTGTTGAGGCGGGTGGGAACAGCCGGGGGTTGCGGGTACTGTGCTAAAAGAGGTGGAGTTATGCAGATCTAAAACGCGTGGATTGCAGCAGCAGCAAGCCGAAAAGTGCAGGCATGTGAGGGATCTAGAGGTTGACAGCATGTCTTCTTAACGGGAGTCCAGGTGGCCATCTCCACAAATGGACTTTTCAGAATCCTTGGGTGGCACCGTAGTCGGAAACCAATTCTGGTTATCGCTTCTCGGCCTTTTGGCTAAGATCAAGTGTAGTATCTGTTCTTATCAGTTTAATATCTGATACGTCCCCTATCTGGGGACCATATATTAAATGGATTTTTAGAACAGGGAGATGGAAAAAGAGCTTGCTCTGTCCACTCCACGCATTGACCTGGTATTGCAGTATCTCCAGGACCGGTGCACCCCTTCTTTAATGCAGTTTCTAAAATCAGAAAGAATTGAATTCAATGCTTTTTGTTCATTTTGCTTGTTTGTCGGATTTTGGGATGGACTCTTTGGCTTTGCTTTTCTTCTCCTCATTGGATTTTTCATGTTAAAAGTTGCAGAAGCCAGATGACAAGCTCATTTTGGTTCAACTTCAGCAACTGTGCATTGCATTGCCATGTAATGTAATGTAATGCAATGCTATCTATCTAGCTCTCCCTCTATACTTCCTTTTGGATAAACAGACATATTAGGCAAGCATTTTGGAGCTTTCACCTAAATAACTACAGGTGGTGAGATAAGCTGCACAATATAATTGACCTTTCAGTATATTGTTGCACACACACCATCTATTTAGCAAATGCCCTTGTTATCAACAGCAGCCTTTTAAACTCACCTGAGCTAACAGGTATGTGAGCTGGTTACTCTGCTGCGCTTAAAATTTCTTTTTTGGTTTGCTACAATGCCTTTTCTGAAACGTTGTCTCCCTCTGCTGGAACACTGACTTCTTTCATTTAATGCCTGCAGACTATAAAAGAGAAACCAACCCAAAAAGTTTGGTTGATTAGTCTGTGGCATTCTTTTAAACTGTTGCTTATGGCGGTCTCTGTGAGCTTCTCAGTGACATTCAGCCATCCAGGTATCCCGCCTGCAGTAGACGGAATGTGGCAATGGAACGCTGGCTGCGCGTGTCATAATAGGCTCTGAGCCTTTATATACCTGCGCACAGCAGCAGCCACCTTCAGTCTGCTGCTGGACAGCCAGCAGCAGCAGCAGCAGGAGAGGTAATTAATCAGCAACCCTCCTGCTAAGGGTAGACAGCTGCTCATTCCACCGCCCCCCCCCCCGCCTTAATTGGTTCTCCTCCCTTCCAACGGTGTTGAGGCGGGTGGGAACAGCCGGGGGTTGAGGGTACTGTGCTAAAAGAGGTGGAGTTATGCAGATCTAAAACGCGTGGATTGCAGCAGCAGCAAGCCGAAAAGTGCAGGCATGTGAGGGATCTAGAGGTTGACAGCATGTCTTCTTAACGGGAGTCCAGGTGGCCATCTCCACAAATGGACTTTTCAGAATCCTTGGGTGGCACCGTAGTCGGAAACCAATTCTGGTTATCGCTTCTCGGCCTTTTGGCTAAGATCAAGTGTAGTATCTGTTCTTATCAGTTTAATATCTGATACGTCCCCTATCTGGGGACCATATATTAAATGGATTTTTAGAACAGGGAGATGGAAAAAGAGCTTGCTCTGTCCACTCCACGCATTGACCTGGTATTGCAGTATCTCCAGGACCGGTGCACCCCTTCTTTAATGCAGTTTCTAAAATCAGAAAGAATTGAATTCAATGCTTTTTGTTCATTTTGCTTGTTTGTCGGATTTTGGGATGGACTCTTTGGCTTTGCTTTTCTTCTCCTCATTGGATTTTTCATGTTAAAAGTTGCAGAAGCCAGATGACAAGCTCATTTTGGTTCAACTTCAGCAACTGTGCATTGCATTGCCATGTAATGTAATGTAATGCAATGCTATCTATCTAGCTCTCCCTCTATACTTCCTTTTGGATAAACAGACATATTAGGCAAGCATTTTGGAGCTTTCACCTAAATAACTACAGGTGGTGAGATAAGCTGCACAATATAATTGACCTTTCAGTATATTGTTGCACACACACCATCTATTTAGCAAATGCCCTTGTTATCAACAGCAGCCTTTTAAACTCACCTGAGCTAACAGGTATGTGAGCTGGTTACTCTGCTGCGCTTAAAATTTCTTTTTTGGTTTGCTACAATGCCTTTTCTGAAACGTTGTCTCCCTCTGCTGGAACACTGACTTCTTTCATTTAATGCCTGCAGACTATAAAAGAGAAACCAACCCAAAAAGTTTGGTTGATTAGTCTGTGGCATTCTTTTAAACTGTTGCTTATGGCGGTCTCTGTGAGCTTCTCAGTGACATTCAGCCATCCAGGTATCCCGCCTGCAGTAGACGGAATGTGGCAATGGAACGCTGGCTGCGCATGTCATAATAGGCTCTGAGCCTTTATATACCTGCGCACAGCAGCAGCCACCTTCAGTCTGCTGCTGGACAGCCAGCAGCAGCAGCAGCAGGAGAGGTAATTAATCAGCAACCCTCCTGCTAAGGGTAGACAGCTGCTCGTTCCACCCCCCCCCCCCGCCTTAATTGGTTCTCCTCCCTTCCAACGGTGTTGAGGCGGGTGGGAACAGCCGGGGGTTGAGGGTACTGTGCTAAAAGAGGTGGAGTTATGCAGATCTAAAACGCGTGGATTGCAGCAGCAGCAAGCCGAAAAGTGCAGGCATGTGAGGGATCTAGAGGTTGACAGCATGTCTTCTTAACGGGAGTCCAGGTGGCCATCTCCACAAATGGACTTTTCAGAATCCTTGGGTGGCACCGTAGTCGGAAACCAATTCTGGTTATCGCTTCTCGGCCTTTTGGCTAAGATCAAGTGTAGTATCTGTTCTTATCAGTTTAATATCTGATACGTCCCCTATCTGGGGACCATATATTAAATGGATTTTTAGAACAGGGAGATGGAAAAAGAGCTTGCTCTGTCCACTCCACGCATTGACCTGGTATTGCAGTATCTCCAGGACCGGTGCACCCCTTCTTTAATGCAGTTTCTAAAATCAGAAAGAATTGAATTCAATGCTTTTTGTTCATTTTGCTTGTTTGTCGGATTTTGGGATGGACTCTTTGGCTTTGCTTTTCTTCTCCTCATTGGATTTTTCATGTTAAAAGTTGCAGAAGCCAGATGACAAGCTCATTTTGGTTCAACTTCAGCAACTGTGCATTGCATTGCCATGTAATGTAATGTAATGCAATGCTATCTATCTAGCTCTCCCTCTATACTTCCTTTTGGATAAACAGACATATTAGGCAAGCATTTTGGAGCTTTCACCTAAATAACTACAGGTGGTGAGATAAGCTGCACAATATAATTGACCTTTCAGTATATTGTTGCACACACACCATCTATTTAGCAAATGCCCTTGTTATCAACAGCAGCCTTTTAAACTCACCTGAGCTAACAGGTATGTGAGCTGGTTACTCTGCTGCGCTTAAAATTTCTTTTTTGGTTTGCTACAATGCCTTTTCTGAAACGTTGTCTCCCTCTGCTGGAACACTGACTTCTTTCATTTAATGCCTGCAGACTATAAAAGAGAAACCAACCCAAAAAGTTTGGTTGATTAGTCTGTGGCATTCTTTTAAACTGTTGCTTATGGCGGTCTCTGTGAGCTTCTCAGTGACATTCAGCCATCCAGGTATCCCGCCTGCAGTAGACGGAATGTGGCAATGGAACGCTGGCTGCGCGTGTCATAATAGGCTCTGAGCCTTTATATACCTGCGCACAGCAGCAGCCACCTTCAGTCTGCTGCTGGACAGCCAGCAGCAGCAGCAGCAGGAGAGGTAATTAATCAGCAACCCTCCTGCTAAGGGTAGACAGCTGCTCGTTCCACCCCCCCCCCCGCCTTAATTGGTTCTCCTCCCTTCCAACGGTGTTGAGGCGGGTGGGAACAGCCGGGGGTTGAGGGTACTGTGCTAAAAGAGGTGGAGTTATGCAGATCTAAAACGCGTGGATTGCAGCAGCAGCAAGCCGAAAAGTGCAGGCATGTGAGGGATCTAGAGGTTGACAGCATGTCTTCTTAACGGGAGTCCAGGTGGCCATCTCCACAAATGGACTTTTCAGAATCCTTGGGTGGCACCGTAGTCGGAAACCAATTCTGGTTATCGCTTCTCGGCCTTTTGGCTAAGATCAAGTGTAGTATCTGTTCTTATCAGTTTAATATCTGATACGTCCCCTATCTGGGGACCATATATTAAATGGATTTTTAGAACAGGGAGATGGAAAAAGAGCTTGCTCTGTCCACTCCACGCATTGACCTGGTATTGCAGTATCTCCAGGACCGGTGCACCCCTTCTTTAATGCAGTTTCTAAAATCAGAAAGAATTGAATTCAATGCTTTTTGTTCATTTTGCCTGTTTGTCGGATTTTGGGATGGACTCTTTGGCTTTGCTTTTCTTCTCCTCATTGGATTTTTCATGTTAAAAGTTGCAGAAGCCAGATGACAAGCTCATTTTGGTTCAACTTCAGCAACTGTGCATTGCATTGCCATGTAATGTAATGTAATGCAATGCTATCTATCTAGCTCTCCCTCTATACTTCCTTTTGGATAAACAGACATATTAGGCAAGCATTTTGGAGCTTTCACCTAAATAACTACAGGTGGTGAGATAAGCTGCACAATATAATTGACCTTTCAGTATATTGTTGCACACACACCATCTATTTAGCAAATGCCCTTGTTATCAACAGCAGCCTTTTAAACTCACCTGAGCTAACAGGTATGTGAGCTGGTTACTCTGCTGCGCTTAAAATTTCTTTTTTGGTTTGCTACAATGCCTTTTCTGAAACGTTGTCTCCCTCTGCTGGAACACTGACTTCTTTCATTTAATGCCTGCAGACTATAAAAGAGAAACCAACCCAAAAAGTTTGGTTGATTAGTCTGTGGCATTCTTTTAAACTGTTGCTTATGGCGGTCTCTGTGAGCTTCTCAGTGACATTCAGCCATCCAGGTATCCCGCCTGCAGTAGACGGAATGTGGCAATGGAACGCTGGCTGCGCGTGTCATAATAGGCTCTGAGCCTTTATATACCTGCGCACAGCAGCAGCCACCTTCAGTCTGCTGCTGGACAGCCAGCAGCAGCAGCAGCAGGAGAGGTAATTAATCAGCAACCCTCCTGCTAAGGGTAGACAGCTGCTCGTTCCACCCCCCCCCGCCTTAATTGGTTCTCCTCCCTTCCAACGGTGTTGAGGCGGGTGGGAACAGCCGGGGGTTGAGGGTACTGTGCTAAAAGAGGTGGAGTTATGCAGATCTAAAACGCGTGGATTGCAGCAGCAGCAAGCCGAAAAGTGCAGGCATGTGAGGGATCTAGAGGTTGACAGCATGTCTTCTTAACGGGAGTCCAGGTGGCCATCTCCACAAATGGACTTTTCAGAATCCTTGGGTGGCACCGTAGTCGGAAACCAATTCTGGTTATCGCTTCTCGGCCTTTTGGCTAAGATCAAGTGTAGTATCTGTTCTTATCAGTTTAATATCTGATACGTCCCCTATATGGGGACCATATATTAAATGGATTTTTAGAACAGGGAGATGGAAAAAGAGCTTGCTCTGTCCACTCCACGCATTGACCTGGTATTGCAGTATCTCCAGGACCGGTGCACCCCTTCTTTAATGCAGTTTCTAAAATCAGAAAGAATTGAATTCAATGCTTTTTGTTCATTTTGCTTGTTTGTCGGATTTTGGGATATACTCTTTGGCTTTGCTTTTCTTCTCCTCATTGGATTTTTCATGTTAAAAGTTGCAGAAGCCAGATGACAAGCTCATTTTGGTTCAACTTCAGCAACTGTGCATTGCATTGCCATGTAATGTAATGCAATGCTATCTATCTAGCTCTCCCTCTATACTTCCTTTTGGATAAACAGACATATTAGGCAAGCATTTTGGAGCTTTCACCTAAATAACTACAGGTGGTGAGATAAGCTGCACAATATAATTGACCTTTCAGTATATTGTTGCACACACACCATCTATTTAGCAAATGCCCTTGTTATCAACAGCAGCCTTTTAAACTCACCTGAGCTAACAGGTATGTGAGCTGGTTACTCTGCTGCGCTTAAAATTTCTTTTTTGGTTTGCTACAATGCCTTTTCTGAAACGTTGTCTCCCTCTGCTGGAACACTGACTTCTTTCATTTAATGCCTGCAGACTATAAAAGAGAAACCAACCCAAAAAGTTTGGTTGATTAGTCTGTGGCATTCTTTTAAACTGTTGCTTATGGCAGTCTCTGTGAGCTTCTCAGTGACATTCAGCCATCCAGGTATCCCGCCTGCAGTAGACGGAATGTGGCAATGGAACGCTGGCTGCGCGTGTCAAATAGGCTCTGAGCCTTTATATACCTGCGCACAGCAGCAGCCACCTTCAGTCTGCTGCTGGACAGCCAGCAGCAGCAGCAGGAGAGGTAATTAATCAGCAACCCTCCTGCTAAGGGTAGACAGCTGCTCGTTCCACCCCCCCCCCCCCCCGCCTTAATTGGTTCTCCTCCCTTCCAACGGTGTTGAGGCGGGTGGGAACAGCCGGGGGTTGAGGGTACTGTGCTAAAAGAGATGGAGTTATGCAGATCTAAAACGCGTGGATTGCAGCAGCAGCAAGCCGAAAAGTGCAGGCATGTGAGGGATCTAGAGGTTGACAGCATGTCTTCTTAACGGGAGTCCAGGTGGCCATCTCCACAAATGGACTTTTCAGAATCCTTGGGTGGCACCGTAGTCGGAAACCAATTCTGGTTATCGCTTCTCGGCCTTTTGGCTAAGATCAAGTGTAGTATCTGTTCTTATCAGTTTAATATCTGATACGTCCCCTATCTGGGGACCATATATTAAATGGATTTTTAGAACAGGGAGATGGAAAAAGAGCTTGCTCTGTCCACTCCACGCATTGACCTGGTATTGCAGTATCTCCAGGACCGGTGCACCCCTTCTTTAATGCAGTTTCTAAAATCAGAAAGAATTGAATTCAATGCTTTTTGTTCATTTTGCTTGTTTGTCGGATTTTGGGATGGACTCTTTGGCTTTGCTTTTCTTCTCCTCATTGGATTTTTCATGTTAAAAGTTGCAGAAGCCAGATGACAAGCTCATTTTGGTTCAACTTCAGCAACTGTGCATTGCATTGCCATGTAATGTAATGTAATGCAATGCTATCTATCTAGCTCTCCCTCTATACTTCCTTTTGGATAAACAGACATATTAGGCAAGCATTTTGGAGCTTTCACCTAAATAACTACAGGTGGTGAGATAAGCTGCACAATATAATTGACCTTTCAGTATATTGTTGCACACACACTATCTATTTACAAATGCCCTTGTTATCAACAGCAGCCTTTTAAACTCACCTTAGCTAACAGGTATGTGAGCTGGTTACTCTGCTGCGCTTAAAATTTCTTTTTTGGTTTGCTACAATGCCTTTTCTGAAACGTTGTCTCCCTCTGCTGGAACACTGACTTCTTTCATTTAATGCCTGCAGACTATAAAAGAGAAACCAACCCAAAAAGTTTGGTTGATTAGTCTGTGGCATTCTTTTAAACTGTTGCTTATGGCGGTCTCTGTGAGCTTCTCAGTGACATTCAGCCATCCAGGTATCCCGCCTGCAGTAGACGGAATGTGGCAATGGAACGCTGGCTGCGCGTGTCATAATAGGCTCTGAGCCTTTATATACCTGCGCACAGCAGCAGCCACCTTCAGTCTGCTGCTGGACAGCCAGCAGCAGCAGCAGCAGGAGAGGTAATTAATCAGCAACCCTCCTGCTAAGGGTAGACAGATGCTCGTTCCACCCCCCCCCCCCCCGCCTTAATTGGTTCTCCTCCCTTCCAACGGTGTTGAGGCGGGTGGGAACAGCCGGGGGTTGAGGGTACTGTGCTAAAAGAGGTGGAGTTATGCAGATCTAAAACGCGTGGATTGCAGCAGCAGCAAGCCGAAAAGTGCAGGCATGTGAGGGATCTAGAGGTTGACAGCATGTCTTCTTAACGGGAGTCCAGGTGGCCATCTCCACAAATGGACTTTTCAGAATCCTTGGGTGGCACCGTAGTCGGAAACCAATTCTGGTTATCGCTTCTCGGCCTTTTGGCTAAGATCAAGTGTAGTATCTGTTCTTATCAGTTTAATATCTGATACGTCCCCTATCTGGGGACCATATATTAAATGGATTTTTAGAACAGGGAGATGAAAAAAGAGCTTGCTCTGTCCACTCCACGCATTGACCTGGTATTGCAGTATCTCCAGGACCGGTGCACCCCTTCTTTAATGCAGTTTCTAAAATCAGAAAGAATTGAATTCAATGCTTTTTGTTCATTTTGCTTGTTTGTCGGATTTTGGGATGGACTCTTTGGCTTTGCTTTTCTTCTCCTCATTGGATTTTTCATGTTAAAAGTTGCAGAAGCCAGATGACAAGCTCATTTTGGTTCAACTTCAGCAACTGTGCATTGCATTGCCATGTAATGTAATGTAATGCAATGCTATCTATCTAGCTCTCCCTCTATACTTCCTTTTGGATAAACAGACATATTAGGCAAGCATTTTGGAGCTTTCACCTAAATAACTACAGGTGGTGAGATAAGCTGCACAATATAATTGACCTTTCAGTATATTGTTGCACACACACCATCTATTTAGCAAATGCCCTTGTTATCAACAGCAGCCTTTTAAACTCACCTGAGCTAACAGGTATGTGAGCTGGTTACTCTGCTGCGCTTAAAATTTCTTTTTTGGTTTGCTACAATGCCTTTTCTGAAACGTTGTCTCCCTCTGCTGGAACACTGACTTCTTTCATTTAATGCCTGCAGACTATAAAAGAGAAACCAACCCAAAAAGTTTGGTTGATTAGTCTGTGGCATTCTTTTAAACTGTTGCTTATGGCGGTCTCTGTGAGCTTCTCAGTGACATTCAGCCATCCAGGTATCCCGCCTGCAGTAGACGGAATGTGGCAATGGAACGCTGGCTGCGCGTGTCATAATAGGCTCTGAGCCTTTATATACCTGCGCACAGCAGCAGCCACCTTCAGTCTGCTGCTGGACAGCCAGCAGCAGCAGCAGCAGGAGAGGTAATTAATCAGCAACCCTCCTGCTAAGGGTAGACAGCTGCTCGTTCCACCCCCCCCCCCCGCCTTAATTGGTTCTCCTCCCTTCCAACGGTGTTGAGGCGGGTGGGAACAGCCGGGGGTTGAGGGTACTGTGCTAAAAGAGGTGGAGTTATGCAGATCTAAAACGCGTGGATTGCAGCAGCAGCAAGCCGAAAAGTGCAGGCATGTGAGGGATCTAGAGGTTGACAGCATGTCTTCTTAACGGGAGTCCAGGTGGCCATCTCCACAAATGGACTTTTCAGAATCCTTGGGTGGCACCGTAGTCGGAAACCAATTCTGGTTATCGCTTCTCGGCCTTTTGGCTAAGATCAAGTGTAGTATCTGTTCTTATCAGTTTAATATCTGATACGTCCCCTATCTGGGGACCATATATTAAATGGATTTTTAGAACAGGGAGATGGAAAAAGAGCTTGCTCTGTCCACTCCACGCATTGACCTGGTATTGCAGTATCTCCAGGACCGGTGCACCCCTTCTTTAATGCAGTTTCTAAAATCAGAAAGAATTGAATTCAATGCATTTTGTTCATTTTGCTTGTTTGTCGGATTTTGGGATGGACTCTTTGGCTTTGCTTTTCTTCTCCTCATTGGATTTTTCATGTTAAAAGTTGCAGAAGCCAGATGACAAGCTCATTTTGGTTCAACTTCAGCAACTGTGCATTGCATTGCCATGTAATGTAATGTAATGCAATGCTATCTATCTAGCTCTCCCTCTATACTTCCTTTTGGATAAACAGACATATTAGGCAAGCATTTTGGAGCTTTCACCTAAATAACTACAGGTGGTGAGATAAGCTGCACAATATAATTGACCTTTCAGTATATTGTTGCACACACACCATCTATTTAGCAAATGCCCTTGTTATCAACAGCAGCCTTTTAAACTCACCTGAGCTAACAGGTATGTGAGCTGGTTACTCTGCTGCGCTTAAAATTTCTTTTTTGGTTTGCTACAATGCCTTTTCTGAAACGTTGTCTCCCTCTGCTGGAACACTGACTTCTTTCATTTAATGCCTGCAGACTATAAAAGAGAAACCAACCCAAAAAGTTTGGTTGATTAGTCTGTGGCATTCTTTTAAACTGTTGCTTATGGCGGTCTCTGTGAGCTTCTCAGTGACATTCAGCCATCCAGGTATCCCGCCTGCAGTAGACGGAATGTGGCAATGGAACGCTGGCTGCGCGTGTCATAATAGGCTCTGAGCCTTTATATACCTGCGCACAGCAGCAGCCACCTTCAGTCTGCTGCTGGACAGCCAGCAGCAGCAGCAGCAGGAGAGGTAATTAATCAGCAACCCTCCTGCTAAGGGTAGACAGCTGCTCGTTCCACCCCCCCCCCGCCTTAAATGGTTCTCCTCCCTTCCGACGGTGTTGAGGCGGGTGGGAACAGCCGGGGGTTGAGGGTACTGTGCTAAAAGAGGTGGAGTTATGCAGATCTAAAACGCGTGGATTGCACCAGCAGCAAGCCGAAAAGTGCAGGCATGTGAGGGATCTAGAGGTTGACAGCATGTCTTCTTAACGGGAGTCCAGGTGGCCATCTCCACAAATGGACTTTTCAGAATCCTTGGGTGGCACCGTAGTCAGAAACCAATTCTGGTTATCGCTTCTCGGCCTTTTGGCTAAGATCAAGTGTAGTATCTGTTCTTATCAGTTTAATATCTGATACGTCCCCTATCTGGGGACCATATATTAAATGGATTTTTAGAACAGGGAGATGGAAAAAGAGCTTGCTCTGTCCACTCCACGCATTGACCTGGTATTGCAGTATCTCCAGGACCGGTGCACCCCTTCTTTAATGCAGTTTCTAAAATCAGAAAGAATTGAATTCAATGCTTTTTGTTCATTTTGCTTGTTTGTCGGATTTTGGGATGGACTCTTTGGCTTTGCTTTTCTTCTCCTCATTGGATTTTTCATGTTAAAAGTTGCAGAAGCCAGATGACAAGCTCATTTTGGTTCAACTTCAGCAACTGTGCATTGCATTGCCATGTAATGTAATGTAATGCAATGCTATCTATCTAGCTCTCCCTCTATACTTCCTTTTGGATAAACAGACATATTAGGCAAGCATTTTGGAGCTTTCACCTAAATAACTACAGGTGGTGAGATAAGCTGCATAATATAATTGACCTTTCAGTATATTGTTGCACACACACCATCTATTTAGCAAATGCCCTTGTTATCAACAGCAGCCTTTTAAACTCACCTGAGCTAACAGGTATGTGAGCTGGTTACTCTGCTGCGCTTAAAATTTCTTTTTTGGTTTGCTACAATGCCTTTTCTGAAACGTTGTCTCCCTCTGCTGGAACACTGACTTCTTTCATTTAATGCCTGCAGACTATAAAAGAGAAACCAACCCAAAAAGTTTGGTTGATTAGTCTGTGGCATTCTTTTAAACTGTTCCTTATGGCGGTCTCTGTGAGCTTCTCAGTGACATTCAGCCATCCAGGTATCCCGCCTGCAGTAGACGGAATGTGGCAATGGAACGCTGGCTGCGCGTGTCATAATAGGCTCTGAGCCTTTATATACCTGCGCACAGCAGCAGCCACCTTCAGTCTGCTGCTGGACAGCCAGCAGCAGCAGCAGCAGGAGAGGTAATTAATCAGCAACCCTCCTGCTAAGGGTAGACAGCTGCTCGTTCCACCCCCCCCCCCGCCTTAATTGGTTCTCCTCCCTTCCAACGGTGTTGAGGCGGGTGGGAACAGCCGGGGGTTGAGGGTACTGTGCTAAAAGAGGTGGAGTTATGCAGATCTAAAACGCGTGGATTGCAGCAGCAGCAAGCCGAAAAGTGCAGGCATGTGAGGGATCTAGAGGTTGACAGCATGTCTTCTTAACGGGAGTCCAGGTGGCCATCTCCACAAATTGACTTTTCAGAATCCTTGGGTGGCACCGTAGTCGGAAACCAATTCTGGTTATCGCTTCTTGGCCTTTTGGCTAAGATCAAGTGTAGTATCTGTTCTTATCAGTTTAATATCTGATACGTCCCCTATCTGGGGACCATATATTAAATGGATTTTTAGAACAGGGAGATGGAAAAAGAGCTTGCTCTGTCCACTCCACGCATTGACCTGGTATTGCAGTATCTCCAGGACCGGTGCACCCCTTCTTTAATGCAGTTTCTAAAATCAGAAAGAATTGAATTCAATGCTTTTTGTTCATTTTGCTTGTTTGTCGGATTTTGGGATGGACTCTTTGGCTTTGCTTTTCTTCTCCTCATTGGATTTTTCATGTTAAAAGTTGCAGAAGCCAGATGACAAGCTCATTTTGGTTCAACTTCAGCAACTGTGCATTGCATTGCCATGTAATGTAATGTAATGCAATGCTATCTATCTAGCTCTCCCTCTATACTTCCTTTTGGATAAACAGACATATTAGGCAAGCATTTTGGAGCTTTCACCTAAATAACTACAGGTGGTGAGATAAGCTGCACAATATAATTGACCTTTCAGTATATTGTTGCACACACACCATCTATTTAGCAAATGCCCTTGTTATCAACAGCAGCCTTTTAAACTCACCTGAGCTAACAGGTATGTGAGCTGGTTACTCTGCTGCGCTTAAAATTTCTTTTTTGGTTTGCTACAATGCCTTTTCTGAAACGTTGTCTCCCTCTGCTGGAACACTGACTTCTTTCATTTAATGCCTGCAGACTATAAAAGAGAAACCAACCCAAAAAGTTTGGTTGATTAGTCTGTGGCATTCTTTTAAACTGTTGCTTATGGCGGTCTCTGTGAGCTTCTCAGTGACATTCAGCCATCCAGGTATCCCGCCTGCAGTAGACGGAATGTGGCAATGGAACGCTGGCTGCGCGTGTCACAATAGGCTCTGAGCCTTTATATACCTGCGCACAGCAGCAGCCACCTTCAGTCTGCTGCTGGACAGCCAGCAGCAGCAGCAGCAGGAGAGGTAATTAATCAGCAACCCTCCTGCTAAGGGTAGACAGCTGCTCGTTCCACCCCCCCCCCCGCCTTAATTGGTTCTCCTCCCTTCCAACGGTGTTGAGGCGGGTGGGAACAGCCGGGGGTTGAGGGTACTGTGCTAAAAGAGGTGGAGTTATGCAGATCTAAAACGCGTGGATTGCAGCAGCAGCAAGCCGAAAAGTGCAGGCATGTGAGGGATCTAGAGGTTGACAGCATGTCTTCTTAACGGGAGTCCAGGTGGCCATCTCCACAAATGGACTTTTCAGAATCCTTGGGTGGCACCGTAGTCGGAAACCAATTCTGGTTATCGCTTCTCGGCCTTTTGGCTAAGATCAAGTGTAGTATCTGTTCTTATCAGTTTAATATCTGATACGTCCCCTATCTGGGGACCATATATTAAATGGATTTTTAGAACAGGGAGATGGAAAAAGAGCTTGCTCTGTCCACTCCACGCATTGACCTGGTATTGCAGTATCTCCAGGACCGGTGCACCCCTTCTTTAATGCAGTTTCTAAAATCAGAAAGAATTGAATTCAATGCTTTTTGTTCATTTTGCTTGTTTGTCGGATTTTGGGATGGACTCTTTGGCTTTGCTTTTCTTCTCCTCATTGGATTTTTCATGTTAAAAGTTGCAGAAGCCAGATGACAAGCTCATTTTGGTTCAACTTCAGCAACTGTGCATTGCATTGCCATGTAATGTAATGTAATGCAATGCTATCTATCTAGCTCTCCCTCTATACTTCCTTTTGGATAAACAGACATATTAGGCAAGCATTTTGGAGCTTTCACCTAAATAACTACAGGTGGTGAGATAAGCTGCACAATATAATTGACCTTTCAGTATATTGTTGCACACACACCATCTATTTAGCAAATGCCCTTGTTATCAACAGCAGCCTTTTAAACTCACCTGAGCTAACAGGTATGTGAGCTGGTTACTCTGCTGCGCTTAAAATTTCTTTTTTGGTTTGCTACAATGCCTTTTCTGAAACGTTGTCTCCCTCTGCTGGAACACTGACTTCTTTCATTTAATGCCTGCAGACTATAAAAGAGAAACCAACCCAAAAAGTTTGGTTGATTAGTCTGTGGCATTCTTTTAAACTGTTGCTTATGGCGGTCTCTGTGAGCTTCTCAGTGACATTCAGCCATCCAGGTATCCCACCTGCAGTAGACGGAATGTGGCAATGGAACGCTGGCTGCGCGTGTCATAATAGGCTCTGAGCCTTTATATACCTGCGCACAGCAGCAGCCACCTTCAGTCTGCTGCTGGACAGCCAGCAGCAGCAGCAGCAGGAGAGGTAATTAATCAGCAACCCTCCTGCTAAGGGTAGACAGCTGCTCGTTCCACCCCCCCCCCCCCCCGCCTTAATTGGTTCTCCTCCCTTCCAACGGTGTTGAGGCGGGTGGGAACAGCCGGGGGTTGAGGGTACTGTGCTAAAAGAGGTGGAGTTATGCAGATCTAAAACGCGTGGATTGCAGCAGCAGCAAGCCGAAAAGTGCAGGCATGTGAGGGATCTAGAGGTTGACAGCATGTCTTCTTAACGGGAGTCCAGGTGGCCATCTCCACAAATGGACTTTTCAGAATCCTTGGGTGGCACCGTAGTCGGAAACCAATTCTGGTTATCGCTTCTCGGCCTTTTGGCTAAGATCAAGTGTAGTATCTGTTCTTATCAGTTTAATATCTGATACGTCCCCTATCTGGGGACCATATATTAAATGGATTTTTAGAACAGGGAGATGGAAAAAGAGCTTGCTCTGTCCACTCCACGCATTGACCTGGTATTGCAGTATCTCCAGGACCGGTGCACCCCTTCTTTAATGCAGTTTCTAAAATCAGAAAGAATTGAATTCAATGCTTTTTGTTCATTTTGCTTGTTTGTCGGATTTTGGGATGGACTCTTTGGCTTTGCTTTTCTTCTCCTCATTGGATTTTTCATGTTAAAAGTTGCAGAAGCCAGATGACAAGCTCATTTTGGTTCAACTTCAGCAACTGTGCATTGCATTGCCATGTAATGTAATGTAATGCAATGCTATCTATCTAGCTCTCCCTCTATACTTCCTTTTGGATAAACAGACATATTAGGCAAGCATTTTGGAGCTTTCACCTAAATAACTACAGGTGGTGAGATAAGCTGCACAATATAATTGACCTTTCAGTATATTGTTGCACACACACCATCTATTTAGCAAATGCCCTTGTTATCAACAGCAGCCTTTTAAACTCACCTGAGCTAACAGGTATGTGAGCTGGTTACTCTGCTGCGCTTAAAATTTCTTTTTTGGTTTGCTACAATGCCTTTTCTGAAACGTTGTCTCCCTCTGCTGGAACACTGACTTCTTTCATTCAATGCCTGCAGACTATAAAAGAGAAACCAACCCAAAAAGTTTGGTTGATTAGTCTGTGGCATTCTTTTAAACTGTTGCTTATGGCGGTCTCTGTGAGCTTCTCAGTGACATTCAGCCATCCAGGTATCCCGCCTGCAGTAGACGGAATGTGGCAATGGAACGCTGGCTGCGCGTGTCATAATAGGCTCTGAGCCTTTATATACCTGCGCACAGCAGCAGCCACCTTCAGTCTGCTGCTGGACAGCCAGCAGCAGCAGCAGCAGGAGAGGTAATTAATCAGCAACCCTCCTGCTAAGGGTAGACAGCTGCTCGTTCCACCCCCCCCCCGCCTTAATTGGTTCTCCTCCCTTCCAACGGTGTTGAGGCGGGTGGGAACAGCCGGGGGTTGAGGGTACTGTGCTAAAAGAGGTGGAGTTATGCAGATCTAAAACGCGTGGATTGCAGCAGCAGCAAGCCGAAAAGTGCAGGCATGTGAGGGATCTAGAGGTTGACAGCATGTCTTCTTAACGGGAGTCCAGGTGGCCATCTCCACAAATGGACTTTTCAGAATCCTTGGGTGGCACCGTAGTCGGAAACCAATTCTGGTTATCGCTTCTCGGCCTTTTGGCTAAGATCAAGTGTAGTATCTGTTCTTATCAGTTTAATATCTGATACGTCCCCTATCTGGGGACCATATATTAAATGGATTTTTAGAACAGGGAGATGGAAAAAGAGCTTGCTCTGTCCACTCCACGCATTGACCTGGTATTGCAGTATCTCCAGGACCGGTGCACCCCTTCTTTAATGCAGTTTCTAAAATCAGAAAGAATTGAATTCAATGCTTTTTGTTCATTTTGCTTGTTTGTCGGATTTTGGGATGGACTCTTTGGCTTTGCTTTTCTTCTCCTCATTGGATTTTTCATGTTAAAAGTTGCAGAAGCCAGATGACAAGCTCATTTTGGTTCAACTTCAGCCACTGTGCATTGCATTGCCATGTAATGTAATGTAATGCAATGCTATCTATCTAGCTCTCCCTCTATACTTCCTTTTGGATAAACAGACATATTAGGCAAGCATTTTGGAGCTTTCACCTAAATAACTACAGGTGGTGAGATAAGCTGCACAATATAATTGACCTTTCAGTATATTGTTGCACACACACCATCTATTTAGCAAATGCCCTTGTTATCAACAGCAGCCTTTTAAACTCACCTGAGCTAACAGGTATGTGAGCTGGTTACTCTGCTGCGCTTAAAATTTCTTTTTTGGTTTGCTACAATGCCTTTTCTGAAACGTTGTCTCCCTCTGCTGGAACACTGACTTCTTTCATTTAATGCCTGCAGACTATAAAAGAGAAACCAACCCAAAAAGTTTGGTTGATTAGTCTGTGGCATTCTTTTAAACTGTTGCTTATGGCGGTCTCTGTGAGCTTCTCAGTGACATTCAGCCATCCAGGTATCCCGCCTGCAGTAGACGGAATGTGGCAATGGAACGCTGGCTGCGCGTGTCATAATAGGCTCTGAGCCTTTATATACCTGCGCACAGCAGCAGCCACCTTCAGTCTGCTGCTGGACAGCCAGCAGCAGCAGCAGCAGGAGAGGTAATTAATCAGCAACCCTCCTGCTAAGGGTAGACAGCTGCTCGTTCCACCACCCCCCCCCCGCCTTAATTGGTTCTCCTCCCTTCCAACGGTGTTGAGGCGGGTGGGAACAGCCGGGGGTTGAGGGTACTGTGCTAAAAGAGGTGGAGTTATACAGATCTAAAACGCGTGGATTGCAGCAGCAGCAAGCCGAAAAGTGCAGGCATGTGAGGGATCTAGAGGTTGACAGCATGTCTTCTTAACGGGAGTCCAGGTGGCCATCTCCACAAATGGACTTTTCAGAATCCTTGGGTGGCACCGTAGTCGGAAACCAATTCTGGTTATCACTTCTCGGCCTTTTGGCTAAGATCAAGTGTAGTATCTGTTCTTATCAGTTTAATATCTGATACGTCCCCTATCTGGGGACCATATATTAAATGGATTTTTAGAACAGGGAGATGGAAAAAGAGCTTGCTCTGTCCACTCCACGCATTGACCTGGTATTGCAGTATCTCCAGGACCGGTGCACCCCTTCTTTAATGCAGTTTCTAAAATCAGAAAGAATTGAATTCAATGCTTTTTGTTCATTTTGCTTGTTTGTCGGATTTTGGGATGGACTCTTTGGCTTTGCTTTTCTTCTCCTCATTGGATTTTTCATGTTAAAAGTTGCAGAAGCCAGATGACAAGCTCATTTTGGTTCAACTTCAGCAACTGTGCATTGCATTGCCATGTAATGTAATTTAATGCAATGCTATCTATCTAGCTCTCCCTCTATACTTCCTTTTGGATAAACAGACATATTAGGCAAGCATTTTGGAGCTTTCACCTAAATAACTACAGGTGGTGAGATAAGCTGCACAATATAATTGACCTTTCGGTATATTGTTGCACACACACCATCTATTTAGCAAATGCCCTTGTTATCAACAGCAGCCTTTTAAACTCACCTGAGCTAACAGGTATGTGAGCTGGTTACTCTGCTGCGCTTAAAATTTCTTTTTTGGTTTGCTACAATGCCTTTTCTGAAACGTTGTCTCCCTCTGCTGGAACACTGACTTCTTTCATTTAATGCCTGCAGACTATAAAAGAGAAACCAACCCAAAAAGTTTGGTTGATTAGTCTGTGGCATTCTTTTAAACTGTTGCTTATGGCGGTCTCTGTGAGCTTCTCAGTGACATTCAGCCATCCAGGTATCCCGCCTGCAGTAGACGGAATGTGGCAATGGAACGCTGGCTGCGCGTGTCATAATAGGCTCTGAGCCTTTATATACCTGCGCACAGCAGCAGCCACCTTCAGTCTGCTGCTGGACAGCCAGCAGCAGCAGCAGCAGGAGAGGTAATTAATCAGCAACCCTCCTGCTAAGGGTAGACAGCTGCTCGTTCCACCCCCCCCCCGCCTTAATTGGTTCTCCTCCCTTCCAACGGTGTTGAGGCGGGTGGGAACAGCCGGGGGTTGAGGGTACTGTGCTAAAAGAGGTGGAGTTATGCAGATCTAAAACGCGTGGATTGCAGCAGCAGCAAGCCGAAAAGTGCAGGCATGTGAGGGATCTAGAGGTTGACAGCATGTCTTCTTAACGGGAGTCCAGGTGGCCATCTCCACAAATGGACTTTTCAGAATCCTTGGGTGGCACCGTAGTCGGAAACCAATTCTGGTTATCGCTTCTCGGCCTTTTGGCTAAGATCAAGTGTAGTATCTGTTCTTATCAGTTTAATATCTGATACGTCCCCTATCTGGGGACCATATATTAAATGGATTTTTAGAACAGGGAGATGGAAAAAGAGCTTGCTCTGTCCACTCCACGCATTGACCTGGTATTGCAGTATCTCCAGGACCGGTGCACCCCTTCTTTAATGCAGTTTCTAAAATCAGAAAGAATTGAATTCAATGCTTTTTGTTCATTTTGCTTGTTTGTCGGATTTTGGGATGGACTCTTTGGCTTTGCTTTTCTTCTCCTCATTGGATTTTTCATGTTAAAAGTTGCAGAAGCCAGATGACAAGCTCATTTTGGTTCAACTTCAGCAACTGTGCATTGCATTGCCATGTAATGTAATGTAATGCAATGCTATCTATCTAGCTCTCCCTCTATACTTCCTTTTGGATAAACAGACATATTAGGCAAGCATTTTGGAGCTTTCACCTAAATAGCTACAGGTGGTGAGATAAGCTGCACAATATAATTGACCTTTCAGTATATTGTTGCACACACACCATCTATTTAGCAAATGCCCTTGTTATCAACAGCAGCCTTTTAAACTCACCTGAGCTAACAGGTATGTGAGCTGGTTACTCTGCTGCGCTTAAAATTTCTTTTTTGGTTTGCTACAATGCCTTTTCTGAAACGTTGTCTCCCTCTGCTGGAACACTGACTTCTTTCATTTAATGCCTGCAGACTATAAAAGAGAAACCAACCCAAAAAGTTTGGTTGATTAGTCTGTGGCATTCTTTTAAACTGTTGCTTATGGCGGTCTCTGTGAGCTTCTCAGTGACATTCAGCCATCCAGGTATCCCGCCTGCAGTAGACGGAATGTGGCAATGGAACGCTGGCTGCACGTGTCATAATAGGCTCTGAGCCTTTATATACCTGCGCACAGCAGCAGCCACCTTCAGTCTGCTGCTGGACAGCCAGCAGCAGCAGCAGCAGGAGAGGTAATTAATCAGCAACCCTCCTGCTAAGGGTAGACAGCTGCTCGTTCCACCCCCCCCCCCCCGCCTTAATTGGTTCTCCTCCCTTCCAACGGTGTTGAGGCGGGTGGGAACAGCCGGGGGTTGAGGGTACTGTGCTAAAAGAGGTGGAGTTATGCAGATCTAAAACGCGTGGATTGCAGCAGCAGCAAGCCGAAAAGTGCAGGCATGTGAGGGATCTAGAGGTTGACAGCATGTCTTCTTAACGGGAGTCCAGCTGGCCATCTCCACAAATGGACTTTTCAGAATCCTTGGGTGGCACCGTAGTCGGAAACCAATTCTGGTTATCGCTTCTCGGCCTTTTGGCTAAGATCAAGTGTAGTATCTGTTCTTATCAGTTTAATATCTGATACGTCCCCTATCTGGGGACCATATATTAAATGGATTTTTAGAACAGGGAGATGGAAAAAGAGCTTGCTCTGTCCACTCCACGCATTGACCTGGTATTGCAGTATCTCCAGGACCGGTGCACCCCTTCTTTAATGCAGTTTCTAAAATCAGAAAGAATTGAATTCAATGCTTTTTGTTCATTTTGCTTGTTTGTCGGATTTTGGGATGGACTCTTTGGCTTTGCTTTTCTTCTCCTCATTGGATTTTTCATGTTAAAAGTTGCAGAAGCCAGATGACAAGCTCATTTTGGTTCAACTTCAGCAACTGTGCATTGCATTGCCATGTAATGTAATGTAATGCAATGCTATCTATCTAGCTCTCCCTCTATACTTCCTTTTGGATAAACAGACATATTAGGCAAGCATTTTGGAGCTTTCACCTAAATAACTACAGGTGGTGAGATAAGCTGCACAATATAATTGACCTTTCAGTATATTGTTGCACACACACCATCTATTTAGCAAATGCCCTTGTTATCAACAGCAGCCTTTTAAACTCACCTGAGCTAACAGGTATGTGAGCTGGTTACTCTGCTGCGCTTAAAATTTCTTTTTTGGTTTGCTACAATGCCTTTTCTGAAACGTTGTCTCCCTCTGCTGGAACACTGACTTCTTTCATTTAATGCCTGCAGACTATAAAAGAGAAACCAACCCAAAAAGTTTGGTTGATTAGTCTGTGGCATTCTTTTAAACTGTTGCTTATGGCGGTCTCTGTGAGCTTCTCAGTGACATTCAGCCATCCAGGTATCCCACCTGCAGTAGACGGAATGTGGCAATGGAACGCTGGCTGCGCGTGTCATAATAGGCTCTGAGCCTTTATATACCTGCGCACAGCAGCAGCCACCTTCAGTCTGCTGCTGGACAGCCAGCAGCAGCAGCAGCAGGAGAGGTAATTAATCAGCAACCCTCCTGCTAAGGGTAGACAGCTGCTCGTTCCACCCCCCCCCCCCCGCCTTAATTGGTTCTCCTCCCTTCCAACGGTGTTGAGGCGGGTGGGAACAGCCGGGGGTTGAGGGTACTGTGCTAAAAGAGGTGGAGTTATGCAGATCTAAAACGCGTGGATTGCAGCAGCAGCAAGCCGAAAAGTGCAGGCATGTGAGGGATCTAGAGGTTGACAGCATGTCTTCTTAACGGGAGTCCAGGTGGCCATCTCCACAAATGGACTTTTCAGAATCCTTGGGTGGCACCGTAGTCGGAAACCAATTCTGGTTATCGCTTCTCGGCCTTTTGGCTAAGATCAAGTGTAGTATCTGTTCTTATCAGTTTAATATCTGATACGTCCCCTATCTGGGGACCATATATTAAATGGATTTTTAGAACAGGGAGATGGAAAAAGAGCTTGCTCTGTCCACTCCACGCATTGACCTGGTATTGCAGTATCTCCAGGACCGGTGCACCCCTTCTTTAATGCAGTTTCTAAAATCAGAAAGAATTGAATTCAATGCTTTTTGTTCATTTTGCTTGTTTGTCGGATTTTGGGATGGACTCTTTGGCTTTGCTTTTCTTCTCCTCATTGGATTTTTCATGTTAAAAGTTGCAGAAGCCAGATGACAAGCTCATTTTGGTTCAACTTCAGCAACTGTGCATTGCATTGCCATGTAATGTAATGTAATGCAATGCTATCTATCTAGCTCTCCCTCTATACTTCCTTTTGGATAAACAGACATATTAGGCAAGTATTTTGGAGCTTTCACCTAAATAACTACAGGTGGTGAGATAAGCTGCACAATATAATTGACCTTTCAGTATATTGTTGCACACACACCATCTATTTAGCAAATGCCCTTGTTATCAACAGCAGCCTTTTAAACTCACCTGAGCTAACAGGTATGTGAGCTGGTTACTCTGCTGCGCTTAAAATTTCTTTTTTGGTTTGCTACAATGCCTTTTCTGAAACGTTGTCTCCCTCTGCTGGAACACTGACTTCTTTCATTTAATGCCTGCAGACTATAAAAGAGAAACCAACCCAAAAAGTTTGGTTGATTAGTCTGTGGCATTCTTTTAAACTGTTGCTTATGGCGGTCTCTGTGAGCTTCTCAGTGACATTCAGCCATCCAGGTATCCCGCCTGCAGTAGACGGAATGTGGCAATGGAACGCTGGCTGCGCGTGTCATAATAGGCTCTGAGCCTTTATATACCTGCGCACAGCAGCAGCCACCTTCAGTCTGCTGCTGGACAGCCAGCAGCAGCAGCAGCAGGAGAGGTAATTAATCAGCAACCCTCCTGCTAAGGGTAGACAGCTGCTCGTTCCACCCCCCCACCGCCTTAATTGGTTCTCCTCCCTTCCAACGGTGTTGAGGCGGGTGGGAACAGCCGGGGGTTGAGGGTACTGTGCTAAAAGAGGTGGAGTTATGCAGATCTAAAACGCGTGGATTGCAGCAGCAGCAAGCCGAAAAGTGCAGGCATGTGAGGGATCTAGAGGTTGACAGCATGTCTTCTTAACGGGAGTCCAGGTGGCCATCTCCACAAATGGACTTTTCA
Source organism: Phyllobates terribilis (assembly GCF_046119375.1). Taxonomy (NCBI): domain Eukaryota; kingdom Metazoa; phylum Chordata; class Amphibia; order Anura; family Dendrobatidae; genus Phyllobates; species Phyllobates terribilis. The sequence goes on along the minus strand of NW_027362800.1, from coordinate 6,968,520 downwards.
GAATCCTTGGGTGGCACCGTAGTCGGAAACCAATTCTGGTTATCGCTTCTCGGCCTTTTGGCTAAGATCAAGTGTAGTATCTGTTCTTATCAGTTTAATATCTGATACGTCCCCTATCTGGGGACCATATATTAAATGGATTTTTAGAACAGGGAGATGGAAAAAGAGCTTGCTCTGTCCACTCCACGCATTGACCTGGTATTGCAGTATCTCCAGGACCGGTGCACCCCTTCTTTAATGCAGTTTCTAAAATCAGAAAGAATTGAATTCAATGCTTTTTGTTCATTTTGCTTGTTTGTCGGATTTTGGGATGGACTCTTTGGCTTTGCTTTTCTTCTCCTCATTGGATTTTTCATGTTAAAAGTTGCAGAAGCCAGATGACAAGCTCATTTTGGTTCAACTTCAGCAACTGTGCATTGCATTGCCATGTAATGTAATGTAATGCAATGCTATCTATCTAGCTCTCCCTCTATACTTCCTTTTGGATAAACAGACATATTAGGCAAGCATTTTGGAGCTTTCACCTAAATAACTACAGGTGGTGAGATAAGCTGCACAATATAATTGACCTTTCGGTATATTGTTGCACACACACCATCTATTTAGCAAATGCCCTTGTTATCAACAGCAGCCTTTTAAACTCACCTGAGCTAACAGGTATGTGAGCTGGTTACTCTGCTGCGCTTAAAATTTCTTTTTTGGTTTGCTACAATGCCTTTTCTGAAACGTTGTCTCCCTCTGCTGGAACACTGACTTCTTTCATTTAATGCCTGCAGACTATAAAAGAGAAACCAACCCAAAAAGTTTGGTTGATTAGTCTGTGGCATTCTTTTAAACTGTTGCTTATGGCGGTCTCTGTGAGCTTCTCAGTGACATTCAGCCATCCAGGTATCCCGCCTGCAGTAGACGGAATGTGGCAATGGAACGCTGGCTGCGCGTGTCATAATAGGCTCTGAGCCTTTATATACCTGCGCACAGCAGCAGCCACCTTCAGTCTGCTGCTGGACAGCCAGCAGCAGCAGCAGCAGGAGAGGTAATTAATCAGCAACCCTCCTGCTAAGGGTAGACAGCTGCTCGTTCCACCACCCCCCCCGCCTTAATTGGTTCTCCTCCCTTCCAACGGTGTTGAGGCGGGTGGGAACAGCCAGGGGTTGAGGGTACTGTGCTAAAAGAGGTGGAGTTATACAGATCTAAAACGCGTGGATTGCAGCAGCAGCAAGCCGAAAAGTGCAGGCATGTGAGGGATCTAGAGGTTGACAGCATGTCTTCTTAACGGGAGTCCAGGTGGCCATCTCCACAAATGGACTTTTCAGAATCCTTGGGTGGCACCGTAGTCGGAAACCAATTCTGGTTATCACTTCTCGGCCTTTTGGCTAAGATCAAGTGTAGTATCTGTTCTTATCAGTTTAATATCTGATACGTCCCCTATCTGGGGACCATATATTAAATGGATTTTTAGAACAGGGAGATGGAAAAAGAGCTTGCTCTGTCCACTCCACGCATTGACCTGGTATTGCAGTATCTCCAGGACCGGTGCACCCCTTCTTTAATGCAGTTTCTAAAATCAGAAAGAATTGAATTCAATGCTTTTTGTTCATTTTGCTTGTTTGTCGGATTTTGGGATGGACTCTTTGGCTTTGCTTTTCTTCTCCTCATTGGATTTTTCATGTTAAAAGTTGCAGAAGCCAGATGACAAGCTCATTTTGGTTCAACTTCAGCAACTGTGCATTGCATTGCCATGTAATGTAATTTAATGCAATGCTATCTATCTAGCTCTCCCTCTATACTTCCTTTTGGATAAACAGACATATTAGGCAAGCATTTTGGAGCTTTCACCTAAATAACTACAGGTGGTGAGATAAGCTGCACAATATAATTGACCTTTCGGTATATTGTTGCACACACACCATCTATTTAGCAAATGCCCTTGTTATCAACAGCAGCCTTTTAAACTCACCTGAGCTAACAGGTATGTGAGCTGGTTACTCTGCTGCGCTTAAAATTTCTTTTTTGGTTTGCTACAATGACTTTTCTGAAACGTTGTCTCCCTCTGCTGGAACACTGACTTCTTTCATTTAATGCCTGCAGACTATAAAAGAGAAACCAACCCAAAAAGTTTGGTTGATTAGTCTGTGGCATTCTTTTAAACTGTTGCTTATGGCGGTCTCTGTGAGCTTCTCAGTGACATTCAGCCATCCAGGTATCCCGCCTGCAGTAGACGGAATGTGGCAATGGAACGCTGGCTGCGCGTGTCATAATAGGCTCTGAGCCTTTATATACCTGCGCACAGCAGCAGCCACCTTCAGTCTGCTGCTGGACAGCCAGCAGCAGCAGCAGCAGGAGAGGTAATTAATCAGCAACCCTCCTGCTAAGGGTAGACAGCTGCTCGTTCCACCCCCCCCCCCGCCTTAATTGGTTCTCCTCCCTTCCAACGGTGTTGAGGCGGGTGGGAACAGCCGGGGGTTGAGGGTACTGTGCTAAAAGAGGTGGAGTTATGCAGATCTAAAACGCGTGGATTGCAGCAGCAGCAAGCCGAAAAGTGCAGGCATGTGAGGGATCTAGAGGTTGACAGCATGTCTTCTTAACGGGAGTCCAGCTGGCCATCTCCACAAATGGACTTTTCAGAATCCTTGGGTGGCACCGTAGTCGGAAACCAATTCTGGTTATCGCTTCTCGGCCTTTTGGCTAAGATCAAGTGTAGTATCTGTTCTTATCAGTTTAATATCTGATACGTCCCCTATCTGGGGACCATATATTAAATGGATTTTTAGAACAGGGAGATGGAAAAAGAGCTTGCTCTGTCCACTCCACGCATTGACCTGGTATTGCAGTATCTCCAGGACCGGTGCACCCCTTCTTTAATGCAGTTTCTAAAATCAGAAAGAATTGAATTCAATGCTTTTTGTTCATTTTGCTTGTTTGTCGGATTTTGGGATGGACTCTTTGGCTTTGCTTTTCTTCTCCTCATTGGATTTTTCATGTTAAAAGTTGCAGAAGCCAGATGACAAGCTCATTTTGGTTCAACTTCAGCAACTGTGCATTGCATTGCCATGTAATGTAATGTAATGCAATGCTATCTATCTAGCTCTCCCTCTATACTTCCTTTTGGATAAACAGACATATTAGGCAAGCATTTTGGAGCTTTCACCTAAATAACTACAGGTGGTGAGATAAGCTGCACAATATAATTGACCTTTCAGTATATTGTTGCACACACACCATCTATTTAGCAAATGCCCTTGTTATCAACAGCAGCCTTTTAAACTCACCTGAGCTAACAGGTATGTGAGCTGGTTACTCTGCTGCGCTTAAAATTTCTTTTTTGGTTTGCTACAATGCCTTTTCTGAAACGTTGTCTCCCTCTGCTGGAACACTGACTTCTTTCATTTAATGCCTGCAGACTATAAAAGAGAAACCAACCCAAAAAGTTTGGTTGATTAGTCTGTGGCATTCTTTTAAACTGTTGCTTATGGCGGTCTCTGTGAGTTTCTCAGTGACATTCAGCCATCCAGGTATCCCGCCTGCAGTAGACGGAATGTGGCAATGGAACGCTGGCTGCGCGTGTCATAATAGGCTCTGAGCCTTTATATACCTGTGCACAGCAGCAGCCACCTTCAGTCTGCTGCTGGACAGCCAGCAGCAGCAGCAGCAGGAGAGGTAATTAATCAGCAACCCTCCTGCTAAGGGTAGACAGCTGCTCGTTCCACCCCCCCCCCCCCCGCCTTAATTGGTTCTCCTCCCTTCCAACGGTGTTGAGGCGGGTGGGAACAGCCGGGGGTTGAGGGTACTGTGCTAAAAGAGGTGGAGTTATGCAGATCTAAAACGCGTGGATTGCAGCAGCAGCAAGCCGAAAAGTGCAGGCATGTGAGGGATCTAGAGGTTGACAGCATGTCTTCTTAACGGGAGTCCAGGTGGCCATATCCACAAATTGACTTTTCAGAATCCTTGGGTGGCACCGTAGTCGGAAACCAATCCTGGTTATCGCTTCTCGGCCTTTTGGCTAAGATCAAGTGTAGTATCTGTTCTTATCAGTTTAATATCTGATACGTCCCCTATCTGGGGACCATATATTAAATGGATTTTTAGAACAGGGAGATGGAAAAAGAGCTTGCTCTGTCCACTCCACGCATTGACCTGGTATTGCAGTATCTCCAGGACCGGTGCACCCCTTCTTTAATGCAGTTTCTAAAATCAGAAAGAATTGAATTCAATGCTTTTTGTTCATTTTGCTTGTTTGTCGGATTTTGGGATGGACTCTTTGGCTTTGCTTTTCTTCTCCTCATTGGATTTTTCATGTTAAAAGTTGCAGAAGCCAGATGACAAGCTCATTTTGGTTCAACTTCAGCAACTGTGCATTGCATTGCCATGTAATGTAATGTAATGCAATGCTATCTATCTAGCTCTCCCTCTATACTTCCTTTTGGATAAACAGACATATTAGGCAAGCATTTTGGAGCTTTCACCTAAATAACTACAGGTGGTGAGATAAGCTGCACAATATAATTGACCTTTCAGTATATTGTTGCACACACACCATCTATTTAGCAAATGCCCTTGTTATCAACAGCAGCCTTTTAAACTCACCTGAGCTAACAGGTATGTGAGCTGGTTACTCTGCTGCGCTTAAAATTTCTTTTTTGGTTTGCTACAATGCCTTTTCTGAAACGTTGTCTCCCTCTGCTGGAACACTGACTTCTTTCATTTAATGCCTGCAGACTATAAAAGAGAAACCAACCCAAAAAGTTTGGTTGATTAGTCTGTGGCATTCTTTTAAACTGTTGCTTATGGCGGTCTCTGTGAGCTTCTCAGTGACATTCAGCCACCCAGGTATCCCGCCTGCAGTAGACGGAATGTGGCAATGGAACGCTGGCTGCACGTGTCATAATAGGCTCTGAGCCTTTATATACCTGCGCACAGCAGCAGCCACCTTCAGTCTGCTGCTGGACAGCCAGCAGCAGCAGCAGCAGGAGAGGTAATTAATCAGCAACCCTCCTGCTAAGGGTAGACAGCTGCTCGTTCCACCCCCCCCCCCCGCCTTAATTGGTTCTCCTCCCTTCCAACGGTGTTGAGGCGGGTGGGAACAGCCGGGGGTTGAGGGTACTGTGCTAAAAGAGGTGGAGTTATGCAGATCTAAAACGCGTGGATTGCAGCAGCAGCAAGCCGAAAAGTGCAGGCATGTGAGGGATCTAGAGGTTGACAGCATGTCATCTTAACGGGAGTCCAGGTGGCCATCTCCACAAATGGACTTTTCAGAATCCTTGGGTGGCACCGTAGTCGGAAACCAATTCTGGTTATCGCTTCTCGGCCTTTTGGCTAAGATCAAGTGTAGTATCTGTTCTTATCAGTTTAATATCTGATACGTCCCCTATCTGGGGACCATATATTAAATGGATTTTTAGAACAGGGAGATGGAAAAAGAGCTTGCTCTGTCCACTCCACGCATTGACCTGGTATTGCAGTATCTCCAGGACCGGTGCACCCCTTCTTTAATGCAGTTTCTAAAATCAGAAAGAATTGAATTCAATGCTTTTTGTTCATTTTGCTTGTTTGTCGGATTTTGGGATGGACTCTTTGGCTTTGCTTTTCTTCTCCTCATTGGATTTTTCATGTTAAAAGTTGCAGAAGCCAGATGACAAGCTCATTTTGGTTCAACTTCAGCAACTGTGCATTGCATTGCCATGTAATGTAATGTAATGCAATGCTATCTATCTAGCTCTCCCTCTATACTTCCTTTTGGATAAACAGACATATTAGGCAAGCATTTTGGAGCTTTCACCTAAATAACTACAGGTGGTGAGATAAGCTGCACAATATAATTGACCTTTCAGTATATTGTTGCACACACACCATCTATTTAGCAAATGCCCTTGTTATCAACAGCAGCCTTTTAAACTCACCTGAGCTAACAGGTATGTGAGCTGGTTACTCTGCTGCGCTTAAAATTTCTTTTTTGGTTTGCTACAATGCCTTTTCTGAAACGTTGTCTCCCTCTGCTGGAACACTGACTTCTTTCATTTAATGCCTGCAGACTATAAAAGAGAAACCAACCCAAAAAGTTTGGTTGATTAGTCTGTGGCATTCTTTTAAACTGTTGCTTATGGCGGTCTCTGTGAGCTTCTCAGTGACATTCAGCCATCCAGGTATCCCGCCTGCAGTAGACGGAATGTGGCAATGGAACGCTGGCTGCGCGTGTCATAATAGGCTCTGAGCCTTTATATACCTGCGCACAGCAGCAGCCACCTTCAGTCTGCTGCTGGACAGCCAGCAGCAGCAGCAGCAGGAGAGGTAATTAATCAGCAACCCTCCTGCTAAGGGTAGACAGCTGCTCGTTCCACCCCCCCCCCGCCTTAATTGGTTCTCCTCCCTTCCAACGGTGTTGAGGCGGGTGGGAACAGCCGGGGGTTGAGGGTACTGTGCTAAAAGAGGTGGAGTTATGCAGATCTAAAACGCGTGGATTGCAGCAGCAGCAAGCCGAAAAGTGCAGGCATGTGAGGGATCTAGAGGTTGACAGCATGTCTTCTTAACGGGAGTCCAGGTGGCCATCTCCACAAATGGACTTTTCAGAATCCTTGGGTGGCACCGTAGTCGGAAACCAATTCTGGTTATCGCTTCTCGGCCTTTTGGCTAAGATCAAGTGTAGTATCTGTTCTAATCAGTTTAATATCTGATACGTCCCCTATCTGGGGACCATATATTAAATGGATTTTTAGAACAGGGAGATGGAAAAAGAGCTTGCTCTGTCCACTCCACGCATTGACCTGGTATTGCAGTATCTCCAGGACCGGTGCACCCCTTCTTTAATGCAGTTTCTAAAATCAGAAAGAATTGAATTCAATGCTTTTTGTTCATTTTGCTTGTTTGTCGGATTTTGGGATGGACTCTTTGGCTTTGCTTTTCTTCTCCTCATTGGATTTTTCATGTTAAAAGTTGCAGAAGCCAGATGACAAGCTCATTTTGGTTCAACTTCAGCAACTGTGCATTGCATTGCCATGTAATGTAATGCAATGCTATCTATCTAGCTCTCCCTCTATACTTCCTTTTGGATAAACAGACATATTAGGCAAGCATTTTGGAGCTTTCACCTAAATAACTATAGGTGGTGAGATAAGCTGCACAATATAATTGACCTTTCAGTATATTGCTGCACACACACCATCTATTTAGCAAATGCCCTTGTTATCAACAGCAGCCTTTTAAACTCACCTGAGCTAACAGGTATGTGAGCTGGTTACTCTGCTGCGCTTAAAATTTCTTTTTTGGTTTGCTACAATGCCTTTTCTGAAACGTTGTCTCCCTCTGCTGGAACACTGACTTCTTTCATTTAATGCCTGCAGACTATAAAAGAGAAACCAACCCAAAAAGTTTGGTTGATTAGTCTGTGGCATTCTTTTAAACTGTTGCTTATGGCGGTCTCTGTGAGCTTCTCAGTGACATTCAGCCATCCAGGTATCCCGCCTGCAGTAGACGGAATGTGGCAATGGAACGCTGGCTGCGCGTGTCATAATAGGCTCTGAGCCTTTATATACCTGCGCACAGCAGCAGCCACCTTCAGTCTGCTGCTGGACAGCCAGCAGCAGCAGCAGCAGGAGAGGTAATTAATCAGCAACCCTCCTGCTAAGGGTAGACAGCTGCTCGTTCCACCCCCCCCCCGCCTTAATTGGTTCTCCTCCCTTCCAACGGTGTTGAGGCGGGTGGGAATAGCCGGGGGTTGAGGGTACTGTGCTAAAAGAGGTGGAGTTATGCAGATCTAAAACGCGTGGATTGCAGCAGCAGCAAGCCGAAAAGTGCAGGCATGTGAGGGATCTAGAGGTTGACAGCATGTCTTCTTAACGGGAGTCCAGGTGGCCATCTCCACAAATGGACTTTTCAGAATCCTTGGGTGGCACCGTAGTCGGAAACCAATTCTGGTTATCGCTTCTCGGCCTTTTGGCTAAGATCAAGTTTAGTATCTGTTCTTATCAGTTTAATATCTGATACGTCCCCTATCTGGGGACCATATATTAAATGGATTTTTAGAACAGGGAGATGGAAAAAGAGCTTGCTCTGTCCACTCCACGCATTGACCTGGTATTGCAGTATCTCCAGGACCGGTGCACCCCTTCTTTAATGCAGTTTCTAAATCAGAAAGAATTGAATTCAATGCTTTTTGTTCATTTTGCTTGTTTGTCGGATTTTGGGATGGACTCTTTGGCTTTGCTTTTCTTCTCCTCATTGGATTTTTCATGTTAAAAGTTGCAGAAGCCAGATGACAAGCTCATTTTGGTTCAACTTCAGCAACTGTGCATTGCATTGCCATGTAATGTAATGTAATGCAATGCTATCTATCTAGCTCTCCCTCTATACTTCCTTTTGGATAAACAGACATATTAGGCAAGCATTTTGGAGCTTTCACCTAAATAACTACAGGTGGTGAGATAAGCTGCACAATATAATTGACCTTTCAGTATATTGTTGCACACACACCATCTATTTAGCAAATGCCCTTGTTATCAACAGCAGCCTTTTAAACTCACCTGAGCTAACAGGTATGTGAGCTGGTTACTCTGCTGCGCTTAAAATTTCTTTTTTGGTTTGCTACAATGCCTTTTCTGAAACGTTGTCTCCCTCTGCTGGAACACTGACTTCTTTCATTTAATGCCTGCAGACTATAAAAGAGAAACCAACCCAAAAAGTTTGGTTGATTAGTCTGTGGCATTCTTTTAAACTGTTGCTTATGGCGGTCTCTGTGAGCTTCTCAGTGACATTCAGCCATCCAGGTATCCCGCCTGCAGTAGACGGAATGTGGCAATGGAACGCTGGCTGCGCGTGTCATAATAGGCTCTGAGCCTTTATATACCTGCGCACAGCAGCAGCCACCTTCAGTCTGCTGCTGGACAGCCAGCAGCAGCAGCAGCAGGAGAGGTAATTAATCAGCAACCCTCCTGCTAAGGGTAGACAGCTGCTCGTTCCACCCCCCCCCCCCCGCCTTAATTGGTTCTCCTCCCTTCCAACGGTGTTGAGGCGGGTGGGAACAGCCGGGGGTTGAGGGTACTGTGCTAAAAGAGGTGGAGTTATGCAGATCTAAAACGCGTGGATTGCAGCAGCAGCAAGCCGAATAGTGCAGGCATGTGAGGGATCTAGAGGTTGACAGCATGTCTTCTTAACGGGAGTCCAGGTGGCCATCTCCACAAATGGACTTTTCAGAATCCTTGGGTGGCACCGTAGTCGGAAACCAATTCTGGTTATCGCTTCTCGGCCTTTTGGCTAAGATCAAGTGTAGTATCTGTTCTTATCAGTTTAATATCTGATACGTCCCCTATCTGGGGACCATATATTAAATGGATTTTTAGAACAGGGAGATGGAAAAAGAGCTTGCTCTGTCCACTCCACGCATTGACCTGGTATTGCAGTATCTCCAGGACCGGTGCACCCCTTCTTTAATGCAGTTTCTAAAATCAGAAAGAATTGAATTCAATGCTTTTTGTTCATTTTGCTTGTTTGTCGGATTTTGGGATGGACTCTTTGGCTTTGCTTTTCTTCTCCTCATTGGATTTTTCATGTTAAAAGTTGCAGAAGCCAGATGACAAGCTCATTTTGGTTCAACTTCAGCAACTGTGCATTGCATTGCCATGTAATGTAATGTAATGCAATGCTATCTATCTAGCTCTCCCTCTATACTTCCTTTTGGATAAACAGACATATTAGGCAAGCATTTTGGAGCTTTCACCTAAATAACTACAGGTGGTGAGATAAGCTGCACAATATAATTGACCTTTCAGTATATTGTTGCACACACACCATCTATTTAGCAAATGCCCTTGTTATCAACAGCAGCCTTTTAAACTCACCTGAGCTAACAGGTATGTGAGCTGGTTACTCTGCTGCGCTTAAAATTTCTTTTTTGGTTTGCTACAATGCCTTTTCTGAAACGTTGTCTCCCTCTGCTGGAACACTGACTTCTTTCATTTAATGCCTGCAGACTATAAAAGAGAAACCAACCCAAAAAGTTTGGTTGATTAGTCTGTGGCATTCTTTTAAACTGTTGCTTATGGCGGTCTCTGTGAGCTTCTCAGTGACATTCAGCCATCCAGGTATCCCGCCTGCAGTAGACGGAATGTGGCAATGGAACGCTGGCTGCGCGTGTCATAATAGGCTCTGAGCCTTTATATACCTGCGCACAGCAGCAGCCACCTTCAGTCTGCTGCTGGACAGCCAGCAGCAGCAGCAGCAGGAGAGGTAATTAATCAGCAACCCTCCTGCTAAGGGTAGACAGCTGCTCGTTCCACCCCCCCCCCCCGCCTTAATTGGTTCTCCTCCCTTCCAACGGTGTTGAGGCGGGTGGGAACAGCCGGGGGTTGAGGGTACTGTGCTAAAAGAGGTGGAGTTATGCAGATCTAATACGCGTGGATTGCAGCAGCAGCAAGCCGAAAAGTGCAGGCATGTGAGGGATCTAGAGGTTGACAGCATGTCTTCTTAACGGGAGTCCAGGTGGCCATCTCCACAAATGGACTTTTCAGAATCCTTGGGTGGCACCGTAGTCGGAAACCAATTCTGGTTATCGCTTCTCGGCCTTTTGGCTAAGATCAAGTGTAGTATCTGTTCTTATCAGTTTAATATCTGATACGTCCCCTATCTGGGGACCATATATTAAATGGATTTTTAGAACAGGGAGATGGAAAAAGAGCTTGCTCTGTCCACTCCACGCATTGACCTGGTATTGCAGTATCTCCAGGACCGGTGCACCCCTTCTTTAATGCAGTTTCTAAAATCAGAAAGAATTGAATTCAATGCTTTTTGTTCATTTTGCTTGTTTGTCGGATTTTGGGATGGACTCTTTGGCTTTGCTTTTCTTCTCCTCATTGGATTTTTCATGTTAAAAGTTGCAGAAGCCAGATGACAAGCTCATTTTGGTTCAACTTCAGCAACTGTGCATTGCATTGCCATGTAATGTAATGTAATGCAATGCTATCTATCTAGCTCTCCCTCTATACTTCCTTTTGGATAAACAGACATATTAGGCAAGCATTTTGGAGCTTTCACCTAAATAACTACAGGTGGTGAGATAAGCTGCACAATATAATTGACCTTTCAGTATATTGTTGCACACACACCATCTATTTAGCAAATGCCCTTGTTATCAACAGCAGCCTTTTAAACTCACCTGAGCTAACAGGTATGTGAGCTGGTTACTCTGCTGCGCTTAAAATTTCTTTTTTGGTTTGCTACAATGCCTTTTCTGAAACGTTGTCTCCCTCTGCTGGAACACTGACTTCTTTCATTTAATGCCTGCAGACTATAAAAGAGAAACCAACCCAAAAAGTTTGGTTGATTAGTCTGTGGCATTCTTTTAAACTGTTGCTTATGGCGGTCTCTGTGAGCTTCTCAGTGACATTCAGCCATCCAGGTATCCCGCCTGCAGTAGACGGAATGTGGCAATGGAACGCTGGCTGCGCGTGTCATAATAGGCTCTGAGCCTTTATATACCTGCGCACAGCAGCAGTCACCTTCAGTCTGCTGCTGGAAAGCCAGCAGCAGCAGCAGCAGGAGAGGTAATTAATCAGCAACCCTCCTGCTAAGGGTAGACAGCTGCTCGTTCCACCCCCCCCCGCCTTAATTGGTTCTCCTCCCTTCCAACGGTGTTGAGGCGGGTGGGAACAGCCGGGGGTTGAGGGTACTGTGCTAAAAGAGGTGGAGTTATGCAGATCTAAAACGCGTGGATTGCAGCAGCAGCAAGCCGAAAAGTGCAGGCATGTGAGGGATCTAGAGGTTGACAGCATGTCTTCTTAACGGGAGTCCAGGTGGCCATCTCCACAAATGGACTTTTCAGAATCCTTGGGTGGCACCGTAGTCGGAAACCAATTCTGGTTATCGCTTCTCGGCCTTTTGGCTAAGATCAAGTGTAGTATCTGTTCTTATCAGTTTAATATCTGATACGTCCCCTATCTGGGGACCATATATTAAATGGATTTTTAGAACAGGGAGATGGAAAAAGAGCTTGCTCTGTCCACTCCACGCATTGACCTGGTATTGCAGTATCTCCAGGACCGGTGCACCCCTTCTTTAATGCAGTTTCTAAAATCAGAAAGAATTGAATTCAATGCTTTTTGTTCATTTTGCTTGTTTGTCGGATTTTGGGATGGACTCTTTGGCTTTGCTTTTCTTCTCCTCATTGGATTTTTCATGTTAAAAGTTGCAGAAGCCAGATGACAAGCTCATTTTGGTTCAACTTCAGCAACTGTGCATTGCATTGCCATGTAATGTAATGTAATGCAATGCTATCTATCTAGCTCTCCCTCTATACTTCCTTTTGGATAAACAGACATATTAGGCAAGCATTTTGGAGCTTTCACCTAAATAACTACAGGTGGTGAGATAAGCTGCACAATATAATTGACCTTTCAGTATATTGTTGCACACACACCATCTATTTAGCAAATGCCCTTGTTATCAACAGCAGCCTTTTAAACTCACCTGAGCTAACAGGTATGTGAGCTGGTTACTCTGCTGCGCTTAAAATTTCTTTTTTGGTTTGCTACAATGCCTTTTCTGAAACGTTGTCTCCCTCTGCTGGAACACTGACTTCTTTCATTTAATGCCTGCAGACTATAAAAGAGAAACCAACCCAAAAAGTTTGGTTGATTAGTCTGTGGCATTCTTTTAAACTGTTGCTTATGGCGGTCTCTGTGAGCTTCTCAGTGACATTCAGCCATCCAGGTATCCCGCCTGCAGTAGACGGAATGTGGCAATGGAACGCTGGCTGCGCGTGTCATAATAGGCTCTGAGCCTTTATATACCTGCGCACAGCAGCAGCCACCTTCAGTCTGCTGCTGGACAGCCAGCAGCAGCAGCAGCAGGAGAGGTAATTAATCAGCAACCCTCCTGCTAAGGGTAGACAGCTGCTCGTTCCACCCCCCCCCCGCCTTAATTGGTTCTCCTCCCTTCCAACGGTGTTGAGGCGGGTGGGAACAGCCGGGGGTTGAGGGTACTGTGCTAAAAGAGGTGGAGTTATGCAGATCTAAAACGCGTGGATTGCAGCAGCAGCAAGCCGAAAAGTGCAGGCATGTGAGGGATCTAGAGGTTGACAGCATGTCTTCTTAACGGGAGTCCAGGTGGCCATCTCCACAAATGGACTTTTCAGAATCCTTGGGTGGCACCGTAGTCGGAAACCAATTCTGGTTATCGCTTCTCGGCCTTTTGGCTAAGATCAAGTGTAGTATCTTTTGAAAAGGCAGTTTTGTCCTTGGGCTGCCCTAGTAAATTGATGCATATTACACACTGGTTTGGTGCACTTGTTAGTACGCCAGGTGGCTCATAGAGTTATCTGATGGAAAACATGGCCCTCCAGGATCGAAGTCACTAGGCTGGGTAAGTGTGAGGGCTTTGGAGCAATGTGCCCCAGGAGTAGGCGCCCTGGTGGGAGTCCAAGCTTACTCGGACTGGGAACCCCAGAAAGACTTGGCTTCGTAGCACGCCGCACCTTTGCCAATCATACTTTCTGAGCAACCCCCCCTATTCCTGGCCTCCGGGCTAGGAAGGGGAATTTTTATAAACCCGGTCGGAGGTCCGGTCAGCTTTGGGCTGAGAAACCAACACAGGCTCCAGCTCCACTAGGGTGGCAGCCTAGATGGAAGCTGGGAGCACGAAAACGGCTCTTCTCCGGCTTCGGCTAGGGAGAGCATCGGAGATCCCTGACCCTCGCTGTGGCCTTCTGGCTCGGAGGGATGGGGATGGTTTATTGGGGACCCTCTCCTCCGGGAAGGGTCCACATGAATCCTCGCCTCGTGCGCTGTTTTGGTGTGACTTCGGTCACATTTTTCAGTGCCTTGGATGCAGCTTCAATGAAAAAAATCTGTTCTTATCAGTTTAATATCTGATACGTCCCCTATCTGGGGAGCATATATTAAATGGATTTTTAGAACAGGGAGATGGGAAAAGAGCTTGCTCTGTCCACTCCACGCATTGACCTGGTATTGCAGTATCTCCAGGACCGGTGCACCCCTTCTTTAATGCAGTTTCTAAAATCAGAAAGAATTGAATTCAATGCTTTTTGTTCATTTTGCTTGTTTGTCGGATTTTGGGATGGACTCTTTGGCTTTGCTTTTCTTCTCCTCATTGGATTTTTCATGTTAAAAGTTGCAGAAGCCAGATGACAAGCTCATTTTGGTTCAACTTCAGCAACTGTGCATTGCATTGCCATGTAATGTAATGTAATGCAATGCTATCTATCTAGCTCTCCCTCTATACTTCCTTTTGGATAAACAGACATATTAGGCAAGCATTTTGGAGCTTTCACCTAAATAACTACAGGTGGTGAGATAAGCTGCACAATATAATTGACCTTTCAGTATATTGTTGCACACACACCATCTATTTAGCAAATGCCCTTGTTATCAACAGCAGCCTTTTAAACTCACCTGAGCTAACAGGTATGTGAGCTGGTTACTCTGCTGCGCTTAAAATTTCTTTTTTGGTTTGCTACAATGCCTTTTCTGAAACGTTGTCTCCCTCTGCTGGAACACTGACTTCTTTCATTTAATGCCTGCAGACTATAAAAGAGAAACCAACCCAAAAAGTTTGGTTGATTAGTCTGTGGCATTCTTTTAAACTGTTGCTTATGGCGGTCTCTGTGAGCTTCTCAGTGACATTCAGCCATCCAGGTATCCCGCCTGCAGTAGACGGAATGTGGCAATGGAACGCTGGCTGCGCGTGTCATAATAGGCTCTGAGCCTTTATATACCTGCGCTCAGCAGCAGCCACCTTCAGTCTGCTGCTGGACAGCCAGCAGCAGCAGCAGCAGGAGAGGTAATTAATCAGCAACCCTCCTGCTAAGGGTAGACAGCTGCTCGTTCCACCCCCCCCCGCCTTAATTGGTTCTCCTCCCTTCCAACGGTGTTGAGGCGGGTGGGAACAGCCGGGGGTTGAGGGTACTGTGCTAAAAGAGGTGGAGTTATGCAGATCTAAAACGCGTGGATTGCAGCAGCAGCAAGCCGAAAAGTGCAGGCATGTGAGGGATCTAGAGGTTGACAGCATGTCTTCTTAACGGGAGTCCAGGTGGCCATCTCCACAAATGGACTTTTCAGAATCCTTGGGTGGCACTGTAGTCGGAAACCAATTCTGGTTATCGCTTCTCGGCCTTTTGGCTAAGATCAAGTGTAGTATCTGTTCTTATCAGTTTAATATCTGATACGTCCCCTATCTGGGGACCATATATTAAATGGATTTTTAGAACAGGGAGATGGAAAAAGAGCTTGCTCTGTCCACTCCACGCATTGACCTGGTATTGCAGTATCTCCAGGACCGGTGCACCCCTTCTTTAATGCAGTTTCTAAAATCAGAAAGAATTGAATTCAATGCTTTTTGTTCATTTTGCTTGTTTGTCGGATTTTGGGATGGACTCTTTGGCTTTGCTTTTCTTCTCCTCATTGGATTTTTCATGTTAAAAGTTGCAGAAGCCAGATGACAAGCTCATTTTGGTTCAACTTCAGCAACTGTGCATTGCATTGCCATGTAATGTAATGTAATGCAATGCTATCTATCTAGCTCTCCCTCTATACTTCCTTTTGGATAAACAGACATATTAGGCAAGCATTTTGGAGCTTTCACCTAAATAACTACAGGTGGTGAGATAAGCTGCACAATATAATTGACCTTTCAGTATATTGTTGCACACACACCATCTATTTAGCAAATGCCCTTGTTATCAACAGCAGCCTTTTAAACTCACCTGAGCTAACAGGTATGTGAGCTGGTTACTCTGCTGCGCTTAAAATTTCTTTTTTGGTTTGCTACAATGCCTTTTCTGAAACGTTGTCTCCCTCTGCTGGAACACTGACTTCTTTCATTTAATGCCTGCAGACTATAAAAGAGAAACCAACCCAAAAAGTTTGGTTGATTAGTCTGTGGCATTCTTTTAAACTGTTGCTTATGGCGGTCTCTGTGAGCTTCTCAGTGACATTCAGCCATCCAGGTATCCCGCCTGCAGTAGACGGAATGTGGCAATGGAACGCTGGCTGCGCGTGTCATAATAGGCTCTGAGCCTTTATATACCTGCGCACAGCAGCAGCCACCTTCAGTCTGCTGCTGGACAGCCAGCAGCAGCAGCAGCAGCAGGAGAGGTAATTAATCAGCAACCCTCCTGCTAAGGGTAGACAGCTGCTCGTTCCACCCCCCCCCCCGCCTTAATTGGTTCTCCTCCCTTCCAACGGTGTTGAGGCGGGTGGGAACAGCCGGGGGTTGAGGGTACTGTGCTAAAAGAGGTGGAGTTATGCAGATCTAAAACGCGTGGATTGCAGCAGCAAGCCGAAAAGTGCAGGCATGTGAGGGATCTAGAGGTTGACAGCATGTCTTCTTAACGGGAGTCCAGGTGGCCATCTCCACAAATGGACTTTTCAGAATCCTTGGGTGGCACCGTAGTCGGAAACCAATTCTGGTTATCGCTTCTCGGCCTTTTGGCTAAGATCAAGTGTAGTATCTGTTCTTATCAGTTTAATATCTGATACGTCCCCTATCTGGGGACCATATATTAAATGGATTTTTAGAACAGGGAGATGGAAAAAGAGCTTGCTCTGTCCACTCCACGCATTGACCTGGTATTGCAGTATCTCCAGGACCGGTGCACCCCTTCTTTAATGCAGTTTCTAAAATCAGAAAGAATTGAATTCAATGCTTTTTGTTCATTTTGCTTGTTTGTCGGATTTTGGGATGGACTCTTTGGCTTTGCTTTTCTTCTCCTCATTGGATTTTTCATGTTAAAAGTTGCAGAAGCCAGATGACAAGCTCATTTTGGTTCAACTTCAGCAACTGTGCATTGCATTGCCATGTAATGTAATGTAATGCAATGCTATCTATCTAGCTCTCCCTCTATACTTCCTTTTGGATAAACAGACATATTAGGCAAGCATTTTGGAGCTTTCACCTAAATAACTACAGGTGGTGAGATAAGCTGCATAATATAATTGACCTTTCAGTATATTGTTGCACACACACCATCTATTTAGCAAATGCCCTTGTTATCAACAGCAGCCTTTTAAAGTCACCTGAGCTAACAGGTATGTGAGCTGCTTACTCTGCTGCGCTTAAAATTTCTTTTTTGGTTTGCTACAATGCCTTTTCTGAAACGTTGTCTCCCTCTGCTGGAACACTGACTTCTTTCATTTAATGCCTGCAGACTATAAAAGAGAAACCAACCCAAAAAGTTTGGTTGATTAGTCTGTGGCATTCTTTTAAACTGTTGCTTATGGCGGTCTCTGTGAGCTTCTCAGTGACATTCAGCCATCCAGGTATCCCGCCTGCAGTAGACGGAATGTGGCAATGGAACGCTGGCTGCGCGTGTCATAATAGGCTCTGAGCCTTTATATACCTGCGCACAGCAGCAGCCACCTTCAGTCTGCTGCTGGACAGCCAGCAGCAGCAGCAGCAGGAGAGGTAATTAATCAGCAACCCTCCTGCTAAGGGTAGACAGCTGCTCGTTCCACCCCCCCCCGCCTTAATTGGTTCTCCTCCCTTCCAACGGTGTTGAGGCGGGTGGGAACAGCCGGGGGTTGAGGGTACTGTGCTAAAAGAGGTGGAGTTAGGCAGATCTAAAACGCGTGGATTGCAGCAGCAGCAAGCCGAAAAGTGCAGGCATGTGAGGGATCTAGAGGTTGACAGCATGTCTTCTTAACGGGAGTCCAGGTGGCCATCTCCACAAATGGACTTTTCAGAATCCTTGGGTGGCACTGTAGTCGGAAACCAATTCTGGTTATCGCTTCTCGGCCTTTTGGCTAAGATCAAGTGTAGTGTCTGTTCTTATCAGTTTAATATCTGATACGTCCCCTATCTGGGGACCATATATTAAATGGATTTTTAGAACAGGGAGATGGAAAAAGAGCTTGCTCTGTCCACTCCACGCATTGACCTGGTATTGCAGTATCTCCAGGACCGGTGCACCCCTTCTTTAATGCAGTTTCTAAAATCAGAAAGAATTGAATTCAATGCTTTTTGTTCATTTTGCTTGTTTGTCGGATTTTGGGATGGACTCTTTGGCTTTGCTTTTCTTCTCCTCATTGGATTTTTCATGTTAAAAGTTGCAGAAGCCAGATGACAAGCTCATTTTGGTTCAACTTCAGCAACTGTGCATTGCATTGCCATGTAATGTAATGTAATGCAATGCTATCTATCTAGCTCTCCCTCTATACTTCCTTTTGGATAAACAGACATATTAGGCAAGCATTTTGGAGCTTTCACCTAAATAACTACAGGTGGTGAGATAAGCTGCACAATATAATTGACCTTTCAGTATATTGTTGCACACACACCATCTATTTAGCAAATGCCCTTGTTATCAACAGCAGCCTTTTAAAGTCACCTGAGCTAACAGGTATGTGAGCTGGTTACTCTGCTGCGCTTAAAATTTCTTTTTTGGTTTGCTACAATGCCTTTTCTGAAACGTTGTCTCCCTCTGCTGGAACACTGACTTCTTTCATTTAATGCCTGCAGACTATAAAAGAGAAACCAACCCAAAAAGTTTGGTTGATTAGTCTGTGGCATTCTTTTAAACTGTTGCTTATGGCGGTCTCTGTGAGCTTCTCAGTGACATTCAGCCATCCAGGTATCCCGCCTGCAGTAGACGGAATGTGGCAATGGAACGCTGGCTGCGCGTGTCATAATAGGCTCTGAGCCTTTATATACCTGCGCACAGCAGCAGCCACCTTCAGTCTGCTGCTGGACAGCCAGCAGCAGCAGCAGCAGGAGAGGTAATTAATCAGCAACCCTCCTGCTAAGGGTAGACAGCTGCTCGTTCCACCCCCCCCCGCCTTAATTGGTTCTCCTCCCTTCCAACGGTGTTGAGGCGGGTGGGAACAGCCGGGGGTTGAGGGTACTGTGCTAAAAGAGGTGGAGTTATGCAGATCTAAAACGCGTGGATTGCAGCAGCAGCAAGCCGAAAAGTGCAGGCATGTGAGGGATCTAGAGGTTGACAGCATGTCTTCTTAACGGGAGTCCAGGTGGCCATCTCCACAAATGGACTTTTCAGAATCCTTGGGTGGCACCGTAGTCGGAAACCAATTCTGGTTATCGCTTCTCGGCCTTTTGGCTAAGATCAAGTGTAGTATCTGTTCTTATCAGTTTAATATCTGATACGTCCCCTATCTGGGGACCATATATTAAATGGATTTTTAGAACAGGGAGATGGAAAAAGAGCTTGCTCTGTCCACTCCACGCATTGACCTGGTATTGCAGTATCTCCAGGACCGGTGCACCCCTTCTTTAATGCAGTTTCTAAAATCAGAAAGAATTGAATTCAATGCTTTTTGTTCATTTTGCTTGTTTGTCGGATTTTGGGATGGACTCTTTGGCTTTGCTTTTCTTCTCCTCATTGGATTTTTCATGTTAAAAGTTGCAGAAGCCAGATGACAAGCTCATTTTGGTTCAACTTCAGCAACTGTGCATTGCATTGCCATGTAATGTTATGTAATGCAATGCTATCTATCTAGCTCTCCCTCTATACTTCCTTTTGGATAAACAGACATATTAGGCAAGCATTTTGGAGCTTTCACCTAAATAACTACAGGTGGTGAGATAAGCTGCACAATATAATTGACCTTTCAGTATATTGTTGCACACACACCATCTATTTAGCAAATGCCCTTGTTATCAACAGCAGCCTTTTAAACTCACCTGAGCTAACAGGTATGTGAGCTGGTTACTCTGCTGCGCTTAAAATTTCTTTTTTGGTTTGCTACAATGCCTTTTCTGAAACGTTGTCTCCCTCTGCTGGAACACTGACTTCTTTCATTTAATGCCTGCAGACTATAAAAGAGAAACCAACCCAAAAAGTTTGGTTGATTAGTCTGTGGCATTCTTTTAAACTGTTGCTTATGGCGGTCTCTGTGAGCTTCTCAGTGACATTCAGCCATCCAGGTATCCCGCCTGCAGTAGACGGAATGTGGCAATGGAACGCTGGCTGCGCGTGTCATAATAGGCTCTGAGCCTTTATATACCTGCGCACAGCAGCAGCCACCTTCAGTCTGCTGCTGGACAGCCAGCAGCAGCAGCAGCAGGAGAGGTAATTAATCAGCAACCCTCCTGCTAAGGGTAGACAGCTGCTCGTTCCACCCCCCCCCCGCCTTAATTGGTTCTCCTCCCTTCCAACGGTGTTGAGGCGGGTGGGAACAGCCGGGGGTTGAGGGTACTGTGCTAAAAGAGGTGGAGTTATGCAGATCTAAAACGCGTGGATTGCAGCAGCAGCAAGCCGAAAAGTGCAGGCATGTGAGGGATCTAGAGGTTGACAGCATGTCTTCTTAACGGGAGTCCAGGTGGCCATCTCCACAAATGGACTTTTCAGAATCCTTGGGTGGCACCGTAGTCGGAAACCAATTCTGGTTATCGCTTCTCGGCCTTTTGGCTAAGATCAAGTGTAGTATCTGTTCTTATCAGTTTAATATCTGATACGTCCCCTATCTGGGGACCATATATTAAATGGATTTTTAGAACAGGGAGATGGAAAAAGAGCTTGCTCTGTCCACTCCACGCATTGACCTGGTATTGCAGTATCTCCAGGACCGGTGCACCCCTTCTTTAATGCAGTTTCTAAAATCAGAAAGAATTGAATTCAATGCTTTTTGTTCATTTTGCTTGTTTGTCGGATTTTGGGATGGACTCTTTGGCTTTGCTTTTCTTCTCCTCATTGGATTTTTCATGTTAAAAGTTGCAGAAGCCAGATGACAAGCTCATTTTGGTTCAACTTCAGCAACTGTGCATTGCATTGCCATGTAATGTAATGTAATGCAATGCTATCTATCTAGCTCTCCCTCTATACTTCCTTTTGGATAAACAGACATATTAGGCAAGCATTTTGGAGCTTTCACCTAAATAACTACAGGTGGTGAGATAAGCTGCACAATATAATTGACCTTTCAGTATATTGTTGCACACACACCATCTATTTAGCAAATGCCCTTGTTATCAACAGCAGCCTTTTAAACTCACCTGAGCTAACAGGTATGTGAGCTGGTTACTCTGCTGCGCTTAAAATTTCTTTTTTGGTTTGCTACAATGCCTTTTCTGAAACGTTGTCTCCCTCTGCTGGAACACTGACTTCTTTCATTTAATGCCTGCAGACTATAAAAGAGAAACCAACCCAAAAAGTTTGGTTGATTAGTCTGTGGCATTCTTTTAAACTGTTGCTTATGGCGGTCTCTGTGAGCTTCTCAGTGACATTCAGCCATCCAGGTATCCCGCCTGCAGTAGACGGAATGTGGCAATGGAACGCTGGCTGCGCGTGTCATAATAGGCTCTGAGCCTTTATATACCTGCGCACAGCAGCAGCCACCTTCAGTCTGCTGCTGGACAGCCAGCAGCAGCAGCAGCAGGAGAGGTAATTAATCAGCAACCCTCCTGCTAAGGGTAGACAGCTGCTCGTTCCACCCCCCCACCGCCTTAATTGGTTCTCCTCCCTTCCAACGGTGTTGAGGCGGGTGGGAACAGCCGGGGGTTGAGGGTACTGTGCTAAAAGAGGTGGAGTTATGCAGATCTAAAACGCGTGGATTGCAGCAGCAGCAAGCCGAAAAGTGCAGGCATGTGAGGGATCTAGAGGTTGACAGCATGTCTTCTTAACGGGAGTCCAGGTGGCCATCTCCACAAATGGACTTTTCAGAATCCTTGGGTGGCACCGTAGTCGGAAACCAATTCTGGTTATCGCTTCTCGGCCTTTTGGCTAAGATCAAGTGTAGTATCTTTCGAAAAGGCGGTTTTGGATGTTGGCCGCCCTAGTAGATTGATACATTATGCACACTGGGGTTTAGGCGCTTGTTAGTACGCCAGGTGGCTAATATAGTCATCTGGTGGAAAGCATGGCCCCCCAATATCGACGCCATTGGGCCGGGGAAGATCGAAAGCCCGAAGTGTGAAGTGCCCCAGGAGTGGTGACCCTGGGGTGCCTTAACTCACTGGGATTGGGAACCCCACTTGAGTTTATGGCACATTTGCACAAGCACTTCAAATTTTCTTTCTTCGCACACACCCTTATTCCGGGCCTTCTGGCCTTAGGATGGGGAATTTTTCAATTCCCGGTCGAAGGTCCGGGCAGTATTATACTGTAAAACCTTCACTATTTATTTAATTTCTTTGTCACTGTGTGTCCACTTATTCACGTGTGTCACGTCCTACTAGGATTTTGTCGGGATGCGGTTCCCTTACGGGTTCCTCTCTTGGCAGGTCTAGGGGGGGAGTGTGTGGCCATCAGGTTCCGCTCCCCCCTGAACCCCCCTGGCTCTCCTCTTTCGGGAGGAGAGCATTGTTGGCTCCCCTCTTCCGGGAGGGGAGCACAGTCTTTGGCTCCCAGTGCCTTGCTCGGGTGAGAACTCGGGCAGGTGCTGGGGGTAAGATTGGGTCGCCTCTGGCTTCGGCTGGAGGTGGCTTTTTGTCCCTGTTCCTCGCTGTGGCCTTTTGGCTCGGAGGGACGGGGAATGGTTTGGGGGACCCTTCTCCTTTTGGAGAGGGTTTCAAGAAGACCAGCATCCTAGTGCACTTTTTTTGTGGCACTTGTCACTTTTTTAAGCGCACTCGGGTTTTGTACACGAATTCGGGCTTTCGATAAAAAAAAAAATCTGTTCTTATCAGTTTAATATCTGATACGTCCCCTATCTGGGGACCATATATTAAATGGATTTTTAGAACAGGGAGATGGAAAAAGAGCTTGCTCTGTCCACTCCACGCATTGACCTGGTATTGCAGTATCTCCAGGACCGGTGCACCCCTTCTTTAATGCAGTTTCTAAAATCAGAAAGAATTGAATTCAATGCTTTTTGTTCATTTTGCTTGTTTGTCGGATTTTGGGATGGACTCTTTGGCTTTGCTTTTCTTCTCCTCATTGGATTTTTCATGTTAAAAGTTGCAGAAGCCAGATGACAAGCTCATTTTGGTTCAACTTCAGCAACTGTGCATTGCATTGCCATGTAATGTAATGTAATGCAATGCTATCTATCTAGCTCTCCCTCTATACTTCCTTTTGGATAAACAGACATATTAGGCAAGCATTTTGGAGCTTTCACCTAAATAACTACAGGTGGTGAGATAAGCTGCACAATATAATTGACCTTTCAGTATATTGTTGCACACACACCATCTATTTAGCAAATGCCCTTGTTATCAATAGCAGCCTTTTAAACTCACCTGAGCTAACAGGTATGTGAGCTGGTTACTCTGCTGCGCTTAAAATTTCTTTTTTGGTTTGCTACAATGCCTTTTCTGAAACGTTGTCTCCCTCTGCTGGAACACTGACTTCTTTCATTTAATGCCTGCAGACTATAAAAGAGAAACCAACCCAAAAAGTTTGGTTGATTAGTCTGTGGCATTCTTTTAAACTGTTGCTTATGGCGGTCTCTGTGAGCTTCTCAGTGACATTCAGCCATCCAGGTATCCCGCCTGCAGTAGACGGAATGTGGCAATGGAACGCTGGCTGCGCGTGTCATAATAGGCTCTGATCCTTTATATACCTGCGCACAGCAGCAGCCACCTTCAGTCTGCTGCTGGACAGCCAGCAGCAGCAGCAGCAGGAGAGGTAATTAATCAGCAACCCTCCTGCTAAGGGTAGACAGCTGCTCGTTCCACCCCCCCCCCGCCTTAATTGGTTCTCCTCCCTTCCAACGGTGTTGAGGCGGGTGGGAACAGCCGGGGGTTGAGGGTACTGTGCTAAAAGAGGTGGAGTTATGCAGATCTAAAACGCGTGGATTGCAGCAGCAGCAAGCCGAAAAGTGCAGGCATGTGAGGGATCTAGAGGTTGACAGCATGTCTTCTTAACGGGAGTCCAGGTGGCCATCTCCACAAATGGACTTTTCAGAATCCTTGGGTGGCACCGTAGTCGGAAACCAATTCTGGTTATCGCTTCTCGGCCTTTTGGCTAAGATCAAGTGTAGTATCTGTTCTTATCAGTTTAATATCTGATACGTCCCCTATCTGGGGACCATATATTAAATGGATTTTTAGAACAGGGAGATGGAAAAAGAGCTTGCTCTGTCCACTCCACGCATTGACCTGGTATTGCAGTATCTCCAGGACCGGTGCACCCCTTCTTTAATGCAGTTTCTAAAATCAGAAAGAATTGAATTCAATGCTTTTTGTTCATTTTGCTTGTTTGTCGGATTTTGGGATGGACTCTTTGGCTTTGCTTTTCTTCTCCTCATTGGATTTTTCATGTTAAAAGTTGCAGAAGCCAGATGACAAGCTCATTTTGGTTCAACTTCAGCAGCTGTGCATTGCATTGCCATGTAATGTAATGTAATGCAATGCTATCTATCTAGCTCTCCCTCTATACTTCCTTTTGGATAAACAGACATATTAGGCAAGCATTTTGGAGCTTTCACCTAAATAACTACAGGTGGTGAGATAAGCTGCACAATATAATTGACCTTTCAGTATATTGTTGCACACACACCATCTATTTAGCAAATGCCCTTGTTATCAACAGCAGCCTTTTAAACTCACCTGAGCTAACAGGTATGTGAGCTGGTTACTCTGCTGCGCTTAAAATTTCTTTTTTGGTTTGCTACAATGCCTTTTCTGAAACGTTGTCTCCCTCTGCTGGAACACTGACTTCTTTCATTTAATGCCTGCAGACTATAAAAGAGAAACCAACCCAAAAAGTTTGGTTGATTAGTCTGTGGCATTCTTTTAAACTGTTGCTTATGGCGGTCTCTGTGAGCTTCTCAGTGACATTCAGCCATCCAGGTATCCCGCCTGCAGTAGACGGAATGTGGCAATGGAACGCTGGCTGCGCGTGTCATAATAGGCTCTGAGCCTTTATATACCTGCGCACAGCACCAGCCACCTTCAGTCTGCTGCTGGACAGCCAGCAGCAGCAGCAGCAGCAGGAGAGGTAATTAATCAGCAACCCTCCTGCTAAGGGTAGACAGCTGCTCGTTCCACCCCCCCCCCCCCGCCTTAATTGGTTCTCCTCCCTTCCAACGGTGTTGAGGCGGGTGGGAACAGCCGGGGGTTGAGGGTACTGTGCTAAAAGAGGTGGAGTTATGCAGATCTAAAACGCGTGGATTGCAGCAGCAGCAAGCCGAAAAGTGCAGGCATGTGAGGGATCTAGAGGTTGACAGCATGTCTTCTTAACGGGAGTCCAGGTGGCCATCTCCACAAATGGACTTTTCAGAATCCTTGGGTGGCACCGTAGTCGGAAACCAATTCTGGTTATCGCTTCTCGGCCTTTTGGCTAAGATCAAGTGTAGTATCTGTTCTTATCAGTTTAATATCTGATACGTCCCCTATCTGGGGACCATATATTAAATGGATTTTTAGAACAGGGAGATGGAAAAAGAGCTTGCTCTGTCCACTCCACGCATTGACCTGGTATTGCAGTATCTCCAGGACCGGTGCACCCCTTCTTTAATGCAGTTTCTAAAATCAGAAAGAATTGAATTCAATGCTTTTTGTTCATTTTGCTTGTTTGTCGGATTTTGGGATGGACTCTTTGGCTTTGCTTTTCTTCTCCTCATTGGATTTTTCATGTTAAAAGTTGCAGAAGCCAGATGACAAGCTCATTTTGGTTCAACTTCAGCAGCTGTGCATTGCATTGCCATGTAATGTAATGTAATGCAATGCTATCTATCTAGCTCTCCCTCTATACTTCCTTTTGGATAAACAGACATATTAGGCAAGCATTTTGGAGCTTTCACCTAAATAACTACAGGTGGTGAGATAAGCTGCACAATATAATTGACCTTTCAGTATATTGTTGCACACACACCATCTATTTAGCAAATGCCCTTGTTATCAACAGCAGCCTTTTAAACTCACCTGAGCTAACAGGTATGTGAGCTGGTTACTCTGCTGCGCTTAAAATTTCTTTTTTGGTTTGCTACAATGCCTTTTCTGAAACGTTGTCTCCCTCTGCTGGAACACTGACTTCTTTCATTTAATGCCTGCAGACTATAAAAGAGAAACCAACCCAAAAAGTTTGGTTGATTAGTCTGTGGCATTCTTTTAAACTGTTGCTTATGGCGGTCTCTGTGAGCTTCTCAGTGACATTCAGCCATCCAGGTATCCCGCCTGCAGTAGACGGAATGTGGCAATGGAACGCTGGCTGCGCGTGTCATAATAGGCTCTGAGCCTTTATATACCTGCGCACAGCACCAGCCACCTTCAGTCTGCTGCTGGACAGCCAGCAGCAGCAGCAGCAGCAGGAGAGGTAATTAATCAGCAACCCTCCTGCTAAGGGTAGACAGCTGCTCGTTCCACCCCCCCCCCCCCGCCTTAATTGGTTCTCCTCCCTTCCAACGATGTTGAGGCGGGTGGGAACAGCCGGGGGTTGAGGGTACTGTGCTAAAAGAGGTGGAGTTATGCAGATCTAAAACGCGTGGATTGCAGCAGCAGCAAGCCGAAAAGTGCAGGCATGTGAGGGATCTAGAGGTTGACAGCATGTCTTCTTAACGGGAGTCCAGGTGGCCATCTCCACAAATGGACTTTTCAGAATCCTTGGGTGGCACCGTAGTCGGAAACCAATTCTGGTTATCGCTTCTCGGCCTTTTGGCTAAGATCAAGTGTAGTATCTGTTCTTATCAGTTTAATATCTGATACGTCCCATATCTGGGGACCATATATTAAATGGATTTTTAGAACAGGGAGATGGAAAAAGAGCTTGCTCTGTCCACTCCACGCATTGACCTGGTATTGCAGTATCTCCAGGACCGGTGTACCCCTTCTTTAATGCAGTTTCTAAAATCAGAAAGAATTGAATTCAATGCTTTTTGTTCATTTTGCTTGTTTGTCGGATTTTGGGATGGACTCTTTGGCTTTGCTTTTCTTCTCCTCATTGGATTTTTCATGTTAAAAGTTGCAGAAGCCAGATGACAAGCTCATTTTGGTTCAACTTCAGCAACTGTGCATTGCATTGCCATGTAATGTAATGCAATGCTATCTATCTAGCTCTCCCTCTATACTTCCTTTTGGATAAACAGACATATTAGGCAAGCATTTTGGAGCTTTCACCTAAATAACTACAGGTGGTGAGATAAGCTGCACAATATAATTGACCTTTCAGTATATTGTTGCACACACACCATCTATTTAGCAAATGCCCTTGTTATCAACAGCAGCCTTTTAAACTCACCTGAGCTAACAGGTATGTGAGCTGGTTACTCTGCTGCGCTTAAAATTTCTTTTTTGGTTTGCTACAATGCCTTTTCTGAAACGTTGTCTCTCTCTGCGGGAACACTGACTTCTTTCATTTAATGCCTGCAGACTATAAAAGAGAAACCAACCCAAAAAGTTTGGTTGATTAGTCTGTGGCATTCTTTTAAACTGTTGCTTATGGCGGTCTCTGTGAGCTTCTCAGTGACATTCAGCCATCCAGGTATCCCGCCTGCAGTAGACGGAATGTGGCAATGGAACGCTGGCTGCGCGTGTCATAATAGGCTCTGAGCCTTTATATACCTGCGCACAGCAGCAGCCACCTTCAGTCTGCTGCTGGACAGCCAGCAGCAGCAGGAGAGGTAATTAATCAGCAACCCTCCTGCTAAGGGTAGACAGCTGCTCGTTCCACCCCCCCCCCCCCCCCCGCCGCCTTAATTGGTTCTCCTCCCTTCCAACGGTGTTGAGGCGGGTGGGAACAGCCGGGGGTTGAGGGTACTGTGCTAAAAGAGGTGGAGTTATGCAGATCTAAAACGCGTGGATTGCAGCAGCAGCAAGCCGAAAAGTGCAGGCATGTGAGGGATCTAGAGGTTGACAGCATGTCTTCTTAACGGGAGTCCAGGTGGCCATCTCCACAAATGGACTTTTCAGAATCCTTGGGTGGCACCGTAGTCGGAAACCAATTCTGGTTATCGCTTCTCGGCCTTTTGGCTAAGATCAAGTGTAGTATCTGTTCTTATCAGTTTAATATCTGATACGTCCCCTATCTGGGGACCATATATTAAATGGATTTTTAGAACAGGGAGATGGAAAAAGAGCTTGCTCTGTCCACTCCACGCATTGACCTGGTATTGCAGTATCTCCAGGACCGGTGCACCCCTTCTTTAATGCAGTTTCTAAAATCAGAAAGAATTGAATTCAATGCTTTTTGTTCATTTTGCTTGTTTGTCGGATTTTGGGATGGACTCTTTGGCTTTGCTTTTCTTCTCCTCATTGGATTTTTCATGTTAAAAGTTGCAGAAGCCAGATGACAAGCTCATTTTGGTTCAACTTCAGCAACTGTGCATTGCATTGCCATGTAATGTAATGTAATGCAATGCTATCTATCTAGCTCTCCCTCTATACTTCCTTTTGGATAAACAGACATATTAGGCAAGCATTTTGGAGCTTTCACCTAAATAACTACAGGTGGTGAGATAAGCTGCACAATATAATTGACCTTTCAGTATATTGTTGCACACACACCATCTATTTAGCAAATGCCCTTGTTATCAACAGCAGCCTTTTAAACTCACCTGAGCTAACAGGTATGTGAGCTGGTTACTCTGCTGCGCTTAAAATTTCTTTTTTGGTTTGCTACAATGCCTTTTCTGAAACGTTGTCTCCCTCTGCTGGAACACTGACTTCTTTCATTTAATGCCTGCAGACTATAAAAGAGAAACCAACCCAAAAAGTTTGGTTGATTAGTCTGTGGCATTCTTTTAAACTGTTGCTTATGGCGGTCTCTGTGAGCTTCTCAGTGACATTCAGCCATCCAGGTATCCCGCCTGCAGTAGACGGAATGTGGCAATGGAACGCTGGCTGCGCGTGTCATAATAGGCTCTGAGCCTTTATATACCTGCGCACAGCAGCAGCCACCTTCAGTCTGCTGCTGGACAGCCAGCAGCAGCAGCAGCAGGAGAGGTAATTAATCAGCAACCCTCCTGCTAAGGGTAGACAGCTGCTCGTTCCACCCCCCCCCCGCCTTAATTGGTTCTCCTCCCTTCCAACGGTGTTGAGGCGGGTGGGAACAGCCGGGGGTTGAGGGTACTGTGCTAAAAGAGGTGGAGTTATGCAGATCTAAAACGCGTGGATTGCAGCAGCAGCAAGCCGAAAAGTGCAGGCATGTGAGGGATCTAGAGGTTGACAGCATGTCTTCTTAACGGGAGTCCAGGTGGCCATCTCCACAAATGGACTTTTCAGAATCCTTGGGTGGCACCGTAGTCGGAAACCAATTCTGGTTATCGCTTCTCGGCCTTTTGGCTAAGATCAAGTGTAGTATCTGTTCTTATCAGTTTAATATCTGATACGTCCCCTATCTGGGGACCATATATTAAATGGATTTTTAGAACAGGGAGATGGAAAAAGAGCTTGCTCTGTCCACTCCACGCATTGACCTGGTATTGCAGTATCTCCAGGACCGGTGCACCCCTACTTTAATGCAGTTTCTAAAATCAGAAAGAATTGAATTCAATGCTTTTTGTTCATTTTGCTTGTTTGTCGGATTTTGGGATGGACTCTTTGGCTTTGCTTTTCTTCTCCTCATTGGATTTTTCATGTTAAAAGTTGCAGAAGCCAGATGACAAGCTCATTTTGGTTCAACTTCAGCAACTGTGCATTGCATTGCCATGTAATGTAATGTAATGCAATGCTATCTATCTAGCTCTCCCTCTATACTTCCTTTTGGATAAACAGACATATTAGGCAAGCATTTTGGAGCTTTCACCTAAATAACTACAGGTGGTGAGATAAGCTGCACAATATAATTGACCTTTCAGTATATTGTTGCACACACACCATCTATTTAGCAAATGCCCTTGTTATCAACAGCAGCCTTTTAAACTCACCTGAGCTAACAGGTATGTGAGCTGGTTACTCTGCTGCGCTTAAAATTTCTTTTTTGGTTTGCTACAATGCCTTTTCTGAAACGTTGTCTCCCTCTGCTGGAACACTGACTTCTTTCATTTAATGCCTGCAGACTATAAAAGAGAAACCAACCCAAAAAGTTTGGTTGATTAGTCTGTGGCATTCTTTTAAACTGTTGCTTATGGCGGTCTCTGTGAGCTTCTCAGTGACATTCAGCCATCCAGGTATCCCGCCTGCAGTAGACGGAATGTGGCAATGGAACGCTGGCTGCGCGTGTCATAATAGGCTCTGAGCCTTTAAATACCTGCGCACAGCAGCAGCCACCTTCAGTCTGCTGCTGGACAGCCAGCAGCAGCAGCAGCAGGAGAGGTAATTAATCAGCAACCCTCCTGCTAAGGGTAGACAGCTGCTCGTTCCACCCCCCCCCCCGCCTTAATTGGTTCTCCTCCCTTCCAACGGTGTTGAGGCGGGTGGGAACAGCCGGGGGTTGAGGGTACTGTGCTAAAAGAGGTGGAGTTATGCAGATCTAAAACGCGTGGATTGCAGCAGCAGCAAGCCGAAAATTGCAGGCATGTGAGGGATCTAGAGGTTGACAGCATGTCTTCTTAACGAGAGTCCAGGTGGCCATCTCCACAAATGGACTTTTCAGAATCCTTGGGTGGCACCGTAGTCGGAAACCAATTCTGGTTATCGCTTCTCGGCCTTTTGGCTAAGATCAAGTGTAGTATCTGTTCTTATCAGTTTAATATCTGATACGTCCCCTATCTGGGGACCATATATTAAATGGATTTTTAGAACAGGGAGATGGAAAAAGAGCTTGCTCTGTCCACTCCACGCATTGACCTGGTATTGCAGTATCTCCAGGACCGGTGCACCCCTTCTTTAATGCAGTTTCTAAAATCAGAAAGAATTGAATTCAATGCTTTTTGTTCATTTTGCTTGTTTGTCGGATTTTGGGATGGACTCTTTGGCTTTGCTTTTCTTCTCCTCATTGGATTTTTCATGTTAAAAGTTGCAGAAGCCAGATGACAAGCTCATTTTGGTTCAACTTCAGCAACTGTGCATTGCATTGCCATGTAATGTAATGTAATGCAATGCTATCTATCTAGCTCTCCCTCTATACTTCCTTTTGGATAAACAGACATATTAGGCAAGCATTTTGGAGCTTTCACCTAAATAACTACAGGTGGTGAGATAAGCTGCACAATATAATTGACCTTTCAGTATATTGTTGCACACACACCATCTATTTAGCAAATGCCCTTGTTATCAACAGCAGCCTTTTAAACTCACCTGAGCTAACAGGTATGTGAGCTGGTTACTCTGCTGCGCTTAAAATTTCTTTTTTGGTTTGCTACAATGCCTTTTCTGAAACGTTGTCTCCCTCTGCTGGAACACTGACTTCTTTCATTTAATGCCTGCAGACTATAAAAGAGAAACCAACCCAAAAAGTTTGGTTGATTAGTCTGTGGCATTCTTTTAAACTGTTGCTTATGGCGGTCTCTGTGAGCTTCTCAGTGACATTCAGCCATCCAGGTATCCCGCCTGCAGTAGACGGAATGTGGCAATGGAACGCTGGCTGCGCGTGTCATAATAGGCTCTGAGCCTTTATATACCTGCGCACAGCAGCAGCCACCTTCAGTCTGCTGCTGGACAGCCAGCAGCAGCAGCAGCAGGAGAGGTAATTAATCAGCAACCCTCCTGCTAAGGGTAGACAGCTGCTCTTTCCACCCCCCCCCGCCTTAATTGGTTCTCCTCCCTTCCAACGGTGTTGAGGCGGGTGGGAACAGCCGGGGGTTGAGGGTACTGTGCTAAAAGAGGTGGAGTTATGCAGATCTAAAACGCGTGGATTGCAGCAGCAGCAAGCCGAAAAGTGCAGGCATGTGAGGGATCTAGAGGTTGACAGCATGTCTTCTTAACGGGAGTCCAGGTGGCCATCTCCACAAATGGACATTTCAGAATCCTTGGGTGGCACCGTAGTCGGAAACCAATTCTGGTTATCGCTTCTCGGCCTTTTGGCTAAGATCAAGTGTAGTATCTGTTCTTATCAGTTTAATATCTGATACGTCCCCTATCTGGGGACCATATATTAAATGGATTTTTAGAACAGGGAGATGGAAAAAGAGCTTGCTCTGTCCACTCCACGCATTGACCTGGTATTGCAGTATCTCCAGGACCGGTGCACCCCTTCTTTAATGCAGTTTCTAAAATCAGAAAGAATTGAATTCAATGCTTTTTGTTCATTTTGCTTGTTTGTCGGATTTTGGGATGGACTCTTTGGCTTTGCTTTTCTTCTCCTCATTGGATTTTTCATGTTAAAAGTTGCAGAAGCCAGATGACAAGCTCATTTTGGTTCAACTTCAGCAACTGTGCATTGCATTGCCATGTAATGTAATGTAATGCAATGCTATCTATCTAGCTCTCCCTCTATACTTCCTTTTGGATAAACAGACATATTAGGCAAGCATTTTGGAGCTTTCACCTAAATAACTACAGGTGGTGAGATAAGCTGCACAATATAATTGACCTTTCAGTATATTGTTGCACACACACCATCTATTTAGCAAATGCCCTTGTTATCAACAGCAGCCTTTTAAACTCACCTGAGCTAACAGGTATGTGAGCTGGTTACTCTGCTGCGCTTAAAATTTCTTTTTTGGTTTGCTACAATGCCTTTTCTGAAACGTTGTCTCCCTCTGCTGGAACACTGACTTCTTTCATTTAATGCCTGCAGACTATAAAAGAGAAACCAACCCAAAAAGTTTGGTTGATTAGTCTGTGGCATTCTTTTAAACTGTTGCTTATGGCGGTCTCTGTGAGCTTCTCAGTGACATTCAGCCATCCAGGTATCCCGCCTGCAGTAGACGGAATGTGGCAATGGAACGCTGGCTGCACGTGTCATAATAGGCTCTGAGCCTTTATATACCTGCGCACAGCAGCAGCCACCTTCAGTCTGCTGCTGGACAGCCAGCAGCAGCAGCAGCAGGAGAGGTAATTAATCAGCAACCCTCCTGCTAAGGGTAGACAGCTGCTCGTTCCACCCCCCCCCCCCGCCTTAATTGGTTCTCCTCCCTTCCAACGGTGTTGAGGCGGGTGGGAACAGCCGGGGGTTGAGGGTACTGTGCTAAAAGAGGTGGAGTTATGCAGATCTAAAACGCGTGGATTGCAGCAGCAGCAAGCCGAAAAGTGCAGGCATATGAGGGATCTAGAGGTTGACAGCATGTCTTCTTAACGGGAGTCCAGGTGGCCATCTCCACAAATGGACTTTTCAGAATCCTTGGGTGGCACCGTAGTCGGAAACCAATTCTGGTTATCGCTTCTCGGCCTTTTGGCTAAGATCAAGTGTAGTATCTGTTCTTATCAGTTTAATATCTGATACGTTCCCTATCTGGGGACCATATATTAAATGGATTTTTAGAACAGGGAGATGGAAAAAGAGCTTGCTCTGTCCACTCCACGCATTGACCTGGTATTGCAGTATCTCCAGGACCGGTGCACCCCTTCTTTAATGCAGTTTCTAAAATCAGAAAGAATTGAATTCAATGCTTTTTGTTCATTTTGCTTGTTTGTCGGATTTTGGGATGGACTCTTTGGCTTTGCTTTTCTTCTCCTCATTGGATTTTTCATGTTAAAAGTTGCAGAAGCCAGATGACAAGCTCATTTTGGTTCAACTTCAGCAACTGTGCATTGCATTGCCATGTAATGTAATGTAATGCAATGCTATCTATCTAGCTCTCCCTCTATACTTCCTTTTGGATAAACAGACATATTAGGCAAGCATTTTGGAGCTTTCACCTAAATAACTACAGGTGGTGAGATAAGCTCCACAATATAATTGACCTTTCAGTATATTGTTGCACACACACCATCTATTTAGCAAATGCCCTTGTTATCAACAGCAGCCTTTTAAACTCACCTGAGCTAACAGGTATGTGAGCTGGTTACTCTGCTGCGCTTAAAATTTCTTTTTTGGTTTGCTACAATGCCTTTTCTGAAACGTTGTCTCCCTCTGCTGGAACACTGACTTCTTTCATTTAATGCCTGCAGACTATAAAAGAGAAACCAACCCAAAAAGTTTGGTTGATTAGTCTGTGGCATTCTTTTAAACTGTTGCTTATGGCGGTCTCTGTGAGCTTCTCAGTGACATTCAGCCATCCAGGTATCCCGCCTGCAGTAGACGGAATGTGGCAATGGAACGCTGGCTGCGCGTGTCATAATAGGCTCTGAGCCTTTATATACCTGCGCACAGCAGCAGCCACCTTCAGTCTGCTGCTGGACAGCCAGCAGCAGCAGCAGCAGGAGAGGTAATTAATCAGCAACCCTCCTGCTAAGGGTAGACAGCTGCTCGTTCCACCCCCCCCCCGCCTTAATTGGTTCTCCTCCCTTCCAACAGTGTTGAGGCGGGTGGGAACAGCCGGGGGTTGAGGGTACTGTGCTAAAAGAGGTGGAGATATGCAGATCTAAAACGCGTGGATTGCAGCAGCAGCAAGCCGAAAAGTGCAGGCATGTGAGGGATCTAGAGGTTGACAGCATGTCTTCTTAACGGGAGTCCAGGTGGCCATCTCCACAAATGGACTTTTCAGAATCCTTGGGTGGCACCGTAGTCGGAAACCAATTCTGGTTATCGCTTCTCGGCCTTTTGGCTGAGACCAAGTGCTTCACAGCAGGAGGTTTCAGTTGAAGGGTACCCAGGTACCCCTCTCCTTGGCCTGGCAGGATCGTCCACTTCGGTGGGCTTCACCTGCCTGCTGCTATTAGGGAGAGGGATTAGTCCTAGGGTAACGGGCAGCGATCCCCCAGCCTTCAGGTGCTTTATCACAAAGCTCTGAAGGCGCAGATTGCAGGCGGTTGCAATTTGCATTTTGTTGCGCCATACCATGGAGGTTGACCCCAACCTCGTGCCTCTATATGCGAGGCTCAAGAACACCATAAGGGTCCGCTTTACGGCTGGTGGTTCCGATATGCGGAATCTGGGATATGTAGTCCAGGACGTGCTTGAGAAACTGCTCCACGTCAGAACCAACGAAATCCTTTCTATCCAGGATTATCCTCGACGTGGAGACTATGATGTAACCTTTACTGGCGAAGGTATTTTCAAAGATGTTTTGTCCAGAGTTAAGTCGGTAGAAAATAGCCCTGGTCTAAAAGGGATTCAGATTATCGAGCACGTCCTGGATGAGGTAAAGATGGTGGTTGTGAAAATCTTCTCACCCTTCATAACGGCACCAGAGATTATTTCCTTTTTGTCAGTTTATTTTAAAAGTGTGAAATTGATTGGGAAAGTGTTGAATGAGTTTAACATCTGGACCTCAAAATGGAAGTTTTTAGTAAAATGTGAAAGAGACCCAAAATTCCCTGGAGGTGTGAGACTTCCTCCAGCTCGATTTAAAATAGGGCAAACTAATGGGGATTTTTTTTTCTCAGGAATGCCACTTTTCTGTAGGTATTGTGGTCTCTATGGGCACTCTAAGGATAGTTGTGGTGCCACTTGTAGAAATTGTGCCAGTACTGAACATGACACAAAGGAGTGCCCAAATGAAAAAAAATGCTCTTTTTGTCGGACACCTGGTCATTTCTATTTTTCTTGCCCTCACAGGTTCAGAGAGGATGAACAAAAACAAAAGGAGAAGTCCAAGACATCCGGGAATGGACGGGCCAATCAGACCACCCCTCAGGAGGAGGAACAGCAACCTGGAGCCTCGGGAGGTGATAAGGGCGCTTCGACTAGTAACAATCCCTCCGAGTCAATGACAGGTAACTCACAGGAGCCCAGGAGATGGCTGAAAGACCATAAGGAGGCTAAAAGGAAGGCTGAGAAAGATCATAAAGGGGCGGTCGGTAAGGCCAAAAAAGAGCGCCAAAAGGCTGACACCGAGCCCAAAATTCCCACTGGGTCTCACGAGAGCGAGGGCGGTACGTGGCATTTGGTGAGGTCTCATAATAAGAAAAAGAATGGTTCCGTGGAGGTGGCTAATAGGGAGGAGATGGATACATCCCCTCACGGGGGTGTAGACTCTGGAATCCCGAGGTCCCGGGGCTCTGCTGCCCCAGGTGGGGCCCCGAACCTGGCTGCCTCCGGGGACTCTGAGGCTCCGCCATGTGCGCAGCCTGCCCCTGTGTTACGACCCTCTGCGGGTCAGCAGGGGAGTGCGGAGCCTCTCGGAGACCCACCTGACGAGGACCTAAATGGTCAGCCTATGGAGACCCAGTGTAACCTTTCTCTCAATATCCTTCCGAGCTACACCCCAGTAGCGTCGGGTCTTAATTTAAGTGAATGTTCCTTCTCCGATGATGAAGACTCTTTGATAACGGTGGATTCAGAAGAGGGCGTTGGTGAAAGTCCAAGTGGTCTGATCCGTCCATCGGATAGGTAAAGTCCAGTTTTTGTTTCTTCCTAACCATTTGTTATGATGGCTGACATTAGTGGTGTTTCCCTCAATGTGAGAGGCATAGGATCCAAGACCAGAAGAGCTACTGTTTTACATTTTTTAACCTGTTTTACAGCTTCTGTTTTCTTTTTACAAGAATGTCATATCCCTCATAAGATTTCTTACAAAAAATATAAGGAAGAGTGGAAACATGGTCCATCGGTCTGGTCTGGATCAAATGCAACCGGATCAGCCGGGGTAGCTATACTTTTTAAGGGAAATGTGTCTATTGATTTTATCCAAGATATTTTACCGGGTCGTATTCTTTTAGTTAAGGCTTTTATTGATGGGACAAGATGGCAGTTTTTAAATTTTTATGGGTCACCTGATAAAAATGAAAGGGCTGATATGCTGGAAATTTTACCTTTATTTATTAACATTTCTGAACCTTTTATCCTGGCAGGTGATTTTAATTGTATTTTAAAAGGCGAAAGCCGACGCTCCGGTTCCGTGAGTAGAAATTATGACAAAACGTCTGGAATGTTAAGCAATATTATAAATGATTGTAAATTAACTGATGTGTATAAAGAATGTAACAAGGATAGCCCTATAGACGCTGGTTTCACCTGGAGCAATTCTACATGTAGCTCCAGGATAGATTTTGTTTTAGGTTCAGAAAAAATACTGCCACTGAAATGTGAAGTTTTAACTAATATTCTCTCAGATCACAAGGTTTTATCTTTTAGAGTGAGGATTAATGGAAAGAAGAAATGTGGTAAGAAATCTTGGAAATTGAATGTGTCCCTTTTAAAAGATCCACAAATTTTATCGGATTTTATTGAGTTTTATGTAAAGTGTAGAAAAAGGAAAAACCCCAATATTTCTTTTAGCTCCTGGTGGGATAGAATGAAAATAAGCATTAAAGATTTCTTTATTAAGAAAAGCATACAAAAAGCTAAAGAAAAGTTTGAGATCTATAATTTTCTTAATATCAGGTTACAGACATTGTACAAATTCAAAGACAATGGTCTGGATGTAGGTAATGATATATTGAGTCTTAAAGGAGAAATTTCAAAGTGGTTGGAACAAAAAGGAAAAGAACTGATTTTTCGTTCAAAGGTAAAACACGTAGAAGAGGATGAGACTTGTTCCAGGTATTTTTTTAAGAAAAACAAACAGGCAAAAACAATAATTGATAACATAGATGGAGATAATAATATCAACGTTATATTGGATAAGGTAAATGTCTATTTTAATGATCTTTTTAATGTAAAAACTGTAGACCATGATTTAATACACACTTTCCTGGGGGAGATCAAGTCCACCCTAGATGCTGATGCCCAAAGTTTTTTATCCCAACCTCTAGTTGAGGAAGAGATTTTAGAAACCATGAAGAGTTTTAAAAATGGTAAAGTGCCGGGCCCTGATGGTATCCCCATAGAGTTTTATATAAGTTTTTATGATATTTTAAAAGATGATTTGTTTAATTTGTTTTCCGAAGTTTTTAATAATAAGGTTTTACTCAACTCATGGAAGAAAGGTGAGGTATCACTACTATACAAAAAAGGTGACAAAACGGATCTTAAAAACTGGAGGCCGATAACTCTTTTAAATAGTGATTACAAAATTATGGCTAAGATCTGTGCAAATCGGTTGAAAAAGGTGATACATAAAGTAATTCATGCAAATCAGGTATGCGGGGTACCTGGGCGTAGTATCTGGGACAATTTAAACCTGGTGAAAGATTGTATTGAAGATGTAAAAACCAGAAAGACAAAGATGTCAATCCTAGCGGTGGATTTTGAGAAAGCTTTTGACCGCGTGTCTCATTTTTATCTTTTTAAAGTTTTAGAAAAAATGGGCATTCCGGGTGGGTTTTTATTGTCTCTTAAAGCTTTTTATAATGATTGTACGAGTAAGATTTTAGTTAATGGTTTTAAAACAAAAGAGGTAGTTTTAAAATCAGGGGTGAAGCAGGGTTGCCCTTTGTCCCCCCTGCTTTTTATATGTGCTATAGAACCCCTTTTATGTACAATACGCCAGGATAAGCAAATATGTGGAGTACCCTTACCCGGAGGGAACGGTCTACAAGTTAAAGTTGTAAGCTATATGGATGATGTAGCAGTGTTTGGATGTGATGTACCTTCAATACAAAAAACGATAAGCCAAATTCAGTCTTTTTGTACAGTTTCCGGTTTTAAAATTAATCTTACTAAATGTAATATTTTAAATGTCGGGGGGATGCGTTTACATGATGTACCAATTGCAGTTACAGATTCCATTACTATTTTAGGTGTTTCTTTTAATGAATCTAATAATGGTTTTAATAGCTGGGATGCGGCAGCACAGAAAATTAATCAGAAAATCTGCATGTGGAATATGAGAAAGCTGTCAATGGAAGGTAAAGTTCTGATTGTAAAAATGGTGATATTACCTATCCTGTTATATCTTAGTTTGGTGTTCCCCCCTCCTACAAATTTGTTGAAACGAATTACAAAAGTATGTTTTACCTTTTTTTGGGGCTCAAAAATGGAGAAACTCAAAAGAGAAATTGTGACAAAGCCAAAGGTTAAAGGTGGGAAAGATTTCCCTGTTTTAGATAAGTTTCTTTTAATACATTTTTTCTGTTTCTGTTTTAAAACCCTTTTTAAAGATAATTACCTTTCCTATTTTATGCGTTTTAACACTGGTTTTCTCATGAGAAGGTTTGGTTGGTTTGAAACGGTTTTATCCTTTCCTTATGCTTTTAACCTACCTGAACATTATGAGATTTTAAAGAAAATTATTCTTGATTTTAATTTGAATAAGAAACAGACAGGGGATCTATGTAACAGCAAGACACTACTCAAACAAATTAGTACTGATGTGACGTTGTGTGATATTGAACGTTATGATGATGACAAAACTGTACACATATGGAAAATGATTAACGCCCCTTATCTTTTTAATGTACAGAAAGACATGTCTTGGAGCTGCGCACACCACTGTCTTCCTTGCCGGGCATTCCAGTACAGAAGAGGTTTTGTGAGGTCTGCCATCTGCCCAAGAGAAGGTTGTCAAGAAGAAGAGACAGTGAAGCATCTTTTATGGACTTGTGCTTTTGCTAAAGAGTTCTGGAGAAGATTAATCCCCCTGCTGGAGAAAATGGTGGACCTCAAGGACTTTAATTTTGCATCAGTGTTATATGGTCTTCTGGAATGCCCAACAATGGACCAAAAAATAATGGCGTGGAAGACAGTGAATTGTGCCAAGATAGCGCTCTGGAATGCTAGAAATATTGCTGTTTTTAAACATGAAATGTTACCAGTAGATGATGTTTTAGCCTTTTGTAAAAGTGAAATGTACATATACTATTTATTGGACAGGAAAAAGAATGTAACGTTGGCAGGCAAATGGCTTTTTAACCTATGGAATATTTGAAGTCTTGTAAAATTTGCTGTGATGGAATTTTTCTTTTTCTTTGAAGTCCCGAAAGTGTAATGTGGATGTAATGGTTTTATTTCTGTAATTTGTTAAATTTTAAATAAACGGTTTTTATCCCCATGTGGGGGATAGCCAAATTAAAAAAAAAAAAATCTGTTCTTATCAGTTTAATATCTGATACGTCCCCTATCTGGGGACCATATATTAAATGGATTTTTAGAACAGGGAGATGGAAAAAGAGCTTGCTCTGTCCACTCCACGCATTGACCTGGTATTGCAGTATCTCCAGGACCGGTGCACCCCTTCTTTAATGCAGTTTCTAAAATCAGAAAGAATTGAATTCAATGCTTTTTGTTCATTTTGCTTGTTTGTCGGATTTTGGGATGGACTCTTTGGCTTTACTTTTCTTCTCCTCATTGGATTTTTCATGTTAAAAGTTGCAGAAGCCAGATGACAAGCTCATTTTGGTTCAACTTCAGCAACTGTGCATTGCATTGCCATGTAATGTAATGTAATGCAATGCTATCTATCTAGCTCTCCCTCTATACTTCCTTTTGGATAAACAGACATATTAGGCAAGCATTTTGGAGCTTTCACCTAAATAACTACAGGTGGTGAGATAAGCTGCACAATATAATTGACCTTTCAGTATATTGTTGCACACACACCATCTATTTAGCAAATGCCCTTGTTATCAACAGCAGCCTTTTAAACTCACCTGAGCTAACAGGTATGTGAGCTGGTTACTCTGCTGCGCTTAAAATTTCTTTTTTGGTTTGCTACAATGCCTTTTCTGAAACGTTGTCTCCCTCTGCTGGAACACTGACTTCTTTCATTTAATGCCTGCAGACTATAAAAGAGAAACCAACCCAAAAAGTTTGGTTGATTAGTCTGTGGCATTCTTTTAAACTGTTGCTTATGGCGGTCTCTGTGAGCTTCTCAGTGACATTCAGCCATCCAGGTATCCCGCCTGCAGTAGACGGAATGTGGCAATGGAACGCTGGCTGCACGTGTCATAATAGGCTCTGAGCCTTTATATACCTGCGCACAGCAGCAGCCACCTTCAGTCTGCTGCTGGACAGCCAGCAGCAGCAGCAGCAGGAGAGGTAATTAATCAGCAACCCTCCTGCTAAGGGTAGACAGCTGCTCGTTCCACCCCCCCCCCGCCTTAATTGGTTCTCCTCCCTTCCAACGGTGTTGAGGCGGGTGGGAACAGCCGGGGGTTGAGGGTACTGTGCTAAAAGAGGTGGAGTTATGCAGATCTAAAACGCGTGGATTGCAGCAGCAGCAAGCCGAAAAGTGCAGGCATGTGAGGGATCTAGAGGTTGACAGCATGTCTTCTTAACGGGAGTCCAGGTGGCCATCTCCACAAATGGACTTTTCAGAATCCTTGGGTGGCACCGTAGTCGGAAACCAATTCTGGTTATCGCTTCTCGGCCTTTTGGCTAAGATCAAGTGTAGTATCTGTTCTTATCAGTTTAATATCTGATACGTCCCCTATCTGGGGACCATATATTAAATGGATTTTTAGAACAGGGAGATGGAAAAAGAGCTTGCTCTGTCCACTCCACGCATTGACCTGGTATTGCAGTATCTCCAGGACCGGTGCACCCCTTCTTTAATGCAGTTTCTAAAATCAGAAAGAATTGAATTCAATGCTTTTTGTTCATTTTGCTTGTTTGTCGGATTTTGGGATGGACTCTTTGGCTTTGCTTTTCTTCTCCTCATTGGATTTTTCATGTTAAAAGTTGCAGAAGCCAGATGACAAGCTCATTTTGGTTCAACTTCAGCAACTGTGCATTGCATTGCCATGTAATGTAATGTAATGCAATGCTATCTATCTAGCTCTCCCTCTATACTTCCTTTTGGATAAACAGACATATTAGGCAAGCATTTTGGAGCTTTCACCTAAATAACTACAGATGGTGAGATAAGCTGCACAATATAATTGACCTTTCAGTATATTGTTGCACACACACCATCTATTTAGCAAATGCCCTTGTTATCAACAGCAGCCTTTTAAACTCACCTGAGCTAACAGGTATGTGAGCTGGTTACTCTGCTGCGCTTAAAATTTCTTTTTTGGTTTGCTACAATGCCTTTTCTGAAACGTTGTCTCCCTCTGCTGGAACACTGACTTCTTTCATTTAATGCCTGCAGACTATAAAAGAGAAACCAACCCAAAAAGTTTGGTTGATTAGTCTGTGGCATTCTTTTAAACTGTTGCTTATGGCGGTCTCTGTGAGCTTCTCAGTGACATTCAGCCATCCAGGTATCCCGCCTGCAGTAGACGGAATGTGGCAATGGAACGCTGGCTGCGCGTGTCATAATAGGCTCTGAGCCTTTATATACCTGCGCACAGCAGCAGCCACCTTCAGTCTGCTGCTGGACAGCCAGCAGCAGCAGCAGCAGGAGAGGTAATTAATCAGCAACCCTCCTGCTAAGGGTAGACAGCTGCTCGTTCCACCCCCCCCCCGCCTTAATTGGTTCTCCTCCCTTCCAACGGTGTTGAGGCGGGTGGGAACAGCCGGGGGTTGAGGGTACTGTGCTAAAAGAGGTGGAGTTATGCAGATCTAAAACGTGTGGATTGCAGCAGCAGCAAGCCGAAAAGTGCAGGCATGTGAGGGATCTAGAGGTTGACAGCATGTCTTCTTAACGGGAGTCCAGGTGGCCATCTCCACAAATGGACTTTTCAGAATCCTTGGGTGGCACCGTAGTCGGAAACCAATTCTGGTTATCGCTTCTCGGCCTTTTGGCTAAGATCAAGTGTAGTATCTGTTCTTATCAGTTTAATATCTGATACGTCCCCTATCTGGGGACCATATATTAAATGGATTTTTAGAACAGGGAGATGGAAAAAGAGCTTGCTCTGTCCACTCCACGCATTGACCTGGTATTGCAGTATCTCCAGGACCGGTGCACCCCTTCTTTAATGCAGTTTCTAAAATCAGAAAGAATTGAATTCAATGCTTTTTGTTCATTTTGCTTGTTTGTCGGATTTTGGGATGGACTCTTTGGCTTTGCTTTTCTTCTCCTCATTGGATTTTTCATGTTAAAAGTTGCAGAAGCCAGATGACAAGCTCATTTTGGTTCAACTTCAGCAACTGTGCATTGCATTGCCATGTAATGTAATGTAATGCAATGCTATCTATCTAGCTCTCCCTCTATACTTCCTTTTGGATAAACAGACATATTAGGCAAGCATTTTGGAGCTTTCACCTAAATAACTACAGGTGGTGAGATAAGCTGCACAATATAATTGACCTTTCAGTATATTGTTGCACACACACCATCTATTTAGCAAATGCCCTTGTTATCAACAGCAGCCTTTTAAACTCACCTGAGCTAACAGGTATGTGAGCTGGTTACTCTGCTGCGCTTAAAATTTCTTTTTTGGTTTGCTACAATGCCTTTTCTGAAACGTTGTCTCCCTCTGCTGGAACACTGACTTCTTTCATTTAATGCCTGCAGACTATAAAAGAGAAACCAACCCAAAAAGTTTGGTTGATTAGTCTGTGGCATTCTTTTAAACTGTTGCTTATGGCGGTCTCTGTGAGCTTCTCAGTGACATTCAGCCATCCAGGTATCCCGCCTGCAGTAGACGGAATGTGGCAATGGAACGCTGGCTGCGCGTGTCATAATAGGCTCTGAGT
Source organism: Phyllobates terribilis (assembly GCF_046119375.1). Classification (NCBI taxonomy): domain Eukaryota; kingdom Metazoa; phylum Chordata; class Amphibia; order Anura; family Dendrobatidae; genus Phyllobates; species Phyllobates terribilis. Next base: position 6,925,361 of record NW_027362800.1, on the reverse strand, counting down.
CTTTATATACCTGCGCACAGCAGCAGCCACCTTCAGTCTGCTGCTGGACAGCCAGCAGCAGCAGCAGCAGGAGAGGTAATTAATCAGCAACCCTCCTGCTAAGGGTAGACAGCTGCTCGTTCCACCCCCCCCCCCCGCCTTAATTGGTTCTCCTCCCTTCCAACGGTGTTGAGGCGGGTGGGAACAGCCGGGGGTTGAGGGTACTGTGCTAAAAGAGGTGGAGTTATGCAGATCTAAAACGCGTGGATTGCAGCAGCAGCAAGCCGAAAAGTGCAGGCATGTGAGGGATCTAGAGGTTGACAGCATGTCTTCTTAACGGGAGTCCAGGTGGCCATCTCCACAAATGGACTTTTCAGAATCCTTGGGTGGCACCGTAGTCGGAAACCAATTCTGGTTATCGCTTCTCGGCCTTTTGGCTAAGATCAAGTGTAGTATCTGTTCTTATCAGTTTAATATCTGATACGTCCCCTATCTGGGGACCATAAATTAAATGGATTTTTAGAACAGGGAGATGGAAAAAGAGCTTGCTCTGTCCACTCCACGCATTGACCTGGTATTGCAGTATCTCCAGGACCGGTGCACCCCTTCTTTAATGCAGTTTCTAAAATCAGAAAGAATTGAATTCAATGCTTTTTGTTCATTTTGCTTGTTTGTCGGATTTTGGGATGGACTCTTTGGCTTTGCTTTTCTTCTCCTCATTGGATTTTTCATGTTAAAAGTTGCAGAAGCCAGATGACAAGCTCATTTTGGTTCAACTTCAGCAACTGTGCATTGCATTGCCATGTAATGTAATGTAATGCAATGCTATCTATCTAGCTCTCCCTCTATACTTCCTTTTGGATAAACAGACATATTAGGCAAGCATTTTGGAGCTTTCACCTAAATAACTACAGGTGGTGAGATAAGCTGCACAATATAATTGACCTTTCAGTATATTGTTGCACACACACCATCTATTTAGCAAATGCCCTTGTTATCAACAGCAGCCTTTTAAACTCACCTGAGCTAACAGGTATGTGAGCTGGTTACTCTGCTGCGCTTAAAATTTCTTTTTTGGTTTGCTACAATGCCTTTTCTGAAACGTTGTCTCCCTCTGCTGGAACACTGACTTCTTTCATTTAATGCCTGCAGACTATAAAAGAGAAACCAACCCAAAAAGTTTGGTTGATTAGTCTGTGGCATTCTTTTAAACTGTTGCTTATGGCGGTCTCTGTGAGCTTCTCAGTGACATTCAGCCATCCAGGTATCCCGCCTGCAGTAGACGGAATGTGGCAATGGAACGCTGGCTGCGCGTGTCATAATAGGCTCTGAGCCTTTATATACCTGCGCACAGCAGCAGCCACCTTCAGTCTGCTGCTGGACAGCCAGCAGCAGCAGCAGGAGAGGTAATTAATCAGCAACCCTCCTGCTAAGGGTAGACAGCTGCTCGTTCCACCCCCCCCCCCCGCCTTAATTGGTTCTCCTCCCTTCCAACGGTGTTGAGGCGGGTGGGAACAGCCGGGGGTAGAGGGTACTGTGCTAAAAGAGGTGGAGTTATGCAGATCTAAAACGCGTGGATTGCAGCAGCAGCAAGCCGAAAAGTGCAGGCATGTGAGGGATCTAGAGGTTGACAGCATGTCTTCTTAACGGGAGTCCAGGTGGCCATCTCCACAAATGGACTTTTCAGAATCCTTGGGTGGCACCGTAGTCGGAAACCAATTCTGGTTATCGCTTCTCGGCCTTTTGGCTAAGATCAAGTGTAGTATCTGTTCTTATCAGTTTAATATCTGATACGTCCCCTCTCTGGGGACCATATATTAAATGGATTTTTAGAACAGGGAGATGGAAAAAGAGCTTGCTCTGTCCACTCCACGCATTGACCTGGTATTGCAGTATCTCCAGGACCGGTGCACCCCTTCTTTAATGCAGTTTCTAAAATCAGAAAGAATTGAATTCAATGCTTTTTGTTCATTTTGCTTGTTTGTCGGATTTTGAGATGGACTCTTTGGCTTTGCTTTTCTTCTCCTCATTGGATTTTTCATGTTAAAAGTTGCAGAAGCCAGATGACAAGCTCATTTTGGTTCAACTTCAGCAACTGTGCATTGCATTGCCATGTAATGTAATGTAATGCAATGCTATCTATCTAGCTCTCCCTCTATACTTCCTTTTGGATAAACAGACATATTAGGCAAGCATTTTGGAGCTTTCACCTAAATAACTACAGGTGGTGAGATAAGCTGCACAATATAATTGACCTTTCAGTATATTGTTGCACACACACCATCTATTTAGCAAATGCCCTTGTTATCAACAGCAGCCTTTTAAACTCACCTGAGCTAACAGGTATGTGAGCTGGTTACTCTGCTGCGCTTAAAATTTCTTTTTTGGTTTGCTACAATGCCTTTTCTGAAACGTTGTCTCCCTCTGCTGGAACACTGACTTCTTTCATTTAATGCCTGCAGACTATAAAAGAGAAACCAACCCAAAAAGTTTGGTTGATTAGTCTGTGGCATTCTTTTAAACTGTTGCTTATGGCGGTCTCTGTGAGCTTCTCAGTGACATTCAGCCATCCAGGTATCCCACCTGCAGTAGACGGAATGTGGCAATGGAACGCTGGCTGCGCGTGTCATAATAGGCTCTGAGCCTTTATATAGCTGCGCACAGCAGCAGCCACCTTCAGTCTGCTGCTGGACAGCCAGCAGCAGCAGCAGCAGGAGAGGTAATTAATCAGCATCCCTCCTGCTAAGGGTAGACAGCTGCTCGTTCCACCCCCCCCCCCGCCTTAATTGGTTCTCCTCCCTTCCAACGGTGTTGAGGCGGGTGGGAACAGCCGGGGGTTGAGGGTACTGTGCTAAAAGAGGTGGAGTTATGCAGATCTAAAACGCGTGGATTGCAGCAGCAGCAAGCCGAAAAGTGCAGGCATGTGAGGGATCTAGAGGTTGACAGCATGTCTTCTTAACGGGAGTCCAGGTGGCCATCTCCACAAATGGACTTTTCAGAATCCTTGGGTGGCACCGTAGTCGGAAACCAATTCTGGTTATCGCTTCTCGGCCTTTTGGCTAAGATCAAGTGTAGTATCTGTTCTTATCAGTTTAATATCTGATACGTCCCCTATCTGGGGACCATATATTAAATGGATTTTTAGAACAGGGAGATGGAAAAAGAGCTTGCTCTGTCCACTCCACGCATTGACCTGGTATTGCAGTATCTCCAGGACCGGTGCACCCCTTCTTTAATGCAGTTTCTAAAATCAGAAAGAATTGAATTCAATGCTTTTTGTTCATTTTGCTTGTTTGTCGGATTTTGGGATGGACTCTTTGGCTTTGCTTTTCTTCTCCTCATTGGATTTTTCATGTTAAAAGTTGCAGAAGCCAGATGACAAGCTCATTTTGGTTCAACTTCAGCAACTGTGCATTGCATTGCCATGTAATGTAATGTAATGCAATGCTATCTATCTAGCTCTCCCTCTATACTTCCTTTTGGATAAACAGACATATTAGGCAAGCATTTTGGAGCTTTCACCTAAATAACTACAGGTGGTGAGATAAGCTGCACAATATAATTGACCTTTCAGTATATTGTTGCACACACACCATCTATTTAGCAAATGCCCTTGTTATCAACAGCAGCCTTTTAAACTCACCTGAGCTAACAGGTATGTGAGCTGGTTACTCTGCTGCGCTTAAAATTTCTTTTTTGGTTTGCTACAATGCCTTTTCTGAAACGTTGTCTCCCTCTGCTGGAACACTGACTTCTTTCATTTAATGCCTGCAGACTATAAAAGAGAAACCAACCCAAAAAGTTTGGTTGATTAGTCTGTGGCATTCTTTAAAACTGTTGCTTATGGCGGTCTCTGTGAGCTTCTCAGTGACATTCAGCCATCCAGGTATCCCGCCTGCAGTAGACGGAATGTGGCAATGGAACGCTGGCTGCGCGTGTCATAATAGGCTCTGAGCCTTTATATACCTGCGCACAGCAGCAGCCACCTTCAGTCTGCTGCTGGACAGCCAGCAGCAGCAGCAGCAGGAGAGGTAATTAATCAGCAACCCTCCTGCTAAGGGTAGACAGCTGCTCGTTCCACCCCCCCCCCCGCCTTAATTGGTTCTCCTCCCTTCCAACGGTGTTGAGGCGGGTGGGAACAGCCGGGGGTTGAGGGTACTGTGCTAAAAGAGGTGGAGTTATGCAGATCTAAAACGCGTGGATTGCAGCAGCAGCAAGCCGAAAAGTGCAGGCATGTGAGGGATCTAGAGGTTGACAGCATGTCTTCTTAACGGGAGTCCAGGTGGCCATCTCCACAAATGGACTTTTCAGAATCCTTGGGTGGCACCGTAGTCGGAAACCAATTCTGGTTATCGCTTCTCGGCCTTTTGGCTAAGATCAAGTGTAGTATCTGTTCTTATCAGTTTAATATCTGATACGTCCCCTATCTGGGGACCATATATTAAATGGATTTTTAGAACAGGGAGATGGAAAAAGAGCTTGCTCTGTCCACTCCACGCATTGACCTGGTATTGCAGTATCTCCAGGACCGGTGCACCCCTTCTTTAATGCAGTTTCTAAAATCAGAAAGAATTGAATTCAATGCTTTTTGTTCATTTTGCTTGTTTGTCGGATTTTGGGATGGACTCTTTGGCTTTGCTTTTCTTCTCCTCATTGGATTTTTCATGTTAAAAGTTGCAGAAGCCAGATGACAAGCTCATTTTGGTTCAACTTCAGCAACTGTGCATTGCATTGCCATGTAATGTAATGTAATGCAATGCTATCTATCTAGCTCTCCCTCTATACTTCCTTTTGGATAAACAGACATATTAGGCAAGCATTTTGGAGCTTTCACCTAAATAACTACAGGTGGTGAGATAAGCTGCACAATATAATTGACCTTTCAGTATATTGTTGCACACACACCATCTATTTAGCAAATGCCCTTGTTATCAACAGCAGCCTTTTAAACTCACCTGAGCTAACAGGTATGTGAGCTGGTTACTCTGCTGCGCTTAAAATTTCTTTTTTGGTTTGCTACAATGCCTTTTCTGAAACGTTGTCTCCCTCTGCTGGAACACTGACTTCTTTCATTTAATGCCTGCAGACTATAAAAGAGAAACCAACCCAAAAAGTTTGGTTGATTAGTCTGTGGCATTCTTTAAAACTGTTGCTTATGGCGGTCTCTGTGAGCTTCTCAGTGACATTCAGCCATCCAGGTATCCCGCCTGCAGTAGACGGAATGTGGCAATGGAACGCTGGCTGCGCGTGTCATAATAGGCTCTGAGCCTTTATATACCTGCGCACAGCAGCAGCCACCTTCAGTCTGCTGCTGGACAGCCAGCAGCAGCAGCAGCAGGAGAGGTAATTAATCAGCAACCCTCCTGCTAAGGGTAGACAGCTGCTCGTTCCACCCCCCCCCCCGCCTTAATTGGTTCTCCTCCCTTCCAACGGTGTTGAGGCGGGTGGGAACAGCCGGGGGTTGAGGGTACTGTGCTAAAAGAGGTGGAGTTATGCAGATCTAAAACGCGTGGATTGCAGCAGCAGCAAGCCGAAAAGTGCAGGCATGTGAGGGATCTAGAGGTTGACAGCATGTCTTCTTAACGGGAGTCCAGGTGGCCATCTCCACAAATGGACTTTTCAGAATCCTTGGGTGGCACCGTAGTCGGAAACCAATTCTGGTTATCGCTTCTCGGCCTTTTGGCTAAGATCAAGTGTAGTATCTGTTCTTATCAGTTTAATATCTGATACGTCCCCTATCTGGGGACCATATATTAAATGGATTTTTAGAACAGGGAGATGGAAAAAGAGCTTGCTCTGTCCACTCCACGCATTGACCTGGTATTGCAGTATCTCCAGGACCGGTGCACCCCTTCTTTAATGCAGTTTCTAAAATCAGAAAGAATTGAATTCAATGCTTTTTGTTCATTTTGCTTGTTTGTCGGATTTTGGGATGGACTCTTTGGCTTTGCTTTTCTTCTCCTCATTGGATTTTTCATGTTAAAAGTTGCAGAAGCCAGATGACAAGCTCATTTTGGTTCAACTTCAGCAACTGTGCATTGCATTGCCATGTAATGTAATGTAATGCAATGCTATCTATCTAGCTCTCCCTCTATACTTCCTTTTGGATAAACAGACATATTAGGCAAGCATTTTGGAGCTTTCACCTAAATAACTACAGGTGGTGAGATAAGCTGCACAATATAATTGACCTTTCAGTATATTGTTGCACACACACCATCTATTTAGCAAATGCCCTTGTTATCAACAGCAGCCTTTTAAACTCACCTGAGCTAACAGGTATGTGAGCTGGTTACTCTGCTGCGCTTAAAATTTCTTTTTTGGTTTGCTACAATGCCTTTTCTGAAACGTTGTCTCCCTCTGCTGGAACACTGACTTCTTTCATTTAATGCCTGCAGACTATAAAAGAGAAACCAACCCAAAAAGTTTGGTTGATTAGTCTGTGGCATTCTTTTAAACTGTTGCTTATGGCGGTCTCTGTGAGCTTTTCAGTGACATTCAGCCATCCAGGTATCCCGCCTGCAGTAGACGGAATGTGGCAATGGAACGCTGGCTGCGCGTGTCATAGTACGCTCTGAGCCTTTGTATACCTGCGCACAGCAGCAGCCACCTTCAGTCTGCTGCTGGACAGCCAGCAGCAGCAGCAGCAGGAGAGGTAATTAATCAGCAACCCTCCTGCTAAGGGTAGACAGCTGCTCGTTCCACCCCCCCCCCCGCCTTAATTGGTTCTCCTCCCTTCCAACGGTGTTGAGGCGGGTGGGAACAGCCGGGGGTTGAGGGTACTGTGCTAAAAGAGGTGGAGTTATGCAGATCTAAAACGCGTGGATTGCAGCAGCAGCAAGCCGAAAAGTGCAGGCATGTGAGGGATCTAGAGGTTGACAGCATGTCTTCTTAACGGGAGTCCAGGTGGCCATCTCCACAAATGGACTTTTCAGAATCCTTGGGTGGCACCGTAGTCGGAAACCAATTCTGGTTATCGCTTCTCGGCCTTTTGGCTAAGATCAAGTGTAGTATCTGTTCTTATCAGTTTAATATCTGATACGTCCCCTATCTGGGGACCATATATTAAATGGATTTTTAGAACAGGGAGATGGAAAAAGAGCTTGCTCTGTCCACTCCACGCATTGACCTGGTATTGCAGTATCTCCAGGACCGGTGCACCCCTTCTTTAATGCAGTTTCTAAAATCAGAAAGAATTGAATTCAATGCTTTTTGTTCATTTTGCTTGTTTGTCGGATTTTGGGATGGACTCTTTGGCTTTGCTTTTCTTCTCCTCATTGGATTTTTCATGTTAAAAGTTGCATAAGCCAGATGACAAGCTCATTTTGGTTCAACTTCAGCAACTGTGCATTGCATTGCCATGTAATGTAATGTAATGCAATGCTATCTATCTAGCTCTCCCTCTATACTTCCTTTTGGATAAACAGACATATTAGGCAAGCATTTTGGAGCTTTCACCTAAATAACTACAGGTGGTGAGATAAGCTGCACAATATAATTGACCTTTCAGTATATTGTTGCACACACACCATCTATTTAGCAAATGCCCTTGTTATCAACAGCAGCCTTTTAAACTCACCTGAGCTAACAGGTATGTGAGCTGGTTACTCTGCTGCGCTTAAAATTTCTTTTTTGGTTTGCTACAATGCCTTTTCTGAAACGTTGTCTCCCTCTGCTGGAACACTGACTTCTTTCATTTAATGCCTGCAGACTATAAAAGAGAAACCAACCCAAAAAGTTTGGTTGATTAGTCTGTGGCATTCTTTTAAACTGTTGCTTATGGCGGTCTCTGTGAGCTTCTCAGTGACATTCAGCCATCCAGGTATCCCGCCTGCAGTAGACGGAATGTGGCAATGGAACGCTGGCTGCGCGTGTCATAATAGGCTCTGAGCCTTTATATACCTGCGCACAGCAGCAGCCACCTTCAGTCTGCTGCTGGACAGCCAGCAGCAGCAGCAGCAGGAGAGGTAATTAATCAGCAACCCTCCTGCTAAGGGTAGACAGCTGCTCGTTCCACCCCCCCCCCCCGCCTTAATTGGTTCTCCTCCCTTCCAACGGTGTTGAGGCGGGTGGGAACAGCCGGGGGTTGAGGGTACTGTGCTAAAAGAGGTGGAGTTATGCAGATCTAAAACGCGTGGATTGCAGCAGCAGCAAGCCGAAAAGTGCAGGCATGTGAGGGATCTAGAGGTTGACAGCATGTCTTCTTAACGGGAGTCCAGGTGGCCATCTCCAAAAATGGACTTTTCAGAATCCTTGGGTGGCACCGTAGTCGGAAACCAATTCTGGTTATCGCTTCTCGGCCTTTTGGCTAAGATCAAGTGTAGTATCTGTTCTTATCAGTTTAATATCTGATACGTCCCCTATCTGGGGACCATATATTAAATGGATTTTTAGAACAGGGAGATGGAAAAAGAGCTTGCTCTGTCCACTCCACGCATTGACCTGGTATTGCAGTATCTCCAGGACCGGTGCACCCCTTCTTTAATGCAGTTTCTAAAATCAGAAAGAATTGAATTCAATGCTTTTTGTTCATTTTGCTTGTTTGTCGGATTTTGGGATGGACTCTTTGGCTTTGCTTTTCTTCTCCTCATTGGATTTTTCATGTTAAAAGTTGCAGAAGCCAGATGACAAGCTCATTTTGGTTCAACTTCAGCAACTGTGCATTGCATTGCCATGTAATGTAATGTAATGCAATGCTATCTATCTAGCTCTCCCTCTATACTTCCTTTTGTATAAACAGACATATTAGGCAAGCATTTTGGAGCTTTCACCTAAATAACTACAGGTGGTGAGATAAGCTGCACAATATAATTGACCTTTCAGTATATTGTTGCACACACACCATCTATTTAGCAAATGCCCTTGTTATCAACAGCAGCCTTTTAAACTCACCTGAGCTAACAGGTATGTGAGCTGGTTACTCTGCTGCGCTTAAAATTTCTTTTTTGGTTTGCTACAATGCCTTTTCTGAAACGTTGTCTCCCTCTGCTGGAACACTGACTTCTTTCATTTAATGCCTGCAGACTATAAAAGAGAAACCAACCCAAAAAGTTTGGTTGATTAGTCTGTGGCATTCTTTTAAACTGTTGCTTATGGCGGTCTCTGTGAGCTTCTCAGTGACATTCAGCCATCCAGGTATCCCGCCTGCAGTAGACGGAATGTGGCAATGGAACGCTGGCTGCGCGTGTCATAATAGGCTCTGAGCCTTTATATACCTGCGCACAGCAGCAGCCACCTTCAGTCTGCTGCTGGACAGCCAGCAGCAGCAGCAGCAGGAGAGGTAATTAATCAGCAACCCTCCTGCTAAGGGTAGACCGCTGCTCGTTCCACCCCCCCCCCCCGCCTTAATTGGTTCTCCTCCCTTCCAACGGTGTTGAGGCGGGTGGGAACAGCAGGGGGTTGAGGGTACTGTGCTAAAAGAGGTGGAGTTATGCAGATCTAAAACGCGTGGATTGCAGCAGCAGCAAGCCGAAAAGTGCAGGCATGTGAGGGATCTAGAGGTTGACAGCATGTCTTCTTAACGGGAGTCCAGGTGGCCATCTCCACAAATGGACTTTTCAGAATCCTTGGGTGGCACCGTAGTCGGAAACCAATTCTGGTTATCGCTTCTCGGCCTTTTGGCTAAGATCAAGTGTAGTATCTGTTCTTATCAGTTTAATATCTGATACGTCCCCTATCTGGGGACCATATATTAAATGGATTTTTAGAACAGGGAGATGGAAAAAGAGCTTGCTCTGTCCACTCCACACATTGACCTGGTATTGCAGTATCTCCAGGACCGGTGCACCCCTTCTTTAATGCAGTTTCTAAAATCAGAAAGAATTGAATTCAATGCTTTTTGTTCATTTTGCTTGTTTGTCGGATTTTGGGATGGACTCTTTGGCTTTGCTTTTCTTCTCCTCATTGGATTTTTCATGTTAAAAGTTGCAGAAGCCAGATGACAAGCTCATTTTGGTTCAACTTCAGCAACTGTGCATTGCATTGCCATGTAATGTAATGTAATGCAATGCTATCTATCTAGCTCTCCCTCTATACTTCCTTTTGGATAAACAGACATATTAGGCAAGCATTTTGGAGCTTTCACCTAAATAACTACAGGTGGTGAGATAAGCTGCACAATATAATTGACCTTTCAGTATATTGTTGCACACACACCATCTATTTAGCAAATGCCCTTGTTATCAACAGCAGCCTTTTAAACTCACCTGAGCTAACAGGTATGTGAGCTGGTTACTCTGCTGCGCTTAAAATTTCTTTTTTGGTTTGCTACAATGCCTTTTCTGAAACGTTGTCTCCCTCTGCTGGAACACTGACTTCTTTCATTTAATGCCTGCAGACTATAAAAGAGAAACCAACCCAAAAAGTTTGGTTGATTAGTCTGTGGCATTCTTTTAAACTGTTGCTTATGGCGGTCTCTGTGAGCTTCTCAGTGACATTCAGCCATCCAGGTATCCCGCCTGCAGTAGACGGAATGTGGCAATGGAACGCTGGCTGCGCGTGTCATAATAGGCTCTGAGCCTTTATATACCTGCGCACAGCAGCAGCCACCTTCAGTCTGCTGCTGGACAGCCAGCAGCAGCAGCAGCAGGAGAGGTAATTAATCAGCAACCCTCCTGCTAAGGGTAGACAGCTGCTCGTTCCACCCCCCCCCGCCTTAATTGGTTCTCCTCCCTTCCAACGGTGTTGAGGCGGGTGGGAACAGCCGGGGGTTGAGGGTACTGTGCTAAAAGAGGTGGAGTTATGCAGATCTAAAACGCGTGGATTGCAGCAGCAGCAAGCCGAAAAGTGCAGGCATGTGAGGGATCTAGAGGTTGACAGCATGTCTTCTTAACGGGAGTCCAGGTGGCCATCTCCACAAATGGACTTTTCAGAATCCTTGGGTGGCACCGTAGTCGGAAACCAATTCTGGTTATCGCTTCTCGGCCTTTTGGCTAAGATCAAGTGTAGTATCTGTTCTTATCAGTTTAATATCTGATACGTCCCCTATCTGGGGACCATATATTAAATGGATTTTTAAAACAGGGAGATGGAAAAAGAGCTTGCTCTGTCCACTCCACGCATTGACCTGGTATTGCAGTATCTCCAGGACCGGTGCACCCCTTCTTTAATGCAGTTTCTAAAATCAGAAAGAATTGAATTCAATGCTTTTTGTTTATTTTGCTTGTTTGTCGGATTTTGGGATGGACTCTTTGGCTTTGCTTTTCTTCTCCTCATTGGATTTTTCATGTTAAAAGTTGCAGAAGCCAGATGACAAGCTCATTTTGGTTCAACTTCAGCAACTGTGCATTGCATTGCCATGTAATGTAATGTAATGCAATGCTATCTATCTAGCTCTCCCTCTATACTTCCTTTTGGATAAACAGACATATTAGGCAAGCATTTTGGAGCTTTCACCTAAATAACTACAGGTGGTGAGATAAGCTGCACAATATAATTGACCTTTCAGTATATTGTTGCACACACACCATCTATTTAGCAAATGCCCTTGTTATCAACAGCAGCCTTTTAAACTCACCTGAGCTAACAGGTATGTGAGCTGGTTACTCTGCTGCGCTTAAAATTTCTTTTTTGGTTTGCTACAATGCCTTTTCTGAAACGTTGTCTCCCTCTGCTGGAACACTGACTTCTTTCATTTAATGCCTGCAGACTATAAAAGAGAAACCAACCCAAAAAGTTTGGTTGATTAGTCTGTGGCATTCTTTTAAACTGTTGCTTATGGCGGTCTCTGTGAGCTTCTCAGTGACATTCAGCCATCCAGGTATCCCGCCTGCAGTAGACGGAATGTGGCAATGGAACGCTGGCTGCGCGTGTCATAATAGGCTCTGAGCCTTTATATACCTGCGCACAGCAGCAGCCACCTTCAGTCTGCTGCTGGACAGCCAGCAGCAGCAGCAGCAGGAGAGGTAATTAATCAGCAACCCTCCTGCTAAGGGTAGACAGCTGCTCGTTCCACCCCCCCCCGCCTTAATTGGTTCTCCTCCCTTCCAACGGTGTTGAGGCGGGTGGGAACAGCCGGGGGTTGAGGGTACTGTGCTAAAAGAGGTGGAGTTATGCAGATCTAAAACGCGTGGATTGCAGCAGCAGCAAGCTGAAAAGTGCAGGCATGTGAGGGATCTAGAGGTTGACAGCATGTCTTCTTAACGGGAGTCCAGGTGGCCATCTCCACAAATGGACTTTTCAGAATCCTTGGGTGGCACCGTAGTCGGAAACCAATTCTGGTTATCGCTTCTCGGCCTTTTGGCTAAGATCAAGTGTAGTATCTGTTCTTATCAGTTTAATATCTGATACGTCCCCTATCTGGGGACCATATATTAAATGGATTTTTAGAACAGGGAGATGGAAAAAGAGCTTGCTCTGTCCACTCCACGCATTGACCTGGTATTGCAGTATCTCCAGGACCGGTGCACCCCTTCTTTAATGCAGTTTCTAAAATCAGAAAGAATTGAATTCAATGCTTTTTGTTCATTTTGCTTGTTTGTCGGATTTTGGGATGGACTCTTTGGCTTTGCTTTTCTTCTCCTCATTGGATTTTTCATGTTAAAAGTTGCAGAAGCCAGATGACAAGCTCATTTTGGTTCAACTTCAGCAACTGTGCATTGCATTGCCATGTAATGTAATGTAATGCAATGCTATCTATCTAGCTCTCCCTCTATACTTCCTTTTGGATAAACAGACATATTAGGCAAGCATTTTGGAGCTTTCACCTAAATAACTACAGGTGGTGAGATAAGCTGCACAATATAATTGACCTTTCAGTATATTGTTGCACACACACCATCTATTTAGCAAATGCCCTTGTTATCAACAGCAGCCTTTTAAACTCACCTGAGCTAACAGGTATGTGAGCTGGTTACTCTGCTGCGCTTAAAATTTCTTTTTTGGTTTGCTACAATGCCTTTTCTGAAACGTTGTCTCCCTCTGCTGGAACACTGACTTCTTTCATTTAATGCCTGCAGACTATAAAAGAGAAACCAACCCAAAAAGTTTGGTTGATTAGTCTGTGGCATTCTTTTAAACTGTTGCTTATGGCGGTCTCTGTGAGCTTCTCAGTGACATTCAGCCATCCAGGTATCCCGCCTGCAGTAGACGGAATGTGGCAATGGAACGCTGGCTGCGCGTGTCATAATAGTCTCTGAGCCTTTATATACCTGCGCACAGCAGCAGCCACCTTCAGTCTGCTGCTGGACAGCCAGCAGCAGCAGCAGCAGGAGAGGTAATTAATCAGCAACCCTCCTGCTAAGGGTAGACAGCTGCTCGTTCCACCCCCCCCCCGCCTTAATTGGTTCTCCTCCCTTCCAACGGTGTTGAGGCGGGTGGGAACAGCCGGGGGTTGAGGGTACTGTGCTAAAAGAGGTGGAGTTATGCAGATCTAAAACGCGTGGATTGCAGCAGCAGCAAGCCGAAAAGTGCAGGCATGTGAGGGATCTAGAGGTTGACAGCATGTCTTCTTAACGGGAGTCCAGGTGGCCATCTCCACAAATGGACTTTTCAGAATCCTTGGGTGGCACCGTAGTCGGAAACCAATTCTGGTTATCGCTTCTCGGCCTTTTGGCTAAGATCAAGTGTAGTATCTGTTCTTATCAGTTTAATATCTGATACGTCCCCTATCTGGGGACCATATATTAAATGGATTTTTAGAACAGGGAGATGGAAAAAGAGCTTGCTCTGTCCACTCCACGCATTGACCTGGTATTGCAGTATCTCCAGGACCGGTGCACCCCTTCTTTAATGCAGTTTCTAAAATCAGAAAGAATTGAATTCAATGCTTTTTGTTCATTTTGCTTGTTTGTCGGATTTTGGGATGGACTCTTTGGCTTTGCTTTTCTTCTCCTCATTGGATTTTTCATGTTAAAAGTTGCAGAAGCCAGATGACAAGCTCATTTTGGTTCAACTTCAGCAACTGTGCATTGCATTGCCATGTAATGTAATGTAATGCAATGCTATCTATCTAGCTCTCCCTCTATACTTCCTTTTGGATAAACAGACATATTAGGCAAGCATTTTGGAGCTTTCACCTAAATAACTACAGGTGGTGAGATAAGCTGCACAATATAATTGACCTTTCAGTATATTGTTGCACACACACCATCTATTTAGCAAATGCCCTTGTTATCAACAGCAGCCTTTTAAACTCACCTGAGCTAACAGGTATGTGAGCTGGTTACTCTGCTGCGCTTAAAATTTCTTTTTTGGTTTGCTACAATGCCTTTTCTGAAACGTTGTCTCCCTCTGCTGGAACACTGACTTCTTTCATTTAATGCCTGCAGACTATTAAAGAGAAACCAACCCAAAAAGTTTGGTTGATTAGTCTGTGGCATTCTTTTAAACTGTTGCTTATGGCGGTCTCTGTGAGCTTCTCAGTGACATTCAGCCATCCAGGTATCCCGCCTGCAGTAGACGGAATGTGGCAATGGAACGCTGGCTGCGCGTGTCATAATAGGCTCTGAGCCTTTATATACCTGCGCACAGCAGCAGCCACCTTCAGTCTGCTGCTGGACAGCCAGCAGCAGCAGCAGCAGGAGAGGTAATTAATCAGCAACCCTCCTGCTAAGGGTAGACAGCTGCTCGTTCCACCCCACCCCCCGCCTTAATTGGTTCTCCTCCCTTCCAACGGTGTTGAGGCGGGTGGGAACAGCCGGGGGTTGAGGGTACTGTGCTAAAAGAGGTGGAGTTATGCAGATCTAAAACGCGTGGATTGCAGCAGCAGCAAGCCGAAAAGTGCAGGCATGTGAGGGATCTAGAGGTTGACAGCATGTCTTCTTAACGGGAGTCCAGGTGACCATCTCCACAAATGGACTTTTCAGAATCCTTGGGTGGCACCGTAGTCGGAAACCAATTCTGGTTATCGCTTCTCGGCCTTTTGGCTAAGATCAAGTGTAGTATCTGTTCTTATCAGTTTAATATCTGATACGTCCCCTATCTGGGGACCATATATTAAATGGATTTTTAGAACAGGGAGATGGAAAAAGAGCTTGCTCTGTCCACTCCACGCATTGACCTGGTATTGCAGTATCTCCAGGACCGGTGCACCCCTTCTTTAATGCAGTTTCTAAAATCAGAAAGAATTGAATTCAATGCTTTTTGTTCATTTTGCTTGTTTGTCGGATTTTGGGATGGACTCTTTGGCTTTGCTTTTCTTCTCCTCATTGGATTTTTCATGTTAAAAGTTGCAGAAGCCAGATGACAAGCTCATTTTGGTTCAACTTCAGCAACTGTGCATTGCATTGCCATGTAATGTAATGTAATGCAATGCTATCTATCTAGCTCTCCCTCTATACTTCCTTTTGGATAAACAGACATATTAGGCAAGCATTTTGGAGCTTTCACCTAAATAACTACAGGTGGTGAGATAAGCTGCACAATATAATTGACCTTTCAGTATATTGTTGCACACACACCATCTATTTAGCAAATGCCCTTGTTATCAACAGCAGCCTTTTAAACTCACCTGAGCTAACAGGTATGTGAGCTGGTTACTCTGCTGCGCTTAAAATTTCTTTTTTGGTTTGCTACAATGCCTTTTCTGAAACGTTGTCTCCCTCTGCTGGAACACTGACTTCTTTCATTTAATGCCTGCAGACTATAAAAGAGAAACCAACCCAAAAAGTTTGGTTGATTAGTCTGTGGCATTCTTTTAAACTGTTGCTTATGGCGGTCTCTGTGAGCTTCTCAGTGACATTCAGCCATCCAGGTATCCCGCCTGCAGTAGACGGAATGTGGCAATGGAACGCTGGCTGCGCGTGTCATAATAGGCTCTGAGCCTTTATATACCTGCGCACAGCAGCAGCCACCTTCAGTCTGCTGCTGGACAGCCAGCAGCAGCAGCAGCAGGAGAGGTAATTAATCAGCAACCCTCCTGCTAAGGGTAGACAGCTGCTCGTTCCACCCCCCCCCCCGCCTTAATTGGTTCTCCTCCCTTCCAACGGTGTTGAGGCGGGTGGGAACAGCCGGGGGTTGAGGGTACTGTGCTAAAAGAGGTGGAGTTATGCAGATCTAAAACGCGTGGATTGCAGCAGCAGCAAGCCGAAAAGTGCAGGCATGTGAGGGATCTAGAGGTTGACAGCATGTCTTCTTAACGGGAGTCCAGGTGGCCATCTCCACAAATGGACTTTTCAGAATCCTTGGGTGGCACCGTAGTCGGAAACCAATTCTGGTTATCGCTTCTCGGCCTTTTGGCTAAGATCAAGTGTAGTATCTGTTCTTATCAGTTTAATATCTGATACGTCCCCTATCTGGGGACCATATATTAAATGGATTTTTAGAACAGGGAGATGGAAAAAGAGCTTGCTCTGTCCACTCCACGCATTGACCTGGTATTGCAGTATCTCCAGGACCGGTGCACCCCTTCTTTAATGCAGTTTCTAAAATCAGAAAGAATTGAATTCAATGCTTTTTGTTCATTTTGCTTGTTTGTCGGATTTTGGGATGGACTCTTTGGCTTTGCTTTTCTTCTCCTCATTGGATTTTTCATGTTAAAAGTTGCAGAAGCCAGATGACAAGCTCATTTTGGTTCAACTTCAGCAACTGTGCATTGCATTGCCATGTAATGTAATGTAATGCAATGCTATCGATCTAGCTCTCCCTCTATACTTCCTTTTGGATAAACAGACATATTAGGCAAGCATTTTGGAGCTTTCACCTAAATAACTACAGGTGGTGAGATAAGCTGCACAATATAATTGACCTTTCAGTATATTGTTGCACACACACCATCTATTTAGCAAATGCCCTTGTTATCAACAGCAGCCTTTTAAACTCACCTGAGCTAACAGGTATGTGAGCTGGTTACTCTGCTGCGCTTAAAATTTCTTTTTTGGTTTGCTACAATGCCTTTTCTGAAACGTTGTCTCCCTCTGCTGGAACACTGACTTCTTTCATTTAATGCCTGCAGACTATAAAAGAGAAACCAACCCAAAAAGTTTGGTTGATTAGTCTGTGGCATTCTTTTAAACTGTTGCTTATGGCGGTCTCTGTGAGCTTCTCAGTGACATTCAGCCATCCAGGTATCCCGCCTGCAGTAGACGGAATGTGGCAATGGAACGCTGGCTGCGCGTGTCATAATAGGCTCTGAGCCTTTATATACCTGCGCACAGCAGCAGCCACCTTCAGTCTGCTGCTGGACAGCCAGCAGCAGCAGCAGCAGGAGAGGTAATTAATCAGCAACCCTCCTGCTAAGGGTAGACAGCTGCTCGTTCCACCCCCCCCCCCGCCTTAATTGGTTCTCCTCCCTTCCAACGGTGTTGAGGCGGGTGGGAACAGCCGGGGGTTGAGGGTACTGTGCTAAAAGAGGTGGAGTTATGCAGATCTAAAACGCGTGGATTGCAGCAGCAGCAAGCCGAAAAGTGCAGGCATGTGAGGGATCTAGAGGTTGACAGCATGTCTTCTTAACGGGAGTCCAGGTGGCCATCTCCACAAATGGACTTTTCAGAATCCTTGGGTGGCACCGTAGTCGGAAACCAATTCTGGTTTTCGCTTCTCGGCCTTTTGGCTAAGATCAAGTGTAGTATCTGTTCTTATCAGTTTAATATCTGATACGTCCCCTATCTGGGGACCATATATTAAATGGATTTTTAGAACAGGGAGATGGAAAAAGAGCTTGCTCTGTCCACTCCACGCATTGACCTGGTATTGCAGTATCTCCAGGACCGGTGCACCCCTTCTTTAATGCAGTTTCTAAAATCAGAAAGAATTGAATTCAATGCTTTTTGTTCATTTTGCTTGTTTGTCGGATTTTGGGATGGACTCTTTGGCTTTGCTTTTCTTCTCCTCATTGGATTTTTCATGTTAAAAGTTGCAGAAGCCAGATGACAAGCTCATTTTGGTTCAACTTCAGCAACTGTGCATTGCATTGCCATGTAATGTAATGTAATGCAATGCTATCTATCTAGCTCTCCCTCTATACTTCCTTTTGGATAAACAGACATATTAGGCAAGCATTTTGGAGCTTTCACCTAAATAACTACAGGTGGTGAGATAAGCTGCACAATATAATTGACCTTTCAGTATATTGTTGCACACACACCATCTATTTAGCAAATGCCCTTGTTATCAACAGCAGCCTTTTAAACTCACCTGAGCTAACAGGTATGTGAGCTGGTTACTCTGCTGCGCTTAAAATTTCTTTTTTGGTTTGCTACAATGCCTTTTCTGAAACGTTGTCTCCCTCTGCTGGAACACTGACTTCTTTCATTTAATGCCTGCAGACTATAAAAGAGAAACCAACCCAAAAAGTTTGGTTGATTAGTCTGTGGCATTCTTTTAAACTGTTGCTTATGGCGGTCTCTGTGAGCTTCTCAGTGACATTCAGCCATCCAGGTATCCCGCCTGCAGTAGACGGAATGTGGCAATGGAACGCTGGCTGCGCGTGTCATAATAGGCTCTGAGCCTTTATATACCTGCGCACAGCAGCAGCCACCTTCAGTCTGCTGCTGGACAGCCAGCAGCAGCAGCAGCAGGAGAGGTAATTAATCAGCAACCCTCCTGCTAAGGGTAGACAGCTGCTCGTTCCACCCCACCCCCCGCCTTAATTGGTTCTCCTCCCTTCCAACGGTGTTGAGGCGGGTGGGAACAGCCGGGGGTTGAGGGTACTGTGCTAAAAGAGGTGGAGTTATGCAGATCTAAAACGCGTGGATTGCAGCAGCAGCAAGCCGAAAAGTGCAGGCATGTGAGGGATCTAGAGGTTGACAGCATGTCTTCTTAACGGGAGTCCAGGTGACCATCTCCACAAATGGACTTTTCAGAATCCTTGGGTGGCACCGTAGTCGGAAACCAATTCTGGTTATCGCTTCTCGGCCTTTTGGCTAAGATCAAGTGTAGTATCTGTTCTTATCAGTTTAATATCTGATACGTCCCCTATCTGGGGACCATATATTAAATGGATTTTTAGAACAGGGAGATGGAAAAAGAGCTTGCTCTGTCCACTCCACGCATTGACCTGGTATTGCAGTATCTCCAGGACCGGTGCACCCCTTCTTTAATGCAGTTTCTAAAATCAGAAAGAATTGAATTCAATGCTTTTTGTTCATTTTGCTTGTTTGTCGGATTTTGGGATGGACTCTTTGGCTTTGCTTTTCTTCTCCTCATTGGATTTTTCATGTTAAAAGTTGCAGAAGCCAGATGACAAGCTCATTTTGGTTCAACTTCAGCAACTGTGCATTGCATTGCCATGTAATGTAATGTAATGCAATGCTATCTATCTAGCTCTCCCTCTATACTTCCTTTTGGATAAACAGACATATTAGGCAAGCATTTTGGAGCTTTCACCTAAATAACTACAGGTGGTGAGATAAGCTGCACAATATAATTGACCTTTCAGTATATTGTTGCACACACACCATCTATTTAGCAAATGCCCTTGTTATCAACAGCAGCCTTTTAAACTCACCTGAGCTAACAGGTATGTGAGCTGGTTACTCTGCTGCGCTTAAAATTTCTTTTTTGGTTTGCTACAATGCCTTTTCTGAAACGTTGTCTCCCTCTGCTGGAACACTGACTTCTTTCATTTAATGCCTGCAGACTATAAAAGAGAAACCAACCCAAAAAGTTTGGTTGATTAGTCTGTGGCATTCTTTTAAACTGTTGCTTATGGCGGTCTCTGTGAGCTTCTCAGTGACATTCAGCCATCCAGGTATCCCGCCTGCAGTAGACGGAATGTGGCAATGGAACGCTGGCTGCGCGTGTCATAATAGGCTCTGAGCCTTTATATACCTGCGCACAGCAGCAGCCACCTTCAGTCTGCTGCTGGACAGCCAGCAGCAGCAGCAGCAGGAGAGGTAATTAATCAGCAACCCTCCTGCTAAGGGTAGACAGCTGCTCGTTCCACCCCCCCCCCCGCCTTAATTGGTTCTCCTCCCTTCCAACGGTGTTGAGGCGGGTGGGAACAGCCGGGGGTTGAGGGTACTGTGCTAAAAGAGGTGGAGTTATGCAGATCTAAAACGCGTGGATTGCAGCAGCAGCAAGCCGAAAAGTGCAGGCATGTGAGGGATCTAGAGGTTGACAGCATGTCTTCTTAACGGGAGTCCAGGTGGCCATCTCCACAAATGGACTTTTCAGAATCCTTGGGTGGCACCGTAGTCGGAAACCAATTCTGGTTATCGCTTCTCGGCCTTTTGGCTAAGATCAAGTGTAGTATCTGTTCTTATCAGTTTAATATCTGATACGTCCCCTATCTGGGGACCATATATTAAATGGATTTTTAGAACAGGGAGATGGAAAAAGAGCTTGCTCTGTCCACTCCACGCATTGACCTGGTATTGCAGTATCTCCAGGACCGGTGCACCCCTTCTTTAATGCAGTTTCTAAAATCAGAAAGAATTGAATTCAATGCTTTTTGTTCATTTTGCTTGTTTGTCGGATTTTGGGATGGACTCTTTGGCTTTGCTTTTCTTCTCCTCATTGGATTTTTCATGTTAAAAGTTGCAGAAGCCAGATGACAAGCTCATTTTGGTTCAACTTCAGCAACTGTGCATTGCATTGCCATGTAATGTAATGTAATGCAATGCTATCTATCTAGCTCTCCCTCTATACTTCCTTTTGGATAAACAGACATATTAGGCAAGCATTTTGGAGCTTTCACCTAAATAACTACAGGTGGTGAGATAAGCTGCACAATATAATTGACCTTTCAGTATATTGTTGCACACACACCATCTATTTAGCAAATGCCCTTGTTATCAACAGCAGCCTTTTAAACTCACCTGAGCTAACAGGTATGTGAGCTGGTTACTCTGCTGCGCTTAAAATTTCTTTTTTGGTTTGCTACAATGCCTTTTCTGAAACGTTGTCTCCCTCTGCTGGAACACTGACTTCTTTCATTTAATGCCTGCAGACTATAAAAGAGAAACCAACCCAAAAAGTTTGGTTGATTAGTCTGTGGCATTCTTTTAAACTGTTGCTTATGGCGGTCTCTGTGAGCTTCTCAGTGACATTCAGCCATCCAGGTATCCCGCCTGCAGTAGACGGAATGTGGCAATGGAACGCTGGCTGCGCGTGTCATAATAGGCTCTGAGCCTTTATATACCTGCGCACAGCAGCAGCCACCTTCAGTCTGCTGCTGGACAGCCAGCAGCAGCAGCAGCAGGAGAGGTAATTAATCAGCAACCCTCCTGCTAAGGGTAGACAGCTGCATGTTCCACCCCCCCCCCGCCTTAATTGGTTCTCCTCCCTTCCAACGGTGTTGAGGCGGGTGGGAACAGCCGGGGGTTGAGGGTACTGTGCTAAAAGAGGTGGAGTTATGCAGATCTAAAACGCGTGGATTGCAGCAGCAGCAAGCCGAAAAGTGCAGGCATGTGAGGGATCTAGAGGTTGACAGCATGTCTTCTTAACGGGAGTCCAGGTGGCCATCTCCACAAATGGACTTTTCAGAATCCTTGGGTGGCACCGTAGTCGGAAACCAATTCTGGTTATCGCTTCTCGGCCTTTTGGCTAAGATCAAGTGTAGTATCTTTCGAAAAGGCGGTTTTGGATGTTGGCCGCCCTAGTAGATTGATACATTATGCACACTGGGGTTTAGGCGCTTGTTAGTACGCCAGGTGGCTAATATAGTCATCTGGTGGAAAGCATGGCCCCCCAGGATCGACGCCATTGGGCCGGGGAAGATCGAAAGCCCGAAGTGTGAAGTGCCCCAGGAGTGGTGACCCTGGGGTGCCTTAACTCACTGCGATTGGGAACCCCACTTGAGTTTATGGCACATTTGCACTAGCACTTCAATATTTCTTTCTTCACACACACCCTTATTCCGGGCCTTCTGGCCTTAGGATGGGGAATTTTTCAATTCCCGGTCGAAGGTCCGGGCAGTATTATACTGTGAAACCTTCACTATTTATTTAATTTTTTTTTTGTCACTGTGTGTCCACTTTTTCACGTGTGTCCACGTCCTTACTAGGATTTTGTCGGGATGCGGTTCCCTTACGGGTTCCTCTCTTGGCAGGTCTAGGGGGGGAGTGTGTGGCCATCAGGTTCCGCTCCCCCCTGAAACCCCCTGGCTCTCCTCTTTCGGGAGGAGAGCGTTGTTGGCTCCCCTCTTCCGGGAGGGGAGCACAGTCTTTGGCTCCCAGTGCCTTGCTCGGTTGAGAACTCGGGCAGGTATTGGGGGTAAGATTGGGTCGCCTCTGGCTCCGGCTGGAGGTGGCTATTTGTCCCTGTTCCTCGCTGTGGCCTTCTGGCTCGGAGGGACGGGGAATGGTTTGGGGGACCCTTCTCCTTTTGGAGAGGGTTTCAAGAAGACCAGCATCCTAGTGCACTTTTTTTGTGGCACTTGTCACTTTTTTAAGCGCACTCGAGTTTTGTACACGAATTCGGGCTTTCGATAGAAAGAGAAAAAAAAAATCTGTTCTTATCAGTTTAATATCTGATACGTCCCCTATCTGGGGACCATATATTAAATGGATTTTTAGAACAGGGAGATGGAAAAAGAGCTTGCTCTGTCCACTCCACGCATTGACCTGGTATTGCAGTATCTCCAGGACCGGTGCACCCCTTCTTTAATGCAGTTTCTAAAATCAGAAAGAATTGAATTCAATGCTTTTTGTTCATTTTGCTTGTTTGTCGGATTTTGGGATGGACTCTTTGGCTTTGCTTTTCTTCTCCTCATTGGATTTTTCATGTTAAAAGTTGCAGAAGCCAGATGACAAGCTCATTTTGGTTCAACTTCAGCAACTGTGCATTGCATTGCCATGTAATGTAATGTAATGCAATGCTATCTATCTAGCTCTCCCTCTATACTTCCTTTTGGATAAACAGACATATTAGGCAAGCATTTTGGAGCTTTCACCTAAATAACTACAGGTGGTGAGATAAGCTGCACAATATAATTGACCTTTCAGTATATTGTTGCACACACACCATCTATTTAGCAAATGCCCTTGTTATCAACAGCAGCCTTTTAAACTCACCTGAGCTAACAGGTATGTGAGCTGGTTACTCTGCTGCGCTTAAAATTTCTTTTTTGGTTTGCTACAATGCCTTTTCTGAAACGTTGTCTCCCTCTGCTGGAACACTGACTTCTTTCATTTAATGCCTGCAGACTATAAAAGAGAAACCAACCCAAAAAGTTTGGTTGATTAGTCTGTGGCATTCTTTTAAACTGTTGCTTATGGCGGTCTCTGTGAGCTTCTCAGTGACATTCAGCCATCCAGGTATCCCGCCTGCAGTAGACGGAATGTGGCAATGGAACGCTGGCTGCGCGTGTCATAATAGGCTCTGAGCCTTTATATACCTGCGCACAGCAGCATCCACCTTCAGTCTGCTGCTGGACAGCCAGCAGCAGCAGCAGGAGAGGTAATTAATCAGCAACCCTCCTGCTAAGGGTAGACAGCTGCTCGTTCCACCCCCCCCCGCCTTAATTGGTTCTCCTCCCTTCCAACGGTGTTGAGGCGGGTGGGAACAGCCGGGGGTTGAGGGTACTGTGCTAAAAGAGGTGGAGTTATGCAGATCTAAAACGCGTGGATTGCAGCAGCAGCAAGCCGAAAAGTGCAGGCATGTGAGGGATCTAGAGGTTGACAGCATGTCTTCTTAACGGGAGTCCAGGTGGCCATCTCCACAAATGGACTTTTCAGAATCCTTGGGTGGCACCGTAGTCGGAAACCAATTCTGGTTATCGCTTCTCGGCCTTTTGGCTAAGATCAAGTGTAGTATCTGTTCTTATCAGTTTAATATCTGATACGTCCCCTATCTGGGGACCATATATTAAATGGATTTTTAGAACAGGGAGATGGAAAAAGAGCTTGCTCTGTCCACTCCACGCATTGACCTGGTATTGCAGTATCTCCAGGACCGGTGCACCCCTTCTTTAATGCAGTTTCTAAAATCAGAAAGAATTGAATTCAATGCTTTTTGTTCATTTTGCTTGTTTGTCGGATTTTGGGATGGACTCTTTGGCTTTGCTTTTCTTCTCCTCATTGGATTTTTCATGTTAAAAGTTGCAGAAGCCAGATGACAAGCTCATTTTGGTTCAACTTCAGCAACTGTGCATTGCATTGCCATGTAATGTAATGTAATGCAATGCTATCTATCTAGCTCTCCCTCTATACTTCCTTTTGGATAAACAGACATATTAGGCAAGCATTTTGGAGCTTTCACCTAAATAACTACAGGTGGTGAGATAAGCTGCACAATATAATTGACCTTTCAGTATATTGTTGCACACACACCATCTATTTAGCAAATGCCCTTGTTATCAACAGCAGCCTTTTAAACTCACCTGAGCTAACAGGTATGTGAGCTGGTTACTCTGCTGCACTTAAAATTTCTTTTTTGGTTTGCTACAATGCCTTTTCTGAAACGTTGTCTCCCTCTGCTGGAACACTGACTTCTTTCATTTAATGCCTGCAGACTATAAAAGAGAAACCAACCCAAAAAGTTTGGTTGATTAGTCTGTGGCATTCTTTTAAACTGTTGCTTATGGCGGTCTCTGTGAGCTTCTCAGTGACATTCAGCCATCCAGGTATCCCGCCTGCAGTAGACGGAATGTGGCAATGGAACGCTGGCTGCGCGTGTCATAATAGGCTCTGAGACTTTATATACCTGCGCACAGCAGCAGCCACCTTCAGTCTGCTGCTGGACAGCCAGCAGCAGCAGCAGGAGAGGTAATTAATCAGCAACCCTCCTGCTAAGGGTAGACAGCTGCTCGTTCCACCCCCCCGCCTTAATTGGTTCTCCTCCCTTCCAACGGTGTTGAGGCGGGTGGGAACAGCCGGGGGTTGAGGGTACTGTGCTAAAAGAGGTGGAGTTATGCAGATCTAAAACGCGTGGATTGCAGCAGCAGCAAGCCGAAAAGTGCAGGCATGTGAGGGATCTAGAGGTTGACAGCATGTCTTCTTAACGGGAGTCCAGGTGGCCATCTCCACAAATGGACTTTTCAGAATCCTTGGGTGGCACCGTAGTCGGAAACCAATTCTGGTTATCGCTTCTCGGCCTTTTGGCTAAGATCAAGTGTAGTATCTGTTCTTATCAGTTTAATATCTGATACGTCCCCTATCTGGGGACCATATATTAAATGGATTTTTAGAACAGGGAGATGGAAAAAGAGCTTGCTCTGTCCACTCCACGCATTGACCTGGTATTGCAGTATCTCCAGGACCGGTGCACCCCTTCTTTAATGCAGTTTCTAAAATCAGAAAGAATTGAATTCAATGCTTTTTGTTCATTTTGCTTGTTTGTCGGATTTTGGGATGGACTCTTTGGCTTTGCTTTTCTTCTCCTCATTGGATTTTTCATGTTAAAAGTTGCAGAAGCCAGATGACAAGCTCATTTTGGTTCAACTTCAGCAACTGTGCATTGCATTGCCATGTAATGTAATGTAATGCAATGCTATCTATCTAGCTCTCCCTCTATACTTCCTTTTGGATAAACAGACATATTAGGCAAGCATTTTGGAGCTTTCACCTAAATAACTACAGGTGGTGAGATAAGCTGCACAATATAATTGACCTTTCAGTATATTGTTGCACACACACCATCTATTTAGCAAATGCCCTTGTTATCAACAGCAGCCTTTTAAACTCACCTGAGCTAACAGGTATGTGAGCTGGTTACTCTGCTGCGCTTAAAATTTCTTTTTTGGTTTGCTACAATGCCTTTTCTGAAACGTTGTCTCCCTCTGCTGGAACACTGACTTCTTTCATTTAATGCCTGCAGACTATAAAAGAGAAACCAACCCAAAAAGTTTGGTTGATTAGTCTGTGGCATTCTTTTAAACTGTTGCTTATGGCGGTCTCTGTGAGCTTCTCAGTGACATTCAGCCATCCAGGTATCCCGCCTGCAGTAGACGGAATGTGGCAATGGAACGCTGGCTGCGCGTGTCATAATAGGCTCTGAGCCTTTATATACCTGCGCACAGCAGCAGCCACCTTCAGTCTGCTGCTGGACAGCCAGCAGCAGCAGCAGCAGGAGAGGTAATTAATCAGCAACCCTCCTGCTAAGGGTAGACAGCTGCTCGTTCCACCCCCCCCCCGCCTTAATTGGTTCTCCTCCCTTCCAACGGTGTTGAGGCGGGTGGGAACAGCCGGGGGTTGAGGGTACTGTGCTAAAAGAGGTGGAGTTATGCAGATCTAAAACGCGTGGATTGCAGCAGCAGCAAGCCGAAAAGTGCAGGCATGTGAGGGATCTAGAGGTTGACAGCATGTCTTCTTAACGGGAGTCCAGGTGGCCATCTCCACAAATGGACTTTTCAGAATCCTTGGGTGGCACCGTAGTCGGAAACCAATTCTGGTTATCGCTTCTCGGCCTTTTGGCTAAGATCAAGTGTAGTATCTGTTCTTATCAGTTTAATATCTGATACGTCCCCTATCTGGGGACCATATATTAAATGGATTTTTAGAACAGGGAGATGGAAAAAGAGCTTGCTCTGTCCACTCCACGCATTGACCTGGTATTGCAGTATCTCCAGGACCGGTGCACCCCTTCTTTAATGCAGTTTCTAAAATCAGAAAGAATTGAATTCAATGCTTTTTGTTCATTTTGCTTGTTTGTCGGATTTTGGGATGGACTCTTTGGCTTTGCTTTTCTTCTCCTCATTGGATTTTTCATGTTAAAAGTTGCAGAAGCCAGATGACAAGCTCATTTTGGTTCAACTTCAGCAACTGTGCATTGCATTGCCATGTAATGTAATGTAATGCAATGCTATCTATCTAGCTCTCCCTCTATACTTCCTTTTGGATAAACAGACATATTAGGCAAGCATTTTGGAGCTTTCACCTAAATAACTACAGGTGGTGAGATAAGCTGCACAATATAATTGACCTTTCAGTATATTGTTGCACACACACCATCTATTTAGCAAATGCCCTTGTTATCAACAGCAGCCTTTTAAACTCACCTGAGCTAACAGGTATGTGAGCTGGTTACTCTGCTGCGCTTAAAATTTCTTTTTTGGTTTGCTACAATGCCTTTTCTGAAACGTTGTCTCCCTCTGCTGGAACACTGACTTCTTTCATTTAATGCCTGCAGACTATAAAAGAGAAACCAACCCAAAAAGTTTGGTTGATTAGTCTGTGGCATTCTTTTAAACTGCTGCTTATGGCGGTCTCTGTGAGCTTCTCAGTGACATTCAGCCATCCAGGTATCCCGCCTGCAGTAGACGGAATGTGGCAATGGAACGCTGGCTGCGCGTGTCATAATAGGCTCTGAGCCTTTATATACCTGCGCACAGCAGCAGCCACCTTCAGTCTGCTGCTGGACAGCCAGCAGCAGCAGCAGCAGGAGAGGTAATTAATCAGCAACCCTCCTGCTAAGGGTAGACAGCTGCTCGTTCCACCCCCCCCCCCCGCCTTAATTGGTTCTCCTCCCTTCCAACGGTGTTGAGGCGGGTGGGAACAGCCGGGGGTTGAGGGTACTGTGCTAAAAGAGGTGGAGTTATGCAGATCTAAAACGCGTGGATTGCAGCAGCAGCAAGCCGAAAAGTGCAGGCATGTGAGGGATCTAGAGGTTGACAGCATGTCTTCTTAACGGGAGTCCAGGTGGCCATCTCCACAAATGGACTTTTCAGAATCCTTGGGTGGCACCGTAGTCGGAAACCAATTCTGGTTATCGCTTCTCGGCCTTTTGGCTAAGATCAAGTGTAGTATCTGTTCTTATCAGTTTAATATCTGATACGTCCCCTATCTGGGGACCATATATTAAATGGATTTTTAGAACAGGGAGATGGAAAAAGAGCTTGCTCTGTCCACTCCACGCATTGACCTGGTATTGCAGTATCTCCAGGACCGGTGCACCCCTTCTTTAATGCAGTTTCTAAAATCAGAAAGAATTGAATTCAATGCTTTTTGTTCATTTTGCTTGTTTGTCGGATTTTGGGATGGACTCTTTGGCTTTGCTTTTCTTCTCCTCATTGGATTTTTCATGTTAAAAGTTGCAGAAGCCAGATGACAAGCTCATTTTGGTTCAACTTCAGCAACTGTGCATTGCATTGCCATGTAATGTAATGTAATGCAATGCTATCTATCTAGCTCTCCCTCTATACTTCCTTTTGGATAAACAGACATATTAGGCAAGCATTTTGGAGCTTTCACCTAAATAACTACAGGTGGTGAGATAAGCTGCACAATATAATTGACCTTTCAGTATATTGTTGCACACACACCATCTATTTAGCAAATGCCCTTGTTATCAACAGCAGCCTTTTAAACTCACCTGAGCTAACAGGTATGTGAGCTGGTTACTCTGCTGCGCTTAAAATTTCTTTTTTGGTTTGCTACAATGCCTTTTCTGAAACGTTGTCTCCCTCTGCTGGAACACTGACTTCTTTCATTTAATGCCTGCAGACTATAAAAGAGAAACCAACCCAAAAAGTTTGGTTGATTAGTCTGTGGCATTCTTTTAAACTGTTGCTTATGGCGGTCTCTGTGAGCTTCTCAGTGACATTCAGCCATCCAGGTATCCCGCCTGCAGTAGACGGAATGTGGCAATGGATCGCTGGCTGCGCGTGCCTTTATATACCTGCGCACAGCAGCAGCCACCTTCAGTCTGCTGCTGGACAGCCAGCAGCAGCAGCAGCAGGAGAGGTAATTAATCAGCAACCCTCCTGCTAAGGGTAGACAGCTGCTCGTTCCACCCCCCCCCCCGCCTTAATTGGTTCTCCTCCCTTCCAACGGTGTTGAGGCGGGTGGGAACAGCCGGGGGTTGAGGGTACTGTGCTAAAAGAGGTGGAGTTATGCAGATCTAAAACGCGTGGATTGCAGCAGCAGCAAGCCGAAAAGTGCAGGCATGTGAGGGATCTAGAGGTTGACAGCATGTCTTCTTAACGGGAGTCCAGGTGGCCATCTCCACAAATGGACTTTTCAGAATCCTTGGGTGGCACCGTAGTCGGAAACCAATTCTGGTTATCGCTTCTCGGCCTTTTGGCTAAGATCAAGTGTAGTATCTGTTCTTATCAGTTTAATATCTGATACGTCCCCTATCTGGGGACCATATATTAAATGGATTTTTAGAACAGGGAGATGGAAAAAGAGCTTGCTCTGTCCACTCCACGCATTGACCTGGTATTGCAGTATCTCCAGGACCGGTGCACCCCTTCTTTAATGCAGTTTCTAAAATCAGAAAGAATTGAATTCAATGCTTTTTGTTCATTTTGCTTGTTTGTCGGATTTTGGGATGGACTCTTTGGCTTTGCTTTTCTTCTCCTCATTGGATTTTTCATGTTAAAAGTTGCAGAAGCCAGATGACAAGCTCATTTTGGTTCAACTTCAGCAACTGTGCATTGCATTGCCATGTAATGTAATGTAATGCAATGCTATCTATCTAGCTCTCCCTCTATACTTCCTTTTGGATAAACAGACATATTAGGCAAGCATTTTGGAGCTTTCACCTAAATAACTACAGGTGGTGAGATAAGCTGCACAATATAATTGACCTTTCAGTATATTGTTGCACACACACCATCTATTTAGCAAATGCCCTTGTTATCAACAGCAGCCTTTTAAACTCACCTGAGCTAACAGGTATGTGAGCTGGTTACTCTGCTGCGCTTAAAATTTCTTTTTTGGTTTGCTACAATGCCTTTTCTGAAACGTTGTCTCCCTCTGCTGGAACACTGACTTCTTTCATTTAATGCCTGCAGACTATAAAAGAGAAACCAACCCAAAAAGTTTGGTTGATTAGTCTGTGGCATTCTTTTAAACTGTTGCTTATGGCGGTCTCTGTGAGCTTCTCAGTGACATTCAGCCATCCAGGTATCCCGCCTGCAGTAGACGGAATGTGGCAATGGAACGCTGGCTGCGCGTGTCATAATAGGCTCTGAGCCTTTATATACCTGTGCACAGCAGCAGCCACCTTCAGTCTGCTGCTGGACAGCCAGCAGCAGCAGCAGCAGGAGAGGTAATTAATCAGCAACCCTCCTGCTAAGGGTAGACAGCTGCTCGTTCCACCCCCCCCCGCCTTAATTGGTTCTCCTCCCTTCCAACGGTGTTGAGGCGGGTGGGAACAGCCGGGGGTTGAGGGTACTGTGCTAAAAGAGGTGGAGTTATGCAGATCTAAAACGCGTGGATTGCAGCAGCAGCAAGCCGAAAAGTGCAGGCATGTGAGGGATCTAGAGGTTGACAGCATGTCTTCTTAACGGGAGTCCAGGTGGCCATCTCCACAAATGGACTTTTCAGAATCCTTGGGTGGCACCGTAGTCGGAAACCAATTCTGGTTATCGCTTCTCGGCCTTTTGGCTAAGATCAAGTGTAGTATCTGTTCTTATCAGTTTAATATCTGATACGTCCCCTATCTGGGGACCATATATTAAATGGATTTTTAGAACAGGGAGATGGAAAAAGAGCTTGCTCTGTCCACTCCACGCATTGACCTGGTATTGCAGTATCTCCAGGACCGGTGCACCCCTTCTTTAATGCAGTTTCTAAAATCAGAAAGAATTGAATTCAATGCTTTTTGTTCATTTTGCTTGTTTGTCGGATTTTGGGATGGACTCTTTGGCTTTGCTTTTCTTCTCCTCATTGGATTTTTCATGTTAAAAGTTGCAGAAGCCAGATGACAAGCTCATTTTGGTTCAACTTCAGCAACTGTGCATTGCATTGCCATGTAATGTAATGTAATGCAATGCTATCTATCTAGCTCTCCCTCTATACTTCCTTTTGGATAAACAGACATATTAGGCAAGCATTTTGGAGCTTTCACCTAAATAACTACAGGTGGTGAGATAAGCTGCACAATATAATTGACCTTTCAGTATATTGTTGCACACACACCATCTATTTAGCAAATGCCCTTGTTATCAACAGCAGCCTTTTAAACTCACCTGAGCTAACAGGTATGTGAGCTGGTTACTCTGCTGCGCTTAAAATTTCTTTTTTGGTTTGCTACAATGCCTTTTCTGAAACGTTGTCTCCCTCTGCTGGAACACTGACTTCTTTCATTTAATGCCTGCAGACTATAAAAGAGAAACCAACCCAAAAAGTTTGGTTGATTAGTCTGTGGCATTCTTTTAAACTGTTGCTTATGGCGGTCTCTGTGAGCTTCTCAGTGACATTCAGCCATCCAGGTATCCCGCCTGCAGTAGACGGAATGTGGCAATGGAACGCTGGCTGCGCGTGTCATAATAGGCTCTGAGCCTTTATATACCTGCGCACAGCAGCAGCCACCTTCAGTCTGCTGCTGGACAGCCAGCAGCAGCAGCAGCAGGAGAGGTAATTAATCAGCAACCCTCCTGCTAAGGGTAGACAGCTGCTCGTTCCACCCCCCCCCCCGCCTTAATTGGTTCTCCTCCCTTCCAACGGTGTTGAGGCGGGTGGGAACAGCCGGGGGTTGAGGGTACTGTGCTAAAAGAGGTGGAGTTATGCAGATCTAAAACGCGTGGATTGCAGCAGCAGCAAGCCGAAAAGTGCAGGCATGTGAGGGATCTAGAGGTTGACAGCATGTCTTCTTAACGGGAGTCCAGGTGGCCATCTCCACAAATGGACTTTTCAGAATCCTTGGGTGGCACCGTAGTCGGAAACCAATTCTGGTTATCGCTTCTCGGCCTTTTGGCTAAGATCAAGTGTAGTATCTGTTCTTATCAGTTTAATATCTGATACGTCCCCTATCTGGGGACCATATATTAAATGGATTTTTAGAACAGGGAGATGGAAAAAGAGCTTGCTCTGTCCACTCCACGCATTGACCTGGTATTGCAGTATCTCCAGGACCGGTGCACCCCTTCTTTAATGCAGTTTCTAAAATCAGAAAGAATTGAATTCAATGCTTTTTGTTCATTTTGCTTGTTTGTCGGATTTTGGGATGGACTCTTTGGCTTTGCTTTTCTTCTCCTCATTGGATTTTTCATGTTAAAAGTTGCAGAAGCCAGATGACAAGCTCATTTTGGTTCAACTTCAGCAACTGTGCATTGCATTGCCATGTAATGTAATGTAATGCAATGCTATCTATCTAGCTCTCCCTCTATACTTCCTTTTGGATAAACAGACATATTAGGCAAGCATTTTGGAGCTTTCACCTAAATAACTACAGGTGGTGAGATAAGCTGCACAATATAATTGACCTTTCAGTATATTGTTGCACACACACCATCTATTTAGCAAATGCCCTTGTTATCAACAGCAGCCTTTTAAACTCACCTGAGCTAACAGGTATGTGAGCTGGTTACTCTGCTGCGCTTAAAATTTCTTTTTTGGTTTGCTACAATGCCTTTTCTGAAACGTTGTCTCCCTCTGCTGGAACACTGACTTCTTTCATTTAATGCCTGCAGACTATAAAAGAGAAACCAACCCAAAAAGTTTGGTTGATTAGTCTGTGGCATTCTTTTAAACTGTTGCTTATGGCGGTCTCTGTGAGCTTCTCAGTGACATTCAGCCATCCAGGTATCCCGCCTGCAGTAGACGGAATGTGGCAATGGAACGCTGGCTGCGCGTGTCATAATAGGCTCTGAGCCTTTAAATACCTGCGCACAGCAGCAGCCACCTTCAGTCTGCTGCTGGACAGCCAGCAGCAGCAGCAGCAGGAGAGGTAATTAATCAGCAACCCTCCTGCTAAGGGTAGACAGCTGCTCGTTCCACCCCCCCCCGCCTTAATTGGTTCTCCTCCCTTCCAACGGTGTTGAGGCGGGTGGGAACAGCCGGGGGTTGAGGGTACTGTGCTAAAAGAGGTGGAGTTATGCAGATCTAAAACGCGTGGATTGCAGCAGCAGCAAGCCGAAAAGTGCAGGCATGTGAGGGATCTAGAGGTTGACAGCATGTCTTCTTAACGGGAGTCCAGGTGGCCATCTCCACAAATGGACTTTTCAGAATCCTTGGGTGGCACCGTAGTCGGAAACCAATTCTGGTTATCGCTTCTCGGCCTTTTGGCTAAGATCAAGTGTAGTATCTGTTCTTATCAGTTTAATATCTGATACGTCCCCTATCTGGGGACCATATATTAAATGGATTTTTAGAACAGGGAGATGGAAAAAGAGCTTGCTCTGTCCACTCCACGCATTGACCTGGTATTGCAGTATCTCCAGGACCGGTGCACCCCTTCTTTAATGCAGTTTCTAAAATCAGAAAGAATTGAATTCAATGCTTTTTGTTCATTTTGCTTGTTTGTCGGATTTTGGGATGGACTCTTTGGCTTTGCTTTTCTTCTCCTCATTGGATTTTTCATGTTAAAAGTTGCAGAAGCCAGATGACAAGCTCATTTTGGTTCAACTTCAGCAACTGTGCATTGCATTGCCATGTAATGTAATGTAATGCAATGCTATCTATCTAGCTCTCCCTCTATACTTCCTTTTGGATAAACAGACATATTAGGCAAGCATTTTGGAGCTTTCACCTAAATAACTACAGGTGGTGAGATAAGCTGCACAATATAATTGACCTTTCAGTATATTGTTGCACACACACCATCTATTTAGCAAATGCCCTTGTTATCAACAGCAGCCTTTTAAACTCACCTGAGCTAACAGGTATGTGAGCTGGTTACTCTGCTGCGCTTAAAATTTCTTTTTTGGTTTGCTACAATGCCTTTTCTGAAACGTTGTCTCCCTCTGCTGGAACACTGACTTCTTTCATTTAATGCCTGCAGACTATAAAAGAGAAACCAACCCAAAAAGTTTGGTTGATTAGTCTGTGGCATTCTTTTAAACTGTTGCTTATGGCGGTCTCTGTGAGCTTCTCAGTGACATTCAGCCATCCAGGTATCCCGCCTGCAGTAGACGGAATGTGGCAATGGAACGCTGGCTGCGCGTGTCATAATAGGCTCTGAGCCTTTATATACCTGCGCACAGCAGCAGCCACCTTCAGTCTGCTGCTGGACAGCCAGCAGCAGCAGCAGCAGGAGAGGTAATTAATCAGCAACCCTCCTGCTAAGGGTAGACAGCTGCTCGTTCCACCCCCCCCCCCGCCTTAATTGGTTCTCCTCCCTTCCAACGGTGTTGAGGCGGGTGGGAACAGCCGGGGGTTGAGGGTACTGTGCTAAAAGAGGTGGAGTTATGCAGATCTAAAACGCGTGGATTGCAGCAGCAGCAAGCCGAAAAGTGCAGGCATGTGAGGGATCTAGAGGTTGACAGCATGTCTTCTTAACGGGAGTCCAGGTGGCCATCTCCACAAATGGACTTTTCAGAATCCTTGGGTGGCACCGTAGTCGGAAACCAATTCTGGTTATCGCTTCTCGGCCTTTTGGCTAAGATCAAGTGTAGTATCTGTTCTTATCAGTTTAATATCTGATACGTCCCCTATCTGGGGACCATATATTAAATGGATTTTTAGAACAGGGAGATGGAAAAAGAGCTTGCTCTGTCCACTCCACGCATTGACCTGGTATTGCAGTATCTCCAGGACCGGTGCACCCCTTCTTTAATGCAGTTTCTAAAATCAGAAAGAATTGAATTCAATGCTTTTTGTTCATTTTGCTTGTTTGTCGGATTTTGGGATGGACTCTTTGGCTTTGCTTTTCTTCTCCTCATTGGATTTTTCATGTTAAAAGTTGCAGAAGCCAGATGACAAGCTCATTTTGGTTCAACTTCAGCAACTGTGCATTGCATTGCCATGTAATGTAATGTAATGCAATGCTATCTATCTAGCTCTCCCTCTATACTTCCTTTTGGATAAACAGACATATTAGGCAAGCATTTTGGAGCTTTCACCTAAATAACTACAGGTGGTGAGATAAGCTGCACAATATAATTGACCTTTCAGTATATTGTTGCACACACACCATCTATTTAGCAAATGCCCTTGTTATCAACAGCAGCCTTTTAAACTCACCTGAGCTAACAGGTATGTGAGCTGGTTACTCTGCTGCGCTTAAAATTTCTTTTTTGGTTTGCTACAATGCCTTTTCTGAAACGTTGTCTCCGTCTGCTGGAACACTGACTTCTTTCATTTAATGCCTGCAGACTATAAAAGAGAAACCAACCCAAAAAGTTTGGTTGATTAGTCTGTGGCATTCTTTTAAACTGTTGCTTATGGCGGTCTCTGTGAGCTTCTCAGTGACATTCAGCCATCCAGGTATCCCGCCTGCAGTAGACGGAATGTGGCAATGGAACGCTGGCTGCGCGTGTCATAATAGGCTCTGAGCCTTTATATACCTGCGCACAGCAGCAGCCACCTTCAGTCTGCTGCTGGACAGCCAGCAGCAGCAGCAGGAGAGGTAATTAATCAGCAACCCTCCTGCTAAGGGTAGACAGCTGCTCGTTCCACCCCCCCCCCCGCCTTAATTGGTTCTCCTCCCTTCCAACGGTGTTGAGGCGGGTGGGAACAGCCGGGGGTTGAGGGTACTGTGCTAAAAGAGGTGGAGTTATGCAGATCTAAAACGCGTGGATTGCAGCAGCAGCAAGCCGAAAAGTGCAGGCATGTGAGGGATCTAGAGGTTGACAGCATGTCTTCTTAACGGGAGTCCAGGTGGCCATCTCCACAAATGGACTTTTCAGAATCCTTGGGTGGCACCGTAGTCGGAAACCAATTCTGGTTATCGCTTCTCGGCCTTTTGGCTAAGATCAAGTGTAGTATCTGTTCTTATCAGTTTAATATCTGATACGTCCCCTATCTGGGGACCATATATTAAATGGATTTTTAGAACAGGGAGATGGAAAAAGAGCTTGCTCTGTCCACTCCACGCATTGACCTGGTATTGCAGTATCTCCAGGACCGGTGCACCCCTTCTTTAATGCAGTTTCTAAAATCAGAAAGAATTGAATTCAATGCTTTTTGTTCATTTTGCTTGTTTGTCGGATTTTGGGATGGACTCTTTGGCTTTGCTTTTCTTCTCCTCATTGGATTTTTCATGTTAAAAGTTGCAGAAGCCAGATGACAAGCTCATTTTGGTTCAACTTCAGCAACTGTGCATTGCATTGCCATGTAATGTAATGTAATGCAATGCTATCTATCTAGCTCTCCCTCTATACTTCCTTTTGGATAAACAGACATATTAGGCAAGCATTTTGGAGCTTTCACCTAAATAACTACAGGTGGTGAGATAAGCTGCACAATATAATTGACCTTTCAGTATATTGTTGCACACACACCATCTATTTAGCAAATGCCCTTGTTATCAACAGCAGCCTTTTAAACTCACCTGAGCTAACAGGTATGTGAGCTGGTTACTCTGCTGCGCTTAAAATTTCTTTTTTGGTTTGCTACAATGCCTTTTCTGAAACGTTGTCTCCGTCTGCTGGAACACTGACTTCTTTCATTTAATGCCTGCAGACTATAAAAGAGAAACCAACCCAAAAAGTTTGGTTGATTAGTCTGTGGCATTCTTTTAAACTGTTGCTTATGGCGGTCTCTGTGAGCTTCTCAGTGACATTCAGCCATCCAGGTATCCCGCCTGCAGTAGACGGAATGTGGCAATGGAACGCTGGCTGCGCGTGTCATAATAGGCTCTGAGCCTTTATATACCTGCGCACAGCAGCAGCCACCTTCAGTCTGCTGCTGGACAGCCAGCAGCAGCAGCAGGAGAGGTAATTAATCAGCAACCCTCCTGCTAAGGGTAGACAGCTGCTCGTTCCACCCCCCCCCCGCCTTAATTGGTTCTCCTCCCTTCCAACGGTGTTGAGGCGGGTGGGAACAGCCGGGGGTTGAGGGTACTGTGCTAAAAGAGGTGGAGTTATGCAGATCTAAAACGCGTGGATTGCAGCAGCAGCAAGCCGAAAAGTGCAGGCATGTGAGGGATCTAGAGGTTGACAGCATGTCTTCTTAACGGGAGTCCAGGTGGCCATCTCCACAAATGGACTTTTCAGAATCCTTGGGTGGCACCGTAGTCGGAAACCAATTCTGGTTATCGCTTCTCGGCCTTTTGGCTAAGATCAAGTGTAGTATCTGTTCTTATCAGTTTAATATCTGATACGTCCCCTATCTGGGGACCATATATTAAATGGATTTTTAGAACAGGGAGATGGAAAAAGAGCTTGCTCTGTCCACTCCACGCATTGACCTGGTATTGCAGTATCTCCAGGACCGGTGCACCCCTTCTTTAATGCAGTTTCTAAAATCAGAAAGAATTGAATTCAATGCTTTTTGTTCATTTTGCTTGTTTGTCGGATTTTGGGATGGACTCTTTGGCTTTGCTTTTCTTCTCCTCATTGGATTTTTCATGTTAAAAGTTGCAGAAGCCAGATGACAAGCTCATTTTGGTTCAACTTCAGCAACTGTGCATTGCATTGCCATGTAATGTAATGTAATGCAATGCTATCTATCTAGCTCTCCCTCTATACTTCCTTTTGGATAAACAGACATATTAGGCAAGCATTTTGGAGCTTTCACCTAAATAACTACAGGTGGTGAGATAAGCTGCACAATATAATTGACCTTTCAGTATATTGTTGCACACACACCATCTATTTAGCAAATGCCCTTGTTATCAACAGCAGCCTTTTAAACTCACCTGAGCTAACAGGTATGTGAGCTGGTTACTCTGCTGCGCTTAAAATTTCTTTTTTGGTTTGCTACAATGCCTTTTCT
This sequence comes from Phyllobates terribilis, assembly GCF_046119375.1. NCBI lineage: Eukaryota > Metazoa > Chordata > Amphibia > Anura > Dendrobatidae > Phyllobates > Phyllobates terribilis. The sequence goes on along the minus strand of NW_027362800.1, from coordinate 6,888,021 downwards.
GAAACGTTGTCTCCCTCTGCTGGAACACTGACTTCTTTCATTTAATGCCTGCAGACTATAAAAGAGAAACCAACCCAAAAAGTTTGGTTGATTAGTCTGTGGCATTCTTTTAAACTGTTGCTTATGGCGGTCTCTGTGAGCTTCTCAGTGACATTCAGCCATCCAGGTATCCCGCCTGCAGTAGACGGAATGTGGCAATGGAACGCTGGCTGCGCGTGTCATAATAGGCTCTGAGCCTTTATATACCTGCGCACAGCAGCAGCCACCTTCAGTCTGCTGCTGGACAGCCAGCAGCAGCAGCAGCAGGAGAGGTAATTAATCAGCAACCCTCCTGCTAAGGGTAGACAGCTGCTCGTTCCACCCCCCCCCCGCCTTAATTGGTTCTCCTCCCTTCCAACGGTGTTGAGGCGGGTGGGAACAGCCGGGGGTTGAGGGTACTGTGCTAAAAGAGGTGGAGTTATGCAGATCTAAAACGCGTGGATTGCAGCAGCAGCAAGCCGAAAAGTGCAGGCATGTGAGGGATCTAGAGGTTGACAGCATGTCTTCTTAACGGGAGTCCAGGTGGCCATCTCCACAAATGGACTTTTCAGAATCCTTGGGTGGCACCGTAGTCGGAAACCAATTCTGGTTATCGCTTCTCGGCCTTTTGGCTAAGATCAAGTGTAGTATCTGTTCTTATCAGTTTAATATCTGATACGTCCCCTATCTGGGGACCATATATTAAATGGATTTTTAGAACAGGGAGATGGAAAAAGAGCTTGCTCTGTCCACTCCACGCATTGACCTGGTATTGCAGTATCTCCAGGACCGGTGCACCCCTTCTTTAATGCAGTTTCTAAAATCAGAAAGAATTGAATTCAATGCTTTTTGTTCATTTTGCTTGTTTGTCGGATTTTGGGATGGACTCTTTGGCTTTGCTTTTCTTCTCCTCATTGGATTTTTCATGTTAAAAGTTGCAGAAGCCAGATGACAAGCTCATTTTGGTTCAACTTCAGCAACTGTGCATTGCATTGCCATGTAATGTAATGTAATGCAATGCTATCTATCTAGCTCTCCCTCTATACTTCCTTTTGGATAAACAGACATATTAGGCAAGCATTTTGGAGCTTTCACCTAAATAACTACAGGTGGTGAGATAAGCTGCACAATATAATTGACCTTTCAGTATATTGTTGCACACACACCATCTATTTAGCAAATGCCCTTGTTATCAACAGCAGCCTTTTAAACTCACCTGAGCTAACAGGTATGTGAGCTGGTTACTCTGCTGCGCTTAAAATTTCTTTTTTGGTTTGCTACAATGCCTTTTCTGAAACGTTGTCTCCCTCTGCTGGAACACTGACTTCTTTCATTTAATGCCTGCAGACTATAAAAGAGAAACCAACCCAAAAAGTTTGGTTGATTAGTCTGTGGCATTCTTTTAAACTGTTGCTTATGGCGGTCTCTGTGAGCTTCTCAGTGACATTCAGCCATCCAGGTATCCCGCCTGCAGTAGACGGAATGTGGCAATGGAACGCTGGCTGCGCGTGTCATAATAGGCTCTGAACCTTTATATACCTGCGCACAGCAGCAGCCACCTTCAGTCTGCTGCTGGACAGCCAGCAGCAGCAGCAGCAGGAGAGGTAATTAATCAGCAACCCTCCTGCTAAGGGTAGACAGCTGCTCGTTCCACCCCCCCCCCGCCTTAATTGGTTCTCCTCCCTTCCAACGGTGTTGAGGCGGGTGGGAACAGCCGGGGGTTGAGGGTACTGTGCTAAAAGAGGTGGAGTTATGCAGATCTAAAACGCGTGGATTGCAGCAGCAGCAAGCCGAAAAGTGCAGGCATGTGAGGGATCTAGAGGTTGACAGCATGTCTTCTTAACGGGAGTCCAGGTGGCCATCTCCACAAATGGACTTTTCAGAATCCTTGGGTGGCACCGTAGTCGGAAACCAATTCTGGTTATCGCTTCTCGGCCTTTTGGCTAAGATCAAGTGTAGTATCTTTTGAAAAGGCAGTTTTGTCCTTGGGCTGCCCTAGTAAATTGATGCATATTACACACTGGTTTGGTGCACTTGTTAGTACGCCAGGTGGCTCATAGAGTTATCTGATGGAAAACATGGTCCTCCAGGATCGAAGTCACTAGGCTGGGTAAGTGTGAGGGCTTTGGAGCAATGTGCCCCAGGAGTAGGCGCCCTGGTAGGAGTCCAAGCTTACTGGGACTGGGAACCCCAGAAAGACTTGGCTTCGTAGCACGCCGCACCTTTGCCAATCATACTTTCTGAGCAACCCCCCCTATTCCTGGCCTCCGGGCTAGGAAGGGGAATTTTTATAAACCCGGTCGGAGGTCCGGTCAGCTTTGGGCTGAGAAACCAACACAGGCTCCAGCTCCACTAGGGTGGCAGCCTAGATGGAAGCTGGGAGCACGAAAACGGCTCTTCTCCGGCTTCGGCTAGGGAGAGCATCGGAGATCCCTGACCCTCGCTGTGGCCTTCTGGCTCGGAGGGATGGGGATGGTTTATTGGGGACCCTCTCCTCCGGGAAGGGTCCACATGAATCCTCGCCTCGTGCGCTGTTTTGGTGTGACTTCGGTCACATTTTTCAGTGCCTTGGATGCAGCTTCAATCAAAAAATCTGTTCTTATCAGTTTAATATCTGATACGTCCCCTATCTGGGGACCATATATTAAATGGATTTTTAGAACAGGGAGATGGAAAAAGAGCTTGCTCTGTCCACTCCACGCATTGACCTGGTATTGCAGTATCTCCAGGACCGGTGCACCCCTTCTTTAATGCAGTTTCTAAAATCAGAAAGAATTGAATTCAATGCTTTTTGTTCATTTTGCTTGTTTGTCGGATTTTGGGATGGACTCTTTGGCTTTGCTTTTCTTCTCCTCATTGGATTTTTCATGTTAAAAGTTGCAGAAGCCAGATGACAAGCTCATTTTGGTTCAACTTCAGCAACTGTGCATTGCATTGCCATGTAATGTAATGTAATGCAATGCTATCTATCTAGCTCTCCCTCTATACTTCCTTTTGGATAAACAGACATATTAGGCAAGCATTTTGGAGCTTTCACCTAAATAACTACAGGTGGTGAGATAAGCTGCACAATATAATTGACCTTTCAGTATATTGTTGCACACACACCATCTATTTAGCAAATGCCCTTGTTATCAACAGCAGCCTTTTAAACTCACCTGAGCTAACAGGTATGTGAGCTGGTTACTCTGCTGCGCTTAAAATTTCTTTTTTGGTTTGCTACAATGCCTTTTCTGAAACGTTGTCTCCCTCTGCTGGAACACTGACTTCTTTCATTTAATGCCTGCAGACTATAAAAGAGAAACCAACCCAAAAAGTTTGGTTGATTAGTCTGTGGCATTCTTTTAAACTGTTTCTTATGGCGGTCTCTGTGAGCTTCTCAGTGACATTCAGCCATCCAGGTATCCCGCCTGCAGTAGACGGAATGTGGCAATGGAACGCTGGCTGCGCGTGTCATAATAGGCTCTGAGCCTTTATATACCTGCGCACAGCAGCAGCCAGCTTAGCAGGAGAGGTAATTAATCAGCAACCCTCCTGCTAAGGGTAGACAGCTGCTCGTTCCACCCCCCCCCCGCCTTAATTGGTTCTCCTCCCTTCCAACGGTGTTGAGGCGGGTGGGAACAGCCGGGGGTTGAGGGTACTGTGCTAAAAGAGGTGGAGTTATGCAGATCTAAAACGCGTGGATTGCAGCAGCAGCAAGCCGAAAAGTGCAGGCATGTGAGGGATCTAGAGGTTGACAGCATGTCTTCTTAACGGGAGTCCAGGTGGCCATCTCCACAAATGGACTTTTCAGAATCCTTGGGTGGCACCGTAGTCGGAAACCAATTCTGGTTATCGCTTCTCGGCCTTTTGGCTACGATCAAGTGCTTTATTGCAGGAGATTGTAGTTGAAGGGTACTCGGGTACCCCTCTCCTTGGCCTGGCAGGATCGTCCACTTTGGTGGACTTAACCTGCTTGCTGCTATTAGGGAGAGGGCTTAGTCCCAGGGTAACGTGTTGCGATCCCCCAGCTTCCAGGTGTCTTTCGCTGCAAGAACACTGGGAGCGCAGATTGCAAGCGGCTGCAATTTGCAACCTTGTTGCGGTTTCCATGGAGGTTGACCCTAACCTCGTGCCTCTTTATGCGAGGCTAAAAAACTCTATCCGAGTTCACTTCACGGCGGGTGGCTCGGATATGAGGAAATTAGGGTATGTAGTCCAGGACGTGCTCAGGAACCTTCTTGGCGTGCAGAGGAATGAAATTCTGTCCATCCAGGATTATCCTAGAAGAGGTGACTATGACATCACATTCACCGGAGAAGGTATTTTCAGAGATGTTCTAGAAAAGTTAAAAAAAGTTGAAAATAGTCCTGTTCTGAAAGGGATACAAATTGTTGAGCACGTCCTGGATGAGGTAAGACTTGTTGTCGTAAAAGTATTTTCGCCTTTTGTTTCTGCTCCAGAAATTATGTCATTTTTAGCAATTTATTTTAAAAGTGTTAAATGTATTGGGAAGATACTTAATGAATATAACATATGGACATCTAAGTGGAAATTTCTTGTGAAGTGTATAAGAGATCCAAATACACCAGGTGGTATACGGCTTCCCCCTGCCCGTTTTAAAATTGGACAAACAAATGGGGATTTCTTCTTTTCTGGGATGCCAGTATATTGCAGAAATTGTGGGCGCTATGGTCATTCAAAAGAAAACTGTAATGTATCATGTAGAAATTGTGCTAGTGAAGAACATGAGACAAAAGAATGCCCTAAGGAAAAGAAATGTAGTTTTTGCCAGACTCCAGGTCACTTTTATTTTTCTTGCCCTCACAGATTTCGGGAAGATGAGCAAAAGGGAAAGTCCAAGACGTCCGACCAAGGACCAAAAGATCAGACCACCCCTCAGGAGGAGGAACAACAACCTGGAGCCTCTGGAGACAATAAGGGCGTACCAAATAGTGAAATGTCTCCAGAGTCTATGACAGGTAAAATACCAAATCCCAAAACCTGGCTGCAGGACCTGCGAGAGTCCAAAAGGAGGGCTGAGAAGGAGCAGAAGGGCACTACTGGTAAGGTCAAAAGGGACCGGCAAAAGGCCGACGCAGAAGCCCATGCCCAGTCTGGGTCTCCTAGGGCTGAGGGCGCTGAGTGGATAAAGGTGGGTCCTAAGAAAAAGAAAAAGGGTGGTTCGGAGGAGGCAGCAGGAGGTGAACAGATGGACACTTCTTCAGAAGGGGACGTGGACGCTGGACCCTCAGGGGTTTCGGTCTCCGCTGCTACAGGTGGGGACCGGGATCTTGCTGCCTCTGAAGAGTCAGAGGCTCTGCCTTGTGCGCAACCTCCTCCTATAGGACGACCTTCTACAGGTCAAACAGGGGCGGCGGAACCCCTCGGGGACCCACCTGATGAGGAACTGCATGGCCAGCCAATGGAGACCCAGCGGGTTCTGCCAGCCAGCCCTCCGAGCTATGCCAGTGTAGCGTCGGGTTTATATAAATGTCGTAATCTTTCCTCCTCCACGGAGACTCTCGTGACGATACTATCAGATGAGGAGGGAGGCGCAAGCCCAGTGGTCTGATCAGGTTCATCGGACAGGTAAATCCGTTGCTCTTAGTTACCTAAGTAAAATTTCTACATTTTCTAATGATGGCTGAACTCAAAGGTATTTCCCTCAACGTGAGAGGCATAAAATCTAACACGAGAAGAACTGCTCTTTTTAATTTTTTTACGTGTTTTACTGCATCTGTATTTTTTCTGCAAGAATGTAATATCCCACATGAAATGTCATATCAAAAATATAAAGATGAGTGGAAGTGTGGGCCATCTGTCTGGTCCGGATCGAATGCTGCAGGATCAGCGGGTGTAGCCATACTTTTTAAAGGGAACGTTTTAATTGATTTTATTCAGGAAATTTTACCAGGTCGTATTTTATTAGTGAAAGCTTTTATTGATGGTATTAGATGGCAGTTTTTAAATTTTTATGGATCCCCAGAGAAAAATGAAAGAGCCGAAATGCTTGATCTTTTACCTTTATTTATTAATAACTCTGAACCTTTTATCTTAGCAGGGGATTTTAATTGTGTTTTAAAAGGTGAAAACCGGCGCTCCAGCTCTGTAAGCAGGAACTACGATAAAACCTCAGGTATGCTACATGATATAGTCAAAGATGCTAAATTGATAGACATATATAAAGAGTGTCATAGTGACAGCCCAGAGGACGCCGGTTTCACTTGGAACAATGCTAATTGTAGCTCTAGGATTGATTTTATTTTTGGTTCAGATAAAACAATACCTGCCAAATGTGAAGTTTTAACTAATATATTTTCAGACCATAAACTTTTATCCTTTACCATAAAAGTAAATGACAACAAAAAATGTGGTAAGAAAAGCTGGAAAATGAACGTATCCCTTTTAACCGACCCGCAGATTTTATCAGATTTTATTGAGTTTTATAGGAAATGTAGAAAAGGGAAAAAAACAAATGAGACTATGAGTGTATGGTGGGATAGAATGAAAGTAAAAATAAAAGACTTTTTTATTAAAAAGAGTATATGTAGAGCCAAAGAAAAATATGAAGAATATAGAATTTTAAATACCCGCCTACAAACATTATTTAAGCTCAGAGACAATGGGATAGATGTACAACTTGATATTTCAAACTTTAAAGAAGAGATTTCAAAATGGCTAGAACAAAAAGGAAAAGAGATAATTTTTCGTTCTAGAGTACAACATATAGAAGAAAATGAAAAGTGTTCCAGATATTTTTTTAGGAAAAATAAAAAAGAAAAAGTGATAATTGACCATATAGATGGTGAGAATAATATAAAAAATATGCTGAGTAAAGTAGAGGTTTTTTTTTCTAATCTTTTTCATGGAAAAAATATAGATAATAAATTAATGGATGATTCGCTGAAAAGACTAACGGCTGTTTTAGATCCCGCATCCCAAGAGTTTTTATCCCAAGTTTTAACGGAACAAGAAGTATTAAAAACTATTAAAAGTTTTAAAAATGGAAAGGTCCCTGGTCCTGATGGCATCCCAATAGAATTTTATGTATGTTTTTATGATATTTTAAAAGATGATTTGTTTTATTTGTTTACTGAGGTTTTTAATAATAAGGTTTTATTAAATTCCTGGAAGAAAGGTGAAGTCTCCCTCCTATACAAAAAAGGTGATAAATCAAAATTAGAAAACTGGAGACCAATAACACTTTTAAATTGTGACTATAAAATAATGGCTAAAATTTGTGCAAATCGTCTAAAAGAAGTCATCAGCAAAGTTATTCATTCTAATCAAGTGTGTGGGGTGCCGGGGCGCAGTATATGGGACAATCTGAATTTAGTGAAAGACTGTATTGAGGATGTGAAAGACAGAAAGGGGAAAATGGCGATTTTATCTATTGATTTTGAAAAAGCATTTGACCGTGTCTCACACTTTTATCTTTTTAAAGTTTTAGAGAAAATGGGCATACCAGAAGGGTTTTTACTATCGCTTAAAGCATTTTACAAGGATTGTACAAGTAAGATTTTAGTGAATGGTTTTAAGACACAAGAGGTATTTTTACGGTCAGGGGTGAAACAGGGATGCCCTCTGTCCCCCCTACTGTTTATCTGTGCACTGGAACCAATGTTATGTGCAATACGCCAAAATAAACAGATATGCGGTGTCCCTCTGCCTGGAAGCGGTGGTTTGGAGGCCAAGGTTGTAGGCTACATGGATGACGTGGCGGTCTTGTGTACAGATGCACCATCACTTACGGCCACTCTCCATCAAGTGCAATCCTTTTGTCTAGCTTCTGGTTTTAAAATCAATTTTAATAAGTGTAACATTTTAAGTGTTGGGGGGATGATTTTACGTGATGTACCAATTAATGTCTCCGAATCCATTTCCATTTTAGGTATATCATTCACTGAAAATAATGATGGTTATAATAGTTGGGAAACAGTTACACAGAAAGTAAATACGAAAATATGTATGTGGAACATGAGGAGACTTACAATGGAGGGTAAAGTATTGGTTTTAAAGATGGTGATTTTACCTCTTTTATTGTATCTTAGCATGGTTTTCCCCCCGCCTGTTAATGTTTTAAAAAAGATAACCAAAACCTGTTTTACCTTCTTTTGGAACTCAAAAATGGAAAAGCTGAAAAGAGAAATCGTGATGAAATCAAAAGTAAAAGGTGGTAAAGATTTTCCAGATTTTAATAGGTTTCTTTTAATCCATCTGTTCGTTTACTGTTTTAATGCCCTTTTTAAGAATCACTATTGGTCCTTTTTTATGCGTTTTAATACAGGATTTTTTATGAGAAAGTTTGGATGGTATGAAGTTAATATATCTGTGCCCCATGCTTTTAATTTGTCGACGCATTATGAGATTTTAAGGAAAATAGTGTCCGATTTTAATTTAGGGACTAAGAAAATAGAGGAATTAAGAAATAGTAAGAAACTAATTAAAGAAATACGTAAAAGTGAGGAAATATGTAATGTTGACAGATATGATGATGACAAATCTATGTCTATCTGGAAAATGATTAACGTTTTTTATCTTTTTAATGAACAGAGAGATCTGGCTTGGAGTTGCATGCACCGCTGTCTTCCTTGCCGGGCATTCCAATACAGAAGAGGATTTGTGAGGTCTGCCATCTGCCCAAGAGCCGGATGCCAAGACGAGGAAACGGTGGAACATCTATTATGGACATGTAATTTTGCAAAGGATTTCTGGAGAAGACTGCTCCCCCTACTGGAAAGGGTGGCAGACCTCAAGGACTTTACATATAAAACTGTGCTATACGGACTTATGGAATGCCCCACAATGGACCAGTACACAATGGCTTGGAAGACAGTGAACTGCGCCAAGTCATCTCTCTGGAAAGCGCGCAACATTGCTATTTTTAAACAAGATGTTTTATCAGTGAATGATTTTTTAAGTTTATGTTTATGTGAAATGTATACTTATTATTTAATTGACAAAAAGAACAATGTACATATTTCCAAAAAATGGCTTGTTGACCAATGGAACCTAATTATTTAAAATCTTTGTATTTTTTTGTTTTGTAAATTTCATTTGTCTTTTAACGTTTGGTATTTGTCTAATTATGCTTGTAATTTGTTAAAGTTTTAATAAACGGTTTTATCCCTCTGCAGGGGATAGCCAAATTAAAAAAAAAATCTGTTCTTATCAGTTTAATATCTGATACGTCCCCTATCTGGGGACCATATATTAAATGGATTTTTAGAACAGGGAGATGGAAAAAGAGCTTGCTCTGTCCACTCCACGCATTGACCTGGTATTGCAGTATCTCCAGGACCGGTGCACCCCTTCTTTAATGCAGTTTCTAAAATCAGAAAGAATTGAATTCAATGCTTTTTGTTCATTTTGCTTGTTTGTCGGATTTTGGGATGGACTCTTTGGCTTTGCTTTTCTTCTCCTCATTGGATTTTTCATGTTAAAAGTTGCAGAAGCCAGATGACAAGCTCATTTTGGTTCAACTTCAGCAACTGTGCATTGCATTGCCATGTAATGTAATGTAATGCAATGCTATCTATCTAGCTCTCCCTCTATACTTCCTTTTGGATAAACAGACATATTAGGCAAGCATTTTGGAGCTTTCACCTAAATAACTACAGGTGGTGAGATAAGCTGCACAATATAATTGACCTTTCAGTATATTGTTGCACACACACCATCTATTTAGCAAATGCCCTTGTTATCAACAGCAGCCTTTTAAACTCACCTGAGCTAACAGGTATGTGAGCTGGTTACTCTGCTGCGCTTAAAATTTCTTTTTTGGTTTGCTACAATGCCTTTTCTGAAACGTTGTCTCCCTCTGCTGGAACACTGACTTCTTTCATTTAATGCCTGCAGACTATAAAAGAGAAGCCAACCCAAAAAGTTTGGTTGATTAGTCTGTGGCATTCTTTTAAACTGTTGCTTATGGCGGTCTCTGTGAGCTTCTCAGTGACATTCAGCCATCCAGGTATCCCGCCTGCAGTAGACGGAATGTGGCAATGGAACGCTGGCTGCGCGTGTCATAATAGGCTCTGAGCCTTTATATACCTGCGCACAGCAGCAGCCACCTTCAGTCTGCTGCTGGACAGCCAGCAGCAGCAGCAGCAGGAGAGTTCATTAATCAGCAACCCTCCTGCTAAGGGTAGACAGCTGCTCGTTCCACCCCCCCCCCCGCCTTAATTGGTTCTCCTCCCTTCCAACGGTGTTGAGGCGGGTGGGAACAGCCGGGGGTTGAGGGTACTGTGCTAAAAGAGGTGGAGTTATGCAGATCTAAAACGCGTGGATTGCAGCAGCAGCAAGCCGAAAAGTGCAGGCATGTGAGGGATCTAGAGGTTGACAGCATGTCTTCTTAACGGGAGTCCAGGTGGCCATCTCCACAAATGGACTTTTCAGAATCCTTGGGTGGCACCGTAGTCGGAAACCAATTCTGGTTATCGCTTCTCGGCCTTTTGGCTAAGATCAAGTGTAGTATCTGTTCTTATCAGTTTAATATCTGATACGTCCCCTATCTGGGGACCATATATTAAATGGATTTTTAGAACAGGGAGATGGAAAAAGAGCTTGCTCTGTCCACTCCACGCATTGACCTGGTATTGCAGTATCTCCAGGACCGGTGCACCCCTTCTTTAATGCAGTTTCTAAAATCAGAAAGAATTGAATTCAATGCTTTTTGTTCATTTTGCTTGTTTGTCGGATTTTGGGATGGACTCTTTGGCTTTGCTTTTCTTCTCCTCATTGGATTTTTCATGTTAAAAGTTGCAGAAGCCAGATGACAAGCTCATTTTGGTTCAACTTCAGCAACTGTGCATTGCATTGCCATGTAATGTAATGTAATGCAATGCTATCTATCTAGCTCTCCCTCTATACTTCCTTTTGGATAAACAGACATATTAGGCAAGCATTTTGGAGCTTTCACCTAAATAACTACAGGTGGTGAGATAAGCTGCACAATATAATTGACCTTTCAGTATATTGTTGCACACACACCATCTATTTAGCAAATGCCCTTGTTATCAACAGCAGCCTTTTAAACTCACCTGAGCTAACAGGTATGTGAGCTGGTTACTCTGCTGCGCTTAAAATTTCTTTTTTGGTTTGCTACAATGCCTTTTCTGAAACGTTGTCTCCCTCTGCTGGAACACTGACTTCTTTCATTTAATGCCTGCAGACTATAAAAGAGAAACCAACCCAAAAAGTTTGGTTGATTAGTCTGTGGCATTCTTTTAAACTGTTGCTTATGGCGGTCTCTGTGAGCTTCTCAGTGACATTCAGCCATCCAGGTATCCCGCCTGCAGTAGACGGAATGTGGCAATGGAACGCTGGCTGCGCGTGTCATAATAGGCTCTGAGCCTTTATATACCTGCGCACAGCAGCAGCCACCTTCAGTCTGCTGCTGGACAGCCAGCAGCAGCAGCAGCAGGAGAGGTAATTAATCAGCAACCCTCCTGCTAAGGGTAGACAGCTGCTCGTTCCACCCCCCCCCCCGCCTTAATTGGTTCTCCTCCCTTCCAACGGTGTTGAGGCGGGTGGGAACAGCCGGGGGTTGAGGGTACTGTGCTAAAAGAGGTGGAGTTATGCAGATCTAAAACGCGTGGATTGCAGCAGCAGCAAGCCGAAAAGTGCAGGCATGTGAGGGATCTAGAGGTTGACAGCATGTCTTCTTAACGGGAGTCCAGGTGGCCATCTCCACAAATGGACTTTTCAGAATCCTTGGGTGGCACCGTAGTCGGAAACCAATTCTTGTTATCGCTTCTCGGCCTTTTGGCTAAGATCAAGTGTGGTATCTGTTCTTATCAGTTTAATATCTGATACGTCCCCTATCTGGGGACCATATATTAAATGGATTTTTAGAACAGGGAGATGGAAAAAGAGCTTGCTCTGTCCACTCCACGCATTGACCTGGTATTGCAGTATCTCCAGGACCGGTGCACCCCTTCTTTAATGCAGTTTCTAAAATCAGAAAGAATTGAATTCAATGCTTTTTGTTCATTTTGCTTGTTTGTCGGATTTTGGGATGGACTCTTTGGCTTTGCTTTTCTTCTCCTCATTGGATTTTTCATGTTAAAAGTTGCAGAAGCCAGATGACAAGCTCATTTTGGTTCAACTTCAGCAACTGTGCATTGCATTGCCATGTAATGTAATGTAATGCAATGCTATCTATCTAGCTCTCCCTCTATACTTCCTTTTGGATAAACAGACATATTAGGCAAGCATTTTGGAGCTTTCACCTAAATAACTACAGGTGGTGAGATAAGCTGCACAATATAATTGACCTTTCAGTATATTGTTGCACACACACCATCTATTTAGCAAATGCCCTTGTTATCAACAGCAGCCTTTTAAACTCACCTGAGCTAACAGGTATGTGAGCTGGTTACTCTGCTGCGCTTAAAATTTCTTTTTTGGTTTGCTACAATGCCTTTTCTGAAACGTTGTCTCCCTCTGCTGGAACACTGACTTCTTTCATTTAATGCCTGCAGACTATAAAAGAGAAACCAACCCAAAAAGTTTGGTTGATTAGTCTGTGGCATTCTTTTAAAATGTTGCTTATGGCGGTCTCTGTGAGCTTCTCAGTGACATTCAGCCATCCAGGTATCCCGCCTGCAGTAGACGGAATGTGGCAATGGAACGCTGGCTGCGCGTGTCATAATAGGCTCTGAGCCTTTGTATACCTGCGCACAGCAGCAGCCACCTTCAGTCTGCTGCTGGACAGCCAGCAGCAGCAGCAGCAGGAGAGGTAATTAATCAGCAACCCTCCTGCTAAGGGTAGACAGCTGCTCGTTCCACCCCCCCCCCCGCCTTAATTGGTTCTCCTCCCTTCCAACGGTGTTGAGGCGGGTGGGAACAGCCGGGGGTTGAGGGTACTGTGCTAAAAGAGGTGGAGTTATGCAGATCTAAAACACGTGGATTGCAGCAGCAGCAAGCCGAAAAGTGCAGGCATGTGAGGGATCTAGAGGTTGACAGCATGTCTTCTTAACGGGAGTCCAGGTGGCCATCTCCACAAATGGACTTTTCAGAATCGTTGGGTGGCACCGTAGTCGGAAACCAATTCTGGTTATCGCTTCTCGGCCTTTTGGCTAAGATCAAGTGTAGTATCTGTTCTTATCAGTTTAATATCTGATACGTCCCCTATCTGGGGACCATATATTAAATGGATTTTTAGAACAGGGAGATGGAAAAAGAGCTTGCTCTGTCCACTCCACGCATTGACCTGGTATTGCAGTATCTCCAGGACCGGTGCACCCCTTCTTTAATGCAGTTTCTAAAATCAGAAAGAATTGAATTCAATGCTTTTTGTTCATTTTGCTTGTTTGTCGGATTTTGGGATGGACTCTTTGGCTTTGCTTTTCTTCTCCTCATTGGATTTTTCATGTTAAAAGTTGCAGAAGCCAGATGACAAGCTCATTTTGGTTCAACTTCAGCAACTGTGCATTGCATTGCCATGTAATGTAATGTAATGCAATGCTATCTATCTAGCTCTCCCTCTATACTTCCTTTTGGATAAACAGACATATTAGGCAAGCATTTTGGAGCTTTCACCTAAATAACTACAGGTGGTGAGATAAGCTGCACAATATAATTGACCTTTCAGTATATTGTTGCACACACACCATCTATTTAGCAAATGCCCTTGTTATCAACAGCAGCCTTTTAAACTCACCTGAGCTAACAGGTATGTGAGCTGGTTACTCTGCTGCGCTTAAAATTTCTTTTTTGGTTTGCTACAATGCCTTTTCTGAAACGTTGTCTCCCTCTGCTGGAACACTGACTTCTTTCATTTAATGCCTGCAGACTATAAAAGAGAAACCAACCCAAAAAGTTTGGTTGATTAGTCTGTGGCATTCTTTTAAAATGTTGCTTATGGCGGTCTCTGTGAGCTTCTCAGTGACATTCAGCCATCCAGGTATCCCGCCTGCAGTAGACGGAATGTGGCAATGGAACGCTGGCTGCGCGTGTCATAATAGGCTCTGAGCCTTTGTATACCTGCGCACAGCAGCAGCCACCTTCAGTCTGCTGCTGGACAGCCAGCAGCAGCAGCAGCAGGAGAGGTAATTAATCAGCAACCCTCCTGCTAAGGGTAGACAGCTGCTCGTTCCACCCCCCCCCCCGCCTTAATTGGTTCTCCTCCCTTCCAACGGTGTTGAGGCGGGTGGGAACAGCCGGGGGTTGAGGGTACTGTGCTAAAAGAGGTGGAGTTATGCAGATCTAAAACACGTGGATTGCAGCAGCAGCAAGCCGAAAAGTGCAGGCATGTGAGGGATCTAGAGGTTGACAGCATGTCTTCTTAACGGGAGTCCAGGTGGCCATCTCCACAAATGGACTTTTCAGAATCGTTGGGTGGCACCGTAGTCGGAAACCAATTCTGGTTATCGCTTCTCGGCCTTTTGGCTAAGATCAAGTGTAGTATCTGTTCTTATCAGTTTAATATCTGATACGTCCCCTATCTGGGGACCATATATTAAATGGACTTTTAGAACAGGGAGATGGAAAAAGAGCTTGCTCTGTCCACTCCACGCATTGACCTGGTATTGCAGTATCTCCAGGACCGGTGCACCCCTTCTTTAATGCAGTTTCTAAAATCAGAAAGAATTGAATTCAATGCTTTTTGTTCATTTTGCTTGTTTGTCGGATTTTGGGATGGACTCTTTGGCTTTGCTTTTCTTCTCCTCATTGGATTTTTCATGTTAAAAGTTGCAGAAGCCAGATGACAAGCTCATTTTGGTTCAACTTCAGCAACTGTGCATTGCATTGCCATGTAATGTAATGTAATGCAATGCTATCTATCTAGCTCTCCCTCTATACTTCCTTTTGGATAAACAGACATATTAGGCAAGCATTTTGGAGCTTTCACCTAAATAACTACAGGTGGTGAGATAAGCTGCACAATATAATTGACCTTTCAGTATATTGTTGCACACACACCATCTATTTAGCAAATGCCCTTGTTATCAACAGCAGCCTTTTAAACTCACCTGAGCTAACAGGTATGTGAGCTGGTTACTCTGCTGCGCTTAAAATTTCTTTTTTGGTTTGCTACAATGCCTTTTCTGAAACGTTGTCTCCCTCTGCTGGAACACTGACTTCTTTCATTTAATGCCTGCAGACTATAAAAGAGAAACCAACCCAAAAAGTTTGGTTGATTAGTCTGTGGCATTCTTTTAAACTGTTGCTTATGGCGGTCTCTGTGAGCTTCTCAGTGACATTCAGCCATCCAGGTATCCCGCCTGCAGTAGACGGAATGTGGCAATGGAACGCTGGGTGCGCGTGTCATAATAGGCTCTGAGCCTTTATATACCTGCGCACAGCAGCAGCCACCTTCAGTCTGCTGCTGGACAGCCAGCAGCAGCAGGAGAGGTAATTAATCAGCAACCCTCCTGCTAAGGGTAGACAGCTGCTCGTTCCACCCCCCCCCCCGCCTTAATTGGTTCTCCTCCCTTCCAACGGTGTTGAGGCGGGTGGGAACAGCCGGGGGTTGAGGGTACTGTGCTAAAAGAGGTGGAGTTATGCAGATCTAAAACGCGTGGATTGCAGCAGCAGCAAGCCGAAAAGTGCAGGCATGTGAGGGATCTAGAGGTTGACAGCATGTCTTCTTAACGGGAGTCCAGGTGGCCATCTCCACAAATGGACTTTTCAGAATCCTTGGGTGGCACCGTAGTCGGAAACCAATTCTGGTTATCGCTTCTCGGCCTTTTGGCTAAGATCAAGTGTAGTATCTGTTCTTTTAAGAACACAAGAGCTACGATCTCCACTTGACGAGAACGATCGAACTCGGAAGGAGAAGAGCTTCGGAACCCAGCTGACATCGGAGAAGGAAGGCGGATATCGGTGGGAGGAAGAAGCTCTAAAGAATCCAGAAGAAGACGAAGACTCGGAGAAGAATCGGGCTGTCCTGTGGAATCTTCGAGGAAGAAAATCATCGAGACAAAGACCTTTCGGGGAATTTGTCCAGAACACGACGGGAGAAGAATCTGCATAGCTCCACCCATTCCGGGAAGAGTTCCAGATCCAGCTCCAAGAAGTAACTGCAGGAGGAAAGCCATGGCAAGTGCTGCGAGGAAGGCCGAAAAGAAGAGCCTGGAGCAGGGGACAGCCAGGAGGGCCCAGCCAGGAGCCGATTCTGACCCCAAGGACCCTGCCTCCACGACTGGCCAGCAGAAGGGACCCCAGAAGCCCCGCCACGAAGCTCCAGCCCTGGAGCCATGGATGCGGCAGACGGTGGCCCTGAAGCTGAAGGAAGTGGATGGGTGGGTGCCGGACATGTCCTCGGACGTGTTCTGCCAGAAGATGCTGCTGGATCGAGGCTTCTCCAGGTCGGACACCCTCAGCATCCAGACCTTCTTGACGGGGATCTTCTTCGTCACCTTCGCCACTGTGAACACCTGCAGTAGGTTCTGGGAAATGGTAAGCGCAAAAGGACCGGATAATTCTTTCTCTGCCTTTACAGGTAGCTGCCCTATCCAGAGGGACGAAAGGAGGATCACGGTCTCCATGCGCAACCCGCACACCCCAGGCCAAGACATCTGTACCTTCCTGAGACGCTTCTGTTTGGTTGTGAAGGAACCCTCTCACATCCTGAATGGACTCGGCTTCTGGACAGGTAAGTGGTCGGTGACCGTTAGACTTCACAGGGACCTAGCGTACTCAGACGGACTTCGGCACCTGCCCCCGACATTCTCCCTGGGCAACTCCTACGGCCTCATCTATTACCCGGACATGCCGCGGAACTGCAGGAGATGCGGCAAGAACGGCCACGAGATGAAGGACTGCAAGGAGGATGCCTGCAGGATTTGTCGAGTGACGGGACACAGCTCGAAGGACTGCCCGAAGAAGACGTCCTGCAACCTGTGTGGGCTGGCGGCTCATCTGTACAAGGATTGCCCCAAGCGTGAGAGATCCTGGGCATCGGTGGTTGCGATGACCCCAGCTACGGAGGACAAGGCCCCGACGACCAGGCCTGTGAAGGTCAAGGACGCGACGACCAAGGCCCCAGCGGCCAAGGCCGAGACGACCAAGGCCAAAGCGGTCAAGGAGTCGGTGGCCAAAGCCCCAGCGACGGTCCCAGCAGCTCCGAAGCAGAAGAAAAAGTCAAAGGAGGGTAAGAGTTCTGTCACCCCTCTCTCGATCCCTCCCCCTGCCACCCCCGTCCAATCCCCCCCCACCCCGGCCACCCCTGCTGAGGATTCCACTTCCTCTTCCTCCTTCCCCTACTCCTCAGCAGGTGTCCTTTCCCCTGCCCCGGCAGCCACTCTCCCTCCCCAGACCATGGTAGCGGAGGAATTAACCTTTCCTCCACCCGCCGCTATCTATTCCGAGGAGGATTTTCCCCTTCTTGTCTCCCCAGTTCCAACCCGGGGAAAGAGGAAGGTGGAGGACAGCCCTGCTACTGAATCCTCCAAAAAGAAGATTCTGGATTTCGTAGGCGAAAAGGAGGATACCCTCCCTGAGCCAGAAGAGATGGAGCACATGGTTGAGACCCTGGTGGCCGAGCCAGAAGAGGAGGAACTGGTGGTCGCCGAGATCGAGGCCGCGCTGCTTGACCAGATGGAGGAAGAGGGCCTGCTGGTGATCCCGTCACCAGCAGTCAACACCGACGAGGGACCACCCGACCGGAGTGGTAACTAAGGTGTATTGCCTGCGCTAACTTTTTCTTTTTTCCCTACATGATGGCTAATATTAACTTATTTTCCATTAATGTCAGGAGCATCAAGGACAAGTTCAGACGTCAGACTATTTATGCCTTCCTTACTTCCCAGTTGTGTGATGTTTATATGTTGCAGGAATGTTCCCTTCCCTCCTCTAGGTCCTTCAAACATCTGGCCAGGGAGTGGTCCCACGGTCCATCCTACTGGTCCGGTGGGGGTGACTGCAAGTCTGCGGGGGTCGCAATTCTGATCAGGGGGGGCGCATTCACGCTTGAGTCCGTCCAGGAGCTCATCTGCGGCAGGGCTCTTGTTGTAGATGGCAACTGGGCGGGAGAACCTGTCAGGTTCATCAACGTGTATGCGTCCCCACTGAAGAATGAGCGTTTGGAGCTTTTCCAGACCCTGCGGCTTCAGCTTGCCACCACCAGGACCTTAGTGATGGCCGGGGATTTCAACTGCCCCATCGAGGAGGATGGTCGTAGTTCTGGCACATCTGCCAAGTTGGACATCACGTCCAAGCTGCTCATCGAGATGGTAACCGAGGCCTCTCTTCAGGACGTGGTGGGCTCCATGGGGAGAGGCTCCACGAACTATTCGTGGAGCCGACCCGATGGCTCACTCCGCTCCAGGATTGACTTTGTGTTCACCTCTCGTGCAGTCAGGCAGAGTAGGCACTCGATGGTCTCCTGCTTCTTCTCCGACCACAGAGCCATTCACTTACAAGGTGTCCTCGGCGACGGTTTTCCGTCCGGCCCCGGCTCCTGGAAGCTGAATTGTGCTCTGCTGGCTCAGGATGAAGTCGTGGAGGAGCTGAGAGCAGCCTACGCAATGTGGCAGTCCTACAAGGGTAGCTTCCAAACAGTCTCTGATTGGTGGGAATATGTTAAACTTGAGTTTCGCTGTTTCTTTCAGGCCAAGGGTCGACAACAGGCGTGTGAGAAGAGGAGGGACTTCAGAGGGCTGCAGCGCGAGCTGCGGTCGCTGCAGGACCTTCTTCACTGCGGCTGGGACGTGAGGGAGGAGCTGGAGGAGACCAAGAAGAGCCTGAAAAGGCACTTTGAGGAGGAGTCCAAGCGAATCGTCTTCCGTTCCAAAGTGGAGAATCTGGAGAAGGGTGAGAAATGTAACTCATTCTTTTTCAGGAAACTTCATGCCGGTCACACGCCCCTGAACGAGCTGCGAGACGAGACCGGAAACATGCGACGTGGGAAGGAGGACGTGATGAGGGTCGTCAGTGACTTCTACAGCGAACTCTACTCCCACAAGACTACCGACCCCGACGCTGCTGATAAGTTCCTGTCAGGTATCACTAACCATCTTGATCCTGCAGGCACGGCAGCCTTGGACAAACCTCTGATGGTGGGCGAATTGCTCTCTGCCGCTAAATCCTTTAGGACCGGCAGGACCCCGGGCAGTGATGGTCTTCCAGCGGAGCTCTATGTAGCGCTGGGAGACCTCATCTGTCCGGACCTGTTGGACCTGTACGAGGAGATGGTGGTGGAGGGTAGAATGCCTCCATCTTTGAGGGAAGGAATGGTCACGATCCTGTACAAGCGGAAGGGAGAGAGGTGCGACCTGAGGAATTGGCGTCCCATCACTCTGCTCAACGTGGACTACAAGATCCTGGCCAAGACGATGGCGACACGACTTAAGACGGTCATCGGACGGATCATCCACCCGGACCAGACCTGCGGCATCCCTGGACGTCGCATCGCAGACAGCCTCGCTCTCGTGCGGGACACGGTCGAGTACATCAAGGTCCGCCGCGCACACGCGGCCCTGGTCTCCTTGGATCAGGAGAAGGCCTTCGACCGGGTTTCCCACGAGTTCATGGGCCGAGCTCTGCACCGGTTAGGTTTGGGTAACATGTTTTGTTCGTATGTCCGTCTGATGTATTTTGATATCCACAGCTCGGTGTTGGTGAACGGCTGGAAGACTGACCCCTTCCCTGTCCTCTCTGGGATCAGACAAGGCTGCCCTCTATCACCTCTTCTTTTTGTTTGTGTTATAGAACTCTTCGCAGAGGCTATCCGGCAGAATGGAGAGATCAGAGGGATCACCGCACCGGGTCCGGGACGACACGAGGTCAAGTGCTCGCTCTACATGGACGACGTCACCGTCTTCTGCGCTGATCGTGGTTCAGTCGACGCCCTCGTCCAGACGTGTGAGAGGTTCGGCCGGGCTTCAGGGGCCAAAGTCAACTGCAGGAATTCGGAAGCCATGCTCTTCGGGGATTGGCAGCCGGCCTCCTCCGCCCCCTTCCCCTTCAACATTCAACCGGATTTCCTCAAGGTGCTGGGAGTCTGGTTCGGGAAGGAAGGAGCGGCCCTCAAGTCCTGGCAAGAACGCTTGGCCAAGGTGAAGCAACGGATCGGACTCTGGAGCCTCAGACACCTCACTTGTGAGGGTAAGGCACTCGTCCTGCGTAATGAGGTCCTGCCCGTCTTGCAGTACACGGCGCAGGCCTGGCCCCCACACGTCACTGTGTGCAGGGCCATTACCAGGACAGTGTTTCACTTTGTCTGGGGATCCAAGATGGACAGAGTCAGGCGGGCCGTCATGTACAAGGAGCCTCGCAAGGGTGGGAAGGGCGTTCCAGATATCCCCACCCTCCTGCGATCCTCTTTTGTGTGTGATTGTGTCCGCCGGACTTTGCAAGTCAAGAATGGCTCCGCGGGCAGGTCCATGTCTCGCTTCTTCCTGCTTCCTCTTTGGAGGCGACTCGGCTGGGACAAGTGGGACAGCTCCTTCCCCTACAACTGGACGACGCCATGGTTCTACGGAGACGTCGTTCGATTTGTGGGGGAGCATCAACTGGAGGGACTCAAGCCCGACTTGTGGAAGCCCAAAACTATCCACAAGCTCATCAGAGCCAAGGATGACGTGGAGAACATCACAGGACTTCACCAGGACACGCTGGAGACTGTGTGGACAAATGTGTCGTCTGACAGGCTGACCAACGGGCACAAGGACTTGTCGTGGATGGCGATTCAGGGCGGACTGCCCGTCCGGTCATTCATGCATGCCCGGAACCTGTGCAAGACCCGGTACTGCCCAAGGTGCCCCTTCGTGGAGGAAACATCTTTGCACACTTTTTGGGACTGCGGATTTGCACAGCGCCTATTGACTGCACTTGAGGACGACCTGAGGAACTCTGTCCCCAGGGCGAGCCTATCGCACCATTCTGTGCTTTACGGACTCTTCCCTGGGGTTCATACCGTCGGAGCCATCCAGGAGGCTTGGCGCCTTATGAACTGCTTCAAGGATGCCGTTTGGGTGGCCAGGAACCGGCTCATCTTGAGGAGGGAGAGGATGTCCATCCAGGACTGCCGCAGGCTGATCCACAGCCTGCTCAGAGACTATTCCATCATGGACGGTCCGGAGGACGAGGATGAGGACTAACCCCTCCTCCCCCTCTCCCCTTATGTGTCTTGTCTTTCAATAAAGCTTCGGGCCTGTGATTTTCCCCTTCCCATCCCCTTTTTCCAAATCCCCATCCCTTATCACGGTTCGTCGTACTGTATTGATTGACATGCTTTTTCTTTCAGATTGAGTGTTTTGTGTAGCATAGGGGTGTGATGTGTCTAGTTAGTGCGTCGTATCCTCATGCTATGTAAATATGATGTAGAATTCTGTGTGTACTGGGCTGCGGCACTGTACACTGTCTGTTAACTTATTTTTTGTGCTAATAAAAGATATATTCAATCAAAAAAATCTGTTCTTATCAGTTTAATATCTGATACGTCCCCTATCTGGGGACCATATATTAAATGGATTTTTAGAACAGGGAGATGGAAAAAGAGCTTGCTCTGTCCACTCCACGCATTGACCTGGTATTGCAGTATCTCCAGGACCGGTGCACCCCTTCTTTAATGCAGTTTCTAAAATCAGAAAGAATTGAATTCAATGCTTTTTGTTCATTTTGCTTGTTTGTCGGATTTTGGGATGGACTCTTTGGCTTTGCTTTTCTTCTCCTCATTGGATTTTTCATGTTAAAAGTTGCAGAAGCCAGATGACAAGCTCATTTTGGTTCAACTTCAGCAACTGTGCATTGCATTGCCATGTAATGTAATGTAATGCAATGCTATCTATCTAGCTCTCCCTCTATACTTCCTTTTGGATAAACAGACATATTAGGCAAGCATTTTGGAGCTTTCACCTAAATAACTACAGGTGGTGAGATAAGCTGCACAATATAATTGACCTTTCAGTATTGTTGCACACACACCATCTATTTAGCAAATGCCCTTGTTATCAACAGCAGCCTTTTAAACTCACCTGAGCTAACAGGTATGTGAGCTGGTTACTCTGCTGCGCTTAAAATTTCTTTTTTGGTTTGCTACAATGCCTTTTCTGAAACGTTGTCTCCCTCTGCTGGAACACTGACTTCTTTCATTTAATGCCTGCAGACTATAAAAGAGAAACCAACCCAAAAAGTTTGGTTGATTAGTCTGTGGCATTCTTTTAAACTGTTGCTTATGGCGGTCTCTGTGAGCTTCTCAGTGACATTCAGCCATCCAGGTATCCCGCCTGCAGTAGACGGAATGTGGCAATGGAACGCTGGCTGCGCGTGTCATAATAGGCTCTGAGCCTTTATATACCTGCGCACAGCAGCAGCCACCTTCAGTCTGCTGCTGGACAGCCAGCAGCAGCAGGAGAGGTAATTAATCAGCAACCCTCCTGCTAAGGGTAGACAGCTGCTCGTTCCACCCCCCCCCCCCGCCTTAATTGGTTCTCCTCCCTTCCAACGGTGTTGAGGCGTGTGGGAACAGCCGGGGGTTGAGGGTACTGTGCTAAAAGAGGTGGAGTTATGCAGATCTAAAACGCGTGGATTGCAGCAGCAGCAAGCCGAAAAGTGCAGGCATGTGAGGGATCTAGAGGTTGACAGCATGTCTTCTTAACGGGAGTCCAGGTGGCCATCTCCACAAATGGACTTTTCAGAATCCTTGGGTGGCACCGTAGTCGGAAACCAATTCTGGTTATCGCTTCTCGGCCTTTTGGCTAAGATCAAGTGTAGTATCGGGAAGGGCGTTCCAGATATCCCCACCCTCCTGCGATCCTTTTTTGTGTGTGATTGTGTCCGCCGGACTTTGCAAGTCAAGAATGGCTCCGCGGGCAGGTCCATGTCTCGCTTCTTCCTGCTTCCTTTTTGGAGGCGACTCGGCTGGGACAAGTGGGACAGCTCCTTCCCCTACAACTGGACGACGCCATGGTTCTACGGAGACGTCGTTCGATTTGTGGGGGAACATCAACTGGAGGGACTCAAGCCCGACTTGTGGAAGCCCAAAACTATCCACAAGCTCATCAGAGCCAAGGATGACGTGGAGAACATCACAGGACTTCACCAGGACACGCTGGAGACTGTGTGGACAAATGTGTCGTCTGACAGGCTGACCAACGGGCACAAGGACTTGTCGTGGATGGCGATTCAGGGCGGACTGCCCGTCCGGTCATTCATGCATGCCCGGAACCTGTGCAAGACCAGGTACTGCCCAAGGTGCCCCTTCGTGGAGGAAACATCTTTGCACACTTTTTGGGACTGCGGATTTACACAGCGCCTGTTGACTGCCCTTGAGGACGACCTGAGGAACTCTGTCCCCAGGGCGAGCCTATCGCACCATTCTGTGCTTTACGGACTCTTCCCTGGGGTTCATACCGTCGGAGCCATCCAGGAGGCTTGGCGCCTTATGAACTGCTTCAAGGATGCCGTTTGGGTCGCCAGGAACCGGCTCATCTTGAGGAGGGAGAGGATGTCCATCCAGGACTGCCGCAGGCTGATCCACAGCCTGCTCAGAGACTATTCCATCGTGGACGGTCCGGAGGACGAGGATGAGGACTAAACCCCTCCTCCCCCTCTCCCCTTATGTGTCTTGTCTTTCAATAAACCTTCGGGCCTGTGATTTTCCCCTCCCCATCCCCTTTTTCCCAATCCCCATCCCTTATCACGGTTCGTCGTACTGTATTGATTGACATGCTTTTTCTTTCAGATTGAGTGTTTTGTGTAGCATAGGGGTGTGATGTGTCTAGTTAGTGCGTCGTATCCTCATGCTATGTAAATATGATGTAGAATTCTGTGTGTACTGGGCTGCGGCACTGTACACTGTCTGTTAACTTATTTTTTGTGCTAATAAAAGATATATTCAATCAAAAAATCTGTTCTTATCAGTTTAATATCTGATACGTCCCCTATCTGGGGACCATATATTAAATGGATTTTTAGAACAGGGAGATGGAAAAAGAGCTTGCTCTGTCCACTCCACGCATTGACCTGGTATTGCAGTATCTCCAGGACCGGTGCACCCCTTCTTTAATGCAGTTTCTAAAATCAGAAAGAATTGAATTCAATGCTTTTTGTTCATTTTGCTTGTTTGTCGGATTTTGGGATGGACTCTTTGGCTTTGCTTTTCTTCTCCTCATTGGATTTTTCATGTTAAAAGTTGCAGAAGCCAGATGACAAGCTCATTTTGGTTCAACTTCAGCAACTGTGCATTGCATTGCCATGTAATGTAATGTAATGCAATGCTATCTATCTAGCTCTCCCTCTATACTTCCTTTTGGATAAACAGACATATTAGGCAAGCATTTTGGAGCTTTCACCTAAATAACTACAGGTGGTGAGATAAGCTGCACAATATAATTGACCTTTCAGTATATTGTTGCACACACACCATCTATTTAGCAAATGCCCTTGTTATCAACAGCAGCCTTTTAAACTCACCTGAGCTAACAGGTATGTGAGCTGGTTACTCTGCTGCGCTTAAAATTTATTTTTTGGTTTGCTACAATGCCTTTTCTGAAACGTTGTCTCCCTCTGCTGGAACACTGACTTCTTTCATTTAATGCCTGCAGACTATAAAAGAGAAACCAACCCAAAAAGTTTGGTTGATTAGTCTGTGGCATTCTTTTAAACTGTTGCTTATGGCGGTCTCTGTGAGCTTCTCAGTGACATTCAGCCATCCAGGTATCCCGCCTGCAGTAGACGGAATGTGGCAATGGAACGCTGGCTGCGCGTGTCATAATAGGCTCTGAGCGTTTATATACCTGCGCACAGCAGCAGCCACCTTCAGTCTGCTGCTGGACAGCCAGCAGCAGCAGCAGCAGGAGAGGTAATTAATCAGCAACCCTCCTGCTAAGGGTAGACAGCTGCTCGTTCCACCCCCCCCCCGCCTTAATTGGTTCTCCTCCCTTCCAACGGTGTTGAGGCGTGTGGGAACAGCCGGGGGTTGAGGGTACTGTGCTAAAAGAGGTGGAGTTATGCAGATCTAAAACGCGTGGATTGCAGCAGCAGCAAGCCGAAAAGTGCAGGCATGTGAGGGATCTAGAGGTTGACAGCATGTCTTCTTAACGGGAGTCCAGGTGGCCATCTCCACAAATGGACTTTTCAGAATCCTTGGGTGGCACCGTAGTCGGAAACCAATTCTGGTTATCGCTTCTCGGCCTTTTGGCTAAGATCAAGTGTAGTATCTTTCGAAAAGGCGGTTTTGGATGTTGGCCGCCCTAGTAGATTGATACATTATGCACACTGGGGTTTAGGCGCTTGTTAGTACGCCAGGTGGCTAATATATTCATCTGGTGGAAAGCATGGCCCCCCAGGATCGACGCCATTGGGCCGGGGAAGATCGAAAGCCCGAAGTGTGAAGTGCCCCAGGAGTGGTGACCCTGGGGTGCCTTAACTCACTGGGATTGGGAACCCCACTTGAGTTTATGGCACATTTGCACAAGCACTTCAAATTTTCTTTCTTCGCACACACCCTTATTCCGGGCCTTCTGTCCTTAGGATGGGGAATTTTTCAATTCCCGGTCGAAGGTCCGGGCAGTATTATACTGTGAAACCTTCACTATTTATTTAATTTCTTTGTCACTGTGTGTCCACTTATTCACGTGTGTCACGTCCTACTAGGATTTTGTCGGGATGCGGTTCCCTTACGGGTTCCTCTCTTGGCAGGTCTAGGGGGGGAGTGTGTGGCCATCAGGTTCCGCTCCCCCCTGAACCCCCCTGGCTCTCCTCTTTCGGGAGGAGAGCGTTGTTGGCTCCCCTCTTCCGGGAGGGGAGCACAGTTTTTGGCTCCCAGTGCCTTGCTCGGGTGAGAACTCGGGCAGGTGCTGGGGGTAAGATTGGGTCGCCTCTGGCTTCGGCTGGAGGTGGCTTTTTGTCCCTGTTCCTCGCTGTGGCCTTTTAGCTCGGAGGGACGGGGAATGGTTTGGGGGACCCTTCTCCTTTTGGAGAGGGTTTCAAGAAGACCAGCATCCTAGTGCACTTTTTTTGTGGCACTTGTCACTTTTTTAAGCGCACTCGGGTTTTGTACACGAATTCGGGCTTTCAAAAAAAAAAAAAAAAAAAAATCTGTTCTTATCAGTTTAATATCTGATACGTCCCCTATCTGGGGACCATATATTAAATGGATTTTTAGAACAGGGAGATGGAAAAAGAGCTTGCTCTGTCCACTCCACGCATTGACCTGGTATTGCAGTATCTCCAGGACCGGTGCACCCCTTCTTTAATGCAGTTTCTAAAATCAGAAAGAATTGAATTCAATGCTTTTTGTTCATTTTGCTTGTTTGTCGGATTTTGGGATGGACTCTTTGGCTTTGCTTTTCTTCTCCTCATTGGATTTTTCATGTTAAAAGTTGCAGAAGCCAGATGACAAGCTCATTTTGGTTCAACTTCAGCAACTGTGCATTGCATTGCCATGTAATGTAATGTAATGCAATGCTATCTATCTAGCTCTCCCTCTATACTTCCTTTTGGATAAACAGACATATTAGGCAAGCATTTTGGAGCTTTCACCTAAATAACTACAGGTGGTGAGATAAGCTGCACAATATAATTGACCTTTCAGTATATTGTTGCACACACACCATCTATTTAGCAAATGCCCTTGTTATCAACAGCAGCCTTTTAAACTCACCTGAGCTAACAGGTATGTGAGCTGGTTACTCTGCTGCGCTTAAAATTTATTTTTTGGTTTGCTACAATGCCTTTTCTGAAACGTTGTCTCCCTCTGCTGGAACACTGACTTCTTTCATTTAATGCCTGCAGACTATAAAAGAGAAACCAACCCAAAAAGTTTGGTTGATTAGTCTGTGGCATTCTTTTAAACTGTTGCTTATGGCGGTCTCTGTGAGCTTCTCAGTGACATTCAGCCATCCAGGTATCCCGCCTGCAGTAGACGGAATGTGGCAATGGAACGCTGGCTGCGCGTGTCATAATAGGCTCTGAGCCTTTATATACCTGCGCACAGCAGCAGCCACCTTCAGTCTGCTGCTGGACAGCCAGCAGCAGCAGCAGCAGGAGAGGTAATTAATCAGCAACCCTCCTGCTAAGGGTAGACAGCTGCTCGTTCCACCCCCCCCCGCCTTAATTGGTTCTCCTCCCTTCCAACGGTGTTGAGGCGGGTGGGAACAGCCGGGGGTTGAGGGTACTGTGCTAAAAGAGGTGGAGTTATGCAGATCTAAAACGCGTGGATTGCAGCAGCAGCAAGCCGAAAAGTGCAGGCATGTGAGGGATCTAGAGGTTGACAGCATGTCTTCTTAACGGGAGTCCAGGTGGCCATCTCCACAAATGGACTTTTCAGAATCCTTGGGTGGCACCGTAGTCGGAAACCAATTCTGGTTATCGCTTCTCGGCCTTTTGGCTAAGATCAAGTGTAGTATCTGTTCTTATCAGTTTAATATCTGATACGTCCCCTATCTGGGGACCATATATTAAATGGATTTTTAGAACAGGGAGATGGAAAAAGAGCTTGCTCTGTCCACTCCACGCATTGACCTGGTATTGCAGTATCTCCAGGACCGGTGCACCCCTTCTTTAATGCAGTTTCTAAAATCAGAAAGAATTGAATTCAATGCTTTTTGTTCATTTTGCTTGTTTGTCGGATTTTGGGATGGACTCTTTGGCTTTGCTTTTCTTCTCCTCATTGGATTTTTCATGTTAAAAGTTGCAGAAGCCAGATGACAAGCTCATTTTGGTTCAACTTCAGCAACTGTGCATTGCATTGCCATGTAATGTAATGTAATGCAATGCTATCTATCTAGCTCTCCCTCTATACTTCCTTTTGGATAAACAGACATATTAGGCAAGCATTTTGGAGCTTTCACCTAAATAACTACAGGTGGTGAGATAAGCTGCACAATATAATTGACCTTTCAGTATATTGTTGCACACACACCATCTATTTAGCAAATGCCCTTGTTATCAACAGCAGCCTTTTAAACTCACCTGAGCTAACAGGTATGTGAGCTGGTTACTCTGCTGCGCTTAAAATTTATTTTTTGGTTTGCTACAATGCCTTTTCTGAAACGTTGTCTCCCTCTGCTGGAACACTGACTTCTTTCATTTAATGCCTGCAGACTATAAAAGAGAAACCAACCCAAAAAGTTTGGTTGATTAGTCTGTGGCATTCTTTTAAACTGTTGCTTATGGCGGTCTCTGTGAGCTTCTCAGTGACATTCAGCCATCCAGGTATCCCGCCTGCAGTAGACGGAATGTGGCAATGGAACGCTGGCTGCGCGTGTCATAATAGGCTCTGAGCCTTTATATACCTGCGCACAGCAGCAGCCACCTTCAGTCTGCTGCTGGACAGCCAGCAGCAGCAGGAGAGGTAATTAATCAGCAACCCTCCTGCTAAGGGTAGACAGCTGCTCGTTCCACCCCCCCCCGCCTTAATTGGTTCTCCTCCCTTCCAACGGTGTTGAGGCGGGTGGGAACAGCCGGGGGTTGAGGGTACTGTGCTAAAAGAGGTGGAGTTATGCAGATCTAAAACGCGTGGATTGCAGCAGCAGCAAGCCGAAAAGTGCAGGCATGTGAGGGATCTAGAGGTTGACAGCATGTCTTCTTAACGGGAGTCCAGGTGGCCATCTCCACAAATGGACTTTTCAGAATCCTTGGGTGGCACCGTAGTCGGAAACCAATTCTGGTTATCGCTTCTCGGCCTTTTGGCTAAGATCAAGTGTAGTATCTGTTCTTATCAGTTTAATATCTGATACGTCCCCTATCTGGGGACCATATATTAAATGGATTTTTAGAACAGGGAGATGGAAAAAGAGCTTGCTCTGTCCACTCCACGCATTGACCTGGTATTGCAGTATCTCCAGGACCGGTGCACCCCTTCTTTAATGCAGTTTCTAAAATCAGAAAGAATTGAATTCAATGCTTTTTGTTCATTTTGCTTGTTTGTCGGATTTTGGGATGGACTCTTTGGCTTTGCTTTTCTTCTCCTCATTGGATTTTTCATGTTAAAAGTTGCAGAAGCCAGATGACAAGCTCATTTTGGTTCAACTTCAGCAACTGTGCATTGCATTGCCATGTAATGTAATGTAATGCAATGCTATCTATCTAGCTCTCCCTCTATACTTCCTTTTGGATAAACAGACATATTAGGCAAGCATATTGGAGCTTTCACCTAAATAACTACAGGTGGTGAGATAAGCTGCACAATATAATTGACCTTTCAGTATATTGTTGCACACACACCATCTATTTAGCAAATGCCCTTGTTATCAACAGCAGCCTTTTAAACTCACCTGAGCTAACAGGTATGTGAGCTGGTTGCTCTGCTGCGCTTAAAATTTCTTTTTTGGTTTGCTACAATGCCTTTTCTGAAACGTTGTCTCCCTCTGCTGGAACACTGACTTCTTTCATTTAATGCCTGCAGACTATAAAAGAGAAACCAACCCAAAAAGTTTGGTTGATTAGTCTGTGGCATTCTTTTAAACTGTTGCTTATGGCGGTCTCTGTGAGCTTCTCAGTGACATTCAGCCATCCAGGTATCCCGCCTGCAGTAGACGGAATGTGGCAATGGAACGCTGGCTGCGCGTGTCATAATAGGCTCTGAGCCTTTATATACCTGCGCACAGCAGCAGCCACCTTCAGTCTGCTGCTGGACAGCCAGCAGCAGCAGCAGCAGGAGAGGTAATTAATCAGCAACCCTCCTGCTAAGGGTAGACAGCTGCTCGTTCCACCCCCCCCCCCGCCTTAATTGGTTCTCCTCCCTTCCAACGGTGTTGAGGCGGGTGGGAACAGCCGGGGGTTGAGGGTACTGTGCTAAAAGAGGTGGAGTTATGCAGATCTAAAACGCGTGGATTGCAGCAGCAGCAAGCCGAAAAGTGCAGGCATGTGAGGGATCTAGAGGTTGACAGCATGTCTTCTTAACGGGAGTCCAGGTGGCCATCTCCACAAATGGACTTTTCAGAATCCTTGGGTGGCACCGTAGTCGGAAACCAATTCTGGTTATCGCTTCTCGGCCTTTTGGCTAAGATCAAGTGTAGTATCTGTTCTTATCAGTTTAATATCTGATACGTCCCCTATCTGGGGACCATATATTAAATGGATTTTTAGAACAGGGAGATGGAAAAAGAGCTTGCTCTGTCCACTCCACGCATTGACCTGGTATTGCAGTATCTCCAGGACCGGTGCACCCCTTCTTTAATGCAGTTTCTAAAATCAGAAAGAATTGAATTCAATGCTTTTTGTTCATTTTGCTTGTTTGTCGGATTTTGGGATGGACTCTTTGGCTTTGCTTTTCTTCTCCTCATTGGATTTTTCATGTTAAAAGTTGCAGAAGCCAGATGACAAGCTCATTTTGGTTCAACTTCAGCAACTGTGCATTGCATTGCCATGTAATGTAATGTAATGCAATGCTATCTATCTAGCTCTCCCTCTATACTTCCTTTTGGATAAACAGACATATTAGGCAAGCATTTTGGAGCTTTCACCTAAATAACTACAGGTGGTGAGATAAGCTGCACAATATAATTGACCTTTCAGTATATTGTTGCACACACACCATCTATTTAGCAAATGCCCTTGTTATCAACAGCAGCCTTTTAAACTCACCTGAGCTAACAGGTATGTGAGCTGGTTACTCTGCTGCGCTTAAAATTTCTTTTTTGGTTTGCTACAATGCCTTTTCTGAAACGTTGTATCCCTCTGCTGGAACACTGACTTCTTTCATTTAATGCCTGCAGACTATAAAAGAGAAACCAACCCAAAAAGTTTGGTTGATTAGTCTGTGGCATTCTTTTAAACTGTTGCTTATGGCGGTCTCTGTGAGCTTCTCAGTGACATTCAGCCATCCAGGTATCCCGCCTGCAGTAGACGGAATGTGGCAATGGAACGCTGGCTGCGCGTGTCATAATAGGCTATGAGCCTTTATATACCTGCGCACAGCAGCAGCCACCTTCAGTCTGCTGCTGGACAGCCAGCAGCAGCAGCAGCAGGAGAGGTAATTAATCAGCAACCCTCCTGCTACGGGTAGACAGCTGCTCGTTCCACCCCCCCCCCTGCCTTAATTGGCTCTCCTCCCTTCCAACGGTGTTGAGGTGGGTGGGAACAGCCGGGGGTTGAGGGTACTGTGCTAAAAGAGGTGGAGTTATGCAGATCTAAAACGCGTGGATTGCAGCAGCAGCAAGCCGAAAAGTGCAGGCATGTGAGGGATCTAGAGGTTGACAGCATGTCTTCTTAACGGGAGTCCAGGTGGCCATCTCCACAAATGGACTTTTCAGAATCCTTGGGTGGCACCGTAGTCGGAAACCAATTCTGGTTATCGCTTCTCGGCCTTTTGGCTAAGATCAAGTGTAGTATCTTTCGAAAAGGCTGTTTTGGATGTTGGCCGCCCTAGTAGATTGATACATTATGCACACTGGGGTTTAGGCGCTTGTTAGTACGCCAGGTGGCTAATATAGTCATCTGGTGGAAAGCATGGCCCCCCAGGATCGACGCCATTGGGCCGGGGAAGATCGAAAGCCCGAAGTGTGAAGTGCCCCAGGAGTGGTGACCCTGGGGTGCCTTAACTCACTGGGATTGGGAACCCCACTTGAGTTTATGGCACATTTGCACAAGCACTTCAAATTTTCTTTCTTCGCACACACCCTTATTCCGGGCCTTCTGGCCTTAGGATGGGGAATTTTTCAATTCCCGGTCGAAGGTCCGGGCAGTATTATACTGTGAAACCTTCACTATTTATTTAATTTCTTTGTCACTGTGTGTCCACTTATTCACGTGTGTCACGTCCTACTAGGATTTTGTCGGGATGCGGTTCCCTTACGGGTTCCTCTCTTGGCAGGTCTAGGGGGGGAGTGTGTGGCCATCAGGTTCCGCTCCCCCCTGAACCCCCCTGGCTCTCCTCTTTCGGGAGGAGAGCGTTGTTGGCTCCCCTCCTCCGGGAGGGGAGCACAGTCTTTGGCTCCCAGTGCCTTGCTCGGGTGAGAACTCGGGCAGGTGCTGGGGGTAAGATTGGGTCGCCTCTGGCTTCGGCTGGAGGTGGCTTTTTGTCCCTGTTCCTCGCTGTGGCCTTTTGGCTCGGAGGGACGGGGAATGGTTTGGGGGACCCTTCTCCTTTTGGAGAGGGTTTCAAGAAGACCAGCATCCTAGTGCACTTTTTTTTGTGGCACTTGTCACTTTTTTAAGCGCACTCGGGTTTTGTACACGAATTCGGGCTTTCGATAAAAAAAAATCAAAAAAAAAAATCTCTTCTTATCAGTTTAATATCTGATACGTCCCCTATCTGGGGACCATATATTAAATGGATTTTTAGAACAGGGAGATGGAAAAAGAGCTTGCTCTGTCCACTCCACGCATTGACCTGGTATTGCAGTATCTCCAGGACCGGTGCACCCCTTCTTTAATGCAGTTTCTAAAATCAGAAAGAATTGAATTCAATGCTTTTTGTTCATTTTGCTTGTTTGTCGGATTTTGGGATGGACTCTTTGGCTTTGCTTTTCTTCTCCTCATTGGATTTTTCATGTTAAAAGTTGCAGAAGCCAGATGACAAGCTCATTTTGGTTCAACTTCAGCAACTGTGCATTGCATTGCCATGTAATGTAATGTAATGCAATGCTATCTATCTAGCTCTCCCTCTATACTTCCTTTTGGATAAACAGACATATTAGGCAAGCATTTTGGAGCTTTCACCTAAATAACTACAGGTGGTGAGATAAGCTGCACAATATAATTGACCTTTCAGTATATTGTTGCACACACACCATCTATTTAGCAAATGCCCTTGTTATCAACAGCAGCCTTTTAAACTCACCTGAGCTAACAGGTATGTGAGCTGGTTACTCTGCTGCGCTTAAAATTTCTTTTTTGGTTTGCTACAATGCCTTTTCTGAAACGTTGTCTCCCTCTGCTGGAACACTGACTTCTTTCATTTAATGCCTGCAGACTATAAAAGAGAAACCAACCCAAAAAGTTTGGTTGATTAGTCTGTGGCATTCTTTTAAACTGTTGCTTATGGCGGTCTCTGTGAGCTTCTCAGTGACATTCAGCCATCCAGGTATCCCGCCTGCAGTAGACGGAATGTGGCAATGGAACGCTGGCTGCGCGTGTCATAATAGGCTCTGAGCCTTTATATACCTGCGCACAGCAGCAGCCACCTTCAGTCTGCTGCTGGACAGCCAGCAGCAGCAGCAGCAGGAGAGGTAATTAATCAGCAACCCTCCTGCTAAGGGTAGACAGCTGCTCGTTCCACCCCCCCCCCCGCCTTAATTGGTTCTCCTCCCTTCCAACGGTGTTGAGGCGGGTGGGAACAGCCGGGGGTTGAGGGTACTGTGCTAAAAGAGGTGGAGTTATGCAGATCTAAAACGCGTGGATTGCAGCAGCAGCAAGCCGAAAAGTGCAGGCATGTGAGGGATCTAGAGGTTGACAGCATGTCTTCTTAACGGGAGTCCAGGTGGCCATCTCCACAAATGGACTTTTCAGAATCCTTGGGTGGCACCGTAGTCGGAAACCAATTCTGGTTATCGCTTCTCGGCCTTTTGGCTAAGATCAAGTGTAGTATCTGTTCTTATCAGTTTAATATCTGATACGTCCCCTATCTGGGGACCATATATTAAATGGATTTTTAGAACAGGGAGATGGAAAAAGAGCTTGCTCTGTCCACTCCACGCATTGACCTGGTATTGCAGTATCTCCAGGACCGGTGCACCCCTTCTTTAATGCAGTTTCTAAAATCAGAAAGAATTGAATTCAATGCTTTTTGTTCATTTTGCTTGTTTGTCGGATTTTGGGATGGACTCTTTGGCTTTGCTTTTCTTCTCCTCATTGGATTTTTCATGTTAAAAGTTGCAGAAGCCAGATGACAAGCTCATTTTGGTTCAACTTCAGCAACTGTGCATTGCATTGCCATGTAATGTAATGTAATGCAATGCTATCTATCTAGCTCTCCCTCTATACTTCCTTTTGGATAAACAGACATATTAGGCAAGCATTTTGGAGCTTTCACCTAAATAACTACAGGTGGTGAGATAAGCTGCACAATATAATTGACCTTTCAGTATATTGTTGCACACACACCATCTATTTAGCAAATGCCCTTGTTATCAACAGCAGCCTTTTAAACTCACCTGAGCTAACAGGTATGTGAGCTGGTTACTCTGCTGCGCTTAAAATTTCTTTTTTGGTTTGCTACAATGCCTTTTCTGAAACGTTGTCTCCCTCTGCTGGAACACTGACTTCTTTCATTTAATGCCTGCAGACTATAAAAGAGAAACCAACCCAAAAAGTTTGGTTGATTAGTCTGTGGCATTCTTTTAAACTGTTGCTTATGGCGGTCTCTGTGAGCTTCTCAGTGACATTCAGCCATCCAGGTATCCCGCCTGCAGTAGACGGAATGTGGCAATGGAACGCTGGCTGCGCGTGTCATAATAGGCTCTGAGCCTTTATATACCTGCGCACAGCAGCAGCCACCTTCAGTCTGCTGCTGGACAGCCAGCAGCAGCAGCAGCAGGAGAGGTAATTAATCAGCAACCCTCCTGCTAAGGGTAGACAGCTGCTCGTTCCACCCCCCCCCCCCGCCTTAATTGGTTCTCCTCCCTTCCAACGGTGTTGAGGCGGGTGGGAACAGCCGGGGGTTGAGGGTACTGTGCTAAAAGAGGTGGAGTTATGCAGATCTAAAACGCGTGGATTGCAGCAGCAGCAAGCCGAAAAGTGCAGGCATGTGAGGGATCTAGAGGTTGACAGCATGTCTTCTTAACGGGAGTCCAGGTGGCCATCTCCACAAATGGACTTTTCAGAATCCTTGGGTGGCACCGTAGTCGGAAACCAATTCTGGTTATCGCTTCTCGGCCTTTTGGCTAAGATCAAGTGTAGTATCTGTTCTTATCAGTTTAATATCTGATACGTCCCCTATCTGGGGACCATATATTAAAATGGATTTTTAGAACAGGGAGATGGAAAAAGAGCTTGCTCTGTCCACTCCACACATTGACCTGGTATTGCAGTATCTCCAGGACCGGTGCACCCCTTCTTTAATGCAGTTTCTAAAATCAGAAAGAATTGAATTCAATGCTTTTTGTTCATTTTGCTTGTTTGTCGGATTTTGGGATGGACTCTTTGGCTTTGCTTTTCTTCTCCTCATTGGATTTTTCATGTTAAAAGTTGCAGAAGCCAGATGACAAGCTCATTTTGGTTCAACTTCAGCAACTGTGCATTGCATTGCCATGTAATGTAATGTAATGCAATGCTATCTATCTAGCTCTCCCTCTATACTTCCTTTTGGATAAACAGACATATTAGGCAAGCATTTTGGAGCTTTCACCTAAATAACTACAGGTGGTGAGATAAGCTGCACAATATAATTGACCTTTCAGTATATTGTTGCACACACACCATCTATTTAGCAAATGCCCTTGTTATCAACAGCAGCCTTTTAAACTCACCTGAGCTAACAGGTATGTGAGCTGGTTACTCTGCTGCGCTTAAAATTTCTTTTTTGGTTTGCTACAATGCCTTTTCTGAAACGTTGTCTCCCTCTGCTGGAACACTGACTTCTTTCATTTAATGCCTGCAGACTATAAAAGAGAAACCAACCCAAAAAGTTTGGTTGATTAGTCTGTGGCATTCTTTTAAACTGTTGCTTATGGCGGTCTCTGTGAGCTTCTCAGTGACATTCAGCCATCCAGGTATCCCGCCTGCAGTAGACGGAATGTGGCAATGGAACGCTGGCTGCGCGTGTCATAATAGGCTCTGAGCCTTTATATACCTGCGCACAGCAGCAGCCACCTTCAGTCTGCTGCTGGACAGCCAGCAGCAGCAGCAGCAGGAGAGGTAATTAATCAGCAACCCTCCTGCTAAGGGTAGACAGCTGCTCGTTCCACCCCCCCCCCGCCTTAATTGGTTCTCCTCCCTTCCAACGGTGTTGAGGCGGGTGGGAACAGCCGGGGGTTGAGGGTACTGTGCTAAAAGAGGTGGAGTTATGCAGATCTAAAACGCGTGGATTGCAGCAGCAGCAAGCCGAAAAGTGCAGGCATGTGAGGGATCTAGAGGTTGACAGCATGTCTTCTTAACGGGAGTCCAGGTGGCCATCTCCACAAATGGACTTTTCAGAATCCTTGGGTGGCACCGTAGTCGGAAACCAATTCTGGTTATCGCTTCTCGGCCTTTTGGCTAAGATCAAGTGTAGTATCTGTTCTTATCAGTTTAATATCTGATACGTCCCCTATCTGGGGACCATATATTAAATGGATTTTTAGAACAGGGAGATGGAAAAAGAGCTTGCTCTGTCCACTCCACGCATTGACCTGGTATTGCAGTATCTCCAGGACCGGTGCACCCCTTCTTTAATGCAGTTTCTAAAATCAGAAAGAATTGAATTCAATGCTTTTTGTTCATTTTGCTTGTTTGTCGGATTTTGGGATGGACTCTTTGGCTTTGCTTTTCTTCTCCTCATTGGATTTTTCATGTTAAAAGTTGCAGAAGCCAGATGACAAGCTCATTTTGGTTCAACTTCAGCAACTGTGCATTGCATTGCCATGTAATGTAATGTAATGCAATGCTATCTATCTAGCTCTCCCTCTATACTTCCTTTTGGATAAACAGACATATTAGGCAAGCATTTTGGAGCTTTCACCTAAATAACTACAGGTGGTGAGATAAGCTGCACAATATAATTGACCTTTCAGTATATTGTTGCACACACACCATCTATTTAGCAAATGCCCTTGTTATCAACAGCAGCCTTTTAAACTCACCTGAGCTAACAGGTATGTGAGCTGGTTACTCTGCTGCGCTTAAAATTTCTTTTTTGGTTTGCTACAATGCCTTTTCTGAAACGTTGTCTCCCTCTGCTGGAACACTGACTTCTTTCATTTAATGCCTGCAGACTATAAAAGAGAAACCAACCCAAAAAGTTTGGTTGATTAGTCTGTGGCATTCTTTTAAACTGTTGCTTATGGCGGTCTCTGTGAGCTTCTCAGTGACATTCAGCCATCCAGGTATCCCGCCTGCAGTAGACGGAATGTGGCAATGGAACGCTGGCTGCGCGTGTCATAATAGGCTCTGAGCCTTTATATACCTGCGCACAGCAGCAGCCACCTTCAGTCTGCTACTGGACAGCCAGCAGCAGCAGCAGCAGGAGAGGTAATTAATCAGCAACCCTCCTGCTAAGGGTAGACAGCTGCTCGTTCCACCCCCCCCCGCCTTAATTGGTTCTCCTCCCTTCCAACGGTGTTGAGGCGGGTGGGAACAGCCGGGGGTTAAGGGTACTGTGCTAAAAGAGGTGGAGTTATGCAGATCTAAAACGCGTGGATTGCAGCAGCAGCAAGCCGAAAAGTGCAGGCATGTGAGGGATCTAGAGGTTGACAGCATGTCTTCTTAACGGGAGTCCAGGTGGCCATCTCCACAAATGGACTTTTCAGAATCCTTGGGTGGCACCGTAGTCGGAAACCAATTCTGGTTATCGCTTCTCGGCCTTTTGGCTAAGATCAAGTGTAGTATCTGTTCTTATCAGTTTAATATCTGATACGTCCCCTATCTGGGGACCATATATTAAATGGATTTTTAGAACAGGGAGATGGAAAAAGAGCTTGCTCTGTCCACTCCACGCATTGACCTGGTATTGCAGTATCTCCAGGACCGGTGCACCCCTTCTTTAATGCAGTTTCTAAAATCAGAAAGAATTGAATTCAATGCTTTTTGTTCATTTTGCTTGTTTGTCGGATTTTGGGATGGACTCTTTGGCTTTGCTTTTCTTCTCCTCATTGGATTTTTCATGTTAAAAGTTGCAGAAGCCAGATGACAAGCTCATTTTGGTTCAACTTCAGCAACTGTGCATTGCATTGCCATGTAATGTAATGTAATGCAATGCTATCTATCTAGCTCTCCCTCTATACTTCCTTTTGGATAAACAGACATATTAGGCAAGCATTTTGGAGCTTTCACCTAAATAACTACAGGTGGTGAGATAAGCTGCACAATATAATTGACCTTTCAGTATATTGTTGCACACACACCATCTATTTAGCAAATGCCCTTGTTATCAACAGCAGCCTTTTAAACTCACCTGAGCTAACAGGTATGTGAGCTGGTTACTCTGCTGCGCTTAAAATTTCTTTTTTGGTTTGCTACAATGCCTTTTCTGAAACATTGTCTCCCTCTGCTGGAACACTGACTTCTTTCATTTAATGCCTGCAGACTATAAAAGAGAAACCAACCCAAAAAGTTTGGTTGATTAGTCTGTGGCATTCTTTTAAACTGTTGCTTATGGCGGTCTCTGTGAGCTTCTCAGTGACATTCAGCCATCCAGGTATCCCGCCTGCAGTAGACGGAATGTGGCAATGGAACGCTGGCTGCGTGTGTCATAATAGGCTCTGAGTCTTTATATACCTGCGCACAGCAGCAGCCACCTTCAGTCTGCTGCTGGACAGCCAGCAGCAGCAGCAGCAGGAGAGGTAATTAATCAGCAACCCTCCTGCTAAGGGTAGACAGCTGCTCGTTCCCCCCCCCCCCCCGCCTTAATTGGTTCTCCTCCC
Organism: Phyllobates terribilis; assembly: GCF_046119375.1. Taxonomy (NCBI): domain Eukaryota; kingdom Metazoa; phylum Chordata; class Amphibia; order Anura; family Dendrobatidae; genus Phyllobates; species Phyllobates terribilis. Next base: position 6,849,628 of record NW_027362800.1, on the reverse strand, counting down.
TTCCAACGGTGTTGAGGCGGGTGGGAACAGCCGGGGGTTGAGGGTACTGTGCTAAAAGAGGTGGAGTTATGCAGATCTAAAACGCGTGGATTGCAGCAGCAGCAAGCCGAAAAGTGCAGGCATGTGAGGGATCTAGAGGTTGACAGCATGTCTTCTTAACGGGAGTCCAGGTGGCCATCTCCACAAATGGACTTTTCAGAATCCTTGGGTGGCACCGTAGTCGGAAACCAATTCTGGTTATCGCTTCTCGGCCTTTTGGCTAAGATCAAGTGTAGTATCTGTTCTTATCAGTTTAATATCTGATACGTCCCCTATCTGGGGACCATATATTAAATGGATTTTTAGAACAGGGAGATGGAAAAAGAGCTTGCTCTGTCCACTCCACGCATTGACCTGGTATTGCAGTATCTCCAGGACCGGTGCACCCCTTCTTTAATGCAGTTTCTAAAATCAGAAAGAATTGAATTCAATGCTTTTTGTTCATTTTGCTTGTTTGTCGGATTTTGGGATGGACTCTTTGGCTTTGCTTTTCTTCTCCTCATTGGATTTTTCATGTTAAAAGTTGCAGAAGCCAGATGACAAGCTCATTTTGGTTCAACTTCAGCAACTGTGCATTGCATTGCCATGTAATGTAATGTAATGCAATGCTATCTATCTAGCTCTCCCTCTATACTTCCTTTTGGATAAACAGACATATTAGGCAAGCATTTTGGAGCTTTCACCTAAATAACTACAGGTGGTGAGATAAGCTGCACAATATAATTGACCTTTCAGTATATTGTTGCACACACACCATCTATTTAGCAAATGCCCTTGTTATCAACAGCAGCCTTTTAAACTCACCTGAGCTAACAGGTATGTGAGCTGGTTACTCTGCTGCGCTTAAAATTTCTTTTTTGGTTTGCTACAATGCCTTTTCTGAAACGTTGTCTCCCTCTGCTGGAACACTGACTTCTTTCATTTAATGCCTGCAGACTATAAAAGAGAAACCAACCCAAAAAGTTTGGTTGATTAGTCTGTGGCATTCTTTTAAACTGTTGCTTATGGCGGTCTCTGTGAGCTTCTCAGTGACATTCAGCCATCCAGGTATCCCGCCTGCAGTAGACGGAATGTGGCAATGGAACGCTGGCTGCGCGTGTCATAATAGGCTCTGAGCCTTTATATACCTGCGCACAGCAGCAGCCACCTTCAGTCTGCTGCTGGACAGCCAGCAGCAGCAGCAGCAGGAGAGGTAATTAATCAGCAACCCTCCTGCTAAGGGTAGACAGCTGCTCGTTCCACCCCCCCCCGCCTTAATTGGTTCTCCTCCCTTCCAACGGTGTTGAGGCGGGTGGGAACAGCCGGGGGTTAAGGGTACTGTGCTAAAAGAGGTGGAGTTATGCAGATCTAAAACGCGTGGATTGCAGCAGCAGCAAGCCGAAAAGTGCAGGCATGTGAGGGATCTAGAGGTTGACAGCATGTCTTCTTAACGGGAGTCCAGGTGGCCATCTCCACAAATGGACTTTTCAGAATCCTTGGGTGGCACCGTAGTCGGAAACCAATTCTGGTTATCGCTTCTCGGCCTTTTGGCTAAGATCAAGTGTAGTATCTGTTCTTATCAGTTTAATATCTGATACGTCCCCTATCTGGGGACCATATATTAAATGGATTTTTAGAACAGGGAGATGGAAAAAGAGCTTGCTCTGTCCACTCCACGCATTGACCTGGTATTGCAGTATCTCCAGGACCGGTGCACCCCTTCTTTAATGCAGTTTCTAAAATCAGAAAGAATTGAATTCAATGCTTTTTGTTCATTTTGCTTGTTTGTCGGATTTTGGGATGGACTCTTTGGCTTTGCTTTTCTTCTCCTCATTGGATTTTTCATGTTAAAAGTTGCAGAAGCCAGATGACAAGCTCATTTTGGTTCAACTTCAGCAACTGTGCATTGCATTGCCATGTAATGTAATGTAATGCAATGCTATCTATCTAGCTCTCCCTCTATACTTCCTTTTGGATAAACAGACATATTAGGCAAGCATTTTGGAGCTTTCACCTAAATAACTACAGGTGGTGAGATAAGCTGCACAATATAATTGACCTTTCAGTATATTGTTGCACACACACCATCTATTTAGCAAATGCCCTTGTTATCAACAGCAGCCTTTTAAACTCACCTGAGCTAACAGGTATGTGAGCTGGTTACTCTGCTGCGCTTAAAATTTCTTTTTTGGTTTGCTACAATGCCTTTTCTGAAACGTTGTCTCCCTCTGCTGGAACACTGACTTCTTTCATTTAATGCCTGCAGACTATAAAAGAGAAACCAACCCAAAAAGTTTGGTTGATTAGTCTGTGGCATTCTTTTAAACTGTTGCTTATGGCGGTCTCTGTGAGCTTCTCAGTGACATTCAGCCATCCAGGTATCCCGCCTGCAGTAGACGGAATGTGGCAATGGAACGCTGGCTGCGCGTGTCATAATAGGCTCTGAGCCTTTATATACCTGCGCACAGCAGCAGCCACCTTCAGTCTGCTGCTGGACAGCCAGCAGCAGCAGCAGCAGGAGAGGTAATTAATCAGCAACCCTCCTGCTAAGGGTAGACAGCTGCTCGTTCCACCCCCCCCCGCCTTAATTGGTTCTCCTCCCTTCCAACGGTGTTGAGGCGGGTGGGAACAGCCGGGGGTTGAGGGTACTGTGCTAAAAGAGGTGGAGTTATGCAGATCTAAAACGCGTGGATTGCAGCAGCAGCAAGCCGAAAAGTGCAGGCATGTGAGGGATCTAGAGGTTGACAGCATGTCTTCTTAACGGGAGTCCAGGTGGCCATCTCCACAAATGGACTTTTCAGAATCCTTGGGTGGCACCGTAGTCGGAAACCAATTCTGGTTATCGCTTCTCGGCCTTTTGGCACGATCTATCAGGTTTACCTGTGTGGTCTTGCCTGTGAGGTGCTCTTGGTACCCTTTCTCTCGGCCTGGGGGGATCGTTCCTCTTCGGAGGGACTTAACCCCCCTGCTGCTATTGGGAGGAAGGATTAGTCCGGGAGCAACGGGAAGGGATCCCGTGAAGGCTTGCGCCTTTCAGAGAGAAGAGTCGGTACGTTCCTGAGTGAAGGATGCCGGCAATGCTCACATATTCATCGGGTGATGCCCGGATGCGGAACACCGTGAGGATTGAAGTTGGAGCAGCATCGAGGATGGAGAAGAATTTGGACTACATCTGCCATAGGATTCTTCTTGGAGTTCTGGAGTTTCGGCGGGAAGACATATTCTGCTTCCAGGACAACGAGTACAAGGGGACATACACCATCACCTTCAAGAGCCAGGGATGCTGTCAGCAACTCGTACAAAAGGTAAACGAGAAAAACTACTTAGATGAATTGGATGGACTAACCTTTTGTCTCTTGTATGCTTATGACGAGATCCCCATCGTGGTGCATTTCCCAAACCCCTTTGTGGAAGCTGCAGACATCTCGACCTACCTTACCCGCTATTGTGATGATCTGAGATACCTGGGTACTGTGAAGAACGCGGTAGGCTTCTGGTGCGGCAAGAGAAGGTATATGGCCCGTCTAAAGAGGGACCTTAGTGGAGTGGGAGGAATGCTACACCCTCCCTCAACCTTCGTAATCGGTAAGAGCAGAGGCTACTTATTTTATCCTGGAATGCCAGTATGTTGCAGGAACTGTGGACAAATGGGTCATACCCAAACGTCCTGCACGGGCAGGAAAGTAGACCGCTGCAATAACTGCAGCTGTTACGGACATTTAATGAAGGACTGTCCCGCTGGGAGGAAATGTAATCTCTGCGGTGAGGCGGGGCACATGTTCCGAGGATGCCCCAACAGGACCAGGACCAGGACCTACGCAGAAGCTGCATCTTCTGAAGCTGAGCCGATGCGCCCACCGGTCTTCACTGGCAGGCCGGCGTCGGAGGGCGGTTCGAAGGGCGAGAAGGCTGGGATGGAGCAGGGAGCCGGAGGCCCCTCTGGGGCGGCACCTGCATCGAACTCCCTTAACGATGGGCGGACCTCGCATGGACCGGAGCGGGGGGGTCCTCCTTCTGGGAGGGTATCCTCCGTATCGATGGTTCCCGATACCGATCCTGTTGGGCTGGAGGGTGGTGCCCCTGTGTGGTTGGCTACAGGGGACCACGCAGCGATGGCCTCAGGATCTTCCAGGGCGATTAGCCAGCCAGATGAGGGGGCTTTGCTTCTAGGTGGCGAACATCAGGAAATCTGTGTTGCTGATCTTGTCCTGATGGACCAGTCTCCCCCCCTGGAGGAGGTGGAGGAAGAGGAGGACTGCACCAGTGACCTAGTGGAGTCTGCCCCGAAAAAGAGACGGAATGTCGAAGCCCCAGCGTCTCCTGGAATGTGGCTGGGAACCGTGACCTACGAGGGGGCAACCGCCGGCTCACAGAATATCGAGTCGTTTGGGTCCTCTAGCCCGGATGTCCTGGAGCAATTTGATATACAGGGCTTTGAGTCAGGTGTCCTCATGGAAGATCCACCACCCTGACCTATGAATGCCCACATTAAGACTTGTCTCACTGAATGTGAGGTCATTAAAGAGCCCAGTTCGTAGGGCTGCTCTATTCAAGTATTTAGAAACCACTGACTTTGACATATGTTTATTACAGAAATGCGGGATACAACATGCACTAAATTATAATGATATCAAGACAGATTGGAGACTGGGGCCCTCCATCTGGTCTGGCTCCAATGACAACAAGTCAGCGGGGGTGGGCTTCCTCTGTCGTGGGAGAAATATTACTATAAATGCTGTCACAGAAATAGTACCAGGCAGAGTGGTTTTAGTGCATTTTAAATTTAATGGTTTTACCCTACGTGTAATGAATATTTATGCTCCCCCTGATAAGCAAGAGAGAATTAATTTATTTGGGATATTGCCATTGTACTGTACTGGGTCATCTCCCCTGATCGTAGGGGGTGATTTTAATTGTCTTTGTGCTAGTGAACAACGAGCAGGGGGTGACCCTTTACGCAAATTGGATAAGTCATGTCATCTATTGAAAGATTTTATAACTGATTTTAAATTATGCGATGCGTGGAGGTCACTCCTGCCGACGGACCCTGGTTATACGTGGTCCGGAAGAGGGGTGTCCTCCAGGATCGATTTTATTTTCCTATCAGATGATTTTAACCCTGTAAAATGTGTTTTAACATCAAATATATTTTCTGACCATAAGGGCTTGGAGGTGCATCTAGAATACCGGGATGAACAGAGGGTCAACAGGGGCCTCTGGCGTCTAAGTACTTACCTGCTGGAGGACCCTCTGATTCGACAAGACTTTGGTAAAGCCTATCAAGCCTGGCGGCGACAAAAACCTTCTGATGCCCCTATGGTAACCTGGTGGGAAAATTTGAAAAAAAAAGTCAGAATGTTTTTTATAAAAGCAGGGAGACGTAAAGCTAGAGAGAAAAAAAGATGTTTTAGTGATCTTAACACCAAACTACAAACACTTTTTAAATTCAAAGAGCTAGGGGTGGAGGTGGGAGATGATATTGCTAGCCTAAAAACTGAAATTCAGAACTGCATAGACACAAAGGGGAAAAAAATTATTTTTAACTCTAGAGTGCAGCACTTGGAGGAATGGGAGAAGTGCTCTCGCTTCTTCTTCAAAAAAGTCATGGATAAAAGAGAAGTGATCACAAATCTAGAGGGTGAAACATCTATGCAGGGAATGTTGAATGCTACTTTTAACTTTTATAAGCATCTTTTTAGTAAAAAGTGTATAGATGAGTCCTTTTTATCTGATGCTCTTAATGATCTCGATTTTAAGTTAAATTTTACAGACCAGGAGTTTTTAGAACGCGATATTGTTTTAGAGGAATTATTTTATGTTTTTAAAAGTTTCTCTAAGGGTAAAGCACCTGGGTGTGACGGACTACCTGTAGAATTTTACCTTACTTTTTGGGACATTTTAAAAGAGGACCTTTTTATGCTTTTTAAAGAAGTTTTTATTTGTGAACAGTTGCCATTTTCGTGGAGGAGAGGAGTGGTGTCTTTGATATATAAAAAAGGTGACCGCAGTACTCTAGCGAATTGGAGACCCATAACTCTCCTAAATGTTGATTACAAGGTACTTGCTAAGGTGGTTGCAGACCGGCTCAGGAGTGTCATTGCCAAACTAATCCAGCCTGAGCAGGTTTGTAGTGTACCAGGCAGAAGTATTTCAGAGGTTTTAAACGTATTAAGGGATGTAATTTGGTATTCCAGAGACCGGGGTCAAAATGTAGCTCTTTTAGCCCTAGATTTTGAAAAAGCTTTCGATAGAGTCTCTCATAGATTTCTTTTTAGAGTTTTAAAAAGAATGGGTATCCCTAATATGCTTTTAAATTGTATTAAGATTTTATATAAAAATTGTTTTAGTCAAATTTCTCTTAATGGCTTTTTAACAGATGGAGTTCCCCTTGAGTCCGGAGTGAAGCAGGGATGCCCCTTGTCGCCCATCCTGTTCATCTGCGCCATGGAGCCCCTGCTGAGCGCAATAAGGAAAGACAAAGTGATTAGAGGGGTTCCTGTTCCAGGCGGAGGTGGCAGTGATGTGAGAGTCTTTGGCTACATGGATGACGTGACGGTTGTGTGCGTGGACCCTGCTTCCCTCCGGAGGGCGGTGTTGCGCATTGATTTTTTTTCCCAGGCATCCGGTTTTAAACTTAATTTAAATAAATCTGAATGTCTGACTTTGGGATCCTGGGACACCGCCCAACTCCCGCAGCTCACTATAAAACGAGACAATGTAAAAATTCTTGGAGTTGTTTTTAACGAGGAGAATGTGGGAACTCAAAGCTGGGAGAATGTCATAGAAAAAATGTCAAAGAAAATATCATTTTGGGGTTTGAGGTCCCTAACAATGGAGGGGAAAATTTTAATTATAAAATCAGTGTTGTTACCCCTCATACTGTATATAGCTATGGTGTACCCCCCCTCTGATGTTTTAATTAAAAAAATGACTAGGATGATCTTTATGTTTTTATGGAACTCCAAAATGGAAAAATTAAGGCGAGAAATAATGAGGAAGAATAAAATGAACGGCGGAAGGGATGTCCCCGATTTACATATTTATTTGTATTTAAATTATTTCTGCTTTTGTTTCAAACATTTTAATGGTAATAGTGCGCTAAGTTATTTTTTAAAATATACTTGTGGGATGATTTTTAAAAGATGGTTTAAGTTGTCGTTGAATTCCCCTGTTTTACTATGCCCCCCCAAACACCAAGCAATCTTAGAAAAGACTGTTCGATTTTATAGCCTTGGTGATTTTAATATGGACATTTTTAAAGACCGCAAGAAGCTTTTATCTTTTCTGAGGAGGAATGAAGATGTGACCCCCATAGTAAATTTCTCAGAAGAGAGATCGAAGCAAGTTTGGAAGAATGTCTTCGGGAAATTCTTAGCAAATGGACATAAGGACATCGCATGGATGGTGGTCCACCAGTGCCTCCCCACCAGAGAGTTTCAACACAGGAGAGGCCTGGTGGCCAGAGCCAAATGCCCCAGAGACTCGTGTTAATGACGAAACCACCTTGCACCTTATGTGGAATTGCCCATTTGCACAGGAACTTTGGCACAAAGTTGGGATTCTTTTAAAATGGACTTGCGGTTTAAGAGATTTTAACCATGAATATGTTTTATATGGCCTTTTTAAATGTCCGACGCCTCAACAGTATTGTATATGTTGGTGTTTGATTAACTGTTTTAAAGACGCCCTTTGGAAGGCACGCAATATTTTACTTTTTAAACGTGATGCTATTTCTGTGAAGGATTGTCTTAAAATTGCTTTTAGCCAGATGTATATTTATTACTTGAGGGATGTCAAATGTATTGGGAGGAGGGATGCTAATCGTATATGGGGTTTTTATGGGTGGAATTCTGTGTTTTAATAATGTACTGTTTGTGTTGTTGTTTTTGATTGTAAACCATCTTTTACGCACTTAATAAATTATGTTGAAACCTGATCTGTTCTTATCAGTTTAATATCTGATACGTCCCCTATCTGGGGACCATATATTAAATGGATTTTTAGAACAGGGAGATGGAAAAAGAGCTTGCTCTGTCCACTCCACGCATTGACCTGGTATTGCAGTATCTCCAGGACCGGTGCACCCCTTCTTTAATGCAGTTTCTAAAATCAGAAAGAATTGAATTCAATGCTTTTTGTTCATTTTGCTTGTTTGTCGGATTTTGGGATGGACTCTTTGGCTTTGCTTTTCTTCTCCTCATTGGATTTTTCATGTTAAAAGTTGCAGAAGCCAGATGACAAGCTCATTTTGGTTCAACTTCAGCAACTGTGCATTGCATTGCCATGTAATGTAATGTAATGCAATGCTATCTATCTAGCTCTCCCTCTATACTTCCTTTTGGATAAACAGACATATTAGGCAAGCATTTTGGAGCTTTCACCTAAATAACTACAGGTGGTGAGATAAGCTGCACAATATAATTGACCTTTCAGTATATTGTTGCACACACACCATCTATTTAGCAAATGCCCTTGTTATCAACAGCAGCCTTTTAAACTCACCTGAGCTAACAGGTATGTGAGCTGGTTACTCTGCTGCGCTTAAAATTTCTTTTTTGGTTTGCTACAATGCCTTTTCTGAAACGTTGTCTCCCTCTGCTGGAACACTGACTTCTTTCATTTAATGCCTGCAGACTATAAAAGAGAAACCAACCCAAAAAGTTTGGTTGATTAGTCTGTGGCATTCTTTTAAACTGTTGCTTATGGCGGTCTCTGTGAGCTTCTCAGTGACATTCAGCCATCCAGGTATCCCGCCTGCAGTAGACGGAATGTGGCAATGGAACGCTGGCTGCGCGTGTCACAATAGGCTCTGAGCCTTTATATACCTGCGCACAGCAGCAGCCACCTTCAGTCTGCTGCTGGACAGCCAGCAGCAGCAGCAGCAGGAGAGGTAATTAATCAGCAACCCTCCTGCTAAGGGTAGACAGCTGCTCGTTCCACCCCCCCCCGCCTTAATTGGTTCTCCTCCCTTCCAACGGTGTTGAGGCGGGTGGGAACAGCCGGGGGTTGAGGGTACTGTGCTAAAAGAGGTGGAGTTATGCAGATCTAAAACGCGTGGATTGCAGCAGCAGCAAGCCGAAAAGTGCAGGCATGTGAGGGATCTAGAGGTTGACAGCATGTCTTCTTAACGGGAGTCCAGGTGGCCATCTCCACAAATGGACTTTTCAGAATCCTTGGGTGGCACCGTAGTCGGAAACCAATTCTGGTTATCGCTTCTCGGCCTTTTGGCTAAGATCAAGTGTAGTATCTGTTCTTATCAGTTTAATATCTGATACGTCCCCTATCTGGGGACCATATATTAAATGGATTTTTAGAAAAGGGAGATGGAAAAAGAGCTTGCTCTGTCCACTCCACGCATTGACCTGGTATTGCAGTATCTCCAGGACCGGTGCACCCCTTCTTTAATGCAGTTTCTAAAATCAGAAAGAATTGAATTCAATGCTTTTTGTTCATTTTGCTTGTTTGTCGGATTTTGGGATGGACTCTTTGGCTTTGCTTTTCTTCTCCTCATTGGATTTTTCATGTTAAAAGTTGCAGAAGCCAGATGACAAGCTCATTTTGGTTCAACTTCAGCAACTGTGCATTGCATTGCCATGTAATGTAATGTAATGCAATGCTATCTATCTAGCTCTCCCTCTATACTTCCTTTTGGATAAACAGACATATTAGGCAAGCATTTTGGAGCTTTCACCTAAATAACTACAGGTGGTGAGATAAGCTGCACAATATAATTGACCTTTCAGTATATTGTTGCACACACACCATCTATTTAGCAAATGCCCTTGTTATCAACAGCAGCCTTTTAAACTCACCTAAGCTAACAGGTATGTGAGCTGGTTACTCTGCTGCGCTTAAAATTTCTTTTTTGGTTTGCTACAATGCCTTTTCTGAAACGTTGTCTCCCTCTGCTGGAACACTGACTTCTTTCATTTAATGCCTGCAGACTATAAAAGAGAAACCAACCCAAAAAGTTTGGTTGATTAGTCTGTGGCATTCTTTTAAACTGTTGCTTATGGCGGTCTCTGTGAGCTTCTCAGTGACATTCAGCCATCCAGGTATCCCGCCTGCAGTAGACGGAATGTGGCAATGGAACGCTGGCTGCGCGTGTCATAATAGGCTCTGAGCCTTTATATACCTGCGCACAGCAGCAGCCACCTTCAGTCTGCTGCTGGACAGCCAGCAGCAGCAGCAGCAGGAGAGGTAATTAATCAGCAACCCTCCTGCTAAGGGTAGACAGCTGCTCGTTCCACCCCCCCCCCGCCTTAATTGGTTCTCCTCCCTTCCAACGGTGTTGAGGCGGGTGGGAACAGCCGGGGGTTGAGGGTACTGTGCTAAAAGAGGTGGAGTTATGCAGATCTAAAACGCGTGGATTGCAGCAGCAGCAAGCCGAAAAGTGCAGGCATGTGAGGGATCTAGAGGTTGACAGCATGTCTTCTTAACGGGAGTCCAGGTGGCCATCTCCACAAATGGACTTTTCAGAATCCTTGGGTGGCACCGTAGTCGGAAACCAATTCTGGTTATCGCTTCTCGGCCTTTTGGCTAAGATCAAGTGTAGTATCTGTTCTTATCAGTTTAATATCTGATACGTCCCCTATCTGGGGACCATATATTAAATGGATTTTTAGAACAGGGAGATGGAAAAAGAGCTTGCTCTGTCCACTCCACGCATTGACCTGGTATTGCAGTATCTCCAGGACCGGTGCACCCCTTCTTTAATGCAGTTTCTAAAATCAGAAAGAATTGAATTCAATGCTTTTTGTTCATTTTGCTTGTTTGTCGGATTTTGGGATGGACTCTTTGGCTTTGCTTTTCTTCTCCTCATTGGATTTTTCATGTTAAAAGTTGCAGAAGCCAGATGACAAGCTCATTTTGGTTCAACTTCAGCAACTGTGCATTGCATTGCCATGTAATGTAATGTAATGCAATGCTATTTATCTAGCTCTCCCTCTATACTTCCTTTTGGATAAACAGACATATTAGGCAAGCATTTTGGAGCTTTCACCTAAATAACTACAGGTGGTGAGATAAGCTGCACAATATAATTGACCTTTCAGTATATTGTTGCACACACACCATCTATTTAGCAAATGCCCTTGCTATCAACAGCAGCCTTTTAAACTCACCTGAGCTAACAGGTATGTGAGCTGGTTACTCTGCTGCGCTTAAAATTTCTTTTTTGGTTTGCTACAATGCCTTTTCTGAAACGTTGTCTCCCTCTGCTGGAACACTGACTTCTTTCATTTAATGCCTGCAGACTATAAAAGAGAAACCAACCCAAAAAGTTTGGTTGATTAGTCTGTGGCATTCTTTTAAACTGTTGCTTATGGCGGTCTCTGTGAGCTTCTCAGTGACATTCAGCCATCCAGGTATCCCGCCTGCAGTAGACGGAATGTGGCAATGGAACGCTGGCTGCGCGTGTCATAATAGGCTCTGAGCCTTTATATACCTGCGCACAGCAGCAGCCACCTTCAGTCTGCTGCTGGACAGCCAGCAGCAGCAGCAGCAGGAGAGGTAATTAATCAGCAACCCTCCTGCTAAGGGTAGACAGCTGCTCGTTCCACCCCCCCCCCCGCCTTAATTGGTTCTCCTCCCTTCCAACGGTGTTGAGGCGGGTGGGAACAGCCGGGGGTTGAGGGTACTGTGCTAAAAGAGGTGGAGTTATGCAGATCTAAAACGCGTGGATTGCAGCAGCAGCAAGCCGAAAAGTGCAAGCATGTGAGGGATCTAGAGGTTGACAGCATGTCTTCTTAACGGGAGTCCAGGTGGCCATCTCCACAAATGGACTTTTCAGAATCCTTGGGTGGCACCGTAGTCGGAAACCAATTCTGGTTATCGCTTCTCGGCCTTTTGGCTAAGATCAAGTGTAGTATCTGTTCTTATCAGTTTAATATCTGATACGTCCCCTATCTGGGGACCATATATTAAATGGATTTTTAGAACAGGGAGATGGAAAAAGAGCTTGCTCTGTCCACTCCACGCATTGACCTGGTATTGCAGTATCTCCAGGACCGGTGCACCCCTTCTTTAATGCAGTTTCTAAAATCAGAAAGAATTGAATTCAATGCTTTTTGTTCATTTTGCTTGTTTGTCGGATTTTGGGATGGACTCTTTGGCTTTGCTTTTCTTCTCCTCATTGGATTTTTCATGTTAAAAGTTGCAGAAGCCAGATGACAAGCTCATTTTGGTTCAACTTCAGCAACTGTGCATTGCATTGCCATGTAATGTAATGTAATGCAATGCTATTTATCTAGCTCTCCCTCTATACTTCCTTTTGGATAAACAGACATATTAGGCAAGCATTTTGGAGCTTTCACCTAAATAACTACAGGTGGTGAGATAAGCTGCACAATATAATTGACCTTTCAGTATATTGTTGCACACACACCATCTATTTAGCAAATGCCCTTGTTATCAACAGCAGCCTTTTAAACTCACCTGAGCTAACAGGTATGTGAGCTGGTTACTCTGCTGCGCTTAAAATTTCTTTTTTGGTTTGCTACAATGCCTTTTCTGAAACGTTGTCTCCCTCTGCTGGAACACTGACTTCTTTCATTTAATGCCTGCAGACTATAAAAGAGAAACCAACCCAAAAAGTTTGGTTGATTAGTCTGTGGCATTCTTTTAAACTGTTGCTTATGGCGGTCTCTGTGAGCTTCTCAGTGACATTCAGCCATCCAGGTATCCCGCCTGCAGTAGACGGAATGTGGCAATGGAACGCTGGCTGCGCGTGTCATAATAGGCTCTGAGCCTTTATATACCTGCGCACAGCAGCAGCCACCTTCAGTCTGCTGCTGGACAGCCAGCAGCAGCAGCAGCAGGAGAGGTAATTAATCAGCAACCCTCCTGCTAAGGGTAGACAGCTGCTCGTTCCACCCCCCCCCCCCCGCCTTAATTGGTTCTCCTCCCTTCCAACGGTGTTGAGGAGGGTGGGAACAGCCGGGGGTTGAGGGTACTGTGCTAAAAGAGGTGGAGTTATGCAGATCTAAAACGCGTGGATTGCAGCAGCAGCAAGCCGAAAAGTGCAGGCATGTGAGGGATCTAGAGGTTGACAGCATGTCTTCTTAACGGGAGTCCAGGTGGCCATCTCCACAAATGGACTTTTCAGAATCCTTGGGTGGCACCGTAGTCGGAAACCAATTCTGGTTATCGCTTCTCGGCCTTTTGGCTAAGATCAAGTGTAGTATCTGTTCTTATCAGTTTAATATCTGATACGTCCCCTATCTGGGGACCATATATTAAATGGATTTTTAGAACAGGGAGATGGAAAAAGAGCTTGCTCTGTCCACTCCACGCATTGACCTGGTATTGCAGTATCTCCAGGACCGGTGCACCCCTTCTTTAATGCAGTTTCTAAAATCAGAAAGAATTGAATTCAATGCTTTTTGTTCATTTTGCTTGTTTGTCGGATTTTGGGATGGACTCTTTGGCTTTGCTTTTCTTCTCCTCATTGGATTTTTCATGTTAAAAGTTGCAGAAGCCAGATGACAAGCTCATTTTGGTTCAACTTCAGCAACTGTGCATTGCATTGCCATGTAATGTAATGCAATGCTATCTATCTAGCTCTCCCTCTATACTTCCTTTTGGATAAACAGACATATTAGGCAAGCATTTTGGAGCTTTCACCTAAATAACTACAGGTGGTGAGATAAGCTGCACAATATAATTGACCTTTCAGTATATTGTTGCACACACACCATCTATTTAGCAAATGCCCTTGTTATCAACAGCAGCCTTTTAAACTCACCTGAGCTAACAGGTATGTGAGCTGGTTACTCTGCTGCGCTTAAAATTTCTTTTTTGGTTTGCTACAATGCCTTTTCTGAAACGTTGTCTCCCTCTGCTGGAACACTGACTTCTTTCATTTAATGCCTGCAGACTATAAAAGAGAAACCAACCCAAAAAGTTTGGTTGATTAGTCTGTGGCATTCTTTTAAACTGTTGCTTATGGCGGTCTCTGTGAGCTTCTCAGTGACATTCAGCCATCCAGGTATCCCGCCTGCAGTAGACGGAATGTGGCAATGGAACGCTGGCTGCGCGTGTCATAATAGGCTCTGAGCCTTTATATACCTGCGCACAGCAGCAGCCACCTTCAGTCTGCTGCTGGACAGCCAGCAGCAGCAGCAGCAGGAGAGGTAATTAATCAGCAACCCTCCTGCTAAGGGTAGACAGCTGCTCGTTCCACCCCCCCCCCCCCGCCTTAATTGGTTCTCCTCCCTTCCAACGGTGTTGAGGCGGGTGGGAACAGCCGGGGGTTGAGGGTACTGTGCTAAAAGAGGTGGAGTTATGCAGATCTAAAACGCGTGGATTGCAGCAGCAGCAAGCCGAAAAGTGCAGGCATGTGAGGGATCTAGAGGTTGACAGCATGTCTTCTTAACGGGAGTCCAGGTGGCCATCTCCACAAATGGACTTTTCAGAATCCTTGGGTGGCACCGTAGTCGGAAACCAATTCTGGTTATCGCTTCTCGGCCTTTTGGCTAAGATCAAGTGTAGTATCTGTTCTTATCAGTTTAATATCTGATACGTCCCCTATCTGGGGACCATATATTAAATGGATTTTTAGAACAGGGAGATGGAAAAAGAGCTTGCTCTGTCCACTCCACGCATTGACCTGGTATTGCAGTATCTCCAGGACCGGTGCACCCCTTCTTTAATGCAGTTTCTAAAATCAGAAAGAATTGAATTCAATGCTTTTTGTTCATTTTGATTGTTTGTCGGATTTTGGGATGGACTCTTTGGCTTTGCTTTTCTTCTCCTCATTGGATTTTTCATGTTAAAAGTTGCAGAAGCCAGATGACAAGCTCATTTTGGTTCAACTTCAGCAACTGTGCATTGCATTGCCATGTAATGTAATGTAATGCAATGCTATCTATCTAGCTCTCCCTCTATACTTCCTTTTGGATAAACAGACATATTAGGCAAGCATTTTGGAGCTTTCACCTAAATAACTACAGGTGGTGAGATAAGCTGCACAATATAATTGACCTTTCAGTATATTGTTGCACACACACCATCTATTTAGCAAATGCCCTTGTTGTCAACAGCAGCCTTTTAAACTCACCTGAGCTAACAGGTATGTGAGCTGGTTACTCTGCTGCGCTTAAAATTTATTTTTTGGTTTGCTACAATGCCTTTTCTGAAACGTTGTCTCCCTCTGCTGGAACACTGACTTCTTTCATTTAATGCCTGCAGACTATAAAAGAGAAACCAAACCAAAAAGTTTGGTTGATTAGTCTGTGGCATTCTTTTAAACTGTTGCTTATGGCGGTCTCTGTGAGCTTCTCAGTGACATTCAGCCATCCAGGTATCCCGCCTGCAGTAGACGGAATGTGGCAATGGAACGCTGGCTGCGCGTGTCATAATAGGCTCTGAGCCTTTATATACCTGCGCACAGCAGCAGCCACCTTCAGTCTGCTGCTGGACAGCCAGCAGCAGCAGCAGCAGGAGAGGTAATTAATCAGCAACCCTCCTGCTAAGGGTAGACAGCTGCTCGTTCCACCCCCACCCCCCGCCTTAATTGGTTCTCCTCCCTTCCAACGGTGTTGAGGCGGGTGGGAACAGCCGGGGGTTGAGGGTACTGTGCTAAAAGAGGTGGAGTTATGCAGATCTAAAACGCGTGGATTGCAGCAGCAGCAAGCCGAAAAGTGCAGGCATGTGAGGGATCTAGAGGTTGACAGCATGTCTTCTTAACGGGAGTCCAGGTGGCCATCTCCACAAATGGACTTTTCAGAATCCTTGGGTGGCACCGTAGTCGGAAACCAATTCTGGTTATCGCTTCTCGGCCTTTTGGCTAAGATCAAGTGTAGTATCTGTTCTTATCAGTTTAATATCTGATACGTCCCCTATCTGGGGACCATATATTAAATGGATTTTTAGAACAGGGAGATGGAAAAAGAGCTTGCTCTGTCCACTCCACGCATTGACCTGGTATTGCAGTATCTCCAGGACCGGTGCACCCCTTCTTTAATGCAGTTTCTAAAATCAGAAAGAATTGAATTCAATGCTTTTTGTTCATTTTGCTTGTTTGTCGGATTTTGGGATGGACTCTTTGGCTTTGCTTTTCTTCTCCTCATTGGATTTTTCATGTTAAAAGTTGCAGAAGCCAGATGACAAGCTCATTTTGGTTCAACTTCAGCAACTGTGCATTGCATTGCCATGTAATGTAATGTAATGCAATGCTATCTATCTAGCTCTCCCTCTATACTTCCTTTTGGATAAACAGACATATTAGGCAAGCTTTTTGGAGCTTTCACCTAAATAACTACAGGTGGTGAGATAAGCTGCACAATATAATTGACCTTTCAGTATATTGTTGCACACACACCATCTATTTAGCAAATGCCCTTGTTATCAACAGCAGCCTTTTAAACTCACCTGAGCTAACAGGTATGTGAGCTGGTTACTCTGCTGCGCTTAAAATTTCTTTTTTGGTTTGCTAAAATGCCTTTTCTGAAACGTTGTCTCCCTCTGCTGGAACACTGACTTCTTTCATTTAATGCCTGCAGACTATAAAAGAGAAACCAACCCAAAAAGTTTGGTTGATTAGTCTGTGGCATTCTTTTAAACTGTTGCTTATGGCAGTCTCTGTGAGCTTCTCAGTGACATTCAGCCATCCAGGTATCCCGCCTGCAGTAGACGGAATGTGGCAATGGAACGCTGGCTGCGCGTGTCATAATAGGCTCTGAGCCTTTATATACCTGCGCACAGCAGCAGCCACCTTCAGTCTGCTGCTGGACAGCCAGCAGCAGCAGCAGCAGGAGAGGTAATTAATCAGCAACCCTCCTGCTAAGGGTAGACAGCTGCTCGTTCCACCCCCCCCCGCCTTAATTGGTTCTCCTCCCTTCCAACGGTGTTGAGGCGGGTGGGAACAGCCGGGGGTTGAGGGTACTGTGCTAAAAGAGGTGGAGTTATGCAGATCTAAAACGCGTGGATTGCAGCAGCAGCAAGCCGAAAAGTGCAGGCATGTGAGGGAGCTAGAGGTTGACAGCATGTCTTCTTAACGGGAGTCCAGGTGGCCATCTCCACAAATGGACTTTTCAGAATCCTTGGGTGGCACCGTAGTCGGAAACCAATTCTGGTTATCGCTTCTCGGCCTTTTGGCTAAGATCAAGTGTAGTATCTGTTCTTATCAGTTTAATATCTGATACGTCCCCTATCTGGGGACCATATATTAAATGGATTTTTAGAACAGGGAGATGGAAAAAGAGCTTGCTCTGTCCACTCCACGCATTGACCTGGTATTGCAGTATCTCCAGGACCGGTGCACCCCTTCTTTAATGCAGTTTCTAAAATCAGAAAGAATTGAATTCAATGCTTTTTGTTCATTTTGCTTGTTTGTCGGATTTTGGGATGGACTCTTTGGCTTTGCTTTTCTTCTCCTCATTGGATTTTTCATGTTAAGAGTTGCAGAAGCCAGATGACAAGTTCATTTTGGTTAAACTTCAGCAACTGTGCATTGCATTGCCATGTAATGTAATGTAATGCAATGCTATCTATCTAGCTCTCCCTCTATACTTCCTTTTGGATAAACAGACATATTAGGCAAGCATTTTGGAGCTTTCACCTAAATAACTACAGGTGGTGAGATAAGCTGCACAATATAATTGACCTTTCAGTATATTGTTGCACACACACCATCTATTTAGCAAATGCCCTTGTTATCAACAGCAGCCTTTTAAACTCACCTGAGCTAACAGGTATGTGAGCTGGTTACTCTGCTGCGCTTAAAATTTCTTTTTTGGTTTGCTACAATGCCTTTTCTGAAACGTTGTCTCCCTCTGCTGGAACACTGACTTCTTTCATTTAATGCCTGCAGACTATAAAAGAGAAACCAGCCCAAAAAGTTTGGTTGATTAGTCTGTGGCATTCTTTTAAACTGTTGCTTATGGCGGTCTCTGTGAGCTTCTCAGTGACATTCAGCCATCCAGGTATCCCGCCTGCAGTAGACGGAATGTGGCAATGGAACGCTGGCTGCGCGTGTCATAATAGGCTCTGAGCCTTTATATACCTGCGCACAGCAGCAGCCACCTTCAGTCTGCTGCTGGACAGCCAGCAGCAGCAGCAGCAGGAGAGGTAATTAATCAGCAACCCTCCTGCTAAGGGTAGACAGCTGCTCGTTCCACCCCCCCCCCCCCCGCCTTAATTGGTTCTCCTCCCTTCCAACGGTGTTGAGGCGGGTGGGAACAGCCGGGGGTTGAGGGTACTGTGCTAAAAGAGGTGGAGTTATGCAGATCTAAAACGCGTGGATTGCAGCAGCAGCAAGCCGAAAAGTGCAGGCATGTGAGGGATCTAGAGGTTGACAGCATGTCTTCTTAACGGGAGTCCAGGTGGCCATCTCCACAAATGGACTTTTCAGAATCCTTGGGTGGCACCGTAGTCGGAAACCAATTCTGGTTATCGCTTCTCGGCCTTTTGGCTAAGATCAAGTGTAGTATCTGTTCTTATCAGTTTAATATCTGATACGTCCCCTATCTGGGGACCATATATTAAATGGATTTTTAGAACAGGGAGATGGAAAAAGAGCTTGCTCTGTCCACTCCACGCATTGACCTGGTATTGCAGTATCTCCAGGACCGGTGCACCCCTTCTTTAATGCAGTTTCTAAAATCAGAAAGAATTGAATTCAATGCTTTTTGTTCATTTTGCTTGTTTGTCGGATTTTGGGATGGACTCTTTGGCTTTGCTTTTCTTCTCCTCATTGGATTTTTCATGTTAAAAGTTGCAGAAGCCAGATGACAAGCTCATTTTGGTTCAACTTCAGCAACTGTGCATTGCATTGCCATGTAATGTAATGTAATGCAATGCTATCTATCTAGCTCTCCCTCTATACTTCCTTTTGGATAAACAGACATATTAGGCAAGCATTTTGGAGCTTTCACCTAAATAACTACAGGTGGTGAGATAAGCTGCACAATATAATTGACCTTTCAGTATATTGTTGCACACACACCATCTATTTAGCAAATGCCCTTGTTATCAACAGCAGCCTTTTAAACTCACCTGAGCTAACAGGTATGTGAGCTGGTTACTCTGCTGCGCTTAAAATTTCTTTTTTGGTTTGCTACAATGCCTTTTCTGAAACGTTGTCTCCCTCTGCTGGAACACTGACTTCTTTCATTTAATGCCTGCAGACTATAAAAGAGAAACCAACCCAAAAAGTTTGGTTGATTAGTCTGTGGCATTCTTTTAAACTGTTGCTTATGGCGGTCTCTGTGAGCTTCTCAGTGACATTCAGCCATCCAGGTATCCCGCCTGCAGTAGACGGAATGTGGCAATGGAACGCTGGCTGCGCGTGTCATAATAGGCTCTGAGCCTTTATATACCTGCGCACAGCAGCAGCCACCTTCAGTCTGCTGCTGGACAGCCAGCAGCAGCAGCAGCAGGAGAGGTAATTAATCAGCAACCCTCCTGCTAAGGGTAGACAGCTGCTCGTTCCACCCCCCCCCCCACCTTAATTGGTTCTCCTCCCTTCCAACGGTGTTGAGGCAGGTGGGAACACCCGGGGGTTGAGGGTACTGTGCTAAAAGAGGTGGAGTTATGCAGATCTAAAACGCGTGGATTGCAGCAGCAGCAAGCCGAAAAGTGCAGGCATGTGAGGGATCTAGAGGTTGACAGCATGTCTTCTTAACGGGAGTCCAGGTGGCCATCTCCACAAATGGACTTTTCAGAATCCTTGGGTGGCACCGTAGTCGGAAACCAATTCTGGTTATCGCTTCTCGGCCTTTTGGCTAAGATCAAGTGTAGTATCTGTTCTTATCAGTTTAATATCTGATACGTCCCCTATCTGGGGACCATATATTAAATGGATTTTTAGAACAGGGAGATGGAAAAAGAGCTTGCTCTGTCCACTCCACGCATTGACCTGGTATTGCAGTATCTCCAGGACCGGTGCACCCCTTCTTTAATGCAGTTTCTAAAATCAGAAAGAATTGAATTCAATGCTTTTTGTTCATTTTGCTTGTTTGTCGGATTTTGGGATGGACTCTTTGGCTTTGCTTTTCTTCTCCTCATTGGATTTTTCATGTTAAAAGTTGCAGAAGCCAGATGACAAGCTCATTTTGGTTCAACTTCAGCAACTGTGCATTGCATTGCCATGTAATGTAATGTAATGCAATGCTATCTATCTAGCTCTCCCTCTATACTTCCTTTTGGATAAACAGACATATTAGGCAAGCATTTTGGAGCTTTCACCTAAATAACTATAGGTGGTGAGATAAGCTGCACAATATAATTGACCTTTCAGTATATTGTTGCACACACACCATCTATTTAGCAAATGCCCTTGTTATCAACAGCAGCCTTTTAAACTCACCTGAGCTAACAGGTATGTGAGCTGGTTACTCTGCTGCGCTTAAAATTTCTTTTTTGGTTTGCTACAATGCCTTTTCTGAAACGTTGTCTCCCTCTGCTGGAACACTGACTTCTTTCATTTAATGCCTGCAGACTATAAAAGAGAAACCAACCCAAAAAGTTTGGTTGATTAGTCTGTGGCATTCTTTTAAACTGTTGCTTATGGCGGTCTCTGTGAGCTTCTCAGTGACATTCAGCCATCCAGGTATCCCGCCTGCAGTAGACGGAATGTGGCAATGGAACGCTGGCTGCGCGTGTCATAATAGGCTCTGAGCCTTTATATACCTGCGCACAGCAGCAGCCACCTTCAGTCTGCTGCTGGACAGCCAGCAGCAGCAGCAGGAGAGGTAATTAATCAGCAACCCTCCTGCTAAGGGTAGACAGCTGCTCGTTCCACCCCCCCCCCCGCCTTAATTGGTTCTCCTCCCTTCCAACGGTGTTGAGGCGGGTGGGAACAGCCGGGGGTTGAGGGTACTGTGCTAAAAGAGGTGGAGTTATGCAGATCTAAAAC
Organism: Phyllobates terribilis; assembly: GCF_046119375.1. NCBI lineage: Eukaryota > Metazoa > Chordata > Amphibia > Anura > Dendrobatidae > Phyllobates > Phyllobates terribilis. Next base: position 6,828,753 of record NW_027362800.1, on the reverse strand, counting down.
GCGTGGATTGCAGCAGCAGCAAGCCGAAAAGTGCAGGCATGTGAGGGATCTAGAGGTTGACAGCATGTCTTCTTAACGGGAGTCCAGGTGGCCATCTCCACAAATGGACTTTTCAGAATCCTTGGGTGGCACCGTAGTCGGAAACCAATTCTGGTTATCGCTTCTCGGCCTTTTGGCTAAGATCAAGTGTAGTATCTGTTCTTATCAGTTTAATATCTGATACGTCCCCTATCTGGGGACCATATATTAAATGGATTTTTAGAACAGGGAGATGGAAAAAGAGCTTGCTCTGTCCACTCCACGCATTGACCTGGTATTGCAGTATCTCCAGGACCGGTGCACCCCTTCTTTAATGCAGTTTCTAAAATCAGAAAGAATTGAATTCAATGCTTTTTGTTCATTTTGCTTGTTTGTCGGATTTTGGGATGGACTCTTTGGCTTTGCTTTTCTTCTCCTCATTGGATTTTTCATGTTAAAAGTTGCAGAAGCCAGATGACAAGCTCATTTTGGTTCAACTTCAGCAACTGTGCATTGCATTGCCATGTAATGTAATGTAATGCAATGCTATCTATCTAGCTCTCCCTCTATACTTCCTTTTGGATAAACAGACATATTAGGCAAGCATTTTGGAGCTTTCACCTAAATAACTACAGGTGGTGAGATAAGCTGCACAATATAATTGACCTTTCAGTATATTGTTGCACACACACCATCTATTTAGCAAATGCCCTTGTTATCAACAGCAGCCTTTTAAACTCACCTGAGCTAACAGGTATGTGAGCTGGTTACTCTGCTGCGCTTAAAATTTCTTTTTTGGTTTGCTAAAATGCCTTTTCTGAAACGTTGTCTCCCTCTGCTGGAACACTGACTTCTTTCATTTAATGCCTGCAGACTATAAAAGAGAAACCAACCCAAAAAGTTTGGTTGATTAGTCTGTGGCATTCTTTTAAACTGTTGCTTATGGCAGTCTCTGTGAGCTTCTCAGTGACATTCAGCCATCCAGGTATCCCGCCTGCAGTAGACGGAATGTGGCAATGGAACGCTGGCTGCGCGTGTCATAATAGGCTCTGAGCCTTTATATACCTGCGCACAGCAGCAGCCACCTTCAGTCTGCTGCTGGACAGCCAGCAGCAGCAGCAGCAGGAGAGGTAATTAATCAGCAACCCTCCTGCTAAGGGTAGACAGCTGCTCGTTCCACCCCCCCCCCCCCCCCCGCCTTAATTGGTTCTCCTCCCTTCCAACGGTGTTGAGGCGGGTGGGAACAGCCGGGGGTTGAGGGTACTGTGCTAAAAGAGGTGGAGTTATGCAGATCTAAAACGCGTGGATTGCAGCAGCAGCAAGCCGAAAAGTGCAGGCATGTGAGGGATCTAGAGGTTGACAGCATGTCTTCTTAACGGGAGTCCAGGTGGCCATCTCCACAAATGGACTTTTCAGAATCCTTGGGTGGCACCGTAGTCGGAAACCAATTCTGGTTATCGCTTCTCGGCCTTTTGGCTAAGATCAAGTGTAGTATCTGTTCTTATCAGTTTAATATCTGATACGTCCCCTATCTGGGGACCATATATTAAATGGATTTTTAGAACAGGGAGATGGAAAAAGAGCTTGCTCTGTCCACTCCACGCATTGACCTGGTATTGCAGTATCTCCAGGACCGGTGCACCCCTTCTTTAATGCAGTTTCTAAAATCAGAAAGAATTGAATTCAATGCTTTTTGTTCATTTTGCTTGTTTGTCGGATTTTGGGATGGACTCTTTGGCTTTGCTTTTCTTCTCCTCATTGGATTTTTCATGTTAAAAGTTGCAGAAGCCAGATGACAAGCTCATTTTGGTTCAACTTCAGCAACTGTGCATTGCATTGCCATGTAATGTAATGTAATGCAATGCTATCTATCTAGCTCTCACTCTATACTTCCTTTTGGATAAACAGACATATTAGGCAAGCATTTTGGAGCTTTCACCTAAATAACTACAGGTGGTGAGATAAGCTGCACAATATAATTGACCTTTCAGTATATTGTTGCACACACACCATCTATTTAGCAAATGCCCTTGTTATCAACAGCAGCCTTTTAAACTCACCTGAGCTAACAGGTATGTGAGCTGGTTACTCTGCTGCGCTTAAAATTTCTTTTTTGGTTTGCTACAATGCCTTTTCTGAAACGTTGTCTCCCTCTGCTGGAACACTGACTTCTTTCATTTAATGCCTGCAGACTATAAAAGAGAAACCAACCCAAAAAGTTTGGTTGATTAGTCTGTGGCATTCTTTTAAACTGTTGCTTATGGCGGTCTCTGTGAGCTTCTCAGTGACATTCAGCCATCCAGGTATCCCGCCTGCAGTAGACGGAATGTGGCAATGGAACGCTGGCTGCGCGTGTCATAATAGGCTCTGAGCCTTTATATACCTGCGCACAGCAGCAGCCACCTTCAGTCTGCTGCTGGACAGCCAGCAGCAGCAGCAGCAGGAGAGGTAATTAATCAGCAACCCTCCTGCTAAGGGTAGACAGCTGCTCGTTCCACCCCCCCCCCCCCCGCCTTAATTGGTTCTCCTCCCTTCCAACGGTGTTGAGGCGGGTGGGAACAGCCGGGGGTTGAGGGTACTGTGCTAAAAGAGGTGGAGTTATGCAGATCTAAAACGCGTGGATTGCAGCAGCAGCAAGCCGAAAAGTGCAGGCATGTGAGGGATCTAGAGGTTGACAGCATGTCTTCTTAACGGGAGTCCAGGTGGCCATCTCCACAAATGGACTTTTCAGAATCCTTGGGTGGCACCGTAGTCGGAAACCAATTCTGGTTATCGCTTCTCGGCCTTTTGGCTAAGATCAAGTGTAGTATCTGTTCTTATCAGTTTAATATCTGATACGTCCCCTATCTGGGGACCATATATTAAATGGATTTTTAGAACAGGGAGATGGAAAAAGAGCTTGCTCTGTCCACTCCACGCATTGACCTGGTATTGCAGTATCTCCAGGACCGGTGCACCCCTTCTTTAATGCAGTTTCTAAAATCAGAAAGAATTGAATTCAATGCTTTTTGTTCATTTTGCTTGTTTGTCGGATTTTGGGATGGACTCTTTGGCTTTGCTTTTCTTCTCCTCATTGGATTTTTCATGTTAAAAGTTGCAGAAGCCAGATGACAAGCTCATTTTGGTTCAACTTCAGCAACTGTGCATTGCATTGCCATGTAATGTAATGTAATGCAATGCTATCTATCTAGCTCTCCCTCTATACTTCCTATTGGATAAACAGACATATTAGGCAAGCATTTTGGAGCTTTCACCTAAATAACTACAGGTGGTGAGATAAGCTGCACAATATAATTGACCTTTCAGTATATTGTTGCACACACACCATCTATTTAGCAAATGCCCTTGTTATCAACAGCAGCCTTTTAAACTCACCTGAGCTAACAGGTATGTGAGCTGGTTACTCTGCTGCGCTTAAAATTTCTTTTTTGGTTTGCTACAATGCCTTTTCTGAAACGTTGTCTACCTCTGCTGGAACACTGACTTCTTTCATTTAATGCCTGCAGACTATAAAAGAGAAACCAACCCAAAAAGTTTGGTTGATTAGTCTGTGGCATTGTTTTAAACTGTTGCTTATGGCGGTCTCTGTGAGCTTCTCAGTGGCATTCAGCCATCCAGGTATCCCGCCTGCAGTAGACGGAATGTGGCAATGGAACGCTGGCTGCGCGTGTCATAATAGGCTCTGAGCCTTTATATACCTGCGCACAGCAGCAGCCACCTTCAGTCTGCTGCTGGACAGCCAGCAGCAGCAGCAGCAGGAGAGGTAATTAATCAGCAACCCTCCTGCTAAGGGTAGACAGCTGCTCGTTCCACCCCCCCCCCCGCCTTAATTGGTTCTCCTCCCTTCCAACGGTGTTGAGGCGGGTGGGAACAGCCGGGGGTTGAGGGTACTGTGCTAAAAGAGGTGGAGTTATGCAGATCTAAAACGCGTGGATTGCAGCAGCAGCAAGCCGAAAAGTGCAGGCATGTGAGGGATCTAGAGGTTGACAGCATGTCTTCTTAACGGGAGTCCAGGTGGCCATCTCCACAAATGGACTTTTCAGAATCCTTGGGTGGCACCGTAGTCGGAAACCAATTCTGGTTATCGCTTCTCGGCCTTTTGGCTAAGATCAAGTGTAGTATCTGTTCTTATCAGTTTAATATCTGATACGTCCCCTATCTGGGGACCATATATTAAATGGATTTTTAGAACAGGGAGATGGAAAAAGAGCTTGCTCTGTCCACTCCACGCATTGACCTGGTATTGCAGTATCTCCAGGACCGGTGCACCCCTTCTTTAATGCAGTTTCTAAAATCAGAAAGAATTGAATTCAATGCTTTTTGTTCATTTTGCTTGTTTGTCGGATTTTGGGATGGACTCTTTGGCTTTGCTTTTCTTCTCCTCATTGGATTTTTCATGTTAAAAGTTGCAGAAGCCAGATGACAAGCTCATTTTGGTTCAACTTCAGCAACTGTGCATTGCATTGCCATGTAATGTAATGTAATGCAATGCTATCTATCTAGCTCTCCCTCTATACTTCCTTTTGGATAAACAGACATATTAGGCAAGCATTTTGGAGCTTTCACCTAAATAACTACAGGTGGTGAGATAAGCTGCACAATATAATTGACCTTTCAGTATATTGTTGCACACACACCATCTGTTTAGCAAATGCCCTTGTTATCAACAGCAGCCTTTTAAACTCACCTGAGCTAACAGGTATGTGAGCTGGTTACTCTGCTGCGCTTAAAATTTCTTTTTTGGTTTGCTACAATGCCTTTTCTGAAATGTTGTCTCCCTCTGCTGGAACACTGACTTCTTTCATTTAATGCCTGCAGACTATAAAAGAGAAACCAACCCAAAAAGTTTGGTTGATTAGTCTGTGGCATTCTTTTAAACTGTTGCTTATGGCGGTCTCTGTGAGCTTCTCAGTGACATTCAGCCATCCAGGTATCCCGCCTGCAGTAGACGGAATGTGGCAATGGAACGCTGGCTGCGTGTCATAATAGGCTCTGAGCCTTTATATACCTGCGCACAGCAGCAGCCACCTTCAGTCTGCTGCTGGACAGCCAGCAGCAGCAGCAGCAGGAGAGGTAATTAATCAGCAACCCTCCTGCTAAGGGTAGACAGCTGCTCGTTCCACCCTCCCCCCCCCCGCCTTAATTGGTTCTCCTCCCTTCCAACGGTGTTGAGGCGGTTGGGAACAGCCGGGGGTTGAGGGTACTGTGCTAAAAGAGGTGGAGTTATGCAGATCTAAAACGCGTGGATTGCAGCAGCAGCAAGCCGAAAAGTGCAGGCATGTGAGGGATCTAGAGGTTGACAGCATGTCTTCTTAACGGGAGTCCAGGTGGCCATCTCCACAAATGGACTTTTCAGAATCCTTGGGTGGCACCGTAGTCGGAAACCAATTCTGGTTATCGCTTCTCGGCCTTTTGGCTAAGATCAAGTGTAGTATCTGTTCTTATCAGTTTAATATCTGATACGTCCCCTATCTGGGGACCATATATTAAATGGATTTTTAGAACAGGGAGATGGAAAAAGAGCTTGCTCTGTCCACTCCACGCATTGACCTGGTATTGCAGTATCTCCAGGACCGGTGCACCCCTTCTTTAATGCAGTTTCTAAAATCAGAAAGAATTGAATTCAATGCTTTTTGTTCATTTTGCTTGTTTGTCGGATTTTGGGATGGACTCTTTGGCTTTGCTTTTCTTCTCCTCATTGGATTTTTCATGTTAAAAGTTGCAGAAGCCAGATGACAAGCTCATTTTGGTTCAACTTCAGCAACTGTGCATTGCATTGCCATGTAATGTAATGTAATGCAATGCTATCTATCTAGCTCTCCCTCTATACTTCCTTTTGGATAAACAGACATATTAGGCAAGCATTTTGGAGCTTTCACCTAAATAACTACAGGTGGTGAGATAAGCTGCACAATATAATTGACCTTTCAGTATATTGTTGCACACACACCATCTATTTAGCAAATGCCCTTGTTATCAACAGCAGCCTTTTAAACTCACCTGAGCTAACAGGTATGTGAGCTGGTTACTCTGCTGCGCTTAAAATTTCTTTTTTGGTTTGCTACAATGCCTTTTCTGAAACGTTGTCTCCCTCTGCTGGAACACTGACTTCTTTCATTTAATGCCTGCAGACTATAAAAGAGAAACCAACCCAAAAAGTTTGGTTGATTAGTCTGTGGCATTCTTTTAAACTGTTGCTTATGGCGGTCTCTGTGAGCTTCTCAGTGACATTCAGCCATCCAGGTATCCCGCCTGCAGTAGACGGAATGTGGCAATGGAACGCTGGCTGCGCGTGTCATAATAGGCTCTGAGCCTTTATATACCTGCGCACAGCAGCAGCCACCTTCAGTCTGCTGCTGGACAGCCAGCAGCAGCAGCAGCAGGAGAGGTAATTAATCAGCAACCCTCCTGCTAAGGGTAGACAGCTGCTCGTTCCACCCCCCCCCCGCCTTAATTGGTTCTCCTCCCTTCCAACGGTGTTGAGGCGGGTGGGAACAGCCGGGGGTTGAGGGTACTGTGCTAAAAGAGGTGGAGTTATGCAGATCTAAAACGCGTGGATTGCAGCAGCAGCAAGCCGAAAAGTGGAGGCATGTGAGGGATCTAGAGGTTGACAGCATGTCTTCTTAACGGGAGTCCAGGTGGCCATCTCCACAAATGGACTTTTCAGAATCCTTGGGTGGCACCGTAGTCGGAAACCAATTCTGGTTATCGCTTCTCGGCCTTTTGGCTAAGATCAAGTGTAGTATCTGTTCTTATCAGTTTAATATCTGATACGTCCCCTATCTGGGGACCATATATTAAATGGATTTTTAGAACAGGGAGATGGAAAAAGAGCTTGCTCTGTCCACTCCACGCATTGACCTGGTATTGCAGTATCTCCAGGACCGGTGCACCCCTTCTTTAATGCAGTTTCTAAAATCAGAAAGAATTGAATTCAATGCTTTTTGTTCATTATGTTTGTTTGTCGGATTTTGGGATGGAATCTTTGGCTTTGCTTTTCTTCTCCTCATTGGATTTTTCATGTTAAAAGTTGCAGAAGCCAGATGACAAGCTCATTTTGGTTCAACTTCAGCAACTGTGCATTGCATTGCCATGTAATGTAATGTAATGCAATGCTATCTATCTAGCTCTCCCTCTATACTTCCTTTTGGATAAACAGACATATTAGGCAAGCATTTTGGAGCTTTCACCTAAATAACTACAGGTGGTGAGATAAGCTGCACAATATAATTGACCTTTCAGTATATTGTTGCACACACACCATCTATTTAGCAAATGCCCTTGTTATCAACAGCAGCCTTTTAAACTCACCTGAGCTAACAGGTATGTGAGCTGGTTACTCTGCTGCGCTTAAAATTTCTTTTTTGGTTTGCTACAATGCCTTTTCTGAAACGTTGTCTCCCTCTGCTGGAACACTGACTTCTTTCATTTAATGCCTGCAGACTATAAAAGAGAAACCAACCCAAAAAGTTTGGTTGATTAGTCTGTGGCATTCTTTTAAACTGTTCCTTATGGCGGTCTCTGTGAGCTTCTCAGTGACATTCAGCCATCCAGGTATCCCGCCTGCAGTAGACGGAATGTGGCAATGGAACGCTGGCTGCGCGTGTCATAATAGGCTCTGAGCCTTTATATACCTGCGCACAGCAGCAGCCACCTTCAGTCTGCTGCTGGACAGCCAGCAGCAGCAGCAGCAGGAGAGGTAATTAATCAGCAACCCTCCTGCTAAGGGTAGACAGCTGCTCGTTCCACCCCCCCCCCCGCCTTAATTGGTTCTCCTCCCTTCCAACGGTGTTGAGGCGGGTGGGAACAGCCGGGGGTTGAGGGTACTGTGCTAAAAGAGGTGGAGTTATGCAGATCTAAAACGCGTGGATTGCAGCAGCAGCAAGCCGAAAAGTGCAGGCATGTGAGGGATCTAGAGGTTGACAGCATGTCTTCTTAACGGGAGTCCAGGTGGCCATCTCCACAAATGGACTTTTCAGAATCCTTGGGTGGCACCGTAGTCGGAAACCAATTCTGGTTATCGCTTCTCGGCCTTTTGGCTAAGATCAAGTGTAGTATCTGTTCTTATCAGTTTAATATCTGATACGTCCCCTATCTGGGGACCATATATTAAATGGATTTTTAGAACAGGGAGATGGAAAAAGAGCTTGCTCTGTCCACTCCACGCATTGACCTGGTATTGCAGTATCTCCAGGACCGGTGCACCCCTTCTTTAATGCAGTTTCTAAAATCAGAAAGAATTGAATTCAATGCTTTTTGTTCATTTTGCTTGTTTGTCGGATTTTGGGATGGACTCTTTGGCTTTGCTTTTCTTCTCCTCATTGGATTTTTCATGTTAAAAGTTGCAGAAGCCAGATGACAAGCTCATTTTGGTTCAACTTCAGCAACTGTGCATTGCATTGCCATGTAATGTAATGTAATGCAATGCTATCTATCTAGCTCTCCCTCTATACTTCCTTTTGGATAAACAGACATATTAGGCAAGCATTTTGGAGCTTTCACCTAAATAACTACAGGTGGTGAGATAAGCTGCACAATATAATTGACCTTTCAGTATATTGTTGCACACACACCATCTATTTAGCAAATGCCCTTGTTATCAACAGCAGCCTTTTAAACTCACCTGAGCTAACAGGTATGTGAGCTGGTTACTCTGCTGCGCTTAAAATTTCTTTTTTGGTTTGCTACAATGCCTTTTCTGAAACGTTGTCTCCCTCTGCTGGAACACTGACTTCTTTCATTTAATGCCTGCAGACTATAAAAGAGAAACCAACCCAAAAAGTTTGGTTGATTAGTCTGTGGCATTCTTTTAAACTGTTCCTTATGGCGGTCTCTGTGAGCTTCTCAGTGACATTCAGCCATCCAGGTATCCCGCCTGCAGTAGACGGAATGTGGCAATGGAACGCTGGCTGCGCGTGTCATAATAGGCTCTGAGCCTTTATATACCTGCGCACAGCAGCAGCCACCTTCAGTCTGCTGCTGGACAGCCAGCAGCAGCAGCAGCAGGAGAGGTAATTAATCAGCAACCCTCCTGCTAAGGGTAGACAGCTGCTCGTTCCACCCCCCCCCCCGCCTTAATTGGTTCTCCTCCCTTCCAACGGTGTTGAGGCGGGTGGGAACAGCCGGGGGTTGAGGGTACTGTGCTAAAAGAGGTGGAGTTATGCAGATCTAAAACGCGTGGATTGCAGCAGCAGCAAGCCGAAAAGTGCAGGCATGTGAGGGATCTAGAGGTTGACAGCATGTCTTCTTAACGGGAGTCCAGGTGGCCATCTCCACAAATGGACTTTTCAGAATCCTTGGGTGGCACCGTAGTCGGAAACCAATTCTGGTTATCGCTTCTCGGCCTTTTGGCTAAGATCAAGTGTAGTATCTGTTCTTATCAGTTTAATATCTGATACGTCCCCTATCTGGGGACCATATATTAAATGGATTTTTAGAACAGGGAGATGGAAAAAGAGCTTGCTCTGTCCACTCCACGCATTGACCTGGTATTGCAGTATCTCCAGGACCGGTGCACCCCTTCTTTAATGCAGTTTCTAAAATCAGAAAGAATTGAATTCAATGCTTTTTGTTCATTTTGCTTGTTTGTCGGATTTTGGGATGGACTCTTTGGCTTTGCTTTTCTTCTCCTCATTGGATTTTTCATGTTAAAAGTTGCAGAAGCCAGATGACAAGCTCATTTTGGTTCAACTTCAGCAACTGTGCATTGCATTGCCATGTAATGTAATGTAATGCAATGCTATCTATCTAGCTCTCCCTCTATACTTCCTTTTGGATAAACAGACATATTAGGCAAGCATTTTGGAGCTTTCACCTAAATAACTACAGGTGGTGAGATAAGCTGCACAATATAATTGACCTTTCAGTATATTGTTGCACACACACCATCTATTTAGCAAATGCCCTTGTTATCAACAGCAGCCTTTTAAACTCACCTGAGCTAACAGGTATGTGAGCTGGTTACTCTGCTGCGCTTAAAATTTCTTTTTTGGTTTGCTACAATGCCTTTTCTGAAACGTTGTCTCCCTCTGCTGGAACACTGACTTCTTTCATTTAATGCCTGCAGACTATAAAAGAGAAACCAACCCAAAAAGTTTGGTTGATTAGTCTGTGGCATTCTTTTAAACTGTTGCTTATGGCGGTCTCTGTGAGCTTCTCAGTGACATTCAGCCATCCAGGTATCCCGCCTGCAGTAGACGGAATGTGGCAATGGAACGCTGGCTGCGCGTGTCATAATAGGCTCTGAGCCTTTATATACCTGCGCACAGCAGCAGCCACCTTCAGTCTGCTGCTGGACAGCCAGCAGCAGCAGCAGCAGGAGAGGTAATTAATCAGCAACCCTCCTGCTAAGGGTAGACAGCTGCTCGTTCCACCCCCCCCCCCGCCTTAATTGGTTCTCCTCCCTTCCAACGGTGTTGAGGCGGGTGGGAACAGCCGGGGGTTGAGGGTACTGTGCTAAAAGAGGTGGAGTTATGCAGATCTAAAACGCGTGGATTGCAGCAGCAGCAAGCCGAAAAGTGCAGGCATGTGAGGGATCTAGAGGTTGACAGCATGTCTTCTTAACGGGAGTCCAGGTGGCCATCTCCACAAATGGACTTTTCAGAATCCTTGGGTGGCACCGTAGTCGGAAACCAATTCTGGTTATCGCTTCTCGGCCTTTTGGCTAAGATCAAGTGTAGTATCTGTTCTTATCAGTTTAATATCTGATACGTCCCCTATCTGGGGACCATATATTAAATGGATTTTTAGAACAGGGAGATGGAAAAAGAGCTTGCTCTGTCCACTCCACGCATTGACCTGGTATTGCAGTATCTCCAGGACCGGTGCACCCCTTCTTTAATGCAGTTTCTAAAATCAGAAAGAATTGAATTCAATGCTTTTTGTTCATTTTGCTTGTTTGTCGGATTTTGGGATGGTCTTTTTGGCTTTGCTTTTCTTCTCCTCATTGGATTTTTCATGTTAAAAGTTGCAGAAGTCAGATGACAAGCTCATTTTGGTTCAACTTCAGCAACTGTGCATTGCATTGCCATGTAATGTAATTTAATGCAATGCTATCTATCTAGCTCTCCCTCTATACTTCCTTTTGGATAAACAGACATATTAGGCAAGCATTTTGGAGCTTTCACCTAAATAACTACAGGTGGTGAGATAAGCTGCACAATATAATTGACCTTTCGGTATATTGTTGCACACACACCATCTATTTAGCAAATGCCCTTGTTATCAACAGCAGCCTTTTAAACTCACCTGAGCTAACAGGTATGTGAGCTGGTTACTCTGCTGCGCTTAAAATTTCTTTTTTGGTTTGCTACAATGCCTTTTCTGAAACGTTGTCTCCCTCTGCTGGAACACTGACTTCTTTCATTTAATGCCTGCAGACTATAAAAGAGAAACCAACCCAAAAAGTTTGGTTGATTAGTCTGTGGCATTCTTTTAAACTGTTGCTTATGGCGGTCTCTGTGAGCTTCTCAGTGACATTCAGCCATCCAGGTATCCCGCCTGCAGTAGACGGAATGTGGCAATGGAACGCTGGCTGCGCGTGTCATAATAGGCTCTGAGCCTTTATATACCTGCGCACAGCAGCAGCCACCTTCAGTCTGCTGCTGGACAGCCAGCAGCAGCAGCAGCAGGAGAGGTAATTAATCAGCAACCCTCCTGCTAAGGGTAGACAGCTGCTCGTTCCACCCCCCCCCCCCGCCTTAATTGGTTCTCCTCCCTTCCAACGGTGTTGAGGCGGGTGGGAACAGCCGGGGGTTGAGGGTACTGTGCTAAAAGAGGTGGAGTTATGCAGATCTAAAACGCGTGGATTGCAGCAGCAGCAAGCCGAAAAGTGCAGGCATGTGAGGGATCTAGAGGTTGACAGCATGTCTTCTTAACGGGAGTCCAGGTGGCCATCTCCACAAATGGACTTTTCAGAATCCTTGGGTGGCACCGTAGTCGGAAACCAATTCTGGTTATCGCTTCTCGGCCTTTTGGCTAAGATCAAGTGTAGTATCTGTTCTTATCAGTTTAATATCTGATACGTCCCCTATCTGGGGACCATATATTAAATGGATTTTTAGAACAGGGAGATGGAAAAAGAGCTTGCTCTGTCCACTCCACGCATTGACCTGGTATTGCAGTATCTCCAGGACCGGTGCACCCCTTCTTTAATGCAGTTTCTAAAATCAGAAAGAATTGAATTCAATGCTTTTTGTTCATTTTGCTTGTTTGTCGGATTTTGGGATGGACTCTTTGGCTTTGCTTTTCTTCTCCTCATTGGATTTTTCATGTTAAAAGTTGCAGAAGCCAGATGACAAGCTCATTTTGGTTCAACTTCAGCAACTGTGCATTGCATTGCCATGTAATGTAATGTAATGCAATGCTATCTATCTAGCTCTCCCTCTATACTTCCTTTTGGATAAACAGACATATTAGGCAAGCATTTTGGAGCTTTCACCTAAATAGCTACAGGTGGTGAGATAAGCTGCACAATATAATTGACCTTTCAGTATATTGTTGCACACACACCATCTATTTAGCAAATGCCCTTGTTATCAACAGCAGCCTTTTAAACTCACCTGAGCTAACAGGTATGTGAGCTGGTTACTCTGCTGCGCTTAAAATTTCTTTTTTGGTTTGCTACAATGCCTTTTCTGAAACGTTGTCTCCCTCTGCTGGAACACTGACTTCTTTCATTTAATGCCTGCAGACTATAAAAGAGAAACCAACCCAAAAAGTTTGGTTGATTAGTCTGTGGCATTCTTTTAAACTGTTGCTTATGGCGGTCTCTGTGAGCTTCTCAGTGACATTCAGCCATCCAGGTATCCCGCCTGCAGTAGACGGAATGTGGCAATGGAACGCTGGCTGCACGTGTCATAATAGGCTCTGAGCCTTTATATACCTGCGCACAGCAGCAGCCACCTTCAGTCTGCTGCTGGACAGCCAGCAGCAGCAGCAGCAGGAGAGGTAATTAATCAGCAACCCTCCTGCTAAGGGTAGACAGCTGCTCGTTCCACCCCCCCCCCCCCGCCTTAATTGGTTCTCCTCCCTTCCAACGGTGTTGAGGCGGGTGGGAACAGCCGGGGGTTGAGGGTACTGTGCTAAAAGAGGTGGAGTTATGCAGATCTAAAACGCGTGGATTGCAGCAGCAGCAAGCCGAAAAGTGCAGGCATGTGAGGGATCTAGAGGTTGACAGCATGTCTTCTTAACGGGAGTCCAGCTGGCCATCTCCACAAATGGACTTTTCAGAATCCTTGGGTGGCACCGTAGTCGGAAACCAATTCTGGTTATCGCTTCTCGGCCTTTTGGCTAAGATCAAGTGTAGTATCTGTTCTTATCAGTTTAATATCTGATACGTCCCCTATCTGGGGACCATATATTAAATGGATTTTTAGAACAGGGAGATGGAAAAAGAGCTTGCTCTGTCCACTCCACGCATTGACCTGGTATTGCAGTATCTCCAGGACCGGTGCACCCCTTCTTTAATGCAGTTTCTAAAATCAGAAAGAATTGAATTCAATGCTTTTTGTTCATTTTGCTTGTTTGTCGGATTTTGGGATGGACTCTTTGGCTTTGCTTTTCTTCTCCTCATTGGATTTTTCATGTTAAAAGTTGCAGAAGCCAGATGACAAGCTCATTTTGGTTCAACTTCAGCAACTGTGCATTGCATTGCCATGTAATGTAATGTAATGCAATGCTATCTATCTAGCTCTCCCTCTATACTTCCTTTTGGATAAACAGACATATTAGGCAAGCATTTTGGAGCTTTCACCTAAATAACTACAGGTGGTGAGATAAGCTGCACAATATAATTGACCTTTCAGTATATTGTTGCACACACACCATCTATTTAGCAAATGCCCTTGTTATCAACAGCAGCCTTTTAAACTCACCTGAGCTAACAGGTATGTGAGCTGGTTACTCTGCTGCGCTTAAAATTTCTTTTTTGGTTTGCTACAATGCCTTTTCTGAAACGTTGTCTCCCTCTGCTGGAACACTGACTTCTTTCATTTAATGCCTGCAGACTATAAAAGAGAAACCAACCCAAAAAGTTTGGTTGATTAGTCTGTGGCATTCTTTTAAACTGTTGCTTATGGCGGTCTCTGTGAGTTTCTCAGTGACATTCAGCCATCCAGGTATCCCGCCTGCAGTAGACGGAATGTGGCAATGGAACGCTGGCTGCGCGTGTCATAATAGGCTCTGAGCCTTTATATACCTGCGCACAGCAGCAGCCACCTTCAGTCTGCTGCTGGACAGCCAGCAGCAGCAGCAGGAGAGGTAATTAATCAGCAACCCTCCTGCTAAGGGTAGACAGCTGCTCGTTCCACCCCCCCCCCCGCCTTAATTGGTTCTCCTCCCTTCCAACGGTGTTGAGGCGGGTGGGAACAGCCGGGGGTTGAGGGTACTGTGCTAAAAGAGGTGGAGTTATGCAGATCTAAAACGCGTGGATTGCAGCAGCAGCAAGCCGAAAAGTGCAGGCATGTGAGGGATCTAGAGGTTGACAGCATGTCTTCTTAACGGGAGTCCAGGTGGCCATCTCCACAAATGGACTTTTCAGAATCCTTGGGTGGCACCGTAGTCGGAAACCAATCCTGGTTATCGCTTCTCGGCCTTTTGGCTAAGATCAAGTGTAGTATCTGTTCTTATCAGTTTAATATCTGATACGTCCCCTATCTGGGGACCATATATTAAATGGATTTTTAGAACAGGGAGATGGAAAAAGAGCTTGCTCTGTCCACTCCACGCATTGACCTGGTATTGCAGTATCTCCAGGACCGGTGCACCCCTTCTTTAATGCAGTTTCTAAAATCAGAAAGAATTGAATTCAATGCTTTTTGTTCATTTTGCTTGTTTGTCGGATTTTGGGATGGACTCTTTGGCTTTGCTTTTCTTCTCCTCATTGGATTTTTCATGTTAAAAGTTGCAGAAGCCAGATGACAAGCTCATTTTGGTTCAACTTCAGCAACTGTGCATTGCATTGCCATGTAATGTAATGTAATGCAATGCTATCTATCTAGCTCTCCCTCTATACTTCCTTTTGGATAAACAGACATATTAGGCAAGCATTTTGGAGCTTTCACCTAAATAACTACAGGTGGTGAGATAAGCTGCACAATATAATTGACCTTTCAGTATATTGTTGCACACACACCATCTATTTAGCAAATGCCCTTGTTATCAACAGCAGCCTTTTAAACTCACCTGAGCTAACAGGTATGTGAGCTGGTTACTCTGCTGCGCTTAAAATTTCTTTTTTGGTTTGCTACAATGCCTTTTCTGAAACGTTGTCTCCCTCTGCTGGAACACTGACTTCTTTCATTTAATGCCTGCAGACTATAAAAGAGAAACCAACCCAAAAAGTTTGGTTGATTAGTCTGTGGCATTCTTTTAAACTGTTGCTTATGGCGGTCTCTGTGAGCTTCTCAGTGACATTCAGCCATCCAGGTATCCCGCCTGCAGTAGACGGAATGTGGCAATGGAACGCTGGCTGCGCGTGTCATAATAGGCTCTGAGCCTTTATATACCTGCGCACAGCAGCAGCCACCTTCAGTCTGCTGCTGGACAGCCAGCAGCAGCAGCAGCAGGAGAGGTAATTAATCAGCAACCCTCCTGCTAAGGGTAGACAGCTGCTCGTTCCACCCCCCCCCCGCCTTAATTGGTTCTCCTCCCTTCCAACGGTGTTGAGGTGGGTGGGAACAGCCGGGGGTTGAGGGTACTGTGCTAAAAGAGGTGGAGTTATGCAGATCTAAAACGCGTGGATTGCAGCAGCAGCAAGCCGAAAAGTGCAGGCATGTGAGGGATCTAGAGGTTGACAGCATGTCTTCTTAACGGGAGTCCAGGTGGCCATCTCCACAAATGGACTTTTCAGAATCCTTGGGTGGCACCGTAGTCGGAAACCAATTCTGGTTATCGCTTCTCGGCCTTTTGGCTAAGATCAAGTGTAGTATCTGTTCTTATCAGTTTAATATCTGATACGTCCCCTATCTGGGGACCATATATTAAATGGATTTTTAGAACAGGGAGATGGAAAAAGAGCTTGCTCTGTCCACTCCACGCATTGACCTGGTATTGCAGTATCTCCAGGACCGGTGCACCCCTTCTTTAATGCAGTTTCTAAAATCAGAAAGAATTGAATTCAATGCTTTTTGTTCATTTTGCTTGTTTGTCGGATTTTGGGATGGACTCTTTGGCTTTGCTTTTCTTCTCCTCATTGGATTTTTCATGTTAAAAGTTGCAGAAGCCAGATGACAAGCTCATTTTGGTTCAACTTCAGCAACTGTGCATTGCATTGCCATGTAATGTAATGTAATGCAATGCTATCTATCTAGCTCTCCCTCTATACTTCCTTTTGGATAAACAGACATATTAGGCAAGCATTTTGGAGCTTTCACCTAAATAACTACAGGTGGTGAGATAAGCTGCACAATATAATTGACCTTTCAGTATATTGTTGCACACACACCATCTATTTAGCAAATGCCCTTGTTATCAACAGCAGCCTTTTAAACTCACCTGAGCTAACAGGTATGTGAGCTGGTTACTCTGCTGCGCTTAAAATTTCTTTTTTGGTTTGCTACAATGCCATTTCTGAAACGTTGTCTCCCTCTGCTGGAACACTGACTTCTTTCATTTAATGCCTGCAGACTATAAAAGAGAAACCAACCCAAAAAGTTTGGTTGATTAGTCTGTGGCATTCTTTTAAACTGTTGCTTATGGCGGTCTCTGTGAGCTTCTCAGTGACATTCAGCCATCCAGGTATCCCGCCTGCAGTAGACGGAATGTGGCAATGGAACGCTGGCTGTGCGTGTCATAATAGGCTCTGAGCCTTTATATACCTGCGCACAGCAGCAGCCACCTTCAGTCTGCTGCTGGACAGCCAGCAGCAGCAGCAGCAGGAGAGGTAATTAATCAGCAACCCTCCTGCTAAGGGTAGACAGCTGCTCGTTCCACCCCCCCCCCGCCTTAATTGGTTCTCCTCCCTTCCAACGGTGTTGAGGCGGGTGGGAACAGCCGGGGGTTGAGGGTACTGTGCTAAAAGAGGTGGAGTTATGCAGATCTAAAACGCGTGGATTGCAGCAGCAGCAAGCCGAAAAGTGCAGGCATGTGAGGGATCTAGAGGTTGACAGCATGTCTTCTTAACGGGAGTCCAGGTGGCCATCTCCACAAATGGACTTTTCAGAATCCTTGGGTGGCACCGTAGTCGGAAACCAATTCTGGTTATCGCTTCTCGGCCTTTTGGCTAAGATCAAGTGTAGTATCTGTTCTAATCAGTTTAATATCTGATACGTCCCCTATCTGGGGACCATATATTAAATGGATTTTTAGAACAGGGAGATGGAAAAAGAGCTTGCTCTGTCCACTCCACGCATTGACCTGGTATTGCAGTATCTCCAGGACCGGTGCACCCCTTCTTTAATGCAGTTTCTAAATCAGAAAGAATTGAATTCAATGCTTTTTGTTCATTTTGCTTGTTTGTCGGATTTTGGGATGGACTCTTTGGCTTTGCTTTTCTTCTCCTCATTGGATTTTTCATGTTAAAAGTTGCAGAAGCCAGATGACAAGCTCATTTTGGTTCAACTTCAGCAACTGTGCATTGCATTGCCATGTAATGTAATGCAATGCTATCTATCTAGCTCTCCCTCTATACTTCCTTTTGGATAAACAGACATATTAGGCAAGCATTTTGGAGCTTTCACCTAAATAACTACAGGTGGTGAGATAAGCTGCACAATATAATTGACCTTTCAGTATATTGTTGCACACACACCATCTATTTAGCAAATGCCCTTGTTATCAACAGCAGCCTTTTAAACTCACCTGAGCTAACAGGTATGTGAGCTGGTTACTCTGCTGCGCTTAAAATTTCTTTTTTGGTTTGCTACAATGCCTTTTCTGAAACGTTGTCTCCCTCTGCTGGAACACTGACTTCTTTCATTTAATGCCTGCAGACTATAAAAGAGAAACCAACCCAAAAAGTTTGGTTGATTAGTCTGTGGCATTCTTTTAAACTGTTGCTTATGGCGGTCTCTGTGAGCTTCTCAGTGACATTCAGCCATCCAGGTATCCCGCCTGCAGTAGACGGAATGTGGCAATGGAACGCTGGCTGCGCGTGTCATAATAGGCTCTGAGCCTTTATATACCTGCGCACAGCAGCAGCCACCTTCAGTCTGCTGCTGGACAGCCAGCAGCAGCAGCAGCAGGAGAGGTAATTAATCAGCAACCCTCCTGCTAAGGGTAGACAGCTGCTCGTTCCACCCCCCCCCCCCCGCCTTAATTGGTTCTCCTCCCTTCCAACGGTGTTGAGGCGGGTGGGAATAGCCGGGGGTTGAGGGTACTGTGCTAAAAGAGGTGGAGTTATGCAGATCTAAAATGCGTGGATTGCAGCAGCAGCAAGCCGAAAAGTGCAGGCATGTGAGGGATCTAGAGGTTGACAGCATGTCTTCTTAACGGGAGTCCAGGTGGCCATCTCCACAAATGGACTTTTCAGAATCCTTGGGTGGCACCGTAGTCGGAAACCAATTCTGGTTATCGCTTCTCGGCCTTTTGGCTAAGATCAAGTGTAGTATCTGTTCTTATCAGTTTAATATCTGATACGTCCCCTATCTGGGGACCATATATTAAATGGATTTTTAGAACAGGGAGATGGAAAAAGAGCTTGCTCTGTCCACTCCACGCATTGACCTGGTATTGCAGTATCTCCAGGACCGGTGCACCCCTTCTTTAATGCAGTTTCTAAATCAGAAAGAATTGAATTCAATGCTTTTTGTTCATTTTGCTTGTTTGTCGGATTTTGGGATGGACTCTTTGGCTTTGCTTTTCTTCTCCTCATTGGATTTTTCATGTTAAAAGTTGCAGAAGCCAGATGACAAGCTCATTTTGGTTCAACTTCAGCAACTGTGCATTGCATTGCCATGAAATGTAATGCAATGCTATCTATCTAGCTCTCCCTCTATACTTCCTTTTGGATAAACAGACATATTAGGCAAGCATTTTGGAGCTTTCACCTAAATAACTACAGGTGGTGAGATAAGCTGCACAATATAATTGACCTTTCAGTATATTGTTGCACACACACCATCTATTTAGCAAATGCCCTTGTTATCAACAGCAGCCTTTTAAACTCACCTGAGCTAACAGGTATGTGAGCTGGTTACTCTGCTGCGCTTAAAATTTCTTTTTTGGTTTGCTACAATGCCTTTTCTGAAACGTTGTCTCCCTCTGCTGGAACACTGACTTCTTTCATTTAATGCCTGCAGACTATAAAAGAGAAACCAACCCAAAAAGTTTGGTTGATTAGTCTGTGGCATTCTTTTAAACTGTTGCTTATGGCGGTCTCTGTGAGTTTCTCAGTGACATTCAGCCATCCAGGTATCCCGCCTGCAGTAGACGGAATGTGGCAATGGAACGCTGGCTGCGCGTGTCATAATAGGCTCTGAGCCTTTATATACCTGCGCACAGCAGCAGCCACCTTCAGTCTGCTGCTGGACAGCCAGCAGCAGCAGCAGCAGGAGAGGTAATTAATCAGCAACCCTCCTGCTAAGGGTAGACAGCTGCTCGTTCCACTCCCCCCCCCCGCCTTAATTGGTTCTCCTCCCTTCCAACGGTGTTGAGGCGGGTGGGAACAGCCGGGGGTTGAGGGTACTGTGCTAAAAGAGGTGGAGTTATGCAGATCTAAAACGCGTGGATTGCAGCAGCAGCAAGCCGAAAAGTGCAGGCATGTGAGGGATCTAGAGGTTGACAGCATGTCTTCTTAACGGGAGTCCAGGTGGCCATCTCCACAAATGGACTTTTCAGAATCCTTGGGTGGCACCGTAGTCGGAAACCAATTCTGGTTATCGCTTCTCGGCCTTTTGGCTAAGATCAAGTGTAGTATCTGTTCTTATCAGTTTAATATCTGATACGTCCCCTATCTGGGGACCATATATTAAATGGATTTTTAGAACAGGGAGATGGAAAAAGAGCTTGCTCTGTCCACTCCACGCATTGACCTGGTATTGCAGTATCTCCAGGACCGGTGCACCCCTTCTTTAATGCAGTTTCTAAAATCAGAAAGAATTGAATTCAATGCTTTTTGTTCATTTTGCTTGTTTGTCGGATTTTGGGATGGACTCTTTGGCTTTGCTTTTCTTCTCCTCATTGGATTTTTCATGTTAAAAGTTGCAGAAGCCAGATGACAAGCTCATTTTGGTTCAACTTCAGCAACTGTGCATTGCATTGCCATGTAATGTAATGTAATGCAATGCTATCTATCTAGCTCTCCCTCTATACTTCTGTGACACCCCAGGGGTCTGGTTGCCACAGTGATAGAGATATTATGTCTGAGAGCAGGTGGGAGGTCCTTTGGTCAGGGATCCTGTGCATGCCACACCTCCTGCCCAGTCTTGGGAGGGGAAGAACTTCCCCTGTATAAACCCGGGGCTGAGGCAGGGTGAGTCAGACAAGGAGAGTGGAGAAGAGAAGCAGCATAGGAAACAGCAGAGTTACAAGGAGTCAGGGGCTGGCAGCTACAGAGCTCGCCCTGACTAAGAAGATTCTTTACCGGACCCGGAGTCCGAGGCTGTGGGGACTAACTCCTACCCAGCAGCAGAATCCGTCGGGCAGGGGATTTCAGGTCCTCTGGCCCAGAAGCCCGAAGGCACGGTCACACGCGTGGGACCAGCACCGCCATCGTGGAGCGGAAGCCATTAGAAGGCCCCGAGTCACCGGCCATACGGGTGAGCACCACACGGTACACTCAGGGACGTGGGCTACTTACATCAGCTTCTAGCAAGGTAGCCAGAAGAGTACAGTCAGTTTGGGAGGCCTACAACTACGCCTGGCCAGGGGAGATCCCATCTGCTCAAAGACTGACCAGGCCCCGTTTGCTAGCAAGTACTCCGGGAGGGTCTGTCGTTGTTACCAGTAAAGACCCTGAACTACACCGTACCGTCTCTGAGTGGTTCCTGCTACCCCCATCATCCACGTCGGCTGCCCTGAGGCCATACCCCTCCCGTTGGGGGTTATACTATCACGCTGCACAATCCTACCACCGGCCTCAGCGGTCTGCCCTGCAGCAGCAGCTTCCTGGCTGCACTCAACGGGTGGCGTAGTCATCAACTATTTACTACTAATAGACTGCCGTCTAGTTTGACTCCCTGGGCACGGACCGGGTCACCGCCACGAGATTACAACCCTCCACGGATCCGGCTCCGGGTAAGCTCCCGCGTGCGCACCGCAGCGCGACACAGGCCCAGGGGCGCGTCAACTTTGGCGTAGTCGGCAGGATTTCGTGCCCGCAACCACCGGGTACTGCGTGCCTGAAAAGCAAAGACTGTTCAAACTTACCAGTGGTGAAGGTTTCCCGCCATCCGGCGCCATCTTCTACCTTCTTCCCGCCATCCGCGAAGTTTTCCCGCCATCCGGCGCCATCTTCGACCTTCTTCCCGCCATCCGTGGAGTTTTCCCGCCATTGGACGCCATCTTGAGGACGCCGCGCGGGAAGAAGAGGGGCGTGGACTCCGAAAGCGCGCGAGAACTGAAGCCCCGCCTCACGTCCGGACGTTGCGTAAGGTCCTGGAAGGAGCCCAGCAGACGCCGACGTCACAGGAGCGCGACGGAAGGTCCTCAACCCTGACGATCCACTGCGGAGCCGCGGCCTACGGAAGAGGATCATCGCAAGGTAGGCCACGGTCCACTAGGGGGGAGGAAGATGTCGGATACGGAGGAGAGCTTCACTGCCTCAACCCCCGCCAGCGCTACCGCTGCTGCAGTTATGCCCTTCACCATGCCCTATATACCGGGAGCAGCTTGGCTACCCCAGTACTCAGGGGAGTCACATACCCTGCATGACTTTAGAGAAAAGCTGGATAGCCTCTTCAAGGTGTACCCCCTCACAGAAGAGCAAAAAGTGAGCATCCTGGTGGCCCAACTAACCGGCACCAGGTGGCGTTGTGACCCACAGACGCCCCACTACCACTTACTACCAGGAGGCGGCGCCCTTGTCAGCAGGGCCTGTGGCAGCTGATGCGCAGGCTTTGGACAATGACCCGGCTCCAGACCTACACCATCAGGTCCAAGAGCTAGCTAAGAGCGTTGCTGCGCTAACCCGAACTGTGCAGTCTTTACAGGTTTCCACCCCAGGGAAGATCCAGCTGGCATCCGGACCGGAGGACATCCCGTGGCGTCGACCAAGGAGGACCCCACCGGCCAGAGGAAGACCCAGTGACCGATACAGTGAGGACGGACGACCCATCTGCCGCCGCTGCAATCAACCCGGACATATGGCAAGGTACTGTTCTTTAAACGGGCACAACCTGGGGTAGAGGGCCAACCCCCAGGAAAAAGATCACCAGGCCCATCGAACTGGCGCGACAGATATGTGGGAGGACGTCCAGTCTTGCCTGTGGTACTGGATGGCATTCCCATGAGTGCCCTACTGGACACCGGGTCACAGGTCACCACCATCCCGTACGTGCTCTTCAAGCAGTACTGGAATGACTCGGATATTACCCGCTACCCCGACGACGACTTGAGTATCATCGCCAGCAATGGTCAGCCCGTGCCACAGATCGGATTTAAAGAGGTGACCATCAAAATTGGTAGAGTCGAACTGGCCGCACAGGGACTGATCATTGTAGATATCGATAAACATGAGAGTCACCCAAAAATAACTCTAGGAACTAATGTAATTGAAAATTGTCTTGCAGAGGTGATTTTCCTTTTACAGCAGGTTGCCAAGAATGCCAGCTCCGGCGAGCAGCGGGTACTCCAGAAAGAGATCCGGGCACTGATGCAACGGCAACAAGTGGAACTCTCCGGCGGTGAGATTGGTAGCGTAAGAATGTGTGACCCTTTTCCTATTGCCATGCCCCCAAAAAGTGAAATGATGATTTGGTGCCGGGCAGCTATTGGTCTGAGAGGTAGAGATTACCAGGCAATGGTAGAACCAGTTTACTCAGACAGTAGGCCCACCATTTTGACAGCACGGGGGGTGGTCAATGTACGCCATGGGAGGGTGCCCATTCGCATAATAAATATCGGGGAGAGGGAAGTGTACCTGCCCCGGTATGCCACGCTAGCCAAATTATATACCACTAATCAAAGTTCTATACAATCTGTGGAACCCTTGCCTCCATCTCACCCGGAGGAAGGTAACGGCTCTAAGAAAGACATGGAGGACTGGTGTCAGCAACTACATTTGGGTACTGACTCCACTCCCTCACATCAGAAACAAGGAGTCTATCGGGTGGTTCAAGAGTATGAGAGAGTGTTTAGTAAACACCCGTTAGACTTCGGGCGAGTCAAGGGGGTAGAACATCGCATCCCCACGGGAGATCATCCTCCCATAAAAGAGAGGTATCGACCCGTACCCCCTGCACATTACCAACACGCCAAGGGGATGCTTAGAGATATGAAGGAGGCTGGGGTAATCCGGGATAGTTGTAGCCCCTGGGCAGCCCCATTAGTTTTAGTCAAAAAGAAAGACAACACCATGAGGATGTGTGTAGATTACCGGAAAATCAACCGTATCACACACAAGGATGCGTACCCCTTACCAAGGATAGAGGAGTCATTGGCTGCTTTAAGATCTGCTAACTTCTTCTCTACCTTGGATCTCACTAGCGGGTACTGGCAGGTTCCTGTAGCAGAGGCGGACCGGGAGAAGACCGCATTCACCACCCCGATGGGACTTAGCGAGTTCACCTGCATGCCGTTCGGACTCTGCAACGCACCAGGAACCTTCCAACGCCTAATGGAGTGTTGTCTGGGCCACAGAAACTTCGAGACGGTCCTGTTGTACCTGGACGATGTCATCGTATATTCCAAGACGTATGAGGACCACCTGAAACACCTGGCGGAAGTGTTCGAGGCTCTGGCGAGTTACGGCCTAAAGGTGAAACCCTCCAAGTGTCACCTCCTGAAACCAAAGGTGCAGTACCTGGGACACGTGGTGAGCGCTGACGGAGTGGCTCCCGACCCCGATAAGATCACCGCAATTAAGGGATGGCCAAGCCCCTCCAGCGTAAAAGAAGTGCGGCAGTTCCTCGGGTTGGTAGGCTACTACCGAAGGTTTATTCCCGGTTTCACCAAAAAGGCAGCACCTATGCAGGACCTCCTGATAGGCCAGTCCCGGAAGGCCAAGAACCAGAAGCCGCCCTTCAAATGGGAAGAGCTGGAAGAAGAGTCCTTCCGCCAGCTGAAGATGGCCCTCACGGGGGACGAAATCCTGGCGTACCCGGATTATAGCCAGCCCTTTATCCTCTACACCGACGCCAGTAACATCGGGCTAGGAGCCGTACTGTCCCAGATCCAGCAGGGGAAGGAACGAGTAATCGCCTACGCCAGCCGAAAACTGCGACCCACCGAAAGGAACCCCGAGAATTACAGCTCATTTAAGTTAGAGTTCCTGGCCGTAGTATGGGCAATCACTGAGCGCTTTAAGCATTACCTCGCTTCTTCCCGGTTCACCGTGTACACGGATAACAACCCGCTGACACACCTGGACACGGCAAGACTCGGTGCCCTGGAGCAGAGGTGGATGGCCCGTCTGTCCAACTACGAGTTCACAATTAAATACCGGGCAGGACGCTCCAATACCAACGCGGACGCCCTGTCCAGGATGCCCAACCTGCCGGACGGAGGAGAAGATCCGGAGGGACTGGAAGAAGTTGAACTCCCTGCGTTCCACCGTCATGGGACTATTCAGTATTCCCACCGGGTAAGGAGTAAGCAGGCTGCTACGTTGAACCCCTTACCCCACTACAACTGGGCGGAAACGCAAGACAGCGACCCTGCCGTCCGACTGGTGAAGGAGATGCTGACTCGGCCGGAGGCTCGCCTTGAACCAGACGCTCCGGAGGAAGCCAAACAACTATGGGCCGAGAAGAGTCGACTGTTCCTTTACAAAGGGAAGTTGTGCCGCAGAATGGTTAACTCCCGGACGCATGAATTACTCTGGCAAGTAGTGGTGCCACGAAGAGACGCAGCCATGGTGATGGAGGCATACCACGACGGAGCTGGACACTTTGGGTGGAAAAAGCTGGAGTTCCTGCTGCGCGAGCGGTTCCACTGGGTAGGCATGAGGGGAACCATCGAGAAGTGGTGCAGAGATTGTGGCCCGTGCAACCTGAGAAGGAAGGACCGAGCCAGCCAGAAGACTCCCCTGCAGTCCATCGTCACCCGGCAACCGTTGGAACTGGTAGCCTTGGATCATGTAAAACTGACCCCAAGCAGAAGTGGCTACGTCTACGCGTTAACCATCGTGGATCATTACTCCCGGTTCTTGGTTGTCGTCCCCGTCAAGGACTTAACGGCTCAAACAGCAGCTAGAGCCTTCCAGCAGCACTTCTGCCGTCCACACGGGTACCCGGACCAAGTGCTGACGGACCAGGGACCTGCCTTTGAAGCGGAGGTCTTTCAGGAATTCTGCAATCTGTATGGCTGCCGGAAGATAAGGACGACACCCTACCATCCGCAGACTAATGGACTTTGTGAAAAAATGAACCAGGTGGTAATGGATCTTCTAAAAACGTTGCCCCTGAAAGAACGCAGTCTGTGGCCTGAAAAGTTGCCCGATCTGGTGGACCTATACAACCACATCCCGGTAGGTTCCACCAACTGTACCCCGGCTTACCTAATGAGGGCAAGACCTGGTAAGTTACCTGTTGACCTGGAAATGGGAGTCCTGACCCCCGAGGACACTTCACCAGAAACAGACTGGGACACAGAGAGGCAGCAGCAGTACCGGAGAGTACAGGAGAGCGTGGAGCGAAGTCTCTGTCAGGCTAGGGAAAGACAAGAGAAAACTTACAACCAGTATGCTCCCGCTGTTCCCCTGGTACCCGGAGAGCAGGTCTTGAAGAGGAAGAGACGGCTCCACAAGTTGGACGACCAGTGGGAGAAGGACCCGTACACCGTACTGCCCTCAAGCCACGAGAACCCGAAGGTCTGTACCATCAGTAAAGACGGAGGGGAAACCACAGCCATTGTATCCCGGGACCACCTGAAGAAGTGTCCCGAACAACTGAGGAACCCTGAAGAGGAACAAGAAGACCATCGACCCGTGGAAGAAAGGGAAGATATGGTTAGTACCGTGCTCGGGGACTTTCCTCAGTCTTGGACTCAAGTCAATGGTGCAGTTGTGGTACCCGTACTCACCTTCCTCCAACCATCATCCCAAGAACCTACGGAGCAACGGGTAGAGCTGGAAGAACAGCCGGTCCAGGAGGCAGAAGACTCCACACAAGCAGAACAGGAGAATCAACCCTCTGCTTATAGTGAGCCTGCCGTACCCCTAGTGAGACAAAGAGCCGGTAGACAGCTGCCCAGTTTACCCTTGACAGCTCCTACACCCTGTAGTTCAGGGCCAGACAGTCAGCTCCGTAGGTCCACTCGGGCCACTAGAGGCCAGTTACCCGCACGCTGGAGAATTTAAAGTGTATAAATTGTTTTATTTATGTTTTTCTGTGTCTTGTTGCTTGTGTATAATTTTGTGTTTCTAGTTATTTTTAGGAAACCTTGGTGGATTTACCGGGAATCCTTGTATATAGTTGGAGCGTAACCCAGGATGGACTAGAGACTGTTAAGGACTCGGGGTAGGACAGACCCCTACCTGGTTACGTCTCCCTGTGTTGGTGAAATGGACACCTTTGCTTTTCTTCAAAGACTGCATCCGGTTGCGGACACGCCGTAACCATCTTATGTGTTTTTCTTATAGTATTGTTATTGTTATACTTTGTTATGTTTTTCTAAATGTGTTTAGTCCCGGAGTACTAAATTTCACTAGGGGGGAATGTGACACCACAGGGGTCTGGTTGCCACAGTGATAGAGATATTATGTCTGAGAGCAGGTGGGAGGTCCTTTGGTCAGGGATCCTGTGCATGCCACACCTCCTGCCCAGTCTTGGGAGGGGAAGAACTTCCCCTGTATAAACCCGGGGCTGAGGCAGGGTGAGTCAGACAAGGAGAGTGGAGAAGAGAAGCAGCATAGGAAACAGCAGAGTTACAAGGAGTCAGGGGCTGGCAGCTACAGAGCTCGCCCTGACTAAGAAGATTCTTTACCGGACCCGGAGTCCGAGGCTGTGGGGACTAACTCCTACCCAGCAGCAGAATCCGTCGGGCAGGGGATTTCAGGTCCTCTGGCCCAGAAGCCCGAAGGCACGGTCACACGCGTGGGACCAGCACCGCCATCGTGGAGCGGAAGCCATTAGAAGGCCCCGAGTCACCGGCCATACGGGTGAGCACCACACGGTACACTCAGGGACGTGGGCTACTTACATCAGCTTCTAGCAAGGTAGCCAGAAGAGTACAGTCAGTTTGGGAGGCCTACAACTACGCCTGGCCAGGGGAGATCCCATCTGCTCAAAGACTGACCAGGCCCCGTTTGCTAGCAAGTACTCCGGGAGGGTCTGTCGTTGTTACCAGTAAAGACCCTGAACTACACCGTACCGTCTCTGAGTGGTTCCTGCTACCCCCATCATCCACGTCGGCTGCCCTGAGGCCATACCCCTCCCGTTGGGGGTTATACTATCACGCTGCACAATCCTACCACCGGCCTCAGCGGTCTGCCCTGCAGCAGCAGCTTCCTGGCTGCACTCAACGGGTGGCGTAGTCATCAACTATTTACTACTAATAGACTGCCGTCTAGTTTGACTCCCTGGGCACGGACCGGGTCACCGCCACGAGATTACAACCCTCCACGGATCCGGCTCCGGGTAAGCTCCCGCGTGCGCACCGCAGCGCGACACAGGCCCAGGGGCGCGTCACTTCCTTTTGGATAAACAGACATATTAGGCAAGCATTTTGGAGCTTTCACCTAAATAACTACAGGTGGTGAGATAAGCTGCACAATATAATTGACCTTTCAGTATATTGTTGCACACACACCATCTATTTAGCAAATGCCCTTGTTATCAACAGCAGCCTTTTAAACTCACCTGAGCTAACAGGTATGTGAGCTGGTTACTCTGCTGCGCTTAAAATTTCTTTTTTGGTTTGCTACAATGCCTTTTCTGAAACGTTGTCTCCCTCTGCTGGAACACTGACTTCTTTCATTTAATCCCTGCAGACTATAAAAGAGAAACCAACCCAAAAAGTTTGGTTGATTAGTCTGTGGCATTCTTTTAAACTGTTGCTTATGGCGGTCTCTGTGAGCTTCTCAGTGACATTCAGCCATCCAGGTATCCCGCCTGCAGTAGACGGAATGTGGCAATGGAACGCTGGCTGCGCGTGTCATAATAGGCTCTGAGCCTTTATATACCTGCGCACAGCAGCAGCCACCTTCAGTCTGCTGCTGGACAGCCAGCAGCAGCAGCAGCAGGAGAGGTAATTAATCAGCAACCCTCCTGCTAAGGGTAGACAGCTGCTCGTTCCACCCCCCCCCCCCGCCTTAATTGGTTCTCCTCCCTTCCAACGGTGTTGAGGCGGGTGGGAACAGCCGGGGGTTGAGGGTACTGTGCTAAAAGAGGTGGAGTTATGCAGATCTAAAACGCGTGGATTGCAGCAGCAGCAAGCCGAAAAGTGCAGGCATGTGAGGGATCTAGAGGTTGACAGCATGTCTTCTTAACGGGAGTCCAGGTGGCCATCTCCACAAATGGACTTTTCAGAATCCTTGGGTGGCACCGTAGTCGGAAACCAATTCTGGTTATCGCTTCTCGGCCTTTTGGCTAAGATCAAGTGTAGTATCTGTTCTTATCAGTTTAATATCTGATACGTCCCCTATCTGGGGACCATATATTAAATGGATTTTTAGAACAGGGAGATGGAAAAAGAGCTTGCTCTGTCCACTCCACGCATTGACCTGGTATTGCAGTATCTCCAGGACCGGTGCACCCCTTCTTTAATGCAGTTTCTAAAATCAGAAAGAATTGAATTCAATGCTTTTTGTTCATTTTGCTTGTTTGTCGGATTTTGGGATGGACTCTTTGGCTTTGCTTTTCTTCTCCTCATTGGATTTTTCATGTTAAAAGTTGCAGAAGCCAGATGACAAGCTCATTTTGGTTCAACTTCAGCAACTGTGCATTGCATTGCCATGTAATGTAATGTAATGCAATGCTATCTATCTAGCTCTCCCTCTATACTTCCTTTTGGATAAACAGACATATTAGGCAAGCATTTTGGAGCTTTCACCTAAATAACTACAGGTGGTGAGATAAGCTGCACAATATAATTGACCTTTCAGTATATTGTTGCACACACACCATCTATTTAGCAAATGCCCTTGTTATCAACAGCAGCCTTTTAAACTCACCTGAGCTAACAGGTATGTGAGCTGGTTACTCTGCTGCGCTTAAAATTTCTTTTTTGGTTTGCTACAATGCCTTTTCTGAAACGTTGTCTCCCTCTGCTGGAACACTGACTTCTTTCATTTAATGCCTGCAGACTATAAAAGAGAAACCAACCCAAAAAGTTTGGTTGATTAGTCTGTGGCATTCTTTTAAACTGTTGCTTATGGCGGTCTCTGTGAGCTTCTCAGTGACATTCAGCCATCCAGGTATCCCGCCTGCAGTAGACGGAATGTGGCAATGGAACGCTGGCTGCGCGTGTCATAATAGGCTCTGAGCCTTTATATACCTGCGCACAGCAGCAGCCACCTTCAGTCTGCTGCTGGACAGCCAGCAGCAGCAGCAGCAGGAGAGGTAATTAATCAGCAACCCTCCTGCTAAGGGTAGACAGCTGCTCGTTCCACCCCCCCCCCCCGCCTTAATTGGTTCTCCTCCCTTCCAACGGTGTTGAGGCGGGTGGGAACAGCCGGGGGTTGAGGGTACTGTGCTAAAAGAGGTGGAGTTATGCAGATCTAAAACGCGTGGATTGCAGCAGCAGCAAGCCGAAAAGTGCAGGCATGTGAGGGATCTAGAGGTTGACAGCATGTCTTCTTAACGGGAGTCCAGGTGGCCATCTCCACAAATGGACTTTTCAGAATCCTTGGGTGGCACCGTAGTCGGAAACCAATTCTGGTTATCGCTTCTCGGCCTTTTGGCTAAGATCAAGTGTAGTATCTGTTCTTATCAGTTTAATATCTGATACGTCCCCTATCTGGGGACCATATCTTAAATGGATTTTTAGAACAGGGAGATGGAAAAAGAGCTTGCTCTGTCCACTCCACGCATTGACCTGGTATTGCAGTATCTCCAGGACCGGTGCACCCCTTCTTTAATGCAGTTTCTAAAATCAGAAAGAATTGAATTCAATGCTTTTTGTTCATTTTGCTTGTTTGTCGGATTTTGGGATGGACTCTTTGGCTTTGCTTTTCTTCTCCTCATTGGATTTTTCATGTTAAAAGTTGCAGAAGCCAGATGACAAGCTCATTTTGGTTCAACTTCAGCAACTGTGCATTGCATTGCCATGTAATGTAATGTAATGCAATGCTATCTATCTAGCTCTCCCTCTATACTTCCTTTTGGATAAACAGACATATTAGGCAAGCATTTTGGAGCTTTCACCTAAATAACTACAGGTGGTGAGATAAGCTGCACAATATAATTGACCTTTCAGTATATTGTTGCACACACACCATCTATTTAGCAAATGCCCTTGTTATCAACAGCAGCCTTTTAAACTCACCTGAGCTAACAGGTATGTGAGCTGGTTACTCTGCTGCGCTTAAAATTTCTTTTTTGGTTTGCTACAATGCCTTTTCTGAAACGTTGTCTCCCTCTGCTGGAACACTGACTTCTTTCATTTAATGCCTGCAGACTATAAAAGAGAAACCAACCCAAAAAGTTTGGTTGATTAGTCTGTGGCATTCTTTTAAACTGTTGCTTATGGCGGTCTCTGTGAGCTTCTCAGTGACATTCAGCCATCCAGGTATCCCGCCTGCAGTAGACGGAATGTGGCAATGGAACGCTGGCTGCGCGTGTCATAATAGGCTCTGAGCCTTTATATACCTGCGCACAGCAGCAGCCACCTTCAGTCTGCTGCTGGACAGCCAGCAGCAGCAGCAGCAGGAGAGGTAATTAATCAGCAACCCTCCTGCTAAGGGTAGACAGCTGCTCGTTCCACCCCCCCCCCCGCCTTAATTGGTTCTCCTCCCTTCCAACGGTGTTGAGGTGGGTGGGAACAGCCGGGGGTTGAGGGTACTGTGCTAAAAGAGGTGGAGTTATGCAGATCTAAAACGCGTGGATTGCAGCAGCAGCAAGCCGAAAAGTGCAGGCATGTGAGGGATCTAGAGGTTGACAGCATGTCTTCTTAACGGGAGTCCAGGTGGCCATCTCCACAAATGGACTTTTCAGAATCCTTGGGTGGCACCGTAGTCGGAAACCAATTCTGGTTATCGCTTCTCGGCCTTTTGGCTAAGATCAAGTGTAGTATCTGTTCTTATCAGTTTAATATCTGATACGTCCCCTATCTGGGGACCATATATTAAATGGATTTTTAGAACAGGGAGATGGAAAAAGAGCTTGCTCTGTCCACTCCACGCATTGACCTGGTATTGCAGTATCTCCAGGACCGGTGCACCCCTTCTTTAATGCAGTTTCTAAAATCAGAAAGAATTGAATTCAATGCTTTTTGTTCATTTTGCTTGTTTGTCGGATTTTGGGATGGACTCTTTGGCTTTGCTTTTCTTCTCCTCATTGGATTTTTCATGTTAAAAGTTGCAGAAGCCAGATGACAAGCTCATTTTGGTTCAACTTCAGCAACTGTGCATTGCATTGCCATGTAATGTAATGTAATGCAATGCTATCTATCTAGCTCTCCCTCTATACTTCCTTTTGGATAAACAGACATATTAGGCAAGCATTTTGGAGCTTTCACCTAAATAACTACAGGTGGTGAGATAAGCTGCACAATATAATTGACCTTTCAGTATATTGTTGCACACACACCATCTATTTAGCAAATGCCCTTGTTATCAACAGCAGCCTTTTAAACTCACCTGAGCTAACAGGTATGTGAGCTGGTTACTCTGCTGCGCTTAAAATTTCTTTTTTGGTTTGCTACAATGCCTTTTCTGAAACGTTGTCTCCCTCTGCTGGAACACTGACTTCTTTCATTTAATGCCTGCAGACTATAAAAGAGAAACCAACCCAAAAAGTTTGGTTGATTAGTCTGTGGCATTCTTTTAAACTGTTGCTTATGGCGGTCTCTGTGAGCTTCTCAGTGACATTCAGCCATCCAGGTATCCCGCCTGCAGTAGACGGAATGTGGCAATGGAACGCTGGCTGCGCGTGTCATAATAGGCTCTGAGCCTTTATATACCTGCGCACAGCAGCAGCCACCTTCAG
This sequence comes from Phyllobates terribilis, assembly GCF_046119375.1. Classification (NCBI taxonomy): domain Eukaryota; kingdom Metazoa; phylum Chordata; class Amphibia; order Anura; family Dendrobatidae; genus Phyllobates; species Phyllobates terribilis. The sequence goes on along the minus strand of NW_027362800.1, from coordinate 6,796,552 downwards.
TCTGCTGCTGGACAGCCAGCAGCAGCAGCAGCAGGAGAGGTAATTAATCAGCAACCCTCCTGCTAAGGGTAGACAGCTGCTCGTTCCACCCCCCCCCCCCCCCGCCTTAATTGGTTCTCCTCCCTTCCAACAGTGTTGAGGCGGGTGGGAACAGCCGGGGGTTGAGGGTACTGTGCTAAAAGAGGTGGAGTTATGCAGATCTAAAACGCGTGGATTGCAGCAGCAGCAAGCCGAAAAGTGCAGGCATGTGAGGGATCTAGAGGTTGACAGCATGTCTTCTTAACGGGAGTCCAGGTGGCCATCTCCACAAATGGACTTTTCAGAATCCTTGGGTGGCACCGTAGTCGGAAACCAATTCTGGTTATCGCTTCTCGGCCTTTTGGCTAAGATCAAGTGTAGTATCTGTTCTTATCAGTTTAATATCTGATACGTCCCCTATCTGGGGACCATATATTAAATGGATTTTTAGAACAGGGAGATGGAAAAAGAGCTTGCTCTGTCCACTCCACGCATTGACCTGGTATTGCAGTATCTCCAGGACCGGTGCACCCCTTCTTTAATGCAGTTTCTAAAATCAGAAAGAATTGAATTCAATGCTTTTTGTTCATTTTGCTTGTTTGTCGGATTTTGGGATGGACTCTTTGGCTTTGCTTTTCTTCTCCTCATTGGATTTTTCATGTTAAAAGTTGCAGAAGCCAGATGACAAGCTCATTTTGGTTCAACTTCAGCAACTGTGCATTGCATTGCCATGTAATGTAATGTAATGCAATGCTATCTATCTAGCTCTCCCTCTATACTTCCTTTTGGATAAACAGACATATTAGGCAAGCATTTTGGAGCTTTCACCTAAATAACTACAGGTGGTGAGATAAGCTGCACAATATAATTGACCTTTCAGTATATTGTTGCACACACACCATCTATTTAGCAAATGCCCTTGTTATCAACAGCAGCCTTTTAAACTCACCTGAGCTAACAGGTATGTGAGCTGGTTACTCTGCTGCGCTTAAAATTTCTTTTTTGGTTTGCTACAATGCCTTTTCTGAAACGTTGTCTCCCTCTGCTGGAACACTGACTTCTTTCATTTAATGCCTGCAGACTATAAAAGAGAAACCAACCCAAAAAGTTTGGTTGATTAGTCTGTGGCATTCTTTTAAACTGTTGCTTATGGCGGTCTCTGTGAGCTTCTCAGTGACATTCAGCCATCCAGGTATCCCGCCTGCAGTAGACGGAATGTGGCAATGGAACGCTGGCTGCGCGTGTCATAATAGGCTCTGAGCCTTTATATACCTGCGCACAGCAGCAGCCACCTTCAGTCTGCTGCTGGACAGCCAGCAGCAGCAGCAGCAGGAGAGGTAATTAATCAGCAACCCTCCTGCTAAGGGTAGACAGCTGCTCGTTCCACCCCCCCCCCCGCCTTAATTGGTTCTCCTCCCTTCCAACGGTGTTGAGGCGGGTGGGAACAGCCGGGGGTTGAGGGTACTGTGCTAAAAGAGGTGGAGTTATGCAGATCTAATACGCGTGGATTGCAGCAGCAGCAAGCCGAAAAGTGCAGGCATGTGAGGGATCTAGAGGTTGACAGCATGTCTTCTTAACGGGAGTCCAGGTGGCCATCTCCACAAATGGACTTTTCAGAATCCTTGGGTGGCACCGTAGTCGGAAACCAATTCTGGTTATCGCTTCTCGGCCTTTTGGCTAAGATCAAGTGTAGTATCTGTTCTTATCAGTTTAATATCTGATACGTCCCCTATCTGGGGACCATATATTAAATGGATTTTTAGAACAGGGAGATGGAAAAAGAGCTTGCTCTGTCCACTCCACGCATTGACCTGGTATTGCAGTATCTCCAGGACCGGTGCACCCCTTCTTTAATGCAGTTTCTAAAATCAGAAAGAATTGAATTCAATGCTTTTTGTTCATTTTGCTTGTTTGTCGGATTTTGGGATGGACTCTTTGGCTTTGCTTTTCTTCTCCTCATTGGATTTTTCATGTTAAAAGTTGCAGAAGCCAGATGACAAGCTCATTTTGGTTCAACTTCAGCAACTGTGCATTGCATTGCCATGTAATGTAATGTAATGCAATGCTATCTATCTAGCTCTCCCTCTATACTTCCTTTTGGATAAACAGACATATTAGGCAAGCATTTTGGAGCTTTCACCTAAATAACTACAGGTGGTGAGATAAGCTGCACAATATAATTGACCTTTCAGTATATTGTTGCACACACACCATCTATTTAGCAAATGCCCTTGTTATCAACAGCAGCCTTTTAAACTCACCTGAGCTAACAGGTATGTGAGCTGGTTACTCTGCTGCGCTTAAAATTTCTTTTTTGGTTTGCTACAATGCCTTTTCTGAAACGTTGTCTCCCTCTGCTGGAACACTGACTTCTTTCATTTAATGCCTGCAGACTATAAAAGAGAAACCAACCCAAAAAGTTTGGTTGATTAGTCTGTGGCATTCTTTTAAACTGTTGCTTATGGCGGTCTCTGTGAGCTTCTCAGTGACATTCAGCCATCCAGGTATCCCGCCTGCAGTAGACGGAATGTGGCAATGGAACGCTGGCTGCGCGTGTCATAATAGGCTCTGAGCCTTTATATACCTGCGCACAGCAGCAGCCACCTTCAGTCTGCTGCTGGACAGCCAGCAGCAGCAGCAGCAGGAGAGGTAATTAATCAGCAACCCTCCTGCTAAGGGTAGACAGCTGCTCGTTCCACCCCCCCCGCCTTAATTGGTTCTCCTCCCTTCCAACGGTGTTGAGGCGGGTGGGAACAGCCGGGGGTTGAGGGTACTGTGCTAAAAGAGGTGGAGTTATGCAGATCTAAAACGCGTGGATTGCAGCAGCAGCAAGCCGAAAAGTGCAGGCATGCGAGGGATCTAGAGGTTGACAGCATGTCTTCTTAACGGGAGTCCAGGTGGCCATCTCCACAAATGGACTTTTCAGAATCCTTGGGTGGCACCGTAGTCGGAAACCAATTCTGGTTATCGCTTCTCGGCCTTTTGGCTAAGATCAAGTGTAGTATCTGTTCTTATCAGTTTAATATCTGATACGTCCCCTATCTGGGGACCATATATTAAATGGATTTTTAGAACAGGGAGATGGAAAAAGAGCTTGCTCTGTCCACTCCACGCATTGACCTGGTATTGCAGTATCTCCAGGACCGGTGCACCCCTTCTTTAATGCAGTTTCTAAAATCAGAAAGAATTGAATTCAATGCTTTTTGTTCATTTTGCTTGTTTGTCGGATTTTGGGATGGACTCTTTGGCTTTGCTTTTCTTCTACTCATTGGATTTTTCATGTTAAAAGTTGCAGAAGCCAGATGACAAGCTCATTTTGGTTCAACTTCAGCAACTGTGCATTGCATTGCCATGTAATGTAATGTAATGCAATGCTATCTATCTAGCTCTCCCTCTATACTTCCTTTTGGATAAACAGACATATTAGGCAAGCATTTTGGAGCTTTCACCTAAATAACTACAGGTGGTGAGATAAGCTGCACAATATAATTGACCTTTCAGTATATTGTTGCACACACACCATCTATTTAGCAAATGCCCTTGTTATCAACAGCAGCCTTTTAAACTCACCTGAGCTAACAGGTATGTGAGCTGGTTACTCTGCTGCGCTTAAAATTTCTTTTTTGGTTTGCTACAATGCCTTTTCTGAAACGTTGTCTCCCTCTGCTGGAACACTGACTTCTTTCATTTAATGCCTGCAGACTATAAAAGAGAAACCAACCCAAAAAGTTTGGTTGATTAGTCTGTGGCATTCTTTTAAACTGTTGCTTATGGCGGTCTCTGTGAGCTTCTCAGTGACATTCAGCCATCCAGGTATCCCGCCTGCAGTAGACGGAATGTGGCAATGGAACGCTGGCTGCGCGTGTCATAATAGGCTCTGAGCCTTTATATACCTGCGCACAGCAGCAGCCACCTTCAGTCTGCTGCTGGACAGCCAGCAGCAGCAGCAGCAGGAGAGGTAATTAATCAGCAACCCTCCTGCTAAGGGTAGACAGCTGCTCGTTCCACCCCCCCCCGCCTTAATTGGTTCTCCTCCCTTCCAACGGTGTTGAGGCGGGTGGGAACAGCCGGGGGTTGAGGGTACTGTGCTAAAAGAGGTGGAGTTATGCAGATCTAAAACGCGTGGATTGCAGCAGCAGCAAGCCGAAAAGTGCAGGCATGTGAGGGATCTAGAGGTTGACAGCATGTCTTCTTAACGGGAGTCCAGGTGGCCATCTCCACAAATGGACTTTTCAGAATCCTTGGGTGGCACCGTAGTCGGAAACCAATTCTGGTTATCGCTTCTCGGCCTTTTGGCTAAGATCAAGTGTAGTATCTGTTCTTATCAGTTTAATATCTGATACGTCCCCTATCTGGGGACCATATATTAAATGGATTTTTAGAACAGGGAGATGGAAAAAGAGCTTGCTCTGTCCACTCCACGCATTGACCTGGTATTGCAGTATCTCCAGGACCGGTGCACCCCTTCTTTAATGCAGTTTCTAAAATCAGAAAGAATTGAATTCAATGCTTTTTGTTCATTTTGCTTGTTTGTCGGATTTTGGGATGGACTCTTTGGCTTTGCTTTTCTTCTCCTCATTGGATTTTTCATGTTAAAAGTTGCAGAAGCCAGATGACAAGCTCATTTTGGTTCAACTTCAGCAACTGTGCATTGCATTGCCATGTAATGTAATGTAATGCAATGCTATCTATCTAGCTCTCCCTCTATACTTCCTTTTGGATAAACAGACATATTAGGCAAGCATTTTGGAGCTTTCACCTAAATAACTACAGGTGGTGAGATAAGCTGCACAATATAATTGACCTTTCAGTATATTGTTGCACACACACCATCTATTTAGCAAATGCCCTTGTTATCAACAGCAGCCTTTTAAACTCACCTGAGCTAACAGGTATGTGAGCTGGTTACTCTGCTGCGCTTAAAATTTCTTTTTTGGTTTGCTACAATGCCTTTTCTGAAACGTTGTCTCCCTCTGCTGGAACACTGACTTCTTTCATTTAATGCCTGCAGACTATAAAAGAGAAACCAACCCAAAAAGTTTGGTTGATTAGTCTGTGGCATTCTTTTAAACTGTTGCTTATGGCGGTCTCTGTGAGCTTCTCAGTGACATTCAGCCATCCAGGTATCCCGCCTGCAGTAGACGGAATGTGGCAATGGAACGCTGGCTGCGCGTGTCATAATAGGCTCTGAGCCTTTATATACCTGCGCACAGCAGCAGCCACCTTCAGTCTGCTGCTGGACAGCCAGCAGCAGCAGCAGCAGGAGAGGTAATTAATCAGCAACCCTCCTGCTAAGGGTAGACAGCTGCTCGTTCCACCCCCCCCCCGCCTTAATTGGTTCTCCTCCCTTCCAACGGTGTTGAGGCGGGTGGGAACAGCCGGGGGTTGAGGGTACTGTGCTAAAAGAGGTGGAGTTATGCAGATCTAAAACGCGTGGATTGCAGCAGCAGCAAGCCGAAAAGTGCAGGCATGTGAGGGATCTAGAGGTTGACAGCATGTCTTCTTAACGGGAGTCCAGGTGGCCATCTCCACAAATGGACTTTTCAGAATCCTTGGGTGGCACCGTAGTCGGAAACCAATTCTGGTTATCGCTTCTCGGCCTTTTGGCTAAGATCAAGTGTAGTATCTGTTCTTATCAGTTTAATATCTGATACGTCCCCTATCTGGGGACCATATATTAAATGGATTTTTAGAACAGGGAGATGGAAAAAGAGCTTGCTCTGTCCACTCCACGCATTGACCTGGTATTGCAGTATCTCCAGGACCGGTGCACCCCTTCTTTAATGCAGTTTCTAAAATCAGAAAGAGTTGGATTCAATGCTTTTTGTTCATTTTGCTTGTTTGTCGGATTTTGGGATGGACTCTTTGGCTTTGCTTTTCTTCTCCTCATTGGATTTTTCATGTTAAAAGTTGCAGAAGCCAGATGACAAGCTCATTTTGGTTCAACTTCAGCAACTGTGCATTGCATTGCCATGTAATGTAATGTAATGCAATGCTATCTATCTAGCTCTCCCTCTATACTTCCTTTTGGATAAACAGACATATTAGGCAAGCATTTTGGAGCTTTCACCTAAATAACTACAGGTGGTGAGATAAGCTGCACAATATAATTGACCTTTCAGTATATTGTTGCACACACACCATCTATTTAGCAAATGCCCTTGTTATCAACAGCAGCCTTTTAAACTCACCTGAGCTAACAGGTATGTGAGCTGGTTACTCTGCTGCGCTTAAAATTTCTTTTTTGGTTTGCTACAATGCCTTTTCTGAAACGTTGTCTCCCTCTGCTGGAACACTGACTTCTTTCATTTAATGCCTGCAGACTATAAAAGAGAAACCAACCCAAAAAGTTTGGTTGATTAGTCTGTGGCATTCTTTTAAACTGTTGCTTATGGCGGTCTCTGTGAGCTTCTCAGTGACATTCAGCCATCCAGGTATCCCGCCTGCAGTAGACGGAATGTGGCAATGGAACGCTGGCTGCGCGTGTCATAATAGGCTCTGAGCCTTTATATACCTGCGCACAGCAGCAGCCACCTTCAGTCTGCTGCTGGACAGCCAGCAGCAGCAGCAGCAGGAGAGGTAATTAATCAGCAACCCTCCTGCTAAGGGTAGACAGCTGCTCGTTCCACCCCCCCCCGCCTTAATTGGTTCTCCTCCCTTCCAACGGTGTTGAGGCGGGTGGGAACAGCCGGGGGTTGAGGGTACTGTGCTAAAAGAGGTGGAGTTATGCAGATCTAAAACGCGTGGATTGCAGCAGCAGCAAGCCGAAAAGTGCAGGCATGTGAGGGATCTAGAGGTTGACAGCATGTCTTCTTAACGGGAGTCCAGGTGGCCATCTCCACAAATGGACTTTTCAGAATCCTTGGGTGGCACCGTAGTCGGAAACCAATTCTGGTTATCGCTTCTCGGCCTTTTGGCTAAGATCAAGTGTAGTATCTGTTCTTATCAGTTTAATATCTGATACGTCCCCTATCTGGGGACCATATATTAAATGGATTTTTAGAACAGGGAGATGGAAAAAGAGCTTGCTCTGTCCACTCCACGCATTGACCTGGTATTGCAGTATCTCCAGGACCGGTGCACCCCTTCTTTAATGCAGTTTCTAAAATCAGAAAGAATTGAATTCAATGCTTTTTGTTCATTTTGCTTGTTTGTCGGATTTTGGGATGGACTCTTTGGCTTTGCTTTTCTTCTCCTCATTGGATTTTTCATGTTAAAAGTTGCAGAAGCCAGATGACAAGCTCATTTTGGTTCAACTTCAGCAACTGTGCATTGCATTGCCATGTAATGTAATGTAATGCAATGCTATCTATCTAGCTCTCCCTCTATACTTCCTTTTGGATAAACAGACATATTAGGCAAGCATTTTGGAGCTTTCACCTAAATAACTACAGGTGGTGAGATAAGCTGCACAATATAATTGACCTTTCAGTATATTGTTGCACACACACCATCTATTTAGCAAATGCCCTTGTTATCAACAGCAGCCTTTTAAACTCACCTGAGCTAACAGGTATGTGAGCTGGTTACTCTGCTGCGCTTAAAATTTCTTTTTTGGTTTGCTACAATGCCTTTTCTGAAACGTTGTCTCCCTCTGCTGGAACACTGACTTCTTTCATTTAATGCCTGCAGACTATAAAAGAGAAACCAACCCAAAAAGTTTGGTTGATTAGTCTGTGGCATTCTTTTAAACTGTTGCTTATGGCGGTCTCTGTGAGCTTCTCAGTGACATTCAGCCATCCAGGTATCCCGCCTGCAGTAGACGGAATGTGGCAATGGAACGCTGGCTGCGCGTGTCATAATAGGCTCTGAGCCTTTATATACCTGCGCACAGCAGCAGCCACCTTCAGTCTGCTGCTGGACAGCCAGCAGCAGCAGCAGCAGGAGAGGTAATTAATCAGCAACCCTCCTGCTAAGGGTAGACAGCTGCTCGTTCCACCCCCCCCCCCGCCTTAATTGGTTCTCCTCCCTTCCAACGGTGTTGAGGCGGGTGGGAACAGCCGGGGGTTGAGGGTACTGTGCTAAAAGAGGTGGAGTTATGCAGATCTAAAACGCGTGGATTGCAGCAGCAGCAAGCCGAAAAGTGCAGGCATGCGAGGGATCTAGAGGTTGACAGCATGTCTTCTTAACGGGAGTCCAGGTGGCCATCTCCACAAATGGACTTTTCAGAATCCTTTGGTGGCACCGTAGTCGGAAACCAATTCTGGTTATCGCTTCTCGGCCTTTTGGCTAAGATCAAGTGTAGTATCTGTTCTTATCAGTTTAATATCTGATACGTCCCCTATCTGGGGACCATATATTAAATGGATTTTTAGAACAGGGAGATGGAAAAAGAGCTTGCTCTGTCCACTCCACGCATTGACCTGGTATTGCAGTATCTCCAGGACCGGTGCACCCCTTCTTTAATGCAGTTTCTAAAATCAGAAAGAATTGAATTCAATGCTTTTTGTTCATTTTGCTTGTTTGTCGGATTTTGGGATGGACTCTTTGGCTTTGCTTTTCTTCTCCTCATTGGATTTTTCATGTTAAAAGTTGCAGAAGCCAGATGACAAGCTCATTTTGGTTCAACTTCAGCAACTGTGCATTGCATTGCCATGTAATGTAATGTAATGCAATGCTATCTATCTAGCTCTCCCTCTATACTTCCTTTTGGATAAACAGACATATTAGGCAAGCATTTTGGAGCTTTCACCTAAATAACTACAGGTGGTGAGATAAGCTGCACAATATAATTGACCTTTCAGTATATTGTTGCACACACACCATCTATTTAGCAAATGCCCTTGTTATCAACAGCAGCCTTTTAAACTCACCTGAGCTAACAGGTATGTGAGCTGGTTACTCTGCTGCGCTTAAAATTTCTTTTTTGGTTTGCTACAATGCCTTTTCTGAAACGTTGTCTCCCTCTGCTGGAACACTGACTTCTTTCATTTAATGCCTGCAGACTATAAAAGAGAAACCAACCCAAAAAGTTTGGTTGATTAGTCTGTGGCATTCTTTTAAACTGTTGCTTATGGCGGTCTCTGTGAGCTTCTCAGTGACATTCAGCCATCCAGGTATCCCGCCTGCAGTAGACGGAATGTGGCAATGGAACGCTGGCTGCGCGTGTCATAATAGGCTCTGAGCCTTTATATACCTGCGCACAGCAGCAGCCACCTTCAGTCTGCTGCTGGACAGCCAGCAGCAGCAGCAGCAGGAGAGGTAATTAATCAGCAACCCTCCTGCTAAGGGTAGACAGCTGCTCGTTCCACCCCCCCCCCCGCCTTAATTGGTTCTCCTCCCTTCCAACGGTGTTGAGGCGGGTGGGAACAGCCGGGGGTTGAGGGTACTGTGCTAAAAGAGGTGGAGTTATGCAGATCTAAAACGCGTGGATTGCAGCAGCAGCAAGCCGAAAAGTGCAGGCATGCGAGGGATCTAGAGGTTGACAGCATGTCTTCTTAACGGGAGTCCAGGTGGTTATCTCCACAAATGGACTTTTCAGAATCCTTTGGTGGCACCGTAGTCGGAAACCAATTCTGGTTATCGCTTCTCGGCCTTTTGGCTAAGATCAAGTGTAGTATCTGTTCTTATCAGTTTAATATCTGATACGTCCCCTATCTGGGGACCATATATTAAATGGATTTTTAGAACAGGGAGATGGAAAAAGAGCTTGCTCTGTCCACTCCACGCATTGACCTGGTATTGCAGTATCTCCAGGACCGGTGCACCCCTTCTTTAATGCAGTTTCTAAAATCAGAAAGAATTGGATTCAATGCTTTTTGTTCATTTTGCTTGTTTGTCGGATTTTGGGATGGACTCTTTGGCTTTGCTTTTCTTCTCCTCATTGGATTTTTCATGTTAAAAGTTGCAGAAGCCAGATGACAAGCTCATTTTGGTTCAACTTCAGCAACTGTGCATTGCATTGCCATGTAATGTAATGTAATGCAATGCTATCTATCTAGCTCTCCCTCTATACTTCCTTTTGGATAAACAGACATATTAGGCAAGCATTTTGGAGCTTTCACCTAAATAACTACAGGTGGTGAGATAAGCTGCACAATATAATTGACCTTTCAGTATATTGTTGCACACACACCATCTATTTAGCAAATGCCCTTGTTATCAACAGCAGCCTTTTAAACTCACCTGAGCTAACAGGTATGTGAGCTGGTTACTCTGCTGCGCTTAAAATTTCTTTTTTGGTTTGCTACAATGCCTTTTCTGAAACGTTGTCTCCCTCTGCTGGAACACTGACTTCTTTCATTTAATGCCTGCAGACTATAAAAGAGAAACCAACCCAAAAAGTTTGGTTGATTAGTCTGTGGCATTCTTTTAAACTGTTGCTTATGGCGGTCTCTGTGAGCTTCTCAGTGACATTCAGCCATCCAGGTATCCCGCCTGCAGTAGACGGAATGTGGCAATGGAACGCTGGCTGCGCGTGTCATAATAGGCTCTGAGCCTTTATATACCTGCGCACAGCAGCAGCCACCTTCAGTCTGCTGCTGGACAGCCAGCAGCAGCAGCAGCAGGAGAGGTAATTAATCAGCAACCCTCCTGCTAAGGGTAGACAGCTGCTCGTTCCACCCCCCCCCCCCCGCCTTAATTGGTTCTCCTCCCTTCCAATGGTGTTGAGGCGGGTGGGAACAGCCGGGGGTTGAGGGTACTGTGCTAAAAGAGGTGGAGTTATGCAGATCTAAAACGCGTGGATTGCAGCAGCAGCAAGCCGAAAAGTGCAGGCATGTGAGGGATCTAGAGGTTGACAGCATGTCTTCTTAACGGGAGTCCAGGTGGCCATCTCCACAAATGGACTTTTCAGAATCCTTGGGTGGCACCGTAGTCGGAAACCAATTCTGGTTATCGCTTCTCGGCCTTTTGGCTAAGATCAAGTGTAGTATCTGTTCTTATCAGTTTAATATCTGATACGTCCCCTATCTGGGGACCATATATTAAATGGATTTTTAGAACAGGGAGATGGAAAAAGAGCTTGCTCTGTCCACTCCACGCATTGACCTGGTATTGCAGTATCTCCAGGACCGGTGCACCCCTTCTTTAATGCAGTTTCTAAAATCAGAAAGAATTGAATTCAATGCTTTTTGTTCATTTTGCTTGTTTGTCGGATTTTGGGATGGACTCTTTGGCTTTGCTTTTCTTCTCCTCATTGGATTTTTCATGTTAAAAGTTGCAGAAGCCAGATGACAAGCTCATTTTGGTTCAACTTCAGCAACTGTGCATTGCATTGCCATGTAATGTAATGTAATGCAATGCTATCTATCTAGCTCTCCCTCTATACTTCCTTTTGGATAAACAGACATATTAGGCAAGCATTTTGGAGCTTTCACCTAAATAACTACAGGTGGTGAGATAAGCTGCACAATATAATTGACCTTTCAGTATATTGTTGCACACACACCATCTATTTAGCAAATGCCCTTGTTATCAACAGCAGCCTTTTAAACTCACCTGAGCTAACAGGTATGTGAGCTGGTTACTCTGCTGCGCTTAAAATTTCTTTTTTGGTTTGCTACAATGCCTTTTCTGAAACGTTGTCTCCCTCTGCTGGAACACTGACTTCTTTCATTTAATGCCTGCAGACTATAAAAGAGAAACCAACCCAAAAAGTTTGGTTGATTAGTCTGTGGCATTCTTTTAAACTGTTGCTTATGGCGGTCTCTGTGAGCTTCTCAGTGACATTCAGCCATCCAGGTATCCCGCCTGCAGTAGACGGAATGTGGCAATGGAACGCTGGCTGCGCGTGTCATAATAGGCTCTGAGCCTTTATATACCTGCGCACAGCAGCAGCCACCTTCAGTCTGCTGCTGGACAGCCAGCAGCAGCAGCAGCAGGAGAGGTAATTAATCAGCAACCCTCCTGCTAAGGGTAGACAGCTGCTCGTTCCACCCCCCCCCGCCTTAATTGGTTCTCCTCCCTTCCAACGGTGTTGAGGCGGGTGGGAACAGCCGGGGGTTGAGGGTACTGTGCTAAAAGAGGTGGAGTTATGCAGATCTAAAACGCGTGGATTGCAGCAGCAGCAAGCCGAAAAGTGCAGGCATGTGAGGGATCTAGAGGTTGACAGCATGTCTTCTTAACGGGAGTCCAGGTGGCCATCTCCACAAATGGACTTTTCAGAATCCTTGGGTGGCACCGTAGTCGGAAACCAATTCTGGTTATCGCTTCTCGGCCTTTTGGCTAAGATCAAGTGTAGTATCTGTTCTTGTCAGTTTAATATCTGATACGTCCCCTATCTGGGGACCATATATTAAATGGATTTTTAGAACAGGGAGATGGAAAAAGAGCTTGCTCTGTCCACTCCACGCATTGACCTGGTATTGCAGTATCTCCAGGACCGGTGCACCCCTTCTTTAATGCAGTTTCTAAAATCAGAAAGAATTGAATTCAATGCTTTTTGTTCATTTTGCTTGTTTGTCGGATTTTGGGATGGACTCTTTGGCTTTGCTTTTCTTCTCCTCATTGGATTTTTCATGTTAAAAGTTGCAGAAGCCAGATGACAAGCTCATTTTGGTTCAACTTCAGCAACTGTGCATTGCATTGCCATGTAATGTAATGTAATGCAATGCTATCTATCTAGCTCTCATTCTATACTTCCTTTTGGATAAACAGACATATTAGGCAAGCATTTTGGAGCTTTCACCTAAATAACTACAGGTGGTGAGATAAGCTGCACAATATAATTGACCTTTCAGTATATTGTTGCACACACACCATCTATTTAGCAAATGCCCTTGTTATCAACAGCAGCCTTTTAAACTCACCTGAGCTAACAGGTATGTGAGCTGGTTACTCTGCTGCGCTTAAAATTTCTTTTTTGGTTTGCTACAATGCCTTTTCTGAAACGTTGTCTCCCTCTGCTGGAACACTGACTTCTTTCATTTAATGCCTGCAGACTATAAAAGAGAAACCAACCCAAAAAGTTTGGTTGATTAGTCTGTGGCATTCTTTTAAACTGTTGCTTATGGCGGTCTCTGTGAGCTTCTCAGTGACATTCAGCCATCCAGGTATCCCGCCTGCAGTAGACGGAATGTGGCAATGGAACGCTGGCTGCGCGTGTCATAATAGGCTCTGAGCCTTTATATACCTGCGCACAGCAGCAGCCACCTTCAGTCTGCTGCTGGACAGCCAGCAGCAGCAGCAGCAGGAGAGGTAATTAATCAGCAACCCTCCTGCTAAGGGTAGACAGCTGCTCGTTCCACCACCCCCCCACCCCCGCCTTAATTGGTTCTCCTCCCTTCCAACGGTGTTGAGGCGGGTGGGAACAGCCGGGGGTTGAGGGTACTGTGCTAAAAGAGGTGGAGTTATGCAGATCTAAAACGCGTGGATTGCAGCAGCAGCAAGCCGAAAAGTGCAGGCATGTGAGGGATCTAGAGGTTGACAGCATGTCTTCTTAACGGGAGTCCAGGTGGCCATCTCCACAAATGGACTTTTCAGAATCCTTGGGTGGCACCGTAGTCGGAAACCAATTCTGGTTATCGCTTCTCGGCCTTTTGGCTAAGATCAAGTGTAGTATCTGTTCTTATCAGTTTAATATCTGATACGTCCCCTATCTGGGGACCATATATTAAATGGATTTTTAGAACAGGGAGATGGAAAAAGAGCTTGCTCTGTCCACTCCACGCATTGACCTGGTATTGCAGTATCTCCAGGACCGGTGCACCCCTTCTTTAATGCAGTTTCTAAAATCAGAAAGAATTGAATTCAATGCTTTTTGTTCATTTTGCTTGTTTGTCGGATTTTGGGATGGACTCTTTGGCTTTGCTTTTCTTCTCCTCATTGGATTTTTCATGTTAAAAGTTGCAGAAGCCAGATGACAAGCTCATTTTGGTTCAACTTCAGCAACTGTGCATTGCATTGCCATGTAATGTAATGTAATGCAATGCTATCTATCTAGCTCTCCCTCTATACTTCCTTTTGGATAAACAGACATATTAGGCAAGCATTTTGGAGCTTTCACCTAAATAACTACAGGTGGTGAGATAAGCTGCACAATATAATTGACCTTTCAGTATATTGTTGCACACACACCATCTATTTAGCAAATGCCCTTGTTATCAACAGCAGCCTTTTAAACTCACCTGAGCTAACAGGTATGTGAGCTGGTTACTCTGCTGCGCTTAAAATTTCTTTTTTGGTTTGCTACAATGCCTTTTCTGAAACGTTGTCTCCCTCTGCTGGAACACTGACTTCTTTCATTTAATGCCTGCAGACTATAAAAGAGAAACCAACCCAAAAAGTTTGGTTGATTAGTCTGTGGCATTCTTTTAAACTGTTGCTTATGGCGGTCTCTGTGAGCTTCTCAGTGACATTCAGCCATCCAGGTATCCCGCCTGCAGTAGACGGAATGTGGCAATGGAACGCTGGCTGCGCGTGTCATAATAGGCTCTGAGCCTTTATATACCTGCGCACAGCAGCAGCCACCTTCAGTCTGCTGCTGGACAGCCAGCAGCAGCAGGAGAGGTAATTAATCAGCAACCCTCCTGCTAAGGGTAGACAGCTGCTCGTTCCACCCCCCCCCCCGCCTTAATTGGTTCTCCTCCCTTCCAACGGTGTTGAGGCGGGTGGGAACAGCCGGGGGTTGAGGGTACTGTGCTAAAAGAGGTGGAGTTATGCAGATCTAAAACGCGTGGATTGCAGCAGCAGCAAGCCGAAAAGTGCAGGCATGTGAGGGATCTAGAGGTTGACAGCATGTCTTCTTAACGGGAGTCCAGGTGGCCATCTCCACAAATGGACTTTTCAGAATCCTTGGGTGGCACCGTAGTCGGAAACCAATTCTGGTTATCGCTTCTCGGCCTTTTGGCTAAGATCAAGTGTAGTATCTGTTCTTATCAGTTTAATATCTGATACGTCCCCTATCTGGGGACCATATATTAAATGGATTTTTAGAACAGGGAGATGGAAAAAGAGCTTGCTCTGTCCACTCCACGCATTGACCTGGTATTGCAGTATCTCCAGGACCGGTGCACCCCTTCTTTAATGCAGTTTCTAAAATCAGAAAGAATTGAATTCAATGCTTTTTGTTCATTTTGCTTGTTTGTCGGATTTTGGGATGGACTCTTTGGCTTTGCTTTTCTTCTCCTCATTGGATTTTTCATGTTAAAAGTTGCAGAAGCCAGATGACAAGCTCATTTTGGTTCAACTTCAGCAACTGTGCATTGCATTGCCATGTAATGTAATGTAATGCAATGCTATCTATCTAGCTCTCCCTCTATACTTCCTTTTGGATAAACAGACATATTAGGCAAGCATTTTGGAGCTTTCACCTAAATAACTACAGGTGGTGAGATAAGCTGCACAATATAATTGACCTTTCAGTATATTGTTGCACACACACCATCTATTTAGCAAATGCCCTTGTTATCAACAGCAGCCTTTTAAACTCACCTGAGCTAACAGGTATGTGAGCTGGTTACTCTGCTGCGCTTAAAATTTCTTTTTTGGTTTGCTACAATGCCTTTTCTGAAACGTTGTCTCCCTCTGCTGGAACACTGACTTCTTTCATTTAATGCCTGCAGACTATAAAAGAGAAACCAACCCAAAAAGTTTGGTTGATTAGTCTGTGGCATTCTTTTAAACTGTTGCTTATGGCGGTCTCTGTGAGCTTCTCAGTGACATTCAGCCATCCAGGTATCCCGCCTGCAGTAGACGGAATGTGGCAATGGAACGCTGGCTGCGCGTGTCATAATAGGCTCTGAGCCTTTATATACCTGCGCACAGCAGCAGCCACCTTCAGTCTGCTGCTGGACAGCCAGCAGCAGCAGCAGCAGGAGAGGTAATTAATCAGCAACCCTCCTGCTAAGGGTAGACAGCTGCTCGTTCCACCCCCCCCCCCGCCTTAATTGGTTCTCCTCCCTTCCAACGGTGTTGAGGCGGGTGGGAACAGCCGGGGGTTGAGGGTACTGTGCTAAAAGAGGTGGAGTTATGCAGATCTAAAACGCGTGGATTGCAGCAGCAGCAAGCCGAAAAGTGCAGGCATGTGAGGGATCTAGAGGTTGACAGCATGTCTTCTTAACGGGAGTCCAGGTGGCCATCTCCACAAATGGACTTTTCAGAATCCTTGGGTGGCACCGTAGTCGGAAACCAATTCTGGTTATCGCTTCTCGGCCTTTTGGCTAAGATCAAGTGTAGTATCTGTTCTTATCAGTTTAATATCTGATACGTTCCCTATCTGGGGACCATATATTAAATGGATTTTTAGAACAGGGAGATGGAAAAAGAGCTTGCTCTGTCCACTCCACGCATTGACCTGGTATTGCAGTATCTCCAGGACCGGTGCACCCCTTCTTTAATGCAGTTTCTAAAATCAGAAAGAATTGAATTCAATGCTTTTTGTTCATTTTGCTTGTTTGTCGGATTTTGGGATGGACTCTTTGGCTTTGCTTTTCTTCTCCTCATTGGATTTTTCATGTTAAAAGTTGCAGAAGCCAGATGACAAGCTCATTTTGGTTCAACTTCAGCAACTGTGCATTGCATTGCCATGTAGTGTAATGTAATGCAATGCTATCTATCTAGCTCTCCCTCTATACTTCCTTTTGGATAAACAGACATATTAGGCAAGCATTTTGGAGCTTTCACCTAAATAACTACAGGTGGTGAGATAAGCTGCACAATATAATTGACCTTTCAGTATATTGTTGCACACACACCATCTATTTAGCAAATGCCCTTGTTATCAACAGCAGCCTTTTAAACTCACCTGAGCTAACAGGTATGTGAGCTGGTTACTCTGCTGCGCTTAAAATTTCTTTTTTGGTTTGCTACAATGCCTTTTCTGAAACGTTGTCTCCCTCTGCTGGAACACTGACTTCTTTCATTTAATGCCTGCAGACTATAAAAGAGAAACCAACCCAAAAAGTTTGGTTGATTAGTCTGTGGCATTCTTTTAAACTGTTGCCTATGGCGGTCTCTGTGAGCTTCTCAGTGACATTCAGCCATCCAGGTATCCCGCCTGCAGTAGACGGAATGTGGCAATGGAACGCTGGCTGCGCGTGTCATAATAGGCTCTGAGCCTTTATATACCTGCGCACAGCAGCAGCCACCTTCAGTCTGCTGCTGGACAGCCAGCAGCAGCAGCAGCAGGAGAGGTAATTAATCAGCAACCCTCCTGCTAAGGGTAGACAGCTGCTCGTTCCACCCCCCCCCCGCCTTAATTGGTTCTCCTCCCTTCCAACGGTGTTGAAGCGGGTGGGAACAGCCGGGGGTTGAGGGTACTGTGCTAAAAGAGGTGGAGTTATGCAGATCTAAAACGCGTGGATTGCAGCAGCAGCAAGCCGAAAAGTGCAGGCATGTGAGGGATCTAGAGGTTGACAGCATGTCTTCTTAACGGGAGTCCAGGTGGCCATCTCCACAAATGGACTTTTCAGAATCCTTGGGTGGCACCGTAGTCGGAAACCAATTCTGGTTATCGCTTCTCGGCCTTTTGGCTAAGATCAAGTGTAGTATCTGTTCTTATCAGTTTAATATCTGATACGTTCCCTATCTGGGGACCATATATTAAATGGATTTTTAGAACAGGGAGATGGAAAAAGAGCTTGCTCTGTCCACTCCACGCATTGACCTGGTATTGCAGTATCTCCAGGACCGGTGCACCCCTTCTTTAATGCAGTTTCTAAAATCAGAAAGAATTGAATTCAATGCTTTTTGTTCATTTTGCTTGTTTGTCGGATTTTGGGATGGACTCTTTGGCTTTGCTTTTCTTCTCCTCATTGGATTTTTCATGTTAAAAGTTGCAGAAGCCAGATGACAAGCTCATTTTGGTTCAACTTCAGCAACAGTGCATTGCATTGCCATGTAATGTAATGTAATGCAATGCTATCTATCTAGCTCTCCCTCTATACTTCCTTTTGGATAAACAGACATATTAGGCAAGCATTTTGGAGCTTTCACCTAAATAACTACAGGTGGTGAGATAAGCTGCACAATATAATTGACCTTTCAGTATATTGTTGCACACACACCATCTATTTAGCAAATGCCCTTGTTATCAACAGCAGCCTTTTAAACTCACCTGAGCTAACAGGTATGTGAGCTGGTTACTCTGCTGCGCTTAAAATTTCTTTTTTGGTTTGCTACAATGCCTTTTCTGAAACGTTGTCTCCCTCTGCTGGAACACTGACTTCTTTCATTTAATGCCTGCAGACTATAAAAGAGAAACCAACCCAAAAAGTTTGGTTGATTAGTCTGTGGCATTCTTTTAAACTGTTGCTTATGGCGGTCTCTGTGAGCTTCTCAGTGACATTCAGCCATCCAGGTATCCCGCCTGCAGTAGACGGAATGTGGCAATGGAACGCTGGCTGCGCGTGTCATAATAGGCTCTGAGCCTTTATATACCTGCGCACAGCAGCAGCCACCTTCAGTCTGCTGCTGGACAGCCAGCAGCAGCAGCAGCAGGAGAGGTAATTAATCAGCAACCCTCCTGCTAAGGGTAGACAGCTGCTCGTTCCACCCCCCCCCCGCCTTAATTGGTTCTCCTCCCTTCCAACGGTGTTGAAGCGGGTGGGAACAGCCGGGGGTTGAGGGTACTGTGCTAAAATAGGTGGAGTTATGCAGATCTAAAACGCGTGGATTGCAGCAGCAGCAAGCTGAAAAGTGCAGGCATGTGAGGGATCTAGAGGTTGACAGCATGTCTTCTTAACGGGAGTCCAGGTGGCCATCTCCACAAATGGACTTTTCAGAATCCTTGGGTGGCACCGTAGTCGGAAACCAATTCTGGTTATCGCTTCTCGGCCTTTTGGCTAAGATCAAGTGTAGTATCTGTTCTTATCAGTTTAATATCTGATACGTCCCCTATCTGGGGACCATATATTAAATGGATTTTTAGAACAGGGAGATGGAAAAAGAGCTTGCTCTGTCCACTCCACGCATTGACCTGGTATTGCAGTATCTCCAGGACCGGTGCACCCCTTCTTTAATGCAGTTTCTAAAATCAGAAAGAATTGAATTCAATGCTTTTTGTTCATTTTGCTTGTTTGTCGGATTTTGGGATGGACTCTTTGGCTTTGCTTTTCTTCTCCTCATTGGATTTTTCATGTTAAAAGTTGCAGAAGCCAGATGACAAGCTCATTTTGGTTCAACTTCAGCAACTGTGCATTGCATTGCCATGTAATGTAATGTAATGCAATGCTATCTATCTAGCTCTCCCTCTATACTTCCTTTTGGATAAACAGACATATTAGGCAAGCATTTTGGAGCTTTCACCTAAATAACTACAGGTGGTGAGATAAGCTGCACAATATAATTGACCTTTCAGTATATTGTTGCACACACACCATCTATTTAGCAAATGCCCTTGTTATCAACAGCAGCCTTTTAAACTCACCTGAGCTAACAGGTATGTGAGCTGGTTACTCTGCTGCGCTTAAAATTTCTTTTTTGGTTTGCTACAATGCCTTTTCTGAAACGTTGTCTCCCTCTGCTGGAACACTGACTTCTTTCATTTAATGCCTGCAGACTATAAAAGAGAAACCAACCCAAAAAGTTTGGTTGATTAGTCTGTAGCATTCTTTTAAACTGTTGCTTATGGCGGTCTCTGTGAGCTTCTCAGTGACATTCAGCCATCCAGGTATCCCGCCTGCAGTAGACGGAATGTGGCAATGGAACGCTGGCTGCGCGTGTCATAATAGGCTCTGAGCCTTTATATACCTGCGCACAGCAGCAGCCACCTTCAGTCTGCTGCTGGACAGCCAGCAGCAGCAGCAGCAGGAGAGGTAATTAATCAGCAACCCTCCTGCTAAGGGTAGACAGCTGCTCGTTCCACCCCCCCCCCGCCTTAATTGGTTCTCCTCCCTTCCAACGGTGTTGAGGCGGGTGGGAACAGCCGGGGGTTGAGGGTACTGTGCTAAAAGAGGTGGAGTTATGCAGATCTAAAACGCGTGGATTGCAGCAGCAGCAAGCCGAAAAGTGCAGGCATGTGAGGGATCTAGAGGTTGACAGCATGTCTTCTTAACGGGAGTCCAGGTGGCCATCTCCACAAATGGACTTTTCAGAATCCTTGGGTGGCACCGTAGTCGGAACCAATTCTGGTTATCGCTTCTCGGCCTTTTGGCTAAGATCAAGTGTAGTATCTGTTCTTATCAGTTTAATATCTGATACGTCCCCTATCTGGGGACCATATATTAAATGGATTTTTAGAACAGGGAGATGGATAAAGAGCTTGCTCTGTCCACTCCACGCATTGACCTGGTATTGCAGTATCTCCAGGACCGGTGCACCCCTTCTTTAATGCAGTTTCTAAAATCAGAAAGAATTGAATTCAATGCTTTTTGTTCATTTTGCTTGTTTGTCGGATTTTGGGATGGACTCTTTGGCTTTGCTTTTCTTCTCCTCATTGGATTTTTCATGTTAAAAGTTGCAGAAGCCAGATGACAAGCTCATTTTGGTTCAACTTCAGCAACTGTGCATTGCATTGCCATGTAATGTAATGTAATGCAATGCTATCTATCTAGCTCTCCCTCTATACTTCCTTTTGGATAAACAGACATATTAGGCAAGCATTTTGGAGCTTTCACCTAAATAACTACAGGTGGTGAGATAAGCTGCACAATATAATTGACCTTTCAGTATATTGTTGCACACACACCATCTATTTAGCAAATGCCCTTGTTATCAACAGCAGCCTTTTAAACTCACCTGAGCTAACAGGTATGTGAGCTGGTTACTCTGCTGCACTTAAAATTTCTTTTTTGGTTTGCTACAATGCCTTTTCTGAAACGTTGTCTCCCTCTGCTGGAACACTGACTTCTTTCATTTAATGCCTGCAGACTATAAAAGAGAAACCAACCCAAAAAGTTTGGTTGATTAGTCTGTGGCATTCTTTTAAACTGTTGCTTATGGCGGTCTCTGTGAGCCTCTCAGTGACATTCAGCCATCCAGGTATCCCGCCTGCAGTAGACGGAATGTGGCAATGGAACGCTGGCTGCGCGTGTCATAATAGGCTCTGAGCCTTTATATACCTGCGCACAGCAGCAGCCACCTTCAGTCTGCTGCTGGACAGCCAGCAGCAGCAGCAGCAGGAGAGGTAATTAATCAGCAACCCTCCTGCTAAGGGTAGACAGCTGCTCGTTCCACCCCCCCCCCCGCCTTAATTGGTTCTCCTCCCTTCCAACGGTGTTGAGGCGGGTGGGAACAGCCGGAGGTTGAGGGTACTGTGCTAAAAGAGGTGGAGTTATGCAGATCTAAAACGCGTGGATTGCAGCAGCAGCAAGCCGAAAAGTGCAGGCATGTGAGGGATCTAGAGGTTGACAGCATGTCTTCTTAACGGGAGTCCAGGTGGCCATCTCCACAAATGGACTTTTCAGAATCCTTGGGTGGCAC
The DNA here is from genome assembly GCF_046119375.1 of Phyllobates terribilis. Lineage (NCBI taxonomy): Eukaryota > Metazoa > Chordata > Amphibia > Anura > Dendrobatidae > Phyllobates > Phyllobates terribilis. The sequence goes on along the minus strand of NW_027362800.1, from coordinate 6,775,234 downwards.
CGTAGTCGGAAACCAATTCTGGTTATCGCTTCTCGGCCTTTTGGCTAAGATCAAGTGTAGTATCTGTTCTTATCAGTTTAATATCTGATACGTCCCCTATCTGGGGACCATATATTAAATGGATTTTTAGAACAGGGAGATGGAAAAGAGCTTGCTCTGTCCACTCCACGCATTGACCTGGTATTGCAGTATCTCCAGGACCGGTGCACCCCTTCTTTAATGCAGTTTCTAAAATCAGAAAGAATTGAATTCAATGCTTTTTGTTCATTTTGCTTGTTTGTCGGATTTTGGGATGGACTCTTTGGCTTTGCTTTTCTTCTCCTCATTGGATTTTTCATGTTAAAAGTTGCAGAAGCCAGATGACAAGCTCATTTTGGTTCAACTTCAGCAACTGTGCATTGCATTGCCATGTAATGTAATGTAATGCAATGCTATCTATCTAGCTCTCCCTCTATACTTCCTTTTGGATAAACAGACATATTAGGCAAGCATTTTGGAGCTTTCACCTAAATAACTACAGGTGGTGAGATAAGCTGCACAATATAATTGACCTTTCAGTATATTGTTGCACACACACCATCTATTTAGCAAATGCCCTTGTTATCAACAGCAGCCTTTTAAACTCACCTGAGCTCTCAGGTATGTGAGCTGGTTACTCTGCTGCGCTTAAAATTTCTTTTTTGGTTTGCTACAATGCCTTTTCTGAAACGTTGTCTCCCTCTGCTGGAACACTGACTTCTTTCATTTAATGCCTGCAGACTATAAAAGAGAAACCAACCCAAAAAGTTTGGTTGATTAGTCTGTGGCATTCTTTTAAACTGTTGCTTATGGCGGTCTCTGTGAGCTTCTCAGTGACATTCAGCCATCCAGGTATCCCGCCTGCAGTAGACGGAATGTGGCAATGGAACGCTGGCTGCGCGTGTCATAATAGGCTCTGAGCCTTTATATACCTGCGCACAGCAGCAGCCACCTTCAGTCTGCTGCTGGACAGCCAGCAGCAGCAGCAGCAGGAGAGGTAATTAATCAGCAACCCTCCTGCTAAGGGTAGACAGCTGCTCGTTCCACCCCCCCCCCCCCCGCCTTAATTGGTTCTCCTCCCTTCCAACGGTGTTGAGGCGGGTGGGAACAGCCGGGGGTTGAGGGTACTGTGCTAAAAGAGGTGGAGTTATGCAGATCTAAAACGCGTGGATTGCAGCAGCAGCAAGCCGAAAAGTGCAGGCATGTGAGGGATCTAGAGGTTGACAGCATGTCTTCTTAACGGGAGTCCAGGTGGCCATCTCCACAAATGGACTTTTCAGAATCCTTGGGTGGCACCGTAGTCGGAAACCAATTCTGGTTATCGCTTCTCGGCCTTTTGGCTAAGATCAAGTGTAGTATCTGTTCTTATCAGTTTAATATCTGATACGTCCCCTATCTGGGGAGAATATATTAAATGGATTTTTAGAACAGGGAGATGGAAAAAGAGCTTGCTCTGTCCACTCCACGCATTGACCTGGTATTGCAGTATCTCCAGGACCGGTGCACCCCTTCTTTAATGCAGTTTCTAAAATCAGAAAGAATTGAATTCAATGCTTTTTGTTCATTTTGCTTGTTTGTCGGATTTTGGGATGGACTCTTTGGCTTTGCTTTTCTTCTCCTCATTGGATTTTTCATGTTAAAAGTTGCAGAAGCCAGATGACAAGCTCATTTTGGTTCAACTTCAGCAACTGTGCATTGCATTGCCATGTAATGTAATGTAATGCAATGCTATCTATCTAGCTCTCCCTCTATACTTCCTTTTGGATAAACAGACATATTAGGCAAGCATTTTGGAGCTTTCACCTAAATAACTACAGGTGGTGAGATAAGCTGCACAATATAATTGACCTTTCAGTATATTGTTGCACACACACCATCTATTTAGCAAATGCCCTTGTTATCAACAGCAGCCTTTTAAACTCACCTGAGCTAACAGGTATGTGAGCTGGTTACTCTGCTGCGCTTAAAATTTCTTTTTTGGTTTGCTACAATGCCTTTTCTGAAACGTTGTCTCCCTCTGCTGGAACACTGACTTCTTTCATTTAATGCCTGCAGACTATAAAAGAGAAACCAACCCAAAAAGTTTGGTTGATTAGTCTGTGGCATTCTTTTAAACTGTTGCCTATGGCGGTCTCTGTGAGCTTCTCAGTGACATTCAGCCATCCAGGTATCCCGCCTGCAGTAGACGGAATGTGGCAATGGAACGCTGGCTGCGCGTGTCATAATAGGCTCTGAGCCTTTATATACCTGCGCACAGCAGCAGCCACCTTCAGTCTGCTGCTGGACAGCCAGCAGCAGCAGCAGCAGGAGAGGTAATTAATCAGCAACCCTCCTGCTAAGGGTAGACAGCTGCTCGTTCCACCCCCCCCCCGCCTTAATTGGTTCTCCTCCCTTCCAACGGTGTTGAAGCGGGTGGGAACAGCCGGGGGTTGAGGGTACTGTGCTAAAAGAGGTGGAGTTATGCAGATCTAAAACGCGTGGATTGCAGCAGCAGCAAGCCGAAAAGTGCAGGCATGTGAGGGATCTAGAGGTTGACAGCATGTCTTCTTAACGGGAGTCCAGGTGGCCATCTCCACAAATGGACTTTTCAGAATCCTTGGGTGGCACCGTAGTCGGAAACCAATTCTGGTTATCGCTTCTCGGCCTTTTGGCTAAGATCAAGTGTAGTATCTGTTCTTATCAGTTTAATATCTGATACGTTCCCTATCTGGGGACCATATATTAAATGGATTTTTAGAACAGGGAGATGGAAAAAGAGCTTGCTCTGTCCACTCCACGCATTGACCTGGTATTGCAGTATCTCCAGGACCGGTGCACCCCTTCTTTAATGCAGTTTCTAAAATCAGAAAGAATTGAATTCAATGCTTTTTGTTCATTTTGCTTGTTTGTCGGATTTTGGGATGGACTCTTTGGCTTTGCTTTTCTTCTCCTCATTGGATTTTTCATGTTAAAAGTTGCAGAAGCCAGATGACAAGCTCATTTTGGTTCAACTTCAGCAACAGTGCATTGCATTGCCATGTAATGTAATGTAATGCAATGCTATCTATCTAGCTCTCCCTCTATACTTCCTTTTGGATAAACAGACATATTAGGCAAGCATTTTGGAGCTTTCACCTAAATAACTACAGGTGGTGAGATAAGCTGCACAATATAATTGACCTTTCAGTATATTGTTGCACACACACCATCTATTTAGCAAATGCCCTTGTTATCAACAGCAGCCTTTTAAACTCACCTGAGCTAACAGGTATGTGAGCTGGTTACTCTGCTGCGCTTAAAATTTCTTTTTTGGTTTGCTACAATGCCTTTTCTGAAACGTTGTCTCCCTCTGCTGGAACACTGACTTCTTTCATTTAATGCCTGCAGACTATAAAAGAGAAACCAACCCAAAAAGTTTGGTTGATTAGTCTGTGGCATTCTTTTAAACTGTTGCTTATGGCGGTCTCTGTGAGCTTCTCAGTGACATTCAGCCATCCAGGTATCCCGCCTGCAGTAGACGGAATGTGGCAATGGAACGCTGGCTGCGCGTGTCATAATAGGCTCTGAGCCTTTATATACCTGCGCACAGCAGCAGCCACCTTCAGTCTGCTGCTGGACAGCCAGCAGCAGCAGCAGCAGGAGAGGTAATTAATCAGCAACCCTCCTGCTAAGGGTAGACAGCTGCTCGTTCCACCCCCCCCCCGCCTTAATTGGTTCTCCTCCCTTCCAACGGTGTTGAAGCGGGTGGGAACAGCCGGGGGTTGAGGGTACTGTGCTAAAATAGGTGGAGTTATGCAGATCTAAAACGCGTGGATTGCAGCAGCAGCAAGCTGAAAAGTGCAGGCATGTGAGGGATCTAGAGGTTGACAGCATGTCTTCTTAACGGGAGTCCAGGTGGCCATCTCCACAAATGGACTTTTCAGAATCCTTGGGTGGCACCGTAGTCGGAAACCAATTCTGGTTATCGCTTCTCGGCCTTTTGGCTAAGATCAAGTGTAGTATCTGTTCTTATCAGTTTAATATCTGATACGTCCCCTATCTGGGGACCATATATTAAATGGATTTTTAGAACAGGGAGATGGAAAAAGAGCTTGCTCTGTCCACTCCACGCATTGACCTGGTATTGCAGTATCTCCAGGACCGGTGCACCCCTTCTTTAATGCAGTTTCTAAAATCAGAAAGAATTGAATTCAATGCTTTTTGTTCATTTTGCTTGTTTGTCGGATTTTGGGATGGACTCTTTGGCTTTGCTTTTCTTCTCCTCATTGGATTTTTCATGTTAAAAGTTGCAGAAGCCAGATGACAAGCTCATTTTGGTTCAACTTCAGCAACTGTGCATTGCATTGCCATGTAATGTAATGTAATGCAATGCTATCTATCTAGCTCTCCCTCTATACTTCCTTTTGGATAAACAGACATATTAGGCAAGCATTTTGGAGCTTTCACCTAAATAACTACAGGTGGTGAGATAAGCTGCACAATATAATTGACCTTTCAGTATATTGTTGCACACACACCATCTATTTAGCAAATGCCCTTGTTATCAACAGCAGCCTTTTAAACTCACCTGAGCTAACAGGTATGTGAGCTGGTTACTCTGCTGCGCTTAAAATTTCTTTTTTGGTTTGCTACAATGCCTTTTCTGAAACGTTGTCTCCCTCTGCTGGAACACTGACTTCTTTCATTTAATGCCTGCAGACTATAAAAGAGAAACCAACCCAAAAAGTTTGGTTGATTAGTCTGTGGCATTCTTTTAAACTGTTGCTTATGGCGGTCTCTGTGAGCTTCTCAGTGACATTCAGCCATCCAGGTATCCCGCCTGCAGTAGACGGAATGTGGCAATGGAACGCTGGCTGCGCGTGTCATAATAGGCTCTGAGCCTTTATATACCTGCGCACAGCAGCAGCCACCTTCAGTCTGCTGCTGGACAGCCAGCAGCAGCAGCAGCAGGAGAGGTAATTAATCAGCAACCCTCCTGCTAAGGGTAGACAGCTGCTCGTTCCACCCCCCCCCCGCCTTAATTGGTTCTCCTCCCTTCCAACGGTGTTGAGGCGGGTGGGAACAGCCGGGGGTTGAGGGTACTGTGCTAAAAGAGGTGGAGTTATGCAGATCTAAAACGCGTGGATTGCAGCAGCAGCAAGCCGAAAAGTGCAGGCATGTGAGGGATCTAGAGGTTGACAGCATGTCTTCTTAACGGGAGTCCAGGTGGCCATCTCCACAAATGGACTTTTCAGAATCCTTGGGTGGCACCGTAGTCGGAACCAATTCTGGTTATCGCTTCTCGGCCTTTTGGCTAAGATCAAGTGTAGTATCTGTTCTTATCAGTTTAATATCTGATACGTCCCCTATCTGGGGACCATATATTAAATGGATTTTTAGAACAGGGAGATGGATAAAGAGCTTGCTCTGTCCACTCCACGCATTGACCTGGTATTGCAGTATCTCCAGGACCGGTGCACCCCTTCTTTAATGCAGTTTCTAAAATCAGAAAGAATTGAATTCAATGCTTTTTGTTCATTTTGCTTGTTTGTCGGATTTTGGGATGGACTCTTTGGCTTTGCTTTTCTTCTCCTCATTGGATTTTTCATGTTAAAAGTTGCAGAAGCCAGATGACAAGCTCATTTTGGTTCAACTTCAGCAACTGTGCATTGCATTGCCATGTAATGTAATGTAATGCAATGCTATCTATCTAGCTCTCCCTCTATACTTCCTTTTGGATAAACAGACATATTAGGCAAGCATTTTGGAGCTTTCACCTAAATAACTACAGGTGGTGAGATAAGCTGCACAATATAATTGACCTTTCAGTATATTGTTGCACACACACCATCTATTTAGCAAATGCCCTTGTTATCAACAGCAGCCTTTTAAACTCACCTGAGCTAACAGGTATGTGAGCTGGTTACTCTGCTGCACTTAAAATTTCTTTTTTGGTTTGCTACAATGCCTTTTCTGAAACGTTGTCTCCCTCTGCTGGAACACTGACTTCTTTCATTTAATGCCTGCAGACTATAAAAGAGAAACCAACCCAAAAAGTTTGGTTGATTAGTCTGTGGCATTCTTTTAAACTGTTGCTTATGGCGGTCTCTGTGAGCCTCTCAGTGACATTCAGCCATCCAGGTATCCCGCCTGCAGTAGACGGAATGTGGCAATGGAACGCTGGCTGCGCGTGTCATAATAGGCTCTGAGCCTTTATATACCTGCGCACAGCAGCAGCCACCTTCAGTCTGCTGCTGGACAGCCAGCAGCAGCAGCAGCAGGAGAGGTAATTAATCAGCAACCCTCCTGCTAAGGGTAGACAGCTGCTCGTTCCACCCCCCCCCCCGCCTTAATTGGTTCTCCTCCCTTCCAACGGTGTTGAGGCGGGTGGGAACAGCCGGAGGTTGAGGGTACTGTGCTAAAAGAGGTGGAGTTATGCAGATCTAAAACGCGTGGATTGCAGCAGCAGCAAGCCGAAAAGTGCAGGCATGTGAGGGATCTAGAGGTTGACAGCATGTCTTCTTAACGGGAGTCCAGGTGGCCATCTCCACAAATGGACTTTTCAGAATCCTTGGGTGGCACCGTAGTCGGAAACCAATTCTGGTTATCGCTTCTCGGCCTTTTGGCTAAGATCAAGTGTAGTATCTGTTCTTATCAGTTTAATATCTGATACGTCCCCTATCTGGGGACCATATATTAAATGGATTTTTAGAACAGGGAGATGGAAAAGAGCTTGCTCTGTCCACTCCACGCATTGACCTGGTATTGCAGTATCTCCAGGACCGGTGCACCCCTTCTTTAATGCAGTTTCTAAAATCAGAAAGAATTGAATTCAATGCTTTTTGTTCATTTTGCTTGTTTGTCGGATTTTGGGATGGACTCTTTGGCTTTGCTTTTCTTCTCCTCATTGGATTTTTCATGTTAAAAGTTGCAGAAGCCAGATGACAAGCTCATTTTGGTTCAACTTCAGCAACTGTGCATTGCATTGCCATGTAATGTAATGTAATGCAATGCTATCTATCTAGCTCTCCCTCTATACTTCCTTTTGGATAAACAGACATATTAGGCAAGCATTTTGGAGCTTTCACCTAAATAACTACAGGTGGTGAGATAAGCTGCACAATATAATTGACCTTTCAGTATATTGTTGCACACACACCATCTATTTAGCAAATGCCCTTGTTATCAACAGCAGCCTTTTAAACTCACCTGAGCTCTCAGGTATGTGAGCTGGTTACTCTGCTGCGCTTAAAATTTCTTTTTTGGTTTGCTACAATGCCTTTTCTGAAACGTTGTCTCCCTCTGCTGGAACACTGACTTCTTTCATTTAATGCCTGCAGACTATAAAAGAGAAACCAACCCAAAAAGTTTGGTTGATTAGTCTGTGGCATTCTTTTAAACTGTTGCTTATGGCGGTCTCTGTGAGCTTCTCAGTGACATTCAGCCATCCAGGTATCCCGCCTGCAGTAGACGGAATGTGGCAATGGAACGCTGGCTGCGCGTGTCATAATAGGCTCTGAGCCTTTATATACCTGCGCACAGCAGCAGCCACCTTCAGTCTGCTGCTGGACAGCCAGCAGCAGCAGCAGCAGGAGAGGTAATTAATCAGCAACCCTCCTGCTAAGGGTAGACAGCTGCTCGTTCCACCCCCCCCCCCCCCGCCTTAATTGGTTCTCCTCCCTTCCAACGGTGTTGAGGCGGGTGGGAACAGCCGGGGGTTGAGGGTACTGTGCTAAAAGAGGTGGAGTTATGCAGATCTAAAACGCGTGGATTGCAGCAGCAGCAAGCCGAAAAGTGCAGGCATGTGAGGGATCTAGAGGTTGACAGCATGTCTTCTTAACGGGAGTCCAGGTGGCCATCTCCACAAATGGACTTTTCAGAATCCTTGGGTGGCACCGTAGTCGGAAACCAATTCTGGTTATCGCTTCTCGGCCTTTTGGCTAAGATCAAGTGTAGTATCTGTTCTTATCAGTTTAATATCTGATACGTCCCCTATCTGGGGAGAATATATTAAATGGATTTTTAGAACAGGGAGATGGAAAAAGAGCTTGCTCTGTCCACTCCACGCATTGACCTGGTATTGCAGTATCTCCAGGACCGGTGCACCCCTTCTTTAATGCAGTTTCTAAAATCAGAAAGAATTGAATTCAATGCTTTTTGTTCATTTTGCTTGTTTGTCGGATTTTGGGATGGACTCTTTGGCTTTGCTTTTCTTCTCCTCATTGGATTTTTCATGTTAAAAGTTGCAGAAGCCAGATGACAAGCTCATTTTGGTTCAACTTCAGCAACTGTGCATTGCATTGCCATGTAATGTAATGTAATGCAATGCTATCTATCTAGCTCTCCCTCTATACTTCCTTTTGGATAAACAGACATATTAGGCAAGCATTTTGGAGCTTTCACCTAAATAACTACAGGTGGTGAGATAAGCTGCACAATATAATTGACCTTTCAGTATATTGTTGCACACACACCATCTATTTAGCAAATGCCCTTGTTATCAACAGCAGCCTTTTAAACTCACCTGAGCTAACAGGTATGTGAGCTGGTTACTCTGCTGCGCTTAAAATTTCTTTTTTGGTTTGCTACAATGCCTTTTCTGAAACGTTGTCTCCCTCTGCTGGAACACTGACTTCTTTCATTTAATGCCTGCAGACTATAAAAGAGAAACCAACCCAAAAAGTTTGGTTGATTAGTCTGTGGCATTCTTTTAAACTGTTGCTTATGGCGGTCTCTGTGAGCTTCTCAGTGACATTCAGCCATCCAGGTATCCCGCCTGCAGTAGACGGAATGTGGCAATGGAACGCTGGCTGCGCGTGTCATAATAGGCTCTGAGCCTTTATATACCTGCGCACAGCAGCAGCCACCTTCAGTCTGCTGCTGGACAGCCAGCAGCAGCAGCAGCAGGAGAGGTAATTAATCAGCAACCCTCCTGCTAAGGGTAGACAGCTGCTCGTTCCACCCCCCCCCCCGCCTTAATTGGTTCTCCTCCCTTCCAACGGTGTTGAGGCGGGTGGGAACAGCCGGGGGTTGAGGGTACTGTGCTAAAAGAGGTGGAGTTATGCAGATCTAAAACGCGTGGATTGCAGCAGCAGCAAGCCGAAAAGTGCAGGCATGTGAGGGATCTAGAGGTTGACAGCATGTCTTCTTAACGGGAGTCCAGGTGGCCATCTCCACAAATGGACTTTTCAGAATCCTTGGGTGGCACCGTAGTCGGAAACCAATTCTGGTTATCGCTTCTCGGCCTTTTGGCTAAGATCAAGTGTAGTATCTGTTCTTATCAGTTAAATATCTGATACGTCCCCTATCTGGGGACCATATATTAAATGGATTTTTAGAACAGGGAGATGGAAAAAGAGCTTGCTCTGTCCACTCCACGCATTGACCTGGTATTGCAGTATCTCCAGGACCGGTGCACCCCTTCTTTAATGCAGTTTCTAAAATCAGAAAGAATTGAATTCAATGCTTTTTGTTCATTTTGCTTGTTTGTCGGATTTTGGGATGGACTCTTTGGCTTTGCTTTTCTTCTCCTCATTGGATTTTTCATGTTAAAAGTTGCAGAAGCCAGATGACAAGCTCATTTTGGTTCAACTTCAGCAACTGTGCATTGCATTGCCATGTAATGTAATGTAATGCAATGCTATCTATCTAGCTCTCCCTCTATACTTCCTTTTGGATAAACAGACATATTAGGCAAGCATTTTGGAGCTTTCACCTAAATAACTACAGATGGTGAGATAAGCTGCACAATATAATTGACCTTTCAGTATATTGTTGCACACACACCATCTATTTAGCAAATGCCCTTGTTATCAACAGCAGCCTTTTAAACTCACCTGAGCTAACAGGTATGTGAGCTGGTTACTCTGCTGCGCTTAAAATTTCTTTTTTGGTTTGCTACAATGCCTTTTCTGAAACGTTGTCTCCCTCTGCTGGAACACTGACTTCTTTCATTTAATGCCTGCAGACTATAAAAGAGAAACCAACCCAAAAAGTTTGGTTGATTAGTCTGTGGCATTCTTTTAAACTGTTGCTTATGGCGGTCTCTGTGAGCTTCTCAGTGACATTCAGCCATCCAGGTATCCCGCCTGCAGTAGACGGAATGTGGCAATGGAACGCTGGCTGCGCGTGTCATAATAGGCTCTGAGCCTTTATATACCTGCACACAGCAGCAGCCACCTTCAGTCTGCTGCTGGACAGCCAGCAGCAGCAGCAGGAGAGGTAATTAATCAGCAACCCTCCTGCTAAGGGTAGACAGCTGCTCGTTCCACCCCCCCCCCCGCCTTAATTGGTTCTCCTCCCTTCCAACGGTGTTGAGGCGGGTGGGAACAGCCGGGGGTTGAGGGTACTGTGCTAAAAGAGGTGGAGTTATGCAGATCTAAAACGCGTGGATTGCAGCAGCAGCAAGCCGAAAATTGCAGGCATGTGAGGGATCTAGAGGTTGACAGCATGTCTTCTTAACGGGAGTCCAGGTGGCCATCTCCACAAATGGACTTTTCAGAATCCTTGGGTGGCACCGTAGTCGGAAACCAATTCTGGTTATCGCTTCTCGGCCTTTTGGCTAAGATCAAGTGTAGTATCTGTTCTTATCAGTTTAATATCTGATACGTCCCCTATCTGGGGACCATATATTAAATGGATTTTTAGAACAGGGAGATGGAAAAAGAGCTTGCTCTGTCCACTCCACGCATTGACCTGGTATTACAGTATCTCCAGGACCGGTGCACCCCTTCTTTAATGCAGTTTCTAAAATCAGAAAGAATTGAATTCAATGCTTTTTGTTCATTTTGCTTGTTTGTCGGATTTTGGGATGGACTCTTTGGCTTTGCTTTTCTTCTCCTCATTGGATTTTTCATGTTAAAAGTTGCAGAAGCCAGATGACAAGCTCATTTTGGTTCAACTTCAGCAACTGTGCATTGCATTGCCATGTAATGTAATGTAATGCAATGCTATCTATCTAGCTCTCCCTCTATACTTCCTTTTGGATAAACAGACATATTATGCAAGCATTTTGGAGCTTTCACCTAAATAACTACAGGTGGTGAGATAAGCTGCACAATATAATTGACCTTTCAGTATATTGTTGCACACACACCATCTATTTAGCAAATGCCCTTGTTATCAACAGCAGCCTTTTAAACTCACCTGAGCTAACAGGTATGTGAGCTGGTTACTCTGCTGCGCTTAAAATTTCTTTTTTGGTTTGCTACAATGCCTTTTCTGAAACGTTGTCTCCCTCTGCTGGAACACTGACTTCTTTCATTTAATGCCTGCAGACTATAAAAGAGAAACCAACCCAAAAAGTTTGGTTGATTAGTCTGTGGCATTCTTTTAAACTGTTGCTTATGGCGGTCTCTGTGAGCTTCTCAGTGACATTCAGCCATCCAGGTATCCCGCCTGCAGTAGACGGAATGTGGCAATGGAACGCTGGCTGCGCGTGTCATAATAGGCTCTGAGCCTTTATATACCTGCGCACAGCAGCAGCCACCTTCAGTCTGCTGCTGGACAGCCAGCAGCAGCAGCAGCAGGAGAGGTAATTAATCAGCAACCCTCCTGCTAAGGGTAGACAGCTGCTCGTTCCACCCCCCCCCCCGCCTTAATTGGTTCTCCTCCCTTCCAACGGTGTTGAGGCGGGTGGGAACAGCCGGGGGTTGAGGGTACTGTGCTAAAAGAGGTGGAGTTATGCAGATCTAAAACGCGTGGATTGCAGCAGCAGCAAGCCGAAAAGTGCAGGCATGTGAGGGATCTAGAGGTTGACAGCATGTCTTCTTAACGGGAGTCCAGGTGGCCATCTCCACAAATGGACTTTTCAGAATCCTTGGGTGGCACCGTAGTCGGAAACCAATTCTGGTTATCGCTTCTCGGCCTTTTGGCTAAGATCAAGTGTAGTATCTGTTCTTATCAGTTTAATATCTGATACGTCCCCTATCTGGGGACCATATATTAAATGGATTTTTAGAACAGGGAGATGGAAAAAGAGCTTGCTCTGTCCACTCCACGCATTGACCTGGTATTGCAGTATCTCCAGGACCGGTGCACCCCTTCTTTAATGCAGTTTCTAAAATCAGAAAGAATTGAATTCAATGCTTTTTGTTCATTTTGCTTGTTTGTCGGATTTTGGGATGGACTCTTTGGCTTTGCTTTTCTTCTCCTCATTGGATTTTTCATGTTAAAAGTTGCAGAAGCCAGATGACAAGCTCATTTTGGTTCAACTTCAGCAACTGTGCATTGCATTGCCATGTAATGTAATGTAATGCAATGCTATCTATCTAGCTCTCCCTCTATACTTCCTTTTGGATAAACAGACATATTAGGCAAGCATTTTGGAGCTTTCACCTAAATAACTACAGGTGGTGAGATAAGCTGCACAATATAATTGACCTTTCAGTATATTGTTGCACACACACCATCTATTTAGCAAATGCCCTTGTTATCAACAGCAGCCTTTTAAACTCACCTGAGCTAACAGGTATGTGAGCTGGTTACTCTGCTGCGCTTAAAATTTCTTTTTTGGTTTGCTACAATGCCTTTTCTGAAACGTTGTCTCCCTCTGCTGGAACACTGACTTCTTTCATTTAATGCCTGCAGACTATAAAAGAGAAACCAACCCAAAAAGTTTGGTTGATTAGTCTGTGGCATTCTTTTAAACTGTTGCTTATGGCGGTCTCTGTGAGCTTCTCAGTGACATTCAGCCATCCAGGTATCCCGCCTGCAGTAGACGGAATGTGGCAATGGAACGCTGGCTGCGCGTGTCATAATAGGCTCTGAGCCTTTATATACCTGCGCACAGCAGCAGCCACCTTCAGTCTGCTGCTGGACAGCCAGCAGCAGCAGCAGCAGGAGAGGTAATTAATCAGCAACCCTCCTGCTAAGGGTAGACAGCTGCTCGTTCCACCCCCCCCCCCCCCGCCTTAATTGGTTCTCCTCCCTTCCAACGGTGTTGAGGCGGGTGGGAACAGCCGGGGGTTGAGGGTACTGTGCTAAAAGAGGTGGAGTTATGCAGATCTAAAACGCGTGGATTGCAGCAGCAGCAAGCCGAAAAGTGCAGGCATGTGAGGGATCTAGAGGTTGACAGCATGTCTTCTTAACGGGAGTCCAGGTGGCCATCTCCACAAATGGACTTTTCAGAATCCTTGGGTGGCACCGTAGTCGGAAACCAATTCTGGTTATCGCTTCTCGGCCTTTTGGCTAAGATCAAGTGTAGTATCTGTTCTTATCAGTTTAATATCTGATACGTCCCCTATCTGGGGACCATATATTAAATGGATTTTTAGAACAGGGAGATGGAAAAAGAACTTGCTCTGTCCACTCCACGCATTGACCTGGTATTGCAGTATCTCCAGGACCGGTGCACCCCTTCTTTAATGCAGTTTCTAAAATCAGAAAGAATTGAATTCAATGCTTTTTGTTCATTTTGCTTGTTTGTCGGATTTTGGGATGGACTCTTTGGCTTTGCTTTTCTTCTCCTCATTGGATTTTTCATGTTAAAAGTTGCAGAAGCCAGATGACAAGCTCATTTTGGTTCAACTTCAGCAACTGTGCATTGCATTGCCATGTAATGTAATGTAATGCAATGCTATCTATCTAGCTCTCCCTCTATACTTCCTTTTGGATAAACAGACATATTAGGCAAGCATTTTGGAGCTTTCACCTAAATAACTACAGGTGGTGAGATAAGCTGCACAATATAATTGACCTTTCAGTATATTGTTGCACACACACCATCTATTTAGCAAATGCCCTTGTTATCAACAGCAGCCTTTTAAACTCACCTGAGCTAACAGGTATGTGAGCTGGTTACTCTGCTGCGCTTAAAATTTCTTTTTTGGTTTGCTACAATGCCTTTTCTGAAACGTTGTCTCCCTCTGCTGGAACACTGACTTCTTTCATTTAATGCCTGCAGACTATAAAAGAGAAACCAACCCAAAAAGTTTGGTTGATTAGTCTGTGGCATTCTTTTAAACTGTTGCTTATGGCGGTCTCTGTGAGCTTCTCAGTGACATTCAGCCATCCAGGTATCCCGCCTGCAGTAGACGGAATGTGGCAATGGAACGCTGGCTGCGCGTGTCATAATAGGCTCTGAGCCTTTATATACCTGCGCACAGCAGCAGCCACCTTCAGTCTGCTGCTGGACAGCCAGCAGCAGCAGCAGCAGGAGAGGTAATTAATCAGCAACCCTCCTGCTAAGGGTAGACAGCTGCTCGTTCCACCCCCCCCCCCGCCTTAATTGGTTCTCCTCCCTTCCAACGGTGTTGAGGCGGGTGGGAACAGCCGGGGGTTGAGGGTACTGTGCTAAAAGAGGTGGAGTTATGCAGATCTAAAACGCGTGGATTGCAGCAGCAGCAAGCCGAAAAGTGCAGGCATGTGAGGGATCTAGAGGTTGACAGCATGTCTTCTTAACGGGAGTCCAGGTGGCCATCTCCACAAATGGACTTTTCAGAATCCTTGGGTGGCACCGTAGTCGGAAACCAATTCTGGTTATCGCTTCTCGGCCTTTTGGCTAAGATCAAGTGTAGTATCTGTTCTTATCAGTTTAATATCTGATACGTCCCCTATCTGGGGACCATATATTAAATGGATTTTAGAACAGGGAGATGGAAAAAGAGCTTGCTCTGTCCACTCCACGCATTGACCTGGTATTGCAGTATCTCCAGGACCGGTGCACCCCTTCTTTAATGCAGTTTCTAAAATCAGAAAGAATTGAATTCAATGCTTTTTGTTCATTTTGCTTGTTTGTCGGATTTTGGGATGGACTCTTTGGCTTTGCTTTTCTTCTCCTCATTGGATTTTTCATGTTAAAAGTTGCAGAAGCCAGATGACAAGCTCATTTTGGTTCAACTTCAGCAACTGTGCATTGCATTGCCATGTAATGTAATGTAATGCAATGCTATCTATCTAGCTCTCCCTCTATACTTCCTTTTGGATAAACAGACATATTAGGCAAGCATTTTGGAGCTTTCACCTAAATAACTACAGGTGGTGAGATAAGCTGCACAATATAATTGACCTTTCAGTATATTGTTGCACACACACCATCTATTTAGCAAATGCCCTTGTTATCAACAGCAGCCTTTTAAACTCACCTGAGCTAACAGGTATGTGAGCTGGTTACTCTGCTGCGCTTAAAATTTCTTTTTTGGTTTGCTACAATGCCTTTTCTGAAACGTTGTCTCCCTCTGCTGGAACACTGACTTCTTTCATTTAATGCCTGCAGACTATAAAAGAGAAACCAACCCAAAAAGTTTGGTTGATTAGTCTGTGGCATTCTTTTAAACTGTTGCTTATGGCGGTCTCTGTGAGCTTCTCAGTGACATTCAGCCATCCAGGTATCCCGCCTGCAGTAGACGGAATGTGGCAATGGAACGCTGGCTGCGCGTGTCATAATAGGCTCTGAGCCTTTATATACCTGCACACAGCAGCAGCCACCTTCAGTCTGCTGCTGGACAGCCAGCAGCAGCAGCAGGAGAGGTAATTAATCAGCAACCCTCCTGCTAAGGGTAGACAGCTGCTCGTTCCACCCCCCCCCCCGCCTTAATTGGTTCTCCTCCCTTCCAACGGTGTTGAGGCGGGTGGGAACAGCCGGGGGTTGAGGGTACTGTGCTAAAAGAGGTGGAGTTATGCAGATCTAAAACGCGTGGATTGCAGCAGCAGCAAGCCGAAAATTGCAGGCATGTGAGGGATCTAGAGGTTGACAGCATGTCTTCTTAACGGGAGTCCAGGTGGCCATCTCCACAAATGGACTTTTCAGAATCCTTGGGTGGCACCGTAGTCGGAAACCAATTCTGGTTATCGCTTCTCGGCCTTTTGGCTAAGATCAAGTGTAGTATCTGTTCTTATCAGTTTAATATCTGATACGTCCCCTATCTGGGGACCATATATTAAATGGATTTTTAGAACAGGGAGATGGAAAAAGAGCTTGCTCTGTCCACTCCACGCATTGACCTGGTATTGCAGTATCTCCAGGACCGGTGCACCCCTTCTTTAATGCAGTTTCTAAAATCAGAAAGAATTGAATTCAATGCTTTTTGTTCATTTTGCTTGTTTGTCGGATTTTGGGATGGACTCTTTGGCTTTGCTTTTCTTCTCCTCATTGGATTTTTCATGTTAAAAGTTGCAGAAGCCAGATGACAAGCTCATTTTGGTTCAACTTCAGCAACTGTGCATTGCATTGCCATGTAATGTAATGTAATGCAATGCTATCTATCTAGCTCTCCCTCTATACTTCCTTTTGGATAAACAGACATATTATGCAAGCATTTTGGAGCTTTCACCTAAATAACTACAGGTGGTGAGATAAGCTGCACAATATAATTGACCTTTCAGTATATTGTTGCACACACACCATCTATTTAGCAAATGCCCTTGTTATCAACAGCAGCCTTTTAAACTCACCTGAGCTAACAGGTATGTGAGCTGGTTACTCTGCTGCGCTTAAAATTTCTTTTTTGGTTTGCTACAATGCCTTTTCTGAAACGTTGTCTCCCTCTGCTGGAACACTGACTTCTTTCATTTAATGCCTGCAGACTATAAAAGAGAAACCAACCCAAAAAGTTTGGTTGATTAGTCTGTGGCATTCTTTTAAACTGTTGCTTATGGCGGTCTCTGTGAGCTTCTCAGTGACATTCAGCCATCCAGGTATCCCGCCTGCAGTAGACGGAATGTGGCAATGGAACGCTGGCTGCGCGTGTCATAATAGGCTCTGAGCCTTTATATACCTGCGCACAGCAGCAGCTACCTTCAGTCTGCTGCTGGACAGCCAGCAGCAGCAGCAGCAGGAGAGGTAATTAATCAGCAACCCTCCTGCTAAGGGTAGACAGCTGCTCGTTCCACCCCCCCCCCCGCCTTAATTGGTTCTCCTCCCTTCCAACGGTGTTGAGGCGGGTGGGAACAGCCGGGGGTTGAGGGTACTGTGCTAAAAGAGGTGGAGTTATGCAGATCTAAAACGCGTGGATTGCAGCAGCAGCAAGCCGAAAAGTGCAGGCATGTGAGGGATCTAGAGGTTGACAGCATGTCTTCTTAACGGGAGTCCAGGTGGCCATCTCCACAAATGGACTTTTCAGAATCCTTGGGTGGCACCGTAGTCGGAAACCAATTCTGGTTATCGCTTCTCGGCCTTTTGGCTAAGATCAAGTGTAGTATCTGTTCTTATCAGTTTAATATCTGATACGTCCCCTATCTGGGGACCATATATTAAATGGATTTTTAGAACAGGGAGATGGAAAAAGAGCTTGCTCTGTCCACTCCACGCATTGACCTGGTATTGCAGTATCTCCAGGACCGGTGCACCCCTTCTTTAATGCAGTTTCTAAAATCAGAAAGAATTGAATTCAATGCTTTTTGTTCATTTTGCTTGTTTGTCGGATTTTGGGATGGACTCTTTGGCTTTGCTTTTCTTCTCCTCATTGGATTTTTCATGTTAAAAGTTGCAGAAGCCAGATGACAAGCTCATTTTGGTTCAACTTCAGCAACTGTGCATTGCATTGCCATGTAATGTAATGTAATGCAATGCTATCTATCTAGCTCTCCCTCTATACTTCCTTTTGGATAAACAGACATATTAGGCAAGCATTTTGGAGCTTTCACCTAAATAACTACAGGTGGTGAGATAAGCTGCACAATATAATTGACCTTTCAGTATATTGTTGCACACACACCATCTATTTAGCAAATGCCCTTGTTATCAACAGCAGCCTTTTAAACTCACCTGAGCTAACAGGTATGTGAGCTGGTTACTCTGCTGCGCTTAAAATTTCTTTTTTGGTTTGCTACAATGCCTTTTCTGAAACG
Source organism: Phyllobates terribilis (assembly GCF_046119375.1). Taxonomy (NCBI): domain Eukaryota; kingdom Metazoa; phylum Chordata; class Amphibia; order Anura; family Dendrobatidae; genus Phyllobates; species Phyllobates terribilis. The sequence continues at coordinate 6,757,471 of NW_027362800.1, read as the reverse complement.
TTGTCTCCCTCTGCTGGAACACTGACTTCTTTCATTTAATGCCTGCAGACTATAAAAGAGAAACCAACCCAAAAAGTTTGGTTGATTAGTCTGTGGCATTCTTTTAAACTGTTGCTTATGGCGGTCTCTGTGAGCTTCTCAGTGACATTCAGCCATCCAGGTATCCCGCCTGCAGTAGACGGAATGTGGCAATGGAACGCTGGCTGCGCGTGTCATAATAGGCTCTGAGCCTTTATATACCTGCGCACAGCAGCAGCCACCTTCAGTCTGCTGCTGGACAGCCAGCAGCAGCAGCAGCAGGAGAGGTAATTAATCAGCAACCCTCCTGCTAAGGGTAGACAGCTGCTCGTTCCACCCCCCCCCCCGCCTTAATTGGTTCTCCTCCCTTCCAACGGTGTTGAGGCGGGTGGGAACAGCCGGGGGTTGAGGGTACTGTGCTAAAAGAGGTGGAGTTATGCAGATCTAAAACGCGTGGATTGCAGCAGCAGCAAGCCGAAAAGTGCAGGCATGTGAGGGATCTAGAGGTTGACAGCATGTCTTCTTAACGGGAGTCCAGGTGGCCATCTCCACAAATGGACTTTTCAGAATCCTTGGGTGGCACCGTAGTCGGAAACCAATTCTGGTTATCGCTTCTCGGCCTTTTGGCTAAGATCAAGTGTAGTATCTGTTCTTATCAGTTTAATATCTGATACGTCCCCTATCTGGGGACCATATATTAAATGGATTTTTAGAACAGGGAGATGGAAAAAGAGCTTGCTCTGTCCACTCCACGCATTGACCTGGTATTGCAGTATCTCCAGGACCGGTGCACCCCTTCTTTAATGCAGTTTCTAAAATCAGAAAGAATTGAATTCAATGCTTTTTGTTCATTTTGCTTGTTTGTCGGATTTTGGGATGGACTCTTTGGCTTTGCTTTTCTTCTCCTCATTGGATTTTTCATGTTAAAAGTTGCAGAAGCCAGATGACAAGCTCATTTTGGTTCAACTTCAGCAACTGTGCATTGCATTGCCATGTAATGTAATGTAATGCAATGCTATCTATCTAGCTCTCCCTCTATACTTCCTTTTGGATAAACAGACATATTAGGCAAGCATTTTGGAGCTTTCACCTAAATAACTACAGGTGGTGAGATAAGCTGCACAATATAATTGACCTTTCAGTATATTGTTGCACACACACCATCTATTTAGCAAATGCCCTTGTTATCAACAGCAGCCTTTTAAACTCACCTGAGCTAACAGGTATGTGAGCTGGTTACTCTGCTGCGCTTAAAATTTCTTTTTTGGTTTGCTACAATGCCTTTTCTGAAACGTTGTCTCCCTCTGCTGGAACACTGACTTCTTTCATTTAATGCCTGCAGACTATAAAAGAGAAACCAACCCAAAAAGTTTGGTTGATTAGTCTGTGGCATTCTTTTAAACTGTTGCTTATGGCGGTCTCTGTGAGCTTCTCAGTGACATTCAGCCATCCAGGTATCCCGCCTGCAGTAGACGGAATGTGGCAATGGAACGCTGGCTGCGCGTGTCATAATAGGCTCTGAGCCTTTATATACCTGCGCACAGCAGCAGCCACCTTCAGTCTGCTGCTGGACAGCCAGCAGCAGCAGCAGCAGGAGAGGTAATTAATCAGCAACCCTCCTGCTAAGGGTAGACAGCTGCTCGTTCCACCCCCCCCCCCGCCTTAATTGGTTCTCCTCCCTTCCAACGGTGTTGAGGCGGGTGGGAACAGCCGGGGGTTGAGGGTACTGTGCTAAAAGAGGTGGAGTTATGCAGATCTAAAACGCGTGGATTGCAGCAGCAGCAAGCCGAAAAGTGCAGGCATGTGAGGGATCTAGAGGTTGACAGCATGTCTTCTTAACGGGAGTCCAGGTGGCCATCTCCACAAATGGACTTTTCAGAATCCTTGGGTGGCACCGTAGTCGGAAACCAATTCTGGTTATCGCTTCTCGGCCTTTTGGCTAAGATCAAGTGTAGTATCTGTTCTTATCAGTTTAATATCTGATACGTCCCCTATCTGGGGACCATATATTAAATGGATTTTTAGAACAGGGAGATGGAAAAAGAGCTTGCTCTGTCCACTCCACGCATTGACCTGGTATTGCAGTATCTCCAGGACCGGTGCACCCCTTCTTTAATGCAGTTTCTAAAATCAGAAAGAATTGAATTCAATGCTTTTTGTTCATTTTGCTTGTTTGTCGGATTTTGGGATGGACTCTTTGGCTTTGCTTTTCTTCTCCTCATTGGATTTTTCATGTTAAAAGTTGCAGAAGCCAGATGACAAGCTCATTTTGGTTCAACTTCAGCAACTGTGCATTGCATTGCCATGTAATGTAATGTAATGCAATGCTATCTATCTAGCTCTCCCTCTATACTTCCTTTTGGATAAACAGACATATTAGGCAAGCATTTTGGAGCTTTCACCTAAATAACTACAGGTGGTGAGATAAGCTGCACAATATAATTGACCTTTCAGTATATTGTTGCACACACACCATCTATTTAGCAAATGCCCTTGTTATCAACAGCAGCCTTTTAAACTCACCTGAGCTAACAGGTATGTGAGCTGGTTACTCTGCTGCGCTTAAAATTTCTTTTTTGGTTTGCTACAATGCCTTTTCTGAAACGTTGTCTCCCTCTGCTGGAACACTGACTTCTTTCATTTAATGCCTGCAGACTATAAAAGAGAAACCAACCCAAAAAGTTTGGTTGATTAGTCTGTGGCATTCTTTTAAACTGTTGCTTATGGCGGTCTCTGTGAGCTTCTCAGTGACATTCAGCCATCCAGGTATCCCGCCTGCAGTAGACGGAATGTGGCAATGGAACGCTGGCTGCGCGTGTCATAATAGGCTCTGAGCCTTTATATACCTGCGCACAGCAGCAGCCACCTTCAGTCTGCTGCTGGACAGCCAGCAGCAGCAGCAGCAGGAGAGGTAATTAATCAGCAACCCTCCTGCTAAGGGTAGACAGCTGCTCGTTCCACCCCACCCCCCGCCTTAATTGGTTCTCCTCCCTTCCAACGGTGTTGAGGCGGGTGGGAACAGCCGGGGGTTGAGGGTACTGTGCTAAAAGAGGTGGAGTTATGCAGATCTAAAACGCGTGGATTGCAGCAGCAGCAAGCCGAAAAGTGCAGGCATGTGAGGGATCTAGAGGTTGACAGCATGTCTTCTTAACGGGAGTCCAGGTGGCCATCTCCACAAATGGACTTTTCAGAATCCTTGGGTGGCACCGTAGTCGGAAACCAATTCTGGTTATCGCTTCTCGGCCTTTTGGCTAAGATCAAGTGTAGTATCTGTTCTTATCAGTTTAATATCTGATACGTCCCCTATCTGGGGACCATATATTAAATGGATTTTTAGAACAGGGAGATGGAAAAAGAGCTTGCTCTGTCCACTCCACGCATTGACCTGGTATTGCAGTATCTCCAGGACCGGTGCACCCCTTCTTTAATGCAGTTTCTAAAATCAGAAAGAATTGAATTCAATGCTTTTTGTTCATTTTGCTTGTTTGTCGGATTTTGGGATGGACTCTTTGGCTTTGCTTTTCTTCTCCTCATTGGATTTTTCATGTTAAAAGTTGCAGAAGCCAGATGACAAGCTCATTTTGGTTCAACTTCAGCAACTGTGCATTGCATTGCCATGTAATGTAATGTAATGCAATGCTATCTATCTAGCTCTCCCTCTATACTTCCTTTTGGATAAACAGACATATTAGGCAAGCATTTTGGAGCTTTCACCTAAATAACTACAGGTGGTGAGATAAGCTGCACAATATAATTGACCTTTCAGTATATTGTTGCACACACACCATCTATTTAGCAAATGCCCTTGTTATCAACAGCAGCCTTTTAAACTCACCTGAGCTAACAGGTATGTGAGCTGGTTACTCTGCTGCGCTTAAAATTTCTTTTTTGGTTTGCTACAATGCCTTTTCTGAAACGTTGTCTCCCTCTGCTGGAACACTGACTTCTTTCATTTAATGCCTGCAGACTATAAAAGAGAAACCAACCCAAAAAGTTTGGTTGATTAGTCTGTGGCATTCTTTTAAACTGTTGCTTTTGGCGGTCTCTGTGAGCTTCTCAGTGACATTCAGCCATCCAGGTATCCCGCCTGCAGTAGACGGAATGTGGCAATGGAACGCTGGCTGCGCGTGTCATAATAGGCTCTGAGCCTTTATATACCTGCGCACAGCAGCAGCCACCTTCAGTCTGCTGCTGGACAGCCAGCAGCAGCAGCAGCAGGAGAGGTAATTAATCAGCAACCCTCCTGCTAAGGGTAGACAGCTGCTCGTTCCACCCCCCCCCCCCGCCTTAATTGGTTCTCCTCCCTTCCAACGGTGTTGAGGCGGGTGGGAACAGCCGGGGGTTGAGGGTACTGTGCTAAAAGAGGTGGAGTTATGCAGATCTAAAACGCGTGGATTGCAGCAGCAGCAAGCCGAAAAGTGCAGGCATGTGAGGGATCTAGAGGTTGACAGCATGTCTTCTTAACGGGAGTCCAGGTGGCCATCTCCACAAATGGACTTTTCAGAATCCTTGGGTGGCACCGTAGTCGGAAACCAATTCTGGTTATCGCTTCTCGGCCTTTTGGCTAAGATCAAGTGTAGTATCTGTTCTTATCAGTTAAATATCTGATACGTCCCCTATCTGGGGACCATATATTAAATGGATTTTTAGAACAGGGAGATGGAAAAAGAGCTTGCTCTGTCCACTCCACGCATTGACCTGGTATTGCAGTATCTCCAGGACCGGTGCACCCCTTCTTTAATGCAGTTTCTAAAATCAGAAAGAATTGAATTCAATGCTTTTTGTTCATTTTGCTTGTTTGTCGGATTTTGGGATGGACTCTTTGGCTTTGCTTTTCTTCTCCTCATTGGATTTTTCATGTTAAAAGTTGCAGAAGCCAGATGACAAGCTCATTTTGGTTCAACTTCAGCAACTGTGCATTGCATTGCCATGTAATGTAATGTAATGCAATGCTATCTATCTAGCTCTCCCTCTATACTTCCTTTTGGATAAACAGACATATTAGGCAAGCATTTTGGAGCTTTCACCTAAATAACTACAGATGGTGAGATAAGCTGCACAATATAATTGACCTTTCAGTATATTGTTGCACACACACCATCTATTTAGCAAATGCCCTTGTTATCAACAGCAGCCTTTTAAACTCACCTGAGCTAACAGGTATGTGAGCTGGTTACTCTGCTGCGCTTAAAATTTCTTTTTTGGTTTGCTACAATGCCTTTTCTGAAACGTTGTCTCCCTCTGCTGGAACACTGACTTCTTTCATTTAATGCCTGCAGACTATAAAAGAGAAACCAACCCAAAAAGTTTGGTTGATTAGTCTGTGGCATTCTTTTAAACTGTTGCTTATGGCGGTCTCTGTGAGCTTCTCAGTGACATTCAGCCATCCAGGTATCCCGCCTGCAGTAGACGGAATGTGGCAATGGAACGCTGGCTGCGCGTGTCATAATAGGCTCTGAGCCTTTATATACCTGCACACAGCAGCAGCCACCTTCAGTCTGCTGCTGGACAGCCAGCAGCAGCAGCAGGAGAGGTAATTAATCAGCAACCCTCCTGCTAAGGGTAGACAGCTGCTCGTTCCACCCCCCCCCCCCGCCTTAATTGGTTCTACTCCCTTCCAACGGTGTTGAGGCGGGTGGGAACAGCCGGGGGTTGAGGGTACTGTGCTAAAAGAGGTGGAGTTATGCAGATCTAAAACGCGTGGATTGCAGCAGCAGCAAGCCGAAAAGTGCAGGCATGTGAGGGATCTAGAGGTTGACAGCATGTCTTCTTAACGGGAGTCCAGGTGGCCATCTCCACAAATGGACTTTTCAGAATCCTTGGGTGGCACCGTAGTCGGAAACCAATTCTGGTTATCGCTTCTCGGCCTTTTGGCTAAGATCAAGTGTAGTATCTGTTCTTATCAGTTTAATATCTGATACGTCCCCTATCTGGGGACCATATATTAAATGGATTTTTAGAACAGGGAGATGGAAAAAGAGCTTGCTCTGTCCACTCCACGCATTGACCTGGTATTGCAGTATCTCCAGGACCGGTGCACCCCTTCTTTAATGCAGTTTCTAAAATCAGAAAGAATTGAATTCAATGCTTTTTGTTCATTTTGCTTGTTTGTCGGATTTTGGGATGGACTCTTTGGCTTTGCTTTTCTTCTCCTCATTGGATTTTTCATGTTAAAAGTTGCAGAAGCCAGATGACAAGCTCATTTTGGTTCAACTTCAGCAACTGTGCATTGCATTGCCATGTAATGTAATGTAATGCAATGCTATCTATCTAGCTCTCCCTCTATACTTCCTTTTGGATAAACAGACATATTAGGCAAGCATTTTGGAGCTTTCACCTAAATAACTACAGGTGGTGAGATAAGCTGCACAATATAATTGACCTTTCAGTATATTGTTGCACACACACCATCTATTTAGCAAATGCCCTTGTTATCAACAGCAGCCTTTTAAACTCACCTGAGCTAACAGGTATGTGAGCTGGTTACTCTGCTGCGCTTAAAATTTCTTTTTTGGTTTGCTACAATGCCTTTTCTGAAACGTTGTCTCCCTCTGCTGGAACACTGACTTCTTTCATTTAATGCCTGCAGACTATAAAAGAGAAACCAACCCAAAAAGTTTGGTTGATTAGTCTGTGGCATTCTTTTAAACTGTTGCTTTTGGCGGTCTCTGTGAGCTTCTCAGTGACATTCAGCCATCCAGGTATCCCGCCTGCAGTAGACGGAATGTGGCAATGGAACGCTGGCTGCGCGTGTCATAATAGGCTCTGAGCCTTTATATACCTGCGCACAGCAGCAGCCACCTTCAGTCTGCTGCTGGACAGCCAGCAGCAGCAGCAGGAGAGGTAATTAATCAGCAACCCTCCTGCTAAGGGTAGACAGCTGCTCGTTCCACCCCCCCCCCCCGCCTTAATTGGTTCTCCTCCCTTCCAACGGTGTTGAGGCGGGTGGGAACAGCCGGGGGTTGAGGGTACTGTGCTAAAAGAGGTGGAGTTATGCAGATCTAAAACGCGTGGATTGCAGCAGCAGCAAGCCGAAAAGTGCAGGCATGTGAGGGATCTAGAGGTTGACAGCATGTCTTCTTAACGGGAGTCCAGGTGGCCATCTCCACAAATGGACTTTTCAGAATCCTTGGGTGGCACCGTAGTCGGAAACCAATTCTGGTTATCGCTTCTCGGCCTTTTGGCTAAGATCAAGTGTAGTATCTGTTCTTATCAGTTAAATATCTGATACGTCCCCTATCTGGGGACCATATATTAAATGGATTTTTAGAACAGGGAGATGGAAAAAGAGCTTGCTCTGTCCACTCCACGCATTGACCTGGTATTGCAGTATCTCCAGGACCGGTGCACCCCTTCTTTAATGCAGTTTCTAAAATCAGAAAGAATTGAATTCAATGCTTTTTGTTCATTTTGCTTGTTTGTCGGATTTTGGGATGGACTCTTTGGCTTTGCTTTTCTTCTCCTCATTGGATTTTTCATGTTAAAAGTTGCAGAAGCCAGATGACAAGCTCATTTTGGTTCAACTTCAGCAACTGTGCATTGCATTGCCATGTAATGTAATGTAATGCAATGCTATCTATCTAGCTCTCCCTCTATACTTCCTTTTGGATAAACAGACATATTAGGCAAGCATTTTGGAGCTTTCACCTAAATAACTACAGATGGTGAGATAAGCTGCACAATATAATTGACCTTTCAGTATATTGTTGCACACACACCATCTATTTAGCAAATGCCCTTGTTATCAACAGCAGCCTTTTAAACTCACCTGAGCTAACAGGTATGTGAGCTGGTTACTCTGCTGCGCTTAAAATTTCTTTTTTGGTTTGCTACAATGCCTTTTCTGAAACGTTGTCTCCCTCTGCTGGAACACTGACTTCTTTCATTTAATGCCTGCAGACTATAAAAGAGAAACCAACCCAAAAAGTTTGGTTGATTAGTCTGTGGCATTCTTTTAAACTGTTGCTTATGGCGGTCTCTGTGAGCTTCTCAGTGACATTCAGCCATCCAGGTATCCCGCCTGCAGTAGACGGAATGTGGCAATGGAACGCTGGCTGCGCGTGTCATAATAGGCTCTGAGCCTTTATATACCTGCACACAGCAGCAGCCACCTTCAGTCTGCTGCTGGACAGCCAGCAGCAGCAGCAGGAGAGGTAATTAATCAGCAACCCTCCTGCTAAGGGTAGACAGCTGCTCGTTCCACCCCCCCCCCCCGCCTTAATTGGTTCTACTCCCTTCCAACGGTGTTGAGGCGGGTGGGAACAGCCGGGGGTTGAGGGTACTGTGCTAAAAGAGGTGGAGTTATGCAGATCTAAAACGCGTGGATTGCAGCAGCAGCAAGCCGAAAATTGCAGGCATGTGAGGGATCTAGAGGTTGACAGCATGTCTTCTTAACGGGAGTCCAGGTGGCCATCTCCACAAATGGATTTTTCAGAATCCTTGGGTGGCACCGTAGTCGGAAACCAATTCTGGTTATCGCTTCTCGGCCTTTTGGCTAAGATCAAGTGTAGTATCTGTTCTTATCAGTTTAATATCTGATACGTCCCCTATCTGGGGACCATATATTAAATGGATTTTTAGAACAGGGAGATGGAAAAAGAGCTTGCTCTGTCCACTCCACGCATTGACCTGGTATTACAGTATCTCCAGGACCGGTGCACCCCTTCTTTAATGCAGTTTCTAAAATCAGAAAGAATTGAATTCAATGCTTTTTGTTCATTTTGCTTGTTTGTCGGATTTTGGGATGGACTCTTTGGCTTTGATTTTCTTCTCATTGGATTTTTCATGTTAAAAGTTGCAGAAGCCAGATGACAAGCTCATTTTGGTTCAACTTCAGCAACTGTGCATTGCATTGCCATGTAATGTAATGTAATGCAATGCTATCTATCTAGCTCTCCCTCTATACTTCCTTTTGGATAAACAGACATATTAGGCAAGCATTTTGGAGCTTTCACCTAAATAACTACAGGTGGTGAGATAAGCTGCACAATATAATTGACCTTTCAGTATATTGTTGCACACACACCATCTATTTAGCAAATGCCCTTGTTATCAACAGCAGCCTTTTAAACTCACCTGAGCTAACAGGTATGTGAGCTGGTTACTCTGCTGCGCTTAAAATTTCTTTTTTGGTTTGCTACAATGCCTTTTCTGAAACGTTGTCTCCCTCTGCTGGAACACTGACTTCTTTCATTTAATGCCTGCAGACTATAAAAGAGAAACCAACCCAAAAAGTTTGGTTGATTAGTCTGTGGCATTCTTTTAAACTGTTGCTTATGGCGGTCTCTGTGAGCTTCTCAGCGACATTCAGCCATCCAGGTATCCCGCCTGCAGTAGACGGAATGTGGCAATGGAACGCTGGCTGCGCGTGTCATAATAGGCTCTGAGCCTTTATATACCTGCGCACAGCAGCAGCCACCTTCAGTCTGCTGCTGGACAGCCAGCAGCAGCAGCAGCAGGAGAGGTAATTAATCAGCAACCCTCCTGCTAAGGGTAGACAGCTGCTCGTTCCACCCCCCCCCCCCGCCTTAATTGGTTCTCCTCCCTTCCAACGGTGTTGAGGCGGGTGGGAACAGCCGGGGGTTGAGGGTACTGTGCTAAAAGAGGTGGAGTTATGCAGATCTAAAACGCGTGGATTGCAGCAGCAGCAAGCCGAAAAGTGCAGGCATGTGAGGGATCTAGAGGTTGACAGCATGTCTTCTTAACGGGAGTCCAGGTGGCCATCTCCACAAATGGACTTTTCAGAATCCTTGGGTGGCACCGTAGTCGGAAACCAATTCTGGTTATCGCTTCTCGGCCTTTTGGCTAAGATCAAGTGTAGTATCTGTTCTTATCAGTTTAATATCTGATACGTCCCCTATCTGGGGACCATATATTAAATGGATTTTTAGAACAGGGAGATGGAAAAAGAGCTTGCTCTGTCCACTCCACGCATTGACCTGGTATTGCAGTATCTCCAGGACCGGTGCACCCCTTCTTTAATGCAGTTTCTAAAATCAGAAAGAATTGAATTCAATGCTTTTTGTTCATTTTGCTTGTTTGTCGGATTTTGGGATGGACTCTTTGGCTTTGCTTTTCTTCTCCTCATTGGATTTTTCATGTTAAAAGTTGCAGAAGCCAGATGACAAGCTCATTTTGGTTCAACTTCAGCAACTGTGCATTGCATTGCCATGTAATGTAATGTAATGCAATGCTATCTATCTAGCTCTCCCTCTATACTTCCTTTTGGATAAACAGACATATTATGCAAGCATTTTGGAGCTTTCACCTAAATAACTACAGGTGGTGAGATAAGCTGCACAATATAATTGACCTTTCAGTATATTGTTGCACACACACCATCTATTTAGCAAATGCCCTTGTTATCAACAGCAGCCTTTTAAACTCACCTGAGCTAACAGGTATGTGAGCTGGTTACTCTGCTGCGCTTAAAATTTCTTTTTTGGTTTGCTACAATGCCTTTTCTGAAACGTTGTCTCCCTCTGCTGGAACACTGACTTCTTTCATTTAATGCCTGCAGACTATAAAAGAGAAACCAACCCAAAAAGTTTGGTTGATTAGTCTGTGGCATTCTTTTAAACTGTTGCTTATGGCGGTCTCTGTGAGCTTCTCAGTGACATTCAGCCATCCAGGTATCCCGCCTGCAGTAGACGGAATGTGGCAATGGAACGCTGGCTGCGCGTGTCATAATAGGCTCTGAGCCTTTATATACCTGCGCACAGCAGCAGCCACCTTCAGTCTGCTGCTGGACAGCCAGCAGCAGCAGCAGCAGGAGAGGTAATTAATCAGCAACCCTCCTGATAAGGGTAGACAGCTGCTCGTTCCACCCCCCCCCCCCGCCTTAATTGGTTCTCCTCCCTTCCAACGGTGTTGAGGCGGGTGGGAACAGCCGGGGGTTGAGGGTACTGTGCTAAAAGAGGTGGAGTTATGCAGATCTAAAACGCGTGGATTGCAGCAGCAGCAAGCCGAAAAGTGCAGGCATGTGAGGGATCTAGAGGTTGACAGCATGTCTTCTTAACGGGAGTCCAGGTGGCCATCTCCACAAATGGACTTTTCAGAATCCTTGGGTGGCACCGTAGTCGGAAACCAATTCTGGTTATCGCTTCTCGGCCTTTTGGCTAAGATCAAGTGTAGTATCTGTTCTTATCAGTTTAATATCTGATACGTCCCCTATCTGGGGACCATATATTAAATGGATTTTTAGAACAGGGAGATGGAAAAAGAGCTTGCTCTGTCCACTCCACGCATTGACCTGGTATTGCAGTATCTCCAGGACCGGTGCACCCCTTCTTTAATGCAGTTTCTAAAATCAGAAAGAATTGAATTCAATGCTTTTTGTTCATTTTGCTTGTTTGTCGGATTTTGGGATGGACTCTTTGGCTTTGCTTTTCTTCTCCTCATTGGATTTTTCATGTTAAAAGTTGCAGAAGCCAGATGACAAGCTCATTTTGGTTCAACTTCAGCAACTGTGCATTGCATTGCCATGTAATGTAATGTAATGCAATGCTATCTATCTAGCTCTCCCTCTATACTTCCTTTTGGATAAACAGACATATTAGGCAAGCATTTTGGAGCTTTCACCTAAATAACTACAGGTGGTGAGATAAGCTGCACAATATAATTGACCTTTCAGTATATTGTTGCACACACACCATCTATTTAGCAAATGCCCTTGTTATCAACAGCAGCCTTTTAAACTCACCTGAGCTAACAGGTATGTGAGCTGGTTACTCTGCTGCGCTTAAAATTTCTTTTTTGGTTTGCTACAATGCCTTTTCTGAAACGTTGTCTCCCTCTGCTGGAACACTGACTTCTTTCATTTAATGCCTGCAGACTATAAAAGAGAAACCAACCCAAAAAGTTTGGTTGATTAGTCTGTGGCATTCTTTTAAACTGTTGCTTATGGCGGTCTCTGTGAGCTTCTCAGTGACATTCAGCCATCCAGGTATCCCGCCTGCAGTAGACGGAATGTGGCAATGGAACGCTGGCTGCGCGTGTCATAATAGGCTCTGAGCCTTTATATACCTGCGCACAGCAGCAGCCACCTTCAGTCTGCTGCTGGACAGCCAGCAGCAGCAGCAGCAGGAGAGGTAATTAATCAGCAACCCTCCTGCTAAGGGTAGACAGCTGCTCGTTCCACCCCCCCCCCCCGCCTTAATTGGTTCTCCTCCCTTCCAACGGTGTTGAGGCGGGTGGGAACAGCCGGGGGTTGAGGGTACTGTGCTAAAAGAGGTGGAGTTATGCAGATCTAAAACGCGTGGATTGCAGCAGCAGCAAGCCGAAAAGTGCAGGCATGTGAGGGATCTAGAGGTTGACAGCATGTCTTCTTAACGGGAGTCCAGGTGGCCATCTCCACAAATGGACTTTTCAGAATCCTTGGGTGGCACCGTAGTCGGAAACCAATTCTGGTTATCGCTTCTCGGCCTTTTGGCTAAGATCAAGTGTAGTATCTGTTCTTATCAGTTTAATATCTGATACGTCCCCTATCTGGGGACCATATATTAAATGGATTTTTAGAACAGGGAGATGGAAAAAGAACTTGCTCTGTCCACTCCACGCATTGACCTGGTATTGCAGTATCTCCAGGACCGGTGCACCCCTTCTTTAATGCAGTTTCTAAAATCAGAAAGAATTGAATTCAATGCTTTTTGTTCATTTTGCTTGTTTGTCGGATTTTGGGATGGACTCTTTGGCTTTGCTTTTCTTCTCCTCATTGGATTTTTCATGTTAAAAGTTGCAGAAGCCAGATGACAAGCTCATTTTGGTTCAACTTCAGCAACTGTGCATTGCATTGCCATGTAATGTAATGTAATGCAATGCTATCTATCTAGCTCTCCCTCTATACTTCCTTTTGGATAAACAGACATATTAGGCAAGCATTTTGGAGCTTTCACCTAAATAACTACAGGTGGTGAGATAAGCTGCACAATATAATTGACCTTTCAGTATATTGTTGCACACACACCATCTATTTAGCAAATGCCCTTGTTATCAACAGCAGCCTTTTAAACTCACCTGAGCTAACAGGTATGTGAGCTGGTTACTCTGCTGCGCTTAAAATTTCTTTTTTGGTTTGCTACAATGCCTTTTCTGAAACGTTGTCTCCCTCTGCTGGAACACTGACTTCTTTCATTTAATGCCTGCAGACTATAAAAGAGAAACCAACCCAAAAAGTTTGGTTGATTAGTCTGTGGCATTCTTTTAAACTGTTGCTTATGGCGGTCTCTGTGAGCTTCTCAGTGACATTCAGCCATCCAGGTATCCCGCCTGCAGTAGACGGAATGTGGCAATGGAACGCTGGCTGCGCGTGTCATAATAGGCTCTGAGCCTTTATATACCTGCGCACAGCAGCAGCCACCTTCAGTCTGCTGCTGGACAGCCAGCAGCAGCAGCAGCAGGAGAGGTAATTAATCAGCAACCCTCCTGCTAAGGGTAGACAGCTGCTCGTTCCACCCCCCCCCCCGCCTTAATTGGTTCTCCTCCCTTCCAACGGTGTTGAGGCGGGTGGGAACAGCCGGGGGTTGAGGGTACTGTGCTAAAAGAGGTGGAGTTATGCAGATCTAAAACGCGTGGATTGCAGCAGCAGCAAGCCGAAAAGTGCAGGCATGTGAGGGATCTAGAGGTTGACAGCATGTCTTCTTAACGGGAGTCCAGGTGGCCATCTCCACAAATGGACTTTTCAGAATCCTTGGGTGGCACCGTAGTCGGAAACCAATTCTGGTTATCGCTTCTCGGCCTTTTGGCTAAGATCAAGTGTAGTATCTGTTCTTATCAGTTTAATATCTGATACGTCCCCTATCTGGGGACCATATATTAAATGGATTTTTAGAACAGGGAGATGGAAAAAGAGCTTGCTCTGTCCACTCCACGCATTGACCTGGTATTGCAGTATCTCCAGGACCGGTGCACCCCTTCTTTAATGCAGTTTCTAAAATCAGAAAGAATTGAATTCAATGCTTTTTGTTCATTTTGCTTGTTTGTCGGATTTTGGGATGGACTCTTTGGCTTTGCTTTTCTTCTCCTCATTGGATTTTTCATGTTAAAAGTTGCAGAAGCCAGATGACAAGCTCATTTTGGTTCAACTTCAGCAACTGTGCATTGCATTGCCATGTAATGTAATGTAATGCAATGCTATCTATCTAGCTCTCCCTCTATACTTCCTTTTGGATAAACAGACATATTAGGCAAGCATTTTGGAGCTTTCACCTAAATAACTACAGGTGGTGAGATAAGCTGCACAATATAATTGACCTTTCAGTATATTGTTGCACACACACCATCTATTTAGCAAATGCCCTTGTTATCAACAGCAGCCTTTTAAACTCACCTGAGCTAACAGGTATGTGAGCTGGTTACTCTGCTGCGCTTAAAATTTCTTTTTTGGTTTGCTACAATGCCTTTTCTGAAACGTTGTCTCCCTCTGCTGGAACACTGACTTCTTTCATTTAATGCCTGCAGACTATAAAAGAGAAACCAACCCAAAAAGTTTGGTTGATTAGTCTGTGGCATTCTTTTAAACTGTTGCTTATGGCGGTCTCTGTGAGCTTCTCAGTGACATTCAGCCATCCAGGTATCCCGCCTGCAGTAGACGGAATGTGGCAATGGAACGCTGGCTGCGCGTGTCATAATAGGCTCTGAGCCTTTATATACCTGCGCACAGCAGCAGCCACCTTCAGTCTGCTGCTGGACAGCCAGCAGCAGCAGCAGCAGGAGAGGTAATTAATCAGCAACCCTCCTGCTAAGGGTAGACAGCTGCTCGTTCCACCCCCCCCCCCCGCATTAATTGGTTCTCCTCCCTTCCAACGGTGTTGAGGCGGGTGGGAACAGCCGGGGGTTGAGGGTACTGTGCTAAAAGAGGTGGAGTTATGCAGATCTAAAACGCGTGGATTGCAGCAGCAGCAAGCCGAAAAGTGCAGGCATGTGAGGGATCTAGAGGTTGACAGCATGTCTTCTTAACGGGAGTCCAGGTGGCCATCTCCACAAATGGACTTTTCAGAATCCTTGGGTGGCACCGTAGTCGGAAACCAATTCTGGTTATCGCTTCTCGGCCTTTTGGCTAAGATCAAGTGTAGTATCTGTTCTTATCAGTTTAATATCTGATACGTCCCCTATCTGGGGACCATATATTAAATGGATTTTTAGAACAGGGAGATGGAAAAAGAGCTTGCTCTGTCCACTCCACGCATTGACCTGGTATTGCAGTATCTCCAGGACCGGTGCACCCCTTCTTTAATGCAGTTTCTAAAATCAGAAAGAATTGAATTCAATGCTTTTTGTTCATTTTGCTTGTTTGTCGGATTTTGGGATGGACTCTTTGGCTTTGCTTTTCTTCTCCTCATTGGATTTTTCATGTTAAAAGTTGCAGAAGCCAGATGACAAGCTCATTTTGGTTCAACTTCAGCAACTGTGCATTGCATTGCCATGTAATGTAATGTAATGCAATGCTATCTATCTAGCTCTCCCTCTATACTTCCTTTTGGATAAACAGACATATTAGGCAAGCATTTTGGAGCTTTCACCTAAATAACTACAGGTGGTGAGATAAGCTGCACAATATAATTGACCTTTCAGTATATTGTTGCACACACACCATCTATTTAGCAAATGCCCTTGTTATCAACAGCAGCCTTTTAAACTCACCTGAGCTAACAGGTATGTGAGCTGGTTACTCTGCTGCGCTTAAAATTTCTTTTTTGGTTTGCTACAATGCCTTTTCTGAAACGTTGTCTCCCTCTGCTGGAACACTGACTTCTTTCATTTAATGCCTGCAGACTATAAAAGAGAAACCAACCCAAAAAGTTTGGTTGATTAGTCTGTGGCATTCTTTTAAACTGTTGCTTATGGCGGTCTCTGTGAGCTTCTCAGTGACATTCAGCCATCCAGGTATCCCGCCTGCAGTAGACGGAATGTGGCAATGGAACGCTGGCTGCGCGTGTCATAATAGGCTCTGAGCCTTTATATACCTGCGCACAGCAGCAGCCACCTTCAGTCTGCTGCTGGACAGCCAGCAGCAGCAGCAGCAGGAGAGGTAATTAATCAGCAACCCTCCTGCTAAGGGTAGACAGCTGCTCGTTCCACCCCACCCCCCGCCTTAATTGGTTCTCCTCCCTTCCAACGGTGTTGAGGCGGGTGGGAACAGCCGGGGGTTGAGGGTACTGTGCTAAAAGAGGTGGAGTTATGCAGATCTAAAACGCGTGGATTGCAGCAGCAGCAAGCCGAAAAGTGCAGGCATGTGAGGGATCTAGAGGTTGACAGCATGTCTTCTTAACGGGAGTCCAGGTGGCCAACTCCACAAATGGACTTTTCAGAATCCTTGGGTGGCACCGTAGTCGGAAACCAATTCTGGTTATCGCTTCTCGGCCTTTTGGCTAAGATCAAGTGTAGTATCTGTTCTTATCAGTTTAATATCTGATACGTCCCCTATCTGGGGACCATATATTAAATGGATTTTTAGAACAGGGAGATGGAAAAAGAGCTTGCTCTGTCCACTCCACGCATTGACCTGGTATTGCAGTATCTCCAGGACCGGTGCACCCCTTCTTTAATGCAGTTTCTAAAATCAGAAAGAATTGAATTCAATGCTTTTTGTTCATTTTGCTTGTTTGTCGGATTTTGGGATGGACTCTTTGGCTTTGCTTTTCTTCTCCTCATTGGATTTTTCATGTTAAAAGTTGCAGAAGCCAGATGACAAGCTCATTTTGGTTCAACTTCAGCAACTGTGCATTGCATTGCCATGTAATGTAATGTAATGCAATGCTATCTATCTAGCTCTCCCTCTATACTTCCTTTTGGATAAACAGACATATTAGGCAAGCATTTTGGAGCTTTCACCTAAATAACTACAGGTGGTGAGATAAGCTGCACAATATAATTGACCTTTCAGTATATTGTTGCACACACACCATCTATTTAGCAAATGCCCTTGTTATCAACAGCAGCCTTTTAAACTCACCTGAGCTAACAGGTATGTGAGCTGGTTACTCTGCTGCGCTTAAAATTTCTTTTTTGGTTTGCTACAATGCCTTTTCTGAAACGTTGTCTCCCTCTGCTGGAACACTGACTTCTTTCATTTAATGCCTGCAGACTATAAAAGAGAAACCAACCCAAAAAGTTTGGTTGATTAGTCTGTGGCATTCTTTTAAACTGTTGCTTATGGCGGTCTCTGTGAGCTTCTCAGTGACATTCAGCCATCCAGGTATCCCGCCTGCAGTAGACGGAATGTGGCAATGGAACGCTGGCTGCGCGTGTCATAATAGGCTCTGAGCCTTTATATACCTGCGCACAGCAGCAGCCACCTTCAGTCTGCTGCTGGACAGCCAGCAGCAGCAGCAGCAGGAGAGGTAATTAATCAGCAACCCTCCTGCTAAGGGTAGACAGCTGCTCGTTCCACCCCCCCCCCCGCCTTAATTGGTTCTCCTCCCTTCCAACGGTGTTGAGGCGGGTGGGAACAGCCGGGGGTTGAGGGTACTGTGCTAAAAGAGGTGGAGTTATGCAGATCTAAAACGCGTGGATTGCAGCAGCAGCAAGCCGAAAAGTGCAGGCATGTGAGGGATCTAGAGGTTGACAGCATGTCTTCTTAACGGGAGTCCAGGTGGCCATCTCCACAAATGGACTTTTCAGAATCCTTGGGTGGCACCGTAGTCGGAAACCAATTCTGGTTATCGCTTCTCGGCCTTTTGGCTAAGATCAAGTGTAGTATCTGTTCTTATCAGTTTAATATCTGATACGTCCCCTATCTGGGAACCATATATTAAATGGATTTTTAGAACAGGGAGATGGAAAAAGAGCTTGCTCTGTCCACTCCACGCATTGACCTGGTATTGCAGTATCTCCAGGACCGGTGCACCCCTTCTTCAATGCAGTTTCTAAAATCAGAAAGAATTGAATTCAATGCTTTTTGTTCATTTTGCTTGTTTGTCGGATTTTGGGATGGACTCTTTGGCTTTGCTTTTCTTCTCCTCATTGGATTTTTCATGTTAAAAGTTGCAGAAGCCAGATGACAAGCTCATTTTGGTTCAACTTCAGCAACTGTGCATTGCATTGCCATGTAATGTAATGTAATGCAATGCTATCTATCTAGCTCTCCCTCTATACTTCCTTTTGGATAAACAGACATATTAGGCAAGCATTTTGGAGCTTTCACCTAAATAACTACAGGTGGTGAGATAAGCTGCACAATATAATTGACCTTTCAGTATATTGTTGCACACACACCATCTATTTAGCAAATGCCTTTGTTATCAACAGCAGCCTTTTAAACTCACCTGAGCTAACAGGTATGTGAGCTGGTTACTCTGCTGCGCTTAAAATTTCTTTTTTGGTTTGCTACAATGCCTTTTCTGAAACGTTGTCTCCCTCTGCTGGAACACTGACTTCTTTCATTTAATGCCTGCAGACTATAAAAGAGAAACCAACCCAAAAAGTTTGGTTGATTAGTCTGTGGCATTCTTTTAAACTGTTGCTTATGGCGGTCTCTGTGAGCTTCTCAGTGACATTCAGCCATCCAGGTATCCCGCCTGCAGTAGACGGAATGTGGCAATGGAACGCTGGCTGCGCGTGTCATAATAGGCTCTGAGCCTTTATATACCTGCGCACAGCAGCAGCCACCTTCAGTCTGCTGCTGGACAGCCAGCAGCAGCAGCAGCAGGAGAGGTAATTAATCAGCAACCCTCCTGCTAAGGGTAGACAGCTGCTCGTTCCACCCCCCCCCCCCCGCCTTAATTGGTTCTCCTCCCTTCCAACGGTGTTGAGGCGGGTGGGAACAGCCGGGGGTTGAGGGTACTGTGCTAAAAGAGGTGGAGTTATGCAGATCTAAAACGCGTGGATTGCAGCAGCAGCAAGCCGAAAAGTGCAGGCATGTGAGGGATCTAGAGGTTGACAGCATGTCTTCTTAACGGGAGTCCAGGTGGCCATCTCCACAAATGGACTTTTCAGAATCCTTGGGTGGCACCGTAGTCGGAAACTAATTCTGGTTATCGCTTCTCGGCCTTTTGGCTAAGATCAAGTGTAGTATCTGTTCTTATCAGTTTAATATCTGATACGTCCCCTATCTGGGGACCATATATTAAATGGATTTTTAGAACAGGGAGATAAAAAAAGAGCTTGCTCTGTCCACTCCACGCATTGACCTGGTATTGCAGTATCTCCAGGACCGGTGCACCCCTTCTTTAATGCAGTTTCTAAAATCAGAAAGAATTGAATTCAATGCTTTTTGTTCATTTTGCTTGTTTGTCGGATTTTGGGATGGACTCTTTGGCTTTGCTTTTCTTCTCCTCATTGGATTTTTCATGTTAAAAGTTGCAGAAGCCAGATGACAAGCTCATTTTGGTTCAACTTCAGCAACTGTGCATTGCATTGCCATGTAATGTAATGTAATGCAATGCTATCTATCTAGCTCTCCCTCTATACTTCCTTTTGGATAAACAGACATATTAGGCAAGCATTTTGGAGCTTTCACCTAAATAACTACAGGTGGTGAGATAAGCTGCACAATATAATTGACCTTTCAGTATATTGTTGCACACACACCATCTATTTAGCAAATGCCCTTGTTATCAACAGCAGCCTTTTAAACTCACTTGAGCTAACAGGTATGTGAGCTGGTTACTCTGCTGCGCTTAAAATTTCTTTTTTGGTTTGCTACAATGCCTTTTCTGAAACGTTGTCTCCCTCTGCTGGAACACTGACTTCTTTCATTTAATGCCTGCAGACTATAAAAGAGAAACCAACCCAAAAAGTTTGGTTGATTAGTCTGTGGCATTCTTTTAAACTGTTGCTTATGGCGGTCTCTGTGAGCTTCTCAGTGACATTCAGCCATCCAGGTATCCCGCCTGCAGTAGACGGAATGTGGCAATGGAACGCTGGCTGCGCGTGTCATAATAGGCTCTGAGCCTTTATATACCTGCGCACAGCAGCAGCCACCTTCAGTCTGCTGCTGGACAGCCAGCAGCAGCAGCAGCAGGAGAGGTAATTAATCAGCAACCCTCCTGCTAAGGGTAGACAGCTGCTCGTTCCACCCCACCCCCCGCCTTAATTGGTTCTCCTCCCTTCCAACGGTGTTGAGGCGGGTGGGAACAGCCGGGGGTTGAGGGTACTGTGCTAAAAGAGGTGGAGTTATGCAGATCTAAAACGCGTGGATTGCAGCAGCAGCAAGCCGAAAAGTGCAGGCATGTGAGGGATCTAGAGGTTGACAGCATGTCTTCTTAACGGGAGTCCAGGTGGCCAACTCCACAAATGGACTTTTCAGAATCCTTGGGTGGCACCGTAGTCGGAAACCAATTCTGGTTATCGCTTCTCGGCCTTTTGGCTAAGATCAAGTGTAGTATCTGTTCTTATCAGTTTAATATCTGATACGTCCCCTATCTGGGGACCATATATTAAATGGATTTTTAGAACAGGGAGATGGAAAAAGAGCTTGCTCTGTCCACTCCACGCATTGACCTGGTATTGCAGTATCTCCAGGACCGGTGCACCCCTTCTTTAATGCAGTTTCTAAAATCAGAAAGAATTGAATTCAATGCTTTTTGTTCATTTTGCTTGTTTGTCGGATTTTGGGATGGACTCTTTGGCTTTGCTTTTCTTCTCCTCATTGGATTTTTCATGTTAAAAGTTGCAGAAGCCAGATGACAAGCTCATTTTGGTTCAACTTCAGCAACTGTGCATTGCATTGCCATGTAATGTAATGTAATGCAATGCTATCTATCTAGCTCTCCCTCTATACTTCCTTTTGGATAAACAGACATATTAGGCAAGCATTTTGGAGCTTTCACCTAAATAACTACAGGTGGTGAGATAAGCTGCACAATATAATTGACCTTTCAGTATATTGTTGCACACACACCATCTATTTAGCAAATGCCCTTGTTATCAACAGCAGCCTTTTAAACTCACCTGAGCTAACAGGTATGTGAGCTGGTTACTCTGCTGCGCTTAAAATTTCTTTTTTGGTTTGCTACAATGCCTTTTCTGAAACGTTGTCTCCCTCTGCTGGAACACTGACTTCTTTCATTTAATGCCTGCAGACTATAAAAGAGAAACCAACCCAAAAAGTTTGGTTGATTAGTCTGTGGCATTCTTTTAAACTGTTGCTTATGGCGGTCTCTGTGAGCTTCTCAGTGACATTCAGCCATCCAGGTATCCCGCCTGCAGTAGACGGAATGTGGCAATGGAACGCTGGCTGCGCGTGTCATAATAGGCTCTGAGCCTTTATATACCTGCGCACAGCAGCAGCCACCTTCAGTCTGCTGCTGGACAGCCAGCAGCAGCAGCAGCAGGAGAGGTAATTAATCAGCAACCCTCCTGCTAAGGGTAGACAGCTGCTCGTTCCACCCCCCCCCCGCCTTAATTGGTTCTCCTCCCTTCCAACGGTGTTGAGGCGGGTGGGAACAGCCGGGGGTTGAGGGTACTGTGCTAAAAGAGGTGGAGTTATGCAGATCTAAAACGCGTGGATTGCAGCAGCAGCAAGCCGAAAAGTGCAGGCATGTGAGGGATCTAGAGGTTGACAGCATGTCTTCTTAACGGGAGTCCAGGTGGCCATCTCCACAAATGGACTTTTCAGAATCCTTGGGTGGCACCGTAGTCGGAAACCAATTCTGGTTATCGCTTCTCGGCCTTTTGGCTAAGATCAAGTGTAGTATCTGTTCTTATCAGTTTAATATCTGATACGTCCCCTATCTGGGAACCATATATTAAATGGATTTTTAGAACAGGGAGATGGAAAAAGAGCTTGCTCTGTCCACTCCACGCATTGACCTGGTATTGCAGTATCTCCAGGACCGGTGCACCCCTTCTTCAATGCAGTTTCTAAAATCAGAAAGAATTGAATTCAATGCTTTTTGTTCATTTTGCTTGTTTGTCGGATTTTGGGATGGACTCTTTGGCTTTGCTTTTCTTCTCCTCATTGGATTTTTCATGTTAAAAGTTGCAGAAGCCAGATGACAAGCTCATTTTGGTTCAACTTCAGCAACTGTGCATTGCATTGCCATGTAATGTAATGTAATGCAATGCTATCTATCTAGCTCTCCCTCTATACTTCCTTTTGGATAAACAGACATATTAGGCAAGCATTTTGGAGCTTTCACCTAAATAACTACAGGTGGTGAGATAAGCTGCACAATATAATTGACCTTTCAGTATATTGTTGCACACACACCATCTATTTAGCAAATGCCCTTGTTATCAACAGCAGCCTTTTAAACTCACCTGAGCTAACAGGTATGTGAGCTGGTTACTCTGCTGCGCTTAAAATTTCTTTTTTGGTTTGCTACAATGCCTTTTCTGAAACGTTGTCTCCCTCTGCTGGAACACTGACTTCTTTCATTTAATGCCTGCAGACTATAAAAGAGAAACCAACCCAAAAAGTTTGGTTGATTAGTCTGTGGCATTCTTTTAAACTGTTGCTTATGGCGGTCTCTGTGAGCTTCTCAGTGACATTCAGCCATCCAGGTATCCCGCCTGCAGTAGACGGAATGTGGCAATGGAACGCTGGCTGCGCGTGTCATAATAGGCTCTGAGCCTTTATATACCTGCGCACAGCAGCAGCCACCTTCAGTCTGCTGCTGGACAGCCAGCAGCAGCAGCAGCAGGAGAGGTAATTAATCAGCAACCCTCCTGCTAAGGGTAGACAGCTGCTCGTTCCACCCCCCCCCCCCCCCGCCTTAATTGGTTCTCCTCCCTTCCAACGGTGTTGAGGCGGGTGGGAACAGCCGGGGGTTGAGGGTACTGTGCTAAAAGAGGTGGAGTTATGCAGATCTAAAACGCGTGGATTGCAGCAGCAGCAAGCCGAAAAGTGCAGGCATGTGAGGGATCTAGAGGTTGACAGCATGTCTTCTTAACGGGAGTCCAGGTGGCCATCTCCACAAATGGACTTTTCAGAATCCTTGGGTGGCACCGTAGTCGGAAACCAATTCTGGTTATCGCTTCTCGGCCTTTTGGCTAAGATCAAGTGTAGTATCTGTTCTTATCAGTTTAATATCTGATACGTCCCCTATCTGGGGACCATATATTAAATGGATTTTTAGAACAGGGAGATGGAAAAAGAGCTTGCTCTGTCCACTCCACGCATTGACCTGGTATTGCAGTATCTCCAGGACCGGTGCACCCCTTCTTTAATGCAGTTTCTAAAATCAGAAAGAATTGAATTCAATGCTTTTTGTTCATTTTGCTTGTTTGTCGGATTTTGGGATGGACTCTTTGGCTTTGCTTTTCTTCTCCTCATTGGATTTTTCATGTTAAAAGTTGCAGAAGCCAGATGACAAGCTCATTTTGGTTCAACTTCAGCAACTGTGCATTGCATTGCCATGTAATGTAATGTAATGCAATGCTATCTATCTAGCTCTCCCTCTATACTTCCTTTTGGATAAACAGACATATTAGGCAAGCATTTTGGAGCTTTCACCTAAATAACTACAGGTGGTGAGATAAGCTGCACAATATAATTGACCTTTCAGTATATTGTTGCACACACACCATCTATTTAGCAAATGCCCTTGTTATCAACAGCAGCCTTTTAAACTCACCTGAGCTAACAGGTATGTGAGCTGGTTACTCTGCTGCGCTTAAAATTTCTTTTTTGGTTTGCTACAATGCCTTTTCTGAAACGTTGTCTCCCTCTGCTGGAACACTGACTTCTTTCATTTAATGCCTGCAGACTATAAAAGAGAAACCAACCCAAAAAGTTTGGTTGATTAGTCTGTGGCATTCTTTTAAACTGTTGCTTATGGCGGTCTCTGTGAGCTTCTCAGTGACATTCAGCCATCCAGGTATCCCGCCTGCAGTAGACGGAATGTGGCAATGGAACGCTGGCTGCGCGTGTCATAATAGGCTCTGAGCCTTTATATACCTGCGCACAGCAGCAGCCACCTTCAGTCTGCTGCTGGACAGCCAGCAGCAGCAGCAGCAGGAGAGGTAATTAATCAGCAACACTCCTGTTAAGGGTAGACAGCTGCTCGTTCCACCCCCCCCCCGCCTTAATTGGTTCTCCTCCCTTCCAACGGTGTTGAGGCGGGTGGGAACAGCCGGGGGTTGAGGGTACTGTGCTAAAAGAGGTGGAGTTATGCAGATCTAAAACGCGTGGATTGCAGCAGCAGCAAGCCGAAAAGTGCAGGCATGTGAGGGATCTAGAGGTTGACAGCATGTCTTCTTAACGGGAGTCCAGGTGGCCATCTCCACAAATGGACTTTTCAGAATCCTTGGGTGGCACCGTAGTCGGAAACCAATTCTGGTTATCGCTTCTCGGCCTTTTGGCTAAGATCAAGTGTAGTATCTGTTCTTATCAGTTTAATATCTGATATGTCCCCTATCTGGGGACCATATATTAAATGGATTTTTAGAACAGGGAGATGGAAAAAGAGCTTGCTCTGTCCACTCCACGCATTGACCTGGTATTGCAGTATCTCCAGGACCGGTGCACCCCTTCTTTAATGCAGTTTCTAAAATCAGAAAGAATTGAATTCAATGCTTTTTGTTCATTTTGCTTGTTTGTCGGATTTTGGGATGGACTCTTTGGCTTTGCTTTTCTTCTCCTCATTGGATTTTTCATGTTAAAAGTTGCAGAAGCCAGATGACAAGCTCACTTTGGTTCAACATCAGCAACTGTGCATTGCATTGCCATGTAATGTAATGTAATGCAATGCTATCTATCTAGCTCTCCCTCTATACTTCCTTTTGGATAAACAGACATATTAGGCAAGCATTTTGGAGCTTTCACCTAAATAACTACAGGTGGTGAGATAAGCTGCACAATATAATTGACCTTTCAGTATATTGTTGCACACACACCATCTATTTAGCAAATGCCCTTGTTATCAACAGCAGCCTTTTAAACTCACCTGAGCTAACAGGTATGTGAGCTGGTTACTCTGCTGCGCTTAAAATTTCTTTTTTGGTTTGCTACAATGCCTTTTCTGAAACGTTGTCTCCCTCTGCTGGAACACTGACTTCTTTCATTTAATGCCTGCAGACTATAAAAGAGAAACCAACCCAAAAAGTTTGGTTGATTAGTCTGTGGCATTCTTTTAAACTGTTGCTTATGGCGGTCTCTGTGAGCTTCTCAGTGACATTCAGCCATCCAGGTATCCCGCCTGCAGTAGACGGAATGTGGCAATGGAACGCTGGCTGCGCGTGTCATAATAGGCTCTGAGCCTTTATATACCTGCGCACAGCAGCAGCCACCTTCAGTCTGCTGCTGGACAGCCAGCAGCAGCAGCAGGAGAGGTAATTAATCAGCAACCCTCCTGCTAAGGGTAGACAGCTGCTCGTTCCACCCCCCCCCCCGCCTTAATTGGTTCTCCTCCCTTCCAACGGTGTTGAGGCGGGTGGGAACAGCCGGGGGTTGAGGGTACTGTGCTAAAAGAGGTGGAGTTATGCAGATCTAAAACGCGTGGATTGCAGCAGCAGCAAGCCGAAAAGTGCAGGCATGTGAGGAATCTAGAGGTTGACAGCATGTCTTCTTAACGGGAGTCCAGGTGGCCATCTCCACAAATGGACTTTTCAGAATCCTTGGGTGGCACCGTAGTCGGAAACCAATTCTGGTTATCGCTTCTCGGCCTTTTGGCTAAGATCAAGTGTAGTATCTGTTCTTATCAGTTTAATATCTGATACGTCCCCTATCTGGGGACCATATATTAAATGGATTTTTAGAACAGGGAGATGGAAAAAGAGCTTGCTCTGTCAACTCCACGCATTGACCTGGTATTGCAGTATCTCCAGGACCGGTGCACCCCTTCTTTAATGCAGTTTCTAAAATCAGAAAGAATTGAATTCAATGCTTTTTGTTCATTTTGCTTGTTTGTCGGATTTTGGGATGGACTCTTTGGCTTTGCTTTTCTTCTCCTCATTGGATTTTTCATGTTAAAAGTTGCAGAAGCCAGATGACAAGCTCATTTTGGTTCAACTTCAGCAACTGTGCATTGCATTGCCATGTAATGTAATGTAATGCAATGCTATCTATCTAGCTCTCCCTCTATACTTCCTTTTGGATAAACAGACATATTAGGCAAGCATTTTGGAGCTTTCACCTAAATAACTACAGGTGGTGAGATAAGCTGCACAATATAATTGACCTTTCAGTATATTGTTGCACACACACCATCTATTTAGCAAATGCCCTTGTTATCAACAGCAGCCTTTTAAACTCACCTGAGCTAACAGGTATGTGAGCTGGTTACTCTGCTGCGCTTAAAATTTCTTTTTTGGTTTGCTACAATGCCTTTTCTGAAACGTTGTCTCCCTCTGCTGGAACACTGACTTCTTTCATTTAATGCCTGCAGACTATAAAAGAGAAACCAACCCAAAAAGTTTGGTTGATTAGTCTGTGGCATTCTTTTAAACTGTTGCTTATGGCGGTCTCTGTGAGCTTCTCAGTGACATTCAGCCATCCAGGTATCCCGCCTGCAGTAGACGGAATGTGGCAATGGAACGCTGGCTGCGCGTGTCATAATAGGCTCTGAGCCTTTATATACCTGCGCACAGCAGCAGCCACCTTCAGTCTGCTGCTGGACAGCCAGCAGCAGCAGCAGCAGGAGAGGTAATTAATCAGCAACCCTCCTGCTAAGGGTAGACAGCTGCTCGTTCCACCCCCCCCCCCGCCTTAATTGGTTCTCCTCCCTTCCAACGGTGTTGAGGCGGGTGGGAACAGCCGGGGGTTGAGGGTACTGTGCTAAAATAGGTGGAGTTATGCAGATCTAAAACGCGTGGATTGCAGCAGCAGCAAGCCGAAAAGTGCAGGCATGTGAGGGATCTAGAGGTTGACAGCATGTCTTCTTAACGGGAGTCCAGGTGGCCATCTCCACAAATGGACTTTTCAGAATCCTTGGGTGGCACCGTAGTCGGAAACCAATTCTGGTTATCGCTTCTCGGCCTTTTGGCTAAGATCAAGTGTAGTATCTGTTCTTATCAGTTTAATATCTGATACGTCCCCTATCTGGGGACCATATATTAAATGGATTTTTAGAACAGGGAGATGGAAAAAGAGCTTGCTCTGTCCACTCCACGCATTGACCTGGTATTGCAGTATCTCCAGGACCGGTGCACCCCTTCTTTAATGCAGTTTCTAAAATCAGAAAGAATTGAATTCAATGCTTTTTGTTCATTTTGCTTGTTTGTCGGATTTTGGGATGGACTCTTTGGCTTTGCTTTTCTTCTCCTCATTGGATTTTTCATGTTAAAAGTTGCAGAAGCCAGATGACAAGCTCATTTTGGTTCAACTTCAGCAACTGTGCATTGCATTGCCATGTAATGTAATGTAATGCAATGCTATCTATCTAGCTCTCCCTCTATACTTCCTTTTGGATAAACAGACATATTAGGCAAGCATTTTGGAGCTTTCACCTAAATAACTACAGGTGGTGAGATAAGCTGCACAATATAATTGACCTTTCAGTATATTGTTGCACACACACCATCTATTTAGCAAATGCCCTTGTTATCAACAGCAGCCTTTTAAACTCACCTGAGCTAACAGGTATGTGAGCTGGTTACTCTGCTGCGCTTAAAATTTCTTTTTTGGTTTGCTACAATGCCTTTTCTGAAACGTTGTCTCCCTCTGCTGGAACACTGACTTCTTTCATTTAATGCCTGCAGACTATAAAAGAGAAACCAACCCAAAAAGTTTGGTTGATTAGTCTGTGGCATTCTTTTAAACTGTTGCTTATGGCGGTCTCTGTGAGCTTCTCAGTGACATTCAGCCATCCAGGTATCCCGCCTGCAGTAGACGGAATGTGGCAATGGAACGCTGGCTGCGCGTGTCATAATAGGCTCTGAGCATTTATATACCTGCGCACAGCAGCAGCCACCTTCAGTCTGCTGCTGGACAGCCAGCAGCAGCAGCAGCAGGAGAGGTAATTAATCAGCAACCCTCCTGCTAAGGGTAGACAGCTGCTCGTTCCACCCCCCCCCGCCATAATTGGTTCTCCTCCCTTCCAACGGTGTTGAGGCGGGTGGGAACAGCCGGGGGTTGAGGGTACTGTGCTAAAAGAGGTGGAGTTATGCAGATCTAAAACGCGTGGATTGCAGCAGCAGCAAGCCGAAAAGTGCAGGCATGTGAGGGATCTAGAGGTTGACAGCATGTCTTCTTAACGGGAGTCCAGGTGGCCATCTCCACAAATGGACTTTTCAGAATCCTTGGGTGGCACCGTAGTCGGAAACCAATTCTGGTTATCGCTTCTCGGCCTTTTGGCTAAGATCAAGTGTAGTATCTTTCGAAAAGGCGGTTTTGGATGTTGGCCGCCCTAGTAGATTGATACATTATGCACACTGGGGTTTAGGCGCTTGTTAGTACGCCAGGTGGCTAATATAGTCATCTGGTGGAAAGCATGGCCCCCCAGGATCGACGCCATTGGGCCGGGGAAGATCGAAAGCCCGAAGTGTGAAGTGCCCCAGGAGTGGTGACCCTGGGGTGCCTTAACTCACTGGGATTGGGAACCCCACTTGAGTTTATGGCACATTTGCACAAGCACTTCAAATTTTCTTTCTTCGCACACACCCTTATTCCGGGCCTTCTGGCCTTAGGATGGGGAATTTTTCAATTCCCGGTCGAAGGTCCGGGCAGTATTGTACTGTGAAACCTTCACTATTTATTTAATTTCTTTGTCACTGTGTGTCCACTTATTCACGTGTGTCACGTCCTACTAGGATTTTGTCGGGATGCGGTTCCCTTACGGGTTCCTCTCTTGGCAGGTCTAGGGGGGGAGTGTGTGGCCATCAGGTTCCGCTCCCCCCTGAACCCCCTGGCTCTCCTCTTTCGGGAGGAGAGCGTTGTTGGCTCCCCTCTTCCGGGAGGGGAGCACAGTCTTTGGCTCCCAGTGCCTTGCTCGGGTGAGAACTCGGGCAGGTGCTGGGGGTAAGATTGGGTCGCCTCTGGCTTCAGCTGGAGGTGGCTTTTTGTCCCTGTTCCTCGCTGTGGCCATTTGGCTCGGAGGGACGGGGAATGGTTTGGGGTACCCTTCTCCTTTTGGAGAGGGTTTCAAGAAGACCAGCATCCTAGTGCACTTTTTTTGTGGCACTTGTCACTTTTTTAAGCGCACTCGGGTTTTGTACACGAATTCGGGCTTTCGATAAAAAAAAAAAAAAAAAAAAAAAAAATCTGTTCTTTTAAGAACACAAGAGCTATGATCTACACTTGACGAGAGCGATCGAACTCGGAAGGAGAAGAGCTTCGGAGCCCAGCTGACATCGGAGAAGGAAGGCGGATATCGGTGGGAGGAAGAAGCTCTAAAGAATCCAGAAGAAGACGAAGACTCGGAGAAGAATCGGGCTGTCCTGTGGAATCTTCGAGGAAGAAAATCATCGAGACAAAGACCTTTCGGGGAATTTGTCCAGAACACGACGGGAGAAGAATCTGCATAGCTCCCCCCATTCCGGGAAGAGTTCCAGATCCAGCTCCAAGAAGTAACTGCAGGAGGAAAGCCATGGCAAGCGCTGCGAGGAAGGCCGAAAAGAAGAGCCTGGAGCAGGGGACAGCCAGGAGGGCCCAGCCAGGAGCCGATTCTGACCCCAAGGACTCTGCCTCCACGACTGGCCAGCAGAAGGGACCCCAGAAGCCCCGCCACGAAGCTCCAGCCCTGGAGCCATGGATGCGGCAGACGGTGGCCCTGAAGCTGAAGGAAGTGGATGGGAGGGTGCCGGACATGTCCTCGGACGTGTTCTGCCAGAAGATGCTGCTGGATCGAGGCTTCTCCAGGTCGGACACCCTCAGCATCCAGACCTTCTTGACGGGGATCTTCTTCGTCACCTTCGCCACTGTGAACACCTGCAGGAGGTTCTGGGAAATGGTAAGCGCAAAAGGACCGGATAATTCTTTCTCTGCCTTTACAGGTAGCTGCCCTATCCAGAGGGACGAAAGGAGGATCACGGTCTCCATGCGCAACCCGCACACCCCAGGCCAAGACATCTGTACCTTCCTGAGACGCTTCTGTTTGGTTGTGAAGGAACCCTCTCACATCCTGAATGGACTCGGCTTCTGGACAGGTAAGTGGTCGGTGACCGTTAGACTTCACAGGGACCTGGCGTACTCAGACGGACTTCGGCACCTGCCCCCGACATTCTCCCTGGGCAACTCCTACGGCCTCATCTATTACCCGGACATGCCGCGGAACTGCAGGAGATGCGGCAAGAACGGCCACGAGATGAAGGACTGCAAGGAGGATGCCTGCAGGATTTGTCGAGTGACGGGACACAGCTCGAAGGACTGCCCGAAGAAGACGTCCTGCAACCTGTGTGGGCTGGCGGCTCATCTGTACAAGGATTGCCCCAAGCGTGAGAGATCCTGGGCATCGGTGGTTGCGACGACCCCAGCTCCGGAGGACAAGGCCCCGACGACCAGGCCTGTGAAGGTCAAGGACGCGACGACCAAGGCCCCAGCGGCCAAGGCCGAGACGACCAAGGCCAAAGCGGTCAAGGAGTCGGTGGCCAAAGCCCCAGCGACGGTCCCAGCAGCTCCGAAGCAGAAGAAAAAGTCAAAGGAGGGTAAGAGTTCTGTCACCCCTCTCTCGATCCCTCCCCCTGCCACCCCCGTCCAATCCCCCCCCACCCCGGCCACCCCTGCTGAGGATTCCACTTCCTCTTCCTCCTTCCCCTACTCCTCAGCAGGTGTCCTTTCCCCTGCCCCGGCAGCCACTCTCCCTCCCCAGACCATGGTAGCGGTGGAATTAACCTTTCCTCCACCCGCCGCTATCTATTCCGAGGAGGATTTTCCCCTTCTTGTCTCCCCAGTTCCAACCCGGGGAAAGAGGAAGGTGGAAGACAGCCCTGCTACTGAATCCTCCAAAAAGAAGATTCTGGATTTCGTAGGCGAAAAGGAGGATACCCTCCCTGAGCCAGAAGAGATGGAGCACATGGTTGAGACCCTGGTGGCCGAGCCAGAAGAGGAGGAACTGGTGGTCGCCGAGATCGAGGCCGCGCTGCTTGACCAGATGGAGGAAGAGGGCCTGCTGGTGATCCCGTCACCAGCAGTCAACACCGACGAGGGACCACCCGACCGGAGTGGTAACTAAGGTGTATTGCCTGCGCTAACTTTTTCTTTTTTCCCTACATGATGGCTAATATTAACTTATTTTCCATTAATGTCAGGAGCATCAAGGACAAGTTCAGACGTCAGACTATTTATGCCTTCCTTACTTCCCAGTTGTGTGATGTTTATATGTTGCAGGAATGTTCCCTTCCCTCCTCTAGGTCCTTCAAACACCTGGCCAGGGAGTGGTCCCACGGTCCATCCTACTGGTCTGGTGGGGGTGACTGCAAGTCTGCGGGGGTCGCAATTCTGATCAGAGGGGGCGCATTCACCCTTGAGTCCGTCCAGGAGCTCATCTGTGGCAGGGCTCTTGTTGTAGATGGCAACTGGGCAGGAGAACCTGTCAGGTTCATCAACGTGTATGCGTCCCCACTGAAGAATGAGCGTTTGGAGCTTTTCCAGACCCTGCGGCTTCAGCTTGCCACCACCAGGACCTTAGTGATGGCCGGGGATTTCAACTGCCCCATCGAGGAGGATGGTCGTAGTTCTGGCACATCTGCCAAGTTGGACATCACGTCCAAGCTGCTCATCGAGATGGTAACCGAGGCCACTCTTCAGGACGTGGTGGGCTCCATGGGGAGAGGCTCCACGAACTATTCGTGGAGCCGACCCGATGGCTCACTCCGCTCCAGGATTGACTTTGTGTTCACCTCTCGAGCAGTCAGGCAGAGTAGGCACTCGATGGTCCCCTGCTTCTTCTCTGACCACAGAGCCATTCACTTACAAGGTGTCCTCGGTGACGGTTTTCCGTCCGGCCCCGGCTCCTGGAAGCTGAATTGTGCTCTGCTGGCTCAGGATGAAGTCGTGGAGGAGCTGAGAGCAGCCTACGCAATGTGGCAGTCCTACAAGGGTAGCTTCCAAACAGTCTCTGATTGGTGGGAATATGTTAAACTTGAGTTTCGCTGTTTCTTTCAGGCCAAGGGTCGACAACAGGCGTGTGAGAAGAGGAGGGACTTCAGAGGGCTGCAGCGCGAGCTGCGGTCGCTGCAGGACCTTCTTCACTGCGGCTGGGACGTGAGGGAGGAGCTGGAGGAGACTAAGAAGAGCCTGAAAAGGCACTTTGAGGAGGAGTCCAAGCGAATCGTCTTCCGTTCCAAAGTGGAGAATCTGGAGAAGGGTGAGAAATGTAACTCATTCTTTTTCAGGAAACTTCATGCCGGTCACACGCCCCTGAACGAGCTGCGAGACGAGAGCGGAAACATGCGACGTGGGAAGGAGGACGTGATGAGGGTCGTCAGCGACTTCTACAGCGAACTCTACTCCCACAAGACTACCGACCCCGACGCTGCTGATAAGTTCCTGTCAGGTATCACTAACCATCTTGATCCTGCAGGCACGACAGCCTTGGACAAACCTCTGATGGTGGGCGAATTGCTCTCTGCCGCTAAATCCTTTAGGACCGGCAGGACCCCGGGCAGTGATGGTCTTCCAGCGGAGCTCTATGTAGCGCTGGGAGACCTCATCTGTCCGGACCTGTTGGACCTGTACGAGGAGATGGTGGTGGAGGGTAGAATGCCTCCAATCTTTGAGGGAAGGAATGGTCACGATCCTGTACAAGCGGAAGGGAGAGAGGTGCGACCTGAGGAATTGGCGTCCCATCACTCTGCTCAACGTGGACTACAAGATCCTGGCCAAGACGATGGCGACACGACTTAAGACGGTCATCGGACGGATCATCCACCCGGACCAGACCTGCGGCATCCCTGGATGTCGCATCGCAGACAGCCTCGCTCTCGTGCGGGACACGGTCGAGTACATCAAGGTCCGCCGCGCACACGCGGCCCTGGTCTCCTTGGATCAGGAGAAGGCCTTCGACCGGGTTTCCCACGAGTTCATGGGCCGAGCTCTGCACCGGTTAGGTTTGGGTAACATGTTTTGTTCGTATGTCCGTCTGATGTATTTTGATATCCACAGCTCGGTGTTGGTGAACGGCTGGAAGACTGACCCCTTCCCTGTCCTCTCTGGGGTCAGACAAGGCTGCCCTCTATCACCTCTTCTTTTTGTTTGTGTTATAGAACTCTTCGCAGAGGCTATCCGGCAGAATGGAGAGATCAGAGGGATCACCGCACCGGGTCCGGGACGACACGAGGTCAAGTGCTCGCTCTACATGGACGACGTCACCGTCTTCTGCGCTGATCGTGGTTCAGTCGACGCCCTCGTCCAGACGTGTGAGAGGTTCGGCCGGGCTTCAGGGGCCAAAGTCAACTGCAGGAAGTCGGAAGCCATGCTCTTCGGGGATTGGCAGCCGGCCTCCTCTGCCCCCTTCCCCTTCAACATTCAACCGGATTTCCTCAAGGTGCTGGGAGTCTGGTTCGGGAAGGAAGGAGCGGCCCTCAAGTCCTGGCAAGAACGCTTGGCCAAGGTGAAGCAACGGATCGGACTCTGGAGCCTCAGACACCTCACTTGTGAGGGTAAGGCACTCGTCCTGCGTAATGAGGTCCTGCCCGTCTTGCAGTACACGGCGCAGGCCTGGCCCCCACACGTCACTGTGTGCAGGGCCATTACCAGGACAGTGTTTCACTTTGTCTGGGGATCAAAGATGGACAGAGTCAGGCGGGCCGTCATGTACAAGGAGCCTTGCAAGGGTGGGAAGGGCGTTCCAGATATCCCCACCCTCCTGCGATCCTCTTTTGTGTGTGATTGTGTCCGCCGGACTTTGCAAGTCAAGAATGGCTCCGCGGGCAGGTCCATGTCTCGCTTCTTCCTGCTTCCTCTTTGGAGGCGACTCGGCTGGGACAAGTGGGACAGCTCCTTCCCCTACAACTGGACGACGCCATGGTTCTACGGAGACGTCGTTCGATTTGTGGGGGAACATCAACTGGAGGGACTCAAGCCCGACTTGTGGAAGCCCAAAACTATCCACAAGCTCATCAGAGCCAAGGATGACTTGGAGAACATCACAGGACTTCACCAGGACACGCTGGAGACTGTGTGGACAAATGTGTCGTCTGACAGGCTGACCAACGGGCACAAGGACTTGTCGTGGATGGCGATTCAGGGCGGACTGCCCGTCCGGTCATTCATGCATGCCCGGAACCTGTGCAAGACCCGGTACTGCCCAAGGTGCCCCTTCGTGGAGGAAACATCTTTGCACACTTTTTGGGACTGCCGATTTGCACAGCGCCTGTTGACTGCCCTTGAGGACGACCTGAGGAACTCTGTCCCCAGGGCGAGCCTATCGCACCATTCTGTGCTTTACGGACTCTTCCCTGGGGTTCATACCGTCGGAGCCATCCAGGAGGCTTGGCGCCTTATGAACTGCTTCAAGGATGCCGTTTGGGTCGCCAGGAACCGGCTCATCTTGAGGAGGGAGAGGATGTCCATCCAGGACTGCCGCAGGCTGATCCACAGCCTGCTCAGAGACTATTCCATCGTGGACGGTCCGGAGGACGAGGATGAGGACTAAACCCCTCCTTCCCCTCTCCCCTTATGTGTCTTGTCTTTCAATAAAGCTTCGGGCCTGTGATTTTCCCCTCCCCATCCCCTTTTTCCCAATCCCCATCCCTTATCACGGTTCGTCGTACTGTATTGATTGACATGCTTTTTCTTTCAGATTGAGTGTTTTGTGTAGCATAGGGGTGTGATGTGTCTAGTTAGTGCGTCGGATCCTCATGCTATGTAAATATGATGTAGAATTCTGTGTGTACTGGGCTGCGGCACTGTACACTGTCTGTTAACTTATTTTTTGTGCTAATAAAAGATATATTCAATCAAAAAAAAATCTGTTCTTATCAGTTTAATATCTGATACGTCCCCTATCTGGGGACCATATATTAAATGGAGTTTTAGAACAGGGAGATGGAAAAAGAGCTTGCTCTGTCCACTCCACGCATTGACCTGGTATTGCAGTATCTCCAGGACCGGTGCACCCCTTCTTTAATGCAGTTTCTAAAATCAGAAAGAATTGAATTCAATGCTTTTTGTTCATTTTGCTTGTTTGTCGGATTTTGGGATGGACTCTTTGGCTTTGCTTTTCTTCTCCTCATTGGATTTTTCATGTTAAAAGTTGCAGAAGCCAGATGACAAGCTCATTTTGGTTCAACTTCAGCAACTGTGCATTGCATTGCCATGTAATGTAATGTAATGCAATGCTATCTATCTAGCTCTCCCTCTATACTTCCTTTTGGATAAACAGACATATTAGGCAAGCATTTTGGAGCTTTCACCTAAATAACTACAGGTGGTGAGATAAGCTGCACAATATAATTGACCTTTCAGTATATTGTTGCACACACACCATCTATTTAGCAAATGCCCTTGTTATCAACAGCAGCCTTTTAAACTCACCTGAGCTAACAGGTATGTGAGCTGGTTACTCTGCTGCGCTTAAAATTTCTTTTTTGGTTTGCTACAATGCCTTTTCTGAAACGTTGTCTCCCTCTGCTGGAACACTGACTTCTTTCATTTAATGCCTGCAGACTATAAAAGAGAAACCAACCCAAAAAGTTTGGTTGATTAGTCTGTGGCATTCTTTTAAACTGTTGCTTATGGCGGTCTCTGTGAGCTTCTCAGTGACATTCAGCCATCCAGGTATCCCGCCTGCAGTAGACGGAATGTGGCAATGGAACGCTGGCTGCGCGTGTCATAATAGGCTCTGAGCCTTTATATACCTGCGCACAGCAGCAGCCACCTTCAGTCTGCTGCTGGACAGCCAGCAGCAGCAGCAGCAGGAGAGGTAATTAATCAGCAACCCTCCTGCTAAGGGTAGACAGCTGCTCGTTCCACCCCCCCCCCGCCTTAATTGGTTCTCCTCCCTTCCAACGGTGTTGAGGCGGGTGGGAACAGCCGGGGGTTGAGGGTACTGTGCTAAAAGAGGTGGAGTTATGCAGATCTAAAACGCGTGGATTGCAGCAGCAGCAAGCCGAAAAGTGCAGGCATGTGAGGGATCTAGAGGTTGACAGCATGTCTTCTTAACGGGAGTCCAGGTGGCCATCTCCACAAATGGACTTTTCAGAATCCTTGGGTGGCACCGTAGTCGGAAACCAATTCTGGTTATCGCTTCTCGGCCTTTTGGCTAAGATCAAGTGTAGTATCTGTTCTTATCAGTTTAATATCTGATACGTCCCCTATCTGGGGACCATATATTAAATGGATTTTTAGAACAGGGAGATGGAAAAAGAGCTTGCTCTGTCCACTCCACGCATTGACCTGGTATTGCAGTATCTCCAGGACCGGTGCACCCCTTCTTTAATGCAGTTTCTAAAATCAGAAAGAATTGAATTCAATGCTTTTTGTTCATTTTGCTTGTTTGTCGGATTTTGGGATGGACTCTTTGGCTTTGCTTTTCTTCTCCTCATTGGATTTTTCATGTTAAAAGTTGCAGAAGCCAGATGACAAGCTCATTTTGGTTCAACTTCAGCAACTGTGCATTGCATTGCCATGTAATGTAATGTAATGCAATGCTATCTATCTAGCTCTCCCTCTATACTTCCTTTTGGATAAACAGACATATTAGGCAAGCATTTTGGAGCTTTCACCTAAATAACTACAGGTGGTGAGATAAGCTGCACAATATAATTGACCTTTCAGTATATTGTTGCACACACACCATCTATTTAGCAAATGCCCTTGTTATCAACAGCAGCCTTTTAAACTCACCTGAGCTAACAGGTATGTGAGCTGGTTACTCTGCTGCGCTTAAAATTTCTCTTTTGGTTTGCTACAATGCCTTTTCTGAAACGTTGTCTCCCTCTGCTGGAACACTGACTTCTTTCATTTAATGCCTGCAGACTATAAAAGAGAAACCAACCCAAAAAGTTTGGTTGATTAGTCTGTGGCATTCTTTTAAACTGTTGCTTATGGCGGTCTCTGTGAGCTTCTCAGTGACATTCAGCCATCCAGGTATCCCGCCTGCAGTAGACGGAATGTGGCAATGGAACGCTGGCTGCGCGTGTCATAATAGGCTCTGAGCCTTTATATACCTGCGCACAGCAGCAGCCACCTTCAGTCTGCTGCTGGACAGCCAGCAGCAGCAGCAGCAGGAGAGGTAATTAATCAGCAACCCTCCTGCTAAGGGTAGACAGCTGCTCGTTCCACCCCCCCCCCCCCCCCGCCTTAATTGGTTCTCCTCCCTTCCAACGGTGTTGAGGCGGGTGGGAACAGCCGGGGGTTGAGGGTACTGTGCTAAAAGAGGTGGAGTTATGCAGATCTAAAACGCGTGGATTGCAGCAGCAGCAAGCCGAAAAGTGCAGGCATGTGAGGGATCTAGAGGTTGACAGCATGTCTTCTTAACAGGAGTCCAGGTGGCCATCTCCACAAATGGACTTTTCAGAATCCTTGGGTGGCACCGTAGTCGGAAACCAATTCTGGTTATCGCTTCTCGGCCTTTTGGCTAAGATCAAGTGTAGTATCTGTTCTTATCAGTTTAATATCTGATACGTCCCCTATCTGGGGACCATATATTAAATGGATTTTTAGAACAGGGAGATGGAAAAAGAGCTTGCTCTGTCCACTCCACGCATTGACCTGGTATTGCAGTATCTCCAGGACCGGTGCACCCCTTCTTTAATGCAGTTTCTAAAATCAGAAAGAATTGAATTCAATGCTTTTTGTTCATTTTGCTTGTTTGTCGGATTTTGGGATGGACTCTTTGGCTTTGCTTTTCTTCTCCTCATTGGATTTTTCATGTTAAAAGTTGCAGAAGCCAGATGACAAGCTCATTTTGGTTCAACTTCAGCAACTGTGCATTGCATTGCCATGTAATGTAATGTAATGCAATGCTATCTATCTAGCTCTCCCTCTATACTTCCTTTTGGATAAACAGACATATTAGGCAAGCATTTTGGAGCTTTCACCTAAATAACTACAGGTGGTGAGATAAGCTGCACAATATAATTGACCTTTCAGTATATTGTTGCACACACACCATCTATTTAGCAAATGCCCTTGTTATCAACAGCAGCCTTTTAAACTCACCTGAGCTAACAGGTATGTGAGCTGGTTACTCTGCTGCGCTTAAAATTTCTTTTTTGGTTTGCTACAATGCCTTTTCTGAAACGTTGTCTCCCTCTGCTGGAACACTGACTTCTTTCATTTAATGCCTGCAGACTATAAAAGAGAAACCAACCCAAAAAGTTTGGTTGATTAGTCTGTGGCATTCTTTTAAACTGTTGCTTATGGCGGTCTCTGTGAGCTTCTCAGTGACATTCAGCCATCCAGGTATCCCGCCTGCAGTAGACGGAATGTGGCAATGGAACGCTGGCTGCGCGTGTCATAATAGGCTCTGAGCCTTTATATACCTGCGCACAGCAGCAGCCACCTTCAGTCTGCTGCTGGACAGCGAGCAGCAGCAGCAGGAGAGGTAATTAATCAGCAATCCTCCTGCTAAGGGTAGACAGCTGCTCGTTCCACCCCCCCCCCCGCCTTAATTGGTTCTCCTCCCTTCCAACGGTGTTGAGGCGGGTGGGAACAGCCGGGGGTTGAGGGTACTGTGCTAAAAGAGGTGGAGTTATGCAGATCTAAAACGCGTGGATTGCAGCAGCAGCAAGCCGAAAAGTGCAGGCATGTGAGGGATCTAGAGGTTGACAGCATGTCTTCTTAACGGGAGTCCAGGTGGCCATCTCCACAAATGGACTTTTCAGAATCCTTGGGTGGCACCGTAGTCGGAAACCAATCCTGGTTATCGCTTCTCGGCCTTTTGGCTAAGATCAAGTGTAGTATCTGTTCTTATCAGTTTAATATCTGATACGTCCCCTATCTGGGGACCATATATTAAATGGATTTTTAGAACAGGGAGATGGAAAAAGAGCTTGCTCTGTCCACTCCACGCATTGACCTGGTATTGCAGTATCTCCAGGACCGGTGCACCCCTTCTTTAATGCAGTTTCTAAAATCAGAAAGAATTGAATTCAATGCTTTTTGTTCATTTTGCTTGTTTGTCGGATTTTGGGATGGACTCTTTGGCTTTGCTTTTCTTCTCCTCATTGGATTTTTCATGTTAAAAGTTGCAGAAGCCAGATGACAAGCTCATTTTGGTTCAACTTCAGCAACTGTGCATTGCATTGCCATGTAATGTAATGTAATGCAATGCTATCTATCTAGCTCTCCCTCTATACTTCCTTTTGGATAAACAGACATATTAGGCAAGCATTTTGGAGCTTTCACCTAAATAACTACAGGTGGTGAGATAAGCTGCACAATATAATTGACCTTTCAGTATATTGTTGCACACACACCATCTATTTAGCAAATGCCCTTGTTATCAACAGCAGCCTTTTAAACTCACCTGAGCTAACAGGTATGTGAGCTGGTTACTCTGCTGCGCTTAAAATTTCTTTTTTGGTTTGCTACAATGCCTTTTCTGAAACGTTGTCTCCCTCTGCTGGAACACTGACTTCTTTCATTTAATGCCTGCAGACTATAAAAGAGAAACCAACCCAAAAAGTTTGGTTGATTAGTCTGTGGCATTCTTTTAAACTGTTGCTTATGGCGGTCTCTGTGAGCTTCTCAGTGACATTCAGCCATCCAGGTATCCCGCCTGCAGTAGACGGAATGTGGCAATGGAACGCTGGCTGCGCGTGTCATAATAGGCTCTGAGCCTTTATATACCTGCGCACAGCAGCAGCCACCTTCAGTCTGCTGCTGGACAGCCAGCAGCAGCAGCAGCAGGAGAGGTAATTAATCAGCAACCCTCCTGCTAAGGGTAGACAGCTGCTCGTTCCACCCCCCCCCCGCCTTAATTGGTTCTCCTCCCTTCCAACGGTGTTGAGGCGGGTGGGAACAGCCGGGGGTTGAGGGTACTGTGCTAAAAGAGGTGGAGTTATGCAGATCTAAAACGCGTGGATTGCAGCAGCAGCAAGCCGAAAAGTGCAGGCATGTGAGGGATCTAGAGGTTGACAGCATGTCTTCTTAACGGGAGTCCAGGTGGCCATCTCCACAAATGGACTTTTCAGAATCCTTGGGTGGCACCGTAGTCGGAAACCAATTCTGGTTATCGCTTCTCGGCCTTTTGGCTAAGATCAAGTGTAGTATCTGTTCTTATCAGTTTAATATCTGATACGTCCCCTATCTGGGGACCATATATTAAATGGATTTTTAGAACAGGGAGATGGAAAAAGAGCTTGCTCTGTCCACTCCACGCATTGACCTGGTATTGCAGTATCTCCAGGACCGGTGCACCCCTTCTTTAATGCAGTTTCTAAAATCAGAAAGAATTGAATTCAATGCTTTTTGTTCATTTTGCTTGTTGTCGGATTTTGGGATGGACTCTTTGGCTTTGCTTTTCTTCTCCTCATTGGATTTTTCATGTTAAAAGTTGCAGAAGCCAGATGACAAGCTCATTTTGGTTCAACTTCAGCAACTGTGCATTGCATTGCCATGTAATGTAATGTAATGCAATGCTATCTATCTAGCTCTCCCTCTATACTTCCTTTTGGATAAACAGACATATTAGGCAAGCATTTTGGAGCTTTCACCTAAATAACTACAGTTGGTGAGATAAGCTGCACAATATAA
The DNA here is from genome assembly GCF_046119375.1 of Phyllobates terribilis. NCBI lineage: Eukaryota > Metazoa > Chordata > Amphibia > Anura > Dendrobatidae > Phyllobates > Phyllobates terribilis. Next base: position 6,716,994 of record NW_027362800.1, on the reverse strand, counting down.
TTGACCTTTCAGTATATTGTTGCACACACACCATCTATTTAGCAAATGCCCTTGTTATCAACAGCAGCCTTTTAAACTCACCTGAGCTAACAGGTATGTGAGCTGGTTACTCTGCTGCGCTTAAAATTTCTTTTTTGGTTTGCTACAATGCCTTTTCTGAAACGTTGTCTCCCTCTGCTGGAACACTGACTTCTTTCATTTAATGCCTGCAGACTATAAAAGAGAAACCAACCCAGAAAGTTTGGTTGATTAGTCTGTGGCATTCTTTTAAACTGTTGCTTATGGCGGTCTCTGTGAGCTTCTCAGTGACATTCAGCCATCCAGGTATCCCGCCTGCAGTAGACGGAATGTGGCAATGGAACGCTGGCTGCGCGTGTCATAATAGGCTCTGAGCCTTTATATACCTGCGCACAGCAGCAGCCACCTTCAGTCTGCTGCTGGACAGCCAGCAGCAGCAGCAGCAGGAGAGGTAATTAATCAGCAACCCTCCTGCTAAGGGTAGACAGCTGCTCGTTCCACCCCCCCCCCCGCCTTAATTGGTTCTCCTCCCTTCCAACGGTGTTGAGGCGGGTGGGAACAGCCGGGGGTTGAGGGTACTGTGCTAAAAGAGGTGGAGTTATGCAGATCTAAAACGCGTGGATTGCAGCAGCAGCAAGCCGAAAAGTGCAGGCATGTGAGGGATCTAGAGGTTGACAGCATGTCTTCTTAACGGGAGTCCAGGTGGCCATCTCCACAAATGGACTTTTCAGAATCCTTGGGTGGCACCGTAGTCGGAAACCAATTCTGGTTATCGCTTCTCGGCCTTTTGGCTAAGATCAAGTGTAGTATCTGTTCTTATCAGTTTAATATCTGATACGTCCCCTATCTGGGGACCATATATTAAATGGATTTTTAGAACAGGGAGATGGAAAAAGAGCTTGCTCTGTCCACTCCACGCATTGACCTGGTATTGCAGTATCTCCAGGACCGGTGCACCCCTTCTTTAATGCAGTTTCTAAAATCAGAAAGAATTGAATTCAATGCTTTTTGTTCATTTTGCTTGTTGTCGGATTTTGGGATGGACTCTTTGGCTTTGCTTTTCTTCTCCTCATTGGATTTTTCATGTTAAAAGTTGCAGAAGCCAGATGACAAGCTCATTTTGGTTCAACTTCAGCAACTGTGCATTGCATTGCCATGTAATGTAATGTAATGCAATGCTATCTATCTAGCTCTCCCTCTATACTTCCTTTTGGATAAACAGACATATTAGGCAAGCATTTTGGAGCTTTCACCTAAATAACTACAGGTGGTGAGATAAGCTGCACAATATAATTGACCTTTCAGTATATTGTTGCACACACACCATCTATTTAGCAAATGCCCTTGTTATCAACAGCAGCCTTTTAAACTCACCTGAGCTAACAGGTATGTGAGCTGGTTACTCTGCTGCGCTTAAAATTTCTTTTTTGGTTTGCTACAATGCCTTTTCTGAAACGTTGTCTCCCTCTGCTGGAACACTGACTTCTTTCATTTAATGCCTGCAGACTATAAAAGAGAAACCAACCCAAAAAGTTTGGTTGATTAGTCTGTGGCATTCTTTTAAACTGTTGCTTATGGCGGTCTCTGTGAGCTTCTCAGTGACATTCAGCCATCCAGGTATCCCGCCTGCAGTAGACGGAATGTGGCAATGGAACGCTGGCTGCGCGTGTCATAATAGGCTCTGAGCCTTTATATACCTGCGCACAGCAGCAGCCACCTTCAGTCTGCTGCTGGACAGCCAGCAGCAGCAGCAGCAGGAGAGGTAATTAATCAGCAACCCTCCTGCTAAGGGTAGACAGCTGCTCGTTCCACCCCCCCCCCCCGCCTTAATTGGTTCTCCTCCCTTCCAACGGTGTTGAGGCGGGTGGGAACAGCCGGGGGTTGAGGGTACTGTGCTAAAAGAGGTGGAGTTATGCAGATCTAAAACGCGTGGATTGCAGCAGCAGCAAGCCGAAAAGTGCAGGCATGTGAGGGATCTAGAGGTTGACAGCATGTCTTCTTAACGGGAGTCCAGGTGGCCATCTCCACAAATGGACTTTTCAGAATCCTTGGGTGGCACCGTAGTCGGAAACCAATTCTGGTTATCGCTTCTCGGCCTTTTGGCTAAGATCAAGTGTAGTATCTGTTCTTATCAGTTTAATATCTGATACGTCCCCTATCTGGGGACCATATATTAAATGGATTTTTAGAACAGGGAGATGGAAAAAGAGCTTGCTCTGTCCACTCCACGCATTGACCTGGTATTGCAGTATCTCCAGGACCGGTGCACCCCTTCTTTAATGCAGTTTCTAAAATCAGAAAGAATTGAATTCAATGCTTTTTGTTCATTTTGCTTGTTTGTCGGATTTTGGGATGGACTCTTTGGCTTTGATTTTCTTCTCCTCATTGGATTTTTCATGTTAAAAGTTGCAGAAGCCAGATGACAAGCTCATTTTGGTTCAACTTCAGCAACTGTGCATTGCATTGCCATGTAATGTAATGTAATGCAATGCTATCTATCTAGCTCTCCCTCTATACTTCCTTTTGGATAAACAGACATATTAGGCAAGCATTTTGGAGCTTTCACCTAAATAACTACAGGTGGTGAGATAAGCTGCACAATATAATTGACCTTTCAGTATATTGTTGCACACACACCATCTATTTAGCAAATGCCCTTGTTATCAACAGCAGCCTTTTAAACTCACCTGAGCTAACAGGTATGTGAGCTGGTTACTCTGCTGCGCTTAAAATTTCTTTTTTGGTTTGCTACAATGCCTTTTCTGAAACGTTGTCTCCCTCTGCTGGAACACTGACTTCTTTCATTTAATGCCTGCAGACTATAAAAGAGAAACCAACCCAAAAAGTTTGGTTGATTAGTCTGTGGCATTCTTTTAAACTGTTGCTTATGGCGGTCTCTGTGAGCTTCTCAGTGACATTCAGCCATCCAGGTATCCCGCCTGCAGTAGACGGAATGTGGCAAAGGAACGCTGGCTGCGCGTGTCATAATAGGCTCTGAGCCTTTATATACCTGCGCACAGCAGCAGCCACCTTCAGTCTGCTGCTGGACAGCCAGCAGCAGCAGCAGCAGGAGAGGTAATTAATCAGCAACCCTCCTGCTAAGGGTAGACAGCTGCTCGTTCCACCCCCCCCCCCGCCTTAATTGGTTCTCCTCCCTTCCAACGGTGTTGAGGCGGGTGGGAACAGCCGGGGGTTGAGGGTACTGTGCTAAAAGAGGTGGAGTTATGCAGATCTAAAACGCGTGGATTGCAGCAGCAGCAAGCCGAAAAGTGCAGGCATGTGAGGGATCTAGAGGTTGACAGCATGTCTTCTTAACGGGAGTCCAGGTGGCCATCTCCACAAATGGACTTTTCAGAATCCTTGGGTGGCACCGTAGTCGGAAACCAATTCTGGTTATCGCTTCTCGGCCTTTTGGCTAAGATCAAGTGTAGTATCTGTTCTTATCAGTTTAATATCTGATACGTCCCCTATCTGGGGACCATATATTAAATGGATTTTTAGAACAGGGAGATGGAAAAAGAGCTTGCTCTGTCCACTCCACGCATTGACCTGGTATTGCAGTATCTCCAGGACCGGTGCACCCCTTCTTTAATGCAGTTTCTAAAATCAGAAAGAATTGAATTCAATGCTTTTTGTTCATTTTGCTTGTTTGTCGGATTTTGGGATGGACTCTTTGGCTTTGCTTTTCTTCTCCTCATTGGATTTTTCATGTTAAAAGTTGCAGAAGCCAGATGACAAGCTCATTTTGGTTCAACTTCAGCAACTGTGCATTGCATTGCCATGTAATGTAATGTAATGCAATGCTATCTATCTAGCTCTCCCTCTATACTTCCTTTTGGATAAACAGACATATTAGGCAAGCATTTTGGAGCTTTCACCTAAATAACTACAGGTGGTGAGATAAGCTGCACAATATAATTGACCTTTCAGTATATTGTTGCACACACACCATCTATTTAGCAAATGCCCTTGTTATCAACAGCAGCCTTTTAAACTCACCTGAGCTAACAGGTATGTGAGCTGGTTACTCTGCTGCGCTTAAAATTTCTTTTTTGGTTTGCTACAATGCCTTTTCTGAAACGTTGTCTCCCTCTGCTGGAACACTGACTTCTTTCATTTAATGCCTGCAGACTATAAAAGAGAAACCAACCCAAAAAGTTTGGTTGATTAGTCTGTGGCATTCTTTTAAACTGTTGCTTATGGCGGTCTCTGTGAGCTTCTCAGTGACATTCAGCCATCCAGGTATCCCGCCTGCAGTAGACGGAATGTGGCAATGGAACGCTGGCTGCGCGTGTCATAATAGGCTCTGAGCCTTTATATACCTGCGCACAGCAGCAGCCACCTTCAGTCTGCTGCTGGACAGCCAGCAGCAGCAGCAGCAGGAGAGGTAATTAATCAGCAACCCTCCTGCTAAGGGTAGACAGCTGCTCGTTCCACCCCCCCCCCGCCTTAATTGGTTCTCCTCCCTTCCAACGGTGTTGAGGCGGGTGGGAACAGCCGGGGGTTGAGGGTACTGTGCTAAAAGAGGTGGAGTTATGCAGATCTAAAACGCGTGGATTGCAGCAGCAGCAAGCCGAAAAGTGCAGGCATGTGAGGGATCTAGAGGTTGACAGCATGTCTTCTTAACGGGAGTCCAGGTGGCCATCTCCACAAATGGACTTTTCAGAATCCTTGGGTGGCACCGTAGTCGGAAACCAATTCTGGTTATCGCTTCTCGGCCTTTTGGCTAAGATCAAGTGTAGTATCTGTTCTTATCAGTTTAATATCTGATACGTCCCCTATCTGGGGACCATATATTAAATGGATTTTTAGAACAGGGAGATGGAAAAAGAGCTTGCTCTGTCCACTCCACGCATTGACCTGGTATTGCAGTATCTCCAGGACCGGTGCACCCCTTCTTTAATGCAGTTTCTAAAATCAGAAAGAATTGAATTCAATGCTTTTTGTTCATTTTGCTTGTTTGTCGGATTTTGGGATGGACTCTTTGGCTTTGCTTTTCTTCTCCTCATTGGATTTTTCATGTTAAAAGTTGCAGAAGCCAGATGACAAGCTCATTTTGGTTCAACTTCAGCAACTGTGCATTGCATTGCCATGTAATGTAATGTAATGCAATGCTATCTATCTAGCTCTCCCTCTATACTTCCTTTTGGATAAACAGACATATTAGGCAAGCATTTTGGAGCTTTCACCTAAATAACTACAGGTGGTGAGATAAGCTGCACAATATAATTGACCTTTCAGTATATTGTTGCACACACACCATCTATTTAGCAAATGCCCTTGTTATCAACAGCAGCCTTTTAAACTCACCTGAGCTAACAGGTATGTGAGCTGGTTACTCTGCTGCGCTTAAAATTTCTTTTTTGGTTTGCTACAATGCCTTTTCTGAAACGTTGTCTCCCTCTGCTGGAACACTGACTTCTTTCATTTAATGCCTGCAGACTATAAAAGAGAAACCAACCCAAAAAGTTTGGTTGATTAGTCTGTGGCATTCTTTTAAACTGTTGCTTATGGCGGTCTCTGTGAGCTTCTCAGTGACATTCAGCCATCCAGGTATCCCGCCTGCAGTAGACGGAATGTGGCAATGGAACGCTGGCTGCGCGTGTCATAATAGGCTCTGAGCCTTTATATACCTGCGCACAGCAGCAGCCACCTTCAGTCTGCTGCTGGACAGCCAGCAGCAGCAGCAGCAGGAGAGGTAATTAATCAGCAACCCTCCTGCTAAGGGTAGACAGCTGCTCGTTCCACCCCCCCCCCACCTTAATTGGTTCTCCTCCCTTCCAACGGTGTTGAGGCGGGTGGGAACAGCCGGGGGTTGAGGGTACTGTGCTAAAAGAGGTGGAGTTATGCAGATCTAAAACGCGTGGATTGCAGCAGCAGCAAGCCGAAAAGTGCAGGCATGTGAGGGATCTAGAGGTTGACAGCATGTCTTCTTAACGGGAGTCCAGGTGGCCAACTCCACAAATGGACTTTTCAGAATCCTTGGGTGGCACCGTAGTCGGAAACCAATTCTGGTTATCGCTTCTCGGCCTTTTGGCTAAGATCAAGTGTAGTATCTGTTCTTATCAGTTTAATATCTGATACGTCCCCTATCTGGGGACCATATATTAAATGGATTTTTAGAACAGGGAGATGGAAAAAGAGCTTGCTCTGTCCACTCCACGCATTGACCTGGTATTGCAGTATCTCCAGGACCGGTGCACCCCTTCTTTAATGCAGTTTCTAAAATCAGAAAGAATTGAATTCAATGCTTTTTGTTCATTTTGCTTGTTTGTCGGATTTTGGGATGGACTCTTTGGCTTTGCTTTTCTTCTCCTCATTGGATTTTTCATGTTAAAAGTTGCAGAAGCCAGATGACAAGCTCATTTTGGTTCAACTTCAGCAACTGTGCATTGCATTGCCATGTAATGTAATGTAATGCAATGCTATCTATCTAGCTCTCCCTCTATACTTCCTTTTGGATAAACAGACATATTAGGCAAGCATTTTGGAGCTTTCACCTAAATAACTACAGGTGGTGAGATAAGCTGCACAATATAATTGACCTTTCAGTATATTGTTGCACACACACCATCTATTTAGCAAATGCCCTTGTTATCAACAGCAGCCTTTTAAACTCACCTGAGCTAACAGGTATGTGAGCTGGTTACTCTGCTGCGCTTAAAATTTCTTTTTTGGTTTGCTACAATGCCTTTTCTGAAACGTTGTCTCCCTCTGCTGGAACACTGACTTCTTTCATTTAATGCCTGCAGACTATAAAAGAGAAACCAACCCAAAAAGTTTGGTTGATTAGTCTGTGGCATTCTTTTAAACTGTTGCTTATGGCGGTCTCTGTGAGCTTCTCAGTGACATTCAGCCATCCAGGTATCCCGCCTGCAGTAGACGGAATGTGGCAATGGAACGCTGGCTGCGCGTGTCATAATAGGCTCTGAGCCTTTATATACCTGCGCACAGCAGCAGCCACCTTCAGTCTGCTGCTGGACAGCCAGCAGCAGCAGCAGCAGGAGAGGTAATTAATCAGCAACCCTCCTGCTAAGGGTAGACAGCTGCTCGTTCCACCCCCCCCCCACCTTAATTGGTTCTCCTCCCTTCCAACGGTGTTGAGGCGGGTGGGAACAGCCGGGGGTTGAGGGTACTGTGCTAAAAGAGGTGGAGTTATGCAGATCTAAAACGCGTGGATTGCAGCAGCAGCAAGCCGAAAAGTGCAGGCATGTGAGGGATCTAGAGGTTGACAGCATGTCTTCTTAACGGGAGTCCAGGTGGCCATCTCCACAAATGGACTTTTCAGAATCCTTGGGTGGCACCGTAGTCGGAAACCAATTCTGGTTATCGCTTCTCGGCCTTTTGGCTAAGATCAAGTGTAGTATCTGTTCTTATCAGTTTAATATCTGATACGTCCCCTATCTGGGGACCATATATTAAATGGATTTTTAGAACAGGGAGATGGAAAAAGAGCTTGCTCTGTCCACTCCACGCATTGACCTGGTATTGCAGTATCTCCAGGACCGGTGCACCCCTTCTTTAATGCAGTTTCTAAAATCAGAAAGAATTGAATTCAATGCTTTTTGTTCATTTTGTTTGTTTGTCGGATTTTGGGATGGACTCTTTGGCTTTGCTTTTCTTCTCCTCATTGGATTTTTCATGTTAAAAGTTGCAGAAGCCAGATGACAAGCTCATTTTGGTTCAACTTCAGCAACTGTGCATTGCATTGCCATGTAATGTAATGTAATGCAATGCTATCTATCTAGCTCTCCCTCTATACTTCCTTTTGGATAAACAGACATATTAGGCAAGCATTTTGGAGCTTTCACCTAAATAACTACAGGTGGTGAGATAAGCTGCACAATATAATTGACCTTTCAGTATATTGTTGCACACACACCATCTATTTAGCAAATGCCCTTGTTATCAACAGCAGCCTTTTAAACTCACCTGAGCTAACAGGTATGTGAGCTGGTTACTCTGCTGCGCTTAAAATTTCTTTTTTGGTTTGCTACAATGCCTTTTCTGAAACGTTGTCTCCCTCTGCTGGAACACTGACTTCTTTCATTTAATGCCTGCAGACTATAAAAGAGAAACCAACCCAAAAAGTTTGGTTGATTAGTCTGTGGCATTCTTTTAAACTGTTGCTTATGGCGGTCTCTGTGAGCTTCTCAGTGACATTCAGCCATCCAGGTATCCCGCCTGCAGTAGACGGAATGTGGCAATGGAACGCTGGCTGCGCGTGTCATAATAGGCTCTGAGCCTTTATATACCTGCGCACAGCAGCAGCCACCTTCAGTCTGCTGCTGGACAGCCAGCAGCAGCAGCAGCAGGAGAGGTAATTAATCAGCAACCCTCCTGCTAAGGGTAGACAGCTGCTCGTTCCACCCCCCCCCCGCCTTAATTGGTTCTCCTCCCTTCCAACGGTGTTGAGGCGGGTGGGAACAGCCGGGGGTTGAGGGTACTGTGCTAAAAGAGGTGGAGTTATGCAGATCTAAAACGCGTGGATTGCAGCAGCAGCAAGCCGAAAAGTGCAGGCATGTGAGGGATCTAGAGGTTGACAGCATGTCTTCTTAACGGGAGTCCAGGTGGCCATCTCCACAAATGGACTTTTCAGAATCCTTGGGTGGCACCGTAGTCGGAAACCAATTCTGGTTATCGCTTCTCGGCCTTTTGGCTAAGATCAAGTGTAGTATCTGTTCTTATCAGTTTAATATCTGATACGTCCCCTATCTGGGGACCATATATTAAATGGATTTTTAGAACAGGGAGATGGAAAAAGAGCTTGCTCTGTCCACTCCACGCATTGACCTGGTATTGCAGTATCTCCAGGACCGGTGCACCCCTTCTTTAATGCAGTTTCTAAAATCAGAAAGAATTGAATTCAATGCTTTTTGTTCATTTTGCTTGTTTGTCGGATTTTGGGATGGACTCTTTGGCTTTGCTTTTCTTCTCCTCATTGGATTTTTCATGTTAAAAGTTGCAGAAGCCAGATGACAAGCTCATTTTGGTTCAACTTCAGCAACTGTGCATTGCATTGCCATGTAATGTAATGTAATGCAATGCTATCTATCTAGCTCTCCCTCTATACTTCCTTTTGGATAAACAGACATATTAGGCAAGCATTTTGGAGCTTTCACCTAAATAACTACAGGTGGTGAGATAAGCTGCACAATATAATTGACCTTTCAGTATATTGTTGCACACACACCATCTATTTAGCAAATGCCCTTGTTATCAACAGCAGCCTTTTAAACTCACCTGAGCTAACAGGTATGTGAGCTGGTTACTCTGCTGCGCTTAAAATTTCTTTTTTGGTTTGCTACAATGCCTTTTCTGAAACGTTGTCTCCCTCTGCTGGAACACTGACTTCTTTCATTTAATGCCTGCAGACTATAAAAGAGAAACCAACCCAAAAAGTTTGGTTGATTAGTCTGTGGCATTCTTTTAAACTGTTGCTTATGGCGGTCTCTGTGAGCTTCTCAGTGACATTCAGCCATCCAGGTATCCCGCCTGCAGTAGACGGAATGTGGCAATGGAACGCTGGCTGCGCGTGTCATAATAGGCTCTGAGCCTTTATATACCTGCGCACAGCAGCAGCCACCTTCAGTCTGCTGCTGGACAGCCAGCAGCAGCAGCAGCAGGAGAGGTAATTAATCAGCAACCCTCCTGCTAAGGGTAGACAGCTGCTCGTTCCACCCCCCCCCCCCGCCTTAATTGGTTCTCCTCCCTTCCAACGGTGTTGAGGCGGGTGGGAACAGCCGGGGGTTGAGGGTACTGTGCTAAAAGAGGTGGAGTTATGCAGATCTAAAACGCGTGGATTGCAGCAGCAGCAAGCCGAAAAGTGCAGGCATGTGAGGGATCTAGAGGTTGACAGCATGTCTTCTTAACGGGAGTCCAGGTGGCCATCTCCACAAATGGACTTTTCAGAATCCTTGGGTGGCACCGTAGTCGGAAACCAATTCTGGTTATCGCTTCTCGGCCTTTTGGCTAAGATCAAGTGTAGTATCTGTTCTTATCAGTTTAATATCTGATACGTCCCCTATCTGGGGACCATATATTAAATGGATTTTTAGAACAGGGAGATGGAAAAAGAGCTTGCTCTGTCCACTCCACGCATTGACCTGGTATTGCAGTATCTCCAGGACCGGTGCACCCCTTCTTTAATGCAGTTTCTAAAATCAGAAAGAATTGAATTCAATGCTTTTTGTTCATTTTGCTTGTTTGTCGGATTTTGGGATGGACTCTTTGGCTTTGCTTTTCTTCTCCTCATTGGATTTTTCATGTTAAAAGTTGCAGAAGCCAGATGACAAGCTCATTTTGGTTCAACTTCAGCAACTGTGCATTGCATTGCCATGTAATGTAATGTAATGCAATGCTATCTATCTAGCTCTCCCTCTATACTTCCTTTTGGATAAACAGACATATTAGGCAAGCATTTTGGAGCTTTCACCTAAATAACTACAGGTGGTGAGATAAGCTGCACAATATAATTGACCTTTCAGTATATTGTTGCACACACACCATCTATTTAGCAAATGCCCTTGTTATCAACAGCAGCCTTTTAAACTCACCTGAGCTAACAGGTATGTGAGCTGGTTACTCTGCTGCGCTTAAAATTTCTTTTTTGGTTTGCTACAATGCCTTTTCTGAAACGTTGTCTCCCTCTGCTGGAACACTGACTTCTTTCATTTAATGCCTGCAGACTATAAAAGAGAAACCAACCCAAAAAGTTTGGTTGATTAGTCTGTGGCATTCTTTTAAACTGTTGCTTATGGCGGTCTCTGTGAGCTTCTCAGTGACATTCAGCCATCCAGGTATCCCGCCTGCAGTAGACGGAATGTGGCAATGGAACGCTGGCTGCGCGTGTCATAATAGGCTCTGAGCCTTTATATACCTGCGCACAGCAGCAGCCACCTTCAGTCTGCTGCTGGACAGCCAGCAGCAGCAGCAGCAGGAGAGGTAATTAATCAGCAACCCTCCTGCTAAGGGTAGACAGCTGCTCGTTCCACCCCCCCCCCCCCCGCTTTAATTGGTTCTCCTCCCTTCCAACGGTGTTGAGGCGGGTGGGAACAGCCGGGGGTTGAGGGTACTGTGCTAAAAGAGGTGGAGTTATGCAGATCTAAAACGCGTGGATTGCAGCAGCAGCAAGCCGAAAAGTGCAGGCATGTGAGGGATCTAGAGGTTGACAGCATGTCTTCTTAACGGGAGTCCAGGTGGCCATCTCCACAAATGGACTTTTCAGAATCCTTGGGTGGCACCGTAGTCGGAAACCAATTCTGGTTATCGCTTCTCGGCCTTTTGGCTAAGATCAAGTGTAGTATCTGTTCTTATCAGTTTAATATCTGATACGTCCCCTATCTGGGGACCATATATTAAATGGATTTTTAGAACAGGGAGATGGAAAAAGAGCTTGCTCTGTCCACTCCACGCATTGACCTGGTATTGCAGTATCTCCAGGACCGGTGCACCCCTTCTTTAATGCAGTTTCTAAAATCAGAAAGAATTGAATTCAATGCTTTTTGTTCATTTTGCTTGTTTGTCGGATTTTGGGATGGACTCTTTGGCTTTGCTTTTCTTCTCCTCATTGGATTTTTCATGTTAAAAGTTGCAGAAGCCAGATGACAAGCTCATTTTGGTTCAACTTCAGCAACTGTGCATTGCATTGCCATGTAATGTAATGTAATGCAATGCTATCTATCTAGCTCTCCCTCTATACTTCCTTTTGGATAAACAGACATATTAGGCAAGCATTTTGGAGCTTTCACCTAAATAACTACAGGTGGTGAGATAAGCTGCACAATATAATTGACCTTTCAGTATATTGTTGCACACACACCATCTATTTAGCAAATGCCCTTGTTATCAACAGCAGCCTTTTAAACTCACCTGAGCTAACAGGTATGTGAGCTGGTTACTCTGCTGCGCTTAAAATTTCTTTTTTGGTTTGCTACAATGCCTTTTCTGAAACGTTGTCTCCCTCTGCTGGAACACTGACTTCTTTCATTTAATGCCTGCAGACTATAAAAGAGAAACCAACCCAAAAAGTTTGGTTGATTAGTCTGTGGCATTCTTTTAAACTGTTGCTTATGGCGGTCTCTGTGAGCTTCTCAGTGACATTCAGCCATCCAGGTATCCCGCCTGCAGTAGACGGAATGTGGCAATGGAACGCTGGCTGCGCGTGTCATAATAGGCTCTGAGCCTTTATATACCTGCGCACAGCAGCAGCCACCTTCAGTCTGCTGCTGGACAGCCAGCAGCAGCAGCAGCAGGAGAGGTAATTAATCAGCAACCCTCCTGCTAAGGGTAGACAGCTGCTCGTTCCACCCCCCCCCCCCGCCTTAATTGGTTCTCCTCCCTTCCAACGGTGTTGAGGCGGGTGGGAACAGCCGGGGGTTGAGGGTACTGTGCTAAAAGAGGTGGAGTTATGCAGATCTAAAACGCGTGGATTGCAGCAGCAGCAAGCCGAAAAGTGCAGGCATGTGAGGGATCTAGAGGTTGACAGCATGTCTTCTTAACGGGAGTCCAGGTGGCCATCTCCACAAATGGACTTTTCAGAATCCTTGGGTGGCACCGTAGTCGGAAACCAATTCTGGTTATCGCTTCTCGGCCTTTTGGCTAAGATCAAGTGTAGTATCTGTTCTTATCAGTTTAATATCTGATACGTCCCCTATCTGGGGACCATATATTAAATGGATTTTTAGAACAGGGAGATGGAAAAAGAGCTTGCTCTGTCCACTCCACGCATTGACCTGGTATTGCAGTATCTCCAGGACCGGTGCACCCCTTCTTTAATGCAGTTTCTAAAATCAGAAAGAATTGAATTCAATGCTTTTTGTTCATTTTGCTTGTTTGTCGGATTTTGGGATGGACTCTTTGGCTTTGCTTTTCTTCTCCTCATTGGATTTTTCATGTTAAAAGTTGCAGAAGCCAGATGACAAGCTCATTTTGGTTCAACTTCAGCAACTGTGCATTGCATTGCCATGTAATGTAATGTAATGCAATGCTATCTATCTAGCTCTCCCTCTATACTTCCTTTTGGATAAACAGACATATTAGGCAAGCATTTTGGAGCTTTCACCTAAATAACTACAGGTGGTGAGATAAGCTGCACAATATAATTGACCTTTCAGTATATTGTTGCACACACACCATCTATTTAGCAAATGCCCTTGTTATCAACAGCAGCCTTTTAAACTCACCTGAGCTAACAGGTATGTGAGCTGGTTACTCTGCTGCGCTTAAAATTTCTTTTTTGGTTTGCTACAATGCCTTTTCTGAAACGTTGTCTCCCTCTGCTGGAACACTGACTTCTTTCATTTAATGCCTGCAGACTATAAAAGAGAAACCAACCCAAAAAGTTTGGTTGATTAGTCTGTGGCATTCTTTTAAACTGTTGCTTATGGCGGTCTCTGTGAGCTTCTCAGTGACATTCAGCCATCCAGGTATCACGTCTGCAGTAGACGGAATGTGGCAATGGAACGCTGGCTGCGCGTGTCATAATAGGCTCTGAGCCTTTATATACCTGCGCACAGCAGCAGCCACCTTCAGTCTGCTGCTGGACAGCCAGCAGCAGCAGCAGCAGGAGAGGTAATTAATCAGCAATCCTCCTGCTAAGGGTAGACAGCTGCTCGTTCCACCCCCCCCCCGCCTTAATTGGTTCTCCTCCCTTCCAACGGTGTTGAGGCGGGTGGGAACAGCCGGGGGTTGAGGGTACTGTGCTAAAAGAGGTGGAGTTATACAGATCTAAAACGCGTGGATTGCAGCAGCAGCAAGCCGAAAAGTGCAGGCATGTGAGGGATCTAGAGGTTGACAGCATGTCTTCTTAACGGGAGTCCAGGTGGCCATCTCCACAAATGGACTTTTCAGAATCCTTGGGTGGCACCGTAGTCGGAAACCAATTCTGGTTATCGCTTCTCGGCCTTTTGGCTAAGATCAAGTGTAGTATCTGTTTTTATCAGTTTAATATCTGATACGTCCCCTATCTGGGGACCATATATTAAATGGATTTTTAGAACAGGGAGATGGAAAAAGGCTTGCTCTGTCCACTCCACGCATTGACCTGGTATTGCAGTATCTCCAGGACCGGTGCACCCCTTCTTTAATGCAGTTTCTAAAATCAGAAAGAATTGAATTCAATGCTTTTTGTTCATTTTGCTTGTTTGTCGGATTTTGGGATGGACTCTTTGGCTTTGCTTTTCTTCTCCTCATTGGATTTTTCATGTTAAATGTTGCAGAAGCCAGATGACAAGCTCATTTTGGTTCAACTTCAGCAACTGTGCATTGCATTGCCATGTAATGTAATGTAATGCAATGCTATCTATCTAGCTCTCCCTCTATACTTCCTTTTGGATAAACAGACATATTAGGCAAGCATTTTGGAGCTTTCACCTAAATAACTACAGGTGGTGAGATAAGCTGCACAATATAATTGACCTTTCAGTATATTGTTGCACACACACCATCTATTTAGCAAATGCCCTTGTTATCAACAGCAGCCTTTTAAACTCACCTGAGCTAACAGGTATGTGAGCTGGTTACTCTGCTGCGCTTAAAATTTCTTTTTTGGTTTGCTACAATGCCTTTTCTGAAACGTTGTCTCCCTCTGCTGGAACACTGACTTCTTTCATTTAATGCCTGCAGACTATAAAAGAGAAACCAACCCAAAAAGTTTGGTTGATTAGTCTGTGGCATTCTTTTAAACTGTTGCTTATGGCGGTCTCTGTGAGCTTCTCAGTGACATTCAGCCATCCAGGTATCCCGCCTGCAGTAGACGGAATGTGGCAATGGAACGCTGGCTGCGCGTGTCATAATAGGCTCTGAGCCTTTATATACCTGCGCACAGGAGCAGCCACCTTCAGTCTGCTGCTGGACAGCCAGCAGCAGCAGCAGCAGGAGAGGTAATTAATCAGCAACCCTCCTGCTAAGGGTAGACAGCTGCTCGTTCCACCCCCCCCCCCCCCGCCTTAATTGGTTCTCCTCCCTTCCAACGGTGTTGAGGCGGGTGGGAACAGCCGGGGGTTAAGGGTACTGTGCTAAAAGAGGTGGAGTTATGCAGATCTAAAACGCGTGGATTGCAGCAGCAGCAAGCCGAAAAGTGCAGGCATGTGAGGGATCTAGAGGTTGACAGCATGTCTTCTTAACGGGAGTCCAGGTGGCCATCTCCACAAATGGACTTTTCAGAATCCTTGGGTGGCACCGTAGTCGGAAATCAATTCTGGTTATCGCTTCTCGGCCTTTTGGCTAAGATCAAGTGTAGTATCTGTTCTTATCAGTTTAATATCTGATACGTCCCCTATCTGGGGACCATATATTAAATGGATTTTTAGAACAGGGAGATGGAAAAAGAGCTTGCTCTGTCCACTCCACGCATTGACCTGGTATTGCAGTATCTCCAGGACCGGTGCACCCCTTCTTTAATGCAGTTTCTAAAATCAGAAAGAATTGAATTCAATGCTTTTTGTTCATTTTGCTTGTTTGTCGGATTTTGGGATGGACTCTTTGGCTTTGCTTTTCTTCTCCTCATTGGATTTTTCATGTTAAAAGTTGCAGAAGCCAGATGACAAGCTCATTTTGGTTCAACTTCAGCAACTGTGCATTGCATTGCCATGTAATGTAATGTAATGCAATGCTATCTATCTAGCTCTCCCTCTATACTTCCTTTTGGATAAACAGACATATTAGGCAAGCATTTTGGAGCTTTCACCTAAATAACTACAGGTGGTGAGATAAGCTGCACAATATAATTGACCTTTCAGTATATTGTTGCACACACACCATCTATTTAGCAAATGCCCTTGTTATCAACAGCAGCCTTTTAAACTCACCTGAGCTAACAGGTATGTGAGCTGGTTACTCTGCTGCGCTTAAAATTTCTTTTTTGGTTTGCTACAATGCCTTTTCTGAAACGTTGTCTCCCTCTGCTGGAACACTGACTTCTTTCATTTAATGCCTGCAGACTATAAAAGAGAAACCAACCCAAAAAGTTTGGTTGATTAGTCTGTGGCATTCTTTTAAACTGTTGCTTATGGCGGTCTCTGTGACCTTCTCAGTGACATTCAGCCATCCAGGTATCCCGCCTGCAGTAGACGGAATGTGGCAATGGAACGCTGGCTGCACGTGTCATAATAGGCTCTGAGCCTTTATATACCTGCGCACAGCAGCAGCCACCTTCAGTCTGCTGCTGGACAGCCAGCAGCAGCAGCAGCAGGAGAGGTAATTAATCAGCAACCCTCCTGCTAAGGGTAGACAGCTGCTCGTTCCACCCCCCCCCCCGCCTTAATTGGTTCTCCTCCCTTCCAACGGTGTTGAGGCGGGTGGGAACAGCCGGGGGTTGAGGGTACTGTGCTAAAAGAGGTGGAGTTATGCAGATCTAAAACGCGTGGATTGCAGCAGCAGCAAGCCGAAAAGTGCAGGCATGTGAGGGATCTAGAGGTTGACAGCATGTCTTCTTAACGGGAGTCCAGGTGGCCATCTCCACAAATGGACTTTTCAGAATCCTTGGGTGGCACCGTAGTCGGAAACCAATTCTGGTTATCGCTTCTCGGCCTTTTGGCTAAGATCAAGTGTAGTATCTGTTCTTATCAGTTTAATATCTGATACGTCCCCTATCTGGGGACCATATATTAAATGGATTTTTAGAACAGGGAGATGGAAAAAGAGCTTGCTCTGTCCACTCCACGCATTGACCTGGTATTGCAGTATCTCCAGGACCGGTGCACCCCTTCTTTAATGCAGTTTCTAAAATCAGAAAGAATTGAATTCAATGCTTTTTGTTCATTTTGCTTGTTTGTCGGATTTTGGGATGGACTCTTTGGCTTTGCTTTTCTTCTCCTCATTGGATTTTTCATGTTAAAAGTTGCAGAAGCCAGATGACAAGCTCATTTTGGTTCAACTTCAGCAACTGTGCATTGCATTGCCATGTAATGTAATGTAATGCAATGCTATCTATCTAGCTCTCCCTCTATACTTCCTTTTGGATAAACAGACATATTAGGCAAGCATTTTGGAGCTTTCACCTAAATAACTACAGGTGGTGAGATAAGCTGCACAATATAATTGACCTTTCAGTATATTGTTGCACACACACCATCTATTTAGCAAATGCCCTTGTTATCAACAGCAGCCTTTTAAACTCACCTGAGCTAACAGGTATGTGAGCTGGTTACTCTGCTGCGCTTAAAATTTCTTTTTTGGTTTGCTACAATGCCTTTTCTGAAACGTTGTCTCCCTCTGCTGGAACACTGACTTCTTTCATTTAATGCCTGCAGACTATAAAAGAGAAACCAACCCAAAAAGTTTGGTTGATTAGTCTGTGGCATTCTTTTAAACTGTTGCTTATGGCGGTCTCTGTGAGCTTCTCAGTGACATTCAGCCATCCAGGTATCCCGCCTGCAGTAGACGGAATGTGGCAATGGAACGCTGGCTGCGCGTGTCATAATAGGCTCTGAGCCTTTATATACCTGCGCACAGCAGCAGCCACCTTCAGTCTGCTGCTGGACAGCCAGCAGCAGCAGCAGCAGGAGAGGTAATTAATCAGCAACCCTCCTGCTAAGGGTAGACAGCTGCTCGTTCCACCCCCCCCCCCGCCTTAATTGGTTCTCCTCCCTTCCAACGGTGTTGAGGCGGGTGGGAACAGCCGGGGGTTGAGGGTACTGTGCTAAAAGAGGTGGAGTTATGCAGATCTAAAACGCGTGGATTGCAGCAGCAGCAAGCCGAAAAGTGCAGGCATGTGAGGGATCTAGAGGTTGACAGCATGTCTTCTTAACGGGAGTCCAGGTGGCCATCTCCACAAATGGACTTTTCAGAATCCTTGGGTGGCACCGTAGTCGGAAACCAATCCTGGTTATCGCTTCTCGGCCTTTTGGCTAAGATCAAGTGTAGTATCTGTTCTTATCAGTTTAATATCTGATACGTCCCCTATCTGGGGACCATATATTAAATGGATTTTTAGAACAGGGAGATGGAAAAAGAGCTTGCTCTGTCCACTCCACGCATTGACCTGGTATTGCAGTATCTCCAGGACCGGTGCACCCCTTCTTTAATGCAGTTTCTAAAATCAGAAAGAATTGAATTCAATGCTTTTTGTTCATTTTGCTTGTTTGTCGGATTTTGGGATGGACTCTTTGGCTTTGCTTTTCTTCTCCTCATTGGATTTTTCATGTTAAAAGTTGCAGAAGCCAGATGACAAGCTCATTTTGGTTCAACTTCAGCAACTGTGCATTGCATTGCCATGTAATGTAATGTAATGCAATGCTATCTATCTAGCTCTCCCTCTATACTTCCTTTTGGATAAACAGACATATTAGGCAAGCATTTTGGAGCTTTCACCTAAATAACTACAGGTGGTGAGATAAGCTGCACAATATAATTGACCTTTCAGTATATTGTTGCACACACACCATCTATTTAGCAAATGCCCTTGTTATCAACAGCAGCCTTTTAAACTCACCTGAGCTAACAGGTATGTGAGCTGGTTACTCTGCTGCGCTTAAAATTTCTTTTTTGGTTTGCTACAATGCCTTTTCTGAAACGTTGTCTCCCTCTGCTGGAACACTGACTTCTTTCATTTAATGCCTGCAGACTATAAAAGAGAAACCAACCCAAAAAGTTTGGTTGATTAGTCTGTGGCATTCTTTTAAACTGTTGCTTATGGCGGTCTCTGTGAGCTTCTCAGTGACATTCAGCCACCCAGGTATCCCGCCTGCAGTAGACGGAATGTGGCAATGGAACGCTGGCTGCACGTGTCATAATAGGCTCTGAGCCTTTATATACCTGCGCACAGCAGCAGCCACCTTCAGTCTGCTGCTGGACAGCCAGCAGCAGCAGCAGCAGGAGAGGTAATTAATCAGCAACCCTCCTGCTAAGGGTAGACAGCTGCTCGTTCCACCCCCCCCCCCGCCTTAATTGGTTCTCCTCCCTTCCAACGGTGATGAGGCGGGTGGGAACAGCCGGGGGTTGAGGGTACTGTGCTAAAAGAGGTGGAGTTATGCAGATCTAAAACGCGTGGATTGCAGCAGCAGCAAGCCGAAAAGTGCAGGCATGTGAGGGATCTAGAGGTTGACAGCATGTCTTCTTAACGGGAGTCCAGGTGGCCATCTCCACAAATGGACTTTTCAGAATCCTTGGGTGGCACCGTAGTCGGAAACCAATTCTGGTTATCGCTTCTCGGCCTTTTGGCTAAGATCAAGTGTAGTATCTGTTCTTATCAGTTTAATATCTGATACGTCCCCTATCTGGGGACCATATATTAAATGGATTTTTAGAACAGGGAGATGGAAAAAGAGCTTGCTCTGTCCACTCCACGCATTGACCTGGTATTGCAGTATCTCCAGGACCGGTGCACCCCTTCTTTAATGCAGTTTCTAAAATCAGAAAGAATTGAACTCAATGCTTTTTGTTCATTTTGCTTGTTTGTCGGATTTTGGGATGGACTCTTTGGCTTTGCTTTTCTTCTCCTCATTGGATTTTTCATGTTAAAAGTTGCAGAAGCCAGATGACAAGCTCATTTTGTTTCAACTTCAGCAACTGTGCATTGCATTGCCATGTAATGTAATGTAATGCAATGCTATCTATCTAGCTCTCCCTCTATACTTCCTTTTGGATAAACAGACATATTAGGCAAGCATTTTGGAGCTTTCACCTAAATAACTACAGGTGGTGAGATAAGCTGCACAATATAATTGACCTTTCAGTATATTGTTGCACACACACCATCTATTTAGCAAATGCCCTTGTTATCAACAGCAGCCTTTTAAACTCACCTGAGCTAACAGGTATGTGAGCTGGTTACTCTGCTGCGCTTAAAATTTCTTTTTTGGTTTGCTACAATGCCTTTTCTGAAACGTTGTCTCCCTCTGCTGGAACACTGACTTCTTTCATTTAATGCCTGCAGACTATAAAAGAGAAACCAACCCAAAAAGTTTGGTTGATTAGTCTGTGGCATTCTTTTAAACTGTTGCTTATGGCGGTCTCTGTGAGCTTCTCAGTGACATTCAGCCATCCAGGTATCCCGCCTGCAGTAGACGGAATGTGGCAATGGAACGCTGGCTGCGTGTGTCATAATAGGCTCTGAGCCTTTATATACCTGCGCACAGCAGCAGCCACCTTCAGTCTGCTGCTGGACAGCCAGCAGCAGCAGCAGCAGGAGAGGTAATTAATCAGCAACCCTCCTGCTAAGGGTAGACAGCTGCTCGTTCCACCCCCCCCCCCCCCGCCTTAATTGGTTCTCCTCCCTTCCAACGGTGTTGAGGTGGGTGGGAACAGCCGGGGATTGAGGGTACTGTGCTAAAAGAGGTGGAGTTATGCAGATCTAAAACGCGTGGATTGCAGCAGCAGCAAGCCGAAAAGTGCAGGCATGTGAGGGATCTAGAGGTTGACAGCATGTCTTCTTAACGGGAGTCCAGGTGGCCATCTCCACAAATGGACTTTTCAGAATCCTTGGGTGGCACCGTAGTCAGAAACCAATTCTGGTTATCGCTTCTCGGCCTTTTGGCTAAGATCAAGTGTAGTATCTGTTCTTATCAGTTTAATATCTGATACGTCCCCTATCTGGGGACCATATATTAAATGGATTTTTAGAACAGGGAGATGGAAAAAGAGCTTGCTCTGTCCACTCCACGCATTGACCTGGTATTGCAGTATCTCCAGGACCGGTGCACCCCTTCTTTAATGCAGTTTCTAAAATCAGAAAGAATTGAATTCAATGCTTTTTGTTCATTTTGCTTGTTTGTCGGATTTTGGGATGGACTCTTTGGCTTTGCTTTTCTTCTCCTCATTGGATTTTTCATGTTAAAAGTTGCAGAAGCCAGATGACAAGCTCATTTTGGTTCAACTTCAGCAACTGTGCATTGCATTGCCATGTAATGTAATGTAATGCAATGCTATCTATCTAGCTCTCCCTCTATACTTCCTTTTGGATAAACAGACATATTAGGCAAGCATTTTGGAGCTTTCACCTAAATAACTACAGGTGGTGAGATAAGCTGCACAATATAATTGACCTTTCAGTATATTGTTGCACACACACCATCTATTTAGCAAATGCCCTTGTTATCAACAGCAGCCTTTTAAACTCACCTGAGCTAACAGGTATGTGAGCTGGTTACTCTGCTGCGCTTAAAATTTCTTTTTTGGTTTGCTACAATGCCTTTTCTGAAACGTTGTCTCCCTCTGCTGGAACACTGACTTCTTTCATTTAATGCCTGCAGACTATAAAAGAGAAACCAACCCAAAAAGTTTGGTTGATTAGTCTGTGGCATTCTTTTAAACTGTTGCTTATGGCGGTCTCTGTGAGCTTCTCAGTGACATTCAGCCATCCAGGTATCCCGCCTGCAGTAGACGGAATGTGGCAATGGAACGCTGGCTGTGCGTGTCATAATAGGCTCTGAGCCTTTATATACCTGCGCACAGCAGCAGCCACCTTCAGTCTGCTGCTGGACAGCCAGCAGCAGCAGCAGCAGGAGAGGTAATTAATCAGCAACCCTCCTGCTAAGGGTAGACAGCTGCTCGTTCCACCCCCCCCCCGCCTTAATTGGTTCTCCTCCCTTCCAACGGTGTTGAGGCGGGTGGGAACAGCCGGGGGTTGAGGGTACTGTGCTAAAAGAGGTGGAGTTATGCAGATCTAAAACGCGTGGATTGCAGCAGCAGCAAGCCGAAAAGTGCAGGCATGTGAGGGATCTAGAGGTTGACAGCATGTCTTCTTAACGGGAGTCCAGGTGGCCATCTCCACAAATGGACTTTTCAGAATCCTTGGGTGGCACCGTAGTCGGAAACCAATTCTGGTTATCGCTTCTCGGCCTTTTGGCTAAGATCAAGTGTAGTATCTGTTCTAATCAGTTTAATATCTGATACGTCCCCTATCTGGGGACCATATATTAAATGGATTTTTAGAACAGGGAGATGGAAAAAGAGCTTGCTCTGTCCACTCCACGCATTGACCTGGTATTGCAGTATCTCCAGGACCGGTGCACCCCTTCTTTAATGCAGTTTCTAAATCAGAAAGAATTGAATTCAATGCTTTTTGTTCATTTTGCTTGTTTGTCGGATTTTGGGATGGACACTTTGGCTTTGCTTTTCTTCTCCTCATTGGATTTTTCATGTTAAAAGTTGCAGAAGCCAGATGACAAGCTCATTTTGGTTCAACTTCAGCAACTGTGCATTGCATTGCCATGTAATGTAATGCAATGCTATCTATCTAGCTCTCCCTCTATACTTCCTTTTGGATAAACAGACATATTAGGCAAGCATTTTGGAGCTTTCACCTAAATAACTACAGGTGGTGAGATAAGCTGCACAATATAATTGACCTTTCAGTATATTGTTGCACACACACCATCTATTTAGCAAATGCCCTTGTTATCAACAGCAGCCTTTTAAACTCACCTGAGCTAACAGGTATGTGAGCTGGTTACTCTGCTGCGCTTAAAATTTCTTTTTTGGTTTGCTACAATGCCTTTTCTGAAACGTTGTCTCCCTCTGCTGGAACACTGACTTCTTTCATTTAATGCCTGCAGACTATAAAAGAGAAACCAACCCAAAAAGTTTGGTTGATTAGTCTGTGGCATTCTTTTAAACTGTTGCTTATGGCGGTCTCTGTGAGCTTCTCAGTGACATTCAGCCATCCAGGTATCCCGCCTGCAGTAGACGGAATGTGGCAATGGAACGCTGGCTGCGCGTGTCATAATAGGCTCTGAGCCTTTATATACCTGCGCACAGCAGCAGCCACCTTCAGTCTGCTGCTGGACAGCCAGCAGCAGCAGCAGCAGGAGAGGTAATTAATCAGCAACCCTCCTGCTAAGGGTAGACAGCTGCTCGTTCCACCCCCCCCCCGCCTTAATTGGTTCTCCTCCCTTCCAACGGTGTTGAGGCGGGTGGGAACAGCCGGGGGTTGAGGGTACTGTGCTAAAAGAGGTGGAGTTATGCAGATCTAAAACGCGTGGATTGCAGCAGCAGCAAGCCGAAAAGTGCAGGCATGTGAGGGATCTAGAGGTTGACAGCATGTCTTCTTAACGGGAGTCCAGGTGGCCATCTCCACAAATGGACTTTTCAGAATCCTTGGGTGGCACCGTAGTCGGAAACCAATTCTGGTTATCGCTTCTCGGCCTTTTGGCTAAGATCAAGTTTAGTATCTGTTCTTATCAGTTTAATATCTGATACGTCCCCTATCTGGGGACCATATATTAAATGGATTTTTAGAACAGGGAGATGGAAAAAGAGCTTGCTCTGTCCACTCCACGCATTGACCTGGTATTGCAGTATCTCCAAGACCGGTGCACCCCTTCTTTAATGCAGTTTCTAAAATCAGAAAGAATTGAATTCAATGCTTTTTGTTCATTTTGCTTGTTTGTCGGATTTTGGGATGGACTCTTTGGCTTTGCTTTTCTTCTCCTCATTGGATTTTTCATGTTAAAAGTTGCAGAAGCCAGATGACAAGCTCATTTTGGTTCAACTTCAGCAACTGTGCATTGCATTGCCATGTAATGTAATGTAATGCAATGCTATCTATCTAGCTCTCCCTCTATACTTCCTTTTGGATAAACAGACATATTAGGCAAGCATTTTGGAGCTTTCACCTAAATAACTACAGGTGGTGAGATAAGCTGCACAATATTATTGACCTTTCAGTATATTGTTGCACACACACCATCTATTTAGCAAATGCCCTTGTTATCAACAGCAGCCTTTTAAACTCACCTGAGCTAACAGGTATGTGAGCTGGTTACTCTGCTGCGCTTAAAATTTCTTTTTTGGTTTGCTACAATGCCTTTTCTGAAACGTTGTCTCCCTCTGCTGGAACACTGACTTCTTTCATTTAATGCCTGCAGACTATAAAAGAGAAACCAACCCAAAAAGTTTGGTTGATTAGTCTGTGGCATTCTTTTAAACTGTTGCTTATGGCGGTCTCTGTGAGCTTCTCAGTGACATTCAGCCATCCAGGTATCCCGCCTGCAGTAGACGGAATGTGGCAATGGAACGCTGGCTGCGCGTGTCATAATAGGCTCTGAGCCTTTATATACCTGCGCACAGCAGCAGCCACCTTCAGTCTGCTGCTGGACAGCCAGCAGCAGCAGCAGCAGGAGAGGTAATTAATCAGCAACCCTCCTGCTAAGGGTAGACAGCTGCTCGTTCCACCCCCCCCCCCGCCTTAATTGGTTCTCCTCCCTTCCAACGGTGTTGAGGCGGGTGGGAATAGCCGGGGGTTGAGGGTACTGTGCTAAAAGAGGTGGAGTTATGCAGATCTAAAACGCGTGGATTGCAGCAGCAGCAAGCCGAAAAGTGCAGGCATGTGAGGGATCTAGAGGTTGACAGCATGTCTTCTTAACGGGAGTCCAGGTGGCCATCTCCACAAATGGACTTTTCAGAATCCTTGGGTGGCACCGTAGTCGGAAACCAATTCTGGTTATCGCTTCTCTGCCTTTTGGCTAAGATCAAGTGTAGTATCTGTTCTTATCAGTTTAATATCTGATACGTCCCCTATCTGGGGACCATATATTAAATGGATTTTTAGAACAGGGAGCTGGAAAAAGAGCTTGCTCTGTCCACTCCACGCATTGACCTGGTATTGCAGTATCTCCAGGACCCGTGCACCCCTTCTTTAATGCAGTTTCTAAAATCAGAAAGAATTGAATTCAATGCTTTTTGTTCATTTTGCTTGTTTGTCGGATTTTGGGATGGACTCTTTGGCTTTGCTTTTCTTCTCCTCATTGGATTTTTCATGTTAAAAGTTGCAGAAGCCAGATGACAAGCTCATTTTGGTTCAAATTCAGCAACTGTGCATTGCATTGCCATGTAATGTAATGTAATGCAATGCTATCTATCTAGCTCTCCCTCTATACTTCCTTTTGGATAAACAGACATATTAGGCAAGCATTTTGGAGCTTTCACCTAAATAACTACAGGTGGTGAGATAAGCTGCACAATATAATTGACCTTTCAGTATATTGTTGCACACACACCATCTATTTAGCAAATGCCCTTGTTATCAACAGCAGCCTTTTAAACTCACCTGAGCTAACAGGTATGTGAGCTGGTTACTCTGCTGCGCTTAAAATTTCTTTTTTGGTTTGCTACAATGCCTTTTCTGAAACGTTGTCTCCCTCTGCTGGAACACTGACTTCTTTCATTTAATGCCTGCAGACTATAAAAGAGAAACCAACCCAAAAAGTTTGGTTGATTAGTCTGTGGCATTCTTTTAAACTGTTGCTTATGGCGGTCTCTGTGAGCTTCTCAGTGACATTCAGCCATCCAGGTATCCCGCCTGCAGTAGACGGAATGTGGCAATGGAACGCTGGCTGCGCGTGTCATAATAGGCTCTGAGCCTTTATATACCTGCGCACAGCAGCAGCCACCTTCAGTCTGCTGCTGGACAGCCAGCAGCAGCAGCAGCAGGAGAGGTAATTAATCAGCAACCCTCCTGCTAAGGGTAGACAGCTGCTCGTTCCACCCCCCCCGCCTTAATTGGTTCTCCTCCCTTCCAACGGTGTTGAGGCGGGTGGGAACAGCCGGGGGTTGAGGGTACTGTGCTAAAAGAGGTGGAGTTATGCAGATCTAAAACGCGTGGATTCCAGCAGCAGCAAGCCGAAAAGTGCAGGCATGTGAGGGATCTAGAGGTTGACAGCATGTCTTCTTAACAGGAGTCCAGGTGGCCATCTCCACAAATGGACTTTTCAGAATCCTTGGGTGGCACCGTAGTCGGAAACCAATTCTGGTTATCGCTTCTCGGCCTTTTGGCTAAGATCAAGTGTAGTATCTGTTCTTATCAGTTTAATATCTGATACGTCCCCTATCTGGGGACCATATATTAAATGGATTTTTAGAACAGGGAGATGGAAAAAGAGCTTGCTCTGTCCACTCCACGCATTGACCTGGTATTGCAGTATCTCCAGGACCGGTGCACCCCTTCTTTAATGCAGTTTCTAAAATCAGAAAGAATTGAATTCAATGCTTTTTGTTCATTTTGCTTGTTTGTCGGATTTTGGGATGGACTCTTTGGCTTTGCTTTTCTTCTCCTCATTGGATTTTTCATGTTAAAAGTTGCAGAAGCCAGATGACAAGCTCATTTTGGTTCAACTTCAGCAACTGTGCATTGCATTGCCATGTAATGTAATGTAATGCAATGCTATCTATCTAGCTCTCCCTCTATACTTCCTTTTGGATAAACAGACATATTAGGCAAGCATTTTGGAGCTTTCACCTAAATAACTACAGGTGGTGAGATAAGCTGCACAATATAATTGACCTTTCAGTATATTGTTGCACACACACCATCTATTTAGCAAATGCCCTTGTTATCAACAGCAGCCTTTTAAACTCACCTGAGCTAACAGGTATGTGAGCTGGTTACTCTGCTGCGCTTAAAATTTCTTTTTTGGTTTGCTACAATGCCTTTTCTGAAACGTTGTCTCCCTCTGCTGGAACACTGACTTCTTTCATTTAATGCCTGCAGACTATAAAAGAGAAACCAACCCAAAAAGTTTGGTTGATTAGTCTGTGGCATTCTTTTAAACTGTTGCTTATGGCGGTCTCTGTGAGCTTCTCAGTGACATTCAGCCATCCAGGTATCCCGCCTGCAGTAGACGGAATGTGGCAATGGAACGCTGGCTGCGCGTGTCATAATAGGCTCTGAGCCTTTATATACCTGCGCACAGCAGCAGCCACCTTCAGTCTGTTGCTGGACAGCCAGCAGCAGCAGCAGCAGGAGAGGTAATTAATCAGCAACCCTCCTGCTAAGGGTAGACAGCTGCTCGTTCCACCCCCCCCCCCGCCTTAATTGGTTCTCCTCCCTTCCAACGGTGTTGAGGCGGGTGGGAACAGCCGGGGGTTGAGGGTACTGTGCTAAAAGAGGTGGAGTTATGCAGATCTAAAACGCGTGGATTGCAGCAGCAGCAAGCCGAAAAGTGCAGGCATGTGAGGGATCTAGAGGTTGACAGCATGTCTTCTTAACGGGAGTCCAGGTGGCCATCTCCACAAATGGACTTTTCAGAATCCTTGGGTGGCACCGTAGTCGGAAACCAATTCTGGTTATCGCTTCTCGGCCTTTTGGCTAAGATCAAGTGTAGTATCTGTTCTTATCAGTTTAATATCTGATACGTCCCCTATGTGGGGACCATATATTAAATGGATTTTTAGAACAGTGAGATGGAAAAAGAGCTTGCTCTGTCCACTCCACGCATTGACCTGGTATTGCAGTATCTCCAGGACCGGTGCACCCCTTCTTTAATGCAGTTTCTAAAATCAGAAAGAATTGAATTCAATGCTTTTTGTTCATTTTGCTTGTTTGTCGGATTTTGGGATGGACTCTTTGGCTTTGCTTTTCTTCTCCTCATTGGATTTTTCATGTTAAAAGTTGCAGAAGCCAGATGACAAGCTCATTTTGTTTCAACTTCAGCAACTGTGCATTGCATTGCCATG
Organism: Phyllobates terribilis; assembly: GCF_046119375.1. Lineage (NCBI taxonomy): Eukaryota > Metazoa > Chordata > Amphibia > Anura > Dendrobatidae > Phyllobates > Phyllobates terribilis. Next base: position 6,689,583 of record NW_027362800.1, on the reverse strand, counting down.
TAATGTAATGTAATGCAATGCTATCTATCTAGCTCTCCCTCTATACTTCCTTTTGGATAAACAGACATATTAGGCAAGCATTTTGGAGCTTTCACCTAAATAACTACAGGTGGTGAGATAAGCTGCACAATATAATTGACCTTTCAGTATATTGTTGCACACACACCATCTATTTAGCAAATGCCCATGTTATCAACAGCAGCCTTTTAAACTCACCTGAGCTAACAGGTATGTGAGCTGGTTACTCTGCTGCGCTTAAAATTTCTTTTTTGGTTTGCTACAATGCCTTTTCTGAAACGTTGTCTCCCTCTGCTGGAACACTGACTTCTTTCATTTAATGCCTGCAGACTATAAAAGAGAAACCAACCCAAAAAGTTTGGTTGATTAGTCTGTGGCATTCTTTTAAACTGTTGCTTATGGCGGTCTCTGTGAGCTTCTCAGTGACATTCAGCCATCCAGGTATCCCGCCTGCAGTAGACGGAATGTGGCAATGGAACGCTGGCTGCGCGTGTCATAATAGGCTCTGAGCCTTTATATACCTGCGCACAGCAGCAGCCACCTTCAGTCTGCTGCTGGACAGCCAGCAGCAGCAGCAGCAGGAGAGGTAATTAATCAGCAACCCTCCTGCTAAGGGTAGACAGCTGCTCGTTCCACCCCCCCCCCGCCTTAATTGGTTCTCCTCCCTTCCAACGGTGTTGAGGCGGGTGGGAACAGCCGGGGGTTGAGGGTACTGTGCTAAAAGAGGTGGAGTTATGCAGATCTAAAACGCGTGGATTGCAGCAGCAGCAAGCCGAAAAGTGCAGGCATGTGAGGGATCTAGAGGTTGACAGCATGTCTTCTTAACGGGAGTCCAGGTGGCCATCTCCACAAATGGACTTTTCAGAATCCTTGGGTGGCACCGTAGTCGGAAACCAATTCTGGTTATCGCTTCTCGGCCTTTTGGCTAATATCAAGTGTAGTATCTGTTCTTATCAGTTTAATATCTGATACGTCCCCTATCTGGGGACCATATATTAAATGGATTTTTAGAACAGGGAGATGGAAAAAGAGCTTGCTCTGTCCACTCCACGCATTGACCTGGTATTGCAGTATCTCCAGGACCGGTGCACCCCTTCTTTAATGCAGTTTCTAAAATCAGAAAGAATTGAATTCAATGCTTTTTGTTCATTTTGCTTGTTTGTCGGATTTTGGGATGGACTCTTTGGCTTTGCTTTTCTTCTCCTCATTGGATTTTTCATGTTAAAAGTTGCAGAAGCCAGATGACAAGCTCATTTTGGTTCAACTTCAGCAACTGTGCATTGCATTGCCATGTAATGTAATGTAATGCAATGCTATCTATCTAGCTCTCCTTCTATACTTCCTTTTGGATAAACAGACATATTAGGCAAGCATTTTGGAGCTTTCACCTAAATAACTACAGGTGGTGAGATAAGCTGCACAATATAATTGACCTTTCAGTATATTGTTGCACACACACCATCTATTTAGCAAATGCCCTTGTTATCAACAGCAGCCTTTTAAACTCACCTGAGCTAACAGGTATGTGAGCTGGTTACTCTGCTGCGCTTAAAATTTCTTTTTTGGTTTGCTACAATGCCTTTTCTGAAACGTTGTCTCCCTCTGCTGGAACACTGACTTCTTTCATTTAATGCCTGCAGACTATAAAAGAGAAACCAACCCAAAAAGTTTGGTTGATTAGTCTGTGGAATTCTTTTAAACTGTTGCTTATGGCGGTCTCTGTGAGCTTCTCAGTGACATTCAGCCATCCAGGTATCCCGCCTGCAGTAGACGGAATGTGGCAATGGAACGCTGGCTGCGCGTGTCATAATAGGCTCTGAGCCTTTATATACCTGCGCACAGCAGCAGCCACCTTCAGTCTGCTGCTGGACAGCCAGCAGCAGCAGCAGCAGGAGAGGTAATTAATCAGCAACCCTCCTGCTAAGGGTAGACAGCTGCTCGTTCCACCCCCCCCCCCCCCGCCTTAATTGGTTCTCCTCCCTTCCAACGGTGTTGAGGCGGGTGGGAACAGCCGGGGGTTGAGGGTACTGTGCTAAAAGAGGTGGAGTTATGCAGATCTAAAACGCGTGGATTGCAGCAGCAGCAAGCCGAAAAGTGCAGGCATGTGAGGGATCTAGAGGTTGACAGCATGTCTTCTTAACGGGAGTCCAGGTGGCCATCTCCACAAATGGACTTTTCAGAATCCTTGGGTGGCACCGTAGTCGGAAACCAATTCTGGTTATCGCTTCTCGGCCTTTTGGCTAAGATCAAGTGTAGTATCTGTTCTTATCAGTTTAATATCTGATACGTCCCCTATGTGGGGACCATATATTAAATGGATTTTTAGAACAGTGAGATGGAAAAAGAGCTTGCTCTGTCCACTCCACGCATTGACCTGGTATTGCAGTATCTCCAGGACCGGTGCACCCCTTCTTTAATGCAGTTTCTAAAATCAGAAAGAATTGAATTTAATGCTTTTTGTTCATTTTGCTTGTTTGTCGGATTTTGGGATGGACTCTTTGGCTTTGCTTTTCTTCTCCTCATTGGATTTTTCATGTTAAAAGTTGCAGAAGCCAGATGACAAGCTCATTTTGTTTCAACTTCAGCAACTGTGCATTGCATTGCCATGTAATGTAATGTAATGCAATGCTATCTATCTAGCTCTCCCTCTATACTTCCTTTTGGATAAACAGACATATTAGGCAAGCATTTTGGAGCTTTCACCTAAATAACTACAGGTGGTGAGATAAGCTGCACAATATAATTGACCTTTCAGTATATTGTTGCACACACACCATCTATTTAGCAAATGCCCATGTTATCAACAGCAGCCTTTTAAACTCACCTGAGCTAACAGGTATGTGAGCTGGTTACTCTGCTGCGCTTAAAATTTCTTTTTTGGTTTGCTACAATGCCTTTTCTGAAACGTTGTCTCCCTCTGCTGGAACACTGACTTCTTTCATTTAATGCCTGCAGACTATAAAAGAGAAACCAACCCAAAAAGTTTGGTTGATTAGTCTGTGGCATTCTTTTAAACTGTTGCTTATGGCGGTCTCTGTGAGCTTCTCAGTGACATTCAGCCATCCAGGTATCCCGCCTGCAGTAGACGGAATGTGGCAATGGAACGCTGGCTGCGCGTGTCATAATAGGCTCTGAGCCTTTATATACCTGCGCACAGCAGCAGCCACCTTCAGTCTGCTGCTGGACAGCCAGCAGCAGCAGCAGCAGGAGAGGTAATTAATCAGCAACCCTCCTGCTAAGGGTAGACAGCTGCTCGTTCCACCCCCCCCCCGCCTTAATTGGTTCTCCTCCCTTCCAACGGTGTTGAGGCGGGTGGGAACAGCCGGGGGTTGAGGGTACTGTGCTAAAAGAGGTGGAGTTATGCAGATCTAAAACGCGTGGATTGCAGCAGCAGCAAGCCGAAAAGTGCAGGCATGTGAGGGATCTAGAGGTTGACAGCATGTCTTCTTAACGGGAGTCCAGGTGGCCATCTCCACAAATGGACTTTTCAGAATCCTTGGGTGGCACCGTAGTCGGAAACCAATTCTGGTTATCGCTTCTCGGCCTTTTGGCTAAGATCAAGTGTAGTATCTGTTCTTATCAGTTTAATATCTGATACGTCCCCTATGTGGGGACCATATATTAAATGGATTTTTAGAACAGTGAGATGGAAAAAGAGCTTGCTCTGTCCACTCCACGCATTGACCTGGTATTGCAGTATCTCCAGGACCGGTGCACCCCTTCTTTAATGCAGTTTCTAAAATCAGAAAGAATTGAATTCAATGCTTTTTGTTCATTTTGCTTGTTTGTCGGATTTTGGGATGGACTCTTTGGCTTTGCTTTTCTTCTCCTCATTGGATTTTTCATGTTAAAAGTTGCAGAAGCCAGATGACAAGCTCATTTTGTTTCAACTTCAGCAACTGTGCATTGCATTGCCATGTAATGTAATGTAATGCAATGCTATCTATCTAGCTCTCCCTCTATACTTCCTTTTGGATAAACAGACATATTAGGCAAGCATTTTGGAGCTTTCACCTAAATAACTACAGGTGGTGAGATAAGCTGCACAATATAATTGACCTTTCAGTATATTGTTGCACACACACCATCTATTTAGCAAATGCCCATGTTATCAACAGCAGCCTTTTAAACTCACCTGAGCTAACAGGTATGTGAGCTGGTTACTCTGCTGCGCTTAAAATTTCTTTTTTGGTTTGCTACAATGCCTTTTCTGAAACGTTGTCTCCCTCTGCTGGAACACTGACTTCTTTCATTTAATGCCTGCAGACTATAAAAGAGAAACCAACCCAAAAAGTTTGGTTGATTAGTCTGTGGCATTCTTTTAAACTGTTGCTTATGGCGGTCTCTGTGAGCTTCTCAGTGACATTCAGCCATCCAGGTATCCCGCCTGCAGTAGACGGAATGTGGCAATGGAACGCTGGCTGCGCGTGTCATAATAGGCTCTGAGCCTTTATATACCTGCGCACAGCAGCAGCCACCTTCAGTCTGCTGCTGGACAGCCAGCAGCAGCAGCAGCAGGAGAGGTAATTAATCAGCAACCCTCCTGCTAAGGGTAGACAGCTGCTCGTTCCACCCCCCCCCCCCGCCTTAATTGGTTCTCCTCCCTTCCAACGGTGTTGAGGCGGGTGGGAACAGCCGGGGGTTGAGGGTACTGTGCTAAAAGAGGTGGAGTTATGCAGATCTAAAACGCGTGGATTGCAGCAGCAGCAAGCCGAAAAGTGCAGGCATGTGAGGGATCTAGAGGTTGACAGCATGTCTTCTTAACGGGAGTCCAGGTGGCCATCTCCACAAATGGACTTTTCAGAATCCTTGGGTGGCACCGTAGTCGGAAACCAATTCTGGTTATCGCTTCTCGGCCTTTTGGCTAAGATCAAGTGTAGTATCTGTTCTTATCAGTTTAATATCTGATACGTCCCCTATGTGGGGACCATATATTAAATGGATTTTTAGAACAGTGAGATGGAAAAAGAGCTTGCTCTGTCCACTCCACGCATTGACCTGGTATTGCAGTATCTCCAGGACCGGTGCACCCCTTCTTTAATGCAGTTTCTAAAATCAGAAAGAATTGAATTTAATGCTTTTTGTTCATTTTGCTTGTTTGTCGGATTTTGGGATGGACTCTTTGGCTTTGCTTTTCTTCTCCTCATTGGATTTTTCATGTTAAAAGTTGCAGAAGCCAGATGACAAGCTCATTTTGTTTCAACTTCAGCAACTGTGCATTGCATTGCCATGTAATGTAATGTAATGCAATGCTATCTATCTAGCTCTCCCTCTATACTTCCTTTTGGATAAACAGACATATTAGGCAAGCATTTTGGAGCTTTCACCTAAATAACTACAGGTGGTGAGATAAGCTGCACAATATAATTGACCTTTCAGTATATTGTTGCACACACACCATCTATTTAGCAAATGCCCATGTTATCAACAGCAGCCTTTTAAACTCACCTGAGCTAACAGGTATGTGAGCTGGTTACTCTGCTGCGCTTAAAATTTCTTTTTTGGTTTGCTACAATGCCTTTTCTGAAACGTTGTCTCCCTCTGCTGGAACACTGACTTCTTTCATTTAATGCCTGCAGACTATAAAAGAGAAACCAACCCAAAAAGTTTGGTTGATTAGTCTGTGGCATTCTTTTAAACTGTTGCTTATGGCGGTCTCTGTGAGCTTCTCAGTGACATTCAGCCATCCAGGTATCCCGCCTGCAGTAGACGGAATGTGGCAATGGAACGCTGGCTGCGCGTGTCATAATAGGCTCTGAGCCTTTATATACCTGCGCACAGCAGCAGCCACCTTCAGTCTGCTGCTGGACAGCCAGCAGCAGCAGCAGCAGGAGAGGTAATTAATCAGCAACCCTCCTGCTAAGGGTAGACAGCTGCTCGTTCCACCCCCCCCCGCCTTAATTGGTTCTCCTCCCTTCCAACGGTGTTGAGGCGGGTGGGAACAGCCGGGGGTTGAGGGTACTGTGCTAAAAGAGGTGGAGTTATGCAGATCTAAAACGCGTGGATTGCAGCAGCAGCAAGCCGAAAAGTGCAGGCATGTGAGGGATCTAGAGGTTGACAGCATGTCTTCTTAACGGGAGTCCAGGTGGCCATCTCCACAAATGGACTTTTCAGAATCCTTGGGTGGCACCGTAGTCGGAAACCAATTCTGGTTATCGCTTCTCGGCCTTTTGGCTAAGATCAAGTGTAGTATCTGTTCTTATCAGTTTAATATCTGATACGTCCCCTATCTGGGGACCATATATTAAATGGATTTTTAGAACAGGGAGATGGAAAAAGAGCTTGCTCTGTCCACTCCACGCATTGACCTGGTATTGCAGTATCTCCAGGACCGGTGCACCCCTTCTTTAATGCAGTTTCTAAAATCAGAAAGAATTGAATTCAATGCTTTTTGTTCATTTTGCTTGTTTGTCGGATTTTGGGATGGACTCTTTGGCTTTGCTTTTCTTCTCCTCATTGGATTTTTCATGTTAAAAGTTGCAGAAGCCAGATGACAAGCTCATTTTGGTTCAACTTCAGCAACTGTGCATTGCATTGCCATGTAATGTAATGTAATGCAATGCTATCTATCTAGCTCTCCCTCTATACTTCCTTTTGGATAAACAGACATATTAGGCAAGCATTTTGGAGCTTTCACCTAAATAACTACAGGTGGTGAGATAAGCTGCACAATATAATTGACCTTTCAGTATATTGTTGCACACACACCATCTATTTAGCAAATGCCCTTGTTATCAACAGCAGCCTTTTAAACTCACCTGAGCTAACAGGTATGTGAGCTGGTTACTCTGCTGCGCTTAAAATTTCTTTTTTGGTTTGCTACAATGCCTTTTCTGAAACGTTGTCTCCCTCTGCTGGAACACTGACTTCTTTCATTTAATGCCTGCAGACTATAAAAGAGAAACCAACCCAAAAAGTTTGGTTGATTAGTCTGTGGCATTCTTTTAAACTGTTGCTTATGGCGGTCTCTGTGAGCTTCTCAGTGACATTCAGCCATCCAGGTATCCCGCCTGCAGTAGACGGAATGTGGCAATGGAACGCTGGCTGCGCGTGTCATAATAGGCTCTGAGCCTTTATATACCTGCGCACAGCAGCAGCCACCTTCAGTCTGCTGCTGGACAGCCAGCAGCAGCAGCAGCAGGAGAGGTAATTAATCAGCAACCCTCCTGCTAAGGGTAGACAGCTGCTCGTTCCACCCCCCCCCCCGGCTTAATTGGTTCTCCTCCCTTCCAACGGTGTTGAGGCGGGTGGGAACAGCCGGGGGTTGAGGGTACTGTGCTAAAAGAGGTGGAGTTATGCAGATCTAAAACGCGTGGATTGCAGCAGCAGCAAGCCGAAAAGTGCAGGCATGTGAGGGATCTAGAGGTTGACAGCATGTCTTCTTAACGGGAGTCCAGGTGGCCATCTCCACAAATGGACTTTTCAGAATCCTTGGGTGGCACCGTAGTCGGAAACCAATTCTGGTTATCGCTTCTCGGCCTTTTGGCTAAGATCAAGTGTAGTATCTGTTCTTATCAGTTTAATATCTGATACGTCCCCTATCTGGGGACCATATATTAAATGGATTTTTAGAACAGGGAGATGGAAAAAGAGCTTGCTCTGTCCACTCCACGCATTGACCTGGTATTGCAGTATCTCCAGGACCGGTGCACCCCTTCTTTAATGCAGTTTCTAAAATCAGAAAGAATTGAATTCAATGCTTTTTGTTCATTTTGCTTGTTTGTCGGATTTTGGGATGGACTCTTTGGCTTTGCTTTTCTTCTCCTCATTGGATTTTTCATGTTAAAAGTTGCAGAAGCCAGATGACAAGCTCATTTTGGTTCAACTTCAGCAACTGTGCATTGCATTGCCATGTAATGTAATGTAATGCAATGCTATCTATCTAGCTCTCCCTCTATACTTCCTTTTGGATAAACAGACATATTAGGCAAGCATTTTGGAGCTTTCACCTAAATAACTACAGGTGGTGAGATAAGCTGCACAATATAATTGACCTTTCAGTATATTGTTGCACACACACCATCTATTTAGCAAATGCCCTTGTTATCAACAGCAGCCTTTTAAACTCACCTGAGCTAACAGATATGTGAGCTGGTTACTCTGCTGCGCTTAAAATTTCTTTTTTGGTTAGCTACAATGCCTTTTCTGAAACGTTGTCTCCCTCTGCTGGAACACTGACTTCTTTCATTTAATGCCTGCAGACTATAAAAGAGAAACCAACCCAAAAAGTTTGGTTGATTAGTCTGTGGCATTCTTTTAAACTGTTGCTTATGGCGGTCTCTGTGAGCTTCTCAGTGACATTCAGCCATCCAGGTATCCCGCCTGCAGTAGACGGAATGTGGCAATGGAACGCTGGCTGCGCGTGTCATAATAGGCTCTGAGCCTTTATATACCTGCGCACAGCAGCAGCCACCTTCAGTCTGCTGCTGGACAGCCAGCAGCAGCAGCAGCAGGAGAGGTAATTAATCAGCAACCCTCCTGCTAAGGGTAGACAGCTGCTCGTTCCACCCCCCCCCCGCCTTAATTGGTTCTCCTCCCTTCCAACGGTGTTGAGGCGGGTGGGAACAGCCGGGGGTTGAGGGTACTGTGCTAAAAGAGGTGGAGTTATGCAGATCTAAAACGCGTGGATTGCAGCAGCAGCAAGCCGAAAAGTGCAGGCATGTGAGGGATCTAGAGGTTGACAGCATGTCTTCTTAACGGGAGTCCAGGTGGCCATCTCCACAAATGGACTTTTCAGAATCCTTGCGTGGCACCGTAGTCGGAAACCAATTCTGGTTATCGCTTCTCGGCCTTTTGGCTAAGATCAAGTGTAGTATCTGTTCTTATCAGTTTAATATCTGATACGTCCCCTATCTGGGGACCATATATTAAATGGATTTTTAGAACAGGGAGATGGAAAAAGAGCTTGCTCTGTCCACTCCACGCATTGACCTGGTATTGCAGTATCTCCAGGACCGGTGCACGCCTTCTTTAATGCAGTTTCTAAAATCAGAAAGAATTGAATTCAATGCTTTTTGTTCATTTTGCTTGTTTGTCGGATTTTGGGATGGACTCTTTGGCTTTGCTTTTCTTCTCCTCATTGGATTTTTCATGTTAAAAGTTGCAGAAGCCAGATGACAAGCTCATTTTGGTTCAACTTCAGCAACTGTGCATTGCATTGCCATGTAATGTAATGCAATGCTATCTATCCAGCTCTCCCTCTATACTTCCTTTTGGATAAACAGACATATTAGGCAAGCATTTTGGAGCTTTCACCTAAATAACTACAGGTGGTGAGATAAGCTGCACAATATAATTGACCTTTCAGTATATTGTTGCACACACACCATCTATTTAGCAAATGCCCTTGTTATCAACAGCAGCCTTTTAAACTCACCTGAGCTAACAGGTATGTGAGCTGGTTACTCTGCTGCGCTTAAAATTTCTTTTTTGGTTAGCTACAATGCCTTTTCTGAAACGTTGTCTCCCTCTGCTGGAACACTGACTTCTTTCATTTAATGCCTGCAGACTATAAAAGAGAAACCAACCCAAAAAGTTTGGTTGATTAGTCTGTGGCATTCTTTTAAACTGTTGCTTATGGCGGTCTCTGTGAGCTTCTCAGTGACATTCAGCCATCCAGGTATCCCGCCTGCAGTAGACGGAATGTGGCAATGGAACGCTGGCTGCGCATGTCATAATAGGCTCTGAGCCTTTATATACCTGCGCACAGCAGCAGCCACCTTCAGTCTGCTGCTGGACAGCCAGCAGCAGCAGCAGGAGAGGTAATTAATCAGCAACCCTCCTGCTAAGGGTAGACAGCTGCTCGTTCCACCCCCCCCCCGCCTTAATTGGTTCTCCTCCCTTCCAACGGTGCTGAGGCGGGTGGGAACAGCCGGGGGTTGAGGGTACTGTGCTAAAAGAGGTGGAGTTATGCAGATCTAAAACGCGTGGATTGCAGCAGCAGCAAGCCGAAAAGTGCAGGCATGTGAGGGATCTAGAGGTTGACAGCATGTCTTCTTAACGGGAGTCCAGGTGGCCATCTCCACAAATGGACTTTTCAGAATCCTTGGGTGGCACCGTAGTCGGAAACCAATTCTGGTTATCGCTTCTCGGCCTTTTGGCTAAGATCAAGTGTAGTATCTGTTCTTATCAGTTTAATATCTGATACGTCCCCTATCTGGGGACCATATATTAAATGGATTTTTAGAACAGGGAGATGGAAAAAGAGCTTGCTCTGTCCACTCCACGCATTGACCTGGTATTGCAGTATCTCCAGGACCGGTGCACCCCTTCTTTAATGCAGTTTCTAAAATCAGAAAGAATTGAATTCAATGCTTTTTGTTCATTTTGCTTGTTTGTCGGATTTTGGGATGGACTCTTTGGCTTTGCTTTTCTTCTCCTCATTGGATTTTTCATGTTAAAAGTTGCAGAAGCCAGATGACAAGCTCATTTTGGTTCAACTTCAGCAACTGTGCATTGCATTGCCATGTAATGTAATGTAATGCAATGCTATCTATCTAGCTCTCCCTCTATACTTCCTTTTGGATAAACAGACATATTAGGCAAGCATTTTGGAGCTTTCACCTAAATAACTACAGGTGGTGAGATAAGCTGCACAATATAATTGACCTTTCAGTATATTGTTGCACACACACCATCTATTTAGCAAATGCCCTTGTTATCAACAGCAGCCTTTTAAACTCACCTGAGCTAACAGGTATGTGAGCTGGTTACTCTGCTGCGCTTAAAATTTCTTTTTTGGTTTGCTACAATGCCTTTTCTGAAACGTTGTCTCCCTCTGCTGGAACACTGACTTCTTTCATTTAATGCCTGCAGACTATAAAAGAGAAACCAACCCAAAAAGTTTGGTTGATTAGTCTGTGGCATTCTTTTAAACTGTTGCTTATGGCGGTCTCTGTGAGCTTCTCAGTGACATTCAGCCATCCAGGTATCCCGCCTGCAGTAGACGGAATGTGGCAATGGAACGCTGGCTGCGCGTGTCATAATAGGCTCTGAGCCTTTATATACCTGCGCACAGCAGCAGCCACCTTCAGTCTGCTGCTGGACAGCCAGCAGCAGCAGCAGCAGGAGAGGTAATTAATCAGCAACCCTCCTGCTAAGGGTAGACAGCTGCTCGTTCCACCCCCCCCCCCGCCTTAATTGGTTCTCCTCCCTTCCAACGGTGTTGAGGCGGGTGGGAACAGCCGGGGGTTGAGGGTACTGTGCTAAAAGAGGTGGAGTTATGCAGATCTAAAACGCGTGGATTGCAGCAGCAGCAAGCCGAAAAGTGCAGGCATGTGAGGGATCTAGAGGTTGACAGCATGTCTTCTTAACGGGAGTCCAGGTGGCCATCTCCACAAATGGACTTTTCAGAATCCTTGGGTGGCACCGTAGTCGGAAACCAATTCTGGTTATCGCTTCTCGGCCTTTTGGCTAAGATCAAGTGTAGTATCTGTTCTTATCAGTTTAATATCTGATACGTCCCCTATCTGGGGACCATATATTAAATGGATTTTTAGAACAGGGAGATGGAAAAAGAGCTTGCTCTGTCCACTCCACGCATTGACCTGGTATTGCAGTATCTCCAGGACCGGTGCACCCCTTCTTTAATGCAGTTTCTAAAATCAGAAAGAATTGGATTCAATGCTTTTTGTTCATTTTGCTTGTTTGTCGGATTTTGGGATGGACTCTTTGGCTTTGCTTTTCTTCTCCTCATTGGATTTTTCATGTTAAAAGTTGCAGAAGCCAGATGACAAGCTCATTTTGGTTCAACTTCAGCAACTGTGCATTGCATTGCCATGTAATGTAATGTAATGCAATGCTATCTATCTAGCTCTCCCTCTATACTTCCTTTTGGATAAACAGACATATTAGGCAAGCATTTTGGAGCTTTCACCTAAATAACTACAGGTGGTGAGATAAGCTGCACAATATAATTGACCTTTCAGTATATTGTTGCACACACACCATCTATTTAGCAAATGCCCTTGTTATCAACAGCAGCCTTTTAAACTCACCTGAGCTAACAGGTATGTGAGCTGGTTACTCTGCTGCGCTTAAAATTTCTTTTTTGGTTTGCTACAATGCCTTTTCTGAAACGTTGTCTCCCTCTGCTGGAACACTGACTTCTTTCATTTAATGCCTGCAGACTATAAAAGAGAAACCAACCCAAAAAGTTTGGTTGATTAGTCTGTGGCATTCTTTTAAACTGTTGCTTATGGCGGTCTCTGTGAGCTTCTCAGTGACATTCAGCCATCCAGGTATCCCGCCTGCAGTAGACGGAATGTGGCAATGGAACGCTGGCTGCGCGTGTCATAATAGGCTCTGAGCCTTTATATACCTGCGCACAGCAGCAGCCACCTTCAGTCTGCTGCTGGACAGCCAGCAGCAGCAGCAGCAGGAGAGGTAATTAATCAGCAACCCTCCTGCTAAGGGTAGACAGCTGCTCGTTCCACCCCCCCCCCGCCTTAATTGGTTCTCCTCCCTTCCAACGGTGTTGAGGCGGGTGGGAACAGCCGGGGGTTGAGGGTACTGTGCTAAAAGAGGTGGAGTTATGCAGATCTAAAACGCGTGGATTGCAGCAGCAGCAAGCCGAAAAGTGCAGGCATGTGAGGGATCTAGAGGTTGACAGCATGTCTTCTTAACGGGAGTCCAGGTGGCCATCTCCACAAATGGACTTTTCAGAATCCTTGGGTGGCACCGTAGTCGGAAACCAATTCTGGTTATCGCTTCTCGGCCTTTTGGCTAAGATCAAGTGTAGTATCTGTTCTTATCAGTTTAATATCTGATACGTCCCCTATCTGGGGACCATATATTAAATGGATTTTTAGAACAGGGAGATGGAAAAAGAGCTTGCTCTGTCCACTCCACGCATTGACCTGGTATTGCAGTATCTCCAGGACCGGTGCACCCCTTCTTTAATGCAGTTTCTAAAATCAGAAAGAATTGAATTCAATGCTTTTTGTTCATTTTGCTTGTTTGTCGGATTTTGGGATGGACTCTTTGGCTTTGCTTTTCTTCTCCTCATTGGATTTTTCATGTTAAAAGTTGCAGAAGCCAGATGACAAGCTCATTTTGGTTCAACTTCAGCAACTGTGCATTGCATTGCCATGTAATGTAATGTAATGCAATGCTATCTATCTAGCTCTCCCTCTATACTTCCTTTTGGATAAACAGACATATTAGGCAAGCATTTTGGAGCTTTCACCTAAATAACTACAGGTGGTGAGATAAGCTGCACAATATAATTGACCTTTCAGTATATTGTTGCACACACACCATCTATTTAGCAAATGCCCTTGTTATCAACAGCAGCCTTTTAAACTCACCTGAGCTAACAGGTATGTGAGCTGGTTACTCTGCTGCGCTTAAAATTTCTTTTTTGGTTTGCTACAATGCCTTTTCTGAAACGTTGTCTCCCTCTGCTGGAACACTGACTTCTTTCATTTAATGCCTGCAGACTATAAAAGAGAAACCAACCCAAAAAGTTTGGTTGATTAGTCTGTGGCATTCTTTTAAACTGTTGCTTATGGCGGTCTCTGTGAGCTTCTCAGTGACATTCAGCCATCCAGGTATCCCGCCTGCAGTAGACGGAATGTGGCAATGGAACGCTGGCTGCGCGTGTCATAATAGGCTCTGAGCCTTTATATACCTGCGCACAGCAGCAGCCACCTTCAGTCTGCTGCTGGACAGCCAGCAGCAGCAGCAGCAGGAGAGGTAATTAATCAGCAACCCTCCTGCTAAGGGTAGACAGCTGCTCGTTCCACCCCCCCCCCCCCCGCCTTAATTGGTTCTCCTCAATTCCAACGGTGTTGAAGCGGGTGGGAACAGCCGGGGGTTGAGGGTACTGTGCTAAAAGAGGTGGAGTTATGCAGATCTAAAACGCGTGGATTGCAGCAGCAGCAAGCCGAAAAGTGCAGGCATGTGAGGGATCTAGAGGTTGACAGCATGTCTTCTTAACGGGAGTCCAGGTGGCCATCTCCACAAATGGACTTTTCAGAATCCTTGGGTGGCACCGTAGTCAGAAACCAATTCTGGTTATCGCTTCTCGGCCTTTTGGCTAAGATCAAGTGTAGTATCTGTTCTTATCAGTTTAATATCTGATACGTCCCCTATCTGGGGACCATATATTAAATGGATTTTTAGAACAGGGAGATGGAAAAAGAGCTTGCTCTGTCCACTCCACGCATTGACCTGGTATTGCAGTATCTCCAGGACCGGTGCACCCCTTCTTTAATGCAGTTTCTAAAATCAGAAAGAATTGAATTCAATGCTTTTTGTTCATTTTGCTTGTTTGTCGGATTTTGGGATGGACTCTTTGGCTTTGCTTTTCTTCTCCTCATTGGATTTTTCATGTTAAAAGTTGCAGAAGCCAGATGACAAGCTCATTTTGGTTCAACTTCAGCAACTGTGCATTGCATTGCCATGTAATGTAATGTAATGCAATGCTATCTATCTAGCTCTCCCTCTATACTTCCTTTTGGATAAACAGACATATTAGGCAAGCATTTTGGAGCTTTCACCTAAATAACTACAGGTGGTGAGATAAGCTGCACAATATAATTGACCTTTCAGTATATTGTTGCACACACACCATCTATTTAGCAAATGCCCTTGTTATCAACAGCAGCCTTTTAAACTCACCTGAGCTAACAGGTATGTGAGCTGGTTACTCTGCTGCGCTTAAAATTTCTTTTTTGGTTTGCTACAATGCCTTTTCTGAAACGTTGTCTCCCTCTGCTGGAACACTGACTTCTTTCATTTAATGCCTGCAGACTATAAAAGAGAAACCAACCCAAAAAGTTTGGTTGATTAGTCTGTGGCATTCTTTTAAACTGTTGCTTATGGCGGTCTCTGTGAGCTTCTCAGTGACATTCAGCCATCCAGGTATCCCGCCTGCAGTAGACGGAATGTGGCAATGGAACGCTGGCTGCGCGTGTCATAATAGGCTCTGAGCCTTTATATACCTGCGCACAGCAGCAGCCACCTTCAGTCTGCTGCTGGACAGCCAGCAGCAGCAGCAGGAGAGGTAATTAATCAGCAACCCTCCTGCTAAGGGTAGACAGCTGCTCGTTCCACCCCCCCCCCCCGCCTTAATTGGTTCTCCTCCCTTCCAACGGTGTTGAGGCGGGTGGGAACAGCCGGGGGTTGAGGGTACTGTGCTAAAAGAGGTGGAGTTATGCAGATCTAAAACGCGTGGATTGCAGCAGCAGCAAGCCGAAAAGTGCAGGCATGTGAGGGATCTAGAGGTTGACAGCATGTCTTCTTAACGGGAGTCCAGGTGGCCATCTCCACAAATGGACTTTTCAGAATCCTTGGGTGGCACCGTAGTCGGAAACCAATTCTGGTTATCGCTTCTCGGCCTTTTGGCTAAGATCAAGTGTAGTATCTGTTCTTATCAGTTTAATATCTGATACGTCCCCTATCTGGGGACCATATATTAAATGGATTTTTAGAACAGGGAGATGGAAAAAGAGCTTGCTCTGTCCACTCCACGCATTGACCTGGTATTGCAGTATCTCCAGGACCGGTGCACCCCTTCTTTAATGCAGTTTCTAAAATCAGAAAGAATTGAATTCAATGCTTTTTGTTCATTTTGCTTGTTTGTCGGATTTTGGGATGGACTCTTTGGCTTTGCTTTTCTTCTCCTCATTGGATTTTTCATGTTAAAAGTTGCAGAAGCCAGATGACAAGCGCATTTTGGTTCAACTTCAGCAACTGTGCATTGCATTGCCATGTAATGTAATGTAATGCAATGCTATCTATCTAGCTCTCCCTCTATACTTCCTTTTGGATAAACAGACATATTAGGCAAGCATTTTGGAGCTTTCACCTAAATAACTACAGGTGGTGAGATAAGCTGCACAATATAATTGACCTTTCAGTATATTGTTGCACACACACCATCTATTTAGCAAATGCCCTTGTTATCAACAGCAGCCTTTTAAACTCACCTGAGCTAACAGGTATGTGAGCTGGTTACTCTGCTGCGCTTAAAATTTCTTTTTTGGTTTGCTACAATGCCTTTTCTGAAACGTTGTCTCCCTCTGCTGGAACACTGACTTCTTTCATTTAATGCCTGCAGACTATAAAAGAGAAACCAACCCAAAAAGTTTGGTTGATTAGTCTGTGGCATTCTTTTAAACTGTTGCTTATGGCGGTCTCTGTGAGCTTCTCAGTGACATTCAGCCATCCAGGTATCCCGCCTGCAGTAGACGGAATGTGGCAATGGAACGCTGGCTGCGCGTGTCATAATAGGCTCTGAGCCTTTATATACCTGCGCACAGCAGCAGCCACCTTCAGTCTGCTGCTGGACAGCCAGCAGCAGCAGCAGCAGGAGAGGTAATTAATCAGCAACCCTCCTGCTAAGGGTAGACAGCTGCTCGTTCCACCCCCCCCCCGCCTTAATTGGTTCTCCTCCCTTCCAACGGTGTTGAGGCGGGTGGGAACAGCCGGGGGTTGAGGGTACTGTGCTAAAAGAGGTGGAGTTATGCAGATCTAAAACGCGTGGATTGCAGCAGCAGCAAGCCGAAAAGTGCAGGCATGTGAGGGATCTAGAGGTTGACAGCATGTCTTCTTAACGGGAGTCCAGGTGGCCATCTCCACAAATGGACTTTTCAGAATCCTTGGGTGGCACCGTAGTCGGAACCAATTCTGGTTATCGCTTCTCGGCCTTTTGGCTAAGATCAAGTGTAGTATCTGTTCTTATCAGTTTAATATCTGATACGTCCCCTATCTGGGGACCATATATTAAATGGATTTTTAGAACAGGGAGATGGAAAAAGAGCTTGCTCTGTCCACTCCACGCATTGACCTGGTATTGCAGTATCTCCAGGACCGGTGCACCCCTTCTTTAATGCAGTTTCTAAAATCAGAAAGAATTGAATTCAATGCTTTTTGTTCATTTTGCTTGTTTGTCGGATTTTGGGATGGACTCTTTGGCTTTGCTTTTCTTCTCCTCATTGGATTTTTCATGTTAAAAGTTGCAGAAGCCAGATGACAAGCTCATTTTGGTTCAACTTCAGCAACTGTGCATTGCATTGCCATGTAATGTAATGTAATGCAATGCTATCTATCTAGCTCTCCCTCTATACTTCCTTTTGGATAAACAGACATATTAGGCAAGCATTTTGGAGCTTTCACCTAAATAACTACAGGTGGTGAGATAAGCTGCACAATATAATTGACCTTTCAGTATATTGTTGCACACACACCATCTATTTAGCAAATGCCCTTGTTATCAACAGCAGCCTTTTAAACTCACCTGAGCTAACAGGTATGTGAGCTGGTTACTCTGCTGCGCTTAAAATTTCTTTTTTGGTTTGCTACAATGCCTTTTCTGAAACGTTGTCTCCCTCTGCTGGAACACTGACTTCTTTCATTTAATGCCTGCAGACTATAAAAGAGAAACCAACCCAAAAAGTTTGGTTGATTAGTCTGTGGCATTCTTTTAAACTGTTGCTTATGGCGGTCTCTGTGAGCTTCTCAGTGACATTCAGCCATCCAGGTATCCCGCCTGCAGTAGACGGAATGTGGCAATGGAACGCTGGCTGCGCGTGTCATAATAGGCTCTGAGCCTTTATATACCTGCGCACAGCAGCAGCCACCTTCAGTCTGCTGCTGGACAGCCAGCAGCAGCAGCAGCAGGAGAGGTAATTAATCAGCAACCCTCCTGCTAAGGGTAGACAGCTGCTCGTTCCACCCCCCCCCCCCGCCTTAATTGGTTCTCCTCCCTTCCAACGGTGTTGAGGCGGGTGGGAACAGCCGGGGGTTGAGGGTACTGTGCTAAAAGAGGTGGAGTTATGCAGATCTAAAACGCGTGGATTGCAGCAGCAGCAAGCCGAAAAGTGCAGGCATGTGAGGGATCTAGAGGTTGACAGCATGTCTTCTTAACGGGAGTCCAGGTGGCCATCTCCACAAATGGACTTTTCAGAATCCTTGGGTGGCACCGTAGTCGGAAACCAATTCTGGTTATCGCTTCTCGGCCTTTTGGCTAAGATCAAGTGTAGTATCTGTTCTTATCAGTTTAATATCTGATACGTCCCCTATCTGGGGACCATATATTAAATGGATTTTTAGAACAGGGAGATGGAAAAAGAGCTTGCTCTGTCCACTCCACGCATTGACCTGGTATTGCAGTATCTCCAGGACCGGTGCACCCCTTCTTTAATGCAGTTTCTAAAATCAGAAAGAATTGAATTCAATGCTTTTTGTTCATTTTGCTTGTTTGTCGGATTTTGGGATGGACTCTTTGGCTTTGCTTTTCTTCTCCTCATTGGATTTTTCATGTTAAAAGTTGCAGAAGCCAGATGACAAGCTCATTTTGGTTCAACTTCAGCAACTGTGCATTGCATTGCCATGTAATGTAATGTAATGCAATGCTATCTATCTAGCTCTCCCTCTATACTTCCTTTTGGATAAACAGACATATTAGGCAAGCATTTTGGAGCTTTCACCTAAATAACTACAGGTGGTGAGATAAGCTGCACAATATAATTGACCTTTCAGTATATTGTTGCACACACACCATCTATTTAGCAAATGCCCTTGTTATCAACAGCAGCCTTTTAAACTCACCTGAGCTAACAGGTATGTGAGCTGGTTACTCTGCTGCGCTTAAAATTTCTTTTTTGGTTTGCTACAATGCCTTTTCTGAAACGTTGTCTCCCTCTGCTGGAACACTGACTTCTTTCATTTAATGCCTGCAGACTATAAAAGAGAAACCAACCCAAAAAGTTTGGTTGATTAGTCTGTGGCATTCTTTTAAACTGTTGCTTATGGCGGTCTCTGTGAGCTTCTCAGTGACATTCAGCCATCCAGGTATCCCGCCTGCAGTAGACGGAATGTGGCAATGGAACGCTGGCTGCGCGTGTCATAATAGGCTCTGAGCCTTTATATACCTGCGCACAGCAGCAGCCACCTTCAGTCTGCTGCTGGACAGCCAGCAGCAGCAGCAGGAGAGGTAATTAATCAGCAACCCTCCTGCTAAGGGTAGACAGCTGCTCGTTCCACCCCCCCCCCGCCTTAATTGGTTCTCCTCCCTTCCAACGGTGTTGAAGCGGGTGGGAACAGCCGGGGGTTGAGGGTACTGTGCTAAAAGAGGTGGAGTTATGCAGATCTAAAACGCGTGGATTGCAGCAGCAGCAAGCCGAAAAGTGCAGGCATGTGAGGGATCTAGAGGTTGACAGCATGTCTTCTTAACGGGAGTCCAGGTGGCCATCTCCACAAATGGACTTTTCAGAATCCTTGGGTGGCACCGTAGTCAGAAACCAATTCTGGTTATCGCTTCTCGGCCTTTTGGCTAAGATCAAGTGTAGTATCTGTTCTTATCAGTTTAATATCTGATACGTCCCCTATCTGGGGACCATATATTAAATGGATTTTTAGAACAGGGAGATGGAAAAAGAGCTTGCTCTGTCCACTCCACGCATTGACCTGGTATTGCAGTATCTCCAGGACCGGTGCACCCCTTCTTTAATGCAGTTTCTAAAATCAGAAAGAATTGAATTCAATGCTTTTTGTTCATTTTGCTTGTTTGTCGGATTTTGGGATGGACTCTTTGGCTTTGCTTTTCTTCTCCTCATTGGATTTTTCATGTTAAAAGTTGCAGAAGCCAGATGACAAGCTCATTTTGGTTCAACTTCAGCAACTGTGCATTGCATTGCCATGTAATGTAATGTAATGCAATGCTATCTATCTAGCTCTCCCTCTATACTTCCTTTTGGATAAACAGACATATTAGGCAAGCATTTTGGAGCTTTCACCTAAATAACTACAGGTGGTGAGATAAGCTGCACAATATAATTGACCTTTCAGTATATTGTTGCACACACACCATCTATTTAGCAAATGCCCTTGTTATCAACAGCAGCCTTTTAAACTCACCTGAGCTAACAGGTATGTGAGCTGGTTACTCTGCTGCGCTTAAAATTTCTTTTTTGGTTTGCTACAATGCCTTTTCTGAAACGTTGTCTCCCTCTGCTGGAACACTGACTTCTTTCATTTAATGCCTGCAGACTATAAAAGAGAAACCAACCCAAAAAGTTTGGTTGATTAGTCTGTGGCATTCTTTTAAACTGTTGCTTATGGCGGTCTCTGTGAGCTTCTCAGTGACATTCAGCCATCCAGGTATCCCGCCTGCAGTAGACGGAATGTGGCAATGGAACGCTGGCTGCGCGTGTCATAATAGGCTCTGAGCCTTTATATACCTGCGCACAGCAGCAGCCACCTTCAGTCTGCTGCTGGACAGCCAGCAGCAGCAGCAGGAGAGGTAATTAATCAGCAACCCTCCTGCTAAGGGTAGACAGCTGCTCGTTCCACCCCCCCCCCCGCCTTAATTGGTTCTCCTCCCTTCCAACGGTGTTGAGGCGGGTGGGAACAGCCGGGAGTTGAGGGTACTGTGCTAAAAGAGGTGGAGTTATGCAGATCTAAAACGCGTGGATTGCAGCAGCAGCAAGCCGAAAAGTGCAGGCATGTGAGGGATCTAGAGGTTGACAGCATGTCTTCTTAACGGGAGTCCAGGTGGCCATCTCCACAAATGGACTTTTCAGAATCCTTGGGTGGCACCGTAGTCGGAAACCAATTCTGGTTATCGCTTCTCGGCCTTTTGGCTAAGATCAAGTGTAGTATCTGTTCTTATCAGTTTAATATCTGATACGTCCCCTATCTGGGGACCATATATTAAATGGATTTTTAGAACAGGGAGATGGAAAAAGAGCTTGCTCTGTCCACTCCACGCATTGACCTGGTATTGCAGTATCTCCAGGACCGGTGCACCCCTTCTTTAATGCAGTTTCTAAAATCAGAAAGAATTGAATTCAATGCTTTTTGTTCATTTTGCTTGTTTGTCGGATTTTGGGATGGACTCTTTGGTTTTGCTTTTCTTCTCCTCATTGGATTTTTCATGTTAAAAGTTGCAGAAGCCAGATGACAAGCTCATTTTGGTTCAACTTCAGCAACTGTGCATTGCATTGCCATGTAATGTAATGTAATGCAATGCTATCTATCTAGCTCTCCCTCTATACTTCCTTTTGGATAAACAGACATATTAGGCAAGCATTTTGGAGCTTTCACCTAAATAACTACAGGTGGTGAGATAAGCTGCACAATATAATTGACCTTTCAGTATATTGTTGCACACACACCATCTATTTAGCAAATGCCCTTGTTATCAACAGCAGCCTTTTAAACTCACCTGAGCTAACAGGTATGTGAGCTGGTTACTCTGCTGCGCTTAAAATTTCTTTTTTGGTTTGCTACAATGCCTTTTCTGAAACGTTGTCTCCCTCTGCTGGAACACTGACTTCTTTCATTTAATGCCTGCAGACTATAAAAGAGAAACCAACCCAAAAAGTTTGGTTGATTAGTCTGTGGCATTCTTTTAAACTGTTGCTTATGGCGGTCTCTGTGAGCTTCTCAGTGACATTCAGCCATCCAGGTATCCCGCCTGCAGTAGACGGAATGTGGCAATGGAACGCTGGCTGCGCGTGTCATAATAGGCTCTGAGCCTTTATATACCTGCGCACAGCAGCAGCCACCTTCAGTCTGCTGCTGGACAGCCAGCAGCAGCAGCAGCAGGAGAGGTAATTAATCAGCAACCCTCCTGCTAAGGGTAGACAGCTGCTCGTTCCACCCCCCCCCCGCCTTAATTGGTTCTCCTCCCTTCCAACGGTGTTGAGGCGGGTGGGAACAGCCGGGGGTTGAGGGTACTGTGCTAAAAGAGGTGGAGTTATGCAGATCTAAAACGCGTGGATTGCAGCAGCAGCAAGCCGAAAAGTGCAGGCATGTGAGGGATCTAGAGGTTGACAGCATGTCTTCTTAACGGGAGTCCAGGTGGCCATCTCCACAAATGGACTTTTCAGAATCCTTGGGTGGCACCGTAGTCGGAAACCAATTCTGGTTATCGCTTCTCGGCCTTTTGGCTAAGATCAAGTGTAGTATCTGTTCTTATCAGTTTAATATCTGATACGTCCCCTATCTGGGGACCATATATTAAATGGATTTTTAGAACAGGGAGATGGAAAAAGAGCTTGCTCTGTCCACTCCACGCATTGACCTGGTATTGCAGTATCTCCAGGACCGGTGCACCCCTTCTTTAATGCAGTTTCTAAAATCAGAAAGAATTGAATTCAATGCTTTTTGTTCATTTTGCTTGTTTGTCGGATTTTGGGATGGACTCTTTGGCTTTGCTTTTCTTCTCCTCATTGGATTTTTCATGTTAAAAGTTGCAGAAGCCAGATGACAAGCTCATTTTGGTTCAACTTCAGCAACTGTGCATTGCATTGCCATGTAATGTAATGTAATGCAATGCTATCTATCTAGCTCTCCCTCTATACTTCCTTTTGGATAAACAGACATATTAGGCAAGCATTTTGGAGCTTTCACCTAAATAACTACAGGTGGTGAGATAAGCTGCACAATATAATTGACCTTTCAGTATATTGTTGCACACACACCATCTATTTAGCAAATGCCCTTGTTATCAACAGCAGCCTTTTAAACTCACCTGAGCTAACAGGTATGTGAGCTGGTTACTCTGCTGCGCTTAAAATTTCTTTTTTGGTTTGCTACAATGCCTTTTCTGAAACGTTGTTTCCCTCTGCTGGAACACTGACTTCTTTCATTTAATGCCTGCAGACTATAAAAGAGAAACCAACCCAAAAAGTTTGGTTGATTAGTCTGTGGCATTCTTTTAAACTGTTGCTTATGGCGGTCTCTGTGAGCTTCTCAGTGACATTCAGCCATCCAGGTATCCCGCCTGCAGTAGACGGAATGTGGCAATGGAACGCTGGCTGCGCGTGTCATAATAGGCTCTGAGCCTTTATATACCTGCGCACAGCAGCAGCCACCTTCAGTCTGCTGCTGGACAGCCAGCAGCAGCAGCAGCAGGAGAGGTAATTAATCAGCAACCCTCCTGCTAAGGGTAGACAGCTGCTCGTTCCACCCCCCCCCCGCCTTAATTGGTTCTCCTCCCTTCCAACGGTGTTGAGGCGGGTGGGAACAGCCGGGGGTTGAGGGTACTGTGCTAAAAGAGGTGGAGTTATGCAGATCTAAAACGCGTGGATTGCAGCAGCAGCAAGCCGAAAAGTGCAGGCATGTGAGGGATCTAGAGGTTGACAGCATGTCTTCTTAACGGGAGTCCAGGTGGCCATCTCCACAAATGGACTTTTCAGAATCCTTGGGTGGCACCGTAGTCGGAAACCAATTCTGGTTATTGCTTCTCGGCCTTTTGGCTAAGATCAAGTGTAGTATCTGTTCTTATCAGTTTAATATCTGATACGTCCCCTATCTGGGGACCATATATTAAATGGATTTTTAGAACAGGGAGATGGAAAAAGAGCTTGCTCTGTCCACTCCACGCATTGACCTGGTATTGCAGTATCTCCAGGACCAGTGCACCCCTTCTTTAATGCAGTTTCTAAAATCAGAAAGAATTGAATTCAATGCTTTTTGTTCATTTTGCTTGTTGGTCGGATTTTGGGATGGACTCTTTGGCTTTGCTTTTCTTCTCCTCATTGGATTTTTCATGTTAAAAGTTGCAGAAGCCAGATGACAAGCTCATTTTGGTTCAACTTCAGCAACTGTGCATTGCATTGCCATGTAATGTAATGTAATGCAATGCTATCTATCTAGCTCTCCCTCTATACTTCCTTTTGGATAAACAGACATATTAGGCAAGCATTTTGGAGCTTTCACCTAAATAACTACAGGTGGTGAGATAAGCTGCACAATATAATTGACCTTTCAGTATATTGTTGCACACACACCATCTATTTAGCAAATGCCCTTGTTATCAACAGCAGCCTTTTAAACTCACCTGAGCTAACAGGTATGTGAGCTGGTTACTCTGCTGCGCTTAAAATTTCTTTTTTGGTTTGCTACAATGCCTTTTCTGAAACGTTGTCTCCCTCTGCTGGAACACTGACTTCTTTCATTTAATGCCTGCAGACTATAAAAGAGAAACCAACCCAAAAAGTTTGGTTGATTAGTCTGTGGCATTCTTTTAAACTGTTGCTTATGGCGGTCTCTGTGAGCTTCTCAGTGACATTCAGCCATCCAGGTATCCCGCCTGCAGTAGACGGAATGTGGCAATGGAACGCTGGCTGCGCGTGTCATAATAGGCTCTGAGCCTTTATATACCTGCGCACAGCAGCAGCCACCTTCAGTCTGCTGCTGGACAGCCAGCAGCAGCAGCAGCAGGAGAGGTAATTAATCAGCAACCCTCCTGCTAAGGGTAGACAGCTGCTCGTTCCACCCCCCCCCCGCCTTAATTGGTTCTCCTCCCTTCCAACGGTGTTGAGGCGGGTGGGAACAGCCGGGGGTTGAGGGTACTGTGCTAAAAGAGGTGTAGTTATGCAGATCTAAAACGCGTGGATTGCAGCAGCAGCAAGCCGAAAAGTGCAGGCATGTGAGGGATCTAGAGGTTGACAGCATGTCTTCTTAACGGGAGTCCAGGTGGCCATCTCCACAAATGGACTTTTCAGAATCCTTGGGTGGCACCGTAGTCGGAAACCAATTCTGGTTATCGCTTCTCGGCCTTTTGGCTAAGATCAAGTGTAGTATCTGTTCTTATCAGTTTAATATCTGATACGTCCCCTATCTGGGGACCATATATTAAATGGAATTTTAGAACAGGGAGATGGAAAAAGAGCTTGCTCTGTCCACTCCACGCATTGACCTGGTATTGCAGTATCTCCAGGACCGGTGCACCCCTTCTTTAATGCAGTTTCTAAAATCAGAAAGAATTGAATTCAATGCTTTTTGTTCATTTTGCTTGTTTGTCGGATTTTGGGATGGACTCTTTGGCTTTGCTTTTCTTCTCCTCATTGGATTTTTCATGTTAAAAGTTGCAGAAGCCAGATGACAAGCTCATTTTGGTTCAACTTCAGCAACTGTGCATTGCATTGCCATGTAATGTAATGTAATGCAATGCTATCTATCTAGCTCTCCCTCTATACTTCCTTTTGGATAAACAGACATATTAGGCAAGCATTTTGGAGCTTTCACCTAAATAACTACAGGTGGTGAGATAAGCTGCACAATATAATTGACCTTTCAGTATATTGTTGCACACACACCATCTATTTAGCAAATGCCCTTGTTATCAACAGCAGCCTTTTAAACTCACCTGAGCTAACAGGTATGTGAGCTGGTTACTCTGCTGCGCTTAAAATTTCTTTTTTGGTTTGCTACAATGCCTTTTCTGAAACGTTGTCTCCCTCTGCTGGAACACTGACTTCTTTCATTTAATGCCTGCAGACTATAAAAGAGAAACCAACCCAAAAAGTTTGGTTGATTAGTCTGTGGCATTCTTTTAAACTGTTGCTTATGGCGGTCTCTGTGAGCTTCTCAGTGACATTCAGCCATCCAGGTATCCCGCCTGCAGTAGACGGAATGTGGCAATGGAACGCTGGCTGCGCGTGTCATAATAGGCTCTGAGCCTTTATATACCTGCGCACAGCAGCAGCCACCTTCAGTCTGCTGCTGGACAGCCAGCAGCAGCAGCAGGAGAGGTAATTAATCAGCAACCCTCCTGCTAAGGGTAGACAGCTGCTCGTTCCACCCCCCCCCCGCCTTAATTGGTTCTCCTCCCTTCCAACGGTGTTGAGGCGGGTGGGAACAGCCGGGGGTTGAGGGTACTGTGCTAAAAGAGGTGGAGTTATGCAGATCTAAAACGCGTGGATTGCAGCAGCAGCAAGCCGAAAAGTGCAGGCATGTGAGGGATCTAGAGGTTGACAGCATGTCTTCTTAACGGGAGTCCAGGTGGCCATCTCCACAAATGGACTTTTCAGAATCCTTGGGTGGCACCGTAGTCGGAAACCAATTCTGGTTATCGCTTCTCGGCCTTTTGGCTAAGATCAAGTGTAGTATCTGTTCTTATCAGTTTAATATCTGATACGTCCCCTATCTGGGGACCATATATTAAATGGATTTTTAGAACAGGGAGATGGAAAAAGAGCTTGCTCTGTCCACTCCACGCATTGACCTGGTATTGCAGTATCTCCAGGACTGGTGCACCCCTTCTTTAATGCAGTTTCTAAAATCAGAAAGAATTGAATTCAATGCTTTTTGTTCATTTTGCTTGTTTGTCGGATTTTGGGATGGACTCTTTGGCTTTGCTTTTCTTCTCCTCATTGGATTTTTCATGTTAAAAGTTGCAGAAGCCAGATGACAAGCTCATTTTGGTTCAACTTCAGCAACTGTGCATTGCATTGCCATGTAATGTAATGTAATGCAATGCTATCTATCTAGCTCTCCCTCTATACTTCCTTTTGGATAAACAGACATATTAGGCAAGCATTTTGGAGCTTTCACCTAAATAACTACAGGTGGTGAGATAAGCTGCACAATATAATTGACCTTTCAGTATATTGTTGCACACACACCATCTATTTAGCAAATGCCCTTGTTATCAACAGCAGCCTTTTAAACTCACCTGAGCTAACAGGTATGTGAGCTGGTTACTCTGCTGCGCTTAAAATTTCTTTTTTGGTTTGCTACAATGCCTTTTCTGAAACGTTGTCTCCCTCTGCTGGAACACTGACTTCTTTCATTTAATGCCTGCAGACTATAAAAGAGAAACCAACCCAAAAAGTTTGGTTGATTAGTCTGTGGCATTCTTTTAAACTGTTGCTTATGGCGGTCTCTGTGAGCTTCTCAGTGACATTCAGCCATCCAGGTATCCCGCCTGCAGTAGACGGAATGTGGCAATGGAACGCTGGCTGCGCGTGTCATAATAGGCTCTGAGCCTTTATATACCTGCGCACAGCAGCAGCCACCTTCAGTCTGCTGCTGGACAGCCAGCAGCAGCAGCAGCAGGAGAGGTAATTAATCAGCAACCCTCCTGCTAAGGGTAGACAGCTGCTCGTTCCACCCCCCCCGCCTTAATTGGTTCTCCTCCCTTCCAACGGTGTTGAGGCGGGTGGGAACAGCCGGGGGTTGAGGGTACTGTGCTAAAAGAGGTGGAGTTATGCAGATCTAAAACGCGTGGATTGCAGCAGCAGCAAGCCGAAAAGTGCAGGCATGTGAGGGATCTAGAGGTTGACAGCTTGTCTTCTTAACGGGAGTCCAGGTGGCCATCTCCACAAATGGACTTTTCAGAATCCTTGGGTGGCACCGTAGTCGGAAACCAATTCTGGTTATCGCTTCTCGGCCTTTTGGCTAAGATCAAGTGTAGTATCTGTTCTTATCAGTTTAATATCTGATACGTCCCCTATCTGGGGACCATATATTAAATGGATTTTTAGAACAGGGAGATGGAAAAAGAGCTTGCTCTGTCCACTCCACGCATTGACCTGGTATTGCAGTATCTCCAGGACCGGTGCACCCCTTCTTTAATGCAGTTTCTAAAATCAGAAAGAATTGAATTCAATGCTTTTTGTTCATTTTGCTTGTTTGTCGGATTTTGGGATGGACTCTTTGGCTTTGCTTTTCTTCTCCTCATTGGATTTTTCATGTTAAAAGTTGCAGAAGCCAGATGACAAGCTCATTTTGGTTCAACTTCAGCAACTGTGCACTGCATTGCCATGTAATGTAATGTAATGCAATGCTATCTATCTAGCTCTCCCTCTATACTTCCTTTTGGATAAACAGACATATTAGGCAAGCATTTTGGAGCTTTCACCTAAATAACTACAGGTGGTGAGATAAGCTGCACAATATAATTGACCTTTCAGTATATTGTTGCACACACACCATCTATTTAGCAAATGCCCTTGGTATCAACAGCAGCCTTTTAAACTCACCTGAGCTAACAGGTATGTGAGCTGGTTACTCTGCTGCGCTTAAAATTTCTTTTTTGGTTTGCTACAATGCCTTTTCTGAAACGTTGTCTCCCTCTGCTGGAACACTGACTTCTTTCATTTAATGCCTGCAGACTATAAAAGAGAAACCAACCCAAAAAGTTTGGTTGATTAGTCTGTGGCATTCTTTTAAACTGTTGCTTATGGCGGTCTATGTGAGCTTCTCAGTGACATTCAGCCATCCAGGTATCCCGCCTGCAGTAGACGGAATGTGGCAATGGAACGCTGGCTGCGCGTGTCATAATAGGCTCTGAGCCTTTATATACCTGCGCACAGCAGCAGCCACCTTCAGTCTGCTGCTGGACAGCCAGCAGCAGCAGCAGCAGGAGAGGTAATTAATCAGCAACCCTCCTGCTAAGGGTAGACAGCTGCTCGTTCCACCCCCCCCCCGCCTTAATTGGTTCTCCTCCCTTCCAACGGTGTTGAGGCGGGTGGGAACAGCCGGGGGTTGAGGGTACTGTGCTAAAAGAGGTGGAGTTATGCAGATCTAAAACGCGTGGATTGCAGCAGCAGCAAGCCGAAAAGTGCAGGCATGTGAGGGATCTAGAGGTTGACAGCATGTCTTCTTAACGGGAGTCCAGGTGGCCATCTCCACAAATGGACTTTTCAGAATCCTTGGGTGGCACCGTAGTTGGAAACCAATTCTGGTTATCGCTTCTCGGCCTTTTGGCTAAGATCAAGTGTAGTATCTGTTCTTATCAGTTTAATATCTGATACGTCCCCTATCTGGGGACCATATATTAAATGGATTTTTAGAACAGGGAGATGGAAAAAGAGCTTGCTCTGTCCACTCCACGCATTGACCTGGTATTGCAGTATCTCCAGGACCGGTGCACCCCTTCTTTAATGCAGTTTCTAAAATCAGAAAGAATTGAATTCAATGCTTTTTGTTCATTTTGCTTGTTTGTCGGATTTTGGGATGGACTCTTTGGCTTTGCTTTTCTTCTCCTCATTGGATTTTTCATGTTAAAAGTTGCAGAAGCCAGATGACAAGCTCATTTTGGTTCAACTTCAGCAACTGTGCATTGCATTGCCATGTAATGTAATGTAATGCAATGCTATCTATCTAGCTCTCCCTCTATACTTCCTTTTGGATAAACAGACATATTAGGCAAGCATTTTGGAGCTTTCACCTAAATAACTACAGGTGGTGAGATAAGCTGCACAATATAATTGGCCTTTCAGTATATTGTTGCACACACACCATCTATTTAGCAAATGCCCTTGTTATCAACAGCAGCCTTTTAAACTCACCTGAGCTAACAGGTATGTGAGCTGGTTACTCTGCTGCGCTTAAAATTTCTTTTTTGGTTTGCTACAATGCCTTTTCTGAAATGTTGTCTCCCTCTGCTGGAACACTGACTTCTTTCATTTAATGCCTGCAGACTATAAAAGAGAAACCAACCCAAAAAGTTTGGTTGATTAGTCTGTGGCATTCTTTTAAACTGTTGCTTATGGCGGTCTCTGTGAGCTTCTCAGTGACATTCAGCCATCCAGGTATCCCGCCTGCAGTAGACGGAATGTGGCAATGGAATGCTGGCTGCGCGTGTCATAATAGGCTCTGAGCCTTTATATACCTGCGCACAGCAGCAGCCACCTTCAGTCTGCTGCTGGACAGCCAGCAGCAGCAGGAGAGGTAATTAATCAGCAACCCTCCTGCTAAGGGTAGACAGCTGCTCGTTCCACCCCCCCCCCCCCCCGCCTTAATTGGTTCTCCTCCCTTCCAACGGTGTTGAGGCGGGTGGGAACAGCCGGGGGTTGAGGGTACTGTGCTAAAAGAGGTGGAGTTATGCAGATCTAAAACGCGTGGATTGCAGCAGCAGCAAGCCGAAAAGTGCAGGCATGTGAGGGATCTAGAGGTTGACAGCATGTCTTCTTAACGGGAGTCCAGGTGGCCATCTCCACAAATGGACTTTTCAGAATCATTGGGTGGCACCGTAGTCGGAAACCAATTCTGGTTATCGCTTCTCGGCCTTTTGGCTAAGATCAAGTGTAGTATCTGTTCTTATCAGTTTAATATCTGATACGTACCCTATCTGGGGACCATATATTAAATGGATTTTTAGAACAGGGAGATGGAAAAAGAGCTTGCTCTGTCCACTCCACGCATTGACCTGGTATTGCAGTATCTCCAGGACCGGTGCACCCCTTCTTTAATGCAGTTTCTAAAATCAGAAAGAATTGAATTCAATGCTTTTTGTTCATTTTGCTTGTTTGTCGGATTTTGGGATGGACTCTTTGGCTTTGCTTTTCTTCTCCTCATTGGATTTTTCATGTTAAAAGTTGCAGAAGCCAGATGACAAGCTCATTTTGGTTCAACTTCAGCAACTGTGCATTGCATTGCCATGTAATGTAATGTAATGCAATGCTATCTATCTAGCTCTCCCTCTATACTTCCTTTTGGATAAACAGACATATTAGGCAAGCATTTTGGAGCTTTCACCTAAATAACTACAGGTGGTGAGATAAGCTGCACAATATAATTGACCTTTCAGTATATTGTTGCACACACACCATCTATTTAGCAAATGCCCTTGTTATCAACAGCAGCCTTTTAAACTCACCTGAGCTAACAGGTATGTGAGCTGGTTACTCTGCTGCGCTTAAAATTTCTTTTTTGGTTTGCTACAATGCCTTTTCTGAAACGTTGTCTCCCTCTGCTGGAACACTCTCTTCTTTCATTTAATGCCTGCAGACTATAAAAGAGAAACCAACCCAAAAAGTTTGGTTGATTAGTCTGTGGCATTCTTTTAAACTGTTGCTTATGGCGGTCTCTGTGAGCTTCTCAGTGACATTCAGCCATCCAGGTATCCCGCCTGCAGTAGACGGAATGTGGCAATGGAACGCTGGCTGCGCGTGTCATAATAGGCTCTGAGCCTT
Organism: Phyllobates terribilis; assembly: GCF_046119375.1. Taxonomy (NCBI): domain Eukaryota; kingdom Metazoa; phylum Chordata; class Amphibia; order Anura; family Dendrobatidae; genus Phyllobates; species Phyllobates terribilis. Next base: position 6,658,906 of record NW_027362800.1, on the reverse strand, counting down.
TATATACCTGCGCACAGCAGCAGCCACCTTCAGTCTGCTGCTGGACAGCCAGCAGCAGCAGCAGCAGGAGAGGTAATTAATCAGCAACCCTCCTGCTAAGGGTAGACAGCTGCTCGTTCCACCCCCCCCCCCCCCGCCTTAATTGGTTCTCCTCCCTTCCAACGGTGTTGAGGCGGGTGGGAACAGCCGGGGGTTGAGGGTACTGTGCTAAAAGAGGTGGAGTTATGCAGATCTAAAACGCGTGGATTGCAGCAGCAGCAAGCCGAAAAGTGCAGGCATGTGAGGGATCTAGAGGTTGACAGCATGTCTTCTTAACGGGAGTCCAGGTGGCCATCTCCACAAATGGACTTTTCAGAATCCTTGGGTGGCACCGTAGTTGGAAACCAATTCTGGTTATCGCTTCTCGGCCTTTTGGCTAAGATCAAGTGTAGTATCTGTTCTTATCAGTTTAATATCTGATACGTCCCCTCTCTGGGGACCATATATTAAATGGATTTTTAGAACAGGGAGATGGAAAAAGAGCTTGCTCTGTCCACTCCACGCATTGACCTGGTATTGCAGTATCTCCAGGACCGGTGCACCCCTTCTTTAATGCAGTTTCTAAAATCAGAAAGAATTGAATTCAATGCTTTTTGTTCATTTTGCTTGTTTGTCGGATTTTGGGATGGACTCTTTGGCTTTGCTTTTCTTCTCCTCATTGGATTTTTCATGTTAAAAGTTGCAGAAGCCAGATGACAAGCTCATTTTGGTTCAACTTCAGCAACTGTGCATTGCATTGCCATGTAATGTAATGTAATGCAATGCTATCTATCTAGCTCTCCCTCTATACTTCCTTTTGGATAAACAGACATATTAGGCAAGCATTTTGGAGCTTTCACCTAAATAACTACAGGTGGTGAGATAAGCTGCACAATATAATTGGCCTTTCAGTATATTGTTGCACACACACCATCTATTTAGCAAATGCCCTTGTTATCAACAGCAGCCTTTTAAACTCACCTGAGCTAACAGGTATGTGAGCTGGTTACTCTGCTGCGCTTAAAATTTCTTTTTTGGTTTGCTACAATGCCTTTTCTGAAACGTTGTCTCCCTCTGCTGGAACACTGACTTCTTTCATTTAATGCCTGCAGACTATAAAAGAGAAACCAACCCAAAAAGTTTGGTTGATTAGTCTGTGGCATTCTTTTAAACTGTTGCTTATGGCGGTCTCTGTGAGCTTCTCAGTGACATTCAGCCATCCAGGTATCCCGCCTGCAGTAGACGGAATGTGGCAATGGAACGCTGGCTGCGCGTGTCATAATAGGCTCTGAGCCTTTATATACCTGCGCACAGCAGCAGCCACCTTCAGTCTGCTGCTGGACAGCCAGCAGCAGCAGCAGCAGGAGAGGTAATTAATCAGCAACCCTCCTGCTAAGGGTAGACAGCTGCTCGTTCCACCCCCCCCCCCCGCCTTAATTGGTTCTTCTCCCTTCCAACGGTGTTGAGGCGGGTGGGAACAGCCGGGGGTTGAGGGTACTGTGCTAAAAGAGGTGGAGTTATGCAGATCTAAAACGCGTGGATTGCAGCAGCAGCAAGCCGAAAAGTGCAGGCATGTGAGGGATCTAGAGGTTGACAGCATGTCTTCTTAACGGGAGTCCAGGTGGCCATCTCCACAAATGGACTTTTCAGAATCCTTGGGTGGCACCGTAGTCGGAAACCAATTCTGGTTATCGCTTCTCGGCCTTTTGGCTAAGATCAAGTGTAGTATCTGTTCTTATCAGTTTAATATCTGATACGTCCCCTATCTGGGGACCATATATTAAATGGATTTTTAGAACAGGGAGATGGAAAAAGAGCTTGCTCTGTCCACTCCACACATTGACCTGGTATTGCAGTATCTCCAGGACCGGTGCACCCCTTCTTTAATGCAGTTTCTAAAATCAGAAAGAATTGAATTCAATGCTTTTTGTTCATTTTGCTTGTTTGTCGGATTTTGGGATGGACTCTTTGGCTTTGCTTTTCTTCTCCTCATTGGATTTTTCATGTTAAAAGTTGCAGAAGCCAGATGACAAGCTCATTTTGGTTCAACTTCAGCAACTGTGCATTGCATTGCCATGTAATGTAATGTAATGCAATGCTATCTATCTAGCTCTCCCTCTATACTTCCTTTTGGATAAACAGACATATTAGGCAAGCATTTTGGAGCTTTCACCTAAATAACTACAGGTGGTGAGATAAGCTGCACAATATAATTGACCTTTCAGTATATTGTTGCACACACACCATCTATTTAGCAAATGCCCTTGTTATCAACAGCAGCCTTTTAAACTCACCTGAGCTAACAGGTATGTGAGCTGGTTACTCTGCTGCGCTTAAAATTTCTTTTTTGGTTTGCTACAATGCCTTTTCTGAAACGTTGTCTCCCTCTGCTGGAACACTGACTTCTTTCATTTAATGCCTGCAGACTATAAAAGAGAAACCAACCCAAAAAGTTTGGTTGATTAGTCTGTGGCATTCTTTTAAACTGTTGCTTATGGCGGTCTCTGTGAGCTTCTCAGTGACATTCAGCCATCCAGGTATCCCGCCTGCAGTAGACGGAATGTGGCAATGGAACGCTGGCTGCGCGTGTCATAATAGGCTCTGAGCCTTTATATACCTGCGCACAGCAGCAGCCACCTTCAGTCTGCTGCTGGACAGCCAGCAGCAGCAGCAGCAGGAGAGGTAATTAATCAGCAACCCTCCTGCTAAGGGTAGACAGCTGCTCGTTCCACCCCCCCCCCCGCCTTAATTGGTTCTCCTCCCTTCCAACGGTGTTGAGGCGGGTGGGAACAGCCGGGGGTTGAGGGTACTGTGCTAAAAGAGGTGGAGTTATGCAGATCTAAAACGCGTGGATTGCAGCAGCAGCAAGCCGAAAAGTGCAGGCATGTGAGGGATCTAGAGGTTGACAGCATGTCTTCTTAACGGGAGTCCAGGTGGCCATCTCCACAAATGGACTTTTCAGAATCCTTGGGTGGCACCGTAGTCGGAAACCAATTCTGGTTATCGCTTCTCGGCCTTTTGGCTAAGATCAAGTGTAGTATCTGTTCTTATCAGTTTAATATCTGATACGTCCCCTATCTGGGGACCATATATTAAATGGATTTTTAGAACAGGGAGATGGAAAAAGAGCTTGCTCTGTCCACTCCACGCATTGACCTGGTATTGCAGTATCTCCAGGACCGGTGCACCCCTTCTTTAATGCAGTTTCTAAAATCAGAAAGAATTGAATTCAATGCTTTTTGTTCATTTTGCTTGTTTGTCGGATTTTGGGATGGACTCTTTGGCTTTGCTTTTCTTCTCCTCATTGGATTTTTCATGTTAAAAGTTGCAGAAGCCAGATGACAAGCTCATTTTGGTTCAACTTCAGCAACTGTGCATTGCATTGCCATGTAATGTAATGTAATGCAATGCTATCTATCTAGCTCTCCCTCTATACTTCCCTTTGGATAAACAGACATATTAGGCAAGCATTTTGGAGCTTTCACCTAAATAACTACAGGTGGTGAGATAAGCTGCACAATATAATTGACCTTTCAGTATATTGTTGCACACACACCATCTATTTAGCAAATGCCCTTGTTATCAACAGCAGCCTTTTAAACTCACCTGAGCTAACAGGTATGTGAGCTGGTTACTCTGCTGCGCTTAAAATTTCTTTTTTGGTTTGCTACAATGCCTTTTCTGAAACGTTGTCTCCCTCTGCTGGAACACTGACTTCTTTCATTTAATGCCTGCAGACTATAAAAGAGAAACCAACCCAAAAAGTTTGGTTGATTAGTCTGTGGCATTCTTTTAAACTGTTGCTTATGGCGGTCTCTGTGAGCTTCTCAGTGACATTCAGCCATCCAGGTATCCCGCCTGCAGTAGACGGAATGTGGCAATGGAACGCTGGCTGCGCGTGTCACAATAGGCTCTGAGCCTTTATATACCTGCGCACAGCAGCAGCCACCTTCAGTCTGCTGCTGGACAGCCAGCAGCAGCAGCAGCAGGAGAGGTAATTAATCAGCAACCCTCCTGCTAAGGGTAGACAGCTGCTCGTTCCACCCCCCCCCCGCCTTAATTGGTTCTCCTCCCTTCCAACGGTGTTGAGGCGGGTGGGAACAGCCGGGGGTTGAGGGTACTGTGCTAAAAGAGGTGGAGTTATGCAGATCTAAAACGCGTGGATTGCAGCAGCAGCAAGCCGAAAAGTGCAGGCATGTGAGGGATCTAGAGGTTGACAGCATGTCTTCTTAACGGGAGTCCAGGTGGCCATCTCCACAAATGGACTTTTCAGAATCCTTGGGTGGCACCGTAGTCGGAAACCAATTCTGGTTATCGCTTCTCTGCCTTTTGGCTAAGATCAAGTGTAGTATCTGTTCTTATCAGTTTAATATCTGATACGTCCCCTATCTGGGGACCATATATTAAATGGATTTTTAGAACAGGGAGATGGAAAAAGAGCTTGCTCTGTCCACTCCACGCATTGACCTGGTATTGCAGTATCTCCAGGACCGGTGCACCCCTTCTTTAATGCAGTTTCTAAAATCAGAAAGAATTGAATTCAATGCTTTTTGTTCATTTTGCTTGTTTGTCGGATTTTGGGATGGACTCTTTGGCTTTGCTTTTCTTCTCCTCATTGGATTTTTCATGTTAAAAGTTGCAGAAGCCAGATGACAAGCTCATTTTGGTTCAACTTCAGCAACTGTGCATTGCATTGCCATGTAATGTAATGTAATGCAATGCTATCTATCTAGCTCTCCCTCTATACTTCCTTTTGGATAAACAGACATATTAGGCAAGCATTTTGGAGCTTTCACCTAAATAACTACAGGTGGTGAGATAAGCTGCACAATATAATTGACCTTTCAGTATATTGTTGCACACACACCATCTATTTAGCAAATGCCCTTGTTATCAACAGCAGCCTTTTAAACTCACCTGAGCTAACAGGTATGTGAGCTGGTTACTCTGCTGCGCTTAAAATTTCTTTTTTGGTTTGCTACAATGCCTTTTCTGAAACGTTGTCTCCCTCTGCTGGAACACTGACTTCTTTCATTTAATGCCTGCAGACTATAAAAGAGAAACCAACCCAAAAAGTTTGGTTGATTAGTCTGTGGCATTCTTTTAAACTGTTGCTTATGGCGGTCTCTGTGAGCTTCTCAGTGACATTCAGCCATCCAGGTATCCCGCCTGCAGTAGACGGAATGTGGCAATGGAACGCTGGCTGCGCGTGTCATAATAGGCTCTGAGCCTTTATATACCTGCGCACAGCAGCAGCCACCTTCAGTCTGCTGCTGGACAGCCAGCAGCAGCAGCAGCAGGAGAGGTAATTAATCAGCAACCCTCCTGCTAAGGGTAGACAGCTGCTCGTTCCACCCCCCCCCCCCCCCGCCTTAATTGGTTCTCCTCCCTTCCAACGGTGTTGAGGCGGGTGGGAACAGCCGGGGGTTGAGGGTACTGTGCTAAAAGAGGTGGAGTTATGCAGATCTAAAACGCGTGGATTGCAGCAGCAGCAAGCCGAAAAGTGCAGGCATGTGAGGGATCTAGAGGTTGACAGCATGTCTTCTTAACGGGAGTCCAGGTGGCCATCTCCACAAATGGACTTTTCAGAATCCTTGGGTGGCACCGTAGTCGTAAACCAATTCTGGTTATCGCTTCTCGGCCTTTTGGCTAAGATCAAGTGTAGTATCTGTTCTTATCAGTTTAATATCTGATACGTCCCCTATCTGGGGACCATATATTAAATGGATTTTTAGAACAGGGAGATGGAAAAAGAGCTTGCTCTGTCCACTCCACGCATTGACCTGGTATTGCAGTATCTCCAGGACCGGTGCACCCCTTCTTTAATGCAGTTTCTAAAATCAGAAAGAATTGAATTCAATGCTTTTTGTTCATTTTGCTTGTTTGTCGGATTTTGGGATGGACTCTTTGGCTTTGCTTTTCTTCTCCTCATTGGATTTTTCATGTTAAAAGTTGCAGAAGCCAGATGACAAGCTCATTTTGGTTCAACTTCAGCAACTGTGCATTGCATTTCCATGTAATGTAATGTAATGCAATGCTATCTATCTAGCTCTCCCTCTATACTTCCTTTTGGATAAACAGACATATTAGGCAAGCATTTTGGAGCTTTCACCTAAATAACTACAGGTGGTGAGATAAGCTGCACAATATAATTGACCTTTCAGTATATTGTTGCACACACACCATCTATTTAGCAAATGCCCTTGTTATCAACAGCAGCCTTTTAAACTCACCTGAGCTAACAGGTATGTGAGCTGGTTACTCTGCTGAGCTTAAAATTTCTTTTTTGGTTTGCTACAATGCCTTTTCTGAAACGTTGTCTCCCTCTGCTGGAACACTGACTTCTTTCATTTAATGCCTGCAGACTATAAAAGAGAAACCAACCCAAAAAGTTTGGTTGATTAGTCTGTGGCATTCTTTTAAACTGTTGCTTATGGCGGTCTCTGTGAGCTTCTCAGTGACATTCAGCCATCCAGGTATCCCGCCTGCAGTAGACGGAATGTGGCAATGGAACGCTGGCTGCGCGTGTCATAATAGGCTCTGAGCCTTTATATACCTGCGCACAGCAGCAGCCACCTTCAGTCTGCTGCTGGACAGCCAGCAGCAGCAGCAGCAGGAGAGGTAATTAATCAGCAACCCTCCTGCTAAGGGTAGACAGCTGCTCGTTCCACCCCCCCCCCCCGCCTTAATTGGTTCTCCTCCCTTCCAACGGTGTTGAGGCGGGTGGGAACAGCCGGGGGTTGAGGGTACTGTGCTAAAAGAGGTGGAGTTATGCAGATCTAAAACGCGTGGATTGCAGCAGCAGCAAGCCGAAAAGTGCAGGCATGTGAGGGATCTAGAGGTTGACAGCATGTCTTCTTAACGGGAGTCCAGGTGGCCATCTCCACAAATGGACTTTTCAGAATCCTTGGGTGGCACCGTAGTCGGAAACCAATTCTGGTTATCGCTTCTCGGCCTTTTGGCTAAGATCAAGTGTAGTATCTGTTCTTATCAGTTTAATATCTGATACGTCCCCTATCTGGGGACCATATATTAAATGGATTTTTAGAACAGGGAGATGGAAAAAGAGCTTGCTCTGTCCACTCCACGCATTGACCTGGTATTGCAGTATCTCCAGGACCGGTGCACCCCTTCTTTAATGCAGTTTCTAAAATCAGAAAGAATTGAATTCAATGCTTTTTGTTCATTTTGCTTGTTTGTCGGATTTTGGGATGGACTCTTTGGCTTTGCTTTTCTTCTCCTCATTGGATTTTTCATGTTAAAAGTTGCAGAAGCCAGATGACAAGCTCATTTTGGTTCAACTTCAGCAACTGTGCATTGCATTGCCATGTAATGTAATGTAATGCAATGCTATCTATCTAGCTCTCCCTCTATACTTCCTTTTGGATAAACAGACATATTAGGCAAGCATTTTGGAGCTTTCACCTAAATAACTACAGGTGGTGAGATAAGCTGCACAATATAATTGACCTTTCAGTATATTGTTGCACACACACCATCTATTTAGCAAATGCCCTTGTTATCAACAGCAGCCTTTTAAACTCACCTGAGCTAACAGGTATGTGAGCTGGTTACTCTGCTGCGCTTAAAATTTCTTTTTTGGTTTGCTACAATGCCTTTTCTGAAACGTTGTCTCCCTCTGCTGGAACACTCTCTTCTTTCATTTAATGCCTGCAGACTATAAAAGAGAAACCAACCCAAAAAGTTTGGTTGATTAGTCTGTGGCATTCTTTTAAACTGTTGCTTATGGCGGTCTCTGTGAGCTTCTCAGTGACATTCAGCCATCCAGGTATCCCGCCTGCAGTAGACGGAATGTGGCAATGGAACGCTGGCTGCGCGTGTCATAATAGGCTCTGAGCCTTTATATACCTGCGCACAGCAGCAGCCACCTTCAGTCTGCTGCTGGACAGCCAGCAGCAGCAGCAGCAGGAGAGGTAATTAATCAGCAACCCTCCTGCTAAGGGTAGACAGCTGCTCGTTCCACCCCCCCCCCCCGCCTTAATTGGTTCTCCTCCCTTCCAACGGTGTTGAGGCGGGTGGGAACAGCGGGGGGTTGAGGGTACTGTGCTAAAAGAGGTGGAGTTATGCAGATCTAAAACGCGTGGATTGCAGCAGCAGCAAGCCGAAAAGTGCAGGCATGTGAGGGATCTAGAGGTTGACAGCATGTCTTCTTAACGGGAGTCCAGGTGGCCATCTCCACAAATGGACTTTTCAGAATCCTTGGGTGGCACCGTAGTTGGAAACCAATTCTGGTTATCGCTTCTCGGCCTTTTGGCTAAGATCAAGTGTAGTATCTGTTCTTATCAGTTTAATATCTGATACGTCCCCTATCTGGGGACCATATATTAAATGGATTTTTAGAACAGGGAGATGGAAAAAGAGCTTGCTCTGTCCACTCCACGCATTGACCTGGTATTGCAGTATCTCCAGGACCGGTGCACCCCTTCTTTAATGCAGTTTCTAAAATCAGAAAGAATTGAATTCAATGCTTTTTGTTCATTTTGCTTGTTTGTCGGATTTTGGGATGGACTCTTTGGCTTTGCTTTTCTTCTCCTCATTGGATTTTTCATGTTAAAAGTTGCAGAAGCCAGATGACAAGCTCATTTTGGTTCAACTTCAGCAACTGTGCATTGCATTGCCATGTAATGTAATGTAATGCAATGCTATCTATCTAGCTCTCCCTCTATACTTCCTTTTGGATAAACAGACATATTAGGCAAGCATTTTGGAGCTTTCACCTAAATAACTACAGGTGGTGAGATAAGCTGCACAATATAATTGGCCTTTCAGTATATTGTTGCACACACACCATCTATTTAGCAAATGCCCTTGTTATCAACAGCAGCCTTTTAAACTCACCTGAGCTAACAGGTATGTGAGCTGGTTACTCTGCTGCGCTTAAAATTTCTTTTTTGGTTTGCTACAATGCCTTTTCTGAAACGTTGTCTCCCTCTGCTGGAACACTGACTTCTTTCATTTAATGCCTGCAGACTATAAAAGAGAAACCAACCCAAAAAGTTTGGTTGATTAGTCTGTGGCATTCTTTTAAACTGTTGCTTATGGCGGTCTCTGTGAGCTTCTCAGTGACATTCAGCCATCCAGGTATCCCGCCTGCAGTAGACGGAATGTGGCAATGGAATGCTGGCTGCGCGTGTCATAATAGGCTCTGAGCCTTTATATACCTGCGCACAGCAGCAGCCACCTTCAGTCTGCTGCTGGACAGCCAGCAGCAGCAGCAGCAGGAGAGGTAATTAATCAGCAACCCTCCTGCTAAGGGTAGACAGCTGCTCGTTCCACACCCCCCCCGCCTTAATTGGTTCTCCTCCCTTCCAACGGTGTTGAGGCGGGTGGGAACAGCCGGGGGTTGAGGGTACTGTGCTAAAAGAGGTGGAGTTATGCAGATCTAAAACGCGTGGATTGCAGCAGCAGCAAGCCGAAAAGTGCAGGCATGTGAGGGATCTAGAGGTTGACAGCATGTCTTCTTAACGGGAGTCCAGGTGGCCATCTCCACAAATGGACTTTTCAGAATCCTTGGGTGGCACCGTAGTCGGAAACCAATTCTGGTTATCGCTTTTCGGCCTTTTGGCTAAGATCAAGTGTATTATCTGTTCTTATCAGTTTAATATCTGATACGTCCCCTATCTGGGGACCATATATTAAATGGATTTTTAGAACAGGGAGATGGAAAAAGAGCTTGCTCTGTCCACTCCACGCATTGACCTGGTATTGCAGTATCTCCAGGACCGGTGCACCCCTTCTTTAATGCAGTTTCTAAAATCAGAAAGAATTGAATTCAATGCTTTTTGTTCATTTTGCTTGTTTGTCGGATTTTGGGATGGACTCTTTGGCTTTGCTTTTCTTCTCCTCATTGGATTTTTCATGTTAAAAGTTGCAGAAGCCAGATGACAAGCTCATTTTGGTTCAACTTCAGCAACTGTGCATTGCATTGCCATGTAATGTAATGTAATGCAATGCTATCTATCTAGCTCTCCCTCTATACTTCCTTTTGGATAAACAGACATATTAGGCAAGCATTTTGGAGCTTTCACCTAAATAACTACAGGTGGTGAGATAAGCTGCACAATATAATTGACCTTTCAGTATATTGTTGCACACACACCATCTATTTAGCAAATGCCCTTGTTATCAACAGCAGCCTTTTAAACTCACCTGAGCTAACAGGTATGTGAGCTGGTTACTCTGCTGCGCTTAAAATTTCTTTTTTGGTTTGCTACAATGCCTTTTCTGAAACGTTGTCTCCCTCTGCTGGAACACTGACTTCTTTCATTTAATGCCTGCAGACTATAAAAGAGAAACCAACCCAAAAAGTTTGGTTGATTAGTCTGTGGCATTCTTTTAAACTGTTGCTTATGGCGGTCTCTGTGAGCTTCTCAGTGACATTCAGCCATCCAGGTATCCCGCCTGCAGTAGACGGAATGTGGCAATGGAACGCTGGCTGCGCGTGTCATAATAGGCTCTGAGCCTTTATATACCTGCGCACAGCAGCAGCCACCTTCAGTCTGCTGCTGGACAGCCAGCAGCAGCAGCAGCAGGAGAGGTAATTAATCAGCAACCCTCCTGCTAAGGGTAGACAGCTGCTCGTTCCACCCCCCCCCCACCCCCCGCCTTAATTGGTTCTTCTCCCTTCCAACGGTGTTGAGGCGGGTGGGAACAGCCGGGGGTTGAGGGTACTGTGCTAAAAGAGGTGGAGTTATGCAGATCTAAAACGCGTGGATTGCAGCAGCAGCAAGCCGAAAAGTGCAGGCATGTGAGGGATCTAGAGGTTGACAGCATGTCTTCTTAACGGGAGTCCAGGTGGCCATCTCCACAAATGGACTTTTCAGAATCCTTGGGTGGCACCGTAGTCGGAAACCAATTCTGGTTATCGCTTCTCTGCCTTTTGGCTAAGATCAAGTGTAGTATCTGTTCTTATCAGTTTAATATCTGATACGTCCCCTATCTGGGGACCATATATTAAATGGATTTTTAGAACAGGGAGATGGAAAAAGAGCTTGCTCTGTCCACTCCACGCATTGACCTGGTATTGCAGTATCTCCAGGACCGGTGCACCCCTTCTTTAATGCAGTTTCTAAAATCAGAAAGAATTGAATTCAATGCTTTTTGTTCATTTTGCTTGTTTGTCGGATTTTGGGATGGACTCTTTGGCTTTGCTTTTCTTCTCCTCATTGGATTTTTCATGTTAAAAGTTGCAGAAGCCAGATGACAAGCTCATTTTGGTTCAACTTCAGCAACTGTGCATTGCATTGCCATGTAATGTAATGTAATGCAATGCTATCTATCTAGCTCTCCCTCTATACTTCCTTTTGGATAAACAGACATATTAGGCAAGCATTTTGGAGCTTTCACCTAAATAACTACAGGTGGTGAGATAAGCTGCACAATATAATTGACCTTTCAGTATATTGTTGCACACACACCATCTATTTAGCAAATTCCCTTGTTATCAACAGCAGCCTTTTAAACTCACCTGAGCTAACAGGTATGTGAGCTGGTTACTCTGCTGAGCTTAAAATTTCTTTTTTGGTTTGCTACAATGCCTTTTCTGAAACGTTGTCTCCCTCTGCTGGAACACTGACTTCTTTCATTTAATGCCTGCAGACTATAAAAGAGAAACCAACCCAAAAAGTTTGGTTGATTAGTCTGTGGCATTCTTTTAAACTGTTGCTTATGGCGGTCTCTGTGAGCTTCTCAGTGACATTCAGCCATCCAGGTATCCCGCCTGCAGTAGACGGAATGTGGCAATGGAACGCTGGCTGCGCGTGTCATAATAGGCTCTGAGCCTTTATATACCTGCGCACAGCAGCAGCCACCTTCAGTCTGCTGCTGGACAGCCAGTAGCAGCAGCAGCAGGAGAGGTAATTAATCAGCAACCCTCCTGCTAAGGGTAGACAGCTGCTCGTTCCACCCCCCCCCCCGCCTTAATTGGTTCTCCTCCCTTCCAACGGTGTTGAGGCGGGTGGGAACAGCCGGGGGTTGGGGGTACTGTGCTAAAAGAGGTGGAGTTATGCAGATCTAAAACGCGTGGATTGCAGCAGCAGCAAGCCGAAAAGTGCAGGCATGTGAGGGATCTAGAGGTTGACAGCATGTCTTCCTAACGGGAGTCCAGGTGGCCATCTCCACAAATGGACTTTTCAGAATCCTTGGGTGGCACCGTAGTCGGAAACCAATTCTGGTTATCGCTTCTCGGCCTTTTGGCTAAGATCAAGTGTAGTATCTGTTCTTATCAGTTTAATATCTGATACGTCCCCTATCTGGGGACCATATATTAAATGGATTTTTAGAACAGGGAGATGGAAAAAGAGCTTGCTCTGTCCACTCCACGCATTGACCTGGTATTGCAGTATCTCCAGGACCGGTGCACCCCTTCTTTAATGCAGTTTCTAAAATCAGAAAGAATTGAATTCAATGCTTTTTGTTCATTTTGCTTGTTTGTCGGATTTTGGGATGGACTCTTTGGCTTTGCTTTTCTTCTCCTCATTGGATTTTTCATGTTAAAAGTTGCAGAAGCCAGATGACAAGCTCATTTTGGTTCAACTTCAGCAACTGTGCATTGCATTGCCATGTAATGTAATGTAATGCAATGCTATCTATCTAGCTCTCCCTCTATACTTCCTTTTGGATAAACAGACATATTAGGCAAGCATTTTGGAGCTTTCACCTAAATAACTACAGGTGGTGAGATAAGCTGCACAATATAATTGACCTTTCAGTATATTGTTGCACACACACCATCTATTTAGCAAATGCCCTTGTTATCATCAGCAGCCTTTTAAACTCACCTGAGCTAACAGGTATGTGAGCTGGTTACTCTGCTGCGCTTAAAATTTCTTTTTTGGTTTGCTACAATGCCTTTTCTGAAACGTTGTCTCCCTCTGCTGGAACACTGACTTCTTTCATTTAATGCCTGCAGACTATAAAAGAGAAACCAACCCAAAAAGTTTGGTTGATTAGTCTGTGGCATTCTTTTAAACTGTTGCTTATGGCGGTCTCTGTGAGCTTCTCAGTGACATTCAGCCATCCAGGTATCCCGCCTGCAGTAGACGGAATGTGGCAATGGAACGCTGGCTGCGCGTGTCATAATAGGCTCTGAGCCTTTATATACCTGCGCACAGCAGCAGCCACCTTCAGTCTGCTGCTGGACAGCCAGCAGCAGCAGCAGCAGGAGAGGTAATTAATCAGCAACCCTCCTGCTAAGGGTAGACAGCTGCTCGTTCCACCCCCCCCCCCCCCGCCTTAATTGGTTCTCCTCCCTTCCAACGGTGTTGAGGCGGGTGGGAACAGCCGGGGGTTGAGGGTACTGTGCTAAAAGAGGTGGAGTTATGCAGATCTAAAACGCGTGGATTGCAGCAGCAGCAAGCCGAAAAGTGCAGGCATGTGAGGGATCTAGAGGTTGACAGCATGTCTTCTTAACGGGAGTCCAGGTGGCCATCTCCACAAATGGACTTTTCAGAATCCTTGGGTGGCACCGTAGTTGGAAACCAATTCTGGTTATCGCTTCTCGGCCTTTTGGCTAAGATCAAGTGTAGTATCTGTTCTTATCAGTTTAATATCTGATACGTCCCCTATCTGGGGACCATATATTAAATGGATTTTTAGAACAGGGAGATGGAAAAAGAGCTTGCTCTGTCCACTCAACGCATTGACCTGGTATTGCAGTATCTCCAGGACCGGTGCACCCCTTCTTTAATGCAGTTTCTAAAATCAGAAAGAATTGAATTCAATGCTTTTTGTTCATTTTGCTTGTTTGTCGGATTTTGGGATGGACTCTTTGGCTTTGCTTTTCTTCTCCTCATTGGATTTTTCATGTTAAAAGTTGCAGAAGCCAGATGACAAGCTCATTTTGGTTCAACTTCAGCAACTGTGCATTGCATTGCCATGTAATGTAATGTAATGCAATGCTATCTATCTAGCTCTCCCTCTATACTTCCTTTTGGATAAACAGACATATTAGGCAAGCATTTTGGAGCTTTCACCTAAATAACTACAGGTGGTGAGATAAGCTGCACAATATAATTGGCCTTTCAGTATATTGTTGCACACACACCATCTATTTAGCAAATGCCCTTGTTATCAACAGCAGCCTTTTTAACTCACCTGAGCTAACAGGTATGTGAGCTGGTTACTCTGCTGCGCTTAAAATTTCTTTTTTGGTTTGCTACAATGCCTTTTCTGAAACGTTGTCTCCCTCTGCTGGAACACTGACTTCTTTCATTTAATGCCTGCAGACTATAAAAGAGAAACCAACCCAAAAAGTTTGGTTGATTAGTCTGTGGCATTCTTTTAAACTGTTGCTTATGGCGGTCTCTGTGAGCTTCTCAGTGACATTCAGCCATCCAGGTATCCCGCCTGCAGTAGACGGAATGTGGCAATGGAATGCTGGCTGCGCGTGTCATAATAGGCTCTGAGCCTTTATATACCTGCGCACAGCAGCAGCCACCTTCAGTCTGCTGCTGGACAGCCAGCAGCAGCAGGAGAGGTAATTAATCAGCAACCCTCCTGCTAAGGGTAGACAGCTGCTCGTTCCACCCCCCCCCCCCGCCTTAATTGGTTCTCCTCCCTTCCAACGGTGTTGAGGCGGGTGGGAACAGCCGGGGGTTGAGGGTACTGTGCTAAAAGAGGTGGAGTTATGCAGATCTAAAACGCGTGGATTGCAGCAGCAGCAAGCCGAAAAGTGCAGGCATGTGAGGGATCTAGAGGTTGACAGCATGTCTTCTTAACGGGAGTCCAGGTGGCCATCTCCACAAATGGACTTTTCAGAATCCTTGGGTGGCACCGTAGTCGGAAACCAATTCTGGTTATCGCTTCTCGGCCTTTTGGCTAAGATCAAGTGTAGTATCTGTTCTTATCAGTTTAATATCTGATACGTACCCTATCTGGGGACCATATATTAAATGGATTTTTAGAACAGGGAGATGGAAAAAGAGCTTGCTCTGTCCACTCCACGCATTGACCTGGTATTGCAGTATCTCCAGGACCGGTGCACCCCTTCTTTAATGCAGTTTCTAAAATCAGAAAGAATTGAATTCAATGCTTTTTGTTCATTTTGCTTGTTTGTCGGATTTTGGGATGGACTCTTTGGCTTTGCTTTTCTTCTCCTCATTGGATTTTTCATGTTAAAAGTTGCAGAAGCCAGATGACAAGCTCATTTTGGTTCAACTTCAGCAACTGTGCATTGCATTGCCATGTAATGTAATGTAATGCAATGCTATCTATCTAGCTCTCCCTCTATACTTCCTTTTGGATAAACAGACATATTAGGCAAGCATTTTGGAGCTTTCACCTAAATAACTACAGGTGGTGAGATAAGCTGCACAATATAATTCACCTTTCAGTATATTGTTGCACACACACCATCTATTTAGCAAATGCCCTTGTTATCAACAGCAGCCTTTTAAACTCACCTGAGCTAACAGGTATGTGAGCTGGTTACTCTGCTGCGCTTAAAATTTCTTTTTTGGTTTGCTACAATGCCTTTTCTGAAACGTTGTCTCCCTCTGCTGGAACACTCTCTTCTTTCATTTAATGCCTGCAGACTATAAAAGAGAAACCAACCCAAAAAGTTTGGTTGATTAGTCTGTGGCATTCTTTTAAACTGTTGCTTATGGCGGTCTCTGTGAGCTTCTCAGTGACATTCAGCCATCCAGGTATCCCGCCTGCAGTAGACGGAATGTGGCAATGGAACGCTGGCTGCGCGTGTCATAATAGGCTCTGAGCCTTTATATACCTGCGCACAGCAGCAGCCACCTTCAGTCTGCTGCTGGACAGCCAGCAGCAGCAGCAGCAGGAGAGGTAATTAATCAGCAACCCTCCTGCTAAGGGTAGACAGCTGCTCGTTCCACCCCCCCCCCCCCGCCTTAATTGGTTCTCCTCCCTTCCAACGGTGTTGAGGCGGGTGGGAACAGCCGGGGGTTGAGGGTACTGTGCTAAAAGAGGTGGAGTTATGCAGATCTAAAACGCGTGGATTGCAGCAGCAGCAAGCCGAAAAGTGCAGGCATGTGAGGGATCTAGAGGTTGACAGCATGTCTTCTTAACGGGAGTCCAGGTGGCCATCTCCACAAATGGACTTTTCAGAATCCTTGGGTGGCACCGTAGTTGGAAACCAATTCTGGTTATCGCTTCTCGGCCTTTTGGCTAAGATCAAGTGTAGTATCTGTTCTTATCAGTTTAATATCTGATACGTCCCCTATCTGGGGACCATATATTAAATGGATTTTTAGAACAGGGAGATGGAAAAAGAGCTTGCTCTGTCCACTCCACGCATTGACCTGGTATTGCAGTATCTCCAGGACCGGTGCACCCCTTCTTTAATGCAGTTTCTAAAATCAGAAAGAATTGAATTCAATGCTTTTTGTTCATTTTGCTTGTTTGTCGGATTTTGGGATGGACTCTTTGGCTTTGCTTTTCTTCTCCTCATTGGATTTTTCATGTTAAAAGTTGCAGAAGCCAGATGACAAGCTCATTTTGGTTCAACTTCAGCAACTGTGCATTGCATTGCCATGTAATGTAATGTAATGCAATGCTATCTATCTAGCTCTCCCTCTATACTTCCTTTTGGATAAACAGACATATTAGGCAAGCATTTTGGAGCTTTCACCTAAATAACTACAGGTGGTGAGATAAGCTGCACAATATAATTGACCTTTCAGTATATTGTTGCACACACACCATCTATTTAGCAAATGCCCTTGTTATCAACAGCAGCCTTTTAAACTCACCTGAGCTAACAGGTATGTGAGCTGGTTACTCTGCTGCGCTTAAAATTTCTTTTTTGGTTTGCTACAATGCCTTTTCTGAAACGTTGTCTCCCTCTGCTGGAACACTGACTTCTTTCATTTAATGCCTGCAGACTATAAAAGAGAAACCAACCCAAAAAGTTTGGTTGATTAGTCTGTGGCATTCTTTTAAACTGTTGCTTATGGCGGTCTCTGTGAGCTTCTCAGTGACATTCAGCCATCCAGGTATCCCGCCTGCAGTAGACGGAATGTGGCAATGGAACGCTGGCTGCGCGTGTCATAATAGGCTCTGAGCCTTTATATACCTGCGCACAGCAGCAGCCACCTTCAGTCTGCTGCTGGACAGCCAGCAGCAGCAGGAGAGGTAATTAATCAGCAACCCTCCTGCTAAGGGTAGACAGCTGCTCGTTCCACCCCCCCCCCGCCTTAATTGGTTCTCCTCCCTTCCAACGGTGTTGAGGCGGGTGGGAACAGCCGGGGGTTGAGGGTACTGTGCTAAAAGAGGTGGAGTTATGCAGATCTAAAACGCGTGGATTGCAGCAGCAGCAAGCCGAAAAGTGCAGGCATGTGAGGGATCTAGAGGTTGACAGCATGTCTTCTTAACGGGAGTCCAGGTGGCCATCTCCACAAATGGACTTTTCAGAATCCTTGGGTGGCACCGTAGTCGGAAACCAATTCTGGTTATCGCTTCTCGGCCTTTTGGCTAAGATCAAGTGTAGTATCTGTTCTTATCAGTTTAATATCTGATACGTACCCTATCTGGGGACCATATATTAAATGGATTTTTAGAACAGGGAGATGGAAAAAGAGCTTGCTCTGTCCACTCCACGCATTGACCTGGTATTGCAGTATCTCCAGGACCGGTGCACCCCTTCTTTAATGCAGTTTCTAAAATCAGAAAGAATTGAATTCAATGCTTTTTGTTCATTTTGCTTGTTTGTCGGATTTTGGGATGGACTCTTTGGCTTTGCTTTTCTTCTCCTCATTGGATTTTTCATGTTAAAAGTTGCAGAAGCCAGATGACAAGCTCATTTTGGTTCAACTTCAGCAACTGTGCATTGCATTGCCATGTAATGTAATGTAATGCAATGCTATCTATCTAGCTCTCCCTCTATACTTCCTTTTGGATAAACAGACATATTAGGCAAGCATTTTGGAGCTTTCACCTAAATAACTACAGGTGGTGAGATAAGCTGCACAATATAATTGACCTTTCAGTATATTGTTGCACACACACCATCTATTTAGCAAATGCCCTTGTTATCAACAGCAGCCTTTTAAACTCACCTGAGCTAACAGGTATGTGAGCTGGTTACTCTGCTGCGCTTAAAATTTCTTTTTTGGTTTGCTACAATGCCTTTTCTGAAACGTTGTCTCCCTCTGCTGGAACACTGACTTCTTTCATTTAATGCCTGCAGACTATAAAAGAGAAACCAACCCAAAAAGTTTGGTTGATTAGTCTGTGGCATTCTTTTAAACTGTTGCTTATGGCGGTCTCTGTGAGCTTCTCAGTGACATTCAGCCATCCAGGTATCCCGCCTGCAGTAGACGGAATGTGGCAATGGAACGCTGGCTGCGCGTGTCATAATAGGCTCTGAGCCTTTATATACCTGTGCACAGCAGCAGCCACCTTCAGTCTGCTGCTGGACAGCCAGCAGCAGCAGCAGCAGGAGAGGTAATTAATCAGCAACCCTCCTGCTATGGGTAGACAGCTGCTCGTTCCACCCCCCCCCCCCGCCTTAATTGGTTCTCCTCCCTTCCAACGGTGTTGAGGCGGGTGGGAACAGCCGGGGGTTGAGGGTACTGTGCTAAAAGAGGTGGAGTTATGCAGATCTAAAACGCGTGGATTGCAGCAGCAGCAAGCCGAAAAGTGCAGGCATGTGAGGGATCTAGAGGTTGACAGCATGTCTTCTTAACGGGAGTCCAGGTGGCCATCTCCACAAATGGACTTTTCAGAATCCTTGGGTGGCACCGTAGTCGGAAACCAATTCTGGTTATCGCTTCTCGGCCTTTTGGCTAAGATCAAGTGTAGTATCTGTTCTTATCAGTTTAATATCTGATACGTCCCCTATCTGGGGACCATATATTAAATGGATTTTTAGAACAGGGAGATGGAAAAAGAGCTTGCTCTGTCCACTCCACGCATTGACCTGGTATTGCAGTATCTCCAGGACCGGTGCACCCCTTCTTTAATGCAGTTTCTAAAATCAGAAAGAATTGAATTCAATGCTTTTTGTTCATTTTGCTTGTTTGTCGGATTTTGGGATGGACTCTTTGGCTTTGCTTTTCTTCTCCTCATTGGATTTTTCATGTTAAAAGTTGCAGAAGCCAGATGACAAGCTCATTTTGGTTCAACTTCAGCAACTGTGCATTGCATTGCCATGTAATGTAATGTAATGCAATGCTATCTATCTAGCTCTCCCTCTATACTTCCTTTTGGATAAACAGACATATTAGGCAAGCATTTTGGAGCTTTCACCTAAATAACTACAGGTGGTGAGATAAGCTGCACAATATAATTGACCTTTCAGTATATTGTTGCACACACACCATCTATTTAGCAAATGCCCTTGTTATCAACAGCAGCCTTTTAAACTCACCTGAGCTAACAGGTATGTGAGCTGGTTACTCTGCTGCGCTTAAAATTTCTTTTTTGGTTTGCTACAATGCCTTTTCTGAAACGTTGTCTCCCTCTGCTGGAACACTGACTTCTTTCATTTAATGCCTGCAGACTATAAAAGAGAAACCAACCCAAAAAGTTTGGTTGATTAGTCTGTGGCATTCTTTTAAACTGTTGCTTATGGCGGTCTCTGTGAGCTTCTCAGTGACATTCAGCCATCCAGGTATCCCGCCTGCAGTAGACGGAATGTGGCAATGGAACGCTGGCTGCGCGTGTCATAATAGGCTCTGAGCCTTTATATACCTGTGCACAGCAGCAGCCACCTTCAGTCTGCTGCTGGACAGCCAGCAGCAGCAGCAGCAGGAGAGGTAATTAATCAGCAACCCTCCTGCTATGGGTAGACAGCTGCTCGTTCCACCCCCCCCCCCGCCTTAATTGGTTCTCCTCCCTTCCAACGGTGTTGAGGCGGGTGGGAACAGCCGGGGGTTGAGGGTACTGTGCTAAAAGAGGTGGAGTTATGCAGATCTAAAACGCGTGGATTGCAGCAGCAGCAAGCCGAAAAGTGCAGGCATGTGAGGGATCTAGAGGTTGACAGCATGTCTTCTTAACGGGAGTCCAGGTGGCCATCTCCACAAATGGACTTTTCAGAATCCTTGGGTGGCACCGTAGTCGGAAACCAATTCTGGTTATCGCTTCTCGGCCTTTTGGCTAAGATCAAGTGTAGTATCTGTTCTTATCAGTTTAATATCTGATACGTCCCCTATCTGGGGACCATATATTAAATGGATTTTTAGAACAGGGAGATGGAAAAAGAGCTTGCTCTGTCCACTCCACGCATTGACCTGGTATTGCAGTATCTCCAGGACCGGTGCACCCCTTCTTTAATGCAGTTTCTAAAATCAGAAAGAATTGAATTCAATGCTTTTTGTTCATTTTGCTTGTTTGTCGGATTTTGGGATGGACTCTTTGGCTTTGCTTTTCTTCTCCTCATTGGATTTTTCATGTTAAAAGTTGCAGAAGCCAGATGACAAGCTCATTTTGGTTCAACTTCAGCAACTGTGCATTGCATTGCCATGTAATGTAATGTAATGCAATGCTATCTATCTAGCTCTCCCTCTATACTTCCTTTTGGATAAACAGACATATTAGGCAAGCATTTTGGAGCTTTCACCTAAATAACTACAGGTGGTGAGATAAGCTGCACAATATAATTGACCTTTCAGTATATTGTTGCACACACACCATCTATTTAGCAAATGCCCTTGTTATCAACAGCAGCCTTTTAAACTCACCTGAGCTAACAGGTATGTGAGCTGGTTACTCTGCTGCGCTTAAAATTTCTTTTTTGGTTTGCTACAATGCCTTTTCTGAAACGTTGTCTCCCTCTGCTGGAACACTGACTTCTTTCATTTAATGCCTGCAGACTATAAAAGAGAAACCAGCCCAAAAAGTTTGGTTGATTAGTCTGTGGCATTCTTTTAAACTGTTGCTTATGGCGGTCTCTGTGAGCTTCTCAGTGACATTCAGCCATCCAGGTATCCCGCCTGCAGTAGACGGAATGTGGCAATGGAACGCTGGCTGCGCGTGTCATAATAGGCTCTGAGCCTTTATATACCTGCGCACAGCAGCAGCCACCTTCAGTCTGCTGCTGGACAGCCAGCAGCAGCAGCAGCAGGAGAGGTAATTAATCAGCAACCCTCCTGCTAAGGGTAGACAGCTGCTCGTTCCACCCCCCCCCCGCCTTAATTGGTTCTCCTCCCTTCCAACGGTGTTGAGGCGGGTGGGAACAGCCGGGGGTTGAGGGTACTGTGCTAAAAGAGGTGGAGTTATGCAGATCTAAAACGCGTGGATTGCAGCAGCAGCAAGCCGAAAAGTGCAGGCATGTGAGGGATCTAGAGGTTGACAGCATGTCTTCTTAACGGGAGTCCAGGTGGCCATCTCCACAAATGGACTTTTCAGAATCCTTGGGTGGCACCGTAGTCGGAAACCAATTCTGGTTATCGCTTCTCGGCCTTTTGGCTAAGATCAAGTGTAGTATCTGTTCTTATCAGTTTAATATCTGATACGTCCCCTATCTGCGGACCATATATTAAATGGATTTTTAGAACAGGGAGATGGAAAAAGAGCTTGCTCTGTCCACTCCACGCATTGACCTGGTATTGCAGTATCTCCAGGACCGGTGCACCCCTTCTTTAATGCAGTTTCTAAAATCAGAAAGAATTGAATTCAATGCTTTTTGTTCATTTTGCTTGTTTGTCGGATTTTGGGATGGACTCTTTGGCTTTGCTTTTCTTCTCCTCATTGGATTTTTCATGTTAAAAGTTGCAGAAGCCAGATGACAAGCTCATTTTGGTTCAACTTCAGCAACTGTGCATTGCATTGCCATGTAATGTAATGTAATGCAATGCTATCTATCTAGCTCTCCCTCTATACTTCCTTTTGGATAAACAGACATATTAGGCAAGCATTTTGGAGCTTTCACCTAAATAACTACAGGTGGTGAGATAAGCTGCACAATATAATTGACCTTTCAGTATATTGTTGCACACACACCATCTATTTAGCAAATGCCCTTGTTATCAACAGCAGCCTTTTAAACTCACCTGAGCTAACAGGTATGTGAGCTGGTTACTCTGCTGCGCTTAAAATTTCTTTTTTGGTTTGCTACAATGCCTTTTCTGAAACGTTGTCTCCCTCTGCTGGAACACTGACTTCTTTCATTTAATGCCTGCAGACTATAAAAGAGAAACCAACCCAAAAAGTTTGGTTGATTAGTCTGTGGCATTCTTTTAAACTGTTGCTTATGGCGGTCTCTGTGAGCTTCTCAGTGACATTCAGCCATCCAGGTATCCCGCCTGCAGTAGACGGAATGTGGCAATGGAACGCTGGCTGCGCGTGTCATAATAGGCTCTGAGCCTTTATATACCTGCGCACAGCAGCAGCCACCTTCAGTCTGCTGCTGGACAGCCAGCAGCAGCAGCAGCAGGAGAGGTAATTAATCAGCAACCCTCCTGCTAAGGGTAGACAGCTGCTCGTTCCACCCCCACCCCCCGCCTTAATTGGTTCTCCTCCCTTCCAACGGTGTTGAGGCGGGTGGGAACAGCCGGGGGTTGAGGGTACTGTGCTAAAAGAGGTGGAGTTATGCAGATCTAAAACGCGTGGATTGCAGCAGCAGCAAGCCGAAAAGTGCAGGCATGTGAGGGATCTAGAGGTTGACAGCATGTCTTCTTAACTAGAGTCCAGGTGGCCATCTCCACAAATGGACTTTTCAGAATCCTTGGGTGGCACCGTAGTCGGAAACCAATTCTGGTTATCGCTTCTCGGCCTTTTTGCTAAGATCAAGTGTAGTATCTTTCGAAAAGGCGGTTTTGGATGTTGGCCGCCCTAGTAGATTGATACATTATGCACACTGGGGTTTAGGCGCTTGTTAGTACGCCAGGTGGCTAATATAGTCATCTGGTGGAAAGCATGGCCCCCCAGGATCGACGCCATTGGGCCGGGGAAGATCGAAAGCCCGAAGTGTGAAGTGCCCCAGGAGTGGTGACCCTGGGGTGCCTTAACTCACTGGGATTGGGAACCCCACTTGAGTTTATGGCACATTTGCACAAGCACTTCAAATTTTCTTTCTTCGCACACACCCTTATTCCGGGCCTTCTGGCCTTAGGATGGGGAATTTTTCAATTCCCGGTCGAAGGTCCGGGCAGTATTATACTGTGAAACCTTCACTATTTATTTAATTTCTTTGTCACTGTGTGTCCACTTATTCACGTGTGTCACGTCCTACTAGGATTTTGTCGGGATGCGGTTCCCTTACGGGTTCCTCTCTTGGCAGGTCTAGGGGGGGAGTGTGTGGCCATCAGGTTCCGCTCCCCCCTGAACCCCCCTGGCTCTCCTCTTTCGGGAGGAGAGCGTTGTTGGCTCCCCTCTTCCGGGAGGGGAGCACAGTCTTTGGCTCCCAGTGCCTTGCTCGGGTGAGAACTCGGGCAGGTGCTGGGGGTAAGATTGGGTCGCCTCTGGCTTCGGCTGGAGGTGGCTTTTTGTCCCTGTTCCTCGCTGTGGCCTTTTGGCTCGGAGGGACGGGGAATGGTTTGGGGGACCCTTCTCCTTTTGGAGAGGGTTTCAAGAAGACCAGCATCCTAGTGCACTTTTTTTGTGGCACTTGTCACTTTTTTAAGCGCACTCGGGTTTTGTACACGAATTCGGGCTTTCGAAAAAAAAAAAAAAAAAATCTGTTCTTATCAGTTTAATATCTGATACGTCCCCTATCTGGGGACCATATATTAAATGGATTTTTAGAACAGGGAGATGGAAAAAGAGCTTGCTCTGTCCACTCCACGCATTGACCTGGTATTGCAGTATCTCCAGGACCGGTGCACCCCTTCTTTAATGCAGTTTCTAAAATCAGAAAGAATTGAATTCAATGCTTTTTGTTCATTTTGCTTGTTTGTCGGATTTTGGGATGGACTCTTTGGCTTTGCTTTTCTTCTCCTCATTGGATTTTTCATGTTAAAAGTTGCAGAAGCCAGATGACAAGCTCATTTTGGTTCAACTTCAGCAACTGTGCATTGCATTGCCATGTAATGTAATGTAATGCAATGCTATCTATCTAGCTCTCCCTCTATACTTCCTTTTGGATAAACAGACATATTAGGCAAGCATTTTGGAGCTTTCACCTAAATAACTACAGGTGGTGAGATAAGCTGCACAATATAATTGACCTTTAAGTATATTGTTGCACACACACCATCTATTTAGCAAATGCCCTTGTTATCAACAGCAGCCTTTTAAACTCACCTGAGCTAACAGGTATGTGAGCTGGTTACTCTGCTGCGCTTAAAATTTCTTTTTTGGTTTGCTACAATGCCTTTTCTGAAACGTTGTCTCCCTCTGCTGGAACACTGACTTCTTTCATTTAATGCCTGCAGACTATAAAAGAGAAACCAACCCAAAAAGTTTGGTTGATTAGTCTGTGGCATTCTTTTAAACTGTTGCTTATGGCGGTCTCTGTGAGCTTCTCAGTGACATTCAGCCATCCAGGTATCCCGCCTGCAGTAGACGGAATGTGGCAATGGAACGCTGGCTGCGCGTGTCATAATAGGCTCTGAGCCTTTATATACCTGCGCACAGCAGCAGCCACCTTCAGTCTGCTGCTGGACAGCCAGCAGCAGCAGCAGCAGGAGAGGTAATTAATCAGCAACCCTCCTGCTAAGGGTAGACAGCTGCTCGTTCCACCCCCCCCCCCCCCGCCTTAATTGGTTCTCCTCCCTTCCAACGGTGTTGAGGCGGGTGGGAACAGCCGGGGGTTGAGGGTACTGTTCTAAAAGAGGTGGAGTTATGCAGATCTAAAACGCGTGGATTGCAGCAGCAGCAAGCCGAAAAGTGCAGGCATGTGAGGGATCTAGAGGTTGACAGCATGTCTTCTTAACGGGAGTCCAGGTGGCCATCTCCACAAATGGACTTTTCAGAATCCTTGGGTGGCACCGTAGTCGGAAACCAATTCTGGTTATCGCTTCTCGGCCTTTTGGCTAAGATCAAGTGTAGTATCTGTTCTTATCAGTTTAATATCTGATACGTCCCCTATCTGGGGACCATATATTAAATGGATTTTTAGAACAGGGAGATGGAAAAAGAGCTTGCTCTGTCCACTCCACGCATTGACCTGGTATTGCAGTATCTCCAGGACCGGTGCACCCCTTCTTTAATGCAGTTTCTAAAATCAGAAAGAATTGAATTCAATGCTTTTTGTTCATTTTGCTTGTTTGTCGGATTTTGGGATGGACTCTTTGGCTTTGCTTTTCTTCTCCTCATTGGATTTTTCATGTTAAAAGTTGCAGAAGCCAGATGACAAGCTCATTTTGGTTCAACTTCAGCAACTGTGCATTGCATTGCCATGTAATGTAATGTAATGCAATGCTATCTATCTAGCTCTCCCTCTATACTTCCTTTTGGATAAACAGACATATTAGGCAAGCATTTTGGAGCTTTCACCTAAATAACTACAGGTGGTGAGATAAGCTGCACAATATAATTGACCTTTCAGTATATTGTTGCACACACACCATCTATTTAGCAAATGCCCTTGTTATCAACAGCAGCCTTTTAAACTCACCTGAGCTAACAGGTATGTGAGCTGGTTACTCTGCTGCGCTTAAAATTTCTTTTTTGGTTTGCTACAATGCCTTTTCTGAAACGTTGTCTCCCTCTGCTGGAACACTGACTTCTTTCATTTAATGCCTGCAGACTATAAAAGAGAAACCAACCCAAAAAGTTTGGTTGATTAGTCTGTGGCATTCTTTTAAACTGTTGCTTATGGCGGTCTCTGTGAGCTTCTCAGTGACATTCAGCCATCCAGGTATCCCGCCTGCAGTAGACGGAATGTGGCAATAGAACGCTGGCTGCGCGTGTCATAATAGGCTCTGAGCCTTTATATACCTGCGCACAGCAGCAGCCACCTTCAGTCTGCTGCTGGACAGCCAGCAGCAGCAGCAGCAGGAGAGGTAATTAATCAGCAACCCTCCTGCTAAGGGTAGACTGCTGCTCGTTCCACCCCCCCCAGCCTTAATTGGTTCTCCTCCCTTCCAACGGTGTTGAGGCGGGTGGGAACAGCCGGGGGTTGAGGGTACTGTGCTAAAAGAGGTGGAGTTATGCAGATCTAAAACGCGTGGATTGCAGCAGCAGCAAGCCGAAAAGTGCAGGCATGTGAGGGATCTAGAGGCTGACAGCATGTCTTCTTAACGGGAGTCCAGGTGGCCATCTCCACAAATGGACTTTTCAGAATCCTTGGGTGGCACCGTAGTCGGAAACCAATTCTGGTTATCGCTTCTCGGCCTTTTGGCTAAGATCAAGTGTAGTATCTGTTCTTATCAGTTTAATATCTGATACGTCCCCTATCTGGGGACCATATATTAAATGGATTTTTAGAACAGGGAGATGGAAAAAGAGCTTGCTCTGTCCACTCCACGCATTGACCTGGTATTGCAGTATCTCCAGGACCGGTGCACCCCTTCTTTAATGCAGTTTCTAAAATCAGAAAGAATTGAATTCAATGCTTTTTGTTCATTTTGCTTGTTTGTCGGATTTTGGGATGGACTCTTTGGCTTTGCTTTTCTTCTCCTCATTGGATTTTTCATGTTAAAAGTTGCAGAAGCCAGATGACAAGCTCATTTTGGTTCAACTTCAGCAACTGTGCATTGCATTGCCATGTAATGTAATGCAATGCTATCTATCTAGCTCTCCCTCTATACTTCCTTTTGGATAAACAGACATATTAGGCAAGCATTTTGGAGCTTTCACCTAAATAACTACAGGTGGTGAGATAAGCTGCACAATATAATTGACCTTTAAGTATATTGTTGCACACACACCATCTATTTAGCAAATGCCCTTGTTATCAACAGCAGCCTTTTAAACTCACCTGAGCTAACAGGTATGTGAGCTGGTTACTCTGCTGCGCTTAAAATTTCTTTTTTGGTTTGCTACAATGCCTTTTCTGAAACGTTGTCTCCCTCTGCTGGAACACTGACTTCTTTCATTTAATGCCTGCAGACTATAAAAGAGAAACCAACCCAAAAAGTTTGGTTGATTAGTCTGTGGCATTCTTTTAAACTGTTGCTTATGGCGGTCTCTGTGAGCTTCTCAGTGACATTCAGCCATCCAGGTATCCCGCCTGCAGTAGACGGAATGTGGCAATGGAACGCTGGCTGCGCGTGTCATAATAGGCTCTGAGCCTTTATATACCTGCGCACAGCAGCAGCCACCTTCAGTCTGCTGCTGGACAGCCAGCAGCAGCAGCAGCAGGAGAGGTAATTAATCAGCAACCCTCCTGCTAAGGGTAGACAGCTGCTCGTTCCACCCCCCCCCCCCGCCTTAATTGGTTCTCCTCCCTTCCAACGGTGTTGAGGCGGGTGGGAACAGCCGGGGGTTGAGGGTACTGTGCTAAAAGAGGTGGAGTTATGCAGATCTAAAACGCGTGGATTGCAGCAGCAGCAAGCCGAAAAGTGCAGGCATGTGAGGGATCTAGAGGTTGACAGCATGTCTTCTTAACGGGAGTCCAGGTGGCCATCTCCACAAATGGACTTTTCAGAATCCTTGGGTGGCACCGTAGTCGGAAACCAATTCTGGTTATCGCTTCTCGGCCTTTTGGCTAAGATCAAGTGTAGTATCTGTTCTTATCAGTTTAATATCTGATACGTCCCCTATCTGGGGACCATATATTAAATGGATTTTTAGAACAGGGAGATGGAAAAAGAGCTTGCTCTGTCCACTCCACGCATTGACCTGGTATTGCAGTATCTCCAGGACCGGTGCACCCCTTCTTTAATGCAGTTTCTAAAATCAGAAAGAATTGAATTCAATGCTTTTTGTTCATTTTGCTTGTTTGTCGGATTTTGGGATGGACTCTTTGGCTTTGCTTTTCTTCTCCTCATTGGATTTTTCATGTTAAAAGTTGCAGAAGCCAGATGACAAGCTCATTTTGGTTCAACTTCAGCAACTGTGCATTGCATTGCCATGTAATGTAATGTAATGCAATGCTATCTATCTAGCTCTCCCTCTATACTTCCTTTTGGATAAACAGACATATTAGGCAAGCATTTTGGAGCTTTCACCTAAATAACTACAGGTGGTGAGATAAGCTGCACAATATAATTGACCTTTCAGTATATTGTTGCACACACACCATCTATTTAGCAAATGCCCTTGTTATCAACAGCAGCCTTTTAAACTCACCTGAGCTAACAGGTATGTGAGCTGGTTACTCTGCTGCGCTTAAAATTTCTTTTTTGGTTTGCTACAATGCCTTTTCTGAAACGTTGTCTCCCTCTTCTGGAACACTGACTTCTTTCATTTAATGCCTGCAGACTATAAAAGAGAAACCAACCCAAAAAGTTTGGTTGATTAGTCTGTGGCATTCTTTTAAACTGTTGCTTATGGCGGTCTCTGTGAGCTTCTCAGTGACATTCAGCCATCCAGGTATCCCGCCTGCAGTAGACGGAATGTGGCAATGGAACGCTGGCTGCGCGTGTCATAATAGGCTCTGAGCCTTTATATACCTGCGCACAGCAGCAGCCACCTTCAGTCTGCTGCTGGACAGCCAGCAGCAGCAGCAGCAGGAGAGGTAATTAATCAGCAACCCTCCTGCTAAGGGTAGACAGCTGCTCGTTCCACCCCCCCCCCGCCTTAATTGGTTCTCCTCCCTTCCAACGGTGTTGAGGCGGGTGGGAACAGCCGGGGGTTGAGGGTACTGTGCTAAAAGAGGTGGAGTTATGCAGATCTAAAACGCGTGGATAGCAGCAGCAGCAAGCCGAAAAGTGCAGGCATGTGAGGGATCTAGAGGTTGACAGCATGTCTTCTTAACGGGAGTCCAGGTGGCCATCTCCACAAATGGACTTTTCAGAATCCTTGGGTGGCACAGTAGTCGGAATCCAATTCTGGTTATCGCTTCTCGGCCTTTTGGCTAAGATCAAGTGTAGTATCTGTTCTTATCAGTTTAATATCTGATACGTCCCCTATCTGGGGACCATATATTAAATGGATTTTTAGAACAGGGAGATGGAAAAAGAGCTTGCTCTGTCCACTCCACGCATTGACCTGGTATTGCAGTATCTCCAGGACCGGTGCACCCCTTCTTTAATGCAGTTTCTAAAATCAGAAAGAATTGAATTCAATGCTTTTTGTTCATTTTGCTTGTTTGTCGGATTTTGGGATGGACTCTTTGGCTTTGCTTTTCTTCTCCTCATTGGATTTTTCATGTTAAAAGTTGCAGAAGCCAGATGACAAGCTCATTTTGGTTCAACTTCAGCAACTGTGCATTGCATTGCCATGTAATGTAATGTAATGCAATGCTATCTATCTAGCTCTCCCTCTATACTTCCTTTTGGATAAACAGACATATTAGGCAAGCATTTTGGAGCTTTCACCTAAATAACTACAGGTGGTGAGATAAGCTGCACAATATAATTGACCTTTCAGTATATTGTTGCACACACACCATCTATTTAGCAAATGCCCTTGTTATCAACAGCAGCCTTTTAAACTCACCTGAGCTAACAGGTATGTGAGCTGGTTACTCTGCTGCGCTTAAAATTTCTTTTTTGGTTTGCTACAATGCCTTTTCTGAAACGTTGTCTCCCTCTGCTGGAACACTGACTTCTTTCATTTAATGCCTGCAGACTATAAAAGAGAAACCAACCCAAAAAGTTTGGTTGATTAGTCTGTGGCATTCTTTTAAACTGTTGCTTATGGCGGTCTCTGTGAGCTTCTCAGTGACATTCAGCCATCCAGGTATCCCGCCTGCAGTAGACGGAATGTGGCAATGGAACGCTGGCTGCGCGTGTCATAATAGGCTCTGAGCCTTTATATACCTGCGCACAGCAGCAGCCACCTTCAGTCTGCTGCTGGACAGCCAGCAGCAGCAGCAGCAGGAGAGGTAATTAATCAGCAACCCTCCTGCTAAGGGTAGACAGCTGCTCGTTCCACCCCCCCCCCCGCCTTAATTGGTTCTCCTCCCTTCCAACGGTGTTGAGGCGGGTGGGAACAGCCGGGGGTTGAGGGTACTGTGCTAAAAGAGGTGGAGTTATGCAGATCTAAAACGCGTGGATTGCAGCAGCAGCAAGCCGAAAAGTGCAGGCATGTGAGGGATCTAGAGGTTGACAGCATGTCTTCTTAACGGGAGTCCAGGTGGCCATCTCCACAAAAGGACTTTTCAGAATCCTTGGGCGGCACCGTAGTCGGAAACCAATTCTGGTTATCGCTTCTCGGCCTTTTGGCTAAGATCAAGTGTAGTATCTGTTCTTATCAGTTTAATATCTGATACGTCCCCTATCTGGGGACCATATATTAAATGGATTTTTAGAACAGGGAGATGGAAAAAGAGCTTGCTCTGTCCACTCCACGCATTGACCTGGTATTGCAGTATCTCCAGGACCGGTGCACCCCTTCTTTAATGCAGTTTCTAAAACTAGAAAGAATTGAATTCAATGCTTTTTGTTCATTTTGCTTGTTTGTCGGATTTTGGGATGGACTCTTTGGCTTTGCTTTTCTTCTCCTCATTGGATTTTTCATGTTAAAAGTTGCAGAAGCCAGATGACAAGCTCATTTTGGTTCAACTTCAGCAACTGTGCATTGCATTGCCATGTAATGTAATGTAATGCAATGCTATCTATCTAGCTCTCCCTCTATACTTCCTTTTGGATAAACAGACATATTAGGCAAGCATTTTGGAGCTTTCACCTAAATAACTACAGGTGGTGAGATAAGCTGCACAATATAATTGACCTTTCAGTATATTGTTGCACACACACCATCTATTTAGCAAATGCCCTTGTTATCAACAGCAGCCTTTTAAACTCACCTGAGCTAACAGGTATGTGAGCTGGTTACTCTGCTGCGCTTAAAATTTCTTTTTTGGTTTGCTACAATGCCTTTTCTGAAACGTTGTCTCCCTCTGCTGGAACACTGACTTCTTTCATTTAATGCCTGCAGACTATAAAAGAGAAACCAACCCAAAAAGTTTGGTTGATTAGTCTGTGGCATTCTTTTAAACTGTTGCTTATGGCGGTCTCTGTGAGTTTCTCAGTGACATTCAGCCATCCAGGTATCCCGCCTGCAGTAGACGGAATGTGGCAATGGAACGCTGGCTGCGCGTGTCATAATAGGCTCTGAGCCTTTATATACCTGCGCACAGCAGCAGCCACCTTCAGTCTGCTGCTGGACAGCCAGCAGCAGCAGCAGCAGGAGAGGTAATTAATCAGCAACCCTCCTGCTAAGGGTAGACAGCTGCTCGTTCCACCCCCCCCCCGCCTTAATTGGTTCTCCTCCCTTCCAACGGTGTTGAGGCGGGTGGGAACAGCCGGGGGTTGAGGGTACTGTGCTAAAAGAGGTGGAGTTATGCAGATCTAAAACGCGTGGATTGCAGCAGCAGCAAGCCGAAAAGTGCAGGCATGTGAGGGATCTAGAGGTTGACAGCATGTCTTCTTAACGGGAGTCCAGGTGGCCATCTCCACAAAAGGACTTTTCAGAATCCTTGGGTGGCACCGTAGTCGGAAACCAATTCTGGTTATCGCTTCTCGGCCTTTTGGCTAAGATCAAGTGTAGTATCTGTTCTTATCAGTTTAATATCTGATACGTCCCCTATCTGGGGACCATATATTAAATGGATTTTTAGAACAGGGAGATGGAAAAAGAGCTTGCTCTGTCCACTCCACGCATTGACCTGGTATTGCAGTATCTCCAGGACCGGTGCACCCCTTCTTTAATGCAGTTTCTAAAACTAGAAAGAATTGAATTCAATGCTTTTTGTTCATTTTGCTTGTTTGTCGGATTTTGGGATGGACTCTTTGGCTTTGCTTTTCTTCTCCTCATTGGATTTTTCATGTTAAAAGTTGCAGAAGCCAGATGACAAGCTCATTTTGGTTCAACTTCAGCAACTGTGCATTGCATTGCCATGTAATGTAATGTAATGCAATGCTATCTATCTAGCTCTCCCTCTATACTTCCTTTTGGATAAACAGACATATTAGGCAAGCATTTTGGAGCTTTCACCTAAATAACTACAGGTGGTGAGATAAGCTGCACAATATAATTGACCTTTCAGTATATTGTTGCACACACACCATCTATTTAGCAAATGCCCTTGTTATCAACAGCAGCCTTTTAAACTCACCTGAGCTAACAGGTATGTGAGCTGGTTACTCTGCTGCGCTTAAAATTTCTTTTTTGGTTTGCTACAATGCCTTTTCTGAAACGTTGTCTCCCTCTGCTGGAACACTGACTTCTTTCATTTAATGCCTGCAGACTATAAAAGAGAAACCAACCCAAAAAGTTTGGTTGATTAGTCTGTGGCATTCTTTTAAACTGTTGCTTATGGCGGTCTCTGTGAGCTTCTCAGTGACATTCAGCCATCCAGGTATCCCGCCTGCAGTAGACGGAATGTGGCAATGGAACGCTGGCTGCGCGTGTCATAATAGGCTCTGAGCCTTTATATACCTGCGCACAGCAGCAGCCACCTTCAGTCTGCTGCTGGACAGCCAGCAGCAGCAGCAGCAGGAGAGGTAATTAATCAGCAACCCTCCTGCTAAGGGTAGACAGCTGCTCGTTCCACCCCCCCCCCCCGCCTTAATTGGTTCTCCTCCCTTCCAACGGTGTTGAGGCGGGTGGGAACAGCCGGGGGTTGAGGGTACTGTGCTAAAAGAGGTGGAGTTATGCAGATCTAAAACGCGTGGATTGCAGCAGCAGCAAGCCGAAAAGTGCAGGCATGTGAGGGATCTAGAGGTTGACAGCATGTCTTCTTAACGGGAGTCCAGGTGGCCATCTCCACAAATGAACTTTTCAGAATCCTTGGGTGGCACCGTAGTCGGAAAGCAATTCTGGTTATCGCTTCTCGGCCTTTTGGCTAAGATCAAGTGTAGTATCTGTTCTTATCAGTTTAATATCTGATACGTCCCCTATCTGGGGACCATATATTAAATGGATTTTTAGAACAGGGAGATGGAAAAAGAGCTTGCTCTGTCCACTCCACGCATTGACCTGGTATTGCAGTATCTCCAGGACCGGTGCACCCCTTCTTTAATGCAGTTTCTAAAATCAGAAAGAATTGAATTCAATGCTTTTTGTTCATTTTGCTTGTTTGTCGGATTTTGGGATGGACTCTTTGGCTTTGCTTTTCTTCTCCTCATTGGATTTTTCATGTTAAAAGTTGCAGAAGCCAGATGACAAGCTCATTTTGGTTCAACTTCAGCAACTGTGCATTGCATTGCCATGTAATGTAATGTAATGCAATGCTATCTATCTAGCTCTCCCTCTATACTTCCTTTTGGATAAACAGACATATTAGGCAAGCATTTTGGAGCTTTCACCTAAATAACTACAGGTGGTGAGATAAGCTGCACAATATAATTGACCTTTCAGTATATTGTTGCACACACACCATCTATTTAGCAAATGCCCTTGTTATCAACAGCAGCCTTTTAAACTCACCTGAGCTAACAGGTATGTGAGCTGGTTACTCTGCTGCGCTTAAAATTTCTTTTTTGGTTTGCTACAATGCCTTTTCTGAAACGTTGTCTCCCTCTGCTGGAACACTGACTTCTTTCATTTAATGCCTGCAGACTATAAAAGAGAAACCAACCCAAAAAGTTTGGTTGATTAGTCTGTGGCATTCTTTTAAACTGTTGCTTATGGCGGTCTCTGTGAGCTTCTCAGTGACATTCAGCCATCCAGGTATCCCGCCTGCAGTAGACGGAATGTGGCAATGGAACGCTGGCTGCGCGTGTCATAATAGGCTCTGAGCCTTTATATACCTGCGCACAGCAGCAGCCACCTTCAGTCTGCTGCTGGACAGCCAGCAGCAGCAGCAGCAGGAGAGGTAATTAATCAGCAACCCTCCTGCTAAGGGTAGACAGCTGCTCGTTCCACCCCCCCCCCCGCCTTAATTGGTTCTCCTCCCTTCCAACGGTGTTGAGGCGGGTGGGAACAGCCGGGGGTTGAGGGTACTGTGCTAAAAGAGGTGGAGTTATGCAGATCTAAAACGCGTGGATTGCAGCAGCAGCAAGCCGAAAAGTGCAGGCATGTGAGGGATCTAGAGGTTGACAGCATGTCTTCTTAACGGGAGTCCAGGTGGCCATCTCCACAAATGGACTTTTCAGAATCCTTGGGTGGCACCGTAGTCGGAAACCAATTCTGGTTATCGCTTCTCGGCCTTTTGGCTAAGATCAAGTGTAGTATCTGTTCTTATCAGTTTAATATCTGATACGTCCCCTATCTGGGGACCATATATTAAATGGATTTTTAGAACAGGGAGATGGAAAAAGAGCTTGCTCTGTCCACTCCACGCATTGACCTGGTATTGCAGTATCTCCAGGATCGGTGCACCCCTTCTTTAATGCAGTTTCTAAAATCAGAAAGAATTGAATTCAATGCTTTTTGTTCATTTTGCTTGTTTGTCGGATTTTGGGATGGACTCTTTGGCTTTGCTTTTCTTCTCCTCATTGGATTTTTCATGTTAAAAGTTGCAGAAGCCAGATGACAAGCTCATTTTGGTTCAACTTCAGCAACTGTGCATTGCATTGCCATGTAATGTAATGTAATGCAATGCTATCTATCTAGCTCTCCCTCTATACTTCCTTTTGGATAAACAGACATATTAGGCAAGCATTTTGGAGCTTTCACCTAAATAACTACAGGTGGTGAGATAAGCTGCACAATATAATTGACCTTTCAGTATATTGTTGCACACACACCATCTATTTAGCAAATGCCCTTGTTATCAACAGCAGCCTTTTAAACTCACCTGAGCTAACAGGTATGTGAGCTGGTTACTCTGCTGCGCTTAAAATTTCTTTTTTGGTTTGCTACAATGCCTTTTCTGAAATGTTGTCTCCCTCTGCTGGAACACTGACTTGTTTCATTTAATGCCTGCAGACTATAAAAGAGAAACCAACCCAAAAAGTTTGGTTGATTAGTCTGTGGCATTCTTTTAAACTGTTGCTTATGGCGGTCTCTGTGAGCTTCTCAGTGACATTCAGCCATCCAGGTATCCCGCCTGCAGTAGACGGAATGTGGCAATGGAACGCTGGCTGCGCGTGTCATAATAGGCTCTGAGCCTTTATATACCTGCGCACAGCAGCAGCCACCTTCAGTCTGCTGCTGGACAGCCAGCAGCAGCAGCAGCAGGAGAGGTAATTAATCAGCAACCCTCCTGCTAAGGGTAGACAGCTGCTCGTTCCACCCCCCCCGCATTAATTGGTTCTCTTCCCTTCCAACGGTGTTGAGGCGGGTGGGAACAGCCGGGGGTTGAGGGTACTGTGCTAAAAGAGGTGGAGTTATGCAGATCTAAAACGCGTGGATTGCAGCAGCAGCAAGCCGAAAAGTGCAGGCATGTGAGGGATCTAGAGGTTGACAGCATGTCTTCTTAACGGGAGTCCAGGTGGCCATCTCCACAAATGGACTTTTCAGAATCCTTGGGTGGCACCGTAGTCGGAAACCAATTCTGGTTATCGCTTCTCTGCCTTTTGGCTAAGATCAAGTGTAGTATCTGTTCTTATCAGTTTAATATCTGATACGTCCCCTATCTGGGGACCATATATTAAATGGATTTTTAGAACAGGGAGATGGAAAAAGAGCTTGCTCTGTCCACTCCACGCATTGACCTGGTATTGCAGTATCTCCAGGACCTGTGCACCCCTTCTTTAATGCAGTTTCTAAAATCAGAAAGAATTGAATTCAATGCTTTTTGTTCATTTTGCTTGTTTGTCGGATTTTGGGATGGACTCTTTGGCTTTGCTTTTCTTCTCCTCATTGGATTTTTCATGTTAAAAGTTGCAGAAGCCAGATGACAAGCTCATTTTGGTTCAACTTCAGCAACTGTGCATTGCATTGCCATGTAATGTAATGTAATGCAATGCTATCTATCTAGCTCTCCCTCTATACTTCCTTTTGGATAAACAGACATATTAGGCAAGCATTTTGGAGCTTTCACCTAAATAACTACAGGTGGTGAGATAAGCTGCACAATATAATTGACCTTTCAGTATATTGTTGCACACACACCATCTATTTAGCAAATGCCCTTGTTATCAACAGCAGCCTTTTAAACTCACCTGAGCTAACAGGTATGTGAGCTGGTTACTCTGCTGCGCTTAAAATTTCTTTTTTGGTTTGCTACAATGCCTTTTCTGAAACGTTGTCTCCCTCTGCTGGAACACTGACTTCTTTCATTTAATGCCTGCAGACTATAAAAGAGAAACCAACCCAAAAAGTTTGGTTGATTAGTCTGTGGCATTCTTTTAAACTGTTGCTTATGGCGGTCTCTGTGAGCTTCTCAGTGACATTCAGCCATCCAGGTATCCCGCCTGCAGTAGACGGAATGTGGCAATGGAACGCTGGCTGCGCGTGTCATAATAGGCTCTGAGCCTTTATATACCTGCGCACAGCAGCAGCCACCTTCAGTCTGCTGCTGGACAGCCAGCAGCAGCAGCAGCAGGAGAGGTAATTAATCAGCAACCCTCCTGCTAAGGGTAGACAGCTGCTCGTTCCACCCCCCCCCCCGCCTTAATTGGTTCTCCTCCCTTCCAACGGTGTTGAGGCGGGTGGGAACAGCCGGGGGTTGAGGGTACTGTGCTAAAAGAGGTGGAGTTATGCAGATCTAAAACGCGTGGATTGCAGCAGCAGCAAGCCGAAAAGTGCAGGCATGTGAGGGATCTAGAGGTTGACAGCATGTCTTCTTAACGGGAGTCCAGGTGGCCATCTCCACAAATGGACTTTTCAGAATCCTTGGGTGGCACCGTAGTCGGAAACCAATTCTGGTTATCGCTTCTCAGCCTTTTGGCTAAGATCAAGTGTAGTATCTGTTCTTATCAGTTTAATATCTGATACGTCCCCTATCTGGGGACCATATATTAAATGGATTTTTAGAACAGGGAGATGGAAAAAGAGCTTGCTCTGTCCACTCCACGCATTGACCTGGTATTGCAGTATCTCCAGGACCGGTGCACCCCTTCTTTAATGCAGTTTCTAAAATCAGAAAGAATTGAATTCAATGCTTTTTGTTCATTTTGCTTGTTTGTCGGATTTTGGGATGGACTCTTTGGCTTTGCTTTTCTTCTCCTCATTGGATTTTTCATGTTAAAAGTTGCAGAAGCCAGATGACAAGCTCATTTTGGTTCAACTTCAGCAACTGTGCATTGCATTGCCATGTAATGTAATGTAATGCAATGCTATCTATCTAGCTCTCCCTCTATACTTCCTTTTGGATAAACAGACATATTAGGCAAGCATTTTGGAGCTTTCACCTAAATAACTACAGGTGGTGAGATAAGCTGCACAATATAATTGACCTTTCAGTATATTGTTGCACACACACCATCTATTTAGCAAATGCCCTTGTTATCAACAGCAGCCTTTTAAACTCACCTGAGCTAACAGGTATGTGAGCTGGTTACTCTGCTGCGCTTAAAATTTCTTTTTTGGTTTGCTACAATGCCTTTTCTGAAACGTTGTCTCCCTCTGCTGGAACACTGACTTCTTTCATTTAATGCCTGCAGACTATAAAAGAGAAACCAACCCAAAAAGTTTGGTTGATTAGTCTGTGGCATTCTTTTAAACTGTTGCTTATGGCGGTCTCTGTGAGCTTCTCAGTGACATTCAGCCATCCAGGTATCCCGCCTGCAGTAGACGGAATGTGGCAATGGAACGCTGGCTGCGCGTGTCATAATAGGCTCTGAGCCTTTATATACCTGCGCACAGCAGCAGCCACCTTCAGTCTGCTGCTGGACAGCCAGCAGCAGCAGCAGCAGGAGAGGTAATTAATCAGCAACCCTCCTGCTAAGGGTAGACAGCTGCTCGTTCCACCCCCCCCCCCCCCGCCTTAATTGGTTCTCCTCCCTTCCAACGGTGTTGAGGCGGGTGGGAACAGCCGGGGGTTGAGGGTACTGTGCTAAAAGAGGTGGAGTTATGCAGATCTAAAACGCGTGGATTGCAGCAGCAGCAAGCCGAAAAGTGCAGGCATGTGAGGGATCTAGAGGTTGACAGCATGTCTTCTTAACGGGAGTCCAGGTGGCCATCTCCACAAATGGACTTTTCAGAATCCTTGGGTGGCACCGTAGTCGGAAACCAATTCTGGTTATCGCTTCTCGGCCTTTTGGCTAAGATCAAGTGTAGTATCTGTTCTTATCAGTTTAATATCTGATACGTCCCCTATCTGGGGACCATATATTAAATGGATTTTTAGAACAGGGAGATGGAAAAAGAGCTTGCTCTGTCCACTCCACGCATTGACCTGGTATTGCAGTATCTCCAGGACCGGTGCACCCCTTCTTTAATGCAGTTTCTAAAATCAGAAAGAATTGAATTCAATGCTTTTTGTTCATTTTGCTTGTTTGTCGGATTTTGGGATGGACTCTTTGGCTTTGCTTTTCTTCTCCTCATTGGATTTTTCATGTTAAAAGTTGCAGAAGCCAGATGACAAGCTCATTTTGGTTCAACTTCAGCAACTGTGCATTGCATTGCCATGTAATGTAATGTAATGCAATGCTATCTATCTAGCTCTCCCTCTATACTTCCTTTTGGATAAACAGACATATTAGGCAAGCATTTTGGAGCTTTCACCTAAATAACTACAGGTGGTGAGATAAGCTGCACAATATAATTGACCTTTCAGTATATTGTTGCACACACACCATCTATTTAGCAAATGCCCTTGTTATCAACAGCAGCCTTTTAAACTCACCTGAGCTAACAGGTATGTGAGCTGGTTACTCTGCTGCGCTTAAAATTTCTTTTTTGGTTTGCTACAATGCCTTTTCTGAAACGTTGTCTCCCTCTGCTGGAACACTGACTTCTTTCATTTAATGCCTGCAGACTATAAAAGAGAAACCAACCCAAAAAGTTTGGTTGATTAGTCTGTGGCATTCTTTTAAACTGTTGCTTATGGCGGTCTCTGTGAGCTTCTCAGTGACATTCAGCCATCCAGGTATCCCGCCTGCAGTAGACGGAATGTGACAATGGAACGCTGGCTGCGCGTGTCATAATAGGCTCTGAGCCTTTATATACCTGCGCACAGCAGCAGCCACCTTCAGTCTGCTGCTGGACAGCCAGCAGCAGCAGCAGCAGGAGAGGTAATTAATCAGCAACCCTCCTGCTAAGGGTAGACAGCTGCTCGTTCCACCCCCCCCCGCCTTAATTGGTTCTCCTCCCTTCCAACGGTGTTGAGGCGGGTGGGAACAGCCGGGGGTTGAGGGTACTGTGCTAAAAGAGGTGGAGTTATGCAGATCTAAAACGCTTGGATTGCAGCAGCAGCAAGCCGAAAAGTGCAGGCATGTGAGGGATCTAGAGGTTGACAGCATGTCTTCTTAACGGGAGTCCAGGTGGCCATCTCCACAAATGGACTTTTCAGAATCCTTGGGTGGCACCGTAGTCGGAAACCAATTCTGGTTATCGCTTCTCGGCCTTTTGGCTAAGATCAAGTGTAGTATCTGTTCTTATCAGTTTAATATCTGATACGTCCCCTATCTGGGGACCATATATTAAATGGATTTTTAGAACAGGGAGATGGAAAAAGAGCTTGCTCTGTCCACTCCACGCATTGACCTGGTATTGCAGTATCTCCAGGACCGGTGCACCCCTTCTTTAATGCAGTTTCTAAAATCAGAAAGAATTGAATTCAATGCTTTTTGTTCATTTTGCTTGTTTGTCGGATTTTGGGATGGACTCTTTGGCTTTGCTTTTCTTCTCCTCATTGGATTTTTCATGTTAAAAGTTGCAGAAGCCAGATGACAAGCTCATTTTGGTTCAACTTCAGCAACTGTGCATTGCATTGCCATGTAATGTAATGTAATGCAATGCTATCTATCTAGCTCTCCCTCTATACTTCCTTTTGGATAAACAGACATATTAGGCAAGCATTTTGGAGCTTTCACCTAAATAACTACAGGTGGTGAGATAAGCTGCACAATATAATTGACCTTTCAGTATATTGTTGCACACACACCATCTATTTAGCAAATGCCCTTGTTATCAACAGCAGCCTTTTAAACTCACCTGAGCTAACAGGTATGTGAGCTGGTTACTCTGCTGCGCTTAAAATTTCTTTTTTGGTTTGCTACAATGCCTTTTCTGAAACGTTGTCTCCCTCTGCTGGAACACTGACTTCTTTCATTTAATGCCTGCAGACTATAAAAGAGAAACCAACCCAAAAAGTTTGGTTGATTAGTCTGTGGCATTCTTTTAAACTGTTGCTTATGGCGGTCTCTGTGAGCTTCTCAGTGACATTCAGCCATCCAGGTATCCCGCCTGCAGTAGACGGAATGTGGCAATGGAACGCTGGCTGCGCGTGTCATAATAGGCTCTGAGCCTTTATATACCTGCGCACAGCAGCAGCCACCTTCAGTCTGCTGCTGGACAGCCAGCAGCAGCAGCAGCAGGAGAGGTAATTAATCAGCAACCCTCCTGCTAAGGGTAGACTGCTGCTCGTTCCACCCCCCCCCCCCGCCTTAATTGGTTCTCCTCCCTTCCAACGGTGTTGAGGCGGGTGGGAACAGCCGGGGGTTGAGGGTACTGTGCTAAAAGAGGTGGAGTTATGCAGATCTAAAACGTGTGGATTGCAGCAGCAGCAAGCCGAAAAGTGCAGGCATGTGAGGGATCTAGAGGTTGACAGCATGTCTTCTTAACGGGAGTCCAGGTGGCCATCTCCACAAATGGACTTTTCAGAATCCTTGGGTGGCACCGTAGTCGGAAACCAATTCTGGTTATCGCTTCTCGGCCTTTTGGCTAAGATCAAGTGTAGTATCTGTTCTTATCAGTTTAATATCTGATACGTCCCCTATCTGGGGACCATATATTAAATGGATTTTTAGAACAGGGAGATGGAAAAAGAGCTTGCTCTGTCCACTCCACGCATTGACCTGGTATTGCAGTATCTCCAGGACCGGTGCACCCCTTCTTTAATGCAGTTTCTAAAATCAGAAAGAATTGAATTCAATGCTTTTTGTTCATTTTGCTTGTTTGTCGGATTTTGGGATGGACTCTTTGGCTTTGCTTTTCTTCTCCTCATTGGATTTTTCATGTTAAAAGTTGCAGAAGCCAGATGACAAGCTCATTTTGGTTCAACTTCAGTAACTGTGCATTGCATTGCCATGTAATGTAATGTAATGCAATGCTATCTATCTAGCTCTCCCTCTATACTTCCTTTTGGATAAACAGACATATTAGGCAAGCATTTTGGAGCTTTCACCTAAATAACTACAGGTGGTGAGATAAGCTGCACAATATAATTGACCTTTCAGTATATTGTTGCACACACACCATCTATTTAGCAAATTCCCTTGTTATCAACAGCAACCTTTTAAACTCACCTGAGCTAACAGGTATGTGAGCTGGTTACTCTGCTGCGCTTAAAATTTCTTTTTTGGTTTGCTACAATGCCTTTTCTGAAACGTTGTCTCCCTCTGCTGGAACACTGACTTCTTTCATTTAATGCCTGCAGACTATAAAAGAGAAACCAACCCAAAAAGTTTGGTTGATTAGTCTGTGGCATTCTTTTAAACTGTTGCTTATGGCGGTCTCTGTGAGCTTCTCAGTGACATTCAGCCATCCAGGTATCCCGCCTGCAGTAGACGGAATGTGGCAATGGAACGCTGGCTGCGCGTGTCATAATAGGCTCTGAGCCTTTATATACCTGCGCACAGCAGCAGCCACCTTCAGTCTGCTGCTGGACAGCCAGCAGCAGCAGCAGCAGGAGAGGTAATTAATCAGCAACCCTCCTGCTAAGGGTAGACAGCTGCTCGTTCCACCACCCCCCCCCGCCTTAATTGGTTCTCCTCCCTTCCAACGGTGTTGAGGCGGGTGGGAACAGCCGGGGGTTGACGGTACTGTGCTAAAAGAGGTGGAGTTATGCAGATCTAAAACGCGTGGATTGCAGCAGCAGCAAGCCGAAAAGTGCAGGCATGTGAGGGATCTAGAGGTTGACAGCATGTCTTCTTAACGGGAGTCCAGGAGGCCATCTCCACAAATGGACTTTTCAGAATCCTTGGGTGGCACCGTAGTCGGAAACCAATTCTGGTTATCGCTTCTCGGCCTTTTGGCTAAGATCAAGTGTAGTATCTGTTCTTATCAGTTTAATATCTGATACGTCCCCTATCTGGGGACCATATATTAAATGGATTTTTAGAACAGGGAGATGGAAAAAGAGCTTGCTCTGTCCACTCCACGCATTGACCTGGTATTGCAGTATCTCCAGGACCGGTGCACCCCTTCTTTAATGCAGTTTCTAAAATCAGAAAGAATTGAATTCAATGCTTTTTGTTCATTTTGCTTGTTTGTCGGATTTTGGGATGGACTCTTTGGCTTTGCTTTTCTTCTCCTCATTGGATTTTTCATGTTAAAAGTTGCAGAAGCCAGATGACAAGCTCATTTTGGTTCAACTTCAGCAACTGTGCATTGCATTGCCATGTAATGTAATGTAATGCAATCCTATCTATCTAGCTCTCCCTCTATACTTCCTTTTGGATAAACAGACATATTAGGCAAGCATTTTGGAGCTTTCACCTAAATAACTACAGGTGGTGAGATAAGCTGCACAATATAATTGACCTTTCAGTATATTGTTGCACACACACCATCTATTTAGCAAATGCCCTTGTTATCAACAGCAGCCTTTTAAACTCACCTGAGCTAACAGGTATGTGAGCTGGTTACTCTGCTGCGCTTAAAATTTCTTTTTTGGTTTGCTACAATGCCTTTTCTGAAACGTTGTCTCCCTCTGCTGGAACACTGACTTCTTTCATTTAATGCCTGCAGACTATAAAAGAGAAACCAACCCAAAAAGTTTGGTTGATTAGTCTGTGGCATTCTTTTAAACTGTTGCTTATGGCGGTCTCTGTGAGCTTCTCAGTGACATTCAGCCATCCAGGTATCCCGCCTGCAGTAGACGGAATGTGGCAATGGAACGCTGGCTGCGCGTGTCATAATAGGCTCTGAGCCTTTATATACCTGCGCACAGCAGCAGCCACCTTCAGTCTGCTGCTGGACAGCCAGCAGCAGCAGCAGGAGAGGTAATTAATCAGCAACCCTCCTGCTAAGGGTAGACAGCTGCTCGTTCCACCCCCCCCGCCTTAATTGGTTCTCCTCCCTTCCAACGGTGTTGAGGCGGGTGGGAACAGCCGGGGGTTGAGGGTACTGTGCTAAAAGAGGTGGAGTTATGCAGATCTAAAACGCGTGGATTGCAGCAGCAGCAAGCCGAAAAGTGCAGGCATGTGAGGGATCTAGAGGTTGACAGCATGTCTTCTTAACGGGAGTCCAGGTGGCCATCTCCACAAATGGACTTTTCAGAATCCTTGGGTGGCACCGTAGTCGGAAACCAATTCTGGTTATTGCTTCTCGGCCTTTTGGCTAAGATCAAGTGTAGTATCTGTTCTTATCAGTTTAATATCTGATACGTCCCCTATCTGGGGACCATATATTAAATGGATTTTTAGAACAGGGAGATGGAAAAAGAGCTTGCTCTGTCCACTCCACGCATTGACCTGGTATTGCAGTATCTCCAGGACCGGTGCACCCCTTCTTTAATGCAGTTTCTAAAATCAGAAAGAATTGAATTCAATGCTTTTTGTTCATTTTGCTTGTTTGTCGGATTTTGGGATGGACTCTTTGGCTTTGCTTTTCTTCTCCTCATTGGATTTTTCATGTTAAAAGTTGCAGAAGCCAGATGACAAGCTCATTTTGGTTCAACTTCAGCAACTGTGCATTGCATTGCCATGTAATGTAATGTAATGCAATGCTATCTATCTAGCTCTCCCTCTATACTTCCTTTTGGATAAACAGACATATTAGGCAAGCATTTTGGAGCTTTCACCTAAATAACTACAGGTGGTGAGATAAGCTGCACAATATAATTGACCTTTCAGTATATTGTTGCACACACACCATCTATTTAGCAAATGCCCTTGTTATCAACAGCAGCCTTTTAAACTCACCTGAGCTAACAGGTATGTGAGCTGGTTACTCTGCTGCGCTTAAAATTTCTTTTTTGGTTTGCTACAATGCCTTTTCTGAAACGTTGTCTCCCTCTGCTGGAACACTGACTTCTTTCATTTAATGCCTGC
Organism: Phyllobates terribilis; assembly: GCF_046119375.1. NCBI lineage: Eukaryota > Metazoa > Chordata > Amphibia > Anura > Dendrobatidae > Phyllobates > Phyllobates terribilis. Next base: position 6,614,921 of record NW_027362800.1, on the reverse strand, counting down.
AGACTATAAAAGAGAAACCAACCCAAAAAGTTTGGTTGATTAGTCTGTGGCATTCTTTTAAACTGTTGCTTATGGCGGTCTCTGTGAGCTTCTCAGTGACATTCAGCCATCCAGGTATCCCGCCTGCAGTAGACGGAATGTGGCAATGGAACGCTGGCTGCGCGTGTCATAATAGGCTCTGAGCCTTTATATACCTGCGCACAGCAGCAGCCACCTTCAGTCTGCTGCTGGACAGCCAGCAGCAGCAGCAGCAGGAGAGGTAATTAATCAGCAACCCTCCTGCTAAGGGTAGACAGCTGCTCGTTCCACCCCCCCCCCGCCTTAATTGGTTCTCCTCCCTTCCAACGGTGTTGAGGCGGGTGGGAACAGCCGGGGGTTGAGGGTACTGTGCTAAAAGAGGTGGAGTTATGCAGATCTAAAACGCGTGGATTGCAGCAGCAGCAAGCCGAAAAGTGCAGGCATGTGAGGGATCTAGAGGTTGACAGCATGTCTTCTTAACGGGAGTCCAGGAGGCCATCTCCACAAATGGACTATTCAGAATCCTTGGGTGGCACCGTAGTCGGAAACCAATTCTGGTTATCGCTTCTCGGCCTTTTGGCTAAGATCAAGTGTAGTATCTGTTCTTATCAGTTTAATATCTGATACGTCCCCTATCTGGGGACCATATATTAAATGGATTTTTAGAACAGGGAGATGGAAAAAGAGCTTGCTCTGTCCACTCCACGCATTGACCTGGTATTGCAGTATCTCCAGGACCGGTGCACCCCTTCTTTAATGCAGTTTCTAAAATCAGAAAGAATTGAATTCAATGCTTTTTGTTCATTTTGCTTGTTTGTCGGATTTTGGGATGGACTCTTTGGCTTTGCTTTTCTTCTCCTCATTGGATTTTTCATGTTAAAAGTTGCAGAAGCCAGATGACAAGCTCATTTTGGTTCAACTTCAGCAACTGTGCATTGCATTGCCATGTAATGTAATGTAATGCAATGCTATCTATCTAGCTCTCCCTCTATACTTCCTTTTGGATAAACAGACATATTAGGCAAGCATTTTGGAGCTTTCACCTAAATAACTACAGGTGGTGAGATAAGCTGCACAATATAATTGACCTTTCAGTATATTGTTGCACACACACCATCTATTTAGCAAATGCCCTTGTTATCAACAGCAGCCTTTTAAACTCACCTGAGCTAACAGGTATGTGAGCTGGTTACTCTGCTGCGCTTAAAATTTCTTTTTTGGTTTGCTACAATGCCTTTTCTGAAACGTTGTCTCCCTCTGCTGGAACACTGACTTCTTTCATTTAATGCCTGCAGACTATAAAAGAGAAACCAACCCAAAAAGTTTGGTTGATTAGTCTGTGGCATTCTTTTAAACTGTTGCTTATGGCGGTCTCTGTGAGCTTCTCAGTGACATTCAGCCATCCAGGTATCCCGCCTGCAGTAGACGGAATGTGGCAATGGAACGCTGGCTGCGCGTGTCATAATAGGCTCTGAGCCTTTATATACCTGCGCACAGCAGCAGCCACCTTCAGTCTGCTGCTGGACAGCCAGTAGCAGCAGCAGCAGGAGAGGTAATTAATCAGCAACCCTCCTGCTAAGGGTAGACAGCTGCTCGTTCCACCCCACCCCCGCCTTAATTGGTTCTCCTCCCTTCCAACGGTGTTGAGGCGGGTGGGAACAGCCGGGGGTTGAGGGTACTGTGCTAAAAGAGGTGGAGTTATGCAGATCTAAAACGCGTGGATTGCAGCAGCAGCAAGCCGAAAAGTGCAGGCATGTGAGGGATCTAGAGGTTGACAGCATGTCTTCTTAACGGGAGTCCAGGTGGCCATCTCCACAAATGGACTTTTCAGAATCCTTGGGTGGCACCGTAGTCGGAAACCAATTCTGGTTATCGCTTCTCGGCCTTTTGGCTAAGATCAAGTGTAGTATCTGTTCTTATCAGTTTAATATCTGATACGTCCCCTATCTGGGGACCATATATTAAATGGATTTTTAGAACAGGGAGATGGAAAAAGAGCTTGCTCTGTCCACTCCACGCATTGACCTGGTATTGCAGTATCTCCAGGACCGGTGCACCCCTTCTTTAATGCAGTTTCTAAAATCAGAAAGAATTGAATTCAATGCTTTTTGTTCATTTTGCTTGTTTGTCGGATTTTGGGATGGACTCTTTGGCTTTGCTTTTCTTCTCCTCATTGGATTTTTCATGTTAAAAGTTGCAGAAGCCAGATGACAAGCTCATTTTGGTTCAACTTCAGCAACTGCGCATTGCATTGCCATGTAATGTAATGTAATGCAATGCTATCTATCTAGCTCTCCCTCTATACTTCCTTTTGGATAAACAGACATATTAGGCAAGCATTTTGGAGCTTTCACCTAAATAACTACAGGTGGTGAGATAAGCTGCACAATATAATTGACCTTTCAGTATATTGTTGCACACACACCATCTATTTAGCAAATGCCCTTGTTATCAACAGCAGCCTTTTAAACTCACCTGAGCTAACAGGTATGTGAGCTGGTTACTCTGCTGCGCTTAAAATTTCTTTTTTGGTTTGCTACAATGCCTTTTCTGAAACGTTGTCTCCCTCTGCTGGAACACTGACTTCTTTCATTTAATGCCTGCAGAGTATAAAAGAGAAACCAACCCAAAAAGTTTGGTTGATTAGTCTGTGGCATTCTTTTAAACTGTTGCTTATGGCGGTCTCTGTGAGCTTCTCAGTGACATTCAGCCATCCAGGTATCCCGCCTGCAGTAGACGGAATGTGGCAATGGAACGCTGGCTGCGCGTGTCATAATAGGCTCTGAGCCTTTATATACCTGCGCACAGCAGCAGCCACCTTCAGTCTGCTGCTGGACAGCCAGCAGCAGCAGCAGGAGAGGTAATTAATCAGCAACCCTCCTGCTAAGGGTAGACAGCTGCTCGTTCCACCCCCCCCCCCGCCTTAATTGGTTCTCCTCCCTTCCAACGGTGTTGAGGCGGGTGGGAACAGCCGGGGGTTGAGGGTACTGTGCTAAAAGAGGTGGAGTTATGCAGATCTAAAACGCGTGGATTGCAGCAGCAGCAAGCCGAAAAGTGCAGGCATGTGAGGGATCTAGAGGTTGACAGCATGTCTTCTTAACGGGAGTCCAGGAGGCCATCTCCACAAATGGACTTTTCAGAATCCTTGGGTGGCACCGTAGTCGGAAACCAATTCTGGTTATCGCTTCTCGGCCTTTTGGCTAAGATCAAGTGTAGTATCTGTTCTTATCAGTTTAATATCTGATACGTCCCCTATCTGGGGACCATATATTAAATGGATTTTTAGAACAGGGAGATGGAAAAAGAGCTTGCTCTGTCCACTCCACGCATTGACCTGGTATTGCAGTATCTCCAGGACCGGTGCACCCCTTCTTTAATGCAGTTTCTAAAATCAGAAAGAATTGAATTCAATGCTTTTTGTTCATTTTGCTTGTTTGTCGGATTTTGGGATGGACTCTTTGGCTTTGCTTTTCTTCTCCTCATTGGATTTTTCATGTTAAAAGTTGCAGAAGCCAGATGACAAGCTCATTTTGGTTCAACTTCAGCAACTGTGCATTGCATTGCCATGTAATGTAATGTAATGCAATGCTATCTATCTAGCTCTCCCTCTATACTTCCTTTTGGATAAACAGACATATTAGGCAAGCATTTTGGAGCTTTCACCTAAATAACTACAGGTGGTGAGATAAGCTGCACAATATAATTGACCTTTCAGTATATTGTTGCACACACACCATCTATTTAGCAAATGCCCTTGTTATCAACAGCAGCCTTTTAAACTCACCTGAGCTAACAGGTATGTGAGCTGGTTACTCTGCTGCGCTTAAAATTTCTTTTTTGGTTTGCTACAATGCCTTTTCTGAAACGTTGTCTCCCTCTGCTGGAACACTGACTTCTTTCATTTAATGCCTGCAGACTATAAAAGAGAAACCAACCCAAAAAGTTTGGTTGATTAGTCTGTGGCATTCTTTTAAACTGTTGCTTATGGCGGTCTCTGTGAGCTTCTCAGTGACATTCAGCCATCCAGGTATCCCGCCTGCAGTAGACGGAATGTGGCAATGGAACGCTGGCTGCGCGTGTCATAATAGGCTCTGAGCCTTTATATACCTGCGCACAGCAGCAGCCACCTTCAGTCTGCTGCTGGACAGCCAGCAGCAGCAGCAGGAGAGGTAATTAATCAGCAACCCTCCTGCTAAGGGTAGACAGCTGCTCGTTCCACCCCCCCCCCCCCCCCCGCCTTAATTGGTTCTCCTCCCTTCCAACGGTGTTGAGGCGGGTGGGAACAGCCGGGGGTTGAGGGTACTGTGCTAAAAGAGGTGGAGTTATGCAGATCTAAAACGCGTGGATTGCAGCAGCAGCAAGCCGAAAAGTGCAGGCATGTGAGGGATCTAGAGGTTGACAGCATGTCTTCTTAACGGGAGTCCAGGAGGCCATCTCCACAAATGGACTTTTCAGAATCCTTGGGTGGCACCGTAGTCGGAAACCAATTCTGGTTATCGCTTCTCGGCCTTTTGGCTAAGATCAAGTGTAGTATCTGTTCTTATCAGTTTAATATCTGATACGTCCCCTATCTGGGGACCATATATTAAATGGATTTTTAGAACAGGGAGATGGAAAAAGAGCTTGCTCTGTCCACTCCACGCATTGACCTGGTATTGCAGTATCTCCAGGACCGGTGCACCCCTTCTTTAATGCAGTTTCTAAAATCAGAAAGAATTGAATTCAATGCTTTTTGTTCATTTTGCTTGTTTGTCGGATTTTGGGATGGACTCTTTGGCTTTGCTTTTCTTCTCCTCATTGGATTTTTCATGTTAAAAGTTGCAGAAGCCAGATGACAAGCTCATTTTGGTTCAACTTCAGCAACTGTGCATTGCATTGCCATGTAATGTAATGTAATGCAATGCTATCTATCTAGCTCTCCCTCTATACTTCCTTTTGGATAAACAGACATATTAGGCAAGCATTTTGGAGCTTTCACCTAAATAACTACAGGTGGTGAGATAAGCTGCACAATATAATTGACCTTTCAGTATATTGTTGCACACACACCATCTATTTAGCAAATGCCCTTGTTATCAACAGCAGCCTTTTAAACTCACCTGAGCTAACAGGTATGTGAGCTGGTTACTCTGCTGCGCTTAAAATTTCTTTTTTGGTTTGCTACAATGCCTTTTCTGAAACGTTGTCTCCCTCTGCTGGAACACTGACTTCTTTCATTTAATGCCTGCAGACTATAAAAGAGAAACCAACCCAAAAAGTTTGGTTGATTAGTCTGTGGCATTCTTTTAAACTGTTGCTTATGGCGGTCTCTGTGAGCTTCTCAGTGACATTCAGCCATCCAGGTATCCCGCCTGCAGTAGACGGAATGTGGCAATGGAACGCTGGCTGCGCGTGTCATAATAGGCTCTGAGCCTTTATATACCTGCGCACAGCAGCAGCCACCTTCAGTCTGCTGCTGGACAGCCAGCAGCAGCAGCAGCAGGAGAGGTAATTAATCAGCAACCCTCCTGCTAAGGGTAGACAGCTGCTCGTTCCACCCCCCCCCCGCCTTAATTGGTTCTCCTCCCTTCCAACGATGTTGAGGCGGGTGGGAACAGCCGGGGGTTGAGGGTACTGTGCTAAAAGAGGTGGAGTTATGCAGATCTAAAACGCGTGGATTGCAGCAGCAGCAAGCCGAAAAGTGCAGGCATGTGAGGGATCTAGAGGTTGACAGCATGTCTTCTTAACGGGAGTCCAGGAGGCCATCTCCACAAATGGACTTTTCAGAATCCTTTGGTGGCACCGTAGTCGGAAACCAATTCTGGTTATCGCTTCTCGGCCTTTTGGCTAAGATCAAGTGTAGTATCTGTTCTTATCAGTTTAATATCTGATACGTCCCCTATCTGGGGACCATATATTAAATGGATTTTTAGAACAGGGAGATGGAAAAAGAGCTTGCTCTGTCCACTCCACGCATTGACCTGGTATTGCAGTATCTCCAGGACCGGTGCACCCCTTCTTTAATGCAGTTTCTAAAATCAGAAAGAATTGAATTCAATGCTTTTTGTTCATTTTGCTTGTTTGTCGGATTTTGGGATGGACTCTTTGGCTTTGCTTTTCTTCTCCTCATTGGATTTTTCATGTTAAAAGTTGCAGAAGCCAGATGACAAGCTCATTTTGGTTCAACTTCAGCAACTGTGCATTGCATTGCCATGTAATGTAATGTAATGCAATGCTATCTATCTAGCTCTCCCTCTATACTTCCTTTTGGATAAACAGACATATTAGGCAAGCATTTTGGAGCTTTCACCTAAATAACTACAGGTGGTGAGATAAGCTGCACAATATAATTGACCTTTCAGTATATTGTTGCACACACACCATCTATTTAGCAAATGCCCTTGTTATCAACAGCAGCCTTTTAAACTCACCTGAGCTAACAGGTATGTGAGCTGGTTACTCTGCTGCGCTTAAAATTTCTTTTTTGGTTTGCTACAATGCCTTTTCTGAAACGTTGTCTCCCTCTGCTGGAACACTGACTTCTTTCATTTAATGCCTGCAGACTATAAAAGAGAAACCAACCCAAAAAGTTTGGTTGATTAGTCTGTGGCATTCTTTTAAACTGTTGCTTATGGCGGTCTCTGTGAGCTTCTCAGTGACATTCAGCCATCCAGGTATCCCGCCTGCAGTAGACGGAATGTGGCAATGGAACGCTGGCTGCGCGTGTCATAATAGGCTCTGAGCCTTTATATACCTGCGCACAGCAGCAGCCACCTTCAGTCTGCTGCTGGACAGCCAGCAGCAGCAGCAGCAGGAGAGGTAATTAATCAGCAACCCTCCTGCTAAGGGTAGACAGCTGCTCGTTCCACCCCCCCCCCCCGCCTTAATTGGTTCTCCTCCCTTCCAACGGTGTTGAGGCGGGTGGGAACAGCCGGGGGTTGAGGGTACTGTGCTAAAAGAGGTGGAGTTATGCAGATCTAAAACGCGTGGATTGCAGCAGCAGCAAGCCGAAAAGTGCAGGCATGTGAGGGATCTAGAGGTTGACAGCATGTCTTCTTAACGGGAGTCCAGATGGCCATCTCCACAAATGGACTTTTCAGAATCCTTGGGTGGCACCGTAGTCGGAAACCAATTCTGGTTATCGCTTCTCGGCCTTTTGGCTAAGATCAAGTGTAGTATCTGTTCTTATCAGTTTAATATCTGATACGTCCCCTATCTGGGGACCATATATTAAATGGATTTTTAGAACAGGGAGATGGAAAAAGAGCTTGCTCTGTCCACTCCACGCATTGACCTGGTATTGCAGTATCTCCAGGACCGGTGCACCCCTTCTTTAATGCAGTTTCTAAAATCAGAAAGAATTGAATTCAATGCTTTTTGTTCATTTTGCTTGTTTGTAGGATTTTGGGATGGACTCTTTGGCTTTGCTTTTCTTCTCCTCATTGGATTTTTCATGTTAAAAGTTGCAGAAGCCAGATGACAAGCTCATTTTGGTTCAACTTCAGCAACTGTGCATTGCATTGCCATGTAATGTAATGTAATGCAATGCTATCTATCTAGCTCTCCCTCTATACTTCCTTTTGGATAAACAGACATATTAGGCAAGCATTTTGGAGCTTTCACCTAAATAACTACAGGTGGTGAGATAAGCTGCACAATATAATTGACCTTTCAGTATATTGTTGCACACACACCATCTATTTAGCAAATGCCCTTGTTATCAACAGCAGCCTTTTAAACTCACCTGAGCTAACAGGTATGTGAGCTGGTTACTCTGCTGCGCTTAAAATTTCTTTTTTGGTTTGCTACAATGCCTTTTCTGAAACGTTGTCTCCCTCTGCTGGAACACTGACTTCTTTCATTTAATGCCTGCAGACTATAAAAGAGAAACCAACCCAAAAAGTTTGGTTGATTAGTCTGTGGCATTCTTTTAAACTGTTGCTTATGGCGGTCTCTGTGAGCTTCTCAGTGACATTCAGCCATCCAGGTATCCCGCCTGCAGTAGACGGAATGTGGCAATGGAACGCTGGCTGCGCGTGTCATAATAGGCTCTGAGCCTTTATATAACTGCGCACAGCAGCAGCCACCTTCAGTCTGCTGCTGGACAGCCAGCAGCAGCAGCAGCAGGAGAGGTAATTAATCAGCAACCCTCCTGCTAAGGGTAGACAGCTGCTCGTTCCACCACCCCCCCCCGCCTTAATTGGTTCTCCTCCCTTCCAACGGTGTTGAGGCGGGTGGGAACAGCCGGGGGTTGAGGGTACTGTGCTAAAAGAGGTGGAGTTATGCAGATCTAAAACGCGTGGATTGCAGCAGCAGCAAGCCGAAAAGTGCAGGCATGTGAGGGATCTAGAGGTTGACAGCATGTCTTCTTAACGGGAGTCCAGGAGGCCATCTCCACAAATGGACTTTTCAGAATCCTTGGGTGGCACCGTAGTCGGAAACCAATTCTGGTTATCGCTTCTCGGCCTTTTGGCTAAGATCAAGTGTAGTATCTGTTCTTATCAGTTTAATATCTGATACGTCCCCTATCTGGGGACCATATATTAAATGGATTTTTAGAACAGGGAGATGGAAAAAGAGCTTGCTCTGTCCACTCCACGCATTGACCTGGTATTGCAGTATCTCCAGGACCGGTGCACCCCTTCTTTAATGCAGTTTCTAAAATCAGAAAGAATTGAATTCAATGCTTTTTGTTCATTTTGCTTGTTTGTCGGATTTTGGGATGGACTCTTTGGCTTTGCTTTTCTTCTCCTCATTGGATTTTTCATGTTAAAAGTTGCAGAAGCCAGATGACAAGCTCATTTTGGTTCAACTTCAGCAACTGTGCATTGCATTGCCATGTAATGTAATGTAATGCAATGCTATCTATCTAGCTCTCCCTCTATACTTCCTTTTGGATAAACAGACATATTAGGCAAGCATTTTGGAGCTTTCACCTAAATAACTACAGGTGGTGAGATAAGCTGCACAATATAATTGACCTTTCAGTATATTGTTGCACACACACCATCTATTTAGCAAATGCCCTTGTTATCAACAGCAGCCTTTTAAACTCACCTGAGCTAACAGGTATGTGAGCTGGTTACTCTGCTGCGCTTAAAATTTCTTTTTTGGTTTGCTACAATGCCTTTTCTGAAACGTTGTCTCCCTCTGCTGGAACACTGACTTCTTTCATTTAATGCCTGCAGACTATAAAAGAGAAACCAACCCAAAAAGTTTGGTTGATTAGTCTGTGGCATTCTTTTAAACTGTTGCTTATGGCGGTCTCTGTGAGCTTCTCAGTGACATTCAGCCATCCAGGTATCCCGCCTGCAGTAGACGGAATGTGGCAATGGAACGCTGGCTGCGCGTGTCATAATAGGCTCTGAGCCTTTATATACCTGCGCACAGCAGCAGCAACCTTCAGTCTGCTGCTGGACAGCCAGCAGCAGCAGGAGAGGTAATTAATCAGCAACCCTCCTGCTAAGGGTAGACAGCTGCTCGTTCCACCCCCCCCCCGCCTTAATTGGTTCTCCTCCCTTCCAACGGTGTTGAGGCGGGTGGGAACAGCCGGGGGTTGAGGGTACTGTGCTAAAAGAGGTGGAGTTATGCAGATCTAAAACGCGTGGATTGCAGCAGCAGCAAGCCGAAAAGTGCAGGCATGTGAGGGATCTAGAGGTTGACAGCATGTCTTCTTAACGGGAGTCCAGGTGGCCATCTCCACAAATGGACTTTTCAGAATCCTTGGGTGGCACCGTAGTCGGAAACCAATTCTGGTTATCGCTTCTCGGCCTTTTGGCTAAGATCAAGTGTAGTATCTGTTCTTATCAGTTTAATATCTGATACGTCCCCTATCTGGGGACCATATATTAAATGGATTTTTAGAACAGGGAGATGGAAAAAGAGCTTGCTCTGTCCACTCCACGCATTGACCTGGTATTGCAGTATCTCCAGGACCGGTGCACCCCTTCTTTAATGCAGTTTCTAAAATCAGAAAGAATTGAATTCAATGCTTTTTGTTCATTTTGCTTGTTTGTCGGATTTTGGGATGGACTCTTTGGCTTTGCTTTTCTTCTCCTCATTGGATTTTTCATGTTAAAAGTTGCAGAAGCCAGATGACAAGCTCATTTTGGTTCAACTTCAGCAACTGTGCATTGCATTGCCATGTAATGTAATGTAATGCAATGCTATCTATCTAGCTCTCCCTCTATACTTCCTTTTGGATAAACAGACATATTAGGCAAGCATTTTGGAGCTTTCACCTAAATAACTACAGGTGGTGAGATAAGCTGCACAATATAATTGACCTTTCAGTATATTGTTGCACACACACCATCTATTTAGCAAATGCCCTTGTTATCAACAGCAGCCTTTTAAACTCACCTGAGCTAACAGGTATGTGAGCTGGTTACTCTGCTGCGCTTAAAATTTCTTTTTTGGTTTGCTACAATGCCTTTTCTGAAACGTTGTCTCCCTCTGCTGGAACACTGACTTCTTTCATTTAATGCCTGCAGACTATAAAAGAGAAACCAACCCAAAAAGTTTGGTTGATTAGTCTGTGGCATTCTTTTAAACTGTTGCTTATGGCGGTCTCTGTGAGCTTCTCAGTGACATTCAGCCATCCAGGTATCCCGCCTGCAGTAGACGGAATGTGGCAATGGAACGCTGGCTGCGCGTGTCATAATAGGCTCTGAGCCTTTATATACCTGCGCACAGCAGCAGCCACCTTCAGTCTGCTGCTGGACAGCCAGCAGCAGCAGCAGGAGAGGTAATTAATCAGCAACCCTCCTGCTAAGGGTAGACAGCTGCTCGTTCCACCCCCCCCCCCGCCTTAATTGGTTCTCCTCCCTTCCAACGGTGTTGAGGCGGGTGGGAACAGCCGGGGGTTGAGGGTACTGTGCTAAAAGAGGTGGAGTTATGCAGATCTAAAACGCGTGGATTGCAGCAGCAGCAAGCCGAAAAGTGCAGGCATGTGAGGGATCTAGAGGTTGACAGCATGTCTTCTTAACGGGAGTCCAGGAGGCCATCTCCACAAATGGACTTTTCAGAATCCTTGGGTGGCACCGTAGTCGGAAACCAATTCTGGTTATCGCTTCTCGGCCTTTTGGCTAAGATCAAGTGTAGTATCTGTTCTTATCAGTTTAATATCTGATACGTCCCCTATCTGGGGACCATATATTAAATGGATTTTTAGAACAGGGAGATGGAAAAAGAGCTTGCTCTGTCCACTCCACGCATTGACCTGGTATTGCAGTATCTCCAGGACCGGTGCACCCCTTCTTTAATGCAGTTTCTAAAATCAGAAAGAATTGAATTCAATGCTTTTTGTTCATTTTGCTTGTTTGTCGGATTTTGGGATGGACTCTTTGGCTTTGCTTTTCTTCTCCTCATTGGATTTTTCATGTTAAAAGTTGCAGAAGCCAGATGACAAGCTCATTTTGGTTCAACTTCAGCAACTGTGCATTGCATTGCCATGTAATGTAATGTAATGCAATGCTATCTATCTAGCTCTCCCTCTATACTTCCTTTTGGATAAACAGACATATTAGGCAAGCATTTTGGAGCTTTCACCTAAATAACTACAGGTGGTGAGATAAGCTGCACAATATAATTGACCTTTCAGTATATTGTTGCACACACACCATCTATTTAGCAAATGCCCTTGTTATCAACAGCAGCCTTTTAAACTCACCTGAGCTAACAGGTATGTGAGCTGGTTACTCTGCTGCGCTTAAAATTTCTTTTTTGGTTTGCTACAATGCCTTTTCTGAAACGTTGTCTCCCTCTGCTGGAACACTGACTTCTTTCATTTAATGCCTGCAGACTATAAAAGAGAAACCAACCCAAAAAGTTTGGTTGATTAGTCTGTGGCATTCTTTTAAACTGTTGCTTATGGCGGTCTCTGTGAGCTTCTCAGTGACATTCAGCCATCCAGGTATCCCGCCTGCAGTAGACGGAATGTGGCAATGGAACGCTGGCTGCGCGTGTCATAATAGGCTCTGAGCCTTTATATACCTGCGCACAGCAGCAGCAACCTTCAGTCTGCTGCTGGACAGCCAGCAGCAGCAGCAGCAGGAGAGGTAATTAATCAGCAACCCTCCTGCTAAGGGTAGACAGCTGCTCGTTCCACCCCCCCCCCGCCTTAATTGGTTCTCCTCCCTTCCAACGGTGTTGAGGCGGGTGGGAACAGCCGGGGGTTGAGGGTACTGTGCTAAAAGAGGTGGAGTTATGCAGATCTAAAACGCGTGGATTGCAGCAGCAGCAAGCCGAAAAGTGCAGGCATGTGAGGGATCTAGAGGTTGACAGCATGTCTTCTTAACGGGAGTCCAGGTGGCCATCTCCACAAATGGACTTTTCAGAATCCTTGGGTGGCACCGTAGTCGGAAACCAATTCTGGTTATCGCTTCTCGGCCTTTTGGCTAAGATCAAGTGTAGTATCTGTTCTTATCAGTTTAATATCTGATACGTCCCCTATCTGGGGACCATATATTAAATGGATTTTTAGAACAGGGAGATGGAAAAAGAGCTTGCTCTGTCCACTCCACGCATTGACCTGGTATTGCAGTATCTCCAGGACCGGTGCACCCCTTCTTTAATGCAGTTTCTAAAATCAGAAAGAATTGAATTCAATGCTTTTTGTTCATTTTGCTTGTTTGTCGGATTTTGGGATGGACTCTTTGGCTTTGCTTTTCTTCTCCTCATTGGATTTTTCATGTTAAAAGTTGCAGAAGCCAGATGACAAGCTCATTTTGGTTCAACTTCAGCAACTGTGCATTGCATTGCCATGTAATGTAATGTAATGCAATGCTATCTATCTAGCTCTCCCTCTATACTTCCTTTTGGATAAACAGACATATTAGGCAAGCATTTTGGAGCTTTCACCTAAATAACTACAGGTGGTGAGATAAGCTGCACAATATAATTGACCTTTCAGTATATTGTTGCACACACACCATCTATTTAGCAAATGCCCTTGTTATCAACAGCAGCCTTTTAAACTCACCTGAGCTAACAGGTATGTGAGCTGGTTACTCTGCTGCGCTTAAAATTTCTTTTTTGGTTTGCTACAATGCCTTTACTGAAACGTTGTCTCCCTCTGCTGGAACACTGACTTCTTTCATTTAATGCCTGCAGACTATAAAAGAGAAACCAACCCAAAAAGTTTGGTTGATTAGTCTGTGGCATTCTTTTAAACTGTTGCTTATGGCGGTCTCTGTGAGCTTCTCAGTGACATTCAGCCATCCAGGTATCCCGCCTGCAGTAGACGGAATGTGGCAATGGAACGCTGGCTGCGCGTGTCATAATAGGCTCTGAGCCTTTATATACCTGCGCACAGCAGCAGCCACCTTCAGTCTGCTGCTGGACAGCCAGCAGCAGCAGCAGGAGAGGTAATTAATCAGCAACCCTCCTGCTAAGGGTAGACAGCTGCTCGTTCCACCGCCCCCCCCCGCCTTAATTGGTTCTCCTCCCTTCCAACGGTGTTGAGGCGGGTGGTAACAGCCGGGGGTTGAGGGTACTGTGCTAAAAGAGGTGGAGTTATGCAGATCTAAAACGCGTGGATTGCAGCAGCAGCAAGCCGAAAAGTGCAGGCATGTGAGGGATCTAGAGGTTGACAGCATGTCTTCTTAACGGGAGTCCAGGTGGCCATCTCCACAAATGGACTTTTCAGAATCCTTGGGTGGCACCGTAGTCGGAAACCAATTCTGGTTATCGCTTCTCGGCCTTTTGGCTAAGATCAAGTGTAGTATCTGTTCTTATCAGTTTAATATCTGATACGTCCCCTATCTGGGGACCATATATTAAATGGATTTTTAGAACAGGGAGATGGAAAAAGAGCTTGCTCTGTCCACTCCACGCATTGACCTGGTATTGCAGTATCTCCAGGACCGGTGCACCCCTTCTTTAATGCAGTTTCTAAAATCAGAAAGAATTGAATTCAATGCTTTTTGTTCATTTTGCTTGTTTGTCGGATTTTGGGATGGACTCTTTGGCTTTGCTTTTCTTCTCCTCATTGGATTTTTCATGTTAAAAGTTGCAGAAGCCAGATGACAAGCTCATTTTGGTTCAACTTCAGCAACTGTGCATTGCATTGCCATGTAATGTAATGTAATGCAATGCTATCTATCTAGCTCTCCCTCTATACTTCCTTTTGGATAAACAGACATATTAGGCAAGCATTTTGGAGCTTTCACCTAAATAACTACAGGTGGTGAGATAAGCTGCACAATATAATTGACCTTTCAGTATATTGTTGCACACACACCATCTATTTAGCAAATGCCCTTGTTATCAACAGCAGCCTTTTAAACTCACCTGAGCTAACAGGTATGTGAGCTGGTTACTCTGCTGCGCTTAAAATTTCTTTTTTGGTTTGCTACAATGCCTTTTCTGAAACGTTGTCTCCCTCTGCTGGAACACTGACTTCTTTCATTTAATGCCTGCAGACTATAAAAGAGAAACCAACCCAAAGAGTTTGGTTGATTAGTCTGTGGCATTCTTTTAAACTGTTGCTTATGGCGGTCTCTGTGAGCTTCTCAGTGACATTCAGCCATCCAGGTATCCCGCCTGCAGTAGACGGAATGTGGCAATGGAACGCTGGCTGCGCGTGTCATAATAGGCTCTGAGCCTTTATATACCTGCGCACAGCAGCAGCCACCTTCAGTCTGCTGCTGGACAGCCAGCAGCAGCAGCAGCAGGAGAGGTAATTAATCAGCAACCCTCCTGCTAAGGGTAGACAGCTGCTCGTTCCACCGCCCCCCCCGCCTTAATTGGTTCTCCTCCCTTCCAACGGTGTTGAGGCGGGTGGGAACAGCCGGGGGTTGAGGGTACTGTGCTAAAAGAGGTGGAGTTATGCAGATCTAAAACGCGTGGATTGCAGCAGCAGCAAGCCGAAAAGTGCAGGCATGTGAGGGATCTAGAGGTTGACAGCATGTCTTCTTAACGGGAGTCCAGGTGGCCATCTCCACAAATGGACTTTTCAGAATCCTTGGGTGGCACCGTAGTCGGAAACCAATTCTGGTTATCGCTTCTCGGCCTTTTGGCTAAGATCAAGTGTAGTATCTGTTCTTATCAGTTTAATATCTGATACGTCCCCTATCTGGGGACCATATATTAAATGGATTTTTAGAACAGGGAGATGGAAAAAGAGCTTGCTCTGTCCACTCCACGCATTGACCTGGTATTGCAGTATCTCCAGGACCGGTGCACCCCTTCTTTAATGCAGTTTCTAAAATCAGAAAGAATTGAATTCAATGCTTTTTGTTCATTTTGCTTGTTTGTCGGATTTTGGGATGGACTCTTTGGCTTTGCTTTTCTTCTCCTCATTGGATTTTTCATGTTAAAAGTTGCAGAAGCCAGATGACAAGCTCATTTTGGTTCAACTTCAGCAACTGTGCATTGCATTGCCATGTAATGTAATGTAATGCAATGCTATCTATCTAGCTCTCCCTCTATACTTCCTTTTGGATAAACAGACATATTAGGCAAGCATTTTGGAGCTTTCACCTAAATAACTACAGGTGGTGAGATAAGCTGCACAATATAATTGACCTTTCAGTATATTGTTGCACACACACCATCTATTTAGCAAATGCCCTTGTTATCAACAGCAGCCTTTTAAACTCACCTGAGCTAACAGGTATGTGAGCTGGTTACTCTGCTGCGCTTAAAATTTCTTTTTTGGTTTGCTACAATGCCTTTTCTGAAACGTTGTCTCCCTCTGCTGGAACACTGACTTCTTTCATTTAATGCCTGCAGACTATAAAAGAGAAACCAACCCAAAAAGTTTGGTTGATTAGTCTGTGGCATTCTTTTAAACTGTTGCTTATGGCGGTCTCTGTGAGCTTCTCAGTGACATTCAGCCATCCAGGTATCCCGCCTGCAGTAGACGGAATGTGGCAATGGAACGCTGGCTGCGCGTGTCATAATAGGCTCTGAGCCTTTATATACCTGCGCACAGCAGCAGCCACCTTCAGTCTGCTGCTGGACAGCCAGCAGCAGCAGCAGCAGGAGAGATAATTAATCAGCAACCCTCCTGCTAAGGGTAGACAGCTGCTCGTTCCACCCCCCCCCCCCCCCCGCCTTAATTGGTTCTCCTCCCTTCCAACGGTGTTGAGGCGGGTGGGAACAGCCGGGGGTTGAGGGTACTGTGCTAAAAGAGGTGGAGTTATGCAGATCTAAAACGCGTGGATTGCAGCAGCAGCAAGCCGAAAAGTGCAGGCATGTGAGGGATCTAGAGGTTGACAGCATGTCTTCTTAACGGGAGTCCAGGTGGCCATCTCCACAAATGGACTTTTCAGAATCCTTGGGTGGCACCGTAGTCGGAAACCAATTCTGGTTATCGCTTCTCGGCCTTTTGGCTAAGATCAAGTGTAGTATCTGTTCTTATCAGTTTAATATCTGATACGTCCCCTATCTGGGGACCATATATTAAATGGATTTTTAGAACAGGGAGATGGAAAAAGAGCTTGCTCTGTCCACTCCACGCATTGACCTGGTATTGCAGTATCTCCAGGACCGGTGCACCCCTTCTTTAATGCAGTTTCTAAAATCAGAAAGAATTGAATTCAATGCTTTTTGTTCATTTTGCTTGTTTGTCGGATTTTGGGATGGACTCTTTGGCTTTGCTTTTCTTCTCCTCATTGGATTTTTTATGTTAAAAGTTGCAGAAGCCAGATGACAAGCTCATTTTGGTTCAACTTCAGCAACTGTGCATTGCATTGCCATGTAATGTAATGTAATGCAATGCTATCTATCTAGCTCTCCCTCTATACTTCCTTTTGGATAAACAGACATATTAGGCAAGCATTTTGGAGCTTTCACCTAAATAACTACAGGTGGTGAGATAAGCTGCACAATATAATTGACCTTTCAGTATATTGTTGCACACACACCATCTATTTAGCAAATGCCCTTGTTATCAACAGCAGCCTTTTAAACTCACCTGAGCTAACAGGTATGTGAGCTGGTTACTCTGCTG
Organism: Phyllobates terribilis; assembly: GCF_046119375.1. Taxonomy (NCBI): domain Eukaryota; kingdom Metazoa; phylum Chordata; class Amphibia; order Anura; family Dendrobatidae; genus Phyllobates; species Phyllobates terribilis. The sequence goes on along the minus strand of NW_027362800.1, from coordinate 6,597,967 downwards.
CGCTTAAAATTTCTTTTTTGGTTTGCTACAATGCCTTTTCTGAAACGTTGTCTCCCTCTGCTGGAACACTTACTTCTTTCATTTAATGCCTGCAGACTATAAAAGAGAAACCAACCCAAAAAGTTTGGTTGATTAGTCTGTGGCATTCTTTTAAACTGTTGCTTATGGCGGTCTCTGTGAGCTTCTCAGTGACATTCAGCCATCCAGGTATCCCGCCTGCAGTAGACGGAATGTGGCAATGGAACGCTGGCTGCGCGTGTCATAATAGGCTCTGAGCCTTTATATACCTGCGCACAGCAGCAGCCACCTTCAGTCTGCTGCTGGACAGCCAGCAGCAGCAGCAGGAGAGGTAATTAATCAGCAACCCTCCTGCTAAGGGTAGACAGCTGCTCGTTCCACCCCCCCCCCGCCTTAATTGGTTCTCCTCCCTTCCAACGGTGTTGAGGCGGGTGGGAACAGCCGGGGGTTGAGGGTACTGTGCTAAAAGATGTGGAGTTATGCAGATCTAAAACGCGTGGATTGCAGCAGCAGCAAGCCGAAAAGTGCAGGCATGTGAGGGATCTAGAGGTTGACAGCATGTCTTCTTAACGGGAGTCCAGGTGGCCATCTCCACAAATGGACTTTTCAGAATCCTTGGGTGGCACCGTAGTCGGAAACCAATTCTGGTTATCGCTTCTCGGCCTTTTGGCTAAGATCAAGTGTAGTATCTGTTCTTATCAGTTTAATATCTGATACGTCCCCTATCTGGGGACCATATATTAAATGGATTTTTAGAACAGGGAGATGGAAAAAGAGCTTGCTCTGTCCACTCCACGCATTGACCTGGTATTGCAGTATCTCCAGGACCGGTGCACCCCTTCTTTAATGCAGTTTCTAAAATCAGAAAGAATTGAATTCAATGCTTTTTGTTCATTTTGCTTGTTTGTCGGATTTTGGGATGGACTCTTTGGCTTTGCTTTTCTTCTCCTCATTGGATTTTTCATGTTAAAAGTTGCAGAAGCCAGATGACAAGCTCATTTTGGTTCAACTTCAGCAACTGTGCATTGCATTGCCATGTAATGTAATGTAATGCAATGCTATCTATCTAGCTCTCCCTCTATACTTCCTTTTGGATAAACAGACATATTAGGCAAGCATTTTGGAGCTTTCACCTAAATAACTACAGGTGGTGAGATAAGCTGCACAATATAATTGACCTTTCAGTATATTGTTGCACACACACCATCTATTTAGCAAATGCCCTTGTTATCAACAGCAGCCTTTTAAACTCACCTGAGCTAACAGGTATGTGAGCTGGTTACTCTGCTGCGCTTAAAATTTCTTTTTTGGTTTGCTACAATGCCTTTTCTGAAACGTTGTCTCCCTCTGCTGGAACACTGACTTCTTTCATTTAATGCCTGCAGACTATAAAAGAGAAACCAACCCAAAAAGTTTGGTTGATTAGTCTGTGGCATTCTTTTAAACTGTTGCTTATGGCGGTCTCTGTGAGCTTCTCAGTGACATTCAGCCATCCAGGTATCCCGCCTGCAGTAGACGGAATGCGGCAATGGAACGCTGGCTGCGCGTGTCATAATAGGCTCTGAGCCTTTATATACCTGCGCACAGCAGCAGCCACCTTCAGTCTGCTGCTGGACAGCCAGCAGCAGCAGCAGCAGGAGAGGTAATTAATCAGCAACCCTCCTGCTAAGGGTAGACAGCTGCTCGTTCCACCCCCCCCCCGCCTTAATTGGTTCTCCTCCCTTCCAACGGTGTTGAGGCAGGTGGGAACAGCCGGGGGTTGAGGGTACTGTGCTAAAAGAGGTGGAGTTATGCAGATCTAAAACGCGTGGATTGCAGCAGCAGCAAGCCGAAAAGTGCAGGCATGTGAGGGATCTAGAGGTTGACAGCATGTCTTCTTAACGGGAGTCCAGGTGGCCATCTCCACAAATGGACTTTTCAGAATCCTTGGGTGGCACCGTAGTCGGAAACCAATTCTGGTTATCGCTTCTCGGCCTTTTGGCTAAGATCAAGTGTAGTATCTGTTCTTATCAGTTTAATATCTGATACGTCCCCTATCTGGGGACCATATATTAAATGGATTTTTAGAACAGGGAGATGGAAAAAGAGCTTGCTCTGTCCACTCCACGCATTGACCTGGTATTGCAGTATCTCCAGGACCGGTGCACCCCTTCTTTAATGCAGTTTCTAAAATCAGAAAGAATTGAATTCAATGCTTTTTGTTCATTTTGCTTGTTTGTCGGATTTTGGGATGGACTCTTTGGCTTTGCTTTTCTTCTCCTCATTGGATTTTTCATGTTAAAAGTTGCAGAAGCCAGATGACAAGCTCATTTTGGTTCAACTTCAGCAACTGTGCATTGCATTGCCATGTAATGTAATGTAATGCAATGCTATCTATCTAGCTCTCCCTCTATACTTCCTTTTGGATAAACAGACATATTAGGCAAGCATTTTGGAGCTTTCACCTAAATAACTACAGGTGGTGAGATAAGCTGCACAATATAATTGACCTTTCAGTATATTGTTGCACACACACCATCTATTTAGCAAATGCCCTTGTTATCAACAGCAGCCTTTTAAACTCACCTGAGCTAACAGGTATGTGAGCTGGTTACTCTGCTGCGCTTAAAATTTCTTTTTTGGTTTGCTACAATGCCTTTTCTGAAACGTTGTCTCCCTCTGCTGGAACACTGACTTCTTTCATTTAATGCCTGCAGACTATAAAAGAGAAACCAACCCAAAAAGTTTGGTTGATTAGTCTGTGGCATTCTTTTAAACTGTTGCTTATGGCGGTCTCTGTGAGCTTCTCAGTGACATTCAGCCATCCAGGTATCCCGCCTGCAGTAGACGGAATGTGGCAATGGAACGCTGGCTGCGCGTGTCATAATAGGCTCTGAGCCTTTATATACCTGCGCACAGCAGCAGCCACCTTCAGTCTGCTGCTGGACAGCCAGCAGCAGCAGCAGCAGGAGAGGTAATTAATCAGCAACCCTCCTGCTAAGGGTAGACAGCTGCTCGTTCCACCCCCCCCCCCGCCTTAATTGGTTCTCCTCCCTTCCAACGGTGTTGAGGCGGGTGGGAACAGCCGGGGGTTGAGGGTACTGTGCTAAAAGAGGTGGAGTTATGCAGATCTAAAACGCGTGGATTGCAGCAGCAGCAAGCCGAAAAGTGCAGGCATGTGAGGGATCTAGAGGTTGACAGCATGTCTTCTTAACGGGAGTCCAGGTGGCCATCTCCACAAATGGACTTTTCAGAATCCTTGGGTGGCACCGTAGTCGGAAACCAATTCTGGTTATCGCTTCTCGGCCTTTTGGCTAAGATCAAGTGTAGTATCTGTTCTTATCAGTTTAATATCTGATAGGTCCCCTATCTGGGGACCATATATTAAATGGATTTTTAGAACAGGGAGATGGAAAAAGAGCTTGCTCTGTCCACTCCACGCATTGACCTGGTATTGCAGTATCTCCAGGACCGGTGCACCCCTTCTTTAATGCAGTTTCTAAAATCAGAAAGAATTGAATTCAATGCTTTTTGTTCATTTTGCTTGTTTGTCGGATTTTGGGATGGACTCTTTGGCTTTGCTTTTCTTCTCCTCATTGGATTTTTCATGTTAAAAGTTGCAGAAGCCAGATGACAAGCTCATTTTTGTTCAACTTCAGCAACTGTGCATTGCATTGCCATGTAATGTAATGTAATGCAATGCTATCTATCTAGCTCTCCCTCTATACTTCCTTTTGGATAAACAGACATATTAGGCAAGCATTTTGGAGCTTTCACCTAAATAACTACAGGTGGTGAGATAAGCTGCACAATATAATTGACCTTTCAGTATATTGTTGCACACACACCATCTATTTAGCAAATGCCCTTGTTATCAACAGCAGCCTTTTAAACTCACCTGAGCTAACAGGTATGTGAGCTGGTTACTCTGCTGCGCTTAAAATTTCTTTTTTGGTTTGCTACAATGCCTTTTCTGAAACGTTGTCTCCCTCTGCTGGAACACTGACTTCTTTCATTTAATGCCTGCAGACTATAAAAGAGAAACCAACCCAAAAAGTTTGGTTGATTAGTCTGTGGCATTCTTTTAAACTGTTGCTTATGGCGGTCTCTGTGAGCTTCTCAGTGACATTCAGCCATCCAGGTATCCCGCCTGCAGTAGACGGAATGTGGCAATGGAACGCTGGCTGCGCGTGTCATAATAGGCTCTGAGCCTTTATATACCTGCGCACAGCAGCAGCCACCTTCAGTCTGCTGCTGGACAGCCAGCAGCAGCAGCAGCAGGAGAGGTAATTAATCAGCAACCCTCCTGCTAAGGGTAGACAGCTGCTCGTTCCACCCCCCCCCCCGCCTTAATTGGTTCTCCTCCCTTCCAACGGTGTTGAGGCGGGTGGGAACAGCCAGGGGTTGAAGGTACTGTGCTAAAAGAGGTGGAGTTATGCAGATCTAAAACGCGTGGATTGCAGCAGCAGCAAGCCGAAAAGTGCAGGCATGTGAGGGATCTAGAGGTTGACAGCATGTCTTCTTAACGGGAGTCCAGGTGGCCATCTCCACAAATGGACTTTTCAGAATCCTTGGGTGGCACCGTAGTCGGAAACCAATTCTGGTTATCGCTTCTCGGCCTTTTGGCTAAGATCAAGTGTAGTATCTGTTCTTATCAGTTTAATATCTGATACGTCCCCTATCTGGGGACCATATATTAAATGGATTTTTAGAACAGGGAGATGGAAAAAGAGCTTGCTCTGTCCACTCCACGCATTGACCTGGTATTGCAGTATCTCCAGGACCGGTGCACCCCTTCTTTAATGCAGTTTCTAAAATCAGAAAGAATTGAATTCAATGCTTTTTGTTCATTTTGCTTGTTTGTCGGATTTTGGGATGGACTCTTTGGCTTTGCTTTTCTTCTCCTCATTGGATTTTTCATGTTAAAAGTTGCAGAAGCCAGATGACAAGCTCATTTTGGTTCAACTTCAGCAACTGTGCATTGCATTGCCATGTAATGTAATGTAATGCAATGCTATCTATCTAGCTCTCCCTCTATACTTCCTTTTGGATAAACAGACATATTAGGCAAGCATTTTGGAGCTTTCACCTAAATAACTACAGGTGGTGAGATAAGCTGCACAATATAATTGACCTTTCAGTATATTGTTGCACACACACCATCTATTTAGCAAATGCCCTTGTTATCAACAGCAGCCTTTTAAACTCACCTGAGCTAACAGGTATGTGAGCTGGTTACTCTGCTGCGCTTAAAATTTCTTTTTTGGTTTGCTACAATGCCTTTTCTGAAACGTTGTCTCCCTCTGCTGGAACACTGACTTCTTTCATTTAATGCCTGCAGACTATAAAAGAGAAACCAACCCAAAAAGTTTGGTTGATTAGTCTGTGGCATTCTTTTAAACTGTTGCTTATGGCGGTCTCTGTGAGCTTCTCAGTGACATTCAGCCATCCAGGTATCCCGCCTGCAGTAGACGGAATGTGGCAATGGAACGCTGGCTGCGCATGTCATAATAGGCTCTGAGCCTTTATATACCTGCGCACAGCAGCAGCCACCTTCAGTCTGCTGCTGGACAGCCAGCAGCAGCAGCAGCAGGAGAGGTAATTAATCAGCAACCCTCCTGCTAAGGGTAGACAGCTGCTCGTTCCACCCCCCCCCCCGCCTTAATTGGTTCTCCTCCCTTCCAACGGTGTTGAGGCGGGTGGGAACAGCCGGGGGTTGAGGGTACTGTGCTAAAAGAGGTGGAGTTATGCAGATCTAAAACGCGTGGATTGCAGCAGCAGCAAGCCGAAAAGTGCAGGCATGTGAGGGATCTAGAGGTTGACAGCATGTCTTCTTAACGGGAGTCCAGGTGGCCATCTCCACAAATGGACTTTTCAGAATCCTTGGGTGGCACCGTAGTCGGAAACCAATTCTGGTTATCGCTTCTCGGCCTTTTGGCTAAGATCAAGTGTAGTATCTGTTCTTATCAGTTTAATATCTGATACGTCCCCTATCTGGGGACCATATATTAAATGGATTTTTAGAACAGGGAGATGGAAAAAGAGCTTGCTCTGTCCACTCCACGCATTGACCTGGTATTGCAGTATCTCCAGGACCGGTGCACCCCTTCTTTAATGCAGTTTCTAAAATCAGAAAGAATTGAATTCAATGCTTTTTGTTCATTTTGCTTGTTTGTCGGATTTTGGGATGGACTCTTTGGCTTTGCTTTTCTTCTCCTCATTGGATTTTTCATGTTAAAAGTTGCAGAAGCCAGATGACAAGCTCATTTTGGTTCAACTTCAGCAACTGTGCATTGCATTGCCATGTAATGTAATGTAATGCAATGCTATCTATCTAGCTCTCCCTCTATACTTCCTTTTGGATAAACAGACATATTAGGCAAGCATTTTGGAGCTTTCACCTAAATAACTACAGGTGGTGAGATAAGCTGCACAATATAATTGACCTTTCAGTATATTGTTGCACACACACCATCTATTTAGCAAATGCCCTTGTTATCAACAGCAGCCTTTTAAACTCACCTGAGCTAACAGGTATGTGAGCTGGTTACTCTGCTGCGCTTAAAATTTCTTTTTTGGTTTGCTACAATGCCTTTTCTGAAACGTTGTCTCCCTCTGCTGGAACACTGACTTCTTTCATTTAATGCCTGCAGACTATAAAAGAGAAACCAACCCAAAAAGTTTGGTTGATTAGTCTGTGGCATTCTTTTAAACTGTTGCTTATGGCGGTCTCTGTGAGCTTCTCAGTGACATTCAGCCATCCAGGTATCCCGCCTGCAGTAGACGGAATGTGGCAATGGAACGCTGGCTGCGCGTGTCATAATAGGCTCTGAGCCTTTATATACCTGCGCACAGCAGCAGCCACCTTCAGTCTGCTGCTGGACAGCCAGCAGCAGCAGCAGCAGGAGAGGTAATTAATCAGCAACCCTCCTGCTAAGGGTAGACAGCTGCTCGTTCCACCCCCCCCCCCCGCCTTAATTGGTTCTCCTCCCTTCCAACGGTGTTGAGGCGGGTGGGAACAGCCGGGGGTTGAGGGTACTGTGCTAAAAGAGGTGGAGTTATGCAGATCTAAAACGCGTGGATTGCAGCAGCAGCAAGCCGAAAAGTGCAGGCATGTGAGGGATCTAGAGGTTGACAGCATGTCTTCTTAACGGGAGTCCAGGTGGCCATCTCCACAAATGGACTTTTCAGAATCCTTGGGTGGCACCGTAGTCGGAAACCAATTCTGGTTATCGCTTCTCGGCCTTTTGGCTAAGATCAAGTGTAGTATCTGTTCTTATCAGTTTAATATCTGATAGGTCCCCTATCTGGGGACCATATATTAAATGGATTTTTAGAACAGGGAGATGGAAAAAGAGCTTGCTCTGTCCACTCCACGCATTGACCTGGTATTGCAGTATCTCCAGGACCGGTGCACCCCTTCTTTAATGCAGTTTCTAAAATCAGAAAGAATTGAATTCAATGCTTTTTGTTCATTTTGCTTGTTTGTCGGATTTTGGGATGGACTCTTTGGCTTTGCTTTTCTTCTCCTCATTGGATTTTTCATGTTAAAAGTTGCAGAAGCCAGATGACAAGCTCATTTTGGTTCAACTTCAGCAACTGTGCATTGCATTGCCATGCAATGTAATGTAATGCAATGCTATCTATCTAGCTCTCCCTCTATACTTCCTTTTGGATAAACAGACATATTAGGCAAGCATTTTGGAGCTTTCACCTAAATAACTACAGGTGGTGAGATAAGCTGCACAATATAATTGACCTTTCAGTATATTGTTGCACACACACCATCTATTTAGCAAATGCCCTTGTTATCAACAGCAGCCTTTTAAACTCACCTGAGCTAACAGGTATGTGAGCTGGTTACTCTGCTGCGCTTAAAATTTCTTTTTTGGTTTGCTACAATGCCTTTTCTGAAACGTTGTCTCCCTCTGCTGGAACACTGACTTCTTTCATTTAATGCCTGCAGACTATAAAAGAGAAACCAACCCAAAAAGTTTGGTTGATTAGTCTGTGGCATTCTTTTAAACTGTTGCTTATGGCGGTCTCTGTGAGCTTCTCAGTGACATTCAGCCATCCAGGTATCCCGCCTGCAGTAGACGGAATGTGGCAATGGAACGCTGGCTGCGCGTGTCATAATAGGCTCTGAGCCTTTATATACCTGCGCACAGCAGCAGCCACCTTCAGTCTGCTGCTGGACAGCCAGCAGCAGCAGCAGCAGGAGAGGTAATTAATCAGCAACCCTCCTGCTAAGGGTAGACAGCTGCTCGTTCCACCCCCCCCCCCGCCTTAATTGGTTCTCCTCCCTTCCAACGGTGTTGAGGCGGGTGGGAACAGCCAGGGGTTGAGGGTACTGTGCTAAAAGAGGTGGAGTTATGCAGATCTAAAACGCGTGGATTGCAGCAGCAGCAAGCCGAAAAGTGCAGGCATGTGAGGGATCTAGAGGTTGACAGCATGTCTTCTTAACGGGAGTCCAGGTGGCCATCTCCACAAATGGACTTTTCAGAATCCTTGGGTGGCACCGTAGTCGGAAACCAATTCTGGTTATCGCTTCTCGGCCTTTTGGCTAAGATCAAGTGTAGTATCTGTTCTTATCAGTTTAATATCTGATACGTCCCCTATCTGGGGACCATATATTAAATGGATTTTTAGAACAGGGAGATGGAAAAAGAGCTTGCTCTGTCCACTCCACGCATTGACCTGGTATTGCAGTATCTCCAGGACCGGTGCACCCCTTCTTTAATGCAGTTTCTAAAATCAGAAAGAATTGAATTCAATGCTTTTTGTTCATTTTGCTTGTTTGTCGGATTTTGGGATGGACTCTTTGGCTTTGCTTTTCTTCTCCTCATTGGATTTTTCATGTTAAAAGTTGCAGAAGCCAGATGACAAGCTCATTTTGGTTCAACTTCAGCAACTGTGCATTGCATTGCCATGTAATGTAATGTAATGCAATGCTATCTATCTAGCTCTCCCTCTATACTTCCTTTTGGATAAACAGACATATTAGGCAAGCATTTTGGAGCTTTCACCTAAATAACTACAGGTGGTGAGATAAGCTGCACAATATAATTGACCTTTCAGTATATTGTTGCACACACACCATCTATTTAGCAAATGCCCTTGTTATCAACAGCAGCCTTTTAAACTCACCTGAGCTAACAGGTATGTGAGCTGGTTACTCTGCTGCGCTTAAAATTTCTTTTTTGGTTTGCTACAATGCCTTTTCTGAAACGTTGTCTCCCTCTGCTGGAACACTGACTTCTTTCATTTAATGCCTGCAGACTATAAAAGAGAAACCAACCCAAAAAGTTTGGTTGATTAGTCTGTGGCATTCTTTTAAACTGTTGCTTATGGCGGTCTCTGTGAGCTTCTCAGTGACATTCAGCCATCCAGGTATCCCGCCTGCAGTAGACGGAATGTGGCAATGGAACGCTGGCTGCGCGTGTCATAATAGGCTCTGAGCCTTTATATACCTGCGCACAGCAGCAGCCACCTTCAGTCTGCTGCTGGACAGCCAGCAGCAGCAGCAGCAGGAGAGGTAATTAATCAGCAACCCTCCTGCTAAGGGTAGACAGCTGCTCGTTCCACCCCCCCCACCGCCTTAATTGGTTCTCCTCCCTTCCAACGGTGTTGAGGCGGGTGGGAACAGCCGGGGGTTGAGGGTACTGTGCTAAAAGAGGTGGAGTTATGCAGATCTAAAACGCGTGGATTGCAGCAGCAGCAAGCCGAAAAGTGCAGGCATGTGAGGGATCTAGAGGTTGACAGCATGTCTTCTTAACGGGAGTCCAGGTGGCCATCTCCACAAATGGACTTTTCAGAATCCTTGGGTGGCACCGTAGTCGGAAACCAATTCTGGTTATCGCTTCTCGGCCTTTTGGCTAAGATCAAGTGTAGTATCTGTTCTTTTAAGAACACAAGAGCTACGATCTACACTTGACGAGAGCGATCGAACTCAGAAGGAGAAGAGCTTCGGAGCCCAGCTGACATCGGAGAAGGAAGGCGGATATCGGTGGGAGGAAGAAGCTCTAAAGAATCCAGAAGAAGACGAAGACTCGGAGAAGAATTGGGCTGTCCTGTGGAATCTTCGACGTAGAAAATCATCGAGACAAAGACCTTTCGGGGAATTTGTCCAGAACACGACGGGAGAAGAATCTGCATAGCTCCACCCATTCCGGGAAGAGTTCCAGATCCAGCTCCAAGAAGTAACTGCAGGAGGAAAGCCATGGCAAGCGCTGCGAGGAAGGCCGAAAAGAAGAGCCTGGAGCCGGGGACAGCCAGGAGGGCCCAGCCAGGAGCCGATTCTGACCCCAAGGACTCTGCCTCCACGAATGGCCAGCAGAAGGGACCCCAGAAGCCCCGCCACGAAGCTCCAGCCCTGGAGCCATGGATGCGGCAGACGGTGGCCCTGAAGCTGAAGGAAGTGGATGGGAGGGTGCCGGACATGTCCTCGGACGTGTTCTGCCAGAAGATGCTGCTGGATCGAGGCTTCTCCAGGTCGGACACCCTCAGCATCCAGACCTTCTTGACGGGGATCTTCTTCGTCACCTTCGCCACTGTGAACACCTGCAGGAGGTTCTGGGAAATGGTAAGCGCAAAAGGACCGGATAATTCTTTCTCTGCCTTTACAGGTAGCTGCCCTATCCAGAGGGACGAAAGGAGGATCACGGTCTCCATGCGCAACCCGCACACCCCAGGCCAAGACATCTGTACCTTCCTGAGACGCTTCTGTTTGGTTGTGAAGGAACCCTCTCACATCCTGAATGGACTCGGCTTCTGGACAGGTAAGTGGTCGGTGACCGTTAGACTTCACAGGGACCTGGCGTACTCAGACGGACTTCGGCACCTGCCCCCGACATTCTCCCTGGGCAACTCCTACGGCCTCATCTATTACCCGGACATGCCGCGGAACTGCAGGAGATGCGGCAAGAACGGCCACGAGATGAAGAACTGCAAGGAGGATGCCTGCAGGATTTGTCGAGTGACGGGACACAGCTCGAAGGACTGCCCGAAGAAGACGTCCTGCAACCTGTGTGGGCTGGCGGCTCATCTGTACAAGGATTGCCCCAAGCGTGAGAGATCCTGGGCATCGGTGGTTGCGACGACCCCTGCTCCGGAGGACAAGGCCCCGACGACCAGGCCTGTGAAGGTCAAGGACGCGACGACCAAGGCCCCAGCGGCCAAGGCCGAGACGACCAAGGCCAAAGCGGTCAAGGAGTCGGTGGCCAAAGCCGCAGCGACGGTCCCAGCAGCTCCGAAGCAGAAGAAAAAGTCAAAGGAGGGTAAGAGTTCTGTCACCCCTCTCTCGATCCCTCCCCCTGCCACCCCTGTCCAATCCCCCCCCACCCCGGCCACCCCTGCTGAGGATTCCACTTCCTCTTCTTCCTTCCCCTACTCCTCAGCAGGTGTCCTTTCCCCTGCCCCGGCAGCCACTCTCCCTCCCCAGACCATGGTAGCGGTGGAATTAACCTTTCCTCCACCTGCCGCTATCTATTCCGAGGAGGATTTTCCCCTTCTTGTCTCCCCAGTTCCAACTCGGGGAAAGAGGAAGGTGGAGGACAGCCCTGCTACTGAATCCTCCAAAAAGAAGATTCTGGATTTCGTAGGCGAAAAGGAGGATACCCTCCCTGAGCCAGAAGAGATGGAGCACATGGTTGAGACCCTGGTGGCCGAGCCAGAAGAGGAGGAACTGGTGGTCGCCGAGATCGAGGCCGCGCTGCTTGACCAGATGGAGGAAGAGGGCCTGCTGGTGATCCCGTCACCAGCAGTCAACACCGACGAGGGACCACCCGACCGGAGTGGTAACTAAGGTGTATTGCCTGCGCTAACTTTTTCTTTTTTCCCTACATGATGGCTAATATTAACTTATTTTCCATTAATGTCAGGAGCATCAAGGACAAGTTCAGACGTCAGACTATTTATGCCTTCCTTACTTCCCAGTTGTGTGATGTTTATATGTTGCAGGAATGTTCCCTTCCCTCCTCTAGGTCCTTCAAACATCTGGCCAGGGAGTGGTCCCACGGTCCATCCTACTGGTCCGGTGGGGGTGACTGCAAGTCTGCGGGGGTCGCAATTCTGATCAGGGGGGGCGCATTCACGCTTGAGTCCGTCCAGGAGCTCATCTGCAGCAGGGCTCTTGTTGTAGATGGCAACTGGGCGGGAGAACCTGTCAGGTTCATCAACGTGTATGCGTCCCCACTGAAGAATGAGCGTTTGGAGCTTTTCCAGACCCTGCGGCTTCAGCTTGCCACCACCAGGACCTTAGTGATGGCCGGGGATTTCAACTGCCCCATCGAGGAGGATGGTCGTAGTTCTGGCACATCTGCCAAGTTGGACTTCACGTCCAAGCTGCTCATCGAGATGGTAACCGAGGCCTCTCTTCAGGACGTGGTGGGCTCCATGGGGAGAGGCTCCACAAACTATTCGTGGAGCCGACCCGATGGCTCACTCCGCTCCAGGATTGACTTTGTGTTCACCTCTCGGGCAGTCAGGCAGAGTAGGCACTCGATGGTCCCCTGCTTCTTCTCCGACCACAGAGCCATTCACTTACAAGGTGTCCTCGGCGACGGTTTTCCGTCCGGCCCCGGCTCCTGGAAGCTGAATTGTGCTCTGCTGGCTCAGGATGAAGTCGTGGAGGAGCTGAGAGCAGCCTACGCAATGTGGCAGTCCTACAAGGGTAGCTTCCAAACAGTCTCTGATTGGTGGGAATATGTTAAACTTGAGTTTCGCTGTTTCTTTCAGGCCAAGGGTCGACAACAGGCGTGTGAGAAGAGGAGGGACTTCAGAGGGCTGCAGCGCGAGCTGCGGTCGCTGCAGGACCTTCTTCACTGCGGCTGGGACGTGAGGGAGGAGCTGGAGGAGACCAAGAAGAGCCTGAAAAGGCACTTTGAGGAGGAGTCCAAGCGAATCGTCTTCCGTTCCAAAGTGGAGAATCTGGAGAAGGGTGAGAAATGTAACTCATTCTTTTTCAGGAAACTTCATGCCGGTCACACGCCCCTGAACGAGCTGCGAGACGAGAGCGGAAACATGCGACGTGGGAAGGAGGACGTGATGAGGGTCGTCAGCGACTTCTACAGCGAACTCTACTCCCACAAGACTACCGACCCCGACGCTGCTGATAAGTTCCTGTCAGGTATCACTAACCATCTTGATCCTGCAGGCACGGCAGCCTTGGACAAACCTCTGATGGTGGGCGAATTGCTCTCTGCCGCTAAATCCTTTAGGACCGGCAGGACCCCGGGCAGTGATGGTCTTCCAGCGGAGCTCTATGTAGCGCTGGGAGACCTCATCTGTCCGGACCTGTTGGACCTGTACGAGGAGATGGTGGTGGAGGGTAGAATGCCTCCATCTTTGAGGGAAGGAATGGTCACGATCCTGTACAAGCGGAAGGGAGAGAGGTGCGACCTGAGGAATTGGCGTCCCATCACTCTGCTCAACGTGGACTACAAGATCCTGGCCAAGACGATGGCGACACGACTTAAGACGGTCATCGGACGGATTATCCACCCGGACCAGACCTGCGGCATCCCTGGACGTCGCATCGCAGACAGCCTCGCTCTCGTGCGGGACACGGTCGAGTACATCAAGGTCCGCCGCGCACACGCGGCCCTGGTCTCCTTGGATCAGGAGAAGGCCTTCGACCGGGTTTCCCACGAGTTCATGGGCCGAGCTCTGCACCGGTTAGGTTTGGGTAACATGTTTTGTTCGTATGTCCGTCTGATGTATTTTGATATCCACAGCTCGGTGTTGGTGAACGGCTGGAAGACTGACCCCTTCCCTGTCCTCTCTGGGGTCAGACAAGGCTGCCCTCTATCACCTCTTCTTTTTGTTTGTGTTATAGAACTCTTCGCAGAGGCTATCCGGCAGAATGGAGAGATCAGAGGGATCACCGCACCGGGTCCGGGACGACACGAGGTCAAGTGCTCGCTCTACATGGACGACGTCACCGTCTTCTGCGCTGATCGTGGTTCAGTCGACGCCCTCGTCCAGACGTGTGAGAGGTTCGGCCGGGCTTCAGGGGCCAAAGTCAACTGCAGGAAGTCGGAAGCCATGCTCTTCGGGGATTGGCAGCCGGCCTCCTCCGCCCCCTTCCCCTTCAACATTCAACCGGATTTCCTCAAGGTGCTGGGAGTCTGGTTCGGGAAGGAAGGAGCGGCCCTCAAGTCCTGGCAAGAACGCTTGGCCAAGGTGAAGCAACGGATCGGACTCTGGAGCCTCAGACACCTCACTTGTGAGGGTAAGGCACTCGTCCTGCGTAATGAGGTCCTGCCCGTCTTGCAGTACACGGCGCAGGCCTGGCCCCCACACGTCACTGTGTGCAGGGCCATTACCAGGACAGTGTTTCACTTTGTCTGGGGATCCAAGATGGACAGAGTCAGGCGGGCCGTCATGTACAAGGAGCCTCGCAAGGGTGGGAAGGGCGTTCCAGATATCCCCACCCTCCTGCGATCCTCTTTTGTGTGTGATTGTGTCCGCCGGACTTTGCAAGTCAAGAATGGCTCCGCGGGCAGGTCCATGTCTCGCTTCTTCCTGCTTCCTCTTTGGAGGCGACTCGGCTGGGACAAGTGGGACAGCTCCTTCCCCTACAACTGGACGACGCCATGGTTCTACGGAGACGTCGTTCGATTTGTGGGGGAACATCAACTGGAGGGACTCAAGCCCGACTTGTGGAAGCCCAAAACTATCCACAAGCTCATCAGAGCCAAGGATGACGTGGAGAACATCACAGGACTTCACCAGGACACGCTGGAGACTGTGTGGACAAATGTGTCGTCTGACAGGCTGACCAACGGGCACAAGGACTTGTCGTGGATGGCGATTCAGGGCGGACTGCCCGTCCGGTCATTCATGCATGCCCGGAACCTGTGCAAGACCCGGTACTGCCAAAGATGCCCCTTCGTGGAGGAAACATCTTTGCACACTTTTTGGGACTGCGGATTTGCACAGCGCCTGTTGACTGCCCTTGAGGACGACCTGAGGAACTCTGTCCCCAGGGCGAGCCTATCGCACCATTCTGTGTTTTACGGACTCTTCCCTGGGGTTCATACCGTCGGAGCCATCCAGGAGGCTTGGCGCCTTATGAACTGCTTCAAGGATGCCGTTTGGGTCGCCAGGAACCGGCTCATCTTGAGGAGGGAGAGGATGTCCATCCAGGACTGCCGCAGGCTGATCCACAGCCTGCTCAGAGACTATTCCATCGTGGACAGTACGGAGGACGAGGATGAGGACTAAACCCCTCCTCCCCCTCTCCCCTTATGTGTCTTGTCTTTCAATAAAGCTTCGGGCCTGTGATTTTCCCCTCCCCATCCCCTTTTTCCCAATCCCCATCCCTTTTCACGGTTCGTCGTACTGTATTGATTGACATGCTTTTTCTTTCAGATTGAGTGTTTTGTGTAGCATAGGGGTGTGATGTGTCTAGTTAGTGCGTCGTATCCTCATGCTATGTAAATATGATGTAGAATTCTGTGTGTACTGGGCTGCGGCACTGTACACTGTCTGTTAACTTATTTTTTTGTGCTAATAAAAGATATATTCAATAAAAAAAAAAAAATTCTGTTCTTATCAGTTTAATATCTGATACGTCCCCTATCTGGGGAACATATATTAAATGGATTTTTAGAACAGGGAGATGGAAAAAGAGCTTGCTCTGTCCACTCCACGCATTGACCTGGTATTGCAGTATCTCCAGGACCGGTGCACCCCTTCTTTAATGCAGTTTCTAAAATCAGAAAGAATTGAATTCAATGCTTTTTGTTCATTTTGCTTGTTTGTCGGATTTTGGGATGGACTCTTTGGCTTTGCTTTTCTTCTCCTCATTGGATTTTTCATGTTAAAAGTTGCAGAAGCCAGATGACAAGCTCATTTTGGTTCAACTGCAGCAACTGTGCATTGCATTGCCATGTAATGTAATGTAATGCAATGCTATCTATCTAGCTCTCCCTCTATACTTCCTTTTGGATAAACAGACATATTAGGCAAGCATTTTGGAGCTTTCACCTAAATAACTACAGGTGGTGAGATAAGCTGCACAATATAATTGACCTTTCAGTATATTGTTGCACACACACCATCTATTTAGCAAATGCCCTTGTTATCAACAGCAGCCTTTTAAACTCACCTGAGCTAACAGGTATGTGAGCTGGTTACTCTGCTGCGCTTAAAATTTCTTTTTTGGTTTGCTACAATGCCTTTTCTGAAACGTTGTCTCCCTCTGCTGGAACACTGACTTCTTTCATTTAATGCCTGCAGACTATAAAAGAGAAACCAACCCAAAAAGTTTGGTTGATTAGTCTGTGTCATTCTTTTAAACTGTTGCTTATGGCGGTCTCTGTGAGCTTCTCAGTGACATTCAGCCATCCAGGTATCCCGCCTGCAGTAGACGGAATGTGGCAATGGAACGCTGGCTGCGCGTGTCATAATAGGCTCTGAGCCTTTATATACCTGCGCACAGCAGCAGCCACCTTCAGTCTGCTGCTGGACAGCCAGCAGCAGCAGCAGCAGGAGAGGTAATTAATCAGCAACCCTCCTGCTAAGGGTAGACAGCTGCTCGTTCCACCCCCCCCCCGCCTTAATTGGTTCTCCTCCCTTCCAACGGTGTTGAGGCGGGTGGGAACAGCCGGGGGTTGAGGGTACTGTGCTAAAAGAGGTGGAGTTATGCAGATCTAAAACGCGTGGATTGCAGCAGCAGCAAGCCGAAAAGTGCAGGCATGTGAGGGATCTAGAGGTTGACAGCATGTCTTCTTAACGGGAGTCCAGGTGGCCATCTCCACAAATGGACTTTTCAGAATCCTTGGGTGGCACCGTAGTCGGAAACCAATTCTGGTTATCGCTTCTCGGCCTTTTGGCTAAGATCAAGTGTAGTATCTGTTCTTATCAGTTTAATATCTGATACGTCCCCTATCTGGGGACCATATATTAAATGGATTTTTAGAACAGGGAGATGGAAAAAGAGCTTGCTCTGTCCACTCCACGCATTGACCTGGTATTGCAGTATCTCCAGGACCGGTGCACCCCTTCTTTAATGCAGTTTCTAAAATCAGAAAGAATTGAATTCAATGCTTTTTGTTCATTTTGCTTGTTTGTTGGATTTTGGGATGGACTCTTTGGCTTTGCTTTTCTTCTCCTCATTGGATTTTTCATGTTAAAAGTTGCAGAAGCCAGATGACAAGCTCATTTTGGTTCAACTTCAGCAACTGTGCATTGCATTGCCATGTAATGTAATGTAATGCAATGCTATCTATCTAGCTCTCCCTCTATACTTCCTTTTGGATAAACAGACATATTAGGCAAGCATTTTGGAGCTTTCACCTAAATAACTACAGGTGGTGAGATAAGCTGCACAATATAATTGACCTTTCAGTATATTGTTGCACACACACCATCTATTTAGCAAATGCCCTTGTTATCAACAGCAGCCTTTTAAACTCACCTGAGCTAACAGGTATGTGAGCTGGTTACTCTGCTGCGCTTAAAATTTCTTTTTTGGTTTGCTACAATGCCTTTTCTGAAACGTTGTCTCCCTCTGCTGGAACACTGACTTCTTTCATTTAATGCCTGCAGACTATAAAAGAGAAACCAACCCAAAAAGTTTGGTTGATTAGTCTATGGCATTCTTTTAAACTGTTGCTTATGGCGGTCTCTGTGAGCTTCTCAGTGACATTCAGCCATCCAGGTATCCCGCCTGCAGTAGACGGAATGTGGCAATGGAACGCTGGCTGCGCGTGTCATAATAGGCTCTGAGCCTTTATATACATGCGCACAGCAGCAGCCACCTTCAGTCTGCTGCTGGACAGCCAGCAGCAGCAGCAGCAGGAGAGGTAATTAATCAGCAACCCTCCTGCTAAGGGTAGACAGCTGCTCGTTCCACCCCCCCCCGCCTTAATTGGTACTCCTCCCTTCCAACGGTGTTGAGGCGGGTGGGAACAGCCGGGGGTTGAGGGTACTGTGCTAAAAGAGGTGGAGTTATGCAGATCTAAAACGCGTTGATTGCAGCAGCAGCAAGCCGAAAAGTGCAGGCATGTG
The DNA here is from genome assembly GCF_046119375.1 of Phyllobates terribilis. Taxonomy (NCBI): domain Eukaryota; kingdom Metazoa; phylum Chordata; class Amphibia; order Anura; family Dendrobatidae; genus Phyllobates; species Phyllobates terribilis. The sequence goes on along the minus strand of NW_027362800.1, from coordinate 6,579,955 downwards.
AGGGATCTAGAGGTTGACAGCATGTCTTCTTAACGGGAGTCCAGGTGGCCATCTCCACAAATGGACTTTTCAGAATCCTTGGGTGGCACCGTAGTCGGAAACCAATTCTGGTTATCGCTTCTCGGCCTTTTGGCTAAGATCAAGTGTAGTATCTGTTCTTATCAGTTTAATATCTGATACGTCCCCTATCTGGGGACCATATATTAAATGGATTTTTAGAACAGGGAGATGGAAAAAGAGCTTGCTCTGTCCACTCCACGCATTGACCTGGTATTGCAGTATCTCCAGGACCGGTGCACCCCTTCTTTAATGCAGTTTCTAAAATCAGAAAGAATTGAATTCAATGCTTTTTGTTCATTTTGCTTGTTTGTCGGATTTTGGGATGGACTCTTTGGCTTTGCTTTTCTTCTCCTCATTGGATTTTTCATGCTAAAAGTTGCAGAAGCCAGATGACAAGCTCATTTTGGTTCAACTTCAGCAACTGTGCATTGCATTGCCATGTAATGTAATGTAATGCAATGCCATCTATCTAGCTCTCCCTCTATACTTCCTTTTGGATAAACAGACATATTAGGCAAGCATTTTGGAGCTTTCACCTAAATAACTACAGGTGGTGAGATAAGCTGCACAATATAATTGACCTTTCAGTATATTGTTGCACACACACCATCTATTTAGCAAATGCCCTTGTTATCAACAGCAGCCTTTTAAACTCACCTGAGCTAACAGGTATGTGAGCTGGTTACTCTGCTGCGCTTAAAATTTCTTTTTTGGTTTGCTACAATGCCTTTTCTGAAACGTTGTCTCCCTCTGCTGGAACACTGACTTCTTTCATTTAATGCCTGCAGACTATAAAAGAGAAACCAACCCAAAAAGTTTGGTTGATTAGTCTGTGGCATTCTTTTAAACTGTTGCTTATGGCGGTCTCTGTGAGCTTCTCAGTGACATTCAGCCATCCAGGTATCCCGCCTGCAGTAGACGGAATGTGGCAATGGAACGCTGGCTGCGCGTGTCATAATAGGCTCTGAGCCTTTATATACCTGCGCACAGCAGCAGCCACCTTCAGTCTGCTGCTGGACAGCCAGCAGCAGCAGCAGCAGGAGAGGTAATTAATCAGCAACCCTCCTGCTAAGGGTAGACAGCTGCTCGTTCCACCCCCCCCCCCGCCTTAATTGGTTCTCCTCCCTTCCAACGGTGTTGAGGCGGGTGGGAACAGCCGGGGGTTGAGGGTACTGTGCTAAAAGAGGTGGAGTTATGCAGATCTAAAACGCGTGGATTGCAGCAGCAGCAAGCCGAAAAGTGCAGGCATGTGAGGGATCTAGAGGTTGACAGCATGTCTTCTTAACGGGAGTCCAGGTGGCCATCTCCACAAATGGACTTTTCAGAATCCTTGGGTGGCACCGTAGTCGGAAACCAATTCTGGTTATCGCTTCTCGGCCTTTTGGCTAAGATCAAGTGTAGTATCTGTTCTTATCAGTTTAATATCTGATACGTCCCCTATCTGGGGACCATATATTAAATGGATTTTTAGAACAGGGAGATGGAAAAAGAGCTTGCTCTGTCCACTCCACGCATTGACCTGGTATTGCAGTATCTCCAGGACCGGTGCACCCCTTCTTTAATGCAGTTTCTAAAATCAGAAAGAATTGAATTCAATGCTTTTTGTTCATTTTGCTTGTTTGTCGGATTTTGGGATGGACTCTTTGGCTTTGCTTTTCTTCTCCTCATTGGATTTTTCATGTTAAAAGTTGCAGAAGCCAGATGACAAGCTCATTTTGGTTCAACTTCAGCAACTGTGCATTGCATTGCCATGTAATGTAATGTAATGCAATGCTATCTATCTAGCTCTCCCTCTATACTTCCTTTTGGATAAACAGACATATTAGGCAAGCATTTTGGAGCTTTCACCTCAATAACTACAGGTGGTGAGATAAGCTGCACAATATAATTGACCTTTCAGTATATTGTTGCACACACACCATCTATTTAGCAAATGCCCTTGTTATCAACAGCAGCCTTTTAAACTCACCTGAGCTAACAGGTATGTGAGCTGGTTACTCTGCTGCGCTTAAAATTTCTTTTTTGGTTTGCTACAATGCCTTTTCTGAAACGTTGTCTCCCTCTGCTGGAACACTGACTTCTTTCATTTAATGCCTGCAGACTATAAAAGAGAAACCAACCCAAAAAGTTTGGTTGATTAGTCTGTGGCATTCTTTTAAACTGTTGCTTATGGCGGTCTCTGTGAGCTTCTCAGTGACATTCAGCCATCCAGGTATCCCGCCTGCAGTAGACGGAATGTGGCAATGGAACGCTGGCTGCGCGTGTCATAATAGGCTCTGAGCCTTTATATACCTGCGCACAGCAGCAGCCACCTTCAGTCTGCTGCTGGACAGCCAGCAGCAGCAGCAGCAGGAGAGGTAATTAATCAGCAACCCTCCTGCTAAGGGTAGACAGCTGCTCGTTCCACCCCCCCCCCGCCTTAATTGGTTCTCCTCCCTTCCAACGGTGTTGAGGCGGGTGGGAACAGCCGGGGGTTGAGGGTACTGTGCTATAAGAGGTGGAGTTATGCAGATCTAAAACGCGTGGATTGCAGCAGCAGCAAGCCGAAAAGTGCAGGCATGTGAGGGATCTAGAGGTTGACAGCATGTCTTCTTAACGGGAGTCCAGGTGGCCATCTCCACAAATGGACTTTTCAGAATCCTTGGGTGGCACCGTAGTCGGAAACCAATTCTGGTTATCGCTTCTCGGCCTTTTGGCTAAGATCAAGTGTAGTATCTGTTCTTATCAGTTTAATATCTGATACGTCCCCTATCTGGGGACCATATATTAAATGGATTTTTAGAACAGGGAGATGGAAAAAGAGCTTGCTCTGTCCACTCCACGCATTGACCTGGTATTGCAGTATCTCCAGGACCGGTGCACCCCTTCTTTAATGCAGTTTCTAAAATCAGAAAGAATTGAATTCAATGCTTTTTGTTCATTTTGCTTGTTTGTCGGATTTTGGGATGGACTCTTTGGCTTTGCTTTTCTTCTCCTCATTGGATTTTTCATGTTAAAAGTTGCAGAAGCCAGATGACAAGCTCATTTTGGTTCAACTTCAGCAACTGTGCATTGCATTGCCATGTAATGTAATGTAATGCAATGCTATCTATCTAGCTCTCCCTCTATACTTCCTTTTGGATAAACAGACATATTAGGCAAGCATTTTGGAGCTTTCACCTAAATAACTACAGGTGGTGAGATAAGCTGCACAATATAATTGACCTTTCAGTATATTGTTGCACACACACCATCTATTTAGCAAATGCCCTTGTTATCAACAGCAGCCTTTTAAACTCACCTGAGCTAACAGGTATGTGAGCTGGTTACTCTGCTGCGCTTAAAATTTCTTTTTTGGTTTGCTACAATGCCTTTTCTGAAACGTTGTCTCCCTCTGCTGGAACACTGACTTCTTTCATTTAATGCCTGCAGACTATAAAAGAGAAACCAACCCAAAAAGTTTGGCTGATTAGTCTGTGGCATTCTTTTAAACTGTTGCTTATGTCGGTCTCTGTGAGCTTCTCAGTGACATTCAGCCATCCAGGTATCCCGCCTGCAGTAGACGGAATGTGGCAATGGAACGCTGGCTGCGCGTGTCATAATAGGCTCTGAGCCTTTATATACCTGCGCACAGCAGCAGCCACCTTCAGTCTGCTGCTGGACAGCCAGGAGCAGCAGCAGCAGGAGAGGTAATTAATCAGCAACCCTCCTGCTAAGGGTAGACAGCTGCTCGTTCCACCCCCCCCCCCCGCCTTAATTGGTTCTCCTCCCTTCCAACGGTGTTGAGGCGGGTGGGAACAGCCGGGGGTTGAGGGTACTGTGCTAAAAGAGGTGGAGTTATGCAGATCTAAAACGCGTGGATTGCAGCAGCAGCAAGCCGAAAAGTGCAGGCATGTGAGGGATCTAGAGGTTGACAGCATGTCTTCTTAACGGGAGTCCAGGTGGCCATCTCCACAAATGGACTTTTCAGAATCCTTGGGTGGCACCGTAGTCGGAAACCAATTCTGGTTATCGCTTCTCGGCCTTTTGGCTAAGATCAAGTGTAGTATCTGTTCTTATCAGTTTAATATCTGATACGTCCCCTATCTGGGGACCATATATTAAATGGATTTTTAGAACAGGGAGATGGAAAAAGAGCTTGCTCTGTCCACTCCACGCATTGACCTGGTATTGCAGTATCTCCAGGACCGGTGCACCCCTTCTTTAATGCAGTTTCTAAAATCAGAAAGAATTGAATTCAATGCTTTTTGTTCATTTTGCTTGTTTGTCGGATTTTGGGATGGACTCTTTGGCTTTGCTTTTCTTCTCCTCATTGGATTTTTCATGTTAAAAGTTGCAGAAGCCAGATGACAAGCTCATTTTGGTTCAACTTCAGCAATTGTGCATTGCATTGCCATGTAATGTAATGTAATGCAATGCTATCTATCTAGCTCTCCCTCTATACTTCCTTTTGGATAAACAGACATATTAGGCAAGCATTTTGGAGCTTTCACCTAAATAACTACAGGTGGTGAGATAAGCTGCACAATATAATTGACCTTTCAGTATATTGTTGCACACACACCATCTATTTAGCAAATGCCCTTGTTATCAACAGCAGCCTTTTAAACTCACCTGAGCTAACAGGTATGTGAGCTGGTTACTCTGCTGCGCTTAAAATTTCTTTTTTGGTTTGCTACAATGCCTTTTCTGAAACGTTGTCTCCCTCTGCTGGAACACTGACTTCTTTCATTTAATGCCTGCAGACTATAAAAGAGAAACCAACCCAAAAAGTTTGGTTGATTAGTCTGTGGCATTCTTTTAAACTGTTGCTTATGGCGGTCTCTGTGAGCTTCTCAGTGACATTCAGCCATCCAGGTATCCCGCCTGCAGTAGACGGAATGTGGCAATGGAACGCTGGCTGCGCGTGTCATAATAGGCTCTGAGCCTTTATATACCTGCGCACAGCAGCAGCCACCTTCAGTCTGCTGCTGGACAGCCAGCAGCAGCAGCAGCAGGAGAGGTAATTAATCAGCAACCCTCCTGCTAAGGGTAGACAGCTGCTCGTTCCACCCCCCCCCCCCCCGCCTTAATTGGTTCTCCTCCCTTCCAACGGTGTTGAGGCGGGTGGGAACAGCCGGAGGTTGAGGGTACTGTGCTAAAAGAGGTGGAGTTATGCAGATCTAAAACGCGTGGATTGCAGCAGCAGCAAGCCGAAAAGTGCAGGCATGTGAGGGATCTAGAGGTTGACAGCATGTCTTCTTAACGGGAGTCCAGGTGGCCATCTCCACAAATGGACTTTTCAGAATCCTTGGGTGGCACCGTAGTCGGAAACAAATTCTGGTTATCGCTTCTCGGCCTTTTGGCTAAGATCAAGTGTAGTATCTGTTCTTATCAGTTTAATATCTGATACGTCCCCTATCTGGGGACCATATATTAAATGGATTTTTAGAACAGGGAGATGGAAAAAGAGCTTGCTCTGTCCACTCCACGCATTGACCTGGTATTGCAGTATCTCCAGGACCGGTGCACCCCTTCTTTAATGCAGTTTCTAAAATCAGAAAGAATTGAATTCAATGCTTTTTGTTCATTTTGCTTGTTTGTCGGATTTTGGGATGGACTCTTTGGCTTTGCTTTTCTTCTCCTCATTGGATTTTTCATGTTAAAAGTTGCAGAAGCCAGATGACAAGCTCATTTTGGTTCAACTTCAGCAACTGTGCATTGCATTGCCATGTAATGTAATGTAATGCAATGCTATCTATCTAGCTCTCCCTCTATACTTCCTTTTGGATAAACAGACATATTAGGCAAGCATTTTGGAGCTTTCACCTAAATAACTACAGGTGGTGAGATAAGCTGCACAATATAATTGACCTTTCAGTATATTGTTGCACACACACCATCTATTTAGCAAATGCCCTTGTTATCAACAGCAGCCTTTTAAACTCACCTGAGCTAACAGGTATGTGAGCTGGTTACTCTGCTGCGCTTAAAATTTCTTTTTTGGTTTGCTACAATGCCTTTTCTGAAACGTTGTCTCCCTCTGCTGGAACACTGACTTCTTTCATTTAATGCCTGCAGACTATAAAAGAGAAACCAACCCAAAAAGTTTGGTTGATTAGTCTGTGGCATTCTTTTAAACTGTTGCTTATGGCGGTCTCTGTGAGCTTCTCAGTGACATTCAGCCATCCAGGTATCCCGCCTGCAGTAGACGGAATGTGGCAATGGAACGCTGGCTGCGCGTGTCATAATAGGCTCTGAGCCTTTATATACCTGCGCACAGCAGCAGCCACCTTCAGTCTGCTGCTGGACAGCCAGCAGCAGCAGCAGCAGGAGAGGTAATTAATCAGCAACCCTCCTGCTAAGGGTAGACAGCTGCTCGTTCCACCCCCCCCCCGCCTTAATTGGTTCTCCTCCCTTCCAACGGTGTTGAGGCGGGTGGGAACAGCCGGGGGTTGAGGGTACTGTGCTAAAAGAGGTGGAGTTATGCAGATCTAAAACGCGTGGATTGCAGCAGCAGCAAGCCGAAAAGTGCAGGCATGTGAGGGATCTAGAGGATGACAGCATGTCTTCTTAACGGGAGTCCAGGTGGCCATCTCCACAAATGGACTTTTCAGAATCCTTGGGTGGCACCGTAGTCGGAAACCAATTCTGGTTATCGCTTCTCGGCCTTTTGGCTAAGATCAAGTGTAGTATCTGTTCTTATCAGTTTAATATCTGATACGTCCCCTATCTGGGGACCATATATTAAATGGATTTTTAGAACAGGGAGATGGAAAAAGAGCTTGCTCTGTCCACTCCACGCATTGACCTGGTATTGCAGTATCTCCAGGACCGGTGCACCCCTTCTTTAATGCAGTTTCTAAAATCAGAAAGAATTGAATTCAATGCTTTTTGTTCATTTTGCTTGTTTGTCGGATTTTGGGATGGACTCTTTGGCTTTGCTTTTCTTCTCCTCATTGGATTTTTCATGTTAAAAGTTGCAGAAGCCAGATGACAAGCTCATTTTGGTTCAACTTCAGCAACTGTGCATTGCATTGCCATGTAATGTAATGTAATGCAATGCTATCTATCTAGCTCTCCCTCTATACTTCCTTTTGGATAAACAGACATATTAGGCAAGCATTTTGGAGCTTTCACCTAAATAACTACAGGTGGTGAGATAAGCTGCACAATATAATTGACCTTTCAGTATATTGTTGCACACACACCATCTATTTAGCAAATGCCCTTGTTATCAACAGCAGCCTTTTAAACTCACCTGAGCTAACAGGTATGTGAGCTGGTTACTCTGCTGCGCTTAAAATTTCTTTTTTGGTTTGCTACAATGCCTTTTCTGAAACGTTGTCTCCCACTGCTGGAACACTGACTTCTTTCATTTAATGCCTGCAGACTATAAAAGAGAAACCAACCCAAAAAGTTTGGTTGATTAGTCTGTGGCATTCTTTTAAACTGTTGCTTATGGCGGTCTCTGTGAGCTTCTCAGTGACATTCAGCCATCCAGGTATCCCGCCTGCAGTAGACGGAATGTGGCAATGGAACGCTGGCTGCGCGTGTCATAATAGGCTCTGAGCCTTTATATACCTGCGCACAGCAGCAGCCACCTTCAGTCTGCTGCTGGACAGCCAGCAGCAGCAGCAGCAGGAGAGGTAATTAATCAGCAACCCTCCTGCTAAGGGTAGACAGCTGCTCGTTCCACCCCCCCCCGCCTTAATTGGTTCTCCTCCCTTCCAACGGTGTTGAGGCGGGTGGGAACAGCCGGGGGTTGAGGGTACTGTGCTAAAAGAGGTGGAGTTATGCAGATCTAAAACGCGTGGATTGCAGCAGCAGCAAGCCGAAAAGTGCAGGCATGTGAGGGATCTAGAGGTTGACAGCATGTCTTCTTAACGGGAGTCCAGGTGGCCATCTCCACAAATGGACTTTTCAGAATCCTTGGGTGGCACCGTAGTCGGAAACCAATTCTGGTTATCGCTTCTCGGCCTTTTGGCTAAGATCAAGTGTAGTATCTGTTCTTATCAGTTTAATATCTGATACGTCCCCTATCTGGGGACCATATATTAAATGGATTTTTAGAACAGGGAGATGGAAAAAGAGCTTGCTCTGTCCACTCCACGCATTGACCTGGTATTGCAGTATCTCCAGGACCGGTGCACCCCTTCTTTAATGCAGTTTCTAAAATCAGAAAGAATTGAATTCAATGCTTTTTGTTCATTTTGCTTGTTTGTCGGATTTTGGGATGGACTCTTTGGCTTTGCTTTTCTTCTCCTCATTGGATTTTTCATGTTAAAAGTTGCAGAAGCCAGATGACAAGCTCATTTTGGTTCAACTTCAGCAACTGTGCATTGCATTGCCATGTAATGTAATGTAATGCAATGCTATCTATCTAGCTCTCCCTCTATACTTCCTTTTGGATAAACAGACATATTAGGCAAGCATTTTGGAGCTTTCACCTAAATAACTACAGGTGGTGAGATAAGCTGCACAATATAATTGACCTTTCAGTATATTGTTGCACACACACCATCTATTTAGCAAATACCCTTGTTATCAACAGTAGCCTTTTAAACTCACCTGAGCTAACAGGTATGTGAGCTGGTTACTCTGCTGCGCTTAAAATTTCTTTTTTGGTTTGCTACAATGCCTTTTCTGAAACGTTGTCTCCCTCTGCTGGAACACTGACTTCTTTCATTTAATGCCTGCAGACTATAAAAGAGAAACCAACCCAAAATGTTTGGTTGATTAGTCTGTGGCATTCTTTTAAACTGTTGCTTATGGCGGTCTCTGTGAGCTTCTCAGTGACATTCAGCCATCCAGGTATCCCGCCTGCAGTAGACGGAATGCGGCAATGGAACGCTGGCTGCGCGTGTCATAATAGGCTCTGAGCCTTTATATACCTGCGCACAGCAGCAGCCACCTTCAGTCTGCTGCTGGACAGCCAGCAGCAGCAGCAGGAGAGGTAATTAATCAGCAACCCTCCTGCTAAGGGTAGACAGCTGCTCGTTCCACCCCCCCCCCCCCGCCTTAATTGGTTCTCCTCCCTTCCAACGGTGTTGAGGCGGGTGGGAACAGCCGGGGGTTGAGGGTACTGTGCTAAAAGAGGTGGAGTTATGCAGATCTAAAACGCGTGGATTGCAGCAGCAGCAAGCCGAAAAGTGCAGGCATGTGAGGGATCTAGAGGTTGACAGCATGTCTTCTTAACGGGAGTCCAGGTGGCCATCTCCACAAATGGACTTTTCAGAATCCTTGGGTGGCACCGTAGTCGGAAACCAATTCTGGTTATCGCTTCTCGGCCTTTTGGCTAAGATCAAGTGTAGTATCTGTTCTTATCAGTTTAATATCTGATACGTCCCCTATCTGGGGACCATATATTAAATGGATTTTTAGAACAGGGAGATGGAAAAAGAGCTTGCTCTGTCCACTCCACGCATTGACCTGGTATTGCAGTATCTCCAGGACTGGTGCACCCCTTCTTTAATGCAGTTTCTAAAATCAGAAAGAATTGAATTCAATGCTTTTTGTTCATTTTGCTTGTTTGTCGGATTTTGGGATGGACTCTTTGGCTTTGCTTTTCTTCTCCTCATTGGATTTTTCATGTTAAAAGTTGCAGAAGCCAGATGACAAGCTCATTTTGGTTCAACTTCAGCAACTGTGCATTGCATTGCCATGTAATGTAATGTAATGCAATGCTATCTATCTAGCTCTCCCTCTATACTTCCTTTTGGATAAACAGACATATTAGGCAAGCATTTTGGAGCTTTCACCTAAATAACTACAGGTGGTGAGATAAGCTGCACAATATAATTGACCTTTCAGTATATTGTTGCACACACACCATCTATTTAGCAAATGCCCTTGTTATCAACAGCAGCCTTTTAAACTCACCTGAGCTAACAGGTATGTGAGCTGGTTACTCTGCTGCGCTTAAAATTTCTTTTTTGGTTTGCTACAATGCCTTTTCTGAAACGTTGTCTCCCTCTGCTGGAACACTGACTTCTTTCATTTAATGCCTGCAGACTATAAAAGAGAAACCAACCCAAAAAGTTTGGTTGATTAGTCTGTGGCATTCTTTTAAACTGTTGCTTATGGCGGTCTCTGTGAGCTTCTCAGTGACATTCAGCCATCCAGGTATCCCGCCTGCAGTAGACGGAATGTGGCAATGGAACGCTGGCTGCGCGTGTCATAATAGGCTCTGAGCCTTTATATACCTGCGCACAGCAGCAGCCACCTTCAGTCTGCTGCTGGACAGCCAGCAGCAGCAGCAGCAGGAGAGGTAATTAATCAGCAACCCTCCTGCTAAGGGTAGACAGCTGCTCGTTCCACCCCCCCCCCCCCCGCCTTAATTGGTTCTCCTCCCTTCCAACGGTGTTGAGGCGGGTGGGAACAGCCGGGGGTTGAGGGTACTGTGCTAAAAGAGGTGGAGTTATGCAGATCTAAAACGCGTGGATTGCAGCAGCAGCAAGCCGAAAAGTGCAGGCATGTGAGGGATCTAGAGGTTGACAGCATGTCTTCTTAACGGGAGTCCAGGTGGCCATCTCCACAAATGGACTTTTCAGAATCCTTGGGTGGCACCGTAGTCGGAAACCAATTCTGGTTATCGCTTCTCGGCCTTTTGGCTAAGATCAAGTGTAGTATCTGTTCTTATCAGTTTAATATCTGATACGTCCCCTATCTGGGGACCATATATTAAATGGATTTTTAGAACAGGGAGATGGAAAAAGAGCTTGCTCTGTCCACTCCACGCATTGACCTGGTATTGCAGTATCTCCAGGACCGGTGCACCCCTTCTTTAATGCAGTTTCTAAAATCAGAAAGAATTGAATTCAATGCTTTTTGTTCATTTTGCTTGTTTGTCGGATTTTGGGATGGACTCTTTGGCTTTGCTTTTCTTCTCCTCATTGGATTTTTCATGTTAAAAGTTGCAGAAGCCAGATGACAAGCTCATTTTGGTTCAACTTCAGCAACTGTGCATTGCATTGCCATGTAATGTAATGTAATGCAATGCTATCTATCTAGATCTCCCTCTATACTTCCTTTTGGATAAACAGACATATTAGGCAAGCATTTTGGAGCTTTCACCTAAATAACTACAGGTGGTGAGATAAGCTGCACAATATAATTGACCTTTCAGTATATTGTTGCACACACACCATCTATTTAGCAAATGCCCTTGTTATCAACAGCAGCCTTTTAAACTCACCTGAGCTAACAGGTATGTGAGCTGGTTACTCTGCTGCGCTTAAAATTTCTTTTTTGGTTTGCTACAATGCCTTTTCTGAAACGTTGTCTCCCTCTGCTGGAACACTGACTTCTTTCATTTAATGCCTGCAGACTATAAAAGAGAAACCAACCCAAAAAGTTTGGTTGATTAGTCTGTGGCATTCTTTTAAACTGTTGCTTATGGCGGTCTCTGTGAGCTTCTCAGTGACATTCAGCCATCCAGGTATCCCGCCTGCAGTAGACGGAATGTGGCAATGGAACGCTGGCTGCGCGTGTCATAATAGGCTCTGAGCCTTTATATACCTGCGCACAGCAGCAGCCACCTTCAGTCTGCTGCTGGACAGCCAGCAGCAGCAGCAGCAGGAGAGGTAATTAATCAGCAACCCTCCTGCTAAGGGTAGACAGCTGCTCGTTCCACCCCCCCCCCCGCCTTAATTGGTTCTCCTCCCTTCCAACGGTGTTGAGGCGGGTGGGAACAGCCGGGGGTTGAGGGTACTGTGCTAAAAGAGGTGGAGTTATGCAGATCTAAAACGCGTGGATTGCAGCAGCAGCAAGCCGAAAAGTGCAGGCATGTGAGGGATCTAGAGGTTGACAGCATGTCTTCTTAACGGGAGTCCAGGTGGCCATCTCCACAAATGGACTTTTCAGAATCCTTGGGTGGCACCGTAGTCGGAAACCAATTCTGGTTATCGCTTCTCGGCCTTTTGGCTAAGATCAAGTGTAGTATCTGTTCTTATCAGTTTAATATCTGATACGTCCCCTATCTGGGGACCATATATTAAATGGATTTTTAGAACAGGGAGATGGAAAAAGAGCTTGCTCTGTCCACTCCACGCATTGACCTGGTATTGCAGTATCTCCAGGACCGGTGCACCCCTTCTTTAATGCAGTTTCTAAAATCAGAAAGAATTGAATTCAATGCTTTTTGTTCATTTTGCTTGTTTGTCGGATTTTGGGATGGACTCTTTGGCTTTGCTTTTCTTCTCCTCATTGGATTTTTCATGTTAAAAGTTGCAGAAGCCAGATGACAAGCTCATTTTGGTTCAACTTCAGCAACTGTGCATTGCATTGCCATGTAATGTAATGTAATGCAATGCTATCTATCTAGCTCTCCCTCTATACTTCCTTTTGGATAAACAGACATATTAGGCAAGCATTTTGGAGCTTTCACCTAAATAACTACAGGTGGTGAGATAAGCTGCACAATATAATTGACCTTTCAGTATATTGTTGCACACACACCATCTATTTAGCAAATGCCCTTGTTATCAACAGCAGCCTTTTAAACTCACCTGAGCTAACAGGTATGTGAGCTGGTTACTCTGCTGCGCTTAAAATTTCTTTTTTGGTTTGCTACAATGCCTTTTCTGAAACGTTGTCTCCCTCTGCTGGAACACTGACTTCTTTCATTTAATGCCTGCAGACTATAAAAGAGAAACCAACCCAAAAAGTTTGGTTGATTAGTCTGTGGCATTCTTTTAAACTGTTGCTTATGGCGGTCTCTGTGAGCTTCTCAGTGACATTCAGCCATCCAGGTATCCCGCCTGCAGTAGACGGAATGTGGCAATGGAACGCTGGCTGCGCGTGTCATAATAGGCTCTGAGCCTTTATATACCTGCGCACAGCAGCAGCCACCTTCAGTCTGCTGCTGGACAGCCAGCAGCAGCAGCAGCAGGAGAGGTAATTAATCAGCAACCCTCCTGCTAAGGGTAGACAGCTGCTCGTTCCACCCCCCCCCCCCCCGCCTTAATTGGTTCTCCTCCCTTCCAACGGTGTTGAGGCGGGTGGGAACAGCCGGGGGTTGAGGGTACTGTGCTAAAAGAGGTGGAGTTATGCAGATCTAAAACGCGTGGATTGCAGCAGCAGCAAGCCGAAAAGTGCAGGCATGTGAGGGATCTAGAGGTTGACAGCATGTCTTCTTAACGGGAGTCCAGGTGGCCATCTCCACAAATGGACTTTTCAGAATCCTTGGGTGGCACCGTAGTCGGAAACCAATTCTGGTTATCGCTTCTCGGCCTTTTGGCTAAGATCAAGTGTAGTATCTGTTCTTATCAGTTTAATATCTGATACGTCCCCTATCTGGGGACCATATATTAAATGGATTTTTAGAACAGGGAGATGGAAAAAGAGCTTGCTCTGTCCACTCCACGCATTGACCTGGTATTGCAGTATCTCCAGGACCGGTGCACCCCTTCTTTAATGCAGTTTCTAAAATCAGAAAGAATTGAATTCAATGCTTTTTGTTCATTTTGCTTGTTTGTCGGATTTTGGGATGGACTCTTTGGCTTTGCTTTTCTTCTCCTCATTGGATTTTTCATGTTAAAAGTTGCAGAAGCCAGATGACAAGCTCATTTTGGTTCAACTTCAGCAACTGTGCATTGCATTGCCATGTAATGTAATGTAATGCAATGCTATCTATCTAGCTCTCCCTCTATACTTCCTTTTGGATAAACAGACATATTAGGCAAGCATTTTGGAGCTTTCACCTAAATAACTACAGGTGGTGAGATAAGCTGCACAATATAATTGACCTTTCAGTATATTGTTGCACACACACCATCTATTTAGCAAATGCCCTTGTTATCAACAGCAGCCTTTTAAACTCACCTGAGCTAACAGGTATGTGAGCTGGTTACTCTGCTGCGCTTAAAATTTCTTTTTTGGTTTGCTACAATGCCTTTTCTGAAACGTTGTCTCCCTCTGCTGGAACACTGACTTCTTTCATTTAATGCCTGCAGACTATAAAAGAGAAACCAACCCAAAAAGTTTGGTTGATTAGTCTGTGGCATTCTTTTAAACTGTTGCTTATGGCGGTCTCTGTGAGCTTCTCAGTGACATTCAGCCATCCAGGTATCCCGCCTGCAGTAGACGGAATGTGGCAATGGAACGCTGGCTGCGCGTGTCATAATAGGCTCTGAGCCTTTATATACCTGCGCACAGCAGCAGCCACCTTCAGTCTGCTGCTGGACAGCCAGCAGCAGCAGCAGCAGGAGAGGTAATTAATCAGCAACCCTCCTGCTAAGGGTAGACAGCTGCTCGTTCCACCCCCCCCCCCCCCGCCTTAATTGGTTCTCCTCCCTTCCAACGGTGTTGAGGCGGGTGGGAACAGCCGGGGGTTGAGGGTACTGTGCTAAAAGAGGTGGAGTTATGCAGATCTAAAACGCGTGGATTGCAGCAGCAGCAAGCCGAAAAGTGCAGGCATGTGAGGGATCTAGAGGTTGACAGCATGTCTTCTTAACGGGAGTCCAGGTGGCCATCTCCACAAATGGACTTTTCAGAATCCTTGGGTGGCACCGTAGTCGGAAACCAATTCTGGTTATCGCTTCTCGGCCTTTTGGCTAAGATCAAGTGTAGTATCTGTTCTTATCAGTTTAATATCTGATACGTCCCCTATCTGGGGACCATATATTAAATGGATTTTTAGAACAGGGAGATGGAAAAAGAGCTTGCTCTGTCCACTCCACGCATTGACCTGGTATTGCAGTATCTCCAGGACCGGTGCACCCCTTCTTTAATGCAGTTTCTAAAATCAGAAAGAATTGAATTCAATGCTTTTTGTTCATTTTGCTTGTTTGTCGGATTTTGGGATGGACTCTTTGGCTTTGCTTTTCTTCTCCTCATTGGATTTTTCATGTTAAAAGTTGCAGAAGCCAGATGACAAGCTCATTTTGGTTCAACTTCAGCAACTGTGCATTGCATTGCCATGTAATGTAATGTAATGCAATGCTATCTATCTAGCTCTCCCTCTATACTTCCTTTTGGATAAACAGACATATTAGGCAAGCATTTTGGAGCTTTCACCTAAATAACTACAGGTGGTGAGATAAGCTGCACAATATAATTGACCTTTCAGTATATTGTTGCACACACACCATCTATTTAGCAAATGCCCTTGTTATCAACAGCAGCCTTTTAAACTCACCTGAGCTAACAGGTATGTGAGCTGGTTACTCTGCTGCGCTTAAAATTTCTTTTTTGGTTTGCTACAATGCCTTTTCTGAAACGTTGTCTCCCTCTGCTGGAACACTGACTTCTTTCATTTAATGCCTGCAGGCTATAAAAGAGAAACCAACCCAAAAAGTTTGGTTGATTAGTCTGTGGCATTCTTTTAAACTGTTGCTTATGGCGGTCTCTGTGAGCTTCTCAGTGACATTCAGCCATCCAGGTATCCCGCCTGCAGTAGACGGAATGTGGCAATGGAACGCTGGCTGCGCGTGTCATAATAGGCTCTGAGCCTTTATATACCTGCGCACAGCAGCAGCCACCTTCAGTCTGCTGCTGGACAGCCAGCAGCAGCAGCAGCAGGAGAGGTAATTAATCAGCAACCCTCCTGCTAAGGGTAGACAGCTGCTCGTTCCACCCCCCCCCCGCCTTAACTGGTTCTCCTCCCTTCCAACGGTGTTGAGGCGGGTGGGAACAGCCGGGGGTTGAGGGTACTGTGCTAAAAGAGGTGGAGTTATGCAGATCTAAAACGCGTGGATTGCAGCAGCAGCAAGCCGAAAAGTGCAGGCATGTGAGGGATCTAGAGGTTGACAGCATGTCTTCTTAACGGGAGTCCAGGTGGCCATCTCCACAAATGGACTTTTCAGAATCCTTGGGTGGCACCGTAGTCGGAAACCAATTCTGGTTATCGCTTCTCGGCCTTTTGGCTAAGATCAAGTGTAGTATCTGTTCTTATCAGTTTAATATCTGATACGTCCCCTATCTGGGGACCATATATTAAATGGATTTTTAGAACAGGGAGATGGAAAAAGAGCTTGCTCTGTCCACTCCACGCATTGACCTGGTATTGCAGTATCTCCAGGACCGGTGCACCCCTTCTTTAATGCAGTTTCTAAAATCAGAAAGAATTGAATTCAATGCTTTTTGTTCATTTTGCTTGTTTGTCGGATTTTGGGATGGACTCTTTGGCTTTGCTTTTCTTCTCCTCATTGGATTTTTCATGTTAAAAGTTGCAGAAGCCAGATGACAAGCTCATTTTGGTTCAACTTCAGCAACTGTGCATTGCATTGCCATGTAATGTAATGTAATGCAATGCTATCTATCTAGCTCTCCCTCTATACTTCCTTTTGGATAAACAGACATATTAGGCAAGCATTTTGGAGCTTTCACCTAAATAACTACAGGTGGTGAGATAAGCTGCACAATATAATTGACCTTTCAGTATATTGTTGCACACACACCATCTATTTAGCAAATGCCCTTGTTATCAACAGTAGCCTTTTAAACTCACCTGAGCTAACAGGTATGTGAGCTGGTTACTCTGCTGCGCTTAAAATTTCTTTTTTGGTTTGCTACAATGCCTTTTCTGAAACGTTGTCTCCCTCTGCTGGAACACTGACTTCTTTCATTTAATGCCTGCAGACTATAAAAGAGAAACCAACCCAAAAAGTTTGGTTGATTAGTCTGTGGCATTCTTTTAAACTGTTGCTTATGGCGGTCTCTGTGAGCTTCTCAGTGACATTCAGCCATCCAGGTATCCCGCCTGCAGTAGACGGAATGCGGCAATGGAACGCTGGCTGCGCGTGTCATAATAGGCTCTGAGCCTTTATATACCTGCGCACAGCAGCAGCCACCTTCAGTCTGCTGCTGGACAGCCAGCAGCAGCAGCAGGAGAGGTAATTAATCAGCAACCCTCCTGCTAAGGGTAGACAGCTGCTCGTTCCACCCCCCCCCCCCGCCTTAATTGGTTCTCCTCCCTTCCAACGGTGTTGAGGCGGGTGGGAACAGCCGGGGGTTGAGGGTACTGTGCTAAAAGAGGTGGAGTTATGCAGATCTAAAACGCGTGGATTGCAGCAGCAGCAAGCCGAAAAGTGCAGGCATGTGAGGGATCTAGAGGTTGACAGCATGTCTTCTTAACGGGAGTCCAGGTGGCCATCTCCACAAATGGACTTTTCAGAATCCTTGGGTGGCACCGTAGTCGGAAACCAATTCTGGTTATCGCTTCTCGGCCTTTTGGCTAAGATCAAGTGTAGTATCTGTTCTTATCAGTTTAATATCTGATACGTCCCCTATCTGGGGACCATATATTAAATGGATTTTTAGAACAGGGAGATGGAAAAAGATCTTGCTCTGTCCACTCCACGCATTGACCTGGTATTGCAGTATCTCCAGGACTGGTGCACCCCTTCTTTAATGCAGTTTCTAAAATCAGAAAGAATTGAATTCAATGCTTTTTGTTCATTTTGCTTGTTTGTCGGATTTTGGGATGGACTCTTTGGCTTTGCTTTTCTTCTCCTCATTGGATTTTTCATGTTAAAAGTTGCAGAAGCCAGATGACAAGCTCATTTTGGTTCAACTTCAGCAACTGTGCATTGCATTGCCATGTAATGTAATGTAATGCAATGCTATCTATCTAGCTCTCCCTCTATACTTCCTTTTGGATAAACAGACATATTAGGCAAGCATTTTGGAGCTTTCACCTAAATAACTACAGGTGGTGAGATAAGCTGCACAATATAATTGACCTTTCAGTATATTGTTGCACACACACCATCTATTTAGCAAATGCCCTTGTTATCAACAGAAGCCTTTTAAACTCACCTGAGCTAACAGGTATGTGAGCTGGTTACTCTGCTGCGCTTAAAATTTCTTTTTTGGTTTGCTACAATGCCTTTTCTGAAACGTTGTCTCCCTCTGCTGGAACACTGACTTCTTTCATTTAATGCCTGCAGACTATAAAAGAGAAACCAACCCAAAAAGTTTGGTTGATTAGTCTGTGGCATTCTTTTAAACTGTTGCTTATGGCGGTCTCTGTGAGCTTCTCAGTGACATTCAGCCATCCAGGTATCCCGCCTGCAGTAGACGGAATGTGGCAATGGAACGCTGGCTGCGCGTGTCATAATAGGCTCTGAGCCTTTATATACCTGCGCACAGCAGCAGCCACCTTCAGTCTGCTGCTGGACAGCCAGCAGCAGCAGCAGCAGGAGAGGTAATTAATCAGCAACCCTCCTGCTAAGGGTAGACAGCTGCTCGTTCCACCCCCCCCCCCGCCTTAACTGGTTCTCCTCCCTTCCAACGGTGTTGAGGCGGGTGGGAACAGCCGGGGGTTGAGGGTACTGTGCTAAAAGAGGTGGAGTTATGCAGATCTAAAACGCGTGGATTGCAGCAGCAGCAAGCCGAAAAGTGCAGGCATGTGAGGGATCTAGAGGTTGACAGCATGTCTTCTTAACGGGAGTCCAGGTGGCCATCTCCACAAATGGACTTTTCAGAATCCTTGGGTGGCACCGTAGTCGGAAACCAATTCTGGTTATCGCTTCTCGGCCTTTTGGCTAAGATCAAGTGTAGTATCTGTTCTTATCAGTTTAATATCTGATACGTCCCCTATCTGGGGACCATATATTAAATGGATTTTTAGAACAGGGAGATGGAAAAAGAGCTTGCTCTGTCCACTCCACGCATTGACCTGGTATTGCAGTATCTCCAGGACCGGTGCACCCCTTCTTTAATGCAGTTTCTAAAATCAGAAAGAATTGAATTCAATGCTTTTTGTTCATTTTGCTTGTTTGTCGGATTTTGGGATGGACTCTTTGGCTTTGCTTTTCTTCTCCTCATTGGATTTTTCATGTTAAAAGTTGCAGAAGTCAGATGACAAGCTCATTTTGGTTCAACTTCAGCAACTGTGCATTGCATTGCCATGTAATGTAATGTAATGCAATGCTATCTATCTAGCTCTCCCTCTATACTTCCTTTTGGATAAACAGACATATTAGGCAAGCATTTTGGAGCTTTCACCTAAATAACTACAGGTGGTGAGATAAGCTGCACAATATAATTGACCTTTCAGTATATTGTTGCACACACACCATCTATTTAGCAAATGCCCTTGTTATCAACAGAAGCCTTTTAAACTCACCTGAGCTAACAGGTATGTGAGCTGGTTACTCTGCTGCGCTTAAAATTTCTTTTTTGGTTTGCTACAATGCCTTTTCTGAAACGTTGTCTCCCTCTGCTGGAACACTGACTTCTTTCATTTAATGCCTGCAGACTATAAAAGAGAAACCAACCCAAAAAGTTTGGTTGATTAGTCTGTGGCATTCTTTTAAACTGTTGCTTATGGCGGTCTCTGTGAGCTTCTCAGTGACATTCAGCCATCCAGGTATCCCGCCTGCAGTAGACGGAATGTGGCAATGGAACGCTGGCTGCGCGTGTCATAATAGGCTCTGAGCCTTTATATACCTGCGCACAGCAGCAGCCACCTTCAGTCTGCTGCTGGACAGCCAGCAGCAGCAGCAGCAGGAGAGGTAATTAATCAGCAACCCTCCTGCTAAGGGTAGACAGCTGCTCGTTCCACCCCCCCCCCCGCCTTAACTGGTTCTCCTCCCTTCCAACGGTGTTGAGGCGGGTGGGAACAGCCGGGGGTTGAGGGTACTGTGCTAAAAGAGGTGGAGTTATGCAGATCTAAAACGCGTGGATTGCAGCAGCAGCAAGCCGAAAAGTGCAGGCATGTGAGGGATCTAGAGGTTGACAGCATGTCTTCTTAACGGGAGTCCAGGTGGCCATCTCCACAAATGGACTTTTCAGAATCCTTGGGTGGCACCGTAGTCGGAAACCAATTCTGGTTATCGCTTCTCGGCCTTTTGGCTAAGATCAAGTGTAGTATCTGTTCTTATCAGTTTAATATCTGATACGTCCCCTATCTGGGGACCATATATTAAATGGATTTTTAGAACAGGGAGATGGAAAAAGAGCTTGCTCTGTCCACTCCACGCATTGACCTGGTATTGCAGTATCTCCAGGACCGGTGCACCCCTTCTTTAATGCAGTTTCTAAAATCAGAAAGAATTGAATTCAATGCTTTTTGTTCATTTTGCTTGTTTGTCGGATTTTGGGATGGACTCTTTGGCTTTGCTTTTCTTCTCCTCATTGGATTTTTCATGTTAAAAGTTGCAGAAGTCAGATGACAAGCTCATTTTGGTTCAACTTCAGCAACTGTGCATTGCATTGCCATGTAATGTAATGTAATGCAATGCTATCTATCTAGCTCTCCCTCTATACTTCCTTTTGGATAAACAGACATATTAGGCAAGCATTTTGGAGCTTTCACTTAAATAACTACAGGTGGTGAGATAAGCTGCACAATATAATTGACCTTTCAGTATATTGTTGCACACACACCATCTATTTAGCAAATGCCCTTGTTATCAACAGCAGCCTTTTAAACTCACCTGAGCTAACAGGTATGTGAGCTGGTTACTCTGCTGCGCTTAAAATTTCTTTTTTGGTTTGCTACAATGCCTTTTCTGAAACGTTGTCTCCCTCTGCTGGAACACTGACTTCTTTCATTTAATGCCTGCAGACTATAAAAGAGAAACCAACCCAAAAAGTTTGGTTGATTAGTCTGTGGCATTCTTTTAAACTGTTGCTTATGGCGGTCTCTGTGAGCTTCTCAGTGACATTCAGCCATCCAGGTATCCCGCCTGCAGTAGACGGAATGTGGCAATGGAACGCTGGCTGCGCGTGTCATAATAGGCTCTGAGCCTTTATATACCTGCGCACAGCAGCAGCCACCTTCAGTCTGCTGCTGGACAGCCAGCAGCAGCAGCAGCAGGAGAGGTAATTAATCAGCAACCCTCCTGCTAAGGGTAGACAGCTGCTCGTTCCACCCCCCCCCCGCCTTAATTGGTTCTCCTCCCTTCCAACGGTGTTGAGGCGGGTGGGAACAGCCGGGGGTTGAGGGTACTGTGCTAAAAGAGGTGGAGTTATGCAGATCTAAAACGCGTGGATTGCAGCAGCAGCAAGCCGAAAAGTGCAGGCATGTGAGGGATCTAGAGGTTGACAGCATGTCTTCTTAACGGGAGTCCAGGTGGCCATCTCCACAAATGGACTTTTCAGAATCCTTGGGTGGCACCGTAGTCGGAAACCAATTCTGGTTATCGCTTCTCGGCCTTTTGGCTAAGATCAAGTGTAGTATCTGTTCTTATCAGTTTAATATCTGATACGTCCCCTATCTGGGGACCATATATTAAATGGATTTTTAGAACAGGGAGATGGAAAAAGAGCTTGCTCTGTCCACTCCACGCATTGACCTGGTATTGCAGTATCTCCAGGACCGGTGCACCCCTTCTTTAATGCAGTTTCTAAAATCAGAAAGAATTGAATTCAATGCTTTTTGTTCATTTTGCTTGTTTGTCGGATTTTGGGATGGACTCTTTGGCTTTGCTTTTCTTCTCCTCATTGGATTTTTCATGTTAAAAGTTGCAGAAGCCAGATGACAAGCTCATTTTGGTTCAACTTCAGCAACTGTGCATTGCATTGCCATGTAATGTAATGTAATGCAATGCTATCTATCTAGCTCTCCCTCTATACTTCCTTTTGGATAAACAGACATATTAGGCAAGCATTTTGGAGCTTTCACCTAAATAACTTCAGGTGGTGAGATAAGCTGCACAATATAATTGACCTTTCAGTATATTGTTGCACACACACCATCTATTTAGCAAATGCCCTTGTTATCAACAGCAGCCTTTTAAACTCACCTGAGCTAACAGGTATGTGAGCTGGTTACTCTGCTGCGCTTAAAATTTCTTTTTTGGTTTGCTACAATGCCTTTTCTGAAACGTTGTCTCCCTCTGCTGGAACACTGACTTCTTTCATTTAATGCCTGCAGACTATAAAAGAGAAACCAACCCAAAAAGTTTGGTTGATTAGTCTGTGGCATTCTTTTAAACTGTTGCTTATGGCGGTCTCTGTGAGCTTCTCAGTGACATTCAGCCATCCAGGTATCCCGCCTGCAGTAGACGGAATGTGGCAATGGAACGCTGGCTGCGCGTGTCATAATAGGCTCTGAGCCTTTATATACCTGCGAACAGCAGCAGCCACCTTCAGTCTGCTGCTGGACAGCCAGCAGCAGCAGCAGCAGGAGAGGTA
This sequence comes from Phyllobates terribilis, assembly GCF_046119375.1. Classification (NCBI taxonomy): domain Eukaryota; kingdom Metazoa; phylum Chordata; class Amphibia; order Anura; family Dendrobatidae; genus Phyllobates; species Phyllobates terribilis. The sequence goes on along the minus strand of NW_027362800.1, from coordinate 6,557,851 downwards.
ATTAATCAGCAACCCTCCTGCTAAGGGTAGACAGCTGCTCGTTCCACCCCCCCCCCGCCTTAATTGGTTCTCCTCCCTTCCAACGGTGTTGAGGCGGGTGGGAACAGCCGGGGGTTGAGGGTACTGTGCTAAAAGAGGTGGAGTTATGCAGATCTAAAACGCGTGGATTGCAGCAGCAGCAAGCCGAAAAGTGCAGGCATGTGAGGGATCTAGAGGTTGACAGCATGTCTTCTTAACGGGAGTCCAGGTGGCCATCTCCACAAATGGACTTTTCAGAATCCTTGGGTGGCACCGTAGTCGGAAACCAATTCTGGTTATCGCTTCTCGGCCTTTTGGCTAAGATCAAGTGTAGTATCTGTTCTTATCAGTTTAATATCTGATACGTCCCCTATCTGGGGACCATATATTAAATGGATTTTTAGAACAGGGAGATGGAAAAAGAGCTTGCTCTGTCCACTCCACGCATTGACCTGGTATTGCAGTATCTCCAGGACCGGTGCACCCCTTCTTTAATGCAGTTTCTAAAATCAGAAAGAATTGAATTCAATGCTTTTTGTTCATTTTGCTTGTTTGTCGGATTTTGGGATGGACTCTTTGGCTTTGCTTTTCTTCTCCTCATTGGATTTTTCATGTTAAAAGTTGCAGAAGCCAGATGACAAGCTCATTTTGGTTCAACTTCAGCAACTGTGCATTGCATTGCCATGTAATGTAATGTAATGCGATGCTATCTATCTAGCTCTCCCTCTATACTTCCTTTTGGATAAACAGACATATTAGGCAAGCATTTTGGAGCTTTCACCTAAATAACTACAGGTGGTGAGATAAGCTGCACAATATAATTGACCTTTCAGTATATTGTTGCACACACACCATCTATTTAGCAAATGCCCTTGTTATCAACAGCAGCCTTTTAAACTCACCTGAGCTAACAGGTATGTGAGCTGGTTACTCTGCTGCGCTTAAAATTTCTTTTTTGGTTTGCTACAATGCCTTTTCTGAAACGTTGTCTCCCTCTGCTGGAACACTGACTTCTTTCATTTAATGCCTGCAGACTATAAAAGAGAAACCAACCCAAAATGTTTGGTTGATTAGTCTGTGGCATTCTTTTAAACTGTTGCTTATGGCGGTCTCTGTGAGCTTCTCAGTGACATTCAGCCATCCAGGTATCCCGCCTGCAGTAGACGGAATGTGGCAATGGAACGCTGGCTGCGCGTGTCATAATAGGCTCTGAGCCTTTATATACCTGCGCACAGCAGCAGCCACCTTCAGTCTGCTGCTGGACAGCCAGCAGCAGCAGCAGCAGGAGAGGTAATTAATCAGCAACCCTCCTGCTAAGGGTAGACAGCTGCTCGTTCCACCCCCCCTCCCCCGCCTTAATTGGTTCTCCTCCCTTCCAACGGTGTTGAGGCGGGTGGGAACAGCCGGGGGTTGAGGGTACTGTGCTAAAAGAGGTGGAGTTATGCAGATCTAAAACGCGTGGATTGCAGCAGCAGCAAGCCGAAAAGTGCAGGCATGTGAGGGATCTAGAGGTTGACAGCATGTCTTCTTAACGGGAGTCCAGGTGGCCATCTCCACAAATGGACTTTTCAGAATCCTTGGGTGGCACCGTAGTCGGAAACCAATTCTGGTTATCGCTTCTCGGCCTTTTGGCTAAGATCAAGTGTAGTATCTGTTCTTATCAGTTTAATATCTGATACGTCCCCTATCTGGGGACCATATATTAAATGGATTTTTAGAACAGGGAGATGGAAAAAGAGCTTGCTCTGTCCACTCCACGCATTGACCTGGTATTGCAGTATCTCCAGGACCGGTGCACCCCTTCTTTAATGCAGTTTCTAAAATCAGAAAGAATTGAATTCAATGCTTTTTGTTCATTTTGCTTGTTTGTCGGATTTTGGGATGGACTCTTTGGCTTTGCTTTTCTTCTCCTCATTGGATTTTTCATGTTAAAAGTTGCAGAAGCCAGATGACAAGCTCATTTTGGTTCAACTTCAGCAACTGTGCATTGCATTGCCATGTAATGTAATGTAATGCAATGCTATCTATCTAGCTCTCCCTCTATACTTCCTTTTGGATAAACAGACATATTAGGCAAGCATTTTGGAGCTTTCACCTAAATAACTACAGGTGGTGAGATAAGCTGCACAATATAATTGACCTTTCAGTATATTGTTGCACACACACCATCTATTTAGCAAATGCCCTTGTTATCAACAGCAGCCTTTTAAACTCACCTGAGCTAACAGGTATGTGAGCTGGTTACTCTGCTGCGCTTAAAATTTCTTTTTTGGTTTGCTACAATGCCTTTTCTGAAACGTTGTCTCCCTCTGCTGGAACACTGACTTCTTTCATTTAATGCCTGCAGACTATAAAAGAGAAACCAACCCAAAAAGTTTGGTTGATTAGTCTGTGGCATTCTTTTAAACTGTTGCTTATGGCGGTCTCTGTGAGCTTCTCAGTGACATTCAGCCATCCAGGTATCCCGCCTGCAGTAGACGGAATGTGGCAATGGAACGCTGGCTGCGCGTGTCATAATAGGCTCTGAGCCTTTATATACCTGCGCACAGCAGCAGCCACCTTCAGTCTGCTGCTGGACAGCCAGCAGCAGCAGCAGCAGGAGAGGTAATTAATCAGCAACCCTCCTGCTAAGGGTAGACAGCTGCTCGTTCCACCCCCCCCCCGCCTTAACTGGTTCTCCTCCCTTCCAACGGTGTTGAGGCGGGTGGGAACAGCCGGGGGTTGAGGGTACTGTGCTAAAAGAGGTGGAGTTATGCAGATCTAAAACGCGTGGATTGCAGCAGCAGCAAGCCGAAAAGTGCAGGCATGTGAGGGATCTAGAGGTTGACAGCATGTCTTCTTAACGGGAGTCCAGGTGGCCATCTCCACAAATGGACTTTTCAGAATCCTTGGGTGGCACCGTAGTCGGAAACCAATTCTGGTTATCGCTTCTCGGCCTTTTGGCTAAGATCAAGTGTAGTATCTGTTCTTATCAGTTTAATATCTGATACGTCCCCTATCTGGGGACCATATATTAAATGGATTTTTAGAACAGGGAGATGGAAAAAGAGCTTGCTCTGTCCACTCCACGCATTGACCTGGTATTGCAGTATCTCCAGGACCGGTGCACCCCTTCTTTAATGCAGTTTCTAAAATCAGAAAGAATTGAATTCAATGCTTTTTGTTCATTTTGCTTGTTTGTCGGATTTTGGGATGGACTCTTTGGCTTTGCTTTTCTTCTCCTCATTGGATTTTTCATGTTAAAAGTTGCAGAAGCCAGATGACAAGCTCATTTTGGTTCAACTTCAGCAACTGTGCATTGCATTGCCATGTAATGTAATGTAATGCAATGCTATCTATCTAGCTCTCCCTCTATACTTCCTTTTGGATAAACAGACATATTAGGCAAGCATTTTGGAGCTTTCACCTAAATAACTACAGGTGGTGAGATAAGCTGCACAATATAATTGACCTTTCAGTATATTGTTGCACACACACCATCTATTTAGCAAATGCCCTTGTTATCAACAGCAGCCTTTTAAACTCACCTGAGCTAACAGGTATGTGAGCTGGTTACTCTGCTGCGCTTAAAATTTCTTTTTTGGTTTGCTACAATGCCTTTTCTGAAACGTTGTCTCGCTCTGCTGGAACACTGACTTCTTTCATTTAATGCCTGCAGACTATAAAAGAGAAACCAACCCAAAAAGTTTGGTTGATTAGTCTGTGGCATTCTTTTAAACTGTTGCTTATGGCGGTCTCTGTGAGCTTCTCAGTGACATTCAGCCATCCAGGTATCCCGCCTGCAGTAGACGGAATGTGGCAATGGAACGCTGGCTGCGCGTGTCATAATAGGCTCTGAGCCTTTATATACCTGCGCACAGCAGCAGCCACCTTCAGTCTGCTGCTGGACAGCCAGCAGCAGCAGCAGCAGGAGAGGTAATTAATCAGCAACCCTCCTGCTAAGGGTAGACAGCTGCTCGTTCCACCCCCCCCCCCGCCTTAATTGGTTCTCCTCCCTTCCAACGGTGTTGAGGCGGGTGGGAACAGCCGGGGGTTGAGGGTACTGTGCTAAAAGAGGTGGAGTTATGCAGATCTAAAACGCGTGGATTGCAGCAGCAGCAAGCCGAAAAGTGCAGGCATGTGAGGGATCTAGAGGTTGACAGCATGTCTTCTTAACGGGAGTCCAGGTGGCCATCTCCACAAATGGACTTTTCAGAATCCTTGGGTGGCACCGTAGTCGGAAACCAATTCTGGTTATCGCTTCTCGGCCTTTTGGCTAAGATCAAGTGTAGTATCTGTTCTTATCAGTTTAATATCTGATACGTCCCCTATCTGGGGACCATATATTAAATGGATTTTTAGAACAGGGAGATGGAAAAAGAGCTTGCTCTGTCCACTCCACGCATTGACCTGGTATTGCAGTATCTCCAGGACCGGTGCACCCCTTCTTTAATGCAGTTTCTAAAATCAGAAAGAATTGAATTCAATGCTTTTTGTTCATTTTGCTTGTTTGTCGGATTTTGGGATGGACTCTTTGGCTTTGCTTTTCTTCTCCTCATTGGATTTTTCATGTTAAAAGTTGCAGAAGCCAGATGACAAGCTCATTTTGGTTCAACTTCAGCAACTGTGCATTGCATTGCCATGTAATGTAATGTAATGCAATGCTATCTATCTAGATCTCCCTCTATACTTCCTTTTGGATAAACAGACATATTAGGCAAGCATTTTGGAGCTTTCACCTAAATAACTACAGGTGGTGAGATAAGCTGCACAATATAATTGACCTTTCAGTATATTGTTGCACACACACCATCTATTTAGCAAATGCCCTTGTTATCAACAGCAGCCTTTTAAACTCACCTGAGCTAACAGGTATGTGAGCTGGTTACTCTGCTGCGCTTAAAATTTCTTTTTTGGTTTGCTACAATGCCTTTTCTGAAACGTTGTCTCCCTCTGCTGGAACACTGACTTCTTTCATTTAATGCCTGCAGACTATAAAAGAGAAACCAACCCAAAAAGTTTGGTTGATTAGTCTGTGGCATTCTTTTAAACTGTTGCTTATGGCGGTCTCTGTGAGCTTCTCAGTGACATTCAGCCATCCAGGTATCCCGCCTGCAGTAGACGGAATGTGGCAATGGAACGCTGGCTGCGCGTGTCATAATAGGCTCTGAGCCTTTATATACCTGCGCACAGCAGCAGCCACCTTCAGTCTGCTGCTGGACAGCCAGCAGCAGCAGCAGCAGGAGAGGTAATTAATCAGCAACCCTCCTGCTAAGGGTAGACAGCTGCTCGTTCCACCCCCCCCCCCGCCTTAATTGGTTCTCCTCCCTTCCAACGGTGTTGAGGCGGGTGGGAACAGCCGGGGGTTGAGGGTACTGTGCTAAAAGAGGTGGAGTTATGCAGATCTAAAACGCGTGGATTGCAGCAGCAGCAAGCCGAAAAGTGCAGGCATGTGAGGGATCTAGAGGTTGACAGCATGTCTTCTTAACGGGAGTCCAGGTGGCCATCTCCACAAATGGACTTTTCAGAATCCTTGGGTGGCACCGTAGTCGGAAACCAATTCTGGTTATCGCTTCTCGGCCTTTTGGCTAAGATCAAGTGTAGTATCTGTTCTTATCAGTTTAATATCTGATACGTCCCCTATCTGGGGACCATATATTAAATGGATTTTTAGAACAGGGAGATGGAAAAAGAGCTTGCTCTGTCCACTCCACGCATTGACCTGGTATTGCAGTATCTCCAGGACCGGTGCACGCCTTCTTTAATGCAGTTTCTAAAATCAGAAAGAATTGAATTCAATGCTTTTTGTTCATTTTGCTTGTTTGTCGGATTTTGGGATGGACTCTTTGGCTTTGCTTTTCTTCTCCTCATTGGATTTTTCATGTTAAAAGTTGCAGAAGCCAGATGACAAGCTCATTTTGGTTCAACTTCAGCAACTGTGCATTGCATTGCCATGTAATGTAATGTAATGCAATGCTATCTATCTAGCTCTCCCTCTATACTTCCTTTTGGATAAACAGACATATTAGGCAAGCATTTTGGAGCTTTCACCTAAATAACTACAGGTGGTGAGATAAGCTGCACAATATAATTGACCTTTCAGTATATTGTTGCACACACACCATCTATTTAGCAAATGCCCTTGTTATCAACAGCAGCCTTTTAAACTCACCTGAGCTAACAGGTATGTGAGCTGGTTACTCTGCTGCGCTTAAAATTTCTTTTTTGGTTTGCTACAATGCCTTTTCTGAAACGTTGTCTCCCTCTGCTGGAACACTGACTTCTTTCATTTAATGCCTGCAGACTATAAAAGAGAAACCAACCCAAAAAGTTTGGTTGATTAGTCTGTGGCATTCTTTTAAACTGTTGCTTATGGCGGTCTCTGTGAGCTTCTCAGTGACATTCAGCCATCCAGGTATCCCGCCTGCAGTAGACGGAATGTGGCAATGGAACGCTGGCTGCGCGTGTCATAATAGGCTCTGAGCCTTTATATACCTGCGCACAGCAGCAGCCACCTTCAGTCTGCTGCTGGACAGCCAGCAGCAGCAGCAGCAGGAGAGGTAATTAATCAGCAACCCTCCTGCTAAGGGTAGACAGCTGCTCGTTCCACCCCCCCCCCCGCCTTAATTGGTTCTCCTCCCTTCCAACGGTGTTGAGGCGGGTGGGAACAGCCGGGGGTTGAGGGTACTGTGCTAAAAGAGGTGGAGTTATGCAGATCTAAAACGCGTGGATTGCAGCAGCAGCAAGCCGAAAAGTGCAGGCATGTGAGGGATCTAGAGGTTGACAGCATGTCTTCTTAACGGGAGTCCAGGTGGCCATCTCCACAAATGGACTTTTCAGAATCCTTGGGTGGCACCGTAGTCGGAAACCAATTCTGGTTATCGCTTCTCGGCCTTTTGGCTAAGATCAAGTGTAGTATCTGTTCTTATCAGTTTAATATCTGATACGTCCCCTATCTGGGGACCATATATTAAATGGATTTTTAGAACAGGGAGATGGAAAAAGAGCTTGCTCTGTCCACTCCACGCATTGACCTGGTATTGCAGTATCTCCAGGACCGGTGCACGCCTTCTTTAATGCAGTTTCTAAAATCAGAAAGAATTGAATTCAATGCTTTTTGATCATTTTGCTTGTTTGTCGGATTTTGGGATGGACTCTTTGGCTTTGCTTTTCTTCTCCTCATTGGATTTTTCATGTTAAAAGTTGCAGAAGCCAGATGACAAGCTCATTTTGGTTCAACTTCAGCAACTGTGCATTGCATTGCCATGTAATGTAATGTAATGCAATGCTATCTATCTAGCTCTCCCTCTATACTTCCTTTTGGATAAACAGACATATTAGGCAAGCATTTTGGAGCTTTCACCTAAATAACTACAGGTGGTGAGATAAGCTGCACAATATAATTGACCTTTCAGTATATTGTTGCACACACACCATCTATTTAGCAAATGCCCTTGTTATCAACAGCAGCCTTTTAAACTCACCTGAGCTAACAGGTATGTGAGCTGGTTACTCTGCTGCGCTTAAAATTTCTTTTTTGGTTTGCTACAATGCCTTTTCTGAAACGTTGTCTCCCTCTGCTGGAACACTGACTTCTTTCATTTAATGCCTGCAGACTATAAAAGAGAAACCAACCCAAAAAGTTTGGTTGATTAGTCTGTGGCATTCTTTTAAACTGTTGCTTATGGCGGTCTCTGTGAGCTTCTCAGTGACATTCAGCCATCCAGGTATCCCGCCTGCAGTAGACGGAATGTGGCAATGGAACGCTGGCTGCGCGTGTCATAATAGGCTCTGAGCCTTTATATACCTGCGCACAGCAGCAGCCACCTTCAGTCTGCTGCTGGACAGCCAGCAGCAGCAGCAGCAGGAGAGGTAATTAATCAGCAACCCTCCTGCTAAGGGTAGACAGCTGCTCGTTCCACCCCCCCCCCCGCCTTAACTGGTTCTCCTCCCTTCCAACGGTGTTGAGGCGGGTGGGAACAGCCGGGGGTTGAGGGTACTGTGCTAAAAGAGGTGGAGTTATGCAGATCTAAAACGCGTGGATTGCAGCAGCAGCAAGCCGAAAAGTGCAGGCATGTGAGGGATCTAGAGGTTGACAGCATGTCTTCTTAACGGGAGTCCAGGTGGCCATCTCCACAAATGGACTTTTCAGAATCCTTGGGTGGCACCGTAGTCGGAAACCAATTCTGGTTATCGCTTCTCGGCCTTTTGGCTAAGATCAAGTGTAGTATCTGTTCTTATCAGTTTAATATCTGATACGTCCCCTATCTGGGGACCATATATTAAATGGATTTTTAGAACAGGGAGATGGAAAAAGAGCTTGCTCTGTCCACTCCACGCATTGACCTGGTATTGCAGTATCTCCAGGACCGGTGCACCCCTTCTTTAATGCAGTTTCTAAAATCAGAAAGAATTGAATTCAATGCTTTTTGTTCATTTTGCTTGTTTGTCGGATTTTGGGATGGACTCTTTGGCTTTGCTTTTCTTCTCCTCATTGGATTTTTCATGTTAAAAGTTGCAGAAGTCAGATGACAAGCTCATTTTGGTTCAACTTCAGCAACTGTGCATTGCATTGCCATGTAATGTAATGTAATGCAATGCTATCTATCTAGCTCTCCCTCTATACTTCCTTTTGGATAAACAGACATATTAGGCAAGCATTTTGGAGCTTTCACTTAAATAACTACAGGTGGTGAGATAAGCTGCACAATATAATTGACCTTTCAGTATATTGTTGCACACACACCATCTATTTAGCAAATGCCCTTGTTATCAACAGCAGCCTTTTAAACTCACCTGAGCTAACAGGTATGTGAGCTGGTTACTCTGCTGCGCTTAAAATTTCTTTTTTGGTTTGCTACAATGCCTTTTCTGAAACGTTGTCTCCCTCTGCTGGAACACTGACTTCTTTCATTTAATGCCTGCAGACTATAAAAGAGAAACCAACCCAAAAAGTTTGGTTGATTAGTCTGTGGCATTCTTTTAAACTGTTGCTTATGGCGGTCTCTGTGAGCTTCTCAGTGACATTCAGCCATCCAGGTATCCCGCCTGCAGTAGACGGAATGTGGCAATGGAACGCTGGCTGCGCGTGTCATAATAGGCTCTGAGCCTTTATATACCTGCGCACAGCAGCAGCCACCTTCAGTCTGCTGCTGGACAGCCAGCAGCAGCAGCAGCAGGAGAGGTAATTAATCAGCAACCCTCCTGCTAAGGGTAGACAGCTGCTCGTTCCACCCCCCCCCCCCCCGCCTTAATTGGTTCTCCTCCCTTCCAACGGTGTTGAGGCGGGTGGGAACAGCCGGGGGTTGAGGGTACTGTGCTAAAAGAGGTGGAGTTATGCAGATCTAAAACGCGTGGATTGCAGCAGCAGCAAGCCGAAAAGTGCAGGCATGTGAGGGATCTAGAGGTTGACAGCATGTCTTCTTAACGGGAGTCCAGGTGGCCATCTCCACAAATGGACTTTTCAGAATCCTTGGGTGGCACCGTAGTCGGAAACCAATTCTGGTTATCGCTTCTCGGCCTTTTGGCTAAGATCAAGTGTAGTATCTGTTCTTATCAGTTTAATATCTGATACGTCCCCTATCTGGGGACCATATATTAAATGGATTTTTAGAACAGGGAGATGGAAAAAGAGCTTGCTCTGTCCACTCCACGCATTGACCTGGTATTGCAGTATCTCCAGGACCGGTGCACCCCTTCTTTAATGCAGTTTCTAAAATCAGAAAGAATTGAATTCAATGCTTTTTGTTCATTTTGCTTGTTTGTCGGATTTTGGGATGGACTCTTTGGCTTTGCTTTTCTTCTCCTCATTGGATTTTTCATGTTAAAAGTTGCAGAAGCCAGATGACAAGCTCATTTTGGTTCAACTTCAGCAACTGTGCATTGCATTGCCATGTAATGTAATGTAATGCAATGCTATCTATCTAGCTCTCCCTCTATACTTCCTTTTGGATAAACAGACATATTAGGCAAGCATTTTGGAGCTTTCACCTAAATAACTACAGGTGGTGAGATAAGCTGCACAATATAATTGACCTTTCAGTATATTGTTGCACACACACCATCTATTTAGCAAATGCCCTTGTTATCAACAGCAGCCTTTTAAACTCACCTGAGCTAACAGGTATGTGAGCTGGTTACTCTGCTGCGCTTAAAATTTCTTTTTTGGTTTGCTACAATGCCTTTTCTGAAACGTTGTCTCCCTCTGCTGGAACACTGACTTCTTTCATTTAATGCCTGCAGACTATAAAAGAGAAACCAACCCAAAAAGTTTGGTTGATTAGTCTGTGGCATTCTTTTAAACTGTTGCTTATGGCGGTCTCTGTGAGCTTCTCAGTGACATTCAGCCATCCAGGTATCCCGCCTGCAGTAGACGGAATGTGGCAATGGAACGCTGGCTGCGCGTGTCATAATAGGCTCTGAGCCTTTATATACCTGCGCACAGCAGCAGCCACCTTCAGTCTGCTGCTGGACAGCCAGCAGCAGCAGCAGCAGGAGAGGTAATTAATCAGCAACCCTCCTGCTAAGGGTAGACAGCTGCTCGTTCCACCCCCCCCCGCCTTAATTGGTTCTCCTCCCTTCCAACGGTGTTGAGGCGGGTGGGAACAGCCGGGGGTTGAGGGTACTGTGCTAAAAGAGGTGGAGTTATGCAGATCTAAAACGCGTGGATTGCAGCAGCAGCAAGCCGAAAAGTGCAGGCATGTGAGGGATCTAGAGGTTGACAGCATGTCTTCTTAACGGGAGTCCAGGTGGCCATCTCCACAAATGGACTTTTCAGAATCCTTGGGTGGCACCGTAGTCGGAAACCAATTCTGGTTATCGCTTCTCGGCCTTTTGGCTAAGATCAAGTGTAGTATCTGTTCTTATCAGTTTAATATCTGATACGTCCCCTATCTGGGGACCATATATTAAATGGATTTTTAGAACAGGGAGATGGAAAAAGAGCTTGCTCTGTCCACTCCACGCATTGACCTGGTATTGCAGTATCTCCAGGACCGGTGCACCCCTTCTTTAATGCAGTTTCTAAAATCAGAAAGAATTGAATTCAATGCTTTTTGTTCATTTTGCTTGCTTGTCGGATTTTGGGATGGACTCTTTGGCTTTGCTTTTCTTCTCCTCATTGGATTTTTCATGTTAAAAGTTGCAGAAGCCAGATGACAAGCTCATTTTGGTTCAACTTCAGCAACTGTGCATTGCATTGCCATGTAATGTAATGTAATGCAATGCTATCTATCTAGCTCTCCCTCTATACTTCCTTTTGGATAAACAGACATATTAGGCAAGCATTTTGGAGCTTTCACCTAAATAACTACAGGTGGTGAGATAAGCTGCACAATATAATTGACCTTTCAGTATATTGTTGCACACACACCATCTATTTAGCAAATGCCCTTGTTATCAACAGCAGCCTTTTAAACTCACCTGAGCTAACAGGTATGTGAGCTGGTTACTCTGCTGCGCTTAAAATTTCTTTTTTGGTTTGCTACAATGCCTTTTCTGAAACGTTGTCTCCCTCTGCTGGAACACTGACTTCTTTCATTTAATGCCTGCAGACTATAAAAGAGAAACCAACCCAAAAAGTTTGGTTGATTAGTCTGTGGCATTCTTTTAAACTGTTGCTTATGGCGGTCTCTGTGAGCTTCTCAGTGACATTCAGCCATCCAGGTATCCCGCCTGCAGTAGACGGAATGTGGCAATGGAACGCTGGCTGCGCGTGTCATAATAGGCTCTGAGCCTTTATATACCTGCGCACAGCAGCAGCCACCTTCAGTCTGCTGCTGGACAGCCAGCAGCAGCAGCAGCAGGAGAGGTAATTAATCAGCAACCCTCCTGCTAAGGGTAGACAGCTGCTCGTTCCACCCCCCCCCCCGCCTTAATTGGTTCTCCTCCCTTCCAACGGTGTTGAGGCGGGTGGGAACAGCCGGGGGTTGAGGGTACTGTGCTAAAAGAGGTGGAGTTATGCAGATCTAAAACGCGTGGATTGCAGCAGCAGCAAGCCGAAAAGTGCAGGCATGTGAGGGATCTAGAGGTTGACAGCATGTCTTCTTAACGGGAGTCCAGGTGGCCATCTCCACAAATGGACTTTTCAGAATCCTTGGGTGGCACCGTAGTCGGAAACCAATTCTGGTTATCGCTTCTCGGCCTTTTGGCTAAGATCAAGTGTAGTATCTGTTCTTATCAGTTTAATATCTGATACGTCCCCTATCTGGGGACCATATATTAAATGGATTTTTAGAACAGGGAGATGGAAAAAGAGCTTGCTCTGTCCACTCCACGCATTGACCTGGTATTGCAGTATCTCCAGGACCGGTGCACCCCTTCTTTAATGCAGTTTCTAAAATCAGAAAGAATTGAATTCAATGCTTTTTGTTCATTTTGCTTGTTTGTCGGATTTTGGGATGGACTCTTTGGCTTTGCTTTTCTTCTCCTCATTGGATTTTTCATGTTAAAAGTTGCAGAAGCCAGATGACAAGCTCATTTTGGTTCAACTTCAGCAACTGTGCATTGCATTGCCATGTAATGTAATGTAATGCAATGCTATCTATCTAGCTCTCCCTCTATACTTCCTTTTGGATAAACAGACATATTAGGCAAGCATTTTGGAGCTTTCACCTAAATAACTACAGGTGGTGAGATAAGCTGCACAATATAATTGACCTTTCAGTATATTGTTGCACACACACCATCTATTTAGCAAATGCCCTTGTTATCAACAGCAGCCTTTTAAACTCACCTGAGCTAACAGGTATGTGAGCTGGTTACTCTGCTGCGCTTAAAATTTCTTTTTTGGTTTGCTACAATGCCTTTTCTGAAACGTTGTCTCCCTCTGCTGGAACACTGACTTCTTTCATTTAATGCCTGCAGACTATAAAAGAGAAACCAACCCAAAAAGTTTGGTTGATTAGTCTGTGGCATTCTTTTAAACTGTTGCTTATGGCGGTCTCTGTGAGCTTCTCAGTGACATTCAGCCATCCAGGTATCCCGCCTGCAGTAGACGGAATGTGGCAATGGAACGCTGGCTGCGCGTGTCATAATAGGCTCTGAGCCTTTATATACCTGCGCACAGCAGCAGCCACCTTCAGTCTGCTGCTGGACAGCCAGCAGCAGCAGCAGCAGGAGAGGTAATTAATCAGCAACCCTCCTGCTAAGGGTAGACAGCTGCTCGTTCCACCCCCCCCCCGCCTTAACTGGTTCTCCTCCCTTCCAACGGTGTTGAGGCGGGTGGGAACAGCCGGGGGTTGAGGGTACTGTGCTAAAAGAGGTGGAGTTATGCAGATCTAAAACGCGTGGATTGCAGCAGCAGCAAGCCGAAAAGTGCAGGCATGTGAGGGATCTAGAGGTTGACAGCATGTCTTCTTAACGGGAGTCCAGGTGGCCATCTCCACAAATGGACTTTTCAGAATCCTTGGGTGGCACCGTAGTCGGAAACCAATTCTGGTTATCGCTTCTCGGCCTTTTGGCTAAGATCAAGTGTAGTATCTGTTCTTATCAGTTTAATATCTGATACGTCCCCTATCTGGGGACCATATATTAAATGGATTTTTAGAACAGGGAGATGGAAAAAGAGCTTGCTCTGTCCACTCCACGCATTGACCTGGTATTGCAGTATCTCCAGGACCGGTGCACCCCTTCTTTAATGCAGTTTCTAAAATCAGAAAGAATTGAATTCAATGCTTTTTGTTCATTTTGCTTGTTTGTCGGATTTTGGGATGGACTCTTTGGCTTTGCTTTTCTTCTCCTCATTGGATTTTTCATGTTAAAAGTTGCAGAAGTCAGATGACAAGCTCATTTTGGTTCAACTTCAGCAACTGTGCATTGCATTGCCATGTAATGTAATGTAATGCAATGCTATCTATCTAGCTCTCCCTCTATACTTCCTTTTGGATAAACAGACATATTAGGCAAGCATTTTGGAGCTTTCACTTAAATAACTACAGGTGGTGAGATAAGCTGCACAATATAATTGACCTTTCAGTATATTGTTGCACACACACCATCTATTTAGCAAATGCCCTTGTTATCAACAGCAGCCTTTTAAACTCACCTGAGCTAACAGGTATGTGAGCTGGTTACTCTGCTGCGCTTAAAATTTCTTTTTTGGTTTGCTACAATGCCTTTTCTGAAACGTTGTCTCCCTCTGCTGGAACACTGACTTCTTTCATTTAATGCCTGCAGACTATAAAAGAGAAACCAACCCAAAAAGTTTGGTTGATTAGTCTGTGGCATTCTTTTAAACTGTTGCTTATGGCGGTCTCTGTGAGCTTCTCAGTGACATTCAGCCATCCAGGTATCCCGCCTGCAGTAGACGGAATGTGGCAATGGAACGCTGGCTGCGCGTGTCATAATAGGCTCTGAGCCTTTATATACCTGCGCACAGCAGCAGCCACCTTCAGTCTGCTGCTGGACAGCCAGCAGCAGCAGCAGCAGGAGAGGTAATTAATCAGCAACCCTCCTGCTAAGGGTAGACAGCTGCTCGTTCCACCCCCCCCCCCGCCTTAATTGGTTCTCCTCCCTTCCAACGGTGTTGAGGTGGGTGGGAACAGCCGGGGGTTGAGGGTACTGTGCTAAAAGAGGTGGAGTTATGCAGATCTAAAACGCGTGGATTGCAGCAGCAGCAAGCCGAAAAGTGCAGGCATGTGAGGGATCTAGAGGTTGACAGCATGTCTTCTTAACGGGAGTCCAGGTGGCCATCTCCACAAATGGACTTTTCAGAATCCTTGGGTGGCACCGTAGTCGGAAACCAATTCTGGTTATCGCTTCTCGGCCTTTTGGCTAAGATCAAGTGTAGTATCTGTTCTTATCAGTTTAATATCTGATACGTCCCCTATCTGGGGACCATATATTAAATGGATTTTTAGAACAGGGAGATGGAAAAAGAGCTTGCTCTGTCCACTCCACGCATTGACCTGGTATTGCAGTATCTCCAGGACCGGTGCACCCCTTCTTTAATGCAGTTTCTAAAATCAGAAAGAATTGAATTCAATGCTTTTTGTTCATTTTGCTTGTTTGTCGGATTTTGGGATGGACTCTTTGGCTTTGCTTTTCTTCTCCTCATTGGATTTTTCATGTTAAAAGTTGCAGAAGCCAGATGACAAGCTCATTTTGGTTCAACTTCAGCAACTGTGCATTGCATTGCCATGTAATGTAATGTAATGCAATGCTATCTATCTAGCTCTCCCTCTATACTTCCTTTTGGATAAACAGACATATTAGGCAAGCATTTTGGAGCTTTCACCTAAATAACTACAGGTGGTGAGATAAGCTGCACAATATAATTGACCTTTCAGTATATTGTTGCACACACACCATCTATTTAGCAAATGCCCTTGTTATCAACAGCAGCCTTTTAAACTCACCTGAGCTAACAGGTATGTGAGCTGGTTACTCTGCTGCGCTTAAAATTTCTTTTTTGGTTTGCTACAATGCCTTTTCTGAAACGTTGTCTCCCTCTGCTGGAACACTGACTTCTTTCATTTAATGCCTGCAGACTATAAAAGAGAAACCAACCCAAAAAGTTTGGTTGATTAGTCTGTGGCATTCTTTTAAACTGTTGCTTATGGCGGTCTCTGTGAGCTTCTCAGTGACATTCAGCCATCCAGGTATCCCGCCTGCAGTAGACGGAATGTGGCAATGGAACGCTGGCTGCGCGTGTCATAATAGGCTCTGAGCCTTTATATACCTGCGCACAGCAGCAGCCACCTTCAGTCTGCTGCTGGACAGCCAGCAGCAGCAGCAGCAGGAGAGGTAATTAATCAGCAACCCTCCTGCTAAGGGTAGACAGCTGCTCGTTCCACCCCCCCCCCGCCTTAATTGGTTCTCCTCCCTTCCAACGGTGTTGAGGCGGGTGGGAACAGCCGGGGGTTGAGGGTACTGTGCTAAAAGAGGTGGAGTTATGCAGATCTAAAACGCGTGGATTGCAGCAGCAGCAAGCCGAAAAGTGCAGGCATGTGAGGGATCTAGAGGTTGACAGCATGTCTTCTTAACGGGAGTCCAGGTGGCCATCTCCACAAATGGACTTTTCAGAATCCTTGGGTGGCACCGTAGTCGGAAACCAATTCTGGTTATCGCTTCTCGGCCTTTTGGCTAAGATCAAGTGTAGTATCTGTTCTTATCAGTTTAATATCTGATACGTCCCCTATCTGGGGACCATATATTAAATGGATTTTTAGAACAGGGAGATGGAAAAAGAGCTTGCTCTGTCCACTCCACGCATTGACCTGGTATTGCAGTATCTCCAGGACCGGTGCACCCCTTCTTTAATGCAGTTTCTAAAATCAGAAAGAATTGAATTCAATGCTTTTTGTTCATTTTGCTTGCTTGTCGGATTTTGGGATGGACTCTTTGGCTTTGCTTTTCTTCTCCTCATTGGATTTTTCATGTTAAAAGTTGCAGAAGCCAGATGACAAGCTCATTTTGGTTCAACTTCAGCAACTGTGCATTGCATTGCCATGTAATGTAATGTAATGCAATGCTATCTATCTAGCTCTCCCTCTATACTTCCTTTTGGATAAACAGACATATTAGGCAAGCATTTTGGAGCTTTCACCTAAATAACTACAGGTGGTGAGATAAGCTGCACAATATAATTGACCTTTCAGTATATTGTTGCACACACACCATCTATTTAGCAAATGCCCTTGTTATCAACAGCAGCCTTTTAAACTCACCTGAGCTAACAGGTATGTGAGCTGGTTACTCTGCTGCGCTTAAAATTTCTTTTTTGGTTTGCTACAATGCCTTTTCTGAAACGTTGTCTCCCTCTGCTGGAACACTGACTTCTTTCATTTAATGCCTGCAGACTATAAAAGAGAAACCAACCCAAAAAGTTTGGTTGATTAGTCTGTGGCATTCTTTTAAACTGTTGCTTATGGCGGTCTCTGTGAGCTTCTCAGTGACATTCAGCCATCCAGGTATCCCGCCTGCAGTAGACGGAATGTGGCAATGGAACGCTGGCTGCGCGTGTCATAATAGGCTCTGAGCCTTTATATACCTGCGCACAGCAGCAGCCACCTTCAGTCTGCTGCTGGACAGCCAGCAGCAGCAGCAGCAGGAGAGGTAATTAATCAGCAACCCTCCTGCTAAGGGTAGACAGCTGCTCGTTCCACCCCCCCCCCGCCTTAATTGGTTCTCCTCCCTTCCAACGGTGTTGAGGCGGGTGGGAACAGCCGGGGGTTGAGGGTACTGTGCTAAAAGAGGTGGAGTTATGCAGATCTAAAACGCGTGGATTGCAGCAGCAGCAAGCCGAAAAGTGCAGGCATGTGAGGGATCTAGAGGTTGACAGCATGTCTTCTTAACGGGAGTCCAGGTGGCCATCTCCACAAATGGACTTTTCAGAATCCTTGGGTGGCACCGTAGTCGGAAACCAATTCTGGTTATCGCTTCTCGGCCTTTTGGCTAAGATCAAGTGTAGTATCTGTTCTTATCAGTTTAATATCTGATACGTCCCCTATCTGGGGACCATATATTAAATGGATTTTTAGAACAGGGAGATGGAAAAAGAGCTTGCTCTGTCCACTCCACGCATTGACCTGGTATTGCAGTATCTCCAGGACCGGTGCACCCCTTCTTTAATGCAGTTTCTAAAATCAGAAAGAATTGAATTCAATGCTTTTTGTTCATTTTGCTTGTTTGTCGGATTTTGGGATGGACTCTTTGGCTTTGCTTTTCTTCTCCTCATTGGATTTTTCATGTTAAAAGTTGCAGAAGCCAGATGACAAGCTCATTTTGGTTCAACTTCAGCAACTGTGCATTGCATTGCCCTGTAATGTAATGTAATGCGATGCTATCTATCTAGCTCTCCCTCTATACTTCCTTTTGGATAAACAGACATATTAGGCAAGCATTTTGGAGCTTTCACCTAAATAACTACAGGTGGTGAGATAAGCTGCACAATATAATTGACCTTTCAGTATATTGTTGCACACACACCATCTATTTAGCAAATGCCCTTGTTATCAACAGCAGCCTTTTAAACTCACCTGAGCTAACAGGTATGTGAGCTGGTTACTCTGCTGCGCTTAAAATTTCTTTTTTGGTTTGCTACAATGCCTTTTCTGAAACGTTGTCTCCCTCTGCTGGAACACTGACTTCTTTCATTTAATGCCTGCAGACTATAAAAGAGAAACCAACCCAAAATGTTTGGTTGATTAGTCTGTGGCATTCTTTTAAACTGTTGCTTATGGCGGTCTCTGTGAGCTTCTCAGTGACATTCAGCCATCCAGGTATCCCGCCTGCAGTAGACGGAATGTGGCAATGGAACGCTGGCTGCGCGTGTCATAATAGGCTCTGAGCCTTTATATACCTGCGCACAGCAGCAGCCACCTTCAGTCTGCTGCTGGACAGCCAGCAGCAGCAGCAGCAGGAGAGGTAATTAATCAGCAACCCTCCTGCTAAGGGTAGACAGCTGCTCGTTCCACCCCCCCACCCCGCCTTAATTGGTTCTCCTCCCTTCCAACGGTGTTGAGGCGGGTGGGAACAGCCGGGGGTTGAGGGTACTGTGCTAAAAGAGGTGGAGTTATGCAGATCTAAAACGCGTGGATTGCAGCAGCAGCAAGCCGAAAAGTGCAGGCATGTGAGGGATCTAGAGGTTGACAGCATGTCTTCTTAACGGGAGTCCAGGTGGCCATCTCCACAAATGGACTTTTCAGAATCCTTGGGTGGCACCGTAGTCGGAAACCAATTCTGGTTATCGCTTCTCGGCCTTTTGGCTAAGATCAAGTGTAGTATCTGTTCTTATCAGTTTAATATCTGATACGTCCCCTATCTGGGGACCATATATTAAATGGATTTTTAGAACAGGGAGATGGAAAAAGAGCTTGCTCTGTCCACTCCACGCATTGACCTGGTATTGCAGTATCTCCAGGACCGGTGCACCCCTTCTTTAATGCAGTTTCTAAAATCAGAAAGAATTGAATTCAATGCTTTTTGTTCATTTTGCTTGTTTGTCGGATTTTGGGATGGACTCTTTGGCTTTGCTTTTCTTCTCCTCATTGGATTTTTCATGTTAAAAGTTGCAGAAGCCAGATGACAAGCTCATTTTGGTTCAACTTCAGCAACTGTGCATTGCATTGCCATGTAATGTAATGTAATGCAATGCTATCTATCTAGCTCTCCCTCTATACTTCCTTTTGGATAAACAGACATATTAGGCAAGCATTTTGGAGCTTTCACCTAAATAACTACAGGTGGTGAGATAAGCTGCACAATATAATTGACCTTTCAGTATATTGTTGCACACACACCATCTATTTAGCAAATGCCCTTGTTATCAACAGCAGCCTTTTAAACTCACCTGAGCTAACAGGTATGTGAGCTGGTTACTCTGCTGCGCTTAAAATTTCTTTTTTGGTTTGCTACAATGCCTTTTCTGAAACGTTGTCTCCCTCTGCTGGAACACTGACTTCTTTCATTTAATGCCTGCAGACTATAAAAGAGAAACCAACCCAAAAAGTTTGGTTGATTAGTCTGTGGCATTCTTTTAAACTGTTGCTTATGGCGGTCTCTGTGAGCTTCTCAGTGACATTCAGCCATCCAGGTATCCCGCCTGCAGTAGACGGAATGTGGCAATGGAACGCTGGCTGCGCGTGTCATAATAGGCTCTGAGCCTTTATATACCTGCGCACAGCAGCAGCCACCTTCAGTCTGCTGCTGGACAGCCAGCAGCAGCAGCAGCAGGAGAGGTAATTAATCAGCAACCCTCCTGCTAAGGGTAGACAGCTGCTCGTTCCACCCCCCCCCCCGCCTTAATTGGTTCTCCTCCCTTCCAACGGTGTTGAGGCGGGTGGGAACAGCCGGGGGTTGAGGATACTGTGCTAAAAGAGGTGGAGTTATGCAGATCTAAAACGCGTGGATTGCAGCAGCAGCAAGCCGAAAAGTGCAGGCATGTGAGGGATCTAGAGGTTGACAGCATGTCTTCTTAACGGGAGTCCAGGTGGCCATCTCCACAAATGGACTTTTCAGAATCCTTGGGTGGCACCGTAGTCGGAAACCAATTCTGGTTATCGCTTCTCGGCCTTTTGGCTAAGATCAAGTGTAGTATCTGTTCTTATCAGTTTAATATCTGATACGTCCCCTATCTGGGGACCATATATTAAATGGATTTTTAGAACAGGGAGATGGAAAAAGAGCTTGCTCTGTCCACTCCACGCATTGACCTGGTATTGCAGTATCTCCAGAACCGGTGCACCCCTTCTTTAATGCAGTTTCTAAAATCAGAAAGAATTGAATTCAATGCTTTTTGTTCATTTTGCTTGTTTGTCGGATTTTGGGATGGACTCTTTGGCTTTGCTTTTCTTCTCCTCATTGGATTTTTCATGTTAAAAGTTGCAGAAGCCAGATGACAAGCTCATTTTGGTTCAACTTCAGCAACTGTGCATTGCATTGCCATGTAATGTAATGTAATGCAATGCTATCTATCTAGCTCTCCCTCTATACTTCCTTTTGGATAAACAGACATATTAGGCAAGCATTTTGGAGCTTTCACCTAAATAACTACAGGTGGTGAGATAAGCTGCACAATATAATTGACCTTTCAGTATATTGTTGCACACACACCATCTATTTAGCAAATGCCCTTGTTATCAACAGCAGCCTTTTAAACTCACCTGAGCTAACAGGTATGTGAGCTGGTTACTCTGCTGCGCTTAAAATTTCTTTTTTGGTTTGCTACAATGCCTTTTCTGAAACGTTGTCTCCCTCTGCTGGAACACTGACTTCTTTCATTTAATGCCTGCAGACTATAAAAGAGAAACCAACCCAAAAAGTTTGGTTGATTAGTCTGTGGCATTCTTTTAAACTGTTGCTTATGGCGGTCTCTGTGAGCTTCTCAGTGACATTCAGCCATCCAGGTATCCCGCCTGCAGTAGACGGAATGTGGCAATGGAACGCTGGCTGCGCGTGTCATAATAGGCTCTGAGCCTTTATATACCTGCGCACAGCAGCAGCCACCTTCAGTCTGCTGCTGGACAGCCAGCAGCAGCAGCAGCAGGAGAGGTAATTAATCAGCAACCCTCCTGCTAAGGGTAGACAGCTGCTCGTTCCACCCCCCCCCCCCGCCTTAATTGGTTCTCCTCCCTTCCAACGGTGTTGAGGCGGGTGGGAACAGCCGGGGGTTGAGGGTACTGTGCTAAAAGAGGTGGAGTTATGCAGATCTAAAACGCGTGGATTGCAGCAGCAGCAAGCCGAAAAGTGCAGGCATGTGAGGGATCTAGAGGTTGACAGCATGTCTTCTTAACGGGAGTCCAGGTGGCCATCTCCACAAATGGACTTTTCAGAATCCTTGGGTGGCACCGTAGTCGGAAACCAATTCTGGTTATCGCTTCTCGGCCTTTTGGCTAAGATCAAGTGTAGTATCTGTTCTTATCAGTTTAATATCTGATACGTCCCCTATCTGGGGACCATATATTAAATGGATTTTTAGAACAGGGAGATGGAAAAAGAGCTTGCTCTGTCCACTCCACGCATTGACCTGGTATTGCAGTATCTCCAGGACCGGTGCACCCCTTCTTTAATGCAGTTTCTAAAATCAGAAAGAATTGAATTCAATGCTTTTTGTTCATTTTGCTTGTTTGTCGGATTTTGGGATGGACTCTTTGGCTTTGCTTTTCTTCTCCTCATTGGATTTTTCATGTTAAAAGTTGCAGAAGCCAGATGACAAGCTCATTTTGGTTCAACTTCAGCAACTGTGCATTGCATTGCCATGTAATGTAATGTAATGCAATGCTATCTATCTAGCTCTCCCTCTATACTTCCTTTTGGATAAACAGACATATTAGGCAAGCATTTTGGAGCTTTCACCTAAATAACTACAGGTGGTGAGATAAGCTGCACAATATAATTGACCTTTCAGTATATTGTTGCACACACACCATCTATTTAGCAAATGCCCTTGTTATCAACAGCAGCCTTTTAAACTCACCTGAGCTAACAGGTATGTGAGCTGGTTACTCTGCTGCGCTTAAAATTTCTTTTTTGGTTTGCTACAATGCCTTTTCTGAAACGTTGTCTCCCTCTGCTGGAACACTGACTTCTTTCATTTAATGCCTGCAGACTATAAAAGAGAAACCAACCCAAAAAGTTTGGTTGATTAGTCTGTGGCATTCTTTTAAACTGTTGCTTATGGCGGTCTCTGTGAGCTTCTCAGTGACATTCAGCCATCCAGGTATCCCGCCTGCAGTAGACGGAATGTGGCAATGGAACGCTGGCTGCGCGTGTCATAATAGGCTCTGAGCCTTTATATACCTGCGCACAGCAGCAGCCACCTTCAGTCTGCTGCTGGACAGCCAGCAGCAGCAGCAGCAGGAGAGGTAATTAATCAGCAACCCTCCTGCTAAGGGTAGACAGCTGCTCGTTCCACCCCCCCCCGCCTTAATTGGTTCTCCTCCCTTCCAACGGTGTTGAGGCGGGTGGGAACAGCCGGGGGTTGAGGGTACTGTGCTAAAAGAGGTGGAGTTATGCAGATCTAAAACGCGTGGATTGCAGCAGCAGCAAGCCGAAAAGTGCAGGCATGTGAGGGATCTAGAGGTTGACAGCATGTCTTCTTAACGGGAGTCCAGGTGGCCATCTCCACAAATGGACTTTTCAGAATCCTTGGGTGGCACCGTAGTCGGAAACCAATTCTGGTTATCGCTTCTCGGCCTTTTGGCTAAGATCAAGTGTAGTATCTGTTCTTATCAGTTTAATATCTGATACGTCCCCTATCTGGGGACCATATATTAAATGGATTTTTAGAACAGGGAGATGGAAAAAGAGCTTGCTCTGTCCACTCCACGCATTGACCTGGTATTGCAGTATCTCCAGGACCGGTGCACCCCTTCTTTAATGCAGTTTCTAAAATCAGAAAGAATTGAATTCAATGCTTTTTGTTCATTTTGCTTGTTTGTCGGATTTTGGGATGGACTCTTTGGCTTTGCTTTTCTTCTCCTCATTGGATTTTTCATGTTAAAAGTTGCAGAAGCCAGATGACAAGCTCATTTTGGTTCAACTTCAGCAACTGTGCATTGCATTGCCATGTAATGTAATGTAATGCAATGCTATCTATCTAGCTCTCCCTCTATACTTCCTTTTGGATAAACAGACATATTAGGCAAGCATTTTGGAGCTTTCACCTAAATAACTACAGGTGGTGAGATAAGCTGCACAATATAATTGACCTTTCAGTATATTGTTGCACACACACCATCTATTTAGCAAATGCCCTTGTTATCAACAGCAGCCTTTTAAACTCACCTGAGCTAACAGGTATGTGAGCTGGTTACTCTGCTGCGCTTAAAATTTCTTTTTTGGTTTGCTACAATGCCTTTTCTGAAACGTTGTCTCCCTCTGCTGGAACACTGACTTCTTTCATTTAATGCCTGCAGACTATAAAAGAGAAACCAACCCAAAAAGTTTGGTTGATTAGTCTGTGGCATTCTTTTAAACTGTTGCTTATGGCGGTCTCTGTGAGCTTCTCAGTGACATTCAGCCATCCAGGTATCCCGCCTGCAGTAGACGGAATGTGGCAATGGAACGCTGGCTGCGCGTGTCATAATAGGCTCTGAGCCTTTATATACCTGCGCACAGCAGCAGCCACCTTCAGTCTGCTGCTGGACAGCCAGCAGCAGCAGCAGCAGGAGAGGTAATTAATCAGCAACCCTCCTGCTAAGGGTAGACAGCTGCTCGTTCCACCCCCCCCCCGCCTTAATTGGTTCTCCTCCCTTCCAACGGTGTTGAGGCGGGTGGGAACAGCCGGGGGTTGAGGGTACTGTGCTAAAAGAGGTGGAGTTATGCAGATCTAAAACGCGTGGATTGCAGCAGCAGCAAGCCGAAAAGTGCAGGCATGTGAGGGATCTAGAGGTTGACAGCATGTCTTCTTAACGGGAGTCCAGGTGGCCATCTCCACAAATGGACTTTTCAGAATCCTTGGGTGGCACCGTAGTCGGAAACCAATTCTGGTTATCGCTTCTCGGCCTTTTGGCTAAGATCAAGTGTAGTATCTGTTCTTATCAGTTTAATATCTGATACGTCCCCTATCTGGGGACCATATATTAAATGGATTTTTAGAACAGGGAGATGGAAAAAGAGCTTGCTCTGTCCACTCCACGCATTGACCTGGTATTGCAGTATCTCCAGGACCGGTGCACCCCTTCTTTAATGCAGTTTCTAAAATCAGAAAGAATTGAATTCAATGCTTTTTGTTCATTTTGCTTGTTTGTCGGATTTTGGGATGGACTCTTTGGCTTTGCTTTTCTTCTCCTCATTGGATTTTTCATGTTAAAAGTTGCAGAAGTCAGATGACAAGCTCATTTTGGTTCAACTTCAGCAACTGTGCATTGCATTGCCATGTAATGTAATGTAATGCAATGCTATCTATCTAGCTCTCCCTCTATACTTCCTTTTGGATAAACAGACATATTAGGCAAGCATTTTGGAGCTTTCACCTAAATAACTACAGGTGGTGAGATAAGCTGCACAATATAATTGACCTTTCAGTATATTGTTGCACACACACCATCTATTTAGCAAATGCCCTTGTTATCAACAGCAGCCTTTTAAACTCACCTGAGCTAACAGGTATGTGAGCTGGTTACTCTGCTGCGCTTAAAATTTCTTTTTTGGTTTGCTACAATGCCTTTTCTGAAACGTTGTCTCCCTCTGCTGGAACACTGACTTCTTTCATTTAATGCCTGCAGACTATAAAAGAGAAACCAACCCAAAAAGTTTGGTTGATTAGTCTGTGGCATTCTTTTAAACTGTTGCTTATGGCGGTCTCTGTGAGCTTCTCAGTGACATTCAGCCATCCAGGTATCCCGCCTGCAGTAGACGGAATGTGGCAATGGAACGCTGGCTGCGCGTGTCATAATAGGCTCTGAGCCTTTATATACCTGCGCACAGCAGCAGCCACCTTCAGTCTGCTGCTGGACAGCCAGCAGCAGCAGCAGCAGGAGAGGTAATTAATCAGCAACCCTCCTGCTAAGGGTAGACAGCTGCTCGTTCCACCCCCCCCCCGCCTTAATTGGTTCTCCTCCCTTCCAACGGTGTTGAGGCGGGTGGGAACAGCCGGGGGTTGAGGGTACTGTGCTAAAAGAGGTGGAGTTATGCAGATCTAAAACGCGTGGATTGCAGCAGCAGCAAGCCGAAAAGTGCAGGCATGTGAGGGATCTAGAGGTTGACAGCATGTCTTCTTAACGGGAGTCCAGGTGGCCATCTCCACAAATGGACTTTTCAGAATCCTTGGGTGGCACCGTAGTCGGAAACCAATTCTGGTTATCGCTTCTCGGCCTTTTGGCTAAGATCAAGTGTAGTATCTGTTCTTATCAGTTTAATATCTGATACGTCCCCTATCTGGGGACCATATATTAAATGGATTTTTAGAACAGGGAGATGGAAAAAGAGCTTGCTCTGTCCACTCCACGCATTGACCTGGTATTGCAGTATCTCCAGGACCGGTGCACCCCTTCTTTAATGCAGTTTCTAAAATCAGAAAGAATTGAATTCAATGCTTTTTGTTCATTTTGCTTGTTTGTCGGATTTTGGGATGGACTCTTTGGCTTTGCTTTTCTTCTCCTCATTGGATTTTTCATGTTAAAAGTTGCAGAAGCCAGATGACAAGCTCATTTTGGTTCAACTTCAGCAACTGTGCATTGCATTGCCATGTAATGTAATGTAATGCAATGCTATCTATCTAGCTCTCCCTCTATACTTCCTTTTGGATAAACAGACATATTAGGCAAGCATTTTGGAGCTTTCACCTAAATAACTACAGGTGGTGAGATAAGCTGCACAATATAATTGACCTTTCAGTATATTGTTGCACACACACCATCTATTTAGCAAATGCCCTTGTTATCAACAGCAGCCTTTTAAACTCACCTGAGCTAACAGGTATGTGAGCTGGTTACTCTGCTGCGCTTAAAATTTCTTTTTTGGTTTGCTACAATGCCTTTTCTGAAATGTTGTCTCCCTCTGCTGGAACACTGACTTCTTTCATTTAATGCCTGCAGACTATAAAAGAGAAACCAACCCAAAAAGTTTGGTTGATTAGTCTGTGGCATTCTTTTAAACTGTTGCTTATGGCGGTCTCTGTGAGCTTCTCAGTGACATTCAGCCATCCAGGTATCCCGCCTGCAGTAGACGGAATGTGGCAATGAAACGCTGGCTGCGCGTGTCATAATAGGCTCTGAGCCTTTATATACCTGCGCACAGCAGCAGCCACCTTCAGTCTGCTGCTGGACAGCCAGCAGCAGCAGCAGCAGGAGAGGTAATTAATCAGCAACCCTCCTGCTAAGGGTAGACAGCTGCTCGTTCCACCCCCCCCCCCCCGCCTTAATTGGTTCTCCTCCCTTCCAACGGTGTTGAGGCGGGTGGGAACAGCCGGGGGTTGAGGGTACTGTGCTAAAAGAGGTGGAGTTATGCAGATCTAAAACGCGTGGATTGCAGCAGCAGCAAGTCGAAAAGTGCAGGCATGTGAGGGATCTAGAGGTTGACAGCATGTCTTCTTAACGGGAGTCCAGGTGGCCATCTCCACAAATGGACTTTTCAGAATCCTTGGGTGGCACCGTAGTCGGAAACCAATTCTGGTTATCGCTTCTCGGCCTTTTGGCTAAGATCAAGTGTAGTATCTGTTCTTATCAGTTTAATATCTGATACGTCCCCTATCTGGGGACCATATATTAAATGGATTTTTAGAACAGGGAGATGGAAAAAGAGCTTGCTCTGTCCACTCCACGCATTGACCTGGTATTGCAGTATCTCCAGGACCGGTGCACCCCTTCTTTAATGCAGTTTCTAAAATCAGAAAGAATTGAATTCAATGCTTTTTGTTCATTTTGCTTGTTTGTCGGATTTTGGGATGGACTCTTTGGCTTTGCTTTTCTTCTCCTCATTGGATTTTTCATGTTAAAAGTTGCAGAAGCCAGATGACAAGCTCATTTTGGTTCAACTTCAGCAACTGTGCATTGCATTGCCATGTAATGTAATGTAATGCAATGCTATCTATCTAGCTCTCCCTCTATACTTCCTTTTGGATAAACAGACATATTAGGCAAGCATTTTGGAGCTTTCACCTAAATAACTACAGGTGGTGAGATAAGCTGCACAATATAATTGACCTTTCAGTATATTGTTGCACACACACCATCTATTTAGCAAATGCCCTTGTTATCAACAGCAGCCTTTTAAACTTACCTGAGCTAACAGGTTTGTGAGC
Organism: Phyllobates terribilis; assembly: GCF_046119375.1. NCBI lineage: Eukaryota > Metazoa > Chordata > Amphibia > Anura > Dendrobatidae > Phyllobates > Phyllobates terribilis. The sequence goes on along the minus strand of NW_027362800.1, from coordinate 6,530,670 downwards.
TGGTTACTCTGCTGCGCTTAAAATTTCTTTTTTGGTTTGCTACAATGCCTTTTCTGAAACGTTGTCTCCCTCTGCTGGAACACTGACTTCTTTCATTTAATGCCTGCAGACTATAAAAGAGAAACCAACCCAAAAAGTTTGGTTGATTAGTCTGTGGCATTCTTTTAAACTGTTGCTTATGGCGGTCTCTGTGAGCTTCTCAGTGACATTCAGCCATCCAGGTATCCCGCCTGCAGTAGACGGAATGTGGCAATGGAACGCTGGCTGCGCGTGTCATAATAGGCTCTGAGCCTTTATATACCTGCGCACAGCAGCAGCCACCTTCAGTCTGCTGCTGGACAGCCAGCAGCAGCAGCAGCAGGAGAGGTAATTAATCAGCAACCCTCCTGCTAAGGGTAGACAGCTGCTCGTTCCACCCCCCCCCACCCCGCCTTAATTGGTTCTCCTCCCTTCCAACGGTGTTGAGGCGGGTGGGAACAGCCGGGGGTTGAGGGTACTGTGCTAAAAGAGGTGGAGTTATGCAGATCTAAAACGCGTGGATTGCAGCAGCAGCAAGCCGAAAAGTGCAGGCATGTGAGGGATCTAGAGGTTGACAGCATGTCTTCTTAACGGGAGTCCAGGTGGCCATCTCCACAAATGGACTTTTCAGAATCCTTGGGTGGCACCGTAGTCGGAAACCAATTCTGGTTATCGCTTCTCGGCCTTTTGGCTAAGATCAAGTGTAGTATCTGTTCTTATCAGTTTAATATCTGATACGTCCCCTATCTGGGGACCATATATTAAATGGATTTTTAGAGCAGGGAGATGGAAAAAGAGCTTGCTCTGTCCACTCCACGCATTGACCTGGTATTGCAGTATCTCCAGGACCGGTGCACCCCTTCTTTAATGCAGTTTCTAAAATCAGAAAGAATTGAATTCAATGCTTTTTGTTCATTTTGCTTGTTTGTCGGATTTTGGGATGGACTCTTTGGCTTTGCTTTTCTTCTCCTCATTGGATTTTTCAAGTTAAAAGTAGCAGAAGCCAGATGACAAGCTCATTTTGGTTCAACTTCAGCAACTGTGCATTGCATTGCCATGTAATGTAATGTAATGCAATGCTATCTATCTAGCTCTCCCTCTATACTTCCTTTTGGATAAACAGACATATTAGGCAAGCATTTTGGAGCTTTCACCTAAATAACTACAGGTGGTGAGATAAGCTGCACAATATAATTGACCTTTCAGTATATTGTTGCACACACACCATCTATTTAGCAAATGCCCTTGTTATCAACAGCAGCCTTTTAAACTCACCTGAGCTAACAGGTATGTGAGCTGGTTACTCTGCTGCGCTTAAAATTTCTTTTTTGGTTTGCTACAATGCCTTTTCTGAAACGTTGTCTCCCTCTGCTGGAACACTGACTTCTTTCATTTAATGCCTGCAGACTATAAAAGAGAAACCAACCCAAAAAGTTTGGTTGATTAGTCTGTGGCATTCTTTTAAACTGTTGCTTATGGCGGTCTCTGTGAGCTTCTCAGTGACATTCAGCCATCCAGGTATCCCGCCTGCAGTAGACGGAATGTGGCAATGGAACGCTGGCTGCGCGTGTCATAATAGGCTCTGAGCCTTTATATACCTGCGCACAGCAGCAGCCACCTTCAGTCTGCTGCTGGACAGCCAGCAGCAGCAGCAGCAGGAGAGGTAATTAATCAGCAACTCTCCTGCTAAGGGTAGACAGCTGCTCGTTCCACCCCCCCCCCACCTTAATTGGTTCTCCTCCCTTCCAACGGTGTTGAGGCGGGTGGGAACAGCCGGGGGTTGAGGGTACTGTGCTAAAAGAGGTGGAGTTATGCAGATCTAAAACGCGTGGATTGCAGCAGCAGCAAGCCGAAAAGTGCAGGCATGTGAGGGATCTAGAGGTTGACAGCATGTCTTCTTAACGGGAGTCCAGGTGGCCATCTCCACAAATGGACTTTTCAGAATCCTTGGGTGGCACCGTAGTCGGAAACCAATTCTGGTTATCGCTTCTCGGCCTTTTGGCTAAGATCAAGTGTAGTATCTGTTCTTATCAGTTTAATATCTGATACGTCCCCTATCTGGGGACCATATATTAAATGGATTTTTAGAGCAGGGAGATGGAAAAAGAGCTTGCTCTGTCCACTCCACGCATTGACCTGGTATTGCAGTATCTCCAGGACCGGTGCACCCCTTCTTTAATGCAGTTTCTAAAATCAGAAAGAATTGAATTCAATGCTTTTTGTTCATTTTGCTTGTTTGTCGGATTTTGGGATGGACTCTTTGGCTTTGCTTTTCTTCTCCTCATTGGATTTTTCAAGTTAAAAGTAGCAGAAGCCAGATGACAAGCTCATTTTGGTTCAACTTCAGCAACTGTGCATTGCATTGCCATGTAATGTAATGTAATGCAATGCTATCTATCTAGCTCTCCCTCTATACTTCCTTTTGGATAAACAGACATATTAGGCAAGCATTTTGGAGCTTTCACCTAAATAACTACAGGTGGTGAGATAAGCTGCACAATATAATTGACCTTTCAGTATATTGTTGCACACACACCATCTATTTAGCAAATGCCCTTGTTATCAACAGCAGCCTTTTAAACTCACCTGAGCTAACAGGTATGTGAGCTGGTTACTCTGCTGCGCTTAAAATTTCTTTTTTGGTTTGCTACAATGCCTTTTCTGAAACGTTGTCTCCCTCTGCTGGAACACTGACTTCTTTCATTTAATGCCTGCAGACTATAAAAGAGAAACCAACCCAAAAAGTTTGGTTGATTAGTCTGTGGCATTCTTTTAAACTGTTGCTTATGGCGGTCTCTGTGAGCTTCTCAGTGACATTCAGCCATCCAGGTATCCCGCCTGCAGTAGACGGAATGTGGCAATGGAACGCTGGCTGCGCGTGTCATAATAGGCTCTGAGCCTTTATATACCTGCGCACAGCAGCAGCCACCTTCAGTCTGCTGCTGGACAGCCAGCAGCAGCAGCAGCAGGAGAGGTAATTAATCAGCAACCCTCCTGCTAAGGGTAGACAGCTGCTCGTTCCACCCCCCCCCCCACCCCGCCTTAATTGGTTCTCCTCCCTTCCAACGGTGTTGAGGCGGGTGGGAACAGCCGGGGGTTGAGGGTACTGTGCTAAAAGAGGTGGAGTTATGCAGATCTAAAACGCGTGGATTGCAGCAGCAGCAAGCCGAAAAGTGCAGGCATGTGAGGGATCTAGAGGTTGACAGCATGTCTTCTTAACGGGAGTCCAGGTGGCCATCTCCACAAATGGACTTTTCAGAATCCTTGGGTGGCACCGTAGTCGGAAACCAATTCTGGTTATCGCTTCTCGGCCTTTTGGCTAAGATCAAGTGTAGTATCTGTTCTTATCAGTTTAATATCTGATACGTCCCCTATCTGGGGACCATATATTAAATGGATTTTTAGAACAGGGAGATGGAAAAAGAGCTTGCTCTGTCCACTCCACGCATTGACCTGGTATTGCAGTATCTCCAGGACCGGTGCACCCCTTCTTTAATGCAGTTTCTAAAATCAGAAAGAATTGAATTCAATGCTTTTTGTTCATTTTGCTTGTTTGTCGGATTTTGGGATGGACTCTTTGGCTTTGCTTTTCTTCTCCTCATTGGATTTTTCATGTTAAAAGTTGCAGAAGCCAGATGACAAGCTCATTTTGGTTCAACTTCAGCAACTGTGCATTGCATTGCCATGTAATGTAATGTAATGCAATGCTATCTATCTAGCTCTCCCTCTATACTTCCTTTTGGATAAACAGACATATTAGGCAAGCATTTTGGAGCTTTCACCTAAATAACTACAGGTGGTGAGATAAGCTGCACAATATAATTGACCTTTCAGTATATTGTTGCACACACACCATCTATTTAGCAAATGCCCTTGTTATCAACAGCAGCCTTTTAAACTCACCTGAGCTAACAGGTATGTGAGCTGGTTACTCTGCTGCGCTTAAAATTTCTTTTTTGGTTTGCTACAATGCCTTTTCTGAAACGTTGTCTCCCTCTGCTGGAACACTGACTTCTTTCATTTAATGCCTGCAGACTATAAAAGAGAAACCAACCCAAAAAGTTTGGTTGATTAGTCTGTGGCATTCTTTTAAACTGTTGCTTATGGCGGTCTCTGTGAGCTTCTCAGTGACATTCAGCCATCCAGGTATCCCGCCTGCAGTAGACGGAATGTGGCAATGGAACGCTGGCTGCGCGTGTCATAATAGGCTCTGAGCCTTTATATACCTGCGCACAGCAGCAGCCACCTTCAGTCTGCTGCTGGACAGCCAGCAGCAGCAGCAGCAGGAGAGGTAATTAATCAGCAACTCTCCTGCTAAGGGTAGACAGCTGCTCGTTCCACCCCCCCCCCCGCCTTAATTGGTTCTCCTCCCTTCCAACGGTGTTGAGGCGGGTGGGAACAGCCGGGGGTTGAGGGTACTGTGCTAAAAGAGGTGGAGTTATGCAGATCTAAAACGCGTGGATTGCAGCAGCAGCAAGCCGAAAAGTGCAGGCATGTGAGGGATCTAGAGGTTGACAGCATGTCTTCTTAACGGGAGTCCAGGTGGCCATCTCCACAAATTGACTTTTCAGAATCCTTGGGTGGCACCGTAGTCGGAAACCAATTCTGGTTATCGCTTCTCGGCCTTTTGGCTAAGATCAAGTGTAGTATCTGTTCTTATCAGTTTAATATCTGATACGTCCCCTATCTGGGGACCATATATTAAATGGATTTTTAGAACAGGGAGATGGAAAAAGAGCTTGCTCTGTCCACTCCACGCATTGACCTGGTATTGCAGTATCTCCAGGACCGGTGCACCCCTTCTTTAATGCAGTTTCTAAAATCAGAAAGAATTGAATTCAATGCTTTTTGTTCATTTTGCTTGTTTGTCGGATTTTGGGATGGACTCTTTGGCTTTGCTTTTCTTCTCCTCATTGGATTTTTCATGTTAAAAGTTGCAGAAGCCAGATGACAAGCTCATTTTGGTTCAACTTCAGCAACTGTGCATTGCATTGCCATGTAATGTAATGTAATGCAATGCTATCTATCTAGCTCTCCCTCTATACTTCCTTTTGGATAAACAGACATATTAGGCAAGCATTTTGGAGCTTTCACCTAAATAACTACAGGTGGTGAGATAAGCTGCACAATATAATTGACCTTTCAGTATATTGTTGCACACACACCATCTATTTAGCAAATGCCCTTGTTATCAACAGCAGCCTTTTAAACTCACCTGAGCTAACAGGTATGTGAGCTGGTTACTCTGCTGCGCTTAAAATTTCTTTTTTGGTTTGCTACAATGCCTTTTCTGAAACGTTGTCTCCCTCTGCTGGAACACTGACTTCTTTCATTTAATGCCTGCAGACTATAAAAGAGAAACCAACCCAAAAAGTTTGGTTGATTAGTCTGTGGCATTCTTTTAAACTGTTGCTTATGGCGGTCTCTGTGAGCTTCTCAGTGACATTCAGCCATCCAGGTATCCCGCCTGCAGTAGACGGAATGTGGCAATGGAACGCTGGCTGCGCGTGTCATAATAGGCTCTGAGCCTTTATATACCTGCGCACAGCAGCAGCCACCTTCAGTCTGCTGCTGGACAGCCAGCAGCAGCAGCAGCAGGAGAGGTAATTAATCAGCAACTCTCCTGCTAAGGGTAGACAGCTGCTCGTTCCACCCCCCCCCCCCGCCTTAATTGGTTCTCCTCCCTTCCAACGGTGTTGAGGCGGGTGGGAACAGCCGGGGGTTGAGGGTACTGTGCTAAAAGAGGTGGAGTTATGCAGATCTAAAACGCGTGGATTGCAGCAGCAGCAAGCCGAAAAGTGCAGGCATGTGAGGGATCTAGAGGTTGACAGCATGTCTTCTTAACGGGAGTCCAGGTGGCCATCTCCACAAATTGACTTTTCAGAATCCTTGGGTGGCACCGTAGTCGGAAACCAATTCTGGTTATCGCTTCTCGGCCTTTTGGCTAAGATCAAGTGTAGTATCTGTTCTTATCAGTTTAATATCTGATACGTCCCCTATCTGGGGACCATATATTAAATGGATTTTTAGAACAGGGAGATGGAAAAAGAGCTTGCTCTGTCCACTCCACGCATTGACCTGGTATTGCAGTATCTCCAGGACCGGTGCACCCCTTCTTTAATGCAGTTTCTAAAATCAGAAAGAATTGAATTCAATGCTTTTTGTTCATTTTGCTTGTTTGTCGGATTTTGGGATGGACTCTTTGGCTTTGCTTTTCTTCTCCTCATTGGATTTTTCATGTTAAAAGTTGCAGAAGCCAGATGACAAGCTCATTTTGGTTCAACTTCAGCAACTGTGCATTGCATTGCCATGTAATGTAATGTAATGCAATGCTATCTATCTAGCTCTCCCTCTATACTTCCTTTTGGATAAACAGACATATTAGGCAAGCATTTTGGAGCTTTCACCTAAATAACTACAGGTGGTGAGATAAGCTGCACAATATAATTGACCTTTCAGTATATTGTTGCACACACACCATCTATTTAGCAAATGCCCTTGTTATCAACAGCAGCCTTTTAAACTCACCTGAGCTAACAGGTATGTGAGCTGGTTACTCTGCTGCGCTTAAAATTTCTTTTTTGGTTTGCTACAATGCCTTTTCTGAAATGTTGTCTCCCTCTGCTGGAACACTGACTTCTTTCATTTAATGCCTGCAGACTATAAAAGAGAAACCAACCCAAAAAGTTTGGTTGATTAGTCTGTGGCATTCTTTTAAACTGTTGCTTATGGCGGTCTCTGTGAGCTTCTCAGTGACATTCAGCCATCCAGGTATCCCGCCTGCAGTAGACGGAATGTGGCAATGGAACGCTGGCTGCGCGTGTCATAATAGGCTCTGAGCCTTTATATACCTGCGCACAGCAGCAGCCACCTTCAGTCTGCTGCTGGACAGCCAGCAGCAGCAGCAGCAGGAGAGGTAATTAATCAGCAACCCTCCTGCTAAGGGTAGACAGCTGCTCGTTCCACCCCCCCCCCCGCCTTAATTGGTTCTCCTCCCTTCCAACGGTGTTGAGGCGGGTGGGAACAGCCGGGGGTTGAGGGTACTGTGCTAAAAGAGGTGGAGTTATGCAGATCTAAAACGCGTGGATTGCAGCAGCAGCAAGCCGAAAAGTGCAGGCATGTGAGGGATCTAGAGGTTGACAGCATGTCTTCTTAACGGGAGTCCAGGTGGCCATCTCCACAAATGGACTTTTCAGAATCCTTGGGTGGCACCGTAGTCGGAAACCAATTCTGGTTATCGCTTCTCGGCCTTTTGGCTAAGATCAAGTGTAGTATCTGTTCTTATCAGTTTAATATCTGATACGTCCCCTATCTGGGGACCATATATTAAATGGATTTTTAGAACAGGGAGATGGAAAAAGAGCTTGCTCTGTCCACTCCACGCATTGACCTGGTATTGCAGTATCTCCAGGACCGGTGCACCCCTTCTTTAATGCAGTTTCTAAAATCAGAAAGAATTGAATTCAATGCTTTTTGTTCATTTTGCTTGTTTGTCGGATTTTGGGATGGACTCTTTGGCTTTGCTTTTCTTCTCCTCATTGGATTTTTCATGTTAAAAGTTGCAGAAGCCAGATGACAAGCTCATTTTGGTTCAACTTCAGCAACTGTGCATTGCATTGCCATGTAATGTAATGTAATGCAATGCTATCTATCTAGCTCTCCCTCTATACTTCCTTTTGGATAAACAGACATATTAGGCAAGCATTTTGGAGCTTTCACCTAAATAACTACAGGTGGTGAGATAAGCTGCACAATATAATTGACCTTTCAGTATATTGTTGCACACACACCATCTATTTAGCAAATGCCCTTGTTATCAACAGCAGCCTTTTAAACTTACCTGAGCTAACAGGTATGTGAGCTGGTTACTCTGCTGCGCTTAAAATTTCTTTTTTGGTTTGCTACAATGCCTTTTCTGAAACGTTGTCTCCCTCTGCTGGAACACTGACTTCTTTCATTTAATGCCTGCAGACTATAAAAGAGAAACCAACCCAAAAAGTTTGGTTGATTAGTCTGTGGCATTCTTTTAAACTGTTGCTTATGGCGGTCTCTGTGAGCTTCTCAGTGACATTCAGCCATCCAGGTATCCCGCCTGCAGTAGACGGAATGTGGCAATGGAACGCTGGCTGCGCGTGTCATAATAGGCTCTGAGCCTTTATATACCTGCGCACAGCAGCAGCCACCTTCAGTCTGCTGCTGGACAGCCAGCAGCAGCAGCAGCAGGAGAGGTAATTAATCAGCAACCCTCCTGCTAAGGGTAGACAGCTGCTCGTTCCACCCCCCCCCCGCCTTAATTGGTTCTCCTCCCTTCCAACGGTGTTGAGGCGGGTGGGAACAGCCGGGGGTTGAGGGTACTGTGCTAAAAGAGGTGGAGTTATGCAGATCTAAAACGCGTGGATTGCAGCAGCAGCAAGCCGAAAAGTGCAGGCATGTGAGGGATCTAGAGGTTGACAGCATGTCTTCTTAACGGGAGTCCAGGTGGCCATCTCCACAAATGGACTTTTCAGAATCCTTGGGTGGCACCGTAGTCGGAAACCAATTCTGGTTATCGCTTCTCGGCCTTTTGGCTAAGATCAAGTGTAGTATCTGTTCTTATCAGTTTAATATCTGATACGTCCCCTATCTGGGGACCATATATTAAATGGATTTTTAGAGCAGGGAGATGGAAAAAGAGCTTGCTCTGTCCACTCCACGCATTGACCTGGTATTGCAGTATCTCCAGGACCGGTGCACCCCTTCTTTAATGCAGTTTCTAAAATCAGAAAGAATTGAATTCAATGCTTTTTGTTCATTTTGCTTGTTTGTCGGATTTTGGGATGGACTCTTTGGCTTTGCTTTTCTTCTACTCATTGGATTTTTCAAGTTAAAAGTAGCAGAAGCCAGATGACAAGCTCATTTTGGTTCAACTTCAGCAACTGTGCATTGCATTGCCATGTAATGTAATGTAATGCAATGCTATCTATCTAGCTCTCCCTCTATACTTCCTTTTGGATAAACAGACATATTAGGCAAGCATTTTGGAGCTTTCACCTAAATAACTACAGGTGGTGAGATAAGCTGCACAATATAATTGACCTTTCAGTATATTGTTGCACACACACCATCTATTTAGCAAATGCCCTTGTTATCAACAGCAGCCTTTTAAACTCACCTGAGCTAACAGGTATGTGAGCTGGTTACTCTGCTGCGCTTAAAATTTCTTTTTTGGTTTGCTACAATGCCTTTTCTGAAACGTTGTCTCCCTCTGCTGGAACACTGACTTCTTTCATTTAATGCCTGCAGACTATAAAAGAGAAACCAACCCAAAAAGTTTGGTTGATTAGTCTGTGGCATTCTTTTAAACTGTTGCTTATGGCGGTCTCTGTGAGCTTCTCAGTGACATTCAGCCATCCAGGTATCCCGCCTGCAGTAGACGGAATGTGGCAATGGAACGCTGGCTGCGCGTGTCATAATAGGCTCTGAGCCTTTATATACCTGCGCACAGCAGCAGCCACCTTCAGTCTGCTGCTGGACAGCCAGCAGCAGCAGCAGCAGGAGAGGTAATTAATCAGCAACCCTCCTGCTAAGGGTAGACAGCTGCTCGTTCCACCCCCCCCCCCACCCCGCCTTAATTGGTTCTCCTCCCTTCCAACGGTGTTGAGGCGGGTGGGAACAGCCGGGGGTTGAGGGTACTGTGCTAAAAGAGGTGGAGTTATGCAGATCTAAAACGCGTGGATTGCAGCAGCAGCAAGCCGAAAAGTGCAGGCATGTGAGGGATCTAGAGGTTGACAGCATGTCTTCTTAACGGGAGTCCAGGTGGCCATCTCCACAAATGGACTTTTCAGAATCCTTGGGTGGCACCGTAGTCGGAAACCAATTCTGGTTATCGCTTCTCGGCCTTTTGGCTAAGATCAAGTGTAGTATCTGTTCTTATCAGTTTAATATCTGATACGTCCCCTATCTGGGGACCATATATTAAATGGATTTTTAGAACAGGGAGATGGAAAAAGAGCTTGCTCTGTCCACTCCACGCATTGACCTGGTATTGCAGTATCTCCAGGACCGGTGCACCCCTTCTTTAATGCAGTTTCTAAAATCAGAAAGAATTGAATTCAATGCTTTTTGTTCATTTTGCTTGTTTGTCGGATTTTGGGATGGACTCTTTGGCTTTGCTTTTCTTCTCCTCATTGGATTTTTCATGTTAAAAGTTGCAGAAGCCAGATGACAAGCTCATTTTGGTTCAACTTCAGCAACTGTGCATTGCATTGCCATGTAATGTAATGTAATGCAATGCTATCTATCTAGCTCTCCCTCTATACTTCCTTTTGGATAAACAGACATATTAGGCAAGCATTTTGGAGCTTTCACCTAAATAACTACAGGTGGTGAGATAAGCTGCACAATATAATTGACCTTTCAGTATATTGTTGCACACACACCATCTATTTAGCAAATGCCCTTGTTATCAACAGCAGCCTTTTAAACTCACCTGAGCTAACAGGTATGTGAGCTGGTTACTCTGCTGCGCTTAAAATTTCTTTTTTGGTTTGCTACAATGCCTTTTCTGAAACGTTGTCTCCCTCTGCTGGAACACTGACTTCTTTCATTTAATGCCTGCAGACTATAAAAGAGAAACCAACCCAAAAAGTTTGGTTGATTAGTCTGTGGCATTCTTTTAAACTGTTGCTTATGGCGGTCTCTGTGAGCTTCTCAGTGACATTCAGCCATCCAGGTATCCCGCCTGCAGTAGACGGAATGTGGCAATGGAACGCTGGCTGCGCGTGTCATAATAGGCTCTGAGCCTTTATATACCTGCGCACAGCAGCAGCCACCTTCAGTCTGCTGCTGGACAGCCAGCAGCAGCAGCAGCAGGAGAGGTAATTAATCAGCAACCCTCCTGCTAAGGGTAGACAGCTGCTCGTTCCACCCCCCCCCCCACCCCGCCTTAATTGGTTCTCCTCCCTTCCAACGGTGTTGAGGCGGGTGGGAACAGCCGGGGGTTGAGGGTACTGTGCTAAAAGAGGTGGAGTTATGCAGATCTAAAACGCGTGGATTGCAGCAGCAGCAAGCCGAAAAGTGCAGGCATGTGAGGGATCTAGAGGTTGACAGCATGTCTTCTTAACGGGAGTCCAGGTGGCCATCTCCACAAATGGACTTTTCAGAATCCTTGGGTGGCACCGTAGTCGGAAACCAATTCTGGTTATCGCTTCTCGGCCTTTTGGCTAAGATCAAGTGTAGTATCTGTTCTTATCAGTTTAATATCTGATACGTCCCCTATCTGGGGACCATATATTAAATGGATTTTTAGAACAGGGAGATGGAAAAAGAGCTTGCTCTGTCCACTCCACGCATTGACCTGGTATTGCAGTATCTCCAGGACCGGTGCACCCCTTCTTTAATGCAGTTTCTAAAATCAGAAAGAATTGAATTCAATGCTTTTTGTTCATTTTGCTTGTTTGTCGGATTTTGGGATGGACTCTTTGGCTTTGCTTTTCTTCTCCTCATTGGATTTTTCATGTTAAAAGTTGCAGAAGCCAGATGACAAGCTCATTTTGGTTCAACTTCAGCAACTGTGCATTGCATTGCCATGTAATGTAATGTAATGCAATGCTATCTATCTAGCTCTCCCTCTATACTTCCTTTTGGATAAACAGACATATTAGGCAAGCATTTTGGAGCTTTCACCTAAATAACTACAGGTGGTGAGATAAGCTGCACAATATAATTGAACTTTCAGTATATTGTTGCACACACACCATCTATTTAGCAAATGCCCTTGTTATCAACAGCAGCCTTTTAAACTCACCTGAGCTAACAGGTATGTGAGCTGGTTACTCTGCTGCGCTTAAAATTTCTTTTTTGGTTTGCTACAATGCCTTTTCTGAAACGTTGTCTCCCTCTGCTGGAACACTGACTTCTTTCATTTAATGCCTGCAGACTATAAAAGAGAAACCAACCCAAAAAGTTTGGTTGATTAGTCTGTGGCATTCTTTTAAACTGTTGCTTATGGCGGTCTCTGTGAGCTTCTCAGTGACATTCAGCCATCCAGGTATCCCGCCTGCAGTAGACGGAATGTGGCAATGGAACGCTGGCTGCGCGTGTCATAATAGGCTCTGAGCCTTTATATACCTGCGCACAGCAGCAGCCACCTTCAGTCTGCTGCTGGACAGCCAGCAGCTGCAGGAGAGGTAATTAATCAGCAACCCTCCTGCTAAGGGTAGACAGCTGCTCGTTCCACCCCCCCCCCGCCTTAATTGGTTCTCCTCCCTTCCAACGGTGTTGAGGCGGGTGGGAACAGCCGGGGGTTGAGGGTACTGTGCTAAAAGAGGTGGAGTTATGCAGATCTAAAACGCGTGGATTGCAGCAGCAGCAAGCCGAAAAGTGCAGGCATGTGAGGGATCTAGAGGTTGACAGCATGTCTTCTTAACGGGAGTCCAGGTGGCCATCTCCACAAATGGACTTTTCAGAATCCTTGGGTGGCACCGTAGTCGGAAACCAATTCTGGTTATCGCTTCTCGGCCTTTTGGCTAAGATCAAGTGTAGTATCTGTTCTTATCAGTTTAATATCTGATACGTCCCCTATCTGGGGACCATATATTAAATGGATTTTTAGAACAGGGAGATGGAAAAAGAGCTTGCTCTGTCCACTCCACGCATTGACCTGGTATTGCAGTATCTCCAGGACCGGTGCACCCCTTCTTTAATGCAGTTTCTAAAATCAGAAAGAATTGAATTCAATGCTTTTTGTTCATTTTGCTTGTTTGTCGGATTTTGGGATGGACTCTTTGGCTTTGCTTTTCTTCTCCTCATTGGATTTTTCATGTTAAAAGTTGCAGAAGCCAGATGACAAGCTCATTTTGGTTCAACTTCAGCAACTGTGCATTGCATTGCCATGTAATGTAATGTAATGCAATGCTATCTATCTAGCTCTCCCTCTATACTTCCTTTTGGATAAACAGACATATTAGGCAAGCATTTTGGAGCTTTCACCTAAATAACTACAGGTGGTGAGATAAGCTGCACAATATAATTGACCTTTCAGTATATTGTTGCACACACACCATCTATTTAGCAAATGCCCTTGTTATCAACAGCAGCCTTTTAAACTCACCTGAGCTAACAGGTATGTGAGCTGGTTACTCTGCTGCGCTTAAAATTTCTTTTTTGGTTTGCTACAATGCCTTTTCTGAAACGTTGTCTCCCTCTGCTGGAACACTGACTTCTTTCATTTAATGCCTGCAGACTATAAAAGAGAAACCAACCCAAAAAGTTTGGTTGATTAGTCTGTGGCATTCTTTTAAACTGTTGCTTATGGCGGTCTCTGTGAGCTTCTCAGTGACATTCAGCCATCCAGGTATCCCGCCTGCAGTAGACGGAATGTGGCAATGGAACGCTGGCTGCGCGTGTCATAATAGGCTCTGAGCCTTTATATACCTGCGCACAGCAGCAGCCACCTTCAGTCTGCTGCTGGACAGCCAGCAGCAGCAGCAGCAGGAGAGGTAATTAATCAGCAACCCTCCTGCTAAGGGTAGACAGCTGCTCGTTCCACCCCCCCCCCCCGCCTTAATTGGTTCTCCTCCCTTCCAACGGTGTTGAGGCGGGTGGGAACAGCCGGGGGTTGAGGGTACTGTGCTAAAAGAGGTGGAGTTATGCAGATCTAAAACGCGTGGATTGCAGCAGCAGCAAGCCGAAAAGTGCAGGCATGTGAGGGATCTAGAGGTTGACAGCATGTCTTCTTAACGGGAGTCCAGGTGGCCATCTCCACAAATGGACTTTTCAGAATCCTTGGGTGGCACCGTAGTCGGAAACCAATTCTGGTTATCGCTTCTCGGCCTTTTGGCTAAGATCAAGTGTAGTATCTGTTCTTATCAGTTTAATATCTGATACGTCCCCTATCTGGGGACCATATATTAAATGGATTTTTAGAACAGGGAGATGGAAAAAGAGCTTGCTCTGTCCACTCCACGCATTGACCTGGTATTGCAGTATCTCCAGGACCGGTGCACCCCTTCTTTAATGCAGTTTCTAAAATCAGAAAGAATTGAATTCAATGCTTTTTGTTCATTTTGCTTGTTTGTCGGATTTTGGGATGGACTCTTTGGCTTTGCTTTTCTTCTCCTCATTGGATTTTTCATGTTAAAAGTTGCAGAAGCCAGATGACAAGCTCATTTTGGTTCAACTTCAGCAACTGTGCATTGCATTGCCATGTAATGTAATGTAATGCAATGCTATCTATCTAGCTCTCCCTCTATACTTCCTTTTGGATAAACAGACATATTAGGCAAGCATTTTGGAGCTTTCACCTAAATAACTACAGGTGGTGAGATAAGCTGCACAATATAATTGACCTTTCAGTATATTGTTGCACACAGACCATCTATTTAGCAAATGCCCTTGTTATCAACAGCAGCCTTTTAAACTCACCTGAGCTAACAGGTATGTGAGCTGGTTACTCTGCTGCGCTTAAAATTTCTTTTTTGGTTTGCTACAATGCCTTTTCTGAAACGTTGTCTCCCTCTGCTGGAACACTGACTTCTTTCATTTAATGCCTGCAGACTATAAAAGAGAAACCAACCCAAAAAGTTTGGTTGATTAGTCTGTGGCATTCTTTTAAACTGTTGCTTATGGCGGTCTCTGTGAGCTTCTCAGTGACATTCAGCCATCCAGGTATCCCGCCTGCAGTAGACGGAATGTGGCAATGGAACGCTGGCTGCGCGTGTCATAATAGGCTCTGAGCCTTTATATACCTGCGCACAGCAGCAGCCACCTTCAGTCTGCTGCTGGACAGCCAGCAGCAGCAGCAGCAGGAGAGGTAATTAATCAGCAACCCTCCTGCTAAGGGTAGACAGCTGCTCGTTCCACCCCCCCCGCCTTAATTAGTTCTCCTCCCTTCCAACGGTGTTGAGGCGGGTGGGAACAGCCGGGGGTTGAGGGTACTGTGCTAAAAGAGGTGGAGTTATGCAGATCTAAAACGCGTGGATTGCAGCAGCAGCAAGCCGAAAAGTGCAGGCATGTGAGGGATCTAGAGGTTGACAGCATGTCTTCTTAACGGGAGTCCAGGTGGCCATCTCCACAAATGGACTTTTCAGAATCCTTGGGTGGCACCGTAGTCGGAAACCAATTCTGGTTATCGCTTCTCGGCCTTTTGGCTAAGATCAAGTGTAGTATCTGTTCTTATCAGTTTAATATCTGATACGTCCCCTATCTGGGGACCATATATTAAATGGATTTTTAGAACAGGGAGATGGAAAAAGAGCTTGCTCTGTCCACTCCACGCATTGACCTGGTATTGCAGTATCTCCAGGACCGGTGCACCCCTTCTTTAATGCAGTTTCTAAAATCAGAAAGAATTGAATTCAATGCTTTTTGTTCATTTTGCTTGTTTGTCGGATTTTGGGATGGACTCTTTGGCTTTGCTTTTCTTCTCCTCATTGGATTTTTCATGTTAAAAGTTGCAGAAGCCAGATGACAAGCTCATTTTGGTTCAACTTCAGCAACTGTGCATTGCATTGCCATGTAATGTAATGTAATGCAATGCTATCTATCTAGCTCTCCCTCTATACTTCCTTTTGGATAAACAGACATATTAGGCAAGCATTTTGGAGCTTTCACCTAAATAACTACAGGTGGTGAGATAAGCTGCACAATATAATTGACCTTTCAGTATATTGTTGCACACACACCATCTATTTAGCAAATGCCCTTGTTATCAACAGCAGCCTTTTAAACTCACCTGAGCTAACAGGTATGTGAGCTGGTTACTCTGCTGCGCTTAAAATTTCTTTTTTGGTTTGCTACAATGCCTTTTCTGAAACGTTGTCTCCCTCTGCTGGAACACTGACTTCTTTCATTTAATGCCTGCAGACTATAAAAGAGAAACCAACCCAAAAAGTTTGGTTGATTAGTCTGTGGCATTCTTTTAAACTGTTGCTTATGGCGGTCTCTGTGAGCTTCTCAGTGACATTCAGCCATCCAGGTATCCCGCCTGCAGTAGACGGAATGTGGCAATGGAACGCTGGCTGCGCGTGTCATAATAGGCTCTGAGCCTTTATATACCTGCGCACAGCAGCAGCCACCTTCAGTCTGCTGCTGGACAGCCAGCAGCAGCAGCAGCAGGAGAGGTAATTAATCAGCAACCCTCCTGCTAAGGGTAGACAGCTGCTCGTTCCACCCCCCCCCCCCCCGCCTTAATTGGTTCTCCTCCCTTCCAACGGTGTTGAGGCGGGTGGGAACAGCCGGGGGTTGAGGGTACTGTGCTAAAAGAGGTGGAGTTATGCAGATCTAAAACGCGTGGATTGCAGCAGCAGCAAGCCGAAAAGTGCAGGCATGTGAGGGATCTAGAGGTTGACAGCATGTCTTCTTAACGGGAGTCCAGGTGGCCATCTCCACAAATGGACTTTTCAGAATCCTTGGGTGGCACCGTAGTCGGAAACCAATTCTTGTTATCGCTTCTCGGCCTTTTGGCTAAGATCAAGTGTAGTATCTGTTCTTATCAGTTTAATATCTGATACGTCCCCTATCTGGGGACCATATATTAAATGGATTTTTAGAACAGGGAGATGGAAAAAGAGCTTGCTCTGTCCACTCCACGCATTGACCTGGTATTGCAGTATCTCCAGGACCGGTGCACCCCTTCTTTAATGCAGTTTCTAAAATCAGAAAGAATTGAATTCAATGCTTTTTGTTCATTTTGCTTGTTTGTCGGATTTTGGGATGGACTCTTTGGCTTTGCTTTTCTTCTCCTCATTGGATTTTTCATGTTAAAAGTTGCAGAAGCCAGATGACAAGCTCATTTTGGTTCAACTTCAGCAACTGTGCATTGCATTGCCATGTAATGTAATGTAATGCAATGCTATCCATCTAGCTCTCCCTCTATACTTCCTTTTGGATAAACAGACATATTAGGCAAGCATTTTGGAGCTTTCACCTAAATAACTACAGGTGGTGAGATAAGCTGCACAATATAATTGACCTTTCAGTATATTGTTGCACACACACCATCTATTTAGCAAATGCCCTTGTTATCAACAGCAGCCTTTTAAACTCACCTGAGCTAACAGGTATGTGAGCTGGTTACTCTGCTGCGCTTAAAATTTCTTTTTTGGTTTGCTACAATGCCTTTTCTGAAACGTTGTCTCCCTCTGCTGGAACACTGACTTCTTTCATTTAATGCCTGCAGACTATAAAAGAGAAACCAACCCAAAAAGTTTGGTTGATCAGTCTGTGGCATTCTTTTAAACTGTTGCTTATGGCGGTCTCTGTGAGCTTCTCAGTGACATTCAGCCATCCAGGTATCCCGCCTGCAGTAGACGGAATGTGGCAATGGAACGCTGGCTGCGCGTGTCATAATAGGCTCTGAGCCTTTATATACCTGCGCACAGCAGCAGCCACCTTCAGTCTGCTGCTGGACAGCCAGCAGCAGCAGGAGAGGTAATTAATCAGCAACCCTCCTGCTAAGGGTAGACAGCTGCTCGTTCCACCCCCCCCCCCGCCTTAATTGGTTCTCCTCCCTTCCAACGGTGTTGAGGCGGGTGGGAACAGCCGGGGGTTGAGGGTACTGTGCTAAAAGAGGTGGAGTTATGCAGATCTAAAACGCGTGGATTGCAGCAGCAGCAAGCCGAAAAGTGCAGGCATGTGAGGGATCTAGAGGTTGACAGCATGTCTTCTTAACGGGAGTCCAGGTGGCCATCTCCACAAATGGACTTTTCAGAATCCTTGGGTGGCACCGTAGTCGGAAACCAATTCTGGTTATCGCTTCTCGGCCTTTTGGCTAAGATCAAGTGTAGTATCTGTTCTTATCAGTTTAATATCTGATACGTCCCCTATCTGGGGACCATATATTAAATGGATTTTTAGAACAGGGAGATGGAAAAAGAGCTTGCTCTGTCCACTCCACGCATTGACCTGGTATTGCAGTATCTCCAGGACCGGTGCACCCCTTCTTTAATGCAGTTTCTAAAATCAGAAAGAATTGAATTCAATGCTTTTTGTTCATTTTGCTTGTTTGTCGGATTTTGGGATGGACTCTTTGGCTTTGCTTTTCTTCTCCTCATTGGATTTTTCATGTTAAAAGTTGCAGAAGCCAGATGACAAGCTCATTTTGGTTCAACTTCAGCAACTGTGCATTGCATTGCCATGTAATGTAATGTAATGCAATGCTATCTATCTAGCTCTCCCTCTATACTTCCTTTTGGATAAACAGACATATTAGGCAAGCATTTTGGAGCTTTCACCTAAATAACTACAGGTGGTGAGATAAGCTGCACAATATAATTGACCTTTCAGTATATTGTTGCACACACACCATCTATTTAGCAAATGCCCTTGTTATCAACAGCAGCCTTTTAAACTCACCTGAGCTAACAGGTATGTGAGCTGGTTACTCTGCTGCGCTTAAAATTTCTTTTTTGGTTTGCTACAATGCCTTTTCTGAAACGTTGTCTCCCTCTGCTGGAACACTGACTTCTTTCATTTAATGCCTGCAGACTATAAAAGAGAAACCAACCCAAAAAGTTTGGTTGATTAGTCTGTGGCATTCTTTTAAACTGTTGCTTATGGCGGTCTCTGTGAGCTTCTCAGTGACATTCAGCCATCCAGGTATCCCGCCTGCAGTAGACGGAATGTGGCAATGGAACGCTGGCTGCGCGTGTCATAATAGGCTCTGAGCCTTTATATACCTGCGCACAGCAGCAGCCACCTTCAGTCTGCTGCTGGACAGCCAGCAGCAGCAGGAGAGGTAATTAATCAGCAACCCTCCTGCTAAGGGTAGACAGCTGCTCGTTCCACCCCCCCCCCGCCTTAATTGGTTCTCCTCCCTTCCAACGGTGTTGAGGCGGGTGGGAACAGCCGGGGGTTGAGGGTACTGTGCTAAAAGAGGTGGAGTTATGCAGATCTAAAACGCGTGGATTGCAGCAGCAGCAAGCCGAAAAGTGCAGGCATGTGAGGGATCTAGAGGTTGACAGCATGTCTTCTTAACGGGAGTCCAGGTGGCCATCTCCACAAATGGACTTTTCAGAATCCTTGGGTGGCACCGTAGTCGGAAACCAATTCTGGTTATCGCTTCTCGGCCTTTTGGCTAAGATCAAGTGTAGTATCTGTTCTTATCAGTTTAATATCTGATACGTCCCCTATCTGGGGACCATATATTAAATGGATTTTTAGAACAGGGAGATGGAAAAAGAGCTTGCTCTGTCCACTCCACGCATTGACCTGGTATTGCAGTATCTCCAGGACCGGTGCACCCCTTCTTTAATGCAGTTTCTAAAATCAGAAAGAATTGAATTCAATGCTTTTTGTTCATTTTGCTTGTTTGTCGGATTTTGGGATGGACTCTTTGGCTTTGCTTTTCTTCTCCTCATTGGATTTTTCATGTTAAAAGTTGCAGAAGCCAGATGACAAGCTCATTTTGGTTCAACTTCAGCAACTGTGCATTGCATTGCCATGTAATGTAATGTAATGCAATGCTATCTATCTAGCTCTCCCTCTATACTTCCTTTTGGATAAACAGACATATTAGGCAAGCATTTTGGAGCTTTCACCTAAATAACTACAGGTGGTGAGATAAGCTGCACAATATAATTGACCTTTCAGTATATTGTTGCACACACACCATCTATTTAGCAAATGCCCTTGTTATCAACAGCAGCCTTTTAAACTCACCTGAGCTAACAGGTATGTGAGCTGGTTACTCTGCTGCGCTTAAAATTTCTTTTTTGGTTTGCTACAATGCCTTTTCTGAAACGTTGTCTCCCTCTGCTGGAACACTGACTTCTTTCATTTAATGCCTGCAGACTATAAAAGAGAAACCAACCCAAAAAGTTTGGTTGATTAGTCTGTGGCATTCTTTTAAACTGTTGCTTATGGCGGTCTCTGTGAGCTTCTCAGTGACATTCAGCCATCCAGGTATCCCGCCTGCAGTAGACGGAATGTGGCAATGGAACGCTGGCTGCGCGTGTCATAATAGGCTCTGAGCCTTTATATACCTGCGCACAGCAGCAGCCACCTTCAGTCTGCTGCTGGACAGCCAGCAGCAGCAGCAGGAGAGGTAATTAATCAGCAACCCTCCTGCTAAGGGTAGACAGCTGCTCGTTCCACCCCCCCCCCGCCTTAATTGGTTCTCCTCCCTTCCAACGGTGTTGAGGCGGGTGGGAACAGCCGGGGGTTGAGGGTACTGTGCTAAAAGAGGTGGAGTTATGCAGATCTAAAACGCGTGGATTGCAGCAGCAGCAAGCCGAAAAGTGCAGGCATGTGAGGGATCTAGAGGTTGACAGCATGTCTTCTTAACGGGAGTCCAGGTGGCCATCTCCACAAATGGACTTTTCAGAATCCTTGGGTGGCACCGTAGTCGGAAACCAATTCTGGTTATCGCTTCTCGGCCTTTTGGCTAAGATCAAGTGTAGTATCTGTTCTTATCAGTTTAATATCTGATACGTCCCCTATCTGGGGACCATATATTAAATGGATTTTTAGAACAGGGAGATGGAAAAAGAGCTTGCTCTGTCCACTCCACGCATTGACCTGGTATTGCAGTATCTCCAGGACCGGTGCACCCCTTCTTTAATGCAGTTTCTAAAATCAGAAAGAATTGAATTCAATGCTTTTTGTTCATTTTGCTTGTTTGTCGGATTTTGGGATGGACTCTTTGGCTTTGCTTTTCTTCTCCTCATTGGATTTTTCATGTTAAAAGTTGCAGAAGCCAGATGACAAGCTCATTTTGGTTCAACTTCAGCAACTGTGCATTGCATTGCCATGTAATGTAATGTAATGCAATGCTATCTATCTAGCTCTCCCTCTATACTTCCTTTTGGATAAACAGACATATTAGGCAAGCATTTTGGAGCTTTCACCTAAATAACTACAGGTGGTGAGATAAGCTGCACAATATAATTGACCTTTCAGTATATTGTTGCACACACACCATCTATTTAGCAAATGCCCTTGTTATCAACAGCAGCCTTTTAAACTCACCTGAGCTAACAGGTATGTGAGCTGGTTACTCTGCTGCGCTTAAAATTTCTTTTTTGGTTTGCTACAATGCCTTTTCTGAAACGTTGTCTCCCTCTGCTGGAACACTGACTTCTTTCATTTAATGCCTGCAGACTATAAAAGAGAAACCAACCCAAAAAGTTTGGTTGATTAGTCTGTGGCATTCTTTTAAACTGTTGCTTATGGCGGTCTCTGTGAGCTTCTCAGTGACATTCAGCCATCCAGGTATCCCGCCTGCAGTAGACGGAATGTGGCAATGGAACGCTGGCTGCGCGTGTCATAATAGGCTCTGAGCCTTTATATACCTGCGCACAGCAGCAGCCACCTTCAGTCTGCTGCTGGACAGCCAGCAGCAGCAGCAGCAGGAGAGGTAATTAATCAGCAACCCTCCTGCTAAGGGTAGACAGCTGCTCGTTCCACCCCCCCCCCCGCCTTAATTAGTTCTCCTCCCTTCCAACGGTGTTGAGGCGGGTGGGAACAGCCGGGGGTTGAGGGTACTGTGCTAAAAGAGGTGGAGTTATGCAGATCTAAAACGCGTGGATTGCAGCAGCAGCAAGCCGAAAAGTGCAGGCATGTGAGGGATCTAGAGGTTGACAGCATGTCTTCTTAGCGGGAGTCCAGGTGGCCATCTCCACAAATGGACTTTTCAGAATCCTTGGGTGGCACCGTAGTCGGAAACCAATTCTGGTTATCGCTTCTCGGCCTTTTGGCTAAGATCAAGTGTAGTATCTGTTCTTATCAGTTTAATATCTGATACGTCCCCTATCTGGGGACCATATATTAAATGGATTTTTAGAACAGGGAGATGGAAAAAGAGCTTGCTCTGTCCACTCCACGCATTGACCTGGTATTGCAGTATCTCCAGGACCGGTGCACCCCTTCTTTAATGCAGTTTCTAAAATCAGAAAGAATTGAATTCAATGCTTTTTGTTCATTTTGCTTGTTTGTCGGATTTTGGGATGGACTCTTTGGCTTTGCTTTTCTTCTCCTCATTGGATTTTTCATGTTAAAAGTTGCAGAAGCCAGATGACAAGCTCATTTTGGTTCAACTTCAGCAACTGTGCATTGCATTGCCATGTAATGTAATGTAATGCAATGCTATCTATCTAGCTCTCCCTCTATACTTCCTTTTGGATAAACAGACATATTAGGCAAGCATTTTGGAGCTTTCACCTAAATAACTACAGGTGGTGAGATAAGCTGCACAATATAATTGACCTTTCAGTATATTGTTGCACACACACCATCTATTTAGCAAATGCCCTTGTTATCAACAGCAGCCTTTTAAACTCACCTGAGCTAACAGGTATGTGAGCTGGTTACTCTGCTGCGCTTAAAATTTCTTTTTTGGTTTGCTACAATGCCTTTTCTGAAACGTTGTCTCCCTCTGCTGGAACACTGACTTCTTTCATTTAATGCCTGCAGACTATAAAAGAGAAACCAACCCAAAAAGTTTGGTTGATTAGTCTGTGGCATTCTTTTAAACTGTTGCTTATGGCGGTCTCTGTGAGCTTCTCAGTGACATTCAGCCATCCAGGTATCCCGCCTGCAGTAGACGGAATGTGGCAATGGAACGCTGGCTGCGCGTGTCATAATAGGCTCTGAGCCTTTATATACCTGCGCACAGCAGCAGCCACCTTCAGTCTGCTGCTGGACAGCCAGCAGCAGCAGCAGCAGGAGAGGTAATTAATCAGCAACCCTCCTGCTAAGGGTAGACAGCTGCTCGTTCCACCCCCCCCCCGCCTTAATTGGTTCTCCTCCCTTCCAACGGTGTTGAGGCGGGTGGGAACAGCCGGGGGTTGAGGGTACTGTGCTAAAAGAGGTGGAGTTATGCAGATCTAAAACGCGTGGATTGCAGCAGCAGCAAGCCGAAAAGTGCAGGCATGTGAGGGATCTAGAGGTTGACAGCATGTCTTCTTAATGGGAGTCCAGGTGGCCATCTCCACAAATGGACTTTTCAGAATCCTTGGGTGGCACCGTAGTCGGAAACCAATTCTGGTTATCGCTTCTCGGCCTTTTGGCTAAGATCAAGTGTAGTATCTGTTCTTATCAGTTTAATATCTGATACGTCCCCTATCTGGGGACCATATATTAAATGGATTTTTAGAACAGGGAGATGGAAAAAGAGCTTGCTCTGTCCACTCCACGCATTGACCTGGTATTGCAGTATCTCCAGGACCGGTGCACCCCTTCTTTAATGCAGTTTCTAAAATCAGAAAGAATTGAATTCAATGCTTTTTGTTCATTTTGCTTGTTTGTCGGATTTTGGGATGGACTCTTTGGCTTTGCTTTTCTTCTCCTCATTGGATTTTTCATGTTAAAAGTTGCAGAAGCCAGATGACAAGCTCATTTTGGTTCAACTTCAGCAACTGTGCATTGCATTGCCATGTAATGTAATGTAATGCAATGCTATCTATCTAGCTCTCCCTCTATACTTCCTTTTGGATAAACAGACATATTAGGCAAGCATTTTGGAGCTTTCACCTAAATAACTACAGGTGGTGAGATAAGCTGCACAATATAATTGACCTTTCAGTATATTGTTGCACACACACCATCTATTTAGCAAATGCCCTTGTTATCAACAGCAGCCTTTTAAACTCACCTGAGCTAACAGGTATGTGAGCTGGTTACTCTGCTGCGCTTAAAATTTCTTTTTTGGTTTGCTACAATGCCTTTTCTGAAACGTTGTCTCCCTCTGCTGGAACACTGACTTCTTTCATTTAATGCCTGCAGACTATAAAAGAGAAACCAACCCAAAAAGTTTGGTTGATTAGTCTGTGGCATTCTTTTAAACTGTTGCTTATGGCGGTCTCTGTGAGCTTCTCAGTGACATTCAGCCATCCAGGTATCCCGCCTGCAGTAGACGGAATGTGGCAATGGAACGCTGGCTGCGCGTGTCATAATAGGCTCTGAGCCTTTATATACCTGCGCACAGCAGCAGCCACCTTCAGTCTGCTGCTGGACAGCCAGCAGCAGCAGCAGCAGGAGAGGTAATTAATCAGCAACCCTCCTGCTAAGGGTAGACAGCTGCTCGTTCCACCCCCCCCCCCCCCCGCCTTAATTGGTTCTCCTCCCTTCCAACGGTGTTGAGGCGGGTGGGAACAGCCGGGGGTTGAGGGTACTGTGCTAAAAGAGGTGGAGTTATGCAGATCTAAAACGCGTGGATTGCAGCAGCAGCAAGCCGAAAAGTGCAGGCATGTGAGGGATCTAGAGGTTGACAGCATGTCTTCTTAACGGGAGTCCAGGTGGCCATCTCCACAAATGGACTTTTCAGAATCCTTGGGTGGCACCGTAGTCGGAAACCAATTCTTGTTATCGCTTCTCGGCCTTTTGGCTAAGATCAAGTGTAGTATCTGTTCTTATCAGTTTAATATCTGATACGTCCCCTATCTGGGGACCATATATTAAATGGATTTTTAGAACAGGGAGATGGAAAAAGAGCTTGCTCTGTCCACTCCACGCATTGACCTGGTATTGCAGTATCTCCAGGACCGGTGCACCCCTTCTTTAATGCAGTTTCTAAAATCAGAAAGAATTGAATTCAATGCTTTTTGTTCATTTTGCTTGTTTGTCGGATTTTGGGATGGACTCTTTGGCTTTGCTTTTCTTCTCCTCATTGGATTTTTCATGTTAAAAGTTGCAGAAGCCAGATGACAAGCTCATTTTGGTTCAACTTCAGCAACTGTGCATTGCATTGCCATGTAATGTAATGTAATGCAATGCTATCCATCTAGCTCTCCCTCTATACTTCCTTTTGGATAAACAGACATATTAGGCAAGCATTTTGGAGCTTTCACCTAAATAACTACAGGTGGTGAGATAAGCTGCACAATATAATTGACCTTTCAGTATATTGTTGCACACACACCATCTATTTAGCAAATGCCCTTGTTATCAACAGCAGCCTTTTAAACTCACCTGAGCTAACAGGTATGTGAGCTGGTTACTCTGCTGCGCTTAAAATTTCTTTTTTGGTTTGCTACAATGCCTTTTCTGAAACGTTGTCTCCCTCTGCTGGAACACTGACTTCTTTCATTTAATGCCTGCAGACTATAAAAGAGAAACCAACCCAAAAAGTTTGGTTGATTAGTCTGTGGCATTCTTTTAAACTGTTGCTTATGGCGGTCTCTGTGAGCTTCTCAGTGACATTCAGCCATCCAGGTATCCCGCCTGCAGTAGACGGAATGTGGCAATGGAACGCTGGCTGCGCGTGTCATAATAGGCTCTGAGCCCTTATATACCTGCGCACAGCAGCAGCCACCTTCAGTCTGCTGCTGGACAGCCAGCAGCAGCAGCAGCAGGAGAGGTAATTAATCAGCAACCCTCCTGCTAAGGGTAGACAGCTGCTCGTTCCACGCCCCCCCCGCCTTAATTGGTTCTCCTCCCTTCCAACGGTGTTGAGGCGGGTGGGAACAGCCGGGGGTTGAGGGTACTGTGCTAAAAGAGGTGGAGTTATGCAGATCTAAAACGCGTGGATTGCAGCAGCAGCAAGCCGAAAAGTGCAGGCATGTGAGGGATCTAGAGGTTGACAGCATGTCTTCTTAACGGGAGTCCAGGTGGCCATCTCCACAAATGGACTTTTCAGAATCCTTGGGTGGCACCGTAGTCGGAAACCAATTCTTGTTATCGCTTCTCGGCCTTTTGGCTAAGATCAAGTGTAGTATCTGTTCTTATCAGTTTAATATCTGATACGTCCCCTATCTGGGGACCATATATTAAATGGATTTTTAGAACAGGGAGATGGAAAAAGAGCTTGCTCTGTCCACTCCACGCATTGACCTGGTATTGCAGTATCTCCAGGACCGGTGCACCCCTTCTTTAGTGCAGTTTCTAAAATCAGAAAGAATTGAATTCAATGCTTTTTGTTCATTTTGCTTGTTTGTCGGATTTTGGGATGGACTCTTTGGCTTTGCTTTTCTTCTCCTCATTGGATTTTTCATGTTAAAAGTTGCAGAAGCCAGATGACAAGCTCATTTTGGTTCAACTTCAGCAACTGTGCATTGCATTGCCATGTAATGTAATGTAATGCAATGCTATCTATCTAGCTCTCCCTCTATACTTCCTTTTGGATAAACAGACATATTAGGCAAGCATTTTGGAGCTTTCACCTAAATAACTACAGGTGGTGAGATAAGCTGCACAATATAATTGACCTTTCAGTATATTGTTGCACACACACCATCTATTTAGCAAATGCCCTTGTTATCAACAGCAGCCTTTTAAACTCACCTGAGCTAACAGGTATGTGAGCTGGTTACTCTGCTGCGCTTAAAATTTCTTTTTTGGTTTGCTACAATGCCTTTTCTGAAACGTTGTCTCCCTCTGCTGGAACACTGACTTCTTTCATTTAATGCCTGCAGACTATAAAAGAGAAACCAACCCAAAAAGTTTGGTTGATTAGTCTGTGGCATTCTTTTAAACTGTTGCTTATGGCGGTCTCTGTGAGCTTCTCAGTGACATTCAGCCATCCAGGTATCCCGCCTGCAGTAGACGGAATGTGGCAATGGAACGCTGGCTGCGCGTGTCATAATAGGCTCTGAGCCTTTATATACCTGCGCACAGCAGCAGCCACCTTCAGTCTGCTGCTGGACAGCCAGCAGCAGCAGCAGCAGGAGAGGTAATTAATCAGCAACCCTCCTGCTAAGGGTAGACAGCTGCTCGTTCCACCCCCCCCCCACCTTAATTTGTTCTCCTCCCTTCCAACGGTGTTGAGGCGGGTGGGAACAGCCGGGGGTTGAGGGTACTGTGCTAAAAGAGGTGGAGTTATGCAGATCTAAAACGCGTGGATTGCAGCAGCAGCAAGCCAAAAAGTGCAGGCATGTGAGGGATCTAGAGGTTGACAGCATGTCTTCTTAACGGGAGTCCAGGTGGCCATCTCCACAAATGGACTTTTCAGAATCCTTGGGTGGCACCGTAGTCGGAAACCAATTCTGGTTATCGCTTCTCGGCCTTTTGGCTAAGATCAAGTGTAGTATCTGTTCTTATCAGTTTAATATCTGATACGTCCCCTATCTGGGGACCATATATTAAATGGATTTTAGAACAGGGAGATGGAAAAAGAGCTTGCTCTGTCCACTCCACGCATTGACCTGGTATTGCAGTATCTCCAGGACCGGTGCACCCCTTCTTTAATGCAGTTTCTAAAATCAGAAAGAATTGAATTCAATGCTTTTTGTTCATTTTGCTTGTTTGTCGGATTTTGGGATGGACTCTTTGGCTTTGCTTTTCTTCTCCTCATTGGATTTTTCATGTTAAAAGTTGCAGAAGCCAGATGACAAGCTCATTTTGGTTCAACTTCAGCAACTGTGCATTGCATTGCCATGTAATGTAATGTAATGCAATGCTATCTATCTAGCTCTCCCTCTATACTTCCTTTTGGATAAACAGACATATTAGGCAAGCATTTTGGAGCTTTCACCTAAATAACTACAGGTGGTGAGATAAGCTGCACAATATAATTGACCTTTCAGTATATTGTTGCACACACACCATCTATTTAGCAAATGCCCTTGTTATCAACAGCAGCCTTTTAAACTCACCTGAGCTAACAGGTATGTGAGCTGGTTACTCTGCTGCGCTTAAAATTTCTTTTTTGGTTTGCTACAATGCCTTTTCTGAAACGTTGTCTCCCTCTGCTGGAACACTGACTTCTTTCATTTAATGCCTGCAGACTATAAAAGAGAAACCAACCCAAAAAGTTTGGTTGATTAGTCTGTGGCATTCTTTTAAACTGTTGCTTATGGCGGTCTCTGTGAGCTTCTCAGTGACATTCAGCCATCCAGGTATCCCGCCTGCAGTAGACGGAATGTGGCAATGGAACGCTGGCTGCGCGTGTCATAATAGGCTCTGAGCCTTTATATACCTGCGCACAGCAGCAGCCACCTTCAGTCTGCTGCTGGACAGCCAGCAGCAGCAGCAGCAGGAGAGGTAATTAATCAGCAACCCTCCTGCTAAGGGTAGACAGCTGCTCGTTCCACCCCCCCCCCGCCTTAATTGGTTCTCCTCCCTTCCAACGGTGTTGAGGCGGGTGGGAACAGCCGGGGGTTGAGGGTACTGTGCTAAAAGAGGTGGAGTTATGCAGATCTAAAACGCGTGGATTGCAGCAGCAGCAAGCCGAAAAGTGCAGGCATGTGAGGGATCTAGAGGTTGACAGCATGTCTTCTTAACGGGAGTCCAGGTGGCCATCTCCACAAATGGACTTTTCAGAATCCTTGGGTGGCACCGTAGTCGGAAACCAATTCTGGTTATCGCTTCTCGGCCTTTTGGCTAAGATCAAGTGTAGTATCTGTTCTTATCAGTTTAATATCTGATACGTCCCCTATCTGGGGACCATATATTAAATGGATTTTTAGAACAGGGAGATGGAAAAAGAGCTTGCTCTGTCCACTCCACGCATTGACCTGGTATTGCAGTATCTCCAGGACCGGTGCACCCCTTCTTTAATGCAGTTTCTAAAATCAGAAAGAATTGAATTCAATGCTTTTTGTTCATTTTGCTTGTTTGTCGGATTTTGGGATGGACTCTTTGGCTTTGCTTTTCTTCTCCTCATTGGATTTTTCATGTTAAAAGTTGCAGAAGCCAGATGACAAGCTCATTTTGGTTCAACTTCAGCAACTGTGCATTGCATTGCCATGTAATGTAATGTAATGTAATGCAATGCTATCTATCTAGCTCTCCCTCTATACTTCCTTTTGGATAAACAGACATATTAGGCAAGCATTTTGGAGCTTTCACCTAAATAACTACAGGTGGTGAGATAAGCTGCACAATATAATTGACCTTTCAGTATATTGTTGCACACACACCATCTATTTAGCAAATGCCCTTGTTATCAACAGCAGCCTTTTAAACTCACCTGAGCTAACAGGTATGTGAGCTGGTTACTCTGCTGCGCTTAAAATTTCTTTTTTGGTTTGCTACAATGCCTTTTCTGAAACGTTGTCTCCCTCTGCTGGAACACTGACTTCTTTCATTTAATGCCTGCAGACTATAAAAGAGAAACCAACCCAAAAAGTTTGGTTGATTAGTCTGTGGCATTCTTTTAAACTGTTGCTTATGGCGGTCTCTGTGAGCTTCTCAGTGACATTCAGCCATCCAGGTATCCCGCCTGCAGTAGACGGAATGTGGCAATGGAACGCTGGCTGCGCGTGTCATAATAGGCTCTGAGCCTTTATATACCTGCGCACAGCAGCAGCCACCTTCAGTCTGCTGCTGGACAGCCAGCAGCAGCAGCAGCAGGAGAGGTAATTAATCAGCAACCCTCCTGCTAAGGGTAGACAGCTGCTCGTTCCACCCCCCCCCCCGCCTTAATTGGTTCTCCTCCCTTCCAACGGTGCTGAGGCGGGTGGGAACAGCCGGGGGTTGAGGGTACTGTGCTAAAAGAGGTGGAGTTATGCAGATCTAAAACGCGTGGATTGCAGCAGCAGCAAGCCGAAAAGTGCAGGCATGTGAGGGATCTAGAGGTTGACAGCATGTCTTCTTAACGGGAGTCCAGGTGGCCATCTCCACAAATGGACTTTTCAGAATCCTTGGGTGGCACCGTAGTCGGAAACCAATTCTGGTTATCGCTTCTCGGCCTTTTGGCTAAGATCAAGTGTAGTATCTGTTCTTATCAGTTTAATATCTGATACGTCCCCTATCTTGGGACCATATATTAAATGGATTTTTAGAACAGGGAGATGGAAAAAGAGCTTGCTCTGTCCACTCCACGCATTGACCTGGTATTGCAGTATCTCCAGGACCGGTGCACCCCTTCTTTAATGCAGTTTCTAAAATCAGAAAGAATTGAATTCAATGCTTTTTGTTCATTTTGCTTGTTTGTCGGATTTTGGGATGGACTCTTTGGCTTTGCTTTTCTTCTCCTCATTGGATTTTTCATGTTAAAAGTTGCAGAAGCCAGATGACAAGCTCATTTTGGTTCAACTTCAGCAACTGTGCATTGCATTGCCATGTAATGTAATGTAAGGCAATGCTATCTATCTAGCTCTCCCTCTATACTTCCTTTTGGATAAACAGACATATTAGGCAAGCATTTTGGAGCTTTCACCTAAATAACTACAGGTGGTGAGATAAGCTGCACAATATAATTGACCTTTCAGTATATTGTTGCACACACACCATCTATTTAGCAAATGCCCTTGTTATCAACAGCAGCCTTTTAAACTCACCTGAGCTAACAGGTATGTGAGCTGGTTACTCTGCTGCGCTTAAAATTTCTTTTTTGGTTTGCTACAATGCCTTTTCTGAAACGTTGTCTCCCTCTGCTGGAACACTGACTTCTTTCATTTAATGCCTGCAGACTATAAAAGAGAAACCAACCCAAAATGTTTGGTTGATTAGTCTGTGGCATTCTTTTAAACTGTTGCTTATGGCGGTCTCTGTGAGCTTCTCAGTGACATTCAGCCATCCAGGTATCCCGCCTGCAGTAGACGGAATGTGGCAATGGAACGCTGGCTGCGCGTGTCATAATAGGCTCTGAGCCTTTATATACCTGCGCACAGCAGCAGCCACCTTCAGTCTGCTGCTGGACAGCCAGCAGCAGCAGCAGCAGGAGAGGTAATTAATCAGCAACCCTCCTGCTAAGGGTAGACAGCTGCTCGTTCCACCCCCCCCCCCCCGCCTTAATTGGTTCTCCTCCCTTCCAACGGTGTTGAGGCGGGTGGGAACAGCCGGGGGTTGAGGGTACTGTGCTAAAAGAGGTGGAGTTATGCAGATCTAAAACGCGTGGATTGCAGCAGCAGCAAGCCGAAAAGTGCAGGCATGTGAGGGATCTAGAGGTTGACAGCATGTCTTCTTAACGGGAGTCCAGGTGGCCATCTCCACAAATGGACTTTTCAGAATCCTTGGGTGGCACCGTAGTCGGAAACCAATTCTGGTTATCGCTTCTCGGCCTTTTGGCTAAGATCAAGTGTAGTATCTGTTCTTATCAGTTTAATATCTGATACGTCCCCTATCTGGGGACCATATATTAAATGGATTTTTAGAACAGGGAGATGGAAAAAGAGCTTGCTCTGTCCACTCCACGCATTGACCTGGTATTGCAGTATCTCCAGGACCGGTGCACCCCTTCTTTAATGCAGTTTCTAAAATCAGAAAGAATTGAATTCAATGCTTTTTGTTCATTTTGCTTGTTTGTCGGATTTTGGGATGGACTCTTTGGCTTTGCTTTTCTTCTCCTCATTGGATTTTTCATGTTAAAAGTTGCAGAAGCCAGATGACAAGCTCATTTTGGTTCAACTTCAGCAACTGTGCATTGCATTGCCATGTAATGTAATGTAATGCAATGCTATCTATCTAGCTCTCCCTCTATACTTCCTTTTGGATAAACAGACATATTAGGCAAGCATTTTGGAGCTTTCACCTAAATAACTACAGGTGGTGAGATAAGCTGCACAATATAATTGACCTTTCAGTATATTGTTGCACACACACCATCTATTTAGCAAATGCCCTTGTTATCAACAGCAGCCTTTTAAACTCACCTGAGCTAACAGGTATGTGAGCTGGTTACTCTGCTGCGCTTAAAATTTCTTTTTTGGTTTGCTACAATGCCTTTTCTGAAACGTTGTCTCCCTCTGCTGGAACACTGACTTCTTTCATTTAATGCCTGCAGACTATAAAAGAGAAACCAACCCAAAAAGTTTGGTTGATTAGTCTGTGGCATTCTTTTAAACTGTTGCTTATGGCGGTCTCTGTGAGCTTCTCAGTGACATTCAGCCATCCAGGTATCCCGCCTGCAGTAGACGGAATGTGGCAATGGAACGCTGGCTGCGCGTGTCATAATAGGCTCTGAGCCTTTATATACCTGCGCACAGCAGCAGCCACCTTCAGTCTGCTGCTGGACAGCCAGCAGCAGCAGCAGCAGGAGAGGTAATTAATCAGCAACCCTCCTGCTAAGGGTAGACAGCTGCTCGTTCCACCCCCCCCCCCCCCGCCTTAATTGGTTCTCCTCCCTTCCAACGGTGTTGAGGCGGGTGGGAACAGCCGGGGGTTGAGGGTACTGTGCTAAAAGAGGTGGAGTTATGCAGATCTAAAACGCGTGGATTGCAGCAGCAGCAAGCCGAAAAGTGCAGGCATGTGAGGGATCTAGAGGTTGACAGCATGTCTTCTTAACGGGAGTCCAGGTGGCCATCTCCACAAATGGACTTTTCAGAATCCTTGGGTGGCACCGTAGTCGGAAACCAATTCTGGTTATCGCTTCTCGGCCTTTTGGCTAAGATCAAGTGTAGTATCTGTTCTTATCAGTTTAATATCTGATACGTCCCCTATCTGGGGACCATATATTAAATGGATTTTTAGAACAGGGAGATGGAAAAAGAGCTTGCTCTGTCCACTCCACGCATTGACCTGGTATTGCAGTATCTCCAGGACCGGTGCACCCCTTCTTTAATGCAGTTTCTAAAATCAGAAAGAATTGAATTCAATGCTTTTTGTTCATTTTGCTTGTTTGTCGGATTTTGGGATGGACTCTTTGGCTTTGCTTTTCTTCTCCTCATTGGATTTTTCATGTTAAAAGTTGCAGAAGCCAGATGACAAGCTCATTTTGGTTCAACTTCAGCAACTGTGCATTGCATTGCCATGTAATGTAATGTAATGCAATGCTATCTATCTAGCTCTCCCTCTATACTTCCTTTTGGATAAACAGACATATTAGGCAAGCATTTTGGAGCTTTCACCTAAATAACTACAGGTGGTGAGATAAGCTGCACAATATGATTGACCTTTCAGTATATTGTTGCACACACACCATCTATTTAGCAAATGCCCTTGTTATCAACAGCAGCCTTTTAAACTCACCTGAGCTAACAGGTATGTGAGCTGGTTACTCTGCTGCGCTTAAAATTTCTTTTTTGGTTTGCTACAATGCCTTTTCTGAAACGTTGTCTCCCTCTGCTGGAACACTGACTTCTTTCATTTAATGCCTGCAGACTATAAAAGAGAAACCAACCCAAAAAGTTTGGTTGATTAGTCTGTGGCATTCTTTTAAACTGTTGCTTATGGCGGTCTCTGTGAGCTTCTCAGTGACATTCAGCCATCCAGGTATCCCGCCTGCAGTAGACGGAATGTGGCAATGGAACGCTGGCTGCGCGTGTCATAATAGGCTCTGAGCCTTTATATACCTGCGCACAGCAGCAGCCACCTTCAGTCTGCTGCTAGACAGCCAGCAGCAGCAGCAGCAGGAGAGGTAATTAATCAGCAACCCTCCTGCTAAGGGTAGACAGCTGCTCGTTCCACCCCCCCCCCGCCTTAATTGGTTCTCCTCCCTTCCAACGGTGTTGAGGCGGGTGGGAACAGCCGGGGGTTGAGGGTACTGTGCTAAAAGAGGTGGAGTTATGCAGATCTAAAACGCGTGGATTGCAGCAGCAGCAAGCCGAAAAGTGCAGGCATGTGAGGGATCTAGAGGTTGACAGCATGTCTTCTTAACGGGAGTCCAGGTGGCCATCTCCACAAATGGACTTTTCAGAATCCTTGGGTGGCACCGTAGTCGGAAACCAATTCTGGTTATCGCTTCTCGGCCTTTTGGCTAAGATCAAGTGTAGTATCTGTTCTTATCAGTTTAATATCTGATACGTCCCCTATCTGGGGACCATATATTAAATGGATTTTTAGAACAGGGAGATGGAAAAAGAGCTTGCTCTGTCCACTCCACGCATTGACCTGGTATTGCAGTATCTCCAGGACTGGTGCACTCCTTCTTTAATGCAGTTTCTAAAATCAGAAAGAATTGAATTCAATGCTTTTTGTTCATTTTGCTTGTTTGTCGGATTTTGGGATGGACTCTTTGGCTTTGCTTTTCTTCTCCTCATTGGATTTTTCATGTTAAAAGTTGCAGAAGCCAGATGACAAGCTCATTTTGGTTCAACTTCAGCAACTGTGCATTGCATTGCCATGTAATGTAATGTAATGCAATGCTATCTATCTAGCTCTCCCTCTATACTTCCTTTTGGATAAACAGACATATTAGGCAAGCATTTTGGAGCTTTCACCTAAATAACTACAGGTGGTGAGATAAGCTGCACAATATAATTGACCTTTCAGTATATTGTTGCACACACACCATCTATTTAGCAAATGCCCTTGTTATCAACAGCAGCCTTTTAAACTCACCTGAGCTAACAGGTATGTGAGCTGGTTACTCTGCTGCGCTTAAAATTTCTTTTTTGGTTTGCTACAATGCCTTTTCTGAAACGTTGTCTCCCTCTGCTGGAACACTGACTTCTTTCATTTAATGCCTGCAGACTATAAAAGAGAAACCAACCCAAAAAGTTTGGTTGATTAGTCTGTGGCATTCTTTTAAACTGTTGCTTATGGCGGTCTCTGTGAGCTTCTCAGTGACATTCAGCCATCCAGGTATCCCGCCTGCAGTAGACGGAATGTGGCAATGGAACGCTGGCTGCGCGTGTCATAATAGGCTCTGAGCCTTTATATACCTGCGCACAGCAGCAGCCACCTTCAGTCTGCTGCTGGACAGCCAGCAGCAGCAGCAGCAGGAGAGGTAATTAATCAGCAACCCTCCTGCTAAGGGTAGACAGCTGCTCGTTCCACCCCCCCCCCCCCCGCCTTAATTGGTTCTCCTCCCTTCCAACGGTGTTGAGGCGGGTGGGAACAGCCGGGGGTTGAGGGTACTGTGCTAAAAGAGGTGGAGTTATGCAGATCTAAAACGCGTGGATTGCAGCAGCAGCAAGCCGAAAAGTGCAGGCATGTGAGGGATCTAGAGGTTGACAGCATGTCTTCTTAACGGGAGTCCAGGTGGCCATCTCCACAAATGGACTTTTCAGAATCCTTGGGTGGCACCGTAGTCGGAAACCAATTCTGGTTATCGCTTCTCGGCCTTTTGGCTAAGATCAAGTGTAGTATCTGTTCTTATCAGTTTAATATCTGATACGTCCCCTATCTGGGGACCATATATTAAATGGATTTTTAGAACAGGGAGATGGAAAAAGAGCTTGCTCTGTCCACTCCACGCATTGACCTGGTATTGCAGTATCTCCAGGACCGGTGCACCCCTTCTTTAATGCAGTTTCTAAAATCAGAAAGAATTGAATTCAATGCTTTTTGTTCATTTTGCTTGTTTGTCGGATTTTGGGATGGACTCTTTGGCTTTGCTTTTCTTCTCCTCATTGGATTTTTCATGTTAAAAGTTGCAGAAGCCAGATGACAAGCTCATTTTGGTTCAACTTCAGCAACTGTGCATTGCATTGCCATGTAATGTAATGTAATGCAATGCTATCTATCTAGCTCTCCCTCTATACTTCCTTTTGGATAAACAGACATATTAGGCAAGCATTTTGGAGCTTTCACCTAAATAACTACAGGTGGTGAGATAAGCTGCACAATATAATTGACCTTTCAGTATATTGTTGCACACACACCATCTATTTAGCAAATGCCCTTGTTATCAACAGCAGCCTTTTAAACTCACCTGAGCTAACAGGTATGTGAGCTGGTTACTCTGCTGCGCTTAAAATTTCTTTTTTGGTTTGCTACAATGCCTTTTCTGAAACGTTGTCTCCCTCTGCTGGAACACTGACTTCTTTCATTTAATGCCTGCAGACTATAAAAGAGAAACCAACCCAAAAAGTTTGGTTGATTAGTCTGTGGCATTCTTTTAAACTGTTGCTTATGGCGGTCTCTGTGAGCTTCTCAGTGACATTCAGCCATCCAGGTATCCCGCCTGCAGTAGACGGAATGTGGCAATGGAACGCTGGCTGCGCGTGTCATAATAGGCTCTGAGCCTTTATATACCTGCGCACAGCAGCAGCCACCTTCAGTCTGCTGCTGGACAGCCAGCAGCAGCAGCAGCAGGAGAGGTAATTAATCAGCAACCCTCCTGCTAAGGGTAGACAGCTGCTCGTTCCACCCCCCCCCCCCCGCCTTAATTGGTTCTCCTCCCTTCCAACGGTGTTGAGGCGGGTGGGAACAGCCGGGGGTTGAGGGTACTGTGCTAAAAGAGGTGGAGTTATGCAGATCTAAAACGCGTGGATTGCAGCAGCAGCAAGCCGAAAAGTGCAGGCATGTGAGGGATCTAGAGGTTGACAGCATGTCTTCTTAACGGGAGTCCAGGTGGCCATCTCCACAAATGGACTTTTCAGAATCCTTGGGTGGCACCGTAGTCGGAAACCAATTCTGGTTATCGCTTCTCGGCCTTTTGGCTAAGATCAAGTGTAGTATCTGTTCTTATCAGTTTAATATCTGATACGTCCCCTATCTGGGGACCATATATTAAATGGATTTTTAGAACAGGGAGATGGAAAAAGAGCTTGCTCTGTCCACTCCACGCATTGACCTGGTATTGCAGTATCTCCAGGACTGGTGCACCCCTTCTTTAATGCAGTTTCTAAAATCAGAAAGAATTGAATTCAATGCTTTTTGTTCATTTTGCTTGTTTGTCGGATTTTGGGATGGACTCTTTGGCTTTGCTTTTCTTCTCCTCATTGGATTTTTCATGTTAAAAGTTGCAGAAGCCAGATGACAAGCTCATTTTGGTTCAACTTCAGCAACTGTGCATTGCATTGCCATGTAATGTAATGTAATGCAATGCTATCTATCTAGCTCTCCCTCTATACTTCCTTTTGGATAAACAGACATATTAGGCAAGCATTTTGGAGCTTTCACCTAAATAACTACAGGTGGTGAGATAAGCTGCACAATATAATTGACCTTTCAGTATATTGTTGCACACACACCATCTATTTAGCAAATGCCCTTGTTATCAACAGCAGCCTTTTAAACTCACCTGAGCTAACAGGTATGTGAGCTGGTTACTCTGCTGCGCTTAAAATTTCTTTTTTGGTTTGCTACAATGCCTTTTCTGAAACGTTGTCTCCCTCTGCTGGAACACTGACTTCTTTCATTTAATGCCTGCAGACTATAAAAGAGAAACCAACCCAAAAAGTTTGGTTGATTAGTCTGTGGCATTCTTTTAAACTGTTGCTTATGGCGGTCTCTGTGAGCTTCTCAGTGACATTCAGCCATCCAGGTATCCCGCCTGCAGTAGACGGAATGTGGCAATGGAACGCTGGCTGCGCGTGTCATAATAGGCTCTGAGCCTTTATATACCTGCGCACAGCAGCAGCCACCTTCAGTCTGCTGCTGGACAGCCAGCAGCAGCAGCAGCAGGAGAGGTAATTAATCAGCAACCCTCCTCCTAAGGGTAGACAGCTGCTCGTTCCACCCCCCCCCCCCGCCTTAATTGGTTCTCCTCCCTTCCAACGGTGTTGAGGCGGGTGGGAACAGCCGGGGGTTGAGGGTACTGTGCTAAAAGAGGTGGAGTTATGCAGATCTAAAACGCGTGGATTGCAGCAGCAGCAAGCCGAAAAGTGCAGGCATGTGAGGGATCTAGAGGTTGACAGCATGTCTTCTTAACGGGAGTCCAGGTGGCCATCTCCACAAATGGACTTTTCAGAATCCTTGGGTGGCACCGTAGTCGTAAACCAATTCTGGTTATCGCTTCTCGGCCTTTTGGCTAAGATCAAGTGTAGTATCTGTTCTTATCAGTTTAATATCTGATACGTCCCCTATCTGGGGACCATATATTAAATGGATTTTTAGAACAGGGAGATGGAAAAAGAGCTTGCTCTGTCCACTCCACGCATTGACCTGGTATTGCAGTATCTCCAGGACCGGTGCACCCCTTCTTTAATGCAGTTTCTAAAATCAGAAAGAATTGAATTCAATGCTTTTTGTTCATTTTGCTTGTTTGTCGGATTTTGGGATGGACTCTTTGGCTTTGCTTTTCTTCTCCTCATTGGATTTTTCATGTTAAAAGTTGCAGAAGCCAGATGACAAGCTCATTTTGGTTCAACTTTAGCAACTGTGCATTGCATTGCCATGTAATGTAATGTAATGCAATGCTATCTATCTAGCTCTCCCTCTATACTTCCTTTTGGATAAACAGACATATTAGGCAAGCATTTTGGAGCTTTCACCTAAATAACTACAGGTGGTGAGATAAGCTGCACAATATAATTGACCTTTCAGTATATTGTTGCACACACACCATCTATTTAGCAAATGCCCTTGTTATCAACAGCAGCCTTTTAAACTCACCTGAGCTAACAGGTATGTGAGCTGGTTACTCTGCTGCGCTTAAAATTTCTTTTTTGGTTTGCTACAATGCCTTTTCTGAAACGTTGTCTCCCTCTGCTGGAACACTGACTTCTTTCATTTAATGCCTGCAGACTATAAAAGAGAAACCAACCCAAAAAGTTTGGTTGATTAGTCTGTGGCATTCTTTTAAACTGTTGCTTATGGCGGTCTCTGTGAGCTTCTCAGTGACATTCAGCCATCCAGGTATCCCGCCTGCAGTAGACGGAATGTGGCAATGGAACGCTGGCTGCGCGTGTCATAATAGGCTCTGAGCCTTTATATACCTGCGCACAGCAGCAGCCACCTTCAGTCTGCTGCTGGAAAGCCAGCAGCAGCAGCAGCAGGAGAGGTAATTAATCAGCAACCCTCCTGCTAAGGGTAGACAGCTGCTCGTTCCACCCCCCCCCCCCGCCTTAATTGGTTCTCCTCCCTTCCAACGGTGTTGAGGCGGGTGGGAACAGCCGGGGGTTGAGGGTACTGTGCTAAAAGAGGTGGAGTTATGCAGATCTAAAACGCGTGGATTGCAGCAGCAGCAAGCCGAAAAGTGCAGGCATGTGAGGGATCTAGAGATTGACAGCATGTCTTCTTAACGGGAGTCCAGGTGGCCATCTCCACAAATGGACTTTTCAGAATCCTTGGGTGGCACCGTAGTCGGAAACCAATTCTGGTTATCGCTTCTCTGCCTTTTGGCTAAGATCAAGTGTAGTATCTGTTCTTATCAGTTTAATATCTGATACGTCCCTTATCTGGGGACCATATATTAAATGGATTTTTAGAACAGGGAGATGGAAAAAGAGCTTGCTCTGTCCACTCCACGCATTGACCTGGTATTGCAGTATCTAAAGGACCGGTGCACCCCTTCTTTAATGCAGTTTCTAAAATCAGAAAGAATTGAATTCAATGCTTTTTGTTCATTTTGCTTGTTTGTCGGATTTTGGGATGGACTCTTTGGCTTTGCTTTTCTTCTCCTCATTGGATTTTTCATGTTAAAAGTTGCAGAAGCCAGATGACAAGCTCATTTTGGTTCAACTTCAGCAACTGTGCATTGCATTGCCATGTAATGTAATGTAATGCAATGCTATCTATCTAGCTCTCCCTCTATACTTCCTTTTGGATAAACAGACATATTAGGCAAGCATTTTGGAGCTTTCACCTAAATAACTACAGATGGTGAGATAAGCTGCACAATATAATTGACCTTTCAGTATATTGTTGCACACACACCATCTATTTAGCAAATGCCCTTGTTATCAACAGCAGCCTTTTAAACTCACCTGAGCTAACAGGTATGTGAGCTGGTTACTCTGCTGCGCTTAAAATTTCTTTTTTGGTTTGCTACAATGCCTTTTCTGAAACGTTGTCTCCCTCTGCTGGAACACTGACTTCTTTCATTTAATGCCTGCAGACTATAAAAGAGAAACCAACCCAAAAAGTTTGGTTGATTAGTCTGTGGCATTCTTTTAAACTGTTGCTTATGGCGGTCTCTGTGAGCTTCTCAGTGACATTCAGCCATCCAGGTATCCCGCCTGCAGTAGACGGAATGTGGCAATGGAACGCTGGCTGCGCGTGTCATAATAGGCTCTGAGCCTTTATATACCTGCGCACAGCAGCAGCCACCTTCAGTCTGCTGCTGGACAGCCAGCAGCAGCAGCAGCAGGAGAGGTAATTAATCAGCAACCCTCCTGCTAAGGGTAGACAGCTGCTCGTTCCACCCCCCCCCCCGCCTTAATTGGTTCTCCTCCCTTCCAACGGTGTTGAGGCGGGTGGGAACAGCCGGGGGTTGAGGGTACTGTGCTAAAAGAGGTGGAGTTATGCAGATCTAAAACGCGTGGATTGCAGCAGCAGCAAGCCGAAAAGTGCAGGCATGTGAGGGATCTAGAGGTTGACAGCATGTCTTCTTAACGGGAGTCCAGGTGGCCATCTCCACAAATGGACTTTTAAGAATCCTTGGGTGGCACCGTAGTCGGAAACCATTTCTGGTTATCGCTTCTCGGCCTTTTGGCTAAGATCAAGTGTAGTATCTGTTCTTATCAGTTTAATATCTGATACGTCCCCTATCTGGGGACCATATATTAAATGGATTTTTAGAACAGGGAGATGGAAAAAGAGCTTGCTCTGTCCACTCCACGCATTGACCTGGTATTGCAGTATCTCCAGGACCGGTGCACCCCTTCTTTAATGCAGTTTCTAAAATCAGAAAGAATTGAATTCAATGCTTTTTGTTCATTTTGCTTGTTTGTCGGATTTTGGGATGGACTCTTTGGCTTTGCTTTTCTTCTCCTCATTGGATTTTTCATGTTAAAAGTTGCAGAAGCCAGATGACAAGCTCATTTTGGTTCAACTTCAGCAACTGTGCATTGCATTGCCATGTAATGTAATGTAATGCAATGCTATCTATCTAGCTCTCCCTCTATACTTCCTTTTGGATAAACAGACATATTAGGCAAGCATTTTGGAGCTTTCACCTAAATAACTACAGGTGGTGAGATAAGCTGCACAATATAATTGACCTTTCAGTATATTGTTGCACACACACCATCTATTTAGCAAATGCCCTTGTTATCAACAGCAGCCTTTTAAACTCACCTGAGCTAACAGGTATGTGAGCTGGTTACTCTGCTGCGCTTAAAATTTCTTTTTTGGTTTGCTACAATGCCTTTTCTGAAACGTTGTCTCCCTCTGCTGGAACACTGACTTCTTTCATTTAATGCCTGCAGACTATAAAAGAGAAACCAACCCAAAAAGTTTGGTTGATTAGTCTGTGGCATTCTTTTAAACTGTTGCTTATGGCGGTCTCTGTGAGCTTCTCAGTGACATTCAGCCATCCAGGTATCCCGCCTGCAGTAGACGGAATGTGGCAATGGAACGCTGGCTGCGCGTGTCATAATAGGCTCTGAGCCTTTATATACCTGCGCACAGCAGCAGCCACCTTCAGTCTGCTGCTGGACAGCCAGCAGCAGCAGCAGCAGGAGAGGTAATTAATCAGCAACCCTCCTGCTAAGGGTAGACAGCTGCTCGTTCCACCCCCCCCCCCCCGCCTTAATTGGTTCTCCTCCCTTCCAACGGTGTTGAGGCGGGTGGGAACAGCTGGGGGTTGAGGGTACTGTGCTAAAAGAGGTGGAGTTATGCAGATCTAAAACGCGTGGATTGCAGCAGCAGCAAGCCGAAAAGTGCAGGCATGTGAGGGATCTAGAGGTTGACAGCATGTCTTCTTAACGGGAGTCCAGGTGGCCATCTCCACAAATGGACTTTTCAGAATCCTTGGGTGGCACCGTAGTCGGAAACCAATTCTGGTTATCGCTTCTCGGCCTTTTGGCTAAGATCAAGTGTAGTATCTGTTCTTATCAGTTTAATATCTGATACGTCCCCTATCTGGGGACCATATATTAAATGGATTTTTAGAACAGGGAGATGGAAAAAGAGCTTGCTCTGTCCACTCCACGCATTGACCTGGTATTGCAGTATCTCCAGGACCGGTGCACCCCTTCTTTAATGCAGTTTCTAAAATCAGAAAGAATTGAATTCAATGCTTTTTGTTCATTTTGCTTGTTTGTCGGATTTTGGGATGGACTCTTTGGCTTTGCTTTTCTTCTCCTCATTGGATTTTTCATGTTAAAAGTTGCAGAAGCCAGATGACAAGCTCATTTTGGTTCAACTTCAGCAACTGTGCATTGCATTGCCATGTAATGTAATGTAATGCAATGCTATCTATCTAGCTCTCCCTCTATACTTCCTTTTGGATAAACAGACATATTAGGCAAGCATTTTGGAGCTTTCACCTAAATAACTACAGGTGGTGAGATAAGCTGCACAATATAATTGACCTTTCAGTATATTGTTGCACACACACCATCTATTTAGCAAATGCCCTTGTTATCAACAGCAGCCTTTTAAACTCACCTGAGCTAACAGGTATGTGAGCTGGTTACTCTGCTGCGCTTAAAATTTCTTTTTTGGTTTGCTACAATGCCTTTTCTGAAACGTTGTCTCCCTCTGCTGGAACACTGACTTCTTTCATTTAATGCCTGCAGACTATAAAAGAGAAACCAACCCAAAAAGTTTGGTTGATTAGTCTGTGGCATTCTTTTAAACTGTTGCTTATGGCGGTCTCTGTGAGCTTCTCAGTGACATTCAGCCATCCAGGTATCCCGCCTGCAGTAGACGGAATGTGGCAATGGAACGCTGGCTGCGCGTGTCATAATAGGCTCTGAGCCTTTATATACCTGCGCACAGCAGCAGCCACCTTCAGTCTGCTGCTGGACAGCCAGCAGCAGCAGCAGCAGGAGAGGTAATTAATCAGCAACCCTCCTGCTAAGGGTAGACAGCTGCTCGTTCCACCCCCCCCCACCTTAATTGGTTCTCCTCCCTTCCAACGGTGTTGAGGCGGGTGGGAACAGCCGGGGGTTGAGGGTACTGTGCTAAAAGAGGTGGAGTTATGCAGATCTAAAATGCGTGGATTGCAGCAGCAGCAAGCCGAAAAGTGCAGGCATGTGAGGGATCTAGAGGTTGACAGCATGTCTTCTTAACGGGAGTCCAGGTGGCCATCTCCACAAATGGACTTTTCAGAATCCTTGGGTGGCACCGTAGTCGGAAACCAATTCTGGTTATCGCTTCTCGGCCTTTTGGCTAAGATCAAGTGTAGTATCTGTTCTTATCAGTTTAATATCTGATACGTCCCCTATCTGGGGACCATATATTAAATGGATTTTTAGAACAGGGAGATGGAAAAAGAGCTTGCTCTGTCCACTCCACGCATTGACCTGGTATTGCAGTATCTCCAGGACCGGTGCACCCCTTCTTTAATGCAGTTTCTAAAATCAGAAAGAATTGAATTCAATGCTTTTTGTTCATTTTGCTTGTTTGTCGGATTTTGGGATGGACTCTTTGGCTTTGCTTTTCTTCTCCTCATTGGATTTTTCATGTTAAAAGTTGCAGAAGCCAGATGACAAGCTCATTTTGGTTCAACTTCAGCAACTGTGCATTGCATTGCCATGTAATGTAATGTAATGCAATGCTATCTATCTAGCTCTCCCTCTATACTTCCTTTTGGATAAACAGACATATTAGGCAAGCATTTTGGAGCTTTCACCTAAATAACTACAGGTGGTGAGATAAGCTGCACAATATAATTGACCTTTCAGTATATTGTTGCACACACACCATCTATTTAGCAAATGCCCTTGTTATCAACAGCAGCCTTTTAAACTCACCTGAGCTAACAGGTATGTGAGCTGGTTACTCTGCTGCGCTTAAAATTTCTTTTTTGGTTTGCTACAATGCCTTTTCTGAAACGTTGTCTCCCTCTGCTGGAACACTGACTTCTTTCATTTAATGCCTGCAGACTATAAAAGAGAAACCAACCCAAAAAGTTTGGTTGATTAGTCTGTGGCATTCTTTTAAACTGTTGCTTATGGCGGTCTCTGTGAGCTTCTCAGTGACATTCAGCCATCCAGGTATCCCGCCTGCAGTAGACGGAATGTGGCAATGGAACGCTGGCTGCGCGTGTCATAATAGGCTCTGAGCCTTTATATACCTGCGCACAGCAGCAGCCACCTT
Source organism: Phyllobates terribilis (assembly GCF_046119375.1). NCBI lineage: Eukaryota > Metazoa > Chordata > Amphibia > Anura > Dendrobatidae > Phyllobates > Phyllobates terribilis. The sequence continues at coordinate 6,487,041 of NW_027362800.1, read as the reverse complement.
CAGTCTGCTGCTAGACAGCCAGCAGCAGCAGCAGCAGGAGAGGTAATTAATCAGCAACCCTCCTGCTAAGGGTAGACAGCTGCTCGTTCCACCCCCCCCCCGCCTTAATTGGTTCTCCTCCCTTCCAACGGTGTTGAGGCGGGTGGGAACAGCCGGGGGTTGAGGGTACTGTGCTAAAAGAGGTGGAGTTATGCAGATCTAAAACGCGTGGATTGCAGCAGCAGCAAGCCGAAAAGTGCAGGCATGTGAGGGATCTAGAGGTTGACAGCATGTCTTCTTAACGGGAGTCCAGGTGGCCATCTCCACAAATGGACTTTTCAGAATCCTTGGGTGGCACCGTAGTCGGAAACCAATTCTGGTTATCGCTTCTCGGCCTTTTGGCTAAGATCAAGTGTAGTATCTGTTCTTATCAGTTTAATATCTGATACGTCCCCTATCTGGGGACCATATATTAAATGGATTTTTAGAACAGGGAGATGGAAAAAGAGCTTGCTCTGTCCACTCCACGCATTGACCTGGTATTGCAGTATCTCCAGGACTGGTGCACTCCTTCTTTAATGCAGTTTCTAAAATCAGAAAGAATTGAATTCAATGCTTTTTGTTCATTTTGCTTGTTTGTCGGATTTTGGGATGGACTCTTTGGCTTTGCTTTTCTTCTCCTCATTGGATTTTTCATGTTAAAAGTTGCAGAAGCCAGATGACAAGCTCATTTTGGTTCAACTTCAGCAACTGTGCATTGCATTGCCATGTAATGTAATGTAATGCAATGCTATCTATCTAGCTCTCCCTCTATACTTCCTTTTGGATAAACAGACATATTAGGCAAGCATTTTGGAGCTTTCACCTAAATAACTACAGGTGGTGAGATAAGCTGCACAATATAATTGACCTTTCAGTATATTGTTGCACACACACCATCTATTTAGCAAATGCCCTTGTTATCAACAGCAGCCTTTTAAACTCACCTGAGCTAACAGGTATGTGAGCTGGTTACTCTGCTGCGCTTAAAATTTCTTTTTTGGTTTGCTACAATGCCTTTTCTGAAACGTTGTCTCCCTCTGCTGGAACACTGACTTCTTTCATTTAATGCCTGCAGACTATAAAAGAGAAACCAACCCAAAAAGTTTGGTTGATTAGTCTGTGGCATTCTTTTAAACTGTTGCTTATGGCGGTCTCTGTGAGCTTCTCAGTGACATTCAGCCATCCAGGTATCCCGCCTGCAGTAGACGGAATGTGGCAATGGAACGCTGGCTGCGCGTGTCATAATAGGCTCTGAGCCTTTATATACCTGCGCACAGCAGCAGCCACCTTCAGTCTGCTGCTGGACAGCCAGCAGCAGCAGCAGCAGGAGAGGTAATTAATCAGCAACCCTCCTGCTAAGGGTAGACAGCTGCTCGTTCCACCCCCCCCCCCCCCCGCCTTAATTGGTTCTCCTCCCTTCCAACGGTGTTGAGGCGGGTGGGAACAGCCGGGGGTTGAGGGTACTGTGCTAAAAGAGGTGGAGTTATGCAGATCTAAAACGCGTGGATTGCAGCAGCAGCAAGCCGAAAAGTGCAGGCATGTGAGGGATCTAGAGGTTGACAGCATGTCTTCTTAACGGGAGTCCAGGTGGCCATCTCCACAAATGGACTTTTCAGAATCCTTGGGTGGCACCGTAGTCGGAAACCAATTCTGGTTATCGCTTCTCGGCCTTTTGGCTAAGATCAAGTGTAGTATCTGTTCTTATCAGTTTAATATCTGATACGTCCCCTATCTGGGGACCATATATTAAATGGATTTTTAGAACAGGGAGATGGAAAAAGAGCTTGCTCTGTCCACTCCACGCATTGACCTGGTATTGCAGTATCTCCAGGACCGGTGCACCCCTTCTTTAATGCAGTTTCTAAAATCAGAAAGAATTGAATTCAATGCTTTTTGTTCATTTTGCTTGTTTGTCGGATTTTGGGATGGACTCTTTGGCTTTGCTTTTCTTCTCCTCATTGGATTTTTCATGTTAAAAGTTGCAGAAGCCAGATGACAAGCTCATTTTGGTTCAACTTCAGCAACTGTGCATTGCATTGCCATGTAATGTAATGTAATGCAATGCTATCTATCTAGCTCTCCCTCTATACTTCCTTTTGGATAAACAGACATATTAGGCAAGCATTTTGGAGCTTTCACCTAAATAACTACAGGTGGTGAGATAAGCTGCACAATATAATTGACCTTTCAGTATATTGTTGCACACACACCATCTATTTAGCAAATGCCCTTGTTATCAACAGCAGCCTTTTAAACTCACCTGAGCTAACAGGTATGTGAGCTGGTTACTCTGCTGCGCTTAAAATTTCTTTTTTGGTTTGCTACAATGCCTTTTCTGAAACGTTGTCTCCCTCTGCTGGAACACTGACTTCTTTCATTTAATGCCTGCAGACTATAAAAGAGAAACCAACCCAAAAAGTTTGGTTGATTAGTCTGTGGCATTCTTTTAAACTGTTGCTTATGGCGGTCTCTGTGAGCTTCTCAGTGACATTCAGCCATCCAGGTATCCCGCCTGCAGTAGACGGAATGTGGCAATGGAACGCTGGCTGCGCGTGTCATAATAGGCTCTGAGCCTTTATATACCTGCGCACAGCAGCAGCCACCTTCAGTCTGCTGCTGGACAGCCAGCAGCAGCAGCAGCAGGAGAGGTAATTAATCAGCAACACTCCTGCTAAGGGTAGACAGCTGCTCGTTCCACCCCCCCCCCCGCCTTAATTGGTTCTCCTCCCTTCCAACGGTGTTGAGGCGGGTGGGAACAGCCGGGGGTTGAGGGTACTGTGCTAAAAGAGGTGGAGTTATGCAGATCTAAAACGCGTGGATTGCAGCAGCAGCAAGCCGAAAAGTGCAGGCATGTGAGGGATCTAGAGGTTGACAGCATGTCTTCTTAACGGGAGTCCAGGTGGCCATCTCCACAAATGGACTTTTCAGAATCCTTGGGTGGCACCGTAGTCGGAAACCATTTCTGGTTATCGCTTCTCGGCCTTTTGGCTAAGATCAAGTGTAGTATCTGTTCTTATCAGTTTAATATCTGATACGTCCCCTATCTGGGGACCATATATTAAATGGATTTTTAGAACAGGGAGATGGAAAAAGAGCTTGCTCTGTCCACTCCACGCATTGACCTGGTATTGCAGTATCTCCAGGACCGGTGCACCCCTTCTTTAATGCAGTTTCTAAAATCAGAAAGAATTGAATTCAATGCTTTTTGTTCATTTTGCTTGTTTGTCGGATTTTGGGATGGACTCTTTGGCTTTGCTTTTCTTCTCCTCATTGGATTTTTCATGTTAAAAGTTGCAGAAGCCAGATGACAAGCTCATTTTGGTTCAACTTCAGCAACTGTGCATTGCATTGCCATGTAATGTAATGTAATGCAATGCTATCTATCTAGCTCTCCCTCTATACTTCCTTTTGGATAAACAGACATATTAGGCAAGCATTTTGGAGCTTTCACCTAAATAACTACAGGTGGTGAGATAAGCTGCACAATATAATTGACCTTTCAGTATATTGTTGCACACACACCATCTATTTAGCAAATGCCCTTGTTATCAACAGCAGCCTTTTAAACTCACCTGAGCTAACAGGTATGTGAGCTGGTTACTCTGCTGCGCTTAAAATTTCTTTTTTGGTTTGCTACAATGCCTTTTCTGAAACGTTGTCTCCCTCTGCTGGAACACTGACTTCTTTCATTTAATGCCTGCAGACTATAAAAGAGAAACCAACCCAAAAAGTTTGGTTGATTAGTCTGTGGCATTCTTTTAAACTGTTGCTTATGGCGGTCTCTGTGAGCTTCTCAGTGACATTCAGCCATCCAGGTATCCCGCCTGCAGTAGACGGAATGTGGCAATGGAACGCTGGCTGCGCGTGTCATAATAGGCTCTGAGCCTTTATATACCTGCGCACAGCAGCAGCCACCTTCAGTCTGCTGCTGGACAGCCAGCAGCAGCAGCAGCAGGAGAGGTAATTAATCAGCAACCCTCCTGCTAAGGGTAGACAGCTGCTCGTTCCACCCCCCCCCCCCCGCCTTAATTGGTTCTCCTCCCTTCCAACGGTGTTGAGGCGGGTGGGAACAGCTGGGGGTTGAGGGTACTGTGCTAAAAGAGGTGGAGTTATGCAGATCTAAAACGCGTGGATTGCAGCAGCAGCAAGCCGAAAAGTGCAGGCATGTGAGGGATCTAGAGGTTGACAGCATGTCTTCTTAACGGGAGTCCAGGTGGCCATCTCCACAAATGGACTTTTCAGAATCCTTGGGTGGCACCGTAGTCGGAAACCAATTCTGGTTATCGCTTCTCGGCCTTTTGGCTAAGATCAAGTGTAGTATCTGTTCTTATCAGTTTAATATCTGATACGTCCCCTATCTGGGGACCATATATTAAATGGATTTTTAGAACAGGGAGATGGAAAAAGAGCTTGCTCTGTCCACTCCACGCATTGACCTGGTATTGCAGTATCTCCAGGACCGGTGCACCCCTTCTTTAATGCAGTTTCTAAAATCAGAAAGAATTGAATTCAATGCTTTTTGTTCATTTTGCTTGTTTGTCGGATTTTGGGATGGACTCTTTGGCTTTGCTTTTCTTCTCCTCATTGGATTTTTCATGTTAAAAGTTGCAGAAGCCAGATGACAAGCTCATTTTGGTTCAACTTCAGCAACTGTGCATTGCATTGCCATGTAATGTAATGTAATGCAATGCTATCTATCTAGCTCTCCCTCTATACTTCCTTTTGGATAAACAGACATATTAGGCAAGCATTTTGGAGCTTTCACCTAAATAACTACAGGTGGTGAGATAAGCTGCACAATATAATTGACCTTTCAGTATATTGTTGCACACACACCATCTATTTAGCAAATGCCCTTGTTATCAACAGCAGCCTTTTAAACTCACCTGAGCTAACAGGTATGTGAGCTGGTTACTCTGCTGCGCTTAAAATTTCTTTTTTGGTTTGCTACAATGCCTTTTCTGAAACGTTGTCTCCCTCTGCTGGAACACTGACTTCTTTCATTTAATGCCTGCAGACTATAAAAGAGAAACCAACCCAAAAAGTTTGGTTGATTAGTCTGTGGCATTCTTTTAAACTGTTGCTTATGGCGGTCTCTGTGAGCTTCTCAGTGACATTCAGCCATCCAGGTATCCCGCCTGCAGTAGACGGAATGTGGCAATGGAACGCTGGCTGCGCGTGTCATAATAGGCTCTGAGCCTTTATATACCTGCGCACAGCAGCAGCCACCTTCAGTCTGCTGCTGGACAGCCAGCAGCAGCAGCAGCAGGAGAGGTAATTAATCAGCAACCCTCCTGCTAAGGGTAGACAGCTGCTCGTTCCACCCCCCCCCCACCTTAATTGGTTCTCCTCCCTTCCAACGGTGTTGAGGCGGGTGGGAACAGCCGGGGGTTGAGGGTACTGTGCTAAAAGAGGTGGAGTTATGCAGATCTAAAATGCGTGGATTGCAGCAGCAGCAAGCCGAAAAGTGCAGGCATGTGAGGGATCTAGAGGTTGACAGCATGTCTTCTTAACGGGAGTCCAGGTGGCCATCTCCACAAATGGACTTTTCAGAATCCTTGGGTGGCACCGTAGTCGGAAACCAATTCTGGTTATCGCTTCTCGGCCTTTTGGCTAAGATCAAGTGTAGTATCTGTTCTTATCAGTTTAATATCTGATACGTCCCCTATCTGGGGACCATATATTAAATGGATTTTTAGAACAGGGAGATGGAAAAAGAGCTTGCTCTGTCCACTCCACGCATTGACCTGGTATTGCAGTATCTCCAGGACCGGTGCACCCCTTCTTTAATGCAGTTTCTAAAATCAGAAAGAATTGAATTCAATGCTTTTTGTTCATTTTGCTTGTTTGTCGGATTTTGGGATGGACTCTTTGGCTTTGCTTTTCTTCTCCTCATTGGATTTTTCATGTTAAAAGTTGCAGAAGCCAGATGACAAGCTCATTTTGGTTCAACTTCAGCAACTGTGCATTGCATTGCCATGTAATGTAATGTAATGCAATGCTATCTATCTAGCTCTCCCTCTATACTTCCTTTTGGATAAACAGACATATTAGGCAAGCATTTTGGAGCTTTCACCTAAATAACTACAGGTGGTGAGATAAGCTGCACAATATAATTGACCTTTCAGTATATTGTTGCACACACACCATCTATTTAGCAAATGCCCTTGTTATCAACAGCAGCCTTTTAAACTCACCTGAGCTAACAGGTATGTGAGCTGGTTACTCTGCTGCGCTTAAAATTTCTTTTTTGGTTTGCTACAATGCCTTTTCTGAAACGTTGTCTCCCTCTGCTGGAACACTGACTTCTTTCATTTAATGCCTGCAGACTATAAAAGAGAAACCAACCCAAAAAGTTTGGTTGATTAGTCTGTGGCATTCTTTTAAACTGTTGCTTATGGCGGTCTCTGTGAGCTTCTCAGTGACATTCAGCCATCCAGGTATCCCGCCTGCAGTAGACGGAATGTGGCAATGGAACGCTGGCTGCGCGTGTCATAATAGGCTCTGAGCCTTTATATACCTGCGCACAGCAGCAGCCACCTTCAGTCTGCTGCTAGACAGCCAGCAGCAGCAGCAGCAGGAGAGGTAATTAATCAGCAACCCTCCTGCTAAGGGTAGACAGCTGCTCGTTCCACCCCCCCCCCGCCTTAATTGGTTCTCCTCCCTTCCAACGGTGTTGAGGCGGGTGGGAACAGCCGGGGGTTGAGGGTACTGTGCTAAAAGAGGTGGAGTTATGCAGATCTAAAACGCGTGGATTGCAGCAGCAGCAAGCCGAAAAGTGCAGGCATGTGAGGGATCTAGAGGTTGACAGCATGTCTTCTTAACGGGAGTCCAGGTGGCCATCTCCACAAATGGACTTTTCAGAATCCTTGGGTGGCACCGTAGTCGGAAACCAATTCTGGTTATCGCTTCTCGGCCTTTTGGCTAAGATCAAGTGTAGTATCTGTTCTTATCAGTTTAATATCTGATACGTCCCCTATCTGGGGACCATATATTAAATGGATTTTTAGAACAGGGAGATGGAAAAAGAGCTTGCTCTGTCCACTCCACGCATTGACCTGGTATTGCAGTATCTCCAGGACTGGTGCACTCCTTCTTTAATGCAGTTTCTAAAATCAGAAAGAATTGAATTCAATGCTTTTTGTTCATTTTGCTTGTTTGTCGGATTTTGGGATGGACTCTTTGGCTTTGCTTTTCTTCTCCTCATTGGATTTTTCATGTTAAAAGTTGCAGAAGCCAGATGACAAGCTCATTTTGGTTCAACTTCAGCAACTGTGCATTGCATTGCCATGTAATGTAATGTAATGCAATGCTATCTATCTAGCTCTCCCTCTATACTTCCTTTTGGATAAACAGACATATTAGGCAAGCATTTTGGAGCTTTCACCTAAATAACTACAGGTGGTGAGATAAGCTGCACAATATAATTGACCTTTCAGTATATTGTTGCACACACACCATCTATTTAGCAAATGCCCTTGTTATCAACAGCAGCCTTTTAAACTCACCTGAGCTAACAGGTATGTGAGCTGGTTACTCTGCTGCGCTTAAAATTTCTTTTTTGGTTTGCTACAATGCCTTTTCTGAAACGTTGTCTCCCTCTGCTGGAACACTGACTTCTTTCATTTAATGCCTGCAGACTATAAAAGAGAAACCAACCCAAAAAGTTTGGTTGATTAGTCTGTGGCATTCTTTTAAACTGTTGCTTATGGCGGTCTCTGTGAGCTTCTCAGTGACATTCAGCCATCCAGGTATCCCGCCTGCAGTAGACGGAATGTGGCAATGGAACGCTGGCTGCGCGTGTCATAATAGGCTCTGAGCCTTTATATACCTGCGCACAGCAGCAGCCACCTTCAGTCTGCTGCTGGACAGCCAGCAGCAGCAGCAGCAGGAGAGGTAATTAATCAGCAACCCTCCTGCTAAGGGTAGACAGCTGCTCGTTCCACCCCCCCCCCCCCCCGCCTTAATTGGTTCTCCTCCCTTCCAACGGTGTTGAGGCGGGTGGGAACAGCCGGGGGTTGAGGGTACTGTGCTAAAAGAGGTGGAGTTATGCAGATCTAAAACGCGTGGATTGCAGCAGCAGCAAGCCGAAAAGTGCAGGCATGTGAGGGATCTAGAGGTTGACAGCATGTCTTCTTAACGGGAGTCCAGGTGGCCATCTCCACAAATGGACTTTTCAGAATCCTTGGGTGGCACCGTAGTCGGAAACCAATTCTGGTTATCGCTTCTCGGCCTTTTGGCTAAGATCAAGTGTAGTATCTGTTCTTATCAGTTTAATATCTGATACGTCCCCTATCTGGGGACCATATATTAAATGGATTTTTAGAACAGGGAGATGGAAAAAGAGCTTGCTCTGTCCACTCCACGCATTGACCTGGTATTGCAGTATCTCCAGGACCGGTGCACCCCTTCTTTAATGCAGTTTCTAAAATCAGAAAGAATTGAATTCAATGCTTTTTGTTCATTTTGCTTGTTTGTCGGATTTTGGGATGGACTCTTTGGCTTTGCTTTTCTTCTCCTCATTGGATTTTTCATGTTAAAAGTTGCAGAAGCCAGATGACAAGCTCATTTTGGTTCAACTTCAGCAACTGTGCATTGCATTGCCATGTAATGTAATGTAATGCAATGCTATCTATCTAGCTCTCCCTCTATACTTCCTTTTGGATAAACAGACATATTAGGCAAGCATTTTGGAGCTTTCACCTAAATAACTACAGGTGGTGAGATAAGCTGCACAATATAATTGACCTTTCAGTATATTGTTGCACACACACCATCTATTTAGCAAATGCCCTTGTTATCAACAGCAGCCTTTTAAACTCACCTGAGCTAACAGGTATGTGAGCTGGTTACTCTGCTGCGCTTAAAATTTCTTTTTTGGTTTGCTACAATGCCTTTTCTGAAACGTTGTCTCCCTCTGCTGGAACACTGACTTCTTTCATTTAATGCCTGCAGACTATAAAAGAGAAACCAACCCAAAAAGTTTGGTTGATTAGTCTGTGGCATTCTTTTAAACTGTTGCTTATGGCGGTCTCTGTGAGCTTCTCAGTGACATTCAGCCATCCAGGTATCCCGCCTGCAGTAGACGGAATGTGGCAATGGAACGCTGGCTGCGCGTGTCATAATAGGCTCTGAGCCTTTATATACCTGCGCACAGCAGCAGCCACCTTCAGTCTGCTGCTGGACAGCCAGCAGCAGCAGCAGCAGGAGAGGTAATTAATCAGCAACCCTCCTGCTAAGGGTAGACAGCTGCTCGTTCCACCCCCCCCCCCCCGCCTTAATTGGTTCTCCTCCCTTCCAACGGTGTTGAGGCGGGTGGGAACAGCCGGGGGTTGAGGGTACTGTGCTAAAAGAGGTGGAGTTATGCAGATCTAAAACGCGTGGATTGCAGCAGCAGCAAGCCGAAAAGTGCAGGCATGTGAGGGATCTAGAGGTTGACAGCATGTCTTCTTAACGGGAGTCCAGGTGGCCATCTCCACAAATGGACTTTTCAGAATCCTTGGGTGGCACCGTAGTCGGAAACCAATTCTGGTTATCGCTTCTCGGCCTTTTGGCTAAGATCAAGTGTAGTATCTGTTCTTATCAGTTTAATATCTGATACGTCCCCTATCTGGGGACCATATATTAAATGGATTTTTAGAACAGGGAGATGGAAAAAGAGCTTGCTCTGTCCACTCCACGCATTGACCTGGTATTGCAGTATCTCCAGGACTGGTGCACCCCTTCTTTAATGCAGTTTCTAAAATCAGAAAGAATTGAATTCAATGCTTTTTGTTCATTTTGCTTGTTTGTCGGATTTTGGGATGGACTCTTTGGCTTTGCTTTTCTTCTCCTCATTGGATTTTTCATGTTAAAAGTTGCAGAAGCCAGATGACAAGCTCATTTTGGTTCAACTTCAGCAACTGTGCATTGCATTGCCATGTAATGTAATGTAATGCAATGCTATCTATCTAGCTCTCCCTCTATACTTCCTTTTGGATAAACAGACATATTAGGCAAGCATTTTGGAGCTTTCACCTAAATAACTACAGGTGGTGAGATAAGCTGCACAATATAATTGACCTTTCAGTATATTGTTGCACACACACCATCTATTTAGCAAATGCCCTTGTTATCAACAGCAGCCTTTTAAACTCACCTGAGCTAACAGGTATGTGAGCTGGTTACTCTGCTGCGCTTAAAATTTCTTTTTTGGTTTGCTACAATGCCTTTTCTGAAACGTTGTCTCCCTCTGCTGGAACACTGACTTCTTTCATTTAATGCCTGCAGACTATAAAAGAGAAACCAACCCAAAAAGTTTGGTTGATTAGTCTGTGGCATTCTTTTAAACTGTTGCTTATGGCGGTCTCTGTGAGCTTCTCAGTGACATTCAGCCATCCAGGTATCCCGCCTGCAGTAGACGGAATGTGGCAATGGAACGCTGGCTGCGCGTGTCATAATAGGCTCTGAGCCTTTATATACCTGCGCACAGCAGCAGCCACCTTCAGTCTGCTGCTGGACAGCCAGCAGCAGCAGCAGCAGGAGAGGTAATTAATCAGCAACCCTCCTCCTAAGGGTAGACAGCTGCTCGTTCCACCCCCCCCCCCCCGCCTTAATTGGTTCTCCTCCCTTCCAACGGTGTTGAGGCGGGTGGGAACAGCCGGGGGTTGAGGGTACTGTGCTAAAAGAGGTGGAGTTATGCAGATCTAAAACGCGTGGATTGCAGCAGCAGCAAGCCGAAAAGTGCAGGCATGTGAGGGATCTAGAGGTTGACAGCATGTCTTCTTAACGGGAGTCCAGGTGGCCATCTCCACAAATGGACTTTTCAGAATCCTTGGGTGGCACCGTAGTCGTAAACCAATTCTGGTTATCGCTTCTCGGCCTTTTGGCTAAGATCAAGTGTAGTATCTGTTCTTATCAGTTTAATATCTGATACGTCCCCTATCTGGGGACCATATATTAAATGGATTTTTAGAACAGGGAGATGGAAAAAGAGCTTGCTCTGTCCACTCCACGCATTGACCTGGTATTGCAGTATCTCCAGGACCGGTGCACCCCTTCTTTAATGCAGTTTCTAAAATCAGAAAGAATTGAATTCAATGCTTTTTGTTCATTTTGCTTGTTTGTCGGATTTTGGGATGGACTCTTTGGCTTTGCTTTTCTTCTCCTCATTGGATTTTTCATGTTAAAAGTTGCAGAAGCCAGATGACAAGCTCATTTTGGTTCAACTTTAGCAACTGTGCATTGCATTGCCATGTAATGTAATGTAATGCAATGCTATCTATCTAGCTCTCCCTCTATACTTCCTTTTGGATAAACAGACATATTAGGCAAGCATTTTGGAGCTTTCACCTAAATAACTACAGGTGGTGAGATAAGCTGCACAATATAATTGACCTTTCAGTATATTGTTGCACACACACCATCTATTTAGCAAATGCCCTTGTTATCAACAGCAGCCTTTTAAACTCACCTGAGCTAACAGGTATGTGAGCTGGTTACTCTGCTGCGCTTAAAATTTCTTTTTTGGTTTGCTACAATGCCTTTTCTGAAACGTTGTCTCCCTCTGCTGGAACACTGACTTCTTTCATTTAATGCCTGCAGACTATAAAAGAGAAACCAACCCAAAAAGTTTGGTTGATTAGTCTGTGGCATTCTTTTAAACTGTTGCTTATGGCGGTCTCTGTGAGCTTCTCAGTGACATTCAGCCATCCAGGTATCCCGCCTGCAGTAGACGGAATGTGGCAATGGAACGCTGGCTGCGCGTGTCATAATAGGCTCTGAGCCTTTATATACCTGCGCACAGCAGCAGCCACCTTCAGTCTGCTGCTGGACAGCCAGCAGCAGCAGCAGCAGGAGAGGTAATTAATCAGCAACCCTCCTGCTAAGGGTAGACAGCTGCTCGTTCCACCCCCCCCCCCGCCTTAATTGGTTCTCCTCCCTTCCAACGGTGTTGAGGCGGGTGGGAACAGCCGGGGGTTGAGGGTACTGTGCTAAAAGAGGTGGAGTTATGCAGATCTAAAACGCGTGGATTGCAGCAGCAGCAAGCCGAAAAGTGCAGGCATGTGAGGGATCTAGAGGTTGACAGCATGTCTTCTTAACGGGAGTCCAGGTGGCCATCTCCACAAATGGACTTTTCAGAATCCTTGGGTGGCACCGTAGTCGGAAACCATTTCTGGTTATCGCTTCTCGGCCTTTTGGCTAAGATCAAGTGTAGTATCTGTTCTTATCAGTTTAATATCTGATACGTCCCCTATCTGGGGACCATATATTAAATGGATTTTTAGAACAGGGAGATGGAAAAAGAGCTTGCTCTGTCCACTCCACGCATTGACCTGGTATTGCAGTATCTCCAGGACCGGTGCACCCCTTCTTTAATGCAGTTTCTAAAATCAGAAAGAATTGAATTCAATGCTTTTTGTTCATTTTGCTTGTTTGTCGGATTTTGGGATGGACTCTTTGGCTTTGCTTTTCTTCTCCTCATTGGATTTTTCATGTTAAAAGTTGCAGAAGCCAGATGACAAGCTCATTTTGGTTCAACTTCAGCAACTGTGCATTGCATTGCCATGTAATGTAATGTAATGCAATGCTATCTATCTAGCTCTCCCTCTATACTTCCTTTTGGATAAACAGACATATTAGGCAAGCATTTTGGAGCTTTCACCTAAATAACTACAGGTGGTGAGATAAGCTGCACAATATAATTGACCTTTCAGTATATTGTTGCACACACACCATCTATTTAGCAAATGCCCTTGTTATCAACAGCAGCCTTTTAAACTCACCTGAGCTAACAGGTATGTGAGCTGGTTACTCTGCTGCGCTTAAAATTTCTTTTTTGGTTTGCTACAATGCCTTTTCTGAAACGTTGTCTCCCTCTGCTGGAACACTGACTTCTTTCATTTAATGCCTGCAGACTATAAAAGAGAAACCAACCCAAAAAGTTTGGTTGATTAGTCTGTGGCATTCTTTTAAACTGTTGCTTATGGCGGTCTCTGTGAGCTTCTCAGTGACATTCAGCCATCCAGGTATCCCGCCTGCAGTAGACGGAATGTGGCAATGGAACGCTGGCTGCGCGTGTCATAATAGGCTCTGAGCCTTTATATACCTGCGCACAGCAGCAGCCACCTTCAGTCTGCTGCTGGACAGCCAGCAGCAGCAGCAGCAGGAGAGGTAATTAATCAGCAACCCTCCTGCTAAGGGTAGACAGCTGCTCGTTCCACCCCCCCCCCCCCGCCTTAATTGGTTCTCCTCCCTTCCAACGGTGTTGAGGCGGGTGGGAACAGCTGGGGGTTGAGGGTACTGTGCTAAAAGAGGTGGAGTTATGCAGATCTAAAACGCGTGGATTGCAGCAGCAGCAAGCCGAAAAGTGCAGGCATGTGAGGGATCTAGAGGTTGACAGCATGTCTTCTTAACGGGAGTCCAGGTGGCCATCTCCACAAATGGACTTTTCAGAATCCTTGGGTGGCACCGTAGTCGGAAACCAATTCTGGTTATCGCTTCTCGGCCTTTTGGCTAAGATCAAGTGTAGTATCTGTTCTTATCAGTTTAATATCTGATACGTCCCCTATCTGGGGACCATATATTAAATGGATTTTTAGAACAGGGAGATGGAAAAAGAGCTTGCTCTGTCCACTCCACGCATTGACCTGGTATTGCAGTATCTCCAGGACCGGTGCACCCCTTCTTTAATGCAGTTTCTAAAATCAGAAAGAATTGAATTCAATGCTTTTTGTTCATTTTGCTTGTTTGTCGGATTTTGGGATGGACTCTTTGGCTTTGCTTTTCTTCTCCTCATTGGATTTTTCATGTTAAAAGTTGCAGAAGCCAGATGACAAGCTCATTTTGGTTCAACTTCAGCAACTGTGCATTGCATTGCCATGTAATGTAATGTAATGCAATGCTATCTATCTAGCTCTCCCTCTATACTTCCTTTTGGATAAACAGACATATTAGGCAAGCATTTTGGAGCTTTCACCTAAATAACTACAGGTGGTGAGATAAGCTGCACAATATAATTGACCTTTCAGTATATTGTTGCACACACACCATCTATTTAGCAAATGCCCTTGTTATCAACAGCAGCCTTTTAAACTCACCTGAGCTAACAGGTATGTGAGCTGGTTACTCTGCTGCGCTTAAAATTTCTTTTTTGGTTTGCTACAATGCCTTTTCTGAAACGTTGTCTCCCTCTGCTGGAACACTGACTTCTTTCATTTAATGCCTGCAGACTATAAAAGAGAAACCAACCCAAAAAGTTTGGTTGATTAGTCTGTGGCATTCTTTTAAACTGTTGCTTATGGCGGTCTCTGTGAGCTTCTCAGTGACATTCAGCCATCCAGGTATCCCGCCTGCAGTAGACGGAATGTGGCAATGGAACGCTGGCTGCGCGTGTCATAATAGGCTCTGAGCCTTTATATACCTGCGCACAGCAGCAGCCACCTTCAGTCTGCTGCTGGACAGCCAGCAGCAGCAGCAGCAGGAGAGGTAATTAATCAGCAACCCTCCTGCTAAGGGTAGACAGCTGCTCGTTCCACCCCCCCCCCACCTTAATTGGTTCTCCTCCCTTCCAACGGTGTTGAGGCGGGTGGGAACAGCCGGGGGTTGAGGGTACTGTGCTAAAAGAGGTGGAGTTATGCAGATCTAAAATGCGTGGATTGCAGCAGCAGCAAGCCGAAAAGTGCAGGCATGTGAGGGATCTAGAGGTTGACAGCATGTCTTCTTAACGGGAGTCCAGGTGGCCATCTCCACAAATGGACTTTTCAGAATCCTTGGGTGGCACCGTAGTCGGAAACCAATTCTGGTTATCGCTTCTCGGCCTTTTGGCTAAGATCAAGTGTAGTATCTGTTCTTATCAGTTTAATATCTGATACGTCCCCTATCTGGGGACCATATATTAAATGGATTTTTAGAACAGGGAGATGGAAAAAGAGCTTGCTCTGTCCACTCCACGCATTGACCTGGTATTGCAGTATCTCCAGGACCGGTGCACCCCTTCTTTAATGCAGTTTCTAAAATCAGAAAGAATTGAATTCAATGCTTTTTGTTCATTTTGCTTGTTTGTCGGATTTTGGGATGGACTCTTTGGCTTTGCTTTTCTTCTCCTCATTGGATTTTTCATGTTAAAAGTTGCAGAAGCCAGATGACAAGCTCATTTTGGTTCAACTTCAGCAACTGTGCATTGCATTGCCATGTAATGTAATGTAATGCAATGCTATCTATCTAGCTCTCCCTCTATACTTCCTTTTGGATAAACAGACATATTAGGCAAGCATTTTGGAGCTTTCACCTAAATAACTACAGGTGGTGAGATAAGCTGCACAATATAATTGACCTTTCAGTATATTGTTGCACACACACCATCTATTTAGCAAATGCCCTTGTTATCAACAGCAGCCTTTTAAACTCACCTGAGCTAACAGGTATGTGAGCTGGTTACTCTGCTGCGCTTAAAATTTCTTTTTTGGTTTGCTACAATGCCTTTTCTGAAACGTTGTCTCCCTCTGCTGGAACACTGACTTCTTTCATTTAATGCCTGCAGACTATAAAAGAGAAACCAACCCAAAAAGTTTGGTTGATTAGTCTGTGGCATTCTTTTAAACTGTTGCTTATGGCGGTCTCTGTGAGCTTCTCAGTGACATTCAGCCATCCAGGTATCCCGCCTGCAGTAGACGGAATGTGGCAATGGAACGCTGGCTGCGCGTGTCATAATAGGCTCTGAGCCTTTATATACCTGCGCACAGCAGCAGCCACCTTCAGTCTGCTGCTAGACAGCCAGCAGCAGCAGCAGCAGGAGAGGTAATTAATCAGCAACCCTCCTGCTAAGGGTAGACAGCTGCTCGTTCCACCCCCCCCCCGCCTTAATTGGTTCTCCTCCCTTCCAACGGTGTTGAGGCGGGTGGGAACAGCCGGGGGTTGAGGGTACTGTGCTAAAAGAGGTGGAGTTATGCAGATCTAAAACGCGTGGATTGCAGCAGCAGCAAGCCGAAAAGTGCAGGCATGTGAGGGATCTAGAGGTTGACAGCATGTCTTCTTAACGGGAGTCCAGGTGGCCATCTCCACAAATGGACTTTTCAGAATCCTTGGGTGGCACCGTAGTCGGAAACCAATTCTGGTTATCGCTTCTCGGCCTTTTGGCTAAGATCAAGTGTAGTATCTGTTCTTATCAGTTTAATATCTGATACGTCCCCTATCTGGGGACCATATATTAAATGGATTTTTAGAACAGGGAGATGGAAAAAGAGCTTGCTCTGTCCACTCCACGCATTGACCTGGTATTGCAGTATCTCCAGGACTGGTGCACTCCTTCTTTAATGCAGTTTCTAAAATCAGAAAGAATTGAATTCAATGCTTTTTGTTCATTTTGCTTGTTTGTCGGATTTTGGGATGGACTCTTTGGCTTTGCTTTTCTTCTCCTCATTGGATTTTTCATGTTAAAAGTTGCAGAAGCCAGATGACAAGCTCATTTTGGTTCAACTTCAGCAACTGTGCATTGCATTGCCATGTAATGTAATGTAATGCAATGCTATCTATCTAGCTCTCCCTCTATACTTCCTTTTGGATAAACAGACATATTAGGCAAGCATTTTGGAGCTTTCACCTAAATAACTACAGGTGGTGAGATAAGCTGCACAATATAATTGACCTTTCAGTATATTGTTGCACACACACCATCTATTTAGCAAATGCCCTTGTTATCAACAGCAGCCTTTTAAACTCACCTGAGCTAACAGGTATGTGAGCTGGTTACTCTGCTGCGCTTAAAATTTCTTTTTTGGTTTGCTACAATGCCTTTTCTGAAACGTTGTCTCCCTCTGCTGGAACACTGACTTCTTTCATTTAATGCCTGCAGACTATAAAAGAGAAACCAACCCAAAAAGTTTGGTTGATTAGTCTGTGGCATTCTTTTAAACTGTTGCTTATGGCGGTCTCTGTGAGCTTCTCAGTGACATTCAGCCATCCAGGTATCCCGCCTGCAGTAGACGGAATGTGGCAATGGAACGCTGGCTGCGCGTGTCATAATAGGCTCTGAGCCTTTATATACCTGCGCACAGCAGCAGCCACCTTCAGTCTGCTGCTGGACAGCCAGCAGCAGCAGCAGCAGGAGAGGTAATTAATCAGCAACCCTCCTGCTAAGGGTAGACAGCTGCTCGTTCCACCCCCCCCCCCCCCCGCCTTAATTGGTTCTCCTCCCTTCCAACGGTGTTGAGGCGGGTGGGAACAGCCGGGGGTTGAGGGTACTGTGCTAAAAGAGGTGGAGTTATGCAGATCTAAAACGCGTGGATTGCAGCAGCAGCAAGCCGAAAAGTGCAGGCATGTGAGGGATCTAGAGGTTGACAGCATGTCTTCTTAACGGGAGTCCAGGTGGCCATCTCCACAAATGGACTTTTCAGAATCCTTGGGTGGCACCGTAGTCGGAAACCAATTCTGGTTATCGCTTCTCGGCCTTTTGGCTAAGATCAAGTGTAGTATCTGTTCTTATCAGTTTAATATCTGATACGTCCCCTATCTGGGGACCATATATTAAATGGATTTTTAGAACAGGGAGATGGAAAAAGAGCTTGCTCTGTCCACTCCACGCATTGACCTGGTATTGCAGTATCTCCAGGACCGGTGCACCCCTTCTTTAATGCAGTTTCTAAAATCAGAAAGAATTGAATTCAATGCTTTTTGTTCATTTTGCTTGTTTGTCGGATTTTGGGATGGACTCTTTGGCTTTGCTTTTCTTCTCCTCATTGGATTTTTCATGTTAAAAGTTGCAGAAGCCAGATGACAAGCTCATTT
The DNA here is from genome assembly GCF_046119375.1 of Phyllobates terribilis. Taxonomy (NCBI): domain Eukaryota; kingdom Metazoa; phylum Chordata; class Amphibia; order Anura; family Dendrobatidae; genus Phyllobates; species Phyllobates terribilis. The sequence continues at coordinate 6,469,257 of NW_027362800.1, read as the reverse complement.
TGGTTCAACTTCAGCAACTGTGCATTGCATTGCCATGTAATGTAATGTAATGCAATGCTATCTATCTAGCTCTCCCTCTATACTTCCTTTTGGATAAACAGACATATTAGGCAAGCATTTTGGAGCTTTCACCTAAATAACTACAGGTGGTGAGATAAGCTGCACAATATAATTGACCTTTCAGTATATTGTTGCACACACACCATCTATTTAGCAAATGCCCTTGTTATCAACAGCAGCCTTTTAAACTCACCTGAGCTAACAGGTATGTGAGCTGGTTACTCTGCTGCGCTTAAAATTTCTTTTTTGGTTTGCTACAATGCCTTTTCTGAAACGTTGTCTCCCTCTGCTGGAACACTGACTTCTTTCATTTAATGCCTGCAGACTATAAAAGAGAAACCAACCCAAAAAGTTTGGTTGATTAGTCTGTGGCATTCTTTTAAACTGTTGCTTATGGCGGTCTCTGTGAGCTTCTCAGTGACATTCAGCCATCCAGGTATCCCGCCTGCAGTAGACGGAATGTGGCAATGGAACGCTGGCTGCGCGTGTCATAATAGGCTCTGAGCCTTTATATACCTGCGCACAGCAGCAGCCACCTTCAGTCTGCTGCTGGACAGCCAGCAGCAGCAGCAGCAGGAGAGGTAATTAATCAGCAACCCTCCTGCTAAGGGTAGACAGCTGCTCGTTCCACCCCCCCCCCCCCCGCCTTAATTGGTTCTCCTCCCTTCCAACGGTGTTGAGGCGGGTGGGAACAGCCGGGGGTTGAGGGTACTGTGCTAAAAGAGGTGGAGTTATGCAGATCTAAAACGCGTGGATTGCAGCAGCAGCAAGCCGAAAAGTGCAGGCATGTGAGGGATCTAGAGGTTGACAGCATGTCTTCTTAACGGGAGTCCAGGTGGCCATCTCCACAAATGGACTTTTCAGAATCCTTGGGTGGCACCGTAGTCGGAAACCAATTCTGGTTATCGCTTCTCGGCCTTTTGGCTAAGATCAAGTGTAGTATCTGTTCTTATCAGTTTAATATCTGATACGTCCCCTATCTGGGGACCATATATTAAATGGATTTTTAGAACAGGGAGATGGAAAAAGAGCTTGCTCTGTCCACTCCACGCATTGACCTGGTATTGCAGTATCTCCAGGACTGGTGCACCCCTTCTTTAATGCAGTTTCTAAAATCAGAAAGAATTGAATTCAATGCTTTTTGTTCATTTTGCTTGTTTGTCGGATTTTGGGATGGACTCTTTGGCTTTGCTTTTCTTCTCCTCATTGGATTTTTCATGTTAAAAGTTGCAGAAGCCAGATGACAAGCTCATTTTGGTTCAACTTCAGCAACTGTGCATTGCATTGCCATGTAATGTAATGTAATGCAATGCTATCTATCTAGCTCTCCCTCTATACTTCCTTTTGGATAAACAGACATATTAGGCAAGCATTTTGGAGCTTTCACCTAAATAACTACAGGTGGTGAGATAAGCTGCACAATATAATTGACCTTTCAGTATATTGTTGCACACACACCATCTATTTAGCAAATGCCCTTGTTATCAACAGCAGCCTTTTAAACTCACCTGAGCTAACAGGTATGTGAGCTGGTTACTCTGCTGCGCTTAAAATTTCTTTTTTGGTTTGCTACAATGCCTTTTCTGAAACGTTGTCTCCCTCTGCTGGAACACTGACTTCTTTCATTTAATGCCTGCAGACTATAAAAGAGAAACCAACCCAAAAAGTTTGGTTGATTAGTCTGTGGCATTCTTTTAAACTGTTGCTTATGGCGGTCTCTGTGAGCTTCTCAGTGACATTCAGCCATCCAGGTATCCCGCCTGCAGTAGACGGAATGTGGCAATGGAACGCTGGCTGCGCGTGTCATAATAGGCTCTGAGCCTTTATATACCTGCGCACAGCAGCAGCCACCTTCAGTCTGCTGCTGGACAGCCAGCAGCAGCAGCAGCAGGAGAGGTAATTAATCAGCAACCCTCCTCCTAAGGGTAGACAGCTGCTCGTTCCACCCCCCCCCCCCCCGCCTTAATTGGTTCTCCTCCCTTCCAACGGTGTTGAGGCGGGTGGGAACAGCCGGGGGTTGAGGGTACTGTGCTAAAAGAGGTGGAGTTATGCAGATCTAAAACGCGTGGATTGCAGCAGCAGCAAGCCGAAAAGTGCAGGCATGTGAGGGATCTAGAGGTTGACAGCATGTCTTCTTAACGGGAGTCCAGGTGGCCATCTCCACAAATGGACTTTTCAGAATCCTTGGGTGGCACCGTAGTCGGAAACCAATTCTGGTTATCGCTTCTCGGCCTTTTGGCTAAGATCAAGTGTAGTATCTGTTCTTATCAGTTTAATATCTGATACGTCCCCTATCTGGGGACCATATATTAAATGGATTTTTAGAACAGGGAGATGGAAAAAGAGCTTGCTCTGTCCACTCCACGCATTGACCTGGTATTGCAGTATCTCCAGGACCGGTGCACCCCTTCTTTAATGCAGTTTCTAAAATCAGAAAGAATTGAATTCAATGCTTTTTGTTCATTTTGCTTGTTTGTCGGATTTTGGGATGGACTCTTTGGCTTTGCTTTTCTTCTCCTCATTGGATTTTTCATGTTAAAAGTTGCAGAAGCCAGATGACAAGCTCATTTTGGTTCAACTTTAGCAACTGTGCATTGCATTGCCATGTAATGTAATGTAATGCAATGCTATCTATCTAGCTCTCCCTCTATACTTCCTTTTGGATAAACAGACATATTAGGCAAGCATTTTGGAGCTTTCACCTAAATAACTACAGGTGGTGAGATAAGCTGCACAATATAATTGACCTTTCAGTATATTGTTGCACACACACCATCTATTTAGCAAATGCCCTTGTTATCAACAGCAGCCTTTTAAACTCACCTGAGCTAACAGGTATGTGAGCTGGTTACTCTGCTGCGCTTAAAATTTCTTTTTTGGTTTGCTACAATGCCTTTTCTGAAACGTTGTCTCCCTCTGCTGGAACACTGACTTCTTTCATTTAATGCCTGCAGACTATAAAAGAGAAACCAACCCAAAAAGTTTGGTTGATTAGTCTGTGGCATTCTTTTAAACTGTTGCTTATGGCGGTCTCTGTGAGCTTCTCAGTGACATTCAGCCATCCAGGTATCCCGCCTGCAGTAGACGGAATGTGGCAATGGAACGCTGGCTGCGCGTGTCATAATAGGCTCTGAGCCTTTATATACCTGCGCACAGCAGCAGCCACCTTCAGTCTGCTGCTGGACAGCCAGCAGCAGCAGCAGCAGGAGAGGTAATTAATCAGCAACCCTCCTGCTAAGGGTAGACAGCTGCTCGTTCCACCCCCCCCCCCCGCCTTAATTGGTTCTCCTCCCTTCCAACGGTGTTGAGGCGGGTGGGAACAGCCGGGGGTTGAGGGTACTGTGCTAAAAGAGGTGGAGTTATGCAGATCTAAAACGCGTGGATTGCAGCAGCAGCAAGCCGAAAAGTGCAGGCATGTGAGGGATCTAGAGATTGACAGCATGTCTTCTTAACGGGAGTCCAGGTGGCCATCTCCACAAATGGACTTTTCAGAATCCTTGGGTGGCACCGTAGTCGGAAACCAATTCTGGTTATCGCTTCTCTGCCTTTTGGCTAAGATCAAGTGTAGTATCTGTTCTTATCAGTTTAATATCTGATACGTCCCCTATCTGGGGACCATATATTAAATGGATTTTTAGAACAGGGAGATGGAAAAAGAGCTTGCTCTGTCCACTCCACGCATTGACCTGGTATTGCAGTATCTAAAGGACCGGTGCACCCCTTCTTTAATGCAGTTTCTAAAATCAGAAAGAATTGAATTCAATGCTTTTTGTTCATTTTGCTTGTTTGTCGGATTTTGGGATGGACTCTTTGGCTTTGCTTTTCTTCTCCTCATTGGATTTTTCATGTTAAAAGTTGCAGAAGCCAGATGACAAGCTCATTTTGGTTCAACTTCAGCAACTGTGCATTGCATTGCCATGTAATGTAATGTAATGCAATGCTATCTATCTAGCTCTCCCTCTATACTTCCTTTTGGATAAACAGACATATTAGGCAAGCATTTTGGAGCTTTCACCTAAATAACTACAGATGGTGAGATAAGCTGCACAATATAATTGACCTTTCAGTATATTGTTGCACACACACCATCTATTTAGCAAATGCCCTTGTTATCAACAGCAGCCTTTTAAACTCACCTGAGCTAACAGGTATGTGAGCTGGTTACTCTGCTGCGCTTAAAATTTCTTTTTTGGTTTGCTACAATGCCTTTTCTGAAACGTTGTCTCCCTCTGCTGGAACACTGACTTCTTTCATTTAATGCCTGCAGACTATAAAAGAGAAACCAACCCAAAAAGTTTGGTTGATTAGTCTGTGGCATTCTTTTAAACTGTTGCTTATGGCGGTCTCTGTGAGCTTCTCAGTGACATTCAGCCATCCAGGTATCCCGCCTGCAGTAGACGGAATGTGGCAATGGAACGCTGGCTGCGCGTGTCATAATAGGCTCTGAGCCTTTATATACCTGCGCACAGCAGCAGCCACCTTCAGTCTGCTGCTGGACAGCCAGCAGCAGCAGCAGCAGGAGAGGTAATTAATCAGCAACCCTCCTGCTAAGGGTAGACAGCTGCTCGTTCCACCCCCCCCCCCGCCTTAATTGGTTCTCCTCCCTTCCAACGGTGTTGAGGCGGGTGGGAACAGCCGGGGGTTGAGGGTACTGTGCTAAAAGAGGTGGAGTTATGCAGATCTAAAACGCGTGGATTGCAGCAGCAGCAAGCCGAAAAGTGCAGGCATGTGAGGGATCTAGAGGTTGACAGCATGTCTTCTTAACGGGAGTCCAGGTGGCCATCTCCACAAATGGACTTTTCAGAATCCTTGGGTGGCACCGTAGTCGGAAACCATTTCTGGTTATCGCTTCTCGGCCTTTTGGCTAAGATCAAGTGTAGTATCTGTTCTTATCAGTTTAATATCTGATACGTCCCCTATCTGGGGACCATATATTAAATGGATTTTTAGAACAGGGAGATGGAAAAAGAGCTTGCTCTGTCCACTCCACGCATTGACCTGGTATTGCAGTATCTCCAGGACCGGTGCACCCCTTCTTTAATGCAGTTTCTAAAATCAGAAAGAATTGAATTCAATGCTTTTTGTTCATTTTGCTTGTTTGTCGGATTTTGGGATGGACTCTTTGGCTTTGCTTTTCTTCTCCTCATTGGATTTTTCATGTTAAAAGTTGCAGAAGCCAGATGACAAGCTCATTTTGGTTCAACTTCAGCAACTGTGCATTGCATTGCCATGTAATGTAATGTAATGCAATGCTATCTATCTAGCTCTCCCTCTATACTTCCTTTTGGATAAACAGACATATTAGGCAAGCATTTTGGAGCTTTCACCTAAATAACTACAGGTGGTGAGATAAGCTGCACAATATAATTGACCTTTCAGTATATTGTTGCACACACACCATCTATTTAGCAAATGCCCTTGTTATCAACAGCAGCCTTTTAAACTCACCTGAGCTAACAGGTATGTGAGCTGGTTACTCTGCTGCGCTTAAAATTTCTTTTTTGGTTTGCTACAATGCCTTTTCTGAAACGTTGTCTCCCTCTGCTGGAACACTGACTTCTTTCATTTAATGCCTGCAGACTATAAAAGAGAAACCAACCCAAAAAGTTTGGTTGATTAGTCTGTGGCATTCTTTTAAACTGTTGCTTATGGCGGTCTCTGTGAGCTTCTCAGTGACATTCAGCCATCCAGGTATCCCGCCTGCAGTAGACGGAATGTGGCAATGGAACGCTGGCTGCGCGTGTCATAATAGGCTCTGAGCCTTTATATACCTGCGCACAGCAGCAGCCACCTTCAGTCTGCTGCTGGACAGCCAGCAGCAGCAGCAGCAGGAGAGGTAATTAATCAGCAACCCTCCTGCTAAGGGTAGACAGCTGCTCGTTCCACCCCCCCCCCCCCGCCTTAATTGGTTCTCCTCCCTTCCAACGGTGTTGAGGCGGGTGGGAACAGCTGGGGGTTGAGGGTACTGTGCTAAAAGAGGTGGAGTTATGCAGATCTAAAACGCGTGGATTGCAGCAGCAGCAAGCCGAAAAGTGCAGGCATGTGAGGGATCTAGAGGTTGACAGCATGTCTTCTTAACGGGAGTCCAGGTGGCCATCTCCACAAATGGACTTTTCAGAATCCTTGGGTGGCACCGTAGTCGGAAACCAATTCTGGTTATCGCTTCTCGGCCTTTTGGCTAAGATCAAGTGTAGTATCTGTTCTTATCAGTTTAATATCTGATACGTCCCCTATCTGGGGACCATATATTAAATGGATTTTTAGAACAGGGAGATGGAAAAAGAGCTTGCTCTGTCCACTCCACGCATTGACCTGGTATTGCAGTATCTCCAGGACCGGTGCACCCCTTCTTTAATGCAGTTTCTAAAATCAGAAAGAATTGAATTCAATGCTTTTTGTTCATTTTGCTTGTTTGTCGGATTTTGGGATGGACTCTTTGGCTTTGCTTTTCTTCTCCTCATTGGATTTTTCATGTTAAAAGTTGCAGAAGCCAGATGACAAGCTCATTTTGGTTCAACTTCAGCAACTGTGCATTGCATTGCCATGTAATGTAATGTAATGCAATGCTATCTATCTAGCTCTCCCTCTATACTTCCTTTTGGATAAACAGACATATTAGGCAAGCATTTTGGAGCTTTCACCTAAATAACTACAGGTGGTGAGATAAGCTGCACAATATAATTGACCTTTCAGTATATTGTTGCACACACACCATCTATTTAGCAAATGCCCTTGTTATCAACAGCAGCCTTTTAAACTCACCTGAGCTAACAGGTATGTGAGCTGGTTACTCTGCTGCGCTTAAAATTTCTTTTTTGGTTTGCTACAATGCCTTTTCTGAAACGTTGTCTCCCTCTGCTGGAACACTGACTTCTTTCATTTAATGCCTGCAGACTATAAAAGAGAAACCAACCCAAAAAGTTTGGTTGATTAGTCTGTGGCATTCTTTTAAACTGTTGCTTATGGCGGTCTCTGTGAGCTTCTCAGTGACATTCAGCCATCCAGGTATCCCGCCTGCAGTAGACGGAATGTGGCAATGGAACGCTGGCTGCGCGTGTCATAATAGGCTCTGAGCCTTTATATACCTGCGCACAGCAGCAGCCACCTTCAGTCTGCTGCTGGACAGCCAGCAGCAGCAGCAGCAGGAGAGGTAATTAATCAGCAACCCTCCTGCTAAGGGTAGACAGCTGCTCGTTCCACCCCCCCCCCACCTTAATTGGTTCTCCTCCCTTCCAACGGTGTTGAGGCGGGTGGGAACAGCCGGGGGTTGAGGGTACTGTGCTAAAAGAGGTGGAGTTATGCAGATCTAAAATGCGTGGATTGCAGCAGCAGCAAGCCGAAAAGTGCAGGCATGTGAGGGATCTAGAGGTTGACAGCATGTCTTCTTAACGGGAGTCCAGGTGGCCATCTCCACAAATGGACTTTTCAGAATCCTTGGGTGGCACCGTAGTCGGAAACCAATTCTGGTTATCGCTTCTCGGCCTTTTGGCTAAGATCAAGTGTAGTATCTGTTCTTATCAGTTTAATATCTGATACGTCCCCTATCTGGGGACCATATATTAAATGGATTTTTAGAACAGGGAGATGGAAAAAGAGCTTGCTCTGTCCACTCCACGCATTGACCTGGTATTGCAGTATCTCCAGGACCGGTGCACCCCTTCTTTAATGCAGTTTCTAAAATCAGAAAGAATTGAATTCAATGCTTTTTGTTCATTTTGCTTGTTTGTCGGATTTTGGGATGGACTCTTTGGCTTTGCTTTTCTTCTCCTCATTGGATTTTTCATGTTAAAAGTTGCAGAAGCCAGATGACAAGCTCATTTTGGTTCAACTTCAGCAACTGTGCATTGCATTGCCATGTAATGTAATGTAATGCAATGCTATCTATCTAGCTCTCCCTCTATACTTCCTTTTGGATAAACAGACATATTAGGCAAGCATTTTGGAGCTTTCACCTAAATAACTACAGGTGGTGAGATAAGCTGCACAATATAATTGACCTTTCAGTATATTGTTGCACACACACCATCTATTTAGCAAATGCCCTTGTTATCAACAGCAGCCTTTTAAACTCACCTGAGCTAACAGGTATGTGAGCTGGTTACTCTGCTGCGCTTAAAATTTCTTTTTTGGTTTGCTACAATGCCTTTTCTGAAACGTTGTCTCCCTCTGCTGGAACACTGACTTCTTTCATTTAATGCCTGCAGACTATAAAAGAGAAACCAACCCAAAAAGTTTGGTTGATTAGTCTGTGGCATTCTTTTAAACTGTTGCTTATGGCGGTCTCTGTGAGCTTCTCAGTGACATTCAGCCATCCAGGTATCCCGCCTGCAGTAGACGGAATGTGGCAATGGAACGCTGGCTGCGCGTGTCATAATAGGCTCTGAGCCTTTATATACCTGCGCACAGCAGCAGCCACCTTCAGTCTGCTGCTGGACAGCCAGCAGCAGCAGCAGCAGGAGAGGTAATTAATCAGCAACCCTCCTGCTAAGGGTAGACAGCTGCTCGTTCCACCCCCCCCCCCGCCTTAATTGGTTCTCCTCCCTTCCAACGGTGTTGAGGCGGGTGGGAACAGCCGGGGGTTGAGGGTACTGTGCTAAAAGAGGTGGAGTTATGCAGATCTAAAACGCGTGGATTGCAGCAGCAGCAAGCCGAAAAGTGCAGGCATGTGAGGGATCTAGAGGTTGACAGCATGTCTTCTTAACGGGAGTCCAGGTGGCCATCTCCACAAATGGACTTTTCAGAATCCTTGGGTGGCACCGTAGTCGGAAACCAATTCTGGTTATCGCTTCTCGGCCTTTTGGCTAAGATCAAGTGTAGTATCTGTTCTTATCAGTTTAATATCTGATACGTCCCCTATCTGGGGACCATATATTAAATGGATTTTTAGAACAGGGAGATGGAAAAAGAGCTTGCTCTGTCCACTCCACGCATTGACCTGGTATTGCAGTATCTCCAGGACCGGTGCACCCCTTCTTTAATGCAGTTTCTAAAATCAGAAAGAATTGAATTCAATGCTTTTTGTTCATTTTGCTTGTTTGTCGGATTTTGGGATGGACTCTTTGGCTTTGCTTTTCTTCTCCTCATTGGATTTTTCATGTTAAAAGTTGCAGAAGCCAGATGACAAGCTCATTTTGGTTCAACTTCAGCAACTGTGCATTGCATTGCCATGTAATGTAATGTAATGCAATGCTATCTATCTAGCTCTCCCTCTATACTTCCTTTTGGATAAACAGACATATTAGGCAAGCATTTTGGAGCTTTCACCTAAATAACTACAGGTGGTGAGATAAGCTGCACAATATAATTGACCTTTCAGTATATTGTTGCACACACACCATCTATTTAGCAAATGCCCTTGTTATCAACAGCAGCCTTTTAAACTCACCTGAGCTAACAGGTATGTGAGCTGGTTACTCTGCTGCGCTTAAAATTTCTTTTTTGGTTTGCTACAATGCCTTTTCTGAAACGTTGTCTCCCTCTGCTGGAACACTGACTTCTTTCATTTAATGCCTGCAGACTATAAAAGAGAAACCAACCCAAAAAGTTTGGTTGATTAGTCTGTGGCATTCTTTTAAACTGTTGCTTATGGCGGTCTCTGTGAGCTTCTCAGTGACATTCAGCCATCCAGGTATCCCGCCTGCAGTAGACGGAATGTGGCAATGGAACGCTGGCTGCGCGTGTCATAATAGGCTCTGAGCCTTTATATACCTGCGCACAGCAGCAGCCACCTTCAGTCTGCTGCTGGACAGCCAGCAGCAGCAGCAGCAGGAGAGGTAATTAATCAGCAACCCTCCTGCTAAGGGTAGACAGCTGCTCGTTCCACCCCCCCCCCACCTTAATTGGTTCTCCTCCCTTCCAACGGTGTTGAGGCGGGTGGGAACAGCCGGGGGTTGAGGGTACTGTGCTAAAAGAGGTGGAGTTATGCAGATCTAAAATGCGTGGATTGCAGCAGCAGCAAGCCGAAAAGTGCAGGCATGTGAGGGATCTAGAGGTTGACAGCATGTCTTCTTAACGGGAGTCCAGGTGGCCATCTCCACAAATGGACTTTTCAGAATCCTTGGGTGGCACCGTAGTCGGAAACCAATTCTGGTTATCGCTTCTCGGCCTTTTGGCTAAGATCAAGTGTAGTATCTGTTCTTATCAGTTTAATATCTGATACGTCCCCTATCTGGGGACCATATATTAAATGGATTTTTAGAACAGGGAGATGGAAAAAGAGCTTGCTCTGTCCACTCCACGCATTGACCTGGTATTGCAGTATCTCCAGGACCGGTGCACCCCTTCTTTAATGCAGTTTCTAAAATCAGAAAGAATTGAATTCAATGCTTTTTGTTCATTTTGCTTGTTTGTCGGATTTTGGGATGGACTCTTTGGCTTTGCTTTTCTTCTCCTCATTGGATTTTTCATGTTAAAAGTTGCAGAAGCCAGATGACAAGCTCATTTTGGTTCAACTTCAGCAACTGTGCATTGCATTGCCATGTAATGTAATGTAATGCAATGCTATCTATCTAGCTCTCCCTCTATACTTCCTTTTGGATAAACAGACATATTAGGCAAGCATTTTGGAGCTTTCACCTAAATAACTACAGGTGGTGAGATAAGCTGCACAATATAATTGACCTTTCAGTATATTGTTGCACACACACCATCTATTTAGCAAATGCCCTTGTTATCAACAGCAGCCTTTTAAACTCACCTGAGCTAACAGGTATGTGAGCTGGTTACTCTGCTGCGCTTAAAATTTCTTTTTTGGTTTGCTACAATGCCTTTTCTGAAACGTTGTCTCCCTCTGCTGGAACACTGACTTCTTTCATTTAATGCCTGCAGACTATAAAAGAGAAACCAACCCAAAAAGTTTGGTTGATTAGTCTGTGGCATTCTTTTAAACTGTTGCTTATGGCGGTCTCTGTGAGCTTCTCAGTGACATTCAGCCATCCAGGTATCCCGCCTGCAGTAGACGGAATGTGGCAATGGAACGCTGGCTGCGCGTGTCATAATAGGCTCTGAGCCTTTATATACCTGCGCACAGCAGCAGCCACCTTCAGTCTGCTGCTGGACAGCCAGCAGCAGCAGCAGCAGGAGAGGTAATTAATCAGCAACCCTCCTGCTAAGGGTAGACAGCTGCTCGTTCCACCCCCCCCCCCGCCTTAATTGGTTCTCCTCCCTTCCAACGGTGTTGAGGCGGGTGGGAACAGCCGGGGGTTGAGGGTACTGTGCTAAAAGAGGTGGAGTTATGCAGATCTAAAACGCGTGGATTGCAGCAGCAGCAAGCCGAAAAGTGCAGGCATGTGAGGGATCTAGAGGTTGACAGCATGTCTTCTTAACGGGAGTCCAGGTGGCCATCTCCACAAATGGACTTTTCAGAATCCTTGGGTGGCACCGTAGTCGGAAACCAATTCTGGTTATCGCTTCTCGGCCTTTTGGCTAAGATCAAGTGTAGTATCTGTTCTTATCAGTTTAATATCTGATACGTCCCCTATCTGGGGACCATATATTAAATGGATTTTTAGAACAGGGAGATGGAAAAAGAGCTTGCTCTGTCCACTCCACGCATTGACCTGGTATTGCAGTATCTCCAGGACCGGTGCACCCCTTCTTTAATGCAGTTTCTAAAATCAGAAAGAATTGAATTCAATGCTTTTTGTTCATTTTGCTTGTTTGTCGGATTTTGGGATGGACTCTTTGGCTTTGCTTTTCTTCTCCTCATTGGATTTTTCATGTTAAAAGTTGCAGAAGCCAGATGACAAGCTCATTTTGGTTCAACTTCAGCAACTGTGCATTGCATTGCCATGTAATGTAATGTAATGCAATGCTATCTATCTAGCTCTCCCTCTATACTTCCTTTTGGATAAACAGACATATTAGGCAAGCATTTTGGAGCTTTCACCTAAATAACTACAGGTGGTGAGATAAGCTGCACAATATAATTGACCTTTCAGTATATTGTTGCACACACACCATCTATTTAGCAAATGCCCTTGTTATCAACAGCAGCCTTTTAAACTCACCTGAGCTAACAGGTATGTGAGCTGGTTACTCTGCTGCGCTTAAAATTTCTTTTTTGGTTTGCTACAATGCCTTTTCTGAAACGTTGTCTCCCTCTGCTGGAACACTGACTTCTTTCATTTAATGCCTGCAGACTATAAAAGAGAAACCAACCCAAAAAGTTTGGTTGATTAGTCTGTGGCATTCTTTTAAACTGTTGCTTATGGCGGTCTCTGTGAGCTTCTCAGTGACATTCAGCCATCCAGGTATCCCGCCTGCAGTAGACGGAATGTGGCAATGGAACGCTGGCTGCGCGTGTCATAATAGGCTCTGAGCCTTTATATACCTGCGCACAGCAGCAGCCACCTTCAGTCTGCTGCTGGACAGCCAGCAGCAGCAGCAGCAGGAGAGGTAATTAATCAGCAACCCTCCTGCTAAGGGTAGACAGCTGCTCGTTCCACACCCCCCCCCGCCTTAATTGGTTCTCCTCCCTTCCAATGGTGTTGAGGCGGGTGGGAACAGCCGGGGGTTGAGGGTACTGTGCTAAAAGAGGTGGAGTTATGCAGATCTAAAACGCGTGGATTGCAGCAGCAGCAAGCCGAAAAGTGCAGGCATGTGAGGGATCTAGAGGTTGACAGCATGTCTTCTTAACGGGAGTCCAGGTGGCCATCTCCACAAATGGACTTTTCAGAATCCTTGGGTGGCACCGTAGTCGGAAACCAATTCTGGTTATCGCTTCTCGGCCTTTTGGCTAAGATCAAGTGTAGTATCTGTTCTTATCAGTTTAATATCTGATACGTCCCCTATCTGGGGACCATATATTAAATGGATTTTTAGAACAGGGAGATGGAAAAAGAGCTTGCTCTGTCCACTCCACGCATTGACCTGGTATTGCAGTATCTCCAGGACCGGTGCACCCCTTCTTTAATGCAGTTTCTAAAATCAGAAAGAATTGAATTCAATGCTTTTTGTTCATTTTGCTTGTTTGTCGGATTTTGGGATGGACTCTTTGGCTTTGCTTTTCTTCTCCTCATTGGATTTTTCATGTTAAAAGTTGCAGAAGCCAGATGACAAGCTCATTTTGGTTCAACTTCAGCAACTGTGCATTGCATTGCCATGTAATGTAATGCAATGCTATCTATCTAGCTCTCCCTCTATACTTCCTTTTGGATAAACAGACATATTAGGCAAGCATTTTGGAGCTTTCACCTAAATAACTACAGGTGGTGAGATAAGCTGCACAATATAATTGACCTTTCAGTATATTGTTGCACACACACCATCTATTTAGCAAATGCCCTTGTTATCAACAGCAGCCTTTTAAACTCACCTGAGCTAACAGGTATGTGAGCTGGTTACTCTGCTGCGCTTAAAATTTCTTTTTTGGTTTGCTACAATGCCTTTTCTGAAACGTTGTCTCCCTCTGCTGGAACACTGACTTCTTTCATTTAATGCCTGCAGACTATAAAAGAGAAACCAACCCAAAAAGTTTGGTTGATTAGTCTGTGGCATTCTTTTAAACTGTTGCTTATGGCGGTCTCTGTGAGCTTCTCAGTGACATTCAGCCATCCAGGTATCCCGCCTGCAGTAGACGGAATGTGGCAATGGAACGCTGGCTGCGCGTGTCATAATAGGCTCTGAGCCTTTATATACCTGCGCACAGCAGCAGCCACTTTCAGTCTGCTGCTGGACAGCCAGCAGCAGCAGCAGCAGGAGAGGTAATTAATCAGCAACCCTCCTGCTAAGGGTAGACAGCTGCTCGTTCCACCCCCCCCCCCCCGCCTTAATTGGTTCTCCTCCCTTCCAACGGTGTTGAGGCGGGTGGGAACAGCCGGGGGTTGAGGGTACTGTGCTAAAAGAGGTGGAGTTATGCAGATCTAAAACGCGTGGATTGCAGCAGCAGCAAGCCGAAAAGTGCAGGCATGTGAGGGATCTAGAGGTTGACAGCATGTCTTCTTAACGGGAGTCCAGGTGGCCATCTCCACAAATGGACTTTTCAGAATCCTTGGGTGGCACCGTAGTCGGAAACCAATTCTGGTTATCGCTTCTCGGCCTTTTGGCTAAGATCAAGTGTAGTATCTGTTCTTATCAGTTTAATATCTGATACGTCCCCTATCTGGGGACCATATATTAAATGGATTTTTAGAACAGGGAGATGGAAAAAGAGCTTGCTCTGTCCACTCCACGCATTGACCTGGTATTGCAGTATCTCCAGGACCGGTGCACCCCTTCTTTAATGCAGTTTCTAAAATCAGAAAGAATTGAATTCAATGCTTTTTGTTCATTTTGCTTGTTTGTCGGATTTTGGGATGGACTCTTTGGCTTTGCTTTTCTTCTCCTCATTGGATTTTTCATGTTAAAAGTTGCAGAAGCCAGATGACAAGCTCATTTTGGTTCAACTTCAGCAACTGTGCATTGCATTGCCATGTAATGTAATGTAATGCAATGCTATCTATCTAGCTCTCCCTCTATACTTCCTTTTGGATAAACAGACATATTAGGCAAGCATTTTGGAGCTTTCACCTAAATAACTACAGGTGGTGAGATAAGCTGCACAATATAATTGACCTTTCAGTATATTGTTGCACACACACCATCTATTTAGCAAATGCCCTTGTTATCAACAGCAGCCTTTTAAACTCACCTGAGCTAACAGGTATGTGAGCTGGTTACTCTGCTGCGCTTAAAATTTCTTTTTTGGTTTGCTACAATGCCTTTTCTGAAACGTTGTCTCCCTCTGCTGGAACACTGACTTCTTTCATTTAATGCCTGCAGACTATAAAAGAGAAACCAACCCAAAAAGTTTGGTTGATTAGTCTGTGGCATTCTTTTAAACTGTTGCTTATGGCGGTCTCTGTGAGCTTCTCAGTGACATTCAGCCATCCAGGTATCCCGCCTGCAGTAGACGGAATGTGGCAATGGAACGCTGGCTGCGCGTGTCATAATAGGCTCTGAGCCTTTATATACCTGCGCACAGCAGCAGCCACCTTCAGTCTGCTGCTGGACAGCCAGCAGCAGCAGCAGCAGGAGAGGTAATTAATCAGCAACCCTCCTGCTAAGGGTAGACAGCTGCTCGTTCCCCCCCCCCCCCCCCCGCCTTAATTGGTTCTCCTCCCTTCCAACGGTGTTGAGGCGGGTGGGAACAGCCGGGGGTTGAGGGTACTGTGCTAAAAGAGGTGGAGTTATGCAGATCTAAAACGCGTGGATTGCAGCAGCAGCAAGCCGAAAAGTGCAGGCATGTGAGGGATCTAGAGGTTGACAGCATGTCTTCTTAACGGGAGTCCAGGTGGCCATCTCCACAAATGGACTTTTCAGAATCCTTGGGTTGCACCGTAGTCGGAAACCAATTCTGGTTATCGCTTCTCGGCCTTTTGGCTAAGATCAAGTGTAGTATCTGTTCTTATCAGTTTAATATCTGATACGTCCCCTATCTGGGGACCATATATTAAATGGATTTTTAGAACATCGAGATGGAAAAAGAGCTTGCTCTGTCCACTCCACGCATTGACCTGGTATTGCAGTATCTCCAGGACCGGTGCACCCCTTCTTTAATGCAGTTTCTAAAATCAGAAAGAATTGAATTCAATGCTTTTTGTTCATTTTGCTTGTTTGTCGGATTTTGGGATGGACTCTTTGGCTTTGCTTTTCTTCTCCTCATTGGATTTTTCATGTTAAAAGTTGCAGAAGCCAGATGACAAGCTCATTTTGGTTCAACTTCAGCAACTGTGCATTGCATTGCCATGTAATGTAATGTAATGCAATGCTATCTATCTAGCTCTCCCTCTATACTTCCTTTTGGATAAACAGACATATTAGGCAAGCATTTTGGAGCTTTCACCTAAATAACTACAGGTGGTGAGATAAGCTGCACAATATAATTGACCTTTCAGTATATTGTTGCACACACACCATCTATTTAGCAAATGCCCTTGTTATCAACAGCAGCCTTTTAAACTCACCTGAGCTAACAGGTATGTGAGCTGGTTACTCTGCTGCGCTTAAAATTTCTTTTTTGGTTTGCTACAATGCCTTTTCTGAAACGTTGTCTCCCTCTGCTGGAACACTGACTTCTTTCATTTAATGCCTGCAGACTATAAAAGAGAAACCAACCCAAAAAGTTTGGTTGATTAGTCTGTGGCATTCTTTTAAACTGTTGCTTATGGCGGTCTCTGTGAGCTTCTCAGTGACATTCAGCCATCCAGGTATCCCGCCTGCAGTAGACGGAATGTGGCAATGGAACGCTGGCTGCGCGTGTCATAATAGGCTCTGAGCCTTTATATACCTGCGCACAGCAGCAGCCACCTTCAGTCTGCTGCTGGACAGCCAGCAGCAGCAGCAGCAGGAGAGGTAATTAATCAGCAACCCTCCTGCTAAGGGTAGACAGCTGCTCGTTCCACCCCCCCCCCCCGCCTTAATTGGTTCTCCTCCCTTCCAACGGTGTTGAGGCGGGTGGGAACAGCCGGGGGTTGAGGGTACTGTGCTAAAAGAGGTGGAGTTATGCAGATCTAAAACGCGTGGATTGCAGCAGCAGCAAGCCGAAAAGTGCAGGCATGTGAGGGATCTAGAGGTTGACAGCATGTCTTCTTAACGGGAGTCCAGGTGGCCATCTCCACAAATGGACTTTTCAGAATCCTTGGGTGGCACCGTAGTCGGAAACCAATTCTGGTTATCGCTTCTCGGCCTTTTGGCTAAGATCAAGTGTAGTATCTGTTCTTATCAGTTTAATATCTGATACGTCCCCTATCTGGGGACCATATATTAAATGGATTTTTAGAACAGGGAGATGGAAAAAGAGCTTGCTCTGTCCACTCCACGCATTGACCTGGTATTGCAGTATCTCCAGGACCGGTGCACCCCTTCTTTAATACAGTTTCTAAAATCAGAAAGAATTGAATTCAATGCTTTTTGTTCATTTTGCTTGTTTGTCGGATTTTGGGATGGACTCTTTGGCTTTGCTTTTCTTCTCCTCATTGGATTTTTCATGTTAAAAGTTGCAGAAGCCAGATGACAAGCTCATTTTGGTTCAACTTCAGCAACTGTGCATTGCATTGCCATGTAATGTAATGTAATGCAATGCTATCTATCTAGCTCTCCCTCTATACTTCCTTTTGGATAAACAGACATATTAGGCAAGCATTTTGGAGCTTTCACCTAAATAACTACAGGTGGTGAGATAAGCTGCACAATATAATTGACCTTTCAGTATATTGTTGCACACACACCATCTATTTAGCAAATGCCCTTGTTATCAACAGCAGCCTTTTAAACTCACCTGAGCTAACAGGTATGTGAGCTGGTTACTCTGCTGCGCTTAAAATTTCTTTTTTGGTTTGCTACAATGCCTTTTCTGAAACGTTGTCTCCCTCTGCTGGAACACTGACTTCTTTCATTTAATGCCTGCAGACTATAAAAGAGAAACCAACCCAAAAAGTTTGGTTGATTAGTCTGTGGCATTCTTTTAAACTGTTGCTTATGGCGGTCTCTGTGAGCTTCTCAGTGACATTCAGCCATCCAGGTATCCCGCCTGCAGTAGACGGAATGTGGCAATGGAACGCTGGCTACGCGTGTCATAATAGGCTCTGAGCCTTTATATACCTGCGCACAGCAGCAGCCACCTTCAGTCTGCTGCTGGACAGCCAGCAGCAGCAGCAGCAGGAGAGGTAATTAATCAGCAACCCTCCTGCTAAGGGTAGACAGCTGCTCGTTCCACCCCCCCCCCCCGCCTTAATTGGTTCTCCTCCCTTCCAACGGTGTTGAGGCGGGTGGGAACAGCCGGGGGTTGAGGGTACTGTACTAAAAGAGGTGGAGTTATGCAGATCTAAAACGCGTGGATTGCAGCAGCAGCAAGCCGAAAAGTGCAGGCATGTGAGGGATCTAGAGGTTGACAGCATGTCTTCTTAACGGGAGTCCAGGTGGCCATCTCCACAAATGGACTTTTCAGAATCCTTGGGTGGCACCGTAGTCGGAAACCAATTCTGGTTATCGCTTCTCGGCCTTTTGGCTAAGATCAAGTGTAGTATCTGTTCTTATCAGTTTAATATCTGATACGTCCCCTATCTGGGGACCATATATTAAATGGATTTTTAGAACAGGGAGATGGAAAAAGAGCTTGCTCTGTCCACTCCATGCATTGACCTGGTATTGCAGTATCTCCAGGACCGGTGCACCCCTTCTTTAATGCAGTTTCTAAAATCAGAAAGAATTGAATTCAATGCTTTTTGTTCATTTTGCTTGTTTGTCGGATTTTGGGATGGACTCTTTGGCTTTGCTTTTCTTCTCCTCATTGGATTTTTCATGTTAAAAGTTGCAGAAGCCAGATGACAAGCTCATTTTGGTTCAACTTCAGCAACTGTGCATTGCATTGCCATGTAATGTAATGTAATGCAATGCTATCTATCTAGCTCTCCCTCTATACTTCCTTTTGGATAAACAGACATATTAGGCAAGCATTTTGGAGCTTTCACCTAAATAACTACAGGTGGTGAGATAAGCTGCACAATATAATTGACCTTTCAGTATATTGTTGCACACACACCATCTATTTAGCAAATGCCCTTGTTATCAACAGCAGCCTTTTAAACTCACCTGAGCTAACAGGTATGTGAGCTGGTTACTCTGCTGCGCTTAAAATTTCTTTTTTGGTTTGCTACAATGCCTTTTCTGAAACGTTGTCTCCCTCTGCTGGAACACTGACTTCTTTCATTTAATGCCTGCAGACTATAAAAGAGAAACCAACCCAAAAAGTTTGGTTGATTAGTCTGTGGCATTCTTTTAAACTGTTGCTTATGGCGGTCTCTGTGAGCTTCTCAGTGACATTCAGCCATCCAGGTATCCCGCCTGCAGTAGACGGAATGTGGCAATGGAACGCTGGCTGCGCGTGTCATAATAGGCTCTGAGCCTTTATATACCTGCGCACAGCAGCAGCCACCTTCAGTCTGCTGCTGGACAGCCAGCAGCAGCAGCAGCAGGAGAGGTAATTAATCAGCAACCCTCCTGCTAAGGGTAGACAGCTGCTCGTTCCACCCCCCCCCCCCGCCTTAATTGGTTCTCCTCCCTTCCAACGGTGTTGAGGCGGGTGGGAACAGCCGGGGGTTGAGGGTACTGTACTAAAAGAGGTGGAGTTATGCAGATCTAAAACGCGTGGATTGCAGCAGCAGCAAGCCGAAAAGTGCAGGCATGTGAGGGATCTAGAGGTTGACAGCATGTCTTCTTAACGGGAGTCCAGGTGGCCATCTCCACAAATGGACTTTTCAGAATCCTTGAGTGGCACCGTAGTCGGAAACCAATTCTGGTTATCGCTTCTCGGCCTTTTGGCTAAGATCAAGTGTAGTATCTGTTCTTATCAGTTTAATATCTGATACGTCCCCTATCTGGGGACCATATATTAAATGGATTTTTAGAACAGGGAGATGGAAAAAGAGCTTGCTCTGTCCACTCCACGCATTGACCTGGTATTGCAGTATCTCCAGGACCGGTGCACCCCTTCTTTAATGCAGTTTCTAAAATCAGAAAGAATTGAATTCAATGCTTTTTGTTCATTTTGCTTGTTTGTCGGATTTTGGGATGGACTCTTTGGCTTTGCTTTTCTTCTCCTCATTGGATTTTTCATGTTAAAAGTTGCAGAAGCCAGATGACAAGCTCATTTTGGTTCAACTTCAGCAACTGTGCATTGCATTGCCATGTAATGTAATGTAATGCAATGCTATCTATCTAGCTCTCCCTCTATACTTCCTTTTGGATAAACAGACATATTAGGCAAGCATTTTGGAGCTTTCACCTAAATAACTACAGGTGGTGAGATAAGCTGCACAATATAATTGACCTTTCAGTATATTGTTGCACACACACCATCTATTTAGCAAATGCCCTTGTTATCAACAGCAGCCTTTTAAACTCACCTGAGCTAACAGGTATGTGAGCTGGTTACTCTGCTGCGCTTAAAATTTCTTTTTTGGTTTGCTACAATGCCTTTTCTGAAACGTTGTCTCCCTCTGCTGGAACACTGACTTCTTTCATTTAATGCCTGCAGACTATAAAAGAGAAACCAACCCAAAAAGTTTGGTTGATTTGTCTGTGGCATTCTTTTAAACTGTTGCTTATGGCGGTCTCTGTGAGCTTCTCAGTGACATTCAGCCATCCAGGTATCCCGCCTGCAGTAGACGGAATGTGGCAATGGAACGCTGGCTGCGCGTGTCATAATAGGCTCTGAGCCTTTATATACCTGCGCACAGCAGCAGCCACCTTCAGTCTGCTGCTGGACAGCCAGCAGCAGCAGCAGGAGAGGTAATTAATCAGCAACCCTCCTGCTAAGGGTAGACAGCTGCTCGTTCCACACCCCCCCCCCCCGCCTTAATTGGTTCTCCTCCCTTCCAACGGTGTTGAGGCGGGTGGGAACAGCCGGGGGTTGAGGGTACTGTGCTAAAAGAGGTGGAGTTATGCAGATCTAAAACGCGTGGATTGCAGCAGCAGCAAGCCGAAAAGTGCAGGCATGTGAGGGATCTAGAGGTTGACAGCATGTCTTCTTAACGGGAGTCCAGGTGGCCATCTCCACAAATGGACTTTTCAGAATCCTTGGGTGGCACCGTAGTCGGAAACCAATTCTGGTTATCGCTTCTCGGCCTTTTTACTAAGATCAAGTGTAGTATCTGTTCTTATCAGTTTAATATCTGATACGTCCCCTATCTGGGGACCATATATTAAATGGATTTTTAGAACAGGGAGATGGAAAAAGAGCTTGCTCTGTCCACTCCACGCATTGACCTGGTATTGCAGTATCTCCAGGACCGGTGCACCCCTTCTTTAATGCAGTTTCTAAAATCAGAAAGAATTGAATTCAATGCTTTTTGTTCATTTTGCTTGTTTGTCGGATTTTGGGATGGACTCTTTGGCTTTGCTTTTCTTCTCCTCATTGGATTTTTCATGTTAAAAGTTGCAGAAGCCAGATGACAAGCTCATTTTGGTTCAACTTCAGCAACTGTGCATTGCATTGCCATGTAATGTAATGTAATGCAATGCTATCTATCTAGCTCTCCCTCTATACTTCCTTTTGGATAAACAGACATATTAGGCAAGCATTTTGGAGCTTTCACCTAAATAACTACAGGTGGTGAGATAAGCTGCACAATATAATTGACCTTTCAGTATATTGTTGCACACACACCATCTATTTAGCAAATGCCCTTGTTATCAACAGCAGCCTTATAAACTCACCTGAGCTAACAGGTATGTGAGCTGGTTACTCTGCTGCGCTTAAAATTTCTTTTTTGGTTTGCTACAATGCCTTTTCTGAAACGTTGTCTCCCTCTGCTGGAACACTGACTTCTTTCATTTAATGCCTGCAGACTATAAAAGAGAAACCAACCCAAAAAGTTTGGTTGATTAGTCTGTGGCATTCTTTTAAACTGTTGCTTATGGCGGTCTCTGTGAGCTTCTCAGTGACATTCAGCCATCCAGGTATCCCGCCTGCAGTAGACGGAATGTGGCAATGGAACGCTGGCTGCGCGTGTCATAATAGGCTCTGAGCCTTTATATACCTGCGCACAGCAGCAGCCACCTTCAGTCTGCTGCTGGACAGCCAGCAGCAGCAGGAGAGGTAATTAATCAGCAACCCTCCTGCTAAGGGTAGACAGCTGCTCGTTCCACCCCCCCCCCCGCCTTAATTGGTTCTCCTCCCTTCCAACGGTGTTGAGGCGGGTGGGAACAGCCGGGGGTTGAGGGTACTGTGCTAAAAGAGGTGGAGTTATGCAGATCTAAAACGCGTGGATTGCAGCAGCAGCAAGCCGAAAAGTGCAGGCATGTGAGGGATCTAGAGGTTGACAGCATGTCTTCTTAACGGGAGTCCAGGTGGCCATCTCCACAAATGGACTTTTCAGAATCCTTGGGTGGCACCGTAGTCGGAAACCAATTCTGGTTATCGCTTCTCGGCCTTTTGGCTAAGATCAAGTGTAGTATCTGTTCTTATCAGTTTAATATCTGATACGTCCCCTATCTGGGGACCATATATTAAATGGATTTTTAGAACAGGGAGATGGAAAAAGAGCTTGCTCTGTCCACTCCACGCATTGACCTGGTATTGCAGTATCTCCAGGACCGGTGCACCCCTTCTTTAATGCAGTTTCTAAAATCAGAAAGAATTGAATTCAATGCTTTTTGTTCATTTTGCTTGTTTGTCGGATTTTGGGATGGACTCTTTGGCTTTGCTTTTCTTCTCCTCATTGGATTTTTCATGTTAAAAGTTGCAGAAGCCAGATGACAAGCTCATTTTGGTTCAACTTCAGCAACTGTGCATTGCATTGCCATGTAATGTAATGTAATGCAATGCTATCTATCTAGCTCTCCCTCTATACTTCCTTTTGGATAAACAGACATATTAGGCAAGCATTTTGGAGCTTTCACCTAAATAACTACAGGTGGTGAGATAAGCTGCACAATATAATTGACCTTTCAGTATATTGTTGCACACACACCATCTATTTAGCAAATGCCCTTGTTATCAACAGCAGCCTTTTAAACTCACCTGAGCTAACAGGTATGTGAGCTGGTTACTCTGCTGCGCTTAAAATTTCTTTTTTGGTTTGCTACAATGCCTTTTCTGAAACGTTGTCTCCCTCTGCTGGAACACTGACTTCTTTCATTTAATGCCTGCAGACTATAAAAGAGAAACCAACCCAAAAAGTTTGGTTGATTAGTCTGTGGCATTCTTTTAAACTGTTGCTTATGGCGGTCTCTGTGAGCTTCTCAGTGACATTCAGCCATCCAGGTATCCCGCCTGCAGTAGACGGAATGTGGCAATGGAACGCTGGCTGCGCGTGTCATAATAGGCTCTGAGCCTTTATATACCTGCGCACAGCAGCAGCCACCTTCAGTCTGCTGCTGGACAGCCAGCAGCAGCAGCAGCAGGAGAGGTAATTAATCAGCAACCCTCCTGCTAAGGGTAGACAGCTGCTCGTTCCACCCCCCCCCCCGCCTTAATTGGTTCTCCTCCCTTCCAACGGTGTTGAGGCGGGTGGGAACAGCCGGGGGTTGAGGGTACTGTGCTAAAAGAGGTGGAGTTATGCAGATCTAAAACGCGTGGATTGCAGCAGCAGCAAGCCGAAAAGTGCAGGCATGTGAGGGATCTAGAGGTTGACAGCATGTCTTCTTAACGGGAGTCCAGGTGGCCATCTCCACAAATGGACTTTTCAGAATCCTTGGGTGGCACCGTAGTCGGAAACCAATTCTGGTTATCGCTTCTCGGCCTTTTGGCTAAGATCAAGTGTAGTATCTGTTCTTATCAGTTTAATATCTGATACGTCCCCTATCTGGGGACCATATATTAAATGGATTTTTAGAACAGGGAGATGGAAAAAGAGCTTGCTCTGTCCACTCCACGCATTGACCTGGTATTGCAGTATCTCCAGGACCGGTGCACCCCTTCTTTAATGCAGTTTCTAAAATCAGAAAGAATTGAATTCAATGCTTTTTGTTCATTTTGCTTGTTTGTCGGATTTTGGGATGGACTCTTTGGCTTTGCTTTTCTTCTCCTCATTGGATTTTTCATGTTAAAAGTTGCAGAAGCCAGATGACAAGCTCATTTTGGTTCAACTTCAGCAACTGTGCATTGCATTGCCATGTAATGTAATGTAATGCAATGCTATCTATCTAGCTCTCCCTCTATACTTCCTTTTGGATAAACAGACATATTAGGCAAGCATTTTGGAGCTTTCACCTAAATAACTACAGGTGGTGAGATAAGCTGCACAATATAATTGACCTTTCAGTATATTGTTGCACACACACCATCTATTTAGCAAATGCCCTTGTTATCAACAGCAGCCTTTTAAACTCACCTGAGCTAACAGGTATGTGAGCTGGTTACTCTGCTGCGCTTAAAATTTCTTTTTTGGTTTGCTACAATGCCTTTTCTGAAACGTTGTCTCCCTCTGCTGGAACACTGACTTCTTTCATTTAATGCCTGCAGACTATAAAAGAGAAACCAACCCAAAAAGTTTGGTTGATTAGTCTGTGGCATTCTTTTAAACTGTTGCTTATGGCGGTCTCTGTGAGCTTCTCAGTGACATTCAGCCATCCAGGTATCCCGCCTGCAGTAGAAGGAATGTGGCAATGGAACGCTGGCTGCACGTGTCATAATAGGCTCTGAGCCTTTATATACCTGCGCACAGCAGCAGCCACCTTCAGTCTGCTGCTGGACAGCCAGCAGCAGCAGCAGCAGGAGAGGTAATTAATCAGCAACCCTCCTGCTAAGGGTAGACAGCTGCTCGTTCCACCCCCCCCCCGCCTTAATTGGTTCTCCTCCCTTCCAACGGTGTTGAGGCGGGTGGGAACAGCCGGGGGTTGAGGGTACTGTGCTAAAAGAGGTGGAGTTATGCAGATCTAAAACGCGTGGATTGCAGCAGCAGCAAGCCGAAAAGTGCAGGCATGTGAGGGATCTAGAGGTTGACAGCATGTCTTCTTAACGGGAGTCCAGGTGGCCATCTCCACAAATGGACTTTTCAGAATCCTTGGGTGGCACCGTAGTCGGAAACCAATTCTGGTTATCGCTTCTCGGCCTTTTGGCTAAGATCAAGTGTAGTATCTGTTCTTATCAGTTTAATATCTGATACGTCCCCTATCTGGGGACCATATATTAAATGGATTTTTAGAACAGGGAGATGGAAAAAGAGCTTGCTCTGTCCACTCCACGCATTGACCTGGTATTGCAGTATCTCCAGGACCGGTGCACCCCTTCTTTAATGCAGTTTCTAAAATCAGAAAGAATTGAATTCAATGCTTTTTGTTCATTTTGCTTGTTTGTCGGATTTTGGGATGGACTCTTTGGCTTTGCTTTTCTTCTCCTCATTGGATTTTTCATGTTAAAAGTTGCAGAAGCCAGATGACAAGCTCATTTTGGTTCAACTTCAGCAACTGTGCATTGCATTGCCATGTAATGTAATGTAATGCAATGCTATCTATCTAGCTCTCCCTCTATACTTCCTTTTGGATAAACAGACATATTAGGCAAGCATTTTGGAGCTTTCACCTAAATAACTACAGGTGGTGAGATAAGCTGCACAATATAATTGACCTTTCAGTATATTGTTGCACACACACCATCTATTTAGCAAATGCCCTTGTTATCAACAGCAGCCTTTTAAACTCACCTGAGCTAACAGGTATGTGAGCTGGTTACTCTGCTGCGCTTAAAATTTCTTTTTTGGTTTGCTACAATGCCTTTTCTGAAACGTTGTCTCCCTCTGCTGGAACACTGACTTCTTTCATTTAATGCCTGCAGACTATAAAAGAGAAACCAACCCAAAAAGTTTGGTTGATTAGTCTGTGGCATTCTTTTAAACTGTTGCTTATGGCGGTCTCTGTGAGCTTCTCAGTGACATTCAGCCATCCAGGTATCCCGCCTGCAGTAGACGGAATGTGGCAATGGAACGCTGGCTGCGCGTGTCATAATAGGCTCTGAGCCTTTATATACCTGCGCACAGCAGCAGCCACCTTCAGTCTGCTGCTGGACAGCCAGCAGCAGCAGCAGCAGGAGAGGTAATTAATCAGCAACCCTCCTGCTAAGGGTAGACAGCTGCTCGTTCCACACCCCCCCCCGCCTTAATTGGTTCTCCTCCCTTCCAACGGTGTTGAGGCGGGTGGGAACAGCCGGGGGTTGAGGGTACTGTGCTAAAAGAGGTGGAGTTATGCAGATCTAAAACGCGTGGATTGCAGCAGCAGCAAGCCGAAAAGTGCAGGCATGTGAGGGATCTAGAGGTTGACAGCATGTCTTCTTAACGGGAGTCCAGGTGGCCATCTCCACAAATGGACTTTTCAGAATCCTTGGGTGGCACCGTAGTCGGACACCAATTCTGGTTATCGCTTCTCGGCCTTTTGGCTAAGATCAAGTGTAGTATCTGTTCTTATCAGTTTAATATCTGATACGTCCCCTATCTGGGGACCATATATTAAATGGATTTTTAGAACAGGGAGATGGAAAAAGAGCTTGCTCTGTCCACTCCACGCATTGACCTGGTATTGCAGTATCTCCAGGACCGGTGCACCCCTTCTTTAATGCAGTTTCTAAAATCAGAAAGAATTGAATTCAATGCTTTTTGTTCATTTTGCTTGTTTGTCGGATTTTGGGATGGACTCTTTGGCTTTGCTTTTCTTCTCCTCATTGGATTTTTCATGTTAAAAGTTGCAGAAGCCAGATGACAAGCTCATTTTGGTTCAACTTCAGCAACTGTGCATTGCATTGCCATGTAATGTAATGTAATGCAATGCTATCTATCTAGCTCTCCCTCTATACTTCCTTTTGGATAAACAGACATATTAGGCAAGCATTTTGGAGCTTTCACCTAAATAACTACAGGTGGTGAGATAAGCTGCACAATATAATTGACCTTTCAGTATATTGTTGCACACACACCATCTATTTAGCAAATGCCCTTGTTATCAACAGCAGCCTTTTAAACTCACCTGAGCTAACAGGTATGTGAGCTGGTTACTCTGCTGCGCTTAAAATTTCTTTTTTGGTTTGCTACAATGCCTTTTCTGAAACGTTGTCTCCCTCTGCTGGAACACTGACTTCTTTCATTTAATGCCTGCAGACTATAAAAGAGAAACCAACCCAAAAAGTTTGGTTGATTAGTCTGTGGCATTCTTTTAAACTGTTGCTTATGGCGGTCTCTGTGAGCTTCTCAGTGACATTCAGCCATCCAGGTATCCCGCCTGCAGTAGACGGAATGTGGCAATGGAACGCTGGCTGCGCGTGTTATAATAGGCTCTGAGCCTTTATATACCTGCGCACAGCAGCAGCCACCTTCAGTCTGCTGCTGGACAGCCAGCAGCAGCAGCAGCAGGAGAGGTAATTAATCAGCAACCCTCCTGCTAAGGGTAGACAGCTGCTCGTTCCACCCCCCCCCCCGCCTTAATTGGTTCTCCTCCCTTCCAACGGTGTTGAGGCGGGTGGGAACAGCCGGGGGTTGAGGGTACTGTGCTAAAAGAGGTGGAGTTATGCAGATCTAAAACGCGTGGATTGCAGCAGCAGCAAGCCGAAAAGTGCAGGCATGTGAGGGATCTAGAGGTTGACAGCATGTCTTCTTAACGGGAGTCCAGGTGGCCATCTCCACAAATGGACTTTTCAGAATCCTTGGGTGGCACCGTAGTCGGAAACCAATTCTGGTTATCGCTTCTCGGCCTTTTGGCTAAGATCAAGTGTAGTATCTGTTCTTATCAGTTTAATATCTGATACGTCCCCTATCTGGGGACCATATATTAAATGGATTTTTAGAACAGGGAGATGGAAAAAGAGCTTGCTCTGTCCACTCCACGCATTGACCTGGTATTGCAGTATCTCCAGGACCGGTGCACCCCTTCTTTAATGCAGTTTCTAAAATCAGAAAGAATTGAATTCAATGCTTTTTGTTCATTTTGCTTGTTTGTCGGATTTTGGGATGGACTCTTTGGCTTTGCTTTTCTTCTCCTCATTGGATTTTTCATGTTAAAAGTTGCAGAAGCCAGATGACAAGCTCATTTTGGTTCAACTTCAGCAACTGTGCATTGCATTGCCATGTAATGTAATGTAATGCAATGCTATCTATCTAGCTCTCCCTCTATACTTCCTTTTGGATAAACAGACATATTAGGCAAGCATTTTGGAGCTTTCACCTAAATAACTACAGGTGGTGAGATAAGCTGCACAATAAAATTGACCTTTCAGTATATTGTTGCACACACACCATCTATTTAGCAAATGCCCTTGTTATCAACAGCAGCCTTTTAAACTCACCTGAGCTAACAGGTATGTGAGCTGGTTACTCTGCTGCGCTTAAAATTTCTTTTTTGGTTTGCTACAATGCCTTTTCTGAAACGTTGTCTCCCTCTGCTGGAACACTGACTTCTTTCATTTAATGCCTGCAGACTATAAAAGAGAAACCAACCCAAAAAGTTTGGTTGATTAGTCTGTGGCATTCTTTTAAACTGTTGCTTATGGCGGTCGCTGTGAGCTTCTCAGTGACATTCAGCCATCCAGGTATCCCGCCTGCAGTAGACGGAATGTGGCAATGGAACGCTGGCTGCGCGTGTCATAATAGGCTCTGAGCCTTTATATACCTGCGCACAGCAGCAGCCACCTTCAGTCTGCTGCTGGACAGCCAGCAGCAGCAGCAGCAGGAGAGGTAATTAATCAGCAACCCTCCTGCTAAGGGTAGACAGCTGCTCGTTCCACCCCCCCCCCCCGCCTTAATTGGTTCTCCTCCCTTCCAACGGTGTTGAGGCGGGTGGGAACAGCCGGGGGTTGAGGGTACTGTGCTAAAAGAGGTGGAGTTATGCAGATCTAAAACGCGTGGATTGCAGCAGCAGCAAGCCGAAAAGTGCAGGCATGTGAGGGATCTAGAGGTTGACAGCATGTCTTCTTAACGGGAGTCCAGGTGGCCATCTCCACAAATGGACTTTTCAGAATCCTTGGGTGGCACCGTAGTCGGAAACCAATTCTGGTTATCGCTTCTCGGCCTTTTGGCTAAGATCAAGTGTAGTATCTGTTCTTATCAGTTTAATATCTGATACGTCCCCTATCTGGGGACCATATATTAAATGGATTTTTAGAACAGGGAGATGGAAAAAGAGCTTGCTCTGTCCACTCCACGCATTGACCTGGTATTGCAGTATCTCCAGGACCGGTGCACCCCTTCTTTAATGCAGTTTCTAAAATCAGAAAGAATTGAATTCAATGCTTTTTGTTCATTTTGCTTGTTTGTCGGATTTTGGGATGGGCTCTTTGGCTTTGCTTTTCTTCTCCTCATTGGATTTTTCATATTAAAAGTTGCAGAAGCCAGATGACAAGCTCATTTTGGTTCAACTTCAGCAACTGTGCATTGCATTGCCATGTAATGTAATGTAATGCAATGCTATCTATCTAGCTCTCCCTCTATACTTCCTTTTGGATAAACAGACATATTAGGCAAGCATTTTGGAGCTTTCACCTAAATAACTACAGGTGGTGAGATAAGCTGCACAATATAATTGACCTTTCAGTATATTGTTGCACACACACCATCTATTTAGCAAATGCCCTTGTTATCAACAGCAGCCTTTTAAACTCACCTGAGCTAACAGGTATGTGAGCTGGTTACTCTGCTGCGCTTAAAATTTCTTTTTTGGTTTGCTACAATGCCTTTTCTGAAACGTTGTCTCCCTCTGCTGGAACACTGACTTCTTTCATTTAATGCCTGCAGACTATAAAAGAGAAACCAACCCAAAAAGTTTGGTTGATTAGTCTGTGGCATTCTTTTAAACTGTTGCTTATGGCGGTCTCTGTGAGCTTCTCAGTGACATTCAGCCATCCAGGTATCCCGCCTGCAGTAGACGGAATGTGGCAATGGAACGCTGGCTGCGCGTGTCATAATAGGCTCTGAGCCTTTATATACCTGCGCACAGCAGCAGCCACATTCAGTCTGCTGCTGGACAGCCAGCAGCAGCAGCAGGAGAGGTAATTAATCAGCAACCCTCCTGCTAAGGGTAGACAGCTGCTCGTTCCACCCCCCCCCCCCGCCTTTATTGGTTCTCCTCCCTTCCAACGGTGTTGAGGCGGGTGGGAACAGCCGGGGGTTGAGGGTACTGTGCTAAAAGAGGTGGAGTTATGCAGATCTAAAACGCGTGGATTGCAGCAGCAGCAAGCCAAAAAGTGCAGGCATGTGAGGGATCTAGAGGTTGACAGCATGTCTTCTTAACGGGAGTCCAGGTGGCCATCTCCACAAATGGACTTTTCAGAATCCTTGGGTGGCACCGTAGTCGGAAACCAATTCTGGTTATCGCTTCTCGGCCTTTTGGCTAAGATCAAGTGTAGTATCTGTTCTTATCAGTTTAATATCTGATACGTCCCCTATCTGGGGACCATATATTAAATGGATTTTTAGAACAGGGAGATGGAAAAAGAGCTTGCTCTGTCCACTCCACGCATTGACCTGGTATTGCAGTATCTCCAGGACCGGTGCACCCCTTCTTTAATGCAGTTTCTAAAATCAGAAAGAATTGAATTCAATGCTTTTTGTTCATTTTGCTTGTTTGTCGGATTTTGGGATGGACTCTTTGGCTTTGCTTTTCTTCTCCTCATTGGATTTTTCATGTTAAAAGTTGCAGAAGCCAGATGACAAGCTCATTTTGGTTCAACTTCAGCAACTGTGCATTGCATTGCCATGTAATGTAATGTAATGCAATGCTATCTATCTAGCTCTCCCTCTATACTTCCTTTTGGATAAACAGACATATTAGGCAAGCATTTTGGAGCTTTCACCTAAATAACTACAGGTGGTGAGATAAGCTGCACAATATAATTGACCTTTCAGTATATTGTTGCACACACACCATCTATTTAGCAAATGCCCTTGTTATCAACAGCAGCCTTTTAAACTCACCTGAGCTAACAGGTATGTGAGCTGGTTACTCTGCTGCGCTTAAAATTTCTTTTTTGGTTTGCTACAATGCCTTTTCTGAAACGTTGTCTCCCTCTGCTGGAACACTGACTTCTTTCATTTAATGCCTGCAGACTATAAAAGAGAAACCAACCCAAAAAGTTTGGTTGATTAGTCTGTGGCATTCTTTTAAACTGTTGCTTATGGCGGTCTCTGTGAGCTTCTCAGTGACATTCAGCCATCCAGGTATCCCGCCTGCAGTAGGCGGAATGTGGCAATGGAACGCTGGCTGCGCGTGTCATAATAGGCTCTGAGCCTTTATATACCTGCGCACAGCAGCAGCCACCTTCAGTCTGCTGCTGGACAGCCAGCAGCAGCAGCAGCAGCAGGAGAGGTAATTAATCAGCAACCCTCCTGCTAAGGGTAGACAGCTGCTCGTTCCACCCCCCCCCCCGCCTTAATTTGTTCTCCTCCCTTCCAACGGTGTTGAGGCGGGTGGGAACAGCCGGGGGTTGAGGGTACTGTGCTAAAAGAGGTGGAGTTATGCAGATCTAAAACGCGTGGATTGCAGCAGCAGCAAGCCGAAAAGTGCAGGCATGTGAGGGATCTAGAGGTTGACAGCATGTCTTCTTAACGGGAGTCCAGGTGGCCATCTCCACAAATGGACTTTTCAGAATCCTTGGGTGGCACCGTAGTCGGAAACCAATTCTGGTTATCGCTTCTCGGCCTTTTGGCTAAGATCAAGTGTAGTATCTGTTCTTATCAGTTTAATATCTGATACGTCCCCTATCTGGGGACCATATATTAAATGGATTTTTAGAACAGGGAGATGGAAAAAGAGCTTGCTCTGTCCACTCCACGCATTGACCTGGTATTGCAGTATCTCCAGGACCGGTGCACCCCTTCTTTAATGCAGTTTCTAAAATCAGAAAGAATTGAATTCAATGCTTTTTGTTCATTTTGCTTGTTTGTCGGATTTTGGGATGGACTCTTTGGCTTTGCTTTTCTTCTCCTCATTGGATTTTTCATGTTAAAAGTTGCAGAAGCCAGATGACAAGCTCATTTTGGTTCAACTTCAGCAACTGTGCATTGCATTGCCATGTAATGTAATGTAATGCAATGCTATCTATCTAGCTCTCCCTCTATACTTCCTTTTGGATAAACAGACATATTAGGCAAGCATTTTGGAGCTTTCACCTAAATAACTACAGGTGGTGAGATAAGCTGCACAATATAATTGACCTTTCAGTATATTGTTGCACACACACCATCTATTTAGCAAATGCCCTTGTTATCAACAGCAGCCTTTTAAACTCACCTGAGCTAACAGGTATGTGAGCTGGTTACTCTGCTGCGCTTAAAATTTCTTTTTTGGTTTGCTACAATGCCTTTTCTGAAACGTTGTCTCCCTCTGCTGGAACACTGACTTCTTTCATTTAATGCCTGCAGACTATAAAAGAGAAACCAACCCAAAAAGTTTGGTTGATTAGTCTGTGGCATTCTTTTAAACTGTTGCTTATGGCGGTCTCTGTGAGCTTCTCAGTGACATTCAGCCATCCAGGTATCCCGCCTGCAGTAGGCGGAATGTGGCAATGGAACGCTGGCTGCGCGTGTCATAATAGGCTCTGAGCCTTTATATACCTGCGCACAGCAGCAGCCACCTTCAGTCTGCTGCTGGACAGCCAGCAGCAGCAGCAGCAGCAGGAGAGGTAATTAATCAGCAACCCTCCTGCTAAGGGTAGACAGCTGCTCGTTCCACCCCCCCCCCCGCCTTAATTTGTTCTCCTCCCTTCCAACGGTGTTGAGGCGGGTGGGAACAGCCGGGGGTTGAGGGTACTGTGCTAAAAGAGGTGGAGTTATGCAGATCTAAAACGCGTGGATTGCAGCAGCAGCAAGCCGAAAAGTGCAGGCATGTGAGGGATCTAGAGGTTGACAGCATGTCTTCTTAACGGGAGTCCAGGTGGCCATCTCCACAAATGGACTTTTCAGAATCCTTGGGTGGCACCGTAGTCGGAAACCAATTCTGGTTATCGCTTCTCGGCCTTTTGGCTAAGATCAAGTGTAGTATCTGTTCTTATCAGTTTAATATCTGATACGTCCCCTATCTGGGGACCATATATTAAATGGATTTTTAGAACAGGGAGATGGAAAAAGAGCTTGCTCTGTCCACTCCACGCATTGACCTGGTATTGCAGTATCTCCAGGACCGGTGCACCCCTTCTTTAATGCAGTTTCTAAAATCAGAAAGAATTGAATTCAATGCTTTTTGTTCATTTTGCTTGTTTGTCGGATTTTGGGATGGACTCTTTGGCTTTGCTTTTCTTCTCCTCATTGGATTTTTCATGTTAAAAGTTGCAGAAGCCAGATGACAAGCTCATTTTGGTTCAACTTCAGCAACTGTGCATTGCATTGCCATGTAATGTAATGTAATGCAATGCTATCTATCTAGCTCTCCCTCTATACTTCCTTTTGGATAAACAGACATATTAGGCAAGCATTTTGGAGCTTTCACCTAAATAACTACAGGTGGTGAGATAAGCTGCACAATATAATTGACCTTTCAGTATATTGTTGCACACACACCATCTATTTAGCAAATGCCCTTGTTATCAACAGCAGCCTTTTAAACTCACCTGAGCTAACAGGTATGTGAGCTGGTTACTCTGCTGCGCTTAAAATTTCTTTTTTGGTTTGCTACAATGCCTTTTCTGAAACGTTGTCTCCCTCTGCTGGAACACTGACTTCTTTCATTTAATGCCTGCAGACTATAAAAGAGAAACCAACCCAAAAAGTTTGGTTGATTAGTCTGTGGCATTCTTTTAAACTGTTGCTTATGGCGGTCTCTGTGAGCTTCTCAGTGACATTCAGCCATCCAGGTATCCCGCCTGCAGTAGACGGAATGTGGCAATGGAACGCTGGCTGCGCGTGTCATAATAGGCTCTGAGCCTTTATATACCTGCGCACAGCAGCAGCCACCTTCAGTCTGCTGCTGGACAGCCAGCAGCAGCAGCAGCAGGAGAGGTAATTAATCAGCAACCCTCCTGCTAAGGGTAGACAGCTGCTCGTTCCACCCCCCCCCCCCCGCCTTTATTGGTTCTCCTCCCTTCCAACGGTGTTGAGGCGGGTGGGAACAGCCGGGGGTTGAGGGTACTGTGCTAAAAGAGGTGGAGTTATGCAGATCTAAAACGCGTGGATTGCAGCAGCAGCAAGCCGAAAAGTGCAGGCATGTGAGGGATCTAGAGGTTGACAGCATGTCTTCTTAACGGGAGTCCAGGTGGCCATCTCCACAAATGGACTTTTCAGAATCCTTGGGTGGCACCGTAGTCGGAAACCAATTCTGGTTATCGCTTCTCGGCCTTTTGGCTAAGATCAAGTGTAGTATCTGTTCTTATCAGTTTAATATCTGATACGTCCCCTATCTGGGGACCATACATTAAATGGATTTTTAGAACAGGGAGATGGAAAAAGAGCTTGCTCTGTCCACTCCACGCATTGACCTGGTATTGCAGTATCTCCAGGACCGGTGCACCCCTTCTTTAATGCAGTTTCTAAAATCAGAAAGAATTGAATTCAATGCTTTTTGTTCATTTTGCTTGTTTGTCGGATTTTGGGATGGACTCTTTGGCTTTGCTTTTCTTCTCCTCATTGGATTTTTCATGTTAAAAGTTGCAGAAGCCAGATGACAAGCTCATTTTGGTTCAACTTCAGCAACTGTGCGTTGCATTGCCATGTAATGTAATGTAATGCAATGCTATCTATCTAGCTCTCCCTCTATACTTCCTTTTGGATAAACAGACATATTAGGCAAGCATTTTGGAGCTTTCACCTAAATAACTACAGGTGGTGAGATAAGCTGCACAATATAATTGACCTTTCAGTATATTGTTGCACACACACCATCTATTTAGCAAATGCCCTTGTTATCAACAGCAGCCTTTTAAACTCACCTGAGCTAACAGGTATGTGAGCTGGTTACTCTGCTGCGCTTAAAATTTCTTTTTTGGTTTGCTACAATGCCTTTTCTGAAACGTTGTCTCCCTCTGCTGGAACACTGACTTCTTTCATTTAATGCCTGCAGACTATAAAAGAGAAACCAACCCAAAAAGTTTGGTTGATTAGTCTGTGGCATTCTTTTAAACTGTTGCTTATGGCGGTCTCTGTGAGCTTCTCAGTGACATTCAGCCATCCAGGTATCCCGCCTGCAGTAGGCGGAATGTGGCAATGGAACGCTGGCTGCG
This sequence comes from Phyllobates terribilis, assembly GCF_046119375.1. Classification (NCBI taxonomy): domain Eukaryota; kingdom Metazoa; phylum Chordata; class Amphibia; order Anura; family Dendrobatidae; genus Phyllobates; species Phyllobates terribilis. The sequence goes on along the minus strand of NW_027362800.1, from coordinate 6,434,591 downwards.
CGTGTCATAATAGGCTCTGAGCCTTTATATACCTGCGCACAGCAGCAGCCACATTCAGTCTGCTGCTGGACAGCCAGCAGCAGCAGCAGGAGAGGTAATTAATCAGCAACCCTCCTGCTAAGGGTAGACAGCTGCTCGTTCCACCCCCCCCCCCCGCCTTTATTGGTTCTCCTCCCTTCCAACGGTGTTGAGGCGGGTGGGAACAGCCGGGGGTTGAGGGTACTGTGCTAAAAGAGGTGGAGTTATGCAGATCTAAAACGCGTGGATTGCAGCAGCAGCAAGCCGAAAAGTGCAGGCATGTGAGGGATCTAGAGGTTGACAGCATGTCTTCTTAACGGGAGTCCAGGTGGCCATCTCCACAAATGGACTTTTCAGAATCCTTGGGTGGCACCGTAGTCGGAAACCAATTCTGGTTATCGCTTCTCGGCCTTTTGGCTAAGATCAAGTGTAGTATCTGTTCTTATCAGTTTAATATCTGATACGTCCCCTATCTGGGGACCATATATTAAATGGATTTTTAGAACAGGGAGATGGAAAAAGAGCTTGCTCTGTCCACTCCACGCATTGACCTGGTATTGCAGTATCTCCAGGACCGGTGCACCCCTTCTTTAATGCAGTTTCTAAAATCAGAAAGAATTGAATTCAATGCTTTTTGTTCATTTTGCTTGTTTGTCGGATTTTGGGATGGACTCTTTGGCTTTGCTTTTCTTCTCCTCATTGGATTTTTCATGTTAAAAGTTGCAGAAGCCAGATGACAAGCTCATTTTGGTTCAACTTCAGCAACTGTGCATTGCATTGCCATGTAATGTAATGTAATGCAATGCTATCTATCTAGCTCTCCCTCTATACTTCCTTTTGGATAAACAGACATATTAGGCAAGCATTTTGGAGCTTTCACCTAAATAACTACAGGTGGTGAGATAAGCTGCACAATATAATTGACCTTTCAGTATATTGTTGCACACACACCATCTATTTAGCAAATGCCCTTGTTATCAACAGCAGCCTTTTAAACTCACCTGAGCTAACAGGTATGTGAGCTGGTTACTCTGCTGCGCTTAAAATTTCTTTTTTGGTTTGCTACAATGCCTTTTCTGAAACGTTGTCTCCCTCTGCTGGAACACTGACTTCTTTCATTTAATGCCTGCAGACTATAAAAGAGAAACCAACCCAAAAAGTTTGGTTGATTAGTCTGTGGCATTCTTTTAAACTGTTGCTTATGGCGGTCTCTGTGAGCTTCTCAGTGACATTCAGCCATCCAGGTATCCTGCCTGCAGTAGGCGGAATGTGGCAATGGAACGCTGGCTGCGCGTGTCATAATAGGCTCTGAGCCTTTATATACCTGCGCACAGCAGCAGCCACCTTCAGTCTGCTGCTGGACAGCCAGCAGCAGCAGCAGCAGCAGGAGAGGTAATTAATCAGCAACCCTCCTGCTAAGGGTAGACAGCTGCTCGTTCCACCCCCCCCCCCGCCTTAATTTGTTCTCCTCCCTTCCAACGGTGTTGAGGCGGGTGGGAACAGCCGGGGGTTGAGGGTACTGTGCTAAAAGAGGTGGAGTTATGCAGATCTAAAACGCGTGGATTGCAGCAGCAGCAAGCCGAAAAGTGCAGGCATGTGAGGGATCTAGAGGTTGACAGCATGTCTTCTTAACGGGAGTCCAGGTGGCCATCTCCACAAATGGACTTTTCAGAATCCTTGGGTGGCACCGTAGTCGGAAACCAATTCTGGTTATCGCTTCTCGGCCTTTTGGCTAAGATCAAGTGTAGTATCTGTTCTTATCAGTTTAATATCTGATACGTCCCCTATCTGGGGACCATATATTAAATGGATTTTTAGAACAGGGAGATGGAAAAAGAGCTTGCTCTGTCCACTCCACGCATTGACCTGGTATTGCAGTATCTCCAGGACCGGTGCACCCCTTCTTTAATGCAGTTTCTAAAATCAGAAAGAATTGAATTCAATGCTTTTTGTTCATTTTGCTTGTTTGTCGGATTTTGGGATGGACTCTTTGGCTTTGCTTTTCTTCTCCTCATTGGATTTTTCATGTTAAAAGTTGCAGAAGCCAGATGACAAGCTCATTTTGGTTCAACTTCAGCAACTGTGCATTGCATTGCCATGTAATGTAATGTAATGCAATGCTATCTATCTAGCTCTCCCTCTATACTTCCTTTTGGATAAACAGACATATTAGGCAAGCATTTTGGAGCTTTCACCTAAATAACTACAGGTGGTGAGATAAGCTGCACAATATAATTGACCTTTCAGTATATTGTTGCACACACACCATCTATTTAGCAAATGCCCTTGTTATCAACAGCAGCCTTTTAAACTCACCTGAGCTAACAGGTATGTGAGCTGGTTACTCTGCTGCGCTTAAAATTTCTTTTTTGGTTTGCTACAATGCCTTTTCTGAAACGTTGTCTCCCTCTGCTGGAACACTGACTTCTTTCATTTAATGCCTGCAGACTATAAAAGAGAAACCAACCCAAAAAGTTTGGTTGATTAGTCTGTGGCATTCTTTTAAACTGTTGCTTATGGCGGTCTCTGTGAGCTTCTCAGTGACATTCAGCCATCCAGGTATCCCGCCTGCAGTAGACGGAATGTGGCAATGGAACGCTGGCTGCGCGTGTCATAATAGGCTCTGAGCCTTTATATACCTGCGCACAGCAGCAGCCACCTTCAGTCTGCTGCTGGACAGCCAGCAGCAGCAGCAGCAGGAGAGGTAATTAATCAGCAACCTCCTGCTAAGGGTAGACAGCTGCTCGTTCCACCCCCCCCCCCCGCCTTTATTGGTTCTCCTCCCTTCCAACGGTGTTGAGGCGGGTGGGAACAGCCGGGGGTTGAGGGTACTGTGCTAAAAGAGGTGGAGTTATGCAGATCTAAAACGCGTGGATTGCAGCAGCAGCAAGCCGAAAAGTGCAGGCATGTGAGGGATCTAGAGGTTGACAGCATGTCTTCTTAACGGGAGTCCAGGTGGCCATCTCCACAAATGGACTTTTCAGAATCCTTGGGTGGCACCGTAGTCGGAAACCAATTCTGGTTATCGCTTCTCGGCCTTTTGGCTAAGATCAAGTGTAGTATCTGTTCTTATCAGTTTAATATCTGATACGTCCCCTATCTGGGGACCATACATTAAATGGATTTTTAGAACAGGGAGATGGAAAAAGAGCTTGCTCTGTCCACTCCACGCATTGACCTGGTATTGCAGTATCTCCAGGACCGGTGCACCCCTTCTTTAATGCAGTTTCTAAAATCAGAAAGAATTGAATTCAATGCTTTTTGTTCATTTTGCTTGTTTGTCGGATTTTGGGATGGACTCTTTGGCTTTGCTTTTCTTCTCCTCATTGGATTTTTCATGTTAAAAGTTGCAGAAGCCAGATGACAAGCTCATTTTGGTTCAACTTCAGCAACTGTGCGTTGCATTGCCATGTAATGTAATGTAATGCAATGCTATCTATCTAGCTCTCCCTCTATACTTCCTTTTGGATAAACAGACATATTAGGCAAGCATTTTGGAGCTTTCACCTAAATAACTACAGGTGGTGAGATAAGCTGCACAATATAATTGACCTTTCAGTATATTGTTGCACACACACCATCTATTTAGCAAATGCCCTTGTTATCAACAGCAGCCTTTTAAACTCACCTGAGCTAACAGGTATGTGAGCTGGTTACTCTGCTGCGCTTAAAATTTCTTTTTTGGTTTGCTACAATGCCTTTTCTGAAACGTTGTCTCCCTCTGCTGGAACACTGACTTCTTTCATTTAATGCCTGCAGACTATAAAAGAGAAACCAACCCAAAAAGTTTGGTTGATTAGTCTGTGGCATTCTTTTAAACTGTTGCTTATGGCGGTCTCTGTGAGCTTCTCAGTGACATTCAGCCATCCAGGTATCCCGCCTGCAGTAGGCGGAATGTGGCAATGGAACGCTGGCTGCGCGTGTCATAATAGGCTCTGAGCCTTTATATACCTGCGCACAGCAGCAGCCACCTTCAGTCTGCTGCTGGACAGCCAGCAGCAGCAGCAGCAGCAGGAGAGGTAATTAATCAGCAACCCTCCTGCTAAGGGTAGACAGCTGCTCGTTCCACCCCCCCCCCCCCGCCTTAATTTGTTCTCCTCCCTTCCAACGGTGTTGAGGCGGGTGGGAACAGCCGGGGGTTGAGGGTACTGTGCTAAAAGAGGTGGAGTTATGCAGATCTAAAACGCGTGGATTGCAGCAGCAGCAAGCCGAAAAGTGCAGGCATGTGAGGGATCTAGAGGTTGACAGCATGTCTTCTTAACGGGAGTCCAGGTGGCCATCTCCACAAATGGACTTTTCAGAATCCTTGGGTGGCACCGTAGTCGTAAACCAATTCTGGTTATCGCTTCTCGGCCTTTTGGCTAAGATCAAGTGTAGTATCTGTTCTTATCAGTTTAATATCTGATACGTCCCCTATCTGGGGACCATATATTAAATGGATTTTTAGAACAGGGAGATGGAAAAAGAGCTTGCTCTGTCCACTCCACGCATTGACCTGGTATTGCAGTATCTCCAGGACCGGTGCACCCCTTCTTTAATGCAGTTTCTAAAATCAGAAAGAATTGAATTCAATGCTTTTTGTTCATTTTGCTTGTTTGTCGGATTTTGGGATGGACTCTTTGGCTTTGCTTTTCTTCTCCTCATTGGATTTTTCATGTTAAAAGTTGCAGAAGCCAGATGACAAGCTCATTTTGGTTCAACTTCAGCAACTGTGCATTGCATTGCCATGTAATGTAATGTAATGCAATGCTATCTATCTAGCTCTCCCTCTATACTTCCTTTTGGATAAACAGACATATTAGGCAAGCATTTTGGAGCTTTCACCTAAATAACTACAGGTGGTGAGATAAGCTGCACAATATAATTGACCTTTCAGTATATTGTTGCACACACACCATCTATTTAGCAAATGCCCTTGTTATCAACAGCAGCCTTTTAAACTCACCTGAGCTAACAGGTATGTGAGCTGGTTACTCTGCTGCGCTTAAAATTTCTTTTTTGGTTTGCTACAATGCCTTTTCTGAAACGTTGTCTCCCTCTGCTGGAACACTGACTTCTTTCATTTAATGCCTGCAGACTATAAAAGAGAAACCAACCCAAAAAGTTTGGTTGATTAGTCTGTGGCATTCTTTTAAACTGTTGCTTATGGCGGTCTCTGTGAGCTTCTCAGTGACATTCAGCCATCCAGGTATCCCGCCTGCAGTAGACGGAATGTGGCAATGGAACGCTGGCTGCGCGTGTCATAATAGGCTCTGAGCCTTTATATACCTGCGCACAGCAGCAGCCACCTTCAGTCTGCTGCTGGACAGCCAGCAGCAGCAGCAGCAGGAGAGGTAATTAATCAGCAACCCTCCTGCTAAGGGTAGACAGCTGCTCGTTCCACCCCCCCCCCCGCCTTAATTGGTTCTCCTCCCTTCCAACGGTGTTGAGGCGGGTGGGAACAGCCGGGGGTTGAGGGTACTGTGCTAAAAGAGGTGGAGTTATGCAGATCTAAAACGCGTGGATTGCAGCAGCAGCAAGCCGAAAAGTGCAGGCATGTGAGGGATCTAGAGGTTGACAGCATGTCTTCTTAACGGGAGTCCAGGTGGCCATCTCCACAAATGGACTTTTCAGAATCCTTGGGTGGCACCGTAGTCGTAAACCAATTCTGGTTATCGCTTCTCGGCCTTTTGGCTAAGATCAAGTGTAGTATCTGTTCTTATCAGTTTAATATCTGATACGTCCCCTATCTGGGGACCATATATTAAATGGATTTTTAGAACAGGGAGATGGAAAAAGAGCTTGCTCTGTCCACTCCACGCATTGACCTGGTATTGCAGTATCTCCAGGACCGGTGCACCCCTTCTTTAATGCAGTTTCTAAAATCAGAAAGAATTGAATTCAATGCTTTTTGTTCATTTTGCTTGTTTGTCGGATTTTGGGATGGACTCTTTGGCTTTGCTTTTCTTCTCCTCATTGGATTTTTCATGTTAAAAGTTGCAGAAGCCAGATGACAAGCTCATTTTGGTTCAACTTCAGCAACTGTGCATTGCATTGCCATGTAATGTAATGTAATGCAATGCTATCTATCTAGCTCTCCCTCTATACTTCCTTTTGGATAAACAGACATATTAGGCAAGCATTTTGGAGCTTTCACCTAAATAACTACAGGTGGTGAGATAAGCTGCACAATATAATTGACCTTTCAGTATATTGTTGCACACACACCATCTATTTAGCAAATGCCCTTGTTATCAACAGCAGCCTTTTAAACTCACCTGAGCTAACAGGTATGTGAGCTGGTTACTCTGCTGCGCTTAAAATTTCTTTTTTGGTTTGCTACAATGCCTTTTCTGAAACGTTGTCTCCCTCTGCTGGAACACTGACTTCTTTCATTTAATGCCTGCAGACTATAAAAGAGAAACCAACCCAAAAAGTTTGGTTGATTAGTCTGTGGCATTCTTTTAAACTGTTGCTTATGGCGGTCTCTGTGAGCTTCTCAGTGACATTCAGCCATCCAGGTATCCCGCCTGCAGTAGACGGAATGTGGCAATGGAACGCTGGCTGCGCGTGTCATAATAGGCTCTGAGCCTTTATATACCTGCGCACAGCAGCAGCCACCTTCAGTCTGCTGCTGGACAGCCAGCAGCAGCAGCAGCAGGAGAGGTAATTAATCAGCAACCCTCCTGCTAAGGGTAGACAGCTGCTCGTTCCACCCCCCCCCCCCGCCTTAATTGGTTCTCCTCCCTTCCAACGGTGTTGAGGCGGGTGGGAACAGCCGGGGGTTGAGGGTACTGTGCTAAAAGAGGTGGAGTTATGCAGATCTAAAACGCGTGGATTGCAGCAGCAGCAAGCCGAAAAGTGCAGGCATGTGAGGGATCTAGAGGTTGACAGCATGTCTTCTTAACGGGAGTCCAGGTGGCCATCTCCACAAATGGACTTTTCAGAATCCTTGGGTGGCACCGTAGTCGGAAACCAATTCTGGTTATCGCTTCTCGGCCTTTTGGCTAAGATCAAGTGTAGTATCTGTTCTTATCAGTTTAATATCTGATACGTCCCCTATCTGGGGACCATATATTAAATGGATTTTTAGAACAGGGAGATGGAAAAAGAGCTTGCTCTGTCCACTCCACGCATTGACCTGGTATTGCAGTATCTCCAGGACCGGTGCACCCCTTCTTTAATGCAGTTTCTAAAATCAGAAAGAATTGAATTCAATGCTTTTTGTTCATTTTGCTTGTTTGTCGGATTTTGGGATGGACTCTTTGGCTTTGCTTTTCTTCTCCTCATTGGATTTTTCATGTTAAAAGTTGCAGAAGCCAGATGACAAGCTCATTTTGGTTCAACTTCAGCAACTGTGCATTGCATTGCCATGTAATGTAATGTAATGCAATGCTATCTATCTAGCTCTCCCTCTATACTTCCTTTTGGATAAACAGACATATTAGGCAAGCATTTTGGAGCTTTCACCTAAATAACTACAGGTGGTGAGATAAGCTGCACAATATAATTGACCTTTCAGTATATTGTTGCACACACACCATCTATTTAGCAAATGCCCTTGTTATCAACAGCAGCCTTTTAAACTCACCTGAGCTAACAGGTATGTGAGCTGGTTACTCTGCTGCGCTTAAAATTTCTTTTTTGGTTTGCTACAATGCCTTTTCTGAAACGTTGTCTCCCTCTGCTGGAACACTGACTTCTTTCATTTAATGCCTGCAGACTATAAAAGAGAAACCAACCCAAAAAGTTTGGTTGATTAGTCTGTGGCATTCTTTTAAACTGTTTCTTATGGCGGTCTCTGTGAGCTTCTCAGTGACATTCAGCCATCCAGGTATCCCGCCTGCAGTAGACGGAATGTGGCAATGGAACGCTGGCTGCGCGTGTCATAATAGGCTCTGAGCCTTTATATACCTGCGCACAGCAGCAGCCACCTTCAGTCTGCTGCTGGACAGCCAGCAGCAGCAGCAGCAGGAGAGGTAATTAATCAGCAACCCTCCTGCTAAGGGTAGACAGCTGCTCGTTCCACCCCCCCCCCGCCTTAATTGGTTCTCCTCCCTTCCAACGGTGTTGAGGCGGGTGGGAACAGCCGGGGGTTGAGGGTACTGTGCTAAAAGAGGTGGAGTTATGCAGATCTAAAACGCGTGGATTGCAGCAGCAGCAAGCCGAAAAGTGCAGGCATGTGAGGGATCTAGAGGTTGACAGCATGTCTTCTTAACGGGAGTCCAGGTGGCCATCTCCACAAATGGACTTTTCAGAATCCTTGGGTGGCACCGTAGTCGGAAACCAATTCTGGTTATCGCTTCTCGGCCTTTTGGCTAAGATCAAGTGTAGTATCTGTTCTTATCAGTTTAATATCTGATACGTCCCCTATCTGGGGACCATATATTAAATGGATTTTTAGAACAGGGAGATGGAAAAAGAGCTTGCTCTGTCCACTCCACGCATTGACCTGGTATTGCAGTATCTCCAGGACCGGTGCACCCCTTCTTTAATGCAGTTTCTAAAATCAGAAAGAATTGAATTCAATGATTTTTGTTCATTTTGCTTGTTTGTCGGATTTTGGGATGGACTCTTTGGCTTTGCTTTTCTTCTCCTCATTGGATTTTTCATGTTAAAAGTTGCAGAAGCCAGATGACAAGCTCATTTTGGTTCAACTTCAGCAACTGTGCATTGCATTGCCATGTAATGTAATGTAATGCAATGCTATCTATCTAGCTCTCCCTCTATACTTCCTTTTGGATAAACAGACATATTAGGCAAGCATTTTGGAGCTTTCACCTAAATAACTACAGGTGGTGAGATAAGCTGCACAATATAATTGACCTTTCAGTATATTGTTGCACACACACCATCTATTTAGCAAATGCCCTTGTTATCAACAGCAGCCTTTTAAACTCACCTGAGCTAACAGGTATGTGAGCTGGTTACTCTGCTGCGCTTAAAATTTCTTTTTTGGTTTGCTACAATGCCTTTTCTGAAACGTTGTCTCCCTCTGCTGGAACACTGACTTCTTTCATTTAATGCCTGCAGACTATAAAAGAGAAACCAACCCAAAAAGTTTGGTTGATTAGTCTGTGGCATTCTTTTAAACTGTTGCTTATGGCGGTCTCTGTGAGCTTCTCAGTGACATTCAGCCATCCAGGTATCCCGCCTGCAGTAGACGGAATGTGGCAATGGAACGCTGGCTGCGCGTGTCATAATAGGCTCTGAGCCTTTATATACCTGCGCACAGCAGCAGCCACCTTCAGTCTGCTGCTGGACAGCCAGCAGCAGCAGCAGCAGGAGAGGTAATTAATCAGCAACCCTCCTGCTAAGGGTAGACAGCTGCTCGTTGCACCCCCCCCCCGCCTTAATTGGTTCTCCTCCCTTCCAACGGTGTTGAGGCGGGTGGGAACAGCCGGGGGTTGAGGGTACTGTGCTAAAAGAGGTGGAGTTATGCAGATCTAAAACGCGTGGATTGCAGCAGCAGCAAGCCGAAAAGTGCAGGCATGTGAGGGATCTAGAGGTTGACAGCATGTCTTCTTAACGGGAGTCCAGGTGGCCATCTCCACAAATGGACTTTTCAGAATCCTTGGGTGGCACCGTAGTCGGAAACCAATTCTGGTTATCGCTTCTCGGCCTTTTGGCTAAGATCAAGTGTAGTATCTGTTCTTATCAGTTTAATATCTGATACGTCCCCTATCTGGGGACCATATATTAAATGGATTTTTAGAACAGGGAGATGGAAAAAGAGCTTGCTCTGTCCACTCCACGCATTGACCTGGTATTGCAGTATCTCCAGGACCGGTGCACCCCTTCTTTAATGCAGTTTCTAAAATCAGAAAGAATTGAATTCAATGATTTTTGTTCATTTTGCATGTTTGTCGGATTTTGGGATGGACTCTTTGGCTTTGCTTTTCTTCTCCTCATTGGATTTTTCATGTTAAAAGCTGCAGAAGCCAGATGACAAGCTCATTTTGGTTCAACTTCAGCAACTGTGCATTGCATTGCCATGTAATGTAATGTAATGCAATGCTATCTATCTAGCTCTCCCTCTATACTTCCTTTTGGATAAACAGACATATTAGGCAAGCATTTTGGAGCTTTCACCTAAATAACTACAGGTGGTGAGATAAGCTGCACAATATAATTGACCTTTCAGTATATTGTTGCACACACACCATCTATTTAGCAAATGCCCTTGTTATCAACAGCAGCCTTTTAAACTCACCTGAGCTAACAGGTATGTGAGCTGGTTACTCTGCTGCGCTTAAAATTTCTTTTTTGGTTTGCTACAATGCCTTTTCTGAAACGTTGTCTCCCTCTGCTGGAACACTGACTTCTTTCATTTAATGCCTGCAGACTATAAAAGAGAAACCAACCCAAAAAGTTTGGTTGATTAGTCTGTGGCATTCTTTTAAACTGTTGCTTATGGCGGTCTCTGTGAGCTTCTCAGTGACATTCAGCCATCCAGGTATCCCGCCTGCAGTAGACGGAATGTGGCAATGGAACGCTGGCTGCGCGTGTCATAATAGGCTCTGAGCCTTTATATACCTGCGCACAGCAGCAGCCACCTTCAGTCTGCTGCTGGACAGCCAGCAGCAGCAGCAGCAGGAGAGGTAATTAATCAGCAACCCTCCTGCTAAGGGTAGACAGCTGCTCGTTCCACCCCCCCCCCGCCTTAATTGGTTCTCCTCCCTTCCGACGGTGTTGAGGCGGGTGGGAACAGCCGGGGGTTGAGGGTACTGTGCTAAAAGAGGTGGAGTTATGCAGATCTAAAACGCGTGGATTGCAGCAGCAGCAAGCCGAAAAGTGCAGGCATGTGAGGGATCTAGAGGTTGACAGCATGTCTTCTTAACGGGAGTCCAGGTGGCCATCTCCACAAATGGACTTTTCAGAATCCTTGGGTGGCACCGTAGTCGGAAACCAATTCTGGTTATCGCTTCTCGGCCTTTTGGCTAAGATCAAGTGTAGTATCTGTTCTTATCAGTTTAATATCTGATACGTCCCCTATCTGGGGACCATATATTAAATGGATTTTTAGAACAGGGAGATGGAAAAAGAGCTTGCTCTGTCCACTCCACGCATTGACCTGGTATTGCAGTATCTCCAGGACCGGTGCACCCCTTCTTTAATGCAGTTTCTAAAATCAGAAAGAATTGAATTCAATGATTTTTGTTCATTTTGCTTGTTTGTCGGATTTTGGGATGGACTCTTTGGCTTTGCTTTTCTTCTCCTCATTGGATTTTTCATGTTAAAAGTTGCAGAAGCCAGATGACAAGCTCATTTTGGTTCAACTTCAGCAACTGTGCATTGCATTGCCATGTAATGTAATGTAATGCAATGCTATCTATCTAGCTCTCCCTCTATACTTCCTTTTGGATAAACAGACATATTAGGCAAGCATTTTGGAGCTTTCACCTAAATAACTACAGGTGGTGAGATAAGCTGCACAATATAATTGACCTTTCAGTATATTGTTGCACACACACCATCTATTTAGCAAATGCCCTTGTTATCAACAGCAGCCTTTTAAACTCACCTGAGCTAACAGGTATGTGAGCTGGTTACTCTGCTGCGCTTAAAATTTCTTTTTTGGTTTGCTACAATGCCTTTTCTGAAACGTTGTCTCCCTCTGCTGGAACACTGACTTCTTTCATTTAATGCCTGCAGACTATAAAAGAGAAACCAACCCAAAAAGTTTGGTTGATTAGTCTGTGGCATTCTTTTAAACTGTTGCTTATGGCGGTCTCTGTGAGCTTCTCAGTGACATTCAGCCATCCAGGTATCCCGCCTGCAGTAGACGGAATGTGGCAATGGAACGCTGGCTGCGCGTGTCATAATAGGCTCTGAGCCTTTATATACCTGCGCACAGCAGCAGCCACCTTCAGTCTGCTGCTGGACAGCCAGCAGCAGCAGCAGGAGAGGTAATTAATCAGCAACCCTCCTGCTAAGGGTAGACAGCTGCTCGTTCCACCCCCCCCCCCGCCTTAATTGGTTCTCCTCCCTTCCGACGGTGTTGAGGCGGGTGGGAACAGCCGGGGGTTGAGGGTACTGTGCTAAAAGAGGTGGAGTTATGCAGATCTAAAACGCGTGGATTGCAGCAGCAGCAAGCCGAAAAGTGCAGGCATGTGAGGGATCTAGAGGTTGACAGCATGTCTTCTTAACGGGAGTCCAGGTGGCCATCTCCACAAATGGACTTTTCAGAATCCTTGGGTGGCACCGTAGTCAGAAACCAATTCTGGTTATCGCTTCTCGGCCTTTTGGCTAAGATCAAGTGTAGTATCTGTTCTTATCAGTTTAATATCTGATACGTCCCCTATCTGGGGACCATATATTAAATGGATTTTTAGAACAGGGAGATGGAAAAAGAGCTTGCTCTGTCCACTCCACGCATTGACCTGGTATTGCAGTATCTCCAGGACCGGTGCACCCCTTCTTTAATGCAGTTTCTAAAATCAGAAAGAATTGAATTCAATGCTTTTTGTTCATTTTGCTTGTTTGTCGGATTTTGGGATGGACTCTTTGGCTTTGCTTTTCTTCTCCTCATTGGATTTTTCATGTTAAAAGTTGCAGAAGCCAGATGACAAGCTCATTTTGGTTCAACTTCAGCAACTGTGCATTGCATTGCCATGTAATGTAATGTAATGCAATGCTATCTATCTAGCTCTCCCTCTATACTTCCTTTTGGATAAACAGACATATTAGGCAAGCATTTTGGAGCTTTCACCTAAATAACTACAGGTGGTGAGATAAGCTGCACAATATAATTGACCTTTCAGTATATTGTTGCACACACACCATCTATTTAGCAAATGCCCTTGTTATCAACAGCAGCCTTTTAAACTCACCTGAGCTAACAGGTATGTGAGCTGGTTACTCTGCTGCGCTTAAAATTTCTTTTTTGGTTTGCTACAATGCCTTTTCTGAAACGTTGTCTCCCTCTGCTGGAACACTGACTTCTTTCATTTAATGCCTGCAGACTATAAAAGAGAAACCAACCCAAAAAGTTTGGTTGATTAGTCTGTGGCATTCTTTTAAACTGTTGCTTATGGCGGTCTCTGTGAGCTTCTCAGTGACATTCAGCCATCCAGGTATCCCGCCTGCAGTAGACGGAATGTGGCAATGGAACGCTGGCTGCGCGTGTCATAATAGGCTCTGAGCCTTTATATACCTGCGCACAGCAGCAGCCACCTTCAGTCTGCTGCTGGACAGCCAGCAGCAGCAGCAGCAGGAGAGGTAATTAATCAGCAACCCTCCTGCTAAGGGTAGACAGCTGCTCGTTCCACCCCCCCCCCGCCTTAATTGGTTCTCCTCCCTTCCAACGGTGTTGAGGCGGGTGGGAACAGCCGGGGGTTGAGGGTACTGTGCTAAAAGAGGTGGAGTTATGCAGATCTAAAACACGTGGATTGCAGCAGCAGCAAGCCGAAAAGTGCAGGCATGTGAGGGATCTAGAGGTTGACAGCATGTCTTCTTAACGGGAGTCCAGGTGGCCATCTCCACAAATGGACTTTTCAGAATCCTTGGGTGGCACCGTAGTCGGAAACCAATTCTGGTTATCGCTTCTCGGCCTTTTGGCTAAGATCAAGTGTAGTATCTGTTCTTATCAGTTTAATATCTGATACGTCCCCTATCTGGGGACCATATATTAAATGGATTTTTAGAACAGGGAGATGGAAAAAGAGCTTGCTCTGTCCACTCCACGCATTGACCTGGTATTGCAGTATCTCCAGGACCGGTGCACCCCTTCTTTAATGCAGTTTCTAAAATCAGAAAGAATTGAATTCAATGCTTTTTGTTCATTTTGCTTGTTTGTCGGATTTTGGGATGGACTCTTTGGCTTTGCTTTTCTTCTCCTCATTGGATTTTTCATGTTAAAAGTTGCAGAAGCCAGATGACAAGCTCATTTTGGTTCAACTTCAGCAACTGTGCATTGCATTGCCATGTAATGTAATGTAATGCAATGCTATCTATCTAGCTCTCCCTCTATACTTCCTTTTGGATAAATAGACATATTAGGCAAGCATTTTGGAGCTTTCACCTAAATAACTACAGGTGGTGAGATAAGCTGCACAATATAATTGACCTTTCAGTATATTGTTGCACACACACCATCTATTTAGCAAATGCCCTTGTTATCAACAGCAGCCTTTTAAACTCACCTGAGCTAACAGGTATGTGAGCTGGTTACTCTGCTGCGCTTAAAATTTCTTTTTTGGTTTGCTACAATGCCTTTTCTGAAACGTTGTCTCCCTCTGCTGGAACACTGACTTCTTTCATTTAATGCCTGCAGACTATAAAAGAGAAACCAACCCAAAAAGTTTGGTTGATTAGTCTGTGGCATTCTTTTAAACTGTTGCTTATGGCGGTCTCTGTGAGCTTCTCAGTGACATTCAGCCATCCAGGTATCCCGCCTGCAGTAGACGGAATGTGGCAATGGAACGCTGGCTGCGCGTGTCATAATAGGCTCTGAGCCTTTATATACCTGCGCACAGCAGCAGCCACCTTCAGTCTGCTGCTGGACAGCCAGCAGCAGCAGCAGCAGGAGAGGTAATTAATCAGCAACCCTCCTGCTAAGGGTAGACAGCTGCTCGTTCCACCCCCACCCCCCCCGCCTTAATTGGTTCTCCTCCCTTCCAACGGTGTTGAGGCGGGTGGGAACAGCCGGGGGTTGAGGGTACTGTGCTAAAAGAGGTGGAGTTATGCAGATCTAAAACGCGTGGATTGCAGCAGCAGCAAGCCGAAAAGTGCAGGCATGTGAGGGATCTAGAGGTTGACAGCATGTCTTCTTAACGGGAGTCCAGGTGGCCATCTCCACAAATGGACTTTTCAGAATCCTTGGGTGGCACCGTAGTCGGAAACCAATTCTGGTTATCGCTTCTCGGCCTTTTGGCTCAGATCAAGTGTCTGGACATCAGGTTCCTTGAGTGCTAGTCCTCGGCCTTCCAGCATCGCCACTCCGGTGGCTTAAGCTGGATGCTGCTATAGGGGGAGAGTGAGGAGGAAACGGGAAGGCGATTTCCGTGGCTGACTATGGGAGTCAAGCTGAAATTTGCTGGGACCGGGGACCCCCGGGTCAAGAATGGATTTCGCATTGAGATTTCCGAGGAGAAGAAGGGACATTTTTCCATGTCCTACCTGGTGAATGCCATCTTCTATGAAGCATTGAAGATTAAGAAGTCGGACATTCTTTGCCTGCAGGAATTTAGAAGTCATGGAAGGTATGTGCTTGTTCTTTCTACTATGGCTGCTTGCCAAAATCTTTATAGAACCTTGAAAGGCCATACTGAGAACTCCCTCCTAGATGGACTCACTTTTACTGTCCTCTATTCAAATGGGGATGTTCCTGTTGTTGTGTTTATGCACAATCCCTTTATCCCCCAGGAGGACATTACTGTATTCTTGAGGAGGCATTGTACTTATGTGCATTTTTCCCACAAGATCTCGAATGAAGAAGGCTTGTGGACTGGCAAATACAAGTACTTTGTTCGTTTTGCTACAGACCCCGAGGGGCCAGGGGGCATACATTATCCTCCTATGAGTTTCTCTATTGGGAGAGACACTGGTTTCTTGTACTTTCCTGATGCTCCTTTTTTCTGCAGAAGATGTAACAAGTATGGTCATGTCCAGGAGTCCTGCAGGTATCCTCCAACCTGCAGGAGGTGTAACACGTCTGGTCATATGGCGAAAGACTGCAAGAACCAGGTAAAGTGTGATGCTTGTGGTGAGGAGGGGCATGTTCTTAGGCAGTGTCAAGCTAGAACCACTCCTAAGTCTTTTGCTCAAGTGGTCGCGGAGGGGCCTGCTGTTCCTTCGACTTCTACTAGGGTTCCACAAGGTCCCCTTCCGGATGTCGGGGAGGCAACTGCTCCCCAAGAGGAAGAGGATGGCACTCAGATGGACGACATATTTGAAGATGCCCAGCTTCAGCCTCCTGCGTCAGGAGGCTTTGACATGGTGATTCCAGAGGTGATGTCACCTTTCCCTCCCCAGTTTGGTGTCCGTGGTGAGGGGGAAATGGACTTGTCCAATTCTCCTGTCATATCTTGGTGCAATACTGCTTCAGAGGAGATCGGGGGCGGTGGCCAAGGGGACTTGTCTGCTGTCCGTTTCTCTGATGAGGAGGATCCTGATGTGGTCAAGAAGAAGCCAAGGACTGAGTGTTCATCCATTGCTGCCGTGTGTGATAGCCCGGTGGACTCTCGTGCTTACCCATCAGATGTATTTTCTCCTGACATTGTTACATTTGGCATTCAGCCAGATGGTAATAGCTTTGCTTTGCTTGATGAAGGTTGAGTTGATGTTTTCTTTCTTTTTTTTTCAGGTTATGTGTGATCCCCTTTAGTTATGCCGCATCATTCTGGATGGGACATTGTGTCCCTTAATGTTAGGCAAATGAGATCTGTTACCCGAAGAACAACAGTTCTGGATTATCTAAAGGGTTTGAGTGCAGATGTCTATTGTCTACAAGAGTGTGGGATTACTGAATCTCCAGGGGATAAGGACTGGCCTTATGGCCAGTATGTTTGGTCGGGGTCCAGCTTTAACAAAAATGATGGTGTGGGGATTTTAGTTGGTAATAAGAATATTACTATTGATAGTTACACGGTTGTGGAGGTGGGTCGCTGCATTATTGTTTTTTTGAGTTATAGGGGGTGGAAGGTTAGAATGATTAATTTATATTGTCCTACTAAAAAAGAGGAGCGGCTTGCTCTTCTTGAGAAATTGAGTTTTTTTCTCCCTGGAAAAATTCCTACAGTTTTTGTTGGTGACTGTAATTGTGTCACAGAAGGTAATGTGGACATTACAGGAAAAAAGTTATCTCAACTTATTTCTGATTTTTCTTTCTTAGACGCTGCAATACTTGAGTATGGCATTCCACCACCGCCTACATATTATGCTGACCGTGGTAATATTTCATCGAGGATAGATAGGATGTTATTTTCCAAAAATATGGTTTGTTCAAGTTATGTTCAACATAAGGTACCTTTTTCTGATCATGAGTGTTTGCGTGGAGTTTTTAGTGCGAATGGGGACATGGTGTTTGGGGGTGGGGTTTGGAAATTGAATACGAGGTTGTTGGAGGATGAGGAGGTGATGAGTGAGTTGGAGAAAAGGTATGCAAGTTGGAGGTGGCGTAAGCGTGATTTTGGTAGTGCGCTTGAATGGTGGGATTGGGTGAAATTACAGTTAAAAACTTTCTTTAAAAAATGGGGCTACAAAAAAGCTGCCAGATATCGTAATAGATTTAATGACTTAAGTAGACGGATTGATTGGTTGCGTGGGTGTGTTAGGAAAGGAATGGATATGTCTGATCAGCTTGAGGTTGCTAAGAATGAGTTAAAATGTCTTCTGGATGAAAAAGGTAAAGAGATTATTTACCGTACCAAGTTAGAGCATTTGGAAAAGAATGAAAAGTGCACCAGGTACTTTTTTAAAAAAATGAATGGAAGGAAGTTGGATTTGAGTGAAGTGGTAGGTGAAGATGGATCTAGTGTGGTTGGGAAGAATGTGTTGAATGAGGTGAATGGCTTCTATAGTAAGTTGTACGATGAGAAATGGATTGATCCTGGACTTGTGTCGCATGTATTGAGTGGTATGGAGAAGAGACTTGGTTCGGATGAATGTGATGCTTTGTGTGCGGATGTTATTTTGGATGAGGTGAGGAATGTTGTTATGAGTGCTAAAAAGAATAAGACGCCTGGGAAGGATGGGTTGCCTGTGGAGCTGTATGTGAAAGCTTGGGAGTTTTTGGGTAAGGACTTGACTGAGGTTTGTAGGTATATGTGGATGAATGGTGTTTTGTGTGACAGTATGAAAGAGGGTATAGTGGTTCTTGTGTTTAAGAAGGGTGAGAAAAAGCGTTTGGAGAACTGGAGACCCATATCATTGCTTAACGCTGATTATAAGGTCTACAGTAAATTGTTAGCAAATCGTATGCGTGAGGTGATTGGTAGGGTTGTGGAGGATGACCAAGTGTGTGCCGTGCCTGGTCGGAGTATAAGTGATAATTTGTTATTGTTAAGGGATATGCTTGGGGATTGTAAGACTAGAAAGCAGAAGTGTATGGTGTTAGCAATTGATTTCGAAAAGGCTTTTGATAGAGTTTCGCATGTGTTTCTGTTTAAAGTATTGGAGAGGATGGGTTTCCCTAGGGTTTTTCTGAATGGAGTTAAGTCTTTATATGATTATGTGTCAAGTGAGTTTTTAGTGAATGGATGGTTGTCTGACAAAGTGATGATTAGGTCTGGTGTAAGACAGGGGTGCCCTATGTCCCCTGTCTTGTTTGTATGTGTGATTGAGCCTTTGCTGTGTTTAGTGAGACGTGAGAAAATGATGAGAGGATTGTTAGTGCCTGGGAGTGGTGGTAAGCATGTGAAGGTGTTAGGTTACATGGATGATGTTGTGATGGTGAGTGAAAGTATGGCTTCAATGAATAGGGTGAGGTTGCTTTTGGATTTTTTCTGTGGTGCATCAGGTTTTAGAGTTAACTGGACTAAGTGTAGTTTCAAATGCTTTGGAGATGACAGTATTCGTATGGAAGGTGTTAAGTATGAGGAGAGTGCAATTAAGATTTTAGGGGTATTTTTCAATGATGATCTGAAAGGAAATGAGAGTTGGGACGAGTGTGGTATGCGTGTTGAGCGAAAATTGAATTTTTGGAGAATGAGAGATCTTTC
This sequence comes from Phyllobates terribilis, assembly GCF_046119375.1. NCBI lineage: Eukaryota > Metazoa > Chordata > Amphibia > Anura > Dendrobatidae > Phyllobates > Phyllobates terribilis. Next base: position 6,415,932 of record NW_027362800.1, on the reverse strand, counting down.
TTTGCGGGGCAAAGTTCTAGTTATCAAAGCAGTGATCTTACCCATTCTGCTTTTTGTGGCCATAATTTTTCCATCCCCTTTTAGGAAAGTGAAGAGAGTTGAGAAAATGATTTTTTCTTTTTTCTGGTGCAGCAAGATGGAGAAGCTGAAGAGGGAAAGCCTTTATAAGGCCTGCCAGCATGGTGGTTTGGGATTTCCTAATGTTGAGTTTTTTTTAGGGCTCCATTATATTAAGACGATTGTGGTATTGTTGGGTAAAGGTAATAAGGGTGCATGTATGGCAAGTTATTCTGCAGGATGGATGTTGTATGGGTTAGGTTGGAGAAAGAGGGATGCGAGAGTGCCTGTGTCTTTTAAGTGTCCGGTGAGGTATGAGGTGATTGAGAAGTTTGTCAAGAAGTATGATTTGCTGAGTGTGCCGGCGGATGAGTTTAGAATGACTAAGAGGGTGTATAGGAAATTGTGTGCAAATGAGGTCGAGTCTAATATTGTTGGTTTGAGAGGGAATGAGGTTGCGGATGCTTGGAGAAAGTTGGGTATGTATGGGATGTCCAACAAACAGATGGATGTAGTGTGGATGGCGTTTCACAATATTCTTCCAGTGAGAGACGTTCAAAAGAAGAGAGGTTTGATTAGGTCGGATGTTTGTCCAAGAGATGGATGTAATGGTTGTGAGACGGTTATGCATCTGATGTGGAATTGTGATTTTGCGCAAGACGTGTGGAAATGTGTAGGGGGGTTGTGTAGGAGTTTGGCAGGAGTGACTTTTGTGGATTGGCGTGTGGTTATGTTTGGTATTGGTGCAAGTGGACGTGTAAAGGAGAGAGTTTTATGGTTAATTATGGCTTGTGTGTTAGAAAGTTTGTGGGATGTGAGGAATCTTTGTGTATTTAAAAGGAAATCAATTACAGTAAATGAATGTATTAGGATTATTCTTTCTAGGCTATTTTTGACTTACAAGATGGATAGTAGTAGCGGTGGTGGAACAGATGCCGAGGGAATATGGAAATTTAAAAAGTCGAGGCATATTGTAAAATTTCAGTGATCTTTTGGTTTATATTAATAAGATGTTCTTCTTTCTGTAATATTAGGTTGCTTTATGCTTAATAAATATGGCCATGATGATGAGAAGTTTTTTTGCAACAGTTTTGGTATATCCTACTGATTTGCTATAAAACTAAGCTGAATGGTTTTAAAAAAAAAAAAAATATGTTCTTATCAGTTTAATATCTGATACGTCCCCTATCTGGGGACCATATATTAAATGGATTTTTAGAACAGGGAGATGGAAAAAGAGCTTGCTCTGTCCACTCCACGCATTGACCTGGTATTGCAGTATCTCCAGGACCGGTGCACCCCTTCTTTAATGCAGTTTCTAAAATCAGAAAGAATTGAATTCAATGCTTTTTGTTCATTTTGCTTGTTTGTCGGATTTTGGGATGGACTCTTTGGCTTTGCTTTTCTTCTCCTCATTGGATTTTTCATGTTAAAAGTTGCAGAAGCCAGATGACAAGCTCATTTTGGTTCAACTTCAGCAACTGTGCATTGCATTGCCATGTAATGTAATGTAATGCAATGCTATCTATCTAGCTCTCCCTCTATACTTCCTTTTGGATAAACAGACATATTAGGCAAGCATTTTGGAGCTTTCACCTAAATAACTACAGGTGGTGAGATAAGCTGCACAATATAATTGACCTTTCAGTATATTGTTGCACACACACCATCTATTTAGCAAATGCCCTTGTTATCAACAGCAGCCTTTTAAACTCACCTGAGCTAACAGGTATGTGAGCTGGTTACTCTGCTGCGCTTAAAATTTCTTTTTTGGTTTGCTACAATGCCTTTTCTGAAACGTTGTCTCCCTCTGCTGGAACACTGACTTCTTTCATTTAATGCCTGCAGACTATAAAAGAGAAACCAACCCAAAAAGTTTGGTTGATTAGTCTGTGGCATTCTTTTAAACTGTTGCTTATGGCGGTCTCTGTGAGCTTCTCAGTGACATTCAGCCATCCAGGTATCCCGCCTGCAGTAGACGGAATGTGGCAATGGAACGCTGGCTGCGCGTGTCATAATAGGCTCTGAGCCTTTATATACCTGCGCACAGCAGCAGCCACCTTCAGTCTGCTGCTGGACAGCCAGCAGCAGCAGCAGCAGGAGAGGTAATTAATCAGCAACCCTCCTGCTAAGGGTAGACAGCTGCTCGTTCCACCCCCCCCCCCGCCTTAATTGGTTCTCCTCCCTTCCAACGGTGTTGAGGCGGGTGGGAACAGCCGGGGGTTGAGGGTACTGTGCTAAAAGAGGTGGAGTTATGCAGATCTAAAACGCGTGGATTGCAGCAGCAGCAAGCCGAAAAGTGCAGGCATGTGAGGGATCTAGAGGTTGACAGCATGTCTTCTTAACGGGAGTCCAGGTGGCCATCTCCACAAATGGACTTTTCAGAATCCTTGGGTGGCACCGTAGTCGGAAACCAATTCTGGTTATCGCTTCTCGGCCTTTTGGCACGATCTATCAGGTTTACCTGTGTGGTCTTGCCTGTGAGGTGCTCTTGGTACCCTTTCTCTCGGCCTGGGGGGATCGTTCCTTTTCGGAGGGACTTAACCCCCCTGCTGCTATTGGGAGGAAGGATTAGTCCGGGAGCAACGGGAAGGGATCCCATGAAGGCTTGCGCCTTTCAGAGAGAAGAGTCGGTGTGTTCCTGAGTGAAGGATGCCGGCAACGCTCACATATTCATCGGGTGATGCCCGGATGCGGAACACCGTGAGGATTGAAGTTGGAGCAGGATCGAGGACGGAGAAGAATTTGGATTACATCTGCCATAGGATTCTGCTTGGAGTTCTGGAGTTTCGGCGGGAAGACATATTCTGCTTCCAGGACAATGAGTACAAGGGGACTTACACCATCACCTTCAAGAGCCAGGGATGCTGTCACCAACTCGTACAAAAGGTAAATGAGAAAAACTACTTGGATGAATTGGATGGGCTAACCTTTTGTCTCTTGTATGCCTATGACGAGATCCCTATCGTGGTGCATTTCCCGAACCCCTTTGTGGAAGCTGCAGACATCTCGACCTACCTTATCCGTTATTGTGACGATCTGAGATACCTGGGCACTGTGAAGAACGCGGTAGGCTTCTGGTGCGGCAAGAGGAGGTACATGGCCCGTCTAAAGAGGGACCCAAGCGGAGTGGGAGGAATGCTACACCCTCCCTCAACATTTGTGATCGGTAAGAGCAGAGGCTACTTATTTTACCCTGGAATGCCGGTATGTTGCAGGAACTGTGGACAAATGGGTCATACCCAAACGTCCTGCACGGGCAGGAAAGTAGACCGCTGCAATAATTGCAGCTGTTACGGACATTTAATGAAGGACTGTCCCGCTGGGAGGAAATGCAATCTTTGTGGTGAGGCGGGGCACATGTTCCGAGGATGCCCCAACAGGACCAGGACCAGGACCTACGCAGAAGCTGCATCTTCTGCAGCTGAGCCGATGCGCCCGCCGGTCTTCACTGGCGGGCCGGCGTCGGAGGGCGGTTCGAAGGGCGAGAAGGCTGGGATGGAGCAGGGAGCCGGAGGCCCCTCTGGGGCGGCCCCTGCATCGAAGTCCCTTAACGATGGGCGGACCTCGCATGGACCGGAGCGGAGGGGTCCTCCTTCTGGGAGGGTATCCTCCGTGTCGATGGTTCCCGATACCGATCCTGTTGGGCTGGAGGGTGGTGCCCCTGTGCGGTTGGCTACAGGGGACCACGCAGCGATGGCCTCAGGATCTTCCAGGGCGATTAGCCAGCCAGATGAGGGGGCTTTGCTTCTAGGTGGCGAACATCAGGGAATCGGTGTTGGTGATCTTATCCTGATGGACCAGTCTCTCCCCCTGGAGGAGGTGGAGGAAGAGGAGGACTGCACCAGTGACCTAGTGGAGTCTGCCCCGAAAAAGAGACGGAATGTCGAAGCCCCAGCGTCTCCTGGAATGTGGCTGGGAACCGTGACCTACGAGGGGGCAACCGCCGGCTCACAGAATATCGAGTCGTTTGGGTCCTCTAGCCCGGATGTCCTGGAGCAATTTGACATACAGGGCTTTGAGTCAGGTGTCCTCATGGAAGATCCACCACCCTGACCTATGAATGCCGACATTAAGACTTGTCTCACTGAATGTGAGGTCATTAAAGAGCCCAGTTCGTAGGGCTGCTCTATTCAAGTATTTAGAAACCGCTGACTTTGACATTTGTTTATTACAGGAATGCGGGATACAACATGCACTAAATTATAATGACATCAAGACAGATTGGAGACTGGGGCCCTCCATCTGGTCTGGCTCCAATGACAACAAGTCAGCGGGGGTGGGCTTCCTCTGTCGTGGGAGAAATATTACTGTAAATGCTGTCACAGAAATAGTACCAGGCAGAGTGGTTTTAGTGCATTTTAAATTTAATGGTTTTACCCTACGTGTAATGAATATTTATGCTTACCCTGATAAGCAAGAGAGAATTAATTTATTTGGGATATTGCCATTGTACTGTACTGGGTCATCTCCCCTGATCGTAGGGGGTGATTTTAATTGTCTTTGTGCTAGTGAACAACGAGCGGGGGGTGACCCTTTACGCAAATTGGATAAGTCATGTCATCTATTGAAAGATTTTATAACTGATTTTAAATTATGCGATGCGTGGAGGTCACTCCTGCCGACGGACCCTGGTTATACGTGGTCCGGAAGAGGGGTGTCCTCCAGGATCGATTTTATTTTCCTATCAGATGATTTTAACCCTGTAAAATGTGTTTTAACATCAAATATATTTTCTGACCATAAGGGCTTGGAGGTGCATCTAGAATACCGGGATGAACAGAGGGTCAACAGGGGCCTCTGGCGTCTAAGTACTTACCTGCTGGAGGACCCTCTGATTCGACAAGACTTTGTTAAAGCCTATCAAGCCTGGCGGCGACAAAAACCTTCTGATGCCCCTATGGTAACCTGGTGGGAAAATTTGAAAAAAAAAGTCAGAATGTTTTTTATAAAAGCAGGGAGACGTAAAGCTAGAGAGAAAAAAAGATGTTTTAGTGATCTTAACACCAAACTACAAACACTTTTTAAATTCAAAGAGCTAGGGGTGGAGGTGGGAGATGATATTGCTAGCCTAAAAACTGAAATCCAGAACTGCATAGACACAAAGGGGAAAGAGATTATTTTTAACTCTAGAGTGCAGCACTTGGAGGAGGGGGAGAAGTGCTCTCGCTTCTTCTTCAAAAAAGTCATGGATAAAAGAGAAGTGATCACAAATCTAGAGGGTGAAACATCTATGCAGGGAATGTTGAATGCTACTTTTAACTTTTATAAGCATCTTTTTAGTAAAAAGTGTATAGATGAGTCCTTTTTATCTGATGCTCTTAATGATCTCGATTTTAAGTTAAATTTTACAGACCAGGAGTTTTTAGAACGCGATATTGTTTTAGAGGAATTATTTTATGTTTTTAAAAGTTTCTCTAAGGGTAAAGCACCTGGGTGTGACGGACTACCTGTAGAATTTTACCTTACTTTTTGGGACATTTTAAAAGAGGACCTTTTTATGCTTTTTAAAGAAGTTTTTATTTGTGAACAGTTGCCATTTTCGTGGAGGAGAGGAGTGGTGTCTTTGATATATAAAAAAGGTGACCGCAGTACTCTAGCGAATTGGAGACCCATAACTCTCCTAAATGTTGATTACAAGGTACTTGCTAAGGTGGTTGCAGACCGGCTCAGGAGTGTCATTGCCAAACTAATCCAGCCTGAGCAGGTTTGTAGTGTACCAGGCAGAAGTATTTCAGAGGTTTTAAACGTATTAAGGGATGTAATTTGGTATTCCAGAGACCGGGGTCAAAATGTAGCTCTTTTAGCCCTAGATTTTGAAAAAGCTTTCGATAGAGTCTCTCATAGATTTCTTTTTAGAGTTTTAAAAAGAATGGGTATCCCTAATATGCTTTTAAATTGTATTAAGATTTTATATAAAAATTGTTTTAGTCAAATTTCTCTTAATGGCTTTTTAACAGATGGAGTTCCCCTTGAGTCCGGAGTGAAGCAGGGATGCCCCTTGTCGCCCATCCTGTTCATCTGCGCCATGGAGCCCCTGCTGAGCGCAATAAGGAAAGACAAAGTGATTAGAGGGGTTCCTGTTCCAGGCGGAGGTGGCAGTGATGTGAGAGTCTTTGGCTACATGGATGACGTGACGGTTGTGTGCGTGGACCCTGCTTCCCTCCGGAGGGCGGTGTTGCGCATTGATTTTTTTTCCCAGGCATCCGGTTTTAAACTTAATTTAAATAAATCTGAATGTCTGACTTTGGGATCCTGGGACACCGCCCAACTCCCGCAGCTCACTATAAAACGAGACAATGTAAAAATTCTTGGAGTTGTTTTTAACGAGGAGAATGTGGGAACTCAAAGCTGGGAGAATGTCATAGAAAAAATGTCAAAGAAAATATCATTTTGGGGTTTGAGGTCCCTAACAATGGAGGGGAAAATTTTAATTATAAAATCAGTGTTGTTACCCCTCATACTGTATATAGCTATGGTGTACCCCCCCTCTGATGTTTTAATTAAAAAAATGACTAGGATGATCTTTATGTTTTTATGGAACTCCAAAATGGAAAAATTAAGGCGAGAAATAATGAGGAAGAATAAAATGAACGGCGGAAGGGATGTCCCCGATTTACATATTTATTTGTATTTAAATTATTTCTGCTTTTGTTTCAAACATTTTAATGGTAATAGTGCGCTAAGTTATTTTTTAAAATATACTTGTGGGATGATTTTTAAAAGATGGTTTAAGTTGTCGTTGAATTCCCCTGTTTTACTATGCCCCCCCAAACACCAAGCAATCTTAGAAAAGACTGTTCGATTTTATAGCCTTGGTGATTTTAATATGGACATTTTTAAAGACCGCAAGAAGCTTTTATCTTTTCTGAGGAGGAATGAAGATGTGACCCCCATAGTAAATTTCTCAGAAGAGAGGTCGAAGCAAGTTTGGAAGAATGTCTTCGGGAAATTCTTAGCAAATGGACATAAGGACATCGCATGGATGGTGGTCCACCAGTGCCTCCCCACCAGAGAGTTTCAACACAGGAGAGGCCTGGTGGCCAGAGCCAAATGCCCCAGAGACTCATGTGTTAATGACGAAACCACCTTGCACCTTATGTGGAATTGCCCATTTGCACAGGAACTTTGGCACAAAGTTGGGATTCTTTTAAAATGGACTTGCGGTTTAAGAGATTTTAACCATGAATATGTTTTATATGGCCTTTTTAAATGTCCGACGCCTCAACAGTATTGTATATGTTGGTGTTTGATTAACTGTTTTAAAGACGCCCTTTGGAAGGCACGCAATATCTTACTTTTTAAACGTGATGCTATTTCTGTGAAGGATTGTCTTAAAATTACTTTTAGCCAGATGTATATTTATTACTTGAGGGATGTCAAATGTATTGGGAGGAGGGATGCTAATCGTATATGGGGTTTTTATGGGTGGAATTCTGTGTTTTAATAATGTACTGTTTGTGTTGTTGTTTTTGATTGTAAACCATCTTTTACGCACTTAATAAATTATGTTGAAACCTGATCTGTTCTTATCAGTTTAATATCTGATACGTCCCCTATCTGGGGACCATATATTAAATGGATTTTTAGAACAGGGAGATGGAAAAAGAGCTTGCTCTGTCCACTCCACGCATTGACCTGGTATTGCAGTATCTCCAGGACCAGTGCACCCCTTCTTTAATGCAGTTTCTAAAATCAGAAAGAATTGAATTCAATGCTTTTTGTTCATTTTGCTTGTTTGTCGGATTTTGGGATGGACTCTTTGGCTTTGCTTTTCTTCTCCTCATTGGATTTTTCATGTTAAAAGTTGCAGAAGCCAGATGACAAGCTCATTTTGGTTCAACTTCAGCAACTGTGCATTGCATTGCCATGTAATGTAATGTAATGCAATGCTATCTATCTAGCTCTCCCTCTATACTTCCTTTTGGATAAACAGACATATTAGGCAAGCATTTTGGAGCTTTCACCTAAATAACTACAGGTGGTGAGATAAGCTGCACAATATAATTGACCTTTCAGTATATTGTTGCACACACACCATCTATTTAGCAAATGCCCTTGTTATCAACAGCAGCCTTTTAAACTCACCTGAGCTAACAGGTATGTGAGCTGGTTACTCTGCTGCGCTTAAAATTTCTTTTTTGGTTTGCTACAATGCCTTTTCTGAAACGTTGTCTCCCTCTGCTGGAACACTGACTTCTTTCATTTAATGCCTGCAGACTATAAAAGAGAAACCAACCCAAAAAGTTTGGTTGATTAGTCTGTGGCATTCTTTTAAACTGTTGCTTATGGCGGTCTCTGTGAGCTTCTCAGTGACATTCAGCCATCCAGGTATCCCGCCTGCAGTAGACGGAATGTGGCAATGGAACGCTGGCTGCGCGTGTCATAATAGGCTCTGAGCCTTTATATACCTGCGCACAGCAGCAGCCACCTTCAGTCTGCTGCTGGACAGCCAGCAGCAGCAGCAGCAGGAGAGGTAATTAATCAGCAACCCTCCTGCTAAGGGTAGACAGCTGCTCGTTCCACCCCCCCCCCCGCCTTAATTGGTTCTCCTCCCTTCCAACGGTGTTGAGGCGGGTGGGAACAGCCGGGGGTTGAGGGTACTGTGCTAAAAGAGGTGGAGTTATGCAGATCTAAAACGCGTGGATTGCAGCAGCAGCAAGCCGAAAAGTGCAGGCATGTGAGGGATCTAGAGGTTGACAGCATGTCTTCTTAACGGGAGTCCAGGTGGCCATCTCCACAAATGGACTTTTCAGAATCCTTGGGTGGCACCGTAGTCGGAAACCAATTCTGGTTATCGCTTCTCGGCCTTTTGGCTAAGATCAAGTGTAGTATCTTTCGAAAAGGCGGTTTTGGATGTTGGCCGCCCTAGTAGATTGATACATTATGCACACTGGGGTTTAGGCGCTTGTTAGTACGCCAGGTGGCTAATATAGTCATCTGGTGGAAAGCATGGCCCCCCAGGATCGACGCCATTGGGCCGGGGAAGATCGAAAGCCCGAAGTGTGAAGTGCCCCAGGAGTGGTGACCCTGGGGTGCCTTAACTCACTGGGATTGGGAACCCCACTTGAGTTTATGGCACATTTGCACTAGCACTTCAATATTTCTTTCTTCACACACACCCTTATTCCGGGCCTTCTGGCCTTAGGATGGGGAATTTTTCAATTCCCGGTCGAAGGTCCGGGCAGTATTATACTGTGAAACCTTCACTATTTATTTAATTTTTTTTTGTCACTGTGTGTCCACTTTTTCACGTGTGTCCACGTCCTTACTAGCATTTTGTCGGGATGCGGTTCCCTTACGGGTTCCTCTCTTGGCAGGTCTAGGGGGGGAGTGTGTGGCCATCAGGTTCCGCTCCCCCCTGAACCCCACTGGCTCTCCTCTTTCGGGAGGAGAGCGTTGTTGGCTCCCCTCTTCCGGGAGGGGAGCACAGTCTTTGGCTCCCAGTGCCTTGCTCGGGTGAGAACTCGGGCAGGTATTGGGGGTAAGATTGGGTCGCCTCTGGCTCCGGCTGAAGGTGGCTATTTGTCCCTGTTCCTCGCTGTGGCCTTCTGGCTCGGAGGGACGGGGAATGGTTTGGGGGACCCTTCTCCTTTTGGAGAGGGTTTCAAGAAGACCAGCATCCTAGTGCACTTTTTTTTGTGGCACTTGTCACTTTTTTAAGCGCACTCGGGTTTTGTACACGAATTCGGGCTTTCGATAGAAAAAATCTGTTCTTATCAGTTTAATATCTGATACGTCCCCTATCTGGGGACCATATATTAAATGGATTTTTAGAACAGGGAGATGGAAAAAGAGCTTGCTCTGTCCACTCCACGCATTGACCTGGTATTGCAGTATCTCCAGGACCGGTGCACCCCTTCTTTAATGCAGTTTCTAAAATCAGAAAGAATTGAATTCAATGCTTTTTGTTCATTTTGCTTGTTTGTCGGATTTTGGGATGGACTCTTTGGCTTTGCTTTTCTTCTCCTCATTGGATTTTTCATGTTAAAAGTTGCAGAAGCCAGATGACAAGCTCATTTTGGTTCAACTTCAGCAACTGTGCATTGCATTGCCATGTAATGTAATGTAATGCAATGCTATCTATCTAGCTCTCCCTCTATACTTCCTTTTGGATAAACAGACATATTAGGCAAGCATTTTGGAGCTTTCACCTAAATAACTACAGGTGGTGAGATAAGCTGCACAATATAATTGACCTTTCAGTATATTGTTGCACACACACCATCTATTTAGCAAATGCCCTTGTTATCAACAGCAGCCTTTTAAACTCACCTGAGCTAACAGGTATGTGAGCTGGTTACTCTGCTGCACTTAAAATTTCTTTTTTGGTTTGCTACAATGCCTTTTCTGAAACGTTGTCTCCCTCTGCTGGAACACTGACTTCTTTCATTTAATGCCTGCAGACTATAAAAGAGAAACCAACCCAAAAAGTTTGGTTGATTAGTCTGTGGCATTCTTTTAAACTGTTGCTTATGGCGGTCTCTGTGAGCTTCTCAGTGACATTCAGCCATCCAGGTATCCCGCCTGCAGTAGACGGAATGTGGCAATGGAACGCTGGCTGCGCGTGTCATAATAGGCTCTGAGCCTTTATATACCTGCGCACAGCAGCAGCCACCTTCAGTCTGCTGCTGGACAGCCAGCAGCAGCAGCAGCAGGAGAGGTAATTAATCAGCAACCCTCCTGCTAAGGGTAGACAGCTGCTCGTTCCACCCCCCCCCCGCCTTAATTGGTTCTCCTCCCTTCCAACGGTGTTGAGGCGGGTGGGAACAGCCGGGGGTTGAGGGTACTGTGCTAAAAGAGGTGGAGTTATGCAGATCTAAAACGCGTGGATTGCAGCAGCAGCAAGCCGAAAAGTGCAGGCATGTGAGGGATCTAGAGGTTGACAGCATGTCTTCTTAACGGGAGTCCAGGTGGCCATCTCCACAAATGGACTTTTCAGAATCCTTGGGTGGCACCGTAGTCGGAAACCAATTCTGGTTATCGCTTCTCGGCCTTTTGGCTAAGATCAAGTGTAGTATCTGTTCTTATCAGTTTAATATCTGATACGTCCCCTATCTGGGGACCATATATTAAATGGATTTTTAGAACAGGGAGATGGAAAAAGAGCTTGCTCTGTCCACTCCACGCATTGACCTGGTATTGCAGTATCTCCAGGACCGGTGCACCCCTTCTTTAATGCAGTTTCTAAAATCAGAAAGAATTGAATTCAATGCTTTTTGTTCATTTTGCTTGTTTGTCGGATTTTGGGATGGACTCTTTGGCTTTGCTTTTCTTCTCCTCATTGGATTTTTCATGTTAAAAGTTGCAGAAGCCAGATGACAAGCTCATTTTGGTTCAACTTCAGCAACTGTGCATTGCATTGCCATGTAATGTAATGTAATGCAATGCTATTTATCTAGCTCTCCCTCTATACTTCCTTTTGGATAAACAGACATATTAGGCAAGCATTTTGGAGCTTTCACCTAAATAACTACAGGTGGTGAGATAAGCTGCACAATATAATTGACCTTTCAGTATATTGTTGCACACACACCATCTATTTAGCAAATGCCCTTGTTATCAACAGCAGCCTTTTAAACTCACCTGAGCTAACAGGTATGTGAGCTGGTTACTCTGCTGCGCTTAAAATTTCTTTTTTGGTTTGCTACAATGCCTTTTCTGAAACGTTGTCTCCCTCTGCTGGAACACTGACTTCTTTCATTTAATGCCTGCAGACTATAAAAGAGAAACCAACCCAAAAAGTTTGGTTGATTAGTCTGTGGCATTCTTTTAAACTGTTGCTTATGGCGGTCTCTGTGAGCTTCTCAGTGACATTCAGCCATCCAGGTATCCCGCCTGCAGTAGACGGAATGTGGCAATGGAACGCTGGCTGCGCGTGTCATAATAGGCTCTGAGCCTTTATATACCTGCGCACAGCAGCAGCCACCTTCAGTCTGCTGCTGGACAGCCAGCAGCAGCAGCAGCAGGAGAGGTAATTAATCAGCAACCCTCCTGCTAAAGGTAGACAGCTGCTCGTTCCACCCCCCCCCCCCCCCCCCGCCTTAATTGGTTCTCCTCCCTTCCAACGGTGTTGAGGCGGGTGGGAACAGCCGGGGGTTGAGGGTACTGTGCTAAAAGAGGTGGAGTTATGCAGATCTAAAACGCGTGGATTGCAGCAGCAGCAAGCCGAAAAGTGCAGGCATGTGAGGGATCTAGAGGTTGACAGCATGTCTTCTTAACGGGAGTCCAGGTGGCCATCTCCACAAATGGACTTTTCAGAATCCTTGGGTGGCACCGTAGTCGGAAACCAATTCTGGTTATCGCTTCTCGGCCTTTTGGCTAAGATCAAGTGTAGTATCTGTTCTTATCAGTTTAATATCTGATACGTCCCCTATCTGGGGACCATATATTAAATGGATTTTTAGAACAGGGAGATGGAAAAAGAGCTTGCTCTGTCCACTCCACGCATTGACCTGGTATTGCAGTATCTCCAGGACCGGTGCACCCCTTCTTTAATGCAGTTTCTAAAATCAGAAAGAATTGAATTCAATGCTTTTTGTTCATTTTGCTTGTTTGTCGGATTTTGGGATGGACTCTTTGGCTTTGCTTTTCTTCTCCTCATTGGATTTTTCATGTTAAAAGTTGCAGAAGCCAGATGACAAGCTCATTTTGGTTCAACTTCAGCAACTGTGCATTGCATTGCCATGTAATGTAATGCAATGCTATCTATCTAGCTCTCCCTCTATACTTCCTTTTGGATAAACAGACATATTAGGCAAGCATTTTGGAGCTTTCACCTAAATAACTACAGGTGGTGAGATAAGCTGCACAATATAATTGACCTTTCAGTATATTGTTGCACACACACCATCTATTTAGCAAATGCCCTTGTTATCAACAGCAGCCTTTTAAACTCACCTGAGCTAACAGGTATGTGAGCTGGTTACTCTGCTGCGCTTAAAATTTCTTTTTTGGTTTGCTACAATGCCTTTTCTGAAACGTTGTCTCCCTCTGCTGGAACACTGACTTCTTTCATTTAATGCCTGCAGACTATAAAAGAGAAACCAACCCAAAAAGTTTGGTTGATTAGTCTGTGGCATTCTTTTAAACTGTTGCTTATGGCGGTCTCTGTGAGCTTCTCAGTGACATTCAGCCATCCAGGTATCCCGCCTGCAGTAGACGGAATGTGGCAATGGAACGCTGGCTGCGCGTGTCATAATAGGCTCTGAGCCTTTATATACCTGCGCACAGCAGCAGCCACCTTCAGTCTGCTGCTGGACAGCCAGCAGCAGCAGCAGCAGGAGAGGTAATTAATCAGCAACCCTCCTGCTAAGGGTAGACAGCTGCTCGTTCCACCCCCCCCCCCCCCGCCTTAATTGGTTCTCCTCCCTTCCAACGGTGTTGAGGCGGGTGGGAACAGCCGGGGGTTGAGGGTACTGTGCTAAAAGAGGTGGAGTTATGCAGATCTAAAACGCGTGGATTGCAGCAGCAGCAAGCCGAAAAGTGCAGGCATGTGAGGGATCTAGAGGTTGACAGCATGTCTTCTTAACGGGAGTCCAGGTGGCCATCTCCACAAATGGACTTTTCAGAATCCTTGGGTGGCACCGTAGTCGGAAACCAATTCTGGTTATCGCTTCTCGGCCTTTTGGCTAAGATCAAGTGTAGTATCTGTTCTTATCAGTTTAATATCTGATACGTCCCCTATCTGGGGACCATATATTAAATGGATTTTTAGAACAGGGAGATGGAAAAAGAGCTTGCTCTGTCCACTCCACGCATTGACCTGGTATTGCAGTATCTCCAGGACCGGTGCACCCCTTCTTTAATGCAGTTTCTAAAATCAGAAAGAATTGAATTCAATGCTTTTTGTTCATTTTGATTGTTTGTCGGATTTTGGGATGGACTCTTTGGCTTTGCTTTTCTTCTCCTAATTGGATTTTTCATGTTAAAAGTTGCAGAAGCCAGATGACAAGCTCATTTTGGTTCAACTTCAGCAACTGTGCATTGCATTGCCATGTAATGTAATGTAATGCAATGCTATCTATCTAGCTCTCCCTCTATACTTCCTTTTGGATAAACAGACATATTAGGCAAGCATTTTGGAGCTTTCACCTAAATAACTACAGGTGGTGAGATAAGCTGCACAATATAATTGACCTTTCAGTATATTGATGCACACACACCATCTATTTAGCAAATGCCCTTGTTATCAACAGCAGCCTTTTAAACTCACCTGAGCTAACAGGTATGTGAGCTGGTTACTCTGCTGCGCTTAAAATTTCTTTTTTGGTTTGCTACAATGCCTTTTCTGAAACGTTGTCTCCCTCTGCTGGAACACTGACTTCTTTCATTTAATGCCTGCAGACTATAAAAGAGAAACCAAACCAAAAAGTTTGGTTGATTAGTCTGTGGCATTCTTTTAAACTGTTGCTTATGGCGGTCTCTGTGAGCTTCTCAGTGACATTCAGCCATCCAGGTATCCCGCCTGCAGTAGACGGAATGTGGCAATGGAACGCTGGCTGCGCGTGTCATAATAGGCTCTGAGCCTTTATATACCTGCGCACAGCAGCAGCCACCTTCAGTCTGCTGCTGGACAGCCAGCAGCAGCAGCAGCAGGAGAGGTAATTAATCAGCATCCCTCCTGCTAAGGGTAGACAGCTGCTCGTTCCACCCCCCCCCCCGCCTTAATTGGTTCTCCTCCCTTCCAACGGTGTTGAGGCGGGTGGGAACAGCCGGGGGTTGAGGGTACTGTGCTAAAAGAGGTGGAGTTATGCAGATCTAAAACGCGTGGATTGCAGCAGCAGCAAGCCGAAAAGTGCAGGCATGTGAGGGATCTAGAGGTTGACAGCATGTCTTCTTAACGGGAGTCCAGGTGGCCATCTCCACAAATGGACTTTTCAGAATCCTTGGGTGGCACCGTAGTCGGAAACCAATTCTGGTTATCGCTTCTCGGCCTTTTGGCTAAGATCAAGTGTAGTATCTTTCGAAAAGGCGGTTTTGGATGTTGGCCGCCCTAGTAGATTGATACATTATGCACACTGGGGTTTAGGCGCTTGTTAGTACGCCAGGTGGCTAATATAGTCATCTGGTGGAAAGCATGGCCCCCCAGGATCGACGCCATTGGGCCGGGGAAGATCGAAAGCCCGAAGTGTGAAGTGCCCCAGGAGTGGTGACCCTGGGGTGCCTTAACTCACTGGGATTGGGAACCCCACTTGAGTTTATGGCACATTTGCACTAGCACTTCAATATTTCTTTCTTCACACACACCCTTATTCCGGGCCTTCTGGCCTTAGGATGGGGAATTTTTCAATTCCCGGTCGAAGGTCCGGGCAGTATTATACTGTGAAACCTTCACTATTTATTTAATTTTTTTTTGTCACTGTGTGTCCACTTTTTCACGTGTGTCCACGTCCTTACTAGCATTTTGTCGGGATGCGGTTCCCTTACGGGTTCCTCTCTTGGCAGGTCTAGGGGGGGAGTGTGTGGCCATCAGGTTCCGCTCCCCCCTGAACCCCACTGGCTCTCCTCTTTCGGGAGGAGAGCGTTGTTGGCTCCCCTCTTCCGGGAGGGGAGCACAGTCTTTGGCTCCCAGTGCCTTGCTCGGGTGAGAACTCGGGCAGGTATTGGGGGTAAGATTGGGTCGCCTCTGGCTCCGGCTGAAGGTGGCTATTTGTCCCTGTTCCTCGCTGTGGCCTTCTGGCTCGGAGGGACGGGGAATGGTTTGGGGGACCCTTCTCCTTTTGGAGAGGGTTTCAAGAAGACCAGCATCCTAGTGCACTTTTTTTTGTGGCACTTGTCACTTTTTTAAGCGCACTCGGGTTTTGTACACGAATTCGGGCTTTCGATAGAAAAAATCTGTTCTTATCAGTTTAATATCTGATACGTCCCCTATCTGGGGACCATATATTAAATGGATTTTTAGAACAGGGAGATGGAAAAAGAGCTTGCTCTGTCCACTCCACGCATTGACCTGGTATTGCAGTATCTCCAGGACCGGTGCACCCCTTCTTTAATGCAGTTTCTAAAATCAGAAAGAATTGAATTCAATGCTTTTTGTTCATTTTGCTTGTTTGTCGGATTTTGGGATGGACTCTTTGGCTTTGCTTTTCTTCTCCTCATTGGATTTTTCATGTTAAAAGTTGCAGAAGCCAGATGACAAGCTCATTTTGGTTCAACTTCAGCAACTGTGCATTGCATTGCCATGTAATGTAATGTAATGCAATGCTATCTATCTAGCTCTCCCTCTATACTTCCTTTTGGATAAACAGACATATTAGGCAAGCATTTTGGAGCTTTCACCTAAATAACTACAGGTGGTGAGATAAGCTGCACAATATAATTGACCTTTCAGTATATTGTTGCACACACACCATCTATTTAGCAAATGCCCTTGTTATCAACAGCAGCCTTTTAAACTCACCTGAGCTAACAGGTATGTGAGCTGGTTACTCTGCTGCACTTAAAATTTCTTTTTTGGTTTGCTACAATGCCTTTTCTGAAACGTTGTCTCCCTCTGCTGGAACACTGACTTCTTTCATTTAATGCCTGCAGACTATAAAAGAGAAACCAACCCAAAAAGTTTGGTTGATTAGTCTGTGGCATTCTTTTAAACTGTTGCTTATGGCGGTCTCTGTGAGCTTCTCAGTGACATTCAGCCATCCAGGTATCCCGCCTGCAGTAGACGGAATGTGGTAATGGAACGCTGGCTGCGCGTGTCATAATAGGCTCTGAGCCTTTATATACCTGCGCACAGCAGCAGCCACCTTCAGTCTGCTGCTGGACAGCCAGCAGCAGCAGCAGCAGGAGAGGTAATTAATCAGCAACCCTCCTGCTAAGGGTAGACAGCTGCTCGTTCCACCCCCCCCCCGCCTTAATTGGTTCTCCTCCCTTCCAACGGTGTTGAGGCGGGTGGGAACAGCCGGGGGTTGAGGGTACTGTGCTAAAAGAGGTGGAGTTATGCAGATCTAAAACGCGTGGATTGCAGCAGCAGCAAGCCGAAAAGTGCAGGCATGTGAGGGATCTAGAGGTTGACAGCATGTCTTCTTAACGGGAGTCCAGGTGGCCATCTCCACAAATGGACTTTTCAGAATCCTTGGGTGGCACCGTAGTCGGAAACCAATTCTGGTTATCGCTTCTCGGCCTTTTGGCTAAGATCAAGTGTAGTATCTGTTCTTATCAGTTTAATATCTGATACGTCCCCTATCTGGGGACCATATATTAAATGGATTTTTAGAACAGGGAGATGGAAAAAGAGCTTGCTCTGTCCACTCCACGCATTGACCTGGTATTGCAGTATCTCCAGGACCGGTGCACCCCTTCTTTAATGCAGTTTCTAAAATCAGAAAGAATTGAATTCAATGCTTTTTGTTCATTTTGCTTGTTTGTCGGATTTTGGGATGGACTCTTTGGCTTTGCTTTTCTTCTCCTCATTGGATTTTTCATGTTAAAAGTTGCAGAAGCCAGATGACAAGCTCATTTTGGTTCAACTTCAGCAACTGTGCATTGCATTGCCATGTAATGTAATGTAATGCAATGCTATTTATCTAGCTCTCCCTCTATACTTCCTTTTGGATAAACAGACATATTAGGCAAGCATTTTGGAGCTTTCACCTAAATAACTACAGGTGGTGAGATAAGCTGCACAATATAATTGACCTTTCAGTATATTGTTGCACACACACCATCTATTTAGCAAATGCCCTTGTTATCAACAGCAGCCTTTTAAACTCACCTGAGCTAACAGGTATGTGAGCTGGTTACTCTGCTGCGCTTAAAATTTCTTTTTTGGTTTGCTACAATGCCTTTTCTGAAACGTTGTCTCCCTCTGCTGGAACACTGACTTCTTTCATTTAATGCCTGCAGACTATAAAAGAGAAACCAACCCAAAAAGTTTGGTTGATTAGTCTGTGGCATTCTTTTAAACTGTTGCTTATGGCGGTCTCTGTGAGCTTCTCAGTGACATTCAGCCATCCAGGTATCCCGCCTGCAGTAGACGGAATGTGGCAATGGAACGCTGGCTGCGCGTGTCATAATAGGCTCTGAGCCTTTATATACCTGCGCACAGCAGCAGCCACCTTCAGTCTGCTGCTGGACAGCCAGCAGCAGCAGCAGCAGGAGAGGTAATTAATCAGCAACCCTCCTGCTAAAGGTAGACAGCTGCTCGTTCCACCCCCCCCCCCCCCCGCCTTAATTGGTTCTCCTCCCTTCCAACGGTGTTGAGGCGGGTGGGAACAGCCGGGGGTTGAGGGTACTGTGCTAAAAGAGGTGGAGTTATGCAGATCTAAAACGCGTGGATTGCAGCAGCAGCAAGCCGAAAAGTGCAGGCATGTGAGGGATCTAGAGGTTGACAGCATGTCTTCTTAACGGGAGTCCAGGTGGCCATCTCCACAAATGGACTTTTCAGAATCCTTGGGTGGCACCGTAGTCGGAAACCAATTCTGGTTATCGCTTCTCGGCCTTTTGGCTAAGATCAAGTGTAGTATCTGTTCTTATCAGTTTAATATCTGATACGTCCCCTATCTGGGGACCATATATTAAATGGATTTTTAGAACAGGGAGATGGAAAAAGAGCTTGCTCTGTCCACTCCACGCATTGACCTGGTATTGCAGTATCTCCAGGACCGGTGCACCCCTTCTTTAATGCAGTTTCTAAAATCAGAAAGAATTGAATTCAATGCTTTTTGTTCATTTTGCTTGTTTGTCGGATTTTGGGATGGACTCTTTGGCTTTGCTTTTCTTCTCCTCATTGGATTTTTCATGTTAAAAGTTGCAGAAGCCAGATGACAAGCTCATTTTGGTTCAACTTCAGCAACTGTGCATTGCATTGCCATGTAATGTAATGCAATGCTATCTATCTAGCTCTCCCTCTATACTTCCTTTTGGATAAACAGACATATTAGGCAAGCATTTTGGAGCTTTCACCTAAATAACTACAGGTGGTGAGATAAGCTGCACAATATAATTGACCTTTCAGTATATTGTTGCACACACACCATCTATTTAGCAAATGCCCTTGTTATCAACAGCAGCCTTTTAAACTCACCTGAGCTAACAGGTATGTGAGCTGGTTACTCTGCTGCGCTTAAAATTTCTTTTTTGGTTTGCTACAATGCCTTTTCTGAAACGTTGTCTCCCTCTGCTGGAACACTGACTTCTTTCATTTAATGCCTGCAGACTATAAAAGAGAAACCAACCCAAAAAGTTTGGTTGATTAGTCTGTGGCATTCTTTTAAACTGTTGCTTATGGCGGTCTCTGTGAGCTTCTCAGTGACATTCAGCCATCCAGGTATCCCGCCTGCAGTAGACGGAATGTGGCAATGGAACGCTGGCTGCGCGTGTCATAATAGGCTCTGAGCCTTTATATACCTGCGCACAGCAGCAGCCACCTTCAGTCTGCTGCTGGACAGCCAGCAGCAGCAGCAGCAGGAGAGGTAATTAATCAGCAACCCTCCTGCTAAGGGTAGACAGCTGCTCGTTCCACCCCCCCCCCCCCGCCTTAATTGGTTCTCCTCCCTTCCAACGGTGTTGAGGCGGGTGGGAACAGCCGGGGGTTGAGGGTACTGTGCTAAAAGAGGTGGAGTTATGCAGATCTAAAACGCGTGGATTGCAGCAGCAGCAAGCCGAAAAGTGCAGGCATGTGAGGGATCTAGAGGTTGACAGCATGTCTTCTTAACGGGAGTCCAGGTGGCCATCTCCACAAATGGACTTTTCAGAATCCTTGGGTGGCACCGTAGTCGGAAACCAATTCTGGTTATCGCTTCTCGGCCTTTTGGCTAAGATCAAGTGTAGTATCTGTTCTTATCAGTTTAATATCTGATACGTCCCCTATCTGGGGACCATATATTAAATGGATTTTTAGAACAGGGAGATGGAAAAAGAGCTTGCTCTGTCCACTCCACGCATTGACCTGGTATTGCAGTATCTCCAGGACCGGTGCACCCCTTCTTTAATGCAGTTTCTAAAATCAGAAAGAATTGAATTCAATGCTTTTTGTTCATTTTGATTGTTTGTCGGATTTTGGGATGGACTCTTTGGCTTTGCTTTTCTTCTCCTAATTGGATTTTTCATGTTAAAAGTTGCAGAAGCCAGATGACAAGCTCATTTTGGTTCAACTTCAGCAACTGTGCATTGCATTGCCATGTAATGTAATGTAATGCAATGCTATCTATCTAGCTCTCCCTCTATACTTCCTTTTGGATAAACAGACATATTAGGCAAGCATTTTGGAGCTTTCACCTAAATAACTACAGGTGGTGAGATAAGCTGCACAATATAATTGACCTTTCAGTATATTGATGCACACACACCATCTATTTAGCAAATGCCCTTGTTATCAACAGCAGCCTTTTAAACTCACCTGAGCTAACAGGTATGTGAGCTGGTTACTCTGCTGCGCTTAAAATTTCTTTTTTGGTTTGCTACAATGCCTTTTCTGAAACGTTGTCTCCCTCTGCTGGAACACTGACTTCTTTCATTTAATGCCTGCAGACTATAAAAGAGAAACCAAACCAAAAAGTTTGGTTGATTAGTCTGTGGCATTCTTTTAAACTGTTGCTTATGGCGGTCTCTGTGAGCTTCTCAGTGACATTCAGCCATCCAGGTATCCCGCCTGCAGTAGACGGAATGTGGCAATGGAACGCTGGCTGCGCGTGTCATAATAGGCTCTGAGCCTTTATATACCTGCGCACAGCAGCAGCCACCTTCAGTCTGCTGCTGGACAGCCAGCAGCAGCAGCAGCAGGAGAGGTAATTAATCAGCATCCCTCCTGCTAAGGGTAGACAGCTGCTCGTTCCACCCCCCCCCCCGCCTTAATTGGTTCTCCTCCCTTCCAACGGTGTTGAGGCGGGTGGGAACAGCCGGGGGTTGAGGGTACTGTGCTAAAAGAGGTGGAGTTATGCAGATCTAAAACGCGTGGATTGCAGCAGCAGCAAGCCGAAAAGTGCAGGCATGTGAGGGATCTAGAGGTTGACAGCATGTCTTCTTAACGGGAGTCCAGGTGGCCATCTCCACAAATGGACTTTTCAGAATCCTTGGGTGGCACCGTAGTCGGAAACCAATTCTGGTTATCGCTTCTCGGCCTTTTGGCTAAGATCAAGTGTAGTATCTGTTCTTATCAGTTTAATATCTGATACGTCCCCTATCTGGGGACCATATATTAAATGGATTTTTAGAACAGGGAGGTGGAAAAAGAGCTTGCTCTGTCCACTCCACGCATTGACCTGGTATTGCAGTATCTCCAGGACTGGTGCACCCCTTCTTTAATGCAGTTTCTAAAATCAGAAAGAATTGAATTCAATGCTTTTTGTTCATTTTGCTTGTTTGTCGGATTTTGGGATGGACTCTTTGGCTTTGCTTTTCTTCTCCTCATTGGATTTTTCATGTTAAAAGTTGCAGAAGCCAGATGACAAGCTCATTTTGGTTCAACTTCAGCAACTGTGCATTGCATTGCCATGTAATGTAATGTAATGCAATGCTATCTATCTAGCTCTCCCTCTATACTTCCTTTTGGATAAACAGACATATTAGGCAAGCATTTTGGAGCTTTCACCTAAATAACTACAGGTGGTGAGATAAGCTGCACAATATAATTGACCTTTCAGTATATTGTTGCACACACACCATCTATTTAGCAAATGCCCTTGTTATCAACAGCAGCCTTTGAAACTCACCTGAGCTAACAGGTATGTGAGCTGGTTACTCTGCTGCGCTTAAAATTTCTTTTTTGGTTTGCTACAATGCCTTTTCTGAAACGTTGTCTCCCTCTGCTGGAACACTGACTTCTTTCATTTAATGCCTGCAGACTATAAAAGAGAAACCAACCCAAAAAGTTTGGTTGATTAGTCTGTGGCATTCTTTTAAACTGTTGCTTATGGCGGTCTCTGTGAGCTTCTCAGTGACATTCAGCCATCCAGGTATCCCGCCTGCAGTAGACGGAATGTGGCAATGGAACGCTGGCTGCGCGTGTCATAATAGGCTCTGAGCCTTTATATACCTGCGCACAGCAGCAGCCACCTTCAGTCTGCTGCTGGACAGCCAGCAGCAGCAGCAGCAGGAGAGGTAATTAATCAGCAACCCTCCTGCTAAGGGTAGACAGCTGCTCGTTCCACCCCCCCCCGCCTTAATTGGTTCTCCTCCCTTCCAACGGTGTTGAGGCGGGTGGGAACAGCCGGGGGTTGAGGGTACTGTGCTAAAAGAGGTGGAGTTATGCAGATCTAAAACGCGTGGATTGCAGCAGCAGCAAGCCGAAAAGTGCAGGCATGTGAGGGATCTAGAGGTTGACAGCATGTCTTCTTAACGGGAGTCCAGGTGGCCATCTCCACAAATGGACTTTTCAGAATCCTTGGGTGGCACCGTAGTCGGAAACCAATTCTGGTTATCGCTTCTCGGCCTTTTGGCTAAGATCAAGTGTAGTATCTGTTCTTATCAGTTTAATATCTGATACGTCCCCTATCTGGGGACCATATATTTAATGGATTTTTAGAACAGGGAGATGGAAAAAGAGCTTGCTCTGTCCACTCCACGCATTGACCTGGTATTGCAGTATCTCCAGGACCGGTGCACCCCTTCTTTAATGCAGTTTCTAAAATCAGAAAGAATTGAATTCAATGCTTTTTGTTCATTTTGCTTGTTTGTCGGATTTTGGGATGGACTCTTTGGCTTTGCTTTTCTTCTCCTCATTGGATTTTTCATGTTAAAAGTTGCAGAAGCCAGATGACAAGCTCATTTTGGTTCAACTTCAGCAACTGTGCATTGCATTGCCATGTAATGTAATGTAATGCAATGCTATCTATCTAGCTCTCCCTCTATACTTCCTTTTGGATAAACAGACATATTAGGCAAGCATTTTGGAGCTTTCACCTAAATAACTACAGGTGGTGAGATAAGCTGCACAATATAATTGACCTTTCAGTATATTGTTGCACACACACCATCTATTTAGCAAATGCCCTTGTTATCAACAGCAGCCTTTTAAACTCACCTGAGCTAACAGGTATGTGAGCTGGTTACTCTGCTGCGCTTAAAATTTCTTTTTTGGTTTGCTACAATGCCTTTTCTGAAACGTTGTCTCCCTCTGCTGGAACACTGACTTCTTTCATTTAATGCCTGCAGACTATAAAAGAGAAACCAACCCAAAAAGTTTGGTTGATTAGTCTGTGGCATTCTTTTAAACTGTTGCTTATGGCGGTCTCTGTGAGCTTCTCAGTGACATTCAGCCATCCAGGTATCCCGCCTGCAGTAGACGGAATGTGGCAATGGAACGCTGGCTGCGCGTGTCATAATAGGCTCTGAGCCTTTATATACCTGCGCACAGCAGCAGCCACCTTCAGTCTGCTGCTGGACAGCCAGCAGCAGCAGCAGCAGGAGAGGTAATTAATCAGCAACCCTCCTGCTAAGGGTAGACAGCTGCTCGTTCCACCCCCCCCCCCGCCTTAATTGGTTCTCCTCCCTTCCAACGGTGTTGAGGCGGGTGGGAACAGCCGGGGGTTGAGGGTACTGTGCTAAAAGAGGTGGAGTTATGCAGATCTAAAACGCGTGGATTGCAGCAGCAGCAAGCCGAAAAGTGCAGGCATGTGAGGGATCTAGAGGTTGACAGCATGTCTTCTTAACGGGAGTCCAGGTGGCCATCTCCACAAATGGACTTTTCAGAATCCTTGGGTGGCACCGTAGTCGGAAACCAATTCTGGTTATCGCTTCTCGGCCTTTTGGCTAAGATCAAGTGTAGTATCTGTTCTTATCAGTTTAATATCTGATACGTCCCCTATCTGGGGACCATATATTAAATGGATTTTTAGAACAGGGAGATGGAAAAAGAGCTTGCTCTGTCCACTCCACGCATTGACCTGGTATTGCAGTATCTCCAGGACCGGTGCACCCCTTCTTTAATGCAGTTTCTAAAATCAGAAAGAATTGAATTCAATGCTTTTTGTTCATTTTGCTTGTTTGTCGGATTTTGGGATTGACTCTTTGGCTTTGCTTTTCTTCTCCTCATTGGATTTTTCATGTTAAAAGTTGCAGAAGCCAGATGACAAGCTCATTTTGGTTCAACTTCAGCAACTGTGCATTGCATTGCCATGTAATGTAATGTAATGCAATGCTATCTATCTAGCTCTCCCTCTATACTTCCTTTTGGATAAACAGACATATTAGGCAAGCATTTTGGAGCTTTCACCTAAATAACTACAGGTGGTGAGATAAGCTGCACAATATAATTGACCTTTCAGTATATTGTTGCACACACACCATCTATTTAGCAAATGCCCTTGTTATCAACAGCAGCCTTTTAAACTCACCTGAGCTAACAGGTATGTGAGCTGGTTACTCTGCTGCGCTTAAAATTTCTTTTTTGGTTTGCTACAATGCCTTTTCTGAAACGTTGTCTCCCTCTGCTGGAACACTGACTTCTTTCATTTAATGCCTGCAGACTATAAAAGAGAAACCAAACCAAAAAGTTTGGTTG
Source organism: Phyllobates terribilis (assembly GCF_046119375.1). Classification (NCBI taxonomy): domain Eukaryota; kingdom Metazoa; phylum Chordata; class Amphibia; order Anura; family Dendrobatidae; genus Phyllobates; species Phyllobates terribilis. The sequence continues at coordinate 6,391,436 of NW_027362800.1, read as the reverse complement.
ATTAGTCTGTGGCATTCTTTTAAACTGTTGCTTATGGCGGTCTCTGTGAGCTTCTCAGTGACATTCAGCCATCCAGGTATCCCGCCTGCAGTAGACGGAATGTGGCAATGGAACGCTGGCTGCGCGTGTCATAATAGGCTCTGAGCCTTTATATACCTGCGCACAGCAGCAGCCACCTTCAGTCTGCTGCTGGACAGCCAGCAGCAGCAGCAGCAGGAGAGGTAATTAATCAGCATCCCTCCTGCTAAGGGTAGACAGCTGCTCGTTCCACCCCCCCCCCCGCCTTAATTGGTTCTCCTCCCTTCCAACGGTGTTGAGGCGGGTGGGAACAGCCGGGGGTTGAGGGTACTGTGCTAAAAGAGGTGGAGTTATGCAGATCTAAAACGCGTGGATTGCAGCAGCAGCAAGCCGAAAAGTGCAGGCATGTGAGGGATCTAGAGGTTGACAGCATGTCTTCTTAACGGGAGTCCAGGTGGCCATCTCCACAAATGGACTTTTCAGAATCCTTGGGTGGCACCGTAGTCGGAAACCAATTCTGGTTATCGCTTCTCGGCCTTTTGGCTAAGATCAAGTGTAGTATCTGTTCTTATCAGTTTAATATCTGATACGTCCCCTATCTGGGGACCATATATTAAATGGATTTTTAGAACAGGGAGATGGAAAAAGAGCTTGCTCTGTCCACTCCACGCATTGACCTGGTATTGCAGTATCTCCAGGACTGGTGCACCCCTTCTTTAATGCAGTTTCTAAAATCAGAAAGAATTGAATTCAATGCTTTTTGTTCATTTTGCTTGTTTGTCGGATTTTGGGATGGACTCTTTGGCTTTGCTTTTCTTCTCCTCATTGGATTTTTCATGTTAAAAGTTGCAGAAGCCAGATGACAAGCTCATTTTGGTTCAACTTCAGCAACTGTGCATTGCATTGCCATGTAATGTAATGTAATGCAATGCTATCTATCTAGCTCTCCCTCTATACTTCCTTTTGGATAAACAGACATATTAGGCAAGCATTTTGGAGCTTTCACCTAAATAACTACAGGTGGTGAGATAAGCTGCACAATATAATTGACCTTTCAGTATATTGTTGCACACACACCATCTATTTAGCAAATGCCCTTGTTATCAACAGCAGCCTTTTAAACTCACCTGAGCTAACAGGTATGTGAGCTGGTTACTCTGCTGCGCTTAAAATTTCTTTTTTGGTTTGCTACAATGCCTTTTCTGAAACGTTGTCTCCCTCTGCTGGAACACTGACTTCTTTCATTTAATGCCTGCAGACTATAAAAGAGAAACCAACCCAAAAAGTTTGGTTGATTAGTCTGTGGCATTCTTTTAAACTGTTGCTTATGGCGGTCTCTGTGAGCTTCTCAGTGACATTCAGCCATCCAGGTATCCCGCCTGCAGTAGACGGAATGTGGCAATGGAACGCTGGCTGCGCGTGTCATAATAGGCTCTGAGCCTTTATATACCTGCGCACAGCAGCAGCCACCTTCAGTCTGCTGCTGGACAGCCAGCAGCAGCAGCAGCAGGAGAGGTAATTAATCAGCAACCCTCCTGCTAAGGGTAGACAGCTGCTCGTTCCACCCCCCCCCGCCTTAATTGGTTCTCCTCCCTTCCAACGGTGTTGAGGCGGGTGGGAACAGCCGGGGGTTGAGGGTACTGTGCTAAAAGAGGTGGAGTTATGCAGATCTAAAACGCGTGGATTGCAGCAGCAGCAAGCCGAAAAGTGCAGGCATGTGAGGGATCTAGAGGTTGACAGCATGTCTTCTTAACGGGAGTCCAGGTGGCCATCTCCACAAATGGACTTTTCAGAATCCTTGGGTGGCACCGTAGTCGGAAACCAATTCTGGTTATCGCTTCTCGGCCTTTTGGCTAAGATCAAGTGTAGTATCTGTTCTTATCAGTTTAATATCTGATACGTCCCCTATCTGGGGACCATATATTTAATGGATTTTTAGAACAGGGAGATGGAAAAAGAGCTTGCTCTGTCCACTCCACGCATTGACCTGGTATTGCAGTATCTCCAGGACCGGTGCACCCCTTCTTTAATGCAGTTTCTAAAATCAGAAAGAATTGAATTCAATGCTTTTTGTTCATTTTGCTTGTTTGTCGGATTTTGGGATGGACTCTTTGGCTTTGCTTTTCTTCTCCTCATTGGATTTTTCATGTTAAAAGTTGCAGAAGCCAGATGACAAGCTCATTTTGGTTCAACTTCAGCAACTGTGCATTGCATTGCCATGTAATGTAATGTAATGCAATGCTATCTATCTAGCTCTCCCTCTATACTTCCTTTTGGATAAACAGACATATTAGGCAAGCATTTTGGAGCTTTCACCTAAATAACTACAGGTGGTGAGATAAGCTGCACAATATAATTGACCTTTCAGTATATTGTTGCACACACACCATCTATTTAGCAAATGCCCTTGTTATCAACAGCAGCCTTTTAAACTCACCTGAGCTAACAGGTATGTGAGCTGGTTACTCTGCTGCGCTTAAAATTTCTTTTTTGGTTTGCTACAATGCCTTTTCTGAAACGTTGTCTCCCTCTGCTGGAACACTGACTTCTTTCATTTAATGCCTGCAGACTATAAAAGAGAAACCAACCCAAAAAGTTTGGTTGATTAGTCTGTGGCATTCTTTTAAACTGTTGCTTATGGCGGTCTCTGTGAGCTTCTCAGTGACATTCAGCCATCCAGGTATCCCGCCTGCAGTAGACGGAATGTGGCAATGGAACGCTGGCTGCGCGTGTCATAATAGGCTCTGAGCCTTTATATACCTGCGCACAGCAGCAGCCACCTTCAGTCTGCTGCTGGACAGCCAGCAGCAGCAGCAGCAGGAGAGGTAATTAATCAGCAACCCTCCTGCTAAGGGTAGACAGCTGCTCGTTCCACCCCCCCCCCGCCTTAATTGGTTCTCCTCCCTTCCAACGGTGTTGAGGCGGGTGGGAACAGCCGGGGGTTGAGGGTACTGTGCTAAAAGAGGTGGAGTTATGCAGATCTAAAACGCGTGGATTGCAGCAGCAGCAAGCCGAAAAGTGCAGGCATGTGAGGGATCTAGAGGTTGACAGCATGTCTTCTTAACGGGAGTCCAGGTGGCCATCTCCACAAATGGACTTTTCAGAATCCTTGGGTGGCACCGTAGTCGGAAACCAATTCTGGTTATCGCTTCTCGGCCTTTTGGCTAAGATCAAGTGTAGTATCTGTTCTTATCAGTTTAATATCTGATACGTCCCCTATCTGGGGACCATATATTAAATGGATTTTTAGAACAGGGAGATGGAAAAAGAGCTTGCTCTGTCCACTCCACGCATTGACCTGGTATTGCAGTATCTCCAGGACCGGTGCACCCCTTCTTTAATGCAGTTTCTAAAATCAGAAAGAATTGAATTCAATGCTTTTTGTTCATTTTGCTTGTTTGTCGGATTTTGGGATTGACTCTTTGGCTTTGCTTTTCTTCTCCTCATTGGATTTTTCATGTTAAAAGTTGCAGAAGCCAGATGACAAGCTCATTTTGGTTCAACTTCAGCAACTGTGCATTGCATTGCCATGTAATGTAATGTAATGCAATGCTATCTATCTAGCTCTCCCTCTATACTTCCTTTTGGATAAACAGACATATTAGGCAAGCATTTTGGAGCTTTCACCTAAATAACTACAGGTGGTGAGATAAGCTGCACAATATAATTGACCTTTCAGTATATTGTTGCACACACACCATCTATTTAGCAAATGCCCTTGTTATCAACAGCAGCCTTTTAAACTCACCTGAGCTAACAGGTATGTGAGCTGGTTACTCTGCTGCGCTTAAAATTTCTTTTTTGGTTTGCTACAATGCCTTTTCTGAAACGTTGTCTCCCTCTGCTGGAACACTGACTTCTTTCATTTAATGCCTGCAGACTATTAAAGAGAAACCAACCCAAAAAGTTTGGTTGATTAGTCTGTGGCATTCTTTTAAACTGTTGCTTATGGCGGTCTCTGTGAGCTTCTCAGTGACATTCAGCCATCCAGGTATCCCGCCTGCAGTAGACGGAATGTGGCAATGGAACGCTGGCTGCGCGTGTCATAATAGGCTCTGAGCCTTTATATACCTGCGCACAGCAGCAGCCACCTTCAGTCTGCTGCTGGACAGCCAGCAGCAGCAGCAGCAGGAGAGGTAATTAATCAGCAACCCTCCTGCTAAGGGTAGACAGCTGCTCGTTCCACCCCCCCCCCCGCCTTAATTGGTTCTCCTCCCTTCCAACGGTGTTGAGGCGGGTGGGAACAGCCGGGGGTTGAGGGTACTGTGCTAAAAGAGGTGGAGTTATGCAGATCTAAAACGCGTGGATTGCAGCAGCAGCAAGCCGAAAAGTGCAGGCATGTGAGGGATCTAGAGGTTGACAGCATGTCTTCTTAACGGGAGTCCAGGTGGCCATCTCCACAAATGGACTTTTCAGAATCCTTGGGTGGCACCGTAGTCGGAAACCAATTCTGGTTATCGCTTCTCGGCCTTTTGGCTAAGATCAAGTGTAGTATCTGTTCTTATCAGTTTAATATCTGATACGTCCCCTATCTGGGGACCATATATTAAATGGATTTTTAGAACAGGGAGATGGAAAAAGAGCTTGCTCTGTCCACTCCACGCATTGACCTGGTATTGCAGTATCTCCAGGACCGGTGCACCCCTTCTTTAATGCAGTTTCTAAAATCAGAAAGAATTGAATTCAATGCTTTTTGTTCATTTTGCTTGTTTGTCGGATTTTGGGATGGACTCTTTGGCTTTGCTTTTCTTCTCCTCATTGGATTTTTCATGTTAAAAGTTGCAGAAGCCAGATGACAAGCTCATTTTGGTTCAACTTCAGCAACTGTGCATTGCATTGCCATGTAATGTAATGTAATGCAATGCTATCTATCTAGCTCTCCCTCTATACTTCCTTTTGGATAAACAGACATATTAGGCAAGCATTTTGGAGCTTTCACCTAAATAACTACAGGTGGTGAGATAAGCTGCACAATATAATTGACCTTTCAGTATATTTTTGCACACACACCATCTATTTAGCAAATGCCCTTGTTATCAACAGCAGCCTTTTAAACTCACCTGAGCTAACAGGTATGTGAGCTGGTTACTCTGCTGCGCTTAAAATTTCTTTTTTGGTTTGCTACAATGCCTTTTCTGAAACGTTGTCTCCCTCTGCTGGAACACTGACTTCTTTCATTTAATGCCTGCAGACTATAAAAGAGAAACCAACCCAGAAAGTTTGGTTGATTAGTCTGTGGCATTCTTTTAAACTGTTGCTTATGGCGGTCTCTGTGAGCTTCTCAGTGACATTCAGCCATCCAGGTATCCCGCCTGCAGTAGACGGAATGTGGCAATGGAACGCTGGCTGCGCATGTCATAATAGGCTCTGAGCCTTTATATACCTGCGCACAGCAGCAGCCACCTTCAGTCTGCTGCTGGACAGCCAGCAGCAGCAGCAGCAGGAGAGGTAATTAATCAGCAACCCTCCTGCTAAGGGTAGACAGCTGCTCGTTCCACCCCCCCCCGCCTTAATTGGTTCTCCTCCCTTCCAACGGTGTTGAGGCGGGTGGGAACAGCCGAGGGTTGAGGGTACTGTGCTAAAAGAGGTGGAGTTATGCAGATCTAAAACGCGTGGATTGCAGCAGCAGCAAGCCGAAAAGTGCAGGCATGTGAGGGATCTAGAGGTTGACAGCATGTCTTCTTAACGGGAGTCCAGGTGGCCATCTCCACAAATGGACTTTTCAGAATCCTTGGGTGGCACCGTAGTCGGAAACCAATTCTGGTTATCGCTTCTCGGCCTTTTGGCTAAGATCAAGTGTAGTATCTGTTCTTATCAGTTTAATATCTGATACGTCCCCTATCTGGGGACCATATATTAAATGGATTTTTAGAACAGGGAGATGGAAAAAGAGCTTGCTCTGTCCACTCCACGCATTGACCTGGTATTGCAGTATCTCCAGGACCGGTGCACCCCTTCTTTAATGCAGTTTCTAAAATCAGAAAGAATTGAATTCAATGCTTTTTGTTCATTTTGCTTGTTTGTCGGATTTTGGGATGGACTCTTTGGCTTTGCTTTTCTTCTCCTCATTGGATTTTTCATGTTAAAAGTTGCAGAAGCCAGATGACAAGCTCATTTTGGTTCAACTTCAGCAACTGTGCATTGCATTGCCATGTAATGTAATGTAATGCAATGCTATCTATCTAGCTCTCCCTCTATACTTCCTTTTGGATAAACAGACATATTAGGCAAGCATTTTGGAGCTTTCACCTAAATAACTACAGGTGGTGAGATAAGCTGCACAATATAATTGACCTTTCAGTATATTGTTGCACACACACCATCTATTTAGCAAATGCCCTTGTTATCAACAGCAGCCTTTTAAACTCACCTGAGCTAACAGGTATGTGAGCTGGTTACTCTGCTGCGCTTAAAATTTCTTTTTTGGTTTGCTACAATGCCTTTTCTGAAACGTTGTCTCCCTCTGCTGGAACACTGACTTCTTTCATTTAATGCCTGCAGACTATAAAAGAGAAACCAACCCAAAAAGTTTGGTTGATTAGTCTGTGGCATTCTTTTAAACTGTTGCTTATGGCGGTCTCTGTGAGCTTCTCAGTGACATTCAGCCATCCAGGTATCCCGCCTGCAGTAGACGGAATGTGGCAATGGAACGCTGGCTGCGCGTGTCATAATAGGCTCTGAGCCTTTATATACCTGCGCACAGCAGCAGCCACCTTCAGTCTGCTGCTGGACAGCCAGCAGCAGCAGCAGGAGAGGTAATTAATCAGCAACCCTCCTGCTAAGGGTAGACAGCTGCTCGTTCCACCCCCCCCCCGCCTTAATTGGTTCTCCTCCCTTCCAACGGTGTTGAGGCGGGTGGGAACAGCCGGGGGTTGAGGGTACTGTGCTAAAAGAGGTGGAGTTATGCAGATCTAAAACGCGTGGATTGCAGCAGCAGCAAGCTGAAAAGTGCAGGCATGTGAGGGATCTAGAGGTTGACAGCATGTCTTCTTAACGGGAGTCCAGGTGGCCATCTCCACAAATGGACTTTTCAGAATCCTTGGGTGGCACCGTAGTCGGAAACCAATTCTGGTTATCGCTTCTCGGCCTTTTGGCTAAGATCAAGTGTAGTATCTGTTCTTATCAGTTTAATATCTGATACGTCCCCTATCTGGGGACCATATATTAAATGGATTTTTAGAACAGGGAGATGGAAAAAGAGCTTGCTCTGTCCACTCCACGCATTGACCTGGTATTGCAGTATCTCCAGGACCGGTGCACCCCTTCTTTAATGCAGTTTCTAAAATCAGAAAGAATTGAATTCAATGCTTTTTGTTCATTTTGCTTGTTTGTCGGATTTTGGGATGGACTCTTTGGCTTTGCTTTTCTTCTCCTCATTGGATTTTTCATGTTAAAAGTTGCAGAAGCCAGATGACAAGCTCATTTTGGTTCAACTTCAGCAACTGTGCATTGCATTGCCATGTAATGTAATGTAATGCAATGCTATCTATCTAGCTCTCCCTCTATACTTCCTTTTGGATAAACAGACATATTAGGCAAGCATTTTGGAGCTTTCACCTAAATAACTACAGGTGGTGAGATAAGCTGCACAATATAATTGACCTTTCAGTATATTGTTGCACACACACCATCTATTTAGCAAATGCAGTTGTTATCAACAGCAGCCTTTTAAACTCACCTGAGCTAACAGGTATGTGAGCTGGTTACTCTGCTGCGCTTAAAATTTCTTTTTTGGTTTGCTACAATGCCTTTTCTGAAACGTTGTCTCCCTCTGCTGGAACACTGACTTCTTTCATTTAATGCCTGCAGACTATAAAAGAGAAACCAACCCAAAAAGTTTGGTTGATTAGTCTGTGGCATTCTTTTAAACTGTTGCTTATGGCGGTCTCTGTGAGCTTCTCAGTGACATTCAGCCATCCAGGTATCCCGCCTGCAGTAGACGGAATGTGGCAATGGAACGCTGGCTGCGCGTGTCATAATAGGCTCTGAGCCTTTATATACCTGCGCACAGCAGCAGCCACCTTCAGTCTGCTGCTGGACAGCCAGCAGCAGCAGCAGCAGGAGAGGTAATTAATCAGCAACCCTCCTGCTAAGGGTAGACAGCTGCTCGTTCCACCCCCCCCCCCCGCCTTAATTGGTTCTCCTCCCTTCCAACGGTGTTGAGGCGGGTGGGAACAGCCGGGGGTTGAGGGTACTGTGCTAAAAGAGGTGGAGTTATGCAGATCTAAAACGCGTGGATTGCAGCAGCAGCAAGCCGAAAAGTGCAGGCATGTGAGGGATCTAGAGGTTGACAGCATGTCTTCTTAACGGGAGTCCAGGTGGCCATCTCCACAAATGGACTTTTCAGAATCCTTGGGTGGCACCGTAGTCGGAAACCAATTCTGGTTATCGCTTCTCGGCCTTTTGGCTAAGATCAAGTGTAGTATCTGTTCTTATCAGTTTAATATCTGATACGTCCCCTATCTGGGGACCATATATTAAATGGATTTTTAGAACAGGGAGATGGAAAAAGAGCTTGCTCTGTCCACTCCACGCATTGACCTGGTATTGCAGTATCTCCAGGAGCGGTGCACCCCTTCTTTAATGCAGTTTCTAAAATCAGAAAGAATTGAATTCAATGCTTTTTGTTCATTTTGCTTGTTTGTCGGATTTTGGGATGGACTCTTTGGCTTTGCTTTTCTTCTCCTCATTGGATTTTTCATGTTAAAAGTTGCAGAAGCCAGATGACAAGCTCATTTTGGTTCAACTTCAGCAACTGTGCATTGCATTGCCATGTAATGTAATGTAATGCAATGCTATCTATCTAGCTCTCCCTCTATACTTCCTTTTGGATAAACAGACATATTAGGCAAGCATTTTGGAGCTTTCACCTAAATAACTACAGGTGGTGAGATAAGCTGCACAATATAATTGACCTTTCAGTATATTGTTGCACACACACCATCTATTTAGCAAATGCCCTTGTTATCAACAGCAGCCTTTTAAACTCACCTGAGCTAACAGGTATGTGAGCTGGTTACTCTGCTGCGCTTAAAATTTCTTTTTTGGTTTGCTACAATGCCTTTTCTGAAACGTTGTCTCCCTCTGCTGGAACACTGACTTCTTTCATTTAATGCCTGCAGACTATAAAAGAGAAACCAACCCAAAAAGTTTGGTTGATTAGTCTGTGGCATTCTTTTAAACTGTTGCTTATGGCGGTCTCTGTGAGCTTCTCAGTGACATTCAGCCATCCAGGTATCCCGCCTGCAGTAGACGGAATGTGGCAATGGAACGCTGGCTGCGCGTGTCATAATAGGCTCTGAGCCTTTATATACCTGCGCACAGCAGCAGCCACCTTCAGTCTGCTGCTGGACAGCCAGCAGCAGCAGCAGCAGGAGAGGTAATTAATCAGCAACCCTCCTGCTAAGGGTAGACAGCTGCTCGTTCCACCCCCCCCCCGCCTTAATTGGTTCTCCTCCCTTCCAACGGTGTTGAGGCGGGTGGGAACAGCCGGGGGTTGAGGGTACTGTGCTAAAAGAGGTGGAGTTATGCAGATCTAAAACGCGTGGATTGCAGCAGCAGCAAGCCGAAAAGTGCAGGCATGTGAGGGATCTAGAGGTTGACAGCATGTCTTCTTAACGGGAGTCCAGGTGGCCATCTCCACAAATGGACTTTTCAGAATCCTTGGGTGGCACCGTAGTCGGAAACCAATTCTGGTTATCTCTTCTCGGCCTTTTGGCTAAGATCAAGTGTAGTATCTGTTCTTATCAGTTTAATATCTGATACGTCCCCTATCTGGGGACCATATATTAAATGGATTTTTAGAACAGGGAGATGGAAAAAGAGCTTGCTCTGTCCACTCCACGCATTGACCTGGTATTGCAGTATCTCCAGGACCGGTGCACCCCTTCTTTAATGCAGTTTCTAAAATCAGAAAGAATTGAATTCAATGCTTTTTGTTCATTTTGCTTGTTTGTCGGATTTTGGGATGGACTCTTTGGCTTTGCTTTTCTTCTCCTCATTGGATTTTTCATGTTAAAAGTTGCAGAAGCCAGATGACAAGCTCATTTTGGTTCAACTTCAGCAACTGTGCATTGCATTGCCATGTAATGTAATGTAATGTAATGCAATGCTATCTATCTAGCTCTCCCTCTATACTTCCTTTTGGATAAACAGACATATTAGGCAAGCATTTTGGAGCTTTCACCTAAATAACTACAGGTGGTGAGATAAGCTGCACAATATAATTGACCTTTCAGTATATTGTTGCACACACACCATCTATTTAGCAAATGCCCTTGTTATCAACAGCAGCCTTTTAAACTCACCTGAGCTAACAGGTATGTGAGCTGGTTACTCTGCTGCGCTTAAAATTTCTTTTTTGGTTTGCTACAATGCCTTTTCTGAAACGTTGTCTCCCTCTGCTGGAACACTGACTTCTTTCATTTAATGCCTGCAGACTATAAAAGAGAAACCAACCCAAAAAGTTTGGTTGATTAGTCTGTGGCATTCTTTTAAACTGTTGCTTATGGCGGTCTCTGTGAGCTTCTCAGTGACATTCAGCCATCCAGGTATCCCGCCTGCAGTAGACGGAATGTGGCAATGGAACGCTGGCTGCGCGTGTCATAATAGGCTCTGAGCCTTTATATACCTGCGCACAGCAGCAGCCACCTTCAGTCTGCTGCTGGACAGCCAGCAGCAGCAGCAGCAGGAGAGGTAATTAATCAGCAACCCTCCTGCTAAGGGTAGACAGCTGCTCGTTCCACCCCCCCCCCGCCTTAATTGGTTCTCCTCCCTTCCAACGGTGTTGAGGCGGGTGGGAACAGCCGGGGGTTGAGGGTACTGTGCTAAAAGAGGTGGAGTTATGCAGATCTAAAACGCGTGGATTGCAGCAGCAGCAAGCCGAAAAGTGCAGGCATGTGAGGGATCTAGAGGTTGACAGCATGTCTTCTTAACGGGAGTCCAGGTGGCCATCTCCACAAATGGACTTTTCAGAATCCTTGGGTGGCACCGTAGTCGGAAACCAATTCTGGTTATCTCTTCTCGGCCTTTTGGCTAAGATCAAGTGTAGTATCTGTTCTTATCAGTTTAATATCTGATACGTCCCCTATCTGGGGACCATATATTAAATGGATTTTTAGAACAGGGAGATGGAAAAAGAGCTTGCTCTGTCCACTCCACGCATTGACCTGGTATTGCAGTATCTCCAGGACCGGTGCACCCCTTCTTTAATGCAGTTTCTAAAATCAGAAAGAATTGAATTCAATGCTTTTTGTTCATTTTGCTTGTTTGTCGGATTTTGGGATGGACTCTTTGGCTTTGCTTTTCTTCTCCTCATTGGATTTTTCATGTTAAAAGTTGCAGAAGCCAGATGACAAGCTCATTTTGGTTCAACTTCAGCAACTGTGCATTGCATTGCCATGTAATGTAATGTAATGCAATGCTATCTATCTAGCTCTCCCTCTATACTTCCTTTTGGATAAACAGACATATTAGGCAAGCATTTTGGAGCTTTCACCTAAATAACTACAGGTGGTGAGATAAGCTGCACAATATAATTGACCTTTCAGTATATTGTTGCACACACACCATCTATTTAGCAAATGCCCTTGTTATCAACAGCAGCCTTTTAAACTCACCTGAGCTAACAGGTATGTGAGCTGGTTACTCTGCTGCGCTTAAAATTTCTTTTTTGGTTTGCTACAATGCCTTTTCTGAAACGTTGTCTCCCTCTGCTGGAACACTGACTTCTTTCATTTAATGCCTGCAGACTATAAAAGAGAAACCAACCCAAAAAGTTTGGTTGATTAGTCTGTGGCATTCTTTTAAACTGTTGCTTATGGCGGTCTCTGTGAGCTTCTCAGTGACATTCAGCCATCCAGGTATCCCGCCTGCAGTAGACGGAATGTGGCAATGGAACGCTGGCTGCGCGTGTCATAATAGGCTCTGAGCCTTTATATACCTGCGCACAGCAGCAGCCACCTTCAGTCTGCTGCTGGACAGCCAGCAGCAGCAGCAGGAGAGGTAATTAATCAGCAACCCTCCTGCTAAGGGTAGACAGCTGCTCGTTCCACCCCCCCCCCCCCGCCTTAATTGGTTCTCCTCCCTTCCAACGGTGTTGAGGCGGGTGGGAACAGCCGGGGGTTGAGGGTACTGTGCTAAAAGAGGTGGAGTTATGCAGATCTAAAACGCGTGGATTGCAGCAGCAGCAAGCCGAAAAGTGCAGGCATGTGAGGGATCTAGAGGTTGACAGCATGTCTTCTTAACGGGAGTCCAGGTGGCCATCTCCACAAATGGACTTTTCAGAATCCTTGGGTGGCACCGTAGTCGGAAACCAATTCTGGTTATCGCTTCTCGGCCTTTTGGCTAAGATCAAGTGTAGTATCTGTTCTTTTAAGAACACAAGAGCTACGATCTACACTTGACGAGAGCGATCGAACTCGGAAGGAGAAGAGCTTCGGAGCGCAGCTGACATCGGAGAAGGAAGGCGGATATCGGTGGGAGGAAGAAGCTCTAAAGAATCCAGAAGAAGACGAAGACTCGGAGAAGAATCGGGCTGTCCTGTGGAATCTTTGAGTAAGAAAATCATCGAGACAAAGACCTTTCGGGGAATTTGTCCAGAACACGACGGGAGAAGAATCTGCATAGCTCCACCCATTTCGGGAAGAGCTCCAGATCCAGCTCCAAGAAGTAACTGCAGGAGGAAAGCCATGGCAAGCGCTGCGAGGAAGGCCGAAAAGAAGAGCCTGGAGCAGGGGACAGCCAGGAGGGCCCAGCCAGGAGCCGATTCTGACCCCAAGGACTCTGCCTCCACGACTGGCCAGCAGAAGGGACCCCAGAAGCCCCGCCACGAAGCTCCAGCCCTGGAGCCATGGATGCGGCAGACGGTGGCCCTGAAGCTGAAGGAAGTGGATGGGAGGGTGCCGGACATGTCCTCGGACGTGTTCTGCCAGAAGATGCTGCTGGATCGAGGCTTCTCCAGGTCGGACACCCTCAGCATCCAGACCTTCTTGACGGGGATCTTCTTCGTCACCTTCGCCACTGTGAACACCTGCAGGAGGTTCTGGGAAATGGTAAGCGCAAAAGGATCGGATAATTCTTTCTCTGCCTTTACAGGTAGCTGCCCTATCCAGAGGGACGAAAGGAGGATCACGGTCTCCATGCGCAACCCGCACACCCCAGGCCAAGACATCTGTACCTTCCTGAGACGCTTCTGTTTGGTTGTGAAGGAACCCTCTCACATCCTGAATGGACTCGGCTTCTGGACAGGTAAGTGGTCGGTGACTGTTAGACTTCACAGGGACCTGGCGTACTCAGACGGACTTTGGCACCTGCCCCCGACATTCTCCCTGGGCAACTCCTACGGCCTCATCTATTACCCGGACATGCCGCGGAACTGCAGGAGATGCGGCAAGAACGGCCACGAGATGAAGGACTGCAAGGAGGATGCCTGCAGGATTTGTCGAGTGACGGGACACAGCTCGAAGGACTGCCCGAAGAAGACGTCCTGCAACCTGTGTGGGCTGGCGGCTCATCTGTACAAGGATTGCCCCAAGCGTGAGAGATCCTGGGCATCGGTGGTTGCGACGACCCCAGCTCCGGAGGACAAGGCCCCGACGACCAGGCCTGTGAAGGTCAAGGACGCGACGACCAAGGCCCCAGCGGCCAAGGCCGAGACGACCAAGGCCAAAGCGGTCAAGGAGTCGGTGGCCAAAGTCCCAGCGACGGTCCCAGCAGCTCCGAAGCAGAAGAAAAAGTCAAAGGAGGGTAAGAGTTCTGTCACCCCTCTCTCGATCCCTCCCCCTGCCACCCCCGTCCAATCCCCCCCCACCCCGGCCACCCCTGCTGAGGATTCCACTTCCTCTTCCTCCTTCCCCTACTCCTCAGCAGGTGTCCTTTCCCCTGCCCCGGCAGCCACTCTCCCTCCTCAGACCATGGTAGTGGTGGAATTAACCTTTCCTCCACCTGCCGCTATCTATTCCGAGGAGGATTTTCCCCTTCTTGTCTCCCCAGTTCCAACCCGGGGAAAGAGGAAGGTGGAGGACAGCCCTGCTACTGAATCCTCCAAAAAGAAGATTCTGGATTTCGTAGGCGAAAAGGAGGATACCCTCCCTGAGCCAGAAGAGATGGAGCACATGGTTGAGACCCTGGTGGCCGAGCCAGAAGAGGAGGAACTGGTGGTCGCCGAGATCGAGGCCGCGCTGCTTGACCAGATGGAGGAAGAGGGCCTGCTGGTGATCCCGTCACCAGCAGTCAACACCGACGAGGGACCACCCGACCGGAGTGGTAACTAAGGTGTATTGCCTGCGCTAACTTTTTCTTTTTTCCCTACATGATGGCTAATATTAACTTATTTTCCATTAATGTCAGGAGCATCAAGGACAAGTTCAGACGTCAGACTATTTATGCCTTCCTTACTTCCCAGTTGTGTGATGTTTATATGTTGCAGGAATGTTCCCTTCCCTCCTCTAGGTCCTTCAAACATCTGGCCAGGGAGTGGTCCCACGGTCCATCCTACTGGTCCGGTGGGGGTGACTGCAAGTCTGCAGGGGTCGCAATTCTGATCAGGGGGGGCGCATTCACGCTTGAGTCCGTCCAGGAGCTCATCTGCGGCAGGGCTCTTGTTGTAGATGGCAACTGGGCGGGAGAACCTGTCAGGTTCATCAACGTGTATGCGTCCCCACTGAAGAATGAGCGTTTGGAGCTTTTCCAGACCCTGCGGCTTCAGCTTGCCACCACCAGGACCTTAGTGATGGCCGGGGATTTCAACTGCCCCATCGAGGAGGATGGTCATAGTTCTGGCACATCTGCCAAGTTGGACATCACGTCCAAGCTGCTCATCGAGATGGTAACCGAGGCCTCTCTTCAGGACGTGGTGGGCTCCATGGGGAGAGGCTCCACGAACTATTCGTGGAGCCGACCGGATGGCTCACTCCGCTCCAGGATTGACTTTGTGTTCACCTCTCGGGCAGTCAGGCAGAGTAGGCACTCGATGGTCCCCTGCTTCTTCTCCGACCACAGAGCCATTCACTTACAAGGTGTCCTCGGCGACGGTTTTCCGTCCGGCCCCGGCTCCTGGAAGCTGAATTGTGCTCTGCTGGCTCAGGATGAAGTCGTGGAGGAGCTGAGAGCAGCCTACGCAATGTGGCAGTCCTACAAGGGTAGCTTCCAAACAGTCTCTGATTGGTGGGAATATGTTAAACTTGAGTTTCGCTGTTTCTTTCAGGCCAAGGGTCGACAACAGGCGTGTGAGAAGAGGAGGGACTTCAGAGGGCTGCAGCGCGAGCTGCGGTCGCTGCAGGACCTTCTTCACTGTGGCTGGGACGTGAGGGAGGAGCTGGAGGAGACCAAGAAGAGCCTGAAAAGGCACTTTGAGGAGGAGTCCAAGCGAATCGTCTTCCGTTCCAAAGTGGAGAATCTGGAGAAGGGTGAGAAATGTAACTCATTCTTTTTCAGGAAACTTCATGCCGGTCACACGCCCCTGAACGAGCTGCGAGACGAGAGCGGAAACATGCGACGTGGGAAGGAGGACGTGATGAGGGTCGTCAGCGACTTCTACAGCGAACTCTACTCCCACAAGACTACCGACCCCGACGCTGCTGATAACTTCCTGTCAGGTATCACTAACCATCTTGATCCTGCAGGCACGGCAGCCTTGGACAAACCTCTGATGGTGGGCGAATTGCTCTCTGCCGCTAAATCCTTTAGGACCGGCAGGACCCCGGGCAGTGATGGTCTTCCAGCGGAGCTCTATGTAGCGCTGGGAGACCTCATCTGTCCGGACCTGTTGGACCTGTACGAGGAGATGGTGGTGGAGGGTAGAATGCCTCCATCTTTGAGGGAAGGAATGGTCACGATCCTGTACAAGCGGAAGGGAGAGAGTTGCGACCTGAGGAATTGGCGTCCCATCACTCTGCTCAATGTGGACTACAAGATCCTGGCCAAGACGATGGCGACACGACTTAAGACGGTCATCGGACGGATCATCCACCCGGACCAGACCTGCGGCATCCCTGGACGTCGCATCGCAGACAGCCTCGCTCTCGTGCGGGACACGGTCGAGTACATCAAGGTCCGCCGCGCACACGCGGCCCTGGTCTCCTTGGATCAGGAGAAGGCCTTCGACCGGGTTTCCCACGAGTTCATGGGCCGAGCTCTGCACCGGTTAGGTTTGGGTAACATGTTTTGTTCGTATGTCCGTTTGATGTATTTTGATATCCACAGCTCGGTGTTGGTGAAAGGCTGGAAGACTGACCCCTTCCCTGTCCTCTCTGGGGTCAGACAAGGCTGCCCTCTATCACCTCTTCTTTTTGTTTGTGTTATAGAACTCTTCGCAGAGGCTATCCGGCAGAATGGAGAGATCAGAGGGATCACCGCACCGGGTCCGGGACGACACGAGGTCAAGTGCTCGCTCTACATGGACGACGTCACCGTCTTCTGCGCTGATCGTGGTTCAGTCGACGCCCTCGTCCAGACGTGTGAGAGGTTCGGCCGGGCTTCAGGGGCCAAAGTCAACTGCAGGAAGTCGGAAGCCATGCTCTTCGGGGATTGGCAGCCGGCCTCCTCCGCCCCCTTCCCCTTCAACATTCAACCGGATTTCCTCAAGGTGCTGGGAGTCTGGTTCGGGAAGGAAGGAGCGGCCCTCAAGTCCTGGCAAGAACGCTTGGCCAAGGTGAAGCAACGGATCGGACTCTGGAGCCTCAGACACCTCACTTGTGAGGGTAAGGCACTCGTCCTGCGTAATGAGGTCCTGCCCGTCTTGCAGTACACGGCGCAGGCCTGGCCCCCACACGTCACTGTGTGCAGGGCCATTACCAGGACAGTGTTTCACTTTGTCTGGGGATCCAAGATGGACAGAGTCAGGCGGGCCGTCATGTACAAGGAGCCTCGCAAGGGTGGGAAGGGCGTTCCAGATATCCCCACCCTCCTGCGATCCTCTTTTGTGTGTGATTGTGTCCGCCGGACTTTGCAAGTCAAGAATGGCTCCGCGGGCAGGTCCATGTCTCGCTTCTTCCTGCTTCCTCTTTGGAGGCGACTCGGCTGGGACAAGTGGGACAGCTCCTTCCCCTACAACTGGACGACGCCATGGTTCTATGGAGACGTCGTTCGATTTGTGGGGGAACATCAACTGGAGGGACTCAAGCCCGACTTGTGGAAGCCCAAAACTATCCACAAGCTCATCAGAGCCAAGGATGACGTGGAGAACATCACAGGACTTCACCAGGACACGCTGGAGACTGTGTGGACAAATGTGTCGTCTGACAGGCTGACCAACGGGAACAAGGACTTGTCGTGGATGGCGATTCAGGGCGGACTGCCCGTCCGGTCATTCATGCATGCCCGGAACCTGTGCAAGACCCGGTACTGCCCAAGGTGCCCCTTCGTGGAGGAAACATCTTTGCACACTTTTTGGGACTGCGGATTTGCACAGCGCCTGTTGACTGCCCTTGAGGACGACCTGAGGAACTCTGTCCCCAGGGCGAGCCTATCGCACCATTCTGTGCTTTACGGACTCTTCCCTGGGGTTCATACCGTCGGAGCCATCCAGGAGGCTTGGCGCCTTATGAACTGCTTCAAGGATGCCGTTTGGGTCGCCAGGAACCGGCTCATCTTGAGGAGGGAGAGGATGTCCATCCAGGACTGCCGCAGGCTGATCCACAGCCTGCTCAGAGACTATTCCATCGTGGACGGTCCGGAGGACGAGGATGAGGACTAAACCCCTCCTCCCCCTCTCCCCTTATGTGTCTTGTCTTTTAATAAAGCTTCGGGCCTGTGATTTTCCCCTCCCCATCCCCTTTTTCCCAATCCCCATCCCTTATCACGGTTCGTCGTACTGTATTGATTGACATGCTTTTTCTTTCATATTGAGTGTTTTGTGTAGCATAGGGGTGTGATGTGTCTAGTTAGTGCATCGTATCCTCATGCTATGTAAATGTGATGTAGAATTCTGTGTGTACTGGGCTGCGGCACTGTACACTGTCTGTTAACTTATTTTTTGTGCTAATAAAAGATATATTCAATCAAAAAAATCTGTTCTTATCAGTTTAATATCTGATACGTCCCCTATCTGGGGACCATATATTAAATGGATTTTTAGAACAGGGAGATGGAAAAAGAGCTTGCTCTGTCCACTCCACGCATTGACCTGGTATTGCAATATCTCCAGGACCGGTGCACCCCTTCTTTAATGCAGTTTCTAAAATCAGAAAGAATTGAATTCAATGCTTTTTGTTCATTTTGCTTGTTTGTCGGATTTTGGGATGGACTCTTTGGCTTTGCTTTTCTTCTCCTCATTGGATTTTTCATGTTAAAAGTTGCAGAAGCCAGATGACAAGCTCATTTTGGTTCAACTTCAGCAACTGTGCATTGCATTGCCATGTAATGTAATGTAATGCAATGCTATCTATCTAGCTCTCCCTCTATACTTCCTTTTGGATAAACAGACATATTAGGCAAGCATTTTGGAGCTTTCACCTAAATAACTACAGGTGGTGAGATAAGCTGCACAATATAATTGACCTTTCAGTATATTGTTGCACACACACCATCTATTTAGCAAATGCCCTTGTTATCAACAGCAGCCTTTTAAACTCACCTGAGCTAACAGGTATGTGAGCTGGTTACTCTGCTGCGCTTAAAATTTCTTTTTTGGTTTGCTACAATGCCTTTTCTGAAACGTTGTCTCCCTCTGCTGGAACACTGACTTCTTTCATTTAATGCCTGCAGACTATAAAAGAGAAACCAACCCAAAAAGTTTGGTTGATTAGTCTGTGGCATTCTTTTAAACTGTTGCTTATGGCGGTCTCTGTGAGCTTCTCAGTGACATTCAGCCATCCAGGTATCCCGCCTGCAGTAGACGGAATGTGGCAATGGAACGCTGGCTGCGCGTGTCATAATAGGCTCTGAGCCTTTATATACCTGCGCACAGCAGCAGCCACCTTCAGTCTGCTGCTGGACAGCCAGCAGCAGCAGCAGCAGGAGAGGTAATTAATCAGCAACCCTCCTGCTAAGGGTAGACAGCTGCTCGTTCCACCCCCCCCCCAGCCTTAATTGGTTCTCCTCCCTTCCAACGGTGTTGAGGCGGGTGGGAACAGCCGGGGGTTGAGGGTACTGTGCTAAAAGAGGTGGAGTTATGCAGATCTAAAACGCGTGGATTGCAGCAGCAGCAAGCCGAAAAGTGCAGGCATGTGAGGGATCTAGAGGTTGACAGCATGTCTTCTTAACGGGAGTCCAGGTGGCCATCTCCACAAATGGACTTTTCAGAATCCTTGGGTGGCACCGTAGTCGGAAACCAATTCTGGTTATCGCTTCTCGGCCTTTTGGCTAAGATCAAGTGTAGTATCTGTTCTTATCAGTTTAATATCTGATACGTCCCCTATCTGGGGACCATATATTAAATGGATTTTTAGAACAGGGAGATGGAAAAAGAGCTTGCTCTGTCCACTCCACGCATTGACCTGGTATTGCAGTATCTCCAGGACCGGTGCACCCCTTCTTTAATGCAGTTTCTAAAATCAGAAAGAATTGAATTCAATGCTTTTTGTTCATTTTGCTTGTTTGTCGGATTTTGGGATGGACTCTTTGGCTTTGCTTTTCTTCTCCTCATTGGATTTTTCATGTTAAAAGTTGCAGAAGCCAGATGACAAGCTCATTTTGGTTCAACTTCAGCAACTGTGCATTGCATTGCCATGTAATGTAATGTAATGCAATGCTATCTATCTAGCTCTCCCTCTATACTTCCTTTTGGATAAACAGACATATTAGGCAAGCATTTTGGAGCTTTCACCTAAATAACTACAGGTGGTGAGATAAGCTGCACAATATAATTGACCTTTCAGTATATTGTTGCACACACACCATCTATTTAGCAAATGCCCTTGTTATCAACAGCAGCCTTTTAAACTCACCTGAGCTAACAGGTATGTGAGCTGGTTACTCTGCTGCGCTTAAAATTTCTTTTTTGGTTTGCTACAATGCCTTTTCTGAAACGTTGTCTCCCTCTGCTGGAACACTGACTTCTTTCATTTAATGCCTGCAGACTATAAAAGAGAAACCAACCCAAAAAGTTTGGTTGATTAGTCTGTGGCATTCTTTTAAACTGTTGCTTATGGCGGTCTCTGTGAGCTTCTCAGTGACATTCAGCCATCCAGGTATCCCGCCTGCAGTAGACGGAATGTGGCAATGGAACGCTGGCTGCGCGTGTCATAATAGGCTCTGAGCCTTTATATACCTGCGCACAGCAGCAGCCACCTTCAGTCTGCTGCTGGACAGCCAGCAGCAGCAGCAGCAGGAGAGGTAATTAATCAGCAACCCTCCTGCTAAGGGTAGACAGCTGCTCGTTCCACCCCCCCCCCGCCTTAATTGGTTCTCCTCCCTTCCAACGGTGTTGAGGCGGGTGGGAACAGCCGGGGGTTGAGGGTACTGTGCTAAAAGAGGTGGAGTTATGCAGATCTAAAACGCGTGGATTGCAGCAGCAGCAAGCCGAAAAGTGCAGGCATGTGAGGGATCTAGAGGTTGACAGCATGTCTTCTTAACGGGAGTCCAGGTGGCCATCTCCACAAATGGACTTTTCAGAATCCTTGGGTGGCACCGTAGTCGGAAACCAATTCTGGTTATCGCTTCTCGGCCTTTTGGCTAAGATCAAGTGTAGTATCTGTTCTTATCAGTTTAATATCTGATACGTCCCCTATCTGGGGACCATATATTAAATGGATTTTTAGAACAGGGAGATGGAAAAAGAGCTTGCTCTGTCCACTCCACGCATTGACCTGGTATTGCAGTATCTCCAGGACCGGTGCACCCCTTCTTTAATGCAGTTTCTAAAATCAGAAAGAATTGAATTCAATGCTTTTTGTTCATTTTGCTTGTTTGTCGGATTTTGGGATGGACTCTTTGGCTTTGCTTTTCTTCTCCTCATTGGATTTTTCATGTTAAAAGTTGCAGAAGCCAGATGACAAGCTCATTTTGGTTCAACTTCAGCAACTGTGCATTGCATTGCCATGTAATGTAATGTAATGCAATGCTATCTATCTAGCTCTCCCTCTATACTTCCTTTCGGATAAACAGACATATTAGGCAAGCGTTTTGGAGCTTTCACCTAAATAACTATAGGTGGTGAGATAAGCTGCACAATATAATTGACCTTTCAGTATATTATTGCACACACACCATCTATTTAGCAAATGCCCTTGTTATCAACAGCAGCCTTTTAAACTCACCTGAGCTAACAGGTATGTGAGCTGGTTACTCTGCTGCGCTTAAAATTTCTTTTTTGGTTTGCTACAATGCCTTTTCTGAAACGTTGTCTCCCTCTGCTGGAACACTGACTTCTTTCATTTAATGCCTGCAGACTATAAAAGAGAAACCAACCCAAAAAGTTTGGTTGATTAGTCTGTGGCATTCTTTTAAACTGTTGCTTATGGCGGTCTCTGTGAGCTTCTCAGTGACATTCAGCCATCCAGGTATCCCGCCTGCAGTAGACGGAATGTGGCAATGGAACGCTGGCTGCGCGTGTCATAATAGGCTCTGAGCCTTTATATACCTGCGCACAGCAGCAGCCACCTTCAGTCTGCTGCTGGACAGCCAGCAGCAGCAGCAGCAGGAGAGGTAATTAATCAGCAACCCTCCTGCTAAGGGTAGACAGCTGCTCGTTCCACCCCCCCCCCCGCCTTAATTGGTTCTCCTCCCTTCCAACGGTGTTGAGGCGGGTGGGAACAGCCGGGGGTTGAGGGTACTGTGCTAAAAGAGGTGGAGTTATGCAGATCTAAAACGCGTGGATTGCAGCAGCAGCAAGCCGAAAAGTGCAGGCATGTGAGGGATCTAGAGGTTGACAGCATGTCTTCTTAACGGGAGTCCAGGTGGCCATCTCCACAAATGGACTTTTCAGAATCCTTGGGTGGCACCGTAGTCGGAAACCAATTCTGGTTATCGCTTCTCGGCCTTTTGGCTAAGATCAAGTGTAGTATCTGTTCTTATCAGTTTAATATCTGATACGTCCCCTATCTGGGGACCATATATTAAATGGATTTTTAGAACAGGGAGATGGAAAAAGAGCTTGCTCTGTGCATTCCACGCATTGACCTGGTATTGCAGTATCTCCAGGACCGGTGCACCCCTTCTTTAATGCAGTTTCTAAAATCAGAAAGAATTGAATTCAATGCTTTTTGTTCATTTTGCTTGTTTGTCGGATTTTGGGATGGACTCTTTGGCTTTGCTTTTCTTCTCCTCATTGGATTTTTCATGTTAAAAGTTGCAGAAGCCAGATGACAAGCTCATTTTGGTTCAACTTCAGCAACTGTGCATTGCATTGCCATGTAATGTAATGTAATGCAATGCTATCTATCTAGCTCTCCCTCTATACTTCCTTTTGGATAAACAGACATATTAGGCAAGCGTTTTGGAGCTTTCACCTAAATAACTACAGGTGGTGAGATAAGCTGCACAATATAATTGACCTTTCAGTATATTGTTGCACACACACCATCTATTTAGCAAATGCCCTTGTTATCAACAGCAGCCTTTTAAACTCACCTGAGCTAACAGGTATGTGAGCTGGTTACTCTGCTGCGCTTAAAATTTCTTTTTTGGTTTGCTACAATGCCTTTTCTGAAACGTTGTCTCCCTCTGCTGGAACACTGACTTCTTTCATTTAATGCCTGCAGACTATAAAAGAGAAACCAACCCTAAAAGTTTGGTTGATTAGTCTGTGGCATTCTTTTAAACTGTTGCTTATGGCGGTCTCTGTGAGCTTCTCAGTGACATTCAGCCATCCAGGTATCCCGCCTGCAGTAGACGGAACGTGGCAATGGAACGCTGGCTGCGCGTGTCATAATAGGCTCTGAGCCTTTATATACCTGCGCACAGCAGCAGCCACCTTCAGTCTGCTGCTGGACAGCCAGCAGCAGCAGCAGCAGGAGAGGTAATTAATCAGCAACCCTCCTGCTAAGGGTAGACAGCTGCTCGTTCCACCCCCCCCCCGCCTTAATTGGTTCTCCTCCCTTCCAACGGTGTTGAGGCGGGTGGGAACAGCCGGGGGTTGAGGGTACTGTGCTAAAAGAGGTGGAGTTATGCAGATCTAAAACGCGTGGATTGCAGCAGCAGCAAGCCGAAAAGTGCAGGCATGTGAGGGATCTAGAGGTTGACAGCATGTCTTCTTAACGGGAGTCCAGGTGGCCATCTCCACAAATGGACTTTTCAGAATCCTTGGGTGGCACCGTAGTCGGAAACCAATTCTGGTTATCGCTTCTCGGCCTTTTGGCTAAGATCAAGTGTAGTATCTGTTCTTTTAAGAACACAAGAGCTATGATCTACACTTGACGAGAGCGATCGAACTCGGAAGGAGAAGAGCTTCGGAGCGCAGCTGACATCGGAGAAGGAAGGCGGATATCGGTGGGAGGAAGAAGCTCTAAAGAATCCAGAAGAAGACGAAGACTCGGAGAAGAATCGGGCTGTCCTGTGGAATCTTTGAGTAAGAAAATCATCGAGACAAAGACCTTTCGGGGAATTTGTCCAGAACACGACGGGAGAAGAATCTGCATAGCTCCACCCATTTCGGGAAGAGCTCCAGATCCAGCTCCAAGAAGTAACTGCAGGAGGAAAGCCATGGCAAGCGCTGCGAGGAAGGCCGAAAAGAAGAGCCTGGAGCAGGGGACAGCCAGGAGGGCCCAGCCAGGAGCCGATTCTGACCCCAAGGACTCTGCCTCCATGACTGGCCAGCAGAAGGGACCCCAGAAGCCCCGCCACGAAGCTCCAGCCCTGGAGCCATGGATGCGGCAGACGGTGGCCCTGAAGCTGAAGGAAGTGGATGGGAGGGTGCCGGACATGTCCTCGGACGTGTTCTGCCAGAAGATGCTGCTGGATCGAGGCTTCTCCAGGTCGGACACCCTCAGCATCCAGACCTTCTTGACGGGGATCTTCTTCGTCACCTTCGCCACTGTGAACACCTGCAGGAGGTTCTGGGAAATGGTAAGCGCAAAAGGATCGGATAATTCTTTCTCTGCCTTTACAGGTAGCTGCCCTATCCAGAGGGACGAAAGGAGGATCACGGTCTCCATGCGCAACCCGCACACCCCAGGCCAAGACATCTGTACCTTCCTGAGACGCTTCTGTTTGGTTGTGAAGGAACCCTCTCACATCCTGAATGGACTCGGCTTCTGGACAGGTAAGTGGTCGGTGACTGTTAGACTTCACAGGGACCTGGCGTACTCAGACGGACTTCGGCACCTGCCCCCGACATTCTCCCTGGGCAACTCCTACGGCCTCATCTATTACCCGGACATGCCGCGGAACTGCAGGAGATGCGGCAAGAACGGCCACGAGATGAAGGACTGCAAGGAGGATGCCTGCAGGATTTGTCGAGTGACGGGACACAGCTCGAAGGACTGCCCGAAGAAGACGTCCTGCAACCTGTGTGGGCTGGCGGCTCATCTGTACAAGGATTGCCCCAAGCGTGAGAGATCCTGGGCATCGGTGGTTGCGACGACCCCAGCTCCGGAGGACAAGGCCCCGACGACCAGGCCTGTGAAGGTCAAGGACGCGACGACCAAGGCCCCAGCGGCCAAGGCCGAGACGACCAAGGCCAAAGCGGTCAAGGAGTCGGTGGCCAAAGTCCCAGCGACGGTCCCAGCAGCTCCGAAGCAGAAGAAAAAGTCAAAGGAGGGTAAGAGTTCTGTCACCCCTCTCTCGATCCCTCCCCCTGCCACCCCCGTCCAATCCCCCCCCACCCCGGCCACCCCTGCTGAGGATTCCACTTCCTCTTCCTCCTTCCCCTACTCCTCAGCAGGTGTCCTTTCCCCTGCCCCGGCAGCCACTCTCCCTCCTCAGACCATGGTAGTGGTGGAATTAACCTTTCCTCCACCTGCCGCTATCTATTCCGAGGAGGATTTTCCCCTTCTTGTCTCCCCAGTTCCAACCCGGGGAAAGAGGAAGGTGGAGGACAGCCCTGCTACTGAATCCTCCAAAAAGAAGATTCTGGATTTCGTAGGCGAAAAGGAGGATACCCTCCCTGAGCCAGAAGAGATGGAGCACATGGTTGAGACCCTGGTGGCCGAGCCAGAAGAGGAGGAACTGGTGGTCGCCGAGATCGAGGCCGCGCTGCTTGACCAGATGGAGGAAGAGGGCCTGCTGGTGATCCCGTCACCAGCAGTCAACACCGACGAGGGACCACCCGACCGGAGTGGTAACTAAGGTGTATTGCCTGCGCTAACTTTTTCTTTTTTCCCTACATGATGGCTAATATTAACTTATTTTCCATTAATGTCAGGAGCATCAAGGACAAGTTCAGACGTCAGACTATTTATGCCTTCCTTACTTCCCAGTTGTGTGATGTTTATATGTTGCAGGAATGTTCCCTTCCCTCCTCTAGGTCCTTCAAACATCTGGCCAGGGAGTGGTCCCACGGTCCATCCTACTGGTCCGGTGGGGGTGACTGCAAGTCTGCAGGGGTCGCAATTCTGATCAGGGGGGGCGCATTCACGCTTGAGTCCGTCCAGGAGCTCATCTGCGGCAGGGCTCTTGTTGTAGATGGCAACTGGGCGGGAGAACCTGTCAGGTTCATCAACGTGTATGCGTCCCCACTGAAGAATGAGCGTTTGGAGCTTTTCCAGACCCTGCGGCTTCAGCTTGCCACCACCAGGACCTTAGTGATGGCCGGGGATTTCAACTGCCCCATCGAGGAGGATGGTCGTAGTTCTGGCACATCTGCCAAGTTGGACATCACGTCCAAGCTGCTCATCGAGATGGTAACCGAGGCCTCTCTTCAGGACGTGGTGGGCTCCATGGGGAGAGGCTCCACGAACTATTCGTGGAGCCGACCGGATGGCTCACTCCGCTCCAGGATTGACTTTGTGTTCACCTCTCGGGCAGTCAGGCAGAGTAGGCACTCGATGGTCCCCTGCTTCTTCTCCGACCACAGAGCCATTCACTTACAAGGTGTCCTCGGCGACGGTTTTCCGTCCGGCCCCGGCTCCTGGAAGCTGAATTGTGCTCTGCTGGCTCAGGATGAAGTCGTGGAGGAGCTGAGAGCAGCCTACGCAATGTGGCAGTCCTACAAGGGTAGCTTCCAAACAGTCTCTGATTGGTGGGAATATGTTAAACTTGAGTTTCGCTGTTTCTTTCAGGCCAAGGGTCGACAACAGGCGTGTGAGAAGAGGAGGGACTTCAGAGGGCTGCAGCGCGAGCTGCGGTCGCTGCAGGACCTTCTTCACTGTGGCTGGGACGTGAGGGAGGAGCTGGAGGAGACCAAGAAGAGCCTGAAAAGGCACTTTGAGGAGGAGTCCAAGCGAATCGTCTTCCGTTCCAAAGTGGAGAATCTGGAGAAGGGTGAGAAATGTAACTCATTCTTTTTCAGGAAACTTCATGCCGGTCACACGCCCCTGAACGAGCTGCGAGACGAGAGCGGAAACATGCGACGTGGGAAGGAGGACGTAATGAGGGTCGTCAGCGACTTCTACAGCGAACTCTACTCCCACAAGACTACCGACCCCGACGCTGCTGATAACTTCCTGTCAGGTATCACTAACCATCTTGATCCTGCAGGCACGGCAGCCTTGGACAAACCTCTGATGGTGGGCGAATTGCTCTCTGCCGCTAAATCCTTTAGGACCGGCAGGACCCCGGGCAGTGATGGTCTTCCAGCGGAGCTCTATGTAGCGCTGGGAGACCTCATCTGTCCGGACCTGTTGGACCTGTACGAGGAGATGGTGGTGGAGGGTAGAATGCCTCCATCTTTGAGGGAAGGAATGGTCACGATCCTGTACAAGCGGAAGGGAGAGAGTTGCGACCTGAGGAATTGGCGTCCCATCACTCTGCTCAACGTGGACTACAAGATCCTGGCCAAGACGATGGCGACACGACTTAAGACGGTCATCGGACGGATCATCCACCCGGACCGGACCTGCGGCATCCCTGGACGTCGCATCGCAGACAGCCTCGCTCTCGTGCGGGACACGGTCGAGTACATCAAGGTCCGCCGCGCACACGCGGCCCTGGTCTCCTTGGATCAGGAGAAGGCCTTCGACCGGGTTTCCCACGAGTTCATGGGCCGAGCTCTGCACCGGTTAGGTTTGGGTAACATGTTTTGTTCGTATGTCCGTTTGATGTATTTTGATATCCACAGCTCGGTGTTGGTGAAAGGCTGGAAGACTGACCCCTTCCCTGTCCTCTCTGGGGTCAGACAAGGCTGCCCTCTATCACCTCTTCTTTTTGTTTGTGTTATAGAACTCTTCGCAGAGGCTATCCGGCAGAATGGAGAGATCAGAGGGATCACCGCACCGGGTCCGGGACGACACGAGGTCAAGTGCTCGCTCTACATGGACGACGTCACCGTCTTCTGCGCTGATCGTGGTTCAGTCGACGCCCTCGTCCAGACGTGTGAGAGGTTCGGCCGGGCTTCAGGGGCCAAAGTCAACTGCAGGAAGTCGGAAGCCATGCTCTTCGGGGATTGGCAGCCGGCCTCCTCCGCCCCCTTCCCCTTCAACATTCAACCGGATTTCCTCAAGGTGCTGGGAGTCTGGTTCGGGAAGGAAGGAGCGGCCCTCAAGTCCTGGCAAGAACGCTTGGCCAAGGTGAAGCAACGGATCGGACTCTGGAGCCTCAGACACCTCACTTGTGAGGGTAAGGCACTCGTCCTGCGTAATGAGGTCCTGCCCGTCTTGCAGTACACGGCGCAGGCCTGGCCCCCACACGTCACTGTGTGCAGGGCCATTACCAGGACAGTGTTTCACTTTGTCTGGGGATCCAAGATGGACAGAGTCAGGCGGGCCGTCATGTACAAGGAGCCTCGCAAGGGTGGGAAGGGCGTTCCAGATATCCCCACCCTCCTGCGATCCTCTTTTGTGTGTGATTGTGTCCGCCGGACTTTGCAAGTCAAGAATGGCTCCGCGGGCAGGTCCATGTCTCGCTTCTTCCTGCTTCCTCTTTGGAGGCGACTCGGCTGGGACAAGTGGGACAGCTCCTTCCCCTACAACTGGACGATGCCATGGTTCTACGGAGACGTCGTTCGATTTGTGGGGGAACATCAACTGGAGGGACTCAAGCCCGACTTGTGGAAGCCCAAAACTATCCACAAGCTCATCAGAGCCAAGGATGACGTGGAGAACATCACAGGACTTCACCAGGACACGCTGGAGACTGTGTGGACAAATGTGTCGTCTGACAGGCTGACCAACGGGCACAAGGACTTGTCGTGGATGGCTATTCAGGGCGGACTGCCCGTCCGGCCATTCATGCATGCCCGGAACCTGTGCAAGACCCGGTACTGCCCAAGGTGCCCCTTCGTGGAGGAAACATCTTTGCACACTTTTTGGGACTGCGGATTTGCACAGCGCCTGTTGACTGCCCTTGAGGACGACCTGAGGAACTCTGTCCCCAGGGCGAGCCTATCGCACCATTCTGTGCTTTACGGACTCTTCCCTGGGGTTCATACCGTCGGAGCCATCCAGGAGGCTTGGCGCCTTATGAACTGCTTCAAGGATGCCGTTTGGGTCGCCAGGAACCGGCTCATCTTGAGGAGGGAGAGGATGTCCATCCAGGACTGCCGCAGGCTGATCCACAGCCTGCTCAGAGACTATTCCATCGTGGACGGTCCGGAGGACGAGGATGAGGACTAAACCCCTCCTCCCCCTCTCCCCTTATGTGTCTTGTCTTTTAATAAAGCTTCGGGCCTGTGATTTTCCCCTCCCCATCCCCTTTTTCCCAATCCCCATCCCTTATCACGGTTCGTCGTACTGTATTGATTGACATGCTTTTTCTTTCATATTGAGTGTTTTGTGTAGCATAGGGGTGTGATGTGTTTAGTTAGTGCGTCGTATCCTCATGCTATGTAAATGTGATGTAGAATTCTGTGTGTACTGGGCTGCGGCACTGTACACTGTCTGTTAACTTATTTTTTGTGCTAATAAAAGATATATTCAATCAAAAAAATCTGTTCTTATCAGTTTAATATCTGATACGTCCCCTTTCTGGGGACCATATATTAAATGGATTTTTAGAACAGGGAGATGGAAAAAGAGCTTGCTCTGTCCACTCCACGCATTGACCTGGTATTGCAGTATCTCCAGGACCGGTGCACCCCTTCTTTAATGCAGTTTCTAAAATCAGAAAGAATTGAATTCAATGCTTTTTGTTCATTTTGCTTGTTTGTCGGATTTTGGGATGGACTCTTTGGCTTTGCTTTTCTTCTCCTCATTGGATTTTTCATGTTAAAAGTTGCAGAAGCCAGATGACAAGCTCATTTTGGTTCAACTTCAGCAACTGTGCATTGCATTGCCATGTAATGTAATGTAATGCAATGCTATCTATCTAGCTCTCCCTCTATACTTCCTTTTGGATAAACAGACATATTAGGCAAGCATTTTGGAGCTTTCACCTAAATAACTACAGGTGGTGAGATAAGCTGCACAATATAATTGACCTTTCAGTATATTGTTGCACACACACCATCTATTTAGCAAATGCCCTTGTTATCAACAGCAGCCTTTTAAACTCACCTGAGCTAACAGGTATGTGAGCTGGTTACTCTGCTGCGCTTAAAATTTCTTTTTTGGTTTGCTACAATGCCTTTTCTGAAACGTTGTCTCCCTCTGCTGGAACACTGACTTCTTTCATTTAATGCCTGCAGACTATAAAAGAGAAACCAACCCAAAAAGTTTGGTTGATTAGTCTGTGGCATTCTTTTAAACTGTTGCTTATGGCGGTCTCTGTGAGCTTCTCAGTGACATTCAGCCATCCAGGTATCCCGCCTGCAGTAGACGGAATGTGGCAATGGAACGCTGGCTGCGCGTGTCATAATAGGCTCTGAGCCTTTATATACCTGCGCACAGCAGCAGCCACCTTCAGTCTGCTGCTGGACAGCCAGCAGCAGCAGCAGCAGGAGAGGTAATTAATCAGCAACCCTCCTGCTAAGGGTAGACAGCTGCTCGTTCCACCCCCCCCCCGCCTTAATTGGTTCTCCTCCCTTCCAACGGTGTTGAGGCGGGTGGGAACAGCCGGGGGTTGAGGGTACTGTGCTAAAAGAGGTGGAGTTATGCAGATCTAAAACGCGTGGATTGCAGCAGCAGCAAGCCGAAAAGTGCAGGCATGTGAGGGATCTAGAGGTTGACAGCATGTCTTCTTAACGGGAGTCCAGGTGGCCATCTCCACAAATGGACTTTTCAGAATCCTTGGGTGGCACCGTAGTCGGAAACCAATTCTGGTTATCGCTTCTCGGCCTTTTGGCTAAGATCAAGTGTAGTATCGGTTCTTATCAGTTTAATATCTGATACGTCCCCTATCTGGGGACCATATATTAAATGGATTTTTAGAACAGGGAGATGGAAAAAGAGCTTGCTCTGTCCACTCCACGCATTGACCTGGTATTGCAGTATCTCCAGGACCGATGCACCCCTTCTTTAATGCAGTTTCTAAAATCAGAAAGAATTGAATTCAATGCTTTTTGTTCATTTTGCTTGTTTGTCGGATTTTGGGATGGACTCTTTGGCTTTGCTTTTCTTCTCCTCATTGGATTTTTCATGTTAAAAGTTGCAGAAGCCAGATGACAAGCTCATTTTGGTTCAACTTCAGCAACTGTGCATTGCATTGCCATGTAATGTAATGTAATGCAATGCTATCTATCTAGCTCTCCCTCTATACTTCCTTTTGGATAAACAGACATATTAGGCAAGCATTTTGGAGCTTTCACCTAAATAACTACAGGTGGTGAGATAAGCTGCACAATATAATTGACCTTTCAGTATATTGTTGCACACACACCATCTATTTAGCAAATGCCCTTGTTATCAACAGCAGCCTTTTAAACTCACCTGAGCTAACAGGTATGTGAGCTGGTTACTCTGCTGCGCTTAAAATTTCTTTTTTGGTTTGCTACAATGCCTTTTCTGAAACGTTGTCTCCCTCTGCTGGAACACTGACTTCTTTCATTTAATGCCTGCAGACTATAAAAGAGAAACCAACCCAAAAAGTTTGGTTGATTAGTCTGTGGCATTCTTTTAAACTGTTGCTTATGGCGGTCTCTGTAAGCTTCTCAGTGACATTCAGCCATCCAGGTATCCCGCCTGCAGTAGACGGAATGTGGCAATGGAACGCTGGCTGCGCGTGTCATAATAGGCTCTGAGCCTTTATATACCTGCGCACAGCAGCAGCCACCTTCAGTCTGCTGCTGGACAGCCAGCAGCAGCAGCAGCAGGAGAGGTAATTAATCAGCAACCCTCCTGCTAAGGGTAGACAGCTGCTCATTCCACCCCCCCCCCCGCCTTAATTGGTTCTCCTCCCTTCCAACGGTGTTGAGGCGGGTGGGAACAGCCGGGGGTTGAGGGTACTGTGCTAAAAGAGGTGGAGTTATGCAGATCTAAAACGCGTGGATTGCAGCAGCAGCAAGCCGAAAAGTGCAGGCATGTGAGGGATCTAGAGGTTGACAGCATGTCTTCTTAACGGGAGTCCAGGTGGCCATCTCCACAAATGGACTTTTCAGAATCCTTGGGTGGCACCGTAGTCGGAAACCAATTCTGGTTATCGCTTCTCGGCCTTTTGGCTAAGATCAAGTGTAGTATCTGTTCTTATCAGTTTAATATCTGATACGTCCCCTATCTGGGGACCATATATTAAATGGATTTTTAGAACAGGGAGATGGAAAAAGAGCTTGCTCTGTCCACTCCACGCATTGACCTGGTATTGCAGTATCTCCAGGACCGGTGCACCCCTTCTTTAATGCAGTTTCTAAAATCAGAAAGAATTGAATTCAATGCTTTTTGTTCATTTTGCTTGTTTGTCGGATTTTGGGATGGACTCTTTGGCTTTGCTTTTCTTCTCCTCATTGGATTTTTCATGTTAAAAGTTGCAGAAGCCAGATGACAAGCTCATTTTGGTTCAACTTCAGCAACTGTGCATTGCATTGCCATGTAATGTAATGTAATGCAATGCTATCTATCTAGCTCTCCCTCTATACTTCCTTTTGGATAAACAGACATATTAGGCAAGCATTTTGGAGCTTTCACCTAAATAACTACAGGTGGTGAGATAAGCTGCACAATATAATTGACCTTTCAGTATATTGTTGCACACACACCATCTATTTAGCAAATGCCCTTGTTATCAACAGCAGCCTTTTAAACTCACCTGAGCTAACAGGTATGTGAGCTGGTTACTCTGCTGCGCTTAAAATTTCTTTTTTGGTTTGCTACAATGCCTTTTCTGAAACGTTGTCTCCCTCTGCTGGAACACTGACTTCTTTCATTTAATGCCTGCAGACTATAAAAGAGAAACCAACCCAAAAAGTTTGGTTGATTAGTCTGTGGCATTCTTTTAAACTGTTGCTTATGGCGGTCTGTGTGAGCTTCTCAGTGACATTTAGCCATCCAGGTATCCCGCCTGCAGTAGACGGAATGTGGCAATGGAACGCTGGCTGCGCGTGTCATAATAGGCTCTGAGCCTTTATATACCTGCGCACAGCAGCAGCCACCTTCAGTCTGCTGCTGGACAGCCAGCAGCAGCAGCAGCAGGAGAGGTAATTAATCAGCAACCCTCCTGCTAAGGGTAGACAGCTGCTCGTTCCACCCCCCCCCCCAGCCTTAATTGGTTCTCCTCCCTTCCAACGGTGTTGAGGCGGGTGGGAACAGCCGGGGGTTGAGGGTACTGTGCTAAAAGAGGTGGAGTTATGCAGATCTAAAATGCGTGGATTGCAGCAGCAGCAAGCCGAAAAGTGCAGGCATGTGAGGGATCTAGAGGTTGACAGCATGTCTTCTTAACGGGAGTCCAGGTGGCCATCTCCACAAATGGACTTTTCAGAATCCTTGGGTGGCACCGTAGTCGGAAACCAATTCTGGTTATCGCTTCTCGGCCTTTTGGCTAAGATCAAGTGTAGTATCTGTTCTTATCAGTTTAATATCTGATACGTCCCCTATCTGGGGACCATATATTAAATGGATTTTTAGAACAGGGAGATGGAAAAAGAGCTTGCTCTGTCCACTCCACGCATTGACCTGGTATTGCAGTATCTCCAGGACCGGTGCACCCCTTCTTTAATGCAGTTTCTAAAATCAGAAAGAATTGAATTCAATGCTTTTTGTTCATTTTGCTTGTTTGTCGGATTTTGGGATGGACTCTTTGGCTTTGCTTTTCTTCTCCTCATTGGATTTTTCATGTTAAAAGTTGCAGAAGCCAGATGACAAGCTCATTTTGGTTCAACTTCAGCAACTGTGCATTGCATTGCCATGTAATGTAATGTAATGCAATGCTATCTATCTAGCTCTCCCTCTATACTTCCTTTTGGATAAACAGACATATTAGGCAAGCATTTTGGAGCTTTCACCTAAATAACTACAGGTGGTGAGATAAGCTGCACAATATAATTGACCTTTCAGTATATTGTTGCACACACACCATCTATTTAGCAAATGCCCTTGTTATCAACAGCAGCCTTTTAAACTCACCTGAGCTAACAGGTATGTGAGCTGGTTACTCTGCTGCGCTTAAAATTTCTTTTTTGGTTTGCTACAATGCCTTTTCTGAAACGTTGTCTCCCTCTGCTGGAACACTGACTTCTTTCATTTAATGCCTGCAGACTATAAAAGAGAAACCAACCCAAAAAGTTTGGTTGATTAGTCTGTGGCATTCTTTTAAACTGTTGCTTATGGCGGTCTCTGTGAGCTTCACAGTGACATTCAGCCATCCAGGTATCCCGCCTGCAGTAGACGGAATGTGGCAATGGAACGCTGGCTGCGCGTGTCATAATAGGCTCTGAGCCTTTATATACCTGCGCACAGCAGCAGCCACCTTCAGTCTGCTGCTGGACAGCCAGCAGCAGCAGCAGCAGGAGAGGTAATTAATCAGCAACCCTCCTGCTAAGGGTAGACAGCTGCTCGTTCCACCCCCCCCCCCCGCCTTAATTGGTTCTCCTCCCTTCCAACGGTGTTGAGGCGGGTGGGAACAGCCGGGGGTTGAGGGTACTGTGCTAAAAGAGGTGGAGTTATGCAGATCTAAAACGCGTGGATTGCAGCAGCAGCAAGCTGAAAAGTGCAGGCATGTGAGGGATCTAGAGGTTGACAGCATGTCTTCTTAACGGGAGTCCAGGTGGCCATCTCCACAAATGGACTTTTCAGAATCCTTGGGTGGCACCGTAGTCGGAAACCAATTCTGGTTATCGCTTCTCGGCCTTTTGGCTAAGATCAAGTGTAGTATCTGTTCTTATCAGTTTAATATCTGATACGTCCCCTATCTGGGGACCATATATTAAATGGATTTTTAGAACAGGGAGATGGAAAAAGAGCTTGCTCTGTCCACTCCACGCATTGACCTGGTATTGCAGTATCTCCAGGACCGGTGCACCCCTTCTTTAATGCAGTTTCTAAAATCAGAAAGAATTGAATTCAATGCTTTTTGTTCATTTTGCTTGTTTGTCGGATTTTGGGATGGACTCTTTGGCTTTGCTTTTCTTCTCCTCATTGGATTTTTCATGTTAAAAGTTGCAGAAGCCAGATGACAAGCTCATTTTGGTTCAACTTCAGCAACTGTGCATTGCATTGCCATGTAATGTAATGTAATGCAATGCTATCTATCTAGCTCTCCCTCTATACTTCCTTTTGGATAAACAGACATATTAGGCAAGCATTTTGGAGCTTTCACCTAAATAACTACAGGTGGTGAGATAAGCTGCACAATATAATTGACCTTTCAGTATATTGTTGCACACACACCATCTATTTAGCAAATGCCCTTGTTATCAACAGCAGCCTTTTAAACTCACCTGAGCTAACAGGTATGTGAGCTGGTTACTCTGCTGCGCTTAAAATTTCTTTTTTGGTTTGCTACAATGCCTTTTCTGAAACGTTGTCTCCCTCTGCTGGAACACTGACTTCTTTCATTTAATGCCTGCAGACTATGAAAGAGAAACCAACCCAAAAAGTTTGGTTGATTAGTCTGTGGCATTCTTTTAAACTGTTGCTTATGGCGGTCTCTGTGAGCTTCTCAGTGACATTCAGCCATCCAGGTATCCCGCCTGCAGTAGACGGAATGTGGCAATGGAACGCTGGCTGCGCGTGTCATAATAGGCTCTGAGCCTTTATATACCTGCGCACAGCAGCAGCCACCTTCAGTCTGCTGCTGGACAGCCAGCAGCAGCAGCAGCAGGAGAGGTAATTAATCAGCAACCCTCCTGCTAAGGGTAGACAGCTGCTCGTTCCACCCCCCCCCCCCGCCTTAATTGGTTCTCCTCCCTTCCAACGGTGTTGAGGCGGGTGGGAACAGCCGGGGGTTGAGGGTACTGTGCTAAAAGAGGTGGAGTTATGCAGATCTAAAACGCGTGGATTGCAGCAGCAGCAAGCTGAAAAGTGCAGGCATGTGAGGGATCTAGAGGTTGACAGCATGTCTTCTTAACGGGAGTCCAGGTGGCCATCTCCACAAATGGACTTTTCAGAATCCTTGGGTGGCACCGTAGTCGGAAACCAATTCTGGTTATCGCTTCTCGGCCTTTTGGCTAAGATCAAGTGTAGTATCTGTTCTTATCAGTTTAATATCTGATACGTCCCCTATCTGGGGACCATATATTAAATGGATTTTTAGAACAGGGAGATGGAAAAAGAGCTTGCTCTGTCCACTCCACGCATTGACCTGGTATTGCAGTATCTCCAGGACCGGTGCACCCCTTCTTTAATGCAGTTTCTAAAATCAGAAAGAATTGAATTCAATGCTTTTTGTTCATTTTGCTTGTTTGTCGGATTTTGGGATGGACTCTTTGGCTTTGCTTTTCTTCTCCTCATTGGATTTTTCATGTTAAAAGTTGCAGAAGCCAGATGACAAGCTCATTTTGGTTCAACTTCAGCAACTGTGCATTGCATTGCCATGTAATGTAATGTAATGCAATGCTATCTATCTAGCTCTCCCTCTATACTTCCTTTTGGATAAACAGACATATTAGGCAAGCATTTTGGAGCTTTCACCTAAATAACTACAGGTGGTGAGATAAGCTGCACAATATAATTGACCTTTCAGTATATTGTTGCACACACACCATCTATTTAGCAAATGCCCTTGTTATCAACAGCAGCCTTTTAAACTCACCTGAGCTAACAGGTATGTGAGCTGGTTACTCTGCTGCGCTTAAAATTTCTTTTTTGGTTTGCTACAATGCCTTTTCTGAAACGTTGTCTCCCTCTGCTGGAACACTGACTTCTTTCATTTAATGCCTGCAGACTATAAAAGAGAAACCAACCCAAAAAGTTTGGTTGATTAGTCTGTGGCATTCTTTTAAACTGTTGCTTATGGCGGTCTCTGTGAGCTTCTCAGTGACATTCAGCCATCCAGGTATCCCGCCTGCAGTAGACGGAATGTGGCAATGGAACGCTGGCTGCGCGTGTCATAATAGGCTCTGAGCCTTTATATACCTGCGCACAGCAGCAGCCACCTTCAGTCTGCTGCTGGACAGCCAGCAGCAGCAGCAGCAGGAGAGGTAATTAATCAGCAACCCTCCTGCTAAGGGTAGACAGCTGCTCGTTCCACCCCCCCCCCGCCTTAATTGGTTCTCCTCCCTTCCAACGGTGTTGAGGCGGGTGGGAACAGCCGGGGGTTGAGGGTACTGTGCTAAAAGAGGTGGAGTTATGCAGATCTAAAACGCGTGGATTGCAGCAGCAGCAAGCCGAAAAGTGCAGGCATGTGAGGGATCTAGAGGTTGACAGCATGTCTTCTTAACGGGAGTCCAGGTGGCCATCTCCACAAATGGACTTTTCAGAATCCTTGGGTGGCACCGTAGTCGGAAACCAATTCTGGTTATCGCTTCTCGGCCTTTTGGCTAAGATCAAGTGTAGTATCTGTTCTTATCAGTTTAATATCTGATACGTCCCCTATCTGGGGACCATATATTAAATGGATTTTTAGAACAGGGAGATGGAAAAAGAGCTTGCTCTGTCCACTCCACGCATTGACCTGGTATTGCAGTATCTCCAGGACCGGTGCACCCCTTCTTTAATGCAGCTTCTAAAATCAGAAAGAATTGAATTCAATGCTTTTTGTTCATTTTGCTTGTTTGTCGGATTTTGGGATGGACTCTTTGGCTTTGCTTTTCTTCTCCTCATTGGATTTTTCATGTTAAAAGTTGCAGAAGCCAGATGACAAGCTCATTTTGGTTCAACTTCAGCAACTGTGCATTGCATTGCCATGTAATGTAATGTAATGCAATGCTATCTATCTAGCTCTCCCTCTAAACTTCCTTTTGGATAAACAGACATATTAGGCAAGCATTTTGGAGCTTTCACCTAAATAACTACAGGTGGTGAGATAAGCTGCACAATATAATTGACCTTTCAGTATATTGTTGCACACACACCATCTATTTAGCAAATGCCCTTGTTATCAACAGCAGCCTTTTAAACTCACCTGAGCTAACAGGTATGTGAGCTGGTTACTCTGCTGCGCTTAAAATTTCTTTTTTGGTTTGCTACAATGCCTTTTCTGAAACGTTGTCTCCCTCTGCTGGAACACTGACTTCTTTCATTTAATGCCTGCAGACTATAAAAGAGAAACCAACCCAAAAAGTTTGGTTGATTAGTCTGTGGCATTCTTTTAAACTGTTGCTTATGGCGGTCTCTGTGAGCTTCTCAGTGACATTCAGCCATCCAGGTATCCCGCCTGCAGTAGATGGAATGTAGCAATGGAACGCTGGCTGCGCGTGTCATAATAGGCTCTGAGCCTTTATATACCTGCGCACAGCAGCAGCCACCTTCAGTCTGCTGCTGGACAGCCAGCAGCAGCAGCAGCAGGAGAGGTAATTAATCAGCAACCCTCCTGCTAAGGGTAGACAGCTGCTCGTTCCACCCCCCCCCCCGCCTTAATTGGTTCTCCTCCCTTCCAACGGTGTTGAGGCGGGTGGGAACAGCCGGGGGTTGAGGGTACTGTGCTAAAAGAGGTGGAGTTATGCAGATCTAAAACGCGTGGATTGCAGCAGCAGCAAGCCGAAAAGTGCAGGCATGTGAGGGATCTAGAGGTTGACAGCATGTCTTCTTAACGGGAGTCCAGGTGGCCATCTCCACAAATGGACTTTTCAGAATCCTTGGGTGGCACCGTAGTCGGAAACCAATTCTGGTTATCGCTTCTCGGCCTTTTGGCTAAGATCAAGTGTAGTATCTGTTCTTATCAGTTTAATATCTGATACGTCCCCTATCTGGGGACATATATTAAATGGATTTTTAGAACAGGGAGATGGAAAAAGAGCTTGCTCTGTCCACTCCACGCATTGACCTGGTATTGCAGTATCTCCAGGACCGGTGCACCCCTTCTTTAATGCAGTTTCTAAAATCAGAAAGAATTGAATTCAATGCTTTTTGTTCATTTTGCTTGTTTGTCGGATTTTGGGATGGACTCTTTGGCTTTGCTTTTCTTCTCCTCATTGGATTTTTCATGTTAAAAGTTGCAGAAGCCAGATGACAAGCTCATTTTGGTTCAACTTCAGCAACTGTGCATTGCATTGCCATGTAATGTAATGTAATGCAATGCTATCTATCTAGCTCTCCCTCTATACTTCCTTTTGGATAAACAGACATATTAGGCAAGCATTTTGGAGCTTTCACCTAAATAACTACAGGTGGTGAGATAAGCTGCACAATATAATTGACCTATCAGTATATTGTTGCACACACACCATCTATTTAGCAAATGCCCTTGTTATCAACAGCAGCCTTTTAAACTCACCTGAGCTAACAGGTATGTGAGCTGGTTACTCTGCTGCGCTTAAAATTTCTTTTTTGGTTTGCTACAATGCCTTTTCTGAAACGTTGTCTCCCTCTGCTGGAACACTGACTTCTTTCATTTAATGCCTGCAGACTATAAAAGAGAAACCAACCCAAAAAGTTTGGTTGATTAGTCTGTGGCATTCTTTTAAACTGTTGCTTATGGCGGTCTCTGTGAGCTTCTCAGTGACATTCAGCCATCCAGGTATCCCGCCTGCAGTAGACGGAATGTGGCAATGGAACGCTGGCTGCGCGTGTCATAATAGGCTCTGAGCCTTTATATACCTGCGCACAGCAGCAGCCACCTTCAGTCTGCTGCTGGACAGCCAGCAGCAGCAGCAGCAGGAGAGGTAATTAATCAGCAACCCTCCTGCTAAGGGTAGACAGCTGCTCGTTCCACCCCCCCCCGCCTTAATTGGTTCTCCTCCCTTCCAACGGTGTTGAGGCGGGTGGGAACAGCCGGGGGTTGAGGGTACTGTGCTAAAAGAGGTGGAGTTATGCAGATCTAAAACGCGTGGATTGCAGCAGCAGCAAGCCGAAAAGTGCAGGCATGTGAGGGATCTAGAGGTTGACAGCATGTCTTCTTATCGGGAGTCCAGGTGGCCATCTCCACAAATGGACTTTTCAGAATCCTTGGGTGGCACCGTAGTCGGAAACCAATTCTGGTTATCGCTTCTCGGCCTTTTGGCTAAGATCAAGTGTAGTATCTGTTCTTATCAGTTTAATATCTGATACGTCCCCTATCTGGGGACCATATATTAAATGGATTTTTAGAACCGGGAGATGGAAAAAGAGCTTGCTCTGTCCACTCCACGCATTGACCTGGTATTGCAGTATCTCCAGGACCGGTGCACCCCTTCTTTAATGCAGTTTCTAAAATCAGAAAGAATTGAATTCAATGCTTTTTGTTCATTTTGCTTGTTTGTCGGATTTTGGGATGGACTCTTTGGCTTTGCTTTTCTTCTCCTCATTGGATTTTTCATGTTAAAAGTTGCAGAAGCCAGATGACAAGCTCATTTTGGTTCAACTTCAGCAACTGTGCATTGCATTGCCATGTAATGTAATGTAATGCAATGCTATCTATCTAGCTCTCCCTCTAAACTTCCTTTTGGATAAACAGACATATTAGGCAAGCATTTTGGAGCTTTCACCTAAATAACTACAGGTGGTGAGATAAGCTGCACAATATAATTGACCTTTCAGTATATTGTTGCACACACACCATCTATTTAGCAAATGCCCTTGTTATCAACAGCAGCCTTTTAAACTCACCTGAGCTAACAGGTATGTGAGCTGGTTACTCTGCTGCGCTTAAAATTTCTTTTTTGGTTTGCTACAATGCCTTTTCTGAAACGTTGTCTCCCTCTGCTGGAACACTGACTTCTTTCATTTAATGCCTGCAGACTATAAAAGAGAAACCAACCCAAAAAGTTTGGTTGATTAGTCTGTGGCATTCTTTTAAACTGTTGCTTATGGCGGTCTCTGTGAGCTTCTCAGTGACATTCAGCCATCCAGGTATCCCGCCTGCAGTAGATGGAATGTGGCAATGGAACGCTGGCTGCGCGTGTCATAATAGGCTCTGAGCCTTTATATACCTGCGCACAGCAGCAGCCACCTTCAGTCTGCTGCTGGACAGCCAGCAGCAGCAGCAGCAGGAGAGGTAATTAATCAGCAACCCTCCTGCTAAGGGTAGACAGCTGCTCGTTCCACCCCCCCCCCGCCTTAATTGGTTCTCCTCCCTTCCAACGGTGTTGAGGCGGGTGGGAACAGCCGGGGGTTGAGGGTACTGTGCTAAAAGAGGTGGAGTTATGCAGATCTAAAACGCGTGGATTGCAGCAGCAGCAAGCCGAAAAGTGCAGGCATGTGAGGGATCTAGAGGTTGACAGCATGTCTTCTTAACGGGAGTCCAGGTGGCCATCTCCACAAATGGACTTTTCAGAATCCTTGGGTGGCACCGTAGTCGGAAACCAATTCTGGTTATCGCTTCTCGGCCTTTTGGCTAAGATCAAGTGTAGTATCTGTTCTTATCAGTTTAATATCTGATACGTCCCCTATCTGGGGACATATATTAAATGGATTTTTAGAACAGGGAGATGGAAAAAGAGCTTGCTCTGTCCACTCCACGCATTGACCTGGTATTGCAGTATCTCCAGGACCGGTGCACCCCTTCTTTAATGCAGTTTCTAAAATCAGAAAGAATTGAATTCAATGCTTTTTGTTCATTTTGCTTGTTTGTCGGATTTTGGGATGGACTCTTTGGCTTTGCTTTTCTTCTCCTCATTGGATTTTTCATGTTAAAAGTTGCAGAAGCCAGATGACAAGCTTATTTTGGTTCAACTTCAGCAACTGTGCATTGCATTGCCATGTAATGTAATGTAATGCAATGCTATCTATCTAGCTCTCCCTCTATACTTCCTTTTGGATAAACAGACATATTAGGCAAGCATTTTGGAGCTTTCACCTAAATAACTACAGGTGGTGAGATAAGCTGCACAATATAATTGACCTTTCAGTATATTGTTGCACACACACCATCTATTTAGCAAATGCCCTTGTTATCAACAGCAGCCTTTTAAACTCACCTGAGCTAACAGGTATGTGAGCTGGTTACTCTGCTGCGCTTAAAATTTCTTTTTTGGTTTGCTACAATGCCTTTTCTGAAACGTTGTCTCCCTCTGCTGGAACACTGACTTCTTTCATTTAATGCCTGCAGACTATAAAAGAGAAACCAACCCAAAAAGTTTGGTTGATTAGTCTGTGGCATTCTTTTAAACTGTTGCTTATGGCGGTCTCTGTGAGCTTCTCAGTGACATTCAGCCATCCAGGTATCCCGCCTGCAGTAGACGGAATGTGGCAATGGAACGCTGGCTGCGCGTGTCATAATAGGCTCTGAGCCTTTATATACCTGCGCACAGCAGCAGCCACCTTCAGTCTGCTGCTGGATAGCCAGCAGCAGCAGCAGCAGGAGAGGTAATTAATCAGCAACCCTCCTGCTAAGGGTAGACAGCTGCTCGTTCCACCCCCCCCCCGCCTTAATTGGTTCTCCTCCCTTCCAACGGTGTTGAGGCGGGTGGGAACAGCCGGGGGTTGAGGGTACTGTGCTAAAAGAGGTGGAGTTATGCAGATCTAAAACGCGTGGATTGCAGCAGCAGCAAGCCGAAAAGTGCAGGCATGTGAGGGATCTAGAGGTTGACAGCATGTCTTCTTAACGGGAGTCCAGGTGGCCATCTCCACAAATGGACTTTTCAGAATCCTTGGGTGGCACCGTAGTCGGAAACCAATTCTGGTTATCGCTTCTCGGCCTTTTGGCTAAGATCAAGTGTAGTATCTGTTCTTATCAGTTTAATATCTGATACGTCCCCTATCTGGGGACCATATATTAAATGGATTTTTAGAACAGGGAGATGGAAAAAGAGCTTGCTCTGTCCACTCCACGCATTGACCTGGTATTGCAGTATCTCCAGGACCGGTGCACCCCTTCTTTAATGCAGTTTCTAAAATCAGAAAGAATTGAATTCAATGCTTTTTGTTCATTTTGCTTGTTTGTCGGATTTTGGGATGGACTCTTTGGCTTTGCTTTTCTTCTCCTCATTGGATTTTTCATGTTAAAAGTTGCAGAAGCCAGATGACAAGCTCATTTTGGTTCAACTTCAGCAACTGTGCATTGCATTGCCATGTAATGTAATGTAATGCAATGCTATCTATCTAGCTCTCCCTCTATACTTCCTTTTGGATAAACAGACATATTAGGCAAGCATTTTGGAGCTTTCACCTAAATAACTACAGGTGGTGAGATAAGCTGCACAATATAATTGACCTTTCAGTATATTGTTGCACACACACCATCTATTTAGCAAATGCCCTTGTTATCAACAG
The DNA here is from genome assembly GCF_046119375.1 of Phyllobates terribilis. Taxonomy (NCBI): domain Eukaryota; kingdom Metazoa; phylum Chordata; class Amphibia; order Anura; family Dendrobatidae; genus Phyllobates; species Phyllobates terribilis. The sequence continues at coordinate 6,348,855 of NW_027362800.1, read as the reverse complement.
CAGCCTTTTAAACTCACCTGAGCTAACAGGTATGTGAGCTGGTTACTCTGCTGCGCTTAAAATTTCTTTTTTGGTTTGCTACAATGCCTTTTCTGAAACGTTGTCTCCCTCTGCTGGAACACTGACTTCTTTCATTTAATGCCTGCAGACTATAAAAGAGAAACCAACCCAAAAAGTTTGGTTGATTAGTCTGTGGCATTCTTTTAAACTGTTGCTTATGGCGGTCTCTGTGAGCTTCTCAGTGACATTCAGCCATCCAGGTATCCCGCCTGCAGTAGACGGAATGTGGCAATGGAACGCTGGCTGCGCGTGTCATAATAGGCTCTGAGCCTTTATATACCTGCGCACAGCAGCAGCCACCTTCAGTCTGCTGCTGGACAGCCAGCAGCAGCAGCAGCAGGAGAGGTAATTAATCAGCAACCCTCCTGCTAAGGGTAGACAGCTGCTCGTTACACCCCCCCCCCCCCCCGCCTTAATTGGTTCTCCTCCCTTCCAACGGTGTTGAGGCGGGTGGGAACAGCCGGGGGTTGAGGGTACTGTGCTAAAAGAGGTGGAGTTATGCAGATCTAAAACGCGTGGATTGCAGCAGCAGCAAGCCGAAAAGTGCAGGCATGTGAGGGATCTAGAGGTTGACAGCATGTCTTCTTAACGGGAGTCCAGGTGGCCATCTCCACAAATGGACTTTTCAGAATCCTTGGGTGGCACCGTAGTCGGAAACCAATTCTGGTTATCGCTTCTCGGCCTTTTGGCTAAGATCAAGTGTAGTATCTGTTCTTATCAGTTTAATATCTGATACGTCCCCTATCTGGGGACCATATATTAAATGGATTTTTAGAACAGGGAGATGGAAAAAGAGCTTGCTCTCTCCACTCCACGCATTGACCTGGTATTGCAGTATCTCCAGGACCGGTGCACCCCTTCTTTAATGCAGTTTCTAAAATCAGAAAGAATTGAATTCAATGCTTTTTGTTCATTTTGCTTGTTTGTCGGATTTTGGGATGGACTCTTTGGCTTTGCTTTTCTTCTCCTCATTGGATTTTTCATGTTAAAAGTTGCAGAAGCCAGATGACAAGCTCATTTTGGTTCAACTTCAGCAACTGTGCATTGCATTGCCATGTAATGTAATGTAATGCAATGCTATCTATCTAGCTCTCCCTCTATACTTCCTTTTGGATAAACAGACATATTAGGCAAGCATTTTGGAGCTTTCACCTAAATAACTACAGGTGGTGAGATAAGCTGCACAATATAATTGACCTTTCAGTATATTGTTGCACACACACCATCTATTTAGCAAATGCCCTTGTTATCAACAGCAGCCTTTTAAACTCACCTGAGCTAACAGGTATGTGAGCTGGTTACTCTGCTGCTCTTAAAATTTCTTTTTTGGTTTGCTACAATGCCTTTTCTGAAACGTTGTCTCCCTCTGCTGGAACACTGACTTCTTTCATTTAATGCCTGCAGACTATAAAAGAGAAACCAACCCAAAAAGTTTGGTTGATTAGTCTGTGGCATTCTTTTAAACTGTTGCTTATGGCGGTCTCTGTGAGCTTCTCAGTGACATTCAGCCATCCAGGTATCCCGCCTGCAGTAGACGGAATGTGGCAATGGAACGCTGGCTGCGCGTGTCATAATAGGCTCTGAGCCTTTATATACCTGCGCACAGCAGCAGCCACCTTCAGTCTGCTGCTGGACAGCCAGCAGCAGCAGCAGCAGGAGAGGTAATTAATCAGCAACCCTCCTGCTAAGTGTAGACAGCTGCTCGTTCCACCCCCCCCCCGCCTTAATTGGTTCTCCTCCCTTCCAACGGTGTTGAGGCGGGTGGGAACAGCCGGGGGTTGAGGGTACTGTGCTAAAAGAGGTGGAGTTATGCAGATCTAAAACGCGTGGATTGCAGCAGCAGCAAGCCGAAAAGTGCAGGCATGTGAGGGATCTAGAGGTTGACAGCATGTCTTCTTAACGGGAGTCCAGGTGGCCATCTCCACAAATGGACTTTTCAGAATCCTTGGGTGGCACCGTAGTCGGAAACCAATTCTGGTTATCGCTTCTCGGCCTTTTGGCTAAGATCAAGTGTAGTATCTGTTCTTATCAGTTTAATATCTGATACGTCCCCTATCTGGGGACCATATATTAAATGGATTTTTAGAACAGGGAGATGGAAAAAGAGCTTGCTCTGTCCACTCCACGCATTGACCTGGTATTGCAGTATCTCCAGGACCGGTGCACCCCTTCTTTAATGCAGTTTCTAAAATCAGAAAGAATTGAATTCAATGCTTTTTGTTCATTTTGCTTGTTTGTCGGATTTTGGGATGGACTCTTTGGCTTTGCTTTTCTTCTCCTCATTGGATTTTTCATGTTAAAAGTTGCAGAAGCCAGATGACAAGCTCATTTTGGTTCAACTTCAGCAACTCTGCATTGCATTGCCATGTAATGTAATGTAATGCAATGCTATCTATCTAGCTCTCCCTCTATACTTCCTTTTGGATAAACAGACATATTAGGCAAGCATTTTGGAGCTTTCACCTAAATAACTACAGGTGGTGAGATAAGCTGCACAATATAATTGACCTTTCAGTATATTGTTGCACACACACCATCTATTTAGCAAATGCCCTTGTTATCAACAGCAGCCTTTTAAACTCACCTGAGCTAACAGGTATGTGAGCTGGTTACTCTGCTGCGCTTAAAATTTCTTTTTTGGTTTGCTACAATGCCTTTTCTGAAACGTTATCTCCCTCTGCTGGAACACTGACTTCTTTCATTTAATGCCTGCAGACTATAAAAGAGAAACCAACCCAAAAAGTTTGGTTGATTAGTCTGTGGCATTCTTTTAAACTGTTGCTTATGGCGGTCTCTGTGAGCTTCTCAGTGACATTCAGCCATCCAGGTATCCCGCCTGCAGTAGACGGAATGTGGCAATGGAACGCTGGCTGCGCGTGTCATAATAGGCTCTGAGCCTTTATATACCTGCGCACAGCAGCAGCCACCTTCAGTCTGCTGCTGGACAGCCAGCAGCAGCAGCAGCAGGAGAGGTAATTAATCAGCAACCCTCCTGCTAAGGGTAGACAGCTGCTCGTTCCACCCCCCCCCCGCCTTAATTGGTTCTCCTCCCTTCCAACGGTGTTGAGGCGGGTGGGAACAGCCGGGGGTTGAGGGTACTGTGCTAAAAGAGGTGGAGTTATGCAGATCTATAACGCGTGGATTGCAGCAGCAGCAAGCCGAAAAGTGCAGGCATGTGAGGGATCTAGAGGTTGACAGCATGTCTTCTTAACGGGAGTCCAGGTGGCCATCTCCACAAATGGACTTTTCAGAATCCTTGGGTGGCACCGTAGTCGGAAACCAATTCTGGTTATCGCTTCTCGGCCTTTTGGCTAAGATCAAGTGTAGTATCTGTTCTTATCAGTTTAATATCTGATACGTCCCCTATCTGGGGACCATATATTAAATGGATTTTTAGAACAGGGAGATGGAAAAAGAGCTTGCTCTGTCCACTCCACGCATTGACCTGGTATTCCAGTATCTCCAGGACCGGTGCACCCCTTTTTAATGCAGTTTCTAAAATCAGAAAGAATTGAATTCAATGCTTTTTGTTCATTTTGCTTGTTTGTCGGATTTTGGGATGGACTCTTTGGCTTTGCTTTTCTTCTCCTCATTGGATTTTTCATGTTGAAAGTTGCAGAAGCCAGATGACAAGCTCATTTTGGTTCAACTTCAGCAACTGTGCATTGCATTGCCATGTAATGTAATGTAATGCAATGCTATCTATCTAGCTCTCCCTCTATACTTCCTTTTGGATAAACAGACATATTAGGCAAGCATTTTGGAGCTTTCACCTAAATAACTACAGGTGGTGAGATAAGCTGCACAATATAATTGACCTTTCAGTATATTGTTGCACACACACCATCTATTTAGCAAATGCCCTTGTTATCAACAGCAGCCTTTTAAACTCACCTGAGCTAACAGGTATGTGAGCTGGTTACTCTGCTGCGCTTAAAATTTCTTTTTTGGTTTGCTACAATGCCTTTTCTGAAACGTTGTCTCCCTCTGCTGGAACACTGACTTCTTTCATTTAATGCCTGCAGACTATAAAAGAGAAACCAACCCAAAAAGTTTGGTTGATTAGTCTGTGGCATTCTTTTAAACTGTTGCTTATGGCGGTCTCTGTGAGCTTCTCAGTGACATTCAGCCATCCAGGTATCCCGCCTGCAGTAGACGGAATGTGGCAATGGAACGCTGGCTGCGCGTGTCATAATAGGCTCTGAGCCTTTATATATCTGCGCACAGCAGCAGCCACCTTCAGTCTGCTGCTGGACAGCCAGCAGCAGCAGCAGCAGGAGAGGTAATTAATCAGCAAACCTCCTGCTAAGGGTAGACAGCTGCTCGTTCCACCCCCCCCCCCGCCTTAATTGGTTCTCCTCCCTTCCAACGGTGTTGAGGCGGGTGGGAACAGCCGGGGGTTGAGGGTACTGTGCTAAAAGAGGTGGAGTTATGCAGATCTAAAACGCGTGGATTGCAGCAGCAGCAAGCCGAAAAGTGCAGGCATGTGAGGGATCTAGAGGTTGACAGCATGTCTTCTTAACGGGAGTCCAGGTGGCCATCTCCACAAATGGACTTTTCAGAATCCTTTGGTGGCACCGTAGTCGGAAACCAATTCTGGTTATCGCTTCTCGGCCTTTTGGCTAAGATCAAGTGTAGTATCTGTTCTTATCAGTTTAATATCTGATACGTCCCCTATCTGGGGACCATATATTAAATGGATTTTTAGAACAGGGAGATGGAAAAAGAGCTTGCTCTGTCCACTCCACGCATTGACCTGGTATTGCAGTATCTCCAGGACCGGTGCACCCCTTCTTTAATGCAGTTTCTAAAATCAGAAAGAATTGAATTCAATGCTTTTTGTTCATTTTGCTTGTTTGTCGGATTTTGGGATGGACACTTTGGCTTTGCTTTTCTTCTCCTCATTGGATTTTTCATGTTAAAAGTTGCAGAAGCCAGATGACAAGCTCATTTTGGTTCAACTTCAGCAACTGTGCATTGCATTGCCATGTAATGTAATGTAATGCAATGCTATCTATCTAGCTCTCCCTCTATACTTCCTTTTGGATAAACAGACATATTAGGCAAGCATTTTGGAGCTTTCACCTAAATAACTACAGGTGGTGAGATAAGCTGCACAATATAATTGACCTTTCAGTATATTGTTGCACACACACCATCTATTTAGCAAATGCCCTTGTTATCAACAGCAGCCTTTTAAACTCACCTGAGCTAACAGGTATGTGAGCTGGTTACTCTGCTGCGCTTAAAATTTCTTTTTTGGTTTGCTACAATGCCTTTTCTGAAACGTTGTCTCCCTCTGCTGGAACACTGACTTCTTTCATTTAATGCCTGCAGACTATAAAAGAGAAACCAACCCAAAAAGTTTGGTTGATTAGTCTGTGGCATTCTTTTAAACTGTTGCTTATGGCGGTCTCTGTGAGCTTCTCAGTGACATTCAGCCATCCAGGTATCCCGCCTGCAGTAGACGGAATGTGGCAATGGAACGCTGGCTGCGCGTGTCATAATAGGCTCTGAGCCTTTATATACCTGCGCACAGCAGCAGCCACCTTCAGTCTGCTGCTGGACAGCCAGCAGCAGCAGCAGCAGGAGAGGTAATTAATCAGCAACCCTCCTGCTAAGGGTAGACAGCTGCTCGTTCCACCCCACCCCCCGCCTTAATTGGTTCTCCTCCTTTCCAACGGTGTTGAGGCGGGTGGGAACAGCCGGGGGTTGAGGGTACTGTGCTAAAAGAGGTGGAGTTATGCAGATCTAAAACGCGTGGATTGCAGCAGCAGCAAGCCGAAAAGTGCAGGCATGTGAGGGATCTAGAGGTTGACAGCATGTCTTCTTAACGGGAGTCCAGGTGGCCATCTCCACAAATGGACTTTTCAGAATCCTTGGGTGGCACCGTAGTCGGAAACCAATTCTGGTTATCGCTTCTCGGCCTTTTGGCTAAGATCAAGTGTAGTATCTGTTCTTATCAGTTTAATATCTGATACGTCCCCTATCTGGGGACCATATATTAAATGGATTTTTAGAACAGGGAGATGGAAAAAGAGCTTGCTCTGTCCACTCCACGCATTGACCTGGTATTGCAGTATCTCCAGGACCGGTGCACCCCTTCTTTAATGCAGTTTCTAAAATCAGAAAGAATTGAATTCAATGCTTTTTGTTCATTTTGCTTGTTTGTCGGATTTTGGGATGGACTCTTTGGCTTTGCTTTTCTTCTCCTCATTGGATTTTTCATGTTAAAAGTTGCAGAAGCCAGATGACAAGCTCATTTTGGTTCAACTTCAGCAACTGTGCATTGCATTGCCATGTAATGTAATGTAATGCAATGCTATCTATCTAGCTCTCCCTCTATACTTCCTTTTGGATAAACAGACATATTAGGCAAGCATTTTGGAGCTTTCACCTAAATAACTACAGGTGGTGAGATAAGCTGCACAATATAATTGACCTTTCAGTTTATTGTTGCACACACACCATCTATTTAGCAAATGCCCTTGTTATCAACAGCAGCCTTTTAAACTCACCTGAGCTAACAGGTATGTGAGCTGGTTACTCTGCTGCGCTTAAAATTTCTTTTTTGGTTTGCTACAATGCCTTTTCTGAAACGTTGTCTCCCTCTGCTGGAACACTGACTTCTTTCATTTAATGCCTGCAGACTATAAAAGAGAAACCAACCCAAAAAGTTTGGTTGATTAGTCTGTGGCATTCTTTTAAACTGTTGCTTATGGCTGTCTCTGTGAGCTTCTCAGTGACATTCAGCCATCCAGGTATCCCGCCTGCAGTAGACGGAATGTGGCAATGGAACGCTGGCTGCGCGTGTCATAATAGGCTCTGAGCCTTTATATACCTGCGCACAGCAGCAGCCACCTTCAGTCTGCTGCTGGACAGCCAGCAGCAGCAGCAGCAGGAGAGGTAATTAATCAGCAACCCTCCTGCTAAGGGTAGACAGCTGCTCGTTCCACCCCCCCCCCGCCTTAATTGGTTCTCCTCCCTTCCAACGGTGTTGAGGCGGGTGGGAACAGCCGGGGGTTGAGGGTACTGTGCTAAAAGAGGTGGAGTTATGCAGATCTAAAACGCGTGGATTGCAGCAGCAGCAAGCCGAAAAGTGCAGGCATGTGAGGGATCTAGAGGTTGACAGCATGTCTTCTTAACGGGAGTCCAGGTGGCCATCTCCACAAATGGACTTTTCAGAATCCTTGGGTGGCACCGTAGTCGGAAACCAATTCTGGTTATCGCTTCTCGGCCTTTTGGCTAAGATCAAGTGTAGTATCTGTTCTTATCAGTTTAATATCTGATACGTCCCCTATCTGGGGACCATATATTAAATGGATTTTTAGAACAGGGAGATGGAAAAAGAGCTTGCTCTGTCCACTCCACGCATTGACCTGGTATTGCAGTATCTCCAGGACCGGTGCACCCCTTCTTTAATGCAGTTTCTAAAATCAGAAAGAATTGAATTCAATGCTTTTTGTTCATTTTGCTTGTTTGTCGGATTTTGGGATGGACTCTTTGGCTTTGCTTTTCTTCTCCTCATTGGATTTTTCATGTTAAAAGTTGCAGAAGCCAGATGACAAGCTCATTTTGGTTCAACTTCAGCAACTCTGCATTGCATTGCCATGTAATGTAATGTAATGCAATGCTATCTATCTAGCTCTCCCTCTATACTTCCTTTTGGATAAACAGACATATTAGGCAAGCATTTTGGAGCTTTCACCTAAATAACTACAGGTGGTGAGATAAGCTGCACAATATAATTGACCTTTCAGTTTATTGTTGCACACACACCATCTATTTAGCAAATGCCCTTGTTATCAACAGCAGCCTTTTAAACTCACCTGAGCTAACAGGTATGTGAGCTGGTTACTCTGCTGCGCTTAAAATTTCTTTTTTGGTTTGCTACAATGCCTTTTCTGAAACGTTGTCTCCCTCTGCTGGAACACTGACTTCTTTCATTTAATGCCTGCAGACTATAAAAGAGAAACCAACCCAAAAAGTTTGGTTGATTAGTCTGTGGCATTCTTTTAAACTGTTGCTTATGGCTGTCTCTGTGAGCTTCTCAGTGACATTCAGCCATCCAGGTATCCCGCCTGCAGTAGACGGAATGTGGCAATGGAACGCTGGCTGCGCGTGTCATAATAGGCTCTGAGCCTTTATATACCTGCGCACAGCAGCAGCCACCTTCAGTCTGCTGCTGGACAGCCAGCAGCAGCAGCAGCAGGAGAGGTAATTAATCAGCAACCCTCCTGCTAAGGGTAGACAGCTGCTCGTTCCACCCCCCCCCGCCTTAATTGGTTCTCCTCCCTTCCAACGGTGTTGAGGCGGGTGGGAACAGCCGGGGGTTGAGGGTACTGTGCTAAAAGAGGTGGAGTTATGCAGATCTAAAACGCGTGGATTGCAGCAGCAGCAAGCCGAAAAGTGCAGGCATGTGAGGGATCTAGAGGTTGACAGCATGTCTTCTTAACGGGAGTCCAGGTGGCCATCTCCACAAATGGACTTTTCAGAATCCTTGGGTGGCACCGTAGTCGGAAACCAATTCTGGTTATCGCTTCTCGGCCTTTTGGCTAAGATCAAGTGTAGTATCTGTTCTTATCAGTTTAATATCTGATACGTCCCCTATCTGGGGACCATATATTAAATGGATTTTTAGAACAGGGAGATGGAAAAAGAGCTTGCTCTGTCCACTCCACGCATTGACCTGGTATTGCAGTATCTCCAGGACCGGTGCACCCCTTCTTTAATGCAGTTTCTAAAATCAGAAAGAATTGAATTCAATGCTTTTTGTTCATTTTGCTTGTTTGTCGGATTTTGGGATGGACTCTTTGGCTTTGCTTTTCTTCTCCTCATTGGATTTTTCATGTTAAAAGTTGCAGAAGCCAGATGACAAGCTCATTTTGGTTCAACTTCAGCAACTGTGCATTGCATTGCCATGTAATGTAATGTAATGCAATGCTATCTATCTAGCTCTCCCTCTATACTTCCTTTTGGATAAACAGACATATTAGGCAAGCATTTTGGAGCTTTCACCTAAATAACTACAGGTGGTGAGATAAGCTGCACAATATAATTGACCTTTCAGTATATTGTTGCACACACACCATCTATTTAGCAAATGCCCTTGTTATCAACAGCAGCCTTTTAAACTCACCTGAGCTAACAGGTATGTGAGCTGGTTACTCTGCTGCGCTTAAAATTTCTTTTTTGGTTTGCTACAATGCCTTTTCTGAAACGTTGTCTCCCTCTGCTGGAACACTGACTTCTTTCATTTAATGCCTGCAGACTATAAAAGAGAAACCAACCCAAAAAGTTTGGTTGATTAGTCTGTGGCATTCTTTTAAACTGTTGCTTATGGCGGTCTCTGTGAGCTTCTCAGTGACATTCAGCCATCCAGGTATCCCGCCTGCAGTAGACGGAATGTGGCAATGGAACGCTGGCTGCGCGTGTCATAATAGGCTCTGAGCCTTTATATACCTGCGCACAGCAGCAGCCACCTTCAGTCTGCTGCTGGACAGCCAGCAGCAGCAGCAGGAGAGGTAATTAATCAGCAACCCTCCTGCTAAGGGTAGACAGCTGCTCGTTCCACCCCCCCCCCCCGCCTTAATTGGTTCTCCTCCCTTCCAACGGTGTTGAGGCGGGTGGGAACAGCCGGGGGTTGAGGGTACTGTGCTAAAAGAGGTGGAGTTATGCAGATCTAAAACGCGTGGATTGCAGCAGCAGCAAGCCGAAAAGTGCAGGCATGTGAGGGATCTAGAGGTTGACAGCATGTCTTCTTAACGGGAGTCCAGGTGGCCATCTCCACAAATGGACTTTTCAGAATCCTTGGGTGGCACCGTAGTCGGAAACCAATTCTGGTTATCGCTTCTCGGCCTTTTGGCTAAGATCAAGTGTAGTATCTGTTCTTATCAGTTTAATATCTGATACGTCCCCTATCTGGGGACCATATATTAAATGGATTTTTAGAACAGGGAGATGGAAAAAGAGCTTGCTCTGTCCACTCCACGCATTGACTTGGTATTGCAGTATCTCCAGGACCGGTGCACCCCTTCTTTAATGCAGTTTCTAAAATCAGAAAGAATTGAATTCAATGCTTTTTGTTCATTTTGCTTGTTTGTCGGATTTTCGGATGGACACTTTGGCTTTGCTTTTCTTCTCCTCATTGGATTTTTCATGTTAAAAGTTGCAGAAGCCAGATGACAAGCTCATTTTGGTTCAACTTCAGCAACTGTGCATTGCATTGCCATGTAATGTAATGTAATGCAATGCTATCTATCTAGCTCTCCCTCTATACTTCCTTTTGGATAAACAGACATATTAGGCAAGCATTTTGGAGCTTTCACCTAAATAACTACAGGTGGTGAGATAAGCTGCACAATATAATTGACCTTTCAGTATATTGTTGCACACACACCATCTATTTAGCAAATGCCCTTGTTATCAACAGCAGCCTTTTAAACTCACCTGAGCTAACAGGTATGTGAGCTGGTTACTCTGCTGCGCTTAAAATTTCTTTTTTGGTTTGCTACAATGCCTTTTCTGAAACGTTGTCTCCCTCTGCTGGAACACTGACTTCTTTCATTTAATGCCTGCAGACTATAAAAGAGAAACCAACCCAAAAAGTTTGGTTGATTAGTCTGTGGCATTCTTTTAAACTGTTGCTTATGGCGTTCTCTGTGAGCTTCTCAGTGACATTCAGCCATCCAGGTATCCCGCCTGCAGTAGACGGAATGTGGCAATGGAACGCTGGCTGCGCGTGTCATAATAGGCTCTGAGCCTTTATATACCTGCGCACAGCAGCAGCCACCTTCAGTCTGCTGCTGGACAGCCAGCAGCAGCAGCAGCAGGAGAGGTAATTAATCAGCAACCCTCCTGCTAAGGGTAGACAGCTGCTCGTTCCACCCCCCCCCCCGCCTTAATTGGTTCTCCTCCCTTCCAACGGTGTTGAGGCGGGTGGGAACAGCCGGGGGTTGAGGGTACTGTGCTAAAAGAGGTGGAGTTATGCAGATCTAAAACGCGTGGATTGCAGCAGCAGCAAGCCGAAAAGTGCAGGCATGTGAGGGATCTAGAGGTTGACAGCATGTCTTCTTAACGGGAGTCCAGGTGGCCATCTCCACAAATGGACTTTTCAGAATCCTTGGGTGGCACCGTAGTCGGAAACCAATTCTGGTTATCGCTTCTCGGCCTTTTGGCTAAGATCAAGTGTAGTATCTGTTCTTATCAGTTTAATATCTGATACGTCCCCTATCTGGGGACCATATATTAAATGGATTTTTAGAACAGGGAGATGGAAAAAGAGCTTGCTCTGTCCACTCCACGCATTGACCTGGTATTGCAGTATCTCCAGGACCGGTGCACCCCTTCTTTAATGCAGTTTCTAAAATCAGAAAGAATTGAATTCAATGCTTTTTGTTCATTTTGCTTGTTTGTCGGATTTTGGGATGGACTCTTTGGCTTTGCTTTTCTTCTCCTCATTGGATTTTTCATGTTAAAAGTTGCAGAAGCCAGATGACAAGCTCATTTTGGTTCAACTTCAGCAACTGTGCATTGCATTGCCATGTAATGTAATGTAATGCAATGCTATCTATCTAGCTCTCCCTCTATACTTCCTTTTGGATAAACAGACATATTAGGCAAGCATTTTGGAGCTTTCACCTAAATAACTACAGGTGGTGAGATAAGCTGCACAATATAATTGACCTTTCAGTATATTGTTGCACACACACCATCTATTTAGCAAATGCCCTTGTTATCAACAGCAGCCTTTTAAACTCACCTGAGCTAACAGGTATGTGAGCTGGTTACTCTGCTGCGCTTAAAATTTCTTTTTTGGTTTGCTACAATGCCTTTTCTGAAACGTTGTCTCCCTCTGCTGGAACACTGACTTCTTTCATTTAATGCCTGCAGACTATAAAAGAGAAACCAACCCAAAAAGTTTGGTTGATTAGTCTGTGGCATTCTTTTAAACTGTTGCTTATGGCGGTCTCTGTGAGCTTCTCAGTGACATTCAGCCATCCAGGTATCCCGCCTGCAGTAGACGGAATGTGGCAATGGAACGCTGGCTGCGCGTGTCATAATAGGCTCTGAGCCTTTATATACCTGCGCACAGCAGCAGCCACCTTCAGTCTGCTGCTGGACAGCCAGCAGCAGCAGCAGCAGGAGAGGTAATTAATCAGCAACCCTCCTGCTAAGGGTAGACAGCTGCTCGTTCCACCCCCCCCCCTGCCTTAATTGGTTCTCCTCCCTTCCAACGGTGTTGAGGCGGGTGGGAACAGCCGGGGGTTGAGGGTACTGTGCTAAAAGAGGTGGAGTTATGCAGATCTAAAACGCGTGGATTGCAGCAGCAGCAAGCCGAAAAGTGCAGGCATGTGAGGGATCTAGAGGTTGACAGCATGTCTTCTTAACGGGAGTCCAGGTGGCCATCTCCACAAATGGACTTTTCAGAATCCTTGGGTGGCACCGTAGTCGGAAACCAATTCTGGTTATCGCTTCTCGGCCTTTTGGCTAAGATCAAGTGTAGTATCTGTTCTTATCAGTTTAATATCTGATACGTCCCCTATCTGGGGACCATATATTAAATGGATTTTTAGAACAGGGAGATGGAAAAAGAGCTTGCTCTGTCCACTCCACGCATTGACCTGGTATTGCAGTATCTCCAGGACCGGTGCACCCCTTCTTTAATGCAGTTTCTAAAATCAGAAAGAATTGAATTCAATGCTTTTTGTTCATTTTGCTTGTTTGTCGGATTTTGGGATGGACTCTTTGGCTTTGCTTTTCTTCTCCTCATTGGATTTTTCATGTTAAAAGTTGCAGAAGCCAGATGACAAGCTCATTTTGGTTCAACTTCAGCAACTGTGCATTGCATTGCCATGTAATGTAATGTAATGCAATGCTATCTATCTAGCTCTCCCTCTATACTTCCTTTTGGATAAACAGACATATTAGGCAAGCATTTTGGAGCTTTCACCTAAATAACTACAGGTGGTGAGATAAGCTGCACAATATAATTGACCTTTCAGTATATTGTTGCACACACACCATCTATTTAGCAAATGCCCTTGTTATCAACAGCAGCCTTTTAAACTCACCTGAGCTAACAGGTATGTGAGCTGGTTACTCTGCTGCGCTTAAAATTTCTTTTTTGGTTTGCTACAATGCCTTTTCTGAAACGTTGTCTCCCTCTGCTGGAACACTGACTTCTTTCATTTAATGCCTGCAGACTATAAAAGAGAAACCAACCCAAAAAGTTTGGTTGATTAGTCTGTGGCATTCTTTTAAACTGTTGCTTATGGCGGTCTCTGTGAGCTTCTCAGTGACATTCAGCCATCCAGGTATCCCGCCTGCAGTAGACGGAATGTGGCAATGGAACGCTGGCTGCGCGTGTCATAATAGGCTCTGAGCCTTTATATACCTGCGCACAGCAGCAGCCACCTTCAGTCTGCTGCTGGACAGCCAGCAGCAGCAGCAGCAGGAGAGGTAATTAATCAGCAACCCTCCTGCTAAGGGTAGACAGCTGCTCGTTCCACCCACCCCCCCCGCCTTAATTGGTTCTCCTCCCTTCCAACGGTGTTGAGGCGGGTGGGAACAGCCGGGGGTTGAGGGTACTGTGCTAAAAGAGGTGGAGTTATGCAGATCTAAAACGCGTGGATTGCAGCAGCAGCAAGCCGAAAAGTGCAGGCATGTGAGGGATCTAGAGGTTGACAGCATGTCTTCTTAACGGGAGTCCAGGTGGCCATCTCCACAAATGGATTTTTCAGAATCCTTGGGTGGCACCGTAGTCGGAAACCAATTCTGGTTATCGCTTCTCGGCCTTTTGGCTAAGATCAAGTGTAGTATCTGTTCTTATCAGTTTAATATCTGATACGTCCCCTATCTGGGGACCATATATTAAATGGATTTTTAGAACAGGGAGATGGAAAAAGAGCTTGCTCTGTCCACTCCACGCATTGACCTGGTATTGCAGTATCTCCAGGACCGGTGCACCCCTTCTTTAATGCAGTTTCTAAAATCAGAAAGAATTGAATTCAATGCTTTTTGTTCATTTTGCTTGTTTGTCGGATTTTGGGATGGACTCTTTGGCTTTGCTTTTCTTCTCCTCATTGGATTTTTCATGTTAAAAGTTGCAGAAGCCAGATGACAAGCTCATTTTGGTTCAACTTCAGCAACTGTGCATTGCATTGCCATGTAATGTAATGTAATGCAATGCTATCTATCTAGCTCTCCCTCTATACTTCCTTTTGGATAAACAGACATATTAGGCAAGCATTTTGGAGCTTTCACCTAAATAACTACAGGTGGTGAGATAAGCTGCACAATATAATTGACCTTTCAGTATATTGTTGCACACACACCATCTATTTAGCAAATGCCCTTGTTATCAACAGCAGCCTTTTAAACTCACCTGAGCTAACAGGTATGTGAGCTGGTTACTCTGCTGCGCTTAAAATTTCTTTTTTGGTTTGCTACAATGCCTTTTCTGAAACGTTGTCTCCCTCTGCTGGAACACTGACTTCTTTCATTTAATGCCTGCAGACTATAAAAGAGAAACCAACCCAAAAAGTTTGGTTGATTAGTCTGTGGCATTCTTTTAAACTGTTGCTTATGGCGGTCTCTGTGAGCTTCTCAGTGACATTCAGCCATCCAGGTATCCCGCCTGCAGTAGACGGAATGTGGCAATGGAACGCTGGCTGCGCGTGTCATAATAGGCTCTGAGCCTTTATATACCTGCGCACAGCAGCAGCCACCTTCAGTCTGCTGCTGGACAGCCAGCAGCAGCAGCAGCAGGAGAGGTAATTAATCAGCAACCCTCCTGCTAAGGGTAGACAGCTGCTCGTTCCACCCCCCCCCGCCTTAATTGGTTCTCCTCCCTTCCAACGGTGTTGAGGCGGGTGGGAACAGCCGGGGGTTGAGGGTACTGTGCTAAAAGAGGTGGAGTTATGCAGATCTAAAACGCGTGGATTGCAGCAGCAGCAAGCCGAAAAGTGCAGGCATGTGAGGGATCTAGAGGTTGACAGCATGTCTTCTTAACGGGAGTCCAGGTGGCCATCTCCACAAATGGACTTTTCAGAATCCTTGGGTGGCACCGTAGTCGGAAACCAATTCTGGTTATCGCTTCTCGGCCTTTTGGCTAAGATCAAGTGTAGCATCTGTTCTTATCAGTTTAATATCTGATACGTCCCCTATCTGGGGACCATATATTAAATGGATTTTTAGAACAGGGAGATGGAAAAAGAGCTTGCTCTGTCCACTCCACGCATTGACCTGGTATTGCAGTATCTCCAGGACCGGTGCACCCCTTCTTTAATGCAGTTTCTAAAATCAGAAAGAATTGAATTCAATGCTTTTTGTTCATTTTGCTTGTTTGTCGGATTTTGGGATGGACTCTTTGGCTTTGCTTTTCTTCTCCTCATTGGATTTTTCATGTTAAAAGTTGCAGAAGCCAGATGACAAGCTCATTTTGGTTCAACTTCAGCAACTGTGCATTGCATTGCCATGTAATGTAATGTAATGCAATGCTATCTATCTAGCTCTCCCTCTATACTTCCTTTTGGATAAACAGACATATTAGGCAAGCATTTTGGAGCTTTCACCTAAATAACTACAGGTGGTGAGATAAGCTGCACAATATAATTGACCTTTCAGTATATTGTTGCACACACACCATCTATTTAGCAAATGCCCTTGTTATCAACAGCAGCCTTTTAAACTCACCTGAGCTAACAGGTATGTGAGCTGGTTACTCTGCTGCGCTTAAAATTTCTTTTTTGGTTTGCTACAATGCCTTTTCTGAAACGTTGTCTCCCTCTGCTGGAACACTGACTTCTTTCATTTAATGCCTGCAGACTATAAAAGAGAAACCAACCCAAAAAGTTTGGTTGATTAGTCTGTGGCATTCTTTTAAACTGTTGCTTATGGCTGTCTCTGTGAGCTTCTCAGTGACATTCAGCCATCCAGGTATCCCGCCTGCAGTAGACGGAATGTGGCAATGGAACGCTGGCTGCGCGTGTCATAATAGGCTCTGAGCCTTTATATACCTGCGCACAGCAGCAGCCACCTTCAGTCTGCTGCTGGACAGCCAGCAGCAGCAGCAGCAGGAGAGGTAATTAATCAGCAACCCTCCTGCTAAGGGTAGACAGCTGCTCGTTCCACCCCCCCCTCGCCTTAATTGGTTCTCCTCCCTTCCAACGGTGTTGAGGCGGGTGGGAACAGCCGGGGGTTGAGGGTACTGTGCTAAAAGAGGTGGAGTTATGCAGATCTAAAACGCGTGGATTGCAGCAGCAGCAAGCCGAAAAGTGCAGGCATGTGAGGGATCTAGAGGTTGACAGCATGTCTTCTTAACGGGAGTCCAGGTGGCCATCTCCACAAATGGACTTTTCAGAATCCTTGGGTGGCACCGTAGTCGGAAACCAATTCTGGTTATCGCTTCTCGGCCTTTTGGCTAAGATCAAGTGTAGTATCTGTTCTTATCAGTTTAATATCTGATACGTCCCCTATCTGGGGACCATATATTAAATGGATTTTTAGAACAGGGAGATGGAAAAAGAGCTTGCTCTGTCCACTCCACGCATTGACCTGGTATTGCAGTATCTCCAGGACCGGTGCACCCCTTCTTTAATGCAGTTTCTAAAATCAGAAAGAATTGAATTCAATGCTTTTTGTTCATTTTGCTTGTTTGTCGGATTTTGGGATGGACTCTTTGGCTTTGCTTTTCTTCTCCTCATTGGATTTTTCATGTTAAAAGTTGCAGAAGCCAGATGACAAGCTCATTTTGGTTCAACTTCAGCAACTGTGCATTGCATTGCCATGTAATGTAATGTAATGCAATGCTATCTATCTAGCTCTCCCTCTATACTTCCTTTTGGATAAACAGACATATTAGGCAAGCATTTTGGAGCTTTCACCTAAATAACTACAGGTGGTGAGATAAGCTGCACAATATAATTGACCTTTCAGTATATTGTTGCACACACACCATCTATTTAGCAAATGCCCTTGTTATCAACAGCAGCCTTTTAAACTCACCTGAGCTAACAGGTATGTGAGCTGGTTACTCTGCTGCGCTTAAAATTTCTTTTTTGGTTTGCTACAATGCCTTTTCTGAAACGTTGTCTCCCTCTGCTGGAACACTGACTTCTTTCATTTAATGCCTGCAGACTATAAAAGAGAAACCAACCCAAAAAGTTTGGTTGATTAGTCTGTGGCATTCTTTTAAACTGTTGCTTATGGCGGTCTCTGTGAGCTTCTCAGTGACATTCAGCCATCCAGGTATCCCGCCTGCAGTAGACGGAATGTGGCAATGGAACGCTGGCTGCGCGTGTCATAATAGGCTCTGAGCCTTTATATACCTGCGCACAGCAGCAGCCACCTTCAGTCTGCTGCTGGACAGCCAGCAGCAGCAGCAGCAGGAGAGGTAATTAATCAGCAACCCTCCTGCTAAGGGTAGACAGCTGCTCGTTCCACCCACCCCCCCCGCCTTAATTGGTTCTCCTCCCTTCCAACGGTGTTGAGGCGGGTGGGAACAGCCGGGGGTTGAGGGTACTGTGCTAAAAGAGGTGGAGTTATGCAGATCTAAAACGCGTGGATTGCAGCAGCAGCAAGCCGAAAAGTGCAGGCATGTGAGGGATCTAGAGGTTGACAGCATGTCTTCTTAACGGGAGTCCAGGTGGCCATCTCCACAAATGGACTTTTCAGAATCCTTGGGTGGCACCGTAGTCGGAAACCAATTCTGGTTATCGCTTCTCGGCCTTTTGGCTAAGATCAAGTGTAGTATCTGTTCTTATCAGTTTAATATCTGATACGTCCCCTATCTGGGGACCATATATTAAATGGATTTTTAGAACAGGGAGATGGAAAAAGAGCTTGCTCTGTCCACTCCACGCATTGACCTGGTATTGCAGTATCTCCAGGACCGGTGCACCCCTTCTTTAATGCAGTTTCTAAAATCAGAAAGAATTGAATTCAATGCTTTTTGTTCATTTTGCTTGTTTGTCGGATTTTGGGATGGACTCTTTGGCTTTGCTTTTCTTCTCCTCATTGGATTTTTCATGTTAAAAGTTGCAGAAGCCAGATGACAAGCTCATTTTGGTTCAACTTCAGCAACTGTGCATTGCATTGCCATGTAATGTAATGTAATGCAATGCTATCTATCTAGCTCTCCCTCTATACTTCCTTTTGGATAAACAGACATATTAGGCAAGCATTTTGGAGCTTTCACCTAAATAACTACAGGTGGTGAGATAAGCTGCACAATATAATTGACCTTTCAGTATATTGTTGCACACACACCATCTATTTAGCAAATGCCCTTGTTATCAACAGCAGCCTTTTAAACTCACCTGAGCTAACAGGTATGTGAGCTGGTTACTCTGCTCCGCTTAAAATTTCTTTTTTGGTTTGCTACAATGCCTTTTCTGAAACGTTGTCTCCCTCTGCTGGAACACTGACTTCTTTCATTTAATGCCTGCAGACTATAAAAGAGAAACCAACCCAAAAAGTTTGGTTGATTAGTCTGTGGCATTCTTTTAAACTGTTGCTTATGGCGGTCTCTGTGAGCTTCTCAGTGACATTCAGCCATCCAGGTATCCCGCCTGCAGTAGACGGAATGTGGCAATGGAACGCTGGCTGCGCGTGTCATAATAGGCTCTGAGCCTTTATATACCTGCGCACAGCAGCAGCCACCTTCAGTCTGCTGCTGGACAGCCAGCAGCAGCAGCAGCAGGAGAGGTAATTAATCAGCAACCCTCCTGCTAAGGGTAGACAGCTGCTCGTTCCACCCCCCCCCCCGCCTTAATTGGTTCTCCTCCCTTCCAACGGTGTTGAGGCGGGTGGGAACAGCCGGGGGTTGAGGGTACTGTGCTAAAAGAGGTGGAGTTATGCAGATCTAAAACGCGTGGATTGCAGCAGCAGCAAGCCGAAAAGTGCAGGCATGTGAGGGATCTAGAGGTTGACAGCATGTCTTCTTAACGGGAGTCCAGGTGGCCATCTCCACAAATGGACTTTTCAGAATCCTTGGGTGGCACCGTAGTCGGAAACCAATTCTGGTTATCGCTTCTCGGCCTTTTGGCTAAGATCAAGTGTAGTATCTGTTCTTATCAGTTTAATATCTGATACGTCCCCTATCTGGGGACCATATATTAAATGGATTTTTAGAACAGGGAGATGGAAAAAGAGCTTGCTCTGTCCACTCCACGCATTGACCTGGTATTGCAGTATCTCCAGGACCGGTGCACCCCTTCTTTAATGCAGTTTCTAAAATCAGAAAGAATTGAATTCAATGCTTTTTGTTCATTTTGCTTGTTTGTCGGATTTTGGGATGGACTCTTTGGCTTTGCTTTTCTTCTCCTCATTGGATTTTTCATGTTAAAAGTTGCAGAAGCCAGATGACAAGCTCATTTTGGTTCAACTTCAGCAACTGTGCATTGCATTGCCATGTAATGTAATGTAATGCAATGCTATCTATCTAGCTCTCCCTCTATACTTCCTTTTGGATAAACAGACATATTAGGCAAGCATTTTGGAGCTTTCACCTAAATAACTACAGGTGGTGAGATAAGCTGCACAATATAATTGACCTTTCAGTATATTGTTGCACACACACCATCTATTTAGCAAATGCCCTTGTTATCAACAGCAGCCTTTTAAACTCACCTGAGCTAACAGGTATGTGAGCTGGTTACTCTGCTGCGCTTAAAATTTCTTTTTTGGTTTGCTACAATGCCTTTTCTGAAACGTTGTCTCCCTCTGCTGGAACACTGACTTCTTTCATTTAATGCCTGCAGACTATAAAAGAGAAACCAACCCAAAAAGTTTGGTTGATTAGTCTGTGGCATTCTTTTAAACTGTTGCTTATGGCGGTCTCTGTGAGCTTCTCAGTGACATTCAGCCATCCAGGTATCCCGCCTGCAGTAGACGGAATGTGGCAATGGAACGCTGGCTGCGCGTGTCATAATAGGCTCTGAGCCTTTATATACCTGCGCACAGCAGCAGCCACCTTCAGTCTGCTGCTGGACAGCCAGCAGCAGCAGCAGCAGCAGGAGAGGTAATTAATCAGCAACCCTCCTGCTAAGGGTAGACAGCTGCTCGTTCCACCCCCCCCCCCCCGCCTTAATTGGTTCTCCTCCCTTCCAACGGTGTTGAGGCGGGTGGGAACAGCCGGGGGTTGAGGGTACTGTGCTAAAAGAGGTGGAGTTATGCAGATCTAAAACGCATGGATTGCAGCAGCAGCAAGCCGAAAAGTGCAGGCATGTGAGGGATCTAGAGGTTGACAGCATGTCTTCTTAACGGGAGTCCAGGTGGCCATCTCCACAAATGGACTTTTCAGAATCCTTGGGTGGCACCGTAGTCGGAAACCAATTCTGGTTATCGTTTCTCGGCCTTTTGGCTAAGATCAAGTGTAGTATCTGTTCTTATCAGTTTAATATCTGATACGTCCCCTATCTGGGGACCATATATTAAATGGATTTTTAGAACAGGGAGATGGAAAAAGAGCTTGCTCTGTCCACTCCACGCATTGACCTGGTATTGCAGTATCTCCAGGACCGGTGCACCCCTTCTTTAATGCAGTTTCTAAAATCAGAAAGAATTGAATTCAATGCTTTTTGTTCATTTTGCTTGTTTGTCGGATTTTGGGATGGACTGTTTGGCTTTGCTTTTCTTCTCCTCATTGGATTTTTCATGTTAAAAGTTCCAGAAGCCAGATGACAAGCTCATTTTGGTTCAACTTCAGCAACTGTGCATTGCATTGCCATGTAATGTAATGTAATGCAATGCTATCTATCTAGCTCTCCCTCTATACTTCCTTTTGGATAAACAGACATATTAGGCAAGCATTTTGGAGCTTTCACCTAAATAACTACAGGTGGTGAGATAAGCTGCACAATATAATTGACCTTTCAGTATATTGTTGCACACACACCATCTATTTAGCAAATGCCCTTGTTATCAACAGCAGCCTTTTAAACTCACCTGAGCTAACAGGTATGTGAGCTGGTTACTCTGCTGCGCTTAAAATTTCTTTTTTGGTTTGCTACAATGCCTTTTCTGAAACGTTGTCTCCCTCTGCTGGAACACTGACTTCTTTCATTTAATGCCTGCAGACTATAAAAGAGAAACCAACCCAAAAAGTTTGGTTGATTAGTCTGTGGCATTCTTTTAAACTGTTGCTTATGGCGGTCTCTGTGAGCTTCTCAGTGACATTCAGCCATCCAGGTATCCCGCCTGCAGTAGACGGAATGTGGCAATGGAACGCTGGCTGCGCGTGTCATAATAGGCTCTGAGCCTTTATATACCTGCGCACAGCAGCAGCCACCTTCAGTCTGCTGCTGGACAGCCAGCAGCAGCAGCAGCAGGATAGGTAATTAATCAGCAACCCTCCTGCTAAGGGTAGACAGCTGCTCGTTCCACCCACCCCCCGCCTTAATTGGTTCTCCTCCCTTCCAACGGTGTTGAGGCGGGTGGGAACAGCCGGGGGTTGAGGGTACTGTGCTAAAAGAGGTGGAGTTATGCAGATCTAAAATGCGTGGATTGCAGCAGCAGCAAGCCGAAAAGTGCAGGCATGTGAGGGATCTAGAGGTTGACAGCATGTCTTCTTAACGGGAGTCCAGGTGGCCATCTCCACAAATGGACTTTTCAGAATCCTTGGGTGGCACCGTAGTCGGAAACCAATTCTGGTTATCGCTTCTCGGCCTTTTGGCTAAGATCAAGTGTAGTATCTGTTCTTATCAGTTTAATATCTGATACGTCCCCTATCTGGGGACCATATATTAAATGGATTTTTAGAACAGGGAGATGGAAAAAGAGCTTGCTCTGTCCACTCCACGCATTGACCTGGTATTGCAGTATCTCCAGGACCGGTGCACCCCTTCTTTAATGCAGTTTCTAAAATCAGAAAGAATTGAATTCAATGCTTTTTGTTCATTTTGCTTGTTTGTCGGATTTTGGGATGGACTCTTTGGCTTTGCTTTTCTTCTCCTCATTGGATTTTTCATGTTAAAAGTTGCAGAAGCCAGATGACAAGCTCATTTTGGTTCAACTTCAGCAACTGTGCATTGCATTGCCATGTAATGTAATGTAATGCAATGCTATCTATCTAGCTCTCCCTCTATACTTCCTTTTGGATAAACAGACATATTAGGCAAGCATTTTGGAGCTTTCACCTAAATAACTACAGGTGGTGAGATAAGCTGCACAATATAATTGACCTTTCAGTATATTGTTGCACACACACCATCTATTTAGCAAATGCCCTTGTTATCAACAGCAGCCTTTTAAACTCACCTGAGCTAACAGGTATGTGAGCCGGTTACTCTGCTGCGCTTAAAATTTCTTTTTTGGTTTGCTACAATGCCTTTTCTGAAACGTTGTCTCCCTCTGCTGGAACACTGACTTCTTTCATTTAATGCCTGCAGACTATAAAAGAGAAACCAACCCAAAAAGTTTGGTTGATTAGTCTGTGGCATTCTTTTAAACTGTTGCTTATGGCGGTCTCTGTGAGCTTCTCAGTGACATTCAGCCATCCAGGTATCCCGCCTGCAGTAGACGGAATGTGGCAATGGAACGCTGGCTGCGCGTGTCATAATAGGCTCTGAGCCTTTATATACCTGCGCACAGCAGCAGCCACCTTCAGTCTGCTGCTGGACAGCCAGCAGCAGCAGCAGCAGGAGAGGTAATTAATCAGCAACCCTCCTGCTAAGGGTAGACAGCTGCTCGTTCCACCCCCCCCCCCGCCTTAATTGGTTCTCCTCCCTTCCAACGGTGTTGAGGCGGGTGGGAACAGCCGGGGGTTGAGGGTACTGTGCTAAAAGAGGTGGAGTTATGCAGATCTAAAACGCGTGGATTGCAGCAGCAGCAAGCCGAAAAGTGCAGGCATGTGAGGGATCTAGAGGTTGACAGCATGTCTTCTTAACGGGAGTCCAGGTGGCCATCTCCACAAATGGACTTTTCAGAATCCTTGGGTGGCACCGTAGTCGGAAACCAATTCTGGTTATCGCTTCTCGGCCTTTTGGCTAAGATCAAGTGTAGTATCTGTTCTTATCAGTTTAATATCTGATACGTCCCCTATCTGGGGACCATATATTAAATGGATTTTTAGAACAGGGAGATGGAAAAAGAGCTTGCTCTGTCCACTCCACGCATTGACCTGGTATTGCAGTATCTCCAGGACCGGTGCACCCCTTCTTTAATGCAGTTTCTAAAATCAGAAAGAATTGAATTCAATGCTTTTTGTTCATTTTGCTTGTTTGTCGGATTTTGGGATGGACTCTTTGGCTTTGTTTTTCTTCTCCTCATTGGATTTTTCATGTTAAAAGTTGCAGAAGCCAGATGACAAGCTCATTTTGGTTCAACTTCAGCAACTGTGCATTGCATTGCCATGTAATGTAATGTAATGCAATGCTATCTATCTAGCTCTCCCTCTATACTTCCTTTTGGATAAACAGACATATTAGGCAAGCATTTTGGAGCTTTCACCTAAATAACTACAGGTGGTGAGATAAGCTGCACAATATAATTGACCTTTCAGTATATTGTTGCACACACACCATCTATTTAGCAAATGCCCTTGTTATCAACAGCAGCCTTTTAAACTCACCTGAGCTAACAGGTATGTGAGCTGGTTACTCTGCTGCGCTTAAAATTTCTTTTTTGGTTTGCTACAATGCCTTTTCTGAAACGTTGTCTCCCTCTGCTGGAAAACTGACTTCTTTCATTTAATGCCTGCAGACTATAAAAGAGAAACCAACCCAAAAAGTTTGGTTGATTAGTCTGTGGCATTCTTTTAAACTGTTGCTTATGGCGGTCTCTGTGAGCTTCTCAGTGACATTCAGCCATCCAGGTATCCCGCCTGCAGTAGACGGAATGTGGCAATGGAACGCTGGCTGCGCGTGTCATAATAGGCTCTGAGCCTTTATATACCTGCGCACAGCAGCAGCCACCTTCAGTCTGCTGCTGGACAGCCAGCAGCAGCAGCAGCAGGAGAGGTAATTAATCAGCAACCCTCCTGCTAAGGGTAGACAGCTGCTCGTTCCACCCCCCCCCCCCCGCCTTAATTGGTTCTCCTCCCTTCCAACGGTGTTGAGGCGGGTGGGAACAGCCGGGGGTTGAGGGTACTGTGCTAAAAGAGGTGGAGTTATGCAGATCTAAAACGCGTGGATTGCAGCAGCAGCAAGCCGAAAAGTGCAGGCATGTGAGGGATCTAGAGGTTGACAGCATGTCTTCTTAACGGGAGTCCAGGTGGCCATCTCCACAAATGGACTTTTCAGAATCCTTGGGTGGCACCCTAGTCGGAAACCAATTCTGGTTATCGCTTCTCGGCCTTTTGGCTAAGATCAAGTGTAGTATCTGTTCTTATCAGTTTAATATCTGATACGTCCCCTATCTGGGGACCATATATTAAATGGATTTTTAGAACAGGGAGATGGAAAAAGAGCTTGCTCTGTCCACTCCACGCATTGACCTGGTATTGCAGTATCTCCAGGACCGGTGCACCCCTTCTTTAATGCAGTTTCTAAAATCAGAAAGAATTGAATTCAATGCTTTTTGTTCATTTTGCTTGTTTGTCGGATTTTGGGATGGACTCTTTGGCTTTGCTTTTCTTCTCCTCATTGGATTTTTCATGTTAAAAGTTGCAGAAGCCAGATGACAAGCTCATTTTGGTTCAACTTCAGCAACTGTGCATTGCATTGCCATGTAATGTAATGTAATGCAATGCTATCTATCTAGCTCTCCCTCTATACTTCCTTTTGGATAAACAGACATATTAGGCAAGCATTTTGGAGCTTTCACCTAAATAACTACAGGTGGTGAGATAAGCTGCACAATATAATTGACCTTTCAGTATATTGTTGCACACACACCATCTATTTAGCAAATGCCCTTGTTATCAACAGCAGCCTTTTAAACTCACCTGAGCTAACAGGTATGTGAGCCGGTTACTCTGCTGCGCTTAAAATTTCTTTTTTGGTTTGCTACAATGCCTTTTCTGAAACGTTGTCTCCCTCTGCTGGAACACTGACTTCTTTCATTTAATGCCTGCAGACTATAAAAGAGAAACCAACCCAAAAAGTTTGGTTGATTAGTCTGTGGCATTCTTTTAAACTGTTGCTTATGGCGGTCTCTGTGAGCTTCTCAGTGACATTCAGCCATCCAGGTATCCCGCCTGCAGTAGACGGAATGTGGCAATGGAACGCTGGCTGCGCGTGTCATAATAGGCTCTGAGCCTTTATATACCTGCGCACAGCAGCAGCCACCTTCAGTCTGCTGCTGGACAGCCAGCAGCAGCAGCAGCAGGAGAGGTAATTAATCAGCAACCCTCCTGCTAAGGGTAGACAGCTGCTCGTTCCACCCCCCCCCCCGCCTTAATTGGTTCTCCTCCCTTCCAACGGTGTTGAGGCGGGTGGGAACAGCCGGGGGTTGAGGGTACTGTGCTAAAAGAGGTGGAGTTATGCAGATCTAAAACGCGTGGATTGCAGCAGCAGCAAGCCGAAAAGTGCAGGCATGTGAGGGATCTAGAGGTTGACAGCATGTCTTCTTAACGGGAGTCCAGGTGGCCATCTCCACAAATGGACTTTTCAGAATCCTTGGGTGGCACCGTAGTCGGAAACCAATTCTGGTTATCGCTTCTCGGCCTTTTGGCTAAGATCAAGTGTAGTATCTGTTCTTATCAGTTTAATATCTGATACGTCCCCTATCTGGGGACCATATATTAAATGGATTTTTAGAACAGGGAGATGGAAAAAGAGCTTGCTCTGTCCACTCCACGCATTGACCTGGTATTGCAGTATCTCCAGGACCGGTGCACCCCTTCTTTAATGCAGTTTCTAAAATCAGAAAGAATTGAATTCAATGCTTTTTGTTCATTTTGCTTGTTTGTCGGATTTTGGGATGGACTCTTTGGCTTTGTTTTTCTTCTCCTCATTGGATTTTTCATGTTAAAAGTTGCAGAAGCCAGATGACAAGCTCATTTTGGTTCAACTTCAGCAACTGTGCATTGCATTGCCATGTAATGTAATGTAATGCAATGCTATCTATCTAGCTCTCCCTCTATACTTCCTTTTGGATAAACAGACATATTAGGCAAGCATTTTGGAGCTTTCACCTAAATAACTACAGGTGGTGAGATAAGCTGCACAATATAATTGACCTTTCAGTATATTGTTGCACACACACCATCTATTTAGCAAATGCCCTTGTTATCAACAGCAGCCTTTTAAACTCACCTGAGCTAACAGGTATGTGAGCTGGTTACTCTGCTGCGCTTAAAATTTCTTTTTTGGTTTGCTACAATGCCTTTTCTGAAACGTTGTCTCCCTCTGCTGGAAAACTGACTTCTTTCATTTAATGCCTGCAGACTATAAAAGAGAAACCAACCCAAAAAGTTTGGTTGATTAGTCTGTGGCATTCTTTTAAACTGTTGCTTATGGCGGTCTCTGTGAGCTTCTCAGTGACATTCAGCCATCCAGGTATCCCGCCTGCAGTAGACGGAATGTGGCAATGGAACGCTGGCTGCGCGTGTCATAATAGGCTCTGAGCCTTTATATACCTGCGCACAGCAGCAGCCACCTTCAGTCTGCTGCTGGACAGCCAGCAGCAGCAGCAGCAGGAGAGGTAATTAATCAGCAACCCTCCTGCTAAGGGTAGACAGCTGCTCGTTCCACCCCCCCCCCCCCGCCTTAATTGGTTCTCCTCCCTTCCAACGGTGTTGAGGCGGGTGGGAACAGCCGGGGGTTGAGGGTACTGTGCTAAAAGAGGTGGAGTTATGCAGATCTAAAACGCGTGGATTGCAGCAGCAGCAAGCCGAAAAGTGCAGGCATGTGAGGGATCTAGAGGTTGACAGCATGTCTTCTTAACGGGAGTCCAGGTGGCCATCTCCACAAATGGACTTTTCAGAATCCTTGGGTGGCACCCTAGTCGGAAACCAATTCTGGTTATCGCTTCTCGGCCTTTTGGCTAAGATCAAGTGTAGTATCTGTTCTTATCAGTTTAATATCTGATACGTCCCCTATCTGGGGACCATATATTAAATGGATTTTTAGAACAGGGAGATGGAAAAAGAGCTTGCTCTGTCCACTCCACGCATTGACCTGGTATTGCAGTATCTCCAGGACCGGTGCACCCCTTCTTTAATGCAGTTTCTAAAATCAGAAAGAATTGAATTCAATGCTTTTTGTTCATTTTGCTTGTTTGTCGGATTTTGGGATGGACTCTTTGGCTTTGCTTTTCTTCTCCTCATTGGATTTTTCATGTTAAAAGTTGCAGAAGCCAGATGACAAGCTCATTTTGGTTCAACTTCAGCAACTGTGCATTGCATTGCCATGTAATGTAATGTAATGCAATGCTATCTATCTAGCTCTCCCTCTATACTTCCTTTTGGATAAACAGACATATTAGGCAAGCATTTTGGAGCTTTCACCTAAATAACTACACGTGGTGAGATAAGCTGCACAATATAATTGACCTTTCAGTATATTGTTGCACACACACCATCTATTTAGCAAATGCCCTTGTTATCAACAGCAGCCTTTTAAACTCACCTGAGCTAACAGGTATGTGAGCTGGTTACTCTGCTGCGCTTAAAATTTCTTTTTTGGTTTGCTACAATGCCTTTTCTGAAACGTTGTCTCCCTCTGCTGGAACACTGACTTCTTTCATTTAATGCCTGCAGACTATAAAAGAGAAACCAACCCAAAAAGTTTGGTTGATTAGTCTGTGGCATTCTTTTAAACTGTTGCTTATGGCGGTCTCTGTGAGCTTCTCAGTGACATTCAGCCATCCAGGTATCCCGCCTGCAGTAGACGGAATGTGGCAATGGAACGCTGGCTGCGCGTGTCATAATAGGCTCTGAGCCTTTATATACCTGCGCACAGCAGCAGCCACCTTCAGTCTGCTGCTGGACAGCCAGCAGCAGCAGCAGCAGGAGAGGTAATTAATCAGCAACCCTCCTGCTAAGGGTAGACAGCTGCTCGTTCCACCCCCCCCCCCCCGCCTTAATTGGTTCTCCTCCCTTCCAACGGTGTTGAGGCGGGTGGGAACAGCCGGGGGTTGAGGGTACTGTGCTAAAAGAGGTGGAGTTATGCAGATCTAAAACGCGTGGATTGCAGCAGCAGCAAGCCGAAAAGTGCAGGCATGTGAGGGATCTAGAGGTTGACAGCATGTCTTCTTAACGGGAGTCCAGGTGGCCATCTCCACAAATGGACTTTTCAGAATCCTTGGGTGGCACCGTAGTCGGAAACCAATTCTGGTTATCGCTTCTCGGCCTTTTGGCTAAGATCAAGTGTAGTATCTGTTCTTATCAGTTTAATATCTGATACGTCCCCTATCTGGGGACCATATATTAAATGGATTTTTAGAACAGGGAGATGGAAAAAGAGCTTGCTCTGTCCACTCCACGCATTGACCTGGTATTGCAGTATCTCCAGGACCGGTGCACCCCTTCTTTAATGCAGTTTCTAAAATCAGAAAGAATTGAATTCAATGCTTTTTGTTCATTTTGCTTGTTTGTCGGATTTTGGGATGGACTCTTTGGCTTTGCTTTTCTTCTCCTCATTGGATTTTTCATGTTAAAAGTTGCAGAAGCCAGATGACAAGCTCATTTTGGTTCAACTTCAGCAACTGTGCATTGCATTGCCATGTAATGTAATGTAATGCAATGCTATCTATCTAGCTCTCCCTCTATACTTCCTTTTGGATAAACAGACATATTAGGCAAGCATTTTGGAGCTTTCACCTAAATAACTACAGGTGGTGAGATAAGCTGCACAATATAATTGACCTTTCAGTATATTGTTGCACACACACCATCTATTTAGCAAATGCCCTTGTTATCAACAGCAGCCTTTTAAACTCACCTGAGCTAACAGGTATGTGAGCTGGTTACTCTGCTGCGCTTAAAATTTCTTTTTTGGTTTGCTACAATGCCTTTTCTGAAACGTTGTCTCCCTCTGCTGGAACACTGACTTCTTTCATTTAATGCCTGCAGACTATAAAAGAGAAACCAACCCAAAAAGTTTGGTTGATTAGTCTGTGGCATTCTTTTAAACTGTTGCTTATGGCGGTCTCTGTGAGCTTCTCAGTGACATTCAGCCATCCAGGTATCCCGCCTGCAGTAGACGGAATGTGGCAATGGAACGCTGGCTGCGCGTGTCATAATAGGCTCTGAGCCTTTATATACCTGCGCACAGCAGCAGCCACCTTCAGTCTGCTGCTGGACAGCCAGCAGCAGCAGCAGCAGGAGAGGTAATTAATCAGCAACCCTCCTGCTAAGGGTAGACAGCTGCTCGTTCCACCCCCCCCCCCCCCGCCTTAATTGGTTCTCCTCCCTTCCAACGGTGTTGAGGCGGGTGGGAACAGCCGGGGGTTGAGGGTACTGTGCTAAAAGAGGTGGAGTTATGCAGATCTAAAACGCATGGATTGCAGCAGCAGCAAGCCGAAAAGTGCAGGCATGTGAGGGATCTAGAGGTTGACAGCATGTCTTCTTAACGGGAGTCCAGGTGGCCATCTCCACAAATGGACTTTTCAGAATCCTTGGGTGGCACCGTAGTCGGAAACCAATTCTGGTTATCGTTTCTCGGCCTTTTGGCTAAGATCAAGTGTAGTATCTGTTCTTATCAGTTTAATATCTGATACGTCCCCTATCTGGGGACCATATATTAAATGGATTTTTAGAACAGGGAGATGGAAAAAGAGCTTGCTCTGTCCACTCCACGCATTGACCTGGTATTGCAGTATCTCCAGGACCGGTGCACCCCTTCTTTAATGCAGTTTCTAAAATCAGAAAGAATTGAATTCAATGCTTTTTGTTCATTTTGCTTGTTTGTCGGATTTTGGGATGGACTGTTTGGCTTTGCTTTTCTTCTCCTCATTGGATTTTTCATGTTAAAAGTTCCAGAAGCCAGATGACAAGCTCATTTTGGTTCAACTTCAGCAACTGTGCATTGCATTGCCATGTAATGTAATGTAATGCAATGCTATCTATCTAGCTCTCCCTCTATACTTCCTTTTGGATAAACAGACATATTAGGCAAGCATTTTGGAGCTTTCACCTAAATAACTACACGTGGTGAGATAAGCTGCACAATATAATTGACCTTTCAGTATATTGTTGCACACACACCATCTATTTAGCAAATGCCCTTGTTATCAACAGCAGCCTTTTAAACTCACCTGAGCTAACAGGTATGTGAGCTGGTTACTCTGCTGCGCTTAAAATTTCTTTTTTGGTTTGCTACAATGCCTTTTCTGAAACGTTGTCTCCCTCTGCTGGAACACTGACTTCTTTCATTTAATGCCTGCAGACTATAAAAGAGAAACCAACCCAAAAAGTTTGGTTGATTAGTCTGTGGCATTCTTTTAAACTGTTGCTTATGGCGGTCTCTGTGAGCTTCTCAGTGACATTCAGCCATCCAGGTATCCCGCCTGCAGTAGACGGAATGTGGCAATGGAACGCTGGCTGCGCGTGTCATAATAGGCTCTGAGCCTTTATATACCTGCGCACAGCAGCAGCCACCTTCAGTCTGCTGCTGGACAGCCAGCAGCAGCAGCAGCAGGAGAGGTAATTAATCAGCAACCCTCCTGCTAAGGGTAGACAGCTGCTCGTTCCACCCCCCCCCCGCCTTAATTGGTTCTCCTCCCTTCCAACGGTGTTGAGGCGGGTGGGAACAGCCGGGGGTTGAGGGTACTGTGCTAAAAGAGGTGGAGTTATGCAGATCTAAAACGCGTGGATTGCAGCAGCAGCAAGCCGAAAAGTGCAGGCATGTGAGGGATCTAGAGGTTGACAGCATGTCTTCTTAACGGGAGTCCAGGTGGCCATCTCCACAAATGGACTTTTCAGAATCCTTGGGTGGCACCGTAGTCGGAAACCAATTCTGGTTATCGCTTCTCGGCCTTTTGGCTAAGATCAAGTGTAGTATCTGTTCTTATCAGTTTAATATCTGATACGTCCCCTATCTGGGGACCATATATTAAATGGATTTTTAGAACAGGGAGATGGAAAAAGAGCTTGCTCTGTCCACTCCACGCATTGACCTGGTATTGCAGTATCTCCAGGACCGGTGCACCCCTTCTTTAATGCAGTTTCTAAAATCAGAAAGAATTGAATTCAATGCTTTTTGTTCATTTTGCTTGTTTGTCGGATTTTGGGATGGACTCTTTGGCTTTGCTTTTCTTCTCCTCATTGGATTTTTCATGTTAAAAGTTGCAGAAGCCAGATGACAAGCTCATTTTGGTTCAACTTCAGCAACTGTGCATTGCATTGCCATGTAATGTAATGTAATGCAATGCTATCTATCTAGCTCTCCCTCTATACTTCCTTTTGGATAAACAGACATATTAGGCAAGCATTTTGGAGCTTTCACCTAAATAACTACAGGTGGTGAGATAAGCTGCACAATATAATTGACCTTTCAGTATATTGTTGCACACACACCATCTATTTAGCAAATGCCCTTGTTATCAACAGCAGCCTTTTAAACTCACCTGAGCTAACAGGTATGTGAGCTGGTTACTCTGCTGCGCTTAAAATTTCTTTTTTGGTTTGCTACAATGCCTTTTCTGAAACGTTGTCTCCCTCTGCTGGAACACTGACTTCTTTCATTTAATGCCTGCAGACTATAAAAGAGAAACCAACCCAAAAAGTTTGGTTGATTAGTCTGTGGCATTCTTTTAAACTGTTGCTTATGGCGGTCTCTGTGAGCTTCTCAGTGACATTCAGCCATCCAGGTATCCCGCCTGCAGTAGACGGAATGTGGCAATGGAACGCTGGCTGCACGTGTCATAATAGGCTCTGAGCCTTTATATACCTGCGCACAGCAGCAGCCACCTTCAGTCTGCTGCTGGACAGCCAGCAGCAGCAGCAGCAGGAGAGGTAATTAATCAGCAACCCTCCTGCTAAGGGTAGACAGCTGCTCGTTCCACCCCCCCCCGCCTTAATTGGTTCTCCTCCCTTCCAACGGTGTTGAGGCGGGTGGGAACAGCCGGGGGTTGAGGGTACTGTGCTAAAAGAGGTGGAGTTATGCAGATCTAAAACGCGTGGATTGCAGCAGCAGCAAGCCGAAAAGTGCAGGCATGTGAGGGATCTAGAGGTTGACAGCATGTCTTCTTAACGGGAGTCCAGGTGGCCATCTCCACAAATGGACTTTTCAGAATCCTTGGGTGGCACCGTAGTCGGAAACCAATTCTGGTTATCGCTTCTCGGCCTTTTGGCTAAGATCAAGTGTAGTATCTGTTCTTATCAGTTTAATATCTGATACGTCCCCTATCTGGGGACCATATATTAAATGGATTTTTAGAACAGGGAGATGGAAAAAGAGCTTGCTCTGTCCACTCCACGCATTGACCTGGTATTGCAGTATCTCCAGGACCGGTGCACCCCTTCTTTAATGCAGTTTCTAAAATCAGAAAGAATTGAATTCAATGCTTTTTGTTCATTTTGCTTGTTTGTCGGATTTTGGGATGGACTCTTTGGCTTTGCTTTTCTTCTCCTCATTGGATTTTTCATGTTAAAAGTTGCAGAAGCCAGATGACAAGCTCATTTTGGTTCAACTTCAGCAACTGTGCATTGCATTGCCATGTAATGTAATGTAATGCAATGCTATCTATCTAGCTCTCCCTCTATACTTCCTTTTGGATAAACAGACATATTAGGCAAGCATTTTGGAGCTTTCACCTAAATAACTACAGGTGGTGAGATAAGCTGCACAATATAATTGACCTTTCAGTATATTGTTGCACACACACCATCTATTTAGCAAATGCCCTTGTTATCAACAGCAGCCTTTTAAACTCACCTGAGCTAACAGGTATGTGAGCCGGTTACTGTGCTGCGCTTAAAATTTCTTTTTTGGTTTGCTACAATGCCTTTTCTGAAACGTTGTCTCCCTCTGCTGGAACACTGACTTCTTTCATTTAATGCCTGCAGACTATAAAAGAGAAACCAACCCAAAAAGTTTGGTTGATTAGTCTGTGGCATTCTTTTAAACTGTTGCTTATGGCGGTCTCTGTGAGCTTCTCAGTGACATTCAGCCATCCAGGTATCCCGCCTGCAGTAGACGGAATGTGGCAATGGAACGCTGGCTGCGCGTGTCATAATAGGCTCTGAGCCTTTATATACCTGCGCACAGCAGCAGCCACCTTCAGTCTGCTGCTGGACAGCCAGCAGCAGCAGCAGCAGGAGAGGTAATTAATCAGCAACCCTCCTGCTAAGGGTAGACAGCTGCTCGTTCCACCCCCCCCCCCGCCTTAATTGGTTCTCCTCCCTTCCAACGGTGTTGAGGCGGGTGGGAACAGCCGGGGGTTGAGGGTACTGTGCTAAAAGAGGTGGAGTTATGCAGATCTAAAACGCGTGGATTGCAGCAGCAGCAAGCCGAAAAGTGCAGGCATGTGAGGGATCTAGAGGTTGACAGCATGTCTTCTTAACGGGAGTCCAGGTGGCCATCTCCACAAATGGACTTTTCAGAATCCTTGGGTGGCACCGTAGTCGGAAACCAATTCTGGTTATCGCTTCTCGGCCTTTTGGCTAAGATCAAGTGTAGTATCTGTTCTTATCAGTTTAATATCTGATACGTCCCCTATCTGGGGACCATATATTAAATGGATTTTTAGAACAGGGAGATGGAAAAAGAGCTTGCTCTGTCCACTCCACGCATTGACCTGGTATTGCAGTATCTCCAGGACCGGTGCACCCCTTCTTTAATGCAGTTTCTAAAATCAGAAAGAATTGAATTCAATGCTTTTTGTTCATTTTGCTTGTTTGTCGGATTTTGGGATGGACTCTTTGGCTTTGCTTTTCTTCTCCTCATTGGATTTTTCATGTTAAAAGTTGCAGAAGCCAGATGACAAGCTCATTTTGGTTCAACTTCAGCAACTGTGCATTGCATTGCCATGTAATGTAATGTAATGCAATGCTATCTATCTAGCTCTCCCTCTATACTTCCTTTTGGATAAACAGACATATTAGGCAAGCATTTTGGAGCTTTCACCTAAATAACTACAGGTGGTGAGATAAGCTGCACAATATAATTGACCTTTCAGTATATTGTTGCACACACACCATCTATTTAGCAAATGCCCTTGTTATCAACAGCAGCCTTTTAAACTCACCTGAGCTAACAGGTATGTGAGCTGGTTACTCTGCTGCGCTTAAAATTTCTTTTTTGGTTTGCTACAATGCCTTTTCTGAAACGTTGTCTCCCTCTGCTGGAAAACTGACTTCTTTCATTTAATGCCTGCAGACTATAAAAGAGAAACCAACCCAAAAAGTTTGGTTGATTAGTCTGTGGCATTCTTTTAAACTGTTGCTTATGGCGGTCTCTGTGAGCTTCTCAGTGACATTCAGCCATCCAGGTATCCCGCCTGCAGTAGACGGAATGTGGCAATGGAACGCTGGCTGCGCGTGTCATAATAGGCTCTGAGCCTTTATATACCTGCGCACAGCAGCAGCCACCTTCAGTCTGCTGCTGGACAGCCAGCAGCAGCAGCAGCAGGAGAGGTAATTAATCAGCAACCCTCCTGCTAAGGGTAGACAGCTGCTCGTTCCACCCCCCCCCCCCGCCTTAATTGGTTCTCCTCCCTTCCAACGGTGTTGAGGCGGGTGGGAACAGCCGGGGGTTGAGGGTACTGTGCTAAAAGAGGTGGAGTTATGCAGATCTAAAACGCGTGGATTGCAGCAGCAGCAAGCCGAAAAGTGCAGGCGTGTGAGGGATCTAGAGGTTGACAGCATGTCTTCTTAACGGGAGTCCAGGTGGCCATCTCCACAAATGGACTTTTCAGAATCCTTGGGTGGCACCCTAGTCGGAAACCAATTCTGGTTATCGCTTCTCGGCCTTTTGGCTAAGATCAAGTGTAGTATCTGTTCTTATCAGTTTAATATCTGATACGTCCCCTATCTGGGGACCATATATTAAATGGATTTTTAGAACAGGGAGATGGAAAAAGAGCTTGCTCTGTCCACTCCACGCATTGACCTGGTATTGCAGTATCTCCAGGACCGGTGCACCCCTTCTTTAATGCAGTTTCTAAAATCAGAAAGAATTGAATTCAATGCTTTTTGTTCATTTTGCTTGTTTGTCGGATTTTGGGATGGACTCTTTGGCTTTGCTTTTCTTCTCCTCATTGGATTTTTCATGTTAAAAGTTGCAGAAGCCAGATGACAAGCTCATTTTGGTTCAACTTCAGCAACTGTGCATTGCATTGCCATGTAATGTAATGTAATGCAATGCTATCTATCTAGCTCTCCCTCTATACTTCCTTTTGGATAAACAGACATATTAGGCAAGCATTTTGGAGCTTTCACCTAAATAACTACAGGTGGTGAGATAAGCTGCACAATATAATTGACCTTTCAGTATATTGTTGCACACACACCATCTATTTAGCAAATGCCCTTGTTATCAACAGCAGCCTTTTAAACTCACCTGAGCTAACAGGTATGTGAGCTGGTTACTCTGCTGCGCTTAAAATTTCTTTTTTGGTTTGCTACAATGCCTTTTCTGAAACGTTGTCTCCCTCTGCTGGAACACTGACTTCTTTCATTTAATGCCTGCAGACTATAAAAGAGAAACCAACCCAAAAAGTTTGGTTGATTAGTCTGTGGCATTCTTTTAAACTGTTGCTTATGGCGGTCTCTGTGAGCTTCTCAGTGACATTCAGCCATCCAGGTATCCCGCCTGCAGTAGACGGAATGTGGCAATGGAACGCTGGCTGCGCGTGTCATAATAGGCTCTGAGCCTTTATATACCTGCGCACAGCAGCAGCCACCTTCAGTCTGCTGCTGGACAGCCAGCAGCAGCAGCAGCAGGAGAGGTAATTAATCAGCAACCCTCCTGCTAAGGGTAGACAGCTGCTCGTTCCACCCCCCCCCCCCCCCGCCTTAATTGGTTCTCCTCCCTTCCAACGGTGTTGAGGCGGGTGGGAACAGCCGGGGGTTGAGGGTACTGTGCTAAAAGAGGTGGAGTTATGCAGATCTAAAACGCATGGATTGCAGCAGCAGCAAGCCGAAAAGTGCAGGCATGTGAGGGATCTAGAGGTTGACAGCATGTCTTCTTAACGGGAGTCCAGGTGGCCATCTCCACAAATGGACTTTTCAGAATCCTTGGGTGGCACCGTAGTCGGAAACCAATTCTGGTTATCGCTTCTCGGCCTTTTGGCTAAGATCAAGTGTAGTATCTGTTCTTATCAGTTTAATATCTGATACGTCCCCTATCTGGGGACCATATATTAAATGGATTTTTAGAACAGGGAGATGGAAAAAGAGCTTGCTCTGTCCACTCCACGCATTGACCTGGTATTGCAGTATCTCCAGGACCGGTGCACCCCTTCTTTAATGCAGTTTCTAAAATCAGAAAGAATTGAATTCAATGCTTTTTGTTCATTTTGCTTGTTTGTCGGATTTTGGGATGGACTGTTTGGCTTTGCTTTTCTTCTCCTCATTGGATTTTTCATGTTAAAAGTTCCAGAAGCCAGATGACAAGCTCATTTTGGTTCAACTTCAGCAACTGTGCATTGCATTGCCATGTAATGTAATGTAATGCAATGCTATCTATCTAGCTCTCCCTCTATACTTCCTTTTGGATAAACAGACATATTAGGCAAGCATTTTGGAGCTTTCACCTAAATAACTACAGGTGGTGAGATAAGCTGCACAATATAATTGACCTTTCAGTATATTGTTGCACACACACCATCTATTTAGCAAATGCCCTTGTTATCAACAGCAGCCTTTTAAACTCACCTGAGCTAACAGGTATGTGAGCTGGTTACTCTGCTGCGCTTAAAATTTCTTTTTTGGTTTGCTACAATGCCTTTTCTGAAACGTTGTCTCCCTCTGCTGGAACACTGACTTCTTTCATTTAATGCCTGCAGACTATAAAAGAGAAACCAACCCAAAAAGTTTGGTTGATTAGTCTGTGGCATTCTTTTAAACTGTTGCTTATGGCGGTCTCTGTGAGCTTCTCAGTGACATTCAGCCATCCAGGTATCCCGCCTGCAGTAGACGGAATGTGGCAATGGAACGCTGGCTGCGCGTGTCATAATAGGCTCTGAGCCTTTATATACCTGCGCACAGCAGCAGCCACCTTCAGTCTGCTGCTGGACAGCCAGCAGCAGCAGCAGCAGGAGAGGTAATTAATCAGCAACCCTCCTGCTAAGGGTAGACAGCTGCTCGTTCCACCCCCCCCCCCGCCTTAATTGGTTCTCCTCCCTTCCAACGGTGTTGAGGCGGGTGGGAACAGCCGGGGGTTGAGGGTACTGTGCTAAAAGAGGTGGAGTTATGCAGATCTAAAACGCGTGGATTGCAGCAGCAGCAAGCCGAAAAGTGCAGGCATGTGAGGGATCTAGAGGTTGACAGCATGTCTTCTTAACGGGAGTCCAGGTGGCCATCTCCACAAATGGACTTTTCAGAATCCTTGGGTGGCACCGTAGTCGGAAACCAATTCTGGTTATCGCTTCTCGGCCTTTTGGCTAAGATCAAGTGTAGTATCTGTTCTTATCAGTTTAATATCTGATACGTCCCCTATCTGGGGACCATATATTAAATGGATTTTTAGAACAGGGAGATGGAAAAAGAGCTTGCTCTGTCCACTCCACGCATTGACCTGGTATGGCAGTATCTCCAGGACCGGTGCACCCCTTCTTTAATGCAGTTTCTAAAATCAGAAAGAATTGAATTCAATGCTTTTTGTTCATTTTGCTTGTTTGTCGGATTTTGGGATGGACTCTTTGGCTTTGCTTTTCTTCTCCTCATTGGATTTTTCATGTTAAAAGTTGCAGAAGCCAGATGACAAGCTCATTTTGGTTCAACTTCAGCAACTGTGCATTGCATTGCCATGTAATGTAATGTAATGCAATGCTATCTATCTAGCTCTCCCTCTATACTTCCTTTTGGATAAACAGACATATTAGGCAAGCATTTTGGAGCTTTCACCTAAATAACTACAGGTGGTGAGATAAGCTGCACAATATAATTGACCTTTCAGTATATTGTTGCACACACACCATCTATTTAGCAAATGCCCTTGTTATCAACAGCAGCCTTTTAAACTCACCTGAGCTAACAGGTATGTGAGCTGGTTACTCTGCTGCGCTTAAAATTTCTTTTTTGGTTTGCTACAATGCCTTTTCTGAAACGTTGTCTCCCTCTGCTGGAACACTGACTTCTTTCACTTAATACCTGCAGACTATAAAAGAGAAACCAACCCAAAAAGTTTGGTTGATTAGTCTGTGGCATTCTTTTAAACTGTTGCTTATGGCGGTCTCTGTGAGCTTCTCAGTGACATTCAGCCATCCAGGTATCCCGCCTGCAGAAGACGGAATGTGGCAATGGAACGCTGGCTGCGCGTGTCATAATAGGCTCTGAGCCTTTATATACCTGCGCACAGCAGCAGCCACCTTCAGTCTGCTGCTGGACAGCCAGCAGCAGCAGCAGCAGGAGAGGTAATTAATCAGCAACCCTCCTGCTAAGGGTAGACAGCTGCTCGTTCCACCCCCCCCCCCCCCCCGCCTTAATTGGTTCTCCTCCCTTCCAACGGTGTTGAGGCGGGTGGGAACAGCCGGGGGTTGAGGGTACTGTGCTAAATAAGGTGGAGTTATGCAGATCTAAAATGCGTGGATTGCAGCAGCAGCAAGCCGAAAAGTGCAGGCATGTGAGGGATCTAGAGGTTGACAGCATGTCTTCTTAACGGGAGTCCAGGTGGCCATCTCCACAAATGGACTTTTCAGAATCCTTGGGTGGCACCGTAGTCGGAAACCAATTCTGGTTATCGCTTCTCGGCCTTTTGGCTAAGATCAAGTGTAGTATCTGTTCTTATCAGTTTAATATCTGATACGTCCCCTATCTGGGGACCATATATTAAATGGATTTTTAGAACAGGGAGATGGAAAAAGAGCTTGCTCTGTCCACTCCACGCATTGACCTGGTATTGCAGTATCTCCAGGACCGGTGCACCCCTTCTTTAATGCAGTTTCTAAAATCAGAAAGAATTGAATTCAATGCTTTTTGTTCATTTTGCTTGTTTGTCGGATTTTGGGATGGACTCTTTGGCTTTGCTTTTCTTCTCCTCATTGGATTTTTCATGTTAAAAGTTGCAGAAGCCAGATGACAAGCTCATTTTGGTTCAACTTCAGCAACTGTGCATTGCATTGCCATGTAATGTAATGTAATGCAATGCTATCTATCTAGCTCTCCCTCTATACTTCCTTTTGGATAAACAGACATATTAGGCAAGCATTTTGGAGCTTTCACCTAAATAACTACAGGTGGTGAGATAAGCTGCACAATATAATTGACCTTTCAGTATATTGTTGCACACACACCATCTATTTAGCAAATGCCCTTGTTATCAACAGCAGCCTTTTAAACTCACCTGAGCTAACAGGTATGTGAGCTGGTTACTCTGCTGCGCTTAAAATTTCTTTTTTGGTTTGCTACAATGCCTTTTCTGAAACGTTGTCTCCCTCTGCTGGAACACTGACTTCTTTCATTTAATGCCTGCAGACTATAAAAGAGAAACCAACCCAAAAAGTTTGGTTGATTAGTCTGTGGCATTCTTTTAAACTGTTGCTTATGGCGGTCTCTGTGAGCTTCTCAGTGACATTCAGCCATCCAGGTATCCCGCCTGCAGTAGACGGAATGTGGCAATGGAAGGCTGGCTGCGCGTGTCATAATAGGCTCTGAGCCTTTATATACCTGCGCACAGCAGCAGCCACCTTCAGTCTGCTGCTGGACAGCCAGCAGCAGCAGCAGCAGGAGAGGTAATTAATCAGCAACCCTCCTGCTAAGGGTAGACAGCTGCTCGTTCCACCCCCCCCCGCCTTAATTGGTTCTCCTCCCTTCCAACGGTGTTGAGGCGGGTGGGAACAGCCGGGGGTTGAGGGTACTGTGCTAAAAGAGTGGAGTTATGCAGATCTAAAACGCGTGGATTGCAGCAGCAGCAAGCCGAAAAGTGCAGGCATGTGAGGGATCCAGAGGTTGACAGCATGTCTTCTTAACGGGAGTCCAGGTGGCCATCTCCACAAATGGACTTTTCAGAATCCTTGGGTGGCACCGTAGTCGGAAACCAATTCTGGTTATCGCTTCTCGGCCTTTTGGCTAAGATCAAGTGTAGTATCTGTTCTTATCAGTTTAATATCTGATACGTCCCCTATCTGGGGACCATATATTAAATGGATTTTTAGAACAGGGAGATGGAAAAAGAGCTTGCTCTGTCCACTCCACGCATTGACCTGGTATTGCAGTATCTCCAGGACCGGTGCACCCCTTCTTTAATGCAGTTTCTAAAATCAGAAAGAATTGAATTCAATGCTTTTTGTTCATTTTGCTTGTTTGTCGGATTTTGGGATGGACTCTTTGGCTTTGCTTTTCTTCTCCTCATTGGATTTTTCATGTTAAAAGTTGCAGAAGCCAGATGACAAGCTCATTTTGGTTCAACTTCAGCAACTGTGCATTGCATTGCCATGTAATGTAATGTAATGCAATGCTATCTATCTAGCTCTCCCTCTATACTTCCTTTTGGATAAACAGACATATTAGGCAAGCATTTTGGAGCTTTCACCTAAATAACTACAGGTGGTGAGATAAGCTGCACAATATAATTGACCTTTCAGTATATTGTTGCACACACACCATCTATTTAGCAAATGCCCTTGTTATCAACAGCAGCCTTTTAAACTCACCTGAGCTAACAGGTATGTGAGCTGGTTACTCTGCTGCGCTTAAAATTTCTTTTTTGGTTTGCTACAATGCCTTTTCTGAAACGTTGTCTCCCTCTGCTGGAACACTGACTTCTTTCATTTAATGCCTGCAGACTATAAAAGAGAAACCAACCCAAAAAGTTTGGTTGATTAGTCTGTGGCATTCTTTTAAACTGTTGCTTATGGCGGTCTCTGTGAGCTTCTCAGTGACATTCAGCCATCCAGGTATCCCGCCTGCAGTAGACGGAATGTGGCAATGGAACGCTGGCTGCGCGTGTCATAATAGGCTCTGAGCCTTTATATACCTGTGCACAGCAGCAGCCACCTTCAGTCTGCTGCTGGACAGCCAGCAGCAGCAGCAGCAGGAGAGGTAATTAATCAGCAACCCTCCTGCTAAGGGTAGACAGCTGCTCGTTCCACCCCCCCCCGCCTTAATTGGTTCTCCTCCCTTCCAACGGTGTTGAGGCGGGTGGGAACAGCCGGGGGTTGAGGGTACTGTGCTAAAAGAGGTGGAGTTATGCAGATCTAAAACGCGTGGATTGCAGCAGCAGCAAGCCGAAAAGTGCAGGCATGTGAGGGATCTAGAGGTTGACAGCATGTCTTCTTAACGGGAGTCCAGGTGGCCATCTCCACAAATGGACTTTCCAGAATCCTTGGGTGGCACCGTAGTCGGAAACCAATTCTGGTTATCGCTTCTCGGCCTTTTGGCTAAGATCAAGTGTAGTATCTGTTCT
The DNA here is from genome assembly GCF_046119375.1 of Phyllobates terribilis. Taxonomy (NCBI): domain Eukaryota; kingdom Metazoa; phylum Chordata; class Amphibia; order Anura; family Dendrobatidae; genus Phyllobates; species Phyllobates terribilis. The sequence goes on along the minus strand of NW_027362800.1, from coordinate 6,307,402 downwards.
TATCAGTTTAATATCTGATACGTCCCCTATCTGGGGACCATATATTAAATGGATTTTTAGAACAGGTAGATGGAAAAAGAGCTTGCTCTGTCCACTCCACGCATTGACCTGGTATTGCAGTATCTCCAGGACCGGTGCACCCCTTCTTTAATGCAGTTTCTAAAATCAGAAAGAATTGAATTCAATGCTTTTTGTTCATTTTGCTTGTTTGTCGGATTTTGGGATGGACTCTTTGGCTTTGCTTTTCTTCTCCTCATTGGATTTTTCATGTTAAAAGTTGCAGAAGCCAGATGACAAGCTCATTTTGGTTCAACTTCAGCAACTGTGCATTGCATTGCCATGTAATGTAATGTAATGCAATGCTATCTATCTAGCTCTCCCTCTATACTTCCTTTTGGATAAACAGACATATTAGGCAAGCATTTTGGAGCTTTCACCTAAATAACTACAGGTGGTGAGATAAGCTGCACAATATAATTGACCTTTCAGTATATTGTTGCACACACACCATCTATTTAGCAAATGCCCTTGTTATCAACAGCAGCCTTTTAAACTCACCTGAGCTAACAGGTATGTGAGCTGGTTACTCTGCTGCGCTTAAAATTTCTTTTTTGGTTTGCTACAATGCCTTTTCTGAAACGTTGTCTCCCTCTGCTGGAACACTGACTTCTTTCATTTAATGCCTGCAGACTATAAAAGAGAAACCAACCCAAAAAGTTTGGTTGATTAGTCTGTGGCATTCTTTTAAACTGTTGCTTATGGCGGTCTCTGTGAGCTTCTCAGTGACATTCAGCCATCCAGGTATCCCGCCTGCAGTAGACGGAATGTGGCAATGGAACGCTGGCTGCGCGTGTCATAATAGGCTCTGAGCCTTTATATACCTGCGCACAGCAGCAGCCACCTTCAGTCTGCTGCTGGACAGCCAGCAGCAGCAGCAGCAGGAGAGGTAATTAATCAGCAACCCTCCTGCTAAGGGTAGACAGCTGCTCGTTCCACCCCCCCCCCCGCCTTAATTGGTTCTCCTCCCTTCCAACGGTGTTGAGGCGGGTGGGAACAGCCGGGGGTTGAGGGTACTGTGCTAAAAGAGGTGGAGTTATGCAGATCTAAAACGCGTGGATTGCAGCAGCAGCAAGCCGAAAAGTGCAGGCATGTGAGGGATCTAGAGGTTGACAGCATGTCTTCTTAACGGGAGTCCAGGTGGCCGTCTCCACAAATGGACTTTTCAGAATCCTTGGGTGGCACCGTAGTCGGAAACCAATTCTGGTTATCGCTTCTCGGCCTTTTGGCTAAGATCAAGTGTAGTATCTGTTCTTATCAGTTTAATATCTGATACGTCCCCTATCTGGGGACCATATATTAAATGGATTTTTAGAACAGGGAGATGGAAAAAGAGCTTGCTCTGTCCACTCCACGCATTGACCTGGTATTGCAGTATCTCCAGGACCGGTGCACCCCTTCTTTAATGCAGTTTCTAAAATCAGAAAGAATTGAATTCAATGCTTTTTGTTCATTTTGCTTGTTTGTCGGATTTTGGGATGGACTCTTTGGCTTTGCTTTTCTTCTCCTCATTGGATTTTTCATGTTAAAAGTTGCAGAAGCCAGATGACAAGCTCATTTTGGTTCAACTTCAGCAACTGTGCATTGCATTGCCATGTAATGTAATGTAATGCAATGCTATCTATCTAGCTCTCCCTCTATACTTCCTTTTGGATAAACAGACATATTAGGCAAGCATTTTGGAGCTTTCACCTAAATAACTACAGGTGGTGAGATAAGCTGCACAATATAATTGACCTTTCAGTATATTGTTGCACACACACCATCTATTTAGCAAATGCCCTTGTTATCAACAGCAGCCTTTTAAACTCACCTGAGCTAACAGGTATGTGAGCTGGTTACTCTGCTGCGCTTAAAATTTCTTTTTTGGTTTGCTACAATGCCTTTTCTGAAACGTTGTCTCCCTCTGCTGGAACACTGACTTCTTTCATTTAATGCCTGCAGACTATAAAAGAGAAACCAACCCAAAAAGTTTGGTTGATTAGTCTGTGGCATTCTTTTAAACTGTTGCTTATGGCGGTCTCTGTGAGCTTCTCAGTGACATTCAGCCATCCAGGTATCCCGCCTGCAGTAGACGGAATGTGGCAATGGAACGCTGGCTGCGCGTGTCATAATAGGCTCTGAGCCTTTATATACCTGCGCACAGCAGCAGCCACCTTCAGTCTGCTGCTGGACAGCCAGCAGCAGCAGCAGCAGGAGAGGTAATTAATCAGCAACCCTCCTGCTAAGGGTAGACAGCTGCTCGTTCCACCCCCCCCCCGCCTTAATTGGTTCTCCTCCCTTCCAACGGTGTTGAGGCGGGTGGGAACAGCCGGGGGTTGAGGGTACTGTGCTAAAAGAGGTGGAGTTATGCAGATCTAAAACGCGTGGATTGCAGCAGCAGCAAGCCGAAAAGTGCAGGCATGTGAGGGATCTAGAGGTTGACAGCATGTCTTCTTAACGGGAGTCCAGGTGGCCATCTCCACAAATGGACTTTTCAGAATCCTTGGGTGGCACCCTAGTCGGAAACCAATTCTGGTTATCGCTTCTCGGCCTTTTGGCTAAGATCAAGTGTAGTATCTGTTCTTATCAGTTTAATATCTGATACGTCCCCTATCTGGGGACCATATATTAAATGGATTTTTAGAACAGGGAGATGGAAAAAGAGCTTGCTCTGTCCACTCCACGCATTGACCTGGTATTGCAGTATCTCCAGGACCGGTGCACCCCTTCTTTAATGCAGTTTCTAAAATCAGAAAGAATTGAATTCAATGCTTTTTGTTCATTTTGCTTGTTTGTCGGATTTTGGGATGGACTCTTTGGCTTTGCTTTTCTTCTCCTCATTGGATTTTTCATGTTAAAAGTTGCAGAAGCCAGATGACAAGCTCATTTTGGTTCAACTTCAGCAACTGTGCATTGCATTGCCATGTAATGTAATGTAATGCAATGCTATCTATCTAGCTCTCCCTCTATACTTCCTTTTGGATAAACAGACATATTAGGCAAGCATTTTGGAGCTTTCACCTAAATAACTACAGGTGGTGAGATAAGCTGCACAATATAATTGACCTTTCAGTATATTGTTGCACACACACCATCTATTTAGCAAATGCCCTTGTTATCAACAGCAGCCTTTTAAACTCACCTGAGCTAACAGGTATGTGAGCTGGTTACTCTGCTGCGCTTAAAATTTCTTTTTTGGTTTGCTACAATGCCTTTTCTGAAACGTTGTCTCCCTCTGCTGGAACACTGACTTCTTTCATTTAATGCCTGCAGACTATAAAAGAGAAACCAACCCAAAAAGTTTGGTTGATTAGTCTGTGGCATTCTTTTAAACTGTTGCTTATGGCGGTCTCTGTGAGCTTCTCAGTGACATTCAGCCATCCAGGTATCCCGCCTGCAGTAGACGGAATGTGGCAATGGAACGCTGGCTGCGCGTGTCATAATAGGCTCTGAGCCTTTATATACCTGCGCACAGCAGCAGCCACCTTCAGTCTGCTGCTGGACAGCCAGCAGCAGCAGCAGCAGGAGAGGTAATTAATCAGCAACCCTCCTGCTAAGGGTAGACAGCTGCTCGTTCCACCCCCCCCCGCCTTAATTGGTTCTCCTCCCTTCCAACGGTGTTGAGGCGGGTGGGAACAGCCGGGGGTTGAGGGTACTGTGCTAAAAGAGGTGGAGTTATGCAGATCTAAAACGCGTGGATTGCAGCAGCAGCAAGCCGAAAAGTGCAGGCATGTGAGGGATCTAGAGGTTGACAGCATGTCTTCTTAACGGGAGTCCAGGTGGCCATCTCCACAAATGGACTTTTCAGAATCCTTGGGTGGCACCCTAGTCGGAAACCAATTCTGGTTATCGCTTCTCGGCCTTTTGGCTAAGATCAAGTGTAGTATCTGTTCTTATCAGTTTAATATCTGATACGTCCCCTATCTGGGGACCATATATTAAATGGATTTTTAGAACAGGGAGATGGAAAAAGAGCTTGCTCTGTCCACTCCACGCATTGACCTGGTATTGCAGTATCTCCAGGACCGGTGCACCCCTTCTTTAATGCAGTTTCTAAAATCAGAAAGAATAGAATTCAATGCTTTTTGTTCATTTTGCTTGTTTGTCGGATTTTGGGATGGACTCTTTGGCTTTGCTTTTCTTCTCCTCATTGGATTTTTCATGTTAAAAGTTGCAGAAGCCAGATGACAAGCTCATTTTGGTTCAACTTCAGCAACTGTGCATTGCATTGCCATGTAATGTAATGTAATGCAATGCTATCTATCTAGCTCTCCCTCTATACTTCCTTTTGGATAAACAGACATATTAGGCAAGCATTTTGGAGCTTTCACCTAAATAACTACAGGTGGTGAGATAAGCTGCACAATATAATTGACCTTTCAGTATATTGTTGCACACACACCATCTATTTAGCAAATGCCCTTGTTATCAACAGCAGCCTTTTAAACTCACCTGAGCTAACAGGTATGTGAGCTGGTTACTCTGCTGCACTTAAAATTTCTTTTTTGGTTTGCTACAATGCCTTTTCTGAAACGTTGTCTCCCTCTGCTGGAACACTGACTTCTTTCATTTAATGCCTGCAGACTATAAAAGAGAAACCAACCCAAAAAGTTTGGTTGATTAGTCTGTGGCATTCTTTTAAACTGTTGCTTATGGCGGTCTCTGTGAGCTTCTCAGTGACATTCAGCCATCCAGGTATCCCGCCTGCAGTAGACGGAATGTGGCAATGGAACGCTGGCTGCGCGTGTCATAATAGGCTCTGAGCCTTTATATACCTGCGCACAGCAGCAGCCACCTTCAGTCTGCTGCTGGACAGCCAGCAGCAGCAGCAGCAGGAGAGGTAATTAATCAGCAACCCTCCTGCTAAGGGTAGACAGCTGCTCGTTCCACCCCCCCCCCGCCTTAATTGGTTCTCCTCCCTTCCAACGGTGTTGAGGCGGGTGGGAACAGCCGGGGGTTGAGGGTACTGTGCTAAAAGAGGTGGAGTTATGCAGATCTAAAACGCGTGGATTGCAGCAGCAGCAAGCCGAAAAGTGCAGGCATGTGAGGGATCTAGAGGTTGACAGCATGTCTTCTTAACGGGAGTCCAGGTGGCCATCTCCACAAATGGACTTTTCAGAATCCTTGGGTGGCACCGTAGTCGGAAACCAATTCTGGTTATCGCTTCTCGGCCTTTTGGCTGCGATCGTATGACTGTACCTTGATTGGTGCGAGTCTCCTGGAGGAATCCGGACCCTTTTGTGGAGGATTTTCTGCTTTTTCCTGTGGTATTCCATACCGACAGAATCCAAGATGTCTTTTGTGAAGAACACCATCCGTTTGTCCGTGGATCCATCTGACCAGAACAAGAACAACGTGGTTTTCATTGTCCAAGACATCGTTGAAGGCAAAGCTGGAGCAAGACGTTCTGAGATCTTCAGTGTCAACGAATTTTCACGTCAAGGTAATTATGACGTTACCTTTATGGACCAGGATGTTTGCCTTAATGTCTTTGAATGGCTCCGTGGTCACTCTAGTGACCCCTGCTTGGAAGGAGTTAGATGGAAACCTTTGTTTGGTCTGCAAGAAAAGGAGGTGACTGTGACTGTCTATAACCCTTTTACAGACCCTGAGCTGCTGGAGTGCTTCCTCTCTCGCTACTGTGAATATGTGCGGAAGGGAGTGAAGCAAGTCAATTGTCTAGGAATCTTTAACTGTCAGTATAAATTCCGTGTGAAATTGAAAAGGGATCCTGACAGTGTGGGGGGCTTTAGACACCCTCCATCAAATTTTTCCGTTGCAGGCCATAGAGGTTTCCTCTTTTACCCAGGCCAGCCCATGTTTTGCCGTAGATGCTTTTCTTTCGGACATACCATGGTAACATGCCTTAAAGGGCAGTGTTGCCGAAATTGCAGAAAGGAGGGGCATATGGCCAACCAGTGTCCAGAGGCCAAGTCCTGTGATGTCTGTGGGAGTAGTGATCACATGTATAAGGACTGTCCTATGAGTGCACCTAGACGTTCTGATAAAGAACAGAAGGAGGAGGAGCTAGAGAGGAGGCAGATGGCAAGCGCACTGAAAGTGCTGGAAAGATTGGAGAGGGAGGAGAGAGAGGGAAGGAGGCGGGAAACTGGTAGAGCCTCTCCCTCTACGGCGCCAGAGGAGGTGTCCCTGAGACCATGTTCTTCTTCTGCTGAAGAAATGAGGAAGAAGCGGAGGGAAGAAAAGGAGTTCTGGAGGGAAGTGGCAAAGGTGGAGAAAAAGGCAGTGTCTGAGAGAATATCTAGGAAAGTGGTGGAGGCAGAGCTGCCTGAGATGATGACTTTTGGAGAGGCAATGGACGCAACAGGATGTGAAGTGCAAATCTCGGAACCCGACAGTCCTGAACACCCTTCGGGTCCTGAAAACATTGAAGATTTTTCTTCGGAGGATGATAGGGGTGCAAAGAAGAGTCGTAGGGAGGATGGTGGGGGCAGTGATGATGCAGATTTTAGTGAGCCTCAGAGGAAGATCAGAACTGCCAGAATGAGGAGTGTGGGTGGTGAAGCCAGCGGGTCGGAAACCAGCTGTTCTGTTCTGATGGCGGAGGAGGATAGTGGTGGTGCTGGATAGTGTCACCATATAATATTGTAAATGTTTTTTCTTTTTGTCCTCTTGTGAGCTTTGGTTTAGGCCAAAGGCTATTTCTTTGTGTAATTGGTGAAGGAGTAGAAGTATTATGGGATTTACCATAGTGTCCCAAAACGTAAGAGTGTTTAAAAGTAAAGTAAGAAGAGCTGCTATTTTTGAGTTTTTAGCTATGCAAAATGCATCTATTTTTTGTTTACAAGAATGTGGGGTAGTGGATGGTGTGAAAGGGGATGAATGGTCTTATGGAGCGTCTGTGTGGTCGGGGAGTGCATGTAATAAGAATGATGGTGTGGGTATTTTGGTTAAAGGAAGGGAGGTTGTTTTGAGTGATTATTTGGTTATTGAGGTGGGGAGATGTATCCTTGCTAATTTTGTATACAAGAATGTAAAGTTTTGTGTTATTAATGTTTATGCGCCAGTTGAAAAAAATGAGCGCAAAAATTTATTTGAAAAAATTAAGCTTTTTGTTCCAGGAAGAATACCTGTGGTAATTGTGGGTGATATGAACTGTGATGTGGGGAGAGTGAATGTGGATGTGTCTGGGAAAGCATTATTGGAGTTAGTGAATGATTTTGGGTTGTGTGATATGCAGCGGGTGTGTAACATGAATCCTTTGTTGAACACTTTCTTTTCTGAGAGTGGTAGGGTACAATCCAGATTGGATTATTGTTTTATTTCTAAAAATATGGTTTCTGTTAATTATAGGCAGGAAAACGTTCTTTTTTCAGATCATGTGTGTATGTTGTGTGAGTTGGATATAAAAGTTGATGGAGTGTTTGGGAGAGGATTGTGGAAGTTAAATGTTAAACTGTTAGAGAATGAAGATGTGAGAAAGGAGTATGAAAGGCGGTATGAAGAATGGTGTAAGCATAAAAATGAGTTTGGGAATGTTTGTGAGTGGTGGGACTGGGTGAAGAAACAAACAAAAATGTTCTTTAAAAATTTAGGATACAAGTATGCAGCAATTAAAAGAGAGAGTTTTGTTAAACTGAACGCGCGGTTGAGCGTTTTGTATAAGTTAAGAGAAGGAGGAGTTGAGGTGGAGGAGGAGATTTTAGAGGTAAAGAAGGAGATTAGTGAGTTTTTGTTGGAGAGAGGTAGGAGCATAGTGTTTCGGGCAAAGATTGATAAAATGGAGCAGGATGAGAAATGTTCTCGGTTTTTCTTTAAAAAAGTGTTTGGAAAGAAACAGAGTATGAGCGTGGTGTATGGAGCAGATGGAAGTGAGGTGAGTGGAGAGGATATGTGTGAAGAGGTGGCTAAGTTTTATGAGGATCTGTATGCAGTGAAACAGAGGGATGAATGTTTGGAGAATGATGTTTTGAGTGTGTTAGAGAGTAAGTTGAGTGAAGCAGAAAGAGAGAGAGTGATGGGTGAGGTGACTGGTGATGAGGTATGGAAGGTTATGTGTAGTATGGCTTTGAATAAGACGCCGGGGGAGGATGGCCTCCCAGTAGAATTTTATCGTGTGATGTGGGGTGTGATTGGTAAGGACTTTGTGGATGTATGTAAGTATATGTGGGGAAACATGGAGGTGGCTGAGAGTATGCGTGCAGGTATGGTTGTGTTAATTCCTAAGAAAGGGGATTTGAAAAGTCTTAGGAATTGGAGGCCAATAACTTTACTTAATTGTGATTATAAAATCTATGCAAAACTTATGGCTAATAGGATGCGTGATGTTATAGAGAGTGTGATTGGGGATGAGCAGTGTTGTGCGATACCTGGGAGGCGGATTCATGAGTGTGTGTGTATGTTAAGAGATTGTCTATGGGATTGCATGGGTCGTAAGAAGAGTGTATTTTTGTTAAGTTTGGATTTTGAAAAGGCTTATGATAGGTTGTCGCATGGTTTTTTGTTCAGAGTGTTGTTAAAAATGGGTTTTCCGGCTGATTTTGTTGGGCGAGTGAGAAGTTTGTATACGGGTGTTTATAGCTGTGTTTTAATGAATGGGTATGTGGGTAGGAAAGTGAATGTGTTTTCGGGTGTGCGACAGGGGTGTCCTTTGTCCCCTGTAGCATTTATTTGTGCAATTGAGCCATTGTTGTGTATGCTGAGGAAAGATAAGGTAATTCGTGGTGTGCAAGTGCCGGGAGGTGGAGGAAAAGAATGGAAGGTGAGTGGTTATATGGATGACGTGTGTGTATTATGTGATTCAGAATGTTCGGTGAGGCGGGTGAAGTTGTTAGTGTCTATTTTTTGTGGTGCTTCTGCGTTTAAAGTGAATTGGGAAAAGAGTGAGTGTAAGGGTTTTGGAGGCGGAAGTTTAAGTAGGGATGTAGGTGTGAATGTAGTGAATGGACCTATTAAAGTGTTGGGTGTGAAGTTTTCAGAGAGTTTGGATGGGAAAGAAAGTTGGGATGATGCGAAAGGAAAAGTTGAGCAGAAGTTGAATTTTTGGAAATTGAGGAGTTTATCCTTTTTTGGGAAGATTTTAATTGTTAAGAGTGTGGTGTTGCCAATATTTTTATATATTGCGGTAGTATTTCCACCAGGATATATGTGTATGAGAAGCTTGAATAGAATTTTATTTGTTTTTTTGTGGAACTCGAAAATGGAGAGAGCTAGGAGAGATATTTTGGTTAAAAGAGTGGAAAAAGGTGGTTTGGGTTTTCCGAATTTGGACGTGTTTTTTGGTGTGAATATCGTTGTGTTTGTTTTGAAAGTGATTAGGGCGGATGGAAAGTTTTCATGTATGAGTAGGTATTTATTTGGAGCGTATTTGTTTCGTTTAAAGTGGCGAGAAAGGAATTTGCGATGTCCGATTGCTTTTGAGGTGCCTGTATGGTATGTGTGGGTTTATAAGTTTTTGGTGAGGTATGAACTGTGTGATGCAGATGTGAGATTGCTGGAGAATAAGAAGGCTGTGTATAGGATGATTGAATGTAGAGAGGTAGAATGTGGAATAAATATGGTTAGGGGTGGTGATGTGCAGAAGGTTTGGAAGAAAGTGCGGATGAGTGGTATGACCAACAAACAGAGTGAGGTGGTGTGGCAGTCTTTACATGGAGTATTACCTGTGAGAGAGTTTCAGAGGAATAGAGGTTTGGTGAGGAGTGAAATGTGTCCAAGAAATGGCTGTGGTGGAAGGGAAAGTGTGTTGCATGTTTTTTGGAATTGCCAGTATGCTAGAGATGTGATTGGGAGAATGGGGCCTTTGTGTAAAGAATTGTGTGGTGTGAATTTGTTGTCTTTTGAGTTGTTTATGTTTGGTTTGGGAATATGTGATGGGACGAAGGAAAGAGTCTTGTGGTTGATGCTTGCATGTATAAAGGAAGTGTTATGGGATGTGAGGAATGTGTATGTGTTTAAAAGGAAGGAAATTGCTGTAAAGGATAGTGTGAAGGTGATTTTGGGGAAGATGTATGTGTGTTTCCTATGGGACAAAAAGAGGAGAGGGGAAGTGGATGCGGAGGGAATATGGAAAGTTAAAAAGTGGAGATATATTGTTAGTACCTCTTGATTTTTGTTATTGTTGTTTTTGAAATATGAAATAAATATTTCCGATGATGATGGGGACAGCAAATTGCGTATTGGATTTGACGCAGCTGCTTTGATGGAATTTTCCTTTGTCTGGTTTCCATAGACTGTGGAATTTCCTCGTCTGAGGAGAAAAAAAAAAAATAAAAAATCTGTTCTTATCAGTTTAATATCTGATACGTCCCCTATCTGGGGACCATATATTAAATGGATTTTTAGAACAGGGAGATGGAAAAAGAGCTTGCTCTGTCCACTCCACGCATTGACCTGGTATTGCAGTATCTCCAGGACCGGTGCACCCCTTCTTTAATGCAGTTTCTAAAATCAGAAAGAATTGAATTCAATGCTTTTTGTTCATTTTGCTTGTTTGTCGGATTTTGGGATGGACTCTTTGGCTTTGCTTTTCTTCTCCTCATTGGATTTTTCATGTTAAAAGTTGCAGAAGCCAGATGACAAGCTCATTTTGGTTCAACTTCAGCAACTGTGCATTGCATTGCCATGTAATGTAATGTAATGCAATGCTATCTATCTAGCTCTCCCTCTATACTTCCTTTTGGATAAACAGACATATTAGGCAAGCATTTTGGAGCTTTCACCTAAATAACTACAGGTGGTGAGATAAGCTGCACAATATAATTGACCTTTCAGTATATTGTTGCACACACACCATCTATTTAGCAAATGCCCTTGTTATCAACAGCAGTCTTTTAAACTCACCTGAGCTAACAGGTATGTGAGCTGGTTACTCTGCTGCGCTTAAAATTTCTTTTTTGGTTTGCTACAATGCCTTTTCTGAAACGTTGTCTCCCTCTGCTGGAACACTGACTTCTTTCATTTAATGCCTGCAGACTATAAAAGAGAAACCAACCCAAAAAGTTTGGTTGATTAGTCTGTGGCATTCTTTTAAACTGTTGCTTATGGCGGTCTCTGTGAGCTTCTCAGTGACATTCAGCCATCCAGGTATCCCGCCTGCAGTAGACGGAATGTGGCAATGGAACGCTGGCTGCGCGTGTCATAATAGGCTCTGAGCCTTTATATACCTGCGCACAGCAGCAGCCACCTTCAGTCTGCTGCTGGACAGCCAGCAGCAGCAGCAGCAGGAGAGGTAATTAATCAGCAACCCTCCTGCTAAGGGTAGACAGCTGCTCGTTCCACCCCCCCCCCCGCCTTAATTGGTTCTCCTCCCTTCCAACGGTGTTGAGGCGGGTGGGAACAGCCGGGGGTTGAGGGTACTGTGCTAAAAGAGGTGGAGTTATGCAGATCTAAAACGCGTGGATTGCAGCAGCAGCAAGCCGAAAAGTGCAGGCATGTGAGGGATCTAGAGGTTGACAGCATGTCTTCTTAACGGGAGTCCAGGTGGCCATCTCCACAAATGGACTTTTCAGAATCCTTGGGTGGCACCGTAGTCGGAAACCAATTCTGGTTATCGCTTCTCGGCCTTTTGGCTAAGATCAAGTGTAGTATCTGTTCTTATCAGTTTAATATCTGATACGTCCCCTATCTGGGGACCATATATTAAATGGATTTTTAGAACAGGGAGATGGAAAAAGAGCTTGCTCTGTCCACTCCACGCATTGACCTGGTATTGCAGTATCTCCAGGACCGGTGCACCCCTTCTTTAATGCAGTTTCTAAAATCAGAAAGAATTGAATTCAATGCTTTTTGTTCATTTTGCTTGTTTGTCGGATTTTGGGATGGACTCTTTGGCTTTGCTTTTCTTCTCCTCATTGGATTTTTCATGTTAAAAGTTGCAGAAGCCAGATGACAAGCTCATTTTGGTTCAACTTCAGCAACTGTGCATTGCATTGCCATGTAATGTAATGTAATGCAATGCTATCTATCTAGCTCTCCCTCTATACTTCCTTTTGGATAAACAGACATATTAGGCAAGCATTTTGGAGCTTTCACCTAAATAACTACAGGTGGTGAGATAAGCCTCACAATATAATTGACCTTTCAGTATATTGTTGCACACACACCATCTATTTAGCAAATGCCCTTGTTATCAACAGCAGCCTTTTAAACTCACCTGAGCTAACAGGTATGTGAGCTGGTTACTCTGCTGCGCTTAAAATTTCTTTTTTGGTTTGCTACAATGCCTTTTCTGAAACGTTGTCTCCCTCTGCTGGAACACTGACTTCTTTCATTTAATGCCTGCAGACTATAAAAGAGAAACCAACCCAAAAAGTTTGGTTGATTAGTCTGTGGCATTCTTTTAAACTGTTGCTTATGGCGGTCTCTGTGAGCTTCTCAGTGACATTCAGCCATCCAGGTATCCCGCCTGCAGTAGACGGAATGTGGCAATGGAACGCTGGCTGCGCGTGTCATAATAGGCTCTGAGCCTTTATATACCTGCGCACAGCAGCAGCCACCTTCAGTCTGCTGCTGGACAGCCAGCAGCAGCAGCAGCAGGAGAGGTAATTAATCAGCAACCCTCCTGCTAAGGGTAGACAGCTGCTCGTTCCACCCCCCCCCCGCCTTAATTGGTTCTCCTCCCTTCCAACGGTGTTGAGGCGGGTGGGAACAGCCGGGGGTTGAGGGTACTGTGCTAAAAGAGGTGGAGTTATGCAGATCTAAAACGCGTGGATTGCAGCAGCAGCAAGCCGAAAAGTGCAGGCATGTGAGGGATCTAGAGGTTGACAGCATGTCTTCTTAACGGGAGTCCAGGTGGCCATCTCCACAAATGGACTTTTCAGAATCCTTGGGTGGCACCGTAGTCGGAAACCAATTCTGGTTATCGCTTCTCGGCCTTTTGGCTAAGATCAAGTGTAGTATCTGTTCTTATCAGTTTAATATCTGATACGTCCCCTATCTGGGGACCATATATTAAATGGATTTTTAGAACAGGGAGATGGAAAAAGAGCTTGCTCTGTCCACTCCACGCATTGACCTGGTATTGCAGTATCTCCAGGACCGGTGCACCCCTTCTTTAATGCAGTTTCTAAAATCAGAAAGAATTGAATTCAATGCTTTTTGTTCATTTTGCTTGTTTGTCGGATTTTGGGATGGACTCTTTGGCTTTGCTTTTCTTCTCCTCATTGGATTTTTCATGTTAAAAGTTGCAGAAGCCAGATGACAAGCTCATTTTGGTTCAACTTCAGCAACTGTGCATTGCATTGCCATGTAATGTAATGTAATGCAATGCTATCTATCTAGCTCTCCCTCTATACTTCCTTTTGGATAAACAGACATATTAGGCAAGCATTTTGGAGCTTTCACCTAAATAACTACAGGTGGTGAGATAAGTCTCACAATATAATTGACCTTTCAGTATATTGTTGCACACACACCATCTATTTAGCAAATGCCCTTGTTATCAACAGCAGCCTTTTAAACTCACCTGAGCTAACAGGTATGTGAGCTGGTTACTCTGCTGCGCTTAAAATTTCTTTTTTGGTTTGCTACAATGCCTTTTCTGAAACGTTGTCTCCCTCTGCTGGAACACTGACTTCTTTCATTTAATGCCTGCAGACTATAAAAGAGAAACCAACCCAAAAAGTTTGGTTGATTAGTCTGTGGCATTCTTTTAAACTGTTGCTTATGGCGGTCTCTGTGAGCTTCTCAGTGACATTCAGCCATCCAGGTATCCCGCCTGCAGTAGACGGAATGTGGCAATGGAACGCTGGCTGCGCGTGTCATAATAGGCTCTGAGCCTTTATATACCTGCGCACAGCAGCAGCCACCTTCAGTCTGCTGCTGGACAGCCAGCAGCAGCAGCAGCAGGAGAGGTAATTAATCAGCAACCCTCCTGCTAAGGGTAGACAGCTGCTCGTTCCACCCCCCCCCCCCCCCGCCTTAATTGGTTCTCCTCCCTTCCAACGGTGTTGAGGCGGGTGGGAACAGCCGGGGGTTGAGGGTACTGTGCTAAAAGAGGTGGAGTTATGCAGATCTAAAACGCGTGGATTGCAGCAGCAGCAAGCCGAAAAGTGCAGGCATGTGAGGGATCTAGAGGTTGACAGCATGTCTTCTTAACGGGAGTCCAGGTGGCCATCTCCACAAATGGACTTTTCAGAATCCTTGGGTGGCACCGTAGTCGGAAACCAATTCTGGTTATCGCTTCTCGGCCTTTTGGCTAAGATCAAGTGTAGTATCTGTTCTTATCAGTTTAATATCTGATACGTCCCCTATCTGGGGACCATATATTAAATGGATTTTTAGAACAGGGAGATGGAAAAAGAGCTTGCTCTGTCCACTCCACGCATTGACCTGGTATTGCAGTATCTCCAGGACCGGTGCACCCCTTCTTTAATGCAGTTTCTAAAATCAGAAAGAATTGAATTCAATGCTTTTTGTTCATTTTGCTTGTTTGTCGGATTTTGGGATGGACTCTTTGGCTTTGCTTTTCTTCTCCTCATTGGATTTTTCATGTTAAAAGTTGCAGAAGCCAGATGACAAGCTCATTTTGGTTCAACTTCAGCAACTGTGCATTGCATTGCCATGTAATGTAATGTAATGCAATGCTATCTATCTAGCTCTCCCTCTATACTTCCTTTTGGATAAACAGACATATTAGGCAAGCATTTTGGAGCTTTCACCTAAATAACTACAGGTGGTGAGATAAGCTGCACAATATAATTGACCTTTCAGTATATTGTTGCACACACACCATCTATTTAGCAAATGCCCTTGTTATCAACAGCAGCCTTTTAAACTCACCTGAGCTAACAGGTATGTGAGCTGGTTACTCTGCTGCGCTTAAAATTTCTTTTTTGGTTTGCTACAATGCCTTTTCTGAAACGTTGTCTCCCTCTGCTGGAACACTGACTTCTTTCATTTAATGCCTGCAGACTATAAAAGAGAAACCAACCCAAAAAGTTTGGTTGATTAGTCTGTGGCATTCTTTTAAACTGTTGCTTATGGCGGTCTCTGTGAGCTTCTCAGTGACATTCAGCCATCCAGGTATCCCGCCTGCAGTAGACGGAATGTGGCAATGGAACGCTGGCTGCGCGTGTCATAATAGGCTCTGAGCCTTTATATACCTGCGCACAGCAGCAGCCACCTTCAGTCTGCTGCTGGACAGCCAGCAGCAGCAGCAGCAGGAGAGGTAATTAATCAGCAACCCTCCTGCTAAGGGTAGACAGCTGCTCGTTCCACCCCCCCCCCCGCCTTAATTGGTTCTCCTCCCTTCCAACGGTGTTGAGGCGGGTGGGAACAGCCGGGTGTTGAGGGTACTGTGCTAAAAGAGGTGGAGTTATGCAGATCTAAAACGCGTGGATTGCAGCAGCAGCAAGCCGAAAAGTGCAGGCATGTGAGGGATCTAGAGGTTGACAGCATGTCTTCTTAACGGGAGTCCAGGTGGCCATCTCCACAAATGGACTTTTCAGAATCCTTGGGTGGCACCGTAGTCGGAAACCAATTCTGGTTATCGCTTCTCGGCCTTTTGGCTAAGATCAAGTGTAGTATCTGTTCTTATCAGTTTAATATCTGATACGTCCCCTATCTGGGGACCATATATTAAATGGATTTTTAGAACAGGGAGATGGAAAAAGAGCTTGCTCTGTCCACTCCACGCATTGACCTGGTATTGCAGTATCTCCAGGACCGGTGCACCCCTTCTTTAATGCAGTTTCTAAAATCAGAAAGAATTGAATTCAATGCTTTTTGTTCATTTTGCTTGTTTGTCGGATTTTGGGATGGACTCTTTGGCTTTGCTTTTCTTCTCCTCATTGGATTTTTCATGTTAAAAGTTGCAGAAGCCAGATGACAAGCTCATTTTGGTTCAACTTCAGCAACTGTGCATTGCATTGCCATGTAATGTAATATAATGCAATGCTATCTATCTAGCTCTCCCTCTATACTTCCTTTTGGATAAACAGACATATTAGGCAAGCATTTTGGAGCTTTCACCTAAATAACTACAGGTGGTGAGATAAGCTGCACAATATAATTGACCTTTCAGTATATTGTTGCACACACACCATCTATTTAGCAAATGCCCTTGTTATCAACAGCAGCCTTTTAAACTCACCTGAGCTAACAGGTATGTGAGCTGGTTACTCTGCTGCGCTTAAAATTTCTTTTTTGGTTTGCTACAATGCCTTTTCTCAAACGTTGTCTCCCTCTGCTGGAACACTGACTTCTTTCATTTAATGCCTGCAGACTATAAAAGAGAAACCAACCCAAAAAGTTTGGTTGATTAGTCTGTGGCATTCTTTTAAACTGTTGCTTATGGCGGTCTCTGTGAGCTTCTCAGTGACATTCAGCCATCCAGGTATCCCGCCTGCAGTAGACGGAATGTGGCAATGGAACGCTGGCTGCGCGTGTCATAATAGGCTCTGAGCCTTTATATACCTGCGCACAGCAGCAGCCACCTTCAGTCTGCTGCTGGACAGCCAGCAGCAGCAGCAGCAGGAGAGGTAATTAATCAGCAACCCTCCTGCTAAGGGTAGACAGCTGCTCGTTCCACCCCCCCCGCCTTAATTGGTTCTCCTCCCTTCCAACGGTGTTGAGGCGGGTGGGAACAGCCGGGGGTTGAGGGTACTGTGCTAAAAGAGGTGGAGTTATGCAGATCTAAAACGCGTGGATTGCAGCAGCAGCAAGCCGAAAAGTGCAGGCATGTGAGGGATCTAGAGGTTGACAGCATGTCTTCTTAACGGGAGTCCAGGTGGCCATCTCCACAAATGGACTTTTCAGAATCCTTGGGTGGCACCGTAGTCGGAAACCAATTCTGGTTATCGCTTCTCGGCCTTTTGGCTAAGATCAAGTGTAGTATCTGTTCTTATCAGTTTAATATCTGATACGTCCCCTATCTGGGGACCATATATTAAATGGATTTTTAGAACAGGGAGATGGAAAAAGAGCTTGCTCTGTCCACTCCACGCATTGACCTGGTATTGCAGTATCTCCAGGACCGGTGCACCCCTTCTTTAATGCAGTTTCTAAAATCAGAAAGAATTGAATTCAATGCTTTTTGTTCATTTTGCTTGTTTGTCGGATTTTGGGATGGACTCTTTGGCTTTGCTTTTCTTCTCCTCATTGGATTTTTCATGTTAAAAGTTGCAGAAGCCAGATGACAAGCTCATTTTGGTTCAACTTCAGCAACTGTGCATTGCATTGCCATGTAATGTAATGTAATGCAATGCTATCTATCTAGCTCTCCCTCTATACTTCCTTTTGGATAAACAGACATATTAGGCAAGCATTTTGGAGCTTTCACCTAAATAACTACAGGTGGTGAGATAAGCTGCACAATATAATTGACCTTTCAGTATATTGTTGCACACACACCATCTATTTAGCAAATGCCCTTGTTATCAACAGCAGCCTTTTAAACTCACCTGAGCTAACAGGTATGTGAGCTGGTTACTCTGCTGCGCTTAAAATTTCTTTTTTGGTTTGCTACAATGCCTTTTCTCAAACGTTGTCTCCCTCTGCTGGAACACTGACTTCTTTCATTTAATGCCTGCAGACTATAAAAGAGAAACCAACCCAAAAAGTTTGGTTGATTAGTCTGTGGCATTCTTTTAAACTGTTGCTTATGGCGGTCTCTGTGAGCTTTTCAGTGACATTCAGCCATCCAGGTATCCCGCCTGCAGTAGACGGAATGTGGCAATGGAACGCTGGCTGCGCGTGTCATAATAGGCTCTGAGCCTTAATATACCTGCGCACAGCAGCAGCCACCTTCAGTCTGCTGCTGGACAGCCAGCAGCAGCAGCAGCAGGAGAGGTAATTAATCAGCAACCCTCCTGCTAAGGGTAGACAGCTGCTCGTTCCACCCCCCCCCCCGCCTTAATTGGTTCTCCTCCCTTCCAACGGTGTTGAGGCGGGTGGGAACAGCCGGGGGTTGAGGGTACTGTGCTAAAAGAGGTGGAGTTATGCAGATCTAAAACGCGTGGATTGCAGCAGCAGCAAGCCGAAAAGTGCAGGCATGTGAGGGATCTAGAGGTTGACAGCATGTCTTCTTAACGGGAGTCCAGGTGGCCATCTCCACAAATGGACTTTTCAGAATCCTTGGGTGGCACCGTAGTCGGAAACCAATTCTGGTTATCGCTTCTCGGCCTTTTGGCTAAGATCAAGTGTAGTATCTGTTCTTATCAGTTTAATATCTGATACGTCCCCTATCTGGGGACCATATATTTAATGGATTTTTAGAACAGGGAGATGGAAAAAGAGCTTGCTCTGTCCACTCCACGCATTGACCTGGTATTGCAGTATCTCCAGGACCGGTGCACCCCTTCTTTAATGCAGTTTCTAAAATCAGAAAGAATTGAATTCAATGCTTTTTGTTCATTTTGCTTGTTTGTCGGATTTTGGGATGGACTCTTTGGCTTTGCTTTTCTTCTCCTCATTGGATTTTTCATGTTAAAAGTTGCAGAAGCCAGATGACAAGCTCATTTTGGTTCAACTTCAGCAACTGTGCATTGCATTGCCATGTAATGTAATGTAATGCAATGCTATCTATCTAGCTCTCCCTCTATACTTCCTTTTGGATAAACAGACATATTAGGCAAGCATTTTGGAGCTTTCACCTAAATAACTACAGGTGGTGAGATAAGCTGCACAATATAATTGACCTTTCAGTATATTGTTGCACACACACCATCTATTTAGCAAATGCCCTTGTTATCAACAGCAGCCTTTTAAACTCACCTGAGCTAACAGGTATGTGAGCTGGTTACTCTGCTGCGCTTAAAATTTCTTTTTTGGTTTGCTACAATGCCTTTTCTGAAACGTTGTCTCCCTCTGCTGGAACACTGACTTCTTTCATTTAATGCCTGCAGACTATAAAAGAGAAACCAACCCAAAAAGTTTGGTTGATTAGTCTGTGGCATTCTTTTAAACTGTTGCTTATGGCGGTCTCTGTGAGCTTCTCAGTGACATTCAGCCATCCAGGTATCCCGCCTGCAGTAGACGGAATGTGGCAATGGAACGCTGGCTGCGCGTGTCATAATAGGCTCTGAGCCTTTATATACCTGCGCACAGCAGCAGCCACCTTCAGTCTGCTGCTGGACAGCCAGCAGCAGCAGCAGCAGGAGAGGTAATTAATCAGCAACCCTCCTGCTAAGGGTAGACAGCTGCTCGTTCCACCCCCCCCCCCCGCCTTAATTGGTTCTCCTCCCTTCCAACGGTGTTGAGGCGGGTGGGAACAGCCGGGTGTTGAGGGTACTGTGCTAAAAGAGGTGGAGTTATGCAGATCTAAAACGCGTGGATTGCAGCAGCAGCAAGCCGAAAAGTGCAGGCATGTGAGGGATCTAGAGGTTGACAGCATGTCTTCTTAACGGGAGTCCAGGTGGCCATCTCCACAAATGGACTTTTCAGAATCCTTGGGTGGCACCGTAGTCGGAAACCAATTCTGGTTATCGCTTCTCGGCCTTTTGGCTAAGATCAAGTGTAGTATCTGTTCTTATCAGTTTAATATCTGATACGTCCCCTATCTGGGGACCATATATTTAATGGATTTTTAGAACAGGGAGATGGAAAAAGAGCTTGCTCTGTCCACTCCACGCATTGACCTGGTATTGCAGTATCTCCAGGACCGGTGCACCCCTTCTTTAATGCAGTTTCTAAAATCAGAAAGAATTGAATTCAATGCTTTTTGTTCATTTTGCTTGTTTGTCGGATTTTGGGATGGACTCTTTGGCTTTGCTTTTCTTCTCCTCATTGGATTTTTCATGTTAAAAGTTGCAGAAGCCAGATGACAAGCTCATTTTGGTTCAACTTCAGCAACTGTGCATTGCATTGCCATGTAATGTAATGTAATGCAATGCTATCTATCTAGCTCTCCCTCTATACTTCCTTTTGGATAAACAGACATATTAGGCAAGCATTTTGGAGCTTTCACCTAAATAACTACAGGTGTTGAGATAAGCTGCACAATATAATTGACCTTTCAGTATATTGTTGCACACACACCATCTATTTAGCAAATGCCCTTGTTATCAACAGCAGCCTTTTAAACTCACCTGAGCTAACAGGTATGTGAGCTGGTTACTCTGCTGCGCTTAAAATTTCTTTTTTGGTTTGCTACAATGCCTTTTCTGAAACGTTGTCTCCCTCTGCTGGAACACTGACTTCTTTCATTTAATGCCTGCAGACTATAAAAGAGAAACCAACCCAAAAAGTTTGGTTGATTAGTCTGTGGCATTCTTTTAAACTGTTGCTTATGGCGGTCTCTGTGAGCTTCTCAGTGACATTCAGCCATCCAGGTATCCCGCCTGCAGTAGACGGAATGTGGCAATGGAACGCTGGCTGCGTGTGTCATAATAGGCTCTGAGCCTTTATATACCTGCGCACAGCAGCAGCCACCTTCAGTCTGCTGCTGGACAGCCAGCAGCAGCAGCAGCAGGAGAGGTAATTAATCAGCAACCCTCCTGCTAAGGGTAGACAGCTGCTCGTTCCACCCCCCCCCCGCCTTAATTGGTTCTCCTCCCTTCCAACGGTGTTGAGGCGGGTGGGAACAGCCGGGTGTTGAGGGTACTGTGCTAAAAGAGGTGGAGTTATGCAGATCTAAAACGCGTGGATTGCAGCAGCAGCAAGCCGAAAAGTGCAGGCATGTGAGGGATCTAGAGGTTGACAGCATGTCTTCTTAACGGGAGTCCAGGTGGCCATCTCCACAAATGGACTTTTCAGAATCCTTGGGTGGCACCGTAGTCGGAAACCAATTCTGGTTATCGCTTCTCGGCCTTTTGGCTAAGATCAAGTGTAGTATCTGTTCTTATCAGTTTAATATCTGATACGTCCCCTATCTGGGGACCATATATTAAATGGATTTTTAGAACAGGGAGATGGAAAAAGAGCTTGCTCTGTCCACTCCACGCAATGACCTGGTATTGCAGTATCTCCAGGACCGGTGCACCCCTTCTTTAATGCAGTTTCTAAAATCAGAAAGAATTGAATTCAATGCTTTTTGTTCATTTTGCTTGTTTGTCGGATTTTGGGATGGACTCTTTGGCTTTGCTTTTCTTCTCCTCATTGGATTTTTCATGTTAAAAGTTGCAGAAGCCAGATGACAAGCTCATTTTGGTTCAACTTCAGCAACTGTGCATTGCATTGCCATGTAATGTAATGTAATGCAATGCTATCTATCTAGCTCTCCCTCTATACTTCCTTTTGGATAAACAGACATATTAGGCAAGCATTTTGGAGCTTTCACCTAAATAACTACAGGTGGTGAGATAAGCTGCACAATATAATTGACCTTTCAGTATATTGTTGCACACACACCATCTATTTAGCAAATGCCCTTGTTATCAACAGCAGCCTTTTAAACTCACCTGAGCTAACAGGTATGTGAGCTGGTTACTCTGCTGCGCTTAAAATTTCTTTTTTGGTTTGCTACAATGCCTTTTCTGAAACGTTGTCTCCCTCTGCTGGAACACTGACTTCTTTCATTTAATGCCTGCAGACTATAAAAGAGAAACCAACCCAAAAAGTTTGGTTGATTAGTCTGTGGCATTCTTTTAAACTGTTGCTTATGGCGGTCTCTGTGAGCTTCTCAGTGACATTCAGCCATCCAGGTATCCCGCCTGCAGTAGACGGAATGTGGCAATGGAACGCTGGCTGCGCGTGTCATAATAGGCTCTGAGCCTTTATATACCTGCGCACAGCAGCAGCCACCTTCAGTCTGCTGCTGGACAGCCAGCAGCAGCAGCAGCAGGAGAGGTAATTAATCAGCAACCCTCCTGCTAAGGGTAGACAGCTGCTCGTTCCACCCCCCCCCCCCCCCGCCTTAATTGGTTCTCCTCCCTTCCAACGGTGTTGAGGCGGGTGGGAACAGCCGGGGGTTGAGGGTACTGTGCTAAAAGAGGTGGAGTTATGCAGATCTAAAACGCGTGGATTGCAGCAGCAGCAAGCCGAAAAGTGCAGGCATGTGAGGGATCTAGAGGTTGACAGCATGTCTTCTTAACGGGAGTCCAGGTGGCCATCTCCACAAATGGACTTTTCAGAATCCTTGGGTGGCACCGTAGTCGGAAACCAATTCTGGTTATCGCTTCTCGGCCTTTTGGCTAAGATCAAGTGTAGTATCTGTTCTTATCAGTTTAATATCTGATACGTCCCCTATCTGGGGACCATATATTAAATGGATTTTTAGAACAGGGAGATGGAAAAAGAGCTTGCTCTGTCCACTCCACGCATTGACCTGGTATTGCAGTATCTCCAGGACCGGTGCACCCCTTCTTTAATGCAGTTTCTAAAATCAGAAAGAATTGAATTCAATGCTTTTTGTTCATTTTGCTTGTTTGTCGGATTTTGGGATGGACTCTTTGGCTTTGCTTTTCTTCTCCTCATTGGATTTTTCATGTTAAAAGTTGCAGAAGCCAGATGACAAGCTCATTTTGGTTCAACTTCAGCAACTGTGCATTGCATTGCCATGTAATGTAATGTAATGCAATGCTATCTATCTAGCTCTCCCTCTATACTTCCTTTTGGATAAACAGACATATTAGGCAAGCATTTTGGAGCTTTCACCTAAATAACTACAGGTGGTGAGATAAGCTGCACAATATAATTGACCTTTCAGTATATTGTTGCACACACACCATCTATTTAGCAAATGCCCTTGTTATCAACAGCAGCCTTTTAAACTCACCTGAGCTAACAGGTATGTGAGCTGGTTACTCTGCTGCGCTTAAAATTTCTTTTTTGGTTTGCTACAATGCCTTTTCTGAAACGTTGTCTCCCTCTGCTGGAACACTGACTTCTTTCATTTAATGCCTGCAGACTATAAAAGAGAAACCAACCCAAAAAGTTTGGTTGATTAGTCTGTGGCATTCTTTTAAACTGTTGCTTATGGCGGTCTCTGTGAGCTTCTCAGTGACATTCAGCCATCCAGGTATCCCGCCTGCAGTAGACGGAATGTGGCAATGGAACGCTGGCTGCGCGTGTCATAATAGGCTCTGAGCCTTTATATACCTGCGCACAGCAGCAGCCACCTTCAGTCTGCTGCTGGACAGCCAGCAGCAGCAGCAGCAGGAGAGGTAATTAATCAGCAACCCTCCTGCTAAGGGTAGACAGCTGCTCGTTCCACCCCCCCCCCCGCCTTAATTGGTTCTCCTCCCTTCCAACGGTGTTGAGGCGGGTGGGAACAGCCGGGGGTTGAGGGTACTGTGCTAAAAGAGGTGGAGTTATGCAGATCTAAAACGCGTGGATTGCAGCAGCAGCAAGCCGAAAAGTGCAGGCATGTGAGGGATCTAGAGGTTGACAGCATGTCTTCTTAACGGGAGTCCAGGTGGCCATCTCCACAAATGGACTTTTCAGAATCCTTGGGTGGCACCGTAGTCGGAAACCAATTCTGGTTATCGCTTCTCGGCCTTTTGGCTAAGATCAAGTGTAGTATCTGTTCTTATCAGTTTAATATCTGATACGTCCCCTATCTGGGGACCATATATTAAATGGATTTTTAGAACAGGGAGATGGAAAAAGAGCTTGCTCTGTCCACTCCACGCATTGACCTGGTATTGCAGTATCTCCAGGACTGGTGCACCCCTTCTTTAATGCAGTTTCTAAAATCAGAAAGAATTGAATTCAATGCTTTTTGTTCATTTTGCTTGTTTGTCGGATTTTGGGATGGACTCTTTGGCTTTGCTTTTCTTCTCCTCATTGGATTTTTCATGTTAAAAGTTGCAGAAGCCAGATGACAAGCTCATTTTGGTTCAACTTCAGCAACTGTGCATTGCATTGCCATGTAATGTAATGTAATGCAATGCTATCTATCTAGCTCTCCCTCTATACTTCCTTTTGGATAAACAGACATATTAGGCAAGCATTTTGGAGCTTTCACCTAAATAACTACAGGTGGTGAGATAAGCTGCACAATATAATTGACCTTTCAGTATATTGTTGCACACACACCATCTATTTAGCAAATGCCCTTGTTATCAACAGCAGCCTTTTAAACTCACCTGAGCTAACAGGTATGTGAGCTGGTTACTCTGCTGCGCTTAAAATTTCTTTTTTGGTTTGCTACAATGCCTTTTCTGAAACGTTGTCTCCCTCTGCTGGAACACTGACTTCTTTCATTTAATGCCTGCAGACTATAAAAGAGAAACCAACCCAAAAAGTTTGGTTGATTAGTCTGTGGCATTCTTTTAAACTGTTGCTTATGGCGGTCTCTGTGAGCTTCTCAGTGACATTCAGCCATCCAGGTATCCCGCCTGCAGTAGACGGAATGTGGCAATGGAACGCTGGCTGCGCGTGTCATAATAGGCTCTGAGCCTTTATATACCTGCGCACAGCAGCAGCCACCTTCAGTCTGCTGCTGGACAGCCAGCAGCAGCAGCAGCAGGAGAGGTAATTAATCAGCAACCTTCCTGCTAAGGGTAGACAGCTGCTCGTTCCACCCCCCCCCCGCCTTAATTGGTTCTCCTCCCTTCCAACGGTGTTGAGGCGGGTGGGAACAGCCGGGGGTTGATTGTACTGTGCTAAAAGAGGTGGAGTTATGCAGATCTAAAACGCGTGGATTGCAGCAGCAGCAAGCCGAAAAGTGCAGGCATGTGAGGGATCTAGAGGTTGACAGCATGTCTTCTTAACGGGAGTCCAGGTGGCCATCTCCACAAATGGACTTTTCAGAATCCTTGGGTGGCACCGTAGTCGGAAACCAATTCTGGTTATCGCTTCTCGGCCTTTTAGCTAAGATCAAGTGTAGTATCGGGAAGGGCGTTCCAGATATCCCCACCCTCCTGCGATCCTTTTTTGTGTGTGATTGTGTCCGCCGGACTTTGCAAGTCAAGAATGGCTCCGCGGGCAGGTCCATGTCTCGCTTCTTCCTGCTTCCTTTTTGGAGGCGACTCGGCTGGGACAAGTGGGACAGCTCCTACCCCTACAACTGGACGACGCCATGGTTCTACGGAGACGTCGTTCGATTTGTGGGGGAACATCAACTGGAGGGACTCAAGCCCGACTTGTGGAAGCCCAAAACTATCCACAAGCTCATCAGAGCCAAGGATGACATGGAGAACATCACAGGACTTCACCAGGACACGCTGGAGACTGTGTGGACAAATGTGTCGTCTGACAGGCTGACCAACGGGCACAAGGACTTTTCGTGGATGGCGATTCAGGGCGGACTGCCCGTCCGGTCATTCATGCATGCCCGGAACCTGTGCAAGACCAGGTACTGCCCAAGGTGCCCCTTCGTGGAGGAAACATCTTTGCACACTTTTTGGGACTGCGGATTTGCACAGCGCCTGTTGACTGCCCTTGAGGACGACCTGAGGAACTCTGTCCCCAGGGCGAGCCTATCGCACCATTCTGTGCTTTACGGACTCTTCCCTGGGGTTCATACCGTCGGAGCCATCCAGGAGGCTTGGCGCCTTATGAACTGCTTCAAGGATGCCGTTTGGGTCGCCAGGAACCGGCTCATCTTGAGGAGGGAGAGGATGTCCATCCAGGACTGCCGCAGGCTGATCCACAGCCTGCTCAGAGACTATTCCATCGTGGACGGTCCGGAGGACGAGGATGAGGACTAAACCCCTCCTCCCCCTCTCCCCTTATGTGTCTTGTCTTTCAATAAACCTTCGGGCCTGTGATTTTCCCCTCCCCATCCCCTTTTTCCCAATCCCCATCCCTTATCACGGTTCGTCGTACTGTATTGATTGACATGCTTTTTCTTTCAGATTGAGTGTTTTGTGTAGCATAGGGGTGTGATGTGTCTAGTTAGTGCGTTGTATCCTCATGCTATGTAAATATGATGTAGAATTCTGTGTGTACTGGGCTGCGGCACTGTACACTGTCTGTTAACTTATTTTTTGTGCTAATAAAAGATATATTCAATCAAAAAATCTGTTCTTATCAGTTTAATATCTGATACCTCCCCTATCTGGGGACCATATATTAAATGGATTTTTAGAACAGGGAGATGGAAAAAGAGCTTGCTCTGTCCACTCCACGCATTGACCTGGTATTGCAGTATCTCCAGGACCGGTGCACCCCTTCTTTAATGCAGTTTCTAAAATCAGAAAGAATTGAATTCAATGCTTTTTGTTCATTTTGCTTGTTTGTCGGATTTTGGGATGGACTCTTTGGCTTTGCTTTTCTTCTCCTCATTGGATTTTTCATGTTAAAAGTTGCAGAAGCCAGATGACAAGCTCATTTTGGTTCAACTTCAGCGACTGTGCATTGCATTGCCATGTAATGTAATGTAATGCAATGCTATCTATCTAGCTCTCCCTCTATACTTCCTTTTGGATAAACAGACATATTAGGCAAGCATTTTGGAGCTTTCACCTAAATAACTACAGGTGGTGAGATAAGCTGCACAATATAATTGACCTTTCAGTATATTGTTGCACACACACCATCTATTTAGCAAATGCCCTTGTTATCAACAGCAGCCTTTTAAACTCACCTGAGCTAACAGGTATGTGAGCTGGTTACTCTGCTGCGCTTAAAATTTCTTTTTTGGTTTGCTACAATGCCTTTTCTGAAACGTTGTCTCCCTCTGCTGGAACACTGACTTCTTTCATTTAATGCCTGCAGACTATAAAAGAGAAACCAACCCAAAAAGTTTGGTTGATTAGTCTGTGGCATTCTTTTAAACTGTTGCTTATGGCGGTCTCTGTGAGCTTCTCAGTGACATTCAGCCATCCAGGTATCCCGCCTGCAGTAGACGGAATGTGGCAATGGAACGCTGGCTGCGCGTGTCATAATAGGCTCTGAGCCTTTATATACCTGCGCACAGCAGCAGCCACCTTCAGTCTGCTGCTGGACAGCCAGCAGCAGCAGCAGCAGGAGAGGTAATTAATCAGCAACCCTCCTGCTAAGGGTAGACAGCTGCTCGTTCCACCCCCCCCCCGCCTTAATTGGTTCTCCTCCCTTCCAACGGTGTTGAGGCGGGTGGGAACAGCCGGGGGTTGAGGGTACTGTGCTAAAAGAGGTGGAGTTATGCAGATCTAAAACGCGTGGATTGCAGCAGCAGCAAGCCGAAAAGTGCAGGCATGTGAGGGATCTAGAGGTTGACAGCATGTCTTCTTAACGGGAGTCCAGGTGGCCATCTCCACAAATGGACTTTTCAGAATCCTTGGGTGGCACCGTAGTCGGAAACCAATTCTGGTTATCGCTTCTCGGCCTTTTGGCTAAGATCAAGTGTAGTATCTGTTCTTATCAGTTTAATATCTGATACGTCCCCTATCTGGGGACCATATATTAAATGGATTTTTAGAACAGGGAGATGGAAAAAGAGCTTGCTCTGTCCACTCCACGCATTGACCTGGTATTGCAGTATCTCCAGGACCGGTGCACCCCTTCTTTAATGCAGTTTCTAAAATCAGAAAGAATTGAATTCAATGCTTTTTGTTCATTTTGCTTGTTTGTCGGATTTTGGGATGGACTCTTTGGCTTTGCTTTTCTTCTCCTCATTGGATTTTTCATGTTAAAAGTTGCAGAAGCCAGATGACAAGCTCATTTTGGTTCAACTTCAGCAACTGTGCATTGCATTGCCATGTAATGTAATGTAATGCAATGCTATCTATCTAGCTCTCCCTCTATACTTCCTTTTGGATAAACAGACATATTAGGCAAGCATTTTGGAGCTTTCACCTAAATAACTACAGGTGGTGAGATAAGCTGCACAATATAATTGACCTTTCAGTATATTGTTGCACACACACCATCTATTTAGCAAATGCCCTTGTTATCAACAGCAGCCTTTTAAACTCACCTGAGCTAACAGGTATGTGAGCTGGTTACTCTGCTGCGCTTAAAATTTCTTTTTTGGTTTGCTACAATGCCTTTTCTGAAACGTTGTCTCCCTCTGCTGGAACACTGACTTCTTTCATTTAATGCCTGCAGACTATAAAAGAGAAACCAACCCAAAAAGTTTGGTTGATTAGTCTGTGGCATTCTTTTAAACTGTTGCTTATGGCGGTCTCTGTGAGCTTCTCAGTGACATTCAGCCATCCAGGTATCCCGCCTGCAGTAGACGGAATGTGGCAATGGAACGCTGGCTGCGCGTGTCATAATAGGCTCTGAGCCTTTATATACCTGCGCACAGCAGCAGCCACCTTCAGTCTGCTGCTGGACAGCCAGCAGCAGCAGCAGCAGGAGAGGTAATTAATCAGCAACCCTCCTGCTAAGGGTAGACAGCTGCTCGTTCCACCCCCCCCCCCGCCTTAATTGGTTCTCCTCCCTTCCAACGGTGTTGAGGCGGGTGGGAACAGCCGGGGGTTGAGGGTACTGTGCTAAAAGAGGTGGAGTTATGCAGATCTAAAACGCGTGGATTGCAGCAGCAGCAAGCCGAAAAGTGCAGGCATGTGAGGGATCTAGAGGTTGACAGCATGTCTTCTTAACGGGAGTCCAGGTGGCCATCTCCACAAATGGACTTTTCAGAATCCTTGGGTGGCACCGTAGTCGGAAACCAATTCTGGTTATCGCTTCTCGGCCTTTTGGCTAAGATCAAGTGTAGTATCTGTTCTTATCAGTTTAATATCTGATACGTCCCCTATCTGGGGACCATATATTAAATGGATTTTTAGAACAGGGAGATGGAAAAAGAGCTTGCTCTGTCCACTCCACGCATTGACCTGGTATTGCAGTATCTCCAGGACCGGTGCACCCCTTCTTTAATGCAGTTTCTAAAATCAGAAAGAATTGAATTCAATGCTTTTTGTTCATTTTGCTTGTTTGTCGGATTTTGGGATGGACTCTTTGGCTTTGCTTTTCTTCTCCTCATTGGATTTTTCATGTTAAAAGTTGCAGAAGCCAGATGACAAGCTCATTTTGGTTCAACTTCAGCAACTGTGCATTGCATTGCCATGTAATGTAATGTAATGCAATGCTATCTATCTAGCTCTCCCTCTATACTTCCTTTTGGATAAACAGACATATTAGGCAAGCATTTTGGAGCTTTCACCTAAATAACTACAGGTGGTGAGATAAGCTGCACAATATAATTGACCTTTCAGTATATTGTTGCACACACACCATCTATTTAGCAAATGCCCTTGTTATCAACAGCAGCCTTTTAAACTCACCTGAGCTAACAGGTATGTGAGCTGGTTACTCTGCTGCGCTTAAAATTTCTTTTTTGGTTTGCTACAATGCCTTTTCTGAAACGTTGTCTCCCTCTGCTGGAACACTGACTTCTTTCATTTAATGCCTGCAGACTATAAAAGAGAAACCAACCCAAAAAGTTTGGTTGATTAGTCTGTGGCATTCTTTTAAACTGTTGCTTATGGCGGTCTCTGTGAGCTTCTCAGTGACATTCAGCCATCCAGGTATCCCGCCTGCAGTAGACGGAATGTGGCAATGGAACGCTGGCTGCGCGTGTCATAATAGGCTCTGAGCCTTTATATACCTGCGCACAGCAGCAGCCACCTTCAGTCTGCTGCTGGACAGCCAGCAGCAGCAGCAGCAGGAGAGGTAATTAATCAGCAACCCTCCTGCTAAGGGTAGACAGCTGCTCGTTCCACCCCCCCCCCCCCCGCCTTAATTGGTTCTCCTCCCTTCCAACGGTGTTGAGGCGGGTGGGAAAAGCCGGGGGTTGAGGGTACTGTGCTAAAAGAGGTGGAGTTATGCAGATCTAAAACGCGTGGATTGCAGCAGCAGCAAGCCGAAAAGTGCAGGCATGTGAGGGATCTAGAGGTTGACAGCATGTCTTCTTAACGGGAGTCCAGGTGGCCATCTCCACAAATGGACTTTTCAGAATCCTTGGGTGGCACCGTAGTCGGAAACCAATTCTGGTTATCGCTTCTCGGCCTTTTGGCTAAGATCAAGTGTAGTATCTGTTCTTATCAGTTTAATATCTGATACGTCCCCTATCTGGGGACCATATATTAAATGGATTTTTAGAACAGGGAGATGGAAAAAGAGCTTGCTCTGTCCACTCCACGCATTGACCTGGTATTGCAGTATCTCCAATACCGGTGCACCCCTTCTTTAATGCAGTTTCTAAAATCAGAAAGAATTGAATTCAATGCTTTTTGTTCATTTTGCTTGTTTGTCGGATTTTGGGATGGACTCTTTGGCTTTGCTTTTCTTCTCCTCATTGGATTTTTCATGTTAAAAGTTGCAGAAGCCAGATGACAAGCTCATTTTGGTTCAACTTCAGCAACTGTGCATTGCATTGCCATGTAATGTAATGTAATGCAATGCTATCTATCTAGCTCTCCCTCTATACTTCCTTTTGGATAAACAGACATATTAGGCAAGCATTTTGGAGCTTTCACCTAAATAACTACAGGTGGTGAGATAAGCTGCACAATATAATTGACCTTTCAGTATATTGTTGCACACACACCATCTATTTAGCAAATGCCCTTGTTATCAACAGCAGCCTTTTAAACTCACCTGAGCTAACAGGTATGTGAGCTGGTTATTCTGCTGCGCTTAAAATTTCTTTTTTGGTTTGCTACAATGCCTTTTCTGAAACGTTGTCACCCTCTGCTGGAACACTGACTTCTTTAATTTAATGCCTGCAGACTATAAAAGAGAAACCAACCCAAAAAGTTTGGTTGATTAGTCTGTGGCATTCTTTTAAACTGTTGCTTATGGCGGTCTCTGTGAGCTTCTCAGTGACATTCAGCCATCCAGGTATCCCGCCTGCAGTAGACGGAATTTGGCAATGGAACGCTGGCTGCGCGTGTCATAATAGGCTCTGAGCCTTTATATACCTGCGCACAGCAGCAGCCACCTTCAGTCTGCTGCTGGACAGCCAGTAGCAGCAGCAGCAGGAGAGGTAATTAATCAGCAACCCTCCTGCTAAGGGTAGACAGCTGCTCGTTCCACCCCCCCCCCCCCCCGCCTTAATTGGTTCTCCTCCCTTCCAACGGTGTTGAGGCGGGTGGGAACAGCCGGGGGTTGAGGGTACTGTGCTAAAAGAGGTGGAGTTATGCAGATCTAAAACGCGTGGATTGCAGCAGCAGCAAGCCGAAAAGTGCAGGCATGTGAGGGATCTAGAGGTTGACAGCATGTCTTCTTAACGGGAGTCCAGGTGGCCATCTCCACAAATGGACTTTTCAGAATCCTTGGGTGGCACCGTAGTCGGAAACCAATTCTGGTTATCGCTTCTCGGCCTTTTGGCTAAGATCAAGTGTAGTATCTGTTCTTATCAGTTTAATATCTGATACGTCCCCTATCTGGGGACCATATATTAAATGGATTTTTAGAACAGGGAGATGGAAAAAGAGCTTGCTCTGTCCACTCCACGCATTGACCTGGTATTGCAGTATCTCCAGGACCGGTGCACCCCTTCTTTAATGCAGTTTCTAAAATCAGAAAGAATTGAATTCAATGCTTTTTGTTCATTTTGCTTGTTTGTCGGATTTTGGGATGGACTCTTTGGCTTTGCTTTTCTTCTCCTCATTGGATTTTTCATGTTAAAAGTTGCAGAAGCCAGATGACAAGCTCATTTTGGTTCAACTTCAGCAACTGTGCATTGCATTGCCATGTAATGTAATGTAATGCAATGCTATCTATCTAGCTCTCCCTCTATACTTCCTTTTGGATAAACAGACATATTAGGCAAGCATTTGGAGCTTTCACCTAAATAACTACAGGTGGTGAGATAAGCTGCACAATATAATTGACCTTTCAGTATATTGTTGCACACACACCATCTATTTAGCAAATGCCCTTGTTATCAACAGCAGCCTTTTAAACTCACCTGAGCTAACAGGTATGTGAGCTGGTTACTCTGCTGCGCTTAAAATTTCTTTTTTGGTTTGCTACAATGCCTTTTCTGAAACGTTGTCTCCCTCTGCTGGAACACTGACTTCTTTCATTTAATGCCTGCAGACTATAAAAGAGAAACCAACCCAAAAAGTTTGGTTGATTAGTCTGTGGCATTCTTTTAAACTGTTGCTTATGGCGGTCTCTGTGAGCTTCTCAGTGACATTCAGCCATCCAGGTATCCCGCCTGCAGTAGACGGAATGTGGCAATGGAACGCTGGCTGCGCGTGTCATAATAGGCTCTGAGCCTTTATATACCTGCGCACAGCAGCAGCCACCTTCAGTCTGCTGCTGGACAGCCAGCAGCAGCAGCAGGAGAGGTAATTAATCAGCAACCCTCCTGCTAAGGGTAGACAGCTGCTCGTTCCACGCCACCCCCGCCTTAATTGGTTCTCCTCCCTTCCAACGGTGTTGAGGCGGGTGGGAACAGCCGGGGGTTGAGGGTACTGTGCTAAAAGAGGTGGAGTTATGCAGATCTAAAACGCGTGGATTGCAGCAGCAGCAAGCCGAAAAGTGCAGGCATGTGAGGGATCTAGAGGTTGACAGCATGTCTTCTTAACGGGAGTCCAGGTGGCCATCTCCACAAATGGACTTTTCAGAATCCTTGGGTGGCACCGTAGTTGGAAACCAATTCTGGTTATCGCTTCTCGGCCTTTTGGCTAAGATCAAGTGTAGTATCTGTTCTTATCAGTTTAATATCTGATACGTCCCCTATCTGGGGACCATATATTAAATGGATATTTAGAACAGGGAGATGGAAAAAGAGCTTGCTCTGTCCACTCCACGCATTGACCTGGTATTGCAGTATCTCCAGGACCGGTGCACCCCTTCTTTAATGCAGTTTCTAAAATCAGAAAGAATTGAATTCAATGCTTTTTGTTCATTTTGCTTGTTTGTCGGATTTTGGGATGGACTCTTTGGCTTTGCTTTTCTTCTCCTCATTGGATTTTTCATGTTAAAAGTTGCAGAAGCCAGATGACAAGCTCATTTTGGTTCAACTTCAGCAACTGTGCATTGCATTGCCATGTAATGTAATGTAATGCAATGCTATCTATCTAGCTCTCCCTCTATACTTCCTTTTGGATAAACAGACATATTAGGCAAGCATTTTGGAGCTTTCACCTAAATAACTACAGGTGGTGAGATAAGCTGCACAATATAATTGACCTTTCAGTATATTGTTGCACACACACCATCTATTTAGCAAATGCCCTTGTTATCAACAGCAGCCTTTTAAACTCACCTGAGCTAACAGTTATGTGAGCTGGTTACTCTGCTGCGCTTAAAATTTCTTTTTTGGTTTGCTACAATGCCTTTTCTGAAACGTTGTCTCCCTCTGCTGGAACACTGACTTCTTTCATTTAATGCCTGCAGACTATAAAAGAGAAACCAACCCAAAAAGTTTGGTTGATTAGTCTGTGGCATTCTTTTAAACTGTTGCTTATGGCGGTCTCTGTGAGCTTCTCAGTGACATTCAGCCATCCAGGTATCCCGCCTGCAGTAGACGGAATGTGGCAATGGAACGCTGGCTGCGCGTGTCATAATAGGCTCTGAGCCTTTATATACCTGCGCACAGCAGCAGCCACCTTCAGTCTGCTGCTGGACAGCCAGCAGCAGCAGCAGCAGGAGAGGTAATTAATCAGCAACCCTTCTGCTAAGGGTAGACAGCTGCTCGTTCCACCCCCCCCCCGCCTTAATTGGTTCTCCTCCCTTCCAACGGTGTTGAGGCGGGTGGGAACAGCCGGGGGTTGAGGGTACTGTGCTAAAAGAGGTGGAGTTATGCAGATCTAAAACGCGTGGATTGCAGCAGCAGCAAGCCGAAAAGTGCAGGCATGTGAGGGATCTAGAGGTTGACAGCATGTCTTCTTAACGGGAGTCCAGGTGGCCATCTCCACAAATGGACTTTTCAGAATCCTTGGGTGGCACCGTAGTCGGAAACCAATTCTGGTTATCGCTTCTCGGCCTTTTGGCTAAGATCAAGTGTAGTATCTGTTCTTATCAGTTTAATATCTGATACGTCCCCTATCTGGGGACCATATATTAAATGGATTTTTAGAACAGGGAGATGGAAAAAGAGCTTGCTCTGTCCACTCCACGCATTGACCTGGTATTGCAGTATCTCCAGGACCGGTGCACCCCTTCTTTAATGCAGTTTCTAAAATCAGAAAGAATTGAATTCAATGCTTTTTGTTCATTTTGCTTGTTTGTCGGATTTTGGGATGGACTCTTTGGCTTTGCTTTTCTTCTCCTCATTGGATTTTTCATGTTAAAAGTTGCAGAAGCCAGATGACAAGCTCATTTTGGTTCAACTTCAGCAACTGTGCATTGCATTGCCATGTAATGTAATGTAATGCAATGCTATCTATCTAGCTCTCCCTCTATACTTCCTTTTGGATAAACAGACATATTAGGCAAGCATTTTGGAGCTTTCACCTAAATAACTACAGGTGGTGAGATAAGCTGCACAATATAATTGACCTTTCAGTATATTGTTGCACACACACCATCT
This sequence comes from Phyllobates terribilis, assembly GCF_046119375.1. Lineage (NCBI taxonomy): Eukaryota > Metazoa > Chordata > Amphibia > Anura > Dendrobatidae > Phyllobates > Phyllobates terribilis. The sequence continues at coordinate 6,273,165 of NW_027362800.1, read as the reverse complement.
ATTTAGCAAATGCCCTTGTTATCAACAGCAGCCTTTTAAACTCACCTGAGCTAACAGGTATGTGAGCTGGTTACTCTGCTGCGCTTAAAATTTCTTTTTTGGTTTGCTACAATGCCTTTTCTGAAACGTTGTCTCCCTCTGCTGGAACACTGACTTCTTTCATTTAATGCCTGCAGACTATAAAAGAGAAACCAACCCAAAAAGTTTGGTTGATTAGTCTGTGGCATTCTTTTAAACTGTTGCTTATGGCGGTCTCTGTGAGCTTCTCAGTGACATTCAGCCATCCAGGTATCCCGCCTGCAGTAGACGGAATGTGGCAATGGAACGCTGGCTGCGCGTGTCATAATAGGCTCTGAGCCTTTATATACCTGCGCACAGCAGCAGCCACCTTCAGTCTGCTGCTGGACAGCCAGCAGCAGCAGCAGGAGAGGTAATTAATCAGCAACCCTCCTGCTAAGGGTAGACAGCTGCTCGTTCCACCCCACCCCCGCCTTAATTGGTTCTCCTCCCTTCCAACGGTGTTGAGGCGGGTGGGAACAGCCGGGGGTTGAGGGTACTGTGCTAAAAGAGGTGGAGTTATGCAGATCTAAAACGCGTGGATTGCAGCAGCAGCAAGCCGAAAAGTGCAGGCATGTGAGGGATCTAGAGGTTGACAGCATGTCTTCTTAACGGGAGTCCAGGTGGCCATCTCCACAAATGGACTTTTCAGAATCCTTGGGTGGCACCGTAGTCGGAAACCAATTCTGGTTATCGCTTCTCGGCCTTTTGGCTAAGATCAAGTGTAGTATCTGTTCTTATCAGTTTAATATCTGATACGTCCCCTATCTGGGGACCATATATTAAATGGATTTTTAGAACAGGGAGATGGAAAAAGAGCTTGCTCTGTCCACTCCACGCATTGACCTGGTATTGCAGTATCTCCAGGACCGGTGCACCCCTTCTTTAATGCAGTTTCTAAAATCAGAAAGAATTGAATTCAATGCTTTTTGTTCATTTTGCTTGTTTGTCGGATTTTGGGATGGACTCTTTGGCTTTGCTTTTCTTCTCCTCATTGGATTTTTCATGTTAAAAGTTGCAGAAGCCAGATGACAAGCTCATTTTGGTTCAACTTCAGCAACTGTGCATTGCATTGCCATGTAATGTAATGCAATGCTATCTATCTAGCTCTCCCTCTATACTTCCTTTTGGATAAACAGACATATTAGGCAAGCATTTTGGAGCTTTCACCTAAATAACTACAGGTGGTGAGATAAGCTGCACAATATAATTGACCTTTCAGTATATTGTTGCACACACACCATCTATTTAGCAAATGCCCTTGTTATCAACAGCAGCCTTTTAAACTCACCTGAGCTAACAGGTATGTGAGCTGGTTACTCTGCTGCGCTTAAAATTTCTTTTTTGGTTTGCTACAATGTCTTTTCTGAAACGTTGTCTCCCTCTGCTGGAACACTGACTTCTTTCATTTAATGCCTGCAGACTATAAAAGAGAAACCAACCCAAAAAGTTTGGTTGATTAGTCTGTGGCATTCTTTTAAACTGTTGCTTATGGCGGTCTCTGTGAGCTTCTCAGTGACATTCAGCCATCCAGGTATCCCGCCTGCAGTAGACGGAATGTGGCAATGGAACGCTGGCTGCGCGTGTCATAATAGGCTCTGAGCCTTTATATACCTGCGCACAGCAGCAGCCACCTTCAGTCTGCTGCTGGACAGCCAGCAGCAGCAGCAGCAGGAGAGGTAATTAATCAGCAACCCTCCTGCTAAGGGTAGACAGCTGCTCGTTCCACCCCCCCCCCCCCCCGCCTTAATTGGTTCTCCTCCCTTCCAACGGTGTTGAGGCGGGTGGGAACAGCCGGGGGTTGAGGGTACTGTGCTAAAAGAGGTGGAGTTATGCAGATTTAAAACGCGTGGATTGCAGCAGCAGCAAGCCGAAAAGTGCAGGCATGTGAGGGATCTAGAGGTTGACAGCATGTCTTCTTAACGGGAGTCCAGGTGGCCATCTCCACAAATGGACTTTTCAGAATCCTTGGGTGGCACCGTAGTCGGAAACCAATTCTGGTTATCGCTTCTCGGCCTTTTGGCTAAGATCAAGTGTAGTATCTGTTCTTATCAGTTTAATATCTGATACGTCCCCTATCTGGGGACCATATATTAAATGGATTTTTAGAACAGGGAGATGGAAAAAGAGCTTGCTCTGTCCACTCCACGCATTGACCTGGTATTGCAGTATCTCCAGGACCGGTGCACCCCTTCTTTAATGCAGTTTCTAAAATCAGAAAGAATTGAATTCAATGCTTTTTGTTCATTTTGCTTGTTTGTCGGATTTTGGGATGGACTCTTTGGCTTTGCTTTTCTTCTCCTCATTGGATTTTTCATGTTAAAAGTTGCAGAAGCCAGATGACAAGCTCATTTTGGTTCAACTTCAGCAACTGTGCATTGCATTGCCATGTAATGTAATGTAATGCAATGCTATCTATCTAGCTCTCCCTCTATACTTCCTTTTGGATAAACAGACATATTAGGCAAGCATTTTGGAGCTTTCACCTAAATAACTACAGGTGGTGAGATAAGCTGCACAATATAATTGACCTTTCAGTATATTGTTGCACACACACCATCTATTTAGCAAATGCCCTTGTTATCAACAGCAGCCTTTTAAACTCACCTGAGCTAACAGGTATGTGAGCTGGTTACTCTGCTGCGCTTAAAATTTCTTTTTTGGTTTGCTACAATGCCTTTTCTGAAACGTTGTCTCCCTCTGCTGGAACACTGACTTCTTTCATTTAATGCCTGCAGACTATAAAAGAGAAACCAACCCAAAAAGTTTGGTTGATTAGTCTGTGGCATTCTTTTAAACTGTTGCTTATGGCGGTCTCTGTGAGCTTCTCAGTGACATTCAGCCATCCAGGTATCCCGCCTGCAGTAGACGGAATGTGGCAATGGAACGCTGGCTGCGCGTGTCATAATAGGCTCTGAGCCTTTATATACCTGCGCACAGCAGCAGCCACCTTCAGTCTGCTGCTGGACAGCCAGCAGCAGCAGCAGCAGGAGAGGTAATTAATCAGCAACCCTCCTGCTAAGGGTAGACAGCTGCTCGTTCCACCCCCCCCCCGCCTTAATTGGTTCTCCTCCCTTCCAACGGTGTTGAGGCGGGTGGGAACAGCCGGGGGTTGAGGGTACTGTGCTAAAAGAGGTGGAGTTATGCAGATCTAAAACGCGTGGATTGCAGCAGCAGCAAGCCGAAAAGTGCAGGCATGTGAGGGATCTAGAGGTTGACAGCATGTCTTCTTAACGGGAGTCCAGGTGGCCATCTCCACAAATGGACTTTTCAGAATCCTTGGGTGGCACCGTAGTCGGAAATCAATTCTGGTTATCGCTTCTCGGCCTTTTGGCTAAGATCAAGTGTAGTATCTGTTCTTATCAGTTTAATATCTGATACGTCCCCTATCTGGGGACCATATATTAAATGGATTTTTAGAACAGGGAGATGGAAAAAGAGCTTGCTCTGTCCACTCCACGCATTGACCTGGTATTGCAGTATCTCCAGGACCGGTGCACCCTTTCTTTAATGCAGTTTCTAAAATCAGAAAGAATTGAATTCAATGCTTTTTGTTCATTTTGCTTGTTTGTCGGATTTTGGGATGGACTCTTTGGCTTTGCTTTTCTTCTCCTCATTGGATTTTTCATGTTAAAAGTTGCAGAAGCCAGATGACAAGCTCATTTTGGTTCAACTTCAGCAACTGTGCATTGCATTGCCATGTAATGTAATGTAATGTAATGCAATGCTATCTATCTAGCTCTCCCTCTATACTTCCTTTTGGATAAACAGACATATTAGGCAAGCATTTTGGAGCTTTCACCTAAATAACTACAGGTGGTGAGATAAGCTGCACAATATAATTGACCTTTCAGTATATTGTTGCACACACACCATCTATTTAGCAAATGCCCTTGTTATCAACAGCAGCCTTTTAAACTCACCTGAGCTAACAGGTATGTGAGCTGGTTACTTTGCTGCGCTTAAAATTTCTTTTTTGGTTTGCTACAATGCCTTTTCTGAAACGTTGTCTCCCTCTGCTGGAACACTGACTTCTTTCATTTAATGCCTGCAGACTATAAAAGAGAAACCAACCCAAAAAGTTTGGTTGATTAGTCTGTGGCATTCTTTTAAACTGTTGCTTATGGCGGTCTCTGTGAGCTTCTCAGTGACATTCAGCCATCCAGGTATCCCGCTTGCAGTAGACGGAATGTGGCAATGGAACGCTGGCTGCGCGTGTCATAATAGGCTCTGAGCCTTTATATACCTGCGCACAGCAGCAGCCACCTTCAGTCTGCTGCTGGACAGCCAGCAGCAGCAACAGCAGGAGAGGTAATTAATCAGCAACCCTCCTGCTAAGGGTAGACAGCTGCTCGTTCCACCCCCCCCCCGCCTTAATTGGTTCTCCTCCCTTCCAACGGTGTTGAGGAGGGTGGGAACAGCCGGGGGTTGAGGGTACTGTGCTAAAAGAGGTGGAGTTATGCAGATCTAAAACGCGTGGATTGCAGCAGCAGCAAGCCGAAAAGTGCAGGCATGTGAGGGATCTAGAGGTTGACAGCATGTCTTCTTAACGGGAGTCCAGGTGGCCATCTCCACAAATGGACTTTTCAGAATCCTTGGGTGGCACCGTAGTCGAAAACCAATTCTGGTTATCGCTTCTCGGCCTTTTGGCTAAGATCAAGTGTAGTATCTGTTCTTATCAGTTTAATATCTGATACGTCCCCTATCTGGGGACCATATATTAAATGGATTTTTAGAACAGGGAGATGGAAAAAGAGCTTGCTCTGTCCACTCCACGCATTGACCTGGTATTGCAGTATCTCCAGGACCGGTGCACCCCTTCTTTAATGCAGTTTCTAAAATCAGAAAGAATTGAATTCAATGCTTTTTGTTCGTTTTGCTTGTTTGCCGGATTTTGGGATGGACTCTTTGGCTTTGCTTTTCTTCTCCTCATTGGATTTTTCATGTTAAAAGTTGCAGAAGCCAGATGACAAGCTCATTTTGGTTCAACTTCAGCAACTGTGCATTGCATTGCCATGTAATGTAATGTAATGCAATGCTATCTATCTAGCTCTCCCTCTATACTTCCTTTTGGATAAACAGACATATTAGGCAAGCATTTTGGAGCTTTCACCTAAATAACTACAGGTGGTGAGATAAGCTGCACAATATAATTGACCTTTCAGTATATTGTTGCACACACACCATCTATTTAGCAAATGCCCTTGTTATCAACAGCAGCCTTTTAAACTCACCTGAGCTAACAGGTATGTGAGCTGGTTACTCTGCTGCACTTAAAGTTTCTTTTTTGGCTTGCTACAATGCCTTTTCTGAAACGTTGTCTCCCTCTGCTGGAACACTGACTTCTTTCATTTAATGCCTGCAGACTATAAAAGAGAAACCAACCCAAAAAGTTTGGTTGATTAGTCTGTGGCATTCTTTTAAACTGTTGCTTATGGCGGTCTCTGTGAGCTTCTCAGTGACATTCAGCCATCCAGGTATCCCGCCTGCAGTAGACGGAATGTGGCAATGGAACGCTGGCTGCGCGTGTCATAATAGGCTCTGAGCCTTTATATACCTGCGCACAGCAGCAGCCACCTTCAGTCTGCTGCTGGACAGCCAGCAGCAGCAGCAGCAGGAGAGGTAATTAATCAGCAACCCTCCTGCTAAGGGTAGACAGCTGCTCGTTCCACCCCCCCCCCCCCCGCCTTAATTGGTTCTCCTCCCTTCCAACGGTGTTGAGGCGGGTGGGAACAGCCGGGGGTTGAGGGTACTGTGCTAAAAGAGGTGGAGTTATGCAGATTTAAAACGCGTGGATTGCAGCAGCAGCAAGCCGAAAAGTGCAGGCATGTGAGGGATCTAGAGGTTGACAGCATGTCTTCTTAACGGGAGTCCAGGTGGCCATCTCCACAAATGGACTTTTCAGAATCCTTGGGTGGCACCGTAGTCGGAAACCAATTCTGGTTATCGCTTCTCGGCCTTTTGGCTAAGATCAAGTGTAGTATCTGTTCTTATCAGTTTAATATCTGATACGTCCCCTATCTGGGGACCATATATTAAATGGATTTTTAGAACAGGGAGATGGAAAAAGAGCTTGCTCTGTCCACTCCACGCATTGACCTGGTATTGCAGTATCTCCAGGACCGGTGCACCCCTTCTTTAATGCAGTTTCTAAAATCAGAAAGAATTGAATTCAATGCTTTTTGTTCATTTTGCTTGTTTGTCGGATTTTGGGATGGACTCTTTGGCTTTGCTTTTCTTCTCCTCATTGGATTTTTCATGTTAAAAGTTGCAGAAGCCAGATGACAAGCTCATTTTGGTTCAACTTCAGCAACTGTGCATTGCATTGCCATGTAATGTAATGTAATGCAATGCTATCTATCTAGCTCTCCCTCTATACTTCCTTTTGGATAAACAGACATATTAGGCAAGCATTTTGGAGCTTTCACCTAAATAACTACAGGTGGTGAGATAAGCTGCACAATATAATTGACCTTTCAGTATATTGTTGCACACACACCATCTATTTAGCAAATGCCCTTGTTATCAACAGCAGCCTTTTAAACTCACCTGAGCTAACAGGTATGTGAGCTGGTTACTCTGCTGCGCTTAAAATTTCTTTTTTGGTTTGCTACAATGCCTTTTCTGAAACGTTGTCTCCCTCTGCTGGAACACTGACTTCTTTCATTTAATGCCTGCAGACTATAAAAGAGAAACCAACCCAAAAAGTTTGGTTGATTAGTCTGTGGCATTCTTTTAAACTGTTGCTTATGGCGGTCTCTGTGAGCTTCTCAGTGACATTCAGCCATCCAGGTATCCCGCCTGCAGTAGACGGAATGTGGCAATGGAACGCTGGCTGCGCGTGTCATAATAGGCTCTGAGCCTTTATATACCTGCGCACAGCAGCAGCCACCTTCAGTCTGCTGCTGGACAGCCAGCAGCAGCAGCAGCAGGAGAGGTAATTAATCAGCAACCCTCCTGCTAAGGGTAGACAGCTGCTCGTTCCACCCCCCCCCCGCCTTAATTGGTTCTCCTCCCTTCCAACGGTGTTGAGGCGGGTGGGAACAGCCGGGGGTTGAGGGTACTGTGCTAAAAGAGGTGGAGTTATGCAGATCTAAAACGCGTGGATTGCAGCAGCAGCAAGCCGAAAAGTGCAGGCATGTGAGGGATCTAGAGGTTGACAGCATGTCTTCTTAACGGGAGTCCAGGTGGCCATCTCCACAAATGGACTTTTCAGAATCCTTGGGTGGCACCGTAGTCGGAAATCAATTCTGGTTATCGCTTCTCGGCCTTTTGGCTAAGATCAAGTGTAGTATCTGTTCTTATCAGTTTAATATCTGATACGTCCCCTATCTGGGGACCATATATTAAATGGATTTTTAGAACAGGGAGATGGAAAAAGAGCTTGCTCTGTCCACTCCACGCATTGACCTGGTATTGCAGTATCTCCAGGACCGGTGCACCCTTTCTTTAATGCAGTTTCTAAAATCAGAAAGAATTGAATTCAATGCTTTTTGTTCATTTTGCTTGTTTGTCGGATTTTGGGATGGACTCTTTGGCTTTGCTTTTCTTCTCCTCATTGGATTTTTCATGTTAAAAGTTGCAGAAGCCAGATGACAAGCTCATTTTGGTTCAACTTCAGCAACTGTGCATTGCATTGCCATGTAATGTAATGTAATGTAATGCAATGCTATCTATCTAGCTCTCCCTCTATACTTCCTTTTGGATAAACAGACATATTAGGCAAGCATTTTGGAGCTTTCACCTAAATAACTACAGGTGGTGAGATAAGCTGCACAATATAATTGACCTTTCAGTATATTGTTGCACACACACCATCTATTTAGCAAATGCCCTTGTTATCAACAGCAGCCTTTTAAACTCACCTGAGCTAACAGGTATGTGAGCTGGTTACTTTGCTGCGCTTAAAATTTCTTTTTTGGTTTGCTACAATGCCTTTTCTGAAACGTTGTCTCCCTCTGCTGGAACACTGACTTCTTTCATTTAATGCCTGCAGACTATAAAAGAGAAACCAACCCAAAAAGTTTGGTTGATTAGTCTGTGGCATTCTTTTAAACTGTTGCTTATGGCGGTCTCTGTGAGCTTCTCAGTGACATTCAGCCATCCAGGTATCCCGCTTGCAGTAGACGGAATGTGGCAATGGAACGCTGGCTGCGCGTGTCATAATAGGCTCTGAGCCTTTATATACCTGCGCACAGCAGCAGCCACCTTCAGTCTGCTGCTGGACAGCCAGCAGCAGCAACAGCAGGAGAGGTAATTAATCAGCAACCCTCCTGCTAAGGGTAGACAGCTGCTCGTTCCACCCCCCCCCCGCCTTAATTGGTTCTCCTCCCTTCCAACGGTGTTGAGGAGGGTGGGAACAGCCGGGGGTTGAGGGTACTGTGCTAAAAGAGGTGGAGTTATGCAGATCTAAAACGCGTGGATTGCAGCAGCAGCAAGCCGAAAAGTGCAGGCATGTGAGGGATCTAGAGGTTGACAGCATGTCTTCTTAACGGGAGTCCAGGTGGCCATCTCCACAAATGGACTTTTCAGAATCCTTGGGTGGCACCGTAGTCGAAAACCAATTCTGGTTATCGCTTCTCGGCCTTTTGGCTAAGATCAAGTGTAGTATCTGTTCTTATCAGTTTAATATCTGATACGTCCCCTATCTGGGGACCATATATTAAATGGATTTTTAGAACAGGGAGATGGAAAAAGAGCTTGCTCTGTCCACTCCACGCATTGACCTGGTATTGCAGTATCTCCAGGACCGGTGCACCCCTTCTTTAATGCAGTTTCTAAAATCAGAAAGAATTGAATTCAATGCTTTTTGTTCGTTTTGCTTGTTTGCCGGATTTTGGGATGGACTCTTTGGCTTTGCTTTTCTTCTCCTCATTGGATTTTTCATGTTAAAAGTTGCAGAAGCCAGATGACAAGCTCATTTTGGTTCAACTTCAGCAACTGTGCATTGCATTGCCATGTAATGTAATGTAATGCAATGCTATCTATCTAGCTCTCCCTCTATACTTCCTTTTGGATAAACAGACATATTAGGCAAGCATTTTGGAGCTTTCACCTAAATAACTACAGGTGGTGAGATAAGCTGCACAATATAATTGACCTTTCAGTATATTGTTGCACACACACCATCTATTTAGCAAATGCCCTTGTTATCAACAGCAGCCTTTTAAACTCACCTGAGCTAACAGGTATGTGAGCTGGTTACTCTGCTGCACTTAAAGTTTCTTTTTTGGCTTGCTACAATGCCTTTTCTGAAACGTTGTCTCCCTCTGCTGGAACACTGACTTCTTTCATTTAATGCCTGCAGACTATAAAAGAGAAACCAACCCAAAAAGTTTGGTTGATTAGTCTGTGGCATTCTTTTAAACTGTTGCTTATGGCGGTCTCTGTGAGCTTCTCAGTGACATTCAGCCATCCAGGTATCCCGCCTGCAGTAGACGGAATGTGGCAATGGAACGCTGGCTGCGCGTGTCATAATAGGCTCTGAGCCTTTATATACCTGCGCACAGCAGCAGCCACCTTCAGTCTGCTGCTGGACAGCCAGCAGCAGCAGCAGCAGGAGAGGTAATTAATCAGCAACCCTCCTGCTAAGGGTAGACAGCTGCTCGTTCCACCCCCCCCCCCGCCTTAATTGGTTCTCCTCCCTTCCAACGGTGTTGAGGCGGGTGGGAACAGCCGGGGGTTGAGGGTACTGTGCTAAAAGAGGTGGAGTTATGCAGATCTAAAACGCGTGTATTGCAGCAGCAGCAAGCCGAAAAGTGCAGGCATGTGAGGGATCTAGAGGTTGACAGCATGTCTTCTTCACGGGAGTCCAGGTGGCCATCTCCACAAATGGACTTTTCAGAATCCTTGGGTGGCACCGTAGTCGGAAACCAATTCTGGTTATCGCTTCTCGGCCTTTTGGCTAAGATCAAGTGTAGTATCTGTTCTTATCAGTTTAATATCTGATACGTCCCCTATCTGGGGACCATATATTAAATGGATTTTTAGAACAGGGAGATGGAAAAAGAGCTTGCTCTGTCCACTCCACGCATTGACCTGGTATTGCAGTATCTCCAGGACCGGTGCACCCCTTCTTTAATGCAGTTTCTAAAATCAGAAAGAATTGAATTCAATGCTTTTTGTTCATTTTGCTTGTTTGTCGGATTTTGGGATGGACTCTTTGGCTTTGCTTTTCTTCTCCTCATTGGATTTTTCATGTTAAAAGTTGCAGAAGCCAGATGACAAGCTCATTTTGGTTCAACTTCAGCAACTGTGCATTGCATTGCCATGTAATGTAATGTAATGCAATGCTATCTATCTAGCTCTCCCTCTATACTTCCTTTTGGATAAACAGACATATTAGGCAAGCATTTTGGAGCTTTCACCTAAATAACTACAGGTGGTGAGATAAGCTGCACAATATAATTGACCTTTCAGTATATTGTTGCACACACACCGTCTATTTAGCAAATGCCCTTGTTATCAACAGCAGCCTTTTAAACTCACCTGAGCTAAAAGGTATGTGAGCTGGTTACTCTGCTGCGCTTAAAATTTCTTTTTTGGTTTGCTACAATGCCTTTTCTGAAACGTTGTCTCCCTCTGCTGGAACACTGACTTCTTTCATTTAATGCCTGCAGACTATAAAAGAGAAACCAACCCAAAAAGTTTGGTTGATTAGTCTGTGGCATTCTTTTAAACTGTTGCTTATGGCGGTCTCTGTGAGCTTCTCAGTGACATTCAGCCATCCAGGTATCCCGCCTGCAGTAGACGGAATGTGGCAATGGAACACTGGCTGCGCGTGTCATAATAGGCTCTGAGCCTTTATATACCTGCGCACAGCAGCAGCCACCTTCAGTCTGCTGCTGGACAGCCAGCAGCAGCAGCAGCAGGAGAGGTAATTAATCAGCAACCCTCCTGCTAAGGGTAGACAGCTGCTCGTTCCACCCCCCCCCCGCCTTAATTGGTTCTCCTCCCTTCCAACGGTGTTGAGGCGGGTGGGAACAGCCGGGGGTTGAGGGTACTGTGCTAAAAGAGGTGGAGTTATGCAGATCTAAAACGCGTGGATTGCAGCAGCAGCAAGCCGAAAAGTGCAGGCATGTGAGGGATCTAGAGGTTGACAGCATGTCTTCTTAACGGGAGTCCAGGTGGCCATCTCCACAAATGGACTTTTCAGAATCGTTGGGTGGCACCGTAGTCGGAAACCAATTCTGGTTATCGCTTCTCGGCCTTTTGGCTAAGATCAAGTGTAGTATCTGTTCTTATCAGTTTAATATCTGATACGTCCCCTATCTGGGGACCATATATTAAATGGATTTTTAGAACAGGGAGATGGAAAAAGAGCTTGCTCTGTCCACTCCACGCATTGACCTGGTATTGCAGTATCTCCAGGACCGGTGCACCCCTTCTTTAATGCAGTTTCTAAAATAAGAAAGAATTGAATTCAATGCTTTTTGTTCATTTTGCTTGTTTGTCGGATTTTGGGATGGACTCTTTGGCTTTGCTTTTCTTCTCCTCATTGGATTTTTCATGTTAAAAGTTGCAGAAGCCAGATGACAAGCTCATTTTGGTTCAACTTCAGCAACTGTGCATTGCATTGCCATGTAATGTAATGTAATGCAATGCTATCTATCTAGCTCTCCCTCTATACTTCCTTTTGGATAAACAGACATATTAGGCAAGCATTTTGGAGCTTTCACCTAAATAACTACAGGTGGTGAGATAAGCTGCACAATATAATTGACCTTTCAGTATATTGTTGCACACACACCGTCTATTTAGCAAATGCCCTTGTTATCAACAGCAGCCTTTTAAACTCACCTGAGCTAACAGGTATGTGAGCTGGTTACTCTGCTGCGCTTAAAATTTCTTTTTTGGTTTGCTACAATGCCTTTTCTGAAACGTTGTCTCCCTCTGCTGGAACACTGACTTCTTTCATTTAATGCCTGCAGACTATAAAAGAGAAACCAACCCAAAAAGTTTGGTTGATTAGTCTGTGGCATTCTTTTAAACTGTTGCTTATGGCGGTCTCTGTGAGCTTCTCAGTGACATTCAGCCATCCAGGTATCCCGCCTGCAGTAGACGGAATGTGGCAATGGAACGCTGGCTGCGCGTGTCATAATAGGCTCTGAGCCTTTATATACCTGCGCACAGCAGCAGCCACCTTCAGTCTGCTGCTGGACAGCCAGCAGCAGCAGCAGCAGGAGAGGTAATTAATCAGCAACCCTCCTGCTAAGGGTAGACAGCTGCTCGTTCCACCCCCCCCCCGCCTTAATTGGTTCTCCTCCCTTCCAACGGTGTTGAGGCGGGTGGGAACAGCCGGGGGTTGAGGGTACTGTGCTAAAAGAGGTGGAGTTATGCAGATCTAAAACGCGTGGATTGCAGCAGCAGCAAGCCGAAAAGTGCAGGCATGTGAGGGATCTAGAGGTTGACAGCATGTCTTCTTAACGGGAGTCCAGGTGGCCATCTCCACAAATGGACTTTTCAGAATCGTTGGGTGGCACCGTAGTCGGAAACCAATTCTGGTTATCGCTTCTCGGCCTTTTGGCTAAGATCAAGTGTAGTATCTGTTCTTATCAGTTTAATATCTGATACGTCCCCTATCTGGGGACCATATATTAAATGGATTTTTAGAACAGGGAGATGGAAAAAGAGCTTGCTCTGTCCACTCCACGCATTGACCTGGTATTGCAGTATCTCCAGGACCGGTGCACCCCTTCTTTAATGCAGTTTCTAAAATCAGAAAGAATTGAATTCAATGCTTTTTGTTCATTTTGCTTGTTTGTCGGATTTTGGGATGGACTCTTTGGCTTTGCTTTTCTTCTCCTCATTGGATTTTTCATGTTAAAAGTTGCAGAAGCCAGATGACAAGCTCATTTTGGTTCAACTTCAGCAACTGTGCATTGCATTGCCATGTAATGTAATGTAATGTAATGCAATGCTATCTATCAAGCTCTCCCTCTATACTTCCTTTTGGATAAACAGACATATTAGGCAAGCATTTTGGAGCTTTCACCTAAATAACTACAGGTGGTGAGATAAGCTGCACAATATAATTGACCTTTCAGTATATTGTTGCACACACACCATCTATTTAGCAAATGCCCTTGTTATCAACAGCAGCCTTTTAAACTCACCTGAGCTAACAGGTATGTGAGCTGGTTACTCTGCTGCGCTTAAAATTTCTTTTTTGGTTTGCTACAATGCCTTTTCTGAAACGTTGTCTCCCTCTGCTGGAACACTGACTTCTTTCATTTAATGCCTGCAGACTATAAAAGAGAAACCAACCCAAAAAGTTTGGTTGATTAGTCTGTGGCATTCTTTTAAACTGTTGCTTATGGCGGTCTCTGTGAGCTTCTCAGTGACATTCAGCCATCCAGGTATCCCGCCTGCAGTAGACGGAATGTGGCAATGGAACGCTGGCTGCGCGTGTCATAATAGGCTCTGAGCCTTTATATACCTGCGCACAGCAGCAGCCACCTTCAGTCTGCTGCTGGACAGCCAGCAGCAGCAGCAGCAGGAGAGGTAATTAATCAGCAACCCTCCTGCTAAGGGTAGACAGCTGCTCGTTCCACCCCCCACCCGCCTTAATTGGTTCTCCTCCCTTCCAACGGTGTTGAGGCGGGTGGGAACAGCCGGGGGTTGAGGGTACTGTGCTAAAAGAGGTGGAGTTATGCAGATCTAAAACGCGTGGATTGCAGCAGCAGCAAGCCGAAAAGTGCAGGCATGTGAGGGATCTAGAGGTTGACAGCATGTCTTCTTAACGGGAGTCCAGGTGGCCATCTCCACAAATGGAGTTTTCAGAATCCTTGGGTGGCACCGTAGTCGGAAACCAATTCTGGTTATCGCTTCTCGGCCTTTTGGCTAAGATCAAGTGTAGTATCTGTTCTTATCAGTTTAATATCTGATACGTCCCCTATCTGGGGACCATATATTAAATGGATTTTTAGAACAGGGAGATGGAAAAAGAGCTTGCTCTGTCCACTCCACGCATTGACCTGGTATTGCAGTATCTCCAGGACCGGTGCACCCCTTCTTTAATGCAGTTTCTAAAATCAGAAAGAATTGAATTCAATGCTTTTTGTTCATTTTGCTTGTTTGTCGGATTTTGGGATGGACTCTTTGGCTTTGCTTTTCTTCTCCTCATTGGATTTTTCATGTTAAAAGTTGCAGAAGCCAGATGACAAGCTCATTTTGGTTCAACTTCAGCAACTGTGCATTGCATTGCCATGTAATGTAATGTTATGCAATGCTATCTATCTAGCTCTCCCTCTATACTTCCTTTTGGATAAACAGACATATTAGGCAAGCATTTTGGAGCTTTCACCTAAATAACTATAGGTGGTGAGATAAGCTGCACAATATAATTGACCTTTCAGTATATTGTTGCACACACACCATCTATTTAGCAAATGCCCTTGTTATCAACAGCAGCCTTTTAAACTCACCTGAGCTAACAGGTATGTGAGCTGGTTACTCTGCTGCGCTTAAAATTTCTTTTTTGGTTTGCTACAATGCCTTTTCTGAAACGTTGTCTCCCTCTGCTGGAACACTGACTTCTTTCATTTAATGCCTGCAGACTATAAAAGAGAAACCAACCCAAAAAGTTTGGTTGATTAGTCTGTGGCATTCTTTTAAACTGTTGCTTATGGCGGTCTCTGTGAGCTTCTCAGTGACATTCAGCCATCCAGGTATCCCGCCTGCAGTAGACGGAATGTGGCAATGGAACGCTGGCTGCGCGTGTCATAATAGGCTCTGAGCCTTTATATACCTGCGCACAGCAGCAGCCACCTTCAGTCTGCTGCTGGACAGCCAGCAGCAGCAGCAGCAGGAGAGGTAATTAATCAGCAACCCTCCTGCTAAGGGTAGACAGCTGCTCGTTCCACCCCCCCCCCGCCTTAATTGGTTCTCCTCCCTTCCAACGGTGTTGAGGCGGGTGGGAACAGCCGGGGGTTGAGGGTACTGTGCTAAAAGAGGTGGAGTTATGCAGATCTAAAACGCGTGGATTGCAGCAGCAGCAAGCCGAAAAGTGCAGGCATGTGAGGGATCTAGAGGTTGACAGCATGTCTTCTTAACGGGAGTCCAGGTGGCCATCTCCACAAATGGACTTTTCAGAATCCTTGGGTGGCACCGTAGTCGGAAACCAATTCTGGTTATCGCTTCTCGGCCTTTTGGCTAAGATCAAGTGTAGTATCTGTTCTTATCAGTTTAATATCTGATACGTCCCCTATCTGGGGACCATATATTAAATGGATTTTTAGAACAGGTAGATGGAAAAAGAGCTTGCTCTGTCCACTCCACGCATTGACCTGGTATTGCAGTATCTCCAGGACCGGTGCACCCCTTCTTTAATGCAGTTTCTAAAATCAGAAAGAATTGAATTCAATGCTTTTTGTTCATTTTGCTTGTTTGTCGGATTTTGGGATGGACTCTTTGGCTTTGCTTTTCTTCTCCTCATTGGATTTTTCATGTTAAAAGTTGCAGAAGCCAGATGACAAGCTCATTTTGGTTCAACTTCAGCAACTGTGCATTGCATTGCCATGTAATGTAATGTAATGCAATGCTATCTATCTAGCTCTCCCTCTATACTTCCTTTTGGATAAACAGACATATTAGGCAAGCATTTTGGAGCTTTCACCTAAATAACTACAGGTGGTGAGATAAGCTGCACAATATAATTGACCTTTCAGTATATTGTTGCACACACACCATCTATTTAGCAAATGCCCTTGTTATCAACAGCAGCCTTTTAAACTCACCTGAGCTAACAGGTATGTGAGCTGGTTACTCTGCTGCGCTTAAAATTTCTTTTTTGGTTTGCTACAATGCCTTTTCTGAAACGTTGTCTCCCTCTGCTGGAACACTGACTTCTTTCATTTAATGCCTGCAGACTATAAAAGAGAAACCAACCCAAAAAGTTTGGTTGATTAGTCTGTGGCATTCTTTTAAACTGTTGCTTATGGCGGTCTCTGTGAGCTTCTCAGTGACATTCAGCCATCCAGGTATCCCGCCTGCAGTAGACGGAATGTGGCAATGGAACGCTGGCTGCGCGTGTCATAATAGGCTCTGAGCCTTTATATACCTGCGCACAGCAGCAGCCACCTTCAGTCTGCTGCTGGACAGCCAGCAGCAGCAGCAGCAGGAGAGGTAATTAATCAGCAACCCTCCTGCTAAGGGTAGACAGCTGCTCGTTCCACCCCCCCCCCCCCCCGCCTTAATTGGTTCTCCTCCCTTCCAACGGTGTTGAGGCGGGTGGGAACAGCCGGGGGTTGAGGGTACTGTGCTAAAAGAGGTGGAGTTATGCAGATCTAAAACGCGTGGATTGCAGCAGCAGCAAGCCGAAAAGTGCAGGCATGTGAGGGATCTAGAGGTTGACAGCATGTCTTCTTAACGGGAGTCCAGGTGGCCATCTCCACAAATGGACTTTTCAGAATCCTTGGGTGGCACCGTAGTCGGAAACCAATTCTGGTTATCGCTTCTCGGCCTTTTGGCTAAGATCAAGTGTAGTATCTGTTCTTATCAGTTTAATATCTGATACGTCCCCTATCTGGGGACCATATATTAAATGGATTTTTAGAACAGGGAGATGGAAAAAGAGCTTGCTCTGTCCACTCCACGCATTGACCTGGTATTGCAGTATCTCCAGGACCGGTGCACCCCTTCTTTAATGCAGTTTCTAAAATCAGAAAGAATTGAATTCAATGCTTTTTGTTCATTTTGCTTGTTTGTCGGATTTTGGGATGGACTCTTTGGCTTTGCTTTTCTTCTCCTCATTGGATTTTTCATGTTAAAAGTTGCAGAAGCCAGATGACAAGCTCATTTTGGTTCAACTTCAGCAACTGTGCATTGCATTGCCATGTAATGTAATGTAATGCAATGCTATCTATCTAGCTCTCCCTCTATACTTCCTTTTGGATAAACAGACATATTAGGCAAGCATTTTGGAGCTTTCACCTAAATAACTACAGGTGGTGAGATAAGCTGCACAATATAATTGACCTTTCAGTATATTGTTGCACACACACCATCTATTTAGCAAATGCCCTTGTTATCAACAGCAGCCTTTTAAACTCACCTGAGCTAACAGGTATGTGAGCTGGTTACTCTGCTGCGCTTAAAATTTCTTTTTTGGTTTGCTACAATGCTTTTTCTGAAACGTTGTCTCCCTCTGCTGGAACACTGACTTCTTTCATTTAATGCCTGCAGACTATAAAAGAGAAACCAACCCAAAAAGTTTGGTTGATTAGTCTGTGGCATTCTTTTAAACTGTTGCTTATGGCGGTCTCTGTGAGCTTCTCAGTGACATTCAGCCATCCAGGTATCCCGCCTGCAGTAGACGGAATGTGGCAATGGAACGCTGGCTGCGCGTGTCATAATAGGCTCTGAGCCTTTATATACCTGCGCACAGCAGCAGCCACCTTCAGTCTGCTGCTGGACAGCCAGCAGCAGCAGCAGCAGGAGAGGTAATTAATCAGCAACCCTCCTGCTAAGGGTAGACAGCTGCTCGTTCCACCCCCCCCCCGCCTTAATTGGTTCTCCTCCCTTCCAACGGTGTTGAGGCGGGTGGGAACAGCCGGGGGTTGAGGGTACTGTGCTAAAAGAGGTGGAGTTATGCAGATCTAAAACGCGTGGATTGCAGCAGCAGCAAGCCGAAAAGTGCAGGCATGTGAGGGATCTAGAGGTTGACAGCATGTCTTCTTAACGGGAGTCCAGGTGGCCATCTCCACAAATGGACTTTTCAGAATCCTTGGGTGGCACCGTAGTCGGAAACCAATTCTGGTTATCGCTTCTCGGCCTTTTGGCTAAGATCAAGTGTAGTATCTGTTCTTATCAGTTTAATATCTGATACGTCCCCTATCTGGGGACCATATATTAAATGGATTTTTAGAACAGGGAGATGGAAAAAGAGCTTGCTCTGTCCACTCCACGCATTGACCTGGTATTGCAGTATCTCCAGGACCGGTGCACCCCTTCTTTAATGCAGTTTCTAAAATCAGAAAGAATTGAATTCAATGCTTTTTGTTCATTTTGCTTGTTTGTCGGATTTTGGGATGGACTCTTTGGCTTTGCTTTTCTTCTCCTCATTGGATTTTTCATGTTAAAAGTTGCAGAAGCCAGATGACAAGCTCATTTTGGTTCAACTTCAGCAACTGTGCATTGCATTGCCATGTAATGTAATGTAATGCAATGCTATCTATCTAGCTCTCCCTCTATACTTCCTTTTGGATAAACAGACATATTAGGCAAGCATTTTGGAGCTTTCACCTAAATAACTACAGGTGGTGAGATAAGCTGCACAATATAATTGACCTTTCAGTATATTGTTGCACACACACCATCTATTTAGCAAATGCCCTTGTTATCAACAGCAGCCTTTTAAACTCACCTGAGCTAACAGGTATGTGAGCTGGTTACTCTGCTGCGCTTAAAATTTCTTTTTTGGTTTGCTACAATGCCTTTTCTGAAACGTTGTCTCCCTCTGCTGGAACACTGACTTCTTTCATTTAATGCCTGCAGACTATAAAAGAGAAACCAACCCAAAAAGTTTGGTTGATTAGTCTGTGGCATTCTTTTAAACTGTTGCTTATGGCGGTCTCTGTGAGCTTCTCAGTGACATTCAGCCATCCAGGTATCCCGCCTGCAGTAGACGGAATGTGGCAATGGAACGCTGGCTGCGCGTGTCATAATAGGCTCTGAGCCTTTATATACCTGCGCTCAGCAGCAGCCACCTTCAGTCTGCTGCTGGACAGCCAGCAGCAGCAGCAGCAGGAGAGGTAATTAATCAGCAACCCTCCTGCTAAGGGTAGACAGCTGCTCGTTCCACCCCCCCCCCCCCCCGCCTTAATTGGTTCTCCTCCCTTCCAACGGTGTTGAGGCGGGTGGGAACAGCCGGGGGTTGAGGGTACTGTGCTAAAAGAGGTGGAGTTATGCAGATCTAAAACGCGTGGATTGCAGCAGCAGCAAGCCGAAAAGTGCAGGCATGTGAGGGATCTAGAGGTTGACAGCATGTCTTCTTAACGGGAGTCCAGGTGGCCATCTCCACAAATGGACTTTTCAGAATCCTTGGGTGGCACCGTAGTCGGAAACCAATTCTGGTTATCGCTTCTCGGCCTTTTGGCTAATCAAGTGTAGTATCTGTTCTTATCAGTTTAATATCTGATACGTCCCCTATCTGGGGACCATATATTAAATGGATTTTTAGAACAGG
The DNA here is from genome assembly GCF_046119375.1 of Phyllobates terribilis. Taxonomy (NCBI): domain Eukaryota; kingdom Metazoa; phylum Chordata; class Amphibia; order Anura; family Dendrobatidae; genus Phyllobates; species Phyllobates terribilis. The sequence continues at coordinate 6,253,922 of NW_027362800.1, read as the reverse complement.
GAGATGGAAAAAGAGCTTGCTCTGTCCACTCCACGCATTGACCTGGTATTGCAGTATCTCCAGGACCGGTGCACCCCTTCTTTAATGCAGTTTCTAAAATCAGAAAGAATTGAATTCAATGCTTTTTGTTCATTTTGCTTGTTTGTCGGATTTTGGGATGGACTCTTTGGCTTTGCTTTTCTTCTCCTCATTGGATTTTTCATGTTAAAAGTTGCAGAAGCCAGATGACAAGCTCATTTTGGTTCAACTTCAGCAACTGTGCATTGCATTGCCATGTAATGTAATGTAATGCAATGCTATCTATCTAGCTCTCCCTCTATACTTCCCTTTGGATAAACAGACATATTAGGCAAGCATTTTGGAGCTTTCACCTAAATAACTACAGGTGGTGAGATAAGCTGCACAATATAATTGACCTTTCAGTATATTGTTGCACACACACCATCTATTTAGCAAATGCCCTTGTTATCAACAGCAGCCTTTTAAACTCACCTGAGCTAACAGGTATGTGAGCTGGTTACTCTGCTGCGCTTAAAATTTCTTTTTTGGTTTGCTACAATGCCTTTTCTGAAACGTTGTCTCCCTCTGCTGGAACACTGACTTCTTTCATTTAATGCCTGCAGACTATAAAAGAGAAACCAACCCAAAAAGTTTGGTTGATTAGTCTGTGGCATTCTTTTAAACTGTTGCTTATGGCGGTCTCTGTGAGCTTCTCAGTGACATTCAGCCATCCAGGTATCCCGCCTGCAGTAGACGGAATGTGGCAATGGAACGCTGGCTGCGCGTGTCATAATAGGCTCTGAGCCTTTATATACCTGCGCACAGCAGCAGCCACCTTCAGTCTGCTGCTGGACAGCCAGCAGCAGCAGCAGCAGGAGAGGTAATTAATCAGCAACCCTCCTGCTAAGGGTAGACAGCTGCTCGTTCCACCCCCCCCCCCCCCCGCCTTAATTGGTTCTCCTCCCTTCCAACGGTGTTGAGGCGGGTGGGAACAGCCGGGGGTTGAGGGTACTGTGCTAAAAGAGGTGGAGTTATGCAGATCTAAAACGCGTGGATTGCAGCAGCAGCAAGCCGAAAAGTGCAGGCATGTGAGGGATCTAGAGGTTGACAGCATGTCTTCTTAACGGGAGTCCAGGTGGCCATCTCCACAAATGGACTTTTCAGAATCCTTGGGTGGCACCGTAGTCGGAAACCAATTCTGGTTATCGCTTCTCGGCCTTTTGGCTAAGATCAAGTGTAGTATCTGTTCTTATCAGTTTAATATCTGATACGTCCCCTATCTGGGGACCATATATTAAATGGATTTTTAGAACAGGGAGATGGAAAAAGAGCTTGCTCTGTCCACTCCACGCATTGACCTGGTATTGCAGTATCTCCAGGACCGGTGCACCCCTTCTTTAATGCAGTTTCTAAAATCAGAAAGAATTGAATTCAATGCTTTTTGTTCATTTTGCTTGTTTGTCGGATTTTGGGATGGACTCTTTGGCTTTGCTTTTCTTCTCCTCATTGGATTTTTCATGTTAAAAGTTGCAGAAGCCAGATGACAAGCTCATTTTGGTTCAACTTCAGCAACTGTGCATTGCATTGCCATGTAATGTAATGTAATGCAATGCTATCTATCTAGCTCTCCCTCTATACTTCCTTTTGGATAAACAGACATATTAGGCAAGCATTTTGGAGCTTTCACCTAAATAACTACAGGTGGTGAGATAAGCTGCACAATATAATTGACCTTTCAGTATATTGTTGCACACACACCATCTATTTAGCAAATGCCCTTGTTATCAACAGCAGCCTTTTAAACTCACCTGAGCTAACAGGTATGTGAGCTGGTTACTCTGCTGCGCTTAAAATTTCTTTTTTGGTTTGCTACAATGCCTTTTCTGAAACGTTGTCTCCCTCTGCTGGAACACTGACTTCTTTCATTTAATGCCTGCAGACTATAAAAGAGAAACCAACCCAAAAAGTTTGGTTGATTAGTCTGTGGCATTCTTTTAAACTGTTGCTTATGGCGGTCTCTGTGAACTTCTCAGTGACATTCAGCCATCCAGGTATCCCGCCTGCAGTAGACGGAATGTGGCAATGGAACGCTGGCTGCGCGTGTCATAATAGGCTCTGAGCCTTTATATACCTGCGCACAGCAGCAGCCACCTTCAGTCTGCTGCTGGACAGCCAGCAGCAGCAGCAGCAGGAGAGGTAATTAATCAGCAACCCTCCTGCTAAGGGTAGACAGCTGCTCGTTCCACCCCCCCCCCGCCTTAATTGGTTCTCCTCCCTTCCAACGGTGTTGAGGCGGGTGGGAACAGCCGGGGGTACTGTGCTAAAAGAGGTGGAGTTATGCAGATCTAAAACGCGTGGATTGCAGCAGCAGCAAGCCGAAAAGTGCAGGCATGTGAGGGATCTAGAGGTTGACAGCATGTCTTCTTAACGGGAGTCCAGGTGGCCATCTCCACAAATGGACTTTTCAGAATCCTTGGGTGGCACCGTAGTCGGAAACCAATTCTGGTTATCGCTTCTCGGCCTTTTGGCTAAGATCAAGTGTAGTATCTGTTCTTATCAGTTTAATATCTGATACGTCCCCTATCTGGGGACCATATATTAAATGGATTTTTAGAACAGGGAGATGGAAAAAGAGCTTGCTCTGTCCACTCCACGCATTGACCTGGTATTGCAGTATCTCCAGGACCGGTGCACCCCTTCTTTAATGCAGTTTCTAAAATCAGAAAGAATTGAATTCAATGCTTTTTGTTCATTTTGCTTGTTTGTCGGATTTTGGGATGGACTCTTTGGCTTTGCTTTTCTTCTCCTCATTGGATTTTTCATGTTAAAAGTTGCAGAAGCCAGATGACAAGCTCATTTTGGTTCAACTTCAGCAACTGTGCATTGCATTGCCATGTAATGTAATGTAATGCAATGCTATCTATCTAGCTCTCCCTCTATACTTCCTTTTGGATAAACAGACATATTAGGCATGCATTTTGGAGCTTTCACCTAAATAACTACAGGTGGTGAGATAAGCTGCACAATATAATTGACCTTTCAGTATATTGTTGCACACACACCATCTATTTAGCAAATGCCCTTGTTATCAACAGCAGCCTTTTAAACTCACCTGAGCTAACAGGTATGTGAGCTGGTTACTCTGCTGCGCTTAAAATTTCTTTTTTGGTTTGCTACAATGCCTTTTCTGAAACGTTGTCTCCCTCTGCTGGAACACTGACTTCTTTCATTTAATGCCTGCAGACTATAAAAGAGAAACCAACCCAAAAAGTTTGGTTGATTAGTCTGTGGCATTCTTTTAAACTGTTGCTTATGGCGGTCTCTGTGAACTTCTCAGTGACATTCAGCCATCCAGGTATCCCGCCTGCAGTAGACGGAATGTGGCAATGGAACGCTGGCTGCGCGTGTCATAATAGGCTCTGAGCCTTTATATACCTGCGCACAGCAGCAGCCACCTTCAGTCTGCTGCTGGACAGCCAGCAGCAGCAGCAGCAGGAGAGGTAATTAATCAGCAACCCTCCTGCTAAGGGTAGACAGCTGCTCGTTCCACCCCCCCCCCCCCGCCTTAATTGGTTCTCCTCCCTTCCAACGGTGTTGAGGCGGGTGGGAACAGCCGGGGGTTGAGGGTACTGTGCTAAAAGAGGTGGAGTTATGCAGATCTAAAATGCGTGGATTGCAGCAGCAGCAAGCCGAAAAGTGCAGGCATGTGAGGGATCTAGAGGTTGACAGCATGTCTTCTTAACGGGAGTCCAGGTGGCCATCTCCACAAATGGACTTTTCAGAATCCTTGGGTGGCACCGTAGTCGGAAACCAATTCTGGTTATCGCTTCTCGGCCTTTTGGCTAAGATCAAGTGTAGTATCTGTTCTTATCAGTTTAATATCTGATACGTCCCCTATCTGGGGACCATATATTAAATGGATTTTTAGAACAGGGAGATGGAAAAAGAGCTTGCTCTGTCCACTCCACGCATTGACCTGGTATTGCAGTATCTCCAGGACCGGTGCACCCCTTCTTTAATGCAGTTTCTAAAATCAGAAAGAATTGAATTCAATGCTTTTTGTTCATGTTGCTTGTTTGTCGGATTTTGGGATGGACTCTTTGGCTTTGCTTTTCTTCTCCTCATTGGATTTTTCATGTTAAAAGTTGCAGAAGCCAGATGACAAGCTCATTTTGGTTCAACTTCAGCAACTGTGCATTGCATTGCCATGTAATGTAATGTAATGCAATGCTATCTATCTAGCTCTCCCTCTATACTTCCTTTTGGATAAACAGACATATTAGGCAAGCATTTTGGAGCTTTCACCTAAATAACTACAGGTGGTGAGATAAGCTGCACAATATAATTGACCTTTCAGTATATTGTTGCACACACACCATCTATTTAGCAAATGCCCTTGTTATCAACAGCAGCCTTTTAAACTCACCTGAGCTAACAGGTATGTGAGCTGGTTACTCTGCTGCGCTTAAAATTTCTTTTTTGGTTTGCTACAATGCCTTTTCTGAAACGTTGTCTCCCTCTGCTGGAACACTGACTTCTTTCATTTAATGCCTGCAGACTATAAAAGAGAAACCAACCCAAAAAGTTTGGTTGATTAGTCTGTGGCATTCTTTTAAACTGTTGCTTATGGCGGTCTCTGTGAGCTTCTCAGTGACATTCAGCCATCCAGGTATCCCGCCTGCAGTAGACGGAATGTGGCAATGGAACGCTGGCTGCGCGTGTCATAATAGGCTCTGAGCCTTTATATACCTGCGCACAGCAGCAGCCACCTTCAGTCTGCTGCTGGACAGCCAGCAGCAGCAGCAGCAGGAGAGGTAATTAATCAGCAACCCTCCTGCTAAGGGTAGACAGCTGCTCGTTCCACCCCCCCCCCCGCCTTAATTGGTTCTCCTCCCTTCCAACGGTGTTGAGGCGGGTGGGAACAGCCGGGGGTTGAGGGTACTGTGCTAAAAGAGGTGGAGTTATGCAGATCTAAAACGCGTGGATTGCAGCAGCAGCAAGCCGAAAAGTGCAGGCATGTGAGGGATCTAGAGGTTGACAGCATGTCTTCTTAACGGGAGTCCAGGTGGCCATCTCCACAAATGGACTTTTCAGAATCCTTGGGTGGCACCGTAGTCGGAAACCAATTCTGGTTATCGCTTCTCGGCCTTTTGGCTAAGATCAAGTGTAGTATCTGTTCTTATCAGTTTAATATCTGATACGTCCCCTATCTGGGGACCATATATTAAATGGATTTTTAGAACAGGGAGATGGAAAAAGAGCTTGCTCTGTCCACTCCACGCATTGACCTGGTATTGCAGTATCTCCAGGACCGGTGCACCCCTTCTTTAATGCAGTTTCTAAAATCAGAAAGAATTGAATTCAATGCTTTTTGTTCATTTTGCTTGTTTGTCGGATTTTGGGATGGACTCTTTGGCTTTGCTTTTCTTCTCCTCATTGGATTTTTCATGTTAAAAGTTGCAGAAGCCAGATGACAAGCTCATTTTGGTTCAACTTCAGCAACTGTGCATTGCATTGCCATGTAATGTAATGTAATGCAATGCTATCTATCTAGCTCTCCCTCTATACTTCCTTTTGGATAAACAGACATATTAGGCATGCATTTTGGAGCTTTCACCTAAATAACTACAGGTGGTGAGATAAGCTGCACAATATAATTGACCTTTCAGTATATTGTTGCACACACACCATCTATTTAGCAAATGCCCTTGTTATCAACAGCAGCCTTTTAAACTCACCTGAGCTAACAGGTATGTGAGCTGGTTACTCTGCTGCGCTTAAAATTTCTTTTTTGGTTTGCTACAATGCCTTTTCTGAAACGTTGTCTCCCTCTGCTGGAACACTGACTTCTTTCATTTAATGCCTGCAGACTATAAAAGAGAAACCAACCCAAAAAGTTTGGTTGATTAGTCTGTGGCATTCTTTTAAACTGTTGCTTATGGCGGTCTCTGTGAGCTTCTCAGTGACATTCAGCCATCCAGGTATCCCGCCTGCAGTAGACGGAATGTGGCAATGGAACGCTGGCTGCGCGTGTCATAATAGGCTCTGAGCCTTTATATACCTGCGCACAGCAGCAGCCACCTTCAGTCTGCTGCTGGACAGCCAGCAGCAGCAGCAGCAGGAGAGGTAATTAATCAGCAACCCTCCTGCTAAGGGTAGACAGCTGCTCGTTCCACCCCCCCCCCCGCCTTAATTGGTTCTCCTCCCTTCCAACGGTGTTGAGGCGGGTGGGAACAGCCGGGGGTTGAGGGTACTGTGCTAAAAGAGGTGGAGTTATGCAGATCTAAAACGCGTGGATTGCAGCAGCAGCAAGCCGAAAAGTGCAGGCATGTGAGGGATCTAGAGGTTGACAGCATGTCTTCTTAACGGGAGTCCAGGTGGCCATCTCCACAAATGGACTTTTCAGAATCCTTGGGTGGCACCGTAGTCGGAAACCAATTCTGGTTATCGCTTCTCGGCCTTTTGGCTAAGATCAAGTGTAGTATCTGTTCTTATCAGTTTAATATCTGATACGTCCCCTATCTGGGGACCATATATTAAATGGATTTTTAGAACAGGGAGATGGAAAAAGAGCTTGCTCTGTCCACTCCACGCATTGACCTGGTATTGCAGTATCTCCAGGACCGGTGCACCCCTTCTTTAATGCAGTTTCTAAAATCAGAAAGAATTGAATTCAATGCTTTTTGTTCATTTTGCTTGTTTGTCGGATTTTGGGATGGACTCTTTGGCTTTGCTTTTCTTCTCCTCATTGGATTTTTCATGTTAAAAGTTGCAGAAGCCAGATGACAAGCTCATTTTGGTTCAACTTCAGCAACTGTGCATTGCATTGCCATGTAATGTAATGTAATGCAATGCTATCTATCTAGCTCTCCCTCTATACTTCCTTTTGGATAAACAGACATATTAGGCAAGCATTTTGGAGCTTTCACCTAAATAACTACAGGTGGTGAGATAAGCTGCACAATATAATTGACCTTTCAGTATATTGTTGCACACACACCATCTATTTAGCAAATGCCCTTGTTATCAACAGCAGCCTTTTAAACTCACCTGAGCTAACAGGTATGTGAGCTGGTTACTCTGCTGCGCTTAAAATTTCTTTTTTGGTTTGCTACAATGCCTTTTCTGAAACGTTGTCTCCCTCTGCTGGAACACTGACTTCTTTCATTTAATGCCTGCAGACTATAAAAGAGAAACCAACCCAAAAAGTTTGGTTGATTAGTCTGTGGCATTCTTTTAAACTGTTGCTTATGGCGGTCTCTGTGAGCTTCTCAGTGACATTCAGCCATCCAGGTATCCCGCCTGCAGTAGACGGAATGTGGCAATGGAACGCTGGCTGCGCGTGTCATAATAGGCTCTGAGCCTTTATATACCTGCGCACAGCAGCAGCCACCTTCAGTCTGCTGCTGGACAGCCAGCAGCAGCAGCAGCAGGAGAGGTAATTAATCAGCAACCCTCCTGCTAAGGGTAGACAGCTGCTCGTTCCACCCCCCCCCCCGCCTTAATTGGTTCTCCTCCCTTCCAACGGTGTTGAGGCGGGTGGGAACAGCCGGGGGTTGAGGGTACTGTGCTAAAAGAGGTGGAGTTATGCAGATCTAAAACGCGTGGATTGCAGCAGCAGCAAGCCGAAAAGTGCAGGCATGTGAGGGATCTAGAGGTTGACAGCATGTCTTCTTAACGGGAGTCCAGGTGGCCATCTCCACAAATGGACTTTTCAGAATCCTTGGGTGGCACCGTAGTCGGAAACCAATTCTGGTTATCGCTTCTCGGCCTTTTGGCTAAGATCAAGTGTAGTATCTGTTCTTATCAGTTTAATATCTGATACGTCCCCTATCTGGGGACCATATATTAAATGGATTTTTAGAACAGGGAGATGGAAAAAGAGCTTGCTCTGTCCACTCCACGCATTGACCTGGTATTGCAGTATCTCCAGGACCGGTGCACCCCTTCTTTAATGCAGTTTCTAAAATCAGAAAGAATTGAATTCAATGCTTTTTGTTCATTTTGCTTGTTTGTCGGATTTTGGGATGGACTCTTTGGCTTTGCTTTTCTTCTCCTCATTGGATTTTTCATGTTAAAAGTTGCAGAAGCCAGATGACAAGCTCATTTTGGTTCAACTTCAGCAACTGTGCATTGCATTGCCATGTAATGTAATGTAATGCAATGCTATCTATCTAGCTCTCCCTCTATACTTCCTTTTGGATAAACAGACATATTAGGCAAGCATTTTGGAGCTTTCACCTAAATAACTACAGGTGGTGAGATAAGCTGCACAATATAATTGACCTTTCAGTATATTGTTGCACACACACCATCTATTTAGCAAATGCCCTTGTTATCAACAGCAGCCTTTTAAACTCACCTGAGCTAACAGGTATGTGAGCTGGTTACTCTGCTGCGCTTAAAATTTCTTTTTTGGTTTGCTACAATGCCTTTTCTGAAACGTTGTCTCCCTCTGCTGGAACACTGACTTCTTTCATTTAATGCCTGCAGACTATAAAAGAGAAACCAACCCAAAAAGTTTGGTTGATTAGTCTGTGGCATTCTTTTAAACTGTTGCTTATGGCGGTCTCTGTGAGCTTCTCAGTGACATTCAGCCATCCAGGTATCCCGCCTGCAGTAGACGGAATGTGGCAATGGAACGCTGGCTGCGCGTGTCATAATAGGCTCTGAGCCTTTATATACCTGCGCACAGCAGCAGCCACCTTCAGTCTGCTGCTGGACAGCCAGCAGCAGCAGCAGCAGGAGAGGTATTTAATCAGCAACCCTCCTGCTAAGGGTAGACAGCTGCTCGTTCCACCCCCCCGCCTTAATTGGTTCTCCTCCCTTCCAACGGTGTTGAGGCGGGTGGGAACAGCCGGGGGTTGAGGGTACTGTGCTAAAAGAGGTGGAGTTATGCAGATCTAAAACGCGTGGATTGCAGCAGCAGCAAGCCGAAAAGTGCAGGCATGTGAGGGATCTAGAGGTTGACAGCATGTCTTCTTAACGGGAGTCCAGGTGGCCATCTCCACAAATGGACTTTTCAGAATCCTTGGGTGGCACCGTAGTCGGAAACCAATTCTGGTTATCGCTTCTCGGCCTTTTGGCTAAGATCAAGTGTAGTATCTGTTCTTATCAGTTTAATATCTGATACGTCCCCTATCTGGGGACCATATATTAAATGGATTTTTAGAACAGGGAGATGGAAAAAGAGCTTGCTCTGTCCACTCCACGCATTGACCTGGTATTGCAGTATCTCCAGGACCGGTGCACCCCTTCTTTAATGCAGTTTCTAAAATCAGAAAGAATTGAATTCAATGCTTTTTGTTCATTTTGCTTGTTTGTCGGATTTTGGGATGGACTCTTTGGCTTTGCTTTTCTTCTCCTCATTGGATTTTTCATGTTAAAAGTTGCAGAAGCCAGATGACAAGCTCATTTTGGTTCAACTTCAGCAACTGTGCATTGCATTGCCATGTAATGTAATGTAATGCAATGCTATCTATCTAGCTCTCCCTCTATACTTCCTTTTGGATAAACAGACATATTAGGCAAGCATTTTGGAGCTTTCACCTAAATAACTACAGGTGGTGAGATAAGCTGCACAATATAATTGACCTTTCAGTATATTGTTGCACACACACCATCTATTTAGCAAATGCCCTTGTTATCAACAGCAGCCTTTTAAACTCACCTGAGCTAACAGGTATGTGAGCTGGTTACTCTGCTGCGCTTAAAATTTCTTTTTTGGTTTGCTACAATGCCTTTTCTGAAACGTTGTCTCCCTCTGCTGGAACACTGACTTCTTTCATTTAATGCCTGCAGACTATAAAAGAGAAACCAACCCAAAAAGTTTGGTTGATTAGTCTGTGGCATTCTTTTAAACTGTTGCTTATGGCGGTCTCTGTGAGCTTCTCAGTGACATTCAGCCATCCAGGTATCCCACCTGCAGTAGACGGAATGTGGCAATGGAACGCTGGCTGCGCGTGTCATAATAGGCTCTGAGCCTTTATATACCTGCGCACAGCAGCAGCCACCTTCAGTCTGCTGCTGGACAGCCAGCAGCAGCAGCAGCAGGAGAGGTAATTAATCAGCAACCCTCCTGCTAAGGGTAGACAGCTGCTCGTTCCACCCCCCCCCGCCTTAATTGGTTCTCCTCCCTTCCAACAGTGTTGAGGCGGGTGGGAACAGCCGGGGGTTGAGGGTACTGTGCTAAAAGAGGTGGAGTTATGCAGATCTAAAACGCGTGGATTGCAGCAGCAGCAAGCCGAAAAGTGCAGGCATGTGAGGGATCTAGAGGTTGACAGCATGTCTTCTTAACGGGAGTCCAGGTGGCCATCTCCACAAATGGACTTTTCAGAATCCTTGGGTGGCACCGTAGTCGGAAACCAATTCTGGTTATCGCTTCTCGGCCTTTTGGCTAAGATCAAGTGTAGTATCTGTTCTTATCAGTTTAATATCTGATACGTCCCCTATCTGGGGACCATATATTAAATGGATTTTTAGAACAGGGAGATGGAAAAAGAGCTTGCTCTGTCCACTCCACGCATTGACCTGGTATTGCAGTATCTCCAGGACCGGTGCACCCCTTCTTTAATGCAGTTTCTAAAATCAGAAAGAATTGAATTCAATGCTTTTTGTTCATTTTGCTTGTTTGTCGGATTTTGGGATGGACTCTTTGGCTTTGCTTTTCTTCTCCTCATTGGATTTTTCATGTTAAAAGTTGCAGAAGCCAGATGACAAGCTCATTTTGGTTCAACTTCAGCAACTGTGCATTGCATTGCCATGTAATGTAATGTAATGCAATGCTATCTATCTAGCTCTCCCTCTATACTTCCTTTTGGATAAACAGACATATTAGGCAAGCATTTTGGAGCTTTCACCTAAATAACTACAGGTGGTGAGATAAGCTGCACAATATAATTGACCTTTCAGTATATTGTTGCACACACACCATCTATTTAGCAAATGCCCTTGTTATCAACAGCAGCCTTTTAAACTCACCTGAGCTAACAGGTATGTGAGCTGGTTACTCTGCTGCGCTTAAAATTTCTTTTTTGGTTTGCTACAATGCCTTTTCTGAAACGTTGTCTCCCTCTGCTGGAACACTGACTTCTTTCATTTAATGCCTGCAGACTATAAAAGAGAAACCAAACCAAAAAGTTTGGTTGATTAGTCTGTGGCATTCTTTTAAACTGTTGCTTATGGCGGTCTCTGTGAGCTTCTCAGTGACATTCAGCCATCCAGGTATCCCGCCTGCAGTAGACGGAATGTGGCAATGGAACGCTGGCTGCGCGTGTCATAATAGGCTCTGAGCCTTTATATACCTGCGCACAGCAGCAGCCACCTTCAGTCTGCTGCTGGACAGCCAGCAGCAGCAGCAGCAGGAGAGGTAATTAATCAGCAACCCTCCTGCTAAGGGTAGACAGCTGCTCGTTCCACCCCCCCCCCGCCTTAATTGGTTCTCCTCCCTTCCAACGGTGTTGAGGCGGGTGGGAACAGCCGGGGGTTGAGGGTACTGTGCTAAAAGAGGTGGAGTTATGCAGATCTAAAACGCGTGGATTGCAGCAGCAGCAAGCCGAAAAGTGCAGGCATGTGAGGGATCTAGAGGTTGACAGCATGTCTTCTTAACGGGAGTCCAGGTGGCCATCTCCACAAATGGACTTTTCAGAATCCTTGGGTGGCACCGTAGTCGGAAACCAATTCTGGTTATCGCTTCTCGGCCTTTTGGCTAAGATCAAGTGTAGTATCTGTTCTTATCAGTTTAATATCTGATACGTCCCCTATCTGGGGACCATATATTAAATGGATTTTTAGAACAGGGAGATGGAAAAAGAGCTTGCTCTGTCCACTCCACGCATTGACCTGGTATTGCAGTATCTCCAGGACCGGTGCACCCCTTCTTTAATGCAGTTTCTAAAATCAGAAAGAATTGAATTCAATGCTTTTTGTTCATTTTGCTTGTTTGTCGGATTTTGGGATGGACTCTTTGGCTTTGCTTTTCTTCTCCTCATTGGATTTTTCATGTTAAAAGTTGCAGAAGCCAGATGACAAGCTCATTTTGGTTCAACTTCAGCAACTGTGCATTGCATTGCCATGTAATGTAATGTAATGCAATGCTATCTATCTAGCTCTCCCTCTATACTTCCTTTTGGATAAACAGACATATTAGGCAAGCATTTTGGAGCTTTCACCTAAATAACTACAGGTGGTGAGATAAGCTGCACAATATAATTGACCTTTCAGTATATTGTTGCACACACACCATCTATTTAGCAAATGCCCTTGTTATCAACAGCAGCCTTTTAAACTCACCTGAGCTAACAGGTATGTGAGCTGGTTACTCTGCTGCGCTTAAAATTTCTTTTTTGGTTTGCTACAATGCCTTTTCTGAAACGTTGTCTCCCTCTGCTGGAACACTGACTTCTTTCATTTAATGCCTGCAGACTATAAAAGAGAAACCAACCCAAAAAGTTTGGTTGATTAGTCTGTGGCATTCTTTTAAACTGTTGCTTATGGCGGTCTCTGTGAGCTTCTCAGTGACATTCAGCCATCCAGGTATCCCGCCTGCAGTAGACGGAATGTGGCAATGGAACGCTGGCTGCGCGTGTCATAATAGGCTCTGAGCCTTTATATACCTGCGCACAGCAGCAGCCACCTTCAGTCTGCTGCTGGACAGCCAGCAGCAGCAGCAGCAGGAGAGGTAATTAATCAGCAACCCTCCTGCTAAGGGTAGACAGCTGCTCGTTCCACCCCCCCCCCCGCCTTAATTGGTTCTCCTCCCTTCCAACGGTGTTGAGGCGGGTGGGAACAGCCGGGGGTTGAGGGTACTGTGCTAAAAGAGGTGGAGTTATGCAGATCTAAAACGCGTGGATTGCAGCAGCAGCAAGCCGAAAAGTGCAGGCATGTGAGGGATCTAGAGGTTGACAGCATGTCTTCTTAACGGGAGTCCAGGTGGCCATCTCCACAAATGGACTTTTCAGAATCCTTGGGTGGCACCGTAGTCGGAAACCAATTCTGGTTATCGCTTCTCGGCCTTTTGGCTAAGATCAAGTGTAGTATCTGTTCTTATCAGTTTAATATCTGATACGTCCCCTATCTGGGGACCATATATTAAATGGATTTTTAGAACAGGGAGATGGAAAAAGAGCTTGCTCTGTCCACTCCACGCATTGACCTGGTATTGCAGTATCTCCAGGACCGGTGCACCCCTTCTTTAATGCAGTTTCTAAAATCAGAAAGAATTGAATTCAATGCTTTTTGTTCATTTTGCTTGTTTGTCGGATTTTGGGATGGACTCTTTGGCTTTGCTTTTCTTCTCCTCATTGGATTTTTCATGTTAAAAGTTGCAGAAGCCAGATGACAAGCTCATTTTGGTTCAACTTCAGCAACTGTGCATTGCATTGCCATGTAATGTAATGTAATGCAATGCTATCTATCTAGCTCTCCCTCTATACTTCCTTTTGGATAAACAGACATATTAGGCAAGCATTTTGGAGCTTTCACCTAAATAACTACAGGTGGTGAGATAAGCTGCACAATATAATTGACCTTTCAGTATATTGTTGCACACACACCATCTATTTAGCAAATGCCCTTGTTATCAACAGCAGCCTTTTAAACTCACCTGAGCTAACAGGTATGTGAGCTGGTTACTCTGCTGCGCTTAAAATTTCTTTTTTGGTTTGCTACAATGCCTTTTCTGAAACGTTGTCTCCCTCTGCTGGAACACTGACTTCTTTCATTTAATGCCTGCAGACTATAAAAGAGAAACCAACCCAAAAAGTTTGGTTGATTAGTCTGTGGCATTCTTTTAAACTGTTGCTTATGGCGGTCTCTGTGAGCTTCTCAGTGACATTCAGCCATCCAGGTATCCCGCCTGCAGTAGACGGAATGTGGCAATGGAACGCTGGCTGCGCGTGTCATAATAGGCTCTGAGCCTTTATATACCTGCGCACAGCAGCAGCCACCTTCAGTCTGCTGCTGGACAGCCAGCAGCAGCAGCAGCAGGAGAGGTAATTAATCAGCAACCCTCCTGCTAAGGGTAGACAGCTGCTCGTTCCACCCCCCCCCCCCCCCCGCCTTTATTGGTTCTCCTCCCTTCCAACGGTGTTGAGGCGGGTGGGAACAGCCGGGGGTTGAGGGTACTGTGCTAAAAGAGGTGGAGTTATGCAGATCTAAAACGCGTGGATTGCAGCAGCAGCAAGCCGAAAAGTGCAGGCATGTGAGGGATCTAGAGGTTGACAGCATGTCTTCTTAACGGGAGTCCAGGTGGCCATCTCCACAAATGGACTTTTCAGAATCCTTGGGTGGCACCGTAGTCGGAAACCAATTCTGGTTATCGCTTCTCGGCCTTTTGGCTAAGATCAAGTGTAGTATCTGTTCTTATCAGTTTAATATCTGATACGTCCCCTATCTGGGGACCATATATTAAATGGATTTTTAGAACAGGGAGATGGAAAAAGAGCTTGCTCTGTCCACTCCACGCATTGACCTGGTATTGCAGTATCTCCAGGACCGGTGCACCCCTTCTTTAATGCAGTTTCTAAAATCAGAAAGAATTGAATTCAATGCTTTTTGTTCATTTTGCTTGTTTGTCGGATTTTGGGATGGACTCTTTGGCTTTGCTTTTCTTCTCCTCATTGGATTTTTCATGTTAAAAGTTGCAGAAGCCAGATGACAAGCTCATTTTGGTTCAACTTCAGCAACTGTGCATTGCATTGCCATGTAATGTAATGTAATGCAATGCTATCTATCTAGCTCTCCCTCTATACTTCCTTTTGGATAAACAGACATATTAGGCAAGCATTTTGGAGCTTTCACCTAAATAACTACAGGTGGTGAGATAAGCTGCACAATATAATTGACCTTTCAGTATATTGTTGCACACACACCATCTATTTAGCAAATGCCCTTGTTATCAACAGCAGCCTTTTAAACTCACCTGAGCTAACAGGTATGTGAGCTGGTTACTCTGCTGCGCTTAAAATTTCTTTTTTGGTTTGCTACAATGCCTTTTCTGAAACGTTGTCTCCCTCTGCTGGAACACTGACTTCTTTCATTTAATGCCTGCAGACTATAAAAGAGAAACCAACCCAAAAAGTTTGGTTGATTAGTCTGTGGCATTCTTTTAAACTGTTGCTTATGGCGGTCTCTGTGAGCTTCTCAGTGACATTCAGCCATCCAGGTATCCCGCCTGCAGTAGACGGAATGTGGCAATGGAACGCTGGCTGCGCGTGTCATAATAGGCTCTGAGCCTTTATATACCTGCGCACAGCAGCAGCCACCTTCAGTCTGCTGCTGGACAGCCAGCAGCAGCAGAAGCAGGAGAGGTAATTAATCAGCAACCCTCCTGCTAAGGGTAGACAGCTGCTCGTTCCACCCCCCCCCCCCGCCTTAATTGGTTCTCCTCCCTTCCAACGGTGTTGAGGCGGGTGGGAACAGCCGGGGGTTGAGGGTACTGTGCTAAAAGAGGTGGAGTTATGCAGATCTAAAACGCGTGGATTGCAGCAGCAGCAAGCCGAAAAGTGCAGGCATGTGAGGGATCTAGAGGTTGACAGCATGTCTTCTTAACGGGAGTCCAGGTGGCCATCTCCACAAATGGACTTTTCAGAATCCTTGGGTGGCACCGTAGTCGGAAACCAATTCTGGTTATCGCTTCTCGGCCTTTTGGCTAAGATCAAGTGTAGTATCTGTTCTTATCAGTTTAATATCTGATACGTCCCCTATCTGGGGACCATATATTAAATGGATTTTTAGAACAGGGAGATGGAAAAAGAGCTTGCTCTGTCCACTCCACGCATTGACCTGGTATTGCAGTATCTCCAGGACCGGTGCACCCCTTCTTTAATGCAGTTTCTAAAATCAGAAAGAATTGAATTCAATGCTTTTTGTTCATTTTGCTTGTTTGTCGGATTTTGGGATGGACTCTTTGGCTTTGCTTTTCTTCTCCTCATTGGATTTTTCATGTTAAAAGTTGCAGAAGCCAGATGACAAGCTCATTTTGGTTCAACTTCAGCAACTGTGCATTACATTGCCATGTAATGTAATGTAATGCAATGCTATCTATCTAGCTCTCCCTCTATACTTCCTTTTGGATAAACAGACATATTAGGCAAGCATTTTGGAGCTTTCACCTAAATAACTACAGGTGGTGAGATAAGCTGCACAATATAATTGACCTTTCAGTATATTGTTGCACACACACCATCTATTTAGCAAATGCCCTTGTTATCAACAGCAGCCTTTTAAACTCACCTGAGCTAACAGGTATGTGAGCTGGTTACTCTGCTGCGCTTAAAATTTCTTTTTTGGTTTGCTACAATGCCTTTTCTGAAACGTTGTCTCCCTCTGCTGGAACACTGACTTCTTTCATTTAATGCCTGCAGACTATAAAAGAGAAACCAACCCAAAAAGTTTGGTTGATTAGTCTGTGGCATTCTTTTAAACTGTTGCTTATGGCGGTCTCTGTGAGCTTCTCAGTGACATTCAGCCATCCAGGTATCCCGCCTGCAGTAGACGGAATGTGGCAATGGAACGCTGGCTGCGCGTGTCATAATAGGCTCTGAGCCTTTATATACCTGCGCACAGCAGCAGCCACCTTCAGTCTGCTGCTGGACAGCCAGCAGCAGCAGCAGCAGGAGAGGTAATTAATCAGCAACCCTCCTGCTAAGGGTAGACAGCTGCTCGTTCCACCCCCCCCCCCGCCTTAATTGGTTCTCCTCCCTTCCAACGGTGTTGAGGCGGGTGGGAACAGCCGGGGGTTGAGGGTACTGTGCTAAAAGAGGTGGAGTTATGCAGATCTAAAACGCGTGGATTGCAGCAGCAGCAAGCCGAAAAGTGCAGGCATGTGAGGGATCTAGAGGTTGACAGCATGTCTTCTTAACGGGAGTCCAGGTGGCCATCTCCACAAATGGACTTTTCAGAATCCTTGGGTGGCACCGTAGTCGGAAACCAATTCTGGTTATCGCTTCTCGGCCTTTTGGCTAAGATCAAGTGTAGTATCTGTTCTTATCAGTTTAATATCTGATACGTCCCCTATCTGGGGACCATATATTAAATGGATTTTTAGAACAGGGAGATGGAAAAAGAGCTTGCTCTGTCCACTCCACGCATTGACCTGGTATTGCAGTATCTCCAGGACCGGTGCAGCCCTTCTTTAATGCAGTTTCTAAAATCAGAAAGAATTGAATTCAATGCTTTTTGTTCATTTTGCTTGTTTGTCGGATTTTGGGATGGATTCTTTGGCTTTGCTTTTCTTCTCCTCATTGGATTTTTCATGTTAAAAGTTGCAGAAGCCAGATGACAAGCTCATTTTGGTTCAACTTCAGCAACTGTGCATTGCATTGCCATGTAATGTAATATAATGCAATGCTATCTATCTAGCTCTCCCTCTATACTTCCTTTTGGATAAACAGACATATTAGGCAAGCATTTTGGAGCTTTCACCTAAATAACTACAGGTGGTGAGATAAGCTGCACAATATAATTGACCTTTCAGTATATTGTTGCACACACACCATCTATTTAGCAAATGCCCTTGTTATCAACAGCAGCGTTTTAAACTCACCTGAGCTAACAGGTATGTGAGCTGGTTACTCTGCTGCGCTTAAAATTTCTTTTTTGGTTTGCTACAATGCCTTTTCTGAAACGTTGTCTCCCTCTGCTGGAACACTGACTTCTTTCATTTAATGCCTGCAGACTATAAAAGAGAAACCAACCCAAAAAGTTTGGTTGATTAGTCTGTGGCATTCTTTTAAACTGTTGCTTATGGCGGTCTCTGTGAGCTTCTCAGTGACATTCAGCCATCCAGGTATCCCGCCTGCAGTAGACGGAATGTGGCAATGGAACGCTGGCTGCGCGTGTCATAATAGGCTCTGAGCCTTTATATACCTGCGCACAGCAGCAGCCACCTTCAGTCTGCTGCTGGACAGCCAGCAGCAGCAGCAGCAGGAGAGGTAATTAATCAGCAACCCTCCTGCTAAGGGTAGACAGCTGCTCGTTCCACCCCCCCCCCCCCCCGCCTTAATTGGTTCTCCTCCCTTCCAACGGTGTTGAGGCGGGTGGGAACAGCCGGGGGTTGAGGGTACTGTGCTAAAAGAGGTGGAGTTATGCAGATCTAAAACGCGTGGATTGCAGCAGCAGCAAGCCGAAAAGTGCAGGCATGTGAGGGATCTAGAGGTTGACAGCATGTCTTCTTAACGGGAGTCCAGGTGGCCATCTCCACAAATGGACTTTTCAGAATCCTTGGGTGGCACCGTAGTCAGAAACCAATTCTGGTTATCGCTTCTCGGCCTTTTGGCTAAGATCAAGTGTAGTATCTGTTCTTATCAGTTTAATATCTGATACGTCCCCTATCTGGGGACCATATATTAAATGGATTTTTAGAACAGGGAGATGGAAAAAGAGCTTGCTCTGTCCACTCCACGCATTGACCTGGTATTGCAGTATCTCCAGGACCGGTGCACCCCTTCTTTAATGCAGTTTCTAAAATCAGAAAGAATTGAATTCAATGCTTTTTGTTCATTTTGCTTGTTTGTCGGATTTTGGGATGGACTCTTTGGCTTTGCTTTTCTTCTCCTCATTGGATTTTTCATGTTAAAAGTTGCAGAAGCCAGATGACAAGCTCATTTTGGTTCAACTTCAGCAACTGTGCATTGCATTGCCATGTAATGTAATGTAATGCAATGCTATCTATCTAGCTCTCCCTCTATACTTCCTTTTGGATAAACAGACATATTAGGCAAGCATTTTGGAGCTTTCACCTAAATAACTACAGGTGGTGAGATAAGCTGCACAATATAATTGACCTTTCAGTATATTGTTGCACACACACCATCTATTTAGCAAATGCCCTTGTTATCAACAGCAGCCTTTTAAACTCACCTGAGCTAACAGGTATGTGAGCTGGTTACTCTGCTGCGCTTAAAATTTCTTTTTTGGTTTGCTACAATGCCTTTTCTGAAACGTTGTCTCCCTCTGCTGGAACACTGACTTCTTTCATTTAATGCCTGCAGACTATAAAAGAGAAACCAACCCAAAAAGTTTGGTTGATTAGTCTGTGGCATTCTTTTAAACTGTTGCTTATGGCGGTCTCTGTGAGCTTCTCAGTGACATTCAGCCATCCAGGTATCCCGCCTGCAGTAGACGGAATGTGGCAATGGAACGCTGGCTGCGCGTGTCATAATAGGCTCTGAGCCTTTATATACCTGCGCACAGCAGCAGCCACCTTCAGTCTGCTGCTGGACAGCCAGCAGCAGCAGCAGCAGGAGAGGTAATTAATCAGCAACCCTCCTGCTAAGGGTAGACAGCTGCTCGTTCCACCCCCCCCCCGCCTTAATTGGTTCTCCTCCCTTCCAACGGTGTTGAGGCGGGTGGGAACAGCCGGGGGTTGAGGGTACTGTGCTAAAAGAGGTGGAGTTATGCAGATCTAAAACGCGTGGATTGCAGCAGCAGCAAGCCGAAAAGTGCAGGCATGTGAGGGATCTAGAGGTTGACAGCATGTCTTCTTAACGGGAGTCCAGGTGGCCATCTCCACAAATGGACTTTTCAGAATCCTTGGGTGGCACCGTAGTCGGAAACCAATTCTGGTTATCGCTTCTCGGCCTTTTGGCTAAGATCAAGTGTAGTATCTGTTCTTATCAGTTTAATATCTGATACGTCCCCTATCTGGGGACCATATATTAAATGGATTTTTAGAACAGGGAGATGGAAAAAGAGCTTGCTCTGTCCACTCCACGCATTGACCTGGTATTGCAGTATCTCCAGGACCGGTGCACCCCTTCTTTAATGCAGTTTCTAAAATCAGAAAGAATTGAATTCAATGCTTTTTGTTCATTTTGCTTGTTTGTCGGATTTTGGGATGGACTCTTTGGCTTTGCTTTTCTTCTCCTCATTGGATTTTTCATGTTAAAAGTTGCAGAAGCCAGATGACAAGCTCATTTTGGTTCAACTTCAGCAACTGTGCATTACATTGCCATGTAATGTAATGTAATGCAATGCTATCTATCTAGCTCTCCCTCTATACTTCCTTTTGGATAAACAGACATATTAGGCAAGCATTTTGGAGCTTTCACCTAAATAACTACAGGTGGTGAGATAAGCTGCACAATATAATTGACCTTTCAGTATATTGTTGCACACACACCATCTATTTAGCAAATGCCCTTGTTATCAACAGCAGCCTTTTAAACTCACCTGAGCTAACAGGTATGTGAGCTGGTTACTCTGCTGCGCTTAAAATTTCTTTTTTGGTTTGCTACAATGCCTTTTCTGAAACGTTGTCTCCCTCTGCTGGAACACTGACTTCTTTCATTTAATGCCTGCAGACTATAAAAGAGAAACCAACCCAAAAAGTTTGGTTGATTAGTCTGTGGCATTCTTTTAAACTGTTGCTTATGGCGGTCTCTGTGAGCTTCTCAGTGACATTCAGCCATCCAGGTATCCCGCCTGCAGTAGACGGAATGTGGCAATGGAACGCTGGCTGCGCGTGTCATAATAGGCTCTGAGCCTTTATATACCTGCGCACAGCAGCAGCCACCTTCAGTCTGCTGCTGGACAGCCAGCAGCAGCAGCAGCAGGAGAGGTAATTAATCAGCAACCCTCCTGCTAAGGGTAGACAGCTGCTCGTTCCACCCCCCCCCCCCCCCGCCTTAATTGGTTCTCCTCCCTTCCAACGGTGTTGAGGCGGGTGGGAACAGCCGGGGGTTGAGGGTACTGTGCTAAAAGAGGTGGAGTTATGCAGATCTAAAACGCGTGGATTGCAGCAGCAGCAAGCCGAAAAGTGCAGGCATGTGAGGGATCTAGAGGTTGACAGCATGTCTTCTTAACGGGAGTCCAGGTGGCCATCTCCACAAATGGACTTTTCAGAATCCTTGGGTGGCACCGTAGTCGGAAACCAATTCTGGTTATCGCTTCTCGGCCTTTTGGCTAAGATCAAGTGTAGTATCTGTTCTTATCAGTTTAATATCTGATACGTCCCCTATCTGGGGACCATATATTAAATGGATTTTTAGAACAGGGAGATGGAAAAAGAGCTTGCTCTGTCCACTCCACGCATTGACCTGGTATTGCAGTATCTCCAGGACCGGTGCAGCCCTTCTTTAATGCAGTTTCTAAAATCAGAAAGAATTGAATTCAATGCTTTTTGTTCATTTTGCTTGTTTGTCGGATTTTGGGATGGATTCTTTGGCTTTGCTTTTCTTCTCCTCATTGGATTTTTCATGTTAAAAGTTGCAGAAGCCAGATGACAAGCTCATTTTGGTTCAACTTCAGCAACTGTGCATTGCATTGCCATGTAATGTAATGTAATGCAATGCTATCTATCTAGCTCTCCCTCTATACTTCCTTTTGGATAAACAGACATATTAGGCAAGCATTTTGGAGCTTTCACCTAAATAACTACAGGTGGTGAGATAAGCTGCACAATATAATTGACCTTTCAGTATATTGTTGCACACACACCATCTATTTAGCAAATGCCCTTGTTATCAACAGCAGCCTTTTAAACTCACCTGAGCTAACAGGTATGTGAGCTGGTTACTCTGCTGCGCTTAAAATTTCTTTTTTGGTTTGCTACAATGCCTTTTCTGAAACGTTGTCTCCCTCTGCTGGAACACTGACTTCTTTCATTTAATGCCTGCAGACTATAAAATATAAATCAACCCAAAAAGTTTGGTTGATTAGTCTGTGGCATTCTTTTAAACTGTTGCTTATGGCGGTCTCTGTGAGCTTCTCAGTGACATTCAGCCATCCAGGTATCCCGCCTGCAGTAGACGGAATGTGGCAATGGAACGCTGGCTGCGCGTGTCATAATAGGCTCTGAGCCTTTATATACCTGCGCACAGCAGCAGCCACCTTCAGTCTGCTGCTGGACAGCCAGCAGCAGCAGCAGCAGGAGAGGTAATTAATCAGCAACCCTCCTGCTAAGGGTAGACAGCTGCTCGTTCCACCCCCCCCCCCGCCTTAATTGGTTCTCCTCCCTTCCAACGGTGTTGAGGCGGGTGGGAAGAGGCGGGGGTTGAGGGTACTGTGCTAAAAGAGGTGGAGTTATGCAGATCTAAAACGCGTGGATTGCAGCAGCAGCAAGCCGAAAAGTGCAGGCATGTGAGGGATCTAGAGGTTGACAGCATGTCTTCTTAACGGGAGTCCAGGTGGCCATCTCCACAAATGGACTTTTCAGAATCCTTGGGTGGCACCGTAGTCGGAAACCAATTCTGGTTATCGCTTCTCGGCCTTTTGGCTAAGATCAAGTGTAGTATCTGTTCTTATCAGTTTAATATCTGATACGTCCCCTATCTGGGGACCATATATTAAATGGATTTTTAGAACAGGGAGATGGAAAAAGAGCTTGCTCTGTCCACTCCACGCATTGACCTGGTATTGCAGTATCTCCAGGACCGGTGCACCCCTTCTTTAATGCAGTTTCTAAAATCAGAAAGAATTGAATTCAATGCTTTTTGTTCATTTTGCTTGTTTGTCTGATTTTGGGATGGACTCTTTGGCTTTGCTTTTCTTCTCCTCATTGGATTTTTCATGTTAAAAGTTGCAGAAGCCAGATGACAAGCTCATTTTGGTTCAACTTCAGCAACTGTGCATTGCATTGCCATGTAATGTAATGTAATGCAATGCTATCTATCTAGCTCTCCCTCTATACTTCCTTTTGGATAAACAGACATATTAGGCAAGCATTTTGGAGCTTTCACCTAAATAACTACAGGTGGTGAGATAAGCTGCACAATATAATTGACCTTTCAGTATATTGTTGCACACACACCATCTATTTAGCAAATGCCCTTGTTATCAACAGCAGCCTTTTAAACTCACCTGAGCTAACAGGTATGTGAGCTGGTTACTCTGCTGCGCTTAAAATTTCTTTTTTGGTTTGCTACAATGCCTTTTCTGAAACGTTGTCTCCCTCTGCTGGAACACTGACTTCTTTCATTTAATGCCTGCAGACTATAAAAGAGAAACCAACCCAAAAAGTTTGGTTGATTAGTCTGTGGCATTCTTTTAAACTGTTGCTTATGGCGGTCTCTGTGAGCTTCTCAGTGACATTCAGCCATCCAGGTATCCCGCCTGCAGTAGACGGAATGTGGCAATGGAACGCTGGCTGCGCGTGTCATAATAGGCTCTGAGCCTTTATATACCTGCGCACAGCAGCAGCCACCTTCAGTCTGCTGCTGGACAGCCAGCAGCAGCAGCAGCAGGAGAGGTAATTAATCAGCAACCCTCCTGCTAAGGGTAGACAGCTGCTCGTTCCACCCCCCCCCCGCCTTAATTGGTTCTCCTCCCTTCCAACGGTGTTGAGGCGGGTGGGAACAGCCGGGGGTTGAGGGTACTGTGCTAAAAGAGGTGGAGTTATGCAGATCTAAAACGCGTGGATTGCAGCAGCAGCAAGCCGAAAAGTGCAGGCATGTGAGGGATCTAGAGGTTGACAGCATGTCTTCTTAACGGGAGTCCAGGTGGCCATCTCCACAAATGGACTTTTCAGAATCCTTGGGTGGCACCGTAGTCGGAAACCAATTCTGGTTATCGCTTCTCGGCCTTTTGGCTAAGATCAAGTGTAGTATCTGTTCTTATCAGTTTAATATCTGATACGTCCCCTATCTGGGGACCATATATTAAATGGATTTTTAGAACAGGGAGATGGAAAAAGAGCTTGCTCTGTCCACTCCACGCATTGACCTGGTATTGCAGTATCTCCAGGACCGGTGCACCCCTTCTTTAATGCAGTTTCTAAAATCAGAAAGAATTGAATTCAATGCTTTTTGTTCATTTTGCTTGTTTGTCGGATTTTGGGATGGACTCTTTGGCTTTGCTTTTCTTCTCCTCATTGGATTTTTCATGTTAAAAGTTGCAGAAGCCAGATGACAAGCTCATTTTGGTTCAACTTCAGCAACTGTGCATTGCATTGCCATGTAATGTAATGTAATGCAATGCTATCTATCTAGCTCTCCCTCTATACTTCCTTTTGGATAAACAGACATATTAGGCAAGCATTTTGGAGCTTTCACCTAAATAACTACAGGTGGTGAGATAAGCTGCACAATATAATTGACCTTTCAGTATATTGTTGCACACACACCATCTATTTAGCAAATGCCCTTGTTATCAACAGCAGCCTTTTAAACTCACCTGAGCTAACAGGTATGTGAGCTGGTTACTCTGCTGCGCTTAAAATTTCTTTTTTGGTTTGCTACAATGCCTTTTCTGAAACGTTGTCTCCCTCTGCTGGAACACTGACTTCTTTCATTTAATGCCTGCAGACTATAAAAGAGAAACCAACCCAAAAAGTTTGGTTGATTAGTCTGTGGCATTCTTTTAAACTGTTGCTTATGGCGGTCTCTGTGAGCTTCTCAGTGACATTCAGCCATCCAGGTATCCCGCCTGCAGTAGACGGAATGTGGCAATGGAACGCTGGCTGCGCATGTCATAATAGGCTCTGAGCCTTTATATACCTGCGCACAGCAGCAGCCACCTTCAGTCTGCTGCTGGACAGCCAGCAGCAGCAGCAGCAGGAGAGGTAATTAATCAGCAACCCTCCTGCTAAGGGTAGACAGCTGCTCGTTCCACCCCCCCCCCCCGCCTTAATTGGTTCTCCTCCCTTCCAACGGTGTTGAGGCGGGTGGGAACAGCCGGGGGTTGAGGGTACTGTGCTAAAAGAGGTGGAGTTATGCAGATCTAAAACGCGTGGATTGCAGCAGCAAGCCGAAAAGTGTAGGCATGTGAGGGATCTAGAGGTTGACAGCATGTCTTCTTAACGGGAGTCCAGGTGGCCATCTCCACAAATGGACTTTTCAGAATCCTTGGGTGGCACCGTAGTCGGAAACCAATTCTGGTTATCGCTTCTCGGCCTTTTGGCTAAGATCAAGTGTAGTATCTGTTCTTATCAGTTTAATATCTGATACGTCCCCTATCTGGGGACCATATATTAAATGGATTTTTAGAACAGGGAGATGGAAAAAGAGCTTGCTCTGTCCACTACACGCATTGACCTGGTATTGCAGTATCTCCAGGACCGGTGCACCCCTTCTTTAATGCAGTTTCTAAAATCAGAAAGAATTGAATTCAATGCTTTTTGTTCATTTTGCTTGTTTGTCGGATTTTGGGATGGACTCTTTGGCTTTGTTTTCTTCTCCTCATTGGATTTTTCATGTTAAAAGTTGCAGAAGCCAGATGACAAGCTCATTTTGGTTCAACTTCAGCAACTGTGCATTGCATTGCCATGTAATGTAATGTAATGCAATGCTATCTATCTAGCTCTCCCTCTATACTTCCTTTTGGATAAACAGACATATTAGGCAAGCATTTTGGAGCTTTCACCTAAATAACTACAGGTGGTGAGATAAGCTGCACAATATAATTGACCTTTCAGTATATTGTTGCACACACACCATCTATTTAGCAAATGCCCTTGTTATCAACAGCAGCCTTTTAAACTCACCTGAGCTAACAGGTATGTGCGCTGGTTACTCTGCTGCGCTTAAAATTTCTTTTTTGGTTTGCTACAATGCCTTTTCTGAAACGTTGTCTCCCTCTGCTGGAACACTGACTTCTTTCATTTAATGCCTGCAGACTATAAAAGAGAAACCAACCCAAAAAGTTTGGTTGATTAGTCTGTGGCATTCTTTTAAACTGTTGCTTATGGCGGTCTCTGTGAGCTTCTCAGTGACATTCAGCCATCCAGGTATCCCGCCTGCAGTAGACGGAATGTGGCAATGGAACGCTGGCTGCGCGTGTCATAATAGGCTCTGAGCCTTTATATACCTGCGCACAGCAGCAGCCACCTTCAGTCTGCTGCTGGACAGCCAGCAGCAGCAGCAGCAGGAGAGGTAATTAATCAGCAACCCTCCTGCTAAGGGTAGACAGCTGCTCGTTCCACCCCCCCCCCCGCCTTAATTGGTTCTCCTCCCTTCCAACGGTGTTGAGGCGGGTGGGAAGAGGCGGGGGTTGAGGGTACTGTGCTAAAAGAGGTGGAGTTATGCAGATCTAAAACGCGTGGATTGCAGCAGCAGCAAGCCGAAAAGTGCAGGCATGTGAGGGATCTAGAGGTTGACAGCATGTCTTCTTAACGGGAGTCCAGGTGGCCATCTCCACAAATGGACTTTTCAGAATCCTTGGGTGGCACCGTAGTCGGAAACCAATTCTGGTTATCGCTTCTCGGCCTTTTGGCTAAGATCAAGTGTAGTATCTGTTCTTATCAGTTTAATATCTGATACGTCCCCTATCTGGGGACCATATATTAAATGGATTTTTAGAACAGGGAGATGGAAAAAGAGCTTGCTCTGTCCACTCCACGCATTGACCTGGTATTGCAGTATCTCCAGGACCGGTGCACCCCTTCTTTAATGCAGTTTCTAAAATCAGAAAGAATTGAATTCAATGCTTTTTGTTCATTTTGCTTGTTTGTCGGATTTTGGGATGGACTCTTTGGCTTTGCTTTTCTTCTCCTCATTGGATTTTTCATGTTAAAAGTTGCAGAAGCCAGATGACAAGCTCATTTTGGTTCAACTTCAGCAACTGTGCATTGCATTGCCATGTAATGTAATGTAATGCAATGCTATCTATCTAGCTCTCCCTCTATACTTCCTTTTGGATAAACAGACATATTAGGCAAGCATTTTGGAGCTTTCACCTAAATAACTACAGGTGGTGAGATAAGCTGCACAATATAATTGACCTTTCAGTATATTGTTGCACACACACCATCTATTTAGCAAATGCCCTTGTTATCAACAGCAGCCTTTTAAACTCACCTGAGCTAACAGGTATGTGAGCTGGTTACTCTGCTGCGCTTAAAATTTCTTTTTTGGTTTGCTACAATGCCTTTTCTGAAACGTTGTCTCCCTCTGCTGGAACACTGACTTCTTTCATTTAATGCCTGCAGACTATAAAAGAGAAACCAACCCAAAAAGTTTGGTTGATTAGTCTGTGGCATTCTTTTAAACTGTTGCTTATGGCGGTCTCTGTGAGCTTCTCAGTGACATTCAGCCATCCAGGTATCCCGCCTGCAGTAGACGGAATGTGGCAATGGAACGCTGGCTGCGCATGTCATAATAGGCTCTGAGCCTTTATATACCTGCGCACAGCAGCAGCCACCTTCAGTCTGCTGCTGGACAGCCAGCAGCAGCAGCAGCAGGAGAGGTAATTAATCAGCAACCCTCCTGCTAAGGGTAGACAGCTGCTCGTTCCACCCCCCCCCCCCGCCTTAATTGGTTCTCCTCCCTTCCAACGGTGTTGAGGCGGGTGGGAACAGCCGGGGGTTGAGGGTACTGTGCTAAAAGAGGTGGAGTTATGCAGATCTAAAACGCGTGGATTGCAGCAGCAAGCCGAAAAGTGTAGGCATGTGAGGGATCTAGAGGTTGACAGCATGTCTTCTTAACGGGAGTCCAGGTGGCCATCTCCACAAATGGACTTTTCAGAATCCTTGGGTGGCACCGTAGTCGGAAACCAATTCTGGTTATCGCTTCTCGGCCTTTTGGCTAAGATCAAGTGTAGTATCTGTTCTTATCAGTTTAATATCTGATACGTCCCCTATCTGGGGACCATATATTAAATGGATTTTTAGAACAGGGAGATGGAAAAAGAGCTTGCTCTGTCCACTACACGCATTGACCTGGTATTGCAGTATCTCCAGGACCGGTGCACCCCTTCTTTAATGCAGTTTCTAAAATCAGAAAGAATTGAATTCAATGCTTTTTGTTCATTTTGCTTGTTTGTCGGATTTTGGGATGGACTCTTTGGCTTTGTTTTCTTCTCCTCATTGGATTTTTCATGTTAAAAGTTGCAGAAGCCAGATGACAAGCTCATTTTGGTTCAACTTCAGCAACTGTGCATTGCATTGCCATGTAATGTAATGTAATGCAATGCTATCTATCTAGCTCTCCCTCTATACTTCCTTTTGGATAAACAGACATATTAGGCAAGCATTTTGGAGCTTTCACCTAAATAACTACAGGTGGTGAGATAAGCTGCACAATATAATTGACCTTTCAGTATATTGTTGCACACACACCATCTATTTAGCAAATGCCCTTGTTATCAACAGCAGCCTTTTAAACTCACCTGAGCTAACAGGTATGTGCGCTGGTTACTCTGCTGCGCTTAAAATTTCTTTTTTGGTTTGCTACAATGCCTTTTCTGAAACGTTGTCTCCCTCTGCTGGAACACTGACTTCTTTCATTTAATGCCTGCAGACTATAAAAGAGAAACCAACCCAAAAAGTTTGGTTGATTAGTCTGTGGCATTCTTTTAAACTGTTGCTTATGGCGGTCTCTGTGAGCTTCTCAGTGACATTCAGCCATCCAGGTATCCCGCCTGCAGTAGACGGAATGTGGCAATGGAACGCTGGCTGCGCGTGTCATAATAGGCTCTGAGCCTTTATATACCTGCACACAGCAGCAGCCACCTTCAGTCTGCTGCTGGACAGCCAGCAGCAGCAGCAGCAGGAGAGGTAATTAATCAGCAACCCTCCTGCTAAGGGTAGACAGCTGCTCGTTCCACCCCCCCCCGCCTTAATTGGTTCTCCTCCCTTCCAACGGTGTTGAGGCGGGTGGGAACAGCCGGGGGTTGAGGGTACTGTGCTAAAAGAGGTGGAGTTATGCAGATCTAAAACGCGTGGATTGCAGCAGCAGCAAGCCGAAAAGTGCAGGCATGTGAGGGATCTAGAGGTTGACAGCATGTCTTCTTAACGGGAGTCCAGGTGGCCATCTCCACAAATGGACTTTTCAGAATCCTTGGGTGGCACCGTAGTCGGAAACCAATTCTGGTTATCGCTTCTCGGCCTTTTGGCTAAGATCAAGTGTAGTATCTGTTCTTATCAGTTTAATATCTGATACGTCCCCTATCTGGGGACCATATATTAAATGGATTTTTAGAACAGGGAGATGGAAAAAGAGCTTGCTCTGTCCACTCCACGCATTGACCTGGTATTGCAGTATCTCCAGGACCGGTGCACCCCTTCTTTAATGCAGTTTCTAAAATCAGAAAGAATTGAATTCAATGCTTTTTGTTCATTTTGCTTGTTTGTCGGATTTTGGGATGGACTCTTTGGCTTTGCTTTTCTTCTCCTCATTGGATTTTTCATGTTAAAAGTTGCAGAAGCCAGATGTCAAGCTCATTTTGGTTCAACTTCAGCAACTGCGCATTGCATTGCCATGTAATGTAATGTAATGCAATGCTATCTATCTAGCTCTCCCTCTATACTTCCTTTTGGATAAACAGACATATTAGGCAAGCATTTTGGAGCTTTCACCTAAATAACTACAGGTGGTGAGATAAGCTGCACAATATAATTGACCTTTCAGTATATTGTTGCACACACACCATCTATTTAGCAAATGCCCTTGTTATCAACAGCAGCCTTTTAAACTCACCTGAGCTAACAGGTATGTGAGCTGGTTACTCTGCTGCGCTTAAAATTTCTTTTTTGGTTTGCTACAATGCCTTTTCTGAAATGTTGTCTCCCTCTGCTGGAACACTGACTTCTTTCATTTAATGCCTGCAGACTATAAAAGAGAAACCAACCCAAAAAGTTTGGTTGATTAGTCTGTGGCATTCTTTTAAACTGTTGCTTATGGCGGTCTCTGTGAGCTTCTCAGTGACATTCAGCCATCCAGGTATCCCGCCTGCAGTAGACGGAATGTGGCAATGGAACGCTGGCTGCGCGTGTCATAATAGGCTCTGAGCCTTTATATACCTGCGCACAGCAGCAGCCACCTTCAGTCTGCTGCTGGACAGCCAGCAGCAGCAGCAGCAGGAGAGGTAATTAATCAGCAACCCTCCTGCTAAGGGTAGACAGCTGCTCGTTCCACCCCCCCCCGCCTTAATTTGTTCTCCTCCCTTCCAACGGTGTTGAGGCGGGTGGGAACAGCCGGGGGTTGAGGGTACTGTGCTAAAAGAGGTGGAGTTATGCAGATCTAAAACGCGTGGATTGCAGCAGCAGCAAGCCGAAAAGTGCAGGCATGTGAGGGATCTAGAGGTTGACAGCATGTCTTCTTAACGGGAGTCCAGGTGGCCATCTCCACAAATGGACTTTTCAGAATCCTTGGGTGGCACCGTAGTCGGAAACCAATTCTGGTTATCGCTTCTCGGCCTTTTGGCTAAGATCAAGTGTAGTATCTGTTCTTATCAGTTTAATATCTGATACGTCCCCTATCTGGGGACCATATATTAAATGGATTTTTAGAACAGGGAGATGGAAAAAGAGCTTGCTCTGTCCACTCCACGCATTGACCTGGTATTGCAGTATCTCCAGGACCGGTGCACCCCTTCTTTAATGCAGTTTCTAAAATCAGAAAGAATTGAATTCAATGCTTTTTGTTCATTTTGCTTGTTTGTCGGATTTTGGGATGGACTCTTTGGCTTTGCTTTTCTTCTCCTCATTGGATTTTTCATGTTAAAAGTTGCAGAAGCCAGATGACAAGCTCATTTTGGTTCAACTTCAGCAACTGTGCATTGCATTGCCATGTAATGTAATGTAATGCAATGCTATCTATCTAGCTCTCCCTCTATACTTCCTTTTGGATAAACAGACATATTAGGCAAGCATTTTGGAGCTTTCACCTAAATAACTACAGGTGGTGAGATAAGCTGCACAATATAATTGACCTTTCAGTATATTGTTGCACACACACCATCTATTTAGCAAATGCCCTTGTTATCAACAGCAGCCTTTTAAACTCACCTGAGCTAACAGGTATGTGAGCTGGTTACTCTGCTGCGCTTAAAATTTCTTTTTTGGTTTGCTACAATGCCTTTTCTGAAACGTTGTCTCCCTCTGCTGGAACACTGACTTCTTTCATTTAATGCCTGCAGACTATAAAAGAGAAACCAACCCAAAAAGTTTGGTTGATTAGTCTGTGGCATTCTTTTAAACTGTTGCTTATGGCGGTCTCTGTGAGCTTCTCAGTGACATTCAGCCATCCAGGTATCCCGCCTGCAGTAGACGGAATGTGGCAATGGAACGCTGGCTGCGCGTGTCATAATAGGCTCTGAGCCTTTATATACCTGCGCACAGCAGCAGCCACCTTCAGTCTGCTGCTGGACAGCCAGCAGCAGCAGCAGCAGGAGAGGTAATTAATCAGCAACCCTCCTGCTAAGGGTAGACAGCTGCTCGTTCCACCCCCCCCCCCCCGCCTTAATTGGTTCTCCTCCCTTCCAACGGTGTTGAGGCGGGTGGGAACAGCCGGGGGTTGAGGGTACTGTGCTAAAAGAGGTGGAGTTATGCAGATCTAAAACGCGTGGATTGCAGCAGCAGCAAGCCGAAAAGTGCAGGCATGTGAGGGATCTAGAGGTTGACAGCATGTCTTCTTAACGGGAGTCCAGGTGGCCATCTCCACAAATGGACTTTTCAGAATCCTTGGGTGGCACCGTAGTCGGAAACCAATTCTGGTTATCGCTTCTCGGCCTTTTGGCTAAGATCAAGTGTAGTATCTGTTCTTATCAGTTTAATATCTGATACGTCCCCTATCTGGGGACCATATATTAAATGGATTTTTAGAACAGGGAGATGGAAAAAGAGCTTGCTCTGTCCACTCCACGCATTGACCTGGTATTGCAGTATCTCCAGGACCGGTGCACCCCTTCTTTAATGCAGTTTCTAAAATCAGAAAGAATTGAATTCAATGCTTTTTGTTCATTTTGCTTGTTTGTCGGATTTTGGGATGGACTCTTTGGCTTTGCTTTTCTTCTCCTCATTGGATTTTTCATGTTAAAAGTTGCAGAAGCCAGATGACAAGCTCATTTTGGTTCAACTTCAGCAACTGTGCATTGCATTGCCATGTAATGTAATGTAATGCAATGCTATCTATCTAGCTCTCCCTCTATACTTCCTTTTGGATAAACAGACATATTAGGCAAGCATTTTGGAGCTTTCACCTAAATAACTACAGGTGGTGAGATAAGCTGCACAATATAATTGACCTTTCAGTATATTGTTGCACACACACCATCTATTTAGCAAATGCCCTTGTTATCAACAGCAGCCTTTTAAACTCACCTGAGCTAACAGGTATGTGAGCTGGTTACTCTGCTGCGCTTAAAATTTCTTTTTTTTTGGTTTGCTACAATGCCTTTTCTGAAACGTTGTCTCCCTCTGCTGGAACACTGACTTCTTTCATTTAATGCCTGCAGACTATAAAAGAGAAACCAACCCAAAAAGTTTGGTTGATTAGTCTGTGGCATTCTTTTAAACTGTTGCTTATGGCGGTCTCTGTGAGCTTCTCAGTGACATTCAGCCATCCAGGTATCCCGCCTGCAGTAGACGGAATGTGGCAATGGAACACTGGCTGCGCGTGTTATAATAGGCTCTGAGCCTTTATATACCTGCGCACAGCAGCAGCCACCTTCAGTCTGCTGCTGGACAGCCAGCAGCAGCAGCAGCAGGAGAGGTAATTAATCAGCAACCCTACTGCTAAGGGTAGACAGCTGCTCGTTCCACCCCCCCCCCGCCTTAATTGGTTCTCCTCCCTTCCAACGGTGTTGAGGCGGGTGGGAACAGCCGGGGGTTGAGGGTACTGTGCTAAAAGAGGTGGAGTTATGCAGATCTAAAACGCGTGGATTGCAGCAGCAGCAAGCCGAAAAGTGCAGGCATGTGAGGGATCTAGAGGTTGACAGCATGTCTTCTTAACGGGAGTCCAGGTGGCCATCTCCACAAATGGACTTTTCAGAATCCTTGGGTGGCACCGTAGTCGGAAACCAATTCTGGTTATCGCTTCTCGGCCTTTTGGCTAAGATCAAGTGTAGTATCTGTTCTTATCAGTTTAATATCTGATACGTCCCCTATCTGGGGACCATATATTAAATGGATTTTTAGAACAGGGAGATGGAAAAAGAGCTTGCTCTGTCCACTCCACGCATTGACCTGGTATTGCAGTATCTCCAGGACCGGTGCACCCCTTCTTTAATGCAGTTTCTAAAATCAGAAAGAATTGAATTCAATGCTTTTTGTTCATTTTGCTTGTTTGTCGGATTTTGGGATGGACTCTTTGGCTTTGCTTTTCTTCTCCTCATTGGATTTTTCATGTTAAAAGTTGCAGAAGCCAGATGTCAAGCTCATTTTGGTTCAACTTCAGCAACTGCGCATTGCATTGCCATGTAATGTAATGTAATGCAATGCTATCTATCTAGCTCTCCCTCTATACTTCCTTTTGGATAAACAGACATATTAGGCAAGCATTTTGGAGCTTTCACCTAAATAACTACAGGTGGTGAGATAAGCTGCACAATATAATTGACCTTTCAGTATATTGTTGCACACACACCATCTATTTAGCAAATGCCCTTGTTATCAACAGCAGCCTTTTAAACTCACCTGAGCTAACAGGTATGTGAGCTGGTTACTCTGCTGCGCTTAAAATTTCTTTTTTGGTTTGCTACAATGCCTTTTCTGAAACGTTGTCTCCCTCTGCTGGAACACTGACTTCTTTCATTTAATGCCTGCAGACTATAAAAGAGAAACCAACCCAAAAAGTTTGGTTGATTAGTCTGTGGCATTCTTTTAAACTGTTGCTTATGGCGGTCTCTGTGAGCTTCTCAGTGACATTCAGCCATCCAGGTATCCCGCCTGCAGTAGACGGAATGTGGCAATGGAACGCTGGCTGCGCGTGTCATAATAGGCTCTGAGCCTTTATATACCTGCGCACAGCAGCAGCCACCTTCAGTCTGCTGCTGGACAGCCAGCAGCAGCAGGAGAGGTAATTAATCAGCAACCCTCCTGCTAAGGGTAGACAGCTGCTCGTTCCACCCCCCCCCCGCCTTAATTTGTTCTCCTCCCTTCCAACGGTGTTGAGGCGGGTGGGAACAGCCGGGGGTTGAGGGTACTGTGCTAAAAGAGGTGGAGTTATGCAGATCTAAAACGCGTGGATTGCAGCAGCAGCAAGCCGAAAAGTGCAGGCATGTGAGGGATCTAGAGGTTGACAGCATGTCTTCTTAACGGGAGTCCAGGTGGCCATCTCCACAAATGGACTTTTCAGAATCCTTGGGTGGCACCGTAGTCGGAAACCAATTCTGGTTATCGCTTCTCGGCCTTTTGGCTAAGATCAAGTGTAGTATCTGTTCTTATCAGTTTAATATCTGATACGTCCCCTATCTGGGGACCATATATTAAATGGATTTTTAGAACAGGGAGATGGAAAAAGAGCTTGCTCTGTCCACTCCACGCATTGACCTGGTATTGCAGTATCTCCAGGACCGGTGCACCCCTTCTTTAATGCAGTTTCTAAAATCAGAAAGAATTGAATTCAATGCTTTTTGTTCATTTTGCTTGTTTGTCGGATTTTGGGATGGACTCTTTGGCTTTGCTTTTCTTCTCCTCATTGGATTTTTCATGTTAAAAGTTGCAGAAGCCAGATGACAAGCTCATTTTGGTTCAACTTCAGCAACTGTGCATTGCATTGCCATGTAATGTAATGTAATGCAATGCTATCTATCTAGCTCTCCCTCTATACTTCCTTTTGGATAAACAGACATATTAGGCAAGCATTTTGGAGCTTTCACCTAAATAACTACAGGTGGTGAGATAAGCTGCACAATATAATTGACCTTTCAGTATATTGTTGCACACACACCATCTATTTAGCAAATGCCCTTGTTATCAACAGCAGCCTTTTAAACTCACCTGAGCTAACAGGTATGTGAGCTGGTTACTCTGCTGCGCTTAAAATTTCTTTTTTTTTGGTTTGCTACAATGCCTTTTCTGAAACGTTGTCTCCCTCTGCTGGAACACTGACTTCTTTCATTTAATGCCTGCAGACTATAAAAGAGAAACCAACCCAAAAAGTTTGGTTGATTAGTCTGTGGCATTCTTTTAAACTGTTGCTTATGGCGGTCTCTGTGAGCTTCTCAGTGACATTCAGCCATCCAGGTATCCCGCCTGCAGTAGACG
The DNA here is from genome assembly GCF_046119375.1 of Phyllobates terribilis. Lineage (NCBI taxonomy): Eukaryota > Metazoa > Chordata > Amphibia > Anura > Dendrobatidae > Phyllobates > Phyllobates terribilis. Next base: position 6,219,061 of record NW_027362800.1, on the reverse strand, counting down.
GAATGTGGCAATGGAACGCTGGCTGCGCGTGTCATAATAGGCTCTGAGCCTTTATATACCTGCACACAGCAGCAGCCACCTTCAGTCTGCTGCTGGACAGCCAGCAGCAGCAGCAGCAGGAGAGGTAATTAATCAGCAACCCTACTGCTAAGGGTAGACAGCTGCTCGTTCCACCCCCCCCCCGCCTTAATTGGTTCTCCTCCCTTCCAACGGTGTTGAGGCGGGTGGGAACAGCCGGGGGTTGAGGGTACTGTGCTAAAAGAGGTGGAGTTATGCAGATCTAAAACGCGTGGATTGCAGCAGCAGCAAGCCGAAAAGTGCAGGCATGTGAGGGATCTAGAGGTTGACAGCATGTCTTCTTAACGGGAGTCCAGGTGGCCATCTCCACAAATGGACTTTTCAGAATCCTTGGGTGGCACCGTAGTCGGAAACCAATTCTGGTTATCGCTTCTCGGCCTTTTGGCTAAGATCAAGTGTAGTATCTGTTCTTATCAGTTTAATATCTGATACGTCCCCTATCTGGGGACCATATATTAAATGGATTTTTAGAACAGGGAGATGGAAAAAGAGCTTGCTCTGTCCACTCCACGCATTGACCTGGTATTGCAGTATCTCCAGGACCGGTGCACCCCTTCTTTAATGCAGTTTCTAAAATCAGAAAGAATTGAATTCAATGCTTTTTGTTCATTTTGCTTGTTTGTCGGATTTTGGGATGGACTCTTTGGCTTTGCTTTTCTTCTCCTCATTGGATTTTTCATGTTAAAAGTTGCAGAAGCCAGATGACAAGCTCATTTTGGTTCAACTTCAGCAACTGTGCATTGCATTGCCATGTAATGTAATGTAATGCAATGCTATCTATCTAGCTCTCCCTCTATACTTCCTTTTGGATAAACAGACATATTAGGCAAGCATTTTGGAGCTTTCACCTAAATAACTACAGGTGGTGAGATAAGCTGCACAATATAATTGACCTTTCAGTATATTGTTGCACACACACCATCTATTTAGCAAATGCCCTTGTTATCAACAGCAGCCTTTTAAACTCACCTGAGCTAACAGGTATGTGAGCTGGTTACTCTGCTGCGCTTAAAATTTCTTTTTTGGTTTGCTACAATGCCTTTTCTGAAACGTTGTCTCCCTCTGCTGGAACACTGACTTCTTTCATTTAATGCCTGCAGACTATAAAAGAGAAACCAACCCAAAAAGTTTGGTTGATTAGTCTGTGGCATTCTTTTAAACTGTTGCTTATGGCAGTCTCTGTGAGCTTCTCAGTGACATTCAGCCATCCAGGTATCCCGCCTGCAGTAGACGGAATGTGGCAATGGAACGCTGGCTGCGCGTGTCATAATAGGCTCTGAGCCTTTATATACCTGCGCACAGCAGCAGCCACCTTCAGTCTGCTGCTGGACAGCCAGCAGCAGCAGCAGCAGGAGAGGTAATTAATCAGCAACCCTCCTGCTAAGGGTAGACAGCTGCTCGTTCCACCCCCCCCCCCGCCTTAATTGGTTCTCCTCCCTTCCAACGGTGTTGAGGCGGGTGGGAACAGCCGGGGGTTGAGGGTACTGTGCTAAAAGAGGTGGAGTTATGCAGATCTAAAACGCGTGGATTGCAGCAGCAGCAAGCCGAAAAGTGCAGGCATGTGAGGGATCTAGAGGTTGACAGCATGTCTTCTTAACGGGAGTCCAGGTGGCCATCTCCACAAATGGACTTTTCAGAATCCTTGGGTGGCACCGTAGTCGGAAACCAATTCTGGTTATCGCTTCTCGGCCTTTTGGCTAAGATCAAGTGTAGTATCTGTTCTTATCAGTTTAATATCTGATACGTCCCCTATCTGGGGACCATATATTAAATGGATTTTTAGAACAGGGAGATGGAAAAAGAGCTTGCTCTGTCCACTCCACGCATTGACCTGGTATTGCAGTATCTCCAGGACCGGTGCACCCCTTCTTTAATGCAGTTTCTAAAATCAGAAAGAATTGAATTCAATGCTTTTTGTTCATTTTGCTTGTTTGTCGGATTTTGGGATGGACTCTTTGGCTTTGCTTTTCTTCTCCTCATTGGATTTTTCATGTTAAAAGTTGCAGAAGCCAGATGACAAGCTCATTTTGGTTCAACTTCAGCAACTGTGCATTGCATTGCCATGTAATGTAATGTAATGCAATGCTATCTATCTAGCTCTCCCTCTATACTTCCTTTTGGATAAACAGACATATTAGGCAAGCATTTTGAAGCTTTCACCTAAATAACTACAGGTGGTGAGATAAGCTGCACAATATAATTGACCTTTCAGTATATTGTTGCACACACACCATCTATTTAGCAAATGCCCTTGTTATCAACAGCAGCCTTTTAAACTCACCTGAGCTAACAGGTATGTGAGCTGGTTACTCTGCTGCGCTTAAAATTTCTTTTTTGGTTTGCTACAATGCCTTTTCTGAAACGTTGTCTCCCTCTGCTGGAACACTGACTTCTTTCATTTAATGCCTGCAGACTATAAAAGAGAAACCAACCCAAAAAGTTTGGTTGATTAGTCTGTGGCATTCTTTTAAACTGTTGCTTATGGCGGTCTCTGTGAGCTTCTCAGTGACATTCAGCCATCCAGGTATCCCGCCTGCAGTAGACGGAATGTGGCAATGGAACGCTGGCTGCGCGTGTCATAATAGGCTCTGAGCCTTTATATACCTGCGCACAGCAGCAGCCACCTTCAGTCTGCTGCTGGACAGCCAGCAGCAGCAGCAGCAGGAGAGGTAATTAATCAGCAACCCTCCTGCTAAGGGTAGACAGCTGCTCGTTCCACCCCCCCCCCCCGCCTTAATTGGTTCTCCTCCCTTCCAACGGTGTTGAGGCGGGTGGGAACAGCCGGGGGTTGAGGGTACTGTGCTAAAAGAGGTGGAGTTATGCAGATCTAAAACGCGTGGATTGCAGCAGCAGCAAGCCGAAAAGTGCAGGCATGTGAGGGATCTAGAGGTTGACAGCATGTCTTCTTAACGGGAGTCCAGGTGGCCATCTCCACAAATGGACTTTTCAGAATCCTTGGGTGGCACCGCAGTCGGAAACCAATTCTGGTTATCGCTTCTCGGCCTTTTGGCTAAGATCAAGTGTAGTATCTGTTCTTATCAGTTTAATATCTGATACGTCCCCTATCTGGGGACCATATATTAAATGGATTTTTAGAACAGAGAGATGGAAAAAGAGCTTGCTCTGTCCACTCCACGCATTGACCTGGTATTGCAGTATCTCCAGGACCGGTGCACCCCTTCTTTAATGCAGTTTCTAAAATCAGAAAGAATTGAATTCAATGCTTTTTGTTCATTTTGCTTGTTTGTCGGATTTTGGGATGGACTCTTTGGCTTTGCTTTTCTTCTCCTCATTGGATTTTTCATGTTAAAAGTTGCAGAAGCCAGATGACAAGCTCATTTTGGTTCAACTTCAGCAACTGTGCATTGCATTGCCATGTAATGTAATGTAATGCAATGCTATCTATCTAGCTCTCCCTCTATACTTCCTTTTGGATAAACAGACATATTAGGCAAGCATTTTGGAGCTTTCACCTAAATAACTACAGGTGGTGAGATAAGCTGCACAATATAATTGACCTTTCAGTATATTGTTGCACACACACCATCTATTTAGCAAATGCCCTTGTTATCAACAGCAGCCTTTTAAACTCACCTGAGCTAACAGGTATGTGAGCTGGTTACTCTGCTGCGCTTAAAATTTCTTTTTTGGTTTGCTACAATGCCTTTTCTGAAACGTTGTCTCCCTCTGCTGGAACACTGACTTCTTTCATTTAATGCCTGCAGACTATAAAAGAGAAACCAACCCAAAAAGTTTGGTTGATTAGTCTGTGGCATTCTTTTAAACTGTTGCTTATGGCGGTCTCTGTGAGCTTCTCAGTGACATTCAGCCATCCAGGTATCCCGCCTGCAGTAGACGGAATGTGGCAATGGAACGCTGGCTGCGCGTGTCATAATAGGCTCTGAGCCTTTATATACCTGCGCACAGCAGCAGCCACCTTCAGTCTGCTGCTGGACAGCCAGCAGCAGCAGCAGGAGAGGTAATTAATCAGCAACCCTCCTGCTAAGGGTAGACAGCTGCTCGTTCCACCCCCCCCCCCCCCCCCGCCTTAATTGGTTCTCCTCCCTTCCAACGGTGTTGAGGCGGGTGGGAACAGCCGGGGGTTGAGGGTACTGTGCTAAAAGAGGTGGAGTTATGCAGATCTAAAACGCGTGGATTGCAGCAGCAGCAAGCCGAAAAGTGCAGGCATGTGAGGGATCTAGAGGTTGACAGCATGTCTTCTTAACGGGAGTCCAGGTGGCCATCTCCACAAATGGACTTTTCAGAATCCTTGGGTGGCACCGTAGTCGGAAACCAATTCTGGTTATCGCTTCTCGGCCTTTTGGCTAAGATCAAGTGTAGTATCTGTTCTTATCAGTTTAATATCTGATACGTCCCCTATCTGGGGACCATATATTAAATGGATTTTTAGAACAGGGAGATGGAAAAAGAGCTTGCTCTGTCCACTCCACGCATTGACCTGGTATTGCAGTATCTCCAGGACCGGTGCACCCCTTCTTTAATGCAGTTTCTAAAATCAGAAAGAATTGAATTCAATGCTTTTTGTTCATTTTGCTTGTTTGTCGGATTTTGGGATGGACTCTTTGGCTTTGCTTTTCTTCTCCTCATTGGATTTTTCATGTTAAAAGTTGCAGAAGCCAGATGACAAGCTCATTTTGGTTCAACTTCAGCAACTGTGCATTGCATTGCCATGTAATGTAATGTAATGCAATGCTATCTATCTAGCTCTCCCTCTATACTTCCTTTTGGATAAACAGACATATTAGGCAAGCATTTTGGAGCTTTCACCTAAATAACTACAGGTGGTGAGATAAGCTGCACAATATAATTGACCTTTCAGTATATTGTTGCACACACACCATCTATTTAGCAAATGCCCTTGTTATCAACAGCAGCCTTTTAAACTCACCTGAGCTAACAGGTATGTGAGCTGGTTACTCTGCTGCGCTTAAAATTTCTTTTTTGGTTTGCTACAATGCCTTTTCTGAAACGTTGTCTCCCTCTGCTGGAACACTGACTTCTTTCATTTAATGCCTGCAGACTATAAAAGAGAAACCAACCCAAAAAGTTTGGTTGATTAGTCTGTGGCATTCTTTTAAACTGTTGCTTATGGCGGTCTCTGTGAGCTTCTCAGTGACATTCAGCCATCCAGGTATCCCGCCTGCAGTAGACGGAATGTGGCAATGGAACGCTGGCTGCGCGTGTCATAATAGGCTCTGAGCCTTTATATACCTGCGCACAGCAGCAGCCACCTTCAGTCTGCTGCTGGACAGCCAGCAGCAGCAGCAGGAGAGGTAATTAATCAGCAACCCTCCTGCTAAGGGTAGACAGCTGCTCGTTCCACCCCCCCCCCCCCCGCCTTAATTGGTTCTCCTCCCTTCCAACGGTGTTGAGGCGGGTGGGAACAGCCGGGGGTTGAGGGTACTGTGCTAAAAGAGGTGGAGTTATGCAGATCTAAAACGCGTGGATTGCAGCAGCAGCAAGCCGAAAAGTGCAGGCATGTGAGGGATCTAGAGGTTGACAGCATGTCTTCTTAACGGGAGTCCAGGTGGCCATCTCCACAAATGGACTTTTCAGAATCCTTGGGTGGCACCGTAGTCGGAAACCAATTCTGGTTATCGCTTCTCGGCCTTTTGGCTAAGATCAAGTGTAGTATCTTTCGAAAAGGCGGTTTTGGATGTTGGCCGCCCTAGTAGATTGATACATTATGCACACTGGGGTTTAGGCGCTTGTTAGTACGCCAGGTGGCTAATATAGTCATCTGGTGGAAAGCATGGCCCCCCAGGATCGACGCCATTGGGCCGGGGAAGATCGAAAGCCCGAAGTGTGAAGTGCCCCAGGAGTGGTGACCCTGGGGTGCCTTAACTCACTGGGATTGGGAACCCCACTTGAGTTTATGGCACATTTGCACAAGCACTTCAAATTTTCTTTCTTCGCACACACCCTTATTCCGGGCCTTCTGGCCTTAGGATGGGGAATTTTTCAATTCCCGGTTGAAGGTCCGGGCAGTATTATACTGTGAAACCTTCACTATTTATTTAATTTCTTTGTCACTGTGTGTCCACTTATTCACGTGTGTCACGTCCTACTAGGATTTTGTCGGGATGCGGTTCCCTTACGGGTTCCTCTCTTGGCAGGTCTAGGGGGGGAGTGTGTTGCCATCAGGTTCCGCTCCCCCCTGAACCCCCCTGGCTCTCCTCTTTCGGGAGGAGAGCGTTGTTGGCTCCCCTCTTCCGGGAGGGGAGCACAGTCTTTGGCTCCCAGTGCCTTGTTCGGGTGAGAACTCGGGCAGGTGCTGGGGGTATGATTGGGTCGCCTCTGGCTTCGGCTGGAGGTGGCTTTTTGTCCCTGTTCCTCGCTGTGGCCTTTTGGCTCGGAGGGACGGGGAATGGTTTGGGGGACCCTTCTCCTTTTGGAGAGGGTTTCAAGAAGACCAGCATCCTAGTGCACTTTTTTTGTGGCACTTGTCACTTTTTTAAGCGCACTCGGGTTTTGTACACGAATTCGGGCTTTAAATATTTTTTTATCTGTTCTTATCAGTTTAATATCTGATACGTCCCCTATCTGGGGACCATATATTAAATGGATTTTTAGAACAGGGAGATGGAAAAAGAGCTTGCTCTGTCCACTCCACGCATTGACCTGGTATTGCAGTATCTCCAGGACCGGTGCACCCCTTCTTTAATGCAGTTTCTAAAATCAGAAAGAATTGAATTCAATGCTTTTTGTTCATTTTGCTTGTTTGTCGGATTTTGGGATGGACTCTTTGGCTTTGCTTTTCTTCTCCTCATTGGATTTTTCATGTTAAAAGTTGCAGAAGCCAGATGACAAGCTCATTTTGGTTCAACTTCAGCAACTGTGCATTGCATTGCCATGTAATGTAATGTAATGCAATGCTATCTATCTAGCTCTCCCTCTATACTTCCTTTTGGATAAACAGACATATTAGGCAAGCATTTTGGAGCTTTCACCTAAATAACTACAGGTGGTGAGATAAGCTGCACAATATAATTGACCTTTCAGTATATTGTTGCACACACACCATCTATTTAGCAAATGCCCTTGTTATCAACAGCAGCCTTTTAAACTCACCTGAGCTAACAGGTATGTGAGCTGGTTACTCTGCTGCGCTTAAAATTTCTTTTTTGGTTTGCTACAATGCCTTTTCTGAAACGTTGTCTCCCTCTGCTGGAACACTGACTTCTTTCATTTAATGCCTGCAGACTATAAAAGAGAAACCAACCCAAAAAGTTTGGTTGATTAGTCTGTGGCATTCTTTTAAACTGTTGCTTATGGCGGTCTCTGTGAGCTTCTCAGTGACATTCAGCCATCCAGGTATCCCGCCTGCAGTAGACGGAATGTGGCAATGGAACGCTGGCTGCGCGTGTCATAATAGGCTCTGAGCCTTTATATACCTGCGCACAGCAGCAGCCACCTTCAGTCTGCTGCTGGACAGCCAGCAGCAGCAGCAGCAGGAGAGGTAATTAATCAGCAACCCTCCTGCTAAGGGTAGACAGCAGCTCGTTCCACCCCCCCCCCGCCTTAATTGGTTCTCCTCCCTTCCAACGGTGTTGAGGCGGGTGGGAACAGCCGGGGGTTGAGGGCACTGTGCTAAAAGAGGTGGAGTTATGCAGATCTAAAACGCGTGGATTGCAGCAGCAGCAGGCCGAAAAGTGCAGGCATGTGAGGGATCTAGAGGTTGACAGCATGTCTTCTTAACGGGAGTCCAGGTGGCCATCTCCACAAATGGACTTTTCAGAATCCTTGGGTGGCACCATAGTCGGAAACCAATTCTGGTTATCGCTTCTCGGCCTTTTGGCTAAGATCAAGTGTAGTATCTGTTCTTATCAGTTTAATATCTGATACGTCCCCTATCTGGGGACCATATATTAAATGGATTTTTAGAACAGGGAGATGGAAAAAGAGCTTGCTCTGTCCACTCCACGCATTGACCTGGTATTGCAGTATCTCCAGGACCGGTGCACCCCTTCTTTAATGCAGTTTCTAAAATCAGAAAGAATTGAATTCAATGCTTTTTGTTCATTTTGCTTGTTTGTCGGATTTTGGGATGGACTCTTTGGCTTTGCTTTTCTTCTCCTCATTGGATTTTTCATGTTAAAAGTTGCAGAAGCCAGATGACAAGCTCATTTTGGTTCAACTTCAGCAACTGTGCATTGCATTGCCATGTAATGTAATGTAATGCAATGCTATCTATCTAGCTCTCCCTCTATACTTCCTTTTGGATAAACAGACATATTAGGCAAGCATTTTGGAGCTTTCACCTAAATAACTACAGGTGGTGAGATAAGCTGCACAATATAATTGACCTTTCAGTATATTGTTGCACACACACCATCTATTTAGCAAATGCCCTTGTTATCAACAGCAGCCTTTTAAACTCACCTGAGCTAACAGGTATGTGAGCTGGTTACTCTGCTGCGCTTAAAATTTCTTTTTTGGTTTGCTACAATGCCTTTTCTGAAACGTTGTCTCCCTCTGCTGGAACACTGACTTCTTTCATTTAATGCCTGCAGACTATAAAAGAGAAACCAACCCAAAAAGTTTGGTTGATTAGTCTGTGGCATTCTTTTAAACTGTTGCTTATGGCGGTCTCTGTGAGCTTCTCAGTGACATTCAGCCATCCAGGTATCCCGCCTGCAGTAGACGGAATGTGGCAATGGAACGCTGGCTGCGCGTGTCATAATAGGCTCTGAGCCTTTATATACCTGCGCACAGCAGCAGCCACCTTCAGTCTGCTGCTGGACAGCCAGCAGCAGCAGCAGGAGAGGTAATTAATCAGCAACCCTCCTGCTAAGGGTAGACAGCTGCTCGTTCCACCCCCCCCCCCCCGCCTTAATTGGTTCTCCTCCCTTCCAACGGTGTTGAGGCGGGTGGGAACAGCCGGGGGTTGAGGGTACTGTGCTAAAAGAGGTGGAGTTATGCAGATCTAAAACGCGTGGATTGCAGCAGCAGCAAGCCGAAAAGTGCAGGCATGTGAGGGATCTAGAGGTTGACAGCATGTCTTCTTAACGGGAGTCCAGGTGGCCATCTCCACAAATGGACTTTTCAGAATCCTTGGGTGGCACCGTAGTCGGAAACCAATTCTGGTTATCGCTTCTCGGCCTTTTGGCTAAGATCAAGTGTAGTATCTGTTCTTATCAGTTTAATATCTGATACGTCCCCTATCTGGGGACCATATATTAAATGGATTTTTATAACAGGGAGATGGAAAAAGAGCTTGCTCTGTCCACTCCAAGCATTGACCTGGTATTGCAGTATCTCCAGGACCGGTGCACCCCTTCTTTAATGCAGTTTCTAAAATCAGAAAGAATTGAATTCAATGCTTTTTGTTCATTTTGCTTGTTTGTCGGATTTTGGGATGGACTCTTTGGCTTTGCTTTTCTTCTCCTCATTGGATTTTTCATGTTAAAAGTTGCAGAAGCCAGATGACAAGCTCATTTTGGTTCAACTTCAGCAACTGTGCATTGCATTGCCATGTAATGTAATGTAATGCAATGCTATCTATCTAGCTCTCCCTCTATACTTCCTTTTGGATAAACAGACATATTAGGCAAGCATTTTGGAGCTTTCACCTAAATAACTACAGGTGGTGAGATAAGCTGCACAATATAATTGACCTTTCAGTATATTGTTGCACACACACCATCTATTTAGCAAATGCCCTTGTTATCAACAGCAGCCTTTTAAACTCACCTGAGCTAACAGGTATGTGAGCTGGTTACTCTGCTGCGCTTAAAATTTCTTTTTTGGTTTGCTACAATGCCTTTTCTGAAACGTTGTCTCCCTCTGCTGGAACACTGACTTCTTTCATTTAATGCCTGCAGACTATAAAAGAGAAACCAACCCAAAAAGTTTGGTTGATTAGTCTGTGGCATTCTTTTAAACTGTTGCTTATGGCGGTCTCTGTGAGCTTCTCAGTGACATTCAGCCATCCAGGTATCCCGCCTGCAGTAGACGGAATGTGGCAATGGAACGCTGGCTGCGCGTGTCATAATAGGCTCTGAGCCTTTATATACCTGCGCACAGCAGCAGCCACCTTCAGTCTGCTGCTGGACAGCCAGCAGCAGCAGCAGCAGGAGAGGTAATTAATCAGCAACCCTCCTGCTAAGGGTAGACAGCTGCTCGTTCCACCCCCCCCCCCGCCTTAATTGGTTCTCCTCCCTTCCAACGGTGTTGAGGCGGGTGGGAACAGCCGGGGGTTGAGGGTACTGTGCTAAAAGAGGTGGAGTTATGCAGATCTAAAACGCGTGGATTGCAGCAGCAGCAAGCCGAAAAGTGCAGGCATGTGAGGGATCTAGAGGTTGACAGCATGTCTTCTTAACGGGAGTCCAGGTGGCCATCTCCACAAATGGACTTTTCAGAATCCTTGGGTGGCACCGTAGTCGGAAACCAATTCTGGTTATCGCTTCTCGGCCTTTTGGCTAAGATCAAGTGTAGTATCTGTTCTTATCAGTTTAATATCTGATACGTCCCCTATCTGGGGACCATATATTAAATGGATTTTTAGAACAGGGAGATGGAAAAAGAGCTTGCTCTGTCCACTCCACGCATTGACCTGGTATTGCAGTATCTCCAGGACCGGTGCACCCCTTCTTTAATGCAGTTTCTAAAATCAGAAAGAATTGAATTCAATGCTTTTTGTTCATTTTGCTTGTTTGTCGGATTTTGGGATGGACTCTTTGGCTTTGCTTTTCTTCTCCTCATTGGATTTTTCATGTTAAAAGTTGCAGAAGCCAGATGACAAGCTCATTTTGGTTCCACTTCAGCAACTGTGCATTGCATTGCCATGTAATGTAATGTAATGCAATGCTATCTATCTAGCTCTCCCTCTATACTTCCTTTTGGATAAACAGACATATTAGGCAAGCATTTTGGAGCTTTCACCTAAATAACTACAGGTGGTGAGATAAGCTGCACAATATAATTGACCTTTCAGTATATTGTTGCACACACACCATCTATTTAGCAAATGCCCTTGTTATCAACAGCAGCCTTTTAAACTCACCTGAGCTAACAGGTATGTGAGCTGGTTACTCTGCTGCGCTTAAAATTTCTTTTTTGGTTTGCTACAATGCCTTTTCTGAAATGTTGTCTCCCTCTGCTGGAACACTGACTTCTTTCATTTAATGCCTGCAGACTATAAAAGAGAAACCAACCCAGAAAGTTTGGTTGATTAGTCTGTGGCATTCTTTTAAACTGTTGCTTATGGCGGTCTCTGTGAGCTTCTCAGTGACATTCAGCCATCCAGGTATCCCGCCTGCAGTAGACGGAATGTGGCAATGGAACGCTGGCTGCGCGTGTCATAATAGGCTCTGAGCCTTTATATACCTGCGCACAGCAGCAGCCACCTTCAGTCTGCAGCTGGACAGCCAGCAGCAGCAGCAGCAGGAGAGGTAATTAATCAGCAACCCTCCTGCTAAGGGTAGACAGCTGCTCGTTCCACCCCCCCCTCGCCTTAATTGGTTCTCCTCCCTTCCAACGGTGTTGAGGCGGGTGGGAACAGCCGGGGGTTGAGGGTACTGTGCTAAAAGAGGTGGAGTTATGCAGATCTAAAACGCGTGGATTGCAGCAGCAGCAAGCCGAAAAGTGCAGGCATGTGAGGGATCTAGAGGTTGACAGCATGTCTTCTTAACGGGAGTCCAGGTGGCCATCTCCACAAATGGACTTTTCAGAATCCTTGGGTGGCACCGTAGTCGGAAACCAATTCTGGTTATCGCTTCTCGGCCTTTTGGCTAAGATCAAGTGTAGTATCTGTTCTTATCAGTTTAATATCTGATACGTCCCCTATCTGGGGACCATATATTAAATGGATTTTTAGAACAGGGAGATGGAAAAAGAGCTTGCTCTGTCCACTCCAAGCATTGACCTGGTATTGCAGTATCTCCAGGACCGGTGCACCCCTTCTTTAATGCAGTTTCTAAAATCAGAAAGAATTGAATTCAATGCTTTTTGTTCATTTTGCTTGTTTGTCGGATTTTGGGATGGACTCTTTGGCTTTGCTTTTCTTCTCCTCATTGGATTTTTCATGTTAAAAGTTGCAGAAGCCAGATGACAAGCTCATTTTGGTTCAACTTCAGCAACTGTGCATTGCATTGCCATGTAATGTAATGTAATGCAATGCTATCTATCTAGCTCTCCCTCTATACTTCCTTTTGGATAAACAGACATATTAGGCAAGCATTTTGGAGCTTTCACCTAAATAACTACAGGTGGTGAGATAAGCTGCACAATATAATTGACCTTTCAGTATATTGTTGCACACACACCATCTATTTAGCAAATGCCCTTGTTATCAACAGCAGCCTTTTAAACTCACCTGAGCTAACAGGTATGTGAGCTGGTTACTCTGCTGCGCTTAAAATTTCTTTTTTGGTTTGCTACAATGCCTTTTCTGAAACGTTGTCTCCCTCTGCTGGAACACTGACTTCTTTCATTTAATGCCTGCAGACTATAAAAGAGAAACCAACCCAAAAAGTTTGGTTGATTAGTCTGTGGCATTCTTTTAAACTGTTGCTTATGGCGGTCTCTGTGAGCTTCTCAGTGACATTCAGCCATCCAGGTATCCCGCCTGCAGTAGACGGAATGTGGCAATGGAACGCTGGCTGCGCGTGTCATAATAGGCTCTGAGCCTTTATATACCTGCGCACAGCAGCAGCCACCTTCAGTCTGCTGCTGGACAGCCAGCAGCAGCAGCAGCAGGAGAGGTAATTAATCAGCAACCCTCCTGCTAAGGGTAGACAGCTGCTCGTTCCACCCCCCCCCCCGCCTTAATTGGTTCTCCTCCCTTCCAACGGTGTTGAGGCGGGTGGGAACAGCCGGGGGTTGAGGGTACTGTGCTAAAAGAGGTGGAGTTATGCAGATCTAAAACGCGTGGATTGCAGCAGCAGCAAGCCGAAAAGTGCAGGCATGTGAGGGATCTAGAGGTTGACAGCATGTCTTCTTAACGGGAGTCCAGGTGGCCATCTCCACAAATGGACTTTTCAGAATCCTTGGGTGGCACCGTAGTCGGAAACCAATTCTGGTTATCGCTTCTCGGCCTTTTGGCTAAGATCAAGTGTAGTATCTGTTCTTATCAGTTTAATATCTGATACGTCCCCTATCTGGGGACCATATATTAAATGGATTTTTAGAACAGGGAGATGGAAAAAGAGCTTGCTCTGTCCACTCCACGCATTGACCTGGTATTGCAGTATCTCCAGGACCGGTGCACCCCTTCTTTAATGCAGTTTCTAAAATCAGAAAGAATTGAATTCAATGCTTTTTGTTCATTTTGCTTGTTTGTCGGATTTTGGGATGGACTCTTTGGCTTTGCTTTTCTTCTCCTCATTGGATTTTTCATGTTAAAAGTTGCAGAAGCCAGATGACAAGCTCATTTTGGTTCAACTTCAGCAACTGTGCATTGCATTGCCATGTAATGTAATGTAATGCAATGCTATCTATCTAGCTCTCCCTCTATACTTCCTTTTGGATAAACAGACATATTAGGCAAGCATTTTGGAGCTTTCACCTAAATAACTACAGGTGGTGAGATAAGCTGCACAATATAATTGACCTTTCAGTATATTGTTGCACACACACCATCTATTTAGCAAATGCCCTTGTTATCAACAGCAGCCTTTTAAACTCACCTGAGCTAACAGGTATGTGAGCTGGTTACTCTGCTGCGCTTAAAATTTCTTTTTTGGTTTGCTACAATGCCTTTTCTGAAATGTTGTCTCCCTCTGCTGGAACACTGACTTCTTTCATTTAATGCCTGCAGACTATAAAAGAGAAACCAACCCAGAAAGTTTGGTTGATTAGTCTGTGGCATTCTTTTAAACTGTTGCTTATGGCGGTCTCTGTGAGCTTCTCAGTGACATTCAGCCATCCAGGTATCCCGCCTGCAGTAGACGGAATGTGGCAATGGAACGCTGGCTGCGCGTGTCATAATAGGCTCTGAGCCTTTATATACCTGCGCACAGCAGCAGCCACCTTCAGTCTGCAGCTGGACAGCCAGCAGCAGCAGCAGCAGGAGAGGTAATTAATCAGCAACCCTCCTGCTAAGGGTAGACAGCTGCTCGTTCCACCCCCCCCCCCGCCTTAATTGGTTCTCCTCCCTTCCAACGGTGTTGAGGCGGGTGGGAACAGCCGGGGGTTGAGGGTACTGTGCTAAAAGAGGTGGAGTTATGCAGATCTAAAACGCGTGGATTGCAGCAGCAGCAAGCCGAAAAGTGCAGGCATGTGAGGGATCTAGAGGTTGACAGCATGTCTTCTTAACGGGAGTCCAGGTGGCCATCTCCACAAATGGACTTTTCAGAATCCTTGGGTGGCACCGTAGTCGGAAACCAATTCTGGTTATCGCTTCTCGGCCTTTTGGCTAAGATCAAGTGTAGTATCTGTTCTTATCAGTTTAATATCTGATACGTCCCCTATCTGGGGACCATATATTAAATGGATTTTTAGAACAGGGAGATGGAAAAAGAGCTTGCTCTGTCCACTCCACGCATTGACCTGGTATTGCAGTATCTCCAGGACCGGTGCACCCCTTCTTTAATGCAGTTTCTAAAATCAGAAAGAATTGAATTCAATGCTTTTTGTTCATTTTGCTTGTTTGTCGGATTTTGGGATGGACTCTTTGGCTTTGCTTTTCTTCTCCTCATTGGATTTTTCATGTTAAAAGTTGCAGAAGCCAGATGACAAGCTCATTTTGGTTCAACTTCAGCAACTGTGCATTGCATTGCCATGTAATGTAATGTAATGCAATGCTATCTATCTAGCTCTCCCTCTATACTTCCTTTTGGATAAACAGACATATTAGGCAAGCATTTTGGAGCTTTCACCTAAATAACTACAGGTGGTGAGATAAGCTGCACAATATAATTGACCTTTCAGTATATTGTTGCACACACAACATCTATTTAGCAAATGCCCTTGTTATCAACAGCAGCCTTTTAAACTCACCTGAGCTAACAGGTATGTGAGCTGGTTACTCTGCTGCGCTTAAAATTTCTTTTTTGGTTTGCTACAATGCCTTTTCTGAAACGTTGTCTCCCTCTGCTGGAACACTGACTTCTTTCATTTAATGCCTGCAGACTATAAAAGAGAAACCAACCCAAAAAGTTTGGTTGATTAGTCTGTGGCATTCTTTTAAACTGTTGCTTATGGCGGTCTCTGTGAGCTTCTCAGTGACATTCAGCCATCCAGGTATCCCGCCTGCAGTAGACGGAATGTGGCAATGGAACGCTGGCTGCGCGTGTCATAATAGGCTCTGAGCCTTTATATACCTGCGCACAGCAGCAGCCACCTTCAGTCTGCTGCTGGACAGCCAGCAGCAGCAGCAGCAGGAGAGGTAATTAATCAGCAACCCTCCTGCTAAGGGTAGACAGCTGCTCGTTCCACCCCCCCCCCCGCCTTAATTGGTTCTCCTCCCTTCCAACGGTGTTGAGGCGGGTGGGAACAGCCGGGGGTTGAGGGTACTGTGCTAAAAGAGGTGGAGTTATGCAGATCTAAAACGCGTGGATTGCAGCAGCAGCAAGCCGAAAAGTGCAGGCATGTGAGGGATCTAGAGGTTGACAGCATGTCTTCTTAACGGGAGTCCAGGTGGCCATCTCCACAAATGGACTTTTCAGAATCCTTGGGTGGCACCGTAGTCGGAAACCAATTCTGGTTATCGCTTCTCGGCCTTTTGGCTAAGATCAAGTGTAGTATCTGTTCTTATCAGTTTAATATCTGATACGTCCCCTATCTGGGGACCATATATTAAATGGATTTTTAGAACAGGGAGATGGAAAAAGAGCTTGCTCTGTCCACTCCACGCATTGACCTGGTATTGCAGTATCTCCAGGACCGGTGCACCCCTTCTTTAATGCAGTTTCTAAAATCAGAAAGAATTGAATTCAATGCTTTTTGTTCATTTTGCTTGTTTGTCGGATTTTGGGATGGACTCTTTGGCTTTGCTTTTCTTCTCCTCATTGGATTTTTCATGTTAAAAGTTGCAGAAGCCAGATGACAAGCTCATTTTGGTTCAACTTCAGCAACTGTGCATTGCATTGCCATGTAATGTAATGTAATGCAATGCTATCTATCTAGCTCTCCCTCTATACTTCCTTTTAAATAAACAGACATATTAGGCAAGCATTTTGGAGCTTTCACCTAAATAACTACAGGTGGTGAGATAAGCTGCACAATATAATTGACCTTTCAGTATATTGTTGCACACACACCATCTATTTAGCAAATGCCCTTGTTATCAACAGCAGCCTTTTAAACTCACCTGAGCTAACAGGTATGTGAGCTGGTTACTCTGCTGCGCTTAAAATTTCTTTTTTGGTTTGCTACAATGCCTTTTCTGAAACGTTGTCTCCCTCTGCTGGAACACTGACTTCTTTCATTTAATGCCTGCAGACTATAAAAGAGAAACCAACCCAAAAAGTTTGGTTGATTAGTCTGTGGCATTCTTTTAAACTGTTGCTTATGGCGGTCTCTGTGAGCTTCTCAGTGACATTCAGCCATCCAGGTATCCCGCCTGCAGTAGACGGAATGTGTCAATGGAACGCTGGCTGCGCGTGTCATAATAGGCTCTGAGCCTTTATATACCTGCGCACAGCAGCAGCCACCTTCAGTCTGCTGCTGGACAGCCAGCAGCAGCAGCAGCAGGAGAGGTAATTAATCAGCAACCCTCCTGCTAAGGGTAGACAGCTGCTCGTTCCACCCCCCCCCCCGCCTTAATTGGTTCTCCTCCCTTCCAACGGTGTTGAGGCGGGTGGGAACAGCCGGGGGTTGAGGGTACTGTGCTAAAAGAGGTGGAGTTATGCAGATCTAAAACGCGTGGATTGCAGCAGCAGCAAGCCGAAAAGTGCAGGCATGTGAGGGATCTAGAGGTTGACAGCATGTCTTCTTAACGGGAGTCCAGGTGGCCATCTCCACAAATGGACTTTTCAGAATCCTTGGGTGGCACCGTAGTCGGAAACCAATTCTGGTTATCGCTTCTCGGCCTTTTGGCTAAGATCAAGTGTAGTATCTGTTCTTATCAGTTTAATATCTGATACGTCCCCTATCTGGGGACCATATATTAAATGGATTTTTAGAACAGGGAGATGGAAAAAGAGCTTGCTCTGTCCACTCCACGCATTGACCTGGTATTGCAGTATCTCCAGGACCGGTGCACCCCTTCTTTAATGCAGTTTCTAAAATCAGAAAGAATTGAATTCAATGCTTTTTGTTCATTTTGCTTGTTTGTCGGATTTTGGGATGGACTCTTTGGCTTTGCTTTTCTTCTCCTCATTGGATTTTTCATGTTAAAAGTTGCAGAAGCCAGATGACAAGCTCATTTTGGTTCAACTTCAGCAACTGTGCATTGCATTGCCATGTAATGTAATGTAATGCAATGCTATCTATCTAGCTCTCCCTCTATACTTCCTTTTGGATAAACAGACATATTAGGCAAGCATTTTGGAGCTTTCACCTAAATAACTACAGGTGGTGAGATAAGCTGCACAATATAATTGACCTTTCAGTATATTGTTGCACACACACCATCTATTTAGCAAATGCCCTTGTTATCAACAGCAGCCTTTTAAACTCACCTGAGCTAACAGGTATGTGAGCTGGTTACTCTGCTGCGCTTAAAATTTCTTTTTTGGTTTGCTACAATGCCTTTTCTGAAACGTTGTCTCCCTCTGCTGGAACACTGACTTCTTTCATTTAATGCCTGCAGACTATAAAAGAGAAACCAACCCAAAAAGTTTGGTTGATTAGTCTGTGGCATTCTTTTAAACTGTTGCTTATGGCGGTCTCTGTGAGCTTCTCAGTGACATTCAGCCATCCAGGTATCCCGCCTGCAGTAGACGGAATGTGGCAATGGAACGCTGGCTGCGCGTGTCATAATAGGCTCTGAGCCTTTATATACCTGCGCACAGCAGCAGCCACCTTCAGTCTGCTGCTGGACAGCCAGCAGCAGCAGCAGCAGGAGAGGTAATTAATCAGCAACCCTCCTGCTAAGGGTAGACAGCTGCTCGTTCCACCCCCCCCCCCGCCTTAATTGGTTCTCCTCCCTTCCAACGGTGTTGAGGCGGGTGGGAACAGCCGGGGGTTGAGGGTACTGTGCTAAAAGAGGTGGAGTTATGCAGATCTAAAACGCGTGGATTGCAGCAGCAGCAAGCCGAAAAGTGCAGGCATGTGAGGGATCTAGAGTTTGACAGCATGTCTTCTTAACGGGAGTCCAGGTGGCCATCTCCACAAATGGACTTTTCAGAATCCTTGGGTGGCACCGTAGTCGGAAACCAATTCTGGTTATCGCTTCTCGGCCTTTTGGCTAAGATCAAGTGTAGTATCTGTTCTTATCAGTTTAATATCTGATACGTCCCCTATCTGGGGACCATATATTAAATGGATTTTTAGAACAGGGAGATGGAAAAAGAGCTTGCTCTGTCCACTCCACGCATTGACCTGGTATTGCAGTATCTCCAGGACCGGTGCACCCCTTCTTTAATGCAGTTTCTAAAATCAGAAAGAATTGAATTCAATGCTTTTAGTTCATTTTGCTTGTTTGTCGGATTTTGGGATGGACTCTTTGGCTTTGCTTTTCTTCTCCTCATTGGATTTTTCATGTTAAAAGTTGCAGAAGCCAGATGACAAGCTCATTTTGGTTCAACTTCAGCAACTGTGCATTGCATTGCCATGTAATGTAATGTAATGCAATGCTATCTATCTAGCTCTCCCTCTATACTTCCTTTTGGATAAACAGACATATTAGGCAAGCATTTTGGAGCTTTCACCTAAATAACTACAGGTGGTGAGATAAGCTGCACAATATAATTGACCTTTCAGTATATTGTTGCACACACACCATCTATTTAGCAAATGCCCTTGTTATCAACAGCAGCCTTTTAAACTCACCTGAGCTAACAGGTATGTGAGCTGGTTACTCTGCTGCGCTTAAAATTTCTTTTTTGGTTTGCTACAATGCCTTTTCTGAAACGTTGTCTCCCTCTGCTGGAACACTGACTTCTTTCATTTAATGCCTGCAGACTATAAAAGAGAAACCAACCCAAAAAGTTTGGTTGATTAGTCTGTGGCATTCTTTTAAACTGTTGCTTATGGCGGTCTCTGTGAGCTTCTCAGTGACATTCAGCCATCCAGGTATCCCGCCTGCAGTAGACGGAATGTGGCAATGGAACGCTGGCTGCGCGTGTCATAATAGGCTCTGAGCCTTTATATACCTGCGCACAGCAGCAGCCACCTTCAGTCTGCTGCTGGACAGCCAGCAGCAGCAGCAGCAGGAGAGGTAATTAATCAGCAACCCTCCTGCTAAGGGTAGACAGCTGCTCGTTCCACCCCCCCCCCCCCGCCTTAATTGGTTCTCCTCCCTTCCAACGGTGTTGAGGCGGGTGGGAACAGCCGGGGGTTGAGGGTACTGTGCTAAAAGAGGTGGAGTTATGCAGATCTAAAACGCGTGGATTGCAGCAGCAGCAAGCCGAAAAGTGCAGGCATGTGAGGGATCTAGAGGTTGACAGCATGTCTTCTTAACGGGAGTCCAGGTGGCCATCTCCACAAATGGACTTTTCAGAATCCTTGGGTGGCACCGTAGTCGGAAACCAATTCTGGTTATCGCTTCTCGGCCTTTTGGCTAAGATCAAGTGTAGTATCTGTTCTTATCAGTTTAATATCTGATACGTCCCCTATCTGGGGACCATATATTAAATGGATTTTTAGAACAGGGAGATGGAAAAAGAGCTTGCTCTGTCCACTCCACGCATTGACCTGGTATTGCAGTATCTCCAGGACCGGTGCACCCCTTCTTTAATGCAGTTTCTAAAATCAGAAAGAATTGAATTCAATGCTTTTTGTTCATTTTGCTTGTTTGTCGGATTTTGGGATGGACTCTTTGGCTTTGCTTTTCTTCTCCTCATTGGATTTTTCATGTTAAAAGTTGCAGAAGCCAGATGACAAGCTCATTTTGGTTCAACTTCAGCAACTGTGCATTGCATTGCCATGTAATGTAATGTAATGCAATGCTATCTATCTAGCTCTCCCTCTATACTTCCTTTTGGATAAACAGACATATTAGGCAAGCATTTTGGAGCTTTCACCTAAATAACTACAGGTGGTGAGATAAGCTGCACAATATAATTGACCTTTCAGTATATTGTTGCACACACACCATCTATTTAGCAAATGCCCTTGTTATCAACAGCAGCCTTTTAAACTCACCTGAGCTAACAGGTATGTGAGCTGGTTACTCTGCTGCGCTTAAAATTTCTTTTTTGGTTTGCTACAATGCCTTTTCTGAAACGTTGTCTCCCTCTGCTGGAACACTGACTTCTTTCATTTAATGCCTGCAGACTATAAAAGAGAAACCAACCCAAAAAGTTTGGTTGATTAGTCTGTGGCATTCTTTTAAACTGTTGCTTATGGCGGTCTCTGTGAGCTTCTCAGTGACATTCAGCCATCCAGGTATCCCGCCTGCAGTAGACGGAATGTGGCAATGGAACGCTGGCTGCGCGTGTCATAATAGGCTCTGAGCCTTTATATACCTGCGCACAGCAGCAGCCACCTTCAGTCTGCTGCTGGACAGCCAGCAGCAGCAGCAGCAGGAGAGGTAATTAATCAGCAACCCTCCTGCTAAGGGTAGACAGCTGCTCGTTCCACCCCCCCCCCGCCTTAATTGGTTCTCCTCCCTTCCAACGGTGTTGAGGCGGGTGGGAACAGCCGGGGGTTGAGGGTACTGTGCTAAAAGAGGTGGAGTTATGCAGATCTAAAATGCGTGGATTGCAGCAGCAGCAAGCCGAAAAGTGCAGGCATGTGAGGGATCTAGAGGTTGACAGCATGTCTTCTTAACGGGAGTCCAGGTGGCCATCTCCACAAATGGACTTTTCAGAATCCTTGGGTGGCACCGTAGTCGGAAACCAATTCTGGTTATCGCTTCTCGGCCTTTTGGCTAAGATCAAGTGTAGTATCTGTTCTTATCAGTTTAATATCTGATACGTCCCCTATCTGGGGACCATATATTAAATGGATTTTTAGAACAGGGAGATGGAAAAAGAGCTTGCTCTGTCCACTCCACGCATTGACCTGGTATTGCAGTATCTCCAGGACCGGTGCACCCCTTCTTTAATGCAGTTTCTAAAATCAGAAAGAATTGAATTCAATGCTTTTTGTTCATTTTGCTTGTTTGTCGGATTTTGGGATGGACTCTTTGGCTTTGCTTTTCTTCTCCTCATTGGATTTTTCATGTTAAAAGTTGCAGAAGCCAGATGACAAGCTCATTTTGGTTCAACTTCAGCAACTGTGCATTGCATTGCCATGTAATGTAATGTAATGCAATGCTATCTATCTAGCTCTCCCTCTATACTTCCTTTTGGATAAACAGACATATTAGGCAAGCATTTTGGAGCTTTCACCTAAATAACTACAGGTGGTGAGATAAGCTGCACAATATAATTGACCTTTCAGTATATTGTTGCACACACACCATCTATTTAGCAAATGCCCTTGTTATCAACAGCAGCCTTTTAAACTCACCTGAGCTAACAGGTATGTGAGCTGGTTACTCTGCTGCGCTTAAAATTTCTTTTTTGGTTTGCTACAATGCCTTTTCTGAAACGTTGTCTCCCTCTGCTGGAACACTGACTTCTTTCATTTAATGCCTGCAGACTATAAAAGAGAAACCAACCCAAAAAGTTTGGTTGATTAGTCTGTGGCATTCTTTTAAACTGTTGCTTATGGCGGTCTCTGTGAGCTTCTCAGTGACATTCAGCCATCCAGGTATCCCGCCTGCAGTAGACGGAATGTGGCAATGGAACGCTGGCTGCGCGTGTCATAATAGGCTCTGAGCCTTTATATACCTGCGCACAGCAGCAGCCACCTTCAGTCTGCTGCTGGACAGCCAGCAGCAGCAGCAGCAGGAGAGGTAATTAATCAGCAACCCTCCTGCTAAGGGTAGACAGCTGCTCGTTCCACCCCCCCCCCCGCCTTAATTGGTTCTCCTCCCTTCCAACGGTGTTGAGGCGGGTGGGAACAGCCGGGGGTTGAGGGTACTGTGCTAAAAGAGGTGGAGTTATGCAGATCTAAAACGCGTGGATTGCAGCAGCAGCAAGCCGAAAAGTGCAGGCATGTGAGGGATCTAGAGGTTGACAGCATGTCTTCTTAACGGGAGTCCAGGTGGCCATCTCCACAAATGGACTTTTCAGAATCCTTGGGTGGCACCGTAGTCGGAAACCAATTCTGGTTATCGCTTCTCGGCCTTTTGGCTAAGATCAAGTGTAGTATCTGTTCTTATCAGTTTAATATCTGATACGTCCCCTATCTGGGGACCATATATTAAATGGATTTTTAGAACAGGGAGATGGAAAAAGAGCTTGCTCTGTCCACTCCACGCATTGACCTGGTATTGCAGTATCTCCAGGACCGGTGCACCCCTTCTTTAATGCAGTTTCTAAAATCAGAAAGAATTGAATTCAATGCTTTTTGTTCATTTTGCTTGTTTGTCGGATTTTGGGATGGACTCTTTGGCTTTGCTTTTCTTCTCCTCATTGGATTTTTCATGTTAAAAGTTGCAGAAGCCAGATGACAAGCTCATTTTGGTTCAACTTCAGCAACTGTGCATTGCATTGCCATGTAATGTAATGTAATGCAATGCTATCTATCTAGCTCTCCCTCTATACTTCCTTTTGGATAAACAGACATATTAGGCAAGCATTTTGGAGCTTTCACCTAAATAACTACAGGTGGTGAGATAAGCTGCACAATATAATTGACCTTTCAGTATATTGTTGCACACACACCATCTATTTAGCAAATGCCCTTGTTATCAACAGCAGCATTTAAACTCACCTGAGCTAACAGGTATGTGAGCTGGTTACTCTGCTGCGCTTAAAATTTCTTTTTTGGTTTGCTACAATGCCTTTTCTGAAACGTTGTCTCCCTCTGCTGGAACACTGACTTCTTTCATTTAATGCCTGCAGACTATAAAAGAGAAACCAACCCAAAAAGTTTGGTTGATTAGTCTGTGGCATTCTTTTAAACTGTTGCTTATGGCGGTCTCTGTGAGCTTCTCAGTGACATTCAGCCATCCAGGTATCCCGCCTGCAGTAGACGGAATGTGGCAATGGAACGCTGGCTGCGCGTGTCATAATAGGCTCTGAGCCTTTATATACCTGCGCACAGCAGCAGCCACCTTCAGTCTGCTGCTGGACAGCCAGCAGCAGCAGCAGCAGGAGAGGTAATTAATCAGCAACCCTCCTGCTAAGGGTAGACAGCTGCTCGTTCCACCCCCCCCCCGCCTTAATTGGTTCTCCTCCCTTCCAACGGTGTTGAGGCGGGTGGGAACAGCCGGGGGTTGAGGGTACTGTGCTAAAAGAGGTGGAGTTATGCAGATCTAAAACGCGTGGATTGCAGCAGCAGCAAGCCGAAAAGTGCAGGCATGTGAGGGATCTAGAGGTTGACAGCATGTCTTCTTAACGGGAGTCCAGGTGGCCATCTCCACAAATGGACTTTTCAGAATCCTTGGGTGGCACCGTAGTCGGAAACCAATTCTGGTTATCGCTTCTCGGCCTTTTGGCTAAGATCAAGTGTAGTATCTGTTCTTATCAGTTTAATATCTGATACGTCCCCTATCTGGGGACCATATATTAAATGGATTTTTAGAACAGGGAGATGGAAAAAGAGCTTGCTCTGTCCACTCCACGCATTGACCTGGTATTGCAGTATCTCCAGGACCGGTGCACCCCTTCTTTAATGCAGTTTCTAAAATCAGAAAGAATTGAATTCAATGCTTTTTGTTCATTTTGCTTGTTTGTCGGATTTTGGGATGGACTCTTTGGCTTTGCTTTTCTTCTACTCATTGGATTTTTCATGTTAAAAGTTGCAGAAGCCAGATGACAAGCTCATTTTGGTTCAACTTCAGCAACTGTGCATTGCATTGCCATGTAATGTAATGTAATGCAATGCTATCTATCTAGCTCTCCCTCTATACTTCCTTTTGGATAAACAGACATATTAGGCAAGCATTTTGGAGCTTTCACCTAAATAACTACAGGTGGTGAGATAAGCTGCACAATATAATTGACCTTTCAGTATATTGTTGCACACACACCATCTATTTAGCAAATGCCCTTGTTATCAACAGCAGCCTTTTAAACTCACCTGAGCTAACAGGTATGTGAGCTGGTTACTCTGCTGCGCTTAAAATTTCTTTTTTGGTTTGCTACAATGCCTTTTCTGAAACGTTGTCTCCCTCTGCTGGAACACTGACTTCTTTCATTTAATGCCTGCAGACTATAAAAGAGAAACCAACCCAAAAAGTTTGGTTGATTAGTCTGTGGCATTCTTTTAAACTGTTGCTTATGGCGGTCTCTGTGAGCTTCTCAGTGACATTCAGCCATCCAGGTATCCCGCCTGCAGTAGACGGAATGTGGCAATGGAACGCTGGCTGCGCGTGTCATAATAGGCTCTGAGCCTTTATATACCTGCGCACAGCAGCAGCCACCTTCAGTCTGCTGCTGGACAGCCAGCAGCAGCAGCAGCAGGAGAGGTAATTAATCAGCAACCCTCCTGCTAAGGGTAGACAGCTGCTCGTTCCACCCCCCCCCCGCCTTAATTGGTTCTCCTCCCTTCCAACGGTGTTGAGGCGGGTGGGAACAGCCGGGGGTTGAGGGTACTGTGCTAAAAGAGGTGGAGTTATGCAGATCTAAAACGCGTGGATTGCAGCAGCAGCAAGCCGAAAAGTGCAGGCATGTGAGGGATCTAGAGGTTGACAGCATGTCTTCTTAACGGGAGTCCAGGTGGCCATCTCCACAAATGGACTTTTCAGAATCCTTGGGTGGCACCGTAGTCGGAAACCAATTCTGGTTATCGCTTCTCGGCCTTTTGGCTAAGATCAAGTGTAGTATCTGTTCTTATCAGTTTAATATCTGATACGTCCCCTATCTGGGGACCATATATTAAATGGATTTTTAGAACAGGGAGATGGAAAAAGAGCTTGCTCTGTCCACTCCACGCATTGACCTGGTATTGCAGTATCTCCAGGACCGGTGCACCCCTTCTTTAATGCAGTTTCTAAAATCAGAAAGAATTGAATTCAATGCTTTTTGTTCATTTTGCTTGTTTGTCGGATTTTGGGATGGACTCTTTGGCTTTGCTTTTCTTCTCCTCATTGGATTTTTCATGTTAAAAGTTGCAGAAGCCAGATGACAAGCTCATTTTGGTTCAACTTCAGCAACTGTGCATTGCATTGCCATGTAATGTAATGTAATGCAATGCTATCTATCTAGCTCTCCCTCTATACTTCCTTTTGGATAAACAGACATATTAGGCAAGCATTTTGGAGCTTTCACCTAAATAACTACAGGTGGTGAGATAAGCTGCACAATATAATTGACCTTTCAGTATATTGTTGCACACACACCATCTATTTAGCAAATGCCCTTGTTATCAACAGCAGCCTTTTAAACTCACCTGAGCTAACAGGTATGTGAGCTGGTTACTCTGCTGCGCTTAAAATTTCTTTTTTGGTTTGTTACAATGCCTTTTCTGAAACGTTGTCTCCCTCTGCTGGAACACTGACTTCTTTCATTTAATGCCTGCAGACTATAAAAGAGAAACCAACCCAAAAAGTTTGGTTGATTAGTCTGTGGCATTCTTTTAAACTGTTGCTTATGGCGGTCTCTGTGAGCTTCTCAGTGACATTCAGCCATCCAGGTATCCCGCCTGCAGTAGACGGAATGTGGCAATGGAACGCTGGCTGCGCGTGTCATAATAGGCTCTGAGCCTTTATATACCTGCGCACAGCAGCAGCCACCTTCAGTCTGCTGCTGGACAGCCAGCAGCAGCAGCAGCAGGAGAGGTAATTAATCAGCAACCCTCCTGCTAAGGGTAGACAGCTGCTCGTTCCACCCCCCCCCCCGCCTTAATTGGTTCTCCTCCCTTCCAACGGTGTTGAGGCGGGTGGGAACAGCCGGGGGTTGAGGGTACTGTGCTAAAAGAGGTGGAGTTATGCAGATCTAAAACGCGTGGATTGCAGCAGCAGCAAGCCGAAAAGTGCAGGCATGTGAGGGATCTAGAGGTTGACAGCATGTCTTCTTAACGGGAGTCCAGGTGGCCATCTCCACAAATGGACTTTTCAGAATCCTTGGGTGGCACCGTAGTCGGAAACCAATTCTGGTTATCGCTTCTCGGCCTTTTGGCTAAGATCAAGTGTAGTATCTGTTCTTATCAGTTTAATATCTGATACGTCCCCTATCTGGGGACCATATATTAAATGGATTTTTAGAACAGGGAGATGGAAAAAGAGCTTGCTCTGTCCACTCCACGCATTGACCTGGTATTGCAGTATCTCCAGGACCGGTGCACCCCTTCTTTAATGCAGTTTCTAAAATCAGAAAGAATTGAATTCAATGCTTTTTGTTCATTTTGCTTGTTTGTCGGATTTTGGGATGGACTCTTTGGCTTTGCTTTTCTTCTCCTCATTGGATTTTTCATGTTAAAAGTTGCAGAAGCCAGATGACAAGCTCATTTTGGTTCAACTTCAGCAACTGTGCATTGCATTGCCATGTAATGTAATGTAATGCAATGCTATCTATCTAGCTCTCCCTCTATACTTCCTTTTGGATAAACAGACATATTAGGCAAGCATTTTGGAGCTTTCACCTAAATAACTACAGGTGGTGAGATAAGCTGCACAATATAATTGACCTTTCAGTATATTGTTGCACACACACCATCTATTTAGCAAATGCCCTTGTTATCAACAGCAGCCTTTTAAACTCACCTGAGCTAACAGGTATGTGAGCTGGTTACTCTGCTGCGCTTAAAATTTCTTTTTTGGTTTGCTACAATGCCTTTTCTGAAACGTTGTCTCCCTCTGCTGGAACACTGACTTCTTTCATTTAATGCCTGCAGACTATAAAAGAGAAACCAACCCAAAAAGTTTGGTTGATTAGTCTGTGGCATTCTTTTAAACTGTTGCTTATGGCGGTCTCTGTGAGCTTCTCAGTGACATTCAGCCATCCAGGTATCCCGCCTGCAGTAGACGGAATGTGGCAATGGAACGCTGGCTGCGCGTGTCATAATAGGCTCTGAGCCTTTATATACCTGCGCACAGCAGCAGCCACCTTCAGTCTGCTGCTGGACAGCCAGCAGCAGCAGCAGCAGGAGAGGTAATTAATCAGCAACCCTCCTGCTAAGGGTAGACAGCTGCTCGTTCCACCCCCCCCCGCCTTAATTGGTTCTCCTCCCTTCCAACGGTGTTGAGGCGGGTGGGAACAGCCGGGGGTTGAGGGTACTGTGCTAAAAGAGATGGAGTTATGCAGATCTAAAACGCGTGGATTGCAGCAGCAGCAAGCCGAAAAGTGCAGGCATGTGAGGGATCTAGAGGTTGACAGCATGTCTTCTTAACGGGAGTCCAGGTGGCCATCTCCACAAATGGACTTTTCAGAATCCTTGGGTGGCACCGTAGTCGGAAACCAATTCTGGTTATCGCTTCTCGGCCTTTTGGCTAAGATCAAGTGTAGTATCTGTTCTTATCAGTTTAATATCTGATACCTCCCCTATCTGGGGACCATATATTAAATGGATTTTTAGAACAGGGAGATGGAAAAAGAGCTTGCTCTGTCCACTCCACGCATTGACCTGGTATTGCAGTATCTCCAGGACCGGTGCACCCCTTCTTTAATGCAGTTTCTAAAATCAGAAAGAATTGAATTCAATGCTTTTTGTTCATTTTGCTTGTTTGTCGGATTTTGGGATGGACTCTTTGGCTTTGCTTTTCTTCTCCTCATTGGATTTTTCATGTTAAAAGTTGCAGAAGCCAGATGACAAGCTCATTTTGGTTCAACTTCAGCAACTGTGCATTGCATTGCCATGTAATGTAATGTAATGCAATGCTATCTATCTAGCTCTCCCTCTATACTTCCTTTTGGATAAACAGACATATTAGGCAAGCATTTTGGAGCTTTCACCTAAATAACTACAGGTGGTGAGATAAGCTGCACAATATAATTGACCTTTCAGTATATTGTTGCACACACACCATCTATTTAGCAAATGCCCTTGTTATCAACAGCAGCCTTTTAAACTCACCTGAGCTAACAGGTATGTGAGCTGGTTACTCTGCTGCGCTTAAAATTTCTTTTTTGGTTTGCTACAATGCCTTTTCTGAAACGTTGTCTCCCTCTGCTGGAACACTGACTTCTTTCATTTAATGCCTGCAGACTATAAAAGAGAAACCAACCCAAAAAGTTTGGTTGATTAGTCTGTGGCATTCTTTTAAACTGTTGCTTATGGCGGTCTCTGTGAGCTTCTCAGTGACATTCAGCCATCCAGGTATCCCGCCTGCAGTAGACGGAATGTGGCAATGGAACGCTGGCTGCGCGTGTCATAATAGGCTCTGAGCCTTTATATACCTGCGCACAGCAGCAGCCACCTTCAGTCTGCTGCTGGACAGCCAGCAGCAGCAGCAGCAGGAGAGGTAATTAATCAGCAACCCTCCTGCTAAGGGTAGACAGCTGCTCGTTCCACCCCCCCCCCGCCTTAATTGGTTCTCCTCCCTTCCAACGGTGTTGAGGCGGGTGGGAACAGCCGGGGGTTGAGGGTACTGTGCTAAAAGAGGTGGAGTTATGCAGATCTAAAACGCGTGGATTGCAGCAGCAGCAAGCCGAAAAGTGCAGGCATGTGAGGGATCTAGAGGTTGACAGCATGTCTTCTTAACGGGAGTCCAGGTGGCCATCTCCACAAATGGACTTTTCAGAATCCTTGGGTGGCACCGTAGTCGGAAACCAATTCTGGTTATCGCTTCTCGGCCTTTTGGCTAAGATCAAGTGTAGTATCTGTTCTTATCAGTTTAATATCTGATACGTCCCCTATCTGGGGACCATATATTAAATGGATTTTTAGAACAGGGAGATGGAAAAAGAGCTTGCTCTGTCCACTCCACGCATTGACCTGGTATTGCAGTATCTCCAGGACCGGTGCACCCCTTCTTTAATGCAGTTTCTAAAATCAGAAAGAATTGAATTCAATGCTTTTTGTTCATTTTGCTTGTTTGTCGGATTTTGGGATGGACTCTTTGGCTTTGCTTTTCTTCTCCTCATTGGATTTTTCATGTTAAAAGTTGCAGAAGCCAGATGACAAGCTCATTTTGGTTCAACTTCAGCAACTGTGCATTGCATTGCCATGTAATGTAATGTAATGCAATGCTATCTATCTAGCTCTCCCTCTATACTTCCTTTTGGATAAACAGACATATTAGGCAAGCATTTTGGAGCTTTCACCTAAATAACTACAGGTGGTGAGATAAGCTGCACAATATAATTGACCTTTCAGTATATTGTTGCACACACACCATCTATTTAGCAAATGCCCTTGTTATCAACAGCAGCCTTTTAAACTCACCTGAGCTAACAGGTATGTGAGCTGGTTACTCTGCTGCGCTTAAAATTTATTTTTTGGTTTGCTACAATGCCTTTTCTGAAACGTTGTCTCCCTCTGCTGGAACACTGACTTCTTTCATTTAATGCCTGCAGACTATAAAAGAGAAACCAACCCAAAAAGTTTGGTTGATTAGTCTGTGGCATTCTTTTAAACTGTTGCTTATGGCGGTCTCTGTGAGCTTCTCAGTGACATTCAGCCATCCAGGTATCCCGCCTGCAGTAGACGGAATGTGGCAATGGAACGCTGGCTGCGCGTGTCATAATAGGCTCTGAGCCTTTATATACCTGCGCACAGCAGCAGCCACCTTCAGTCTGCTGCTGGACAGCCAGCAGCAGCAGCAGCAGGAGAGGTAATTAATCAGCAACCCTCCTGCTAAGGGTAGACAGCTGCTCGTTCCACCCCCCCCCCCCCGCCTTAATTGGTTCTCCTCCCTTCCAACGGTGTTGAGTCGGGTGGGAACAGCCGGGGGTTGAGGGTACTGTGCTAAAAGAGGTGGAGTTATGCAGATCTAAAACGCGTGGATTGCAGCAGCAGCAAGCCGAAAAGTGCAGGCATGTGAGGGATCTAGAGGTTGACAGCATGTCTTCTTAACGGGAGTCCAGGTGGCCATCTCCACAAATGGACTTTTCAGAATCCTTGGGTGGCACCGTAGTCGGAAACCAATTCTGGTTATCGCTTCTCGGCCTTTTGGCTAAGATCAAGTGTAGTATCTGTTCTTATCAGTTTAATATCTGATACGTCCCCTATCTGGGGACCATATATTAAATGGATTTTTAGAACAGGGAGATGGAAAAAGAGCTTGCTCTGTCCACTCCACGCATTGACCTGGTATTGCAGTATCTCCAGGACCGGTGCACCCCTTCTTTAATGCAGTTTCTAAAATCAGAAAGAATTGAATTCAATGCTTTTTGTTCATTTTGCTTGTTTGTCGGATTTTGGGATGGACTCTTTGGCTTTGCTTTTCTTCTCCTCATTGGATTTTTCATGTTAAAAGTTGCAGAAGCCAGATGACAAGCTCATTTTGGTTCAACTTCAGCAACTGTGCATTGCATTGCCATGTAATGTAATGTAATGCAATGCTATCTATCTAGCTCTCCCTCTATACTTCCTTTTGGATAAACAGACATATTAGGCAAGCATTTTGGAGCTTTCACCTAAATAACTACAGGTGGTGAGATAAGCTGCACAATATAATTGACCTTTCAGTATATTGTTGCACACACACCATCTATTTAGCAAATGCCCTTGTTATCAACAGCAGCCTTTTAAACTCACCTGAGCTAACAGGTATGTGAGCTGGTTACTCTGCTGCGCTTAAAATTTCTTTTTTGGTTTGCTACAATGCCTTTTCTGAAACGTTGTCTCCCTCTGCTGGAACACTGACTTCTTTCATTTAATGCCTGCAGACTATAAAAGAGAAACCAACCCAAAAAGTTTGGTTGATTAGTCTGTGGCATTCTTTTAAACTGTTGCTTATGGCGGTCTCTGTGAGCTTCTCAGTGACATTCAGCCATCCAGGTATCCCGCCTGCAGTAGACGGAATGTGGCAATGGAACGCTGGCTGCGCGTGTCATAATAGGCTCTGAGCCTTTATATACCTGCGCACAGCAGCAGCCACCTTCAGTCTGCTGCTGGACAGCCAGCAGCAGCAGCAGCAGGAGAGGTAATTAATCAGCAACCCTCCTGCTAAGGGTAGACAGCTGCTCGTTCCACCCCCCCCCCCGCCTTAATTGGTTCTCCTCCCTTCCAACGGTGTTGAGGCGGGTGGGAACAGCCGGGGGTTGAGGGTACTGTGCTAAAAGAGGTGGAGTTATGCAGATCTAAAACGCGTGGATTGCAGCAGCAGCAAGCCGAAAAGTGCAGGCATGTGAGGGATCTAGAGGTTGACAGCATGTCTTCTTAACGGGAGTCCAGGTGGCCATCTCCACAAATGGACTTTTCAGAATCCTTGGGTGGCACCGTAGTCGGAAACCAATTCTGGTTATCGCTTCTCGGCCTTTTGGCTAAGATCAAGTGTAGTATCTGTTCTTATCAGTTTAATATCTGATACGTCCCCTATCTGGGGACCATATATTAAATGGATTTTTAGAACAGGGAGATGGAAAAAGAGCTTGCTCTGTCCACTCCACGCATTGACCTGGTATTGCAGTATCTCCAGGACCGGTGCACCCCTTCTTTAATGCAGTTTCTAAAATCAGAAAGAATTGAATTCAATGCTTTTTGTTCATTTTGCTTGTTTGTCGGATTTTGGGATGGACTCTTTGGCTTTGCTTTTCTTCTCCTCATTGGATTTTTCATGTTAAAAGTTGCAGAAGCCAGATGACAAGCTCATTTTGGTTCAACTTCAGCAACTGTGCATTGCATTGCCATGTAATGTAATGTAATGCAATGCTATCTATCTAGCTCTCCCTCTATGCTTCCTTTTGGATAAACAGACATATTAGGCAAGCATTTTGGAGCTTTCACCTAAATAACTACAGGTGGTGAGATAAGCTGCACAATATAATTGACCTTTCAGTATATTGTTGCACACACACCATCTATTTAGCAAATGCCCTTGTTATCAACAGCAGCCTTTTAAACTCACCTGAGCTAACAGGTATGTGAGCTGGTTACTCTGCTGCGCTTAAAATTTCTTTTTTGGTTTGCTACAATGCCTTTTCTGAAACGTTGTCTCCCTCTGCTGGAACACTGACTTCTTTCATTTAATGCCTGCAGACTATAAAAGAGAAACCAACCCAAAAAGTTTGGTTGATTAGTCTGTGGCATTCTTTTAAACTGTTGCTTATGGCGGTCTCTGTGAGCTTCTCAGTGACATTAAGCCATCCAGGTATCCCGCCTGCAGTAGACGGAATGTGGCAATGGAACGCTGGCTGCGCGTGTCATAATAGGCTCTGAGCCTTTATATACCTGCGCACAGCAGCAGCCACCTTCAGTCTGCTGCTGGACAGCCAGCAGCAGCAGCAGCAGGAGAGGTAATTAATCAGCAACCCTCCTGCTAAGGGTAGACAGCTGCTCGTTCCACCCCCCCCCGCCTTAATTGGTTCTCCTCCCTTCCAACGGTGTTGAGGCGGGTGGGAACAGCCGGGGGTTGAGGGTACTGTGCTAAAAGAGGTGGAGTTATGCAGATCTAAAACGCGTGGATTGAAGCAGCAGCAAGCCGAAAAGTGCAGGCATGTGAGGGATCTAGAGGTTGACAGCATGTCTTCTTAACGGGAGTCCAGGTGGCCATCTCCACAAATGGACTTTTCAGAATCCTTGGGTGGCACCGTAGTCGGAAACCAATTCTGGTTATCGCTTCTCGGCCTTTTGGCTAAGATCAAGTGTAGTATCTGTTCTTATCAGTTTAATATCTGATACGTCCCCTATCTGGGGACCATATATTAAATGGATTTTTAGAACAGGGAGATGGAAAAAGAGCTTGCTCTGTCCACTCCACGCATTGACCTGGTATTGCAGTATCTCCAGGACCGGTGCACCCCTTCTTTAATGCAGTTTCTAAAATCAGAAAGAATTGAATTCAATGCTTTTTGTTCATTTTGCTTGTTTGTCGGATTTTGGGATGGACTCTTTGGCTTTGCTTTTCTTCTCCTCATTGGATTTTTCATGTTAAAAGTTGCAGAAGCCAGATGACAAGCTCATTTTGGTTCAACTTCAGCAACTGTGCATTGCATTGCCATGTAATGTAATGTAATGCAATGCTATCTATCTAGCTCTCCCTCTATACTTCCTTTTGGATAAACAGACATATTAGGCAAGCATTTTGGAGCTTTCACCTAAATAACTACAGGTGGTGAGATAAGCTGCACAATATAATTGACCTTTCAGTATATTGTTGCACACACACCATCTATTTAGCAAATGCCCTTGTTATCAACAGCAGCCTTTTAAACTCACCTGAGCTAACAGGTATGTGAGCTGGTTACTCTGCTGCGCTTAAAATTTCTTTTTTGGTTTGCTACAATGCCTTTTCTGAAACGTTGTCTCCCTCTGCTGGAACACTGACTTCTTTCATTTAATGCCTGCAGACTATAAAAGAGAAACCAACCCAAAAAGTTTGGTTGATTAGTCTGTGGCATTCTTTTAAACTGTTGCTTATGGCGGTCTCTGTGAGCTTCTCAGTGACATTCAGCCATCCAGGTATCCCGCCTGCAGTAGACGGAATGTGGCAATGGAACGCTGGCTGCGCGTGTCATAATAGGCTCTGAGCCTTTATATACCTGCGCACAGCAGCAGCCACCTTCAGTCTGCTGCTGGACAGCCAGCAGCAGCAGCAGCAGGAGAGGTAATTAATCAGCAACCCTCCTGCTAAGGGTAGACAGCTGCTCGTTCCACCCCCCCCCCCCGCCTTAATTGGTTCTCCTCCCTTCCAACGGTGTTGAGGCGGGTGGGAACAGCCGGGGGTTGAGGGTACTGTGCTAAAAGAGGTGGAGTTATGCAGATCTAAAACGCGTGGATTGCAGCAGCAGCAAGCCGAAAAGTGCAGGCATGTGAGGGATCTAGAGGTTGACAGCATGTCTTCTTAACGGGAGTCCAGGTGGCCATCTCCACAAATGGACTTTTCAGAATCCTTGGGTGGCACCGTAGTCGGAAACCAATTCTGGTTATCGCTTCTCGGCCTTTTGGCTAAGATCAAGTGTAGTATCTGTTCTTATCAGTTTAATATCTGATACGTCCCCTATCTGGGGACCATATATTAAATGGATTTTTAGAACAGGGAGATGGAAAAAGAGCTTGCTCTGTCCACTCCACGCATTGACCTGGTATTGCAGTATCTCCAGGACCGGTGCACCCCTTCTTTAATGCAGTTTCTAAAATCAGAAAGAATTGAATTCAATGCTTTTTGTTCATTTTGCTTGTTTGTCGGATTTTGGGATGGACTCTTTGGCTTTGCTTTTCTTCTCCTCATTGGATTTTTCATGTTAAAAGTTGCAGAAGCCAGATGACAAGCTCATTTTGGTTCAACTTCAGCAACTGTGCATTGCATTGCCATGTAATGTAATGTAATGCAATGCTATCTATCTAGCTCTCCCTCTATACTTCCTTTTGGATAAACAGACATATTAGGCAAGCATTTTGGAGCTTTCACCTAAATAACTACAGGTGGTGAGATAAGCTGCACAATATAATTGACCTTTCAGTATATTGTTGCACACACACCATCTATTTAGCAAATGCCCTTGTTATCAACAGCAGCCTTTTAAACTCACCTGAGCTAACAGGTATGTGAGCTGGTTACTCTGCTGCGCTTAAAATTTCTTTTTTGGTTTGCTACAATGCCTTTTCTGAAACGTTGTCTCCCTCTGCTGGAACACTGACTTCTTTCATTTAATGCCTGCAGACTATAAAAGAGAAACCAACCCAAAAAGTTTGGTTGATTAGTCTGTGGCATTCTTTTAAACTGTTGCTTATGGCGGTCTCTGTGAGCTTCTCAGTGACATTCAGCCATCCAGGTATCCCGCCTGCAGTAGACGGAATGTGGCAATGGAACGCTGGCTGCGCGTGTCATAATAGGCTCTGAGCCTTTATATACCTGCGCACAGCAGCAGCCACCTTCAGTCTGCTGCTGGACAGCCAGCAGCAGCAGCAGCAGGAGAGGTAATTAATCAGCAACCCTCCTGCTAAGGGTAGACAGCTGCTCGTTCCACCCCCCCCCGCCTTAATTGGTTCTCCTCCCTTCCAACGGTGTTGAGGCGGGTGGGAACAGCCGGGGGTTGAGGGTACTGTGCTAAAAGAGGTGGAGTTATGCAGATCTAAAACGCGTGGATTGCAGCAGCAGCAAGCCGAAAAGTGCAGGCATGTGAGGGATCTAGAGGTTGACAGCATGTCTTCTTAACGGGAGTCCAGGTGGCCATCTCCACAAATGGACTTTTCAGAATCCTTGGGTGGCACCGTAGTCGGAAACCAATTCTGGTTATCGCTTCTCGGCCTTTTGGCTAAGATCAAGTGTAGTATCTGTTCTTATCAGTTTAATATCTGATACGTCCCCTATCTGGGGACCATATATTAAATGGATTTTTAGAACAGGGAGATGGAAAAAGAGCTTGCTCTGTCCACTCCACGCATTGACCTGGTATTGCAGTATCTCCAGGACCGGTGCACCCCTTCTTTAATGCAGTTTCTAAAATCAGAAAGAATTGAATTCAATGCTTTTTGTTCATTTTGCTTGTTTGTCGGATTTTGGGATGGACTCTTTGGCTTTGCTTTTCTTCTCCTCATTGGATTTTTCATGTTAAAAGTTGCAGAAGCCAGATGACAAGCTCATTTTGGTTCAACTTCAGCAACTGTGCATTGCATTGCCATGTAATGTAATGTAATGCAATGCTATCTATCTAGCTCTCCCTCTATACTTCCTTTTGGATAAACAGACATATTAGGCAAGCATTTTGGAGCTTTCACCTAAATAACTACAGGTGGTGAGATAAGCTGCACAATATAATTGACCTTTCAGTATATTGTTGCACACACACCATCTATTTAGCAAATGCCCTTGTTATCAACAGCAGCCTTTTAAACTCACCTGAGCTAACAGGTATGTGAGCTGGTTACTCTGCTGCGCTTAAAATTTCTTTTTTGGTTTGCTACAATGCCTTTTCTGAAACGTTGTCTCCCTCTGCTGGAACACTGACTTCTTTCATTTAATGCCTGCAGACTATAAAAGAGAAACCAACCCAAAAAGTTTGGTTGATTAGTCTGTGGCATTCTTTTAAACTGTTGCTTATGGCGGTCTCTGTGAGCTTCTCAGTGACATTCAGCCATCCAGGTATCCCGCCTGCAGTAGACGGAATGTGGCAATGGAACGCTGGCTGCGCGTGTCATAATAGGCTCTGAGCCTTTATATACCTGCGCACAGCAGCAGCCACCTTCAGTCTGCTGCTGGACAGCCAGCAGCAGCAGCAGCAGGAGAGGTAATTAATCAGCAACCCTCCTGCTAAGGGTAGACAGCTGCTCGTTCCACCCCCCACCCCCCCCGCCTTAATTGGTTCTCCTCCCTTCCAACGGTGTTGAGGCGGGTGGGAACAGCCGGGGGTTGAGGGTACTGTGCTAAAAGAGGTGGAGTTATGCAGATCTAAAACGCGTGGATTGCAGCAGCAGCAAGCCGAAAAGTGCAGGCATGTGAGGGATCTAGAGGTTGACAGCATGTCTTCTTAACGGGAGTCCAGGTGGCCATCTCCACAAATGGACTTTTCAGAATCCTTGGGTGGCACCGTAGTCGGAAACCAATTCTGGTTATCGCTTCTCGGCCTTTTGGCTAAGATCAAGTGTAGTATCTGTTCTTATCAGTTTAATATCTGATACGTCCCCTATCTGGGGACCATATATTAAATGGATTTTTAGAACAGGGAGATGGAAAAAGAGCTTGCTCTGTCCACTCCACGCATTGACCTGGTATTGCAGTATCTCCAGGACCGGTGCACCCCTTCTTTAATGCAGTTTCTAAAATCAGAAAGAATTGAATTCAATGCTTTTTGTTCATTTTGCTTGTTTGTCGGATTTTGGGATGGACTCTTTGGCTTTGCTTTTCTTCTCCTCATTGGATTTTTCATGTTAAAAGTTGCAGAAGCCAGATGACAAGCTCATTTTGGTTCAACTTCAGCAACTGTGCATTGCATTGCCATGTAATGTAATGTAATGCAATGCTATCTATCTAGCTCTCCCTCTATACTTCCTTTTGGATAAACAGACATATTAGGCAAGCATTTTGGAGCTTTCACCTAAATAACTACAGGTGGTGAGATAAGCTGCACAATATAATTGACCTTTCAGTATATTGTTGCACACACACCATCTATTTAGCAAATGCCCTTCTTATCAACAGCAGCCTTTTAAACTCACCTGAGCTAACAGGTATGTGAGCTGGTTACTCTGCTGCGCTTAAAATTTCTTTTTTGGTTTGCTACAATGCCTTTTCTGAAACGTTGTCTCCCTCTGCTGGAACACTGACTTCTTTCATTTAATGCCTGCAGACTATAAAAGAGAAACCAACCCAAAAAGTTTGGTTGATTAGTCTGTGGCATTCTTTTAAACTGTTGCTTATGGCGGTCTCTGTGAGCTTCTCAGTGACATTCAGCCATCCAGGTATCCCGCCTGCAGTAGACGGAATGTGGCAATGGAACGCTGGCTGCGCGTGTCATAATAGGCTCTGAGCCTTTATATACCTGCGCACAGCAGCAGCCACCTTCAGTCTGCTGCTGGACAGCCAGCAGCAGCAGCAGCAGGAGAGGTAATTAATCAGCAACCCTCCTGCTAAGGGTAGACAGCTGCTCGTTCCACCCCCCCCCCCCGCCTTAATTGGTTCTCCTCCCTTCCAACGGTGTTGAGGCGGGTGGGAACAGCCGGGGGTTGAGGGTACTGTGCTAAAAGAGGTGGAGTTATGCAGATCTAAAACGCGTGGATTGCAGCAGCAGCAAGCCGAAAAGTGCAGGCATGTGAGGGATCTAGAGGTTGACAGCATGTCTTCTTAACGGGAGTCCAGGTGGCCATCTCCACAAATGGACTTTTCAGAATCCTTGGGTGGCACCGTAGTCGGAAACCAATTCTGGTTATCGCTTCTCGGCCTTTTGGCTAAGATCAAGTGTAGTATCTGTTCTTATCAGTTTAATATCTGATACGTCCCCTATCTGGGGACCATATATTAAATGGATTTTTAGAACAGGGAGATGGAAAAAGAGCTTGCTCTGTCCACTCCACGCATTGACCTGGTATTGCAGTATCTCCAGGACCGGTGCACCCCTTCTTTAATGCAGTTTCTAAAATCAGAAAGAATTGAATTCAATGCTTTTTGTTCATTTTGCTTGTTTGTCGGATTTTGGGATGGACTCTTTGGCTTTGCTTTTCTTCTCCTCATTGGATTTTTCATGTTAAAAGTTGCAGAAGCCAGATGACAAGCTCATTTTGGTTCAACTTCAGCAACTGTGCATTGCATTGCCATGTAATGTAATGTAATGCAATGCTATCTATCTAGCTCTCCCTCTATACTTCCTTTTGGATAAACAGACATATTAGGCAAGCATTTTGGAGCTTTCACCTAAATAACTACAGGTGGTGAGATAAGCTGCACAATATAATTGACCTTTCAGTATATTGTTGCACACACACCATCTATTTAGCAAATGCCCTTGTTATCAACAGCAGCCTTTTAAACTCACCTGAGCTAACAGGTATGTGAGCTGGTTACTCTGCTGCGCTTAAAATTTCTTTTTTGGTTTGCTACAATGCCTTTTCTGAAACGTTGTCTCCCTCTGCTGGAACACTGACTTCTTTCATTTAATGCCTGCAGACTATAAAAGAGAAACCAACCCAAAAAGTTTGGTTGATTAGTCTGTGGCATTCTTTTAAACTGTTGCTTATGGCGGTCTCTGTGAGCTTCTCAGTGACATTCAGCCATCCAGGTATCCCGCCTGCAGTAGACGGAATGTGGCAATGGAACGCTGGCTGCGCGTGTCATAATAGGCTCTGAGCCTTTATATACCTGCGCACAGCAGCAGCCACCTTCAGTCTGCTGCTGGACAGCCAGCAGCAGCAGCAGCAGGAGAGGTAATTAATCAGCAACCCTCCTGCTAAGGGTAGACAGCTGCTCGTTCCACCCCCCACCCCCCCCGCCTTAATTGGTTCTCCTCCCTTCCAACGGTGTTGAGGCGGGTGGGAACAGCCGGGGGTTGAGGGTACTGTGCTAAAAGAGGTGGAGTTATGCAGATCTAAAACGCGTGGATTGCAGCAGCAGCAAGCCGAAAAGTGCAGGCATGTGAGGGATCTAGAGGTTGACAGCATGTCTTCTTAACGGGAGTCCAGGTGGCCATCTCCACAAATGGACTTTTCAGAATCCTTGGGTGGCACCGTAGTCAGAAACCAATTCTGGTTATCGCTTCTCGGCCTTTTGGCTAAGATCAAGTGTAGTATCTGTTCTTATCAGTTTAATATCTGATACGTCTCCTATCTGGGGACCATATATTAAATGGATTTTTAGAACAGGGAGATGGAAAAAGAGCTTGCTCTGTCCACTCCACGCATTGACCTGGTATTGCAGTATCTCCAGGACCGGTGCACCCCTTCTTTAATGCAGTTTCTAAAATCAGAAAGAATTGAATTCAATGCTTTTTGTTCATTTTGCTTGTTTGTCGGATTTTGGGATGGACTCTTTGGCTTTGCTTTTCTTCTCCTCATTGGATTTTTCATGTTAAAAGTTGCAGAAGCCAGATGACAAGCTCATTTTGGTTCAACTTCAGCAACTGTGCATTGCATTGCCATGTAATGTAATGTAATGCAATGCTATCTATCTAGCTCTCCCTCTATACTTCCTTTTGGATAAACAGACATATTAGGCAAGCATTTTGGAGCTTTCACCTAAATAACTACAGGTGGTGAGATAAGCTGCACAATATAATTGACCTTTCAGTATATTGTTGCACACACACCATCTATTTAGCAAATGCCCTTGTTATCAACAGCAGCCTTTTAAACTCACCTGAGCTAACAGGTATGTGAGCTGGTTACTCTGCTGCGCTTAAAATTTCTTTTTTGGTTTGCTACAATGCCTTTTCTGAAACGTTGTCTCCCTCTGCTGGAACACTGAATTCTTTCATTTAATGCCTGCAGACTATAAAAGAGAAACCAACCCAAAAAGTTTGGTTGATTAGTCTGTGGCATTCTTTTAAACTGTTGCTTATGGCGGTCTCTGTGAGCTTCTCAGTGACATTCAGCCATCCAGGTATCCCGCCTGCAGTAGACGGAATGTGGCAATGGAACGCTGGCTGCGCGTGTCATAATAGGCTCTGAGCCTTTATATACCTGCGCACAGCAGCAGCCACCTTCAGTCTGCTGCTGGACAGCCAGCAGCAGCAGCAGCAGGAGAGGTAATTAATCAGCAACCCTCCTGCTAAGGGTAGACAGCTGCTCGTTCCACCCCCCCCCCCCCCGCCTTAATTGGTTCTCCTCCCTTCCAACGGTGTAGAGGCGGGTGGGAACAGCCGGGGGTTGAGGGTACTGTGCTAAAAGAGGTGGAGTTATGCAGATCTAAAACGCGTGGATTGCAGCAGCAGCAAGCCGAAAAGTGCAGGCATGTGAGGGATCTAGAGGTTGACAGCATGTCTTCTTAACGGGAGTCCAGGTGGCCATCTCCACAAATGGACTTTTCAGAATCCTTGGGTGGCACCGTAGTCGGAAACCAATTCTGGTTATCGCTTCTCGGCCTTTTGGCTAAGATCAAGTGTAGTATCTGTTCTTATCAGTTTAATATCTGATACGTCCCCTATCTGGGGACCATATATTAAATGGATTTTTAGAACAGGGAGATGGAAAAAGAGCTTGCTCTGTCCACTCCACGCATTGACCTGGTATTGCAGTATCTCCAGGACCGGTGCACCCCTTCTTTAATGCAGTTTCTAAAATCAGAAAGAATTGAATTCAATGCTTTTTGTTCATTTTGCTTGTTTGTCGGATTTTGGGATGGACTCTTTGGCTTTGCTTTTCTTCTCCTCATTGGATTTTTCATGTTAAAAGTTGCAGAAGCCAGATGACAAGCTCATTTTGGTTCAACTTCAGCAACTGTGCATTGCATTGCCATGTAATGTAATGTAATGCAATGCTATCTATCTAGCTCTCCCTCTATACTTCCTTTTGGATAAACAGACATATTAGGCAAGCATTTTGGAGCTTTCACCTAAATAACTACAGGTGGTGAGATAAGCTGCACAATATAATTGACCTTTCAGTATATTGTTGCACACACACCATCTATTTAGCAAATGCCCTTGTTATCAACAGCAGCCTTTTAAACTCACCTGAGCTAACAGGTATGTGAGCTGGTTACTCTGCTGCGCTTAAAATTTCTTTTTTGGTTTGCTACAATGCCTTTTCTGAAACGTTGTCTCCCTCTGCTGGAACACTGACTTCTTTCATTTAATGCCTGCAGACTATAAAAGAGAAACCAACCCAAAAAGTTTGGTTGATTAGTCTGTGGCATTCTTTTAAACTGTTGCTTATGGCGGTCTCTGTGAGCTTCTCAGTGACATTCAGCCATCCAGGTATCCCGCCTGCAGTAGACGGAATGTAGCAATGGAACGCTGGCTGCGCGTGTCATAATAGGCTCTGAGCCTTTATATACCTGCGCACAGCAGCAGCCACCTTCAGTCTGCTGCTGGACAGCCAGCAGCAGCAGCAGCAGGAGAGGTAATTAATCAGCAACCCTCCTGCTAAGGGTAGACAGCTGCTCGTTCCACCCCCCCCCCGCCTTAATTGGTTCTCCACCCTTCCAACGGTGTTGAGGCGGGTGGGAACAGCCGGGGGTTGAGGGTACTGTGCTAAAAGAGGTGGAGTTATGCAGATCTAAAACGCGTGGATTGCAGCAGCAGCAAGCCGAAAAGTGCAGGCATGTGAGGGATCTAGAGGTTGACAGCATGTCTTCTTAACGGGAGTCCAGGTGGCCATCTCCACAAATGGACTTTTCAGAATCCTTGGGTGGCACCGTAGTCAGAAACCAATTCTGGTTATCGCTTCTCGGCCTTTTGGCTAAGATCAAGTGTAGTATCTGTTCTTATCAGTTTAATATCTGATACGTCCCCTATCTGGGGACCATATATTAAATGGATTTTTAGAACAGGGAGATGGAAAAAGAGCTTGCTCTGTCCACTCCACGCATTGACCTGGTATTGCAGTATCTCCAGGACCGGTGCACCCCTTCTTTAATGCAGTTTCTAAAATCAGAAAGAATTGAATTCAATGCTTTTTGTTCATTTTGCTTGTTTGTCGGATTTTGGGATGGACTCTTTGGCTTTGCTTTTCTTCTCCTCATTGGATTTTTCATGTTAAAAGTTGCAGAAGCCAGATGACAAGCTCATTTTGGTTCAACTTCAGCAACTGTGCATTGCATTGCCATGTAATGTAATGTAATGCAATGCTATCTATCTAGCTCTCCCTCTATACTTCCTTTTGGATAAACAGACATATTAGGCAAGCATTTTGGAGCTTTCACCTAAATAACTACAGGTGGTGAGATAAGCTGCACAATATAATTGACCTTTCAGTATATTGTTGCACACACACCATCTATTTAGCAAATGCCCTTGTTATCAACAGCAGCCTTTTAAACTCACCTGAGCTAACAGGTATGTGAGCTGGTTACTCTGCTGCGCTTAAAATTTCTTTTTTGGTTTGCTACAATGCCTTTTCTGAAACGTTGTCTCCCTCTGCTGGAACACTGACTTCTTTCATTTAATGCCTGCAGACTATAAAAGAGAAACCAACCCAAAAAGTTTGGTTGATTAGTCTGTGGCATTCTTTTAAACTGTTGCTTATGGCGGTCTCTGTGAGCTTCTCAGTGACATTCAGCCATCCAGGTATCCCGCCTGCAGTAGACGGAATGTGGCAATGGAACGCTGGCTGCGCGTGTCATAATAGGCTCTGAGCCTTTATATACCTGCGCACAGCAGCAGCCACCTTCAGTCTGCTGCTGGACAGCCAGCAGCAGCAGCAGCAGGAGAGGTAATTAATCAGCAACCCTCCTGCTAAGGGTAGACAGCTGCTC
This sequence comes from Phyllobates terribilis, assembly GCF_046119375.1. Taxonomy (NCBI): domain Eukaryota; kingdom Metazoa; phylum Chordata; class Amphibia; order Anura; family Dendrobatidae; genus Phyllobates; species Phyllobates terribilis. Next base: position 6,176,034 of record NW_027362800.1, on the reverse strand, counting down.
GTTCCACCCCCCCCCCGCCTTAATTGGTTCTCCTCCCTTCCAACGGTGTTGAGGCGGGTGGGAACAGCCGGGGGTTGAGGGTACTGTGCTAAAAGAGGTGGAGTTATGCAGATCTAAAACGCGTGGATTGCAGCAGCAGCAAGCCGAAAAGTGCAGGCATGTGAGGGATCTAGAGGTTGACAGCATGTCTTCTTAACGGGAGTCCAGGTGGCCATCTCCACAAATGGACTTTTCAGAATCCTTGGGTGGCACCGTAGTCGGAAACCAATTCTGGTTATCGCTTCTCGGCCTTTTGGCTAAGATCAAGTGTAGTATCTGTTCTTATCAGTTTAATATCTGATACGTCCCCTATCTGGGGACCATATATTAAATGGATTTTTAGAACAGGCAGATGGAAAAAGAGCTTGCTCTGTCCACTCCACGCATTGACCTGGTATTGCAGTATCTCCAGGACCGGTGCACCCCTTCTTTAATGCAGTTTCTAAAATCAGAAAGAATTGAATTCAATGCTTTTTGTTCATTTTGCTTGTTTGTCGGATTTTGGGATGGACTCTTTGGCTTTGCTTTTCTTCTCCTCATTGGATTTTTCATGTTAAAAGTTGCAGAAGCCAGATGACAAGCTCATTTTGGTTCAACTTCAGCAACTGTGCATTGCATTGCCATGTAATGTAATGTAATGCAATGCTATCTATCTAGCTCTCCCTCTATACTTCCTTTTGGATAAACAGACATATTAGGCAAGCATTTTGGAGCTTTCACCTAAATAACTACAGGTGGTGAGATAAGCTGCACAATATAATTGACCTTTCAGTATATTGTTGCACACACACCATCTATTTAGCAAATGCCCTTGTTATCAACAGCAGCCTTTTAAACTCACCTGAGCTAACAGGTATGTGAGCTGGTTACTCTGCTGCGCTTAAAATTTCTTTTTTGGTTTGCTACAATGCCTTTTCTAAAACGTTGTCTCCCTCTGCTGGAACACTGACTTCTTTCATTTAATGCCTGCAGACTATAAAAGAGAAACCAACCCAAAAAGTTTGGTTGATTAGTCTGTGGCATTCTTTTAAACTGTTGCTTATGGCGGTCTCTGTGAACTTCTCAGTGACATTCAGCCATCCAGGTATCCCGCCTGCAGTAGACGGAATGTGGCAATGGAACGCTGGCTGCGCGTGTCATAATAGGCTCTGAGCCTTTATATACCTGCGCACAGCAGCAGCCACCTTCAGTCTGCTGCTGGACAGCCAGCAGCAGCAGCAGCAGGAGAGGTAATTAATCAGCAACCCTCCTGCTAAGGGTAGACAGCTGCTCGTTCCACCCCCCCCCGCCTTAATTGGTTCTCCTCCCTTCCAACGGTGTTGAGGCGGGTGGGAACAGCCGGGAGTTGAGGGTACTGTGCTAAAAGAGGTGGAGTTATGCAGATCTAAAACGCGTGGATTGCAGCAGCAGCAAGCCGAAAAGTGCAGGCATGTGAGGGATCTAGAGGTTGACAGCATGTCTTCTTAACGGGAGTCCAGGTGGCCATCTCCACAAATGGACTTTTCAGAATCCTTGGGTGGCACCGTAGTCGGAAACCAATTCTGGTTATCGCTTCTCGGCCTTTTGGCTAAGATCAAGTGTAGTATCTGTTCTTATCAGTTTAATATCTGATACGTCCCCTATCTGGGGACCATATATTAAATGGATTTTTAGAACAGGGAGATGGAAAAAGAGCTTGCTCTGTCCACTCCACGCATTGACCTGGTATTGCAGTATCTCCAGGACCGGTGCACCCCTTCTTTAATGCAGTTTCTAAAATCAGAAAGAATTGAATTCAATGCTTTTTGTTCATTTTGCTTGTTTGTCGGATTTTGGGATGGACTCTTTGGCTTTGCTTTTCTTCTCCTCATTGGATTTTTCATGTTAAAAGTTGCAGAAGCCAGATGACAAGCTCATTTTGGTTCAACTTCAGCAACTGTGCATTGCATTGCCATGTAATGTAATGTAATGCAATGCTATCTATCTAGCTCTCCCTCTATACTTCCTTTTGGATAAACAGACATATTAGGCAAGCATTTTGGAGCTTTCACCTAAATAACTACAGGTGGTGAGATAAGCTGCACAATATAATTGACCTTTCAGTATATTGTTGCACACACACCATCTATTTAGCAAATGCCCTTGTTATCAACAGCAGCCTTTTAAACTCACCTGAGCTAACAGGTATGTGAGCTGGTTACTCTGCTGCGCTTAAAATTTCTTTTTTGGTTTGCTACAATGCCTTTTCTGAAACGTTGTCTCCCTCTGCTGGAACACTGACTTCTTTCATTTAATGCCTGCAGACTATAAAAGAGAAACCAACCCAAAAAGTTTGGTTGATTAGTCTGTGGCATTCTTTTAAACTGTTGCTTATGGCGGTCTCTGTGAGCTTCTCAGTGACATTCAGTCATCCAGGTATCCCGCCTGCAGTAGACGGAATGTGGCAATGGAACGCTGGCTGCGCGTGTCATAATAGGCTCTGAGCCTTTATATACCTGCGCACAGCAGCAGCCACCTTCAGTCTGCTGCTGGACAGCCAGCAGCAGCAGCAGCAGGAGAGGTAATTAATCAGCAACCCTCCTGCTAAGGGTAGACAGCTGCTCGTTCCACCCCCCCCCCGCCTTAATTGGTTCTCCTCCCTTCCAACGGTGTTGAGGCGGGTGGGAACAGCTGGGGGTTGAGGGTACTGTGCTAAAAGAGGTGGAGTTATGCAGATCTAAAACGCGTGGATTGCAGCAGCAGCAAGCCGAAAAGTGCAGGCATGTGAGGGATCTAGAGGTTGACAGCATGTCTTCTTAACGGGAGTCCAGGTGGCCATCTCCACAAATGGACTTTTCAGAATCCTTGGGTGGCACCGTAGTCGGAAACCAATTCTGGTTATCGCTTCTCGGCCTTTTGGCTAAGATCAAGTGTAGTATCTGTTCTTATCAGTTTAATATCTGATACGTCCCCTATCTGGGGACCATATATTAAATGGATTTTTAGAACAGGGAGATGGAAAAAGAGCTTGCTCTGTCCACTCCACGCATTGACCTGGTATTGCAGTATCTCCAGGACCGGTGCACCCCTTCTTTAATGCAGTTTCTAAAATCAGAAAGAATTGAATTCAATGCTTTTTGTTCATTTTGCTTGTTTGTCGGATTTTGGGATGGACTCTTTGGCTTTGCTCTTCTTCTCCTCATTGGATTTTTCATGTTTAAAGTTGCAGAAGCCAGATGACAAGCTCATTTTGATTCACCTTCAGCAACTGTGCATTGCATTGCCATGTAATGTAATGTAATGCAATGCTATCTATCTAGCTCTCCCTCTATACTTCCTTTTGGATAAACAGACATATTAGGCAAGCATTTTGGAGCTTTCACCTAAATAACTACAGGTGGTGAGATAAGCTACACAATATAATTGACCTTTCAGTATATTGTTGCACACACACCATCTATTTAACAAATGCCCTTGTTATCAACAGCAGCCTTTTAAACTCACCTGAGCTAACAGGTATGTGAGCTGCTTACTCTGCTGCGCTTAAAATTTCTTTTTTGGTTTGCTACAATGCCTTTTCTGAAACGTTGTCTCCCTCTGCTGGAACACTGACTTCTTTAATTTAATGCCTGCAGACTATAAAAGAGAAACCAACCCAAAAAGTTTGGTTGATTAGTCTGTGGCATTCTTTTAAACTGTTGCTTATGGCGGTCTCTGTGAGCTTCTCAGTGACATTCAGCCATCCAGGTATCCCGCCTGCAGTAGACGGAATGTGGCAATGGAACGCTGGCTGCGCGTGTCATAATAGGCTCTGAGCCTTTATATACCTGCGCACAGCAGCAGCCACCTTCAGTCTGCTGCTGGACAGCCAGCAGCAGCAGCAGCAGGAGAGGTAATTAATCAGCAACCCTCCTGCTAAGGGTAGACAGCTGCTCGTTCCACCCCCCCCCGCCTTAATTGGTTCTCCTCCCTTCCAACGGTGTTGAGGCGGGTGGGAACAGCCGGGGGTTGAGGGTACTGTGCTAAAAGAGGTGGAGTTATGCAGATCTAAAACGCGTGGATTGCAGCAGCAGCAAGCCGAAAAGTGCAGGCATGTGAGGGATCTAGAGGTTGACAGCATGTCTTCTTAACGGGAGTCCAGGTGGCCATCTCCACAAATGGACTTTTCAGAATCCTTGGGTGGCACCGTAGTCGGAAACCAATTCTGGTTATCGCTTCTCGGCCTTTTGGCTAAGATCAAGTGTAGTATCTGTTCTTATCAGTTTAATATCTGATACGTCCCCTATCTGGGGACCATATATTAAATGGATTTTTAGAACAGGGAGATGGAAAAAGAGCTTGCTCTGTCCACTCCACGCATTGACCTGGTATTGCAGTATCTCCAGGACCGGTGCACCCCTTCTTTAATGCAGTTTCTAAAATCAGAAAGAATTGAATTCAATGCTTTTTGTTCATTTTGCTTGTTTGTCGGATTTTGGGATGGACTCTTTGGCTTTGCTTTTCTTCTCCTCATTGGATTTTTCATGTTAAAAGTTGCAGAAGCCAGATGACAAGCTCATTTTGGTTCAACTTCAGCAACTGTGCATTGCATTGCCATGTAATGTAATGTAATGCAATGCTATCTATCTAGCTCTCCCTCTATACTTCCTTTTGGATAAACAGACATATTAGGCAAGCATTTTGGAGCTTTCACCTAAATAACTACAGGTGGTGAGATAAGCTGCACAATATAATTGACCTTTCAGTATATTGTTGCACACACACCATCTATTTAGCAAATGCCCTTGTTATCAACAGCAGCCTTTTAAACTCACCTGAGCTAACAGGTATGTGAGCTGGTTACTCTGCTGCGCTTAAAATTTCTTTTTTGGTTTGCTACAATGCCTTTTCTGAAACGTTGTCTCCCTCTGCTGGAACACTGACTTCTTTCATTTAATGCCTGCAGACTATAAAAGAGAAACCAACCCAAAAAGTTTGGTTGATTAGTCTGTGGCATTCTTTTAAACTGCTGCTTATGGCGGTCTCTGTGAGCTTCTCAGTGACATTCAGCCATCCAGGTATCCCGCCTGCAGTAGACGGAATGTGGCAATGGAACGCTGGCTGCGCGTGTCATAATAGGCTCTGAGCCTTTATATACCTGCGCACAGCAGCAGCCACCTTCAGTCTGCTGCTGGACAGCCAGCAGCAGCAGCAGCAGGAGAGGTAATTAATCAGCAACCCTCCTGCTAAGGGTAGACAGCTGCTCGTTCCACCCCCCCCCCCCCCCCGCCTTAATTGGTTCTCCTCCCTTCCAACGGTGTTGAGGCGGGTGGGAACAGCCGGGGGTTGAGGGTACTGTGCTAAAAGAGGTGGAGTTATGCAGATCTAAAACGTGTGGATTGCAGCAGCAGCAAGCCGAAAAGTGCAGGCATGTGAGGGATCTAGAGGTTGACAGCATGTCTTCTTAACGGGAGTCCAGGTGGCCATCTCCACAAATGGACTTTTCAGAATCCTTGGGTGGCACCGTAGTCGGAAACCAATTCTGGTTATCGCTTCTCGGCCTTTTGGCTAAGATCAAGTGTAGTATCTGTTCTTATCAGTTTAATATCTGATACGTCCCCTATCTGGGGACCATATATTAAATGGATTTTTAGAACAGGGAGATGGAAAAAGAGCTTGCTCTGTCCACTCCACGCATTGACCTGGTATTGCAGTATCTCCAGGACCGGTGCACCCCTTCTTTAATGCAGTTTCTAAAATCAGAAAGAATTGAATTCAATGCTTTTTGTTCATTTTGCTTGTTTGTCGGATTTTGGGATGGACTCTTTGGCTTTGCTTTTCTTCTCCTCATTGGATTTTTCATGTTAAAAGTTGCAGAAGCCAGATGACAAGCTCATTTTGGTTCAACTTCAGCAGCTGTGCATTGCATTGCCATGTAATGTAATGTAATGCAATGCTATCTATCTAGCTCTCCCTCTATACTTCCTTTTGGATAAACAGACATATTAGGCAAGCATTTTGGAGCTTTCACCTAAATAACTACAGGTGGTGAGATAAGCTGCACAATATAATTGACCTTTCAGTATATTGTTGCACACACACCATCTATTTAGCAAATGCCCTTGTTATCAACAGCAGCCTTTTAAACTCACCTGAGCTAACAGGTATGTGAGCTGGTTACTCTGCTGCGCTTAAAATTTCTTTTTTGGTTTGCTACAATGCCTTTTCTGAAACGTTGTCTCCCTCTGCTGGAACACTGACTTCTTTCATTTAATGCCTGCAGACTATAAAAGAGAAACCAACCCAAAAAGTTTGGTTGATTAGTCTGTGGCATTCTTTTAAACTGTTGCTTATGGCGGTCTCTGTGAGCTTCTCAGTGACATTCAGCCATCCAGGTATCCCGCCTGCAGTAGACGGAATGTGGCAATGGAACGCTGGCTGCGCGTGTCATAATAGGCTCTGAGCCTTTATATACCTGCGCACAGCAGCAGCCACCTTCAGTCTGCTGCTGGACAGCCAGCAGCAGCAGCAGCAGGAGAGGTAATTAATCAGCAACCCTCCTGCTAAGGGTAGACAGCTGCTCGTTCCACCCCCCCCCCCCCCGCCTTAATTGGTTCTCCTCCCTTCCAACGGTGTTGAGGCGGGTGGGAACAGCCGGGGGTTGAGGGTACTGTGCTAAAAGAGGTGGAGTTATGCAGATCTAAAACGCGTGGATTGCAGCAGCAGCAAGCCGAAAAGTGCAGGCATGTGAGGGATCTAGAGGTTGACAGCATGTCTTCTTAACGGGAGTCCAGGTGGCCATCTCCACAAATGGACTTTTCAGAATCCTTGGGTGGCACCGTAGTCGGAAACCAATTCTGGTTATCGCTTCTCGGCCTTTTGGCTAAGATCAAGTGTAGTATCTGTTCTTATCAGTTTAATATCTGATACGTCCCCTATCTGGGGACCATATATTAAATGGATTTTTAGAACAGGGAGATGGAAAAAGAGCTTGCTCTGTCCACTCCACGCATTGACCTGGTATTGCAGTATCTCCAGGACCGGTGCACCCCTTCTTTAACCGGTTCCCGACCGCCCACTATAGATAAACGTCGGCGCTTGCCGGGCTCTGTGCAGCGCCGACGTTTAAAAACGGTGGGCGGTCTCGCAGTGCTCAGGACCCCCAGGGTCCTGCAAGCGCTGCGATTCCGGTGCAGAGCGTTAGCTCTGACAGGGAACATCATCGGGACCTGATTAGATCAGGTCCCAGTGATGTTAACCCTTAGCTGTCTTCTATATGCTGTGATCTATAGTGATCGCGGCATATAGGAGACAGCAGGAGGAGAGGGGGTCGTCAACTTACCTCTCCGAAGACCTCCGAGTCCTTCCAGGACCTGGGGTTGCTATGGCAGCTGGAGGTCACATGACCGCCTCCAGCTCTGCCATATATGGTGTCCTGTCTGGCTCAGCTGCAGCTGTAGCCAGACAGGAGACTCTGACTGAAACAGTCAGGGAAGATCTCATGTAATGTAATATATGTCTATTACATTACATGAGATCAGAGATCAGAAAAATAAAAATTAATGTCCCATACAGGGACTAAGAAAAAATGTGAAAAAAAGTAAAAAAAAAGTTTTTAAACTATTAATAAAAAAAATCACAAAATAAATAAATAAAATATTAAACCAATAAATCCGTATATTTTTACAAAACCAAAAAAAGTACACATATTTGGTATCGCCGCGTCCGAAACAACCCGAGCTATAAAACTGTCACACTAATTAACTCCTTCTGTGCACACCGTAATAAAAATAAATAAAAAACGGAGCAAAAAAATATGCTTTTTCATCATATTGCCAAACAAAAAGTGGAAAAAAATGCGATCAAAAAACAAAATAGAAATAAAAATGGTACCACTGAAAACGTCATCTTGTTACGCAAAAAAAAAGCCGCCATACAGCTCCATCAGCCGAAAAATAAAAAAGTTATAGCGCTCAGAATAAAGCAATGCAAAAAAAATATTTTTTTCTATAAAATAGTTTTATTGTGTAAAAGCGCCAAAACATAAAAAAAATACAGTAAGTGTAGTATCGCTGTAAACGTACTGACCCGAAGAATAACGCTGCCTGATCACTTTTACCACACGCAGAACGGCATAAAAAAAAAACTCAAAAAACAATTCCTGAATTGTTTGTTTTTGTTAATTTTACCTCCCAAAAAACGGAATAGAAAGCGATCAAAAAATGTCACGTCCCCAAAAATGGTACCAATAAAAATGTCAACTCGTCCCGCAAAAAACAAGCCGTCACATGACTCTGTCGGCCGAAATATGGAAAAATTATAGCTCTCAAAATATGGTGATGCAAAAACTAGATTTTGCAAAAAAAGCGTCTTTTAGTGTGTGACAGCTGTCAGTCATAAAAACCCGATATAAATCTGGTATCTCTGTAATCACACCGACCCGAAGAATAAAGTAATCTAATCAGTTATATCACACTAGGAACGGCGTAAAAAATAAATAAAACCAATTCTTCACCTGCTACTGATTTGTTTATTATGTCCCCAAAGATCCCAGTAAGGCTCTGCCCACATTTATCCTGCGGTCTGCGCTGAGCACTTACACCAGAGTTTCCGTGTAAATCTCTGAAATACATGATTCAGCCGGAACCCATGACGGAAGATTCCCTGTAATGAGACAGATATAGGCCACTGTGGACGCCGTCTAGCCTGGGATCCCACGGTGTCATTTGTTTTAGGCGTGCATAAAAGTGCGGTTGGCCACAGTTTTGTGCACTTCTGAAAAAAAGGACACCGCTACACAGAGGCCAGACGGTGTCCAGAGTAACTCTGCTGCCTCATTACAGTGAATGGATCCTGCAGGGGTTTCATCTGAATTACATCACTTGGAAATTTAGATGGAAACCCCGATGTAAGTGCTCAGCCTAGAGCGCCGGATAAATGTTACGTAAAATGTTCCCAATAAAAGCTTCAACTCAGTCCTCAAAAAAAGCTAGTCCCCACTCAGGTCCGTCATCTGTTAAAAATATAAGGGACTTCCAAGTTACTGGTAGCAGAAAGGCTCTGGAAAAGCAAAATGACCCTTGCCCCCCAAAAGAAATTCAGAAAATTTTGTGCTCCCAAATCCAAATGCCTATTCTACAATAATTTGTTCTCCAATTGTCAAATAGCACTCCGTCCCCCCCAGATCTCACCATATGGCTAAGCGGTACGATACAGCCACATATGGGATATTGACACTTTTAGAAGAAATTGTGTGACACATTTCGGCACCATTTTTACCCATTGCCCTGTGTGAAAATGTAAAATCTGAGGGTAAAACATTTTTTTGTGGTAAAAATATAATTATGATTTTTTCACTGCCCAATGGTATAAATTTAAAAATTAAAAAATACTCACTACTTCCCTAGATGAATTCCTTGAGAGGTGTAGTTTACAAAATGGGGTCATTTGTGGAGGTTTCTGCTGTTTTGGCATGTCAGCGACTCTTCAAATGTGACATGGTGTCTGCTGCCTATCCCAGCCAACATAGCGCTCCTTTCTCTTCCGAACCCTGCCGTACACCAAAGCAGTGGTTTTCCCCCACATATGGGGTATCGGCGTACTCAGGAGAAATTGTACAACAAATTTCATGGTGCAATTTCTCCGGTTATCCTTATGATAATGCAAAATTAGGGGATGAAAAACATTTTTTATGGGAAAAATGTGAATTTTATTTTCACGGCTCAATATTATAAACTTCTGTGAAGCAGCTGGGGGTGCAAGGTGCTCACCACACATCTAGATAAGTTCCCTAAGGGGTCTAGTTTCCAAAATGGTGGCACTTGTGGGGGGTTTCCGCTGTTTAGACACATTAGGGGCTCCACAAATGTGACATGGCGTCCGCTAATTATTCAAACAAATTTTACATTCAAAAAGTCAAATGGCGCTCCTTCCCTTTCAAACCCTGCCGTGCGCCCAAACAGTGGTTTTCCCTCACATATGGGGTATCGGCGTGTTCAGGAGAAATTGCACAACAAACTTCATGGTGCAATTTATCCTGTTACCCTTATGATAATACAAAATTAGAGAATGAAAAAGATTTTTTGTGGGAAAAATGTGAAAATTTTATTTTCACGGCTCAATATTATAAACTTCTGTGAAGCAGCTGGGGGTGCGAGGTGCTCACCACACATCTAGATAAGTTCCCTAAGGGGTCTAGTTTCCAAAATGGTGGCACTTGTGGGGGGTTTCCACTGTTTAGTCACATTAGGGGCTCCCCAAATGCGACATGGCGTCTGCTAATTATTCAAACAAATTTTACATTCAAAAAGTCAAATGGCGCTCCTTCCCTTTCAAACCCTGCCATGCGCCCAAACAGTAATTTGCCTCCACATATGGGGTATCAGCGTGTTCAGGAGAAATTGCACAACAAATTTCATGGTGCAATTTATCCTATTACCCTTATGATAATGCAAAATTAAGGGATGAAAAACGGTTTTGTGGGAAAAATGTGAAAATTTTATTTTTACAGCTCAATATTATAAACTTCTGTGAAGCACCTTGGGGTTCAAGGTGCTCACCACACATCTAGATAAGTTCCCTAAGGGGTCTAGTTTCCAAAATGGTGTCACTTGTGGGGGGTTTCCACTGTTTAGGCACATCAGGAGCTCTCCAAACGCAACATGGCGTCTGCTAATTATTCAGACAAATTTTACATTCAAAAAGTCTAATGGCGCTCCTTCCCTTCCGAACCCTGCAGTGCGCCCAAACAGTGGTTTTCCCTCACATATCGGGTATCAGCACGCTCAAGAGAAATTGCACAAAAAAATTTGGGGTCCATTTTTTCCTGTTACCCCTGTGAAAATAAAAAAAAATTGGGTCTAAAGTAACATTTTTGTGAAAAAAGTTAAATGTTAATTTTTTTTTTCCACATTCCAAAAATTCCTGTGAAGCACCTGAAGGGTTAATAAAGTTCTTGAATGTGGTTTTGAGCACCTTGAGGGGTGCAGTTTTTAGAATGGTGTCACTTTTGGGTATTTTCTGTCATAAAGACCCCTCAAAGTGACTTCAAATATGATGTGGTCCCTAAAAAAATGTTTTTGTAAATTTTGTTGGAAAAATGAGAAAGCGCTGGTCAACTTTTAACCCTTATAGCTCCCTAACAAAAAAAAATTTTGGTTCCAAAATTGTGCTGATGTAAAGTAGACATGTGGGAAATGTTATTTTTTAACTTTTTTGTGTGACATATCTCTCTGATTTAAGGGCATGAAAATTCAAAGTTTGAAAATTGCAAAATTTTCTAAATTTTCGCCAAATTTCCGATTTTTTCACAAATAAACGCAAGTTATATGGAAGAAATTTTACCACTATCATGAAGTACAATATGTCATGAAAAAACAGTCTCAGAATCAGGGGAATACGTTGAAGCGTTCCAGAGTAATTACTTCATAAAGTGACAGTGGTCAGAATTGAAAAAATTGGCCCGGTCACGAAGGCAAAAACAGGCTCTGGCGCGAAGTGGTTAATGCAGTTTCTAAAATCAGAAAGAATTGAATTCAATGCTTTTTGTTCATTTTGCTTGTTTGTCGGATTTTGGGATGGACTCTTTGGCTTTGCTTTTCTTCTCCTCATTGGATTTTTCATGTTAAAAGTTGCAGAAGCCAGATGACAAGCTCATTTTGGTTCAACTTCAGCAACTGTGCATTGCATTGCCATGTAATGTAATGTAATGCAATGCTATCTATCTAGCTCTCCCTCTATACTTCCTTTTGGATAAACAGACATATTAGGCAAGCATTTTGGAGCTTTCACCTAAATAACTACAGGTGGTGAGATAAGCTGCACAATATAATTGACCTTTCAGTATATTGTTGCACACACACCATCTATTTAGCAAATGCCCTTGTTATCAACAGCAGCCTTTTAAACTCACCTGAGCTAACAGGTATGTGAGCTGGTTACTCTGCTGCGCTTAAAATTTCTTTTTTGGTTTGCTACAATGCCTTTTCTGAAACGTTGTCTCCCTCTGCTGGAACACTGACTTCTTTCATTTAATGCCTGCAGACTATAAAAGAGAAACCAACCCAAAAAGTTTGGTTGATTAGTCTGTGGCATTCTTTTAAACTGTTGCTTATGGCGGTCTCTGTGAGCTTCTCAGTGACATTCAGCCATCCAGGTATCCCGCCTGCAGTAGACGGAATGTGGCAATGGAACGCTGGCTGCGCGTGTCATAATAGGCTCTGAGCCTTTATATACCTGCGCACAGCAGCAGCCACCTTCAGTCTGCTGCTGGACAGCCAGCAGCAGCAGCAGCAGGAGAGGTAATTAATCAGCAACCCTCCTGCTAAGGGTAGACAGCTGCTCGTTCCACCCCCCCCCCCCCCGCCTTAATTGGTTCTCCTCCCTTCCAACGGTGTTGAGGCGGGTGGGAACAGCCGGGGGTTGAGGGTACTGTGCTAAAAGAGGTGGAGTTATGCAGATCTAAAACGCGTGGATTGCAGCAGCAGCAAGCCGAAAAGTGCAGGCATGTGAGGGATCTAGAGGTTGACAGCATGTCTTCTTAACGGGAGTCCAAGTGGCCATCTCCACAAATGGACTTTTCAGAATCCTTGGGTTGCACCGTAGTCGGAAACCAATTCTGGTTATCGCTTCTCGGCCTTTTGGCTAAGATCAAGTGTAGTATCTGTTCTTATCAGTTTAATATCTGATACGTCCCCTATCTGGGGACCATATATTAAATGGATTTTTAGAACAGGGAGATGGAAAAAGAGCTTGCTCTGTCCACTCCACGCATTGACCTGGTATTGCAGTATCTCCAGGACCGGTGCACCCCTTCTTTAATGCAGTTTCTAAAATCAGAAAGAATTGAATTCAATGCTTTTTGTTCATTTTGCTTGTTTGTCGGATTTTGGGATGGACTCTTTGGCTTTGCTTTTCTTCTCCTCATTGGATTTTTCATGTTAAAAGTTGCAGAAGCCAGATGACAAGCTCATTTTGGTTCAACTTCAGCAACTGTGCATTGCATTGCCATGTAATGTAATGTAATGCAATGCTATCTATCTAGCTCTCCCTCTATACTTCCTTTTGGATAAACAGACATATTAGGCAAGCATTTTGGAGCTTTCACCTAAATAACTACAGGTGGTGAGATAAGCTGCACAATATAATTGACCTTTCAGTATATTGTTGCACACACACCATCTATTTAGCAAATGCCCTTGTTATCAACAGCAGCCTTTTAAACTCACCTGAGCTAACAGGTATGTGAGCTGGTTACTCTGCTGCGCTTAAAATTTCTTTTTTGGTTTGCTACAATGCCTTTTCTGAAACGTTGTCTCCCTCTGCTGGAACACTGACTTCTTTCATTTAATGCCTGCAGACTATAAAAGAGAAACCAACCCAAAAAGTTTGGTTGATTAGTCTGTGGCATTCTTTTAAACTGTTGCTTATGGCGGTCTCTGTGAGCTTCTCAGTGACATTCAGCCATCCAGGTATCCCGCCTGCAGTAGACGGAATGTGGCAATGGAACGCTGGCTGCGCGTGTCATAATAGGCTCTGAGCCTTTATATACCTGCGCACAGCAGCAGCCACCTTCAGTCTGCTGCTGGACAGCCAGCAGCAGCAGCAGCAGGAGAGGTAATTAATCAGCAACCCTCCTGCTAAGGGTAGACAGCTGCTCGTTCCACCCCCCCCCCGCCTTAATTGGTTCTCCTCCCTTCCAACGGTGTTGAGGCGGGTGGGAACAGCCGGGGTTGAGGGTACTGTGCTAAAAGAGGTGGAGTTATGCAGATCTAAAACGCGTGGATTGCAGCAGCAGCAAGCCGAAAAGTGCAGGCATGTGAGGGATCTAGAGGTTGACAGCATGTCTTCTTAACGGGAGTCCAGGTGGCCATCTCCACAAATGGACTTTTCAGAATCCTTGGGTGGCACCGTAGTCGGAAACCAATTCTGGTTATCGCTTCTCGGCCTTTTGGCTAAGATCAAGTGTAGTATCTGTTCTTATCAGTTTAATATCTGATACGTCCCCTATCTGGGGACCATATATTAAATGGATTTTTAGAACAGGGAGATGGAAAAAGAGCTTGCTCTGTCCACTCCACGCATTGACCTGGTATTGCAGTATCTCCAGGACCGGTGCACCCCTTCTTTAATGCAGTTTCTAAAATCAGAAAGAATTGAATTCAATGCTTTTTGTTCATTTTGCTTGTTTGTCGGATTTTGGGATGGACTCTTTGGCTTTGCTTTTCTTCTCCTCATTGGATTTTTCATGTTAAAAGTTGCAGAAGCCAGATGACAAGCTCATTTTGGTTCAACTTCAGCAACTGTGCATTGCATTGCCATGTAATGTAATGTAATGCAATGCTATCTATCTAGCTCTCCCTCTATACTTCCTTTTGGATAAACAGACATATTAGGCAAGCATTTTGGAGCTTTCACCTAAATAACTACAGGTGGTGAGATAAGCTGCACAATATAATTGACCTTTCAGTATATTGTTGCACACACACCATCTATTTAGCAAATGCCCTTGTTATCAACAGCAGCCTTTTAAACTCACCTGAGCTAACAGGTATGTGAGCTGGTTACTCTGCTGCGCTTAAAATTTCTTTTTTGGTTTGCTACAATGCCTTTTCTGAAACGTTGTCTCCCTCTGCTGGAACACTGACTTCTTTCATTTAATGCCTGCAGACTATAAAAGAGAAACCAACCCAAAAAGTTTGGTTGATTAGTCTGTGGCATTCTTTTAAACTGTTGCTTATGGCGGTCTCTGTGAGCTTCTCAGTGACATTCAGCCATCCAGGTATCCCGCCTGCAGTAGACGGAATGTGGCAATGGAACGCTGGCTGCGCGTGTCATAATAGGCTCTGAGCCTTTATATACCTGCGCACAGCAGCAGCCACCTTCAGTCTGCTGCTGGACAGCCAGCAGCAGCAGCAGCAGGAGAGGTAATTAATCAGCAACCCTCCTGCTAAGGGTAGACAGCTGCTCGTTCCACCCCCCCCCGCCTTAATTGGTTCTCCTCCCTTCCAACGGTGTTGAGGCGGGTGGGAACAGCCGGGGGTTGAGGGTACTGTGCTAAAAGAGGTGGAGTTATGCAGATCTAAAACGCGTGGATTGCAGCAGCAGCAAGCCGAAAAGTGCAGGCATGTGAGGGATCTAGAGGTTGACAGCATGTCTTCTTAACGGGAGTCCAGGTGGCCATCTCCACAAATGGACTTTTCAGAATCCTTGGGTGGCACCGTAGTCGGAAACCAATTCTGGTTATCGCTTCTCGGCCTTTTGGCTAAGATCAAGTGTAGTATCTTTTGAAAAGGCAGTTTTGTCCTTGGGCTGCCCTAGTAAGTTGATGCATATTACACACTGGTTTGGTGCACTTGTTAGTACGCCAGGTGGCTCTTAGAGTTATCTGATGGAAAACATGGCCCTCCAGGATCGAAGTCACTAGGCTGGGTAAGTGTGAGGGCTTTGGAGCAATGTGCCCCAGGAGTAGGCGCCCTGGTGGGAGTCCAAGCTTACTGGGACTGGGAACCCCAGAAAGACTTGGCTTCGTAGCACGCCGCACCTTTGCCAATCATACTTTCTGAGCAACCCCCCCTATTCCTGGCCTCCGGGCTAGGAAGGGGAATTTTTATAAACCCGGTCGGAGGTCCGGTCAGCTTTGGGCTGAGAAACCAACACAGGCTCCAGCTCCACTAGGGTGGCAGCCTAGATGGAAGCTGGGAGCACGAAAACAGCTCTTCTCCGGCTTCGGCTAGGGAGAGCATCGGAGATCCCTGACCCTCGCTGTGGCCTTCTGGCTCGGAGGGATGGGGATGGTTTATTGGGGATCCTCTCCTCCGGGAAGGGTCCACATGAATCCTCGCCTCGTGCGCTGTTTTGGTGTGACTTCGGTCACATTTTTCAGTGCCTTGGATGCAGCTTCAATCAAAAAAATCTGTTCTTATCAGTTTAATATCTGATACGTCCCCTATCTGGGGACCATATATTAAATGGATTTTTAGAACAGGGAGATGGAAAAAGAGCTTGCTCTGTCCACTCCACGCATTGACCTGGTATTGCAGTATCTCCAGGACCGGTGCACCCCTTCTTTAATGCAGTTTCTAAAATCAGAAAGAATTGAATTCAATGCTTTTTGTTCATTTTGCTTGTTTGTCGGATTTTGGGATGGACTCTTTGGCTTTGCTTTTCTTCTCCTCATTGGATTTTTCATGTTAAAAGTTGCAGAAGCCAGATGACAAGCTCATTTTGGTTCAACTTCAGCAACTGTGCATTGCATTGCCATGTAATGTAATGTAATGCAATGCTATCTATCTAGCTCTCCCTCTATACTTCCTTTTGGATAAACAGACATATTAGGCAAGCATTTTGGAGCTTTCACCTAAATAACTACAGGTGGTGAGATAAGCTGCACAATATAATTGACCTTTCAGTATATTGTTGCACACACACCATCTATTTAGCAAATGCCCTTGTTATCAACAGCAGCCTTTTAAACTCACCTGAGCTAACAGGTATGTGAGCTGGTTACTCTGCTGCGCTTAAAATTTCTTTTTTGGTTTGCTACAATGCCTTTTCTGAAACGTTGTCTCCCTCTGCTGGAACACTGACTTCTTTCATTTAATGCCTGCAGACTATAAAAGAGAAACCAACCCAAAAAGTTTGGTTGATTAGTCTGTGGCATTCTTTTAAACTGTTGCTTATGGCGGTCTCTGTGAGCTTCTCAGTGACATTCAGCCATCCAGGTATCCCGCCTGCAGTAGACGGAATGTGGCAATGGAACGCTGGCTGCGCGTGTCATAATAGGCTCTGAGCCTTTATATACCTGCGCACAGCAGCAGCCACCTTCAGTCTGCTGCTGGACAGCCAGCAGCAGCAGCAGCAGGAGAGGTAATTAATCAGCAACCCTACTGCTAAGGGTAGACAGCTGCTCGTTCCACCCCCCCCCCGCCTTAATTGGTTCTCCTCCCTTCCAACGGTGTTGAGGCGGGTGGGAACAGCCGGGGGTTGAGGGTACTGTGCTAAAAGAGGTGGAGTTATGCAGATCTAAAACGCGTGGATTGCAGCAGCAGCAAGCCGAAAAGTGCAGGCATGTGAGGGATCTAGAGGTTGACAGCATGTCTTCTTAACGGGAGTCCAGGTGGCCATCTCCACAAATGGACTTTTCAGAATCCTTGGGTGGCACCGTAGTCGGAAACCAATTCTGGTTATCGCTTCTCGGCCTTTTGGCTAAGATCAAGTGTAGTATCTGTTCTTATCAGTTTAATATCTGATACGTCCCCTATCTGGGGACCATATATTAAATGGATTTTTAGAACAGGGAGATGGAAAAAGAGCTTGCTCTGTCCACTCCACGCATTGACCTGGTATTGCAGTATCTCCAGGACCGGTGCACCCCTTCTTTAATGCAGTTTCTAAAATCAGAAAGAATTGAATTCAATGCTTTTTGTTCATTTTGCTTGTTTGTCGGATTTTGGGATGGACTCTTTGGCTTTGCTTTTCTTCTCCTCATTGGATTTTTCATGTTAAAAGTTGCAGAAGCCAGATGACAAGCTCATTTTGGTTCAACTTCAGCAACTGTGCATTGCATTGCCATGTAATGTAATGTAATGCAATGCTATCTATCTAGCTCTCCCTCTATACTTCCTTTTGGATAAACAGACATATTAGGCAAGCATTTTGGAGCTTTCACCTAAATAACTACAGGTGGTGAGATAAGCTGCACAATATAATTGACCTTTCAGTATATTGTTGCACACACACCATCTATTTAGCAAATGCCCTTGTTATCAACAGCAGCCTTTTAAACTCACCTGAGCTAACAGGTATGTGAGCTGGTTACTCTGCTGCGCTTAAAATTTCTTTTTTGGTTTGCTACAATGCCTTTTCTGAAACGTTGTCTCCCTCTGCTGGAACACTGACTTCTTTCATTTAATGCCTGCAGACTATAAAAGAGAAACCAACCCAAAAAGTTTGGTTGATTAGTCTGTGGCATTCTTTTAAACTGTTGCTTATGGCGGTCTCTGTGAGCTTCTCAGTGACATTCAGCCATCCAGGTATCCCGCCTGCAGTAGACGGAATGTGGCAATGGAACGCTGGCTGCGCGTGTCATAATAGGCTCTGAGCCTTTATATACCTGCGCACAGCAGCAGCCACCTTCAGTCTGCTGCTGGACAGCCAGCAGCAGCAGCAGCAGGAGAGGTAATTAATCAGCAACCCTCCTGCTAAGGGTAGACAGCTGCTCGTTCCACCCCCCCCCCACCTTAATTGGTTCTCCTCCCTTCCAACGGTGTTGAGGCGGGTGGGAACAGCCGGGGGTTGAGGGTACTGTGCTAAAAGAGGTGGAGTTATGCAGATCTAAAACGCGTGGATTGCAGCAGCAGCAAGCCGAAAAGTGCAGGCATGTGAGGGATCTAGAGGTTGACAGCATGTCTTCTTAACGGGAGTCCAGGTGGCCATCTCCACAAATGGACTTTTCAGAATCCTTGGGTGGCACCGTAGTCGGAAACCAATTCTGGTTATCGCTTCTCGGCCTTTTGGCTAAGATCAAGTGTAGTATCTGTTCTTATCAGTTTAATATCTGATACGTCCCCTATCTGGGGACCATATATTAAATGGATTTTTAGAACAGGGAGATGGAAAAAGAGCTTGCTCTGTCCACTCCACGCATTGACCTGGTATTGCAGTATCTCCAGGACCGGTGCACCCCTTCTTTAATGCAGTTTCTAAAATCAGAAAGAATTGAATTCAATGCTTTTTGTTCATTTTGCTTGTTTGTCGGATTTTGGGATGGACTCTTTGGCTTTGCTTTTCTTCTCCTCATTGGATTTTTCATGTTAAAAGTTGCAGAAGCCAGATGACAAGCTCATTTTGGTTCAACTTCAGCAACTGTGCATTGCATTGCCATGTAATGTAATGTAATGCAATGCTATCTATCTAGCTCTCCCTCTATACTTCCTTTTGGATAAACAGACATATTAGGCAAGCATTTTGGAGCTTTCACCTAAATAACTACAGGTGGTGAGATAAGCTGCACAATATAATTGACCTTTCAGTATATTGTTGCACACACACCATCTATTTAGCAAATGCCCTTGTTATCAACAGCAGCCTTTTAAACTCACCTGAGCTAACAGGTATGTGAGCTGGTTACTCTGCTGCGCTTAAAATTTCTTTTTTGGTTTGCTACAATGCCTTTTCTGAAACGTTGTCTCCCTCTGCTGGAACACTGACTTCTTTCATTTAATGCCTGCAGACTATAAAAGAGAAACCAACCCAAAAAGTTTGGTTGATTAGTCTGTGGCATTCTTTTAAACTGTTGCTTATGGCGGTCTCTGTGAGCTTCTCAGTGACATTCAGCCATCCAGGTATCCCGCCTGCAGTAGACGGAATGTGGCAATGGAACGCTGGCTGCGCGTGCCATAATAGGCTCTGAGCCTTTATATACCTGCGCACAGCAGCAGCCACCTTCAGTCTGCTGCTGGACAGCCAGCAGCAGCAGCAGCAGGAGAGGTAATTAATCAGCAACCCTCCTGCTAAGGGTAGACAGCTGCTCGTTCCACCCCCCCCCGCCTTAATTGGTTCTCCTCCCTTCCAACGGTGTTGAGGCGGGTGGGAACAGCCGGGGGTTGAGGGTACTGTGCTAAAAGAGGTGGAGTTATGCAGATCTAAAACGCGTGGATTGCAGCAGCAGCAAGCCGAAAAGTGCAGGCATGTGAGGGATCTAGAGGTTGACAGCATGTCTTCTTAACGGGAGTCCAGGTGGCCATCTCCACAAATGGACTTTTCAGAATCCTTGGGTGGCACCGTAGTCGGAAACCAATTCTGGTTATCGCTTCTCGGCCTTTTGGCTAAGATCAAGTGTAATATCTGTTCTTATCAGTTTAATATCTGATACGTCCCCTATCTGGGGACCATATATTAAATGGATTTTTAGAACAGGGAGATGGAAAAAGAGCTTGCTCTGTCCACTCCACGCATTGACCTGGTATTGCAGTATCTCCAGGACCGGTGCACCCCTTCTTTAATGCAGTTTCTAAAATCAGAAAGAATTGAATTCAATGCTTTTTGTTCATTTTGCTTGTTTGTCGGATTTTGGGATGGACTCTTTGGCTTTGCTTTTCTTCTCCTCATTGGATTTTTCATGTTAAAAGTTGCAGAAGCCAGATGACAAGCTCATTTTGGTTCAACTTCAGCAACTGTGCATTGCATTGCCATGTAATGTAATGTAATGCAATGCTATCTATCTAGCTCTCCCTCTATACTTCCTTTTGGATAAACAGACATATTAGGCAAGCATTTTGGAGCTTTCACCTAAATAACTACAGGTGGTGAGATAAGCTGCACAATATAATTGACCTTTCAGTATATTGTTGCACACACACCATCTATTTAGCAAATGCCCTTGTTATCAACAGCAGCCTTTTAAACTCACCTGAGCTAACAGGTATGTGAGCTGGTTACTCTGCTGCGCTTAAAATTTCTTTTTTGGTTTGCTACAATGCCTTTTCTGAAACGTTGTCTCCCTCTGCTGGAACACTGACTTCTTTCATTTAATGCCTGCAGACTATAAAAGAGAAACCAACCCAAAAAGTTTGGTTGATTAGTCTGTGGCATTCTTTTAAACTGTTGCTTATGGCGGTCTCTGTGAGCTTCTCAGTGACATTCAGCCATCCAGGTATCCCGCCTGCAGTAGACGGAATGTGGCAATGGAACGCTGGCTGCGCGTGTCATAATAGGCTCTGAGCCTTTATATACCTGCGCACAGCAGCAGCCACCTTCAGTCTGCTGCTGGACAGCCAGCAGCAGCAGCAGCAGGAGAAGTAATTAATCAGCAACCCTACTGCTAAGGGTAGACAGCTGCTCGTTCCACCCCCCCCCCGCCTTAATTGGTTCTCCTCCCTTCCAACGGTGTTGAGGCGGGTGGGAACAGCCGGGGGTTGAGGGTACTGTGCTAAAAGAGGTGGAGTTATGCAGATCTAAAACGCGTGGATTGCAGCAGCAGCAAGCCGAAAAGTGCAGGCATGTGAGGGATCTAGAGGTTGACAGCATGTCTTCTTAACGGGAGTCCAGGTGGCCATCTCCACAAATGGACTTTTCAGAATCCTTGGGTGGCACCGTAGTCGGAAACCAATTCTGGTTATCGCTTCTCGGCCTTTTGGCTAAGATCAAGTGTAGTATCTGTTCTTATCAGTTTAATATCTGATACGTCCCCTATCTGGGGACCATATATTAAATGGATTTTTAGAACAGGGAGATGGAAAAAGAGCTTGCTCTGTCCACTCCACGCATTGACCTGGTATTGCAGTATCTCCAGGACCGGTGCACCCCTTCTTTAATGCAGTTTCTAAAATCAGAAAGAATTGAATTCAATGCTTTTTGTTCATTTTGCTTGTTTGTCGGATTTTGGGATGGACTCTTTGGCTTTGCTTTTCTTCTCCTCATTGGATTTTTCATGTTAAAAGTTGCAGAAGCCAGATGACAAGCTCATTTTGGTTCAACTTCAGCAACTGTGCATTGCATTGCCATGTAATGTAATGTAATGCAATGCTATCTATCTAGCTCTCCCTCTATACTTCCTTTTGGATAAACAGACATATTAGGCAAGCATTTTGGAGCTTTCACCTAAATAACTACAGGTGGTGAGATAAGCTGCACAATATAATTGACCTTTCAGTATATTGTTGCACACACACCATCTATTTAGCAAATGCCCTTGTTATCAACAGCAGCCTTTTAAACTCACCTGAGCTAACAGGTATGTGAGCTGGTTACTCTGCTGCGCTTAAAATTTCTTTTTTGGTTTGCTACAATGCCTTTTCTGAAACGTTGTCTCCCTCTGCTGGAACACTGACTTCTTTCATTTAATGCCTGCAGACTATAAAAGAGAAACCAACCCAAAAAGTTTGGTTGATTAGTCTGTGGCATTCTTTTAAACTGTTGCTTATGGCGGTCTCTGTGAGCTTCTCAGTGACATTCAGCCATCCAGGTATCCCGCCTGCAGTAGACGGAATGTGGCAATGGAACGCTGGCTGCGCGTGTCATAATAGGCTCTGAGCCTTTATATACCTGCGCACAGCAGCAGCCACCTTCAGTCTGCTGCTGGACAGCCAGCAGCAGCAGCAGCAGGAGAGGTAAATAATCAGCAACCCTCCTGCTAAGGGTAGACAGCTGCTCGTTCCACCCCCCCCCGCCTTAATTGGTTCTCCTCCCTTCCAACGGTGTTGAGGCGGGTGGGAACAGCCGGGGGTTGAGGGTACTGTGCTAAAAGAGGTGGAGTTATGCAGATCTAAAACGCGTGGTTTGCAGCAGCAGCAAGCCGAAAAGTGCAGGCATGTGAGGGATCTAGAGGTTGACAGCATGTCTTCTTAACGGGAGTCCAGGTGGCCATCTCCACAAATGGACTTTTCAGAATCCTTGGGTGGCACCGTAGTCGGAAACCAATTCTGGTTATCGCTTCTCGGCCTTTTGGCTAAGATCAAGTGTAGTATCTGTTCTTATCAGTTTAATATCTGATACGTCCCCTATCTGGGGACCATATATTAAATGGATTTTTAGAACAGGGAGATGGAAAAAGAGCTTGCTCTGTCCACTCCACGCATTGACCTGGTATTGCAGTATCTCCAGGACCGGTGCACCCCTTCTTTAATGCAGTTTCTAAAATCAGAAAGAATTGAATTCAATGCTTTTTGTTCATTTTGCTTGTTTGTCGGATTTTGGGATGGACTCTTTGGCTTTGCTTTTCTTCTCCTCATTGGATTTTTCATGTTAAAAGTTGCAGAAGCCAGATGACAAGCTCATTTTGGTTCAACTTCAGCAACTGTGCATTGCATTGCCATGTAATGTAATGTAATGCAATGCTATCTATCTAGCTCTCCCTCTATACTTCCTTTTGGATAAACAGACATATTAGGCAAGCATTTTGGAGCTTTCACCTAAATAACTACAGGTGGTGAGATAAGCTGCACAATATAATTGACCTTTCAGTATATTGTTGCACACACACCATCTATTTAGCAAATGCCCTTGTTATCAACAGCAGCCTTTTAAACTCACCTGAGCTAACAGGTATGTGAGCTGGTTACTCTGCTGCGCTTAAAATTTCTTTTTTGGTTTGCTACAATGCCTTTTCTGAAACGTTGTCTCCCTCTGCTGGAACACTGACTTCTTTCATTTAATGCCTGCAGACTATAAAAGAGAAACCAACCCAAAAAGTTTGGTTGATTAGTCTGTGGCATTCTTTTAAACTGTTGCTTATGGCGGTCTCTGTGAGCTTCTCAGTGACATTCAGCCATCCAGGTATCCCGCCTGCAGTAGACGGAATGTGGCAATGGAACGCTGGCTGCGCGTGTCATAATAGGCTCTGAGCCTTTATATACCTGCGCACAGCAGCAGCCACCTTCAGTCTGCTGCTGGACAGCCAGCAGCAGCAGCAGCAGGAGAGGTAATTAATCAGCAACCCTCCTGCTAAGGGTAGACAGCTGCTCGTTCCACCCCCCCCCGCCTTAATTGGTTCTCCTCCCTTCCAACGGTGTTGAGGCGGGTGGGAACAGCCGGGGGTTGAGGGTACTGTGCTAAAAGAGGTGGAGTTATGCAGATCTAAAACGCGTGGTTTGCAGCAGCAGCAAGCCGAAAAGTGCAGGCATGTGAGGGATCTAGAGGTTGACAGCATGTCTTCTTAACGGGAGTCCAGGTGGCCATCTCCACAAATGGACTTTTCAGAATCCTTGGGTGGCACCGTAGTCGGAAACCAATTCTGGTTATCGCTTCTCGGCCTTTTGGCTAAGATCAAGTGTAGTATCTGTTCTTATCTGTTTAATATCTGATACGTCCCCTATCTGGGGACCATATATTAAATGGATTTTTAGAACAGGGAGATGGAAAAAGAGCTTGCTCTGTCCACTCCACGCATTGACCTGGTATTGCAGTATCTCCAGGACCGGTGCACCCCTTCTTTAATGCAGTTTCTAAAATCAGAAAGAATTGAATTCAATGCTTTTTGTTCATTTTGCTTGTTTGTCAGATTTTGGGATGGACTCTTTGGCTTTGCTTTTCTTCTCCGCATTGGATTTTTCATGTTAAAAGTTGCAGAAGCCAGATGACAAGCTCATTTTGGTTCAACTTCAGCAACTGTGCATTGCATTGCCATGTAATGTAATGTAATGCAATGCTATCTATCTAGCTCTCCCTCTATACTTCCTTTTGGATAAACAGACATATTAGGCAAGCATTTTGGAGCTTTCACCTAAATAGCTACAGGTGGTGAGATAAGCTGCACAATATAATTGACCTTTCAGTATATTATTGCACACACACCATCTATTTAGCAAATGCCCTTGTTATCAACAGCAGCCTTTTAAACTCACCTGAGCTAACAGGTATGTGAGCTGGTTACTCTGCTGCGCTTAAAATTTCTTTTTTGGTTTGCTACAATGCCTTTTCTGAAACGTTGTCTCCCTCTGCTGGAACACTGACTTCTTTCATTTAATGCCTGCAGACTATAAAAGAGAAACCAACCCAAAAAGTTTGGTTGATTAGTCTGTGGCATTCTTTTAAACTGTTGCTTATGGCGGTCTCTGTGAGCTTCTCAGTGACATTCAGCCATCCAGGTATCCCGCCTGCAGTAGACGGAATGTGGCAATGGAACGCTGGCTGCGCGTGTCATAATAGGCTCTGAGCCTTTATATACCTGCGCACAGCAGCAGCCACCTTCAGTCTGCTGCTGGACAGCCAGCAGCAGCAGCAGCAGGAGAGGTAATTAATCAGCAACCCTCCTGCTAAGGGTAGACAGCTGCTCGTT
Source organism: Phyllobates terribilis (assembly GCF_046119375.1). NCBI lineage: Eukaryota > Metazoa > Chordata > Amphibia > Anura > Dendrobatidae > Phyllobates > Phyllobates terribilis. The sequence goes on along the minus strand of NW_027362800.1, from coordinate 6,151,283 downwards.
CCACCCCCCCCCCGCCTTAATTGGTTCTCCTCCCTTCCAACGGTGTTGAGGCGGGTGGGAACAGCCGGGGGTTGAGGGTACTGTGCTAAAAGAGGTGGAGTTATGCAGATCTAAAACGCGTGGATTGCAGCAGCAGCAAGCCGAAAAGTGCAGGCATGTGAGGGATCTAGAGGTTGACAGCATGTCTTCTTAACGGGAGTCCAGGTGGCCATCTCCACAAATGGACTTTTCAGAATCCTTGGGTGGCACCGTAGTCGGAAACCAATTCTGGTTATCGCTTCTCGGCCTTTTGGCTAAGATCAAGTGTAGTATCTGTTCTTATCAGTTTAATATCTGATACGTCCCCTATCTGGGGACCATATATTAAATGGATTTTTAGAACAGGGAGATGGAAAAAGAGCTTGCTCTGTCCACTCCACGCATTGACCTGGTATTGCAGTATCTCCAGGACCGGTGCACCCCTTCTTTAATGCAGTTTCTAAAATCAGAAAGAATTGAATTCAATGCTTTTTGTTCATTTTGCTTGTTTGTCGGATTTTGGGATGGACTCTTTGGCTTTGCTTTTCTTCTCCTCATTGGATTTTTCATGTTAAAAGTTGCAGAAGCCAGATGACAAGCTCATTTTGGTTCAACTTCAGCAACTGTGCATTGCATTGCCATGTAATGTAATGTAATGCAATGCTATCTATCTAGCTCTCCCTCTATACTTCCTTTTGGATAAACAGACATATTAGGCAAGCATTTTGGAGCTTTCACCTAAATAACTACAGGTGGTGAGATAAGCTGCACAATATAATTGACCTTTCAGTATATTGTTGCACACACACCATCTATTTAGCAAATGCCCTTGTTATCAACAGCAGCCTTTTAAACTCACCTGAGCTAACAGGTATGTGAGCTGGTTACTCTGCTGCGCTTAAAATTTCTTTTTTGGTTTGCTACAATGCCTTTTCTGAAACGTTGTCTCCCTCTGCTGGAACACTGACTTCTTTCATTTAATGCCTGCAGACTATAAAAGAGAAACCAACCCAAAAAGTTTGGTTGATTAGTCTGTGGCATTCTTTTAAACTGTTGCTTATGGCGGTCTCTGTGAGCTTCTCAGTGACATTCAGCCATCCAGGTATCCCGCCTGCAGTAGACGGAATGTGGCAATGGAACGCTGGCTGCGCGTGTCATAATAGGCTCTGAGCCTTTATATACCTGCGCACAGCAGCAGCCACCTTCAGTCTGCTGCTGGACAGCCAGCAGCAGCAGCAGCAGGAGAGGTAATTAATCAGCAACCCTCCTGCTAAGGGTAGACAGCTGCTCGTTCCACCCCCCCCCGCCTTAATTGGTTCTCCTCCCTTCCAACGGTGTTGAGGCGGGTGGGAACAGCCGGGGGTTGAGGGTACTGTGCTAAAAGAGGTGGAGTTATGCAGATCTAAAACGCGTGGTTTGCAGCAGCAGCAAGCCGAAAAGTGCAGGCATGTGAGGGATCTAGAGGTTGACAGCATGTCTTCTTAACGGGAGTCCAGGTGGCCATCTCCACAAATGGACTTTTCAGAATCCTTGGGTGGCACCGTAGTCGGAAACCAATTCTGGTTATCGCTTCTCGGCCTTTTGGCTAAGATCAAGTGTAGTATCTGTTCTTATCAGTTTAATATCTGATACGTCCCCTATCTGGGGACCATATATTAAATGGATTTTTAGAACAGGGAGATGGAAAAAGAGCTTGCTCTGTCCACTCCACGCATTGACCTGGTATTGCAGTATCTCCAGGACCGGTGCACCCCTTCTTTAATGCAGTTTCTAAAATCAGAAAGAATTGAATTCAATGCTTTTTGTTCATTTTGCTTGTTTGTCAGATTTTGGGATGGACTCTTTGGCTTTGCTTTTCTTCTCCGCATTGGATTTTTCATGTTAAAAGTTGCAGAAGCCAGATGACAAGCTCATTTTGGTTCAACTTCAGCAACTGTGCATTGCATTGCCATGTAATGTAATGTAATGCAATGCTATCTATCTAGCTCTCCCTCTATACTTCCTTTTGGATAAACAGACATATTAGGCAAGCATTTTGGAGCTTTCACCTAAATAGCTACAGGTGGTGAGATAAGCTGCACAATATAATTGACCTTTCAGTATATTATTGCACACACACCATCTATTTAGCAAATGCCCTTGTTATCAACAGCAGCCTTTTAAACTCACCTGAGCTAACAGGTATGTGAGCTGGTTACTCTGCTGCGCTTAAAATTTCTTTTTTGGTTTGCTACAATGCCTTTTCTGAAACGTTGTCTCCCTCTGCTGGAACACTGACTTCTTTCATTTAATGCCTGCAGACTATAAAAGAGAAACCAACCCAAAAAGTTTGGTTGATTAGTCTGTGGCATTCTTTTAAACTGTTGCTTATGGCGGTCTCTGTGAGCTTCTCAGTGACATTCAGCCATCCAGGTATCCCGCCTGCAGTAGACGGAATGTGGCAATGGAACGCTGGCTGCGCGTGTCATAATAGGCTCTGAGCCTTTATATACCTGCGCACAGCAGCAGCCACCTTCAGTCTGCTGCTGGACAGCCAGCAGCAGCAGCAGCAGGAGAGGTAATTAATCAGCAACCCTCCTGCTAAGGGTAGACAGCTGCTCGTTCCACCCCCCCCCCGCCTTAATTGGTTCTCCTCCCTTCCAATGGTGTTGAGGCGGGTGGGAACAGCCGGGGGTTGAGGGTACTGTGCTAAAAGAGGTGGAGTTATGCAGATCTAAAACGCGTGGATTGCAGCAGCAGCAAGCCGAAAAGTGCAGGCATGTGAGGGATCTAGAGGTTGACAGCATGTCTTCTTAACGGGAGTCCAGGTGGCCATCTCCACAAATGGACTTTTCAGAATCCTTGGGTGGCACCGTAGTCGGAAACCAATTCTGGTTATCGCTTCTCGGCCTTTTGGCTAAGATCAAGTGTAATATCTGTTCTTATCAGTTTAATATCTGATACGTCCCCTATCTGGGGACCATATATTAAATGGATTTTTAGAACAGGGAGATGGAAAAAGAGCTTGCTCTGTCCACTCCACGCATTGACCTGGTATTGCAGTATCTCCAGGACCGGTGCACCCCTTCTTTAATGCAGTTTCTAAAATCAGAAAGAATTGAATTCAATGCTTTTTGTTCATTTTGCTTGTTTGTCGGATTTTGGGATGGACTCTTTGGCTTTGCTTTTCTTCTCCTCATTGGATTTTTCATGTTAAAAGTTGCAGAAGCCAGATGACAAGCTCATTTTGGTTCAACTTCAGCAACTGTGCATTGCATTGCCATGTAATGTAATGTAATGCAATGCTATCTATCTAGCTCTCCCTCTATACTTCCTTTTGGATAAACAGACATATTAGGCAAGCATTTTGGAGCTTTCACCTAAATAACTACAGGTGGTGAGATAAGCTGCACAATATAATTGACCTTTCAGTATATTGTTGCACACACACCATCTATTTAGCAAATGCCCTTGTTATCAACAGCAGCCTTTTAAACTCACCTGAGCTAACAGGTATGTGAGCTGGTTACTCTGCTGCGCTTAAAATTTCTTTTTTGGTTTGCTACAATGCCTTTTCTGAAACGTTGTCTCCCTCTGCTGGAACACTGACTTCTTTCATTTAATGCCTGCAGACTATAAAAGAGAAACCAACCCAAAAAGTTTGGTTGATTAGTCTGTGGCATTCTTTTAAACTGTTGCTTATGGCGGTCTCTGTGAGCTTCTCAGTGACATTCAGCCATCCAGGTATCCCGCCTGCAGTAGACGGAATGTGGCAATGGAACGCTGGCTGCGCGTGTCATAATAGGCTCTGAGCCTTTATATACCTGCGCACAGCAGCAGCCACCTTCAGTCTGCTGCTGGACAGCCAGCAGCAGCAGCAGCAGGAGAGGTAATTAATCAGCAACCCTCCTGCTAAGGGTAGACAGCTGCTCGTTCCACCCCCCCCCCGCCTTAATTGGTTCTCCTCCCTTCCAACGGTGTTGAGGCGGGTGGGAACAGCCGGGGGTTGAGGGTACTGTGCTAAAAGAGGTGGAGTTATGCAGATCTAAAACGCGTGGATTGCAGCAGCAGCAAGCCGAAAAGTGCAGGCATGTGAGGGATCTAGAGGTTGACAGCATGTCTTCTTAACGGGAGTCCAGGTGGCCATCTCCACAAATGGACTTTTCAGAATCCTTGGGTGGCACCGTAGTCAGAAACCAATTCTGGTTATCGCTTCTCGGCCTTTTGGCTAAGATCAAGTGTAGTATCTGTTCTTATCAGTTTAATATCTGATACGTCCCCTATCTGGGGACCATATATTAAATGGATTTTTAGAACAGGGAGATGGAAAAAGAGCTTGCTCTGTCCACTCCACGCATTGACCTGGTATTGCAGTATCTCCAGGACCGGTGCACCCCTTCTTTAATGCAGTTTCTAAAATCAGAAAGAATTGAATTCAATGCTTTTTGTTCATTTTGCTTGTTTGTCGGATTTTGGGATGGACTCTTTGGCTTTGCTTTTCTTCTCCTCATTGGATTTTTCATGTTAAAAGTTGCAGAAGCCAGATGACAAGCTCATTTTGGTTCAACTTCAGCAACTGTGCATTGCATTGCCATGTAATGTAATGTAATGCAATGCTATCTATTAGCTCTCCCTCTATACTTCCTTTTGGATAAACAGACATATTAGGCAAGCATTTTGGAGCTTTCACCTAAATAACTACAGGTGGTGAGATAAGCTGCACAATATAATTGACCTTTCAGTATATTGTTGCACACACACCATCTATTTAGCAAATGCCCTTGTTATCAACAGCAGCCTTTTAAACTCACCTGAGCTAACAGGTATGTGCGCTGGTTACTCTGCTGCGCTTAAAATTTCTTTTTTGGTTTGCTACAATGCCTTTTCTGAAACGTTGTCTCCCTCTGCTGGAACACTGACTTCTTTCATTTAATGCCTGCAGACTATAAAAGAGAAACCAACCCAAAAAGTTTGGTTGATTAGTCTGTGGCATTCTTTTAAACTGTTGCTTATGGCGGTCTCTGTGAGCTTCTCAGTGACATTCAGCCATCCAGGTATCCCGCCTGCAGTAGACGGAATGTGGCAATGGAACGCTGGCTGCGCGTGTCATAATAGGCTCTGAGCCTTTATATACCTGCGCACAGCAGCAGCCACCTTCAGTCTGCTGCTGGACAGCCAGCAGCAGCAGCAGGAGAGGTAATTAATCAGCAACCCTCCTGCTAAGGGTAGACAGCTGCTCGATCCACTCCCCCCCCCCCGCCTTAATTGGTTCTCCTCCCTTCCAACGGTGTTGAGGCGGGTGGGAACAGCCGGGGGTTGAGGGTACTGTGCTAAAAGAGGTGGAGTTATGCAGATCTAAAACGCGTGGATTGCAGCAGCAGCAAGCCGAAAAGTGCAGGCATGTGAGGGATCTAGAGGTTGACAGCATGTCTTCTTAACAGGAGTCCAGGTGGCCATCTCCACAAATGGACTTTTCAGAATCCTTGGGTGGCACCGTAGTCGGAAACCAATTCTGGTTATCGCTTCTCGGCCTTTTGGCTAAGATCAAGTGTAGTATCTGTTCTTATCAGTTTAATATCTGATACGTCCCCTATCTGGGGACCATATATTAAATGGATTTTTAGAACAGGGAGATGGAAAAAGAGCTTGCTCTGTCCACTCCACGCATTGACCTGGTATTGCAGTATCTCCAGGACCGGTGCACCCCTTCTTTAATGCAGTTTCTAAAATCAGAAAGAATTGAATTCAATGCTTTTTGTTCATTTTCCTTGTTTGTCGGATTTTGGGATGGACTCTTTGGCTTTGCTTTTCTTCTCCTCATTGGATTTTTCATGTTAAAAGTTGCAGAAGCCAGATGACAAGCTCATTTTGATTCAACTTCAGCAACTGTGCATTGCATTGCCATGTAATGTAATGTAATGCAATGCTATCTATCTAGCTCTCCCTCTATACTTCCTTTTGGATAAACAGACATATTAGGCAAGCATTTTGGAGCTTTCACCTAAATAACTACAGGTGGTGAGATAAGCTGCACAATATAATTGACCTTTCAGTATATTGTTGCACACACACAATCTATTTAGCAAATGCCCTTGTTATCAACAGCAGCCTTTTAAACTCACCTGAGCTAACAGGTATGTGAGCTGGTTACTCTGCTGCGCTTAAAATTTCTTTTTTGGTTTGCTACAATGCCTTTTCTGAAACGTTGTCTCCCTCTGCTGGAACACTGACTTCTTTCATTTAATGCCTGCAGACTATAAAAGAGAAACCAACCCAAAAAGTTTGGTTGATTAGTCTGTGGCATTCTTTTAAACTGTTGCTTATGGCGGTCTCTGTGAGCTTCTCAGTGACATTCAGCCATCCAGGTATCCCGCCTGCAGTAGACGGAATGTGGCAATGGAACGCTGGCTGCGCGTGTCATAATAGGCTCTGAGCCTTTATATACCTGCGCACAGCAGCAGCCACCTTCAGTCTGCTGCTGGACAGCCAGCAGCAGCAGCAGCAGGAGAGGTAATTAATCAGCAACACTCCTGCTAAGGGTAGACAGCTGCTCGTTCCACCCCCCCCCCGCCTTAATTGGTTCTCCTCCCTTCCAACGGTGTTGAGGCGGGTGGGAACAGCCGGGGGTTGAGGGTACTGTGCTAAAAGAGGTGGAGTTATGCAGATCTAAAACGCGTGGATTGCAGCAGCAGCAAGCCGAAAAGTGCAGGCATGTGAGGGATCTAGAGGTTGACAGCATGTCTTCTTAACGGGAGTCCAGGTGGCCATCTCCACAAATGGACTTTTCAGAATCCTTGGGTGGCACCGTAGTCGGAAACCAATTCTGGTTATCGCTTCTCGGCCTTTTGGCTAAGATCAAGTGTAGTATCTGTTCTTATCAGTTTAATATCTGATACGTCCCCTATCTGGGGACCATATATTAAATGGATTTTTAGAACAGGGAGATGGAAAAAGAGCTTGCTCTGTCCACTCCACGCATTGACCTGGTATTGCAGTATCTCCAGGACTGGTGCACCCCTTCTTTAATGCAGTTTCTAAAATCAGAAAGAATTGAATTCAATGCTTTTTGTTCATTTTGCTTGTTTGTCGGATTTTGGGATGGACTCTTTGGCTTTGCTTTTGTTCTCCTCATTGGATTTTTCATGTTAAAAGTTGCAGAAGCCAGATGACAAGCTCATTTTTGTTCAACTTCAGCAACTGTGCATTGCATTGCCATGTAATGTAATGTAATGCAATGCTATCTATCTAGCTCTACCTCTATACTTCCTTTTGGATAAACAGACATATTAGGCAAGCATTTTGGAGCTTTCACCTAAATAACTACAGGTGGTGAGATAAGCTGCACAATATAATTGACCTTTCAGTATATTGTTGCACACACACCATCTATTTAGCAAATGCCCTTGTTATCAACAGCAGCCTTTTAAACTCACCTGAGCTAACAGGTATGTGAGCTGGTTACTCTGCTGCGCTTAAAATTTCTTTTTTGGTTTGCTACAATGCCTTTTCTGAAACGTTGTCTCCCTCTGCTGGAACACTGACTTCTTTCATTTAATGCCTGCAGACTATAAAAGAGAAACCAACCCAAAAAGTTTGGTTGATTAGTCTGTGGCATTCTTTTAAACTGTTGCTTATGGCGGTCTCTGTGAGCTTCTCAGTGACATTCAGCCATCCAGGTATCCCGCCTGCAGTAGACGGAATGTGGCAATGGAACGCTGGCTGCGCGTGTCATAATAGGCTCTGAGCCTTTATATACCTGCGCACAGCAGCAGCCACCTTCAGTCTGCTGCTGGACAGCCAGCAGCAGCAGCAGCAGGAGAGGTAATTAATCAGCAACCCTCCTGCTAAGGGTAGACAGCTGCTCGTTCCACCCCCCCCCCCGCCTTAATTGGTTCTCCTCCCTTCCAACGGTGTTGAGGCGGGTGGGAACAGCCGGGGGTTGAGGGTACTGTGCTAAAAGAGGTGGAGTTATGCAGATCTAAAACGCGTGGATTGCAGCAGCAGCAAGCCGAAAAGTGCAGGCATGTGAGGGATCTAGAGGTTGACAGCATGTCTTCTTAACGGGAGTCCAGGTGGCCATCTCCACAAATGGACTTTTCAGAATCCTTGGGTGGCACCGTAGTCGGAAACCAATTCTGGTTATCGCTTCTCGGCCTTTTGGCTAAGATCAAGTGTAGTATCTGTTCTTATCAGTTTAATATCTGATACGTCCCCTATCTGGGGACCATATATTAAATGGATTTTTAGAACAGGGAGATGGAAAAAGAGCTTGCTCTGTCCACTCCACGCATTGACCTGGTATTGCAGTATCTCCAGGACCGGTGCACCCCTTCTTTAATGCAGTTTCTAAAATCAGAAAGAATTGAATTCAATGCTTTTTGTTCATTTTGCTTGTTTGTCGGATTTTGGGATGGACTCTTTGGCTTTGCTTTTCTTCTCCTCATTGGATTTTTCATGTTAAAAGTTGCAGAAGCCAGATGACAAGCTCATTTTGGTTCAACTTCAGCAACTGTGCATTGCATTGCCATGTAATGTAATGTAATGCAATGCTATCTATCTAGCTCTCCCTCTATACTTCCTTTTGGATAAACAGACATATTAGGCAAGCATTTTGGAGCTTTCACCTAAATAACTACAGGTGGTGAGATAAGCTGCACAATATAATTGACCTTTCAGTATATTGTTGCACACACACCATCTATTTAGCAAATGCCCTTGTTATCAACAGCAGCCTTTTAAACTCACCTGAGCTAACAGGTATGTGAGCTGGTTACTCTGCTGCGCTTAAAATTTCTTTTTTGGTTTGCTACAATGCCTTTTCTGAAACGTTGTCTCCCTCTGCTGGAACACTGACTTCTTTCATTTAATGCCTGCAGACTATAAAAGAGAAACCAACCCAAAAAGTTTGGTTGATTAGTCTGTGGCATTCTTTTAAACTGTTGCTTATGGCGGTCTCTGTGAGCTTCTCAGTGACATTCAGCCATCCAGGTATCCCGCCTGCAGTAGACGGAATGTGGCAATGGAACGCTGGCTGCGCGTGTCATAATAGGCTCTGAGCCTTTATATACCTGCGCACAGCAGCAGCCACCTTCAGTCTGCTGCTGGACAGCCAGCAGCAGCAGCAGCAGGAGAGGTAATTAATCAGCAACCCTCCTGCTAAGGGTAGACAGCTGCTCGTTCCACCCCCCCCCCCGCCTTAATTGGTTCTCCTCCCTTCCAACGGTGTTGAGGCGGGTGGGAACAGCCGGGGGTTGAGGGTACTGTGCTAAAAGAGGTGGAGTTATGCAGATCTAAAACGCGTGGATTGCAGCAGCAGCAAGCCGAAAAGTGCAGGCATGTGAGGGATCTAGAGTTTGACAGCATGTCTTCTTAACGGGAGTCCAGGTGGCCATCTCCACAAATGGACTTTTCAGAATCCTTGGGTGGCACCGTAGTCGGAAACCAATTCTGGTTATCGCTTCTCGGCCTTTTGGCTAAGATCAAGTGTAGTATATGTTCTTATCAGTTTAATATCTGATACGTCCCCTATCTGGGGACCATATATTAAATGGATTTTTAGAACAGGGAGATGGAAAAAGAGCTTGCTCTGTCCACTCCACGCATTGACCTGGTATTGCAGTATCTCCAGGACCGGTGCACCCCTTCTTTAATGCAGTTTCTAAAATCAGAAAGAATTGAATTCAATGCTTTTTGTTCATTTTGCTTGTTTGTCGGATTTTGGGATGGACTCTTTGGCTTTGCTTTTCTTCTCCTCATTGGATTTTTCATGTTAAAAGTTGCAGAAGCCAGATGACAAGCTCATTTTGGTTCAACTTCAGCAACTGTGCATTGCATTGCCATGTAATGTAATGTAATGCAATGCTATCTATCTAGCTCTCCCTCTATACTTCCTTTTGGATAAACAGACATATTAGGCAAGCATTTTGGAGCTTTCACCTAAATAACTACAGGTGGTGAGATAAGCTGCACAATATAATTGACCTTTCAGTATATTGTTGCACACACACCATCTATTTAGCAAATGCCCTTGTTATCAACAGCAGCCTTTTAAACTCACCTGAGCTAACAGGTATGTGAGCTGGTTACTCTGCTGCGCTTAAAATTTCTTTTTTGGTTTGCTACAATGCCTTTTCTGAAACGTTGTCTCCCTCTGCTGGAACACTGACTTCTTTCATTTAATGCCTGCAGACTATAAAAGAGAAACCAACCCAAAAAGTTTGGTTGATTAGTCTGTGGCATTCTTTTAAACTGTTGCTTATGGCGGTCTCTGTGAGCTTCTCAGTGACATTCAGCCATCCAGGTATCCCGCCTGCAGTAGACGGAATGTGGCAATGGAACGCTGGCTGCGCGTGTCATAATAGGCTCTGAGCCTTTATATACCTGCGCACAGCAGCAGCCACCTTCAGTCTGCTGCTGGACAGCCAGCAGCAGCAGCAGCAGGAGAGGTAATTAATCAGCAACCCTCCTGCTAAGGGTAGACAGCTGCTCGTTCCACCCCCCCCCGCCTTAATTGGTTCTCCTCCCTTCCAACGGTGTTGAGGCGGGTGGGAACAGCCGGGGGTTGAGGGTACTGTGCTAAAAGAGGTGGAGTTATGCAGATCTAAAACGCGTGGTTTGCAGCAGCAGCAAGCCGAAAAGTGCAGGCATGTGAGGGATCTAGAGGTTGACAGCATGTCTTCTTAACGGGAGTCCAGGTGGCCATCTCCACAAATGGACTTTTCAGAATCCTTGGGTGGCACCGTAGTCGGAAACCAATTCTGGTTATCGCTTCTCGGCCTTTTGGCTAAGATCAAGTGTAGTATCTGTTCTTATCTGTTTAATATCTGATACGTCCCCTATCTGGGGACCATATATTAAATGGATTTTTAGAACAGGGAGATGGAAAAAGAGCTTGCTCTGTCCACTCCACGCATTGACCTGGTATTGCAGTATCTCCAGGACCGGTGCACCCCTTCTTTAATGCAGTTTCTAAAATCAGAAAGAATTGAATTCAATGCTTTTTGTTCATTTTGCTTGTTTGTCAGATTTTGGGATGGACTCTTTGGCTTTGCTTTTCTTCTCCGCATTGGATTTTTCATGTTAAAAGTTGCAGAAGCCAGATGACAAGCTCATTTTGGTTCAACTTCAGCAACTGTGCATTGCATTGCCATGTAATGTAATGTAATGCAATGCTATCTATCTAGCTCTCCCTCTATACTTCCTTTTGGATAAACAGACATATTAGGCAAGCATTTTGGAGCTTTCACCTAAATAGCTACAGGTGGTGAGATAAGCTGCACAATATAATTGACCTTTCAGTATATTATTGCACACACACCATCTATTTAGCAAATGCCCTTGTTATCAACAGCAGCCTTTTAAACTCACCTGAGCTAACAGGTATGTGAGCTGGTTACTCTGCTGCGCTTAAAATTTCTTTTTTGGTTTGCTACAATGCCTTTTCTGAAACGTTGTCTCCCTCTGCTGGAACACTGACTTCTTTCATTTAATGCCTGCAGACTATAAAAGAGAAACCAACCCAAAAAGTTTGGTTGATTAGTCTGTGGCATTCTTTTAAACTGTTGCTTATGGCGGTCTCTGTGAGCTTCTCAGTGACATTCAGCCATCCAGGTATCCCGCCTGCAGTAGACGGAATGTGGCAATGGAACGCTGGCTGCGCGTGTCATAATAGGCTCTGAGCCTTTATATACCTGCGCACAGCAGCAGCCACCTTCAGTCTGCTGCTGGACAGCCAGCAGCAGCAGCAGCAGGAGAGGTAATTAATCAGCAACCCTCCTGCTAAGGGTAGACAGCTGCTCGTTCCACCCCCCCCCCGCCTTAATTGGTTCTCCTCCCTTCCAACGGTGTTGAGGCGGGTGGGAACAGCCGGGGGTTGAGGGTACTGTGCTAAAAGAGGTGGAGTTATGCAGATCTAAAACGCGTGGATTGCAGCAGCAGCAAGCCGAAAAGTGCAGGCATGTGAGGGATCTAGAGGTTGACAGCATGTCTTCTTAACGGGAGTCCAGGTGGCCATCTCCACAAATGGACTTTTCAGAATCCTTGGGTGGCACCGTAGTCGGAAACCAATTCTGGTTATCGCTTCTCGGCCTTTTGGCTAAGATCAAGTGTAGTATCTGTTCTTATCAGTTTAATATCTGATACGTCCCCTATCTGGGGACCATATATTAAATGGATTTTTAGAACAGGGAGATGGAAAAAGAGCTTGCTCTGTCCACTCCACGCATTGACCTGGTATTGCAGTATCTCCAGGACCGGTGCACCCCTTCTTTAATGCAGTTTCTAAAATCAGAAAGAATTGAATTCAATGCTTTTTGTTCATTTTGCTTGTTTGTCGGATTTTGGGATGGACTCTTTGGCTTTGCTTTTCTTCTCCTCATTGGATTTTTCATGTTAAAAGTTGCAGAAGCCAGATGACAAGCTCATTTTGGTTCAACTTCAGCAACTGTGCATTGCATTGCCATGTAATGTAATGTAATGCAATGCTATCTATCTAGCTCTCCCTCTATACTTCCTTTTGGATAAACAGACATATTAGGCAAGCATTTTGGAGCTTTCACCTAAATAACTACAGGTGGTGAGATAAGCTGCACAATATAATTGACCTTTCAGTATATTGTTGCACACACACCATCTATTTAGCAAATGCCCTTGTTATCAACAGCAGCCTTTTAAACTCACCTGAGCTAACAGGTATGTGAGCTGGTTACTCTGCTGCGCTTAAAATTTCTTTTTTGGTTTGCTACAATGCCTTTTCTGAAACGTTGTCTCCCTCTGCTGGAACACTGACTTCTTTCATTTAATGCCTGCAGACTATAAAAGAGAAACCAACCCAAAAAGTTTGGTTGATTAGTCTGTGGCATTCTTTTAAACTGATGCTTATGGCGGTCTCTGTGAGCTTCTCAGTGACATTCAGCCATCCAGGTATCCCGCCTGCAGTAGACGGAATGTGGCAATGGAACGCTGGCTGCGCGTGTCATAATAGGCTCTGAGCCTTTATATACCTGCGCACAGCAGCAGCCACCTTCAGTCTGCTGCTGGACAGCCAGCAGCAGCAGCAGCAGGAGAGGTAATTAATCAGCAACCCTCCTGCTAAGGGTAGACAGCTGCTCGTTCCACCCCCCCCCGCCTTAATTGGTTCTCCTCCCTTCCAACGGTGTTGAGGCGGGTGGGAACAGCCGGGGGTTGAGGGTACTGTGCTAAAAGAGGTGGAGTTATGCAGATCTAAAACGCGTGGTTTGCAGCAGCAGCAAGCCGAAAAGTGCAGGCATGTGAGGGATCTAGAGGTTGACAGCATGTCTTCTTAACGGGAGTCCAGGTGGCCATCTCCACAAATGGACTTTTCAGAATCCTTGGGTGGCACCGTAGTCGGAAACCAATTCTGGTTATCGCTTCTCGGCCTTTTGGCTAAGATCAAGTGTAGTATCTGTTCTTATCAGTTTAATATCTGATACGTCCCCTATCTGGGGACCATATATTAAATGGATTTTTAGAACAGGGAGATGGAAAAAGAGCTTGCTCTGTCCACTCCACGCATTGACCTGGTATTGCAGTATCTCCAGGACCGGTGCACCCCTTCTTTAATGCAGTTTCTAAAATCAGAAAGAATTGAATTCAATGCTTTTTGTTCATTTTGCTTGTTTGTCAGATTTTGGGATGGACTCTTTGGCTTTGCTTTTCTTCTCCGCATTGGATTTTTCATGTTAAAAGTTGCAGAAGCCAGATGACAAGCTCATTTTGGTTCAACTTCAGCAACTGTGCATTGCATTGCCATGTAATGTAATGTAATGCAATGCTATCTATCTAGCTCTCCCTCTATACTTCCTTTTGGATAAACAGACATATTAGGCAAGCATTTTGGAGCTTTCACCTAAATAGCTACAGGTGGTGAGATAAGCTGCACAATATAATTGACCTTTCAGTATATTATTGCACACACACCATCTATTTAGCAAATGCCCTTGTTATCAACAGCAGCCTTTTAAACTCACCTGAGCTAACAGGTATGTGAGCTGGTTACTCTGCTGCGCTTAAAATTTCTTTTTTGGTTTGCTACAATGCCTTTTCTGAAACGTTGTCTCCCTCTGCTGGAACACTGACTTCTTTCATTTAATGCCTGCAGACTATAAAAGAGAAACCAACCCAAAAAGTTTGGTTGATTAGTCTGTGGCATTCTTTTAAACTGTTGCTTATGGCGGTCTCTGTGAGCTTCTCAGTGACATTCAGCCATCCAGGTATCCCGCCTGCAGTAGACGGAATGTGGCAATGGAACGCTGGCTGCGCGTGTCATAATAGGCTCTGAGCCTTTATATACCTGCGCACAGCAGCAGCCACCTTCAGTCTGCTGCTGGACAGCCAGCAGCAGCAGCAGCAGGAGAGGTAATTAATCAGCAACCCTCCTGCTAAGGGTAGACAGCTGCTCGTTCCACCCCCCCCCCGCCTTAATTGGTTCTCCTCCCTTCCAATGGTGTTGAGGCGGGTGGGAACAGCCGGGGGTTGAGGGTACTGTGCTAAAAGAGGTGGAGTTATGCAGATCTAAAACGCGTGGATTGCAGCAGCAGCAAGCCGAAAAGTGCAGGCATGTGAGGGATCTAGAGGTTGACAGCATGTCTTCTTAACGGGAGTCCAGGTGGCCATCTCCACAAATGGACTTTTCAGAATCCTTGGGTGGCACCGTAGTCGGAAACCAATTCTGGTTATCGCTTCTCGGCCTTTTGGCTAAGATCAAGTGTAATATCTGTTCTTATCAGTTTAATATCTGATACGTCCCCTATCTGGGGACCATATATTAAATGGATTTTTAGAACAGGGAGATGGAAAAAGAGCTTGCTCTGTCCACTCCACGCATTGACCTGGTATTGCAGTATCTCCAGGACCGGTGCACCCCTTCTTTAATGCAGTTTCTAAAATCAGAAAGAATTGAATTCAATGCTTTTTGTTCATTTTGCTTGTTTGTCGGATTTTGGGATGGACTCTTTGGCTTTGCTTTTCTTCTCCTCATTGGATTTTTCATGTTAAAAGTTGCAGAAGCCAGATGACAAGCTCATTTTGGTTCAACTTCAGCAACTGTGCATTGCATTGCCATGTAATGTAATGTAATGCAATGCTATCTATCTAGCTCTCCCTCTATACTTCCTTTTGGATAAACAGACATATTAGGCAAGCATTTTGGAGCTTTCACCTAAATAACTACAGGTGGTGAGATAAGCTGCACAATATAATTGACCTTTCAGTATATTGTTGCACACACACCATCTATTTAGCAAATGCCCTTGTTATCAACAGCAGCCTTTTAAACTCACCTGAGCTAACAGGTATGTGAGCTGGTTACTCTGCTGCGCTTAAAATTTCTTTTTTGGTTTGCTACAATGCCTTTTCTGAAACGTTGTCTCCCTCTGCTGGAACACTGACTTCTTTCATTTAATGCCTGCAGACTATAAAAGAGAAACCAACCCAAAAAGTTTGGTTGATTAGTCTGTGGCATTCTTTTAAACTGTTGCTTATGGCGGTCTCTGTGAGCTTCTCAGTGACATTCAGCCATCCAGGTATCCCGCCTGCAGTAGACGGAATGTGGCAATGGAACGCTGGCTGCGCGTGTCATAATAGGCTCTGAGCCTTTATATACCTGCGCACAGCAGCAGCCACCTTCAGTCTGCTGCTGGACAGCCAGCAGCAGCAGCAGCAGGAGAGGTAATTAATCAGCAACCCTCCTGCTAAGGGTAGACAGCTGCTCGTTCCACCCCCCCCCCGCCTTAATTGGTTCTCCTCCCTTCCAACGGTGTTGAGGCGGGTGGGAACAGCCGGGGGTTGAGGGTACTGTGCTAAAAGAGGTGGAGTTATGCAGATCTAAAACGCGTGGATTGCAGCAGCAGCAAGCCGAAAAGTGCAGGCATGTGAGGGATCTAGAGGTTGACAGCATGTCTTCTTAACGGGAGTCCAGGTGGCCATCTCCACAAATGGACTTTTCAGAATCCTTGGGTGGCACCGTAGTCAGAAACCAATTCTGGTTATCGCTTCTCGGCCTTTTGGCTAAGATCAAGTGTAGTATCTGTTCTTATCAGTTTAATATCTGATACGTCCCCTATCTGGGGACCATATATTAAATGGATTTTTAGAACAGGGAGATGGAAAAAGAGCTTGCTCTGTCCACTCCACGCATTGACCTGGTATTGCAGTATCTCCAGGACCGGTGCACCCCTTCTTTAATGCAGTTTCTAAAATCAGAAAGAATTGAATTCAATGCTTTTTGTTCATTTTGCTTGTTTGTCGGATTTTGGGATGGACTCTTTGGCTTTGCTTTTCTTCTCCTCATTGGATTTTTCATGTTAAAAGTTGCAGAAGCCAGATGACAAGCTCATTTTGGTTCAACTTCAGCAACTGTGCATTGCATTGCCATGTAATGTAATGTAATGCAATGCTATCTATCTAGCTCTCCCTCTATACTTCCTTTTGGATAAACAGACATATTAGGCAAGCATTTTGGAGCTTTCACCTAAATAACTACAGGTGGTGAGATAAGCTGCACAATATAATTGACCTTTCAGTATATTGTTGCACACACACCATCTATTTAGCAAATGCCCTTGTTATCAACAGCAGCCTTTTAAACTCACCTGAGCTAACAGGTATGTGCGCTGGTTACTCTGCTGCGCTTAAAATTTCTTTTTTGGTTTGCTACAATGCCTTTTCTGAAACGTTGTCTCCCTCTGCTGGAACACTGACTTCTTTCATTTAATGCCTGCAGACTATAAAAGAGAAACCAACCCAAAAAGTTTGGTTGATTAGTCTGTGGCATTCTTTTAAACTGTTGCTTATGGCGGTCTCTGTGAGCTTCTCAGTGACATTCAGCCATCCAGGTATCCCGCCTGCAGTAGACGGAATGTGGCAATGGAACGCTGGCTGCGCGTGTCATAATAGGCTCTGAGCCTTTATATACCTGCGCACAGCAGCAGCCACCTTCAGTCTGCTGCTGGACAGCCAGCAGCAGCAGCAGGAGAGGTAATTAATCAGCAACCCTCCTGCTAAGGGTAGACAGCTGCTCGATCCACTCCCCCCCCCCCGCCTTAATTGGTTCTCCTCCCTTCCAACGGTGTTGAGGCGGGTGGGAACAGCCGGGGGTTGAGGGTACTGTGCTAAAAGAGGTGGAGTTATGCAGATCTAAAACGCGTGGATTGCAGCAGCAGCAAGCCGAAAAGTGCAGGCATGTGAGGGATCTAGAGGTTGACAGCATGTCTTCTTAACAGGAGTCCAGGTGGCCATCTCCACAAATGGACTTTTCAGAATCCTTGGGTGGCACCGTAGTCGGAAACCAATTCTGGTTATCGCTTCTCGGCCTTTTGGCTAAGATCAAGTGTAGTATCTGTTCTTATCAGTTTAATATCTGATACGTCCCCTATCTGGGGACCATATATTAAATGGATTTTTAGAACAGGGAGATGGAAAAAGAGCTTGCTCTGTCCACTCCACGCATTGACCTGGTATTGCAGTATCTCCAGGACCGGTGCACCCCTTCTTTAATGCAGTTTCTAAAATCAGAAAGAATTGAATTCAATGCTTTTTGTTCATTTTCCTTGTTTGTCGGATTTTGGGATGGACTCTTTGGCTTTGCTTTTCTTCTCCTCATTGGATTTTTCATGTTAAAAGTTGCAGAAGCCAGATGACAAGCTCATTTTGATTCAACTTCAGCAACTGTGCATTGCATTGCCATGTAATGTAATGTAATGCAATGCTATCTATCTAGCTCTCCCTCTATACTTCCTTTTGGATAAACAGACATATTAGGCAAGCATTTTGGAGCTTTCACCTAAATAACTACAGGTGGTGAGATAAGCTGCACAATATAATTGACCTTTCAGTATATTGTTGCACACACACAATCTATTTAGCAAATGCCCTTGTTATCAACAGCAGCCTTTTAAACTCACCTGAGCTAACAGGTATGTGAGCTGGTTACTCTGCTGCGCTTAAAATTTCTTTTTTGGTTTGCTACAATGCCTTTTCTGAAACGTTGTCTCCCTCTGCTGGAACACTGACTTCTTTCATTTAATGCCTGCAGACTATAAAAGAGAAACCAACCCAAAAAGTTTGGTTGATTAGTCTGTGGCATTCTTTTAAACTGTTGCTTATGGCGGTCTCTGTGAGCTTCTCAGTGACATTCAGCCATCCAGGTATCCCGCCTGCAGTAGACGGAATGTGGCAATGGAACGCTGGCTGCGCGTGTCATAATAGGCTCTGAGCCTTTATATACCTGCGCACAGCAGCAGCCACCTTCAGTCTGCTGCTGGACAGCCAGCAGCAGCAGCAGCAGGAGAGGTAATTAATCAGCAACACTCCTGCTAAGGGTAGACAGCTGCTCGTTCCACCCCCCCCCCGCCTTAATTGGTTCTCCTCCCTTCCAACGGTGTTGAGGCGGGTGGGAACAGCCGGGGGTTGAGGGTACTGTGCTAAAAGAGGTGGAGTTATGCAGATCTAAAACGCGTGGATTGCAGCAGCAGCAAGCCGAAAAGTGCAGGCATGTGAGGGATCTAGAGGTTGACAGCATGTCTTCTTAACGGGAGTCCAGGTGGCCATCTCCACAAATGGACTTTTCAGAATCCTTGGGTGGCACCGTAGTCGGAAACCAATTCTGGTTATCGCTTCTCGGCCTTTTGGCTAAGATCAAGTGTAGTATCTGTTCTTATCAGTTTAATATCTGATACGTCCCCTATCTGGGGACCATATATTAAATGGATTTTTAGAACAGGGAGATGGAAAAAGAGCTTGCTCTGTCCACTCCACGCATTGACCTGGTATTGCAGTATCTCCAGGACTGGTGCACCCCTTCTTTAATGCAGTTTCTAAAATCAGAAAGAATTGAATTCAATGCTTTTTGTTCATTTTGCTTGTTTGTCGGATTTTGGGATGGACTCTTTGGCTTTGCTTTTGTTCTCCTCATTGGATTTTTCATGTTAAAAGTTGCAGAAGCCAGATGACAAGCTCATTTTTGTTCAACTTCAGCAACTGTGCATTGCATTGCCATGTAATGTAATGTAATGCAATGCTATCTATCTAGCTCTACCTCTATACTTCCTTTTGGATAAACAGACATATTAGGCAAGCATTTTGGAGCTTTCACCTAAATAACTACAGGTGGTGAGATAAGCTGCACAATATAATTGACCTTTCAGTATATTGTTGCACACACACCATCTATTTAGCAAATGCCCTTGTTATCAACAGCAGCCTTTTAAACTCACCTGAGCTAACAGGTATGTGAGCTGGTTACTCTGCTGCGCTTAAAATTTCTTTTTTGGTTTGCTACAATGCCTTTTCTGAAACGTTGTCTCCCTCTGCTGGAACACTGACTTCTTTCATTTAATGCCTGCAGACTATAAAAGAGAAACCAACCCAAAAAGTTTGGTTGATTAGTCTGTGGCATTCTTTTAAACTGTTGCTTATGGCGGTCTCTGTGAGCTTCTCAGTGACATTCAGCCATCCAGGTATCCCGCCTGCAGTAGACGGAATGTGGCAATGGAACGCTGGCTGCGCGTGTCATAATAGGCTCTGAGCCTTTATATACCTGCGCACAGCAGCAGCCACCTTCAGTCTGCTGCTGGACAGCCAGCAGCAGCAGCAGCAGGAGAGGTAATTAATCAGCAACCCTCCTGCTAAGGGTAGACAGCTGCTCGTTCCACCCCCCCCCCCGCCTTAATTGGTTCTCCTCCCTTCCAACGGTGTTGAGGCGGGTGGGAACAGCCGGGGGTTGAGGGTACTGTGCTAAAAGAGGTGGAGTTATGCAGATCTAAAACGCGTGGATTGCAGCAGCAGCAAGCCGAAAAGTGCAGGCATGTGAGGGATCTAGAGGTTGACAGCATGTCTTCTTAACGGGAGTCCAGGTGGCCATCTCCACAAATGGACTTTTCAGAATCCTTGGGTGGCACCGTAGTCGGAAACCAATTCTGGTTATCGCTTCTCGGCCTTTTGGCTAAGATCAAGTGTAGTATCTGTTCTTATCAGTTTAATATCTGATACGTCCCCTATCTGGGGACCATATATTAAATGGATTTTTAGAACAGGGAGATGGAAAAAGAGCTTGCTCTGTCCACTCCACGCATTGACCTGGTATTGCAGTATCTCCAGGACCGGTGCACCCCTTCTTTAATGCAGTTTCTAAAATCAGAAAGAATTGAATTCAATGCTTTTTGTTCATTTTGCTTGTTTGTCGGATTTTGGGATGGACTCTTTGGCTTTGCTTTTCTTCTCCTCATTGGATTTTTCATGTTAAAAGTTGCAGAAGCCAGATGACAAGCTCATTTTGGTTCAACTTCAGCAACTGTGCATTGCATTGCCATGTAATGTAATGTAATGCAATGCTATCTATCTAGCTCTCCCTCTATACTTCCTTTTGGATAAACAGACATATTAGGCAAGCATTTTGGAGCTTTCACCTAAATAACTACAGGTGGTGAGATAAGCTGCACAATATAATTGACCTTTCAGTATATTGTTGCACACACACCATCTATTTAGCAAATGCCCTTGTTATCAACAGCAGCCTTTTAAACTCACCTGAGCTAACAGGTATGTGAGCTGGTTACTCTGCTGCGCTTAAAATTTCTTTTTTGGTTTGCTACAATGCCTTTTCTGAAACGTTGTCTCCCTCTGCTGGAACACTGACTTCTTTCATTTAATGCCTGCAGACTATAAAAGAGAAACCAACCCAAAAAGTTTGGTTGATTAGTCTGTGGCATTCTTTTAAACTGTTGCTTATGGCGGTCTCTGTGAGCTTCTCAGTGACATTCAGCCATCCAGGTATCCCGCCTGCAGTAGACGGAATGTGGCAATGGAACGCTGGCTGCGTGTGTCATAATAGGCTCTGAGCCTTTATATACCTGCGCACAGCAGCAGCCACCTTCAGTCTGCTGCTGGACAGCCAGCAGCAGCAGCAGCAGGAGAGGTAATTAATCAGCAACCCTCCTGCTAAGGGTAGACAGCTGCTCGTTCCACCCCCCCCCCCGCCTTAATTGGTTCTCCTCCCTTCCAACGGTGTTGAGGCGGGTGGGAACAGCCGGGGGTTGAGGGTACTGTGCTAAAAGAGGTGGAGTTATGCAGATCTAAAACGCGTGGATTGCAGCAGCAGCAAGCCGAAAAGTGCAGGCATGTGAGGGATCTAGAGGTTGACAGCATGTCTTCTTAACGGGAGTCCAGGTGGCCATCTCCACAAATGGACTTTTCAGAATCCTTGGGTGGCACCGTAGTCGGAAACCAATTCTGGTTATCGCTTCTCGGCCTTTTGGCTAAGATCAAGTGTAGTATCTGTTCTTATCAGTTTAATATCTGATACGTCCCCTATCTGGGGACCATATATTAAATGGATTTTTAGAACAGGGAGATGGAAAAAGAGCTTGCTCTGTCCACTCCACGCATTGACCTGGTATTGCAGTATCTCCAGGACCGGTGCACCCCTTCTTTAATGCAGTTTCTAAAATCAGAAAGAATTGAATTCAATGCTTTTTGTTCATTTTGCTTGTTTGTCGGATTTTGGGATGGACTCTTTGGCTTTGCTTTTCTTCTCCTCATTGGATTTTTCATGTTAAAAGTTGCAGAAGCCAGATGACAAGCTCATTTTGGTTCAACTTCAGCAACTGTGCATTGCATTGCCATGTAATGTAATGTAATGCAATGCTATCTATCTAGCTCTCCCTCTATACTTCCTTTTGGATAAACAGACATATTAGGCAAGCATTTTGGAGCTTTCACCTAAATAACTACAGGTGGTGAGATAAGCTGCACAATATAATTGACCTTTCAGTATATTGTTGCACACACACCATCTATTTAGCAAATGCCCTTGTTATCAACAGCAGCCTTTTAAACTCACCTGAGCTAACAGGTATGTGAGCTGGTTACTCTGCTGCGCTTAAAATTTCTTTTTTGGTTTGCTACAATGCCTTTTCTGAAACGTTGTCTCCCTCTGCTGGAACACTGACTTCTTTCATTTAATGCCTGCAGACTATAAAAGAGAAACCAACCCAAAAAGTTTGGTTGATTAGTCTGTGGCATTCTTTTAAACTGTTGCTTATGGCGGTCTCTGTGAGCTTCTCAGTGACATTCAGCCATCCAGGTATCCCGCCTGCAGTAGACGGAATGTGGCAATGGAACGCTGGCTGCGCGTGTCATAATAGGCTCTGAGCCTTTATATACCTGCGCACAGCAGCAGCCACCTTCAGTCTGCTGCTGGACAGCCAGCAGCAGCAGCAGCAGGAGAGGTAATTAATCAGCAACCCTCCTGCTAAGGGTAGACAGCTGCTCGTTCCACCCCCCCCGCCTTAATTGGTTCTCCTCCCTTCCAACGGTGTTGAGGCGGGTGGGAACAGCCGGGGGTTGAGGGTACTGTGCTAAAAGAGGTGGAGTTATGCAGATCTAAAACGCGTGGATTGCAGCAGCAGCAAGCCGAAAAGTGCAGGCATGTGAGGGATCTAGAGGTTGACAGCATGTCTTCTTAACGGGAGTCCAGGTGGCCATCTCCACAAATGGACTTTTCAGAATCCTTGGGTGGCACCGTAGTCGGAAACCAATTCTGGTTATCGCTTCTCGGCCTTTTGGCTAAGATCAAGTGTAGTATCTGTTCTTATCAGTTTAATATCTGATACGTCCCCTATCTGGGGACCATATATTAAATGGATTTTTAGAACAGGGAGATGGAAAAAGAGCTTGCTCTGTCCACTCCACGCATTGACCTGGTATTGCAGTATCTCCAGGACCGGTGCACCCCTTCTTTAATGCAGTTTCTAAAATCAGAAAGAATTGAATTCAATGCTTTTTGTTCATTTTGCTTGTTTGTCGGATTTTGGGATGGACTCTTTGGCTTTGCTTTTCTTCTCCTCATTGGATTTTTCATGTTAAAAGTTGCAGAAGCCAGATGACAAGCTCATTTTGGTTCAACTTCAGCAACTGTGCATTGCATTGCCATGTAATGTAATGTAATGCAATGCTATCTATCTAGCTCTCCCTCTATACTTCCTTTTGGATAAACAGACATATTAGGCAAGCATTTTGGAGCTTTCACCTAAATAACTACAGGTGGTGAGATAAGCTGCACAATATAATTGACCTTTCAGTATATTGTTGCACACACACCATCTATTTAGCAAATGCCCTTGTTATCAACAGCAGCCTTTTAAACTCACCTGAGCTAACAGGTATGTGAGCTGGTTACTCTGCTGCGCTTAAAATTTCTTTTTTGGTTTGCTACAATGCCTTTTCTGAAACGTTGTCTCCCTCTGCTGGAACACTGACTTCTTTCATTTAATGCCTGCAGACTATAAAAGAGAAACCAACCCAAAAAGTTTGGTTGATTAGTCTGTGGCATTCTTTTAAACTGTTGCTTATGGCGGTCTCTGTGAGCTTCTCAGTGACATTCAGCCATCCAGGTATCCCGCCTGCAGTAGACGGAATGTGGCAATGGAACGCTGGCTGCGCGTGTCATAATAGGCTCTGAGCCTTTATATACCTGCGCACAGCAGCAGCCACCTTCAGTCTGCTGCTGGACAGCCAGCAGCAGCAGCAGCAGGAGAGGTAATTAATCAGCAACCCTCCTGCTAAGGGTAGACAGCTGCTCGTTCCACCCCCCCCCCGCCTTAATTGGTTCTCCTCCCTTCCAACGGTGTTGAGGCGGGTGGGAACAGCCGGGGGTTGAGGGTACTGTGCTAAAAGAGGTGGAGTTATGCAGATCTAAAACGCGTGGATTGCAGCAGCAGCAAGCCGAAAAGTGCAGGCATGTGAGGGATCTAGAGGTTGACAGCATGTCTTCTTAACGGGAGTCCAGGTGGCCATCTCCACAAATGGACTTTTCAGAATCCTTGGGTGGCACCGTAGTCGGAAACCAATTCTGGTTATCGCTTCTCGGCCTTTTGGCTAAGATCAAGTGTAGTATCTGTTCTTATCAGTTTAATATCTGATACGTCCCCTATCTGGGGACCATATACTAAATGGATTTTTAGAACAGGGAGATGGAAAAAGAGCTTGCTCTGTCCACTCCACGCATTGACCTGGTATTGCAGTATCTCCAGGACCGGTGCACCCCTTCTTTAATGCAGTTTCTAAAATCAGAAAGAATTGAATTCAATGCTTTTTGTTCATTTTGCTTGTTTGTCGGATTTTGGGATGGACTCTTTGGCTTTGCTTTTCTTCTCCTCATTGGATTTTTCATGTTAAAAGTTGCAGAAGCCAGATGACAAGCTCATTTTGGTTCAACTTCAGCAACTGTGCATTGCATTGCCATGTAATGTAATGCAATGCAATGCTATCTATCTAGCTCTCCCTCTATACTTCCTTTTGGATAAACAGACATATTAGGCAAGCATTTTGGAGCTTTCACCTAAATAACTACAGGTGGTGAGATAAGCTGCACAATATAATTGACCTTTCAGTATATTGTTGCACACACACCATCTATTTAGCAAATGCCCTTGTTATCAACAGCAGCCTTATAAACTCACCTGAGCTAACAGGTATGTGAGCTGGTTACTCTGCTGCGCTTAAAATTTCTTTTTTGGTTTGCTACAATGCCTTTTCTGAAACGTTGTCTCCCTCTGCTGGAACACTGACTTGTTTCATTTAATGCCTGCAGACTATAAAAGAGAAACCAACCCAAAAAGTTTGGTTGATTAGTCTGTGGCATTCTTTTCAACTGTTGCTTATGGCGGTCTCTGTGAGCTTCTCAGTGACATTCAGCCATCCAGGTATCCCGCCTGCAGTAGACGGAATGTGGCAATGGAACGCTGGCTGCGCGTGTCATAATAGGCTCTGAGCCTTTATATACCTGCGCACAGCAGAAGCCACCTTCAGTCTGCTGCTGGACAGCCAGCAGCAGCAGCGGCAGGAGAGGTAATTAATCAGCAACCCTCCTGCTAAGGGTAGACAGCTGCTCGTTCCACCCCCCCCCCCCGCCTTAATTGGTTCTCCTCCCTTCCAACGGTGTTGGGCGGGTGGGAACAGCCGGGGGTTGAGGGTACTGTGCTAAAAGAGGTGGAGTTATGCAGATCTAAAACGCGTGGATTGCAGCAGCAGCAAGCCGAAAAGTGCAGGCATGTGAGGGATCTAGAGGTTGACAGCATGTCTTCTTAACGGGAGTCCAGGTGGCCATCTCCACAAATGGACTTTTCAGAATCCTTGGGTGGCACCGTAGTCGGAAACCAATTCTGGTTATCGCTTCTCGGCCTTTTGGCTAAGATCAAGTGTAGTATCTGTTCTTATCAGTTTAATATCTGACACGTCCCCTATCTGGGGACCATATATTAAATGGATTTTTAGAACAGGGAGATGGAAAAAGAGCTTGCTCTGTCCACTCCACGCATTGACCTGGTATTGCAGTATCTCCAGGTCCGGTGCACCCCTTCTTTAATGCAGTTTCTAAAATCAGAAAGAATTGAATTCAATGCTTTTTGTTCATTTTGCTTGTTTGTCGGATTTTGGGATGGACTCTTTGGCTTTGCTTTTCTTCTCCTCATTGGATTTTTCATGTTAAAAGTTGCAGAAGCCAGATGACAAGCTCATTTTGGTTCAACTTCAGCAACTGTGCATTGCATTGCCATGTAATGTAATGTAATGCAATGCTATCTATCTAGCTCTCCCTCTATACTTCCTTTTGGATAAACAGACATATTAGGCAAGCATTTTGGAGCTTTCACCTAAATAACTACAGGTGGTGAGATAAGCTGCACAATATAATTGACCTTTCAGTATATTGTTGCACACACACCATCTATTTAGCAAATGCCCTTGTTATCAACAGCAGCCTTTTAAACTCACCTGAGCTAACAGGTATGTGAGCTGGTTACTCTGCTGCGCTTAAAATTTCTTTTTTGGTTTGCTACAATGCCTTTTCTGAAACGTTGTCTCCCTCTGCTGGAACACTGACTTCTTTCATTTAATGCCTGCAGACTATAAAAGAGAAACCAACCCAAAAAGTTTGGTTGATTAGTCTGTGGCATTCTTTTAAACTGTTGCTTATGGCGGTCTCTGTGAGCTTCTCAGTGACATTCAGCCATCCAGGTATCCCGCCTGCAGTAGACGGAATGTGGCAATGGAACGCTGGCTGCGCGTGTCATAATAGGCTCTGAGCCTTTATATACCTGCGCACAGCAGCAGCCACCTTCAGTCTGCTGCTGGACAGCCAGCAGCAGCAGCAGCAGGAGAGGTAATTAATCAGCAACCCTCCTGCTAAGGGTAGACAGCTGCTCGTTCCACCCCCCCCCCGCCTTAATTGGTTCTCCTCCCTTCCAACGGTGTTGAGGCGGGTGGGAACAGCCGGGGGTTGAGGGTACTGTGCTAAAAGAGGTGGAGTTATGCAGATCTAAAACGCGTGGATTGCAGCAGCAGCAAGCCGAAAAGTGCAGGCATGTGAGGGATCTAGAGGTTGACAGCATGTCTTCTTAACGGGAGTCCAGGTGGCCGTCTCCACAAATGGACTTTTCAGAATCCTTGGGTGGCACCGTAGTCGGAAACCAATTCTGGTTATCGCTTCTCGGCCTTTTGGCTAAGATCAAGTGTAGTATCTGTTCTTATCAGTTTAATATCTGATACGTCCCCTATCTGGGGACCATATATTAAATGGATTTTTAGAACAGGGAGATGGAAAAAGAGCTTGCTCTGTCCACTCCACGCATTGACCTGGTATTGCAGTATCTCCAGGACCGGTGCACCCCTTCTTTAATGCAGTTTCTAAAATCAGAAAGAATTGAATTCAATGCTTTTTGTTCATTTTGCTTGTTTGTCGGATTTTGGGATGGACTCTTTGGCTTTGCTTTTCTTCTCCTCATTGGATTTTTCATGTTAAAAGTTGCAGAAGCCAGATGACAAGCTCATTTTGGTTCAACTTCAGCAACTGTGCATTGCATTGCCATGTAATGTAATGTAATGCAATGCTATCTATCTAGCTCTCCCTCTATACTTCCTTTTGGATAAACAGACATATTAGGCAAGCATTTTGGAGCTTTCACCTAAATAACTACAGGTGGTGAGATAAGCTGCACAATATAATTGACCTTTCAGTATATTGTTGCACACACACCATCTATTTAGCAAATGCCCTTGTTATCAACAGCAGCCTTTTAAACTCACCTGAGCTAACAGGTATGTGAGCTGGTTACTCTGCTGCGCTTAAAATTTCTTTTTTGGTTTGCTACAATGCCTTTTCTGAAACGTTGTCTCCCTCTGCTGGAACACTGACTTCTTTCATTTAATGCCTGCAGACTATAAAAGAGAAACCAACCCAAAAAGTTTGGTTGATTAGTCTGTGGCATTCTTTTAAACTGTTGCTTATGGCGGTCTCTGTGAGCTTCTCAGTGACATTCAGCCATCCAGGTATCCCGCCTGCAGTAGACGGAATGTGGCAATGGAACGCTGGCTGCGCGTGTCATAATAGGCTCTGAGCCTTTATATACCTGCGCACAGCAGCAGCCACCTTCAGTCTGCTGCTGGACAGCCAGCAGCAGCAGCAGCAGGAGAGGTAATTAATCAGCAACCCTCCTGCTAAGGGTAGACAGCTGCTCGTTCCACCCCCCCCCCGCCTTAATTGGTTCTCCTCCCTTCCAACGGTGTTGAGGCGGGTGGGAACAGCCGGGGGTTGAGGGTACTGTGCTAAAAGAGGTGGAGTTATGCAGATCTAAAACGCGTGGATTGCAGCAGCAGCAAGCCGAAAAGTGCAGGCATGTGAGGGATCTAGAGGTTGACAGCATGTCTTCTTAACGGGAGTCCAGGTGGCCATCTCCACAAATGGACTTTTCAGAATCCTTGGGTGGCACCGTAGTCGGAAACCAATTCTGGTTATCGCTTCTCGGCCTTTTGGCTAAGATCAAGTGTAGTATCTGTTCTTATCAGTTTAATATCTGATACGTCCCCTATCTGGGGACCATATACTAAATGGATTTTTAGAACAGGGAGATGGAAAAAGAGCTTGCTCTGTCCACTCCACGCATTGACCTGGTATTGCAGTATCTCCAGGACCGGTGCACCCCTTCTTTAATGCAGTTTCTAAAATCAGAAAGAATTGAATTCAATGCTTTTTGTTCATTTTGCTTGTTTGTCGGATTTTGGGATGGACTCTTTGGCTTTGCTTTTCTTCTCCTCATTGGATTTTTCATGTTAAAAGTTGCAGAAGCCAGATGACAAGCTCATTTTGGTTCAACTTCAGCAACTGTGCATTGCATTGCCATGTAATGTAATGCAATGCAATGCTATCTATCTAGCTCTCCCTCTATACTTCCTTTTGGATAAACAGACATATTAGGCAAGCATTTTGGAGCTTTCACCTAAATAACTACAGGTGGTGAGATAAGCTGCACAATATAATTGACCTTTCAGTATATTGTTGCACACACACCATCTATTTAGCAAATGCCCTTGTTATCAACAGCAGCCTTATAAACTCACCTGAGCTAACAGGTATGTGAGCTGGTTACTCTGCTGCGCTTAAAATTTCTTTTTTGGTTTGCTACAATGCCTTTTCTGAAACGTTGTCTCCCTCTGCTGGAACACTGACTTCTTTCATTTAATGCCTGCAGACTATAAAAGAGAAACCAACCCAAAAAGTTTGGTTGATTAGTCTGTGGCATTCTTTTCAACTGTTGCTTATGGCGGTCTCTGTGAGCTTCTCAGTGACATTCAGCCATCCAGGTATCCCGCCTGCAGTAGACGGAATGTGGCAATGGAACGCTGGCTGCGCGTGTCATAATAGGCTCTGAGCCTTTATATACCTGCGCACAGCAGAAGCCACCTTCAGTCTGCTGCTGGACAGCCAGCAGCAGCAGCGGCAGGAGAGGTAATTAATCAGCAACCCTCCTGCTAAGGGTAGACAGCTGCTCGTTCCACCCCCCCCCCCGCCTTAATTGGTTCTCCTCCCTTCCAACGGTGTTGGGCGGGTGGGAACAGCCGGGGGTTGAGGGTACTGTGCTAAAAGAGGTGGAGTTATGCAGATCTAAAACGCGTGGATTGCAGCAGCAGCAAGCCGAAAAGTGCAGGCATGTGAGGGATCTAGAGGTTGACAGCATGTCTTCTTAACGGGAGTCCAGGTGGCCATCTCCACAAATGGACTTTTCAGAATCCTTGGGTGGCACCGTAGTCGGAAACCAATTCTGGTTATCGCTTCTCGGCCTTTTGGCTAAGATCAAGTGTAGTATCTGTTCTTATCAGTTTAATATCTGACACGTCCCCTATCTGGGGACCATATATTAAATGGATTTTTAGAACAGGGAGATGGAAAAAGAGCTTGCTCTGTCCACTCCACGCATTGACCTGGTATTGCAGTATCTCCAGGTCCGGTGCACCCCTTCTTTAATGCAGTTTCTAAAATCAGAAAGAATTGAATTCAATGCTTTTTGTTCATTTTGCTTGTTTGTCGGATTTTGGGATGGACTCTTTGGCTTTGCTTTTCTTCTCCTCATTGGATTTTTCATGTTAAAAGTTGCAGAAGCCAGATGACAAGCTCATTTTGGTTCAACTTCAGCAACTGTGCATTGCATTGCCATGTAATGTAATGTAATGCAATGCTATCTATCTAGCTCTCCCTCTATACTTCCTTTTGGATAAACAGACATATTAGGCAAGCATTTTGGAGCTTTCACCTAAATAACTACAGGTGGTGAGATAAGCTGCACAATATAATTGACCTTTCAGTATATTGTTGCACACACACCATCTATTTAGCAAATGCCCTTGTTATCAACAGCAGCCTTTTAAACTCACCTGAGCTAACAGGTATGTGAGCTGGTTACTCTGCTGCGCTTAAAATTTCTTTTTTGGTTTGCTACAATGCCTTTTCTGAAACGTTGTCTCCCTCTGCTGGAACACTGACTTCTTTCATTTAATGCCTGCAGACTATAAAAGAGAAACCAACCCAAAAAGTTTGGTTGATTAGTCTGTGGCATTCTTTTAAACTGTTGCTTATGGCGGTCTCTGTGAGCTTCTCAGTGACATTCAGCCATCCAGGTATCCCGCCTGCAGTAGACGGAATGTGGCAATGGAACGCTGGCTGCGCGTGTCATAATAGGCTCTGAGCCTTTATATACCTGCGCACAGCAGCAGCCACCTTCAGTCTGCTGCTGGACAGCCAGCAGCAGCAGCAGCAGGAGAGGTAATTAATCAGCAACCCTCCTGCTAAGGGTAGACAGCTGCTCGTTCCACCCCCCCCCGCCTTAATTGGTTCTCCTCCCTTCCAACGGTGTTGAGGCGGGTGGGAACAGCCGGGGGTTGAGGGTACTGTGCTAAAAGAGGTGGAGTTATGCAGATCTAAAACGCGTGGATTGCAGCAGCAGCAAGCCGAAAAGTGCAGGCATGTGAGGGATCTAGAGGTTGACAGCATGTCTTCTTAACGGGAGTCCAGGTGGCCGTCTCCACAAATGGACTTTTCAGAATCCTTGGGTGGCACCGTAGTCGGAAACCAATTCTGGTTATCGCTTCTCGGCCTTTTGGCTAAGATCAAGTGTAGTATCTGTTCTTATCAGTTTAATATCTGATACGTCCCCTATCTGGGGACCATATATTAAATGGATTTTTAGAACAGGGAGATGGAAAAAGAGCTTGCTCTGTCCACTCCACGCATTGACCTGGTATTGCAGTATCTCCAGGACCGGTGCACCCCTTCTTTAATGCAGTTTCTAAAATCAGAAAGAATTGAATTCAATGCTTTTTGTTCATTTTGCTTGTTTGTCGGATTTTGGGATGGACTCTTTGGCTTTGCTTTTCTTCTCCTCATTGGATTTTTCATGTTAAAAGTTGCAGAAGCCAGATGACAAGCTCATTTTGGTTCAACTTCAGCAACTGTGCATTGCATTGCCATGTAATGTAATGTAATGCAATGCTATCTATCTAGCTCTCCCTCTATACTTCCTTTTGGATAAACAGACATATTAGGCAAGCATTTTGGAGCTTTCACCTAAATAACTACAGGTGGTGAGATAAGCTGCACAATATAATTGACCTTTCAGTATATTGTTGCACACACACCATCTATTTAGCAAATGCCCTTGTTATCAACAGCAGCCTTTTAAACTCACCTGAGCTAACAGGTATGTGAGCTGGTTACTCTGCTGCGCTTAAAATTTCTTTTTTGGTTTGCTACAATGCCTTTTCTGAAACGTTGTCTCCCTCTGCTGGAACACTGACTTCTTTCATTTAATGCCTGCAGACTATAAAAGAGAAACCAACCCAAAAAGTTTGGTTGATTAGTCTGTGGCATTCTTTTAAACTGTTGCTTATGGCGGTCTCTGTGAGCTTCTCAGTGACATTCAGCCATCCAGGTATCCCGCCTGCAGTAGACGGAATGTGGCAATGGAACGCTGGCTGCGCGTGTCATAATAGGCTCTGAGCCTTTATATACCTGCGCACAGCAGCAGCCACCTTCAGTCTGCTGCTGGACAGCCAGCAGCAGCAGCAGCAGGAGAGGTAATTAATCAGCAACCCTCCTGCTAAGGGTAGACAGCTGCTCGTTCCACCCCCCCCCCGCCTTAATTGGTTCTCCTCCCTTCCAACGGTGTTGAGGCGGGTGGGAACAGCCGGGGGTTGAGGGTACTGTGCTAAAAGAGGTGGAGTTATGCAGATCTAAAACGCGTGGATTGCAGCAGCAGCAAGCCGAAAAGTGCAGGCATGTGAGGGATCTAGAGGTTGACAGCATGTCTTCTTAACGGGAGTCCAGGTGGCCATCTCCACAAATGGACTTTTCAGAATCCTTGGGTGGCACCGTAGTCGGAAACCAATTCTGGTTATCGCTTCTCGGCCTTTTGGCTAAGATCAAGTGTAGTATCTGTTCTTATCAGTTTAATATCTGATACGTCCCCTATCTGGGGACCATATATTAAATGGATTTTTAGAACAGGGAGATGGAAAAAGAGCTTGCTCTGTCCACTCCACGCATTGACCTGGTATTGCAGTATCTCCAGGACCGGTGCACCCCTTCTTTAATGCAGTTTCTAAAATCAGAAAGAATTGAATTCAATGCTTTTTGTTCATTTTGCTTGTTTGTCGGATTTTGGGATGGACTCTTTGGCTTTGCTTTTCTTCTCCTCATTGGATTTTTCATGTTAAAAGTTGCAGAAGCCAGATGACAAGCTCATTTTGGTTCAACTTCAGCAACTGTGCATTGCATTGCCATGTAATGTAATGTAATGCAATGCTATCTATCTAGCTCTCCCTCTATACTTCCTTTTGGATAAACAGACATATTAGGCAAGCATTTTGGAGCTTTCACCTAAATAACTACAGGTGGTGAGATAAGCTGCACAATATAATTGACCTTTCAGTATATTGTTGCACACACACCATCTATTTAGCAAATGCCCTTGTTATCAACAGCAGCCTTTTAAACTCACCTGAGCTAACAGGTATGTGAGCTGGTTACTCTGCTGCGCTTAAAATTTCTTTTTTGGTTTGCTACAATGCCTTTTCTGAAACGTTGTCTCCCTCTGCTGGAACACTGACTTCTTTCATTTAATGCCTGCAGACTATAAAAGAGAAACCAACCCAAAAAGTTTGGTTGATTAGTCTGTGGCATTCTTTTAAACTGTTGCTTATGGCGGTCTCTGTGAGCTTCTCAGTGACATTCAGCCATCCAGGTATCCCGCCTGCAGTAGACGGAATGTGGCAATGGAACGCTGGCTGCGCGTGTCATAATAGGCTCTGAGCCTTTATATACCTGCGCACAGCAGCAGCCACCTTCAGTCTGCTGCTGGACAGCCAGCAGCAGCAGCAGCAGGAGAGGTAATTAATCAGCAACCCTCCTGCTAAGGGTAGACAGCTGCTCGTTCCACCCCCCCCCCGCCTTAATTGGTTCTCCTCCCTTCCAACGGTGTTGAGGCGGGTGGGAACAGCCGGGGGTTGAGGGTACTGTGCTA
The DNA here is from genome assembly GCF_046119375.1 of Phyllobates terribilis. NCBI lineage: Eukaryota > Metazoa > Chordata > Amphibia > Anura > Dendrobatidae > Phyllobates > Phyllobates terribilis. Next base: position 6,118,422 of record NW_027362800.1, on the reverse strand, counting down.
AAAGAGGTGGAGTTATGCAGATCTAAAACGCGTGGATTGCAGCAGCAGCAAGCCGAAAAGTGCAGGCATGTGAGGGATCTAGAGGTTGACAGCATGTCTTCTTAACGGGAGTCCAGGTGGCCATCTCCACAAATGGACTTTTCAGAATCCTTGGGTGGCACCGTAGTCGGAAACCAATTCTGGTTATCGCTTCTCGGCCTTTTGGCTAAGATCAAGTGTAGTATCTGTTCTTATCAGTTTAATATCTGATACGTCCCCTATCTGGGGACCATATATTAAATGGATTTTTAGAACAGGGAGATGGAAAAAGAGCTTGCTCTGTCCACTCCACGCATTGACCTGGTATTGCAGTATCTCCAGGACCGGTGCACCCCTTCTTTAATGCAGTTTCTAAAATCAGAAAGAATTGAATTCAATGCTTTTTGTTCATTTTGCTTGTTTGTCGGATTTTGGGATGGACTCTTTGGCTTTGCTTTTCTTCTCCTCATTGGATTTTTCATGTTAAAAGTTGCAGAAGCCAGATGACAAGCTCATTTTGGTTCAACTTCAGCAACTGTGCATTGCATTGCCATGTAATGTAATGTAATGCAATGCTATCTATCTAGCTCTCCCTCTATACTTCCTTTTGGATAAACAGACATATTAGGCAAGCATTTTGGAGCTTTCACCTAAATAACTACAGGTGGTGAGATAAGCTGCACAATATAATTGACCTTTCAGTATATTGTTGCACACACACCATCTATTTAGCAAATGCCCTTGTTATCAACAGCAGCCTTTTAAACTCACCTGAGCTAACAGGTATGTGAGCTGGTTACTCTGCTGCGCTTAAAATTTCTTTTTTGGTTTGCTACAATGCCTTTTCTGAAACGTTGTCTCCCTCTGCTGGAACACTGACTTCTTTCATTTAATGCCTGCAGACTATAAAAGAGAAACCAACCCAAAAAGTTTGGTTGATTAGTCTGTGGCATTCTTTTAAACTGTTGCTTATGGCGGTCTCTGTGAGCTTCTCAGTGACATTCAGCCATCCAGGTATCCCGCCTGCAGTAGACGGAATGTGGCAATGGAACGCTGGCTGCGCGTGTCATAATAGGCTCTGAGCCTTTATATACCTGCGCACAGCAGCAGCCACCTTCAGTCTGCTGCTGGACAGCCAGCAGCAGCAGCAGCAGGAGAGGTAATTAATCAGCAACCCTCCTGCTAAGGGTAGACAGCTGCTCGTTCCACCCCCCCCCGCCTTAATTGGTTCTCCTCCCTTCCAACGGTGTTGAGGCGGGTGGGAACAGCCGGGGGTTGAGGGTACTGTGCTAAAAGAGGTGGAGTTATGCAGATCTAAAACGCGTGGATTGCAGCAGCAGCAAGCCGAAAAGTGCAGGCATGTGAGGGATCTAGAGGTTGACAGCATGTCTTCTTAACGGGAGTCCAGGTGGCCATCTCCACAAATGGACTTTTCAGAATCCTTGGGTGGCACCGTAGTCGGAAACCAATTCTGGTTATCGCTTCTCGGCCTTTTGGCTAAGATCAAGTGTAGTATCTGTTCTTATCAGTTTAATATCTGATACGTCCCCTATCTGGGGACCATATATTAAATGGATTTTTAGAACAGGGAGATGGAAAAAGAGCTTGCTCTGTCCACTCCACGCATTGACCTGGTATTGCAGTATCTCCAGGACCGGTGCACCCCTTCTTTAATGCAGTTTCTAAAATCAGAAAGAATTGAATTCAATGCTTTTTGTTCATTTTGCTTGTTTGTCGGATTTTGGGATGGACTCTTTGGCTTTGCTTTTCTTCTCCTCATTGGATTTTTCATGTTAAAAGTTGCAGAAGCCAGATGACAAGCTCATTTTGGTTCAACTTCAGCAACTGTGCATTGCATTGCCATGTAATGTAATGTAATGCAATGCTATCTATCTAGCTCTCCCTCTATACTTCCTTTTGGATAAACAGACATATTAGGCAAGCATTTTGGAGCTTTCACCTAAATAACTACAGGTGGTGAGATAAGCTGCACAATATAATTGACCTTTCAGTATATTGTTGCACACACACCATCTATTTAGCAAATGCCCTTGTTATCAACAGCAGCCTTTTAAACTCACCTGAGCTAACAGGTATGTGAGCTGGTTACTCTGCTGCGCTTAAAATTTCTTTTTTGGTTTGCTACAATGCCTTTTCTGAAACGTTGTTTCCCTCTGCTGGAACACTGACTTCTTTCATTTAATGCCTGCAGACTATAAAAGAGAAACCAACCCAAAAAGTTTGGTTGATTAGTCTGTGGCATTCTTTTAAACTGTTGCTTATGGCGGTCTCTGTGAGCTTCTCAGTGACATTCAGCCATCCAGGTATCCCGCCTGCAGTAGACGGAATGTGGCAATGGAACGCTGGCTGCGCGTGTCATAATAGGCTCTGAGCCTTTATATACCTGCGCACAGCAGCAGCCACCTTCAGTCTGCTGCTGGACAGCCAGCAGCAGCAGCAGCAGGAGAGGTAATTAATCAGCAACCCTCCTGCTAAGGGTAGACAGCTGCTCGTTCCACCCCCCCCCCCCGCCTTAATTGGTTCTCCTCCCTTCCAACGGTGTTGAGGCGGGTGGGAACAGCCGGGGGTTGAGGGTACTGTGCTAAAAGAGGTGGAGTTATGCAGATCTAAAACGCGTGGATTGCAGCAGCAGCAAGCCGAAAAGTGCAGGCATGTGAGGGATCTAGAGGTTGACAGCATGTCTTCTTAACGGGAGTCCAGGTGGCCATCTCCACAAATGGACTTTTCAGAATCCTTGGGTGGCACCGTAGTCGGAAACCAATTCTGGTTATCGCTTCTCGGCCTTTTGGCTAAGATCAAGTGTAGTATCTGTTCTTATCAGTTTAATATCTGATACGTCCCCTATCTGGGGACCATATATTAAATGGATTTTTAGAACAGGGAGATGGAAAAAGAGCTTGCTCTGTCCACTCCACGCATTGACCTGGTATTGCAGTATCTCCAGGACCGGTGCACCCCTTCTTTAATGCAGTTTCTAAAATCAGAAAGAATTGAATTCAATGCTTTTTGTTCATTTTGCTTGTTTGTCGGATTTTGGGATGGACTCTTTGGCTTTGCTTTTCTTCTCCTCATTGGATTTTTCATGTTAAAAGTTGCAGAAGCCAGATGACAAGCTCATTTTGGTTCAACTTCAGCAACTGTGCATTGCATTGCCATGTAATGTAATGTAATGCAATGCTATCTATCTAGCTCTCCCTCTATACTTCCTTTTGGATAAACAGACATATTAGGCAAGCATTTTGGAGCTTTCACCTAAATAACTACAGGTGGTGAGATAAGCTGCACAATATAATTGACCTTTCAGTATATTGTTGCACACACACCATCTATTTAGCAAATGCCCTTGTTATCAACAGCAGCCTTTTAAACTCACCTGAGCTAACAGGTATGTGAGCTGGTTACTCTGCTGCGCTTAAAATTTCTTTTTTGGTTTGCTACAATGCCTTTTCTGAAACGTTGTCTCCCTCTGCTGGAACACTGACTTCTTTCATTTAATGCCTGCAGACTATAAAAGAGAAACCAACCCAAAAAGTTTGGTTGATTAGTCTGTGGCATTCTTTTAAACTGTTGCTTATGGCGGTCTCTGTGAGCTTCTCAGTGACATTCAGCCATCCAGGTATCCCGCCTGCAGTAGACGGAATGTGGCAATGGAACGCTGGCTGCGCGTGTCATAATAGGCTCTGAGCCTTTATATACCTGCGCACAGCAGCAGCCACCTTCAGTCTGCTGCTGGACAGCCAGCAGCAGCAGCAGCAGGAGAGGTAATTAATCAGCAACCCTCCTGCTAAGGGTAGACAGCTGCTCGTTCCACCCCCCCCCCGCCTTAATTGGTTCTCCTCCCTTCCAACGGTGTTGAGGCGGGTGGGAACAGCCGGGGGTTGAGGGTACTGTGCTAAAAGAGGTGGAGTTATGCAGATCTAAAACGCGTGGATTGCAGCAGCAGCAAGCCGAAAAGTGCAGGCATGTGAGGGATCTAGAGGTTGACAGCATGTCTTCTTAACGGGAGTCCAGGTGGCCATCTCCACAAATGGACTTTTCAGAATCCTTGGGTGGCACCGTAGTCGGAAACCAATTCTGGTTATCGCTTCTCGGCCTTTTGGCTAAGATCAAGTGTAGTATCTGTTCTTATCAGTTTAATATCTGATACGTCCCCTATCTGGGAACCATATATTAAATGGATTTTTAGAACAGGGAGATGGAAAAAGAGCTTGCTCTGTCCACTCCACGCATTGACCTGGTATTGCAGTATCTCCAGGACCGGTGCACCCCTTCTTTAATGCAGTTTCTAAAATCAGAAAGAATTGAATTCAATGCTTTTTGTTCATTTTGCTTGTTTGTCGGATTTTGGGATGGACTCTTTGGCTTTGCTTTTCTTCTCCTCATTGGATTTTTCATGTTAAAAGTTGCAGAAGCCAGATGACAAGCTCATTTTGGTTCAACTTCAGCAACTGTGCATTGCATTGCCATGTAATGTAATGTAATGCAATGCTATCTATCTAGCTCTCCCTCTATACTTCCTTTTGGATAAACAGACATATTAGGCAAGCATTTTGGAGCTTTCACCTAAATAACTACAGGTGGTGAGATAAGCTGCACAATATAATTGACCTTTCAGTATATTGTTGCACACACACCATCTATTTAGCAAATGCCCTTGTTATCAACAGCAGCCTTTTAAACTCACCTGAGCTAACAGGTATGTGAGCTGGTTACTCTGCTGTGCTTAAAATTTCTTTTTTGGTTTGCTACAATGCCTTTTCTGAAACGTTGTCTCCCTCTGCTGGAACACTGACTTCTTTCATTTAATGCCTGCAGACTATAAAAGAGAAACCAACCCAAAAAGTTTGGTTGATTAGTCTGTGGCATTCTTTTAAACTGTTGCTTATGGCGGTCTCTGTGAGCTTCTCAGTGACATTCAGCCATCCAGGTATCCCGCCTGCAGTAGACGGAATGTGGCAATGGAACGCTGGCTGCGCGTGTCATAATAGGCTCTGAGCCTTTATATACCTGCGCACAGCAGCAGCCACCTTCAGTCTGCTGCTGGACAGCCAGCAGCAGCAGCAGCAGGAGAGGTAATTAATCAGCAACCCTCCTGCTAAGGGTAGACAGCTGCTCGTTCCACCCCCCCCCCCCCCGCCTTAATTGGTTCTCCTCCCTTCCAACGGTGTTGAGGCGGGTGGGAACAGCCGGGGGTTGAGGGTACTGTGCTAAAAGAGGTGGAGTTATGCAGATCTAAAACGCGTGGATTGCAGCAGCAGCAAGCCGAAAAGTGCAGGCATGTGAGGGATCTAGAGGTTGACAGCATGTCTTCTTAACGGGAGTCCAGGTGGCCATCTCCACAAATGGACTTTTCAGAATCCTTGGGTGGCACCGTAGTCGGAAACCAATTCTGGTTATCGCTTCTCGGCCTTTTGGCTAAGATCAAGTGTAGTATCTGTTCTTATCAGTTTAATATCTGATACGTCCCCTATCTGGGGACCATATATTAAATGGATTTTTAGAACAGGGAGATGGAAAAAGAGCTTGCTCTGTCCACTCCACGCATTGACCTGGTATTGCAGTATCTCCAGGACCGGTGCACCCCTTCTTTAATGCAGTTTCTAAAATCAGAAAGAATTGAATTCAATGCTTTTTGTTCATTTTGCTTGTTTGTCGGATTTTGGGATGGACTCTTTGGCTTTGCTTTTCTTCTCCTCATTGGATTTTTCATGTTAAAAGTTGCAGAAGCCAGATGACAAGCTCATTTTGGTTCAACTTCAGCAACTGTGCATTGCATTGCCATGTAATGTAATGTAATGCAATGCTATCTATCTAGCTCTCCCTCTATACTTCCTTTTGGATAAACAGACATATTAGGCAAGCATTTTGGAGCTTTCACCTAAATAACTACAGGTGGTGAGATAAGCTGCACAATATAATTGACCTTTCAGTATATTGTTGCACACACACCATCTATTTAGCAAATGCCCTTGTTATCAACAGCAGCCTTTTAAACTCACCTGAGCTAACAGGTATGTGAGCTGGTTACTCTGCTGCGCTTAAAATTTCTTTTTTGGTTTGCTACAATGCCTTTTCTGAAACGTTGTCTCCCTCTGCTGGAACACTGACTTCTTTCATTTAATGCCTGCAGACTATAAAAGAGAAACCAACCCAAAAAGTTTGGTTGATTAGTCTGTGGCATTCTTTTAAACTGTTGCTTATGGCGGTCTCTGTGAGCTTCTCAGTGACATTCAGCCATCCAGGTATCCCGCCTGCAGTAGACGGAATGTGGCAATGGAACGCTGGCTGCGCGTGTCATAATAGGCTCTGAGCCTTTATATACCTGCGCACAGCAGCAGCCACCTTCAGTCTGCTGCTGGACAGCCAGCAGCAGCAGCAGCAGGAGAGGTAATTAATCAGCAACCCTCCTGCTAAGGGTAGACAGCTGCTCGTTCCACCCCCCCCCCCCCCGCCTTAATTGGTTCTCCTCCCTTCCAACGGTGTTGAGGCGGGTGGGAACAGCCGGGGGTTGAGGGTACTGTGCTAAAAGAGGTGGAGTTATGCAGATCTAAAACGCGTGGATTGCAGCAGCAGCAAGCCGAAAAGTGCAGGCATGTGAGGGATCTAGAGGTTGACAGCATGTCTTCTTAACGGGAGTCCAGGTGGCCATCTCCACAAATGGACTTTTCAGAATCCTTGGGTGGCACCGTAGTCGGAAACCAATTCTGGTTATCGCTTCTCGGCCTTTTGGCTAAGATCAAGTGTAGTATCTGTTCTTATCAGTTTAATATCTGATACGTCCCCTATCTGGGGACCATATATTAAATGGATTTTTAGAACAGGGAGATGGAAAAAGAGCTTGCTCTGTCCACTCCACGCATTGACCTGGTATTGCAGTATCTCCAGGACCGGTGCACCCCTTCTTTAATGCAGTTTCTAAAATCAGAAAGAATTGAATTCAATGCTTTTTGTTCATTTTGCTTGTTTGTCGGATTTTGGGATGGACTCTTTGGCTTTGCTTTTCTTCTCCTCATTGGATTTTTCATGTTAAAAGTTGCAGAAGCCAGATGACAAGCTCATTTTGGTTCAACTTCAGCAACTGTGCATTGCATTGCCATGTAATGTAATGTAATGCAATGCTATCTATCTAGCTCTCCCTCTATACTTCCTTTTGGATAAACAGACATATTAGGCAAGCATTTTGGAGCTTTCACCTAAATAACTACAGGTGGTGAGATAAGCTGCACAATATAATTGACCTTTCAGTATATTGTTGCACACACACCATCTATTTAGCAAATGCCCTTGTTATCAACAGCAGCCTTTTAAACTCACCTGAGCTAACAGGTATGTGAGCTGGTTACTCTGCTGCGCTTAAAATTTCTTTTTTGGTTTGCTACAATGCCTTTTCTGAAACGTTGTCTCCCTCTGCTGGAACACTGACTTCTTTCATTTAATGCCTGCAGACTATAAAAGAGAAACCAACCCAAAAAGTTTGGTTGATTAGTCTGTGGCATTCTTTTAAACTGTTGCTTATGGCGGTCTCTGTGAGCTTCTCAGTGACATTCAGCCATCCAGGTATCCCGCCTGCAGTAGACGGAATGTGGCAATGGAACGCTGGCTGCGCGTGTCATAATAGGCTCTGAGCCTTTATATACCTGCGCACAGCAGCAGCCACCTTCAGTCTGCTGCTGGACAGCCAGCAGCAGCAGCAGCAGGAGAGGTAATTAATCAGCAACCCTCCTGCTAAGGGTAGACAGCTGCTCGTTCCACCCCCCCCCCGCCTTAATTGGTTCTCCTCCCTTCCAACGGTGTTGAGGCGGGTGGGAACAGCCGGGGGTTGAGGGTACTGTGCTAAAAGAGGTGGAGTTATGCAGATCTAAAACGCGTGGATTGCAGCAGCAGCAAGCCGAAAAGTGCAGGCATGTGAGGGATCTAGAGGTTGACAGCATGTCTTCTTAACGGGAGTCCAGGTGGCCATCTCCACAAATGGACTTTTCAGAATCCTTGGGTGGCACCGCAGTCGGAAACCAATTCTGGTTATCGCTTCTCGGCCTTTTGGCTAAGATCAAGTGTAGTATCTGTTCTTATCAGTTTAATATCTGATACGTCCCCTATCTGGGGACCATATATTAAATGGATTTTTAGAACAGGGAGATGGAAAAAGAGCTTGCTCTGTCCACTCCACGCATTGACCTGGTATTGCAGTATCTCCAGGACCGGTGCACCCCTTCTTTAATGCAGTTTCTAAAATCAGAAAGAATTGAATTCAATGCTTTTTGTTCATTTTGCTTGTTTGTCGGATTTTGGGATGGACTCTTTGGCTTTGCTTTTCTTCTCCTCATTGGATTTTTCATGTTAAAAGTTGCAGAAGCCAGATGACAAGCTCATTTTGGTTCAACTTCAGCAACTGTGCATTGCATTGCCATGTAATGTAATGTAATGCAATGCTATCTATCTAGCTCTCCCTCTATACTTCCTTTTGGATAAACAGACATATTAGGCAAGCATTTTGGAGCTTTCACCTAAATAACTACAGGTGGTGAGATAAGCTGCACAATATAATTGACCTTTCAGTATATTGTTGCACACACACCATCTATTTAGCAAATGCCCTTCTTATCAACAGCAGCCTTTTAAACTCACCTGAGCTAACAGGTATGTGAGCTGGTTACTCTGCTGCGCTTAAAATTTCTTTTTTGGTTTGCTACAATGCCTTTTCTGAAACGTTGTCTCCCTCTGCTGGAACACTGACTTCTTTCATTTAATGCCTGCAGACTATAAAAGAGAAACCAACCCAAAAAGTTTGGTTGATTAGTCTGTGGCATTCTTTTAAACTGTTGCTTATGGCGGTCTCTGTGAGCTTCTCAGTGACATTCAGCCATCCAGGTATCCCGCCTGCAGTAGACGGAATGTGGCAATGGAACGCTGGCTGCGCGTGTCATAATAGGCTCTGAGCCTTTATATACCTGCGCACAGCAGCAGCCACCTTCAGTCTGCTGCTGGACAGCCAGCAGCAGCAGCAGCAGGAGAGGTAATTAATCAGCAACCCTCCTGCTAAGGGTAGACAGCTGCTCGTTCCACCCCCCCCCCCCGCCTTAATTGGTTCTCCTCCCTTCCAACGGTGTTGAGGCGGGTGGGAACAGCCGGGGGTTGAGGGTACTGTGCTAAAAGAGGTGGAGTTATGCAGATCTAAAACGCGTGGATTGCAGCAGCAGCAAGCCGAAAAGTGCAGGCATGTGAGGGATCTAGAGGTTGACAGCATGTCTTCTTAACGGGAGTCCAGGTGGCCATCTCCACAAATGGACTTTTCAGAATCCTTGGGTGGCACCGTAGTCGGAAACCAATTCTGGTTATCGCTTCTCGGCCTTTTGGCTAAGATCAAGTGTAGTATCTGTTCTTATCAGTTTAATATCTGATACGTCCCCTATCTGGGGACCATATATTAAATGGATTTTTAGAACAGGGAGATGGAAAAAGAGCTTGCTCTGTCCACTCCACGCATTGACCTGGTATTGCAGTATCTCCAGGACCGGTGCACCCCTTCTTTAATGCAGTTTCTAAAATCAGAAAGAATTGAATTCAATGCTTTTTGTTCATTTTGCTTGTTTGTCAGATTTTGGGATGGACTCTTTGGCTTTGCTTTTCTTCTCCTCATTGGATTTTTCATGTTAAAAGTTGCAGAAGCCAGATGACAAGCTCATTTTGGTTCAACTTCAGCAACTGTGCATTGCATTGCCATGTAATGTAATGTAATGCAATGCTATCTATCTAGCTCTCCCTCTATACTTCCTTTTGGATAAACAGACATATTAGGCAAGCATTTTGGAGCTTTCACCTAAATAACTACAGGTGGTGAGATAAGCTGCACAATATAATTGACCTTTCAGTATATTGTTGCACACACACCATCTATTTAGCAAATGCCCTTGTTATCAACAGCAGCCTTTTAAACTCACCTGAGCTAACAGGTATGTGAGCTGGTTACTCTGCTGCGCTTAAAATTTCTTTTTTGGTTTGCTACAATGCCTTTTCTGAAACGTTGTCTCCCTCTGCTGGAACACTGACTTCTTTCATTTAATGCCTGCAGACTATAAAAGAGAAACCAACCCAAAAAGTTTGGTTGATTAGTCTGTGGCATTCTTTTAAACTGTTGCTTATGGCGGTCTCTGTGAGCTTCTCAGTGACATTCAGCCATCCAGGTATCCCGCCTGCAGTAGACGGAATGTGGCAATGGAACGCTGGCTGCGCGTGTCATAATAGGCTCTGAGCCTTTATATACCTGCGAACAGCAGCAGCCACCTTCAGTCTGCTGCTGGACAGCCAGCAGCAGCAGCAGCAGGAGAGGTAATTAATCAGCAACCCTCCTGCTAAGGGTAGACAGCTGCTCGTTCCACCCCCCCCCCCCGCCTTAATTGGTTCTCCTCCCTTCCAACGGTGTTGAGGCGGGTGGGAACAGCCGGGGGTTGAGGGTACTGTGCTAAAAGAGGTGGAGTTATGCAGATCTAAAACGCGTGGATTGCAGCAGCAGCAAGCCGAAAAGTGCAGGCATGTGAGGGATCTAGAGGTTGACAGCATGTCTTCTTAACGGGAGTCCAGGTGGCCATCTCCACAAATGGACTTTTCAGAATCCTTGGGTGGCACCGTAGTCGGAAACCAATTCTGGTTATCGCTTCTCGGCCTTTTGGCTAAGATCATGTGTAGTATCTGTTCTTATCAGTTTAATATCTGATACGTCCCCTATCTGGGGACCATATATTAAATGGATTTTTAGAACAGGGAGATGGAAAAAGAGCTTGCTCTGTCCACTCCACGCATTGACCTGGTATTGCAGTATCTCCAGGACCGGTGCACCCCTTCTTTAATGCAGTTTCTAAAATCAGAAAGAATTGAATTCAATGCTTTTTGTTCATTTTGCTTGTTTGTCGGATTTTGGGATGGACTCTTTGGCTTTGCTTTTCTTCTCCTCATTGGATTTTTCATGTTAAAAGTTGCAGAAGCCAGATGACAAGCTCATTTTGGTTCAACTTCAGCAACTGTGCATTGCATTGCCATGTAATGTAATGTAATGCAATGCTATCTATCTAGCTCTCCCTCTATACTTCCTTTTGGATAAACAGACATATTAGGCAAGCATTTTGGAGCTTTCACCTAAATAACTACAGGTGGTGAGATAAGCTGCACAATATAATTGACCTTTCAGTATATTGTTGCACACACACCATCTATTTAGCAAATGCCCTTGTTATCAACAGCAGCCTTTTAAACTCACCTGAGCTAACAGGTATGTGAGCTGGTTACTCTGCTGCGCTTAAAATTTCTTTTTTGGTTTGCTACAATGCCTTTTCTGAAACGTTGTCTCCCTCTGCTGGAACACTGACTTCTTTCATTTAATGCCTGCAGACTATAAAAGAGAAACCAACCCAAAAAGTTTGGTTGATTAGTCTGTGGCATTCTTTTAAACTGTTGCTTATGGCGGTCTCTGTGAGCTTCTCAGTGACATTCAGCCATCCAGGTATCCCGCCTGCAGTAGACGGAATGTGGCAATGGAACGCTGGCTGCGCGTGTCATAATAGGCTCTGAGCCTTTATATACCTGCGCACAGCAGCAGCCACCTTCAGTCTGCTGCTGGACAGCCAGCAGCAGCAGCAGCAGGAGAGGTAATTAATCAGCAACCCTCCTGCTAAGGGTAGACAGCTGCTCGTTCCACCCCCCCCCCCCGCCTTAATTGGTTCTCCTCCCTTCCAACGGTGTTGAGGCGGGTGGGAACAGCCGGGGGTTGAGGGTACTGTGCTAAAAGAGGTGGAGTTATGCAGATCTAAAACGCGTGGATTGCAGCAGCAGCAAGCCGAAAAGTGCAGGCATGTGAGGGATCTAGAGGTTGACAGCATGTCTTCTTAACGGGAGTCCAGGTGGCCATCTCCACAAATGGACTTTTCAGAATCCTTGGGTGGCACCGTAGTCGGAAACCAATTCTGGTTATCGCTTCTCGGCCTTTTGGCTAAGATCAAGTGTAGTATCTGTTCTTATCAGTTTAATATCTGATACGTCCCCTATCTGGGGACCATATATTAAATGGATTTTTAGAACAGGGAGATGGAAAAAGAGCTTGCTCTGTCCACTCCACGCATTGACCTGGTATTGCAGTATCTCCAGGACCGGTGCACCCCTTCTTTAATGCAGTTTCTAAAATCAGAAAGAATTGAATTCAATGCTTTTTGTTCATTTTGCTTGTTTGTCGGATTTTGGGATGGACTCTTTGGCTTTGCTTTTCTTCTCCTCATTGGATTTTTCATGTTAAAAGTTGCAGAAGCCAGATGACAAGCTCATTTTGGTTCAACTTCAGCAACTGTGCATTGCATTGCCATGTAATGTAATGTAATGCAATGCTATCTATCTAGCTCTCCCTCTATACTTCCTTTTGGATAAACAGACATATTAGGCAAGCATTTTGGAGCTTTCACCTAAATAACTACAGGTGGTGAGATAAGCTGCACAATATAATTGACCTTTCAGTATATTGTTGCACACACACCATCTATTTAGCAAATGCCCTTGTTATCAACAGCAGCCTTTTAAACTCACCTGAGCTAACAGGTATGTGAGCTGGTTACTCTGCTGCGCTTAAAATTTCTTTTTTGGTTTGCTACAATGCCTTTTCTGAAACGTTGTCTCCCTCTGCTGGAACACTGACTTCTTTCATTTAATGCCTGCAGACTATAAAAGAGAAACCAACCCAAAAAGTTTGGTTGATTAGTCTGTGGCATTCTTTTAAACTGTTGCTTATGGCGGTCTCTGTGAGCTTCTCAGTGACATTCAGCCATCCAGGTATCCCGCCTGCAGTAGACGGAATGTGGCAATGGAACGCTGGCTGCGCGTGTCATAATAGGCTCTGAGCCTTTATATACCTGCGCACAGCAGCAGCCACCTTCAGTCTGCTGCTGGACAGCCAGCAGCAGCAGCAGGAGAGGAAATTAATCAGCAACCCTCCTGCTAAGGGTAGACAGCTGCTCGTTCCACCCCCCCCCCCCCCGCCTTAATTGGTTCTCCTCCCTTCCAACGGTGTTGAGGCGGGTGGGAACAGCCGGGGGTTGAGGGTACTGTGCTAAAAGAGGTGGAGTTATGCAGATCTAAAACGCGTGGATTGCAGCAGCAGCAAGCCGAAAAGTGCAGGCATGTGAGGGATCTAGAGGTTGACAGCATGTCTTCTTAACGGGAGTCCAGGTGGCCATCTCCACAAATGGACTTTTCAGAATCCTTGGGTGGCACCGTAGTCGGAAACCAATTCTGGTTATCGCTTCTCGGCCTTTTGGCTAAGATCAAGTGTAGTATCTGTTCTTATCAGTTTAATATCTGATACGTCCCCTATCTGGGGACCATATATTAAATGGATTTTTAGAACAGGGAGATGGAAAAAGAGCTTGCTCTGTCCACTCCACGCATTGACCTGGTATTGCAGTATCTCCAGGACCGGTGCACCCCTTCTTTAATGCAGTTTCTAAAATCAGAAAGAATTGAATTCAATGCTTTTTGTTCATTTTGCTTGTTTGTCGGATTTTGGGATGGACTCTTTGGCTTTGCTTTTCTTCTCCTCATTGGATTTTTCATGTTAAAAGTTGCAGAAGCCAGATGACAAGCTCATTTTGGTTCAACTTCAGCAACTGTGCATTGCATTGCCATGTAATGTAATGTAATGCAATGCTATCTATCTAGCTCTCCCTCTATACTTCCTTTTGGATAAACAGACATATTAGGCAAGCATTTTGGAGCTTTCACCTAAATAACTACAGGTGGTGAGATAAGCTGCACAATATAATTGACCTTTCAGTATATTGTTGCACACACACCATCTATTTAGCAAATGCCCTTGTTATCAACAGCAGCCTTTTAAACTCACCTGAGCTAACAGGTATGTGAGCTGGTTACTCTGCTGCGCTTAAAATTTCTTTTTTGGTTTGCTACAATGCCTTTTCTGAAACGTTGTCTCCCTCTGCTGGAACACTGACTTCTTTCATTTAATGCCTGCAGACTATAAAAGAGAAACCAACCCAAAAAGTTTGGTTGATTAGTCTGTGGCATTCTTTTAAACTGTTGCTTATGGCGGTCTCTGTGAGCTTCTCAGTGACATTCAGCCATCCAGGTATCCCGCCTGCAGTAGACGGAATGTGGCAATGGAACGCTGGCTGCGCGTGTCATAATAGGCTCTGAGCCTTTATATACCTGCGCACAGCAGCAGCCACCTTCAGTCTGCTGCTGGACAGCCAGCAGCAGCAGCAGCAGGAGAGGTAATTAATCAGCAACCCTCCTGCTAAGGGTAGACAGCTGCTCGTTCCACCCCCCCCCCCCGCCTTAATTGGTTCTCCTCCCTTCCAACGGTGTTGAGGCGGGTGGGAACAGCCGGGGGTTGAGGGTACTGTGCTAAAAGAGGTGGAGTTATGCAGATCTAAAACGCGTGGATTGCAGCAGCAGCAAGCCGAAAAGTGCAGGCATGTGAGGGATCTAGAGGTTGACAGCATGTCTTCTTAACGGGAGTCCAGGTGGCCATCTCCACAAATGGACTTTTCAGAATCCTTGGGTGGCACCGTAGTCGGAAACCAATTCTGGTTATCGCTTCTCGGCCTTTTGGCTAAGATCAAGTGTAGTATCTGTTCTTATCAGTTTAATATCTGATACGTCCCCTATCTGGGGACCATATATTAAATGGATTTTTAGAACAGGGAGATGGAAAAAGAGCTTGCTCTGTCCACTCCACGCATTGACCTGGTATTGCAGTATCTCCAGGACCGGTGCACCCCTTCTTTAATGCAGTTTCTAAAATCAGAAAGAATTGAATTCAATGCTTTTTGTTCATTTTGCTTGTTTGTCGGATTTTGGGATGGACTCTTTGGCTTTGCTTTTCTTCTCCTCATTGGATTTTTCATGTTAAAAGTTGCAGAAGCCAGATGACAAGCTCATTTTGGTTCAACTTCAGCAACTGTGCATTGCATTGCCATGTAATGTAATGTAATGCAATGCTATCTATCTAGCTCTCCCTCTATACTTCCTTTTGGATAAACAGACATATTAGGCAAGCATTTTGGAGCTTTCACCTAAATAACTACAGGTGGTGAGATAAGCTGCACAATATAATTGACCTTTCAGTATATTGTTGCACACACACCATCTATTTAGCAAATGCCCTTGTTATCAACAGCAGCCTTTTAAACTCACCTGAGCTAACAGGTATGTGAGCTGGTTACTCTGCTGCGCTTAAAATTTCTTTTTTGGTTTGCTACAATGCCTTTTCTGAAACGTTGTCTCCCTCTGCTGGAACACTGACTTCTTTCATTTAATGCCTGCAGACTATAAAAGAGAAACCAACCCAAAAAGTTTGGTTGATTAGTCTGTGGCATTCTTTTAAACTGTTGCTTATGGCGGTCTCTGTGAGCTTCTCAGTGACATTCAGCCATCCAGGTATCCCGCCTGCATTAGACGGAATGTGGCAATGGAACGCTGGCTGCGCGTGTCATAATAGGCTCTGAGCCTTTATATATATGCGCACAGCAGCAGCCACCTTCAGTCTGCTGCTGGACAGCCAGCAGCAGCAGCAGGAGAGGTAATTAATCAGCAACCCTCCTGCTAAGGGTAGACAGCTGCTCGTTCCACCCCCCCCCCCCGCCTTAATTGGTTCTCCTCCCTTCCAACGGTGTTCAGGCGGGTGGGAACAGCCGGGGGTTGAGGGTACTGTGCTAAAAGAGGTGGAGTTATGCAGATCTAAAACGCGTGGATTGCAGCAGCAGCAAGCCGAAAAGTGCAGGCATGTGAGGGATCTAGAGGTTGACAGCATGTCTTCTTAACGGGAGTCCAGGTGGCCATCTGCACAAATGGACTTTTCAGAATCCTTGGGTGGCACCGTAGTCGGAAACCAATTCTGGTTATCGCTTCTCGGCCTTTTGGCTAAGATCAAGTGTAGTATCTGTTCTTATCAGTTTAATATCTGATACGTCCCCTATCTGGGGACCATATATTAAATGGATTTTTAGAACAGGGAGATGGAAAAAGAGCTTGCTCTGTCCACTCCACGCATTGACCTGGTATTGCAGTATCTCCAGGACCGGTGCACCCCTTCTTTAATGCAGTTTCTAAAATCAGAAAGAATTGAATTCAATGCTTTTTGTTCATTTTGCTTGTTTGTCGGATTTTGGGATGGACTCTTTGGCTTTGCTTTTCTTCTCCTCATTGGATTTTTCATGTTAAAAGTTGCAGAAGCCAGATGACAAGCTCATTTTGGTTCAACTTCAGCAACTGTGCATTGCATTGCCATGTAATGTAATGTAATGCAATGCTATCTATCTAGCTCTCCCTCTATACTTCCTTTTGGATAAACAGACATATTAGGCAAGCATTTTGGAGCTTTCACCTAAATAACTACAGGTGGTGAGATAAGCTGCACAATATAATTGACCTTTCAGTATATTGTTGCACACACACCATCTATTTAGCAAATGCCCTTGTTATCAACAGCAGCCTTTTAAACTCACCTGAGCTAACAGGTATGTGAGCTGGTTACTCTGCTGCGCTTAAAATTTCTTTTTTGGTTTGCTACAATGCCTTTTCTGAAACGTTGTCTCCCTCTGCTGGAACACTGACTTCTTTCATTTAATGCCTGCAGACTATAAAAGAGAAACCAACCCAAAAAGTTTGGTTGATTAGTCTGTGGCATTCTTTTAAACTGTTGCTTATGGCGGTCTCTGTGAGCTTCTCAGTGACATTCAGCCATCCAGGTATCCCGCCTGCAGTAGACGGAATGTGGCAATGGAACGCTGGCTGCGCGTGTCATAATAGGCTCTGAGCCTTTATATACCTGCGCACAGCAGCAGCCACCTTCAGTCTGCTGCTGGACAGCCAGCAGCAGCAGCAGGAGAGGAAATTAATCAGCAACCCTCCTGCTAAGGGTAGACAGCTGCTCGTTCCACCCCCCCCCCCCCCGCCTTAATTGGTTCTCCTCCCTTCCAACGGTGTTGAGGCGGGTGGGAACAGCCGGGGGTTGAGGGTACTGTGCTAAAAGAGGTGGAGTTATGCAGATCTAAAACGCGTGGATTGCAGCAGCAGCAAGCCGAAAAGTGCAGGCATGTGAGGGATCTAGAGGTTGACAGCATGTCTTCTTAACGGGAGTCCAGGTGGCCATCTCCACAAATGGACTTTTCAGAATCCTTGGGTGGCACCGTAGTCGGAAACCAATTCTGGTTATCGCTTCTCGGCCTTTTGGCTAAGATCAAGTGTAGTATCTGTTCTTATCAGTTTAATATCTGATACGTCCCCTATCTGGGGACCATATATTAAATGGATTTTTAGAACAGGGAGATGGAAAAAGAGCTTGCTCTGTCCACTCCACGCATTGACCTGGTATTGCAGTATCTCCAGGACCGGTGCACCCCTTCTTTAATGCAGTTTCTAAAATCAGAAAGAATTGAATTCAATGCTTTTTGTTCATTTTGCTTGTTTGTCGGATTTTGGGATGGACTCTTTGGCTTTGCTTTTCTTCTCCTCATTGGATTTTTCATGTTAAAAGTTGCAGAAGCCAGATGACAAGCTCATTTTGGTTCAACTTCAGCAACTGTGCATTGCATTGCCATGTAATGTAATGTAATGCAATGCTATCTATCTAGCTCTCCCTCTATACTTCCTTTTGGATAAACAGACATATTAGGCAAGCATTTTGGAGCTTTCACCTAAATAACTACAGGTGGTGAGATAAGCTGCACAATATAATTGACCTTTCAGTATATTGTTGCACACACACCATCTATTTAGCAAATGCCCTTGTTATCAACAGCAGCCTTTTAAACTCACCTGAGCTAACAGGTATGTGAGCTGGTTACTCTGCTGCGCTTAAAATTTCTTTTTTGGTTTGCTACAATGCCTTTTCTGAAACGTTGTCTCCCTCTGCTGGAACACTGACTTCTTTCATTTAATGCCTGCAGACTATAAAAGAGAAACCAACCCAAAAAGTTTGGTTGATTAGTCTGTGGCATTCTTTTAAACTGTTGCTTATGGCGGTCTCTGTGAGCTTCTCAGTGACATTCAGCCATCCAGGTATCCCGCCTGCAGTAGACGGAATGTGGCAATGGAACGCTGGCTGCGCGTGTCATAATAGGCTCTGAGCCTTTATATACCTGCGCACAGCAGCAGCCACCTTCAGTCTGCTGCTGGACAGCCAGCAGCAGCAGCAGCAGGAGAGGTAATTAATCAGCAACCCTCCTGCTAAGGGTAGACAGCTGCTCGTTCCACCCCCCCCCCCCGCCTTAATTGGTTCTCCTCCCTTCCAACGGTGTTGAGGCGGGTGGGAACAGCCGGGGGTTGAGGGTACTGTGCTAAAAGAGGTGGAGTTATGCAGATCTAAAACGCGTGGATTGCAGCAGCAGCAAGCCGAAAAGTGCAGGCATGTGAGGGATCTAGAGGTTGACAGCATGTCTTCTTAACGGGAGTCCAGGTGGCCATCTCCACAAATGGACTTTTCAGAATCCTTGGGTGGCACCGTAGTCGGAAACCAATTCTGGTTATCGCTTCTCGGCCTTTTGGCTAAGATCAAGTGTAGTATCTGTTCTTATCAGTTTAATATCTGATACGTCCCCTATCTGGGGACCATATATTAAATGGATTTTTAGAACAGGGAGATGGAAAAAGAGCTTGCTCTGTCCACTCCACGCATTGACCTGGTATTGCAGTATCTCCAGGACCGGTGCACCCCTTCTTTAATGCAGTTTCTAAAATCAGAAAGAATTGAATTCAATGCTTTTTGTTCATTTTGCTTGTTTGTCGGATTTTGGGATGGACTCTTTGGCTTTGCTTTTCTTCTCCTCATTGGATTTTTCATGTTAAAAGTTGCAGAAGCCAGATGACAAGCTCATTTTGGTTCAACTTCAGCAACTGTGCATTGCATTGCCATGTAATGTAATGTAATGCAATGCTATCTATCTAGCTCTCCCTCTATACTTCCTTTTGGATAAACAGACATATTAGGCAAGCATTTTGGAGCTTTCACCTAAATAACTACAGGTGGTGAGATAAGCTGCACAATATAATTGACCTTTCAGTATATTGTTGCACACACACCATCTATTTAGCAAATGCCCTTGTTATCAACAGCAGCCTTTTAAACTCACCTGAGCTAACAGGTATGTGAGCTGGTTACTCTGCTGCGCTTAAAATTTCTTTTTTGGTTTGCTACAATGCCTTTTCTGAAACGTTGTCTCCCTCTGCTGGAACACTGACTTCTTTCATTTAATGCCTGCAGACTATAAAAGAGAAACCAACCCAAAAAGTTTGGTTGATTAGTCTGTGGCATTCTTTTAAACTGTTGCTTATGGCGGTCTCTGTGAGCTTCTCAGTGACATTCAGCCATCCAGGTATCCCGCCTGCATTAGACGGAATGTGGCAATGGAACGCTGGCTGCGCGTGTCATAATAGGCTCTGAGCCTTTATATATATGCGCACAGCAGCAGCCACCTTCAGTCTGCTGCTGGACAGCCAGCAGCAGCAGCAGGAGAGGTAATTAATCAGCAACCCTCCTGCTAAGGGTAGACAGCTGCTCGTTCCACCCCCCCCCCCCGCCTTAATTGGTTCTCCTCCCTTCCAACGGTGTTCAGGCGGGTGGGAACAGCCGGGGGTTGAGGGTACTGTGCTAAAAGAGGTGGAGTTATGCAGATCTAAAACGCGTGGATTGCAGCAGCAGCAAGCCGAAAAGTGCAGGCATGTGAGGGATCTAGAGGTTGACAGCATGTCTTCTTAACGGGAGTCCAGGTGGCCATCTGCACAAATGGACTTTTCAGAATCCTTGGGTGGCACCGTAGTCGGAAACCAATTCTGGTTATCGCTTCTCGGCCTTTTGGCTAAGATCAAGTGTAGTATCTGTTCTTATCAGTTTAATATCTGATACGTCCCCTATCTGGGGACCATATATTAAATGGATTTTTAGAACAGGGAGATGGAAAAAGAGCTTGCTCTGTCCACTCCACGCATTGACCTGGTATTGCAGTATCTCCAGGACCGGTGCACCCCTTCTTTAATGCAGTTTCTAAAATCAGAAAGAATTGAATTCAATGCTTTTTGTTCATTTTGCTTGTTTGTCGGATTTTGGGATGGACTCTTTGGCTTTGCTTTTCTTCTCCTCATTGGATTTTTCATGTTAAAAGTTGCAGAAGCCAGATGACAAGCTCATTTTGGTTCAACTTCAGCAACTGTGCATTGCATTGCCATGTAATGTAATGTAATGCAATGCTATCTATCTAGCTCTCCCTCTATACTTCCTTTTGGATAAACAGACATATTAGGCAAGCATTTTGGAGCTTTCACCTAAATAACTACAGGTGGTGAGATAAGCTGCACAATATAATTGACCTTTCAGTATATTGTTGCACACACACCATCTATTTAGCAAATGCCCTTGTTATCAACAGCAGCCTTTTAAACTCACCTGAGCTAACAGGTATGTGAGCTGGTTACTCTGCTGCGCTTAAAATTTCTTTTTTGGTTTGCTACAATGCCTTTTCTGAAACGTTGTCTCCCTCTGCTGGAACACTGACTTCTTTCATTTAATGCCTGCAGACTATAAAAGAGAAACCAACCCAAAAAGTTTGGTTGATTAGTCTGTGGCATTCTTTTAAACTGTTGCTTATGGCGGTCTCTGTGAGCTTCTCAGTGACATTCAGCCATCCAGGTATCCCGCCTGCAGTAGACGGAATGTGGCAATGGAACGCTGGCTGCGCGTGTCATAATAGGCTCTGAGCCTTTATATACCTGCACACAGCAGCAGCCACCTTCAGTCTGCTGCTGGACAGCCAGCAGCAGCAGCAGCAGGAGAGGTAATTAATCAGCAACCCTCCTGCTAAGGGTAGACAGCTGCTCGTTCCACCCCCCCCCCCGCCTTAATTGGTTCTCCTCCCTTCCAACGGTGTTGAGGCGGGTGGGAACAGCCGGGGGTTGAGGGTACTGTGCTAAAAGAGGTGGAGTTATGCAGATCTAAAACGCGTGGATTGCAGCAGCAGCAAGCCGAAAAGTGCAGGCATGTGAGGGATCTAGAGGTTGACAGCATGTCTTCTTAACGGGAGTCCAGGTGGCCATCTCCACAAATGGACTTTTCAGAATCCTTGGGTGGCACCGTAGTCGGAAACCAATTCTGGTTATCGCTTCTCGGCCTTTTGGCTAAGATCAAGTGTAGTATCTGTTCTTATCAGTTTAATATCTGATACGTCCCCTATCTGGGGACCATATATTAAATGGATTTTTAGAACAGGGAGATGGAAAAAGAGCTTGCTCTGTCCACTCCACGCATTGACCTGGTATTGCAGTATCTCCAGGACCGGTGCACCCCTTCTTTAATGCAGTTTCTAAAATCAGAAAGAATTGAATTCAATGCTTTTTGTTCATTTTGCTTGTTTGTCGGATTTTGGGATGGACTCTTTGGCTTTGCTTTTCTTCTCCTCATTGGATTTTTCATGTTAAAAGTTGCAGAAGCCAGATGACAAGCTCATTTTGGTTCAACTTCAGCAACTGTGCATTGCATTGCCATGTAATGTAATGTAATGCAATGCTATCTATCTAGCTCTCCCTCTATACTTCCTTTTGGATAAACAGACATATTAGGCAAGCATTTTGGAGCTTTCACCTAAATAACTACAGGTGGTGAGATAAGCTGCACAATATAATTGACCTTTCAGTATATTGTTGCACACACACCATCTATTTAGCAAATGCCCTTGTTATCAACAGCAGCCTTTTAAACTCACCTGAGCTAACAGGTATGTGAGCTGGTTACTCTGCTGCGCTTAAAATTTCTTTTTTGGTTTGCTACAATGCCTTTTCTGAAACGTTGTCTCCCTCTGCTGGAACACTGACTTCTTTCATTTAATGCCTGCAGACTATAAAAGAGAAACCAACCCAAAAAGTTTGGTTGATTAGTCTGTGGCATTCTTTTAAACTGTTGCTTATGGCGGTCTCTGTGAGCTTCTCAGTGACATTCAGCCATCCAGGTATTACGCCTGCAGTAGACGGAATGTGGCAATGGAACGCTGGCTGCGCGTGTCATAATAGGCTCTGAGCCTTTATATACCTGCGCACAGCAGCAGCCACCTTCAGTCTGCTGCTGGACAGCCAGCAGCAGCAGCAGCAGGAGAGGTAATTAATCAGCAACCCTCCTGCTAAGGGTAGACAGCTGCTCGTTCCACCCCCCCCCCCCGCCTTAATTGGTTCTCCTCCCTTCCAACGGTGTTGAGGCGGGTGGGAACAGCCGGGGGTTGAGGGTACTGTGCTAAAAGAGGTGGAGTTATGCAGATCTAAAACGCGTGGATTGCAGCAGCAGCAAGCCGAAAAGTGCAGGCATGTGAGGGATCTAGAGGTTGACAGCATGTCTTCTTAACGGGAGTCCAGGTGGCCATCTCCACAAATGGACTTTTCAGAATCCTTGGGTGGCACCGTAGTCGGAAACCAATTCTGGTTATCGCTTCTCGGCCTTTTGGCTAAGATCAAGTGTAGTATCTGTTCTTATCAGTTTAATATCTGATACGTCCCCTATCTGGGGACCATATATTAAATGGATTTTTAGAACAGGGAGATGGAAAAAGAGCTTGCTCTGTCCACTCCACGCATTGACCTGGTATTGCAGTATCTCCAGGACCGGTGCACCCCTTCTTTAATGCAGTTTCTAAAATCAGAAAGAATTGAATTCAATGCTTTTTGTTCATTTTGCTTGTTTGTCGGATTTTGGGATGGACTCTTTGGCTTTGCTTTTCTTCTCCTCATTGGATTTTTCATGTTAAAAGTTGCAGAAGCCAGATGACAAGCTCATTTTGGTTCAACTTCAGCAACTGTGCATTGCATTGCCATGTAATGTAATGTAATGCAATGCTATCTATCTAGCTCTCCCTCTATACTTCCTTTTGGATAAACAGACATATTAGGCAAGCATTTTGGAGCTTTCACCTAAATAACTACAGGTGGTGAGATAAGCTGCACAATATAATTGACCTTTCAGTATATTGTTGCACACACACCATCTATTTAGCAAATGCCCTTGTTATCAACAGCAGCCTTTTAAACTCACCTGAGCTAACAGGTATGTGAGCTGGTTACTCTGCTGCGCTTAAAATTTCTTTTTTGGTTTGCTACAATGCCTTTTCTGAAACGTTGTCTCCCTCTGCTGGAACACTGACTTCTTTCATTTAATGCCTGCAGACTATAAAAGAGAAACCAACCCAAAAAGTTTGGTTGATTAGTCTGTGGCATTCTTTTAAACTGTTGCTTATGGCGGTCTCTGTGAGCTTCTCAGTGACATTCAGCCATCCAGGTATCCCGCCTGCAGTAGACGGAATGTGGCAATGGAACGCTGGCTGCGCGTGTCATAATAGGCTCTGAGCCTTTATATACCTGCGCACAGCAGCAGCCACCTTCAGTCTGCTGCTGGACAGCCAGCAGCAGCAGCAGCAGGAGAGGTAATTAATCAGCAACCCTCCTGCTAAGGGTAGACAGCTGCTCGTTCCACCCCCCCCCGCCTTAATTGGTTCTCCTCCCTTCCAACGGTGTTGAGGCGGGTGGGAACAGCCGGGGGTTGAGGGTACTGTGCTAAAAGAGGTGGAGTTATGCAGATCTAAAACGCGTGGATTGCAGCAGCAGCAAGCCGAAAAGTGCAGGCATGTGAGGGATCTAGAGGTTGACAGCATGTCTTCTTAACGGGAGTCCAGGTGGCCATCTCCACAAATGGACTTTTCAGAATCCTTGGGTGGCACCGTAGTCGGAAACCAATTCTGGTTATCGCTTCTCGGCCTTTTGGCTAAGATCAAGTGTAGTATCTGTTCTTATCAGTATAATATCTGATACGTCCCCTATCTGGGGACCATATATTAAATGGATTTTTAGAACAGGGAGATGGAAAAAGAGCTTGCTCTGTCCACTCCACGCATTGACCTGGTATTGCAGTATCTCCAGGACCGGTGCACCCCTTCTTTAATGCAGTTTCTAAAATCAGAAAGAATTGAATTCAATGCTTTTTGTTCATTTTGCTTGTTTGTCGGATTTTGGGATGGACTCTTTGGCTTTGCTTTTCTTCTCCTCATTGGATTTTTCATGTTAAAAGTTCCAGAAGCCAGATGACAAGCTCATTTTGGTTCAACTTCAGCAACTGTGCATTGCATTGCCATGTAATGTAATGTAATGCAATGCTATCTATCTAGCTCTCCCTCTATACTTCCTTTTGGATAAACAGACATATTAGGCAAGCATTTTGGAGCTTTCACCTAAATAACTACAGGTGGTGAGATAAGCTGCACAATATAATTGACCTTTCAGTATATTGTTGCACACACACCATCTATTTAGCAAATGCCCTTGTTATCAACAGCAGCCTTTTAAACTCACCTGAGCTAACAGGTATGTGAGCTGGTTACTCTGCTGCGCTTAAAATTTCTTTTTTGGTTTGCTACAATGCCTTTTCTGAAACGTTGTCTCCCTCTGCTGGAACACTGACTTCTTTCATTTAATGCCTGCAGACTATAAAAGAGAAACCAACCCAAAAAGTTTGGTTGATTAGTCTGTGGCATTCTTTTAAACTGTTGCTTATGGCGGTCTCTGTGAGCTTCTCAGTGACATTCAGCCATCCAGGTATCCCGCCTGCAGTAGACGGAATGTGGCAATGGAACGCTGGCTGCGCGTGTCATAATAGGCTCTGAGCCTTTATATACCTGCGCACAGCAGCAGCCACCTTCAGTCTGCTGCTGGACAGCCAGCAGCAGCAGCAGCAGGAGAGGTAATTAATCAGCAACCCTCCTGCTAAGGGTAGACAGCTGCTCGTTCCACCCCCCCCCCCCGCCTTAATTGGTTCTCCTCCCTTCCAACGGTGTTGAGGCGGGTGGGAACAGCCGGGGGTTGAGGGTACTGTGCTAAAAGAGGTGGAGTTATGCAGATCTAAAACGCGTGGATTGCAGCAGCAGCAAGCCGAAAAGTGCAGGCATGTGAGGGATCTAGAGGTTGACAGCATGTCTTCTTAACGGGAGTCCAGGTGGCCATCTCCACAAATGGACTTTTCAGAATCCTTGGGTGGCACCGTAGTCGGAAACCAATTCTGGTTATCGCTTCTCGGCCTTTTGGCTAAGATCAAGTGTAGTATCTGTTCTTATCAGTTTAATATCTGATACGTCCCCTATCTGGGGACCATATATTAAATGGATTTTTAGAACAGGGAGATGGAAAAAGAGCTTGCTCTGTCCACTCCACGCATTGACCTGGTATTGCAGTATCTCCAGGACCGGTGCACCCCTTCTTTAATGCAGTTTCTAAAATCAGAAAGAATTGAATTCAATGCTTTTTGTTCATTTTGCTTGTTTGTCGGATTTTGGGATGGACTCTTTGGCTTTGCTTTTCTTCTCCTCATTGGATTTTTCATGTTAAAAGTTGCAGAAGCCAGATGACAAGCTCATTTTGGTTCAACTTCAGCAACTGTGCATTGCATTGCCATGTAATGTAATGTAATGCAATGCTATCTATCTAGCTCTCCCTCTATACTTCCTTTTGGATAAACAGACATATTAGGCAAGCATTTTGGAGCTTTCACCTAAATAACTACAGGTGGTGAGATAAGCTGCACAATATAATTGACCTTTCAGTATATTGTTGCACACACACCATCTATTTAGCAAATGCCCTTGTTATCAACAGCAGCCTTTTAAACTCACCTGAGCTAACAGGTATGTGAGCTGGTTACTCTGCTGCGCTTAAAATTTCTTTTTTGGTTTGCTACAATGCCTTTTCTGAAACGTTGTCTCCCTCTGCTGGAACACTGACTTCTTTCATTTAATGCCTGCAGACTATAAAAGAGAAACCAACCCAAAAAGTTTGGTTGATTAGTCTGTGGCATTCTTTTAAACTGTTGCTTATGGCGGTCTCTGTGAGCTTCTCAGTGACATTCAGCCATCCAGGTATCCCGCCTGCAGTAGACGGAATGTGGCAATGGAACGCTGGCTGCGCGTGTCATAATAGGCTCTGAGCCTTTATATACCTGCGCACAGCAGCAGCCACCTTCAGTCTGCTGCTGGACAGCCAGCAGCAGCAGCAGCAGGAGAGGTAATTAATCAGCAACCCTCCTGCTAAGGGTAGACAGCTGCTCGTTCCACCCCCCCCCCGCCTTAATTGGTTCTCCTCCCTTCCAACGGTGTTGAGGCGGGTGGGAACAGCCGGGGGTTGAGGGTACTGTGCTAAAAGAGGTGGAGTTATGCAGATCTAAAACGCGTGGATTGCAGCAGCAGCAAGCCGAAAAGTGCAGGCATGTGAGGGATCTAGAGGTTGACAGCATGTCTTCTTAACGGGAGTCCAGGTGGCCATCTCCACAAATGGACTTTTCAGAATCCTTGGGTGGCACCGTAGTCGGAAACCAATTCTGGTTATCGCTTCTCGGCCTTTTGGCTAAGATCAAGTGTAGTATCTGTTCTTATCAGTTTAATATCTGATACGTCCCCTATCTGGGGACCATATATTAAATGTATTTTTAGAACAGGGAGATGGAAAAAGAGCTTGCTCTGTCCACTCCACGCATTGACCTGGTATTGCAGTATCTCCAGGACCGGTGCACCCCTTCTTTAATGCAGTTTCTAAAATCAGAAAGAATTGAATTCAATGCTTTTTGTTCATTTTGCTTGTTTGTCGGATTTTGGGATGGACTCTTTGGCTTTGCTTTTCTTCTCCTCATTGGATTTTTCATGTTAAAAGTTGCAGAAGCCAGATGACAAGCTCATTTTGGTTCAACTTCAGCAACTGTGCATTGCATTGCCATGTAATGTAATGTAATGCAATGCTATCTATCTAGCTCTCCCTCTATACTTCCTTTTGGATAAACAGACATATTAGGCAAGCATTTTGGAGCTTTCACCTAAATAACTACAGGTGGTGAGATAAGCTGCACAATATAATTGACCTTTCAGTATATTGTTGCACACACACCATCTATTTAGCAAATGCCCTTGTTATCAACAGCAGCCTTTTAAACTCACCTGAGCTAACAGGTATGTGAGCTGGTTACTCTGCTGCGCTTAAAATTTCTTTTTTGGTTTGCTACAATGCCTTTTCTGAAACGTTGTCTCCCTCTGCTGGAACACTGACTTCTTTCATTTAATGCCTGCAGACTATAAAAGAGAAACCAACCCAAAAAGTTTGGTTGATTAGTCTGTGGCATTCTTTTAAACTGTTGCTTATGGCGGTCTCTGTGAGCTTCTCAGTGACATTCAGCCATCCAGGTATCCCGCCTGCAGTAGACGGAATGTGGCAATGGAACGCTGGCTGCGCGTGTCATAATAGGCTCTGAGCCTTTATATACCTGCGCACAGCAGCAGCCACCTTCAGTCTGCTGCTGGACAGCCAGCAGCAGCAGCAGCAGGAGAGGTAATTAATCAGCAACCCTCCTGCTAAGGGTAGACAGCTGCTCGTTCCACCCCCCCCCCCGCCTTAATTGGTTCTCCTCCCTTCCAACGGTGTTGAGGCGGGTGGGAACAGCCGGGGGTTGAGGGTACTGTGCTAAAAGAGGTGGAGTTATGCAGATCTAAAACGCGTGGATTGCAGCAGCAGCAAGCCGAAAAGTGCAGGCATGTGAGGGATCTAGAGGTTGACAGCATGTCTTCTTAACGGGAGTCCAGGTGGCCATCTCCACAAATGGACTTTTCAGAATCCTTGGGTGGCACCGTAGTCGGAAACCAATTCTGGTTATCGCTTCTCGGCCTTTTGGCTAAGATCAAGTGTAGTATCTGTTCTTATCAGTTTAATATCTGATACGTCCCCTATCTGGGGACCATATATTAAATGGATTTTTAGAACAGGGAGATGGAAAAAGAGCTTGCTCTGTCCACTCCACGCATTGACCTGGTATTGCAGTATCTCCAGGACCGGTGCACCCCTTCTTTAATGCAGTTTCTAAAATCAGAAAGAATTGAATTCAATGCTTTTTGTTCATTTTGCTTGTTTGTCGGATTTTGGGATGGACTCTTTGGCTTTGCTTTTCTTCTCCTCATTGGATTTTTCATGTTAAAAGTTGCAGAAGCCAGATGACAAGCTCATTTTGGTTCAACTTCAGCAACTGTGCATTGCATTGCCATGTAATGTAATGTAATGCAATGCTATCTATCTAGCTCTCCCTCTATACTTCCTTTTGGATAAACAGACATATTAGGCAAGCATTTTGGAGCTTTCACCTAAATAACTACAGGTGGTGAGATAAGCTGCACAATATAATTGACCTTTCAGTATATTGTTGCACACACACCATCTATTTAGCAAATGCCCTTGTTATCAACAGCAGCCTTTTAAACTCACCTGAGCTAACAGGTATGTGAGCTGGTTACTCTGCTGCGCTTAAAATTTCTTTTTTGGTTTGCTACAATGCCTTTTCTGAAACGTTGTCTCCCTCTGCTGGAACACTGACTTCTTTCATTTAATGCCTGCAGACTATAAAAGAGAAACCAACCCAAAAAGTTTGGTTGATTAGTCTGTGGCATTCTTTTAAACTGTTGCTTATGGCGGTCTCTGTGAGCTTCTCAGTGACATTCAGCCATCCAGGTATCCCGCCTGCAGTAGACGGAATGTAGCAATGGAACGCTGGCTGCGCGTGTCATAATAGGCTCTGAGCCTTTATATACCTGCGCACAGCAGCAGCCACCTTCAGTCTGCTGCTGGACAGCCAGCAGCAGCAGCAGCAGGAGAGGTAATTAATCAGCAACCCTCCTGCTAAGGGTAGACAGCTGCTCGTTCCACCCCCCCCCCCCGCCTTAATTGGTTCTCCTCCCTTCCAACGGTGTTGAGGCGGGTGGGAACAGCCGGGGGTTGAGGGTACTGTGCTAAAAGAGGTGGAGTTATGCAGATCTAAAACGCGTGGATTGCAGCAGCAGCAAGCCGAAAAGTGCAGGCATGTGAGGGATCTAGAGGTTGACAGCATGTCTTCTTAACGGGAGTCCAGGTGGCCATCTCCACAAATGGACTTTTCAGAATCCTTGGGTGGCACCGTAGTCGGAAACCAATTCTGGTTATCGCTTCTCGGCCTTTTGGCTAAGATCAAGTGTAGTATCTGTTCTTATCAGTTTAATATCTGATACGTCCCCTATCTGGGGACCATATATTAAATGGATTTTTAGAACAGGGAGATGGAAAAAGAGCTTGCTCTGTCCACTCCACGCATTGACCTGGTATTGCAGTATCTCCAGGACCGGTGCACCCCTTCTTTAATGCAGTTTCTAAAATCAGAAAGAATTGAATTCAATGCTTTTTGTTCATTTTGCTTGTTTGTCGGATTTTGGGATGGACTCTTTGGCTTTGCTTTTCTTCTCCTCATTGGATTTTTCATGTTAAAAGTTGCAGAAGCCAGATGACAAGCTCATTTTGGTTCAACTTCAGCAACTGTGCATTGCATTGCCATGTAATGTAATGTAATGCAATGCTATCTATCTAGCTCTCCCTCTATACTTCCTTTTGGATAAACAGACATATTAGGCAAGCATTTTGGAGCTTTCACCTAAATAACTACAGGTGGTGAGATAAGCTGCACAATATAATTGACCTTTCAGTATATTGTTGCACACACACCATCTATTTAGCAAATGCCCTTGTTATCAACAGCAGCCTTTTAAACTCACCTGAGCTAACAGGTATGTGAGCTGGTTACTCTGCTGCGCTTAAAATTTCTTTTTTGGTTTGCTACAATGCCTTTTCTGAAACGTTGTCTCCCTCTGCTGGAACACTGACTTCTTTCATTTAATGCCTGCAGACTATAAAAGAGAAACCAACCCAAAAAGTTTGGTTGATTAGTCTGTGGCATTCTTTTAAACTGTTGCTTATGGCGGTCTCTGTGAGCTTCTCAGTGACATTCAGCCATCCAGGTATCCCGCCTGCAGTAGACGGAATGTGGCAATGGAACGCTGGCTGCGCGTGTCATAATAGGCTCTGAGCCTTTATATACCTGCGCACAGCAGCAGCCACCTTCAGTCTGCTGCTGGACAGCCAGCAGCAGCAGGAGAGGTAATTAATCAGCAACCCTCCTGCTAAGGGTAGACAGCTGCTCGTTCCACCCCCCCCCCGCCTTAATTGGTTCTCCTCCCTTCCAACGGTGTTGAGGCGGGTGGGAACAGCCGGGGGTTGAGGGTACTGTGCTAAAAGAGGTGGAGTTATGCAGATCTAAAACGCGTGGATTGCAGCAGCAGCAAGCCGAAAAGTGCAGGCATGTGAGGGATCTAGAGGTTGACAGCATGTCTTCTTAACGGGAGTCCAGGTGGCCATCTCCACAAATGGACTTTTCAGAATCCTTGGGTGGCACTGTAGTCGGAAACCAATTCTGGTTATCGCTTCTCGGCCTTTTGGCTAAGATCAAGTGTAGTATCTGTTCTTATCAGTTTAATATCTGATACGTCCCCTATCTGGGGACCATATATTAAATGGATTTTTAGAACAGGGAGATGGAAAAAGAGCTTGCTCTGTCCACTCCACGCATTGACCTGGTATTGCAGTATCTCCAGGACCGGTGCACCCCTTCTTTAATGCAGTTTCTAAAATCAGAAAGAATTGAATTCAATGCTTTTTGTTCATTTTGCTTGTTTGTCGGATTTTGGGATGGACTCTTTGGCTTTGCTTTTCTTCTCCTCATTGGATTTTTCATGTTAAAAGTTGCAGAAGCCAGATGACAAGCTCATTTTGGTTCAACTTCAGCAACTGTGCATTGCATTGCCATGTAATGTAATGTAATGCAATGCTATCTATCTAGCTCTCCCTCTATACTTCCTTTTGGATAAACAGACATATTAGGCAAGCATTTTGGAGCTTTCACCTAAATAACTACAGGTGGTGAGATAAGCTGCACAATATAATTGACCTTTCAGTATATTGTTGCACACACACCATCTATTTAGCAAATGCCCTTGTTATCAACAGCAGCCTTTTAAACTCACCTGAGCTAACAGGTATGTGAGCTGGTTACTCTGCTGCGCTTAAAATTTCTTTTTTGGTTTGCTACAATGCCTTTTCTGAAACGTTGTCTCCCTCTGCTGGAACACTGACTTCTTTCATTTAATGCCTGCAGACTATAAAAGAGAAACCAACCCAAAAAGTTTGGTTGATTAGTCTGTGGCATTCTTTTAAACTGTTGCTTATGGCGGTCTCTGTGAGCTTCTCAGTGACATTCAGCCATCCAGGTATCCCGCCTGCAGTAGACGGAATGTGGCAATGGAACGCTGGCTGCGCGTGTCATAATAGGCTCTGAGCCTTTATATACCTGCGCACAGCAGCAGCCACCTTCAGTCTGCTGCTGGACAGCCAGCAGCAGCAGCAGCAGGAGAGGTAATTAATCAGCAACCCTCCTGCTAAGGGTAGACAGCTGCTCGTTCCACCCCCCCCCCCGCCTTAATTGGTTCTCCTCCCTTCCAACGGTGTTGAGGCGGGTGGGAACAGCCGGGGGTTGAGGGTACTGTGCTAAAAGAGGTGGAGTTATGCAGATCTAAAACGCGTGGATTGCAGCAGCAGCAAGCCGAAAAGTGCAGGCATGTGAGGGATCTAGAGGTTGACAGCATGTCTTCTTAACGGGAGTCCAGGTGGCCATCTCCACAAATGGACTTTTCAGAATCCTTGGGTGGCACCGTAGTCGGAAACCAATTCTGGTTATCGCTTCTCGGCCTTTTGGCTAAGATCAAGTGTAGTATCTGTTCTTATCAGTTTAATATCTGATACGTCCCCTATCTGGGGACCATATATTAAATGGATTTTTAGAACAGGGAGATGGAAAAAGAGCTTGCTCTGTCCACTCCACGCATTGACCTGGTATTGCAGTATCTCCAGGACCGGTGCACCCCTTCTTTAATGCAGTTTCTAAAATCAGAAAGAATTGAATTCAATGCTTTTTGTTCATTTTGCTTGTTTGTCGGATTTTGGGATGGACTCTTTGGCTTTGCTTTTCTTCTCCTCATTGGATTTTTCATGTTAAAAGTTGCAGAAGCCAGATGACAAGCTCATTTTGGTTCAACTTCAGCAACTGTGCATTGCATTGCCATGTAATGTAATGTAATGCAATGCTATCTATCTAGCTCTCCCTCTATACTTCCTTTTGGATAAACAGACATATTAGGCAAGCATTTTGGAGCTTTCACCTAAATAACTACAGGTGGTGAGATAAGCTGCACAATATAATTGACCTTTCAGTATATTGTTGCACACACACCATCTATTTAGCAAATGCCCTTGTTATCAACAGCAGCCTTTTAAACTCACCTGAGCTAACAGGTATGTGAGCTGGTTACTCTGCTGCGCTTAAAATTTCTTTTTTGGTTGCTACAATGCCTTTTCTGAAACGTTGTCTCCCTCTGCTGGAACACTGACTTCTTTCATTTAATGCCTGCAGACTATAAAAGAGAAACCAACCCAAAAAGTTTGGTTGATTAGTCTGTGGCATTCTTTTAAACTGTTGCTTATGGCGGTCTCTGTGAGCTTCTCAGTGACATTCAGCCATCCAGGTATCCCGCCTGCAGTAGACGGAATGTGGCAATGGAACGCTGGCTGCGCGTGTCATAATAGGCTCTGAGCCTTTATATACCTGCGCACAGCAGCAGCCACCTTCAGTCTGCTGCTGGACAGCCAGCAGCAGCAGCAGCAGGAGAGGTAATTAATCAGCAACCCTCCTGCTAAGGGTAGACAGCTGCTCGTTCCACCCCCCCCCGCCTTAATTGGTTCTCCTCCCTTCCAACGGTGTTGAGGCGGGTGGGAACAGCCGGGGGTTGAGGGTACTGTGCTAAAAGAGGTGGAGTTATGCAGATCTAAAACGCGTGGATTGCAGCAGCAGCAAGCCGAAAAGTGCAGGCATGTGAGGGATCTAGAGGTTGACAGCATGTCTTCTTAACGGGAGTCCAGGTGGCCATCTCCACAAATGGACTTTTCAGAATCCTTGGGTGGCACCGTAGTCGGAAACCAATTCTGGTTATCGCTTCTCGGCCTTTTGGCTAAGATCAAGTGTAGTATCTGTTCTTATCAGTTTAATATCTGATACGTCCCCTATCTGGGGACCATATATTAAATGGATTTTTAGAACAGGGAGATGGAAAAAGAGCTTGCTCTGTCCACTCCACGCATTGACCTGGTATTGCAGTATCTCCAGGACCGGTGCACCCCTTCTTTAATGCAGTTTCTAAAATCAGAAAGAATTGAATTCAATGCTTTTTGTTCATTTTGCTTGTTTGTCGGATTTTGGGATGGACTCTTTGGCTTTGCTTTTCTTCTCCTCATTGGATTTTTCATGTTAAAAGTTGCAGAAGCCAGATGACAAGCTCATTTTGGTTCAACTTCAGCAACTGTGCATTGCATTGCCATGTAATGTAATGTAATGCAATGCTATCTATCTAGCTCTCCCTCTATACTTCCTTTTGGATAAACAGACATATTAGGCAAGCATTTTGGAGCTTTCACCTAAATAACTACAGGTGGTGAGATAAGCTGCACAATATAATTGACCTTTCAGTATATTGTTGCACACACACCATCTATTTAGCAAATGCCCTTGTTATCAACAGCAGCCTTTTAAACTCACCTGAGCTAACAGGTATGTGAGCTGGTTACTCTGCTGCGCTTAAAATTTCTTTTTTGGTTTGCTACAATGCCTTTTCTGAAACGTTGTCTCCCTCTGCTGGAACACTGACTTCTTTCATTTAATGCCTGCAGACTATAAAAGAGAAACCAACCCAAAAAGTTTGGTTGATTAGTCTGTGGCATTCTTTTAAACTGTTGCTTATGGCGGTCTCTGTGAGCTTCTCAGTGACATTCAGCCATCCAGGTATCCCGCCTGCAGTAGACGGAATGTGGCAATGGAACGCTGGCTGCGCGTGTCATAATAGGCTCTGAGCCTTTATATACCTGCGCACAGCAGCAGCCACCTTCAGTCTGCTGCTGGACAGCCAGCAGCAGCAGCAGCAGGAGAGGTAATTAATCAGCAACCCTCCTGCTAAGGGTAGACAGCTGCTCGTTCCACCCCCCCCCCCCCGCCTTAATTGGTTCTCCTCCCTTCCAACGGTGTTGAGGCGGGTGGGAACAGCCGGGGGTTGAGGGTACTGTGCTAAAAGAGGTGGAGTTATGCAGATCTAAAACGTGTGGATTGCAGCAGCAGCAAGCCGAAAAGTGCAGGCATGTGAGGGATCTAGAGGTTGACAGCATGTCTTCTTAACGGGAGTCCAGGTGGCCATCTCCACAAATGGACTTTTCAGAATCCTTGGGTGGCACCGTAGTCGGAAACCAATTCTGGTTATCGCTTCTCGGCCTTTTGGCTAAGATCAAGTGTAGTATCTGTTCTTATCAGTTTAATATCTGATACGTCCCCTATCTGGGGACCATATATTAAATGGATTTTTAGAACAGGGAGATGGAAAAAGAGCTTGCTCTGTCCACTCCACGCATTGACCTGGTATTGCAGTATCTCCAGGAAAGGTGCACCCCTTCTTTAATGCAGTTTCTAAAATCAGAAAGAATTGAATTCAATGCTTTTTGTTCATTTTGCTTGTTTGTCGGATTTTGGGATGGACTCTTTGGCTTTGCTTTTCTTCTCCTCATTGGATTTTTCATGTTAAAAGTTGCAGAAGCCAGATGACAAGCTCATTTTGGTTCAACTTCAGCAACTGTGCATTGCATTGCCATGTAATGTAATGTAATGCAATGCTATCTATCTAGCTCTCCCTCTATACTTCCTTTTGGATAAACAGACATATTAGGCAAGCATTTTGGAGCTTTCACCTAAATAACTACAGGTGGTGAGATAAGCTGCACAATATAATTGACCTTTCAGTATATTGTTGCACACACACCATCTATTTAGCAAATGCCCTTGTTATCAACAGCAGCCTTTTAAACTCACCTGAGCTAACAGGTATGTGAGCTGGTTACTCTGCTGCGCTTAAAATTTCTTTTTTGGTTTGCTACAATGCCTTTTCTGAAACGTTGTCTCCCTCTGCTGGAACACTGACTTCTTTCATTTAATGCCTGCAGACTATAAAAGAGAAACCAACCCAAAAAGTTTGGTTGATTAGTCTGTGGCATTCTTTTAAACTGTTGCTTATGGCGGTCTCTGTGAGCTTCTCAGTGACATTCAGCCATCCAGGTATCCCGCCTGCAGTAGACGGAATGTGGCAATGGAACGCTGGCTGCGCGTGTCATAATAGGCTCTGAGCCTTTATATACCTGCGCACAGCAGCAGCCACCTTCAGTCTGCTGCTGGACAGCCAGCAGCAGCAGCAGCAGCAGGAGAGGTAATTAATCAGCAACCCTCCTGCTAAGGGTAGACAGCTGCTCGTTCCACCCCCCCCCCCCCCGCCTTAATTGGTTCTCCTCCCTTCCAACGGTGTTGAGGCGGGTGGGAACAGCCGGGGGTTGAGGGTACTGTGCTAAAAGAGGTGGAGTTATGCAGATCTAAAACGCGTGGATTGCAGCAGCAGCAAGCCGAAAAGTGCAGGCATGTGAGGGATCTAGAGGTTGACAGCATGTCTTCTTAACGGGAGTCCAGGTGGCCATCTCCACAAATGGACTTTTCAGAATCCTTGGGTGGCACCGTAGTCGGAAACCAATTCTGGTTATCGCTTCTCAGCCTTTTGGCTAAGATCAAGTGTAGTATCTGTTCTTATCAGTTTAATATCTGATACGTCCCCTATCTGGGGACCATATATTAAATGGATTTTTAGAACAGGGAGATGGAAAAAGAGCTTGCTCTGTCCACTCCACGCATTGACCTGGTATTGCAGTATCTCCAGGACCGGTGCACCCCTTCTTTAATGCAGTTTCTAAAATCAGAAAGAATTGAATTCAATGCTTTTTGTTCATTTTGCTTGTTTGTCGGATTTTGGGATGGACTCTTTGGCTTTGCTTTTCTTCTCCTCATTGGATTTTTCATGTTAAAAGTTGCAGAAGCCAGATGACAAGCTCATTTTGGTTCAACTTCAGCAACTGTGCATTGCATTGCCATGTAATGTAATGTAATGCAATGCTATCTATCTAGCTCTCCCTCTATACTTCCTTTTGGATAAACAGACATATTAGGCAAGCATTTTGGAGCTTTCACCTAAATAACTACAGGTGGTGAGATAAGCTGCACAATATAATTGACCTTTCAGTATATTGTTGCACACACACCATCTATTTAGCAAATGCCCTTGTTATCAACAGCAGCCTTTTAAACTCACCTGAGCTAACAGGTATGTGAGCTGGTTACTCTGCTGCGCTTAAAATTTCTTTTTTGGTTTGCTACAATGCCTTTTCTGAAACGTTGTCTCCCTCTGCTGGAACACTGACTTCTTTCATTTAATGCCTGCAGACTATAAAAGAGAAACCAACCCAAAAAGTTTGGTTGATTAGTCTGTGGCATTCTTTTAAACTGTTGCTTATGGCGGTCTCTGTGAGCTTCTCAGTGACATTCAGCCATCCAGGTATCCCGCCTGCAGTAGACGGAATGTGGCAATGGAACGCTGGCTGCGCGTGTCATAATAGGCTCTGAGCCTTTATATACCTGCGCACAGCAGCAGCCACCTTCAGTCTGCTGCTGGACAGCCAGCAGCAGCAGGAGAGGTAATTAATCAGCAACCCTCCTGCTAAGGGTAGACAGCTGCTCGTTCCACCCCCCCCCGCCGTAATTGGTTC
Organism: Phyllobates terribilis; assembly: GCF_046119375.1. NCBI lineage: Eukaryota > Metazoa > Chordata > Amphibia > Anura > Dendrobatidae > Phyllobates > Phyllobates terribilis. The sequence continues at coordinate 6,081,753 of NW_027362800.1, read as the reverse complement.
TCCTCCCTTCCAACGGTGTTGAGGCGGGTGGGAACAGCCGAGGGTTGAGGGTACTGTGCTAAAAGAGGTGGAGTTATGCAGATCTAAAACGCGTGGATTGCAGCAGCAGCAAGCCGAAAAGTGCAGGCATGTGAGGGATCTAGAGGTTGACAGCATGTCTTCTTAACGGGAGTCCAGGTGGCCATCTCCACAAATGGACTTTTCAGAATCCTTGGGTGGCACCGTAGTCGGAAACCAATTCTGGTTATCGCTTCTCGGCCTTTTGGCTAAGATCAAGTGTAGTATCTGTTCTTATCAGTTTAATATCTGATACGTCCCCTATCTGGGGACCATATATTAAATGGATTTTTAGAACAGGGAGATGGAAAAAGAGCTTGCTCTGTCCACTCCACGCATTGACCTGGTATTGCAGTATCTCCAGGACCGGTGCACCCCTTCTTTAATGCAGTTTCTAAAATCAGAAAGAATTGAATTCAATGCTTTTTGTTCATTTTGCTTGTTTGTCGGATTTTGGGATGGACTCTTTGGCTTTGCTTTTCTTCTCCTCATTGGATTTTTCATGTTAAAAGTTGCAGAAGCCAGATGACAAGCTCATTTTGGTTCAACTTCAGCAACTGTGCATTGCATTGCCATGTAATGTAATGTAATGCAATGCTATCTATCTAGCTCTCCCTCTATACTTCCTTTTGGATAAACAGACATATTAGGCAAGCATTTTGGAGCTTTCACCTAAATAACTACAGGTGGTGAGATAAGCTGCACAATATAATTGACCTTTCAGTATATTGTTGCACACACACCATCTATTTAGCAAATGCCCTTGTTATCAACAGCAGCCTTTTAAACTCACCTGAGCTAACAGGTATGTGAGCTGGTTACTCTGCTGCGCTTAAAATTTCTTTTTTGGTTTGCTACAATGCCTTTTCTGAAACGTTGTCTCCCTCTGCTGGAACACTGACTTCTTTCATTTAATGCCTGCAGACTATAAAAGAGAAACCAACCCAAAAAGTTTGGTTGATTAGTCTGTGGCATTCTTTTAAACTGTTGCTTATGGCGGTCTCTGTGAGCTTCTCAGTGACATTCAGCCATCCAGGTATCCCGCCTGCAGTAGACGGAATGTGGCAATGGAACGCTGGCTGCGCGTGTCATAATAGGCTCTGAGCCTTTATATACCTGCGCACAGCAGCAGCCACCTTCAGTCTGCTGCTGGACAGCCAGCAACAGCAGCAGCAGGAGAGGTAATTAATCAGCAACCCTCCTGCTAAGGGTAGACAGCTGCTCGTTCCACCCCCCCCCCCACCTTAATTGGTTCTCCTCCCTTCCAACGGTGTTGAGGCGGGTGGGAACAGCCGGGGGTTGAGGGTACTGTGCTAAAAGAGGTGGAGTTATGCAGATCTAAAACGCGTGGATTGCAGCAGCAGCAAGCCGAAAAGTGCAGGCATGTGAGGGATCTAGAGGTTGACAGCATGTCTTCTTAACGAGAGTCCAGGTGGCCATCTCCACAAATGGACTTTTCAGAATCCTTGGGTGGCACCGTAGTCGGAAACCAATTCTGGTTATCGCTTCTCGGCCTTTTGGCTAAGATCAAGTGTAGTATCTGTTCTTATCAGTTTAATATCTGATACGTCCCCTATCTGGGGACCATATATTAAATGGATTTTTAGAACAGGGAGATGGAAAAAGAGCTTGCTCTGTCCACTCCACGCATTGACCTGGTATTGCAGTATCTCCAGGACCGGTGCACCCCTTCTTTAATGCAGTTTCTAAAATCAGAAAGAATTGAATTCAATGCTTTTTGTTCATTTTGCTTGTTTGTCGGATTTTGGGATGGACTCTTTGGCTTTGCTTTTCTTCTCCTCATTGGATTTTTCATGTTAAAAGTTGCAGAAGCCAGATGACAAGCTCATTTTGGTTCAACTTCAGCAACTGTGCTTTGCATTGCCATGTAATGTAATGTAATGCAATGCTATCTATCTAGCTCTCCCTCTATACTTCCTTTTGGATAAACAGACATATTAGGCAAGCATTTTGGAGCTTTCACCTAAATAACTACAGGTGGTGAGATAAGCTGCACAATATAATTGACCTTTCAGTATATTGTTGCACACACACCATCTATTTAGCAAATGCCCTTGTTATCAACAGCAGCCTTTTAAACTCACCTGAGCTAACAGGTATGTGAGCTGGTTACTCTGCTGCGCTTAAAATTTCTTTTTTGGGTTGCTACAATGCCTTTTCTGAAACGTTGTCTCCCTCTGCTGGAACACTGACTTCTTTCATTTAATGCCTGCAGACTATAAAAGAGAAACCAACCCAAAAAGTTTGGTTGATTAGTCTGTGGCATTCTTTTAAACTGTTGCTTATGGCGGTCTCTGTGAGCTTCTCAGTGACATTCAACCATCCAGGTATCCCGCCTGCAGTAGACGGAATGTGGCAATGGAACGCTGGCTGCGCGTGTCATAATAGGCTCTGAGCCTTTATATACCTGCGCACAGCAGCAGCCACCTTCAGTCTGCTGCTGGACAGCCAGCAGCAGCAGCAGCAGGAGAGGTAATTAATCAGCAACCCTCCTGCTAAGGGTAGACAGCTGCTCGTTCCACCCCCCCCCGCCTTAATTGGTTCTCCTCCCTTCCAACGGTGTTGAGGCGGGTGGGAACAGCCGGGGGTTGAGGGTACTGTGCTAAAAGAGGTGGAGTTATGCAGATCTAAAACGCGTGGATTGCAGCAGCAGCAAGCCGAAAAGTGCAGGCATGTGAGGGATCTAGAGGTTGACAGCATGTCTTCTTTACGGGAGTCCAGGTGGCCATCTCCACAAATGGACTTTTCAGAATCCTTGGGTGGCACCGTAGTCGGAAACCAATTCTGGTTATCGCTTCTCGGCCTTTTGGCTAAGATCAAGTGTAGTATCTGTTCTTATCAGTTTAATATCTGATACGTCCCCTATCTGGGGACCATATATTAAATGGATTTTTAGAACAGGGAGATGGAAAAAGAGCTTGCTCTGTCCACTCCACGCATTGACCTGGTATTGCAGTATCTCCAGGACCGGTGCACCCCTTCTTTAATGCAGTTTCTAAAATCAGAAAGAATTGAATTCAATGCTTTTTGTTCATTTTGCTTGTTTGTCGGATTTTGGGATGGACTCTTTGGCTTTGCTTTTCTTCTCCTCATTGGATTTTTCATGTTAAAAGTTGCAGAAGCCAGATGACAAGCTCATTTTGGTTCAACTTCAGCAACTGTGCATTGCATTGCCATGTAATGTAATGTAATGCAATGCTATCTATCTAGCTCTCCCTCTATACTTCCTTTTGGATAAACAGACATATTAGGCAAGCATTTTGGAGCTTTCACCTAAATAACTACAGGTGGTGAGATAAGCTGCACAATATAATTGACCTTTCAGTATATTGTTGCACACACACCATCTATTTAGCAAATGCCCTTGTTATCAACAGCAGCCTTTTAAACTCACCTGAGCTAACAGGTATGTGAGCTGGTTACTCTGCTGCGCTTAAAATTTCTTTTTTGGTTTGCTACAATGCCTTTTCTGAAACGTTGTCTCCCTCTGCTGGAACACTGACTTCTTTCATTTAATGCCTGCAGACTATAAAAGAGAAACCAACCCAAAAAGTTTGGTTGATTAGTCTGTGGCATTCTTTTAAACTGTTGCTTATGGCGGTCTCTGTGAGCTTCTCAGTGACATTCAGCCATCCAGGTATCCCGCCTGCAGTAGACGGAATGTGGCAATGGAACGCTGGCTGCGCGTGTCATAATAGGCTCTGAGCCTTTATATACCTGCGCACAGCAGCAGCCACCTTCAGTCTGCTGCTGGACAGCCAGCAGCAGCAGCAGCAGGAGAGGTAATTAATCAGCAACCCTCCTGCTAAGGGTAGACAGCTGCTCGTTCCACCCCCCCCCCCGCCTTAATTGGCTCTCCTCCCTTCCAACGGTGTTGAGGCGGGTGGGAACAGCCGGGGGTTGAGGGTACTGTGCTAAAAGAGGTGGAGTTATGCAGATCTAAAACGCGTGGATTGCAGCAGCAGCAAGCCGAAAAGTGCAGGCATGTGAGGGATCTAGAGGTTGACAGCATGTCTTCTTAACGGGAGTCCAGGTGGCTATCTCCACAAATGGACTTTTCAGAATCCTTGGGTGGCACCGTAGTCGGAAACCAATTCTGGTTATCGCTTCTCGGCCTTTTGGCTAAGATCAAGTGTAGTATCTGTTCTTATCAGTTTAATATCTGATACGTCCCCTATCTGGGGACCATATATTAAATGGATTTTTAGAACAGGGAGATGGAAAAAGAGCTTGCTCTGTCCACTCCACGCATTGACCTGGTATTGCAGTATCTCCAGGACCGGTGCACCCCTTCTTTAATGCAGTTTCTAAAATCAGAAAGAATTGAATTCAATGCTTTTTGTTCATTTTGCTTGTTTGTCGGATTTTGGGATGGACTCTTTGGCTTTGCTTTTCTTCTCCTCATTGGATTTTTCATGTTAAAAGTTGCAGAAGCCAGATGACAAGCTCATTTTGGTTCAACTTCAGCAACTGTGCATTGCATTGCCATGTAATGTAATGTAATGCAATGCTATCTATCTAGCTCTCCCTCTATACTTCCTTTTGGATAAACAGACATATTAGGCAAGCATTTTGGAGCTTTCACCTAAATAACTACAGGTGGTGAGATAAGCTGCACAATATAATTGACCTTTCAGTATATTGTTGCACACACACCATCTATTTAGCAAATGCCCTTGTTATCAACAGCAGCCTTTTAAACTCACCTGAGCTAACAGGTATGTGAGCTGGTTACTCTGCTGCGCTTAAAATTTCTTTTTTGGTTTGCTACAATGCCTTTTCTGAAACGTTGTCTCCCTCTGCTGGAACACTGACTTCTTTCATTTAATGCCTGCAGACTATAAAAGAGAAACCAACCCAAAAAGTTTGGTTGATTAGTCTGTGGCATTCTTTTAAACTGTTGCTTATGGCGGTCTCTGTGAGCTTCTCAGTGACATTCAGCCATCCAGGTATCCCGCCTGCAGTAGACGGAATGTGGCAATGGAACGCTGGCTGCGCGTGTCATAATAGGCTCTGAGCCTTTATATACCTGCGCACAGCAGCAGCCACCTTCAGTCTGCTGCTGGACAGCCAGCAGCAGCAGCAGCAGGAGAGGTAATTAATCAGCAACCCTCCTGCTAAGGGTAGACAGCTGCTCGTTCCACCCCCCCCCCCCGCCTTAATTGGTTCTCCTCCCTTCCAACGGTGTTGAGGCGGGTGGGAACAGCCGGGGGTTGAGGGTACTGTGCTAAAAGAGGTGGAGTTATGCAGATCTAAAACGCGTGGATTGCAGCAGCAGCAAGCCGAAAAGTGCAGGCATGTGAGGGATCTAGAGGTTGACAGCATGTCTTCTTAACGGGAGTCCAGGTGGCCATCTCCACAAATGGACTTTTCAGAATCCTTGGGTGGCACCGTAGTCGGAAACCAATTCTGGTTATCGCTTCTCGGCCTTTTGGCTAAGATCAAGTGTAGTATCTGTTCTTATCAGTTTAATATCTGATACGTCCCCTATCTGGGGACCATATATTAAATGGATTTTTAGAACAGGGAGATGGAAAAAGAGCTTGCTCTGTCCACTCCACGCATTGACCTGGTATTGCAGTATCTCCAGGACCGGTGCACCCCTTCTTTAATGCAGTTTCTAAAATCAGAAAGAATTGAATTCAATGCTTTTTGTTCATTTTGCTTGTTTGTCGGATTTTGGGATGGACTCTTTGGCTTTGCTTTTCTTCTCCTCATTGGATTTTTCATGTTAAAAGTTGCAGAAGCCAGATGACAAGCTCATTTTGGTTCAACTTCAGCAACTGTGCATTGCATTGCCATGTAATGTAATGTAATGCAATGCTATCTATCTAGCTCTCCCTCTATACTTCCTTTTGGATAAACAGACATATTAGGCAAGCATTTTGGAGCTTTCACCTAAATAACTACAGGTGGTGAGATAAGCTGCACAATATAATTGACCTTTCAGTATATTGTTGCACACACACCATCTATTTAGCAAATGCCCTTGTTATCAACAGCAGCCTTTTAAACTCACCTGAGCTAACAGGTATGTGAGCTGGTTACTCTGCTGCGCTTAAAATTTCTTTTTTGGTTTGCTACAATGCCTTTTCTGAAACGTTGTCTCCCTCTGCTGGAACACTGACTTCTTTCATTTAATGCCTGCAGACTATAAAAGAGAAACCAACCCAAAAAGTTTGGTTGATTAGTCTGTGGCATTCTTTTAAACTGTTGCTTATGGCGGTCTCTGTGAGCTTCTCAGTGACATTCAGCCATCCAGGTATCCCGCCTGCAGTAGACGGAATGTGGCAATGGAACGCTGGCTGCGCGTGTCATAATAGGCTCTGAGCCTTTATATACCTGCGCACAGCAGCAGCCACCTTCAGTCTGCTGCTGGACAGCCAGCAGCAGCAGCAGCAGGAGAGGTAATTAATCAGCAACCCTCCTGCTAAGGGTAGACAGCTGCTCGTTCCACCCCCCCCCGCCTTAATTGGCTCTCCTCCCTTCCAACGGTGTTGAGGCGGGTGGGAACAGTCGGGGGTTGAGGGTACTGTGCTAAAAGAGGTGGAGTTATGCAGATCTAAAACGCGTGGATTGCAGCAGCAGCAAGCCGAAAAGTGCAGGCATGTGAGGGATCTAGAGGTTGACAGCATGTCTTCTTAACGGGAGTCCAGGTGGCCATCTCCACAAATGGACTTTTCAGAATCCTTGGGTGGCACCGTAGTCGGAAACCAATTCTGGTTATCGCTTCTCGGCCTTTTGGCTAAGATCAAGTGTAGTATCTGTTCTTATCAGTTTAATATCTGATACGTCCCCTATCTGGGGACCATATATTAAATGGATTTTTAGAACAGGGAGATGGAAAAAGAGCTTGCTCTGTCCACTCCACGCATTGACCTGGTAATGCAGTATCTCCAGGACCGGTGCACCCCTTCTTTAATGCAGTTTCTAAAATCAGAAAGAATTGAATTCAATGCTTTTTGTTCATTTTGCTTGTTTGTCGGATTTTGGGATGGACTCTTTGGCTTTGCTTTTCTTCTCCTCATTGGATTTTTCATGTTAAAAGTTGCAGAAGCCAGATGACAAGCTCATTTTGGTTCAACTTCAGCAACTGTGCATTGCATTGCCATGTAATGTAATGTAATGCAATGCTATCTATCTAGCTCTCCCTCTATACTTCCTTTTGGATAAACAGACATATTAGGCAAGCATTTTGGAGCTTTCACCTAAATAACTACAGGTGGTGAGATAAGCTGCACAATATAATTGACCTTTCAGTATATTGTTGCACACACACCATCTATTTAGCAAATGCCCTTGTTATCAACAGCAGCCTTTTAAACTCACCTGAGCTAACAGGTATGTGAGCTGGTTACTCTGCTGCGCTTAAAATTTCTTTTTTGGTTTGCTACAATGCCTTTTCTGAAACGTTGTCTCCCTCTGCTGGAACACTGACTTCTTTCATTTAATGCCTGCAGACTATAAAAGAGAAACCAACCCAAAAAGTTTGGTTGATTAGTCTGTGGCATTCTTTTAAACTGTTGCTTATGGCGGTCTCTGTGAGCTTCTCAGTGACATTCAGCCATCCAGGTATCCCGCCTGCAGTAGACGGAATGTGGCAATGGAACGCTGGCTGCGCGTGTCATAATAGGCTCTGAGCCTTTATATACCTGCGCACAGCAGCAGCCACCTTCAGCCTGCTGCTGGACAGCCAGCAGCAGCAGCAGCAGGAGAGGTAATTAATCAGCAACCCTCCTGCTAAGGGTAGACAGCTGCTCGTTCCACCCCCCACCCCCGCCTTAATTGGTTCTCCTCCCTTCCAACGGTGTTGAGGCGGGTGGGAACAGCCGGGGGTTGAGGGTACTGTGCTAAAAGAGGTGGAGTTATGCAGATCTAAAACGCGTGGATTGCAGCAGCAGCAAGCCGAAAAGTGCAGGCATGTGAGGGATCTAGAGGTTGACAGCATGTCTTCTTAACGGGAGTCCAGGTGGCCATCTCCACAAATGGACTTTTCAGAATCCTTGGGTGGCACCGTAGTCGGAAACCAATTCTGGTTATCGCTTCTCGGCCTTTTGGCTAAGATCAAGTGTAGTATCTGTTCTTATCAGTTTAATATCTGATACGTCCCCTATCTGGGGACCATATATTAAATGGATTTTTAGAACAGGGAGATGGAAAAAGAGCTTGCTCTGTCCACTCCACGCATTGACCTGGTATTGCAGTATCTCCAGGACCGGTGCACCCCTTCTTTAATGCAGTTTCTAAAATCAGAAAGAATTGAATTCAATGCTTTTTGTTCATTTTGCTTGTTTGTCGGATTTTGGGATGGACTCTTTGGCTTTGCTTTTCTTCTCCTCATTGGATTTTTCATGTTAAAAGTTGCAGAAGCCAGATGACAAGCTCATTTTGGTTCAACTTCAGCAACTGTGCATTGCATTGCCATGTAATGTAATGTAATGCAATGCTATCTATCTAGCTCTCCCTCTATACTTCCTTTTGGATAAACAGACATATTAGGCAAGCATTTTGGAGCTTTCACCTAAATAACTACAGGTGGTGAGATAAGCTGCACAATATAATTGACCTTTCAGTATATTGTTGCACACACACCATCTATTTAGCAAATGCCCTTGTTATCAACAGCAGCCTTTTAAACTCACCTGAGCTAACAGGTATGTGAGCTGGTTACTCTGCTGCGCTTAAAATTTCTTTTTTGGTTTGCTACAATGCCTTTTCTGAAACGTTGTCTCCCTCTGCTGGAACACTGACTTCTTTCATTTAATGCCTGCAGACTATAAAAGAGAAACCAACCCAAAAAGTTTGGTTGATTAGTCTGTGGCATTCTTTTAAACTGTTGCTTATGGCGGTCTCTGTGAGCTTCTCAGTGACATTCAGCCATCCAGGTATCCCGCCTGCAGTAGACGGAATGTGGCAATGGAACGCTGGCTGCGCGTGTCATAATAGGCTCTGAGCCTTTATATACCTGCGCACAGCAGCAGCCACCTTCAGTCTGCTGCTGGACAGCCAGCAGCAGCAGCAGCAGGAGAGGTAATTAATCAGCAACCCTCCTGCTAAGGGTAGACAGCTGCTCGTTCCACCCCCCACCCCCGCCTTAATTGGTTCTCCTCCCTTCCAACGGTGTTGAGGCGGGTGGGAACAGCCGGGGGTTGAGGGTACTGTGCTAAAAGAGGTGGAGTTATGCAGATCTAAAACGCGTGGATTGCAGCAGCAGCAAGCCGAAAAGTGCAGGCATGTGAGGGATCTAGAGGTTGACAGCATGTCTTCTTAACGGGAGTCCAGGTGGCCATCTCCACAAATGGACTTTTCAGAATCCTTGGGTGGCACCGTAGTCGGAAACCAATTCTGGTTATCGCTTCTCGGCCTTTTGGCTAAGATCAAGTGTAGTATCTGTTCTTATCAGTTTAATATCTGATACGTCCCCTATCTGGGGACCATATATTAAATGGATTTTTAGAACAGGGAGATGGAAAAAGAGCTTGCTCTGTCCACTCCACGCATTGACCTGGTATTGCAGTATCTCCAGGACCGGTGCACCCCTTCTTTAATGCAGTTTCTAAAATCAGAAAGAATTGAATTCAATGCTTTTTGTTCATTTTGCTTGTTTGTCGGATTTTGGGATGGACTCTTTGGCTTTGCTTTTCTTCTCCTCATTGGATTTTTCATGTTAAAAGTTGCAGAAGCCAGATGACAAGCTCATTTTGGTTCAACTTCAGCAACTGTGCATTGCATTGCCATGTAATGTAATGTAATGCAATGCTATCTATCTAGCTCTCCCTCTATACTTCCTTTTGGATAAACAGACATATTAGGCAAGCATTTTGGAGCTTTCACCTAAATAACTACAGGTGGTGAGATAAGCTGCACAATATAATTGACCTTTCAGTATATTGTTGCACACACACCATCTATTTAGCAAATGCCCTTGTTATCAACAGCAGCCTTTTAAACTCACCTGAGCTAACAGGTATGTGAGCTGGTTACTCTGCTGCGCTTAAAATTTCTTTTTTGGTTTGCTACAATGCCTTTTCTGAAACGTTGTCTCCCTCTGCTGGAACACTGACTTCTTTCATTTAATGCCTGCAGACTATAAAAGAGAAACCAACCCAAAAAGTTTGGTTGATTAGTCTGTGGCATTCTTTTAAACTGTTGCTTATGGCGGTCTCTGTGAGCTTCTCAGTGACATTCAGCCATCCAGGTATCCCGCCTGCAGTAGACGGAATGTGGCAATGGAACGCTGGCTGCGCGTGTCATAATAGGCTCTGAGCCTTTATATACCTGCGCACAGCAGCAGCCACCTTCAGTCTGCTGCTGGACAGCCAGCAGCAGCAGCAGCAGGAGAGGTAATTAATCAGCAACCCTCCTGCTAAGGGTAGACAGCTGCTCGTTCCACCCCCCCCCGCCTTAATTGGTTCTCCTCCCTTCCAACGGTGTTGAGGCGGGTGGGAACAGCCGGGGGTTGAGGGTACTGTGCTAAAAGAGGTGGAGTTATGCAGATCTAAAACGCGTGGATTGCAGCAGCAGCAAGCCGAAAAGTGCAGGCATGTGAGGGATCTAGAGGTTGACAGCATGTCTTCTTAACGGGAGTCCAGGTGGCCATCTCCACAAATGGACTTTTCAGAATCCTTGGGTGGCACCGTAGTCGGAAACCAATTCTGGTTATCGCTTCTCGGCCTTTTGGCTAAGATCAAGTGTAGTATCTGTTCTTATCAGTTTAATATCTGATACGTCCCCTATCTGGGGACCATATATTAAATGGATTTTTAGAACAGGGAGATGGAAAAAGAGCTTGCTCTGTCCACTCCACGCATTGACCTGGTATTGCAGTATCTCCAGGACCGGTGCACCCCTTCTTTAATGCAGTTTCTAAAATCAGAAAGAATTGAATTCAATGCTTTTTGTTCATTTTGCTTGTTTGTCGGATTTTGGGATGGACTCTTTGGCTTTGCTTTTCTTCTCCTCATTGGATTTTTCATGTTAAAAGTTGCAGAAGCCAGATGACAAGCTCATTTTGGTTCAACTTCAGCAACTGTGCATTGCATTGCCATGTAATGTAATGTAATGCAATGCTATCTATCTAGCTCTCCCTCTATACTTCCTTTTGGATAAACAGACATATTAGGCAAGCATTTTGGAGCTTTCACCTAAATAACTACAGGTGGTGAGATAAGCTGCACAATATAATTGACCTTTCAGTATATTGTTGCACACACACCATCTATTTAGCAAATGCCCTTGTTATCAACAGCAGCCTTTTAAACTCACCTGAGCTAACAGGTATGTGAGCTGGTTACTCTGCTGCGCTTAAAATTTCTTTTTTGGTTTGCTACAATGCCTTTTCTGAAACGTTGTCTCCCTCTGCTGGAACACTGACTTCTTTCATTTAATGCCTGCAGACTATAAAAGAGAAACCAACCCAAAAAGTTTGGTTGATTAGTCTGTGGCATTCTTTTAAACTGTTGCTTATGGCGGTCTCTGTGAGCTTCTCAGTGACATTCAGCCATCCAGGTATCCCGCCTGCAGTAGACGGAATGTGGCAATGGAACGCTGGCTGCGCGTGTCATAATAGGCTCTGAGCCTTTATATACCTGCGCACAGCAGCAGCCACCTTCAGTCTGCTGCTGGACAGCCAGCAGCAGCAGCAGCAGGAGAGGTAATTAATCAGCAACCCTCCTGCTAAGGGTAGACAGCTGCTCGTTCCACCCCCCCCCCGCCTTAATTGGTTCTCCTCCCTTCCAACGGTGTTGAGGCGGGTGGGAACAGCCGGGGGTTGAGGGTACTGTGCTAAAAGAGGTGGAGTTATGCAGATCTAAAACGCGTGGATTGCAGCAGCAGCAAGCCGAAAAGTGCAGGCATGTGAGGGATCTAGAGGTTGACAGCATGTCTTCTTAACGGGAGTCCAGGTGGCCATCTCCACAAATGGACTTTTCAGAATCCTTGGGTGGCACCGTAGTCGGAAACCAATTCTGGTTATCGCTTCTCGGCCTTTTGGCTAAGATCAAGTGTAGTATCTGTTCTTATCAGTTTAATATCTGATACGTCCCCTATCTGGGGACCATATATTAAATGGATTTTTAGAACAGGGAGATGGAAAAAGAGCTTGCTCTGTCCACTCCACGCATTGACCTGGTATTGCAGTATCTCCAGGACCGGTGCACCCCTTCTTTAATGCAGTTTCTAAAATCAGAAAGAATTGAATTCAATGCTTTTTGTTCATTTTGCTTGTTTGTCGGATTTTGGGATGGACTCTTTGGCTTTGCTTTTCTTCTCCTCATTGGATTTTTCATGTTAAAAGTTGCAGAAGCCAGATGACAAGCTCATTTTGGTTCAACTTCAGCAACTGTGCATTGCATTGCCATGTAATGTAATGTAATGCAATGCTATCTATCTAGCTCTCCCTCTATACTTCCTTTTGGATAAACAGACATATTAGGCAAGCATTTTGGAGCTTTCACCTAAATAACTACAGGTGGTGAGATAAGCTGCACAATATAATTGACCTTTCAGTATATTGTTGCACACACACCATCTATTTAGCAAATGCCCTTGTTATCAACAGCAGCCTTTTAAACTCACCTGAGCTAACAGGTATGTGAGCTGGTTACTCTGCTGCGCTTAAAATTTCTTTTTTGGTTTGCTACAATGCCTTTTCTGAAACGTTGTCTCCCTCTGCTGGAACACTGACTTCTTTCATTTAATGCCTGCAGACTATAAAAGAGAAACCAACCCAAAAAGTTTGGTTGATTAGTCTGTGGCATTCTTTTAAACTGTTGCTTATGGCGGTCTCTGTGAGCTTCTCAGTGACATTCAGCCATCCAGGTATCCCGCCTGCAGTAGACGGAATGTGGCAATGGAACGCTGGCTGCGCGTGTCATAATAGGCTCTGAGCCTTTATATACCTGCGCACAGCAGCAGCCACCTTCAGTCTGCTGCTGGACAGCCAGCAGCAGCAGCAGCAGGAGAGGTAATTAATCAGCAACCCTCCTGCTAAGGGTAGACAGCTGCTCGTTCCACCCCCCCCCCCCCCGCCTTAATTGGTTCTCCTCCCTTCCAACGGTGTTGAGGCGGGTGGGAACAGCCGGGGGTTGAGGGTACTGTGCTAAAAGAGGTGGAGTTATGCAGATCTAAAACGCGTGGATTGCAGCGGCAGCAAGCCGAAAAGTGCAGGCATGTGAGGGATCTAGAGGTTGACAGCATGTCTTCTTAACGGGAGTCCAGGTGGCCATCTCCACAAATGGACTTTTCAGAATCCTTGGGTGGCACCGTAGTCGGAAACCAATTCTGGTTATCGCTTCTCGGCCTTTTGGCTAAGATCAAGTGTAGTATCTGTTCTTATCAGTTTAATATCTGATACGTCCCCTATCTGGGGACCATATATTAAATGGATTTTTAGAACAAGGAGATGGAAAAAGAGCTTGCTCTGTCCACTCCACGCATTGACCTGGTATTGCAGTATCTCCAGGACCGGTGCACCCCTTCTTTAATGCAGTTTCTAAAATCAGAAAGAATTGAATTCAATGCTTTTTGTTCATTTTGCTTGTTTGTCGGATTTTGGGATGGACTCTTTGGCTTTGCTTTTCTTCTCCTCATTGGATTTTTCATGTTAAAAGTTGCAGAAGCCAGATGACAAGCTCATTTTGGTTCAACTTCAGCAACTGTGCATTGCATTGCCATGTAATGTAATGTAATGCAATGCTATCTATCTAGCTCTCCCTCTATACTTCCTTTTGGATAAACAGACATATTAGGCAAGCATTTTGGAGCTTTCACCTAAATAACTACAGGTGGTGAGATAAGCTGCACAATATAATTGACCTTTCAGTATATTGTTGCACACACACCATCTATTTAGCAAATGCCCTTGTTATCAACAGCAGCCTTTTAAACTCACCTGAGCTAACAGGTATGTGAGCTGGTTACTCTGCTGCGCTTAAAATTTCTTTTTTGGTTTGCTACAATGCCTTTTCTGAAACGTTGTCTCCCTCTGCTGGAACACTGACTTCTTTCATTTAATGCCTGCAGACTATAAAAGAGAAACCAACCCAAAAAGTTTGGTTGATTAGTCTGTGGCATTCTTTTAAACTGTTGCTTATGGCGGTCTCTGTGAGCTTCTCAGTGACATTCAGCCATCCAGGTATCCCGCCTGCAGTAGACGGAATGTGGCAATGGAACGCTGGCTGCGCGTGTCATAATAGGCTCTGAGCCTTTATATACCTGCGCACAGCAGCAGCCACCTTCAGTCTGCTGCTGGACAGCCAGCAGCAGCAGGAGAGGTAATTAATCAGCAACCCTCCTGCTAAGGGTAGACAGCTGCTCGTTCCACCCCCCCCCCCGCCTTAATTGGTTCTCCTCCCTTCCAACGGTGTTGAGGCGGGTGGGAACAGCCGGGGGTTGAGGGTACTGTGCTAAAAGAGGTGGAGTTATGCAGATCTAAAACGCGTGGATTGCAGCAGCAGCAAGCCGAAAAGTGCAGGCATGTGAGGGATCTAGAGGTTGACAGCATGTCTTCTTAACGGGAGTCCAGGTGGCCATCTCCACAAATGGACTTTTCAGAATCCTTGGGTGGCACCGTAGTCGGAAACCAATTCTGGTTATCGCTTCTCGGCCTTTTGGCTAAGATCAAGTGTAGTATCTGTTCTTATCAGTTTAATATCTGATACGTCCCCTATCTGGGGACCATATATTAAATGGATTTTTAGAACAGGGAGATGGAAAAAGAGCTTGCTCTGTCCACTCCACGCATTGACCTGGTATTGCAGTATCTCCAGGACCGGTGCACCCCTTCTTTAATGCAGTTTCTAAAATCAGAAAGAATTGAATTCAATGCTTTTTGTTCATTTTGCTTGTTTGTCGGATTTTGGGATGGACTCTTTGGCTTTGCTTTTCTTCTCCTCATTGGATTTTTCATGTTAAAAGTTGCAGAAGCCAGATGACAAGCTCATTTTGGTTCAACTTCAGCAACTGTGCATTGCATTGCCATGTAATGTAATGTAATGCAATGCTATCTATCTAGCTCTCCCTCTATACTTCCTTTTGGATAAACAGACATATTAGGCAAGCATTTTGGAGCTTTCACCTAAATAACTACAGGTGGTGAGATAAGCTGCACAATATAATTGACCTTTCAGTATATTGTTGCACACACACCATCTATTTAGCAAATGCCCTTGTTATCAACAGCAGCCTTTTAAACTCACCTGAGCTAACAGGTATGTGAGCTGGTTACTCTGCTGCGCTTAAAATTTCTTTTTTGGTTTGCTACAATGCCTTTTCTGAAACGTTGTCTCCCTCTGCTGGAACACTGACTTCTTTCATTTAATGCCTGCAGACTATAAAAGAGAAACCAACCCAAAAAGTTTGGTTGATTAGTCTGTGGCATTCTTTTAAACTGTTGCTTATGGCGGTCTCTGTGAGCTTCTCAGTGACATTCAGCCATCCAGGTATCCCGCCTGCAGTAGACGGAATGTGGCAATGGAACGCTGGCTGCGCGTGTCATAATAGGCTCTGAGCCTTTATATACCTGCGCACAGCAGCAGCCACCTTCAGTCTGCTGCTGGACAGCCAGCAGCAGCAGCAGCAGGAGAGGTAATTAATCAGCAACCCTCCTGCTAAGGGTAGACAGCTGCTCGTTCCACCCCCCCCCCGCCTTAATTGGTTCTCCTCCCTTCCAACGGTGTTGAGGCGGGTGGGAACAGCCGGGGGTTGAGGGTACTGTGCTAAAAGAGGTGGAGTTATGCAGATCTAAAACGCGTGGATTGCAGCAGCAGCAAGCCGAAAAGTGCAGGCATGTGAGGGATCTAGAGGTTGACAGCATGTCTTCTTAACGGGAGTCCAGGTGGCCATCTCCACAAATGGACTTTTCAGAATCCTTGGGTGGCACCGTAGTCGGAAACCAATTCTGGTTATCGCTTCTCGGCCTTTTGGCTAAGATCAAGTGTAGTATCTGTTCTTATCAGTTTAATATCTGATACGTCCCCTATCTGGGGACCATATATTAAATGGATTTTTAGAACAGGGAGATGGAAAAAGAGCTTGCTCTGTCCACTCCACGCATTGACCTGGTATTGCAGTATCTCCAGGACCGGTGCACCCCTTCTTTAATGCAGTTTCTAAAATCAGAAAGAATTGAATTCAATGCTTTTTGTTCATTTTGCTTGTTTGTCGGATTTTGGGATGGACTCTTTGGCTTTGCTTTTCTTCTCCTCATTGGATTTTTCATGTTAAAAGTTGCAGAAGCCAGATGACAAGCTCATTTTGGTTCAACTTCAGCAACTGTGCATTGCATTGCCATGTAATGTAATGTAATGCAATGCTATCTATCTAGCTCTCCCTCTATACTTCCTTTTGGATAAACAGACATATTAGGCAAGCATTTTGGAGCTTTCACCTAAATAACTACAGGTGGTGAGATAAGCTGCACAATATAATTGACCTTTCAGTATATTGTTGCACACACACCATCTATTTAGCAAATGCCCTTGTTATCAACAGCAGCCTTTTAAACTCACCTGAGCTAACAGGTATGTGAGCTGGTTACTCTGCTGCGCTTAAAATTTCTTTTTTGGTTTGCTACAATGCCTTTTCTGAAACGTTGTCTCCCTCTGCTGGAACACTGACTTCTTTCATTTAATGCCTGCAGACTATAAAAGAGAAACCAACCCAAAAAGTTTGGTTGATTAGTCTGTGGCATTCTTTTAAACTGTTGCTTATGGCGGTCTCTGTGAGCTTCTCAGTGACATTCAGCCATCCAGGTATCCCGCCTGCAGTAGACGGAATGTGGCAATGGAACGCTGGCTGCGCGTGTCATAATAGGCTCTGAGCCTTTATATACCTGCGCACAGCAGCAGCCACCTTCAGTCTGCTGCTGGACAGCCAGCAGCAGCAGCAGCAGGAGAGGTAATTAATCAGCAACCCTCCTGCTAAGGGTAGACAGCTGCTCGTTCCACCCCCCCCCCCCCGCCTTAATTGGTTCTCCTCCCTTCCAACGGTGTTGAGGCGGGTGGGAACAGCCGGGGGTTGAGGGTACTGTGCTAAAAGAGGTGGAGTTATGCAGATCTAAAACGCGTGGATTGCAGCGGCAGCAAGCCGAAAAGTGCAGGCATGTGAGGGATCTAGAGGTTGACAGCATGTCTTCTTAACGGGAGTCCAGGTGGCCATCTCCACAAATGGACTTTTCAGAATCCTTGGGTGGCACCGTAGTCGGAAACCAATTCTGGTTATCGCTTCTCGGCCTTTTGGCTAAGATCAAGTGTAGTATCTGTTCTTATCAGTTTAATATCTGATACGTCCCCTATCTGGGGACCATATATTAAATGGATTTTTAGAACAAGGAGATGGAAAAAGAGCTTGCTCTGTCCACTCCACGCATTGACCTGGTATTGCAGTATCTCCAGGACCGGTGCACCCCTTCTTTAATGCAGTTTCTAAAATCAGAAAGAATTGAATTCAATGCTTTTTGTTCATTTTGCTTGTTTGTCGGATTTTGGGATGGACTCTTTGGCTTTGCTTTTCTTCTCCTCATTGGATTTTTCATGTTAAAAGTTGCAGAAGCCAGATGACAAGCTCATTTTGGTTCAACTTCAGCAACTGTGCATTGCATTGCCATGTAATGTAATGTAATGCAATGCTATCTATCTAGCTCTCCCTCTATACTTCCTTTTGGATAAACAGACATATTAGGCAAGCATTTTGGAGCTTTCACCTAAATAACTACAGGTGGTGAGATAAGCTGCACAATATAATTGACCTTTCAGTATATTGTTGCACACACACCATCTATTTAGCAAATGCCCTTGTTATCAACAGCAGCCTTTTAAACTCACCTGAGCTAACAGGTATGTGAGCTGGTTACTCTGCTGCGCTTAAAATTTCTTTTTTGGTTTGCTACAATGCCTTTTCTGAAACGTTGTCTCCCTCTGCTGGAACACTGACTTCTTTCATTTAATGCCTGCAGACTATAAAAGAGAAACCAACCCAAAAAGTTTGGTTGATTAGTCTGTGGCATTCTTTTAAACTGTTGCTTATGGCGGTCTCTGTGAGCTTCTCAGTGACATTCAGCCATCCAGGTATCCCGCCTGCAGTAGACGGAATGTGGCAATGGAACGCTGGCTGCGCGTGTCATAATAGGCTCTGAGCCTTTATATACCTGCGCACAGCAGCAGCCACCTTCAGTCTGCTGCTGGACAGCCAGCAGCAGCAGCAGCAGGAGAGGTAATTAATCAGCAACCCTCCTGCTAAGGGTAGACAGCTGCTCGTTCCACCCCCCCCCCCCCCGCCTTAATTGGTTCTCCTCCCTTCCAACGGTGTTGAGGCGGGTGGGAACAGCCGGGGGTTGAGGGTACTGTGCTAAAAGAGGTGGAGTTATGCAGATCTAAAACGCGTGGATTGCAGCGGCAGCAAGCCGAAAAGTGCAGGCATGTGAGGGATCTAGAGGTTGACAGCATGTCTTCTTAACGGGAGTCCAGGTGGCCATCTCCACAAATGGACTTTTCAGAATCCTTGGGTGGCACCGTAGTCGGAAACCAATTCTGGTTATCGCTTCTCGGCCTTTTGGCTAAGATCAAGTGTAGTATCTGTTCTTATCAGTTTAATATCTGATACGTCCCCTATCTGGGGACCATATATTAAATGGATTTTTAGAACAAGGAGATGGAAAAAGAGCTTGCTCTGTCCACTCCACGCATTGACCTGGTATTGCAGTATCTCCAGGACCGGTGCACCCCTTCTTTAATGCAGTTTCTAAAATCAGAAAGAATTGAATTCAATGCTTTTTGTTCATTTTGCTTGTTTGTCGGATTTTGGGATGGACTCTTTGGCTTTGCTTTTCTTCTCCTCATTGGATTTTTCATGTTAAAAGTTGCAGAAGCCAGATGACAAGCTCATTTTGGTTCAACTTCAGCAACTGTGCATTGCATTGCCATGTAATGTAATGTAATGCAATGCTATCTATCTAGCTCTCCCTCTATACTTCCTTTTGGATAAACAGACATATTAGGCAAGCATTTTGGAGCTTTCACCTAAATAACTACAGGTGGTGAGATAAGCTGCACAATATAATTGACCTTTCAGTATATTGTTGCACACACACCATCTATTTAGCAAATGCCCTTGTTATCAACAGCAGCCTTTTAAACTCACCTGAGCTAACAGGTATGTGAGCTGGTTACTCTGCTGCGCTTAAAATTTCTTTTTTGGTTTGCTACAATGCCTTTTCTGAAACGTTGTCTCCCTCTGCTGGAACACTGACTTCTTTCATTTAATGCCTGCAGACTATAAAAGAGAAACCAACCCAAAAAGTTTGGTTGATTAGTCTGTGGCATTCTTTTAAACTGTTGCTTATGGCGGTCTCTGTGAGCTTCTCAGTGACATTCAGCCATCCAGGTATCCCGCCTGCAGTAGACGGAATGTGGCAATGGAACGCTGGCTGCGCGTGTCATAATAGGCTCTGAGCCTTTATATACCTGCGCACAGCAGCAGCCACCTTCAGTCTGCTGCTGGACAGCCAGCAGCAGCAGGAGAGGTAATTAATCAGCAACCCTCCTGCTAAGGGTAGACAGCTGCTCGTTCCACCCCCCCCCCCCCGCCTTAATTGGTTCTCCTCCCTTCCAACGGTGTTGAGGCGGGTGGGAACAGCCGGGGGTTGAGGGTACTGTGCTAAAAGAGGTGGAGTTATGCAGATCTAAAACGCGTGGATTGCAGCAGCAGCAAGCCGAAAAGTGCAGGCATGTGAGGGATCTAGAGGTTGACAGCATGTCTTCTTAACGGGAGTCCAGGTGGCCATCTCCACAAATGGACTTTTCAGAATCCTTGGGTGGCACCGTAGTCGGAAACCAATTCTGGTTATCGCTTCTCGGCCTTTTGGCTAAGATCAAGTGTAGTATCTGTTCTTATCAGTTTAATATCTGATACGTCCCCTATCTGGGGACCATATATTAAATGGATTTTTAGAACAGGGAGATGGAAAAAGAGCTTGCTCTGTCCACTCCACGCATTGACCTGGTATTGCAGTATCTCCAGGACCGGTGCACCCCTTCTTTAATGCAGTTTCTAAAATCAGAAAGAATTGAATTCAATGCTTTTTGTTCATTTTGCTTGTTTGTCGGATTTTGGGATGGACTCTTTGGCTTTGCTTTTCTTCTCCTCATTGGATTTTTCATGTTAAAAGTTGCAGAAGCCAGATGACAAGCTCATTTTGGTTCAACTTCAGCAACTGTGCATTGCATTGCCATGTAATGTAATGTAATGCAATGCTATCTATCTAGCTCTCCCTCTATACTTCCTTTTGGATAAACAGACATATTAGGCAAGCATTTTGGAGCTTTCACCTAAATAACTACAGGTGGTGAGATAAGCTGCACAATATAATTGACCTTTCAGTATATTGTTGCACACACACCATCTATTTAGCAAATGCCCTTGTTATCAACAGCAGCCTTTTAAACTCACCTGAGCTAACAGGTATGTGAGCTGGTTACTCTGCTGCGCTTAAAATTTCTTTTTTGGTTTGCTACAATGCCTTTTCTGAAACGTTGTCTCCCTCTGCTGGAACACTGACTTCTTTCATTTAATGCCTGCAGACTATAAAAGAGAAACCAACCCAAAAAGTTTGGTTGATTAGTCTGTGGCATTCTTTTAAACTGTTGCTTATGGCGGTCTCTGTGAGCTTCTCAGTGACATTCAGCCATCCAGGTATCCCGCCTGCAGTAGACGGAATGTGGCAATGGAACGCTGGCTGCGCGTGTCATAATAGGCTCTGAGCCTTTATATACCTGCGCACAGCAGCAGCCACCTTCAGTCTGCTGCTGGACAGCCAGCAGCAGCAGCAGCAGGAGAGGTAATTAATCAGCAACCCTCCTGCTAAGGGTAGACAGCTGCTCGTTCCACCCCCCCCCCCGCCTTAATTGGTTCTCCTCCCTTCCAACGGTGTTGAGGCGGGTGGGAACAGCCGGGGGTTGAGGGTACTGTGCTAAAAGAGGTGGAGTTATGCAGATCTAAAACGCGTGGATTGCAGCAGCAGCAAGCCGAAAAGTGCAGGCATGTGAGGGATCTAGAGGTTGACAGCATGTCTTCTTAACCGGAGTCCAGGTGGCCATCTCCACAAATGGACTTTTCAGAATCCTTGGGTGGCACCGTAGTCGGAAACCAATTCTGGTTATCGCTTCTCGGCCTTTTGGCTAAGATCAAGTGTAGTATCTGTTCTTATCAGTTTAATATCTGATACGTCCCCTATCTGGGGACCATATATTAAATGGATTTTTAGAACAGGGAGATGGAAAAAGAGCTTGCTCTGTCCACTCCACGCATTGACCTGGTATTGCAGTATCTCCAGGACCGGTGCACCCCTTCTTTAATGCAGTTTCTAAAATCAGAAAGAATTGAATTCAATGCTTTTTGTTCATTTTGCTTGTTTGTCGGATTTTGGGATGGACTCTTTGGCTTTGCTTTTCTTCTCCTCATTGGATTTTTCATGTTAAAAGTTGCAGAAGCCAGATGACAAGCTCATTTTGGTTCAATTTCAGCAACTGTGCATTGCATTGCCATGTAATGTAATGTAATGCAATGCTATCTATCTAGCTCTCCCTCTATACTTCATTTTGGATAAACAGACATATTAGGCAAGCATTTTGGAGCTTTCACCTAAATAACTACAGGTGGTGAGATAAGCTGCACAATATAATTGACCTTTCAGTATATTGTTGCACACACACCATCTATTTAGCAAATGCCCTTGTTATCAACAGCAGCCTTTTAAACTCACCTGAGCTAACAGGTATGTGAGCTGGTTACTCTGCTGCGCTTAAAATTTCTTTTTTGGTTTGCTACAATGCCTTTTCTGAAACGTTGTCTCCCTCTGCTGGAACACTGACTTCTTTCATTTAATGCCTGCAGACTATAAAAGAGAAACCAACCCAAAAAGTTTGGTTGATTAGTCTGTGGCATTCTTTTAAACTGTTGCTTATGGCGGTCTCTGTGAGCTTCTCAGTGACATTCAGCCATCCAGGTATCCCGCCTGCAGTAGACGGAATGTGGCAATGGAACGCTGGCTGCGCGTGTCATAATAGGCTCTGAGCCTTTATATACCTGCGCACAGCAGCAGCCACCTTCAGTCTGCTGCTGGACAGCCAGCAGCAGCAGCAGCAGGAGAGGTAATTAATCAGCAACCCTCCTGCTAAGGGTAGACAGCTGCTCGTTCCACCCCCCCCCCGCCTTAATTGGTTCTCCTCCCTTCCAACGGTGTTGAGGCGGGTGGGAACAGCCGGGGGTTGAGGGTACTGTGCTAAAAGACGTGGAGTTATGCAGATCTAAAACGCGTGGATTGCAGCAGCAGCAAGCCGAAAAGTGCAGGCATGTGAGGGATCTAGAGGTTGACAGCATGTCTTCTTAACGGGAGTCCAGGTGGCCATCTCCACAAATGGACTTTTCAGAATCCTTGGGTGGCACCGTAGTCGGAAACCAATTCTGGTTATCGCTTCTCGGCCTTTTGGCTAAGATCAAGTGTAGTTTCTGTTCTTATCAGTTTAATATCTGATACGTCCCCTATCTGGGGACCATATATTAAATGGATTTTTAGAACAGGGAGATGGAAAAAGAGCTTGCTCTGTCCACTCCACGCATTGACCTGGTATTGCAGTATCTCCAGGACCGGTGCACCCCTTCTTTAATGCAGTTTCTAAAATCAGAAAGAATTGAATTCAATGCTTTTTGTTCATTTTGCTTGTTTGTCGGATTTTGGGATGGACTCTTTGGCTTTGCTTTTCTTCTCCTCATTGGATTTTTCATGTTAAAAGTTGCAGAAGCCAGATGACAAGCTCATTTTGGTTCAACTTCAGCAACTGTGCATTGCATTGCCATGTAATGTAATGTAATGCAATGCTATCTATCTAGCTCTCCCTCTATACTTCCTTTTGGATAAACAGACATATTAGGCAAGCATTTTGGAGCTTTCACCTAAATAACTACAGGTGGTGAGATAAGCTGCACAATATAATTGACCTTTCAGTATATTGTTGCACACGCACCATCTATTTAGCAAATGCCCTTGTTATCAACAGCAGCCTTTTAAACTCACCTGAGCTAACAGGTATGTGAGCTGGTTACTCTGCTGCGCTTAAAATTTCTTTTTTGGTTTGCTACAATGCCTTTTCTGAAACGTTGTCTCCCTCTGCTGGAACACTGACTTCTTTCATTTAATGCCTGCAGACTATAAAAGAGAAACCAACCCAAAAAGTTTGTTTGATTAGTCTGTGGCATTCTTTTAAACTGTTGCTTATGGCGGTCTCTGTGAGCTTCTCAGTGACATTCAGCCATCCAGGTATCCCGCCTGCAGTAGACGGAATGTGGCAATGGAACGCTGGCTGCGCGTGTCATAATAGGCTCTGAGCCTTTATATACCTGCGCACAGCAGCAGCCACCTTCAGTCTGCTGCTGGACAGCCAGCAGCAGCAGCAGCAGGAGAGGTAATTAATCAGCAACCCTCCTGCTAAGGGTAGACAGCTGCTCGTTCCACCCCCCCCCCCGCCTTAATTGGTTCTCCTCCCTTCCAACGGTGTTGAGGCGGGTGGGAACAGCCGGGGGTTGAGGGTACTGTGCTAAAAGAGGTGGAGTTATGCAGATCTAAAACGCGTGGATTGCAGCAGCAGCAAGCCGAAAAGTGCAGGCATGTGAGGGATCTAGAGGTTGACAGCATGTCTTCTTAACGGGAGTCCAGGTGGCCATCTCCACAAATGGACTTTTCAGAATCCTTGGGTGGCACCGTAGTCGGAAACCAATTCTGGTTATCGCTTCTCGGCCTTTTGGCTAAGATCAAGTGTAGTATCTGTTCTTATCAGTTTAATATCTGATACGTCCCCTATCTGGGGACCATATATTAAATGGATTTTTAGAACAGGGAGATGGAAAAAGAGCTTGCTCTGTCCACTCCACGCATTGACCTGGTATTGCAGTATCTCCAGGACCGGTGCACCCCTTCTTTAATGCAGTTTCTAAAATCAGAAAGAATTGAATTCAATGCTTTTTGTTCATTTTACTTGTTTGTCGGATTTTGGGATGGACTCTTTGGCTTTGCTTTTCTTCTCCTCATTGGATTTTTCATGTTAAAAGTTGCAGAAGCCAGATGACAAGCTCATTTTGGTTCAACTTCAGCAACTGTGCATTGCATTGCCATGTAATGTAATGTAATGCAATGCTATCTATCTAGCTCTCCCTCTATACTTCCTTTTGGATAAACAGACATATTAGGCAAGCATTTTGGAGCTTTCACCTAAATAACTACAGGTGGTGAGAAAAGCTGCACAATATAATTGACCTTTCAGTATATTGTTGCACACACACCATCTATTTAGCAAATGCCCTTGTTATCAACAGCAGCCTTTTAAACTCACCTGAGCTAACAGGTATGTGAGCTGGTTACTCTGCTGCGCTTAAAATTTCTTTTTTGGTTTGCTACAATGCCTTTTCTGAAACGTTGTCTCCCTCTGCTGGAACACTGACTTCTTTCATTTAATGCCTGCAGACTATAAAAGAGAAACCAACCCAAAAAGTTTGGTTGATTAGTCTGTGGCATTCTTTTAAACTGTTGCTTATGGCGGTCTCTGTGAGCTTCTCAGTGACATTCAGCCATCCAGGTATCCCGCCTGCAGTAGACGGAATGTGGCAATGGAACGCTGGCTGCGCGTGTCATAATAGGCTCTGAGCCTTTATATACCTGCGCACAGCAGCAGCCACCTTCAGTCTGCTGCTGGACAGCCAGCAGCAGCAGGAGAGGTAATTAATCAGCAACCCTCCTGCTAAGGGTAGACAGCTGCTCGTTCCACCCCCCCCCCCCCCGCCTTAATTGGTTCTCCTCCCTTCCAACGGTGTTGAGGCGGGTGGGAACAGCCGGGGGTTGAGGGTACTGTGCTAAAAGAGGTGGAGTTATGCAGATCTAAAACGCGTGGATTGCAGCAGCAGCAAGCCGAAAAGTGCAGGCATGTGAGGGATCTAGAGGTTGACAGCATGTCTTCTTAACGGGAGTCCAGGTGGCCATCTCCACAAATGGACTTTTCAGAATCCTTGGGTGGCACCGTAGTCGGAAACCAATTCTGGTTATCGCTTCTCGGCCTTTTGGCTAAGATCAAGTGTAGTATCTGTTCTTATCAGTTTAATATCTGATACGTCCCCTATCTGGGGACCATATATTAAATGGATTTTTAGAACAGGGAGATGGAAAAAGAGCTTGCTCAGTCCACTCCACGCATTGACCTGGTATTGCAGTATCTCCAGGACCGGTGCACCCCTTCTTTAATGCAGTTTCTAAAATCAGAAAGAATTGAATTCAATGCTTTTTGTTCATTTTGCTTGTTTGTCGGATTTTGGGATGGACTCTTTGGCTTTGCTTTTCTTCTCCTCATTGGATTTTTCATGTTAAAAGTTGCAGAAGCCAGATGACAAGCTCATTTTGGTTCAACTTCAGCAACTGTGCATTGCATTGCCATGTAATGTAATGTAATGCAATGCTATCTATCTAGCTCTCCCTCTATACTTCCTTTTGGATAAACAGACATATTAGGCAAGCATTTTGGAGCTTTCACCTAAATAACTACAGGTGGTGAGATAAGCTGCACAATATAATTGACCTTTCAGTATATTGTTGCACACACACCATCTATTTAGCAAATGCCCTTGTTATCAACAGCAGCCTTTTAAACTCACCTGAGCTAACAGGTATGTGAGCTGGTTACTCTGCTGCGCTTAAAATTTCTTTTTTGGTTTGCTACAATGCCTTTTCTGAAACGTTGTCTCCCTCTGCTGGAACACTGACTTCTTTCATTTAATGCCTGCAGACTATAAAAGAGAAACCAACCCAAAAAGTTTGGTTGATTAGTCTGTGGCATTCTTTTAAACTGTTGCTTATGGCGGTCTCTGTGAGCTTCTCAGTGACATTCAGCCATCCAGGTATCCCGCCTGCAGTAGACGGAATGTGGCAATGGAACGCTGGCTGCGCGTGTCATAATAGGCTCTGAGCCTTTATATACCTGCGCACAGCAGCAGCCACCTTCAGTCTGCTGCTGGACAGCCAGCAGCAGCAGCAGCAGGAGAGGTAATTAATCAGCAACCCTCCTGCTAAGGGTAGACAGCTGCTCGTTCCACCCCCCCCCCCGCCTTAATTGGTTCTCCTCCCTTCCAACGGTGTTGAGGCGGGTGGGAACAGCCGGGGGTTGAGGGTACTGTGCTAAAAGAGGTGGAGTTATGCAGATCTAAAACGCGTGGATTGCAGCAGCAGCAAGCCGAAAAGTGCAGGCATGTGAGGGATCTAGAGGTTGACAGCATGTCTTCTTAACCGGAGTCCAGGTGGCCATCTCCACAAATGGACTTTTCAGAATCCTTGGGTGGCACCGTAGTCGGAAACCAATTCTGGTTATCGCTTCTCGGCCTTTTGGCTAAGATCAAGTGTAGTATCTGTTCTTATCAGTTTAATATCTGATACGTCCCCTATCTGGGGACCATATATTAAATGGATTTTTAGAACAGGGAGATGGAAAAAGAGCTTGCTCTGTCCACTCCACGCATTGACCTGGTATTGCAGTATCTCCAGGACCGGTGCACCCCTTCTTTAATGCAGTTTCTAAAATCAGAAAGAATTGAATTCAATGCTTTTTGTTCATTTTGCTTGTTTGTCGGATTTTGGGATGGACTCTTTGGCTTTGCTTTTCTTCTCCTCATTGGATTTTTCATGTTAAAAGTTGCAGAAGCCAGATGACAAGCTCATTTTGGTTCAATTTCAGCAACTGTGCATTGCATTGCCATGTAATGTAATGTAATGCAATGCTATCTATCTAGCTCTCCCTCTATACTTCCTTTTGGATAAACAGACATATTAGGCAAGCATTTTGGAGCTTTCACCTAAATAACTACAGGTGGTGAGATAAGCTGCACAATATAATTGACCTTTCAGTATATTGTTGCACACACACCATCTATTTAGCAAATGCCCTTGTTATCAACAGCAGCCTTTTAAACTCACCTGAGCTAACAGGTATGTGAGCTGGTTACTCTGCTGCGCTTAAAATTTCTTTTTTGGTTTGCTACAATGCCTTTTCTGAAACGTTGTCTCCCTCTGCTGGAACACTGACTTCTTTCATTTAATGCCTGCAGACTATAAAAGAGAAACCAACCCAAAAAGTTTGGTTGATTAGTCTGTGGCATTCTTTTAAACTGTTGCTTATGGCGGTCTCTGTGAGCTTCTCAGTGACATTCAGCCATCCAGGTATCCCGCCTGCAGTAGACGGAATGTGGCAATGGAACGCTGGCTGCGCGTGTCATAATAGGCTCTGAGCCTTTATATACCTGCGCACAGCAGCAGCCACCTTCAGTCTGCTGCTGGACAGCCAGCAGCAGCAGCAGCAGGAGAGGTAATTAATCAGCAACCCTCCTGCTAAGGGTAGACAGCTGCTCGTTCCACCCCCCCCCCCCGCCTTAATTGGTTCTCCTCCCTTCCAACGGTGTTGAGGCGGGTGGGAACAGCCGGGGGTTGAGGGTACTGTGCTAAAAGAGGTGGAGTTATGCAGATCTAAAACGCGTGGATTGCAGCAGCAGCAAGCCGAAAAGTGCAGGCATGTGAGGGATCTAGAGGTTGACAGCATGTCTTCTTAACGGGAGTCCAGGTGGCCATCTCCACAAATGGACTTTTCAGAATCCTTGGGTGGCACCGTAGTCGGAAACCAATTCTGGTTATCGCTTCTCGGCCTTTTGGCTAAGATCAAGTGTAGTTTCTGTTCTTATCAGTTTAATATCTGATACGTCCCCTATCTGGGGACCATATATTAAATGGATTTTTAGAACAGGGAGATGGAAAAAGAGCTTGCTCTGTCCACTCCACGCATTGACCTGGTATTGCAGTATCTCCAGGACCGGTGCACCCCTTCTTTAATGCAGTTTCTAAAATCAGAAAGAATTGAATTCAATGCTTTTTGTTCATTTTGCTTGTTTGTCGGATTTTGGGATGGACTCTTTGGCTTTGCTTTTCTTCTCCTCATTGGATTTTTCATGTTAAAAGTTGCAGAAGCCAGATGACAAGCTCATTTTGGTTCAACTTCAGCAACTGTGCATTGCATTGCCATGTAATGTAATGTAATGCAATGCTATCTATCTAGCTCTCCCTCTATACTTCCTTTTGGATAAACAGACATATTAGGCAAGCATTTTGGAGCTTTCACCTAAATAACTACAGGTGGTGAGATAAGCTGCACAATATAATTGACCTTTCAGTATATTGTTGCACACGCACCATCTATTTAGCAAATGCCCTTGTTATCAACAGCAGCCTTTTAAACTCACCTGAGCTAACAGGTATGTGAGCTGGTTACTCTGCTGCGCTTAAAATTTCTTTTTTGGTTTGCTACAATGCCTTTTCTGAAACGTTGTCTCCCTCTGCTGGAACACTGACTTCTTTCATTTAATGCCTGCAGACTATAAAAGAGAAACCAACCCAAAAAGTTTGTTTGATTAGTCTGTGGCATTCTTTTAAACTGTTGCTTATGGCGGTCTCTGTGAGCTTCTCAGTGACATTCAGCCATCCAGGTATCCCGCCTGCAGTAGACGGAATGTGGCAATGGAACGCTGGCTGCGCGTGTCATAATAGGCTCTGAGCCTTTATATACCTGCGCACAGCAGCAGCCACCTTCAGTCTGCTGCTGGACAGCCAGCAGCAGCAGCAGCAGGAGAGGTAATTAATCAGCAACCCTCCTGCTAAGGGTAGACAGCTGCTCGTTCCACCCCCCCCCCCCGCCTTAATTGGTTCTCCTCCCTTCCAACGGTGTTGAGGCGGGTGGGAACAGCCGGGGGTTGAGGGTACTGTGCTAAAAGAGGTGGAGTTATGCAGATCTAAAACGCGTGGATTGCAGCAGCAGCAAGCCGAAAAGTGCAGGCATGTGAGGGATCTAGAGGTTGACAGCATGTCTTCTTAACGGGAGTCCAGGTGGCCATCTCCACAAATGGACTTTTCAGAATCCTTGGGTGGCACCGTAGTCGGAAACCAATTCTGGTTATCGCTTCTCGGCCTTTTGGCTAAGATCAAGTGTAGTATCTGTTCTTATCAGTTTAATATCTGATACGTCCCCTATCTGGGGACCATATATTAAATGGATTTTTAGAACAGGGAGATGGAAAAAGAGCTTGCTCTGTCCACTCCACGCATTGACCTGGTATTGCAGTATCTCCAGGACCGGTGCACCCCTTCTTTAATGCAGTTTCTAAAATCAGAAAGAATTGAATTCAATGCTTTTTGTTCATTTTACTTGTTTGTCGGATTTTGGGATGGACTCTTTGGCTTTGCTTTTCTTCTCCTCATTGGATTTTTCATGTTAAAAGTTGCAGAAGCCAGATGACAAGCTCATTTTGGTTCAACTTCAGCAACTGTGCATTGCATTGCCATGTAATGTAATGTAATGCAATGCTATCTATCTAGCTCTCCCTCTATACTTCCTTTTGGATAAACAGACATATTAGGCAAGCATTTTGGAGCTTTCACCTAAATAACTACAGGTGGTGAGAAAAGCTGCACAATATAATTGACCTTTCAGTATATTGTTGCACACACACCATCTATTTAGCAAATGCCCTTGTTATCAACAGCAGCCTTTTAAACTCACCTGAGCTAACAGGTATGTGAGCTGGTTACTCTGCTGCGCTTAAAATTTCTTTTTTGGTTTGCTACAATGCCTTTTCTGAAACGTTGTCTCCCTCTGCTGGAACACTGACTTCTTTCATTTAATGCCTGCAGACTATAAAAGAGAAACCAACCCAAAAAGTTTGGTTGATTAGTCTGTGGCATTCTTTTAAACTGTTGCTTATGGCGGTCTCTGTGAGCTTCTCAGTGACATTCAGCCATCCAGGTATCCCGCCTGCAGTAGACGGAATGTGGCAATGGAACGCTGGCTGCGCGTGTCATAATAGGCTCTGAGCCTTTATATACCTGCGCACAGCAGCAGCCACCTTCAGTCTGCTGCTGGACAGCCAGCAGCAGCAGCAGCAGGAGAGGTAATTAATCAGCAACCCTCCTGCTAAGGGTAGACAGCTGCTCGTTCCACCCCCCCCCCCCCGCCTTAATTGGTTCTCCTCCCTTCCAACGGTGTTGAGGCGGGTGGGAACAGCCGGGGGTTGAGGGTACTGTGCTAAAAGAGGTGGAGTTATGCAGATCTAAAACGCGTGGATTGCAGCAGCAGCAAGCCGAAAAGTGCAGGCATGTGAGGGATCTAGAGGTTGACAGCATGTCTTCTTAACGGGAGTCCAGGTGGCCATCTCCACAAATGGACTTTTCAGAATCCTTGGGTGGCACCGTAGTCGGAAACCAATTCTGGTTATCGCTTCTCGGCCTTTTGGCTAAGATCAAGTGTAGTATCTGTTCTTATCAGTTTAATATCTGATACGTCCCCTATCTGGGGACCATATATTAAATGGATTTTTAGAACAGGGAGATGGAAAAAGAGCTTGCTCTGTCCACTCCACGCATTGACCTGGTATTGCAGTATCTCCAGGACCGGTGCACCCCTTCTTTAATGCAGTTTCTAAAATCAGAAAGAATTGAATTCAATGCTTTTTGTTCATTTTGCTTGTTTGTCGGATTTTGGGATGGACTCTTTGGCTTTGCTTTTCTTCTCCTCATTGGATTTTTCATGTTAAAAGTTGCAGAAGCCAGATGACAAGCTCATTTTGGTTCAACTTCAGCAACTGTGCATTGCATTGCCATGTAATGTAATGTAATGCAATGCTATCTATCTAGCTCTCCCTCTATACTTCCTTTTGGATAAACAGACATATTAGGCAAGCATTTTGGAGCTTTCACCTAAATAACTACAGGTGGTGAGATAAGCTGCACAATATAATTGACCTTTCAGTATATTGTTGCACACACACCATCTATTTAGCAAATGCCCTTGTTATCAACAGCAGCCTTTTAAACTCACCTGAGCTAACAGGTATGTGAGCTGGTTACTCTGCTGCGCTTAAAATTTCTTTTTTGGTTTGCTACAATGCCTTTTCTGAAACGTTGTCTCCCTCTGCTGGAACACTGACTTCTTTCATTTAATGCCTGCAGACTATAAAAGAGAAACCAACCCAAAAAGTTTGGTTGATTAGTCTGTGGCATTCTTTTAAACTGTTGCTTATGGCGGTCTCTGTGAGCTTCTCAGTGACATTCAGCCATCCAGGTATCCCGCCTGCAGTAGATGGAATGTGGCAATGGAACGCTGGCTGCGCGTGTCATAATAGGCTCTGAGCCTTTATATACCTGCGCACAGCAGCAGCCACCTTCAGTCTGCTGCTGGACAGCCAGCAGCAGCAGCAGCAGGAGAGGTAATTAATCAGCAACCCTCCTGCTAAGGGTAGACAGCTGCTCGTTCCACCCCCCCCCCGCCTTAATTGGTTCTCCTCCCTTCCAACGGTGTTGAGGCGGGTGGGAACAGCCGGGGGTTGAGGGTACTGTGCTAAAAGAGGTGGAGTTATGCAGATCTAAAACGCGTGGATTGCAGCAGCAGCAAGCCGAAAAGTGCAGGCATGTGAGGGATCTAGAGGTTGACAGCATGTCTTCTTAACGGGAGTCCAGGTGGCCATCTCCACAAATGGACTTTTCAGAATCCTTGGGTGGCACCGTAGTCGGAAACCAATTCTGGTTATCGCTTCTCGGCCTTTTGGCTAAGATCAAGTGTAGTATCTGTTCTTATCAGTTTAATATCTGATACGTCCCCTATCTGGGGACCATATATTAAATGGATTTTTAGAACAGGGAGATGGAAAAAGAGCTTGCTCTGTCCACTCCACGCATTGACCTGGTATTGCAGTATCTCCAGGACCGGTGCACCCCTTCTTTAATGCAGTTTCTAAAATCAGAAAGAATTGAATTCAATGCTTTTTGTTCATTTTGCTTGTTTGTCGGATTTTGGGATGGACTCTTTGGCTTTGCTTTTCTTCTCCTCATTGGATTTTTCATGTTAAAAGTTGCAGAAGCCAGATGACAAGCTCATTTTGGTTCAACTTCAGCAACTGTGCATTGCATTGCCATGTAATGTAATGTAATGCAATGCTATCTATCTAGCTCTCCCTCTATACTTCCTTTTGGATAAACAGACATATTAGGCAAGCATTTTGGAGCTTTCACCTAAATAACTACAGGTGGTGAGATAAGCTGCACAATATAATTGACCTTTCAGTATATTGTTGCACACACACCATCTATTTAGCAAATGCCCTTGTTATCAACAGCAGCCTTTTAAACTCACCTGAGCTAACAGGTATGTGAGCTGGTTACTCTGCTGCGCTTAAAATTTCTTTTTTGGTTTGCTACAATGCCTTTTCTGAAACGTTGTCTCCCTCTGCTGGAACACTGACTTCTTTCATTTAATGCCTGCAGACTATAAAAGAGAAACCAACCCAAAAAGTTTGGTTGATTAGTCTGTGGCATTCTTTTCAACTGTTGCTTATGGCGGTCTCTGTGAGCTTCTCAGTGACATTCAGCCATCCAGGTATCCCGCCTGCAGTAGACGGAATGTGGCAATGGAACGCTGGCTGCGCGTGTCATAATAGGCTCTGAGCCTTTATATACCTGCGCACAGCAGCAGCCACCTTCAGTCTGCTGCTGGACAGCCAGCAGCAGCAGCAGCAGGAGAGGTAATTAATCAGCAACCCTCCTGCTAAGGGTAGACAGCTGCTCGTTCCACCCCCCCCCCCGCCTTAATTGGTTCTCCTCCCTTCCAACGGTGTTGAGGCGGGTGGGAACAGCCGGGGGTTGAGGGTACTGTGCTGAAAGAGGTGGAGTTATGCAGATCTAAAACGCGTGGATTGCAGCAGCAGCAAGCCGAAAAGTGCAGGCATGTGAGGGATCTAGAGGTTGACAGCATGTCTTCTTAACGGGAGTCCAGGTGGCCATCTCCACAAATGGACTTTTCAGAATCCTTGGGTGGCACCGTAGTCGGAAACCAATTCTGGTTATCGCTTCTCGGCCTTTTGGCTAAGATCAAGTGTAGTATCTGTTCTTATCAGTTTAATATCTGATACGTCCCCTATCTGGGGACCATATATTAAATGGATTTTTAGAACAGGGAGATGGAAAAAGAGCTTGCTCTGTCCACTCCACGCATTGACCTGGTATTGCAGTATCTCCAGGACCGGTGCACCCCTTCTTTAATGCAGTTTCTAAAATCAGAAAGAATTGAATTCAATGCTTTTTGTTCATTTTGCTTGTTTGTCGGATTTTGGGATGGACTCTTTGGCTTTGCTTTTCTTCTCCTCATTGGATTTTTCTTGTTAAAAGTTGCAGAAGCCAGATGACAAGCTCATTTTGGTTCAACTTCAGCAACTGTGCATTGCATTGCCATGTAATGTAATGTAATGCAATGCTATCTATCTAGCTCTCCCTCTATACTTCCTTTTGGATAAACAGACATATTAGGCAAGCATTTTGGAGCTTTCACCTAAATAACTACAGGTGGTGAGATAAGCTGCACAATATAATTGACCTTTCAGTATATTGTTGCACACACACCATCTATTTAGCAAATGCCCTTGTTATCAACAGCAGCCTTTTAAACTCACCTGAACTAACAGGTATGTGAGCTGGTTACTCTGCTGCGCTTAAAATTTCTTTTTTGGTTTGCTACAATGCCTTTTCTGAAACGTTGTCTCCCTCTGCTGGAACACTGACTTCTTTCATTTAATGCCTGCAGACTATAAAAGAGAAACCAACCCAAAAAGTTTGGTTGATTAGTCTGTGGCATTCTTTTAAACTGTTGCTTATGGCGGTCTCTGTGAGCTTCTCAGTGACATTCAGCCATCCAGGTATCCCGCCTGCAGTAGACGGAATGTGGCAATGGAACGCTGGCTGCGCGTGTCATAATAGGCTCTGAGCCTTTATATACCTGCGCACAGCAGCAGCCACCTTCAGTCTGCTGCTGGACAGCCAGCAGCAGCAGCAGCAGGAGAGGTAATTAATCAGCAACCCTCCTGCTAAGGGTAGACAGCTGCTCGTTCCACCCCCCCCCCCGCCTTAATTGGTTCTCCTCCCTTCCAACGGTGTTGAGGCGGGTGGGAACAGCCGGGGGTTGAGGGTACTGTGCTAAAAGAGGTGGAGTTATGCAGATCTAAAACGCGTGGATTGCAGCAGCAGCAAGCCGAAAAGTGCAGGCATGTGAGGGATCTAGAGGTTGACAGCATGTCTTCTTAACGGGAGTCCAGGTGGCCATCTCCACAAATGGACTTTTCAGAATCCTTGGGTGGCACCGTAGTCGGAAACCAATTCTGGTTATCGCTTCTCGGCCTTTTGGCTAAGATCAAGTGTAGTATCTGTTCTTATCAGTTTAATATCTGATACGTCCCCTATCTGGGGACCATATATTAAATGGATTTTTAGAACAGGGAGATGGAAAAAGAGCTTGCTCTGTCCACTCCACGCATTGACCTGGTATTGCAGTATCTCCAGGACCGGTGCACCCCTTCTTTAATGCAGTTTCTAAAATCAGAAAGAATTGAATTCAATGCTTTTTGTTCATTTTGCTTGTTTGTCGGATTTTGGGATGGACTCTTTGGCTTTGCTTTTCTTCTCCTCATTGGATTTTTCATGTTAAAAGTTGCAGAAGCCAGATGACAAGCTCATTTTGGTTCAACTTCAGCAACTGTGCATTGCATTGCCATGTAATGTAATGTAATGCAATGCTATCTATCTAGCTCTCCCTCTATACTTCCTTTTGGATAAACAGACATATTAGGCAAGCATTTTGGAGCTTTCACCTAAATAACTACAGGTGGTGAGATAAGCTGCACAATATAATTGACCTTTCAGTATATTGTTGCACACACACCATCTATTTAGCAAATGCCCTTGTTATCAACAGCAGCCTTTTAAACTCACCTGAGCTAACAGGTATGTGAGCTGGTTACTCTGCTGCGCTTAAAATTTCTTTTTTGGTTTGCTACAATGCCTTTTCTGAAACGTTGTCTCCCTCTGCTGGAACACTGACTTCTTTCATTTAATGCCTGCAGACTATAAAAGAGAAACCAACCCAAAGAGTTTGGTTGATTAGTCTGTGGCATTCTTTTAAACTGTTGCTTATGGCGGTCTCTGTGAGCTTCTCAGTGACATTCAGCCATCCAGGTATCCCGCCTGCAGTAGACGGAATGTGGCAATGGAACGCTGGCTGCGCGTGTCATAATAGGCTCTGAGCCTTTATATACCTGCGCACAGCAGCAGCCACCTTCAGTCTGCTGCTGGACAGCCAGCAGCAGCAGCAGCAGCAGGAGAGGTAATTAATCAGCAACCCTCCTGCTAAGGGTAGACAGCTGCTCGTTCCACCCCCCCCCCGCCTTAATTGGTTCTCCTCCCTTCCAACGGTGTTGAGGCGGGTGGGAACAGCCGGGGGTTGAGGGTACTGTGCTAAAAGAGGTGGAGTTATGCAGATCTAAAACGCGTGGATTGCAGCAGCAGCAAGCCGAAAAGTGCAGGCATGTGAGGGATCTAGAGGTTGACAGCATGTCTTCTTAACGGGAGTCCAGGTGGCCATCTCCACAAATGGACTTTTCAGAATCCTTGGGTGGCACCGTAGTCGGAAACCAATTCTGGTTATCGCTTCTCGGCCTTTTGGCTAAGATCAAGTGTAGTATCTGTTCTTATCAGTTTAATATCTGATACGTCCCCTATCTGGGGACCATATATTAAATGGATTTTTAGAACAGGGAGATGGAAAAAGAGCTTGCTCTGTCCACTCCACGCATTGACCTGGTATTGCAGTATCTCCAGGACCGGTGCACCCCTTCTTTAATGCAGTTTCTAAAATCAGAAAGAATTGAATTCAATGCTTTTTGTTCATTTTGCTTGTTTGTCGGATTTTGGGATGGACTCTTTGGCTTTGCTTTTCTTCTCCTCATTGGATTTTTCATGTTAAAAGTTGCAGAAGCCAGATGACAAGCTCATTTTGGTTCAACTTCAGCAACTGTGCATTGCATTGCCATGTAATGTAATGTAATGCAATGCTATCTATCTAGCTCTCCCTCTATACTTCCTTTTGGATAAACAGACATATTAGGCAAGCATTTTGGAGCTTTCACCTAAATAACTACAGGTGGTGAGATAAGCTGCACAATATAATTGACCTTTCAGTATATTGTTGCACACACACCATCTATTTAGCAAATGCCCTTGTTATCAACAGCAGCCTTTTAAACTCACCTGAGCTAACAGGTATGTGAGCTGGTTACTCTGCTGCGCTTAAAATTTCTTTTTTGGTTTGCTACAATGCCTTTTCTGAAACGTTGTCTCCCTCTGCTGGAACACTGACTTCTTTCATTTAATGCCTGCAGACTATAAAAGAGAAACCAACCCAAAGAGTTTGGTTGATTAGTCTGTGGCATTCTTTTAAACTGTTGCTTATGGCGGTCTCTGTGAGTTTCTCAGTGACATTCAGCCATCCAGGTATCCCGCCTGCAGTAGACGGAATGTGGCAATGGAACGCTGGCTGCGCGTGTCATAATAGGCTCTGAGCCTTTATATACCTGCGCACAGCAGCAGCCACCTTCAGTCTGCTGCTGGACAGCCAGCAGCAGCAGCAGCAGGAGAGGTAATTAATCAGCAACCCTCCTGCTAAGGGTAGACAGCTGCTCGTTCCACCCCCCCCCCGCCTTAATTGGTTCTCCTCCCTTCCAACGGTGTTGAGGCGGGTGGGAACAGCCGGGGGTTGAGGGTACTGTGCTAAAAGAGGTGGAGTTATGCAGATCTAAAACGCGTGGATTGCAGCAGCAGCAAGCCGAAAAGTGCAGGCATGTGAGGGATCTAGAGGTTGACAGCATGTCTTCTTAACGGGAGTCCAGGTGGCCATCTCCACAAATGGACTTTTCAGAATCCTTGGGTGGCACCGTAGTCGGAAACCAATTCTGGTTATCGCTTCTCGGCCTTTTGGCTAAGATCAAGTGTAGTATCTGTTCTTATCAGTTTAATATCTGATACGTCCCCTATCTGGGGACCATATATTAAATGGATTTTTAGAACAGGGAGATGGAAAAAGAGCTTGCTCTGTCCACTCCACGCATTGACCTGGTATTGCAGTATCTCCAGGACCGGTGCACCCCTTCTTTAATGCAGTTTCTAAAATCAGAAAGAATTGAATTCAATGCTTTTTGTTCATTTTGCTTGTTTGTCGGATTTTGGGATGGACTCTTTGGCTTTGCTTTTCTTCTCCTCATTGGATATTTCATGTTAAAAGTTGCAGAAGCCAGATGACAAGCTCATTTTGGTTCAACTTCAGCAACTGTGCATTGCATTGCCATGTAATGTAATGTAATGCAATGCTATCTATCTAGCTCTCCCTCTATACTTCCTTTTGGATAAATAGACATATTAGGCAAGCATTTTGGAGCTTTCACCTAAATAACTACAGGTGGTGAGATAAGCTGCACAATATAATTGACCTTTCAGTATATTGTTGCACACACACCATCTATTTAGCAAATGCCCTTGTTATCAACAGCAGCCTTTTAAACTCACCTGAGCTAACAGGTATGTGAGCTGGTTACTCTGCTGCGCTTAAAATTTCTTTTTTGGTTTGCTACAATGCCTTTTCTGAAACGTTGTCTCCCTCTGCTGGAACACTGACTTCTTTCATTTAATGCCTGCAGACTATAAAAGAGAAACCAACCCAAAAAGTTTGGTTGATTAGTCTGTGGCATTCTTTTAAACTGTTGCTTATGGCGGTCTCTGTGAGCTTCTCAGTGACATTCAGCCATCCAGGTATCCCGCCTGCAGTAGACGGAATGTGGCAATGGAACGCTGGCTGCGCGTGTCATAATAGGCTCTGAGCCTTTATATACCTGCGCACAGCAGCAGCCACCTTCAGTCTGCTGCTGGACAGCCAGCAGCAGCAGCAGCAGGAGAGGTAATTAATCAGCAACCCTCCTGCTAAGGGTAGACAGCTGCTCGTTCCACCCCCCCCCCCCCGCCTTAATTGGTTCTCCTCCCTTCCAACGGTGTTGAGGCGGGTGGGAACAGCCGGGGGTTGAGGGTACTGTGCTAAAAGAGGTGGAGTTATGCAGATCTAAAACGCGTGGATTGCAGCAGCAGCAAGCCGAAAAGTGCAGGCATGTGAGGGATCTAGAGGTTGACAGCATGTCTTCTTAACGGGAGTCCAGGTGGCCATCTCCACAAATGGACTTTTCAGAATCCTTGGGTGGCACCGTAGTCGGAAACCAATTCTGGTTATCGCTTCTCGGCCTTTTGGCTAAGATCAAGTGTAGTATCTGTTCTTATCAGTTTAATATCTGATACGTCCCCTATCTGGGGACCATATATTAAATGGATTTTTAGAACAGGGAGATGGAAAAAGAGCTTGCTCTGTCCACTCCACGCATTGACCTGGTATTGCAGTATCTCCAGGACCGGTGCACCCCTTCTTTAATGCAGTTTCTAAAATCAGAAAGAATTGAATTCAATGCTTTTTGTTCATTTTGCTTGTTTGTCGGATTTTGGGATGGACTCTTTGGCTTTGCTTTTCTTCTCCTCATTGGATTTTTCATGTTAAAAGTTGCAGAAGCCAGATGACAAGCTCATTTTGGTTCAACTTCAGCAACTGTGCATTGCATTGCCATGTAATGTAATGTAATGCAATGCTATCTATCTAGCTCTCCCTCTATACTTCCTTTTGGATAAACAGACATATTAGGCAAGCATTTTGGAGCTTTCACCTAAATAACTACAGGTGGTGAGATAAGCTGCACAATATAATTGACCTTTCAGTATATTGTTGCACACACACCATCTATTTAGCAAATGCCCTTGTTATCAACAGCAGCCTTTTAAACTCACCTGAGCTAACAGGTATGTGAGCTGGTTACTCTGCTGCGCTTAAAATTTCTTTTTTGGTTTGCTACAATGCCTTTTCTGAAACGTTGTCTCCCTCTGCTGGAACACTGACTTCTTTCATTTAATGCCTGCAGACTATAAAAGAGAAACCAACCTAAAAAGTTTGGTTGATTAGTCTGTGGCATTCTTTTAAACTGTTGCTTATGGCGGTCTCTGTGAGCTTCTCAGTGACATTCAGCCATCCAGGTATCCCGCCTGCAGTAGACGGAATGTGGCAATGGAACGCTGGCTGCGCGTGTCATAATAGGCTCTGAGCCTTTATATACCTGCGCACAGCAGCAGCCACCTTCAGTCTGCTGCTGGACAGCCAGCAGCATCAGCAGCAGGAGAGGTAATTAATCAGCAACCCTCCTGCTAAGGGTAGACAGCTGCTCGTTCCACCCCCCCCCCCCCGCCTTAATTGGTTCTCCTCCCTTCCAACGGTGTTGAGGCGGGTGGGAACAGCCGGGGGTTGAGGGTACTGTGCTAAAAGAGGTGGAGTTATGCAGATCTAAAACGCGTGGATTGCAGCAGCAGCAAGCCGAAAAGTGCAGGCATGTGAGGGATCTAGAGGTTGACAGCATGTCTTCTTAACGGGAGTCCAGGTGGCCATCTCCACAAATGGACTTTTCAGAATCCTTGGGTGGCACCGTAGTCGGAAACCAATTCTGGTTATCGCTTCTCGGCCTTTTGGCTAAGATCAAGTGTAGTATCTGTTCTTATCAGTTTAATATCTGATACGTCCCCTATCTGGGGACCATATATTAAATGGATTTTTAGAACAGGGAGATGGAAAAAGAGCTTGCTCTGTCCACTCCACGCATTGACCTGGTATTGCAGTATCTCCAGGACCGGTGCACCCCTTCTATAATGCAGTTTCTAAAATCAGAAAGAATTGAATTCAATGCTTTTTGTTCATTTTGCTTGTTTGTCGGATTTTGGGATGGACTCTTTGGCTTTGCTTTTCTTCTCCTCATTGGATTTTTCATGTTAAAAGTTGCAGAAGCCAGATGACAAGCTCATTTTGGTTCAACTTCAGCAACTGTGCATTGCATTGCCATGTAATGTAATGTAATGCAATGCTATCTATCTAGCTCTCCCTCTATACTTCCTTTTGGATAAACAGACATATTAGGCAAGCATTTTGGAGCTTTCACCTAAATAACTACAGGTGGTGAGATAAGCTGCACAATATAATTGACCTTTCAGTATATTGTTGCACACACACCATCTATTTAGCAAATGCCCTTGTTATCAACAGCAGCCTTTTAAACTCACCTGAGCTAACAGGTATGTGAGCTGGTTACTCTGCTGCGCTTAAAATTTCTTTTTTGGTTTGCTACAATGCCTTTTCTGAAACGTTGTCTCCCTCTGCTGGAACACTGACTTCTTTCATTTAATGCCTGCAGACTATAAAAGAGAAACCAACCCAAAAAGTTTGGTTGATTAGTCTGTGGCATTCTTTTAAACTGTTGCTTATGGCGGTCTCTGTGAGCTTCTCAGTGACATTCAGCCATCCAGGTATCCCGCCTGCAGTAGACGGAATGTGGCAATGGAACGCTGGCTGCGCGTGTCATAATAGGCTCTGAGCCTTTATATACCTGCGCACAGCAGCAGCCACCTTCAGTCTGCTGCTGGACAGCCAGCAGCAGCAGCAGCAGGAGAGGTAATTAATCAGCAACCCTCCTGCTAAGGGTAGACAGCTGCTCGTTCCACCCCCCCCCCCCCCCGCCTTAATTGGTTCTCCTCCCTTCCAACGGTGTTGAGGCGGGTGGGAACAGCCGGGGGTTGAGGGTACTGTGCTAAAAGAGGTGGAGTTATGCAGATCTAAAACGCGTGGATTGCAGCAGCAGCAAGCCGAAAAGTGCAGGCATGTGAGGGATCTAGAGGTTGACAGCATGTCTTCTTAACGGGAGTCCAGGTGGCCATCTCCACAAATGGACTTTTCAGAATCCTTGGGTGGCACCGTAGTCGGAAACCAATTCTGGTTATCGCTTCTCGGCCTTTTGGCTAAGATCAAGTGTAGTATCTGTTCTTATCAGTTTAATATCTGATACGTCCCCTATCTGGGGACCATATATTAAATGGATTTTTAGAACAGGGAGATGGAAAAAGAGCTTGCTCTGTCCACTCCACGCATTGACCTGGTATTGCAGTATCTCCAGGACCGGTGCACCCCTTCTTTAATGCAGTTTCTAAAATCAGAAAGAATTGAATTCAATGCTTTTTGTTCATTTTGCTTGTTTGTCGGATTTTGGGATGGACTCTTTGGCTTTGCTTTTCTTCTCCTCATTGGATTTTTCATGTTAAAAGTTGCAGAAGCCAGATGACAAGCTCATTTTGGTTCAACTTCAGCAACTGTGCATTGCATTGCCATGTAATGTAATGTAATGCAATGCTATCTATCTAGCTCTCCCTCTATACTTCCTTTTGGATAAACAGACATATTAGGCAAGCATTTTGGAGCTTTCACCTAAATAACTACAGGTGGTGAGATAAGCTGCACAATATAATTGACCTTTCAGTATATTGTTGCACACACACCATCTATTTAGCAAATGCCCTTGTTATCAACAGCAGCCTTTTAAACTCACCTGAGCTAACAGGTATGTGAGCTGGTTACTCTGCTGCGCTTAAAATTTCTTTTTTGGTTTGCTACAATGCCTTTTCTGAAACGTTGTCTCCCTCTGCTGGAACACTGACTTCTTTCATTTAATGCCTGCAGACTATAAAAGAGAAACCAACCTAAAAAGTTTGGTTGATTAGTCTGTGGCATTCTTTTAAACTGTTGCTTATGGCGGTCTCTGTGAGCTTCTCAGTGACATTCAGCCATCCAGGTATCCCGCCTGCAGTAGACGGAATGTGGCAATGGAACGCTGGCTGCGCGTGTCATAATAGGCTCTGAGCCTTTATATACCTGCGCACAGCAGCAGCCACCTTCAGTCTGCTGCTGGACAGCCAGCAGCATCAGCAGCAGGAGAGGTAATTAATCAGCAACCCTCCTGCTAAGGGTAGACAGCTGCTCGTTCCACCCCCCCCCCCCCCGCCTTAATTGGTTCTCCTCCCTTCCAACGGTGTTGAGGCGGGTGGGAACAGCCGGGGGTTGAGGGTACTGTGCTAAAAGAGGTGGAGTTATGCAGATCTAAAACGCGTGGATTGCAGCAGCAGCAAGCCGAAAAGTGCAGGCATGTGAGGGATCTAGAGGTTGACAGCATGTCTTCTTAACGGGAGTCCAGGTGGCCATCTCCACAAATGGACTTTTCAGAATCCTTGGGTGGCACCGTAGTCGGAAACCAATTCTGGTTATCGCTTCTCGGCCTTTTGGCTAAGATCAAGTGTAGTATCTGTTCTTATCAGTTTAATATCTGATACGTCCCCTATCTGGGGACCATATATTAAATGGATTTTTAGAACAGGGAGATGGAAAAAGAGCTTGCTCTGTCCACTCCACGCATTGACCTGGTATTGCAGTATCTCCAGGACCGGTGCACCCCTTCTTTAATGCAGTTTCTAAAATCAGAAAGAATTGAATTCAATGCTTTTTGTTCATTTTGCTTGTTTGTCGGATTTTGGGATGGACTCTTTGGCTTTGCTTTTCTTCTCCTCATTGGATTTTTCATGTTAAAAGTTGCAGAAGCCAGATGACAAGCTCATTTTGGTTCAACTTCAGCAACTGTGCATTGCATTGCCATGTAATGTAATGTAATGCAATGCTATCTATCTAGCTCTCCCTCTATACTTCCTTTTGGATAAACAGACATATTAGGCAAGCATTTTGGAGCTTTCACCTAAATAACTACAGGTGGTGAGATAAGCTGCACAATATAATTGACCTTTCAGTATATTGTTGCACACACACCATCTATTTAGCAAATGCCCTTGTTATCAACAGCAGCCTTTTAAACTCACCTGAGCTAACAGGTATGTGAGCTGGTTACTCTGCTGCGCTTAAAATTTCTTTTTTGGTTTGCTACAATGCCTTTTCT
Source organism: Phyllobates terribilis (assembly GCF_046119375.1). Classification (NCBI taxonomy): domain Eukaryota; kingdom Metazoa; phylum Chordata; class Amphibia; order Anura; family Dendrobatidae; genus Phyllobates; species Phyllobates terribilis. The sequence goes on along the minus strand of NW_027362800.1, from coordinate 6,038,838 downwards.
GAAACGTTGTCTCCCTCTGCTGGAACACTGACTTCTTTCATTTAATGCCTGCAGACTATAAAAGAGAAACCAACCCAAAAAGTTTGGTTGATTAGTCTGTGGCATTCTTTTAAACTGTTGCTTATGGCGGTCTCTGTGAGCTTCTCAGTGACATTCAGCCATCCAGGTATCCCGCCTGCAGTAGACGGAATGTGGCAATGGAACGCTGGCTGCGCGTGTCATAATAGGCTCTGAGCCTTTATATACCTGCGCACAGCAGCAGCCACCTTCAGTCTGCTGCTGGACAGCCAGCAGCAGCAGCAGGAGAGGTAATTAATCAGCAACCCTCCTGCTAAGGGTAGACAGCTGCTCATTCCACCCCCCCCCCGCCTTAATTGGTTCTCCTCCCTTCCAACGGTGTTGAGGCGGGTGGGAACAGCCGGGGGTTGAGGGTACTGTGCTAAAAGAGGTGGAGTTATGCAGATCTAAAACGCGTGGATTGCAGCAGCAGCAAGCCGAAAAGTGCAGGCATGTGAGGGATCTAGAGGTTGACAGCATGTCTTCTTAACGGGAGTCCAGGTGGCCATCTCCACAAATGGACTTTTCAGAATCCTTGGGTGGCACCGTAGTCGGAAACCAATTCTGGTTATCGCTTCTCGGCCTTTTGGCTAAGATCAAGTGTAGTATCTGTTCTTATCAGTTTAATATCTGATACGTCCCCTATCTGGGGACCATATATTAAATGGATTTTTAGAACAGGGAGATGGAAAAAGAGCTTGCTCTGTCCACTCCACGCATTGACCTGGTATTGCAGTATCTCCAGGACCGGTGCACCCCTTCTTTAATGCAGTTTCTAAAATCAGAAAGAATTGAATTCAATGCTTTTTGTTCATTTTGCTTGTTTGTCGGATTTTGGGATGGACTCTTTGGCTTTGCTTTTCTTCTCCTCATTGGATTTTTCATGTTAAAAGTTGCAGAAGCCAGATGACAAGCTCATTTTGGTTCAACTTCAGCAACTGTGCATTGCATTGCCATGTAATGTAATGTAATGCAATGCTATCTATCTAGCTCTCCCTCTATACTTCCTTTTGGATAAACAGACATATTAGGCAAGCATTTTGGAGCTTTCACCTAAATAACTACAGGTGGTGAGATAAGCTGCACAATATAATTGACCTTTCAGTATATTGTTGCACACACACCATCTATTTAGCAAATGCCCTTGTTATCAACAGCAGCCTTTTAAACTCACCTGAGCTAACAGGTATGTGAGCTGGTTACTCTGCTGCGCTTAAAATTTCTTTTTTGGTTTGCTACAATGCCTTTTCTGAAACGTTGTCTCCCTCTGCTGGAACACTGACTTCTTTCATTTAATGCCTGCAGACTATAAAAGAGAAACCAACCCAAAAAGTTTGGTTGATTAGTCTGTGGCATTCTTTTAAACTGTTGCTTATGGCGGTCTCTGTGAGCTTCTCAGTGACATTCAGCCATCCAGGTATCCCGCCTGCAGTAGACGGAATGTGGCAATGGAACGCTGGCTGCGCGTGTCATAATAGGCTCTGAGCCTTTATATACCTGCGCACAGCAGCAGCCACCTTCAGTCTGCTGCTGGACAGCCAGCAGCAGCAGCAGCAGGAGAGGTAATTAATCAGCAACCCTCCTGCTAAGGGTAGACAGCTGCTCGTTCCACCCCCCCCCCCGCCTTAATTGGTTCTCCTCCCTTCCAACGGTGTTGAGGCGGGTGGGAACAGCCGGGGGTTGAGGGTACTGTGCTAAAAGAGGTGGAGTTATGCAGATCTAAAACGCGTGGATTGCAGCAGCAGCAAGCCGAAAAGTGCAGGCATGTGAGGGATCTAGAGGTTGACAGCATGTCTTCTTAACGGGAGTCCAGGTGGCCATCTCCACAAATGGACTTTTCAGAATCCTTGGGTGGCACCGTAGTCGGAAACCAATTCTGGTTATCGCTTCTCGGCCTTTTGGCTAAGATCAAGTGTAGTATCTGTTCTTATCAGTTTAATATCTGATACGTCCCCTATCTGGGGACCATATATTAAATGGATTTTTAGAACAGGGAGATGGAAAAAGAGCTTGCTCTGTCCACTCCACGCATTGACCTGGTATTGCAGTATCTCCAGGACCGGTGCACCCCTTCTTTAATGCAGTTTCTAAAATCAGAAAGAATTGAATTCAATGCTTTTTGTTCATTTTGCTTGTTTGTCGGATTTTGGGATGGACTCTTTGGCTTTGCTTTTCTTCTCCTCATTGGATTTTTCATGTTAAAAGTTGCAGAAGCCAGATGACAAGCTCATTTTGGTTCAACTTCAGCAACTGTGCATTGCATTGCCATGTAATGTAATGTAATGCAATGCTATCTATCTAGCTCTCCCTCTATACTTCCTTTTGGATAAACAGACATATTAGGCAAGTGACGCGCCCCTGGGCCTGTGTCGCGCTGCGAGAGCTTACCCGGAGCCGGATCTGTTGAGGGTTGTAGTCTCGTGGCGGTGACCCGGTCCGTGCCCAGGGAGTCAAACTGGACGGCAGTCTGTTAGCGGTAAATGGTTGATGACTACGCCACCCGTTGAGTGCAGCCAGGGGGCTGCTGCTGCAGGGCAGACCGCTGAGGCCGATGGTGGGATTGTGCAGCGTGATAGTATAACCCCCAACGGGAGGGGTATGGCCTCAGGGCAGCCGACGTGGATGATGGGGGTAGCAGGAACCACTCAGAGACGGTACGGTGTAGTTCAGGGTCTTTACTGGTAACAACAAAAGACCCTCCCGGAGTACTTGCTAGCGGATGGGGCCTGGTCAGTCCTTGAGCAGATGGGATCTCCCCTGGCCAGGCATAGTTGTAGGCCTCCCAAACTGACTGTACTCTTCTGGCTACCTTGCTAGGAGCTGATGTAAGTAGCCCACGTCCCTGAGTGTACCGTGTGGTGCTCACCCGTATGGCCGGTGACTCGGGGCCTTCTAATGGCTTCCGCTCCACGATGGCGGTGCTGGTCCCACGCGTGTGACCGTGTCTTCGGGCTTCTGGGCCAGAGGACCTGAAATCCCCTGCCTGACGGATTCTGCTGCTGGGTAGGAATTAGTCCCCACAGCCTCGGACTCCGGGTCCGGTAAAAAGTCTTCTTAGTCAGGGCGAACTCTGCAGCTGCCAGCCCCTGACTCCTTGTAACTGCTGTTTCTTCCTATGCTGTCTCTACTTCTTCTCTTCTTCTACTCACTCACCCTGCCTCAGCCCCAGGTTTTTATAGGGGAAGTTCTTCCCCTCCCAAGACTGGGCAGGAGGTGTGGCATGCACAGGATCCCTGACCAAAGGACCTCCCACCTGCTCTCAGACATAACATTACGTTACTGTGGCAACCAGACCCCTGGGGTGTCACATTCCCCCCTAGTAAAATTTAGTACTCCGGGACTAAACACATTATAGAAAAACATAACAAGGTAAAAACAACAACACTAAAATACAATAAGATGGTCACGGCGTATCCGCAACCGGGTGCAGTCTTTGAAGAAAAGCAAAGGTGTCCATTTCACCGAAACAGGGAGACGTAACCAGGTAGGGGTCTGTTCTACCCCGAGTCCTTGACAGTCTTTAGTCCATCCTGGGTTACGCTCCAACTATGTACAAGGATTCCCGGTAAATCCACCAAGGATTCCTAAAAACAACTAGAAACACAAAATTACACACAAGCAACTATAGACAGGTAAACATACAAAATAGCTTAAACATTTAGATCCTCCAACGTGCGGGTAACTGGCCTCTAGTGGCCCTAGTGGACCTACGGAGCTGACTGTCTGGCCCTGAACTACAGGGTGTAGGAGCTGTCAAGGGTAAACTGGGCAGCTGTCTACCGGCTCTTTGTCTCACTAGGGGTACGGCAGGCTCACTATAAGCAGAGGGTTGATTCTCCTGTTCTGCTTGTGTGGAGTCTTCTGCCTCCTGGACCGGCTGTTCTTCCAGCTCTACCCGTTGCTCCGTAGGTTCTTGGGATGATGGTTGGAGGAAGGTGAGTACGGGTACCACAACTGCACCATTGACTTGAGTCCAAGACCGAGGGAAGTCCCCGAGCACGGTACTAACCATATCTTCCCTTTCCTCTACGGGTCGATGGTCTTCTTGTTCCTCTTCAGGGTTCCTCAGTTGTTCGGGACACTTCTTCAGGTGGTCCCGGGATACAATGGCTGTGGTTTCCCCTCCGTCTTTACTGATGGTACAGACCTTCGGGTTTTCGTGGCTTGAGGGCAGTACGGTGTACGGGTCCTTCTCCCACTGGTCGTCCAACTTGTGGAGCCGTCTCTTCCTCTTCAAGACCTGCTCTCCGGGTACCAGGGGAACAGCGGGAGCATACTGGTTGTATGTCTTCTCTTGTCTTTCCCTAGCCTGACAGAGACTTTGCTCCACGCTCTCCTGTACTCTCCGGTACTGCTGCTGCCTCTCTGTGTCCCAGTCTGTTTCTGGTGAAGTGTCCTCGGGTGTCAGGACTCCCATTTCCAGGTCAACAGGTAACTTACCAGGTCTTGCCCTCATTAGGTAAGCCGGGGTACAATTGGTGGAACCTACCGGGATGTGGTTGTATAGGTCCACCAGATCGGGCAACTTCTCAGGCCACAGACTGCGTTCTTCCAGGGGCAATGTTTTTAGAAGATCCATTACCACCTGGTTCATTTTTTCACAAAGTCCATTAGTTTGCGGATGGTAGGGTGTCGTCCTTATCTTCCGGCAGCCATACAGATTGCAGAATTCCTGGAAGACCTCCGCTTCAAAGGCAGGTCCCTGGTCCGTCAGCACTTGGTCCGGGTACCCGTGTGGACGGCAGAAGTGCTGCTGGAAGGCTCTAGCTGCTGTTTGAGCCGTTAAGTCCTTGACGGGGACGACAACCAAGAACCGGGAGTAATGATCCACGATGGTTAACGCGTAGACGTAGCCACTTCTGCTTGGGGTCAGTTTTACATGATCCAAGGCTACCAGTTCCAACGGTTGCCGGGTGACGATGGACTGCAGGGGAGTCTTCTGGCTGGCCCGGTCCTTCCTTCTCAGATTGCACGGGCCACAGTCTCTGCACCACTTCTCGATGGTTCCCCTCATGCCTACCCAGTGGAACCGCTCGCGCAGCAGGAACTCCAGCTTTTTCCACCCGAAGTGTCCAGCTCCGTCGTGGTATGCCTCCATCACCATGGCTGCGTCTCTTCGGGGCACCACTACTTGCCAGAGTAGTTCATGCGTCCGGGAGTTGACCATTCTGCGGCACAACTTCCCCTTGTAAAGGAATAGTCGACTCTTCTCCGCCCATAGTTGTTTGGCTTCCTCCGGAGCGTCTGGTTCAAGGCGAGCCTCCGGCCGAGTCAGCATCTCCTTCACCAGTCGGACGGCAGGGTCGCTGTCTTGCGTTTCCGCCCAGTTGTAGTGGGGTAAGGGGTTCAACGTAGCAGCCTGCTTACCCCTTACCCGGTGGGAATACTGGATAGTCCCATGACGGTGGAACGCAGGGAGTTCAACTTCTTCCAGTCCCTCCGGATCTTCTCCTCCGTCCGGCAGGTTGGGCATCCTGGACAGGGCGTCCGCGTTGGTATTGGAGCGTCCTGCCCGGTATTTAATTGTGAACTCGTAGTTGGACAGACGGGCCATCCACCTCTGCTCCAGGGCACCGAGTCTTGCCGTGTCCAGGTGTGTCAGCGGGTTGTTATCCGTGTACACGGTGAACCGGGAAGAAGCGAGGTAATGCTTAAAGCGCTCAGTGATTGCCCATACTACGGCCAGGAACTCTAACTTAAATGAGCTGTAATTCTCGGGGTTCCTTTCGGTGGGTCGCAGTTTTCGGCTGGCGTAGGCGATTACTCGTTCCTTCCCCTGCTGGATCTGGGACAGTACGGCTCCTAGCCCGATGTTACTGGCGTCGGTGTAGAGGATAAAGGGCTGGCTATAATCCGGGTACGCCAGGATTTCGTCCCCCGTGAGGGCCATCTTCAGCTGGCGGAAGGACTCTTCTTCCAGCTCTTCCCATTTGAAGGGCGGCTTCTGGTTCTTGGCCTTCCGGGACTGGCCTATCAGGAGGTCCTGCATAGGTGCTGCCTTTTTGGTGAAACCGGGAATAAACCTTCGGTAGTAGCCTACCAACCCGAGGAACTGCCGCACTTCTTTTACGCTGGAGGGGCTTGGCCATTCCTTAATTGCGGTGATTTTATCAGGGTCGGGAGCCACTCCGTCAGCGCTCACCACGTGTCCCAGGTACTGCACCTTTGGTTTCAGGAGGTGACACTTGGAGGGTTTCACCTTTAGGCCGTAACTCGCCAGAGCCTCGAACACTTCCGCCAGGTGTTTCAGGTGGTCCTCATACGTCTTGGAATATACGATGACATCGTCCAGGTACAACAGGACCGTCTCGAAGTTTCTGTGGCCCAGACAACACTCCATTAGGCGTTGGAAGGTTCCTGGTGCGTTGCAGAGTCCGAACGGCATGCAGGTGAACTCGCTAAGTCCCATCGGGGTGGTGAATGCGGTCTTCTCCCGGTCCGCCTCTGCTACAGGAACCTGCCAGTACCCGCTAGTGAGATCCAAGGTAGAGAAGAAGTTAGCAGATCTTAAAGCAGCCAATGACTCCTCTATCCTTGGTAAGGGGTACGCATCCTTGTGTGTGATACGGTTGATTTTCCGGTAATCTACACACATCCTCATGGTGTTGTCTTTCTTTTTGACTAAAACTAATGGGGCTGCCCAGGGGCTACAACTATCCCGGATTACCCCAGCCTCCTTCATGTCTCTAAGCATCCCCTTGGCGTGTTGGTAATGTGCAGGGGGTACGGGTCGATACCTCTATTTTATGGGAGGATGATCTCCCGTGGGGATGCGGTGTTCTACCCCCTTGACTCGCCCGAAGTCTAACGGGTGTTTACTAAACACTCTCTCATACTCTTGAACCACCCGATAGACTCCTTGTTTCTGATGTGAGGGAGTGGAGTCAGTACCTAGATGTAGTTGCTGACACCAGTCCTCCATGTCTTTCTTAGAGCCGTTACCTTCCTCCGGGTGAGATGGAGGCAAGGGTTCCACAGATTGTATAGAATTTTGATTAGTGATATATAATTTGGCTAACGTGGCATACCGGGGCAGGTATACTTCCCTCTCCCCGATATTTATTATGCGAACGGGCACCCTCCCATGGCGTACATTGACCACCCCCCGTGCTGTCAAAATGGTGGGCCTACTGTCTGAGTAAACTGGTTCTACCATTGCCTGGTAATCTCTACCTCTCAGACCAATAGCTGCCCGGCACCAAATCATCATTTCACTTTTTGGGGGCATGGCAATAGGAAAAGGGTCACACATTCTTACGCTACCAATCTCACCGCCGGAGAGTTCTACTTGTTGCCGTTGCATCAGTGCCCGGATCTCTTTCTGGAGCACCCGCTGCTCGCCGGAGCTGGCGTTCTTGGCAACCTGCTGTAAAAGGAAAATCACCTCTGCAAGACAATTTTCAATTACGTTAGTTCCTAGAGTTATTTTTGGGTGACTCTCATGTTTATCAATATCTACAATGATCAGTCCCTGTGCGGCCAGTTCGACTCTACCGATTTTGAGGGTCACCTCTTTAAATCCGATCTGTGGCACGGGCTGGCCATTGCTGGCGATGATACTCAAGTCGTCGTCAGGGTAGCGGGTAATATCCGAGTCATTCCAGTACTGCTTGAAGAGCACGTACGGGATGGTGGTGACCTGTGACCCGGTATCCAGTAGGGCACTCATGGGAATGCCATCCAGTACCACAGGCAAGACTGGACGTCCTCCCACATATCTGTCGCGCCAGTTCGATGGGCCTGGTGATCTTTTTCCTGGGGGTTGGCCCTCTACCCCAGGTTGTGCCCGTTTAAAGAACAGTACCTTGCCATATGTCCGGGTTGATTGCAGCGGCAGCAGATGGGTCGTCCGTCCTCACTGTATCGGTCACTGGGTCTTCCTCTGGCCGGTGGGGTCCTCCTTGGTCGACGCCACGGGATGTCCTCCGGTCCGGATGCCAGCTGGATCTTCCCTGGGGTGGAAACCTGTAAAGACTGCACAGTTCGGGTTAGCGCAGCAACGCTCTTAACTAGCTCTTGGACCTGATGGTGTAGGTCTGGAGCCGGGTCATTGTCCAAAGCCTGCGCATCAGCTCCCACAGGCCCTGCCGACAAGGGCGCCGCCTCCTGGTGGTAAGTGATAGCTGGGCGCCTGTGGGTCACAACGCCACCCGGTGCTGGTTCTCGGAGCACCCGGATAGCTCTATCCTTGAACTGTGCAAAGTCCAGATGGGGATCCTGTAAGGCCATTGCCCGCAACTGGGTTCGGTGGGCATTGCAATATAAACCCTCTATAAATTGTTCAGTCAACAGCCTGTCCTCGTTTCCCACCCCATCAGGGTCGGTCTGCTTTATGGCCCTCAGGGCCTCTTGTAGGTTTAGTGCATAGTCCCTTATACTCTCATGCGCTCGCTGCTTGCACCCGTAGAATCTAAGCTTAATCTCAGCTGATGTGCGGGTATCAAAGGTGTCCTTCAGCCGGGTTAGTATCCCTGCGACAGTCTTCCTCCCAGGTGGCCAGGATTTTACTTCCCTTTTGGCTGCCCCGGTTAGTTGGGCCACCAGGATGCTCACTTTTTGCTCTTCTGTGAGGGGGGAAACCTGGAAGAGGCTATCCAGCTTTTCTTTAAAGTCATGCAGGGTATGTGACTCCCCTGAGTACTGGGGTAGCCAAGCTGCTCCCGGGATATAGGGCATGGTGAAGGGCATAACTGCAGCAGCGGTAGCGCTGGCGGGGGTTGAGGCAGTGAAGCTCTCCTCCGTATCCGACATCTTCCTCCCCCCTAGTGGACCGTGGCCTACCTTGCGATGATCCTCTTCCGTAGGCCGCGGCTCCGCAGTGGATCGTCAGGGTTGAGGACCTTCCGTCGCGCTCCTGTGACGTCGGCGTCTGCTGGGCTCCTTCCAGGACCTTACGCAACGTCCGGACGTGAGGCGGGGCTTCAGTTCTCGCGCGCTTTCGGAGTCCACGCCCCTCTTCTTCCCGCGCGGCGTCCTCAAGATGGCGTCCAACGGCGGGAAAACTCCACGGATGGCGGGAAGAAGGCCGAAGATGGCGCCGGATGGCGGGAAACTTCACCGATGGCGGGAAGAAGGCTGAAGATGGCGCCGGATGGCGGGAATCTTCACCACTGGTAAGTTTGAAAAGTCTCTTTTTCAGGCACGCAGTACCCGGTGGTTGCGGGCACGAAATCCTGCCGACTACGCCAAAATTGACGCGCCCCTGGGCCTGTGTCGCGCTGCGAGAGCTTACCCGGAGCCGGATCTGTTGAGGGTTGTAGTCTCGTGGCGGTGACCCGGTCCGTGCCCAGGGAGTCAAACTGGACGGCAGTCTGTTAGCGGTAAATGGTTGATGACTACGCCACCCGTTGAGTGCAGCCAGGGGGCTGCTGCTGCAGGGCAGACCGCTGAGGCCGATGGTGGGATTGTGCAGCGTGATAGTATAACCCCCAACGGGAGGGGTATGGCCTCAGGGCAGCCGACGTGGATGATGGGGGTAGCAAGAACCACTCAGAGACGGTACGGTGTAGTTCAGGGTCTTTACTGGTAACAACAAAAGACCCTCCCGGAGTACTTGCTAGCGGATGGGGCCTGGTCAGTCCTTGAGCAGATGGGATCTCCCCTGGCCAGGCGTAGTTGTAGGCCTCCCAAACTGACTGTACTCTTCTGGCTACCTTGCTAGGAGCTGATGTAAGTAGCCCACGTCCCTGAGTGTACCGTGTGGTGCTCACCCGTACGGCCGGTGACTCGGGGCCTTCTAATGGCTTCCGCTCCACGATGGCGGTGCTGGTCCCACGCGTGTGACCGTGCCTTCGGGCTTCTGGGCCAGAGGACCTGAAATCCCCTGCCTGACGGATTCTGCTGCTGGGTAGGAATTAGTCCCCACAGCCTCGGACTCCGGGTCCGGTAAAAAGTCTTCTTAGTCAGGGCGAACTCTGCAGCTGCCAGCCCCTGACTCCTTGTAACTGCTGTTTCTTCCTATGCTGTCTCTACTTCTTCTCTTCTTCTACTCACTCACCCTGCCTCAGCCCCAGGTTTTTATAGGGGAAGTTCTTCCCCTCCCAAGACTGGGCAGGAGGTGTGGCATGCACAGGATCCCTGACCAAAGGACCTCCCACCTGCTCTCAGACATAACATTACGTTACTGTGGCAACCAGACCCCTGGGGTGTCACACAAGCATTTTGGAGCTTTCACCTAAATAACTACAGGTGGTGAGATAAGCTGCACAATATAATTGACCTTTCAGTATATTGTTGCACACACACCATCTATTTAGCAAATGCCCTTGTTATCAACAGCAGCCTTTTAAACTCACCTGAGCTAACAGGTATGTGAGCTGGTTACTCTGCTGCGCTTAAAATTTCTTTTTTGGTTTGCTACAATGCCTTTTCTGAAACGTTGTCTCCCTCTGCTGGAACACTGACTTCTTTCATTTAATGCCTGCAGACTATAAAAGAGAAACCAACCCAAAAAGTTTGGTTGATTAGTCTGTGGCATTCTTTTAAACTGTTGCTTATGGCGGTCTCAGTGAGCTTCTCAGTGACATTCAGCCATCCAGGTATCCCGCCTGCAGTAGACGGAATGTGGCAATGGAACGCTGGCTGCGCGTGTCATAATAGGCTCTGAGCCTTTATATACCTGCGCACAGCAGCAGCCACCTTCAGTCTGCTGCTGGACAGCCAGCAGCAGCAGCAGCAGCAGGAGAGGTAATTAATCAGCAACCCTCCTGCTAAGGGTAGACAGCTGCTCGTTCCACCCCCCCCCCCCGCCTTAATTGGTTCTCCTCCCTTCCAACGGTGTTGAGGCGGGTGGGAACAGCCGGGGGTTGAGGGTACTGTGCTAAAAGAGGTGGAGTTATGCAGATCTAAAACGCGTGGATTGCAGCAGCAGCAAGCCGAAAAGTGCAGGCATGTGAGGGATCTAGAGGTTGACAGCATGTCTTCTTAACGGGAGTCCAGGTGGCCATCTCCACAAATGGACTTTTCAGAATCCTTGGGTGGCACCGTAGTCGGAAACCAATTCTGGTTATCGCTTCTCGGCCTTTTGGCTAAGATCAAGTGTAGTATCTGTTCTTATCAGTTTAATATCTGATACGTCCCCTATCTGGGGACCATATATTAAATGGATTTTTAGAACAGGGAGATGGAAAAAGAGCTTGCTCTGTCCACTCCACGCATTGACCTGGTATTGCAGTATCTCCAGGACCGGTGCACCCCTTCTTTAATGCAGTTTCTAAAATCAGAAAGAATTGAATTCAATGCTTTTTGTTCATTTTGCTTGTTTGTCGGATTTTGGGATGGACTCTTTGGCTTTGCTTTTCTTCTCCTCATTGGATTTTTCATGTTAAAAGTTGCAGAAGCCAGATGACAAGCTCATTTTGGTTCAACTTCAGCAACTGTGCATTGCATTGCCATGTAATGTAATGTAATGCAATGCTATCTATCTAGCTCTCCCTCTATACTTCCTTTTGGATAAACAGACATATTAGGCAAGCATTTTGGAGCTTTCACCTAAATAACTACAGGTGGTGAGATAAGCTGCACAATATAATTGACCTTTCAGTATATTGTTGCACACACACCATCTATTTAGCAAATGCCCTTGTTATCAACAGCAGCCTTTTAAACTCACCTGAGCTAACAGGTATGTGAGCTGGTTACTCTGCTGCGCTTAAAATTTCTTTTTTGGTTTGCTACAATGCCTTTTCTGAAACGTTGTCTCCCTCTGCTGGAACACTGACTTCTTTCATTTAATGCCTGCAGACTATAAAAGAGAAACCAACCCAAAAAGTTTGGTTGATTAGTCTGTGGCATTCTTTTAAACTGTTGCTTATGGCGGTCTCTGTGAGCTTCTCAGTGACATTCAGCCATCCAGGTATCCCGCCTGCAGTAGACGGAATGTGGCAATGGAACGCTGGCTGCGCGTGTCATAATAGGCTCTGAGCCTTTATATACCTGCGCACAGCAGCAGCCACCTTCAGTCTGCTGCTGGACAGCCAGCAGCAGCAGCAGCAGGAGAGGTAATTAATCAGCAACCCTCCTGCTAAGGGTAGACAGCTGCTCGTTCCACCCCCCCCCCCGCCTTAATTGGTTCTCCTCCCTTCCAACGGTGTTGAGGCGGGTGGGAACAGCCGGGGGTTGAGGGTACTGTGCTATAAGAGGTGGAGTTATGCAGATCTAAAACGCGTGGATTGCAGCAGCAGCAAGCCGAAAAGTGCAGGCATGTGAGGGATCTAGAGGTTGACAGCATGTCTTCTTAACGGGAGTCCAGGTGGCCATCTCCACAAATGGACTTTTCAGAATCCTTGGGTGGCACCGTAGTCGGAAACCAATTCTGGTTATCGCTTCTCGGCCTTTTGGCTAAGATCAAGTGTAGTATCTTTTGAAAAGGCAGTTTTGTCCTTGGGCTGCCCTAGTAAATTGATGCATATTACACACTGGTTTGGTGCACTTGTTAGTACGCCAGGTGGCTCATAGAGTTATCTGATGGAAAACATGGCCCTCCAGGATCGAAGTCACTAGGCTGGGTAAGTGTGAGGGCTTTGGAGCAATGTGCCCCAGGAGTAGGCGCCCTGGTGGGAGTCCAAGCTTACTGGGACTGGGAACCCCAGAAAGACTTGGCTTCGTAGCACGCCGCACCTTTGCCAATCATACTTTCTGAGCAACCCCCCCTATTCCTGGCCTCCGGGCTAGGAAGGGGAATTTTTATAAACCCGGTCGGAGGTCCGGTCAGCTTTGGGCTGAGAAACCAACACAGGCTCCAGCTCCACTAGGGTGGCAGCCTAGATGGAAGCTGGGAGCACGAAAACGGCTCTTCTCCGGCTTCGGCTAGGGAGAGCATCGGAGATCCCTGACCCTCGCTGTGGCCTTCTGGCTCGGAGGGATGGGGATGGTTTATTGGGGACCCTCTCCTCCGGGAAGGGTACACATGAATCCTCGCCTCGTGCGCTGTTTTGGTGTAACTTCGGTCACATTCTTCAGTGCCTTGGATGCAGCTTCAATCAAAAAATCTGTTCTTATCAGTTTAATATCTGATACATCCCCTATCTGGGGACCATATATTAAATGGATTTTTAGAACAGGGAGATGGAAAAAGAGCTTGCTCTGTCCACTCCACGCATTGACCTGGTATTGCAGTATCTCCAGGACCGGTGCACCCCTTCTTTAATGCAGTTTCTAAAATCAGAAAGAATTGAATTCAATGCTTTTTGTTCATTTTGCTTGTTTGTCGGATTTTGGGATGGACTCTTTGGCTTTGCTTTTCTTCTCCTCATTGGATTTTTCATGTTAAAAGTTGCAGAAGCCAGATGACAAGCTCATTTTGGTTCAACTTCAGCAACTGTGCATTGCATTGCCATGTAATGTAATGTAATGCAATGCTATCTATCTAGCTCTCCCTCTATACTTCCTTTTGGATAAACAGACATATTAGGCAAGCATTTTGGAGCTTTCACCTAAATAACTACAGGTGGTGAGATAAGCTGCACAATATAATTGACCTTTCAGTATATTGTTGCACACACTCCATCTATTTAGCAAATGCCCTTGTTATCAACAGCAGCCTTTTAAACTCACCTGAGCTAACAGGTATGTGAGCTGGTTACTCTGCTGCGCTTAAAATTTCTTTTTTGGTTTGCTACAATGCCTTTTCTGAAACGTTGTCTCCCTCTGCTGGAACACTGACTTCTTTCATTTAATGCCTGCAGACTATAAAAGAGAAACCAACCCAAAAAGTTTGGTTGATTAGTCTGTGGCATTCTTTTAAACTGTTGCTTATGGCGGTCTCTGTGAGCTTCTCAGTGACATTCAGCCATCCAGGTATCCCGCCTGCAGTAGACGGAATGTGGCAATGGAACGCTGGCTGCGCGTGTCATAATAGGCTCTGAGCCTTTATATACCTGCGCACAGCAGCAGCCACCTTCAGTCTGCTGCTGGACAGCCAGCAGCAGCAGCAGCAGGAGGGGTAATTAATCAGCAACCCTCCTGCTAAGGGTAGACAGCTGCTCGTTCCACCCCCCCCCGCCTTAATTGGTTCTCCTCCCTTCCAACGGTGTTGAGGCGGGTGGGAACAGCCGGGGGTTGAGGGTACTGTGCTAAAAGAGGTGGAGTTATGCAGATCTAAAACGCGTGGATTGCAGCAGCAGCAAGTCGAAAAGTGCAGGCATGTGAGGGATCTAGAGGTTGACAGCATGTCTTCTTAACGGGAGTCCAGGTGGCCATCTCCACAAATGGACTTTTCAGAATCCTTGGGTGGCACCGTAGTCGGAAACCAATTCTGGTTATCGCTTCTCGGCCTTTTGGCTAAGATCAAGTGTAGTATCTGTTCTTATCAGTTTAATATCTGATACGTCCCCTATCTGGGGACCATATATTAAATGGATTTTTAGAACAGGGAGATGGAAAAAGAGCTTGCTCTGTCCACTCCACGCATTGACCTGGTATTGCAGTATCTCCAGGACCGGTGCACCCCTTCTTTAATGCAGTTTCTAAAATCAGAAAGAATTGAATTCAATGCTTTTTGTTCATTTTGCTTGTTTGTCGGATTTTGCGATGGACTCTTTGGCTTTGCTTTTCTTCTCCTCATTGGATTTTTCATGTTAAAAGTTGCAGAAGCCAGATGACAAGCTCATTTTGGTTCAACTTCAGCAACTGTGCATTGCATTGCCATGTAATGTAATGTAATGCAATGCTATCTATCTAGCTCTCCCTCTATACTTCCTTTTGGATAAACAGACATATTAGGCAAGCATTTTGGAGCTTTCACCTAAATAACTACAGGTGGTGAGATAAGCTGCACAATATAATTGACCTTTCAGTATATTGTTGCACACACACCATCTATTTAGCAAATGCCCTTGTTATCAACAGCAGCCTTTTAAACTCACCTGAGCTAACAGGTATGTGAGCTGGTTACTCTGCTGCGCTTAAAATTTCTTTTTTGGTTTGCTACAATGCCTTTTCTGAAACGTTGTCTCCCTCTGCTGGAACACTGACTTCTTTCATTTAATGCCTGCAGACTATAAAAGAGAAACCAACCCAAAAAGTTTGGTTGATTAGTCTGTGGCATTCTTTTAAACTGTTGCTTATGGCGGTCTCTGTGAGCTTCTCAGTGACATTCAGCCATCCAGGTATCCCGCCTGCAGTAGACGGAATGTGGCAATGGAACGCTGGCTGCGCGTGTCATAATAGGCTCTGAGCCTTTATATACCTGCGCACAGCAGCAGCCACCTTCAGTCTGCTGCTGGACAGCCAGCAGCAGCAGCAGCAGGAGAGGTAATTAATCAGCAACCCTCCTGCTAAGGGTAGACAGCTGCTCGTTCCACCCCCCCCCCCGCCTTAATTGGTTCTCCTCCCTTCCAACGGTGTTGAGGCGGGTGGGAACAGCCGGGGGTTGAGGGTACTGTGCTAAAAGAGGTGGAGTTATGCAGATCTAAAACGCGTGGATTGCAGCAGCAGCAAGCCGAAAAGTGCAGGCATGTGAGGGATCTAGAGGTTGACAGCATGTCTTCTTAACGGGAGTCCAGGTGGCCATCTCCACAAATGGACTTTTCAGAATCCTTGGGTGGCACCGTAGTCGGAAACCAATTCTGGTTATCGCTTCTCGGCCTTTTGGCTAAGATCAAGTGTAGTATCTGTTCTTATCAGTTTAATATCTGATACGTCCCCTATCTGGGGACCATATATTAAATGGATTTTTAGAACAGGGAGATGGAAAAAGAGCTTGCTCTGTCCACTCCACGCATTGACCTGGTATTGCAGTATCTCCAGGACCGGTGCACCCCTTCTTTAATGCAGTTTCTAAAATCAGAAAGAATTGAATTCAATGCTTTTTGTTCATTTTGCTTGTTTGTCGGATTTTGGGATGGACTCTTTGGCTTTGCTTTTCTTCTCCTCATTGGATTTTTCATGTTAAAAGTTGCAGAAGCCAGATGACAAGCTCATTTTGGTTCAACTTCAGCAACTGTGCATTGCATTGCCATGTAATGTAATGTAATGCAATGCTATCTATCTAGCTCTCCCTCTATACTTCCTTTTGGATAAACAGACATATTAGGCAAGCATTTTGGAGCTTTCACCTAAATAACTACAGGTGGTGAGATAAGCTGCACAATATAATTGACCTTTCAGTATATTGTTGCACACACACCATCTATTTAGCAAATGCCCTTGTTATCAACAGCAGCCTTTTAAACTCACCTGAGCTAACAGGTATGTGAGCTGGTTACTCTGCTGCGCTTAAAATTTCTTTTTTGGTTTGCTACAATGCCTTTTCTGAAACGTTGTCTCCCTCTGCTGGAACACTGACTTCTTTCATTTAATGCCTGCAGACTATAAAAGAGAAACCAACCCAAAAAGTTTGGTTGATTAGTCTGTGGCATTCTTTTAAACTGTTGCTTATGGCGGTCTCTGTGAGCTTCTCAGTGACATTCAGCCATCCAGGTATCCCGCCTGCAGTAGACGGAATGTGGCAATGGAACGCTGGCTGCGCGTGTCATAATAGGCTCTGAGCCTTTATATACCTGCGCACAGCAGCAGCCACCTTCAGTCTGCTGCTGGACAGCCAGCAGCAGCAGCAGCAGCAGGAGAGGTAATTAATCAGCAACCCTCCTGCTAAGGGTAGACAGCTGCTCGTTCCACCCCCCCCCCCCCGCCTTAATTGGTTCTCCTCCCTTCCAACGGTGTTGAGGCGGGTGGGAACAGCCGGGGGTTGAGGGTACTGTGCTAAAAGAGGTGGAGTTATGCAGATCTAAAACGCGTGGATTGCAGCAGCAGCAAGCCGAAAAGTGCAGGCATGTGAGGGATCTAGAGGTTGACAGCATGTCTTCTTAACGGGAGTCCAGGTGGCCATCTCCACAAATGGACTTTTCAGAATCCTTGGGTGGCACCGTAGTCGGAAACCAATTCTGGTTATCGCTTCTCGGCCTTTTGGCTAAGATCAAGTGTAGTATCTGTTCTTATCAGTTTAATATCTGATACGTCCCCTATCTGGGGACCATATATTAAATGGATTTTTAGAACAGGGAGATGGAAAAAGAGCTTGCTCTGTCCACTCCACGCATTGACCTGGTATTGCAGTATCTCCAGGACCGGTGCACCCCTTCTTTAATGTAGTTTCTAAAATCAGAAAGAATTGAATTCAATGCTTTTTGTTCATTTTGCTTGTTTGTCGGATTTTGGGATGGACTCTTTGGCTTTGCTTTTCTTCTCCTCATTGGATTTTTCATGTTAAAAGTTGCAGAAGCCAGATGACAAGCTCATTTTGGTTCAACTTCAGCAACTGTGCATTGCATTGCCATGTAATGTAATGTAATGCAATGCTATCTATCTAGCTCTCCCTCTATACTTCCTTTTGGATAAACAGACATATTAGGCAAGCATTTTGGAGCTTTCACCTAAATAACTACAGGTGGTGAGATAAGCTGCACAATATAATTGACCTTTCAGTATATTGTTGCACACACACCATCTATTTAGCAAATGCCCTTGTTATCAACAGCAGCCTTTTAAACTCACCTGAGCTAACAGGTATGTGAGCTGGTTACTCTGCTGCGCTTAAAATTTCTTTTTTGGTTTGCTACAATGCCTTTTCTGAAACGTTGTCTCCCTCTGCTGGAACACTGACTTCTTTCATTTAATGCCTGCAGACTATAAAAGAGAAACCAACCCAAAAAGTTTGGTTGATTAGTCTGTGGCATTCTTTTAAACTGTTGCTTATGGCGGTCTCTGTGAGCTTCTCAGTGACATTCAGCCATCCAGGTATCCCGCCTGCAGTAGACGGAATGTGGCAATGGAACGCTGGCTGCGCGTGTCATAATAGGCTCTGAGCCTTTATATACCTGCGCACAGCAGCAGCCACCTTCAGTCTGCTGCTGGACAGCCAGCAGCAGCAGCAGCAGGAGAGGTAATTAATCAGCAACCCTCCTGCTAAGGGTAGACAGCTGCTCGTTCCACCCCCCCCCCCGCCTTAATTGGTTCTCCTCCCTTCCAACGGTGTTGAGGCGGGTGGGAACAGCCGGGGGTTGAGGGTACTGTGCTAAAAGAGGTGGAGTTATGCAGATCTAAAACGCGTGGATTGCAGCAGCAGCAAGCCGAAAAGTGCAGGCATGTGAGGGATCTAGAGGTTGACAGCATGTCTTCTTAACGGGAGTCCAGGTGGCCATCTCCACAAATGGACTTTTCAGAATCCTTGGGTGGCACCGTAGTCGGAAACCAATTCTGGTTATCGCTTCTCGGCCTTTTGGCTAAGATCAAGTGTAGTATCTGTTCTTATCAGTTTAATATCTGATACGTCCCCTATCTGGGGACCATATATTAAATGGATTTTTAGAACAGGGAGATGGAAAAAGAGCTTGCTCTGTCCACTCCACGCATTGACCTGGTATTGCAGTATCTCCAGGACCGGTGCACCCCTTCTTTAATGCAGTTTCTAAAATCAGAAAGAATTGAATTCAATGCTTTTTGTTCATTTTGCTTGTTTGTCGGATTTTGGGATGGACTCTTTGGCTTTGCTTTTCTTCTCCTCATTGGATTTTTCATGTTAAAAGTTGCAGAAGGCAGATGACAAGCTCATTTTGGTTCAACTTCAGCAACTGTGCATTGCATTGCCATGTAATGTAATGTAATGCAATGCTATCTATCTAGCTCTCCCTCTATACTTCCTTTTGGATAAACAGACATATTAGGCAAGCATTTTGGAGCTTTCACCTAAATAACTACAGGTGGTGAGATAAGCTGCACAATATAATTGACCTTTCAGTATATTGTTGCACACACACCATCTATTTAGCAAATGCCCTTGTTATCAACAGCAGCCTTTTAAACTCACCTGAGCTAACAGGTATGTGAGCTGGTTACTCTGCTGCGCTTAAAATTTCTTTTTTGGTTTGCTACAATGCCTTTTCTGAAACGTTGTCTCCCTCTGCTGGAACACTGACTTCTTTCATTTAATGCCTGCAGACTATAAAAGAGAAACCAACCCAAAAAGTTTGGTTGATTAGTCTGTGGCATTCTTTTAAACTGTTGCTTATGGCGGTCTCTGTGAGCTTCTCAGTGACATTCAGCCATCCAGGTATCCCGCCTGCAGTAGACGGAATGTGGCAATGGAACGCTGGCTGCGCGTGTCATAATAGGCTCTGAGCCTTTATATACCTGCGCACAGCAGCAGCCACCTTCAGTCTGCTGCTGGACAGCCAGCAGCAGCAGCAGCAGGAGAGGTAATTAATCAGCAACCCTCCTGCTAAGGGTAGACAGCTGCTCGTTCCATCCCCCCCCCCCCGCCTTAATTGGTTCTCCTCCCTTCCAACGGTGTTGAGGCGGGTGGGAACAGCCGGGGGTTGAGGGTACTGTGCTAAAAGAGGTGGAGTTATGCAGATCTAAAACGCGTGGATTGCAGCAGCAGCAAGCCGAAAAGTGCAGGCATGTGAGGGATCTAGAGGTTGACAGCATGTCTTCTTAACGGGAGTCCAGGTGGCCATCTCCACAAATGGACTTTTCAGAATCCTTGGGTGGCACCGTAGTCGGAATCCAATTCTGGTTATCGCTTCTCGGCCTTTTGGCTAAGATCAAGTGTAGTATCTGTTCTTATCAGTTTAATATCTGATACGTCCCCTATCTGGGGACCATATATTAAATGGATTTTTAGAACAGGGAGATGGAAAAAGAGCTTGCTCTGTCCACTCCACGCATTGACCTGGTATTGCAGTATCTCCAGGACCGGTGCACCCCTTCTTTAATGCAGTTTCTAAAATCAGAAAGAATTGAATTCAATGCTTTTTGTTCATTTTGCTTGTTTGTCGGATTTTGGGATGGACTCTTTGGCTTTGCTTTTCTTCTCCTCATTGGATTTTTCATGTTAAAAGTTGCAGAAGCCAGATGACAAGCTCATTTTGGTTCAACTTCAGCAACTGTGCATTGCATTGCCATGTAATGTAATGTAATGCAATGCTATCTATCTAGCTCTCCCTCTATACTTCCTTTTGGATAAACAGACATATTAGGCAAGCATTTTGGAGCTTTCACCTAAATAACTACAGGTGGTGAGATAAGCTGCACAATATAATTGACCTTTCAGTATATTGTTGCACACACACCATCTATTTAGCAAATGCCCTTGTTATCAACAGCAGCCTTTTAAACTCACCTGAGCTAACAGGTATGTGAGCTGGTTACTCTGCTGCGCTTAAAATTTCTTTTTTGGTTTGCTACAATGCCTTTTCTGAAACGTTGTCTCCCTCTGCTGGAACACTGACTTCTTTCATTTAATGCCTGCAGACTATAAAATAGAAACCAACCCAAAAAGTTTGGTTGATTAGTCTGTGGCATTCTTTTAAACTGTTGCTTATGGCGGTCTCTGTGAGCTTCTCAGTGACATTCAGCCATCCAGGTATCCCGCCTGCAGTAGACGGAATGTGGCAATGGAACGCTGGCTGCGCGTGTCATAATAGGCTCTGAGCCTTTATATACCTGCGCACAGCAGCAGCCACCTTCAGTCTGCTGCTGGACAGCCAGCAGCAGCAGCAGCAGGAGAGGTAATTAATCAGCAACCCTCCTGCTAAGGGTAGACAGCTGCTCGTTCCACCCCCCCCCCGCCTTAATTGGTTCTCCTCCCTTCCAACGGTGTTGAGGCGGGTGGGAACAGCCGGGGGTTGAGGGTACTGTGCTAAAAGAGGTGGAGTTATGCAGATCTAAAACGCGTGGATTGCAGCAGCAGCAAGCCGAAAAGTGCAGGCATGTGAGGGATCTAGAGGTTGACAGCATGTCTTCTTAACGGGAGTCCAGGTGGCCATCTCCACAAATGGACTTTTCAGAATCCTTGGGTGGCACCGTAGTCGGAAACCAATTCTGGTTATCGCTTCTCGGCCTTTTGGCTAAGATCAAGTGTAGTATCTGTTCTTATCAGTTTAATATCTGATACGTCCCCTATCTGGGGACCATATATTAAATGGATTTTTAGAACAGGGAGATGGAAAAAGAGCTTGCTCTGTCCACTCCACGCATTGACCTGGTATTGCAGTATCTCCAGGACCGGTGCACCCCTTCTTTAATGCAGTTTCTAAAATCAGAAAGAATTGAATTCAATGCTTTTTGTTCATTTTGCTTGTTTGTCGGATTTTGGGATGGACTCTTTGGCTTTGCTTTTCTTCTCCTCATTGGATTTTTCATGTTAAAAGTTGCAGAAGCCAGATGACAAGCTCATTTTGGTTCAACTTCAGCAACTGTGCATTGCATTGCCATGTAATGTAATGTAATGCAATGCTATCTATCTAGCTCTCCCTCTATACTTCCTTTTGGATAAACAGACATATTAGGCAAGCATTTTGGAGCTTTCACCTAAATAACTACAGGTGGTGAGATAAGCTGCACAATATAATTGACCTTTCAGTATATTGTTGCACACACACCATCTATTTAGCAAATGCCCTTGTTATCAACAGCAGCCTTTTAAACTCACCTGAGCTAACAGGTATGTGAGCTGGTTACTCTGCTGCGCTTAAAATTTCTTTTTTGGTTTGCTACAATGCCTTTTCTGAAACGTTGTCTCCCTCTGCTGGAACACTGACTTCTTTCATTTAATGCCTGCAGACTATAAAAGAGAAACCAACCCAAAAAGTTTGGTTGATTAGTCTGTGGCATTCTTTTAAACTGTTGCGTATGGCGGTCTCTGTGAGCTTCTCAGTGACATTCAGCCATCCAGGTATCCCGCCTGCAGTAGACGGAATGTGGCAATGGAACGCTGGCTGCGCGTGTCATAATAGGCTCTGAGCCTTTATATACCTGCGCACAGCAGCAGCCACCTTCAGTCTGCTGCTGGACAGCCAGCAGCAGCAGCAGCAGGAGAGGTAATTAATCAGCAACCCTCCTGCTAAGGGTAGACAGCTGCTCGTTCAACCCCCCCCCCCCGCCTTAATTGGTTCTCCTCCCTTCCAATGGTGTTGAGGCGGGTGGGAACAGCCGGGGGTTGAGGGTACTGTGCTGAAAGAGGTGGAGTTATGCAGATCTAAAACGCGTGGATTGCAGCAGCAGCAAGCCGAAAAGTGCAGGCATGTGAGGGATCTAGAGGTTGACAGCATGTCTTCTTAACGGGAGTCCAGGTGGCCATCTCCACAAATGGACTTTTCAGAATCCTTGGGTGGCACCGTAGTCGGAAACCAATTCTGGTTATCGCTTCTCGGCCTTTTGGCTAAGATCAAGTGTAGTATCTGTTCTTATCAGTTTAATATCTGATACGTCCCCTATCTGGGGACCATATATTAAATGGATTTTTAGAACAGGGAGATGGAAAAAGAGCTTGCTCTGTCCACTCCACGCATTGACCTGGTATTGCAGTATCTCCAGGACCGGTGCACCCCTTCTTTAATGCAGTTTCTAAAATCAGAAAGAATTGAATTCAATGCTTTTTGTTCATTTTGCTTGTTTGTCGGATTTTGGGATGGACTCTTTGGCTTTGCTTTTCTTCTCCTCATTGGATTTTTCATTGTAAAAGTTGCAGAAGCCAGATGACAAGCTCATTTTGGTTCAACTTCAGCAACTGTGCATTGCATTGCCATGTAATGTAATGTAATGCAATGCTATCTATCTAGCTCTCCCTCTATACTTCCTTTTGGATAAACAGACATATTAGGCAAGCATTTTGGAGCTTTCACCTAAATAACTACAGGTGGTGAGATAAGCTGCACAATATAATTGACCTTTCAGTATATTGTTGCACACACACCATCTATTTAGCAAATGCCCTTGTTATCAACAGCAGCCTTTTAAACTCACCTGAGCTAACAGGTATGTGAGCTGGTTACTCTGCTGCGCTTAAAATTTCTTTTTTGGTTTGCTACAATGCCTTTTCTGAAACGTTGTCTCCCTCTGCTGGAACACTGACTTCTTTCATTTAATGCCTGCAGACTATAAAAGAGAAACCAACCCAAAAAGTTTGGTTGATTAGTCTGTGGCATTCTTTTAAACTGTTGCGTATGGCGGTCTCTGTGAGCTTCTCAGTGACATTCAGCCATCCAGGTATCCCGTCTGCAGTAGACGGAATGTGGCAATGGAACGCTGGCTGCGCGTGTCATAATAGGCTCTGAGCCTTTATATACCTGCGCACAGCAGCAGCCACCTTCAGTCTGCTGCTGGACAGCCAGCAGCAGCAGCAGCAGGAGAGGTAATTAATCAGCAACCCTCCTGCTAAGGGTAGACAGCTGCTCGTTCAACCCCCCCCCCCCGCCTTAATTGGTTCTCCTCCCTTCCAATGGTGTTGAGGCGGGTGGGAACAGCCGGGGGTTGAGGGTACTGTGCTGAAAGAGGTGGAGTTATGCAGATCTAAAACGCGTGGATTGCAGCAGCAGCAAGCCGAAAAGTGCAGGCATGTGAGGGATCTAGAGGTTGACAGCATGTCTTCTTAACGGGAGTCCAGGTGGCCATCTCCACAAATGGACTTTTCAGAATCCTTGGGTGGCACCGTAGTCGGAAACCAATTCTGGTTATCGCTTCTCGGCCTTTTGGCTAAGATCAAGTGTAGTATCTGTTCTTATCAGTTTAATATCTGATACGTCCCCTATCTGGGGACCATATATTAAATGGATTTTTAGAACAGGGAGATGGAAAAAGAGCTTGCTCTGTCCACTCCACGCATTGACCTGGTATTGCAGTATCTCCAGGACCGGTGCACCCCTTCTTTAATGCAGTTTCTAAAATCAGAAAGAATTGAATTCAATGCTTTTTGTTCATTTTGCTTGTTTGTCGGATTTTGGGATGGACTCTTTGGCTTTGCTTTTCTTCTCCTCATTGGATTTTTCATTGTAAAAGTTGCAGAAGCCAGATGACAAGCTCATTTTGGTTCAACTTCAGCAACTGTGCATTGCATTGCCATGTAATGTAATGTAATGCAATGCTATCTATCTAGCTCTCCCTCTATACTTCCTTTTGGATAAACAGACATATTAGGCAAGCATTTTGGAGCTTTCACCTAAATAACTACAGGTGGTGAGATAAGCTGCACAATATAATTGACCTTTCAGTATATTGTTGCACACACACCATCTATTTAGCAAATGCCCTTGTTATCAACAGCAGCCTTTTAAACTCACCTGAGCTAACAGGTATGTGAGCTGGTTACTCTGCTGCGCTTAAAATTTCTTTTTTGGTTTGCTACAATGCCTTTTCTGAAACGTTGTCTCCCTCTGCTGGAACACTGACTTCTTTCATTTAATGCCTGCAGACTATAAAAGAGAAACCAACCCAAAAAGTTTGGTTGATTAGTCTGTGGCATTCTTTTAAACTGTTGCGTATGGCGGTCTCTGTGAGCTTCTCAGTGACATTCAGCCATCCAGGTATCCCGTCTGCAGTAGACGGAATGTGGCAATGGAACGCTGGCTGCGCGTGTCATAATAGGCTCTGAGCCTTTATATACCTGCGCACAGCAGCAGCCACCTTCAGTCTGCTGCTGGACAGCCAGCAGCAGCAGCAGCAGGAGAGGTAATTAATCAGCAACCCTCCTGCTAAGGGTAGACAGCTGCTCGTTCCACCCCCCCCCCGCCTTAATTGGTTCTCCTCCCTTCCAACGGTGTTGAGGCGGGTGGGAACAGCCGGGGGTTGAGGGTACTGTGCTAAAAGAGGTGAAGTTATGCAGATCTAAAACGCGTGGATTGCAGCAGCAGCAAGCCGAAAAGTGCAGGCATGTGAGGGATCTAGAGGTTGACAGCATGTCTTCTTAACGGGAGTCCAGGTTTCCATCTCCACAAATGGACTTTTCAGAATCCTTGGGTGGCACCGTAGTCGGAATCCAATTCTGGTTATCGCTTCTCGGCCTTTTGGCTAAGATCAAGTGTAGTATCTGTTCTTATCAGTTTAATATCTGATACGTCCCCTATCTGGGGACCATATATTAAATGGATTTTTAGAACAGGGAGATGGAAAAAGAGCTTGCTCTGTCCACTCCACGCATTGACCTGGTATTGCAGTATCTCCAGGACCGGTGCACCCCTTCTTTAATGCAGTTTCTAAAATCAGAAAGAATTGAATTCAATGCTTTTTGTTCATTTTGCTTGTTTGTCGGATTTTGGGATGGACTCTTTGGCTTTGCTTTTCTTCTCCTCATTGGATTTTTCATGTTAAAAGTTGCAGAAGCCAGATGACAAGCTCATTTTGGTTCAACTTCAGCAACTGTGCATTGCATTGCCATGTAATGTAATGTAATGCAATGCTATCTATCTAGCTCTCCCTCTATACTTCCTTTTGGATAAACAGACATATTAGGCAAGCATTTTGGAGCTTTCACCTAAATAACTACAGGTGGTGAGATAAGCTGCACAATATAATTGACCTTTCAGTATATTGTTGCACACACACCATCTATTTAGCAAATGCCCTTGTTATCAACAGCAGCCTTTTAAACTCACCTGAGCTAACAGGTATGTGAGCTGGTTACTCTGCTGCGCTTAAAATTTCTTTTTTGGTTTGCTACAATGCCTTTTCTGAAACGTTGTCTCCCTCTGCTGGAACACTGACTTCTTTCATTTAATGCCTGCAGACTATAAAATAGAAACCAACCCAAAAAGTTTGGTTGATTAGTCTGTGGCATTCTTTTAAACTGTTGCTTATGGCGGTCTCTGTGAGCTTCTCAGTGACATTCAGCCATCCAGGTATCCCGCCTGCAGTAGACGGAATGTGGCAATGGAACGCTGGCTGCGCGTGTCATAATAGGCTCTGA
Source organism: Phyllobates terribilis (assembly GCF_046119375.1). NCBI lineage: Eukaryota > Metazoa > Chordata > Amphibia > Anura > Dendrobatidae > Phyllobates > Phyllobates terribilis. The sequence continues at coordinate 6,013,103 of NW_027362800.1, read as the reverse complement.
GCCTTTATATACCTGCGCACAGCAGCAGCCACCTTCAGTCTGCTGCTGGACAGCCAGCAGCAGCAGCAGCAGGAGAGGTAATTAATCAGCAACCCTCCTGCTAAGGGTAGACAGCTGCTCGTTCCACCCCCCCCCCGCCTTAATTGGTTCTCCTCCCTTCCAACGGTGTTGAGGCGGGTGGGAACAGCCGGGGGTTGAGGGTACTGTGCTAAAAGAGGTGGAGTTATGCAGATCTAAAACGCGTGGATTGCAGCAGCAGCAAGCCGAAAAGTGCAGGCATGTGAGGGATCTAGAGGTTGACAGCATGTCTTCTTAACGGGAGTCCAGGTGGCCATCTCCACAAATGGACTTTTCAGAATCCTTGGGTGGCACCGTAGTCGGAAACCAATTCTGGTTATCGCTTCTCGGCCTTTTGGCTAAGATCAAGTGTAGTATCTGTTCTTATCAGTTTAATATCTGATACGTCCCCTATCTGGGGACCATATATTAAATGGATTTTTAGAACAGGGAGATGGAAAAAGAGCTTGCTCTGTCCACTCCACGCATTGACCTGGTATTGCAGTATCTCCAGGACCGGTGCACCCCTTCTTTAATGCAGTTTCTAAAATCAGAAAGAATTGAATTCAATGCTTTTTGTTCATTTTGCTTGTTTGTCGGATTTTGGGATGGACTCTTTGGCTTTGCTTTTCTTCTCCTCATTGGATTTTTCATGTTAAAAGTTGCAGAAGCCAGATGACAAGCTCATTTTGGTTCAACTTCAGCAACTGTGCATTGCATTGCCATGTAATGTAATGTAATGCAATGCTATCTATCTAGCTCTCCCTCTATACTTCCTTTTGGATAAACAGACATATTAGGCAAGCATTTTGGAGCTTTCACCTAAATAACTACAGGTGGTGAGATAAGCTGCACAATATAATTGACCTTTCAGTATATTGTTGCACACACACCATCTATTTAGCAAATGCCCTTGTTATCAACAGCAGCCTTTTAAACTCACCTGAGCTAACAGGTATGTGAGCTGGTTACTCTGCTGCGCTTAAAATTTCTTTTTTGGTTTGCTACAATGCCTTTTCTGAAACGTTGTCTCCCTCTGCTGGAACACTGACTTCTTTCATTTAATGCCTGCAGACTATAAAAGAGAAACCAACCCAAAAAGTTTGGTTGATTAGTCTGTGGCATTCTTTTAAACTGTTGCGTATGGCGGTCTCTGTGAGCTTCTCAGTGACATTCAGCCATCCAGGTATCCCGCCTGCAGTAGACGGAATGTGGCAATGGAACGCTGGCTGCGCGTGTCATAATAGGCTCTGAGCCTTTATATACCTGCGCACAGCAGCAGCCACCTTCAGTCTGCTGCTGGACAGCCAGCAGCAGCAGCAGCAGGAGAGGTAATTAATCAGCAACCCTCCTGCTAAGGGTAGACAGCTGCTCGTTCAACCCCCCCCCCCCGCCTTAATTGGTTCTCCTCCCTTCCAATGGTGTTGAGGCGGGTGGGAACAGCCGGGGGTTGAGGGTACTGTGCTGAAAGAGGTGGAGTTATGCAGATCTAAAACGCGTGGATTGCAGCAGCAGCAAGCCGAAAAGTGCAGGCATGTGAGGGATCTAGAGGTTGACAGCATGTCTTCTTAACGGGAGTCCAGGTGGCCATCTCCACAAATGGACTTTTCAGAATCCTTGGGTGGCACCGTAGTCGGAAACCAATTCTGGTTATCGCTTCTCGGCCTTTTGGCTAAGATCAAGTGTAGTATCTGTTCTTATCAGTTTAATATCTGATACGTCCCCTATCTGGGGACCATATATTAAATGGATTTTTAGAACAGGGAGATGGAAAAAGAGCTTGCTCTGTCCACTCCACGCATTGACCTGGTATTGCAGTATCTCCAGGACCGGTGCACCCCTTCTTTAATGCAGTTTCTAAAATCAGAAAGAATTGAATTCAATGCTTTTTGTTCATTTTGCTTGTTTGTCGGATTTTGGGATGGACTCTTTGGCTTTGCTTTTCTTCTCCTCATTGGATTTTTCATTGTAAAAGTTGCAGAAGCCAGATGACAAGCTCATTTTGGTTCAACTTCAGCAACTGTGCATTGCATTGCCATGTAATGTAATGTAATGCAATGCTATCTATCTAGCTCTCCCTCTATACTTCCTTTTGGATAAACAGACATATTAGGCAAGCATTTTGGAGCTTTCACCTAAATAACTACAGGTGGTGAGATAAGCTGCACAATATAATTGACCTTTCAGTATATTGTTGCACACACACCATCTATTTAGCAAATGCCCTTGTTATCAACAGCAGCCTTTTAAACTCACCTGAGCTAACAGGTATGTGAGCTGGTTACTCTGCTGCGCTTAAAATTTCTTTTTTGGTTTGCTACAATGCCTTTTCTGAAACGTTGTCTCCCTCTGCTGGAACACTGACTTCTTTCATTTAATGCCTGCAGACTATAAAAGAGAAACCAACCCAAAAAGTTTGGTTGATTAGTCTGTGGCATTCTTTTAAACTGTTGCGTATGGCGGTCTCTGTGAGCTTCTCAGTGACATTCAGCCATCCAGGTATCCCGTCTGCAGTAGACGGAATGTGGCAATGGAACGCTGGCTGCGCGTGTCATAATAGGCTCTGAGCCTTTATATACCTGCGCACAGCAGCAGCCACCTTCAGTCTGCTGCTGGACAGCCAGCAGCAGCAGCAGCAGGAGAGGTAATTAATCAGCAACCCTCCTGCTAAGGGTAGACAGCTGCTCGTTCCACCCCCCCCCCGCCTTAATTGGTTCTCCTCCCTTCCAACGGTGTTGAGGCGGGTGGGAACAGCCGGGGGTTGAGGGTACTGTGCTAAAAGAGGTGAAGTTATGCAGATCTAAAACGCGTGGATTGCAGCAGCAGCAAGCCGAAAAGTGCAGGCATGTGAGGGATCTAGAGGTTGACAGCATGTCTTCTTAACGGGAGTCCAGGTTTCCATCTCCACAAATGGACTTTTCAGAATCCTTGGGTGGCACCGTAGTCGGAAACCAATTCTGGTTATCGCTTCTCGGCCTTTTGGCTAAGATCAAGTGTAGTATCTGTTCTTATCAGTTTAATATCTGATACGTCCCCTATCTGGGGACCATATATTAAATGGATTTTTAGAACAGGGAGATGGAAAAAGAGCTTGCTCTGTCCACTCCACGCATTGACCTGGTATTGCAGTATCTCCAGGACCGGTGCACCCCTTCTTTAATGCAGTTTCTAAAATCAGAAAGAATTGAATTCAATGCTTTTTGTTCATTTTGCTTGTTTGTCGGATTTTGGGATGGACTCTTTGGCTTTGCTTTTCTTCTCCTCATTGGATTTTTCATGTTAAAAGTTGCAGAAGCCAGATGACAAGCTCATTTTGGTTCAACTTCAGCAACTGTGCATTGCATTGCTATGTAATGTAATGTAATGCAATGCTATCTATCTAGCTCTCCCTCTATACTTCCTTTTGGATAAACAGACATATTAGGCAAGCATTTTGGAGCTTTCACCTAAATAACTACAGGTAGTGAGATAAGCTGCACAATATAATTGACCTTTCAGTATATTGTTGCACACACACCATCTATTTAGCAAATGCCCTTGTTATCAACAGCAGCCTTTTAAACTCACCTGAGCTAACAGGTATGTGAGCTGGTTACTCTGCTGCGCTTAAAATTTCTTTTTTGGTTTGCTACAATGCCTTTTCTGAAACGTTGTCTCCCTCTGCTGGAACACTGACTTCTTTCATTTAATGCCTGCAGACTATAAAAGAGAAACCAACCCAAAAAGTTTGGTTGATTAGTCTGTGGCATTCTTTTAAACTGTTGCTTATGGCGGTCTCTGTGAGCTTCTCAGTGACATTCAGCCATCCAGGTATCCCGCCTGCAGTAGACGGAATGTGGCAATGGAACGCTGGCTGCGCGTGTCATAATAGGCTCTGAGCCTTTATATACCTGCGCACAGCAGCAGCCACCTTCAGTCTGCTGCTGGACAGCCAGCAGCAGCAGCAGCAGGAGAGGTAATTAATCAGCAACCCTCCTGCTAAGGGTAGACAGCTGCTCGTTCCACCCCCCCCCCGCCTTAATTGGTTCTCCTCCCTTCCAACGGTGTTGAGGCGGGTGGGAACAGCCGGGGGTTGAGGGTACTGTGCTAAAAGAGGTGGAGTTATGCAGATCTAAAACGCGTGGATTGCAGCAGCAGCAAGCCGAAAAGTGCAGGCATGTGAGGGATCTAGAGGTTGACAGCATGTCTTCTTAACGGGAGTCCAGGTGGCCATCTCCACAAATGGACTTTTCAGAATCCTTGGGTGGCACCGTAGTCGGAAACCAATTCTGGTTATCGCTTCTCGGCCTTTTGGCTAAGATCAAGTGTAGTATCTGTTCTTATCAGTTTAATATCTGATACGTCCCCTATCTGGGGACCATATATTAAATGGATTTTTAGAACAGGGAGATGGAAAAAGAGCTTGCTCTGTCCACTCCACGCATTGACCTGGTATTGCAGTATCTCCAGGACCGGTGCACCCCTTCTTTAATGCAGTTTCTAAAATCAGAAAGAATTGAATTCAATGCTTTTTGTTCATTTTGCTTGTTTGTCGGATTTTGGGATGGACTCTTTGGCTTTGCTTTTCTTCTCCTCATTGGATTTTTCATGTTAAAAGTTGCAGAAGCCAGATGACAAGCTCATTTTGGTTCAACTTCAGCAACTGTGCATTGCATTGCCATGTAATGTAATGTAATGCAATGCTATCTATCTAGCTCTCCCTCTATACTTCCTTTTGGATAAACAGACATATTAGGCAAGCATTTTGGAGCTTTCACCTAAATAACTACAGGTGGTGAGATAAGCTGCACAATATAATTGACCTTTCAGTATATTGTTGCACACACACCATCTATTTAGCAAATGCCCTTGTTATCAACAGCAGCCTTTTAAACTCACCTGAGCTAACAGGTATGTGAGCTGGTTACTCTGCTGCGCTTAAAATTTCTTTTTTGGTTTGCTACAATGCCTTTTCTGAAACGTTGTCTCCCTCTGCTGGAACACTGACTTCTTTCATTTAATGCCTGCAGACTATAAAAGAGAAACCAACCCAAAAAGTTTGGTTGATTAGTCTGTGGCATTCTTTTAAACTGTTGCTTATGGCGGTCTCTGTGAGCTTCTCAGTGACATTCAGCCATCCAGGTATCCCGCCTGCAGTAGACGGAATGTGGCAATGGAACGCTGGCTGCGCGTGTCATAATAGGCTCTGAGCCTTTATATACCTGCGCACAGCAGCAGCCACCTTCAGTCTGCTGCTGGACAGCCAGCAGCAGCAGCAGCAGGAGAGGTAATTAATCAGCAACCCTCCTGCTAAGGGTAGACAGCTGCTCGTTCCACCCCCCCCCCGCCTTAATTGGTTCTCCTCCCTTCCAACGGTGTTGAGGCGGGTGGGAACAGCCGGGGGTTGAGGGTACTGTGCTAAAAGAGGTGGAGTTATGCAGATCTAAAACGCGTGGATTGCAGCAGCAGCAAGCCGAAAAGTGCAGGCATGTGAGGGATCTAGAGGTTGACAGCATGTCTTCTTAACGGGAGTCCAGGTGGCCATCTCCACAAATGGACTTTTCAGAATCCTTGGGTGGCACCGTAGTCGGAAACCAATTCTGGTTATCGCTTCTCGGCCTTTTGGCTAAGATCAAGTGTAGTATCTGTTCTTATCAGTTTAATATCTGATACGTCCCCTATCTGGGGACCATATATTAAATGGATTTTTAGAACAGGGAGATGGAAAAAGAGCTTGCTCTGTCCACTCCACGCATTGACCTGGTATTGCAGTATCTCCAGGACCGGTGCACCCCTTCTTTAATGCAGTTTCTAAAATCAGAAAGAATTGAATTCAATGCTTTTTGTTCATTTTGCTTGTTTGTCGGATTTTGGGATGGACTCTTTGGCTTTGCTTTTCTTCTCCTCATTGGATTTTTCATGTTAAAAGTTGCAGAAGCCAGATGACAAGCTCATTTTGGTTCAACTTCAGCAACTGTGCATTGCATTGCCATGTAATGTAATGTAATGCAATGCTATCTATCTAGCTCTCCCTCTATACTTCCTTTTGGATAAACAGACATATTAGGCAAGCATTTTGGAGCTTTCACCTAAATAACTACAGGTGGTGAGATAAGCTGCACAATATAATTGACCTTTCAGTATATTGTTGCACACACACCATCTATTTAGCAAATGCCCTTGTTATCAACAGCAGCCTTTTAAACTCACCTGAGCTAACAGGTATGTGAGCTGGTTACTCTGCTGCGCTTAAAATTTCTTTTTTGGTTTGCTACAATGCCTTTTCTGAAACGTTGTCTCCCTCTGCTGGAACACTGACTTCTTTCATTTAATGCCTGCAGACTATAAAAGAGAAACCAACCCAAAAAGTTTGGTTGATTAGTCTGTGGCATTCTTTTAAACTGTTGCTTATGGCGGTCTCTGTGAGCTTCTCAGTGACATTCAGCCATCCAGGTATCCCGCCTGCAGTAGACGGAATGTGGCAATGGAACGCTGTCTGCGCGTGTCATAATAGGCTCTGAGCCTTTATATACCTGCGCACAGCAGCAGCCACCTTCAGTCTGCTGCTGGACAGCCAGCAGCAGCAGCAGCAGGAGAGGTAATTAATCAGCAACCCTCCTGCTAAGGGTAGACAGCTGCTCGTTCCACCCCCCCCCGCCTTAATTGGTTCTCCTCCCTTCCAACGGTGTTGAGGCGGGTGGGAACAGCCGGGGGTTGAGGGTACTGTGCTAAAAGAGGTGGAGTTATGCAGATCTAAAACGCGTGGATTGCAGCAGCAGCAAGCCGAAAAGTGCAGGCATGTGAGGGATCTAGAGGTTGACAGCATGTCTTCTTAACGGGAGTCCAGGTGGCCATCTCCACAAATGGACTTTTCAGAATCCTTGGGTGGCACCGTAGTCGGAAACCAATTCTGGTTATCGCTTCTCGGCCTTTTGGCTAAGATCAAGTGTAGTATCTGTTCTTATCAGTTTAATATCTGATACGTCCCCTATCTGGGGACCATATATTAAATGGATTTTTAGAACAGGGAGATGGAAAAAGAGCTTGCTCTGTCCACTCCACGCATTGACCTGGTATTGCAGTATCTCCAGGACCGGTGCACCCCTTCTTTAATGCAGTTTCTAAAATCAGAAAGAATTGAATTCAATGCTTTTTGTTCATTTTGCTTGTTTGTCGGATTTTGGGATGGACTCTTTGGCTTTGCTTTTCTTCTCCTCATTGGATTTTTCATGTTAAAAGTTGCAGAAGCCAGATGACAAGCTCATTTTGGTTCAACTTCAGCAACTGTGCATTGCATTGCCATGTAATGTAATGTAATGCAATGCTATCTATCTAGCTCTCCCTCTATACTTCCTTTTGGATAAACAGACATATTAGGCAAGCATTTTGGAGCTTTCACCTAAATAACTACAGGTGGTGAGATAAGCTGCACAATATAATTGACCTTTCAGTATATTGTTGCACACACACCATCTATTTAGCAAATGCCCTTGTTATCAACAGCAGCCTTTTAAACTCACCTGAGCTAACAGGTATGTGAGCTGGTTACTCTGCTGCGCTTAAAATTTCTTTTTTGGTTTGCTACAATGCCTTTTCTGAAACGTTGTCTCCCTCTGCTGGAACACTGACTTCTTTCATTTAATGCCTGCAGACTATAAAAGAGAAACCAACCCAAAAAGTTTGGTTGATTAGTCTGTGGCATTCTTTTAAACTGTTGCTTATGGCGGTCTCTGTGAGCTTCTCAGTGACATTCAGCCGTCCAGGTATCCCGCCTGCAGTAGACGGAATGTGGCAATGGAACGCTGGCTGCGCGTGTCATAATAGGCTCTGAGCCTATATATACCTGCGCACAGCAGCAGCCACCTTCAGTCTGCTGCTGGACAGCCAGCAGCAGCAGCAGGAGAGGTAATTAATCAGCAACCCTCCTGCTAAGGGTAGACAGCTGCTCTTTCCACCCCCCCCCGCCTTAATTGGTTCTCCTCCCTTCCAACGGTGTTGAGGCGGGTGGGAACAGCCGGGGGTTGAGGGTACTGTGCTAAAAGAGGTGGAGTTATGCAGATCTAAAACGCGTGGATTGCAGCAGCAGCAAGCCGAAAAGTGCAGGCATGTGAGGGATCTAGAGGTTGACAGCATGTCTTCTTAACGGGAGTCCAGGTGGCCATCTCCACAAATGGACTTTTCAGAATCCTTGGGTGGCACCGTAGTCGGAAACCAATTCTGGTTATCGCTTCTCGGCCTTTTGGCTAAGATCAAGTGTAGTATCTGTTCTTATCAGTTTAATATCTGATACGTCCCCTATCTGGGGACCATATATTAAATGGATTTTTAGAACAGGGAGATGGAAAAAGAGCTTGCTCTGTCCACTCCACGCATTGACCTGGTATTGCAGTATCTCCAGGACCGGTGCACCCCTTCTTTAATGCAGTTTCTAAAATCAGAAAGAATTGAATTCAATGCTTTTTGTTCATTTTGCTTGTTTGTCGGATTTTGGGATGGACTCTTTGGCTTTGCTTTTCTTCTCCTCATTGGATTTTTCATGTTAAAAGTTGCAGAAGCCAGATGACAAGCTCATTTTGGTTCAACTTCAGCAACTGTGCATTGCATTGCCATGTAATGTAATGTAATGCAATGCTATCTATCTAGCTCTCCCTCTATACTTCCTTTTGGATAAACAGACATATTAGGCAAGCATTTTGGAGCTTTCAACTAAATAACTACAGGTGGTGAGATAAGCTGCACAATATAATTGACCTTTCAGTATATTGTTGCACACACACCATCTATTTAGCAAATGCCCTTGTTATCAACAGCAGCCTTTTAAACTCACCTGAGCTAACAGGTATGTGAGCTGGTTACTCTGCTGCGCTTAAAATTTCTTTTTTGGTTTGCTACAATGCCTTTTCTGAAACGTTGTCTCCCTCTGCTGGAACACTGACTTCTTTCATTTAATGCCTGCAGACTATAAAAGAGAAACCAACCCAAAAAGTTTGGTTGATTAGTCTGTGGCATTCTTTTAAACTGTTGCTTATGGCGGTCTCTGTGAGCTTCTCAGTGACATTCAGCCATCCAGGTATCCCGCCTGCAGTAGACGGAATGTGGCAATGGAACGCTGGCTGCGCGTGTCATAATAGGCTCTGAGCCTTTATATACCTGCGCACAGCAGCAGCCACCTTCAGTCTGCTGCTGGACAGCCAGCAGCAGCAGCAGCAGGAGAGGTAATTAATCAGCAACCCTCCTGCTAAGGGTAGACAGCTGCTCGTTCCACCCCCCCCCCCGCCTTAATTGGTTCTCCTCCCTTCCAACGGTGTTGAGGCGGGTGGGAACAGCCGGGGGTTGAGGGTACTGTGCTAAAAGAGGTGGAGTTATGCAGATCTAAAGCGCGTGGATTGCAGCAGCAGCAAGCCGAAAAGTGCAGGCATGTGAGGGATCTAGAGGTTGACAGCATGTCTTCTTAACGGGAGTCCAGGTGGCCATCTCCACAAATGGACTTTTCAGAATCCTTGGGTGGCACCGTAGTCGGAAACCAATTCTGGTTATCGCTTCTCGGCCTTTTGGCTAAGATCAAGTGTAGTATCTGTTCTTATCAGTTTAATATCTGATACGTCCCCTATCTGGGGACCATATATTAAATGGATTTTTAGAACAGGGAGATGGAAAAAGAGCTTGCTCTGTCCACTCCACGCATTGACCTGGTATTGCAGTATCTCCAGGACCGGTGCACCCCTTCTTTAATGCAGTTTCTAAAATCAGAAAGAATTGAATTCAATGCTTTTTGTTCATTTTGCTTGTTTGTCGGATTTTGGGATGGACTCTTTGGCTTTGCTTTTCTTCTCCTCATTGGATTTTTCATGTTAAAAGTTGCAGAAGCCAGATGACAAGCTCATTTTGGTTCAACTTCAGCAACTGTGCATTGCATTGCCATGTAATGTAATGTAATGCAATGCTATCTATCTAGCTCTCCCTCTATACTTCCTTTTGGATAAACAGACATATTAGGCAAGCATTTTGGAGCTTTCACCTAAATAACTACAGGTGGTGAGATAAGCTGCACAATATAATTGACCTTTCAGTATATTGTTGCACACACACCATCTATTTAGCAAATGCCCTTGTTATCAACAGCAGCCTTTTAACCCCTTAAGCCCCGCGGGTGGTTTGCACGTTAATGACCGGGCCAATTTTTACAATTCTGACCACTGTCACTTTATGAGGTAATTACTCTCGAACGCTTCAACGGATCCCCCTGATTCTGAGATTGTTTTTTCGTGACATATTGTACTTCATGATTTTGGAAAACTTTCTTCGATATCACTTGCGTTTATTTGTGAAAAAAACGGAAATTTGGCGAAAATTTTGAAAATTTTGCAATTTTCAAAATTTGAATTTTTAAGCCCTGAAATCAGAGCGATATGTCACACAAAAGAGTTAATAAATAACATTTCCCACATGTCTACTTTACATCAGCACAATTTTGGAAAAAAAATTTTTTTTTGTTAGGGAGCTATAAGGGTTAAAAGTTGACCAGCGATTTCTCATTTTTCCAACAAAATTTACAAAACCATTTTTTTAGGGACCACATCACATTTGAAGTCACTTTGAGAGGTCTTTATGACAGAAAATACCCAAAAGTGACACCATTCTAAAAACTGCACCCCTCAAGGTGCTCAAAACCACATTCAAGAACTTTATTAACCCTTCAGGTGCTTCACAGGAATTTTTTGAATGTGGAAGAAAAAAATGAACATTTAACTTTTTTCACAAAAATGTTAATTTAGACCCAATTTTTTTTATTTTCACAGGGGTAACAAGAAAAAATGGACCCCAAAATTTGTTGTGCAATTTCCCCTGGGCACGCAGATACCCAATATTTGGGGAAAAAATACTGTTTGGGCGCACGGCAGGGCTCGGAAGGGAAGGAGCGCTATTTGACTTTTTGATTGTAAAATTTGCTTGAATAATTAGCGGACGCCATGTTGTGTTTGGAGAGCCCATGTGTGCCCAAACTTTGGAGCTCCCCCACAAGTGACCCCATTTTGGAAACTAGACCCCCGAAGGCACCTTTCTAGATGCATAGTGAGCACTTGGAACCCCAAGGTGCTTCACAAATTGATTCGTAACAATGAAAAAGTGAAAAAAAAAACACTTTTTCATTTTTATGAATCAATTTGTGAAGCACCTGAGTGTTCCAAGTGCTCACAATGCATCTAGATAGGTGCCTTGGGGGGTCTAGTTTCCAAAATGGGGTCACTTGTGGGGGAGCTCCAATGTTTGGGCACACAGCGGCTCTCCAAACGCAAAATGGTGTCGCTAACAATTTGAGCCGATTTTCCGTTAAATTTGTTAGAGGACACCATGTTGCATTTAGAGAGTCCCTGTGTGCCCAAACATTGGAGCTCCCCCACAAGTGACCCCATTTTGGAAACTAGACCCCCCAAGGCACCTATCTAGATGCATAGTGAGCACTTGGAACCCCCAGGTGCTTCACAAATTGATTCGTAACAATGAAAAAGTGAAGAAAAAAACACTTTTTCATTTGTATGAATCAATTTGTGAAGCACCTGAGGGTTCCAACTGCTCACTATGCATCTAGATAGGTGCCTTGGGGGGTCTAGTTTCCAAAATGGGGTCACTTGTGGGAGAGCTCCAATGTTTGGGCACACAGGGACTCTCTAAATGCAACATGGTATCCGCTAACAAATTGAATGGAAAATCGGCTCAAATTGTTAGCGGACACCACATTGCGTTTGGAGAGCTTCTCTGTGCCCAAACTTTGGAGCTCCCCCACAAGTGACCCCATTTTGGAAACTAGACCCCCCAAGGCACCTTTCTAGATGCATAGTGAGCACTTGGAACCCCCAGGTGCTTCACAAATTGATTCGTAATAATGAAAAAGTGAAAAAAAAAAACACTTTTTCATTTTTACGAATCAATTTGTGAAGCACCTAGGGGTTCCAAGTGCTCACTATGCATCTAGATAGGTGCCTTGGGGGGTCTAGTTTCCAAAATGGGGTCACTTGTGGGGGAGCTCCAATGTTTGGGCACACAGGGACTCTCTAAATGCAACATGGTATCCGCTAACAAATTGAATGGAAAATCGGCTCAAATTGTTAGCGGACGCCACATTGCGTTTGGAGAGCCCCTCTGTGCCCAAACTTTGGAGCTCCCCCACAAGTGACCCCATTTTGGAAACTAGACCCCCCAAGGCACCTTTCTAGATGCATAGTGAGCACTTGGAACCCCCAGGTGCTTCACAAATTGATTCGTAATAATGAAAAAGTGAAAAAAAAAAACACTTTTTCATTTTTACGAATTAATTTGTGAAGCACCTAGGGGTTCCAAGTGCTCACTATGCATCTAGATAGGTGCCTTGGGGGGTCTAGTTTCCAAAATGGGGTCACTTGTGGGGGAGCTCCAATGTTTGGGCACACAGGGACTCTCCAAATGCAACATGATATCCGCTAACAATTTGAGCCGACAATTTGTTAGCGGATATCATGTTGCATTTGGAGAGTCCCTGTGTGCCCAAACATTGGAGCTCCCCCACAAGTGACCCCATTTTGGAAACTAGACCCCCCAAGGCACCTATCTAGATTCATAGTGAGCACTTGGAACCCCAGGTGCTTCACAAATTGATTCATAAAAATGAAAAAGTGTTTTTTTTTTCACTTTTTCATTTTTACGAATCAATTTGTGAAGCACCTGGGGGTTCCAAGTGCTCACTATGCATCTAGAAAGGTGCCTTGGGGGGTCTAGTTTCCAAAATGGGGTCACTTGTGGGGGAGCTCCAAAGTTTGGGCACAGAGGGGCTCTCCAAACGCAATGTGGTGTCCGCTAACAATTTGAGCCGATTTTCCATTCAATTTGTTAGCGGATACCATGTTGCATTTAGAGAGTCCCTGTGTGCCCAAACATTGGAGCTCCCCCACAAGTGACCCCATTTTGGAAACTAGACCCCCCAAGGCACCTATCTAGATTCATAGTGAGCACTTGGAACCCCAGGTGCTTCACAAATTGATTCATAAAAATGAAAAAGTGTTTTTTTTTTCACTTTTTCATTTTTACGAATCAATTTGTGAAGCACCTGGGGGTTCCAAGTGCTCACTATGCATCTAGAAAGGTGCCTTGGGGGGTCTAGTTTCCAAAATGGGGTCACTTGTGGGGGAGCTCCAAAGTTTGGGCACAGAGGGGCTCTCCAAACGCAATGTGGTGTCCGCTAACAATTTGAGCCGATTTTCCATTCAATTTGTTAGCGGATACCATGTTGCATTTAGAGAGTCCCTGTGTGCCCAAACATTGGAGCTCCCCCACAAGTGACCCCATTTTGGAAACTAGACCCCCCAAGGCACCTATCTAGATTCATAGTGAGCACTTGGAACCCCAGGTGCTTCACAAATTGATTCATAAAAATGAAAAAGTGTTTTATTTTCACTTTTTCATTTTTACGAATCAATTTGTGAAGCACCTGGGGGTTCTAAGTGCTCACTATGCATCTAGATAGGTGCCTTGGGGGGTCTAGTTTCCAAAATGGGGTCACTTGTGGGGGAGCTCCAATGTTTGGACACACAGGGGCTCTCCAAACGCAACATGGCATCCGCTAACAATTTGAGCCGATTTTCCATTCAATTTGTTAGCGGACACCATGTCGCATTTGGAGAGCCCGTGATGTGCCTAAACAGTGGAGCTCCCCCACAAGTGTCCCCATTTTGGAAACTATACCCCTCAAAGATTTTATTAAGGTGTATAGTGAACATTTTGAACCCAGAGGTACGGCACATTATTTGTTTACATTAGGTCATCATATTGAATAAGTTTTCATTATTCTTGAGCGCAAGTGCTCGCTACTTGAGTTTGCATCGGGTACTCAGGTATGCACCATGTACAGCGTGTGCTCGAGTGACATGCTCGAGTCCCTGCTCCGCATTTTTCACGGTTATTAGACACCCAAAAAAAAACATGCGGGGATCGCTCGTGCATGGCAGGCAATCCCCATAAAGTTTTTTGGCCGCGAAGCATATGGGGCAGAGACTCGAGCATGTCACTCAAATACCCACGATACTAAATGCATACCAGAGCACCCGATGCAAACTCAAGTAGCGAGCACTTGCTCTCAACACTAGTCGCCATATCGTCATCTTTTTTTCTTACTTTTGAAAAAAATCCCAACCCCAGCCCTAACCCTAGCACAACCCTAGCCCCAGCACAACCCTAGCCCCAGCACAACCCTAGCCCCAGCACAGCCCTAGCCCCAAACCCAGCCCTAACCCTAGCCCAATCCTAACTCAAGAGTTTATTTTTGACGCCGTTCCTTGTGCGGTATAAGTGATTAGACGACTTTATTCTTCGGGTCGGTGTGATTACAGCAATGCCAGAATCATATGGGGTTTTTATGACTGACAGCTGTCACACACTAAAAGACGCATTTTTTGTAAAATCTAGTTTTTGCATCGCCATATTTTGAGAGCTATAATTTTTCCAGATTTTGGCAGACAGTCATGTGACGGCTCGTTTTTTGCGGGATGACTTGACGTTGTTATTGGTGCCATTTTCAGGCACGTGACATTTTTTGATCGCTTTCTATTCCGATTTTTGGGAGGCAGAATAAACAAAAACCAACAATTCAGGAATTGTTTTTTTTTTTTTTTTTTTATTCTGTTCCGCGTGTGGTAAAATTGATGAGGCAGCTTTACTCTTCGGGTCAGTACGTTTACAGCGGTACCACATTTGTATCATTTTTCTATGTTTTGGCGCTTATACACAATAAAAGCTATTTTATAGAAAAAAATATTTTTTAGTATCGCTTTATTCTGAGAGCTATAACTTTTTTATTTTTCAGCTGATGGAGCTATATGGCGGCTTGTTTTTTGCGGGACGAGATGACGTTTTCAGCGGTATCATTTTTATTTATATGCGTCTTTTTGATCGCGTGTTATTCCACTTTTTGTTTGGCGGTATGGTGATAAAGCATTGTTTTTTGCTTGTTTTTTTTTTTTTTTTTTTTACCGTGTTCACTGAAGGGGTTAACTAGTGGGACAGTTTTATAGGTCAGGTTGTTCCGGACGCGGCGATACCAAATATGTGTACTTTTATTGTTTTTTTTTTATTTTTTTTATAATAATATTTATTGATGGGTACATTATATTTTTATTTTTGGTGTATTATTTTTTTTATTTTTTTATAATATTTTTGCACATTTTTTTTTTTTTTTTTTTCCACTTTCACACAGTTTATACACTTTATTACTTTGTCCCACTCTGGGACTTTCACTTTTTTTTTCTGATCGCCTGCATGGCACAGGAATGGAGCACCATCCCTATGCCGTGCAGGCTGTCAGAAATGCACAGTGTGAAGATTGCTTGGAGATGCACTGCGCATGTCAAAGCAATCTTCCTGCTCTCTGGTGACCCGGATGTTGTCATGACGACATCGGGTCGTCATGGCAACACCCGGGAAGCCTTTGCAGACTGCGCTGGAAGCCGGAAGAGGAGGTGAGTATCGCCGATCACCTCCCCTTGCCCCCGCAATGCCGCGATCGACTTCGATCGCAGCATCGCGGGGGTTAATGTGCTGGGAGCGGTGCGTGACCGCTCCCTGCACATAGTACCGGGTGTCAGCTGTGACAATCAGCTGACACCCGGCGGCGATCGCGCCCGCACAGCCTGTGTGCGGGCGCGATCGCGATGACGTACTAATACGGGTCTGGCTCTTAAGTCCCAGGGCACAGACGCGTATTAGTACGTCAGATGTTATTAAGGGGTTAAACTCACCTGAGCTAACAGGTATGTGAGCTGGTTACTCTGCTGCGCTTAAAATTTCTTTTTTGGTTTGCTACAATGCCTTTTCTGAAACGTTGTCTCCCTCTGCTGGAACACTGACTTCTTTCATTTAATGCCTGCAGACTATAAAAGAGAAACCAACCCAAAAAGTTTGGTTGATTAGTCTGTGGCATTCTTTTAAACTGTTGCTTATGGCGGTCTCTGTGAGCTTCTCAGTGACATTCAGCCGTCCAGGTATCCCGCCTGCAGTAGACGGAATGTGGCAATGGAACGCTGGCTGCGCGTGTCATAATAGGCTCTGAGCCTATATATACCTGCGCACAGCAGCAGCCACCTTCAGTCTGCTGCTGGACAGCCAGCAGCAGCAGCAGCAGGAGAGGTAATTAATCAGCAACCCTCCTGCTAAGGGTAGACAGCTGCTCGTTCCACCCCCCCCCCCGCCTTAATTGGTTCTCCTCCCTTCCAACGGTGTTGAGGCGGGTGGGAACAGCCGGGGGTTGAGGGTACTGTGCTAAAAGAGGTGGAGTTATGCAGATCTAAAACGCGTGGATTGCAGCAGCAGCAAGCCGAAAAGTGCAGGCATGTGAGGGATCTAGAGGTTGACAGCATGTCTTCTTAACGGGAGTCCAGGTGGCCATCTCCACAAATGGACTTTTCAGAATCCTTGGGTGGCACCGTAGTCGGAAACCAATTCTGGTTATCGCTTCTCGGCCTTTTGGCTAAGATCAAGTGTAGTATCTGTTCTTATCAGTTTAATATCTGATACGTCCCCTATCTGGGGACCATATATTAAATGGATTTTTAGAACAGGGAGATGGAAAAAGAGCTTGCTCTGTCCACTCCACGCATTGACCTGGTATTGCAGTATCTCCAGGACCGGTGCACCCCTTCTTTAATGCAGTTTCTAAAATCAGAAAGAATTGAATTCAATGCTTTTTGTTCATTTTGCTTGTTTGTCGGATTTTGGGATGGACTCTTTGGCTTTGCTTTTCTTCTCCTCATTGGATTTTTCATGTTAAAAGTTGCAGAAGCCAGATGACAAGCTCATTTTGGTTCAACTTCAGCAACTGTGCATTGCATTGCCATGTAATGTAATGTAATGCAATGCTATCTATCTAGCTCTCCCTCTATACTTCCTTTTGGATAAACAGACATATTAGGCAAGCATTTTGGAGCTTTCACCTAAATAACTACAGGTGGTGAGATAAGCTGCACAATATAATTGACCTTTCAGTATATTGTTGCACACACACCATCTATTTAGCAAATGCCCTTGTTATCAACAGCAGCCTTTTAAACTCACCTGAGCTAACAGGTATGTGAGCTGGTTACTCTGCTGCGCTTAAAATTTCTTTTTTGGTTTGCTACAATGCCTTTTCTGAAACGTTGTCTCCCTCTGCTGGAACACTGACTTCTTTCATTTAATGCCTGCAGACTATAAAAGAGAAACCAACCCAAAAAGTTTGGTTGATTAGTCTGTGGCATTCTTTTAAACTGTTGCTTATGGCGGTCTCTGTGAGCTTCTCAGTGACATTCAGCCATCCAGGTATCCCGCCTGCAGTAGACGGAATGTGGCAATGGAACGCTGGCTGCGCGTGTCATAATAGGCTCTGAGCCTTTATATACCTGCGCACAGCAGCAGCCACCTTCAGTCTGCTGCTGGACAGCCAGCAGCAGCAGCAGCAGGAGAGGTAATTAATCAGCAACCCTCCTGCTAAGGGTAGACAGCTGCTCCTTCCACCCCCCCCCGCCTTAATTGGTTCTCCTCCCTTCCAACGGTGTTGAGGCGGGTGGGAACAGCCGGGGGTTGAGGGTACTGTGCTAAAAGAGGTGGAGTTATGCAGATCTAAAACGCGTGGATTGCAGCAGCAGCAAGCCGAAAAGTGCAGGCATGTGAGGGATCTAGAGGTTGACAGCATGTCTTCTTAACGGGAGTCCAGGTGGCCATCTCCACAAATGGACTTTTCAGAATCCTTGGGTGGCACCGTAGTCGGAAACCAATTCTGGTTATCGCTTCTCGGCCTTTTGGCTAAGATCAAGTGTAGTATCTGTTCTTATCAGTTTAATATCTGATACGTCCCCTATCTGGGGACCATATATTAAATGGATTTTTAGAACAGGGAGATGGAAAAAGAGCTTGCTCTGTCCACTCCACGCATTGACCTGGTATTGCAGTATCTCCAGGACCGGTGCACCCCTTCTTTAATGCAGTTTCTAAAATCAGAAAGAATTGAATTCAATGCTTTTTGTTCATTTTGCTTGTTTGTCGGATTTTGGGATGGACTCTTTGGCTTTGCTTTTCTTCTCCTCATTGGATTTTTCATGTTAAAAGTTGCAGAAGCCAGATGACAAGCTCATTTTGGTTCAACTTCAGCAACTGTGCATTGCATTGCCATGTAATGTAATGTAATGCAATGCTATCTATCTAGCTCTCCCTCTATACTTCCTTTTGGATAAACAGACATATTAGGCAAGCATTTTGGAGCTTTCACCTAAATAACTACAGGTGGTGAGATAAGCTGCACAATATAATTGACCTTTCAGTATATTGTTGCACACACACCATCTATTTAGCAAATGCCCTTGTTATCAACAGCAGCCTTTTAAACTCACCTGAGTTAACAGGTATGTGAGCTGGTTACTCTGCTGCGCTTAAAATTTCTTTTTTGGTTTGCTACAATGCCTTTTCTGAAACGTTGTCTCCCTCTGCTGGAACACTGACTTCTTTCATTTAATGCCTGCAGACTATAAAAGAGAAACCAACCCAAAAAGTTTGGTTGATTAGTCTGTGGCATTCTTTTAAACTGTTGCTTATGGCGGTCTCTGTGAGCTTCTCAGTGACATTCAGCCGTCCAGGTATCCCGCCTGCAGTAGACGGAATGTGGCAATGGAACGCTGGCTGCGCGTGTCATAATAGGCTCTGAGCCTATATATACCTGCGCACAGCAGCAGCCACCTTCAGTCTGCTGCTGGACAGCCAGCAGCAGCAGCAGCAGGAGAGGTAATTAATCAGCAACCCTCCTGCTAAGGGTAGACAGCTGCTCGTTCCACCCCCCCCCCCCCGCCTTAATTGGTTCTCCTCCCTTCCAACGGTGTTGAGGCGGGTGGGAACAGCCAGGGGTTGAGGGTACTGTGCTAAAAGAGGTGGAGTTATGCAGATCTAAAACGCGTGGATTGCAGCAGCAGCAAGCCGAAAAGTGCAGGCATGTGAGGGATCTAGAGGTTGACAGCATGTCTTCTTAACGGGAGTCCAGGTGGCCATCTCCACAAATGGACTTTTCAGAATCCTTGGGTGGCACCGTAGTCGGAAACCAATTCTGGTTATCGCTTCTCGGCCTTTTGGCTAAGATCAAGTGTAGTATCTGTTCTTATCAGTTTAATATCTGATACGTCCCCTATCTGGGGACCATATATTAAATGGATTTTTAGAACAGGGAGATGGAAAAAGAGCTTGCTCTGTCCACTCCACGCATTGACCTGGTATTGCAGTATCTCCAGGACCAGTGCACCCCTTCTTTAATGCAGTTTCTAAAATCAGAAAGAATTGAATTCAATGCTTTTTGTTCATTTTGCTTGTTTGTCGGATTTTGGGATGGACTCTTTGGCTTTGCTTTTCTTCTCCTCATTGGATTTTTCATGTTAAAAGTTGCAGAAGCCAGATGACAAGCTCATTTTGGTTCAACTTCAGCAACTGTGCATTGCATTGCCATGTAATGTAATGTAATGCAATGCTATCTATCTAGCTCTCCCTCTATACTTCCTTTTGGATAAACAGACATATTAGGCAAGCATTTTGGAGCTTTCACCTAAATAACTACAGGTGGTGAGATAAGCTGCACAATATAATTGACCTTTCAGTATATTGTTGCACACACACCATCTATTTAGCAAATGCCCTTGTTATCAACAGCAGCCTTTTAAACTCACCTGAGCTAACAGGTATGTGAGCTGGTTACTCTGCTGCGCTTAAAATTTCTTTTTTGGTTTGCTACAATGCCTTTTCTGAAACGTTGTCTCCCTCTGCTGGAACACTGACTTCTTTCATTTAATGCCTGCAGACTATAAAAGAGAAACCAACCCAAAAAGTTTGGTTGATTAGTCTGTGGCATTCTTTTAAACTGTTGCTTATGGCGGTCTCTGTGAGCTTCTCAGTGACATTCAGCCATCCAGGTATCCCGCCTGCAGTAGACGGAATGTGGCAATGGAACGCTGGCTGCGCGTGTCATAATAGGCTCTGAGCCTTTATATACCTGCACACAGCAGCAGCCACCTTCAGTCTGCTGCTGGACAGCCAGCAGCAGCAGCAGCAGGAGAGGTAATTAATCAGCAAACCTCCTGCTAAGGGTAGACAGCTGCTCGTTCCACCCCCCCCCCCCCCGCCTTAATTGGTTCTCCTCCCTTCCAACGGTGTTGAGGCGGGTGGGAACAGCCGGGGGTTGAGGGTACTGTGCTAAAAGAGGTGGAGTTAT
The DNA here is from genome assembly GCF_046119375.1 of Phyllobates terribilis. NCBI lineage: Eukaryota > Metazoa > Chordata > Amphibia > Anura > Dendrobatidae > Phyllobates > Phyllobates terribilis. The sequence continues at coordinate 5,992,825 of NW_027362800.1, read as the reverse complement.
GCAGATCTAAAACGCGTGGATTGCAGCAGCAGCAAGCCGAAAAGTGCAGGCATGTGAGGGATCTAGAGGTTGACAGCATGTCTTCTTAACGGGAGTCCAGATGGCCATCTCCACAAATGGACTTTTCAGAATCCTTGGGTGGCACCGTAGTCGGAAACCAATTCTGGTTATCGCTTCTCGGCCTTTTGGCTAAGATCAAGTGTAGTATCTGTTCTTATCAGTTTAATATCTGATACGTCCCCTATCTGGGGACCATATATTAAATGGATTTTTAGAACAGGGAGATGGAAAAAGAGCTTGCTCTGTCCACTCCACGCATTGACCTGGTATTGCAGTATCTCCAGGACCGGTGCACCCCTTCTTTAATGCAGTTTCTAAAATCAGAAAGAATTGAATTCAATGCTTTTTGTTCATTTTGCTTGTTTGTCGGATTTTGGGATGGACTCTTTGGCTTTGCTTTTCTTCTCCTCATTGGATTTTTCATGTTAAAAGTTGCAGAAGCCAGATGACAAGCTCATTTTGGTTCAACTTCAGCAACTGTGCATTGCATTGCCATGTAATGTAATGTAATGCAATGCTATCTATCTAGCTCTCCCTCTATACTTCCTTTTGGATAAACAGACATATTAGGCAAGCATTTTGGAGCTTTCACCTAAATAACTACAGGTGGTGAGATAAGCTGCACAATATAATTGACCTTTCAGTATATTGTTGCACACACACCATCTATTTAGCAAATGCCCTTGTTATCAACAGCAGCCTTTTAAACTCACCTGAGCTAACAGGTATGTGAGCTGGTTACTCTGCTGAGCTTAAAATTTCTTTTTTGGTTTGCTACAATGCCTTTTCTGAAACGTTGTCTCCCTCTGCTGGAACACTGACTTCTTTCATTTAATGCCTGCAGACTATAAAAGAGAAACCAACCCAAAAAGTTTGGTTGATTAGTCTGTGGCATTCTTTTAAACTGTTGCTTATGGCGGTCTCTGTGAGCTTCTCAGTGACATTCAGCCATCCAGGTATCCCGCCTGCAGTAGACGGAATGTGGCAATGGAACGCTGGCTGCGCGTGTCATAATAGGCTCTGAGCCTTTATATACCTGCGCACAGCAGCAGCCACCTTCAGTCTGCTGCTGGACAGCCAGCAGCAGCAGCAGCAGGAGAGGTAATTAATCAGCAACCCTCCTGCTAAGGGTAGACAGCTGCTCGTTCCACCCCCCCCCCCGCCTTAATTGGTTCTCCTCCCTTCCAACGGTGTTGAGGCGGGTGGGAACAGCCGGGGGTTGAGGGTACTGTGCTAAAAGAGGTGGAGTTATGCAGATCTAAAACGCGTGGATTGCAGCAGCAGCAAGCCGAAAAGTGCAGGCATGTGAGGGATCTAGAGGTTGACAGCATGTCTTCTTAACGGGAGTCCAGGTGGCCATCTCCACAAATGGACTTTTCAGAATCCTTGGGTGGCACCGTAGTCGGAAACCAATTCTGGTTATCGCTTCTCGGCCTTTTGGCTAAGATCAAGTGTAGTATCTGTTCTTATCAGTTTAATATCTGATACGTCCCCTATCTGGGGACCATATATTAAATGGATTTTTAGAATAGGGAGATGGAAAAAGAGCTTGCTCTGTCCACTCCACGCATTGACCTGGTATTGCAGTATCTCCAGGACCGGTGCACCCCTTCTTTAATGCAGTTTCTAAAATCAGAAAGAATTGAATTCAATGCTTTTTGTTCATTTTGCTTGTTTGTCGGATTTTGGGATGGACCCTTTGGCTTTGCTTTTCTTCTCCTCATTGGATTTTTCATGTTAAAAGTTGCAGAAGCCAGATGACAAGCTCATTTTGGTTCAACTTCAGCAACTGTGCATTGCATTGCCATGTAATGTAATGTAATGCAATGCTATCTATCTAGCTCTCCCTCTATACTTCCTTTTGGATAAACAGACATATTAGGCAAGCATTTTGGAGCTTTCACCTAAATAACTACAGGTGGTGAGATAAGCTGCACAATATAATTGACCTTTCAGTATATTGTTGCACACACACCATCTATTTAGCAAATGCCCTTGTTATCAACAGCAGCCTTTTAAACTCACCTGAGCTAACAGGTATGTGAGCTGGTTACTCTGCTGCGCTTAAAATTTCTTTTTTGGTTTGCTACAATGCCTTTTCTGAAACGTTGTCTCCCTCTGCTGGAACACTGACTTCTTTCATTTAATGCCTGCAGACTATAAAAGAGAAACCAACCCAAAAAGTTTGGTTGATTAGTCTGTGGCATTCTTTTAAACTGTTGCTTATGGCGGTCTCTGTGAGCTTCTCAGTGACATTCAGCCATCCAGGTATCCCGCCTGCAGTAGACGGAATGTGGCAATGGAACGCTGGCTGCGCGTGTCATAATAGGCTCTGAGCCTTTATATACCTGCGCACAGCAGCAGCCACCTTCAGTCTGCTGCTGGACAGCCAGCAGCAGCAGCAGCAGGAGAGGTAATTAATCAGCAACCCTCCTGCTAAGGGTAGACAGCTGCTCGTTCCACCCCCCCCCCCGCCTTAATTGGTTCTCCTCCCTTCCAACGGTGTTGAGGCGGGTGGGAACAGCCGGGGGTTGAGGGTACTGTGCTAAAAGAGGTGGAGTTATGCAGATCTAAAACGCGTGGATTGCAGCAGCAGCAAGCCGAAAAGTGCAGGCATGTGAGGGATCTAGAGGTTGACAGCATGTCTTCTTAACTGGAGTCCAGGTGGCCATCTCCACAAATGGACTTTTCAGAATCCTTGGGTGGCACCGTAGTCGGAAACCAATTCTGGTTATCGCTTCTCGGCCTTTTGGCTAAGATCAAGTGTAGTATCTGTTCTTATCAGTTTAATATCTGATACGTCCCCTATCTGGGGACCATATATTAAATGGATTTTTAGAACAGGGAGATGGAAAAAGAGCTTGCTCTGTCCACTCCACGCATTGACCTGGTATTGCAGTATCTCCAGGACCGGTGCACCACTTCTTTAATGCAGTTTCTAAAATCAGAAAGAATTGAATTCAATGCTTTTTGTTCATTTTGCTTGTTTGTCGGATTTTGGGATGGACTCTTTGGCTTTGCTTTTCTTCTCCTCATTGGATTTTTCATGTTAAAAGTTGCAGAAGCCAGATGACAAGCTCATTTTGGTTCAACTTCAGCAACTGTGCATTGCATTGCCATGTAATGTAATGTAATGCAATGCTATCTATCTAGCTCTCCCTCTATACTTCCTTTTGGATAAACAGACATATTAGGCAAGCATTTTGGAGCTTTCACCTAAATAACTACAGGTGGTGAGATAAGCTGCACAATATAATTGACCTTTCAGTATATTGTTGCACACACACCTTCTATTTAGCAAATGCCCTTGTTATCAACAGCAGCCTTTTAAACTCACCTGAGCTAACAGGTATGTGAGCTGGTTACTCTGCTGCGCTTAAAATTTCTTTTTTGGTTTGCTACAATGCCTTTTCTGAAACGTTGTCTCCCTCTGCTGGAACACTGACTTCTTTCATTTAATGCCTGCAGACTATTAAAGAGAAACCAACCCAAAAAGTTTGGTTGATTAGTCTGTGGCATTCTTTTAAACTGTTGCTTATGGCGGTCTCTGTGAGCTTCTCAGTGACATTCAGCCATCCAGGTATCCCGCCTGCAGTAGACGGAATGTGGCAATGGAACGCTGGCTGCGCGTGTCATAATAGGCTCTGAGCCTTTATATACCTGCGCACAGCAGCAGCCACCTTCAGTCTGCTGCTGGACAGCCAGCAGCAGCAGCAGCAGGAGAGGTAATTAATCAGCAACCCTCCTGCTAAGGGTAGACAGCTGCTCGTTCCACCCCCCCCCCCCGCCTTAATTGGTTCTCCTCCCTTCCAACGGTGTTGAGGCGGGTGGGAACAGCCGGGGGTTGAGGGTACTGTGCTAAAAGAGGTGGAGTTATGCAGATCTAAAACGCGTGGATTGCAGCAGCAGCAAGCCGAAAAGTGCAGGCATGTGAGGGATCTAGAGGTTGACAGCATGTCTTCTTAACGGGAGTCCAGGTGGCCATCTCCACAAATGGACTTTTCAGAATCCTTGGGTGGCACCGTAGTCGGAAACCAATTCTGGTTATCGCTTCTCGGCCTTTTGGCTAAGATCAAGTGTAGTATCTGTTCTTATCAGTTTAATATCTGATACGTCCCCTATCTGGGGACCATATATTAAATGGATTTTTAGAACAGGGAGATGGAAAAAGAGCTTGCTCTGTCCACTCCACGCATTGACCTGGTATTGCAGTATCTCCAGGACCGGTGCACCCCTTCTTTAATGCAGTTTCTAAAATCAGAAAGAATTGAATTCAATGCTTTTTGTTCATTTTGCTTGTTTGTCGGATTTTGGGATGGACTCTTTGGCTTTGCTTTCCTTCTCCTCATTGGATTTTTCATGTTAAAAGTTGCAGAAGCCAGATGACCAGCTCATTTTGGTTCAACTTCAGCAACTGTGCATTGCATTGCCATGTAATGTAATGTAATGCAATGCTATCTATCTAGCTCTCCCTCTATACTTCCTTTTGGATAAACAGACATATTAGGCAAGCATTTTGGAGCTTTCACCTAAATAACTACAGGTGGTGAGATAAGCTGCACAATATAATTGACCTTTCAGTATATTGTTGCACACACACCATCTATTTAGCAAATGCCCTTGTTATCAACAGCAGCCTTTTAAACTCACCTGAGCTAACAGGTATGTGAGCTGGTTACTCTGCTGCGCTTAAAATTTCTTTTTTGGTTTGCTACAATGCCTTTTCTGAAACGTTGTCTCCCTCTGCTGGAACACTGACTTCTTTCATTTAATGCCTGCAGACTATAAAAGAGAAACCAACCCAAAAAGTTTGGTTGATTAGTCTGTGGCATTCTTTTAAACTGTTGCTTATGGCGGTCTCTGTGAGCTTCTCAGTGACATTCAGCCATCCAGGTATCCCGCCTGCAGTAGACGGAATGTGGCAATGGAACGCTGGCTGCGCGTGTCATAATAGGCTCTGAGCCTTTATATACCTGCGCACAGCAGCAGCCACCTTCAGTCTGCTGCTGGACAGCCAGCAGCAGCAGCAGCAGGAGAGGTAATTAATCAGCAACCCTCCTGCTAAGGGTAGACAGCTGCTCGTTCCACCCCCCCCCCCGCCTTAATTGGTTCTCCTCCCTTCCAACGGTGTTGAGGCGGGTGGGAACAGCCGGGGGTTGAGGGTACTGTGCTAAAAGAGGTGGAGTTATGCAGATCTAAAATGCGTGGATTGCAGCAGCAGCAAGCCGAAAAGTGCAGGCATGTGAGGGATCTAGAGGTTGACAGCATGTCTTCTTAACGGGAGTCCAGGTGGCCATCTCCACAAATGGACTTTTCAGAATCCTTGGGTGGCACCGTAGTCGGAAACCAATTCTGGTTATCGCTTCTCGGCCTTTTGGCTAAGATCAAGTGTAGTATCTGTTCTTATCAGTTTAATATCTGATACGTCCCCTATCTGGGGACCATATATTAAATGGATTTTTAGAACAGGGAGATGGAAAAAGAGCTTGCTCTGTCCACTCCACGCATTGACCTGGTATTGCAGTATCTCCAGGACCGGTGCACCCCTTCTTTAATGCAGTTTCTAAAATCAGAAAGAATTGAATTCAATGCTTTTTGTTCATTTTGCTTGTTTGTCGGATTTTGTGATGGACTCTTTGGCTTTGCTTTTCTTCTCCTCATTGGATTTTTCATGTTAAAAGTTGCAGAAGCCAGATGACAAGCTCATTTTGGTTCAACTTCAGCAACTGTGCATTGCATTGCCATGTAATGTAATGTAATGCAATGCTATCTATCTAGCTCTCCCTCTATACTTCCTTTTGGATAAACAGACATATTAGGCAAGCATTTTGGAGCTTTCACCTAAATAACTACAGGTGGTGAGATAAGCTGCACAATATAATTGACCTTTCAGTATATTGTTGCACACACACCATCTATTTAGCAAATGCCCTTGTTATCAACAGCAGCCTTTTAAACTCACCTGAGCTAACAGGTATGTGAGCTGGTTACTCTGCTGCGCTTAAAATTTCTTTTTTGGTTTGCTACAATGCCTTTTCTGAAACGTTGTCTCCCTCTGCTGGAACACTGACTTCTTTCATTTAATGCCTGCAGACTATAAAAGAGAAACCAACCCAAAAAGTTTGGTTAATTAGTCTGTGGCATTCTTTTAAACTGTTGCTTATGGCGGTCTCTGTGAGCTTCTCAGTGACATTCAGCCATCCAGGTATCCCGCCTGCAGTAGACGGAATGTGGCAATGGAACGCTGGCTGCGCGTGTCATAATAGGCTCTGAGCCTTTATATACCTGCGCACAGCAGCAGCCACCTTCAGTCTGCTGCTGGACAGCCAGCAGCAGCAGCAGCAGGAGAGGTAATTAATCAGCAACCCTCCTGCTAAGGGTAGACAGCTGCTCGTTCCACCCCCCCCCCCGCCTTAATTGGTTCTCCTCCCTTCCAACGGCGTTGAGGCGGGTGGGAACAGCCGGGGGTTGAGGGTACTGTGCTAAAAGAGGTGGAGTTATGCAGATCTAAAACGCGTGGATTGCAGCAGCAGCAAGCCGAAAAGTGCAGGCATGTGATGGATCTAGAGGTTGACAGCATGTCTTCTTAACGGGAGTCCAGGTGGCCATCTCCACAAATGGACTTTTCAGAATCCTTGGGTGGCACCGTAGTCGGAAACCAATTCTGGTTATCGCTTCTCGGCCTTTTGGCTAAGATCAAGTGTAGTATCTGTTCTTATCAGTTTAATATCTGATACGTCCCCTATCTGGGGACCATATATTAAATGGATTTTTAGAACAGGGAGATGGAAAAAGAGCTTGCTCTGTCCACTCCACGCATTGACCTGGTATTGCAGTATCTCCAGGACCGGTGCACCCCTTCTTTAATGCAGTTTCTAAAATCAGAAAGAATTGAATTCAATGCTTTTTGTTCATTTTGCTTGTTTGTCGGATTTTGGGATGGACTCTTTGGCTTTGCTTCTCTTCTCCTCATTGGATTTTTCATGTTAAAAGTTGCAGAAGCCAGATGACAAGCTCATTTTGGTTCAACTTCAGCAACTGTGCATTGCATTGCCATGTAATGTAATGTAATGCAATGCTATCCATCTAGCTCTCCCTCTATACTTCCTTTTGGATAAACAGACATATTAGGCAAGCATTTTGGAGCTTTCACCTAAATAACTACAGGTGGTGAGATAAGCTGCACAATATAATTGACCTTTCAGTATATTGTTGCACACACACCATCTATTTAGCAAATGCCCTTGTTATCAACAGCAGCCTTTTAAACTCACCTGAGCTAACAGGTATGTGAGCTGGTTACTCTGCTGCGCTTAAAATTTCTTTTTTGGTTTGCTACAATGCCTTTTCTGAAACGTTGTCTCCCTCTGCTGGAACACTGACTTCTTTCATTTAATGCCTGCAGACTATAAAAGAGAAACCAACCCAAAAAGTTTGGTTGATTAGTCTGTGGCATTCTTTTAAACTCTTGCTTATGGCGGTCTCTGTGAGCTTCTCAGTGACATTCAGCCATCCAGGTATCCCGCCTGCAGTAGACGGAATGTGGCAATGGAACGCTGGCTGCGCGTGTCATAATAGGCTCTGAGCCTTTATATACCTGCGCACAGCAGCAGCCACCTTCAGTCTGCTGCTGGACAGCCAGCAGCAGCAGCAGCAGGAGAGGTAATTAATCAGCAACCCTCCTGCTAAGGGTAGACAGCTGCTCGTTCCACCCCCCCCCCCGCCTTAATTGGTTCTCCTCCCTTCCAACGGTGTTGAGGCGGGTGGGAACAGCCGGGGGTTGAGGGTACTGTGCTAAAAGAGGTGGAGTTATGCAGATCTAAAATGCGTGGATTGCAGCAGCAGCAAGCCGAAAAGTGCAGGCATGTGAGGGATCTAGAGGTTGACAGCATGTCTTCTTAACGGGAGTCCAGGTGGCCATCTCCACAAATGGACTTTTCAGAATCCTTGGGTGGCACCGTAGTCGGAAACCAATTCTGGTTATCGCTTCTCGGCCTTTTGGCTAAGATCAAGTGTAGTATCTGTTCTTATCAGTTTAATATCTGATACGTCCCCTATCTGGGGACCATATATTAAATGGATTTTTAGAACAGGGAGATGGAAAAAGAGCTTGCTCTGTCCACTCCACGCATTGACCTGGTATTGCAGTATCTCCAGGACCGGTGCACCCCTTCTTTAATGCAGTTTCTAAAATCAGAAAGAATTGAATTCAATGCTTTTTGTTCATTTTGCTTGTTTGTCGGATTTTGTGATGGACTCTTTGGCTTTGCTTTTCTTCTCCTCATTGGATTTTTCATGTTAAAAGTTGCAGAAGCCAGATGACAAGCTCATTTTGGTTCAACTTCAGCAACTGTGCATTGCATTGCCATGTAATGTAATGTAATGCAATGCTATCTATCTAGCTCTCCCTCTATACTTCCTTTTGGATAAACAGACATATTAGGCAAGCATTTTGGAGCTTTCACCTAAATAACTACAGGTGGTGAGATAAGCTGCACAATATAATTGACCTTTCAGTATATTGTTGCACACACACCATCTATTTAGCAAATGCCCTTGTTATCAACAGCAGCCTTTTAAACTCACCTGAGCTAACAGGTATGTGAGCTGGTTACTCTGCTGCGCTTAAAATTTCTTTTTTGGTTTGCTACAATGCCTTTTCTGAAACGTTGTCTCCCTCTGCTGGAACACTGACTTCTTTCATTTAATGCCTGCAGACTATAAAAGAGAAACCAACCCAAAAAATTTGGTTGATTAGTCTGTGGCATTCTTTTAAACTGTTGCTTATGGCGGTCTCTGTGAGCTTCTCAGTGACATTCAGCCATCCAGGTATCCCGCCTGCAGTAGACGGAATGTGGCAATGGAACGCTGGCTGCGCGTGTCATAATAGGCTCTGAGCCTTTATATACCTGCGCACAGCAGCAGCCACCTTCAGTCTGCTGCTGGACAGCCAGCAGCAGCAGCAGCAGGAGAGGTAATTAATCAGCAACCCTCCTGCTAAGGGTAGACAGCTGCTCGTTCCACCCCCCCCCCGCCTTAATTGGTTCTCCTCCCTTCCAACGGTGTTGAGGCGGGTGGGAACAGCCGGGGGTTGAGGGTACTGTGCTAAAAGAGGTGGAGTTATGCAGATCTAAAACGCGTGGATTGCAGCAGCAGCAAGCCGAAAAGTGCAGGCATGTGAGGGATCTAGAGGTTGACAGCATGTCTTCTTAACGGGAGTCCAGGTGGCCATCTCCACAAATGGACTTTTCAGAATCCTTGGGTGGCACCGTAGTCGGAAACCAATTCTGGTTATCGCTTCTCGGCCTTTTGGCTAAGATCAAGTGTAGTATCTGTTCTTATCAGTTTAATATCTGATACGTCCCCTATCTGGGGACCATATATTAAATGAATTTTTAGAACAGGGAGATGGAAAAAGAGCTTGCTCTGTCCACTCCACGCATTGACCTGGTATTGCAGTATCTCCAGGACCGGTGCACCCCTTCTTTAATGCAGTTTCTAAAATCAGAAAGAATTGAATTCAATGCTTTTTGTTCATTTTGCTTGTTTGTCGGATTTTGGGATGGACTCTTTGGCTTTGCTTTTCTTCTCCTCATTGGATTTTTCATGTTAAAAGTTGCAGAAGCCAGATGACAAGCTCATTTTGGTTCAACTTCAGCAACTGTGCATTGCATTGCCATGTAATGTAATGTAATGCAATGCTATCTATCTAGCTCTCCCTCTATACTTCCTTTTGGATAAACAGACATATTAGGCAAGCATTTTGGAGCTTTCACCTAAATAACTACAGGTGGTGAGATAAGCTGCACAATATAATTGACCTTTCAGTATATTGTTGCACACACACCATCTATTTAGCAAATGCCCTTGTTATCAACAGCAGCCTTTTAAACTCACCTGAGCTAACAGGTATGTGAGCTGGTTACTCTGCTGCGCTTAAAATTTCTTTTTTGGTTTGCTACAATGCCTTTTCTGAAACGTTGTCTCCCTCTGCTGGAACACTGACTTCTTTCATTTAATGCCTGCAGACTATAAAAGAGAAACCAACCCAAAAAGTTTGGTTGATTAGTCTGTGGCATTCTTTTAAACTGTTGCTTATGGCGGTCTCTGTGAGCTTCTCAGTGACATTCAGCCATCCAGGTATCCCGCCTGCAGTAGACGGAATGTGGCAATGGAACGCTGGCTGCGCGTGTCATAATAGGCTCTGAGCCTTTATATACCTGCGCACAGCAGCAGCCACCTTCAGTCTGCTGCTGGACAGCCAGCAGCAGCAGCAGCAGGAGAGGTAATTAATCAGCAACCCTCCTGCTAAGGGTAGACAGCTGCTCGTTCCACCCCCCCCCCGCCTTAATTGGTTCTCCTCCCTTCCAACGGCGTTGAGGCGGGTGGGAACAGCCGGGGGTTGAGGGTACTGTGCTAAAAGAGGTGGAGTTATGCAGATCTAAAACGCGTGGATTGCAGCAGCAGCAAGCCGAAAAGTGCAGGCATGTGAGGGATCTAGAGGTTGACAGCATGTCTTCTTAACGGGAGTCCAGGTGGCCATCTCCACAAATGGACTTTTCAGAATCCTTGGGTGGCACCGTAGTCGGAAACCAATTCTGGTTATCGCTTCTCGGCCTTTTGGCTAAGATCAAGTGTAGTATCTGTTCTTATCAGTTTAATATCTGATACGTCCCCTATCTGGGGACCATATATTAAATGGATTTTTAGAACAGGGAGATGGAAAAAGAGCTTGCTCTGTCCACTCCACGCATTGACCTGGTATTGCAGTATCTCCAGGACCGGTGCACCCCTTCTTTAATGCAGTTTCTAAAATCAGAAAGAATTGAATTCAATGCTTTTTGTTCATTTTGCTTGTTTGTCGGATTTTGGGATGGACTCTTTGGCTTTGCTTCTCTTCTCCTCATTGGATTTTTCATGTTAAAAGTTGCAGAAGCCAGATGACAAGCTCATTTTGGTTCAACTTCAGCAACTGTGCATTGCATTGCCATGTAATGTAATGTAATGCAATGCTATCCATCTAGCTCTCCCTCTATACTTCCTTTTGGATAAACAGACATATTAGGCAAGCATTTTGGAGCTTTCACCTAAATAACTACAGGTGGTGAGATAAGCTGCACAATATAATTGACCTTTCAGTATATTGTTGCACACACACCATCTATTTAGCAAATGCCCTTGTTATCAACAGCAGCCTTTTAAACTCACCTGAGCTAACAGGTATGTGAGCTGGTTACTCTGCTGCGCTTAAAATTTCTTTTTTGGTTTGCTACAATGCCTTTTCTGAAACGTTGTCTCCCTCTGCTGGAACACTGACTTCTTTCATTTAATGCCTGCAGACTATAAAAGAGAAACCAACCCAAAAAGTTTGGTTGATTAGTCTGTGGCATTCTTTTAAACTGTTGCTTATGGCGGTCTCTGTGAGCTTCTCAGTGACATTCAGCCATCCAGGTATCCCGCCTGCAGTAGACGGAATGTGGCAATGGAACGCTGGCTGCGCGTGTCATAATAGGCTCTGAGCCTTTATATACCTGCGCACAGCAGCAGCCACCTTCAGTCTGCTGCTGGACAGCCAGCAGCAGCAGCAGCAGGAGAGGTAATTAATCAGCAACCCTCCTGCTAAGGGTAGACAGCTGCTCGTTCCACCCCCCCCCCCGCCTTAATTGGTTCTCCTCCCTTCCAACGGTGTTGAGGCGGGTGGGAACAGCCGGGGGTTGAGGGTACTGTGCTAAAAGAGGTGGAGTTATGCAGATCTAAAACGCGTGGATTGCAGCAGCAGCAAGCCGAAAAGTGCAGGCATGTGAGGGATCTAGAGGTTGACAGCATGTCTTCTTAACTGGAGTCCAGGTGGCCATCTCCACAAATGGACTTTTCAGAATCCTTGGGTGGCACCGTAGTCGGAAACCAATTCTGGTTATCGCTTCTCGGCCTTTTGGCTAAGATCAAGTGTAGTATCTGTTCTTATCAGTTTAATATCTGATACGTCCCCTATCTGGGGACCATATATTAAATGGATTTTTAGAACAGGGAGATGGAAAAAGAGCTTGCTCTGTCCACTCCACGCATTGACCTGGTATTGCAGTATCTCCAGGACCGGTGCACCCCTTCTTTAATGCAGTTTCTAAAATCAGAAAGAATTGAATTCAATGCTTTTTGTTCATTTTGCTTGTTTGTCGGATTTTGGGATGGACTCTTTGGCTTTGCTTTTCTTCTCCTCATTGGATTTTTCATGTTAAAAGTTGCAGAAGCCAGATGACAAGCTCATTTTGGTTCAACTTCAGCAACTGTGCATTGCATTGCCATGTAATGTAATGTAATGCAATGCTATCTATCTAGCTCTCCCTCTATACTTCCTTTTGGATAAACAGACATATTAGGCAAGCATTTTGGAGCTTTCACCTAAATAACTACAGGTGGTGAGATAAGCTGCACAATATAATTGACCTTTCAGTATATTGTTGCACACACACCTTCTATTTAGCAAATGCCCTTGTTATCAACAGCAGCCTTTTAAACTCACCTGAGCTAACAGGTATGTGAGCTGGTTACTCTGCTGCGCTTAAAATTTCTTTTTTGGTTTGCTACAATGCCTTTTCTGAAACGTTGTCTCCCTCTGCTGGAACACTGACTTCTTTCATTTAATGCCTGCAGACTATAAAAGAGAAACCAACCCAAAAAGTTTGGTTGATTAGTCTGTGGCATTCTTTTAAACTGTTGCTTATGGCGGTCTCTGTGAGCTTCTCAGTGACATTCAGCCATCCAGGTATCCCGCCTGCAGTAGACGGAATGTGGCAATGGAACGCTGTCTGCGCGTGTCATAATAGGCTCTGAGCCTTTATATACCTGCGCACAGCAGCAGCCACCTTCAGTCTGCTGCTGGACAGCCAGCAGCAGCAGCAGCAGGAGAGGTAATTAATCAGCAACCCTCCTGCTAAGGGTAGACAGCTGCTCGTTCCACCCCCCCCCCCCGCCTTAATTGGTTCTCCTCCCTTCCAACGGTGTTGAGGCGGGTGGGAACAGCCGGGGGTTGAGGGTACTGTGCTAAAAGAGGTGGAGTTATGCAGATCTAAAACGCGTGGATTGCAGCAGCAGCAAGCCGAAAAGTGCAGGCATGTGAGGGATCTAGAGGTTGACAGCATGTCTTCTTAACGGGAGTCCAGGTGGCCATCTCCACAAATGGACTTTTCAGAATCCTTGGGTGGCACCGTAGTCGGAAACCAATTCTGGTTATCGCTTCTCGGCCTTTTGGCTAAGATCAAGTGTAGTATCTGTTCTTATCAGTTTAATATCTGATACGTCCCCTATCTGGGGACCATATATTAAATGGATTTTTAGAACAGGGAGATGGAAAAAGAGCTTGCTCTGTCCACTCCACGCATTGACCTGGTATTGCAGTATCTCCAGGACCGGTGCACCCCTTCTTTAATGCAGTTTCTAAAATCAGAAAGAATTGAATTCAATGCTTTTTGTTCATTTTGCTTGTTTGTCGGATTTTGGGATGGACTCTTTGGCTTTGCTTTTCTTCTCCTCATTGGATTTTTCATGTTAAAAGTTGCAGAAGCCAGATGACAAGCTCATTTTGGTTCAACTTCAGCAACTGTGCATTGCATTGCCATGTAATGTAATGTAATGCAATGCTATCTATCTAGCTCTCCCTCTATACTTCCTTTTGGATAAACAGACATATTAGGCAAGCATTTTGGAGCTTTCACCTAAATAACTACAGGTGGTGAGATAAGCTGCACAATATAATTGACCTTTCAGTATATTGTTGCACACACACCATCTATTTAGCAAATGCCCTTGTTATCAACAGCAGCCTTTTAAACTCACCTGAGCTAACAGGTATGTGAGCTGGTTACTCTGCTGCGCTTAAAATTTCTTTTTTGGTTTGCTACAATGCCTTTTCTGAAACGTTGTCTCCCTCTGCTGGAACACTGACTTCTTTCATTTAATGCCTGCAGACTATAAAAGAGAAACCAACCCAAAAAGTTTGGTTGATTAGTCTGTGGCATTCTTTTAAACTGTTGCTTATGGCGGTCTCTGTGAGCTTCTCAGTGACATTCAGCCATCCAGGTATCCCGCCTGCAGTAGACGGAATGTGGCAATGGAACGCTGGCTGCGCGTGTCATAATAGGCTCTGAGCCTTTATATACCTGCGCACAGCAGCAGCCACCTTCAGTCTGCTGCTGGACAGCCAGCAGCAGCAGCAGCAGGAGAGGTAATTAATCAGCAACCCTCCTGCTAAGGGTAGACAGCTGCTCGTTCCACCCCCCCCCCCGCCTTAATTGGTTCTCCTCCCTTCCAACGGTGTTGAGGCGGGTGGGAACAGCCGGGGGTTGAGGGTACTGTGCTAAAAGAGGTGGAGTTATGCAGATCTAAAATGCGTGGATTGCAGCAGCAGCAAGCCGAAAAGTGCAGGCATGTGAGGGATCTAGAGGTTGACAGCATGTCTTCTTAACGGGAGTCCAGGTGGCCATCTCCACAAATGGACTTTTCAGAATCCTTGGGTGGCACCGTAGTCGGAAACCAATTCTGGTTATCGCTTCTCGGCCTTTTGGCTAAGATCAAGTGTAGTATCTGTTCTTATCAGTTTAATATCTGATACGTCCCCTATCTGGGGACCATATATTAAATGGATTTTTAGAACAGGGAGATGGAAAAAGAGCTTGCTCTGTCCACTCCACGCATTGACCTGGTATTGCAGTATCTCCAGGACCGGTGCACCCCTTCTTTAATGCAGTTTCTAAAATCAGAAAGAATTGAATTCAATGCTTTTTGTTCATTTTGCTTGTTTGTCGGATTTTGTGATGGACTCTTTGGCTTTGCTTTTCTTCTCCTCATTGGATTTTTCATGTTAAAAGTTGCAGAAGCCAGATGACAAGCTCATTTTGGTTCAACTTCAGCAACTGTGCATTGCATTGCCATGTAATGTAATGTAATGCAATGCTATCTATCTAGCTCTCCCTCTATACTTCCTTTTGGATAAACAGACATATTAGGCAAGCATTTTGGAGCTTTCACCTAAATAACTACAGGTGGTGAGATAAGCTGCACAATATAATTGACCTTTCAGTATATTGTTGCACACACACCATCTATTTAGCAAATGCCCTTGTTATCAACAGCAGCCTTTTAAACTCACCTGAGCTAACAGGTATGTGAGCTGGTTACTCTGCTGCGCTTAAAATTTCTTTTTTGGTTTGCTACAATGCCTTTTCTGAAACGTTGTCTCCCTCTGCTGGAACACTGACTTCTTTCATTTAATGCCTGCAGACTATAAAAGAGAAACCAACCCAAAAAATTTGGTTGATTAGTCTGTGGCATTCTTTTAAACTGTTGCTTATGGCGGTCTCTGTGAGCTTCTCAGTGACATTCAGCCATCCAGGTATCCCGCCTGCAGTAGACGGAATGTGGCAATGGAACGCTGGCTGCGCGTGTCATAATAGGCTCTGAGCCTTTATATACCTGCGCACAGCAGCAGCCACCTTCAGTCTGCTGCTGGACAGCCAGCAGCAGCAGCAGCAGGAGAGGTAATTAATCAGCAACCCTCCTGCTAAGGGTAGACAGCTGCTCGTTCCACCCCCCCCCCGCCTTAATTGGTTCTCCTCCCTTCCAACGGTGTTGAGGCGGGTGGGAACAGCCGGGGGTTGAGGGTACTGTGCTAAAAGAGGTGGAGTTATGCAGATCTAAAACGCGTGGATTGCAGCAGCAGCAAGCCGAAAAGTGCAGGCATGTGAGGGATCTAGAGGTTGACAGCATGTCTTCTTAACGGGAGTCCAGGTGGCCATCTCCACAAATGGACTTTTCAGAATCCTTGGGTGGCACCGTAGTCGGAAACCAATTCTGGTTATCGCTTCTCGGCCTTTTGGCTAAGATCAAGTGTAGTATCTGTTCTTATCAGTTTAATATCTGATACGTCCCCTATCTGGGGACCATATATTAAATGAATTTTTAGAACAGGGAGATGGAAAAAGAGCTTGCTCTGTCCACTCCACGCATTGACCTGGTATTGCAGTATCTCCAGGACCGGTGCACCCCTTCTTTAATGCAGTTTCTAAAATCAGAAAGAATTGAATTCAATGCTTTTTGTTCATTTTGCTTGTTTGTCGGATTTTGGGATGGACTCTTTGGCTTTGCTTTTCTTCTCCTCATTGGATTTTTCATGTTAAAAGTTGCAGAAGCCAGATGACAAGCTCATTTTGGTTCAACTTCAGCAACTGTGCATTGCATTGCCATGTAATGTAATGTAATGCAATGCTATCTATCTAGCTCTCCCTCTATACTTCCTTTTGGATAAACAGACATATTAGGCAAGCATTTTGGAGCTTTCACCTAAATAACTACAGGTGGTGAGATAAGCTGCACAATATAATTGACCTTTCAGTATATTGTTGCACACACACCATCTATTTAGCAAATGCCCTTGTTATCAACAGCAGCCTTTTAAACTCACCTGAGCTAACAGGTATGTGAGCTGGTTACTCTGCTGCGCTTAAAATTTCTTTTTTGGTTTGCTACAATGCCTTTTCTGAAACGTTGTCTCCCTCTGCTGGAACACTGACTTCTTTCATTTAATGCCTGCAGACTATAAAAGAGAAACCAACCCAAAAAGTTTGGTTAATTAGTCTGTGGCATTCTTTTAAACTGTTGCTTATGGCGGTCTCTGTGAGCTTCTCAGTGACATTCAGCCATCCAGGTATCCCGCCTGCAGTAGACGGAATGTGGCAATGGAACGCTGGCTGCGCGTGTCATAATAGGCTCTGAGCCTTTATATACCTGCGCACAGCAGCAGCCACCTTCAGTCTGCTGCTGGACAGCCAGCAGCAGCAGCAGCAGGAGAGGTAATTAATCAGCAACCCTCCTGCTAAGGGTAGACAGCTGCTCGTTCCACCCCCCCCCCCCGCCTTAATTGGTTCTCCTCCCTTCCAACGGCGTTGAGGCGGGTGGGAACAGCCGGGGGTTGAGGGTACTGTGCTAAAAGAGGTGGAGTTATGCAGATCTAAAACGCGTGGATTGCAGCAGCAGCAAGCCGAAAAGTGCAGGCATGTGAGGGATCTAGAGGTTGACAGCATGTCTTCTTAACGGGAGTCCAGGTGGCCATCTCCACAAATGGACTTTTCAGAATCCTTGGGTGGCACCGTAGTCGGAAACCAATTCTGGTTATCGCTTCTCGGCCTTTTGGCTAAGATCAAGTGTAGTATCTGTTCTTATCAGTTTAATATCTGATACGTCCCCTATCTGGGGACCATATATTAAATGGATTTTTAGAACAGGGAGATGGAAAAAGAGCTTGCTCTGTCCACTCCACGCATTGACCTGGTATTGCAGTATCTCCAGGACCGGTGCACCCCTTCTTTAATGCAGTTTCTAAAATCAGAAAGAATTGAATTCAATGCTTTTTGTTCATTTTGCTTGTTTGTCGGATTTTAGGATGGACTCTTTGGCTTTGCTTCTCTTCTCCTCATTGGATTTTTCATGTTAAAAGTTGCAGAAGCCAGATGACAAGCTCATTTTGGTTCAACTTCAGCAACTGTGCATTGCATTGCCATGTAATGTAATGTAATGCAATGCTATCCATCTAGCTCTCCCTCTATACTTCCTTTTGGATAAACAGACATATTAGGCAAGCATTTTGGAGCTTTCACCTAAATAACTACAGGTGGTGAGATAAGCTGCACAATATAATTGACCTTTCAGTATATTGTTGCACACACACCATCTATTTAGCAAATGCCCTTGTTATCAACAGCAGCCTTTTAAACTCACCTGAGCTAACAGGTATGTGAGCTGGTTACTCTGCTGCGCTTAAAATTTCTTTTTTGGTTTGCTACAATGCCTTTTCTGAAACGTTGTCTCCCTCTGCTGGAACACTGACTTCTTTCATTTAATGCCTGCAGACTATAAAAGAGAAACCAACCCAAAAAGTTTGGTTAATTAGTCTGTGGCATTCTTTTAAACTGTTGCTTATGGCGGTCTCTGTGAGCTTCTCAGTGACATTCAGCCATCCAGGTATCCCGCCTGCAGTAGACGGAATGTGGCAATGGAACGCTGGCTGCGCGTGTCATAATAGGCTCTGAGCCTTTATATACCTGCGCACAGCAGCAGCCACCTTCAGTCTGCTGCTGGACAGCCAGCAGCAGCAGCAGCAGGAGAGGTAATTAATCAGCAACCCTCCTGCTAAGGGTAGACAGCTGCTCGTTCCACCCCCCCCCCCCGCCTTAATTGGTTCTCCTCCCTTCCAACGGCGTTGAGGCGGGTGGGAACAGCCGGGGGTTGAGGGTACTGTGCTAAAAGAGGTGGAGTTATGCAGATCTAAAACGCGTGGATTGCAGCAGCAGCAAGCCGAAAAGTGCAGGCATGTGAGGGATCTAGAGGTTGACAGCATGTCTTCTTAACGGGAGTCCAGGTGGCCATCTCCACAAATGGACTTTTCAGAATCCTTGGGTGGCACCGTAGTCGGAAACCAATTCTGGTTATCGCTTCTCGGCCTTTTGGCTAAGATCAAGTGTAGTATCTGTTCTTATCAGTTTAATATCTGATACGTCCCCTATCTGGGGACCATATATTAAATGGATTTTTAGAACAGGGAGATGGAAAAAGAGCTTGCTCTGTCCACTCCACGCATTGACCTGGTATTGCAGTATCTCCAGGACCGGTGCACCCCTTCTTTAATGCAGTTTCTAAAATCAGAAAGAATTGAATTCAATGCTTTTTGTTCATTTTGCTTGTTTGTCGGATTTTGGGATGGACTCTTTGGCTTTGCTTCTCTTCTCCTCATTGGATTTTTCATGTTAAAAGTTGCAGAAGCCAGATGACAAGCTCATTTTGGTTCAACTTCAGCAACTGTGCATTGCATTGCCATGTAATGTAATGTAATGCAATGCTATCCATCTAGCTCTCCCTCTATACTTCCTTTTGGATAAACAGACATATTAGGCAAGCATTTTGGAGCTTTCACCTAAATAACTACAGGTGGTGAGATAAGCTGCACAATATAATTGACCTTTCAGTATATTGTTGCACACACACCATCTATTTAGCAAATGCCCTTGTTATCAACAGCAGCCTTTTAAACTCACCTGAGCTAACAGGTATGTGAGCTGGTTACTCTGCTGCGCTTAAAATTTCTTTTTTGGTTTGCTACAATGCCTTTTCTGAAACGTTGTCTCCCTCTGCTGGAACACTGACTTCTTTCATTTAATGCCTGCAGACTATAAAAGAGAAACCAACCCAAAAAGTTTGGTTAATTAGTCTGTGGCATTCTTTTAAACTGTTGCTTATGGCGGTCTCTGTGAGCTTCTCAGTGACATTCAGCCATCCAGGTATCCCGCCTGCAGTAGACGGAATGTGGCAATGGAACGCTGGCTGCGCGTGTCATAATAGGCTCTGAGCCTTTATATACCTGCGCACAGCAGCAGCCACCTTCAGTCTGCTGCTGGACAGCCAGCAGCAGCAGCAGCAGGAGAGGTAATTAATCAGCAACCCTCCTGCTAAGGGTAGACAGCTGCTCGTTCCACCCCCCCCCCCGCCTTAATTGGTTCTCCTCCCTTCCAACGGCGTTGAGGCGGGTGGGAACAGCCGGGGGTTGAGGGTACTGTGCTAAAAGAGGTGGAGTTATGCAGATCTAAAACGCGTGGATTGCAGCAGCAGCAAGCCGAAAAGTGCAGGCATGTGAGGGATCTAGAGGTTGACAGCATGTCTTCTTAACGGGAGTCCAGGTGGCCATCTCCACAAATGGACTTTTCAGAATCCTTGGGTGGCACCGTAGTCGGAAACCAATTCTGGTTATCGCTTCTCGGCCTTTTGGCTAAGATCAAGTGTAGTATCTGTTCTTATCAGTTTAATATCTGATACGTCCCCTATCTGGGGACCATATATTAAATGGATTTTTAGAACAGGGAGATGGAAAAAGAGCTTGCTCTGTCCACTCCACGCATTGACCTGGTATTGCAGTATCTCCAGGACCGGTGCACCCCTTCTTTAATGCAGTTTCTAAAACCAGAAAGAATTGAATTCAATGCTTTTTGTTCATTTTGCTTGTTTGTCGGATTTTGGGATGGACTCTTTGGCTTTGCTTTTCTTCTCCTCATTGGATTTTTCATGTTAAAAGTTGCAGAAGCCAGATGACAAGCTCATTTTGGTTCAACTTCAGCAACTGTGCATTGCATTGCCATGTAATGTAATGTAATGCAATGCTATCTATCTAGCTCTCCCTCTATACTTCCTTTTGGATAAACAGACATATTAGGCAAGCATTTTGGAGCTTTCACCTAAATAACTACAGGTGGTGAGATAAGCTGCACAATATAATTGACCTTTCAGTATATTGTTGCACACACACCATCTATTTAGCAAATGCCCTTGTTATCAACAGCAGCCTTTTAAACTCACCTG
This sequence comes from Phyllobates terribilis, assembly GCF_046119375.1. Taxonomy (NCBI): domain Eukaryota; kingdom Metazoa; phylum Chordata; class Amphibia; order Anura; family Dendrobatidae; genus Phyllobates; species Phyllobates terribilis. The sequence goes on along the minus strand of NW_027362800.1, from coordinate 5,972,368 downwards.
AGCTAACAGGTATGTGAGCTGGTTACTCTGCTGCGCTTAAAATTTCTTTTTTGGTTTGCTACAATGCCTTTTCTGAAACGTTGTCTCCCTCTGCTGGAACACTGACTTCTTTCATTTAGTGCCTGCAGACTATAAAAGAGAAACCAACCCAAAAAGTTTGGTTGATTAGTCTGTGGCATTCTTTTAAACTTTTGCTTATGGCGGTCTCTGTGAGCTTCTCAGTGACATTCAGCCATCCAGGTATCCCGCCTGCAGTAGACGGAATGTGGCAATGGAACGCTGGCTGCGCGTGTCATAATAGGCTCTGAGCCTTTATATTCCTGCGCACAGCAGCAGCCACCTTCAGTCTGCTGCTGGACAGCCAGCAGCAGCAGCAGCAGGAGAGGTAATTAATCAGCAACCCTCCTGCTAAGGGTAGACAGCTGCTCGTTCCACCCCCCCCCCCGCCTTAATTGGTTCTCCTCCCTTCCAACGGTGTTAAGGCGGGTGGGAACAGCCGGGGGTTGAGGGTACTGTGCTAAAAGAGGTGGAGTTATGCAGATCTAAAACGTGTGGATTGCAGCAGCAGCAAGCCGAAAAGTGCAGGCATGTGAGGGATCTAGAGGTTGACAGCATGTCTTCTTAACGGGAGTCCATGTGGCCATCTCCACAAATGGACTTTTCAGAATCCTTGGGTGGCACCGTAGTCGGAAACCAATTCTGGTTATCGCTTCTCGGCCTTTTGGCTAAGATCAAGTGTAGTATCTGTTCTTATCAGTTTAATATCTGATACGTCCCCTATCTGGGGACCATATATTAAATGGATTTTTAGAACAGGGAGATGGAAAAAGAGCTTGCTCTGTCCACTCCACGCATTGACCTGGTATTGCAGTATCTCCAGGACCGGTGCACCCCTTCTTTAATGCAGTTTCTAAAATCAGAAAGAATTGAATTCAATGCTTTTTGTTCATTTTGCTTGTTTGTTGGATTTTGGGATGGACTCTTTGGCTTTGCTTTTCTTCTCCTCATTGGATTTTTCATGTTAAAAGTTGCAGAAGCCAGATGACAAGCTCATTTTGGTTCAACTTCAGCAACTGTGCATTGCATTGCCATGTAATGTAATGTAATGCAATGCTATCTATCTAGCTCTCCCTCTATACTTCCTTTTGGATAAACAGACATATTAGGCAAGCATTTTGAAGCTTTCACCTAAATAACTACAGGTGGTGAGATAAGCTGCACAATATAATTGACCTTTCAGTATATTGTTGCACACACACCATCTATTTAGCAAATGCCCTTGTTATCAACAGCAGCCTTTTAAACTCACCTGAGCTAACAGGTATGTGAGCTGGTTACTCTGCTGCGCTTAAAATTTCTTTTTTGGTTTGCTACAATGCCTTTTCTGAAACGTTGTCTCCCTCTGCTGGAACACTGACTTCTTTCATTTAATGCCTGCAGACTATAAAAGAGAAACCAACCCAAAAAGTTTGGTTGATTAGTCTGTGGCATTCTTTTAAACTGTTGCTTATGGCGGTCTCTGTGAGCTTCTCAGTGACATTCAGCCATCCAGGTATCCCGCCTGCAGTAGACGGAATGTGGCAATGGAACGCTGGCTGCGCGTGTCATAATAGGCTCTGAGCCTTTATATACCTGCGCACAGCAGCAGCCACCTTCAGTCTGCTGCTGGACAGCCAGCAGCAGCAGCAGCAGGAGAGGTAATTAATCAGCAACCCTCCTGCTAAGGGTAGACAGCTGCTCGTTCCACCCCCCCCCCCCGCCTTAATTGGTTCTCCTCCCTTCCAACGGTGTTGAGGCGGGTGGGAACAGCCGGGGGTTGAGGGTACTGTGCTAAAAGAGGTGGAGTTATGCAGATCTAAAACGCGTGGATTGCAGCAGCAGCAAGCCGAAAAGTGCAGGCATGTGAGGGATCTAGAGGTTGACAGCATGTCTTCTTAACGGGAGTCCAGGTGGCCATCTCCACAAATGGACTTTTCAGAATCCTTGGGTGGCACCGTAGTCGGAAACCAATTCTGGTTATCGCTTCTCGGCCTTTTGGCTAAGATCAAGTGTAGTATCTGTTCTTATCAGTTTAATATCTGATACGTCCCCTATCTGGGGACCATATATTAAATGGATTTTTAGAACAGGGAGATGGAAAAAGAGCTTGCTCTGTCCACTCCACGCATTGACCTGGTATTGCAGTATCTCCAGGACCGGTGCACCCCTTCTTTAATGCAGTTTCTAAAATCAGAAAGAATTGAATTCAATGCTTTTTGTTCATTTTGCTTGTTTGTCGGATTTTGGGATGGACTCTTTGGCTTTGCTTTTCTTCTCCTCATTGGATTTTTCATGTTAAAAGTTGCAGAAGCCAGATGACAAGCTCATTTTGGTTCAACTTCAGTAACTGTGCATTGCATTGCCATGTAATGTAATGTAATGCAATGCTATCTATCTAGCTCTCCCTCTATACTTCCTTTTGGATAAACAGACATATTAGGCAAGCATTTTGGAGCTTTCACCTAAATAACTACAGGTGGTGAGATAAGCTGCACAATATAATTGACCTTTCAGTATATTGTTGCACACACACCATCTATTTAGCAAATGCCCTTGTTATCAACAGCAGCCTTTTAAACTCACCTGAGCTAACAGGTATGTGAGCTGGTTACTCTGCTGCGCTTAAAATTTCTTTTTTGGTTTGCTACAATGCCTTTTCTGAAACGTTGTCTCCCTCTGCTGGAACACTGACTTCTTTCATTTAATGCCTGCAGACTATAAAAGAGAAACCAACCCAAAAAGTTTGGTTGATTAGTCTGTGGCATTCTTTTAAACTGTTGCTTATGGCGGTCTCTGTGAGCTTCTCAGTGACATTCAGCCATCCAGGTATCCCGCCTGCAGTAGACGGAATGTGGCAATGGAACGCTGGCTGCGCGTGTCATAATAGGCTCTGAGCCTTTATATACCTGCGCACAGCAGCAGCCACCTTCAGTCTGCTGCTGGACAGCCAGCAGCAGCAGCAGCAGGAGAGGTAATTAATCAGCAACCCTCCTGCTAAGGGTAGACAGCTGCTCGTTCCACCCCCCCCCCCGCCTTAATTGGTTCTCCTCCCTTCCAACGGTGTTGAGGCGGGTGGGAACAGCCGGGGGTTGACGGTACTGTGCTAAAAGAGGTGGAGTTATGCAGATCTAAAACGCGTGGATTGCAGCAGCAGCAAGCCGAAAAGTGCAGGCATGTGAGGGATCTAGAGGTTGACAGCATGTCTTCTTAACGGGAGTCCAGGAGGCCATCTCCACAAATGGACTTTTCAGAATCCTTGGGTGGCACCGTAGTCGGAAACCAATTCTGGTTATCGCTTCTCGGCCTTTTGGCTAAGATCAAGTGTAGTATCTGTTCTTATCAGTTTAATATCTGATACGTCCCCTATCTGGGGACCATATATTAAATGGATTTTTAGAACAGGGAGATGGAAAAAGAGCTTGCTCTGTCCACTCCACGCATTGACCTGGTATTGCAGTATCTCCAGGACCGGTGCACCCCTTCTTTAATGCAGTTTCTAAAATCAGAAAGAATTGAATTCAATGCTTTTTGTTCATTTTGCTTGTTTGTCGGATTTTGGGATGGACTCTTTGGCTTTGCTTTTCTTCTCCTCATTGGATTTTTCATGTTAAAAGTTGCAGAAGCCAGATGACAAGCTCATTTTGGTTCAACTTCAGCAACTGTGCATTGCATTGCCATGTAATGTAATGTAATGCAATGCTATCTATCTAGCTCTCCCTCTATACTTCCTTTTGGATAAACAGACATATTAGGCAAGCATTTTGGAGCTTTCACCTAAATAACTACAGGTGGTGAGATAAGCTGCACAATATAATTGACCTTTCAGTATATTGTTGCACACACACCATCTATTTAGCAAATGCCCTTGTTATCAACAGCAGCCTTTTAAACTCACCTGAGCTAACAGGTATGTGAGCTGGTTACTCTGCTGCGCTTAAAATTTCTTTTTTGGTTTGCTACAATGCCTTTTCTGAAACGTTGTCTCCCTCTGCTGGAACACTGACTTCTTTCATTTAAAGCCTGCAGACTATAAAAGAGAAACCAACCCAAAAAGTTTGGTTGATTAGTCTGTGGCATTCTTTTAAACTGTTGCTTATGGCGGTCTCTGTGAGCTTCTCAGTGACATTCAGCCATCCAGGTATCCCGCCTGCAGTAGACGGAATGTGGCAATGGAACGCTGGCTGCGCGTGTCATAATAGGCTCTGAGCCTTTATATACCTGCGCACAGCAGCAGCCACCTTCAGTCTGCTGCTGGACAGCCAGCAGCAGCAGCAGGAGAGGTAATTAATCAGCAACCCTCCTGCTAAGGGTAGACAGCTGCTCGTTCCACCCCCCCCCCGCCTTAATTGGTTCTCCTCCCTTCCAACGGTGTTGAGGCGGGTGGGAACAGCCGGGGGTTGAGGGTACTGTGCTAAAAGAGGTGGAGTTATGCAGATCTAAAACGCGTGGATTGCAGCAGCAGCAAGCCGAAAAGTGCAGGCATGTGAGGGATCTAGAGGTTGACAGCATGTCTTCTTAACGGGAGTCCAGGTGGCCATCACCACAAATGGACTTTTCAGAATCCTTGGGTGGCACCGTAGTCGGAAACCAATTCTGGTTATTGCTTCTCGGCCTTTTGGCTAAGATCAAGTGTAGTATCTGTTCTTATCAGTTTAATATCTGATACGTCCCCTATCTGGGGACCATATATTAAATGGATTTTTAGAACAGGGAGATGGAAAAAGAGCTTGCTCTGTCCACTCCACGCATTGACCTGGTATTGCAGTATCTCCAGGACCGGTGCACCCCTTCTTTAATGCAGTTTCTAAAATCAGAAAGAATTGAATTCAATGCTTTTTGTTCATTTTGCTTGTTTGTCGGATTTTGGGATGGACTCTTTGGCTTTGCTTTTCTTCTCCTCATTGGATTTTTCATGTTAAAAGTTGCAGAAGCCAGATGACAAGCTCATTTTGGTTCAACTTCAGCAACTGTGCATTGCATTGCCATGTAATGTAATGTAATGCAATGCTATCTATCTAGCTCTCCCTCTATACTTCCTTTTGGATAAACAGACATATTAGGCAAGCATTTTGGAGCTTTCACCTAAATAACTACAGGTGGTGAGATAAGCTGCACAATATAATTGACCTTTCAGTATATTGTTGCACACACACCATCTATTTAGCAAATGCCCTTGTTATCAACAGCAGCCTTTTAAACTCACCTGAGCTAACAGGTATGTGAGCTGGTTACTCTGCTGCGCTTAAAATTTCTTTTTTGGTTTGCTACAATGCCTTTTCTGAAACGTTGTCTCCCTCTGCTGGAACACTGACTTCTTTCATTTAATGCCTGCAGACTATAAAAGAGAAACCAACCCAAAAAGTTTGGTTGATTAGTCTGTGGCATTCTTTTAGACTGTTGCTTATGGCGGTCTCTGTGAGCTTCTCAGTGACATTCAGCCATCCAGGTATCCCGCCTGCAGTAGACGGAATGTGGCAATGGAACGCTGGCTGCGCGTGTCATAATAGGCTCTGAGCCTTTATATACCTGCGCACAGCAGCAGCCACCTTCAGTCTGCTGCTGGACAGCCAGCAGCAGCAGCAGGAGAGGTAATTAATCAGCAACCCTCCTGCTAAGGGTAGACAGCTGCTCGTTCCACCCCCCCCCCCGCCTTAATTGGTTCTCCTCCCTTCCAACGGTGTTGAGGCGGGTGGGAACAGCCGGGGGTTGAGGGTACTGTGCTAAAAGAGGTGGAGTTATGCAGATCTAAAACGCGTGGATTGCAGCAGCAGCAAGCCGAAAAGTGCAGGCATGTGAGGGATCTAGAGGTTGACAGCATGTCTTCTTAACGGGAGTCCAGGTGGCCATCTCCACAAATGGACTTTTCAGAATCCTTGGGTGGCACTGTAGTCGGAAACCAATTCTGGTTATTGCTTCTCGGCCTTTTGGCTAAGATCAAGTGTAGTATCTGTTCTTATCAGTTTAATATCTGATACGTCCCCTATCTGGGGACCATATATTAAATGGATTTTTAGAACAGGGAGATGGAAAAAGAGCTTGCTCTGTCCACTCCACGCATTGACCTGGTATTGCAGTATCTCCAGGACCGGTGCACCCCTTCTTTAATGCAGTTTCTAAAATCAGAAAGAATTGAATTCAATGCTTTTTGTTCATTTTGCTTGTTTGTCGGATTTTGGGATGGACTCTTTGGCTTTGCTTTTCTTCTCCTCATTGGATTTTTCATGTTAAAAGTTGCAGAAGCCAGATGACAAGCTCATTTTGGTTCAACTTCAGCAACTGTGCATTGCATTGCCATGTAATGTAATGTAATGCAATGCTATCTATCTAGCTCTCCCTCTATACTTCCTTTTGGATAAACAGACATATTAGGCAAGCATTTTGGAGCTTTCACCTAAATAACTACAGGTGGTGAGATAAGCTGCACAATATAATTGACCTTTCAGTATATTGTTGCACACACACCATCTATTTAGCAAATGCCCTTGTTATCAACAGCAGCCTTTTAAACTCACCTGAGCTAACAGGTATGTGAGCTGGTTACTCTGCTGCGCTTAAAATTTCTTTTTTGGTTTGCTACAATGCCTTTTCTGAAACGTTGTCTCCCTCTGCTGGAACACTGACTTCTTTCATTTAATGCCTGCAGACTATAAAAGAGAAACCAACCCAAAAAGTTTGGTTGATTAGTCTGTGGCATTCTTTTAAACTGTTGCTTATGGCGGTCTCTGTGAGCTTCTCAGTGACATTCAGCCATCCAGGTATCCCGCCTGCAGTAGACGGAATGTGGCAATGGAACGCTGGCTGCGCGTGTCATAATAGGCTCTGAGCCTTTATATACCTGCGCACAGCAGCAGCCACCTTCAGTCTGCTGCTGGACAGCCAGCAGCAGCAGCAGCAGGAGAGGTAATTAATCAGCAACCCTCCTGCTAAGGGTAGACAGCTGCTCGTTCCACCCCCCCCCCGCCTTAATTGGTTCTCCTCCCTTCCAACGGTGTTGAGGCGGGTGGGAACAGCCGGGGGTTGAGGGTACTGTGCTAAAAGAGGTGGAGTTATGCAGATCTAAAACGCGTGGATTGCAGCAGCAGCAAGCCGAAAAGTGCAGGCATGTGAGGGATCTAGAGGTTGACAGCATGTCTTCTTAACGGGAGTCCAGGAGGCCATCTCCACAAATGGACTTTTCAGAATCCTTGGGTGGCACCGTAGTCGGAAACCAATTCTGGTTATCGCTTCTCGGCCTTTTGGCTAAGATCAAGTGTAGTATCTGTTCTTATCAGTTTAATATCTGATACGTCCCCTATCTGGGGACCATATATTAAATGGATTTTTAGAACAGGGAGATGGAAAAAGAGCTTGCTCTGTCCACTCCACGCATTGACCTGGTATTGCAGTATCTCCAGGACCGGTGCACCCCTTCTTTAATGCAGTTTCTAAAATCAGAAAGAATTGAATTCAATGCTTTTTGTTCATTTTGCTTGTTTGTCGGATTTTGGGATGGACTCTTTGGCTTTGCTTTTCTTCTCCTCATTGGATTTTTCATGTTAAAAGTTGCAGAAGCCAGATGACAAGCTCATTTTGGTTCAACTTCAGCAACTGTGCATTGCATTGCCATGTAATGTAATGTAATGCAATGCTATCTATCTAGCTCTCCCTCTATACTTCCTTTTGGATAAACAGACATATTAGGCAAGCATTTTGGAGCTTTCACCTAAATAACTACAGGTGGTGAGATAAGCTGCACAATATAATTGACCTTTCAGTATATTGTTGCACACACACCATCTATTTAGCAAATGCCCTTGTTATCAACAGCAGCCTTTTAAACTCACCTGAGCTAACAGGTATGTGAGCTGGTTACTCTGCTGCGCTTAAAATTTCTTTTTTGGTTTGCTACAATGCCTTTTCTGAAACGTTGTCTCCCTCTGCTGGAACACTGACTTCTTTCATTTAATGCCTGCAGACTATAAAAGAGAAACCAACCCAAAAAGTTTGGTTGATTAGTCTGTGGCATTCTTTTAAACTGTTGCTTATGGCGGTCTCTGTGAGCTTCTCAGTGACATTCAGCCATCCAGGTATCCCGCCTGCAGTAGACGGAATGTGGCAATGGAACGCTGGCTGCGCGTGTCATAATAGGCTCTGAGCCTTTATATACCTGCGCACAGCAGCAGCCACCTTCAGTCTGCTGCTGGACAGCCAGCAGCAGCAGTAGGAGAGGTAATTAATCAGCAACCCTCCTGCTAAGGGTAGACAGCTGCTCGTTCCACCCCCCCCCCCGCCTTAATTGGTTCTCCTCCCTTCCAACGGTGTTGAGGCGGGTGGGAACAGCCGGGGGTTGAGGGTACTGTGCTAAAAGAGGTGGAGTTATGCAGATCTAAAATGCGTGGATTGCAGCAGCAGCAAGCCGAAAAGTGCAGGCATGTGAGGGATCTAGAGGTTGACAGCATGTCTTCTTAACGGGAGTCCAGGTGGCCATCTCCACAAATGGACTTTTCAGAATCCTTGGGTGGCACCGTAGTCGGAAACCAATTCTGGTTATCGCTTCTCGGCCTTTTGGCTAAGATCAAGTGTAGTATCTGTTCTTATCAGTTTAATATCTGATACGTCCCCTATCTGGGGACCATATATTAAATGGATTTTTAGAACAGGGAGATGGAAAAAGAGCTTGCTCTGTCCACTCCACGCATTGACCTGGTATTGCAGTATCTCCAGGACCGGTGCACCCCTTCTTTAATGCAGTTTCTAAAATCAGAAAGAATTGAATTCAATGCTTTTTGTTCATTTTGCTTGTTTGTCGGATTTTGGGATGGACTCTTTGGCTTTGCTTTTCTTCTCCTCATTGGATTTTTCATGTTAAAAGTTGCAGAAGCCAGATGACAAGCTCATTTTGGTTCAACTTCAGCAACTGTGCATTGCATTGCCATGTAATGTAATGTAATGCAATGCTATCTATCTAGCTCTCCCTCTATACTTCCTTTTGGATAAACAGACATATTAGGCAAGCATTTTGGAGCTTTCACCTAAATAACTACAGGTGGTGAGATAAGCTGCACAATATAATTGACCTTTCAGTATATTGTTGCACACACACCATCTATTTAGCAAATGCCCTTGTTATCAACAGCAGCCTTTTAAACTCACCTGAGCTAACAGGTATGTGAGCTGGTTACTCTGCTGCGCTTAAAATTTCTTTTTTGGTTTGCTACAATGCCTTTTCTGAAACGTTGTCTCCCTCTGCTGGAACACTGACTTCTTTCATTTAATGCCTGCAGACTATAAAAGAGAAACCAACCCAAAAAGTTTGGTTGATTAGTCTGTGGCATTCTTTTAAACTGTTGCTTATGGCGGTCTCTGTGAGCTTCTCAGTGACATTCAGCCATCCAGGTATCCCGCCTGCAGTAGACGGAATGTGGCAATGGAACGCTGGCTGCGCGTGTCATAATAGGCTCTGAGCCTTTATATACCTGCGCACAGCAGCAGCCACCTTCAGTCTGCTGCTGGACAGCCAGCAGCAGCAGCAGCAGGAGAGGTAATTAATCAGCAACCCTCCTGCTAAGGGTAGACAGCTGCTCGTTCCACCCCCCCCCCGCCTTAATTGGTTCTCCTCCCTTCCAACGGTGTTGAGGCGGGTGGGAACAGCCGGGGGTTGAGGGTACTGTGCTAAAAGAGGTGGAGTTATGCAGATCTAAAACGCGTGGATTGCAGCAGCAGCAAGCCGAAAAGTGCAGGCATGTGAGGGATCTAGAGGTTGACAGCATGTCTTCTTAACGGGAGTCCAGGAGGCCATCTCCACAAATGGACTTTTCAGAATCCTTGGGTGGCACCGTAGTCGGAAACCAATTCTGGTTATCGCTTCTCGGCCTTTTGGCTAAGATCAAGTGTAGTATCTGTTCTTATCAGTTTAATATCTGATACGTCCCCTATCTGGGGACCATATATTAAATGGATTTTTAGAACAGGGAGATGGAAAAAGAGCTTGCTCTGTCCACTCCACGCATTGACCTGGTATTGCAGTATCTCCAGGACCGGTGCACCCCTTCTTTAATGCAGTTTCTAAAATCAGAAAGAATTGAATTCAATGCTTTTTGTTCATTTTGCTTGTTTGTCGGATTTTGGGATGGACTCTTTGGCTTTGCTTTTCTTCTCCTCATTGGATTTTTCATGTTAAAAGTTGCAGAAGCCAGATGACAAGCTCATTTTGGTTCAACTTCAGCAACTGTGCATTGCATTGCCATGTAATGTAATGTAATGCAATGCTATCTATCTAGCTCTCCCTCTATACTTCCTTTTGGATAAACAGACATATTAGGCAAGCATTTTGGAGCTTTCACCTAAATAACTACAGGTGGTGAGATAAGCTGCACAATATAATTGACCTTTCAGTATATTGTTGCACACACACCATCTATTTAGCAAATGCCCTTGTTATCAACAGCAGCCTTTTAAACTCACCTGAGCTAACAGGTATGTGAGCTGGTTATTCTGCTGCGCTTAAAATTTCTTTTTTGGTTTGCTACAATGCCTTTTCTGAAACGTTGTCTCCCTCTGCTGGAACACTGACTTCTTTCATTTAATGCCTGCAGACTATAAAAGAGAAACCAACCCAAAAAGTTTGGTTGATTAGTCTGTGGCATTCTTTTAAACTGTTGCTTATGGCGGTCTCTGTGAGCTTCTCAGTGACATTCAGCCATCCAGGTATCCCGCCTGCAGTAGACGGAATGTGGCAATGGAACGCTGGCTGCGCGTGTCATAATAGGCTCTGAGCCTTTATATACCTGCGCACAGCAGCAGCCACCTTCAGTCTGCTGCTGGACAGCCAGCAGCAGCAGCAGCAGGAGAGGTAATTAATCAGCAACCCTCCTGCTAAGGGTAGACAGCTGCTCGTTCCACCCCCCCCCCGCCTTAATTGGTTCTCCTCCCTTCCAACGGTGTTGAGGCGGGTGGGAACAGCCGGGGGTTGAGGGTACTGTGCTAAAAGAGGTGGAGTTATGCAGATCTAAAACGCGTGGATTGCAGCAGCAGCAAGCCGAAAAGTGCAGGCATGTGAGGGATCTAGAGGTTGACAGCATGTCTTCTTAACGGGAGTCCAGGAGGCCATCTCCACAAATAGACTTTTCAGAATCCTTGGGTGGCACCGTAGTCGGAAACCAATTCTGGTTATCGCTTCTCGGCCTTTTGGCTAAGATCAAGTGTAGTATCTGTTCTTATCAGTTTAATATCTGATACGTCCCCTATCTGGGGACCATATATTAAATGGATTTTTAGAACAGGGAGATGGAAAAAGAGCTTGCTCTGTCCACTCCACGCATTGACCTGGTATTGCAGTATCTCCAGGACCGGTGCACCCCTTCTTTAATGCAGTTTCTAAAATCAGAAAGAATTGAATTCAATGCTTTTTGTTCATTTTGCTTGTTTGTCGGATTTTGGGATGGACTCTTTGGCTTTGCTTTTCTTCTCCTCATTGGATTTTTCATGTTAAAAGTTGCAGAAGCCAGATGACAAGCTCATTTTGGTTCAACTTCAGCAACTGTGCATTGCATTGCCATGTAATGTAATGTAATGCAATGCTATCTATCTAGCTCTCCCTCTATACTTCCTTTTGGATAAACAGACATATTAGGCAAGCATTTTGGAGCTTTCACCTAAATAACTACAGGTGGTGAGGTAAGCTGCACAATATAATTGACCTTTCAGTATATTGTTGCACACACACCATCTATTTAGCAAATGCCCTTGTTATCAACAGCAGCCTTTTAAACTCACCTGAGCTAACAGGTATGTGAGCTGGTTACTCTGCTGCGCTTAAAATTTCTTTTTTGGTTTGCTACAATGCCTTTTCTGAAACGTTGTCTCCCTCTGCTGGAACACTGACTTCTTTCATTTAATGCCTGCAGACTATAAAAGAGAAACCAACCCAAAAAGTTTGGTTGATTAGTCTGTGGCATTCTTTTAAACTGTTGCTTATGGCGGTCTCTGTGAGCTTCTCATTGACATTCAGCCATCCAGGTATCCCGCCTGCAGTAGACGGAATGTGGCAATGGAACGCTGGCTGCGCATGTCATAATAGGCTCTGAGCCTTTATATACCTGCGCACAGCAGCAGCCACCTTCAGTCTGCTGCTGGACATCCAGCAGCAGCAGCAGCAGGAGAGGTAATTAATCAGCAACCCTCCTGCTAAGGGTAGACAGCTGCTCGTTCCACCCCCCCCCCCGCCTTAATTGGTTCTCCTCCCTTCCAACGGTGTTGAGGCGGGTGGGAACAGCCGGGGGTTGAGGGTACTGTGCTAAAAGAGGTGGAGTTATGAAGATCTAAAACGCGTGGATTGCAGCAGCAGCAAGCCGAAAAGTGCAGGCATGTGAGGGATCTAGAGGTTGACAGCATGTCTTCTTAACGGGAGTCCAGGTGGCCATCTCCACAAATGGACTTTTCAGAATCCTTGGGTGGCACCGTAGTCGGAAACCAATTCTGGTTATCGCTTCTCGGCCTTTTGGCTAAGATCAAGTGTAGTATCTGTTCTTATCAGTTTAATATCTGATACGTCCCCTATCTGGGGACCATATATTAAATGGATTTTTAGAACAGGGAGATGGAAAAAGAGCTTGCTCTGTCCACTCCACGCATTGACCTGGTATTGCAGTATCTCCAGGACCGGTGCACCCCTTCTTTAATGCAGTTTCTAAAATCAGAAAGAATTGAATTCAATGCTTTTTGTTCATTTTGCTTGTTTGTCGGATTTTGGGATGGACTCTTTGGCTTTGCTTTTCTTCTCCTCATTGGATTTTTCATGTTAAAAGTTGCAGAAGCCAGATGACAAGCTCATTTTGGTTCAACTTCAGCAACTGTGCATTGCATTGCCATGTAATGTAATGTAATGCAATGCTATCTATCTAGCTCTCCCTCTATACTTCCTTTTGGATAAACAGACATATTAGGCAAGCATTTTGGAGCTTTCACCTAAATAACTACAGGTGGTGAGATAAGCTGCACAATATAATTGACCTTTCAGTATATTGTTGCACACACACCATCTATTTAGCAAATGCCCTTGTTATCAACAGCAGCCTTTTAAACTCACCTGAGCTAACAGGTATGTGAGCTGGTTACTCTGCTGCGCTTAAAATTTCTTTTTTGGTTTGCTACAATGCCTTTTCTGAAACGTTGTCTCCCTCTGCTGGAACACTGACTTCTTTCATTTAATGCCTGCAGACTATAAAAGAGAAACCAACCCAAAAAGTTTGGTTGATTAGTCTGTGGCATTCTTTTAAACTGTTGCTTATGGCGGTCTCTGTGAGCTTCTCAGTGACATTCAGCCATCCAGGTATCCCGCCTGCAGTAGACGGAATGTGGCAATGGAACGCTGGCTGCGCGTGTCATAATAGGCTCTGAGCCTTTATATACCTGCGCACAGCAGCAGCCACCTTCAGTCTGCTGCTGGACAGCCAGCAGCAGCAGCAGCAGGAGAGGTAATTAATCAGCAACCCTCCTGCTAAGGGTAGACAGCTGCTCGTTCCACCCCCCCCCCGCCTTAATTGGTTCTCCTCCCTTCCAACGGTGTTGAGGCGGGTGGGAACAGCCGGGGGTTGAGGGTACTGTGCTAAAAGAGGTGGAGTTATGCAGATCTAAAACGCGTGGATTGCAGCAGCAGCAAGCCGAAAAGTGCAGGCATGTGAGGGATCTAGAGGTTGACAGCATGTCTTCTTAACGGGAGTCCAGGAGGCCATCTCCACAAATGGACTTTTCAGAATCCTTGGGTGGCACCGTAGTCGGAAACCAATTCTGGTTATCGCTTCTCGGCCTTTTGGCTAAGATCAAGTGTAGTATCTGTTCTTATCAGTTTAATATCTGATACGTCCCCTATCTGGGGACCATATATTAAATGGATTTTTAGAACAGGGAGATGGAAAAAGAGCTTGCTCTGTCCACTCCACGCATTGACCTGGTATTGCAGTATCTCCAGGACCGGTGCACCCCTTCTTTAATGCAGTTTCTAAAATCAGAAAGAATTGAATTCAATGCTTTTTGTTCATTTTGCTTGTTTGTCGGATTTTGGGATGGACTCTTTGGCTTTGCTTTTCTTCTCCTCATTGGATTTTTCATGTTAAAAGTTGCAGAAGCCAGATGACAAGCTCATTTTGGTTCAACTTCAGCAACTGTGCATTGCATTGCCATGTAATGTAATGTAATGCAATGCTATCTATCTAGCTCTCCCTCTATACTTCCTTTTGGATAAACAGACATATTAGGCAAGCATTTTGGAGCTTTCACCTAAATAACTACAGGTGGTGAGATAAGCTGCACAATATAATTGACCTTTCAGTATATTGTTGCACACACACCATCTATTTAGCAAATGCCCTTGTTATCAACAGCAGCCTTTTAAACTCACCTGAGCTAACAGGTATGTGAGCTGGTTACTCTGCTGCGCTTAAAATTTCTTTTTTGGTTTGCTACAATGCCTTTTCTGAAACGTTGTCTCCCTCTGCTGGAACACTGACTTCTTTCATTTAATGCCTGCAGACTATAAAAGAGAAACCAACCCAAAAAGTTTGGTTGATTAGTCTGTGGCATTCTTTTAAACTGTTGCTTATGGCGGTCTCTGTGAGCTTCTCAGTGACATTCAGCCATCCAGGTATCCCGCCTGCAGTAGACGGAATGTGGCAATGGAACGCTGGCTGCGCGTGTCATAATAGGATCTGAGCCTTTATATACCTGCGCACAGCAGCAGCCACCTTCAGTCTGCTGCTGGACAGCCAGCAGCAGCAGCAGCAGGAGAGGTAATTAATCAGCAACCCTCCTGCTAAGGGTAGACAGCTGCTCGTTCCACCCCCCCCCCCCGCCTTAATTGGTTCTCCTCCCTTCCAACGGTGTTGAGGCGGGTGGGAACAGCCGGGGGTTGAGGGTACTGTGCTAAAAGAGGTGGAGTTATGCAGATCTAAAACGCGTGGATTGCAGCAGCAGCAAGCCGAAAAGTGCAGGCATGTGAGGGATCTAGAGGTTGACAGCATGTCTTCTTAACGGGAGTCCAGGAGGCCATCTCCACAAATGGACTTTTCAGAATCCTTGGGTGGCACCGTAGTCGGAAACCAATTCTGGTTATCGCTTCTCGGCCTTTTGGCTAAGATCAAGTGTAGTATCTGTTCTTATCAGTTTAATATCTGATACGTCCCCTATCTGGGGACCATATATTAAATGGATTTTTAGAACAGGGAGATGGAAAAAGAGCTTGCTCTGTCCACTCCACGCATTGACCTGGTATTGCAGTATCTCCAGGACCGGTGCACCCCTTCTTTAATGCAGTTTCTAAAATCAGAAAGAATTGAATTCAATGCTTTTTGTTCATTTTGCTTGTTTGTCGGATTTTGGGATGGACTCTTTGGCTTTGCTTTTCTTCTCCTCATTGGATTTTTCATGTTAAAAGTTGCAGAAGCCAGATGACAAGCTCATTTTGGTTCAACTTCAGCAACTGTGCATTGCATTGCCATGTAATGTAATGTAATGCAATGCTATCTATCTAGCTCTCCCTCTATACTTCCTTTTGGATAAACAGACATATTAGGCAAGCATTTTGGAGCTTTCACCTAAATAACTACAGGTGGTGAGATAAGCTGCACAATATAATTGACCTTTCAGTATATTGTTGCACACACACCATCTATTTAGCAAATGCCCTTGTTATCAACAGCAGCCTTTTAAACTCACCTGAGCTAACAGGTATGTGAGCTGGTTACTCTGCTGCGCTTAAAATTTCTTTTTTGGTTTGCTACAATGCCTTTTCTGAAACGTTGTCTCCCTCTGCTGGAACACTGACTTCTTTCATTTAATGCCTGCAGACTATAAAAGAGAAACCAACCCAAAAAGTTTGGTTGATTAGTCTGTGGCATTCTTTTAAACTGTTGCTTATGGCGGTCTCTGTGAGCTTCTCAGTGACATTCAGCCATCCAGGTATCCCGCCTGCAGTAGACGGAATGTGGCAATGGAACGCTGGCTGCGCGTGTCATAATAGGCTCTGAGCCTTTATATACCTGCGCACAGCAGCAGCCACCTTCAGTCTGCTGCTGGACAGCCAGCAGCAGCAGCAGCAGGAGAGGTAATTAATCAGCAACCCTCCTGCTAAGGGTAGACAGCTGCTCGTTCCACCCCCCCCCCCGCCTTAATTGGTTCTCCTCCCTTCCAACGGTGTTGAGGCGGGTGGGAACAGCCGGGGGTTGAGGGTACTGTGCTAAAAGAGGTGGAGTTATGCAGATCTAAAACGCGTGGATTGCAGCAGCAGCAAGCCGAAAAGTGCAGGCATGTGAGGGATCTAGAGGTTGACAGCATGTCTTCTTAACGGGAGTCCAGGAGGCCATCTCCACAAATGGACTTTTCAGAATCCTTGGCTGGCACCGTAGTCGGAAACCAATTCTGGTTATCGCTTCTCGGCCTTTTGGCTAAGATCAAGTGTAGTATCTGTTCTTATCAGTTTAATATCTGATACGTCCCCTATCTGGGGACCATATATTAAATGGATTTTTAGAACAGGGAGATGGAAAAAGAGCTTGCTCTGTCCACTCCACGCATTGACCTGGTATTGCAGTATCTCCAGGACCGGTGCACCCCTTCTTTAATGCAGTTTCTAAAATCAGAAAGAATTGAATTCAATGCTTTTTGTTCATTTTGCTTGTTTGTCGGATTTTGGGATGGACTCTTTGGCTTTGCTTTTCTTCTCCTCATTGGATTTTTCATGTTAAAAGTTGCAGAAGCCAGATGACAAGCTCATTTTGGTTCAACTTCAGCAACTGTGCATTGCATTGCCATGTAATGTAATGTAATGCAATGCTATCTATCTAGCTCTCCCTCTATACTTCCTTTTGGATAAACAGACATATTAGGCAAGCATTTTGGAGCTTTCACTTAAATAACTACAGGTGGTGAGATAAGCTGCACAATATAATTGACCTTTCAGTATATTGTTGCACACACACCATCTATTTAGCAAATGCCCTTGTTATCAACAGCAGCCTTTTAAACTCACCTGAGCTAACAGGTATGTGAGCTGGTTACTCTGCTGCGCTTAAAATTTCTTTTTTGGTTTGCTACAATGCCTTTTCTGAAACGTTGTCTCCCTCTGCTGGAACACTGACTTCTTTCATTTAATGCCTGCAGACTATAAAAGAGAAACCAACCCAAAAAGTTTGGTTGATTAGTCTGTGGCATTCTTTTAAACTGTTGCTTATGGCGGTCTCTGTGAGCTTCTCAGTGACATTCAGCCATCCAGGTATCCCGCCTGCAGTAGACGGAATGTGGCAATGGAACGCTGGCTGCGCGTGTCATAATAGGCTCTGAGCCTTTATATACCTGCGCACAGCAGCAGCCACCTTCAGTCTGCTGCTGGACAGCCAGCAGCAGCAGCAGCAGGAGAGGTAATTAATCAGCAACCCTCCTGCTAAGGGTAGACAGCTGCTCGTTCCACCCCCCCCCCCCGCCTTAATTGGTTCTCCTCCCTTCCAACGGTGTTGAGGCGGGTGGGAACAGCCGGGGGTTGAGGGTACTGTGCTAAAAGAGGTGGAGTTATGCAGATCTAAAACGCGTGGATTGCAGCAGCAGCAAGCCGAAAAGTGCAGGCATGTGAGGGATCTAGAGGTTGACAGCATGTCTTCTTAACGGGAGTCCAGGTGGCCATCTCCACAAATGGACTTTTCAGAATCCTTGGGTGGCACCGTAGTCGGAAACCAATTCTGGTTATCGCTTCTCGGCCTTTTGGCTAAGATCAAGTGTAGTATCTGTTCTTATCAGTTTAATATCTGATACGTCCCCTATCTGGGGACCATATATTAAATGGATTTTTAGAACAGGGAGATGGAAAAAGAGCTTGCTCTGTCCACTCCACGCATTGACCTGGTATTGCAGTATCTCCAGGACCGGTGCACCCCTTCTTTAATGCAGTTTCTAAAATCAGAAAGAATTGAATTCAATGCTTTTTGTTCATTTTGCTTGTTTGTCGGATTTTGGGATGGACTCTTTGGCTTTGCTTTTCTTCTCCTCATTGGATTTTTCATGTTAAAAGTTGCAGAAGCCAGATGACAAGCTCATTTTGGTTCAACTTCAGCAACTGTGCATTGCATTGCCATGTAATGTAATGTAATGCAATGCTATCTATCTAGCTCTCCCTCTATACTTCCTTTTGGATAAACAGACATATTAGGCAAGCATTTTGGAGCTTTCACCTAAATAACTACAGGTGGTGAGATAAGCTGCACAATATAATTGACCTTTCAGTATATTGTTGCACACACACCATCTATTTAGCAAATGCCCTTGTTATCAACAGCAGCCTTTTAAACTCACCTGAGCTAACAGGTATGTGAGCTGGTTACTCTGCTGCGCTTAAAATTTCTTTTTTGGTTTGCTACAATGCCTTTTCTGAAACGTTGTCTCCCTCTGCTGGAACACTGACTTCTTTCATTTAATGCCTGCAGACTATAAAAGAGAAACCAACCCAAAAAGTTTGGTTGATTAGTCTGTGGCATTCTTTTAAACTGTTGCTTATGGCGGTCTCTGTGAGCTTCTCAGTGACATTCAGCCATCCAGGTATCCCGCCTGCAGTAGACGGAATGTGGCAATGGAACGCTGGCTGCGCGTGTCATAATAGGATCTGAGCCTTTATATACCTGCGCACAGCAGCAGCCACCTTCAGTCTGCTGCTGGACAGCCAGCAGCAGCAGCAGCAGGAGAGGTAATTAATCAGCAACCCTCCTGCTAAGGGTAGACAGCTGCTCGTTCCACCCCCCCCCCCCCGCCTTAATTGGTTCTCCTCCCTTCCAACGGTGTTGAGGCGGGTGGGAACAGCCGGGGGTTGAGGGTACTGTGCTAAAAGAGGTGGAGTTATGCAGATCTAAAACGCGTGGATTGCAGCAGCAGCAAGCCGAAAAGTGCAGGCATGTGAGGGATCTAGAGGTTGACAGCATGTCTTCTTAACGGGAGTCCAGGAGGCCATCTCCACAAATGGACTTTTCAGAATCCTTGGGTGGCACCGTAGTCGGAAACCAATTCTGGTTATCGCTTCTCGGCCTTTTGGCTAAGATCAAGTGTAGTATCTGTTCTTATCAGTTTAATATCTGATACGTCCCCTATCTGGGGACCATATATTAAATGGATTTTTAGAACAGGGAGATGGAAAAAGAGCTTGCTCTGTCCACTCCACGCATTGACCTGGTATTGCAGTATCTCCAGGACCGGTGCACCCCTTCTTTAATGCAGTTTCTAAAATCAGAAAGAATTGAATTCAATGCTTTTTGTTCATTTTGCTTGTTTGTCGGATTTTGGGATGGACTCTTTGGCTTTGCTTTTCTTCTCCTCATTGGATTTTTCATGTTAAAAGTTGCAGAAGCCAGATGACAAGCTCATTTTGGTTCAACTTCAGCAACTGTGCATTGCATTGCCATGTAATGTAATGTAATGCAATGCTATCTATCTAGCTCTCCCTCTATACTTCCTTTTGGATAAACAGACATATTAGGCAAGCATTTTGGAGCTTTCACCTAAATAACTACAGGTGGTGAGATAAGCTGCACAATATAATTGACCTTTCAGTATATTGTTGCACACACACCATCTATTTAGCAAATGCCCTTGTTATCAACAGCAGCCTTTTAAACTCACCTGAGCTAACAGGTATGTGAGCTGGTTACTCTGCTGCGCTTAAAATTTCTTTTTTGGTTTGCTACAATGCCTTTTCTGAAACGTTGTCTCCCTCTGCTGGAACACTGACTTCTTTCATTTAATGCCTGCAGACTATAAAAGAGAAACCAACCCAAAAAGTTTGGTTGATTAGTCTGTGGCATTCTTTTAAACTGTTGCTTATGGCGGTCTCTGTGAGCTTCTCAGTGACATTCAGCCATCCAGGTATCCCGCCTGCAGTAGACGGAATGTGGCAATGGAACGCTGGCTGCGCGTGTCATAATAGGCTCTAAGCCTTTATATACCTGCGCACAGCAGCAGCCACCTTCAGTCTGCTGCTGGACAGCCAGCAGCAGCAGCAGGAGAGGTAATTAATCAGCAACCCTCCTGCTAAGGGTAGACAGCTGCTCGTTCCACCGCCCCCCCCGCCTTAATTGGTTCTCCTCCCTTCCAACGGTGTTGAGGCGGGTGGGAACAGCCGGGGGTTGAGGGTACTGTGCTAAAAGAGGTGGAGTTATGCAGATCTAAAACGCGTGGATTGCAGCAGCAGCAAGCCGAAAAGTGCAGGCATGTGAGGGATCTAGAGGTTGACAGCATGTCTTCTTAACGGGAGTCCAGGTGGCCATCTCCACAAATGGACTTTTCAGAATCCTTGGGTGGCACCGTAGTCGGAAACCAATTCTGGTTATCGCTTCTCGGCCTTTTGGCTAAGATCAAGTGTAGTATCTGTTCTTATCAGTTTAATATCTGATACGTCCCCTATCTGGGGACCATATATTAAATGGATTTTTAGAACAGGGAGATGGAAAAAGAGCTTGCTCTGTCCACTCCACGCATTGACCTGGTATTGCAGTATCTCCAGGACCGGTGCACCCCTTCTTTAATGCAGTTTCTAAAATCAGAAAGAATTGAATTCAATGCTTTTTGTTCATTTTGCTTGTTTGTCGGATTTTGGGATGGACTCTTTGGCTTTGCTTTTCTTCTCCTCATTGGATTTTTCATGTTAAAAGTTGCAGAAGCCAGATGACAAGCTCATTTTGGTTCAACTTCAGCAACTGTGCATTGCATTGCCATGTAATGTAATGTAATGCAATGCTATCTATCTAGCTCTCCCTCTATACTTCCTTTTGGATAAACAGACATATTAGGCAAGCATTTTGGAGCTTTCACCTAAATAACTACAGGTGGTGAGATAAGCTGCACAATATAATTGACCTTTCAGTATATTGTTGCACACACACCATCTATTTAGCAAATGCCCTTGTTATCAACAGCAGCCTTTTAAACTCACCTGAGCTAACAGGTATGTGAGCTGGTTACTCTGCTGCGCTTAAAATTTCTTTTTTGGTTTGCTACAATGCCTTTTCTGAAACGTTGTCTCCCTCTGCTGGAACACTGACTTCTTTCATTTAATGCCTGCAGACTATAAAAGAGAAACCAACCCAAAAAGTTTGGTTGATTAGTCTGTGGCATTCTTTTAAACTGTTGCTTATGGCGGTCTCTGTGAGCTTCTCAGTGACATTCAGCCATCCAGGTATCCCGCCTGCAGTAGACGGAATGTGGCAATGGAACGCTGGCTGCGCGTGTCATAATAGGCTCTGAGCCTTTATATACCTGCGCACAGCAGCAGCCACCTTCAGTCTGCTGCTGGACAGCCAGCAGCAGCAGCAGCAGGAGAGGTAATTAATCAGCAACCCTCCTGCTAAGGGTAGACAGCTGCTCGTTCCACCCCCCCCCGCCTTAATTGGTTCTCCTCCCTTCCAACGGTGTTGAGGCGGGTGGGAACAGCCGGGGGTTGAGGGTACTGTGCTAAAAGAGGTGGAGTTATGCAGATCTAAAACGCGTGGATTGCAGCAGCAGCAAGCCGAAAAGTGCAGGCATGTGAGGGATCTAGAGGTTGACAGCATGTCTTCTTAACGGGAGTCCAGGTGGCCATCTCCACAAATGGACTTTTCAGAATCCTTGGGTGGCACCGTAGTCGGAAACCAATTCTGGTTATCGCTTCTCGGCCTTTTGGCTAAGATCAAGTGTAGTATCTGTTCTTATCAGTTTAATATCTGATACGTCCCCTATCTGGGGACCATATATTAAATGGATTTTTAGAACAGGGAGATGGAAAAAGAGCTTGCTCTGTCCACTCCACGCATTGACCTGGTATTGCAGTATCTCCAGGACCGGTGCACCCCTTCTTTAATGCAGTTTCTAAAATCAGAAAGAATTGAATTCAATGCTTTTTGTTCATTTTGCTTGTTTGTCGGATTTTGGGATGGACTCTTTGGCTTTGCTTTTCTTCTCCTCATTGGATTTTTCATGTTAAAAGTTGCAGAAGCCAGATGACAAGCTCATTTTGGTTCAACTTCAGCAACTG
The DNA here is from genome assembly GCF_046119375.1 of Phyllobates terribilis. NCBI lineage: Eukaryota > Metazoa > Chordata > Amphibia > Anura > Dendrobatidae > Phyllobates > Phyllobates terribilis. The sequence continues at coordinate 5,950,314 of NW_027362800.1, read as the reverse complement.
TGCATTGCATTGCCATGTAATGTAATGTAATGCAATGCTATCTATCTAGCTCTCCCTCTATACTTCCTTTTGGATAAACAGACATATTAGGCAAGCATTTTGGAGCTTTCACCTAAATAACTACAGGTGGTGAGATAAGCTGCACAATATAATTGACCTTTCAGTATATTGTTGCACACACACCATCTATTTAGCAAATGCCCTTGTTATCAACAGCAGCCTTTTAAACTCACCTGAGCTAACAGGTATGTGAGCTGGTTACTCTGCTGCGCTTAAAATTTCTTTTTTGGTTTGCTACAATGCCTTTTCTGAAACGTTGTCTCCCTCTGCTGGAACACTGACTTCTTTCATTTAATGCCTGCAGACTATAAAAGAGAAACCAACCCAAAAAGTTTGGTTGATTAGTCTGTGGCATTCTTTTAAACTGTTGCTTATGGCGGTCTCTGTGAGCTTCTCAGTGACATTCAGCCATCCAGGTATCCCGCCTGCAGTAGACGGAATGTGGCAATGGAACGCTGGCTGCGCGTGTCATAATAGGCTCTGAGCCTTTATATACCTGCGCACAGCAGCAGCCACCTTCAGTCTGCTGCTGGACAGCCAGCAGCAGCAGCAGCAGGAGAGGTAATTAATCAGCAACCCTCCTGCTAAGGGTAGACAGCTGCTCGTTCCACCCCCCCCCCCCGCCTTAATTGGTTCTCCTCCCTTCCAACGGTGTTGAGGCGGGTGGGAACAGCCGGGGGTTGAGGGTACTGTGCTAAAAGAGGTGGAGTTATGCAGATCTAAAACGCGTGGATTGCAGCAGCAGCAAGCCGAAAAGTGCAGGCATGTGAGGGATCTAGAGGTTGACAGCATGTCTTCTTAACGGGAGTCCAGGTGGCCATCTCCACAAATGGACTTTTCAGAATCCTTGGGTGGCACCGTAGTCGGAAACCAATTCTGGTTATCGCTTCTCGGCCTTTTGGCTAAGATCAAGTGTAGTATCTGTTCTTATCAGTTTAATATCTGATACGTCCCCTATCTGGGGACCATATATTAAATGGATTTTTAGAACAGGGAGATGGAAAAAGAGCTTGCTCTGTCCACTCCACGCATTGACCTGGTATTGCAGTATCTCCAGGACCGGTGCACCCCTTCTTTAATGCAGTTTCTAAAATCAGAAAGAATTGAATTCAATGCTTTTTGTTCATTTTGCTTGTTTGTCGGATTTTGGGATGGACTCTTTGGCTTTGCTTTTCTTCTCCTCATTGGATTTTTCATGTTAAAAGTTGCAGAAGCCAGATGACAAGCTCATTTTGGTTCAACTTCAGCAACTGTGCATTGCATTGCCATGTAATGTAATGTAATGCAATGCTATCTATCTAGCTCTCCCTCTATACTTCCTTTTGGATAAACAGACATATTAGGCAAGCATTTTGGAGCTTTCACCTAAATAACTACAGGTGGTGAGATAAGCTGCACAATATAATTGACCTTTCAGTATATTGTTGCACACACACCATCTATTTAGCAAATGCCCTTGTTATCAACAGCAGCCTTTTAAACTCACCTGAGCTAACAGGTATGTGAGCTGGTTACTCTGCTGCGCTTAAAATTTCTTTTTTGGTTTGCTACAATGCCTTTTCTGAAACGTTGTCTCCCTCTGCTGGAACACTGACTTCTTTCATTTAATGCCTGCAGACTATAAAAGAGAAACCAACCCAAAAAGTTTGGTTGATTAGTCTGTGGCATTCTTTTAAACTGTTGCTTATGGCGGTCTCTGTGAGCTTCTCAGTGACATTCAGCCATCCAGGTATCCCGCCTGCAGTAGACGGAATGTGGCAATGGAACGCTGGCTGCGCGTGTCATAATAGGCTCTGAGCCTTTATATACCTGCGCACAGCAGCAGCCACCTTCAGTCTGCTGCTGGACAGCCAGCAGCAGCAGCAGCAGGAGAGGTAATTAATCAGCAACCCTCCTGCTAAGGGTAGACAGCTGCTCGTTCCACCCCCCCCCCCGCCTTAATTGGTTCTCCTCCCTTCCAACGGTGTTGAGGCGGGTGGGAACAGCCGGGGGTTGAGGGTACTGTGCTAAAAGAGGTGGAGTTATGCAGATCTAAAACGCGTGGATTGCAGCAGCAGCAAGCCGAAAAGTGCAGGCATGTGAGGGATCTAGAGGTTGACAGCATGTCTTCTTAACGGGAGTCCAGGTGGCCATCTCCACAAATGGACTTTTCAGAATCCTTGGGTGGCACCGTAGTCGGAAACCAATTCTGGTTATCGCTTCTCGGCCTTTTGGCTAAGATCAAGTGTAGTATCTGTTCTTATCAGTTTAATATCTGATACGTCCCCTATCTGGGGACCATATATTAAATGGATTTTTAGAACAGGGAGATGGAAAAAGAGCTTGCTCTGTCCACTCCACGCATTGACCTGGTATTGCAGTATCTCCAGGACCGGTGCACCCCTTCTTTAATGCAGTTTCTAAAATCAGAAAGAATTGAATTCAATGCTTTTTGTTCATTTTGCTTGTTTGTCGGATTTTGGGATGGACTCTTTGGCTTTGCTTTTCTTCTCCTCATTGGATTTTTCATGTTAAAAGTTGCAGAAGCCAGATGACAAGCTCATTTTGGTTCAACTTCAGCAACTGTGCATTGCATTGCCATGTAATGTAATGTAATGCAATGCTATCTATCTAGCTCTCCCTCTATACTTCCTTTTGGATAAACAGACATATTAGGCAAGCATTTTGGAGCTTTCACCTAAATAACTACAGGTGGTGAGATAAGCTGCACAATATAATTGACCTTTCAGTATATTGTTGCACACACACCATCTATTTAGCAAATGCCCTTGTTATCAACAGCAGCCTTTTAAACTCACCTGAGCTAACAGGTATGTGAGCTGGTTACTCTGCTGCGCTTAAAATTTCTTTTTTGGTTTGCTACAATGCCTTTTCTGAAACGTTGTCTCCCTCTGCTGGAACACTGACTTCTTTCATTTAATGCCTGCAGACTATAAAAGAGAAACCAACCCAAAAAGTTTGGTTGATTAGTCTGTGGCATTCTTTTAAACTGTTGCTTATGGCGGTCTCTGTGAGCTTCTCAGTGACATTCAGCCATCCAGGTATCCCGCCTGCAGTAGACGGAATGTGGCAATGGAACGCTGGCTGCGCGTGTCATAATAGGCTCTGAGCCTTTATATACCTGCGCACAGCAGCAGCCACCTTCAGTCTGCTGCTGGACAGCCAGCAGCAGCAGCAGCAGGAGAGATAATTAATCAGCAACCCTCCTGCTAAGGGTAGACAGCTGCTCGTTCCACCCCCCCCCCCGCCTTAATTGGTTCTCCTCCCTTCCAACGGTGTTGAGGCGGGTGGGAACAGCCGGGGGTTGAGGGTACTGTGCTAAAAGAGGTGGAGTTATGCAGATCTAAAACGCGTGGATTGCAGCAGCAGCAAGCCGAAAAGTGCAGGCATGTGAGGGATCTAGAGGTTGACAGCATGTCTTCTTAACGGGAGTCCAGGTGGCCATCTCCACAAATGGACTTTTCAGAATCCTTGGGTGGCACCGTAGTCGGAAACCAATTCTGGTTATCGCTTCTCGGCCTTTTGGCTAAGATCAAGTGTAGTATCTGTTCTTATCAGTTTAATATCTGATACGTCCCCTATCTGGGGACCATATATTAAATGGATTTTTAGAACAGGGAGATGGAAAAAGAGCTTGCTCTGTCCACTCCACGCATTGACCTGGTATTGCAGTATCTCCAGGACCGGTGCACCCCTTCTTTAATGCAGTTTCTAAAATCAGAAAGAATTGAATTCAATGCTTTTTGTTCATTTTGCTTGTTTGTCGGATTTTGGGATGGACTCTTTGGCTTTGCTTTTCTTCTCCTCATTGGATTTTTCATGTTAAAAGTTGCAGAAGCCAGATGACAAGCTCATTTTGGTTCAACTTCAGCAACTGTGCATTGCATTGCCATGTAATGTAATGTAATGCAATGCTATCTATCTAGCTCTCCCTCTATACTTCCTTTTGGATAAACAGACATATTAGGCAAGCATTTTGGAGCTTTCACCTAAATAACTACAGGTGGTGAGATAAGCTGCACAATATAATTGACCTTTCAGTATATTGTTGCACACACACCATCTATTTAGCAAATGCCCTTGTTATCAACAGCAGCCTTTTAAACTCACCTGAGCTAACAGGTATGTGAGCTGGTTACTCTGCTGCGCTTAAAATTTCTTTTTTGGTTTGCTACAATGCCTTTTCTGAAACGTTGTCTCCCTCTGCTGGAACACTGACTTCTTTCATTTAATGCCTGCAGACTATAAAAGAGAAACCAACCCAAAAAGTTTGGTTGATTAGTCTGTGGCATTCTTTTAAACTGTTGCTTATGGCGGTCTCTGTGAGCTTCTCAGTGACATTCAGCCATCCAGGTATCCCGCCTGCAGTAGAGGGAATGTGGCAATGGAACGCTGGCTGCGCGTGTCATAATAGGCTCTGAGCCTTTATATACCTGCGCACAGCAGCAGCCACCTTCAGTCTGCTGCTGGACAGCCAGCAGCAGCAGCAGCAGGAGAGGTAATTAATCAGCAACCCTCCTGCTAAGGGTAGACAGCTGCTCGTTCCACCCCCCCCCCCGCCTTAATTGGTTCTCCTCCCTTCCAACGGTGTTGAGGCGGGTGGGAACAGCCGGGGGTTGAGGGTACTGTGCTAAAAGAGGTGGAGTTATGCAGATCTAAAACGCGTGGATTGCAGCAGCAGCAAGCCGAAAAGTGCAGGCATGTGAGGGATCTAGAGGTTGACAGCATGTCTTCTTAACGGGAGTCCAGGTGGCCATCTCCACAAATGGACTTTTCAGAATCCTTGGGTGGCACCGTAGTCGGAAACCAATTCTGGTTATCGCTTCTCGGCCTTTTGGCTAAGATCAAGTGTAGTATCTGTTCTTTTAAGAACACAAGAGCTACGATCTACACTTGACGAGAGCGATCGAACTCAGAAGGAGAAGAGCTTCGGAGCCCAGCTGACATCGGAGAAGGAAGGCGGATATCGGTGGGAGGAAGAAGCTCTAAAGAATCCAGCAGAAGACGAAGACTCGGAGAAGAATTGGGCTGTCCTGTGGAATCTTCGAGGAAGAAAATCATCGAGACAAAGACCTTTCGGGGAATTTGTCCAGAACACGACGGGAGAAGAATCTGCATAGCTCCACCCATTCCGGGAAGAGTTCCAGATCCAGCTCCAAGAAGTAACTGCAGGAGGAAAGCCATGGCAAGCGCTGCGAGGAAGGCCGAAAAGAAGAGCCTGGAGCCGGGGACAGCCAGGAGGGCCCAGCCAGGAGCCGATTCTGACCCCAAGGACTCTGCCTCCACGAATGGCCAGCAGAAGGGACCCCAGAAGCCCCGCCACGAAGCTCCAGCCCTGGAGCCATGGATGCGGCAGACGGTGGCCCTGAAGCTGAAGGAAGTGGATGGGAGGGTGCCGGACATGTCCTCGGACGTGTTCTGCCAGAAGATGCTGCTGGATCGAGGCTTCTCCAGGTCGGACACCCTCAGCATCCAGACCTTCTTGACGGGGATCTTCTTCGTCACCTTCGCCACTGTGAACACCTGCAGGAGGTTCTGGGAAATGGTAAGCGCAAAAGGACCGGATAATTCTTTCTCTGCCTTTACAGGTAGCTGCCCTATCCAGAGGGACGAAAGGAGGATCACGGTCTCCATGCGCAACCCGCACACCCCAGGCCAAGACATCTGTACCTTCCTGAGACGCTTCTGTTTGGTTGTGAAGGAACCCTGTCACATCCTGAATGGACTCGGCTTCTGGACAGGTAAGTGGTCGGTGACCGTTAGACTTCACAGGGACCTGGCGTACTCAGACGGACTTCGGCACCTGCCCCCGACATTCTCCCTGGGCAACTCCTACGGCCTCATCTATTACCCGGACATGCCGCGGAACTGCAGGAGATGCGGCAAGAACGGCCACGAGATGAAGAACTGCAAGGAGGATGCCTGCAGGATTTGTCGAGTGACGGGACACAGCTCGAAGGACTGCCCGAAGAAGACGTCCTGCAACCTGTGTGGGCTGGCGGCTCATCTGTACAAGGATTGCCCCAAGCGTGAGAGATCCTGGGCATCGGTGGTTGCGACGACCCCTGCTCCGGAGGACAAGGCCCCGACGACCAGGCCTGTGAAGGTCAAGGACGCGACGACGAAGGCCCCAGCGGCCAAGGCCGAGACGACCAAGGCCAAAGCGGTCAAGGAGTCGGTGGCCAAAGCCGCAGCGACGGTCCCAGCAGCTCCGAAGCAGAAGAAAAAGTCAAAGGAGGGTAAGAGTTCTGTCACCCCTCTCTCGATCCCTCCCCCTGCCACCCCTGTCCAATCCCCCCCCACCCCGGCCACCCCTGCTGAGGATTCCACTTCCTCTTCCTCCTTCCCCTACTCCTCAGCAGGTGTCCTTTCCCCTGCCCCGGCAGCCACTCTCCCTCCCCAGACCATGGTAGCGGTGGAATTAACCTTTCCTCCACCTGCCGCTATCTATTCCGAGGAGGATTTTCCCCTTCTTGTCTCCCCAGTTCCAACTCGGGGAAAGAGGAAGGTGGAGGACAGCCCTGCTACTGAATCCTCCAAAAAGAAGATTCTGGATTTCGTAGGCGAAAAGGAGGATACCCTCCCTGAGCCAGAAGAGATGGAGCACATGGTTGAGACCCTGGTGGCCGAGCCAGAAGAGGAGGAACTGGTGGTCGCCGAGATCGAGGCCGCGCTGCTTGACCAGATGGAGGAAGAGGGCCTGCTGGTGATCCCGTCACCAGCAGTCAACACCGACGAGGGACCACCCGACCGGAGTGGTAACTAAGGTGTATTGCCTGCGCTTTTTCTTTTTTCCCTACATGATGGCTAATATTAACTTATTTTCCATTAATGTCAGGAGCATCAAGGACAAGTTCAGACGTCAGACTATTTATGCCTTCCTTACTTCCCAGTTGTGTGATGTTTATATGTTGCAGGAATGTTCCCTTCCCTCCTCTAGGTCCTTCAAACATCTGGCCAGGGAGTGGTCCCACGGTCCATCCTACTGGTCCGGTGGGGGTGACTGCAAGTCTGCGGGGGTCGCAATTCTGATCAGGGGGGCGCATTCACGCTTGAGTCCGTCCAGGAGCTCATCTGCGGCAGGGCTCTTGTTGTAGATGGCAACTGGGCGGGAGAACCTGTCAGGTTCATCAACGTGTATGCGTCCCCACTGAAGAATGAGCGTTTGGAGCTTTTCCAGACCCTGCGGCTTCAGCTTGCCACCACCAGGACCTTAGTGATGGCCGGGGATTTCAACTGCCCCATCGAGGAGGATGGTCGTAGTTCTGGCACATCTGCCAAGTTGGACATCACGTCCAAGCTGCTCATCGAGATGGTAACCGAGGCCTCTCTTCAGGACGTGGTGGGCTCCATGGGGAGAGGCTCCACAAACTATTCGTGGAGCCGACCCGATGGCTCACTCCGCTCCAGGATTGACTTTGTGTTCACTTCTCGGGCAGTCAGGCAGAGTAGGCACTCGATGGTCCCCTGCTTCTTCTCCGACCACAGAGCCATTCACTTACAAGGTGTCCTCGGCGACGGTTTTCCGTCCGGCCCCGGCTCCTGGAAGCTGAATTGTGCTCTGCTGGCTCAGGATGAAGTCGTGGAGGAGCTGAGAGCAGCCTACGCAATGTGGCAGTCCTACAAGGGTAGCTTCCAAACAGTCTCTGATTGGTGGGAATATGTTAAACTTGAGTTTCGCTGTTTCTTTCAGGCCAAGGGTCGACAACAGGCGTGTGAGAAGAGGAGGGACTTCAGAGGGCTGCAGCGCGAGCTGCGGTCGCTGCAGGACCTTCTTCACTGCGGCTGGGACGTGAGGGAGGAGCTGGAGGAGACCAAGAAGAGCCTGAAAAGGCACTTTGAGGAGGAGTCCAAGCGAATCGTCTTCCGTTCCAAAGTGGAGAATCTGGAGAAGGGTGAGAAATGTAACTCATTCTTTTTCAGGAAACTTCATGCCGGTCACACGCCCCTGAACGAGCTGCGAGACGAGAGCGGAAACATGCGACGTGGGAAGGAGGACGTGATGAGGGTCGTCAGCGACTTCTACAGCGAACTCTACTCCCACAAGACTACCGACCCCGACGCTGCTGATAAGTTCCTGTCAGGTATCACTAACCATCTTGATCCTGCAGGCACGGCAGCCTTGGACAAACCTCTGATGGTGGGCGAATTGCTCTCTGCCGCTAAATCCTTTAGGACCGGCAGGACCCCGGGCAGTGATGGTCTTCCAGCGGAGCTCTATGTAGCGCTGGGAGACCTCATCTGTCCGGACCTGTTGGACCTGTACGAGGAGATGGTGGTGGAGGGTAGAATGCCTCCATCTTTGAGGGAAGGAATGGTCACGATCCTGTACAAGCGGAAGGGAGAGAGGTGCGACCTGAGGAATTGGCGTCCCATCACTCTGCTCAACGTGGACTACAAGATCCTGGCCAAGACGATGGCGACACGACTTAAGACGGTCATCGGACGGATTATCCACCCGGACCAGACCTGCGGCATCCCTGGACGTCGCATCGCAGACAGCCTCGCTCTCGTGCGGGACACGGTCGAGTACATCAAGGTCCGCCGCGCACACGCGGCCCTGGTCTCCTTGGATCAGGAGAAGGCCTTCGACCGGGTTTCCCACGAGTTCATGGGCCGAGCTCTGCACCGGTTAGGTTTGGGTAACATGTTTTGTTCGTATGTCCGTCTGATGTATTTTGATATCCACAGCTCGGTGTTGGTGAACGGCTGGAAGACTGACCCCTTCCCTGTCCTCTCTGGGGTCAGACAAGGCTGCCCTCTATCACCTCTTCTTTTTGTTTGTGTTATAGAACTCTTCGCAGAGGCTATCCGGCAGAATGGAGAGATCAGAGGGATCACCGCACCGGGTCCGGGACGACACGAGGTCAAGTGCTCGCTCTACATGGACGACGTCACCGTCTTCTGCGCTGATCGTGGTTCAGTCGACGCCCTCGTCCAGACGTGTGAGAGGTTCGGCCGGGCTTCAGGGGCCAAAGTCAACTGCAGGAAGTCGGAAGCCATGCTCTTCGGGGATTGGCAGCCGGCCTCCTCCGCCCCCTTCCCCTTCAACATTCAACCGGATTTCCTCAAGGTGCTGGGAGTCTGGTTCGGGAAGGAAGGAGCGGCCCTCAAGTCCTGGCAAGAACGCTTGGCCAAGGTGAAGCAACGGATCGGACTCTGGAGCCTCAGACACCTCACTTGTGAGGGTAAGGCACTCGTCCTGCGTAATGAGGTCCTGCCCGTCTTGCAGTACACGGCGCAGGCCTGGCCCCCACACGTCACTGTGTGCAGGGCCATTACCAGGACAGTGTTTCACTTTGTCTGGGGATCCAAGATGGACAGAGTCAGGCGGGCCGTCATGTACAAGGAGCCTCGCAAGGGTGGGAAGGGCGTTCCAGATATCCCCACCCTCCTGCGATCCTCTTTTGTGTGTGATTGTGTCCGCCGGACTTTGCAAGTCAAGAATGGCTCCGCGGGCAGGTCCATGTCTCGCTTCTTCCTGCTTCCTCTTTGGAGGCGACTCGGCTGGGACAAGTGGGACAGCTCCTTCCCCTACAACTGGACGACGCCATGGTTCTACGGAGACGTCGTTCGATTTGTGGGGGAACATCAACTGGAGGGACTCAAGCCCGACTTGTGGAAGCCCAAAACTATCCACAAGCTCATCAGAGCCAAGGATGACGTGGAGAACATCACAGGACTTCACCAGGACACGCTGGAGACTGTGTGGACAAATGTGTCGTCTGACAGGCTGACCAACGGGCACAAGGACTTGTCGTGGATGGCGATTCAGGGCGGACTGCCCGTCCGGTCATTCATGCATGCCCGGAACCTGTGCAAGACCCGGTACTGCCAAAGGTGCCCCTTCGTGGAGGAAACATCTTTGCACACTTTTTGGGACTGCGGATTTGCACAGCGCCTGTTGACTGCCCTTGAGGACGACCTGAGGAACTCTGTCCCCAGGGCGAGCCTATCGCACCATTCTGTGTTTTACGGACTCTTCCCTGGGGTTCATACCGTCGGAGCCATCCAGGAGGCTTGGCGCCTTATGAACTGCTTCAAGGATGCCGTTTGGGTCGCCAGGAACCGGCTCATCTTGAGGAGGGAGAGGATGTCCATCCAGGACTGCCGCAGGCTGATCCACAGCCTGCTCAGAGACTATTCCATCGTGGACAGTCCGGAGGACGAGGATGAGGACTAAACCCCTCCTCCCCCTCTCCCCTTATGTGTCTTGTCTTTCAATAAAGCTTCGGGCCTGTGATTTTCCCCTCCCCATCCCCATTTTCCCAATCCCCATCCCTTTTCACGGTTCGTCGTACTGTATTGATTGACATGCTTTTTCTTTCAGATTGAGTGTTTTGTGTAGCATAGGGGTGTGATGTGTCTAGTTAGTGCGTCGTATCCTCATGCTATGTAAATATGATGTAGAATTCTGTGTGTACTGGGCTGCGGCACTGTACACTGTCTGTTAACTTATTTTTTTGTGCTAATAAAAGATATATTCAATAAAAAAAAAAAAATTCTGTTCTTATCAGTTTAATATCTGATACGTCCCCTATCTGGGGACCATATATTAAATGGATTTTTAGAACAGGGAGATGGAAAAAGAGCTTGCTCTGTCCACTCCACGCATTGACCTGGTATTGCAGTATCTCCAGGACCGGTGCACCCCTTCTTTAATGCAGTTTCTAAAATCAGAAAGAATTGAATTCAATGCTTTTTGTTCATTTTGCTTGTTTGTCGGATTTTGGGATGGACTCTTTGGCTTTGCTTTTCTTCTCCTCATTGGATTTTTCATGTTAAAAGTTGCAGAAGCCAGATGACAAGCTCATTTTGGTTCAACTTCAGCAACTGTGCATTGCATTGCCATGTAATGTAATGTAATGCAATGCTATCTATCTAGCTCTCCCTCTATACTTCCTTTTGGATAAACAGACATATTAGGCAAGCATTTTGGAGCTTTCACCTAAATAACTACAGGTGGTGAGATAAGCTGCACAATATAATTGACCTTTCAGTATATTGTTGCACACACACCATCTATTTAGCAAATGCCCTTGTTATCAACAGCAGCCTTTTAAACTCACCTGAGCTAACAGGTATGTGAGCTGGTTACTCTGCTGCGCTTAAAATTTCTTTTTTGGTTTGCTACAATGCCTTTTCTGAAACGTTGTCTCCCTCTGCTGGAACACTGACTTCTTTCATTTAATGCCTGCAGACTATAAAAGAGAAACCAACCCAAAAAGTTTGGTTGATTAGTCTGTGTCATTCTTTTAAACTGTTGCTTATGGCGGTCTCTGTGAGCTTCTCAGTGACATTCAGCCATCCAGGTATCCCGCCTGCAGTAGACGGAATGTGGCAATGGAACGCTGGCTGCGCGTGTCATAATAGGCTCTGAGCCTTTATATACCTGCGCACAGCAGCAGCCACCTTCAGTCTGCTGCTGGACAGACAGCAGCAGCAGCAGGAGAGGTAATTAATCAGCAACCCTCCTGCTAAGGGTAGACAGCTGCTCGTTCCACCCCCCCCCCCGCCTTAATTGGTTCTCCTCCCTTCCAACGGTGTTGAGGCGGGTGGGAACAGCCGGGGGTTGAGGGTACTGTGCTAAAAGAGGTGGAGTTATGCAGATCTAAAACGCGTGGATTGCAGCAGCAGCAAGCCGAAAAGTGCAGGCATGTGAGGGATCTAGAGGTTGACAGCATGTCTTCTTAACGGGAGTCCAGGTGGCCATCTCCACAAATGGACTTTTCAGAATCCTTGGGTGGCACCGTAGTCGGAAACCAATTCTGGTTATCGCTTCTCGGCCTTTTGGCTAAGATCAAGTGTAGTATCTGTTCTTATCAGTTTAATATCTGATACGTCCCCTATCTGGGGACCATATATTAAATGGATTTTTAGAACAGGGAGATGGAAAAAGAGCTTGCTCTGTCCACTCCACGCATTGACCTGGTATTGCAGTATCTCCAGGACCGGTGCACCCCTTCTTTAATGCAGTTTCTAAAATCAGAAAGAATTGAATTCAATGCTTTTTGTTCATTTTGCTTGTTTGTTGGATTTTGGGATGGACTCTTTGGCTTTGCTTTTCTTCTCCTCATTGGATTTTTCATGTTAAAAGTTGCAGAAGCCAGATGACAAGCTCATTTTGGTTCAACTTCAGCAACTGTGCATTGCATTGCCATGTAATGTAATGTAATGCAATGCTATCTATCTAGCTCTCCCTCTATACTTCCTTTTGGATAAACAGACATATTAGGCAAGCATTTTGGAGCTTTCACCTAAATAACTACAGGTGGTGAGATAAGCTGCACAATATAATTGACCTTTCAGTATATTGTTGCACACACACCATCTATTTAGCAAATGCCCTTGTTATCAACAGCAGCCTTTTAAACTCACCTGAGCTAACAGGTATGTGAGCTGGTTACTCTGCTGCGCTTAAAATTTCTTTTTTGGTTTGCTACAATGCCTTTTCTGAAACGTTGTCTCCCTCTGCTGGAACACTGACTTCTTTCATTTAATGCCTGCAGACTATAAAAGAGAAACCAACCCAAAAAGTTTGGTTGATTAGTCTGTGGCATTCTTTTAAACTGTTGCTTATGGCGGTCTCTGTGAGCTTCTCAGTGACATTCAGCCATCCAGGTATCCCGCCTGCAGTAGACGGAATGTGGCAATGGAACGCTGGCTGCGCGTGTCATAATAGGCTCTGAGCCTTTATATACATGCGCACAGCAGCAGCCACCTTCAGTCTGCTGCTGGACAGCCAGCAGCAGCAGCAGCAGGAGAGGTAATTAATCAGCAACCCTCCTGCTAAGGGTAGACAGCTGCTCGTTCCACCCCCCCCGCCTTAATTGGTACTCCTCCCTTCCAACGGTGTTGAGGCGGGTGGGAACAGCCGGGGGTTGAGGGTACTGTGCTAAAAGAGGTGGAGTTATGCAGATCTAAAACGCGTTGATTGCAGCAGCAGCAAGCCGAAAAGTGCAGGCATGTGAGGGATCTAGAGGTTGACAGCATGTCTTCTTAACGGGAGTCCAGGTGGCCATCTCCACAAATGGACTTTTCAGAATCCTTGGGTGGCACCGTAGTCGGAAACCAATTCTGGTTATCGCTTCTCGGCCTTTTGGCTAAGATCAAGTGTAGTATCTGTTCTTATCAGTTTCATATCTGATACGTCCCCTATCTGGGGACCATATATTAAATGGATTTTTAGAACAGGGAGATGGAAAAAGAGCTTGCTCTGTCCACTCCACGCATTGACCTGGTATTGCAGTATCTCCAGGACCGGTGCACCCCTTCTTTAATGCAGTTTCTAAAATCAGAAAGAATTGAATTCAATGCTTTTTGTTCATTTTGCTTGTTTGTCGGATTTTGGGATGGACTCTTTGGCTTTGCTTTTCTTCTCCTCATTGGATTTTTCATGCTAAAAGTTGCAGAAGCCAGATGACAAGCTCATTTTGGTTCAACTTCAGCAACTGTGCATTGCATTGCCATGTAATGTAATGTAATGCAATGCTATCTATCTAGCTCTCCCTCTATACTTCCTTTTGGATAAACAGACATATTAGGCAAGCATTTTGGAGCTTTCACCTAAATAACTACAGGTGGTGAGATAAGCTGCACAATATAATTGACCTTTCAGTATATTGTTGCACACACACCATCTATTTAGCAAATGCCCTTGTTATCAACAGCAGCCTTTTAAACTCACCTGAGCTAACAGGTATGTGAGCTGGTTACTCTGCTGCGCTTAAAATTTCTTTTTTGGTTTGCTACAATGCCTTTTCTGAAACGTTGTCTCCCTCTGCTGGAACACTGACTTCTTTCATTTAATGCCTGCAGACTATAAAAGAGAAACCAACCCAAAAAGTTTGGTTGATTAGTCTGTGGCATTCTTTTAAACTGTTGCTTATGGCGGTCTCTGTGAGCTTCTCAGTGACATTCAGCCATCCAGGTATCCCGCCTGCAGTAGACGGAATGTGGCAATGGAACGCTGGCTGCGCGTGTCATAATAGGCTCTGAGCCTTTATATACCTGCGCACAGCAGCAGCCACCTTCAGTCTGCTGCTGGACAGCCAGCAGCAGCAGCAGCAGGAGAGGTAATTAATCAGCAACCCTCCTGCTAAGGGTAGACAGCTGCTCGTTCCACCCCCCCCCCCGCCTTAATTGGTTCTCCTCCCTTCCAACGGTGTTGAGGCGGGTGGGAACAGCCGGGGGTTGAGGGTACTGTGCTAAAAGAGGTGGAGTTATGCAGATCTAAAACGCGTGGATTGCAGCAGCAGCAAGCCGAAAAGTGCAGGCATGTGAGGGATCTAGAGGTTGACAGCATGTCTTCTTAACGGGAGTCCAGGTGGCCATCTCCACAAATGGACTTTTCAGAATCCTTGGGTGGCACCGTAGTCGGAAACCAATTCTGGTTATCGCTTCTCGGCCTTTTGGCTAAGATCAAGTGTAGTATCTGTTCTTATCAGTTTAATATCTGATACGTCCCCTATCTGGGGACCATATATTAAATGGATTTTTAGAACAGGGAGATGGAAAAAGAGCTTGCTCTGTCCACTCCACGCATTGACCTGGTATTGCAGTATCTCCAGGACCGGTGCACCCCTTCTTTAATGCAGTTTCTAAAATCAGAAAGAATTGAATTCAATGCTTTTTGTTCATTTTGCTTGTTTGTCGGATTTTGGGATGGACTCTTTGGCTTTGCTTTTCTTCTCCTCATTGGATTTTTCATGCTAAAAGTTGCAGAAGCCAGATGACAAGCTCATTTTGGTTCAACTTCAGCAACTGTGCATTGCATTGCCATGTAATGTAATGTAATGCAATGCTATCTATCTAGCTCTCCCTCTATACTTCCTTTTGGATAAACAGACATATTAGGCAAGCATTTTGGAGCTTTCACCTAAATAACTACAGGTGGTGAGATAAGCTGCACAATATAATTGACCTTTCAGTATATTGTTGCACACACACCATCTATTTAGCAAATGCCCTTGTTATCAACAGCAGCCTTTTAAACTCACCTGAGCTAACAGGTATGTGAGCTGGTTACTCTGCTGCGCTTAAAATTTCTTTTTTGGTTTGCTACAATGCCTTTTCTGAAACGTTGTCTCCCTCTGCTGGAACACTGACTTCTTTCATTTAATGCCTGCAGACTATAAAAGAGAAACCAACCCAAAAAGTTTGGTTGATTAGTCTGTGGCATTCTTTTAAACTGTTGCTTATGGCGGTCTCTGTGAGCTTCTCAGTGACATTCAGCCATCCAGGTATCCCGCCTGCAGTAGACGGAATGTGGCAATGGAACGCTGGCTGCGCGTGTCATAATAGGCTCTGAGCCTTTATATACCTGCGCACAGCAGCAGCCACCTTCAGTCTGCTGCTGGACAGCCAGCAGCAGCAGCAGCAGGAGAGGTAATTAATCAGCAACCCTCCTGCTAAGGGTAGACAGCTGCTCGTTCCACCCCCCCCCCGCCTTAATTGGTTCTCCTCCCTTCCAACGGTGTTGAGGCGGGTGGGAACAGCCGGGGGTTGAGGGTACTGTGCTAAAAGAGGTGGAGTTATGCAGATCTAAAACGCGTGGATTGCAGCAGCAGCAAGCCGAAAAGTGCAGGCATGTGAGGGATCTAGAGGTTGACAGCATGTCTTCTTAACGGGAGTCCAGGTGGCCATCTCCACAAATGGACTTTTCAGAATCCTTGGGTGGCACCGTAGTCGGAAACCAATTCTGGTTATCGCTTCTCGGCCTTTTGGCTAAGATCAAGTGTAGTATCTGTTCTTATCAGTTTAATATCTGATACGTCCCCTATCTGGGGACCATATATTAAATGGATTTTTAGAACAGGGAGATGGAAAAAGAGCTTGCTCTGTCCACTCCACGCATTGACCTGGTATTGCAGTATCTCCAGGACCGGTGCACCCCTTCTTTAATGCAGTTTCTAAAATCAGAAAGAATTGAATTCAATGCTTTTTGTTCATTTTGCTTGTTTGTCGGATTTTGGGATGGACTCTTTGGCTTTGCTTTTCTTCTCCTCATTGGATTTTTCATGTTAAAAGTTGCAGAAGCCAGATGACAAGCTCATTTTGGTTCAACTTCAGCAACTGTGCATTGCATTGCCATGTAATGTAATGTAATGCAATGCTATCTATCTAGCTCTCCCTCTATACTTCCTTTTGGATAAACAGACATATTAGGCAAGCATTTTGGAGCTTTCACCTAAATAACTACAGGTGGTGAGATAAGCTGCACAATATAATTGACCTTTCAGTATATTGTTGCACACACACCATCTATTTAGCAAATGCCCTTGTTATCAACAGCAGCCTTTTAAACTCACCTGAGCTAACAGGTATGTGAGCTGGTTACTCTGCTGAGCTTAAAATTTCTTTTTTGGTTTGCTACAATGCCTTTTCTGAAACGTTGTCTCCCTCTGCTGGAACACTGACTTCTTTCATTTAATGCCTGCAGACTATAAAAGAGAAACCAACCCAAAAAGTTTGGTTGATTAGTCTGTGGCATTCTTTTAAACTGTTGCTTATGGCGGTCTCTGTGAGCTTCTCAGTGACATTCAGCCATCCAGGTATCCCGCCTGCAGTAGACGGAATGTGGCAATGGAACGCTGGCTGCGCATGTCATAATAGGCTCTGAGCCTTTATATACCTGCGCACAGCAGCAGCCACCTTCAGTCTGCTGCTGGACAGCCAGCAGCAGCAGCAGCAGGAGAGGTAATTAATCAGCAACCCTCCTGCTAAGGGTAGACAGCTGCTCGTTCCACCCCCCCCCCCGCCTTAATTGGTTCTCCTCCCTTCCAACGGTGTTGAGGCGGGTGGGAACAGCCGGGGGTTGAGGGTACTGTGCTAAAAGAGGTGGAGTTATGCAGATCTAAAACGCGTGGATTGCAGCAGCAGCAAGCCGAAAAGTGCAGGCATGTGAGGGATCTAGAGGTTGACAGCATGTCTTCTTAACGGGAGTCCAGGTGGCCATCTCCACAAATGGACTTTTCAGAATCCTTGGGTGGCACCGTAGTCGGAAACCAATTCTGGTTATCGCTTCTCGGCCTTTTGGCTAAGATCAAGTGTAGTATCTGTTCTTATCAGTTTAATATCTGATACGTCCCCTATCTGGGGACCATATATTAAATGGATTTTTAGAACAGGGAGATGGAAAAAGAGCTTGCTCTGTCCACTCCACGCATTGACCTGGTATTGCAGTATCTCCAGGACCGGTGCACCCCTTCTTTAATGCAGTTTCTAAAATCAGAAAGAATTGAATTCAATGCTTTTTGTTCATTTTGCTTGTTTGTCGGATTTTGGGATGGACTCTTTGGCTTTGCTTTTCTTCTCCTCATTGGATTTTTCATGTTAAAAGTTGCAGAAGCCAGATGACAAGCTCATTTTGGTTCAACTTCAGCAACTGTGCATTGCATTGCCATGTAATGTAATGTAATGCAATGCTATCTATCTAGCTCTCCCTCTATACTTCCTTTTGGATAAACAGACATATTAGGCAAGCATTTTGGAGCTTTCACCTAAATAACTACAGGTGGTGAGATAAGCTGCACAATATAATTGACCTTTCAGTATATTGTTGCACACACACCATCTATTTAGCAAATGCCCTTGTTATCAACAGCAGCCTTTTAAACTCACCTGAGCTAACAGGTATGTGAGCTGGTTACTCTGCTGCGCTTAAAATTTCTTTTTTGGTTGCTACAATGCCTTTTCTGAAACGTTGTCTCCCTCTGCTGGAACACTGACTTCTTTCATTTAATGCCTGCAGACTATAAAAGAGAAACCAACCCAAAAAGTTTGGTTGATTAGTCTGTGGCATTCTTTTAAACTGTTGCTTATGGCGGTCTCTGTGAGCTTCTCAGTGACATTCAGCCATCCAGGTATCCCGCCTGCAGTAGACGGAATGTGGCAATGGAACGCTGGCTGCGCGTGTCATAATAGGCTCTGAGCCTTTATATACCTGCGCACAGCAGCAGCCACCTTCAGTCTGCTGCTGGACAGCCAGCAGCAGCAGCAGCAGGAGAGGTAATTAATCAGCAACCCTCCTGCTAAGGGTAGACAGCTGCTCGTTCCACCCCCCCCCCCGCCTTAATTGGTTCTCCTCCCTTCCAACGGTGTTGAGGCGGGTGGGAACAGCCGGGGGTTGAGGGTACTGTGCTAAAAGAGGTGGAGTTATGCAGATCTAAAACGCGTGGATTGCAGCAGCAGCAAGCCGAAAAGTGCAGGCATGTGAGGGATCTAGAGGTTGACAGCATGTCTTCTTAACGGGAGTCCAGGTGGCCATCTCCACAAATGGACTTTTCAGAATCCTTGGGTGGCACCGTAGTCGGAAACCAATTCTGGTTATCGCTTCTCGGCCTTTTGGCTAAGATCAAGTGTAGTATCTGTTCTTATCAGTTTAATATCTGATACGTCCCCTATCTGGGGACCATATATTAAATGGATTTTTAGAACAGGGAGATGGAAAAAGAGCTTGCTCTGTCCACTCCACGCATTGACCTGGTATTGCAGTATCTCCAGGACCGGTGCACCCCTTCTTTAATGCAGTTTCTAAAATCAGAAAGAATTGAATTCAATGCTTTTTGTTCATTTTGCTTGTTTGTCGGATTTTGGGATGGACTCTTTGGCTTTGCTTTTCTTCTCCTCATTGGATTTTTCATGTTAAAAGTTGCAGAAGCCAGATGACAAGCTCATTTTGGTTCAACTTCAGCAACTGTGCATTGCATTGCCATGTAATGTAATGTAATGCAATGCTATCTATCTAGCTCTCCCTCTATACTTCCTTTTGGATAAACAGACATATTAGGCAAGCATTTTGGAGCTTTCACCTAAATAACTACAGGTGGTGAGATAAGCTGCACAATATAATTGACCTTTCAGTATATTGTTGCACACACACCATCTATTTAGCAAATGCCCTTGTTATCAACAGCAGCCTTTTAAACTCACCTGAGCTAACAGGTATGTGAGCTGGTTACTCTGCTGCGCTTAAAATTTCTTTTTTGGTTTGCTACAATGCCTTTTCTGAAACGTTGTCTCCCTCTGCTGGAACACTGACTTCTTTCATTTAATGCCTGCAGACTATAAAAGAGAAACCAACCCAAAAAGTTTGGTTGATTAGTCTGTGGCATTCTTTTAAACTGTTGCTTATGGCGGTCTCTGTGAGCTTCTCAGTGACATTCAGCCATCCAGGTATCCCGCCTGCAGTAGACGGAATGTGGCAATGGAACGCTGGCTGCGCGTGTCATAATAGGCTCTGAGCCTTTATATACCTGCGCACAGCAGCAGCCACCTTCAGTCTGCTGCTGGACAGCCAGCAGCAGCAGCAGCAGGAGAGGTAATAAATCAGCAACCCTCCTGCTAAGGGTAGACAGCTGCTCGTTCCACCCCCCCCCCCCGCCTTAATTGGTTCTCCTCCCTTCCAACGGTGTTGAGGCGGGTGGGAACAGCCGGGGGTTGAGGGTACTGTGCTAAAAGAGGTGGAGTTATGCAGATCTAAAACGCGTGGATTGCAGCAGCAGCAAGCCGAAAAGTGCAGGCATGTGAGGGATCTAGAGGTTGACAGCATGTCTTCTTAACGGAAGTCCAGGTGGCCATCTCCACAAATGGACTTTTCAGAATCCTTGGGTGGCACCGTAGTCGGAAACCAATTCTGGTTATCGCTTCTCGGCCTTTTGGCTAAGATCAAGTGTAGTATCTGTTCTTATCAGTTTAATATCTGATACGTCCCCTATCTGGGGACCATATATTAAATGGATTTTTAGAACAGGGAGATGGAAAAAGAGCTTGCTCTGTCCACTCCACGCATTGACCTGGTATTGCAGTATCTCCAGGACCAGTGCACCCCTTCTTTAATGCAGTTTCTAAAATCAGAAAGAATTGAATTCAATGCTTTTTGTTCATTTTGCTTGTTTGTCGGATTTTGGGATGGACTCTTTGGCTTTGCTTTTCTTCTCCTCATTGGATTTTTCATGTTAAAAGTTGCAGAAGCCAGATGACAAGCTCATTTTGGTTCAACTTCAGCAACTGTGCATTGCATTGCCATGTAATGTAATGTAATGCAATGCTATCTATCTAGCTCTCCCTCTATACTTCCTTTTGGATAAACAGACATATTAGGCAAGCATTTTGGAGCTTTCACCTAAATAACTACAGGTGGTGAGATAAGCTGCACAATATAATTGACCTTTCAGTATATTGTTGCACACACACCATCTATTTAGCAAATGCCCTTGTTATCAACAGCAGCCTTTTAAACTCACCTGAGCTAACAGGTATGTGAGCTGGTTACTCTGCTGCGCTTAAAATTTCTTTTTTGGTTTGCTACAATGCCTTTTCTGAAACGTTGTCTCCCTCTGCTGGAACACTGACTTCTTTCATTTAATGCCTGCAGACTATAAAAGAGAAACCAACCCAAAAAGTTTGGTTGATTAGTCTGTGGCATTCTTTTAAACTGTTGCTTATGGCGGTCTCTGTGAGCTTCTCAGTGACATTCAGCCATCCAGGTATCCCGCCTGCAGTAGACGGAATGCGGCAATGGAACGCTGGCTGCGCGTGTCATAATAGGCTCTGAGCCTTTATATACCTGCGCACAGCAGCAGCCACCTTCAGTCTGCTGCTGGACAGCCAGCAGCAGCAGCAGGAGAGGTAATTAATCAGCAACCCTCCTGCTAAGGGTAGACAGCTGCTCGTTCCACCCCCCCCCCCGCCTTAATTGGTTCTCCTCCCTTCCAACGGTGTTGAGGCGGGTGGGAACAGCCGGGGGTTGAGGGTACTGTGCTAAAAGAGGTGGAGTTATGCAGATCTAAAACGCGTGGATTGCAGCAGCAGCAAGCCGAAAAGTGCAGGCATGTGAGGGATCTAGAGGTTGACAGCATGTCTTCTTAACGGGAGTCCAGGTGGCCATCTCCACAAATGGACTTTTCAGAATCCTTGGGTGGCACCGTAGTCGGAAACCAATTCTGGTTATCGCTTCTCGGCCTTTTGGCTAAGATCAAGTGTAGTATCTGTTCTTATCAGTTTAATATCTGATACGTCCCCTATCTGGGGACCATATATTAAATGGATTTTTAGAACAGGGAGATGGAAAAAGAGCTTGCTCTGTCCACTCCACGCATTGACCTGGTATTGCAGTATCTCCAGGACCGGTGCACCCCTTCTTTAATGCAGTTTCTAAAATCAGAAAGAATTGAATTCAATGCTTTTTGTTCATTTTGCTTGTTTGTCGGATTTTGGGATGGACTCTTTGGCTTTGCTTTTCTTCTCCTCATTGGATTTTTCATGTTAAAAGTTGCAGAAGCCAGATGACAAGCTCATTTTGGTTCAACTTCAGCAACTGTGCATTGCATTGCCATGTAATGTAATGTAATGCAATGCTATCTATCTAGCTCTCCCTCTATACTTCCTTTTGGATAAACAGACATATTAGGCAAGCATTTTGGAGCTTTCACCTAAATAACTACAGGTGGTGAGATAAGCTGCACAATATAATTGACCTTTCAGTATATTGTTGCACACACACCATCTATTTAGCAAATGCCCTTGTTATCAACAGCAGCCTTTTAAACTCACCTGAGCTAACAGGTATGTGAGCTGGTTACTCTGCTGCGCTTAAAATTTCTTTTTTGGTTTGCTACAATGCCTTTTCTGAAACGTTGTCTCCCTCTGCTGGAACACTGACTTCTTTCATTTAATGCCTGCAGACTATAAAAGAGAAACCAACCCAAAAAGTTTGGTTGATTAGTCTGTGGCATTCTTTTAAACTGTTGCTTATGGCGGTCTCTGTGAGCTTCTCAGTGACATTCAGCCATCCAGGTATCCCGCCTGCAGTAGACGGAATGTGGCAATGGAACGCTGGCTGCGCGTGTCATAATAGGCTCTGAGCCTTTATATACCTGCGCACAGCAGCAGCCACCTTCAGTCTGCTGCTGGACAGCCAGCAGCAGCAGCAGCAGGAGAGGTAATTAATCAGCAACCCTCCTGCTAAGGGTAGACAGCTGCTCGTTCCACCCCCCCCCCGCCTTAACTGGTTCTCCTCCCTTCCAACGGTGTTGAGGCGGGTGGGAACAGCCGGGGGTTGAGGGTACTGTGCTAAAAGAGGTGGAGTTATGCAGATCTAAAACGCGTGGATTGCAGCAGCAGCAAGCCGAAAAGTGCAGGCATGTGAGGGATCTAGAGGTTGACAGCATGTCTTCTTAACGGGAGTCCAGGTGGCCATCTCCACAAATGGACTTTTCAGAATCCTTGGGTGGCACCGTAGTCGGAAACCAATTCTGGTTATCGCTTCTCGGCCTTTTGGCTAAGATCAAGTGTAGTATCTGTTCTTATCAGTTTAATATCTGATACGTCCCCTATCTGGGGACCATATATTAAATGGATTTTTAGAACAGGGAGATGGAAAAAGAGCTTGCTCTGTCCACTCCACGCATTGACCTGGTATTGCAGTATCTCCAGGACCGGTGCACCCCTTCTTTAATGCAGTTTCTAAAATCAGAAAGAATTGAATTCAATGCTTTTTGTTCATTTTGCTTGTTTGTCGGATTTTGGGATGGACTCTTTGGCTTTGCTTTTCTTCTCCTCATTGGATTTTTCATGTTAAAAGTTGCAGAAGCCAGATGACAAGCTCATTTTGGTTCAACTTCAGCAACTGTGCATTGCATTGCCATGTAATGTAATGTAATGCAATGCTATCTATCTAGCTCTCCCTCTATACTTCCTTTTGGATAAACAGACATATTAGGCAAGCATTTTGGAGCTTTCACCTAAATAACTACAGGTGGTGAGATAAGCTGCACAATATAATTGACCTTTCAGTATATTGTTGCACACACACCATCTATTTAGCAAATGCCCTTGTTATCAACAGCAGCCTTTTAAACTCACCTGAGCTAACAGGTATGTGAGCTGGTTACTCTGCTGCGCTTAAAATTTCTTTTTTGGTTTGCTACAATGCCTTTTCTGAAACGTTGTCTCCCTCTGCTGGAACACTGACTTCTTTCATTTAATGCCTGCAGACTATAAAAGAGAAACCAACCCAAAAAGTTTGGTTGATTAGTCTGTGGCATTCTTTTAAACTGTTGCTTATGGCGGTCTCTGTGAGCTTCTCAGTGACATTCAGCCATCCAGGTATCCCGCCTGCAGTAGACGGAATGTGGCAATGGAACGCTGGCTGCGCGTGTCATAATAGGCTCTGAGCCTTTATATACCTGCGCACAGCAGCAGCCACCTTCAGTCTGCTGCTGGACAGCCAGCAGCAGCAGCAGCAGGAGAGGTAATTAATCAGCAACCCTCCTGCTAAGGGTAGACAGCTGCTCGTTCCACCCCCCCCCCCCCGCCTTAATTGGTTCTCCTCCCTTCCAACGGTGTTGAGGCGGGTGGGAACAGCCGGGGGTTGAGGGTACTGTGCTAAAAGAGGTGGAGTTATGCAGATCTAAAACGCGTGGATTGCAGCAGCAGCAAGCCGAAAAGTGCAGGCATGTGAGGGATCTAGAGGTTGACAGCATGTCTTCTTAACGGGAGTCCAGGTGGCCATCTCCACAAATGGACTTTTCAGAATCCTTGGGTGGCACCGTAGTCGGAAACCAATTCTGGTTATCGCTTCTCGGCCTTTTGGCTAAGATCAAGTGTAGTATCTGTTCTTATCAGTTTAATATCTGATACGTCCCCTATCTGGGGACCATATATTAAATGGATTTTTAGAACAGGGAGATGGAAAAAGAGCTTGCTCTGTCCACTCCACGCATTGACCTGGTATTGCAGTATCTCCAGGACCGGTGCACCCCTTCTTTAATGCAGTTTCTAAAATCAGAAAGAATTGAATTCAATGCTTTTTGTTCATTTTGCTTGTTTGTCGGATTTTGGGATGGACTCTTTGGCTTTGCTTTTCTTCTCCTCATTGGATTTTTCATGTTAAAAGTTGCAGAAGCCAGATGACAAGCTCATTTTGGTTCAACTTCAGCAACTGTGCATTGCATTGCCATGTAATGTAATGTAATGCAATGCTATCTATCTAGCTCTCCCTCTATACTTCCTTTTGGATAAACAGACATATTAGGCAAGCATTTTGGAGCTTTCACCTAAATAACTACAGGTGGTGAGATAAGCTGCACAATATAATTGACCTTTCAGTATATTGTTGCACACACACCATCTATTTAGCAAATGCCCTTGTTATCAACAGCAGCCTTTTAAACTCACCTGAGCTAACAGGTATGTGAGCTGGTTACTCTGCTGCGCTTAAAATTTCTTTTTTGGTTTGCTACAATGCCTTTTCTGAAACGTTGTCTCCCTCTGCTGGAACACTGACTTCTTTCATTTAATGCCTGCAGACTATAAAAGAGAAACCAACCCAAAAAGTTTGGTTGATTAGTCTGTGGCATTCTTTTAAACTGTTGCTTATGGCGGTCTCTGTGAGCTTCTCAGTGACATTCAGCCATCCAGGTATCCCGCCTGCAGTAGACGGAATGTGGCAATGGAACGCTGGCTGCGCGTGTCATAATAGGCTCTGAGCCTTTATATACCTGCGCACAGCAGCAGCCACCTTCAGTCTGCTGCTGGACAGCCAGCAGCAGCAGCAGCAGGAGAGGTAATTAATCAGCAACCCTCCTGCTAAGGGTAGACAGCTGCTCGTTCCACCCCCCCCCCGCCTTAATTGGTTCTCCTCCCTTCCAACGGTGTTGAGGCGGGTGGGAACAGCCGGGGGTTGAGGGTACTGTGCTAAAAGAGGTGGAGTTATGCAGATCTAAAACGCGTGGATTGCAGCAGCAGCAAGCCGAAAAGTGCAGGCATGTGAGGGATCTAGAGGTTGACAGCATGTCTTCTTAACGGGAGTCCAGGTGGCCATCTCCACAAATGGACTTTTCAGAATCCTTGGGTGGCACCGTAGTCGGAAACCAATTCTGGTTATCGCTTCTCGGCCTTTTGGCTAAGATCAAGTGTAGTATCTGTTCTTATCAGTTTAATATCTGATACGTCCCCTATCTGGGGACCATATATTAAATGGATTTTTAGAACAGGGAGATGGAAAAAGAGCTTGCTCTGTCCACTCCACGCATTGACCTGGTATTGCAGTATCTCCAGGACCGGTGCACCCCTTCTTTAATGCAGTTTCTAAAATCAGAAAGAATTGAATTCAATGCTTTTTGTTCATTTTGCTTGTTTGTTGGATTTTGGGATGGACTCTTTGGCTTTGCTTTTCTTCTCCTCATTGGATTTTTCATGTTAAAAGTTGCAGAAGCCAGATGACAAGCTCATTTTGGTTCAACTTCAGCAACTGTGCATTGCATTGCCATGTAATGTAATGTAATGCAATGCTATCTATCTAGCTCTCCCTCTATACTTCCTTTTGGATAAACAGACATATTAGGCAAGCATTTTGGAGCTTTCACCTAAATAACTACAGGTGGTGAGATAAGCTGCACAATATAATTGACCTTTCAGTATATTGTTGCACACACACCATCTATTTAGCAAATGCCCTTGTTATCAACAGCAGCCTTTTAAACTCACCTGAGCTAACAGGTATGTGAGCTGGTTACTCTGCTGCGCTTAAAATTTCTTTTTTGGTTTGCTACAATGCCTTTTCTGAAACGTTGTCTCCCTCTGCTGGAACACTGACTTCTTTCATTTAATGCCTGCAGACTATAAAAGAGAAACCAACCCAAAAAGTTTGGTTGATTAGTCTGTGGCATTCTTTTAAACTGTTGCTTATGGCGGTCTCTGTGAGCTTCTCAGTGACATTCAGCCATCCAGGTATCCCGCCTGCAGTAGACGGAATGTGGCAATGGAACGCTGGCTGCGCGTGTCATAATAGGCTCTGAGCCTTTATATACCTGCGCACAGCAGCAGCCACCTTCAGTCTGCTGCTGGACAGCCAGCAGCAGCAGCAGCAGGAGAGGTAATTAATCAGCAACCCTCCTGCTAAGGGTAGACAGCTGCTCGTTCCACCCCCCCCCCCGCCTTAATTGGTTCTCCTCCCTTCCAACGGTGTTGAGGCGGGTGGGAACAGCCGGGGGTTGAGGGTACTGTGCTAAAAGAGGTGGAGTTATGCAGATCTAAAACGCGTGGATTGCAGCAGCAGCAAGCCGAAAAGTGCAGGCATGTGAGGGATCTAGAGGTTGACAGCATGTCTTCTTAACGGGAGTCCAGGTGGCCATCTCCACAAATGGACTTTTCAGAATCCTTGGGTGGCACCGTAGTCGGAAACCAATTCTGGTTATCGCTTCTCGGCCTTTTGGCTAAGATCAAGTGTAGTATCTGTTCTTATCAGTTTAATATCTGATACGTCCCCTATCTGGGGACCATATATTAAATGGATTTTTAGAACAGGGAGATGGAAAAAGAGCTTGCTCTGTCCACTCCACGCATTGACCTGGTATTGCAGTATCTCCAGGACCGGTGCACCCCTTCTTTAATGCAGTTTCTAAAATCAGAAAGAATTGAATTCAATGCTTTTTGTTCATTTTGCTTGTTTGTTGGATTTTGGGATGGACTCTTTGGCTTTGCTTTTCTTCTCCTCATTGGATTTTTCATGTTAAAAGTTGCAGAAGCCAGATGACAAGCTCATTTTGGTTCAACTTCAGCAACTGTGCATTGCATTGCCATGTAATGTAATGTAATGCAATGCTATCTATCTAGCTCTCCCTCTATACTTCCTTTTGGATAAACAGACATATTAGGCAAGCATTTTGGAGCTTTCACCTAAATAACTACAGGTGGTGAGATAAGCTGCACAATATAATTGACCTTTCAGTATATTGTTGCACACACACCATCTATTTAGCAAATGCCCTTGTTATCAACAGCAGCCTTTTAAACTCACCTGAGCTAACAGGTATGTGAGCTGGTTACTCTGCTGCGCTTAAAATTTCTTTTTTGGTTTGCTACAATGCCTTTTCTGAAACGTTGTCTCCCTCTGCTGGAACACTGACTTCTTTCATTTAATGCCTGCAGACTATAAAAGAGAAACCAACCCAAAAAGTTTGGTTGATTAGTCTGTGGCATTCTTTTAAACTGTTGCTTATGGCGGTCTCTGTGAGCTTCTCAGTGACATTCAGCCATCCAGGTATCCCGCCTGCAGTAGACGGAATGTGGCAATGGAACGCTGGCTGCGCGTGTCATAATAGGCTCTGAGCCTTTATATACCTGCGCACAGCAGCAGCCACCTTCAGTCTGCTGCTGGACAGCCAGCAGCAGCAGCAGCAGGAGAGGTAATTAATCAGCAACCCTCCTGCTAAGGGTAGACAGCTGCTCGTTCCACCCCCCCCCCGCCTTAATTGGTTCTCCTCCCTTCCAACGGTGTTGAGGCGGGTGGGAACAGCCGGGGGTTGAGGGTACTGTGCTAAAAGAGGTGGAGTTATGCAGATCTAAAACGCGTGGATTGCAGCAGCAGCAAGCCGAAAAGTGCAGGCATGTGAGGGATCTAGAGGTTGACAGCATGTCTTCTTAACGGGAGTCCAGGTGGCCATCTCCACAAATGGACTTTTCAGAATCCTTGGGTGGCACCGTAGTCGGAAACCAATTCTGGTTATCGCTTCTCGGCCTTTTGGCTAAGATCAAGTGTAGTATCTGTTCTTATCAGTTTAATATCTGATACGTCCCCTATCTGGGGACCATATATTAAATGGATTTTTAGAACAGGGAGATGGAAAAAGAGCTTGCTCTGTCCACTCCACGCATTGACCTGGTATTGCAGTATCTCCAGGACCGGTGCACCCCTTCTTTAATGCAGTTTCTAAAATCAGAAAGAATTGAATTCAATGCTTTTTGTTCATTTTGCTTGTTTGTCGGATTTTGGGATGGACTCTTTGGCTTTGCTTTTCTTCTCCTCATTGGATTTTTCATGTTAAAAGTTGCAGAAGCCAGATGACAAGCTCATTTTGGTTCAACTTCAGCAACTGTGCATTGCATTGCCATGTAATGTAATGTAATGCAATGCTATCTATCTAGCTCTCCCTCTATACTTCCTTTTGGATAAACAGACATATTAGGCAAGCATTTTTTAGCTTTCACCTAAATAACTACAGGTGGTGAGATAAGCTGCACAATATAATTGACCTTTCAGTATATTGTTGCACACACACCATCTATTTAGCAAATGCCCTTGTTATCAACAGCAGCCTTTTAAACTCACCTGAGCTAACAGGTATGTGAGCTGGTTACTCTGCTGCGCTTAAAATTTCTTTTTTGGTTTGCTACAATGCCTTTTCTGAAACGTTGTCTCCCTCTGCTGGAACACTGACTTCTTTCATTTAATGCCTGCAGACTATAAAAGAGAAACCAACCCAAAAAGTTTGGTTGATTAGTCTGTGGCATTCTTTTAAACTGTTGCTTATGGCGGTCTCTGTGAGCTTCTCAGTGACATTCAGCCATCCAGGTATCCCGCCTGCAGTAGACGGAATGTGGCAATGGAACGCTGGCTGCGCGTGTCATAATAGGCTCTGAGCCTTTATATACCTGCGCACAGCAGCAGCCACCTTCAGTCTGCTGCTGGACAGCCAGCAGCAGCAGCAGCAGGAGAGGTAATTAATCAGCAACCCTCCTGCTAAGGGTAGACAGCTGCTCGTTCCACCCCCCCCCCGCCTTAATTGGTTCTCCTCCCTTCCAACGGTGTTGAGGCGGGTGGGAACAGCCGGGGGTTGAGGGTACTGTGCTAAAAGAGGTGGAGTTATGCAGATCTAAAACGCGTGGATTGCAGCAGCAGCAAGCCGAAAAGTGCAGGCATGTGAGGGATCTAGAGGTTGACAGCATGTCTTCTTAACAGGAGTCCAGGTGGCCATCTCCACAAATGGACTTTTCAGAATCCTTGGGTGGCACCGTAGTCGGAAACCAATTCTGGTTATCGCTTCTCGGCCTTTTGGCTAAGATCAAGTGTAGTATCTGTTCTTATCAGTTTAATATCTGATACGTCCCCTATCTGGGGACCATATATTAAATGGATTTTTAGAACAGGGAGATGGAAAAAGAGCTTGCTCTGTCCACTCCACGCATTGACCTGGTATTGCAGTATCTCCAGGACCGGTGCACCCCTTCTTTAATGCAGTTTCTAAAATCAGAAAGAATTGAATTCAATGCTTTTTGTTCATTTTGCTTGTTTGTCGGATTTTGGGATGGACTCTTTGGCTTTGCTTTTCTTCTCCTCATTGGATTTTTCATGTTAAAAGTTGCAGAAGCCAGATGACAAGCTCATTTTGGTTCAACTTCAGCAACTGTGCATTGCATTGCCATGTAATGTAATGTAATGCAATGCTATCTATCTAGCTCTCCCTCTATACTTCCTTTTGGATAAACAGACATATTAGGCAAGCATTTTGGAGCTTTCACCTAAATAACTACAGGTGGTGAGATAAGCTGCACAATATAATTGACCTTTCAGTATATTGTTGCACACACACCATCTATTTAGCAAATGCCCTTGTTATCAACAGCAGCCTTTTAAACTCACCTGAGCTAACAGGTATGTGAGCTGGTTACTCTGCTGCGCTTAAAATTTCTTTTTTGGTTTGCTACAATGCCTTTTCTGAAACGTTGTCTCCCTCTGCTGGAACACTGACTTCTTTCATTTAATGCCTGCAGACTATAAAAGAGAAACCAACCCAAAAAGTTTGGTTGATTAGTCTGTGGCATTCTTTTAAACTGTTGCTTATGGCGGTCTCTGTGAGCTTCTCAGTGACATTCAGCCATCCAGGTATCCCGCCTGCAGTAGACGGAATGTGGCAATGGAACGCTGGCTGCGCGTGTCATAATAGGCTCTGAGCCTTTATATACCTGCGCACAGCAGCAGCCACCTTCAGTCTGCTGCTGGACAGCCAGCAGCAGCAGCAGCAGGAGAGGTAATTAATCAGCAACCCTCCTGCTAAGGGTAGACAGCTGCTCGTTCCACCCCCCCCCCGCCTTAATTGGTTCTCCTCCCTTCCAACGGTGTTGAGGCGGGTGGGAACAGCCGGGGGTTGAGGGTACTGTGCTAAAAGAGGTGGAGTTATGCAGATCTAAAACGCGTGGATTGCAGCAGCAGCAAGCCGAAAAGTGCAGGCATGTGAGGGATCTAGAGGTTGACAGCATGTCTTCTTAACGGGAGTCCAGGTGGCCATCTCCACAAATGGACTTTTCAGAATCCTTGGGTGGCACCGTAGTCGGAAACCAATTCTGGTTATCGCTTCTCGGCCTTTTGGCTAAGATCAAGTGTAGTATCTGTTCTTATCAGTTTAATATCTGATACGTCCCCTATCTGGGGACCATATATTAAATGGATTTTTAGAACAGGGAGATGGAAAAAGAGCTTGCTCTGTCCACTCCACGCATTGACCTTGTATTGCAGTATCTCCAGGACCGGTGCACCCCTTCTTTAATGCAGTTTCTAAAATCAGAAAGAATTGAATTCAATGCTTTTTGTTCATTTTGCTTGTTTGTTGGATTTTGGGATGGACTCTTTGGCTTTGCTTTTCTTCTCCTCATTGGATTTTTCATGTTAAAAGTTGCAGAAGCCAGATGACAAGCTCATTTTGGTTCAACTTCAGCAACTGTGCATTGCATTGCCATGTAATGTAATGTAATGCAATGCTATCTATCTAGCTCTCCCTCTATACTTCCTTTTGGATAAACAGACATATTAGGCAAGCATTTTGGAGCTTTCACCTAAATAACTACAGGTGGTGAGATAAGCTGCACAATATAATTGACCTTTCAGTATATTGTTGCACACACACCATCTATTTAGCAAATGCCCTTGTTATCAACAGCAGCCTTTTAAACTCACCTGAGCTAACAGGTATGTGAGCTGGTTACTCTGCTGCGCTTAAAATTTCTTTTTTGGTTTGCTACAATGCCTTTTCTGAAACGTTGTCTCCCTCTGCTGGAACACTGACTTCTTTCATTTAATGCCTGCAGACTATAAAAGAGAAACCAACCCAAAAAGTTTGGTTGATTAGTCTGTGGCATTCTTTTAAACTGTTGCTTATGGCGGTCTCTGTGAGCTTCTCAGTGACATTCAGCCATCCAGGTATCCCGCCTGCAGTAGACGGAATGTGGCAATGGAACGCTGGCTGCGCGTGTCATAATAGGCTCTGAGCCTTTATATACCTGCGCACAGCAGCAGCCACCTTCAGTCTGCTGCTGGACAGCCAGCAGCAGCAGCAGCAGGAGAGGTAATTAATCAGCAACCCTCCTGCTAAGGGTAGACAGCTGCTCGTTCCACCCCCCCCCCGCCTTAATTGGTTCTCCTCCCTTCCAACGGTGTTGAGGCGGGTGGGAACAGCCGGGGGTTGAGGGTACTGTGCTAAAAGAGGTGGAGTTATGCAGATCTAAAACGCGTGGATTGCAGCAGCAGCAAGCCGAAAAGTGCAGGCATGTGAGGGATCTAGAGGTTGACAGCATGTCTTCTTAACGGGAGTCCAGGTGGCCATCTCCACAAATGGACTTTTCAGAATCCTTGGGTGGCACCGTAGTCGGAAACCAATTCTGGTTATCGCTTCTCGGCCTTTTGGCTAAGATCAAGTGTAGTATCTGTTCTTATCAGTTTAATATCTGATACGTCCCCTATCTGGGGACCATATATTAAATGGATTTTTAGAACAGGGAGATGGAAAAAGAGCTTGCTCTGTCCACTCCACGCATTGACCTGGTATTGCAGTATCTCCAGGACCGGTGCACCCCTTCTTTAATGCAGTTTCTAAAATCAGAAAGAATTGAATTCAATGCTTTTTGTTCATTTTGCTTGTTTGTCGGATTTTGGGATGGACTCTTTGGCTTTGCTTTTCTTCTCCTCATTGGATTTTTCATGTTAAAAGTTGCAGAAGCCAGATGACAAGCTCATTTTGGTTCAACTTCAGCAACTGTGCATTGCATTGCCATGTAATGTAATGTAATGCAATGCTATCTATCTAGCTCTCCCTCTATACTTCCTTTTGGATAAACAGACATATTAGGCAAGCATTTTTTAGCTTTCACCTAAAAAACTACAGGTGGTGAGATAAGCTGCACAATATAATTGACCTTTCAGTATATTGTTGCACACACACCATCTATTTAGCAAATGCCCTTGTTATCAACAGCAGCCTTTTAAACTCACCTGAGCTAACAGGTATGTGAGCTGGTTACTCTGCTGCGCTTAAAATTTCTTTTTTGGTTTGCTACAATGCCTTTTCTGAAACGTTGTCTCCCTCTGCTGGAACACTGACTTCTTTCATTTAATGCCTGCAGACTATAAAAGAGAAACCAACCCAAAAAGTTTGGTTGATTAGTCTGTGGCATTCTTTTAAACTGTTGCTTATGGCGGTCTCTGTGAGCTTCTCAGTGACATTCAGCCATCCAGGTATCCCGCCTGCAGTAGACGGAATGTGGCAATGGAACGCTGGCTGCGCGTGTCATAATAGGCTCTGAGCCTTTATATACCTGCGCACAGCAGCAGCCACCTTCAGTCTGCTGCTGGACAGCCAGCAGCAGCAGCAGCAGGAGAGGTAATTAATCAGCAACCCTCCTGCTAAGGGTAGACAGCTGCTCGTTCCACCCCCCCCCCGCCTTAATTGGTTCTCCTCCCTTCCAACGGTGTTGAGGCGGGTGGGAACAGCCGGGGGTTGAGGGTACTGTGCTAAAAGAGGTGGAGTTATGCAGATCTAAAACGCGTGGATTGCAGCAGCAGCAAGCCGAAAAGTGCAGGCATGTGAGGGATCTAGAGGTTGACAGCATGTCTTCTTAACAGGAGTCCAGGTGGCCATCTCCACAAATGGACTTTTCAGAATCCTTGGGTGGCACCGTAGTCGGAAACCAATTCTGGTTATCGCTTCTCGGCCTTTTGGCTAAGATCAAGTGTAGTATCTGTTCTTATCAGTTTAATATCTGATACGTCCCCTATCTGGGGACCATATATTAAATGGATTTTTAGAACAGGGAGATGGAAAAAGAGCTTGCTCTGTCCACTCCACGCATTGACCTGGTATTGCAGTATCTCCAGAACCGGTGCACCCCTTCTTTAATGCAGTTTCTAAAATCAGAAAGAATTGAATTCAATGCTTTTTGTTCATTTTGCTTGTTTGTCGGATTTTGGGATGGACTCTTTGGCTTTGCTTTTCTTCTCCTCATTGGATTTTTCATGTTAAAAGTTGCAGAAGCCAGATGACAAGCTCATTTTGGTTCAACTTCAGCAACTGTGCATTGCATTGCCATGTAATGTAATGTAATGCGATGCTATCTATCTAGCTCTCCCTCTATACTTCCTTTTGGATAAACAGACATATTAGGCAAGCATTTTGGAGCTTTCACTTAAATAACTACAGGTGGTGAGATAAGCTGCACAATATAATTGACCTTTCAGTATATTGTTGCACACACACCATCTATTTAGCAAATGCCCTTGTTATCAACAGCAGCCTTTTAAACTCACCTGAGCTAACAGGTATGTGAGCTGGTTACTCTGCTGCGCTTAAAATTTCTTTTTTGGTTTGCTACAATGCCTTTTCTGAAACGTTGTCTCCCTCTGCTGGAACACTGACTTCTTTCATTTAATGCCTGCAGACTATAAAAGAGAAACCAACCCAAAATGTTTGGTTGATTAGTCTGTGGCATTCTTTTAAACTGTTGCTTATGGCGGTCTCTGTGAGCTTCTCAGTGACATTCAGCCATCCAGGTATCCCGCCTGCAGTAGACGGAATGTGGCAATGGAACGCTGGCTGCGCGTGTCATAATAGGCTCTGAGCCTTTATATACCTGCGCACAGCAGCAGCCACCTTCAGTCTGCTGCTGGACAGCCAGCAGCAGCAGCAGCAGGAGAGGTAATTAATCAGCAACCCTCCTGCTAAGGGTAGACAGCTGCTCGTTCCACCCCCCCCCCCCCGCCTTAATTGGTTCTCCTCCCTTCCAACGGTGTTGAGGCGGGTGGGAACAGCCGGGGGTTGAGGGTACTGTGCTAAAAGAGGTGGAGTTATGCAGATCTAAAACGCGTGGATTGCAGCAGCAGCAAGCCGAAAAGTGCAGGCATGTGAGGGATCTAGAGGTTGACAGCATGTCTTCTTAACGGGAGTCCAGGTGGCCATCTCCACAAATGGACTTTTCAGAATCCTTGGGTGGCACCGTAGTCGGAAACCAATTCTGGTTATCGCTTCTCGGCCTTTTGGCTAAGATCAAGTGTAGTATCTGTTCTTATCAGTTTAATATCTGATACGTCCCCTATCTGGGGACCATATATTAAATGGATTTTTAGAACAGGGAGATGGAAAAAGAGCTTGCTCTGTCCACTCCACGCATTGACCTGGTATTGCAGTATCTCCAGGACCGGTGCACCCCTTCTTTAATGCAGTTTCTAAAATCAGAAAGAATTGAATTCAATGCTTTTTGTTCATTTTGCTTGTTTGTCGGATTTTGGGATGGACTCTTTGGCTTTGCTTTTCTTCTCCTCATTGGATTTTTCATGTTAAAAGTTGCAGAAGCCAGATGACAAGCTCATTTTGGTTCAACTTCAGCAACTGTGCATTGCATTGCCATGTAATGTAATGTAATGCAATGCTATCTATCTAGCTCTCCCTCTATACTTCCTTTTGGATAAACAGACATATTAGGCAAGCATTTTGGAGCTTTCACCTAAATAACTACAGGTGGTGAGATAAGCTGCACAATATAATTGACCTTTCAGTATATTGTTGCACACACACCATCTATTTAGCAAATGCCCTTGTTATCAACAGCAGCCTTTTAAACTCACCTGAGCTAACAGGTATGTGAGCTGGTTACTCTGCTGCGCTTAAAATTTCTTTTTTGGTTTGCTACAATGCCTTTTCTGAAACGTTGTCTCCCTCTGCTGGAACACTGACTTCTTTCATTTAATGCCTGCAGACTATAAAAGAGAAACCAACCCAAAAAGTTTGGTTGATTAGTCTGTGGCATTCTTTTAAACTGTTGCTTATGGCGGTCTCTGTGAGCTTCTCAGTGACATTCAGCCATCCAGGTATCCCGCCTGCAGTAGACGGAATGTGGCAATGGAACGCTGGCTGCGCGTGTCATAATAGGCTCTGAGCCTTTATATACCTGCGCACAGCAGCAGCCACCTTCAGTCTGCTGCTGGACAGCCAGCAGCAGCAGCAGCAGGAGAGGTAATTAATCAGCAACCCTCCTGCTAAGGGTAGACAGCTGCTCGTTCCACCCCCCCCCCCGCCTTAATTGGTTCTCCTCCCTTCCAACGGTGTTGAGGCGGGTGGGAACAGCCGGGGGTTGAGGGTACTGTGCTAAAAGAGGTGGAGTTATGCAGATCTAAAACGCGTGGATTGCAGCAGCAGCAAGCCGAAAAGTGCAGGCATGTGAGGGATCTAGAGGTTGACAGCATGTCTTCTTAACGGGAGTCCAGGTGGCCATCTCCACAAATGGACTTTTCAGAATCCTTGGGTGGCACCGTAGTCGGAAACCAATTCTGGTTATCGCTTCTCGGCCTTTTGGCTAAGATCAAGTGTAGTATCTGTTCTTATCAGTTTAATATCTGATACGTCCCCTATCTGGGGACCATATATTAAATGAATTTTTAGAACAGGGAGATGGAAAAAGAGCTTGCTCTGTCCACTCCACGCATTGACCTGGTATTGCAGTATCTCCAGGACCGGTGCACCCCTTCTTTAATGCAGTTTCTAAAATCAGAAAGAATTGAATTCAATGCTTTTTGTTCATTTTGCTTGTTTGTCGGATTTTGGGATGGACTCTTTGGCTTTGCTTTTCTTCTCCTCATTGGATTTTTCATGTTAAAAGTTGCAGAAGCCAGATGACAAGCTCATTTTGGTTCAACTTCAGCAACTGTGCATTGCATTGCCATGTAATGTAATGTAATGCAATGCTATCTATCTAGCTCTCCCTCTATAATTCCTTTTGGATAAACAGACATATTAGGCAAGCATTTTTTAGCTTTCACCTAAATAACTACAGGTGGTGAGATAAGCTGCACAATATAATTGACCTTTCAGTATATTGTTGCACACACACCATCTATTTAGCAAATGCCCTTGTTATCAACAGCAGCCTTTTAAACTCACCTGAGCTAACAGGTATGTTAGCTGGTTACTCTGCTGCGCTTAAAATTTCTTTTTTGGTTTGCTACAATGCCTTTCCTGAAACGTTGTCTCCCTCTGCTGGAACACTGACTTCTTTCATTTAATGCCTGCAGACTATAAAAGAGAAACCAACCCAAAAAGTTTGGTTGATTAGTCTGTGGCATTCTTTTAAACTGTTGCTTATGGCGGTCTCTGTGAGCTTCTCAGTGACATTCAGCCATCCAGGTATCCCGCCTGCAGTAGACGGAATGTGGCAATGGAACGCTGGCTGCGCGTGTCATAATAGGCTCTGAGCCTTTATATACCTGCGCACAGCAGCAGCCACCTTCAGTCTGCTGCTGGACAGCCAGCAGCAGCAGCAGCAGGAGAGGTAATTAATCAGCAACCCTCCTGCTAAGGGTAGACAGCTGCTCGTTCCACCCCCCCCCCCCCTGCCTTAATTGGTTCTCCTCCCTTCCAACGGTGTTGAGGCGGGTG
The DNA here is from genome assembly GCF_046119375.1 of Phyllobates terribilis. Taxonomy (NCBI): domain Eukaryota; kingdom Metazoa; phylum Chordata; class Amphibia; order Anura; family Dendrobatidae; genus Phyllobates; species Phyllobates terribilis. Next base: position 5,913,775 of record NW_027362800.1, on the reverse strand, counting down.
GGAACAGCCGGGGGTTGAGGGTACTGTGCTAAAAGAGGTGGAGTTATGCAGATCTAAAACGCGTGGATTGCAGCAGCAGCAAGCCGAAAAGTGCAGGCATGTGAGGGATCTAGAGGTTGACAGCATGTCTTCTTAACGGGAGTCCAGGTGGCCATCTCCACAAATGGACTTTTCAGAATCCTTGGGTGGCACCGTAGTCGGAAACCAATTCTGGTTATCGCTTCTCGGCCTTTTGGCTAAGATCAAGTGTAGTATCTGTTCTTATCAGTTTAATATCTGATACGTCCCCTATCTGGGGACCATATATTAAATGGATTTTTAGAACAGGGAGATGGAAAAAGAGCTTGCTCTGTCCACTCCACGCATTGACCTGGTATTGCAGTATCTCCAGGACCGGTGCACCCCTTCTTTAATGCAGTTTCTAAAATCAGAAAGAATTGAATTCAATGCTTTTTGTTCATTTTGCTTGTTTGTCGGATTTTGGGATGGACTCTTTGGCTTTGCTTTTCTTCTCCTCATTGGATTTTTCATGTTAAAAGTTGCAGAAGCCAGATGACAAGCTCATTTTGGTTCAACTTCAGCAACTGTGCATTGCATTGCCATGTAATGTAATGTAATGCAATGCTATCTATCTAGCTCTCCCTCTATACTTCCTTTTGGATAAACAGACATATTAGGCAAGCATTTTGGAGCTTTCACCTAAATAACTACAGGTGGTGAGATAAGCTGCACAATATAATTGACCTTTCAGTATATTGTTGCACACACACCATCTATTTAGCAAATGCCCTTGTTATCAACAGCAGCCTTTTAAACTCACCTGAGCTAACAGGTATGTGAGCTGGTTACTCTGCTGCGCTTAAAATTTCTTTTTTGGTTTGCTACAATGCCTTTTCTGAAACGTTGTCTCCCTCTGCTGGAACACTGACTTCTTTCATTTAATGCCTGCAGACTATAAAAGAGAAACCAAGCCAAAAAGTTTGGTTGATTAGTCTGTGGCATTCTTTTAAACTGTTGCTTATGGCGGTCTCTGTGAGCTTCTCAGTGACATTCAGCCATCCAGGTATCCCGCCTGCAGTAGACGGAATGTGGCAATGGAACGCTGGCTGCGCGTGTCATAATAGGCTCTGAGCCTTTATATACCTGCGCACAGCAGCAGCCACCTTCAGTCTGCTGCTGGACAGCCAGCAGCAGCAGCAGCAGGAGAGGTAATTAATCAGCAACCCTCCTGCTAAGGGTAGACAGCTGCTCGTTCCACCCCCCCCCCGCCTTAATTGGTTCTCCTCCCTTCCAACGGTGTTGAGGCGGGTGGGAACAGCCGGGGGTTGAGGGTACTGTGCTAAAAGAGGTGGAGTTATGCAGATCTAAAACGCGTGGATTGCAGCAGCAGCAAGCCGAAAAGTGCAGGCATGTGAGGGATCTAGAGGTTGACAGCATGTCTTCTTAACGGGAGTCCAGGTGGCCATCTCCACAAATGGACTTTTCAGAATCCTTGGGTGGCACCGTAGTCGGAAACCAATTCTGGTTATCGCTTCTCGGCCTTTTGGCTAAGATCAAGTGTAGTATCTGTTCTTATCAGTTTAATATCTGATACGTCCCCTATCTGGGGACCATATATTAAATGGATTTTTAGAACAGGGAGATGGAAAAAGAGCTTGCTCTGTCCACTCCACGCATTGACCTGGTATTGCAGTATCTCCAGGACCGGTGCACCCCTTCTTTAATGCAGTTTCTAAAATCAGAAAGAATTGAATTCAATGCTTTTTGTTCATTTTGCTTGTTTGTCGGATTTTGGGATGGACTCTTTGGCTTTGCTTTTCTTCTCCTCATTGGATTTTTCATGTTAAAAGTTGCAGAAGCCAGATGACAAGCTCATTTTGGTTCAACTTCAGCAACTGTGCATTGCATTGCCATGTAATGTAATGTAATGCAATGCTATCTATCTAGCTCTCCCTCTATACTTCCTTTTGGATAAACAGACATATTAGGCAAGCATTTTGGAGCTTTCACCTAAATAACTACAGGTGGTGAGATAAGCTGCACAATATAATTGACCTTTCAGTATATTGTTGCACACACACCATCTATTTAGCAAATGCCCTTGTTATCAACAGCAGCCTTTTAAACTCACCTGAGCTAACAGGTATGTGAGCTGGTTACTCTGCTGCGCTTAAAATTTCTTTTTTGGTTTGCTACAATGCCTTTTCTGAAACGTTGTCTCCCTCTGCTGGAACACTGACTTCTTTCATTTAATGCCTGCAGACTATAAAAGAGAAACCAACCCAAAAAGTTTGGTTGATTAGTCTGTGGCATTCTTTTAAACTGTTGCTTATGGCGGTCTCTGTGAGCTTCTCAGTGACATTCAGCCATCCAGGTATCCCGCCTGCAGTAGACGGAATGTGGCAATGGAACGCTGGCTGCGCGTGTCATAATAGGCTCTGAGCCTTTATATACCTGCGCACAGCAGCAGCCACCTTCAGTCTGCTGCTGGACAGCCAGCAGCAGCAGCAGCAGGAGAGGTAATTAATCAGCAACCCTCCTGCTAAGGGTAGACAGCTGCTCGTTCCACCCCCCCCCCCGCCTTAATTGGTTCTCCTCCCTTCCAACGGTGTTGAGGCGGGTGGGAACAGCCGGGGGTTGAGGGTACTGTGCTAAAAGAGGTGGAGTTATGCAGATCTAAAACGCGTGGATTGCAGCAGCAGCAAGCCGAAAAGTGCAGGCATGTGAGGGATCTAGAGGTTGACAGCATGTCTTCTTAACGGGAGTCCAGGTGGCCATCTCCACAAATGGACTTTTCAGAATCCTTGGGTGGCACCGTAGTCGGAAACCAATTCTGGTTATCGCTTCTCGGCCTTTTGGCTATGATCAAGTGTAGTATCTGTTCTTATCAGTTTAATATCTGATACGTCCCCTATCTGGGGACCATATATTAAATGGATTTTTAGAACAGGGAGATGGAAAAAGAGCTTGCTCTGTCCACTCCACGCATTGACCTGGTATTGCAGTATCTCCAGGACCGGTGCACCCCTTCTTTAATGCAGTTTCTAAAATCAGAAAGAATTGAATTCAATGCTTTTTGTTCATTTTGCTTGTTTGTCGGATTTTGGGATGGACTCTTTGGCTTTGCTTTTCTTCTCCTCATTGGATTTTTCATGTTAAAAGTTGCAGAAGCCAGATGACAAGCTCATTTTGGTTCAACTTCAGCAACTGTGCATTGCATTGCCATGTAATGTAATGTAATGCAATGCTATCTATCTAGCTCTCCCTCTATACTTCCTTTTGGATAAACAGACATATTAGGCAAGCATTTTGGAGCTTTCACCTAAATAACTACAGGTGGTGAGATAAGCTGCACAATATAATTGACCTTTCAGTATATTGTTGCACACACACCATCTATTTAGCAAATGCCCTTGTTATCAACAGCAGCCTTTTAAACTCACCTGAGCTAACAGGTATGTGAGCTGGTTACCCTGCTGCGCTTAAAATTTCTTTTTTGGTTTGCTACAATGCCTTTTCTGAAACGTTGTCTCCCTCTGCTGGAACACTGACTTCTTTCATTTAATGCCTGCAGACTATAAAAGAGAAACCAACCCAAAAAGTTTGGTTGATTAGTCTGTGGCATTCTTTTAAACTGTTGCTTATGGCGGTCTCTGTGAGCTTCTCAGTGACATTCAGCCATCCAGGTATCCCGCCTGCAGTAGACGGAATGTGGCAATGGAACGCTGGCTGCGCGTGTCATAATAGGCTCTGAGCCTTTATATACCTGCGCACAGCAGCAGCCACCTTCAGTCTGCTGCTGGACAGCCAGCAGCAGCAGCAGCAGGAGAGGTAATTAATCAGCAACCCTCCTGCTAAGGGTAGACAGCTGCTCGTTCCACCCCCCCCCCGCCTTAATTGGTTCTCCTCCCTTCCAACGGTGTTGAGGCGGGTGGGAACAGCCGGGGGTTGAGGGTACTGTGCTAAAAGAGGTGGAGTTATGCAGATCTAAAACGCGTGGATTGCAGCAGCAGCAAGCCGAAAAGTGCAGGCATGTGAGGGATCTAGAGGTTGACAGCATGTCTTCTTAACGGGAGTCCAGGTGGCCATCTCCACAAATGGACTTTTCAGAATCCTTGGGTGGCACCGTAGTCGGAAACCAATTCTGGTTATCGCTTCTCGGCCTTTTGGCTAAGATCAAGTGTAGTATCTGTTCTTATCAGTTTAATATCTGATACGTCCCCTATCTGGGGACCATATATTAAATGGATTTTTAGAACAGGGAGATGGAAAAAGAGCTTGCTCTGTCCACTCCACGCATTGACCTGGTATTGCAGTATCTCCAGGACCGGTGCACCCCTTCTTTAATGCAGTTTCTAAAATCAGAAAGAATTGAATTCAATGCTTTTTGTTCATTTTGCTTGTTTGTCGGATTTTGGGATGGACTCTTTGGCTTTGCTTTTCTTCTCCTCATTGGATTTTTCATGTTAAAAGTTGCAGAAGCCAGATGACAAGCTCATTTTGGTTCAACTTCAGCAACTGTGCATTGCATTGCCATGTAATGTAATGTAATGCAATGCTATCTATCTAGCTCTCCCTCTATACTTCCTTTTGGATAAACAGACATATTAGGCAAGCATTTTGGAGCTTTCACCTAAATAACTACAGGTGGTGAGATAAGCTGCACAATATAATTGACCTTTCAGTATATTGTTGCACACACACCATCTATTTAGCAAATGCCCTTGTTATCAACAGCAGCCTTTTAAACTCACCTGAGCTAACAGGTATGTGAGCTGGTTACTCTGCTGCGCTTAAAATTTCTTTTTTGGTTTGCTACAATGCCTTTTCTGAAACGTTGTCTCCCTCTGCTGGAACACTGACTTCTTTCATTTAATGCCTGCAGACTATAAAAGAGAAACCAACTCAAAAAGTTTGGTTGATTAGTCTGTGGCATTCTTTTAAACTGTTGCTTATGGCGGTCTCTGTGAGCTTCTCAGTGACATTCAGCCATCCAGGTATCCCGCCTGCAGTAGACGGAATGTGGCAATGGAACGCTGGCTGCGCGTGTCATAATAGGCTCTGAGCCTTTATATACCTGCGCACAGCAGCAGCCACCTTCAGTCTGCTGCTGGACAGCCAGCAGCAGCAGCAGCAGGAGAGGTAATTAATCAGCAACCCTCCTGCTAAGGGTAGACAGCTGCTCGTTCCACCCCCCCCCCCCGCCTTAATTGGTTCTCCTCCCTTCCAACGGTGTTGAGGCGGGTGGGAACAGCCGGGGGTTGAGGGTACTGTGCTAAAAGAGGTGGAGTTATGCAGATCTAAAACGCGTGGATTGCAGCAGCAGCAAGCCGAAAAGTGCAGGCATGTGAGGGATCTAGAGGTTGACAGCATGTCTTCTTAACGGGAGTCCAGGTGGCCATCTCCACAAATGGACTTTTCAGAATCCTTGGGTGGCACCGTAGTCGGAAACCAATTCTGGTTATCGCTTCTCGGCCTTTTGGCTAAGATCAAGTGTAGTATCTGTTCTTATCAGTTTAATATCTGATACGTCCCCTATCTGGGGACCATATATTAAATGGATTTTTAGAACAGGGAGATGGAAAAAGAGCTTGCTCTGTCCACTCCACGCATTGACCTGGTATTGCAGTATCTCCAGAACCGGTGCACCCCTTCTTTAATGCAGTTTCTAAAATCAGAAAGAATTGAATTCAATGCTTTTTGTTCATTTTGCTTGTTTGTCGGATTTTGGGATGGACTCTTTGGCTTTGCTTTTCTTCTCCTCATTGGATTTTTCATGTTAAAAGTTGCAGAAGCCAGATGACAAGCTCATTTTGGTTCAACTTCAGCAACTGTGCATTGCATTGCCATGTAATGTAATGTAATGCAATGCTATCTATCTAGCTCTCCCTCTATACTTCCTTTTGGATAAACAGACATATTAGGCAAGCATTTTGGAGCTTTCACTTAAATAACTACAGGTGGTGAGATAAGCTGCACAATATAATTGACCTTTCAGTATATTGTTGCACACACACCATCTATTTAGCAAATGCCCTTGTTATCAACAGCAGCCTTTTAAACTCACCTGAGCTAACAGGTATGTGAGCTGGTTACTCTGCTGCGCTTAAAATTTCTTTTTTGGTTTGCTACAATGCCTTTTCTGAAACGTTGTCTCCCTCTGCTGGAACACTGACTTCTTTCATTTAATGCCTGCAGACTATAAAAGAGAAACCAACCCAAAATGTTTGGTTGATTAGTCTGTGGCATTCTTTTAAACTGTTGCTTATGGCGGTCTCTGTGAGCTTCTCAGTGACATTCAGCCATCCAGGTATCCCGCCTGCAGTAGACGGAATGTGGCAATGGAACGCTGGCTGCGCGTGTCATAATAGGCTCTGAGCCTTTATATACCTGCGCACAGCAGCAGCCACCTTCACTCTGCTGCTGGACAGCCAGCAGCAGCAGCAGCAGGAGAGGTAATTAATCAGCAACCCTCCTGCTAAGGGTAGACAGCTGCTCGTTCCACCCCCCCCCCCCCCCTGCCTTAATTGGTTCTCCTCCCTTCCAACGGTGTTGAGGCGGGTGGGAACAGCCGGGGGTTGAGGGTACTGTGCTAAAAGAGGTGGAGTTATGCAGATCTAAAACGCGTGGATTGCAGCAGCAGCAAGCCGAAAAGTGCAGGCATGTGAGGGATCTAGAGGTTGACAGCATGTCTTCTTAACGGGAGTCCAGGTGGCCATCTCCACAAATGGACTTTTCAGAATCCTTGGGTGGCACCGTAGTCGGAAACCAATTCTGGTTATCGCTTCTCGGCCTTTTGGCTAAGATCAAGTGTAGTATCTGTTCTTATCAGTTTAATATCTGATACGTCCCCTATCTGGGGACCATATATTAAATGGATTTTTAGAACAGGGAGATGGAAAAAGAGCTTGCTCTGTCCACTCCACGCATTGACCTGGTATTGCAGTATCTCCAGGACCGGTGCACCCCTTCTTTAATGCAGTTTCTAAAATCAGAAAGAATTGAATTCAATGCTTTTTGTTCATTTTGCTTGTTTGTCGGATTTTGGGATGGACTCTTTGGCTTTGCTTTTCTTCTCCTCATTGGATTTTTCATGTTAAAAGTTGCAGAAGCCAGATGACAAGCTCATTTTGGTTCAACTTCAGCAACTGTGCATTGCATTGCCATGTAATGTAATGTAATGCAATGCTATCTATCTAGCTCTCCCTCTATACTTCCTTTTGGATAAACAGACATATTAGGCAAGCATTTTGGAGCTTTCACCTAAATAACTACAGGTGGTGAGATAAGCTGCACAATATAATTGACCTTTCAGTATATTGTTGCACACACACCATCTATTTAGCAAATGCCCTTGTAATCAACAGGAGCCTTTTAAACTCACCTGAGCTAACAGGTATGTGAGCTGGTTACTCTGCTGCGCTTAAAATTTCTTTTTTGGTTTGCTACAATGCCTTTTCTGAAACGTTGTCTCCTTCTGCTGGAACACTGACTTCTTTCATTTAATGCCTGCAGACTATAAAAGAGAAACCAACCCAAAAAGTTTGGTTGATTAGTCTGTGGCATTCTTTTAAACTGTTGCTTATGGCGGTCTCTGTGAGCTTCTCAGTGACATTCAGCCATCCAGGTATCCCGCCTGCAGTAGACGGAATGTGGCAATGGAACGCTGGCTGCGCGTGTCATAATAGGCTCTGAGCCTTTATATACCTGCGCACAGCAGCAGCCACCTTCAGTCTGCTGCTGGACAGCCAGCAGCAGCAGCAGCAGGAGAGGTAATTAATCAGCAACCCTCCTGCTAAGGGTAGACAGCTGCTCGTTCCACCCCCCCCCCGCCTTAATTGGTTCTCCTCCCTTCCAACGGTGTTGAGGCGGGTGGGAACAGCCGGGGGTTGAGGGTACTGTGCTAAAAGAGGTGGAGTTATGCAGATCTAAAACGCGTGGATTGCAGCAGCAGCAAGCCGAAAAGTGCAGGCATGTGAGGGATCTAGAGGTTGACAGCATGTCTTCTTAACGGGAGTCCAGGTGGCCATCTCCACAAATGGACTTTTCAGAATCCTTGGGTGGCACCGTAGTCGGAAACCAATTCTGGTTATCGCTTCTCGGCCTTTTGGCTAAGATCAAGTGTAGTATCTGTTCTTATCAGTTTAATATCTGATACGTCCCCTATCTGGGGACCATATATTAAATGGATTTTTAGAACAGGGAGATGGAAAAAGAGCTTGCTCTGTCCACTCCACGCATTGACCTGGTATTGCAGTATCTCCAGGACCGGTGCACCCCTTCTTTAATGCAGTTTCTAAAATCAGAAAGAATTGAATTCAATGCTTTTTGTTCATTTTGCTTGTTTGTCGGATTTTGGGATGGACTCTTTGGCTTTGCTTTTCTTCTCCTCATTGGATTTTTCATGTTAAAAGTTGCAGAAGCCAGATGACAAGCTCATTTTGGTTCAACTTCAGCAACTGTGCATTGCATTGCCATGTAATGTAATGTAATGCAATGCTATCTATCTAGCTCTCCCTCTATACTTCCTTTTGGATAAACAGACATATTAGGCAAGCATTTTGGAGCTTTCACCTAAATAACTACAGGTGGTGAGATAAGCTGCACAATATAATTGACCTTTCAGTATATTGTTGCACACACACCATCTATTTAGCAAATGCCCTTGTTATCAACAGCAGCCTTTTAAACTCACCTGAGCTAACAGGTATGTGAGCTGGTTACTCTGCTGCGCTTAAAATTTCTTTTTTGGTTTGCTACAATGCCTTTTCTGAAACGTTGTCTCCCTCTGCTGGAACACTGACTTCTTTCATTTAATGCCTGCAGACTATAAAAGAGAAACCAAGCCAAAAAGTTTGGTTGATTAGTCTGTGGCATTCTTTTAAACTGTTGCTTATGGCGGTCTCTGTGAGCTTCTCAGTGACATTCAGCCATCCAGGTATCCCGCCTGCAGTAGACGGAATGTGGCAATGGAACGCTGGCTGCGCGTGTCATAATAGGCTCTGAGCCTTTATATACCTGCGCACAGCAGCAGCCACCTTCAGTCTGCTGCTGGACAGCCAGCAGCAGCAGCAGCAGGAGAGGTAATTAATCAGCAACCCTCCTGCTAAGGGTAGACAGCTGCTCGTTCCACCCCCCCCCCGCCTTAATTGGTTCTCCTCCCTTCCAACGGTGTTGAGGCGGGTGGGAACAGCCGGGGGTTGAGGGTACTGTGCTAAAAGAGGTGGAGTTATGCAGATCTAAAACGCGTGGATTGCAGCAGCAGCAAGCCGAAAAGTGCAGGCATGTGAGGGATCTAGAGGTTGACAGCATGTCTTCTTAACGGGAGTCCAGGTGGCCATCTCCACAAATGGACTTTTCAGAATCCTTGGGTGGCACCGTAGTCGGAAACCAATTCTGGTTATCGCTTCTCGGCCTTTTGGCTAAGATCAAGTGTAGTATCTGTTCTTATCAGTTTAATATCTGATACGTCCCCTATCTGGGGACCATATATTAAATGGATTTTTAGAACAGGGAGATGGAAAAAGAGCTTGCTCTGTCCACTCCACGCATTGACCTGGTATTGCAGTATCTCCAGGACCGGTGCACCCCTTCTTTAATGCAGTTTCTAAAATCAGAAAGAATTGAATTCAATGCTTTTTGTTCATTTTGCTTGTTTGTCGGATTTTGGGATGGACTCTTTGGCTTTGCTTTTCTTCTCCTCATTGGATTTTTCATGTTAAAAGTTGCAGAAGCCAGATGACAAGCTCATTTTGGTTCAACTTCAGCAACTGTGCATTGCATTGCCATGTAATGTAATGTAATGCAATGCTATCTATCTAGCTCTCCCTCTATACTTCCTTTTGGATAAACAGACATATTAGGCAAGCATTTTGGAGCTTTCACCTAAATAACTACAGGTGGTGAGATAAGCTGCACAATATAATTGACCTTTCAGTATATTGTTGCACACACACCATCTATTTAGCAAATGCCCTTGTTATCAACAGCAGCCTTTTAAACTCACCTGAGCTAACAGGTATGTGAGCTGGTTACTCTGCTGCACTTAAAATTTCTTTTTTGGTTTGCTACAATGCCTTTTCTGAAACGTTGTCTCCCTCTGCTGGAACACTGACTTCTTTCATTTAATGCCTGCAGACTATAAAAGAGAAACCAACCCAAAAAGTTTGGTTGATTAGTCTGTGGCATTCTTTTAAACTGTTGCTTATGGCGGTCTCTGTGAGCTTCTCAGTGACATTCAGCCATCCAGGTATCCCGCCTGCAGTAGACGGAATGTGGCAATGGAACGCTGGCTGCGCGTGTCATAATAGGCTCTGAGCCTTTATATACCTGCGCACAGCAGCAGCCACCTTCAGTCTGCTGCTGGACAGCCAGCAGCAGCAGCAGCAGGAGAGGTAATTAATCAGCAACCCTCCTGCTAAGGGTAGACAGCTGCTCGTTCCACCCCCCCCCCCGCCTTAATTGGTTCTCCTCCCTTCCAACGGTGTTGAGGCGGGTGGGAACAGCCGGGGGTTGAGGGTACTGTGCTAAAAGAGGTGGAGTTATGCAGATCTAAAACGCGTGGATTGCAGCAGCAGCAAGCCGAAAAGTGCAGGCATGTGAGGGATCTAGAGGTTGACAGCATGTCTTCTTAACGGGAGTCCAGGTGGCCATCTCCACAAATGGACTTTTCAGAATCCTTGGGTGGCACCGTAGTCGGAAACCAATTCTGGTTATCGCTTCTCGGCCTTTTGGCTAAGATCAAGTGTAGTATCTGTTCTTATCAGTTTAATATCTGATACGTCCCCTATCTGGGGACCATATATTAAATGGATTTTTAGAACAGGGAGATGGAAAAAGAGCTTGCTCTGTCCACTCCACGCATTGACCTGGTATTGCAGTATCTCCAGGACCGGTGCACCCCTTCTTTAATGCAGTTTCTAAAATCAGAAAGAATTGAATTCAATGCTTTTTGTTCATTTTGCTTGTTTGTCGGATTTTGGGATGGACTCTTTGGCTTTGCTTTTCTTCTCCTCATTGGATTTTTCATGTTAAAAGTTGCAGAAGCCAGATGACAAGCTCATTTTGGTTCAACTTCAGCAACTGTGCATTGCATTGCCATGTAATGTAATGTAATGCAATGCTATCTATCTAGCTCTCCCTCTATACTTCCTTTTGGATAAACAGACATATTAGGCAAGCATTTTGGAGCTTTCACCTAAATAACTACAGGTGGTGAGATAAGCTGCACAATATAATTGACCTTTCAGTATATTGTTGCACACACACCATCTATTTAGCAAATGCCCTTGTTATCAACAGCAGCCTTTTAAACTCACCTGAGCTAACAGGTATGTGAGCTGGTTACTCTGCTGCGCTTAAAATTTCTTTTTTGGTTTGCTACAATGCCTTTTCTGAAACGTTGTCTCCCTCTGCTGGAACACTGACTTCTTTCATTTAATGCCTGCAGACTATAAAAGAGAAACCAACCCAAAAAGTTTGGTTGATTAGTCTGTGGCATTCTTTTAAACTGTTGCTTATGGCGGTCTCTGTGAGCTTCTCAGTGACATTCAGCCATCCAGGTATCCCGCCTGCAGTAGACGGAATGTGGCAATGGAACGCTGGCTGCGCGTGTCATAATAGGCTCTGAGCCTTTATATACCTGCGCACAGCAGCAGCCACCTTCAGTCTGCTGCTGGACAGCCAGCAGCAGCAGCAGCAGGAGAGGTAATTAATCAGCAACCCTCCTGCTAAGGGTAGACAGCTGCTCGTTCCACCCCCCCCCCGCCTTAATTGGTTCTCCTCCCTTCCAACGGTGTTGAGGCGGGTGGGAACAGCCGGGGGTTGAGGGTACTGTGCTAAAAGAGGTGGAGTTATGCAGATCTAAAACGCGTGGATTGCAGCAGCAGCAAGCCGAAAAGTGCAGGCATGTGAGGGATCTAGAGGTTGACAGCATGTCTTCTTAACGGGAGTCCAGGTGGCCATCTCCACAAATGGACTTTTCAGAATCCTTGGGTGGCACCGTAGTCGGAAACCAATTCTGGTTATCGCTTCTCGGCCTTTTGGCTAAGATCAAGTGTAGTATCTGTTCTTATCAGTTTAATATCTGATACGTCCCCTATCTGGGGACCATATATTAAATGGATTTTTAGAACAGGGAGATGGAAAAAGAGCTTGCTCTGTCCACTCCACGCATTGACCTGGTATTGCAGTATCTCCAGGACCGGTGCACCCCTTCTTTAATGCAGTTTCTAAAATCAGAAAGAATTGAATTCAATGCTTTTTGTTCATTTTGCTTGTTTGTCGGATTTTGGGATGGACTCTTTGGCTTTGCTTTTCTTCTCCTCATTGGATTTTTCATGTTAAAAGTTGCAGAAGCCAGATGACAAGCTCATTTTGGTTCAACTTCAGCAACTGTGCATTGCATTGCCATGTAATGTAATGTAATGCAATGCTATCTATCTAGCTCTCCCTCTATACTTCCTTTTGGATAAACAGACATATTAGGCAAGCATTTTGGAGCTTTCACCTAAATAACTACAGGTGGTGAGATAAGCTGCACAATATAATTGACCTTTCAGTATATTGTTGCACACACACCATCTATTTAGCAAATGCCCTTGTTATCAACAGCAGCCTTTTAAACTCACCTGAGCTAACAGGTATGTGAGCTGGTTACTCTGCTGCGCTTAAAATTTCTTTTTTGGTTTGCTACAATGCCTTTTCTGAAACGTTGTCTCCCTCTGCTGGAACACTGACTTCTTTCATTTAATGCCTGCAGACTATAAAAGAGAAACCAACTCAAAAAGTTTGGTTGATTAGTCTGTGGCATTCTTTTAAACTGTTGCTTATGGCGGTCTCTGTGAGCTTCTCAGTGACATTCAGCCATCCAGGTATCCCGCCTGCAGTAGACGGAATGTGGCAATGGAACGCTGGCTGCGCGTGTCATAATAGGCTCTGAGCCTTTATATACCTGCGCACAGCAGCAGCCACCTTCAGTCTGCTGCTGGACAGCCAGCAGCAGCAGCAGCAGGAGAGGTAATTAATCAGCAACCCTCCTGCTAAGGGTAGACAGCTGCTCGTTCCACCCCCCCCCCCCGCCTTAATTGGTTCTCCTCCCTTCCAACGGTGTTGAGGCGGGTGGGAACAGCCGGGGGTTGAGGGTACTGTGCTAAAAGAGGTGGAGTTATGCAGATCTAAAACGCGTGGATTGCAGCAGCAGCAAGCCGAAAAGTGCAGGCATGTGAGGGATCTAGAGGTTGACAGCATGTCTTCTTAACGGGAGTCCAGGTGGCCATCTCCACAAATGGACTTTTCAGAATCCTTGGGTGGCACCGTAGTCGGAAACCAATTCTGGTTATCGCTTCTCGGCCTTTTGGCTAAGATCAAGTGTAGTATCTGTTCTTATCAGTTTAACATCTGATACGTCCCCTATCTGGGGACCATATATTAAATGGATTTTTAGAACAGGGAGATGGAAAAAGAGCTTGCTCTGTCCACTCCACGCATTGACCTGGTATTGCAGTATCTCCAGGACCGGTGCACCCCTTCTTTAATGCAGTTTCTAAAATCAGAAAGAATTGAATTCAATGCTTTTTGTTCATTTTGCTTGTTTGTCGGATTTTGGGATGGACTCTTTGGCTTTGCTTTTCTTCTCCTCATTGGATTTTTCATGTTAAAAGTTGCAGAAGCCAGATGACAAGCTCATTTTGGTTCAACTTCAGCAACTGTGCATTGCATTGCCATGTAATGTAATGTAATGCAATGCTATCTATCTAGCTCTCCCTCTATACTTCCTTTTGGATAAACAGACATATTAGGCAAGCATTTTGGAGCTTTCACCTAAATAACTACAGGTTGTGAGATAAGCTGCACAATATAATTGACCTTTCAGTATATTGTTGCACACACACCATCTATTTAGCAAATGCCCTTGTTATCAACAGCAGCCTTTTAAACTCACCTGAGCTAACAGGTATGTGAGCTGGTTACTCTGCTGCGCTTAAAATTTCTTTTTTGGTTTGCTACAATGCTTTTTCTGAAACGTTGTCTCCCTCTGCTGGAACACTGACTTCTTTCATTTAATGCCTGCAGACTATAAAAGAGAAACCAACCCAAAAAGTTTGGTTGATTAGTCTGTGGCATTCTTTTAAACTGTTGCTTATGGCGGTCTCTGTGAGCTTCTCAGTGACATTCAGCCATCCAGGTATCCCGCCTGCAGTAGACGGAATGTGGCAATGGAACGCTGGCTGCGCGTGTCATAATAGGCTCTGAGCCTTTATATACCTGCGCACAGCAGCAGCCACCTTCAGTCTGCTGCTGGACAGCCAGCAGCAGCAGCAGCAGGAGAGGTAATTAATCAGCAACCCTCCTGCTAAGGGTAGACAGCTGCTCGTTCCACCCCCCCCCCCGCCTTAATTGGTTCTCCTCCCTTCCAACGGTGTTGAGGCGGGTGGGAACAGCCGGGGGTTGAGGGTACTGTGCTAAAAGAGGTGGAGTTATGCAGATCTAAAACGCGTGGATTGCAGCAGCAGCAAGCCGAAAAGTGCAGGCATGTGAGGGATCTAGAGGTTGACAGCATGTCTTCTTAACGGGAGTCCAGGTGGCCATCTCCACAAATGGACTTTTCAGAATCCTTGGGTGGCACCGTAGTCGGAAACCAATTCTGGTTATCGCTTCTCGGCCTTTTGGCTAAGATCAAGTGTAGTATCTGTTCTTATCAGTTTAATATCTGATACGTCCCCTATCTGGGGACCATATATTAAATGGATTTTTAGAACAGGGAGATGGAAAAAGAGCTTGCTCTGTCCACTCCACGCATTGACCTGGTATTGCAGTATCTCCAGGACCGGTGCACCCCTTCTTTAATGCAGTTTCTAAAATCAGAAAGAATTGAATTCAATGCTTTTTGTTCATTTTGCTTGTTTGTCGGATTTTGGGATGGACTCTTTGGCTTTGCTTTTCTTCTCCTCATTGGATTTTTCATGTTAAAAGTTGCAGAAGCCAGATGACAAGCTCATTTTGGTTCAACTTCAGCAACTGTGCATTGCATTGCCATGTAATGTAATGTAATGCAATGCTATCTATCTAGCTCTCCCTCTATACTTCCTTTTGGATAAACAGACATATTAGGCAAGCATTTTGGAGCTTTCACCTAAATAACTACAGGTGGTGAGATAAGCTGCACAATATAATTGACCTTTCAGTATATTGTTGCACACACACCATCTATTTAGCAAATGCCCTTGTTATCAACAGCAGCCTTTTAAACTCACCTGAGCTAATAGGTATGTGAGCTGGTTACTCTGCTGCGCTTAAAATTTCTTTTTTGGTTTGCTACAATGCCTTTTCTGAAACGTTGTCTCCCTCTGCTGGAACACTGACTTCTTTCATTTAATGCCTGCAGACTATAAAAGAGAAACCAACCCAAAAAGTTTGGTTGATTAGTCTGTGGCATTCTTTTAAACTGTTGCTTATGGCGGTCTCTGTGAGCTTCTCAGTGACATTCAGCCATCCAGGTATCCCGCCTGCAGTAGACGGAATGTGGCAATGGAACGCTGGCTGCGCGTGTCATAATAGGCTCTGAGCCTTTATATACCTGCGCACAGCAGCAGCCACCTTCAGTCTGCTGCTGGACAGCCAGCAGCAGCAGCAGCAGGAGAGGTAATTAATCAGCAACCCTCCTGCTAAGGGTAGACAGCTGCTCGTTCCACCCCCCCCCGCCTTAATTGGTTCTCCTCCCTTCCAACGGTGTTGAGGCGGGTGGGAACAGCCGGGGGTTGAGGGTACTGTGCTAAAAGAGGTGGAGTTATGCAGATCTAAAACGCGTGGATTGCAGCAGCAGCAAGCCGAAAAGTGCAGGCATGTGAGGGATCTAGAGGTTGACAGCATGTCTTCTTAACGGGAGTCCAGGTGGCCATCTCCACAAATGGACTTTTCAGAATCCTTGGGTGGCACCGTAGTCGGAAACCAATTCTGGTTATCGCTTCTCGGCCTTTTGGCTAAGATCAAGTGTAGTATCTGTTCTTATCAGTTTAATATCTGATACGTCCCCTATCTGGGGACCATATATTAAATGGATTTTTAGAACAGGGAGATGGAAAAAGAGCTTGCTCTGTCCACTCCACGCATTGACCTGGTATTGCAGTATCTCCAGGACCGGTGCACCCCTTCTTTAATGCAGTTTCTAAAATCAGAAAGAATTGAATTCAATGCTTTTTGTTCATTTTGCTTGTTTGTCGGATTTTGGGATGGACTCTTTGGCTTTGCTTTTCTTCTCCTCATTGGATTTTTCATGTTAAAAGTTGCAGAAGCCAGATGACAAGCTCATTTTGGTTCAACTTCAGCAACTGTGCATTGCATTGCCATGTAATGTAATGTAATGCAATGCTATCTATCTAGCTCTCCCTCTATACTTCCTTTTGGATAAACAGACATATTAGGCAAGCATTTTGGAGCTTTCACCTAAATAACTACAGGTGGTGAGATAAGCTGCACAATATAATTGACCTTTCAGTATATTGTTGCACACACACCATCTATTTAGCAAATGCCCTTGTTATCAACAGCAGCCTTTTAAACTCACCTGAGCTAACAGGTATGTGAGCTGGTTACTCTGCTGCGCTTAAAATTTCTTTTTTGGTTTGCTACAATGCCTTTTCTGAAACGTTGTCTCCCTCTGCTGGAACACTGACTTCTTTCATTTAATGCCTGCAGACTATAAAAGAGAAACCAACTCAAAAAGTTTGGTTGATTAGTCTGTGGCATTCTTTTAAACTGTTGCTTATGGCGGTCTCTGTGAGCTTCTCAGTGACATTCAGCCATCCAGGTATCCCGCCTGCAGTAGACGGAATGTGGCAATGGAACGCTGGCTGCGCGTGTCATAATAGGCTCTGAGCCTTTATATACCTGCGCACAGCAGCAGCCACCTTCAGTCTGCTGCTGGACAGCCAGCAGCAGCAGCAGCAGGAGAGGTAATTAATCAGCAACCCTCCTGCTAAGGGTAGACAGCTGCTCGTTCCACCCCCCCCCCCCCGCCTTAATTGGTTCTCCTCCCTTCCAACGGTGTTGAGGCGGGTGGGAACAGCCGGGGGTTGAGGGTACTGTGCTAAAAGAGGTGGAGTTATGCAGATCTAAAACGCGTGGATTGCAGCAGCAGCAAGCCGAAAAGTGCAGGCATGTGAGGGATCTAGAGGTTGACAGCATGTCTTCTTAACGGGAGTCCAGGTGGCCATCTCCACAAATGGACTTTTCAGAATCCTTGGGTGGCACCGTAGTCGGAAACCAATTCTGGTTATCGCTTCTCGGCCTTTTGGCTAAGATCAAGTGTAGTATCTGTTCTTATCAGTTTAATATCTGATACGTCCCCTATCTGGGGACCATATATTAAATGGATTTTTAGAGCAGGGAGATGGAAAAAGAGCTTGCTCTGTCCACTCCACGCATTGACCTGGTATTGCAGTATCTCCAGGACCGGTGCACCCCTTCTTTAATGCAGTTTCTAAAATCAGAAAGAATTGAATTCAATGCTTTTTGTTCATTTTGCTTGTTTGTCGGATTTTGGGATGGACTCTTTGGCTTTGCTTTTCTTCTCCTCATTGGATTTTTCAAGTTAAAAGTTGCAGAAGCCAGATGACAAGCTCATTTTGGTTCAACTTCAGCAACTGTGCATTGCATTGCCATGTAATGTAATGTAATGCAATGCTATCTATCTAGCTCTCCCTCTATACTTCCTTTTGGATAAACAGACATATTAGGCAAGCATTTTGGAGCTTTCACCTAAATAACTACAGGTGGTGAGATAAGCTGCACAATATAATTGACCTTTCAGTATATTGTTGCACACACACCATCTATTTAGCAAATGCCCTTGTTATCAACAGCAGCCTTTTAAACTCACCTGAGCTAACAGGTATGTGAGCTGGTTACTCTGCTGCGCTTAAAATTTCTTTTTTGGTTTGCTACAATGCCTTTTCTGAAACGTTGTCTCCCTCTGCTGGAACACTGACTTCTTTCATTTAATGCCTGCAGACTATAAAAGAGAAACCAACCCAAAAAGTTTGGTTGATTAGTCTGTGGCATTCTTTTAAACTGTTGCTTATGGCGGTCTCTGTGAGCTTCTCAGTGACATTCAGCCATCCAGGTATCCCGCCTGCAGTAGACGGAATGTGGCAATGGAACGCTGGCTGCGCGTGTCATAATAGGCTCTGAGCCTTTATATACCTGCGCACAGCAGCAGCCACCTTCAGTCTGCTGCTGGACAGCCAGCAGCAGCAGCAGCAGGAGAGGTAATTAATCAGCAACCCTCCTGCTAAGGGTAGACAGCTGCTCGTTCCACCCCCCCCCCCCCGCCTTAATTGGTTCTCCTCCCTTCCAACGGTGTTGAGGCGGGTGGGAACAGCCGGGGGTTGAGGGTACTGTGCTAAAAGAGGTGGAGTTATGCAGATCTAAAACGCGTGGATTGCAGCAGCAGCAAGCCGAAAAGTGCAGGCATGTGAGGGATCTAGAGGTTGACAGCATGTCTTCTTAACGGGAGTCCAGGTGGCCATCTCCACAAATGGACTTTTCAGAATCCTTGGGTGGCACCGTAGTCGGAAACCAATTCTGGTTATCGCTTCTCGGCCTTTTGGCTAAGATCAAGTGTAGTATCTGTTCTTATCAGTTTAATATCTGATACGTCCCCTATCTGGGGACCATATATTAAATGGATTTTTAGAACAGGGAGATGGAAAAAGAGCTTTCTCTGTCCACTCCACGCATTGACCTGGTATTGCAGTATCTCCAGGACCGGTGCACCCCTTCTTTAATGCAGTTTCTAAAATCAGAAAGAATTGAATTCAATGCTTTTTGTTCATTTTGCTTGTTTGTCGGATTTTGGGATGGACTCTTTGGCTTTGCTTTTCTTCTCCTCATTGGATTTTTCATGTTAAAAGTTGCAGAAGCCAGATGACAAGCTCATTTTGGTTCAACTTCAGCAACTGTGCATTGCATTGCCATGTAATGTAATGTAATGCAATGCTATCTATCTAGCTCTCCCTCTATACTTCCTTTTGGATAAACAGACATATTAGGCAAGCATTTTGGAGCTTTCACCTAAATAACTACAGGTGGTGAGATAAGCTGCACAATATAATTGACCTTTCAGTATATTGTTGCACACACACCATCTATTTAGCAAATGCCCTTGTTATCAACAGCAGCCTTTTAAACTCACCTGAGCTAACAGGTATGTGAGCTGGTTACTCTGCTGCGCTTAAAATTTCTTTTTTGGTTTGCTACAATGCCTTTTCTGAAACGTTGTCTCCCTCTGCTGGAACACTGACTTCTTTCATTTAATGCCTGCAGACTATAAAAGAGAAACCAACCCAAAAAGTTTGGTTGATTAGTCTGTGGCATTCTTTTAAACTGTTGCTTATGGCGGTCTCTGTGAGCTTCTCAGTGACATTCAGCCATCCAGGTATCCCGCCTGCAGTAGACGGAATGTGGCAATGGAACGCTGGCTGCGCGTGTCATAATAGGCTCTGAGCCTTTATATACCTGCGCACAGCAGCAGCCACCTTCAGTCTGCTGCTGGACAGCCAGCAGCAGCAGCAGCAGGAGAGGTAATTAATCAGCAACCCTCCTGCTAAGGGTAGACAGCTGCTCGTTCCACCCCCCCCACCCCGCCTTAATTTTTTCTCCTCCCTTCCAACGGTGTTGAGGCGGGTGGGAACAGCCGGGGGTTGAGGGTACTGTGCTAAAAGAGGTGGAGTTATGCAGATCTAAAACGCGTGGATTGCAGCAGCAGCAAGCCGAAAAGTGCAGGCATGTGAGGGATCTAGAGGTTGACAGCATGTCTTCTTAACGGGAGTCCAGGTGGCCATCTCCACAAATGGACTTTTCAGAATCCTTGGGTGGCACCGTAGTCGGAAACCAATTCTGGTTATCGCTTCTCGGCCTTTTGGCTAAGATCAAGTGTAGTATCTGTTCTTATCAGTTTAATATCTGATACGTCCCCTATCTGGGGACCATATATTAAATGGATTTTTAGAACAGGGAGATGGAAAAAGAGCTTGCTCTGTCCACTCCACGCATTGACCTGGTATTGCAGTATCTCCAGGACAGGTGCACCCCTTCTTTAATGCAGTTTCTAAAATCAGAAAGAATTGAATTCAATGCTTTTTGTTCATTTTGCTTGTTTGTCGGATTTTGGGATAAACTCTTTGGCTTTGCTTTTCTTCTCCTCATTGGATTTTTCATGTTAAAAGTTGCAGAAGCCAGATGACAAGCTCATTTTGGTTCAACTTCAGCAACTGTGCATTGCATTGCCATGTAATGTAATGTAATGCAATGCTATCTATCTAGCTCTCCCTCTATACTTCCTTTTGGATAAACAGACATATTAGGCAAGCATTTTGGAGCTTTCACCTAAATAACTACAGGTGGTGAGATAAGCTGCACAATATAATTGACCTTTCAGTATATTGTTGCACACACACCATCTATTTAGCAAATGCCCTTGTTATCAACAGCAGCCTTTTAAACTCACCTGAGCTAACAGGTATGTGAGCTGGTTACTCTGCTGCGCTTAAAATTTCTTTTTTGGTTTGCTACAATGCCTTTTCTGAAACGTTGTCTCCCTCTGCTGGAACACTGACTTCTTTCATTTAATGCCTGCAGACTATAAAAGAGAAACCAACCCAAAAAGTTTGGTTGATTAGTCTGTGGCATTCTTTTAAACTGTTGCTTATGGCGGTCTCTGTGAGCTTCTCAGTGACATTCAGCCATCCAGGTATCCCGCCTGCAGTAGACGGAATGTGGCAATGGAACGCTGGCTGCGCGTGTCATAATAGGCTCTGAGCCTTTATATACCTGCGCACAGCAGCAGCCACCTTCAGTCTGCTGCTGGACAGCCAGCAGCAGCAGGAGAGGTAATTAATCAGCAACCCTCCTGCTAAGGGTAGACAGCTGCTCGTTCCACCCCCCCCCCGCCTTAATTGGTTCTCCTCCCTTCCAACGGTGTTGAGGCGGGTGGGAACAGCCGGGGGTTGAGGGTACTGTGCTAAAAGAGGTGGAGTTATGCAGATCTAAAACGCGTGGATTGCAGCAGCAGCAAGCCGAAAAGTGCAGGCATGTGAGGGATCTAGAGGTTGACAGCATGTCTTCTTAACGGGAGTCCAGGTGGCCATCTCCACAAATGGACTTTTCAGAATCCTTGGGTGGCACCGTAGTCGGAAACCAATTCTGGTTATCGCTTCTCGGCCTTTTGGCTAAGATCAAGTGTAGTATCTGTTCTTATCAGTTTAATATCTGATACGTCCCCTATTTGGGGACCATATATTAAATGGATTTTTAGAACAGGGAGATGGAAAAAGAGCTTGCTCTGTCCACTCCACGCATTGACCTGGTATTGCAGTATCTCCAGGACCGGTGCACCCCTTCTTTAATGCAGTTTCTAAAATCAGAAAGAATTGAATTCAATGCTTTTTGTTCATTTTGCTTGTTTGTCGGATTTTGGGATGGACTCTTTGGCTTTGCTTTTCTTCTCCTCATTGGATTTTTCATGTTAAAAGTTGCAGAAGCCAGATGACAAGCTCATTTTGGTTCAACTTCAGCAACTGTGCATTGCATTGCCATGTAATGTAATGTAATGCAATGCTATCTATCTAGCTCTCCCTCTATACTTCCTTTTGGATAAACAGACATATTAGGCAAGCATTTTGGAGCTTTCACCTAAATAACTACAGGTGGTGAGATAAGCTGCACAATATAATTGACCTTTCAGTATATTGTTGCACACACACCATCTATTTAGCAAATGCCCTTGTTATCAACAGCAGCCTTTTAAACTCACCTGAGCTAACAGGTATGTGAGCTGGTTACTCTGCTGCGCTTAAAATTTCTTTTTTGGTTTGCTACAATGCCTTTTCTGAAACGTTGTCTCCCTCTGCTGGAACACTGACTTCTTTCATTTAATGCCTGCAGACTATAAAAGAGAAACCAACCCAAAAAGTTTGGTTGATTAGTCTGTGGCATTCTTTTAAACTGTTGCTTATGGCGGTCTCTGTGAGCTTCTCAGTGACATTCAGCCATCCAGGTATCCCGCCTGCAGTAGACGGAATGTGGCAATGGAACGCTGGCTGCGCGTGTCATAATAGGCTCTGAGCCTTTATATACCTGCGCACAGCAGCAGCCACCTTCAGTCTGCTGCTGGACAGCCAGCAGCAGCAGCAGCAGGAGAGGTAAATAATCAGCAACCCTCCTGCTAAGGGTAGACAGCTGCTCGTTCCACCCCCCCCCCCCGCCTTAATTGGTTCTCCTCCCTTCCAACGGTGTTGAGGCGGGTGGGAACAGCCGGGGGTTGAGGGTACTGTGCTAAAAGAGGTGGAGTTATGCAGATCTAAAACGCGTGGATTGCAGCAGCAGCAAGCCGAAAAGTGCAGGCATGTGAGGGATCTAGAGGTTGACAGCATGTCTTCTTAACGGGAGTCCAGGTGGCCATCTCCACAAATGGACTTTTCAGAATCCTTGGGTGGCACCGTAGTCGGAAACCAATTCTGGTTATCGCTTCTCGGCCTTTTGGCTAAGATCAAGTGTAGTATCTGTTCTTATCAGTTTAATATCTGATACGTCCCCTATCTGGGGACCATATATTAAATGGATTTTTAGAACAGGGAGATGGAAAAAGAGCTTGCTCTGTCCACTCCACGCATTGACCTGGTATTGCAGTATCTCCAGGACCGGTGCACCCCTTCTTTAATGCAGTTTCTAAAATCAGAAAGAATTGAATTCAATGCTTTTTGTTCATTTTGCTTGTTTGTCGGATTTTGGGATGGACTCTTTGGCTTTGCTTTTCTTCTCCTCATTGGATTTTTGATGTTAAAAGTTGCAGAAGCCAGATGACAAGCTCATTTTGGTTCAACTTCAGCAACTGTGCATTGCATTGCCATGTAATGTAATGTAATGCAATGCTATCTATCTAGCTCTCCCTCTATACTTCCTTTTGGATAAACAGACATATTAGGCAAGCATTTTGGAGCTTTCACCTAAATAACTACAGGTGGTGAGATAAGCTGCACAATATAATTGACCTTTCAGTATATTGTTGCACACACACCATCTATTTAGCAAATGCCCTTGTTATCAACAGCAGCCTTTTAAACTCACCTGAGCTAACAGGTATGTGAGCTGGTTACTCTGCTGCGCTTAAAATTTCTTTTTTGGTTTGCTACAATGCCTTTTCTGAAACGTTGTCTCCCTCTGCTGGAACACTGACTTCTTTCATTTAATGCCTGCAGACTATAAAAGAGAAACCAACCCAAAAAGTTTGGTTGATTAGTCTGTGGCATTCTTTTAAACTGTTGCTTATGGCGGTCTCTGTGAGCTTCTCAGTGACATTCAGCCATCCAGGTATCCCGCCTGCAGTAGACGGAATGTGGCAATGGAACGCTGGCTGCGCGTGTCATAATAGGCTCTGAGCCTTTATATACCTGCGCACAGCAGCAGCCACCTTCAGTCTGCTGCTGGACAGCCAGCAGCAGCAGCAGCAGGAGAGGTAATTAATCAGCAACCCTCCTGCTAAGGGTAGACAGCTGCTCGTTCCACCCCCCCCCCCCGCCTTAATTGGTTCTCCTCCCTTCCAACGGTGTTGAGGCGGGTGGGAACAGCCGGGGGTTGAGGGTACTGTGCTAAAAGAGGTGGAGTTATGCAGATCTAAAACGCGTGGATTGCAGCAGCAGCAAGCCGAAAAGTGCAGGCATGTGAGGGATCTAGAGGTTGACAGCATGTCTTCTTAACGGGAGTCCAGGTGGCCATCTCCACAAATGGACTTTTCAGAATCCTTGGGTGGCACCGTAGTCGGAAACCAATTCTGGTTATCGCTTCTCGGCCTTTTGGCTAAGATCAAGTGTAGTATCTGTTCTTATCAGTTTAATATCTGATACGTCCCCTATCTGGGGACCATATATTAAATGGATTTTTAGAACAGGGAGATGGAAAAAGAGCTTGCTCTGTCCACTCCACGCATTGACCTGGTATTGCAGTATCTCCAGGACCGGTGCACCCCTTCTTTAATGCAGTTTCTAAAATCAGAAAGAATTGAATTCAATGCTTTTTGTTCATTTTGCTTGTTTGTCGGATTTTGGGATGGACTCTTTGGCTTTGCTTCTCTTCTCCTCATTGGATTTTTCATGTTAAAAGTTGCAGAAGCCAGATGACAAGCTCATTTTGGTTCAACTTCAGCAACTGTGCATTGCATTGCCATGTAATGTAATGTAATGCAATGCTATCCATCTAGCTCTCCCTCTATACTTCCTTTTGGATAAACAGACATATTAGGCAAGCATTTTGGAGCTTTCACCTAAATAACTACAGGTGGTGAGATAAGCTGCACAATATAATTGACCTTTCAGTATATTGTTGCACACACACCATCTATTTAGCAAATGCCCTTGTTATCAACAGCAGCCTTTTAAACTCACCTGAGCTAACAGGTATGTGAGCTGGTTACTCTGCTGCGCTTAAAATTTCTTTTTTGGTTTGCTACAATGCCTTTTCTGAAACGTTGTCTCCCTCTGCTGGAACACTGACTTCTTTCATTTAATGCCTGCAGACTATAAAAGAGAAACCAACCCAAAAAGTTTGGTTGATTAGTCTGTGGCATTCTTTTAAACTGTTGCTTATGGCGGTCTCTGTGAGCTTCTCAGTGACATTCAGCCATCCAGGTATCCCGCCTGCAGTAGACGGAATGTGGCAATGGAACGCTGGCTGCGCGTGTCATAATAGGCTCTGAGCCTTTATATACCTGCGCACAGCAGCAGCCACCTTCAGTCTGCTGCTGGACAGCCAGCAGCAGCAGCAGGAGAGGTAATTAATCAGCAACCCTCCTGCTAAGGGTAGACAGCTGCTCGTTCCCCCCCCCCCCCCGCCTTAATTGGTTCTCCTCCCTTCCAACGGTGTTGAGGCGGGTGGGAACAGCCGGGGGTTGAGGGTACTGTGCTAAAAGAGGTGGAGTTATGCAGATCTAAAACGCGTGGATTGCAGCAGCAGCAAGCCGAAAAGTGCAGGCATGTGAGGGATCTAGAGGTTGACAGCATGTCTTCTTAACGGGAGTCCAGGTGGCCATCTCCACAAATGGACTTTTCAGAATCCTTGGGTGGCACCGTAGTCGGAAACCAATTCCTGTTATCGCTTCTCGGCCTTTTGGCTAAGATCAAGTGTAGTATCTGTTCTTATCAGTTTAATATCTGATACGTCCCCTATCTGGGGACCATATATTAAATGGATTTTTAGAACAGGGAGATGGAAAAAGAGCTTGCTCTGTCCACTCCACGCATTGACCTGGTATTGCAGTATCTCCAGGACCGGTGCACCCCTTCTTTAATGCAGTTTCTAAAATCAGAAAGAATTGAATTCAATGCTTTTTGTTCATTTTGCTTGTTTGTCGGATTTTGGGATGGACTCTTTGGCTTTGCTTTTCTTCTCCTCATTGGATTTTTCATGTTAAAAGTTGCAGAAGCCAGATGACAAGCTCATTTTGGTTCAACTTCAGCAACTGTGCATTGCATTGCCATGTAATGTAATGTAATGCAATGCTATCCATCTAGCTCTCCCTCTATACTTCCTTTTGGATAAACAGACATATTAGGCAAGCATTTTGGAGCTTTCACCTAAATAACTACAGGTGGTGAGATAAGCTGCACAATATAATTGACCTTTCAGTATATTGTTGCACACACACCATCTATTTAGCAAATGCCCTTGTTATCAACAGCAGCCTTTTAAACTCACCTGAGCTAACAGGTATGTGAGCTGGTTACTCTGCTGCGCTTAAAATTTCTTTTTTGGTTTGCTACAATGCCTTTTCTGAAACGTTGTCTCCCTCTGCTGGAACACTGACTTCTTTCATTTAATGCCTGCAGACTATAAAAGAGAAACCAACCCAAAAAGTTTGGTTGATTAGTCTGTGGCATTCTTTTAAACTGTTGCTTATGGCGGTCTCTGTGAGCTTCTCAGTGACATTCAGCCATCCAGGTATCCCGCCTGCAGTAGACGGAATGTGGCAATGGAACGCTGGCTGCGCGTGTCATAATAGGCTCTGAGCCTTTATATACCTGCGCACAGCAGCAGCCACCTTCAGTCTGCTGCTGGACAGCCAGCAGCAGCAGCAGCAGGAGAGGTAATTAATCAGCAACCCTCCTGCTAAGGGTAGACAGCTGCTCGTTCCACCCCCCCCCGCCTTAATTGGTTCTCCTCCCTTCCAACGGTGTTGAGGCGGGTGGGAACAGCCGGGGGTTGAGGGTACTGTGCTAAAAGAGGTGGAGTTATGCAGATCTAAAACGCGAGGATTGCAGCAGCAGCAAGCCGAAAAGTGCAGGCATGTGAGGGATCTAGAGGTTGACAGCATGTCTTCTTAACGGGAGTCCAGGTGGCCATCTCCACAAATGGACTTTTCAGAATCCTTGGGTGGCACCGTAGTCGGAAACCAATTCTTGTTATCGCTTCTCGGCCTTTTGGCTAAGATCAAGTGTAGTATCTGTTCTTATCAGTTTAATATCTGATACGTCCCCTATCTGGGGACCATATATTAAATGGATTTTTAGAACAGGGAGATGGAAAAAGAGCTTGCTCTGTCCACTCCACGCATTGACCTGGTATTGCAGTATCTCCAGGACCGGTGCACCCCTTCTTTAATGCAGTTTCTAAAATCAGAAAGAATTGAATTCAATGCTTTTTGTTCATTTTGCTTGTTTGTCGGATTTTGGGATGGACTCTTTGGCTTTGCTTTTCTTCTCCTCATTGGATTTTTCATGTTAAAAGTTGCAGAAGCCAGATGACAAGCTCATTTTGGTTCAACTTCAGCAACTGTGCATTGCATTGCCATGTAATGTAATGTAATGCAATGCTATCTATCTAGCTCTCCCTCTATACTTCCTTTTGGATAAACAGACATATTAGGCAAGCATTTTGGAGCTTTCACCTAAATAACTACAGGTGGTGAGATAAGCTGCACAATATAATTGACCTTTCAGTATATTGTTGCACACACACCATCTATTTAGCAAATGCCCTTGTTATCAACAGCAGCCTTTTAAACTCACCTGAGCTAACAGGTATGTGAGCTGGTTACTCTGCTGCGCTTAAAATTTCTTTTTTGGTTTGCTACAATGCCTTTTCTGAAACGTTGTCTCCCTCTGCTGGAACACTGACTTCTTTCATTTAATGCCTGCAGACTATAAAAGAGAAACCAACCCAAAAAGTTTGGTTGATTAGTCTGTGGCATTCTTTTAAACTGTTGCTTATGGCGGTCTCTGTGAGCTTCTCAGTGACATTCAGCCATCCAGGTATCCCGCCTGCAGTAGACGGAATGTGGCAATGGAACGCTGGCTGCGCGTGTCATAATAGGCTCTGAGCCTTTATATACCTGCGCACAGCAGCAGCCACCTTCAGTCTGCTGCTGGACAGCCAGCAGCAGCAGCAGCAGGAGAGGTAATTAATCAGCAACCCTCCTGCTAAGGGTAGACAGCTGCTCGTTCCACCCCCCCCCCCACCTTAATTTGTTCTCCTTCCTTCCAACGGTGTTGAGGCGGGTGGGAACAGCCGGGGGTTGAGGGTACTGTGCTAAAAGAGGTGGAGTTATGCAGATCTAAAACGCGTGGATTGCAGCAGCAGCAAGCCAAAAAGTGCAGGCATGTGAGGGATCTAGAGGTTGACAGCATGTCTTCTTAACGGGAGTCCAGGTGGCCATCTCCACAAATGGACTTTTCAGAATCCTTGGGTGGCACCGTAGTCGGAAACCAATTCTGGTTATCGCTTCTCGGCCTTTTGGCTAAGATCAAGTGTAGTATCTGTTCTTATCAGTTTAATATCTGATACGTCCCCTATCTGGGGACCATATATTAAATGGATTTTTAGAACAGGGAGATGGAAAAAGAGCTTGCTCTGTCCACTCCACGCATTGACCTGGTATTGCAGTATCTCCAGGACCGGTGCACCCCTTCTTTAATGCAGTTTCTAAAATCAGAAAGAATTGAATTCAATGCTTTTTGTTCATTTTGCTTGTTTGTCGGATTTTGGGATGGACTCTTTGGCTTTGCTTTTCTTCTCCTCATTGGATTTTTCATGTTAAAAGTTGCAGAAGCCAGATGACAAGCTCATTTTGGTTCAACTTCAGCAACTGTGCATTGCATTGCCATGTAATGTAATGTAATGCAATGCTATCTATCTAGCTCTCCCTCTATACTTCCTTTTGGATAAACAGACATATTAGGCAAGCATTTTGGAGCATTCACCTAAATAACTACAGGTGGTGAGATAAGCTGCACAATATAATTGACCTTTCAGTATATTGTTGCACACACACCATCTATTTAGCAAATGCCCTTGTTATCAACAGCAGCCTTTTAAACTCACCTGAGCTAACAGGTATGTGAGCTGGTTACTCTGCTGCGCTTAAAATTTCTTTTTTGGTTTGCTACAATGCCTTTTCTGAAACGTTGTCTCCCTCTGCTGGAACACTGACTTCTTTCATTTAATGCCTGCAGACTATAAAAGAGAAACCAACCCAAAAAGTTTGGTTGATTAGTCTGTGGCATTCTTTTAAACTGTTGCTTATGGCGGTCTCTGTGAGCTTCTCAGTGACATTCAGCCATCCAGGTATCCCGCCTGCAGTAGACGGAATGTGGCAATGGAACGCTGGCTGCGCGTGTCATAATAGGCTCTGAGCCTTTATATACCTGCGCACAGCAGCAGCCACCTTCAGTCTGCTGCTGGACAGCCAGCAGCAGCAGCAGCAGGAGAGGTAATTAATCAGCAACCCTCCTGCTAAGGGTAGACAGCTGCTCGTTCCACCCCCCCCCCGCCTTAATTGGTTCTCCTCCCTTCCAACGGTGTTGAGGCGGGTGGGAACAGCCGGGGGTTGAGGGTACTGTGCTAAAAGAGGTGGAGTTATGCAGATCTAAAACGCGTGGATTGCAGCAGCAGCAAGCCGAAAAGTGCAGGCATGTGAGGGATCTAGAGGTTGACAGCATGTCTTCTTAACGGGAGTCCAGGTGGCCATCTCCACAAATGGACTTTTCAGAATCCTTGGGTGGCACCGTAGTCGGAAACCAATTCTGGTTATCGCTTCTCGGCCTTTTGGCTAAGATCAAGTGTAGTATCTGTTCTTATCAGTTTAATATCTGATACGTCCCCTATCTGGGGACCATATATTAAATGGATTTTTAGAACAGGGAGATGGAAAAAGAGCTTGCTCTGTCCACTCCACGCATTGACCTGGTATTGCAGTATCTCCAGGACCGGTGCACCCCTTCTTTAATGCAGTTTCTAAAATCAGAAAGAATTGAATTCAATGCTTTTTGTTCATTTTGCTTGTTTGTCGGATTTTGGGATGGACTCTTTGGCTTTGCTTTTCTTCTCCTCATTGGATTTTTCATGTTAAAAGTTGCAGAAGCCAGATGACAAGCTCATTTTGGTTCAACTTCAGCAACTGTGCATTGCATTGCCATGTAATGTAATGTAATGTAATGCAATGCTATCTATCTAGCTCTCCCTCTATACTTCCTTTTGGATAAACAGACATATTAGGCAAGCATTTTGGAGCTTTCACCTAAATAACTACAGGTGGTGAGATAAGCTGCACAATATAATTGACCTTTCAGTATATTGTTGCACACACACCATCTATTTAGCAAATGCCCTTGTTATCAACAGCAGCCTTTTAAACTCACCTGAGCTAACAGGTATGTGAGCTGGTTACTCTGCTGCGCTTAAAATTTCTTTTTTGGTTTGCTACAATGCCTTTTCTGAAACGTTGTCTCCCTCTGCTGGAACACTTCTTTCATTTAATGCCTGCAGACTATAAAAGAGAAACCAACCCAAAAAGTTTGGTTGATTAGTCTGTGGCATTCTTTTAAACTGTTGCTTATGGCGGTCTCTGTGAGCTTCTCAGTGACATTCAGCCATCCAGGTATCCCGCCTGCAGTAGACGGAATGTGGCAATGGAACGCTGGCTGCGCGTGTCATAATAGGCTCTGAGCCTTTATATACCTGCGCACAGCAGCAGCCACCTTCAGTCTGCTGCTGGACAGCCAGCAGCAGCAGCAGCAGGAGAGGTAATTAATCAGCAACCCTCCTGCTAAGGGTAGACAGCTGCTCGTTCCACCCCCCCCCCGCCTTAATTGGTTCTCCTCCCTTCCAACGGTGCTGAGGCGGGTGGGAACAGCCGGGGGTTGAGGGTACTGTGCTAAAAGAGGTGGAGTTATGCAGATCTAAAACGCGTGGATTGCAGCAGCAGCAAGCCGAAAAGTGCAGGCATGTGAGGGATCTAGAGGTTGACAGCATGTCTTCTTAACGGGAGTCCAGGTGGCCATCTCCACAAATGGACTTTTCAGAATCCTTGGGTGGCACCGTAGTCGGAAACCAATTCTGGTTATCGCTTCTCGGCCTTTTGGCTAAGATCAAGTGTAGTATCTGTTCTTATCAGTTTAATATCTGATACGTCCCCTATCTGGGGACCATATATTAAATGGATTTTTAGAACAGGGAGATGGAAAAAGAGCTTGCTCTGTCCACTCCACGCATTGACCTGGTATTGCAGTATCTCCAGGACCGGTGCACCCCTTCTTTAATGCAGTTTCTAAAATCAGAAAGAATTGAATTCAATGCTTTTTGTTCATTTTGCTTGTTTGTCGGATTTTGGGATGGACTCTTTGGCTTTGCTTTTCTTCTCCTCATTGGATTTTTCATGTTAAAAGTTGCAGAAGCCAGATGACAAGCTCATTTTGGTTCAACTTCAGCAACTGTGCATTGCATTGCCATGTAATGTAATGTAATGCAATGCTATCTATCTAGCTCTCCCTCTATACTTCCTTTTGGATAAACAGACATATTAGGCAAGCATTTTGGAGCTTTCACCTAAATAACTACAGGTGGTGAGATAAGCTGCACAATATAATTGACCTTTCAGTATATTGTTGCACACACACCATCTATTTAGCAAATGCCCTTGTTATCAACAGCAGCCTTTTAAACTCACCTGAGCTAACAGGTATGTGAGCTGGTTACTCTGCTGCGCTTAAAATTTCTTTTTTGGTTTGCTACAATGCCTTTTCTGAAACGTTGTCTCCCTCTGCTGGAACACTGACTTCTTTCATTTAATGCCTGCAGACTATAAAAGAGAAACCAACCCAAAAAGTTTGGTTGATTAGTCTGTGGCATTCTTTTAAACTGTTGCTTATGGCGGTCTCTGTGAGCTTCTCAGTGACATTCAGCCATCCAGGTATCCCGCCTGCAGTAGACGGAATGTGGCAATGGAACGCTGGCTGCGCGTGTCATAATAGGCTCTGAGCCTTTATATACCTGCGCACAGCAGCAGCCACCTTCAGTCTGCTGCTGGACAGCCAGCAGCAGCAGCAGCAGGAGAGGTAATTAATCAGCAACCCTCCTGCTAAGGGTAGACAGCTGCTCGTTCCACCCCCCCCCCCCGCCTTAATTGGTTCTCCTCCCTTCCAACGGTGTTGAGGCGGGTGGGAACAGCCGGGGGTTGAGGGTACTGTGCTAAAAGAGGTGGAGTTATGCAGATCTAAAACGCGTGGATTGCAGCAGCAGCAAGCCGAAAAGTGCAGGCATGTGAGGGATCTAGAGGTTGACAGCATGTCTTCTTAACGGGAGTCCAGGTGGCCATCTCCACAAATGGACTTTTCAGAATCCTTGGGTGGCACCGTAGTCGGAAACCAATTCTGGTTATCGCTTCTCGGCCTTTTGGCTAAGATCAAGTGTAGTATCTGTTCTTATCAGTTTAATATCTGATACGTCCCCTATCTGGGGACCATATATTAAATGGATTTTTAGAACAGGGAGATGGAAAAAGAGCTTGCTCTGTCCACTCCACGCATTGACCTGGTATTGCAGTATCTCCAGGACCGGTGCACCCCTTCTTTAATGCAGTTTCTAAAATCAGAAAGAATTGAATTCAATGCTTTTTGTTCATTTTGCTTGTTTGTCGGATTTTGGGATGGACTCTTTGGCTTTGCTTTTCTTCTCCTCATTGGATTTTTCATGTTAAAAGTTGCAGAAGCCAGATGACAAGCTCATTTTGGTTCAACTTCAGCAACTGTGCATTGCATTGCCATGTAATGTAATGTAATGCAATGCTATCTATCTAGCTCTCCCTCTATACTTCCTTTTGGATAAACAGACATATTAGGCAAGCATTTTGGAGCTTTCACCTAAATAACTACAGGTGGTGAGATAAGCTGCACAATATAATTGACCTTTCAGTATATTGTTGCACACACACCATCTATTTAGCAAATGCCCTTGTTATCAACAGCAGCCTTTTAAACTCACCTGAGCTAACAGGTATGTGAGCTGGTTACTCTGCTGCGCTTAAAATTTCTTTTTTGGTTTGCTACAATGCCTTTTCTGAAACGTTGTCTCCCTCTGCTGGAACACTGACTTCTTTCATTTAATGCCTGCAGACTATAAAAGAGAAACCAACCCAAAAAGTTTGGTTGATTAGTCTGTGGCATTCTTTTAAACTGTTGCTTATGGCGGTCTCTGTGAGCTTCTCAGTGACATTCAGCCATCCAGGTATCCCGCCTGCAGTAGACGGAATGTGGCAATGGAACGCTGGCTGCGCGTGTCATAATAGGCTCTGAGCCTTTATATACCTGCGCACAGCAGCAGCCACCTTCAGTCTGCTGCTGGACAGCCAGCAGCAGCAGCAGCAGGAGAGGTAATTAATCAGCAACCCTCCTGCTAAGGGTAGACAGCTGCTCGTTCCACCCCCCCCCGCCTTAATTGGTTCTCCTCCCTTCCAACGGTGTTGAGGCGGGTGGGAACAGCCGGGGGTTGAGGGTACTGTGCTAAAAGAGGTGGAGTTATGCAGATCTAAAACGCGTGGATTGCAGCAGCAGCAAGCCGAAAAGTGCAGGCATGTGAGGGATCTAGAGGTTGACAGCATGTCTTCTTAACGGGAGTCCAGGTGGCCATCTCCACAAATGGACTTTTCAGAATCCTTGGGTGGCACCGTAGTCGGAAACCAATTCTGGTTATCGCTTCTCGGCCTTTTGGCTAAGATCAAGTGTAGTATCTGTTCTTATCAGTTTAATATCTGATACGTCCCCTATCTGGGGACCATATATTAAATGGATTTTTAGAACAGGGAGATGGAAAAAGAGCTTGCTCTGTCCACTCCACGCATTGACCTGGTATTGCAGTATCTCCAGGACCGGTGCACCCCTTCTTTAATGCAGTTTCTAAAATCAGAAAGAATTGAATTCAATGCTTTTTGTTCATTTTGCTTGTTTGTCGGATTTTGGGATGGACTCTTTGGCTTTGCTTTTCTTCTCCTCATTGGATTTTTCATGTTAAAAGTTGCAGAAGCCAGATGACAAGCTCATTTTGGTTCAACTTCAGCAACTGTGCATTGCATTGCCATGTAATGTAATGTAATGCAATGCTATCTATCTATCTCTCCCTCTATACTTCCTTTTGGATAAACAGACATATTAGGCAAGCATTTTGGAGCTTTCACCTAAATAACTACAGGTGGTGAGATAAGCTGCACAATATAATTGACCTTTCAGTATATTGTTGCACACACACCATCTATTTAGCAAATGCCCTTGTTATCAACAGCAGCCTTTTAAACTCACCTGAGCTAACAGGTATGTGAGCTGGTTACTCTGCTGCGCTTAAAATTTCTTTTTTGGTTTGCTACAATGCCTTTTCTGAAACGTTGTCTCCCTCTGCTGGAACACTGACTTCTTTCATTTAATGCCTGCAGACTATAAAAGAGAAACCAACCCAAAAAGTTTGGTTGATTAGTCTGTGGCATTCTTTTAAACTGTTGCTTATGGCGGTCTCTGTGAGCTTCTCAGTGACATTCAGCCATCCAGGTATCCCGCCTGCAGTAGACGGAATGTGGCAATGGAACGCTGGCTGCGCGTGTCATAATAGGCTCTGAGCCTTTATATACCTGCGCACAGCAGCAGCCACCTTCAGTCTGCTGCTGGACAGCCAGCAGCAGCAGCAGCAGGAGAGGTAATTAATCAGCAACCCTCCTGCTAAGGGTAGACAGCTGCTCGTTCCACCCCCCCCCCCGCCTTAATTGGTTCTCCTCCCTTCCAACGGTGTTGAGGCGGGTGGGAACAGCCGGGGGATGAGGGTACTGTGCTAAAGGAGGTGGAGTTATGCAGATCTAAAACGCGTGGATTGCAGCAGCAGCAAGCCGAAAAGTGCAGGCATGTGAGGGATCTAGAGGTTGACAGCATGTCTTCTTAACGGGAGTCCAGGTGGCCATCTCCACAAATGGACTTTTCAGAATCCTTGGGTGGCACCGTAGTCGGAAACCAATTCTGGTTATCGCTTCTCGGCCTTTTGGCTAAGATCAAGTGTAGTATCTGTTCTTATCAGTTTAATATCTGATACGTCCCCTATCTGGGGACCATATATTAAATGGATTTTTAGAACAGGGAGATGGAAAAAGAGCTTGCTCTGTCCACTCCACGCATTGACCTGGTATTGCAGTATCTCCAGGACCGGTGCACCCCTTCTTTAATGCAGTTTCTAAAATCAGAAAGAATTGAATTCAATGCTTTTTGTTCATTTTGCTTGTTTGTCGGATTTTGGGATGGACTCTTTGGCTTTGCTTTTCTTCTCCTCATTGGATTTTTCATGTTAAAAGTTGCAGAAGCCAGATGACAAGCTCATTTTGGTTCAACTTCAGCAACTGTGCATTGCATTGCCATGTAATGTAATGTAATGCAATGCTATCTATCTAGCTCTCCCTCTATACTTCCTTTTGGATAAACAGACATATTAGGCAAGCATTTTGGAGCTTTCACCTAAATAACTACAGGTGGTGAGATAAGCTGCACAATATAATTGACCTTTCAGTATATTGTTGCACACACACCATCTATTTAGCAAATGCCCTTGTTATCAACAGCAGCCTTTTAAACTCACCTGAGCTAACAGGTATGTGAGCTGGTTACTCTGCTGCGCTTAAAATTTCTTTTTTGGTTTGCTACAATGCCTTTTCTGAAACGTTGTCTCCCTCTGCTGGAACACTGACTTCTTTCATTTAATGCCTGCAGACTATAAAAGAGAAACCAACCCAAAAAGTTTGGTTGATTAGTCTGTGGCATTCTTTTAAACTGTTGCTTATGGCGGTCTCTGTGAGCTTCTCAGTGACATTCAGCCATCCAGGTATCCCGCCTGCAGTAGACGGAATGTGGCAATGGAACGCTGGCTGCGCGTGTCATAATAGGCTCTGAGCCTTTATATACCTGCGCACAGCAGCAGCCACCTTCAGTCTGCTGCTGGACAGCCAGCAGCAGCAGCAGCAGGAGAGGTAATTAATCAGCAACCCTCCTGCTAAGGGTAGACAGCTGCTCGTTCCACCCCCCCCCCCGCCTTAATTGGTTCTCCTCCCTTCCAACGGTGTTGAGGCGGGTGGGAACAGCCGGGGGTTGAGGGTACTGTGCTAAAAGAGGTGGAGTTATGCAGATCTAAAACGCGTGGATTGCAGCAGCAGCAAGCCGAAAAGTGCAGGCATGTGAGGGATCTAGAGGTTGACAGCATGTCTTCTTAACGGGAGTCCAGGTGGCCATCTCCACAAATGGACTTTTCAGAATCCTTGGGTGGCACCGTAGTCGGAAACCAATTCTGGTTATCGCTTCTCGGCCTTTTGGCTAAGATCAAGTGTAGTATCTGTTCTTATCAGTTTAATATCTGATACGTCCCCTATCTGGGGACCATATATTAAATGGATTTTTAGAACAGGGAGATGGAAAAAGAGCTTGCTCTGTCCACTCCACGCTTTGACCTGGTATTGCAGTATCTCCAGGACCGGTGCACCCCTTCTTTAATGCAGTTTCTAAAATCAGAAAGAATTGAATTCAATGCTTTTTGTTCATTTTGCTTGTTTGTCGGATTTTGGGATGGACTCTTTGGCTTTGCTTTTCTTCTCCTCATTGGATTTTTCATGTTAAAAGTTGCAGAAGCCAGATGACAAGCTCATTTTGGTTCAACTTCAGCAACTGTGCATTGCATTGCCATGTAATGTAATGTAATGCAATGCTATCTATCTAGCTCTCCCTCTATACTTCCTTTTGGATAAACAGACATATTAGGCAAGCATTTTGGAGCTTTCACCTAAATAACTACAGGTGGTGAGATAAGCTGCACAATATAATTGACCTTTCAGTATATTGTTGCACACACACCATCTATTTAGCAAATGCCCTTGTTATCAACAGCAGCCTTTTAAACTCACCTGAGCTAACAGGTATGTGAGCTGGTTACTCTGCTGCGCTTAAAATTTCTTTTTTGGTTTGCTACAATGCCTTTTCTGAAACGTTGTCTCCCTCTGCTGGAACACTGACTTCTTTCATTTAATGCCTGCAGACTATAAAAGAGAAACCAACCCAAAAAGTTTGGTTGATTAGTCTGTGGCATTCTTTTAAACTGTTGCTTATGGCGGTCTCTGTGAGCTTCTCAGTGACATTCAGCCATCCAGGTATCCCGCCTGCAGTAGACGGAATGTGGCAATGGAACGCTGGCTGCGTGTGTCATAATAGGCTCTGAGCCTTTATATACCTGCGCACAGCAGCAGCCACCTTCAGTCTGCTGCTGGACAGCCAGCAGCAGCAGCAGCAGGAGAGGTAATTAATCAGCAACCCTCCTGCTAAGGGTAGACAGCTGCTCGTTCCACCCCCCCCCCGCCTTAATTGGTTCTCCTCCCTTCCAACGGTGTTGAGGCGGGTGGGAACAGCTGGGGGTTGAGGGTACTGTGCTAAAAGAGGTGGAGTTATGCAGATCTAAAACGCGTGGATTGCAGCAGCAGCAAGCCGAAAAGTGCAGGCATGTGAGGGATCTAGAGGTTGACAGCATGTCTTCTTAACGGGAGTCCAGGTGGCCATCTCCACAAATGGACTTTTCAGAATCCTTGGGTGGCACCGTAGTCGGAAACCAATTCTGGTTATCGCTTCTCGGCCTTTTGGCTAAGATCAAGTGTAGTATCTGTTCTTATCAGTTTAATATCTGATACGTCCCCTATCTGGGGACCATATATTAAATGGATTTTTAGAACAGGGAGATGGAAAAAGAGCTTGCTCTGTCCACTCCACGCATTGACCTGGTATTGCAGTATCTCCAGGACCGGTGCACCCCTTCTTTAATGCAGTTTCTAAAATCAGAAAGAATTGAATTCAATGCTTTTTGTTCATTTTGCTTGTTTGTCGGATTTTGGGATGGACTCTTTGGCTTTGCTTTTCTTCTCCTCATTGGATTTTTCATGTTAAAAGTTGCAGAAGCCAGATGACAAGCTCATTTTGGTTCAACTTCAGCAACTGTGCATTGCATTGCCATGTAATGTAATGTAATGCAATGCTATCTATCTAGCTCTCCCTCTATACTTCCTTTTGGATAAACAGACATATTAGGCAAGCATTTTGGAGCTTTCACCTAAATAACTACAGGTGGTGAGATAAGCTGCACAATATAATTGACCTTTCAGTATATTGTTGCACACACACCATCTATTTAGCAAATGCCCTTGTTATCAACAGCAGCCTTTTAAACTCACCTGAGCTAACAGGTATGTGAGCTGGTTACTCTGCTGCGCTTAAAATTTCTTTTTTGGTTTGCTACAATGCCTTTTCTGAAACGTTGTCTCCCTCTGCTGGAACACTGACTTCTTTCATTTAATGCCTGCAGACTATAAAAGAGAAACCAACCCAAAAAGTTTGGTTGATTAGTCTGTGGCATTCTTTTAAACTGTTGCTTATGGCGGTCTCTGTGAGCTTCTCAGTGACATTCAGCCATCCAGGTATCCCGCCTGCAGTAGACGGAATGTGGCAATGGAACGCTGGCTGCGCGTGTCATAATAGGCTCTGAGCCTTTATATACCTGCGCACAGCAGCAGCCACCTTCAGTCTGCTGCTGGACAGCCAGCAGCAGCAGCAGCAGGAGAGGTAATTAATCAGCAACCCTCCTGCTAAGGGTAGACAGCTGCTCGTTCCACCCCCCCCCCGCCTTAATTGGTTCTCCTCCCTTCCAACGGTGTTGAGGCGGGTGGGAACAGCCGGGGGTTGAGGGTACTGTGCTAAAAGAGGTGGAGTTATGCAGATCTAAAACGCGTGGATTGCAGCAGCAGCAAGCCGAAAAGTGCAGGCATGTGAGGGATCTAGAGGTTGACAGCATGTCTTCTTAACGGGAGTCCAGGTGGCCATCTCCACAAATGGACTTTTCAGAATCCTTGGGTGGCACCGTAGTCGGAAACCAATTCTGGTTATCGCTTCTCGGCCTTTTGGCTAAGATCAAGTGTAGTATCTGTTCTTATCAGTTTAATATCTGATACGTCCCCTATCTGGGGACCATATATTAAATGGATTTTTAGAACAGGGAGATGGAAAAAGAGCTTGCTCTGTCCACTCCACGCATTGACCTGGTATTGCAGTATCTCCAGGACCGGTGCACCCCTTCTTTAATGCAGTTTCTAAAATCAGAAAGAATTGAATTCAATGCTTTTTGTTCATTTTGCTTGTTTGTCGGATTTTGGGATGGACTCTTTGGCTTTGCTTTTCTTCTCCTCATTGGATTTTTCATGTTAAAAGTTGCAGAAGCCAGATGACAAGCTCATTTTGGTTCAACTTCAGCAACTGTGCATTGCATTGCCATGTAATGTAATGTAATGCAATGCTATCTATCTAGCTCTCCCTCTATACTTCCTTTTGGATAAACAGACATATTAGGCAAGCATTTTGGAGCTTTCACCTAAATAACTACAGGTGGTGAGATAAGCTGCACAATATAATTGACCTTTCAGTATATTGTTGCACACACACCATCTATTTAGCAAATGCCCTTGTTATCAACAGCAGCCTTTTAAACTCACCTGAGCTAACAGGTATGTGAGCTGGTTACTCTGCTGCGCTTAAAATTTCTTTTTTGGTTTGCTACAATGCCTTTTCTGAAACGTTGTCTCCCTCTGCTGGAACACTGACTTCTTTCATTTAATGCCTGCAGACTATAAAAGAGAAACCAACCCAAAAAGTTTGGTTGATTAGTCTGTGGCATTCTTTTAAACTGTTGCTTATGGCGGTCTCTGTGAGCTTCTCAGTGACATTCAGCCATCCAGGTATCCCGCCTGCAGTAGACGGAATGTGGCAATGGAACGCTGGCTGCGCGTGTCATAATAGGCTCTGAGCCTTTATATACCTGCGCACAGCAGCAGCCACCTTCAGTCTGCTGCTGGACAGCCAGCAGCAGCAGCAGCAGGAGAGGTAATTAATCAGCAACCCTCCTGCTAAGGGTAGACAGCTGCTCGTTCCACCCCCCCCCCCGCCTTAATTGGTTCTCCTCCCTTCCAACGGTGTTGAGGCGGGTGGGAACAGCCGGGGGTTGAGGGTACTGTGCTAAAAGAGGTGGAGTTATGCAGATCTAAAACGCGTGGATTGCAGCAGCAGCAAGCCGAAAAGTGCAGGCATGTGAGGGATCTAGAGGTTGACAGCATGTCTTC
Organism: Phyllobates terribilis; assembly: GCF_046119375.1. Lineage (NCBI taxonomy): Eukaryota > Metazoa > Chordata > Amphibia > Anura > Dendrobatidae > Phyllobates > Phyllobates terribilis. Next base: position 5,874,291 of record NW_027362800.1, on the reverse strand, counting down.
TTAACGGGAGTCCAGGTGGCCATCTCCACAAATGGACTTTTCAGAATCCTTGGGTGGCACCGTAGTCGGAAACCAATTCTGGTTATCGCTTCTCGGACTTTTGGCTAAGATCAAGTGTAGTATCTGTTCTTATCAGTTTAATATCTGATACGTCCCCTATCTGGGGACCATATATTAAATGGATTTTTAGAACAGGGAGATGGAAAAAGAGCTTGCTCTGTCCACTCCACGCATTGACCTGGTATTGCAGTATCTCCAGGACCGGTGCACCCCTTCTTTAATGCAGTTTCTAAAACCAGAAAGAATTGAATTCAATGCTTTTTGTTCATTTTGCTTGTTTGTCGGATTTTGGGATGGACTCTTTGGCTTTGCTTTTCTTCTCCTCATTGGATTTTTCATGTTAAAAGTTGCAGAAGCCAGATGACAAGCTCATTTTGGTTCAACTTCAGCAACTGTGCATTGCATTGCCATGTAATGTAATGCAATGCTATCTATCTAGCTCTCCCTCTATACTTCCTTTTGGATAAACAGACATATTAGGCAAGCATTTTGGAGCTTTCACCTAAATAACTACAGGTGGTGAGATAAGCTGCACAATATAATTGACCTTTCAGTATATTGTTGCACACACACCATCTATTTAGCAAATGCCCTTGTTATCAACAGCAGCCTTTTAAACTCACCTGAGCTAACAGGTATGTGAGCTGGTTACTCTGCTGCGCTTAAAATTTCTTTTTTGGTTTGCTACAATGCCTTTTCTGAAACGTTGTCTCCCTCTGCTGGAACACTGACTTCTTTCATTTAATGCCTGCAGACTATAAAAGAGAAACCAACCCAAAAAGTTTGGTTGATTAGTCTGTGGCATTCTTTTAAACTGTTGCTTATGGCGGTCTCTGTGAGCTTCTCAGTGACATTCAGCCATCCAGGTATCCCGCCTGCAGTAGACGGAATGTGGCAATGGAACGCTGGCTGCGCGTGTCATAATAGGCTCTGAGCCTTTATATACCTGCGCACAGCAGCAGCCACCTTCAGTCTGCTGCTGGACAGCCAGCAGCAGCAGCAGCAGGAGAGGTAATTAATCAGCAACCCTCCTGCTAAGGGTAGACAGCTGCTCGTTCTACACCCCCCCCCCCGCCTTAATTGGTTCATCTCCCTTCCAACGGTGTTGAGGCGGGTGGGAACAGCCGGGGGTAGAGGGTACTGTGCTAAAAGAGGTGGAGTTATGCAGATCTAAAACGCGTGGATTGCAGCAGCAGCAAGCCGAAAAGTGCAGGCATGTGAGGGATCTAGAGGTTGACAGCATGTCTTCTTAACGGGAGTCCAGGTGGCCATCTCCACAAATGGACTTTTCAGAATCCTTGGGTGGCACCGTAGTCGGAAACCAATTCTGGTTATCGCTTCTCGGCCTTTTGGCTAAGATCAAGTGTAGTATCTGTTCTTATCAGTTTAATATCTGATACGTCCCCTATCTGGGGACCATATATTAAATGGATTTTTAGAACAGGGAGATGGAAAAAGAGCTTGCTCTGTCCACTCCACGCATTGACCTGATATTGCAGTATCTCCAGGACCGGTGCACCCCTTCTTTAATGCAGTTTCTAAAATCAGAAAGAATTGAATTCAATGCTTTTTGTTCATTTTGTTTTTTTGTCGGATTTTGGGATGGACTCTTTGGCTTTGCTTTTCTTCTCCTCATTGGATTTTTCATGTTAAAAGTTGCAGAAGCCAGATGACAAGCTCATTTTGGTTCAACTTCAGCAACTGTGCATTGCATTGCCATGTAATGTAATGTAATGCAATGCTATCTATCTAGCTCTCCCTCTATACTTCCTTTTGGATAAACAGACATATTAGGCAAGCATTTTGGAGCTTTCACCTAAATAACTACAGGTGGTGAGATAAGCTGCACAATATAATTGACCTTTCAGTATATTGTTGCACACACACCATCTATTTAGCAAATGCCCTTGTTATCAACAGCAGCCTTTTAAACTCACCTGAGCTAACAGGTATGTGAGCTGGTTACTCTGCTGCGCTTAAAATTTCTTTTTTGGTTTGCTACAATGCCTTTTCTGAAACGTTGTCTCCCTCTGCTGGAACACTGACTTCTTTCATTTAATGCCTGCAGACTATAAAAGAGAAACCAACCCAAAAAGTTTGGTTGATTAGTCTGTGGCATTCTTTTAAACTGTTGCTTATGGCGGTCTCTGTGAGCTTCTCAGTGACATTCAGCCATCCAGGTATCCCGCCTGCAGTAGACGGAATGTGGCAATGGAACGCTGGCTGCGCGTGTCATAATAGGCTCTGAGCCTTTATATACCTGCGCACAGCAGCAGCCACTTTCAGTCTGCTGCTGGACAGCCAGCAGCAGCAGCAGCAGGAGAGGTAATTAATCAGCAACCCTCCTGCTAAGGGTAGACAGCTGCTCGTTCCACCCCCCCCCCCCCCCGCCTTAATTGGTTCTCCTCCCTTCCAACGGTGTTGAGGCGGGTGGGAACAGCCGGGGGTTGAGGGTACTGTGCTAAAAGAGGTGGAGTTATGCAGATCTAAAACGCGTGGATTGCAGCAGCAGCAAGCCGAAAAGTGCAGGCATGTGAGGGATCTAGAGGTTGACAGCATGTCTTCTTAACGGGAGTCCAGGTGGCCATCTCCACAAATGGACTTTTCAGAATCCTTGGGTGGCACCGTAGTCGGAAACCAATTCTGGTTATCGCTTCTCGGCCTTTTGGCTAAGATCAAGTGTAGTATTTGTTCTTATCAGTTTAATATCTGATACGTCCCCTATCTGGGGGGACCATATATTAAATGGATTTTTAGAACAGGGAGATGGAAAAAGAGCTTGCTCTGTCCACTCCACGCATTGACCTGGTATTGCAGTATCTCCAGGACCGGTGCACCCCTTCTTTAATGCAGTTTCTAAAATCAGAAAGAATTGAATTCAATGCTTTTTGTTCATTTTGCTTGTTTGTCGGATTTTGGGATGGACTCTTTGGCTTTGCTTTTCTTCTCCTCATTGGATTTTTCATGTTAAAAGTTGCAGAAGCCAGATGACAAGCTCATTTTGGTTCAACTTCAGCAACTGTGCATTGCATTGCCATGTAATGTAATGTAATGCAATGCTATCTATCTAGCTCTCCCTCTATACTTCCTTTTGGATAAACAGACATATTAGGCAAGCATTTTGGAGCTTTCACCTAAATAACTACAGGTGGTGAGATAAGCTGCACAATATAATTGACCTTTCAGTATATTGTTGCACACACACCATCTATTTAGCAAATGCCCTTGTTATCAACAGCAGCCTTTTAAACTCACCTGAGCTAACAGGTATGTGAGCTGGTTACTCTGCTGCGCTTAAAATTTCTTTTTTGGTTTGCTACAATGCCTTTTCTGAAACGTTGTCTCCCTCTGCTGGAACACTGACTTCTTTCATTTAATGCCTGCAGACTATAAAAGAGAAACCAACCCAAAAAGTTTGGTTGATTAGTCTGTGGCATTCTTTTAAACTGTTGCTTATGGCGGTCTCTGTGAGCTTCTCAGTGACATTCAGCCATCCAGGTATCCCGCCTGCAGTAGACGGAATGTGGCAATGGAACGCTGGCTGCGCGTGTCATAATAGGCTCTGAGCCTTTATATACCTGCGCACAGCAGCAGCCACCTTCAGTCTGCTGCTGGACAGCCAGCAGCAGCAGCAGCAGGAGAGGTAATTAATCAGCAACCCTCCTGCTAAGGGTAGACAGCTGCTCGTTCCACCCCCCCCCCCCCCCGCCTTAATTGGTTCTCCTCCCTTCCAACGGTGTTGAGGCGGGTGGGAACAGCCGGGGGTTGAGGGTACTGTGCTAAAAGAGGTGGAGTTATGCAGATCTAAAACGCGTGGATTGCAGCAGCAGCAAGCCGAAAAGTGCAGGCATGTGAGGGATCTAGAGGTTGACAGCATGTCTTCTTAACGGGAGTCCAGGTGGCCATCTCCACAAATGGACTTTTCAGAATCCTTGGGTGGCACCGTAGTCGGAAACCAATTCTGGTTATCGCTTCTCGGCCTTTTGGCTAAGATCAAGTGTAGTATCTGTTCTTATCAGTTTAATATCTGATACGTCCCCTATCTGGGGACCATATATTAAATGGATTTTTAGAACAGGGAGATGGAAAAAGAGCTTGCTCTGTCCACTCCACGCATTGACCTGGTATTGCAGTATCTCCAGGACCGGTGCACCCCTTCTTTAATGCAGTTTCTAAAATCAGAAAGAATTGAATTCAATGCTTTTTGTTCATTTTGCTTGTTTGTCGGATTTTGGGATGGACTCTTTGGCTTTGCTTTTCTTCTCCTCATTGGATTTTTCATGTTAAAAGTTGCAGAAGCCAGATGACAAGCTCATTTTGGTTCAACTTCAGCAACTGTGCATTGCATTGCCATGTAATGTAATGTAATGCAATGCTATCTATCTAGCTCTCCCTCTATACTTCCTTTTGGATAAACAGACATATTAGGCAAGCATTTTGGAGCTTTCACCTAAATAACTACAGGTGGTGAGATAAGCTGCACAATATAATTGACCTTTCAGTATATTGTTGCACACACACCATCTATTTAGCAAATGCCCTTGTTATCAACAGCAGCCTTTTAAACTCACCTTAGCTAACAGGTATGTGAGCTGGTTACTCTGCTGCGCTTAAAATTTCTTTTTTGGTTTGCTACAATGCCTTTTCTGAAACGTTGTCTCCCTCTGCTGGAACACTGACTTCTTTCATTTAATGCCTGCAGACTATAAAAGAGAAACCAACCCAAAAAGTTTGGTTGATTAGTCTGTGGCATTCTTTTAAACTGTTGCTTATGGCGGTCTCTGTGAGCTTCTCAGTGACATTCAGCCATCCAGGTATCCCGCCTGCAGTAGACGGAATGTGGCAATGGAACGCTGGCTGCGCGTGTCATAATAGGCTCTGAGCCTTTATATACCTGCGCACAGCAGCAGCCACCTTCAGTCTGCTGCTGGACAGCCAGCAGCAGCAGCAGCAGGAGAGGTAATTAATCAGCAACCCTCCTGCTAAGGGTAGACAGATGCTCGTTCCACCCCCCCCCCCCCCCCCGCCTTAATTGGTTCTCCTCCCTTCCAACGGTGTTGAGGCGGGTGGGAACAGCCGGGGGTTGAGGGTACTGTGCTAAAAGAGGTGGAGTTATGCAGATCTAAAACGCGTGGATTGCAGCAGCAGCAAGCCGAAAAGTGCAGGCATGTGAGGGATCTAGAGGTTGACAGCATGTCTTCTTAACGGGAGTCCAGGTGGCCATCTCCACAAATGGACTTTTCAGAATCCTTGGGTGGCACCGTAGTCGGAAACCAATTCTGGTTATCGCTTCTCGGCCTTTTGGCTAAGATCAAGTGTAGTATCTGTTCTTATCAGTTTAATATCTGATACGTCCCCTATCTGGGGACCATATATTAAATGGATTTTTAGAACAGGGAGATGAAAAAAGAGCTTGCTCTGTCCACTCCACGCATTGACCTGGTATTGCAGTATCTCCAGGACCGGTGCACCCCTTCTTTAATGCAGTTTCTAAAATCAGAAAGAATTGAATTCAATGCTTTTTGTTCATTTTGCTTGTTTGTCGGATTTTGGGATGGACTCTTTGGCTTTGCTTTTCTTCTCCTCATTGGATTTTTCATGTTAAAAGTTGCAGAAGCCAGATGACAAGCTCATTTTGGTTCAACTTCAGCAACTGTGCATTGCATTGCCATGTAATGTAATGTAATGCAATGCTATCTATCTAGCTCTCCCTCTATACTTCCTTTTGGATAAACAGACATATTAGGCAAGCATTTTGGAGCTTTCACCTAAATAACTACAGGTGGTGAGATAAGCTGCACAATATAATTGACCTTTCAGTATATTGTTGCACACACACCATCTATTTAGCAAATGCCCTTGTTATCAACAGCAGCCTTTTAAACTCACCTGAGCTAACAGGTATGTGAGCTGGTTACTCTGCTGCGCTTAAAATTTCTTTTTTGGTTTGCTACAATGCCTTTTCTGAAACGTTGTCTCCCTCTGCTGGAACACTGACTTCTTTCATTTAATGCCTGCAGACTATAAAAGAGAAACCAACCCAAAAAGTTTGGTTGATTAGTCTGTGGCATTCTTTTAAACTGTTGCTTATGGCGGTCTCTGTGAGCTTCTCAGTGACATTCAGCCATCCAGGTATCCCGCCTGCAGTAGACGGAATGTGGCAATGGAACGCTGGCTGCGCGTGTCATAATAGGCTCTGAGCCTTTATATACCTGCGCACAGCAGCAGCCACCTTCAGTCTGCTGCTGGACAGCCAGCAGCAGCAGCAGCAGGAGAGGTAATTAATCAGCAACCCTCCTGCTAAGGGTAGACAGCTGCTCGTTCCACCCCCCCCCCGCCTTAATTGGTTCTCCTCCCTTCCAACGGTGTTGAGGCGGGTGGGAACAGCCGGGGGTTGAGGGTACTGTGCTAAAAGAGGTGGAGTTATGCAGATCTAAAACGCGTGGATTGCAGCAGCAGCAAGCCGAAAAGTGCAGGCATGTGAGGGATCTAGAGGTTGACAGCATGTCTTCTTAACGGGAGTCCAGGTGGCCATCTCCACAAATGGACTTTTCAGAATCCTTGGGTGGCACCGTAGTCGGAAACCAATTCTGGTTATCGCTTCTCGGCCTTTTGGCTAAGATCAAGTGTAGTATCTGTTCTTATCAGTTTAATATCTGATACGTCCCCTATCTTGGGACCATATATTAAATGGATTTTTAGAACAGGGAGATGGAAAAAGAGCTTGCTCTGTCCACTCCACGCATTGACCTGGTATTGCAGTATCTCCAGGACCGGTGCACCCCTTCTTTAATGCAGTTTCTAAAATCAGAAAGAATTGAATTCAATGCTTTTTGTTCATTTTGCTTGTTTGTCGGATTTTGGGATGGACTCTTTGGCTTTGCTTTTCTTCTCCTCATTGGATTTTTCATGTTAAAAGTTGCAGAAGCCAGATGACAAGCTCATTTTGGTTCAACTTCAGCAACTGTGCATTGCATTGCCATGTAATGTAATGTATTGCAATGCTATCTATCTAGCTCTCCCTCTATACTTCCTTTTGGATAAACAGACATATTAGGCAAGCATTTTGGAGCTTTCACCTAAATAACTACAGGTGGTGAGATAAGCTGCACAATATAATTGACCTTTCAGTATATTGTTGCACATACACCATCTATTTAGCAAATGCCCTTGTTATCAACAGCAGCCTTTTAAACTCACCTGAGCTAACAGGTATGTGAGCTGGTTACTCTGCTGCGCTTAAAATTTCTTTTTTGGTTTGCGACAATGCCTTTTCTGAAACGTTGTCTCCCTCTGCTGGAACACTGACTTCTTCAATTTAATGCCTGCAGACTATAAAAGAGAAACCAACCCAAAAAGTTTGGTTGATTAGTCTGTGGCATTCTTTTAAACTGTTGCTTATGGCGGTCTCTGTGAGCTTCTCAGTGACATTCAGCCATCCAGGTATCCCGCCTGCAGTAGACGGAATGTGGCAATGGAACGCTGGCTGCGCGTGTCATAATAGGCTCTGAGCCTTTATATACCTGCGCACAGCAGCAGCCACCTTCAGTCTGCTGCTGGACAGCCAGCAGCAGCAGCAGCAGGAGAGGTAATTAATCAGCAACCCTCCTGCTAAGGGTAGACAGCTGCTCGTTCCACCCCCCCCCGCCTTAATTGGTTCTCCTCCCTTCCAACGGTGTTGAGGCGGGTGGGAACAGCCGGGGGTTGAGGGTACTGTGCTAAAAGAGGTGGAGTTATGCAGATCTAAAACGCGTGGATTGCAGCAGCAGCAAGCCGAAAAGTGCAGGCATGTGAGGGATCTAGAGGTTGACAGCATGTCTTCTTAACGGGAGTCCAGGTGGCCATCTCCACAAATGGACTTTTCAGAATCCTTGGGTGGCACCGTAGTCGGAAACCAATTCTGGTTATCGCTTCTCGGCCTTTTGGCTAAGATCAAGTGTAGTATCTGTTCTTATCAGTTTAATATCTGATACGTCCCCTATCTGGGGACCATATATTAAATGGATTTTTAGAACAGGGAGATGGAAAAAGAGCTTGCTCTGTCCACTCCACGCATTGACCTGGTATTGCAGTATCTCCAGGACCGGTGCACCCCTTCTTTAATGCAGTTTCTAAAATCAGAAAGAATTGAATTCAATGCTTTTTGTTCATTTTGCTTGTTTGTCGGATTTTGGGATGGACTCTTTGGCTTTGCTTTTCTTCTCCTCATTGGATTTTTCATGTTAAAAGTTGCAGAAGCCAGATGACAAGCTCATTTTGGTTCAACTTCAGCAACTGTGCATTGCATTGCCATGTAATGTAATGTAATGCAATGCTATCTATCTAGCTCTCCCTCTATACTTCCTTTTGGATAAACAGACATATTAGGCAAGCATTTTGGAGCTTTCACCTAAATAACTACAGGTGGTGAGATAAGCTGCACAATATAATTGACCTTTCAGTATATTGTTGCACACACACCATCTATTTAGCAAATGCCCTTGTTATCAACAGCAGCATTTTAAACTCACCTGAGCTAACAGGTATGTGAGCTGGTTACTCTGCTGCGCTTAAAATTTCTTTTTTGGTTTGCTACAATGCCTTTTCTGAAACGTTGTCTCCCTCTGCTGGAACACTGACTTCTTTCATTTAATGCCTGCAGACTATAAAAGAGAAACCAACCCAAAAAGTTTGGTTGATTAGTCTGTGGCATTCTTTTAAACTGTTGCTTATGGCGGTCTCTGTGAGCTTCTCAGTGACATTCAGCCATCCAGGTATCCCGCCTGCAGTAGACGGAATGTGGCAATGGAACGCTGGCTGCGCGTGTCATAATAGGCTCTGAGCCTTTATATACCTGCGCACAGCAGCAGCCACCTTCAGTCTGCTGCTGGATAGCCAGCAGCAGCAGCAGCAGGAGAGGTAATTAATCAGCAACCCTCCTGCTAAGGGTAGACAGCTGCTCGTTCCACCCCCCCCCCCGCCTTAATTGGTTCTCCTCCCTTCCGACGGTGTTGAGGCGGGTGGGAACAGCCGGGGGTTGAGGGTACTGTGCTAAAAGAGGTGGAGTTATGCAGATCTAAAACGCGTGGATTGCAGCAGCAGCAAGCCGAAAAGTGCAGGCATGTGAGGGATCTAGAGGTTGACAGCATGTCTTCTTAACGGGAGTCCAGGTGGCCATCTCCACAAATGGACTTTTCAGAATCCTTGGGTGGCACCGTAGTCAGAAACCAATTCTGGTTATCGCTTCTCGGCCTTTTGGCTAAGATCAAGTGTAGTATCTGTTCTTATCAGTTTAATATCTGATACGTCCCCTATCTGGGGACCATATATTAAATGGATTTTTAGAACAGGGAGATGGAAAAAGAGCTTGCTCTGTCCACTCCACGCATTGACCTGGTATTGCAGTATCTCCAGGACCGGTGCACCCCTTCTTTAATGCAGTTTCTAAAATCAGAAAGAATTGAATTCAATGATTTTTGTTCATTTTGCTTGTTTGTCGGATTTTGGGATGGACTCTTTGGCTTTGCTTTTCTTCTCCTCATTGGATTTTTCATGTTAAAAGTTGCAGAAGCCAGATGACAAGCTCATTTTGGTTCAACTTCAGCAACTGTGCATTGCATTGCCATGTAATGTAATGTAATGCAATGCTATCTATCTAGCTCTCCCTCTATACTTCCTTTTGGATAAACAGACATATTAGGCAAGCATTTTGGAGCTTTCACCTAAATAACTACAGGTGGTGAGATAAGCTGCACAATATAATTGACCTTTCAGTATATTGTTGCACACACACCATCTATTTAGCAAATGCCCTTGTTATCAACAGCAGCCTTTTAAACTCACCTGAGCTAACAGGTATGTGAGCTGGTTACTCTGCTGCGCTTAAAATTTCTTTTTTGGTTTGCTACAATGCCTTTTCTGAAACGTTGTCTCCCTCTGCTGGAACACTGACTTCTTTCATTTAATGCCTGCAGACTATAAAAGAGAAACCAACCCAAAAAGTTTGGTTGATTAGTCTGTGGCATTCTTTTAAACTGTTGCTTATGGCGGTCTCTGTGAGCTTCTCAGTGACATTCAGCCATCCAGGTATCCCGCCTGCAGTAGACGGAATGTGGCAATGGAACGCTGGCTGCGCGTGTCATAATAGGCTCTGAGCCTTTATATACCTGCGCACAGCAGCAGCCACCTTCAGTCTGCTGCTGGACAGCCAGCAGCAGCAGCAGCAGGAGAGGTAATTAATCAGCAACCCTCCTGCTAAGGGTAGACAGCTGCTCGTTCCACCCCCCCCCGCCTTAATTGGTTCTCCTCCCTTCCAACGGTGTTGAGGCGGGTGGGAACAGCCGGGGGTTGAGGGTACTGTGCTAAAAGAGGTGGAGTTATGCAGATCTAAAACGCGTGGATTGCAGCAGCAGCAAGCCGAAAAGTGCAGGCATGTGAGGGATCTAGAGGTTGACAGCATGTCTTCTTAACGGGAGTCCAGGTGGCCATCTCCACAAATGGACTTTTCAGAATCCTTGGGTGGCACCGTAGTCGGAAACCAATTCTGGTTATCGCTTCTCGGCCTTTTGGCTAAGATCAAGTGTAGTATCTGTTCTTATCAGTTTAATATCTGATACGTCCCCTATCTGGGGACCATATATTAAATGGATTTTTAGAACAGGGAGATGGAAAAAGAGCTTGCTCTGTCCACTCCACGCATTGACCTGGTATTGCAGTATCTCCAGGACCGGTGCACCCCTTCTTTAATGCAGTTTCTAAAATCAGAAAGAATTGAATTCAATGCTTTTTGTTCATTTTGCTTGTTTGTCGGATTTTGGGATGGACTCTTTGGCTTTGCTTTTCTTCTCCTCATTGGATTTTTCATGTTAAAAGTTGCAGAAGCCAGATGACAAGCTCATTTTGGTTCAACTTCAGCAACTGTGCATTGCATTGCCATGTAATGTAATGTAATGCAATGCTATCTATCTAGCTCTCCCTCTATACTTCCTTTTGGATAAACAGACATATTAGGCAAGCATTTTGGAGCTTTCACCTAAATAACTACAGGTGGTGAGATAAGCTGCACAATATAATTGACCTTTCAGTATATTGTTGCACACACACCATCTATTTAGCAAATGCCCTTGTTATCAACAGCAGCATTTTAAACTCACCTGAGCTAACAGGTATGTGAGCTGGTTACTCTGCTGCGCTTAAAATTTCTTTTTTGGTTTGCTACAATGCCTTTTCTGAAACGTTGTCTCCCTCTGCTGGAACACTGACTTCTTTCATTTAATGCCTGCAGACTATAAAAGAGAAACCAACCCAAAAAGTTTGGTTGATTAGTCTGTGGCATTCTTTTAAACTGTTGCTTATGGCGGTCTCTGTGAGCTTCTCAGTGACATTCAGCCATCCAGGTATCCCGCCTGCAGTAGACGGAATGTGGCAATGGAACGCTGGCTGCGCGTGTCATAATAGGCTCTGAGCCTTTATATACCTGCGCACAGCAGCAGCCACCTTCAGTCTGCTGCTGGATAGCCAGCAGCAGCAGCAGCAGGAGAGGTAATTAATCAGCAACCCTCCTGCTAAGGGTAGACAGCTGCTCGTTCCACCCCCCCCCCCGCCTTAATTGGTTCTCCTCCCTTCCGACGGTGTTGAGGCGGGTGGGAACAGCCGGGGGTTGAGGGTACTGTGCTAAAAGAGGTGGAGTTATGCAGATCTAAAACGCGTGGATTGCAGCAGCAGCAAGCCGAAAAGTGCAGGCATGTGAGGGATCTAGAGGTTGACAGCATGTCTTCTTAACGGGAGTCCAGGTGGCCATCTCCACAAATGGACTTTTCAGAATCCTTGGGTGGCACCGTAGTCAGAAACCAATTCTGGTTATCGCTTCTCGGCCTTTTGGCTAAGATCAAGTGTAGTATCTGTTCTTATCAGTTTAATATCTGATACGTCCCCTATCTGGGGACCATATATTAAATGGATTTTTAGAACAGGGAGATGGAAAAAGAGCTTGCTCTGTCCACTCCACGCATTGACCTGGTATTGCAGTATCTCCAGGACCGGTGCACCCCTTCTTTAATGCAGTTTCTAAAATCAGAAAGAATTGAATTCAATGATTTTTGTTCATTTTGCTTGTTTGTCGGATTTTGGGATGGACTCTTTGGCTTTGCTTTTCTTCTCCTCATTGGATTTTTCATGTTAAAAGTTGCAGAAGCCAGATGACAAGCTCATTTTGGTTCAACTTCAGCAACTGTGCATTGCATTGCCATGTAATGTAATGTAATGCAATGCTATCTATCTAGCTCTCCCTCTATACTTCCTTTTGGATAAACAGACATATTAGGCAAGCATTTTGGAGCTTTCACCTAAATAACTACAGGTGGTGAGATAAGCTGCACAATATAATTGACCTTTCAGTATATTGTTGCACACACACCATCTATTTAGCAAATGCCCTTGTTATCAACAGCAGCCTTTTAAACTCACCTGAGCTAACAGGTATGTGAGCTGGTTACTCTGCTGCGCTTAAAATTTCTTTTTTGGTTTGCTACAATGCCTTTTCTGAAACGTTGTCTCCCTCTGCTGGAACACTGACTTCTTTCATTTAATGCCTGCAGACTATAAAAGAGAAACCAACCCAAAAAGTTTGGTTGATTAGTCTGTGGCATTCTTTTAAACTGTTGCTTATGGCGGTCTCTGTGAGCTTCTCAGTGACATTCAGCCATCCAGGTATCCCGCCTGCAGTAGACGGAATGTGGCAATGGAACGCTGGCTGCGCGTGTCATAATAGGCTCTGAGCCTTTATATACCTGCGCACAGCAGCAGCCACCTTCAGTCTGCTGCTGGACAGCCAGCAGCAGCAGCAGCAGGAGAGGTAATTAATCAGCAACCCTCCTGCTAAGGGTAGACAGCTGCTCGTTCCACCCCCCCCCCGCCTTAATTGGTTCTCCTCCCTTCCAACGGTGTTGAGGCGGGTGGGAACAGCCGGGGGTTGAGGGTACTGTGCTAAAAGAGGTGGAGTTATGCAGATCTAAAACGCGTGGATTGCAGCAGCAGCAAGCCGAAAAGTGCAGGCATGTGAGGGATCTAGAGGTTGACAGCATGTCTTCTTAACGGGAGTCCAGGTGGCCATCTCCACAAATGGACTTTTCAGAATCCTTGGGTGGCACCGTAGTCGGAAACCAATTCTGGTTATCGCTTCTCGGCCTTTTGGCTAAGATCAAGTGTAGTATCTGTTCTTATCAGTTTAATATCTGATACGTCCCCTATCTGGGGACCATATATTAAATGGATTTTTAGAACAGGGAGATGGAAAAAGAGCTTGCTCTGTCCACTCCACGCATTGACCTGGTATTGCAGTATCTCCAGGACCGGTGCACCCCTTCTTTAATGCAGTTTCTAAAATCAGAAAGAATTGAATTCAATGCTTTTTGTTCATTTTGCTTGTTTGTCGGATTTTGGGATGGACTCTTTGGCTTTGCTTTTCTTCTCCTCATTGGATTTTTCATGTTAAAAGTTGCAGAAGCCAGATGACAAGCTCATTTTGGTTCAACTTCAGCAACTGTGCATTGCATTGCCATGTAATGTAATGTAATGCAATGCTATCTATCTAGCTCTCCCTCTATACTTCCTTTTGGATAAACAGACATATTAGGCAAGCATTTTGGAGCTTTCACCTAAATAACTACAGGTGGTGAGATAAGCTGCACAATATAATTGACCTTTCAGTATATTGTTGCACACACACCATCTATTTAGCAAATGCCCTTGTTATCAACAGCAGCCTTTTAAACTCACCTGAGCTAACAGGTATGTGAGCTGGTTACTCTGCTGCGCTTAAAATTTCTTTTTTGGTTTGCTACAATGCCTTTTCTGAAACGTTGTCTCCCTCTGCTGGAACACTGACTTCTTTCATTTAATGCCTGCAGACTATAAAAGAGAAACCAACCCAAAAAGTTTGGTTGATTAGTCTGTGGCATTCTTTTAAACTGTTGCTTATGGCGGTCTCTATGAGCTTCTCAGTGACATTCAGCCATCCAGGTATCCCGCCTGCAGTAGACGGAATGTGGCAATGGAACGCTGGCTGCGCGTGTCATAATAGGCTCTGAGCCTTTATATACCTGCGCACAGCAGCAGCCACCTTCAGTCTGCTGCTGGACAGCCAGCAGCAGCAGCAGCAGGAGAGGTAATTAATCAGCAACCCTCCTGCTAAGGGTAGACAGCTGCTCGTTCCACCCCCCCCCCCCGCCTTAATTGGTTCTCCTCCCTTCCAACGGTGTTGAAGCGGGTGGGAACAGCCGGGGGTTGAGGGTACTGTGCTAAAAGAGGTGGAGTTATGCAGATCTAAAACGCGTGGATTGCAGCAGCAGCAAGCCGAAAAGTGCAGGCATGTGAGGGATCTAGAGGTTGACAGCATGTCTTCTTAACGGGAGTCCAGGTGGCCATCTCCACAAATGGACTTTTCAGAATCCTTGGGTGGCACCGTAGTCGGAAACCAATTCTGGTTATCGCTTCTCGGCCTTTTGGCTCAGATCAAGTGTCTGGACATCAGGTTCCTTGAGTGCTAGCCCTCGGCCTTCCAGCATCGCCACTCCGGTGGCTTAAGCTGGATGCTGCTATAGGGGGAGAGTGAGGAGGAAACGGGAAGGCGATTTCCGTGGCTGACTATGGGAGTCAAGCTGAAATTTGCTGGGACCGGGGACCCCCGGGTCAAGAATGGATTTCGCATTGAGATTTCCGAGGAGAAGAAGGGACATTTTTCCATGTCCTACCTGGTGAATGCCATCTTCTATGAAGCATTGAAGATTAAGAAGTCGGACATTCTTTGCCTGCAGGAATTTAGAAGTCATGGAAGGTATGTGCTTGTTCTTTCTACTATGGCTGCTTGCCAAAATCTTTATAGAACCTTGAAAGGCCATACTGAGAACTCCCTCCTAGATGGACTCACTTTTACTGTCCTCTATTCAAAGGGGGATGTTCCTGTTGTTGTGTTTATGCACAATCCCTTTATCCCCCAGGAGGACATTACTGTATTCTTGAGGAGGCATTGTACTTATGTGCATTTTTCCCACAAGATCTCGAATGAAGAAGGCTTGTGGACTGGCAAATACAAGTACTTTGTTCGTTTTGCTACAGACCCCGAGGGGCCAGGGGGCATACATTATCCTCCTATGAGTTTCTCTATTGGGAGAGACACTGGTTTCTTGTACTTTCCTGATGCTCCTTTTTTCTGCAGAAGATGTAACAAGTATGGTCATGTCCAGGAGTCCTGCAGGTATCCGCCAACCTGCAGGAGGTGTAACACGTCTGGTCATATGGCGAAAGACTGCAAGAACCAGGTAAAGTGTGATGCTTGTGGTGAGGAGGGGCATGTTCTTAGGCAGTGTCAAGCTAGAACCACTCCTAAGTCTTTTGCTCAAGTGGTCGCGGAGGGGCCTGCTGTTCCTTCGACTTCTACTAGGGTTCCACAAGGTCCCCTTCCGGATGTCGGGGAGGCAACTGCTCCCCATGAGGAAGAGGATGGCACTCAGATGGACGACATATTTGAAGATGCCCAGCTTCAGCCTCCTGCGTCAGGAGGCTTTGACATGGTGATTCCAGAGGTGATGTCACCTTTCCCTCCCCAGTTTGGTGTCCGTGGTGAGGGGGAAATGGACTTGTCCAATTCTCCTGTCATATCTTGGTGCAATACTGCTTCAGAGGAGATCGGGGGCGGTGGCCAAGGGGACTTGTCTGCTGTCCGTTTCTCTGATGAGGAGGATCCTGATGTGGTCAAGAAGAAGCCAAGGACTGAGTGTTCATCCATTGCTGCCGTGTGTGATAGCCCGGTGGACTCTCGTGCTTACCCATCAGATGTATTTTCTCCTGACATTGTTACATTTGGCATTCAGCCAGATGGTAATAGCTTTGCTTTGCTTGATGAAGGTTGAGTTGATGTTTTCTTTCTTTTTTTTTCAGGTTATGTGTGATCCCCTTTAGTTATGCCGCATCATTCTGGATGGGACATTGTGTCCCTTAATGTTAGGCAAATTAGATCTGTTACCCGAAGAACAACAGTTCTGGATTATCTAAAGGGTTTGAGTGCAGATGTCTATTGTCTACAAGAGTGTGGGATTACTGAATCTCCAGGGGATAAGGACTGGCCTTATGGCCAGTATGTTTGGTCGGGGTCCAGCTTTAACAAAAATGATGGTGTGGGGATTTTAGTTGGTAATAAGAATATTACTATTGATAGTTACACGGTTGTGGAGGTGGGTCGCTGCATTATTGTTTTTTTGAGTTATAGGGGGTGGAAGGTTAGAATGATTAATTTATATTGTCCTACTAAAAAAGAGGAGCGGCTTGCTCTTCTTGAGAAATTGAGTTTTTTTCTCCCTGGAAAAATTCCTACAGTTTTTGTTGGTGACTGTAATTGTGTCACAGAAGGTAATGTGGACATTACAGGAAAAAAGTTATCTCAACTTATTTCTGATTTTTCTTTCTTAGACGCTGCAATACTTGAGTATGGCATTCCACCACCGCCTACATATTATGCTGACCGTGGTAATATTTCATCGAGGATAGATAGGATGTTATTTTCCAAAAATATGGTTTGTTCAAGTTATGTTCAACATAAGGTACCTTTTTCTGATCATGAGTGTTTGCGTGGAGTTTTTAGTGCGAATGGGGACATGGTGTTTGGGGGTGGGGTTTGGAAATTGAATACGAGGTTGTTGGAGGATGAGGAGGTGATGAGTGAGTTGGAGAAAAGGTATGCAAGTTGGAGGTGGCGTAAGCGTGATTTTGGTAGTGCGCTTGAATGGTGGGATTGGGTGAAATTACAGTTAAAAACTTTCTTTAAAAAATGGGGCTACAAAAAAGCTGCCAGATATCGTAATAGATTTAATGACTTAAGTAGACGGATTGATTGGTTGCGTGGGTGTGTTAGGAAAGGAATGGATATGTCTGATCAGCTTGAGGTTGCTAAGAATGAGTTAAAATGTCTTCTGGATGAAAAAGGTAAAGAGATTATTTACCGTACCAAGTTAGAGCATTTGGAAAAGAATGAAAAGTGCACCAGGTACTTTTTTAAAAAAATGAATGGAAGGAAGTTGGATTTGAGTGAAGTGGTAGGTGAAGATGGATCTAGTGTGGTTGGGAAGAATGTGTTGAATGAGGTGAATGGCTTCTATAGTAAGTTGTACGATGAGAAATGGATTGATCCTGGACTTGTGTCGCATGTATTGAGTGGTATGGAGAAGAGACTTGGTTCGGATGAATGTGATGCTTTGTGTGCGGATGTTATTTTGGATGAGGTGAGGAATGTTGTTATGAGTGCTAAAAAGAATAAGACGCCTGGGAAGGATGGGTTGCCTGTGGAGCTGTATGTGAAAGCTTGGGAGTTTTTGGGTAAGGACTTGACTGAGGTTTGTAGGTATATGTGGATGAATGGTGTTTTGTGTGACAGTATGAAAGAGGGTATAGTGGTTCTTGTGTTTAAGAAGGGTGAGAAAAAGCGTTTGGAGAACTGGAGACCCATATCATTGCTTAACGCTGATTATAAGGTCTACAGTAAATTGTTAGCAAATCGTATGCGTGAGGTGATTGGTAGGGTTGTGGAGGATGACCAAGTGTGTGCCGTGCCTGGTCGGAGTATAAGTGATAATTTGTTATTGTTAAGGGATATGCTTGGGGATTGTAAGACTAGAAAGCAGAAGTGTATGGTGTTAGCAATTGATTTCGAAAAGGCTTTTGATAGAGTTTCGCATGTGTTTCTGTTTAAAGTATTGGAGAGGATGGGTTTCCCTAGGGTTTTTCTGAATGGAGTTAAGTCTTTATATGATTATGTGTCAAGTGAGTTTTTAGTGAATGGATGGTTGTCTGACAAAGTGATGATTAGGTCTGGTGTAAGACAGGGGTGCCCTATGTCCCCTGTCTTGTTTGTATGTGTGATTGAGCCTTTGCTGTGTTTAGTGAGACGTGAGAAAATGATGAGAGGATTGTTAGTGCCTGGGAGTGGTGGTAAGCATGTGAAGGTGTTAGGTTACATGGATGATGTTGTGATGGTGAGTGAAAGTATGGCTTCAATGAGTAGGGTGAGGTTGCTTTTGGATTTTTTCTGTGGTGCATCAGGTTTTAGAGTTAACTGGACTAAGTGTAGTTTCAAATGCTTTGGAGATGACAGTATTCGTATGGAAGGTGTTAAGTATGAGGAGAGTGCAATTAAGATTTTAGGGGTATTTTTCAATGATGATCTGAAAGGAAATGAGAGTTGGGACGAGTGTGGTATGCGTGTTGAGCGAAAATTGAATTTTTGGAGAATGAGAGATCTTTCTTTGCGGGGCAAAGTTCTAGTTATCAAAGCAGTGATCTTACCCATTCTGCTTTTTGTGGCCATAATTTTTCCATCCCCTTTTAGGAAAGTGAAGAGAGTTGAGAAAATGATTTTTTCTTTTTTCTGGTGCAGCAAGATGGAGAAGCTGAAGAGGGAAAGCCTTTATAAGGCCTGCCAGCATGGTGGTTTGGGATTTCCTAATGTTGAGTTTTTTTTAGGGCTCCATTATATTAAGACGATTGTGGTATTGTTGGGTAAAGGTAATAAGGGTGCATGTATGGCAAGTTATTCTGCAGGATGGATGTTGTATGGGTTAGGTTGGAGAAAGAGGGATGCGAGAGTGCCTGTGTCTTTTAAGTGTCCGGTGTGGTATGAGGTGATTGAGAAGTTTGTCAAGAAGTATGATTTGCTGAGTGTGCCGGCGGATGAGTTTAGAATGACTAAGAGGGTGTATAGGAAATTGTGTGCAAATGAGGTCGAGTCTAATATTGTTGGTTTGAGAGGGAATGAGGTTGCGGATGCTTGGAGAAAGTTGGGTATGTATGGGATGTCCAACAAACAGAAGGATGTAGTGTGGATGGCGTTTCACAATATTCTTCCAGTGAGAGACGTTCAAAAGAAGAGAGGTTTGATTAGGTCGGATGTTTGTCCAAGAGATGGATGTAATGGTTGTGAGACGGTTATGCATCTGATGTGGAATTGTGATTTTGCGCAAGACGTGTGGAAATGTGTAGGGGGGTTGTGTAGGAGTTTGGCAGGAGTGACTTTTGTGGATTGGCGTGTGGTTATGTTTGGTATTGGTGCAAGTGGACGTGTAAAGGAGAGAGTTTTATGGTTAATTATGGCTTGTGTGTTAGAAAGTTTGTGGGATGTGAGGAATCTTTGTGTATTTAAAAGGAAATCAATTACAGTAAATGAATGTATTAGGATTATTCTTTCTAGGCTATTTTTGACTTACAGGATGGATAGTAGTAGCGGTGGTGGAACAGATGCCGAGGGAATATGGAAATTTAAAAAGTGGAGGCATATTGTAAAATTTCAGTGATCTTTTGGTTTATATTAATAAGATGTTCTTCTTTCTGTAATATTAGGTTGCTTTATGCTTAATAAATATGGCCATGATGATGAGAAGTTTTTTTGCAACAGTTTTGGTATATCCTACTGATTTGCTATAAAACTAACCTGAATGTTTTAAAAAAAAAAAAAAAAAAAAAAAAATATGTTCTTATCAGTTTAATATCTGATACGTCCCCTATCTGGGGACCATATATTAAATGGATTTTTAGAACAGGGAGATGGAAAAAGAGCTTGCTCTGTCCACTCCACGCATTGACCTGGTATTGCAGTATCTCCAGGACCGGTGCACCCCTTCTTTAATGCAGTTTCTAAAATCAGAAAGAATTGAATTCAATGCTTTTTGTTCATTTTGCTTGTTTGTCGGATTTTGGGATGGACTCTTTGGCTTTGCTTTTCTTCTCCTCATTGGATTTTTCATGTTAAAAGTTGCAGAAGCCAGATGACAAGCTCATTTTGGTTCAACTTCAGCAACTGTGCATTGCATTGCCATGTAATGTAATGTAATGCAATGCTATCTATCTAGCTCTCCCTCTATACTTCCTTTTGGATAAACAGACATATTAGGCAAGCATTTTGGAGCTTTCACCTAAATAACTACAGGTGGTGAGATAAGCTGCACAATATAATTGACCTTTCAGTATATTGTTGCACACACACCATCTATTTAGCAAATGCCCTTGTTATCAACAGCAGCCTTTTAAACTCACCTGAGCTAACAGGTATGTGAGCTGGTTACTCTGCTGCGCTTAAAATTTCTTTTTTGGTTTGCTACAATGCCTTTTCTGAAACGTTGTCTCCCTCTGCTGGAACACTGACTTCTTTCATTTAATGCCTGCAGACTATAAAAGAGAAACCAACCCAAAAAGTTTGGTTGATTAGTCTGTGGCATTCTTTTAAACTGTTGCTTATGGCGGTCTCTGTGAGCTTCTCAGTGACATTCAGCCATCCAGGTATCCCGCCTGCAGTAGACGGAATGTGGCAATGGAACGCTGGCTGCGCGTGTCATAATAGGCTCTGAGCCTTTATATACCTGCGCACAGCAGCAGCCACCTTCAGTCTGCTGCTGGACAGCCAGCAGCAGCAGCAGCAGGAGAGGTAATTAATCAGCAACCCTCCTGCTAAGGGTAGACAGCTGCTCGTTCCACCCCCCCCCCCCCGCCTTAATTGGTTCTCCTCCCTTCCAACGGTGTTGAGGCGGGTGGGAACAGCCGGGGGTTGAGGGTACTGTGCTCAAAGAGGTGGAGTTATGCAGATCTAAAACGCGTGGATTGCAGCAGCAGCAAGCCGAAAAGTGCAGGCATGTGAGGGATCTAGAGGTTGACAGCATGTCTTCTTAACGGGAGTCCAGGTGGCCATCTCCACAAATGGACTTTTCAGAATCCTTGGGTGGCACCGTAGTCGGAAACCAATTCTGGTTATCGCTTCTCGGCCTTTTGGCTAAGATCAAGTGTAGTATCTGTTCTTATCAGTTTAATATCTGATACGTCCCCTATCTGGGGACCATATATTAAATGGATTTTTAGAACAGGGAGATGGAAAAAGAGCTTGCTCTGTCCACTCCACGCATTGACCTGGTATTGCAGTATCTCCAGGACCGGTGCACCCCTTCTTTAATGCAGTTTCTAAAATCAGAAAGAATTGAATTCAATGCTTTTTGTTCATTTTGCTTGTTTGTCGGCTTTTGGGATGGACTCTTTGGCTTTGCTTTTCTTCTCCTCATTGGATTTTTCATGTTAAAAGTTGCAGAAGCCAGATGACAAGCTCATTTTGGTTCAACTTCAGCAACTGTGCATTGCATTGCCATGTAATGTAATGTAATGCAATGCTATCTATCTAGCTCTCCCTCTATACTTCCTTTTGGATAAACAGACATATTAGGCAAGCTTTTTGGAGCTTTCACCTAAATAACTACAGGTGGTGAGATAAGCTGCACAATATAATTGACCTTTCAGTATACTGTTGCACACACACCATCTATTTAGCAAATGCCCTTGTTATCAACAGCAGCCTTTTAAACTCACCTGAGCTAACAGGTATGTGAGCTGGTTACTCTGCTGCGCTTAAAATTTCTTTTTTGGTTTGCTACAATGCCTTTTCTGAAACGTTGTCTCCCTCTGCTGGAACACTGACTTCTTTCATTTAATGCCTGCAGACTATAAAAGAGAAACCAACCCAAAAAGTTTGGTTGATTAGTCTGTGGCATTCTTTTAAACTGTTGCTTATGGCGGTCTCTGTGAGCTTCTCAGTGACATTCAGCCATCCAGGTATCCCGCCTGCAGTAGACGGAATGTGGCAATGGAACGCTGGCTGCGCGTGTCATAATAGGCTCTGAGCCTTTATATACCTGCGCACAGCAGCAGCCACCTTCAGTCTGCTGCTGGACAGCCAGCAGCAGCAGCAGCAGGAGAGGTAATTAATCAGCAACCCTCCTGCTAAGGGTAGACAGCTGCTCGTTCCACCCCCCCCCCCGCCTTAATTGGTTCTCCTCCCTTCCAACGGTGTTGAGGCGGGTGGGAACAGCCGGGGGTTGAGGGTACTGTGCTAAAAGAGGTGGAGTTATGCAGATCTAAAACGCGTGGATTGCAGCAGCAACAAGCCGAAAAGTGCAGGCATGTGAGGGATCTAGAGGTTGACAGCATGTCTTCTTAACGGGAGTCCAGGTGGCCATCTCCACAAATGGACTTTTCAGAATCCTTGGGTGGCACCGTAGTCGGAAACCAATTCTGGTTATCGCTTCTCGGCCTTTTGGCTAAGATCAAGTGTAGTATCTGTTCTTATCAGTTTAATATCTGATACGTCCCCTATCTGGGGACCATATATTAAATGGATTTTTAGAACAGGGAGATGGAAAAAGAGCTTGCTCTGTCCACTCCACGCATTGACCTGGTATTGCAGTATCTCCAGGACCGGTGCACCCCTTCTTTAATGCAGTTTCTAAAATCAGAAAGAATTGAATTCAATGCTTTTTGTTCATTTTGCTTGTTTGTTGGATTTTGGGATGGACTCTTTGGCTTTGCTTTTCTTCTCCTCATTGGATTTTTCATGTTAAAAGTTGCAGAAGCCAGATGACAAGCTCATTTTGGTTCAACTTCAGCAACTGTGCATTGCATTGCCATGTAATGTAATGTAATGCAATGCTATCTATCTAGCTCTCCCTCTATACTTCCTTTTGGATAAACAGACATATTAGGCAAGCATTTTGGAGCTTTCACCTAAATAACTACAGGTGGTGAGATAAGCTGCACAATATAATTGACCTTTCAGTATATTGTTGCACACACACCATCTATTTAGCAAATGCCCTTGTTATCAACAGCAGCCTTTTAAACTCACCTGAGCTAACAGGTATGTGAGCTGGTTACTCTGCTGCGCTTAAAATTTCTTTTTTGGTTTGCTACAATGCCTTTTCTGAAACGTTGTCTCCCTCTGCTGGAACACTGACTTCTTTCATTTAATGCCTGCAGACTATAAAAGAGAAACCAGCCCAAAAAGTTTGGTTGATTAGTCTGTGGCATTCTTTTAAACTGTTGCTTATGGCGGTCTCTGTGAGCTTCTCAGTGACATTCAGCCATCCAGGTATCCCGCCTGCAGTAGACGGAATGTGGCAATGGAACGCTGGCTGCGCGTGTCATAATAGGCTCTGAGCCTTTATATACCTGCGCACAGCAGCAGCCACCTTCAGTCTGCTGCTGGACAGCCAGCAGCAGCAGCAGCAGGAGAGGTAATTAATCAGCAACCCTCCTGCTAAGGGTAGACAGCTGCTCGTTCCACCCCCCCCCCCCGCCTTAATTGGTTCTCCTCCCTTCCAACGGTGTTGAGGCGGGTGGGAACAGCCGGGGGTTGAGGGTACTGTGCTAAAAGAGGTGGAGTTATGCAGATCTAAAACGCGTGGATTGCAGCAGCAGCAAGCCGAAAAGTGCAGGCATGTGAGGGATCTAGAGGTTGACAGCATGTCTTCTTAACGGGAGTCCAGGTGGCCATCTCCACAAATGGACTTTTCAGAATCCTTGGGTGGCACCGTAGTCGGAAACCAATTCTGGTTATCGCTTCTCGGCCTTTTGGCTAAGATCAAGTGTAGTATCTGTTCTTATCAGTTTAATATCTGATACGTCCCCTATCTGGGGACCATATATTAAATGGATTTTTAGAACAGGGAGATGGAAAAAGAGCTTGCTCTGTCCACTCCACGCATTGACCTGGTATTGCAGTATCTCCAGGACCGGTGCACCCCTTCTTTAATGCAGTTTCTAAAATCAGAAAGAATTGAATTCAATGCTTTTTGTTCATTTTGCTTGTTTGTCGGATTTTGGGATGGACTCTTTGGCTTTGCTTTTCTTCTCCTCATTGGATTTTTCATGTTAAAAGTTGCAGAAGCCAGATGACAAGCTCATTTTGGTTCAACTTCAGCAACTGTGCATTGCATTGCCATGTAATGTAATGTAATGCAATGCTATCTATCTAGCTCTCCCTCTATACTTCCTTTTGGATAAACAGACATATTAGGCAAGCATTTTGGAGCTTTCACCTAAATAACTACAGGTGGTGAGATAAGCTGCACAATATAATTGACCTTTCAGTATATTGTTGCACACACACCATCTATTTAGCAAATGCCCTTGTTATCAACAGCAGCCTTTTAAACTCACCTGAGCTAACAGGTATGTGAGCTGGTTACTCTGCTGCGCTTAAAATTTCTTTTTTGGTTTGCTACAATGCCTTTTCTGAAACGTTGTCTCCCTCTGCTGGAACACTGACTTCTTTCATTTAATGCCTGCAGACTATAAAAGAGAAACCAACCCAAAAAGTTTGGTTGATTAGTCTGTGGCATTCTTTTAAACTGTTGCTTATGGCGGTCTCTGTGAGCTTCTCAGTGACATTCAGCCATCCAGGTATCCCGCCTGCAGTAGACGGAATGTGGCAATGGAACGCTGGCTGCGCGTGTCATAATAGGCTCTGAGCCTTTATATACCTGCGCACAGCAGCAGCCACCTTCAGTCTGCTGCTGGACAGCCAGCAGCAGCAGCAGCAGGAGAGGTAATTAATCAGCAACCCTCCTGCTAAGGGTAGACAGCTGCTCGTTCCACCCCTCCCCCCCCCCGCCTTAATTGGTTCTCCTCCCTTCCAACGGTGTTGAGGCGGGTGGGAACAGCCGGGGGTTGAGGGTACTGTGCTAAAAGAGGTGGAGTTATGCAGATCTAAAACGCGTGGATTGCAGCAGCAGCAAGCCGAAAAGTGCAGGCATGTGAGGGATCTAGAGGTTGACAGCATGTCTTCTTAACGGGAGTCCAGGTGGCCATCTCCACAAATGGACTTTTCAGAATCCTTGGGTGGCACCGTAGTCGGAAACCAATTCTGGTTATCGCTTCTCGGCCTTTTGGCTAAGATCAACTGTAGTATCTGTTCTTATCAGTTTAATATCTGATACGTCCCCTATCTGGGGACCATATATTAAATGGATTTTTAGAACAGGGAGATGGAAAAAGAGCTTGCTCTGTCCACTCCACGCATTGACCTGGTATTGCAGTATCTCCAGGACCGGTGCACCCCTTCTTTAATGCAGTTTCTAAAATCAGAAAGAATTGAATTCAATGCTTTTTGTTCATTTTGCTTGTTTGTCGGATTTTGGGATGGACTCTTTGGCTTTGCTTTTCTTCTCCTCATTGGATTTTTCATGTTAAAAGTTGCAGAAGCCAGATGACAAGCTCATTTTGGTTCAACTTCAGCAACTGTGCATTGCATTGCCATGTAATGTAATGTAATGCAATGCTATCTATCTAGCTCTCCCTCTATACTTCCTTTTGGATAAACAGACATATTAGGCAAGCATTTTGGAGCTTTCACCTAAATAACTATAGGTGGTGAGATAAGCTGCACAATATAATTGACCTTTCAGTATATTGTTGCACACACACCATCTATTTAGCAAATGCCCTTGTTATCAACAGCAGCCTTTTAAACTCACCTGAGCTAACAGGTATGTGAGCTGGTTACTCTGCTGCGCTTAAAATTTCTTTTTTGGTTTGCTACAATGCCTTTTCTGAAACGTTGTCTCCCTCTGCTGGAACACTGACTTCTTTCATTTAATGCCTGCAGACTATAAAAGAGAAACCAACCCAAAAAGTTTGGTTGATTAGTCTGTGGCATTCTTTTAAACTGTTGCTTATGGCGGTCTCTGTGAGCTTCTCAGTGACATTCAGCCATCCAGGTATCCCGCCTGCAGTAGACGGAATGTGGCAATGGAACGCTGGCTGCGCGTGTCATAATAGGCTCTGAGCCTTTATATACCTGCGCACAGCAGCAGCCACCTTCAGTCTGCTGCTGGACAGCCAGCAGCAGCAGCAGCAGGAGAGGTAATTAATCAGCAACCCTCCTGCTAAGGGTAGACAGCTGCTTGTTCCACCCCCCCCCCCGCCTTAATTGGTTCTCCTCCCTTCCAACGGTGTTGAGGCGGGTGGGAACAGCCGGGGGTTGAGGGTACTGTGCTAAAAGAGGTGGAGTTATGCAGATCTAAAACGCGTGGATTGCAGCAGCAGCAAGCCGAAAAGTGCAGGCATGTGAGGGATCTAGAGGTTGACAGCATGTCTTCTTAACGGGAGTCCAGGTGGCCATCTCCACAAATGGACTTTTCAGAATCCTTGGGTGGCACCGTAGTCGGAAACCAATTCTGGTTATCGCTTCTCGGCCTTTTGGCTAAGATCAAGTGTAGTATCTGTTCTTATCAGTTTAATATCTGATACGTCCCCTATCTGGGGACCATATATTAAATGGATTTTTAGAACAGGGAGATGGAAAAAGAGCTTGCTCTGTCCACTCCACGCATTGGCCTGGTATTGCAGTATCTCCAGGACCGGTGCACCCCTTCTTTAATGCAGTTTCTAAAATCAGAAAGAATTGAATTCAATGCTTTTTGTTCATTTTGCTTGTTTGTCGGATTTTGGGATGGACTCTTTGGCTTTGCTTTTCTTCTCCTCATTGGATTTTTCATGTTAAAAGTTGCTGAAGCCAGATGACAAGCTCATTTTGGTTCAACTTCAGCAACTGTGCATTGCATTGCCATGTAATGTAATGTAATGCAATGCTATCTATCTAGCTCTCCCTCTATACTTCCTTTTGGATAAACAGACATATTAGGCAAGCATTTTGGAGCTTTCACCTAAATAACTACAGGTGGTGAGATAAGCTGCACAATATAATTGACCTTTCAGTATATTGTTGCACACACACCATCTCTTTAGCAAATGCCCTTGTTATCAACAGCAGCCTTTTAAACTCACCTGAGCTAACAGGTATGTGAGCTGGTTACTCTGCTGCGCTTAAAATTTCTTTTTTGGTTTGCTAAAATGCCTTTTCTGAAACGTTGTCTCCCTCTGCTGGAACACTGACTTCTTTCATTTAATGCCTGCAGACTATAAAAGAGAAACCAACCCAAAAAGTTTGGTTGATTAGTCTGTGGCATTCTTTTAAACTGTTGCTTATGGCAGTCTCTGTGAGCTTCTCAGTGACATTCAGCCATCCAGGTATCCCGCCTGCAGTAGACGGAATGTGGCAATGGAACGCTGGCTGCGCGTGTCATAATAGGCTCTGAGCCTTTATATACCTGCGCACAGCAGCAGCCACCTTCAGTCTGCTGCTGGACAGCCAGCAGCAGCAGCAGCAGGAGAGGTAATTAATCAGCAACCCTCCTGCTAAGGGTAGACAGCTGCTCGTTCCACCCCCCCCCCGCCTTAATTGGTTCTCCTCCCTTCCAACGGTGTTGAGGCGGGTGGGAACAGCCGGGGGTTGAGGGTACTGTGCTAAAAGAGGTGGAGTTATGCAGATCTAAAACGCGTGGATTGCAGCAGCAGCAAGCCGAAAAGTGCAGGCATGTGAGGGATCTAGAGGTTGACAGCATGTCTTCTTAACGGGAGTCCAGGTGGCCATCTCCACAAATGGACTTTTCAGAATCCTTGGGTGGCACCGTAGTCGGAAACCAATTCTGGTTATCGCTTCTCGGCCTTTTGGCTAAGATCAAGTGTAGTATCTGTTCTTATCAGTTTAATATCTGATACGTCCCCTATCTGGGGACCATATATTAAATGGATTTTTAGAACAGGGAGATGGAAAAAGAGCTTGCTCTGTCCACTCCACGCATTGACCTGGTATTGCAGTATCTCCAGGACCGGTGCACCCCTCCTTTAATGCAGTTTCTAAAATCAGAAAGAATTGAATTCAATGCTTTTTGTTCATTTTGCTTGTTTGTCGGATTTTGGGATGGACTCTTTGGCTTTGCTTTTCTTCTCCTCATTGGATTTTTCATGTTAAAAGTTGCAGAAGCCAGATGACAAGCTCATTTTGGTTCAACTTCAGCAACTGTGCATTGCATTGCCATGTAATGTAATGTAATGCAATGCTATCTATCTAGCTCTCCCTCTATACTTCCTTTTGGATAAACAGACATATTAGGCAAGCATTTTGGAGCTTTCACCTAAATAACTACAGGTGGTGAGATAAGCTGCACAATATAATTGACCTTTCAGTATATTGTTGCACACACACCATCTATTTAGCAAATGCCCTTGTTATCAACAGCAGCCTTTTAAACTCACCTGAGCTAACAGGTATGTGAGCTGGTTACTCTGCTGCGCTTAAAATTTCTTTTTTGGTTTGCTACAATGCCTTTTCTGAAACGTTGTCTCCCTCTGCTGGAACACTGACTTCTTTCATTTAATGCCTGCAGACTATAAAAGAGAAACCAACCCAAAAAGTTTGGTTGATTAGTCTGTGGCATTCTTTTAAACTGTTGCTTATGGCGGTCTCTGTGAGCTTCTCAGTGACATTCAGCCATCCAGGTATCCCGCCTGCAGTAGACGGAATGTGGCAATGGAACGCTGGCTGCGCGTGTCATAATAGGCTCTGAGCCTTTATATACCTGCGCACAGCAGCAGCCACCTTCAGTCTGCTGCTGGACAGCCAGCAGCAGCAGCAGCAGGAGAGGTAATTAATCAGCAACCCTCCTGCTAAGGGTAGACAGCTGCTCGTTCCACCCCCCCCCCCCGCCTTAATTGGTTCTACTCCCTTCCAACGGTGTTGAGGCGGGTGGGAACAGCCGGGGGTTGAGGGTACTGTGCTAAAAGAGGTGGAGTTATGCAGATCTAAAACGCGTGGATTGCAGCAGCAGCAAGCCGAAAA
This sequence comes from Phyllobates terribilis, assembly GCF_046119375.1. NCBI lineage: Eukaryota > Metazoa > Chordata > Amphibia > Anura > Dendrobatidae > Phyllobates > Phyllobates terribilis. The sequence continues at coordinate 5,845,715 of NW_027362800.1, read as the reverse complement.
GTGCAGGCATGTGAGGGATCTAGAGGTTGACAGCATGTCTTCTTAACGGCAGTCCAGGTGGCCATCTCCACAAATGGACTTTTCAGAATCCTTGGGTGGCACCGTAGTCGGAAACCAATTCTGGTTATCGCTTCTCGGCCTTTTGGCTAAGATCAAGTGTAGTATCTGTTCTTATCAGTTTAATATCTGATACGTCCCCTATCTGGGGACCATATATTAAATGGATTTTTAGAACAGGGAGATGGAGAAAGAGCTTGCTCTGTCCACTCCACGCATTGACCTGGTATTGCAGTATCTCCAGGACCGGTGCACCCCTTCTTTAATGCAGTTTCTAAAATCAGAAAGAATTGAATTCAATGCTTTTTGTTCATTTTGCTTGTTTGTCGGATTTTGGGATGGACTCTTTGGCTTTGCTTTTCTTCTCCTCATTGGATTTTTCATGTTAAAAGTTGCAGAAGCCAGATGACAAGCTCATTTTGGTTCAACTTCAGCAACTGTGCATTGCATTGCCATGTAATGTAATGTAATGCAATGCTATCTATCTAGCTCTCCCTCTATACTTCCTTTTGGATAAACAGACATATTAGGCAAGCATTTTGGAGCTTTCACCTAAATAACTACAGGTGGTGAGATAAGCTGCACAATATAATTGACCTTTCAGTATATTGTTGCACACACACCATCTATTTAGCAAATGCCCTTGTTATCAACAGCAGCCTTTTAAACTCACCTGAGCTAACAGGTATGTGAGCTGGTTACTCTGCTGCGCTTAAAATTTCTTTTTTGGTTTGCTACAATGCCTTTTCTGAAACGTTGTCTCCCTCTGCTGGAACACTGACTTCTTTCATTTAATGCCTGCAGACTATAAAAGAGAAACCAACCCAAAAAGTTTGGTTGATTAGTCTGTGGCATTCTTTTAAACTGTTGCTTATGGCGGTCTCTGTGAGCTTCTCAGTGACATTCAGCCATCCAGGTATCCCGCCTGCAGTAGACGGAATGTGGCAATGGAACGCTGGCTGCGCGTGTCATAATAGGCTCTGAGCCTTTATATACCTGCGCACAGCAGCAGCCACCTTCAGTCTGCTGCTGGACAGCCAGCAGCAGCAGCAGGAGAGGTAATTAATCAGCAACCCTCCTGCTAAGGGTAGACAGCTGCTCGTTCCACCCCCCCCCCCCCGCCTTAATTGGTTCTCCTCCCTTCCAACGGTGTTGAGGCGGGTGGGAACAGCCGGGGGTTGAGGGTACTGTGCTAAAAGAGGTGGAGTTATGCAGATCTAAAACACGTGGATTGCAGCAGCAGCAAGCCGAAAAGTGCAGGCATGTGAGGGATCTAGAGGTTGACAGCATGTCTTCTTAACGGGAGTCCAGGTGGCCATCTCCACAAATGGACTTTTCAGAATCCTTGGGTGGCACCGTAGTCGGAAACCAATTCTGGTTATCGCTTCTCGGCCTTTTGGCTAAGATCAAGTGTAGTATCTGTTCTTATCAGTTTAATATCTGATACGTCCCCTATCTGGGGACCATATATTAAATGGATTTTTAGAACAGGGAGATGGAAAAAGAGCTTGCTCTGTCCACTCCACGCATTGACCTGGTATTGCAGTATCTCCAGGACCGGTGCACCCCTTCTTTAATGCAGTTTCTAAAATCAGAAAGAATTGAATTCAATGCTTTTTGTTCATTTTGCTTGTTTGTCGGATTTTGGGATGGACTCTTTGGCTTTGCTTTTCTTCTCCTCATTGGATTTTTCATGTTAAAAGTTGCAGAAGCCAGATGACAAGCTCATTTTGGTTCAACTTCAGCAACTGTGCATTGCATTGCCATGTAATGTAATGTAATGCAATGCTATCTATCTAGCTCTCCCTCTATACTTCCTTTTGGATAAACAGACATATTAGGCAAGCATTTTGGAGCTTTCACCTAAATAACTACAGGTGGTGAGATAAGCTGCACAATATAATTGACCTTTCAGTATATTGTTGCACACACACCATCTATTTAGCAAATGCCCTTGTTATCAACAGCAGCCTTTTAAACTCACCTGAGCTAACAGGTATGTGAGCTGGTTACTCTGCTGCGCTTAAAATTTCTTTTTTGGTTTGCTACAATGCCTTTTCTGAAACGTTGTCTCCCTCTGCTGGAACACTGACTTCTTTCATTTAATGCCTGCAGACTATAAAAGAGAAACCAACCCAAAAAGTTTGGTTGATTAGTCTGTGGCATTCTTTTAAACTGTTGCTTATGGCGGTCTCTGTGAGCTTCTCAGTGACATTCAGCCATCCAGGTATCCCGCCTGCAGTAGACGGAATGTGGCAATGGAACGCTGGCTGCGCGTGTCATAATAGGCTCTGAGCCTTTATATACCTGCGCACAGCAGCAGCCACCTTCAGTCTGCTGCTGGACAGCCAGCAGCAGCAGCAGCAGGAGAGGTAATTAATCAGCAACCCTCCTGCTAAGGGTAGACAGCTGCTCGTTCCACCCCCCCCCGCCTTAATTGGTTCTCCTCCCTTCCAACGGTGTTGAGGCGGGTGGGAACAGCCGGGGGTTGAGGGTACTGTGCTAAAAGAGGTGGAGTTATGCAGATCTAAAACGCGTGGATTGCAGCAGCAGCAAGCCGAAAAGTGCAGGCATGTGAGGGATCTAGAGGTTGACAGCATGTCTTCTTAACGGGAGTCCAGGTGGCCATCTCCACAAATGGACTTTGCAGAATCCTTGGGTGGCACCGTAGTCGGAAACCAATTCTGGTTATCGCTTCTCGGCCTTTTGGCTAAGATCAAGTGTAGTATCTGTTCTTATCAGTTTAATATCTGATACGTCCCCTATCTGGGGACCATATATTAAATGGATTTTTAGAACAGGGAGATGGAAAAAGAGCTTGCTCTGTCCACTCCACGCATTGACCTGGTATTGCAGTATCTCCAGGACCGGTGCACCCCTTCTTTAATGCAGTTTCTAAAATCAGAAAGAATTGAATTCAATGCTTTTTGTTCATTTTGCTTGTTTGTCGGATTTTGGGATGGACTCTTTGGCTTTGCTTTTCTTCTCCTCATTGGATTTTTCATGTTAAAAGTTGCAGAAGCCAGATGACAAGCTCATTTTGGTTCAACTTCAGCAACTGTGCATTGCATTGCCATGTAATGTAATGTAATGCAATGCTATCTATCTAGCTCTCCCTCTATACTTCCTTTTGGATAAACAGACATATTAGGCAAGCATTTTGGAGCTTTCACCTAAATAACTACAGGTGGTGAGATAAGCTGCACAATATAATTGACCTTTCAGTATATTGTTGCACACACACCATCTATTTAGCAAATGCCCTTGTTATCAACAGCAGCCTTTTAAACTCACCTGAGCTAACAGGTATGTGAGCTGGTTACTCTGCTGCGCTTAAAATTTCTTTTTTGGTTTGCTACAATGCCTTTTCTGAAACGTTGTCTCCCTCTGCTGGAACACTGACTTCTTTCATTTAATGCCTGCAGACTATAAAAGAGAAACCAACCCAAAAAGTTTGGTTGATTAGTCTGTGGCATTCTTTCAAACTGTTGCTTATGGCGGTCTCTGTGAGCTTCTCAGTGACATTCAGCCATCCAGGTATCCCGCCTGCAGTAGACGGAATGTGGCAATGGAACGCTGGCTGCGCGTGTCATAATAGGCTCTGAGCCTTTATATACCTGCGCACAGCAGCAGCCACCTTCAGTCTGCTGCTGGACAGCCAGCAGCAGCAGCAGCAGGAGAGGTAATTAATCAGCAACCCTCCTGCTAAGGGTAGACAGCTGCTCGTTCCACCCCCCCCGCCTTAATTGGTTCTCCTCCCTTCCAACGGTGTTGAGGCGGGTGGGAACAGCCGGGGGTTGAGGGTACTGTGCTAAAAGAGGTGGAGTTATGCAGATCTAAAACGCGTGGATTGCAGCAGCAGCAAGCCGAAAAGTGCAGGCATGTGAGGGATCTAGAGTTTGACAGCATGTCTTCTTAACGGGAGTCCAGGTGGCCATCTCCACAAATGGACTTTTCAGAATCCTTGGGTGGCACCGTAGTCGGAAACCAATTCTGGTTATCGCTTCTCGGCCTTTTGGCTAAGATCAAGTGTAGTATCTGTTCTTATCAGTTTAATATCTGATACGTCCCCTATCTGGGGACCATATATTAAATGGATTTTTAGAACAGGGAGATGGAAAAAGAGCTTGCTCTGTCCACTCCACGCATTGACCTGGTATTGCAGTATCTCCAGGACCGGTGCACCCCTCCTTTAATGCAGTTTCTAAAATCAGAAAGAATTGAATTCAATGCTTTTTGTTCATTTTGCTTGTTTGTCGGATTTTGGGATGGACTCTTTGGCTTTGCTTTTCTTCTCCTCATTGGATTTTTCATGTTAAAAGTTGCAGAAGCCAGATGACAAGCTCATTTTGGTTCAACTTCAGCAACTGTGCATTGCATTGCCATGTAATGTAATGTAATGCAATGCTATCTATCTAGCTCTCCCTCTATACTTCCTTTTGGATAAACAGACATATTAGGCAAGCATTTTGGAGCTTTCACCTAAATAACTACAGGTGGTGAGATAAGCTGCACAATATAATTGACCTTTCAGTATATTGTTGCACACACACCATCTATTTAGCAAATGCCCTTGTTATCAACAGCAGCCTTTTAAACTCACCTGAGCTAACAGGTATGTGAGCTGGTTACTCTGCTGCGCTTAAAATTTCTTTTTTGGTTTGCTACAATGCCTTTTCTGAAACGTTGTCTCCCTCTGCTGGAACACTGACTTCTTTCATTTAATGCCTGCAGACTATAAAAGAGAAACCAACCCAAAAAGTTTGGTTGATTAGTCTGTGGCATTCTTTTAAACTGTTGCTTATGGCGGTCTCTGTGAGCTTCTCAGTGACATTCAGCCATCCAGGTATCCCGCCTGCAGTAGACGGAATGTGGCAATGGAACGCTGGCTGCGCGTGTCATAATAGGCTCTGAGCCTTTATATACCTGCGCACAGCAGCAGCCACCTTCAGTCTGCTGCTGGACAGCCAGCAGCAGCAGCAGCAGGAGAGGTAATTAATCAGCAACCCTCCTGCTAAGGGTAGACAGCTGCTCGTTCCACCCCCCCCCCCCCGCCTTAATTGGTTCTACTCCCTTCCAACGGTGTTGAGGCGGGTGGGAACAGCCGGGGGTTGAGGGTACTGTGCTAAAAGAGGTGGAGTTATGCAGATCTAAAACGCGTGGATTGCAGCAGCAGCAAGCCGAAAAGTGCAGGCATGTGAGGGATCTAGAGGTTGACAGCATGTCTTCTTAACGGCAGTCCAGGTGGCCATCTCCACAAATGGACTTTTCAGAATCCTTGGGTGGCACCGTAGTCGGAAACCAATTCTGGTTATCGCTTCTCGGCCTTTTGGCTAAGATCAAGTGTAGTATCTGTTCTTATCAGTTTAATATCTGATACGTCCCCTATCTGGGGACCATATATTAAATGGATTTTTAGAACAGGGAGATGGAGAAAGAGCTTGCTCTGTCCACTCCACGCATTGACCTGGTATTGCAGTATCTCCAGGACCGGTGCACCCCTTCTTTAATGCAGTTTCTAAAATCAGAAAGAATTGAATTCAATGCTTTTTGTTCATTTTGCTTGTTTGTCGGATTTTGGGATGGACTCTTTGGCTTTGCTTTTCTTCTCCTCATTGGATTTTTCATGTTAAAAGTTGCAGAAGCCAGATGACAAGCTCATTTTGGTTCAACTTCAGCAACTGTGCATTGCATTGCCATGTAATGTAATGTAATGCAATGCTATCTATCTAGCTCTCCCTCTATACTTCCTTTTGGATAAACAGACATATTAGGCAAGCATTTTGGAGCTTTCACCTAAATAACTACAGGTGGTGAGATAAGCTGCACAATATAATTGACCTTTCAGTATATTGTTGCACACACACCATCTATTTAGCAAATGCCCTTGTTATCAACAGCAGCCTTTTAAACTCACCTGAGCTAACAGGTATGTGAGCTGGTTACTCTGCTGCGCTTAAAATTTCTTTTTTGGTTTGCTACAATGCCTTTTCTGAAACGTTGTCTCCCTCTGCTGGAACACTGACTTCTTTCATTTAATGCCTGCAGACTATAAAAGAGAAACCAACCCAAAAAGTTTGGTTGATTAGTCTGTGGCATTCTTTTAAACTGTTGCTTATGGCGGTCTCTGTGAGCTTCTCAGTGACATTCAGCCATCCAGGTATCCCGCCTGCAGTAGACGGAATGTGGCAATGGAACGCTGGCTGCGCGTGTCATAATAGGCTCTGAGCCTTTATATACCTGTGCACAGCAGCAGCCACCTTCAGTCTGCTGCTGGACAGCCAGCAGCAGCAGCAGGAGAGGTAATTAATCAGCAACCCTCCTGCTAAGGGTAGACAGCTGCTCGTTCCACCCCCCCCCCCCCGCCTTAATTGGTTCTCCTCCCTTCCAACGGTGTTGAGGCGGGTGGGAACAGCCGGGGGTTGAGGGTACTGTGCTAAAAGAGGTGGAGTTATGCAGATCTAAAACACGTGGATTGCAGCAGCAGCAAGCCGAAAAGTGCAGGCATGTGAGGGATCTAGAGGTTGACAGCATGTCTTCTTAACGGGAGTCCAGGTGGCCATCTCCACAAATGGACTTTTCAGAATCCTTGGGTGGCACCGTAGTCGGAAACCAATTCTGGTTATCGCTTCTCGGCCTTTTGGCTAAGATCAAGTGTAGTATCTGTTCTTATCAGTTTAATATCTGATACGTCCCCTATCTGGGGACCATATATTAAATGGATTTTTAGAACAGGGAGATGGAGAAAGAGCTTGCTCTGTCCACTCCACGCATTGACCTGGTATTGCAGTATCTCCAGGACCGGTGCACCCCTTCTTTAATGCAGTTTCTAAAATCAGAAAGAATTGAATTCAATGCTTTTTGTTCATTTTGCTTGTTTGTCGGATTTTGGGATGGACTCTTTGGCTTTGCTTTTCTTCTCCTCATTGGATTTTTCATGTTAAAAGTTGCAGAAGCCAGATGACAAGCTCATTTTGGTTCAACTTCAGCAACTGTGCATTGCATTGCCATGTAATGTAATGTAATGCAATGCTATCTATCTAGCTCTCCCTCTATACTTCCTTTTGGATAAACAGACATATTAGGCAAGCATTTTGGAGCTTTCACCTAAATAACTACAGGTGGTGAGATAAGCTGCACAATATAATTGACCTTTCAGTATATTGTTGCACACACACCATCTATTTAGCAAATGCCCTTGTTATCAACAGCAGCCTTTTAAACTCACCTGAGCTAACAGGTATGTGAGCTGGTTACTCTGCTGCGCTTAAAATTTCTTTTTTGGTTTGCTACAATGCCTTTTCTGAAACGTTGTCTCCCTCTGCTGGAACACTGACTTCTTTCATTTAATGCCTGCAGACTATAAAAGAGAAACCAACCCAAAAAGTTTGGTTGATTAGTCTGTGGCATTCTTTTAAACTGTTGCTTATGGCGGTCTCTGTGAGCTTCTCAGTGACATTCAGCCATCCAGGTATCCCGCCTGCAGTAGACGGAATGTGGCAATGGAACGCTGGCTGCGCGTGTCATAATAGGCTCTGAGCCTTTATATACCTGCGCACAGCAGCAGCCACCTTCAGTCTGCTGCTGGACAGCCAGCAGCAGCAGCAGCAGGAGAGGTAATTAATCAGCAACCCTCCTGCTAAGGGTAGACAGCTGCTCGTTCCACCCCCCCCCCCCGCCTTAATTGGTTCTCCTCCCTTCCAACGGTGTTGAGGCGGGTGGCAACAGCCGGGGGTTGAGGGTACTGTGCTAAAAGAGGTGGAGTTATGCAGATCTAAAACGCGTGGATTGCAGCAGCAGCAAGCCGAAAAGTGCAGGCATGTGAGGGATCTAGAGGTTAACAGCATGTCTTCTTAACGGGAGTCCAGGTGGCCATCTCCACAAATGGACTTTTCAGAATCCTTGGGTGGCACCGTAGTCGGAAACCAATTCTGGTTATCGCTTCTCGGCCTTTTGGCTAAGATCAAGTGTAGTATCTGTTCTTATCAGTTTAATATCTGATACGTCCCCTATCTGGGGACCATATATTAAATGGATTTTTAGAACAGGGAGATGGAAAAAGAGCTTGCTCTGTCCACTCCACGCATTGACCTGGTATTGCAGTATCTCCAGGACCGGTGCACCCCTTCTTTAATGCAGTTTCTAAAATCAGAAAGAATTGAATTCAATGCTTTTTGTTCATTTTGCTTGTTTGTCGGATTTTGGGATGGACTCTTTGGCTTTGCTTTTCTTCTCCTCATTGGATTTTTCATGTTAAAAGTTGCAGAAGCCAGATGACAAGCTCATTTTGGTTCAACTTCAGCAACTGTGCATTGCATTGCCATGTAATGTAATGTAATGCAATGCTATCTATCTAGCTCTCCCTCTATACTTCCTTTTGGATAAACAGACATATTAGGCAAGCATTTTGGAGCTTTCACCTAAATAACTACAGGTGGTGAGATAAGCTGCACAATATAATTGACCTTTCAGTATATTGTTGCACACACACCATCTATTTAGCAAATGCCCTTGTTATCAACAGCAGCCTTTTAAACTCACCTGAGCTAACAGGTATGTGAGCTGGTTACTCTGCTGCGCTTAAAATTTCTTTTTTGGTTTGCTACAATGCCTTTTCTGAAACGTTGTCTCCCTCTGCTGGAACACTGACTTCTTTCATTTAATGCCTGCAGACTATAAAAGAGAAACCAACCCAAAAAGTTTGGTTGATTAGTCTGTGGCATTCTTTTAAACTGTTGCTTATGGCGGTCTCTGTGAGCTTCTCAGTGACATTCAGCCATCCAGGTATCCCGCCTGCAGTAGACGGAATGTGGCAATGGAACGCTGGCTGCGCGTGTCATAATAGGCTCTGAGCCTTTATATACCTGCGCACAGCAGCAGCCACCTTCAGTCTGCTGCTGGACAGCCAGCAGCAGCAGCAGCAGGAGAGGTAATTAATCAGCAACCCTCCTGCTAAGGGTAGACAGCTGCTCGTTCCACCCCCCCCCCCCGCCTTAATTGGTTCTCCTCCCTTCCAACGGTGTTGAGGCGGGTGGGAACAGCCGGGGGTTGAGGGTACTGTGCTAAAAGAGGTGGAGTTATGCAGATCTAAAACGCGTGGATTGCAGCAGCAGCAAGCCGAAAAGTGCAGGCATGTGAGGGATCTAGAGGTTGACAGCATGTCTTCTTAACGGGAGTCCAGGTGGCCATCTCCACAAATGGACTTTTCAGAATCCTTGGGTGGCACCGTAGTCGGAAACCAATTCTGGTTATCGCTTCTCGGCCTTTTGGCTAAGATCAAGTGTAGTATCTGTTCTTATCAGTTTAATATCTGATACGTCCCCTATCTGGGGACCATATATTAAATGGATTTTTAGAACAGGGAGATGGAAAAAGAGCTTGCTCTGTCCACTCCACGCATTGACCTGGTATTGCAGTATCTCCAGGACCGGTGCACCCCTTCTTTAATGCAGTTTCTAAAATCAGAAAGAATTGAATTCAATGCTTTTTGTTCATTTTGCTTGTTTGTCGGATTTTGGGATGGACTCTTTGGCTTTGCTTTTCTTCTCCTCATTGGATTTTTCATGTTAAAAGTTGCAGAAGCCAGATGACAAGCTCATTTTGGTTCAACTTCAGCAACTGTGCATTGCATTGCCATGTAATGTAATGTAATGCAATGCTATCTATCTAGCTCTCCCTCTATACTTCCTTTTGGATAAACAGACATATTAGGCAAGCATTTTGGAGCTTTCACCTAAATAACTACAGGTGGTGAGATAAGCTGCACAATATAATTGACCTTTCAGTATATTGTTGCACACACACCATCTATTTAGCAAATGCCCTTGTTATCAACAGCAGCCTTTTAAACTCACCTGAGCTAACAGGTATGTGAGCTGGTTACTCTGCTGCGCTTAAAATTTCTTTTTTGGTTTGCTACAATGCCTTTTCTGAAACGTTGTCTCCCTCTGCTGGAACACTGACTTCTTTCATTTAATGCCTGCAGACTATAAAAGAGAAACCAACCCAAAAAGTTTGGTTGATTAGTCTGTGGCATTCTTTTAAACTGTTGCTTATGGCGGTCTCTGTGAGCTTCTCAGTGACATTCAGCCATCCAGGTATCCCGCCTGCAGTAGACGGAATGTGGCAATGGAACGCTGGCTGCGCGTGTCATAATAGGCTCTGAGCCTTTATATACCTGCGCACAGCAGCAGCCACCTTCAGTCTGCTGCTGGACAGCCAGCAGCAGCAGCAGCAGGAGAGGTAATTAATCAGCAACCCTCCTGCTAAGGGTAGACAGCTGCTCGTTCCACCCCCCACCCCCCGCCTTAATTGGTTCTCCTCCCTTCCAACGGTGTTGAGGCGGGTGGCAACAGCCGGGGGTTGAGGGTACTGTGCTAAAAGAGGTGGAGTTATGCAGATCTAAAACGCGTGGATTGCAGCAGCAGCAAGCCGAAAAGTGCAGGCATGTGAGGGATCTAGAGGTTAACAGCATGTCTTCTTAACGGGAGTCCAGGTGGCCATCTCCACAAATGGACTTTTCAGAATCCTTGGGTGGCACCGTAGTCGGAAACCAATTCTGGTTATCGCTTCTCGGCCTTTTGGCTAAGATCAAGTGTAGTATCTGTTCTTATCAGTTTAATATCTGATACGTCCCCTATCTGGGGACCATATATTAAATGGATTTTTAGAACAGGGAGATGGAAAAAGAGCTTGCTCTGTCCACTCCACGCATTGACCTGGTATTGCAGTATCTCCAGGACCGGTGCACCCCTTCTTTAATGCAGTTTCTAAAATCAGAAAGAATTGAATTCAATGCTTTTTGTTCATTTTGCTTGTTTGTCGGATTTTGGGATGGACTCTTTGGCTTTGCTTTTCTTCTCCTCATTGGATTTTTCATGTTAAAAGTTGCAGAAGCCAGATGACAAGCTCATTTTGGTTCAACTTCAGCAACTGTGCATTGCATTGCCATGTAATGTAATGTAATGCAATGCTATCTATCTAGCTCTCCCTCTATACTTCCTTTTGGATAAACAGACATATTAGGCAAGCATTTTGGAGCTTTCACCTAAATAACTACAGGTGGTGAGATAAGCTGCACAATATAATTGACCTTTCAGTATATTGTTGCACACACACCATCTATTTAGCAAATGCCCTTGTTATCAACAGCAGCCTTTTAAACTCACCTGAGCTAACAGGTATGTGAGCTGGTTACTCTGCTGCGCTTAAAATTTCTTTTTTGGTTTGCTACAATGCCTTTTCTGAAACGTTGTCTCCCTCTGCTGGAACACTGACTTCTTTCATTTAATGCCTGCAGACTATAAAAGAGAAACCAACCCAAAAAGTTTGGTTGATTAGTCTGTGGCATTCTTTTAAACTGTTGCTTATGGCGGTCTCTGTGAGCTTCTCAGTGACATTCAGCCATCCAGGTATCCCGCCTGCAGTAGACGGAATGTGGCAATGGAACGCTGGCTGCGCGTGTCATAATAGGCTCTGAGCCTTTATATACCTGCGCACAGCAGCAGCCACCTTCAGTCTGCTGCTGGACAGCCAGCAGCAGCAGCAGCAGGAGAGGTAATTAATCAGCAACCCTCCTGCTAAGGGTAGACAGCTGCTCGTTCCACCCCCACCCACCCCGCCTTAATTGGTTCTCCTCCCTTCCAACGGTGTTGAGGCGGGTGGGAACAGCCGGGGGTTGAGGGTACTGTGCTAAAAGAGGTGGAGTTATGCAGATCTAAAACGCGTGGATTGCAGCAGCAGCAAGCCGAAAAGTGCAGGCATGTGAGGGATCTAGAGGTTGACAGCATGTCTTCTTAACGGGAGTCCAGGTGGCCATCTCCACAAATGGACTTTTCAGAATCCTTGGGTGGCACCGTAGTCGGAAACCAATTCTGGTTATCGCTTCTCGGCCTTTTGGCTAAGATCAAGTGTAGTATCTGTTCTTATCAGTTTAATATCTGATACGTCCCCTATCTGGGGACCATATATTAAATGGATTTTTAGAACAGGGAGATGGAAAAAGAGCTTGCTCTGTCCACTCCACGCATTGACCTGGTATTGCAGTATCTCCAGGACCGGTGCACCCCTTCTTTAATGCAGTTTCTAAAATCAGAAAGAATTGAATTCAATGCTTTTTGTTCATTTTGCTTGTTTGTCGGATTTTGGGATGGACTCTTTGGCTTTGCTTTTCTTCTCCTCATTGGATTTTTCATGTTAAAAGTTGCAGAAGCCAGATGACAAGCTCATTTTGGTTCAACTTCAGCAACTGTGCATTGCATTGCCATGTAATGTAATGTAATGCAATGCTATCTATCTAGCTCTCCCTCTATACTTCCTTTTGGATAAACAGACATATTAGGCAAGCATTTTGGAGCTTTCACCTAAATAACTACAGGTGGTGAGATAAGCTGCACAATATAATTGACCTTTCAGTATATTGTTGCACACACACCATCTATTTAGCAAATGCCCTTGTTATCAACAGCAGCCTTTTAAACTCACCTGAGCTAACAGGTATGTGAGCTGGTTACTCTGCTGCGCTTAAAATTTCTTTTTTGGTTTGCTACAATGCCTTTTCTGAAACGTTGTCTCCCTCTGCTGGAACACTGACTTCTTTCATTTAATGCCTGCAGACTATAAAAGAGAAACCAACCCAAAAAGTTTGGTTGATTAGTCTGTGGCATTCTTTTAAACTGTTGCTTATGGCGGTCTCTGTGAGCTTCTCAGTGACATTCAGCCATCCAGGTATCCCGCCTGCAGTAGACGGAATGTGGCAATGGAACGCTGGCTGCGCGTGTCATAATAGGCTCTGAGCCTTTATATACCTGCGCACAGCAGCAGCCACCTTCAGTCTGCTGCTGGACAGCCAGCAGCAGCAGCAGCAGGAGAGCTAATTAATCAGCAACCCTCCTGCTAAGGGTAGACAGCTGCTCGTTCCACCCCCCCCCCCCGCCTTAATTGGTTCTCCTCCCTTCCAACGGTGTTGAGGCGGGTGGGAACAGCCGGGGGTTGAGGGTACTGTGCTAAAAGAGGTGGAGTTATGCAGATCTAAAACGCGTGGATTGCAGCAGCAGCAAGCCGAAAAGTGCAGGCATGTGAGGGATCTAGAGGTTGACAGCATGTCTTCTTAACGGGAGTCCAGGTGGCCATCTCCACAAATGGACTTTTCAGAATCCTTGGGTGGCACCGTAGTCGGAAACCAATTCTGGTTATCGCTTCTCGGCCTTTTGGCTAAGATCAAGTGTAGTATCTGTTCTTATCAGTTTAATATCTGATACGTCCCCTATCTGGGGACCATATATTAAATGGATTTTTAGAACAGGGAGATGGAAAAAGAGCTTGCTCTGTCCACTCCACGCATTGACCTGGTATTGCAGTATCTCCAGGACCGGTGCACCCCTTCTTTAATGCAGTTTCTAAAATCAGAAAGAATTGAATTCAATGCTTTTTGTTCATTTTGCTTGTTTGTCGGATTTTGGGATGGACTCTTTGGCTTTGCTTTTCTTCTCCTCATTGGATTTTTCATGTTAAAAGTTGCAGAAGCCAGATGACAAGCTCATTTTGGTTCAACTTCAGCAACTGTGCATTGCATTGCCATGTAATGTAATGTAATGCAATGCTATCTATCTAGCTCTCCCTCTATACTTCCTATTGGATAAACAGACATATTAGGCAAGCATTTTGGAGCTTTCACCTAAATAACTACAGGTGGTGAGATAAGCTGCACAATATAATTGACCTTTCAGTATATTGTTGCACACACACCATCTATTTAGCAAATGCCCTTGTTATCAACAGCAGCCTTTTAAACTCACCTGAGCTAACAGGTATGTGAGCTGGTTACTCTGCTGCGCTTAAAATTTCTTTTTTGGTTTGCTACAATGCCTTTTCTGAAACGTTGTCTCCCTCTGCTGGAACACTGACTTCTTTCATTTAATGCCTGCAGACTATAAAAGAGAAACCAACCCAAAAAGTTTGGTTGATTAGTCTGTGGCATTGTTTTAAACTGTTGCTTATGGCGGTCTCTGTGAGCTTCTCAGTGACATTCAGCCATCCAGGTATCCCGCCTGCAGTAGACGGAATGTGGCAATGGAACGCTGGCTGCGCGTGTCATAATAGGCTCTGAGCCTTTATATACCTGCGCACAGCAGCAGCCACCTTCAGTCTGCTGCTGGACAGCCAGCAGCAGCAGCAGCAGGAGAGGTAATTAATCAGCAACCCTCCTGCTAAGGGTAGACAGCTGCTCGTTCCACCCCCCCCCCGCCTTAATTGGTTCTCCTCCCTTCCAACGGTGTTGAGGCGGGTGGGAACAGCCGGGGGTTGAGGGTACTGTGCTAAAAGAGGTGGAGTTATGCAGATCTAAAACGCGTGGATTGCAGCAGCAGCAAGCCGAAAAGTGCAGGCATGTGAGGGATCTAGAGGTTGACAGCATGTCTTCTTAACGGGAGTCCAGGTGGCCATCTCCACAAATGGACTTTTCAGAATCCTTGGGTGGCACCGTAGTCGGAAACCAATTCTGGTTATCGCTTCTCGGCCTTTTGGCTAAGATCAAGTGTAGTATCTGTTCTTATCAGTTTAATATCTGATACGTCCCCTATCTGGGGACCATATATTAAATGGATTTTTAGAACAGGGAGATGGAAAAAGAGCTTGCTCTGTCCACTCCACGCATTGACCTGGTATTGCAGTATCTCCAGGACCGGTGCACCCCTTCTTTAATGCAGTTTCTAAAATCAGAAAGAATTGAATTCAATGCTTTTTGTTCATTTTGCTTGTTTGTCGGATTTTGGGATGGACTCTTTGGCTTTGCTTTTCTTCTCCTCATTGGATTTTTCATGTTAAAAGTTGCAGAAGCCAGATGACAAGCTCATTTTGGTTCAACTTCAGCAACTGTGCATTGCATTGCCATGTAATGTAATGTAATGCAATGCTATCTATCTAGCTCTCCCTCTATACTTCCTTTTGGATAAACAGACATATTAGGCAAGCATTTTGGAGCTTTCACCTAAATAACTACAGGTGGTGAGATAAGCTGCACAATATAATTGACCTTTCAGTATATTGTTGCACACACACCATCTATTTAGCAAATGCCCTTGTTATCAACAGCAGCCTTTTAAACTCACCTGAGCTAACAGGTATGTGAGCTGGTTACTCTGCTGCGCTTAAAATTTCTTTTTTGGTTTGCTACAATGCCTTTTCTGAAACGTTGTCTCCCTCTGCTGGAACACTGACTTCTTTCATTTAATGCCTGCAGACTATAAAAGAGAAACCAACCCAAAAAGTTTGGTTGATTAGTCTGTGGCATTCTTTTAAACTGTTGCTTATGGCGGTCTCTGTGAGCTTCTCAGTGACATTCAGCCATCCAGGTATCCCGCCTGCAGTAGACGGAATGTGGCAAAGTAACGCTGGCTGCGCGTGTCATAATAGGCTCTGAGCCTTTATATACCTGCGCACAGCAGCAGCCACCTTCAGTCTGCTGCTGGACAGCCAGCAGCAGCAGCAGCAGGAGAGGTAATTAATCAGCAACCCTCCTGCTAAGGGTAGACAGCTGCTCGTTCCACCCCCCCCCCCGCCTTAATTGGTTCTCCTCCCTTCCAACGGTGTTGAGGCGGGTGGGAACAGCCGGGGGTTGAGGGTACTGTGCTAAAAGAGGTGGAGTTATGCAGATCTAAAACGCGTGGATTGCAGCAGCAGCAAGCCGAAAAGTGCAGGCATGTGAGGGATCTAGAGGTTGACAGCATGTCTTCTTAACGGGAGTCCAGGTGGCCATCTCCACAAATGGACTTTTCAGAATCCTTGGGTGGCACCGTAGTCGGAAACCAATTCTGGTTATCGCTTCTCGGCCTTTTGGCTAAGATCAAGTGTAGTATCTGTTCTTATCAGTTTAATATCTGATACGTCCCCTATCTGGGGACCATATATTAAATGGATTTTTAGAACAGGGAGATGGAAAAAGAGCTTGCTCTGTCCACTCCACGCATTGACCTGGTATTGCAGTATCTCCAGGACCGGTGCACCCCTTCTTTAATGCAGTTTCTAAAATCAGAAAGAATTGAATTCAATGCTTTTTGTTCATTTTGCTTGTTTGTCGGATTTTGGGATGGACTCTTTGGCTTTGCTTTTCTTCTCCTCATTGGATTTTTCATGTTAAAAGTTGCAGAAGCCAGATGACAAGCTCATTTTGGTTCAACTTCAGCAACTGTGCATTGCATTGCCATGTAATGTAATGTAATGCAATGCTATCTATCTAGCTCTCCCTCTATACTTCCTTTTGGATAAACAGACATATTAGGCAAGCATTTTGGAGCTTTCACCTAAATAACTACAGGTGGTGAGATAAGCTGCACAATATAATTGACCTTTCAGTATATTGTTGCACACACACCATCTATTTAGCAAATGCCCTTGTTATCAACAGCAGCCTTTTAAACTCACCTGAGCTAACAGGTATGTGAGCTGGTTACTCTGCTGCGCTTAAAATTTCTTTTTTGGTTTGCTACAATGCCTTTTCTGAAACGTTGTCTCCCTCTGCTGGAACACTGACTTCTTTCATTTAATGCCTGCAGACTATAAAAGAGAAACCAACCCAAAAAGTTTGGTTGATTAGTCTGTGGCATTCTTTTAAACTGTTGCTTATGGCGGTCTCTGTGAGCTTCTCAGTGACATTCAGCCATCCAGGTATCCCGCCTGCAGTAGACGGAATGTGGCAATGGAACGCTGGCTGCGCGTGTCATAATAGGCTCTGAGCCTTTATATACCTGCGCACAGCAGCAGCCACCTTCAGTCTGCTGCTGGACAGCCAGCAGCAGCAGCAGGAGAGCTAATTAATCAGCAACCCTCCTGCTAAGGGTAGACAGCTGCTCGTTCCACCCCCCCCCCCCGCCTTAATTGGTTCTCCTCCCTTCCAACGGTGTTGAGGCGGGTGGGAACAGCCGGGGGTTGAGGGTACTGTGCTAAAAGAGGTGGAGTTATGCAGATCTAAAACGCGTGGATTGCAGCAGCAGCAAGCCGAAAAGTGCAGGCATGTGAGGGATCTAGAGGTTGACAGCATGTCTTCTTAACGGGAGTCCAGGTGGCCATCTCCACAAATGGACTTTTCAGAATCCTTGGGTGGCACCGTAGTCGGAAACCAATTCTGGTTATCGCTTCTCGGCCTTTTGGCTAAGATCAAGTGTAGTATCTGTTCTTATCAGTTTAATATCTGATACGTCCCCTATCTGGGGACCATATATTAAATGGATTTTTAGAACAGGGAGATGGAAAAAGAGCTTGCTCTGTCCACTCCACGCATTGACCTGGTATTGCAGTATCTCCAGGACCGGTGCACCCCTTCTTTAATGCAGTTTCTAAAATCAGAAAGAATTGAATTCAATGCTTTTTGTTCATTTTGCTTGTTTGTCGGATTTTGGGATGGACTCTTTGGCTTTGCTTTTCTTCTCCTCATTGGATTTTTCATGTTAAAAGTTGCAGAAGCCAGATGACAAGCTCATTTTGGTTCAACTTCAGCAACTGTGCATTGCATTGCCATGTAATGTAATGTAATGCAATGCTATCTATCTAGCTCTCCCTCTATACTTCCTTTTGGATAAACAGACATATTAGGCAAGCATTTTGGAGCTTTCACCTAAATAACTACAGGTGGTGAGATAAGCTGCACAATATAATTGACCTTTCAGTATATTGTTGCACACAGACCATCTATTTAGCAAATGCCCTTGTTATCAACAGCAGCCTTTTAAACTCACCTGAGCTAACAGGTATGTGAGCTGGTTACTCTGCTGCGCTTAAAATTTCTTTTTTGGTTTGCTACAATGCCTTTTCTGAAACGTTGTCTCCCTCTGCTGGAACACTGACTTCTTTCATTTAATGCCTGCAGACTATAAAAGAGAAACCAACCCAAAAAGTTTGGTTGATTAGTCTGTGGCATTCTTTTAAACTGTTGCTTATGGCGGTCTCTGTGAGCTTCTCAGTGACATTCAGCCATCCAGGTATCCCGCCTGCAGTAGACGGAATGTGGCAATGGAACGCTGGCTGCGCGTGTCATAATAGGCTCTGAGCCTTTATATACCTGCGCACAGCAGCAGCCACCTTCAGTCTGCTGCTGGACAGCCAGCAGCAGCAGCAGCAGGAGAGGTAATTAATCAGCAACCCTCCTGCTAAGGGTAGACAGCTGCTCGTTCCACCCCCCCCCCCGCCTTAATTGGTTCTCCTCCCTTCCAACGGTGTTGAGGCGGGTGGGAACAGCCGGGGGTTGAGGGTACTGTGCTAAAAGAGGTGGAGTTATGCAGATCTAAAACGCGTGGATTGCAGCAGCAGCAAGCCGAAAAGTGCAGGCATGTGAGGGATCTAGAGGTTGACAGCATGTCTTCTTAACGGGAGTCCAGGTGGCCATCTCCACAAATGGACTTTTCAGAATCCTTGGGTGGCACCGTAGTCGGAAACCAATTCTGGTTATCGCTTCTCGGCCTTTTGGCTAAGATCAAGTGTAGTATCTGTTCTTATCAGTTTAATATCTGATACGTCCCCTATCTGGGGACCATATATTAAATGGATTTTTAGAACAGGGAGATGGAAAAAGAGCTTGCTCTGTCCACTCCACGCATTGACCTGGTATTGCAGTATCTCCAGGACCGGTGCACCCCTTCTTTAATGCAGTTTCTAAAATCAGAAAGAATTGAATTCAATGCTTTTTGTTCATTTTGCTTGTTTGTCGGATTTTGGGATGGACTCTTTGGCTTTGCTTTTCTTCTCCTCATTGGATTTTTCATGTTAAAAGTTGCAGAAGCCAGATGACAAGCTCATTTTGGTTCAACTTCAGCAACTGTGCATTGCATTGCCATATAATGTAATGTAATGCAATGCTATCTATCTAGCTCTCCCTCTATACTTCCTTTTGGATAAACAGACATATTAGGCAAGCATTTTGGAGCTTTCACCTAAATAACTACAGGTGGTGAGATAAGCTGCACAATATAATTGACCTTTCAGTATATTGTTGCACACACACCATCTATTTAGCAAATGCCCTTGTTATCAACAGCAGCCTTTTAAACTCACCTGAGCTAACAGGTATGTGAGCTGGTTACTCTGCTGCGCTTAAAATTTCTTTTTTGGTTTGCTACAATGCCTTTTCTGAAACGTTGTCTCCCTCTGCTGGAACACTGACTTCTTTCATTTAATGCCTGCAGACTATAAAAGAGAAACCAACCCAAAAAGTTTGGTTGATTAGTCTGTGGCATTCTTTTAAACTGTTGCTTATGGCGGTCTCTGTGAGCTTCTCAGTGACATTCAGCCATCCAGGTATCCCGCCTGCAGTAGACGGAATGTGGCAATGGAACGCTGGCTGCGCGTGTCATAATAGGCTCTGAGCCTTTATATACCTGCGCACAGCAGCAGCCACCTTCAGTCTGCTGCTGGACAGCCAGCAGCAGCAGCAGCAGGAGAGGTAATTAATCAGCAACCCTCCTGCTAAGGGTAGACAGCTGCTCGTTCCACCCCCCCCCCGCCTTAATTGGTTCTCCTCCCTTCCAACGGTGTTGAGGCGGGTGGGAACAGCCGGGGGTTGAGGGTACTGTGCTAAAAGAGGTGGAGTTATGCAGATCTAAAACGCGTGGATTGCAGCAGCAGCAAGCCGAAAAGTGCAGGCATGTGAGGGATCTAGAGGTTGACAGCATGTCTTCTTAACGGGAGTCCAGGTGGCCATCTCCACAAATGGACTTTTCAGAATCCTTGGGTGGCACCGTAGTCGGAAACCAATTCTGGTTATCGCTTCTCGGCCTTTTGGCTAAGATCAAGTGTAGTATCTGTTCTTATCAGTTTAATATCTGATACGTCCCCTATCTGGGGACCATATATTAAATGGATTTTTAGAACAGGGAGATGGAAAAAGAGCTTGCTCTGTCCACTCCACGCATTGACCTGGTATTGCAGTATCTCCAGGACCGGTGCACCCCTTCTTTAATGCAGTTTCTAAAATCAGAAAGAATTGAATTCAATGCTTTTTGTTCATTTTGTTTGTTTGTCGGATTTTGGGATGGACTCTTTGGCTTTGCTTTTCTTCTCCTCATTGGATTTTTCATGTTAAAAGTTGCAGAAGCCAGATGACAAGCTCATTTTGGTTCAACTTCAGCAACTGTGCATTGCATTGCCATGTAATGTAATGTAATGCAATGCTATCTATCTAGCTCTCCCTCTATACTTCCTTTTGGATAAACAGACATATTAGGCAAGCATTTTGGAGCTTTCACCTAAATAACTACAGGTGGTGAGATAAGCTGCACAATATAATTGACCTTTCAGTATATTGTTGCACACACACCATCTATTTAGCAAATGCCCTTGTTATCAACAGCAGCCTTTTAAACTCACCTGAGCTAACAGGTATGTGAGCTGGTTACTCTGCTGCGCTTAAAATTTCTTTTTTGGTTTGCTACAATGCCTTTTCTGAAACGTTGTCTCCCTCTGCTGGAACACTGACTTCTTTCATTTAATGCCTGCAGACTATAAAAGAGAAACCAACCCAAAAAGTTTGGTTGATTAGTCTGTGGCATTCTTTTAAACTGTTGCTTATGGCGGTCTCTGTGAGCTTCTCAGTGACATTCAGCCATCCAGGTATCCCGCCTGCAGTAGATGGAATGTGGCAATGGAACGCTGGCTGCGCGTGTCATAATAGGCTCTGAGCCTTTATATACCTGCGCACAGCAGCAGCCACCTTCAGTCTGCTGCTGGACAGCCAGCAGCAGCAGCAGCAGGAGAGGTAATTAATCAGCAACCCTCCTGCTAAGGGTAGACAGCTGCTCGTTCCACCCCCCCCCCGCCTTAATTGGTTCTCCTCCCTTCCAACGGTGTTGAGGCGGGTGGGAACAGCCGGGGGTTGAGGGTACTGTGCTAAAAGAGGTGGAGTTATGCAGATCTAAAACGCGTGGATTGCAGCAGCAGCAAGCCGAAAAGTGGAGGCATGTGAGGGATCTAGAGGTTGACAGCATGTCTTCTTAACGGGAGTCCAGGTGGCCATCTCCACAAATGGACTTTTCAGAATCCTTGGGTGGCACCGTAGTCGGAAACCAATTCTGGTTATCGCTTCTCGGCCTTTTGGCTAAGATCAAGTGTAGTATCTGTTCTTATCAGTTTAATATCTGATACGTCCCCTATCTGGGGACCATATATTAAATGGATTTTTAGAACAGGGAGATGGAAAAAGAGCTTGCTCTGTCCACTCCACGCATTGACCTGGTATTGCAGTATCTCCAGGACCGGTGCACCCCTTCTTTAATGCAGTTTCTAAAATCAGAAAGAATTGAATTCAATGCTTTTTGTTCATTTTGTTTGTTTGTCGGATTTTGGGATGGACTCTTTGGCTTTGCTTTTCTTCTCCTCATTGGATTTTTCATGTTAAAAGTTGCAGAAGCCAGATGACAAGCTCATTTTGGTTCAACTTCAGCAACTGTGCATTGCATTGCCATGTAATGTAATGTAATGCAATGCTATCTATCTAGCTCTCCCTCTATACTTCCTTTTGGATAAACAGACATATTAGGCAAGCATTTTGGAGCTTTCACCTAAATAACTACAGGTGGTGAGATAAGCTGCACAATATAATTGACCTTTCAGTATATTGTTGCACACACACCATCTATTTAGCAAATGCCCTTGTTATCAACAGCAGCCTTTTATACTCACCTGAGCTAACAGGTATGTGAGCTGGTTACTCTGCTGCGCTTAAAATTTCTTTTTTGGTTTGCTACAATGCCTTTTCTGAAACGTTGTCTCCCTCTGCTGGAACACTGACTTCTTTCATTTAATGCCTGCAGACTATAAAAGAGAAACCAACCCAAAAAGTTTGGTTGATTAGTCTGTGGCATTCTTTTAAACTGTTCCTTATGGCGGTCTCTGTGAGCTTCTCAGTGACATTCAGCCATCCAGGTATCCCGCCTGCAGTAGACGGAATGTGGCAATGGAACGCTGGCTGCGCGTGTCATAATAGGCTCTGAGCCTTTATATACCTGCGCACAGCAGCAGCCACCTTCAGTCTGCTGCTGGACAGCCAGCAGCAGCAGCAGCAGGAGAGGTAATTAATCAGCAACCCTCCTGCTAAGGGTAGACAGCTGCTCGTTCCACCCCCCCCCCGCCTTAATTGGTTCTCCTCCCTTCCAACGGTGTTGAGGCGGGTGGGAACAGCCGGGGGTTGAGGGTACTGTGCTAAAAGAGGTGGAGTTATGCAGATCTAAAACGCGTGGATTGCAGCAGCAGCAAGCCGAAAAGTGCAGGCATGTGAGGGATCTAGAGGTTGACAGCATGTCTTCTTAACGGGAGTCCAGGTGGCCATCTCCACAAATGGACTTTTCAGAATCCTTGGGTGGCACCGTAGTCGGAAACCAATTCTGGTTATCGCTTCTCGGCCTTTTGGCTAAGATCAAGTGTAGTATCTGTTCTTATCAGTTTAATATCTGATACGTCCCCTATCTGGGGACCATATATTAAATGGATTTTTAGAACAGGGAGATGGAAAAAGAGCTTGCTCTGTCCACTCCACGCATTGACCTGGTATTGCAGTATCTCCAGGACCGGTGCACCCCTTCTTTAATGCAGTTTCTAAAATCAGAAAGAATTGAATTCAATGCTTTTTGTTCATTTTGCTTGTTTGTCGGATTTTGGGATGGACTCTTTGGCTTTGCTTTTCTTCTCCTCATTGGATTTTTCATGTTAAAAGTTGCAGAAGCCAGATGACAAGCTCATTTTGGTTCAACTTCAGCAACTGTGCATTGCATTGCCATGTAATGTAATGTAATGCAATGCTATCTATCTAGCTCTCCCTCTATACTTCCTTTTGGATAAACAGACATATTAGGCAAGCATTTTGGAGCTTTCACCTAAATAACTACAGGTGGTGAGATAAGCTGCACAATATAATTGACCTTTCAGTATATTGTTGCACACACACCATCTATTTAGCAAATGCCCTTGTTATCAACAGCAGCCTTTTAAACTCACCTGAGCTAACAGGTATGTGAGCTGGTTACTCTGCTGCGCTTAAAATTTCTTTTTTGGTTTGCTACAATGCCTTTTCTGAAACGTTGTCTCCCTCTGCTGGAACACTGACTTCTTTCATTTAATGCCTGCAGACTATAAAAGAGAAACCAACCCAAAAAGTTTGGTTGATTAGTCTGTGGCATTCTTTTAAACTGTTGCTTATGGCGGTCTCTGTGAGCTTCTCAGTGACATTCAGCCATCCAGGTATCCCGCCTGCAGTAGACGGAATGTGGCAATGGAACGCTGGCTGCGCGTGTCATAATAGGCTCTGAGCCTTTATATACCTGCGCACAGCAGCAGCCACCTTCAGTCTGCTGCTGGACAGCCAGCAGCAGCAGCAGGAGAGGTAATTAATCAGCAACCCTCCTGCTAAGGGTAGACAGCTGCTCGTTCCACCCCCCCCCCGCCTTAATTGGTTCTCCTCCCTTCCAACGGTGTTGAGGCGGGTGGGAACAGCCGGGGGTTGAGGGTACTGTGCTAAAAGAGGTGGAGTTATGCAGATCTAAAACGCGTGGATTGCAGCAGCAGCAAGCCGAAAAGTGCAGGCATGTGAGGGATCTAGAGGTTGACAGCATGTCTTCTTAACGGG
The DNA here is from genome assembly GCF_046119375.1 of Phyllobates terribilis. Taxonomy (NCBI): domain Eukaryota; kingdom Metazoa; phylum Chordata; class Amphibia; order Anura; family Dendrobatidae; genus Phyllobates; species Phyllobates terribilis. Next base: position 5,822,056 of record NW_027362800.1, on the reverse strand, counting down.
AGTCCAGGTGGCCATCTCCACAAATGGACTTTTCAGAATCCTTGGGTGGCACCGTAGTCGGAAACCAATTCTGGTTATCGCTTCTCGGCCTTTTGGCTAAGATCAAGTGTAGTATCTGTTCTTATCAGTTTAATATCTGATACGTCCCCTATCTGGGGACCATATATTAAATGGATTTTTAGAACAGGGAGATGGAAAAAGAGCTTGCTCTGTCCACTCCACGCATTGACCTGGTATTGCAGTATCTCCAGGACCGGTGCACCCCTTCTTTAATGCAGTTTCTAAAATCAGAAAGAATTGAATTCAATGCTTTTTGTTCATTTTGCTTGTTTGTCGGATTTTGGGATGGACTCTTTGGCTTTGCTTTTCTTCTCCTCATTGGATTTTTCATGTTAAAAGTTGCAGAAGCCAGATGACAAGCTCATTTTGGTTCAACTTCAGCAACTGTGCATTGCATTGCCATGTAATGTAATGTAATGCAATGCTATCTATCTAGCTCTCCCTCTATACTTCCTTTTGGATAAACAGACATATTAGGCAAGCATTTTGGAGCTTTCACCTAAATAACTACAGGTGGTGAGATAAGCTGCACAATATAATTGACCTTTCAGTATATTGTTGCACACACACCATCTATTTAGCAAATGCCCTTGTTATCAACAGCAGCCTTTTAAACTCACCTGAGCTAACAGGTATGTGAGCTGGTTACTCTGCTGCGCTTAAAATTTCTTTTTTGGTTTGCTACAATGCCTTTTCTGAAACGTTGTCTCCCTCTGCTGGAACACTGACTTCTTTCATTTAATGCCTGCAGACTATAAAAGAGAAACCAACCCAAAAAGTTTGGTTGATTAGTCTGTGGCATTCTTTTAAACTGTTGCTTATGGCGGTCTCTGTGAGCTTCTCAGTGACATTCAGCCATCCAGGTATCCCACCTGCAGTAGACGGAATGTGGCAATGGAACGCTGGCTGCGCGTGTCATAATAGGCTCTGAGCCTTTATATACCTGCGCACAGCAGCAGCCACCTTCAGTCTGCTGCTGGACAGCCAGCAGCAGCAGCAGCAGGAGAGGTAATTAATCAGCAACCCTCCTGCTAAGGGTAGACAGCTGCTCGTTCCACCCCCCCCCCGCCTTAATTGGTTCTCCTCCCTTCCAACGGTGTTGAGGTGGGTGGGAACAGCCGGGGGTTGAGGGTACTGTGCTAAAAGAGGTGGAGTTATGCAGATCTAAAACGCGTGGATTGCAGCAGCAGCAAGCCGAAAAGTGCAGGCATGTGAGGGATCTAGAGGTTGACAGCATGTCTTCTTAACGGGAGTCCAGGTGGCCATCTCCACAAATGGACTTTTCAGAATCCTTGGGTGGCACCGTAGTCGGAAACCAATTCTGGTTATCGCTTCTCGGCCTTTTGGCTAAGATCAAGTGTAGTATCTGTTCTTATCAGTTTAATATCTGATACGTCCCCTATCTGGGGACCATATATTAAATGGATTTTTAGAACAGGGAGATGGAAAAAGAGCTTGCTCTGTCCACTCCACGCATTGACCTGGTATTGCAGTATCTCCAGGACCGGTGCACCCCTTCTTTAATGCAGTTTCTAAAATCAGAAAGAATTGAATTCAATGCTTTTTGTTCATTTTGCTTGTTTGTCGGATTTTGGGATGGACTCTTTGGCTTTGCTTTTCTTCTCCTCATTGGATTTTTCATGTTAAAAGTTGCAGAAGCCAGATGACAAGCTCATTTTGGTTCAACTTCAGCAACTGTGCATTGCATTGCCATGTAATGTAATGTAATGCAATGCTATCTATCTAGCTCTCCCTCTATACTTCCTTTTGGATAAACAGACATATTAGGCAAGCATTTTGGAGCTTTCACCTAAATAACTACAGGTGGTGAGATAAGCTGCACAATATAATTGACCTTTCAGTATATTGTTGCACACACACCATCTATTTAGCAAATGCCCTTGTTATCAACAGCAGCCTTTTAAACTCACCTGAGCTAACAGGTATGTGAGCTGGTTACTCTGCTGCGCTTAAAATTTCTTTTTTGGTTTGCTACAATGCCTTTTCTGAAACGTTGTCTCCCTCTGCTGGAACACTGACTTCTTTCATTTAATGCCTGCAGACTATAAAAGAGAAACCAACCCAAAAAGTTTGGTTGATTAGTCTGTGGCATTCTTTTAAACTGTTGCTTATGGCGGTCTCTGTGAGCTTCTCAGTGACATTCAGCCATCCAGGTATCCCGCCTGCAGTAGACGGAATGTGGCAATGGAACGCTGGCTGCGCGTGTCATAATAGGCTCTGAGCCTTTATATACCTGCGCACAGCAGCAGCCACCTTCAGTCTGCTGCTGGACAGCCAGCAGCAGCAGCAGCAGGAGAGGTAATTAATCAGCAACCCTCCTGCTAAGGGTAGACAGCTGCTCGTTCCACCCCCCCCCCGCCTTAATTGGTTCTCCTCCCTTCCAACGGTGTTGAGGCGGGTGGGAACAGCCGGGGGTTGAGGGTACTGTGCTAAAAGAGGTGGAGTTATGCAGATCTAAAACGCGTGGATTGCAGCAGCAGCAAGCCGAAAAGTGCAGGCATGTGAGGGATCTAGAGGTTGACAGCATGTCTTCTTAACGGGAGTCCAGGTGGCCATCTCCACAAATGGACTTTTCAGAATCCTTGGGTGGCACCGTAGTCGGAAACCAATTCTGGTTATCGCTTCTCGGCCTTTTGGCTAAGATCAAGTGTAGTATCTGTTCTTATCAGTTTAATATCTGATACGTCCCCTATCTGGGGACCATATATTAAATGGATTTTTAGAACAGGGAGATGGAAAAAGAGCTTGCTCTGTCCACTCCACGCATTGACCTGGTATTGCAGTATCTCCAGGACCGGTGCACCCCTTCTTTAATGCAGTTTCTAAAATCAGAAAGAATTGAATTCAATGCTTTTTGTTCATTTTGCTTGTTTGTCGGATTTTGGGATGGACTCTTTGGCTTTGCTTTTCTTCTCCTCATTGGATTTTTCATGTTAAAAGTTGCAGAAGCCAGATGACAAGCTCATTTTGGTTCAACTTCAGCAACTGTGCATTGCATTGCCATGTAATGTAATGTAATGCAATGCTATCTATCTAGCTCTCCCTCTATACTTCCTTTTGGATAAACAGACATATTAGGCAAGCATTTTGGAGCTTTCACCTAAATAACTACAGGTGGTGAGATAAGCTGCACAATATAATTGACCTTTCAGTATATTGTTGCACACACACCATCTATTTAGCAAATGCCCTTGTTATCAACAGCAGCCTTTTAAACTCACCTGAGCTAACAGGTATGTGAGCTGGTTACTCTGCTGCGCTTAAAATTTCTTTTTTGGTTTGCTACAATGCCTTTTCTGAAACGTTGTCTCCCTCTGCTGGAACACTGACTTCTTTCATTTAATGCCTGCAGACTATAAAAGAGAAACCAACCCAAAAAGTTTGGTTGATTAGTCTGTGGCATTCTTTTAAACTGTTGCTTATGGCGGTCTCTGTGAGCTTCTCAGTGACATTCAGCCATCCAGGTATCCCGCCTGCAGTAGACGGAATGTGGCAATGGAACGCTGGCTGCGCGTGTCATAATAGGCTCTGAGCCTTTATATACCTGCGCACAGCAGCAGCCACCTTCAGTCTGCTGCTGGACAGCCAGCAGCAGCAGCAGCAGGAGAGGTAATTAATCAGCAACCCTCCTGCTAAGGGTAGACAGCTGCTCGTTCCACCCCCCCCCCGCCTTAATTGGTTCTCCTCCCTTCCAACGGTGTTGAGGCGGGTGGGAACAGCCGGGGGTTGAGGGTACTGTGCTAAAAGAGGTGGAGTTATGCAGATCTAAAACGCGTGGATTGCAGCAGCAGCAAGCCGAAAAGTGCAGGCATGTGAGGGATCTAGAGGTTGACAGCATGTCTTCTTAACGGGAGTCCAGGTGGCCATCTCCACAAATGGACTTTTCAGAATCCTTGGGTGGCACCGTAGTCGGAAACCAATTCTGGTTATCGCTTCTCGGCCTTTTGGCTAAGATCAAGTGTAGTATCTGTTCTTATCAGTTTAATATCTGATACGTCCCCTATCTGGGGACCATATATTAAATGGATTTTTAGAACAGGGAGATGGAAAAAGAGCTTGCTCTGTCCACTCCACGCATTGACCTGGTATTGCAGTATCTCCAGGACCGGTGCACCCCTTCTTTAATGCAGTTTCTAAAATCAGAAAGAATTGAATTCAATGCTTTTTGTTCATTTTGCTTGTTTGTCGGATTTTGGGATGGACTCTTTGGCTTTGCTTTTCTTCTCCTCATTGGATTTTTCATGTTAAAAGTTGCAGAAGCCAGATGACAAGCTCATTTTGGTTCAACTTCAGCAACTGTGCATTGCATTGCCATGTAATGTAATGTAATGCAATGCTATCTATCTAGCTCTCCCTCTATACTTCCTTTTGGATAAACAGACATATTAGGCAAGCATTTTGGAGCTTTCACCTAAATAACTACAGGTGGTGAGATAAGCTGCACAATATAATTGACCTTTCAGTATATTGTTGCACACACACCATCTATTTAGCAAATGCCCTTGTTATCAACAGCAGCCTTTTAAACTCACCTGAGCTAACAGGTATGTGAGCTGGTTACTCTGCTGCGCTTAAAATTTCTTTTTTGGTTTGCTACAATGCCTTTTCTGAAACGTTGTCTCCCTCTGCTGGAACACTGACTTCTTTCATTTAATGCCTGCAGACTATAAAAGAGAAACCAACCCAAAAAGTTTGGTTGATTAGTCTGTGGCATTCTTTTAAACTGTTGCTTATGGCGGTCTCTGTGAGCTTCTCAGTGACATTCAGCCATCCAGGTATCCCGCCTGCAGTAGACGGAATGTGGCAATGGAACGCTGGCTGCGCGTGTCATAATAGGCTCTGAGCCTTTATATACCTGCGCACAGCAGCAGCCACCTTCAGTCTGCTGCTGGACAGCCAGCAGCAGCAGCAGCAGGAGAGGTAATTAATCAGCAACCCTCCTGCTAAGGGTAGACAGCTGCTCGTTCCACCACCCCCCCCCGCCTTAATTGGTTCTCCTCCCTTCCAACGATGTTGAGGCGGGTGGGAACAGCCGGGGGTTGAGGGTACTGTGCTAAAAGAGGTGGAGTTATACAGATCTAAAACGCGTGGATTGCAGCAGCAGCAAGCCGAAAAGTGCAGGCATGTGAGGGATCTAGAGGTTGACAGCATGTCTTCTTAACGGGAGTCCAGGTGGCCATCTCCACAAATGGACTTTTCAGAATCCTTGGGTGGCACCGTAGTCGGAAACCAATTCTGGTTATCACTTCTCGGCCTTTTGGCTAAGATCAAGTGTAGTATCTGTTCTTATCAGTTTAATATCTGATACGTCCCCTATCTGGGGACCATATATTAAATGGATTTTTAGAACAGGGAGATGGAAAAAGAGCTTGCTCTGTCCACTCCACGCATTGACCTGGTATTGCAGTATCTCCAGGACCGGTGCACCCCTTCTTTAATGCAGTTTCTAAATCAGAAAGAATTGAATTCAATGCTTTTTGTTCATTTTGCTTGTTTGTCGGATTTTGGGATGGACTCTTTGGCTTTGCTTTTCTTCTCCTCATTGGATTTTTCATGTTAAAAGTTGCAGAAGCCAGATGACAAGCTCATTTTGGTTCAACTTCAGCAACTGTGCATTGCATTGCCATGTAATGTAATGCAATGCTATCTATCTAGCTCTCCCTCTATACTTCCTTTTGGATAAACAGACATATTAGGCAAGCATTTTGGAGCTTTCACCTAAATAACTACAGGTGGTGAGATAAGCTGCACAATATAATTGACCTTTCAGTATATTGTTGCACACACACCATCTATTTAGCAAATGCCCTTGTTATCAACAGCAGCCTTTTAAACTCACCTGAGCTAACAGGTATGTGAGCTGGTTACTCTGCTGCGCTTAAAATTTCTTTTTTGGTTTGCTACAATGCCTTTTCTGAAACGTTGTCTCCCTCTGCTGGAACACTGACTTCTTTCATTTAATGCCTGCAGACTATAAAAGAGAAACCAACCCAAAAAGTTTGGTTGATTAGTCTGTGGCATTCTTTTAAACTGTTGCTTATGGCGGTCTCTGTGAGCTTCTCAGTGACATTCAGCCATCCAGGTATCCCGCCTGCAGTAGACGGAATGTGGCAATGGAACGCTGGCTGCGCGTGTCATAATAGGCTCTGAGCCTTTATATACCTGCGCACAGCAGCAGCCACCTTCAGTCTGCTGCTGGACAGCCAGCAGCAGCAGCAGCAGGAGAGGTAATTAATCAGCAACCCTCCTGCTAAGGGTAGACAGCTGCTCGTTCCACCCCCCCCCCCGCCTTAATTGGTTCTCCTCCCTTCCAACGGTGTTGAGGCGGGTGGGAATAGCCGGGGGTTGAGGGTACTGTGCTAAAAGAGGTGGAGTTATGCAGATCTAAAACGCGTGGATTGCAGCAGCAGCAAGCCGAAAAGTGCAGGCATGTGAGGGATCTAGAGGTTGACAGCATGTCTTCTTAACGGGAGTCCAGGTGGCCATCTCCACAAATGGACTTTTCAGAATCCTTGGGTGGCACCGTAGTCGGAAACCAATTCTGGTTATCGCTTCTCGGCCTTTTGGCTAAGATCAAGTTTAGTATCTGTTCTTATCAGTTTAATATCTGATACGTCCCCTATCTGGGGACCATATATTAAATGGATTTTTAGAACAGGGAGATGGAAAAAGAGCTTGCTCTGTCCACTCCACGCATTGACCTGGTATTGCAGTATCTCCAGGACCGGTGCACCCCTTCTTTAATGCAGTTTCTAAATCAGAAAGAATTGAATTCAATGCTTTTTGTTCATTTTGCTTGTTTGTCGGATTTTGGGATGGACTCTTTGGCTTTGCTTTTCTTCTCCTCATTGGATTTTTCATGTTAAAAGTTGCAGAAGCCAGATGACAAGCTCATTTTGGTTCAACTTCAGCAACTGTGCATTGCATTGCCATGTAATGTAATGCAATGCTATCTATCTAGCTCTCCCTCTATACTTCCTTTTGGATAAACAGACATATTAGGGAAGCATTTTGGAGCTTTCACCTAAATAACTACAGGTGGTGAGATAAGCTGCACAATATAATTGACCTTTCAGTATATTGTTGCACACACACCATCTATTTAGCAAATGCCCTTGTTATCAACAGCAGCCTTTTAAACTCACCTGAGCTAACAGGTATGTGAGCTGGTTACTCTGCTGCGCTTAAAATTTCTTTTTTGGTTTGCTACAATGCCTTTTCTGAAACGTTGTCTCCCTCTGCTGGAACACTGACTTCTTTCATTTAATGCCTGCAGACTATAAAAGAGAAACCAACCCAAAAAGTTTGGTTGATTAGTCTGTGGCATTCTTTTAAACTGTTGCTTATGGCGGTCTCTGTGAGCTTCTCAGTGACTTTCAGCCATCCAGGTATCCCGCCTGCAGTAGACGGAATGTGGCAATGGAACGCTGGCTGTGCGTGTCATAATAGGCTCTGAGCCTTTATATACCTGCGCACAGCAGCAGCCACCTTCAGTCTGCTGCTGGACAGCCAGCAGCAGCAGCAGCAGGAGAGGTAATTAATCAGCAACCCTCCTGCTAAGGGTAGACAGCTGCTCGTTCCACCCCCCCCCCGCCTTAATTGGTTCTCCTCCCTTCCAACGGTGTTGAGGCGGGTGGGAACAGCCGGGGGTTGAGGGTACTGTGCTAAAAGAGGTGGAGTTATGCAGATCTAAAACGCGTGGATTGCAGCAGCAGCAAGCCGAAAAGTGCAGGCATGTGAGGGATCTAGAGGTTGACAGCATGTCTTCTTAACGGGAGTCCAGGTGGCCATCTCCACAAATGGACTTTTCAGAATCCTTGGGTGGCACCGTAGTCGGAAACCAATTCTGGTTATCGCTTCTCGGCCTTTTGGCTAAGACCAAGTGTAGTATCTGTTCTAATCAGTTTAATATCTGATACGTCCCCTATCTGGGGACCATATATTAAATGGATTTTTAGAACAGGGAGATGGAAAAAGAGCTTGCTCTGTCCACTCCACGCATTGACCTGGTATTGCAGTATCTCCAGGACCGGTGCACCCCTTCTTTAATGCAGTTTCTAAATCAGAAAGAATTGAATTCAATGCTTTTTGTTCATTTTGCTTGTTTGTCGGATTTTGGGATGGACTCTTTGGCTTTGCTTTTCTTCTCCTCATTGGATTTTTCATGTTAAAAGTTGCAGAAGCCAGATGACAAGCTCATTTTGGTTCAACTTCAGCAACTGTGCATTGCATTGCCATGTAATGTAATGCAATGCTATCTATCTAGCTCTCCCTCTATACTTCCTTTTGGATAAACAGACATATTAGGCAAGCATTTTGGAGCTTTCACCTAAATAACTACAGGTGGTGAGATAAGCTGCACAATATAATTGACCTTTCAGTATATTGTTGCACACACACCATCTATTTAGCAAATGCCCTTGTTATCAACAGCAGCCTTTTAAACTCACCTGAGCTAACAGGTATGTGAGCTGGTTACTCTGCTGCGCTTAAAATTTCTTTTTTGGTTTGCTACAATGCCTTTTCTGAAACGTTGTCTCCCTCTGCTGGAACACTGACTTCTTTCATTTAATGCCTGCAGACTATAAAAGAGAAACCAACCCAAAAAGTTTGGTTGATTAGTCTGTGGCATTCTTTTAAACTGTTGCTTATGGCGGTCTCTGTGAGCTTCTCAGTGACATTCAGCCATCCAGGTATCCCGCCTGCAGTAGACGGAATGTGGCAATGGAACGCTGGCTGCGCGTGTCATAATAGGCTCTGAGCCTTTATATACCTGCGCACAGCAGCAGCCACCTTCAGTCTGCTGCTGGACAGCCAGCAGCAGCAGCAGCAGGAGAGGTAATTAATCAGCAACCCTCCTGCTAAGGGTAGACAGCTGCTTGTTCCACCCCCCCCCCGCCTTAATTGGTTCTCCTCCCTTCCAACGGTGTTGAGGCGGGTGGGAATAGCCGGGGGTTGAGGGTACTGTGCTAAAAGAGGTGGAGTTATGCAGATCTAAAACGCGTGGATTGCAGCAGCAGCAAGCCGAAAAGTGCAGGCATGTGAGGGATCTAGAGGTTGACAGCATGTCTTCTTAACGGGAGTCCAGGTGGCCATCTCCACAAATGGACTTTTCAGAATCCTTGGGTGGCACCGTAGTCGGAAACCAATTCTGGTTATCGCTTCTCGGCCTTTTGGCTAAGATCAAGTTTAGTATCTGTTCTTATCAGTTTAATATCTGATACGTCCCCTATCTGGGGACCATATATTAAATGGATTTTTAGAACAGGGAGATGGAAAAAGAGCTTGCTCTGTCCACTCCACGCATTGACCTGGTATTGCAGTATCTCCAGGACCGGTGCACCCCTTCTTTAATGCAGTTTCTAAATCAGAAAGAATTGAATTCAATGCTTTTTGTTCATTTTGCTTGTTTGTCGGATTTTGGGATGGACTCTTTGGCTTTGCTTTTCTTCTCCTCATTGGATTTTTCATGTTAAAAGTTGCAGAAGCCAGATGACAAGCTCATTTTGGTTCAACTTCAGCAACTGTGCATTGCATTGCCATGTAATGTAATGCAATGCTATCTATCTAGCTCTCCCTCTATACTTCCTTTTGGATAAACAGACATATTAGGCAAGCATTTTGGAGCTTTCACCTAAATAACTACAGGTGGTGAGATAAGCTGCACAATATAATTGACCTTTCAGTATATTGTTGCACACACACCATCTATTTAGCAAATGCCCTTGTTATCAACAGCAGCCTTTTAAACTCACCTGAGCTAACAGGTATGTGAGCTGGTTACTCTGCTGCGCTTAAAATTTCTTTTTTGGTTTGCTACAATGCCTTTTCTGAAACGTTGTCTCCCTCTGCTGGAACACTGACTTCTTTCATTTAATGCCTGCAGACTATAAAAGAGAAACCAACCCAAAAAGTTTGGTTGATTAGTCTGTGGCATTCTTTTAAACTGTTGCTTATGGCGGTCTCTGTGAGCTTCTCAGTGACATTCAGCCATCCAGGTATCCCGCCTGCAGTAGACGGAATGTGGCAATGGAACGCTGGCTGCGCGTGTCATAATAGGCTCTGAGCCTTTATATACCTGCGCACAGCAGCAGCCACCTTCAGTCTGCTGCTGGACAGCCAGCAGCAGCAGCAGCAGGAGAGGTAATTAATCAGCAACCCTCCTGCTAAGGGTAGACAGCTGCTCGTTCCACCCCCCCCCCGCCTTAATTGGTTCTCCTCCCTTCCAACGGTGTTGAGGCGGGTGGGAACAGCCGGGGGTTGAGGGTACTGTGCTAAAAGAGGTGGAGTTATGCAGATCTAAAACGCGTGGATTGCAGCAGCAGCAAGCCGAAAAGTGCAGGCATGTGAGGGATCTAGAGGTTGACAGCATGTCTTCTTAACGGGAGTCCAGGTGGCCATCTCCACAAATGGACTTTTCAGAATCCTTGGGTGGCACCGTAGTCGGAAACCAATTCTGGTTATCGCTTCTCGGCCTTTTGGCTAAGATCAAGTGTAGTATCTGTTCTTATCAGTTTAATATCTGATACGTCCCCTATCTGGGGACCATATATTAAATGGATTTTTAGAACAGGGAGATGGAAAAAGAGCTTGCTCTGTCCACTCCACGCATTGACCTGGTATTGCAGTATCTCCAGGACCGGTGCACCCCTTCTTTAATGCAGTTTCTAAAATCAGAAAGAATTGAATTCAATGCTTTTTGTTCATTTTGCTTGTTTGTCGGATTTTGGGATGGACTCTTTGGCTTTGCTTTTCTTCTCCTCATTGGATTTTTCATGTTAAAAGTTGCAGAAGCCAGATGACAAGCTCATTTTGGTTCAACTTCAGCAACTGTGCATTGCATTGCCATGTAATGTAATGTAATGCAATGCTATCTATCTAGCTCTCCCTCTATACTTCCTTTTGCATAAACAGACATATTAGGCAAGCATTTTGGAGCTTTCACCTAAATAACTACAGGTGGTGAGATAAGCTGCACAATATAATTGACCTTTCAGTATATTGTTGCACACACACCATCTATTTAGCAAATGCCCTTGTTATCAACAGCAGCCTTTTAAACTCACCTGAGCTAACAGGTATGTGAGCTGGTTACTCTGCTGCGCTTAAAATTTCTTTTTTGGTTTGCTACAATGCCTTTTCTGAAACGTTGTCTCCCTCTGCTGGAACACTGACTTCTTTCATTTAATCCCTGCAGACTATAAAAGAGAAACCAACCCAAAAAGTTTGGTTGATTAGTCTGTGGCATTCTTTTAAACTGTTGCTTATGGCGGTCTCTGTGAGCTTCTCAGTGACATTCAGCCATCCAGGTATCCCGCCTGCAGTAGACGGAATGTGGCAATGGAACGCTGGCTGCGCGTGTCATAATAGGCTCTGAGCCTTTATATACCTGCGCACAGCAGCAGCCACCTTCAGTCTGCTGCTGGACAGCCAGCAGCAGCAGCAGCAGGAGAGGTAATTAATCAGCAACCCTCCTGCTAAGGGTAGACAGCTGCTCGTTCCACCCCCCCCCCCCCCGCCTTAATTGGTTCTCCTCCCTTCCAACGGTGTTGAGGCGGGTGGGAACAGCCGGGGGTTGAGGGTACTGTGCTAAAAGAGGTGGAGTTATGCAGATCTAAAACGCGTGGATTGCAGCAGCAGCAAGCCGAAAAGTGCAGGCATGTGAGGGATCTAGAGGTTGACAGCATGTCTTCTTAACGGGAGTCCAGGTGGCCATCTCCACAAATGGACTTTTCAGAATCCTTGGGTGGCACCGTAGTCGGAAACCAATTCTGGTTATCGCTTCTCGGCCTTTTGGCTAAGATCAAGTGTAGTATCTGTTCTTATCAGTTTAATATCTGATACGTCCCCTATCTGGGGACCATATATTAAATGGATTTTTAGAACAGGGAGATGGAAAAAGAGCTTGCTCTGTCCACTCCACGCATTGACCTGGTATTGCAGTATCTCCAGGACCGGTGCACCCCTTCTTTAATGCAGTTTCTAAAATCAGAAAGAATTGAATTCAATGCTTTTTGTTCATTTTGCTTGTTTGTCGGATTTTGGGATGGACTCTTTGGCTTTGCTTTTCTTCTCCTCATTGGATTTTTCATGTTAAAAGTTGCAGAAGCCAGATGACAAGCTCATTTTGGTTCAACTTCAGCAACTGTGCATTGCATTGCCATGTAATGTAATGTAATGCAATGCTATCTATCTAGCTCTCCCTCTATACTTCCTTTTGGATAAACAGACATATTAGGCAAGCATTTTGGAGCTTTCACCTAAATAACTACAGGTGGTGAGATAAGCTGCACAATATAATTGACCTTTCAGTATATTGTTGCACGCACACCATCTATTTAGCAAATGCCCTTGTTATCAACAGCAGCCTTTTAAACTCACCTGAGCTAACAGGTATGTGAGCTGGTTACTCTGCTGCGCTTAAAATTTCTTTTTTGGTTTGCTACAATGCCTTTTCTGAAACGTTGTCTACCTCTGCTGGAACACTGACTTCTTTCATTTAATGCCTGCAGACTATAAAAGAGAAACCAACCCAAAAAGTTTGGTTGATTAGTCTGTGGCATTCTTTTAAACTGTTGCTTATGGCGGTCTCTGTGAGCTTCTCAGTGACATTCAGCCATCCAGGTATCCCGCCTGCAGTAGACGGAATGTGGCAATGGAACGCTGGCTGCGCGTGTCATAATAGGCTCTGAGCCTTTATATACCTGCGCACAGCAGCAGCCACCTTCAGTCTGCTGCTGGACAGCCAGCAGCAGCAGCAGCAGGAGAGGTAATTAATCAGCAACCCTCCTGCTAAGGGTAGACAGCTGCTCGTTCCACCCCCCCCCCCCCCCGCCTTAATTGGTTCTCCTCCCTTCCAACGGTGTTGAGGCGGGTGGGAACAGCCGGGGGTTGAGGGTACTGTGCTAAAAGAGGTGGAGTTATGCAGATCTAAAACGCGTGGATTGCAGCAGCAGCAAGCCGAAAAGTGCAGGCATGTGAGGGATCTAGAGGTTGACAGCATGTCTTCTTAACGGGAGTCCAGGTGGCCATCTCCACAAATGGACTTTTCAGAATCCTTGGGTGGCACCGTAGTCGGAAACCAATTCTGGTTATCGCTTCTCGGCCTTTTGGCTAAGATCAAGTGTAGTATCTGTTCTTATCAGTTTAATATCTGATACGTCCCCTATCTGGGGACCATATCTTAAATGGATTTTTAGAACAGGGAGATGGAAAAAGAGCTTGCTCTGTCCACTCCACGCATTGACCTGGTATTGCAGTATCTCCAGGACCGGTGCACCCCTTCTTTAATGCAGTTTCTAAAATCAGAAAGAATTGAATTCAATGCTTTTTGTTCATTTTGCTTGTTTGTCGGATTTTGGGATGGACTCTTTGGCTTTGCTTTTCTTCTCCTCATTGGATTTTTCATGTTAAAAGTTGCAGAAGCCAGATGACAAGCTCATTTTGTTTCAACTTCAGCAACTGTGCATTGCATTGCCTTGTAATGTAATGTAATGCAATGCTATCTATCTAGCTCTCCCTCTATACTTCCTTTTGGATAAACAGACATATTAGGCAAGCATTTTGGAGCTTTCACCTAAATAACTACAGGTGGTGAGATAAGCTGCACAATATAATTGACCTTTCAGTATATTGCTGCACACACACCATCTATTTAGCAAATGCCCTTGTTATCAACAGCAGCCTTTTAAACTCACCTGAGCTAACAGGTATGTGAGCTGGTTACTCTGCTGCGCTTAAAATTTCTTTTTTGGTTTGCTACAATGCCTTTTCTGAAACGTTGTCTCCCTCTGCTGGAACACTGACTTCTTTCATTTAATGCCTGCAGACTATAAAAGAGAAACCAACCCAAAAAGTTTGGTTGATTAGTCTGTGGCATTCTTTTAAACTGTTGCTTATGGCGGTCTCTGTGAGCTTCTCAGTGACATTCAGCCATCCAGGTATCCCGCCTGCAGTAGACGGAATGTGGCAATGGAACGCTGGCTGCGCGTGTCATAATAGGCTCTGAGCCTTTATATACCTGCGCACAGCAGCAGCCACCTTCAGTCTGCTGCTGGACAGCCAGCAGCAGCAGCAGCAGGAGAGGTAATTAATCAGCAACCCTCCTGCTAAGGGTAGACAGCTGCTCGTTCCACCCCCCCCCCCCGCCTTAATTGGTTCTCCTCCCTTCCAACAGTGTTGAGGCGGGTGGGAACAGCCGGGGGTTGAGGGTACTGTGCTAAAAGAGGTGGAGTTATGCAGATCTAAAACGCGTGGATTGCAGCAGCAGCAAGCCGAAAAGTGCAGGCATGTGAGGGATCTAGAGGTTGACAGCATGTCTTCTTAACGGGAGTCCAGGTGGCCATCTCCACAAATGGACTTTTCAGAATCCTTGGGTGGCACCGTAGTCGGAAACCAATTCTGGTTATCGCTTCTCGGCCTTTTGGCTAAGATCAAGTGTAGTATCTGTTCTTATCAGTTTAATATCTGATACGTCCCCTATCTGGGGACCATATATTAAATGGATTTTTAGAACAGGGAGATGGAAAAAGAGCTTGCTCTGTCCACTCCACGCATTGACCTGGTATTGCAGTATCTCCAGGACCGGTGCACCCCTTCTTTAATGCAGTTTCTAAAATCAGAAAGAATTGAATTCAATGCTTTTTGTTCATTTTGCTTGTTTGTCGGATTTTGGGATGGACTCTTTGGCTTTGCTTTTCTTCTCCTCATTGGATTTTTCATGTTAAAAGTTGCAGAAGCCAGATGACAAGCTCATTTTGGTTCAACTTCAGCAACTGTGCATTGCATTGCCATGTAATGTAATGTAATGCAATGCTATCTATCTAGCTCTCCCTCTATACTTCCTTTTGGATAAACAGACATATTAGGCAAGCATTTTGGAGCTTTCACCTAAATAACTACAGGTGGTGAGATAAGCTGCACAATATAATTGACCTTTCAGTATATTGTTGCACACACACCATCTATTTAGCAAATGCCCTTGTTATCAACAGCAGCCTTTTAAACTCACCTGAGCTAACAGGTATGTGAGCTGGTTACTCTGCTGCGCTTAAAATTTCTTTTTTGGTTTGCTACAATGCCTTTTCTGAAACGTTGTCTCCCTCTGCTGGAACACTGACTTCTTTCATTTAATGCCTGCAGACTATAAAAGAGAAACCAACCCAAAAAGTTTGGTTGATTAGTCTGTGGCATTCTTTTAAACTGTTGCTTATGGCGGTCTCTGTGAGCTTCTCAGTGACATTCAGCCATCCAGGTATCCCGCCTGCAGTAGACGGAATGTGGCAATGGAACGCTGGCTGCGCGTGTCATAATAGGCTCTGAGCCTTTATATACCTGCGCACAGCAGCAGCCACCTTCAGTCTGCTGCTGGACAGCCAGCAGCAGCAGCAGCAGGAGAGGTAATTAATCAGCAACCCTCCTGCTAAGGGTAGACAGCTGCTCGTTCCACCCCCCCCCCCGCCTTAATTGGTTCTCCTCCCTTCCAACGGTGTTGAGGCGGGTGGGAACAGCCGGGGGTTGAGGGTACTGTGCTAAAAGAGGTGGAGTTATGCAGATCTAAAACGCGTGGATTGCAGCAGCAGCAAGCCGAAAAGTGCAGGCATGCGAGGGATCTAGAGGTTGACAGCATGTCTTCTTAACGGGAGTCCAGGTGGCCATCTCCACAAATGGACTTTTCAGAATCCTTGGGTGGCACCGTAGTCGGAAACCAATTCTGGTTATCGCTTCTCGGCCTTTTGGCTAAGATCAAGTGTAGTATCTGTTCTTATCAGTTTAATATCTGATACGTCCCCTATCTGGGGACCATATATTAAATGGATTTTTAGAACAGGGAGATGGAAAAAGAGCTTGCTCTGTCCACTCCACGCATTGACCTGGTATTGCAGTATCTCCAGGACCGGTGCACCCCTTCTTTAATGCAGTTTCTAAAATCAGAAAGAATTGAATTCAATGCTTTTTGTTCATTTTGCTTGTTTGTCGGATTTTGGGATGGACTCTTTGGCTTTGCTTTTCTTCTCCTCATTGGATTTTTCATGTTAAAAGTTGCAGAAGCCAGATGACAAGCTCATTTTGGTTCAACTTCAGCAACTGTGCATTGCATTGCCATGTAATGTAATGTAATGCAATGCTATCTATCTAGCTCTCCCTCTATACTTCCTTTTGGATAAACAGACATATTAGGCAAGCATTTTGGAGCTTTCACCTAAATAACTACAGGTGGTGAGATAAGCTGCACAATATAATTGACCTTTCAGTATATTGTTGCACACACACCATCTATTTAGCAAATGCCCTTGTTATCAATAACAGCCTTTTAAACTCACCTGAGCTAACAGGTATGTGAGCTGGTTACTCTGCTGCGCTTAAAATTTCTTTTTTGGTTTGCTACAATGCCTTTTCTGAAACGTTGTCTCCCTCTGCTGGAACACTGACTTCTTTCATTTAATGCCTGCAGACTATAAAAGAGAAACCAACCCAAAAAGTTTGGTTGATTAGTCTGTGGCATTCTTTTAAACTGTTGCTTATGGCGGTCTCTGTGAGCTTCTCAGTGACATTCAGCCATCCAGGTATCCCGCCTGCAGTAGACGGAATGTGGCAATGGAACGCTGGCTGCGCGTGTCATAATAGGCTCTGATCCTTTATATACCTGCGCACAGCAGCAGCCACCTTCAGTCTGCTGCTGGACAGCCAGCAGCAGCAGCAGCAGGAGAGGTAATTAATCAGCAACCCTCCTGCTAAGGGTAGACAGCTGCTCGTTCCACCCCCCCCCCCGCCTTAATTGGTTTTCCTCCCTTCCAACGGTGTTGAGGCGGGTGGGAACAGCCGGGGGTTGAGGGTACTGTGCTAAAAGAGGTGGAGTTATGCAGATCTAAAACGCGTGGATTGCAGCAGCAGCAAGCCGAAAAGTGCAGGCATGTGAGGGATCTAGAGGTTGACAGCATGTCTTCTTAACGGGAGTCCAGGTGGCCATCTCCACAAATGGACTTTTCAGAATCCTTGGGTGGCACCGTAGTCGGAAACCAATTCTGGTTATCGCTTCTCGGCCTTTTGGCTAAGATCAAGTGTAGTATCTGTTCTTATCAGTTTAATATCTGATACGTCCCCTATCTGGGGACCATATATTAAATGGATTTTTAGAACAGGGAGATGGAAAAAGAGCTTGCTCTGTCCACTCCACGCATTGACCTGGTATTGCAGTATCTCCAGGACCGGTGCACCCCTTCTTTAATGCAGTTTCTAAAATCAGAAAGAATTGAATTCAATGCTTTTTGTTCATTTTGCTTGTTTGTCGGATTTTGGGATGGACTCTTTGGCTTTGCTTTTCTTCTCCTCATTGGATTTTTCATGTTAAAAGTTGCAGAAGCCAGATGACAAGCTCATTTTGGTTCAACTTCAGCAACTGTGCATTGCATTGCCATGTAATGTAATGTAATGCAATGCTATCTATCTAGCTCTCCCTCTATACTTCCTTTTGGATAAACAGACATATTAGGCAAGCATTTTGGAGCTTTCACCTAAATAACTACAGGTGGTGAGATAAGCTGCACAATATAATTGACCTTTCAGTATATTGTTGCACACACACCATCTATTTAGCAAATGCCCTTGTTATCAACAGCAGCCTTTTAAACTCACCTGAGCTAACAGGTATGTGAGCTGGTTACTCTGCTGCGCTTAAAATTTCTTTTTTGGTTTGCTACAATGCCTTTTCTGAAACGTTGTCTCCCTCTGCTGGAACACTGACTTCTTTCATTTAATGCCTGCAGACTATAAAAGAGAAACCAACCCAAAAAGTTTGGTTGATTAGTCTGTGGCATTCTTTTAAACTGTTGCTTATGGCGGTCTCTGTGAGCTTCTCAGTGACATTCAGCCATCCAGGTATCCCGCCTGCAGTAGACGGAATGTGGCAATGGAACGCTGGCTGCGCGTGTCATAATAGGCTCTGATCCTTTATATACCTGCGCACAGCAGCAGCCACCTTCAGTCTGCTGCTGGACAGCCAGCAGCAGCAGCAGCAGGAGAGGTAATTAATCAGCAACCCTCCTGCTAAGGGTAGACAGCTGCTCGTTCCACCCCCCCCCCCGCCTTAATTGGTTTTCCTCCCTTCCAACGGTGTTGAGGCGGGTGGGAACAGCCGGGGGTTGAGGGTACTGTGCTAAAAGAGGTGGAGTTATGCAGATCTAAAACGCGTGGATTGCAGCAGCAGCAAGCCGAAAAGTGCAGGCATGTGAGGGATCTAGAGGTTGACAGCATGTCTTCTTAACGGGAGTCCAGGTGGCCATCTCCACAAATGGACTTTTCAGAATCCTTGGGTGGCACCGTAGTCGGAAACCAATTCTGGTTATCGCTTCTCGGCCTTTTGGCTAAGATCAAGTGTAGTATCTGTTCTTATCAGTTTAATATCTGATACGTCCCCTATCTGGGGACCATATATTAAATGGATTTTTAGAACAGGGAGATGGAAAAAGAGCTTGCTCTGTCCACTCCACGCATTGACCTGGTATTGCAGTATCTCCAGGACCGGTGCACCCCTTCTTTAATGCAGTTTCTAAAATCAGAAAGAATTGAATTCAATGCTTTTTGTTCATTTTGCTTGTTTGTCGGATTTTGGGATGGACTCTTTGGCTTTGCTTTTCTTCTCCTCATTGGATTTTTCATGTTAAAAGTTGCAGAAGCCAGATGACAAGCTCATTTTGGTTCAACTTCAGCAACTGTGCATTGCATTGCCATGTAATGTAATGTAATGCAATGCTATCTATCTAGCTCTCCCTCTATACTTCCTTTTGGATAAACAGACATATTAGGCAAGCATTTTGGAGCTTTCACCTAAATAACTACAGGTGGTGAGATAAGCTGCACAATATAATTGACCTTTCAGTATATTGTTGCACACACACCATCTATTTAGCAAATGCCCTTGTTATCAACAGCAGCCTTTTAAACTCACCTGAGCTAACAGGTATGTGAGCTGGTTACTCTGCTGCGCTTAAAATTTCTTTTTTGGTTTGCTACAATGCCTTTTCTGAAACGTTGTCTCCCTCTGCTGGAACACTGACTTCTTTCATTTAATGCCTGCAGACTATAAAAGAGAAACCAACCCAAAAAGTTTGGTTGATTAGTCTGTGGCATTCTTTTAAACTGTTGCTTATGGCGGTCTCTGTGAGCTTCTCAGTGACATTCAGCCATCCAGGTATCCCGCCTGCAGTAGACGGAATGTGGCAATGGAACGCTGGCTGCGCGTGTCATAATAGGCTCTGAGCCTTTATATACCTGCGCACAGCAGCAGCCACCTTCAGTCTGCTGCTGGACAGCCAGCAGCAGCAGCAGCAGGAGAGGTAATTAATCAGCAACCCTCCTGCTAAGGGTAGACAGCTGCTCGTTCCACCCCCCCCCCCGCCTTAATTGGTTCTCCTCCCTTCCAACGGTGTTGAGGCGGGTGGGAACAGCCGGGGGTTGAGGGTACTGTGCTAAAAGAGGTGGAGTTATGCAGATCTAAAACGCGTGGATTGCAGCAGCAGCAAGCCGAAAAGTGCAGGCATGTGAGGGATCTAGAGGTTGACAGCATGTCTTCTTAACGGGAGTCCAGGTGGCCATCTCCACAAATGGACTTTTCAGAATCCTTGGGTGGCACCGTAGTCGGAAACCAATTCTGGTTATCGCTTCTCGGCCTTTTGGCTAAGATCAAGTGTAGTATCTGTTCTTATCAGTTTAATATCTGATACGTCCCCTATCTGGGGACCATATATTAAATGGATTTTTAGAACAGGGAGATGGAAAAAGAGCTTGCTCTGTCCACTCCACGCATTGACCTGGTATTGCAGTATCTCCAGGACCGGTGCACCCCTTCTTTAATGCAGTTTCTAAAATCAGAAAGAATTGAATTCAATGCTTTTTGTTCATTTTGCTTGTTTGTCGGATTTTGGGATGGACTCTTTGGCTTTGCTTTTCTTCTCCTCATTGGATTTTTCATGTTAAAAGTTGCAGAAGCCAGATGACAAGCTCATTTTGGTTCAACTTCAGCAACTGTGCATTGCATTGCCATGTAATGTAATGTAATGCAATGCTATCTATCTAGCTCTCCCTCTATACTTCCTTTTGGATAAACAGACATATTAGGCAAGCATTTTGGAGCTTTCACCTAAATAACTACAGGTGGTGAGATAAGCTGCACAATATAATTGACCTTTCAGTATATTGTTGCACACACACCATCTATTTAGCAAATGCCCTTGTTATCAACAGCAGCCTTTTAAACTCACCTGAGCTAACAGGTATGTGAGCTGGTTACTCTGCTGCGCTTAAAATTTCTTTTTTGGTTTGCTACAATGCCTTTTCTGAAACGTTGTCTCCCTCTGCTGGAACATTGACTTCTTTCATTTAATGCCTGCAGACTATAAAAGAGAAACCAACCCAAAAAGTTTGGTTGATTAGTCTGTGGCATTCTTTTAAACTGTTGCTTATGGCGGTCTCTGTGAGCTTCTCAGTGACATTCAGCCATCCAGGTATCCCGCCTGCAGTAGACGGAATGTGGCAATGGAACGCTGGCTGCGCGTGTCATAATAGGCTCTGAGCCTTTATATACCTGCGCACAGCAGCAGCCACCTTCAGTCTGCTGCTGGACAGCCAGCAGCAGCAGCAGCAGGAGAGGTAATTAATCAGCAACCCTCCTGCTAAGGGTAGACGGCTGCTCGTTCCACCCCCCCCCGCCTTAATTGGTTCTCCTCCCTTCCAACGGTGTTGAGGCGGGTGGGAACAGCCGGGGGTTGAGGGTACTGTGCTAAAAGAGGTGGAGTTATGCAGATCTAAAACGCGTGGATTGCAGCAGCAGCAAGCCGAAAAGTGCAGGCATGTGAGGGATCTAGAGGTTGACAGCATGTCTTCTTAACGGGAGTCCAGGTGGCCATCTCCACAAATGGACTTTTCAGAATCCTTGGGTGGCACTGTAGTCGGAAACCAATTCTGGTTATCGCTTCTCGGCCTTTTGGCTAAGATCAAGTGTAGTGTCTGTTCTTATCAGTTTAATATCTGATACGTCCCCTATCTGGGGACCATATATTAAATGGATTTTTAGAACAGGGAGATGGAAAAAGAGCTTGCTCTGTCCACTCCACGCATTGACCTGGTATTGCAGTATCTCCAGGACCGGTGCACCCCTTCTTTAATGCAGTTTCTAAAATCAGAAAGAATTGAATTCAATGCTTTTTGTTCATTTTGCTTGTTTGTCGGATTTTGGGATGGACTCTTTGGCTTTGCTTTTCTTCTCCTCATTGGATTTTTCATGTTAAAAGTTGCAGAAGCCAGATGACAAGCTCATTTTGGTTCAACTTCAGCAACTGTGCATTGCATTGCCATGTAATGTAATGTAATGCAATGCTATCTATCTAGCTCTCCCTCTATACTTCCTTTTGGATAAACAGACATATTAGGCAAGCATTTTGGAGCTTTCACCTAAATAACTACAGGTGGTGAGATAAGCTGCACAATATAATTGACCTTTCAGTATATTGTTGCACACACACCATCTATTTAGCAAATGCCCTTGTTATCAACAGCAGCCTTTTAAACTCACCTGAGCTAACAGGTATGTGAGCTGGTTACTCTGCTGCGCTTAAAATTTCTTTTTTGGTTTGCTACAATGCCTTTTCTGAAACGTTGTCTCCCTCTGCTGGAACACTGACTTCTTTCATTTAATGCCTGCAGACTATAAAAGAGAAACCAACCCAAAAAGTTTGGTTGATTAGTCTGTGGCATTCTTTTAAACTGTTGCTTATGGCGGTCTCTGTGAGCTTCTCAGTGACATTCAGCCATCCAGGTATCCCGCCTGCAGTCGACGGAATGTGGCAATGGAACGCTGGCTGCGCGTGTCATAATAGGCTCTGAGCCTTTATATACCTGCGCACAGCAGCAGCCACCTTCAGTCTGCTGCTGGACAGCCAGCAGCAGCAGCAGCAGGAGAGGTAATTAATCAGCAACCCTCCTGCTAAGGGTAGACAGCTGCTCGTTCCACCCCCCCCCGCCTTAATTGGTTCTCCTCCCTTCCAACGGTGTTGAGGCGGGTGGGAACAGCCGGGGGTTGAGGGTACTGTGCTAAAAGAGGTGGAGTTATGCAGATCTAAAACGCGTGGATTGCAGCAGCAGCAAGCCGAAAAGTGCAGGCATGTGAGGGATCTAGAGGTTGACAGCATGTCTTCTTAACGGGAGTCCAGGTGGCCATCTCCACAAATGGACTTTTCAGAATCCTTGGGTGGCACCGTAGTCGGAAACCAATTCTTGTTATCGCTTCTCGGCCTTTTGGCTAAGATCAAGTGTAGTATCTGTTCTTATCAGTTTAATATCTGATACGTCCCCTATCTGGGGACCATATATTAAATGGATTTTTAGAACAGGGAGATGGAAAAAGAGCTTGCTCTGTCCACTCCACGCATTGACCTGGTATTGCAGTATCTCCAGGACCGGTGCACCCCTTCTTTAATGCAGTGTCTAAAATCAGAAAGAATTGAATTCAATGCTTTTTGTTCATTTTGCTTGTTTGTCGGATTTTGGGATGGACTCTTTGGCTTTGCTTTTCTTCTCCTCATTGGATTTTTCATGTTAAAAGTTGCAGAAGCCAGATGACAAGCTCATTTTGGTTCAACTTCAGCAACTGTGCATTGCATTGCCATGTAATGTAATGTAATGCAATGCTATCTATCTAGCTCTCCCTCTATACTTCCTTTTGGATAAACAGACATATTAGGCAAGCATTTTGGAGCTTTCACCTAAATAACTACAGGTGGTGAGATAAGCTGCACAATATAATTGACCTTTCAGTATATTGTTGCACACACACCATCTATTTAGCAAATGCCCTTGTTATCAACAGCAGCCTTTTAAACTCACCTGAGCTAACAGGTATGTGAGCTGGTTACTCTGCTGCGCTTAAAATTTCTTTTTTGGTTTGCTACAATGCCTTTTCTGAAACGTTGTCTCCCTCTGCTGGAACATTGACTTCTTTCATTTAATGCCTGCAGACTATAAAAGAGAAACCAACCCAAAAAGTTTGGTTGATTAGTCTGTGGCATTCTTTTAAACTGTTGCTTATGGCGGTCTCTGTGAGCTTCTCAGTGACATTCAGCCATCCAGGTATCCCGCCTGCAGTAGACGGAATGTGGCAATGGAACGCTGGCTGCGCGTGTCATAATAGGCTCTGAGCCTTTATATACCTGCGCACAGCAGCAGCCACCTTCAGTCTGCTGCTGGACAGCCAGCAGCAGCAGCAGCAGGAGAGGTAATTAATCAGCAACCCTCCTGCTAAGGGTAGACAGCTGCTCGTTCCACCCCCCCCCGCCTTAATTGGTTCTCCTCCCTTCCAACGGTGTTGAGGCGGGTGGGAACAGCCGGGGGTTGAGGGTACTGTGCTAAAAGAGGTGGAGTTATGCAGATCTAAAACGCGTGGATTGCAGCAGCAGCAAGCCGAAAAGTGCAGGCATGTGAGGGATCTAGAGGTTGACAGCATGTCTTCTTAACGGGAGTCCAGGTGGCCATCTCCACAAATGGACTTTTCAGAATCCTTGGGTGGCACCGTAGTCGGAAACCAATTCTGGTTATCGCTTCTCGGCCTTTTGGCTAAGATCAAGTGTAGTATCTGTTCTTATCAGTTTAATATCTGATACGTCCCCTATCTGGGGACCATATATTAAATGGATTTTTAGAACAGGGAGATGGAAAAAGAGCTTGCTCTGTCCACTCCACGCATTGACCTGGTATTGCAGTATCTCCAGGACCGGTGCACCCCTTCTTTAATGCAGTTTCTAAAATCAGAAAGAATTGAATTCAATGCTTTTTGTTCATTTTGCTTGTTTGTCGGATTTTGGGATGGACTCTTTGGCTTTGCTTTTCTTCTCCTCATTGGATTTTTCATGTTAAAAGTTGCAGAAGCCAGATGACAAGCTCATTTTGGTTCAACTTCAGCAACTGTGCATTGCATTGCCATGTAATGTAATGTAATGCAATGCTATCTATCTAGCTCTCCCTCTATACTTCCTTTTGGATAAACAGACATATTAGGCAAGCATTTTGGAGCTTTCACCTAAATAACTACAGGTGGTGAGATAAGCTGCACAATATAATTGACCTTTCAGTATATTGTTGCACACACACCATCTATTTAGCAAATGCCCTTGTTATCAACAGCAGCCTTTTAAAGTCACCTGAGCTAACAGGTATGTGAGCTGGTTACTCTGCTGCGCTTAAAATTTCTTTTTTGGTTTGCTACAATGCCTTTTCTGAAACGTTGTCTCCCTCTGCTGGAACACTGACTTCTTTCATTTAATGCCTGCAGACTATAAAAGAGAAACCAACCCAAAAAGTTTGGTTGATTAGTCTGTGGCATTCTTTTAAACTGTTGCTTATGGCGGTCTCTGTGAGCTTCTCAGTGACATTCAGCCATCCAGGTATCCCGCCTGCAGTCGACGGAATGTGGCAATGGAACGCTGGCTGCGCGTATCATAATAGGCTCTGAGCCTTTATATACCTGCGCACAGCAGCAGCCACCTTCAGTCTGCTGCTGGACAGCCAGCAGCAGCAGCAGCAGGAGAGGTAATTAATCAGCAACCCTCCTGCTAAGGGTAGACAGCTGCTCGTTCCACCCCCCCCCGCCTTAATTGGTTCTCCTCCCTTCCAACGGTGTTGAGGCGGGTGGGAACAGCCGGGGGTTGAGGGTACTGTGCTAAAAGAGGTGGAGTTATGCAGATCTAAAACGCGTGGATTGCAGCAGCAGCAAGCCGAAAAGTGCAGGCATGTGAGGGATCTAGAGGTTGACAGCATGTCTTCTTAACGGGAGTCCAGGTGGCCATCTCCACAAATGGACTTTTCAGAATCCTTGGGTGGCACTGTAGTCGGAAACCAATTCTGGTTATCGCTTCTCGGCCTTTTGGCTAAGATCAAGTGTAGTGTCTGTTCTTATCAGTTTAATATCTGATACGTCCCCTATCTGGGGACCATATATTAAATGGATTTTTAGAACAGGGAGATGGAAAAAGAGCTTGCTCTGTCCACTCCACGCATTGACCTGGTATTGCAGTATCTCCAGGACCGGTGCACCCCTTCTTTAATGCAGTTTCTAAAATCAGAAAGAATTGAATTCAATGCTTTTTGTTCATTTTGCTTGTTTGTCGGATTTTGGGATGGACTCTTTGGCTTTGCTTTTCTTCTCCTCATTGGATTTTTCATGTTAAAAGTTGCAGAAGCCAGATGACAAGCTCATTTTGGTTCAACTTCAGCAACTGTGCATTGCATTGCCATGTAATGTAATGTAATGCAATGCTATCTATCTAGCTCTCCCTCTATACTTCCTTTTGGATAAACAGACATATTAGGCAAGCATTTTGGAGCTTTCACCTAAATAACTACAGGTGGTGAGATAAGCTGCACAATATAATTGACCTTTCAGTATATTGTTGCACACACACCATCTATTTAGCAAATGCCCTTGTTATCAACAGCAGCCTTTTAAACTCACCTGAGCTAACAGGTATGTGAGCTGGTTACTCTGCTGCGCTTAAAATTTCTTTTTTGGTTTGCTACAATGCCTTTTCTGAAACGTTGTCTCCCTCTGCTGGAACACTGACTTCTTTCATTTAATGCCTGCAGACTATAAAAGAGAAACCAACCCAAAAAGTTTGGTTGATTAGTCTGTGGCATTCTTTTAAACTGTTGCTTATGGCGGTCTCTGTGAGCTTCTCAGTGACATTCAGCCATCCAGGTATCCCGCCTGCAGTCGACGGAATGTGGCAATGGAACGCTGGCTGCGCGTGTCATATAGGCTCTGAGCCTTTATATACCTGCGCACAGCAGCAGCCACCTTCAGTCTGCTGCTGGACAGCCAGCAGCAGCAGCAGCAGGAGAGGTAATTAATCAGCAACCCTCCTGCTAAGGGTAGACAGCTGCTCGTTCCACCCCCCCCCGCCTTAATTGGTTCTCCTCCCTTCCAACGGTGTTGAGGCGGGTGGGAACAGCCGGGGGTTGAGGGTACTGTGCTAAAAGAGGTGGAGTTATGCAGATCTAAAACGCGTGGATTGCAGCAGCAGCAAGCCGAAAAGTGCAGGCATGTGAGGGATCTAGAGGTTGACAGCATGTCTTCTTAACGGGAGTCCAGGTGGCCATCTCCACAAATGGACTTTTCAGAATCCTTGGGTGGCACCGTAGTCGGAAACCAATTCTGGTTATCGCTTCTCGGCCTTTTGGCTAAGATCAAGTGTAGTATCTGTTCTTATCAGTTTAATATCTGATACGTCCCCTATCTGGGGACCATATATTAAATGGATTTTTAGAACAGGGAGATGGAAAAAGAGCTTGCTCTGTCCACTCCACGCATTGACCTGGTATTGCAGTATCTCCAGGACCGGTGCACCCCTTCTTTAATGCAGTGTCTAAAATCAGAAAGAATTGAATTCAATGCTTTTTGTTCATTTTGCTTGTTTGTCGGATTTTGGGATGGACTCTTTGGCTTTGCTTTTCTTCTCCTCATTGGATTTTTCATGTTAAAAGTTGCAGAAGCCAGATGACAAGCTCATTTTGGTTCAACTTCAGCAACTGTGCATTGCATTGCCATGTAATGTAATGTAATGCAATGCTATCTATCTAGCTCTCCCTCTATACTTCCTTTTGGATAAACAGACATATTAGGCAAGCATTTTGGAGCTTTCACCTAAATAACTACAGGTGGTGAGATAAGCTGCACAATATAATTGACCTTTCAGTATATTGTTGCACACACACCATCTATTTAGCAAATGCCCTTGTTATCAACAGCAGCCTTTTAAACTCACCTGAGCTAACAGGTATGTGAGCTGGTTACTCTGCTGCGCTTAAAATTTATTTTTTGGTTTGCTACAATGCCTTTTCTGAAACGTTGTCTCCCTCTGCTGGAACATTGACTTCTTTCATTTAATGCCTGCAGACTATAAAAGAGAAACCAACCCAAAAAGTTTGGTTGATTAGTCTGTGGCATTCTTTTAAACTGTTGCTTATGGCGGTCTCTGTGAGCTTCTCAGTGACATTCAGCCATCCAGGTATCCCGCCTGCAGTAGACGGAATGTGGCAATGGAACGCTGGCTGCGCGTGTCATAATAGGCTCTGAGCCTTTATATACCTGCGCACAGCAGCAGCCACCTTCAGTCTGCTGCTGGACAGCCAGCAGCAGCAGCAGCAGGAGAGGTAATTAATCAGCAACCCTCCTGCTAAGGGTAGACAGCTGCTCGTTCCACCCCCCCCCCGCCTTAATTGGTTCTCCTCCCTTCCAACGGTGTTGAGGCGGGTGGGAACAGCCGGGGGTTGAGGGTACTGTGCTAAAAGAGGTGGAGTTATGCAGATCTAAAACGCGTGGATTGCAGCAGCAGCAAGCCGAAAAGTGCAGGCATGTGAGGGATCTAGAGGTTGACAGCATGTCTTCTTAACGGGAGTCCAGGTGGCCATCTCCACAAATGGACTTTTCAGAATCCTTGGGTGGCACCGTAGTCGGAAACCAATTCTGGTTATCGCTTCTCGGCCTTTTGGCTAAGATCAAGTGTAGTATCTGTTCTTATCAGTTTAATATCTGATACGTCCCCTATCTGGGGACCATATATTAAATGGATTTTTAGAACAGGGAGATGGAAAAAGAGCTTGCTCTGTCCACTCCACGCATTGACCTGGTATTGCAGTATCTCCAGGACCGGTGCACCCCTTCTTTAATGCAGTTTCTAAAATCAGAAAGAATTGAATTCAATGCTTTTTGTTCATTTTGCTTGTTTGTCGGATTTTGGGATGGACTCTTTGGCTTTGCTTTTCTTCTCCTCATTGGATTTTTCATGTTAAAAGTTGCAGAAGCCAGATGACAAGCTCATTTTGGTTCAACTTCAGCAACTGTGCATTGCATTGCCATGTAATGTAATGTAATGCAATGCTATCTATCTAGCTCTCCCTCTATACTTCCTTTTGGATAAACAGACATATTAGGCAAGCATTTTGGAGCTTTCACCTAAATAACTACAGGTGGTGAGATAAGCTGCACAATATAATTGACCTTTCAGTATATTGTTGCACACACACCATCTATTTAGCAAATGCCCTTGTTATCAACAGCAGCCTTTTAAAGTCACCTGAGCTAACAGGTATGTGAGCTGGTTACTCTGCTGCGCTTAAAATTTCTTTTTTGGTTTGCTACAATGCCTTTTCTGAAACGTTGTCTCCCTCTGCTGGAACACTGACTTCTTTCATTTAATGCCTGCAGACTATAAAAGAGAAACCAACCCAAAAAGTTTGGTTGATTAGTCTGTGGCATTCTTTTAAACTGTTGCTTATGGCGGTCTCTGTGAGCTTCTCAGTGACATTCAGCCATCCAGGTATCCCGCCTGCAGTCGACGGAATGTGGCAATGGAACGCTGGCTGCGCGTGTCATAATAGGCTCTGAGCCTTTATATACCTGCGCACAGCAGCAGCCACCTTCAGTCTGCTGCTGGACAGCCAGCAGCAGCAGCAGCAGGAGAGGTAATTAATCAGCAACCCTCCTGCTAAGGGTAGACAGCTGCTCGTTCCACCCCCCCCGCCTTAATTGGTTCTCCTCCCTTCCAACGGTGTTGAGGCGGGTGGGAACAGCCGGGGGTTGAGGGTACTGTGCTAAAAGAGGTGGAGTTATGCAGATCTAAAACGCGTGGATTGCAGCAGCAGCAAGCCGAAAAGTGCAGGCATGTGAGGGATCTAGAGGTTGACAGCATGTCTTCTTAACGGGAGTCCAGGTGGCCATCTCCACAAATGGACTTTTCAGAATCCTTGGGTGGCACCGTAGTCGGAAACCAATTCTGGTTATCGCTTCTCGGCCTTTTGGCTAAGATCAAGTGTAGTATCTGTTCTTATCAGTTTAATATCTGATACGTCCCCTATCTGGGGACCATATATTAAATGGATTTTTAGAACAGGGAGATGGAAAAAGAGCTTGCTCTGTCCACTCCACGCATTGACCTGGTATTGCAGTATCTCCAGGACCGGTGCACCCCTTCTTTAATGCAGTTTCTAAAATCAGAAAGAATTGAATTCAATGCTTTTTGTTCATTTTGCTTGTTTGTCGGATTTTGGGATGGACTCTTTGGCTTTGCTTTTCTTCTCCTCATTGGATTTTTCATGTTAAAAGTTGCAGAAGCCAGATGACAAGCTCATTTTGGTTCAACTTCAGCAACTGTGCATTGCATTGCCATGTAATGTAATGTAATGCAATGCTATCTATCTAGCTCTCCCTCTATACTTCCTTTTGGATAAACAGACATATTAGGCAAGCATTTTGGAGCTTTCACCGAAATAACTACAGGGGGTGAGATAAGCTGCACAATATAATTGACCTTTCAGTATATTGTTGCACACACACCATCTATTTAGCAAATGCCCTTGTTATCAACAGCAGCCTTTTAAACTCACCTGAGCTAACAGGTATGTGAGCTGGTTACTCTGCTGCGCTTAAAATTTCTTTTTTGGTTTGCTACAATGCCTTTTCTGAAACGTTGTCTCCCTCTGCTGGAACATTGACTTCTTTCATTTAATGCCTGCAGACTATAAAAGAGAAACCAACCCAAAAAGTTTGGTTGATTAGTCTGTGGCATTCTTTTAAACTGTTGCTTATGGCGGTCTCTGTGAGCTTCTCAGTGACATTCAGCCATCCAGGTATCCCGCCTGCAGTAGACGGAATGTGGCAATGGAACGCTGGCTGCGCGTGTCATAATAGGCTCTGAGCCTTTATATACCTGCGCACAGCAGCAGCCACCTTCAGTCTGCTGCTGGACAGCCAGCAGCAGCAGCAGCAGGAGAGGTAATTAATCAGCAACCCTCCTGCTAAGGGTAGACAGCTGCTCGTTCCACCCCCCCCCCGCCTTAATTGGTTCTCCTCCCTTCCAACGGTGTTGAGGCGGGTGGGAACAGCCGGGGGTTGAGGGTACTGTGCTAAAAGAGGTGGAGTTATGCAGATCTAAAACGCGTGGATTGCAGCAGCAGCAAGCCGAAAAGTGCAGGCATGTGAGGGATCTAGAGGTTGACAGCATGTCTTCTTAACGGGAGTCCAGGTGGCCATCTCCACAAATGGACTTTTCAGAATCCTTGGGTGGCACCGTAGTCGGAAACCAATTCTGGTTATCGCTTCTCGGCCTTTTGGCTAAGATCAAGTGTAGTATCTGTTCTTATCAGTTTAATATCTGATACGTCCCCTATCTGGGGACCATATATTAAATGGATTTTTAGAACAGGGAGATGGAAAAAGAGCTTGCTCTGTCCACTCCACGCATTGACCTGGTATTGCAGTATCTCCAGGACCGGTGCACCCCTTCTTTAATGCAGTTTCTAAAATCAGAAAGAATTGAATTCAATGCTTTTTGTTCATTTTGCTTGTTTGTCGGATTTTGGGATGGACTCTTTGGCTTTGCTTTTCTTCTCCTCATTGGATTTTTCATGTTAAAAGTTGCAGAAGCCAGATGACAAGCTCATTTTGGTTCAACTTCAGCAACTGTGCATTGCATTGCCATGTAATGTAATGTAATGCAATGCTATCTATCTAGCTCTCCCTCTATACTTCCTTTTGGATAAACAGACATATTAGGCAAGCATTTTGGAGCTTTCACCTAAATAACTACAGGTGGTGAGATAAGCTGCACAATATAATTGACCTTTCAGTATATTGTTGCACACACACCATCTATTTAGCAAATGCCCTTGTTATCAACAGCAGCCTTTTAAACTCACCTGAGCTAACAGGTATGTGAGCTGGTTACTCTGCTGCGCTTAAAATTTCTTTTTTGGTTTGCTACAATGCCTTTTCTGAAACGTTGTCTCCCTCTGCTGGAACACTGACTTCTTTCATTTAATGCCTGCAGACTATAAAAGAGAAACCAACCCAAAAAGTTTGGTTGATTAGTCTGTGGCATTCTTTTAAACTGTTGCTTATGGCGGTCTCTGTGAGCTTCTCAGTGACATTCAGCCATCCAGGTATCCCGCCTGCAGTAGACGGAATGTGGCAATGGAACGCTGGCTGCGCGTGTCATAATAGGCTCTGAGCCTTTATATACCTGCGCACAGCAGCAGCCACCTTCAGTCTGCTGCTGGACAGCCAGCAGCAGCAGCAGCAGGAGAGGTAATTAATCAGCAACCCTCCTGCTAAGGGTAGACAGCTGCTCGTTCCACCCCCCCCCCCCCCGCCTTAATTGGTTCTCCTCCCTTCCAACGGTGTTGAGGCGGGTGGGAACAGCCGGGGGTTGAGGGTACTGTGCTAAAAGAGGTGGAGTTATGCAGATCTAAAACGCGTGGATTGCAGCAGCAGCAAGCCGAAAAGTGCAGGCATGTGAGGGATCTAGAGGTTGACAGCATGTCTTCTTAACGGGAGTCCAGGTGGCCATCTCCACAAATGGACTTTTCAGAATCCTTGGGTGGCACCGTAGTCGGAAACCAATTCTGGTTATCGCTTCTCGGCCTTTTGGCTAAGATCAAGTGTAGTATCTGTTCTTATCAGTTTAATATCTGATACGTCCCCTATCTGGGGACCATATATTAAATGGATTTTTAGAACAGGGAGATGGAAAAAGAGCTTGCTCTGTCCACTCCACGCATTGACCTGGTATTGCAGTATCTCCAGGACCGGTGCACCCCTTCTTTAATGCAGTTTCTAAAATCAGAAAGAATTGAATTCAATGCTTTTTGTTCATTTTGCTTGTTTGTCGGATTTTGGGATGGACTCTTTGGCTTTGCTTTTCTTCTCCTCATTGGATTTTTCATGTTAAAAGTTGCAGAAGCCAGATGACAAGCTCATTTTGGTTCAACTTCAGCAACTGTGCATTGCATTGCCATGTAATGTAATGTAATGCAATGCTATCTATCTAGCTCTCCCTCTATACTTCCTTTTGGATAAACAGACATATTAGGCAAGCATTTTGGAGCTTTCACCTAAATAACTACAGGTGGTGAGATAAGCTGCACAATATAATTGACCTTTCAGTATATTGTTGCACACACACCATCTATTTAGCAAATGCCCTTGTTATCAACAGCAGCCTTTTAAACTCACCTGAGCTAACAGGTATGTGAGCTGGTTACTCTGCTGCGCTTAAAATTTCTTTTTTGGTTTGCTACAATGCCTTTTCTGAAACGTTGTCTCCCTCTGCTGGAACACTGACTTCTTTCATTTAATGCCTGCAGACTATAAAAGAGAAACCAACCCAAAAAGTTTGGTTGATTAGTCTGTGGCATTCTTTTAAACTGTTGCTTATGGCGGTCTCTGTGAGCTTCTCAGTGACATTCAGCCATCCAGGTATCCCGCCTGCAGTAGACGGAATGTGGCAATGGAACGCTGGCTGCGCGTGTCATAATAGGCTCTGAGCCTTTTATACCTGCGCACAGCAGCAGCCACCTTCAGTCTGCTGCTGGACAGCCAGCAGCAGCAGCAGCAGGAGAGGTAATTAATCAGCAACCCTCCTGCTAAGGGTAGACAGCTGCTCGTTCCACCCCCCCCCCCCCGCCTTAATTGGTTCTCCTCCCTTCCAACGGTGTTGAGGCGGGTGGGAACAGCCGGGGGTTGAGGGTACTGTGCTAAAAGAGGTGGAGTTATGCAGATCTAAAACGCGTGGATTGCAGCAGCAGCAAGCCGAAAAGTGCAGGCATGTGAGGGATCTAGAGGTTGACAGCATGTCTTCTTAACGGGAGTCCAGGTGGCCATCTCCACAAATGGACTTTTCAGAATCCTTGGGTGGCACCGTAGTCGGAAACCAATTCTGGTTATCGCTTCTCGGCCTTTTGGCTAAGATCAAGTGTAGTATCTGTTCTTATCAGTTTAATATCTGATACGTCCCCTATCTGGGGACCATATATTAAATGGATTTTTAGAACAGGGAGATGGAAAAAGAGCTTGCTCTGTCCACTCCACGCATTGACCTGGTATTGCAGTATCTCCAGGACCGGTGTACCCCTTCTTTAATGCAGTTTCTAAAATCAGAAAGAATTGAATTCAATGCTTTTTGTTCATTTTGCTTGTTTGTCGGATTTTGGGATGGACTCTTTGGCTTTGCTTTTCTTCTCCTCATTGGATTTTTCATGTTAAAAGTTGCAGAAGCCAGATGACAAGCTCATTTTGGTTCAACTTCAGCAACTGTGCATTGCATTGCCATGTAATGTAATGTAATGCAATGCTATCTATCTAGCTCTCCCTCTATACTTCCTTTTGGATAAACAGACATATTAGGCAAGCATTTTGGAGCTTTCACCTAAATAACTACAGGTGGTGAGATAAGCTGCACAATATAATTGACCTTTCAGTATATTGTTGCACACACACCATCTATTTAGCAAATGCCCTTGTTATCAACAGCAGCCTTTTAAACTCACCTGAGCTAACAGGTATGTGAGCTGGTTACTCTGCTGCGCTTAAAATTTCTTTTTTGGTTTGCTACAATGCCTTTTCTGAAACGTTGTCTCCCTCTGCTGGAACACTGACTTCTTTCATTTAATGCCTGCAGACTATAAAAGAGAAACCAACCCAAAAAGTTTGGTTGATTAGTCTGTGGCATTCTTTTAAACTGTTGCTTATGGCGGTCTCTGTGAGCTTCTCAGTGACATTCAGCCATCCAGGTATCCCGCCTGCAGTAGACGGAATGTGGCAATGGAACGCTGGCTGCGCGTGTCATAATAGGCTCTGAGCCTTTATATACCTGCGCACAGCAGCAGCCACCTTCAGTCTGCTGCTGGACAGCCAGCAGCAGCAGGAGAGGTAATTAATCAGCAACCCTCCTGCTAAGGGTAGACAGCTGCTCGTTCCACCCCCCCCCCCCCGCCGCCTTAATTGGTTCTCCTCCCTTCCAACGGTGTTGAGGCGGGTGGGAACAGCCGGGGGTTGAGGGTACTGTGCTAAAAGAGGTGGAGTTATGCAGATCTAAAACGCGTGGATTGCAGCAGCAGGAAGCCGAAAAGTGCAGGCATGTGAGGGATCTAGAGGTTGACAGCATGTCTTCTTAACGGGAGTCCAGGTGGCCATCTCCACAAATGGACTTTTCAGAATCCTTGGGTGGCACCGTAGTCGGAAACCAATTCTGGTTATCGCTTCTCGGCCTTTTGGCTAAGATCAAGTGTAGTATCTGTTCTTATCAGTTTAATATCTGATACGTCCCCTATCTGGGGACCATATATTAAATGGATTTTTAGAACAGGGAGATGGAAAAAGAGCTTGCTCTGTCCACTCCACGCATTGACCTGGTATTGCAGTATCTCCAGGACCGGTGCACCCCTTCTTTAATGCAGTTTCTAAAATCAGAAAGAATTGAATTCAATGCTTTTTGTTCATTTTGCTTGTTTGTCGGATTTTGGGATGGACTCTTTGGCTTTGCTTTTCTTCTCCTCATTGGATTTTTCATGTTAAAAGTTGCAGAAGCCAGATGACAAGCTCATTTTGGTTCAACTTCAGCAACTGTGCATTGCATTGCCATGTAATGTAATGTAATGCAATGCTATCTATCTAGCTCTCCCTCTATACTTCCTTTTGGATAAACAGACATATTAGGCAAGCATTTTGGAGCTTTCACCTAAATAACTACAGGTGGTGAGATAAGCTGCACAATATAATTGACCTTTCAGTATATTGTTGCACACACACCATCTATTTAGCAAATGCCCTTGTTATCAACAGCAGCCTTTTAAACTCACCTGAGCTAACAGGTATGTGAGCTGGTTACTCTGCTGCGCTTAAAATTTCTTTTTTGGTTTGCTACAATGCCTTTTCTGAAACGTTGTCTCCCTCTGCTGGAACACTGACTTCTTTCATTTAATGCCTGCAGACTATAAAAGAGAAACCAACCCAAAAAGTTTGGTTGATTAGTCTGTGGCATTCTTTTAAACTGTTGCTTATGGCGGTCTCTGTGAGCTTCTCAGTGACATTCAGCCATCCAGGTATCCCGCCTGCAGTAGACGGAATGTGGCAATGGAACGCTGGCTGCGCGTGTCATAATAGGCTCTGATCCTTTATATACCTGCGCACAGCAGCAGCCACCTTCAGTCTGCTGCTGGACAGCCAGCAGCAGCAGCAGCAGGAGAGGTAATTAATCAGCAACCCTCCTGCTAAGGGTAGACAGCTGCTCGTTCCACCCCCCCCCCGCCTTAATTGGTTCTCCTCCCTTCCAACGGTGTTGAGGCGGGTGGGAACAGCCGGGGGTTGAGGGTACTGTGCTAAAAGAGGTGGAGTTATGCAGATCTAAAACGCGTGGATTGCAGCAGCAGCAAGCCGAAAAGTGCAGGCATGTGAGGGATCTAGAGGTTGACAGCATGTCTTCTTAACGAGAGTCCAGGTGGCCATCTCCACAAATGGACTTTTCAGAATCCTTGGGTGGCACCGTAGTCGGAAACCAATTCTGGTTATCGCTTCTCGGCCTTTTGGCTAAGATCAAGTGTAGTATCTGTTCTTATCAGTTTAATATCTGATACGTCCCCTATCTGGGGACCATATATTAAATGGATTTTTAGAACAGGGAGATGGAAAAAGAGCTTGCTCTGTCCACTCCACGCATTGACCTGGTATTGCAGTATCTCCAGGACCGGTGCACCCCTTCTTTAATGCAGTTTCTAAAATCAGAAAGAATTGAATTCAATGCTTTTTGTTCATTTTGCTTGTTTGTCGGATTTTGGGATGGACTCTTTGGCTTTGCTTTTCTTCTCCTCATTGGATTTTTCATGTTAAAAGTTGCAGAAGCCAGATGACAAGCTCATTTTGGTTCAACTTCAGCAACTGTGCATTGCATTGCCATGTAATGTAATGTAATGCAATGCTATCTATCTAGCTCTCCCTCTATACTTCCTTTTGAATAAACAGACATATTAGGCAAGCATTTTGGAGCTTTCACCTAAATAACTACAGGTGGTGAGATAAGCTGCACAATATAATTGACCTTTCAGTATATTGTTGCACACACACCATCTATTTAGCAAATGCCCTTGTTATCAACAGCAGCCTTTTAAACTCACCTGAGCTAACAGGTATGTGAGCTGGTTACTCTGCTGCGCTTAAAATTTCTTTTTTGGTTTGCTACAATGCCTTTTCTGAAACGTTGTCTCCCTCTGCTGGAACACTGACTTCTTTCATTTAATGCCTGCAGACTATAAAAGAGAAACCAACCCAAAAAGTTTGGTTGATTAGTCTGTGGCATTCTTTTAAACTGTTGCTTATGGCGGTCTCTGTGAGCTTCTCAGTGACATTCAGCCATCCAGGTATCCCGCCTGCAGTAGACGGAATGTGGCAATGGAACGCTGGCTGCGCGTGTCATAATAGGCTCTGAGCCTTTAAATACCTGCGCACAGCAGCAGCCACCTTCAGTCTGCTGCTGGACAGCCAGCAGCAGCAGCAGCAGGAGAGGTAATTAATCAGCAACCCTCCTGCTAAGGGTAGACAGCTGCTCGTTCCACCCCCCCCCCCGCCTTAATTGGTTCTCCTCCCTTCCAACGGTGTTGAGGCGGGTGGGAACAGCCGGGGGTTGAGGGTACTGTGCTAAAAGAGGTGGAGTTATGCAGATCTAAAACGCGTGGATTGCAGCAGCAGCAAGCCGAAAAGTGCAGGCATGTGAGGGATCTAGAGGTTGACAGCATGTCTTCTTAACGAGAGTCCAGGTGGCCATCTCCACAAATGGACTTTTCAGAATCCTTGGGTGGCACCGTAGTCGGAAACCAATTCTGGTTATCGCTTCTCGGCCTTTTGGCTAAGATCAAGTGTAGTATCTGTTCTTATCAGTTTAATATCTGATACGTCCCCTATCTGGGGACCATATATTAAATGGATTTTTAGAACAGGGAGATGGAAAAAGAGCTTGCTCTGTCCACTCCACGCATTGACCTGGTATTGCAGTATCTCCAGGACCGGTGCACCCCTTCTTTAATGCAGTTTCTAAAATCAGAAAGAATTGAATTCAATGCTTTTTGTTCATTTTGCTTGTTTGTCGGATTTTGGGATGGACTCTTTGGCTTTGCTTTTCTTCTCCTCATTGGATTTTTCATGTTAAAAGTTGCAGAAGCCAGATGACAAGCTCATTTTGGTTCAACTTCAGCAACTGTGCATTGCATTGCCATGTAATGTAATGTAATGCAATGCTATCTATCTAGCTCTCCCTCTATACTTCCTTTTGAATAAACAGACATATTAGGCAAGCATTTTGGAGCTTTCACCTAAATAACTACAGGTGGTGAGATAAGCTGCACAATATAATTGACCTTTCAGTATATTGTTGCACACACACCATCTATTTAGCAAATGCCCTTGTTATCAACAGCAGCCTTTTAAACTCACCTGAGCTAACAGGTATGTGAGCTGGTTACTCTGCTGCGCTTAAAATTTCTTTTTTGGTTTGCTACAATGCCTTTTCTGAAACGTTGTCTCCCTCTGCTGGAACACTGACTTCTTTCATTTAATGCCTGCAGACTATAAAAGAGAAACCAACCCAAAAAGTTTGGTTGATTAGTCTGTGGCATTCTTTTAAACTGTTGCTTATGGCGGTCTCTGTGAGCTTCTCAGTGACATTCAGCCATCCAGGTATCCCGCCTGCAGTAGACGGAATGTGGCAATGGAACGCTGGCTGCGCGTGTCATAATAGGCTCTGAGCCTTTATATACCTGCGCACAGCAGCAGCCACCTTCAGTCTGCTGCTGGACAGCCAGCAGCAGCAGCAGCAGGAGAGGTAATTAATCAGCAACCCTCCTGCTAAGGGTAGACAGCTGCTCGTTCCACCCCCCCCCCCCGCCTTAATTGGTTCTCCTCCCTTCCAACGGTGTTGAGGCGGGTGGGAACAGCCGGGGGTTGAGGGTACTGTGCTAAAAGAGGTGGAGTTATGCAGATCTAAAACGCGTGGATTGCAGCAGCAGCAAGCCGAAAAGTGCAGGCATGTGAGGGATCTAGAGGTTGACAGCATGTCTTCTTAACGGGAGTCCAGGTGGCCATCTCCACAAATGGACTTTTCAGAATCCTTGGGTGGCACCGTAGTCGGAAACCAATTCTGGTTATCGCTTCTCGGCCTTTTGGCTAAGATCAAGTGTAGTATCTGTTCTTATCAGTTTAATATCTGATACGTCCCCTATCTGGGGACCATATATTAAATGGATTTTTAGAACAGGGAGATGGAAAAAGAGCTTGCTCTGTCCACTCCACGCATTGACCTGGTATTGCAGTATCTCCAGGACCGGTGCACCTCTTCTTTAATGCAGTTTCTAAAATCAGAAAGAATTGAATTCAATGCTTTTTGTTCATTTTGCTTGTTTGTCGGATTTTGGGATGGACTCTTTGGCTTTGCTTTTCTTCTCCTCATTGGATTTTTCATGTTAAAAGTTGCAGAAGCCAGATGACAAGCTCATTTTGGTTCAACTTCAGCAACTGTGCATTGCATTGCCATGTAATGTAATGTAATGCAATGCTATCTATCTAGCTCTCCCTCTATACTTCCTTTTGGATAAACAGACATATTAGGCAAGCATTTTGGAGCTTTCACCTAAATAACTACAGGTGGTGAGATAAGCTGCACAATATAATTGACCTTTCAGTATATTGTTGCACACACACCATCTATTTAGCAAATGCCCTTGTTATCAACAGCAGCCTTTTAAACTCACCTGAGCTAACAGGTATGTGAGCTAGTTACTCTGCTGCGCTTAAAATTTCTTTTTTGGTTTGCTACAATGCCTTTTCTGAAACGTTGTCTCCCTCTGCTGGAACACTGACTTCTTTCATTTAATGCCTGCAGACTATAAAAGAGAAACCAACCCAAAAAGTTTGGTTGATTAGTCTGTGGCATTCTTTTAAACTGTTGCTTATGGCGGTCTCTGTGAGCTTCTCAGTGACATTCAGCCATCCAGGTATCCCGCCTGCAGTAGACGGAATGTGGCAATGGAACGCTGGCTGCGCGTGTCATAATAGGCTCTGAGCCTTTATATACCTGCGCACAGCAGCAGCCACCTTCAGTCTGCTGCTGGACAGCCAGCAGCAGCAGCAGCAGGAGAGGTAATTAATCAGCAACCCTCCTGCTAAGGGTAGACAGCTGCTCGTTCCACCCCCCCCCGCCTTAATTGGTTCTCCTCCCTTCCAACGGTGTTGAGGCGGGTGGGAACAGCCGGGGGTTGAGGGTACTGTGCTAAAAGAGGTGGAGTTATGCAGATCTAAAACGCGTGGATTGCAGCAGCAGCAAGCCGAAAAGTGCAGGCATGTGAGGGATCTAGAGGTTGACAGCATGTCTTCTTAACGGGAGTCCAGGTGGCCATCTCCACAAATGGACATTTCAGAATCCTTGGGTGGCACCGTAGTCGGAAACCAATTCTGGTTATCGCTTCTCGGCCTTTTGGCTAAGATCAAGTGTAGTATCTGTTCTTATCAGTTTAATATCTGATACGTCCCCTATCTGGGGACCATATATTAAATGGATTTTTAGAACAGGGAGATGGAAAAAGAGCTTGCTCTGTCCACTCCACGCATTGACCTGGTATTGCAGTATCTCCAGGACCGGTGCACCCCTTCTTTAATGCAGTTTCTAAAATCAGAAAGAATTGAATTCAATGTTTTTTGTTCATTTTGCTTGTTTGTCGGATTTTGGGATGGACTCTTTGGCTTTGCTTTTCTTCTCCTCATTGGATTTTTCATGTTAAAAGTTGCAGAAGCCAGATGACAAGCTCATTTTGGTTCAACTTCAGCAACTGTGCATTGCATTGCCATGTAATGTAATGTAATGCAATGCTATCTATCTAGCTCTCCCTCTATACTTCCTTTTGGATAAACAGACATATTAGGCAAGCATTTTGGAGCTTTCACCTAAATAACTACAGGTGGTGAGATAAGCTGCACAATATAATTGACCTTTCAGTATATTGTTGCACACACACCATCTATTTAGCAAATGCCCTTGTTATCAACAGCAGCCTTTTAAACTCACCTGAGCTAACAGGTATGTGAGCTGGTTACTCTGCTGCGCTTAAAATTTCTTTTTTGGTTTGCTACAATGCCTTTTCTGAAACGTTGTCTCCCTCTGCTGGAACACTGACTTCTTTCATTTAATGCCTGCAGACTATAAAAGAGAAACCAACCCAAAAAGTTTGGTTGATTAGTCTGTGGCATTCTTTTAAACTGTTGCTTATGGCGGTCTCTGTGAGCTTCTCAGTGACATTCAGCCATCCAGGTATCCCGCCTGCAGTCGACGGAATGTGGCAATGGAACGCTGGCTGCGCGTGTCATATAGGCTCTGAGCCTTTATATACCTGCGCACAGCAGCAGCCACCTTCAGTCTGCTGCTGGACAGCCAGCAGCAGCAGCAGCAGGAGAGGTAATTAATCAGCAACCCTCCTGCTAAGGGTAGACAGCTGCTCGTTCCACCCCCCCCCGCCTTAATTGGTTCTCCTCCCTTCCAACGGTGTTGAGGCGGGTGGGAACAGCCGGGGGTTGAGGGTACTGTGCTAAAAGAGGTGGAGTTATGCAGATCTAAAACGCGTGGATTGCAGCAGCAGCAAGCCGAAAAGTGCAGGCATGTGAGGGATCTAGAGGTTGACAGCATGTCTTCTTAACGGGAGTCCAGGTGGCCATCTCCACAAATGGACTTTTCAGAATCCTTGGGTGGCACCGTAGTCGGAAACCAATTCTGGTTATCGCTTCTCGGCCTTTTGGCTAAGATCAAGTGTAGTATCTGTTCTTATCAGTTTAATATCTGATACGTCCCCTATCTGGGGACCATATATTAAATGGATTTTTAGAACAGGGAGATGGAAAAAGAGCTTGCTCTGTCCACTCCACGCA
The DNA here is from genome assembly GCF_046119375.1 of Phyllobates terribilis. NCBI lineage: Eukaryota > Metazoa > Chordata > Amphibia > Anura > Dendrobatidae > Phyllobates > Phyllobates terribilis. Next base: position 5,781,198 of record NW_027362800.1, on the reverse strand, counting down.
TTGACCTGGTATTGCAGTATCTCCAGGACCGGTGCACCCCTTCTTTAATGCAGTGTCTAAAATCAGAAAGAATTGAATTCAATGCTTTTTGTTCATTTTGCTTGTTTGTCGGATTTTGGGATGGACTCTTTGGCTTTGCTTTTCTTCTCCTCATTGGATTTTTCATGTTAAAAGTTGCAGAAGCCAGATGACAAGCTCATTTTGGTTCAACTTCAGCAACTGTGCATTGCATTGCCATGTAATGTAATGTAATGCAATGCTATCTATCTAGCTCTCCCTCTATACTTCCTTTTGGATAAACAGACATATTAGGCAAGCATTTTGGAGCTTTCACCTAAATAACTACAGGTGGTGAGATAAGCTGCACAATATAATTGACCTTTCAGTATATTGTTGCACACACACCATCTATTTAGCAAATGCCCTTGTTATCAACAGCAGCCTTTTAAACTCACCTGAGCTAACAGGTATGTGAGCTGGTTACTCTGCTGCGCTTAAAATTTATTTTTTGGTTTGCTACAATGCCTTTTCTGAAACGTTGTCTCCCTCTGCTGGAACATTGACTTCTTTCATTTAATGCCTGCAGACTATAAAAGAGAAACCAACCCAAAAAGTTTGGTTGATTAGTCTGTGGCATTCTTTTAAACTGTTGCTTATGGCGGTCTCTGTGAGCTTCTCAGTGACATTCAGCCATCCAGGTATCCCGCCTGCAGTAGACGGAATGTGGCAATGGAACGCTGGCTGCGCGTGTCATAATAGGCTCTGAGCCTTTATATACCTGCGCACAGCAGCAGCCACCTTCAGTCTGCTGCTGGACAGCCAGCAGCAGCAGCAGCAGGAGAGGTAATTAATCAGCAACCCTCCTGCTAAGGGTAGACAGCTGCTCGTTCCACCCCCCCCCCGCCTTAATTGGTTCTCCTCCCTTCCAACGGTGTTGAGGCGGGTGGGAACAGCCGGGGGTTGAGGGTACTGTGCTAAAAGAGGTGGAGTTATGCAGATCTAAAACGCGTGGATTGCAGCAGCAGCAAGCCGAAAAGTGCAGGCATGTGAGGGATCTAGAGGTTGACAGCATGTCTTCTTAACGGGAGTCCAGGTGGCCATCTCCACAAATGGACTTTTCAGAATCCTTGGGTGGCACCGTAGTCGGAAACCAATTCTGGTTATCGCTTCTCGGCCTTTTGGCTAAGATCAAGTGTAGTATCTGTTCTTATCAGTTTAATATCTGATACGTCCCCTATCTGGGGACCATATATTAAATGGATTTTTAGAACAGGGAGATGGAAAAAGAGCTTGCTCTGTCCACTCCACGCATTGACCTGGTATTGCAGTATCTCCAGGACCGGTGCACCCCTTCTTTAATGCAGTTTCTAAAATCAGAAAGAATTGAATTCAATGCTTTTTGTTCATTTTGCTTGTTTGTCGGATTTTGGGATGGACTCTTTGGCTTTGCTTTTCTTCTCCTCATTGGATTTTTCATGTTAAAAGTTGCAGAAGCCAGATGACAAGCTCATTTTGGTTCAACTTCAGCAACTGTGCATTGCATTGCCATGTAATGTAATGTAATGCAATGCTATCTATCTAGCTCTCCCTCTATACTTCCTTTTGGATAAACAGACATATTAGGCAAGCATTTTGGAGCTTTCACCTAAATAACTACAGGTGGTGAGATAAGCTGCACAATATAATTGACCTTTCAGTATATTGTTGCACACACACCATCTATTTAGCAAATGCCCTTGTTATCAACAGCAGCCTTTTAAAGTCACCTGAGCTAACAGGTATGTGAGCTGGTTACTCTGCTGCGCTTAAAATTTCTTTTTTGGTTTGCTACAATGCCTTTTCTGAAACGTTGTCTCCCTCTGCTGGAACACTGACTTCTTTCATTTAATGCCTGCAGACTATAAAAGAGAAACCAACCCAAAAAGTTTGGTTGATTAGTCTGTGGCATTCTTTTAAACTGTTGCTTATGGCGGTCTCTGTGAGCTTCTCAGTGACATTCAGCCATCCAGGTATCCCGCCTGCAGTCGACGGAATGTGGCAATGGAACGCTGGCTGCGCGTGTCATAATAGGCTCTGAGCCTTTATATACCTGCGCACAGCAGCAGCCACCTTCAGTCTGCTGCTGGACAGCCAGCAGCAGCAGCAGCAGGAGAGGTAATTAATCAGCAACCCTCCTGCTAAGGGTAGACAGCTGCTCGTTCCACCCCCCCCGCCTTAATTGGTTCTCCTCCCTTCCAACGGTGTTGAGGCGGGTGGGAACAGCCGGGGGTTGAGGGTACTGTGCTAAAAGAGGTGGAGTTATGCAGATCTAAAACGCGTGGATTGCAGCAGCAGCAAGCCGAAAAGTGCAGGCATGTGAGGGATCTAGAGGTTGACAGCATGTCTTCTTAACGGGAGTCCAGGTGGCCATCTCCACAAATGGACTTTTCAGAATCCTTGGGTGGCACCGTAGTCGGAAACCAATTCTGGTTATCGCTTCTCGGCCTTTTGGCTAAGATCAAGTGTAGTATCTGTTCTTATCAGTTTAATATCTGATACGTCCCCTATCTGGGGACCATATATTAAATGGATTTTTAGAACAGGGAGATGGAAAAAGAGCTTGCTCTGTCCACTCCACGCATTGACCTGGTATTGCAGTATCTCCAGGACCGGTGCACCCCTTCTTTAATGCAGTTTCTAAAATCAGAAAGAATTGAATTCAATGCTTTTTGTTCATTTTGCTTGTTTGTCGGATTTTGGGATGGACTCTTTGGCTTTGCTTTTCTTCTCCTCATTGGATTTTTCATGTTAAAAGTTGCAGAAGCCAGATGACAAGCTCATTTTGGTTCAACTTCAGCAACTGTGCATTGCATTGCCATGTAATGTAATGTAATGCAATGCTATCTATCTAGCTCTCCCTCTATACTTCCTTTTGGATAAACAGACATATTAGGCAAGCATTTTGGAGCTTTCACCGAAATAACTACAGGGGGTGAGATAAGCTGCACAATATAATTGACCTTTCAGTATATTGTTGCACACACACCATCTATTTAGCAAATGCCCTTGTTATCAACAGCAGCCTTTTAAACTCACCTGAGCTAACAGGTATGTGAGCTGGTTACTCTGCTGCGCTTAAAATTTCTTTTTTGGTTTGCTACAATGCCTTTTCTGAAACGTTGTCTCCCTCTGCTGGAACATTGACTTCTTTCATTTAATGCCTGCAGACTATAAAAGAGAAACCAACCCAAAAAGTTTGGTTGATTAGTCTGTGGCATTCTTTTAAACTGTTGCTTATGGCGGTCTCTGTGAGCTTCTCAGTGACATTCAGCCATCCAGGTATCCCGCCTGCAGTAGACGGAATGTGGCAATGGAACGCTGGCTGCGCGTGTCATAATAGGCTCTGAGCCTTTATATACCTGCGCACAGCAGCAGCCACCTTCAGTCTGCTGCTGGACAGCCAGCAGCAGCAGCAGCAGGAGAGGTAATTAATCAGCAACCCTCCTGCTAAGGGTAGACAGCTGCTCGTTCCACCCCCCCCCCGCCTTAATTGGTTCTCCTCCCTTCCAACGGTGTTGAGGCGGGTGGGAACAGCCGGGGGTTGAGGGTACTGTGCTAAAAGAGGTGGAGTTATGCAGATCTAAAACGCGTGGATTGCAGCAGCAGCAAGCCGAAAAGTGCAGGCATGTGAGGGATCTAGAGGTTGACAGCATGTCTTCTTAACGGGAGTCCAGGTGGCCATCTCCACAAATGGACTTTTCAGAATCCTTGGGTGGCACCGTAGTCGGAAACCAATTCTGGTTATCGCTTCTCGGCCTTTTGGCTAAGATCAAGTGTAGTATCTGTTCTTATCAGTTTAATATCTGATACGTCCCCTATCTGGGGACCATATATTAAATGGATTTTTAGAACAGGGAGATGGAAAAAGAGCTTGCTCTGTCCACTCCACGCATTGACCTGGTATTGCAGTATCTCCAGGACCGGTGCACCCCTTCTTTAATGCAGTTTCTAAAATCAGAAAGAATTGAATTCAATGCTTTTTGTTCATTTTGCTTGTTTGTCGGATTTTGGGATGGACTCTTTGGCTTTGCTTTTCTTCTCCTCATTGGATTTTTCATGTTAAAAGTTGCAGAAGCCAGATGACAAGCTCATTTTGGTTCAACTTCAGCAACTGTGCATTGCATTGCCATGTAATGTAATGTAATGCAATGCTATCTATCTAGCTCTCCCTCTATACTTCCTTTTGGATAAACAGACATATTAGGCAAGCATTTTGGAGCTTTCACCTAAATAACTACAGGTGGTGAGATAAGCTGCACAATATAATTGACCTTTCAGTATATTGTTGCACACACACCATCTATTTAGCAAATGCCCTTGTTATCAACAGCAGCCTTTTAAACTCACCTGAGCTAACAGGTATGTGAGCTGGTTACTCTGCTGCGCTTAAAATTTCTTTTTTGGTTTGCTACAATGCCTTTTCTGAAACGTTGTCTCCCTCTGCTGGAACACTGACTTCTTTCATTTAATGCCTGCAGACTATAAAAGAGAAACCAACCCAAAAAGTTTGGTTGATTAGTCTGTGGCATTCTTTTAAACTGTTGCTTATGGCGGTCTCTGTGAGCTTCTCAGTGACATTCAGCCATCCAGGTATCCCGCCTGCAGTAGACGGAATGTGGCAATGGAACGCTGGCTGCGCGTGTCATAATAGGCTCTGAGCCTTTATATACCTGCGCACAGCAGCAGCCACCTTCAGTCTGCTGCTGGACAGCCAGCAGCAGCAGCAGCAGGAGAGGTAATTAATCAGCAACCCTCCTGCTAAGGGTAGACAGCTGCTCGTTCCACCCCCCCCCCCCCGCCTTAATTGGTTCTCCTCCCTTCCAACGGTGTTGAGGCGGGTGGGAACAGCCGGGGGTTGAGGGTACTGTGCTAAAAGAGGTGGAGTTATGCAGATCTAAAACGCGTGGATTGCAGCAGCAGCAAGCCGAAAAGTGCAGGCATGTGAGGGATCTAGAGGTTGACAGCATGTCTTCTTAACGGGAGTCCAGGTGGCCATCTCCACAAATGGACATTTCAGAATCCTTGGGTGGCACCGTAGTCGGAAACCAATTCTGGTTATCGCTTCTCGGCCTTTTGGCTAAGATCAAGTGTAGTATCTGTTCTTATCAGTTTAATATCTGATACGTCCCCTATCTGGGGACCATATATTAAATGGATTTTTAGAACAGGGAGATGGAAAAAGAGCTTGCTCTGTCCACTCCACGCATTGACCTGGTATTGCAGTATCTCCAGGACCGGTGCACCCCTTCTTTAATGCAGTTTCTAAAATCAGAAAGAATTGAATTCAATGTTTTTTGTTCATTTTGCTTGTTTGTCGGATTTTGGGATGGACTCTTTGGCTTTGCTTTTCTTCTCCTCATTGGATTTTTCATGTTAAAAGTTGCAGAAGCCAGATGACAAGCTCATTTTGGTTCAACTTCAGCAACTGTGCATTGCATTGCCATGTAATATAATGTAATGCAATGCTATCTATCTAGCTCTCCCTCTATACTTCCTTTTGGATAAACAGACATATTAGGCAAGCATTTTGGAGCTTTCACCTAAATAACTACAGGTGGTGAGATAAGCTGCACAATATAATTGACCTTTCAGTATATTGTTGCACACACACCATCTATTTAGCAAATGCCCTTGTTATCAACAGCAGCCTTTTAAACTCACCTGAGCTAACAGGTATGTGAGCTGGTTACTCTGCTGCGCTTAAAATTTCTTTTTTGGTTTGCTACAATGCCTTTTCTGAAACGTTGTCTCCCTCTGCTGGAACACTGACTTCTTTCATTTAATGCCTGCAGACTATAAAAGAGAAACCAACCCAAAAAGTTTGGTTGATTAGTCTGTGGCATTCTTTTAAACTGTTGCTTATGGCGGTCTCTGTGAGCTTCTCAGTGACATTCAGCCATCCAGGTATCCCGCCTGCAGTAGACGGAATGTGGCAATGGAACGCTGGCTGCGCGTGTCATAATAGGCTCTGAGCCTTTATATACCTGCGCACAGCAGCAGCCACCTTCAGTCTGCTGCTGGACAGCCAGCAGCAGCAGCAGCAGGAGAGGTAATTAATCAGCAACCCTCCTGCTAAGGGTAGACAGCTGCTCGTTCCACCCCCCCCCCGCCTTAATTGGTTCTCCTCCCTTCCAACGGTGTTGAGGCGGGTGGGAACAGCCGGGGGTTGAGGGTACTGTGCTAAAAGAGGTGGAGTTATGCAGATCTAAAACGCGTGGATTGCAGCAGCAGCAAGCCGAAAAGTGCAGGCATGTGAGGGATCTAGAGGTTGACAGCATGTCTTCTTAACGGGAGTCCAGGTGGCCATCTCCACAAATGGACTTTTCAGAATCCTTGGGTGGCACCGTAGTCGGAAACCAATTCTGGTTATCGCTTCTCGGCCTTTTGGCTAAGATCAAGTGTAGTATCTGTTCTTATCAGTTTAATATCTGATACGTCCCCTATCTGGGGACCATATATTAAATGGATTTTTAGAACAGGGAGATGGAAAAAGAGCTTGCTCTGTCCACTCCACGCATTGACCTGGTATTGCAGTATCTCCAGGACCGGTGCACCCCTTCTTTAATGCAGTTTCTAAAATCAGAAAGAATTGAATTCAATGCTTTTTGTTCATTTTGCTTGTTTGTCGGATTTTGGGATGGACTCTTTGGCTTTGCTTTTCTTCTCCTCATTGGATTTTTCATGTTAAAAGTTGCAGAAGCCAGATGACAAGCTCATTTTGGTTCAACTTCAGCAACTGTGCATTGCATTGCCATGTAATGTAATGTAATGCAATGCTATCTATCTAGCTCTCCCTCTATACTTCCTTTTGGATAAACAGACATATTAGGCAAGCATTTTGGAGCTTTCACCTAAATAACTACAGGTGGTGAGATAAGCTGCACAATATAATTGACCTTTCAGTATATTGTTGCACACACACCATCTATTTAGCAAATGCCCTTGTTATCAACAGCAGCCTTTTAAACTCACCTGAGCTAACAGGTATGTGAGCTGGTTACTCTGCTGCGCTTAAAATTTCTTTTTTGGTTTGCTACAATGCCTTTTCTGAAACGTTGTCTCCCTCTGCTGGAACACTGACTTCTTTCATTTAATGCCTGCAGACTATAAAAGAGAAACCAACCCAAAAAGTTTGGTTGATTAGTCTGTGGCATTCTTTTAAACTGTTGCTTATGGCGGTCTCTGTGAGCTTCTCAGTGACATTCAGCCATCCAGGTATCCCGCCTGCAGTAGACGGAATGTGGCAATGGAACGCTGGCTGCGCGTGTCATAATAGGCTCTGAGCCTTTATATACCTGCGCACAGCAGCAGCCACCTTCAGTCTGCTGCTGGACAGCCAGCAGCAGCAGCAGCAGGAGAGGTAATTAATCAGCAACCCTCCTGCTAAGGGTAGACAGCTGCTCGTTCCACCCCCCCCCCCCCGCCTTAATTGGTTCTCCTCCCTTCCAACGGTGTTGAGGCGGGTGGGAACAGCCGGGGGTTGAGGGTACTGTGCTAAAAGAGGTGGAGTTATGCAGATCTAAAACGCGTGGATTGCAGCAGCAGCAAGCCGAAAAGTGCAGGCATGTGAGGGATCTAGAGGTTGACAGCATGTCTTCTTAACGGGAGTCCAGGTGGCCATCTCCACAAATGGACATTTCAGAATCCTTGGGTGGCACCGTAGTCGGAAACCAATTCTGGTTATCGCTTCTCGGCCTTTTGGCTAAGATCAAGTGTAGTATCTGTTCTTATCAGTTTAATATCTGATACGTCCCCTATCTGGGGACCATATATTAAATGGATTTTTAGAACAGGGAGATGGAAAAAGAGCTTGCTCTGTCCACTCCACGCATTGACCTGGTATTGCAGTATCTCCAGGACCGGTGCACCCCTTCTTTAATGCAGTTTCTAAAATCAGAAAGAATTGAATTCAATGTTTTTTGTTCATTTTGCTTGTTTGTCGGATTTTGGGATGGACTCTTTGGCTTTGCTTTTCTTCTCCTCATTGGATTTTTCATGTTAAAAGTTGCAGAAGCCAGATGACAAGCTCATTTTGGTTCAACTTCAGCAACTGTGCATTGCATTGCCATGTAATATAATGTAATGCAATGCTATCTATCTAGCTCTCCCTCTATACTTCCTTTTGGATAAACAGACATATTAGGCAAGCATTTTGGAGCTTTCACCTAAATAACTACAGGTGGTGAGATAAGCTGCACAATATAATTGACCTTTCAGTATATTGTTGCACACACACCATCTATTTAGCAAATGCCCTTGTTATCAACAGCAGCCTTTTAAACTCACCTGAGCTAACAGGTATGTGAGCTGGTTACTCTGCTGCGCTTAAAATTTCTTTTTTGGTTTGCTACAATGCCTTTTCTGAAACGTTGTCTCCCTCTGCTGGAACACTGACTTCTTTCATTTAATGCCTGCAGACTATAAAAGAGAAACCAACCCAAAAAGTTTGGTTGATTAGTCTGTGGCATTCTTTTAAACTGTTGCTTATGGCGGTCTCTGTGAGCTTCTCAGTGACATTCAGCCATCCAGGTATCCCGCCTGCAGTAGACGGAATGTGGCAATGGAACGCTGGCTGCACGTGTCATAATAGGCTCTGAGCCTTTATATACCTGCGCACAGCAGCAACCACCTTCAGTCTGCTGCTGGACAGCCAGCAGCAGCAGCAGCAGGAGAGGTAATTAATCAGCAACCCTCCTGCTAAGGGTAGACAGCTGCTCGTTCCACCCCCCCCCTGCCTTAATTGGTTCTCCTCCCTTCCAACGGTGTTGAGGCGGGTGGGAACAGCCGGGGGTTGAGGGTACTGTGCTAAAAGAGGTGGAGTTATGCAGATCTAAAACGCGTGGATTGCAGCAGCAGCAAGCCGAAAAGTGCAGGCATGTGAGGGATCTAGAGGTTGACAGCATGTCTTCTTAACGGGAGTCCAGGTGGCCATCTCCACAAATGGACTTTTCAGAATCCTTGGGTGGCACCGTAGTCGGAAACCAATTCTGGTTATCGCTTCTCGGCCTTTTGGCTAAGATCAAGTGTAGTATCTGTTCTTATCAGTTTAATATCTGATACGTTCCCTATCTGGGGACCATATATTAAATGGATTTTTAGAACAGGGAGATGGAAAAAGAGCTTGCTCTGTCCACTCCACGCATTGACCTGGTATTGCAGTATCTCCAGGACCGGTGCACCCCTTCTTTAATGCAGTTTCTAAAATCAGAAAGAATTGAATTCAATGCTTTTTGTTCATTTTGCTTGTTTGTCGGATTTTGGGATGGACTCTTTGGCTTTGCTTTTCTTCTCCTCATTGGATTTTTCATGTTAAAAGTTGCAGAAGCCAGATGACAAGCTCATTTTGGTTCAACTTCAGCAACTGTGCATTGCATTGCCATGTAATGTAATGTAATGCAATGCTATCTATCTAGCTCTCCCTCTATACTTCCTTTTGGATAAACAGACATATTAGGCAAGCATTTTGGAGCTTTCACCTAAATAACTACAGGTGGTGAGATAAGCTGCACAATATAATTGACCTTTCAGTATATTGTTGCACACACACCATCTATTTAGCAAATGCCCTTGTTATCAACAGCAGCCTTTTAAACTCACCTGAGCTAACAGGTATGTGAGCTGGTTACTCTGCTGCGCTTAAAATTTCTTTTTTGGTTTGCTACAATGCCTTTTCTGAAACGTTGTCTCCCTCTGCTGGAACACTGACTTCTTTCATTTAATGCCTGCAGACTATAAAAGAGAAACCAACCCAAAAAGTTTGGTTGATTAGTCTGTGGCATTCTTTTAAACTGTTGCTTATGGCGGTCTCTGTGAGCTTCTCAGTGACATTCAGCCATCCAGGTATCCCGCCTGCAGTAGACGGAATGTGGCAATGGAACGCTGGCTGCGCGTGTCATAATAGGCTCTGAGCCTTTATATACCTGCGCACAGCAGCAGCCACTTTCAGTCTGCTGCTGGACAGCCAGCAGCAGCAGCAGGAGAGGTAATTAATCAGCAACCCTCCTGCTAAGGGTAGACAGCTGCTCGTTCCACCCCCCCCCCGCCTTAATTGGTTCTCCTCCCTTCCAACGGTGTTGAGGCGGGTGGGAACAGCCGGGGGTTGAGGGTACTGTGCTAAAAGAGGTGGAGTTATGCAGATCTAAAACGCGTGGATTGCAGCAGCAGCAAGCCGAAAAGTGCAGGCATGTGAGGGATCTAGAGGTTGACAGCATGTCTTCTTAACGGGAGTCCAGATGGCCATCTCCACAAATGGACTTTTCAGAATCCTTGGGTGGCACCGTAGTCGGAAACCAATTCTGGTTATCGCTTCTCGGCCTTTTGGCTGAGACCAAGTGCTTCACAGCAGGAGGTTTCAGTTGAAGGGTACTCAGGTACCCCTCTCCTTGGCCTGGCAGGATCGTCCACTTCGGTGGGCTTCACCTGCCTGCTGCTATTAGGGAGAGGGATTAGTCCTAGGGTAACGGGCAGCGATCCCCCAGCCTTCAGGTGCTTTATCACAAAGCTCTGAAGGCGCAGATTGCAGGCGGTTGCAATTAGCATTTTGTTGCGCCATACCATGGAGGTTGACCCCAACCTCGTGCCTCTATATGCGAGGCTCAAGAACACCATAAGGGTCCGCTTTACGGCTGGTGGTTCCGATATGCGGAATCTGGGATATGTAGTCCAGGACGTGCTTGAGAAACTGCTCCACGTCAGAACCAACGAAATCCTTTCTATCCAGGATTATCCTCGACGTGGAGACTATGATGTAACCTTTACTGGCGAAGGTATTTTCAAAGATGTTTTGTCCAGAGTTAAGTCGGTAGAAAATAGCCCTGGTCTAAAAGGGATTCAGATTATCGAGCACGTCCTGGATGAGGTAAAGATGGTGGTTGTGAAAATCTTCTCACCCTTCATAACAGCACCAGAGATTATTTCCTTTTTGTCAGTTTATTTTAAAAGTGTGAAATTGATTGGGAAAGTGTTGAATGAGTTTAACATCTGGACCTCAAAATGGAAGTTTTTAGTAAAATGTGAAAGAGACCCAAAATTCCCTGGAGGTGTGAGACTTCCTCCAGCTCGATTTAAAATAGGGCAAACTAATGGGGATTTTTTTTTCTCAGGAATGCCACTTTTCTGTAGGTATTGTGGTCTCTATGGGCACTCTAAGGATAGTTGTGGTGCCACTTGTAGAAATTGTGCCAGTACTGAACATGACACAAAGGAGTGCCCAAATGAAAAAAAATGCTCTTTTTGTCAGACACCTGGTCATTTCTATTTTTCTTGCCCTCACAGGTTCAGAGAGGATGAACAAAAACAAAAGGAGAAGTCCAAGACATCCGGGAATGGACGGGCCAATCAGACCACCCCTCAGGAGGAGGAACAGCAACCTGGAGCCTCGGGAGGTGATAAGGGCGCTTCGACTAGTAACAATCCCTCCGAGTCAATGACAGGTAACTCACAGGAGCCCAGGAGCTGGCTGAAAGACCATAAGGAGGCTAAAAGGAAGGCTGAGAAAGATCATAAAGGGGCGGTCGGTAAGGCCAAAAAAGAGCGCCAAAAGGCTGACACCGAGCCCAAAATTCCCACTGGGTCTCACGAGAGCGAGGGCGGTACGTGGCATTTGGTGAGGTCTCATAATAAGAAAAAGAATGGTTCCGTGGAGGTGGCTAATAGGGAGGAGATGGATACATCCCCTCACGGGGGTGTAGACTCTGGAATCCCGAGGTCCCGGGGCTCTGCTGCCCCAGGTGGGGCCCCGAACCTGGCTGCCTCCGGGGACTCTGAGGCTCCGCCATGTGCGCAGCCTGCCCCTGTGTTACGACCCTCTGCGGGTCAGCAGGGGAGTGCGGAGCCTCTCGGAGACCCACCTGACGAGGACCTAAATGGTCAGCCTATGGAGACCCAGTGTAACCTTTCTCTCAATATCCTTCCGAGCTACACCCCAGTAGCGTCGGGTCTTAATTTAAGTGAATGTTCCTTCTCCGATGATGAAGACTCTTTGATAACGGTGGATTCAGAAGAGGGCGTTGGTGAAAGTCCAAGTGGTCTGATCCGTCCATCGGATAGGTAAAGTCCAGTTTTTGTTTCTTCCTAACCATTTGTTATGATGGCTGACATTAGTGGTGTTTCCCTCAATGTGAGAGGCATAGGATCCAAGACCAGAAGAGCTACTGTTTTACATTTTTTAACCTGTTTTACAGCTTCTGTTTTCTTTTTACAAGAATGTCATATCCCTCATAAGATTTCTTACAAAAAATATAAGGAAGAGTGGAAACATGGTCCATCGGTCTGGTCTGGATCAAATGCAACCGGATCAGCCGGGGTAGCTATACTTTTTAAGGGAAATGTGTCTATTGATTTTATCCAAGATATTTTACCGGGTCGTATTCTTTTAGTTAAGGCTTTTATTGATGGGACAAGATGGCAGTTTTTAAATTTTTATGGGTCACCTGATAAAAATGAAAGGGCTGATATGCTGGAAATTTTACCTTTATTTATTAACATTTCTGAACCTTTTATCCTGGCAGGTGATTTTAATTGTATTTTAAAAGGCGAAAGCCGACGCTCCGGTTCCGTGAGTAGAAATTATGACAAAACGTCTGGAATGTTAAGCAATATTATAAATGATTGTAAATTAACTGATGTGTATAAAGAATGTAACAAGGATAGCCCTATAGACGCTGGTTTCACCTGGAGCAATTCTACATGTAGCTCCAGGATAGATTTTGTTTTAGGTTCAGAAAAAATACTGCCAGTGAAATGTGAAGTTTTAACTAATATTCTCTCAGATCACAAGGTTTTATCTTTTAGAGTGAGGATTAATGGAAAGAAGAAATGTGGTAAGAAATCTTGGAAATTGAATGTGTCCCTTTTAAAAGATCCACAAATTTTATCGGATTTTATTGAGTTTTATGTAAAGTGTAGAAAAAGGAAAAACCCCAATATTTCTTTTAGCTCCTGGTGGGATAGAATGAAAATAAGCATTAAAGATTTCTTTATTAAGAAAAGCATACAAAAAGCTAAAGAAAAGTTTGAGATCTATAATTTTCTTAATATCAGGTTACAGACATTGTACAAATTCAAAGACAATGGTCTGGATGTAGGTAATGATATATTGAGTCTTAAAGGAGAAATTTCAAAGTGGTTGGAACAAAAAGGAAAAGAACTGATTTTTCGTTCAAAGGTAAAACACGTAGAAGAGGATGAGACTTGTTCCAGGTATTTTTTTAAGAAAAACAAACAGGCAAAAACAATAATTGATAACATAGATGGAGATAATAATATCAACGTTATATTGGATAAGGTAAATGTCTATTTTAATGATCTTTTTAATGTAAAAACTATAGACCATGATTTAATACACACTTTCCTGGGGGAGATCAAGTCCACCCTAGATGCTGATGCCCAAAGTTTTTTATCCCAACCTCTATGTGAGGAAGAGATTTTAGAAACCATGAAGAGTTTTAAAAATGGTAAAGTGCCGGGCCCTGATGGTATCCCCATAGAGTTTTATATAAGTTTTTATGATATTTTAAAAGATGATTTGTTTAATTTGTTTTCCGAAGTTTTTAATAATAAGGTTTTACTCAACTCATGGAAGAAAGGTGAGGTATCACTACTATACAAAAAAGGTGACAAAACGGATCTTAAAAACTGGAGGCCGATAACTCTTTTAAATAGTGATTACAAAATTATGGCTAAGATCTGTGCAAATCGGTTGAAAAAGGTGATACATAAAGTAATTCATGCAAATCAGGTATGCGGGGTACCTGGGCGTAGTATCTGGGACAATTTAAACCTGGTGAAAGATTGTATTGAAGATGTAAAAACCAGAAAGACAAAGATGTCAATCCTAGCGGTGGATTTTGAGAAAGCTTTTGACCGCGTGTCTCATTTTTATCTTTTTAAAGTTTTAGAAAAAATGGGCATTCCGGGTGGGTTTTTATTGTCTCTTAAAGCTTTTTATAATGATTGTACGAGTAAGATTTTAGTTAATGGTTTTAAAACAAAAGAGGTAGTTTTAAAATCAGGGGTGAAGCAGGGTTGCCCTTTGTCCCCCCTGCTTTTTATATGTGCTATAGAACCCCTTTTATGTACAATACGCCAGGATAAGCAAATATGTGGAGTACCCTTACCCGGAGGGAACGGTCTACAAGTTAAAGTTGTAAGCTATATGGATGATGTAGCAGTGTTTGGATGTGATGTACCTTCAATACAAAAAACGATAAGCCAAATTCAGTCTTTTTGTACAGTTTCCGGTTTTAAAATTAATCTTACTAAATGTAATATTTTAAATGTCGGGGGAATGAGTTTACATGATGTACCAATTGCAGTTACAGATTCCATTACTATTTTAGGTGTTTCTTTTAATGAATCTAATAATGGTTTTAATAGCTGGGATGCGGCAGCACAGAAAATTAATCAGAAAATCTGCATGTGGAATATGAGAAAGCTGTCAATGGAAGGTAAAGTTCTGATTGTAAAAATGGTGATATTACCTATCCTGTTATATCTTAGTTTGGTGTTCCCCCCTCCTACAAATTTGTTGAAACGAATTACAAAAGTATGTTTTACCTTTTTTTGGGGCTCAAAAATGGAGAAACTCAAAAGAGAAATTGTGACAAAGCCAAAGGTTAAAGGTGGGAAAGATTTCCCTGTTTTAGATAAGTTTCTTTTAATACATTTTTTCTGTTTCTGTTTTAAAACCCTTTTTAAAGATAATTACCTTTCCTATTTTATGCGTTTTAACACTGGTTTTCTCATGAGAAGGTTTGGTTGGTTTGAAACGGTTTTATCCTTTCCTTATGCTTTTAACCTACCTGCACATTATGAGATTTTAAAGAAAATTATTCTTGATTTTAATTTGAATAAGAAACAGACAGGGGATCTATGTAACAGCAAGACACTACTCAAACAAATTAGTACTGATGTGACGTTGTGTGATATTGAACGTTATGATGATGACAAAACTGTACACATATGGAAAATGATTAACGCCCCTTATCTTTTTAATGTACAGAAAGACATGTCTTGGAGCTGCGCACACCACTGTCTTCCTTGCCGGGCATTCCAGTACAGAAGAGGTTTTGTGAGGTCTGCCATCTGCCCAAGAGAAGGTTGTCAAGAAGAAGAGACAGTGAAGCATCTTTTATGGACTTGTGCTTTTGCTAAAGAGTTCTGGAGAAGATTAATCCCCCTGCTGGAGAAAATGGTGGACCTCAAGGACTTTAATTTTGCATCAGTGTTATATGGTCTTCTGGAATGCCCAACAATGGACCAAAAAATAATGGCGTGGAAGACAGTGAATTGTGCCAAGATAGCGCTCTGGAATGCTAGAAATATTGCTGTTTTTAAACATGAAATGTTACCAGTAGATGATGTTTTAGCCTTTTGTAAAAGTGAAATGTACATATACTATTTATTGGACAGGAAAAAGAATGTAACGTTGGCAGGCAAATGGCTTTTTAACCTATGGAATATTTGAAGTCTTGTAAAATTTGCTGTGATGGAATGTTTATTTTTCTTTGAAGTCCCGAAAGTGTAATGTGGATGTAATGGTTTTATTTCTGTAATTTGTTAAATTTTAAATAAACGGTTTTTATCCCCATGTGGGGGATAGCCAAATTAAAAAAAAATCTGTTCTTATCAGTTTAATATCTGATACGTCCCCTATCTGGGGACCATATATTAAATGGATTTTTAGAACAGGGAGATGGAAAAAGAGCTTGCTCTGTCCACTCCACGCATTGACCTGGTATTGCAGTATCTCCAGGACCGGTGCACCCCTTCTTTAATGCAGTTTCTAAAATCAGAAAGAATTGAATTCAATGCTTTTTGTTCATTTTGCTTGTTTGTCGGATTTTGGGATGGACTCTTTGGCTTTGCTTTTCTTCTCCTCATTGGATTTTTCATGTTAAAAGTTGCAGAAGCCAGATGACAAGCTCATTTTGGTTCAACTTCAGCAACTGTGCATTGCATTGCCATGTAATGTAATGTAATGCAATGCTATCTATCTAGCTCTCCCTCTATACTTCCTTTTGGATAAACAGACATATTAGGCAAGCATTTTGGAGCTTTCACCTAAATAACTACAGGTGGTGAGATAAGCTGCACAATATAATTGACCTTTCAGTATATTGTTGCACACACACCATCTATTTAGCAAATGCCCTTGTTATCAACAGCAGCCTTTTAAACTCACCTGAGCTAACAGGTATGTGAGCTGGTTACTCTGCTGCGCTTAAAATTTCTTTTTTGGTTTGCTACAATGCCTTTTCTGAAACGTTGTCTCCCTCTGCTGGAACACTGACTTCTTTCATTTAATGCCTGCAGACTATAAAAGAGAAACCAACCCAAAAAGTTTGGTTGATTAGTCTGTGGCATTCTTTTAAACTGTTGCTTATGGCGGTCTCTGTGAGCTTCTCAGTGACATTCAGCCATCCAGGTATCCCGCCTGCAGTAGACGGAATGTGGCAATGGAACGCTGGCTGCGCGTGTCATAATAGGCTCTGAGCCTTTATATACCTGCGCACAGCAGCAGCCACCTTCAGTCTGCTGCTGGACAGCCAGCAGCAGCAGCAGCAGGAGAGGTAATTAATCAGCAACCCTCCTGCTAAGGGTAGACAGCTGCTCGTTCCACCCCCCCCCGCCTTAATTGGTTCTCCTCCCTTCCAACGGTGTTGAGGCGGGTGGGAACAGCCGGGGGTTGAGGGTACTGTGCTAAAAGAGGTGGAGTTATGCAGATCTAAAACGCGTGGATTGCAGCAGCAGCAAGCCGAAAAGTGCAGGCATGTGAGGGATCTAGAGGTTGACAGCATGTCTTCTTAACGGGAGTCCAGTTGGCCATCTCCACAAATGGACTTTTCAGAATCCTTGGGTGGCACCGTAGTCGGAAACCAATTCTGGTTATCGCTTCTCGGCCTTTTGGCTAAGATCAAGTGCAGTGATCTAACGGTTGTTGCCTTGGTCTCGGCTAGGAGGTGCCTGGGGTACCCGACTTGTTAGCCTTGGGGGATCGCTCTCTCTTAACGGAGGGAGCTTCACCCCCTTGCTGCTATTGGCAAGTCGGATTAATCCCCAGGCAACGAGAGGCGATCACCCTTGTCACTACTTCGGTAGAGGGCAACTGTTCCCACACATAGCTGTGGGGACAACATTGTGGAAGGACTTGAAGATGGAGGATGTAATGAAGTGGAATTGCTTACGCTTTTCTGCGAAGATGGACTGTTTGTTGGAGGAAGAAGAAGTTCTGGATTTGCTGGAGGAATATGGAGCAGTAGAAAAGAAGGATATCTTGTGCATGCAAGAGCTAAGGTACAAGAAGATGTATGATGTGACTTTACGCTTGGAGGAGAAATGTCTTCATTTCTTGAAGTGTTGGAATGGAGGGAAGGTTGGAGTGAAGCCACTTTTTTTGGGAAAACCAAGAACTGTGGTAGTAAGTATGGACGATCCTTTTGTGATAATGGAGGAAGTGCTGGAGTATTTAAAGAAGAAATGTGTGTTGGTAAAGTTCCAGAAGGACTATTTGAACAAAGTTGGAGTATGGAACGGAAAAAGACGATTTGTAGTATGGATGAAGAGAGAAGAAGAGTTGGTTATGGGAAAAATTGTGATAAATGGCAGGACTGGTTTCTGTTATATGGAAAAAGACAAGAAGAGTTTTGAAGAATGTAAAGAGGAGCAGAGAGAGTTGCAAGTAGTTAAAGAGAAAGAAGAAATTGTGAAAAAGAAGCAAGATTTGGTGAGAAGTAAAGACTCATTGTTAGAAGGAGTAAAGATTGAAGATTGTGCTGTGGGAGAAGAGGAGATACAAGTAAAGCAGATATTTGTAAGGAGAGAACTAAAGGAAAATGATAAAGAAAAGAGACGTAAGTCGGAGGACAAGAAAGAAGAGAAAGTAACATGTGATAGTGCTGAAGGTGAAAAGATTTTGTTGGAAGGTTTTTTGGATAGTGACTGGGATATGTGGGACAGGTCTTGGAGTAGGAAAAGACGTGGAAGGAAAAAAGCTTTGAGTTAATTGTTAATGTCTTGTAGGAAGGTTTTTTTTGCTGATGTAAGATTGTTTTATGTTTGTTAAATTTATTAAGTATTATTATTAAATTTTCTAATAAAAAAAAAAAAGTTGAATTCGGATGATGAAGGCGTAGGCGACATTTTTGTTGTCCATGCATATGGAATTTAATTTATGTCGCGTCTTCTGACGCATTCAATTAAAAAAAAATCTGTTCTTATCAGTTTAATATCTGATACGTCCCCTATCTGGGGACCATATATTAAATGGATTTTTAGAACAGGGAGATGGAAAAAGAGCTTGCTCTGTCCACTCCACGCATTGACCTGGTATTGCAGTATCTCCAGGACCGGTGCACCCCTTCTTTAATGCAGTTTCTAAAATCAGAAAGAATTTAATTCAATGCTTTTTGTTCATTTTGCTTGTTTGTCGGATTTTGGGATGGACTCTTTGGCTTTGCTTTTCTTCTCCTCATTGGATTTTTCATGTTAAAAGTTGCAGAAGCCAGATGACAAGCTCATTTTGGTTCAACTTCAGCAACTGTGCATTGCATTGCCATGTAATGTAATGTAATGCAATGCTATCTATCTAGCTCTCCCTCTATACTTCCTTTTGGATAAACAGACATATTAGGCAAGCATTTTGGAGCTTTCACCTAAATAACTACAGGTGGTGAGATAAGCTGCACAATATAATTGACCTTTCAGTATATTGTTGCACACACACCATCTATTTAGCAAATGCCCTTGTTATCAACAGCAGCCTTTTAAACTCACCTGAGCTAACAGGTAAGTGAGCTGGTTACTCTGCTGCGCTTAAAATTTCTTTTTTGGTTTGCTACAATGCCTTTTCTGAAACGTTGTCTCCCTCTGCTGGAACACTGACTTCTTTCATTTAATGCCTGCAGACTATAAAAGAGAAACCAACCCAAAAAGTTTGGTTGATTAGTCTGTGGCATTCTTTTAAACTGTTGCTTATGGCGGTCTCTGTGAGCTTCTCAGTGACATTCAGCCATCCAGGTATCCCGCCTGCAGTAGACGGAATGTGGCAATGGAACGCTGGCTGCGCGTGTCATAATAGGCTCTGAGCCTTTATATACCTGCGCACAGCAGCAGCCACCTTCAGTCTGCTGCTGGACAGCCAGCAGCAGCAGCAGCAGGAGAGGTAATTAATCAGCAACCCTCCTGCTAAGGGTAGACAGCTGCTCGTTCCACCCCCCCCCCGCCTTAATTGGTTCTCCTCCCTTCCAACGGTGTTGAGGCGGGTGGGAACAGCCGGTGGTTGAGGGTACTGTGCTAAAAGAGGTGGAGTTATGCAGATCTAAAACGCGTGGATTGCAGCAGCAGCAAGCCGAAAAGTGCAGGCATGTGAGGGATCTAGAGGTTGACAGCATGTCTTCTTAACGGGAGTCCAGGTGGCCATCTCCACAAATGGACTTTTCAGAATCCTTGGGTGGCACCGTAGTCGGAAACCAATTCTGGTTATCGCTTCTCGGCCTTTTGGCTAAGATCAAGTGTAGTATCTGTTCTTATCAGTTTAATATCTGATACGTCCCCTATCTGGGGACCATATATTAAATGGATTTTTAGAACAGGGAGATGGAAAAAGAGCTTGCTCTGTCCACTCCACGCATTGACCTGGTATTGCAGTATCTCCAGGACCGGTGCACCCCTTCTTTAATGCAGTTTCTAAAATCAGAAAGAATTGAATTCAATGCTTTTTGTTCATTTTGCTTGTTTGTCGGATTTTGGGATGGACTCTTTGGCTTTGCTTTTCTTCTCCTCATTGGATTTTTCATGTTAAAAGTTGCAGAAGCCAGATGACAAGCTCATTTTGGTTCAACTTCAGCAACTGTGCATTGCATTGCCATGTAATGTAATGTAATGCAATGCTATCTATCTAGCTCTCCCTCTATACTTCCTTTTGGATAAACAGACATATTAGGCAAGCATTTTGGAGCTTTCACCTAAATAACTACAGGTGGTGAGATAAGCTGCACAATATAATTGACCTTTCAGTATATTGTTGCACACACACCATCTATTTAGCAAATGCCCTTGTTATCAACAGCAGCCTTTTAAACTCACCTGAGCTAACAGGTATGTGAGCTGGTTACTCTGCTGCGCTTAAAATTTCTTTTTTGGTTTGCTACAATGCCTTTTCTGAAACGTTGTCTCCCTCTGCTGGAACACTGACTTCTTTCATTTAATGCCTGCAGACTATAAAAGAGAAACCAACCCAAAAAGTTTGGTTGATTAGTCTGTGGCATTCTTTTAAACTGTTGCTTATGGCGGTCTCTGTGAGCTTCTCAGTGACATTCAGCCATCCAGGTATCCCGCCTGCAGTAGACGGAATGTGGCAATGGAACGCTGGCTGCGCGTGTCATAATAGGCTCTGAGCCTTTATATACCTGCGCACAGCAGCAGCCACCTTCAGTCTGCTGCTGGACAGCCAGCAGCAGCAGCAGCAGGAGAGGTAATTAATCAGCAACCCTTCTGCTAAGGGTAGACAGCTGCTCGTTCCACCCCCCCCCCCCCGCCTTAATTGGTTCTCCTCCCTTCCAACGGTGTTGAGGCGGGTGGGAACAGCCGGGGGTTGAGGGTACTGTGCTAAAAGAGGTGGAGTTATGCAGATCTAAAACGCGTGGATTGCAGCAGCAGCAAGCCGAAAAGTGCAGGCATGTGAGGGATCTAGAGGTTGACAGCATGTCTTCTTAACGGGAGTCCAGGTGGCCATCTCCACAAATGGACTTTTCAGAATCCTTGGGTGGCACCGTAGTCGGAAACCAATTCTGGTTATCGCTTCTCGGCCTTTTGGCTAAGATCAAGTGTAGTATCTGTTCTTATCAGTTTAATATCTGATACGTCCCCTATCTGGGGACCATATATTAAATGGATTTTTAGAACAGGGAGATGGAAAAAGAGCTTGCTCTGTCCACTCCACGCATTGACCTGGTATTGCAGTATCTCCAGGACCGGTGCACCCCTTCTTTAATGCAGTTTCTAAAATCAGAAAGAATTGAATTCAATGCTTTTTGTTCATTTTGCTTGTTTGTCGGATTTTGGGATGGACTCTTTGGCTTTGCTTTTCTTCTCCTCATTGGATTTTTCATGTTAAAAGTTGCAGAAGCCAGATGACAAGCTCATTTTGGTTCAACTTCAGCAACTGTGCATTGCATTGCCATGTAATGTAATGTAATGCAATGCTATCTATCTAGCTCTCCCTCTATACTTCCTTTTGGATAAACAGACATATTAGGCAAGCATTTTGGAGCTTTCACCTAAATAACTACAGGTGGTGAGATAAGCTGCACAATATAATTGACCTTTCAGTATATTGTTGCACACACACCATCTATTTAGCAAATGCCCTTGTTATCAACAGCAGCCTTTTAAACTCACCTGAGCTAACAGGTATGTGAGCTGGTTACTCTGCTGCGCTTAAAATTTCTTTTTTGGTTTGCTACAATGCCTTTTCTGAAACGTTGTCTCCCTCTGCTGGAACACTGACTTCTTTCATTTAATGCCTGCAGACTATAAAAGAGAAACCAACCCAAAAAGTTTGGTTGATTAGTCTGTGGCATTCTTTTAAACTGTTGCTTATGGCGGTCTCTGTGAGCTTCTCAGTGACATTCAGCCATCCAGGTATCCCGCCTGCAGTAGACGGAATGTGGCAATGGAACGCTGGCTGCGCGTGTCATAATAGGCTCTGAGCCTTTATATACCTGCGCACAGCAGCAGCCACCTTCAGTCTGCTGCTGGACAGCCAGCAGCAGCAGCAGCAGGAGAGGTAATTAATCAGCAACCCTCCTGCTAAGGGTAGACAGCTGCTCGTTCCACCCCCCCCCCCCGCCTTAATTGGTTCTCCTCCCTTCCAACGGTGTTGAGGCGGGTGGGAACAGCCGGGGGTTGAGGGTACTGTGCTAAAAGAGGTGGAGTTATGCAGATCTAAAACGCGTGGATTGCAGCAGCAGCAAGCCGAAAAGTGCAGGCATGTGAGGGATCTAGAGGTTGACAGCATGTCTTCTTAACGGGAGTCCAGGTGGCCATCTCCACAAATGGACTTTTCAGAATCCTTGGGTGGCACCGTAGTCGGAAACCAATTCTGGTTATCGCTTCTCGGCCTTTTGGCTAAGATCAAGTGTAGTATCTGTTCTTATCAGTTTAATATCTGATACGTCCCCTATCTGGGGACCATATATTAAATGGATTTTTAGAACAGGGAGATGGAAAAAGAGCTTGCTCTGTCCACTCCACGCATTGACCTGGTATTGCAGTATCTCCAGGACCGGTGCACCCCTTCTTTAATGCAGTTTCTAAAATCAGAAAGAATTGAATTCAATGCTTTTTGTTCATTTTGCTTGTTTGTCGGATTTTGGGATGGACTCTTTGGCTTTGCTTTTCTTCTCCTCATTGGATTTTTCATGTTAAAAGTTGCAGAAGCCAGATGACAAGCTCATTTTGGTTCAACTTCAGCAACTGTGCATTGCATTGCCATGTAATGTAATGTAATGCAATGCTATCTATCTAGCTCTCCCTCTATACTTCCTTTTGGATAAACAGACATATTAGGCAAGCATTTTGGAGCTTTCACCTAAATAACTACAGGTGGTGAGATAAGCTGCAAAATATAATTGACCTTTCAGTATATTGTTGCACACACACCATCTATTTAGCAAATGCCCTTGTTATCAACAGCAGCCTTTTAAACTCACCTGAGCTAACAGGTATGTGAGCTGGTTACTCTGCTGCGCTTAAAATTTCTTTTTTGGTTTGCTACAATGCCTTTTCTGAAACGTTGTCTCCCTCTGCTGGAACACTGACTTCTTTCATTTAATGCCTGCAGACTATAAAAGAGAAACCAACCCAAAAAGTTTGGTTGATTAGTCTGTGGCATTCTTTTAAACTGTTGCTTATGGCGGTCTCTGTGAGTTTCTCAGTGACATTCAGCCATCCAGGTATCCCGCCTGCAGTAGACGGAATGTGGCAATGGAACGCTGGCTGCGCGTGTCATAATAGGCTCTGAGCCTTTATATACCTGCGCACAGCAGCAGCCACCTTCAGTCTGCTGCTGGACAGCCAGCAGCAGCAGCAGCAGGAGAGGTAATTAATCAGCAACCCTCCTGCTAAGGGTAGACAGCTGCTCGTTCCACCCCCCCCCCCGCCTTAATTGGTTCTCCTCCCTTCCAACGGTGTTGAGGCGGGTGGGAACAGCCGGGGGTTGAGGGTACTGTGCTAAAAGAGGTGGAGTTATGCAGATCTAAAACGCGTGGATTGCAGCAGCAGCAAGCCGAAAAGTGCAGGCATGTGAGGGATCTAGAGGTTGACAGCATGTCTTCTTAACGGGAGTCCAGGTGGCCATCTCCACAAATGGACTTTTCAGAATCCTTGGGTGGCACTGTAGTCGGAAACCAATTCTGGTTATCGCTTCTCGGCCTTTTGGCTAAGATCAAGTGTAGTATCTGTTCTTATCAGTTTAATATCTGATACGTCCCCTATCTGGGGACCATATATTAAATGGATTTTTAGAACAGGGAGATGGAAAAAGAGCTTGCTCTGTCCACTCCACGCATTGACCTGGTATTGCAGTATCTCCAGGACCGGTGCACCCCTTCTTTAATGCAGTTTCTAAAATCAGAAAGAATTGAATTCAATGCTTTTTGTTCATTTTGCTTGTTTGTCGGATTTTGGGATGGACTCTTTGGCTTTGCTTTTCTTCTCCTCATTGGATTTTTCATGTTAAAAGTTGCAGAAGCCAGATGACAAGCTCATTTTGGTTCAACTTCAGCAACTGTGCATTGCATTGCCATGTAATGTAATGTAATGCAATGCTATCTATCTAGCTCTCCCTCTATACTTCTTTTGGATAAACAGACATATTAGGCAAGCATTTTGGAGCTTTCACCTAAATAACTACAGGTGGTGAGATAAGCTGCACAATATAATTGACCTTTCAGTATATTGTTGCACACACACCATCTATTTAGCAAATGCCCTTGTTATCAACAGCAGCCTTTTAAACTCACCTGAGCTAACAGGTATGTGAGCTGGTTACTCTGCTGCGCTTAAAATTTCTTTTTTGGTTTGCTACAATGCCTTTTCTGAAACGTTGTCTCCCTCTGCTGGAACACTGACTTCTTTCATTTAATGCCTGCAGACTATAAAAGAGAAACCAACCCAAAAAGTTTGGTTGATTAGTCTGTGGCATTCTTTTAAACTGTTGCTTATGGCGGTCTCTGTGAGCTTCTCAGTGACATTCAGCCATCCAGGTATCCCGCCTGCAGTAGACGGAATGTGGCAATGGAACGCTGGCTGCGCGTGTCATAATAGGCTCTGAGCCTTTATATACCTGCGCACAGCAGCAGCCACCTTCAGTCTGCTGCTGGACAGCCAGCAGCAGCAGCAGCAGAGGTAATTAATCAGCAACCCTCCTGCTAAGGGTAGACAGCTGCTCGTTCCACCCCCCCCCCCCCGCCTTAATTGGTTCTCCTCCCTTCCAACGGTGTTGAGGCGGGTGGGAACAGCCGGGGGTTGAGGGTACTGTGCTAAAAGAGGTGGAGTTATGCAGATCTAAAACGCGTGGATTGCAGCAGCAGCAAGCCGAAAAGTGCAGGCATGTGAGGGATCTAGAGGTTGACAGCATGTCTTCTTAACGGGAGTCCAGGTGGCCATCTCCACAAATGGACTTTTCAGAATCCTTGGGTGGCACCGTAGTCGGAAACCAATTCTGGTTATCGCTTCTCGGCCTTTTGGCTAAGATCAAGTGTAGTATCTGTTCTTATCAGTTTAATATCTGATACGTCCCCTATCTGGGGACCATATATTAAATGGATTTTTAGAACAGGGAGATGGAAAAAGAGCTTGCTCTGTCCACTCCACGCATTGACCTGGTATTGCAGTATCTCCAGGACCGGTGCACCCCTTCTTTAATGCAGTTTCTAAAATCAGAAAGAATTGAATTCAATGCTTTTTGTTCATTTTGCTTGTTTGTCGGATTTTGGGATGGACTCTTTGGCTTTGCTTTTCTTCTCCTCATTGGATTTTTCATGTTAAAAGTTGCAGAAGCCAGATGACAAGCTCATTTTGGTTCAACTTCAGCAACTGTGCATTGCATTGCCATGTTATGTAATGTAATGCAATGCTATCTATCTAGCTCTCCCTCTATACTTCCTTTTGGATAAACAGACATATTAGGCAAGCATTTTGGAGCTTTCACCTAAATAACTACAGGTGGTGAGATAAGCTGCAAAATATAATTGACCTTTCAGTATATTGTTGCACACACACCATCTATTTAGCAAATGCCCTTGTTATCAACAGCAGCCTTTTAAACTCACCTGAGCTAACAGGTATGTGAGCTGGTTACTCTGCTGCGCTTAAAATTTCTTTTTTGGTTTGCTACAATGCCTTTTCTGAAACGTTGTCTCCCTCTGCTGGAACACTGACTTCTTTCATTTAATGCCTGCAGACTATAAAAGAGAAACCAACCCAAAAAGTTTGGTTGATTAGTCTGTGGCATTCTTTTAAACTGTTGCTTATGGCGGTCTCTGTGAGCTTCTCAGTGACATTCAGCCATCCAGGTATCCCGCCTGCAGTAGACGGAATGTGGCAATGGAACGCTGGCTGCGCGTGTCATAATAGGCTCTGAGCCTTTATATACCTGCGCACAGCAGCAGCCACCTTCAGTCTGCTGCTGGACAGCCAGCAGCAGCAGCAGCAGGAGAGGTAATTAATCAGCAACCCTCCTGCTAAGGGTAGACAGCTGCTCGTTCCACCCCCCCCCCCGCCTTAATTGGTTCTCCTCCCTTCCAACGGTGTTGAGGCGGGTGGGAACAGCCGGGGGTTGAGGGTACTGTGCTAAAAGAGGTGGAGTTATGCAGATCTAAAACGCGTGGATTGCAGCAGCAGCAAGCCGAAAAGTGCAGGCATGTGAGGGATCTAGAGGTTGACAGCATGTCTTCTTAACGGGAGTCCAGGTGGCCATCTCCACAAATGGACTTTTCAGAATCCTTGGGTGGCACCGTAGTCGGAAACCAATTCTGGTTATCGCTTCTCGGCCTTTTGGCTAAGATCAAGTGTAGTATCTGTTCTTATCAGTTTAATATCTGATACGTCCCCTATCTGGGGACCATATATTAAATGGATTTTTAGAACAGGGAGATGGAAAAAGAGCTTGCTCTGTCCACTCCACGCATTGACCTGGTATTGCAGTATCTCCAGGACCGGTGCACCCCTTCTTTAATGCAGTTTCTAAAATCAGAAAGAATTGAATTCAATGCTTTTTGTTCATTTTGCTTGTTTGTCGGATTTTGGGATGGACTCTTTGGCTTTGCTTTTCTTCTCCTCATTGGATTTTTCATGTTAAAAGTTGCAGAAGCCAGATGACAAGCTCATTTTGGTTCAACTTCAGCAACTGTGCATTGCATTGCCATGTAATGTAATGTAATGCAATGCTATCTATCTAGCTCTCCCTCTATACTTCCTTTTGGATAAACAGACATATTAGGCAAGCATTTTGGAGCTTTCACCTAAATAACTACAGGTGGTGAGATAAGCTGCACAATATAATTGACCTTTCAGTATATTGTTGCACACACACCATCTATTTAGCAAATGCCCTTGTTATCAACAGCAGCCTTTTAAACTCACCTGAGCTAACAGGTATGTGAGCTGGTTACTCTGCTGCGCTTAAAATTTCTTTTTTGGTTTGCTACAATGCCTTTTCTGAAACGTTGTCTCCCTCTGCTGGAACACTGACTTCTTTCATTTAATGCCTGCAGACTATAAAAGAGAAACCAACCCAAAAAGTTTGGTTGATTAGTCTGTGGCATTCTTTTAAACTGTTGCTTATGGCGGTCTCTGTGAGCTTCTCAGTGACATTCAGCCATCCAGGTATCCCGCCTGCAGTAGACGGAATGTGGCAATGGAACGCTGGCTGCGCGTGTCATAATAGGCTCTGAGCCTTTATATACCTGCGCACAGCAGCAGCCACCTTCAGTCTGCTGCTGGACAGCCAGCAGCAGCAGCAGCAGGAGAGGTAATTAATCAGCAACCCTCCTGCTAAGGGTAGACAGCTGCTCGTTCCACACCCCCCCCCCGCCTTAATTGGTTCTCCTCCCTTCCAACGGTGTTGAGGCCGGTGGGAACAGCCGGGGGTTGAGGGTACTGTGCTAAAAGAGGTGGAGTTATGCAGATCTAAAACGCGTGGATTGCAGCAGCAGCAAGCCGAAAAGTGCAGGCATGTGAGGGATCTAGAGGTTGACAGCATGTCTTCTTAACGGGAGTCCAGGTGGCCATCTCCACAAATGGACTTTTCAGAATCCTTGGGTGGCACCGTAGTCGGAAACCAATTCTGGTTATCGCTTCTCGGCCTTTTGGCTAAGATCAAGTGTAGTATCTGTTCTTATCAGTTTAATATCTGATACGTCCCCTATCTGGGGACCATATATTAAATGGATTTTTAGAACAGGGAGATGGAAAAAGAGCTTGCTCTGTCCACTCCACGCATTGACCTGGTATTGCAGTATCTCCAGGACCGGTGCACCCCTTCTTTAATGCAGTTTCTAAAATCAGAAAGAATTGAATTCAATGCTTTTTGTTCATTTTGCTTGTTTGTCGGATTTTGGGATGGACTCTTTGGCTTTGCTTTTCTTCTCCTCATTGGATTTTTCATGTTAAAAGTTTCAGAAGCCAGATGACAAGCTCATTTTGGTTCAACTTCAGCAACTGTGCATTGCATTGCCATGTAATGTAATGTAATGCAATGCTATCTATCTAGCTCTCCCTCTATACTTCCTTTTGGATAAACAGACATATTAGGCAAGCATTTTGGAGCTTTCACCTAAATAACTACAGGTGGTGAGATAAGCTGCACAATATAATTGACCTTTCAGTATATTGTTGCACACACACCATCTATTTAGCAAATGCCCTTGTTATCAACAGCAGCCTTTTAAACTCACCTGAGCTAACAGGTATGTGAGCTGGTTACTCTGCTGCGCTTAAAATTTCTTTTTTGGTTTGCTACAATGCCTTTTCTGAAACGTTGTCTCCCTCTGCTGGAACACTGACTTCTTTCATTTAATGCCTGCAGACTATAAAAGAGAAACCAACCCAAAAAGTTTGGTTGATTAGTCTGTGGCATTCTTTTAAACTGTTGCTTATGGCGGTCTCTGTGAGCTTCTCAGTGACATTCAGCCATCCAGGTATCCCGCCTGCAGTAGACGGAATGTGGCAATGGAACGCTGGCTGCGCGTGTCATAATAGGCTCTGAGCCTTTATATACCTGCGCACAGCAGCAGCCACCTTCAGTCTGCTGCTGGACAGCCAGCAGCAGCAGCAGCAGGAGAGGTAATTAATCAGCAACCCTCCTGCTAAGGGTAGACAGCTGCTCGTTCCACCCCCCCCCCCGCCTTAATTGGTTCTCCTCCCTTCCAACGGTGAGGGATCTAGAGGTTGACAGCATGTCTTCTTAACGGGAGTCCAGGTGGCCATCTCCACAAATGGACTTTTCAGAATCCTTGGGTGGCACCGTAGTCGGAAACCAATTCTGGTTATCGCTTCTCGGCCTTTTGGCTAAGATCAAGTGTAGTATCTTTCGAAAAGGCGGTTTTGGATGTTGGCCGCCCTAGTAGATTGATACATTATGCACACTGGGGTTTAGGCGCTTGTTAGTACGCCAGGTGGCTAATATAGTCATCTGGTGGAAAGCATGGCCCCCCAGGATCGACGCCATTGGGCCGGGGAAGATCGAAAGCCCGAAGTGTGAAGTGCCCCAGGAGTGGTGACCCTGGGGTGCCTTAACTCACTGGGATTGGGAACCCCACTTGAGTTTATGGCACATTTGCACAAGCACTTCAAATTTTCTTTCTTCGCACACACCCTTATTCCGGGCCTTCTGGCCTTAGGATGGGGAATTTTTCAATTCCCGGTCGAAGGTCCGGGCAGTATTATACTGTGAAACCTTCACTATTTATTTAATTTCTTTGTCACTGTGTGTCCACTTATTCACGTGTGTCACGTCCTACTAGGATTTTGTCGGGATGCGGTTCCCTTACGGGTTCCTCTCTTGGCAGGTCTAGGGGGGGAGTGTGTGGCCATCAGGTTCCGCTCCCCCCTGAACCCCCCTGGCTCTCCTCTTTCGGGAGGAGAGCGTTGTTGGCTCCCCTCTTCCGGGAGGGGAGCACAGTCTTTGGCTCCCAGTGCCTTGCTCCGGTGAGAACTCGGGCAGGTGCTGGGGGTAAGATTGGGTCGCCTCTGGCTTCGGCTGGAGGTGGCTTTTTGTCCCTGTTCCTCGCTGTGGCCTTTTGGCTCGGAGGGACGGGGAATGGTTTGGGGGACCCTTCTCCTTTTGGAGAGGGTTTCAAGAAGACCAGCATCCTAGTGCACTTTTTTTGTGGCACTTGTCACTTTTTTAAGCGCACTCGGGTTTTGTACACGAATTCGGGCTTTCGATAAAAAAAAAAAATCTGTTCTTATCAGTTTAATATCTGATACGTCCCCTATCTGGGGACCATATATTAAATGGATTTTTAGAACAGGGAGATGGAAAAAGAGCTTGCTCTGTCCACTCCACGCATTGACCTGGTATTGCAGTATCTCCAGGACCGGTGCACCCCTTCTTTAATGCAGTTTCTAAAATCAGAAAGAATTGAATTCAATGCTTTTTGTTCATTTTGCTTGTTTGTCGGATTTTGGGATGGACTCTTTGGCTTTGCTTTTCTTCTCCTCATTGGATTTTTCATGTTAAAAGTTGCAGAAGCCAGATGACAAGCTCATTTTGGTTCAACTTCAGCAACTGTGCATTGCATTGCCATGTAATGTAATGTAATGCAATGCTATCTATCTAGCTCTCCCTCTATACTTCCTTTTGGATAAACAGACATATTAGGCAAGCATTTTGGAGCTTTCACCTAAATAACTACAGGTGGTGAGATAAGCTGCACAATATAATTGACCTTTCAGTATATTGTTGCACACACACCATCTATTTAGCAAATGCCCTTGTTATCAACAGCAGCCTTTAAACTCACCTGAGCTAACAGGTATGTGAGCTGGTTACTCTGCTGCGCTTAAAATTTCTTTTTTGGTTTGCTACAATGCCTTTTCTGAAACGTTGTCTCCCTCTGCTGGAACACTGACTTCTTTCATTTAATGCCTGCAGACTATAAAAGAGAAACCAACCCAAAAAGTTTGGTTGATTAGTCTGTGGCATTCTTTTAAACTGTTGCTTATGGCGGTCTCTGTGAGCTTCTCAGTGACATTCAGCCATCCAGGTATCCCGCCTGCAGTAGACGGAATGTGGCAATGGAACGCTGGCTGCGCGTGTCATAATAGGCTCTGAGCCTTTATATACCTGCGCACAGCAGCAGCCACCTTCAGTCTGCTGCTGGACAGCCAGCAGCAGCAGCAGCAGGAGAGGTAATTAATCAGCAACCCTCCTGCTAAGGGTAGACAGCTGCTCGTTCCACCCCCCCCCCCGCCTTAATTGGTTCTCCTCCCTTCCAACGGTGTTGAGGCGGGTGGGAACAGCCGGGGGTTGAGGGTACTGTGCTAAAAGAGGTGGAGTTATGCAGATCTAAAACGCGTGGATTGCAGCAGCAGCAAGCCGAAAAGTGCAGGCATGTGAGGGATCTAGAGGTTGACAGCATGTCTTCTTAACGGGAGTCCAGGTGGCCATCTCCACAAATGGACTTTTCAGAATCCTTGGGTGGCACCGTAGTCGGAAACCAATTCTGGTTATCGCTTCTCGGCCTTTTGGCTAAGATCAAGTGTAGTATCTGTTCTTATCAGTTTAATATCTGATACGTCCCCTATCTGGGGACCATATATTAAATGGATTTTTAGAACAGGGAGATGGAAAAAGAGCTTGCTCTGTCCACTCCACGCATTGACCTGGTATTGCAGTATCTCCAGGACCGGTGCACCCCTTCTTTAATGCAGTTTCTAAAATCAGAAAGAATTGAATTCAATGCTTTTTGTTCATTTTGCTTGTTTGTCGGATTTTGGGATGGACTCTTTGGCTTTGCTTTTCTTCTCCTCATTGGATTTTTCATGTTAAAAGTTGCAGAAGCCAGATGACAAGCTCATTTTGGTTCAACTTCAGCAACTGTGCATTGCATTGCCATGTAATGTAATGTAATGCAATGCTATCTATCTAGCTCTCCCTCTATACTTCCTTTTGGATAAACAGACATATTAGGCAAGCATTTTGGAGCTTTCACCTAAATAACTACAGGTGGTGAGATAAGCTGCACAATATAATTGACCTTTCAGTATATTGTTGCACACACACCATCTATTTAGCAAATGCCCTTGTTATCAACAGCAGCCTTTTAAACTCACCTGAGCTAACAGGTATGTGAGCTGGTTACTCTGCTGCGCTTAAAATTTCTTTTTTGGTTTGCTACAATGCCTTTTCTGAAACGTTGTCTCCCTCTGCTGGAACACTGACTTCTTTCATTTAATGCCTGCAGACTATAAAAGAGAAACCAACCCAAAAAGTTTGGTTGATTAGTCTGTGGCATTCTTTTAAACTGTTGCTTATGGCGGTCTCTGTGAGCTTCTCAGTGACATTCAGCCATCCAGGTATCCCGCCTGCAGTAGACGGAATGTGGCAATGGAACGCTGGCTGCGCGTGTCATAATAGGCTCTGAGCCTTTATATACCTGCGCACAGCAGCAGCCACCTTCAGTCTGCTGCTGGACAGCCAGCAGCAGCAGCAGGAGAGGTAATTAATCAGCAACCCTCCTGCTAAGGGTAGACAGCTGCTCGTTCCACCCCCCCCCCCCCGCCTTAATTGGTTCTCCTCCCTTCCAACGGTGTTGAGGCGGGTGGGAACAGCCGGGGGTTGAGGGTACTGTGCTAAAAGAGGTGGAGTTATGCAGATCTAAAACGCGTGGATTGCAGCAGCAGCAAGCCGAAAAGTGCAGGCATGTGAGGGATCTAGAGGTTGACAGCATGTCTTCTTAACGGGAGTCCAGGTGGCCATCTCCACAAATGGACTTTTCAGAATCCTTGGGTGGCACCGTAGTCGGAAACCAATTCTGGTTATCGCTTCTCGGCCTTTTGGCTAAGATCAAGTGTAGTATCTGTTCTTATCAGTTTAATATCTGATACGTCCCCTATCTGGGGACCATATATTAAATGGATTTTTAGAACAGGGAGATGGAAAAAGAGCTTGCTCTGTCCACTCCACGCATTGACCTGGTATTGCAGTATCTCCAGGACCGGTGCACCCCTTCTTTAATGCAGTTTCTAAAATCAGAAAGAATTGAATTCAATGCTTTTTGTTCACTTTGCTTGTTTGTTGGATTTTGGGATGGACTCTTTGGCTTTGCTTTTCTTCTCCTCATTGGATTTTTCATGTTAAAAGTTGCAGAAGCCAGATGACAAGCTCATTTTGGTTCAACTTCAGCAACTGTGCATTGCATTGCCATGTAATGTAATGTAATGCAATGCTATCTATCTAGCTCTCCCTCTATACTTCCTTTTGGATAAACAGACATATTAGGCAAGCATTTTGGAGCTTTCACCTAAATAACTACAGGTGGTGAGATAAGCTGCACAATATAATTGACCTTTCAGTATATTGTTGCACACACACCATCTATTTAGCAAATGCCCTTGTTATCAACAGCAGCCTTTTAAACTCACCTGAGCTAACAGGTATGTGAGCTGGTTACTCTGCTGCGCTTAAAATTTCTTTTTTGGTTTGCTACAATGCCTTTTCTGAAACGTTGTCTCCCTCTGCTGGAACACTGACTTCTTTCATTTAATGCCTGCAGACTATAAAAGAGAAACCAACCCAAAAAGTTTGGTTGATTAGTCTGTGGCATTCTTTTAAACTGTTGCTTATGGCGGTCTCTGTGAGCTTCTCAGTGACATTCAGCCATCCAGGTATCCCGCCTGCAGTAGACGGAATGTGGCAATGGAACGCTGGCTGCGCGTGTCATAATAGGCTCTGAGCCTTTATATACCTGCGCACAGCAGCAGCCACCTTCAGTCTGCTGCTGGATAGCCAGCAGCAGCAGCAGCAGGAGAGGTAATTAATCAGCAACCCTCCTGCTAAGGGTAGACAGCTGCTCGTTCCACCCCCCCCCCCCCCGCCTTAATTGGTTCTCCTCCCTTCCAACGGTGTTGAGGCGGGTGGGAACAGCCGGGGGTTGAGGGTACTGTGCTAAAAGAGGTGGAGTTATGCAGATCTAAAACGCGTGGATTGCAGCAGCAGCAAGCCGAAAAGTGCAGGCATGTGAGGGATCTAGAGGTTGACAGCATGTCTTCTTAACGGGAGTCCAGGTGGCCATCTCCACAAATGGACTTTTCAGAATCCTTGGGTGGCACCGTAGTCGGAAACCAATTCTGGTTATCGCTTCTCGGCCTTTTGGCTAAGATCAAGTGTAGTATCTGTTCTTATCAGTTTAATATCTGATACGTCCCCTATCTGGGGACCATATATTAAATGGATTTTTAGAACAGGGAGATGGAAAAAGAGCTTGCTCTGTCCACTCCACGCATTGACCTGGTATTGCAGTATCTCCAGGACCGGTGCACCCCTTCTTTAATGCAGTTTCTAAAATCAGAAAGAATTGAATTCAATGCTTTTTGTTCATTTTGCTTGTTTGTCGGATTTTGGGATGGACTCTTTGGCTTTGCTTTTCTTCTCCTCATTGGATTTTTCATGTTAAAAGTTGCAGAAGCCAGATGACAAGCTCATTTTGGTTCAACTTCAGCAACTGTGCATTGCATTGCCATGTAATGTAATGTAATGCAATGCTATCTATCTAGCTCTCCCTCTATACTTCCTTTTGGATAAACAGACATATTAGGCAAGCATTTTGGAGCTTTCACCTAAATAACTACAGGTGGTGAGATAAGCTGCACAATATAATTGACCTTTCAGTATATTGTTGCACACACACCATCTATTTAGCAAATGCCCTTGTTATCAACAGCAGCCTTTTAAACTCACCTGAGCTAACAGGTATGTGAGCTGGTTACTCTGCTGCGCTTAAAATTTCTTTTTTGGTTTGCTACAATGCATTTTCTGAAACGTTGTCTCCCTCTGCCGGAACACTGACTTCTTTCATTTAATGCCTGCAGACTATAAAAGAGAAACCAACCCAAAAAGTTTGGTTGATTAGTCTGTGGCATTCTTTTAAACTGTTGCTTATGGCGGTCTCTGTGAGCTTCTCAGTGACATTCAGCCATCCAGGTATCCCGCCTGCAGTAGACGGAATGTGGCAATGGAACGCTGGCTGCGCGTGTCATAATAGGCTCTGAGCCTTTATATACCTGCGCACAGCAGCAGCCACCTTCAGTCTGCTGCTGGACAGCCAGCAGCAGCAGCAGCAGGAGAGGTAATTAATCAGCAACCCTCCTGCTAAGGGTAGACAGCTGCTCGTTCCACCCCCCCCCCCGCCTTAATTGGTTCTCCTCCCTTCCAACGGTGTTGAGGCGGGTGGGAACAGCCGGGGGTTGAGGGTACTGTGCTAAAAGAGGTGGAGTTATGCAGATCTAAAACGCGTGGATTGCAGCAGCAGCAAGCCGAAAAGTGCAGGCATGTGAGGGATCTAGAGGTTGACAGCATGTCTTCTTAACGGGAGTCCAGGTGGCCATCTCCACAAATGGACTTTTCAGAATCCTTGGGTGGCACCGTAGTCGGAAACCAATTCTGGTTATCGCTTCTCGGCCTTTTGGCTAAGATCAAGTGTAGTATCTGTTCTTATCAGTTTAATATCTGATACGTCCCCTATCTGGGGACCATATATTAAATGGATTTTTAGAACAGGGAGATGGAAAAAGAGCTTGCTCTGTCCACTCCACGCATTGACCTGGTATTGCAGTATCTCCAGGACCGGTGCACCCCTTCTTTAATGCAGTTTCTAAAATCAGAAAGAATTGAATTCAATGCTTTTTGTTCATTTTGCTTGTTTGTCGGATTTTGGGATGGACTCTTTGGCTTTGCTTTTCTTCTCCTCATTGGATTTTTCATGTTAAAAGTTGCAGAAGCCAGATGACAAGCTCATTTTGGTTCAACTTCAGCAACTGTGCATTGCATTGCCATGTAATGTAATGTAATGCAATGCTATCTATCTAGCTCTCCCTCTATACTTCCTTTTGGATAAACAGACATATTAGGCAAGCATTTTGGAGCTTTCACCTAAATAACTACAGGTGGTGAGATAAGCTGCACAATATAATTGACCTTTCAGTATATTGTTGCACACACACCATCTATTTAGCAAATGCCCTTGTTATCAACAGCAGCCTTTTAAACTCACCTGAGCTAACAGGTATGTGAGCTGGTTACTCTGCTGCGCTTAAAATTTCTTTTTTGGTTTGCTACAATGCCTTTTCTGAAACGTTGTCTCCCTCTGCTGGAACACTGACTTCTTTCATTTAATGCCTGCAGACTATAAAAGAGAAACCAACCCAAAAAGTTTGGTTGATTAGTCTGTGGCATTCTTTTAAACTGTTGCTTATGGCGGTCTCTGTGAGCTTCTCAGTGACATTCAGCCATCCAGGTATCCCGCCTGCAGTAGACGGAATGTGGCAATGGAACGCTGGCTGCGCGTGTCATAATAGGCTCTGAGCCTTTATATACCTGCGCACAGCAGCAGCCACCTTCAGTCTGCTGCTGGACAGCCAGCAGCAGCAGCAGCAGGAGAGGTAATTAATCAGCAACCCTCCTGCTAAGGGTAGACAGCTGCTCGTTCCACCCCCCCCCACCCGCCTTAATTGGTTCTCCTCCCTTCCAACGGTGTTGAGGCGGGTGGGAACAGCCGGGGGTTGAGGGTACTGTGCTAAAAGAGGTGGAGTTATGCAGATCTAAAACGCGTGGATTGCAGCAGCAGCAAGCCGAAAAGTGCAGGCATGTGAGGGATCTAGAGGTTGACAGCATGTCTTCTTAACGGGAGTCCAGGTGGCCATCTCCACAAATGGACTTTTCAGAATCCTTGGGTGGCACCGTAGTCGGAAACCAATTCTGGTTATCGCTTCTCGGCCTTTTGGCTAAGATCAAGTGTAGTATCTGTTCTTATCAGTTTAATATCTGATACGTCCCCTATCTGGGGACCATATATTAAATGGATTTTTAGAACAGGGAGATGGAAAAAGAGCTTGCTCTGTCCACTCCACGCATTGACCTGGTATTGCAGTATCTCCAGGACCGGTGCACCCCTTCTTTAATGCAGTTTCTAAAATCAGAAAGAATTGAATTCAATGCTTTTTGTTCATTTTGCTTGTTTGTCGGATTTTGGGATGGACTCTTTGGCTTTGCTTTTCTTCTCCTCATTGGATTTTTCATGTTAAAAGTTGCAGAAGCCAGATGACAAGCTCATTTTGGTTCAACTTCAGCAACTGTGCATTGCATTGCCATGTAATGTAATGTAATGCAATGCTATCTATCTAGCTCTCCCTCTATACTTCCTTTTGGATAAACAGACATATTAGGCAAGCATTTTGGAGCTTTCACCTAAATAACTACAGGTGGTGAGATAAGCTGCACAATATAATTGACCTTTCAGTATATTGTTGCACACACACCATCTATTTAGCAAATGCCCTTGTTATCAACAGCAGCCTTTTAAACTCACCTGAGCTAACAGGTATGTGAGCTGGTTACTCTGCTGCGCTTAAAATTTCTTTTTTGGTTTGCTACAATGCCTTTTCTGAAACGTTGTCTCCCTCTGCTGGAACACTGACTTCTTTCATTTAATGCCTGCAGACTATAAAAGAGAAACCAACCCAAAAAGTTTGGTTGATTAGTCTGTGGCATTCTTTTAAACTGTTGCTTATGGCGGTCTCTGTGAGCTTCTCAGTGACATTCAGCCATCCAGGTATCCCGCCTGCAGTAGACGGAATGTGGCAATGGAACGCTGGCTGCGCATGTCATAATAGGCTCTGAGCCTTTATATACCTGCGCACAGCAGCAGCCACCTTCAGTCTGCTGCTGGACAGCCAGCAGCAGCAGCAGCAGGAGAGGTAATTAATCAGCAACCCTCCTGCTAAGGGTAGACAGCTGCTCGTTCCACCTCCCCCCCCCCCCGCCTTAATTGGTTCTCCTCCCTTTCAACGGTGTTGAGGCGGGTGGGAACAGCCGGGGGTTGAGGGTACTGTGCTAAAAGAGGTGGAGTTATGCAGATCTAAAACGCGTGGATTGCAGCAGCAGCAAGCCGAAAAGTGCAGGCATGTGAGGGATCTAGAGGTTGACAGCATGTCTTCTTAACGGGAGTCCAGGTGGCCATCTCCACAAATGGACTTTTCAGAATCCTTGGGTGGCACCGTAGTCGGAAACCAATTCTGGTTATCGCTTCTCGGCCTTTTGGCTAAGATCAAGTGTAGTATCTGTTCTTATCAGTTTAATATCTGATACGTCCCCTATCTGGGGACCATATATTAAATGGATTTTTAGAACAGGGAGATGGAAAAAGAGCTTGCTCTGTCCACTCCACGCATTGACCTGGTATTGCAGTATCTCCAGGACCGGTGCACCCCTTCTTTAATGCAGTTTCTAAAATCAGAAAGAATTGAATTCAATGCTTTTTGTTCATTTTGCTTGTTTGTCGGATTTTGGGATGGACTCTTTGGCTTTGCTTTTCTTCTCCTCATTGGATTTTTCATGTTAAAAGTTGCAGAAGCCAGATGACAAGCTCATTTTGGTTCAACTTCAGCAACTGTGCATTGCATTGCCATGTAATGTAATGTAATGCAATGCTATCTATCTAGCTCTCCCTCTATACTTCCTTTTGGATAAACAGACATATTAGGCAAGCATTTTGGAGCTTTCACCTAAATAACTACAGGTGGTGAGATAAGCTGCACAATATAATTGACCTTTCAGTATATTGTTGCACACACACCATCTATTTAGCAAATGCCCTTGTTATCAACAGCAGCCTTTTAAACTCACCTGAGCTAACAGGTATGTGAGCTGGTTACTCTGCTGCGCTTAAAATTTCTTTTTTGGTTGCTACAATGCCTTTTCTGAAACGTTGTCTCCCTCTGCTGGAACACTGACTTCTTTCATTTAATGCCTGCAGACTATAAAAGAGAAACCAACCCAAAAAGTTTGGTTGATTAGTCTGTGGCATTCTTTTAAACTGTTGCTTATGGCGGTCTCTGTGAGCTTCTCAGTGACATTCAGCCATCCAGGTATCCCGCCTGCAGTAGACGGAATGTGGCAATGGAACGCTGGCTGCGCGTGTCATAATAGGCTCTGAGCCTTTATATACCTGCGCACAGCAGCAGCCACCTTCAGTCTGCTGCTGGACAGCCAGCAGCAGCAGCAGCAGGAGAGGTAATTAATCAGCAACCCTCCTGCTAAGGGTAGACAGCTGCTCGTTCCACCCCCCCCCCCCGCCTTAATTGGTTCTCCTCCCTTCCAACGGTGTTGAGGCGGGTGGGAACAGCCGGGGGTTGAGGGTACTGTGCTAAAAGAGGTGGAGTTATGCAGATCTAAAACGCGTGGATTGCAGCAGCAGCAAGCCGAAAAGTGCAGGCATGTGAGGGATCTAGAGGTTGACAGCATGTCTTCTTAACGGGAGTCCAGGTGGCCATCTCCACAAATGGACTTTTCAGAATCCTTGGGTGGCACCGTAGTCGGAAACCAATTCTGGTTATCGCTTCTCGGCCTTTTGGCTAAGATCAAGTGTAGTATCTGTTCTTATCAGTTTAATATCTGATACGTCCCCTATCTGGGGACCATATATTAAATGGATTTTTAGAACAGGGAGATGGAAAAAGAGCTTGCTCTGTCCACTCCACGCATTGACCTGGTATTGCAGTATCTCCAGGACCGGTGCACCCCTTCTTTAATGCAGTTTCTAAAATCAGAAAGAATTGAATTCAATGCTTTTTGTTCATTTTGCTTGTTTGTCGGATTTTGGGATGGACTCTTTGGCTTTGCTTTTCTTCTCCTCATTGGATTTTTCATGTTAAAAGTTGCAGAAGCCAGATGACAAGCTCATTTTGGTTCAACTTCAGCAACTGTGCATTGCATTGCCATGTAATGTAATGTAATGCAATGCTATCTATCTAGCTCTCCCTCTATACTTCCTTTTGGATAAACAGACATATTAGGCAAGCATTTTGGAGCTTTCACCTAAATAACTACAGGTGGTGAGATAAGCTGCACAATATAATTGACCTTTCAGTATATTGTTGCACACACACCATCTATTTAGCAAATGCCCTTGTTATCAACAGCAGCCTTTTAAACTCACCTGAGCTAACAGGTATGTGAGCTGGTTACTCTGCTGCGCTTAAAATTTCTTTTTTGGTTTGCTACAATGCCTTTTCTGAAACGTTGTCTCCCTCTGCTGGAACACTGACTTCTTTCATTTAATGCCTGCAGACTATAAAAGAGAAACCAACCCAAAAAGTTTGGTTGATTAGTCTGTGGCATTCTTTTAAACTGTTGCTTATGGCGGTCTCTGTGAGCTTCTCAGTGACATTCAGCCATCCAGGTATCCCGCCTGCAGTAGACGGAATGTGGCAATGGAACGCTGGCTGCGCGTGTCATAATAGGCTCTGAGCCTTTATATACCTGCGCACAGCAGCAGCCACCTTCAGTCTGCTGCTGGACAGCCAGCAGCAGCAGCAGCAGGAGAGGTAATTAATCAGCAACCCTCCTGCTAAGGGTAGACAGCTGCTCGTTCCACCCCCCCCCCCGCCTTAATTGGTTCTCCTCCCTTCCAACGGTGTTGAGGCGGGTGGGAACAGCCGGGGGTTGAGGGTACTGTGCTAAAAGAGGTGGAGTTATGCAGATCTAAAACGCGTGGATTGCAGCAGCAGCAAGCCGAAAAGTGCAGGCATGTGAGGGATCTAGAGGTTGACAGCATGTCTTCTTAACGGGAGTCCAGGTGGCCATCTCCACAAATGGACTTTTCAGAATCCTTGGGTGGCACCGTAGTCGGAAACCAATTCTGGTTATCGCTTCTCGGCCTTTTGGCTAAGATCAAGTGTAGTATCTGTTCTTATCAGTTTAATATCTGATACGTCCCCTATCTGGGGACCATATATTAAATGGATTTTTAGAACAGGGAGATGGAAAAAGAGCTTGCTCTGTCCACTCCACGCATTGACCTGGTATTGCAGTATCTCCAGGACCGGTGCACCCCTTCTTTAATGCAGTTTCTAAAATCAGAAAGAATTGAATTCAATGCTTTTTGTTCATTTTGCTTGTTTGTCGGATTTTGGGATGGACTCTTTGGCTTTGCTTTTCTTCTCCTCATTGGATTTTTCATGTTAAAAGTTGCAGAAGCCAGATGACAAGCTCATTTTGGTTCAACTTCAGCAACTGTGCATTGCATTGCCATGTAATGTAATGTAATGCAATGCTATCTATCTAGCTCTCCCTCTATACTTCCTTTTGGATAAACAGACATATTAGGCAAGCATTTTGGAGCTTTCACCTAAATAACTACAGGTGGTGAGATAAGCTGCACAATATAATTGACCTTTCAGTATATTGTTGCACACACACCATCTATTTAGCAAATGCCCTTGTTATCAACAGCAGCCTTTTAAACTCACCTGAGCTAACAGGTATGTGAGCTGGTTACTCTGCTGCGCTTAAAATTTCTTTTTTGGTTTGCTACAATGCCTTTTCTGAAACGTTGTCTCCCTCTGCTGGAACACTGACTTCTTTCATTTAATGCTTGCAGACTATAAAAGAGAAACCAACCCAAAAAGTTTGGTTGATTAGTCTGTGGCATTCTTTTAAACTGTTGCTTATGGCGGTCTCTGTGAGCTTCTCAGTGACATTCAGCCATCCAGGTATCCCGCCTGCAGTAGACGAAATGTGGCAATGGAACGCTGGCTGCGCGTGTCATAATAGGCTCTGAGCCTTTATATACCTGCGCACAGCAGCAGCCACCTTCAGTCTGCTGCTGGACAGCCAGCAGCAGCAGCAGCAGGAGAGGTAATTAATCAGCAACCCTCCTGCTAAGGGTAGACAGCTGCTCGTTCCACCCCCCCCCCCCGCCTTAATTGGTTCTCCTCCCTTCCAACGGTGTTGAGGCGGGTGGGAACAGCCGGGGGTTGAGGGTACTGTGCTAAAAGAGGTGGAGTTATGCAGATCTAAAACGCGTGGATTGCAGCAGCAGCAAGCCGAAAAGTGCAGGCATGTGAGGGATCTAGAGGTTGACAGCATGTCTTCTTAACGGGAGTCCAGGTGGCCATCTCCACAAATGGACTTTTCAGAATCCTTGGGTGGCACCGTAGTCGGAAACCAATTCTGGTTATCGCTTCTCGGCCTTTTGGCTCAGATCAAATGTAGTATCTGTTCTTTTAAGAACACAAGAGCTACGATCTACACTTGACGAGAGCGATCGAACTCGGAAGGAGAAGAGCTTCGGAGCCCAGCTGACATCGGAGAAGGAAGGCGGATATCGGTGGGAGGAAGAAGCTCTAAAGAATCCAGAAGAAGACGAAGACTCGGAGAAGAATCGGGCTGTCCTGTGGAATCTTCGAGGAAGAAAATCATCGAGACAAAGACCTTTCGGGGAATTTGTCCAGAACACGACGGGAGAAGAATCTGCATAGCTCCACCCATTCCGGGAAGAGTTCCAGATCCAGCTCCAAGAAGTAACTGCAGGAGGAAAGCCATGGCAAGCGCTGCGAGGAAGACCGAAAAGAAGAGCCTGGAGCAGGGGACAGCCAGGAGGGCCCAGCCTTGAGCCTATTCTGACCCCAAGGACTCTGCCTCCACGACTGGCCAGCAGAAGGGACCCCAGAAGCGCCGCCACGAAGCTCCAGCCCTGGAGCCATGGATGCGGCAGACGGTGGCCCTGAAGCTGAAGGAAGTGGATGGGAGGGTGCCGGATATGTCCTCGGACGTGTTCTGCCAGAAGATGCTGCTGGATCGAGGCTTCTCCAGGTCGGACACCCTCAGCATCCAGACCTTCTTGACGGGGATCTTCTTCGTCACCTTCGCCACTGTGAACACCTGTAGGAGGTTCTGGGAAATTGTAAGCGCAAAAGGACCGGATAATTCTTTCTCTGCCTTTACAGGTAGCTGCCCTATCCAGAGGGACGAAAGGAGGATCACGGTCTCCATGCGCAACCCGCACACCCCAGGCCAAGACATCTGTACCTTCCTGAGACGCTTCTGTTTGGTTGTGAAGGAACCCTCTCACATCCTGAATGGACTCGGCTTCTGGACAGGTAAGTGGTCGGTGACCGTTAGACTTCACAGGGACCTGGCGTACTCAGACGGACTTCGGCACCTGCCCCCGACATTCTCCCTGGGCAACTCCTACGGCCTCATCTATTACCCGGACATGCCGCGGAACTGCAGGAGATGCGGCAAGAACGGCCACGAGATGAAGGACTGCAAGGAGGATGCCTGCAGGATTTGTCGAGTGACAGGACACAGCTCGAAGGACTGCCCGAAGAAGACGTCCTGCAACCTGTGTGGGCTGGCGGCTCATCTGTACAAGGATTGCCCCAAGCGTGAGAGATCCTGGGCATCGGTGGTTGCGACGACCCCAGCTCCGGAGGACAAGGCCCCGACGACCAGGCCTGTGAAGGTCAAGGACGCGACGACCAAGGCCCCAGCGGCCAAGGCTGAGACGACCAAGGCCAAAGCGGTCAAGGAGTCGGTGGCCAAAGCCCCAGCGACGGTCCCAGCAGCTCCGAAGCAGAAGAAAAAGTCAAAGGAGGGTAAGAGTTCTGTTACCCCTCTCTCGATCCCTCCCCCTGCCACCCCCGTCCAATCCCCCCCCACCCCGGCCACCCCTGCTGAGGATTCCACTTCCTCTTCCTCCTTCCCCTACTCCTCAGCAGGTGTCCTTTCCCCTGCCCCGGCAGCCACTCTCCCTCCCCAGACCATGGTAGCGGTGGAATTAACCTTTCCTCCACCCGCCGCTATCTATTCCGAGGAGGATTTTCCCCTTCTTGTCTCCCCAGTTCCAACCCGGGGAAAGAGGAAGGTGGAGGACAGCCCTGCTACTGAATCCTCCAAAAAGAAGATTCTGGATTTCGTAGGCGAAAAGGAGGATACCCTCCCTGAGCCAGAAGAGATGCAGCACATGGTTGAGACCCTGGTGGCCGAGCCAGAAGAGGAGGAACTGGTGGTCGCCGAGATCGAGGCCGCGCTGCTTGACCAGATGGAGGAAGAGGGCCTGCTGGTGATCCCGTCACCAGCAGTCAACACCGACGAGGGACCACCCGACCGGAGTGGTAACTAAGGTGTATTGCCTGCGCTAACTTTTTCTTTTTTCCCTACATGATGGCTAATATTAACTTATTTTCCATTAATGTCAGCAGCATCAAGGACAAGT
Organism: Phyllobates terribilis; assembly: GCF_046119375.1. NCBI lineage: Eukaryota > Metazoa > Chordata > Amphibia > Anura > Dendrobatidae > Phyllobates > Phyllobates terribilis. Next base: position 5,737,876 of record NW_027362800.1, on the reverse strand, counting down.
TCAGACGTCAGACTATTTATGCCTTCCTTACTTCCCAGTTGTGTGATGTTTATATGTTGCAGGAATGTTCCCTTCCCTCCTCTAGGTCCTTCAAACATCTGGCCAGGGAGTGGTCCCACGGTCCATCCTACTGGTCTGGTGGGGGTGACTGCAAGTCTGCGGGGGTCGCAATTCTGATCAGGGGGGGCGCATTCACGCTTGAGTCCGTCCAGGAGCTCATCTGCGGCAGGGCTCTTGTTGTAGATGGCAACTGGGCAGGAGAACCTGTCAGGTTCATCAACGTGTATGCGTCCCCACTGAAGAATGAGCGTTTGGAGCTTTTCCAGACCCTGCGGCTTCAGCTTGCCACCACCAGGACCTTAGTGATGGCCGGGGATTTCAACTGCCCCATCGAGGAGGATGGTCGTAGTTCTGGCACATCTGCCAAGTTGGACATCACGTCCAAGCTGCTCATCGAGATGGTAACCGAGGCCTCTCTTCAGGACGTGGTGGGCTCCATGGGGAGAGGCTCCACAAACTATTCGTGGAGCCGACCCGATGGCTCACTCCGCTCCAGGATTGACTTTGTGTTCACCTCTCGGGCAGTCAGGCAGAGTAGGCACTCGATGGTCCCCTGCTTCTTCTCCGACCACAGAGCCATTCACTTACAAGGTGTCCTCGGCGACGGTTTTCCGTCCGGCCTCGGCTCCTGGAAGCTGAATTGTGCTCTGCTGGCTCAGGATGAAGTCGTGGAGGAGCTGAGAGCAGCCTACGCAATGTGGCAGTCCTACAAGGGTAGCTTCCAAACAGTCTCTGATTGGTGGGAATATGTTAAACTTGAGTTTCGCTGTTTCTTTCAGGCCAAGGGTCGACAACAGGCGTGTGAGAAGAGGAGGGACTTCAGAGGGCTGCAGCGCGAGCTGCGGTCGCTGCAGGACCTTCTTCACTGCGGCTGGGACGTGAGGGAGGAGCTGGAGGAGACCAAGAAGAGCCTGAAAAGGCACTTTGAGGAGGAGTCCAAGCGAATCGTCTTCCGTTCCAAAGTGGAGAATCTGGAGAAGGGTGAGAAATGTAACTCATTCTTTTTCAGGAAACTTCATGCCGGTCACACGCCCCTGAACGAGCTGCGAGACGAGAGCGGAAACATGCGACGTGGGAAGGAGGACGTGATGAGGGTCGTCAGCGACTTCTACAGCGAACTCTACTCCCACAAGACTACCGACCCCGACGCTGCTGATAAGTTCCTGTCAGGTATCACTAACCATCTTGATCCTGCAGGCACGGCAGCCTTGGACAAACCTCTGATGGTGGGCGAATTGCTCTCTGCCGCTAAATCCTTTAGGACCGGCAGGACCCCGGGCAGTGATGGTCTTCCAGCGGAGCTCTATGTAGCGCTGGGAGACCTCATCTGTCCGGACCTGTTGGATCTGTACGAGGAGATGGTGGTGGAGGGTAGAATGCCTCCATCTTTGAGGGAAGGAATGGTCACGATCCTGTACAAGCGGAAGGGAGAGAGGTGCGACCTGAGAAATTGGCGTCCCATCACTCTGCTCAACGTGGACTACAAGATCCTGGCCAAGACGATGGCGACACGACTTAAGACGGTCATCGGACGGATCATCCACCCGGACCAGACCTGCGGCATCCCTGGACGTCGCATCGCAGACAGCCTCGCTCTCGTGCGGGACACGGTCGAGTACATCAAGGTCCGCCGCGCACACGCGGCCCTGGTCTCCTTGGATCAGGAGAAGGCCTTCGACCGGGTTTCCCACGAGTTCATGGGCCGAGCTCTGCACCGGTTAGGTTTGGGTAACATGTTTTGTTCGTATGTCCGTCTGATGTATTTTGATATCCACAGCTCGGTGTTGGTGAACGGCTGGAAGACTGACCCCTTCCCTGTCCTCTCTGGGGTCAGACAAGGCTGCCCTCTATCACCTCTTCTTTTTGTTTGTGTTATAGAACTCTTCGCAGAGGCTATCCGGCAGAATGGAGAGATCAGAGGGATCACCGCACCGGGTCCGGGACGACACGAGGTCAAGTGCTCGCTCTACATGGACGACGTCACCGTCTTCTGCGCTGATCGTGGTTCAGTCGACGCCCTCGTCCAGACGTGTGAGAGGTTCGGCCGGGCTTCAGGGGCCAAAGTCAACTGCAGGAAGTCGGAAGCCATGCTCTTCGGGGATTGGCAGCCGGCCTCCTCCGCCCCCTTCCCCTTCAACATTCAACCGGATTTCCTCAAGGTGCTGGGAGTCTGGTTCGGGAAGGAAGGAGCGGCCCTCAAGTCCTGGCAAGAACGCTTGGCCAAAGTGAAGCAACGGATCGGACTCTGGAGCCTCAGACACCTCACTTGTGAGGGTAAGGCACTCGTCCTGCGTAATGAGGTCCTGCCCATCTTGCAGTACACGGCGCAGGCCTGGCCCCCACACGTCACTGTGTGCAGGGCCATTACCAGGACAGTGTTTCACTTTGTCTGGGGATCCAAGATGGACAGAGTCAGGCGGGCCGTCATGTACAAGGAGCCTCGCAAGGGTGGGAAGGGCGTTCCAGATATCCCCACCCTCCTGCGATCCTCTTTTGTGTGTGATTGTGTCCGCCGGACTTTGCAAGTCAAAAATGGCTCCGCGGGCAGGTCCATGTCTCGCTTCTTCCTGCTTCCTTTTTGGAGGCGACTCGGCTGGGACAAGTGGGACAGCTCCTTCCCCTACAACTGGACGACGCCATGGTTCTACGGAGACGTCGTTCGATTTGTGGGGGAACATCAACTGGAGGGACTCAAGCCCGACTTGTGGAAGCCCAAAACTATCCACAAGCTCATCAGAGCCAAGGATGACGTGGAGAACATCACAGGACTTCACCAGGACACGCTGGAGACTGTGTGGACAAATGTGTCGTCTGAAAGGCTGACCAACGGGCACAAGGACTTGTCGTGGATGGCGATTCAGGGCGGACTGCCCGTCCGGTCATTCATGCATGCCCGGAACCTGTGCAAGACCAGGTAATGCCCAAGGTGCCCCTTCGTGGAGGAAACATCTTTGCACACTTTTTGGGACTGCGGATTTGCACAGCGCCTGTTGACTGCCCTTGAGGACGACCTGAGGAACTCTGTCCCCAGGGCGAGCCTATCGCACCATTCTGTGCTTTACGGACTCTTCCCTGGGGTTCATACCGTTGGAGCCATCCAGGAGGCTTATGAACTGCTTCAAGGATGCCGTTTGGGTCGCCAGGAACCGGCTCATCTTGAGGAGGGAGAGGATGTCCATCCAGGACTGCCGCAGGCTGATCCACAGCCTGCTCAGAGACTATTCCATCGTGGATGGTCCGGAGGACGAGGATGAGGACTAAACCCCTCCTCCCCCTCTCCCCTTATGTGTCTTGTCTTTCAATAAACCTTCGGGCCTGTGATTTTCCCCTCCCCATCCCCTTTTTCCCAATCCCCATCCCTTATCACGATTCGTCGTACTGTATTGATTGACATGCTTTTTCTTTCAGATTGAGTGTTTTGTGTAGCATAGGGGTGTGATGTGTCTAGTTAGTGCGTCGTATTCTCATGCTATGTAAATATGATGTAGAATTCTGTGTGTACTGGGCTGCGGCACTGTACACTGTCTGTTAACTTATTTTTTGTGCTAATAAAAGATATCTGTTCTTATCAGTTTAATATCTGATACGTCCCCTATCTGGGGACCATATATTAAATGGATTTTTAGAACAGGGAGATGGAAAAAGAGCTTGCTCTGTCCACTCCACGCATTGACCTGGTATTGCAGTATCTCCAGGACCGGTGCACCCCTTCTTTAATGCAGTTTCTAAAATCAGAAAGAATTGAATTCAATGCTTTTTGTTCATTTTGCTTGTTTGTCGGATTTTGGGATGGACTCTTTGGCTTTGCTTTTCTTCTCCTCATTGGATTTTTCATGTTAAAAGTTGCAGAAGCCAGATGACAAGCTCATTTTGGTTCAACTTCAGCAACTGTGCATTGCATTGCCATGTAATGTAATGTAATGCAATGCTATCTATCTAGCTCTCCCTCTATACTTCCTTTTGGATAAACAGACATATTAGGCAAGCATTTTGGAGCTTTCACCTAAATAACTACAGGTGGTGAGATAAGCTGCACAATATAATTGACCTTTCAGTATATTGTTGCACACACACCATCTATTTAGCAAATGCCCTTGTTATCAACAGCAGCCTTTTAAACTCACCTGAGCTAACAGGTATGTGAGCTGGTTACTCTGCTGCGCTTAAAATTTCTTTTTTGGTTTGCTACAATGCCTTTTCTGAAACGTTGTCTCCCTCTGCTGGAACACTGACTTCTTTCATTTAATGCCTGCAGACTATAAAAGAGAAACCAACCCAAAAAGTTTGGTTGATTAGTCTGTGGCATTCTTTTAAACTGTTGCTTATGGCGGTCTCTGTGAGCTTCTCAGTGACATTCAGCCATCCAGGTATCCCGCCTGCAGTAGACGGAATGTGGCAATGGAACGCTGGCTGCGCGTGTCATAATAGGCTCTGAGCCTTTATATACCTGCGCACAGCAGCAGCCACCTTCAGTCTGCTGCTGGACAGCCAGCAGCAGCAGCAGCAGGAGAGGTAATTAATCAGCAACCCTCCTGCTAAGGGTAGACAGCTGCTCGTTCCACCCCCCCCCCGCCTTAATTGGTTCTCCTCCCTTCCAACGGTGTTGAGGTGGGTGGGAACAGCCGGGGGTTGAGGGTACTGTGCTAAAAGAGGTGGAGTTATGCAGATCTAAAACGCGTGGATTGCAGCAGCAGCAAGCCGAAAAGTGCAGGCATGTGAGGGATCTAGAGGTTGACAGCATGTCTTCTTAACGGGAGTCCAGGTGGCCATCTCCACAAATGGACTTTTCAGAATCCTTGGGTGGCACCGTAGTCGGAAACCAATTCTGGTTATCGCTTCTCGGCCTTTTGGCTAAGATCAAGTGTAGTATCTGTTCTTATCAGTTTAATATCTGATACGTCCCCTATCTGGGGACCATATATTAAATGGATTTTTAGAACAGGGAGATGGAAAAAGAGCTTGCTCTGTCCACTCCACGCATTGACCTGGTATTGCAGTATCTCCAGGACCGGTGCACCCCTTCTTTAATGCAGTTTCTAAAATCAGAAAGAATTGAATTCAATGCTTTTTGTTCATTTTGCTTGTTTGTCGGATTTTGGGATGGACTCTTTGGCTTTGCTTTTCTTCTCCTCATTGGATTTTTCATGTTAAAAGTTGCAGAAGCCAGATGACAAGCTCATTTTGGTTCAACTTCAGCAACTGTGCATTGCATTGCCATGTAATGTAATGTAATGCAATGCTATCTATCTAGCTCTCCCTCTATACTTCCTTTTGGATAAACAGACATATTAGGCAAGCATTTTGGAGCTTTCACCTAAATAACTACAGGTGGTGAGATAAGCTGCACAATATAATTGACCTTTCAGTATATTGTTGCACACACACCATCTATTTAGCAAATGCCCTTGTTATCAACAGCAGCCTTTTAAACTCACCTGAGCTAACAGGTATGTGAGCTGGTTACTCTGCTGCGCTTAAAATTTCTTTTTTGGTTTGCTACAATGCCTTTTCTGAAACGTTGTCTCCCTCTGCTGGAACACTGACTTCTTTCATTTAATGCCTGCAGACTATAAAAGAGAAACCAACCCAAAAAGTTTGGTTGATTAGTCTGTGGCATTCTTTTAAACTGTTGCTTATGGCGGTCTCTGTGAGCTTCTCAGTGACATTCAGCCATCCAGGTATCCCGCCTGCAGTAGACGGAATGTGGCAATGGAACGCTGGCTGCGCGTGTCATAATAGGCTCTGAGCCTTTATATACCTGCGCACAGCAGCAGCCACCTTCAGTCTGCTGCTGGACAGCCAGCAGCAGCAGCAGCAGGAGAGGTAATTAATCAGCAACCCTCCTGCTAAGGGTAGACAGCTGCTCGTTCCACCCCCCCCCCCGCCTTAATTGGTTCTCCTCCCTTCCAACGGTGTTGAGGCGGGTGGGAACAGCCGGGGGTTGAGGGTACTGTGCTAAAAGAGGTGGAGTTATGCAGATCTAAAACGCGTGGATTGCAGCAGCAGCAAGCCGAAAAGTGCAGGCATGTGAGGGATCTAGAGGTTGACAGCATGTCTTCTTAACGGGAGTCAAGGTGGCCATCTCCACAAATGGACTTTTCAGAATCCTTGGGTGGCACCGTAGTCGGAAACCAATTCTGGTTATCGCTTCTCGGCCTTTTGGCTAAGATCAAGTGTAGTATCTGTTCTTATCAGTTTAATATCTGATACGTCCCCTATCTGGGGACCATATATTAAATGGATTTTTAGAACAGGGAGATGGAAAAAGAGCTTGCTCTGTCCACTCCACGCATTGACCTGGTATTGCAGTATCTCCAGGACCGGTGCACCCCTTCTTTAATGCATTTTCTAAAATCAGAAAGAATTGAATTCAATGCTTTTTGTTCATTTTGCTTGTTTGTCGGATTTTGGGATGGACTCTTTGGCTTTGCTTTTCTTCTCCTCATTGGATTTTTCATGTTAAAAGTTGCAGAAGCCAGATGACAAGCTCATTTTGGTTCAACTTCAGCAACTGTGCATTGCATTGCCATGTAATGTAATGTAATGCAATGCTATGTATCTAGCTCTCCCTCTATACTTCCTTTTGGATAAACAGACATATTAGGCAAGCATTTTGGAGCTTTCACCTAAATAACTACAGGTGGTGAGATAAGCTGCACAATATAATTGACCTTTCAGTATATTGTTGCACACACACCATCTATTTAGCAAATGCCCTTGTTATCAACAGCAACCTTTTAAACTCACCTGAGCTAACAGGTATGTGAGCTGGTTACTCTGCTGCGCTTAAAATTTCTTTTTTGGTTTGCTACAATGCCTTTTCTGAAACGTTGTCTCCCTCTGCTGGAACACTGACTTCTTTCATTTAATGCCTGCAGACTATAAAAGAGAAACCAACCCAAAAAGTTTGGTTGATTAGTCTGTGGCATTCTTTTAAACTGTTGCTTATGGCGGTCTCTGTGAGCTTCTCAGTGACATTCAGCCATCCAGGTATCCGGCCTGCAGTAGACGGAATGTGGCAATGGAACGCTGGCTGCGCGTGTCATAATAGGCTCTGAGCCTTTATATACCTGCGCACAGCAGCAGCCACCTTCAGTCTGCTGCTGGACAGCCAGCAGCAGCAGCAGCAGGAGAGGTAATTAATCAGCAACCCTCCTGCTAAGGGTAGACAGCTGCTCGTTCCACCCCCCCCCGCCTTAATTGGTTCTCCTCCCTTCCAACGGTGTTGAGGCGGGTGGGAACAGCCGGGGGTTGAGGGTACTGTGCTAAAAGAGGTGGAGTTATGCAGATCTAAAACGCGTGGATTGCAGCAGCAGCAAGCCGAAAAGTGCAGGCATGTGAGGGATCTAGAGGTTGACAGCATGTCTTCTTAACGGGAGTCCAGGTGGCCATCTCCACAAATGGACTTTTCAGAATCCTTGGGTGGCACCGTAGTCGGAAACCAATTCTGGTTATCGCTTCTCGGCCTTTTGGCTAAGATCAAGTGTAGTATCTGTTCTTATCAGTTTAATATCTGATACGTCCCCTATCTGGGGACCATATATTAAATGGATTTTTAGAACAGGGAGATGGAAAAAGAGCTTGCTCTGTCCACTCCACGCATTGACCTGGTATTGCAGTATCTCCAGGACCGGTGCACCCCTTCTTTAATGCAGTTTCTAAAATCAGAAAGAATTGAATTCAATGCTTTTTGTTCATTTTGCTTGTTTGTCGGATTTTGGGATGGACTCTTTGGCTTTGCTTTTCTTCTCCTCATTGGATTTTTCATGTTAAAAGTTGCAGAAGCCAGATGACAAGCTCATTTTGGTTCAACTTCAGCAACTGTGCATTGCATTGCCATGTAATGTAATGTAATGCAATGCTATCTATCTAGCTCTCCCTCTATACTTCCTTTTGGATAAACAGACATATTAGGCAAGCATTTTGGAGCTTTCACCTAAATAACTACAGGTGGTGAGATAAGCTGCACAATATAATTGACCTTTCAGTATATTGTTGCACACACACCATCTATTTAGCAAATGCCCTTGTTATCAACAGCAGCCTTTTAAACTCACCTGAGCTAACAGGTATGTGAGCTGGTTACTCTGCTGCGCTTAAAATTTCTTTTTTGGTTTGCTACAATGCCTTTTCTGAAACGTTGTCTCCCTCTGCTGGAACACTGACTTCTTTCATTTAATGCCTGCAGACTATAAAAGAGAAACCAACCCAAAAAGTTTGGTTGATTAGTCTGTGGCATTCTTTTAAACTGTTGCTTATGGCGGTCTCTGTGAGCTTCTCAGTGACATTCAGCCATCCAGGTATCCCGCCTGCAGTAGACGGAATGTGGCAATGGAACGCTGGCTGCGCGTGTCATAATAGGCTCTGAGCCTTTATATACCTGCGCACAGCAGCAGCCACCTTCAGTCTGCTGCTGGACAGCCAGCAGCAGCAGCAGCAGGAGAGGTAATTAATCAGCAACCCTCCTGCTAAGGGTAGACAGCTGCTCGTTCCACCCCCCCCCCCCCGCCTTAATTGGTTCTCCTCCCTTCCAACGGTGTTGAGGCGGGTGGGAACAGCCGGGGGTTGAGGGTACTGTGCTAAAAGAGGTGGAGTTATGCAGATCTAAAACGCGTGGATTGCAGCAGCAGCAAGCCGAAAAGTGCAGGCATGTGAGGGATCTAGAGGTTGACAGCATGTCTTCTTAACGGGAGTCCAGGTGGCCATCTCCACAAATGGACTTTTCAGAATCCTTGGGTGGCACCGTAGTCGGAAACCAATTCTGGTTATCGCTTCTCGGCCTTTTGGCTAAGATCAAGTGTAGTATCTGTTCTTATCAGTTCTCGTCCTTTTGGCTAAGATCAAGTGTAGTATCTTTTGAAAAGGCAGTTTTGTCCTTGGGCTGCCCTTGTAAATTGATGCATATTACACACTGGTTTGGCGCACTTGTTAGTACGCCAGGTGGCTCATAGAGTTATCTGATGGAAAACATGGCCCTCCAGGATCGAAGTCACTAGGCTGGGTAAGTGTGAGGGCTTTGGAGCAATGTGCCCCAGGAGTAGGCGCCCTGGTGGGAGTCCAAGCTTACTGGGACTGGGAACCCCAGAAAGACTTGGCTTCGTAGCACGCCGCACCTTTGCCAATCATACTTTCTGAGCAACCCCCCCTATTCCTGGCCTCCGGGCTAGGAAGGGGAATTTTTATAAACCCGGTCGGAGGTCCGGTCAGCTTTGGGCTGAGAAACCAACACAGGCTCCAGCTCCACTAGGGTGGCAGCCTAGATGGAAGCTGGGAGCACGAAAACGGCTCTTCTCCGGCTTCGGCTAGGGAGAGCATCGGAGATCCCTGACCCTCGCTGTGGCCTTCTGGCTCGGAGGGATGGGGATGGTTTATTGGGGACCCTCTCCTCCGGGAAGGGTCCACATGAATCCTCGCCTCGTGCGCTGTTTTGGTGTGACTTCGGTCACATTTTTCAGTGCCTTGGATGCAGCTTCAATCAAAAAAATCTGTTCTTATCAGTTTAATATCTGATACGTCCCCTATCTGGGGACCATATATTAAATGGATTTTTAGAACAGGGAGATGGAAAAAGAGCTTGCTCTGTCCACTCCACGCATTGACCTGGTATTGCAGTATCTCCAGGACCGGTGCACCCCTTCTTTAATGCAGTTTCTAAAATCAGAAAGAATTGAATTCAATGCTTTTTGTTCATTTTGCTTGTTTGTCGGATTTTGGGATGGACTCTTTGGCTTTGCTTTTCTTCTCCTCATTGGATTTTTCATGTTAAAAGTTGCAGAAGCCAGATGACAAGCTCATTTTGGTTCAACTTCAGCAACTGTGCATTGCATTGTCATGTAATGTAATGTAATGCAATGCTATCTATCTAGCTCTCCCTCTATACTTCCTTTTGGATAAACAGACATATTAGGCAAGCATTTTGGAGCTTTCACCTAAATAACTACAGGTGGTGAGATAAGCTGCACAATATAATTGACCTTTCAGTATATTGTTGCACACACACCATCTATTTAGCAAATGCCCTTGTTATCAACAGCAGCCTTTTAAACTCACCTGAGCTAACAGGTATGTGAGCTGGTTACTCTGCTGCGCTTAAAATTTCTTTTTTGGTTTGCTACAATGCCTTTTCTGAAACGTTGTCTCCCTCTGCTGGAACACTGACTTCTTTCATTTAATGCCTGCAGACTATAAAAGAGAAACCAACCCAAAAAGTTTGGTTGATTAGTCTGTGACATTCTTTTAAACTGTTGCTTATGGTGGTCTCTGTGAGCTTCTCAGTGACATTCAGCCATCCAGGTATCCCGCCTGCAGTAGACGGAATGTGGCAATGGAACGCTGGCTGCGCGTGTCATAATAGGCTCTGAGCCTTTATATACCTGCGCACAGCAGCAGCCACCTTCAGTCTGCTGCTGGACAGCCAGCAGCAGCAGCAGCAGGAGAGGTAATTAATCAGCAACCCTCCTGCTAAGGGTAGACAGCTGCTCGTTCCACCCCCCCCCCCCGCCTTAATTGGTTCTCCTCCCTTCCAACGGTGTTGAGGCGGGTGGGAACAGCCGGGGGTTGAGGGTACTGTGCTAAAAGAGGTGGAGTTATGCAGATCTAAAACGCGTGGATTGCAGCAGCAGCAAGCCGAAAAGTGCAGGCATGTGAGGGATCTAGAGGTTGACAGCATGTCTTCTTAACGGGAGTCCAGGTGGCCATCTCCACAAATGGACTTTTCAGAATCCTTGGGTGGCACCGTAGTCGGAAACCAATTCTGGTTATCGCTTCTCGGCCTTTTGGCTAAGATCAAGTGTAGTATCTGTTCTTATCAGTTTAATATCTGATACGTCCCCTATCTGGGGACCATATATTAAATGGATTTTTAGAACAGGGAGATGGAAAAAGAGCTTGCTCTGTCCACTCCACGCATTGACCTGGTATTGCAGTATCTCCAGGACCGGTGCACCCCTTCTTTAATGCGGTTTCTAAAATCAGAAAGAATTGAATTCAATGCTTTTTGTTCATTTTGCTTGTTTGTCGGATTTTGGGATGGACTCTTTGGCTTTGCTTTTCTTCTCCTCATTGGATTTTTCATGTTAAAAGTTGCAGAAGCCAGATGACAAGCTCATTTTGGTTCAACTTCAGCAACTGTGCATTGCATTGCCATGTAATGTAATGTAATGCAATGCTATCTATCTAGCTCTCCCTCTATACTTCCTTTTGGATAAACAGACATATTAGGCAAGCATTTTGGAGCTTTCACCTAAATAACTACAGGTGGTGAGATAAGCTGCACAATATAATTGACCTTTCAGTATATTGTTGCACACACACCATCTATTTAGCAAATGCCCTTGTTATCAACAGCAGCCTTTTAAACTCACCTGAGCTAACAGGTATGTGAGCTGGTTACTCTGCTGCGCTTAAAATTTCTTTTTTGGTTTGCTACAATGCCTTTTCTGAAACGTTGTCTCCCTCTGCTGGAACACTGACTTCTTTCATTTAATGCCTGCAGACTATAAAAGAGAAACCAACCCAAAAAGTTTGGTTGATTAGTCTGTGGCATTCTTTTAAACTGTTGCTTATGGCGGTCTCTGTGAGCTTCTCAGTGACATTCAGCCATCCAGGTATCCGGCCTGCAGTAGACGGAATGTGGCAATGGAACGCTGGCTGCGCGTGTCATAATAGGCTCTGAGCCTTTATATACCTGCGCACAGCAGCAGCCACCTTTAGTCTGCTGCTGGACAGCCAGCAGCAGCAGCAGCAGGAGAGGTAATTAATCAGCAACCCTCCTGCTAAGGGTAGACAGCTGCTCGTTCCACCCCCCCCCCCCCCCCGCCTTAATTGGTTCTCCTCCCTTCCAACGGTGTTGAGGCGGGTGGGAACAGCCGGGGGTTGAGGGTACTGTGCTAAAAGAGGTGGAGTTATGCAGATCTAAAACGCGTGGATTGCAGCAGCAGCAAGCCGAAAAGTGCAGGCATGTGAGGGATCTAGAGGTTGACAGCATGTCTTCTTAACGGGAGTCCAGGTGGCCATCTCCACAAATGGACTTTTCAGAATCCTTGGGTGGCACCGTAGTCGGAAACCAATTCTGGTTATCGCTTCTCGGCCTTTTGGCTAAGATCAAGTGTAGTATCTGTTCTTATCAGTTTAATATCTGATACGTCCCCTATCTGGGGACCATATATTAAATGGATTTTTAGAACAGGGAGATGGAAAAAGAGCTTGCTCTGTCCACTCCACGCATTGACCTGGTATTGCAGTATCTCCAGGACCGGTGCACCCCTTCTTTAATGCGGTTTCTAAAATCAGAAAGAATTGAATTCAATGCTTTTTGTTCATTTTGCTTGTTTGTCGGATTTTGGGATGGACTCTTTGGCTTTGCTTTTCTTCTCCTCATTGGATTTTTCATGTTAAAAGTTGCAGAAGCCAGATGACAAGCTCATTTTGGTTCAACTTCAGCAACTGTGCATTGCATTGCCATGTAATGTAATGTAATGCAATGCTATCTATCTAGCTCTCCCTCTATACTTCCTTTTGGATAAACAGACATATTAGGCAAGCATTTTGGAGCTTTCACCTAAATAACTACAGGTGGTGAGATAAGCTGCACAATATAATTGACCTTTCAGTATATTGTTGCACACACACCATCTATTTAGCAAATGCCCTTGTTATCAACAGCAGCCTTTTAAACTCACCTGAGCTAACAGGTATGTGAGCTGGTTACTCTGCTGCGCTTAAAATTTCTTTTTTGGTTTGCTACAATGCCTTTTCTGAAACGTTGTCTCCCTCTGCTGGAACACTGACTTCTTTCATTTAATGCCTGCAGACTATAAAAGAGAAACCAACCCAAAAAGTTTGGTTGATTAGTCTGTGGCATTCTTTTAAACTGTTGCTTATGGCGGTCTCTGTGAGCTTCTCAGTGACATTCAGCCATCCAGGTATCCCGCCTGCAGTAGACGGAATGTGGCAATGGAACGCTGGCTGCGCGTGTCATAATAGGCTCTGAGCCTTTATATACCTGCGCACAGCAGCAGCCACCTTCAGTCTGCTGCTGGACAGCCAGCAGCAGCAGCAGCAGCAGGAGAGGTAATTAATCAGCAACCCTCCTGCTAAGGGTAGACAGCTGCTCGTTCCACCCCCCCCCCCCACCTTAATTGGTTCTCCTCCCTTCCAACGGTGTTGAGGCGGGTGGGAACAGCCGGGGGTTGAGGGTACTGTGCTAAAAGAGGTGGAGTTATGCAGATCTAAAACGCGTGGATTGCAGCAGCAGCAAGCCGAAAAGTGCAGGCATGTGAGGGATCTAGAGGTTGACAGCATGTCTTCTTAACGGGAGTCCAGGTGGCCATCTCCACAAATGGACTTTTCAGAATCCTTGGGTGGCACCGTAGTCGGAAACCAATTCTGGTTATCGCTTCTCGGCCTTTTGGCTAAGATCAAGTGTAGTATCTGTTCTTATCAGTTTAATATCTGATACGTCCCCTATCTGGGGACCATATATTAAATGGATTTTTAGAACAGGGAGATGGAAAAAGAGCTTGCTCTGTCCACTCCACGCATTGACCTGGTATTGCAGTATCTCCAGGACCGGTGCACCCCTTCTTTAATGCAGTTTCTAAAATCAGAAAGAATTGAATTCAATGCTTTTTGTTCATTTTGCTTGTTTGTCGGATTTTGGGATGGACTCTTTGGCTTTGCTTTTCTTCTCCTCATTGGATTTTTCATGTTAAAAGTTGCAGAAGCCAGATGACAAGCTCATTTTGGTTCAACTTCAGCAACTGTGCATTGCATTGCCATGTAATGTAATGTAATGCAATGCTATCTATCTAGCTCTCCCTCTATACTTCCTTTTGGATAAACAGACATATTAGGCAAGCATTTTGGAGCTTTCACCTAAATAACTACAGGTGGTGAGATAAGCTGCACAATATAATTGACCTTTCAGTATATTGTTGCACACACACCATCTATTTAGCAAATGCCCTTGTTATCAACAGCAGCCTTTTAAACTCACCTGAGCTAACAGGTATGTGAGCTGGTTACTCTGCTGCGCTTAAAATTTCTTTTTTGGTTTGCTACAATGCCTTTTCTGAAACGTTGTCTCCCTCTGCTGGAACACTGACTTCTTTCATTTAATGCCTGCAGACTATAAAAGAGAAACCAACCCAAAAAGTTTGGTTGATTAGTCTGTGGCATTCTTTTAAACTGTTGCTTATGGCGGTCTCTGTGAGCTTCTCAGTGACATTCAGCCATCCAGGTATCCCGCCTGCAGTAGACGGAATGTGGCAATGGAACGCTGGCTGCACGTGTCATAATAGGCTCTGAGCCTTTATATACCTGCGCACAGCAGCAGCCACCTTCAGTCTGCTGCTGGACAGCCAGCAGCAGCAGCAGCAGGAGAGGTAATTAATCAGCAACCCTCCTGCTAAGGGTAGACAGCTGCTCGTTCCACCCCCCCCCCCGCCTTAATTGGTTCTCCTCCCTTCCAACGGTGTTGAGGCGGGTGGGAACAGCCGGGGGTTGAGGGTACTGTGCTAAAAGAGGTGGAGTTATGCAGATCTAAAACGCGTGGATTGCAGCAGCAGCAAGCCGAAAAGTGCAGGCATGTGAGGGATCTAGAGGTTGACAGCATGTCTTCTTAACGGGAGTCCAGGTGGCCATCTCCACAAATGGACTTTTCAGAATCCTTGGGTGGCACCGTAGTCGGAAACCAATTCTGGTTATCGCTTCTCGGCCTTTTGGCTAAGATCAAGTGTAGTATCTGTTCTTATCAGTTTAATATCTGATACGTCCCCTATCTGGGGACCATATATTAAATGGATTTTTAGAACAGGGAGATGGAAAAAGAGCTTGCTCTGTCCACTCCACGCATTGACCTGGTATTGCAGTATCTCCAGGACCGGTGCACCCCTTCTTTAATGCAGTTTCTAAAATCAGAAAGAATTGAATTCAATGCTTTTTGTTCATTTTGCTTGTTTGTCGGATTTTGGGATGGACTCTTTGGCTTTGCTTTTCTTCTCCTCATTGGATTTTTCATGTTAAAAGTTGCAGAAGCCAGATGACAAGCTCATTTTGGTTCAACTTCAGCAACTGTGCATTGCATTGCCATGTAATGTAATGTAATGCAATGCTATCTATCTAGCTCTCCCTCTATACTTCCTTTTGGATAAACAGACATATTAGGCAAGCATTTTGGAGCTTTCACCTAAATAACTACAGGTGGTGAGATAAGCTGCACAATATAATTGACCTTTCAGTATATTGTTGCACACACACCATCTATTTAGCAAATGCCCTTGTTATCAACAGCAGCCTTTTAAACTCACCTGAGCTAACAGGTATGTGAGCTGGTTACTCTGCTGCGCTTAAAATTTCTTTTTTGGTTTGCTACAATGCCTTTTCTGAAACGTTGTCTCCCTCTGCTGGAACACTGACTTCTTTCATTTAATGCCTGCAGACTATAAAAGAGAAACCAACCCAAAAAGTTTGGTTGATTAGTCTGTGGCATTCTTTTAAACTGTTGCTTATGGCGGTCTCTGTGAGCTTCTCAGTGACATTCAGCCATCCAGGTATCCCGCCTGCAGTAGACGGAATGTGGCAATGGAACGCTGGCTGCGCGTGTCATAATAGGCTCTGAGCCTTTATATACCTGCGCACAGCAGCAGCCACCTTCAGTCTGCTGCTGGACAGCCAGCAGCAGCAGCAGCAGGAGAGGTAATTAATCAGCAACCCTCCTGCTAAGGGTAGACAGCTGCTCGTTCCACCCCCCCCCCCCCGCCTTAATTGGTTCTCCTCCCTTCCAACGGTGTTGAGGCGGGTGGGAACAGCCGGGGGTTGAGGGTACTGTGCTAAAAGAGGTGGAGTTATGCAGATCTAAAACGCGTGGATTGCAGCAGCAGCAAGCCGAAAAGTGCAGGCATGTGAGGGATCTAGAGGTTGACAGCATGTCTTCTTAACGGGAGTCCAGGTGGCCATCTCCACAAATGGACTTTTCAGAATCCTTGGGTGGCACCGTAGTCGGAAACCAATTCTGGTTATCGCTTCTCGGCCTTTTGGCTAAGATCAAGTGTAGTATCTGTTCTTATCAGTTTAATATCTGATACGTCCCCTATCTGGGGACCATATATTAAATGGATTTTTAGAACAGGGAGATGGAAAAAGAGCTTGCTCTGTCCACTCCACGCATTGACCTGGTATTGCAGTATCTCCAGGACCGGTGCACCCCTTCTTTAATGCAGTTTCTAAAATCAGAAAGAATTGAATTCAATGCTTTTTGTTCATTTTGCTTGTTTGTCGGATTTTGGGATGGACTCTTTGGCTTTGCTTTTCTTCTCCTCATTGGATTTTTCATGTTAAAAGTTGCAGAAGCCAGATGACAAGCTCATTTTGGTTCAACTTCAGCAACTGTGCATTGCATTGCCATGTAATGTAATGTAATGCAATGCTATCTATCTAGCTCTCCCTCTATACTTCCTTTTGGATAAACAGACATATTAGGCAAGCATTTTGGAGCTTTCACCTAAATAACTACAGGTGGTGAGATAAGCTGCACAATATAATTGACCTTTCAGTATATTGTTGCACACACACCATCTATTTAGCTAATGCCCTTGTTATCAACAGCAGCCTTTTAAACTCACCTGAGCTAACAGGTATGTGAGCTGGTTACTCTGCTGCGCTTAAAATTTCTTTTTTGGTTTGCTACAATGCCTTTTCTGAAACGTTGTCTCCCTCTGCTGGAACACTGACTTCTTTCATTTAATGCCTGCAGACTATAAAAGAGAAACCAACCCAAAAAGTTTGGTTGATTAGTCTGTGGCATTCTTTTAAACTGTTGCTTATGGCGGTCTCTGTGAGCTTCTCAGTGACATTCAGCCATCCAGGTATCCCGCCTGCAGTAGACGGAATGTGGCAATGGAACGCTGGCTGCGCGTGTCATAATAGGCTCTGAGCCTTTATATACCTGCGCACAGCAGCAGCCACCTTCAGTCTGCTGCTGGACAGCCAGCAGCAGCAGCAGCAGCAGGAGAGGTAATTAATCAGCAACCCTCCTGCTAAGGGTAGACAGCTGCTCGTTCCACCCCCCCCCCCACCTTAATTGGTTCTCCTCCCTTCCAACGGTGTTGAGGCGGGTGGGAACAGCCGGGGGTTGAGGGTACTGTGCTAAAAGAGGTGGAGTTATGCAGATCTAAAACGCGTGGATTGCAGCAGCAGCAAGCCGAAAAGTGCAGGCATGTGAGGGATCTAGAGGTTGACAGCATGTCTTCTTAACGGGAGTCCAGGTGGCCATCTCCACAAATGGACTTTTCAGAATCCTTGGGTGGCACCGTAGTCGGAAACCAATTCTGGTTATCGCTTCTCGGCCTTTTGGCTAAGATCAAGTGTAGTATCTGTTCTTATCAGTTTAATATCTGATACGTCCCCTATCTGGGGACCATATATTAAATGGATTTTTAGAACAGGGAGATGGAAAAAGAGCTTGCTCTGTCCACTCCACGCATTGACCTGGTATTGCAGTATCTCCAGGACCGGTGCACCCCTTCTTTAATGCAGTTTCTAAAATCAGAAAGAATTGAATTCAATGCTTTTTGTTCATTTTGCTTGTTTGTCGGATTTTGGGATGGACTCTTTGGCTTTGCTTTTCTTCTCCTCATTGGATTTTTCATGTTAAAAGTTGCAGAAGCCAGATGACAAGCTCATTTTGGTTCAACTTCAGCAACTGTGCATTGCATTGCCATGTAATGTAATGTAATGCAATGCTATCTATCTAGCTCTCCCTCTATACTTCCTTTTGGATAAACAGACATATTAGGCAAGCATTTTGGAGCTTTCACCTAAATAACTACAGGTGGTGAGATAAGCTGCACAATATAATTGACCTTTCAGTATATTGTTGCACACACACCATCTATTTAGCAAATGCCCTTGTTATCAACAGCAGCCTTTTAAACTCACCTGAGCTAACAGGTATGTGAGCTGGTTACTCTGCTGCGCTTAAAATTTCTTTTTTGGTTTGCTACAATGCCTTTTCTGAAACGTTGTCTCCCTCTGCTGGAACACTGACTTCTTTCATTTAATGCCTGCAGACTATAAAAGAGAAACCAACCCAAAAAGTTTGGTTGATTAGTCTGTGGCATTCTTTTAAACTGTTGCTTATGGCGGTCTCTGTGAGCTTCTCAGTGACATTCAGCCATCCAGGTATCCCGCCTGCAGTAGACGGAATGTGGCAATGGAACGCTGGCTGCGCGTGTCATAATAGGCTCTGAGCCTTTATATACCTGCGCACAGCAGCAGCCACCTTCAGTCTGCTGCTGGACAGCCAGCAGCAGCAGCAGCAGGAGAGGTAATTAATCAGCAACCCTCCTGCTAAGGGTAGACAGCTGCTCGTTCCACCCCCCCCCCCCGCCTTAATTGGTTCTCCTCCCTTCCAACGGTGTTGAGGCGGGTGGGAACAGCCGGGGGTTGAGGGTACTGTGCTAAAAGAGGTGGAGTTATGCAGATCTAAAACGCGTGGATTGCAGCAGCAGCAAGCCGAAAAGTGCAGGCATGTGAGGGATCTAGAGGTTGACAGCATGTCTTCTTAACGGGAGTCCAGGTGGCCATCTCCACAAATGGACTTTTCAGAATCCTTGGGTGGCACCGTAGTCGGAAACCAATTCTGGTTATCGCTTCTCGGCCTTTTGGCTAAGATCAAGTGTAGTATCTGTTCTTATCAGTTTAATATCTGATACGTCCCCTATCTGGGGACCATATATTAAATGGATTTTTAGAACAGGGAGATGGAAAAAGAGCTTGCTCTGTCCACTCCACGCATTGACCTGGTATTGCAGTATCTCCAGGACCGGTGCACCCCTTCTTTAATGCAGTTTCTAAAATCAGAAAGAATTGAATTCAATGCTTTTTGTTCATTTTGCTTGTTTGTCGGATTTTGGGATGGACTCTTTGGCTTTGCTTTTCTTCTCCTCATTGGATTTTTCATGTTAAAAGTTGCAGAAGCCAGATGACAAGCTCATTTTGGTTCAACTTCAGCAACTGTGCATTGCATTGCCATGTAATGTAATGTAATGCAATGCTATCTATCTAGCTCTCCCTCTATACTTCCTTTTGGATAAACAGACATATTAGGCAAGCATTTTGGAGCTTTCACCTAAATAACTACAGGTGGTGAGATAAGCTGCACAATATAATTGACCTTTCAGTATATTGTTGCACACACACCATCTATTTAGCAAATGCCCTTGTTATCAACAGCAGCCTTTTAAACTCACCTGAGCTAACAGGTATGTGAGCTGGTTACTCTGCTGCGCTTAAAATTTCTTTTTTGGTTTGCTACAATGCCTTTTCTGAAACGTTGTCTCCCTCTGCTGGAAAACTGACTTCTTTCATTTAATGCCTGCAGACTATAAAAGAGAAACCAACCCAAAAAGTTTGGTTGATTAGTCTGTGGCATTCTTTTAAACTGTTGCTTATGGCGGTCTCTGTGAGCTTCTCAGTGACATTCAGCCATCCAGGTATCCCGCCTGCAGTAGACGGAATGTGGCAATGGAACGCTGGCTGCGCGTGTCATAATAGGCTCTGAGCCTTTATATACCTGCGCACAGCAGCAGCCACCTTCAGTCTGCTGCTGGACAGCCAGCAGCAGCAGCAGCAGGAGAGGTAATTAATCAGCAACCCTCCTGCTAAGGGTAGACAGCTGCTCGTTCCACCCCCCCCCCCCCCGCCTTAATTGGTTCTCCTCCCTTCCAACGGTGTTGAGGCGGGTGGGAACAGCCGGGGGTTGAGGGTACTGTGCTAAAAGAGGTGGAGTTATGCAGATCTAAAACGCGTGGATTGCAGCAGCAGCAAGCCGAAAAGTGCAGGCATGTGAGGGATCTAGAGGTTGACAGCATGTCTTCTTAACGGGAGTCCAGGTGGCCATCTCCACAAATGGACTTTTCAGAATCCTTGGGTGGCACCGTAGTCGGAAACCAATTCTGGTTATCGCTTCTCTGCCTTTTGGCTAAGATCAAGTGTAGTATCTGTTCTTATCAGTTTAATATCTGATACGTCCCCTATCTGGGGACCATATATTAAATGGATTTTTAGAACAGGGAGATGGAAAAAGAGCTTGCTCTGTCCACTCCACGCATTGACCTGGTATTGCAGTATCTCCAGGACCGGTGCACCCCTTCTTTAATGCAGTTTCTAAAATCAGAAAGAATTGAATTCAATGCTTTTTGTTCATTTTGCTTGTTTGTCGGATTTTGGGATGGACTCTTTGGCTTTGCTTTTCTTCTCCTCATTGGATTTTTCATGTTAAAAGTTGCAGAAGCCAGATGACAAGCTCATTTTGGTTCAACTTCAGCAACTGTGCATTGCATTGCCATGTAATGTAATGTAATGCAATGCTATCTATCTAGCTCTCCCTCTATACTTCCTTTTGGATAAACAGACATATTAGGCAAGCATTTTGGAGCTTTCACCTAAATAACTACAGGTGGTGAGATAAGCTGCACAATATAATTGACCTTTCAGTATATTGTTGCACACACACCATCTATTTAGCAAATGCCCTTGTTATCAACAGCAGCCTTTTAAACTCACCTGAGCTAACAGGTATGTGAGCTGGTTACTCTGCTGCGCTTAAAATTTCTTTTTTGGTTTGCTACAATGCCTTTTCTGAAACGTTGTCTCCCTCTGCTGGAACACTGACTTCTTTCATTTAATGCCTGCAGACTATAAAAGAGAAACCAACCCAAAAAGTTTGGTTGATTAGTCTGTGGCATTCTTTTAAACTATTGCTTATGGCGGTCTCTGTGAGCTTCTCAGTGACATTCAGCCATCCAGGTATCCCGCCTGCAGTAGACGGAATGTGGCAATGGAACGCTGGCTGCGCGTGTCATAATAGGCTCTGAGCCTTTATATACCTGCGCACAGCAGCAGCCACCTTCAGTCTGCTGCTGGACAGCCAGCAGCAGCAGCAGCAGGAGAGGTAATTAATCAGCAACCCTCCTGCTAAGGGTAGACAGCTGCTCGTTCCACCCCCCCCCCCGCCTTAATTGGTTCTCCTCCCTTCCAACGGTGTTGAGGCGGGTGGGAACAGCCGGGGGTTGAGGGTACTGTGCTAAAAGAGGTGGAGTTATGCAGATCTAAAACGCGTGGATTGCAGCAGCAGCAAGCCGAAAAGTGCAGGCATGTGAGGGATCTAGAGGTTGACAGCATGTCTTCTTAACGGGAGTCCAGGTGGCCATCTCCACAAATGGACTTTTCAGAATCCTTGGGTGGCACCGTAGTCGGAAACCAATTCTGGTTATCGCTTCTCGGCCTTTTGGCTAAGATCAAGTGTAGTATCTGTTCTTATCAGTTTAATATCTGATACGTCCCCTATCTGGGGACCATATATTAAATGGATTTTTAGAACAGGGAGATGGAAAAAGAGCTTGCTCTGTCCACTCCACGCATTGACCTGGTATTGCAGTATCTCCAGGACCGGTGCACCCCTTCTTTAATGCAGTTTCTAAAATCAGAAAGAATTGAATTCAATGCTTTTTGTTCATTTTGCTTGTTTGTCGGATTTTGGGATGGACTCTTTGGCTTTGCTTTTCTTCTCCTCATTGGATTTTTCATGTTAAAAGTTGCAGAAGCCAGATGACAAGCTCATTTTGGTTCAACTTCAGCAACTGTGCATTGCATTGCCATGTAATGTAATGTAATGCAATGCTATCTATCTAGCTCTCCCTCTATACTTCCTTTTGGATAAACAGACATATTAGGCAAGCATTTTGGAGCTTTCACCTAAATAACTACAGGTGGTGAGATAAGCTGCACAATATAATTGACCTTTCAGTATATTGTTGCACACACACCATCTATTTAGCAAATGCCCTTGTTATCAACAGCAGCCTTTTAAACTCACCTGAGCTAACAGGTATGTGAGCTGGTTACTCTGCTGCGCTTAAAATTTCTTTTTTGGTTTGCTACAATGCCTTTTCTGAAACGTTGTCTCCCTCTGCTGGAACACTGACTTCTTTCATTTAATGCCTGCAGACTATAAAAGAGAAACCAACCCAAAAAGTTTGGTTGATTAGTCTGTGGCATTCTTTTAAACTGTTGCTTATGGCGGTCTCTGTGAGCTTCTCAGTGACATTCAGCCATCCAGGTATCCCGCCTGCAGTAGACGGAATGTGGCAATGGAACGCTGGCTGCGCGTGTCATAATAGGCTCTGAGCCTTTATATACCTGCGCACAGCAGCAGCCACCTTCAGTCTGCTGCTGGACAGCCAGCAGCAGCAGCAGCAGGAGAGGTAATTAATCAGCAACCCTCCTGCTAAGGGTAGACAGCTGCTCGTTCCACCCCCCCCCCCCCCGCCTTAATTGGTTCTCCTCCCTTCCAACGGTGTTGAGGCGGGTGGGAACAGCCGGGGGTTGAGGGTACTGTGCTAAAAGAGGTGGAGTTATGCAGATCTAAAACGCGTGGATTGCAGCAGCAGCAAGCCGAAAAGTGCAGGCATGTGAGGGATCTAGAGGTTGACAGCATGTCTTCTTAACGGGAGTCCAGGTGGCCATCTCCACAAATGGACTTTTCAGAATCCTTGGGTGGCACCGTAGTCGGAAACCAATTCTGGTTATCGCTTCTCGGCCTTTTGGCTAAGATCAAGTGTAGTATCTGTTCTTATCAGTTTAATATCTGATTCGTCCCCTATCTGGGGACCATATATTAAATGGATTTTTAGAACAGGGAGATGGAAAAAGAGCTTGCTCTGTCCACTCCACGCATTGACCTGGTATTGCAGTATCTCCAGGACCGGTGCACCCCTTCTTTAATGCAGTTTCTAAAATCAGAAAGAATTGAATTCAATGCTTTTTGTTCATTTTGCTTGTTTGTCGGATTTTGGGATGGACTCTTTGGCTTTGCTTTTCTTCTCCTCATTGGATTTTTCATGTTAAAAGTTGCAGAAGCCAGATGACAAGCTCATTTTGGTTCAACTTCAGCAACTGTGCATTGCATTGCCATGTAATGTAATGTAATGCAATGCTATCTATCTAGCTCTCCCTCTATACTTCCTTTTGGATAAACAGACATATTAGGCAAGCATTTTGGAGCTTTCACCTAAATAACTACAGGTGGTGAGATAAGCTGCACAATATAATTGACCTTTCAGTATATTGTTGCACACACACCATCTATTTAGCAAATGCCCTTGTTATCAACAGCAGCCTTTTAAACTCACCTGAGCTAACAGGTATGTGAGCTGGTTACTCTGCTGCGCTTAAAATTTCTTTTTTGGTTTGCTACAATGCCTTTTCTGAAACGTTGTCTCCCCCTGCTGGAACACTGACTTCTTTCATTTAATGCCTGCAGACTATAAAAGAGAAACCAACCCAAAAAGTTTGGTTGATTAGTCTGTGGCATTCTTTTAAACTGTTGCTTATGGCGGTCTCTGTGAGCTTCTCAGTGACATTCAGCCATCCAGGTATCCCGCCTGCAGTAGACGGAATGTGGCAATGGAACGCTGGCTGCGCGTGTCATAATAGGCTCTGAGCCTTTATATACCTGCGCACAGCAGCAGCCACCTTCAGTCTGCTGCTGGACAGCCAGCAGCAGCAGCAGCAGGAGAGGTAATTAATCAGCAACCCTCCTGCTAAGGGTAGACAGCTGCTCGTTCCACCCCCCCCCCCCCCGCCTTAATTGGTTCT
This sequence comes from Phyllobates terribilis, assembly GCF_046119375.1. Taxonomy (NCBI): domain Eukaryota; kingdom Metazoa; phylum Chordata; class Amphibia; order Anura; family Dendrobatidae; genus Phyllobates; species Phyllobates terribilis. Next base: position 5,714,158 of record NW_027362800.1, on the reverse strand, counting down.
CCTCCCTTCCAACGGTGTTGAGGCGGGTGGGAACAGCCGGGGGTTGAGGGTACTGTGCTAAAAGAGGTGGAGTTATGCAGATCTAAAACGCGTGGATTGCAGCAGCAGCAAGCCGAAAAGTGCAGGCATGTGAGGGATCTAGAGGTTGACAGCATGTCTTCTTAACGGGAGTCCAGGTGGCCATCTCCACAAATGGACTTTTCAGAATCCTTGGGTGGCACCGTAGTCGGAAACCAATTCTGGTTATCGCTTCTCGGCCTTTTGGCTAAGATCAAGTGTAGTATCTGTTCTTATCAGTTTAATATCTGATTCGTCCCCTATCTGGGGACCATATATTAAATGGATTTTTAGAACAGGGAGATGGAAAAAGAGCTTGCTCTGTCCACTCCACGCATTGACCTGGTATTGCAGTATCTCCAGGACCGGTGCACCCCTTCTTTAATGCAGTTTCTAAAATCAGAAAGAATTGAATTCAATGCTTTTTGTTCATTTTGCTTGTTTGTCGGATTTTGGGATGGACTCTTTGGCTTTGCTTTTCTTCTCCTCATTGGATTTTTCATGTTAAAAGTTGCAGAAGCCAGATGACAAGCTCATTTTGGTTCAACTTCAGCAACTGTGCATTGCATTGCCATGTAATGTAATGTAATGCAATGCTATCTATCTAGCTCTCCCTCTATACTTCCTTTTGGATAAACAGACATATTAGGCAAGCATTTTGGAGCTTTCACCTAAATAACTACAGGTGGTGAGATAAGCTGCACAATATAATTGACCTTTCAGTATATTGTTGCACACACACCATCTATTTAGCAAATGCCCTTGTTATCAACAGCAGCCTTTTAAACTCACCTGAGCTAACAGGTATGTGAGCTGGTTACTCTGCTGCGCTTAAAATTTCTTTTTTGGTTTGCTACAATGCCTTTTCTGAAACGTTGTCTCCCTCTGCTGGAACACTGACTTCTTTCATTTAATGCCTGCAGACTATAAAAGAGAAACCAACCCAAAAAGTTTGGTTGATTAGTCTGTGGCATTCTTTTAAACTGTTGCTTATGGCGGTCTCTGTGAGCTTCTCAGTGACATTCAGCCATCCAGGTATCCCGCCTGCAGTAGACGGAATGTGGCAATGGAACGCTGGCTGCGCGTGTCATAATAGGCTCTGAGCCTTTATATACCTGCGCACAGCAGCAGCCACCTTCAGTCTGCTGCTGGACAGCCAGCAGCAGCAGCAGCAGGAGAGGTAATTAATCAGCAACCCTCCTGCTAAGGGTAGACAGCTGCTCGTTCCACCCCCCCCCCCCCCCCGCCTTAATTGGTTCTCCTCCCTTCCAACGGTGTTGAGGCGGGTGGGAACAGCCGGGGGTTGAGGGTACTGTGCTAAAAGAGGTGGAGTTATGCAGATCTAAAACGCGTGGATTGCAGCAGCAGCAAGCCGAAAAGTGCAGGCATGTGAGGGATCTAGAGGTTGACAGCATGTCTTCTTAACGGGAGTCCAGGTGGCCATCTCCACAAATGGACTTTTCAGAATCCTTGGGTGGCACCGTAGTCGGAAACCAATTCTGGTTATCGCTTCTCGGCCTTTTGGCTAAGATCAAGTGTAGTATCTTTTGAAAAGGCAGTTTTGTCCTTGGGCTGCCCTAGTAAATTGATGCATATTACACACTGGTTTGGTGCACTTGTTAGTACGCCAGGTGGCTCATAGAGTTATCTGATGGAAAACATGGCCCTCCAGGATCGAAGTCACTAGGCTGGGTAAGTGTGAGGGCTTTGGAGCAATGTGCCCCAGGAGTAGGCGCCCTGGTGGGAGTCCAAGCTTACTGGGACTGGGAACCCCAGAAAGATTTGGCTTCGTAGCACGCCGCACCTTTGCCAATCATACTTTCTGAGCAACCCCCCCTATTCCTGGCCTCTTGGCTAGGAAGGGGAATTTTTATAAACCCGGTCGGAGGTCCGGTCAGCTTTGGGCTGAGAAACCAACACAGGCTCCAGCTCCACTAGGGTGGCAGCCTAGATGGAAGCTGGGAGCACGAAAACGGCTCTTCTCCGGCTTCGGCTAGGGAGAGCATCGGAGATCCCTGACCCTCGCTGTGGCCTTCTGGCTCGGAGGGATGGGGATGGTTTATTGGGGACCCTCTCCTCCGGGAAGGGTCCACATGAATCCTCGCCTCGTGCGCTGTTTTGGTGTGACTTCGGTCACATTTTTCAGTGCCTTGGATGCAGCTTCAATCAAAAAAATCTGTTCTTATCAGTTTAATATCTGATACGTCCCCTATCTGGGGACCATATATTAAATGGATTTTTAGAACAGGGAGATGGAAAAAGAGCTTGCTCTGTCCACTCCACGCATTGACCTGGTATTGCAGTATCTCCAGGACCGGTGCACCCCTTCTTTAATGCAGTTTCTAAAATCAGAAAGAATTGAATTCAATGCTTTTTGTTCATTTTGCTTGTTTGTCGGATTTTGGGATGGACTCTTTGGCTTTGCTTTTCTTCTCCTCATTGGATTTTTCATGTTAAAAGTTGCAGAAGCCAGATGACAAGCTCATTTTGGTTCAACTTCAGCAACTGTGCATTGCATTGCCATGTAATGTAATGTAATGCAATGCTATCTATCTAGCTCTCCCTCTATACTTCCTTTTGGATAAACAGACATATTAGGCAAGCATTTTGGAGCTTTCACCTAAATAACTACAGGTGGTGAGATAAGCTGCACAATATAATTGACCTTTCAGTATATTGTTGCACACACACCATCTATTTAGCAAATGCCCTTGTTATCAACAGCAGCCTTTTAAACTCACCTGAGCTAACAGGTATGTGAGCTGGTTACTCTGCTGCGCTTAAAATTTCTTTTTTGGTTTGCTACAATGCCTTTTCTGAAACGTTGTCTCCCTCTGCTGGAACACTGACTTCTTTCATTTAATGCCTGCAGACTATAAAAGAGAAACCAACCCAAAAAGTTTGGTTGATTAGTCTGTGGCATTCTTTTAAACTGTTGCTTATGGCGGTCTCTGTGAGCTTCTCAGTGACATTCAGCCATCCAGGTATCCCGCCTGCAGTAGACGGAATGTGGCAATGGAACGCTGGCTGCGCGTGTCATAATAGGCTCTGAGCCTTTATATACCTGCGCACAGCAGCAGCCACCTTCAGTCTGCTGCTGGACAGCCAGCAGCAGCAGCAGCAGGAGAGGTAATTAATCAGCAACCCTCCTGCTAAGGGTAGACAGCTGCTCGTTCCACCCCCCCCCCCCGCCTTAATTGGTTCTCCTCCCTTCCAACGGTGTTGAGGCGGGTGGGAACAGCCGGGGGTTGAGGGTACTGTGCTAAAAGAGGTGGAGTTATGCAGATCTAAAACGCATGGATTGCAGCAGCAGCAAGCCGAAAAGTGCAGGCATGTGAGGGATCTAGAGGTTGACAGCATGTCTTCTTAACGGGAGTCCAGGTGGCCATCTCCACAAATGGACTTTTCAGAATCCTTGGGTGGCACCGTAGTCGGAAACCAATTCTGGTTATCGGTTCTCGGCCTTTTGGCTAAGATCAAGTGTAGTATCTGTTCTTATCAGTTTAATATCTGATACGTCCCCTATCTGGGGACCATATATTAAATGGATTTTTAGAACAGGGAGATGGAAAAAGAGCTTGCTCTGTCCACTCCACGCATTGACCTGGTATTGCAGTATCTCCAGGACCGGTGCACCCCTTCTTTAATGCAGTTTCTAAAATCAGAAAGAATTGAATTCAATGCTTTTTGTTCATTTTGCTTGTTTGTCGGATTTTGGGATGGACTCTTTGGCTTTGCTTTTCTTCTCCTCATTGGATTTTTCATGTTAAAAGTTGCAGAAGCCAGATGACAAGCTCATTTTGGTTCAACTTCAGCAACTGTGCATTGCATTGCCATGTAATGTAATGTAATGCAATGCTATCTATCTAGCTCTCCCTCTATACTTCCTTTTGGATAAACAGACATATTAGGCAAGCATTTTGGAGCTTTCACCTAAATAACTACAGGTGGTGAGATAAGCTGCACAATATAATTGACCTTTCAGTATATTGTTGCACACACACCATCTATTTAGCAAATGCCCTTGTTATCAACAGCAGCCTTTTAAACTCACCTGAGCTAACAGGTATGTGAGCTGGTTACTCTGCTGCGCTTAAAATTTCTTTTTTGGTTTGCTACAATGCCTTTTCTGAAACGTTGTCTCCCTCTGCTGGAACACTGACTTCTTTCATTTAATGCCTGCAGACTATAAAAGAGAAACCAACCCAAAAAGTTTGGTTGATTAGTCTGTGGCATTCTTTTAAACTGTTGCTTATGGCGGTCTCTGTGAGCTTCTCAGTGACATTCAGCCATCCAGGTATCCCGCCTGCAGTAGACGGAATGTGGCAATGGAACGCTGGCTGCGCGTGTCATAATAGGCTCTGAGCCTTTATATACCTGCGCACAGCAGCAGCCACCTTCAGTCTGCTGCTGGACAGCCAGCAGCAGCAGCAGCAGGAGAGGTAATTAATCAGCAACCCTCCTGCTAAGGGTAGACAGCTGCTCGTTCCACCCCCCCCCCCCCGCCTTAATTGGTTCTCCTCCCTTCCAACGGTGTTGAGGCGGGTGGGAACAGCCGGGGGTTGAGGGTACTGTGCTAAAAGAGGTGGAGTTATGCAGATCTAAAACGCGTGGATTGCAGCAGCAGCAAGCCGAAAAGTGCAGGCATGTGAGGGATCTAGAGGTTGACAGCATGTCTTCTTAACGGGAGTCCAGGTGGCCATCTCCACAAATGGACTTTTCAGAATCCTTGGGTGGCACCGTAGTCGGAAACCAATTCTGGTTATCGCTTCTCGGCCTTTTGGCTAAGATCAAGTGTAGTATCTGTTCTTATAAGTTTAATATCTGATACGTCCCCTATCTGGGGACCATATATTAAATGGATTTTTAGAACAGGGAGATGGAAAAAGAGCTTGCTCTGTCCACTCCACGCATTGACCTGGTATTGCAGTATCTCCAGGACCGGTGCACCCCTTCTTTAATGCAGTTTCTAAAATCAGAAAGAATTGAATTCAATGCTTTTTGTTCATTTTGCTTGTTTGTCGGATTTTGGGATGGACTCTTTGGCTTTGCTTTTCTTCTCCTCATTGGATTTTTCATGTTAAAAGTTGCAGAAGCCAGATGACAAGCTCATTTTGGTTCAACTTCAGCAACTGTGCATTGCATTGCCATGTAATGTAATGTAATGCAATGCTATCTATCTAGCTCTCCCTCTATACTTCCTTTTGGATAAACAGACATATTAGGCAAGCATTTTGGAGCTTTCACCTAAATAACTACAGGTGGTGAGATAAGCTGCACAATATAATTGACCTTTCAGTATATTGTTGCACACACACCATCTATTTAGCAAATGCCCTTGTTATCAACAGCAGCCTTTTAAACTCACCTGAGCTAACAGGTATGTGAGCTGGTTACTCTGCTGCGCTTAAAATTTCTTTTTTGGTTTGCTACAATGCCTTTTCTGAAACGTTGTCTCCCTCTGCTGGAACACTGACTTCTTTCATTTAATGCCTGCAGACTATAAAAGAGAAACCAACCCAAAAAGTTTGGTTGATTAGTCTGTGGCATTCTTTTAAACTGTTGCTTATGGCGGTCTCTGTGAGCTTCTCAGTGACATTCAGCCATCCAGGTATCCCGCCTGCAGTAGACGGAATGTGGCAATGGAACGCTGGCTGCGCGTGTCATAATAGGCTCTGAGCCTTTATATACCTGCGCACAGCAGCAGCCACCTTCAGTCTGCTGCTGGACAGCCAGCAGCAGCAGCAGCAGGAGAGGTAATTAATCAGCAACCCTCCTGCTAAGGGTAGACAGCTGCTCGTTCCACCCCCCCCCCCGCCTTAATTGGTTCTCCTCCCTTCCAACGGTGTTGAGGCGGGTGGGAACAGCCGGGGGTTGAGGGTACTGTGCTAAAAGAGGTGGAGTTATGCAGATCTAAAACGCGTGGATTGCAGCAGCAGCAAGCCGAAAAGTGCAGGCATGTGAGGGATCTAGAGGTTGACAGCATGTCTTCTTAACGGGAGTCCAGGTGGCCATCTCCACAAATGGACTTTTCAGAATCCTTGGGTGGCACCGTAGTCGGAAACCAATTCTGGTTATCGCTTCTCGGCCTTTTGGCTAAGATCAAGTGTAGTATCTGTTCTTATCAGTTTAATATCTGATACGTCCCCTATCTGGGGACCATATATTAAATGGATTTTTAGAACAGGGAGATGGAAAAAGAGCTTGCTCTGTCCACTCCACGCATTGACCTGGTATTGCAGTATCTCCAGGACCGGTGCACCCCTTCTTTAATGCAGTTTCTAAAATCAGAAAGAATTGAATTCAATGCTTTTTGTTCATTTTGCTTGTTTGTCGGATTTTGGGATGGACTCTTTGGCTTTGCTTTTCTTCTCCTCATTGGATTTTTCATGTTAAAAGTTGCAGAAGCCAGATGACAAGCTCATTTTGGTTCAACTTCAGCAACTGTGCATTGCATTGCCATGTAATGTAATGTAATGCAATGCTATCTATCTAGCTCTCCCTCTATACTTCCTTTTGGATAAACAGACATATTAGGCAAGCATTTTGGAGCTTTCACCTAAATAACTACAGGTGGTGAGATAAGCTGCACAATATAATTGACCTTTCAGTATATTGTTGCACACACACCATCTATTTAGCAAATGCCCTTGTTATCAACAGCAGCCTTTTAAACTCACCTGAGCTAACAGGTATGTGAGCTGGTTACTCTGCTGCGCTTAAAATTTCTTTTTTGGTTTGCTACAATGCCTTTTCTGAAACGTTGTCTCCCTCTGCTGGAACACTGACTTCTTTCATTTAATGCCTGCAGACTATAAAAGAGAAACCAACCCAAAAAGTTTGGTTGATTAGTCTGTGGCATTCTTTTAAACTGTTGCTTATGGCGGTCTCTGTGAGCTTCTCAGTGACATTCAGCCATCCAGGTATCCCGCCTGCAGTAGACGGAATGTGGCAATGGAACGCTGGCTGCGCGTGTCATAATAGGCTCTGAGCCTTTATATACCTGCGCACAGCAGCAGCCACCTTCAGTCTGCTGCTGGACAGCCAGCAGCAGCAGCAGCAGGAGAGGTAATTAATCAGCAACCCTCCTGCTAAGGGTAGACAGCTGCTCGTTCCACCCCCCCCCCGCCTTAATTGGTTCTCCTCCCTTCCAACGGTGTTGAGGCGGGTGGGAACAGCCGGGGGTTGAGGGTACTGTGCTAAAAGAGGTGGAGTTATGCAGATCTAAAACGCGTGGATTGCAGCAGCAGCAAGCCGAAAAGTGCAGGCATGTGAGGGATCTAGAGGTTGACAGCATGTCTTCTTAACGGGAGTCCAGGTGGCCATCTCCACAAATGGACTTTTCAGAATCCTTGGGTGGCACCGTAGTCGGAAACCAATTCTGGTTATCGCTTCTCGGCCTTTTGGCTAAGATCAAGTGTAGTATCTGTTCTTATCAGTTTAATATCTGATACGTCCCCTATCTGGGGACCATATATTAAATGGATTTTTAGAACAGGGAGATGGAAAAAGAGCTTGCTCTGTCCACTCCACGCATTGACCTGGTATTGCAGTATCTCCAGGACCGGTGCACCCCTTCTTTAATGCAGTTTCTAAAATCAGAAAGAATTGAATTCAATGCTTTTTGTTCATTTTGCTTGTTTGTCGGATTTTGGGATGGACTCTTTGGCTTTGCTTTTCTTCTCCTCATTGGATTTTTCATGTTAAAAGTTGCAGAAGCCAGATGACAAGCTCATTTTGGTTCAACTTCAGCAACTGTGCATTGCATTGCCATGTAATTTAATGTAATGCAATGCTATCTATCTAGCTCTCCCTCTATACTTCCTTTTGGATAAACAGACATATTAGGCAAGCATTTTGGAGCTTTCACCTAAATAACTACAGGTGGTGAGATAAGCTGCACAATATAATTGACCTTTCAGTATATTGTTGCACACACACCATCTATTTAGCAAATGCCCTTGTTATCAACAGCAGCCTTTTAAACTCACCTGAGCTAACAGGTATGTGAGCTGGTTACTCTGCTGCGCTTAAAATTTCTTTTTTGGTTTGCTACAATGCCTTTTCTGAAACGTTGTCTCCCTCTGCTGGAACACTGACTTCTTTCATTTAATGCCTGCAGACTATAAAAGAGAAACCAACCCAAAAAGTTTGGTTGATTAGTCTGTGGCATTCTTTTAAACTGTTGCTTATGGCGGTCTCTGTGAGCTTCTCAGTGACATTCAGCCATCCAGGTATCCCGCCTGCAGTAGACGGAATGTGGCAATGGAACGCTGGCTGCGCTTGTCATAATAGGCTCTGAGCCTTTATATACCTGCGCACAGCAGCAGCCACCTTCAGTCTGCTGCTGGACAGCCAGCAGCAGCAGCAGCAGGAGAGGTAATTAATCAGCAACCCTCCTGCTAAGGGTAGACAGCTGCTCGTTCCACCCCCCCCCGCCTTAATTGGTTCTCCTCCCTTCCAACCGTGTTGAGGCGGGTGGGAACAGCCGGGGGTTGAGGGTACTGTGCTAAAAGAGGTGGAGTTATGCAGATCTAAAACGCGTGGATTGCAGCAGCAGCAAGCCGAAAAGTGCAGGCATGTGAGGGATCTAGAGGTTGACAGCATGTCTTCTTAACGGGAGTCCAGGTGGCCATCTCCACAAATGGACTTTTCAGAATCCTTGGGTGGCACCGTAGTCGGAAACCAATTCTGGTTATCGCTTCTCGGCCTTTTGGCTAAGATCAAGTGTAGTATCTGTTCTTATCAGTTTAATATCTGATACGTCCCCTATCTGGGGACCATATATTAAATGGATTTTTAGAACAGGGAGATGGAAAAAGAGCTTGCTCTGTCCACTCCACGCATTGACCTGGTATTGCAGTATCTCCAGGACCGGTGCACCCCTTCTTTAATGCAGTTTCTAAAATCAGAAAGAATTGAATTCAATGCTTTTTGTTCATTTTGCTTGTTTGTCGGATTTTGGGATGGACTCTTTGGCTTTGCTTTTCTTCTCCTCATTGCATTTTTCATGTTAAAAGTTGCAGAAGCCAGATGACAAGCTCATTTTGGTTCAACTTCAGCAACTGTGCATTGCATTGCCATGTAATGTAATGTAATGCAATGCTATCTATCTAGCTCTCCCTCTATACTTCCTTTTGGATAAACAGACATATTAGGCAAGCATTTTGGAGCTTTCACCTAAATAACTACAGGTGGTGAGATAAGCTGCACAATATAATTGACCTTTCAGTATATTGTTGCACACACACCATCTATTTAGCAAATGCCCTTGTTATCAACAGCAGCCTTTTAAACTCACCTGAGCTAACAGGTATGTGAGCTGGTTACTCTGCTGCGCTTAAAATTTCTTTTTTGGTTTGCTACAATGCCTTTTCTGAAACGTTGTCTCCCTCTGCTGGAACACTGACTTCTTTCATTTAATGCCTGCAGACTATAAAAGAGAAACCAACCCAAAAAGTTTGGTTGATTAGTCTGTGGCATTCTTTTAAACTGTTGCTTATGGCGGTCTCTGTGAGCTTCTCAGTGACATTCAGCCATCCAGGTATCCCGCCTGCAGTAGACGGAATGTGGCAATGGAACGCTGGCTGCGCGTGTCATAATAGGCTCTGAGCTTTTATATACCTGCGCACAGCAGCAGCCACCTTCAGTCTGCTGCTGGACAGCCAGCAGCAGCAGCAGCAGGAGAGGTAATTAATCAGCAACCCTCCTGCTAAGGGTAGACAGCTGCTCGTTCCACCCCCCCCCCCCCCCGCCTTAATTGGTTCTCCTCCCTTCCAACGGTGTTGAGGCGGGTGGGAACAGCCGGGGGTTGAGGGTACTGTGCTAAAAGAGGTGGAGTTATGCAGATCTAAAACGCGTGGATTGCAGCAGCAGCAAGCCGAAAAGTGCAGGCATGTGAGGGATCTAGAGGTTGACAGCATGTCTTCTTAACGGGAGTCCAGGTGGCCATCTCCACAAATGGACTTTTCAGAATTCTTGGGTGGCACCGTAGTCGGAAACCAATTCTGGTTATCGCTTCTCGGCCTTTTGGCTAAGATCAAGTGTAGTATCTGTTCTTATCAGTTTAATATCTGATACGTCCCCTAAATGGGGACCATATATTAAATGGATTTTTAGAACAGGGAGATGGAAAAAGAGCTTGCTCTGTCCACTCCACGCATTGACCTGGTATTGCAGTATCTCCAGGACCGGTGCACCCCTTCTTTAATGCAGTTTCTAAAATCAGAAAGAATTGAATTCAATGCTTTTTGTTCATTTTGCTTGTTTGTCGGATTTTGGGATGGACTCTTTGGCTTTGCTTTTCTTCTCCTCATTGGATTTTTCATGTTAAAAGTTGCAGAAGCCAGATGACAAGCTCATTTTGGTTCAACTTCAGCAACTGTGCATTGCATTGCCATGTAATGTAATGTAATGCAATGGTATCTATCTAGCTCTCCCTCTATACTTCCTTTTGGATAAACAGACATATTAGGCAAGCATTTTGGAGCTTTCACCTAAATAACTACAGGTGGTGAGATAAGCTGCACAATATAATTGACCTTTCAGTATATTGTTGCACACACACCATCTATTTAGCAAATGCCCTTGTTATCAACAGCAGCCTTTTAAACTCACCTGAGCTAACAGGTATGTGAGCTGGTTACTCTGCTGCGCTTAAAATTTCTTTTTTGGTTTGCTACAATGCCTTTTCTGAAACGTTGTCTCCCTCTGCTGGAACACTGACTTCTTTCATTTAATGCCTGCAGACTATAAAAGAGAAACCAACCCAAAAAGTTTGGTTGATTAGTCTGTGGCATTCTTTTAAACTGTTGCTTATGGCGGTCTCTGTGAGCTTCTCAGTGACATTCAGCCATCCAGGTATCCCGCCTGCAGTAGACGGAATGTGGCAATGGAACGCTGGCTGCGCGTGTCATAATAGGCTCTGAGCCTTTATATACCTTCGCACAGCAGCAGCAACCTTCAGTCTGCTGCTGGACAGCCAGCAGCAGCAGCAGCAGGAGAGGTAATTAATCAGCAACCCTCCTGCTAAGGGTAGACAGCTGCTCGTTCCACCCCCCCCCCCCCGCCTTAATTGGTTCTCCTCCCTTCCAACGGTGTTGAGGCGGGTGGGAACAGCCGGGGGTTGAGGGTACTGTGCTAAAAGAGGTGGAGTTATGCAGATCTAAAACGCGTGGATTGCAGCAGCAGCAAGCCGAAAAGTGCAGGCATGTGAGGGATCTAGAGGTTGACAGCATGTCTTCTTAACGGGAGTCCAGGTGGCCATCTCCAAAAATGGACTTTTCAGAATCCTTGGGTGGCACCGTAGTCGGAAACCAATTCTGGTTATCGCTTCTCGGCCTTTTGGCTAAGATCAAGTGTAGTATCTTTTGAAAAGGCAGTTTTGTCCTTGGGCTGCCCTAGTAAATTGATGCATATTACACACTGGTTTGGTGCACTTGTTAGTACGCCAGGTGGCTCATAGAGTTATCTGATGGAAAACATGGCCCTCCAGGATCGAAGTCACTAGGCTGGGTAAGTGTGAGGGCTTTGGAGCAATGTGCCCCAGGAGTAGGCGCCCTGGTGGGAGTCCAAGCTTACTGGGACTGGGAACCCCAGAAAGACTTGGCTTCGTAGCACGCCGCACCTTTGCCAATCATACTTTCTGAGCAACCCCCCCTATTCCTGGCCTCCGGGCTAGGAAGGGGAATTTTTATAAACCCGGTCGGAGGTCCGGTCAGCTTTGGGCTGAGAAACCAACACAGGCTCCAGCTCCACTAGGGTGGCAGCCTAGATGGAAGCTGGGAGCACGAAAACGGCTCTTCTCCGGCTTCGGCTAGGGAGAGCATCGGAGATCCCTGACCCTCGCTGTGGCCTTCTGGCTCGGAGGGATGGGGATGGTTTATTGGGGACCCTCTCCTCCGGGAAGGGTCCACATGAATCCTCGCCTCGTGCGCTGTTTTGGTGTGACTTCGGTCACATTTTTCAGTGCCTTGGATGCAGCTTCAATCAAAAAATCTGTTCTTATCAGTTTAATATCTGATACGTCCCCTATCTGGGGACCATATCTTAAATGGATTTTTAGAACAGGGAGATGGAAAAAGAGCTTGCTCTGTCCACTCCACGCATTAACCTGGTATTGCAGTATCTCCAGGACCGGTGCACCCCTTCTTTAATGCAGTTTCTAAAATCAGAAAGAATTGAATTCAATGCTTTTTGTTCATTTTGCTTGTTTGTCGGATTTTGGGATGGACTCTTTGGCTTTGCTTTTCTTCTCCTCATTGGATTTTTCATGTTAAAAGTTGCAGAAGCCAGATGACAAGCTCATTTTGGTTCAACTTCAGCAACTGTGCATTGCATTGCCATGTAATGTAATGTAATGCAATGCTATCTATCTAGCTCTCCCTCTATACTTCCTTTTGGATAAACAGACATATTAGGCAAGCATTTTGGAGCTTTCACCTAAATAACTACAGGTGGTGAGATAAGCTGCACAATATAATTGACCTTTCAGTATATTGTTGCACACACACCATCTATTTAGCAAATGCCCTTGTTATCAACAGCAGCCTTTTAAACTCACCTGAGCTAACAGGTATGTGAGCTGGTTACTCTGCTGCGCTTAAAATTTCTTTTTTGGTTTGCTACAATGCCTTTTCTGAAACGTTGTCTCCCTCTGCTGGAACACTGACTTCTTTCATTTAATGCCTGCAGACTATAAAAGAGAAACCAACCCAAAAAGTTTGGTTGATTAGTCTGTGGCATTCTTTTAAACTGTTGCTTATGGCGGTCTCTGTGAGCTTCTCAGTGACATTCAGCCATCCAGGTATCCCGCCTGCAGTAGACGGAATGTGGCAATGGAACGCTGGCTGCGCGTGTCATAATAGGCTCTGAGCCTTTATATACCTGCGCACAGCAGCAGCCACCTTCAGTCTGCTGCTGGACAGCCAGCAGCAGCAGCAGCAGGAGAGGTAATTAATCAGCAACCCTCCTGCTAAGGGTAGACAGCTGCTCGTTCCACCCCCCCCCCTGCCTTAATTGGTTCTCCTCCCTTCCAACGGTGTTGAGGCGGGTGGGAACAGCCGGGGGTTGAGGGTACTGTGCTAAAAGAGGTGGAGTTATGCAGATCTAAAACGCGTGGATTGCAGCAGCAGCAAGCCGAAAAGTGCAGGCATGTGAGGGATCTAGAGGTTGACAGCATGTCTTCTTAACGGGAGTCCAGGTGGCCATCTCCACAAATGGACTTTTCAGAATCCTTGGGTGGCACCGTAGTCGGAAACCAATTCTGGTTATCGCTTCTCGGCCTTTTGGCTAAGATCAAGTGTAGTATCTGTTCTTATCAGTTTAATATCTGATACGTCCCCTATCTGGGGACCATATATTAAATGGATTTTTAGAACAGGGAGATGGAAAAAGAGCTTGCTCTGTCCACTCCACGCATTGACCTGGTATTGCAGTATCTCCAGGACCGGTGCACCCCTTCTTTAATGCAGTTTCTAAAATCAGAAAGAATTGAATTCAATGCTTTTTGTTCATTTTGCTTGTTTGTCGGATTTTGGGATGGACTCTTTGGCTTTGCTTTTCTTCTCCTCATTGGATTTTTCATGTTAAAAGTTGCAGAAGCCAGATGACAAGCTCATTTTGGTTCAACTTCAGCAACTGTGCATTGCATTGCCATGTAATGTAATGTAATGCAATGCTATCTATCTAGCTCTCCCTCTATACTTCCTTTTGGATAAACAGACATATTAGGCAAGCATTTTGGAGCTTTCACCTAAATAACTACAGGTGGTGAGATAAGCTGCACAATATAATTGACCTTTCAGTATATTGTTGCACACACACCATCTATTTAGCAAATGCCCTTGTTATCAACAGCAGCCTTTTAAACTCACCTGAGCTAACAGGTATGTGAGCTGGTTACTCTGCTGCGCTTAAAATTTCTTTTTTGGTTTGCTACAATGCCTTTTCTGAAACGTTGTCTCCCTCTGCTGGAACACTGACTTCTTTCATTTAATGCCTGCAGACTATAAAAGAGAAACCAACCCAAAAAGTTTGGTTGATTAGTCTGTGGCATTCTTTTAAACTGTTGCTTATGGCGGTCTCTGTGAGCTTCTCAGTGACATTCAGCCATCCAGGTATCCCGCCTGCAGTAGACGGAATGTGGCAATGGAACGCTGGCTGCGCGTGTCATAATAGGCTCTGAGCCTTTATATACCTGCGCACAGCAGCAGCCACCTTCAGTCTGCTGCTGGACAGCCAGCAGCAGCAGCAGCAGGAGAGGTAATTAATCAGCAACCCTCCTGCTAAGGGTAGACAGCTGCTCGTTCCACCCCCCCCCCCCCCCCGCCTTAATTGGTTCTCCTCCCTTCCAACGGTGTTGAGGCGGGTGGGAACAGCCGGGGGTTGAGGGTACTGTGCTAAAAGAGGTGGAGTTATGCAGATCTAAAACGCGTGGATTGCAGCAGCAGCAAGCCGAAAAGTGCAGGCATGTGAGGGATCTAGAGGTTGACAGCATGTCTTCTTAACGGGAGTCCAGGTGGCCATCTCCACAAATGGACTTTTCAGAATCCTTGGGTGGCACCGTAGTCGGAAACCAATTCTGGTTATCGCTTCTCGGCCTTTTGGCTAAGATCAAGTGTAGTATCTTTTGAAAAGGCAGTTTTGTCCTTGGGCTGCCCTAGTAAATTGATGCATATTACACACTGGTTTGGTGCACTTGTTAGTACGCCAGGTGGCTCATAGAGTTATCTGATGGAAAACATGGCCCTCCAGGATCGAAGTCACTAGGCTGGGTAAGTGTGAGGGCTTTGGAGCAATGTGCCCCAGGAGTAGGCGCCCTGGTGGGAGTCCAAGCTTACTGGGACTGGGAACCCCAGAAAGACTTGGCTTCGTAGCACGCCGCACCTTTGCCAATCATACTTTCTGAGCAACCCCCCCTATTCCTGGCCTCCGGGCTAGGAAGGGGAATTTTTATAAACCCGGTCGGAGGTCCGGTCAGCTTTGGGCTGAGAAACCAACACAGGCTCCAGCTCCACTAGGGTGGCAGCCTAGATGGAAGCTGGGAGCACGAAAACGGCTCTTCTCCGGCTTCGGCTAGGGAGAGCATCGGAGATCCCTGACCCTCGCTGTGGCCTTCTGGCTCGGAGGGATGGGGATGGTTTATTGGGGACCCTCTCCTCCGGGAAGGGTCCACATGAGTCCTCGCCTCGTGCGCTGTTTTGGTGTGACTTCGGTCACATTTTTCAGTGCCTTGGATGCAGCTTCAATCAAAAAATCTGTTCTTATCAGTTTAATATCTGATACGTCCCCTATCTGGGGACCATATATTAAATGGATTTTTAGAACAGGGAGATGGAAAAAGAGCTTGCTCTGTCCACTCCACGCATTGACCTGGTATTGCAGTATCTCCAGGACCGGTGCACCCCTTCTTTAATGCAGTTTCTAAAATCAGAAAGAATTGAATTCAATGCTTTTTGTTCATTTTGCTTGTTTGTCGGATTTTGGGATGGACTCTTTGGCTTTGCTTTTCTTCTCCTCATTGGATTTTTCATGTTAAAAGTTGCAGAAGCCAGATGACAAGCTCATTTTGGTTCAACTTCAGCAACTGTGCATTGCATTGCCATGTAATGTAATGTAATGCAATGCTATCTATCTAGCTCTCCCTCTATACTTCCTTTTGGATAAACAGACATATTAGGCAAGCATTTTGGAGCTTTCACCTAAATAACTACAGGTGGTGAGATAAGCTGCACAATATAATTGACCTTTCAGTATATTGTTGCACACACACCATCTATTTAGCAAATGCCCTTGTTATCAACAGCAGCCTTTTAAACTCACCTGAGCTAACAGGTATGTGAGCTGGTTACTCTGCTGCGCTTAAAATTTCTTTTTTGGTTTGCTACAATGCCTTTTCTGAAACGTTGTCTCCCTCTGCTGGAACACTGACTTCTTTCATTTAATGCCTGCAGACTATAAAAGAGAAACCAACCCAAAAAGTTTGGTTGATTAGTCTGTGGCATTCTTTTAAACTGTTGCTTATGGCGGTCTCTGTGAGCTTCTCAGTGACATTCAGCCATCCAGGTATCCCGCCTGCAGTAGACGGAATGTGGCAATGGAACGCTGGCTGCGCGTGTCATAATAGGCTCTGAGCCTTTATATACCTGCGCACAGCAGCAGCCACCTTCAGTCTGCTGCTGGACAGCCAGCAGCAGCAGCAGCAGGAGAGGTAATTAATCAGCAACCCTCCTGCTAAGGGTAGACAGCTGCTCGTTCCACCCCCCCCCTGCCTTAATTGGTTCTCCTCCCTTCCAACGGTGTTGAGGCGGGTGGGAACAGCCGGGGGTTGAGGGTACTGTGCTAAAAGAGGTGGAGTTATGCAGATCTAAAACGCGTGGATTGCAGCAGCAGCAAGCCGAAAAGTGCAGGCATGTGAGGGATCTAGAGGTTGACAGCATGTCTTCTTAACGGGAGTCCAGGTGGCCATCTCCACAAATGGACTTTTCAGAATCCTTGGGTGGCACCGTAGTCGGAAACCAATTCTGGTTATCGCTTCTCGGCCTTTTGGCTAAGATCAAGTGTAGTATCTGTTCTTATCAGTTTAATATCTGATACGTCCCCTATCTGGGGACCATATATTAAATGGATTTTTAGAACAGGGAGATGGAAAAAGAGCTTGCTCTGTCCACTCCACGCATTGACCTGGTATTGCAGTATCTCCAGGACCGGTGCACCCCTTCTTTAATGCAGTTTCTAAAATCAGAAAGAATTGAATTCAATGCTTTTTGTTCATTTTGCTTGTTTGTCGGATTTTGGGATGGACTCTTTGGCTTTGCTTTTCTTCTCCTCATTGGATTTTTCATGTTAAAAGTTGCAGAAGCCAGATGACAAGCTCATTTTGGTTCAACTTCAGCAACTGTGCATTGCATTGCCATGTAATGTAATGTAATGCAATGCTATCTATCTAGCTCTCCCTCTATACTTCCTTTTGGATAAACAGACATATTAGGCAAGCATTTTGGAGCTTTCACCTAAATAACTACAGGTGGTGAGATAAGCTGCACAATATAATTGACCTTTCAGTATATTGTTGCACACACACCATTTATTTAGCAAATGCCCTTGTTATCAACAGCAGCCTTTTAAACTCACCTGAGCTAACAGGTATGTGAGCTGGTTACTCTGCTGCGCTTAAAATTTCTTTTTTGGTTTGCTACAATGCCTTTTCTGAAACGTTGTCTCCCTCTGCTGGAACACTGACTTCTTTCATTTAATGCCTGCAGACTATAAAAGAGAAACCAACCCAAAAAGTTTGGTTGATTAGTCTGTGGCATTCTTTTAAACTGTTGCTTATGGCGGTCTCTGTGAGCTTCTCAGTGACATTCAGCCATCCAGGTATCCCGCCTGCAGTAGACGGAATGTGGCAATGGAACGCTGGCTGCGCGTGTCATAATAGGCTCTGAGCCTTTATATACCTGCGCACAGCAGCAGCCACCTTCAGTCTGCTGCTGGACAGCCAGCAGCAGCAGCAGCAGGAGAGGTAATTAATCAGCAACCCTCCTGCTAAGGGTAGACAGCTGCTCGTTCCACCCCCCCCCCCCCGCCTTAATTGGTTCTCCTCCCTTCCAACGGTGTTGAGGCGGGTGGGAACAGCCGGGGGTTGAGGGTACTGTGCTAAAAGAGGTGGAGTTATGCAGATCTAAAACGCGTGGATTGCAGCAGCAGCAAGCCGAAAAGTGCAGGCATGTGAGGGATCTAGAGGTTGACAGCATGTCTTCTTAACGGGAGTCCAGGTGGCCATCTCCACAAATGGACTTTTCAGAATCCTTGGGTGGCACCGTAGTCGGAAACCAATTCTGGTTATCGCTTCTCGGCCTTTTGGCTAAGATCAAGTGTAGTATCTTTTGAAAAGGCAGTTTTGTCCTTGGGCTGCCCTAGTAAATTGATGCATATTACACACTGGTTTGGTGCACTTGTTAGTACGCCAGGTGGCTCATAGAGTTATCTGATGGAAAACATGGCCCTCCAGGATCGAAGTCATTAGGCTGGGTAAGTGTGAGGGCTTTGGAGCAATGTGCCCCAGGAGTAGGCGCCCTGGTGGGAGTCCAAGCTTACTGGGACTGGGAACCCCAGAGAGACTTGGCTTCGTAGCACGCCGCACCTTTGCCAATCATACTTTCTGAGCAACCCCCCCTATTCCTGGCCTCCGGGCTAGGAAGGGGAATTTTTATAAACCCGGTCGGAGGTCCGGTCAGCTTTGGGCTGAGAAACCAACACAGGCTCCAGCTCCACTAGGGTGGCAGCCTAGATGGAAGCTGGGAGCACGAAAACGGCTCTTCTCCGGCTTCGGCTAGGGAGAGCATCGGAGATCCCTGACCCTCGCTGTGGCCTTCTGGCTCGGAGGGATGGGGATGGTTTATTGGGGACCCTCTCCTCCGGGAAGGGTCCACATGAATCCTCCCCTCGTGCGCTGTTTTGGTGTGACTTCGGTCACATTTTTCAGTGCCTTGGATGCAGCTTCAATCAAAAATCTGTTCTTATCAGTTCGCCAGGAACCGGCTCATCTTGAGGAGGGAGAGGATGTCCATCCAGGACTGCCGCAGGCTGATCCACAGCCTGCTCAGAGACTATTACTTCGTGGACGGTCCGGAGGACGAGGATGAGGACTAAACCCCTCCTCCCCCTCTCCCCTTATGTGTCTTGTCTTTCAATAAAGCTTCGGGCCTGTGATTTTCCCCTCCCCATCCCCTTTTTCCCAATCCCCATCCCTTATCACGGTTCGTCGTACTGTATTGATTGACATGCTTTTTCTTTCAGATTGAGTGTTTTGTGTAGCATAGGGGTGTGATGTGTCTAGTTAGAGCGTCGTATCCTCATGCTATGTAAATATGATGTAGAATTCTGTGTGTACTGGGCTGCGGCACTGTACACTGTCTGTTAACTTATTTTTTGTGCTAATAAAAGATATATTCAATCAAAAAAATCTGTTCTTATCAGTTTAATATCTGATACGTCCCCTATCTGGGGACCATATATTAAATGGATTTTTAGAACAGGGAGATGGAAAAAGAGCTTGCTCTGTCCACTCCACGCATTGACCTGGTATTGCAGTATCTCCAGGACCGGTGCACCCCTTCTTTAATGCAGTTTCTAAAATCAGAAAGAATTGAATTCAATGCTTTTTGTTCATTTTGCTTGTTTGTCGGATTTTGGGATGGACTCTTTGGCTTTGCTTTTCTTCTCCTCATTGGATTTTTCATGTTAAAAGTTGCAGAAGCCAGATGACAAGCTCATTTTGGTTCAACTTCAGCAACTGTGCATTGCATTGCCATGTAATGTAATGTAATGCAATGCTATCTATCTAGCTCTCCCTCTATACTTCCTTTTGGATAAACAGACATATTAGGCAAGCATTTTGGAGCTTTCACCTAAATAACTACAGGTGGTGAGATAAGCTGCACAATATAATTGACCTTTCAGTATATTGTTGCACACACACCATCTATTTAGCAAATGCCCTTGTTATCAACAGCAGCCTTTTAAACTCACCTGAGCTAACAGGTATGTGAGCTGGTTACTCTGCTGCGCTTAAAATTTCTTTTTTGGTTTGCTACAATGCCTTTTCTGAAACGTTGTCTCCCTCTGCTGGAACACTGACTTCTTTGATTTAATGCCTGCAGACTATAAAAGAGAAACCAACCCAAAAAGTTTGGTTGATTAGTCTGTGGCATTCTTTTAAACTGTTGCTTATGGCGGTCTCTGTGAGCTTCTCAGTGACATTCAGCCATCCAGGTATCCCGCCTGCAGTAGACGGAATGTGGCAATGGAACGCTGGCTGCGCGTGTCATAATAGGCTCTGAGCCTTTATATACCTGCGCACAGCAGCAGCCACCTTCAGTCTGCTGCTGGACAGCCAGCAGCAGCAGCAGCAGGAGAGGTAATTAATCAGCAACCCTCCTGCTAAGGGTAGACAGCTGCTCGTTCCACCCCCCCCCCCGCCTTAATTGGTTCTCCTCCCTTCCAACGGTGTTGAGGCGGGTGGGAACAGCCGGGGGTTGAGGGTACTGTGCTAAAAGAGGTGGAGTTATGCAGATCTAAAACGCGTGGATTGCAGCAGCAGCAAGCCGAAAAGTGCAGGCATGTGAGGGATCTAGAGGTTGACAGCATGTCTTCTTAACGGGAGTCCAGGTGGCCATCTCCACAAATGGACTTTTCAGAATCCTTGGGTGGCACCGTAGTCGGAAACCAATTCTGGTTATCGCTTCTCGGCCTTTTGGCTAAGATCAAGTGTAGTATCTGTTCTTATCAGTTTAATATCTGATACGTCCCCTATCTGGGGACCATATATTAAATGGATTTTTAGAACAGGGAGATGGAAAAAGAGCTTGCTCTGTCCACTCCACGCATTGACCTGGTATTGCAGTATCTCCAGGACCGGTGCACCCCTTCTTTAATGCAGTTTCTAAAATCAGAAAGAATTGAATTCAATGCTTTTTGTTCATTTTGCTTGTTTGTCGGATTTTGGGATGGACTCTTTGGCTTTGCTTTTCTTCTCCTCATTGGATTTTTCATGTTAAAAGTTGCAGAAGCCAGATGACAAGCTCATTTTGGTTCAACTTCAGCAACTGTGCATTGCATTGCCATGTAATGTAATGTAATGCAATGCTATCTATCTAGCTCTCCCTCTATACTTCCTTTTGGATAAACAGACATATTAGGCAAGCATTTTGGAGCTTTCACCTAAATAACTACAGGTGGTGAGATAAGCTGCACAATATAATTGACCTTTCAGTATATTGTTGCACACACACCATCTATTTAGCAAATGCCCTTGTTATCAACAGCAGCCTTTCAAACTCACCTGAGCTAACAGGTATGTGAGCTGGTTACTCTGCTGCGCTTAAAATTTCTTTTTTGGTTTGCTACAATGCCTTTTCTGAAACGTTGTCTCCCTCTGCTGGAACACTGACTTCTTTCATTTAATGCCTGCAGACTATAAAAGAGAAACCAACCCAAAAAGTTTGGTTGATTAGTCTGTGGCATTCTTTTAAACTGTTGCTTATGGCGGTCTCTGTGAGCTTCTCAGTGACATTCAGCCATCCAGGTATCCCGCCTGCAGTAGACGGAATGTGGCAATGGAACGCTGGCTGCGCGTGTCATAATAGGCTCTGAGCCTTTATATACCTGCGCACAGCAGCAGCCACCTTCAGTCTGCTGCTGGACAGCCAGCAGCAGCAGCAGCAGGAGAGGTAATTAATCAGCAACCCTCCTGCTAAGGGTAGACAGCTGCTCGTTCCACCCCCCCCCCCGCCTTAATTGGTTCTCCTCCCTTCCAACGGTGTTGAGGCGGGTGGGAACAGCCGGGGGTTGAGGGTACTGTGCTAAAAGAGGTGGAGTTATGCAGATCTAAAACGCGTGGATTGCAGCAGCAGCAAGCCGAAAAGTGCAGGCATGTGAGGGATCTAGAGGTTGACAGCATGTCTTCTTAACGGGAGTCCAGGTGGCCATCTCCACAAATGGACTTTTCAGAATCCTTGGGTGGCACCGTAGTCGGAAACCAATTCTGGTTATCGCTTCTCGGCCTTTTGGCTAAGATCAAGTGTAGTATCTTTCGAAAAGGCGGTTTTGGATGTTGGCCGCCCTAGTAGATTGATACATTATGCACACTGGGGTTTAGGCGCTTGTTAGTACGCCAGGTGGCAAATATAGTCATCTGGTGGAAAGCATGGCCCCCCAGGATCGACGCCATTGGGCCGGGGAAGATCGAAAGCCCGAAGTGTGAAGTGCCCCAGGAGTGGTGACCTGGGGTGCCTTAACTCACTGGGATTGGGAACCCCACTTGAGTTTATGGCACATTTGCACAAGCACTTCAAATTTTCTTTCTTCGCACACACCCTTATTCCGGGCCTTCTGGCCTTAGGATGGGGAATTTTTCAATTCCCGGTCGAAGGTCCGGGCAGTA
Organism: Phyllobates terribilis; assembly: GCF_046119375.1. Lineage (NCBI taxonomy): Eukaryota > Metazoa > Chordata > Amphibia > Anura > Dendrobatidae > Phyllobates > Phyllobates terribilis. The sequence continues at coordinate 5,692,158 of NW_027362800.1, read as the reverse complement.
TTATACTGTGAAACGTTCACTATTTATTTAATTTCTTTGTCACTGTGTGTCCACTTATTCACGTGTGTCACGTCCTACTAGGATTTTGTCAGGATGCGGTTCCCTTACGGGTTCCTCTCTTGGCAGGTCTAGGGGGGGAGTGTGTGGCCATCAGGTTCCGCTCCCCCCTGAACCCCCCTGGCTCTCCTCTTTCGGGAGGAGAGCGTTGTTGGCTCCCCTCTTCCGGGAGAGGAGCACAGTCTTTGGCTCCCAGTGTCTTGCTCGGGTGAGAACTCGGGCAGGTGCTGGGGGTAAGATTGGGTCGCCTCTGGCTTCGGCTGGAGGTGGCTTTTTGTCCCTGTGCCTCGCTGTGGCCTTTTGGCTCGGAGGGACGGGGAATGGTTTGGGGGACCCTTCTCCTTTTGGAGAGGGTTCCAAGAAGACCAGCATCCTAGTGCACTTTTTTTGTGGCACTTGTCACTTTTTTAAGCGCACTCGGGTTTTGTACACGAATTCGGGCTTTCGAAAAAAAAAAAAAAAAATCTGTTCTTATCAGTTTAATATCTGATACGTCCCCTATCTGGGGACCATATATTAAATGGATTTTTAGAACAGGGAGATGGAAAAAGAGCTTGCTCTGTCCACTCCACGCATTGACCTGGTATTGCAGTATCTCCAGGACCGGTGCACCCCTTCTTTAATGCAGTTTCTAAAATCAGAAAGAATTGAATTCAATGCTTTTTGTTCATTTTGCTTGTTTGTCAGATTTTGGGATGGACTCTTTGGCTTTGCTTTTCTTCTCCTCATTGGATTTTTCATGTTAAAAGTTGCAGAAGCCAGATGACAAGCTCATTTTGGTTCAACTTCAGCAACTGTGCATTGCATTGCCATGTAATGTAATGTAATGCAATGCTATCTATCTAGCTCTCCCTCTATACTTCCTTTTGGATAAACAGACATATTAGGCAAGCATTTTGGAGCTTTCACCTAAATAACTACAGGTGGTGAGATAAGCTGCACAATATAATTGACCTTTCAGTATATTGTTGCACACACACCATCTATTTAGCAAATGCCCTTGTTATCAACAGCAGCCTTTTAAACTCACCTGAGCTAACAGGTATGTGAGCTGGTTACTCTGCTGCGCTTAAAATTTATTTTTTGGTTTGCTACAATGCCTTTTCTGAAACGTTGTCTCCCTCTGCTGGAACACTGACTTCTTTCATTTAATGCCTGCAGACTATAAAAGAGAAACCAACCCAAAAAGTTTGGTTGATTAGTCTGTGGCATTCTTTTAAACTGTTGCTTATGGCGGTCTCTGTGAGCTTCTCAGTGACATTCAGCCATCCAGGTATCCCGCCTGCAGTAGACGGAATGTGGCAATGGAACGCTGGCTGCGCGTGTCATAATAGGCTCTGAGCCTTTATATACCTGCGCACAGCAGCAGCCACCTTCAGTCTGCTGCTGGACAGCCAGCAGCAGCAGCAGCAGGAGAGGTAATTAATCAGCAACCCTCCTGCTAAGGGTAGACAGCTGCTCGTTCCACCCCCCCCCCGCCTTAATTGGTTCTCCTCCCTTCCAACGGTGTTGAGGCGGGAGGGAACAGCCGGGGGTTGAGGGTACTGTGCTAAAAGAGGTGGAGTTATGCAGATCTAAAACGCGTGGATTGCAGCAGCAGCAAGCCGAAAAGTGCAGGCATGTGAGGGATCTAGAGGTTGACAGCATGTCTTCTTAACGGGAGTCCAGGTGGCCATCTCCACAAATGGACTTTTCAGAATCCTTGGGTGGCACCGTAGTCGGAAACCAATTCTGGTTATCGCTTCTCGGCCTTTTGGCTAAGATCAAGTGTAGTATCTGTTCTTATCAGTTTAATATCTGATACGTCCCCTATCTGGGGACCATATATTAAATGGATTTTTAGAACAGGGAGATGGAAAAAGAGCTTGCTCTGTCCACTCCACGCATTGACCTGGTATTGCAGTATCTCCAGGACCGGTGCACCCCTTCTTTAATGCAGTTTCTAAAATCAGAAAGAATTGAATTCAATGCTTTTTGTTCATTTTGCTTGTTTGTCGGATTTTGGGATGGACTCTTTGGCTTTGCTTTTCTTCTCCTCATTGGATTTTTCATGTTAAAAGTTGCAGAAGCCAGATGACAAGCTCATTTTGGTTCAACTTCAGCAACTGTGCATTGCATTGCCATGTAATGTAATGTAATGCAATGCTATCTATCTAGCTCTCCCTCTATACTTCCTTTTGGATAAACAGACATATTAGGCAAGCATTTTGGAGCTTTCACCTAAATAACTACAGGTGGTGAGATAAGCTGCACAATATAATTGACCTTTCAGTATATTGTTGCACACACACCATCTATTTAGCAAATGCCCTTGTTATCAACAGCAGCCTTTTAAACTCACCTGAGCAAACAGGTATGTGAGCTGGTTACTCTGCTGCGCTTAAAATTTATTTTTTGGTTTGCTACAATGCCTTTTCTGAAACGTTGTCTCCCTCTGCTGGAACACTGACTTCTTTCATTTAATGCCTGCAGACTATAAAAGAGAAACCAAGCCAAAAAGTTTGGTTGATTAGTCTGTGGCATTCTTTTAAACTGTTGCTTATGGCGGTCTCTGCGAGCTTCTCAGTGACATTCAGCCATCCAGGTATCCCGCCTGCAGTAGACGGAATGTGGCAATGGAACGCTGGCTGCGCGTGTCATAATAGGCTCTGAGCCTTTATATACCTGCGCACAGCAGCAGCCACCTTCAGTCTGCTGCTGGACAGCCAGCAGCAGCAGCAGCAGGAGAGGTAATTAATCAGCAACCCTCCTGCTAAGGGTAGACAGCTGCTCGTTCCACCCCCCCCCCCGCCTTAATTGGTTCTCCTCCCTTCCAACGGTGTTGAGGCGGGTGGGAACAGCCGGGGGTTGAGGGTACTGTGCTAAAAGAGGTGGAGTTATGCAGATCTAAAACGCGTGGATTGCAGCAGCAGCAAGCCGAAAAGTGCAGGCATGTGAGGGATCTAGAGGTTGACAGCATGTCTTCTTAACGGGAGTCCAGGTGGCCATCTCCACAAATGGACTTTTCAGAATCCTTGGGTGGCACCGTAGTCGGAAACCAATTCTGGTTATCGCTTCTCGGCCTTTTGGCTAAGATCAAGTGTAGTATCTGTTCTTATCAGTTTAATATCTGATACGTCCCCTATCTGGGGACCATATATTAAATGGATTTTTAGAACAGGGAGATGGAAAAAGAGCTTGCTCTGTCCACTCCACGCATTGACCTGGTATTGCAGTATCTCCAGGACCGGTGCACCCCTTCTTTAATGCAGTTTCTAAAATCAGAAAGAATTGAATTCAATGCTTTTTGTTCATTTTGCTTGTTTGTCGGATTTTGGGATGGACTCTTTGGCTTTGCTTTTCTTCTCCTCATTGGATTTTTCATGTTAAAAGTTGCAGAAGCCAGATGACAAGCTCATTTTGGTTCAACTTCAGCAACTGTGCATTACATTGCCATGTAATGTAATGTAATGCAATGCTATCTATCTAGCTCTCCCTCTATACTTCCTTTTGGATAAACAGACATATTAGGCAAGCATTTTGGAGCTTTCACCTAAATAACTACAGGTGGTGAGATAAGCTGCACAATATAATTGACCTTTCAGTATATTGTTGCACACACACCATCTATTTAGCAAATGCCCTTGTTATCAACAGCAGCCTTTTAAACTCACCTGAGCTAACAGGTATGTGAGCTGGTTACTCTGCTGCGCTTAAAATTTCTTTTTTGGTTTGCTACAATGCCTTTTCTGAAACGTTGTCTCCCTCTGCTGGAACACTGACTTCTTTCATTTAATGCCTGCAGACTATAAAAGAGAAACCAACCCAAAAAGTTTGGTTGATTAGTCTGTGGCATTCTTTTAAACTGTTGCTTATGGCGGTCTCTGTGAGCTTCTCAGTGACATTCAGCCATCCAGGTATCCCGCCTGCAGTAGACGGAATGTGGCAATGGAACGCTGGCTGCGCGTATCATAATAGGCTCTGAGCCTTTATATACCTGCGCACAGCAGCAGCCACCTTCAGTCTGCTGCTGGACAGCCAGCAGCAGCAGCAGCAGGAGAGGTAATTAATCAGCAACCCTCCTGCTAAGGGTAGACAGCTGCTCGTTCCACCCCCCCCCCCGCCTTAATTGGTTCTCCTCCCTTCCAACGGTGTTGAGGCGGGTGGGAACAGCCGGGGGTTGAGGGTACTGTGCTAAAAGAGGTGGAGTTATGCAGATCTAAAACGCGTGGATTGCAGCAGCAGCAAGCCGAAAAGTGCAGGCATGTGAGGGATCTAGAGGTTGACAGCATGTCTTCTTAACGGGAGTCCAGGTGGCCATCTCCACAAATGGACTTTTCAGAATCCTTGGGTGGCACCGTAGTCGGAAACCAATTCTGGTTATCGCTTCTCGGCCTTTTGGCTAAGATCAAGTGTAGTATCTGTTCTTATCAGTTTAATATCTGATACGTCCCCTATCTGGGGACCATATATTAAATGGATTTTTAGAACAGGGAGATGGAAAAAGAGCTTGCTCTGTCCACTCCACGCATTGACCTGGTATTGCAGTATCTCCAGGACCGGTGCACCCCTTCTTTAATGCAGTTTCTAAAATCAGAAAGAATTGAATTCAATGCTTTTTGTTCATTTTGCTTGTTTGTCGGATTTTGGGATGGACTCTTTGGCTTTGCTTTTCTTCTCCTCATTGGATTTTTCATGTTAAAAGTTGCAGAAGCCAGATGACAAGCTCATTTTGGTTCAACTTCAGCAACTGTGCATTGCATTGCCATGTAATGTAATGTAATGCAATGCTATCTATCTAGCTCTCCCTCTATACTTCCTTTTGGATAAACAGACATATTAGGCAAGCATTTTGGAGCTTTCACCTAAATAACTACAGGTGGTGAGATAAGCTGCACAATATAATTGACCTTTCAGTATATTGTTGCACACACACCATCTATTTAGCAAATGCCCTTGTTATCAACAGCAGCCTTTTAAACTCACCTGAGCTAACAGGTATGTGAGCTGGTTACTCTGCTGCGCTTAAAATTTCTTTTTTGGTTTGCTACAATGCCTTTTCTGAAACGTTGTCTCCCTCTGCTGGAACACTGACTTCTTTCATTTAATGCCTGCAGACTATAAAAGAGAAACCAACCCAAAAAGTTTGGTTGATTAGTCTGTGGCATTCTTTTAAACTGTTGCTTATGGCGGTCTCTGTGAGCTTCTCAGTGACATTCAGCCATCCAGGTATCCCGCCTGCAGTAGACGGAATGTGGCAATGGAACGCTGGCTGCGCGTGTCATAATAGGCTCTGAGCCTTTATATACCTGCGCACAGCAGCAGCCACCTTCAGTCTGCTGCTGGACAGCCAGCAGCAGCAGCAGCAGGAGAGGTAATTAATCAGCAACCCTCCTGCTAAGGGTAGACAGCTGCTCGTTCCACCCCCCCCCCCCGCCTTAATTGGTTCTCCTCCCTTCCAACGGTGTTGAGGCGGGTGGTAACAGCCGGGGGTTGAGGGTACTGTGCTAAAAGAGGTGGAGTTATGCAGATCTAAAACGCGTGGATTGCAGCAGCAGCAAGCCGAAAAGTGCAGGCATGTGAGGGATCTAGAGGTTGACAGCATGTCTTCTTAACGGGAGTCCAGGTGGCCATCTCCACAAATGGACTTTTCAGAATCCTTGGGTGGCACCGTAGTCGAAAACCAATTCTGGTTATCGCTTCTCGGCCTTTTGGCTAAGATCAAGTGTAGTATCTGTTCTTATCAGTTTAATATCTGATACATCCCCTATCTGGGGACCATATATTAAATGGATTTTTAGAACAGGGAGATGGAAAAAGAGCTTGCTCTGTCCACTCCACGCATTGACCTGGTATTGCAGTATCTCCAGGACCGGTGCACCCCTTCTTTAATGCAGTTTCTAAAATCAGAAAGAATTGAATTCAATGCTTTTTGTTCATTTTGCTTGTTTGTCGGATTTTGGGATGGACTCTTTGGCTTTGCTTTTCTTCTCCTCATTGGATTTTTCATGTTAAAAGTTGCAGAAGCCAGATGACAAGCTCATTTTGGTTCAACTTCAGCAACTGTGCATTGCATTGCCATGTAATGTAATGTAATGCAATGCTATCTATCTAGCTCTCCCTCTATACTTCCTTTTGGATAAACAGACATATTAGGCAAGCATTTTGGAGCTTTCACCTAAATAACTACAGGTGGTGAGATAAGCTGCACAATATAATTGACCTTTCAGTATATTGTTGCACACACACCATCTATTTAGCAAATGCCCTTGTTATCAACAGCAGCCTTTTAAACTCACCTGAGCTAACAGGTATGTGAGCTGGTTACTCTGCTGCGCTTAAAATTTCTTTTTTGGTTTGCTACAATGCCTTTTCTGAAACGTTGTCTCCCTCTGCTGGAACACTGACTTCTTTCATTTAATGCCTGCAGACTATAAAAGAGAAACCAACCCAAAAAGTTTGGTTGATTAGTCTGTGGCATTCTTTTAAACTGTTGCTTATGGCGGTCTCTGTGAGCTTCTCAGTGACATTCAGCCATCCAGGTATCCCGCCTGCAGTAGACGGAATGTGGCAATGGAACGCTGGCTGCGCGTGTCATAATAGGCTCTGAGCCTTTATATACCTGCGCACAGCAGCAGCCACCTTCAGTCTGCTGCTGGACAGCCAGCAGCAGCAGCAGCAGGAGAGGTAATTAATCAGCAACCCTCCTGCTAAGGGTAGACAGCTGCTCGTTCCACCCCCCCCCGCCTTAATTGGTTCTCCTCCCTTCCAACGGTGTTGAGGCGGGTGGGAACAGCCGGGGGTTGAGGGTACTGTGCTAAAAGAGGTGGAGTTATGCAGATCTAAAACGCGTGGATTGCAGCAGCAGCAAGCCGAAAAGTGCAGGCATGTGAGGGATCTAGAGGTTGACAGCATGTCTTCTTAACGGGAGTCCAGGTGGCCATCTCCACAAGTGGACTTTTCAGAATCCTTGGGTGGCACCGTAGTCGGAAACCAATTCTGGTTATCGCTTCTCGGCCTTTTGGCTAAGATCAAGTGTACTGTAGTATCTGTTCTTATCAGTTTAATATCTGATACGTCCCCTATCTGGGGACCATATATTAAATGGATTTTTAGAACAGGGAGATGGAAAATGAGCTTGCTCTGTCCACTCCACGCATTGACCTGGTATTGCAGTATCTCCAGGACCGGTGCACCCCTTCTTTAATGCAGTTTCTAAAATCAGAAAGAATTGAATTCAATGCTTTTTGTTCATTTTGCTTGTTTGTCGGATTTTGGGATGGACTCTTTGGCTTTGCTTTTCTTCTCCTCATTGGATTTTTCATGTTAAAAGTTGCAGAAGCCAGATGACAAGCTCATTTTGGTTCAACTTCAGCAACTGTGCATTGCATTGCCATGTAATGTAATGTAATGCAATGCTATCTATCTAGCTCTCCCTCTATACTTCCTTTTGGATAAACAGACATATTAGGCAAGCATTTTGGAGCTTTCACCTAAATAACTACAGGTGGTGAGATAAGCTGCACAATATAATTGACCTTTCAGTATATTGTTGCACACACACCATCTATTTAGCAAATGCCCTTGTTATCAACAGCAGCCTTTTAAACTCACCTGAGCTAACAGGTATGTGAGCTGGTTACTCTGCTGCGCTTAAAATTTCTTTTTTGGTTTGCTACAATGCCTTTTCTGAAACGTTGTCTCCCTCTGCTGGAACACTGACTTCTTTCATTTAATGCCTGCAGACTATAAAAGAGAAACCAACCCAAAAAGTTTGGTTGATTAGTCTGTGGCATTCTTTTAAACTGTTGCTTATGGCGGTCTCTGTGAGCTTCTCAGTGACATTCAGCCATCCAGGTATCCCGCCTGCAGTAGACGGAATGTGGCAATGGAACGCTGGCTGCGCGTGTCATAATAGGCTCTGAGCCTTTATATACCTGCGCACAGCAGCAGCCACCTTCAGTCTGCTGCTGGACAGCCAGCAGCAGCAGCAGCAGGAGAGGTAATTAATCAGCAACCCTCCTGCTAAGGGTAGACAGCTGCTCGTTCCAGACCCCCCCCCCGCCTTAATTGGTTCTCCTCCCTTCCAACGGTGTTGAGGCGGGTGGGAACAGCCGGGGGTTGAGGGTACTGTGCTAAAAGAGGTGGAGTTATGCAGATCTAAAACGCGTGGATTGCAGCAGCAGCAAGCCGAAAAGTGCAGGCATGTGAGGGATCTAGAGGTTGACAGCATGTCTTCTTAACGGGAGTCCAGGTGGCCATCTCCACAAATGGACTTTTCAGAATCCTTGGGTGGCACCGTAGTCGGAAACCAATTCTGGTTATCGCTTCTCGGCCTTTTGGCTAAGATCAAGAGTAGTATCTGTTCTTATCAGTTTAATATCTGATACGTCCCCTATCTGGGGACCATATATTAAATGGATTTTTAGAACAGGGAGATGGAAAAAGAGCTTGCTCTGTCCACTCCACGCATTGACCTGGTATTGCAGTATCTCCAGGACCGGTGCACCCCTTCTTTAATGCAGTTTCTAAAATCAGAAAGAATTGAATTCAATGCTTTTTGTTCATTTTGCTTGTTTGTCGGATTTTGGGATGGACTCTTTGGCTTTGCTTTTCTTCTCCTCATTGGATTTTTCATGTTAAAAGTTGCAGAAGCCAGATGACAAGCTCATTTTGGTTCAACTTCAGCAACTGTGCATTGCATTGCCATGTAATGTAATGTAATGCAATGCTATCTATCTAGCTCTCCCTCTATACTTCCTTTTGGATAAACAGACATATTAGGCAAGCATTTTGGAGCTTTCACCTAAATAACTACAGGTGGTGAGATAAGCTGCACAATATAATTGACCTTTCAGTATATTGTTGCACACACACCATCTATTTAGCAAATGCCCTTGTTATCAACAGCAGCCTTTTAAACTCACCTGAGCTAACAGGTATGTGAGCTGGTTACTCTGCTGCGCTTAAAATTTCTTTTTTGGTTTGCTACAATGCCTTTTCTGAAACGTTGTCTCCCTCTGCTGGAACACTGACTTCTTTCATTTAATGCCTGCAGACTATAAAAGAGAAACCAACCCAAAAAGTTTGGTTGATTAGTCTGTGGCATTCTTTTAAACTGTTGCTTATGGCGGTCTCTGTGAGCTTCTCAGTGACATTCAGCCATCCAGGTATCCCGCCTGCAGTAGACGGAATGTGGCAATGGAACGCTGGCTGCGCGTGTCATAATAGGCTCTGAGCCTTTATATACCTGCGCACAGCAGCAGCCACCTTCAGTCTGCTGCTGGACAGCCAGCAGCAGCAGCAGCAGGAGAGGTAATTAATCAGCAACCCTCCTGCTAAGGGTAGACAGCTGCTCGTTCCACCCCAGACCCCCCCCCGCCTTAATTGGTTCTCCTCCCTTCCAACGGTGTTGAGGCGGGTGGGAACAGCCGGGGGTTGAGGGTACTGTGCTAAAAGAGGTGGAGTTATGCAGATCTAAAACGCGTGGATTGCAGCAGCAGCAAGCCGAAAAGTGCAGGCATGTGAGGGATCTAGAGGTTGACAGCATGTCTTCTTAACGGGAGTCCAGGTGGCCATCTCCACAAATACACTTTTCAGAATCCTTGGGTGGCACCGTAGTCGGAAACCAATTCTGATTATCGCTTCTCGGCCTTTTGGCTAAGATCAAGTGTAGTATCTGTTCTTATCAGTTTAATATCTGATACGTCCCCTATCTGGGGACCATATATTAAATGGATTTTTAGAACAGGGAGATGGAAAAAGAGCTTGCTCTGTCCACTCCACGCATTGACCTGGTATTGCAGTATCTCCAGGACCGGTGCACCCCTTCTTTAATGCAGTTTCTAAAATCAGAAAGAATTGAATTCAATGCTTTTTGTTCATTTTGCTTGTTTGTCGGATTTTGGGATGGACTCTTTGGCTTTGCTTTTCTTCTCCTCATTGGATTTTTCATGTTAAAAGTTGCAGAAGCCAGATGACAAGCTCATTTTGGTTCAACTTCAGCAACTGTGCATTGCATTGCCATGTAATGTAATGTAATGCAATGCTATCTATCTAGCTCTCCCTCTATACTTCCTTTTGGATAAACAGACATATTAGGCAAGCATTTTGGAGCTTTCACCTAAATAACTACAGGTGGTGAGATAAGCTGCACAATATAATTGACCTTTCAGTATATTGTTGCACACACACCATCTATTTAGCAAATGCCCTTGTTATCAACAGCAGCCTTTTAAACTCACCTGAGCTAACAGGTATGTGAGCTGGTTACTCTGCTGCGCTTAAAATTTCTTTTTTGGTTTGCTACAATGCCTTTTCTGAAACGTTGTCTCCCTCTGCTGGAACACTGACTTCTTTCATTTAATGCCTGCAGACTATAAAAGAGAAACCAACCCAAAAAGTTTGGTTGATTAGTCTGTGGCATTCTTTTAAACTGTTGCTTATGGCGGTCTCTGTGAGCTTCTCAGTGACATTCAGCCATCCAGGTATCCCGCCTGCAGTAGACGGAATGTGGCAATGGAACGCTGGCTGCGCGTGTCATAATAGGCTCTGAGCCTTTATATACCTGCGCACAGCAGCAGCCACCTTCAGTCTGCTGCTGGACAGCCAGCAGCAGCAGCAGGAGAGGTAATTAATCAGCAACCCTCCTGCTAAGGGTAGACAGCTGCTCGTTCCACCCCCCCCCCGCCTTAATTGGTTCTCCTCCCTTCCAACGGTGTTGAGGCGGGTGGGAACAGCCGGGGGTTGAGGGTACTGTGCTAAAAGAGGTGGAGTTATGCAGATCTAAAACGCGTGGATTGCAGCAGCAGCAAGCCGAAAAGTGCAGGCATGTGAGGGATCTAGAGGTTGACAGCATGTCGTCTTAACGGGAGTCCAGGTGGCCATCTCCACAAATGGACTTTTCAGAATCCTTGGGTGGCACCGTAGTCGGAAACCAATTCTGGTTATCGCTTCTCGGCCTTTTGGCTAAGATCAAGTGTAGTATCTGTTCTTATCAGTTTAATATCTGATACGTCCCCTATCTGGGGACCATATATTAAATGGATTTTTAGAACAGGGAGATGGAAAAAGAGCTTGCTCTGTCCACTCCACGCATTGACCTGGTATTGCAGTATCTCCAGGACCGGTGCACCCCTTCTTTAATGCAGTTTCTAAAATCAGAAAGAATTGAATTCAATGCTTTTTGTTCATTTTGCTTGTTTGTCGGATTTTGGGATGGACTCTTTGGCTTTGCTTTTCTTCTCCTCATTGGATTTTTCATGTTAAAAGTTGCAGAAGCCAGATGACAAGCTCATTTTGGTTCAACTTCAGCAACTGTGCATTGCATTGCCATGTAATGTAATGTAATGCAATGCTATCTATCTAGCTCTCCCTCTATACTTCCTTTTGGATAAACAGACATATTAGGCAAGCATTTTGGAGCTTTCACCTAAATAACTACAGGTGGTGAGATAAGCTGCACAATATAATTGACCTTTCAGTATATTGTTGCACACACACCATCTATTTAGCAAATGCCCTTGTTATCAACAGCAGCCTTTTAAACTCACCTGAGCTAACAGGTATGTGAGCTGGTTACTCTGCTGCGCTTAAAATTTCTTTTTTGGTTTGCTACAATGCCTTTTCTGAAACGTTGTCTCCCTCTGCTGGAACACTGACTTCTTTCATTTAATGCCTGCAGACTATAAAAGAGAAACCAACCCAAAAAGTTTGGTTGATTAGTCTGTGGCATTCTTTTAAACTGTTGCTTATGGCGGTCTCTGTGAGCTTCTCAGTGACATTCAGCCATCCAGGTATCCCACCTGCAGTAGACGGAATGTGGCAATGGAACGCTGGCTGCGCGTGTCATAATAGGCTCTGAGCCTTTATATACCTGCGCACAGCAGCAGCCACCTTCAGTCTGCTGCTGGACAGCCAGCAGCAGCAGCAGCAGGAGAGGTAATTAATCAGCAACCCTCCTGCTAAGGGTAGACAGCTGCTCGTTCCACCCCCCCCCCCGCCTTAATTGGTTCTCCTCCCTTCCAACGGTGTTGAGGCGGGTGGGAACAGCCGGGGGTTGAGGGTACTGTGCTAAAAGAGGTGGAGTTATGCAGATCTAAAACGCGTGGATTGCAGCAGCAGCAAGCCGAAAAGTGCAGGCATGTGAGGGATCTAGAGGTTGACAGCATGTCTTCTTAACGGGAGTCCAGGTGGCCATCTCCACAAATGGACTTTTCAGAATCCTTGGGTGGCACCGTAGTCGGAAACCAATTCTGGTTATCGCTTCTCGGCCTTTTGGCTAAGATCAAGTGTAGTATCTGTTCTTATCAGTTTAATATCTGATACGTTCCCTATCTGGGGACCATATATTAAATGGATTTTTAGAACAGGGAGATGGAAAAAGAGCTTGCTCTGTCCACTCCACGCATTGACCTGGTATTGCAGTATCTCCAGGACCGGTGCACCCCTTCTTTAATGCAGTTTCTAAAATCAGAAAGAATTGAATTCAATGCTTTTTGTTCATTTTGCTTGTTTGTCGGATTTTGGGATGGACTCTTTGGCTTTGCTTTTCTTCTCCTCATTGGATTTTTCATGTTAAAAGTTGCAGAAGCCAGATGACAAGCTCATTTTGGTTCAACTTCAGCAACTGTGCATTGCATTGCCATGTAATGTAATGTAATGCAATGCTATCTATCTAGCTCTCCCTCTATACTTCCTTTTGGATAAACAGACATATTAGGCAAGCATTTTGGAGCTTTCACCTAAATAACTACAGGTGGTGAGATAAGCTGCACAATATAATTGACCTTTCAGTATATTGTTGCACACACACCATCTATTTAGCAAATGCCCTTGTTATCAACAGCAGCCTTTTAAACTCACCTGAGCTAACAGGTATGTGAGCTGGTTACTCTGCTGCGCTTAAAATTTCTTTTTTGGTTTGCTACAATGCCTTTTCTGAAACGTTGTCTCCCTCTGCTGGAACACTGACTTCTTTCATTTAATGCCTGCAGACTATAAAAGAGAAACCAACCCAAAAAGTTTGGTTGATTAGTCTGTGGCATTCTTTTAAACTGTTGCTTATGGCGGTCTCTGTGAGCTTCTCAGTGACATTCAGCCATCCAGGTATCCCACCTGCAGTAGACGGAATGTGGCAATGGAACGCTGGCTGCGCGTGTCATAATAGGCTCTGAGCCTTTATATACCTGCGCACAGCAGCAGCCACCTTCAGTCTGCTGCTGGACAGCCAGCAGCAGCAGCAGCAGGAGAGGTAATTAATCAGCAACCCTCCTGCTAAGGGTAGACAGCTGCTCGTTCCACCCCCCCCCGCCTTAATTGGTTCTCCTCCCTTCCAACGGTGTTGAGGCGGGTGGGAACAGCCGGGGGTTGAGGGTACTGTGCTAAAAGAGGTGGAGTTATGCAGATCTAAAACGCGTGGATTGCAGCAGCAGCAAGCCGAAAAGTGCAGGCATGTGAGGGATCTAGAGGTTGACAGCATGTCTTCTTAACGGGAGTCCAGGTGGCCATCTCCACAAATGGACTTTTCAGAATCCTTGGGTGGCACCGTAGTCGGAAACCAATTCTGGTTATCGCTTCTCGGCCTTTTGGCTAAGATCAAGTGTAGTATCTGTTCTTATCAGTTTAATATCTGATACGTCCCCTATCTGGGGACCATATATTAAATGGATTTTTAGAACAGGGAGATGGAAAAAGAGCTTGCTCTGTCCACTCCACGCATTGACCTGGTATTGAAGTATCTCCAGGACCGGTGCACCCCTTCTTTAATGCAGTTTCTAAAATCAGAAAGAATTGAATTCAATGCTTTTTGTTCATTTTGCTTGTTTGTCGGATTTTGGGATGGACTCTTTGGCTTTGCTTTTCTTCTCCTCATTGGATTTTTCATGTTAAAAGTTGCAGAAGCCAGATGACATGCTCATTTTGGTTCAACTTCAGCAACTGTGCATTGCATTGCCATGTAATGTAATGTAATGCAATGCTATCTATCTAGCTCTCCCTCTATACTTCCTTTTGGATAAACAGACATATTAGGCAAGCATTTTGGAGCTTTCACCTAAATAACTACAGGTGGTGAGATAAGCTGCACAATATAATTGACCTTTCAGTATATTGTTGCACACACACCATCTATTTAGCAAATGCCCTTGTTATCAACAGCAGCCTTTTAAACTCACCTGAGCTAACAGGTATGTGAGCTGGTTACTCTGCTGCGCTTAAAATTTCTTTTTTGGTTTGCTACAATGCCTTTTCTGAAACGTTGTCTCCCTCTGCTGGAACACTGACTTCTTTCATTTAATGCCTGCAGACTATAAAAGAGAAACCAACCCAAAAAGTTTGGTTGATTAGTCTGTGGCATTCTTTTAAACTGTTGCTTATGGCGGTCTCTGTGAGCTTCTCAGTGACATTCAGCCATCCAGGTATCCCGCCTGCAGTAGACGGAATGTGGCAATGGAACGCTGGCTGCGCGTGTCATAATAGGCTCTGAGCCTTTATATACCTGCGCACAGCAGCAGCCACCTTCAGTCTGCTGCTGGACAGCCAGCAGCAGCAGCAGCAGGAGAGGTAATTAATCAGCAACCCTCCTGCTAAGGGTAGACAGCTGCTCGTTCCACCCCCCCCCCGCCTTAATTGGTTCTCCTCCCTTCCAACGGTGTTGAGGCGGGTGGGAACAGCCGGGGGTTGAGGGTACTGTGCTAAAAGAGGTGGAGTTATGCAGATCTAAAACGCGTGGATTGCAGCAGCAGCAAGCCGAAAAGTGCAGGCATGTGAGGGATCTAGAGGTTGACAGCATGTCTTCTTAACGGGAGTCCAGGTGGCCATCTCCACAAATGGACTTTTCAGAATCCTTGGGTGGCACCGTAGTCGGAAACCAATTCTGGTTATCGCTTCTCGGCCTTTTGGCTAAGATCAAGTGTAGTATCTGTTCTTATCAGTTTAATATCTGATACGTCCCCTATCTGGGGACCATATATTAAATGGATTTTTAGAACAGGGAGATGGAAAAAGAGCTTGCTCTGTCCACTCCACGCATTGACCTGGTATTGCAGTATCTCCAGGACCGGTGCACCCCTTCTTTAATGCAGTTTCTAAAATCAGAAAGAATTGAATTCAATGCTTTTTGTTCATTTTGCTTGTTTGTCGGATTTTGGGATGGACTCTTTGGCTTTGCTTTTCTTCTCCTCATTGGATTTTTCATGTTAAAAGTTGCAGAAGCCAGATGACAAGCTCATTTTGGTTCAACTTCAGCAACTGTGCATTGCATTGCCATGTAATGTAATGTAATGCAATGCTATCTATCTAGCTCTCCCTCTATACTTCCTTTTGGATAAACAGACATATTAGGCAAGCATTTTGGAGCTTTCACCTAAATAACTACAGGTGGTGAGATAAGCTGCACAATATAATTGACCTTTCAGTATATTGTTGCACACACACCATCTATTTAGCAAATGCCCTTGTTATCAACAGCAGCCTTTTAAACTCACCTGAGCTAACAGGTATGTGAGCTGGTTACTCTGCTGCGCTTAAAATTTCTTTTTTGGTTTGCTACAATGCCTTTTCTGAAACGTTGTCTCCCTCTGCTGGAACACTGACTTCTTTGATTTAATGCCTGCAGACTATAAAAGAGAAACCAACCCAAAAAGTTTGGTTGATTAGTCTGTGGCATTCTTTTAAACTGTTGCTTATGGCGGTCTCTGTGAGCTTCTCAGTGACATTCAGCCATCCAGGTATCCCGCCTGCAGTAGACGGAATGTGGCAATGGAACGCTGGCTGCGCGTGTCATAATAGGCTCTGAGCCTTTATATACCTGCGCACAGCAGCAGCCACCTTCAGTCTGCTGCTGGACAGCCAGCAGCAGCAGCAGCAGGAGAGGTAATTAATCAGCAACCCTCCTGCTAAGGGTAGACAGCTGCTCGTTCCACCCCCCCCCCCCGCCTTAATTGGTTCTCCTCCCTTCCAACGGTGTTGAGGCGGGTGGGAACAGCCGGGGGTTGAGGGTACTGTGCTAAAAGAGGTGGAGTTATGCAGATCTAAAACGCGTGGATTGCAGCAGCAGCAAGCCGAAAAGTGCAGGCATGTGAGGGATCTAGAGGTTGACAGCATGTCTTCTTAACGGGAGTCCAGGTGGCCATCTCCACAAATGGACTTTTCAGAATCCTTGGGTGGCACCGTAGTCGGAAACTAATTCTGGTTATCGCTTCTCGGCCTTTTGGCTAAGATCAAGTGTAGTATCTGTTCTTATCAGTTTAATATCTGATACGTCCCCTATCTGGGGACCATATATTAAATGGATTTTTAGAACAGGGAGATGGAAAAAGAGCTTGCTCTGTCCACTCCACGCATTGACCTGGTATTGCAGTATCTCCAGGACCGGTGCACCCCTTCTTTAATGCAGTTTCTAAAATCAGAAAGAATTGAATTCAATGCTTTTTGTTCATTTTGCTTGTTTGTCGGATTTTGGGATGGACTCTTTGGCTTTGCTTTTCTTCTCCTCATTGGATTTTTCATGTTAAAAGTTGCAGAAGCCAGATGACAAGCTCATTTTGGTTCAACTTCAGCAACTGTGCATTGCATTGCCATGTAATGTAATGTAATGCAATGCTATCTATCTAGCTCTCCCTCTATACTTCCTTTTGGATAAACAGACATATTAGGCAAGCATTTTGGAGCTTTCACCTAAATAACTACAGGTGGTGAGATAAGCTGCACAATATAATTGACCTTTCAGTATATTGTTGCACACACACCATCTATTTAGCAAATGCCCTTGTTATCAACAGCAGCCTTTTAAACTCACCTGAGCTAACAGGTATGTGAGCTGGTTACTCTGCTGCGCTTAAAATTTCTTTTTTGGTTTGCTACAATGCCTTTTCTGAAACGTTGTCTCCCTCTGCTGGAACACTGACTTCTTTCATTTAATGCCTGCAGACTATAAAAGAGAAACCAACCCAAAAAGTTTGGTTGATTAGTCTGTGGCATTCTTTTAAACTGTTGCTTATGGCGGTCTCTGTGAGCTTCTCAGTGACATTCAGCCATCCAGGTATCCCGCCTGCAGTAGACGGAATGTGGCAATGGAACGCTGGCTGCGCGTGTCATAATAGGCTCTGAGCCTTTATATACCTGCGCACAGCAGCAGCCACCTTCAGTCTGCTGCTGGACAGCCAGCAGCAGCAGCAGCAGGAGAGGTAATTAATCAGCAACCCTCCTGCTAAGGGTAGACAGCTGCTCGTTCCACCCCCCCCCCCGCCTTAATTGGTTCTCCTCCCTTCCAACGGTGTTGAGGCGGGTGGGAACAGCCGGGGGTTGAGGGTACTGTGCTAAAAGAGGTGGAGTTATGCAGATCTAAAACGCGTGGATTGCAGCAGCAGCAAGCCGAAAAGTGCAGGCATGTGAGGGATCTAGAGGTTGACAGCATGTCTTCTTAACGGGAGTCCAGGTGGCCATCTCCACAAATGGACTTTTCAGAATCCTTGGGTGGCACCGTAGTCGGAAACTAATTCTGGTTATCGCTTCTCGGCCTTTTGGCTAAGATCAAGTGTAGTATCTGTTCTTATCAGTTTAATATCTGATACGTCCCCTATCTGGGGACCATATATTAAATGGATTTTTAGAACAGGGAGATGGAAAAAGAGCTTGCTCTGTCCACTCCACGCATTGACCTGGTATTGCAGTATCTCCAGGACCGGTGCACCCCTTCTTTAATGCAGTTTCTAAAATCAGAAAGAATTGAATTCAATGCTTTTTGTTCATTTTGCTTGTTTGTCGGATTTTGGGATGGACTCTTTGGCTTTGCTTTTCTTCTCCTCATTGGATTTTTCATGTTAAAAGTTGCAGAAGCCAGATGACAAGCTCATTTTGGTTCAACTTCAGCAACTGTGCATTGCATTGCCATGTAATGTAATGTAATGCAATGCTATCTATCTAGCTCTCCCTCTATACTTCCTTTTGGATAAACAGACATATTAGGCAAGCATTTTGGAGCTTTCACCTAAATAACTACAGGTGGTGAGATAAGCTGCACAATATAATTGACCTTTCAGTATATTGTTGCACACACACCATCTATTTAGCAAATGCCCTTGTTATCAACAGCAGCCTTTTAAACTCACCTGAGCTAACAGGTATGTGAGCTGGTTACTCTGCTGCGCTTAAAATTTCTTTTTTGGTTTGCTACAATGCCTTTTCTGAAACGTTGTCTCCCTCTGCTGGAACACTGACTTCTTTCATTTAATGCCTGCAGACTATAAAAGAGAAACCAACCCAAAAAGTTTGGTTGATTAGTCTGTGGCATTCTTTTAAACTGTTGCTTATGGCGGTCTCTGTGAGCTTCTCAGTGACATTCAGCCATCCAGGTATCCCGCCTGCAGTAGACGGAATGTGGCAATGGAACGCTGGCTGCGCGTGTCATGATAGGCTCTGAGCCTTTATATACCTGCGCACAGCAGCAGCCACCTTCAGTCTGCTGCTGGACAGCCAGCAGCAGCAGCAGCAGGAGAGGTAATTAATCAGCAACCCTCCTGCTAAGGGTAGACAGCTGCTCGTTCCACCCCCCCCCCGCCTTAATTGGTTCTCCTCCCTTCCAACGGTGTTGAGGCGGGTGGGAACAGCCGGGGGTTGAGGGTACTGTGCTAAAAGAGGTGGAGTTATGCAGATCTAAAACGCGTGGATTGCAGCAGCAGCAAGCCGAAAAGTGCAGGCATGTGAGGGATCTAGAGGTTGACAGCATGTCTTCTTAACGGGAGTCCAGGTGGCCATCTCCACAAATGGACTTTTCAGAATCCTTCGGTGGCACCGTAGTCGGAAACCAATTCTGGTTATCGCTTCTCGGCCTTTTGGCTAAGATCAAGTGTAGTATCTGTTCTTATCAGTTTAATATCTGATACGTCCCCTATCTGGGGACCATATATTAAATGGATTTTTAGAACAGGGAGATGGAAAAAGAGCTTGCTCTGTCCACTCCACGCATTGACCTGGTATTGCAGTATCTACAGGACTGGTGCACCCCTTCTTTAATGCAGTTTCTAAAATCAGAAAGAATTGAATTCAATGCTTTTTGTTCATTTTGCTTGTTTGTCGGATTTTGGGATGGACTCTTTGGCTTTGCTTTTCTTCTCCTCATTGGATTTTTCATGTTAAAAGTTGCAGAAGCCAGATGACAAGCTCATTTTGGTTCAACTTCAGCAACTGTGCATTGCATTGCCATGTAATGTAATGTAATGCAATGCTATCTATCTAGCTCTCCCTCTATACTTCCTTTTGGATAAACAGACATATTAGGCAAGCATTTTGGAGCTTTCACCTAAATAACTACAGGTGGTGAGATAAGCTGCACAATATAATTGACCTTTCAATATATTGTTGCACACACACCATCTATTTAGCAAATGCCCTTGTTATCAACAGCAGCCTTTTAAACTCACCTGAGCTAACAGGTATGTGAGCTGGTTACTCTGCTGCGCTTAAAATTTCTTTTTTGGTTTGCTACAATGCCTTTTCTGAAACGTTGTCTCCCTCTGCTGGAACACTGACTTCTTTCATTTAATGCCTGCAGACTATAAAAGAGAAACCAACCCAAAAAGTTTGGTTGATTAGTCTGTGGCATTCTTTTAAACTGTTGCTTATGGCGGTCTCTGTGAGCTTCTCAGTGACATTCAGCCATCCAGGTATCCCGCCTGCAGTAGACGGAATGTGGCAATGGAACGCTGGCTGCGCGTGTCATAATAGGCTCTGAGCCTTTATATACCTGCGCACAGCAGCAGCCACCTTCAGTCTGCTGCTGGACAGCCAGCAGCAGCAGCAGCAGGAGAGGTAATTAATCAGCAACCCTCCTGCTAAGGGTAGACAGCTGCTCGTTCCACCCCCCCCCCGCCTTAATTGGTTCTCCTCCCTTCCAACGGTGTTGAGGCGGGTGGGAACAGCCGGGGGTTGAGGGTACTGTGCTAAAAGAGGTGGAGTTATGCAGATCTAAAACGCGTGGATTGCAGCAGCAGCAAGCCGAAAAGTGCAGGCATGTGAGGGATCTAGAGGTTGACAGCATGTCTTCTTAACGGGAGTCCAGGTGGCCATCTCCACAAATGGACTTTTCAGAATCCTTGGGTGGCACCGTAGTCGGAAACCAATTCTGGTTATCGCTTCTCGGCCTTTTGGCTAAGATCAAGTGTAGTATCTGTTCTTATCAGTTTAATATCTGATACGTCCCCTATCTGGGGACCATATATTAAATGGATTTTTAGAACAGGGAGATGGAAAAAGAGCTTGCTCTGTCCACTCCACGCATTGACCTGGTATTGCAGTATCTCCAGGACCGGTGCACCCCTTCTTTAATGCAGTTTCTAAAATCAGAAAGAATTGAATTCAATGCTTTTTGTTCATTTTGCTTGTTTGTCGGATTTTGGGATGGACTCTTTGGCTTTGCTTTTCTTCTCCTCATTGGATTTTTCATGTTAAAAGTTGCAGAAGCCAGATGACAAGCTCATTTTGGTTCAACTTCAGCAACTGTGCATTGCATTGCCATGTAATGTAATGTAATGCAATGCTATCTATCTAGCTCTCCCTCTATACTTCCTTTTGGATAAACAGACATATTAGGCAAGCATTTTGGAGCTTTCACCTAAATAACTACAGGTGGTGAGATAAGCTGCACAATATAATTGACCTTTCAGTATATTGTTGCACACACACCATCTATTTAGCAAATGCCCTTGTTATCAACAGCAGCCTTTTAAACTCACCTGAGCTAACAGGTATGTGAGCTGGTTACTCTGCTGCGCTTAAAATTTCTTTTTTGGTTTGCTACAATGCCTTTTCTGAAACGTTGTCTCCCTCTGCTGGAACACTGACTTCTTTCATTTAATGCCTGCAGACTATAAAAGAGAAACCAACCCAAAAAGTTTGGTTGATTAGTCTGTGGCATTCTTTTAAACTGTTGCTTATGGCGGTCTCTGTGAGCTTCTCAGTGACATTCAGCCATCCAGGTATCCCGCCTGCAGTAGATGGAATGTGGCAATGGAACGCTGGCTGCGCGTGTCATAATAGGCTCTGAGCCTTTATATACCTGCGCACAGCAGCAGCCACCTTCAGTCTGCTGCTGGACAGCCAGCAGCAGCAGCAGCAGGAGAGGTAATTAATCAGCAACCCTCCTGCTAAGGGTAGACAGCTGCTCGTTCCAACCCCCCCCCCCCCCCGCCTTAATTGGTTCTCCTCCCTTCCAACGGTGTTGAGGCGGGTGGGAACAGCCGGGGGTTGAGGGTACTGTGCTAAAAGAGGTGGAGTTATGCAGATCTAAAACGCGTGGATTGCAGCAGCAGCAAGCCGAAAAGTGCAGGCATGTGAGGGATCTAGAGGTTGACAGCATGTCTTCTTAACGGGAGTCCAGGTGGCCATCTCCACAAATGGACTTTTCAGAATCCTTGGGTGGCACTGTAGTCGGAAACCAATTCTGGTTATCGCTTCTCGGCCTTTTGGCTAAGATCAAGTGTAGTATCTGTTCTTATCAGTTTAATATCTGATACGTCCCCTATCTGGGGACCATATATTAAATGGATTTTTAGAACAGGGAGATGGAAAAAGAGCTTGCTCTGTCCACTCCACGCATTGACCTGGTATTGCAGTATCTCCAGGACCGGTGCACCCCTTCTTTAATGCAGTTTCTAAAATCAGAAAGAATTGAATTCAATGCTTTTTGTTCATTTTGCTTGTTTGTCGGATTTTGGGATGGACTCTTTGGCTTTGCTTTTCTTCTCCTCATTGGATTTTTCATGTTAAAAGTTGCAGAAGCCAGATGACAAGCTCATTTTGGTTCAACTTCAGCAACTGTGCATTGCATTGCCATGTAATGTAATGTAATGCAATGCTATCTATCTAGCTCTCCCTCTATACTTCCTTTTGGATAAACAGACATATTAGGCAAGCATTTTGGAGCTTTCACCTAAATAACTACAGGTGGTGAGATAAGCTGCACAATATAATTGACCTTTCAGTATATTGTTGCACACACACCATCTATTTAGCAAATGCCCTTGTTATCAACAGCAGCCTTTTAAACTCACCTGAGCTAACAGGTATGTGAGCTGGTTACTCTGCTGCGCTTAAAATTTCTTTTTTGGTTTGCTACAATGCCTTTTCTGAAACGTTGTCTCCCTCTGCTGGAACACTGACTTCTTTCATTTAATGCCTGCAGACTATAAAAGAGAAACCAACCCAAAAAGTTTGGTTGATTAGTCTGTGGCATTCTTTTAAACTGTTGCTTATGGCGGTCTCTGTGAGCTTCTCAGTGACATTCAGCCATCCAGGTATCCCGCCTGCAGTAGACGGAATGTGGCAATGGAACGCTGGCTGCGCGTGTCATAATAGGCTCTGATCCTTTATATACCTGCGCACAGCAGCAGCCACCTTCAGTCTGCTGCTGGACAGCCAGCAGCAGCAGCAGCAGGAGAGGTAATTAATCAGCAACCCTCCTGCTAAGGGTAGACAGCTGCTCGTTCCACCCCCCCCCCGCCTTAATTGGTTCTCCTCCCTTCCAACGGTGTTGAGACGGGTGGGAACAGCCGGGGGTTGAGGGTACTGTGCTAAAAGAGGTGGAGTTATGCAGATCTAAAACGCGTGGATTGCAGCAGCAGCAAGCCGAAAAGTGCAGGCATGTGAGGGATCTAGAGGTTGACAGCATGTCTTCTTAACGGGAGTCCAGGTGGCCATCTCCACAAATGGACTTTTCAGAATCCTTGGGTGGCACCGTAGTCGGAAACCAATTCCGGTTATCGCTTCTCGGCCTTTTGGCTAAGATCAAGTGTAGTATCTGTTCTTATCAGTTTAATATCTGACACGTCCCCTATCTGGGGACCATATATTAAATGGATTTTTAGAACAGGGAGATGGAAAAAGAGCTTGCTCTGTCCACTCCACGCATTGACCTGGTATTGCAGTATCTCCAGGACCGGTGCACCCCTTCTTTAATGCAGTTTCTAAAATCAGAAAGAATTGAATTCAATGCTTTTTGTTCATTTTGCTTGTTTGTCGGATTTTGGGATGGACTCTTTGGCTTTGCTTTTCTTCTCCTCATTGGATTTTTCATGTTAAAAGTTGCAGAAGCCAGATGACAAGCTCATTTTGGTTCAACTTCAGCAACTGTGCATTGCATTGCCATGTAATGTAATGTAATGCAATGCTATCTATCTAGCTCTCCCTCTATACTTCCTTTTGGATAAACAGACATATTAGGCAAGCATTTTGGAGCTTTCACCTAAATAACTACAGGTGGTGAGATAAGCTGCACAATATAATTGACCTTTCAGTATATTGTTGCACACACACCATCTATTTAGCAAATGCCCTTGTTATCAACAGCAGCCTTTTAAACTCACCTGAGCTAACAGGTATGTGAGCTGGTTACTCTGCTGCGCTTAAAATTTCTTTTTTGGTTTGCTACAATGCCTTTTCTGAAACGTTGTCTCCCTCTGCTGGAACACTGACTTCTTTCATTTAATGCCTGCAGACTATAAAAGAGAAACCAACCCAAAAAGTTTGGTTGATTAGTCTGTGGCATTCTTTTAAACTGTTGCTTATGGCGGTCTCTGTGAGCTTCTCAGTGACATTCAGCCATCCAGGTATCCCGCCTGCAGTAGACGGAATGTGGCAATGGAACGCTGGCTGCGCGTGTCATAATAGGCTCTGAGCCTTTATATACCTGCGCACAGCAGCAGCCACCTTCAGTCTGCTGCTGGACAGCCAGCAGCAGCAGCAGCAGGAGAGGTAATTAATCAGCAACCCTCCTGCTAAGGGTAGACAGCTGCTCGTTCCACCCCCCCCCCCCCCGCCTTAATTGGTTCTCCTCCCTTCCAACGGTGTTGAGACGGGTGGGAACAGCCGGGGGTTGAGGGTACTGTGCTAAAAGAGGTGGAGTTATGCAGATCTAAAACGCGTGGATTGCAGCAGCAGCAAGCCGAAAAGTGCAGGCATGTGAGGGATCTAGAGGTTGACAGCATGTCTTCTTAACGGGAGTCCAGGTGGCCATCTCCACAAATGGACTTTTCAGAATCCTTGGGTGGCACCGTAGTCGGAAACCAATTCTGGTTATCGCTTCTCGGCCTTTTGGCTAAGATCAAGTGTAGTATCTGTTCTTATCAGTTTAATATCTGATACGTCCCCTATCTGGGGACCATATATTAAATGGATTTTTAGAACAGGGAGATGGAAAAAGAGCTTGCTCTGTCCACTCCACGCATTGACCTGGTATTGCAGTATCTCCAGGACCGGTGCACCCCTTCTTTAATGCAGTTTCTAAAATCAGAAAGAATTGAATTCAATGCTTTTTGTTCATTTTGCTTGTTTGTCGGATTTTGGGATGGACTCTTTGGCTTTGCTTTTCTTCTCCTCATTGGATTTTTCATGTTAAAAGTTGCAGAAGCCAGATGACAAGCTCATTTTGGTTCAACTTCAGCAACTGTGCATTGCATTGCCATGTAATGTAATGTAATGCAATGCTATCTATCTAGCTCTCCCTCTATACTTCCTTTTGGATAAACAGACATATTAGGCAAGCATTTTGGAGCTTTCACCTAAATAACTACAGGTGGTGAGATAAGCTGCACAATATAATTGACCTTTCAGTATATTGTTGCACACACACCATCTATTTAGCAAATGCCCTTGTTATCAACAGCAGCCTTTTAAACTCACCTGAGCTAACAGGTATGTGAGCTGGTTACTCTGCTGCGCTTAAAATTTCTTTTTTGGTTTGCTACAATGCCTTTTCTGAAACGTTGTCTCCCTCTGCTGGAACACTGACTTCTTTCATTTAATGCCTGCAGACTATAAAAGAGAAACCAACCCAAAAAGTTTGGTTGATTAGTCTGTGGCATTCTTTTAAACTGTTGCTTATGGCGGTCTCTGTGAGCTTCTCAGTGACATTCAGCCATCCAGGTATCCCGCCTGCAGTAGACGGAATGTGGCAATGGAACGCTGGCTGCGCGTGTCATAATAGGCTCTGAGCCTTTATATACCTGCGCACAGCAGCAGCCACCTTCAGTCTGCTGCTGGACAGCCAGCAGCAGCAGCAACAGGAGAGGTAATTAATCAGCAACCCTCCTGCTAAGGGTAGACAGCTGCTCGTTCCACCCCCCCCCCGCCTTAATTGGTTCTCCTCCCTTCCAACGGTGTTGAGGCGGGTGGGAACAGCCGGGGGTTGAGGGTACTGTGCTAAAAGAGGTGGAGTTATGCAGATCTAAAACGCGTGGATTGCAGCAGCAGCAAGCCGAAAAGTGCAGGCATGTGAGGGATCTAGAGGTTGACAGCATGTCTTCTTAACGGGAGTCCAGGTGGCCATCTCCACAAATGGACTTTTCAGAATCCTTGGGTGGCACCGTAGTCGGAAACCAATTCTGGTTATCGCTTCTCGGCCTTTTGGCTAAGATCAAGTGTAGTATCTGTTCTTATCAGTTTAATATCTGATACGTCCCCTATCTGGGGACCATATATTAAATGGATTTTTAGAACAGGTAGATGGAAAAAGAGCTTGCTCTGTCCACTCCACGCATTGACCTGGTATTGCAGTATCTCCAGGACCGGTGCACCCCTTCTTTAATGCAGTTTCTAAAATCAGAAAGAATTGAATTCAATGCTTTTTGTTCATTTTGCTTGTTTGTCGGATTTTGGGATGGACTCTTTGGCTTTGCTTTTCTTCTCCTCATTGGATTTTTCATGTTAAAAGTTGCAGAAGCCAGATGACAAGCTCATTTTGGTTCAACTTCAGCAACTGTGCATTGCATTGCCATGTAATGTAATGTAATGCAATGCTATCTATCTAGCTCTCCCTCTATACTTCCTTTTGGATAAACAGACATATTAGGCAAGCATTTTGGAGCTTTCACCTAAATAACTACAGGTGGTGAGATAAGCTGCACAATATAATTGACCTTTCAGTATATTGTTGCACACACACCATCTATTTAGCAAATGCCCTTGTTATCAACAGCAGCCTTTTAAACTCACCTGAGCTAACAGGTATGTGAGCCGGTTACTCTGCTGCGCTTAAAATTTCTTTTTTGGTTTGCTACAATGCCTTTTCTGAAACGTTGTCTCCCTCTGCTGGAACACTGACTTCTTTCATTTAATGCCTGCAGACTATAAAAGAGAAACCAACCCAAAAAGTTTGGTTGATTAGTCTGTGGCATTCTTTTAAACTGTTGCTTATGGCGGTCTCTGTGAGCTTCTCAGTGACATTCAGCCATCCAGGTATCCCGCCTGCAGTAGACGGAATGTGGCAATGGAACGCTGGCTGCGCGTGTCATAATAGGCTCTGAGCCTTTATATACCTGCGCACAGCAGCAGCCACCTTCAGTCTGCTGCTGGACAGCCAGCAGCAGCAGCAGCAGGAGAGGTAATTAATCAGCAACCCTCCTGCTAAGGGTAGACAGCTGCTCGTTCCACCCCCCCCCGCCTTAATTGGTTCTCCTCCCTTCCAACGGTGTTGAGGCGGGTGGGAACAGCCGGGGGTTGAGGGTACTGTGCTAAAAGAGGTGGAGTTATGCAGATCTAAAACGCGTGGATTGCAGCAGCAGCAAGCCGAAAAGTGCAGGCATGTGAGGGATCTAGAGGTTGACAGCATGTCGTCTTAACGGGAGTCCAGGTGGCCATCTCCACAAATGGACTTTTCAGAATCCTTGGTTGGCACCGTAGTCGGAAACCAATTCTGGTTATCGCTTCTCGGCCTTTTGGCTAAGATCAAGTGTAGTATCTGTTCTTATCAGTTTAATATCTGATACGTCCCCTATCTGGGGACCATATATTAAATGGATTTTTAGAACAGGGAGATGGAAAAAGAGCTTGCTCTGTCCACTCCACGCATTGACCTGGTATTGCAGTATCTCCAGGACCGGTGCACCCCTTCTTTAATGCAGTTTCTAAAATCAGAAAGAATTGAATTCAATGCTTTTTGTTCATTTTGCTTGTTTGTCGGATTTTGGGATGGACTCTTTGGCTTTGCTTTTCTTCTCCTCATTGGATTTTTCATGTTAAAAGTTGCAGAAGCCAGATGACAAGCTCATTTTGGTTCAACTTCAGCAACTGTGCATTGCATTGCCATGTAATGTAATGTAATGCAATGCTATCTATCTAGCTCTCCCTCTATACTTCCTTTTGGATAAACAGACATATTAGGCAAGCATTTTGGAGCTTTCACCTAAATAACTACAGGTGGTGAGATAAGCTGCACAATATAATTGACCTTTCAGTATATTGTTGCACACACACCATCTATTTAGCAAATGCCCTTGTTATCAACAGCAGCCTTTTAAACTCACCTGAGCTAACAGGTATGTGAGCTGGTTACTCTGCTGCGCTTAAAATTTCTTTTTTGGTTTGCTACAATGCCTTTTCTGAAACGTTGTCTCCCTCTGCTGGAACACTGACTTCTTTCATTTAATGCCTGCAGACTATAAAAGAGAAACCAACCCAAAAAGTTTGGTTGATTAGTCTGTGGCATTCTTTTAAACTGTTGCTTATGGCGGTCTCTGTGAGCTTCTCAGTGACATTCAGCCATCCAGGTATCCCGCCTGCAGTAGACGGAATGTGGCAATGGAACGCTGGCTGCGCGTGTCATAATAGGCTCTGAGCCTTTATATACCTGCGCACAGCAGCAGCCACCTTCAGTCTGCTGCTGGACAGCCAGCAGCAGCAGCAGCAGGAGAGGTAATTAATCAGCAACCCTCCTGCTAAGGGTAGACAGCTGCTCGTTCCACCCCCCCCCCGCCTTAATTGGTTCTCCTCCCTTCCAACGGTGTTGAGGCGGGTGGGAACAGCCGGGGGTTGAGGGTACTGTGCTAAAAGAGGTGGAGTTATGCAGATCTAAAACGCGTGGATTGCAGCAGCAGCAAGCCGAAAAGTGCAGGCATGTGAGGGATCTAGAGGTTGACAGCATGTCTTCTTAACGGGAGTCCAGGTGGCCATCTCCACAAATGGACTTTTCAGAATCCTTGGGTAGCACCGTAGTCGGAAACCAATTCTGGTTATCGCTTCTCGGCCTTTTGGCTAAGATCAAGTGTAGTATCTGTTCTTATCAGTTTAATATCTGATACGTCCCCTATCTGGGGACCATATATTAAATGGATTTTTAGAACAGGGAGATGGAAAAAGAGCTTGCTCTGTCCACTCCACGCATTGACCTGGTATTGCAGTATCTCCAGGACCGGTGCACCCCTTCTTTAATGCAGTTTCTAAAATCAGAAAGAATTGAATTAAATGCTTTTTGTTCATTTTGCTTGTTTGTCGGATTTTGGGATGGACTCTTTGGCTTTGCTTTTCTTCTCCTCATTGGATTTTTCATGTTAAAAGTTGCAGAAGCCAGATGACAAGCTCATTTTGGTTCAACTTCAGCAACTGTGCATTGCATTGCCATGTAATGTAATGTAATGCAATGCTATCTATCTAGCTCTCCCTCTATACTTCCTTTTGGATAAACAGACATATTAGGCAAGCATTTTGGAGCTTTCACCTAAATAACTACAGGTGGTGAGATAAGCTGCACAATATAATTGACCTTTCAGTATATTGTTGCACACACACCATCTATTTAGCAAATGCCCTTGTTATCAACAGCAGCCTTTTAAACTCACCTGAGCTAACAGGTATGTGAGCTGGTTACTCTGCTGCGCTTAAAATTTCTTTTTTGGTTTGCTACAATGCCTTTTCTGAAACGTTGTCTCCCTCTGCTGGAACACTGACTTCTTTCATTTAATGCCTGCAGACTATAAAAGAGAAACCAACCCAAAAAGTTTGGTTGATTAGTCTGTGGCATTCTTTTAAACTGTTGCTTATGGCGGTCTCTGTGAGCTTCTCAGTGACATTCAGCCATCCAGGTATCCCGCCTGCAGTAGACGGAATGTGGCAATGGAACGCTGGCTGCGCGTGTCATAATAGGCTCTGAGCCTTTATATACCTGCGCACAGCAGCAGCCACCTTCAGTCTGCTGCTGGACAGCCAGCAGCAGCAGCAGCAGGAGAGGTAATTAATCAGCAACCCTCCTGCTAAGGGTAGACAGCTGCTCGTTCCACCCCCCCCCCCCGCCTTAATTGGTTCTCCTCCCTTCCAACGGTGTTGAGGCGGGTGGGAACAGCCGGGGGTTGAGGGTACTGTGCTAAAAGAGGTGGAGTTATGCAGATCTAAAACGCGTGGATTGCAGCAGCAGCAAGCCGAAAAGTGCAGGCATGTGAGGGATCTAGAGGTTGACAGCATGTCTTCTTAACGGGAGTCCAGGTGGCCATCTCCACAAATGGACTTTTCAGAATCCTTGGGTGGCACCGTAGTCAGAAACCAATTCTGGTTATCGCTTCTCGGCCTTTTGGCTAAGATCAAGTGTAGTATCTGTTCTTATCAGTTTAATATCTGATACGTCCCCTATCTGGGGACCATATATTAAATGGATTTTTAGAACAGGGAGATGGAAAAAGAGCTTGCTCTGTCCACTCCACGCATTGACCTGGTATTGCAGTATCTCCAGGACCGGTGCACCCCTTCTTTAATGCAGTTTCTAAAATCAGAAAGAATTGAATTCAATGCTTTTTGTTCATTTTGCTTGTTTGTCGGATTTTGGGATGGACTCTTTGGCTTTGCTTTTCTTCTCCTCATTGGATTTTTCATGTTAAAAGTTGCAGAAGCCAGATGACAAGCTCATTTTGGTTCAACTTCAGCAACTGTGCATTGCATTGCCATGTAATGTAATGTAATGCAATGCTATCTATCCACCTCTCCCTCTATACTTCCTTTTGGATAAACAGACATATTAGGCAAGCATTTTGGAGCTTTCACCTAAATAACTACAGGTGGTGAGATAAGCTGCACAATATAATTGACCTTTCAGTATATTGTTGCACACACACCATCTATTTAGCAAATGCCCTTGTTATCAACAGCAGCCTTTTAAACTCACCTGAGCTAACAGGTATGTGAGCTGGTTACTCTGCTGCGCTTAAAATTTCTTTTTTGGTTTGCTACAATGCCTTTTCTGAAACGTTGTCTCCCTCTGCTGGAACACTGACTTCTTTCATTTAATGCCTGCAGACTATAAAAGAGAAACCAACCCAAAAAGTTTGGTTGATTAGTCTGTGGCATTCTTTTAAACTGTTGCTTATGGCGGTCTCTGTGAGCTTCTCAGTGACATTCAGCCATCCAGGTATCCCGCCTGCAGTAGACGGAATGTGGCAATGGAACGCTGGCTGCGCGTGTCATAATAGGCTCTGAGCCTTAATATACCTGCGCACAGCAGCAGCCACCTTCAGTCTGCTGCTGAACAGCCAGCAGCAGCAGCAGCAGGAGAGGTAATTAATCAGCAACCCTCCTGCTAAGGGTAGACAGCTGCTCGTTCCACCCCCCCCCCGCCTTAATTGGTTCTCCTCCCTTCCAACGGTGTTGAGGCGGGTGGGAACAGCCGGGGGTTGAGGGTACTGTGCTAAAAGATGTGGAGTTATGCAGATCTAAAACGCGTGGATTGCAGCAGCAGCAAGCCGAACAGTGCAGGCATGTGAGGGATCTAGAGGTTGACAGCATGTCTTCTTAACGGGAGTCCAGGTGGCCATCTCCACAAATGGACTTTTCAGAATCCTTGGGTGGCACCGTAGTCGGAAACCAATTCTGGTTATCGCTTCTCGGCCTTTTGGCTAAGATCAAGTGTAGTATCTGTTCTTATCAGTTTAATATCTGATACGTCCCCTATCTGGGGACCATATATTAAATGGATTTTTAGAACAGGGAGATGGAAAAAGAGCTTGCTCTGTCCACTCCACGCATTGACCTGGTATTGCAGTATCTCCAGGACCGGTGCACCCCTTCTTTAATGCAGTTTCTAAAATCAGAAAGAATTGAATTCAATGCTTTTTGTTCATTTTGCTTGTTTGTCGGATTTTGGGATGGACTCTTTGGCTTTGCTTTTCTTCTCCTCATTGGATTTTTCATGTTAAAAGTTGCAGAAGCCAGATGACAAGCTCATTTTGGTTCAACTTCAGCAACTGTGCATTGCATTGCCATGTAATGTAATGTAATGCAATGCTATCTATCTAGCTCTCCCTCTATACTTCCTTTTGGATAAACAGACATATTAGGCAAGCATTTTGGAGCTTTCACCTAAATAACTACAGGTGGTGAGATAAGCTGCACAATATAATTGACCTTTCAGTATATTGTTGCACACACACCATCTATTTAGCAAATGCCCTTGTTATCAACAGCAGCCTTTTAAACTCACCTGAGCTAACAGGTATGTGAGCTGGTTACTCTGCTGCGCTTAAAATTTCTTTTTTGGTTTGCTACAATGCCTTTTCTGAAACGTTGTCTCCCTCTGCTGGAACACTGACTTCTTTCATTTAATGCCTGCAGACTATAAAAGAGAAACCAACCCAAAAAGTTTGGTTGATTAGTCTGTGGCATTCTTTTAAACTGTTGCTTATGGCGGTCTCTGTGAGCTTCTCAGTGACATTCAGCCATCCAGGTATCCCGCCTGCAGTAGACGGAATGTGGCAATGGAACGCTGGCTGCGCGTGTCATAATAGGCTCTGAGCCTTTATATACCTGCGCACAGCAGCAGCCACCTTCAGTCTGCTGCTGGACAGCCAGCTGCAGCAGCAGCAGGAGAGGTAATTAATCAGCAACCCTCCTGCTAAGGGTAGACAGCTGCTCGTTCCACCCCCCCCCCCGCCTTAATTGGTTCTCCTCCCTTCCAACGGTGTTGAGGCGGGTGGGAACAGCCAGGGGTTGAGGGTACTGTGCTAAAAGAGGTGGAGTTATGCAGATCTAAAACGCGTGGATTGCAGCAGCAGCAAGCCGAAAAGTGCAGGCATGTGAGGGATCTAGAGGTTGACAGCATGTCTTCTTAACGGGAGTCCAGGTGGCCATCTCCACAAATGGACTTTTCAGAATCCTTGGGTGGCACCGTAGTCGGAAACCAATTCTGGTTATCGCTTCTCGGCCTTTTGGCTAAGATCAAGTGTAGTATCTGTTCTTATCAGTTTAATATCTGATACGTCCCCTATCTGGGGACCATATATTAAATGGATTTTTAGAACAGGGAGATGGAAAAAGAGCTTGCTCTGTCCACTCCACGCATTGACCTGGTATTGCAGTATCTCCAGGACCGGTGCACCCCTTCTTTAATGCAGTTTCTAAAATCAGAAAGAATTGAATTCAATGCTTTTTGTTCATTTTGCTTGTTTGTCGGATTTTGGGATGGACTCTTTGGCTTTGCTTTTCTTCTCCTCATTGGATTTTTCATGTTAAAAGTTGCAGAAGCCAGATGACAAGCTCATTTTGGTTCAACTTCAGCAACTGTGCATTGCATTGCCATGTAATGTAATGTAATGCAATGCTATCTATCTAGCTCTCCCTCTATACTTCCTTTTGGATAAACAGACATATTAGGCAAGCATTTTGGAGCTTTCACCTAAATAACTACAGGTGGTGAGATAAGCTGCACAATATAATTGACCTTTCAGTATATTGTTGCACACACACCATCTATTTAGCAAATGCCCTTGTTATCAACAGCAGCCTTTTAAACTCACCTGAGCTAACAGGTATGTGAGCTGGTTACTCTGCTGCGCTTAAAATTTCTTTTTTGGTTTGCTACAATGCCTTTTCTGAAACGTTGTCTCCCTCTGCTGGAACACTGACTTCTTTCATTTAATGCCTGCAGACTATAAAAGAGAAACCAACCCAAAAAGTTTGGTTGATTAGTCTGTGGCATTCTTTTAAACTGTTGCTTATGGCGGTCTCTGTGAGCTTCTCAGTGACATTCAGCCATCCAGGTATCCCGCCTGCAGTAGACGGAATGTGGCAATGGAACGCTGGCTGCGCGTGTCATAATAGGCTCTGAGCCTTTATATACCTGCGCACAGCAGCAGCCACCTTCAGTCTGCTGCTGGACAGCCAGCAGCAGCAGCAGCAGGAGAGGTAATTAATCAGCAACCCTCCTGCTAAGGGTAGACAGCTGCTCGTTCCACCCCCCCCCCGCCTTAATTGGTTCTCCTCCCTTCCAACGGTGTTGAGGCGGGTGGGAACAGCCGGGGGTTGAGGGTACTGTGCTAAAAGAGGTGGAGTTATGCAGATCTAAAACGCGTGGATTGCAGCAGCAGCAAGCCGAAAAGTGCAGGCATGTGAGGGATCTAGAGGTTGACAGCATGTCTTCTTAACGGGAGTCCAGGTGGCCATCTCCACAAATGGACTTTTCAGAATCCTTGGGTGGCACCGTAGTCGGAAACCAATTCTGGTTATCGCTTCTCGGCCTTTTGGCTAAGATCAAGTGTAGTATCTGTTCTTATCAGTTTAATATCTGATACGTCCCCTATCTGGGGACCATATATTAAATGGATTTTTAGAACAGGGAGATGGAAAAAGAGCTTGCTCTGTCCACTCCACGCATTGACCTGGTATTGCAGTATCTCCAGGACCGGTGCACCCCTTCTTTAATGCAGTTTCTAAAATCAGAAAGAATTGAATTCAATGCTTTTTGTTCATTTTGCTTGTTTGTCGGATTTTGGGATGGACTCTTTGGCTTTGCTTTTCTTCTCCTCATTGGATTTTTCATGTTAAAAGTTGCAGAAGCCAGATGACAAGCTCATTTTGGTTCAACTTCAGCAACTGTGCATTGCATTGCCATGTAATGTAATGTAATGCAATGCTATCTATCTAGCTCTCCCTCTATACTTCCTTTTGGATAAACAGACATATTAGGCAAGCATTTTGGAGCTTTCACCTAAATAACTACAGGTGGTGAGACAAGCTGCACAATATAATTGACCTTTCAGTATATTGTTGCACACACACCATCTATTTAGCAAATGCCCTTGTTATCAACAGCAGCCTTTTAAACTCACCTGAGCTAACAGGTATGTGAGCTGGTTACTCTGCTGCGCTTAAAATTTCTTTTTTGGTTTGCTACAATGCCTTTTCTGAAACGTTGTCTCCCTCTGCTGGAACACTGACTTCTTTCATTTAATGCCTGCAGACTATAAAAGAGAAACCAACCCAAAAAGTTTGGTTGATTAGTCTGTGGCATTCTTTTAAACTGTTGCTTATGGCGGTCTCTGTGAGCTTCTCAGTGACATTCAGCCATCCAGGTATCCCGCCTGCAGTAGACGGAATGTGGCAATGGAACGCTGGCTGCGCGTGTCATAATAGGCTCTGAGCCTTTATATATCTGCGCACAGCAGCAGCCACCTTCAGTCTGCTGCTGGACAGCCAGCAGCAGCAGCAGCAGGAGAGGTAATTAATCAGCAACCCTCCTGCTAAGGGTAGACAGCTGCTCGTTCCACCCCCCCCCCCCGCCTTAATTGGTTCTCCTCCCTTCCAACGGTGTTGAGGCGGGTGGGAACAGCCGGGGGTTGAGGGTACTGTGCTAAAAGAGGTGGAGTTATGCAGATCTAAAACGCGTGGATTGCAGCAGCAGCAAGCCGAAAAGTGCAGGCATGTGAGGGATCTAGAGGTTGACAGCATGTCTTCTTAACGGGAGTCCAGGTGGCCATCTCCACAAATGGACTTTTCAGAATCCTTGGGTGGCACCGTAGTCGGAAACCAATTCTGGTTATCGCTTCTCGGCCTTTTGGCTAAGATCAAGTGTAGTATCTGTTCTTATCAGTTTAATATCTGATACGTCCCCTATCTGGGGACCATATATTAAATGGATTTTTAGAACAGGGAGATGGAAAAAGAGCTTGCTCTGTCCACTCCACGCATTGACCTGGTATTGCAGTATCTCCAGGACCGGTGCACCCCTTCTTTAATGCAGTTTCTAAAATCAGAAAGAATTGAATTCAATGCTTTTTGTTCATTTTGCTTGTTTGTCGGATTTTGGGATGGACTCTTTGGCTTTGCTTTTCTTCTCCTCATTGGATTTTTCATGTTAAAAGTTGCAGAAGCCAGATGACAAGCTCATTTTGGTTCAACTTCAGCAACTGTGCATTGCATTGCCATGTAATGTAATGTAATGCAATGCTATCTATCTAGCTCTCCCTCTATACTTCCTTTTGGATAAACAGACATATTAGGCAAGCATTTTGGAGCTTTCACCTAAATAACTACAGGTGGTGAGATAAGCTGCACAATATAATTGACCTTTCAGTATATTGTTGCACACACACCATCTATTTAGCAAATGCCCTTGTTATCAACAGCAGCCTTTTAAACTCATCTGAGCTAACAGGTATGTGAGCTGGTTACTCTGCTGCGCTTAAAATTTCTTTTTTGGTTTGCTACAATGCCTTTTCTGAAACGTTGTCTCCCTCTGCTGGAACACTGACTTCTTTCATTTAATGCCTGCAGACTATAAAAGAGAAACCAACCCAAAAAGTTTGGTTGATTAGTCTGTGGCATTCTTTTAAACTGTTGCTTATGGCGGTCTCTGTGAGCTTCTCAGTGACATTCAGCCATCCAGGTATCCCGCCTGCAGTAGACGGAATGTGGCAATGGAACGCTGGCTGCGCGTGTCATAATAGGCTCTGAGCCTTTATATACCTGCGCACAGCAGCAGCCACCTTCAGTCTGCTGCTGGACAGCCAGCAGCAGCAGGAGAGGTAATTAATCAGCAACCCTCCTGCTAAGGGTAGACAGCTGCTCGTTCCACCCCCCCCCCGCCTTAATTGGTTCTCCTCCCTTCCAACGGTGTTGAGGCGGGTGGGAACAGCCGGGGGTTGAGGGTACTGTGCTAAAAGAGGTGGAGTTATGCAGATCTAAAACGCGTGGATTGCAGCAGCAGCAAGCCGAAAAGTGCAGGCATGTGAGGGATCTAGAGGTTGACAGCATGTCTTCTTAACGGGAGTCCAGGTGGCCATCTCCACAAATGGACTTTTCAGAATCCTTGGGTGGCACCGTAGTCGGAAACCAATTCTGGTTATCGCTTCTCGGCCTTTTGGCTAAGATCAAGTGTAGTATCTGTTCTTATCAGTTTAATATCTGATACGTCCCCTATCTGGGGACCATATATTAAATGGATTTTTAGAACAGGGAGATGGAAAAAGAGCTTGCTCTGTCCACTCCACGCATTGACCTGGTATTGCAGTATCTCCAGGACCGGTGCACCCCTTCTTTAATGCAGTTTCTAAAATCAGAAAGAATTGAATTCAATGCTTTTTGTTCATTTTGCTTGTTTGTCGGATTTTGGGATGGACTCTTTGGCTTTGCTTTTCTTCTCCTCATTGGATTTTTCATGTTAAAAGTTGCAGAAGCCAGATGACAAGCTCATTTTGGTTCAACTTCAGCAACTGTGCATTGCATTGCCATGTAATGTAATGTAATGCAATGCTATCTATCTAGCTCTCCCTCTATACTTCCTTTTGGATAAACAGACATATTAGGCAAGCATTTTGGAGCTTTCACCTAAATAACTACAGGTGGTGAGACAAGCTGCACAATATAATTGACCTTTCAGTATATTGTTGCACACACACCATCTATTTAGCAAATGCCCTTGTTATCAACAGCAGCCTTTTAAACTCACCTGAGCTAACAGGTATGTGAGCTGGTTACTCTGCTGCGCTTAAAATTTCTTTTTTGGTTTGCTACAATGCCTTTTCTGAAACGTTGTCTCCCTCTGCTGGAACACTGACTTCTTTCATTTAATGCCTGCAGACTATAAAAGAGAAACCAACCCAAAAAGTTTGGTTGATTAGTCTGTGGCATTCTTTTAAACTGTTGCTTATGGCGGTCTCTGTGAGCTTCTCAGTGACATTCAGCCATCCAGGTATCCCGCCTGCAGTAGACGGAATGTGGCAATGGAACGCTGGCTGCGCGTGTCATAATAGGCTCTGAGCCTTTATATATCTGCGCACAGCAGCAGCCACCTTCAGTCTGCTGCTGGACAGCCAGCAGCAGCAGCAGCAGGAGAGGTAATTAATCAGCAACCCTCCTGCTAAGGGTAGACAGCTGCTCGTTCCACCCCCCCCCCCCGCCTTAATTGGTTCTCCTCCCTTCCAACGGTGTTGAGGCGGGTGGGAACAGCCGGGGGTTGAGGGTACTGTGCTAAAAGAGGTGGAGTTATGCAGATCTAAAACGCGTGGATTGCAGCAGCAGCAAGCCGAAAAGTGCAGGCATGTGAGGGATCTAGAGGTTGACAGCATGTCTTCTTAACGGGAGTCCAGGTGGCCATCTCCACAAATGGACTTTTCAGAATCCTTGGGTGGCACCGTAGTCGGAAACCAATTCTGGTTATCGCTTCTCGGCCTTTTGGCTAAGATCAAGTGTAGTATCTGTTCTTATCAGTTTAATATCTGATACGTCCCCTATCTGGGGACCATATATTAAATGGATTTTTAGAACAGGGAGATGGAAAAAGAGCTTGCTCTGTCCACTCCACGCATTGACCTGGTATTGCAGTATCTCCAGGACCGGTGCACCCCTTCTTTAATGCAGTTTCTAAAATCAGAAAGAATTGAATTCAATGCTTTTTGTTCATTTTGCTTGTTTGTCGGATTTTGGGATGGACTCTTTGGCTTTGCTTTTCTTCTCCTCATTGGATTTTTCATGTTAAAAGTTGCAGAAGCCAGATGACAAGCTCATTTTGGTTCAACTTCAGCAACTGTGCATTGCATTGCCATGTAATGTAATGTAATGCAATGCTATCTATCTAGCTCTCCCTCTATACTTCCTTTTGGATAAACAGACATATTAGGCAAGCATTTTGGAGCTTTCACCTAAATAACTACAGGTGGTGAGATAAGCTGCACAATATAATTGACCTTTCAGTATATTGTTGCACACACACCATCTATTTAGCAAATGCCCTTGTTATCAACAGCAGCCTTTTAAACTCACCTGAGCTAACAGGTATGTGAGCTGGTTACTCTGCTGCGCTTAAAATTTCTTTTTTGGTTTGCTACAATGTCTTTTCTGAAACGTTGTCTCCCTCTGCTGGAACACTGACTTCTTTCATTTAATGCCTGCAGACTATAAAAGAGAAACCAACCCAAAAAGTTTGGTTGATTAGTCTGTGGCATTCTTTTAAACTGTTGCTTATGGCGGTCTCTGTGAGCTTCTCAGTGACATTCAGCCATCCAGGTATCCCGCTTGCAGTAGGCGGAATGTGGCAATGGAACGCTGGCTGCGCGTGTCATAATAGGCTCTGAGCCTTTATATACCTGCGCACAGCAGCAGCCACCTTCAGTCTGCTGCTGGACAGCCAGCAGCAGCAGCAGCAGGAGAGGTAATTAATCAGCAACCCTCCTGCTAAGGGTAGACAGCTGCTCGTTCCACCCCCCCCCCGCCTTAATTGGTTCTCCTCCCTTCCAACGATGTTGAGGCGGGTGGGAACAGCCGGGGGTTGAGGGTACTGTGCTAAAAGAGGTGGAGTTATGCAGATCTAAAACGCGTGGATTGCAGCAGCAGCAAGCCGAAAAGTGCAGGCATGTGAGGGATCTAGAGGTTGACAGCATGTCTTCTTAACGGGAGTCCAGGTGGCCATCTCCACAAATGGACTTTTCAGAATCCTTGGGTGGCACCGTAGTCGGAAACCAATTCTGGTTATCGCTTCTCGGCCTTTTGGCTAAGATCAAGTGTAGTATCTGTTCTTATCAGTTTAATATCTGATACGTCCCCTATCTGGGGACCATATATTAAATGGATTTTTAGAACAGGGAGATGGAAAAAGAGCTTGCTCTGTCCACTCCACGCATTGACCTGGTATTGCAGTATCTCCAGGACCGGTGCACCCCTTCTTTAATGCAGTTTCTAAAATCAGAAAGAATTGAATTCAATGCTTTTTGTTCATTTTGCTTGTTTGTCGGATTTTGGGATGGACTCTTTGGCTTTGCTTTTCTTCTCCTCATTGGATTTTTCATGTTAAAAGTTGCAGAAGCCAGATGACAAGCTCATTTTGGTTCAACTTCAGCAACTGTGCATTGCATTGCCATGTAATGTAATGTAATGCAATGCTATCTATCTAGCTCTCCCTCTATACTTCCTTTTGGATAAACAGACATATTAGGCAAGCATTTTGGAGCTTTCACCTAAATAACTACAGGTGGTGAGATAAGCTGCACAATATAATTGACCTTTCAGTATATTGTTGCACACACACCATCTATTTAGCAAATGCCCTTGTTATCAACAGCAGCCTTTTAAACTCACCTGAGCTAACAGGTATGTGAGCTGGTTACTCTGCTGCGCTTAAAATTTCTTTTTTGGTTTGCTACAATGCCTTTTCTGAAACGTTGTCTCCCTCTGCTGGAACACTGACTTCTTTCATTTAATGCCTGCAGACTATAAAAGAGAAACCAACCCAAAAAGTTTGGTTGATTAGTCTGTGGCATTCTTTTAAACTGTTGCTTATGGCGGTCTCTGTGAGCTTCTCAGTGACATTCAGCCATCCAGGTATCCCGCCTGCAGTAGACGGAATGTGGCAATGGAACGCTGGCTGCGCGTGTCATAATAAGCTCTGAGCCTTTATATACCTGCGCACAGCAGCAGCCACCTTCAGTCTGCTGCTGGACAGCCAGCAGCAGCAGCAGCAGGAGAGGTAATTAATCAGCAACCCTCCTGCTAAGGGTAGACAGCTGCTCGTTCCACCCCCCCCCCCGCCTTAATTGGTTCTCCTCCCTTCCAACGGTGTTGAGGCGGGTGGGAACAGCCGGGGGTTGAGGGTACTGTGCTAAAAGAGGTGGAGTTATGCAGATCTAAAACGCGTGGATTGCAGCAGCAGCAAGCCGAAAAGTGCAGGCATGTGAGGGATCTAGAGGTTGACAGCATGTCTTCTTAATGGGAGTCCAGGTGGCCATCATCTCCACAAATGGACTTTTCAGAATCCTTGGGTGGCACCGTAGTCGGAAACCAATTCTGGTTATCGCTTCTCGGCCTTTTGGCTAAGATCAAGTGTAGTATCTGTTCTTATCAGTTTAATATCTGATACGTCCCCTATCTGGGGACCATATATTAAATGGATTTTTAGAACAGGGAGATGGAAAAAGAGCTTGCTCTGTCCACTCCACGCATTGACCTGGTATTGCAGTATCTCCAGGACCGGTGCACCCCTTCTTTAATGCAGTTTCTAAAATCAGAAAGAATTGAATTCAATGCTTTTTGTTCATTTTGCTTGTTTGTCGGATTTTGGGATGGACTCTTTGGCTTTGCTTTTCTTCTCCTCATTGGATTTTTCATGTTAAAAGTTGCAGAAGCCAGATGACAAGCTCATTTTGGTTCAACTTCAGCAACTGTGCATTGCATTGCCATGTAATGTAATGTAATGCAATGCTATCTATCTAGCTCTCCCTCTATACTTCCTTTTGGATAAACAGACATATTAGGCAAGCATTTTGGAGCTTTCACCTAAATAACTACAGGTGGTGAGATAAGCTGCACAATATAATTGACCTTTCAGTATATTGTTGCACACACACCATCTATTTAGCAAATGCCCTTGTTATCAACAGCAGCCTTTTAAACTCACCTGAGCTAACAGGTATGTGAGCTGGTTACTCTGCTGCGCTTAAAATTTCTTTTTTGGTTTGCTACAATGCCTTTTCTGAAACGTTGTCTCCCTCTGCTGGAACACTGACTTCTTTCATTTAATGCCTGCAGACTATAAAAGAGAAACCAACCCAAAAAGTTTGGTTGATTAGTCTGTGGCATTCTTTTAAACTGTTGCTTATGGCAGTCTCTGTGAGCTTCTCAGTGACATTCAGCCATCCAGGTATCCCGCCTGCAGTAGACGGAATGTGGCAATGGAACGCTGGCTGCGCGTGTCATAATAGGCTCTGAGCCTTTATATACCTGCGCACAGCAGCAGCCACCTTCAGTCTGCTGCTGGACAGCCAGCAGCAGCAGCAGCAGGAGAGGTAATTAATCAGCAACCCTCCTGCTAAGGGTAGAGAGCTGCTCGTTCCACCCCCCCCCCCCCCGCCTTAATTGGTTCTCCTCCCTTCCAACGGTGTTGAGGCGGGTGGGAACAGCCGGGGGTTGAGGGTACTGTGCTAAAAGAGGTGGAGTTATGCAGATCTAAAACGCGTGGATTGCAGCAGCAGCAAGCCGAAAAGTGCAGGCATGT
The DNA here is from genome assembly GCF_046119375.1 of Phyllobates terribilis. Classification (NCBI taxonomy): domain Eukaryota; kingdom Metazoa; phylum Chordata; class Amphibia; order Anura; family Dendrobatidae; genus Phyllobates; species Phyllobates terribilis. The sequence goes on along the minus strand of NW_027362800.1, from coordinate 5,651,114 downwards.
GAGGGATCTAGAGGTTGACAGCATGTCTTCTTAACGGGAGTCCAGGTGGCCATCTCCACAAATGGACTTTTCAGAATCCTTGGGTGGCACCGTAGTCGGAAACCAATTCTGGTTATCGCTTCTCGGCCTTTTGGCTAAGATCAAGTGTAGTATCTGTTCTTATCAGTTTAATATCTGATACGTCCCCTATCTGGGGACCATATATTAAATGGATTTTTAGAACAGGGAGATGGAAAAAGAGCTTGCTCTGTCCACTCCACGCATTGACCTGGTATTGCAGTATCTCCAGGACCGGTGCACCCCTTCTTTAATGCAGTTTCTAAAATCAGAAAGAATTGAATTCAATGCTTTTTGTTCATTTTGCTTGTTTGTCGGATTTTGGGATGGACTCTTTGGCTTTGCTTTTCTTCTCCTCATTGGATTTTTCATGTTAAAAGTTGCAGAAGCCAGATGACAAGCTCATTTTGGTTCAACTTCAGCAACTGTGCATTGCATTGCCATGTAATGTAATGTAATGCAATGCTATCTATCTAGCTCTCCCTCTATACTTCCTTTTGGATAAACAGACATATTAGGCAAGCATTTTGGAGCTTTCACCTAAATAACTACAGGTGGTGAGATAAGCTGCACAATATAATTGACCTTTCAGTATATTGTTGCACACACACCATCTATTTAGCAAATGCCCTTGTTATCAACAGCAGCCTTTTAAACTCACCTGAGCTAACAGGTATGTGAGCTGGTTACTCTGCTGCGCTTAAAATTTCTTTTTTGGTTTGCTACAATGCCTTTTCTGAAACGTTGTCTCCCTCTGCTGGAACACTGACTTCTTTCATTTAATGCCTGCAGACTATAAAAGAGAAACCAACCCAAAAAGTTTGGTTGATTAGTCTGTGGCATTCTTTTAAACTGTTGCTTATGGCGGTCTCTGTGAGCTTCTCAGTGACATTCAGCCATCCAGGTATCCCGCCTGCAGTAGACGGAATGTGGCAATGGAACGCTGGCTGCGCGTGTCATAATAGGCTCTGAGCCTTTATATACCTGCGCACAGCAGCAGCCACCTTCAGTCTGCTGCTGGACAGCCAGCAGCAGCAGCAGCAGGAGAGGTAATTAATCAGCAACCCTCCTGCTAAGGGTAGACAGCTGCTCGTTCCACCACCCCCCCGCCTTAATTGGTTCTCCTCCCTTCCAACGGTTTTGAGGCGGGTGGGAACAGCCGGGGGTTGAGGGTACTGTGCTAAAAGAGGTGGAGTTATGCAGATCTAAAACGCGTGGATTGCAGCAGCAGCAAGCCGAAAAGTGCAGGCATGTGAGGGATCTAGAGGTTGACAGCATGTCTTCTTAACGGGAGTCCAGGTGGCCATCTCCACAAATGGACTTTTCAGAATCCTTGGGTGGCACCGTAGTCGGAAACCAATTCTGGTTATCGCTTCTCGGCCTTTTGGCTAAGATCAAGTGTAGTATCTGTTCTTATCAGTTTAATATCTGATACGTCCCCTATCTGGGGACCATATATTAAATGGATTTTTAGAACAGGGAGATGGAAAAAGAGCTTGCTCTGTCCACTCCACGCATTGACCTGGTATTGCAGTATCTCCAGGACCGGTGCACCCCTTCTTTAATGCAGTTTCTAAAATCAGAAAGAATTGAATTCAATGCTTTTTGTTCATTTTGCTTGTTTGTCGGATTTTGGGATGGACTCTTTGGCTTTGCTTTTCTTCTCCTCATTGGATTTTTCATGTTAAAAGTTGCAGAAGCCAGATGACAAGCTCATTTTGGTTCAACTTCAGCAACTGTGCATTGCATTGCCATGTAATGTAATGTAATGCAATGCTATCTATCTAGCTCTCCCTCTATACTTCCTTTTGGATAAACAGACATATTAGGCAAGCATTTTGGAGCTTTCACCTAAATAACTACAGGTGGTGAGATAAGCTGCACAATATAATTGACCTTTCAGTATATTGTTGCACACACACCATCTATTTAGCAAATGCCCTTGTTATCAACAGCAGCCTTTTAAACTCACCTGAGCTAACAGGTATGTGAGCTGGTTACTCTGCTGCGCTTAAAATTTCTTTTTTGGTTTGCTACAATGCCTTTTCTGAAACGTTGTCTCCCTCTGCTGGAACACTGACTTCTTTCATTTAATGCCTGCAGACTATAAAAGAGAAACCAACCCAAAAAGTTTGGTTGATTAGTCTGTGGCATTCTTTTAAACTGTTGCTTATGGCGGTCTCTGTGAGCTTCTCAGTGACATTCAGCCATCCAGGTATCCCGCCTGCAGTAGACGGAATGTGGCAATGGAACGCTGGCTGCGCGTGTCATAATAGGCTCTGAGCCTTTATATACCTGCGCACAGCAGCAGCCACCTTCAGTCTGCTGCTGGACAGCCAGCAGCAGCAGCAGCAGGAGAGGTAATTAATCAGCAACCCTCCTGCTAAGGGTAGACAGCTGCTCGTTCCACCCCCCCCCCGCCTTAATTGGTTCTCCTCCCTTCCAACGGTGTTGAGGCGGGTGGGAACAGCCGGGGGTTGAGGGTACTGTGCTAAAAGAGGTGGAGTTATGCAGATCTAAAACGCGTGGATTGCAGCAGCAGCAAGCCGAAAAGTGCAGGCATGTGAGGGATCTAGAGGTTGACAGCATGTCTTCTTAACGGGAGTCCAGGTGGCCATCTCCACAAATGGACTTTTCAGAATCCTTGGGTGGCACCGTAATCGGAAACCAATTCTGGTTATCGCTTCTCGGCCTTTTGGCTAAGATCAAGTGTAGTATCTGTTCTTATCAGTTTAATATCTGATACGTCCCCTATCTGGGGACCATATATTAAATGGATTTTTAGAACAGGGAGATGGAAAAAGAGCTTGCTCTGTCCACTCCACGCATTGACCTGGTATTGCAGTATCTCCAGGACCGGTGCACCCCTTCTTTAATGCAGTTTCTAAAATCAGAAAGAATTGAATTCAATGCTTTTTGTTCATTTTGCTTGTTTGTCGGATTTTGGGATGGACTCTTTGGCTTTGCTTTTCTTCTCCTCATTGGATTTTTCATGTTAAAAGTTGCAGAAGCCAGATGACAAGCTCATTTTGGTTCAACTTCAGCAACTGTGCATTGCATTGCCATGTAATGTAATGTAATGCAATGCTATCTATCTAGCTCTCCCTCTATACTTCCTTTTGGATAAACAGACATATTAGGCAAGCATTTTGGAGCTTTCACCTAAATAACTACAGGTGGTGAGATAAGCTGCACAATATAATTGACCTTTCAGTATATTGTTGCACACACACCATCTATTTAGCAAATGCCCTTGTTATCAACAGCAGCCTTTTAAACTCACCTGAGCTAACAGGTATGTGAGCTGGTTACTCTGCTGCGCTTAAAATTTCTTTTTTGGTTTGCTACAATGCCTTTTCTGAAACGTTGTCTCCCTCTGCTGGAACACTGACTTCTTTCATTTAATGCCTGCAGACTATAAAAGAGAAACCAACCCAAAAAGTTTGGTTGATTAGTCTGTGGCATTCTTTTAAACTGTTGCTTATGGCGGTCTCTGTGAGCTTCTCAGTGACATTCAGCCATCCAGGTATCCCGCCTGCAGTAGACGGAATGTGGCAATGGAACGCTGGCTGCGCGTGTCATAATAGGCTCTGAGCCTTTATATACCTGCGCACAGCAGCAGTCACCTTCAGTCTGCTGCTGGACAGCCAGCAGCAGCAGCAGCAGGAGAGGTAATTAATCAGCAACCCTCCTGCTAAGGGTAGACAGCTGCTCGTTCCACCCCCCCCCCCCGCCTTAATTGGTTCTCCTCCCTTCCAACGGTGTTGAGGCGGGTGGGAACAGCCGGGGGTTGAGTTTACTGTGCTAAAAGAGGTGGAGTTATGCAGATCTAAAACGCGTGGATTGCAGCAGCAGCAAGCCGAAAAGTGCAGGCATGTGAGGGATCTAGAGGTTGACAGCATGTCTTCTTAACGGGAGTCCAGGTGGCCATCTCCACAAATGGACTTTTCAGAATCCTTGGGTGGCACCGTAGTCGGAAACCAATTCTGGTTATCGCTTCTCGGCCTTTTGGCTAAGATCAAGTGTAGTATCTGTTCTTATCAGTTTAATATCTGATACGTCCCCTATCTGGGGACCATATATTAAATGGATTTTTAGAACAGGGAGATGGAAAAAGAGCTTGCTCTGTCCACTCCACGCATTGACCTGGTATTGCAGTATCTCCAGGACCGGTGCACCCCTTCTTTAATGCAGTTTCTAAAATCAGAAAGAATTGAATTCAATGCTTTTTGTTCATTTTGCTTGTTTGTCGGATTTTGGGATGGACTCTTTGGCTTTGCTTTTCTTCTCCTCATTGGATTTTTCATGTTAAAAGTTGCAGAAGCCAGATGACAAGCTCATTTTGGTTCAACTTCAGCAACTGTGCATTGCATTGCCATGTAATGTAATGTAATGCAATGCTATCTATCTAGCTCTCCCTCTATACTTCCTTTTGGATAAACAGACATATTAGGCAAGCATTTTGGAGCTTTCACCTAAATAACTACAGGTGGTGAGATAAGCTGCACAATATAATTGACCTTTCAGTATATTGTTGCACACACACCATCTATTTAGCAAATGCCCTTGTTATCAACAGCAGCCTTTTAAACTCACCTGAGCTAACAGGTATGTGAGCTGGTTACTCTGCTGCGCTTAAAATTTCTTTTTTGGTTTGCTACAATGCCTTTTCTGAAACGTTGTCTCCCTCTGCTGGAACACTGACTTCTTTCATTTAATGCCTGCAGACTATAAAAGAGAAACCAACCCAAAAAGTTTGGTTGATTAGTCTGTGGCATTCTTTTAAACTGTTGCTTATGGCGGTCTCTGTGAGCTTCTCAGTGACATTCAGCCATCCAGGTATCCCGCCTGCAGTAGACGGAATGTGGCAATGGAACGCTGGCTGCGCGTGTCATAATAGGCTCTGAGCCTTTATATACCTGCGCACAGCAGCAGCCACCTTCAGTCTGCTGCTGGACAGCCAGCAGCAGCAGCAGCAGGAGAGGTAATTAATCAGCAACCCTCCTGCTAAGGGTAGACAGCTGCTCGTTCCACCCCCCCCCCCCCGCCTTAATTGGTTCTCCTCCCTTCCAACGGTGTTGAGGCGGGTGGGAACAGCCGGGGGTTGAGGGTACTGTGCTAAAAGAGGTGGAGTTATGCAGATCTAAAACGCGTGGATTGCAGCAGCAGCAAGCCGAAAAGTGCAGGCATGTGAGGGATCTAGAGGTTGACAGCATGTCTTCTTAACGGGAGTCCAGGTGGCCATCTCCACAAATGGACTTTTCAGAATCCTTGGGTGGCACCGTAGTCGGAAACCAATTCTGGTTATCGCTTCTCGGCCTTTTGGCTAAGATCAAGTGTAGTATCTGTTCTTATCAGTTTAATATCTGATACGTCCCCTATCTGGGGACCATATATTAAATGGATTTTTAGAACAGGGAGATGGAAAAAGAGCTTGCTCTGTCCACTCCACGCATTGACCTGGTATTGCAGTATCTCCAGGACCGGTGCACCCCTTCTTTAATGCAGTTTCTAAAATCAGAAAGAATTGAATTCAATGCTTTTTGTTCATTTTGCTTGTTTGTCGGATTTTGGGATGGACTCTTTGGCTTTGCTTTTCTTCTCCTCATTGGATTTTTCATGTTAAAAGTTGCAGAAGCCAGATGACAAGCTCATTTTGGTTCAACTTCAGCAACTGTGCATTGCATTGCCATGTAATGTAATGTAATGCAATGCTATCTATCTAGCTCTCCCTCTATACTTCCTTTTGGATAAACAGACATATTAGGCAAGCATTTTGGAGCTTTCACCTAAATAACTACAGGTGGTGAGATAAGCTGCACAATATAATTGACCTTTCAGTATATTGTTGCACACACACCATCTATTTAGCAAATGCCCTTGTTATCAACAGCAGCCTTTTAAACTCACCTGAGCTAACAGGTATGTGAGCTGGTTACTCTGCTGCGCTTAAAATTTCTTTTTTGGTTTGCTACAATGCCTTTTCTGAAACGTTGTCTCCCTCTGCTGGAACACTGACTTCTTTCATTTAATGCCTGCAGACTATAAAAGAGAAACCAACCCAAAAAGTTTGGTTGATTAGTCTGTGGCATTCTTTTAAACTGTTGCTTATGGCGGTCTCTGTGAGCTTCTCAGTGACATTCAGCCATCCAGGTATCCCGCCTGCAGTAGACGGAATGTGGCAATGGAACGCTGGCTGCGCGTGTCATAATAGGCTCTGAGCCTTTATATACCTGCGCACAGCAGCAGCCACCTTCAGTCTGCTGCTGGACAGCCAGCAGCAGCAGCAGCAGGAGAGGTAATTAATCAGCAACCCTCCTGCTAAGGGTAGACAGCTGCTCGTTCCACCCCCCCCCCGCCTTAATTGGTTCTCCTCCCTTCCAACGGTGTTGAGGCGGGTGGGAACAGCCGGGGGTTGAGGGTACTGTGCTAAAAGAGGTGGAGTTATGCAGATCTAAAACGCGTGGATTGCAGCAGCAGCAAGCCGAAAAGTGCAGGCATGTGAGGGATCTAGAGGTTGACAGCATGTCTTCTTAACGGGAGTCCAGGTGGCCATCTCCACAAATGGACTTTTCAGAATCCTTGGGTGGCACCGTAGTCGGAAACCAATTCTGGTTATCGCTTCTCGGCCTTTTGGCTAAGATCAAGTGTAGTATCTGTTCTTATCAGTTTAATATCTGATACGTCCCCTATCTGGGGACCATATATTAAATGGATTTTTAGAACAGGGAGATGGAAAAAGAGCTTGCTCTGTCCACTCCACGCATTGACCTGGTATTGCAGTATCTCCAGGACCGGTGCACCCCTTCTTTAATGCACTTTCTAAAATCAGAAAGAATTGAATTCAATGCTTTTTGTTCATTTTGCTTGTTTGTCGGATTTTGGGATGGACTCTTTGGCTTTGCTTTTCTTCTCCTCATTGGATTTTTCATGTTAAAAGTTGCAGAAGCCAGATGACAAGCTCATTTTGGTTCAACTTCAGCAACTGTGCATTGCATTGCCATGTAATGTAATGTAATGCAATGCTATCTATCTAGCTCTCCCTCTATACTTCCTTTTGGATAAACAGATATATTAGGCAAGCATTTTGGAGCTTTCACCTAAATAACTACAGGTGGTGAGATAAGCTGCACAATATAATTGACCTTTCAGTATATTGTTGCACACACACCATCTATTTAGCAAATGCCCTTGTTATCAACAGCAGCCTTTTAAACTCACCTGAGCTAACAGGTATGTGAGCTGGTTACTCTGCTGCGCTTAAAATTTCTTTTTTGGTTTGCTACAATGCCTTTTCTGAAACGTTGTCTCCCTCTGCTGGAACACTGACTTCTTTCATTTAATGCCTGCAGACTATAAAAGAGAAACCAACCCAAAAAGTTTGGTTGATTAGTCTGTGGCATTCTTTTAAACTGTTGCTTATGGCGGTCTCTGTGAGCTTCTCAGTGACATTCAGCCATCCAGGTATTCCGCCTGCAGTAGACGGAATGTGGCAATGGAACGCTGGCTGCGCGTGTCATAATAGGCTCTGAGCCTTTATATACCTGCGCACAGCAGCAGCCACCTTCAGTCTGCTGCTGGACAGCCAGCAGCAGCAGCAGCAGGAGAGGTAATTAATCAGCAACCCTCCTGCTAAGGGTAGACAGCTGCTCGTTCCACCCCCCCCCCCGCCTTAATTGGTTCTCCTCCCTTCCAACGGTGTTGAGGCGGGTGGGAACAGCCGGGGGTTGAGGGTACTGTGCTAAAAGAGGTGGAGTTATGCAGATCTAAAACGCGTGGATTGCAGCAGCAGCAAGCCGAAAAGTGCAGGCATGTGAGGGATCTAGAGGTTGACAGCATGTCTTCTTATCGGGAGTCCAGGTGGCCATCTCCACAAATGGACTTTTCAGAATCCTTGGGTGGCACCGTAGTCGGAAACCAATTCTGGTTATCGCTTCTCGGCCTTTTGGCTAAGATCAAGTGTAGTATCTGTTCTTATCAGTTTAATATCTGATACGTCCCCTATCTGGGGACCATATATTAAATGGATTTTTAGAACAGGGAGATGGAAAAAGATCTTGCTCTGTCCACTCCACGCATTGACCTGGTATTGCAGTATCTCCAGGACCGGTGCACCCCTTCTTTAATGCAGTTTCTAAAATCAGAAAGAATTGAATTCAATGCTTTTTGTTCATTTTGCTTGTTTGTCGGATTTTGGGATGGACTCTTTGGCTTTGCTTTTCTTCTCCTCATTGGATTTTTCATGTTAAAAGTTGCAGAAGCCAGATGACAAGCTCATTTTGGTTCAACTTCAGCAACTGTGCATTGCATTGCCATGTAATGTAATGTAATGCAATGCTATCTATCTAGCTCTCCCTCTATACTTCCTTTTGGATAAACAGACATATTAGGCAAGCATTTTGGAGCTTTCACCTAAATAACTACAGGTGGTGAGATAAGCTGCACAATATAATTGACCTTTCAGTATATTGTTGCACACACACCATCTATTTAGCAAATGCCCTTGTTATCAACAGCAGCCTTTTAAACTCACCTGAGCTAACAGGTATGTGAGCTGGTTACTCTGCTGCGCTTAAAATTTCTTTTTTGGTTTGCTACAATGCCTTTTCTGAAACGTTGTCTCCCTCTGCTGGAACACTGACTTCTTTCATTTAATGCCTGCAGACTATAAAAGAGAAACCAACCCAAAAAGTTTGGTTGATTAGTCTGTGGCATTCTTTTAAACTGTTGCTTATGGCGGTCTCTGTGAGCTTCTCAGTGACATTCAGCCATCCAGGTATCCCGCCTGCAGTAGACGGAATGTGGCAATGGAACGCTGGCTGCGCGTGTCATAATAGGCTCTGAGCCTTTATATACCTGCGCACAGCAGCAGCCACCTTCAGTCTGCTGCTGGACAGCCAGCAGCAGCAGCAGCAGGAGAGGTAATTAATCAGCAACCCTCCTGCTAAGGGTAGACAGCTGCTCGTTCCACCCCCCCCCCCCCCGCCTTAATTGGTTCTCCTCCCTTCCAACGGTGTTGAGGCGGGTGGGAACAGCCGGGGGTTGAGGGTACTGTGCTAAAAGAGGTGGAGTTATGCAGATCTAAAACGCGTGGATTGCAGCAGCAGCAAGCCGAAAAGTGCAGGCATGTGAGGGATCTAGAGGTTGACAGCATGTCTTCTTAACGGGAGTCCAGGTGGCCATCTCCACAAATGGACTTTTCAGAATCCTTGGGTGGCACCGTAGTCGGAAACCAATTCTGGTTATCGCTTCTCGGCCTTTTGGCTAAGATCAAGTGTAGTATCTGTTCTTATCAGTTTAATATCTGATACGTCCCCTATCTGGGGACCATATATTAAATGGATTTTTAGAACAGGGAGATGGAAAAAGAGCTTGCTCTGTCCACTCCACGCATTGACCTGGTATTGCAGTATCTCCAGGACCGGTGCACCCCTTCTTTAATGCAGTTTCTAAAATCAGAAAGAATTGAATTCAATGCTTTTTGTTCATTTTGCTTGTTTGTCGGATTTTGGGATGGACTCTTTGGCTTTGCTTTTCTTCTCCTCATTGGATTTTTCATGTTAAAAGTTGCAGAAGCCAGATGACAAGCTCATTTTGGTTCAACTTCAGCAACTGTGCATTGCATTGCCATGTAATGTAATGTAATGCAATGCTATCTATCTAGCTCTCCCTCTATACTTCCTTTTGGATAAACAGACATATTAGGCAAGCATTTTGGAGCTTTCACCTAAATAACTACAGGTGGTGAGATAAGCTGCACAATATAATTGACCTTTCAGTATATTGTTGCACACACACCATCTATTTAGCAAATGCCCTTGTTATCAACAGCAGCCTTTTAAACTCACCTGAGCTAACAGGTATGTGAGCTGGTTACTCTGCTGCGCTTAAAATTTCTTTTTTGGTTTGCTACAATGCCTTTTCTGAAACGTTGTCTCCCTCTGCTGGAACACTGACTTCTTTCATTTAATGCCTGCAGACTATAAAAGAGAAACCAACCCAAAAAGTTTGGTTGATTAGTCTGTGGCATTCTTTTAAACTGTTGCTTATGGCGGTCTCTGTGAGCTTCTCAGTGACATTCAGCCATCCAGGTATCCCGCCTGCAGTAGACGGAATGTGGCAATGGAACGCTGGCTGCGCGTGTCATAATAGGCTCTGAGCCTTTATATACCTGCGCACAGCAGCAGCCACCTTCAGTCTGCTGCTGGACAGCCAGCAGCAGCAGCAGCAGGAGAGGTAATTAATCAGCAACCCTCCTGCTAAGGGTAGACAGCTGCTCGTTCCACCCCCCCCCCGCCTTAATTGGTTCTCCTCCATTCCAACGGTGTTGAGGCGGGTGGGAACAGCCGGGGGTTGAGGGTACTGTGCTAAAAGAGGTGGAGTTATGCAGATCTAAAACGCGTGGATTGCTGCAGCAGCAAGCCGAAAAGTGCAGGCATGTGAGGGATCTAGAGGTTGACAGCATGTCTTCTTAACGGGAGTCCAGGTGGCCATCTCCACAAATGGACTTTTCAGAATCCTTGGGTGGCACCGTAGTTGGAAACCAATTCTGGTTATCGCTTCTCGGCCTTTTGGCTAAGATCAAGTGTAGTATCTGTTCTTATCAGTTTAATATCTGATACGTCCCCTATCTGGGGACCATATATTAAATGGATTTTTAGAACAGGGAGATGGAAAAAGAGCTTGCTCTGTCCACTCCACGCATTGACCTGGTATTGCAGTATCTCCAGGACCGGTGCACCCCTTCTTTAATGCAGTTTCTAAAATCAGAAAGAATTGAATTCAATGCTTTTTGTTCATTTTGCTTGTTTGTCGGATTTTGGGATGGACTCTTTGGCTTTGCTTTTCTTCTCCTCATTGGATTTTTCATGTTAAAAGTTGCAGAAGCCAGATGACAAGCTCATTTTGGTTCAACTTCAGCAACTGTGCATTGCATTGCCATGTAATGTAATGTAATGCAATGCTATCTATCTAGCTCTCCCTCTATACTTCCTTTTGGATAAACAGACATATTAGGCAAGCATTTTGGAGCTTTCACCTAAATAACTACAGGTGGTGAGATAAGCTGCACAATATAATTGACCTTTCAGTATATTGTTGCACACACACCATCTATTTAGCAAATGCCCTTGTTATCAACAGCAGCCTTTTAAACTCACCTGAGCTAACAGGTATGTGAGCTGGTTACTCTGCTGCGCTTAAAATTTCTTTTTTGGTTTGCTACAATGCCTTTTCTGAAACGTTGTCTCCCTCTGCTGGAACACTGACTTCTTTCATTTAATGCCTGCAGACTATAAAAGAGAAACCAACCCAAAAAGTTTGGTTGATTAGTCTGTGGCATTCTTTTAAACTGTTGCTTATGGCGGTCTCTGTGAGCTTCTCAGTGACATTCAGCCATCCAGGTATCCCGCCTGCAGTAGACGGAATGTGGCAATGGAACGCTGGCTGCGCGTGTCATAATAGGCTCTGAGCCTTTATATACCTGCGCACAGCAGCAGCCACCTTCAGTCTGCTGCTGGACAGCCAGCAGCAGCAGCAGCAGGAGAGGTAATTAATCAGCAACCCTCCTGCTAAGGGTAGACAGCTGCTCGTTCCACCCCCCCCCCCCCGCCTTAATTGGTTCTCCTCCCTTCCAACGGTGTTGAGGCGGGTGGGAACAGCCGGGGGTTGAGGGTACTGTGCTAAAAGAGGTGGAGTTATGCAGATCTAAAACGCGTGGATTGCAGCAGCAGCAAGCCGAAAAGTGCAGGCATGTGAGGGATCTAGAGGTTGACAGCATGTCTTCTTAACGGGAGTCCAGGTGGCCATCTCCACAAATGGACTTTTCAGAATCCTTGGGTGGCACCGTAGTCGGAAACCAATTCTGGTTATCGCTTCTCGGCCTTTTGGCTAAGATCAAGTGTAGTATCTGTTCTTATCAGTTTAATATCTGATACGTCCCCTATCTGGGGACCATATATTAAATGGATTTTTAGAACAGGGAGATGGAAAAAGAGCTTGCTCTGTCCACTCCACGCATTGACCTGGTATTGCAGTATCTCCAGGACCGGTGCACCCCTTCTTTAATGCAGTTTCTAAAATCAGAAAGAATTGAATTCAATGCTTTTTGTTCATTTTGCTTGTTTGTCGGATTTTGGGATGGACTCTTTGGCTTTGCTTTTCTTCTCCTCATTGGATTTTTCATGTTAAAAGTTGCAGAAGCCAGATGACAAGCTCATTTTGGTTCAACTTCAGCAACTGTGCATTGCATTGCCATGTAATGTAATGTAATGCAATGCTATCTATCTAGCTCTCCCTCTATACTTCCTTTTGGATAAACAGACATATTAGGCAAGCATTTTGGAGCTTTCACCTAAATAACTACAGGTGGTGAGATAAGCTGCACAATATAATTGACCTTTCAGTATATTGTTGCACACACACCATCTATTTAGCAAATGCCCTTGTTATCAACAGCAGCCTTTTAAACTCACCTGAGCTAACAGGTATGTGAGCTGGTTACTCTGCTGCGCTTAAAATTTCTTTTTTGGTTTGCTACAATGCCTTTTCTGAAACGTTGTCTCCCTCTGCTGGAACACTGACTTCTTTCATTTAATGCCTGCAGACTATAAAAGAGAAACCAACCCAAAAAGTTTGGTTGATTAGTCTGTGGCATTCTTTTAAACTGTTGCTTATGGCGGTCTCTGTGAGCTTCTCAGTGACATTCAGCCATCCAGGTATCCCGCCTGCAGTAGACGGAATGTGGCAATGGAACGCTGGCTGCGCGTGTCATAATAGGCTCTGAGCCTTTATATACCTGCGCACAGCAGCAGCCACCTTCAGTCTGCTGCTGGACAGCCAGCAGCAGCAGCAGCAGGAGAGGTAATTAATCAGCAACCCTCCTGCTAAGGGTAGACAGCTGCTCGTTCCACCCCCCCCCCGCCTTAATTGGTTCTCCTCCATTCCAACGGTGTTGAGGCGGGTGGGAACAGCCGGGGGTTGAGGGTACTGTGCTAAAAGAGGTGGAGTTATGCAGATCTAAAACGCGTGGATTGCTGCAGCAGCAAGCCGAAAAGTGCAGGCATGTGAGGGATCTAGAGGTTGACAGCATGTCTTCTTAACGGGAGTCCAGGTGGCCATCTCCACAAATGGACTTTTCAGAATCCTTGGGTGGCACCGTAGTCGGAAACCAATTCTGGTTATCGCTTCTCGGCCTTTTGGCTAAGATCAAGTGTAGTATCTGTTCTTATCAGTTTAATATCTGATACGTCCCCTATCTGGGGACCATATATTAAATGGATTTTTAGAACAGGGAGATGGAAAAAGAGCTTGCTCTGTCCACTCCACGCATTGACCTGGTATTGCAGTATCTCCAGGACCGGTGCACCCCTTCTTTAATGCAGTTTCTAAAATCAGAAAGAATTGAATTCAATGCTTTTTGTTCATTTTGCTTGTTTGTCGGATTTTGGGATGGACTCTTTGGCTTTGCTTTTCTTCTCCTCATTGGATTTTTCATGTTAAAAGTTGCAGAAGCCAGATGACAAGCTCATTTTGGTTCAACTTCAGCAACTGTGCATTGCATTGCCATGTAATGTAATGTAATGCAATGCTATCTATCTAGCTCTCCCTCTATACTTCCTTTTGGATAAACAGACATATTAGGCAAGCATTTTGGAGCTTTCACCTAAATAACTACAGGTGGTGAGATAAGCTGCACAATATAATTGACCTTTCAGTATATTGTTGCACACACACCATCTATTTAGCAAATGCCCTTGTTATCAACAGCAGCCTTTTAAACTCACCTGAGCTAACAGGTATGTGAGCTGGTTACTCTGCTGCGCTTAAAATTTATTTTTTGGTTTGCTACAATGCCTTTTCTGAAACGTTGTCTCCCTCTGCTGGAACACTGACTTCTTTCATTTAATGCCTGCAGACTATAAAAGAGAAACCAACCCAAAAAGTTTGGTTGATTAGTCTGTGGCATTCTTTTAAACTGTTGCTTATGGCGGTCTCTGTGAGCTTCTCAGTGACATTCAGCCATCCAGGTATCCCGCCTGCAGTAGACGGAATGTGGCAATGGAACGCTGGCTGCGCGTGTCATAATAGGCTCTGAGCCTTTATATACCTGCGCACAGCAGCAGCCACCTTCAGTCTGCTGCTGGACAGCCAGCAGCAGCAGCAGCAGGAGAGGTAATTAATCAGCAACCCTCCTGCTAAGGGTAGACAGCTGCTCGTTCCACCCCCCCCCCCCGCCTTAATTGGTTCTCCTCCCTTCCAACGGTGTTGAGGCGGGTGGGAACAGCCGGGGGTTGAGGGTACTGTGCTAAAAGAGGTGGAGTTATGCAGATCTAAAACGCGTGGATTGCAGCAGCAGCAAGCCGAAAAGTGCAGGCATGTGAGGGATCTAGAGGTTGACAGCATGTCTTCTTAACGGGAGTCCAGGTGGCCATCTCCACAAATGGACTTTTCAGAATCCTTGGGTGGCACCGTAGTCGGAAACCAATTCTGGTTATCGCTTCTCGGCCTTTTGGCTAAGATCAAGTGTAGTATCTGTTCTTATCAGTTTAATATCTGATACGTCCCCTATCTGGGGACCATATATTAAATGGATTTTTAGGACAGGGAGATGGAAAAAGAGCTTGCTCTGTCCACTCCACGCATTGACCTGGTATTGCAGTATCTCCAGGACCGGTGCACCCCTTCTTTAATGCAGTTTCTAAAATCAGAAAGAATTGAATTCAATGCTTTTTGTTCATTTTGCTTGTTTGTCGGATTTTGGGATGGACTCTTTGGCTTTGCTTTTCTTCTCCTCATTGGATTTTTCATGTTAAAAGTTGCAGAAGCCAGATGACAAGCTCATTTTGGTTCAACTTCTGCAACTGTGCATTGCATTGCCATGTAATGTAATGTAATGCAATGCTATCTATCTAGCTCTCCCTCTATACTTCCTTTTGGATAAACAGACATATTAGGCAAGCATTTTGGAGCTTTCACCTAAATAACTACAGGTGGTGAGATAAGCTGCACAATATAATTGACCTTTCAGTATATTGTTGCACACACACCATCTATTTAGCAAATGCCCTTGTTATCAACAGCAGCCTTTTAAACTCACCTGAGCTAACAGGTATGTGAGCTGGTTACTCTGCTGCGCTTAAAATTTCTTTTTTGGTTTGCTACAATGCCTTTTCTGAAACGTTGTCTCCCTCTGCTGGAACACTGACTTCTTTCATTTAATGCCTGCAGACTATAAAAGAGAAACCAACCCAAAAAGTTTGGTTGATTAGTCTGTGGCATTCTTTTAAACTGTTGCTTATGGCGGTCTCTGTGAGCTTCTCAGTGACATTCAGCCATCCAGGTATCCCGCCTGCAGTAGACGGAATGTGGCAATGGAACGCTGGCTGCGCGTGTCATAATAGGCTCTGAGCCTTTATATACCTGCGCACAGCAGCAGCCACCTTCAGTCTGCTGCTGGACAGCCAGCAGCAGCAGCAGCAGGAGAGGTAATTAATCAGCAACCCTCCTGCTAAGGGTAGACAGCTGCTCGTTCCACCCCCCCCCCCCCGCCTTAATTGGTTCTCCTCCCTTCCAACGGTGTTGAGGCGGGTGGGAACAGCCGGGGGTTGAGGGTACTGTGCTAAAAGAGGTGGAGTTATGCAGATCTAAAACGCGTGGATTGCAGCAGCAGCAAGCCGAAAAGTGCAGGCATGTGAGGGATCTGAGGTTGACAGCATGTCTTCTTAACGGGAGTCCAGGTGGCCATCTCCACAAATGGACTTTTCAGAATCCTTGGGTGGCACCGTAGTCGGAAACCAATTCTGGTTATCGCTTCTCGGCCTTTTGGCTAAGATCAAGTGTAGTATCTGTTCTTATCAGTTTAATATCTGATACGTCCCCTATCTGGGGACCATATATTAAATGGATTTTTAGAACAGGGAGATGGAAAAAGAGCTTGCTCTGTCCACTCCACGCATTGACCTGGTATTGCAGTATCTCCAGGACCGGTGCACCCCTTCTTTAATGCAGTTTCTAATATCAGAAAGAATTGAATTCAATGCTTTTTGTTCATTTTGCTTGTTTGTCGGATTTTGGGATGGACTCTTTGGCTTTGCTTTTCTTCTCCTCATTGGATTTTTCATGTTAAAAGTTGCAGAAGCCAGATGACAAGCTCATTTTGGTTCAACTTCAGCAACTGTGCATTGCATTGCCATGTAATGTAATGTAATGCAATGCTATCTATCTAGCTCTCCCTCTATACTTCCTTTTGGATAAACAGACATATTAGGCAAGCATTTTGGAGCTTTCACCTAAATAACTACAGGTGGTGAGATAAGCTGCACAATATAATTGACCTTTCAGTATATTGTTGCACACACACCATCTATTTAGCAAATGCCCTTGTTATCAACAGCAGCCTTTTAAACTCACCTGAGCTAACAGGTATGTAAGCTGGTTACTCTGCTGCGCTTAAAATTTCTTTTTTGGTTTGCTACAATGCCTTTTCTGAAACGTTGTCTCCCTCTGCTGGAACACTGACTTCTTTCATTTAATGCCTGCAGACTATAAAAGAGAAACCAACCCAAAAAGTTTGGTTGATTAGTCTGTGGCATTCTTTTAAACTGTTGCTTATGGCGGTCTCTGTGAGCTTCTCAGTGACATTCAGCCATCCAGGTATCCCGCCTGCAGTAGACGGAATGTGGCAATGGAACGCTGGCTGCGCGTGTCATAATAGGCTCTGAGCCTTTATATACCTGCGCACAGCAGCAGCCACCTTCAGTCTGCTGCTGGACAGCCAGCAGCAGCAGCAGCAGGAGAGGTAATTAATCAGCAACCCTCCTGCTAAGGGTAGACAGCTGCTCGTTCCACCCCCCCCCCCCCCGCCTTAATTGGTTCTCCTCCCTTCCAACGGTGTTGAGGCGGGTGGGAACAGCCGGGGGTTGAGGGTACTGTGCTAAAAGAGGTGGAGTTATGCAGATCTAAAACGCGTGGATTGCAGCAGCAGCAAGCCGAAAAGTGCAGGCATGTGAGGGATCTAGAGGTTGACAGCATGTCTTCTTAACGGGAGTCCAGGTGGCCATCTCCACAAATGGACTTTTCAGAATCCTTGGGTGGCACCGTAGTCGGAAACCAATTCTGATTATCGCTTCTCGGCCTTTTGGCTAAGATTAAGTGTAGTATCTGTTCTTATCAGTTTAATATCTGATACGTCCCCTATCTGGGGACCATATATTAAATGGATTTTTAGAACAGGGAGATGGAAAAAGAGCTTGCTCTGTCCACTCCACGCATTGACCTGGTATTGCAGTATCTCCAGGACCGGTGCACCCCTTCTTTAATGCAGTTTCTAAAATCAGAAAGAATTGAATTCAATGCTTTTTGTTCATTTTGCTTGTTTGTCGGATTTTGGGATGGACTCTTTGGCTTTGCTTTTCTTCTCCTCATTGGATTTTTCATGTTAAAAGTTGCAGAAGCCAGATGACAAGCTCATTTTGGTTCAACTTCAGCAACTGTGCATTGCATTGCCATGTAATGTAATGTAATGCAATGCTATCTATCTAGCTCTCCCTCTATACTTCCTTTTGGATAAACAGACATATTAGGCAAGCATTTTGGAGCTTTCACCTAAATAACTACAGGTGGTGAGATAAGCTGCACAATATAATTGACCTTTCAGTATATTGTTGCACACACACCATCTATTTAGCAAATGCCCTTGTTATCAACAGCAGCCTTTTAAACTCACCTGAGCTAACAGGTATGTGAGCTGGTTACTCTGCTGCGCTTAAAATTTCTTTTTTGGTTTGCTACAATGCCTTTTCTGAAACGTTGTCTCCCTCTGCTGGAACACTGACTTCTTTCATTTAATGCCTGCAGACTATAAAAGAGAAACCAACCCAAAAAGTTTGGTTGATTAGTCTGTGGCATTATTTTAAACTGTTGCTTATGGCGGTCTCTGTGAGCTTCTCAGTGACATTCAGCCATCCAGGTATCCCGCCTGCAGTAGACGGAATGTGGCAATGGAACGCTGGCTGCGCGTGTCATAATAGGCTCTGAGCCTTTATATACCTGCGCACAGCAGCAGCCACCTTCAGTCTGCTGCTGGACAGCCAGCAGCAGCAGCAGCAGGAGAGGTAATTAATCAGCAACCCTCCTGCTAAGGGTAGACAGCTGCTCGTTCCACCCCCCCCCCCCCCCCGCCTTAATTGGTTCTCCTCCCTTCCAACGGTGTTGAGGCGGGTGGGAACAGCCGGGGGTTGAGGGTACTGTGCTAAAAGAGGTGGAGTTATGCAGATCTAAAACGCGTGGATTGCAGCAGCAGCAAGCCGAAAAGTGCAGGCATGTGAGGGATCTAGAGGTTGACAGCATGTCTTCTTAACGGGAGTCCAGGTGGCCATCTCCACAAATGGACTTTTCAGAATCCTTGGGTGGCACCGTAGTCGGAAACCAATTCTGGTTATCGCTTCTCGGCCTTTTGGCTAAGATCAAGCGTAGTATCTGTTCTTATCAGTTTAATATCTGATACGTCCCCTATCTGGGGACCATATATTAAATGGATTTTTAGAACAGGGAGATGGAAAAAGAGCTTGCTCTGTCCACTCCACGCATTGACCTGGTATTGCAGTATCTCCAGGACCGGTGCACCCCTTCTTTAATGCAGTTTCTAAAATCAGAAAGAATTGAATTCAATGCTTTTTGTTCATTTTGCTTGTTTGTCGGATTTTGGGATGGACTCTTTGGCTTTGCTTTTCTTCTCCTCATTGGATTTTTCATGTTAAAAGTTGCAGAAGCCAGATGACAAGCTCATTTTGGTTCAACTTCAGCAACTGTGCATTGCATTGCCATGTAATGTAATGTAATGCAATGCTATCTATCTAGCTCTCCCTCTATACTTCCTTTTGGATAAACAGACATATTAGGCAAGCATTTTGGAGCTTTCACCTAAATAACTACAGGTGGTGAGATAAGCTGCACAATATAATTGACCTTTCAGTATATTGTTGCACACACACCATCTATTTAGCAAATGCCCTTGTTATCAACAGCAGCCTTTTAAACTCACCTGAGCTAACAGGTATGTGAGCTGGTTACTCTGCTGCGCTTAAAATTTCTTTTTTGGTTTGCTACAATGCCTTTTCTGAAACGTTGTCTCCCTCTGCTGGAACACTGACTTCTTTCATTTAATGCCTGCAGTCTATAAAAGAGAAACCAACCCAAAAAGTTTGGTTGATTAGTCTGTGGCATTCTTTTAAACTGTTGCTTATGGCGGTCTCTGTGAGCTTCTCAGTGACATTCAGCCATCCAGGTATCCCGCCTGCAGTAGACGGAATGTGGCAATGGAACGCTGGCTGCGCGTGTCATAATAGGCTCTGAGCCTTTATATACCTGCGCACAGCAGCAGCCACCTTCAGTCTGCTGCTGGACAGCCAGCAGCAGCAGCAGCAGGAGAGGTAATTAATCAGCAACCCTCCTGCTAAGGGTAGACAGCTGCTCGTTCCACCCCCCCCCCCCGCCTTAATTGGTTCTCCTCCCTTCCAACGGTGTTGAGGCGGGTGGGAACAGCCGGGGGTTGAGGGTACTGTGCTAAAAGAGGTGGAGTTATGCAGATCTAAAACGCGTGGATTGCAGCAGCAGCAAGCCGAAAAGTGCAGGCATGTGAGGGATCTAGAGGTTGACAGCATGTCTTCTTAACGGGAGTCCAGGTGGCCATCTCCACAAATGGACTTTTCAGAATCCTTGGGTGGCACCGTAGTCGGAAACCAATTCTGGTTATCGCTTCTCGGCCTTTTGGCTAAGATCAAGTGTAGTATCTGTTCTTATCAGTTTAATATCTGATACGTCCCCTATCTGGGGACCATATATTAAATGGATTTTTAGAACAGGGAGATGGAAAAAGAGCTTGCTCTGTCCACTCCACGCATTGACCTGGTATTGCAGTATCTCCAGGACCGGTGCACCCCTTCTTTAATGCAGTTTCTAAAATCAGAAAGAATTGAATTCAATGCTTTTTGTTCATTTTGCTTGTTTGTCGGATTTTGGGATGGACTCTTTGGCTTTGCTTTTCTTCTCCTCATTGGATTTTTCATGTTAAAAGTTGCAGAAGCCAGATGACAAGCTCATTTTGGTTCAACTTCAGCAACTGTGCATTGCATTGCCATGTAATGTAATGTAATGCAATGCTATCTATCTAGCTCTCCCTCTATACTTCCTTTTGGATAAACAGACATATTAGGCAAGCATTTTGGAGCTTTCACCTAAATAACTACAGGTGGTGAGATAAGCTGCACAATATAATTGACCTTTCAGTATATTGTTGCACACACACCATCTATTTAGCAAATGCCCTTGTTATCAACAGCAGCCTTTTAAACTCACCTGAGCTAACAGGTATGTGAGCTGGTTACTCTGCTGCGCTTAAAATTTCTTTTTTGGTTTGCTACAATGCCTTTTCTGAAACGTTGTCTCCCTCTGCTGGAACACTGACTTCTTTCATTTAATGCCTGCAGACTATAAAAGAGAAACCAACCCAAAAAGTTTGGTTGATTAGTCTGTGGCATTCTTTTAAACTGTTGCTTATGGCGGTCTCTGTGAGCTTCTCAGTGACATTCAGCCATCCAGGTATCCCGCCTGCAGTAGACGGAATGTGGCAATGGAACGCTGGCTGCACGTGTCATAATAGGCTCTGAGCCTTTATATACCTGCGCACAGCAGCAGCCACCTTCAGTCTGCTGCTGGACAGCCAGCAGCAGCAGCAGCAGGAGAGGTAATTAATCAGCAACCCTCCAGCTAAGGGTAGACAGCTGCTCGTTCCACCCCCCCCCCCGCCTTAATTGGTTCTCCTCCCTTCCAACGGTGTTGAGGCGGGTGGGAACAGCCGGGGGTTGAGGGTACTGTGCTAAAAGAGGTGGAGTTATGCAGATCTAAAACGCGTGGATTGCAGCAGCAGCAAGCCGAAAAGTGCAGGCATGTGAGGGATCTAGAGGTTGACAGCATGTCTTCTTAACGGGAGTCCAGGTGGCCATCTCCACAAATGGACTTTTCAGAATCCTTGGGTGGCACCGTAGTCGGAAACCAATTCTGGTTATCGCTTCTCGGCCTTTTGGCTAAGATCAAGTGTAGTATCTGTTCTTATCAGTTTAATATCTGATACGTCCCCTATCTGGGGACCATATATTAAATGGATTTTTAGAACAGGGAGATGGAAAAAGAGCTTGCTCTGTCCACTCCACGCATTGACCTGGTATTGCAGTATCTCCAGGACCGGTGCACCCCTTCTTTAATGCAGTTTCTAAAATCAGAAAGAATTGAATTCAATGCTTTTTGTTCATTTTGCTTGTTTGTCGGATTTTGAGATGGACTCTTTGGCTTTGCTTTTCTTCTCCTCATTGGATTTTTCATGTTAAAAGTAGCAGAAGCCAGATGACAAGCTCATTTTGGTTCAACTTCAGCAACTGTGCATTGCATTGCCATGTAATGTAATGTAATGCAATGCTATCTATCTAGCTCTCCCTCTATACTTCCTTTTGGATAAACAGACATATTAGGCAAGCATTTTGGAGCTTTCACCTAAATAACTACAGGTGGTGAGATAAACTGCACAATATAATTGACCTTTCAGTATATTGTTGCACACACACCATCTATTTAGCAAATGCCCTTGTTATCAACAGCAGCCTTTTAAACTCACCTGAGCTAACAGGTATGTGAGCTGGTTACTCTGCTGCGCTTAAAATTTCTTTTTTGGTTTGCTACAATGCCTTTTCTGAAACGTTGTCTCCCTCTGCTGGAACACTGACTTCTTTCATTTAATGCCTGCAGACTATAAAAGAGAAACCAACCCAAAAAGTTTGGTTGATTAGTCTGTGGCATTCTTTTAAACTGTTGCTTATGGCGGTCTCTGTGAGCTTCTCAGTGACATTCAGCCATCCAGGTATCCCGCCTGCAGTAGACGGAATGTGGCAATGGAACGCTGGCTGCGCGTGTCATAATAGGCTCTGAGCCTTTATATACCTGCGCACAGCAGCAGCCACCTTCAGTCTGCTGCTGGACAGCCAGCAGCAGCAGGAGAGGTAATTAATCAGCAACCCTCCTGCTAAGGGTAGACAGCTGCTCGTTCCACCCCCACCCCCGCCTTAATTGGTTCTCCTCCCTTCCAACGGTGTTGAGGCGGGTGGGAACAGCCGGGGGTTGAGGGTACTGTGCTAAAAGAGGTGGAGTTATGCAGATCTAAAACGCGTGGATTGCAGCAGCAGCAAGCCGAAAAGTGCAGGCATGTGAGGGATCTAGAGGTTGACAGCATGTCTTCTTAACGGGAGTCCAGGTGGCCATCTCCACAAATGGACTTTTCAGAATCCTTGGGTGGCACCGTAGTCGGAAACCAATTCTGGTTATCGCTTCTCGGCCTTTTGGCTAAGATCAAGTGTAGTATCTGTTCTTATCAGTTTAATATCTGATACGTCCCCTATCTGGGGACCATATATTAAATGGATTTTTAGAACAGGGAGATGGAAAAAGAGCTTGCTCTGTCCACTCCACGCATTGACCTGGTATTGCAGTATCTCCAGGACCGGTGCACCCCTTCTTTAATGCAGTTTCTAAAATCAGAAAGAATTGAATTCAATGCTTTTTGTTCATTTTGCTTGTTTGTCGGATTTTGGGATGGACTCTTTGACTTTGCTTTTCTTCTCCTCATTGGATTTTTCATGTTAAAAGTTGCAGAAGCCAGATGACAAGCTCATTTTGGTTCAACTTCAGCAACTGTGCATTGCATTGCCATGTAATGTAATGTAATGCAATGCTATCTATCTAGCTCTCCCTCTATACTTCCTTTTGGATAAACAGACATATTAGGCAAGCATTTTGGAGCTTTCACCTAAATAACTACAGGTGGTGAGATAAGCTGCACAATATAATTGACCTTTCAGTATATTGTTGCACACACACCATCTATTTAGCAAATGCCCTTGTTATCAACAGCAGCCTTTTAAACTCACCTGAGCTAACAGGTATGTGAGCTGGTTACTCTGCTGCGCTTAAAATTTCTTTTTTGGTTTGCTACAATGCCTTTTCTGAAACGTTGTCTCCCTCTGCTGGAACACTGACTTCTTTCATTTAATGCCTGCAGACTATAAAAGAGAAACCAACCCAAAAAGTTTGGTTGATTAGTCTGTGGCATTCTTTTAAACTGTTGCTTATGGCGGTCTCTGTGAGCTTCTCAGTGACATTCAGCCATCCAGGTATCCCGCCTGCAGTAGACGGAATGTGGCAATGGAACGCTGGCTGCGCGTGTCATAATAGGCTCTGAGCCTTTATATACCTGCGCACAGCAGCAGCCACCTTCAGTCTGCTGCTGGACAGCCAGCAGCAGCAGCAGCAGGAGAGGTAATTAATCAGCAACCCTCCTGCTAAGGGTAGACAGCTGCTCGTTCCACCCCCCCCCCCCGCCTTAATTGGTTCTCCTCCCTTCCAACGGTGTTGAGGCGGGTGGGAACAGCCGGGGGTTGAGGGTACTGTGCTAAAAGAGGTGGAGTTATGCAGATCTAAAACGCGTGGATTGCAGCAGCAGCAAGCCGAAAAGTGCAGGCATGTGAGGGATCTAGAGGTTGACAGCATGTCTTCTTAACGGGAGTCCAGGTGGCCATCTCCACAAATGGACTTTTCAGAATCCTTGGGTGGCACCGTAGTCGGAAACCAATTCTGGTTATCGCTTCTCGGCCTTTTGGCTAAGATCAAGTGTAGTATCTGTTCTTATCAGTTTAATATCTGATACGTCCCCTATCTGGGGACCATATATTAAATGGATTTTTAGAACAGGGAGATGGAAAAAGAGCTTGCTCTGTCCACTCCACGCATTGACCTGGTATTGCAGTATCTCCAGGACCGGTGCACCCCTTGTTTAATGCAGTTTCTAAAATCAGAAAGAATTGAATTCAATGCTTTTTGTTCATTTTGCTTGTTTGTCGGATTTTGGGATGGACTCTTTGGCTTTGCTTTTCTTCTCCTCATTGGATTTTTCATGTTAAAAGTTGCAGAAGCCAGATGACAAGCTCATTTTGGTTCAACTTCAGCAACTGTGCATTGCATTGCCATGTAATGTAATGTAATGCAATGCTATCTATCTAGCTCTCCCTCTATACTTCCTTTTGGATAAACAGACATATTAGGCAAGCATTTTGGAGCTTTCACCTAAATAACTACAGGTGGTGAGATAAGCTGCACAATATAATTGACCTTTCAGTATATTGTTGCACACACACCATCTATTTAGCAAATGCCCTTGTTATCAACAGCAGCCTTTTAAACTCACCTGAGCTAACAGGTATGTGAGCTGGTTACTCTGCTGCGCTTAAAATTTCTTTTTTGGTTTGCTACAATGCCTTTTCTGAAACGTTGTCTCCCTCTGCTGGAACACTGACTTCTTTCATTTAATGCCTGCAGACTATAAAAGAGAAACCAACCCAAAAAGTTTGGTTGATTAGTCTGTGGCATTCTTTTAAACTGTTGCTTATGGCGGTCTCTGTGAGCTTCTCAGTGACATTCAGCCATCCAGGTATCCCGCCTGCAGTAGACGGAATGTGGCAATGGAACGCTGGCTGCGCGTGTCATAATAGGCTCTGAGCCTTTATATACCTGCGCACAGCAGCAGCCACCTTCAGTCTGCTGCTGGACAGCCAGCAGCAGCAGCAGCAGGAGAGGTAATTAATCAGCAACCCTCCTGCTAAGGGTAGACAGCTGCTCGTTCCACCCCCCCCCCGCCTTAATTGGTTCTCCTCCCTTCCAACGGTGTTGAGGCGGGTGGGAACAGCCGGGGGTTGAGGGTACTGTGCTAAAAGAGGTGGAGTTATGCAGATCTAAAACGCGTGGATTGCAGCAGCAGCAAGCCGAAAAGTGCAGGCATGTGAGGGATCTAGAGGTTGACAGCATGTCTTCTTAACGGGAGTCCAGGTGGCCATCTCCACAAATGGACTTTTCAGAATCCTTGGGTGGCACCGTAGTCGGAAACTAATTCTGGTTATCGCTTCTCGGCCTTTTGGCTAAGATCAAGTGTAGTATCTGTTCTTATCAGTTTAATATCTGATACGTCCCCTATCTGGGGACCATATATTAAATGGATTTTTAGAACAGGGAGATGGAAAAAGAGCTTGCTCTGTCCACTCCACGCATTGACCTGGTATTGCAGTATCTCCAGGACCGGTGCACCCCTTCTTTAATGCAGTTTCTAAAATCAGAAAGAATTGAATTCAATGCTTTTTGTTCATTTTGCTTGTTTGTCGGATTTTGGGATGGACTCTTTGGCTTTGCTTTTCTTCTCCTCATTGGATTTTTCATGTTAAAAGTTGCAGAAGCCGGATGACAAGCTCATTTTGGTTCAACTTCAGCAACTGTGCATTGCATTGCCATGTAATGTAATGTAATGCAATGCTATCTATCTAGCTCTCCCTCTATACTTCCTTTTGGATAAACAGACATATTAGGCAAGCATTTTGGAGCTTTCACCTAAATAACTACAGGTGGTGAGATAAGCTGCACAATATAATTGACCTTTCAGTATATTGTTGCACACACACCATCTATTTAGCAAATGCCCTTGTTATCAACAGCAGCCTTTTAAACTCACCTGAGCTAACAGGTATGTGAGCTGGTTACTCTGCTGCGCTTAAAATTTCTTTTTTGGTTTGCTACAATGCCTTTTCTGAAACGTTGTCTCCCTCTGCTGGAACACTGACTTCTTTCATTTAATGCCTGCAGACTATAAAAGAGAAACCAACCCAAAAAGTTTGGTTGATTAGTCTGTGGCATTCTTTTAAACTGTTGCTTATGGCGGTCTCTGTGAGCTTCTCAGTGACATTCAGCCATCCAGGTATCCCGCCTGCAGTAGACGGAATGTGGCAATGGAACGCTGGCTGCGCGTGTCATAATAGGCTCTGAGCCTTTATATACCTGCGCACAGCAGCAGCCACCTTCAGTCTGCTGCTGGACAGCCAGCAGCAGCAGCAGCAGGAGAGGTAATTAATCAGCAACCCTCCTGCTAAGGGTAGACAGCTGCTCGTTCCACCCCCCCCCCCGCCTTAATTGGTTCTCCTCCCTTCCAACGGTGTTGAGGCGGGTGGGAACAGCCGGGGGTTGAGGGTACTGTGCTAAAAGAGGTGGAGTTATGCAGATCTAAAACGCGTGGATTGCAGCAGCAGCAAGCCGAAAAGTGCAGGCATGTGAGGGATCTAGAGGTTGACAGCATGTCTTCTTAACGGGAGTCCAGGTGGCCATCTCCACAAATGGACTTTTCAGAATCCTTGGGTGGCACCGTAGTCGGAAACCAATTCTGGTTATCGCTTCTCGGCCTTTTGGCTAAGATCAAGTGTAGTATCTGTTCTTATCAGTTTAATATCTGATACGTCCCCTATCTGGGGACCATATATTAAATGGATTTTTAGAACAGGGAGATGGAAAAAGAGCTTGCTCTGTCCACTCCACGCATTGACCTGGTATTGCAGTATCTCCAGGACCGGTGCACCCCTTCTTTAATGCAGTTTCTAAAATCAGAAAGAATTGAATTCAATGCTTTTTGTTCATTTTGCTTGTTTGTCGGATTTTGGGATGGACTCTTTGGCTTTGCTTTTCTTCTCCTCATTGGATTTTTCATGTTAAAAGTTGCAGAAGCCAGATGACAAGCTCATTTTGGTTCAACTTCAGCAACTGTGCATTGCATTGCCATGTAATGTAATGTAATGCAATGCTATCTATCTAGCTCTCCCTCTATACTTCCTTTTGGATAAACAGACATATTAGGCAAGCATTTTGGAGCTTTCACCTAAATAACTACAGGTGGTGAGATAAGCTGCACAATATAATTGACCTTTCAGTATATTGTTGCACACACACCATCTATTTAGCAAATGCCCTTGTTATCAACAGCAGCCTTTTAAACTCACCTGAGCTAACAGGTATGTGAGCTGGTTACTCTGCTGCGCTTAAAATTTCTTTTTTGGTTTGCTACAATGCCTTTTCTGAAACGTTGTCTCCCTCTGCTGGAACACTGACTTCTTTCATTTAATGCCTGCAGACTATAAAAGAGAAACCAACCCAAAAAGTTTGGTTGATTAGTCTGTGGCATTCTTTTAAACTGTTGCTTATGGCGGTCTCTGTGAGCTTCTCAGTGACATTCAGCCATCCAGGTATCCCGCCTGCAGTAGACGGAATGTGGCAATGGAACGCTGGCTGCGCGTGTCATAATAGGCTCTGAGCCTTTATATACCTGCGCACAGCAGCAGCCACCTTCAGTCTGCTGCTGGACAGCCAGCAGCAGCAGCAGCAGGAGAGGTAATTAATCAGCAACCCTCCTGCTAAGGGTAGACAGCTGCTCGTTCCACCCCCCCCCCGCCTTAATTGGTTCTCCTCCCTTCCAACGGTGTTGAGGCGGGTGGGAACAGCCGGGGGTTGAGGGTACTGTGCTAAAAGAGGTGGAGTTATGCAGATCTAAAACGCGTGGATTGCAGCAGCAGCAAGCCGAAAAGTGCAGGCATGTGAGGGATCTAGAGGTTGACAGCATGTCTTCTTAACGGGAGTCCAGGTGGCCATCTCCACAAATGGACTTTTCAGAATCCTTGGGTGGCACCGTAGTCGGAAACTAATTCTGGTTATCGCTTCTCGGCCTTTTGGCTAAGATCAAGTGTAGTATCTGTTCTTATCAGTTTAATATCTGATACGTCCCCTATCTGGGGACCATATATTAAATGGATTTTTAGAACAGGGAGATGGAAAAAGAGCTTGCTCTGTCCACTCCACGCATTGACCTGGTATTGCAGTATCTCCAGGACCGGTGCACCCCTTCTTTAATGCAGTTTCTAAAATCAGAAAGAATTGAATTCAATGCTTTTTGTTCATTTTGCTTGTTTGTCGGATTTTGGGATGGACTCTTTGGCTTTGCTTTTCTTCTCCTCATTGGATTTTTCATGTTAAAAGTTGCAGAAGCCGGATGACAAGCTCATTTTGGTTCAACTTCAGCAACTGTGCATTGCATTGCCATGTAATGTAATGTAATGCAATGCTATCTATCTAGCTCTCCCTCTATACTTCCTTTTGGATAAACAGACATATTAGGCAAGCATTTTGGAGCTTTCACCTAAATAACTACAGGTGGTGAGATAAGCTGCACAATATAATTGACCTTTCAGTATATTGTTGCACACACACCATCTATTTAGCAAATGCCCTTGTTATCAACAGCAGCCTTTTAAACTCACCTGAGCTAACAGGTATGTGAGCTGGTTACTCTGCTGCGCTTAAAATTTCTTTTTTGGTTTGCTACAATGCCTTTTCTGAAACGTTGTCTCCCTCTGCTGGAACACTGACTTCTTTCATTTAATGCCTGCAGACTATAAAAGAGAAACCAACCCAAAAAGTTTGGTTGATTAGTCTGTGGCATTCTTTTAAACGGTTGCTTATGGTGGTCTCTGTGAGCTTCTCAGTGACATTCAGCCATCCAGGTATCCCGCCTGCAGTAGACGGAATGTGGCAATGGAACGCTGGCTGCGCGTGTCATAATAGGCTCTGAGCCTTTATATACCTGCGCACAGCAGCAGCCACCTTCAGTCTGCTGCTGGACAGCCAGCAGCAGCAGCAGCAGGAGAGGTAATCAGCAACCCTCCTGCTAAGGGTAGACAGCTGCTCGTTCCACCCCCCCCCCCCCGCCTTAATTGGTTCTCCTCCCTTCCAACGGTGTTGAGGCGGGTGGGAACAGCCGGGGGTTGAGGGTACTGTGCTAAAAGAGGTGGAGTTATGCAGATCTAAAACGCGTGGATTGCAGCAGCAGCAAGCCGAAAAGTGCAGGCATGTGAGGGATCTAGAGGTTGACAGCATGTCTTCTTAACGGGAGTCCAGGTGGCCATCTCCACAAATGGACTTTTCAGAATCCTTGGGTGGCACCGTAGTCGGAAACCAATTCTGGTTATCGCTTCTCGGCCTTTTGGCTAAGATCAAGTGTAGTATCTGTTCTTATCAGTTTAATATCTGATACGTCCCCTATCTGGGGACCATATATTAAATGGATTTTTAGAACAGGGAGATGGAAAAAGAGCTTGCTCTGTCCACTCCACGCATTGACCTGGTATTGCAGTATCTCCAGGACCGGTGCACCCCTTCTTTAATGCAGTTTCTAAAATCAGAAAGAATTGAATTCAATGCTTTTTGTTCATTTTGCTTGTTTGTCGGATTTTGGGATGGACTCTTTGGCTTTGCTTTTCTTCTCCTCATTGGATTTTTCATGTTAAAAGTTGCAGAAGCCAGATGACAAGCTCATTTTGGTTCAACTTCAGCAACTGTGCATTGCATTGCCATGTAATGTAATGTAATGCAATGCTATCTATCTAGCTCTCCCTCTATACTTCCTTTTGGATAAACAGACATATTAGGCAAGCATTTTGGAGCTTTCACCTAAATAACTACAGGTGGTGAGATAAGCTGCACAATATAATTGACCTTTCAGTATATTGTTGCACACACACCATCTATTTAGCAAATGCCCTTGTTATCAACAGCAGCCTTTTAAACTCACCTGAGCTAACAGGTATGTGAGCTGGTTACTCTGCTGCGCTTAAAATTTCTTTTTTGGTTTGCTACAATGCCTTTTCTGAAACGTTGTCTCCCTCTGCTGGAACACTGACTTCTTTCATTTAATGCCTGCAGACTATAAAAGAGAAACCAACCCAAAAAGTTTGGTTGATTAGTCTGTGGCATTCTTTTAAACTGTTGCTTATGGCGGTCTCTGTGAGCTTCTCAGTGACATTCAGCCATCCAGGTATCCCGCCTGCAGTAGACGGAATGTGGCAATGGAACGCTGGCTGCGCGTGTCATAATAGGCTCTGAGCCTTTATATACCTGCACACAGCAGCAGCCACCTTCAGTCTGCTGCTGGACAGCCAGCAGCAGCAGCAGCAGGAGAGGTAATTAATCAGCAACCCTCCTGCTAAGGGTAGACAGCTGCTCGTTCCACCCCCCCCCCCCCCGCCTTAATTGGTTCTCCTCCCTTCCAACGGTGTTGAGGCGGGTGGGAACAGCCGGGGGTTGAGGGTACTGTGCTAAAAGAGGTGGAGTTATGCAGATCTAAAACGCGTGGATTGCAGCAGCAGCAAGCCGAAAAGTGCAGGCATGTGAGGGATCTAGAGGTTGACAGCATGTCTTCTTAACGGGAGTCCAGGTGGCCATCTCCACAAATGGACTTTTCAGAATCCTTGGGTGGCACCGTAGTCGGAAACCAATTCTGGTTATCGCTTCTCGGCCTTTTGGCTAAGATCAAGTGTAGTATCTGTTCTTATCAGTTTAATATCTGATACGTCCCCTATCTGGGGACCATATATTAAATGGATTTTTAGAACAGGGAGATGGAAAAAGAGCTTGCTCTGTCCACTCCACGCATTGACCTGGTATTGCAGTATCTCCAGGACCGGTGCACCCCTTCTTTAATGCAGTTTCTAAAATCAGAAAGAATTGAATTCAATGCCTTTTGTTCATTTTGCTTGTTTGTCGGATTTTGGGATGGACTCTTTGGCTTTGCTTTTCTTCTCCTCATTGGATTTTTCATGTTAAAAGTTGCAGAAGCCAGATGACAAGCTCATTTTGGTTCAACTTCAGAAACTGTGCATTGCATTGCCATGTAATGTAATGTAATGCAATGCTATCTATCTAGCTCTCCCTCTATACTTCCTTTTGGATAAACAGACATATTAGGCAAGCATTTTGGAGCTTTCACCTAAATAACTACAGGTGGTGAGATAAGCTGCACAATATAATTGACCTTTCAGTATATTGTTGCACACACACCATCTATTTAGCAAATGCCCTTGTTATCAACAGCAGCCTTTTAAACTCACCTGAGCTAACAGGTATGTGAGCTGGTTACTCTGCTGCGCTTAAAATTTCTTTTTTGGTTTGCTACAATGCCTTTTCTGTAACGTTGTCTCCCTCTGCTGGAACACTGACTTCTTTCATTTAATGCCTGCAGACTATAAAAGAGAAACCAACCCAAAAAGTTTGGTTGATTAGTCTGTGGCATTCTTTTAAACTGTTGCTTATGGCGGTCTCTGTGAGCTTCTCAGTGACATTCAGCCATCCAGGTATCCCGCCTGCAGTAGACGGAATGTGGCAATGGAACGCTGGCTGCGCGTGTCATAATAGGCTCTGAGCCTTTATATACCTGCGCACAGCAGCAGCCACCTTCAGTCTGCTGCTGGACAGCCAGCAGCAGCAGCAGCAGGAGAGGTAATTAATCAGCAACCCTCCTGCTAAGGGTAGACAGCTGCTCGTTCCACCCCCCCCCGCCTTAATTGGTTCTCCTCCCTTCCAACGGTGTTGAGGCGGGTGGGAACAGCCGGGGGTTGAGGGTACTGTGCTAAAAGAGGTGGAGTTATGCAGATCTAAAACGCGTGGATTGCAGCAGCAGCAAGCCGAAAAGTGCAGACATGTGAGGGATCTAGAGGTTGACAGCATGTCTTCTTAACGGGAGTCCAGGTGGCCATCTCCACAAATGGACTTTTCAGAATCCTTGGGTGGCACCGTAGTCGGAAACCAATTCTGGTTATCGCTTCTCGGCCTTTTGGCTAAGATCAAGTGTAGTATCTGTTCTTATCAGTTTAATATCTGATACGTCCCCTATCTGGGGACCATATATTAAATGGATTTTTAGAA
Source organism: Phyllobates terribilis (assembly GCF_046119375.1). Lineage (NCBI taxonomy): Eukaryota > Metazoa > Chordata > Amphibia > Anura > Dendrobatidae > Phyllobates > Phyllobates terribilis. The sequence goes on along the minus strand of NW_027362800.1, from coordinate 5,619,398 downwards.
CAGGGAGATGGAAAAAGAGCTTGCTCTGTCCACTCCACGCATTGACCTGGTATTGCAGTATCTCCAGGACCGGTGCACCCCTTCTTTAATGCAGTTTCTAAAATCAGAAAGAATTGAATTCAATGCTTTTTGTTCATTTTGCTTGTTTGTCGGATTTTGGGATGGACTCTTTGGCTTTGCTTTTCTTCTCCTCATTGGATTTTTCATGTTAAAAGTTGCAGAAGCCAGATGACAAGCTCATTTTGGTTCAACTTCAGCAACTGTGCATTGCATTGCCATGTAATGTAATGTAATGCAATGCTATCTATCTAGCTCTCCCTCTATACTTCCTTTTGGATAAACAGACATATTAGGCAAGCATTTTGGAGCTTTCACCTAAATAACTACAGGTGGTGAGATAAGCTGCACAATATAATTGACCTTTCAGTATATTGTTGCACACACACCATCTATTTAGCAAATGCCCTTGTTATCAACAGCAGCCTTTTAAACTCACCTGAGCTAACAGGTATGTGAGCTGGTTACTCTGCTGCGCTTAAAATTTCTTTTTTGGTTTGCTACAATGCCTTTTCTGAAACGTTGTCTCCCTCTGCTGGAACACTGACTTCTTTCATTTAATGCCTGCAGTCTATAAAAGAGAAACCAACCCAAAAAGTTTGGTTGATTAGTCTGTGGCATTCTTTTAAACTGTTGCTTATGGCGGTCTCTGTGAGCTTCTCAGTGACATTCAGCCATCCAGGTATCCCGCCTGCAGTAGACGGAATGTGGCAATGGAACGCTGGCTGCGCGTGTCATAATAGGCTCTGAGCCTTTATATACCTGCGCACAGCAGCAGCCACCTTCAGTCTGCTGCTGGACAGCCAGCAGCAGCAGCAGCAGGAGAGGTAATTAATCAGCAACCCTCCTGCTAAGGGTAGACAGCTGCTCGTTCCACCCCCCCCCCCGCCTTAATTGGTTCTCCTCCCTTCCAACGGTGTTGAGGCGGGTGGGAACAGCCGGGGGTTGAGGGTACTGTGCTAAAAGAGGTGGAGTTATGCAGATCTAAAACGCGTGGATTGCAGCAGCAGCAAGCCGAAAAGTGCAGGCATGTGAGGGATCTAGAGGTTGACAGCATGTCTTCTTAACGGGAGTCCAGGTGGCCATCTCCACAAATGGACTTTTCAGAATCCTTGGGTGGCACCGTAGTCGGAAACCAATTCTGGTTATCGCTTCTCGGCCTTTTGGCTAAGATCAAGTGTAGTATCTGTTCTTATCAGTTTAATATCTGATACGTCCCCTATCTGGGGACCATATATTAAATGGATTTTTAGAACAGGGAGATGGAAAAAGAGCTTGCTCTGTCCACTCCACGCATTGACCTGGTATTGCAGTATCTCCAGGACCGGTGCACCCCTTCTTTAATGCAGTTTCTAAAATCAGAAAGAATTGAATTCAATGCTTTTTGTTCATTTTGCTTGTTTGTCGGATTTTGGGATGGACTCTTTGGCTTTGCTTTTCTTCTCCTCATTGGATTTTTCATGTTAAAAGTTGCAGAAGCCAGATGACAAGCTCATTTTGGTTCAACTTCAGCAACTGTGCATTGCATTGCCATGTAATGTAATGTAATGCAATGCTATCTATCTAGCTCTCCCTCTATACTTCCTTTTGGATAAACAGACATATTAGGCAAGCATTTTGGAGCTTTCACCTAAATAACTACAGGTGGTGAGATAAGCTGCACAATATAATTGACCTTTCAGTATATTGTTGCACACACACCATCTATTTAGCAAATGCCCTTGTTATCAACAGCAGCCTTTTAAACTCACCTGAGCTAACAGGTATGTGAGCTGGTTACTCTGCTGCGCTTAAAATTTCTTTTTTGGTTTGCTACAATGCCTTTTCTGAAACGTTGTCTCCCTCTGCTGGAACACTGACTTCTTTCATTTAATGCCTGCAGACTATAAAAGAGAAACCAACCCAAAAAGTTTGGTTGATTAGTCTGTGGCATTCTTTTAAACTGTTGCTTATGGCGGTCTCTGTGAGCTTCTCAGTGACATTCAGCCATCCAGGTATCCCGCCTGCAGTAGACGGAATGTGGCAATGGAACGCTGGCTGCGCGTGTCATAATAGGCTCTGAGCCTTTATATACCTGCGCACAGCAGCAGCCACCTTCAGTCTGCTGCTGGACAGCCAGCAGCAGCAGCAGCAGGAGAGGTAATTAATCAGCAACCCTCCTGCTAAGGGTAGACAGCTGCTCGTTCCACCCCCCCTCCCCGCCTTAATTGGTTCTCCTCCCTTCCAACGGTGTTGAGGCGGGTGGGAACAGCCGGGGGTTGAGGGTACTGTGCTAAAAGAGGTGGAGTTATGCAGATCTAAAACGCGTGGATTGCAGCAGCAGCAAGCCGAAAAGTGCAGGCATGTGAGGGATCTAGAGGTTGACAGCATGTCTTCTTAACGGGAGTCCAGGTGGCCATCTCCATAAATGGACTTTTCAGAATCCTTGGGTGGCACCGTAGTCGGAAACCAATTCTGTTTATCGCTTCTCGGCCTTTTGGCTAAGATCAAGTGTAGTATCTGTTCTTATCAGTTTAATATCTGATACGTCCCCTATCTGGGGACCATATATTAAATGGATTTTTAGAACAGGGAGATGGAAAAAGAGCTTGCTCTGTCCACTCCACGCATTGACCTGGTATTGCAGTATCTCCAGGACCGGTGCACCCCTTCTTTAATGCAGTTTCTAAAATCAGAAAGAATTGAATTCAATGCTTTTTGTTCATTTTGCTTGTTTGTCGGATTTTGGGATGGACTCTTTGGCTTTGCTTTTCTTCTCCTCATTGGATTTTTCATGTTAAAAGTTGCAGAAGCCAGATGACAAGCTCATTTTGGTTCAACTTCAGCAACTGTGCATTGCATTGCCATGTAATGTAATGTAATGCAATGCTATCTATCTAGCTCTCCCTCTATACTTCCTTTTGGATAAACAGACATATTAGGCAAGCATTTTGGAGCTTTCACCTAAATAACTACAGGTGGTGAGATAAGCTGCACAATATAATTGACCTTTCAGTATATTGTTGCACACACACCATCTATTTAGCAAATGCCCTTGTTATCAACAGCAGCCTTTTAAACTCACCTGAGCTAACAGGTATGTGAGCTGGTTACTCTGCTGCGCTTAAAATTTCTTTTTTGGTTTGCTACAATGCCTTTTCTGAAACGTTGTCTCCCTCTGCTGGAACACTGACTTCTTTCATTTAATGCCTGCAGACTATAAAAGAGAAACCAACCCAAAAAGTTTGGTTGATTAGTCTGTGGCATTCTTTTAAACTGTTGCTTATGGCGGTCTCTGTGAGCTTCTCAGTGACATTCAGCCATCCAGGTATCCCGCCTGCAGTAGACGGAATGTGGCAATGGAACGCTGGCTGCGCGTGTCATAATAGGCTCTGAGCCTTTATATACCTGCGCACAGCAGCAGCCACCTTCAGTCTGCTGCTGGACAGCCAGCAGCAGCAGCAGCAGGAGAGGTAATTAATCAGCAACCCTCCTGCTAAGGGTAGACAGCTGCTCGTTCCACCCCCCCCCCCGCCTTAATTGGTTCTCCTCCCTTCCAACGGTGTTGAGGCGGGTGGGAACAGCCGGGGGTTGAGGGTACTGTGCTAAAAGAGGTGGAGTTATGCAGATCTAAAACGCGTGGATTGCAGCAGCAGCAAGCCGAAAAGTGCAGGCATGTGAGGGATCTAGAGGTTGACAGCATGTCTTCTTAACGGGAGTCCAGGTGGCCATCTCCACAAATGGACTTTTCAGAATCCTTGGGTGGCACCGTAGTCGGAAACCAATTCTGGTTATCGCTTCTCGGCCTTTTGGCTAAGATCAAGTGTAGTATCTGTTCTTATCAGTTTAATATCTGATACGTCCCCTATCTGGGGACCATATATTAAATGGATTTTTAGAACAGGGAGATGGAAAAAGAGCTTGCTCTGTCCACTCCACGCATTGACCTGGTATTGCAGTATCTCCAGAACCGGTGCACCCCTTCTTTAATGCAGTTTCTAAAATCAGAAAGAATTGAATTCAATGCTTTTTGTTCATTTTGCTTGTTTGTCGGATTTTGGGATGGACTCTTTGGCTTTGCTTTTCTTCTCCTCATTGGATTTTTCATGTTAAAAGTTGCAGAAGCCAGATGACAAGCTCATTTTGGTTCAACTTCAGCAACTGTGCATTGCATTGCCATGTAATGTAATGTAATGCAATGCTATCTATCTAGCTCTCCCTCTATACTTCCTTTTGGATAAACAGACATATTAGGCAAGCATTTTGGAGCTTTCACCTAAATAACTACAGGTGGTGAGATAAGCTGCACAATATAATTGACCTTTCAGTATATTGTTGCACACACACCATCTATTTAGCAAATGCCCTTGTTATCAACAGCAGCCTTTTAAACTCACCTGAGCTAACAGGTATGTGAGCTGGTTACTCTGCTGCGCTTAAAATTTCTTTTTTGGTTTGCTACAATGCCTTTTCTGAAACGTTGTCTCCCTCTGCTGGAACACTGACTTCTTTCATTTAATGCCTGCAGACTATAAAAGAGAAACCAACTCAAAAAGTTTGGTTGATTAGTCTGTGGCATTCTTTTAAACTGTTGCTTATGGCGGTCTCTGTGAGCTTCTCAGTGACATTCAGCCATCCAGGTATCCCGCCTGCAGTAGACGGAATGTGGCAATGGAACGCTGGCTGCGCGTGTCATAATAGGCTCTGAGCCTTTATATACCTGCGCACAGCAGCAGCCACCTTCAGTCTGCTGCTGGACAGCCAGCAGCAGCAGCAGCAGGAGAGGTAATTAATCAGCAACCCTCCTGCTAAGGGTAGACAGCTGCTCGTTCCACCCCCCCCCCCGCCTTAATTGGTTCTCCTCCCTTCCAACGGTGTTGAGGCGGGTGGGAACAGCCGGGGGTTGAGGGTACTGTGCTAAAAGAGGTGGAGTTATGCAGATCTAAAACGCGTGGATTGCAGCAGCAGCAAGCCGAAAAGTGCAGGCATGTGAGGGATCTAGAGGTTGACAGCATGTCTTCTTAACGGGAGTCCAGGTGGCCATCTCCACAAATGGACTTTTCAGAATCCTTGGGTGGCACCGTAGTCGGAAACCAATTCTGGTTATCGCTTCTCGGCCTTTTGGCTAAGATCAAGTGTAGTATCTGTTCTTATCAGTTTAATATCTGATACGTCCCCTATCTGGGGACCATATATTAAATGGATTTTTAGAACAGGGAGATGGAAAAAGAGCTTGCTCTGTCCACTCCACGCATTGACCTGGTATTGCAGTATCTCCAGGACCGGTGCACCCCTTCTTTAATGCAGTTTCTAAAATCAGAAAGAATTGAATTCAATGCTTTTTGTTCATTTTGCTTGTTTGTCGGATTTTGGGATGGACTCTTTGGCTTTGCTTTTCTTCTCCTCATTGGATTTTTCATGTTAAAAGTTGCAGAAGCCAGATGACAAGCTCATTTTGGTTCAACTTCAGCAACTGTGCATTGCATTGCCATGTAATGTAATGTAATGCAATGCTATCTATCTAGCTCTCCCTCTATACTTCCTTTTGGATAAACAGACATATTAGGCAAGCATTTTGGAGCTTTCACCTAAATAACTACAGGTGGTGAGATAAGCTGCACAATATAATTGACCTTTCAGTATATTGTTGCACACACACCATCTATTTAGCAAATGCCCTTGTTATCAACAGCAGCCTTTTAAACTCACCTGAGCTAACAGGTATGTGAGCTGGTTACTCTGCTGCGCTTAAAATTTCTTTTTTGGTTTGCTACAATGCCTTTTCTGAAACGTTGTCTCCCTCTGCTGGAACACTGACTTCTTTCATTTAATGCCTGCAGACTATAAAAGAGAAACCAACCCAAAAAGTTTGGTTGATTAGTCTGTGGCATTCTTTTAAACTGTTGCTTATGGCGGTCTCTGTGAGCTTCTCAGTGACATTCAGCCATCCAGGTATCCCGCCTGCAGTAGACGGAATGTGGCAATGGAACGCTGGCTGCGCGTGTCATAATAGGCTCTGAGCCTTTATATACCTGCGCACAGCAGCAGCCACCTTCAGTCTGCTGCTGGACAGCCAGCAGCAGCAGCAGCAGGAGAGGTAATTAATCAGCAACCCTCCTGCTAAGGGTAGACAGCTGCTCGTTCCACCCCCCCCCCGCCTTAATTGGTTCTCCTCCCTTCCAACGGTGTTGAGGCGGGTGGGAACAGCCGGGGGTTGAGCGTACTGTGCTAAAAGAGGTGGAGTTATGCAGATCTAAAACGCGTGGATTGCAGCAGCAGCAAGCCGAAAAGTGCAGGCATGTGAGGGATCTAGAGGTTGACAGCATGTCTTCTTAACGGGAGTCCAGGTGGCCATCTCCACAAATGGACTTTTCAGAATCCTTGGGTGGCACCGTAGTCGGAAACCAATTCTGGTTATCGCTTCTCGGCCTTTTGGCTAAGATCAAGTGTAGTATCTGTTCTTATCAGTTTAATATCTGATACGTCCCCTATCTGGGGACCATATATTAAATGGATTTTTAGAACAGGGAGATGGAAAAAGAGCTTGCTCTGTCCACTCCACGCATTGACCTGGTACCTGGTATTGCAGTATCTCCAGGACCGGTGCACCCCTTCTTTAATGCAGTTTCTAAAATCAGAAAGAATTGAATTCAATGCTTTTTGTTCATTTTGCTTGTTTGTCGGATTTTGGGATGGACTCTTTGGCTTTGCTTTTCTTCTACTCATTGGATTTTTCATGTTAAAAGTTGCAGAAGCCAGATGACAAGCTCATTTTGGGTCAACTTCAGCAACTGTGCATTGCATTGCCATGTAATGTAATGTAATGCAATGCTATCTATCTAGCTCTCCCTCTATACTTCCTTTTGGATAAACAGACATATTAGGCAAGCATTTTGGAGCTTTCACCTAAATAACTACAGGTGGTGAGATAAGCTGCACAATATAATTGACCTTTCAGTATATTGTTGCACACACACCATCTATTTAGCAAATGCCCTTGTTATCAACAGCAGCCTTTTAAACTCACCTGAGCTAACAGGTATGTGAGCTGGTTACTCTGCTGCGCTTAAAATTTCTTTTTTGGTTTGCTACAATGCCTTTTCTGAAACGTTGTCTCCCTCTGCTGGAACACTGACTTCTTTCATTTAATGCCTGCAGACTATAAAAGAGAAACCAACCCAAAAAGTTTGGTTGATTAGTCTGTGGCATTCTTTTAAACTGTTGCTTATGGCGGTCTCTGTGAGCTTCTCAGTGACATTCAGCCATCCAGGTATCCCGCCTGCAGTAGACGGAATGTGGCAATGGAACGCTGGCTGCGCGTGTCATAATAGGCTCTGAGCCTTTATATACCTGCGCACAGCAGCAGCCACCTTCAGTCTGCTGCTGGACAGCCAGCAGCAGCAGCAGGAGAGGTAATTAATCAGCAACCCTCCTGCTAAGGGTAGACAGCTGCTCGTTCCACCCCCCCCCCGCCTTAATTGGTTCTCCTCCCTTCCAACGGTGTTGAGGCGGGTGGGAACAGCCGGGGGTTGAGGGTACTGTGCTAAAAGAGGTGGAGTTATGCAGATCTAAAACGCGTGGATTGCAGCAGCAGCAAGCCGAAAAGTGCAGGCATGTGAGGGATCTAGAGGTTGACAGCATGTCTTCTTAACGGGAGTCCAGGTGGCCATCTCCACAAATGGACTTTTCAGAATCCTTGGGTGGCACCGTAGTCGGAAACCAATTCTGGTTATCGCTTCTCGGCCTTTTGGCTAAGATCAAGTGTAGTATCTGTTCTTATCAGTTTAATATCTGATACGTCCCCTATCTGGGGACCATATATTAAATGGATTTTTAGAACAGGGAGATGGAAAAAGAGCTTGCTCTGTCCACTCCACGCATTGACCTGGTATTGCAGTATCTCCAGGACCGGTGCACCCCTTCTTTAATGCAGTTTCTAAAATCAGAAAGATTGAATTCAATGCTTTTTGTTCATTTTGCTTGTTTGTCGGATTTTGGGATGGACTCTTTGGCTTTGCTTTTCTTCTCCTCATTGGATTTTTCATGTTAAAAGTTGCAGAAGCCAGATGACAAGCTCATTTTGGTTCAACTTCAGCAACTGTGCATTGCATTGCCATGTAATGTAATGTAATGCAATGCTATCTATCTAGCTCTCCCTCTATACTTCCTTTTGGATAAACAGACATATTAGGCAAGCATTTTGGAGCTTTCACCTAAATAACTACAGGTGGTGAGATAAGCTGCACAATATAATTGACCTTTCAGTATATTGTTGCACACACACCATCTATTTAGCAAATGCCCTTGTTATCAACAGCAGCCTTTTAAACTCACCTGAGCTAACAGGTATGTGAGCTGGTTACTCTGCTGCGCTTAAAATTTCTTTTTTGGTTTGCTACAATGCCTTTTCTGAAACGTTGTCTCCCTCTGCTGGAACACTGACTTCTTTCATTTAATGCCTGCAGACTATAAAAGAGAAACCAACCCAAAAAGTTTGGTTGATTAGTCTGTGGCATTCTTTTAAACTGTTGCTTATGGCGGTCTCTGTGAGCTTCTCAGTGACATTCAGCCATCCAGGTATCCCGCCTGCAGTAGACGGAATGTGGCAATGGAACGCTGGCTGCGCGTGTCATAATAGGCTCTGAGCCTTTATATACCTGCGCACAGCAGCAGCCACCTTCAGTCTGCTGCTGGACAGCCAGCAGCAGCAGCAGCAGGAGAGGTAATTAATCAGCAACCCTCCTGCTAAGGGTAGACAGCTGCTCGTTCCACCCCCCCCCCGCCTTAATTGGTTCTCCTCCCTTCCAACGGTGTTGAGGCGGGTGGGAACAGCCGGGGGTTGAGCGTACTGTGCTAAAAGAGGTGGAGTTATGCAGATCTAAAACGCGTGGATTGCAGCAGCAGCAAGCCGAAAAGTGCAGGCATGTGAGGGATCTAGAGGTTGACAGCATGTCTTCTTAACGGGAGTCCAGGTGGCCATCTCCACAAATGGACTTTTCAGAATCCTTGGGTGGCACCGTAGTCGGAAACCAATTCTGGTTATCGCTTCTCGGCCTTTTGGCTAAGATCAAGTGTAGTATCTGTTCTTATCAGTTTAATATCTGATACGTCCCCTATCTGGGGACCATATATTAAATGGATTTTTAGAACAGGGAGATGGAAAAAGAGCTTGCTCTGTCCACTCCACGCATTGACCTGGTACCTGGTATTGCAGTATCTCCAGGACCGGTGCACCCCTTCTTTAATGCAGTTTCTAAAATCAGAAAGAATTGAATTCAATGCTTTTTGTTCATTTTGCTTGTTTGTCGGATTTTGGGATGGACTCTTTGGCTTTGCTTTTCTTCTACTCATTGGATTTTTCATGTTAAAAGTTGCAGAAGCCAGATGACAAGCTCATTTTGGGTCAACTTCAGCAACTGTGCATTGCATTGCCATGTAATGTAATGTAATGCAATGCTATCTATCTAGCTCTCCCTCTATACTTCCTTTTGGATAAACAGACATATTAGGCAAGCATTTTGGAGCTTTCACCTAAATAACTACAGGTGGTGAGATAAGCTGCACAATATAATTGACCTTTCAGTATATTGTTGCACACACACCATCTATTTAGCAAATGCCCTTGTTATCAACAGCAGCCTTTTAAACTCACCTGAGCTAACAGGTATGTGAGCTGGTTACTCTGCTGCGCTTAAAATTTCTTTTTTGGTTTGCTACAATGCCTTTTCTGAAACGTTGTCTCCCTCTGCTGGAACACTGACTTCTTTCATTTAATGCCTGCAGACTATAAAAGAGAAACCAACCCAAAAAGTTTGGTTGATTAGTCTGTGGCATTCTTTTAAACTGTTGCTTATGGCGGTCTCTGTGAGCTTCTCAGTGACATTCAGCCATCCAGGTATCCCGCCTGCAGTAGACGGAATGTGGCAATGGAACGCTGGCTGCGCGTGTCATAATAGGCTCTGAGCCTTTATATACCTGCGCACAGCAGCAGCCACCTTCAGTCTGCTGCTGGACAGCCAGCAGCAGCAGCAGGAGAGGTAATTAATCAGCAACCCTCCTGCTAAGGGTAGACAGCTGCTCGTTCCACCCCCCCCCGCCTTAATTGGTTCTCCTCCCTTCCAACGGTGTTGAGGCGGGTGGGAACAGCCGGGGGTTGAGGGTACTGTGCTAAAAGAGGTGGAGTTATGCAGATCTAAAACGCGTGGATTGCAGCAGCAGCAAGCCGAAAAGTGCAGGCATGTGAGGGATCTAGAGGTTGACAGCATGTCTTCTTAACGGGAGTCCAGGTGGCCATCTCCACAAATGGACTTTTCAGAATCCTTGGGTGGCACCGTAGTCGGAAACCAATTCTGGTTATCGCTTCTCGGCCTTTTGGCTAAGATCAAGTGTAGTATCTGTTCTTATCAGTTTAATATCTGATACGTCCCCTATCTGGGGACCATATATTAAATGGATTTTTAGAACAGGGAGATGGAAAAAGAGCTTGCTCTGTCCACTCCACGCATTGACCTGGTATTGCAGTATCTCCAGGACCGGTGCACCCCTTCTTTAATGCAGTTTCTAAAATCAGAAAGATTGAATTCAATGCTTTTTGTTCATTTTGCTTGTTTGTCGGATTTTGGGATGGACTCTTTGGCTTTGCTTTTCTTCTCCTCATTGGATTTTTCATGTTAAAAGTTGCAGAAGCCAGATGACAAGCTCATTTTGGTTCAACTTCAGCAACTGTGCATTGCATTGCCATGTAATGTAATGTAATGCAATGCTATCTATCTAGCTCTCCCTCTATACTTCCTTTTGGATAAACAGACATATTAGGCAAGCATTTTGGAGCTTTCACCTAAATAACTACAGGTGGTGAGATAAGCTGCACAATATAATTGACCTTTCAGTATATTGTTGCACACACACCATCTATTTAGCAAATGCCCTTGTTATCAACAGCAGCCTTTTAAACTCACCTGAGCTAACAGGTATGTGAGCTGGTTACTCTGCTGCGCTTAAAATTTCTTTTTTGGTTTGCTACAATGCCTTTTCTGAAACGTTGTCTCCCTCTGCTGGAACACTGACTTCTTTCATTTAATGCCTGCAGACTATAAAAGAGAAACCAACCCAAAAAGTTTGGTTGATTAGTCTGTGGCATTCTTTTAAACTGTTGCTTATGGCGGTCTCTGTGAGCTTCTCAGTGACATTCAGCCATCCAGGTATCCCGCCTGCAGTAGACGGAATGTGGCAATGGAACGCTGGCTGCGCGTGTCATAATAGGCTCTGAGCCTTTATATACCTGCACACAGCAGCAGCCACCTTCAGTCTGCTGCTGGACAGCCAGCAGCAGCAGCAGCAGGAGAGGTAATTAATCAGCAACCCTCCTGCTAAGGGTAGACAGCTGCTCGTTCCACCCCCCCCCCCGCCTTAATTGGTTCTCCTCCCTTCCAACGGTGTTGAGGCGGGTGGGAACAGCCGGGGGTTGAGGGTACTGTGCTAAAAGAGGTGGAGTTATGCAGATCTAAAACGCGTGGATTGCAGCAGCAGCAAGCCGAAAAGTGCAGGCATGTGAGGGATCTAGAGGTTGACAGCATGTCTTCTTAACGGGAGTCCAGGTGGCCATCTCCACAAATGGACTTTTCAGAATCCTTGGGTGGCACCGTAGTCGGAAACCAATTCTGGTTATCGCTTCTCGGCCTTTTGGCTAAGATCAAGTGTAGTATCTGTTCTTATCAGTTTAATATCTGATACGTCCCCTATCTGGGGACCATATATTAAATGGATTTTTAGAACAGGGAGATGGAAAAAGAGCTTGCTCTGTCCACTCCACGCATTGACCTGGTATTGCAGTATCTCCAGGACCGGTGCACCCCTTCTTTAATGCAGTTTCTAAAATCAGAAAGAATTGAATTCAATGCTTTTTGTTCATTTTGCTTGTTTGTCGGATTTTGGGATGGACTCTTTGGCTTTGCTTTTCTTCTCCTCATTGGATTTTTCATGTTAAAAGTTGCAGAAGCCAGATGACAAGCTCATTTTGGTTCAACTTCAGCAACTGTGCATTGCATTGCCATGTAATGTAATGTAATGCAATGCTATCTATCTAGCTCTCCCTCTATACTTCCTTTTGGATAAACAGACATATTAGGCAAGCATTTTGGAGCTTTCACCTAAATAACTACAGGTGGTGAGATAAGCTGCACAATATAATTGACCTTTCAGTATATTGTTGCACACACACCATCTATTTAGCAAATGCCCTTGTTATCAACAGCAGCCTTTTAAACTCACCTGAGCTAACAGGTATGTGAGCTGGTTACTCTGCTGCGCTTAAAATTTCTTTTTTGGTTTGCTACAATGCCTTTTCTGAAACGTTGTCTCCCTCTGCTGGAACACTGACTTCTTTCATTTAATGCCTGCAGACTATAAAAGAGAAACCAACCCAAAAAGTTTGGTTGATTAGTCTGTGGCATTCTTTTAAACTGTTGCTTATGGCGGTCTCTGTGAGCTTCTCAGTGACATTCAGCCATCCAGGTATCCCGCCTGCAGTAGACGGAATGTGGCAATGGAACGCTGGCTGCGCGTGTCATAATAGGCTCTGAGCCTTTATATACCTGCGCACAGCAGCAGCCACCTTCAGTCTGCTGCTGGACAGCCAGCAGCAGCAGCAGCAGGAGAGGTAATTAATCAGCAACCCTCCTGCTAAGGGTAGACAGCTGCTCGTTCCACCCCCCCCGCCTTAATTGGTTCTCCTCCCTTCCAACGGTGTTGAGGCGGGTGGGAACAGCCGGGGGTTGAGGGTACTGTGCTAAAAGAGGTGGAGTTATGCAGATCTAAAACGCGTGGATTGCAGCAGCAGCAAGCCGAAAAGTGCAGGCATGTGAGGGATCTAGAGGTTGACAGCATGTCTTCTTAACGGGAGTCCAGGTGGCCATCTCCACAAATGGACTTTTCAGAATCCTTGGGTTGCACCGTAGTCGGAAACCAATTCTGGTTATCGCTTCTCGGCCTTTTGGCTAAGATCAAGTGTAGTATCTGTTCTTATCAGTTTAATATCTGATACGTCCCCTATCTGGGGACCATATATTAAATGGATTTTTAGAACAGGGAGATGGAAAAAGAGCTTGCTCTGTCCACTCCACGCATTGACCTGGTATTGCAGTATCTCCAGGACCGGTGCACCCCTTCTTTAATGCAGTTTCTAAAATCAGAAAGAATTGAATTCAATGCTTTTTGTTCATTTTGCTTGTTTGTCGGATTTTGGGATGGACTCTTTGGCTTTGCTTTTCTTCTCCTCATTGGATTTTTCATGTTAAAAGTTGCAGAAGCCAGATGACAAGCTCATTTTGGTTCAACTTCAGCAACTGTGCATTGCATTGCCATGTAATGTAATGTAATGCAACGCTATCTATCTAGCTCTCCCTCTATACTTCCTTTTGGATAAACAGACATATTAGGCAAGCATTTTGGAGCTTTCACCTAAATAACTACAGGTGGTGAGATAAGCTGCACAATATAATTGACCTTTCAGTATATTGTTGCACACACACCATCTATTTAGCAAATGCCCTTGTTATCAACAGCAGCCTTTTAAACTCACCTGAGCTAACAGGTATGTGAGCTGGTTACTCTGCTGCGCTTAAAATTTCTTTTTTGGTTTGCTACAATGCCTTTTCTGAAACGTTGTCTCCCTCTGCTGGAACACTGACTTCTTTCATTTAATGCCTGCAGACTATAAAAGAGAAACCAACCCAAAAAGTTTGGTTGATTAGTCTGTGGCATTCTTTTAAACTGTTGTTTATGGCGGTCTCTGTGAGCTTCTCAGTGACATTCAGCCATCCAGGTATCCCGCCTGCAGTAGACGGAATGTGGCAATGGAACGCTGGCTGCGTGTGTCATAATAGGCTCTGAGCCTTTATATACCTGCGCACAGCAGCAGCCACCTTCAGTCTGCTGCTGGACAGCCAGCAGCAGCAGCAGCAGGAGAGGTAATTAATCAGCAACCCTCCTGCTAAGGGTAGACAGCTGCTCGTTCCACCCCCCCCGCCTTAATTGGTTCTCCTCCCTTCCAACGGTGTTGAGGCGGGTGGGAACAGCCGGGGGTTGAGGGTACTGTGCTAAAAGAGGTGGAGTTATGCAGATCTAAAACGCGTGGATTGCAGCAGCAGCAAGCCGAAAAGTGCAGGCATGTGAGGGATCTAGAGGTTGACAGCATGTCTTCTTAACGGGAGTCCAGGTGGCCATCTCCACAAATGGACTTTTCAGAATCCTTGGGTGGCACCGTAGTCGGAAACCAATTCTGGTTATCGCTTCTCGGCCTTTTGGCTAAGATCAAGTGTAGTATCTGTTCTTATCAGTTTAATATCTGATACGTCCCCTATCTGGGGACCATATATTAAATGGATTTTTAGAACAGGGAGATGGAAAAAGAGCTTGCTCTGTCCACTCCACGCATTGACCTGGTATTGCAGTATCTCCAGGACCGGTGCACCCCTTCTTTAATGCAGTTTCTAAAATCAGAAAGAATTGAATTCAATGCTTTTTGTTCATTTTGCTTGTTTGTCGGATTTTGGGATGGACTCTTTGGCTTTGCTTTTCTTCTCCTCATTGGATTTTTCATGTTAAAAGTTGCAGAAGCCAGATGACAAGCTCATTTTGGTTCAACTTCAGCAACTGTGCATTGCATTGCCATGTAATGTAATGTAATGCAATGCTATCTATCTAGCTCTCCCTCTATACTTCCTTTTGGATAAACAGACATATTAGGCAAGCATTTTGGAGCTTTCACCTAAATAACTACAGGTGGTGAGATAAGCTGCACAATATAATTGACCTTTCAGTATATTGTTGCACACACACCATCTATTTAGCAAATGCCCTTGTTATCAACAGCAGACTTTTAAACTCACCTGAGCTAACAGGTATGTGAGCTGGTTACTCTGCTGCGCTTAAAATTTCTTTTTTGGTTTGCTACAATGCCTTTTCTGAAACGTTGTCTCCCTCTGCTGGAACACTGACTTCTTTCATTTAATGCCTGCAGACTATAAAAGATAAACCAACCCAAAAAGTTTGGTTGATTAGTCTGTGGCATTCTTTTAAACTGTTGCTTATGGCGGTCTCTGTGAGCTTCTCAGTGACATTCAGCCATCCAGGTATCCCGCCTGCAGTAGACGGAATGTGGCAATGGAACGCTGGCTGCGCGTGTCATAATAGGCTCTGAGCCTTTATATACCTGCGCACAGCAGCAGCCACCTTCAGTCTGCTGCTGGACAGCCAGCAGCAGCAGCAGCAGGAGAGGTAATTAATCAGCAACCCTCCTGCTAAGGGTAGACAGCTGCTCGTTCCACCCCCCCCCCGCCTTAATTGGTTCTCCTCCCTTCCAACGGTGTTGAGGCGGGTGGGAACAGCCGGGGGTTGAGGGTACTGTGCTAAAAGAGGTGGAGTTATGCAGATCTAAAACGCGTGGATTGCAGAAGCAGCAAGCCGAAAAGTGCAGGCATGTGAGGGATCTAGAGGTTGACAGCATGTCTTCTTAACGGGAGTCCAGGTGGCCATCTCCACAAATGGACTTTTCAGAATCCTTGGGTGGCACCGTAGTCGGAAACCAATTCTGGTTATCGCTTCTCGGCCTTTTGGCTAAGATCAAGTGTAGTATCTGTTCTTATCAGTTTAATATCTGATACGTCCCCTATCTGGGGACCATATATTAAATGGATTTTTAGAACAGGGAGATGGAAAAAGAGCTTGCTCTGTCCACTCCACGCATTGACCTGGTATTGCAGTATCTCCAGGACCGGTGCACCCCTTCTTTAATGCAGTTTCTAAAATCAGAAAGAATTGAATTCAATGCTTTTTGTTCATTTTGCTTGTTTGTCGGATTTTGGGATGGACTCTTTGGCTTTGCTTTTCTTCTCCTCATTGGATTTTTCATGTTAAAAGTTGCAGAAGCCAGATGACAAGCTCATTTTGGTTCAACTTCAGCAACTGTGCATTGCATTGCCATGTAATGTAATGTAATGCAATGCTATCTATCTAGCTCTCCCTCTATACTTCCTTTTGGATAAAAAGACATATTAGGCAAGCATTTTGGAGCTTTCACCTAAATAACTACAGGTGGTGAGATAAGCTGCACAATATAATTGACCTTTCAGTATATTGTTGCACACACACCATCTATTTAGCAAATGCCCTTGTTATCAACAGCAGACTTTTAAACTCACCTGAGCTAACAGGTATGTGAGCTGGTTACTCTGCTGCGCTTAAAATTTCTTTTTTGGTTTGCTACAATGCCTTTTCTGAAACGTTGTCTCCCTCTGCTGGAACACTGACTTCTTTCATTTAATGCCTGCAGACTATAAAAGAGAAACCAACCCAAAAAGTTTGGTTGATTAGTCTGTGGCATTCTTTTAAACTGTTGCTTATGGCGGTCTCTGTGAGCTTCTCAGTGACATTCAGCCATCCAGGTATCCCGCCTGCAGTAGACGGAATGTGGCAATGGAACGCTGGCTGCGCGTGTCATAATAGGCTCTGAGCCTTTATATACCTGCGCACAGCAGCAGCCACCTTCAGTCTGCTGCTGGACAGCCAGCAGCAGCAGCAGCAGGAGAGGTAATTAATCAGCAACCCTCCTGCTAAGGGTAGACAGCTGCCCGTTCCACCCCCCCCCGCCTTAATTGGTTCTCCTCCCTTCCAACGGTGTTGAGGCGGGTGGGAACAGCCGGGGGTTGAGGGTACTGTGCTAAAAGAGGTGGAGTTATGCAGATCTAAAACGCGTGGATTGCAGCAGCAGCAAGCCGAAAAGTGCAGGCATGTGAGGGATCTAGAGGTTGACAGCATGTCTTCTTAACGGGAGTCCAGGTGGCCATCTCCACAAATGGACTTTTCAGAATCCTTGGGTGGCACCGTAGTCGGAAACCAATTCTGGTTATCGCTTCTCGGCCTTTTGGCTAAGATCAAGTGTAGTATCTGTTCTTATCAGTTTAATATCTGATACGTCCCCTATCTGGGGACCATATATTAAATGGATTTTTAGAACAGGGAGATGGAAAAAGAGCTTGCTCTGTCCACTCCACGCATTGACCTGGTATTGCAGTATCTCCAGGACCGGTGCACCCCTTCTTTAATGCAGTTTCTAAAATCAGAAAGAATTGAATTCAATGCTTTTTGTTCATTTTGCTTGTTTGTCGGATTTTGGGATGGACTCTTTGGCTTTGCTTTTCTTCTCCTCATTGGATTTTTCATGTTAAAAGTTGCAGAAGCCAGATGACAAGCTCATTTTGGTTCAACTTCAGCAACTGTGCATTGCATTGCCATGTAATGTAATGTAATGCAATGCTATCTATCTAGCTCTCCCTCTATACTTCCTTTTGGATAAACAGACATATTAGGCAAGCATTTTGGAGCTTTCACCTAAATAACTACAGGTGGTGAGATAAGCTGCACAATATAATTGACCTTTCAGTATATTGTTGCACACACACCATCTATTTAGCAAATGCCCTTGTTATCAACAGCAGCCTTTTAAACTCACCTGAGCTAACAGGTATGTGAGCTGGTTACTCTGCTGCACTTAAAATTTCTTTTTTGGTTTGCTACAATGCCTTTTCTGAAACGTTGTCTCCCTCTGCTGGAACACTGACTTCTTTCATTTAATGCCTGCAGACTATAAAAGAGAAACCAACCCAAAAAGTTTGGTTGATTAGTCTGTGGCATTCTTTTAAACTGTTGCTTATGGCGGTCTCTGTGAGCTTCTCAGTGACATTCAGCCATCCAGGTATCCCGCCTGCAGTAGACGGAATGTGGCAATGGAACGCTGGCTGCGCGTGTCATAATAGGCTCTGAGCCTTTATATACCTGCGCACAGCAGCAGCCACCTTCAGTCTGCTGCTGGACAGCCAGCAGCAGCAGCAGCAGGAGAGGTAATTAATCAGCAACCCTCCTGCTAAGGGTAGACAGCTGCTCGTTCCACCCCCCCCCCCGCCTTAATTGGTTCTCCTCCCTTCCAACGGTGTTGAGGCGGGTGGGAACAGCCGGGGGTTGAGGGTACTGTGCTAAAAGAGGTGGAGTTATGCAGATCTAAAACGCGTGGATTGCAGCAGCAGCAAGCCGAAAAGTGCAGGCATGTGAGGGATCTAGAGGTTGACAGCATGTCTTCTTAACGGGAGTCCAGGTGGCCATCTCCACAAATGGACTTTTCAGAATCCTTGGGTGGCACCGTAGTCGGAAACCAATTCTGGTTATCGCTTCTCGGCCTTTTGGCTAAGATCAAGTGTAGTATCTGTTCTTATCAGTTTAATATCTGATACGTCCCCTATCTGGGGACCATATATTAAATGGATTTTTAGAACAGGGAGATGGAAAAAGAGCTTGCTCTGTCCACTCCACGCATTGACCTGGTATTGCAGTATCTCCAGGACCGGTGCACCCCTTCTTTAATGCAGTTTCTAAAATCAGAAAGAATTGAATTCAATGCTTTTTGTTCATTTTGCTTGTTTGTCGGATTTTGGGATGGACTCTTTGGCTTTGCTTTTCTTCTCCTCATTGGATTTTTCATGTTAAAAGTTGCAGAAGCCAGATGACAAGCTCATTTTGGTTCAACTTCAGCAACTGTGCATTGCATTGCCATGTAATGTAATGTAATGCAATGCTATCTATCTAGCTCTCCCTCTATACTTCCTTTTGGATAAACAGACATATTAGGCAAGCATTTTGGAGCTTTCACCTAAATAACTACAGGTGGTGAGATAAGCTGCACAATATAATTGACCTTTCAGTATATTGTTGCACACACACCATCTATTTAGCAAATGCCCTTGTTATCAACAGCAGCCTTTTAAACTCACCTGAGCTAACAGGTATGTGAGCTGGTTACTCTGCTGCGCTTAAAATTTCTTTTTTGGTTTGCTACAATGCCTTTTCTGAAACGTTGTCTCCCTCTGCTGGAACACTGACTTCTTTCATTTAATGCCTGCAGACTATAAAAGAGAAACCAACCCAAAAAGTTTGGTTGATTAGTCTGTGGCATTCTTTTAAACTGTTGCTTATGGCGGTCTCTGTGAGCTTCTCAGTGACATTCAGCCATCCAGGTATCCCGCCTGCAGTAGACGGAATGTGGCAATGGAACGCTGGCTGCGCGTGTCATAATAGGCTCTGAGCCTTTATATACCTGCGCACAGCAGCAGCCACCTTCAGTCTGCTGCTGGACAGCCAGCAGCAGCAGCAGCAGGAGAGGTAATTAATCAGCAACCCTCCTGCTAAGGGTAGACAGCTGCTCGTTCCACCCCCCCCCCCCCCCGCCTTAATTGGTTCTCCTCCCTTCCAACGGTGTTGATGCGGGTGGGAACAGCCGGGGGTTGAGGGTACTGTGCTAAAAGAGGTGGAGTTATGCAGATCTAAAACGCGTGGATTGCAGCAGCAGCAAGCCGAAAAGTGCAGGCATGTGAGGGATCTAGAGGTTGACAGCATGTCTTCTTAACGGGAGTCCAGGTGGCCATCTCCACAAATGGACTTTTCAGAATCCTTGGGTGGCACCGTAGTCGGAAACCAATTCTGGTTATCGCTTCTCGGCCTTTTGGCTAAGATCAAGTGTAGTATCTGTTCTTATCAGTTTAATATCTGATACGTCCCCTATCTGGGGACCATATATTAAATGGATTTTTAGAACAGGGAGATGGAAAAAGAGCTTGCTCTGTCCACTCCACGCATTGACCTGGTATTGCAGTATCTCCAGGACCGGTGCACCCCTTCTTTAATGCAGTTTCTAAAATCAGAAAGAATTGAATTCAATGCTTTTTGTTCATTTTGCTTTTTTGTCGGATTTTGGGATGGACTCTTTGGCTTTGCTTTTCTTCTCCTCATTGGATTTTTCATGTTAAAAGTTGCAGAAGCCAGATGACAAGCTCATTTTGGTTCAACTTCAGCAACTGTGCATTGCATTGCCATGTAATGTAATGTAATGCAATGCTACCTATCTAGCTCTCCCTCTATACTTCCTTTTGGATAAACAAACATATTAGGCAAGCATTTTGGAGCTTTCACCTAAATAACTACAGGTGGTGAGATAAGCTGCACAATATAATTGACCTTTCAGTATATTGTTGCACACACACCATCTATTTAGCAAATGCCCTTGTTATCAACAGCAGCCTTTTAAACTCACCTGAGCTAACAGGTATGTGAGCTGGTTACTCTGCTGCGCTTAAAATTTCTTTTTTGGTTTGCTACAATGCCTTTTCTGAAACGTTGTCTCCCTCTGCTGGAACACTGACTTCTTTCATTTAATGCCTGCAGACTATAAAAGAGAAACCAACCGAAAAAGTTTGGTTGATTAGTCTGTGGCATTCTTTTAAACTGTTGCTTATGGCGGTCTCTGTGAGCTTCTCAGTGACATTCAGCCATCCAGGTATCCCGCCTGCAGTAGACGGAATGTGGCAATGGAACGCTGGCTGCGCGTGTCATAATAGGCTCTGAGCCTTTATATACCTGCGCACAGCAGCAGCCACCTTCAGTCTGCTGCTGGACAGCCAGCAGCAGCAGCAGCAGGAGAGGTAATTAATCAGCAACCCTCCTGCTAAGGGTAGACAGCTGCTCGTTCCACCCCCCCCCCGCCTTAATTGGTTCTCCTCCCTTCCAACGGTGTTGAGGCGGGTGGGAACAGCCGGGGGTTGAGGGTACTGTGCTAAAAGAGGTGGAGTTATGCAGATCTAAAACGCGTGGATTGCAGCAGCAGCAAGCCGAAAAGTGCAGGCATGTGAGGGATCTAGAGGTTGACAGCATGTCTTCTTAACGAGAGTCCAGGTGGCCATCTCCACAAATGGACTTTTCAGAATCCTTGGGTGGCACCGTAGTCGGAAACCAATTCTGGTTATCGCTTCTCGGCCTTTTGGCTAAGATCAAGTGTAGTATCTGTTCTTATCAGTTTAATATCTGATACGTCCCCTATCTGGGGACCATATATTAAATGGATTTTTAGAACAGGGAGATGGAAAAAGAGCTTGCTCTGTCCACTCCACGCATTGACCTGGTATTGCAGTATCTCCAGGACCGGTGCACCCCTTCTTTAATGCAGTTTCTAAAATCAGAAAGAATTGAATTCAATGCTTTTTGTTCATTTTGCTTGTTTGTCGGATTTTGGGATGGACTCTTTGGCTTTGCTTTTCTTCTCCTCATTGGATTTTTCATGTTAAAAGTTGCAGAAGCCAGATGACAAGCTCATTTTGGTTCAACTTCAGCAACTGTGCATTGCATTGCCATGTAATGTAATGTAATGCAATGCTATCAATCTAGCTCTCCCTCTATACTTCCTTTTGGATAAACAGACATATTAGGCAAGCATTTTGGAGCTTTCACCTAAATAACTACAGGTGGTGAGATAAGCTGCACAATATAATTGACCTTTCAGCATATTGTTGCACACACACCATCTATTTAGCAAATGCCCTTGTTATCAACAGCAGCCTTTTAAACTCACCTGAGCTAACAGGTATGTGAGCTGGTTACTCTGCTGCGCTTAAAATTTCTTTTTTGGTTTGCTACAATGCCTTTTCTGAAACGTTGTCTCCCTCTGCTGGAACACTGACTTCTTTCATTTAATGCCTGCAGACTATAAAAGAGAAACCAACCCAAAAAGTTTGGTTGATTAGTCTGTGGCATTCTTTTAAACTGTTGCTTATGGCGGTCTCTGTGAGCTTCTCAGTGACATTCAGCCATCCAGGTATCCCGCCTGCAGTAGACGGAATGTGGCAATGGAACGCCGGCTGCGCGTGTCATAATAGGCTCTGAGCCTTTATATACCTGCGCACAGCAGCAGCCACCTTCAGTCTGCTGCTGGACAGCCAGCAGCAGCAGCAGCAGGAGAGGTAATTAATCAGCAACCCTCCTGCTAAGGGTAGACAGCTGCTCGTTCCACCCCCCCCCCCCCGCCTTAATTGGTTCTCCTCCCTTCCAACGGTGTTGATGCGGGTGGGAACAGCCGGGGGTTGAGGGTACTGTGCTAAAAGAGGTGGAGTTATGCAGATCTAAAACGCGTGGATTGCAGCAGCAGCAAGCCGAAAAGTGCAGGCATGTGAGGGATCTAGAGGTTGACAGCATGTCTTCTTAACGGGAGTCCAGGTGGCCATCTCCACAAATGGACTTTTCAGAATCCTTGGGTGGCACCGTAGTCGGAAACCAATTCTGGTTATCGCTTCTCGGCCTTTTGGCTAAGATCAAGTGTAGTATCTGTTCTTATCAGTTTAATATCTGATACGTCCCCTATCTGGGGACCATATATTAAATGGATTTTTAGAACAGGGAGATGGAAAAAGAGCTTGCTCTGTCCACTCCACGCATTGACCTGGTATTGCAGTATCTCCAGGACCGGTGCACCCCTCCTTTAATGCAGTTTCTAAAATCAGAAAGAATTGAATTCAATGCTTTTTGTTCATTTTGCTTGTTTGTCGGATTTTGGGATGGACTCTTTGGCTTTGCTTTTCTTCTCCTCATTGGATTTTTCATGTTAAAAGTTGCAGAAGCCAGATGACAAGCTCATTTTGGTTCAACTTCAGCAACTGTGCATTGCATTGCCATGTAATGTAATGTAATGCAATGCTATCTATCTAGCTCTCCCTCTATACTTCCTTTTGGATAAACAGACATATTAGGCAAGCATTTTGGAGCTTTCACCTAAATAACTACAGGTGGTGAGATAAGCTGCACAATATAATTGACCTTTCAGTATATTGTTGCACACACACCATCTATTTAGCAAATGCCCTTGTTATCAACAGCAGCCTTTTAAACTCACCTGAGCTAACAGGTATGTGAGCTGGTTACTCTGCTGCGCTTAAAATTTCTTTTTTGGTTTGCTACAATGCCTTTTCTGAAACGTTGTCTCCCTCTGCTGGAACACTGACTTCTTTCATTTAATGCCTGCAGACTATAAAAGAGAAACCAACCCAAAAAGTTTGGTTGATTAGTCTGTGGCATTCTTTTAAACTGTTGCTTATGGCGGTCTCTGTGAGCTTCTCAGTGACATTCAGCCATCCAGGTATCCCGCCTGCAGTAGACGGAATGTGGCAATGGAACGCTGGCTGCGCGTGTCATAATAGGCTCTGAGCCTTTATATACCTGCGCACAGCAGCAGCCACCTTCAGTCTGCTGCTGGACAGCCAGCAGCAGCAGCAGCAGGAGAGGTAATTAATCAGCAACCCTCCTGCTAAGGGTAGACAGCTGCTCGTTCCACCCCCCCCCCCGCCTTAATTGGTTCTCCTCCCTTCCAACGGTGTTGAGGCGGGTGGGAACAGCCGGGGGTTGAGGGTACTGTGCTAAAAGAGGTGGAGTTATGCAGATCTAAAACGCGTGGATTGCAGCAGCAGCAAGCCGAAAAGTGCAGGCATGTGAGGGATCCAGAGGTTGACAGCATGTCTTCTTAACGGGAGTCCAGGTGGCCATCTCCACAAATGGACTTTTCAGAATCCTTGGGTTGCACCGTAGTCGGAAACCAATTCTGGTTATCGCTTCTCGGCCTTTTGGCTAAGATCAAGTGTAGTATCTGTTCTTATCAGTTTAATATCTGATACGTCCCCTATCTGGGGACCATATATTAAATGGATTTTTAGAACAGGGAGATGGAAAAAGAGCTTGCTCTGTCCACTCCACGCATTGACCTGGTATTGCAGTATCTCCAGGTCCGGTGCACCCCTTCTTTAATGCAGTTTCTAAAATCAGAAAGAATTGAATTCAATGCTTTTTGTTCATTTTGCTTGTTTGTCGGATTTTGGGATGGACTCTTTGGCTTTGCTTTTCTTCTCCTCATTGGATTTTTCATGTTAAAAGTTGCAGAAGCCAGATGACAAGCTCATTTTGGTTCAACTTCAGCAACTGTGCATTGCATTGCCATGTAATGTAATGTAATGCAATGCTATCTATCTAGCTCTCCCTCTATACTTCCTTTTGGATAAACAGACATATTAGGCAAGCATTTTGGAGCTTTCACCTAAATAACTACAGGTGGTGAGATAAGCTGCACAATATAATTGACCTTTCAGTATATTGTTGCACACACACCATCTATTTAGCAAATGCCCTTGTTATCAACAGCAGCCTTTTAAACTCACCTGAGCTAACAGGTATGTGAGCTGGTTACTCTGCTGCGCTTAAAATTTCTTTTTTGGTTTGCTACAATGCCTTTTCTGAAACGTTGTCTCCCTCTGCTGGAACACTGACTTCTTTCATTTAATGCCTGCAGACTATAAAAGAGAAACCAACCCAAAAAGTTTGGTTGATTAGTCTGTGGCATTCTTTTAAACTGTTGCTTATGGCGGTCTCTGTGAGCTTCTCAGTGACATTCAGCCATCCAGGTATCCCGCCTGCAGTAGACGGAATGTGGCAATGGAACGCTGGCTGCGCGTGTCATAATAGGCTCTGAGCCTTTATATACCTGCGCACAGCAGCAGCCACCTTCAGTCTGCTGCTGGACAGCCAGCAGCAGCAGCAGCAGGAGAGGTAATTAATCAGCAACCCTCCTGCTAAGGGTAGACAGCTGCTCGTTCCACCCCCCCCCGCCTTAATTGGTTCTCCTCCCTTCCAACGGTGTTGAGGCGGGTGGGAACAGCCGGGGGTTGAGGGTACTGTGCTAAAAGAGGTGGAGTTATGCAGATCTAAAACGCGTGGATTGCAGCAGCAGCAAGCCGAAAAGTGCAGGCATGTGAGGGATCTAGAGGTTGACAGCATGTCTTCTTAACGGGAGTCCAGGTGGCCATCTCCACAAATGGACTTTTCAGAATCCTTGGGTGGCACCGTAGTCGGAAACCAATTCTGGTTATCGCTTCTCGGCCTTTTGGCTAAGATCAAGTGTAGTATCTGTTCTTATCAGTTTAATATCTGATACGTCCCCTATCTGGGGACCATATATTAAATGGATTTTTAGAACAGGGAGATGGAAAAAGAGCTTGCTCTGTCCACTCCACGCATTGACCTGGTATTGCAGTATCTCCAGGACCGGTGCACCCCTTCTTTAATGCAGTTTCTAAAATCAGAAAGAATTGAATTCAATGCTTTTTGTTCATTTTGCTTGTTTGTCGGATTTTGGGATGGACTCTTTGGCTTTGCTTTTCTTCTCCTCATTGGATTTTTCATGTTAAAAGTTGCAGAAGCCAGATGACAAGCTCATTTTGGTTCAACTTCAGCAACTGTGCATTGCATTGCCATGTAATGTAATGTAATGCAATGCTATCTATCTAGCTCTCCCTCTATACTTCCTTTTGGATAAACAGACATATTAGGCAAGCATTTTGGAGCTTTCACCTAAATAACTACAGGTGGTGAGATAAGCTGCACAATATAATTGACCTTTCAGTATATTGTTGCACACACACCATCTATTTAGCAAATGCCCTTGTTATCAACAGCAGCCTTTTAAACTCACCTGAGCTAACAGGTATGTGAGCTGGTTACTCTGCTGCGCTTAAAATTTCTTTTTTGGTTTGCTACAATGCCTTTTCTGAAACGTTGTCTCCCTCTGCTGGAACACTGACTTCTTTCATTTAATGCCTGCAGACTATAAAAGAGAAACCAACCCAAAAAGTTTGGTTGATTAGTCTGTGGCATTCTTTTAAACTGTTGCTTATGGCGGTCTCTGTGAGCTTCTCATTGACATTCAGCCATCCAGGTATCCCGCCTGCAGTAGACGGAATGTGGCAATGGAACGCTGGCTGCGCGTGTCATAATAGGCTCTGAGCCTTTATATACCTGCGCACAGCAGCAGCCACCTTCAGTCTGCTGCTGGACAGCCAGCAGCAGCAGCAGCAGGAGAGGTAATTAATCAGCAACCCTCCTGCTAAGGGTAGACAGCTGCTCGTTCCACCCCCCCCCCGCCTTAATTGGTTCTCCTCCCTTCCAACGGTGTTGAGGCGGGTGGGAACAGCCGGGGGTTGAGGGTACTGTGCTAAAAGAGGTGGAGTTATGCAGATCTAAAACGCGTGGATTGCAGCAGCAGCAAGCCGAAAAGTGCAGGCATGTGAGGGATCTAGAGGTTGACAGCATGTCTTCTTAACGGGAGTCCAGGTGGCCATCTCCACAAATGGACTTTTCAGAATCCTTGGGTGGCACCGTAGTCGGAAACCAATTCTGGTTATCGCTTCTCGGCCTTTTGGCTAAGATCAAGTGTAGTATCTGTTCTTATCAGTTTAATATCTGATACGTCCCCTATCTGGGGACCATATATTAAATGGATTTTTAGAACAGGGAGATGGAAAAAGAGCTTGCTCTGTCCACTCCACGCATTGACCTGGTATTGCAGTATCTCCAGGTCCGGTGCACCCCTTCTTTAATGCAGTTTCTAAAATCAGAAAGAATTGAATTCAATGCTTTTTGTTCATTTTGCTTGTTTGTCGGATTTTGGGATGGACTCTTTGGCTTTGCTTTTCTTCTCCTCATTGGATTTTTCATGTTAAAAGTTGCAGAAGCCAGATGACAAGCTCATTTTGGTTCAACTTCAGCAACTGTGCATTGCATTGCCATGTAATGTAATGTAATGCAATGCTATCTATCTAGCTCTCCCTCTATACTTCCTTTTGGATAAACAGACATATTAGGCAAGCATTTTGGAGCTTTCACCTAAATAACTACAGGTGGTGAGATAAGCTGCACAATATAATTGACCTTTCAGTATATTGTTGCACACACACCATCTATTTAGCAAATGCCCTTGTTATCAACAGCAGCCTTTTAAACTCACCTGAGCTAACAGGTATGTGAGCTGGTTACTCTGCTGCGCTTAAAATTTCTTTTTTGGTTTGCTACAATGCCTTTTCTGAAACGTTGTCTCCCTCTGCTGGAACACTGACTTCTTTCATTTAATGCCTGCAGACTATAAAAGAGAAACCAACCCAAAAAGTTTGGTTGATTAGTCTGTGGCATTCTTTTAAACTGTTGCTTATGGCGGTCTCTGTGAGCTTCTCAGTGACATTCAGCCATCCAGGTATCCCGCCTGCAGTAGACGGAATGTGGCAATGGAACGCTGGCTGCGCGTGTCATAATAGGCTCTGAGCCTTTATATACCTGCGCACAGCAGCAGCCACCTTCAGTCTGCTGCTGGACAGCCAGCAGCAGCAGCAGCAGGAGAGGTAATTAATCAGCAACCCTCCTGCTAAGGGTAGACAGCTGCTCGTTCCACCCCCCCCCGCCTTAATTGGTTCTCCTCCCTTCCAACGGTGTTGAGGCGGGTGGGAACAGCCGGGGGTTGAGGGTACTGTGCTAAAAGAGGTGGAGTTATGCAGATCTAAAACGCGTGGATTGCAGCAGCAGCAAGCCGAAAAGTGCAGGCATGTGAGGGATCTAGAGGTTGACAGCATGTCTTCTTAACGGGAGTCCAGGTGGCCATCTCCACAAATGGACTTTTCAGAATCCTTGGGTGGCACCGTAGTCGGAAACCAATTCTGGTTATCGCTTCTCGGCCTTTTGGCTAAGATCAAGTGTAGTATCTGTTCTTATCAGTTTAATATCTGATACGTCCCCTATCTGGGGACCATATATTAAATGGATTTTTAGAACAGGGAGATGGAAAAAGAGCTTGCTCTGTCCACTCCACGCATTGACCTGGTATTGCAGTATCTCCAGGACCGGTGCACCCCTTCTTTAATGCAGTTTCTAAAATCAGAAAGAATTGAATTCAATGCTTTTTGTTCATTTTGCTTGTTTGTCGGATTTTGGGATGGACTCTTTGGCTTTGCTTTTCTTCTCCTCATTGGATTTTTCATGTTAAAAGTTGCAGAAGCCAGATGACAAGCTCATTTTGGTTCAACTTCAGCAACTGTGCATTGCATTGCCATGTAATGTAATGTAATGCAATGCTATCTATCTAGCTCTCCCTCTATACTTCCTTTTGGATAAACAGACATATTAGGCAAGCATTTTGGAGCTTTCACCTAAATAACTACAGGTGGTGAGATAAGCTGCACAATATAATTGACCTTTCAGTATATTGTTGCACACACACCATCTATTTAGCAAATGCCCTTGTTATCAACAGCAGCCTTTTAAACTCACCTGAGCTAACAGGTATGTGAGCTGGTTACTCTGCTGCGCTTAAAATTTCTTTTTTGGTTTGCTACAATGCCTTTTCTGAAACGTTGTCTCCCTCTGCTGGAACACTGACTTCTTTCATTTAATGCCTGCAGACTATAAAAGAGAAACCAACCCAAAAAGTTTGGTTGATTAGTCTGTGGCATTCTTTTAAACTGTTGCTTATGGCGGTCTCTGTGAGCTTCTCATTGACATTCAGCCATCCAGGTATCCCGCCTGCAGTAGACGGAATGTGGCAATGGAACGCTGGCTGCGCGTGTCATAATAGGCTCTGAGCCTTTATATACCTGCGCACAGCAGCAGCCACCTTCAGTCTGCTGCTGGACAGCCAGCAGCAGCAGCAGCAGGAGAGGTAATTAATCAGCAACCCTCCTGCTAAGGGTAGACAGCTGCTCGTTCCACCCCCCCCCCGCCTTAATTGGTTCTCCTCCCTTCCAACGGTGTTGAGGCGGGTGGGAACAGCCGGGGGTTGAGGGTACTGTGCTAAAAGAGGTGGAGTTATGCAGATCTAAAACGCGTGGATTGCAGCAGCAGCAAGCCGAAAAGTGCAGGCATGTGAGGGATCTAGAGGTTGACAGCATGTCTTCTTAACGGGAGTCCAGGTGGCCATCTCCACAAATGGACTTTTCAGAATCCTTGGGTGGCACCGTAGTCGGAAACCAATTCTGGTTATCGCTTCTCGGCCTTTTGGCTAAGATCAAGTGTAGTATCTGTTCTTATCAGTTTAATATCTGATACGTCCCCTATCTGGGGACCATATATTAAATGGATTTTTAGAACAGGGAGATGGAAAAAGAGCTTGCTCTGTCCACTCCACGCATTGACCTGGTATTGCAGTATCTCCAGGACCGGTGCACCCCTTCTTTAATGCAGTTTCTAAAATCAGAAAGAATTGAATTCAATGCTTTTTGTTCATTTTGCTTGTTTGTCGGATTTTGGGATGGACTCTTTGGCTTTGCTTTTCTTCTCCTCATTGGATTTTTCATGTTAAAAGTTGCAGAAGCCAGATGACAAGCTCATTTTGGTTCAACTTCAGCAACTGTGCATTGCATTGCCATGTAATGTAATGTAATGCAATGCTATCTATCTAGCTCTCCCTCTATACTTCCTTTTGGATAAACAGACATATTAGGCAAGCATTTTGGAGCTTTCACCTAAATAACTACAGGTGGTGAGATAAGCTGCACAATATAATTGACCTTTCAGTATATTGTTGCACACACACCATCTATTTAGCAAATGCCCTTGTTATCAACAGCAGCCTTTTAAACTCACCTGAGCTAACAGGTATGTGAGCTGGTTACTCTGCTGCGCTTAAAATTTCTTTTTTGGTTTGCTACAATGCCTTTTCTGAAACGTTGTCTCCCTCTGCTGGAACACTGACTTCTTTCATTTAATGCCTGCAGACTATAAAAGAGAAACCAACCCAAAAAGTTTGGTTGATTAGTCTGTGGCATTCTTTTAAACTGTTGCTTATGGCGGTCTCTGTGAGCTTCTCAGTGACATTCAGCCATCCAGGTATCCCGCCTGCAGTAGACGGAATGTGGCAATGGAACGCTGGCTGCGCGTGTCATAATAGGCTCTGAGCCTTTATATACCTGCGCACAGCAGCAGCCACCTTCAGTCTGCTGCTGGACAGCCAGCAGCAGCAGCAGCAGGAGAGGTAATTAATCAGCAACCCTCCTGCTAAGGGTAGACAGCTGCTCATTCCACCCCCCCCCCCCCCGCCTTAATTGGTTCTCCTCCCTTCCAACGGTGTTGAGGCGGGTGGGAACAGCCGGGGGTTGAGGGTACTGTGCTAAAAGAGGTGGAGTTATGCAGATCTAAAACGCGTGGATTGCAGCAGCAGCAAGCCGAAAAGTGCAGGCATGTGAGGGATCTAGATGTTGACAGCATGTCTTTTTAACGGGAGTCCAGGTGGCCATCTCCACAAATGGACTTTTCAGAATCCTTGGGTGGCACCGTAGTCGGAAACCAATTCTGGTTATCGCTTCTCGGCCTTTTGGCTAAGATCAAGTGTAGTATCTGTTCTTATCAGTTTAATATCTGATACGTCCCCTATCTGGGGACCATATATTAAATGGATTTTTAGAACAGGGAGATGGAAAAAGAGCTTGCTCTGTCCACTCCACGCATTGACCTGGTATTGCAGTATCTCCAGGACCGGTGCACCCCTTCTTTAATGCAGTTTCTAAAATCAGAAAGAATTGAATTCAATGCTTTTTGTTCATTTTGCTTGTTTGTCGGATTTTGGGATGGACTCTTTGGCTTTGCTTTTCTTCTCCTCATTGGATTTTTCATGTTAAAAGTTGCAGAAGCCAGATGACAAGCTCATTTTGGTTCAACTTCAGCAACTGTGCATTGCATTGCCATGTAATGTAATGTAATGCAATGCTATCTATCTAGCTCTCCCTCTATACTTCCTTTTGGATAAACAGACATATTAGGCAAGCATTTTGGAGCTTTCACCTAAATAACTACAGGTGGTGAGATAAGCTGCACAATATAATTGACCTTTCAGTATATTGTTGCACACACACCATCTATTTAGCAAATGCCCTTGTTATCAACAGCAGCCTTTTAAACTCACCTGAGCTAACAGGTATGTGAGCTGGTTACTCTGCTGCGCTTAAAATTTCTTTTTTGGTTTGCTACAATGCCTTTTCTGAAACGTTGTCTCCCTCTGCTGGAACACTGACTTCTTTCATTTAATGCCTGCAGACTATAAAAGAGAAACCAACCCAAAAAGTTTGGTTGATTAGTCTGTGGCATTCTTTTAAACTGTTGCTTATGGCGGTCTCTGTGAGCTTCTCAGTGACATTCAGCCATCCAGGTATCCCGCCTGCAGTAGACGGAATGTGGCAATGGAACGCTGGCTGCGCGTGTCATAATAGGCTCTGAGCCTTTATATACCTGCGCACAGCAGCAGCCACCTTCAGTCTGCTGCTGGACAGCCAGCAGCAGCAGCAGCAGGAGAGGTAATTAATCAGCAACCCTCCTGCTAAGGGTAGACAGCTGCTCGTTCCACCCCCCCCCCCCGCCTTAATTGGTTCTCCTCCCTTCCAACGGTGTTGAGGCGGGTGGGAACAGCCGGGGGTTGAGGGTACTGTGCTAAAAGAGGTGGAGTTATGCAGATCTAAAACGCGTGGATTGCAGCAGCAGCAAGCCGAAAAGTGCAGGCATGTGAGGGATCTAGAGGTTGACAGCATGTCTTCTTAACGGGAGTCCAGGTGGCCATCTCCACAAATGGACTTTTCAGAATCCTTGGGTGGCACCGTAGTCGGAAACCAATTCTGGTTATCGCTTCTCGGCCTTTTGGCTAAGATCAAGTGTAGTATCTGTTCTTATCAGTTTAATATCTGATACGTCCCCTATCTGGGGACCATATATTAAATGGATTTTTAGAACAGGGAGATGGAAAAAGAGCTTGCTCTGTCCACTCCACGCATTGACCTGGTATTGCAGTATCTCCAGGACCGGTGCACACCTTCTTTAATGCAGTTTCTAAAATCAGAAAGAATTGAATTCAATGCTTTTTGTTCATTTTGCTTGTTTGTCGGATTTTGGGATGGACTCTTTGGCTTTGCTTTTCTTCTCCTCATTGGATTTTTCATGTTAAAAGTTGCAGAAGCCAGATGACAAGCTCATTTTGGTTCAACTTCAGCAACTGTGCATTGCATTGCCATGTAATGTAATGTAATGCAATGCTATCTATCTAGCTCTCCCTCTATACTTCCTTTTGGATAAACAGACATATTAGGCAAGCATTTAGGAGCTTTCACCTAAATAACTACAGGTGGTGAGATAAGCTGCACAATATAATTGACCTTTCAGTATATTGTTGCACACACACCATCTATTTAGCAAATGCCCTTGTTATCAACAGCAGCCTTTTAAACTCACCTCAGCTAACAGGTATGTGAGCTGGTTACTCTGCTGCGCTTAAAATTTCTTTTTTGGTTTGCTACAATGCCTTTTCTGAAACGTTGTCTCCCTCTGCTGGAACACTGACTTCTTTCATTTAATGCCTGCAGACTATAAAAGAGAAACCAACCCAAAAAGTTTGGTTGATTAGTCTGTGGCATTCTTTTAAACTGTTGCTTATGGCGGTCTCTGTGAGCTTCTCAGTGACATTCAGCCATCCAGGTATCCCGCCTGCAGTAGACGGAATGTGGCAATGGAACGCTGGCTGCGCGTGTCATAATAGGCTCTGAGCCTTTATATACCTGCGCACAGCAGCAGCCACCTTCAGTCTGCTGCTGGACAGCCAGCAGCAGCAGCAGCAGGAGAGGTAATTAATCAGCAACCCTCCTGCTAAGGGTAGACAGCTGCTCGTTCCACCCCCCCCCCCGCCTTAATTGGTTCTCCTCCCTTCCAACGGTGTTGAGGCGGGTGGTAACAGCCGGGGGTTGAGGGTACTGTGCTAAAAGAGGTGGAGTTATGCAGATCTAAAACGCGTGGATTGCAGCAGCAGCAAGCCGAAAAGTGCAGGCATGTGAGGGATCTAGAGGTTGACAGCATGTCTTCTTAACATGAGTCCAGGTGGCCATCTTCACAAATGGACTTTTCAGAATCCTTGGGTGGCACCGTAGTCGGAAACCAATTCTGGTTATCGCTTCTCGGCCTTTTGGCTAAGATCAAGTGTAGTATCTGTTCTTATCAGTTTAATATCTGATACGTCCCCTATCTGGGGACCATATATTAAATGGATTTTTAGAACAGGGAGATGGAAAAAGAGCTTGCTCTGTCCACTCCACGCATTGACCTGGTATTGCAGTATCTCCAGGACCGGTGCACCCCTTCTTTAATGCAGTTTCTAAAATCAGAAAGAATTGAATTCAATGCTTTTTGTTCATTTTGCTTGTTTGTCGGATTTTGGGATGGACTCTTTGGCTTTGCTTTTCTTCTCCTCATTGGATTTTTCATGTTAAAAGTTGCAGAAGCCAGATGACAAGCTAATTTTGGTTCAACTTCAGCAACTGTGCATTGCATTGCCATGTAATGTAATGTAATGCAATGCTATCTATCTAGCTCTCCCTCTATACTTCCTTTTGGATAAACAGACATATTAGGCAAGCATTTTGGAGCTTTCACCTAAATAACTACAGGTGGTGAGATAAGCTGCACAATATAATTGACCTTTCAGTATATTGTTGCACACACACCATCTATTTAGCAAATGCCCTTGTTATCAACAGCAGCCTTTTAAACTCACCTGAGCTAACAGGTATGTGAGCTGGTTACTCTGCTGCGCTTAAAATTTCTTTTTTGGTTTGCTACAATGCCTTTTCTGAAACGTTGTCTCCCTCTGCTGGAACACTGACTTCTTTCATTTAATGCCTGCAGAGTATAAAAGAGAAACGAACCCAAAAAGTTTGGTTGATTAGTCTGTGGCATTCTTTTAAACTGTTGCTTATGGCGGTCTCTGTGAGCTTCTCAGTGACATTCAGCCATCCAGGTATCCCGCCTGCAGTAGACGGAATGTGGCAATGGAACGCTGGCTGCGCGTGTCATAATAGGCTCTGAGCCTTTATATACCTGCGCACAGCAGCAGCCACCTTCAGTCTGCTGCTGGACAGCCAGCAGCAGCAGCAGCAGGAGAGGTAATTAATCAGCAACCCTCCTGCTAAGGGTAGACAGCTGCTCGTTCCACCCCCCCCCCCACGCCTTAATTGGTTCTCCTCCCTTCCAACGGTGTTGAGGCGGGTGGGAACAGCCGGGGGTTGAGGGTACTGTGCTAAAAGAGGTGGAGTTATGCAGATCTAAAACGCGTGGATTGCAGCAGCAGCAAGCCGAAAAGTGCAGGCATGTGAGGGATCTAGAGGTTGACAGCATGTCTTCTTAACGGGAGTCCAGGTGGCCATCTCCACAAATGGACTTTTCAGAATCCTTGGGTGGCACCGTAGTCGGAAACGAATTCTGGTTATCGCTTCTCGGCCTTTTGGCTAAGATCAAGTGTAGTATCTGTTCTTATCAGTTTAATATCTGATACGTCCCCTATCTGGGGACCATATATTAAATGGATTTTTAGAACAGGGAGATGGAAAAAGAGCTTGCTCTGTCCACTCCACGCATTGACCTGGTATTGCAGTATCTCCAGGACCGGTGCACCCCTTCTTTAATGCAGTTTCTAAAATCAGAAAGAATTGAATTCAATGCTTTTTGTTCATTTTGCTTGTTTGTCGGATTTTGGGATGGACTCTTTGGCTTTGCTTTTCTTCTCCTCATTGGATTTTTCATGTTAAAAGTTGCAGAAGCCAGATGACAAGCTCATTTTGGTTCAACTTCAGCAACTGTGCATTGCATTGCCATGTAATGTAATGTAATGCAATGCTATCTATCTAGCTCTCCCTCTATACTTCCTTTTGGATAAACAGACATATTAGGCAAGCATTTTGGAGCTTTCACCTAAATAACTACAGGTGGTGAGATAAGCTGCACAATATAATTGACCTTTCAGTATATTGTTGCACACACACCATCTATTTAGCAAATGCCCTTGTTATCAACAGCAGCCTTTTAAACTCACCTGAGCTAACAGGTATGTGAGCTGGTTACTCTGCTGCGCTTAAAATTTCTTTTTTGGTTTGCTACAATGCCTTTTCTGAAACGTTGTCTCCCTCTGCTGGAACACTGACTTCTTTCATTTAATGCCTGCAGACTATAAAAGAGAAACCAACCCAAAAAGTTTGGTTGATTAGTCTGTGGCATTCTTTTAAACTGTTGCTTATGGCGGTCTCTGTGAGCTTCTCAGTGACATTCAGCCATCCAGGTATCCCGCCTGCAGTAGAAGGAATGTGGCAATGGAACGCTGGCTGCGCGTGTCATAATAGGCTCTGAGCCTTTATATACCTGCGCACAGCAGCAGCCACCTTCAGTCTGCTGCTGGACAGCCAGCAGCAGCAGCAGCAGGAGAGGTAATTAATCAGCAACCCTCCTGCTAAGGGTAGACAGCTGCTCGTTCCACCCCCCCCCGCCTTAATTGGTTCTCCTCCCTTCCAACGGTGTTGAGGCGGGTGGGAACAGCCGGGGGTTGAGGGTACTGTGCTAAAAGAGGTGGAGTTATGCAGATCTAAAACGCGTGGATTGCAGCAGCAGCAAGCCGAAAAGTGCAGGCATGTGAGGGATCTAGAGGTTGACAGCATGTCTTCTTAACGGGAGTCCAGGTGGCCATCTCCACAAATGGACTTTTCAGAATCCTTGGGTGGCACCGTAGTCGGAAACCAATTCTGGTTATCGCTTCTCGGCCTTTTGGCTAAGATCAAGTGTAGTATCTGTTCTTATCAGTTTAATATCTGATACGTCCCCTATCTGGGGACCATATATTAAATGGATTTTTAGAACAGGGAGATGGAAAAAGAGCTTGCTCTGTCCACTCCACGCATTGACCTGGTATTGCAGTATCTCCAGGACCGGTGCACCCCTTCTTTAATGCAGTTTCTAAAATCAGAAAGAATTGAATTCAATGCTTTTTGTTCATTTTGCTTGTTTGTCGGATTTTGGGATGGACTCTTTGGCTTTGCTTTTCTTCTCCTCATTGGATTTTTCATGTTAAAAGTTGCAGAAGCCAGATGACAAGCTCATTTTGGTTCAACTTCAGCAACTGTGCATTGCATTGCCATGTAATGTAATGTAATGCAATGCTATCTATCTAGCTCTCCCTCTATACTTCCTTTTGGATAAACAGACATATTAGGCAAGCATTTTGGAGCTTTCACCTAAATAACTACAGGTGGTGAGATAAGCTGCACAATATAATTGACCTTTCAGTATATTGTTGCACACACACCATCTATTTAGCAAATGCCCTTGTTATCAACAGCAGCCTTTTAAACTCACCTGAGCTAACAGGTATGTGAGCTGGTTACTCTGCTGCGCTTAAAATTTCTTTTTTGGTTTGCTACAATGCCTTTTCTGAAACGTTGTCTCCCTCTGCTGGAACACTGACTTCTTTCATTTAATGCCTGCAGACTATAAAAGAGAAACCAACCCAAAAAGTTTGGTTGATTAGTCTGTGGCATTCTTTTAAACTGTTGCTTATGGCGGACTCTGTGAGCTTCTCAGTGACATTCAGCCATCCAGGTATCCCGCCTGCAGTAGACGGAATGTGGCAATGGAACGCTGGCTGCGCGTGTCATAATAGGCTCTGAGCCTTTATATACCTGCGCACAGCAGCAGCCACCTTCAGTCTGCTGCTGGACAGCCAGCAGCAGCAGCAGCAGGAGAGGTAATTAATCAGCAACCCTCCTGCTAAGGGTAGACAGCTGCTCGTTCCACCCCACCCCCCCGCCTTAATTGGTTCTCCTCCCTTCCAACGGTGTTGAGGCGGGTGGGAACAGCCGGGGGTTGAGGGTACTGTGCTAAAAGAGGTGGAGTTATGCAGATCTAAAACGCGTGGATTGCAGCAGCAGCAAGCCGAAAAGTGCAGGCATGTGAGGGATCTAGAGGTTGACAGCATGTCTTCTTAACGGGAGTCCAGGTGGCCATCTCCACAAATGGACTTTTCAGAATCCTTGGGTGGCACCGTAGTCGGAAACCAATTCTGGTTATCGCTTCTCGGCCTTTTGGCTAAGATCAAGTGTAGTATCTGTTCTTATCAGTTTAATATCTGATACGTCCCCTATATGGGGACCATATATTAAATGGATTTTTAGAACAGGGAGATGGAAAAAGAGCTTGCTCTGTCCACTCCACGCATTGACCTGGTATTGCAGTATCTCCAGGACCAGTGCACCCCTTCTTTAATGCAGTTTCTAAAATCAGAAAGAATTGAATTCAATGCTTTTTGTTCATTTTGCTTGTTTGTCGGATTTTGGGATGGACTCTTTGGCTTTGCTTTTCTTCTCCTCATTGGATTTTTCATGTTAAAAGTTGCAGAAGCCAGATGACAAGCTCATTTTGGTT
Source organism: Phyllobates terribilis (assembly GCF_046119375.1). Taxonomy (NCBI): domain Eukaryota; kingdom Metazoa; phylum Chordata; class Amphibia; order Anura; family Dendrobatidae; genus Phyllobates; species Phyllobates terribilis. Next base: position 5,582,417 of record NW_027362800.1, on the reverse strand, counting down.
CAACTTCAGCAACTGTGCATTGCATTGCCATGTAATGTAATGTAATGCAATGCTATCTATCTAGCTCTCCCTCTATACTTCCTTTTGGATAAACAGACATATTAGGCAAGCATTTTGGAGCTTTCACCAAAATAACTACAGGTGGTGAGATAAGCTGCACAATATAATTGACCTTTCAGTATATTGTTGCACACACACCATCTATTTAGCAAATGCCCTTGTTATCAACAGCAGCCTTTTAAACTCACCTGAGCTAACAGGTATGTGAGCTGGTTACTCTGCTGCGCTTAAAATTTCTTTTTTGGTTTGCTACAATGCCTTTTCTGAAACGTTGTCTCCCTCTGCTGGAACACTGACTTCTTTCATTTAATGCCTGCAGACTATAAAAGAGAAACCAACCCAAAAAGTTTGGTTGATTAGTCTGTGGCATTCTTTTAAACTGTTGCTTATGGCGGTCTCTGTGAGCTTCTCAGTGACATTCAGCCATCCAGGTATCCCGCCTGCAGTAGACGGAATGTGGCAATGGAACGCTGGCTGCGCGTGTCATAATAGGCTCTGAGCCTTTATATACCTGCGCACAGCAGCAGCCACCTTCAGTCTGCTGCTGGACAGCCAGCAGCAGCAGCAGCAGGAGAGGTAATTAATCAGCAACCCTCCTGCTAAGGGTAGCTCGTTCCACCCCCCCCCCCGCCTTAATTGGTTCTCCTCCCTTCCAACGGTGTTGAGGCGGGTGGGAACAGCCGGGGGTTGAGGGTACTGTGCTAAAAGAGGTGGAGTTATGCAGATCTAAAACGCGTGGATTGCAGCAGCAGCAAGCCGAAAAGTGCAGGCATGTGAGGGATCTAGAGGTTGACAGCATGTCTTCTTAACGGGAGTCCAGGTGGCCATCTCCACAAATGGACTTTTCAGAATCCTTGGGTGGCACCGTAGTCGGAAACCAATTCTGGTTATCGCTTCTCGGCCTTTTGGCTAAGATCAAGTGTAGTATCTGTTCTTATCAGTTTAATATCTGATACGTCCCCTATCTGGGGACCATATATTAAATGGATTTTTAGAACAGGGAGATGGAAAAAGAGCTTGCTCTGTCCACTCCACGCATTGACCTGGTATTGCAGTATCTCCAGGACCGGTGCACCCCTTCTTTAATGCAGTTTCTAAAATCAGAAAGAATTGAATTCAATGCTTTTTGTTCATTTTGCTTGTTTGTCGGATTTTGGGATGGACTCTTTGGCTTTGCTTTTCTTCTCCTCATTGGATTTTTCATGTTAAAAGTTGCAGAAGCCAGATGACAAGCTCATTTTGGTTCAACTTCAGCAACTGTGCATTGCATTGCCATGTAATGTAATGTAATGCAATGCTATCTATCTAGCTCTCCCTCTATACTTCCTTTTGGATAAACAGACATATTAGGCAAGCATTTTGGAGCTTTCACCTAAATAACTACAGGTGGTGAGATAAGCTGCACAATATAATTGACCTTTCAGTATATTGTTGCACACACACCATCTATTTAGCAAATGCCCTTGTTATCAACAGCAGCCTTTTAAACTCACCTGAGCTAACAGGTATGTGAGCTGGTTACTCTGCTGCGCTTAAAATTTCTTTTTTGGTTTGCTACAATGCCTTTTCTGAAACGTTGTCTCCCTCTGCTGGAACACTGACTTCTTTCATTTAATGCCTGCAGACTATAAAAGAGAAACCAACCCAAAAAGTTTGGTTGATTAGTCTGTGGCATTCTTTTAAACTGTTGCTTATGGCGGTCTCTGTGAGCTTCTCAGTGACATTCAGCCATCCAGGTATCCCGCCTGCAGTAGACGGAATGTGGCAATGGAACGCTGGCTGCGCGTGTCATAATAGGCTCTGAGCCTTTATATACCTGCGCACAGCAGCAGCCACCTTCAGTCTGCTGCTGGACAGCCAGCAGCAGCAGCAGCAGGAGAGGTAATTAATCAGCAACCCTCCTGCTAAGGGTAGACAGCTGCTCGTTCCACCCCCCCCCCGCCTTAATTGGTTCTCCTCCCTTCCAACGGTGTTGAGGCGGGTGGGAACAGCCGGGGGTTGAGGGTACTGTGCTAAAAGAGGTGGAGTTATGCAGATCTAAAACGCGTGGATTGCAGCAGCAGCAAGCCGAAAAGTGCAGGCATGTGAGGGATCTAGAGGTTGACAGCATGTCTTCTTAACGGGAGTCCAGGTGGCCATCTCCACAAATGGACTTTTCAGAATCCTTGGGTGGCACCGTAGTCGGAAACCAATTCTGGTTATCGCTTCTCGGCCTTTTGGCTAAGATCAAGTGTAGTATCTGTTCTTATCAGTTTAATATCTGATACGTCCCCTATCTGGGGACCATATATTAAATGGATTTTTAGAACAGGGAGATGGAAAAAGAGCTTGCTCTGTCCACTCCACGCATTGACCTGGTATTGCAGTATCTCCAGGACCGGTGCACCCCTTCTTTAATGCAGTTTCTAAAATCAGAAAGAATTGAATTCAATGCTTTTTGTTCATTTTGCTTGTTTGTCGGATTTTGGGATGGACTCTTTGGCTTTGCTTTTCTTCTCCTCATTGGATTTTTCATGTTAAAAGTTGCAGAAGCCAGATGACAAGCTCATTTTGGTTCAACTTCAGCAACTGTGCATTGCATTGCCATGTAATGTAATGTAATGCAATGCTATCTATCTAGCTCTCCCTCTATACTTCCTTTTGGATAAACAGACATATTAGGCAAGCATTTTGGAGCTTTCACCTAAATAACTACAGGTGGTGAGATAAGCTGCACAATATAATTGACCTTTCAGTATATTGTTGCACACACACCATCTATTTAGCAAATGCCCTTGTTATCAACAGCAGCCTTTTAAACTCACCTGAGCTAACAGGTATGTGAGCTGGTTACTCTGCTGCGCTTAAAATTTCTTTTTTGGTTTGCTACAATGCCTTTTCTGAAACGTTGTCTCCCTCTGCTGGAACACTGACTTCTTTCATTTAATGCCTGCAGACTATAAAAGAGAAACCAACCCAAAAAGTTTGGTTGATTAGTCTGTGGCATTCTTTTAAACTGTTGCTTATGGCGGACTCTGTGAGCTTCTCAGTGACATTCAGCCATCCAGGTATCCCGCCTGCAGTAGACGGAATGTGGCAATGGAACGCTGGCTGCGCGTGTCATAATAGGCTCTGAGCCTTTATATACCTGCGCACAGCAGCAGCCACCTTCAGTCTGCTGCTGGACAGCCAGCAGCAGCAGCAGCAGGAGAGGTAATTAATCAGCAACCCTCCTGCTAAGGGTAGACAGCTGCTCGTTCCACCCCACCCCCCCGCCTTAATTGGTTCTCCTCCCTTCCAACGGTGTTGAGGCGGGTGGGAACAGCCGGGGGTTGAGGGTACTGTGCTAAAAGAGGTGGAGTTATGCAGATCTAAAACGCGTGGATTGCAGCAGCAGCAAGCCGAAAAGTGCAGGCATGTGAGGGATCTAGAGGTTGACAGCATGTCTTCTTAACGGGAGTCCAGGTGGCCATCTCCACAAATGGACTTTTCAGAATCCTTGGGTGGCACCGTAGTCGGAAACCAATTCTGGTTATCGCTTCTCGGCCTTTTGGCTAAGATCAAGTGTAGTATCTGTTCTTATCAGTTTAATATCTGATACGTCCCCTATATGGGGACCATATATTAAATGGATTTTTAGAACAGGGAGATGGAAAAAGAGCTTGCTCTGTCCACTCCACGCATTGACCTGGTATTGCAGTATCTCCAGGACCAGTGCACCCCTTCTTTAATGCAGTTTCTAAAATCAGAAAGAATTGAATTCAATGCTTTTTGTTCATTTTGCTTGTTTGTCGGATTTTGGGATGGACTCTTTGGCTTTGCTTTTCTTCTCCTCATTGGATTTTTCATGTTAAAAGTTGCAGAAGCCAGATGACAAGCTCATTTTGGTTCAACTTCAGCAACTGTGCATTGCATTGCCATGTAATGTAATGTAATGCAATGCTATCTATCTAGCTCTCCCTCTATACTTCCTTTTGGATAAACAGACATATTAGGCAAGCATTTTGGAGCTTTCACCTAAATAACTACAGGTGGTGAGATAAGCTGCACAATATAATTGACCTTTCAGTATATTGTTGCACACACACCATCTATTTAGCAAATGCCCTTGTTATCAACAGCAGCCTTTTAAACTCACCTGAGCTAACAGGTATGTGAGCTGGTTACTCTGCTGCGCTTAAAATTTCTTTTTTGGTTTGCTACAATGCCTTTTCTGAAACGTTGTCTCCCTCTGCTGGAACACTGACTTCTTTCATTTAATGCCTGCAGACTATAAAAGAGAAACCAACCCAAAAAGTTTGGTTGATTAGTCTGTGGCATTCTTTTAAACTGTTGCTTATGGCGGTCTCTGTGAGCTTCTCAGTGACATTCAGCCATCCAGGTATCCCGCCTGCAGTAGACGGAATGTGGCAATGGAACGCTGGCTGCGCGTGTCATAATAGGCTCTGAGCCTTTATATACCTGCGCACAGCAGCAGCCACCTTCAGTCTGCTGCTGGACAGCCAGCAGCAGCAGCAGCAGGAGAGGTAATTAATCAGCAACCCTCCTGCTAAGGGTAGCTCGTTCCACCCCCCCCCCGCCTTAATTGGTTCTCCTCCCTTCCAACGGTGTTGAGGCGGGTGGGAACAGCCGGGGGTTGAGGGTACTGTGCTAAAAGAGGTGGAGTTATGCAGATCTAAAACGCGTGGATTGCAGCAGCAGCAAGCCGAAAAGTGCAGGCATGTGAGGGATCTAGAGGTTGACAGCATGTCTTCTTAACGGGAGTCCAGGTGGCCATCTCCACAAATGGACTTTTCAGAATCCTTGGGTGGCACCGTAGTCGGAAACCAATTCTGGTTATCGCTTCTCGGCCTTTTGGCTAAGATCAAGTGTAGTATCTGTTCTTATCAGTTTAATATCTGATACGTCCCCTATCTGGGGACCATATATTAAATGGATTTTTAGAACAGGGAGATGGAAAAAGAGCTTGCTCTGTCCACTCCACGCATTGACCTGGTATTGCAGTATCTCCAGGACCGGTGCACCCCTTCTTTAATGCAGTTTCTAAAATCAGAAAGAATTGAATTCAATGCTTTTTGTTCATTTTGCTTGTTTGTCGGATTTTGGGATGGACTCTTTGGCTTTGCTTTTCTTCTCCTCATTGGATTTTTCATGTTAAAAGTTGCAGAAGCCAGATGACAAGCTCATTTTGGTTCAACTTCAGCAACTGTGCATTGCATTGCCATGTAATGTAATGTAATGCAATGCTATCTATCTAGCTCTCCCTCTATACTTCCTTTTGGATAAACAGACATATTAGGCAAGCATTTTGGAGCTTTCACCTAAATAACTACAGGTGGTGAGATAAGCTGCACAATATAATTGACCTTTCAGTATATTGTTGCACACACACCATCTATTTAGCAAATGCCCTTGTTATCAACAGCAGCCTTTTAAACTCACCTGAGCTAACAAGTATGTGAGCTGGTTACTCTGCTGCGCTTAAAATTTCTTTTTTGGTTTGCTACAATGCCTTTTCTGAAACGTTGTCTCCCTCTGCTGGAACACTGACTTCTTTCATTTAATGCCTGCAGACTATAAAAGAGAAACCAACCCAAAAAGTTTGGTTGATTAGTCTGTGGCATTCTTTTAAACTGTTGCTTATGGCGGTCTCTGTGAGCTTCTCAGTGACATTCAGCCATCCAGGTATCCCGCCTGCAGTAGACGGAATGTGGCAATGGAACGCTGGCTGCGCGTGTCATAATAGGCTCTGAGCCTTTATATACCTGCGCACAGCAGCAGCCACCTTCAGTCTGCTGCTGGACAGCCAGCAGCAGCAGCAGCAGCAGGAGAGGTAATTAATCAGCAACCCTCCTGCTAAGGGTAGACAGCTGCTCGTTCCACCCCCCCCCCCCGCCTTAATTGGTTCTCCTCCCTTCCAACGGTGTTGAGGCGGGTGGGAACAGCCGGGGGTTGAGGGTACTGTGCTAAAAGAGGTGGAGTTATGCAGATCTAAAACGCGTGGATTGCAGCAGCAGCAAGCCGAAAAGTGCAGGCATGTGAGGGATCTAGAGGTTGACAGCATGTCTTCTTAACGGGAGTCCAGGTGGCCATCTCCACAAATGGACTTTTCAGAATCCTTGGGTGGCACCGTAGTCGGAAACCAATTCTGGTTATCGCTTCTCGGCCTTTTGGCTAAGATCAAGTGTAGTATCTGTTCTTATCAGTTTAATATCTGATACGTCCCCTATCTGGGGACCATATATTAAATGGATTTTTAGAACAGGGAGATGGAAAAAGAGCTTGCTCTGTCCACTCCACGCATTGACCTGGTATTGCAGTATCTCCAGGACCGGTGCACCCCTTCTTTAATGCAGTTTCTAAAATCAGAAAGAATTGAATTCAATGCTTTTTGTTCATTTTGCTTGTTTGTCGGATTTTGGGATGGACTCTTTGGCTTTGCTTTTCTTCTCCTCATTGGATTTTTCATGTTAAAAGTTGCAGAAGCCAGATGACAAGCTCATTTTGGTTCAACTTCAGCAACTGTGCATTGCATTGCCATGTAATGTAATGTAATGCAATGCTATCTATCTAGCTCTCCCTCTATACTTCCTTTTGGATAAACAGACATATTAGGCAAGCATTTTGGAGCTTTCACCTAAATAACTACAGGTGGTGAGATAAGCTGCACAATATAATTGACCTTTCAGTATATTGTTGCACACACACCATCTATTTAGCAAATGCCCTTGTTATCAACAGCAGCCTTTTAAACTCACCTGAGCTAACAGGTATGTGAGCTGGTTACTCTGCTGCGCTTAAAATTTCTTTTTTGGTTTGCTACAATGCCTTTTCTGAAACGTTGTCTCCCTCTGCTGGAACACTGACTTCTTTCATTTAATGCCTGCAGACTATAAAAGAGAAACCAACCCAAAAAGTTTGGTTGATTAGTCTGTGGCATTCTTTTAAACTGTTGCTTATGGCGGTCTCTGTGAGCTTCTCAGTGACATTCAGCCATCCAGGTATCCCGCCTGCAGTAGACGGAATGTGGCAATGGAACGCTGGCTGCGCGTGTCATAATAGGCTCTGAGCCTTTATATACCTGCGCACAGCAGCAGCCACCTTCAGTCTGCTGCTGGACAGCCAGCAGCAGCAGCAGCAGGAGAGGTAATTAATCAGCAACCCTCCTGCTAAGGGTAGACAGCTGCTCGTTCCACCCCCCCCCCCCCCGCCTAAATTTTTTCTCCTCCCTTCCAACGGTGTTGAGGCGGGTGGGAACAGCCGGGGGTTGAGGGTACTGTGCTAAAAGAGGTGGAGTTATGCAGATCTAAAACGCGTGGATTGCAGCAGCAGCAAGCCGAAAAGTGCAGGCATGTGAGGGATCTAGAGGTTGACAGCATGTCTTCTTAACGGGAGTCCAGGTGGCCATCTCCACAAATGGACTTTTCAGAATCCTTGGGTGGCACCGTAGTCGGAAACCAATTCTGGTTATCGCTTCTCGGCCTTTTGGCTAAGATCAAGTGTAGTATCTGTTCTTATCAGTTTAATATCTGATACGTCCCCTATCTGGGGACCATATATTAAATGGATTTTTAGAACAGGGAGATGGAAAAAGAGCTTGCTCTGTCCACTCCACGCATTGACCTGGTATTGCAGTATCTCCAGGACCGGTGCACCCCTTCTTTAATGCAGTTTCTAAAATCAGAAAGAATTGAATTCAATGCTTTTTGTTCATTTTGCTTGTTTGTCGGATTTTGGGATGGACTCTTTGGCTTTGCTTTTCTTCTCCTCATTGGATTTTTCATGTTAAAAGTTGCAGAAGCCAGATGACAAGCTCATTTTGGTTCAACTTCAGCAACTGTGCATTGCATTGCCATGTAAAGTAATGTAATGCAGTGCTATCTATCTAGCTCTCCCTCTATACTTCCTTTTGGATAAACAGACATATTAGGCAAGCATTTTGGAGCTTTCACCTAAATAACTACAGGTGGTGAGATAAGCTGCACAATATAATTGACCTTTCAGTATATTGTTGCACACACACCATCTATTTAGCAAATGCCCTTGTTATCAACAGCAGCCTTTTAAACTCACCTGAGCTAACAGGTATGTGAGCTGGTTACTCTGCTGCGCTTAAAATTTCTTTTTTGGTTTGCTACAATGCCTTTTCTGAAACGTTGTCTCCCTCTGCTGGAACACTGACTTCTTTCATTTAATGCCTGCAGACTATAAAAGAGAAACCAACCCAAAAAGTTTGGTTGATTAGTCTGTGGCATTCTTTTAAACTGTTGCTTATGGCGGTCTCTGTGAGCTTCTCAGTGACATTCAGCCATCCAGGTATCCCGCCTGCAGTAGACGGAATGTGGCAATGGAACGCTGGCTGCGCGTGTCATAATAGGCTCTGAGCCTTTATATACCTGCGCACAGCAGCAGCCACCTTCAGTCTGCTGCTGGACAGCCAGCAGCAGCAGCAGCAGCAGGAGAGGTAATTAATCAGCAACCCTCCTGCTAAGGGTAGACAGCTGCTCGTTCCACCCCCCCCCCCCCGCCTTAATTGGTTCTCCTCCCTTCCAACGGTGTTGAGGCGGGTGGGAACAGCCGGGGGTTGAGGGTACTGTGCTAAAAGAGGTGGAGTTATGCAGATCTAAAACGCGTGGATTGCAGCAGCAGCAAGCCGAAAAGTGCAGGCATGTGAGGGATCTAGAGGTTGACAGCATGTCTTCTTAACGGGAGTCCAGGTGGCCATCTCCACAAATGGACTTTTCAGAATCCTTGGGTGGCACCGTAGTCGGAAACCAATTCTGGTTATCGCTTCTCGGCCTTTTGGCTAAGATCAAGTGTAGTATCTGTTCTTATCAGTTTAATATCTGATACGTCCCCTATCTGGGGACCATATATTAAATGGATTTTTAGAACAGGGAGATGGAAAAAGAGCTTGCTCTGTCCACTCCACGCATTGACCTGGTATTGCAGTATCTCCAGGACCGGTGCACCCCTTCTTTAATGCAGTTTCTAAAATCAGAAAGAATTGAATTCAATGCTTTTTGTTCATTTTGCTTGTTTGTCGGATTTTGGGATGGACTCTTTGGCTTTGCTTTTCTTCTCCTCATTGGATTTTTCATGTTAAAAGTTGCAGAAGCCAGATGACAAGCTCATTTTGGTTCAACTTCAGCAACTGTGCATTGCATTGCCATGTAATGTAATGTAATGCAATGCTATCTATCTAGCTCTCCCTCTATACTTCCTTTTGGATAAACAGACATATTAGGCAAGCATTTTGGAGCTTTCACCTAAATAACTACAGGTGGTGAGATAAGCTGCACAATATAATTGACCTTTCAGTATATTGTTGCACACACACCATCTATTTAGCAAATGCCCTTGTTATCAACAGCAGCCTTTTAAACTCACCTGAGCTAACAGGTATGTGAGCTGGTTACTCTGCTGCGCTTAAAATTTCTTTTTTGGTTTGCTACAATGCCTTTTCTGAAACGTTGTCTCCCTCTGCTGGAACACTGACTTCTTTCATTTAATGCCTGCAGACTATAAAAGAGAAACCAACCCAAAAAGTTTGGTTGATTAGTCTGTGGCATTCTTTTAAACTGTTGCTTATGGCGGTCTCTGTGAGCTTCTCAGTGACATTCAGCCATCCAGGTATCCCGCCTGCAGTAGACGGAATGTGGCAATGGAACGCTGGCTGCGCGTGTCATAATAGGCTCTGAGCCTTTATATACCTGCGCACAGCAGCAGCCACCTTCAGTCTGCTGCTGGACAGCCAGCAGCAGCAGCAGCAGCAGCAGGAGAGGTAATTAATCAGCAACCCTCCTGCTAAGGGTAGACAGCTGCTCGTTCCACCCCCCCCCCCCCGCCTTAATTGGTTCTCCTCCCTTCCAACGGTGTTGAGGCGGGTGGGAACAGCCGGGGGTTGAGGGTACTGTGCTAAAAGAGGTGGAGTTATGCAGATCTAAAACGCGTGGATTGCAGCAGCAGCAAGCCGAAAAGTGCAGGCATGTGAGGGATCTAGAGGTTGACAGCATGTCTTCTTAACGGGAGTCCAGGTGGCCATCTCCACAAATGGACTTTTCAGAATCCTTGGGTGGCACCGTAGTCGGAAAGCAATTCTGGTTATCGCTTCTCGGCCTTTTGGCTAAGATCAAGTGTAGTATCTGTTCTTATCAGTTTAATATCTGATACGTCCCCTATCTGGGGACCATATATTAAATGGATTTTTAGAACAGGGAGATGGAAAAAGAGCTTGCTCTGTCCACTCCACGCATTGACCTGGTATTGCAGTATCTCCAGGACCGGTGCACCCCTTCTTTAATGCAGTTTCTAAAATCAGAAAGAATTGAATTCAATGCTTTTTGTTCATTTTGCTTGTTTGTCGGATTTTGGGATGGACTCTTTGGCTTTGCTTTTCTTCTCCTCATTGGATTTTTCATGTTAAAAGTTGCAGAAGCCAGATGACAAGCTCATTTTGGTTCAACTTCAGCAACTGTGCATTGCATTGCCATGTAAAGTAATGTAATGCAGTGCTATCTATCTAGCTCTCCCTCTATACTTCCTTTTGGATAAACAGACATATTAGGCAAGCATTTTGGAGCTTTCACCTAAATAACTACAGGTGGTGAGATAAGCTGCACAATATAATTGACCTTTCAGTATATTGTTGCACACACACCATCTATTTAGCAAATGCCCTTGTTATCAACAGCAGCCTTTTAAACTCACCTGAGCTAACAGGTATGTGAGCTGGTTACTCTGCTGCGCTTAAAATTTCTTTTTTGGTTTGCTACAATGCCTTTTCTGAAACGTTGTCTCCCTCTGCTGGAACACTGACTTCTTTCATTTAATGCCTGCAGACTATAAAAGAGAAACCAACCCAAAAAGTTTGGTTGATTAGTCTGTGGCATTCTTTTAAACTGTTGCTTATGGCGGTCTCTGTGAGCTTCTCAGTGACATTCAGCCATCCAGGTATCCCGCCTGCAGTAGACGGAATGTGGCAATGGAACGCTGGCTGCGCATGTCATAATAGGCTCTGAGCCTTTATATACCTGCGCACAGCAGCAGCCACCTTCAGTCTGCTGCTGGACAGCCAGCAGCAGCAGCAGCAGGAGAGGTAATTATTCAGCAACCCTCCTGCTAAGGGTAGACAGCTGCTCGTTCCACCCCCCCCCCGCCTTAATTGGTTCTCCTCCCTTCCAACGGTGTTGAGGCGGGTGGGAACAGCCGGGGGTTGAGGGTACTGTGCTAAAAGAGGTGGAGTTATGCAGATCTAAAACGCGTGGATTGCAGCAGCAGCAAGCCGAAAAGTGCAGGCATGTGAGGGATCTAGAGGTTGACAGCATGTCTTCTTAACGGGAGTCCAGGTGGCCATCTCCACAAATGGACTTTTCAGAATCCTTGGGTGGCACCGTAGTCGGAAACCAATTCTGGTTATCGCTTCTCGGCCTTTTGGCTAAGATCAAGTGTAGTATCTGTTCTTATCAGTTTAATATCTGATACGTCCCCTATCTGGGGACCATATATTAAATGGATTTTTAGAACAGGGAGATGGAAAAAGAGCTTGCTCTGTCCACTCCACGCATTGACCTGGTATTGCAGTATTTCCAGGACCGGTGCACCCCTTCTTTAATGCAGTTTCTAAAATCAGAAAGAATTGAATTCAATGCTTTTTGTTCATTTTGCTTGTTTGTCGGATTTTGGGATGGACTCTTTGGCTTTGCTTTTCTTCTCCTCATTGGATTTTTCATGTTAAAAGTTGCAGAAGCCAGATGACAAGCTCATTTTGGTTCAACTTCAGCAACTGTGCATTGCATTGCCATGTAATGTAATGTAATGCAATGCTATCTATCTAGCTCTCCCTCTATACTTCCTTTTGGATAAACAGACATATTAGGCAAGCATTTTGGAGCTTTCACCTAAATAACTACAGATGGTGAGATAAGCTGCACAATATAATTGACCTTTCAGTATATTGTTGCACACACACCATCTATTTAGCAAATGCCCTTGTTATCAACAGCAGCCTTTTAAACTCACCTGAGCTAACAGGTATGTGAGCTGGTTACTCTGCTGCGCTTAAAATTTCTTTTTTGGTTTGCTACAATGCCTTTTCTGAAACGTTGTCTCCCTCTGCTGGAACACTGAATTCTTTCATTTAATGCCTGCAGACTATAAAAGAGAAACCAACCCAAAAAGTTTGGTTGATTAGTCTGTGGCATTCTTTTAAACTGTTGCTTATGGCGGTCTCTGTGAGCTTCTCAGTGACATTCAGCCATCCAGGTATCCCGCCTGCAGTAGACGGAATGTGGCAATGGAACGCTGGCTGCGCGTGTCATAATAGGCTCTGAGCCTTTATATACCTGCGCACAGCAGCAGCCACCTTCAGTCTGCTGCTGGACAGCCAGCAGCAGCAGCAGGAGAGGTAATTAATCAGCAACCCTCCTGCTAAGGGTAGACAGCTGCTCGTTCCACCCCCCCCCCGCCTTAATTGGTTCTCCTCCCTTCCAACGGTGTTGAGGCGGGTGGGAACAGCCGGGGGTTGAGGGTACTGTGCTAAAAGAGGTGGAGTTATGCAGATCTAAAACGCGTGGATTGCAGCAGCAGCAAGCCGAAAAGTGCAGGCATGTGAGGGATCTAGAGGTTGACAGCATGTCTTCTTAACGGGAGTCCAGGTGGCCATCTCCACAAATGGACTTTTCAGAATCCTTGGGTGGCACCGTAGTCGGAAACCAATTCTGGTTATCGCTTCTCGGCCTTTTGGCTAAGATCAAGTGTAGTATCTGTTCTTATCAGTTTAATATCTGATACGTCCCCTATCTGGGGACCATATATTAAATGGATTTTTAGAACAGGGAGATGGAAAAAGAGCTTGCTCTGTCCACTCCACGCATTGACCTGGTATTGCAGTATCTCCAGGACCGGTGCACCCCTTCTTTAATGCAGTTTCTAAAATCAGAAAGAATTGAATTCAATGCTTTTTGTTCATTTTGCTTGTTTGTCGGATTTTGGGATGGACTCTTTGGCTTTGCTTTTCTTCTCCTCATTGGATTTTTCATGTTAAAAGTTGCAGAAGCCAGATGACAAGCTCATTTTGGTTCAACTTCAGCAACTGTGCATTGCATTGCCATGTAATGTAATGTAATGCAATGCTATCTATCTAGCTCTCCCTCTATACTTCCTTTTGGATAAACAGACATATTAGGCAAGCATTTTGGAGCTTTCACCTAAATAACTACAGGTGGTGAGATAAGCTGCACAATATAATTGACCTTTCAGTATATTGTTGCACACACACCATCTATTTAGCAAATGCCCTTGTTATCAACAGCAGCCTTTTAAACTCACCTGAGCTAACAGGTATGTGAGCTGGTTACTCTGCTGCGCTTAAAATTTCTTTTTTGGTTTGCTACAATGCCTTTTCTGAAACGTTGTCTCCCTCTGCTGGAACACTGACTTCTTTCATTTAATGCCTGCAGACTATAAAAGAGAAACCAACCCAAAAAGTTTGGTTGATTAGTCTGTGGCATTCTTTTAAACTGTTGCTTATGGCGGTCTCTGTGAGCTTCTCAGTGACATTCAGCCATCCAGGTATCCCGCCTGCAGTAGACGGAATGTGGCAATGGAACGCTGGCTGCGCGTGTCATAATAGGCTCTGAGCCTTTATATACCTGCGCACAGCAGCAGCCACCTTCAGTCTGCTGCTGGACAGCCAGCAGCAGCAGCAGCAGCAGCAGGAGAGGTAATTAATCAGCAACCCTCCTGCTAAGGGTAGACAGCTGCTCGTTCCACCCCCCCCCCCCCCCCGCCTTAATTGGTTCTCCTCCCTTCCAACGGTGTTGAGGCGGGTGGGAACAGCCGGGGGTTGAGGGTACTGTGCTAAAAGAGGTGGAGTTATGCAGATCTAAAACGCGTGGATTGCAGCAGCAGCAAGCCGAAAAGTGCAGGCATGTGAGGGATCTAGAGGTTGACAGCATGTCTTCTTAACGGGAGTCCAGGTGGCCATCTCCACAAATGGACTTTTCAGAATCCTTGGGTGGCACCGTAGTCGGAAACCAATTCTGGTTATCGCTTCTCGGCCTTTTGGCTAAGATCAAGTGTAGTATCTGTTCTTATCAGTTTAATATCTGATACGTCCCCTATCTGGGGACCATATATTAAATGGATTTTTAGAACAGGGAGATGGAAAAAGAGCTTGCTCTGTCCACTCCACGCATTGACCTGGTATTGCAGTATTTCCAGGACCGGTGCACCCCTTCTTTAATGCAGTTTCTAAAATCAGAAAGAATTGAATTCAATGCTTTTTGTTCATTTTGCTTGTTTGTCGGATTTTGGGATGGACTCTTTGGCTTTGCTTTTCTTCTCCTCATTGGATTTTTCATGTTAAAAGTTGCAGAAGCCAGATGACAAGCTCATTTTGGTTCAACTTCAGCAACTGTGCATTGCATTGCCATGTAATGTAATGTAATGCAATGCTATCTATCTAGCTCTCCCTCTATACTTCCTTTTGGATAAACAGACATATTAGGCAAGCATTTTGGAGCTTTCACCTAAATAACTACAGATGGTGAGATAAGCTGCACAATATAATTGACCTTTCAGTATATTGTTGCACACACACCATCTATTTAGCAAATGCCCTTGTTATCAACAGCAGCCTTTTAAACTCACCTGAGCTAACAGGTATGTGAGCTGGTTACTCTGCTGCGCTTAAAATTTCTTTTTTGGTTTGCTACAATGCCTTTTCTGAAACGTTGTCTCCTTCTGCTGGAACACTGAATTCTTTCATTTAATGCCTGCAGACTATAAAAGAGAAACCAACCCAAAAAGTTTGGTTGATTAGTCTGTGGCATTCTTTTAAACTGTTGCTTATGGCGGTCTCTGTGAGCTTCTCAGTGACATTCAGCCATCCAGGTATCCCGCCTGCAGTAGACGGAATGTGGCAATGGAACGCTGGCTGCGCGTGTCATAATAGGCTCTGAGCCTTTATATACCTGCGCACAGCAGCAGCCACCTTCAGTCTGCTGCTGGACAGCCAGCAGCAGCAGCAGGAGAGGTAATTAATCAGCAACCCTCCTGCTAAGGGTAGACAGCTGCTCGTTCCACCCCCCCCCCCGCCTTAATTGGTTCTCCTCCCTTCCAACGGTGTTGAGGCGGGTGGGAACAGCCGGGGGTTGAGGGTACTGTGCTAAAAGAGGTGGAGTTATGCAGATCTAAAACGCGTGGATTGCAGCAGCAGCAAGCCGAAAAGTGCAGGCATGTGAGGGATCTAGAGGTTGACAGCATGTCTTCTTAACGGGAGTCCAGGTGGCCATCTCCACAAATGGACTTTTCAGAATCCTTGGGTGGCACCGTAGTCGGAAACCAATTCTGGTTATCGCTTCTCGGCCTTTTGGCTAAGATCAAGTGTAGTATCTGTTCTTATCAGTTTAATATCTGATACGTCCCCTATCTGGGGACCATATATTAAATGGATTTTTAGAACAGGGAGATGGAAAAAGAGCTTGCTCTGTCCACTCCACGCATTGACCTGGTATTGCAGTATCTCCAGGACCGGTGCACCCCTTCTTTAATGCAGTTTCTAAAATCAGAAAGAATTGAATTCAATGCTTTTTGTTCATTTTGCTTGTTTGTCGGATTTTGGGATGGACTCTTTGGCTTTGCTTTTCTTCTCCTCATTGGATTTTTCATGTTAAAAGTTGCAGAAGCCAGATGACAAGCTCATTTTGGTTCAACTTCAGCAACTGTGCATTGCATTGCCATGTAATGTAATGTAATGCAATGCTATCTATCTAGCTCTCCCTCTATACTTCCTTTTGGGTAAACAGACATATTAGGCAAGCATTTTGGAGCTTTCACCTAAATAACTACAGGTGGTGAGATAAGCTGCACAATATAATTGACCTTTCAGTATATTGTTGCACACACACCATCTATTTAGCAAATGCCCTTGTTATCAACAGCAGCCTTTTAAACTCACCTGAGCTAACAGGTATGTGAGCTGGTTACTCTGCTGCGCTTAAAATTTCTTTTTTGGTTTGCTACAATGCCTTTTCTGAAACGTTGTCTCCCTCTGCTGGAACACTGACTTCTTTCATTTAATGCCTGCAGACTATAAAAGAGAAACCAACCCAAAAAGTTTGGTTGATTAGTCTGTGGCATTCTTTTAAACTGTTGCTTATGGCGGTCTCTGTGAGCTTCTCAGTGACATTCAGCCATCCAGGTATCCCGCCTGCAGTAGACGGAATGTGGCAATGGAACGCTGGCTGCGCGTGTCATAATAGGCTCTGAGCCTTTATATACCTGCGCACAGCAGCAGCCACCTTCAGTCTGCTGCTGGACAGCCAGCAGCAGCAGCAGCAGGAGAGGTAATTAATCAGCAACCCTCCTGCTAAGGGTAGACAGCTGCTCGTTCCACCCCCCCCCCCGCCTTAATTGGTTCTCCTCCCTTCCAACGGTGTTGAGGCGGGTGGGAACAGCCGGGGGTTGAGGGTACTGTGCTAAAAGAGGTGGAGTTATGCAGATCTAAAACGCGTGGATTGCAGCAGCAGCAAGCCGAAAAGTGCAGGCATGTGAGGGATCTAGAGGTTGACAGCATGTCTTCTTAACGGGAGTCCAGGTTGCCATCTCCACAAATGGACTTTTCAGAATCCTTGGGTGGCACCGTAGTCGGAAACCAATTCTGGTTATCGCTTCTCAGCCTTTTGGCTAAGATCAAGTGTAGTATCTGTTCTTATCAGTTTAATATCTGATACGTCCCCTATCTGGGGACCATATATTAAATGGATTTTTAGAACAGGGAGATGGAAAAAGAGCTTGCTCTGTCCACTCCACGCATTGACCTGGTATTGCAGTATCTCCAGGACCGGTGCACCCCTTCTTTAATGCAGTTTCTAAAATCAGAAAGAATTGAATTCAATGCTTTTTGTTCATTTTGCTTGTTTGTCGGATTTTGGGATGGACTCTTTGGCTTTGCTTTTCTTCTCCTCATTGGATTTTTCATGTTAAAAGTTGCAGAAGCCAGATGACAAGCTCATTTTGGTTGAACTTCAGCAACTGTGCATTGCATTGCCATGTAATGTAATGTAATGCAATGCTATCTATCTAGCTCTCCCTCTATACTTCCTTTTGGATAAACAGACATATTAGGCAAGCATTTTGGAGCTTTCACCTAAATAACTACAGGTGGTGAGATAAGCTGCACAATATAATTGACCTTTCAGTATATTGTTGCACACACACCATCTATTTAGCAAATGCCCTTGTTATCAACAGCAGCCTTTTAAACTCACCTCAGCTAACAGGTATGTGAGCTGGTTACTCTGCTGCGCTTAAAATTTCTTTTTTGGTTTGCTACAATGCCTTTTCTGAAACGTTGTCTCCCTCTGCTGGAACACTGACTTCTTTCATTTAATGCCTGCAGACTATAAAAGAGAAACCAACCCAAAAAGTTTGGTTGATTAGTCTGTGGCATTCTTTTAAACTGTTGCTTATGGCGGTCTCTGTGAGCTTCTCAGTGACATTCAGCCATCCAGGTATCCCGCCTGCAGTAGACGGAATGTGGCAATGGAACGCTGGCTGCGCGTGTCATAATAGGCTCTGAGCCTTTATATACCTGCGCACAGCAGCAGCCACCTTCAGTCTGCTGCTGGACAGCCAGCAGCAGCAGCAGCAGGAGAGGTAATTAATCAGCAACCCTCCTGCTAAGGGTAGACAGCTGCTCGTTCCACTCCCCCCCCCGCCTTAATTGGTTCTCCTCCCTTCCAACGGTGTTGAGGCGGGTGGGAACAGCCGGGGGTTGAGGGTACTGTGCTAAAAGAGGTGGAGTTATGCAGATCTAAAACGCGTGGATTGCAGCAGCAGCAAGCCGAAAAGTGCAGGCATGTGAGGGATCTAGAGGTTGACAGCATGTCTTCTTAACGGGAGTCCAGGTGGCCATCTCCACAAATGGACTTTTCAGAATCCTTGGGTGGCACCGTAGTCGGAAACCAATTCTGGTTATCGCTTCTCGGCCTTTTGGCTAAGATCAAGTGTAGTATCTGTTCTTATCAGTTTAATATCTGATACGTCCCCTATCTGGGGACCATATATTAAATGGATTTTTAGAACAGGGAGATGGAAAAAGAGCTTGCTCTGTCCACTCCACGCATTGACCTGGTATTGCAGTATCTCCAGGACCGGTGGACCCCTTCTTTAATGCAGTTTCTAAAATCAGAAAGAATTGAATTCAATGCTTTTTGTTCATTTTGCTTGTTTGTCGGATTTTGGGATGGACTCTTTGGCTTTGCTTTTCTTCTCCTCATTGGATTTTTCATGTTAAAAGTTGCAGAAGCCAGATGACAAGCTCATTTTGGTTCAACTTCAGCAACTGTGCATTGCATTGCCATGTAATGTAATGTAATGCAATGCTATCTATCTAGCTCTCCCTCTATACTTCCTTTTGGATAAACAGACATATTAGGCAAGCATTTTGGAGCTTTCACCTAAATAACTACAGGTGGTGAGATAAGCTGCACAATATAATTGACCTTTCAGTATATTGTTGCACACACACCATCTATTTAGCAAATGCCCTTGTTATCAACAGCAGCCTTTTAAACTCACCTGAGCTAACAGGTATGTGAGCTGGTTACTCTGCTGCGCTTAAAATTTCTTTTTTGGTTTGCTACAATGCCTTTTCTGAAACGTTGTCTCCCTCTGCTGGAACACTGACTTCTTTCATTTAATGCCTGCAGACTATAAAAGAGAAACCAACCCAAAAAGTTTGGTTGATTAGTCTGTGGCATTCTTTTAAACTGTTGCTTATGGCGGTCTCTGTGAGCTTCTCAGTGACATTCAGCCATCCAGGTATCCCGCCTGCAGTAGACGGAATGTGGCAATGGAACGCTGGCTGCGCGTGTCATAATAGGCTCTGAGCCTTTATATACCTGCGCACAGCAGCAGCCACCTTCAGTCTGCTGCTGGACAGCCAGCAGCAGCAGCAGCAGGAGAGGTAATTAATCAGCAACCCTCCTGCTAAGGGTAGACAGCTGCTCGTTCCACCCCCCCCCCCCCGCCTTAATTGGTTCTCCTCCCTTCCAAGGGTGTTGAGGCGGGTGGGAACAGCCGGGGGTTGAGGGTACTGTGCTAAAAGAGGTGGAGTTATGCAGATCTAAAACGCGTGGATTGCAGCAGCAGCAAGCCGAAAAGTGCAGGCATGTGAGGGATCTAGAGGTTGACAGCATGTCTTCTTAACGGGAGTCCAGGTGGCCATCTCCACAAATGGACTTTTCAGAATCCTTGGGTGGCACCGTAGTCGGAAACCAATTCTGGTTATCGCTTCTCGGCCTTTTGGCTAAGATCAAGTGTAGTATCTGTTCTTATCAGTTTAATATCTGATACGTCCCCTATCTGGGGACCATATATTAAATGGATTTTTAGAACAGGGAGATGGAAAAAGAGCTTGCTCTGTCCACTCCACGCATTGACCTGGTATTGCAGTATCTCCAGGACCGGTGCACCCCTTCTTTAATGCAGTTTCTAAAATCAGAAAGAATTGAATTCAATGCTTTTTGTTCATTTTGCTTGTTTGTCGGATTTTGGGATGGACTCTTTGGCTTTGCTTTTCTTCTCCTCATTGGATTTTTCATGTTAAAAGTTGCAGAAGCCAGATGACAAGCTCATTTTGGTTCAACTTCAGCAACTGTGCATTGCATTGCCATGTAATGTAATGTAATGCAATGCTATCTATCTAGCTCTCCCTCTATACTTCCTTTTGGATAAACAGACATATTAGGCAAGCATTTTGGAGCTTTCACCTAAATAACTACAGGTGGTGAGATAAGCTGCACAATATAATTGACCTTTCAGTATATTGTTGCACACACACCATCTATTTAGCAAATGCCCTTGTTATCAACAGCAGCCTTTTAAACTCACCTGAGCTAACAGGTATGTGAGCTGGTTACTCTGCTGCGCTTAAAATTTCTTTTTTGGTTTGCTACAATGCCTTTTCTGAAACGTTGTCTCCCTCTGCTGGAACACTGACTTCTTTCATTTAATGCCTGCAGACTATAAAAGAGAAACCAACCCAAAAAGTTTGGTTGATTAGTCTGTGGCATTCTTTTAAACTGTTGCTTATGGCGGTCTCTGTGAGCTTCTCAGTGACATTCAGCCATCCAGGTATCCCGCCTGCAGTAGACGGAATGTGGCAATGGAACGCTGGCTGCGCGTGTCATAATTGGCTCTGAGCCTTTATATACCTGCGCACAGCAGCAGCCACCTTCAGTCTGCTGCTGGACAGCCAGCAGCAGCAGCAGGAGAGGTTATTAATCAGCAACCCTCCTGCTAAGGGTAGACAGCTGCTCGTTCCACCCCCCCCCCCGCCTTAATTGGTTCTCCTCCCTTCCAACGGTGTTGAGGCGGGTGGGAACAGCCGGGGGTTGAGGGTACTGTGCTAAAAGAGGTGGAGTTATGCAGATCTAAAACGCGTGGATTGCAGCAGCAGCAAGCCGAAAAGTGCAGGCATGTGAGGGATCTAGAGGTTGACAGCATGTCTTCTTAACGGGAGTCCAGGTGGCCATCTCCACAAATGGACTTTTCAGAATCCTTGGGTGGCACCGTAGTCGGAAACCAATTCTGGTTATCGCTTCTCGGCCTTTTGGCTAAGATCAAGTGTAGTATCTGTTCTTATCAGTTTAATATCTGATACGTCCCCTATCTAGGGACCATATATTAAATGGATTTTTAGAACAGGGAGATGGAAAAAGAGCTTGCTCTGTCCACTCCACGCATTGACCTGGTATTGCAGTATCTCCAGGACCGGTGCACCCCTTCTTTAATGCAGTTTCTAAAATCAGAAAGAATTGAATTCAATGCTTTTTGTTCATTTTGCTTGTTTGTCGGATTTTGGGATGGACTCTTTGGCTTTGCTTTTCTTCTCCTCATTGGATTTTTCATGTTAAAAGTTGCAGAAGCCAGATGACAAGCTCATTTTGGTTCAACTTCAGCAACTGTGCATTGCATTGCCATGTAATGTAATGTAATGCAATGCTATCTATCTAGCTCTCCCTCTATACTTCCTTTTGGATAAACAGACATATTAGGCAAGCATTTTGGAGCTTTCACCTAAATAACTACAGGTGGTGAGATAAGCTGCACAATATAATTGACCTTTCAGTATATTGTTGCACACACACCATCTATTTAGCAAATGCCCTTGTTATCAACAGCAGCCTTTTAAACTCACCTGAGCTAACAGGTATGTGAGCTGGTTACTCTGCTGCGCTTAAAATTTCTTTTTTGGTTTGCTACAATGCCTTTTCTGAAACGTTGTCTCCCTCTGCTGGAACACTGACTTCTTTCATTTAATGCCTGCAGACTATAAAAGAGAAACCAACCCAAAAAGTTTGGTTGATTAGTCTGTGGCATTCTTTTAAACTGTTGCTTATGGCGGTCTCTGTGAGCTTCTCAGTGACATTCAGCCATCCAGGTATCCCGCCTGCAGTAGACGGAATGTGGCAATGGAACGCTGGCTGCGCGTGTCATAATAGGCTCTGAGCCTTTATATACCTGCGCACAGCAGCAGCCACCTTCAGTCTGCTGCTGGACAGCCAGCAGCAGCAGCAGCAGGAGAGGTAATTAATCAGCAACCCTCCTGCTAAGGGTAGACAGCTGCTCGTTCCACCCCCCCCCCGCCTTAATTGGTTCTCCTCCCTTCCAACGGTGTTGAGGCGGGTGGGAACAGCCGGGGGTTGAGGGTACTGTGCTAAAAGAGGTGGAGTTATGCAGATCTAAAACGCGTGGATTGCAGCAGCAGCAAGCCGAAAAGTGCAGGCATGTGAGGGATCTAGAGGTTGACAGCATGTCTTAACGGGAGTCCAGGTGGCCATCTCCACAAATGGACTTTTCAGAATCCTTGGGTGGCACCGTAGTCGGAAAGCAATTCTGGTTATCGCTTCTCGGCCTTTTGGCTAAGATCAAGTGTAGTATCTGTTCTTATCAGTTTAATATCTGATACGTCCCCTATCTGGGGACCATATATTAAATGGATTTTTAGAACAGGGAGATGGAAAAAGAGCTTGCTCTGTCCACTCCACGCATTGACCTGGTATTGCAGTATCTCCAGGACCGGTGCACCCCTTCTTTAATGCAGTTTCTAAAATCAGAAAGAATTGAATTCAATGCTTTTTGTTCATTTTGCTTGTTTGTCGGATTTTGGGATGGACTCTTTGGCTTTGCTTTTCTTCTCCTCATTGGATTTTTCATGTTAAAAGTTGCAGAAGCCAGATGACAAGCTCATTTTGGTTCAACTTCAGCAACTGTGCATTGCATTGCCATGTAATGTAATGTAATGCAATGCTATCTATCTAGCTCTCCCTCTATACTTCCTTTTGGATAAACAGACATATTAGGCAAGCATTTTGGAGCTTTCACCTAAATAACTACAGGTGGTGAGATAAGCTGCACAATATAATTGACCTTTCAGTATATTGTTGCACACACACCATCTATTTAGCAAATGCCCTTGTTATCAACAGCAGCCTTTTAAACTCACCTGAGCTAACAGGTATGTGAGCTGGTTACTCTGCTGCGCTTAAAATTTCTTTTTTGGTTTGCTACAATGCCTTTTCTGAAACGTTGTCTCCCTCTGCTGGAACACTGACTTCTTTCATTTAATGCCTGCAGACTATAAAAGAGAAACCAACCCAAAAAGTTTGGTTGATTAGTCTGTGGCATTCTTTTAAACTGTTGCTTATGGCGGTCTCTGTGAGCTTCTCAGTGACATTCAGCCATCCAGGTATCCCGCCTGCAGTAGACGGAATGTGGCAATGGAACGCTGGCTGCGCGTGTCATAATAGGCTCTGAGCCTTTATATACCTGCGCACAGCAGCAGCCACCTTCAGTCTGCTGCTGGACAGCCAGCAGCAGCAGCAGCAGGAGAGGTAAATAATCAGCAACCCTCCTGCTAAGGGTAGACAGCTGCTCGTTCCACCCCCCCCCCGCCTTAATTGGTTCTCCTCCCTTCCAACGGTGTTGAGGCGGGTGGGAACAGCCGGGGGTTGAGGGTACTGTGCTAAAAGAGGTGGAGTTATGCAGATCTAAAACGCGTGGATTGCAGCAGCAGCAAGCCGAAAAGTGCAGGCATGTGAGGGATCTAGAGGTTGACAGCATGTCTTCTTAACGGGAGTCCAGGTGGCCATCTCCACAAATGGACTTTTCAGAATCCTTGGGTGGCACCGTAGTCGGAAACCAATTCTGGTTATCGCTTCTCGGCCTTTTGGCTAAGATCAAGTGTAGTATCTGTTCTTATCAGTTTAATATCTGATACGTCCCCTATCTGGGGACCATATATTAAATGGATTTTTAGAACAGGGAGATGGAAAAAGAGCTTGCTCTGTCCACTCCACGCATTGACCTGGTATTGCAGTATCTCCAGGACCGGTGCACCCCTTCTTTAATGCAGTTTCTAAAATCAGAAAGAATTGAATTCAATGCTTTTTGTTCATTTTGCTTGTTTGTCGGATTTTGGGATGGACTCTTTGGCTTTGCTTTTCTTCTCCTCATTGGATTTTTCATGTTATAAGTTGCAGAAGCCAGATGACAAGCTCATTTTGGTTCAACTTCAGCAACTGTGCATTGCATTGCCATGTAATGTAATGTAATGCAATGCTATCTATCTAGCTCTCCCTCTATACTTCCTTTTGGATAAACAGACATATTAGGCAAGCATTTTGGAGCTTTCACCTAAATAACTACAGGTGGTGAGATAAGCTGCACAATATAATTGACCTTTCAGTATATTGTTGCACACACACCTTCTATTTAGCAAATGCCCTTGTTATCAACAGCAGCCTTTTAAACTCACCTGAGCTAACAGGTATGTGAGCTGGTTACTCTGCTGCGCTTAAAATTTATTTTTTGGTTTGCTACAATGCCTTTTCTGAAACGTTGTCTCCCTCTGCTGGAACACTGACTTCTTTCATTTAATGCCTGCAGACTATAAAAGAGAAACCAACCCAAAAAGTTTGGTTGATTAGTCTGTGGCATTCTTTTAAACTGTTGCTTATGGCGGTCTCTGTGAGCTTCTCAGTGACATTCAGCCATCCAGGTATCCCGCCTGCAGTAGACGGAATGTGGCAATGGAACGCTGGCTGCGCGTGTCATAATAGGCTCTGAGCCTTTATATACCTGCGCACAGCAGCAGCCACCTTCAGTCTGCTGCTGGACAGCCAGCAGCAGCAGCAGCAGGAGAGGTAATTAATCAGCAACCCTCCTGCTAAGGGTAGACAGCTGCTCGTTCCACCCCCCCCCCCCGCCTTAATTGGTTCTCCTCCCTTCCAACGGTGTTGAGGCGGGTGGGAACAGCCGGGGGTTGAGGGTACTGTGCTAAAAGAGGTGGAGTTATGCAGATCTAAAACGCGTGGATTGCAGCAGCAGCAAGCCGAAAAGTGCAGGCATGTGAGGGATCTAGAGGTTGACAGCATGTCTTCTTAACGGGAGTCCAGGTGGCCATCTCCACAAATGGACTTTTCAGAATCCTTGGGTGGCACCGTAGTCGGAAACCAATTCTGGTTATCGCTTCTCGGCCTTTTGGCTAAGATCAAGTGTAGTATCTGTTCTTATCAGTTTAATATCTGATACGTCCCCTATCTGGGGACCATATATTAAATGGATTTTTAGAACAGGGAGATGGAAAAAGAGCTTGCTCTGTCCACTCCACGCATTGACCTGGTATTGCAGTATCTCCAGGACCGGTGCACCCCTTCTTTAATGCAGTTTCTAAAATCAGAAAGAATTGAATTCAATGCTTTTTGTTCATTTTGCTTGTTTGTCGGATTTTGGGATGGACTCTTTGGCTTTGCTTTTCTTCTCCTCATTGGATTTTTCATGTTAAAAGTTGCAGAAGCCAGATGACAAGCTCATTTTGGTTCAACTTCAGCAACTGTGCATTGCATTGCCATGTAATGTAATGTAATGCAATGCTATCTATCTAGCTCTCCCTCTATACTTCCTTTTGGATAAACAGACATATTAGGCAAGCATTTTGGAGCTTTCACCTAAATAACTACAGGTGGTGAGATAAGCTGCACAATATAATTGACCTTTCAGTATATTGTTGCACACACACCATCTATTTAGCAAATGCCCTTGTTATCAACAGCAGCCTTTTAAACTCACCTGAGCTAACAGGTATGTGAGCTGGTTACTCTGCTGCGCTTAAAATTTCTTTTTTGGTTTGCTACAATGCCTTTTCTGAAACGTTGTCTCCCTCTGCTGGAACACTGACTTCTTTCATTTAATGCCTGCAGACTATAAAAGAGAAACCAACCCAAAAAGTTTGGTTGATTAGTCTGTGGCATTCTTTTAAACTGTTGCTTATGGCGGTCTCTGTGAGCTTCTCAGTGACATTCAGCCATCCAGGTATCCCGCCTGCAGTAGACGGAATGTGGCAATGGAACGCTGGCTGCGCGTGTCATAATAGGCTCTGAGCCTTTATATACCTGCGCACAGCAGCAGCCACCTTCAGTCTGCTGCTGGACAGCCAGCAGCAGCAGCAGCAGGAGAGGTAATTAATCAGCAACCCTCCTGCTAAGGGTAGACAGCTGCTCGTTCCACCCCCCCCCCCGCCTTAATTGGTTCTCCTCCCTTCCAACGGTGTTGAGGCGGGTGGGAACAGCCGGGGGTTGAGGGTACTGTGCTAAAAGAGGTGGAGTTATGCAGATCTAAAACGCGTGGATTGCAGCAGCAGCAAGCCGAAAAGTGCAGGCATGTGAGGGATCTAGAGGTTGACAGCATGTCTTCTTAACGGGAGTCCAGGTGGCCATCTCCACAAATGGACTTTTCAGAATCCTTGGGTGGCACCGTAGTCGGAAACCAATTCTGGTTATCGCTTCTCGGCCTTTTGGCTAAGATCAAGTGTAGTATCTGTTCTTATCAGTTTAATATCTGATACGTCCCCTATCTGGGGACCATATATTAAATGGATTTTTAGAACAGGGAGATGGAAAAAGAGCTTGCTCTGTCCACTCCACGCATTGACCTGGTATTGCAGTATCTCCAGGACCGGTGCACCCCTTCTTTAATGCAGTTTCTAAAATCAGAAAGAATTGAATTCAATGCTTTTTGTTCATTTTGCTTGTTTGTCGGATTTTGGGATGGACTCTTTGGCTTTGCTTTTCTTCTCCTCATTGGATTTTTCATGTTAAAAGTTGCAGAAGCCAGATGACAAGCTCATTTTGGTTCAACTTCAGCAACTGTGCATTGCATTGCCATGTAATGTAATGTAATGCAATGCTATCTATCTAGCTCTCCCTCTATACTTCCTTTTGGATAAACAGACATATTAGGCAAGCATTTTGGAGCTTTCACCTAAATAACTACAGGTGGTGAGATAAGCTGCACAATATAATTGACCTTTCATTATATTGTTGCACACACACCATCTATTTAGCAAATGCCCTTGTTATCAACAGCAGCCTTTTAAACTCACCTGAGCTAACAGGTATGTGAGCTGGTTACTCTGCTGCGCTTAAAATTTCTTTTTTGGTTTGCTACAATGCCTTTTCTGAAACGTTGTCTCCCTCTGCTGGAACACTGACTTCTTTCATTTAATGCCTGCAGACTATAAAAGAGAAACCAACCCAAAAAGTTTGGTTGATTAGTCTGTGGCATTCTTTTAAACTGTTGCTTATGGCGGTCTCTGTGAGCTTCTCAGTGACATTCAGCCATCCAGGTATCCCGCCTGCAGTAGACGGAATGTGGCAATGGAACGCTGGCTGCGCGTGTCATAATAGGCTCTGAGCCTTTATATACCTGCGCACAGCAGCAGCCACCTTCAGTCTGCTGCTGGACAGCCAGCAGCAGCAGCAGCAGGAGAGGTAATTAATCAGCAACCCTCCTGCTAAGGGTAGACAGCTGCTCGTTCCACCCCCCCCCCCCCGCCTTAATTGGTTCTCCTCCCTTCCAACGGTGTTGAGGCGGGTGGGAACAGCCGGGGGTTGAGGGCACTGTGCTAAAAGAGGTGGAGTTATGCAGATCTAAAACGCGTGGATTGCAGCAGCAGCAAGCCGAAAAGTGCAGGCATGTGAGGGATCTAGAGGTTGACAGCATGTCTTCTTAACGGGAGTCCAGGTGGCCATCTCCACAAATGGACTTTTCAGAATCCTTGGGTGGCACCGTAGTCGGAAACCAATTCTGGTTATCGCTTCTCGGCCTTTTGGCTAAGATCAAGTGTAGTATCTGTTCTTATCAGTTTAATATCTGATACGTCCCCTATCTGGGGACCATATATTAAATGGATTTTTAGAACAGGGAGATGGAAAAAGAGCTTGCTCTGTCCACTCCACGCATTGACCTGGTATTGCAGTATCTCCAGGACCGGTGCACCCCTTCTTTAATGCAGTTTCTAAAATCAGAAAGAATTGAATTCAATGCTTTTTGTTCATTTTGCTTGTTTGTCGGATTTTGGGATGGACTCTTTGGCTTTGCTTTTCTTCTCCTCATTGGATTTTTCATGTTAAAAGTTGCAGAAGCCAGATGACAAGCTCATTTTGGTTCAACTTCAGCAACTGTGCATTGCATTGCCATGTAATGTAATGTAATGCAATGCTATCTATCTAGCTCTCCCTCTATACTTCCTTTTGGATAAACAGACATATTAGGCAAGCATTTTGGAGCTTTCACCTAAATAACTACAGGTGGTGAGATAAGCTTCACAATATAATTGACCTTTCAGTATATTGTTGCACACACACCATCTATTTAGCAAATGCCCTTGTTATCAACAGCAGCCTTTTAAACTCACCTGAGCTAACAGGTATGTGAGCTGGTTACTCTGCTGCGCTTAAAATTTCTTTTTTGGTTTGCTACAATGCCTTTTCTGAAACGTTGTCTCCCTCTGCTGGAACACTGACTTCTTTCATTTAATGCCTGCAGACTATAAAAGAGAAACCAACCCAAAAAGTTTGGTTGATTAGTCTGTGGCATTCTTTTAAACTGTTGCTTATGGCGGTCTCTGTGAGCTTCTCAGTGACATTCAGCCATCCAGGTATCCCGCCTGCAGTAGACGGAATGTGGCAATGGAACGCTGGCTGCGCGTGTCATAATAGGCTCTGAGCCTTTATATACCTGCGCACAGCAGCAGCCACCTTCAGTCTGCTGCTGGACAGCCAGCAGCAGCAGCAGCAGGAGAGGTAATTAATCAGCAACCCTCCTGCTAAGGGTAGACAGCTGCTCGTTCCACCCCCCCCCCCCGCCTTAATTGGTTCTCCTCCCTTCCAACGGTGTTGAGGCGGGTGGGAACAGCCGGGGGTTGAGGGTACTGTGCTAAAAGAGGTGGAGTTATGCAGATCTAAAACGCGTGGATTGCAGCAGCAGCAAGCCGAAAAGTGCAGGCATGTGAGGGATCTAGAGGTTGACAGCATGTCTTCTTAACGGGAGTCCAGGTGGCCATCTCCACAAATGGACTTTTCAGAATCCTTGGGTGGCACCGTAGTCGGAAACCAATTCTGGTTATCGCTTCTCGGCCTTTTGGCTAAGATCAAGTGTAGTATCTGTTCTTATCAGTTTAATATCTGATACGTCCCCTATCTGGGGACCATATATTAAATGGATTTTTAGAACAGGGAGATGGAAAAAGAGCTTGCTCTGTCCACTCCACGCATTGACCTGGTATTGCAGAATCTCCAGGACCGGTGCACCCCTTCTTTAATGCAGTTTCTAAAATCAGAAAGAATTGAATTCAATGCTTTTTGTTCATTTTGCTTGTTTGTCGGATTTTGGGAAGGACTCTTTGGCTTTGCTTTTCTTCTCCTCATTGGATTTTTCATGTTAAAAGTTGCAGAAGCCAGATGACAAGCTCATTTTGGTTCAACTTCAGCAACTGTGCATTGCATTGCCATGTAATGTAATGTAATGCAATGCTATCTATCTAGCTCTCCCTCTATACTTCCTTTTGGATAAACAGACATATTAGGCAAGCATTTTGGAGCTTTCACCTAAATAACTACAGGTGGTGAGATAAGCTGCACAATATAATTGACCTTTCAGTATATTGTTGCACACACACCATCTATTTAGCAAATGCCCTTGTTATCAACAGCAGCCTTTTAAACTCACCTGAGCTAACAGGTATGTGAGCTGGTTACTCTGCTGCGCTTAAAATTTATTTTTTGGTTTGCTACAATGCCTTTTCTGAAACGTTGTCTCCCTCTGCTGGAACACTGACTTCTTTCATTTAATGCCTGCAGACTATAAAAGAGAAACCAACCCAAAAAGTTTGGTTGATTAGTCTGTGGCATTCTTTTAAACTGTTGCTTATGGCGGTCTCTGTGAGCTTCTCAGTGACATTCAGCCATCCAGGTATCCCGCCTGCAGTAGACGGAATGTGGCAATGGAACGCTGGCTGCGCGTGTCATAATAGGCTCTGAGCCTTTATATACCTGCGCACAGCAGTAGCCACCTTCAGTCTGCTGCTGGACAGCCAGCAGCAGCAGCAGGAGAGGTAATTAATCAGCAACCCTCCTGCTAAGGGTAGACAGCTGCTCGTTCCACCCCCCCCCCCGCCTTAATTGGTTCTCCTCCCTTCCAACGGTGTTGAGGCGGGTGGGAACAGCCGGGGGTTGAGGGTACTGTGCTAAAAGAGGTGGAGTTATGCAGATCTAAAACGCGTGGATTGCAGCAGCAGCAAGCCGAAAAGTGCAGGCATGTGAGGGATCTAGAGGTTGACAGCATGTCTTCTTAACGGGAGTCCAGGTGGCCATCTCCACAAATGGACTTTTCAGAATCCTTGGGTGGCACCGTAGTCGGAAACCAATTCTGGTTATCGCTTCTCGGCCTTTTGGCTAAGATCAAGTGTAGTATCTGTTCTTACCAGTTTAATATCTGATACGTCCTCTATCTGGGGACCATATATTAAATGGATTTTTAGAACAGGGAGATGGAAAAAGAGCTTGCTCTGTCCACTCCATGCATTGACCTGGTATTGCAGTATCTCCAGGACCGGTGCACCCCTTCTTTAATGCAGTTTCTAAAATCAGAAAGAATTGAATTCAATGCTTTTTGTTCATTTTGCTTGTTTGTCGGATTTTGGGATGGACTCTTTGGCTTTGCTTTTCTTCTCCTCATTGGATTTTTCATGTTAAAAGTTGCAGAAGCCAGATGACAAGCTCATTTTGGTTCAACTTCAGCAACTGTGCATTGCATTGCCATGTAATGTAATGTAATGCAATGCTATCTATCTAGCTCTCCCTCTATACTTCCTTTTGGATAAACAGACATATTAGGCAAGCATTTTGGAGCTTTCACCTAAATAACTACAGGTGGTGAGATAAGCTGCACAATATAATTGACCTTTCAGTATATTGTTGCACACACACCATCTATTTAGCAAATGCCCTTGTTATCAACAGCAGCCTTTTAAACTCACCTGAGCTAACAGGTATGTGAGCTGGTTACTCTGCTGCGCTTAAAATTTCTTTTTTGGTTTGCTACAATGCCTTTTCTGAAACGTTGTCTCCCTCTGCTGGAACACTGACTTCTTTCATTTAATGCCTGCAGACTATAAAAGAGAAACCAACCCAAAAAGTTTGGTTGATTAGTCTGTGGCATTCTTTTAAACTGTTGCTTATGGCGGTCTCTGTGAGCTTCTCAGTGACATTCAGCCATCCAGGTATCCCGCCTGCAGTAGACGGAATGTGGCAATGGAACGCTGGCTGCGCGTGTCATAATAGGCTCTGAGCCTTTATATACCTGCGCACAGCAGCAGCCACCTTCAGTCTGCTGCTGGACAGCCAGCAGCAGCAGCAGCAGGAGAGGTAATTAATCAGCAACCCTCCTGCTAAGGGTAGACAGCTGCTCGTTCCACCCCCCCCCCCCGCCTTAATTGGTTCTCCTCCCTTCCAACGGTGTTGAGGCGGGTGGGAACAGCCGGGGGTTGAGGGTACTGTGCTAAAAGAGGTGGAGTTATGCAGATCTAAAACGCGTGGATTGCAGCAGCAGCAAGCCGAAAAGTGCAGGCATGTGAGGGATCTAGAGGTTGACAGCATGTCTTCTTAACGGGAGTCCAGGTGGCCATCTCCACAAATGGACTTTTCAGAATCCTTGGGTGGCACCGTAGTCGGAAACCAATTCTGGTTATCGCTTCTCGGCCTTTTGGCTAAGATCAAGTGTAGTATCTGTTCTTATCAGTTTAATATCTGATACGTCCCCTATCTGGGGACCATATATTAAATGGATTTTTAGAACAGGGAGATGGAAAAAGAGCTTGCTCTGTCCACTCCACGCATTGACCTGGTATTGCAGAATCTCCAGGACCGGTGCACCCCTTCTTTAATGCAGTTTCTAAAATCAGAAAGAATTGAATTCAATGCTTTTTGTTCATTTTGCTTGTTTGTCGGATTTTGGGAAGGACTCTTTGGCTTTGCTTTTCTTCTCCTCATTGGATTTTTCATGTTAAAAGTTGCAGAAGCCAGATGACAAGCTCATTTTGGTTCAACTTCAGCAACTGTGCATTGCATTGCCATGTAATGTAATGTAATGCAATGCTATCTATCTAGCTCTCCCTCTATACTTCCTTTTGGATAAACAGACATATTAGGCAAGCATTTTGGAGCTTTCACCTAAATAACTACAGGTGGTGAGATAAGCTGCACAATATAATTGACCTTTCAGTATATTGTTGCACACACACCATCTATTTAGCAAATGCCCTTGTTATCAACAGCAGCCTTTTAAACTCACCTGAGCTAACAGGTATGTGAGCTGGTTACTCTGCTGCGCTTAAAATTTATTTTTTGGTTTGCTACAATGCCTTTTCTGAAACGTTGTCTCCCTCTGCTGGAACACTGACTTCTTTCATTTAATGCCTGCAGACTATAAAAGAGAAACCAACCCAAAAAGTTTGGTTGATTAGTCTGTGGCATTCTTTTAAACTGTTGCTTATGGCGGTCTCTGTGAGCTTCTCAGTGACATTCAGCCATCCAGGTATCCCGCCTGCAGTAGACGGAATGTGGCAATGGAACGCTGGCTGCGCGTGTCATAATAGGCTCTGAGCCTTTATATACCTGCGCACAGCAGTAGCCACCTTCAGTCTGCTGCTGGACAGCCAGCAGCAGCAGCAGGAGAGGTAATTAATCAGCAACCCTCCTGCTAAGGGTAGACAGCTGCTCGTTCCACCCCCCCCCCCGCCTTAATTGGTTCTCCTCCCTTCCAACGGTGTTGAGGCGGGTGGGAACAGCCGGGGGTTGAGGGTACTGTGCTAAAAGAGGTGGAGTTATGCAGATCTAAAACGCGTGGATTGCAGCAGCAGCAAGCCGAAAAGTGCAGGCATGTGAGGGATCTAGAGGTTGACAGCATGTCTTCTTAACGGGAGTCCAGGTGGCCATCTCCACAAATGGACTTTTCAGAATCCTTGGGTGGCACCGTAGTCGGAAACCAATTCTGGTTATCGCTTCTCGGCCTTTTGGCTAAGATCAAGTGTAGTATCTGTTCTTACCAGTTTAATATCTGATACGTCCTCTATCTGGGGACCATATATTAAATGGATTTTTAGAACAGGGAGATGGAAAAAGAGCTTGCTCTGTCCACTCCATGCATTGACCTGGTATTGCAGTATCTCCAGGACCGGTGCACCCCTTCTTTAATGCAGTTTCTAAAATCAGAAAGAATTGAATTCAATGCTTTTTGTTCATTTTGCTTGTTTGTCGGATTTTGGGATGGACTCTTTGGCTTTGCTTTTCTTCTCCTCATTGGATTTTTCATGTTAAAAGTTGCAGAAGCCAGATGACAAGCTCATTTTGGTTCAACTTCAGCAACTGTGCATTGCATTGCCATGTAATGTAATGTAATGCAATGCTATCTATCTAGCTCTCCCTCTATACTTCCTTTTGGATAAACAGACATATTAGGCAAGCATTTTGGAGCTTTCACCTAAATAACTACAGGTGGTGAGATAAGCTGCACAATATAATTGACCTTTCAGTATATTGTTGCACACACACCATCTATTTAGCAAATGCCCTTGTTATCAACAGCAGCCTTTTAAACTCACCTGAGCTAACAGGTATGTGAGCTGGTTACTCTGCTGCGCTTAAAATTTCTTTTTTGGTTTGCTACAATGCCTTTTCTGAAACGTTGTCTCCCTCTGCTGGAACACTGACTTCTTTCATTTAATGCCTGCAGACTATAAAAGAGAAACCAACCCAAAAAGTTTGGTTGATTAGTCTGTGGCATTCTTTTAAACTGTTGCTTATGGCGGTCTCTGTGAGCTTCTCAGTGACATTCAGCCATCCAGGTATCCCGCCTGCAGTAGACGGAATGTGGCAATGGAACGCTGGCTGCGCGTGTCATAATAGGCTCTGAGCCTTTATATACCTGCGCACAGCAGCAGCCACCTTCAGTCTGCTGCTGGACAGCCAGCAGCAGCAGCAGCAGGAGAGGTAATTAATCAGCAACCCTCCTGCTAAGGGTAGACAGCTGCTCGTTCCACCCCCCCCCCCCGCCTTAATTGGTTCTCCTCCCTTCCAACGGTGTTGAGGCGGGTGGGAACAGCCGGGGGTTGAGGGTACTGTGCTAAAAGAGGTGGAGTTATGCAGATCTAAAACGCGTGGATTGCAGCAGCAGCAAGCCGAAAAGTGCAGGCATGTGAGGGATCTAGAGGTTGACAGCATGTCTTCTTAACGGGAGTCCAGGTGGCCATCTCCACAAATGGACTTTTCAGAATCCTTGGGTGGCACCGTAGTCGGAAACCAATTCTGGTTATCGCTTCTCGGCCTTTTGGCTAAGATCAAGTGTAGTATCTGTTCTTATCAGTTTAATATCTGATACGTCCCCTATCTGGGGACCATATATTAAATGGATTTTTAGAACAGGGAGATGGAAAAAGAGCTTGCTCTGTCCACTCCACGCATTGACCTGGTATTGCAGTATCTCCAGGACCGGTGCACCCCTTCTTTAATGCAGTTTCTAAAATCAGAAAGAATTGAATTCAATGCTTTTTGTTCATTTTGCTTGTTTGTCGGATTTTGGGATGGACTCTTTGGCTTTGCTTTTCTTCTCCTCATTGGATTTTTCATGTTAAAAGTTGCAGAAGCCAGATGACAAGCTCATTTTGGTTCAACTTCAGCAACTGTGCATTGCATTGCCATGTAATGTAATGTAATGCAATGCTATCTATCTAGCTCTCCCTCTATACTTCCTTTTGGATAAACAGACATATTAGGCAAGCATTTTGGAGCTTTCACCTAAATAACTACAGGTGGTGAGATAAGCTGCACAATATAATTGACCTTTCATTATATTGTTGCACACACACCATCTATTTAGCAAATGCCCTTGTTATCAACAGCAGCCTTTTAAACTCACCTGAGCTAACAGGTATGTGAGCTGGTTACTCTGCTGCGCTTAAAATTTCTTTTTTGGTTTGCTACAATGCCTTTTCTGAAACGTTGTCTCCCTCTGCTGGAACACTGACTTCTTTCATTTAATGCCTGCAGACTATAAAAGAGAAACCAACCCAAAAAGTTTGGTTGATTAGTCTGTGGCATTCTTTTAAACTGTTGCTTATGGCGGTCTCTGTGAGCTTCTCAGTGACATTCAGCCATCCAGGTATCCCGCCTGCAGTAGACGGAATGTGGCAATGGAACGCTGGCTGCGCGTGTCATAATAGGCTCTGAGCCTTTATATACCTGCGCACAGCAGCAGCCACCTTCAGTCTGCTGCTGGACAGCCAGCAGCAGCAGCAGGAGAGGTAATTAATCAGCAACCCTCCTGCTAAGGGTAGACAGCTGCTCGTTCCACCCCCCCCCCCGCCTTAATTGGTTCTCCTCCCTTCCAACGGTGTTGAGGCGGGTGGGAACAGCCGGGGGTTGAGGGTACTGTGCTAAAAGAGGTGGAGTTATGCAGATCTAAAACGCGTGGATTGCAGCAGCAGCAAGCCGAAAAGTGCAGGCATGTGAGGGATCTAGAGGTTGACAGCATGTCTTCTTAACGGGAGTCCAGGTGGCCATCTCCACAAATGGACTTTTCAGAATCCTTGGGTGGCACCGTAGTCGGAAACCAATTCTGGTTATCGCTTCTCGGCCTTTTGGCTAAGATCAAGTGTAGTATCTGTTCTTACCAGTTTAATATCTGATACGTCCTCTATCTGGGGACCATATATTAAATGGATTTTTAGAACAGGGAGATGGAAAAAGAGCTTGCTCTGTCCACTCCATGCATTGACCTGGTATTGCAGTATCTCCAGGACCGGTGCACCCCTTCTTTAATGCAGTTTCTAAAATCAGAAAGAATTGAATTCAATGCTTTTTGTTCATTTTGCTTGTTTGTCGGATTTTGGGATGGACTCTTTGGCTTTGCTTTTCTTCTCCTCATTGGATTTTTCATGTTAAAAGTTGCAGAAGCCAGATGACAAGCTCATTTTGGTTCAACTTCAGCAACTGTGCATTGCATTGCCATGTAATGTAATGTAATGCAATGCTATCTATCTAGCTCTCCCTCTATACTTCCTTTTGGATAAACAGACATATTAGGCAAGCATTTTGGAGCTTTCACCTAAATAACTACAGGTGGTGAGATAAGCTGCACAATATAATTGACCTTTCAGTATATTGTTGCACACACACCATCTATTTAGCAAATGCCCTTGTTATCAACAGCAGCCTTTTAAACTCACCTGAGCTAACAGGTATGTGAGCTGGTTACTCTGCTGCGCTTAAAATTTCTTTTTTGGTTTGCTACAATGCCTTTTCTGAAACGTTGTCTCCCTCTGCTGGAACACTGACTTCTTTCATTTAATGCCTGCAGACTATAAAAGAGAAACCAACCCAAAAAGTTTGGTTGATTAGTCTGTGGCATTCTTTTAAACTGTTGCTTATGGCGGTCTCTGTGAGCTTCTCAGTGACATTCAGCCATCCAGGTATCCCGCCTGCAGTAGACGGAATGTGGCAATGGAACGCTGGCTGCGCGTGTCATAATAGGCTCTGAGCCTTTATATACCTGCGCACAGCAGCAGCCACCTTCAGTCTGCTGCTGGACAGCCAGCAGCAGCAGCAGCAGGAGAGGTAATTAATCAGCAACCCTCCTGCTAAGGGTAGACAGCTGCTCGTTCCACCCCCCCCCCGCCTTAATTGGTTCTCCTCCCTTCCAACGGTGTTGAGGCGGGTGGGAACAGCCGGGGGTTGAGGGTACTGTGCTAAAAGAGGTGGAGTTATGCAGATCTAAAACGCGTGGATTGCAGCAGCAGCAAGCCGAAAAGTGCAGGCATGTGAGGGATCTAGAGGTTGACAGCATGTCTTCTTAACGGGAGTCCAGGTGGCCATCTCCACAAATGGACTTTTCAGAATCCTTGGGTGGCACCGTAGTCGGAAACCAATTCTGGTTATCGCTTCTCGGCCTTTTGGCTAAGATCAAGTGTAGTATCTGTTCTTATCAGTTTAATATCTGATACGTCCCCTATCTGGGGACCATATATTAAATGGATTTTTAGAACAGGGAGATGGAAAAAGAGCTTGCTCTGTCCACTCCACGCATTGACCTGGTATTGCAGTATCTCCAGGACCGGTGCACCCCTTCTTTAATGCAGTTTCTAAAATCAGAAAGAATTGAATTCAATGCTTTTTGTTCATTTTGCTTGTTTGTCGGATTTTGGGATGGACTCTTTGGCTTTGCTTTTCTTCTCCTCATTGGATTTTTCATGTTAAAAGTTGCAGAAGCCAGATGACAAGCTCATTTTGGTTCAACTTCAGCAACTGTGCATTGCATTGCCATGTAATGTAATGTAATGCAATGCTATCTATCTAGCTCTCCCTCTATACTTCCTTTTGGATAAACAGACATATTAGGCAAGCATTTTGGAGCTTTCACCTAAATAACTACAGGTGGTGAGATAAGCTGCACAATATAATTGACCTTTCAGTATATTGTTGCACACACACCATCTATTTAGCAAATGCCCTTGTTATCAACAGCAGCCTTTTAAACTCACCTGAGCTAACAGGTATGTGAGCTGGTTACTCTGCTGCGCTTAAAATTTCTTTTTTGGTTTGCTACAATGCCTTTTCTGAAACGTTGTCTCCCTCTGCTGGAACACTGACTTCTTTCATTTAATGCCTGCAGACTATAAAAGAGAAACCAACCCAAAAAGTTTGGTTGATTAGTCTGTGGCATTCTTTTAAACTGTTGCTTATGGCGGTCTCTGTGAGCTTCTCAGTGACATTCAGCCATCCAGGTATCCCGCCTGCAGTAGACGGAATGTGGCAATGGAACGCTGGCTGCGCGTGTCATAATAGGCTCTGAGCCTTTATATACCTGCGCACAGCAGCAGCCACCTTCAGTCTGCTGCTGGACAGCCAGCAGCAGCAGCAGCAGGAGAGGTAATTAATCAGCAACCCTCCTGCTAAGGGTAGACAGCTGCTCGTTCCACCCCCCCCCCCCCGCCTTAATTGGTTCTCCTCCCTTCCAACGGTGTTGAGGCGGGTGGGAACAGCCGGGGGTTGAGGGTACTGTGCTAAAAGAGGTGGAGTTATGCAGATCTAAAACGCGTGGATTGCAGCAGCAGCAAGCCGAAAAGTGCAGGCATGTGAGGGATCTAGAGGTTGACAGCATGTCTTCTTAACGGGAGTCCAGGTGGCCATCTCCACAAATGGACTTTTCAGAATCCTTGGGTGGCACCGTAGTCGGAAACCAATTCTGGTTATCGCTTCTCGGCCTTTTGGCTAAGATCAAGTGTAGTATCTGTTCTTATCAGTTTAATATCTGATACGTCCCCTATCTGGGGACCATATATTAAATGGATTTTTAGAACAGGGAGATGGAAAAAGAGCTTGCTCTGTCCACTCCACGCATTGACCTGGTATTGCAGTATCTCCAGGACCGGTTCACCCCTTCTTTAATGCAGTTTCTAAAATCAGAAAGAATTGAATTCAATGCTTTTTGTTCATTTTGCTTGTTTGTCGGATTTTGGGATGGACTCTTTGGCTTTGCTTTTCTTCTCCTCATTGGATTTTTCATGTTAAAAGTTGCAGAAGCCAGATGACAAGCTCATTTTGGTTCAACTTCAGCAACTGTGCATTGCATTGCCATGTAATGTAATGTAATGCAATGCTATCTATCTAGCTCTCGCTCTATACTTCCTTTTGGATAAACAGACATATTAGGCAAGCATTTTGGAGCTTTCACCTAAATAACTACAGGTGGTGAGATAAGCTGCACAATATAATTGACCTTTCAGTATATTGTTGCACACACACCATCTATTTAGCAAATGCCCTTGTTATCAACAGCAGCCTTTTAAACTCACCTGAGCTAACAGGTATGTGAGCTGGTTACTCTGCTGCGCTTAAAATTTCTTTTTTGGTTTGCTACAATGCCTTTTCTGAAACGTTGT
This sequence comes from Phyllobates terribilis, assembly GCF_046119375.1. NCBI lineage: Eukaryota > Metazoa > Chordata > Amphibia > Anura > Dendrobatidae > Phyllobates > Phyllobates terribilis. The sequence continues at coordinate 5,544,034 of NW_027362800.1, read as the reverse complement.
CTCCCTCTGCTGGAACACTGACTTCTTTCATTTAATGCCTGCAGACTATAAAAGAGAAACCAACCCAAAAAGTTTGGTTGATTAGTCTGTGGCATTCTTTTAAACTGTTGCTTATGGCGGTCTCTGTGAGCTTCTCAGTGACATTCAGCCATCCAGGTATCCCGCCTGCAGTAGACGGAATGTGGCAATGGAACGCTGGCTGCGCGTGTCATAATAGGCTCTGAGCCTTTATATACCTGCGCACAGCAGCAGCCACCTTCAGTCTGCTGCTGGACAGCCAGCAGCAGCAGCAGCAGGAGAGGTAATTAATCAGCAACCCTCCTGCTAAGGGTAGACAGCTGCTCGTTCCACCCCCCCCCCCCGCCTTAATTGGTTCTCCTCCCTTCCAACGGTGTTGAGGCGGGTGGGAACAGCCGGGGGTTGAGGGTACTGTGCTAAAAGAGGTGGAGTTATGCAGATCTAAAACGCGTGGATTGCAGCAGCAGCAAGCCGAAAAGTGCAGGCATGTGAGGGATCTAGAGGTTGACAGCATGTCTTCTTAACGGGAGTCCAGGTGGCCATCTCCACAAATGGACTTTTCAGAATCCTTGGGTGGCACCGTAGTCGGAAACCAATTCTGGTTATCGCTTCTCGGCCTTTTGGCTAAGATCAAGTGTAGTATCTGTTCTTATCAGTTTAATATCTGATACGTCCCCTATCTGGGGACCATATATTAAATGGATTTTTAGAACAGGGAGATGGAAAAAGAGCTTGCTCTGTCCACTCCACGCATTGACCTGGTATTGCAGTATCTCCAGGACCGGTGCACCCCTTCTTTAATGCAGTTTCTAAAATCAGAAAGAATTGAATTCAATGCTTTTTGTTCATTTTGCTTGTTTGTCGGATTTTGGGATGGACTCTTTGGCTTTGCTTTTCTTCTCCTCATTGGATTTTTCATGTTAAAAGTTGCAGAAGCCAGATGACAAGCTCATTTTGGTTCAACTTCAGCAACTGTGCATTGCATTGCCATGTAATGTAATGTAATGCAATGCTATCTATCTAGCTCTCCCTCTATACTTCCTTTTGGATAAACAGACATATTAGGCAAGCATTTTGGAGCTTTCACCTAAATAACTACAGGTGGTGAGATAAGCTGCACAATATAATTGACCTTTCAGTATATTGTTGCACACACACCATCTATTTAGCAAATGCCCTTGTTATCAACAGCAGCCTTTTAAACTCACCTGAGCTAACAGGTATGTGAGCTGGTTACTCTGCTGCGCTTAAAATTTCTTTTTTGGTTTGCTACAATGCCTTTTCTGAAACGTTGTCTCCCTCTGCTGGAACACTGACTTCTTTCATTTAATGCCTGCAGACTATAAAAGAGAAACCAACCCAAAAAGTTTGGTTGATTAGTCTGTGGCATTCTTTTAAACTGTTGCTTATGGCGGTCTCTGTGAGCTTCTCAGTGACATTCAGCCATCCAGGTATCCCGCCTGCAGTAGACGGAATGTGGCAATGGAACGCTGGCTGCGCGTGTCATAATAGGCTCTGAGCCTTTATATACCTGCGCACAGCAGCAGCCACCTTCAGTCTGCTGCTGGACAGCCAGCAGCAGCAGCAGCAGGAGAGGTAATTAATCAGCAACCCTCCTGCTAAGGGTAGACAGCTGCTCGCTCCACCCCCCCCCCCCCCGCCTTAATTGGTTCTCCTCCCTTCCAACGGTGTTGAGGCGGGTGGGAACAGCCGGGGGTTGAGGGTACTGTGCTAAAAGAGGTGGAGTTATGCAGATCTAAAACGCGTGGATTGCAGCAGCAGCAAGCCGAAAAGTGCAGGCATGTGAGGGATCTAGAGGTTGACAGCATGTCTTCTTAACGGGAGTCCAGGTGGCCATCTCCACAAATGGACTTTTCAGAATCCTTGGGTGGCACCGTAGTCGGAAACCAATTCTGGTTATCGCTTCTCGGCCTTTTGGCTAAGATCAAGTGTAGTATCTGTTCTTATCAGTTTAATATCTGATACGTCCCCTATCTGGGGACCATATATTAAATGGATTTTTAGAACAGGGAGATGGAAAAAGAGCTTGCTCTGTCCACTCCACGCATTGACCTGGTATTGCAGTATCTCCAGGACCGGTGCACCCCTTCTTTAATGCAGTTTCTAAAATCAGAAAGAATTGAATTCAATGCTTTTTGTTCATTTTGCTTGTTTGTCGGATTTTGGGATGGACTCTTTGGCTTTGCTTTTCTTCTCCTCATTGGATTTTTCATGTTAAAAGTTGCAGAAGCCAGATGACAAGCTCATTTTGGTTCAACTTCAGCAACTGTGCATTGCATTGCCATGTAATGTAATGTAATGCAATGCTATCTATCTAGCTCTCCCTCTATACTTCCTTTTGGATAAACAGACATATTAGGCAAGCATTTTGGAGCTTTCACCTAAATAACTACAGGTGGTGAGATAAGCTGCACAATATAATTGACCTTTCAGTATATTGTTGCACACACACCATCTATTTAGCAAATGCCCTTGTTATCAACAGCAGCCTTTTAAACTCACCTGAGCTAACAGGTATGTGAGCTGGTTACTCTGCTGCGCTTAAAATTTCTTTTTTGGTTTGCTACAATGCCTTTTCTGAAACGTTGTCTCCCTCTGCTGGAACACTGACTTCTTTCATTTAATGCCTGCAGACTATAAAAGAGAAACCAACCCAAAAAGTTTGGTTGATTAGTCTGTGGCATTCTTTTAAACTGTTGCTTATGGCGGTCTCTGTGAGCTTCTCAGTGACATTCAGCCATCCAGGTATCCCGCCTGCAGTAGACGGAATGTGGCAATGGAACGCTGGCTGCGCGTGTCATAATAGGCTCTGAGCCTTTATATACCTGCGCACAGCAGCAGCCACCTTCAGTCTGCTGCTGGACAGCCAGCAGCAGCAGCAGCAGGAGAGGTAATTAATCAGCAACCCTCCTGCTAAGGGTAGACAGCTGCTCGTTCCACCCCCCCCCCCCGCCTTAATTGGTTCTCCTCCCTTCCAACGGTGTTGAGGCGGGTGGGAACAGCCGGGGGTTGAGGGTACTGTGCTAAAAGAGGTGGAGTTATGCAGATCTAAAACGCGTGGATTGCAGCAGCAGCAAGCCGAAAAGTGCAGGCATGTGAGGGATCTAGAGGTTGACAGCATGTCTTCTTAACGGGAGTCCAGGTGGCCATCTCCACAAATGGACTTTTCAGAATCCTTGGGTGGCACCGTAGTCGGAAACCAATTCTGGTTATCGCTTCTCGGCCTTTTGGCTAAGATCAAGTGTAGTATCTGTTCTTATCAGTTTAATATCTGATACGTCCCCTATCTGGGGACCATATATTAAATGGATTTTTAGAACAGGGAGATGGAAAAAGAGCTTGCTCTGTCCACTCCACGCATTGACCTGGTATTGCAGTATCTCCAGGACCGGTTCACCCCTTCTTTAATGCAGTTTCTAAAATCAGAAAGAATTGAATTCAATGCTTTTTGTTCATTTTGCTTGTTTGTCGGATTTTGGGATGGACTCTTTGGCTTTGCTTTTCTTCTCCTCATTGGATTTTTCATGTTAAAAGTTGCAGAAGCCAGATGACAAGCTCATTTTGGTTCAACTTCAGCAACTGTGCATTGCATTGCCATGTAATGTAATGTAATGCAATGCTATCTATCTAGCTCTCGCTCTATACTTCCTTTTGGATAAACAGACATATTAGGCAAGCATTTTGGAGCTTTCACCTAAATAACTACAGGTGGTGAGATAAGCTGCACAATATAATTGACCTTTCAGTATATTGTTGCACACACACCATCTATTTAGCAAATGCCCTTGTTATCAACAGCAGCCTTTTAAACTCACCTGAGCTAACAGGTATGTGAGCTGGTTACTCTGCTGCGCTTAAAATTTCTTTTTTGGTTTGCTACAATGCCTTTTCTGAAACGTTGTCTCCCTCTGCTGGAACACTGACTTCTTTCATTTAATGCCTGCAGACTATAAAAGAGAAACCAACCCAAAAAGTTTGGTTGATTAGTCTGTGGCATTCTTTTAAACTGTTGCTTATGGCGGTCTCTGTGAGCTTCTCAGTGACATTCAGCCATCCAGGTATCCCGCCTGCAGTAGACGGAATGTGGCAATGGAACGCTGGCTGCGCGTGTCATAATAGGCTCTGAGCCTTTATATACCTGCGCACAGCAGCAGCCACCTTCAGTCTGCTGCTGGACAGCCAGCAGCAGCAGCAGCAGGAGAGGTAATTAATCAGCAACCCTCCTGCTAAGGGTAGACAGCTGCTCGTTCCACCCCCCCCCCCGCCTTAATTGGTTCTCCTCCCTTCCAACGGTGTTGAGGCGGGTGGGAACAGCCGGGGGTTGAGGGTACTGTGCTAAAAGAGGTGGAGTTATGCAGATCTAAAACGCGTGGATTGCAGCAGCAGCAAGCCGAAAAGTGCAGGCATGTGAGGGATCTAGAGGTTGACAGCATGTCTTCTTAACGGGAGTCCAGGTGGCCATCTCCACAAATGGACTTTTCAGAATCCTTGGGTGGCACCGTAGTCGGAAACCAATTCTGGTTATCGCTTCTCGGCCTTTTGGCTAAGATCAAGTGTAGTATCTGTTCTTATCAGTTTAATATCTGATACGTCCCCTATCTGGGGACCATATATTAAATGGATTTTTAGAACAGGGAGATGGAAAAAGAGCTTGCTCTGTCCACTCCACGCATTGACCTGGTATTGCAGTATCTCCAGGACCGGTGCACCCCTTCTTTAATGCAGTTTCTAAAATCAGAAAGAATTGAATTCAATGCTTTTTGTTCATTTTGCTTGTTTGTCGGATTTTGGGATGGACTCTTTGGCTTTGCTTTTCTTCTCCTCATTGGATTTTTCATGTTAAAAGTTGCAGAAGCCAGATGACAAGCTCATTTTGGTTCAACTTCAGCAACTGTGCATTGCATTGCCATGTAATGTAATGTAATGCAATGCTATCTATCTAGCTCTCCCTCTATACTTCCTTTTGGATAAACAGACATATTAGGCAAGCATTTTGGAGCTTTCACCTAAATAACTACAGGTGGTGAGATAAGCTGCACAATATAATTGACCTTTCAGTATATTGTTGCACACACACCATCTATTTAGCAAATGCCCTTGTTATCAACAGCAGCCTTTTAAACTCACCTGAGCTAACAGGTATGTGAGCTGGTTACTCTGCTGCGCTTAAAATTTATTTTTTGGTTTGCTACAATGCCTTTTCTGAAACGTTGTCTCCCTCTGCTGGAACACTGACTTCTTTCATTTAATGCCTGCAGACTATAAAAGAGAAACCAACCCAAAAAGTTTGGTTGATTAGTCTGTGGCATTCTTTTAAACTGTTGCTTATGGCGGTCTCTGTGAGCTTCTCAGTGACATTCAGCCATCCAGGTATCCCGCCTGCAGTAGACGGAATGTGGCAATGGAACGCTGGCTGCGCGTGTCATAATAGGCTCTGAGCCTTTATATACCTGCGCACAGCAGCAGCCACCTTCAGTCTGCTGCTGGACAGCCAGCAGCAGCAGCAGCAGGAGAGGTAATTAATCAGCAACCCTCCTGCTAAGGGTAGACAGCTGCTCGCTCCACCCCCCCCCCCCCCGCCTTAATTGGTTCTCCTCCCTTCCAACGGTGTTGAGGCGGGTGGGAACAGCCGGGGGTTGAGGGTACTGTGCTAAAAGAGGTGGAGTTATGCAGATCTAAAACGCGTGGATTGCAGCAGCAGCAAGCCGAAAAGTGCAGGCATGTGAGGGATCTAGAGGTTGACAGCATGTCTTCTTAACGGGAGTCCAGGTGGCCATCTCCACAAATGGACTTTTCAGAATCCTTGGGTGGCACCGTAGTCGGAAACCAATTCTGGTTATCGCTTCTCGGCCTTTTGGCTAAGATCAAGTGTAGTATCTGTTCTTATCAGTTTAATATCTGATACGTCCCCTATCTGGGGACCATATATTAAATGGATTTTTAGAACAGGGAGATGGAAAAAGAGCTTGCTCTGTCCACTCCACGCATTGACCTGGTATTGCAGTATCTCCAGGACCGGTGCACCCCTTCTTTAATGCAGTTTCTAAAATCAGAAAGAATTGAATTCAATGCTTTTTGTTCATTTTGCTTGTTTGTCGGATTTTGGGATGGACTCTTTGGCTTTGCTTTTCTTCTCCTCATTGGATTTTTCATGTTAAAAGTTGCAGAAGCCAGATGACAAGCTCATTTTGGTTCAACTTCAACAACTGTGCATTGCATTGCCATGTAATGTAATGTAATGCAATGCTATCTATCTAGCTCTCCCTCTATACTTCCTTTTGGATAAACAGACATATTAGGCAAGCATTTTGGAGCTTTCACCTAAATAACTACAGGTGGTGAGATAAGCTGCACAATATAATTGACCTTTCAGTATATTATTGCACACACACCATCTATTTAGCAAATGCCCTTGTTATCAACAGCAGCCTTTTAAACTCACCTGAGCTAACAGGTATGTGAGCTGGTTACTCTGCTGCGCTTAAAATTTCTTTTTTGGTTTGCTACAATGCCTTTTCTGAAACGTTGTCTCCCTCTGCTGGAACACTGACTTCTTTCATTTAATGCCTGCAGACTATAAAAGAGAAACCAACCCAAAAAGTTTGGTTGATTAGTCTGTGGCATTCTTTTAAACTGTTGCTTATGGCGGTCTCTGTGAGCTTCTCAGTGACATTCAGCCATCCAGGTATCCCGCCTGCAGTAGACGGAATGTGGCAATGGAACGCTGGCTGCGCGTGTCATAATAGGCTCTGAGCCTTTATATACCTGCGCACAGCAGCAGCCACCTTCAGTCTGCTGCTGGACAGCCAGCAGCAGCAGCAGCAGGAGAGGTAATTAATCAGCAACCCTCCTGCTAAGGGTAGACAGCTGCTCGTTCCACCCCCCCCCCCCGCCTTAATTGGTTCTCCTCCCTTCCAACGGTGTTGAGGCGGGTGGGAACAGCCGGGGGTTGAGGGTACTGTGCTAAAAGAGGTGGAGTTATGCAGATCTAAAACGCGTGGATTGCAGCAGCAGCAAGCCGAAAAGTGCAGGCATGTGAGGGATCTAGAGGTTGACAGCATGTCTTCTTAACGGGAGTCCAGGTGGCCATCTCCACAAATGGACTTTTCAGAATCCTTGGGTGGCACCGTAGTCGGAAACCAATTCTGGTTATCGCTTCTCGGCCTTTTGGCTAAGATCAAGTGTAGTATCTGTTCTTATCAGTTTAATATCTGATACGTCCCCTATGTGGGGACCATATATTAAATGGATTTTTAGAACAGGGAGATGGAAAAAGAGCTTGCTCTGTCCACTCCACGCATTGACCTGGTATTGCAGTATCTCCAGGACCGGTGCACCCCTTCTTTAATGCAGTTTCTAAAATCAGAAAGAATTGAATTCAATGCTTTTTGTTCATTTTGCTTGTTTGTCGGATTTTGGGATGGACTCTTTGGCTTTGCTTTTCTTCTCCTCATTGGATTTTTCATGTTAAAAGTTGCAGAAGCCAGATGACAATCTCATTTTGGTTCAACTTCAGCAACTGTGCATTGCATTGCCATGTAATGTAATGTAATGCAATGCTATCTATCTAGCTCTCCCTCTATACTTCCTTTTGGATAAACAGACATATTAGGCAAGCATTTTGGAGCTTTCACCTAAATAACTACAGGTGGTGAGATAAGCTGCACAATATAATTGACCTTTCAGTATATTGTTGCACACACACCATCTATTTAGCAAATGCCCTTGTTATCAACAGCAGCCTTTTAAACTCACCTGAGCTAACAGGTATGTGAGCTGGTTACTCTGCTGCGCTTAAAATTTCTTTTTTGGTTTGCTACAATGCCTTTTCTGAAACGTTGTCTCCCTCTGCTGGAACACTGACTTCTTTCATTTAATGCCTGCAGACTATAAAAGAGAAACCAACCCAAAAAGTTTGGTTGATTAGTCTGTGGCATTCTTTTAAACTGTTGCTTATGGCGGTCTCTGTGAGCTTCTCAGTGACATTCAGCCATCCAGGTATCCCGCCTGCAGTAGACGGAATGTGGCAATGGAACACTGGCTGCGCGTGTCATAATAGGCTCTGAGCCTTTATATACCTGCGCACAGCAGCAGCCACCTTCAGTCTGCTGCTGGACAGCCAGCAGCAGCAGCAGCAGGAGAGGTAATTAATCAGCAACCCTCCTGCTAAGGGTAGACAGCTGCTCGTTCCCCCCCCCCCCCCGCCTTAATTGGTTCTCCTCCCTTCCAACGGTGTTGAGGCGGGTGGGAACAGCCGGGGGTTGAGGGTACTGTGCTAAAAGAGGTGGAGTTATGCAGATCTAAAACGCGTGGATTGCAGCAGCAGCAAGCCGAAAAGTGCAGGCATGTGAGGGATCTAGAGGTTGACAGCATGTCTTCTTAACGGGAGTCCAGGTGGCCATCTCCACAAATGGACTTTTCAGAATCCTTGGGTGGCACCGTAGTCGGAAACCAATTCTGGTTATCGCTTCTCGGCCTTTTGGCACGATCTATCAGGTTTACCTGTGTGGTCTTGCCTGTGAGGTGCTCTTGGTACCCTTTCTCTCGGCCTGGGGGGATCGTTCCTCTTCGGAGGGAGCAACGGGAAGGGATCCCATGAAGGCTTGCGCCTTTCAGAGAGAAGAGTCGGTACGTTCCTGAGTGAAGGATGCCGGCAACGCTCACATATTCATCGGGTGATGCCCGGATGCGGAACACCGTGAGGATTGAAGTTGGAGCAGGATCGAGGACGGAGAAGAACTTGGACTACATCTGCCATAGGATTCTGCTTGGAGTTCTGGAGTTTCGGCGGGAAGACATATTCTGCTTCCAGGACAATGAGTACAAGGGGACTTACACCATCACCTTCAAGAGCCAGGGCTGCTGTCACCAACTCGTACAAAAGGTAAATGAGAAAAACTACTTAGATGAATTGGATGGACTAACCTTTTGTCTCTTGTATGCCTATGACGAGATCCCTATCGTGGTGCATTTCCCGAACCCCTTTGTGGAGGCTGCAGACATCTCGACCTACCTTATCCGTTATTGTGATGATCTGAGATACCTGGGCACTGTGAAGAACGCGGTAGGCTTCTGGTGCGGCAAGAGGAGGTACATGGCCCGTCTAAAGAGGGACCCAAGCGGAGTGGGAGGAATGCTACACCCTCCCTCAACATTTGTGATCGGTAAGAGCAGAGGCTACTTATTTTACCCTGGAATGCCGGTATGTTGCAGGAACTGTGGACAAATGGGTCATACCCAAACGTCCTGCACGGGCAGGAAAGTAGACCGCTGCAATAATTGCAGCTGTTACGGACATTTAATGAAGGACTGTCCCGCTGGGAGGAAATGCAATCTTTGTGGTGAGGCGGGGCACATGTTCCGAGGATGCCCCAACAGGACCAGGACCAGGACTTACGCAGAAGCTGCATCTTCTGCAGCTGAGCCGATGCGCCCGCCGGTCTTCACTGGCGGGCCGGCGTCGGAGGGCGGTTCGAAGGGCGAGAAGGTTGGGATGGAGCAGGGAGCCGGAGGCCCCTCTGGGGCGGCCACTGCATCGAAGTCCCTTAACGATGGGCGGACCTCGCATGGACCGGAACGGAGGGGTCCTCCTTCTGGGAGGGTATCCTCCGTGTCGATGGTTCCCGATACCGATCCTGTTGGGCTGGAGGGTGGTGCCCCTGTGCGGTTGGCTACAGGGGACCACGCAGCGATGGCCTCAGGATCTTCCAGGGTGATTAGCCAGCCAGATGAGGGGGCTTTGCTTCTAGGTGGCGAACATCAGGGAATCTGTGTTGGTGATCTTATCCTGATGGACCAGTCTCTCCCCCTGGAGGAGGTGGAGGAAGAGGAGGACTGCACCAGTGACCTAGTGGAGTCTGCCCCGAAAAAGAGACGGAATGTCGAAGCCCCAGCGTCTCCTGGAATGTGGCTGGGAACCGTGACCTACGAGGGGGCAACCGCCGGCTCACAGAATATCGAGTCATTTGGGTCCTCTAGCCCGGATGTCCTGGAGCAATTTGGCATACAGGGCTTTGAGTCAGGTGTCCTCATGGAAGATCCACCACCCTGACCTATGAATGCCCACATTAAGACTTGTCTCACTGAATGTGAGGTCATTAAAGAGCCCAGTTCGTAGGGCTGCTCTATTTAAGTACTTAGAAACCACTGACTTTGACATATGTTTATTACAGGAATGCGGGATACAACATGCACTAAATTATAATGACATCAAGACAGATTGGAGACTGGGGCCCTCCATCTGGTCTGGCTCCAATGACAACAAGTCAGCGGGGGTGGGCTTCCTCTGTCGTGGGAGAAATATTGCTATAAATACTGTCACAGAAATAGTACCAGGCAGAGTGGTTTTAGTGCATTTTAAATTTAATGGTTTTACCCTATGTGTAATGAATGTTTATGCTTCCCCTGATAAGCAAGAGAGAATTAATTTATTTGGGATATTGCCATTGTACTGTACTGGGTCATCTCCCCTGATCGTAGGGGGTGATTTTAATTGTCTTTGTGCTAGTGAACAACGAGCGGGGGGTGACCCTTTACGCAAATTGTATAAGTCATGTCATCTATTGAAAGATTTTATAACTGATTTTAAATTATGCGATGCGTGGAGGTCACTCCTGCCGACGGACCCTGGTTATACGTGGTCCGGAAGAGGGGTGTCCTCCAGGATCGATTTTATTTTCCTATCAGATGATTTTAACCCTGTAAAATGTGTTTTAACATCAAATATATTTTCTGACCATAAGGGCTTGGAGGTGCACCTAGAATACCGGGATGAACAGAGGGTCAACAGGGGCCTCTGGCGTCTAAGTACTTACCTGCTGGAGGACCCTCTGATTCGACAAGACTTTGGTAAAGCCTATCAAGCCTGGCGGCGACAAAAACCTTCTGATGCCCCTATGGTAACCTGGTGGGAAAATTTGAAAAAAAAAGTCAGAATGTTTTTTATAAAAGCAGGGAGACGTAAAGCTAGAGAGAAAAAAAGATGTTTTAGTGATCTTAACACCAAACTACAAACACTTTTTAAATTCAAAGAGCTAGGGGTGGAGGTGGGAGATGATATTGCTAGCCTAAAAACTGAAATTCAGAACTGCATAGACACAAAGGGGAAAGAGATTATTTTTAACTCTAGAGTGCAGCACTTGGAGGAGGGGGAGAAGTGCTCTCGCTTCTTCTTCAAAAAAGTCATGGATAAAAGAGAAGTGATCACAAATCTAGAGGGTGAAACATCTATGCAGGGAATGTTGAATGCTACTTTTAACTTTTATAAGCCTCTTTTTAGTAAAAAGTGTATAGATGAGTCCTTTTTATCTGATGCTCTTAATGATCTCGATTTTAAGTTAAATTTTACAGACCAGGAGTTTTTAGAACGCGATATTGTTTTAGAGGAATTATTTTATGTTTTTAAAAGTTTCTCTAAGGGTAAAGCACCTGGGTGTGACGGACTACCTGTAGAGTTTTATCTTACTTTTTGGGACATTTTAAAAGAGGACCTTTTTATGCTTTTTAAAGAAGTTTTTATTTGTGAACAGTTGCCATTTTCGTGGAGGAGAGGAGTGGTGTCTTTGATATATAAAAAAGGTGATCGCAGTGCTCTAGCGAATTGGAGACCCATAACTCTCCTAAACGTCGATTACAAGGTACTTGCTAAGGTGGTTGCAAACCGGCTCAGGAATGTCATTGCCAAACTAATCCAGCCTGAGCAGGTTTGTAGTGTACCAGGCAGAAGTATTTCAGAGGTTTTAAACGTATTAAGGGATGTAATTTGGTATTCCAGAGACCGGGGTCAAAATGTAGCTCTTTTAGCCCTAGATTTTGAAAAAGCTTTCGATAGAGTCTCTCATAGATTTCTTTTTAGAGTTTTAAAAAGAATGGGTATCCCTAATATGCTTTTAAATTGTATTAAGATTTTATATAAAAATTGTTTTAGTCAAATTTCTCTTAATGGCTTTTTAACAGATGGAGTTCCCCTTGAGTCCGGAGTGAAGCAGGGATGCCCCTTGTCGCCCATCCTGTTCATCTGCGCCATGGAGCCCCTGCTGAGCGCAATAAGGAAAGACAAAGTGATTAGAGGGGTTCCTGTTCCTGGCGGAGGTGGCAGTGATGTGAGAGTCTTTGGCTACATGGATGACGTGACGGTTGTGTGCGTGGACCCTGCTTCCCTCCGGAGGGCGGTGTTGCGCATTGATTTTTTTTCCCAGGCATCCGGTTTTAAACTTAATTTAAATAAATCTGAATGTCTGACTTTGGGATCCTGGGACACCGCCCAACTCCCGCAGCTCACTTTAAAACGAGACAATGTAAAAATTCTTGGAGTTGTTTTTAACGAGGAGAATGTGGGAACTCAAAGCTGGGAGAATGTCATAGAAAAAATGTCAAAGAAAATATCATTTTGGGGTTTGAGGTCCCTAACAATGGAGGGGAAAATTTTAATTATAAAATCAGTGTTGTTACCCCTCATACTGTATATAGCTATGGTGTACCCCCCCTCTGATGTTTTAATTAAAAAAATGACTAGGATGATCTGTATGTTTTTATGGAACTCCAAAATGGAAAAATTAAGGCGAGAAATAATGAGGAAGAATAAAATGAACGGCGGAAGGGATGTCCCCGATTTACATATTTATTTGTATTTAAATTATTTCTGCTTTTGTTTCAAACATTTTAATGGTAATAGTGCGCTAAGTTATTTTTTAAAATGTACTTGTGGGATGATTTTTAAAAGATGGTTTAAGTTGTCGTTGAATTCCCCTGTTTTACTATGCCCCCCCAAACACCAAGCAATCTTAGAAAAGACTGTTCGATTTTATAGCCTTGGTGATTTTAATATGGACATTTTTAAAGACCGCAAGAAGCTTTTATCTTTTCTGAGGAGGAATGAAGATGTGACCCCCATAGTAAATTTCTCAGAAGAGAGGTCGAAGCAAGTTTGGAAGAATGTCTTCGGAAAATTTTTAGCAAATGGACATAAGGACATCGCATGGATGGTGGTCCACCAGTGCCTCCCCACCAGAGAGTTTCAACACAGGAGAGGCCTGGTGGCCAGAGCAAAATGCCCCAGAGACTCATGTGTTTATGACGAAACCACCTTGCACCTTATGTGGAATTGCCCATTTGCACAGGAACTTTGGCACAAAGTTGGGATTCTTTTAAAATGGACTTGCGGTTTAAGAGATTTTAACCATGAATATGTTTTATATGGCCTTTTTAAATGTCCGACCCCTCAACAGTATTGTATATGTTGGTGTATGATTAACTGTTTTAAAGACGCCCTTTGGAAGGCACGCAATATTTTACTTTTTAAACGTGATGCTATTTCTGTGAAGGATTGTCTTAAAATTGCTTTTAGCCAGATGTATATTTATTACTTGAGGGATGTCAAATGTATTGGGAGAAGGGATGCCAATCGTATATGGGGTTTTTATGGGTGGAATTCTGTGTTTTAATAATGTACTGTTTGTGTTGTTGTTTTTGATTGTAAACCATCTTTTACGCACTTAATAAAATATGTTGAAACCTGATCTGTTCTTATCAGTTTAATATCTGATACGTCCCCTATCTGGGGACCATATATTAAATGGATTTTTAGAACAGGGAGATGGAAAAAGAGCTTGCTCTGTCCACTCCACGCATTGACCTGGTATTGCAGTATCTCCAGGACCGGTGCACCCCTTCTTTAATGCAGTTTCTAAAATCAGAAAGAATTGAATTCAATGCTTTTTGTTCATTTTGCTTGTTTGTCGGATTTTGGGATGGACTCTTTGGCTTTGCTTTTCTTCTCCTCATTGGATTTTTCATGTTAAAAGTTGCAGAAGCCAGATGACAAGCTCATTTTGGTTCAACTTCAGCAACTGTGCATTGCATTGCCATGTAATGTAATGTAATGCAATGCTATCTATCTAGCTCTCCCTCTATACTTCCTTTTGGATAAACAGACATATTAGGCAAGCATTTTGGAGCTTTCACCTAAATAACTACAGGTGGTGAGATAAGCTGCACAATATAATTGACCTTTCAGTATATTGTTGCACACACACCATCTATTTAGCAAATGCCCTTGTTATCAACAGCAGCCTTTTAAACTCACCTGAGCTAACAGGTATGTGAGCTGGTTACTCTGCTGCGCTTAAAATTTCTTTTTTGGTTTGCTACAATGCCTTTTCTGAAACGTTGTCTCCCTCTGCTGGAACACTGACTTCTTTCATTTAATGCCTGCAGACTATAAAAGAGAAACCAACCCAAAAAGTTTGGTTGATTAGTCTGTGGCATTCTTTTAAACTGTTGCTTATGGCGGTCTCTGTGAGCTTCTCAGTGACATTCAGCCATCCAGGTATCCCGCCTGCAGTAGACGGAATGTGGCAATGGAACGCTGGCTGCGCGTGTCATAATAGGCTCTGAGCCTTTATATACCTGCGCACAGCAGCAGCCACCTTCAGTCTGCTGCTGGACAGCCAGCAGCAGCAGCAGCAGGAGAGGTAATTAATCAGCAACCCTCCTGCTAAGGGTAGACAGCTGCTCGTTCCACCCCCCCCCCCCCCCCGCCTTAATTGGTTCTCCTCCCTTCCAACGGTGTTGAGGCGGGTGGGAACAGCCGGGGGTTGAGGGTACTGTGCTAAAAGAGGTGGAGTTATGCAGATCTAAAACGCGTGGATTGCAGCAGCAGCAAGCCGAAAAGTGCAGGCATGTGAGGGATCTAGAGGTTGACAGCATGTCTTCTTAACGGGAGTCCAGGTGGCCATCTCCACAAATGGACTTTTCAGAATCCTTGGGTGGCACCGTAGTCGGAAACCAATTCTGGTTATCGCTTCTCGGCCTTTTGGCTAAGATCAAGTGTAGTATCTGTTCTTATCAGTTTAATATCTGATACGTCCCCTATCTGGGGACCATATATTAAATGGATTTTTAGAACAGGGAGATGGAAAAAGAGCTTGCTCTGTCCACTCCACGCATTGACCTGGTATTGCAGTATCTCCAGGACCGGTGCACCCCTTCTTTAATGCAGTTTCTAAAATCAGAAAGAATTGAATTCAATGCTTTTTGTTCATTTTGCTTGTTTGTCGGATTTTGGGATGGACTCTTTGGCTTTGCTTTTCTTCTCCTCATTGGATTTTTCATGTTAAAAGTTGCAGAAGCCAGATGACAAGCTCATTTTGGTTCAACTTCAGCAACTGTGCATTGCATTGCCATGTAATGTAATGTAATGCAATGCTATCTATCTAGCTCTCCCTCTATACTTCCTTTTGGATAAACAGACATATTAGGCAAGCATTTTGGAGCTTTCACCTAAATAACTACAGGTGGTGAGATAAGCTGCACAATATAATTGACCTTTCAGTATATTGTTGCACACACACCATCTATTTAGCAAATGCCCTTGTTATCAACAGCAGCCTTTTAAACTCACCTGAGCTAACAGGTATGTGAGCTGGTTACTCTGCTGCGCTTAAAATTTCTTTTTTGGTTTGCTACAATGCCTTTTCTGAAACGTTGTCTCCCTCTGCTGGAACACTGACTTCTTTCATTTAATGCCTGCAGACTATAAAAGAGAAACCAACCCAAAAAGTTTGGTTGATTAGTCTGTGGCATTCTTTTAAACTGTTGCTTATGGCGGTCTCTGTGAGCTTCTCAGTGACATTCAGCCATCCAGGTATCCCGCCTGCAGTAGACGGAATGTGGCAATGGAACGCTGGCTGCGCGTGTCATAATAGGCTCTGAGCCTTTATATACCTGCGCACAGCAGCAGCCACCTTCAGTCTGCTGCTGGACAGCCAGCAGCAGCAGCAGCAGGAGAGGTAATTAATCAGCAACCCTCCTGCTAAGGGTAGACAGCTGCTCGTTCCACCCCCCCCCCCGCCTTAATTGGTTCTCCTCCCTTCCAACGGTGTTGAGGCGGGTGGGAACACCCGGGGGTTGAGGGTACTGTGCTAAAAGAGGTGGAGTTATGCAGATCTAAAACGCGTGGATTGCAGCAGCAGCAAGCCGAAAAGTGCAGGCATTTGAGGGATCTAGAGGTTGACAGCATGTCTTCTTAACGGGAGTCCAGGTGGCCATCTCCACAAATGAACTTTTCAGAATCCTTGGGTGGCACCGTAGTCGGAAACCAATTCTGGTTATCGCTTCTCGGCCTTTTGGCTAAGATCAAGTGTAGTATCTGTTCTTATCAGTTTAATATCTGATACGTCCCCTATCTGGGGACCATATATTAAATGGATTTTTAGAACAGGGAGATGGAAAAAGAGCTTGCTCTGTCCACTCCACGCATTGACCTGGTATTGCAGTATCTCCAGGACCGGTGCACCCCTTCTTTAATGCAGTTTCTAAAATCAGAAAGAATTGAATTCAATGCTTTTTTTTCATTTTGCTTGTTTGTCGGATTTTGGGATGGACTCTTTGGCTTTGCTTTTCTTCTCCTCATTGGATTTTTCATGTTAAAAGTTGCAGAAGCCAGATGACAAGCTCATTTTGGTTCAACTTCAGCAACTGTGCATTGCATTGCCATGTAATGTAATGTAATGCAATGCTATCTATCTAGCTCTCCCTCTATACTTCCTTTTGGATAAACAGACATATTAGGCAAGCATTTTGGAGCTTTCACCTAAATAACTACAGGTGGTGAGATAAGCTGCACAATATAATTGACCTTTCAGTATATTGTTGCACACACACCATCTATTTAGCAAATGCCCTTGTTATCAACAGCAGCCTTTTAAACTCACCTGAGCTAACAGGTATGTGAGCTGGTTACTCTGCTGCGCTTAAAATTTCTTTTTTGGTTTGCTACAATGCCTTTTCTGAAACGTTGTCTCCCTCTGCTGGAACACTGACTTCTTTCATTTAATGCCTGCAGACTATAAAAGAGAAACCAACCCAAAAAGTTTGGTTGATTAGTCTGTGGCATTCTTTTAAACTGTTGCTTATGGCGGTCTCTGTGAGCTTCTCAGTGACATTCAGCCATCCAGGTATCCCGCCTGCAGTAGACGGAATGTGGCAATGGAACGCTGGCTGCGCGTGTCATAATAGGCTCTGAGCCTTTATATACCTGCGCACAGCAGCAGCCACCTTCAGTCTGCTGCTGGACAGCCAGCAGCAGCAGCAGCAGGAGAGGTAATTAATCAGCAACCCTCCTGCTAAGGGTAGACAGCTGCTCGTTCCACCCCCCCCCGCCTTAATTGGTTCTCCTCCCTTCCAACGGTGTTGAGGCGGGTGGGAACAGCCGGGGGTTGAGGGTACTGTGCTAAAAGAGGTGGAGTTATGCAGATCTAAAACGCGTGGATTGCAGCAGCAGCAAGCCGAAAAGTGCAGGCATGTGAGGGATCTAGAGGTTGACAGCATGTCTTCTTAACGGGAGTCCAGGTGGCCATCTCCACAAATGGACTTTTCAGAATCCTTGGGTGGCACCGTAGTCGGAAACCAATTCTGGTTATCGCTTCTCGGCCTTTTGGCTAAGATCAAGTGTAGTATCTGTTCTTATCAGTTTAATATCTGATACGTCCCCTATCTGGGGACCATATATTAAATGGATTTTTAGAACAGGGAGATGGAAAAAGAGCTTGCTCTGTCCACTCCACGCATTGACCTGGTATTGCAGTATCTCCAGGACCGGTGCACCCCTTCTTTAATGCAGTTTCTAAAATCAGAAAGAATTGAATTCAATGCTTTTTGTTCATTTTGCTTGTTTGTCGGATTTTGGGATGGACTCTTTGGCTTTGCTTTTCTTCTCCTCATTGGATTTTTCATGTTAAAAGTTGCAGAAGCCAGATGACAAGCTCATTTTGGTTCAACTTCAGCAACTGTGCATTGCATTGCCATGTAATGTAATGTAATGCAATGCTATCTATCTAGCTCTCACTCTATACTTCCTTTTGGATAAACAGACATATTAGGCAAGCATTTTGGAGCTTTCACCTAAATAACTACAGGTGGTGAGATAAGCTGCACAATATAATTGACCTTTCAGTATATTGTTGCACACACACCATCTATTTAGCAAATGCCCTTGTTATCAACAGCAGCCTTTTAAACTCACCTGAGCTAACAGGTATGTGAGCTGGTTACTCTGCTGCGCTTAAAATTTCTTTTTTGGTTTGCTACAATGCCTTTTCTGAAACGTTGTCTCCCTCTGCTGGAACACTGACTTCTTTCATTTAATGCCTGCAGACTATAAAAGAGAAACCAACCCAAAAAGTTTGGTTGATTAGTCTGTGGCATTCTTTTAAACTGTTGCTTATGGCGGTCTCTGTGAGCTTCTCAGTGACATTCAGCCATCCAGGTATCCCGCCTGCAGTAGACGGAATGTGGCAATGGAACGCTGGCTGCGCGTGTCATAATAGGCTCTGAGCCTTTATATACCTGCGCACAGCAGCAGCCACCTTCAGTCTGCTGCTGGACAGCCAGCAGCAGCAGCAGCAGGAGAGGTAATTAATCAGCAACCCTCCTGCTAAGGGTAGACAGCTGCTCGTTCCACCCCCCCCCCCCCCGCCTTAATTGGTTCTCCTCCCTTCCAACGGTGTTGAGGCGGGTGGGAACAGCCGGGGGTTGAGGGTACTGTGCTAAAAGAGGTGGAGTTATGCAGATCTAAAACGCGTGGATTGCAGCAGCAGCAAGCCGAAAAGTGCAGGCATGTGAGGGATCTAGAGGTTGACAGCATGTCTTCTTAACGGGAGTCCAGGTGGCCATCTCCACAAATGGACTTTTCAGAATCCTTGGGTGGCACCGTAGTCGGAAACCAATTCTGGTTATCGCTTCTCGGCCTTTTGGCTAAGATCAAGTGTAGTATCTGTTCTTATCAGTTTAATATCTGATACGTCCCCTATCTGGGGACCATATATTAAATGGATTTTTAGAACAGGGAGATGGAAAAAGAGCTTGCTCTGTCCACTCCACGCATTGACCTGGTATTGCAGTATCTCCAGGACCGGTGCACCCCTTCTTTAATGCAGTTTCTAAAATCAGAAAGAATTGAATTCAATGCTTTTTGTTCATTTTGCTTGTTTGTTGGATTTTGGGATGGACTCTTTGGCTTTGCTTTACTTCTCCTCATTGGATTTTTCATGTTAAAAGTTGCAGAAGCCAGATGACAAGCTCATTTTGGTTCAACTTCAGCAACTGTGCATTGCATTGCCATGTAATGTAATGTAATGCAATGCTATCTATCTAGCTCTCCCTCTATACTTCCTTTTGGATAAACAGACATATTAGGCAAGCATTTTGGAGCTTTCACCTAAATAACTACAGGTGGTGAGATAAGCTGCACAATATAATTGACCTTTCAGTATATTGTTGCACACACACCATCTATTTAGCAAATGCCCTTGTTATCAACAGCAGCCTTTTAAACTCACCTGAGCTAACAGGTATGTGAGCTGGTTACTCTGCTGCGCTTAAAATTTCTTTTTTGGTTTGCTACAATGCCTTTTCTGAAACGTTGTCTCCCTCTGCTGGAACACTGACTTCTTTCATTTAATGCCTGCAGACTATAAAAGAGAAACCAACCCAAAAAGTTTGGTTGATTAGTCTGTGGCATTCTTTTAAACTGTTGCTTATGGCGGTCTCTGTGAGCTTCTCAGTGACATTCAGCCATCCAGGTATCCCGCCTGCAGTAGACGGAATGTGGCAATGGAACGCTGGCTGCGCGTGTCATAATAGGCTCTGAGCCTTTATATACCTGCGCACAGCAGCAGCCACCTTCAGTCTGCTGCTGGACAGCCAGCAGCAGCAGCAGCAGGAGAGGTAATTAATCAGCAACCCTCCTGCTAAGGGTAGACAGCTGCTCGTTCCACCCCCCCCCCCGCCTTAATTGGTTCTCCTCCCTTCCAACGGTGTTGAGGCGGGTGGGAACAGCCGGGGGTTGAGGGTACTGTGCTAAAAGAGGTGGAGTTATGCAGATCTAAAACGCGTGGATTGCAGCAGCAGCAAGCCGAAAAGTGCAGGCATGTGAGGGATCTAGAGGTTGACAGCATGTCTTCTTAACGGGAGTCCAGGTGGCCATCTCCACAAATGGACTTTTCAGAATCCTTGGGTGGCACCGTAGTCGGAAACCAATTCTGGTTATCGCTTCTCGGACTTTTGGCTAAGATCAAGTGTAGTATCTGTTCTTATCAGTTTAATATCTGATACGTCCCCTATCTGGGGACCATATATTAAATGGATTTTTAGAACAGGGAGATGGAAAAAGAGCTTGCTCTGTCCACTCCACGCATTGACCTGGTATTGCAGTATCTCCAGGACCGGTGCACCCCTTCTTTAATGCAGTTTCTAAAATCAGAAAGAATTGAATTCAATGCTTTTTGTTCATTTTGCTTGTTTGTCGGATTTTGGGATGGACTCTTTGGCTTTGCTTTTCTTCTCCTCATTGGATTTTTCATGTTAAAAGTTGCAGAAGCCAGATGACAAGCTCATTTTGGTTCAACTTCAGCAACTGTGCATTGCATTGCCATGTAATGTAATGTAATGCAATGCTATCTATCTAGCTCTCCCTCTATACTTCCTTTTGGATAAACAGACATATTAGGCAAGCATTTTGGAGCTTTCACCTAAATAACTACAGGTGGTGAGATAAGCTGCACAATATAATTGACCTTTCAGTATATTGTTGCACACACACCATCTATTTAGCAAATGCCCTTGTTATCAACAGCAGCCTTTTAAACTCACCTGAGCTAACAGGTATGTGAGCTGGTTACTCTGCTGCGCTTAAAATTTCTTTTTTGGTTTGCTACAATGCCTTTTCTGAAACGTTGTCTCCCTCTGCTGGAACACTGACTTCTTTCATTTAATGCCTGCAGACTATAAAAGAGAAACCAACCCAAAAAGTTTGGTTGATTAGTCTGTGGCATTCTTTTAAACTGTTGCTTATGGCGGTCTCTGTGAGCTTCTCAGTGACATTCAGCCATCCAGGTATCCCGCCTGCAGTAGACGGAATGTGGCAATGGAACGCTGGCTGCGCGTGTCATAATAGGCTCTGAGCCTTTATATACCTGCGCACAGCAGCAGCCACCTTCAGTCTGCTGCTGGACAGCCAGCAGCAGCAGCAGCAGGAGAGGTAATTAATCAGCAACCCTCCTGCTAAGGGTAGACAGCTGCTCGTTCCACCCCCCCCCCCCGCCTTAATTGGTTCTCCTCCCTTCCAACGGTGTTGAGGCGGGTGGGAACAGCCGGGGGTTGAGGGTACTGTGCTAAAAGAGGTGGAGTTATGCAGATCTAAAACGCGTGGATTGCAGCAGCAGCAAGCCGAAAAGTGCAGGCATGTGAGGGATCTAGAGGTTGACAGCATGTCTTCTTAACGGGAGTCCAGGTGGCCATCTCCACAAATGGACTTTTCAGAATCCTTGGGTGGCACCGTAGTTGGAAACCAATTCTGGTTATCGCTTCTCGGCCTTTTGGCTAAGATCAAGTGTAGTATCTGTTCTTATCAGTTTAATATCTGATACGTCCCCTATCTGGGGACCATATATTAAATGGATTTTTAGAACAGGGAGATGGAAAAAGAGCTTGCTCTGTCCACTCCACACATTGACCTGGTATTGCAGTATCTCCAGGACCGGTGCACCCCTTCTTTAATGCAGTTTCTAAAATCAGAAAGAATTGAATTCAATGCTTTTTGTTCATTTTGCTTGTTTGTCGGATTTTGGGATGGACTCTTTGGCTTTGCTTTTCTTCTCCTCATTGGATTTTTCATGTTAAAAGTTGCAGAAGCCAGATGACAAGCTCATTTTGGTTCAACTTCAGCAACTGTGCATTGCATTGCCATGTAATGTAATGTAATGCAATGCTATCTATCTAGCTCTCTCTCTATACTTCCTTTTGGATAAACAGACATATTAGGCAAGCATTTTGGAGCTTTCACCTAAATAACTACAGGTGGTGAGATAAGCTGCACAATATAATTGACCTTTCAGTATATTGTTGCACACACACCATCTATTTAGCAAATGCCCTTGTTATCAACAGCAGCCTTTTAAACTCACCTGAGCTAACAGGTATGTGAGCTGGTTACTCTGCTGCGCTTAAAATTTCTTTTTTGGTTTGCTACAATGCCTTTTCTGAAACGTTGTCTCCCTCTGCTGGAACACTGACTTCTTTCATTTAATGCCTGCAGACTATAAAAGAGAAACCAACCCAAAAAGTTTGGTTGATTAGTCTGTGGCATTCTTTTAAACTGTTGCTTATGGCGGTCTCTGTGAGCTTCTCAGTGACATTCAGCCATCCAGGTATCCCGCCTGCAGTAGACGGAATGTGGCAATGGAACGCTGGCTGCGCGTGTCATAATAGGCTCTGAGCCTTTATATACCTGCGCACAGCAGCAGCCACCTTCAGTCTGCTGCTGGACAGCCAGCAGCAGCAGCAGGAGAGGTAATTAATCAGCAACCCTCCTGCTAAGGGTAGACAGCTGCTCGTTCCACCCCCCCCCCGCCTTAATTGGTTCTCCTCCCTTCCAACGGTGTTGAGGCGGGTGGGAACAGCCGGGGGTTGAGGGTACTGTGCTAAAAGAGGTGGAGTTATGCAGATCTAAAACGCGTGGATTGCAGCAGCAGCAAGCCGAAAAGTGCAGGCATGTGAGGGATCTAGAGGTTGACAGCATGTCTTCTTAACGGGAGTCCAGGTGGCCATCTCCACAAATGGACTTTTCAGAATCCTTGGGTGGCACTGTAGTCAGAAACCAATTCTGGTTATCGCTTCTCGGCCTTTTGGCTAAGATCAAGTGTAGTATCTGTTCTTATCAGTTTAATATCTGATACGTCCCCTATCTGGGGACCATATATTAAATGGATTTTTAGAACAGGGAGATGGAAAAAGAGCTTGCTCTGTCCACTCCACGCATTGACCTGGTATTGCAGTATCTCCAGGACCGGTGCACCCCTTCTTTAATGCAGTTTCTAAAATCAGAAAGAATTGAATTCAATGCTTTTTGTTCATTTTGCTTGTTTGTCGGATTTTGGGATGGACTCTTTGGCTTTGCTTTTCTTCTCCTCATTGGATTTTTCATGTTAAAAGTTGCAGAAGCCAGATGACAAGCTCATTTTGGTTCAACTTCAGCAACTGTGCATTGCATTGCCATGTAATGTAATGTAATGCAATGCTATCTATCTAGCTCTCCCTCTATACTTCCTTTTGGATAAACAGACATATTAGGCAAGCATTTTGGAGCTTTCACCTAAATAACTACAGGTGGTGAGATAAGCTGCACAATATAATTGACCTTTCAGTATATTGTTGCACACACACCATCTATTTAGCAAATGCCCTTGTTATCAACAGCAGCCTTTTAAACTCACCTGAGCTAACAGGTATGTGAGCTGGTTACTCTGCTGCGCTTAAAATTTCTTTTTTGGTTTGCTACAATGCCTTTTCTGAAACGTTGTCTCCCTCTGCTGGAACACTGACTTCTTTCATTTAATGCCTGCAGACTATAAAAGAGAAACCAACCCAAAAAGTTTGGTTGATTAGTCTGTGGCATTCTTTTAAACTGTTGCTTATGGCGGTCTCTGTGAGCTTCTCAGTGACATTCAGCCATCCAGGTATCCCGCCTGCAGTAGACGGAATGTGGCAATGGAACGCTGGCTGCGCGTGTCATAATAGGCTCTGAGCCTTTATATACCTGCGCACAGCAGCAGCCACCTTCAGTCTGCTGCTGGACAGCCAGCAGCAGCAGCAGCAGGAGAGGTAATTAATCAGCAACCCTCCTGCTAAGGGTAGACAGCTGCTCGTTCCACCCCCCCCCCCCCCGCCTTAATTGGTTCTCCTCCCTTCCAACGGTGTTGAGGCGGGTGGGAACAGCCGGGGGTTGAGGGTACTGTGCTAAAAGAGGTGGAGTTATGCAGATCTAAAACGCGTGGATTGCAGCAGCAGCAAGCCGAAAAGTGCAGGCATGTGAGGGATCTAGATGTTGACAGCATGTCTTCTTAACGGGAGTCCAGGTGGCCATCTCCACAAATGGACTTTTCAGAATCCTTGGGTGGCACCGTAGTCGGAAACCAATTCTGGTTATCGCTTCTCGGCCTTTTGGCTAAGATCAAGTGTAGTATCTGTTCTTATCAGTTTAATATCTGATACGTCCCCTATCTGGGGACCATATATTAAATGGATTTTTAGAACAGGGAGATGGAAAAAGAGCTTGCTCTGTCCACTCCACGCATTGACCTGGTATTGCAGTATCTCCAGGACCGGTGCACCCCTTCTTTAATGCAGTTTCTAAAATCAGAAAGAATTGAATTCAATGCTTTTTGTTCATTTTGCTTGTTTGTCGGATTTTGGGATGGACTCTTTGGCTTTGCTTTTCTTCTCCTCATTGGATTTTTCATGTTAAAAGTTGCAGAAGCCAGATGACAAGCTCATTTTGGTTCAACTTCAGCAACTGTGCATTGCATTGCCATGTAATGTAATGTAATGCAATGCTATCTATCTAGCTCTCCCTCTATACTTCCTTTTGGATAAACAGACATATTAGGCAAGCATTTTGGAGCTTTCACCTAAATAACTACAGGTGGTGAGATAAGCTGCACAATATAATTGACCTTTCAGTATATTGTTGCACACACACCATCTATTTAGCAAATGCCCTTGTTATCAACAGCAGCCTTTTAAACTCACCTGAGCTAACAGGTATGTGAGCTGGTTACTCTGCTGTGCTTAAAATTTCTTTTTTGGTTTGCTACAATGCCTTTTCTGAAACGTTGTCTCCCTCTGCTGGAACACTGACTTCTTTCATTTAATGCCTGCAGACTATGAAAGAGAAACCAACCCAAAAAGTTTGGTTGATTGGTCTGTGGCATTCTTTTAAACTGTTGCTTATGGCGGTCTCTGTGAGCTTCTCAGTGACATTCAGCCATCCAGGTATCCCGCCTGCAGTAGACGGAATGTGGCAATGGAACGCTGGCTGCGCGTGTCATAATAGGCTCTGAGCCTTTATATACCTGCGCACAGCAGCAGCCACCTTCAGTCTGCTGCTGGACAGCCAGCAGCAGCAGCAGCAGGAGAGGTAATTAATCAGCAACCCTCCTGCTAAGGGTAGACAGCTGCTCGTTCCACCCCCCCCCGCCTTAATTGGTTCTCCTCCCTTCCAACGGTGTTGAGGCGGGTGGGAACAGCCGGGGGTTGAGGGTACTGTGCTAAAAGAGGTGGAGTTATGCAGATCTAAAACGCGTGGATTGCAGCAGCAGCAAGCCGAAAAGTGCAGGCATGTGAGGGATCTAGAGGTTGACAGCATGTCTTCTTAACGGGAGTCCAGGTGGCCATCTCCACAAATGGACTTTTCAGAATCCTTGGGTGGCACCGTAGTCGGAAACCAATTCTGGTTATCGCTTCTCGGCCTTTTGGCTAAGATCAAGTGTAGTATCTGTTCTTATCAGTTTAATATCTGATACGTCCCCTATCTGGGGACCATATATTAAATGGATTTTTAGAACAGGGAGATGGAAAAAGAGCTTGCTCTGTCCACTCCACGCATTGACCTGGTATTGCAGTATCTCCAGGACCGGTGCACCCCTTCTTTAATGCAGTTTCTAAAATCAGAAAGAATTGAATTCAATGCTTTTTGTTCATTTTGCTTGTTTGTCGGATTTTGGGATAGACTCTTTGGCTTTGCTTTTCTTCTCCTCATTGGATTTTTCATGTTAAAAGTTGCAGAAGCCAGATGACAAGCTCATTTTGGTTCAACTTCAGCAACTGTGCATTGCATTGCCATGTAATGTAATGTAATGCAATGCTATCTATCTAGCTCTCCCTCTATACTTCCTTTTGGATAAACAGACATATTAGGCAAGCATTTTGGAGCTTTCACCTAAATAACTACAGGTGGTGAGATAAGCTGCACAATATAATTGACCTTTCAGTATATTGTTGCACACACACCATCTATTTAGCAAATGCCCTTGTTATCAACAGCAGCCTTTTAAACTCACCTGAGCTAACAGGTATGTGAGCTGGTTACTCTGCTGCGCTTAAAATTTCTTTTTTGGTTTTCTACAATGCCTTTTCTGAAACGTTGTCTCCCTCTGCTGGAACACTGACTTCTTTCATTTAATGCCTGCAGACTATAAAAGAGAAACCAACCCAAAAAGTTTGGTTGATTAGTCTGTGGCATTCTTTTAAACTGTTGCTTATGGCGGTCTCTGTGAGCTTCTCAGTGACATTCAGCCATCCAGGTATCCCGCCTGCAGTAGACAGAATGTGGCAATGGAACGCTGGCTGCGCGTGTCATAATAGGCTCTGAGCCTTTATATACCTGCGCACAGCAGCAGCCACCTTCAGTCTGCTGCTGGACAGCCAGCAGCAGCAGCAGCAGGAGAGGTAATTAATCAGCAACCCTCCTGCTAAGGGTAGACAGCTGCTCGTTCCACCCCCCCCCCCGCCTTAATTGGTTCTCCTCCCTTCCAACGGTGTTGAGGCGGGTGGGAACAGCCGGGGGTTGAGGGTACTGTGCTAAAAGAGGTGGAGTTATGCAGATCTAAAACGCGTGGATTGCAGCAGCAGCAAGCCGAAAAATGCAGGCATGTGAGGGATCTAGAGGTTGACAGCATGTCTTCTTAACGGGAGTCCAGGTGGCCATCTCCACAAATGGACTTTTCAGAATCCTTGGGTGGCACCGTAGTCGGAAACCAATTCTGGTTATCGCTTCTCGGCCTTTTGGCTAAGATCAAGTGTAGTATCTGTTCTTATCAGTTTAATATCTGATACGTCCCCTATCTGGGGACCATATATTAAATGGATTTTTAGAACAGGGTGATGGAAAAAGAGCTTGCTCTGTCCACTCCACGCATTGACCTGGTATTGCAGTATCTCCAGGACCGGTGCACCCCTTCTTTAATGCAGTTTCTAAAATCAGAAAGAATTGAATTCAATGCTTTTTGTTCATTTTGCTTGTTTGTCGGATTTTGGGATGGACTCTTTGGCTTTGCTTTTCTTCTCCTCATTGGATTTTTCATGATAAAAGTTGCAGAAGCCAGATGACAAGCTCATTTTGGTTCAACTTCAGCAACTGTGCATTGCATTGCCATGTAATGTAATGTAATGCAATGCTATCTATCTAGCTCTCCCTCTATACTTCCTTTTGGATAAACAGACATATTAGGCAAGCATTTTGGAGCTTTCACCTAAATAACTACAGGTGGTGAGATAAGCTGCACAATATAATTGACCTTTCAGTATATTGTTGCACACACACCATCTATTTAGCAAATGCCCTTGTTATCAACAGCAGCCTTTTAAACTCACCTGAGCTAACAGGTATGTGAGCTGGTTACTCTGCTGCGCTTAAAATTTCTTTTTTGGTTTGCTACAATGCCTTTTCTGAAACGTTGTCTCCCTCTGCTGGAACACTGACTTCTTTCATTTAATGCCTGCAGACTATAAAAGAGAAACCAACCCAAAAAGTTTGGTTGATTAGTCTGTGGCATTCTTTTAAACTGTTGCTTATGGCGGTCTCTGTGAGCTTCTCAGTGACATTCAGCCATCCAGGTATCCCGCCTGCAGTAGACGGAATGTACCAATGGAACGCTGGCTGCGCGTGTCATAATAGGCTCTGAGCCTTTATATACCTGCG
This sequence comes from Phyllobates terribilis, assembly GCF_046119375.1. Taxonomy (NCBI): domain Eukaryota; kingdom Metazoa; phylum Chordata; class Amphibia; order Anura; family Dendrobatidae; genus Phyllobates; species Phyllobates terribilis. The sequence goes on along the minus strand of NW_027362800.1, from coordinate 5,516,460 downwards.
CACAGCAGCAGCCACCTTCAGTCTGCTGCTGGACAGCCAGCAGCAGCAGCAGCAGGAGAGGTAATTAATCAGCAACCCTCCTGCTAAGGGTAGACAGCTGCTCGTTCCACCCCCCCCCCCGCCTTAATTGGTTCTCCTCCCTTCCAACGGTGTTGAGGCGGGTGGGAACAGCCGGGGGTTGAGGGTACTGTGCTAAAAGAGGTGGAGTTATGCAGATCTAAAACGCGTGGATTGCAGCAGCAGCAAGCCGAAAAGTGCAGGCATGTGAGGGATCTAGAGGTTGACAGCATGTCTTCTTAACGGGAGTCCAGGTGGCCATCTCCACAAATGGACTTTTCAGAATCCTTGGGTGGCACCGTAGTCGAAAACCAATTCTGGTTATCGCTTCTCGACCTTTTGGCTAAGATCAAGTGTAGTATCTGTTCTTATCAGTTTAATATCTGATACGTCCCCTATCTGGGGACCATATATTAAATGGATTTTTAGAACAGGGAGATGGAAAAAGAGCTTGCTCTGTCCACTCCACGCATTGACCTGGTATTGCAGTATCTCCAGGACCGGTGCACCTCTTCTTTAATGCAGTTTCTAAAATCAGAAAGAATTGAATTCAATGCTTTTTGTTCATTTTGCTTGTTTGTCGGATTTTGGGATGGACTCTTTGGCTTTGCTTTTCTTCTCCTCATTGGATTTTTCATGTTAAAAGTTGCAGAAGCCAGATGACAAGCTCATTTTGGTTCAACTTCAGCAACTGTGCATTGCATTGCCATGTAATGTAATGTAATGCAATGCTATCTATCTAGCTCTCCCTCTATACTTCCTTTTGGATAAACAGACATATTAGGCAAGCATTTTGGAGCTTTCACCTAAATAACTACAGGTGGTGAGATAAGCTGCACAATATAATTGACCTTTCAGTATATTGTTGCACACACACCATCTATTTAGCAAATGCCCTTGTTATCAACAGCAGCCTTTTAAACTCACCTGAGCTAACAGGTATGTGAGCTGGTTACTCTGCTGCGCTTAAAATTTCTTTTTTGGTTTGCTACAATGCCTTTTCTGAAACGTTGTCTCCCTCTGCTGGAACACTGACTTCTTTCATTTAATGCCTGCAGACTATAAAAGAGAAACCAACCCAAAAAGTTTGGTTGATTAGTCTGTGGCATTCTTTTAAACTGTTGCTTATGGCGGTCTCTGTGAGTTTCTCAGTGACATTCAGCCATCCAGGTATCCCGCCTGCAGTAGACGGAATGTGGCAATGGAACGCTGGCTGCGCGTGTCATAATAGGCTCTGAGCCTTTATATACCTGCGCACAGCAGCAGCCACCTTCAGTCTGCTGCTGGACAGCCAGCAGCAGCAGCAGCAGGAGAGGTAATTAATCAGCAACCCTCCTGCTAAGGGTAGACAGCTGCTCGTTCCACCCCCCCCCCCGCCTTAATTGGTTCTCCTCCCTTCCAACGGTGTTGAGGCGGGTGGGAACAGCCGGGGGTTGAGGGTACTGTGCTAAAAGAGGTGGAGTTATGCAGATCTAAAACGCGTGGATTGCAGCAGCAGCAAGCCGAAAAGTGCAGGCATGTGAGGGATCTAGGGGTTGACAGCATGTCTTCTTAACGGGAGTCCAGGTGGCCATCTCCACAAATGGACTTTTCAGAATCCTTGGGTGGCACCGTAGTCGGAAACCAATTCTGGTTATCGCTTCTCGGCCTTTTGGCTAAGATCAAGTGTAGTATCTGTTCTTATCAGTTTAATATCTGATACGTCCCCTATCTGGGGACCATATATTAAATGGATTTTTAGAACAGGGAGATGGAAAAAGAGCTTGCTCTGTCCACTCCACGCATTGACCTGGTATTGCAGTATCTCCAGGACCGGTGCACCCCTTCTTTAATGCAGTTTCTAAAATCAGAAAGAATTGAATTCAATGCTTTTTGTTCATTTTGCTTGTTTGTCGGATTTTGGGATGGACTCTTTGGCTTTGCTTTTCTTCTCCTCATTGGATTTTTCATGTTAAAAGTTGCAGAAGCCAGATGACAAGCTCATTTTGGTTCAACTTCAGCAACTGTGCATTGCATTGCCATGTAATGTAATGTAATGCAATGCTATCTATCTAGCTCTCCCTCTATACTTCCTTTTGGATAAACAGACATATTAGGCAAGCATTTTGGAGCTTTCACCTAAATAACTACAGGTGGTGAGATAAGCTGCACAATATAATTGACCTTTCAGTATATTGTTGCACACACACCATCTATTTAGCAAATGCCCTTGTTATCAACAGCAGCCTTTTAAACTCACCTGAGCTAACAGGTATGTGAGCTGGTTACTCTGCTGCGCTTAAAATTTCTTTTTTGGTTTGCTACAATGCCTTTTCTGAAACGTTGTCTCCCTCTGCTGGAACACTGACTTCTTTCATTTAATGCCTGCAGACTATAAAAGAGAAACCAACCCCAAAAGTTTGGTTGATTAGTCTGTGGCATTCTTTTAAACTGTTGCTTATGGCGGTCTCTGTGAGCTTCTCAGTGACATTCAGCCATCCAGGTATCCCGCCTGCAGTAGACGGAATGTGGCAATGGAACGCTGGCTGCGCGTGTCATAATAGGCTCTGAGCCTTTATATACCTGCGCACAGCAGCAGCCACCTTCAGTCTGCTGCTGGACAGCCAGCAGCAGCAGCAGCAGGAGAGGTAATTAATCAGCAACCCTCCTGCTAAGGGTAGACAGCTGCTCGTTCCACCCGCCCCCCCCCCCGCCTTAATTGGTTCTCCTCCCTTCCAACGGTGTTGAGGCGGGTGGGAACAGCCGGGGGTTGAGGATACTGTGCTAAAAGAGGTGGAGTTATGCAGATCTAAAACACGTGGATTGCAGCAGCAGCAAGCCGAAAAGTGCAGGCATGTGAGGGATCTAGAGGTTGACAGCATGTCTTCTTAACGGGAGTCCAGGTGGCCATCTCCACAAATGGACTTTTCAGAATCCTTGGGTGGCACCGTAGTCGGAAACCAATTCTGGTTATCGCTTCTCGGCCTTTTGGCTAAGATCAAGTGTAGTATCTGTTCTTATCAGTTTAATATCTGATATGTCCCCTATCTGGGGACCATATATTAAATGGATTTTTAGAACAGGGAGATGGAAAAAGAGCTTGCTCTGTCCACTCCACGCATTGACCTGGTATTGCAGTATCTCCAGGACCGGTGCACCCCTTCTTTAATGCAGTTTCTAAAATCAGAAAGAATTGAATTCAATGCTTTTTGTTCATTTTGCTTGTTTGTCAGATTTTGGGATGGACTCTTTGGCTTTGCTTTTCTTCTCCTCATTGGATTTTTCATGTTAAAAGTTGCAGAAGCCAGATGACAAGCTCATTTTGGTTCAACTTCAGCAACTGTGCATTGCATTGCCATGTAATGTAATGTAATGCAATGCTATCTATCTAGCTCTCCCTCTATACTTCCTTTTGGATAAACAGACATATTAGGCAAGCATTTTGGAGCTTTCACCTAAATAACTACAGGTGGTGAGATAAGCTGCACAATATAATTGACCTTTCAGTATATTGTTGCACACACACCATCTATTTAGCAAATGCCCTTGTTATCAACAGCAGCCTTTTAAACTCACCTGAGCTAACAGGTATGTGAGCTGGTTACTCTGCTGCGCTTAAAATTTCTTTTTTGGTTTGCTACAATGCCTTTTCTGAAACGTTGTCTCCCTCTGCTGGAACACTGACTTCTTTCATTTAATGCCTGCAGACTATAAAAGAGAAACCAACCCAAAAAGTTTGGTTGATTAGTCTGTGGCATTCTTTTAAACTGTTGCTTATGGCGGTCTCTGTGAGCTTCTCAGTGACATTCAGCCATCCAGGTATCCCGCCTGCAGTAGACGGAATGTGGCAATGGAACGCTGGCTGCGCGTGTCATAATAGGCTCTGAGCCTTTATATACCTGCGCACAGCAGCAGCCACCTTCAGTCTGCTGCTGGACAGCCAGCAGCAGCAGCAGCAGGAGAGGTAATTAATCAGCAACCCTCCTGCTAAGGGTAGACAGCTGCTCGTTCCACCCCCCCCCCCGCCTTAATTGGTTCTCCTCCCTTCCAACGGTGTTGAGGCGGGTGGGAACAGCCGGGGGTTGAGGGTACTGTGCTAAAAGAGGTGGAGTTATGCAGATCTAAAACGCGTGGATTGCAGCAGCAGCAAGCCGAAAAGTGCAGGCATGTGAGGGATCTAGAGGTTGACAGCATGTCTTCTTAACGGGAGTCCAGGTGGCCATCTCCACAAATGGACTTTTCAGAATCCTTGGGTGGCACCGTAGTCGGAAACCAATTCTGGTTATCGCTTCTCGGCCTTTTGGCTAAGATCAAGTGTAGTATCTGTTCTTATCAGTTTAATATCTGATACGTCCCCTATCTGGGGACCATATATTAAATGGATTTTTAGAACAGGGAGATGGAAAAAGAGCTTGCTCTGTCCACTCCACGCATTGACCTGGTATTGCAGTATCTCCAGGACCGGTGCACCCCTTCTTTAATGCAGTTTCTAAAATCAGAAAGAATTGAATTCAATGCTTTTTGTTCATTTTGCTTGTTTGTCGGATTTTGGGATGGACTCTTTGGCTTTGCTTTTCTTCTCCTCATTGGATTTTTCATGTTAAAAGTTGCAGAAGCCAGATGACAAGCTCATTTTGGTTCAACTTCAGCAACTGTGCATTGCATTGCCATGTAATGTAATGTAATGCAATGCTATCTATCTAGCTCTCCCTCTATACTTCCTTTTGGATAAACAGACATATTAGGCAAGCATTTTGGAGCTTTCACCTAAATAACTACAGGTGGTGAGATAAGCTGCACAATATAATTGACCTTTCAGTATATTGTTGCACACACACCATCTATTTAGCAAATGCCCTTGTTATCAACAGCAGCCTTTTAAACTCACCTGAGCTAACAGGTATGTGAGCTGGTTACTCTGCTGCGCTTAAAATTTCTTTTTTGGTTTGCTACAATGCCTTTTCTGAAACGTTGTCTCCCTCTGCTGGAACACTGACTTCTTTCATTTAATGCCTGCAGACTATAAAAGAGAAACCAAACCAAAAAGTTTGGTTGATTAGTCTGTGGCATTCTTTTAAACTGTTGCTTATGGCGGTCTCTGTGAGCTTCTCAGTGACATTCAGCCATCCAGGTATCCCGCCTGCAGTAGACGGAATGTGGCAATGGAACGCTGGCTGCGCGTGTCATAATAGGCTCTGAGCCTTTATATACCTGCGCACAGCAGCAGCCACCTTCAGTCTGCTGCTGGACAGCCAGCAGCAGCAGCAGCAGGAGAGGTAATTAATCAGCAACCCTCCTGCTAAGGATAGACAGCTGCTCGTTCCACCCCCCCCCCCCCGCCTTAATTGGTTCTCCTCCCTTCCAACGGTGTTGAGGCGGGTGGGAACAGCCGGGGGTTGAGGGTACTGTGCTAAAAGAGGTGGAGTTATGCAGATCTAAAACGCGTGGATTGCAGCAGCAGCAAGCCGAAAAGTGCAGGCATGTGAGGGATCTAGAGGTTGACAGCATGTCTTCTTAACGGGAGTCAAGGTGGCCATCTCCACAAATGGACTTTTCAGAATCCTTGGGTGGCACCGTAGTCGGAAACCAATTCTGGTTATCGCTTCTCGGCCTTTTGGCTAAGATCAAGTGTAGTATCTGTTCTTATCAGTTTAATATCTGATACGTCCCCTATCTGGGGACCATATATTAAATGGATTTTTAGAACAGGGAGATGGAAAAAGAGCTTGCTCTGTCCACTCCACGCATTGACCTGGTATTGCAGTATCTCCAGGACCGGTGCACCCCTTCTTTAATGCAGTTTCTAAAATCAGAAAGAATTGAATTCAATGCTTTTTGTTCATTTTGCTTGTTTGTCGGATTTTGGGATGGACTCTTTGGCTTTGCTTTTCTTCTCCTCATTGGATTTTTCATGTTAAAAGTTGCAGAAGCCAGATGACAAGCTCATTTTGGTTCAACTTCAGCAACTGTGCATTGCATTGCCATGTAATGTAATGTAATGCAATGCTATCTATCTAGCTCTCCCTCTATACTTCCTTTTGGATAAACAGACATATTAGGCAAGCATTTTGGAGCTTTCACCTAAATAACTACAGGTGGTGAGATAAGCTGCACAATATAATTGACCTTTCAGTATATTGTTGCACACACACCATCTATTTAGCAAATGCCCTTGTTATCAACAGCAGCCTTTTAAACTCACCTGAGCTAACAGGTATGTGAGCTGGTTACTCTGCTGCGCTTAAAATTTCTTTTTTGGTTTGCTACAATGCCTTTTCTGAAACGTTGTCTCCCTCTGCTGGAACACTGACTTCTTTCATTTAATGCCTGCAGACTATAAAAGAGAAACCAACCCAAAAAATTTGGTTGATTAGTCTGTGGCATTCTTTTAAACTGTTGCTTATGGCGGTCTCTGTGAGCTTCTCAGTGACATTCAGCCATCCAGGTATCCCGCCTGCAGTAGACGGAATGTGCCAATGGAACGCTGGCTGCGCGTGTCATAATAGGCTCTGAGCCTTTATATACCTGCGCACAGCAGCAGCCACCTTCAGTCTGCTGCTGGACAGCCAGCAGCAGCAGCAGCAGGAGAGGTAATTAATCAGCAACCCTCCTGCTAAGGGTAGACAGCTGCTCGTTCCACCCCCCCCCCCCGCCTTAATTGGTTCTCCTCCCTTCCAACGGTGTTGAGGCGGGTGGGAACAGCTGGGGGTTGAGGGTACTGTGCTAAAAGAGGTGGAGTTATGCAGATCTAAAACGCGTGGATTGCAGTAGCAGCAAGCCGAAAAGTGCAGGCATGTGAGTGATCTAGAGGTTGACAGCATGTCTTCTTAACGGGAGTCCAGGTGGCCATCTCCACAAATGGACTTTTCAGAATCCTTGGGTGGCACCGTAGTCGGAAACCAATTCTGGTTATCGCTTCTCGGCCTTTTGGCTAAGATCAAGTGTAGTATCTGCTCTTATCAGTTTAATATCTGATACGTCCCCTATCTGGGGACCATATATTAAATGGATTTTTAGAACAGGGAGATGGAAAAAGAGCTTGCTCTGTCCACTCCACGCATTGACCTGGTATTGCAGTATCTCCAGGACCGGTGCACCCCTTCTTTAATGCAGTTTCTAAAATCAGAAAGAATTGAATTCAATGCTTTTTGTTCATTTTGCTTGTTTGTCGGATTTTGGGATGGACTCTTTGGCTTTGCTTTTCTTCTCCTCATTGGATTTTTCATGTTAAAAGTTGCAGAAGCCAGATGACAAGCTCATTTTGGTTCAACTTCAGCAACTGTGCATTGCATTGCCATGTAATGTAATGTAATGCAATGCTATCTATCTAGCTCTACCTCTATACTTCCTTTTGGATAAACAGACATATTAGGCAAGCATTTTGGAGCTTTCACCTAAATAACTACAGGTGGTGAGATAAGCTGCACAATATAATTGACCTTTCAGTATATTGTTGCACACACACCATCTATTTAGCAAATGCCCTTGTTATCAACAGCAGCCTTTTAAACTCACCTGAGCTAACAGGTATGTGAGCTGGTTACTCTGCTGCGCTTAAAATTTCTTTTTTGGTTTGCTACAATGCCTTTTCTAAAACGTTGTCTCCCTCTGCTGGAACACTGACTTCTTTCATTTAATGCCTGCAGACTATAAAAGAGAAACCAACCCAAAAAGTTTGGTTGATTAGTCTGTGGCATTCTTTTAAACTGTTGCTTATGGCGGTCTCTGTGAGCTTCTCAGTGACATTCAGCCATCCAGGTATCCCGCCTGCAGTAGACGGAATGTGGCAATGGAACGCTGGCTGCGCGTGTCATAATAGGCTCTGAGCCTTTATATTCCTGCGCACAGCAGCAGCCACCTTCAGTCTGCTGCTGGACAGCCAGCAGCAGCAGGAGAGGTAATTAATCAGCAACCCTCCTTCTAAGGGTAGACAGCTGCTCGTTCCACCCCCCCCCCGCCTTAATTGGTTCTCCTCCCTTCCAACGGTGTTGAGGCGGGTGGGAACAGCCGGGGGTTGAGGGTACTGTGCTAAAAGAAGTGGAGTTATGCAGATCTAAAACGCGTGGATTGCAGCAGCAGCAAGCCGAAAAGTGCAGGCATGTGAGGGATCTAGAGGTTGACAGCATGTCTTCTTAACGGGAGTCCAGGTGGCCATCTCCACAAATGGACTTTTCAGAATCCTTGGGTGGCACCGTAGTCGGAAACCAATTCTGGTTATCGCTTCTCGGCCTTTTGGCTAAGATCAAGTGTAGTATCTGTTCTTATCAGTTTAATATCTGATACGTCCCCTATCTGGGGACCATATATTAAATGGATTTTTAGAACAGGGAGATGGAAAAAGAGCTTGCTCTGTCCACTCCACGCATTGACCTGGTATTGCAGTATCTCCAGGACCGGTGCACCCCTTCTTTAATGCAGTTTCTAAAATCAGAAAGAATTGAATTCAATGCTTTTTGTTCATTTTGCTTGTTTGTCGGATTTTGGGATGGACTCTTTGGCTTTGCTTTTCTTCTCCTCATTGGATTTTTCATGTTAAAAGTTGCAGAAGCCAGATGACAAGCTCATTTTGGTTCAACTTCAGCAACTGTGCATTGCATTGCCATGTAATGTAATGTAATGCAATGCTGTCTATCTAGCTCTCCCTCTATACTTCCTTTTGGATAAACAGACATATTAGGCAAGCATTTTGGAGCTTTCACCTAAATAACTACAGGTGGTGAGATAAGCTGCACAATATAATTGACCTTTCAGTATATTGTTGCACACACACCATCTATTTAGCAAATGCCCTTGTTATCAACAGCAGCCTTTTAAACTCACCTGAGCTAACAGGTATGTGAGCTGGTTACTCTGCTGCGCTTAAAATTTCTTTTTTGGTTTGCTACAATGCCTTTTCTGAAACGTTGTCTCCCTCTGCTGGAACACTGACTTCTTTCATTTAATGCCTGCAGACTATAAAAGAGAAACCAACCCAAAAAGTTTGGTTGATTAGTCTGTGGCATTCTTTTAAACTGTTGCTTATGGCGGTCTCTGTGAGCTTCTCAGTGACATTCAGCCATCCAGGTATCCCGCCTGCAGTAGACGGAATGTGGCAATGGAACGCTGGCTGCGCGTGTCATAATAGGCTCTGAGCCTTTATATACCTGCGCACAGCAGCAGCCACCTTCAGTCTGCTGCTGGACAGCCAGCAGCAGCAGCAGCAGGAGAGGTAATTAATCAGCAACCCTCCTGCTAAGGGTAGACAGCTGCTCGTTCCACCCCCCCCCCCCGCCTTAATTGGTTCTCCTCGTTTCCAACGGTGTTGAGGCGGGTGGGAACAGCCGGGGGTTGAGGGTACTGTGCTAAAAGAGGTGGAGTTATGCAGATCTAAAACGCGTGGATTGCAGCAGCAGCAAGCCGAAAAGTGCAGGCATGTGAGGGATCTAGAGGTTGACAGCATGTCTTCTTAACGGGAGTCCAGGAGGCCATCTCCACAAATGGACTTTTCAGAATCCTTGGGTGGCACCGTAGTCGGAAACCAATTCTGGTTATCGCTTCTCGGCCTTTTGGCTAAGATCAAGTGTAGTATCTGTTCTTATCAGTTTAATATCTGATACGTCCCCTATCTGGGGACCATATATTAAATGGATTTTTAGAACAGGGAGATGGAAAAAGAGCTTGCTCTGTCCACTCCACGCATTGACCTGGTATTGCAGTATCTCCAGGACCGGTGCACCCCTTCTTTAATGCAGTTTCTAAAATCAGAAAGAATTGAATTCAATGCTTTTTGTTCATTTTGCTTGTTTGTCGGATTTTGGGATGGACTCTTTGGCTTTGCTTTTCTTCTCCTCATTGGATTTTTCATGTTAAAAGTTGCAGAAGCCAGATGACAAGCTCATTTTGGTTCAACTTCAGCAACTGTGCATTGCATTGCCATGTAATGTAATGTAATGCAATGCTATCTATCTAGCTCTCCCTCTATACTTCCTTTTGGATAAACAGACATATTAGGCAAGCATTTTGGAGCTTTCACCTAAATAACTACAGGTGGTGAGATAAGCTGCACAATATAATTGACCTTTCAGTATATTGTTGCACACACACCATCTATTTAGCAAATGCCCTTGTTATCAACAGCAGCCTTTTAAACTCACCTGAGCTAACAGGTATGTGAGCTGGTTACTCTGCTGCGCTTAAAATTTCTTTTTTGGTTTGCTACAATGCCTTTTCTGAAACGTTGTCTCCCTCTGCTGGAACACTGACTTCTTTCATTTAATGCCTGCAGACTATAAAAGAGAAACCAACCCAAAAAGTTTGGTTGATTAGTCTGTGGCATTCTTTTAAACTGTTGCTTATGGCGGTCTCTGTGAGCTTCTCAGTGACATTCAGCCATCCAGGTATCCCGCCTGCAGTAGACGGAATGTGGCAATGGAACGCTGGCTGCGCGTGTCATAATAGGCTCTGAGCCTTTATATACCTGCGCACAGCAGCAGCCACCTTCAGTCTGCTGCTGGACAGCCAGCAGCAGCAGCAGCAGGAGAGGTAATTAATCAGCAACCCTCCTGCTAAGGGTAGACAGCTGCTCGTTCCACCCCCCCCCCCGCCTTAATTGGTTCTCCTCCCTTCCAACGGTGTTGAGGCGGGTGGGAACAGCCGGGGGTTGAGGGTACTGTGCTAAAAGAGGTGGAGTTATGCAGATCTAAAACGCGTGGATTGCAGCAGCAGCAAGCCGAAAAGTGCAGGCATGTGAGGGATCTAGAGGTTGACAGCATGTCTTCTTAACGGAAGTCCAGGTGGCCATCTCCACAAATGGACTTTTCAGAATCCTTGGGTGGCACCTTAGTCGGAAACCAATTCTGGTTATCGCTTCTCGGCCTTTTGGCTAAGATCAAGTGTAGTATCTGTTCTTATCAGTTTAATATCTGATATGTCCCCTATCTGGGGACCATATATTAAATGGATTTTTAGAACAGGGAGATGGAATAAGAGCTTGCTCTGTCCACTCCACGCATTGACCTGGTATTGCAGTATCTCTAGGACCGGTGCACCCCTTCTTTAATGCAGTTTCTAAAATCAGAAAGAATTGAATTCAATGCTTTTTGTTCATTTTGCTTGTTTGTCGGATTTTGGGATGGACTCTTTGGCTTTGCTTTTCTTCTCCTCATTGGATTTTTCATGTTAAAAGTTGCAGAAGCCAGATGACAAGCTCATTTTGGTTCAACTTCAGCAACTGTGCATTGCATTGCCATGTAATGTAATGTAATGCAATGCTATCTATCTAGCTCTCCCTCTATACTTCCTTTTGGATAAACAGACATATTAGGCAAGCATTTTGGAGCTTTCACCTAAATAACTACAGGTGGTGAGATAAGCTGCACAATATAATTGACCTTTCAGTATATTGTTGCACACACACCATCTATTTAGCAAATGCCCTTGTTATCAACAGCAGCCTTTTAAACTCACCTGAGCTAACAGGTATGTGAGCTGGTTACTCTGCTGCGCTTAAAATTTCTTTTTTGGTTTGCTACAATGCCTTTTCTGAAACGTTGTCTCCCTCTGCTGGAACACTGACTTCTTTCATTTAATGCCTGCAGACTATAAAAGAGAAACCAACCCAAAAAGTTTGGTTGATTAGTCTGTGGCATTCTTTTAAACTGTTGCTTATGGCGGTCTCTGTGAGCTTCTCAGTGACATTCAGCCATCCAGGTATCCCGCCTGCAGTAGACGGAATGTGGCAATGGAACGCTGGCTGCGCGTGTCATAATAGGCTCTGAGCCTTTATATACCTGCGCACAGCAGCAGCCACCTTCAGTCTGCTGCTGGACAGCCAGCAGCAGCAGCAGCAGGAGAGGTAATTAATCAGCAACCCTCCTGCTAAGGGTAGACAGCTGCTCGTTCCACCCCCCCCCCCGCCTTAATTGGTTCTCCTCCCTTCCAACGGTGTTGAGGCGGGTGGGAACAGCCGGTGGTTGAGGGTACTGTGCTAAAAGAGGTGGAGTTATGCAGATCTAAAACGCGTGGATTGCAGCAGCAGCAAGCCGAAAAGTGCAGGCATGTGAGGGATCTAGAGGTTGACAGCATGTCTTCTTAACGGGAGTCCAGGTGGCCATCTCCACAAATGGACTTTTCAGAATCCTTGGGTGGCACCGTAGTCGGAAACCAATTCTGGTTATCGCTTCTCGGCCTTTTGGCTAAGATCAAGTGTAGTATCTGTTCTTATCAGTTTAATATCTGATACGTCCCCTATCTGGGGACCATATATTAAATGGATTTTTAGAACAGGGAGATGGAAAAAGAGCTTGCTCTGTCCACTCCACGCATTGACCTGGTATTGCAGTATCTCCAGGACCGGTGCACCCCTTCTTTAATGCAGTTTCTAAAATCAGAAAGAATTGAATTCAATGCTTTTTGTTCATTTTGCTTGTTTGTCGGATTTTGGGATGGACTCTTTGGCTTTGCTTTTCTTCTCCTCATTGGATTTTTCATGTTAAAAGTTGCAGAAGCCAGATGACAAGCTCATTTTGGTTCAACTTCAGCAACTGTGCATTGCATTGCCATGTAATGTAATGTAATGCAATGCTATCTATCTAGCTCTCCCTCTATACTTCCTTTTGGATAAACAGACATATTAGGCAAGCATTTTGGAGCTTTCACCTAAATAACTACAGGTGGTGAGATAAGCTGCACAATATAATTGACCTTTCAGTATATTGTTGCACACACACCATCTATTTAGCAAATGCCCTTGTTATCAACAGCAGCCTTTTAAACTCACCTGAGCTAACAGGTATGTGAGCTGGTTACTCTGCTGCGCTTAAAATTTCTTTTTTGGTTTGCTACAATGCCTTTTCTGAAACGTTGTCTCCCTCTGCTGGAACACTGACTTCTTTCATTTAATGCCTGCAGACTATAAAAGAGAAACCAACCCAAAAAGTTTGGTTGATTAGTCTGTGGCATTCTTTTAAACTCTTGCTTATGGCGGTCTCTGTGAGCTTCTCAGTGACATTCAGCCATCCAGGTATCCCGCCTGCAGTAGACGGAATGTGGCAATGGAACGCTGGCTGCGCGTGTCATAATAGGCTCTGAGCCTTTATATACCTGCGCACAGCAGCAGCCACCTTCAGTCTGCTGCTGGACAGCCAGCAGCAGCAGCAGGAGAGGTAATTAATCAGCAACCCTCCTGCTAAGAGTAGACAGCTGCTCGTTCCACCCCCCCCCCCCCGCCTTAATTGGTTCTCCTCCCTTCCAACGGTGTTGAGGCGGGTGGGAACAGCCGGGGGTTGAGGGTACTGTGCTAAAAGAGGTGGAGTTATGCAGATCTAAAACGCGTGGATTGCAGCAGCAGCAAGCCGAAAAGTGCAGGCATGTGAGGGATCTAGAGGTTGACAGCATGTCTTCTTAACGGGAGTCCAGGTGGCCATCTCCACAAATGGACTTTTCAGAATCCTTGGGTGGCACCGTAGTCGGAAACCAATTCTGGTTATCGCTTCTCGGCCTTTTGGCTAAGATCAAGTGTAGTATCTGTTCTTATCAGTTTAATATCTGATACGTCCCCTATCTGGGGACCAAATATTAAATGGATTTTTAGAACAGGGAGATGGAAAAAGAGCTTGCTCTGTCCACTCCACGCATTGACCTGGTATTGCAGTATCTCCAGGACCGGTGCACCCCTTCTTTAATGCAGTTTCTAAAATCAGAAAGAATTGAATTCAATGCTTTTTGTTCATTTTGCTTGTTTGTCGGATTTTGGGATGGACTCTTTGGCTTTGCTTTTCTTCTCCTCATTGGATTTTTCATGTTAAAAGTTGCAGAAGCCAGATGACAAGCTCATTTTGGTTCAACTTCAGCAACTGTGCATTGCATTGCCATGTAATGTAATGTAATGCAATGCTATCTATCTAGCTCTCCCTCTATACTTCCTTTTGGATAAACAGACATATTAGGCAAGCATTTTGGAGCTTTCACCTAAATAACTACAGGTGGTGAGATAAGCTGCACAATATAATTGACCTTTCAGTATATTGTTGCACACACACCATCTATTTAGCAAATGCCCTTGTTATCAACAGCAGCCTTTTAAACTCACCTGAGCTAACAGGTATGTGAGCTGGTTACTCTGCTGCGCTTAAAATTTCTTTTTTGGTTTGCTACAATGCCTTTTCTGAAACGTTGTCTCCCTCTGCTGGAACACTGACTTCTTTCATTTAATGCCTGCAGACTATAAAAGAGAAACCAACCCAAAAAGTTTGGTTGATTAGTCTGTGGCATTCTTTTAAACTGTTGCTTATGGCGGTCTCTGTGAGCTTCTCAGTGACATTCAGCCATCCAGGTATCCCGCCTGCAGTAGACGGAATGTGGCAATGGAACGCTGGCTGCGCGTGTCATAATAGGCTCTGAGCCTTTATATACCTGCGCACAGCAGCAGCCACCTTCAGTCTGCTGCTGGACAGCCAGCAGCAGCAGCAGCAGGAGAGGTAATTAATCAGCAACCCTCCTGCTAAGGGTAGACAGCTGCTCGTTCCACCCCCCCCCCCCGCCTTAATTGGTTCTCCTCCCTTCCAACGGTGTTGAGGCGGGTGGGAACAGCCGGGGGTTGAGGGTACTGTGCTAAAAGAGGTGGAGTTATGCAGATCTAAAACGCGTGGATTGCAGCAGCAGCAAGCCGAAAAGTGCAGGCATGTGAGGGATCTAGAGGTTGACAGCATGTCTTCTTAACGGGAGTCCAGGTGGCCATCTCCACAAATGGACTTTTCAGAATCCTTGGGTGGCACCGTAGTCGGAAACCAATTCTGGTTATCGCTTCTCGGCCTTTTGGCTAAGATCAAGTGTAGTATCTGTTCTTATCAGTTTAATATCTGATACGTCCCCTATCTGGGGACCATATATTAAATGGATTTTTAGAACAGGGAGATGGAAAAAGAGCTTGCTCTGTCCACTCCACGCATTGACCTGGTATTGCAGTATCTCCAGGACCGGTGCACCCCTTCTTTAATGCAGTTTCTAAAATCAGAAAGAATTGAATTCAATGCTTTTTGTTCATTTTGCTTGTTTGTCGGATTTTGGGATGGACTCTTTGGCTTTGCTTTTCTTCTCCTCATTGGATTTTTCATGTTAAAAGTTGCAGAAGCCAGATGACAAGCTCATTTTGGTTCAACTTCAGCAACTGTGCATTGCATTGCCATGTAATGTAATGTAATGCAATGCTATCTATCTAGCTCTCCCTCTATACTTCCTTTTGGATAAACAGACATATTAGGCAAGCATTTTGGAGCTTTCACCTAAATAACTACAGGTGGTGAGATAAGCTGCACAATATAATTGACCTTTCAGTATATTGTTGCACACACACCATCTATTTAGCAAATGCCCTTGTTATCAACAGCAGCCTTTTAAACTCACCTGAGCTAACAGGTATGTGAGCTGGTTACTCTGCTGCGCTTAAAATTTCTTTTTTGGTTTGCTACAATGCCTTTTCTGAAACGTTGTCTCCCTCTGCTGGAACACTGACTTCTTTCATTTAATGCCTGCAGACTATAAAAGAGAAACCAACCCAAAAAGTTTGGTTGATTAGTCTGTGGCATTCTTTTAAACTGTTGCTTATGGCGGTCTCTGTGAGCTTCTCAGTGACATTCAGCCATCCAGGTATCCCGCCTGCAGTAGACGGAATGTGGCAATGGAACGCTGGCTGCGCGTGTCATAATAGGCTCTGAGCCTTAATATACCTGCGCACAGCAGCAGCCACCTTCAGTCTGCTGCTGGACAGCCAGCAGCAGCAGCAGCAGGAGAGGTAATTAATCAGCAACCCTCCTGCTAAGGGTAGACAGCTGCTCGTTCCACCCCCCCCCGCCTTAATTGGTTCTCCTCCCTTCCAACGGTGTTGAGGCGGGTGGGAACAGCCGGGGGTTGAGGGTACTGTGCTAAAAGAGGTGGAGTTATGCAGATCTAAAACGCGTGGATTGCAGCAGCAGCAAGCCGAAAAGTGCAGGCATGTGAGGGATCTAGAGGTTGACAGCATGTCTTCTTAACGGGAGTCCAGGTGGCCATCTCCACAAATGGACTTTTCAGAATCCTTGGGTGGCACCGTAGTCGGAAACCAATTCTGGTTATCGCTTCTCGGCCTTTTGGCTAAGATCAAGTGTAGTATCTGTTCTTATCAGTTTAATATCTGATACGTCCCCTATCTGGGGACCATATATTAAATGGATTTTTAGAACAGGGAGATGGAAAAAGAGCTTGCTCTGTCCACTCCATGCATTGACCTGGTATTGCAGTATCTCCAGGACCGGTGCACCCCTTCTTTAATGCAGTTTCTAAAATCAGAAAGAATTGAATTCAATGCTTTTTCTTCATTTTGCTTGTTTGTCGGATTTTGGGATGGACTCTTTGGCTTTGCTTTTCTTCTCCTCATTGGATTTTTCATGTTAAAAGTTGCAGAAGCCAGATGACAAGCTCATTTTGGTTCAACTTCAGCAACTGTGCATTGCATTGCCATGTAATGTAATGTAATGCAATGCTATCTATCTAGCTCTCCCTCTATACTTCCTTTTGGATAAACAGACATATTAGGCAAGCATTTTGGAGCTTTCACCTAAATAACTACAGGTGGTGAGATAAGCTGCACAATATAATTGACCTTTCAGTATATTGTTGCACACACACCATCTATTTAGCAAATGCCCTTGTTATCAACAGCAGCCTTTTAAACTCACCTGAGCTAACAGGTATGTGAGCTGGTTACTCTGCTGCGCTTAAAATTTCTTTTTTGGTTTGCTACAATGCCTTTTCGGAAACGTTGTCTCCCTCTGCTGGAACACTGACTTCTTTCATTTAATGCCTGCAGACTATAAAAGAGAAACCAACCCAAAAAGTTTGGTTGATTAGTCTGTGGCATTCTTTTAAACTGTTGCTTATGGCGGTCTCTGTGAGCTTCTCAGTGACATTCAGCCATCCAGGTATCCCGCCTGCAGTAGACGGAATGTGGCAATGGAACGCTGGCTGCGCGTGTCATAATAGGCTCTGAGCCTTTATATACCTGCGCACAGCAGCAGCCACCTTCAGTCTGCTGCTGGACAGCCAGCAGCAGCAGCAGCAGGAGAGGTAATTAATCAGCAACCCTCCTGCTAAGGGTAGACAGCTGCTCGTTCCACCCCCCCCCCCGCCTTAATTGGTTCTCCTCCCTTCCAACGGTGTTGAGGCGGGTGGGAACAGCCGGGGGTTGAGGGTACTGTGCTAAAAGAGGTGGAGTTATGCAGATCTAAAACGCGTGGATTGCAGCAGCAGCAAGCCGAAAAGTGCAGGCATGTGAGGGATCTAGAGGTTGACAGCATGTCTTCTTAACGGGAGTCCAGGTGGCCATCTCCACAAATGGACTTTTCAGAATCCTTGGGTGGCACCGTAGTCGGAAACCAATTCTGGTTATCGCTTCTCGGCCTTTTGGCTAAGATCAAGTGTAGTATCTGTTCTTATCAGTTTAATATCTGATACGTCCCCTATCTGGGGACCATATATTAAATGGATTTTTAGAACAGGGAGATGGAAAAAGAGCTTGCTCTGTCCACTCCACGCATTGACCTGGTATTGCAGTATCTCCAGGACCGGTGCACCCCTTCTTTAATGCAGTTTCTAAAATCAGAAAGAATTGAATTCAATGCTTTTTGTTCATTTTGCTTGTTTGTCGGATTTTGGGATGGACTCTTTGGCTTTGCTTTTCTTCTCCTCATTGGATTTTTCATGTTAAAAGTTGCAGAAGCCAGATGACAAGCTCATTTTGGTTCAACTTCAGCAACTGTGCATTGCATTGCCATGTAATGTAATGTAATGCAATGCTATCTATCTAGCTCTCCCTCTATACTTCCTTTTGGATAAACAGACATATTAGGCAAGCATTTTGGAGCTTTCACCTAAATAACTACAGGTGGTGAGATAAGCTGCACAATATAATTGACCTTTCAGTATATTGTTGCACACACACCATCTATTTAGCAAATGCCCTTGTTATCAACAGCAGCCTTTTAAACTCACCTGAGCTAACAGGTATGTGAGCTGGTTACTCTGCTGCGCTTAAAATTTCTTTTTTGGTTTGCTACAATGCCTTTTCTGAAACGTTGTCTCCCTCTGCTGGAACACTGACTTCTTTCATTTAATGCCTGCAGACTATAAAAGAGAAACCAACCCAAAAAGTTTGGTTGATTAGTCTGTGGCATTCTTTTAAACTGTTGCTTATGGCGGTCTCTGTGTGCTTCTCAGTGACATTCAGCCATCCAGGTATCCCGCCTGCAGTAGACGGAATGTGGCAATGGAACGCTGGCTGCGCGTGTCATAATAGGCTCTGAGCCTTTATATACCTGCGCACAGCAGCAGCCACCTTCAGTCTGCTGCTGGACA
Organism: Phyllobates terribilis; assembly: GCF_046119375.1. Classification (NCBI taxonomy): domain Eukaryota; kingdom Metazoa; phylum Chordata; class Amphibia; order Anura; family Dendrobatidae; genus Phyllobates; species Phyllobates terribilis. The sequence goes on along the minus strand of NW_027362800.1, from coordinate 5,498,058 downwards.
GCCAGCAGCAGCAGCAGCAGGAGAGGTAATTAATCAGCAACCCTCCTGCTAAGGTAGACAGCTGCTCGTTCCACCCCCCCCCGCCTTAATTGGTTCTCCTCCCTTCCAACGGTGTTGAGGCGGATGGGAACAGCCGGGGGTTGAGAGTACTGTGCTAAAAGAGGTGGAGTTATGCAGATCTAAAACGCGTGGATTGCAGCAGCAGCAAGCCGAAAAGTGCAGGCATGTGAGGGATCTAGAGGTTGACAGCATGTCTTCTTAACGGGAGTCCAGGTGGCCATCTCCACAAATGGACTTTTCAGAATCCTTGGGTGGCACCGTAGTCGGAAACCAATTCTGGTTATCGCTTCTCGGCCTTTTGGCTAAGATCAAGTGTAGTATCTGTTCTTATCAGTTTAATATCTGATACGTCCCCTATCTGGGGACCATATATTAAATGGATTTTTAGAACAGGGAGATGGAAAAAGAGCTTGCTCTGTCCACTCCACGCATTGACCTGGTATTGCAGTATCTCCAGGACCGGTGCACCCCTTCTTTAATGCAGTTTCTAAAATCAGAAAGAATTGAATTCAATGCTTTTTGTTCATTTTGCTTGTTTGTCGGATTTTGGGATGGACTCTTTGGCTTTGCTTTTCTTCTCCTCATTGGATTTTTCATGTTAAAAGTTGCAGAAGCCAGATGACAAGCTCATTTTGGTTCAACTTCAGCAACTGTGCATTGCATTGCCATGTAATGTAATGTAATGCAATGCTATCTATCTAGCTCTCCCTCTATACTTCCTTTTGGATAAACAGACATATTAGGCAAGCATTTTGGAGCTTTCACCTAAATAACTACAGGTGGTGAGATAAGCTGCACAATATAATTGACCTTTCAGTATATTGTTGCACACACACCATCTATTTAGCAAATGCCCTTGTTATCAACAGCAGCCTTTTAAACTCACCTGAGCTAACAGGTATGTGAGCTGGTTACTCTGCTGCGCTTAAAATTTCTTTTTTGGTTTGCTACAATGCCTTTTCTGAAACGTTGTCTCCCTCTGCTGGAACACTGACTTCTTTCATTTAATGCCTGCAGACTATAAAAGAGAAACCAACCCAAAAAGTTTGGTTGATTAGTCTGTGGCATTCTTTTAAACTGTTGCTTATGGCGGTCTCTGTGAGCTTCTCAGTGACATTCAGCCATCCAGGTATCCCGCCTGCAGTAGACGGAATGTGGCAATGGAACGCTGGCTGCGCGTGTCATAATAGGCTCTGAGCCTTTATATACCTGCGCACAGCAGCAGCCACCTTCAGTCTGCTGCTGGACAGCCAGCAGCAGCAGCAGCAGGAGAGGTAATTAATCAGCAACCCTCCTGCTAAGGGTAGACAGCTGCTCGTTCCACCCCCACCCCCGCCTTAATTGGTTCTCCTCCCTTCCAACGGTGTTGAGGCGGATGGGAACAGCCGGGGGTTGAGAGTACTGTGCTAAAAGAGGTGGAGTTATGCAGATCTAAAACGCGTGGATTGCAGCAGCAGCAAGCCGAAAAGTGCAGGCATGTGAGGGATCTAGAGGTTGACAGCATGTCTTCTTAACGGGAGTCCAGGTGGCCATCTCCACAAATGGACTTTTCAGAATCCTTGGGTGGCACCGTAGTCGGAAACCAATTCTGGTTATCGCTTCTCGGCCTTTTGGCTAAGATCAAGTGTAGTATCTGTTCTTATCAGTTTAATATCTGATACGTCCCCTATCTGGGGACCATATATTAAATGGATTTTTAGAACAGGGAGATGGAAAAAGAGCTTGCTCTGTCCACTCCACGCATTGACCTGGTATTGCAGTATCTCCAGGACCGGTGCACCCCTTCTTTAATGCAGTTTCTAAAATCAGAAAGAATTGAATTCAATGCTTTTTGTTCATTTTGCTTGTTTGTCGGATTTTGGGATGGACTCTTTGGCTTTGCTTTTCTTCTCCTCATTGGATTTTTCATGTTAAAAGTTGCAGAAGCCAGATGACAAGCTCATTTTGGTTCAACTTCAGCAACTGTGCATTGCATTGCCATGTAATGTAATGTAATGCAATGCTATCTATCTAGCTCTCCCTCTATACTTCCTTTTGGATAAACAGACATATTAGGCAAGCATTTTGGAGCTTTCACCTAAATAACTACAGGTGGTGAGATAAGCTGCACAATATAATTGACCTTTCAGTATATTGTTGCACACACACCATCTATTTAGCAAATGCCCTTGTTATCAACAGCAGCCTTTTAAACTCACCTGAGCTAACAGGTATGTGAGCTGGTTACTCTGCTGCGCTTAAAATTTCTTTTTTGGTTTGCTACAATGCCTTTTCTGAAACGTTGTCTCCCTCTGCTGGAACACTGACTTCTTTCATTTAATGCCTGCAGACTATAAAAGAGAAACCAACCCAAAAAGTTTGGTTGATTAGTCTGTGGCATTCTTTTAAACTGTTGCTTATGGCGGTCTCTGTGAGCTTCTCAGTGACATTCAGCCATCCAGGTATCCCGCCTGCAGTAGACGGAATGTGGCAATGGAACGCTGGCTGCGCGTGTCATAATAGGCTCTGAGCCTTTATATACCTGCGCACAGCAGCAGCCACCTTCAGTCTGCTGCTGGACAGCCAGCAGCAGCAGCAGCAGGAGAGGTAATTAATCAGCAACCCTCCTGCTAAGGGTAGACAGCTGCTCGTTCCACCCCCCCCGCCTTAATTGGTTCTCCTCCCTTCCAACGGTGTTGAGGCGGGTGGGAACAGCCGGGGGTTGAGGGTACTGTGCTAAAAGAGGTGGAGTTATGCAGATCTAAAACGCGTGGATTGCAGCAGCAGCAAGCCGAAAAGTGCAGGCATGTGAGGGATCTAGAGGTTGACAGCATGTCTTCTTAACGGGAGTCCAGGTGGCCATCTCCACAAATGGACTTTTCAGAATCCTTGGGTGGCACCGTAGTCGGAAACCAATTCTGGTTATCGCTTCTCGGCCTTTTGGCTAAGATCAAGTGTAGTATCTGTTCTTATCAGTTTAATATCTGATACGTCCCCTATCTGGGGACCATATATTAAATGGATTTTTAGAACAGGGAGATGGAAAAAGAGCTTGCTCTGTCCACTCCACGCATTGACCTGGTATTGCAGTATCTCCAGGACCGGTGCACCCCTTCTTTAATGCAGTTTCTAAAATCAGAAAGAATTGAATTCAATGCTTTTTGTTCATTTTGCTTGTTTGTCGGATTTCGGGATGGACTCTTTGGCTTTGCTTTTCTTCTCCTCATTGGATTTTTCATGTTAACAGTTGCAGAAGCCAGATGACAAGCTCATTTTGGTTCAACTTCAGCAACTGTGCATTGCATTGCCATGTAATGTAATGTAATGCAATGCTATCTATCTAGCTCTCCCTCTATACTTCCTTTTGGATAAGCAGACATATTAGGCAAGCATTTTGGAGCTTTCACCTAAATAACTACAGGTGGTGAGATAAGCTGCACAATATAATTGACCTTTCAGTATATTGTTGCACACACACCATCTATTTAGCAAATGCCCTTGTTATCAACAGCAGCCTTTTAAACTCACCTGAGCTAACAGGTATGTGAGCTGGTTACTCTGCTGCGCTTAAAATTTCTTTTTTGGTTTGCTACAATGCCTTTTCTGAAACGTTGTCTCCCTCTGCTGGAACACTGACTTCTTTCATTTAATGCCTGCAGACTATAAAAGAGAAACCAACCCAAAAAGTTTGGTTGATTAGTCTGTGGCATTCTTTTAAACTGTTGCTTATGGCGGTCTCTGTGAGCTTCTCAGTGACATTCAGCCATCCAGGTATCCCGCCTGCAGTAGACGGAATGTGGCAATGGAACGCTGGCTGCGCGTGTCATAATAGGCTCTGAGCCTTTATATACCTGCGCACAGCAGCAGCCACCTTCAGTCTGCTGCTGGACAGCCAGCAGCAGCAGCAGCAGGAGAGGTAATTAATCAGCAACCCTCCTGCTAAGGGTAGACAGCTGCTCGTTCCACCCCCCCCCCCGCATTAATTGGTTCTCCTCCCTTCCAACGGTGTTGAGGCGGGTGGGAACAGCCGGGGGTTGAGGGTACTGTGCTAAAAGAGGTGGAGTTATGCAGATCTAAAACGCGTGGATTGCAGCAGCAGCAAGCCGAAAAGTGCAGGCATGTGAGGGATCTAGAGGTTGACAGCATGTCTTCTTAACGGGAGTCCAGGTGGCCATCTCCACAAATGGACTTTTCAGAATCCTTGGGTGGCACCGTAGTCGGAAACCAATTCTGGTTATCGCTTCTCGGCCTTTTGGCTAAGATCAAGTGTAGTATCTGTTCTTATCAGTTTAATATCTGATACGTCCCCTATCTGGGGACCATATATTAAATGGATTTTTAGAACAGGGAGATGGAAAAAGAGCTTGCTCTGTCCACTCCACGCATTGACCTGGTATTGCAGTATCTCCAGGACCGGTGCACCCCTTCTTTAATGCAGTTTCTAAAATCAGAAAGAATTGAATTCAATGCTTTTTGTTCATTTTGCTTGTTTGTCGGATTTTGGGATGGACTCTTTGGCTTTGCTTTTCTTCTCCTCATTGGATTTTTCATGTTAAAAGTTGCAGAAGCCAGATGACAAGCTCATTTTGGTTCAACTTCAGCAACTGTGCATTGCATTGCCATGTAATGTAATGTAATGCAATGCTATCTATCTAGCTCTCCCTCTATACTTCCTTTTGGATAAACAGACATATTAGGCAAGCATTTTGGAGCTTTCACCTAAATAACTACAGGTGGTGAGAGAAGCTGCACAATATAATTGACCTTTCAGTATATTGTTGCACACACACCATCTATTTAGCAAATGCCCTTGTTATCAACAGCAGCCTTTTAAACTCACCTGAGCTAACAGGTATGTGAGCTGGTTACTCTGCTGCGCTTAAAATTTCTTTTTTGGTTTGCTACAATGCCTTTTCTGAAACGTTGTCTCCCTCTGCTGGAACACTGACTTCTTTCATTTAATGCCTGCAGACTATAAAAGAGAAACCAACCCAAAAAGTTTGATTGATTAGTCTGTGGCATTCTTTTAAACTGTTGCTTATGGCGGTCTCTGTGAGCTTCTCAGTGACATTCAGCCATCCAGGTATCCCGCCTGCAGTAGACGGAATGTGGCAATGGAACGCTGGCTGCGCGTGTCATAATAGGCTCTGAGCCTTTATATACCTGCGCACAGCAGCAGCCACCTTCAGTCTGCTGCTGGACAGCCAGCAGCAGCAGCAGCAGGAGAGGTAATTAATCAGCAACCCTCCTGCTAAGGGTAGACAGCTGCTCGTTCCACCCCCCCCCCGCCTTAATTGGTTCTCCTCCCTTCCAACGGTGTTGAGGCGGGTGGGAACAGCCGGGGGTTGAGGGTACTGTGCTAAAAGAGGTGGAGTTATGCAGATCTAAAACGCGTGGATTGCAGCAGCAGCAAGCCGAAAAGTGCAGGCATGTGAGGGATCTAGAGGTTGACAGCATGTCTTCTTAACGGGAGTCCAGGTGGCCATCTCCACAAATGGACTTTTCAGAATCCTTGGGTGGCACCGTAGTCGGAAACCAATTCTGGTTATCGCTTCTCGGCCTTTTGGCTAAGATCAAGTGTAGTATCTGTTCTTATCAGTTTAATATCTGATACGTCCCCTATCTGGGGATCATATATTAAATGGATTTTTAGAACAGGGAGATGGAAAAAGAGCTTGCTCTGTCCACTCCACGCATTGACCTGGTATTGCAGTATCTCCAGGACCGGTGCACCCCTTCTTTAATGCAGTTTCTAAAATCAGAAAGAATTGAATTCAATGCTTTTTGTTCATTTTGCTTGTTTGTCGGATTTTGGGATGGACTCTTTGGCTTTGCTTTTCTTCTCCTCATTGGATTTTTCATGTTAAAAGTTGCAGAAGCCAGATGACAAGCTCATTTTGGTTCAACTTCAGCAACTGTGCATTGCATTGCCATGTAATGTAATGTAATGCAATGCTATCTATCTAGCTCTCCCTCTATACTTCCTTTTGGATAAACAAACATATTAGGCAAGCATTTTGGAGCTTTCACCTAAATAACTACAGGTGGTGAGAGAAGCTGCACAATATAATTGACCTTTCAGTATATTGTTGCACACACACCATCTATTTAGCAAATTCCCTTGTTATCAACAGCAGCCTTTTAAACTCACCTGAGCTAACAGGTATGTGAGCTGGTTACTCTGCTGCGCTTAAAATTTCTTTTTTGGTTTGCTACAATGCCTTTTCTGAAACGTTGTCTCCCTCTGCTGGAACACTGACTTCTTTCATTTAATGCCTGCAGACTATAAAAGAGAAACCAACCCAAAAAGTTTGGTTGATTAGTCTGTGGCATTCTTTTAAACTGTTGCTTATGGCGGTCTCTGTGAGCTTCTCAGTGACATTCAGCCATCCAGGTATCCCGCCTGCAGTAGACGGAATGTGGCAATGGAACGCTGGCTGCGCGTGTCATAATAGGCTCTGAGCCTTTATATACCTGCGCACAGCAGCAGCCACCTTCAGTCTGCTGCTGGACAGCCAGCAGCAGCAGCAGCAGGAGAGGTAATTAATCAGCAACCCTCCTGCTAAGGGTAGACAGCTGCTCGTTCCACCCCCCCCCGCATTAATTGGTTCTCCTCCCTTCCAACGGTGTTGAGGCGGGTGGGAACAGTCGGGGGTTGAGGGTACTGTGCTAAAAGATGTGGAGTTATGCAGATCTAAAACGCGTGGATTGCAGCAGCAGCAAGCCGAAAAGTGCAGGCATGTGAGGGATCTAAAGGTTGACAGCATGTCTTCTTAACGGGAGTCCAGGTGGCCATCTCCACAAATGGACTTTTCAGAATCCTTGGGTGGCACCGTAGTCGGAAACCAATTCTGGTTATCGCTTCTCGGCCTTTTGGCTAAGATCAAGTGTAGTATCTGTTCTTATCAGTTTAATATCTGATACGTCCCCTATCTGGGGACCATATATTAAATGGATTTTTAGAACAGGGAGATGGAAAAAGAGCTTGCTCTGTCCACTCCACGCATTGACCTGGTATTGCAGTATCTCCAGGACCGGTGCACCCCTTCTTTAATGCAGTTTCTAAAATCAGAAAGAATTGAATTCAATGCTTTTTGTTCATTTTGCTTGTTTGTCGGATTTTGGGATGGACTCTTTGGCTTTGCTTTTCTTCTCCTCATTGGATTTTTCATGTTAAAAGTTGCAGAAGCCAGATTACAAGCTCATTTTGGTTCAACTTCAGCAACTGTGCATTGCATTGCCATGTAATGTAATGTAATGCAATGCTATCTATCTAGCTCTCCCTCTATACTTCCTTTTGGATAAACAGACATATTAGGCAAGCATTTTGGAGCTTTCACCTAAATAACTACAGGTGGTGAGAGAAGCTGCACAATATAATTGACCTTTCAGTATATTGTTGCACACACACCATCTATTTAGCAAATGCCCTTGTTATCAACAGCAGCCTTTTAAACTCACCTGAGCTAACAGGTATGTGAGCTGGTTACTCTGCTGCGCTTAAAATTTCTTTTTTGGTTTGCTACAATGCCTTTTCTGAAACGTTGTCTCCCTCTGCTGGAACACTGACTTCTTTCATTTAATGCCTGCAGACTATAAAAGAGAAACCAACCCAAAAAGTTTGGTTGATTAGTCTGTGGCATTCTTTTAAACTGTTGCTTATGGCGGTCTCTGTGAGCTTCTCAGTGACATTCAGCCATCCAGGTATCCCGCCTGCAGTAGACGGAATGTGGCAATGGAACGCTGGCTGCGCGTGTCATAATAGGCTCTGAGCCTTTATATACCTGCGCACAGCAGCAGCCACCTTCAGTCTGCTGCTGGACAGCCAGCAGCAGCAGCAGGAGAGGTAATTAATCAGCAACCCTCCTGCTAAGGGTAGACAGCTGCTCGTTCCACCCCCCCCCCCCGCCTTAATTGGTTCTCCTCCCTTCCAACGGTGTTGAGGCGGGTGGGAACAGCCGGGGGTTGAGGGTACTGTGCTAAAAGAGGTGGAGTTATGCAGATCTAAAACGCGTGGATTGCAGCAGCAGCAAGCCGAAAAGTGCAGGCATGTGAGGGATCTAGAGGTTGACAGCATGTCTTCTTAACGGGAGTCCAGGTGGCCATCTCCACAAATGGACTTTTCAGAATCCTTGGGTGGCACCGTAGTCGGAAACCAATTCTGGTTATCGCTTCTCGGCCTTTTGGCTAAGATCAAGTGTAGTATCTGTTCTTATCAGTTTAATATCTGATACGTCCCCTATCTGGGGACCATATATTAAATGGATTTTTAGAACAGGGAGATGGAAAAAGAGCTTGCTCTGTCCACTCCACGCATTGACCTGGTATTGCAGTATCTCCAGGACCGGTGCACCCCTTCTTTAATGCAGTTTCTAAAATCAGAAAGAATTGAATTCAATGCTTTTTGTTCATTTTGCTTGTTTGTCGGATTTTGGGATGGACTCTTTGGCTTTGCTTTTCTTCTCCTCATTGGATTTTTCATGTTAAAAGTTGCAGAAGCCAGATGACAAGCTCATTTTGGTTCAACTTCAGCAACTGTGCATTGCATTGCCATGTAATGTAATGTAATGCAATGCTATCTATCTAGCTCTCCCTCTATACTTCCTTTTGGATAAACAGACATATTAGGCAAGCATTTTGGAGCTTTCACCTAAATAACTACAGGTGGTGAGATAAGCTGCACAATATAATTGACCTTTCAGTATATTGTTGCACACACACCATCTATTTAGCAAATGCCCTTGTTATCAACAGCAGCCTTTTAAACTCACCTGAGCTAACAGGTATGTGAGCTGGTTACTCTGCTGCGCTTAAAATTTCTTTTTTGGTTTGCTACAATGCCTTTTCTGAAATGTTGTCTCCCTCTGCTGGAACACTGACTTCTTTCATTTAATGCCTGCAGACTATAAAAGAGAAACCAACCCAAAAAGTTTGGTTGATTAGTCTGTGGCATTCTTTTAAACTGTTGCTTATGGCGGTCTCTGTGAGCTTCTCAGTGACATTCAGCCATCCAGGTATCCCGCCTGCAGTAGACGGAATGTGGCAATGGAACGCTGGCTGCGCGTGTCATAATAGGCTCTGAGCCTTTATATACCTGCGCACAGCAGCAGCCACCTTCAGTCTGCTGCTGGACAGCCAGCAGCAGCAGCAGCAGGAGAGGTAATTAATCAGCAACCCTCCTGCTAAGGGTAGACAGCTGCTCGTTCCACCCCCCCCCCCCCCGCCTTAATTGGTTCTCCTCCCTTCCAACGGTGTTGAGGCGGGTGGGAACAGCCGGGGGTTGAGGGTACTGTGCTAAAAGAGGTGGAGTTATGCAGATCTAAAACGCGTGGATTGCAGCAGCAGCAAGCCGAAAAGTGCAGGCATGTGAGGGATCTAGAGGTTGACAGCATGTCTTCTTAACGGGAGTCCAGGTGGCCATCTCCACAAATGGACTTTTCAGAATCCTTGGGTGGCACCGTAGTCGGAAACCAATTCTGGTTATCGCTTCTCGGCCTTTTGGCTAAGATCAAGTGTAGTATCTGTTCTTATCAGTTTAATATCTGATACGTCCCCTATCTGGGGACCATATATTAAATGGATTTTTAGAACAGGGAGATGGAAAAAGAGCTTGCTCTGTCCACTCCACGCATTGACCTGGTATTGCAGTATCTCCAGGACCGGTGCACCCCTTCTTTAATGCAGTTTCTAAAATCAGAAAGAATTGAATTCAATGCTTTTTGTTCATTTTGCTTGTTTGTCGGATTTTGGGATGGACTCTTTGGCTTTGCTTTTCTTCTCCTCATTGGATTTTTCATGTTAAAAGTTGCAGAAGCCAGATGACAAGCTCATTTTGGTTCAACTTCAGCAACTGTGCATTGCATTGCCATGTAATGTAATGTAATGCAATGCTATCTATCTAGCTCTCCCTCTATACTTCCTTTTGGATAAACAGACATATTAGGCAAGCATTTTGGAGCTTTCACCTAAATAACTACAGGTGGTGAGATAAGCTGCACAATATAATTGACCTTTCAGTATATTGTTGCACACACACCATCTATTTAGCAAATGCCCTTGTTATCAACAGCAGCCTTTTAAACTCACCTGAGCTAACAGGTATGTGAGCTGGTTACTCTGCTGCGCTTAAAATTTCTTTTTTGGTTTGCTACAATGCCTTTTCTGAAACGTTGTCTCCCTCTGCTGGAACACTGACTTCTTTCATTTAATGCCTGCAGACTATAAAAGAGAAACCAACCCAAAAAGTTTGGTTGATTAGTCTGTGGCATTCTTTTAAACTGTTGCTTATGGCGGTCTCTGTGAGCTTCTCAGTGACATTCAGCCATCCAGGTATCCCGCCTGCAGTAGACGGAATGTGGCAATGGAACGCTGGCTGCGCGTGTCATAATAGGCTCTGAGCCTTTATATACCTGCGCACAGCAGCAGCCACCTTCAGTCTGCTGCTGGACAGCCAGCAGCAGCAGCAGCAGGAGAGGTAATTAATCAGCAACCCTCCTGCTAAGGGTAGACAGCTGCTCGTTCCACCCCCCCCCCGCCTTAATTGGTTCTCCTCCCTTCCAACGGTGTTGAGGCGGGTGGGAACAGCCGGGGGTTGAGGGTACTGTGCTAAAAGAGGTGGAGTTATGCAGATCTAAAACGCGTGGATTGCAGCAGCAGCAAGCCGAAAAGTGCAGGCATGTGAGGGATCTAGAGGTTGACAGCATGTCTTCTTAACGGGAGTCCAGGTGGCCATCTCCACAAATGGACTTTTCAGAATCCTTGGGTGGCACCGTAGTCGGAAACCAATTCTGGTTATCGCTTCTCGGCCTTTTGGCTAAGATCAAGTGTAGTATCTGTTCTTATCAGTTTAATATCTGATACGTCCCCTATCTGGGGACCATATATTAAATGGATTTTTAGAACAGGGAGATGGAAAAAGAGCTTGCTCTGTCCACTCCACGCATTGACCTGGTATTGCAGTATCTCCAGGACCGGTGCACCCCTTCTTTAATGCAGTTTCTAAAATCAGAAAGAATTGAATTCAATGCTTTTTGTTCATTTTGCTTGTTTGTCGGATTTTGGGATGGACTCTTTGGCTTTGCTTTTCTTCTCCTCATTGGATTTTTCATGTTAAAAGTTGCAGAAGCCAGATGACAAGCTCATTTTGGTTCAACTTCAGCAACTGTGCATTGCATTGCCATGTAATGTAATGTAATGCAATGCTATCTATCTAGCTCTCCCTTTGTACTTCCTTTTGGATAAACAGACATATTAGGCAAGCATTTTGGAGCTTTCACCTAAATAACTACAGGTGGTGAGATAAGCTGCACAATATAATTGACCTTTCAGTATATTGTTGCACACACACCATCTATTTAGCAAATGCCCTTGTTATCAACAGCAGCCTTTTAAACTCACCTGAGCTAACAGGTATGTGAGCTGGTTACTCTGCTGCGCTTAAAATTTCTTTTTTGGTTTGCTACAATGCCTTTTCTGAAACGTTGTCTCCCTCTGCTGGAACACTGACTTCTTTCATTTAATGCCTGCAGACTATAAAAGAGAAACCAACCCAAAAAGTTTGGTTGATTAGTCTGTGGCATTCTTTTAAACTGTTGCTTATGGCGGTCTCTGTGAGCTTCTCAGTGACATTCAGCCATCCAGGTATCCCGCCTGCAGTAGACGGAATGTGGCAATGGAACGCTGGCTGCGCGTGTCATAATAGGCTCTGAGCCTTTATATACCTGCGCACAGCAGCAGCCACCTTCAGTCTGCTGCTGGACAGCCAGCAGCAGCAGCAGCAGGAGAGGTAATTAATCAGCAACCCTCCTGCTAAGGGTAGACAGCTGCTCGTTCCACCCCCCCCCCGCCTTAATTGGTTCTCCTCCCTTCCAACGGTGTTGAGGCGGGTGGGAACAGCCGGGGGTTGAGGGTACTGTGCTAAAAGAGGTGGAGTTATGCAGATCTAAAACGCGTGGATTGCAGCAGCAGCAAGCCGAAAAGTGCAGGCATGTGAGGGATCTAGAGGTTGACAGCATGTCTTCTTAACGGGAGTCCAGGTGGCCATCTCCACAAATGGACTTTTCAGAATCCTTGGGTGGCACCGTAGTCGGAAACCAATTCTGGTTATCGCTTCTCGGCCTTTTGGCTAAGATCAAGTGTAGTATCTGTTCTTATCAGTTTAATATCTGATACGTCCCCTATCTGGGGACCATATATTAAATGGATTTTTAGAACAGGGAGATGGAAAAAGAGCTTGCTCTGTCCACTCCACGCATTGACCTGGTATTGCAGTATCTCCAGGACCGGTGCACCCCTTCTTTAATGCAGTTTCTAAAATCAGAAAGAATTGAATTCAATGCTTTTTGTTCATTTTGCTTGTTTGTCGGATTTTGGGATGGACTCTTTGGCTTTGCTTTTCTTCTCCTCATTGGATTTTTCATGTTAAAAGTTGCAGAAGCCAGATGACAAGCTCATTTTGGTTCAACTTCAGCAACTGTGCATTGCATTGCCATGTAATGTAATGTAATGCAATGCTATCTATCTAGCTCTCCCCCTATACTTCCTTTTGGATAAACAGACATATTAGGCAAGCATTTTGGAGCTTTCACCTAAATAACTACAGGTGGTGAGATAAGCTGCACAATATAATTGACCTTTCAGTATATTGTTGCACACACACCATCTATTTAGCAAATGCCCTTGTTATCAACAGCAGCCTTTTAAACTCACCTGAGCTAACAGGTATGTGAGCTGGTTACTCTGCTGCGCTTAAAATTTCTTTTTTGGTTTGCTACAATGCCTTTTCTGAAACGTTGTCTCCCTCTGCTGGAACACTGACTTCTTTCATTTAATGCCTGCAGACTATAAAAGAGAAACCAACCCAAAAAGTTTGGTTGATTAGTCTGTGGCATTCTTTTAAACTGTTGCTTATGGCGGTCTCTGTGAGCTTCTCAGTGACATTCAGCCATCCAGGTATCCCGCCTGCAGTAGACGGAATGTGGCAATGGAACGCTGGCTGCGCGTGTCATAATAGGCTCTGAGCCTTTATATACCTGCGCACAGCAGCAGCCACCTTCAGTCTGCTGCTGGACAGCCAGCAGCAGCAGCAGCAGGAGAGGTAATTAATCAGCAACCCTCCTGCTAAGGGTAGACAGCTGCTCGTTCCACCCCCCCCCCGCCTTAATTGGTTCTCCTCCCTTCCAACGGTGTTGAGGCGGGTGGGAACAGCCGGGGGTTGAGGGTACTGTGCTAAAAGAGGTGGAGTTATGCAGATCTAAAACGCGTGAATTGCAGCAGCAGCAAGCCGAAAAGTGCAGGCATGTGAGGGATCTAGAGGTTGACAGCATGTCTTCTTAACGGGAGTCCAGGTGGCCATCTCCACAAATGGACTTTTCAGAATCCTTGGGTGGCACCGTAGTCGGAAACCAATTCTGGTTATCGCTTCTCGGCCTTTTGGCTAAGATCAAGTGTAGTATCTGTTCTTATCAGTTTAATATCTGATACGTCCCCTATCTGGGGACCATATATTAAATGGATTTTTAGAACAGGGAGATGGAAAAAGAGCTTGCTCTGTCCACTCCACGCATTGACCTGGTATTGCAGTATCTCCAGGACCGGTGCACCCCTTCTTTAATGCAGTTTCTAAAATCAGAAAGAATTGAATTCAATGCTTTTTGTTCATTTTGCTTGTTTGTCGGATTTTGGGATGGACTCTTTGGCTTTGCTTTTCTTCTCCTCATTGGATTTTTCATGTTAAAAGTTGCAGAAGCCAGATGACAAGCTCATTTTGGTTCAACTTCAGCAACTGTGCATTGCATTGCCATGTAATGTAATGTAATGCAATGCTATCTATCTAGCTCTCCCCCTATACTTCCTTTTGGATAAACAGACATATTAGGCAAGCATTTTGGAGCTTTCACCTAAATAACTACAGGTGGTGAGATAAGCTGCACAATATAATTGACCTTTCAGTATATTGTTGCACACACACCATCTATTTAGCAAATGCCCTTGTTATCAACAGCAGCCTTTTAAACTCACCTGAGCTAACAGGTATGTGAGCTGGTTACTCTGCTGCGCTTAAAATTTCTTTTTTGGTTTGCTACAATGCCTTTTCTGAAACGTTGTCTCCCTCTGCTGGAACACTGACTTCTTTCATTTAATGCCTGCAGACTATAAAAGAGAAACCAACCCAAAAAGTTTGGTTGATTAGTCTGTGGCATTCTTTTAAACTGTTGCTTATGGCGGTCTCTGTGAGCTTCTCAGTGACATTCAGCCATCCAGGTATCCCGCCTGCAGTAGACGGAATGTGGCAATGGAACGCTGGCTGCGCGTGTCATAATAGGCTCTGAGCCTTTATATACCTGCGCACAGCAGCAGCCACCTTCAGTCTGCTGCTGGACAGCCAGCAGCAGCAGCAGCAGGAGAAGTAATTAATCAGCAACCCTCCTGCTAAGGGTAGACAGCTGCTCGTTCCACCCCCCCCCCGCCTTAATTGGTTCTCCTCCCTTCCAACGGTGTTGAGGCGGGTGGGAACAGCCGGGGGTTGAGGGTACTGTGCTAAAAGAGGTGGAGTTATGCAGATCTAAAACGCGTGGATTGCAGCAGCAGCAAGCCGAAAAGTGCAGGCATGTGAGGGATCTAGAGGTTGACAGCATGTCTTCTTAACGGGAGTCCAGGTGGCCATCTCCACAAATGGACTTTTCAGAATCCTTGGGTGGCACCGTATTCGGAAACCAATTCTGGTTATCGCTTCTCGGCCTTTTGGCAAAGATCAAGTGTAGTATCTGTTCTTATCAGTTTAATATCTGATACGTCCCCTATCTGGGGACCATATATTAAATGGATTTTTAGAACAGGGAGATGGAAAAAGAGCTTGCTCTGTCCACTCCACGCATTGACCTGGTATTGCAGTATCTCCAGGACCGGTGCACCCCTTCTTTAATGCAGTTTCTAAAATCAGAAAGAATTGAATTCAATGCTTTTTGTTCATTTTGCTTGTTTGTCGGATTTTGGGATGGACTCTTTGGCTTTGCTTTTCTTCTCCTCATTGGATTTTTCATGTTAAAAGTTGCAGAAGCCAGATGACAAGCTCATTTTGGTTCAACTTCAGCAACTGTGCATTGCATTGCCATGTAATGTAATGTAATGCAATGCTATCTATCTAGCTCTCCCTCTATACTTCCTTTTGGATAAACAGACATATTAGGCAAGCATTTTGGAGCTTTCAACTAAATAACTACAGGTGGTGAGATAAGCTGCACAATATAATTGACCTTTCAGTATATTGTTGCACACACACCATCTATTTAGCAAATGCCCTTGTTATCAACAGCAGCCTTTTAAACTCACCTGAGCTAACAGGTATGTGAGCTGGTTACTCTGCTGCGCTTAAAATTTCTTTTTTGGTTTGCTACAATGCCTTTTCTGAAACGTTGTCTCCCTCTGCTGGAACACTGACTTCTTTCATTTAATGCCTGCAGACTATAAAAGAGAAACCAACCCAAAAAGTTTGGTTGATTAGTCTGTGGCATTCTTTTAAACTGTTGCTTATGGCGGTCTCTGTGAGCTTCTCAGTGACATTCAGCCATCCAGGTATCCCGCCTGCAGTAGACGGAATGTGGCAATGGAACGCTGGCTGCACGTGTCATAATAGGCTCTGAGCCTTTATATACCTGCGCACAGCAGCAGCCACCTTCAGTCTGCTGCTGGACAGCCAGCAGCAGCAGCAGCAGGAGAGGTAATTAATCAGCAACCCTCCTGCTAAGGGTAGACAGCTGCTCGTTCCACCCCCCCCCCCGCCTAATTGGTTCTCCTCCCTTCCAACGGTGTTGAGGCGGGTGGGAACAGCCGGGGGTTGAGGGTACTGTGCTAAAAGAGGTGGAGTTATGCAGATCTAAAACGCGTGGATTGCAGCAGCAGCAAGCCGAAAAGTGCAGGCATGTGAGGGATCTAGAGGTTGACAGCATGTCTTCTTAACGGGAGTCCAGGTGGCCATCTCCACAAATGGACTTTTCAGAATCCTTGGGTGGCACCGTAGTCGGAAACCAATTCTGGTTATCGCTTCTCGGCCTTTTGGCTAAGATCAAGTGTAGTATCTGTTCTTATCAGTTTAATATCTGATACGTCCCCTATCTGGGGACCATATATTAAATGGATTTTTAGAACAGGGAGATGGAAAAAGAGCTTGCTCTGTCCACTCCACGCATTGACCTGGTATTGCAGTATCTCCAAGACCGGTGCACCCCTTCTTTAATGCAGTTTCTAAAATCAGAAAGAATTGAATTCAATGCTTTTTGTTCATTTTGCTTGTTTGTCGGATTTTGGGATGGACTCTTTGGCTTTGCTTTTCTTCTCCTCATTGGATTTTTCATGTTAAAAGTTGCAGAAGCCAGATGACAAGCTCATTTTGGTTCAACTTCAGCAACTGTGCATTGCATTGCCATGTAATGTAATGCAATGCTATCTATCTAGCTCTCCCTCTATACTTCCTTTTGGATAAACAGACATATTAGGCAAGCATTTTGGAGCTTTCACCTAAATAACTACAGGTGGTGAGATAAGCTGCACAATATAATTGACCTTTCAGTATATTGTTGCACACACACCATCTATTTAGCAAATGCCCTTGTTATCAACAGCAGCCTTTTAAACTCACCTGAGCTAACAGGTATGTGAGCTGGTTACTCTGCTGCGCTTAAAATTTCTTTTTTGGTTTGCTACAATGCCTTTTCTGAAACGTTGTCTCCCTCTGCTGGAACACTGACTTCTTTCATTTAATGCCTGCAGACTATAAAAGAGAAACCAACCCAAAAAGTTTGGTTGATTAGTCTGTGGCATTCTTTTAAACTGTTGCTTATGGCGGTCTCTGTGAGCTTCTCAGTGACATTCAGCCATCCAGGTATCCCGCCTGCAGTAGACGGAATGTGGCAATGGAACGCTGGCTGCGCGTGTCATAATAGGCTCTGAGCCTTTATATACCTGCGCACAGCAGCAGCCACCTTCAGTCTGCTGCTGGACAGCCAGCAGCAGCAGCAGCAGGAGAGGTAATTAATCAGCAACCCTCCTGCTAAGGGTAGACAGCTGCTCGTTCCACCCCCCCCCCGCCTTAATTGGTTCTCCTCCCTTCCAACGGTGTTGAGGCGGGTGGGAACAGCCGGGGGTTGAGGGTACTGTGCTAAAAGAGGTGGAGTTATGCAGATCTAAAACGCGTGGATTGCAGCAGCAGCAAGCCGAAAAGTGCAGGCATGTGAGGGATCTAGAGGTTGACAGCATGTCTTCTTAACGGGAGTCCAGGTGGCCATCTCCACAAATGGACTTTTCAGAATCCTTGGGTGGCACCGTAGTCGGAAACCAATTCTGGTTATCGCTTCTCGGCCTTTTGGCTAAGATCAAGTGTAGTATCTGTTCTTATCAGTTTAATATCTGATACGTCCCCTATCTGGGGACCATATATTAAATGGATTTTTAGAGCAGGGAGATGGAAAAAGAGCTTGCTCTGTCCACTCCACGCATTGACCTGGTATTGCAGTATCTCCAGGACCGGTGCACCCCTTCTTTAATGCAGTTTCTAAAATCAGAAAGAATTGAATTCAATGCTTTTTGTTCATTTTGCTTGTTTGTCGGATTTTGGGATGGACTCTTTGGCTTTGCTTTTCTTCTCCTCATTGGATTTTTCATGTTAAAAGTTGCAGAAGCCAGATGACAAGCTCATTTTGGTTCAACTTCAGCAACTGTGCATTGCATTGCCATGTAATGTAATGTAATGCAATGCTATCTATCTAGCTCTCCCTCTATACTTCCTTTTGGATAAACAGACATATTAGGCAAGCATTTTGGAGCTTTCACCTAAATAACTACAGGTGGTGAGATAAGCTGCACAATATAATTGACCTTTCAGTATATTGTTGCACACACACCATCTATTTAGCAAATGCCCTTGTTATCAACAGCAGCCTTTTAAACTCACCTGAGCTAACAGGTATGTGAGCTGGTTACTCTGCTGCGCTTAAAATTTCTTTTTTGGTTTGCTACAATGCCTTTTCTGAAACGTTGTCTCCCTCTGCTGGAACACTGACTTCTTTCATTTAATGCCTGCAGACTATAAAAGAGAAACCAACCCAAAAAGTTTGGTTGATTAGTCTGTGGCATTCTTTTAAACTGTTGCTTATGGCGGTCTCTGTGAGCTTCTCAGTGACATTCAGCCATCCAGGTATCCCGCCTGCAGTAGACGGAATGTGGCAATGGAACGCTGGCTGCGCGTGTCATAATAGGCTCTGAGCCTTTATATACCTGCGCACAGCAGCAGCCACCTTCAGTCTGCTGCTGGACAGCCAGCAGCAGCAGCAGCAGGAGAGGTAATTAATCAGCAACCCTCCTGCTAAGGGTAGACAGCTGCTCGTTCCACCCCCACCCCCGCCTTAATTGGTTCTCCTCCCTTCCAACGGTGTTGAGGCGGGTGGGAACAGCCGGGGGTTGAGGGTACTGTGCTAAAAGAGGTGGAGTTATGCAGATCTAAAACGCGTGGATTGCAGCAGCAGCAAGCCGAAAAGTGCAGGCATGTGAGGGATCTAGAGGTTGACAGCATGTCTTCTTAACGGGAGTCCAGGTGGCCATCTCCACAAATGGACTTTTCAGAATCCTTGGGTGGCACCGTAGTCGGAAACCAATTCTGGTTATCGCTTCTCGGCCTTTTGGCTAAGATCAAGTGTAGTATCTGTTCTTATCAGTTTAATATCTGATACGTCCCCTATCTGGGGACCATATATTAAATGGATTTTTAGAACAGGGAGATGGAAAAAGAGCTTGCTCTGTCCACTCCACGCATTGACCTGGTATTGCAGTATCTCCAGGACCGGTGCACCCCTTCTTTAATGCAGTTTCTAAAATCAGAAAGAATTGAATTCAATGCTTTTTGTTCATTTTGCTTGTTTGTCGGATTTTGGGATGGACTCTTTGGCTTTGCTTTTCTTCTCCTCATTGGATTTTTCATGTTAAAAGTTGCAGAAGCCAGATGACAAGCTCATTTTGGTTCAACTTCAGCAACTGTGCATTGCATTGCCATGTAATGTAATGTAATGCAATGCTATCTATCTAGCTCTCCCTCTATACTTCCTTTTGGATAAACAGACATATTAGGCAAGCATTTTGGAGCTTTCACCTAAATAACTACAGGTGGTGAGATAAGCTGCACAATATAATTGACCTTTCAGTATATTGTTGCACACACACCATCTATTTAGCAAATGCCCTTGTTATCAACAGCAGCCTTTTAAACTCACCTGAGCTAACAGGTATGTGAGCTGGTTACTCTGCTGCGCTTAAAATTTCTTTTTTGGTTTGCTACAATGCCTTTTCTGAAACGTTGTCTCCCTCTGCTGGAACACTGACTTCTTTCATTTAATGCCTGCAGACTATAAAAGAGAAACCAACCCAAAAAGTTTGGTTGATTAGTCTGTGGCATTCTTTTAAACTGTTGCTTATGGCGGTCTCTGTGAGCTTCTCAGTGACATTCAGCCATCCAGGTATCCCGCCTGCAGTAGACGGAATGTGGCAATGGAACGCTGGCTGCGCGTGTCATAATAGGCTCTGAGCCTTTATATACCTGCGCACAGCAGCAGCCACCTTCAGTCTGCTGCTGGACAGCCAGCAGCAGCAGCAGCAGGAGAGGTAATTAATCAGCAACCCTCCTGCTAAGGGTAGACAGCTGCTCGTTCCACCCCCCCCCGCCTTAATTGGTTCTCCTCCCTTCCAACGGTGTTGAGGCGGGTGGGAACAGCCGGGGGTTGAGGGTACTGTGCTAAAAGAGGTGGAGTTATGCAGATCTAAAACGCGTGGATTGCAGCAGCAGCAAGCCGAAAAGTGCAGGCATGTGAGGGATCTAGAGGTTGACAGCATGTCTTCTTAACGGGAGTCCAGGTGGCCATCTCCACAAATGGACTTTTCAGAATCCTTGGGTGGCACCGTAGTCGGAAACCAATTCTGGTTATCGCTTCTCGGCCTTTTGGCTAAGATCAAGTGTAGTATCTGTTCTTATCAGTTTAATATCTGATACGTCCCCTATCTGGGGACCATATATTAAATGGATTTTTAGAGCAGGGAGATGGAAAAAGAGCTTGCTCTGTCCACTCCACGCATTGACCTGGTATTGCAGTATCTCCAGGACCGGTGCACCCCTTCTTTAATGCAGTTTCTAAAATCAGAAAGAATTGAATTCAATGCTTTTTGTTCATTTTGCTTGTTTGTCGGATTTTGGGATGGACTCTTTGGCTTTGCTTTTCTTCTCCTCATTGGATTTTTCATGTTAAAAGTTGCAGAAGCCAGATGACAAGCTCATTTTGGTTCAACTTCAGCAACTGTGCATTGCATTGCCATGTAATGTAATGTAATGCAATGCTATCTATCTAGCTCTCCCTCTATACTTCCTTTTGGATAAACAGACATATTAGGCAAGCATTTTGGAGCTTTCACCTAAATAACTACAGGTGGTGAGATAAGCTGCACAATATAATTGACCTTTCAGTATATTGTTGCACACACACCATCTATTTAGCAAATGCCCTTGTTATCAACAGCAGCCTTTTAAACTCACCTGAGCTAACAGGTATGTGAGCTGGTTACTCTGCTGCGCTTAAAATTTCTTTTTTGGTTTGCTACAATGCCTTTTCTGAAACGTTGTCTCCCTCTGCTGGAACACTGACTTCTTTCATTTAATGCCTGCAGACTATAAAAGAGAAACCAACCCAAAAAGTTTGGTTGATTAGTCTGTGGCATTCTTTTAAACTGTTGCTTATGGCGGTCTCTGTGAGCTTCTCAGTGACATTCAGCCATCCAGGTATCCCGCCTGCAGTAGACGGAATGTGGCAATGGAACGCTGGCTGCGCGTGTCATAATAGGCTCTGAGCCTTTATATACCTGCGCACAGCAGCAGCCACCTTCAGTCTGCTGCTGGACAGCCAGCAGCAGCAGCAGCAGGAGAGGTAATTAATCAGCAACCCTCCTGCTAAGGGTAGACAGCTGCTCGTTCCACCCCCACCCCCGCCTTAATTGGTTCTCCTCCCTTCCAACGGTGTTGAGGCGGGTGGGAACAGCCGGGGGTTGAGGGTACTGTGCTAAAAGAGGTGGAGTTATGCAGATCTAAAACGCGTGGATTGCAGCAGCAGCAAGCCGAAAAGTGCAGGCATGTGAGGGATCTAGAGGTTGACAGCATGTCTTCTTAACGGGAGTCCAGGTGGCCATCTCCACAAATGGACTTTTCAGAATCCTTGGGTGGCACCGTAGTCGGAAACCAATTCTGGTTATCGCTTCTCGGCCTTTTGGCTAAGATCAAGTGTAGTATCTGTTCTTATCAGTTTAATATCTGATACGTCCCCTATCTGGGGACCATATATTAAATGGATTTTTAGAACAGGGAGATGGAAAAAGAGCTTGCTCTGTCCACTCCACGCATTGACCTGGTATTGCAGTATCTCCAGGACCGGTGCACCCCTTCTTTAATGCAGTTTCTAAAATCAGAAAGAATTGAATTCAATGCTTTTTGTTCATTTTGCTTGTTTGTCGGATTTTGGGATGGACTCTTTGGCTTTGCTTTTCTTCTCCTCATTGGATTTTTCATGTTAAAAGTTGCAGAAGCCAGATGACAAGCTCATTTTGGTTCAACTTCAGCAACTGTGCATTGCATTGCCATGTAATGTAATGTAATGCAATGCTATCTATCTAGCTCTCCCTCTATACTTCCTTTTGGATAAACAGACATATTAGGCAAGCATTTTGGAGCTTTCACCTAAATAACTACAGGTGGTGAGATAAGCTGCACAATATAATTGACCTTTCAGTATATTGTTGCACACACACCATCTATTTAGCAAATGCCCTTGTTATCAACAGCAGCCTTTTAAACTCACCTGAGCTAACAGGTATGTGAGCTGGTTACTCTGCTGCGCTTAAAATTTCTTTTTTGGTTTGCTACAATGCCTTTTCTGAAACGTTGTCTCCCTCTGCTGGAACACTGACTTCTTTCATTTAATGCCTGCAGACTATAAAAGAGAAACCAACCCAAAAAGTTTGGTTGATTAGTCTGTGGCATTCTTTTAAACTGTTGCTTATGGCGGTCTCTGTGAGCTTCTCAGTGACATTCAGCCATCCAGGTATCCCGCCTGCAGTAGACGGAATGTGGCAATGGAACGCTGGCTGCGCGTGTCATAATAGGCTCTGAGCCTTTATATACCTCGCACAGCAGCAGCCACCTTCAGTCTGCTGCTGGACAGCCAGCAGCAGCAGCAGCAGGAGAGGTAATTAATCAGCAACCCTCCTGCTAAGGGTAGACAGCTGCTCGTTCCACCCCCCCCCGCCTTAATTGGTTCTCCTCCCTTCCAACGGTGTTGAGGCGGGTGGGAACAGCCGGGGGTTGAGGGTACTGTGCTAAAAGAGGTGGAGTTATGCAGATCTAAAACGCGTGGATTGCAGCAGCAGCAAGCCGAAAAGTGCAGGCATGTGAGGGATCTAGAGGTTGACAGCATGTCTTCTTAACGGGAGTCCAGGTGGCCATCTCCACAAATGGACTTTTCAGAATCCTTGGGTGGCACCGTAGTCGGAAACCATTTCTGGTTATCGCTTCTCGGCCTTTTGGCTAAGATCAAGTGTAGTATCTGTTCTTATCAGTTTAATATCTGATACGTCCCCTATCTGGGGACCATATATTAAATGGATTTTTAGAACAGGGAGATGGAAAAAGAGCTTGCTCTGTCCACTCCACGCATTGACCTGGTATTGCAGTATCTCCAGGACCGGTGCACCCCTTCTTTAATGCAGTTTCTAAAATCAGAAAGAATTGAATTCAATGCTTTTTGTTCATTTTGCTTGTTTGTCGGATTTTGGGATGGACTCTTTGGCTTTGCTTTTCTTCTCCTCATTGGATTTTTCATGTTAAAAGTTGCAGAAGCCAGATGACAAGCTCATTTTGGTTCAACTTCAGCAACTGTGCATTGCATTGCCATGTAATGTAATGTAATGCAATGCTATCTATCTAGCTCTCCCTCTATACTTCCTTTTGGATAAACAGACATATTAGGCAAGCATTTTGGAGCTTTCACCTAAATAACTACAGGTGGTGAGATAAGCTGCACAATATAATTGACCTTTCAGTATATTGTTGCACACACACCATCTATTTAGCAAATGCCCTTGTTATCAACAGCAGCCTTTTAAACTCACCTGAGCTAACAGGTATGTGAGCTGGTTACTCTGCTGCGCTTAAAATTTCTTTTTTGGTTTGCTACAATGCCTTTTCTGAAACGTTGTCTCCCTCTGCTGGAACACTGACTTCTTTCATTTAATGCCTGCAGACTATAAAAGAGAAACCAACCCAAAAAGTTTGGTTGATTAGTCTGTGGCATTCTTTTAAACTGTTGCTTATGGCGGTCTCTGTGAGCTTCTCAGTGACATTCAGCCATCCAGGTATCCCGCCTGCAGTAGACGGAATGTGGCAATAGAACGCTGGCTGCGCGTGTCATAATAGGCTCTGAGCCTTTATATACCTGCGCACAGCAGCAGCCACCTTCAGTCTGCTGCTGGACAGCCAGCAGCAGCAGCAGCAGGAGAGGTAATTAATCAGCAACCCTCCTGCTAAGGGTAGACAGCTGCTCGTTCCACCCCCCCCCCGCCTTAATTGGTTCTCCTCCCTTCCAACGGTGTTGAGCCGGGTGGGAACAGCCGGGGGTTGAGGGTACTGTGCTAAAAGAGGTGGAGTTATGCAGATCTAAAACGCGTGGATAGCAGCAGCAGCAAGCCGAAAAGTGCAGGCATGTGAGGGATCTAGAGGTTGACAGCATGTCTTCTTAACGGGAGTCCAGGTGGCCATCTCCACAAATGGACTTTTCAGAATCCTTGGGTGGCACCGTAGTCGGAAACCAATTCTGGTTATCGCTTCTCGGCCTTTTGGCTAAGATCAAGTGTAGTATCTGTTCTTATCAGTTTAATATCTGATACGTCCCCTATCTGGGGACCATATATTAAATGGATTTTTAGAACAGGGAGATGGAAAAAGAGCTTGCTCTGTCCACTCCACGCATTGACCTGGTATTGCAGTATCTCCAGGACCGGTGCACCCCTTCTTTAATGCAGTTTCTAAAATCAGAAAGAATTGAATTCAATGCTTTTTGTTCATTTTGCTTGTTTGTCGGATTTTGGGATGGACTCTTTGGCTTTGCTTTTCTTCTCCTCATTGGATTTTTCATGTTAAAAGTTGCAGAAGCCAGATGACAAGCTCATTTTGGTTCAACTTCAGCAACTGTGCATTGCATTGCCATGTAATGTAATGTAATGCAATGCTATCTATCTAGCTCTCCCTCTATACTTCCTTTTGGATAAACAGACATATTAGGCAAGCATTTTGGAGCTTTCACCTAAATAACTACAGGTGGTGAGATAAGCTGCACAATATAATTGACCTTTCAGTATATTGTTGCACACACACCATCTATTTAGCAAATGCCCTTGTTATCAACAGCAGCCTTTTAAACTCACCTGAGCTAACAGGTATGTGAGCTGGTTACTCTGCTGCGCTTAAAATTTCTTTTTTGGTTTGCTACAATGCCTTTTCTGAAACGTTGTCTCCCTCTGCTGGAACACTGACTTCTTTCATTTAATGCCTGCAGACTATAAAAGAGAAACCAACCCAAAAAGTTTGGTTGATTAGTCTGTGGCATTCTTTTAAACTGTTGCTTATGGCGGTCTCTGTGAGCTTCTCAGTGACATTCAGCCATCCAGGTATCCCGCCTGCAGTAGACGGAATGTGGCAATGGAACGCTGGCTGCGCGTGTCATAATAGGCTCTGAGCCTTTATATACCTGCGCACAGCAGCAGCCACCTTCAGTCTGCTGCTGGACAGCCAGCAGCAGCAGCAGCAGGAGAGGTAATTAATCAGCAACCCTCCTGCTAAGGGTAGACAGCTGCTCGTTCCACCCCCCCCCCCGCCTTAATTGGTTCTCCTCCCTTCCAACGGTGTTGAGGCGGGTGGGAACAGCCGGGGGTTGAGGGTACTGTGCTAAAAGAGGTGGAGTTATGCAGATCTAAAACGCGTGGATTGCAGCAGCAGCAAGCCGAAAAGTGCAGGCATGTGAGGGATCTAGAGGTTGACAGCATGTCTTCTTAACGGGAGTCCAGGTGGCCATCTCCACAAATGGACTTTTCAGAATCCTTGGGTGGCACCGTAGTCGGAAACCAATTCTGGTTATCGCTTCTCGGCCTTTTGGCTAAGATCAAGTGTAGTATCTGTTCTTATCAGTTTAATATCTGATACGTCCCCTATCTGGGGACCATATATTAAATGGATTTTTAGAACAGGGAGATGGAAAAAGAGCTTGCTCTGTCCACTCCACGCATTGACCTGGTATTGCAGTATCTCCAGGACCGGTGCACCCCTTCTTTAATGCAGTTTCTAAAATCAGAAAGAATTGAATTCAATGCTTTTTGTTCATTTTGCTTGTTTGTCGGATTTTGGGATGGACTCTTTGGCTTTGCTTTTCTTCTCCTCATTGGATTTTTCATGTTAAAAGTTGCAGAAGCCAGATGACAAGCTCATTTTGGTTCAACTTCAGCAACTGTGCATTGCATTGCCATGTAATGTAATGTAATGCAATGCTATCTATCTAGCTCTCCCTCTATACTTCCTTTTGGATAAACAGACATATTAGGCAAGCATTTTGGAGCTTTCACCTAAATAACTACAGGTGGTGAGATAAGCTGCACAATATAATTGACCTTTCAGTATATTGTTGCACACACACCATCTATTTAGCAAATGCCCTTGTTATCAACAGCAGCCTTTTAAACTCACCTGAGCTAACAGGTATGTGAGCTGGTTACTCTGCTGCGCTTAAAATTTCTTTTTTGGTTTGCTACAATGCCTTTTCTGAAACGTTGTCTCCCTCTGCTGGAACACTGACTTCTTTCATTTAATGCCTGCAGACTATAAAAGAGAAACCAACCCAAAAAGTTTGGTTGATTAGTCTGTGGCATTCTTTTAAACTGTTGCTTATGGCGGTCTCTGTGAGCTTCTCAGTGACATTCAGCCATCCAGGTATCCCGCCTGCAGTAGACGGAATGTGGCAATGGAACGCTGGCTGCGCGTGTCATAATAGGCTCTGAGCCTTTATATACCTGCGCACAGCAGCAGCCACCTTCAGTCTGCTGCTGGACAGCCAGCAGCAGCAGCAGCAGGAGAGGTAATTAATCAGCAACCCTCCTGCTAAGGGTAGACAGCTGCTCGTTCCACCCCCCCCCCCCCGCCTTAATTGGTTCTCCTCCCTTCCAACGGTGTTGAGGCGGGTGGGAACAGCCGGGGGTTGAGGGTACTGTGCTAAAAGAGGTGGAGTTATGCAGATCTAAAACGCGTGGATTGCAGCAGCAGCAAGCCGAAAAGTGCAGGCATGTGAGGGATCTAGAGGTTGACAGCATGTCTTCTTAACGGGAGTCCAGGTGGCCATCTCCACAAATGGACTTTTCAGAATCCTTGGGTGGCACCGTAGTCGGAAACCAATTCTGGTTATCGCTTCTCGGCCTTTTGGCTAAGATCAAGTGTAGTATCTGTTCTTATCAGTTTAATATCTGATACGTCCCCTATCTGGGGACCATATATTAAATGGATTTTTAGAACAGGGAGATGGAAAAAGAGCTTGCTCTGTCCACTCCACGCATTGACCTGGTATTACAGTATCTCCAGGACCGGTGCACCCCTTCTTTAATGCAGTTTCTAAAATCAGAAAGAATTGAATTCAATGCTTTTTGTTCATTTTGCTTGTTTGTCGGATTTTGGGATGGACTCTTTGGCTTTGCTTTTCTTCTCCTCATTGGATTTTTCATGTTAAAAGTTGCAGAAGCCAGATGACAAGCTCATTTTGGTTCAACTTCAGCAACTGTGCATTGCATTGCCATGTAATGTAATGTAATGCAATGCTATCTATCTAGCTCTCCCTCTATACTTCCTTTTGGATAAACAGACATATTAGGCAAGCATTTTGGAGCTTTCACCTAAATAACTACAGGTGGTGAGATAAGCTGCACAATATAATTGACCTTTCAGTATATTGTTGCACACACACCATCTATTTAGCAAATGCCCTTGTTATCAACAGCAGCCTTTTAAACTCACCTGAGCTAACAGGTATGTGAGCTGGTTACTCTGCTGCGCTTAAAATTTCTTTTTTGGTTTGCTACAATGCCTTTTCTGAAACGTTGTCTCCCTCTGCTGGAACACTGACTTCTTTCATTTAATGCCTGCAGACTATAAAAGAGAAACCAACCCAAAAAGTTTGGTTGATTAGTCTGTGGCATTCTTTTAAACTGTTGCTTATGGCGGTCTCTGTGAGCTTCTCAGTGACATTCAGCCATCCAGGTATCCCGCCTGCAGTAGACGGAATGTGGCAATGGAACGCTGGCTGCGCGTGTCATAATAGGCTCTGAGCCTTTATATACCTGCGCACAGCAGCAGCCACCTTCAGTCTGCTGCTGGACAGCCAGCAGCAGCAGCAGCAGGAGAGGTAATTAATCAGCAACCCTCCTGCTAAGGGTAGACAGCTGCTCGTTCCACCCCCCCCCCGCCTTAATTGGTTCTCCTCCCTTCCAACGGTGTTGAGGCGGGTGGGAACAGCCGGGGGTTGAGGGTACTGTGCTAAAAGAGGTGGAGTTATGCAGATCTAAAACGCGTGGATTGCAGCAGCAGCAAGCCAAAAAGTGCAGGCATGTGAGGGATCTAGAGGTTGACAGCATGTCTTCTTAACGGGAGTCCAGGTGGCCATCTCCACAAATGGACTTTTCAGAATCCTTGGGTGGCACCGTAGTCGGAAACCAATTCTGGTTATCGCTTCTCGGCCTTTTGGCTAAGATCAAGTGTAGTATCTGTTCTTATCAGTTTAATATCTGATACGTCCCCTATCTGGGGACCATATATTAAATGGATTTTTAGAACAGGGAGATGGAAAAAGAGCTTGCTCTGTCCACTCCACGCATTGACCTGGTATTGCAGTATCTCCAGGACCGGTGCACCCCTTCTTTAATGCAGTTTCTAAAATCAGAAAGAATTGAATTCAATGCTTTTTGTTCATTTTGCTTGTTTGTCGGATTTTGGGATGGACTCTTTGGCTTTGCTTTTCTTCTCCTCATTGGATTTTTCATGTTAAAAGTTGCAGAAGCCAGATGACAAGCTCATTTTGGTTCAACTTCAGCAACTGTGCATTGCATTGCCATGTAATGTAATGTAATGCAATGCTATCTATCTAGCTCTCCCTCTATACTTCCTTTTGGATAAACAGACATATTAGGCAAGCATTTTGGAGCTTTCACCTAAATAACTACAGGTGGTGAGATAAGCTGCACAATATAATTGACCTTTCAGTATATTGTTGCACACACACCATCTATTTAGCAAATGCCCTTGTTATCAACAGCAGCCTTTTAAACTCACCTGAGCTAACAGGTATGTGAGCTGGTTACTCTGCTGCGCTTAAAATTTCTTTTTTGGTTTGCTACAATGCCTTTTCTGAAACGTTGTCTCCCTCTGCTGGAACACTGACTTCTTTCATTTAATGCCTGCAGACTATAAAAGAGAAACCAACCCAAAAAGTTTGGTTGATTAGTCTGTGGCATTCTTTTAAACTGTTGCTTATGGCGGTCTCTGTGAGCTTCTCAGTGACATTCAGCCATCCAGGTATCCCGCCTGCAGTAGACGGAATGTGGCAATGGAACGCTGGCTGCGCGTGTCATAATAGGCTCTGAGCCTTTATATACCTGCGCACAGCAGCAGCCACCTTCAGTCTGCTGCTGGACAGCCAGCAGCAGCAGCAGCAGGAGAGGTAATTAATCAGCAACCCTCCTGCTAAGGGTAGACAGCTGCTCGTTACACCCCCCCCCCCCCGCCTTAATTGGTTCTCCTCCCTTCCAACGGTGTTGAGGCGGGTGGGAACAGCCGGGGGTTGAGGGTACTGTGCTAAAAGAGGTGGAGTTATGCAGATCTAAAACGCGTGGATTGCAGCAGCAGCAAGCCGAAAAGTGCAGGCATGTGAGGGATCTAGAGGTTGACAGCATGTCTTCTTAACGGGAGTCCAGGTGGCCATCTCCACAAATGGACTTTTCAGAATCCTTGGGTGGCACCGTAGTCGGAAACCAATTCTGGTTATCGCTTCTCGGCCTTTTGGCTAAGATCAAGTGTAGTATCTGTTCTTATCAGTTTAATATCTGATACGTCCCCTATCTGGGGACCATATATTAAATGGATTTTTAGAACAGGGAGATGGAAAAAGAGCTTGCTCTGTCCACTCCACGCATTGACCTGGTATTGCAGTATCTCCAGGACCAGTGCACCCCTTCTTTAATGCAGTTTCTAAAATCAGAAAGAATTGAATTCAATGCTTTTTGTTCATTTTGCTTGTTGGTCGGATTTTGGGATGGACTCTTTGGCTTTGCTTTTCTTCTCCTCATTGGATTTTTCATGTTAAAAGTTGCAGAAGCCAGATGACAAGCTCATTTTGGTTCAACTTCAGCAACTGTGCATTGCATTGCCATGTAATGTAATGTAATGCAATGCTATCTATCTAGCTCTCCCTCTATACTTCCTTTTGGATAAACAGACATATTAGGCAAGCATTTTGGAGCTTTCACCTAAATAACTACAGGTGGTGAGATAAGCTGCACAATATAATTGACCTTTCAGTATATTGTTGCACACACACCATCTATTTAGCAAATGCCCTTGTTATCAACAGCAGCCTTTTAAACTCACCTGAGCTAACAGGTATGTGAGCTGGTTACTCTGCTGCGCTTAAAATTTCTTTTTTGGTTTGCTACAATGCCTTTTCTGAAACGTTGTCTCCCTCTGCTGGAACACTGACTTCTTTCATTTAATGCCTGCAGACTATAAAAGAGAAACCAACCCAAAAAGTTTGGTTGATTAGTCTGTGGCATTCTTTTAAACTGTTGCTTATGGCGGTCTCTGTGAGCTTCTCAGTGACATTCAGCCATCCAGGTATCCCGCCTGCAGTAGACGGAATGTGGCAATGGAACGCTGGCTGCGCGTGTCATAATAGGCTCTGAGCCTTTATATACCTGCGCACAGCAGCAGCCACCTTCAGTCTGCTGCTGGACAGCCAGCAGCAGCAGCAGCAGGAGAGGTAATTAATCAGCAACCCTCCTGCTAAGGGTAGACAGCTGCTCGTTCCACCCCCCCCCCCACCTTAATTGGTTCTCCTCCCTTCCAACGGTGTTGAGGCGGGTGGGAACAGCCGGGGGTTGAGGGTACTGTGCTAAAAGAGGTGGAGTTATGCAGATCTAAAACGCGTGGATTGCAGCAGCAGCAAGCCGAAAAGTGCAGGCATGTGAGGGATCTAGAGGTTGACAGCATGTCTTCTTAACGGGAGTCCAGGTGGCCATCTCCACAAATGGACTTTTCAGAATCCTTGGGTGGCACCGTAGTCGGAAACCAATTCTGGTTATCGCTTCTCGGCCTTTTGGCTAAGATCAAGTGTAGTATCTGTTCTTATCAGTTTAATATCTGATACGTCCCCTATCTGGGGACCATATATTAATTGGAATTTTAGAACAGGGAGATGGAAAAAGAGCTTGCTCTGTCCACTCCACGCATTGACCTGGTATTGCAGTATCTCCAGGACCGGTGCACCCCTTCTTTAATGCAGTTTCTAAAATCAGAAAGAATTGAATTCAATGCTTTTTGTTCATTTTGCTTGTTTGTCGGATTTTGGGATGGACTCTTTGGCTTTGCTTTTCTTCTCCTCATTGGATTTTTCATGTTAAAAGTTGCAGAAGCCAGATGACAAGCTCATTTTGGTTCAACTTCAGCAACTGTGCATTGCATTGCCATGTAATGTAATGTAATGCAATGCTATCTATCTAGCTCTCCCTCTATACTTCCTTTTGGATAAACAGACATATTAGGCAAGCATTTTGGAGCTTTCACCTAAATAACTACAGGTGGTGAGATAAGCTGCACAATATAATTGACCTTTCAGTATATTGTTGCACACACACCATCTATTTAGCAAATGCCCTTGTTATCAACAGCAGCCTTTTAAACTCACCTGAGCTAACAGGTATGTGAGCTGGTTACTCTGCTGCGCTTAAAATTTCTTTTTTGGTTTGCTACAATGCCTTTTCTGAAACGTTGTCTCCCTCTGCTGGAACACTGACTTCTTTCATTTAATGCCTGCAGACTATAAAAGAGAAACCAACCCAAAAAGTTTGGTTGATTAGTCTGTGGCATTCTTTTAAACTGTTGCTTATGGCGGTCTCTGTGAGCTTCTCAGTGACATTCAGCCATCCAGGTATCCCGCCTGCAGTAGACGGAATGTGGCAATGGAACGCTGGCTGCGCGTGTCATAATAGGCTCTGAGCCTTTATATACCTGCGCACAGCAGCAGCCACCTTCAGTCTGCTGCTGGACAGCCAGCAGCAGCAGCAGGAGAGGTAATTAATCAGCAACCCTCCTGCTAAGGGTAGACAGCTGCTCGTTCCACCCCCCCCCCGCCTTAATTGGTTCTCCTCCCTTCCAACGGTGTTGAGGCGGGTGGGAACAGCCGGGGGTTGAGGGTACTGTGCTAAAAGAGGTGGAGTTATGCAGATCTAAAACGCGTGGATTGCAGCAGCAGCAAGCCGAAAAGTGCAGGCATGTGAGGGATCTAGAGGTTCACAGCATGTCTTCTTAACGGGAGTCCAGGTGGCCATCTCCACAAATGGACTTTTCAGAATCCTTGGGTGGCACCGTAGTCGGAAACCAATTCTGGTTATCGCTTCTCGGCCTTTTGGCTAAGATCAAGTGTAGTATCTGTTCTTATCAGTTTAATATCTGATACGTCCCCTATCTGGGGACCATATATTAAATGGATTTTTAGAACAGGGAGATGGAAAAAGAGCTTGCTCTGTCCACTCCACGCATTGACCTGGTATTGCAGTATCTCCAGGACCGGTGCACCCCTTCTTTAATGCAGTTTCTAAAATCAGAAAGAATTGAATTCAATGCTTTTTGTTCATTTTGCTTGTTTGTCGGATTTTGGGATGGACTCTTTGGCTTTGCTTTTCTTCTCCTCATTGGATTTTTCATGTTAAAAGTTGCAGAAGCCAGATGACAAGCTCATTTTGGTTCAACTTCAGCAACTGTGCATTGCATTGCCATGTAATGTAATGTAATGCAATGCTATCTATCTAGCTCTCCCTCTATACTTCCTTTTGGATAAACAGACATATTAGGCAAGCATTTTGGAGCTTTCACCTAAATAACTACAGGTGGTGAGATAAGCTGCACAATATAATTGACCTTTCAGTATATTGTTGCACACACACCATCTATTTAGCAAATGCCCTTGTTATCAACAGCAGCCTTTTAAACTCACCTGAGCTAACAGGTATGTGAGCTGGTTACTCTGCTGCGCTTAAAATTTCTTTTTTGGTTTGCTACAATGCCTTTTCTGAAACGTTGTCTCCCTCTGCTGGAACACTGACTTCTTTCATTTAATGCCTGCAGACTATAAAAGAGAAACCAACCCAAAAAGTTTGGTTGATTAGTCTGTGGCATTCTTTTAAACTGTTGCTTATGGCGGTCTCTGTGAGCTTCTCAGTGACATTCAGCCATCCAGGTATCCCGCCTGCAGTAGACGGAATGTGGCAATGGAACGCTGGCTGCGCGTGTCATAATAGGCTCTGAGCCTTTATATACCTGCGCACAGCAGCAGCCACCTTCAGTCTGCTGCTGGACAGCCAGCAGCAGCAGCAGCAGGAGAGGTAATTAATCAGCAACCCTCCTGCTAAGGGTAGACAGCTGCTCGTTCCACCCCCCCCCCCGCCTTAATTGGTTCTCCTCCCTTCCAACGGTGTTGAGGCGGGTGGGAACAGCCGGGGGTTGAGGGTACTGTGCTAAAAGAGGTGGAGTTATGCAGATCTAAAACGCGTGGATTGCAGCAGCAGCAAGCCGAAAAGTGCAGGCATGTGAGGGATCTAGAGGTTGACAGCATGTCTTCTTAACGGGAGTCCAGGTGGCCATCTCCACAAATGGACTTTTCAGAATCCTTGGGTGGCACCGTAGTCGGAAACCAATTCTGGTTATCGCTTCTCGGCCTTTTGGCTAAGATCAAGTGTAGTATCTGTTCTTATCAGTTTAATATCTGATACGTCCCCTATCTGGGGACCATATATTAAATGGATTTTTAGAACAGGGAGATGGAAAAAGAGCTTGCTCTGTCCACTCCACGCATTGACCTGGTATTGCAGTATCTCCAGGACCGGTGCACCCCTTCTTTAATGCAGTTTCTAAAATCAGAAAGAATTGAATTCAATGCTTTTTGTTCATTTTGCTTGTTTGTCGGATTTTGGGATGGACTCTTTGGCTTTGCTTTTCTTCTCCTCATTGGATTTTTCATGTTAAAAGTTGCAGAAGCCAGATGACAAGCTCATTTTGGTTCAACTTCAGCAACTGTGCATTGCATTGCCATGTAATGTAATGTAATGCAATGCTATCTATCTAGCTCTCCCTCTATACTTCCTTTTGGATAAACAGACATATTAGGCAAGCATTTTGGAGCTTTCACCTAAATAACTACAGGTGGTGAGATAAGCTGCACAATATAATTGACCTTTCAGTATATTGTTGCACACACACCATCTATTTAGCAAATGCCCTTGTTATCAACAGCAGCCTTTTAAACTCACCTGAGCTAACAGGTATGTGAGCTGGTTACTCTGCTGCGCTTAAAATTTCTTTTTTGGTTTGCTACAATGCCTTTTCTGAAACGTTGTCTCCCTCTGCTGGAACACTGACTTCTTTCATTTAATGCCTGCAGACTATAAAAGAGAAACCAACCCAAAAAGTTTGGTTGATTAGTCTGTGGCATTCTTTTAAACTGTTGCTTATGGCGGTCTCTGTGAGCTTCTCAGTGACATTCAGCCATCCAGGTATCCCGCCTGCAGTAGACGGAATGTGGCAATGGAACGCTGGCTGCGCGTGTCATAATAGGCTCTGAGCCTTTATATACCTGCGCACAGCAGCAGACACCTTCAGTCTGCTGCTGGACAGCCAGCAGCAGCAGCAGCAGGAGAGGTAATTAATCAGCAACCCTCCTGCTAAGGGTAGACAGCTGCTCGTTCCACCCCCCCCCCCCCGCCTTAATTGGTTCTCCTCCCTTCCAACGGTGTTGAGGCGGGTGGGAACAGCCGGGGGTTGAGGGTACTGTGCTAAAAGAGGTGGAGTTATGCAGATCTAAAACGCGTGGATTGCAGCAGCAGCAAGCCGAAAAGTGCAGGCATGTGAGGGATCTAGAGGTTGACAGCATGTCTTCTTAACGGGAGTCCAGGTGGCCATCTCCACAAATGGACTTTTCAGAATCCTTGGGTGGCACCGTAGTCGGAAACCAATTCTGGTTATCGCTTCTCGGCCTTTTGGCTAAGATCAAGTGTAGTATCTGTTCTTATCAGTTTAATATCTGATACGTCCCCTATCTGGGGACCATATATTAAATGGATTTTTAGAACAGGGAGATGGAAAAAGAGCTTGCTCTGTCCACTCCACGCATTGACCTGGTATTGCAGTATCTCCAGGACCGGTGCACCCCTTCTTTAATGCAGTTTCTAAAATCAGAAAGAATTGAATTCAATGCTTTTTGTTCATTTTGCTTGTTTGTCGGATTTTGGGATGGACTCTTTGGCTTTGCTTTTCTTCTCCTCATTGGATTTTTCATGTTAAAAGTTGCAGAAGCCAGATGACAAGCTCATTTTGGTTCAACTTCAGCAACTGTGCATTGCATTGCCATGTAATGTAATGTAATGCAATGCTATCTATCTAGCTCTCCCTCTATACTTCCTTTTGGATAAACAGACATATTAGGCAAGCATTTTGGAGCTTTCACCTAAATAACTACAGGTGGTGAGATAAGCTGCACAATATAATTGACCTTTCAGTATATTGTTGCACACACACCATCTATTTAGCAAATGCCCTTGTTATCAACAGCAGCCTTTTAAACTCACCTGAGCTAACAGGTATGTGAGCTGGTTACTCTGCTGCGCTTAAAATTTCTTTTTTGGTTTGCTACAATGCCTTTTCTGAAACGTTGTCTCCCTCTGCTGGAACACTGACTTCTTTCATTTAATGCCTGCAGACTATAAAAGAGAAACCAACCCAAAAAGTTTGGTTGATTAGTCTGTGGCATTCTTTTAAACTGTTGCTTATGGCGGTCTCTGTGAGCTTCTCAGTGACATTCAGCCATCCAGGTATCCCGCCTGCAGTAGACGGAATGTGGCAATGGAACGCTGGCTGCGCGTGTCATAATAGGCTCTGAGCCTTTATATACCTGCGCACAGCAGCAGCCACCTTCAGTCTGCTGCTGGACAGCCAGCAGCAGCAGCAGCAGGAGAGGTAATTAATCAGCAACCCTCCTGCTAAGGGTAGACAGCTGCTCGTTCCACCCCCCCCCCCGCCTTAATTGGTTCTCCTCCCTTCCAACGGTGTTGAGGCGGGTGGGAACAGCCGGGGGTTGAGGGTACTGTGCTAAAAGAGGTGGAGTTATGCAGATCTAAAACGCGTGGATTGCAGCAGCAGCAAGCCGAAAAGTGCAGGCATGTGAGGGATCTAGAGGTTGACAGCATGTCTTCTTAACGGGAGTCCAGGTGGCCATCTCCACAAATGGACTTTTCAGAATCCTTGGGTGGCACCGTAGTCGGAAACCAATTCTGGTTATCGCTTCTCGGCCTTTTGGCTAAGATCAAGTGTAGTATCTGTTCTTATCAGTTTAATATCTGATACGTCCCCTATCTGGGGACCATATATTAAATGGATTTTTAGAACAGGGAGATGGAAAAAGAGCTTGCTCTGTCCACTCCACGCATTGACCTGGTATTGCAGTATCTCCAGGATCGGTGCACCCCTTCTTTAATGCAGTTTCTAAAATCAGAAAGAATTGAATTCAATGCTTTTTGTTCATTTTGCTTGTTTGTCGGATTTTGGGATGGACTCTTTGGCTTTGCTTTTCTTCTCCTCATTGGATTTTTCATGTTAAAAGTTGCAGAAGCCAGATGACAAGCTCATTTTGGTTCAACTTCAGCAACTGTGCATTGCATTGCCATGTAATGTAATGTAATGCAATGCTATCTATCTAGCTCTCCCTCTATACTTCCTTTTGGATAAACAGACATATTAGGCAAGCATTTTGGAGCTTTCACCTAAATAACTACAGGTGGTGAGATAAGCTGCACAATATAATTGACCTTTCAGTATATTGTTGCACACACACCATCTATTTAGCAAATGCCCTTGTTATCAACAGCAGCCTTTTAAACTCACCTGAGCTAACAGGTATGTGAGCTGGTTACTCTGCTGCGCTTAAAATTTCTTTTTTGGTTTGCTACAATGCCTTTTCTGAAACGTTGTCTCCCTCTGCTGGAACACTGACTTCATTCATTTAATGCCTGCAGACTATAAAATAGAAACCAACCCAAAAAGTTTGGTTGATTAGTCTGTGGCATTCTTTTAAACTGTTGCTTATGGCGGTCTCTGTGAGCTTCTCAGTGACATTCAGCCATCCAGGTATCCCGCCTGCAGTAGACGGAATGTGGCAATGGAACGCTGGCTGCGCGTGTCATAATAGGCTCTGAGCCTTTATATACCTGCGCACAGCAGCAGCCACCTTCAGTCTGCTGCTGGACAGCCAGCAGCAGCAGCAGCAGGAGAGGTAATTAATCAGCAACCCTCCTGCTAAGGGTAGACAGCTGCTCGTTCCACCCCCCCCCCCCGCCTTAATTGGTTCTTCTCCCTTCCAACGGTGTTGAGGCGGGTGGGAACAGCCGGGGGTTGAGGGTACTGTGCTAAAAGAGGTGGAGTTATGCAGATCTAAAACGCGTGGATTGCAGCAGCAGCAAGCCGAAAAGTGCAGGCATGTGAGGGATCTAGAGGTTGACAGCATGTCTTCTTAACGGGAGTCCAGGTGGCCATCTCCACAAATGGACTTTTCAGAATCCTTGGGTGGCACCGTAGTCGGAAACCAATTCTGGTTATCGCTTCTCGGCCTTTTGGCTAAGATCAAGTGTAGTATCTGTTCTTATCAGTTTAATATCTGATACGTCCCCTATCTGGGGACCATATATTAAATGGATTTTTAGAACAGGGAGATGGAAAAAGAGCTTGCTCTGTCCACTCCACGCATTGACCTGGTATTGCAGTATCTCCAGGACCGGTGCACCCCTTCTTTAATGCAGTTTCTAAAATCAGAAAGAATTGAATTCAATGCTTTTTGTTCATTTTGCTTGTTTGTCGGATTTTGGGATGGACTCTTTGGCTTTGCTTTTCTTCTCCTCATTGGATTTTTCATGTTAAAAGTTGCAGAAGCCAGATGACAAGCTCATTTTGGTTCAACTTCAGCAACTGTGCATTGCATTGCCATGTAATGTAATGTAATGCAATGCTATCTATCTAGCTCTCCCTCTATACTTCCTTTTGGATAAACAGACATATTAGGCAAGCATTTTGGAGCTTTCACCTAAATAACTACAGGTGGTGAGATAAGCTGCACAATATAATTGACCTTTCAGTATATTGTTGCACACACACCATCTATTTAGCAAATGCCCTTGTTATCAACAGCAGCCTTTTAAACTCACCTGAGCTAACAGGTATGTGAGCTGGTTACTCTACTGCGCTTAAAATTTCTTTTTTGGTTTGCTACAATGCCTTTTCTGAAACGTTGTCTCCCTCTGCTGCAACACTGACTTCTTTCATTTAATGCCTGCAGACTATAAAAGAGAAACCAACCCAAAAAGTTTGGTTGATTAGTCTGTGGCATTCTTTTAAACTGTTGCTTATGGCGGTCTCTGTGAGCTTCTCAGTGACATTCAGCCATCCAGGTATCCCGCCTGCAGTAGACGGAATGTGGCAATGGAACGCTGGCTGCGCGTGTCATAATAGGCTCTGAGCCTTTATATACCTGCGCACAGCAGCAGCCACCTTCAGTCTGCTGCTGGACAGCCAGCAGCAGCAGCAGCAGGAGAGGTAATTAATCAGCAACCCTCCTGCTAAGGGTAGACAGCTGCTCGTTCCACCCCCCCCCCCCGCCTTAATTGGTTCTCCTCCCTTCCAACGGTGTTGAGGCGGGTGGGAACAGCCGGGGGTTGAAGGTACTGTGCTAAAAGAGGTGGAGTTATGCAGATCTAAAACGCGTGGATTGCAGCAGCAGCAAGCCGAAAAGTGCAGGCATGTGAGGGATCTAGAGGTTGACAGCATGTCTTCTTAACGGGAGTCCAGGTGGCCATCTCCACAAATGGACTTTTCAGAATCCTTGGGTGGCACCGTAGTCGGAAACCAATTCTGGTTATCGCTTCTCGGCCTTTTGGCTAAGATCAAGTGTAGTATCTGTTCTTATCAGTTTAATATCTGATACGTCCCCTATCTGGGGACCATATATTAAATGGATTTTTAGAACAGGGAGATGGAAAAAGAGCTTGCTCTGTCCACTCCACGCATTGACCTGGTATTGCAGTATCTCCAGGACCGGTGCACCCCTTCTTTAATGCAGTTTCTAAAATCAGAAAGAATTGAATTCAATGCTTTTTGTTCATTTTGCTTGTTTGTCGGATTTTGGGATGGACTCTTTGGCTTTGCTTTTCTTCTCCTCATTGGATTTTTCATGTTAAAAGTTGCAGAAGCCAGATGACAAGCTCATTTTGGTTCAACTTCAGCAACTGTGCATTGCATTGCCATGTAATGTAATGTAATGCAATGCTATCTATCTAGCTCTCCCTCTATACTTCCTTTTGGATAAACAGACATATTAGGCAAGCATTTTGGAGCTTTCACCTAAATAACTACAGGTGGTGAGATAAGCTGCACAATATAATTGACCTTTCAGTATATTGTTGCACACACACCATCTATTTAGCAAATGCCCTTGTTATCAACAGCAGCCTTTTAAACTCACCTGAGCTAACAGGTATGTGAGCTGGTTACTCTGCTGAGCTTAAAATTTCTTTTTTGGTTTGCTACAATGCCTTTTCTGAAACGTTGTCTCCCTCTGCTGGAACACTGACTTCTTTCATTTAATGCCTGCAGACTATAAAAGAGAAACCAACCCAAAAAGTTTGGTTGATTAGTCTGTGGCATTCTTTTAAACTGTTGCTTATGGCGGTCTCTGTGAGCTTCTCAGTGACATTCAGCCATCCAGGTATCCCGCCTGCAGTAGACGGAATGTGGCAATGGAACGCTGGCTGCGCGTGTCATAATAGGCTCTGAGCCTTTATATACCTGCGCACAGCAGCAGCCACCTTCAGTCTGCTGCTGGACAGCCAGCAGCAGCAGCAGCAGGAGAGGTAATTAATCAGCAACCCTCCTGCTAAGGGTAGACAGCTGCTCGTTCCACCCCCCCCCCGCCTTAATTGGTTCTCCTCCCTTCCAACGGTGTTGAGGCGGGTGGGAACAGCCGGGGGTTGAGGGTACTGTGCTAAAAGAGGTGGAGTTATGCAGATCTAAAACGCGTGGATTGCAGCAGCAGCAAGCCGAAAAGTGCAGGCATGTGAGGGATCTAGAGGTTGACAGCATGTCTTCCTAACGGGAGTCCAGGTGGCCATCTCCACAAATGGACTTTTCAGAATCCTTGGGTGGCACCGTAGTCGGAAACCAATTCTGGTTATCGCTTCTCGGCCTTTTGGCTAAGATCAAGTGTAGTATCTGTTCTTATCAGTTTAATATCTGATACGTCCCCTATCTGGGGACCATATATTAAATGGATTTTTAGAACAGGGAGATGGAAAAAGAGCTTGCTCTGTCCACTCCACGCATTGACCTGGTATTGCAGTATCTCCAGGACCGGTGCACCCCTTCTTTAATGCAGTTTCTAAAATCAGAAAGAATTGAATTCAATGCTTTTTGTTCATTTTGCTTGTTTGTCGGATTTTGGGATGGACTCTTTGGCTTTGCTTTTCTTCTCCTCATTGGATTTTTCATGTTAAAAGTTGCAGAAGCCAGATGACAAGCTCATTTTGGTTCAAATTCAGCAACTGTGCATTGCATTGCCATGTAATGTAATGTAATGCAATGCTATCTATCTAGCTCTCCCTCTATACTTCCTTTTGGATAAACAGACATATTAGGCAAGCATTTTGGAGCTTTCACCTAAATAACTACAGGTGGTGAGATAAGCTGCACAATATAATTGACCTTTCAGTATATTGTTGCACACACACCATCTATTTAGCAAATGCCCTTGTTATCAACAGCAGCCTTTTAAACTCACCTGAGCTAACAGGTATGTGAGCTGGTTACTCTGCTGCGCTTAAAATTTCTTTTTTGGTTTGCTACAATGCCTTTTCTGAAACGTTGTCTCCCTCTGCTGGAACACTGACTTCTTTCATTTAATGCCTGCAGACTATAAAAGAGAAACCAACCCAAAAAGTTTGGTTGATTAGTCTGTGGCATTCTTTTAAACTGTTGCTTATGGCGGGCTCTGTGAGCTTCTCAGTGACATTCAGCCATCCAGGTATCTCGCCTGCAGTAGACGGAATGTGGCAATGGAACGCTGGCTGCGCGTGTCATAATAGGCTCTGAGCCTTTATATACCTGCGCACAGCAGCAGCCACCTTCAGTCTGCTGCTGGACAGCCAGCAGCAGCAGCAGCAGGAGAGGTAATTAATCAGCAACCCTCCTGCTAAGGGTAGACAGCTGCTCGTTCCACCCCCCCCCCCCGCCTTAATTGGTTCTCCTCCCTTCCAACGGTGTTGAGGCGGGTGGGA
This sequence comes from Phyllobates terribilis, assembly GCF_046119375.1. NCBI lineage: Eukaryota > Metazoa > Chordata > Amphibia > Anura > Dendrobatidae > Phyllobates > Phyllobates terribilis. The sequence continues at coordinate 5,457,276 of NW_027362800.1, read as the reverse complement.
ACAGCCGGGGGTTGAGGGTACTGTGCTAAAAGAGGTGGAGTTATGCAGATCTAAAACGCGTGGATTGCAGCAGCAGCAAGCCGAAAAGTGCAGGCATGTGAGGGATCTAGAGGTTGACAGCATGTCTTCTTAACGGGAGTCCAGGTGGCCATCTCCACAAATGGACTTTTCAGAATCCTTGGGTGGCACCGTAGTCGGAAACCAATTCTGGTTATCGCTTCTCGGCCTTTTGGCTAAGATCAAGTGTAGTATCTGTTCTTATCAGTTTAATATCTGATACGTCCCCTATCTGGGGACCATATATTAAATGGATTTTTAGAACAGGGAGATGGAAAAAGAGCTTGCTCTGTCCACTCCACGCATTGACCTGGTATTGCAGTATCTCCAGGATCGGTGCACCCCTTCTTTAATGCAGTTTCTAAAATCAGAAAGAATTGAATTCAATGCTTTTTGTTCATTTTGCTTGTTTGTCGGATTTTGGGATGGACTCTTTGGCTTTGCTTTTCTTCTCCTCATTGGATTTTTCATGTTAAAAGTTGCAGAAGCCAGATGACAAGCTCATTTTGGTTCAACTTCAGCAACTGTGCATTGCATTGCCATGTAATGTAATGTAATGCAATGCTATCTATCTAGCTCTCCCTCTATACTTCCTTTTGGATAAACAGACATATTAGGCAAGCATTTTGGAGCTTTCACCTAAATAACTACAGGTGGTGAGATAAGCTGCACAATATAATTGACCTTTCAGTATATTGTTGCACACACACCATCTATTTAGCAAATGCCCTTGTTATCAACAGCAGCCTTTTAAACTCACCTGAGCTAACAGGTATGTGAGCTGGTTACTCTGCTGCGCTTAAAATTTCTTTTTTGGTTTGCTACAATGCCTTTTCTGAAATGTTGTCTCCCTCTGCTGGAACACTGACTTCTTTCATTTAATGCCTGCAGACTATAAAAGAGAAACCAACCCAAAAAGTTTGGTTGATTAGTCTGTGGCATTCTTTTAAACTGTTGCTTATGGCGGTCTCTGTGAGCTTCTCAGTGACATTCAGCCATCCAGGTATCCCGCCTGCAGTAGACGGAATGTGGCAATGGAACGCTGGCTGCGCGTGTCATAATAGGCTCTGAGCCTTTATATACCTGCGCACAGCAGCAGCCACCTTCAGTCTGCTGCTGGACAGCCAGCAGCAGCAGCAGCAGGAGAGGTAATTAATCAGCAACCCTCCTGCTAAGGGTAGACAGCTGCTCGTTCCACCCCCCCCCCCGCCTTAATTGGTTCTCCTCCCTTCCAACGGTGTTGAGGCGGGTGGGAACAGCCGGGGGTTGAGGGTACTGTGCTAAAAGAGGTGGAGTTATGCAGATCTAAAACGCGTGGATTGCAGCAGCAGCAAGCCGAAAAGTGCAGGCATGTGAGGGATCTAGAGGTTGACAGCATGTCTTCTTAACGGGAGTCCAGGTGGCCATCTCCACAAATGGACTTTTCAGAATCCTTGGGTGGCACCGTAGTCGGAAACCAATTCTGGTTATCGCTTCTCTGCCTTTTGGCTAAGATCAAGTGTAGTATCTGTTCTTATCAGTTTAATATCTGATACGTCCCCTATCTGGGGACCATATATAAAATGGATTTTTAGAACAGGGAGATGGAAAAAGAGCTTGCTCTGTCCACTCCACGCATTGACCTGGTATTGCAGTATCTCCAGGACCGGTGCACCCCTTCTTTAATGCAGTTTCTAAAATCAGAAAGAATTGAATTCAATGCTTTTTGTTCATTTTGCTTGTTTGTCGGATTTTGGGATGGACTCTTTGGCTTTGCTTTTCTTCTCCTCATTGGATTTTTCATGTTAAAAGTTGCAGAAGCCAGATGACAAGCTCATTTTGGTTCAACTTCAGCAACTGTGCATTGCATTGCCATGTAATGTAATGTAATGCAATGCTATCTATCTAGCTCTCCCTCTATACTTCCTTTTGGATAAACAGACATATTAGGCAAGCATTTTGGAGCTTTCACCTAAATAACTACAGGTGGTGAGATAAGCTGCACAATATAATTGACCTTTCAGTATATTGTTGCACACACACCATCTATTTAGCAAATGCCCTTGTTATCAACAGCAGCCTTTTAAACTCACCTGAGCTAACAGGTATGTGAGCTGGTTACTCTGCTGCGCTTAAAATTTCTTTTTTGGTTTGCTACAATGCCTTTTCTGAAACGTTGTCTCCCTCTGCTGGAACACTGACTTCATTCATTTAATGCCTGCAGACTATAAAAGAGAAACCAACCCAAAAAGTTTGGTTGATTAGTCTGTGGCATTCTTTTAAACTGTTGCTTATGGCGGTCTCTGTGAGCTTCTCAGTGACATTCAGCCATCCAGGTATCCCGCCTGCAGTAGACGGAATGTGGCAATGGAACGCTGGCTGCGCGTGTCATAATAGGCTCTGAGCCTTTATATACCTGCGCACAGCAGCAGCCACCTTCAGTCTGCTGCTGGACAGCCAGCAGCAGCAGCAGCAGGAGAGGTAATTAATCAGCAACCCTCCTGCTAAGGGTAGACAGCTGCTCGTTCCACCCCCCCCCCCCCCCCCCCCGCCTTAATTGGTTCTTCTCCCTTCCAACGGTGTTGAGGCGGGTGGGAACAGCCGGGGGTTGAGGGTACTGTGCTAAAAGAGGTGGAGTTATGCAGATCTAAAACGCGTGGATTGCAGCAGCAGCAAGCCGAAAAGTGCAGGCATGTGAGGGATCTAGAGGTTGACAGCATGTCTTCTTAACGGGAGTCCAGGTGGCCATCTCCACAAATGGACTTTTCAGAATCCTTGGGTGGCACCGTAGTCGGAAACCAATTCTGGTTATCGCTTCTCGGCCTTTTGGCTAAGATCAAGTGTAGTATCTGTTCTTATCAGTTTAATATCTGATACGTCCCCTATCTGGGGACCATATATTAAATGGATTTTTAGAACAGGGAGATGGAAAAAGAGCTTGCTCTGTCCACTCCACGCATTGACCTGGTATTGCAGTATCTCCAGGACCGGTGCACCCCTTCTTTAATGCAGTTTCTAAAATCAGAAAGAATTGAATTCAATGCTTTTTGTTCATTTTGCTTGTTTGTCGGATTTTGGGATGGACTCTTTGGCTTTGCTTTTCTTCTCCTCATTGGATTTTTCATGTTAAAAGTTGCAGAAGCCAGATGACAAGCTCATTTTGGTTCAACTTCAGCAACTGTGCATTGCATTGCCATGTAATGTAATGTAATGCAATGCTATCTATCTAGCTCTCCCTCTATACTTCCTTTTGGATAAACAGACATATTAGGCAAGCATTTTGGAGCTTTCACCTAAATAACTACAGGTGGTGAGATAAGCTGCACAATATAATTGACCTTTCAGTATATTGTTGCACACACACCATCTATTTAGCAAATGCCCTTGTTATCAACAGCAGCCTTTTAAACTCACCTGAGCTAACAGGTATGTGAGCTGGTTACTCTGCTGCGCTTAAAATTTCTTTTTTGGTTTGCTACAATGCCTTTTCTGAAACGTTGTCTCCCTCTGCTGGAACACTGACTTCTTTCATTTAATGCCTGCAGACTATAAAAGAGAAACCAACCCAAAAAGTTTGGTTGATTAGTCTGTGGCATTCTTTTAAACTGTTGCTTATGGCGGTCTCTGTGAGCTTCTCAGTGACATTCAGCCATCCAGGTATCCCGCCTGCAGTAGACGGAATGTGGCAATGGAACGCTGGCTGCGCGTGTCATAATAGGCTCTGAGCCTTTATATACCTGCGCACAGCAGCAGCCACCTTCAGTCTGCTGCTGGACAGCCAGCAGCAGCAGCAGCAGGAGAGGTAATTAATCAGCAACCCTCCTGCTAAGGGTAGACAGCTGCTCGTTCCACCCCCCCCCCCGCCTTAATTGGTTCTCCTCCCTTCCAACGGTGTTGAGGCGGGTGGGAACAGCCGGGGGTTGAGGGTACTGTGCTAAAAGAGGTGGAGTTATGCAGATCTAAAACGCGTGGATTGCAGCAGCAGCAAGCCGAAAAGTGCAGGCATGTGAGGGATCTAGAGGTTGACAGCATGTCTTCTTAACGGGAGTCCAGGTGGCCATCTCCACAAATGGACTTTTCAGAATCCTTGGGTGGCACCGTAGTTGGAAACCAATTCTGGTTATCGCTTCTCGGCCTTTTGGCTAAGATCAAGTGTAGTATCTGTTCTTATCAGTTTAATATCTGATACGTCCCCTATCTGGGGACCATATATTAAATGGATTTTTAGAACAGGGAGATGGAAAAAGAGCTTGCTCTGTCCACTCCACGCATTGACCTGGTATTGCAGTATCTCCAGGACCGGTGCACCCCTTCTTTAATGCAGTTTCTAAAATCAGAAAGAATTGAATTCAATGCTTTTTGTTCATTTTGCTTGTTTGTCGGATTTTGGGATGGACTCTTTGGCTTTGCTTTTCTTCTCCTCATTGGATTTTTCATGTTAAAAGTTGCAGAAGCCAGATGACAAGCTCATTTTGGTTCAACTTCAGCAACTGTGCATTGCATTGCCATGTAATGTAATGTAATGCAATGCTATCTATCTAGCTCTCCCTCTATACTTCCTTTTGGATAAACAGACATATTAGGCAAGCATTTTGGAGCTTTCACCGAAATAACTACAGGTGGTGAGATAAGCTGCACAATATAATTGGCCTTTCAGTATATTGTTGCACACACACCATCTATTTAGCAAATGCCCTTGTTATCAACAGCAGCCTTTTAAACTCACCTGAGCTAACAGGTATGTGAGCTGGTTACTCTGCTGCGCTTAAAATTTCTTTTTTGGTTTGCTACAATGCCTTTTCTGAAACGTTGTCTCCCTCTGCTGGAACACTGACTTCTTTCATTTAATGCCTGCAGACTATAAAAGAGAAACCAACCCAAAAAGTTTGGTTGATTAGTCTGTGGCATTCTTTTAAACTGTTGCTTATGGCGGTCTCTGTGAGCTTCTCAGTGACATTCAGCCATCCAGGTATCCCGCCTGCAGTAGACGGAATGTGGCAATGGAATGCTGGCTGCGCGTGTCATAATAGGCTCTGAGCCTTTATATACCTGCGCACAGCAGCAGCCACCTTCAGTCTGCTGCTGGACAGCCAGCAGCAGCAGCAGCAGGAGAGGTAATTAATCAGCAACCCTCCTGCTAAGGGTAGACAGCTGCTCGTTCCACCCCCCCCCCGCCTTAATTGGTTCTCCTCCCTTCCAACGGTGTTGAGGCGGGTGGGAACAGCCGGGGGTTGAGGGTACTGTGCTAAAAGAGGTGGAGTTATGCAGATCTAAAACGCGTGGATTGCAGCAGCAGCAAGCCGAAAAGTGCAGGCATGTGAGGGATCTAGAGGTTGACAGCATGTCTTCTTAACGGGAGTCCAGGTGGCCATCTCCACAAATGGACTTTTCAGAATCCTTGGGTGGCACCGTAGTCGGAAACCAATTCTGGTTGTCGCTTCTCGGCCTTTTGGCTAAGATCAAGTGTAGTATCTGTTCTTATCAGTTTAATATCTGATACGTCCCCTATCTGGGGACCATATATTAAATGGATTTTTAGAACAGGGAGATGGAAAAAGAGCTTGCTCTGTCCACTCCACGCATTGACCTGGTATTGCAGTATCTCCAGGACCGGTGCACCCCTTCTTTAATGCAGTTTCTAAAATCAGAAAGAATTGAATTCAATGCTTTTTGTTCATTTTGCTTGTTTGTCGGATTTTGGGATGGACTCTTTGGCTTTGCTTTTCTTCTCCTCATTGGATTTTTCATGTTAAAAGTTGCAGAAGCCAGATGACAAGCTCATTTTGGTTCAACTTCAGCAACTGTGCATTGCATTGCCATGTAATGTAATGTAATGCAATGCTATCTATCTAGCTCTCCCTCTATACTTCCTTTTGGATAAACAGACATATTAGGCAAGCATTTTGGAGCTTTCACCTAAATAACTACAGGTGGTGAGATAAGCTGCACAATATAATTGACCTTTCAGTATATTGTTGCACACACACCATCTATTTAGCAAATGCCCTTGTTATCAACAGCAGCCTTTTAAACTCACCTGAGCTAACAGGTATGTGAGCTGGTTACTCTGCTGCGCTTAAAATTTCTTTTTTGGTTTGCTACAATGCCTTTTCTGAAACGTTGTCTCCCTCTGCTGGAACACTGACTTCTTTCATTTAATGCCTGCAGACTATAAAAGAGAAACCAACCCAAAAAGTTTGGTTGATTAGTCTGTGGCATTCTTTTAAACTGTTGCTTATGGCGGTCTCTGTGAGCTTCTCAGTGACATTCAGCCATCCAGGTATCCCGCCTGCAGTAGACGGAATGTGGCAATGGAACGCTGGCTGCGCGTGTCATAATAGGCTCTGAGCCTTTATATACCTGCGCACAGCAGCAGCCACCTTCAGTCTGCTGCTGGACAGCCAGCAGCAGCAGCAGCAGGAGAGGTAATTAATCAGCAACCCTCCTGCGAAGGGTAGACAGCTGCTCGTTCCACCCCCCCCCCGCCTTAATTGGTTCTCCTCCCTTCCAACGGTGTTGAGGCGGGTGGGAACAGCCGGGGGTTGAGGGTACTGTGCTAAAAGAGGTGGAGTTATGCAGATCTAAAACGCGTGGATTGCAGCAGCAGCAAGCCGAAAAGTGCAGGCATGTGAGGGATCTAGAGGTTGACAGCATGTCTTCTTAACGGGAGTCCAGGTGGCCATCTCCACAAATGGACTTTTCAGAATCCTTGGGTGGCACCGTAGTCGGAAACCAATTCTGGTTATCGCTTCTCGGCCTTTTGGCTAAGATCAAGTGTAGTATCTGTTCTTATCAGTTTAATATCTGATACGTCCCCTATCTGGGGACCATATATTAAATGGATTTTTAGAACAGGGAGATGGAAAAAGAGCTTGCTCTTTCCACTCCACGCATTGACCTGGTATTGCAGTATCTCCAGGACCGGTGCACCCCTTCTTTAATGCAGTTTCTAAAATCAGAAAGAATTGAATTCAATGCTTTTTGTTCATTTTGCTTGTTTGTCGGATTTTGGGATGGACTCTTTGGCTTTGCTTATCTTCTCCTCATTGGATTTTTCATGTTAAAAGTTGCAGAAGCCAGATGACAAGCTCATTTTGGTTCAACTTCAGCAACTGTGCATTGCATTGCCATGTAATGTATTGTAATGCAATGCTATCTATCTAGCTCTCCCTCTATACTTCCTTTTGGATAAACAGACATATTAGGCAAGCATTTTGGAGCTTTCACCTAAATAACTACAGGTGGTGAGATAAGCTGCACAATATAATTGACCTTTCAGTATATTGTTGCACACACACCATCTATTTAGCAAATGCCCTTGTTATCAACAGCAGCCTTTTAAACTCACCTGAGCTAACAGGTATGTGAGCTGGTTACTCTGCTGCGCTTAAAATTTCTTTTTTGGTTTGCTACAATGCCTTTTCTGAAACGTTGTCTCCCTCTGCTGGAACACTGACTTCTTTCATTTAATGCCTGCAGACTATAAAAGAGAAACCAACCCAAAAAGTTTGGTTGATTAGTCTGTGGCATTATTTTAAACTGTTGCTTATGGCGGTCTCTGTGAGCTTCTCAGTGACATTCAGCCATCCAGGTATCCCGCCTGCAGTAGACGGAATGTGGCAATGGAACGCTGGCTGCGCGTGTCATAATAGGCTCTGAGCCTTTATATACCTGCGCACAGCAGCAGCCACCTTCAGTCTGCTGCTGGACAGCCAGCAGCAGCAGCAGCAGGAGAGGTAATTAATCAGCAACCCTCCTGCTAAGGGTAGACAGCTGCTCGTTCCACCCCCCCCCCCGCCTTAATTGGTTCTCCTCCCTTCCAACGGTGTTGAGGCGGGTGGGAACAGCCGGGGGTTGAGGGTACTGTGCTAAAAGAGGTGGAGTTATGCAGATCTAAAACGCGTGGATTGCAGCAGCAGCAAGCCGAAAAGTGCAGGCATGTGAGGGATCTAGAGGTTGACAGCATGTCTTCTTAACGGGAGTCCAGGTGGCCATCTCCACAAATGGACTTTTCAGAATCCTTGGGTGGCACCGTAGTCGGAAACCAATTCTGGTTATCGCTTCTCGGCCTTTTGGCTAAGATCAAGTGTAGTATCTGTTCTTATCAGTTTAATATCTGATACGTCCCCTATCTGGGGACCATATATTAAATGGATTTTTAGAACAGGGAGATGGAAAAAGAGCTTGCTCTGTCCACTCCACGCATTGACCTGGTATTGCAGTATCTCCAGGACCGGTGCACCCCTTCTTTAATGCAGTTTCTAAAATCAGAAAGAATTGAATTCAATGCTTTTTGTTCATTTTGCTTGTTTGTCGGATTTTGGGATGGACTCTTTGGCTTTGCTTTTCTTCTCCTCATTGGATTTTTCATGTTAAAAGTTGCAGAAGCCAGATGACAAGCTCATTTTGGTTCAACTTCAGCAACTGTGCATTGCATTGCCATGTAATGTAATTTAATGCAATGCTATCTATCTAGCTCTCCCTCTATACTTCCTTTTGGATAAACAGACATATTAGGCAAGCATTTTGGAGCTTTCACCTAAATAACTACAGGTGGTGAGATAAGCTGCACAATATAATTGACCTTTCAGTATATTGTTGCACACACACCATCTATTTAGCAAATGCCCTTGTTATCAACAGCAGCCTTTTAAACTCACCTGAGCTAACAGGTATGTGAGCTGGTTACTCTGCTGCGCTTAAAATTTCTTTTTTGGTTTGCTACAATGCCTTTTCTGAAACGTTGTCTCCCTCTGCTGGAACACTGACTTCTTTCATTTAATGCCTGCAGACTATAAAAGAGAAACCAACCCAAAAAGTTTGGTTGATTAGTCTGTGGCATTCTTTTAAACTGTTGCTTATGGCGGTCTCTGTGAGCTTCTCAGTGACATTCAGCCATCCAGGTATCCCGCCTGCAGTAGACGGAATGTGGCAATGGAACGCTGGCTGCGCGTGTCATAATAGGCTCTGAGCCTTTATATACCTGCGCACAGCAGCAGCCACCTTCAGTCTGCTGCTGGACAGCCAGCAGCAGCAGGAGAGGTAATTAATCAGCAACCCTCCTGCTAAGGGTAGACAGCTGCTCGTTCCACCCCCCCCCCCCCCCCCCGCCTTAATTGGTTCTCCTCCCTTCCAACGGTGTTGAGGCGGGTGGGAACAGCCGGGGGTTGAGGGTACTGTGCTAAAAGAGGTGGAGTTATGCAGATCTAAAACGCGTGGATTGCAGCAGCAGCAAGCCGAAAAGTGCAGGCATGTGAGGGATCTAGAGGTTGACAGCATGTCTTCTTAACGGGAGTCCAGGTGGCCATCTCCACAAATGGACTTTTCAGAATCCTTGGGTGGCACCGTAGTCGGAAACCAATTCTGGTTATCGCTTCTCGGCCTTTTGGCTAAGATCAAGTGTAGTATCTGTTCTTATCAGTTTAATATCTGATACGTCCCCTATCTGGGGACCATATATTAAATGGATTTTTAGAACAGGGAGATGGAAAAAGAGCTTGCTCTGTCCACTCCACGCATTGACCTGGTATTGCAGTATCTCCAGGACCGGTGCACCCCTTCTTTAATGCAGTTTCTAAAATCAGAAAGAATTGAATTCAATGCTTTTTGTTCATTTTGCTTGTTTGTCGGATTTTGGGATGGACTCTTTGGCTTTGCTTTTCTTCTCCTCATTGGATTTTTCATGTTAAAAGTTGCAGAAGCCAGATGACAAGCTCATTTTGGTTCAACTTCAGCAACTGTGCATTGCATTGCCATGTAATGTAATGTAATGCAATGCTATCTATCTAGCTCTCCCTCTATACTTCCTTTTGGATAAACAGACATATTAGGCAAGCATTTTGGAGCTTTCACCTAAATAACTACAGGTGGTGAGATAAGCTGCACAATATAATTGACCTTTCAGTATATTGTTGCACACACACCATCTATTTAACAAATGCCCTTGTTATCAACAGCAGCCTTTTAAACTCACCTGAGCTAACAGGTATGTGAGCTGGTTACTCTGCTGCGCTTAAAATTTCTTTTTAGGTTTGCTACAATGCCTTTTCTGAAACGTTGTCTCCCTCTGCTGGAACACTGACTTCTTTCATTTAATGCCTGCAGACTATAAAAGAGAAACCAACCCAAAAAGTTTGGTTGATTAGTCTGTGGCATTCTTTTAAACTGTTGCTTATGGCGGTCTCTGTGAGCTTCTCAGTGACATTCAGCCATCCAGGTATCCCGCCTGCAGTAGACGGAATGTGGCAATGGAACGCTGGCTGCGCGTGTCATAATAGGCTCTGAGCCTTTATATACCTGCGCACAGCAGCAGCCACCTTCAGTCTGCTGCTGGACAGCCAGCAGCAGCAGCAGCAGGAGAGGTAATTAATCAGCAACCCTCCTGCTAAGGGTAGACAGCTGCTCGTTCCACCCCCCCCCCCGCCTTAATTGGTTCTCCTCCCTTCCAACGGTGTTGAGGCGGGTGGGAACAGCCGGGGGTTGAGGGTACTGTGCTAAAAGAGGTGGAGTTATGCAGATCTAAAACGCGTGGATTGCAGCAGCAGCAAGCCGAAAAGTGCAGGCATGTGAGGGATCTAGAGGTTGACAGCATGTCTTCTTAACGGGAGTCCAGGTGGCCATCTCCACAAATGGACTTTTCAGAATCCTTGGGTGGCACCGTAGTCGGAAACCAATTCTGGTTATCGCTTCTCTGCCTTTTGGCTAAGATCAAGTGTAGTATCTGTTCTTATCAGTTTAATATCTGATACGTCCCCTATCTGCGGACCATATATTAAATGGATTTTTAGAACAGGGAGATGGAGAAAGAGCTTGCTCTGTCCACTCCACGCATTGACCTGGTATTGCAGTATCTCCAGGACCGCTGCACCCCTTCTTTAATGCAGTTTCTAAAATCAGAAAGAATTGAATTCAATGCTTTTTGTTCATTTTGCTTGTTTGTCGGATTTTGGGATGGACTCTTTGGCTTTGCTTTTCTTCTCCTCATTGGATTTTTCATGTTAAAAGTTGCAGAAGCCAGATGACAAGCTCATTTTGGTTCAACTTCAGCAACTGTGCATTGCATTGCCATGTAATGTAATGTAATGCAATGCTATCTATCTAGCTCTCCCTCTATACTTCCTTTTGGATAAACAGACATATTAGGCAAGCATTTTGGAGCTTTCACCTAAATAACTACAGGTGGTGAGATAAGCTGCACAATATAATTGACCTTTCAGTATATTGTTGCACACACACCATCTATTTAGCAAATGCCCTTGTTATCAACAGCAGCCTTTTAAACTCACCTGAGCTAACAGGTATGTGAGCTGGTTACTCTGCTGCGCTTAAAATTTCTTTTTTGGTTTGCTACAATGCCTTTTCTGAAACGTTGTCTCCCTCTGCTGGAACACTGACTTCTTTCATTTAATGCCTGCAGACTATAAAAGAGAAACCAACCCAAAAAGTTTGGTTGATTAGTCTGTGGCATTCTTTTAAACTGTTGCTTATGGCGGTCTCTGTGAGCTTCTCAGTGACATTCAGCCATCCAGGTATCCCGCCTGCAGTAGACGGAATGTGGCAATGGAACGCTGGCTGCGCGTGTCATAATAGGCTCTGAGCCTTTATATACCTGCGCACAGCAGCAGCCACCTTCAGTCTGCTGCTGGACAGCCAGCAGCAGCAGCAGCAGGAGAGGTAATTAATCAGCAACCCTCCTGCTAAGGGTAGACAGCTGCTCGTTCCACCCCCCCCCCCCGCCTTAATTGGTTCTCCTCCCTTCCAACGGTGTTGAGGCGGGTGGGAACAGCCGGGGGTCGAGGGTACTGTGCTAAAAGAGGTGGAGTTATGCAGATCTAAAACGCGTGGATTGCAGCAGCAGCAAGCCGAAAAGTGCAGGCATGTGAGGGATCTAGAGGTTGACAGCATGTCTTCTTAACGGGAGTCCAGGTGGCCATCTCCACAAATGGACTTTTCAGAATCCTTGGGTGGCACCGTAGTCGGAAACCAATTCTGGTTATCGCTTCTCGGCCTTTTGGCTAAGATCAAGTGTAGTATCTGTTCTTATCAGTTTAATATCTGATACGTCCCCTATCTGGGGACCATATATTAAATGGATTTTTAGAACAGGGAGATGGAAAAAGAGCTTGCTCTGTCCACTCCACGCATTGACCTGGTATTGCAGTATCTCCAGGACCGGTGCACCCCTTCTTTAATGCAGTTTCTAAAATCAGAAAGAATTGAATTCAATGCTTTTTGTTCATTTTGCTTGTTTGTCGGATTTTGGGATGGACTCTTTGGCTTTGCTTTTCTTCTCCTCATTGGATTTTTCATGTTAAAAGTTGCAGAAGCCAGATGACAAGCTCATTTTGGTTCAACTTCAGCAACTGTGCATTGCATTGCCATGTAATGTAATGTAATGCAATGCTATCTATCTAGCTCTCCCTCTATACTTCCTTTTGGATAAACAGACATATTAGGCAAGCATTTTGGAGCTTTCACCTAAATAACTACAGGTGGTGAGATAAGCTGCACAATATAATTCACCTTTCAGTATATTGTTGCACACACACCATCTATTTAGCAAATGCCCTTGTTATCAACAGCAGCCTTTTAAACTCACCTGAGCTAACAGGTATGTGAGCTGGTTACTCTGCTGCGCTTAAAATTTCTTTTTTGGTTTGCTACAATGCCTTTTCTGAAACGTTGTCTCCCTCTGCTGGAACACTGACTTCTTTCATTTAATGCCTGCAGACTATAAAAGAGAAACCAACCCAAAAAGTTTGGTTGATTAGTCTGTGGCATTCTTTTAAACTGTTGCTTATGGCGGTCTCTGTGAGCTTCTCAGTGACATTCAGCCATCCAGGTATCCCGCCTGCAGTAGACGGAATGTGGCAATGGAACGCTGGCTGCGCGTGTCATAATAGGCTCTGAGCCTTTATATACCTGCGCACAGCAGCAGCCACCTTCAGTCTGCTGCTGGACAGCCAGCAGCAGCAGCAGCAGGAGAGGTAATTAATCAGCAACCCTCCTGCTAAGGGTAGACAGCTGCTCGTTCCACCCCCCCCCCGCCTTAATTGGTTCTCCTCCCTTCCAACGGTGTTGAGGCGGGTGGGAACAGCCGGGGGTTGAGGGTACTGTGCTAAAAGAGGTGAAGTTATGCAGATCTAAAACGCGTGGATTGCAGCAGCAGCAAGCCGAAAAGTGCAGGCATGTGAGGGATCTAGAGGTTGACAGCATGTCTTCTTAACGGGAGTCCAGGTGGCCATCTCCACAAATGGACTTTTCAGAATCCTTGGGTGGCACCGTAGTCGGAAACCAATTCTGGTTATCGCTTCTCGGCCTTTTGGCTAAGATCAAGTGTAGTATCTGTTCTTATCAGTTTAATATCTGATACGTCCCCTATCTGGGGACCATATATTAAATGGATTTTTAGAACAGGGAGATGGAAAAAGAGCTTGCTCTGTCCACTCCACGCATTGACCTGGTATTTCAGTATCTCCAGGACCGGTGCACCCCTTCTTTAATGCAGTTTCTAAAATCAGAAAGAATTGAATTCAATGCTTTTTGTTCATTTTGCTTGTTTGTCGGATTTTGGGATGGACTCTTTGGCTTTGCTTTTCTTCTCCTCATTGGATTTTTCATGTTAAAAGTTGCAGAAGCCAGATGACAAGCTCATTTTGGTTCAACTTCAGCAACTGTGCATTGCATTGCCATGTAATGTAATGTAATGCAATGCTATCTATCTAGCTCTCCCTCTATACTTCCTTTTGGATAAACAGACATATTAGGCAAGCATTTTGGAGCTTTCACCTAAATAACTACAGGTGGTGAGATAAGCTGCACAATATAATTGACCTTTCAGTATATTGTTGCACACACACCATCTATTTAGCAAATGCCCTTGTTATCAACAGCAGCCTTTTAAACTCACCTGAGCTAACAGGTATGTGAGCTGGTTACTCTGCTGCGCTTAAAATTTCTTTTTTGGTTTGCTACAATGCCTTTTCTGAAACGTTGTCTCCCTCTGCTGGAACACTGACTTCTTTCATTTAATGCCTGCAGACTATAAAAGAGAAACCAACCCAAAAAGTTTGGTTGATTAGTCTGTGGCATTCTTTTAAACTGTTGCTTATGGCGGTCTCTGTGAGCTTCTCAGTGACATTCAGCCATCCAGGTATCCCGCCTGCAGTAGACGGAATGTGGCAATGGAACGCTGGCTGCGCATGTCATAATAGGCTCTGAGCCTTTATATACCTGCGCACAGCAGCAGCCACCTTCAGTCTGCTGCTGGACAGCCAGCAGCAGCAGCAGCAGGAGAGGTAATTAATCAGCAACCCTCCTGCTAAGGGTAGACAGCTGCTCGTTCCACCCCCCCCCCGCCTTAATTGGCTCTCCTCCCTTCCAACGGTGTTGAGGCGGGTGGGAACAGCCGGGGGTTGAGGGTACTGTGCTAAAAGAGGTGGAGTTATGCAGATCTAAAACGCGTGGATTGCAGCAGCAGCAAGCCGAAAAGTGCAGGCATGTGAGGGATCTAGAGGTTGACAGCATGTCTTCTTAACGGGAGTCCAGGTGGCCATCTCCACAAATGGACTTTTCAGAATCCTTGGGTGGCACCGTAGTCGGAAACCAATTCTGGTTATCGCTTCTCGGCCTTTTGGCTAAGATCAAGTGTAGTATCTGTTCTTATCAGTTTAATTTCTGATACGTCCCCTATCTGGGGACCATATATTAAATGGATTTTTAGAACAGGGAGATGGAAAAAGAGCTTGCTCTGTCCACTCCACGCATTGACCTGGTATTGCAGTATCTCCAGGACCGGTGCACCCCTTCTTTAATGCAGTTTCTAAAATCAGAAAGAATTGAATTCAATGCTTTTTGTTCATTTTGCTTGTTTGTCGGATTTTGGGATGGACTCTTTGGCTTTGCTTTTCTTCTCCTCATTGGATTTTTCATGTTAAAAGTTGCAGAAGCCAGATGACAAGCTCATTTTGGTTCAACTTCAGCAACTGTGCATTGCATTGCCATGTAATGTAATGTAATGCAATGCTATCTATCTAGCTCTCCCTCTATACTTCCTTTTGGATAAACAGACATATTAGGCAAGCATTTTGGAGCTTTCACCTAAATAACTACAGGTGGTGAGATAAGCTGCACAATATAATTGACCTTTCAGTATATTGTTGCACACACACCATCTATTTAGCAAATGCCCTTGTTATCAACAGCAGCCTTTTAAACTCACCTGAGCTAACAGGTATGTGAGCTGGTTACTCTGCTGCGCTTAAAATTTCTTTTTTGGTTTGCTACAATGCCTTTTCTGAAACGTTGTCTCCCTCTGCTGGAACACTGACTTCTTTCATTTAATGCCTGCAGACTATAAAAGAGAAACCAACCCAAAAAGTTTGGTTGATTAGTCTGTGGCATTCTTTTAAACTGTTGCTTATGGCGGTCTCTGTGAGCTTCTCAGTGACATTCAGCCATCCAGGTATCCCGCCTGCAGTAGACGGAATGTGGCAATGGAACGCTGGCTGCGCGTGTCATAATAGGCTCTGAGCCTTTATATGCCTGCGCACAGCAGCAGCCACCTTCAGTCTGCTGCTGGACAGCCAGCAGCAGCAGCAGGAGAGGTAATTAATCAGCAACCCTCCTGCTAAGGGTAGACAGCTGCTCGTTCCACCCCCCACCCCCGCCTTAATTGGTTCTCCTCCCTTCCAACGGTGTTGAGGCGGGTGGGAACAGCCGGGGGTTGAGGGTACTGTGCTAAAAGAGGTGGAGTTATGCAGATCTAAAACGCGTGGATTGCAGCAGCAGCAAGCCGAAAAGTGCAGGCATGTGAGGGATCTAGAGGTTGACAGCATGTCTTCTTAACGGGAGTCCAGGTGGCCATCTCCACAAATGGACTTTTCAGAATCCTTGGGTGGCACCGTAGTCGGAAACCAATTCTGGTTATCGCTTCTCGGCCTTTTGGCTAAGATCAAGTGTAGTATCTGTTCTTATCAGTTTAATATCTGATACGTCCCCTATCTGGGGACCATATATTAAATGGATTTTTAGAACAGGGAGATGGAAAAAGAGCTTGCTCTGTCCACTCCACGCATTGACCTGGTATTGCAGTATCTCCAGGACCGGTGCACCCCTTCTTTAATGCAGTTTCTAAAATCAGAAAGAATTGAATTCAATGCTTTTTGTTCATTTTGCTTGTTTGTCGGATTTTGGGATGGACTCTTTGGCTTTGCTTTTCTTCTCCTCATTGGATTTTTCATGTTAAAAGTTGCAGAAGCCAGATGACAAGCTCATTTTGGTTCAACTTCAGCAACTGTGCATTGCATTGCCATGTAATGTAATGTAATGCAATGCTATCTATCTAGCTCTCCCTCTATACTTCCTTTTGGATAAACAGACATATTAGGCAAGCATTTTGGAGCTTTCACCTAAATAACTACAGGTGGTGAGATAAGCTGCACAATATAATTGACCTTTCAGTATATTGTTGCACACACACCATCTATTTAGCAAATGCCCTTGTTATCAACAGCAGCCTTTTAAACTCACCTGAGCTAACAGGTATGTGAGCTGGTTACTCTGCTGCGCTTAAAATTTCTTTTTTGGTTTGCTACAATGCCTTTTCTGAAACGTTGTCTCCCTCTGCTGGAACACTGACTTCTTTCATTTAATGCCTGCAGACTATAAAAGAGAAACCAACCCAAAAAGTTTGGTTGATTAGTCTGTGGCATTCTTTTAAACTGTTGCTTATGGCGGTCTCTGTGAGCTTCTCAGTGACATTCAGCCATCCAGGTATCCCGCCTGCAGTAGACGGAATGTGGCAATGGAACGCTGGCTGCGCGTGTCATAATAGGCTCTGAGCCTTTATATACCTGCGCACAGCAGCAGCCACCTTCAGTCTGCTGCTGGACAGCCAGCAGCAGCAGCAGCAGGAGAGGTAATTAATCAGCAACCCTCCTGCTAAGGGTAGACAGCTGCTCGTTCCACCCCCCCCGCCTTAATTGGTTCTCCTCCCTTCCAACGGTGTTGAGGCGGGTGGGAACAGCCGGGGGTTGAGGGTACTGTGCTAAAAGAGGTGGAGTTATGCAGATCTAAAACGCGTGGATTGCAGCAGCAGCAAGCCGAAAAGTGCAGGCATGTGAGGGATCTAGAGGTTGACAGCATGTCTTCTTAACGGGAGTCCAGGTGGCCATCTCCACAAATGGACTTTTCAGAATCCTTGGGTGGCACCGTAGTCGGAAACCAATTCTGGTTATCGCTTCTCGGCCTTTTGGCTAAGATCAAGTGTAGTATCTGTTCTTTTAAGAACACAAGAGCTACGATCTACACTTGACGAGAGCGATCGAACTCGGAAGGAGAAGAGCTTCGGAGCGCAGCTGACATCGGAGAAGGAAGGCGGATATCGGTGGGAGGAAGAAGCTCTAAAGAATCCAGAAGAAGACGAAGACTCGGAGAAGAATCGGGCTGTCCTGTGGAATCTTTGAGTAAGAAAATCATCGAGACAAAGACCTTTCGGGGAATTTGTCCAGAACACGACGGGAGAAGAATCTGCATAGCTCCACCCATTTCGGGAAGAGCTCCAGATCCAGCTCCAAGAAGTAACTGCAGGAGAAAAGCCATGGCAAGCGCAGCGAGGAAGGCCGAAAAGAAGAGCCTGGAGCAGGGGACAGCCAGGAGGGCCCAGCCAGGAGCCGATTCTGACCCCAAGGACTCTGCCTCCACGACTGGCCAGCAGAAGGGACCCCAGAAGCCCCGCCACGAAGCTCCAGCCCTGGAGCCATGGATGCGGCAGACGGTGGCCCTGAAGCTGAAGGAAGTGGATGGGAGGGTGCCGGACATGTCCTCGGACGTGTTCTGCCAGAAGATGCTGCTGGATCGAGGCTTCTCCAGGTCGGACACCCTCAGCATCCAGACCTTCTTGACGGGGATCTTCTTCGTCACCTTCGCCACTGTGAACACCTGCAGGAGGTTCTGGGAAATGGTAAGCGCAAAAGGATCGGATAATTCTTTCTCTGCCTTTACAGGTAGCTGCCCTATCCAGAGGGACGAAAGGAGGATCACGGTCTCCATGCGCAACCCGCACACCCCAGGCCAAGACATCTGTACCTTCCTGAGACGCTTCTGTTTGGTTGTGAAGGAACCCTCTCACATCCTGAATGGACTCGGCTTCTGGACAGGTAAGTGGTCGGTGACTGTTAGACTTCACAGGGACCTGGCGTACTCAGACGGACTTCGGCACCTGCCCCCGACATTCTCCCTGGGCAACTCCTACGGCCTCATCTATTACCCGGACATGCCGCGGAACTGCAGGAGATGTGGCAAGAACGGCCACGAGATGAAGGACTGCAAGGAGGATGCCTGCAGGATTTGTCGAGTGACGGGACACAGCTCGAAGGACTGCCCGAAGAAGACGTCCTGCAACCTGTGTGGGCTGGCGGCTCATCTGTACAAGGATTGCCCCAAGCGTGAGAGATCCTGGGCATCGGTGGTTGCGACGACCCCAGCTCCGGAGGACAAGGCCCCGACGACCAGGCCTGTGAAGGTCAAGGACGCGACGACCAAGGCCCCAGCGGCCAAGGCCGAGACGACCAAGGCCAAAGCGGTCAAGGAGTCGGTGGCCAAAGCCCCAGCGACGGTCCCAGCAGCTCCGAAGCAGAAGAAAAAGTCAAAGGAGGGTAAGAGTTCTGTCACCCCTCTCTCGATCCCTCCCCCTGCCACCCCCGTCCAATCCCCCCTCACCCCGGCCACCCCTGCTGAGGATTCCACTTCCTCTTCCTCCTTCCCCTACTCCTCAGCAGGTGTCCTTTCCCCTGCCCCGGCAGCCACTCTCCCTCCTCAGACCATGGTAGTGGTGGAATTAACCTTTCCTCCACCTGCCGCTATCTATTCCGAGGAGGATTTTCCCCTTCTTGTCTCCCCAGTTCCAACCCGGGGAAAGAGGAAGGTGGAGGACAGCCCTGCTACTGAATCCTCCAAAAAGAAGATTCTGGATTTCGTAGGCGAAAAGGAGGATACCCTCCCTGAGCCAGAAGAGATGGAGCACATGGTTGAGACCCTGGTGGCCGAGCCAGAAGAGGAGGAACTGGTGGTCGCCGAGATCGAGGCCGCGCTGCTTGACCAGATGGAGGAAGAGGGCCTGCTGGTGATCCCGTCACCAGCAGTCAACACCGACGAGGGACCACCCGACCGGAGTGGTAACTAAGGTGTATTGCCTGCGCTAACTTTTTCTTTTTTCCCTACATGATGGCTAATATTAACTTATTTTCCATTAATGTCAGGAGCATCAAGGACAAGTTCAGACGTCAGACTATTTATGCCTTCCTTACTTCCCAGTTGTGTGATGTTTATATGTTGCAGGAATGTTCCCTTCCCTCCTCTAGGTCCTTCAAACATCTGGCCAGGGAGTGGTCCCACGGTCCATCCTACTGGTCCGGTGGGGGTGACTGCAGGTCTGCAGGGGTCGCAATTCTGATCAGGGGGGTCGCATTCACGCTTGAGTCCGTCCAGGAGCTCATCTGCGGCAGGGCTCTTGTTGTAGATGGCAACTGGGCGGGAGAACCTGTCAGATTCATCAACGTGTATGCGTCCCCACTGAAGAATGAGCGTTTGGAGCTTTTCCAGACCCTGCGGCTTCAGCTTGCCACCACCAGGACCTTAGTGATGGCCGGGGATTTCAACTGCCCCATCGAGGAGGATGGTCGTAGTTCTAGCACATCTGCCAAGTTGGACATCACGTCCAAGCTGCTCATCGAGATGGTAACCGAGGCCTCTCTTCAGGACGTGGTGGGCTCCATGGGGAGAGGCTCCACGAACTATTCGTGGAGCCGACCCGATGGCTCACTCCGCTCCAGGATTGACTTTGTGTTCACCTCTCGGGCAGTCAGGCAGAGTAGGCACTCGATGGTCCCCTGCTTCTTCTCCGACCACAGAGCCATTCACTTACAAGGTGTCCTCGGCGACGGTTTTCCGTCCGGCCCCGGCTCCTGGAAGCTGAATTGTGCTCTGCTGGCTCAGGATGAAGTCGTGGAGGAGCTGAGAGCAGCCTACGCAATGTGGCAGTCCTACAAGGGTAGCTTCCAAACAGTCTCTGATTGGTGGGAATATGTTAAACTTGAGTTTCGCTGTTTCTTTCAGGCCAAGGGTCGACAACAGGCGTGTGAGAAGAGGAGGGACTTCAGAGGGCTGCAGCGCGAGCTGCGGTCGCTGCAGGACCTTCTTCACTGTGGCTGGGACGTGAGGGAGGAGCTGGAGGAGACCAAGAAGAGCCTGAAAAGGCACTTTGAGGAGGAGTCCAAGCGAATCGTCTTCCATTCCAAAGTGGAGAATCTGGAGAAGGGTGAGAAATGTAACTCATTCTTTTTCAGGAAACTTCATGCCGGTCACACGCCCCTGAACGAGCTGCGAGACGAGAGCGGAAACATGCGACGTGGGAAGGAGGACATGATGAGGGTCGTCAGCGACTTCTACAGCGAACTCTACTCCCACAAGACTACCGACCCCGACGCTGCTGATAACTTCCTGTCAGGTATCACTAACCATCTTGATCCTGCAGGCACGGCAGCCTTGGACAAACCTCTGATGGTGGGCGAATTGCTCTCTGCCGCTAAATCCTTTAGGACCGGCAGGACCCCGGGCAGTGATGGTCTTCCAGCGGAGCTCTATGTAGCGCTGGGAGACCTCATCTGTCCGGACCTGTTGGACCTGTACGAGGAGATGGTGGTGGAGGGTAGAATGCCTCCATCTTTGAGGGAAGGAATGGTCACGATCCTGTACAAGCGGAAGGGAGAGAGTTGCGACCTGAGGAATTGGCGTCCCATCACTCTGCTCAACGTGGACTACAAGATCCTGGCCAAGACGATGGCGACACGACTTAAGACGGTCATCGGACGGATCATCCACCCGGACCAGACCTGCGGCATCCCTGGACGTCGCATCGCAGACAGCCTCGCTCTCGTGCGGGACACGGTCGAGTACATCAAGGTCCGCCGCGCACACGCGGCCCTGGTCTCCTTGGATCAGGAGAAGGCCTTCGACCGGGTTTCCCACGAGTTCATGGGCCGAGCTCTGCACCGGTTAGGTTTGGGTAACATGTTTTGTTCGTATGTCCGTTTGATGTATTTTGATATCCACAGCTCGGTGTTGGTGAACGGCTGGAAGACTGACCCCTTCCCTGTCCTCTCTGGGGTCAGACAAGGCTGCCCTCTATCACCTCTTCTTTTTGTTTGTGTTATAGAACTCTTCGCAGAGGCTATCCGGCAGAATGGAGAGATCAGAGGGATCACCGCACCGGGTCCGGGACGACACGAGGTCAAGTGCTCGCTCTACATGGACGACGTCACCGTCTTCTGCGCTGATCGTGGTTCAGTCGACGCCCTCGTCCAGACGTGTGAGAGGTTCGGCCGGGCTTCAGGGGCCAAAGTCAACTGCAGGAAGTCGGAAGCCATGCTTTTCGGGGATTGGCAGCCGGCCTCCTCCGCCCCCTTCCCCTTCAACATTCAACCGGATTTCCTCAAGGTGCTGGGAGTCTGGTTCGGGAAGGAAGGAGCGGCCCTCAAGTCTTGGCAAGAACGCTTGGCCAAGGTGAAGCAACGGATCGGACTCTGGAGCCTCAGACACCTCACTTGTGAGGGTAAGGCACTCGTCCTGCGTAATGAGGTCCTGCCCGTCTTGCAGTACACGGCGCAGGCCTGGCCCCCACACGTCACTGTGTGCAGGGCCATTACCAGGACAGTGTTTCACTTTGTCTGGGGATCCAAGATGGACAGAGTCAGGCGGGCCGTCATGTACAAGGAGCCTCGCAAGGGTGGGAAGGGCGTTCCAGATATCCCCACCCTCCTGCGATCCTCTTTTGTGTGTGATTGTGTCCGCCGGACTTTGCAAGTCAAGAATGGCTCCGCGGGCAGGTCCATGTCTCGCTTCTTCCTGCTTCCTCTTTGGAGGCGACTCGGCTGGGACAAGTGGGACAGCTCCTTCCCCTACAACTGGACGACGCCATGGTTCTACGGAGACGTCGTTCGATTTGTGGGGGAACATCAACTGGAGGGACTCAAGCCCGACTTGTGGAAGCCCAAAACTATCCACAAGCTCATCAGAGCCAAGGATGACGTGGAGAACATCACAGGACTTCACCAGGACACGCTGGAGACTGTGTGGACAAATGTGTCGTCTGACAGGCTGACCAACGGGCACAAGGACTTGTCGTGGATGGCGATTCAGGGCGGACTGCCCTTCCGGTCATTCATGCATGCCCGGAATCTGTGCAAGACACGGTACTGCCCAAGGTGCCCCTTCGTGGAGGAAACATCTTTGCACACTTTTTGGGACTGCGGATTTGCACAGCGCCTGTTGACTGCCCTTGAGGACGACCTGAGGAACTCTGTCCCCAGGGCGAGCCTATCGCACCATTCTGTGCTTTACGGACTCTTCCCTGGGGTTCATACCGTCGGAGCCATCCAGGAGGCTTGGCGCCTTATGAACTGCTTCAAGGATGCCGTTTGGGTCGCCAGGAACCGGCTCATCTTGAGGAGGGAGAGGATGTCCATCCAGGACTGCCGCAGGCTGATCCACAGCCTGCTCAGAGACTATTCCATCGTGGACGGTCCGGAGGACGAGGATGAGGACTAAACCCCTCCTCCCCCTCTCCCCTTATGTGTCTTGTCTTTTAATAAAGCTTCGGGCCTGTGATTTTCCCCTCCCCATCCCCTTTTTCCCAATCCCCATCCCTTATCACGGTTCGTCGTACTGTATTGATTGACATGCTTTTTCTTTCATATTGAGTGTTTTGTGTAGCATAGGGGTGTGATGTGTCTAGTTAGTGCGTCGTATCCTCATGCTATGTAAATGTGATGTAGAATTCTGTGTGTACTGGGCTGCGGCACTGTACACTGTCTGTTAACTTATTTTTTGTGCTAATAAAAGATATATTCAATCAAAAAAATCTGTTCTTATCAGTTTAATATCTGATACGTCCCCTATCTGGGGACCATATATTAAATGGATTTTTAGAACAGGGAGATGGAAAAAGAGCTTGCTCTGTCCACTCCACGCATTGACCTGGTATTGCAGTATCTCCAGGACCGGTGCACCCCTTCTTTAATGCAGTTTCTAAAATCAGAAAGAATTGAATTCAATGCTTTTTGTTCATTTTGCTTGTTTGTCGGATTTTGGGATGGACTCTTTGGCTTTGCTTTTCTTCTCCTCATTGGATTTTTCATGTTAAAAGTTGCAGAAGCCAGATGACAAGCTCATTTTGGTTCAACTTCAGCAACTGTGCATTGCATTGCCATGTAATGTAATGTAATGCAATGCTATCTATCTAGCTCTCCCTCTATACTTCCTTTTGGATAAACAGACATATTAGGCAAGCATTTTGGAGCTTTCACCTAAATAACTACAGGTGGTGAGATAAGCTGCACAATATAATTGACCTTTCAGTATATTGTTGCACACACACCATCTATTTAGCAAATGCCCTTGTTATCAACAGCAGCCTTTTAAACTCACCTGAGCTAACAGGTATGTGAGCTGGTTACTCTGCTGCGCTTAAAATTTCTTTTTTGGTTTGCTACAATGCCTTTTCTGAAACGTTGTCTCCCTCTGCTGGAACACTGACTTCTTTCATTTAATGCCTGCAGACTATAAAAGAGAAACCAACCCAAAAAGTTTGGTTGATTAGTCTGTGGCATTCTTTTAAACTGTTGCTTATGGCGGTCTCTGTGAGCTTCTCAGTGACATTCAGCCATCCAGGTATCCCGCCTGCAGTAGACGGAATGTGGCAATGGAACGCTGGCTGCGCGTGTCATAATAGGCTCTGAGCCTTTATATACCTGCGCACAGCAGCAGCCACCTTCAGTCTGCTGCTGGACAGCCAGCAGCAGCAGCAGCAGGAGAGGTAATTAATCAGCAACCCTCCTGCTAAGGGTAGACAGCTGCTCGTTCCACCCCCCCCCCGCCTTAATTGGTTCTCCTCCCTTCCAACGGTGTTGAGGCGGGTGGGAACAGCCGGGGGTTGAGGGTACTGTGCTAAAAGAGGTGGAGTTATGCAGATCTAAAACGCGTGGATTGCAGCAGCAGCAAGCCGAAAAGTGCAGGCATGTGAGGGATCTAGAGGTTGACAGCATGTCTTCTTAACGGGAGTCCAGGTGGCCATCTCCACAAATGGACTTTTCAGAATCCTTGGGTGGCACCGTAGTCGGAAACCAATTCTGGTTATCGCTTCTCGGCCTTTTGGCTAAGATCAAGTGTAGTATCGGTTCTTATCAGTTTAATATCTGATGCGTCCCCTATCTGGGGACCATATATTAAATGGATTTTTAGAACAGGGAGATGGAAAAAGAGCTTGCTCTGTCCACTCCACGCATTGACCTGGTATTGCAGTATCTCCAGGACCGGTGCACCCCTTCTTTAATGCAGTTTCTAAAATAAGAAAGAATTGAATTCAATGCTTTTTGTTCATTTTGCTTGTTTGTCGGATTTTGGGATGGACTCTTTGCATGTAATGTAATGTAATGCAATGCTATCTATCTAGCTCTCCCTCTATACTTCCTTTTGGATAAACAGACATATTAGGCAAGCATTTTGGAGCTTTCACCTAAATAACTACAGGTGGTGAGAAAAGCTGCACAATATAATTGACCTTTCAGTATATTGTTGCACACACACCATCTATTTAGCAAATGCCCTTGTTATCAACAGCAGCCTTTTAAACTCACCTGAGCTAACAGGTATGTGAGCTGGTTACTCTGCTGCGCTTAAAATTTCTTTTTTGGTTTGCTACAATGCCTTTTCTGAAACGTTGTCTCCCTCTGCTGGAACACTGACTTCTTTCATTTAATGCCTGCAGACTATAAAAGAGAAACCAACCCAAAAAGTTTGGTTGATTAGTCTGTGGCATTCTTTTAAACTGTTGCTTATGGCGGTCTCTGTGAGCTTCTCAGTGACATTCAGCCATCCAGGTATCCCGCCTGCAGTAGACGGAATGTGGCAATGGAACGCTGGCTGCGCGTGTCATAATAGGCTCTGAGCCTTTATATACCTGCGCACAGCAGCAGCCACCTTCAGTCTGCTGCTGGACAGCCAGCAGCAGCAGCAGCAGGAGAGGTAATTAATCAGCAACCCTCCTGCTAAGGGTAGACAGCTGCTCGTTCCACCCCCCCCCCGCCTTAATTGGTTCTCCTCCCTTCCAACGGTGTTGAGGCGGGTGGGAACAGCCGGGGGTTGAGGGTACTGTGCTAAAAGAGGTGGAGTTATGCAGATCTAAAACGCGTGGATTGCAGCAGCAGCAAGCCGAAAAGTGCAGGCATGTGAGGGATCTAGAGGTTGACAGCATGTCTTCTTAACGGGAGTCCAGGTGGCCATCTCCACAAATGGACTTTTCAGAATCCTTGGGTGGCACCGTAGTCGGAAACCAATTCTGGTTATCGCTTCTCGGCCTTTTGGCTAAGATCAAGTGTAGTATCTGTTCTTATCAGTTTAATATCTGATACGTCCCCTATCTGGGGACCATATATTAAATGGATTTTTAGAACAGGGAGATGGAAAAAGAGCTTGCTCTGTCCACTCCACGCATTGACCTGGTATTGCAGTATCTCCAGGACCGGTGCACCCCTTCTTTAATGCAGTTTCTAAAATCAGAAAGAATTGAATTCAATGCTTTTTGTTCATTTTGCTTGTTTGTCGGATTTTGGGATGGACTCTTTGGCTTTGCTTTTCTTCTCCTCATTGGATTTTTCATGTTAAAAGTTGCAGAAGCCAGATGACAAGCTCATTTTGGTTCAACTTCAGCAACTGTGCATTGCATTGCCATGTAATGTAATGTAATGCAATGCTATCTATCTAGCTCTCCCTCTATACTTCCTTTTGGATAAACAGACATATTAGGCAAGCATTTTGGAGCTTTCACCTAAATAACTACAGGTGGTGAGATAAGCTGCACAATATAATTGACCTTTCAGTATATTGTTGCACACACACCATCTATTTAGCAAATGCCCTTGTTATCAACAGCAGCCTTTTAAACTCACCTGAGCTAACAGGTATGTGAGCTGGTTACTCTGCTGCGCTTAAAATTTCTTTTTTGGTTTGCTACAATGCCTTTTCTGAAACGTTGTCTCCCTCTGCTGGAACACTGACTTCTTTCATTTAATGCCTGCAGACTATAAAAGAGAAACCAACCCAAAAAGTTTGGTTGATTAGTCTGTGGCATTCTTTTAAACTGTTGCTTATGGCGGTCTCTGTGAGCTTCTCAGTGACATTCAGCCATCCAGGTATCCCGCCTGCAGTAGACGGAATGTGGCAATGGAACGCTGGCTGCGCGTGTCATAATAGGCTCTGAGCCTTTATATACCTGCGCACAGCAGCAGCCACCTTCAGTCTGCTGCTGGACAGCCAGCAGCAGCAGCAGCAGGAGAGGTAATTAATCAGCAACCCTCCTGCTAAGGGTAGACAGCTGCTCGTTCCACCCCCCCCCCCCCCCGCCTTAATTGGTACTCCTCCCTTCCAACGGTGTTGAGGCGGGTGGGAACAGCCGGGGGTTGAGGGTACTGTGCTAAAAGAGGTGGAGTTATGCAGATCTAAAACGTGTGGATTGCAGCAGCAGCAAGCCGAAAAGTGCAGGCATGTGAGGGATCTAGAGGTTGACAGCATGTCTTCTTAACGGGAGTCCAGGTGGCCATCTCCACAAATGGACTTTTCAGAATCCTTGGGTGGCACCGTAGTCGGAAACCAATTCTGGTTATCGCTTCTCGGCCTTTTGGCTAAGATCAAGTGTAGTATCTGTTCTTATCAGTTTAATATCTGATACGTCCCCTATCTGGGGACCATATATTAAATGGATTTTTAGAACAGGGAGATGGAAAAAGAGCTTGCTCTGTCCACTCCACGCATTGACCTGGTATTGCAGTATCTCCAGGACCGGTGCACCCCTTCTTTAATGCAGTTTCTAAAATCAGAAAGAATTGAATTCAATGCTTTTTGTTCATTTTGCTTGTTTGTCGGATTTTGGGATGGACTCTTTGGCTTTGCTTTTCTTCTCCTCATTGGATTTTTCATGTTAAAAGCTGCAGAAGCCAGATGACAAGCTCATTTTGGTTCAACTTCAGCAACTGTGCATTGCATTGCCATGTAATGTAATGTAATGCAATGCTATCTATCTAGCTCTCCCTCTATACTTCCTTTTGGATAAACAGACATATTAGGCAAGCATTTTGGAGCTTTCACCTAAATAACTACAGGTGGTGAGATAAGCTGCACAATATAATTGACCTTTCAGTATATTGTTGCACACACACCATCTATTTAGCAAATGCCCTTGTTATCAACAGCAGCCTTTTAAACTCACCTGAGCTAACAGGTATGTGAGCTGGTTACTCTGCTGCGCTTAAAATTTCTTTTTTGGTTTGCTACAATGCCTTTTCTGAAACGTTGTCTCCCTCTGCTGGAACACTGACTTCTTTCATTTAATGCCTGCAGACTATAAAAGAGAAACCAACCCAAAAAGTTTGGTTGATTAGTCTGTGGCATTCTTTTAAACTGTTGCTTATGGCGGTCTCTGTGAGCTTCTCAGTGACATTCAGCCATCCAGGTATCCCGCCTGCAGTAGACGGAATGTGGCAATGGAACGCTGGCTGCGCGTGTCATAATAGGCTCTGAGCCTTTATATACCTGCGCAGAGCAGCAGCCACCTTCAGTCTGCTGCTGGACAGCCAGCAGCAGCAGCAGCAGCAGGAGAGGTAATTAATCAGCAACCCTCCTGCTAAGGGTAGACAGCTGCTCGTTCCACCCCCCCCCCCCGCCTTAATTGGTTCTCCTCCCTTCCAACGGTGTTGAGGCGGGTGGGAACAGCCGGGGGTTGAGGGTACTGTGCTAAAAGAGGTGGAGTTATGCAGATCTAAAACGCGCGGATTGCAGCAGCAGCAAGCCGAAAAGTGCAGGCATGTGAGGGATCTAGAGGTTGACAGCATGTCTTCTTAACGGGAGTCCAGGTGGCCATCTCCACAAATGGACTTTTCAGAATCCTTGGGTGGCACCGTAGTCGGAAACCAATTCTGGTTATCGCTTCTCGGCCTTTTGGCTAAGATCAAGTGTAGTATCTGTTCTTATCAGTTTAATATCTGATACGTCCCCTATCTGGGGACCATATATTAAATGGATTTTTAGAACAGGGAGATGGAAAAAGAGCTTGCTCTGTCCACTCCACGCATTGACCTGGTATTGCAGTATCTCCAGGACCGCTGCACCCCTTCTTTAATGCAGTTTCTAAAATCAGAAAGAATTGAATTCAATGCTTTTTGTTCATTTTGCTTGTTTGTCGGATTTTGGGATGGACTCTTTGGCTTTGCTTTTCTTCTCCTCATTGGATTTTTCATGTTAAAAGTTGCAGAAGCCAGATGACAAGCTCATTTTGGTTCAACTTCAGCAACTGTGCATTGCATTGCCATGTAATGTAATGTAATGCAATGCTATCTATCTAGCTCTCCCTCTATACTTCCTTTTGGATAAACAGACATATTAGGCAAGCATTTTGGAGCTTTCACCTAAATAACTACAGGTGGTGAGATAAGCTGCACAATATAATTGACCTTTCAGTATATTGTTGCACACACACCATCTATTTAGCAAATGCCCTTGTTATCAACAGCAGCCTTTTAAACTCACCTGAGCTAACAGGTATGTGAGCTGGTTACTCTGCTGCGCTTAAAATTTCTTTTTTGGTTTGCTACAATGCCTTTTCTGAAACGTTGTCTCCCTCTGCTGGAACACTGACTTCTTTCATTTAATGCCTGCAGACTATAAAAGAGAAACCAACCCAAAAAGTTTGGTTGATTAGTCTGTGGCATTCTTTTAAACTGTTGCTTATGGCGGTCTCTGTGAGCTTCTCAGTGACATTCAGCCATCCAGGTATCCCGCCTGCAGTAGACGGAATGTGGCAATGGAACGCTGGCTGCGCGTGTCATAATAGGCTCTGAGCCTTTATATACCTGCGCACAGCAGCAGCCACCTTCAGTCTGCTGCTGGACAGCCAGCAGCAGCAGCAGGAGAGGTAATTAATCAGCAACCCTCCTGCTAAGGGTAGACAGCTGCTCGTTCCACCCCCCCCCGCGCCTTAATTGGTTCTCCTCCCTTCCAACGGTGTTGAGGCGGGTGGGAACAGCCGGGGGTTGAGGGTACTGTGCTAAAAGAGGTGGAGTTATGCAGATCTAAAACGCGTGGATTGCAGCAGCAGCAAGCCGAAAAGTGCAGGCATGTGAGGGATCTAGAGGTTGACAGCATGTCTTCTTAACGGGAGTCCAGGTGGCCATCTCCACAAATGGACTTTTCAGAATCCTTGGGTGGCACCGTAGTCGGAAACCAATTCTGGTTATCGCTTCTCGGCCTTTTGGCTAAGATCAAGTGTAGTATCTGTTCTTATCAGTTTAATATCTGATACGTCCCCTATCTGGGGACCATATATTAAATGGATTTTTAGAACAGGGAGATGGAAAAAGAGCTTGCTCTGTCCACTCCACGCATTGACCTGGTATTGCAGTATCTCCAGGACCGGTGCACCCCTTCTTTAATGCAGTTTCTAAAATCAGAAAGAATTGAATTCAATGCTTTTTGTTCATTTTGCTTGTTTGTCGGATTTTGGGATGGACTCTTTGGCTTTGCTTTTCTTCTCCTCATTGGATTTTTCATGTTAAAAGTTGCAGAAGCCAGATGACAAGCTCATTTTGGTTCAACTTCAGCAACTGTGCATTGCATTGCCATGTAATGTAATGTAATGCAATGCTATCTATCTAGCTCTCCCTCTATACTTCCTTTTGGATAAACAGACATATTAGGCAAGCATTTTGGAGCTTTCACCTAAATAACTACAGGTGGTGAGATAAGCTGCACAATATAATTGACCTTTCAGTATATTGTTGCACACACACCATCTATTTAGCAAATGCCCTTGTTATCAACAGCAGCCTTTTAAACTCACCTGAGCTAACAGGTATGTGAGCTGGTTACTCTGCTGCGCTTAAAATTTCTTTTTTGGTTTGCTACAATGCCTTTTCTGAAACGTTGTCTCCCTCTGCTGGAACACTGACTTCTTTCATTTAATGCCTGCAGACTATAAAAGAGAAACCAACCCAAAAAGTTTGGTTGATTAGTCTGTGGCATTCTTTTAAACTGTTGCTTATGGCGGTCTCTGTGAGCTTCTCAGTGACATTCAGCCATCCAGGTATCCCGCCTGCAGTAGACGGAATGTGGCAATGGAACGCTGGCTGCGCGTGTCATAATAGGCTCTGAGCCTTTATATACCTGCGCACAGCAGCAGCCACCTTCAGTCTGCTGCTGGACAGCCAGCAGCAGCAGCAGCAGGAGAGGTAATTAATCAGCAACCCTCCTGCTAAGGGTAGACAGCTGCTCGTTCCACCCCCCCCCCCCGCCTTAATTGGTTCTCCTCCCTTCCAACGGTGTTGAGGCGGGTGGGAACAGCCGGGGGTTGAGGGTACTGTGCTAAAAGAGGTGGAGTTATGCAGATCTAAAACGCGTGGATTGCAGCAGCAGCAAGCCGAAAAGTGCAGGCATGTGAGGGATCTAGAGGTTGACAGCATGTCTTCTTAACGGGAGTCCAGGTGGCCATCTCCACAAATGGACTTTTCAGAATCCTTGGGTGGCACCGTAGTCGGAAACCAATTCTGGTTATCGCTTCTCGGCCTTTTGGCTAAGATCAAGTGTAGTATCTGTTCTTATCAGTTTAATATCTGATACGTCCCCTATCTGGGGACCATATATTAAATGGATTTTTAGAACAGGGAGATGGAAAAAGAGCTTGCTCTGTCCACTCCACGCATTGACCTGGTATTGCAGTATCTCCAGGACCGGTGCACCCCTTCTTTAATGCAGTTTCTAAAATCAGAAAGAATTGAATTCAATGCTTTTTGTTCATTTTGCTTGTTTGTCGGATTTTGGGATGGACTCTTTGGCTTTGCTTTTCTTCTCCTCATTGGATTTTTCATGTTAAAAGTTGCAGAAGCCAGATGACAAGCTCATTTTGGTTCAACTTCAGCAACTGTGCATTGCATTGCCGTGTAATGTAATGTAATGCAATGTTATCTATCTAGCTCTCCCTCTATACTTCCTTTTGGATAAACAGACATATTAGGCAAGCATTTTGGAGCTTTCACCTAAATAACTACAGGTGGTGAGATAAGCTGCACAATATAATTGACCTTTCAGTATATTGTTGCACACACACCATCTATTTAGCAAATGCCCTTGTTATCAACAGCAGCCTTTTAAACTCACCTGAGCTAACAGGTATGTGAGCTGGTTACTCTGCTGCGCTTAAAATTTCTTTTTTGGTTTGCTACAATGCCTTTTCTGAAACGTTGTCTCCCTCTGCTGGAACACTGACTTCTTTCATTTAATGCCTGCAGACTATAAAAGAGAAACCAACCCAAAAAGTTTGGTTGATTAGTCTGTGGCATTCTTTTAAACTGTTGCTTATGGCGGTCTCTGTGAGCTTCTCAGTGACATTCAGCCATCCAGGTATCCCGCCTGCAGTAGACGGAATGTGGCAATGGAACGCTGGCTGCGCGTGTCATAATAGGCTCTGAGCCTTTATATACCTGCGCACAGCAGCAGCCACCTTCAGTCTGCTGCTGGACAGCCAGCAGCAGCAGCAGCAGGAGAGGTAATTAATCAGCAACCCTCCTGCTAAGGGTAGACAGCTGCTCGTTCCACCACCCCCCCCCGCCTTAATTGGTTCTCCTCCCTTCCAACGGTGTTGAGGCGGGTGGGAACAGCCGGGGGTTGAGGGTACTGTGCTAAAAGAGGTGGAGTTATGCAGATCTAAAACGCGTGGATTGCAGCAGCAGCAAGCCGAAAAGTGCAGGCATGTGAGGGATCTAGAGGTTGACAGCATGTCTTCTTAACGGGAGTCCAGGTGGCCATCTCCACAAATGGACTTTTCAGAATCCTTGGGTGGCACCGTAGTCGGAAACCAATTCTGGTTATCGCTTCTCGGCCTTTTGGCTAAGATCAAGTGTAGTATCTGTTCTTATCAGTTTAATATCTGATACGTCCCCTATCTGGGGACCATATATTAAATGGATTTTTAGAACAGGGAGATGGAAAAAGAGCTTGCTCTGTCCACTCCACGCATTGACCTGGTATTGCAGTATCTCCAGAACCGGTGCACCCCTTCTTTAATGCAGTTTCTAAAATCAGAAAGAATTGAATTCAATGCTTTTTGTTCATTTTGCTTGTTTGTCGGATTTTGGGATGGACTCTTTGGCTTTGCTTTTCTTCTCCTCATTGGATTTTTCATGTTAAAAGTTGCAGAAGCCAGATGACAAGCTCATTTTGGTTCAACTTCAGCAACTGTGCATTGCATTGCCATGTAATGTAATGTAATGCAATGCTATCTATCTAGCTCTCCCTCTATACTTCCTTTTGGATAAACAGACATATTAGGCAAGCATTTTGGAGCTTTCACCTAAATAACTACAGGTGGTGAGATAAGCTGCACAATATAATTGACCTTTCAGTATATTGTTGCACACACACCATCTATTTAGCAAATGCCCTTGTTATCAACAGCAGCCTTTTAAACTCACCTGAGCTAACAGGTATGTGAGCTGGTTACTCTGCTGCGCTTAAAATTTCTTTTTTGGTTTGCTACAATGCCTTTTCTGAAACGTTGTCTCCCTCTGCTGGAACACTGACTTCTTTCATTTAATGCCTGCAGACTATAAAAGAGAAACCAACCCAAAAAGTTTGGTTGATTAGTCTGTGGCATTCTTTTAAACTGTTGCTTATGGCGGTCTCTGTGAGCTTCTCAGTGACATTCAGCCATCCAGGTATCCCGCCTGCAGTAGATGGAATGTGGCAATGGAACGCTGGCTGCGCGTGTCATAATAGGCTCTGAGCCTTTATATACCTGCGCACAGCAGCAGCCACCTTCAGTCTGCTGCTGGACAGCCAGCAGCAGCAGCAGCAGGAGAGGTAATTAATCAGCAACCCTCCTGCTAAGGGTAGACAGCTGCTCGTTCCACCCCCCCCCCGCCTTAATTGGTTCTCCTCCCTTCCAACGGTGTTGAGGCGGGTGGGAACAGCCGGGGGTTGAGGGTACTGTGCTAAAAGAGGTGGAGTTATGCAGATCTAAAACGCGTGGATTGCAGCAGCAGCAAGCCGAAAAGTGCAGGCATGTGAGGGATCTAGAGGTTGACAGCATGTCTTCTTAACGGGAGTCCAGGTGGCCATCTCCACAAATGGACTTTCCAGAATCCTTGGGTGGCACCGTAGTCGGAAACCAATTCTGGTTATCGCTTCTCGGCCTTTTGGCTAAGATCAAGTATAGTATCTGTTCTTATCAGTTTAATATCTGATACGTCCCCTATCTGGGGACCATATATTAAATGGATTTTTAGAACAGGGAGATGGAAAAAGAGCTTGCTCTGTCCACTCCACGCATTGACCTGGTATTGCAGTATCTCCAGGACCGGTGCACCCCTTCTTTAATGCAGTTTCTAAAATCAGAAAGAATTGAATTCAATGCTTTTTGTTCATTTTGCTTGTTTGTCGGATTTTGGGATGGACTCTTTGGCTTTGCTTTTCTTCTCCTCATTGGATTTTTCATGTTAAAAGTTGCAGAAGCCAGATGACAAGCTCATTTTGGTTCAACTTCAGCAACTGTGCATTGCATTGCCATGTAATGTAATGTAATGCAATGCTATCTATCTAGCTCTCCCTCTATACTTCCTTTTGGATAAACAGATATATTAGGCAAGCATTTTGGAGCTTTCACCTAAATAACTACAGGTGGTGAGATAAGCTGCACAATATAATTGACCTTTCAGTATATTGTTGCACACACACCATCTATTTAGCAAATGCCCTTGTTATCAACAGCAGCCTTTTAAACTCACCTGAGCTAACAGGTTTGTGAGCTGGTTACTCTGCTACGCTTAAAATTTCTTTTTTGGTTTGCTACAATGCCTTTTCTGAAACGTTGTCTCCCTCTGCTGGAACACTGACTTCTTTCATTTAATGCCTGCAGACTATAAAAGAGAAACCAACCCAAAAAGTTTGGTTGATTAGTCTGTGGCATTCTTTTAAACTGTTGCTTATGGCGGTCTCTGTGAGCTTCTCAGTGACATTCAGCCATCCAGGTATCCCGCCTGCAGTAGACGGAATGTGGCAATGGAACGCTGGCTGCGCGTGTCATAATAGGCTCTGAGCCTTTATATACCTGCGCACAGCAGCAGCCACCTTCAGTCTGCTGCTGGACAGCCAGCAGCAGCAGCAGCAGGAGAGGTAATTAATCAGCAACCCTCCTGCTAAGGGTAGACAGCTGCTCGTTCCACCCCCCCCCCCGCCTTAATTGGTTCTCCTCCCTTCCAACGGTGTTGAGGCGGGTGGGAACAGCCGGGGGTTGAGGGTACTGTGCTAAAAGAGGTGGAGTTATGCAGATCTAAAACGCGTGGATTGCAGCAGCAGCAAGCCGAAAAGTGCAGGCATGTGAGGGATCTAGAGGTTGACAGCATGTCTTCTTAACGGGAGTCCAGGTGGCCATCTCCACAAATGGACTTTTCAGAATCCTTGGGTGGCACCGTAGTCGGAAACCAATTCTGGTTATCGCTTCTCGGCCTTTTGGCTAAGATCAAGTGTAGTATCTGTTCTTATCAGTTTAATATCTGATACGTCCCCTATCTGGGGACCATATATTAAATGGATTTTTAGAACAGGGAGATGGAAAAAGAGCTTGCTCTGTCCACTCCACGCATTGACCTGGTATTGCAGTATCTCCAGGACCGGTGCACCCCTTCTTTAATGCAGTTTCTAAAATCAGAAAGAATTGAATTCAATGCTTTTTGTTCATTTTGCTTGTTTGTCGGATTTTGGGATGGACTCTTTGGCTTTGCTTTTCTTCTCCTCATTGGATTTTTCATGTTAAAAGTTGCAGAAGCCAGATGACAAGCTCATTTTGGTTCAACTTCAGCAACTGTGCATTGCATTGCCATGTAATGTAATGTAATGCAATGCTATCTATCTAGCTCTCCCTCTATACTTCCTTTTGGATAAACAGACATATTAGGCAAGCATTTTGGAGCTTTCACCTAAATAACTACAGGTGGTGAGATAAGCTGCACAATATAATTGACCTTTCAGTATATTGTTGCACACACACCATCTATTTAGCAAATGCCCTTGTTATCAACAGCAGCCTTTTAAACTCACCTGAGCTAACAGGTATGTGAGCTGGTTACTCTGCTGCGCTTAAAATTTCTTTTTTGGTTTGCTACAATGCCTTTTCTGAAACGTTGTCTCCCTCTGCTAGAACACTGACTTCTTTCATTTAATGCCTGCAGACTATAAAAGAGAAACCAACCCAAAAAGTTTGGTTGATTAGTCTGTGGCATTCTTTTAAACTGTTGCTTATGGCGGTCTCTGTGAGCTTCTCAGTGACATTCAGCCATCCAGGTATCCCGCCTGCAGTAGACGGAATGTGGCAATGGAACGCTGGCTGCGCGTGTCATAATAGGCTCTGAGCCTTTATATACCTGCGCACAGCAGCAGCCACCTTCAGTCTGCTGCTGGACAGCCAGCAGCAGCAGCAGCAGGAGAGGTAATTAATCAGCAACCCTCCTGCTAAGGGTAGACAGCTGCTCGTTCCACCCCCCCCCCGCCTTAATTGGTTCTCCTCCCTTCCAACGGTGTTGAGGCGGGTGGGAACAGCCGGGGGTTGAGGGTACTGTGCTAAAAGAGGTGGAGTTATGCAGATCTAAAACGCGTGGATTGCAGCAGCAGCAAGCCGAAAAGTGCAGGCATGTGAGGGATCTAGAGGTTGACAGCATGTCTTCTTAACGGGAGTCCAGGTGGCCATCTCCACAAATGGACTTTTCAGAATCCTTGGGTGGCACCGTAGTCGGAAACCAATTCTGGTTATCGCTTCTCGGCCTTTTGGCTAAGATCAAGTGTAGTATCTGTTCTTATCAGTTTAATATCTGATACGTCCCCTATCTGGGGACCATATATTAAATGGATTTTTAGAACAGGGAGATGGAAAAAGAGCTTGCTCTGTCCACTCCACGCATTGACCTGGTATTGCAGTATCTCCAGGACCGGTGCACCCCTTCTTTAATGCAGTTTCTAAAATCAGAAAGAATTGAATTCAATGCTTTTTGTTCATTTTGCTTGTTTGTCGGATTTTGGGATGGACTCTTTGGCTTTGCTTTTCTTCTCCTCATTGGATTTTTCATGTTAAAAGTTGCAGAAGCCAGATGACAAGCTCATTTTGGTTCAACTTCAGCAACTGTGCATTGCATTGCCATGTAATGTAATGTAATGCAATGCTATCTATCTAGCTCTCCCTCTATACTTCCTTTTGGATAAACAGACATATTAGGCAAGCATTTTGGAGCTTTCACCTAAATAACTACAGGTGGTGAGATAAGCTGCACAATATAATTGACCTTTCAGTATATTGTTGCACACACACCATCTATTTAGCAAATGCCCTTGTTATCAACAGCAGCCTTTTAAACTCACCTGAGCTAACAGGTATGTGAGCTGGTTACTCTGCTGCGCTTAAAATTTCTTTTTTGGTTTGCTACAATGCCTTTTCTGAAACGTTGTCTCCCTCTGCTGGAACACTGACTTCTTTCATTTAATGCCTGCAGACTATAAAAGAGAAACCAACCCAAAAAGTTTGGTTGATTAGTCTGTGGCATTCTTTTAAACTGTTGCTTATGGCGGTCTCTGTGAGCTTCTCAGTGACATTCAGCCATCCAGGTATCCCGCCTGCAGTAGACGGAATGTGGCAATGGAACGCTGGCTGCGCGTGTCATAATAGGCTCTGA
The DNA here is from genome assembly GCF_046119375.1 of Phyllobates terribilis. Classification (NCBI taxonomy): domain Eukaryota; kingdom Metazoa; phylum Chordata; class Amphibia; order Anura; family Dendrobatidae; genus Phyllobates; species Phyllobates terribilis. The sequence goes on along the minus strand of NW_027362800.1, from coordinate 5,420,425 downwards.
GCCTTTATATACCTGCGCACAGCAGCAGCCACCTTCAGTCTGCTGCTGGACAGCCAGCAGCAGCAGCAGCAGGAGAGGTAATTAATCAGCAACCCTCCTGCTAAGGGTAGACAGCTGCTCGTTCCACCCCCCCCCCCGCCTTAATTGGTTCTCCTCCCTTCCAACGGTGTTGAGGCGGGTGGGAACAGCTGGGGGTTGAGGGTACTGTGCTAAAAGAGGTGGAGTTATGCAGATCTAAAACGCGTGGATTGCAGCAGCAGCAAGCCGAAAAGTGCAGGCATGTGAGGGATCTAGAGGTTGACAGCATGTCTTCTTAACGGGAGTCCAGGTGGCCATCTCCACAAATGGACTTTTCAGAATCCTTGGGTGGCACCGTAGTCGGAAACCAATTCTGGTTATCGCTTCTCGGCCTTTTGGCTAAGATCAAGTGTAGTATCTGTTCTTATCAGTTTAATATCTGATACGTCCCCTATCTGGGGACCATATATTAAATGGATTTTTAGAACAGGGAGATGGAAAAAGAGCTTGCTCTGTCCACTCCACGCATTGACCTGGTATTGCAGTATCTCCAGGACCGGTGCACCCCTTCTTTAATGCAGTTTCTAAAATCAGAAAGAATTGAATTCAATGCTTTTTGTTCATTTTGCTTGTTTGTCGGATTTTGGGATGGACTCTTTGGCTTTGCTTTTCTTCTCCTCATTGGATTTTTCATGTTAAAAGTTGCAGAAGCCAGATGACAAGCTCATTTTGGTTCAACTTCAGCAACTCTGCATTGCATTGCCATGTAATGTAATGTAATGCAATGCTATCTATCTAGCTCTCCCTCTATACTTCCTTTTGGATAAACAGACATATTAGGCAAGCATTTTGGAGCTTTCACCTAAATAACTACAGGTGGTGAGATAATCTGCACAATATAATTGACCTTTCAGTATATTGTTGCACACACACCATCTATTTAGCAAATGCCCTTGTTATCAACAGCAGCCTTTTAAACTCACCTGAGCTAACAGGTATGTGAGCTGGTTACTCTGCTGCGCTTAAAATTTCTTTTTTGGTTTGCTACAATGCCTTTTCTGAAACGTTGTCTCCCTCTGCTGGAACACTGACTTCTTTCATTTAATGCCTGCAGACTATAAAAGAGAAACCAACCCAAAAAGTTTGGTTGATTAGTCTGTGGCATTCTTTTAAACTGTTGCTTATGGCGGTCTCTGTGAGCTTCTCAGTGACATTCAGCCATCCAGGTATCCCGCCTGCAGTAGACGGAATGTGGCAATGGAACGCTGGCTGCGCGTGTCATAATAGGCTCTGAGCCTTTATATACCTGCGCACAGCAGCAGCCACCTTCAGTCTGCTGCTGGACAGCCAGCAGCAGCAGCAGCAGGAGAGGTAATTAATCAGCAACCCTCCTGCTAAGGGTAGACAGCTGCTCGTTCCAACCCCCCCCCCGCCTTAATTGGTTCTCCTCCCTTCCAACGGTGTTGAGGCGGGTGGGAACAGCCGGGGGTTGAGGGTACTGTGCTAAAAGAGGTGGAGTTATGCAGATCTATAACGCGTGGATTGCAGCAGCAGCAAGCCGAAAAGTGCAGGCATGTGAGGGATCTAGAGGTTCACAGCATGTCTTCTTAACGGGAGTCCAGGTGGCCATCTCCACAAATGGACTTTTCAGAATCCTTGGGTGGCACCGTAGTCGGAAACCAATTCTGGTTATCGCTTCTCGGCCTTTTGGCTAAGATCAAGTGTAATATCTGTTCTTATCAGTTTAATATCTGATACGTCCCCTATCTGGGGACCATATATTAAATGGATTTTTAGAACAGGGAGATGGAAAAAGAGCTTGCTCTGTCCACTCCACGCATTGACCTGGTATTGCAGTATCTCCAGGACCGGTGCACCCCTTCTTTAATGCAGTTTCTAAAATCAGAAAGAATTGAATTCAATGCTTTTTGTTCATTTTGCTTGTTTGTCGGATTTTGGGATGGACTCTTTGGCTTTGCTTTTCTTCTCCTCATTGGATTTTTCATGTTAAAAGTTGCAGAAGCCAGATGACAAGCTCATTTTGGTTCAACTTCAGCAACTGTGCATTGCATTGCCATGTAATGTAATGTAATGCAATGCTATCTATCTAGCTCTCCCTCTATACTTCCTTTTGGATAAACAGACATATTAGGCAAGCATTTTGGAGCTTTCACCTAAATAACTACAGGTGGTGAGATAAGCTGCACAATATAATTGACCTTTCAGTATATTGTTGCACACACACCATCTATTTAGCAAATGCCCTTGTTATCAACAGCAGCCTTTTAAACTCACCTGAGCTAACAGGTATGTGAGCTGGTTACTCTGCTGCGCTTAAAATTTCTTTTTTGGTTTGCTACAATGCCTTTTCTGAAACGTTGTCTCCCTCTGCTGGAACACTGACTTCTTTCATTTAATGCCTGCAGACTATAAAAGAGAAACCAACCCAAAAAGTTTGGTTGATTAGTCTGTGGCATTCTTTTAAACTGTTGCTTATGGCGGTCTCTGTGAGCTTCTCAGTGACATTCAGCCATCCAGGTATCCCGCCTGCAGTAGACGGAATGTGGCAATGGAACGCTGGCTGCGCGTGTCATAATAGGCTCTGAGCCTTTATATATCTGCGCACAGCAGCAGCCACCTTCAGTCTGCTGCTGGACAGCCAGCAGCAGCAGCAGCAGGAGAGGTAATTAATCAGCAACCCTCCTGCTAAGGGTAGACAGCTGCTCGTTCCACCCCCCCCCCGCCTTAATTGGTTCTCCTCCCTTCCAACGGTGTTGAGGCGGGTGGGAACAGCCGGGGGTTGAGGGTACTGTGCTAAAAGAGGTGGAGTTATGCAGATCTAAAACGCGTGGATTGCAGCAGCAGCAAGCCGAAAAGTGCAGGCATGTGAGGGATCTAGAGGTTGACAGCATGTCTTCTTAACGGGAGTCCAGGTGGCCATCTCCACAAATGGACTTTTCAGAATCCTTGGGTGGCACCGTAGTCGGAAACCAATTCTGGTTATCGCTTCTCGGCCTTTTGGCTAAGATCAAGTGTAGTATCTGTTCTTATCAGTTTAATATCTGATACGTCCCCTATCTGGGGACCATATATTAAATGGATTTTTAGAACAGGGAGATGGAAAAAGAGCTTGCTCTGTCCACTCCACGCATTGACCTGGTATTGCAGTATCTCCAGGACCGGTGCACCCCTTCTTTAATGCAGTTTCTAAAATCAGAAAGAATTGAATTCAATGCTTTTTGTTCATTTTGCTTGTTTGTCGGATTTTGGGATGGACACTTTGGCTTTGCTTTTCTTCTCCTCATTGGATTTTTCATGTTAAAAGTTGCAGAAGCCAGATGACAAGCTCATTTTGGTTCAACTTCAGCAACTGTGCATTGCATTGCCATGTAATGTAATGTAATGCAATGCTATCTATCTAGCTCTCCCTCTATACTTCCTTTTGGATAAACAGACATATTAGGCAAGCATTTTGGAGCTTTCACCTAAATAACTACAGGTGGTGAGATAAGCTGCACAATATAATTGACCTTTCAGTATATTGTTGCACACACACCATCTATTTAGCAAATGCCCTTGTTATCAACAGCAGCCTTTTAAACTCACCTGAGCTAACAGGTATGTGAGCTGGTTACTCTGCTGCGCTTAAAATTTCTTTTTTGGTTTGCTACAATGCCTTTTCTGAAACGTTGTCTCCCTCTGCTGGAACACTGACTTCTTTCATTTAATGCCTGCAAACTATAAAAGAGAAACCAACCCAAAAAGTTTGGTTGATTAGTCTGTGGCATTCTTTTAAACTGTTGCTTATGGCGGTCTCTGTGAGCTTCTCAGTGACATTCAGCCATCCAGGTATCCCGCCTGCAGTAGACGGAATGTGGCAATGGAACGCTGGCTGCGCGTGTCATAATAGGCTCTGAGCCTTTATATACCTGCGCACAGCAGCAGCCACCTTCAGTCTGCTGCTGGACAGCCAGCAGCAGCAGCAGGAGAGGTAATTAATCAGCAACCCTCCTGCTAAGGGTAGACAGCTGCTCGTTCCACCCCCCCCCCGCCTTAATTGGTTCTCCTCCCTTCCAACGGTGTTGAGGCGGGTGGGAACAGCCAGGGGTTGAGGGTACTGTGCTAAAAGAGGTGGAGTTATGCAGATCTAAAACGCGTGGATTGCAGCAGCAGCAAGCCGAAAAGTGCAGGCATGTGAGGGATCTAGAGGTTGACAGCATGTCTTCTTAACGGGAGTCCAGGTGGCCATCTCCACAAATGGACTTTTCAGAATCCTTGGGTGGCACCGTAGTCGGAAACCAATTCTGGTTATCGCTTCTCGGCCTTTTGGCTAAGATCAAGTGTAGTATCTGTTCTTATCAGTTTAATATCTGATACGTCCCCTATCTGGGGACCATATATTAAATGGATTTTTAGAACAGGGAGATGGAAAAAGAGCTTGCTCTGTCCACTCCACGCATTGACCTGGTATTGCAGTATCTCCAGGACCGGTGCACCCCTTCTTTAATGCAGTTTCTAAAATCAGAAAGAATTGAATTCAATGCTTTTTGTTCATTTTGCTTGTTTGTCGGATTTTGGGATGGACTCTTTGGCTTTGCTTTTCTTCTCCTCATTGGATTTTTCATGTTAAAAGTTGCAGAAGCCAGATGACAAGCTCATTTTGGTTCAACTTCAGCAACTGTGCATTGCATTGCCATGTAATGTAATGTAATGCAATGCTATCTATCTAGCTCTCCCTCTATACTTCCTTTTGGATAAACAGACATATTAGGCAAGCATTTTGGAGCTTTCACCTAAATAACTACAGGTGGTGAGATAAGCTGCACAATATAATTGACCTTTCAGTATATTGTTGCACACACACCATCTATTTAGCAAATGCCCTTGTTATCAACAGCAGCCTTTTAAACTCACCTGAGCTAACAGGTATGTGAGCTGGTTACTCTGCTGCGCTTAAAATTTCTTTTTTGGTTTGCTACAATGCCTTTTCTGAAACGTTGTCTCCCTCTGCTGGAACACTGACTTCTTTCATTTAATGCCTGCAGACTATAAAAGAGAAACCAACCCAAAAAGTTTGGTTGATTAGTCTGTGGCATTCTTTTAAACTGTTGCTTATGGCGGTCTCTGTGAGCTTCTCAGTGACATTCAGCCATCCAGGTATCCCGCCTGCAGTAGACGGAATGTGGCAATGGAACGCTGGCTGCGCGTGTCATAATAGGCTCTGAGCCTTTATATACCTGCGCACAGCAGCAGCCACCTTCAGTCTGCTGCTGGACAGCCAGCAGCAGCAGCAGCAGGAGAGGTAATTAATCAGCAACCCTCCTGCTAAAGGTAGACAGCTGCTCGTTCCACCCCCCCCCCGCCTTAATTGGTTCTCCTCCCTTCCAACGGTGTTGAGGCGGGTGGGAACAGCCGGGGGTTGAGGGTACTGTGCTAAAAGAGGTGGAGTTATGCAGATCTAAAACGCGTGGATTGCAGCAGCAGCAAGCCGAAAAGTGCAGGCATGTGAGGGATCTAGAGGTTGACAGCATGTCTTCTTAACGGGAGTCCAGGTGGCCATCTCCACAAATGGACTTTTCAGAATCCTTGGGTGGCACCGTAGTCGGAAACCAATTCTGGTTATCGCTTCTCGGCCTTTTGGCTAAGATCAAGTGTAGTATCTGTTCTTATCAGTTTAATATCTGATACGTCCCCTATCTGGGGACCATATATTAAATGGATTTTTAGAACAGGGAGATGGAAAAAGAGCTTGCTCTGTCCACTCCACGCATTGACCTGGTATTGCAGTATCTCCAGGACCGGTGCACCCCTTCTTTAATGCAGTTTCTAAAATCAGAAAGAATTGAATTCAATGCTGCTTTTTGTTCATTTTGCTTGTTTGTCGGATTTTGGGATGGACTCTTTGGCTTTGCTTTTCTTCTCCTCATTGGATTTTTCATGTTAAAAGTTGCAGAAGCCAGATGACAAGCTCATTTTGGTTCAACTTCAGCAACTCTGCATTGCATTGCCATGTAATGTAATGTAATGCAATGCTATCTATCTAGCTCTCCCTCTATACTTCCTTTTGGATAAACAGACATATTAGGCAAGCATTTTGGAGCTTTCACCTAAATAACTACAGGTGGTGAGATAAGCTGCACAATATAATTGACCTTTCAGTATATTGTTGCACACACACCATCTATTTAGCAAATGCCCTTGTTATCAACAGCAGCCTTTTAAACTCACCTGAGCTAACAGGTATGTGAGCTGGTTACTCTGCTGCGCTTAAAATTTCTTTTTTGGTTTGCTACAATGCCTTTTCTGAAACGTTGTCTCCCTCTGCTGGAACACTGACTTCTTTCATTTAATGCCTGCAGACTATAAAAGAGAAACCAACCCAAAAAGTTTGGTTGAATAGTCTGTGGCATTCTTTTAAACTGTTGCTTATGGCGGTCTCTGTGAGCTTCTCAGTGACATTCAGCCATCCAGGTATCCCGCCTGCAGTAGACGGAATGTGGCAATGGAACGCTGGCTGCGCGTGTCATAATAGGCTCTGAGCCTTTATATACCTGCGCACAGCAGCAGCCACCTTCAGTCTGCTGCTGGACAGCCAGCAGCAGCAGCAGCAGGAGAGGTAATTAATCAGCAACCCTCCTGCTAAGGGTAGACAGCTGCTCGTTCCACCCCCCCCCCGCCTTAATTGGTTCTCCTCCCTTCCAACGGTGTTGAGGCGGGTGGGAACAGCCGGGGGTTGAGGGTACTGTGCTAAAAGAGGTGGAGTTATGCAGATCTATAACGCGTGGATTGCAGCAGCAGCAAGCCGAAAAGTGCAGGCATGTGAGGGATCTAGAGGTTGACAGCATGTCTTCTTAACGGGAGTCCAGGTGGCCATCTCCACAAATGGACTTTTCAGAATCCTTGGGTGGCACCGTAGTCGGAAACCAATTCTGGTTATCGCTTCTCGGCCTTTTGGCTAAGATCAAGTGTAGTATCTGTTCTTATCAGTTTAATATCTGATACGTCCCCTATCTGGGGACCATATATTAAATGGATTTTTAGAACAGGGAGATGGAAAAAGAGCTTGCTCTGTCCACTCCACGCATTGACCTGGTATTGCAGTATCTCCAGGACCGGTGCACCCCTTCTTTAATGCAGTTTCTAAAATCAGAAAGAATTGAATTCAATGCTTTTTGTTCATTTTGCTTGTTTGTCGGATTTTGGGATGGACTCTTTGGCTTTGCTTTTCTTCTCCTCATTGGATTTTTCATGTTAAAAGTTGCAGAAGCCAGATGACAAGCTCATTTTGGTTCAACTTCAGCAACTGTGCATTGCATTGCCATGTAATGTAATGTAATGCAATGCTATCTATCTAGCTCTCCCTCTATACTTCCTTTTGGATAAACAGACATATTAGGCAAGCATTTTGGAGCTTTCACCTAAATAACTACAGGTGGTGAGATAAGCTGCACAATATAATTGACCTTTCAGTATATTGTTGCACACACACCATCTATTTAGCAAATGCCCTTGTTATCAACAGCAGCCTTTTAAACTCACCTGAGCTAACAGGTATGTGAGCTGGTTACTCTGCTGCGCTTAAAATTTCTTTTTTGGTTTGCTACAATGCCTTTTCTGAAACGTTGTCTCCCTCTGCTGGAACACTGACTTCTTTCATTTAATGCCTGCAGACTATAAAAGAGAAACCAACCCAAAAAGTTTGGTTGATTAGTCTGTGGCATTCTTTTAAACTGTTGCTTATGGCGGTCTCTGTGAGCTTCTCAGTGACATTCAGCCATCCAGGTATCCCGCCTGCAGTAGACGGAATGTGGCAATGGAACGCTGGCTGCGCGTGTCATAATAGGCTCTGAGCCTTTATATACCTGCGCACAGCAGCAGCCACCTTCAGTCTGCTGCTGGACAGCCAGCAGCAGCAGCAGCAGGAGAGGTAATTAATCAGCAACCCTCCTGCTAAGGGTAGACAGCTGCTCGTTCCACCCCCCCCCCCCGCCTTAATTGGTTCTCCTCCCTTCCAACGGTGTTGAGGCGGGTGGGAACAGCCGGGGGTTGAGGGTACTGTGCTAAAAGAGGTGGAGTTATGCAGATCTAAAACGCGTGGATTGCAGCAGCAGCAAGCCGAAAAGTGCAGGCATGTGAGGGATCTAGAGGTTGACAGCATGTCTTCTTAACGGGAGTCCAGGTGGCCATCTCCACAAATGGACTTTTCAGAATCCTTGGGTGGCACCGTAGTCGGAAACCAATTCTGGTTATCGCTTCTCGGCCTTTTGGCTAAGATCAAGTGTAGTATCTGTTCTTATCAGTTTAATATCTGATACGTCCCCTAACTGGGGACCATATATTAAATGGATTTTTAGAACAGGGAGATGGAAAAAGAGCTTGCTCTGTCCACTCCACGCATTGACCTGGTATTGCAGTATCTCCAGGACCGGTGCTCCCCTTCTTTAATGCAGTTTCTAAAATCAGAAAGAATTGAATTCAATGCTTTTTGTTCATTTTGCTTGTTTGTCGGATTTTGGGATGGACTCTTTGGCTTTGCTTTTCTTCTCCTCATTGGATTTTTCATGTTAAAAGTTGCAGAAGCCAGATAACAAGCTCATTTTGGTTCAACTTCAGCAACTGTGCATTGCATTGCCATGTAATGTAATGTAATGCAATGCTATCTATCTAGCTCTCCCTCTATACTTCCTTTTGGATAAACAGACATATTAGGCAAGCATTTTGGAGCTTTCACCTAAATAACTACAGGTGGTGAGATAAGCTGCACAATATAATTGACCTTTCAGTATATTGTTGCACACACACCATCTATTTAGCAAATGCCCTTGTTATCAACAGCAGCCTTTTAAACTCACCTGAGCTAACAGGTATGTGAGCTGGTTACTCTGCTGCGCTTAAAATTTCTTTTTTGGTTTGCTACAATGCCTTTTCTGAAACGTTGTCTCCCTCTGCTGGAACACTGACTTCTTTCATTTAATGCCTGCAGACTATAAAAGAGAAACCAACCCAAAAAGTTTGGTTGATTAGTCTGTGGCATTCTTTTAAACTGTTGCTTATGGCGGTCTCTGTGAGCTTCTCAGTGACATTCAGCCATCCAGGTATCCCGCCTGCAGTAGACGGAATGTGGCAATGGAACGCTGGCTGCGCGTGTCATAATAGGCTCTGAGCCTTTATATACCTGCGCACAGCAGCAGCCACCTTCAGTCTGCTGCTGGACAGCCAGCAGCAGCAGGAGAGGTAATTAATCAGCAACCCTCCTGCTAAGGGTAGACAGCTGCTCGTTCCACCCCCCCCCCCGCCTTAATTGGTTCTCCTCCCTTCCAACGGTGTTGAGGCGGGTGGGAACAGCCGGGGGTTGAGGGTACTGTGCTAAAAGAGGTGGAGTTATGCAGATCTAAAACGCGTGGATTGCAGCAGCAGCAAGCCGAAAAGTGCAGGCATGTGAGGGATCTAGAGGTTGACAGCATGTCTTCTTAACGGGAGTCCAGGTGGCCATCTCCACAAATGGACTTTTCAGAATCCTTGGGTGGCACCGTAGTCGGAAACCAATTCTGGTTATCGCTTCTCGGCCTTTTGGCTAAGATCAAGTGTAGTATCTGTTCTTATCAGTTTAATATCTGATACGTCCCCTATCTGGGGACCATATATTAAATGGATTTTTAGAACAGGGAGATGGAAAAAGAGCTTGCTCTGTCCACTCCACGCATTGACCTGGTATTGCAGTATCTCCAGGACCGGTGCACCCCTTCTTTAATGCAGTTTCTAAAATCAGAAAGAATTGAATTCAATGCTTTTTGTTCATTTTGCTTGTTTGTCGGATTTTGGGATGGACTCTTTGGCTTTGCTTTTCTTCTCCTCATTGGATTTTTCATGTTAAAAGTTGCAGAAGCCAGATGATAAGCTCATTTTGGTTCAACTTCAGCAACTGTGCATTGCATTGCCATGTAATGTAATGTAATGCAATGCTATCTATCTAGCTCTCCCTCTATACTTCCTTTTGGATAAACAGACATATTAGGCAAGCATTTTGGAGCTTTCACCTAAATAACTACAGGTGGTGAGATAAGCTGCACAATATAATTGACCTTTCAGTATATTGTTGCACACACACCATCTATTTAGCAAATGCCCTTGTTATCAACAGCAGCCTTTTAAACTCACCTGAGCTAACAGGTATGTGAGCTGGTTACTCTGCTGCGCTTAAAATTTCTTTTTTGGTTTGCTACAATGCCTTTTCTGAAACGTTGTCTCCCTCTGCTGGAACACTGACTTCTTTCATTTAATGCCTGCAGACTATAAAAGAGAAACCAACCCAAAAAGTTTGGTTGATTAGTCTGTGGCATTCTTTTAAACTGTTGCTTATGGCGGTCTCTGTGAGCTTCTCAGTGACATTCAGCCATCCAGGTATCCCGCCTGCAGTAGACGGAATGTGGCAATGGAACGCTGGCTGCGCGTGTCATAATAGGCTCTGAGCCTTTATATACCTGCGCACAGCAGCAGCCACCTTCAGTCTGCTGCTGGACAGCCAGCAGCAGCAGCAGCAGGAGAGGTAATTAATCAGCAACCCTCCTGCTAAGGGTAGACAGCTGCTCGTCCACCCCCCCCCGCCTTAATTGGTTCTCCTCCCTTCCAACGGTGTTGAGGCGGGTGGGAACAGCCGGGGGTTGAGGGTACTGTGCTAAAAGAGGTGGAGTTATGCAGATCTAAAACGCGTGGATTGCAGCAGCAGCAAGCCGAAAAGTGCAGGCATGTGAGGGATCTAGAGGTTGACAGCATGTCTTCTTAACGGGAGTCCAGGTGGCCATCTCCACAAATGGACTTTTCAGAATCCTTGGGTGGCACCGTAGTCGGAAACCAATTCTGGTTATCGCTTCTCGGCCTTTTGGCTAAGATCAAGTGTAGTATCTGTTCTTATCAGTTTAATATCTGATACGTCCCCTATCTGGGGACCATATATTAAATGGATTTTTAGAACAGGGAGATGGAAAAAGAGCTTGCTCTGTCCACTCCACGCATTGACCTGGTATTGCAGTATCTCCAGGACCGGTGCACCCCTTCTTTAATGCAGTTTCTAAAATCAGAAAGAATTGAATTCAATGCTTTTTGTTCATTTTGCTTGTTTGTCGGATTTTGGGATGGACTCTTTGGCTTTGCTTTTCTTCTCCTCATTGGATTTTTCATGTTAAAAGTTGCAGAAGCCAGATGACAAGCTCATTTTGGTTCAACTTCAGCAACTGTGCATTGCATTGCCATGTAATGTAATGTAATGCAATGCTATCTATCTAGCTCTCCCTCTATACTTCCTTTTGGATAAACAGACATATTAGGCAAGCATTTTGGAGCTTTCACCTAAATAACTACAGGTGGTGAGATAAGCTGCACAATATAATTGACCTTTCAGTATATTGTTGCACACACACCATCTATTTAGCAAATGCCCTTGTTATCAACAGCAGCCTTTTAAACTCACCTGAGCTAACAGGTATGTGAGCTGGTTACTCTGCTGCGCTTAAAATTTCTTTTTTGGTTTGCTACAATGCCTTTTCTGAAACGTTGTCTCCCTCTGCTGGAACACTGACTTCTTTCATTTAATGCCTGCAGACTATAAAAGAGAAACCAACCCAAAAAGTTTGGTTGATTAGTCTGTGGCATTCTTTTAAACTGTTGCTTATGGCGGTCTCTGTGAGCTTCTCAGTGACATTCAGCCATCCAGGTATCCCGCCTGCAGTAGACGGAATGTGGCAATGGAACGCTGGCTGCGCGTGTCATAATAGGCTCTGAGCCTTTATATACCTGCGCACAGCAGCAGCCACCTTCAGTCTGCTGCTGGACAGCCAGCAGCAGCAGCAGCAGGAGAGGTAATTAATCAGCAACCCTCCTGCTAAGGGTAGACAGCTGCTCGTTCCACCCCCCCCCCCGCCTTAATTGGTTCTCCTCCCTTCCAACAGTGTTGAGGCGGGTGGGAACAGCCGGGGGTTGAGGGTACTGTGCTAAAAGAGGTGGAGTTATGCAGATCTAAAACGCGTGGATTGCAGCAGCAGCAAGCCGAAAAGTGCAGGCATGTGAGGGATCTAGAGGTTGACAGCATGTCTTCTTAACGGGAGTCCAGGTGGCCATCTCCACAAATGGACTTTTCAGAATCCTTGGGTGGCACCGTAGTCGGAAACCAATTCTGGTTATCGCTTCTCGGCCTTTTGGCTAAGATCAAGTGTAGTATCTGTTCTTATCAGTTTAATATCTGATACGTCCCCTATCTGGGGACCATATATTAAATGGATTTTTAGAACAGGGAGATGGAAAAAGAGCTTGCTCTGTCCACTCCACGCATTGACCTGGTATTGCAGTATCTCCAGGACCGGTGCACCCCTTCTTTAATGCAGTTTCTAAAATCAGAAAGAATTGAATTCAATGCTTTTTGTTCATTTTGCTTGTTTGTCGGATTTTGGGATGGACTCTTTGGCTTTGCTTTTCTTCTCCTCATTGGATTTTTCATGCTAAAAGTTGCAGAAGCCAGATGACAAGCTCATTTTGGTTCAACTTCAGCAACTGTGCATTGCATTGCCATGTAATGTAATGTAATGCAATGCTATCTATCTAGCTCTCCCTCTATACTTCCTTTTGGATAAACAGACATATTAGGCAAGCATTTTGGAGCTTTCACCTAAATAACTACAGGTGGTGAGATAAGCTGCACAATATAATTGACCTTTCAGTATATTGTTGCACACACACCATCTATTTAGCAAATGCCCTTGTTATCAACAGCAGCCTTTTAAACTCACCTGAGCTAACAGGTATGTGAGCTGGTTACTCTGCTGCGCTTAAAATTTCTTTTTTGGTTTGCTACAATGCCTTTTCTGAAACGTTGTCTCCCTCTGCTGGAACACTGACTTCTTTCATTTAATGCCTGCAGACTATAAAAGAGAAACCAACCCAAATAGTTTGGTTGATTAGTCTGTGGCATTCTTTTAAACTGTTGCTTATGGCGGTCTCTGTGAGCTTCTCAGTGACATTCAGCCATCCAGGTATCCCGCCTGCAGTAGACGGAATGTGGCAATGGAACGCTGGCTGCGCGTGTCATAATAGGCTCTGAGCCTTTATATACCTGCGCACAGCAGCAGCCACCTTCAGTCTGCTGCTGGACAGCCAGCAGCAGCAGCAGCAGGAGAGGTAATTAATCAGCAACCCTCCTGCTAAGGGTAGACAGCTGCTCGTTCCACCCCCCCCCCCGCCTTAATTGGTTCTCCTCCCTTCCAACGGTGTTGAGGCGGGTGGGAACAGCCTGGGGTTGAGGGTACTGTGCTAAAAGAGGTGGAGTTATGCAGATCTAAAACGCGTGGATTGCAGCAGCAGCAAGCCGAAAAGTGCAGGCATGTGAGGGATCTAGAGGTTGACAGCATGTCTTCTTAACGGGAGTCCAGGTGGCCATCTCCACAAATGGACTTTTCAGAATCCTTGGGTGGCACCGTAGTCGGAAACCAATTCTGGTTATCGCTTCTCGGCCTTTTGGCTAAGATCAAGTGTAGTATCTGTTCTTATCAGTTTAATATCTGATACGTCCCCTATCTGGGGACCATATATTAAATGGATTTTTAGAACAGGGAGATGGAAAAAGAGCTTGCTCTGCCCACTCCACGCATTGACCTGGTATTGCAGTATCTCCAGGACCGGTGCACCCCTTCTTTAATGCAGTTTCTAAAATCAGAAAGAATTGAATTCAATGCTTTTTGTTCATTTTGCTTGTTTGTCGGATTTTGGGATGGACTCTTTGGCTTTGCTTTTCTTCTCCTCATTGGATTTTTCATGTTAAAAGTTGCAGAAGCCAGATGACAAGCTCATTTTGGTTCAACTTCAGCAACTGTGCATTGCATTGCCATGTAATGTAATGTAATGCAATGCTATCTATCTAGCTCTCCCTCTATACTTCCTTTTGGATAAACAGACATATTAGGCAAGCATTTTGGAGCTTTCACCTAAATAACTACAGGTGGTGAGATAAGCTGCACAATATAATTGACCTTTCAGTATATTGTTGCACACACACCATCTATTTAGCAAATGCCCTTGTTATCAACAGCAGCCTTTTAAACTCACCTGAGCTAACAGGTATGTGAGCTGGTTACTCTGCTGCGCTTAAAATTTCTTTTTTGGTTTGCTACAATGCCTTTTCTGAAACGTTGTCTCCCTCTGCTGGAACACTGACTTCTTTCATTTAATGCCTGCAGACTATAAAAGAGAAACCAACCCAAAAAGTTTGGTTGATTAGTCTGTGGCATTCTTTTAAACTGTTGCTTATGGCGGTCTCTGTGAGCTTCTCAGTGACATTCAGCCATCCAGGTATCCCGCCTGCAGTAGACGGAATGTGGCAATGGAACGCTGGCTGCGCGTGTCATAATAGGCTCTGAGCCTTTATATACCTGCGCACAGCAGCAGCCACCTTCAGTCTGCTGCTGGACAGCCAGCAGCAGCAGCAGCAGGAGAGGTAATTAATCAGCAACCCTCCTGATAAGGGTAGACAGCTGCTCGTTCCACCCCCCCCCCCGCCTTAATTGGTTCTCCTCCCTTCCAACGGTGTTGAGGCGGGTGGGAACAGCCGGGGGTTGAGGGTACTGTGCTAAAAGAGGTGGAGTTATGCAGATCTAAAACGCGTGGATTGCAGCAGCAGCAAGCCGAAAAGTGCAGGCATGTGAGGGATCTAGAGGTTGACAGCATGTCTTCTTAACGGGAGTCCAGGTGGCCATCTCCACAAATGGACTTTTCAGAATCCTTGGGTGGCACCGTAGTCGGAAACCAATTCTGGTTATCGCTTCTCGGCCTTTTGGCTAAGATCAAGTGTAGTATCTGTTCTTATCAGTTTAATATCTGATACGTCCCCTATCTGGGGACCATATATTAAATGGATTTTTAGAACAGGGAGATGGAAAAAGAGCTTGCTCTGTCCACTCCACGCATTGACCTGGTATTGCAGTATCTCCAGGACCGGTGCACCCCTTCTTTAATGCAGTTTCTAAAATCAGAAAGAATTGAATTCAATGCTTTTTGTTCATTTTGCTTGTTTGTCGGATTTTGGGATGGACTCTTTGGCTTTGCTTTTCTTCTCCTCATTGGATTTTTCATGTTAAAAGTTGCAGAAGCCAGATGACAAGCTCATTTTGGTTCAACTTCAGCAACTGTGGATTGCATTGCCATGTAATGTAATGTAATGCAATGCTATCTATCTAGCTCTCCCTCTATACTTCCTTTTGGATAAACAGACATATTAGGCAAGCATTTTGGAGCTTTCACCTAAATAACTACAGGTGGTGAGATAAGCTGCACAATATAATTGACCTTTCAGTATATTGTTGCACACACACCATCTATTTAGCAAATGCCCTTGTTATCAACAGCAGCCTTTTAAACTCACCTGAGCTAACAGGTATGTGAGCTGGTTACTCTGCTGCGCTTAAAATTTCTTTTTTGGTTTGCTACAATGCCTTTTCTGAAACGTTGTCTCCCTCTGCTGGAACACTGACTTCTTTCATTTAATGCCTGCAGATTATAAAAGAGAAACCAACCCAAAAAGTTTGGTTGATTAGTCTGTGGCATTCTTTTAAACTGTTGCTTATGGCGGTCTCTGTGAGCTTCTCAGTGACATTCAGCCATCCAGGTATCCCGCCTGCAGTAGACGGAATGTGGCAATGGAACGCTGGCTGCGCGTGTCATAATAGGCTCTGAGCCTTTATATACCTGCGCACAGCAGCAGCCACCTTCAGTCTGCTGCTGGACAGCCAGCAGCAGCAGCAGCAGGAGAGGTAATTAATCAGCAACCCTCCTGCTAAGGGTAGACAGCTGCTCGTTCCACCCCCCCCCCGCCTTAATTGGTTCTCCTCCCTTCCAACGGTGTTGAGGCGGGTGGGAACAGCCGGGGGTTGAGGGTACTGTGCTAAAAGAGGTGGAGTTATGCAGATCTAAAACGCGTGGATTGCAGCAGCAGCAAGCCGAAAAGTGCAGGCATGTGAGGGATCTAGAGGTTGACAGCATGTCTTCTTAACGGGAGTCCAGGTGGCCATCTCCACAAATGGACTTTTCAGAATCCTTGGGTGGCACCGTAGTCGGAAACCAATTCTGGTTATCGCTTCTCGGCCTTTTGGCTAAGATCAAGTGTAGTATCTGTTCTTATCAGTTTAATATCTGATACGTCCCCTATCTGGGGACCATATATTAAATGGATTTTTAGAACAGGGAGATGGAAAAAGAGCTTGCTCTGTCCACTCCACGCATTGACCTGGTATTGCAGTATCTCCAGGACCGGTGCACCCCTTCTTTAATGCAGTTTCTAAAATCAGAAAGAATTGAATTCAATGCTTTTTGTTCATTTTGCTTGTTTGTCGGATTTTGGGATGGACTCTTTGGCTTTGCTTTTCTTCTCCTCATTGGATTTTTCATGTTAAAAGTTGCAGAAGCCAGATGACAAGCTCATTTTGGTTCAACTTCAGCAACTGTGCATTGCATTGCCATGTAATGTAATGTAATGCAATGCTATCTATCTAGCTCTCCCTCTATACTTCCTTTTGGATAAACAGACATATTAGGCAAGCATTTTGGAGCTTTCACCTAAATAACTACAGGTGGTGAGATAAGCTGCACAATATAATTGACCTTTCAGTATATTGTTGCACACACACCATCTATTTAGCAAATGCCCTTGTTATCAACAGCAGCCTTTTAAACTCACCTGAGCTAACAGGTATGTGAGCTGGTTACTCTGCTGCGCTTAAAATTTCTTTTTTGGTTTGCTACAATGCCTTTTCTGAAACGTTGTCTCCCTCTGCTGGAACACTGACTTCTTTCATTTAATGCCTGCAGACTATAAAAGAGAAACCAACCCAAAAAGTTTAGTTGATTAGTCTGTGGCATTCTTTTAAACTGTTGCTTATGGCGGTCTCTGTGAGCTTCTCAGTGACATTCAGCCATCCAGGTATCCCGCCTGCAGTAGACGGAATGTGGCAATGGAACGCTGGCTGCGCGTGTCATAATAGGCTCTGAGCCTTTATATACCTGCGCACAGCAGCAGCCACCTTCAGTCTGCTGCTGGACAGCCAGCAGCAGCAGCAGCAGGAGAGGTAATTAATCAGCAACCCTCCTGCTAAGGGTAGACAGCTGCTCGTTCCACCCCCCCCGCCTTAATTGGTTCTCCTCCCTTCCAACGGTGTTGAGGCGGGTGGGAACAGCCGGGGGTTGAGGGTACTGTGCTAAAAGAGGTGGAGTTATGCAGATCTAAAACGCGTGGATTGCAGCAGCAGCAAGCCGAAAAGTGCAGGCATGTGAGGGATCTAGAGGTTGACAGCATGTCTTCTTAACGGGAGTCCAGGTGGCCATCTCCACAAATGGACTTTTCAGAATCCTTGGGTGGCACCGTAGTCGGAAACCAATTCTGGTTATTGCTTCTCGGCCTTTTGGCTAAGATCAAGTGTAGTATCTTTCGAAAAGGCGGTTTTGGATGTTGGCCGCCCTAGTAGATTGATACATTATGCACACTGGGGTTTAGGCGCTTGTTAGTACGCCAGGTGGCTAATATAGTCATCTGGTGGAAAGCATGGCCCCCCAGGATCGACGCCATTGGGCCGGGGAAGATCGAAAGCCCGAAGTGTGAAGTGCCCCAGGAGTGGTGACCCTGGGGTGCCTTAACTCACTGGGATTGGGAACCCCACTTGAGCTTATGGCACATTTGCACAAGCACTTCAAATTTTCTTTCTTCGCACACACCCTTATTCCGGGCCTTCTGGCCTTAGGATGGGGAATTTTTCAATTCCCGGTCGAAGGTCCGGGCAGTATTATACTGTGAAACCTTCACTATTTATTTAATTTCTTTGTCACTGTGTGTCCACTTATTCATGTGTGTCACGTCCTACTAGGATTTTGTCGGGATGCGGTTCCCTTACGGGTTCCTCTCTTGGCAGGTCTAGGGGGGGAGTGTGTGGCCATCAGGTTCCGCTCCCCCCTGAACCCCCCTGGCTCTCCTCTTTTGGGAGGAGAGCGTTGTTGGCTCCCCTCTTCCGGGAGGGGAGCACAGTCTTTGGCTCCCAGTGCCTTGCTCGGGTGAGAACTCGGGCAGGTGCTGGGGGTAAGATTGGGTCGCCTCTGGCTTCAGCTGGAGGTGGCTTTTTGTCCCTGTTCCTCGCTGTGGCCTTTTGGCTCGGAGGGACGGGGAATGGTTTGGGGGACCCTTCTCCTTTTGGAGAGGGTTTCAAGAAGACCAGCATCCTAGTGCACTTTTTTTGTGGCACTTGTCACTTTTTTAAGCGCACTCGGGTTTTGTACACGAATTCGGGCTTTCGAAAAAAAAAAAAAAAAATCTGTTCTTATCAGTTTAATATCTGATACGTCCCCTATCTGGGGACCATATATTAAATGGATTTTTAGAACAGGGAGATGGAAAAAGAGCTTGCTCTGTCCACTCCACGCATTGACCTGGTATTGCAGTATCTCCAGGACCGGTGCACCCCTTCTTTAATGCAGTTTCTAAAATCAGAAAGAATTGAATTCAATGCTTTTTGCTCATTTTGCTTGTTTGTCGGATTTTGGGATGGACTCTTTGGCTTTGCTTTTCTTCTCCTCATTGGATTTTTCATGTTAAAAGTTGCAGAAGCCAGATGACAAGCTCATTTTGGTTCAACTTCAGCAACTGTGCATTGCATTGCCATGTAATGTAATGTAATGCAATGCTATCTATCTAGCTCTCCCTCTATACTTCCTTTTGGATAAACAGACATATTAGGCAAGCATTTTGGAGCTTTCACCTAAATAACTACAGGTGGTGAGATAAGCTGCACAATATAATTGACCTTTCAGTATATTGTTGCACACACACCATCTATTTAGCAAATGCCCTTGTTATCAACAGCAGCCTTTTAAACTCACCTGAGCTAACAGGTATGTGAGCCGGTTACTCTGCTGCGCTTAAAATTTCTTTTTTGGTTTGCTACAATGCCTTTTCTGAAACGTTGTCTCCCTCTGCTGGAACACTGACTTCTTTCATTTAATGCCTGCAGACTATGAAAGAGAAACCAACCCAAAAAGTTTGGTTGATTAGTCTGTGGCTTTCTTTTAAACTGTTGCTTATGGCGGTCTCTGTGAGCTTCTCAGTGACATTCAGCCATCCAGGTATCCCGCCTGCAGTAGACGGAATGTGGCAATGGAACGCTGGCTGCGCGTGTCATAATAGGCTCTGAGCCTTTATATACCTGCGCACAGCAGCAGCCACCTTCAGTCTGCTGCTGGACAGCCAGCAGCAGCAGCAGCAGGAGAGGTAATTAATCAGCAACCCTCCTGCTAAGGGTAGACAGCTGCTCGTTCCACCCCCCCCCCCGCCTTAATTGGTTCTCCTCCCTTCCAACGGTGTTGAGGCGGGTGGGAACAGCCGGGGGTTGAGGGTACTGTGCTAAAAGAGGTGGAGTTATGCAGATCTAAAACGCGTGGATTGCAGCAGCAGCAAGCCGAAAAGTGCAGGCATGTGAGGGATCTAGAGGTTGACAGCATGTCTTCTTAACGGGAGTCCAGGTGGCCATCTCCACAAATGGACTTTTCAGAATCCTTGGGTGGCACCGTAGTCGGAAACCAATTCTGGTTATCGCTTCTCGGCCTTTTGGCTAAGATCAAGTGTAGTATCTGTTCTTATCAGTTTAATATCTGATACGTCCCCTATCTGGGGACCATATATTAAATGGATTTTTAGAACAGGGAGATGGAAAAAGAGCTTGCTCTGTCCACTCCACGCATTGACCTGGTATTGCAGTATCTCCAGGACCGGTGCACCCCTTCTTTAATGCAGTTTCTAAAATCAGAAAGAATTGAATTCAATGCTTTTTGTTCATTTTGCTTGTTTGTCGGATTTTGGGATGGACTCTTTGGCTTTGCTTTTCTTCTCCTCATTGGATTTTTCATGTTAAAAGTTGCAGAAGCCAGATGACAAGCTCATTTTGGTTCAACTTCAGCAACTGTGCATTGCATTGCCATGTAATCTAATGTAATGCAATGCTATCTATCTAGCTCTCCCTCTATACTTCCTTTTGGATAAACAGACATATTAGGCAAGCATTTTGGAGCTTTCACCTAAATAACTACAGGTGGTGAGATAAGCTGCACAATATAATTGACCTTTCAGTATATTGTTGCACACACACCATCTATTTAGCAAATGCCCTTGTTATCAAAAGCAGCCTTTTAAACTCACCTGAGCTAACAGGTATGTGAGCTGGTTACTCTGCTGCGCTTAAAATTTCTTTTTTGGTTTGCTACAATGCCTTTTCTGAAACGTTGTCTCCCTCTGCTGGAACACTGACTTCTTTCATTTAATGCCTGCAGACTATAAAAGAGAAACCAACCCAAAAAGTTTGGTTGATTAGTCTGTGGCATTCTTTTAAACTGTTGCTTATGGCGGTCTCTGTGAGCTTCTCAGTGACATTCAGCCATCCAGGTATCCCGCCTGCAGTAGACGGAATGTGGCAATGGAACGCTGGCTGCGCGTGTCATAATAGGCTCTGAGCCTTTATATACCTGCGCACAGCAGCAGCCACCTTCAGTCTGCTGCTGGACAGCCAGCAGCAGCAGCAGCAGGAGAGGTAATTAATCAGCAACCCTCCTGCTAAGGGTAGACAGCTGCTCGTTCCACCCCCCCCCGCCTTAATTGGTTCTCCTCCCTTCCAACGGTGTTGAGGCGGGTGGGAACAGCCGGGGGTTGAGGGTACTGTGCTAAAAGAGGTGGAGTTATGCAGATCTAAAACGCGTGGATTGCAGCAGCAGCAAGCCGAAAAGTGCAGGCATGTGAGGGATCTAGAGGTTGACAGCATGTCTTCTTAACGGGAGTCCAGGTGGCCATCTCCACAAATGGACTTTTCAGAATCCTTGGGTGGCACCGTAGTCGGAAACCAATTCTGGTTATTGCTTCTCGGCCTTTTGGCTAAGATCAAGTGTAGTATCTTTCGAAAAGGCGGTTTTGGATGTTGGCCGCCCTAGTAGATTGATACATTATGCACACTGGGGTTTAGGCGCTTGTTAGTACGCCAGGTGGCTAATATAGTCATCTGGTGGAAAGCATGGCCCCCCAGGATCGACGCCATTGGGCCGGGGAAGATCGAAAGCCCGAAGTGTGAAGTGCCCCAGGAGTGGTGACCCTGGGGTGCCTTAACTCACTGGGATTGGGAACCCCACTTGAGCTTATGGCACATTTGCACAAGCACTTCAAATTTTCTTTCTTCGCACACACCCTTATTCCGGGCCTTCTGGCCTTAGGATGGGGAATTTTTCAATTCCCGGTCGAAGGTCCGGGCAGTATTATACTGTGAAACCTTCATTATTTATTTAATTTCTTTGTCACTGTGTGTCCACTTATTCATGTGTGTCACGTCCTACTAGGATTTTGTCGGGATGCGGTTCCCTTACGGGTTCCTCTCTTGGCAGGTCTAGGGGGGGAGTGTGTGGCCATCAGGTTCCGCTCCCCCCTGATCCCCCCTGGCTCTCCTCTTTTGGGAGGAGAGCGTTGTTGGCTCCCCTCTTCCGGGAGGGGAGCACAGTCTTTGGCTCCCAGTGCCTTGCTCGGGTGAGAACTCGGGCAGGTGCTGGGGGTAAGATTGGGTCGCCTCTGGCTTCGGCTGGAGGTGGCTTTTTGTCCCTGTTCCTCGCTGTGGCCTTTTGGCTCGGAGGGACGGGGAATGGTTTGGGGGACCCTTCTCCTTTTGGAGAGGGTTTCAAGAAGACCAGCATCCTAGTGCACTTTTTTTGTGGCACTTGTCACTTTTTTAAGCGCACTCGGGTTTTGTACACGAATTCGGGCTTTCGAAAAAAAAAAAAAAAAATCTGTTCTTATCAGTTTAATATCTGATACGTCCCCTATCTGGGGACCATATATTAAATGGATTTTTAGAACAGGGAGATGGAAAAAGAGCTTGCTCTGTCCACTCCACGCATTGACCTGGTATTGCAGTATCTCCAGGACCGGTGCACCCCTTCTTTAATGCAGTTTCTAAAATCAGAAAGAATTGAATTCAATGCTTTTTGTTCATTTTGCTTGTTTGTCGGATTTTGGGATGGACTCTTTGGCTTTGCTTTTCTTCTCCTCATTGGATTTTTCATGTTAAAAGTTGCAGAAGCCAGATGACAAGCTCATTTTGGTTCAACTTCAGCAACTGTGCATTGCATTGCCATGTAATGTAATGTAATGCAATGCTATCTATCTAGCTCTCCCTCTATACTTCCTTTTGGATAAACAGACATATTAGGCAAGCATTTTGGAGCTTTCACCTAAATAACTACAGGTGGTGAGATAAGCTGCACAATATAATTGACCTTTCAGTATATTGTTGCACACACACCATCTATTTAGCAAATGCCCTTGTTATCAACAGCAGCCTTTTAAACTCACCTGAGCTAACAGGTATGTGAGCTGGTTACTCTGCTGCGCTTAAAATTTCTTTTTTGGTTTGCTACAATGCCTTTTCTGAAACGTTGTCTCCCTCTGCTGGAACACTGACTTCTTTCATTTAATGCCTGCAGACTATAAAAGAGAAACCAACCCAAAAAGTTTGGTTGATTAGTCTGTGGCATTCTTTTAAACTGTTGCTTATGGCGGTCTCTGTGAGCTTCTCAGTGACATTCAGCCATCCAGGTATCCCGCCTGCAGTAGACGGAATGTGGCAATGGAACGCTGGCTGCGCGTGTCATAATAGGCTCTGAGCCTTTATATACCTGCGCACAGCAGCAGCCACCTTCAGTCTGCTGCTGGACAGCCAGCAGCAGCAGCAGGAGAGGTAATTAATCAGCAACCCTCCTGCTAAGGGTAGACAGCTGCTCGTTCCACCCCCCCCCCGCCTTAATTGGTTCTCCTCCCTTCCAACGGTGTTGAGGCGGGTGGGAACAGCCGGGGGTTGAGGGTACTGTGCTAAAAGAGGTGGAGTTATGCAGATCTAAAACGCGTGGATTGCAGCAGCAGCAAGCCGAAAAGTGCAGGCATGTGAGGGATCTAGAGGTTGACAGCATGTCTTCTTAACGGGAGTCCAGGTGGCCATCTCCACAAATGGACTTTTCAGAATCCTTGGGTGGCACCGTAGTCGGAAACCAATTCTGGTTATCGCTTCTCGGCCTTTTGGCTAAGATCAAGTGTAGTATCTGTTTGGCTAAGATCAAGTGTAGTATCTTTTGAAAAGGCAGTTTGTCCTTGGGCTGCCCTAGTAAATTGATGCATATTACACACTGGTTTGGTGCACTTGTTAGTACGCCAGGTGGCTCATAGAGTTATCTGATGGAAAACATGGCCCTCCAGGATCGAAGTCACTAGGCTGGGTAAGTGTGAGTGCTTTGGAGCAATGTGCCCCAGGAGTAGGCGCCCTGGTGGGAGTCCAAGCTTACTGGGACTGGGAACCCCAGAAAGACTTGGCTTCGTAGCACGCCGCACCTTTGCCAATCATACTTTCTGAGCAACCCCCCCTATTCCTGGCCTCCGGGCTAGGAAGGGGAATTTTTATAAACCCGGTCGGAGGTCCGGTCAGCTTTGGGCTGAGAAACCAACACAGGCTCCAGCTCCACTAGGGTGGCAGCCTAGATGGAAGCTGGGAGCACGAAAACGGCTCTTCTCCGGCTTCGGCTAGGGAGAGCATCGGAGATCCCTGACCCTCGCTGTGGCCTTCTGGCTCGGAGGGATGGGGATGGTTTATTGGGGACCCTCTCCTCCGGGAAGGGTCCACATGAATCCTCGCCTCGTGCGCTGTTTTGGTGTGACTTCGGTCACATTTTTCAGTGCCTTGGATGCAGCTTCAATCAAAAAATCTGTTCTTATCAGTTTAATATCTGATACGTCCCCTACCTGGGGACCATATATTAAATGGATTTTTAGAACAGGGAGATGGAAAAAGAGCTTGCTCTGTCCACTCCACGCATTGACCTGGTATTGCAGTATCTCCAGGACCGGTGCACCCCTTCTTTAATGCAGTTTCTAAAATCAGAAAGAATTGAATTCAATGCTTTTTGTTCATTTTGCTTGTTTGTCGGATTTTGGGATGGACTCTTTGGCTTTGCTTTTCTTCTCCTCATTGGATTTTTCATGTTAAAAGTTGCAGAAGCCAGATGACAAGCTCATTTTGGTTCAACTTCAGCAACTGTGCATTGCATTGCCATGTAATGTAATGTAATGCAATGCTATCTATCTAGCTCACCCTCTATACTTCCTTTTGGATAAACAGACATATTAGGCAAGCATTTTGGAGCTTTCACCTAAATAACTACAGGTGGTGAGATAAGCTGCACAATATAATTGACCTTTCAGTATATTGTTGCACACACACCATCTATTTAGCAAATGCCCTTGTTATCAACAGCAGCCTTTTAAACTCACCTGAGCTAACAGGTATGTGAGCTGGTTACTCTGCTGCGCTTAAAATTTCTTGTTTGGTTTGCTACAATGCCTTTTCTGAAACGTTGTCTCCCTCTGCTGGAACACTGACTTCTTTCATTTAATGCCTGCAGACTATAAAAGAGAAACCAACCCAAAAAGTTTGGTTGATTAGTCTGTGGCATTCTTTTAAACTGTTGCTTATGGCGGTCTCTGTGAGCTTCTCAGTGACATTCAGCCATCCAGGTATCCCGCCTGCAGTAGACGGAATGTGGCAATGGAACGCTGGCTGCGCGTGTCATAATAGGCTCTGAGCCTTTATATACCTGCGCACAGCAGCAGCCACCTTCAGTCTGCTGCTGGACAGCCAGCAGCAGCAGCAGCAGGAGAGGTAATTAATCAGCAACCCTCCTGCTAAGGGTAGACAGCTGCTCGTTCCACCCCCCCCCCCGCCTTAATTGGTCCTCCTCCCTTCCAACGGTGTTGAGGCGGGTGGGAACAGCCGGGGGTTGAGGGTACTGTGCTAAAAGAGGTGGAGTTATGCAGATCTAAAACGCGTGGATTGCAGCAGCAGCAAGCCGAAAAGTGCAGGCATGTGAGGGATCTAGAGGTTGACAGCATGTCTTCTTAGCGGGAGTCCAGGTGGCCATCTCCACAAATGGACTTTTCAGAATCCTTGGGTGGCACCGTAGTCGGAAACCAATTCTGGTTATCGCTTCTCGGCCTTTTGGCTAAGATCAAGTGTAGTATCTGTTCTTATCAGTTTAATATCTGATACGTCCCCTATCTGGGGACCATATATTAAATTTATTTTTAGAACAGGGAGATGGAAAAAGAGCTTGCTCTGTCCACTCCACGCATTGACCTGGTATTGCAGTATCTCCAGGACCGGTGCACCCCTTCTTTAATGCAGTTTCTAAAATCAGAAAGAATTGAATTCAATGCTTTTTGTTCATTTTGCTTGTTTGTCGGATTTTGGGATGGACTCTTTGGCTTTGCTTTTCTTCTCCTCATTGGATTTTTCATGTTAAAAGTTGCAGAAGCCAGATGACAAGCTCATTTTGGTTCAACTTCAGCAACTGTGCATTGCATTGCCATGTAATGTAATGTAATGCAATGCTATCTATCTAGCTCTCCCTCTATACTTCCTTTTGGATAAACAGACATATTAGGCAAGCATTTTGGAGCTTCCACCTAAATAACTACAGGTGGTGAGATAAGCTGCACAATATAATTGACCTTTCAGTATATTGTTGCACACACACCATCTATTTAGCAAATGCCCTTGTTATCAACAGCAGCCTTTTAAACTCACCTGAGCTAACAGGTATGTGAGCTGGTTACTCTGCTGCGCTTAAAATTTCTTTTTTGGTTTGCTACAATGCCTTTTCTGAAACGTTGTCTCCCTCTGCTGGAACACTGACTTCTTTCATTTAATGCCTGCAGACTATAAAAGAGAAACCAACCCAAAAAGTTTGGTTGATTAGTCTGTGGCATTCTTTTAAACTGTTGCTTATGGCGGTCTCTGTGAGCTTCTCAGTGACATTCAGCCATCCAGGTTTCCCGCCTGCAGTAGACGGAATGTGGCAATGGAACGCTGGCTGTGCGTGTCATAATAGGCTCTGAGCCTTTATATACCTGCGCACAGCAGCAGCCACCTTCAGTCTGCTGCTGGACAGCCAGCAGCAGCAGCAGGAGAGGTAATTAATCAGCAACCCTCCTGCTAAGGGTAGACAGCTGCTCGTTCCACCCCCCCCCGCCTTAATTGGTTCTCCTCCCTTCCAACGGTGTTGAGGCGGGTGGGAACAGCCGGGGGTTGAGGGTACTGTGCTAAAAGAGGTGGAGTTATGCAGATCTAAAACGCGTGGATTGCAGCAGCAGCAAGCCGAAAAGTGCAGGCATGTGAGGGATCTAGAGGTTGACAGCATGTCTTCTTAACGGGAGTCCAGGTGGCCATCTCCACAAATGGACTTTTCAGAATCCTTGGGTGGCACCGTAGTCGGAAACCAATTCTGGTTATCGCTTCTCGGCCTTTTGGCTAAGATCAAGTGTAGTATCTGTTCTTATCAGTTTAATATCTGATACGTCCCCTATCTGGGGACCATATATTAAATGGATTTTTAGAACAGGGAGATGGAAAAAGAGCTTGCTCTGTCCACTCCACGCATTGACCTGGTATTGCAGTATCTCCAGGACCGGTGCACCCCTTCTTTAATGCAGTTTCTAAAATCAGAAAGAATTGAATTCAATGCTTTTTGTTCATTTTGCTTGTTTGTCGGATTTTGGGATGGACTCTTTGGCTTTGCTTTTCTTCTCCTCATTGGATTTTTCATGTTAAAAGTTGCAGAAGCCAGATGACAAGCTCATTTTGGTTCAACTTCAGCAACTGTGCATTGCATTGCCATGTAATGTAATGTAATGCAATGCTATCTATCTAGCTCTCCCTCTATACTTCCTTTTGGATAAACAGACATATTAGGCAAGCATTTTGGAGCTTTCACCTAAATAACTACAGGTGGTGAGATAAGCTGCACAATATAATTGACCTTTCAGTATATTGTTGCACACACAACATCTATTTAGCAAATGCCCTTGTTATCAACAGCAGCCTTTTAAACTCAAATGAGCTAACAGGTATGTGAGCTGGTTACTCTGCTGCGCTTAAAATTTCTTTTTTGGTTTGCTACAATGCCTTTTCTGAAACGTTGTCTCCCTCTGCTGGAACACTGACTTCTTTCATTTAATGCCTGCAGACTATAAAAGAGAAACCAACCCAAAAAGTTTGGTTGATTAGTCTGTGGCATTCTTTTAAACTGTTGCTTATGGCGGTCTCTGTGAGCTTCTCAGTGACATTCAGCCATCCAGGTATCCCGCCTGCAGTAGACGGAATGTGGCAATGGAACGCTGGCTGCGCGTGTCATAATAGGCTCTGAGCCTTTATATACCTGCGCACAGCAGCAGCCACCTTCAGTCTGCTGCTGGACAGCCAGCAGCAGCAGCAGCAGGAGAGGTAATTAATCAGCAACCCTCCTGCTAAGGGTAGACAGCTGCTCGTTCCACCCCCCCCCCGCCTTAATTGGTTCTCCTCCCTTCCAACGGTGTTGAGGCGGGTGGGAACAGCCGGGGGTTGAGGGTACTGTGCTAAAAGAGGTGGAGTTATGCAGATCTAAAACGCGTGGATTGCAGCAGCAGCAAGCCGAAAAGTGCAGGCATGTGAGGGATCTAGAGGTTGACAGCATGTCTTTTTAACGGGAGTCCAGGTGGCCATCTCCACAAATGGACTTTTCAGAATCCTTGGGTGGCACCGTAGTCGGAAACCAATTCTGGTTATCGCTTCTCGGCCTTTTGGCTAAGATCAAGTGTAGTATCTGTTCTTATCAGTTTAATATCTGATACGTCCCCTATCTGGGGACCATATATTAAATGGATTTTTAGAACAGGGAGATGGAAAAAGAGCTTGCTCTGTCCACTCCACGCATTGACCTGGTATTGCAGTATCTCCAGGACCGGTGCACCCCTTCTTTAATGCAGTTTCTAAAATCAGAAAGAATTGAATTCAATGCTTTTTGTTCATTTTGCTTGTTTGTCGGATTTTGGGATGGACTCTTTGGCTTTGCTTTTCTTCTCCTCATTGGATTTTTCATGTTAAAAGTTGCAGAAGCCAGATGACAAGCTCATTTTGGTTCAACTTCAGCAACTGTGCATTGCATTGCCATGTAATGTAATGTAATGCAATGCTATCTATCTAGCTCTCCCTCTATACTTCCTTTTGGATAAACAGACATATTAGGCAAGCATTTTGGAGCTTTCACCTAAATAACTACAGGTGGTGAGATAAGCTGCACAATATAATTGACCTTTCAGTATATTGTTGCACACACAC
Source organism: Phyllobates terribilis (assembly GCF_046119375.1). NCBI lineage: Eukaryota > Metazoa > Chordata > Amphibia > Anura > Dendrobatidae > Phyllobates > Phyllobates terribilis. The sequence continues at coordinate 5,392,163 of NW_027362800.1, read as the reverse complement.
CATCTATTTAGCAAATGCCCTTGTTATCAACAGCAGCCTTTTAAACTCACCTGAGCTAACAGGTATGTGAGCTGGTTACTCTGCTGCGCTTAAAATTTCTTTTTTGGTTTGCTACAATGCCTTTTCTGAAACGTTGTCTCCCTCTGCTGGAACACTGACTTCTTTCATTTAATGCCTGCAGACTATAAAAGAGAAACCAACCCAAAAAGTTTGGTTGATTAGTCTGTGGCATTCTTTTAAACTGTTGCTTATGGCGGTCTCTGTGAGCTTCTCAGTGACATTCAGCCATCCAGGTATCCCGCCTGCAGTAGACGGAATGTGGCAATGGAACGCTGGCTGCGCGTGTCATAATAGGCTCTGAGCCTTTATATACCTGCGCACAGCAGCAGCCACCTTCAGTCTGCTGCTGGACAGCCAGCAGCAGCAGCAGCAGGAGAGGTAATTAATCAGCAACCCTCCTGCTAAGGGTAGACAGCTGCTCGTTCCACCCCCCCCCCGCCTTAATTGGTTCTCCTCCCTTCCAACGGTGTTGAGGCGGGTGGGAACAGCCGGGGGTTGAGGGTACTGTGCTAAAAGAGGTGGAGTTATGCAGATCTAAAACGCGTGGATTGCAGCAGCAGCAAGCCGAAAAGTGCAGGCATGTGAGGGATCTAGAGGTTGACAGCATGTCTTCTTAACGGGAGTCCAGGTGGCCATCTCCACAAATGGACTTTTCAGAATCCTTGGGTGGCACCGTAGTCGGAAACCAATTCTGGTTATCGCTTCTCGGCCTTTTGGCTAAGATCAAGTGTAGTATCTGTTCTTATCAGTTTAATATCTGATACGTCCCCTATCTGGGGACCATATATTAAATGGATTTTTAGAACAGGGAGATGGAAAAAGAGCTTGCTCTGTCCACTCCACGCATTGACCCGGTATTGCAGTATCTCCAGGACCGGTGCACCCCTTCTTTAATGCAGTTTCTAAAATCAGAAAGAATTGAATTCAATGCTTTTTGTTCATTTTGCTTGTTTGTCGGATTTTGGGATGGACTCTTTGGCTTTGCTTTTCTTCTCCTCATTGGATTTTTCATGTTAAAAGTTGCAGAAGCCAGATGACAAGCTCATTTTGGTTCAACTTCAGCAACTGTGCATTGCATTGCCATGTAATGTAATGTAATGCAATGCTATCTATCTAGCTCTCCCTCTATACTTCCTTTATGATAAACAGACATATTAGGCAAGCATTTTGGAGCTTTCACCTAAATAACTACAGGTGGTGAGATAAGCTGCACAATATAATTGACCTTTCAGTATATTGTTGCACACACACCATCTATTTAGCAAATGCCCTTGTTATCAACAGCAGCCTTTTAAACTCACCTGAGCTAACAGGTATGTGAGCTGGTTACTCTGCTGCGCTTAAAATTTCTTTTTTGGTTTGCTACAGTGCCTTTTCTGAAACGTTGTCTCCCTCTGCTGGAACACTGACTTCTTTCATTTAATGCCTGCAGACTATAAAAGAGAAACCAACCCAAAAAGTTTGGTTGATTAGTCTGTGGCATTCTTTTAAACTGTTGCTTATGGCGGTCTCTGTGAGCTTCTCAGTGACATTCAGCCATCCAGGTATCCCGCCTGCAGTAGACGGAATGTGGCAATGGAACGCTGGCTGCGCGTGTCATAATAGGCTCTGAGCCTTTATATACCTGCGCACAGCAGCAGCCACCTTCAGTCTGCTGCTGGACAGCCAGCAGCAGCAGCAGCAGGAGAGGTAATTAATCAGCAACCCTCCTGCTAAGGGTAGACAGCTGCTCGTTCCACCCCCCCTCCCCCGCCTTAATTGGTTCTCCTCCCTTCCAACGGTGATGAGGCGGGTGGGAACAGCCGGGGGTTGAGGGTACTGTGCTAAAAGAGGTGGAGTTATGCAGATCTAAAACGCGTGGATTGCAGCAGCAGCAAGCCGAAAAGTGCAGGCATGTGAGGGATCTAGAGGTTGACAGCATGTCTTCTTAACGGGAGTCCAGGTGGCCATCTCCACAAATGGACTTTTCAGAATCCTTGGGTGGCACCGTAGTCGGAAACCAATTCTGGTTATCGCTTCTCGGCCTTTTGGCTAAGATCAAGTGTAGTATCTGTTCTTATCAGTTTAATATCTGATACGTCCCCTATCTGGGGACCATATATTAAATGGATTTTTAGAACAGCGAGATGGAAAAAGAGCTTGCTCTGTCCACTCCACGCATTGACCTGGTATTGCAGTATCTCCAGGACCGGTGCACCCCTTCTTTAATGCAGTTTCTAAAATCAGAAAGAATTGAATTCAATGCTTTTTGTTCATTTTGCTTGTTTGTCGGATTTTGGGATGGACTCTTTGGCTTTGCTTTTCTTCTCCTCATTGGATTTTTCATGTTAAAAGTTGCAGAAGCCAGATGACAAGCTCATTTTGGTTCAACTTCAGCAACTGTGCATTGCATTGCCATGTAATGTAATGTAATGCAATGCTATCTATCTAGCTCTCCCTCTATACTTCCTTTTGGATAAACAGACATATTAGGCAAGCATTTTGGAGCTTTCACCTAAATAACTACAGGTGGTGAGATAAGCTGCACAATATAATTGACCTTTCAGTATATTGTTGCACACACACCATTTATTTAGCAAATGCCCTTGTTATCAACAGCAGCCTTTTAAACTCACCTGAGCTAACAGGTATGTGAGCTGGTTACTCTGCTGCGCTTAAAATTTCTTTTTTGGTTTGCTACAATGCCTTTTCTGAAACGTTGTCTCCCTCTGCTGGAACACTGACTTCTTTCATTTAATGCCTGCAGACTATAAAAGAGAAACCAACCCAAAAAGTTTGGTTGATTAGTCTGTGGCATTCTTTTAAACTGTTGCTTATGGCGGTCTCTGTGAGCTTCTCAGTGACATTCAGCCATCCAGGTATCCCGCCTGCAGTAGACGGAATGTGGCAATGGAACGCTGGCTGCGCGTGTCATAATAGGCTCTGAGCCTTTATATACCTGCGCACAGCAGCAGCCACCTTCAGTCTGCTGCTGGACAGCCAGCAGCAGCAGCAGCAGGAGAGGTAATTAATCAGCAACCCTCCTGCTAAGGGTAGACAGCTGCTCGTTCCACCCCCCCCCCCCCGCCTTAATTGGTTCTCCTCCCTTCCAACGGTGTTGAGGCGGGTGGGAACAGCCGGGGGTTGAGGGTACTGTGCTAAAAGAGGTGGAGTTATGCAGATCTAAAACGCGTGGATTGCAGCAGCAGCAAGCCGAAAAGTGCAGGCATGTGAGGGATCTAGAGGTTGACAGCATGTCTTCTTAACGGGAGTCCAGGTGGCCATCTCCACAAATGGACTTTTCAGAATCCTTGGGTGGCACCGTAGTCGGAAACCAATTCTGGTTATCGCTTCTCGGCCTTTTGGCTAAGATCAAGTGTAGTATCTGTTCTTATCAGTTTAATATCTGATACGTCCCCTATCTGGGGACCATATATTAAATGGATTTTTAGAACAGGGAGATGGAAAAAGAGCTTGCTCTGTCCACTCCACGCATTGACCTGGTATTGCAGTATCTCCAGGACCGGTGCACCCCTTCTTTAATGCAGTTTCTAAAATCAGAAAGAATTGAATTCAATGCTTTTTGTTCATTTTGCTTGTTTGTCGGATTTTGGGATGGACTCTTTGGCTTTGCTTTTCTTCTCCTCATTGGATTTTTCATGTTAAAAGTTGCAGAAGCCAGATGACAAGCTCATTTTGGTTCAACTTCAGCAACTGTGCATTGCATTGCCATGTAATGTAATGTAATGCAATGCTATCTATCTAGCTCTCCCTCTATACTTCCTTTTGGATAAACAGACATATTAGGCAAGCATTTTGGAGCTTTCACCTAAATAACTACAGGTGGTGAGATAAGCTGCACAATATAATTGACCTTTCAGTATATTGTTGCACACACACCATCTATTTAGCAAATGCCCTTGTTATCAACAGCAGCCTTTTAAACTCACCTGAGCTAACAGGTATGTGAGCTGGTTACTCTGCTGCGCTTAAAATTTCTTTTTTGGTTTGCTACAATGCCTTTTCTGAAACGTTGTCTCCCTCTGCTGGAACACTGACTTCTTTCATTTAATGCCTGCAGACTATAAAAGAGAAACCAACCCAAAAAGTTTGGTTGATTAGTCTGTGGCATTCTTTTAAACTGTTGCTTATGGCGGTCTCTGTGAGCTTCTCAGTGACATTCAGCCATCCAGGTATCCCGCCTGCAGTAGACGGAATGTGGCAATGGAACGCTGGCTGCGCGTGTCATAATAGGCTCTGAGCCTTTATATACCTGCGCACAGCAGCAGCCACCTTCAGTCTGCTGCTGGACAGCCAGCAGCAGCAGCAGCAGGAGAGGTAATTAATCAGCAACCCTCCTGCTAAGGGTAGACAGCTGCTCGTTCCACCCCCCCCCCCGCCTTAATTGGTTCTCCTCCCTTCCAACGGTGTTGAGGCGGGTGGGAACAGCCGGGGGTTGAGGGTACTGTGCTAAAAGAGGTGGAGTTATGCAGATCTAAAACGCGTGGATTGCAGCAGCAGCAAGCCGAAAAGTGCAGGCATGTGAGGGATCTAGAGGTTGACAGCATGTCTTCTTAACGAGAGTCCAGGTGGCCATCTCCACAAATGGACTTTTCAGAATCCTTGGGTGGCACCGTAGTCGGAAACCAATTCTGGTTATCGCTTCTCGGCCTTTTGGCTAAGATCAAGTGTAGTATCTGTTCTTATCAGTTTAATATCTGATACGTCCCCTATCTGGGGACCATATATTAAATGGATTTTTAGAACAGGGAGATGGAAAAAGAGCTTGCTCTGTCCACTCCACGCATTGACCTGGTATTGCAGTATCTCCAGGACCGGTGCACCCCTTCTTTAATGCAGTTTCTAAAATCAGAAAGAATTGAATTCAATGCTTTTTGTTCATTTTGCTTGTTTGTCGGATTTTGGGATGGACTCTTTGGCTTTGCTTTTCTTCTCCTCATTGGATTTTTCATGTTAAAAGTTGCAGAAGCCAGATGACAAGCTCATTTTGGTTCAACTTCAGCAACTGTGCATTGCATTGCCATGTAATGTAATGTAATGCAATGCTATCTATCTAGCTCTCCCTCTATACTTCCTTTTGGATAAACAGACATATTAGGCAAGCATTTTGGAGCTTTCACCTAAATAACTACAGGTGGTGAGATAAGCTGCACAATATAATTGACCTTTCAGTATATTGTTGCACACACACCATCTATTTAGCAAATGCCCTTGTTATCAACAGCAGCCTTTTAAACTCACCTGAGCTAACAGGTATGTGAGCTGGTTACTCTGCTGCGCTTAAAATTTCTTTTTTGGTTTGCTACAATGCCTTTTCTGAAACGTTGTCTCCCTCTGCTGGAACACTGACTTCTTTCATTTAATGCCTGCAGACTATAAAAGAGAAACCAACCCAAAAAGTTTGGTTGATTAGTCTGTGGCATTCTTTTAAACTGTTGCTTATGGCGGTCTCTGTGAGCTTCTCAGTGACATTCAGCCATCCAGGTATCCCGCCTGCAGTAGACGGAATGTGGCAATGGAACGCTGCCTGCGCGTGTCATAATAGGCTCTGAGCCTTTATATACCTTCGCACAGCAGCAGCCACCTTCAGTCTGCTGCTGGACAGCCAGCAGCAGCAGCAGCAGGAGAGGTAATTAATCAGCAACCCTCCTGCTAAGGGTAGACAGCTGCTCGTTCCACCCCCCCCCCCCGCCTTAATTGGTTCTCCTCCCTTCCAACGGTGTTGAGGCGGGTGGGAACAGCCGGGGGTTGAGGGTACTGTGCTAAAAGAGGTGGAGTTATGCAGATCTAAAACGCGTGGATTGCAGCAGCAGCAAGCCGAAAAGTGCAGGCATGTGAGGGATCTAGAGGTTGACAGCATGTCTTCTTAACGGAAGTCCAGGTGACCATCTCCACAAATGGACTTTTCAGAATCCTTGGGTGGCACCGTAGTCGGAAACCAATTCTGGTTATCGCTTCTCGGCCTTTTGGCTAAGATCAAGTGTAGTATCTGTTCTTATCAGTTTAATATCTGATACGTCCCCTATCTGGGGACCATATATTAAATGGATTTTTAGAACAAGGAGATGGAAAAAGAGCTTGCTCTGTCCACTCCACGCATAGACCTGGTATTGCAGTATCTCCAGGACCGGTGCACCCCTTCTTTAATGCAGTTTCTAAAATCAGAAAGAATTGAATTCAATGCTTTTTGTTCATTTTGCTTGTTTGTCGGATTTTGGGATGGACTCTTTGGCTTTGCTTTTCTTCTCCTCATTGGATTTTTCATGTTAAAAGTTGCAGAAGCCAGATGACAAGCTCATTTTGGTTCAACTTCAGCAACTGTGCATTGCATTGCCATGTAATGTAATGTAATGCAATGCTATCTATCTAGCTCTCCCTCTATACTTCCTTTTGGATAAACAGACATATTAGGCAAGCATTTTGGAGCTTTCACCTAAATAACTACAGGTGGTGAGATAAGCTGCACAATATAATTGACCTTTCAGTATATTGTTGCACACACACCATCTATTTAGCAAATGCCCTTGTTATCAACAGCAGCCTTTTAAACTCACCTGAGCTAACAGGTATGTGAGCTGGTTACTCTGCTGCGCTTAAAATTTCTTTTTTGGTTTGCTACAATGCCTTTTCTGAAACGTTGTCTCCCTCTGCTGGAACACTGACTTCTTTCATTTAATGCCTGCAGACTATAAAAGAGAAACCAACCCAAAAAGTTTGGTTGATTAGTCTGTGGCATTCTTTTAAACTGTTGCTTATGGCGGTCTCTGTGAGCTTCTCAGTGACATTCAGCCATCCAGGTATCCCGCCTGCAGTAGACGGAATGTGGCAATGGAACGCTGGCTGCGCGTGTCATAATAGGCTCTGAGCCTTTATATACCTTCGCACAGCAGCAGCCACCTTCAGTCTGCTGCTGGACAGCCAGCAGCAGCAGCAGCAGGAGAGGTAATTAATCAGCAACCCTCCTGCTAAGGGTAGACAGCTGCTCGTTCCACCCCCCCCCCCCGCCTTAATTGGTTCTCCTCCCTTCCAACGGTGTTGAGGCGGGTGGGAACAGCCGGGGGTTGAGGGTACTGTGCTAAAAGAGGTGGAGTTATGCAGATCTAAAACGCGTGGATTGCAGCAGCAGCAAGCCGAAAAGTGCAGGCATGTGAGGGATCTAGAGGTTGACAGCATGTCTTCTTAACGGGAGTCCAGGTGGCCATCTCCACAAATGGACTTTTCAGAATCCTTGGGTGGCACCGTAGTCGGAAACCAATTCTGGTTATCGCTTCTCGGCCTTTTGGCTAAGATCAAGTGTAGTATCTGTTCTTATCAGTTTAATATCTGATACGTCCCCTATCTGGGGACCATATATTAAATGGATTTTTAGAACAGGGAGATGGAAAAAGAGCTTGCTCTGTCCACTCCACGCATTGACCTGGTATTGCAGTATCTCCAGGACCGGTGCACCCCTTCTTTAATGCAGTTTCTAAAATCAGAAAGAATTGAATTCAATGCTTTTTGTTCATTTTGCTTGTTTGTCGGATTTTGGGATGGACTCTTTGGCTTTGCTTTTCTTCTCCTCATTGGATTTTTCATGTTAAAAGTTGCAGAAGCCAGATGACAAGCTCATTTTGGTTCAACTTCAGCAACTGTGCATTGCATTGCCATGTAATGTAATGTAATGCAATGCTATCTATCTAGCTCTCCCTCTATACTTCCTTTTGGATAAACAGACATATTAGGCAAGCATTTTGGAGCTTTCACCTAAATAACTACAGGTGGTGAGATAAGCTGCACAATATAATTGACCTTTCAGTATATTGTTGCACACACACCATCTATTTAGCAAATGCCCTTGTTATCAACAGCAGCCTTTTAAACTCACCTGAGCTAACAGGTATGTGAGCTGGTTACTCTGCTGCGCTTAAAATTTCTTTTTTGGTTTGCTACAATGCCTTTTCTGAAACGTTGTCTCCCTCTGCTGGAACACTGACTTCTTTCATTTAATGCCTGCAGACTATAAAAGAGAAACCAACCCAAAAAGTTTGGTTGATTAGTCTGTGGCATTCTTTTAAACTGTTGCTTATGGCGGTCTCTGTGAGCTTCTCAGTGACATTCAGCCATCCAGGTATCCCGCCTGCAGTAGACGGAATGTGGCAATGGAACGCTGGCTGCGCGTGTCATAATAGGCTCTGAGCCTTTATATACCTGCGCACAGCAGCAGCCACCTTCAGTCTGCTGCTGGACAGCCAGCAGCAGCAGCAGGAGAGGTAATTAATCAGCAACCCTCCTGCTAAGGGTAGACAGCTGCTCGTTCCACCCCCCCCCCCGCCTTAATTGGTTCTCCTCCCTTCCAACGGTGTTGAGGCGGGTGGGAACAGCCGGGGGTTGAGGGTACTGTGCTAAAAGAGGTGGAGTTATGCAGATCTAAAACGCGTGGATTGCAGCAGCAGCAAGCCGAAAAGTGCAGGCATGTGAGGGATCTAGAGGTTGACAGCATGTCTTCTTAACGGGAGTCCAGGTGGCCATCTCCACAAATGGACTTTTCAGAATCCTTGGGTGGCACCGTAGTCGGAAACCAATTCTGGTTATCGCTTCTCGGCCTTTTGGCTAAGATCAAGTGTAGTATCTGTTCTTATCAGTTTAATATCTGATACGTCCCCTATCTGGGGACCATATATTAAATGGATTTTTAGAACAGGGAGATGGAAAAAGAGCTTGCTCTGTCCACTCCACGCATTGACCTGGTATTGCAGTATCTCCAGGACCGGTGCACCCCTTCTTTAATGCAGTTTCTAAAATCAGAAAGAATTGAATTCAATGCTTTTTGTTCATTTTGCTTGTTTGTCGGATTTTGGGATGGACTCTTTGGCTTTGCTTTTCTTCTCCTCATTGGATTTTTCATGTTAAAAGTTGCAGAAGCCAGATGACAAGCTCATTTTGGTTCAACTTCAGCAACTGTGCATTGCATTGCCATGTAATGTAATGTAATGCAATGCTATCTATCTAGCTCTCCCTCTATACTTCCTTTTGGATAAACAGACATATTAGGCAAGCATTTTGGAGCTTTCACCTAAATAACTACAGGTGGTGAGATAAGCTGCACAATATAATTGACCTTTCAGTATATTGTTGCACACACACCATCTATTTAGCAAATGCCCTTGTTATCAACAGCAGCCTTTTAAACTCACCTGAGCTAACAGGTATGTGAGCTGGTTACTCTGCTGCGCTTAAAATTTCTTTTTTGGTTTGCTACAATGCCTTTTCTGAAACGTTGTCTCCCTCTGCTGGAACACTGACTTCTTTCATTTAATGCCTGCAGACTATAAAAGAGAAACCAACCCAAAAAGTTTGGTTGATTAGTCTGTGGCATTCTTTTAAACTGTTGCTTATGGCGGTCTCTGTGAGCTTCTCAGTGACATTCAGCCATCCAGGTATCCCGCCTGCAGTAGACGGAATGTGGCAATGGAACGCTGGCTGCGCGTGTCATAATAGGCTCTGAGCCTTTATATACCTGCGCACAGCAGCAGCCACCTTCAGTCTGCTGCTGGACAGCCAGCAGCAGCAGCAGCAGGAGAGGTAATTAATCAGCAACCCTCCTGCTAAGGGTAGACAGCTGCTCGTTCCACCCCCCCCCCCGCCTTAATTGGTTCTCCTCCCTTCCAACGGTGTTGAGGCGGGTGGGAACAGCCGGGGGTTGAGGGTACTGTGCTAAAAGAGGTGGAGTTATGCAGATCTAAAACGCGTGGATTGCAGCAGCAGCAAGCCGAAAAGTGCAGGCATTTGAGGGATCTAGAGGTTGACAGCATGTCTTCTTAACGGGAGTCCAGGTGGCCATCTCCACAAATGGACTTTTCAGAATCCTTGGGTGGCACCGTAGTCGGAAACCAATTCTGGTTATCGCTTCTCGGCCTTTTGGCTAAGATCAAGTGTAGTATCTGTTCTTATCAGTTTAATATCTGATACGTCCCCTATCTGGGGACCATATATTAAATGGATTTTTAGAACAGGGAGATGGAAAAAGAGCTTGCTCTGTCCACTCCACGCATTGACCTGGTATTGCAGTATCTCCAGGACCGGTGCACCCCTTCTTTAATGCAGTTTCTAAAATCAGAAAGAATTGAATTCAATGCTTTTTGTTCATTTTGCTTGTTTGTCGGATTTTGGGATGGACTCTTTGGCTTTGCTTTTCTTCTCCTCATTGGATTTTTCATGTTAAAAGTTGCAGAAGCCAGATGACAAGCTCATTTTGGTTCAACTTCAGCAACTGTGCATTGCATTGCCATGTAATGTAATGTAATGCAATGCTATCTATCTAGCTCTCCCTCTATACTTCCTTTTGGATAAACAGACATATTAGGCAAGCATTTTGGAGCTTTCACCTAAATAACTACAGGCGGTGAGATAAGCTGCACAATATAATTGACCTTTCAGTATATTGTTGCACACACACCATCTATTTAGCAAATGCCCTTGTTATCAACAGCAGCCTTTTAAACTCACCTGAGCTAACAGGTATGTGAGCTGGTTACTCTGCTGCGCTTAAAATTTCTTTTTTGGTTTGCTACAATGCCTTTTCTGAAACGTTGTCTCCCTCTGCTGGAACACTGACTTCTTTCATTTAATGCCTGCAGACTATAAAAGAGAAACCAACCCAAAAAGTTTGGTTGATTAGTCTGTGGCATTCTTTTAAACTGTTGCTTATGGCGGTCTCTGTGAGCTTCTCAGTGACATTCAGCCATCCAGGTATCCCGCCTGCAGTAGACGGAATGTGGCAATGGAACGCTGGCTGCGCGTGTCATAATAGGCTCTGAGCCTTTATATACCTGCGCACAGCAGCAGCCACCTTCAGTCTGCTGCTGGACAGACAGCAGCAGCAGCAGCAGGAGAGGTAATTAATCAGCAACCCTCCTGCTAAGGGTAGACAGCTGCTCGTTCCACCCCCCCCACCGCCTTAATTGGTTCTCCTCCCTTCCAACGGTGTTGAGGCGGGTGGGAACAGCCGGGGGTTGAGGGTACTGTGCTAAAAGAGGTGGAGTTATGCAGATCTAAAACGCGTGGATTGCAGCAGCAGCAAGCCGAAAAGTGCAGGCATGTGAGGGATCTAGAGGTTGACAGCATGTCTTCTTAACGGGAGTCCAGGTGGCCATCTCCACAAATGGACTTTTCAGAATCCTTGGGTGGCACCGTAGTCGGAAACCAATTCTGGTTATCGCTTCTCGGCCTTTTGGCTAAGATCAAGTGTAGTATCTGTTCTTATCAGTTTAATATCTGATACGTCCCCTATCTGGGGACCATATATTAAATGGATTTTTAGAACAGGGAGATGGAAAAAGAGCTTGCTCTGTCCACTCCACGCATTGACCTGGTATTGCAGTATCTCCAGGACCGGTGCACCCCTTCTTTAATGCAGTTTCTAAAATCAGAAAGAATTGAATTCAATGCTTTTTGTTCATTTTGCTTGTTTGTCGGATTTTGGGATGGACTCTTTGGCTTTGCTTTTCTTCTCCTCATTGGATTTTTCATGTTAAAAGTTGCAGAAGCCAGATGACAAGCTCATTTTGGTTCAACTTCAGCAACTGTGCATTGCATTGCCATGTAATGTAATGTAATGCAATGCTATCTATCTAGCTCTCCCTCTATACTTCCTTTTGGATAAACAGACATATTAGGCAAGCATTTTGGAGCTTTCACCTAAATAACTACAGGTGGTGAGATAAGCTGCACAATATAATTGACCTTTCAGTATATTGTTGCACACACACCATCTATTTAGCAAATGCCCTTGTTATCAACAGCAGCCTTTTAAACTCACCTGAGCTAACAGGTATGTGAGCTGGTTACTCTGCTGCGCTTAAAATTTCTTTTTTGGTTTGCTACAATGCCTTTTCTGAAACGTTGTCTCCCTCTGCTGGAACACTGACTTCTTTCATTTAATGCCTGCAGACTATAAAAGAGAAACCAACCCAAAAAGTTTGGTTGATTAGTCTGTGGCATTCTTTTAAACTGTTGCTTATGGCGGTCTCTGTGAGCTTCTCAGTGACATTCAGCCATCCAGGTATCCCGCCTGCAGTAGACGGAATGTGGCAATGGAACGCTGGCTGCGCGTGTCATAATAGGCTCTGAGCCTTTATATACCTGCGCACAGCAGCAGCCACCTTCAGTCTGCTGCTGGACAGCCAGCAGCAGCAGCAGGAGAGGTAATTAATCAGCAACCCTCCTGCTAAGGGTAGACAGCTGCTCGTTCCACCCCCCCCCCGCCTTAATTGGTTCTCCTCCCTTCCAACGGTGTTGAGGCGGGTGGGAACAGCCGGGGGTTGAGGGTACTGTGCTAAAAGAGGTGGAGTTATGCAGATCTAAAACGCGTGGATTGCAGCAGCAGCAAGCCGAAAAGTGCAGGCATGTGAGGGATCTAGAGGTTGACAGCATGTCTTCTTAACGGGAGTCCAGGTGGCCATCTCCACAAATGGACTTTTCAGAATCCTTGGGTGGCACCGTAGTCGGAAACCAATTCTGGTTATCGCTTCTCGGCCTTTTGGCTAAGATCAAGTGTAGTATCTGTTCTTATCAGTTTAATATCTGATACGTCCCCTATCTGGGGACCATATATTAAATGGATTTTTAGAACAGGGAGATGGAAAAAGAGCTTGCTCTGTCCACTCCACGCATTGACCTGGTATTGCAGTATCTCCAGGACCGGTGCACCCCTTCTTTAATGCAGTTTCTAAAATCAGAAAGAATTGAATTCAATGCTTTTTGTTCATTTTGCTTGTTTGTCGGATTTTGGGATGGACTCTTTGGCTTTGCTTTTCTTCTCCTCATTGGATTTTTCATGTTAAAAGTTGCAGAAGCCAGATGACAAGCTCATTTTGGTTCAACTTCAGCAACTGTGCATTGCATTGCCATGTAATGTAATGTAATGCAATGCTATCTATCTAGCTCTCCCTCTATACTTCCTTTTGGATAAACAGACATATTAGGCAAGCATTTTGGAGCTTTCACCTAAATAACTACAGGCGGTGAGATAAGCTGCACAATATAATTGACCTTTCAGTATATTGTTGCACACACACCATCTATTTAGCAAATGCCCTTGTTATCAACAGCAGCCTTTTAAACTCACCTGAGCTAACAGGTATGTGAGCTGGTTACTCTGCTGCGCTTAAAATTTCTTTTTTGGTTTGCTACAATGCCTTTTCTGAAACGTTGTCTCCCTCTGCTGGAACACTGACTTCTTTCATTTAATGCCTGCAGACTATAAAAGAGAAACCAACCCAAAAAGTTTGGTTGATTAGTCTGTGGCATTCTTTTAAACTGTTGCTTATGGCGGTCTCTGTGAGCTTCTCAGTGACATTCAGCCATCCAGGTATCCCGCCTGCAGTAGACGGAATGTGGCAATGGAACGCTGGCTGCGCGTGTCATAATAGGCTCTGAGCCTTTATATACCTGCGCACAGCAGCAGCCACCTTCAGTCTGCTGCTGGACAGACAGCAGCAGCAGCAGCAGGAGAGGTAATTAATCAGCAACCCTCCTGCTAAGGGTAGACAGCTGCTCGTTCCACCCCCCCCACCGCCTTAATTGGTTCTCCTCCCTTCCAACGGTGTTGAGGCGGGTGGGAACAGCCGGGGGTTGAGGGTACTGTGCTAAAAGAGGTGGAGTTATGCAGATCTAAAACGCGTGGATTGCAGCAGCAGCAAGCCGAAAAGTGCAGGCATGTGAGGGATCTAGAGGTTGACAGCATGTCTTCTTAACGGGAGTCCAGGTGGCCATCTCCACAAATGGACTTTTCAGAATCCTTGGGTGGCACCGTAGTCGGAAACCAATTCTGGTTATCGCTTCTCGGCCTTTTGGCTAAGATCAAGTGTAGTATCTGTTCTTATCAGTTTAATATCTGATACGTCCCCTATCTGGGGACCATATATTAAATGGATTTTTAGAACAGGGAGATGGAAAAAGAGCTTGCTCTGTCCACTCCACGCATTGACCTGGTATTGCAGTATCTCCAGGACCGGTGCACCCCTTCTTTAATGCAGTTTCTAAAATCAGAAAGAATTGAATTCAATGCTTTTTGTTCATTTTGCTTGTTTGTCGGATTTTGGGATGGACTCTTTGGCTTTGCTTTTCTTCTCCTCATTGGATTTTTCATGTTAAAAGTTGCAGAAGCCAGATGACAAGCTCATTTTGGTTCAACTTCAGCAACTGTGCATTGCATTGCCATGTAATGTAATGTAATGCAATGCTATCTATCTAGCTCTCCCTCTATACTTCCTTTTGGATAAACAGACATATTAGGCAAGCATTTTGGAGCTTTCACCTAAATAACTACAGGTGGTGAGATAAGCTGCACAATATAATTGACCTTTCAGTATATTGTTGCACACACACCATCTATTTAGCAAATGCCCTTGTTATCAACAGCAGCCTTTTAAACTCACCTGAGCTAACAGGTATGTGAGCTGGTTACTCTGCTGCGCTTAAAATTTCTTTTTTGGTTTGCTACAATGCCTTTTCTGAAACGTTGTCTCCCTCTGCTGGAACACTGACTTCTTTCATTTAATGCCTGCAGACTATAAAAGAGAAACCAACCCAAAAAGTTTGGTTGATTAGTCTGTGGCATTCTTTTAAACTGTTGCTTATGGCGGTCTCTGTGAGCTTCTCAGTGACATTCAGCCATCCAGGTATCCCGCCTGCAGTAGACGGAATGTGGCAATGGAACGCTGGCTGCGCGTGTCATAATAGGCTCTGAGCCTTTATATACCTGCGCACAGCAGCAGCCACCTTCAGTCTGCTGCTGGACAGCCAGCAGCAGCAGCAGGAGAGGTAATTAATCAGCAACCCTCCTGCTAAGGGTAGACAGCTGCTCGTTCCACCCCCCCCCCGCCTTAATTGGTTCTCCTCCCTTCCAACGGTGTTGAGGCGGGTGGGAACAGCCGGGGGTTGAGGGTACTGTGCTAAAAGAGGTGGAGTTATGCAGATCTAAAACGCGTGGATTGCAGCAGCAGCAAGCCGAAAAGTGCAGGCATGTGAGGGATCTAGAGGTTGACAGCATGTCTTCTTAACGGGAGTCCAGGTGGCCATCTCCACAAATGGACTTTTCAGAATCCTTGGGTGGCACCGTAGTCGGAAACCAATTCTGGTTATCGCTTCTCGGCCTTTTGGCTAAGATCAAGTGTAGTATCTGTTCTTATCAGTTTAATATCTGATACGTCCCCTATCTGGGGACCATATATTAAATGGATTTTTAGAACAGGGAGATGGAAAAAGAGCTTGCTCTGTCCACTCCACGCATTGACCTGGTATTGCAGTATCTCCAGGACCGGTGCACCCCTTCTTTAATGCAGTTTCTAAAATCAGAAAGAATTGAATTCAATGCTTTTTGTTCATTTTGCTTGTTTGTCGGATTTTGGGATGGACTCTTTGGCTTTGCTTTTCTTCTCCTCATTGGATTTTTCATGTTAAAAGTTGCAGAAGCCAGATGACAAGCTCATTTTGGTTCAACTTCAGCAACTGTGCATTGCATTGCCATGTAATGTAATGTAATGCAATGCTATCTATCTAGCTCTCCCTCTATACTTCCTTTTGGATAAACAGACATATTAGGCAAGCATTTTGGAGCTTTCACCTAAATAACTACAGGTGGTGAGATAAGCTGCACAATATAATTGACCTTTCAGTATATTGTTGCACACACACCATCTATTTAGCAAATGCCCTTGTTATCAACAGCAGCCTTTTAAACTCACCTGAGCTAACAGGTATGTGAGCTGGTTACTCTGCTGCGCTTAAAATTTCTTTTTTGGTTTGCTACAATGCCTTTTCTGAAACGTTGTCTCCCTCTGCTGGAACACTGACTTCTTTCATTTAATGCCTGCAGACTATAAAAGAGAAACCAACCCAAAAAGTTTGGTTGATTAGTCTGTGGCATTCTTTTAAACTGTTGCTTATGGCGGTCTCTGTGAGCTTCTCAGTGACATTCAGCCATCCAGGTATCCCGCCTGCAGTAGACGGAATGTGGCAATGGAACGCTGGCTGCGCGTGTCATAATAGGCTCTGAGCCTTTATATACCTGCGCACAGCAGCAGCCACCTTCAGTCTGCTGCTGGACAGCCAGCAGCAGCAGCAGCAGGAGAGGTAATTAATCAGCAACCCTCCTGCTAAGGGTAGACAGCTGCTCGTTCCACCCCCCCCCCGCCTTAATTTGTTCTCCTCCCTTCCAACGGTGTTGAGGCGGGTGGGAACAGCCGGGGGTTGAGGGTACTGTGCTAAAAGAGGTGGAGTTATGCAGATCTAAAACGCGTGGATTGCAGCAGCAGCAAGCCGAAAAGTGCAGGCATGTGAGGGATCTAGAGGTTGACAGCATGTCTTCTTAACGGGAGTCCAGGTGGCCATCTCCACAAATGGACTTTTCAGAATCCTTGGGTGGCACCGTAGTCGGAAACCAATTCTGGTTATCGCTTCTCGGCCTTTTGGCTAAGATCAAGTGTAGTATCTGTTCTTATCAGTTTAATATCTGATACGTCCCCTATCTGGGGACCATATATTAAATGGATTTTTAGAACAGGGAGATGGAAAAAGAGCTTGCTCTGTCCACTCCACGCATTGACCTGGTATTGCAGTATCTCCAGGACCGGTGCACCCCTTCTTTAATGCAGTTTCTAAAATCAGAAAGAATTGAATTCAATGCTTTTTGTTCATTTTGCTTGTTTGTCGGATTTTGGGATGGACTCTTTGGCTTTGCTTTTCTTCTCCTCATTGGATTTTTCATGTTAAAAGTTGCAGAAGCCAGATGACAAGCTCATTTTGGTTCAACTTCAGCAACTGTGCATTGCATTGCCATGTAATGTAATGTAATGCAATGCTATCTATCTAGCTCTCCCTCTATACTTCCTTTTGGATAAACAGACATATTAGGCAAGCATTTTGGAGCTTTCACCTAAATAACTACAGGTGGTGAGATAAGCTGCACAATATAATTGACCTTTCAGTATATTGTTGCACACACACCATCTATTTAGCAAATGCCCTTGTTATCAACAGCAGCCTTTTAAACTCACCTGAGCTAACAGGTATGTGAGCTGGTTACTCTGCTGCGCTTAAAATTTCTTTTTTGGTTTGCTACAATGCCTTTTCTGAAACGTTGTCTCCCTCTGCTGGAACACTGACTTCTTTCATTTAATGCCTGCAGACTATAAAAGAGAAACCAACCCAAAAAGTTTGGTTGATTAGTCTGTGGCATTCTTTTAAACTGTTGCTTATGGCGGTCTCTGTGAGCTTCTCAGTGACATTCAGCCATCCAGGTATCCCGCCTGCAGTAGACGGAATGTGGCAATGGAACGCTGGCTGCGCGTGTCATAATAGGCTCTGAGCCTTTATATACCTGCGCACAGCAGCAGCCACCTTCAGTCTGCTGCTGGACAGCCAGCAGCAGCAGCAGCAGGAGAGGTAATTAATCAGCAACCCTCCTGCTAAGGGTAGACAGCTGCTCGTTCCACCCCCCCCCCGCCTTAATTTGTTCTCCTCCCTTCCAACGGTGTTGAGGCGGGTGGGAACAGCCGGGGGTTGAGGGTACTGTGCTAAAAGAGGTGGAGTTATGCAGATCTAAAACGCGTGGATTGCAGCAGCAGCAAGCCGAAAAGTGCAGGCATGTGAGGGATCTAGAGGTTGACAGCATGTCTTCTTAACGGGAGTCCAGGTGGCCATCTCCACAAATGGACTTTTCAGAATCCTTGGGTGGCACCGTAGTCGCAAACCAATTCTGGTTATCGCTTCTCGGCCTTTTGGCTAAGATCAAGTGTAGTATCTGTTCTTATCAGTTTAATATCTGATACGTCCCCTATCTGGGGACCATATATTAAATGGATTTTTAGAACAGGGAGATGGAAAAAGAGCTTGCTCTGTCCACTCCACGCATTGACCTGGTATTGCAGTATCTCCAGGACCGGTGCACCCCTTCTTTAATGCAGTTTCTAAAATCAGAAAGAATTGAATTCAATGCTTTTTGTTCATTTTGCTTGTTTGTCGGATTTTGGGATGGACTCTTTGGCTTTGCTTTTCTTCTCCTCATTGGATTTTTCATGTTAAAAGTTGCAGAAGCCAGATGACAAGCTCATTTTGGTTCAACTTCAGCAACTGTGCATTGCATTGCCATGTAATGTAATGTAATGCAATGCTATCTATCTAGCTCTCCCTCTATACTTCCTTTTGGATAAACAGACATATTAGGCAAGCATTTTGGAGCTTTCACCTAAATAACTACAGGTGGTGAGATAAGCTGCACAATATAATTGACCTTTCAGTATATTGTTGCACACACACCATCTATTTAGCAAATGCCCTTGTTATCAACAGCAGCCTTTTAAACTCACCTGAGCTAACAGGTATGTGAGCTGGTTACTCTGCTGCGCTTAAAATTTCTTTTTTGGTTTGCTACAATGCCTTTTCTGAAACGTTGTCTCCCTCTGCTGGAACACTGACTTCTTTCATTTAATGCCTGCAGACTATAAAAGAGAAACCAACCCAAAAAGTTTGGTTGATTAGTCTGTGGCATTCTTTTAAACTGTTGCTTATGGCGGTCTCTGTGAGCTTCTCAGTGACATTCAGCCATCCAGGTATCCCGCCTGCAGTAGACGGAATGTGGCAATGGAACGCTGGCTGCGCGTGTCATAATAGGCTCTGAGCCTTTATATACCTGCGCACAGCAGCAGCCACCTTCAGTCTGCTGCTGGACAGCCAGCAGCAGCAGCAGCAGGAGAGGTAATTAATCAGCAACCCTCCTGCTAAGGGTAGACAGCTGCTCGTTCCACCCCCCCCCCGCCTTAATTTGTTCTCCTCCCTTCCAACGGTGTTGAGGCGGGTGGGAACAGCCGGGGGTTGAGGGTACTGTGCTAAAAGAGGTGGAGTTATGCAGATCTAAAACGCGTGGATTGCAGCAGCAGCAAGCCGAAAAGTGCAGGCATGTGAGGGATCTAGAGGTTGACAGCATGTCTTCTTAACGGGAGTCCAGGTGGCCATCTCCACAAATGGACTTTTCAGAATCCTTGGGTGGCACCGTAGTCGGAAACCAATTCTGGTTATCGCTTCTCGGCCTTTTGGCTAAGATCAAGTGTAGTATCTGTTCTTATCAGTTTAATATCTGATACGTCCCCTATCTGGGGACCATATATTAAATGGATTTTTAGAACAGGGAGATGGAAAAAGAGCTTGCTCTGTCCACTCCACGCATTGACCTGGTATTGCAGTATCTCCAGGACCGGTGCACCCCTTCTTTAATGCAGTTTCTAAAATCAGAAAGAATTGAATTCAATGCTTTTTGTTCATTTTGCTTGTTTGTCGGATTTTGGGATGGACTCTTTGGCTTTGCTTTTCTTCTCCTCATTGGATTTTTCATGTTAAAAGTTGCAGAAGCCAGATGACAAGCTCATTTTGGTTCAACTTCAGCAACTGTGCATTGCATTGCCATGTAATGTAATGTAATGCAATGCTATCTATCTAGCTCTCCCTCTATACTTCCTTTTGGATAAACAGACATATTAGGCAAGCATTTTGGAGCTTTCACCTAAATAACTACAGGTGGTGAGATAAGCTGCACAATATAATTGACCTTTCAGTATATTGTTGCACACACACCATCTATTTAGCAAATGCCCTTGTTATCAACAGCAGCCTTTTAAACTCACCTGAGCTAACAGGTATGTGAGCTGGTTACTCTGCTGCGCTTAAAATTTCTTTTTTGGTTTGCTACAATGCCTTTTCTGAAACGTTGTCTCCCTCTGCTGGAACACTGACTTCTTTCATTTAATGCCTGCAGACTATAAAAGAGAAACCAACCCAAAAAGTTTGGTTGATTAGTCTGTGGCATTCTTTTAAACTGTTGCTTATGGCGGTCTCTGTGAGCTTCTCAGTGACATTCAGCCATCCAGGTATCCCGCCTGCAGTAGACGGAATGTGGCAATGGAACGCTGGCTGCGCGTGTCATAATAGGCTCTGAGCCTTTATATACCTGCGCACAGCAGCAGCCACCTTCAGTCTGCTGCTGGACAGCCAGCAGCAGCAGCAGCAGGAGAGGTAATTAATCAGCAACCCTCCTGCTAAGGGTAGACAGCTGCTCGTTCCACCCCCCCCCGCCTTAATTGGTTCTCCTCCCTTCCAACGGTGTTGAGGCGGGTGGGAACAGCCGGGGGTTGAGGGTACTGTGCTAAAAGAGGTGGAGTTATGCAGATCTAAAACGCGTGGATTGCAGCAGCAGCAAGCCGAAAAGTGCAGGCATGTGAGGGATCTAGAGGTTGACAGCATGTCTTCTTAACGGGAGTCCAGGTGGCCATCTCCACAAATGGACTTTTCAGAATCCTTGGGTGGCACCGTAGTCAGAAACCAATTCTGGTTATCGCTTCTCGGCCTTTTGGCTAAGATCAAGTGTAGTATCTGTTCTTATCAGTTTAATATCTGATACGTCCCCTATCTGGGGACCATATATTAAATGGATTTTTAGAACAGGGAGATGGAAAAATAGCTTGCTCTGTCCACTCCACGCATTGACCTGGTATTGCAGTATCTCCAGGACCGGTGCACCCCTTCTTTAATGCAGTTTCTAAAATCAGAAAGAATTGAATTCAATGCTTTTTGTTCATTTTGCTTGTTTGTCGGATTTTGGGATGGACTCTTTGGCTTTGCTTTTCTTCTCCTCATTGGATTTTTCATGTTAAAAGTTGCAGAAGCCAGATGACAAGCTCATTTTGGTTCAACTTCAGCAACTGTGCATTGCATTGCCATGTAATGTAATGTAATGCAATGCTATCTATCTAGCTCTCCCTCTATACTTCCTTTTGGATAAACAGACATATTAGGCAAGCATTTTGGAGCTTTCACCTAAATAACTACAGGTGGTGAGATAAGCTGCACAATATAATTGACCTTTCAGTATATTGTTGCACACACACCATCTATTTAGCAAATGCCCTTGTTATCAACAGCAGCCTTTTAAACTCACCTGAGCTAACAGGTATGTGAGCTGGTTACTCTGCTGCGCTTAAAATTTCTTTTTTGGTTTGCTACAATGCCTTTTCTGAAACGTTGTCTCCCTCTGCTGGAACACTGACTTCTTTCATTTAATGCCTGCAGACTATAAAAGAGAAACCAACCCAAAAAGTTTGGTTGATTAGTCTGTGGCATTCTTTTAAACTGTTGCTTATGGCGGTCTCTGTGAGCTTCTCAGTGACATTCAGCCATCCAGGTATCCCGCCTGCAGTAGACGGAATGTGGCAATGGAACGCTGGCTGCGCGTGTCATAATAGGCTCTGAGCCTTTATATACCTGCGCACAGCAGCAGCCACCTTCAGTCTGCTGCTGGACAGCCAGCAGCAGCAGCAGCAGGAGAGGTAATTAATCAGCAACCCTCCTGCTAAGGGTAGACAGCTGCTCGTTCCACCCCCCCCCCCGCCTTAATTGGTTCTCCTCCCTTCCAACGGTGTTGAGGCGGGTGGGAACAGCCGGGGGTTGAGGGTACTGTGCTAAAAGAGGTGGAGTTATGCAGATCTAAAACGCGTGGATTGCAGCAGCAGCAAGCCGAAAAGTGCAGGCATGTGAGGGATCTAGAGGTTGACAGCATGTCTTCTTAACGGGAGTCCAGGTGGCCATCTCCACAAATGGACTTTTCAGAATCCTTGGGTGGCACCGTAGTCGGAAACCAATTCTGGTTATCGCTTCTCGGCCTTTTGGCTAAGATCAAGTGTAGTATCTGTTCTTATCAGTTTAATATCTGATACGTCCCCTATCTGGGGACCATATATTAAATGGATTTTTAGAACAGGGAGATGGAAAAAGAGCTTGCTCTGTCCACTCCACGCATTGACCTGGTATTGCAGTATCTCCAGGACCGGTGCACCCCTTCTTTAATGCAGTTTCTAAAATCAGAAAGAATTGAATTCAATGCTTTTTGTTCATTTTGCTTGTTTGTCGGATTTTGGGATGGACTCTTTGGCTTTGCTTTTCTTCTCCTCATTGGATTTTTCATGTTAAAAGTTGCAGAAGCCAGATGACAAGCTCATTTTGGTTCAACTTCAGCAACTGTGCATTGCATTGCCATGTAATGTAATGTAATGCAATGCTATCTATCTAGCTCTCCCTCTATACTTCCTTTTGGATAAACAGACATATTAGGCAAGCATTTTGGAGCTTTCACCTAAATAACTACAGGCGGTGAGATAAGCTGCACAATATAATTGACCTTTCAGTATATTGTTGCACACACACCATCTATTTAGCAAATGCCCTTGTTATCAACAGCAGCCTTTTAAACTCACCTGAGCTAACAGGTATGTGAGCTGGTTACTCTGCTGCGCTTAAAATTTCTTTTTTGGTTTGCTACAATGCCTTTTCTGAAACGTTGTCTCCCTCTGCTGGAACACTGACTTCTTTCATTTAATGCCTGCAGACTATAAAAGAGAAACCAACCCAAAAAGTTTGGTTGATTAGTCTGTGGCATTCTTTTAAACTGTTGCTTATGGCGGTCTCTGTGAGCTTCTCAGTGACATTCAGCCATCCAGGTATCCCGCCTGCAGTAGACGGAATGTGGCAATGGAACGCTGGCTGCGCGTGTCATAATAGGCTCTGAGCCTTTATATACCTGCGCACAGCAGCAGCCACCTTCAGTCTGCTGCTGGACAGACAGCAGCAGCAGCAGCAAGAGAGGTAATTAATCAGCAACCCTCCTGCTAAGGGTAGACAGCTGCTCGTTCCACCCCCCCCCCCGCCTTAATTGGTTCTCCTCCCTTCCAACGGTGTTGAGGCGGGTGGGAACAGCCGGGGGTTGAGGGTACTGTGCTAAAAGAGGTGGAGTTATGCAGATCTAAAACGCGTGGATTGCAGCAGCAGCAAGCCGAAAAGTGCAGGCATGTGAGGGATCTAGAGGTTGACAGCATGTCTTCTTAACGGGAGTCCAGGTGGCCATCTCCACAAATGGACTTTTCAGAATCCTTGGGTGGCACCGTAGTCGGAAACCAATTCTGGTTATCGCTTCTCGGCCTTTTGGCTAAGATCAAGTGTAGTATCTGTTCTTATCAGTTTAATATCTGATACGTCCCCTATCTGGGGACCATATATTAAATGGATTTTTAGAACAGGGAGATGGAAAAAGAGCTTGCTCTGTCCACTCCACGCATTGACCTGGTATTGCAGTATCTCCAGGACCGGTGCACCCCTTCTTTAATGCAGTTTCTAAAATCAGAAAGAATTGAATTCAATGCTTTTTGTTCATTTTGCTTGTTTGTCGGATTTTGGGATGGACTCTTTGGCTTTGCTTTTCTTCTCCTCATTGGATTTTTCATGTTAAAAGTTGCAGAAGCCAGATGACAAGCTCATTTTGGTTCAACTTCAGCAACTGTGCATTGCATTGCCATGTAATGTAATGTAATGCAATGCTATCTATCTAGCTCTCCCTCTATACTTCCTTTTGGATAAACAGACATATTAGGCAAGCATTTTGGAGCTTTCACCTAAATAACTACAGGTGGTGAGATAAGCTGCACAATATAATTGACCTTTCAGTATATTGTTGCACACACACCATCTATTTAGCAAATGCCCTTGTTATCAACAGCAGCCTTTTAAACTCACCTGAGCTAACAGGTATGTGAGCTGGTTACTCTGCTGCGCTTAAAATTTCTTTTTTGGTTTGCTACAATGCCTTTTCTGAAACGTTGTCTCCCTCTGCTGGAACACTGACTTCTTTCATTTAATGCCTGCAGACTATAAAAGAGAAACCAACCCAAAAAGTTTGGTTGATTAGTCTGTGGCATTCTTTTAAACTGTTGCTTATGGCGGTCTCTGTGAGCTTCTCAGTGACATTCAGCCATCCAGGTATCCCGCCTGCAGTAGACGGAATGTGGCAATGGAACGCTGGCTGCGCGTGTCATAATAGGCTCTGAGCCTTTATATACCTGCGCACAGCAGCAGCCACCTTCAGTCTGCTGCTGGACAGCCAGCAGCAGCAGCAGGAGAGGTAATTAATCAGCAACCCTCCTGCTAAGGGTAGACAGCTGCTCGTTCCACCCCCCCCCCGCCTTAATTGGTTCTCCTCCCTTCCAACGGTGTTGAGGCGGGTGGGAACAGCCGGGGGTTGAGGGTACTGTGCTAAAAGAGGTGGAGTTATGCAGATCTAAAACGCGTGGATTGCAGCAGCAGCAAGCCGAAAAGTGCAGGCATGTGAGGGATCTAGAGGTTGACAGCATGTCTTCTTAACGGGAGTCCAGGTGGCCATCTCCACAAATGGACTTTTCAGAATCCTTGGGTGGCACCGTAGTCGGAAACCAATTCTGGTTATCGCTTCTCGGCCTTTTGGCTAAGATCAAGTGTAGTATCTGTTCTTATCAGTTTAATATCTGATACGTCCCCTATCTGGGGACCATATATTAAATGGATTTTTAGAACAGGGAGATGGAAAAAGAGCTTGCTCTGTCCACTCCACGCATTGACCTGGTATTGCAGTATCTCCAGGACCGGTGCACCCCTTCTTTAATGCAGTTTCTAAAATCAGAAAGAATTGAATTCAATGCTTTTTGTTCATTTTGCTTGTTTGTCGGATTTTGGGATGGACTCTTTGGCTTTGCTTTTCTTCTCCTCATTGGATTTTTCATGTTAAAAGTTGCAGAAGCCAGATGACAAGCTCATTTTGGTTCAACTTCAGCAACTGTGCATTGCATTGCCATGTAATGTAATGTAATGCAATGCTATCTATCTAGCTCTCCCTCTATACTTCCTTTTGGATAAACAGACATATTAGGCAAGCATTTTGGAGCTTTCACCTAAATAACTACAGGTGGTGAGATAAGCTGCACAATATAATTGACCTTTCAGTATATTGTTGCACACACACCATCTATTTAGCAAATGCCCTTGTTATCAACAGCAGCCTTTTAAACTCACCTGAGCTAACAGGTATGTGAGCTGGTTACTCTGCTGCGCTTAAAATTTCTTTTTTGGTTTGCTACAATGCCTTTTCTGAAACGTTGTCTCCCTCTGCTGGAACACTGACTTCTTTCATTTAATGCCTGCAGACTATAAAAGAGAAACCAACCCAAAAAGTTTGGTTGATTAGTCTGTGGCATTCTTTTAAACTGTTGCTTATGGCGGTCTCTGTGAGCTTCTCAGTGACATTCAGCCATCCAGGTATCCCGCCTGCAGTAGACGGAATGTGGCAATGGAACGCTGGCTGCGCGTGTCATAATAGGCTCTGAGCCTTTATATACCTGCGCACAGCAGCAGCCACCTTCAGTCTGCTGCTGGACAGCCAGCAGCAGCAGCAGCAGTAGAGGTAATTAATCAGCAACCCTCCTGCTAAGGGTAGACAGCTGCTCGTTCCACCCCCCCCCGCCTTAATTGGTTCTCCTCCCTTCCAACGGTGTTGAGGCGGGTGGGAACAGCCGGGGGTTGAGGGTACTGTGCTAAAAGAGGTGGAGTTATGCAGATCTAAAACGCGTGGATTGCAGCAGCAGCAAGCCGAAAAGTGCAGGCATGTGAGGGATCTAGAGGTTGACAGCATGTCTTCTTAACGGGAGTCCAGGTGGCCATCTCCACAAATGAACTTTTCAGAATCCTTGGGTGGCACCGTAGTCGGAAACCAATTCTGATTATCGCTTCTCGGCCTTTTGGCTAAGATCAAGTGTAGTATCTGTTCTTATCAGTTTAATATCTGATACGTCCCCTATCTGGGGACCATATATTAAATGGACTTTTAGAACAGGGAGATGGAAAAAGAGCTTGCTCTGTCCACTCCACGCATTGACCTGGTATTGCAGTATCTCCAGGACCGGTGCACCCCTTCTTTAATGCAGTTTCTAAAATCAGAAAAAGTTGAATTCAATGCTTTTTGTTCATTTTGCTTGTTTGTCGGATTTTGGGATGGACTCTTTGGCTTTGCTTTTCTTCTCCTCATTGGATTTTTCATGTTAAAAGTTGCAGAAGCCAGATGACAAGCTCATTTTGGTTCAACTTCAGCAACTGTGCATTGCATTGCCATGTAATGTAATGTAATGCAATGCTATCTATCTAGCTCTCCCTCTATACTTCCTTTTGGATAAACAGACATATTAGGCAAGCATTTTGGAGCTTTCACCTAAATAACTACAGGTGGTGAGATAAGCTGCACAATATAATTGACCTTTCAGTATATTGTTGCACACACACCATCTATTTAGCAAATGCCCTTGTTATCAACAGCAGCCTTTTAAACTCACCTGAGCTAACAGGTATGTGAGCTGGTTACTCTGCTGCGCTTAAAATTTCTTTTTTGGTTTGCTACAATGCCTTTTCTGAAACGTTGTCTCCCTCTGCTGGAACACTGACTTCTTTCATTTAATGCCTGCAGACTATAAAAGAGAAACCAACCCAAAAAGTTTGGTTGATTAGTCTGTGGCATTCTTTTAAACTGTTGCTTATGGCGGTCTCTGTGAGCTTCTCAGTGACATTCAGCCATCCAGGTATCCCGCCTGCAGTAGACGGAATGTGGCAATGGAACGCTGGCTGCGCGTGTCATAATAGGCTCTGAGCCTTTATATACCTGCGCACAGCAGCAGCCACCTTCAGTCTGCTGCTGGACAGCCAGCAGCAGCAGCGGCAGGAGAGGTAATTAATCAGCAACCCTCCTGCTAAGGGTAGACAGCTGCTCGTTCCACCCCCCCCCCCGCCTTAATTGGTTCTCCTCCCTTCCAACGGTGTTGAGGTGGGTGGGAACAGCCGGGGGTTGAGGGTACTGTGCTAAAAGAGGTGGAGTTATGCAGATCTAAAACGCGTGGATTGCAGCAGCAGCAAGCCGAAAAGTGCAGGCATGTGAGGGATCTAGAGGTTGACAGCATGTCTTCTTAACGGGAGTCCAGGTGGCCATCTCCACAAATGAACTTTTCAGAATCCTTGGGTGGCACCGTAGTCGGAAACCAATTCTGGTTATCGCTTCTCGGCCTTTTGGCTAAGATCAAGTGTAGTATCTGTTCTTATCAGTTTAATATCTGATACGTCCCCTATCTGGGGACCATATATTAAATGGACTTTTAGAACAGGGAGATGGAAAAAGAGCTTGCTCTGTCCACTCCACGCATTGACCTGGTATTGCAGTACCTCCAGGACCGGTGCACCCCTTCTTTAATGCAGTTTCTAAAATCAGAAAAAGTTGAATTCAATGCTTTTTGTTCATTTTGCTTGTTTGTCGGATTTTGGGATGGACTCTTTGGCTTTGCTTTTCTTCTCCTCATTGGATTTTTCATGTTAAAAGTTGCAGAAGCCAGATGACAAGCTCATTTTGGTTCAACTTCAGCAACTGTGCATTGCATTGCCATGTAATGTAATGTAATGCAATGCTATCTATCTAGCTCTCCCTCTATACTTCCTTTTGGATAAACAGACATATTAGGCAAGCATTTTGGAGCTTTCACCTAAATAACTACAGGTGGTGAGATAAGCTGCACAATATAATTGACCTTTCAGTATATTGTTGCACACACACCATCTATTTAGCAAATGCCCTTGTTATCAACAGCAGCCTTTTAAACTCACCTGAGCTAACAGGTATGTGAGCTGGTTACTCTGCTGCGCTTAAAATTTCTTTTTTGGTTTGCTACAATGCCTTTTCTGAAACGTTGTCTCCCTCTGCTGGAACACTGACTTCTTTCATTTAATGCCTGCAGACTATAAAAGAGAAACCAACCCAAAAAGTTTGGTTGATTAGTCTGTGGCATTCTTTTAAACTGTTGCTTATGGCGGTCTCTGTGAGCTTCTCAGTGACATTCAGCCATCCAGGTATCCCGCCTGCAGTAGACGGAATGTGGCTATGGAACGCTGGCTGCGCGTGTCATAATAGGCTCTGAGCCTTTATATACCTGCGCACAGCAGCAGCCACCTTCAGTCTGCTGCTGGACAGCCAGCAGCAGCAGCAGGAGAGGTAATTAATCAGCAACCCTCCTGCTAAGGGTAGACAGCTGCTCGTTCCACCCCCCCCCTGCCTTAATTGGTTCTCCTCCCTTCCAACGGTGTTGAGGCGGGTGGGAACAGCCGGGGGTTGAGGGTACTGTGCTAAAAGAGGTGGAGTTATGCAGATCTAAAACGCGTGGATTGCAGCAGCAGCAAGCCGAAAAGTGCAGGCATGTGAGGGATCTAGAGGTTGACAGCATGTCTTCTTAACGGGAGTCCAGGTGGCCATCTCCACAAATGGACTTTTCAGAATCCTTGGGTGGCACCGTAGTCGGAAACCAATTCTGGTTATCGCTTCTCGGCCTTTTGGCTAAGATCAAGTGTAGTATCTGTTCTTATCAGTTTAATATCTGATACGTCCCCTATCTGGGGACCATATATTAAATGGATTTTTAGAACAGGGAGATGGAAAAAGAGCTTGCTCTGTCCACTCCACGCATTGACCTGGTATTGCAGTATCTCCAGGACCGGTGCACCCCTTCTTTAATGCAGTTTCTAAAATCAGAAAGAATTGAATTCAATGCTTTTTGTTCATTTTGCTTGTTTGTCGGATTTTGGGATGGACTCTTTGGCTTTGCTTTTCTTCTCCTCATTGGATTTTTCATGTTAAAAGTTGCAGAAGCCAGATGACAAGCTCATTTTGGTTCAACTTCAGCAACTGTGCATTGCATTGCCATGTAATGTAATGTAATGCAATGCTATCTATCTAGCTCTCCCTCTATACTTCCTTTTGGATAAACAGACATATTAGGCAAGCATTTTGGAGCTTTCACCTAAATAACTACAGGTGGTGAGATAAGCTGCACAATATAATTGACCTTTCAGTATATTGTTGCACACACACCATCTATTTAGCAAATGCCCTTGTTATCAACAGCAGCCTTTTAAACTCACCTGAGCTAACAGGTATGTGAGCTGGTTACTCTGCTGCGCTTAAAATTTCTTTTTTGGTTTGCTACAATGCCTTTTCTGAAACGTTGTCTCCCTCTGCTGGAACACTGACTTCTTTCATTTAATGCCTGCAGACTATAAAAGAGAAACCAACCCAAAAAGTTTGGTTGATTAGTCTGTGGCATTCTTTTAAACTGTTGCTTATGGCGGTCTCTGTGAGCTTCTCAGTGACATTCAGCCATCCAGGTATCCCGCCTGCAGTAGACGGAATGTGGCAATGGAACGCTGGCTGCGCGTGTCATAATAGGCTCTGAGCCTTTATATACCTGCGCACAGCAGCAGCCACCTTCAGTCTGCTGCTGGACAGCCAGCAGCAGCAGCAGCAGGAGAGGTAATTAATCAGCAACCCTCCTGCTAAGGGTAGACAGCTGCTCGTTCCACCCCCCCCCCGCCTTAATTGGTTCTCCTCCCTTCCAACGGTGTTGAGGCGGGTGGGAACAGCCGGGGGTTGAGGGTACTGTGCTAAAAGAGGTGGAGTTATGCAGATCTAAAACGCGTGGATTGCAGCAGCAGCAAGCCGAAAAGTGCAGGCATGTGAGGGATCTAGAGGTTGACAGCATGTCTTCTTAACGGGAGTCCAGGTGGCCATCTCCACAAATGGACTTTTCAGAATCCTTGGGTGGCACCGTAGTCGGAAACCAATTCTGGTTATCGCTTCTCGGCCTTTTGGCTAAGATCAA
The DNA here is from genome assembly GCF_046119375.1 of Phyllobates terribilis. Classification (NCBI taxonomy): domain Eukaryota; kingdom Metazoa; phylum Chordata; class Amphibia; order Anura; family Dendrobatidae; genus Phyllobates; species Phyllobates terribilis. Next base: position 5,362,533 of record NW_027362800.1, on the reverse strand, counting down.
GTGTAGTATCTGTTCTTATCAGTTTAATATCTGATACGTCCCCTATCTGGGGACCATATATTAAATGGATTTTTAGAACAGGGAGATGGAAAAAGAGCTTGCTCTGTCCACTCCACGCATTGACCTGGTATTGCAGTATCTCCAGGACCGGTGCACCCCTTCTTTAATGCAGTTTCTAAAATCAGAAAGAATTGAATTCAATGCTTTTTGTTCATTTTGCTTGTTTGTCGGATTTTGGGATGGACTCTTTGGCTTTTTCTTTTCTTCTCCTCATTGGATTTTTCATGTTAAAAGTTGCAGAAGCCAGATGACAAGCTCATTTTGGTTCAACTTCAGCAACTGTGCATTGCATTGCCATGTAATGTAATGTAATGCAATGCTATCTATCTAGCTCTCCCTCTATACTTCCTTTTGGATAAACAGACATATTAGGCAAGCATTTTGGAGCTTTCACCTAAATAACTACAGGTGGTGAGATAAGCTGCACAATATAATTGACCTTTCAGTATATTGTTGCACACACACCATCTATTTAGCAAATGCCCTTGTTATCAACAGCAGCCTTTTAAACTCACCTGAGCTAACAGGTATGTGAGCTGGTTACTCTGCTGCGCTTAAAATTTCTTTTTTGGTTTGCTACAATGCCTTTTCTGAAACGTTGTCTCCCTCTGCTGGAACACTGACTTCTTTCATTTAATGCCTGCAGACTATAAAAGAGAAACCAACCCAAAAAGTTTGGTTGATTAGTCTGTGGCATTCTTTTAAACTGTTGCTTATGGCGGTCTCTGTGAGCTTCTCAGTGACATTCAGCCATCCAGGTATCCCGCCTGCAGTAGACGGAATGTGGCAATGGAACGCTGGCTGCGCGTGTCATAATAGGCTCTGAGCCTTTATATACCTGCGCACAGCAGCAGCCACCTTCAGTCTGCTGCTGGACAGCCAGCAGCAGCAGCAGCAGGAGAGGTAATTAATCAGCAACCCTCCTGCTAAGGGTAGACAGCTGCTCGTTCCACCCCCCCCCCCGCCTTAATTGGTTCTCCTCCCTTCCAACGGTGTTGAGGCGGGTGGGAACAGCCGGGGGTTGAGGGTACTGTGCTAAAAGAGGTGGAGTTATGCAGATCTAAAACGCGTGGATTGCAGCAGCAGCAAGCCGAAAAGTGCAGGCATGTGAGGGATCTAGAGGTTGACAGCATGTCTTCTTAACGGGAGTCCAGGTGGCCATCTCCACAAATGGACTTTTCAGAATCCTTGGGTGGCACCGTAGTCGGAAACCAATTCTGGTTATCGCTTCTCGGCCTTTTGGCTAAGATCAAGTGTAGTATCTGTTCTTATCAGTTTAATATCTGATACGTCCCCTATCTGGGGACCATATATTAAATGGATTTTTAGAACAGGGAGATGGAAAAAGAGCTTGCTCTGTCCACTCCACGCATTGACCTGGTATTGCAGTATCTCCAGGACCGGTGCACCCCTTCTTTAATGCAGTTTCTAAAATCAGAAAGAATTGAATTCAATGCTTTTTGTTCATTTTGCTTGTTTGTCGGATTTTGGGATGGACTCTTTGGCTTTGCTTTTCTTCTCCTCATTGGATTTTTCATGTTAAAAGTTGCAGAAGCCAGATGACAAGCTCATTTTGGTTCAACTTCAGCAACTGTGCATTGCATTGCCATGTAATGTAATGTAATGCAATGCTATCTATCTAGCTCTCCCTCTATACTTCCTTTTGGATAAACAGACATATTAGGCAAGCATTTTGGAGCTTTCACCTAAATAACTACAGGTGGTGAGATAAGCTGCACAATATAATTGACCTTTCAGTATATTGTTGCACACACACCATCTATTTAGCAAATGCCCTTGTTATCAACAGCAGCCTTTTAAACTCACCTGAGCTAACAGGTATGTGAGCTGGTTACTCTGCTGCGCTTAAAATTTCTTTTTTGGTTTGCTACAATGCCTTTTATGAAACGTTGTCTCCCTCTGCTGGAACACTGACTTCTTTCATTTAATGCCTGCAGACTATAAAAGAGAAACCAACCCAAAAAGTTTGGTTGATTAGTCTGTGGCATTCTTTTAAACTGTTGCTTATGGCGGTCTCTGTGAGCTTCTCAGTGACATTCAGCCATCCAGGTATCCCGCCTGCAGTAGACGGAATGTGGCAATGGAACGCTGGCTGCGCGTGTCATAATAGGCTCTGAGCCTTTATATACCTGCGCACAGCAGCAGCCACCTTCAGTCTGCTGCTGGACAGCCAGCAGCAGCAGCAGCAGGAGAGGTAATTAATCAGCAACCCTCCTGCTAAGGGTAGACAGCTGCTCGTTCCACCCCCCCCCCCCGCCTTAATTGGTTCTCCTCCCTTCCAACGGTGTTGAGGCGGGTGGGAACAGCCGGGGGTTGAGGGTACTGTGCTAAAAGAGGTGGAGTTATGCAGATCTAAAACGCGTGGATTGCAGCAGCAGCAAGCCGAAAAGTGCAGGCATGTGAGGGATCTAGAGGTTGACAGCATGTCTTCTTAACGGGAGTCCAGGTGGCCATCTCCACAAATGGACTTTTCAGAATCCTTGGGTGGCACCGTAGTCGGAAACCAATTCTGGTTATCGCTTCTCGGCCTTTTGGCTAAGATCAAGTGTAGTATCTGTTCTTATCAGTTTAATATCTGATACGTCCCCTATCTGGGGACCATATATTAAATGGATTTTTAGAACAGGGAGATGGAAAAAGAGCATGCTCTGTCCACTCCACGCATTGACCTGGTATTGCAGTATCTCCAGGACCGGTGCACCCCTTCTTTAATGCAGTTTCTAAAATCAGAAAGAATTGAATTCAATGCTTTTTGTTCATTTTGCTTGTTTGTCGGATTTTGGGATGGACTCTTTGGCTTTGCTTTTCTTCTCCTCATTGGATTTTTCATGTTAAAAGTTGCAGAAGCCAGATGACAAGCTCATTTTGGTTCAACTTCAGCAACTGTGCATTGCATTGCCATGTAATGTAATGTAATGCAATGCTATCTATCTAGCTCTCCCTCTATACTTCCTTTTGGATAAACAGACATATTAGGCAAGCATTTTGGAGCTTTCACCTAAATAACTACAGGTGGTGAGATAAGCTGCACAATATAATTGACCTTTCAGTATATTGTTGCACACACACCATCTATTTAGCAAATGCCCTTGTTATCAACAGCAGCCTTTTAAACTCACCTGAGCTAACAGGTATGTGAGCTGGTTACTCTGCTGCGCTTAAAATTTCTTTTTTGGTTTGCTACAATGCCTTTTCTGAAACGTTGTCTCCCTCTGCTGGAACACTGACTTCTTTCATTTAATGCCTGCAGACTATAAAAGAGAAACCAACCCAAAAAGTTTGGTTGATTAGTCTGTGGCATTCTTTTAAACTGTTGCTTATGGCGGTCTCTGTGAGCTTCTCAGTGACATTCAGCCATCCAGGTATCCCGCCTGCAGTAGACGGAATGTGGCAATGGAACGCTGGCTGCGCGTGTCATAATAGGCTCTGAGCCTTTATATACCTGCGCACAGCAGCAGCCACCTTCAGTCTGCTGCTGGACAGCCAGCAGCAGCAGCAGCAGGAGAGGTAATTAATCAGCAACCCTCCTGCTAAGGGTAGACAGCTGCTCGTTCCACCCCCCCCCCGCCTTAATTGGTTCTCCTCCCTTCCAACGGTGTTGAGGCGGGTGGGAACAGCCGGGTGTTGAGGGTACTGTGCTAAAAGAGGTGGAGTTATGCAGATCTAAAACGCGTGGATTGCAGCAGCAGCAAGCCGAAAAGTGCAGGCATGTGAGGGATCTAGAGGTTGACAGCATGTCTTCTTAACGGGAGTCCAGGTGGCCATCTCCACAAATGGACTTTTCAGAATCCTTGGGTGGCACCGTAGTCGGAAACCAATTCTGGTTATCGCTTCTCGGCCTTTTGGCTAAGATCAAGTGTAGTATCTGTTCTTATCAGTTTAATATCTGATACGTCCCCTATCTGGGGACCATATATTAAATGGATTTTTAGAACAGGGAGATGGAAAAAGAGCTTGCTCTGTCCACTCCACGCATTGACCTGGTATTGCAGTATCTCCAGGACCGGTGCACCCCTTCTTTAATGCAGTTTCTAAAATCAGAAAGAATTGAATTCAATGCTTTTTGTTCATTTTGCTTGTTTGTCGGATTTTGGGATGGACTCTTTGGCTTTGCTTTTCTTCTCCTCATTGGATTTTTCATGTTAAAAGTTGCAGAAGCCAGATGACAAGCTCATTTTGGTTCAACTTCAGCAACTGTGCATTGCATTGCCATGTAATGTAATGTAATGCAATGCTATCTATCTAGCTCTCCCTCTATACTTCCTTTTGGATAAACAGACATATTAGGCAAGCATTTTGGAGCTTTCACCTAAATAACTACAGGTGGTGAGATAAGCTGCACAATATAATTGACCTTTCAGTATATTGTTGCACACACACCATCTATTTAGCAAATGCCCTTGTTATCAACAGCAGCCTTTTAAACTCACCTGAGCTAACAGGTATGTGACCTGGTTACTCTGCTGCGCTTAAAATTTCTTTTTTGGTTTGCTACAATGCCTTTTCTGAAACGTTGTCTCCCTCTGCTGGAACACTGACTTCTTTCATTTAATGCCTGCAGACTATAAAAGAGAAACCAACCCAAAAAGTTTGGTTGATTAGTCTGTGGCATTCTTTTAAACTGTTGCTTATGGCGGTCTCTGTGAGCTTCTCAGTGACATTCAGCCATCCAGGTATCCCGCCTGCAGTAGACGGAATGTGGCAATGGAACGCTGGCTGCGCGTGTCATAATAGGCTCTGAGCCTTTATATACCTGCGCACAGCAGCAGCCACCTTCAGTCTGCTGCTGGACAGCCAGCAGCAGCAGCAGCAGGAGAGGTAATTAATCAGCAACCCTCCTGCTAAGGGTAGACAGCTGCTCGTTCCACCCCCCCCCCGCCTTAATTGGTTCTCCTCCCTTCCAACGGTGTTGAGGCGGGTGGGAACAGCCGGGAGTTGAGGGTACTGTGCTAAAAGAGGTGGAGTTATGCAGATCTAAAACGCGTGGATTGCAGCAGCAGCAAGCCGAAAAGTGCAGGCATGTGAGGGATCTAGAGGTTGACAGCATGTCTTCTTAACGGGAGTCCAGGTGGCCATCTCCACAAATGGACTTTTCAGAATCCTTGGGTGGCACCGTAGTCGGAAACCAATTCTGGTTATCGCTTCTCGGCCTTTTGGCTAAGATCAAGTGTAGTATCTTTCGAAAAGGCGGTTTTGGATGTTGGCCGCCCTAGTAGATTGATATATTATGCACACTGGGGTTTAGGCGCTTGTTAGTACGCCAGGTGGCTAATATAGTCATCTGGTGGAAAGCATGGCCCCCCAGGATCGACGCCATTGGGCCGGGGAAGATCGAAAGCCCGAAGTGTGAAGTGCCCCAGGAGTGGTGACCCTGGGGTGCCTTAACTCACTGGGATTGGGAACCCCACTTGAGTTTATGGCACATTTGCACAAGCACTTCAAATTTTCTTTCTTCGCACACACCCTTATTCCGGGCCTTCTGGCCTTAGGATGGGGAATTTTTCAATTCCCGGTCGAAGGTCCGGGCAGTATTATACTGTGAAACCTTCACTATTTATTTAATTTCTTTGTCACTGTGTGTCCACTTATTCACGTGTGTCACGTCCTACTAGGATTTTGTCGGGATGCGGTTCCCTTACGGGTTCCTCTCTTGGCAGGTCTAGGGGGGGAGTGTGTGGCCATCAGGTTCCGCTCCCCCCTGAACCCCCCTGGCTCTCCTCTTTCGGGAAGAGATCGATGTTGGCTCCCCTCTTCCGGGAGGGGAGCACAGTCTTTTGGCTCCCAGTGCCTTGCTCGGGTGAGAACTCGGGCAGGTATTGGGGGTAAGATTGGGTCGCCTCTGGTTTCGGCTGGAGGTGGCTATTTGTCCCTGTTCCTCGCTGTGGCCTTCTGGCTCGGAGGGACGGGGAATGGTTTGGGGGACCCTTCTCCTTTTGGAGAGGGTTTCAAGAAGACCAGCATCCAAGTGCACTTTTTTTGTGGCACTTGTCACTTTTTTAAGCGCACTCGGGTTTTGTACACGAATTCGGGCTTTCGAAAAAAAAAAAATCTGTTCTTATCAGTTTAATATCTGATACGTCCCCTATCTGGGGACCATATATTAAATGGATTTTTAGAACAGGGAGATGGAAAAAGAGCTTGCTCTGTCCACTCCACGCATTGACCTGGTATTGCAGTATCTCCAGGACCGGTGCACCCCTTCTTTAATGCAGTTTCTAAAATCAGAAAGAATTGAATTCAATGCTTTTTGTTCATTTTGCTTGTTTGTCGGATTTTGGGATGGACTCTTTGGCTTTGCTTTTCTTCTCCTCATTGGATTTTTCATGTTAAAAGTTGCAGAAGCCAGATGACAAGCTCATTTTGGTTCAACTTCAGCAACTGTGCATTGCATTGCCATGTAATGTAATGTAATGCAATGCTATCTATCTAGCTCTCCCTCTATACTTCCTTTTGGATAAACAGACATATTAGGCAAGCATTTTGGAGCTTTCACCTAAATAACTACAGGTGGTGAGATAAGCTGCACAATATAATTGACCTTTCAGTATATTGTTGCACACACACCATCTATTTAGCAAATGCCCTTGTTATCAACAGCAGCCTTTTAAACTCACCTGAGCTAACAGGTATGTGAGCTGGTTACTCTGCTGCGCTTAAAATTTCTTTTTTGGTTTGCTACAATGCCTTTTCTGAAACGTTGTCTCCCTCTGCTGGAACACTGACTTCTTTCATTTAATGCCTGCAGACTATAAAAGAGAAACCAACCCAAAAAGTTTGGTTGATTAGTCTGTGGCATTCTTTTAAACTGTTGCTTATGGCGGTCTCTGTGAGCTTCTCAGTGACATTCAGCCATCCAAGTATCCCGCCTGCAGTAGACGGAATGTGGCAATGGAACGCTGGCTGCGCGTGTCATAATAGGCTCTGAGCCTTTATATACCTGCGCACAGCAGCAGCCACCTTCAGTCTGCTGCTGGACAGCCAGCAGCAGCAGCAGCAGGAGAGGTAATTAATCAGCAACCCTCCTGCTAAGGGTAGACAACTGCTCGTTCCACCCCCCCCCCTGCCTTAATTGGTTCTCCTCCCTTCCAACGGTGTTGAGGCGGGTGGGAACAGCCGGGGGTTGAGGGTACTGTGCTAAAAGAGGTGGAGTTATGCAGATCTAAAACGCGTGGATTGCAGCAGCAGCAAGCCGAAAAGTGCAGGCATGTGAGGGATCTAGAGGTTGACAGCATGTCTTCTTAACGGGAGTCCAGGTGGCCATCTCCACAAATGGACTTTTCAGAATCCTTGGGTGGCACCGTAGTCGGAAACCAATTCTGGTTATCGCTTCTCGGCCTTTTGGCTACGATCAAGTGCTTTATTGCAGGAGATTGTAGTTGAAGGGTACTCGGGTACCCCTCTCCTTGGCCTGGCAGGATCGTCCACTTTGGTGGACTTAACCTGCTTGCTGCTATTAGGGAGAGGGCTTAGTCCCAGGGTAACGTGTTGCGATCCCCCAGCTTCCAGGTGTCTTTCGCTGCAAGAACACTGGGAGCGCAGATTGCAAGCGGCTGCAATTTGCAACCTTGTTGCGGTTTCCATGGAGGTTGACCCTAACCTCGTGCCTCTTTATGCGAGGCTAAAAAACTCTATCCGAGTTCACTTCACGGCGGGTGGCTCGGATATGAGGAAATTAGGGTATGTAGTCCAGGACGTGCTCAGGAACCTTCTTGGCGTGCAGAGGAATGAAATTCTGTCCATCCAGGATTATCCTAGAAGAGGTGACTATGACATCACATTCACCGGAGAAGGTATTTTCAGAGATGTTCTAGAAAAGTTAAAAAAAGTTGAAAATAATCCTGTTCTGAAAGGGATACAAATTGTTGAGCACGTCCTGGATGAGGTAAGACTTGTTGTCGTAAAAGTATTTTCGCCTTTTGTTTCTGCTCCAGAAATTATGTCATTTTTAGCAATTTATTTTAAAAGTGTTAAATGTATTGGGAAGATACTTAATGAATATAACATATGGACATCTAAGTGGAAATTTCTTGTGAAGTGTATAAGAGATCCAAATACACCAGGTGGTATACGGCTTCCCCCTGCCCGTTTTAAAATTGGACAAACAAATGGGGATTTCTTCTTTTCTGGGATGCCAGTATATTGCAGAAATTGTGGGCGCTATGGTCATTCAAAAGAAAACTGTAATGTATCATGTAGAAATTGTGCTAGTGAAGAACATGAGACAAAAGAATGCCCTAAGGAAAAGAAATGTAGTTTTTGCCAGACTCCAGGTCACTTTTATTTTTCTTGCCCTCACAGATTTCGGGAAGATGAGCAAAAGGGAAAGTCCAAGACGTCCGACCAAGGACCAAAAGATCAGACCACCCCTCAGGAGGAGGAACAACAACCTGGAGCCTCTGGAGACAATAAGGGCGTACCAAATAGTGAAATGTCTCCAGAGTCTATGACAGGTAAAATACCAAATCCCAAAACCTGGCTGCAGGACCTGCGAGAGTCCAAAAGGAGGGCTGAGAAGGAGCAGAAGGGCACTACTGGTAAGGTCAAAAGGGACCGGCAAAAGGCCGACGCAGAAGCCCATGCCCAGTCTGGGTCTCCTAGGGCTGAGGGCGCTGAGTGGATAAAGGTGGGTCCGAAGAAAAAGAAAAAGGGTGGTTCGGAGGAGGCAGCAGGAGGTGAACAGATGGACACTTCTTCAGAAGGGGACGTGGACGCTGGACCCTCAGGGGTTTCGGTCTCCGCTGCTACAGGTGGGGACCGGGATCTTGCTGCCTCTGAAGAGTCAGAGGCTCTGCCTTGTGCGCAACCTCCTCCTATAGGACGACCTTCTACAGGTCAAACAGGGGCGGCGGAACCCCTCGGGGACCCACCTGATGAGGAACTGCATGGCCAGCCAATGGAGACCCAGCGGGTTCTGCCAGCCAGCCCTCCGAGCTATGCCAGTGTAGCGTCGGGTTTATATAAATGTGGTAATCTTTCCTCCTCCACGGAGACTCTCGTGACGATACTATCAGATGAGGAGGGAGGCGCAAGCCCAGTGGTCTGATCAGGTTCATCGGACAGGTAAATCCGTTGCTCTTAGTTACCTAAGTAAAATTTCTACATTTTCTAATGATGGCTGAACTCAAAGGTATTTCCCTCAACGTGAGAGGCATAAAATCTAACACGAGAAGAACTGCTCTTTTTAATTTTTTTACGTGTTTTACTGCATCTGTATTTTTTCTGCAAGAATGTAATATCCCACATGAAATGTCATATCAAAAATATAAAGATGAGTGGAAGTGTGGGCCATCTGTCTGGTCCGGATCGAATGCTGCAGGATCAGCGGGTGTAGCCATACTTTTTAAAGGGAACGTTTTAATTGATTTTATTCAGGAAATTTTACCAGGTCGTATTTTATTAGTGAAAGCTTTTATTGATGGTATTAGATGGCAGTTTTTAAATTTTTATGGATCCCCAGAGAAAAATGAAAGAGCCGAAATGCTTGATCTTTTACCATTATTTATTAATAACTCTGAACCTTTTATCTTAGCAGGGGATTTTAATTGTGTTTTAAAAGGTGAAAACCGGCGCTCCAGCTCTGTAAGCAGGAACTACGATAAAACCTCAGGTATGCTACATGATATAGTCAAAGATGCTAAATTGATAGACATATATAAAGAGTGTCATAATGACAGCACAGAGGACGCCGGTTTCACTTGGAGCAATGCTAATTGTAGCTCTAGGATTGATTTTATTTTTGGTTCAGATAAAACAATACCTGCCAAATGTGAAGTTTTAACTAATATATTTTCAGACCATAAACTTTTATCCTTTACCATAAAAGTAAATGACAACAAAAAATGTGGTAAGAAAAGCTGGAAAATGAACGTATCCCTTTTAACCGACCCGCAGATTTTATCAGATTTTATTGAGTTTTATAGGAAATGTAGAAAAGGGAAAAAAACAAATGAGACTATGAGTGTATGGTGGGATAGAATGAAAGTAAAAATAAAAGACTTTTTTATTAAAAAGAGTATATGTAGAGCCAAAGAAAAATATGAAGAATATAGAATTTTAAATACCCGCCTACAAACATTATTTAAGCTCAGAGACAATGGGATAGATGTACAACTTGATATTTCAAACTTAAAAGAAGAGATTTCAAAATGGCTAGAACAAAAAGGAAAAGAGATAATTTTTCGTTCTAGAGTACAACATATAGAAGAAAATGAAAAGTGTTCCAGATATTTTTTTAGGAAAAATAAAAAAGAAAAAGTGATAATTGACCATATAGATGGTGAGAATAATATAAAAAATATGCTGGGTAAAGTAGAGGTTTTTTTTTCTAATCTTTTTCATGGAAAAAATATAGATAATAAATTAATGGATGATTCGCTGAAAGGACTAACGGCTGTTTTAGATCCCGCATCCCAAGAGTTTTTATCCCAAGTTTTAACGGAACAAGAAGTATTAAAAACTATTAAAAGTTTTAAAACTGGAAAGGTCCCTGGTCCTGATGGCATCCCAATAGAATTTTATGTATGTTTTTATGATATTTTAAAAGATGATTTGTTTTATTTGTTTACTGAGGTTTTTAATAATAAGGTTTTATTAAATTCCTGGAAGAAAGGTGAAGTCTCCCTCCTATACAAAAAAGGCGATAAATCAAAATTAGAAAACTGGAGACCAATAACACTTTTAAATTGTGACTATAAAATAATGGCTAAAATTTGTGCAAATCGTCTAAAAGAAGTCATCAGCAAAGTTATTCATTCTAATCAAGTGTGTGGGGTGCCGGGGCGCAGTATATGGGACAATCTGAATTTAGTGAAAGACTGTATTGAGGATGTGAAAGACAGAAAGGGGAAAATGGCGATTTTATCTATTGATTTTGAAAAAGCATTTGACCGTGTCTCACACTTTTATCTTTTTAAAGTTTTAGAGAAAATGGGCATACCAGAAGGGTTTTTACTATCGCTTAAAGCATTTTACAAGGATTGTACAAGTAAGATTTTAGTGAATGGTTTTAAGACACAAGAGGTATTTTTACGGTCAGGGGTGAAACAGGGATGCCCTCTGTCCCCCCTACTGTTTATCTGTGCACTGGAACCAATGTTATGTGCAATACGCCAAAATAAACAGATATGCGGTGTCCCTCTGCCTGGAAGCGGTGGTTTGGAGGCCAAGGTTGTAGGTTACATGGATGACGTGGCGGTCTTGTGTACAGATGCACCATCACTTACGGCCACTCTCCATCAAGTGCAATCCTTTTGTCTAGCTTCTGGTTTTAAAATCAATTTTAATAAGTGTAACATTTTAAGTGTTGGGGGGATGATTTTACGTGATGTACCAATTAATGTCTCCGAATCCATTTCCATTTTAGGTATATCATTCACTGAAAATAATGATGGTTATAATAGTTGGGAAACAGTTACACAGAAAGTAAATACGAAAATATGTATGTGGAACATGAGGAGACTTACAATGGAGGGTAAAGTATTGGTTTTAAAGATGGTGATTTTACCTCTTTTATTGTATCTTAGCATGGTTTTCCCCCCGCCTGTTAATGTTTTAAAAAAGATAACCAAAGCCTGTTTTACCTTCTTTTGGAACTCAAAAATGGAAAAGCTGAAAAGAGAAATCATGATGAAATCAAAAGTAAAAGGTGGTAAAGATTTTCCAGATTTTAATAGGTTTCTTTTAATCCATCTGTTCGTTTACTGTTTTAATGCCCTTTTTAAGAATCACTATTGGTCCTTTTTTATGCGTTTTAATACAGGATTTTTTATGAGAAAGTTTGGATGGTATGAAGTTAATATATCTGCGCCCCATGCTTTTAATTTGTCGACGCATTATGAGATTTTAAGGAAAATAGTGTCCGATTTTAATTTAGGGACTAAGAAAATAGAGGAATTAAGAAATAGTAAGAAACTAATTAAAGAAATACGTAAAAGTGAGGAAATATGTAATGTTGACAGATATGATGATGACAAATCTATGTCTATCTGGAAAATGATTAACGTTTTTTATCTTTTTAATGAACAGAGAGATCTGGCTTGGAGTTGCATGCACCGCTGTCTTCCTTGCCGGGCATTCCAATACAGAAGAGGATTTGTGAGGTCTGCCATCTGCCCAAGAGCCGGATGCCAAGAAGAGGAAACGGTGGAACATCTATTATGGACATGTAATTTTGCAAAGGATTTCTGGAGAAGACTGCTCCCCCTACTGGAAAGGGTGGCAGACCTCAAGGACTTTACATATAAAACTGTGCTATACGGACTTATGGAATGCCCCACAATGGACCAGTACACAATGGCTTGGAAGACAGTGAACTGCGCCAAGTCATCTCTCTGGAAAGCGCGCAACATTGCTATTTTTAAACAAGATGTTTTATCAGTGAATGATGTTTTAAGTTTATGTTTATGTGAAATGTATACTTATTATTTAATTGACAAAAAGAAGAATGTACATATTTCCAAAAAATGGCTTGTTGACCAAAGGAACCTAATTATTTAAAATCTTTGTATTTTTTTGTTTTGTAAATTTCATTTGTCTTTTAACGTTTGGTATTTGTCTAATTATGCTTGTAATTTGTTAAAGTTTTAATAAACGGTTTTATCCCTCTGCAGGGGATAGCCAAATTAAAAAAAAATCTGTTCTTATCAGTTTAATATCTGATACGTCCCCTATCTGGGGACCATATATTAAATGGATTTTTAGAACAGGGAGATGGAAAAAGAGCTTGCTCTGTCCACTCCACGCATTGACCTGGTATTGCAGTATCTCCAGGACCGGTGCACCCCTTCTTTAATGCAGTTTCTAAAATCAGAAAGAATTGAATTCAATGCTTTTTGTTCATTTTGCTTGTTTGTCGGATTTTGGGATGGACTCTTTGGCTTTGCTTTTCTTCTCCTCATTGGATTTTTCATGTTAAAAGTTGCAGAAGCCAGATGACAAGCTCATTTTGGTTCAACTTCAGCAACTGTGCATTGCATTGCCATGTAATGTAATGTAATGCAATGCTATCTATCTAGCTCTCCCTCTATAATTCCTTTTGGATAAACAGACATATTAGGCAAGCATTTTGGAGCTTTCACCTAAATAACTACAGGTGGTGAGATAAGCTGCACAATATAATTGACCTTTCAGTATATTGTTGCACACACACCATCTATTTAGCAAATGCCCTTGTTATCAACAGCAGCCTTTTAAACTCACCTGAGCTAACAGGTATGTGAGCTGGTTACTCTGCTGCGCTTAAAATTTCTTTTTTGGTTTGCTACAATGCCTTTTCTGAAACGTTGTCTCCCTCTGCTGGAACACTGACTTCTTTCATTTAATGCCTGCAGACTATAAAAGAGAAACCAACCCAAAAAGTTTGGTTGATTAGTCTGTGGCATTCTTTTAAACTGTTGCTTATGGCGGTCTCTGTGAGCTTCTCAGTGACATTCAGCCATCCAGGTATCCCGCCTGCAGTAGACGGAATGTGGCAATGGAACGCTGGCTGCGCGTGTCATAATAGGCTCTGAGCCTTTATATACCTGCGCACAGCAGCAGCCACCTTCAGTCTGCTGCTGGACAGCCAGCAGCAGCAGCAGCAGGAGAGGTAATTAATCAGCAACCCTCCTGCTAAGGGTAGACAGCTGCTCGTTCCACCCCCCCCCCCCCGCCTTAATTGGTTCTCCTCCCTTCCAACGGTGTTGAGGCGGGTGGGAACAGCCGGGGGTTGAGGGTACTGTGCTAAAAGAGGTGGAGTTATGCAGATCTAAAACGCGTGGATTGCAGCAGCAGCAAGCCGAAAAGTGCAGGCATGTGAGGGATCTAGAGGTTGACAGCATGTCTTCTTAACGGGAGTCCAGGTGGCCATCTCCACAAATGGACTTTTCAGAATCCTTGGGTGGCACCGTAGTCGGAAACCAATTCTGGTTATCGCTTCTCGGCCTTTTGGCTAAGATCAAGTGTAGTATCTGTTCTTATCAGTTTAATATCTGATACGTCCCCTATCTGGGGACCATATATTAAATGGATTTTTAGAACAGGGAGATGGAAAAAGAGCTTGCTCTGTCCACTCCACGCATTGACCTGGTATTGCAGTATCTCCAGGACCGGTGCACCCCTTCTTTAATGCAGTTTCTAAAATCAGAAAGAATTGAATTCAATGCTTTTTGTTCATTTTGCTTGTTTGTCGGATTTTGGGATGGACTCTTTGGCTTTGCTTTTCTTCTCCTCATTGGATTTTTCATGTTAAAAGTTGCAGAAGCCAGATGACAAGCTCATTTTGGTTCAACTTCAGCAACTGTGCATTGCATTGCCATGTAATGTAATGTAATGCAATGCTATCTATCTAGCTCTCCCTCTATACTTCCTTTTGGATAAACAGACATATTAGGCAAGCATTTTGGAGCTTTCACCTAAATAACTACAGGTGGTGAGATAAGCTGCACAATATAATTGACCTTTCAGTATATTGTTGCACACACACCATCTATTTAGCAAATGCCCTTGTTATCAACAGCAGCCTTTTAAACTCACCTGAGCTAACAGGTATGTGAGCTGGTTACTCTGCTGCGCTTAAAATTTCTTTTTTGGTTTGCTACAATGCCTTTTCTGAAACGTTGTCTCCCTCTGCTGGAACACTGACTTCTTTCATTTAATGCCTGCAGACTATAAAAGAGAAACCAACCCAAAAAGTTTGGTTGATTAGTCTGTGGCATTCTTTTAAACTGTTGCTTATGGCGGTCTCTGTGAGCTTCTCAGTGACATTCAGCCATCCAGGTATCCCGCCTGCAGTAGACGGAATGTGGCAATGGAACGCTGGCTGCGCGTGTCATAATAGGCTCTGAGCCTTTATATACCTGCGCACAGCAGCAGCCACCTTCAGTCTGCTGCTGGACAGCCAGCAGCAGCAGCAGCAGGAGAGGTAATTAATCAGCAACCCTCCTGCTAAGGGTAGACAGCTGCTCGTTCCACCCCCCACCCCCGCCTTAATTGGTTCTCCTCCCTTCCAACGGTGTTGAGGCGGGTGGGAACAGCCGGGGGTTGAGGGTACTGTGCTAAAAGAGGTGGAGTTATGCAGATCTAAAACGCGTGGATTGCAGCAGCAGCAAGCCGAAAAGTGCAGGCATGTGAGGGATCTAGAGGTTGACAGCATGTCTTCTTAACGGGAGTCCAGGTGGCCATCTCCACAAATGGACTTTTCAGAATCCTTGGGTGGCACCGTAGTCGGAAACCAATTCTGGTTATCGCTTCTCGGCCTTTTGGCTAAGATCAAGTGTAGTATCTGTTCTTATCAGTTTAATATCTGATACGTCCCCTATCTGGGGACCATATATTAAATGGATTTTTAGAACAGGGAGATGGAAAAAGAGCTTGCTCTGTCCACTCCACGCATTGACCTGGTATTGCAGTATCTCCAGGACCGGTGCACCCCTTCTTTAATGCAGTTTCTAAAATCAGAAAGAATTGAATTCAATGCTTTTTGTTCATTTTGCTTGTTTGTCGGATTTTGGGATGGACTCTTTGGCTTTGCTTTTCTTCTCCTCATTGGATTTTTCATGTTAAAAGTTGCAGAAGCCAGATGACAAGCTCATTTTGGTTCAACTTCAGCAACTGTGCATTGCATTGCCATGTAATGTAATGTAATGCAATGCTATCTATCTAGCTCTCCTTCTATACTTCCTTTTGGATAAACAGACATATTAGGCAAGCATTTTGGAGCTTTCACCTAAATAACTACAGGTGGTGAGATAAGCTGCACAATATAATTGACCTTTCAGTATATTGTTGCACACACACCATCTATTTAGCAAATGCCCTTGTTATCAACAGCAGCCTTTTAAACTCACCTGAGCTAACAGGTATGTGAGCTGGTTACTCTGCTGCGCTTAAAATTTCTTTTTTGGTTTGCTACAATGCCTTTTCTGAAACGTTGTCTCCCTCTGCTGGAACACTGACTTCTTTCATTTAATGCCTGCAGACTATAAAAGAGAAACCAACCCAAAAAGTTTGGTTGATTAGTCTGTGGCATTCTTTTAAACTGTTGCTTATGGCGGTCTCTGTGAGCTTCTCAGTGACATTCAGCCATCCAGGTATCCCGCCTGCAGTAGACGGAATGTGGCAATGGAACGCTGGCTGCGCGTGTCATAATAGGCTCTGAGCCTTTATATACCTGCGCTCAGCAGCAGCCACCTTCAGTCTGCTGCTGGACAGCCAGCAGCAGCAGCAGCAGGAGAGGTAATTAATCAGCAACCCTCCTGCTAAGGGTAGACAGCTGCTCGTTCCACCCCCCCCCCGCCTTAATTGGTTCTCCTCCCTTCCAACGGTGTTGAGGCGGGTGGGAACAGCCGGGGGTTGAGGGTACTGTGCTAAAAGAGGTGGAGTTATGCAGATCTAAAACGCGTGGATTGCAGCAGCAGCAAGCCGAAAAGTGCAGGCATGTGAGGGATCTAGAGGTTGACAGCATGTCTTCTTAACGGGAGTCCAGGTGGCCATCTCCACAAATGGACTTTTCAGAATCCTTGGGTGGCACCGTAGTCGGAAACCAATTCTGGTTATCGCTTCTCGGCCTTTTGGCTAAGATCAAGTGTAGTATCTGTTCTTATCAGTTTAATATCTGATACGTCCCCTATCTGGGGACCATATATTAAATGGATTTTTAGAACAGGGAGACGGAAAAAGAGCTTGCTCTGTCCATTCCACGCATTGACCTGGTATTGCAGTATCTCCAGGACCGGTGCACCCCTTCTTTAATGCAGTTTCTAAAATCAGAAAGAATTGAATTCAATGCTTTTTGTTCATTTTGCTTGTTTGTCGGATTTTGGGATGGACTCTTTGGCTTTGCTTTTCTTCTCCTCATTGGATTTTTCATGTTAAAAGTTGCAGAAGCCAGATGACAAGCTCATTTTGGTTCAACTTCAGCAACTGTGCATTGCATTGCCATGTAATGTAATGTAATGCAATGCTATCTATCTAGCTCTCCCTCTATACTTCCTTTTGGATAAACAGACATATTAGGCAAGCATTTTGGAGCTTTCACCTAAATAACTACAGGTGGTGAGATAAGCTGCACAATATAATTGACCTTTCAGTATATTGTTGCACACACACCATCTATTTAGCAAATGCCCTTGTTATCAACAGCAGCCTTTTAAACTCACCTGAGCTAACAGGTATGTGAGCTGGTTACTCTGCTGCGCTTAAAATTTCTTTTTTGGTTTGCTACAATGCCTTTTCTGAAACGTTGTCTCCCTCTGCTGGAACACTGACTTCTTTCATTTAATGCCTGCAGACTATAAAAGAGAAACCAACCCAAAAAGTTTGGTTGATTAGTCTGTGGCATTCTTTTAAACTGTTGCTTATGGCGGTCTCTGTGAGCTTCTCAGTGACATTCAGCCATCCAGGTATCCCGCCTGCAGTAGACGGAATGTGGCAATGGAACGCTGGCTGCGCGTGTCATAATAGGCTCTGAGCCTTTATATACCTGCGCACAGCAGCAGCCACCTTCAGTCTGCTGCTGGACAGCCAGCAGCAGCAGCAGCAGGAGAGGTAATTAATCAGCAACCCTCCTGCTAAGGGTAGACAGCTGCTCGTTCCACCCCCCCCCCTGCCTTAATTGGTTCTCCTCCCTTCCAACGGTGTTGAGGCGGGTGGGAACAGCCGGGGGTTGAGGGTACTGTGCTAAAAGAGGTGGAGTTATGCAGATCTAAAACGC
Source organism: Phyllobates terribilis (assembly GCF_046119375.1). Lineage (NCBI taxonomy): Eukaryota > Metazoa > Chordata > Amphibia > Anura > Dendrobatidae > Phyllobates > Phyllobates terribilis. The sequence goes on along the minus strand of NW_027362800.1, from coordinate 5,344,763 downwards.
GTGGATTGCAGCAGCAGCAAGCCGAAAAGTGCAGGCATGTGAGGGATCTAGAGGTTGACAGCATGTCTTCTTAACGGGAGTCCAGGTGGCCATCTCCACAAATGGACTTTTCAGAATCCTTGGGTGGCACCGTAGTCGGAAACCAATTCTGGTTATCGCTTCTCGGCCTTTTGGCTAAGATCAAGTGTAGTATCTGTTCTTATCAGTTTAATATCTGATACGTCCCCTATCTGGGGACCATATATTAAATGGATTTTTAGAACAGGGAGATGGAAAAAGAGCTTGCTCTGTCCACTCCACGCATTGACCTGGTATTGCAGTATCTCCAGGACCGGTGCACCTCTTCTTTAATGCAGTTTCTAAAATCAGAAAGAATTGAATTCAATGCTTTTTGTTCATTTTGCTTGTTTGTCGGATTTTGGGATGGACTCTTTGGCTTTGCTTTTCTTCTCCTCATTGGATTTTTCATGTTAAAAGTTGCAGAAGCCAGATGACAAGCTCATTTTGGTTCAACTTCAGCAACTGTGCATTGCATTGCCATGTAATGTAATGTAATGCAATGCTATCTATCTAGCTCTCCCTCTATACTTCCTTTTGGATAAACAGACATATTAGGCAAGCATTTTGGAGCTTTCACCTAAATAACTACAGGTGGTGAGATAAGCTGCACAATATAATTGACCTTTCAGTATATTGTTGCACACACACCATCTATTTAGCAAATGCCCTTGTTATCAACAGCAGCCTTTTAAACTCACCTGAGCTAACAGGTATGTGAGCTGGTTACTCTGCTGCGCTTAAAATTTCTTTTTTGGTTTGCTACAATGCCTTTTCTGAAACGTTGTCTCCCTCTGCTGGAACACTGACTTCTTTCATTTAATGCCTGCAGACTATAAAAGAGAAACCAACCCAAAAAGTTTGGTTGATTAGTCTGTGGCATTCTTTTAAACTGTTGCTTATGGCGGTCTCTGTGAGCTTCTCAGTGACATTCAGCCATCCAGGTATCCCGCCTGCAGTAGACGGAATGTGGCAATGGAACGCTGGCTGCGCGTGTCATAATAGGCTCTGAGCCTTTATATACCTGCGCACAGCAGCAGCCACCTTCAGTCTGCTGCTGGACAGCCAGCAGCAGCAGCAGCAGGAGAGGTAATTAATCAGCAACCCTCCTGCTAAGGGTAGACAGCTGCTCGTTCCACCCCCCACCCCCGCCTTAATTGGTTCTCCTCCCTTCCAACGGTGTTGAGGCGGGTGGGAACAGCCGGGGGTTGAGGGTACTGTGCTAAAAGAGGTGGAGTTATGCAGATCTAAAACGCGTGGATTGCAGCAGCAGCAAGCCGAAAAGTGCAGGCATGTGAGGGATCTAGAGGTTGACAGCATGTCTTCTTAACGGGAGTCCAGGTGGCCATCTCCACAAATGGACTTTTCAGAATCCTTGGGTGGCACCGTAGTCGGAAACCAATTCTGGTTATCGCTTCTCGGCCTTTTGGCTAAGATCAAGTGTAGTATCTGTTCTTATCAGTTTAATATCTGATACGTCCCCTATCTGGGGACCATATATTAAATGGATTTTTAGAACAGGGAGATGGAAAAAGAGCTTGCTCTGTCCACTCCACGCATTGACCTGGTATTGCAGTATCTCCAGGACCGGTGCACCCCTTCTTTAATGCAGTTTCTAAAATCAGAAAGAATTGAATTCAATGCTTTTTGTTCATTTTGCTTGTTTGTCGGATTTTGGGATGGACTCTTTGGCTTTGCTTTTCTTCTCCTCATTGGATTTTTCATGTTAAAAGTTGCAGAAGCCAGATGACAAGCTCATTTTGGTTCAACTTCAGCAACTGTGCATTGCATTGCCATGTAATGTAATGTAATGCAATGCTATCTATCTAGCTCTCCTTCTATACTTCCTTTTGGATAAACAGACATATTAGGCAAGCATTTTGGAGCTTTCACCTAAATAACTACAGGTGGTGAGATAAGCTGCACAATATAATTGACCTTTCAGTATATTGTTGCACACACACCATCTATTTAGCAAATGCCCTTGTTATCAACAGCAGCCTTTTAAACTCACCTGAGCTAACAGGTATGTGAGCTGGTTACTCTGCTGCGCTTAAAATTTCTTTTTTGGTTTGCTACAATGCCTTTTCTGAAACGTTGTCTCCCTCTGCTGGAACACTGACTTCTTTCATTTAATGCCTGCAGACTATAAAAGAGAAACCAACCCAAAAAGTTTGGTTGATTAGTCTGTGGCATTCTTTTAAACTGTTGCTTATGGCGGTCTCTGTGAGCTTCTCAGTGACATTCAGCCATCCAGGTATCCCGCCTGCAGTAGACGGAATGTGGCAATGGAACGCTGGCTGCGCGTGTCATAATAGGCTCTGAGCCTTTATATACCTGCGCTCAGCAGCAGCCACCTTCAGTCTGCTGCTGGACAGCCAGCAGCAGCAGCAGCAGGAGAGGTAATTAATCAGCAACCCTCCTGCTAAGGGTAGACAGCTGCTCGTTCCACCCCCCCCCCCCCCCGCCTTAATTGGTTCTCCTCCCTTCCAACGGTGTTGAGGCGGGTGGGAACAGCCGGGGGTTGAGGGTACTGTGCTAAAAGAGGTGGAGTTATGCAGATCTAAAACGCGTGGATTGCAGCAGCAGCAAGCCGAAAAGTGCAGGCATGTGAGGGATCTAGAGGTTGACAGCATGTCTTCTTAACGGGAGTCCAGGTGGCCATCTCCACAAATGGACTTTTCAGAATCCTTGGGTGGCACCGTAGTCGGAAACCAATTCTGGTTATCGCTTCTCGGCCTTTTGGCTAAGATCAAGTGTAGTATCTGTTCTTATCAGTTTAATATCTGATACGTCCCCTATCTGGGGACCATATATTAAATGGATTTTTAGAACAGGGAGATGGAAAAAGAGCTTGCTCTGTCCACTCCACGCATTGACCTGGTATTGCAGTATCTCCAGGACCGGTGCACCCCTTCTTTAATGCAGTTTCTAAAATCAGAAAGAATTGAATTCAATGCTTTTTGTTCATTTTGCTTGTTTGTCGGATTTTGGGATGGACTCTTTGGCTTTGCTTTTCTTCTCCTCATTGGATTTTTCATGTTAAAAGTTGCAGAAGCCAGATGACAAGCTCATTTTGGTTCAACTTCAGCAACTGTGCATTGCATTGCCATGTAATGTAATGTAATGTAATGCAATGCTATCTATCTAGCTCTCCCTCTATACTTCCTTTTGGATAAACAGACATATTAGGCAAGCATTTTGGAGCTTTCACCTAAATAACTACAGGTGGTGAGATAAGCTGCACAATATAATTGACCTTTCAGTATATTGTTGCACACACACCATCTATTTAGCAAATGCCCTTGTTATCAACAGCAGCCTTTTAAACTCACCTGAGCTAACAGGTATGTGAGCTGGTTACTCTGCTGCGCTTAAAATTTCTTTTTTGGTTTGCTACAATGCCTTTTCTGAAACGTTGTCTCCCTCTGCTGGAACACTGACTTCTTTCATTTAATGCCTGCAGACTATAAAAGAGAAACCAACCCAAAAAGTTTGGTTGATTAGTCTGTGGCATTCTTTTAAACTGTTGCTTATGGCGGTCTCTGTGAGCTTCTCAGTGACATTCAGCCATCCAGGTATCCCGCCTGCAGTAGACGGAATGTGGCAATGGAACGCTGGCTGCGCGTGTCATAATAGGCTCTGAGCCTTTATATACCTGCGCACAGCAGCAGCCACCTTCAGTCTGCTGCTGGACAGCCAGCAGCAGCAGCAGGAGAGGTAATTAATCAGCAACCCTCCTGCTAAGGGTAGACAGCTGCTCGTTCCACCCCCCCCCCCGCCTTAATTGGTTCTCCTCCCTTCCAACGGTGTTGAGGCGGGTGGGAACAGCCGGGGGTTGAGGGTACTGTGCTAAAAGAGGTGGAGTTATGCAGATCTAAAACGCGTGGATTGCAGCAGCAGCAAGCCGAAAAGTGCAGGCATGTGAGGGATCTAGAGGTTGACAGCATGTCTTCTTAACGGGAGTCCAGGTGGCCATCTCCACAAATGGACTTTTCAGAATCCTTGGGTGGCACCGTAGTCGGAAACCAATTCTGGTTATCGCTTCTCGGCCTTTTGGCTAAGATCAAGTGTAGTATCTGTTCTTATCAGTTTAATATCTGATACGTCCCCTATCTGGGGACCATATATTAAATGGATTTTTAGAACAGGGAGATGGAAAAAGAGCTTGCTCTGTCCACTCCACGCATTGACCTGGTATTGCAGTATCTCCAGGACCGGTGCACCCCTTCTTTAATGCAGTTTCTAAAATCAGAAAGAATTGAATTCAATGCTTTTTGTTCATTTTGCTTGTTTGTCGGATTTTGAGATGGACTCTTTGGCTTTGCTTTTCTTCTCCTCATTGGATTTTTCATGTTAAAAGTTGCAGAAGCCAGATGACAAGCTCATTTTGGTTCAACTTCAGCAACTGTGCATTGCATTGCCATGTAATGTAATGTAATGCAATGCTATCTATCTAGCTCTCCCTCTATACTTCCTTTTGGATAAACAGACATATTAGGCAAGCATTTTGGAGCTTTCACCTAAATAACTACAGGTGGTGAGATAAGCTGCACAATATAATTGACCTTTCAGTATATTGTTGCACACACACCATCTATTTAGCAAATGCCCTTGTTATCAACAGCAGCCTTTTAAACTCACCTGAGCTAACAGGTATGTGAGCTGGTTACTCTGCTGCGCTTAAAATTTCTTTTTTGGTTTGCTACAATGCCTTTTCTGAAACGTTGTCTCCCTCTGCTGGAACACTGACTTCTTTCATTTAATGCCTGCAGACTATAAAAGAGAAACCAACCCAAAAAGTTTGGTTGATTAGTCTGTGGCATTCTTTTAAACTGTTGCTTATGGCGGTCTCTGTGAGCTTCTCAGTGACATTCAGCCATCCAGGTATCCCGCCTGCAGTAGACGGAATGTGGCAATGGAACGCTGGCTGCGCGTGTCATAATAGGCTCTGAGCCTTTATATACCTGCGCACAGCAGCAGCCACCTTCAGTCTGCTGCTGGACAGCCAGCAGCAGCAGGAGAGGTAATTAATCAGCAACCCTCCTGCTAAGGGTAGACAGCTGCTCGTTCCACCCCCCCCCCCGCCTTAATTGGTTCTCCTCCCTTCCAACGGTGTTGAGGCGGGTGGGAACAGCCGGGGGTTGAGGGTACTGTGCTAAAAGAGGTGGAGTTATGCAGATCTAAAACGCGTGGATTGCAGCAGCAGCAAGCCGAAAAGTGCAGGCATGTGAGGGATCTAGAGGTTGACAGCATGTCTTCTTAACGGGAGTCCAGGTGGCCATCTCCACAAATGGACTTTTCAGAATCCTTGGGTGGCACCGTAGTCGGAAACCAATTCTGGTTATCGCTTCTCGGCCTTTTGGCTAAGATCAAGTGTAGTATCTGTTCTTATCAGTTTAATATCTGATACGTCCCCTATCTGGGGACCATATATTAAATGGATTTTTAGAACAGGGAGATGGAAAAAGAGCTTGCTCTGTCCATTCCACGCATTGACCTGGTATTGCAGTATCTCCAGGACCGGTGCACCCCTTCTTTAATGCAGTTTCTAAAATCAGAAAGAATTGAATTCAATGCTTTTTGTTCATTTTGCTTGTTTGTCGGATTTTGGGATGGACTCTTTGGCTTTGCTTTTCTTCTCCTCATTGGATTTTTCATGTTAAAAGTTGCAGAAGCCAGATGACAAGCTCATTTTGGTTCAACTTCAGCAACTGTGCATTGCATTGCCATGTAATGTAATGTAATGCAATGCTATCTATCTAGCTCTCCCTCTATACTTCCTTTTGGATAAACAGACATATTAGGCAAGCATTTTGGAGCTTTCACCTAAATAACTACAGGTGGTGAGATAAGCTGCACAATATAATTGACCTTTCAGTATATTGTTGCACACACACCATCTATTTAGCAAATGCCCTTGTTATCAACAGCAGCCTTTTAAACTCACCTGAGCTAACAGGTATGTGAGCTGGTTACTCTGCTGCGCTTAAAATTTCTATTTTGGTTTGCTACAATGCCTTTTCTGAAACGTTGTCTCCCTCTGCTGGAACACTGACTTCTTTCATTTAATGCATGCAGACTATAAAAGAGAAACCAACCCAAAAAGTTTGGTTGATTAGTCTGTGGCATTCTTTTAAACTGTTGCTTATGGCGGTCTCTGTGAGCTTCTCAGTGACATTCAGCCATCCAGGTATCCCGCCTGCAGTAGACGGAATGTGGCAATGGAACGCTGGCTGCGCGTGTCATAATAGGCTCTGAGCCTTTATATACCTGCGCACAGCAGCAGCAACCTTCAGTCTGCTGCTGGACAGCCAGCAGCAGCAGCAGCAGGAGAGGTAATTAATCAGCAACCCTCCTGCTAAGGGTAGACAGCTGCTCGTTCCACCTCCCCCCCCGCCTTAATTGGTTCTCCTCCCTTCCAACGGTGTTGAGGCGGGTGGGAACAGCCGGGGGTTGAGGGTACTGTGCTAAAAGAGGTGGAGTTATGCAGATCTAAAACGCGTGGATTGCAGCAGCAGCAAGCCGAAAAGTGCAGGCATGTGAGGGATCTAGAGGTTAACAGCATGTCTTCTTAATGGGAGTCCAGGTGGCCATCTCCACAAATGGACTTTTCAGAATCCTTGGGTGGCACCGTAGTCGGAAACCAATTCTGGTTATCGCTTCTCGGCCTTTTGGCTAAGATCAAGTGTAGTATCTGTTCTTATCAGTTTAATATCTGATACGTCCCCTATCTGGGGACCATATATTAAATGGATTTTTAGAACAGGGAGATGGAAAAAGAGCTTGCTCTGTCCACTCCACGCATTGACCTGGTATTGCAGTATCTCCAGGACCGGTGCACCCCTTCTTTAATGCAGTTTCTAAAATCAGAAAGAATTGAATTCAATGCTTTTTGTTCATTTTGCTTGTTTGTCGGATTTTGGGATGGACTCTTTGGCTTTGCTTTTCTTCTCCTCATTGGATTTTTCATGTTAAAAGTTGCAGAAGCCAGATGACAAGCTCATTTTGGTTCAACTTCAGCAACTGTGCATTGCATTGCCATGTAATGTAATGTAATGCAATGCTATCTATCTAGCTCTCCCTCTATACTTCCTTTTGGATAAACAGACATATTAGGCAAGCATTTTGGAGCTTTCACCTAAATAACTACAGGTGGTGAGATAAGCTGCACAATATAATTGACCTTTCAGTATATTGTTGCACACACACCATCTATTTAGCAAATGCCCTTGTTATCAACAGCAGCCTTTTAAACTCACCTGAGCTAACAGGTATGTGAGCTGGTTACTCTGCTGCGCTTAAAATTTCTATTTTGGTTTGCTACAATGCCTTTTCTGAAACGTTGTCTCCCTCTGCTGGAACACTGACTTCTTTCATTTAATGCATGCAGACTATAAAAGAGAAACCAACCCAAAAAGTTTGGTTGATTAGTCTGTGGCATTCTTTTAAACTGTTGCTTATGGCGGTCTCTGTGAGCTTCTCAGTGACATTCAGCCATCCAGGTATCCCGCCTGCAGTAGACGGAATGTGGCAATGGAACGCTGGCTGCGCGTGTCATAATAGGCTCTGAGCCTTTATATACCTGCGCACAGCAGCAGCAACCTTCAGTCTGCTGCTGGACAGCCAGCAGCAGCAGCAGCAGGAGAGGTAATTAATCAGCAACCCTCCTGCTAAGGGTAGACAGCTGCTCGTTCCACCTCCCCCCCCGCCTTAATTGGTTCTCCTCCCTTCCAACGGTGTTGAGGCGGGTGGGAACAGCCGGGGGTTGAGGGTACTGTGCTAAAAGAGGTGGAGTTATGCAGATCTAAAACGCGTGGATTGCAGCAGCAGCAAGCCGAAAAGTGCAGGCATGTGAGGGATCTAGAGGTTAACAGCATGTCTTCTTAATGGGAGTCCAGGTGGCCATCTCCACAAATGGACTTTTCAGAATCCTTGGGTGGCACCGTAGTCGGAAACCAATTCTGGTTATCGCTTCTCGGCCTTTTGGCTAAGATCAAGTGTAGTATCTGTTCTTATCAGTTTAATATCTGATACGTCCCCTATCTGGGGACCATATATTAAATGGATTTTTAGAACAGGGAGATGGAAAAAGAGCTTGCTCTGTCCACTCCACGCATTGACCTGGTATTGCAGTATCTCCAGGACCGGTGCACCCCTTCTTTAATGCAGTTTCTAAAATCAGAAAGAATTGAATTCAATGCTTTTTGTTCATTTTGCTTGTTTGTCGGATTTTGGGATGGACTCTTTGGCTTTGCTTTTCTTCTCCTCATTGGATTTTTCATGTTAAAAGTTGCAGAAGCCAGATGACAAGCTCATTTTGGTTCAACTTCAGCAACTGTGCATTGCATTGCCATGTAATGTAATGTAATGCAATGCTATCTATCTAGCTCTCCCTCTATACTTCCTTTTGGATAAACAGACATATTAGGCAAGCATTTTGGAGCTTACACCTAAATAACTACAGGTGGTGAGATAAGCTGCACAATATAATTGACCTTTCAGTATATTGTTGCACACACACCATCTATTTAGCAAATGCCCTTGTTATCAACAGCAGCCTTTTAAACTCACCTGAGCTAACAGGTATGTGAGCTGGTTACTCTGCTGCGCTTAAAATTTCTTTTTTGGTTTGCTACAATGCCTTTTCTGAAACGTTGTCTCCCTCTGCTGGAACACTGACTTCTTTCATTTAATGCCTGCAGACTATAAAAGAGAAACCAACCCAAAAAGTTTGGTTGATTAGTCTGTGGCATTCTTTTAAACTGTTGCTTATGGCGGTCTCTGTGAGCTTCTCAGTGACATTCAGCCATCCAGGTATCCCACCTGCAGTAGACGGAATGTGGCAATGGAACGCTGGCTGCGCGTGTCATAATAGGCTCTGAGCCTTTATATACCTGCGCACAGCAGCAGCCACCTTCAGTCTGCTGCTGGACAGCCAGCAGCAGCAGCAGCAGGAGAGGTAATTAATCAGCAACCCTCCTGCTAAGGGTAGACAGCTGCTCGTTCCACCCCCCCCCCGCCTTAATTGGTTCTCCTCCCTTCCAACGGTGTTGAGGCGGGTGGGAACAGCCGGGGGTTGAGGGTACTGTGCTAAAAGAGGTGGAGTTATGCAGATCTAAAACGCGTGGATTGCAGCAGCAGCAAGCCGAAAAGTGCAGGCATGTGAGGGATCTAGAGGTTGACAGCATGTCTTCTTAACGGGAGTCCAGGTGGCCATCTCCACAAATGGACTTTTCAGAATCCTTGGGTGGCACCGTAGTCGGAAACCAATTCTGGTTATCGCTTCTCGGCCTTTTGGCTAAGATCAAGTGTAGTATCTGTTCTTATCAGTTTAATATCTGATACGTCCCCTATCTGGGGACCATATATTAAATGGATTTTTAGAACAGGGAGATGGAAAAAGAGCTTGCTCTGTCCACTCCACGCATTGACCTGGTATTGCAGTATCTCCAGGACCGGTGCACCCCTTCTTTAATGCAGTTTCTAAAATCAGAAAGAATTGAATTCAATGCTTTTTGTTCATTTTGCTTGTTTGTCGGATTTTGGGATGGACTCTTTGGCTTTGCTTTTCTTCTCCTCATTGGATTTTTCATGTTAAAAGTTGCAGAAGCCAGATGACAAGCTCATTTTGGTTCAACTTCAGCAACTGTGCATTGCATTGCCATGTAATGTAATGTAATGCAATGCTATCTATCTAGCTCTCCCTCTATACTTCCTTTTGGATAAACAGACATATTAGGCAAGCATTTTGGAGCTTTCACCTAAATAACTACAGGTGGTGAGATAAGCTGCACAATATAATTGACCTTTCAGTATATTGTTGCACACACACCATCTATTTAGCAAATGCCCTTGTTATCAACAGCAGCCTTTTAAACTCACCTGAGCTAACAGGTATGTGAGCTGGTTACTCTGCTGCGCTTAAAATTTCTTTTTTGGTTTGCTACAATGCCTTTTCTGAAACGTTGTCTCCCTCTGCTGGAACACTGACTTCTTTCATTTAATGCCTGCAGACTATAAAAGAGAAACCAACCCAAAAAGTTTGGTTGATTAGTCTGTGGCATTCTTTTAAACTGTTGCTTATGGCGGTCTCTGTGAGCTTCTCAGTGACATTCAGCCATCCAGGTATCCCGCCTGCAGTAGACGGAATGTGGCAATGGAACGCTGGCTGCACGTGTCATAATAGGCTCTGAGCCTTTATATACCTGCGCACAGCAGCAGCCACCTTCAGTCTGCTGCTGGACAGCCAGCAGCAGCAGCAGCAGGAGAGGTAATTAATCAGCAACCCTCCTGCTAAGGGTAGACAGCTGCTCGTTCCACCCCCCCCCCCGCCTTAATTGGTTCTCCTCCCTTCCAACGGTGTTGAGGCGGGTGGGAACAGCCGGGGGTTGAGGGTACTGTGCTAAAAGAGGTGGAGTTATGCAGATCTAAAACGCGTGGATTGCAGCAGCAGCAAGCCGAAAAGTGCAGGCATGTGAGGGATCTAGAGGTTGACAGCATGTCTTCTTAACGGGAGTCCAGGTGGCCATCTCCACAAATGGACTTTTCAGAATCCTTGGGTGGCACCGTAGTCGGAAACCAATTCTGGTTATCGCTTCTCGGCCTTTTGGCTAAGATCAAGTGTAGTATCTGTTCTTATCAGTTTAATATCTGATACGTCCCCTATCTGGGGACCATATATTAAATGGATTTTTAGAACAGGGAGATGGAAAAAGAGCTTGCTCTGTCCACTCCACGCATTGACCTGGTATTGCAGTATCTCCAGGACCGGTGCACCCCTTCTTTAATGCAGTTTCTAAAATCAGAAAGAATTGAATTCAATGCTTTTTGTTCATTTTGCTTGTTTGTCGGATTTTGGGATGGACTCTTTGGCTTTGCTTTTCTTCTCCTCATTGGATTTTTCATGTTAAAAGTTGCAGAAGCCAGATGACAAGCTCATTTTGGTTCAACTTCAGCAACTGTGCATTGCATTGCCATGTAATGTAATGTAATGCAATGCTATCTATCTAGCTCTATATCTATACTTCCTTTTGGATAAACAGACATATTAGGCAAGCATTTTGGAGCTTTCACCTAAATAACTACAGGTGGTGAGATAAGCTGCACAATATAATTGACCTTTCAGTATATTGTTGCACACACACCATCTATTTAGCAAATGCCCTTGTTATCAACAGCAGCCTTTTAAACTCACCTGAGCTAACAGGTATGTGAGCTGGTTACTCTGCTGCGCTTAAAATTTCTTTTTTGGTTTGCTACAATGCCTTTTCTGAAACGTTGTCTCCCTCTGCTGGAACACTGACTTCTTTCATTTAATGCCTGCAGACTATAAAAGAGAAACCAACCCAAAAAGTTTGGTTGATTAGTCTGTGGCATTCTTTTAAACTGTTGCTTATGGCGGTCTCTGTGAGCTTCTCAGTGACATTCAGCCATCCAGGTATCCCGCCTGCAGTAGACGGAATGTGGCAATGGAACGCTGGCTGCGCGTGTCATAATAGGCTCTGAGCCTTTATATACCTGCGCACAGCAGCAGCCACCTTCAGTCTGCTGCTGGACAGCCAGCAGCAGCAGCAGCAGGAGAGGTAATTAATCAGCAACCCTCCTGCTAAGGGTAGACAGCTGCTCGTTCCACCCCCCCCCCGCCTTAATTGGTTCTCCTCCCTTCCAACGGTGTTGAGGCGGGTGGGAACAGCCGGGGGTTGAGGGTACTGTGCTAAAAGAGGTGGAGTTATGCAGATCTAAAACGCGTGGATTGCAGCAGCAGCAAGCCGAAAAGTGCAGGCATGTGAGGGATCTAGAGGTTGACAGCATGTCTTCTTAACGGGAGTCCAGGTGGCCATCTCCACAAATGGACTTTTCAGAATCCTTGGGTGGCACCGTAGTCGGAAACCAATTCTGGTTATCGCTTCTCGGCCTTTTGGCTAAGATCAAGTGTAGTATCTGTTCTTATCAGTTTAATATCTGATACGTCCCCTATCTGGGGACCATATATTAAATGGATTTTTAGAACAGGGAGATGGAAAAAGAGCTTGCTCTGTCCACTCCACGCATTGACCTGGTATTGCAGTATCTCCAGGACCGGTGCACCCCTTCTTTAATGCAGTTTCTAAAATCAGAAAGAATTGAATTCAATGCTTTTTGTTCATTTTGCTTGTTTGTCGGATTTTGGGATGGACTCTTTGGCTTTGCTTTTCTTCTCCTCATTGGATTTTTCATGTTAAAAGTTGCAGAAGCCAGATGACAAGCTCATTTTGGTTCAACTTCAGCAACTGTGCATTGCATTGCCATGTAATGTAATGCAATGCTATCTATCTAGCTCTCCCTCTATACTTCCTTTTGGATAAACAGACATATTAGGCAAGCATTTTGGAGCTTTCACCTAAATAACTACAGGTGGTGAGATAAGCTGCACAATATAATTGACCTTTCAGTATATTGTTGCACACACACCATCTATTTAGCAAATGCCCTTGTTATCAACAGCAGCCTTTTAAACTCACCTGAGCTAACAGGTATGTGAGCTGGTTACTCTGCTGCGCTTAAAATTTCTTTTTTGGTTTGCTACAATGCCTTTTCTGAAACGTTGTCTCCCTCTGCTGGAACACTGACTTCTTTCATTTAATGCCTGCAGACTATAAAAGAGAAACCAACCCAAAAAGTTTGGTTGATTAGTCTGTGGCATTCTTTTAAACTGTTGCTTATGGCGGTCTCTGTGAGCTTCTCAGTGACATTCAGCCATCCAGGTATCCCGCCTGCAGTAGACGGAATGTGGCAATGGAACGCTGGCTGCGCGTGTCATAATAGGCTCTGAGCCTTTATATACCTGCGCACAGCAGCAGCCACCTTCAGTCTGCTGCTGGACAGCCAGCAGCAGCAGCAGCAGGAGAGGTAATTAATCAGCAACCCTCCTGCTAAGGGTAGACAGCTGCTCGTTCCACCCCCCCCCCCCCCGCCTTAATTGGTTCTCCTCCCTTCCAACGGTGTTGAGGCGGGTGGGAACAGCCGGGGGTTGAGGGTACTGTGCTAAAAGAGGTGGAGTTATGCAGATCTAAAACGCGTGGATTGCAGCAGCAGCAAGCCGAAAAGTGCAGGCATGTGAGGGATCTAGAGGTTGACAGCATGTCTTCTTAACGGGAGTCCAGGTGGCCATCTCCACAAATGGACTTTTCAGAATCCTTGGGTGGCACCGTAGTCGGAAACCAATTCTGGTTATCGCTTCTCGGCCTTTTGGCTAAGATCAAGTGTAGTATCTGTTCTTATCAGTTTAATATCTGATACGTCCCCTATCTGGGGACCATATATTAAATGGATTTTTAGAACAGGGAGATGGAAAAAGAGCTTGCTCTGTCCACTCCACGCATTGACCTGGTATTGCAGTATCTCCAGGACCGGTGCACCCCTTCTTTAATGCAGTTTCTAAAATCAGAAAGAATTGAATTCAATGCTTTTTGTTCATTTTGCTTGTTTGTCGGATTTTGGGATGGACTCTTTGGCTTTGCTTTTCTTCTCCTCATTGGATTTTTCATGTTAAAAGTTGCAGAAGCCAGATGACAAGCTCATTTTGGTTCAACTTCAGCAACTGTGCATTGCATTGCCATGTAATGTAATGTAATGCAATGCTATCTATCTAGCTCTCCCTCTATACTTCCTTTTGGATAAACAGACATATTAGGCAAGCATTTTGGAGCTTTCACCTAAATAACTACAGGTGGTGAGATAAGCTGCACAATATAATTGACCTTTCAGTATATTGTTGCACACACACCATCTATTTAGCAAATGCCCTTGTTATCAACAGCAGCCTTTTAAACTCACCTGAGCTAACAGGTATGTGAGCTGGTTACTCTGCTGCGCTTAAAATTTCTTTTTTGGTTTGCTACAATGCCTTTTCTGAAACGTTGTCTCCCTCTGCTGGAACACTGACATCTTTCATTTAATGCCTGCAGACTATAAAAGAGAAACCAACCCAAAAAGTTTGGTTGATTAGTCTGTGGCATTCTTTTAAACTGTTGCTTATGGCGGTCTCTGTGAGCTTCTCAGTGACATTCAGCCATCCAGGTATCCCGCCTGCAGTAGACGGAATGTGGCAATGGAACGCTGGCTGCGCGTGTCATAATAGGCTCTGAGCCTTTATATACCTGCGCACAGCAGCAGCCACCTTCAGTCTGCTGCTGGACAGCCAGCAGCAGCAGCAGCAGGAGAGGTAATTAATCAGCAACCCTCCTGCTAAGGGTAGACAGCTGCTCGTTCCACCCCCCCCCCCCCGCCTTAATTGGTTCTCCTCCCTTCCAACGGTGTTGAGGCGGGTGGGAACAGCCGGGGGTTGAGGGTACTGTGCTAAAAGAGGTGGAGTTATGCAGATCTAAAACGCGTGGATTGCAGCAGCAGCAAGCCGAAAAGTGCAGGCATGTGAGGGATCTAGAGGTTGACAGCATGTCTTCTTAACGGGAGTCCAGGTGGCCATCTCCACAAATGGACTTTTCAGAATCCTTGGGTGGCACCGTAGTCGGAAACCAATTCTGGTTATCGCTTCTCGGCCTTTTGGCTAAGATCAAGTGTAGTATCTGTTCTTATCAGTTTAATATCTGATACGTCCCCTATCTGGGGACCATATATTAAATGGATTTTTAGAACAGGGAGATGGAAAAAGAGCTTGCTCTGTTCACTCCACGCATTGACCTGGTATTGCAGTATCTCCAGGACCGGTGCACCCCTTCTTTAATGCAGTTTCTAAAATCAGAAAGAATTGAATTCAATGCTTTTTGTTCATTTTGCTTGTTTGTCGGATTTTGGGATGGACTCTTTGGCTTTGCTTTTCTTCTCCTCATTGGATTTTTCATGTTAAAAGTTGCAGAAGCCAGATGACAAGCTCATTTTGGTTCAACTTCAGCAACTGTGCATTGCATTGCCATGTAATGTAATGTAATGCAATGCTATCTATCTAGCTCTCCCTCTATACTTCCTTTTGGATAAACAGACATATTAGGCAAGCATTTTGGAGCTTTCACCTAAATAACTACAGGTGGTGAGATAAGCTGCACAATATAATTGACCTTTCAGTATATTGTTGCACACACACCATCTATTTAGCAAATGCCCTTGTTATCAACAGCAGCCTTTTAAACTCACCTGAGCTAACAGGTATGTGAGCTGGTTACTCTGCTGCGCTTAAAATTTCTTTTTTGGTTTGCTACAATGCCTTTTCTGAAACGTTGTCTCCCTCTGCTGGAACACTGACTTCTTTCATTTAATGCCTGCAGACTATAAAAGAGAAACCAACCCAAAAAGTTTGGTTGATTAGTCTGTGGCATTCTTTTAAACTGTTGCTTATGGCGGTCTCTGTGAGCTTCTCAGTGACATTCAGCCATCCAGGTATCCCGCCTGCAGTAGACGGAATGTGGCAATGGAACGCTGGCTGCGCGTGTCATAATAGGCTCTGAGCCTTTATATACCTGCGCACAGCAGCAGCCACCTTCAGTCTGCTGCTGGACAGCCAGCAGCAGCAGCAGCAGGAGAGGTAATTAATCAGCAACCCTCCTGCTAAGGGTAGACAGCTGCTCGTTCCACCCCCCCCCCCCGCCTTAATTGGTTCTCCTCCCTTCCAACGGTGTTGAGGCGGGTGGGAACAGCCGGGGGTTGAGGGTACTGTGCTAAAAGAGGTGGAGTTATGCAGATCTAAAACGCGTGGATTGCAGCAGCAGCAAGCCGAAAAGTGCAGGCATGTGAGGGATCTAGAGGTTGACAGCATGTCTTCTTAACGGGAGTCCAGGTGGCCATCTCCACAAATGGACTTTTCAGAATCCTTGGGTGGCACCGTAGTCGGAAACCAATTCTGGTTATCGCTTCTCGGCCTTTTGGCTAAGATCAAGTGTAGTATCTGTTCTTATCAGTTTAATATCTGATACGTCCCCTATCTGGGGACCATATATTAAATGGATTTTTAGAACAGGGAGATGGAAAAAGAGCTTGCTCTGTCCACTCCACGCATTGACCTGGTATTGCAGTATCTCCAGGACCGGTGCACCCCTTCTTTAATGCAGTTTCTAAAATCAGAAAGAATTGAATTCAATGCTTTTTGTTCATTTTGCTTGTTTGTCGGATTTTGGGATGGACTCTTTGGCTTTGCTTTTCTTCTCCTCATTGGATTTTTCATGTTAAAAGTTGCAGAAGCCAGATGACAAGCTCATTTTGGTTCAACTTCAGCAACTGTGCATTGCATTGCCATGTAATGTAATGTAATGCAATGCTATCTATCTAGCTCTCCCTCTATACTTCCTTTTGGATAAACAGACATATTAGGCAAGCATTTTGGAGCTTTCACCTAAATAACTACAGGTGGTGAGATAAGCTGCACAATATAATTGACCTTTCAGTATATTGTTGCACACACACCATCTATTTAGCAAATGCCCTTGTTATCAACAGCAGCCTTTTAAACTCACCTGAGCTAACAGGTATGTGAGCTGGTTACTCTGCTGCGCTTAAAATTTCTTTTTTGGTTTGCTACAATGCCTTTTCTGAAACGTTGTCTCCCTCTGCTGGAACACTGACTTCTTTCATTTAATGCCTGCAGACTATAAAAGAGAAACCAACCCAAAAAGTTTGGTTGATTAGTCTGTGGCATTCTTTTAAACTGTTGCTTATGGCGGTCTCTGTGAGCTTCTCAGTGACATTCAGCCATCCAGGTATCCCGCCTGCAGTAGACGGAATGTGGCAATGGAACGCTGGCTGCGCGTGTCATAATAGGCTCTGAGCCTTTATATACCTGCGCACAGCAGCAGCCACCTTCAGTCTGCTGCTGGACAGCCAGCAGCAGCAGCAGCAGGAGAGGTAATTAATCAGCAACCCTCCTGCTAAGGGTAGACAGCTGCTCGTTCCACCCCCCCCCCCGCCTTAATTGGTTCTCCTCCCTTCCAACGGTGTTGAGGCGGGTGGGAACAGCCGGGGGTTGAGGGTACTGTGCTAAAAGAGGTGGAGTTATGCAGATCTAAAACGCGTGGATTGCAGCAGCAGCAAGCCGAAAAGTGCAGGCATGTGAGGGATCTAGAGGTTGACAGCATGTCTTCTTAACGGGAGTCCAGGTGGCCATCTCCACAAATGGACTTTTCAGAATCCTTGGGTGGCACCGTAGTCGGAAACCAATTCTGGTTATCGCTTCTCGGCCTTTTGGCTAAGATCAAGTGTAGTATCTGTTCTTATCAGTTTAATATCTGATACGTCCCCTATCTGGGGACCATATATTAAATGGATTTTTAGAACAGGGAGATGGAAAAAGAGCTTGCTCTGTCCACTCCACGCATTGACCTGGTATTGCAGTATCTCCAGGACCGGTGCACCCCTTCTTTAATGCAGTTTCTAAAATCAGAAAGAATTGAATTCAATGCTTTTTGTTCATTTTGCTTGTTTGTCGGATTTTGGGATGGACTCTTTGGCTTTGCTTTTCTTCTCCTCATTGGATTTTTCATGTTAAAAGTTGCAGAAGCCAGATGACAAGCTCATTTTGGTTCAACTTCAGCAACTGTGCATTGCATTGCCATGTAATGTAATGTAATGCAATGCTATCTATCTAGCTCTCCCTCTATACTTCCTTTTGGATAAACAGACATATTAGGCAAGCATTTTGGAGCTTTCACCTAAATAACTACAGGTGGTGAGATAAGCTGCACAATATAATTGACCTTTCAGTATATTGTTGCACACACACCATCTATTTAGCAAATGCCCTTGTTATCAACAGCAGCCTTTTAAACTCACCTGAGCTAACAGGTATGTGAGCTGGTTACTCTGCTGCGCTTAAAATTTCTTTTTTGGTTTGCTACAATGCCTTTTCTGAAACGTTGTCTCCCTCTGCTGGAACACTGACTTCTTTCATTTAATGCCTGCAAACTATAAAAGAGAAACCAACCCAAAAAGTTTGGTTGATTAGTCTGTGGCATTCTTTTAAACTGTTGCTTATGGCGGTCTCTGTGAGCTTCTCAGTGACATTCAGCCATCCAGGTATCCCGCCTGCAGTAGACGGAATGTGGCAATGGAACGCTGGCTGCGCGTGTCATAATAGGCTCTGAGCCTTTATATACCTGCGCACAGCAGCAGCCACCTTCAGTCTGCTGCTGGACAGCCAGCAGCAGCAGCAGCAGGAGAGGTAATTAATCAGCAACCCTCCTGCTAAGGGTAGACAGCTGCTCGTTCCACCCCCCCCCCGCCTTAATTGGTTCTCCTCCCTTCCAACGGTGTTGAGGCGGGTGGGAACAGCCGGGGGTTGAGGGTACTGTGCTAAAAGAGGTGGAGTTATGCAGATCTAAAACGCGTGGATTGCAGCAGCAGCAAGCCGAAAAGTGCAGGCATGTGAGGGATCTAGAGGTTGACAGCATGTCTTCTTAACGGGAGTCCAGGTGGCCATCTCCACAAATGGACTTTTCAGAATCCTTGGGTGGCACCGTAGTCGGAAACCAATTCTGGTTATCGCTTCTCGGCCTTTTGGCTAAGATCAAGTGTAGTATCTGTTCTTATCAGTTTAATATCTGATACGTCCCCTATCTGGGGACCATATATTAAATGGATTTTTAGAACAGGGAGATGGAAAAAGAGCTTGCTCTGTCCACTCCACGCATTGACCTGGTATTGCAGTATCTCCAGGACCGGTGCACCCCTTCTTTAATGCAGTTTCTAAAATCAGAAAGAATTGAATTCAATGCTTTTTGTTCATTTTGCTTGTTTGTCGGATTTTGGGATGGACTCTTTGGCTTTGCTTTTCTTCTCCTCATTGGATTTTTCATGTTAAAAGTTGCAGAAGCCAGATGACAAGCTCATTTTGGTTCAACTTCAGCAACTGTGCATTGCATTGCCATGTAATGTAATGTAATGCAATGCTATCTATCTAGCTCTCCCTCTATACTTCCTTTTGGATAAACAGACATATTAGGCAAGCATTTTGGAGCTTTCACCTAAATAACTACAGGTGGTGAGATAAGCTGCACAATATAATTGACCTTTCAGTATATTGTTGCACACACACCATCTATTTAGCAAATGCCCTTGTTATCAACAGCAGCCTTTTAAACTCACCTGAGCTAACAGGTATGTGAGCTGGTTACTCTGCTGCGCTTAAAATTTCTTTTTTGGTTTGCTACAATGCCTTTTCTGAAACGTTGTCTCCCTCTGCTGGAACACTGACTTCTTTCATTTAATGCCTGCAGACTATAAAAGAGAAACCAACCCAAAAAGTTTGGTTGATTAGTCTGTGGCATTCTTTTAAACTGTTGCTTATGGCGGTCTCTGTGAGCTTCTCAGTGACATTCAGCCATCCAGGTATCCCGCCTGCAGTAGACGGAATGTGGCAATGGAACGCTGGCTGCGCGTGTCATAATAGGCTCTGAGCCTTTATATACCTGCGCACAGCAGCAGCCACCTTCAGTCTGCTGCTGGACAGCCAGCAGCAGCAGCAGCAGGAGAGGTAATTAATCAGCAACCCTCCTGCTAAGGGTAGACAGCTGCTCGTTCCACCCCCCCCCCGCCTTAATTGGTTCTCCTCCCTTCCAACGGTGTTGAGGCGGGTGGGAACAGCCGGGGGTTGAGGGTACTGTGCTAAAAGAGGTGGAGTTATGCAGATCTAAAACGCGTGGATTGCAGCAGCAGCAAGCCGAAAAGTGCAGGCATGTGAGGGATCTAGAGGTTGACAGCATGTCTTCTTAACGGGAGTCCAGGTGGCCATCTCCACAAATGGACTTTTCAGAATCCTTGGGTGGCACCGTAGTCGGAAACCAATTCTGGTTATCGCTTCTCGGCCTTTTGGCTAAGATCAAGTGTAGTATCTGTTCTTATCAGTTTAATATCTGATACGTCCCCTATCTGGGGACCATATATTAAATGGATTTTTAGAACAGGGAGATGGAAAAAGAGCTTGCTCTGTCCACTCCACGCATTGACCTGGTATTGCAGTATCTCCAGGACCGGTGCACCCCTTCTTTAACGCAGTTTCTAAAATCAGAAAGAATTTAATTCAATGCTTTTTGTTCATTTTGCTTGTTTGTCGGATTTTGGGATGGACTCTTTGGCTTTGCTTTTCTTCTCCTCATTGGATTTTTCATGTTAAAAGTTGCAGAAGCCAGATGACAAGGTCATTTTGGTTCAACTTCAGCAACTGTGCATTGCATTGCCATGTAATGTAATGTAATGCAATGCTATCTATCTAGCTCTCCCTCTATACTTCCTTTTGGATAAACAGACATATTAGGCAAGCATTTTGGAGCTTTCAC
The DNA here is from genome assembly GCF_046119375.1 of Phyllobates terribilis. Classification (NCBI taxonomy): domain Eukaryota; kingdom Metazoa; phylum Chordata; class Amphibia; order Anura; family Dendrobatidae; genus Phyllobates; species Phyllobates terribilis. The sequence goes on along the minus strand of NW_027362800.1, from coordinate 5,324,448 downwards.
CTAAATAACTACAGGTGGTGAGATAAGCTGCACAATATAATTGACCTTTCAGTATATTGTTGCACACACACCATCTATTTAGCAAATGCCCTTGTTATCAACAGCAGCCTTTTAAACTCACCTGAGCTAACAGGTATGTGAGCTGGTTACTCTGCTGCGCTTAAAATTTCTTTTTTGGTTTGCTACAATGCCTTTTCTGAAACGTTGTCTCCCTCTGCTGGAACACTGACTTCTTTCATTTAATGCCTGCAGACTATAAAAGAGAAACCAACCCAAAAAGTTTGGTTGATTAGTCTGTGGCATTCTTTTAAACTGTTGCTTATGGCGGTCTCTGTGAGCTTCTCAGTGACATTCAGCCATCCAGGTATCCCGCCTGCAGTAGACGGAATGTGGCAATGGAACGCTGGCTGCGCGTGTCATAATAGGCTCTGAGCCTTTATATACCTGCGCACAGCAGCAGCCACCTTCAGTCTGCTGCTGGACAGCCAGCAGCAGCAGCAGCAGGAGAGGTAATTAATCAGCAACCCTCCTGCTAAGGGTAGACAGCTGCTCGTTCCACCCCCCCCCCCCCGCCTTAATTGGTTCTCCTCCCTTCCAACGGTGTTGAGGCGGGTGGGAACAGCCGGGGGTTGAGGGTACTGTGCTAAAAGAGGTGGAGTTATGCAGATCTAAAACGCGTGGATTGCAGCAGCAGCAAGCCGAAAAGTGCAGGCATGTGAGGGATCTAGAGGTTGACAGCATGTCTTCTTAACGGGAGTCCAGGTGGCCATCTCCACAAATGGACTTTTCAGAATCCTTGGGTGGCACCGTAGTCGGAAACCAATTCTGGTTATCGCTTCTCGGCCTTTTGGCTAAGATCAAGTGTAGTATCTGTTCTTATCAGTTTAATATCTGATACGTCCCCTATCTGGGGACCATATATTAAATGGATTTTTAGAACAGGGAGATGGAAAAAGAGCTTGCTCTGTCCACTCCACGCATTGACCTGGTATTGCAGTATCTCCAGGACCGGTGCACCCCTTCTTTAACGCAGTTTCTAAAATCAGAAAGAATTTAATTCAATGCTTTTTGTTCATTTTGCTTGTTTGTCGGATTTTGGGATGGACTCTTTGGCTTTGCTTTTCTTCTCCTCATTGGATTTTTCATGTTAAAAGTTGCAGAAGCCAGATGACAAGGTCATTTTGGTTCAACTTCAGCAACTGTGCATTGCATTGCCATGTAATGTAATGTAATGCAATGCTATCTATCTAGCTCTCCCTCTATACTTCCTTTTGGATAAACAGACATATTAGGCAAGCATTTTGGAGCTTTCACCTAAATAACTACAGGTGGTGAGATAAGCTGCACAATATAATTGACCTTTCAGTATATTGTTGCACACACACCATCTATTTAGCAAATGCCCTTGTTATCAACAGCAGCCTTTTAAACTCACCTGAGCTAACAGGTATGTGAGCTGGTTACTCTGCTGCGCTTAAAATTTCTTTTTTGGTTTGCTACAATGCCTTTTCTGAAACGTTGTCTCCCTCTGCTGGAACACTGACTTCTTTCATTTAATGCCTGCAGACTATAAAAGAGAAACCAACCCAAAAAGTTTGGTTGATTAGTCTGTGGCATTCTTTTAAACTGTTGCTTATGGCGGTCTCTGTGAGCTTCTCAGTGACATTCAGCCATCCAGGTATCCCGCCTGCAGTAGACGGAATGTGGCAATGGAACGCTGGCTGCGCGTGTCATAATAGGCTCTGAGCCTTTATATACCTGCGCACAGCAGCAGCCACCTTCAGTCTGCTGCTGGACAGCCAGCAGCAGCAGCAGCAGGAGAGGTAATTAATCAGCAACCCTCCTGCTAAGGGTAGACAGCTGCTCGTTCCACCCCCCCCCCCCCGCCTTAATTGGTTCTCCTCCCTTCCAACGGTGTTGAGGCGGGTGGGAACAGCCGGGGGTTGAGGGTACTGTGCTAAAAGAGGTGGAGTTATGCAGATCTAAAACGCGTGGATTGCAGCAGCAGCAAGCCGAAAAGTGCAGGCATGTGAGGGATCTAGAGGTTGACAGCATGTCTTCTTAACGGGAGTCCAGGTGGCCATCTCCACAAATGGACTTTTCAGAATCCTTGGGTGGCACCGTAGTCGGAAACCAATTCTGGTTATCGCTTCTCGGCCTTTTGGCTAAGATCAAGTGTAGTATCTGTTCTTATCAGTTTAATATCTGATACGTCCCCTATCTGGGGACCATATATTAAATGGATTTTTAGAACAGGGAGATGGAAAAAGAGCTTGCTCTGTCCACTCCACGCATTGACCTGGTATTGCAGTATCTCCAGGACCGGTGCACCCCTTCTTTAATGCAGTTTCTAAAATCAGAAAGAATTGAATTCAATGCTTTTTGTTCATTTTGCTTGTTTGTCGGATTTTGGGATGGACTCTTTGGCTTTGCTTTTCTTCTCCTCATTGGATTTTTCATGTTAAAAGTTGCAGAAGCCAGATGACAAGCTCATTTTGGTTCAACTTCAGCAACTGTGCATTGCATTGCCATGTAATGTAATGTAATGCAATGCTATCTATCTAGCTCTCCCTCTATACTTCCTTTTGGATAAACAGACATATTAGGCAAGCATTTTGGAGCTTTCACCTAAATAACTACAGGTGGTGAGATAAGCTGCACAATATAATTGACCTTTCAGTATATTGTTGCACACACACCATCTATTTAGCAAATGCCCTTGTTATCAACAGCAGCCTTTTAAACTCACCTGAGCTAACAGGTATGTGAGCTGGTTACTCTGCTGCGCTTAAAATTTCTTTTTTGGTTTGCTACAATGCCTTTTCTGAAACGTTGTCTCCCTCTGCTGGAACACTGACTTCTTTCATTTAATGCCTGCAGACTATAAAAGAGAAACCAACCCAAAAAGTTTGGTTGATTAGTCTGTGGCATTCTTTTAAACTGTTGCTTATGGCGGTCTCTGTGAGCTTCTCAGTGACATTCAGCCATCCAGGTATCCCGCCTGCAGTAGACGGAATGTGGCAATGGAACGCTGGCTGCGCGTGTCATAATAGGCTCTGAGCCTTTATATACCTGCGCACAGCAGCAGCCACCTTCAGTCTGCTGCTGGACAGCCAGCAGCAGCAGCAGCAGGAGAGGTAATTAATCAGCAACCCTCCTGCTAAGGGTAGACAGCTGCTCGTTCCACCCCCCCCCCCGCCTTAATTGGTTCTCCTCCCTTCCAACGGTGTTGAGGTGGGTGGGAACAGCCGGGGGTTGAGGGTACTGTGCTAAAAGAGGTGGAGTTATGCAGATCTAAAACGCGTGGATTCCAGCAGCAGCAAGCCGAAAAGTGCAGGCATGTGAGGGATCTAGAGGTTGACAGCATGTCTTCTTAACGGGAGTCCAGGTGGCCATCTCCACAAATGGACTTTTCAGAATCCTTGGGTGGCACCGTAGTCGGAAACCAATTCTGGTTATCGCTTCTCGGCCTTTTGGCTAAGATCAAGTGTAGTATCTTTCGAAAAGGCGGTTTTGGATGTTGGCCGCCCTAGTAGATTGATACATTATGCACACTGGGGTTTAGGCGCTTGTTAGTACGCCAGGTGGCTAATATAGTCATCTGGTGGAAAGCATGGCCCCCCAGGATCGACGCCATTGGGCCGGGGAAGATCGAAAGCCCGAAGTGTGAAGTGCCCCAGGAGTGGTGACCCTGGGGTGCCTTAACTCACTGGGATTGGGAACCCCACTTGAGTTTATGGCACATTTGCACAAGCACTTCAAATTTTCTTTCTTCGCACACACCCTTATTCCGGGCCTTCTGGCCTTAGGATGGGGAATTTTTCAATTCCCGGTCGAAGGTCCGGGCAGTATTATACTGTGAAACCTTCACTATTTATTTAATTTCTTTGTCACTGTGTGTCCACTTATTCACGTGTGTCACGTCCTACTAGGATTTTGTCGGGATGCGGTTCCCTTACGGGTTCCTCTCTTGGCAGGTCTAGGGGGGGAGTGTGTGGCCATCAGGTTCCGCTCCCCCCTGAACCCCCCTGGCTCTCCTCTTTCGGGAGGAGAGCGTTGTTGGCTCCCCTCTTCCGGGAGGGGAGCACAGTCTTTGGCTCCCAGTGCCTTGCTCGGGTGAGAACTCGGGCAGGTGCTGGGGGTAAGATTGGGTCGCCTCTGGCTTCGACTGGAGGTGGCTTTTTGTCCCTGTTCCTCGCTTTGGCCTTTTGGCTCGGAGGGACGGGAAATGGTTTGGGGGACCCTTCTCCTTTTGCAGAGGGTTTCAAGAAGACCAGCATCCTAGTGCACTTTTTTTGTGGCACTTGTCACTTTTTTAAGCGCACTCGGGTTTTGTACACGAATTCGGGCTTTCGATAAAAAAAAAAAATCTGTTCTTATCAGTTTAATATCTGATACGTCCCCTATCTGGGGACCATATATTAAATGGATTTTTAGAACAGGGAGATGGAAAAAGAGCTTGCTCTGTCCACTCCACGCATTGACCTGGTATTGCAGTATCTCCAGGACCGGTGCACCCCTTCTTTAATGCAGTTTCTAAAATCAGAAAGAATTGAATTCAATGCTTTTTGTTCATTTTGCTTGTTTGTCGGATTTTGGGATGGACTCTTTGGCTTTGCTTTTCTTCTCCTCATTGGATTTTTCATGTTAAAAGTTGCAGAAGCCAGATGACAAGGTCATTTTGGTTCAACTTCAGCAACTGTGCATTGCATTGCCATGTAATGTAATGTAATGCAATGCTATCTATCTAGCTCTCCCTCTATACTTCCTTTTGGATAAACAGACATATTAGGCAAGCATTTTGGAGCTTTCACCTAAATAACTACAGGTGGTGAGATAAGCTGCACAATATAATTGACCTTTCAGTATATTGTTGCACACACACCATCTATTTAGCAAATGCCCTTGTTATCAACAGCAGCCTTTTAAACTCACCTGAGCTAACAGGTATGTGAGCTGGTTACTCTGCTGCGCTTAAAATTTCTTTTTTGGTTTGCTACAATGCCTTTTCTGAAACGTTGTCTCCCTCTGCTGGAACACTGACTTCTTTCATTTAATGCCTGCAGACTATAAAAGAGAAACCAACCCAAAAAGTTTGGTTGATTAGTCTGTGGCATTCTTTTAAACTGTTGCTTATGGCGGTCTCTGTGAGCTTCTCAGTGACATTCAGCCATCCAGGTATCCCGCCTGCAGTAGACGGAATGTGGCAATGGAACGCTGGCTGCGCATGTCATAATAGGCTCTGAGCCTTTATATACCTGCGCACAGCAGCAGCCACCTTCAGTCTGCTGCTGGACAGCCAGCAGCAGCAGCAGCAGGAGAGGTAATTAATCAGCAACCCTCCTGCTAAGGGTAGACAGCTGCTCGTTCCACCCCCCCCCCGCCTTAATTGGTTCTCCTCCCTTCCAACGGTGTTGAGGCGGGTGGGAACAGCCGGGGGTTGAGGGTACTGTGCTAAAAGAGGTGGAGTTATGCAGATCTAAAACGCGTGGATTGCAGCAGCAGCAAGCCGAAAAGTGCAGGCATGTGAGGGATCTAGAGGTTGACAGCATGTCTTCTTAACGGGAGTCCAGGTGGCCATCTCCACAAATGGACTTTTCAGAATCCTTGGGTGGCACCGTAGTCGGAAACCAATTCTGGTTATCGCTTCTCGGCCTTTTGGCTAAGATCAAGTGTAGTATCTTTCGAAAAGGCGGTTTTGGATGTTGGCCGCCCTAGTAGATTGATACATTATGCACACTGGGGTTTAGGCGCTTGTTAGTACGCCAGGTGGCTAATATAGTCATCTGGTGGAAAGCATGGCCCCCCAGGATCGACGCCATTGGGCCGGGGAAGATCGAAAGCCCGAAGTGTGAAGTGCCCCAGGAGTGGTGACCCTGGGGTGCCTTAACTCACTGGGATTGGGAACCCCACTTGAGTTTATGGCACATTTGCACAAGCACTTCAAATTTTCTTTCTTCGCACACACCCTTATTCCGGGCCTTCTGGCCTTAGGATGGGGAATTTTTCAATTCCCGGTCGAAGGTCCGGGCAGTATTATACTGTGAAACCTTCACTATTTATTTAATTTCTTTGTCACTGTGTGTCCACTTATTCACGTGTGTCACGTCCTACTAGGATTTTGTCGGGATGCGGTTCCCTTACGGGTTCCTCTCTTGACAGGTCTAGGGGGGGAGTGTGTGGCCATCAGGTTCCGCTCCCCCCTGAACCCCCCTGGCTCTCCTCTTTCGGGAGGAGAGCGTTGTTGGCTCCCCTCTCCCGGGAGGGGAGCACAGTCTTTGGCTCCCAGTGCCTTGCTCGGGTGAGAACTCGGGCAGGTGCTGGGGGTAAGATTGGGTCGCCTCTGGCTTCGGCTGGAGGTGGCTTTTTGTCCCTGTTCCTCGCTGTGGCCTTTTGGCTCGGAGGGACGGGGAATGGTTTGGGGGACCCTTCTCCTTTTGGAGAGGGTTTCAAGAAGACCAGCATCCTAGTGCACTTTTTTTGTGGCACTTGTCACTTTTTTAAGCGCACTCGGGTTTTGTACACGAATTCGGGCTTTCGATAAAAAAAAAAAAAAAAAAATCTGTTCTTATCAGTTTAATATCTGATACGTCCCCTATCTGGGGACCATATATTAAATGGATTTTTAGAACAGGGAGATGGAAAAAGAGCTTGCTCTGTCCACTCCACGCATTGACCTGGTATTGCAGTATCTCCAGGACCGGTGCACCCCTTCTTTAATGCAGTTTCTAAAATCAGAAAGAATTGAATTCAATGCTTTTTGTTCATTTTGCTTGTTTGTCGGATTTTGGGATGGACTCTTTGGCTTTGCTTTTCTTCTCCTCATTGGATTTTTCATGTTAAAAGTTGCAGAAGCCAGATGACAAGCTCATTTTGGTTCAACTTCAGCAACTGTGCATTGCATTGCCATGTAATGTAATGTAATGCAATGCTATCTATCTAGCTCTCCCTCTATACTTCCTTTTGGATAAACAGACATATTTGGCAAGCATTTTGGAGCTTTCACCTAAATAACTACAGGTGGTGAGATAAGCTGCACAATATAATTGACCTTTCAGTATATTGTTGCACACACACCATCTATTTAGCAAATGCCCTTGTTATCAACAGCAGCCTTTTAAACTCACCTGAGCTAACAGGTATGTGAGCTGGTTACTCTGCTGCGCTTAAAATTTCTTTTTTGGTTTGCTACAATGCCTTTTCTGAAACGTTGTCTCCCTCTGCTGGAACACTGACTTCTTTCATTTAATGCCTGCAGACTATAAAAGAGAAACCAACCCAAAAAGTTTGGTTGATTAGTCTGTGGCATTCTTTTAAACTGTTGCTTATGGCGGTCTCTGTGAGCTTCTCAGTGACATTCAGCCATCCAGGTATCCCGCCTGCAGTAGACGGAATGTGGCAATGGAACGCTGGCTGCGCGTGTCATAATAGGCTCTGAGCCTTTATATACCTGCGCACAGCAGCAGCCACCTTCAGTCTGCTGCTGGACAGCCAGCAGCAGCAGCAGCAGGAGAGGTAATTAATCAGCAACCCTCCTGCTAAGGGTAGACAGCTGCTCGTTCCACCCCCCCCCGCCTTAATTGGTTCTCCTCCCTTCCAACGGTGTTGAGGCGGGTGGGAACAGCCGGGGGTTGAGGGTACTGTGCTAAAAGAGGTGGAGTTATGCAGATCTAAAACGCGTGGATTGCAGCAGCAGCAAGCCAAAAAGTGCAGGCATGTGAGGGATCTAGAGGTTGACAGCATGTCTTCTTAACGGGAGTCCAGGTGGCCATCTCCACAAATGGACTTTTCAGAATCCTTGGGTGGCACCGTAGTCGGAAACCAATTCTGGTTATCGCTTCTCGGCCTTTTGGCTAAGATCAAGTGTAGTATCTGTTCTTATCAGTTTAATATCTGATACGTCCCCTATCTGGGGACCATATATTAAATGGATTTTTAGAACAGGGAGATGGAAAAAGAGCTTGCTCTGTCCACTCCACGCATTGACCTGGTATTGCAGTATCTCCAGGACCGGTGCACCCCTTCTTTAATGCAGTTTCTAAAATCAGAAAGAATTGAATTCAATGCTTTTTGTTCATTTTGCTTGTTTGTCGGATTTTGGGATGGACTCTTTGGCTTTGCTTTTCTTCTCCTCATTGGATTTTTCATGTTAAAAGTTGCAGAAGCCAGATGACAAGCTCATTTTGGTTCAACTTCAGCAACTGTGCATTGCATTGCCATGTAATGTAATGTAATGCAATGCTATCTATCTAGCTCTCCCTCTATACTTCCTTTTGGATAAACAGACATATTAGGCAAGCATTTTGGAGCTTTCACCTAAATAACTACAGGTGGTGAGATAAGCTGCACAATATAATTGACCTTTCAGTATATTGTTGCACACACACCATCTATTTAGCAAATGCCCTTGTTATCAACAGCAGCCTTTTAAACTCACCTGAGCTAACAGGTATGTGAGCTGGTTACTCTGCTGCGCTTAAAATTTCTTTTTTGGTTTGCTACAATGCCTTTTCTGAAACGTTGTCTCCCTCTGCTGGAACACTGACTTCTTTCATTTAATGCCTGCAGACTATAAAAGAGAAACCAACCCAAAAAGTTTGGTTGATTAGTCTGTGGCATTCTTTTAAACTGTTGCTTATGGCGGTCTCTGTGAGCTTCTCAGTGACATTCAGCCATCCAGGTATCCCGCATGCAGTAGACGGAATGTGGCAATGGAACGCTGGCTGCGCGTGTCATAATAGGCTCTGAGCCTTTATATACCTGCGCACAGCAGCAGCCACCTTCAGTCTGCTGCTGGACAGCCAGCAGCAGCAGCAGCAGGAGAGGTAATTAATCAGCAACCCTCCGGCTAAGGGTAGACAGCTGCTCGTTCCACCCCCCCCCCCGCCATAATTGGTTCTCCTCCCTTCCAACGGTGTTGAGGCGGGTGGGAACAGCCGGGGGTTGAGGGTACTGTGCTAAAAGAGGTGGAGTTATGCAGATCTAAAACGCGTGGATTGCAGCAGCAGCAAGCCGAAAAGTGCAGGCATGTGAGGGATCTAGAGGTTGACAGCATGTCTTCTTAACGGGAGTCCAGGTGGCCATCTCCACAAATGGACTTTTCAGAATCCTTGGGTGGCACCGTAGTCGGAAACCAATTCTGGTTATCGCTTCTCGGCCTTTTGGCTAAGATCAAGTGTAGTATCTGTTCTTATCAGTTTAATATCTGATACGTCCCCTATCTGGGGACCATATATTAAATGGATTTTTAGAACAGGGAGATGGAAAAAGAGCTTGCTCTGTCCACTCCACGCATTGACCTGGTATTGCAGTATCTCCAGGACCGGTGCACCCCTTCTTTAATGCAGTTTCTAAAATCAGAAAGAATTGAATTCAATGCTTTTTGTTCATTTTGCTTGTTTGTCGGATTTTGGGATGGACTCTTTGGCTTTGCTTTTCTTCTCCTCATTGGATTTTTCATGTTAAAAGTTGCAGAAGCCAGATGACAAGCTCATTTTGGTTCAACTTCAGCAACTGTGCATTGCATTGCCATGTAATGTAATGTAATGCAATGCTATCTATCTAGCTCTCCCTCTATACTTCCTTTTGGATAAACAGACATATTAGGCAAGCATTTTGGAGCTTTCACCTAAATAACTACAGGTGGTGAGATAAGCTGCACAATATAATTGACCTTTCAGTATATTGTTGCACACACACCATCTATTTAGCAAATGCCCTTGTTATCAACAGCAGCCTTTTAAACTCACCTGAGCTAACAGGTATGTGAGCTGGTTACTCTGCTGCGCTTAAAATTTCTTTTTTGGTTTGCTACAATGCCTTTTCTGAAACGTTGTCTCCCTCTGCTGGAACACTGACTTCTTTCATTTAATGCCTGCAGACTATAAAAGAGAAACCAACCCAAAAAGTTTGGTTGATTAGTCTGTGGCATTCTTTTAAACTGTTGCTTATGGCGGTCTCTGTGAGCTTCTCAGTGACATTCAGCCATCCAGGTATCCCGCCTGCAGTAGACGGAATGTGGCAATGGAACGCTGGCTGCGCGTGTCATAATAGGCTCTGAGCCTTTATATACCTGCGCACAGCAGCAGCCACCTTCAGTCTGCTGCTGGACAGCCAGCAGCAGCAGCAGGAGAGGTAATTAATCAGCAACCCTCCTGCTAAGGGTAGACAGCTGCTCGTTCCACCCCCCCCCCACCGCCTTAATTGGTTCTCCTCCCTTCCAACGGTGTTGAGGCGGGTGGGAACAGCCGGGGGTTGAGGGTACTGTGCTAAAAGAGGTGGAGTTATGCAGATCTAAAACGCGTGGATTGCAGCAGCAGCAAGCCGAAAAGTGCAGGCATGTGAGGGATCTAGAGGTTGACAGCATGTCTTCTTAACGGGAGTCCAGGTGGCCATCTCCACAAATGGACTTTTCAGAATCCTTGGGTGGCACCGTAGTCGGAAACCAATTCTGGTTATCGCTTCTCGGCCTTTTGGCTAAGATCAAGTGTAGTATCTGTTCTTATCAGTTTAATATCTGATACGTCCCCTATCTGGGGACCATATATTAAATGGATTTTTAGAACAGGGAGATGGAAAAAGAGCTTGCTCTGTCCACTCCACGCATTGACCTGGTATTGCAGTATCTCCAGGACCGGTGCACCCCTTCTTTAATGCAGTTTCTAAAATCAGAAAGAATTGAATTCAATGCTTTTTGTTCATTTTGCTTGTTTGTCGGATTTTGGGATGGACTCTTTGGCTTTGCTTTTCTTCTCCTCATTGAATTTTTCATGTTAAAAGTTGCAGAAGCCAGATGACAAGCTCATTTTGGTTCAACTTCAGCAACTGTGCATTGCATTGCCATGTAATGTAATGTAATGCAATGCTATCTATCTAGCTCTCCCTCTATACTTCCTTTTGGATAAACAGACATATTAGGCAAGCATTTTGGAGCTTTCACCTAAATAACTACAGGTGGTGAGATAAGCTGCACAATATAATTGACCTTTCAGTATATTGTTGCACACACACCATCTATTTAGCAAATGCCCTTGTTATCAACAGCAGCCTTTTAAACTCACCTGAGCTAACAGGTATGTGAGCTGGTTACTCTGCTGCGCTTAAAATTTCTTTTTTGGTTTGCTACAATGCCTTTTCTGAAACGTTGTCTCCCTCTGCTGGAACACTGACTTCTTTCATTTAATGCCTGCAGACTATAAAAGAGAAACCAACCCAAAAAGTTTGGTTGATTAGTCTGTGGCATTCTTTTAAACTGTTGCTTATGGCGGTCTCTGTGAGCTTCTCAGTGACATTCAGCCATCCAGGTATCCCGCATGCAGTAGACGGAATGTGGCAATGGAACGCTGGCTGCGCGTGTCATAATAGGCTCTGAGCCTTTATATACCTGCGCACAGCAGCAGCCACCTTCAGTCTGCTGCTGGACAGCCAGCAGCAGCAGCAGGAGAGGTAATTAATCAGCAACCCTCCTGCTAAGGGTAGACAGCTGCTCGTTCCACCCCCCCCCCGCCTTAATTGGTTCTCCTCCCTTCCAACGGTGTTGAGGCGGGTGGGAACAGCCGGCGGTTGAGGGTACTGTGCTAAAAGAGGTGGAGTTATGCAGATCTAAAACGCGTGGATTGCAGCAGCAGCAAGCCGAAAAGTGCAGGCATGTGAGGGATCTAGAGGTTGACAGCATGTCTTCTTAACGGGAGTCCAGGTGGCCATCTCCACAAATGGACTTTTCAGAATCCTTGGGTGGCACCGTAGTCGGAAACCAATTCTGGTTATCGCTTCTCGGCCTTTTGGCTAAGATCAAGTGTAGTATCTGTTCTTATCAGTTTAATATCTGATACGTCCCCTATCTGGGGACCATATATTAAATGGATTTTTAGAACAGGGAGATGGAAAAAGAGCTTGCTCTGTCCACTCCACGCATTGACCTGGTATTGCAGTATCTCCAGGACCGGTGCACCCCTTCTTTAATGCAGTTTCTAAAATCAGAAAGAATTGAATTCAATGCTTTTTGTTCATTTTGCTTGTTTGTCGGATTTTGGGATGGACTCTTTGGCTTTGCTTTTCTTCTCCTCATTGGATTTTTCATGTTAAAAGTTGCAGAAGCCAGATGACAAGCTCATTTTGGTTCAACTTCAGCAACTGTGCATTGCATTGCCATGTAATGTAATGTAATGCAATGCTATCTATCTAGCTCTCCCTCTATACTTCCTTTTGGATAAACAGACATATTAGGCAAGCATTTTGGAGCTTTCACCTAAATAACTACAGGTGGTGAGATAAGCTGCACAATATAATTGACCTTTCAGTATATTGTTGCACACACACCATCTATTTAGCAAATGCCCTTGTTATCAACAGCAGCCTTTTAAACTCACCTGAGCTAACAGGTATGTGAGCTGGTTACTCTGCTGCGCTTAAAATTTCTTTTTTGGTTTGCTACAATGCCTTTTCTGAAACGTTGTCTCCCTCTGCTGGAACACTGACTTCTTTCATTTAATGCCTGCAGACTATAAAAGAGAAACCAACCCAAAAAGTTTGGTTGATTAGTCTGTGGCATTCTTTTAAACTGTTGCTTATGGCGGTCTCTGTGAGCTTCTCAGTGACATTCAGCCATCCAGGTATCCCGCCTGCAGTAGACGGAATGTGGCAATGGAACGCTGGCTGCGCGTGTCATAATAGGCTCTGAGCCTTTATATACCTGCGCACAGCAGCAGCCACCTTCAGTCTGCTGCTGGACAGCCAGCAGCAGCAGCAGCAGGAGAGGTAATTAATCAGCAACCCTCCTGCTAAGGGTAGACAGCTGCTCGTTCCACCCCCCCCCCGCCTTAATTGGTTCTCCTCCCTTCCAACGGTGTTGAGGCGGGTGGGAACAGCCGGGGGTTGAGGGTACTGTGCTAAAAGAGGTGGAGTTATGCAGATCTAAAACGCGTGGATTGCAGCAGCAGCAAGCCGAAAAGTGCAGGCATGTGAGGGATCTAGAGGTTGACAGCATGTCTTCTTAACGGGAGTCCAGGTGGCCATCTCCACAAATGGACTTTTCAGAATCCTTGGGTGGCACCGTAGTCGGAAACCAATTCTGGTTATCGCTTCTCGGCCTTTTGGCTAAGATCAAGTGTAGTATCTGTTCTTATCAGTTTAATATCTGATACGTCCCCTATCTGGGGACCATATATTAAATGGATTTTTAGAACAGGGAGATGGAAAAAGAGCTTGATCTGTCCACTCCACGCATTGACCTGGTATTGCAGTATCTCCAGGACCGGTGCACCCCTTCTTTAATGCAGTTTCTAAAATCAGAAAGAATTGAATTCAATGCTTTTTGTTCATTTTGCTTGTTTGTCGGATTTTGGGATGGACTCTTTGGCTTTGCTTTTCTTCTCCTCATTGGATTTTTCATGTTAAAAGTTGCAGAAGCCAGATGACAAGCTCATTTTGGTTCAACTTCAGCAACTGTGCATTGCATTGCCATGTAATGTAATGTAATGCAATGCTATCTATCTAGCTCTCCCTCTATACTTCCTTTTGGATAAACAGACATATTAGGCAAGCATTTTGGAGCTTTCACCTAAATAACTACAGGTGGTGAGATAAGCTGCACAATATAATTGACCTTTCAGTATATTGTTGCACACACACCATCTATTTAGCAAATGCCCTTGTTATCAACAGCAGCCTTTTAAACTCACCTGAGCTAACAGGTATGTGAGCTGGTTACTCTGCTGCGCTTAAAATTTCTTTTTTGGTTTGCTACAATGCCTTTTCTGAAACGTTGTCTCCCTCTGCTGGAACACTGACTTCTTTCATTTAATGCCTGCAGACTATAAAAGAGAAACCAACCCAAAAAGTTTGGTTGATTAGTCTGTGGCATTCTTTTAAACTGTTGCTTATGGCGGTCTCTGTGAGCTTCTCAGTGACATTCAGCCATCCAGGTATCCCGCCTGCAGTAGACGGAATGTGGCAATGGAACGCTGGCTGCGCGTGTCATAATAGGCTCTGAGCCTTTATATACCTGCGCACAGCAGCAGCCACCTTCAGTCTGCTGCTGGACAGCCAGCAGCAGCAGCAGCAGGAGAGGTAATTAATCAGCAACCCTCCTGCTAAGGGTAGACAGCTGCTCGTTCCACCCCCCCCCCCCCCGCCTTAATTGGTTCTCCTCCCTTCCAACGGTGTTGAGGCGGGTGGGAACAGCCGGGGGTTGAGGGTACTGTGCTAAAAGAGGTGGAGTTATGCAGATCTAAAACGCGTGGATTGCAGCAGCAGCAAGCCGAAAAGTGCAGGCATGTGAGGGATCTAGAGGTTGACAGCATGTCTTCTTAACGGGAGTCCAGGTGGCCATCTCCACAAATGGACTTTTCAGAATCCTTGGGTGGCACCGTAGTCGGAAACCAATTCTGGTTATCGCTTCTCGGCCTTTTGGCTAAGATCAAGTGTAGTATCTGTTCTTATCAGTTTAATATCTGATACGTCCCCTATCTGGGGACCATATATTAAATGGATTTTTAGAACAGGGAGATGGAAAAAGAGCTTGCTCTGTCCACTCCACGCATTGACCTGGTATTGCAGTATCTCCAGGACCGGTGCACCCCTTCTTTAATGCAGTTTCTAAAATCAGAAAGAATTGAATTCAATGCTTTTTGTTCATTTTGCTTGTTTGTCGGATTTTGGGATGGACTCTTTGGCTTTGCTTTTCTTCTCCTCATTGGATTTTTCATGTTAAAAGTTGCAGAAGCCAGATGACAAGCTCATTTTGGTTCAACTTCAGCAACTGTGCATTGCATTGCCATGTAATGTAATGTAATGCAATGCTATCTATCTAGCTCTCCCTCTATACTTCCTTTTGGATAAACAGACATATTAGGCAAGCATTTTGGAGCTTTCACCTAAATAACTACAGGTGGTGAGATAAGCTGCACAATATAATTGACCTTTCAGTATATTGTTGCACACACACCATCTATTTAGCAAATGCCCTTGTTATCAACAGCAGCCTTTTAAACTCACCTGAGCTAACAGGTATGTGAGCTGGTTACTCTGCTGCGCTTAAAATTTCTTTTTTGGTTTGCTACAATGCCTTTTCTGAAACGTTGTCTCCCTCTGCTGGAACACTGACTTCTTTCATTTAATGCCTGCAGACTATAAAAGAGAAACCAACCCAAAAAGTTTGGTTGATTAGTCTGTGGCATTCTTTTAAACTGTTGCTTATGGCGGTCTTTGTGAGCTTCTCAGTGACATTCAGCCATCCAGGTATCCCGCCTGCAGTAGACGGAATGTGGCAATGGAACGCTGGCTGCGCGTGTCATAATAGGCTCTGAGCCTTTATATACCTGCGCACAGCAGCAGCCACCTTCAGTCTGCTGCTGGACAGCCAGCAGCAGCAGCAGCAGGAGAGGTAATTAATCAGCAACCCTCCTGCTAAGGGTAGACAGCTGCTCGTTCCACCCCCCCCCCGCCTTAATTGGTTCTCCTCCCTTCCAACGGTGTTGAGGCGGGTGGGAACAGCCGGGGGTTGAGGGTACTGTGCTAAAAGAGGTGGAGTTATGCAGATCTAAAACGCGTGGATTGCAGCAGCAGCAAGCCGAAAAGTGCAGGCATGTGAGGGATCTAGAGGTTGACAGCATGTCTTCTTAACGGGAGTCCAGGTGGCCATCTCCACAAATGGACTTTTCAGAATCCTTGGGTGGCACCGTAGTCGGAAACCAATTCTGGTTATCGCTTCTCGGCCTTTTGGCTAAGATCAAGTGTAGTATCTGTTCTTATCAGTTTAATATCTGATACGTCCCCTATCTGGGGACCATATATTAAATGGATTTTTAGAACAGGGAGATGGAAAAAGAGCTTGATCTGTCCACTCCACGCATTGACCTGGTATTGCAGTATCTCCAGGACCGGTGCACCCCTTCTTTAATGCAGTTTCTAAAATCAGAAAGAATTGAATTCAATGCTTTTTGTTCATTTTGCTTGTTTGTCGGATTTTGGGATGGACTCTTTGGCTTTGCTTTTCTTCTCCTCATTGGATTTTTCATGTTAAAAGTTGCAGAAGCCAGATGACAAGCTCATTTTGGTTCAACTTCAGCAACTGTGCATTGCATTGCCATGTAATGTAATGTAATGCAATGCTATCTATCTAGCTCTCCCTCTATACTTCCTTTTGGATAAACAGACATATTAGGCAAGCATTTTGGAGCTTTCACCTAAATAACTACAGGTGGTGAGATAAGCTGCACAATATAATTGACCTTTCAGTATATTGTTGCACACACACCATCTATTTAGCAAATGCCCTTGTTATCAACAGCAGCCTTTTAAACTCACCTGAGCTAACAGGTATGTGAGCTGGTTACTCTGCTGCGCTTAAAATTTCTTTTTTGGTTTGCTACAATGCCTTTTCTGAAACGTTGTCTCCCTCTGCTGGAACACTGACTTCTTTCATTTAATGCCTGCAGACTATAAAAGAGAAACCAACCCAAAAAGTTTGGTTGATTAGTCTGTGGCATTCTTTTAAACTGTTGCTTATGGCGGTCTCTGTGAGCTTCTCAGTGACATTCAGCCATCCAGGTATCCCGCCTGCAGTAGACGGAATGTGGCAATGGAACGCTGGCTGCGCGTGTCATAATAGGCTCTGAGCCTTTATATACCTGCGCACAGCAGCAGCCACCTTCAGTCTGCTGCTGGACAGCCAGCAGCAGCAGCAGGAGAGGTAATTAATCAGCAACCCTCCTGCTAAGGGTAGACAGCTGCTCGTTCCACCCCCCCCCCCGCCTTAATTGGTTCTCCTCCCTTCCAACGGTGTTGAGGCGGGTGGGAACAGCCGGGGGTTGAGGGTACTGTGCTAAAAGAGGTGGAGTTATGCAGATCTAAAACGCGTGGATTGCAGCAGCAGCAAGCCGAAAAGTGCAGGCATGTGAGGGATCTAGAGGTTGACAGCATGTCTTCTTAACGGGAGTCCAGGTGGCCATCTCCACAAATGGACTTTTCAGAATCCTTGGGTGGCACCGTAGTCGGAAACCAATTCTGGTTATCGCTTCTCGGCCTTTTGGCTAGGATCAAGTGTAGTATCTGTTTGGCTAAGATCAAGTGTAGTATCTTTTGAAAAGGCAGTTTGTCCTTGGGCTGCCCTAGTAAATTGATGCATATTACACACTGGTTTGGTGCACTTGTTAGTACGCCAGGTGGCTCATAGAGTTATCTGATGGAAAACATGGCCCTCCAGGATCGAAGTCACTAGGCTGGGTAAGTGTGAGTGCTTTGGAGCAATGTGCCCCAGGAGTAGGCGCCCTGGTGGGAGTCCAAGCTTACTGGGACTGGGAACCCCAGAAAGACTTGGCTTCGTAGCACGCCGCACCTTTGCCAATCATACTTTCTGAGCAACCCCCCCTATTCCTGGCCTCCGGGCTAGGAAGGGGAATTTTTATAAACCCGGTCGGAGGTCCGGTCAGCTTTGGGCTGAGAAACCAACACAGGCTCCAGCTCCACTAGGGTGGCAGCCTAGATGGAAGCTGGGAGCACGAAAACGGCTCTTCTCCGGCTTCGGCTAGGGAGAGCATCGGAGATCCCTGACCCTCGCTGTGGCCTTCTGGCTCGGAGGGATGGGGATGGTTTATTGGGGACCCTCTCCTCCGGGAAGGGTCCACATGAATCCTCGCCTCGTGCGCTGTTTTGGTGTGACTTCGGTCACATTTTTCAGTGCCTTGGATGCAGCTTCAATCAAAAAATCTGTTCTTATGAGTTTAATATCTGATACGTCCCCTATCTGGGGACCATATATTAAATGGATTTTTAGAACAGGGAGATGGAAAAAGAGCTTGCTCTGTCCACTCCACGCATTGACCTGGTATTGCAGTATCTCCAGGACCGGTGCACCCCTTCTTTAATGCAGTTTCTAAAATCAGAAAGAATTGAATTCAATGCTTTTTGTTCATTTTGCTTGTTTGTCGGATTTTGGGATGGACTCTTTGGCTTTGCTTTTCTTCTCCTCATTGGATTTTTCATGTTAAAAGTTGCAGAAGCCAGATGACAAGCTCATTTTGGTTCAACTTCAGCAACTGTGCATTGCATTGCCATGTAATGTAATGTAATGCAATGCTATCTATCTAGCTCTCCCTCTATACTTCCTTTTGGATAAACAGACATATTAGGCAAGCATTTTGGAGCTTTCACCTAAATAACTACAGGTGGTGAGATAAGCTGCACAATATAATTGACCTTTCAGTATATTGTTGCACACACACCATCTATTTAGCAAATGCCCTTGTTATCAACAGCAGCCTTTTAAACTCACCTGAGCTAACAGGTATGTGAGCTGGTTACTCTGCTGCGCTTAAAATTTCTTTTTTGGTTTGCTACAATGCCTTTTCTGAAACGTTGTCTCCCTCTGCTGGAACACTGACTTCTTTCATTTAATGCCTGCAGACTATAAAAGAGAAACCAACCCAAAAAGTTTGGTTGATTAGTCTGTGGCATTCTTTTAAACTGTTGCTTATGGCGGTCTCTGTGAGCTTCTCAGTGACATTCAGCCATCCAGGTATCCCGCCTGCAGTAGACGGAATGTGGCAATGGAACGCTGGCTGCGCGTGTCATAATAGGCTCTGAGCCTTTATATACCTGCGCACAGCAGCAGCCACCTTCAGTCTGCTGCTGGACAGCCAGCAGCAGCAGCAGCAGGAGAGGTAATTAATCAGCAACCCTCCTGCTAAGGGT
The DNA here is from genome assembly GCF_046119375.1 of Phyllobates terribilis. Taxonomy (NCBI): domain Eukaryota; kingdom Metazoa; phylum Chordata; class Amphibia; order Anura; family Dendrobatidae; genus Phyllobates; species Phyllobates terribilis. Next base: position 5,305,758 of record NW_027362800.1, on the reverse strand, counting down.
AGACAGCTGCTCGTTCCACCCCCCCCCCCCGCCTTAATTGGTTCTCCTCCCTTCCAACGGTGTTGAGGCGGGTGGGAACAGCCGGGGGTTGAGGGTACTGTGCTAAAAGAGGTGGAGTTATGCAGATCTAAAACGCGTGGATTGCAGCAGCAGCAAGCCGAAAAGTGCAGGCATGTGAGGGATCTAGAGGTTGACAGCATGTCTTCTTAACGGGAGTCCAGGTGGCCATCTCCACAAATGGACTTTTCAGAATCCTTGGGTGGCACCGTAGTCGGAAACCAATTCTGGTTATCGCTTCTCGGCCTTTTGGCTAAGATCAAGTGTAGTATCTGTTCTTATCAGTTTAATATCTGATACGTCCCCTATCTGGGGACCATATATTAAATGGATTTTTAGAACAGGGAGATGGAAAAAGAGCTTGCTCTGTCCACTCCACGCATTGACCTGGTATTGCAGTATCTCCAGGACCGGTGCACCCCTTCTTTAATGCAGTTTCTAAAATCAGAAAGAATTGAATTCAATGCTTTTTGTTCATTTTGCTTGTTTGTCGGATTTTGGGATGGACTCTTTGGCTTTGCTTTTCTTCTCCTCATTGGATTTTTCATGTTAAAAGTTGCAGAAGCCAGATGACAAGCTCATTTTGGTTCAACTTCAGCAACTGTGCATTGCATTGCCATGTAATGTAATGTAATGCAATGCTATCTATCTAGCTCTCCCTCTATACTTCCTTTTGGATAAACAGACATATTAGGCAAGCATTTTGAAGCTTTCACCTAAATAACTACAGGTGGTGAGATAAGCTGCACAATATAATTGACCTTTCAGTATATTGTTGCACACACACCATCTATTTAGCAAATGCCCTTGTTATCAACAGCAGCCTTTTAAACTCACCTGAGCTAACAGGTATGTGAGCTGGTTACTCTGCTGCGCTTAAAATTTCTTTTTTGGTTTGCTACAATGCCTTTTCTGAAACGTTGTCTCCCTCTGCTGGAACACTGACTTCTTTCATTTAATGCCTGCAGACTATAAAAGAGAAACCAACCCAAAAAGTTTGGTTGATTAGTCTGTGGCATTCTTTTAAACTGTTGCTTATGGCGGTCTCTGTGAGCTTCTCAGTGACATTCAGCCATCCAGGTATTCCGCCTGCAGTAGACGGAATGTGGCAATGGAACGCTGGCTGCGCGTGTCATAATAGGCTCTGAGCCTTTATATACCTGCGCACAGCAGCAGCCACCTTCAGTCTGCTGCTGGACAGCCAGCAGCAGCAGCAGCAGGAGAGGTAATTAATCAGCAACCCTCCTGCTAAGGGTAGACAGCTGCTCGTTCCACCCCCCCCCCCGCCTTAATTGGTTCTCCTCCCTTCCAACGGTGTTGAGGCGGGTGGGAACAGCCGGGGGTTGAGGGTACTGTGCTAAAAGAGGTGGAGTTATGCAGATCTAAAACGCGTGGATTGCAGCAGCAGCAAGCCGAAAAGTGCAGGCATGTGAGGGATCTAGAGGTTGACAGCATGTCTTCTTAACGGGAGTCCAGGTGGCCATCTCCACAAATGGACTTTTCAGAATCCTTGGGTGGCACCGTAGTCGGAAACCAATTCTGGTTATCGCTTCTCGGCCTTTTGGCTAAGATCAAGTGTAGTATCTGTTCTTATCAGTTTAATATCTGATACGTCCCCTATCTGGGGACCATATATTAAATGGATTTTTAGAACAGGGAGATGGAAAAAGAGCTTGCTCTGTCCACTCCACGCATTGACCTGGTATTGCAGTATCTCCAGGACCGGTGCACCCCTTCTTTAATGCAGTTTCTAAAATCAGAAAGAATTGAATTCAATGCTTTTTGTTCATTTTGCTTGTTTGTCGGATTTTGGGATGGACTCTTTGGCTTTGCTTTTCTTCTCCTCATTGGATTTTTCATGTTAAAAGTTGCAGAAGCCAGATGACAAGCTCATTTTGGTTCAACTTCAGCAACTGTGCATTGCATTGCCATGTAATGTAATGTAATGCAATGCTATCTATCTAGCTCTCCCTCTATACTTCCTTTTGGATAAACAGACATATTAGGCAAGCATTTTGGAGCTTTCACCTAAATAACTACAGGTGGTGAGATAAGCTGCACAATATAATTGACCTTTCAGTATATTGTTGCACACACACCATCTATTTAGCAAATGCCCTTGTTATCAACAGCAGCCTTTTAAACTCACCTGAGCTAACAGGTATGTGAGCTGGTTACTCTGCTGCACTTAAAATTTCTTTTTTGGTTTGCTACAATGCCTTTTCTGAAACGTTGTCTCCCTCTGCTGGAACACTGACTTCTTTCATTTAATGCCTGCAGACTATAAAAGAGAAACCAACCCAAAAAGTTTGGTTGATTAGTCTGTGGCATTCTTTTAAACTGTTGCTTATGGCGGTCTCTGTGAGCTTCTCAGTGACATTCAGCCATCCAGGTATCCCGCCTGCAGTAGACGGAATGTGGCAATGGAACGCTGGCTGCGCGTGTCATAATAGGCTCTGAGCCTTTATATACCTGCGCACAGCAGCAGCCACCTTCAGTCTGCTGCTGGACAGCCAGCAGCAGCAGCAGCAGGAGAGGTAATTAATCAGCAACCCTCCTGCTAAGGGTAGACAGCTGCTCGTTCCACCCCCCCCCCCGCCTTAATTGGTTCTCCTCCCTTCCAACGGTGTTGAGGCGGGTGGGAACAGCCGGGGGTTGAGGGTACTGTGCTAAAAGAGGTGGAGTTATGCAGATCTAAAACGCGTGGATTGCAGCAGCAGCAAGCCGAAAAGTGCAGGCATGTGAGGGATCTAGAGGTTGACAGCATGTCTTCTTAACGGGAGTCCAGGTGGCCATCTCCACAAATGGACTTTTCAGAATCCTTGGGTGGCACCGTAGTCGGAAACCAATTCTGGTTATCGCTTCTCAGCCTTTTGGCTAAGATCAAGTGTAGTATCTGTTCTTATAAGTTTAATATCTGATACGTCCCCTATCTGGGGACCATATATTAAATGGATTTTTAGAACAGGGAGATGGAAAAAGAGCTTGCTCTGTCCACTCCACGCATTGACCTGGTATTGCAGTATCTCCAGGACCGGTGCACCCCTTCTTTAATGCAGTTTCTAAAATCAGAAAGAATTGAATTCAATGCTTTTTGTTCATTTTGCTTGTTTGTCGGATTTTGGGATGGACTCTTTGGCTTTGCTTTTCTTCTCCTCATTGGATTTTTCATGTTAAAAGTTGCAGAAGCCAGATGACAAGCTCATTTTGGTTCAACTTCAGCAACTGTGCATTGCATTGCCATGTAATGTAATGTAATGCAATGCTATCTATCTAGCTCTCCCTCTATACTTCCTTTTGGATAAACAGACATATTAGGCAAGCATTTTGGAGCTTTCACCTAAATAACTACAGGTGGTGAGATAAGCTGCACAATATAATTGACCTTTCAGTATATTGTTGCACACACACCATCTATTTAGCAAATGCCCTTGTTATCAACAGCAGCCTTTTAAACTCACCTGAGCTAACAGGTATGTGAGCTGGTTACTCTGCTGCGCTTAAAATTTCTTTTTTGGTTTGCTACAATGCCTTTTCTGAAACGTTGTCTCCCTCTGCTGGAACACTGACTTCTTTCATTTAATGCCTGCAGACTATAAAAGAGAAACCAACCCAAAAAGTTTGGTTGATTAGTCTGTGGCATTCTTTTAAACTGTTGCTTATGGCGGTCTCTGTGAGCTTCTCAGTGACATTCAGCCATCCAGGTATCCCGCCTGCAGTAGACGGAATGTGGCAATGGAACGCTGGCTGCGCGTGTCATAATAGGCTCTGAGCCTTTATATACCTGCGCACAGCAGCAGCCACCTTCAGTCTGCTGCTGGACAGCCAGCAGCAGCAGCAGCAGGAGAGGTAATTAATCAGCAACCCTCCTGCTAAGGGTAGACAGCTGCTCGTTCCACCCCCCCCCGCCTTAATTGGTTCTCCTCCCTTCCAACGGTGTTGAGGCGGGTGGGAACAGCCGGGGGTTGAGGGTACTGTGCTCAAAGAGGTGGAGTTATGCAGATCTAAAACGCGTGGATTGCAGCAGCAGCAAGCCGAAAAGTGCAGGCATGTGAGGGATCTAGAGGTTGACAGCATGTCTTCTTAACGGGAGTCCAGGTGGCCATCTCCACAAATGGACTTTTCAGAATCCTTGGGTGGCACCGTAGTCGGAAACCAATTCTGGTTATCGCTTCTCGGCCTTTTGGCTAAGATCAAGTGTAGTATCTGTTCTTATCAGTTTAATATCTGATACGTCCCCTATCTGGGGACCATATATTAAATGGATTTTTAGAACAGGGAGATGGAAAAAGAGCTTGCTCTGTCCACTCCACGCATTGACCTGGTATTGCAGTATCTCCAGAACCGGTGCACCCCTTCTTTAATGCAGTTTCTAAAATCAGAAAGAATTGAATTCAATGCTTTTTGTTCATTTTGCTTGTTTGTCGGATTTTGGGATGGACTCTTTGGCTTTGCTTTTCTTCTCCTCATTGGATTTTTCATGTTAAAAGTTGCAGAAGCCAGATGACAAGCTCATTTTGGTTCAACTTCAGCAACTGTGCATTGCATTGCCATGTAATGTAATGTAATGCAATGCTATCTATCTAGCTCTCCCTCTATACTTCCTTTTGGATAAACAGACATATTAGGCAAGCATTTTGGAGCTTTCACCTAAATAACTACAGGTGGTGAGATAAGCTGCACAATATAATTGACCTTTCAGTATATTGTTGCACACACACCATCTATTTAGCAAATGCCCTTGTTATCAACAGCAGCCTTTTAAACTCACCTGAGCTAACAGGTATGTGAGCTGGTTACTCTGCTGCGCTTAAAATTTCTTTTTTGGTTTGCTACAATGCCTTTTCTGAAACGTTGTCTCCCTCTGCTGGAACACTGACTTCTTTCATTTAATGCCTGCAGACTATAAAAGAGAAACCAACCCAAAAAGTTTGGTTGATTAGTCTGTGGCATTCTTTTAAACTGTTGCTTATGGCGGTCTCTGTGAGCTTCTCAGTGACATTCAGCCATCCAGGTATTCCGCCTGCAGTAGACGGAATGTGGCAATGGAACGCTGGCTGCGCGTGTCATAATAGGCTCTGAGCCTTTATATACCTGCGCACAGCAGCAGCCACCTTCAGTCTGCTGCTGGACAGCCAGCAGCAGCAGCAGCAGGAGAGGTAATTAATCAGCAACCCTCCTGCTAAGGGTAGACAGCTGCTCGTTCCACCCCCCCCCCCCGCCTTAATTGGTTCTCCTCCCTTCCAACGGTGTTGAGGCGGGTGGGAACAGCCGGGGGTTGAGGGTACTGTGCTAAAAGAGGTGGAGTTATGCAGATCTAAAACGCGTGGATTGCAGCAGCAGCAAGCCGAAAAGTGCAGGCATGTGAGGGATCTAGAGGTTGACAGCATGTCTTCTTAACGGGAGTCCAGGTGGCCATCTCCACAAATGGACTTTTCAGAATCCTTGGGTGGCACCGTAGTCGGAAACCAATTCTGGTTATCGCTTCTCGGCCTTTTGGCTAAGATCAAGTGTAGTATCTGTTCTTATCAGTTTAATATCTGATACGTCCCCTATCTGGGGACCATATATTAAATGGATTTTTAGAACAGGGAGATGGAAAAAGAGCTTGCTCTGTCCACTCCACGCATTGACCTGGTATTGCAGTATCTCCAGGACCGGTGCACCCCTTCTTTAATGCAGTTTCTAAAATCAGAAAGAATTGAATTCAATGCTTTTTGTTCATTTTGCTTGTTTGTCGGATTTTGGGATGGACTCTTTGGCTTTGCTTTTCTTCTCCTCATTGGATTTTTCATGTTAAAAGTTGCAGAAGCCAGATGACAAGCTCATTTTGGTTCAACTTCAGCAACTGTGCATTGCATTGCCATGTAATGTAATGTAATGCAATGCTATCTATCTAGCTCTCCCTCTATACTTCCTTTTGGATAAACAGACATATTAGGCAAGCATTTTGGAGCTTTCACCTAAATAACTACAGGTGGTGAGATAAGCTGCACAATATAATTGACCTTTCAGTATATTGTTGCACACACACCATCTATTTAGCAAATGCCCTTGTTATCAACAGCAGCCTTTTAAACTCACCTGAGCTAACAGGTATGTGAGCTGGTTACTCTGCTGCACTTAAAATTTCTTTTTTGGTTTGCTACAATGCCTTTTCTGAAACGTTGTCTCCCTCTGCTGGAACACTGACTTCTTTCATTTAATGCCTGCAGACTATAAAAGAGAAACCAACCCAAAAAGTTTGGTTGATTAGTCTGTGGCATTCTTTTAAACTGTTGCTTATGGCGGTCTCTGTGAGCTTCTCAGTGACATTCAGCCATCCAGGTATCCCGCCTGCAGTAGACGGAATGTGGCAATGGAACGCTGGCTGCGCGTGTCATAATAGGCTCTGAGCCTTTATATACCTGCGCACAGCAGCAGCCACCTTCAGTCTGCTGCTGGACAGCCAGCAGCAGCAGCAGCAGGAGAGGTAATTAATCAGCAACCCTCCTGCTAAGGGTAGACAGCTGCTCGTTCCACCCCCCCCCCCGCCTTAATTGGTTCTCCTCCCTTCCAACGGTGTTGAGGCGGGTGGGAACAGCCGGGGGTTGAGGGTACTGTGCTAAAAGAGGTGGAGTTATGCAGATCTAAAACGCGTGGATTGCAGCAGCAGCAAGCCGAAAAGTGCAGGCATGTGAGGGATCTAGAGGTTGACAGCATGTCTTCTTAACGGGAGTCCAGGTGGCCATCTCCACAAATGGACTTTTCAGAATCCTTGGGTGGCACCGTAGTCGGAAACCAATTCTGGTTATCGCTTCTCAGCCTTTTGGCTAAGATCAAGTGTAGTATCTGTTCTTATAAGTTTAATATCTGATACGTCCCCTATCTGGGGACCATATATTAAATGGATTTTTAGAACAGGGAGATGGAAAAAGAGCTTGCTCTGTCCACTCCACGCATTGACCTGGTATTGCAGTATCTCCAGGACCGGTGCACCCCTTCTTTAATGCAGTTTCTAAAATCAGAAAGAATTGAATTCAATGCTTTTTGTTCATTTTGCTTGTTTGTCGGATTTTGGGATGGACTCTTTGGCTTTGCTTTTCTTCTCCTCATTGGATTTTTCATGTTAAAAGTTGCAGAAGCCAGATGACAAGCTCATTTTGGTTCAACTTCAGCAACTGTGCATTGCATTGCCATGTAATGTAATGTAATGCAATGCTATCTATCTAGCTCTCCCTCTATACTTCCTTTTGGATAAACAGACATATTAGGCAAGCATTTTGGAGCTTTCACCTAAATAACTACAGGTGGTGAGATAAGCTGCACAATATAATTGACCTTTCAGTATATTGTTGCACACACACCATCTATTTAGCAAATGCCCTTGTTATCAACAGCAGCCTTTTAAACTCACCTGAGCTAACAGGTATGTGAGCTGGTTACTCTGCTGCGCTTAAAATTTCTTTTTTGGTTTGCTACAATGCCTTTTCTGAAACGTTGTCTCCCTCTGCTGGAACACTGACTTCTTTCATTTAATGCCTGCAGACTATAAAAGAGAAACCAACCCAAAAAGTTTGGTTGATTAGTCTGTGGCATTCTTTTAAACTGTTGCTTATGGCGGTCTCTGTGAGCTTCTCAGTGACATTCAGCCATCCAGGTATCCCGCCTGCAGTAGACGGAATGTGGCAATGGAACGCTGGCTGCGCGTGTCATAATAGGCTCTGAGCCTTTATATACCTGCGCACAGCAGCAGCCACCTTCAGTCTGCTGCTGGACAGCCAGCAGCAGCAGCAGCAGGAGAGGTAATTAATCAGCAACCCTCCTGCTAAGGGTAGACAGCTGCTCGTTCCACCCCCCCCCGCCTTAATTGGTTCTCCTCCCTTCCAACGGTGTTGAGGCGGGTGGGAACAGCCGGGGGTTGAGGGTACTGTGCTCAAAGAGGTGGAGTTATGCAGATCTAAAACGCGTGGATTGCAGCAGCAGCAAGCCGAAAAGTGCAGGCATGTGAGGGATCTAGAGGTTGACAGCATGTCTTCTTAACGGGAGTCCAGGTGGCCATCTCCACAAATGGACTTTTCAGAATCCTTGGGTGGCACCGTAGTCGGAAACCAATTCTGGTTATCGCTTCTCGGCCTTTTGGCTAAGATCAAGTGTAGTATCTGTTCTTATCAGTTTAATATCTGATACGTCCCCTATCTGGGGACCATATATTAAATGGATTTTTAGAACAGGGAGATGGAAAAAGAGCTTGCTCTGTCCACTCCACGCATTGACCTGGTATTGCAGTATCTCCAGGACCGGTGCACCCCTTCTTTAATGCAGTTTCTAAAATCAGAAAGAATTGAATTCAATGCTTTTTGTTCATTTTGCTTGTTTGTCGGATTTTGGGATGGACTCTTTGGCTTTGCTTTTCTTCTCCTCATTGGATTTTTCATGTTAAAAGTTGCAGAAGCCAGATGACAAGCTCATTTTGGTTCAACTTCAGCAACTGTGCATTGCATTGCCATGTAATGTAATGTAATGCAATGCTATCTATCTAGCTCTCCCTCTATACTTCCTTTTGGATAAACAGACATATTAGGCAAGCATTTTGGAGCTTTCACCTAAATAACTACAGGTGGTGAGATAAGCTGCACAATATAATTGACCTTTCAGTATATTGTTGCACACACACCATCTATTTAGCAAATGCCCTTGTTATCAACAGCAGCCTTTTAAACTCACCTGAGCTAACAGGTATGTGAGCTGGTTACTCTGCTGCGCTTAAAATTTCTTTTTTGGTTTGCTACAATGCCTTTTCTGAAACGTTGTCTCCCTCTGCTGGAACACTGACTTCTTTCATTTAATGCCTGCAGACTATAAAAGAGAAACCAACCCAAAAAGTTTGGTTGATTAGTCTGTGGCATTCTTTTAAACTGTTGCTTATGGCGGTCTCTGTGAGCTTCTCAGTGACATTCAGCCATCCAGGTATCCCGCCTGCAGTAGACGGAATGTGGCAATGGAACGCTGGCTGCGCGTGTCATAATAGGCTCTGAGCCTTTATATACCTGCGCACAGCAGCAGCCACCTTCAGTCTGCTGCTGGACAGCCAGCAGCAGCAGCAGCAGGAGAGGTAATTAATCAGCAACCCTTCTGCTAAGGGTAGACAGCTGCTCGTTCCACCCCCCCCCCCCGCCTTAATTGGTTCTCCTCCCTTCCAACGGTGTTGAGGCGGGTGGGAACAGCCGGGGGTTGAGGGTACTGTGCTAAAAGAGGTGGAGTTATGCAGATCTAAAACGCGTGGATTGCAGCAGCAGCAAGCCGAAAAGTGCAGGCATGTGAGGGATCTAGAGGTTGACAGCATGTCTTCTTAACGGGAGTCCAGGTGGCCATCTCCACAAATGGACTTTTCAGAATCCTTGGGTGGCACCGTAGTCGGAAACCAATTCTGGTTATCGCTTCTCGGCCTTTTGGCTAAGATCAAGTGTAGTATCTGTTCTTATCAGTTTAATATCTGATACGTCCCCTATCTGGGGACCATATATTAAATGGATTTTTAGAACAGGGAGATGGAAAAAGAGCTTGCTCTGTCCACTCCACGCATTGACCTGGTATTGCAGTATCTCCAGGACCGGTGCACCCCTTCTTTAATGCAGTTTCTAAAATCAGAAAGAATTGAATTCAATGCTTTTTGTTCATTTTGCTTGTTTGTCGGATTTTGGGATGGACTCTTTGGCTTTGCTTTTCTTCTCCTCATTGGATTTTTCATGTTAAAAGTTGCAGAAGCCAGATGACAAGCTCATTTTGGTTCAACTTCAGCAACTGTGCATTGCATTGCCATGTAATGTAATGTAATGCAATGCTATCTATCTAGCTCTCCCTCTATACTTCCTTTTGGATAAACAGACATATTAGGCAAGCATTTTGGAGCTTTCACCTAAATAACTACAGGTGGTGAGATAAGCTGCACAATATAATTGACCTTTCAGTATATTGTTGCACACACACCATCTATTTAGCAAATGCCCTTGTTATCAACAGCAGCCTTTTAAACTCACCTGAGCTAACAGGTATGTGAGCTGGTTACTCTGCTGCGCTTAAAATTTCTTTTTTGGTTTGCTACAATGCCTTTTCTGAAACGTTGTCTCCCTCTGCTGGAACACTGACTTCTTTCATTTAATGCCTGCAGACTATAAAAGAGAAACCAACCCAAAAAGTTTGGTTGATTAGTCTGTGGCATTCTTTTAAACTGTTGCTTATGGCGGTCTCTGTGAGCTTCTCAGTGACATTCAGCCATCCAGGTATCCCGCCTGCAGTAGACGGAATGTGGCAATGGAACGCTGGCTGCGCGTGTCATAATAGGCTCTGAGCCTTTATATACCTGCGCACAGCAGCAGCCACCTTCAGTCTGCTGCTGGACAGCCAGCAGCAGCAGCAGCAGGAGAGGTAATTAATCAGCAACCCTCCTGCTAAGGGTAGACAGCTGCTCGTTCCACCCCCCCCCCCCGCCTTAATTGGTTCTCCTCCCTTCCAACGGTGTTGAGGCGGGTGGGAACAGCCGGGGGTTGAGGGTACTGTGCTAAAAGAGGTGGAGTTATGCAGATCTAAAACGCGTGGATTGCAGCAGCAGCAAGCCGAAAAGTGCAGGCATGTGAGGGATCTAGAGGTTGACAGCATGTCTTCTTAACGGGAGTCCAGGTGGCCATCTCCACAAATGGACTTTTCAGAATCCTTGGGTGGCACCGTAGTCGGAAACCAATTCTGGTTATCGCTTCTCGGCCTTTTGGCTAAGATCAAGTGTAGTATCTGTTCTTATCAGTTTAATATCTGATACGTCCCCTATCTGGGGACCATATATTAAATGGATTTTTAGAACAGGGAGATGGAAAAAGAGCTTGCTCTGTCCACTCCACGCATTGACCTGGTATTGCAGTATCTCCAGGACCGGTGCACCCCTTCTTTAATGCAGTTTCTAAAATCAGAAAGAATTGAATTCAATGCTTTTTGTTCATTTTGCTTGTTTGTCGGATTTTGGGATGGACTCTTTGGCTTTGCTTTTCTTCTCCTCATTGGATTTTTCATGTTAAAAGTTGCAGAAGCCAGATGACAAGCTCATTTTGGTTCAACTTCAGCAACTGTGCATTGCATTGCCATGTAATGTAATGTAATGCAATGCTATCTATCTAGCTCTCCCTCTATACTTCCTTTTGGATAAACAGACATATTAGGCAAGCATTTTGGAGCTTTCACCTAAATAACTACAGGTGGTGAGATAAGCTGCACAATATAATTGACCTTTCAGTATATTGTTGCACACACACCATCTATTTAGCAAATGCCCTTGTTATCAACAGCAGCCTTTTAAACTCACCTGAGCTAACAGGTATGTGAGCTGGTTACTCTGCTGCGCTTAAAATTTCTTTTTTGGCTTGCTACAATGCCTTTTCTGAAACGTTGTCTCCCTCTGCTGGAACACTGACTTCTTTCATTTAATGTCTGCAGACTATAAAAGAGAAACCAACCCAAAAAGTTTGGTTGATTAGTCTGTGGCATTCTTTTAAACTGTTGCTTATGGCGGTCTCTGTGAGCTTCTCAGTGACATTCAGCCATCCAGGTATCCCGCCTGCAGTAGACGGAATGTGGCAATGGAACGCTGGCTGCGCGTGTCATAATAGGCTCTGAGCCTTTATATACCTGCGCACAGCAGCAGCCACCTTCAGTCTGCTGCTGGACAGCCAGCAGCAGCAGCAGCCGGAGAGGTAATTAATCAGCAACCCTCCTGCTAAGGGTAGACAGCTGCTCGTTCCACCCCCCCCCCCCCGCCTTAATTGGTTCTCCTCCCTTCCAACGGTGTTGAGGCGGGTGGGAACAGCCGGGGGTTGAGGGTACTGTGCTAAAAGAGGTGGAGTTATGCAGATCTAAAACGCGTGGATTGCAGCAGCAGCAAGCCGAAAAGTGCAGGCATGTGAGGGATCTAGAGGTTGACAGCATGTCTTCTTAACGGGAGTCCAGGTGGCCATCTCCACAAATGGACTTTTCAGAATCCTTGGGTGGCACCGTAGTCGGAAACCAATTCTGGTTATCGCTTCTCGGCCTTTTGGCTAAGATCAAGTGTAGTATCTGTTCTTATCAGTTTAATATCTGATACGTCCCCTATCTGGGGACCATATATTAAATGGATTTTTAGAACAGGGAGATGGAAAAAGAGCTTGCTCTGTCCACTCCACGCATTGACCTGGTATTGCAGTATCTCCAGGACCGGTGCACCCCTTCTTTAATGCAGTTTCTAAAATCAGAAAGAATTGAATTCAATGCTTTTTGTTTATTTTGCTTGTTTGTCGGATTTTGGGATGGACTCTTTGGCTTTGCTTTTCTTCTCCTCATTGGATTTTTCATGTTAAAAGTTGCAGAAGCCAGATGACAAGCTCATTTTGGTTCAACTTCAGCAACTGTGCATTGCATTGCCATGTAATGTAATGTAATGCAATGCTATCTATCTAGCTCTCCCTCTATACTTCCTTTTGGATAAACAGACATATTAGGCAAGCATTTTGGAGCTTTCACCTAAATAACTACAGGTGGTGAGATAAGCTGCACAATATAATTGACCTTTCAGTATATTGTTGCACACACACCATCTATTTAGCAAATGCCCTTGTTATCAACAGCAGCCTTTTAAACTCACCTGAGCTAACAGGTATGTGAGCTGGTTACTCTGCTGCGCTTAAAATTTCTTTTTTGGTTTGCTACAATGCCTTTTCTGAAACGTTGTCTCCCTCTGCTGGAACACTGACTTCTTTCATTTAATGCCTGCAGACTATAAAAGAGAAACCAACCCAAAAAGTTTGGTTGATTAGTCTGTGGCATTCTTTTAAACTGTTGCTTATGGCGGTCTCTGTGAGCTTCTCAGTGACATTCAGCCATCCAGGAATCCCGCCTGCAGTAGACGGAATGTGGCAATGGAACGCTGGCTGCGCGTGTCATAATAGGCTCTGAGCCTTTATATACCTGCGCACAGCAGCAGCCACCTTCAGTCTGCTGCTGGACAGCCAGCAGCAGCAGCAGCAGGAGAGGTAATTAATCAGCAACCCTCCTGCTAAGGGTAGACAGCTGCTCGTTCCACCCCCCCCCCGCCTTAATTGGTTCTCCTCCCTTCCAACGGTGTTGAGGCGGGTGGAAACAGCCGGGGGTTGAGGGTACTGTGCTAAAAGAGGTGGAGTTATGCAGATCTAAAACGCGTGGATTGCAGCAGTAGCAAGCCGAAAAGTGCAGGCATGTGAGGGATCTAGAGGTTGACAGCATGTCTTCTTAACGGGAGTCCAGGTGGCCATCTCCACAAATGGACTTTTCAGAATCCTTGGGTGGCACCGTAGTCGGAAACCAATTCTGGTTATCGCTTCTCGGCCTTTTGGCTAAGATCAAGTGTAGTATCTGTTCTTATCAGTTTAATATCTGATACGTCCCCTATCTGGGGACCATATATTAAATGGATTTTTAGAACAGGGAGATGGAAAAAGAGCTTGCTCTGTCCACTCCACGCATTGACCTGGTATTGCAGTATCTCCAGGACCGGTGCACCCCTTCTTTAATGCAGTTTCTAAAATCAGAAAGAATTGAATTCAATGCTTTTTGTTCATTTTGCTTGTTTGTCGGATTTTGGGATGGACTCTTTGGCTTTGCTTTTCTTCTCCTCATTGGATTTTTCATGTTAAAAGTTGCAGAAGCCAGATGACAAGCTCATTTTGGTTCAACTTCAGCAACTGTGCATTGCATTGCCATGTAATGTAATGTAATGCAATGCTATCTATCTAGCTCTCCCTCTATACTTCCTTTTGGATAAACAGACATATTAGGCAAGCATTTTGGAGCTTTCACCTAAATAACTACAGGTGGTGAGATAAGCTGCACAATATAATTGACCTTTCAGTATATTGTTGCACACACACCATCTATTTAGCAAATGCCCTTGTTATCAACAGCAGCCTTTTAAACTCACCTGAGCTAACAGGTATGTGAGCTGGTTACTCTGCTGCGCTTAAAATTTCTTTTTTGGTTTGCTACAATGCCTTTTCTGAAACGTTGTCTCCCTCTGCTGGAACACTGACTTCTTTCATTTAATGCCTGCAGACTATAAAAGAGAAACCAACCCAAAAAGTTTGGTTGATTAGTCTGTGGCATTCTTTTAAACTGTTGCTTATGGCGGTCTCTGTGAGCTTCTCAGTGACATTCAGCCATCCAGGTATCCCGCCTGCAGTAGACGGAATGTGGCAATGGAACGCTGGCTGCGCGTGTCATAATAGGCTCTGAGCCTTTATATACCTGCGCACAGCAGCAGCCACCTTCAGTCTGCTGCTGGACAGCCAGCAGCAGCAGCAGCAGGAGAGGTAATTAATCAGCAACCCTCCTGCTAAGGGTAGACAGCTGCTCGTTCCACCCCCCCCCCCCCCGCCTTAATTGGTTCTCCTCCCTTCCAACGGTGTTGAGGCGGGTGGGAACAGCCGGGGGTTGAGGTACTGTGCTAAAAGAGGTGGAGTTATGCAGATCTAAAACGCGTGGATTGCAGCAGCAGCAAGCCGAAAAGTGCAGGCATGTGAGGGATCTAGAGGTTGACAGCATGTCTTCTTAACGGGAGTCCAGGTGGCCATCTCCACAAATGGACTTTTCAGAATCCTTGGGTGGCACCGTAGTCGGAAACCAATTCTGGTTATCGCTTCTCGGCCTTTTGGCTAAGATCAAGTGTAGTATCTGTTCTTATCAGTTTAATATCTGATACGTCCCCTATCTGGGGACCATATATTAAATGGATTTTTAGAACAGGGAGATGGAAAAAGAGCTTGCTCTGTCCACTCCACGCATTGACCTGGTATTGCAGTATCTCCAGGACCGGTGCACCCCTTCTTTAATGCAGTTTCTAAAATCAGAAAGAATTGAATTCAATGCTTTTTGTTCATTTTGCTTGTTTGTCGGATTTTGGGATGGACTCTTTGGCTTTGCTTTTCTTCTCCTCATTGGATTTTTCATGTTAAAAGTTGCAGAAGCCAGATGACAAGCTCATTTTGGTTCAACTTCAGCAACTGTGCATTGCATTGCCATGTAATGTAATGTAATGCAATGCTATCTATCTAGCTCTCCCTCTATACTTCCTTTTGGATAAACAGACATATTACGCAAGCATTTTGGAGCTTTCACCTAAATAACTACAGGTGGTGAGATAAGCTGCACAATATAATTGACCTTTCAGTATATTGTTGCACACACACCATCTATTTAGCAAATGCCCTTGTTATCAACAGCAGCCTTTTAAACTCACCTGAGCTAACAGGTATGTGAGCTGGTTACTCTGCTGCGCTTAAAATTTCTTTTTTGGTTTGCTACAATGCCTTTTCTGAAACGTTGTCTCCCTCTGCTGGAACACTGACTTCTTTCATTTAATGCCTGCAGACTATAAAAGAGAAACCAACCCAAAAAGTTTGGTTGATTAGTCTGTGGCATTCTTTTAAACTGTTGCTTATGGCGGTCTCTGTGAGCTTCTCAGTGACATTCAGCCATCCAGGTATCCCGCCTGCAGTAGACGGAATGTGGCAATGGAACGCTGGCTGCGCGTGTCATAATAGGCTCTGAGCCTTTATATACCTGCGCACAGCAGCAGCCACCTTCAGTCTGCTGCTGGACAGCCAGCAGCAGCAGCAGCAGGAGAGGTAATTAATCAGCAACCCTCCTGCTAAGGGTAGACAGCTGCTCGTTCCACCCCCCCCCCCGCCTTAATTGGTTCTCCTCCCTTCCAACGGTGTTGAGGCGGGTGGGAACAGCCGGGGGTTGAGGGTACTGTGCTAAAAGAGGTGGAGTTATGCAGATCTAAAACGCGTGGATTGCAGCAGCAGCAAGCCGAAAAGTGCAGGCATGTGAGGGATCTAGAGGTTGACAGCATGTCTTCTTAACGGGAGTCCAGGTGGCCATCTCCACAAATGGACTTTTCAGAATCCTTGGGTGGCACCGTAGTCGGAAACCAATTCTGGTTATTGCTTCTCGGCCTTTTGGCTAAGATCAAGTGTAGTATCTGTTCTTATCAGTTTAATATCTGATACGTCCCCTATCTGGGGACCATATATTAAATGGATTTTTAGAACAGGGAGATGGAAAAAGAGCTTGCTCTGTCCACTCCACGCATTGACCTGGTATTGCAGTATCTCCAGGACCGGTGCAGCCCTTCTTTAATGCAGTTTCTAAAATCAGAAAGAATTGAATTCAATGCTTTTTGTTCATTTTGCTTGTTTGTCGGATTTTGGGATGGAATCTTTGGCTTTGCTTTTCTTCTCCTCATTGGATTTTTCATGTTAAAAGTTGCAGAAGCCAGATGACAAGCTCATTTTGGTTCAACTTCAGCAACTGTGCATTGCATTGCCATGTAATGTAATGTAATGCAATGCTATCTATCTAGCTCTCCCTCTATACTTCCTTTTGGATAAACAGACATATTAGGCAAGCATTTTGGAGCTTTCACCTAAATAACTACAGGTGGTGAGATAAGCTGCACAATATAATTGACCTTTCAGTATATTGTTGCACACACACCATCTATTTAGCAAATGCCCTTGTTATCAACAGCAGCCTTTTAAACTCACCTGAGCTGGTTACTCTGCTGCGCTTAAAATTTCTTTTTTGGTTTGCTACAATGCCTTTTCTGAAACGTTGTCTCCCTCTGCTGGAACACTGACTTCTTTCATTTAATGCCTGCAGACTATAAAAGAGAAACCAACCCAAAAAGTTTGGTTGATTAGTCTGTGGCATTCTTTTAAACTGTTGCTTATGGCGGTCTCTGTGAGCTTCTCAGTGACATTCAGCCATCCAGGTATCCCGCCTGCAGTAGACGGAATGTGGCAATGGAACGCTGGCTGCGCGTGTCATAATAGGCTCTGAGCCTTTATATACCTGCGCACAGCAGCAGCCACCTTCAGTCTGCTGCTGGACAGCCAGCAGCAGCAGCAGCAGGAGAGGTAATTAATCAGCAACCCTCCTGCTAAGGGTAGACAGCTGCTCGTTCCACCCCCCCCCCCCCGCCTTAATTGGTTCTCCTCCCTTCCAACGGTGATGAGGCGGGTGGGAACAGCCGGGGGTTGAGGGTACTGTGCTAAAAGAGGTGGAGTTATGCAGATCTAAAACGCGTGGATTGCAGCAGCAGCAAGCCGAAAAGTGCAGGCATGTGAGGGATCTAGAGGTTGACAGCATGTCTTCTTAACGGGAGTCCAGGTGGCCATCTTCACAAATGAACTTTTCAGAATCCTTGGGTGGCACCGTAGTCGGAAACCAATTCTGGTTATCGCTTCTCGGCCTTTTGGCTAAGATCAAGTGTAGTATCTGTTCTTATCAGTTTAATATCTGATACGTCCCCTATCTGGGGACCATATATTAAATGGATTTTTAGAACAGGGAGATGGAAAAAGAGCTTGCTCTGTCCACTCCACGCATTGACCTGGTATTGCAGTATCTCCAGGACCGGTGCACCCCTTCTTTAATGCAGTTTCTAAAATCAGAAAGAATTGAATTCAATGCTTTTTGTTCATTTTGCTTGTTTGTCGGATTTTGGGATGGACTCTTTGGCTTTGCTTTTCTTCTCCTCATTGGATTTTTCATGTTAAAAGTTGCAGAAGCCAGATGACAAGCTCATTTTGGTTCAACTTCAGCAACTGTGCATTGCATTGCCATGTAATGTAATGTAATGCAATGCTATCTATCTAGCTCTCCCTCTATACTTCCTTTTGGATAAACAGACATATTAGGCAAGCATTTTGGAGCTTTCACCTAAATAACTACAGGTGGTGAGATAAGCTGCACAATATAATTGACCTTTCAGTATATTGTTGCACACACACCATCTATTTAGCAAATGCCCTTGTTATCAACAGCAGCCTTTTAAACTCACCTGAGCTAACAGGTATGTGAGCTGGTTACTCTGCTGCGCTTAAAATTTCTTTTTTGGTTTGCTACAATGCCTTTTCTGAAACGTTGTCTCCCTCTGCTGGAACACTGACTTCTTTCATTTAATGCCTGCAGACTATAAAAGAGAAACCAACCCAAAAAGTTTGGTTGATTAGTCGGTGGCATTCTTTTAAACTGTTGCTTATGGCGGTCTCTGTGAGCTTCTCAGTGACATTCAGCCATCCAGGTATCCCGCCTGCAGTAGACGGAATGTGGCAATGGAACGCTGGCTGCGCGTGTCATAATAGGCTCTGAGCCTTTATATACCTGCGCACAGCAGCAGCCACCTTCAGTCTGCTGCTGGACAGCCAGCAGCAGCAGCAGGAGAGGTAATTGATCAGCAACCCTCCTGCTAAGGGTAGACAGCTGCTCGTTCCACCCCCCCCCCCCCGCCTTAATTGGTTCTCCTCCCTTCCAACGGTGTTGAGGCGGGTGGGAACAGCCGGGGGTTGAGGGTACTGTGCTAAAAGAGGTGGAGTTATGCAGATCTAAAACGCG
Source organism: Phyllobates terribilis (assembly GCF_046119375.1). Lineage (NCBI taxonomy): Eukaryota > Metazoa > Chordata > Amphibia > Anura > Dendrobatidae > Phyllobates > Phyllobates terribilis. Next base: position 5,287,266 of record NW_027362800.1, on the reverse strand, counting down.
TGGATTGCAGCAGCAGCAAGCCGAAAAGTGCAGGCATGTGAGGGATCTAGAGGTTGACAGCATGTCTTCTTAACGGGAGTCCAGGTGGCCATCTCCACAAATGGACTTTTCAGAATCCTTGGGTGGCACCGTAGTCGGAAACCAATTCTGGTTATCGCTTCTCGGCCTTTTGGCTAAGATCAAGTGTAGTATCTGTTCTTATCAGTTTAATATCTGATACGTCCCCTATCTGGGGACCATATATTAAATGGATTTTTAGAACAGGGAGATGGAAAAAGAGCTTGCTCTGTCCACTCCACGCATTGACCTGGTATTGCAGTATCTCCAGGACCGGTGCAGCCCTTCTTTAATGCAGTTTCTAAAATCAGAAAGAATTGAATTCAATGCTTTTTGTTCATTTTGCTTGTTTGTCGGATTTTGGGATGGACTCTTTGGCTTTGCTTTTCTTCTCCTCATTGGATTTTTCATGTTAAAAGTTGCAGAAGCCAGATGACAAGCTCATTTTGGTTCAACTTCAGCGACTGTGCATTGCATTGCCATGTAATGTAATGTAATGCAATGCTATCTATCTAGCTCTCCCTCTATACTTCCTTTTGGATAAACAGACATATTAGGCAAGCATTTTGGAGCTTTCACCTAAATAACTACAGGTGGTGAGATAAGCTGCACAATATAATTGACCTTTCAGTATATTGTTGCACACACACCATCTATTTAGCAAATGCCCTTGTTATCAACAGCAGCCTTTTAAACTCACCTGAGCTAACAGGTATGTGAGCTGGTTACTCTGCTGCGCTTAAAATTTCTTTTTTGGTTTGCTACAATGCCTTTTCTGAAACGTTGTCTCCCTCTGCTGGAACACTGACTTCTTTCATTTAATGCCTGCAGACTATAAAAGAGAAACCAACCCAAAAAGTTTGGTTGATTAGTCTGTGGCATTCTTTTAAACTGTTGCTTATGGCGGTCTCTGTGAGCTTCTCAGTGACATTCAGCCATCCAGGTATCCCGCCTGCAGTAGACGGAATGTGGCAATGGAACGCTGGCTGCGCGTGTCATAATAGGCTCTGAGCCTTTATATACCTGCGCACAGCAGCAGCCACCTTCAGTCTGCTGCTGGACAGCCAGCAGCAGCAGCAGCAGGAGAGGTAATTAATCAGCAACCCTCCTGCTAAGGGTAGACAGCTGCTCGTTCCACCCCCCCCCCGCCTTAATTGGTTCTCCTCCCTTCCAACGGTGTTGAGGCGGGTGGGAACAGCCGGGGGTTGAGGGTACTGTGCTAAAAGAGGTGGAGTTATGCAGATCTAAAACGCGTGGATTGCAGCAGCAGCAAGCCGAAAAGTGCAGGCATGTGAGGGATCTAGAGGTTGACAGCATGTCTTCTTAACGGGAGTCCAGGTGGCCATCTCCACAAATGGACTTTTCAGAATCCTTGGGTGGCACCGTAGTCGGAAACCAATTCTGGTTATTGCTTCTCGGCCTTTTGGCTAAGATCAAGTGTAGTATCTGTTCTTATCAGTTTAATATCTGATACGTCCCCTATCTGGGGACCATATATTAAATGGATTTTTAGAACAGGGAGATGGAAAAAGAGCTTGCTCTGTCCACTCCACGCATTGACCTGGTATTGCAGTATCTCCAGGACCGGTGCACCCCTTCTTTAATGCAGTTTCTAAAATCAGAAAGAATTGAATTCAATGCTTTTTGTTCATTTTGCTTGTTTGTCGGATTTTGGGATGGAATCTTTGGCTTTGCTTTTCTTCTCCTCATTGGATTTTTCATGTTAAAAGTTGCAGAAGCCAGATGACAAGCTCATTTTGGTTCAACTTCAGCAACTGTGCATTGCATTGCCATGTAATGTAATGTAATGCAATGCTATCTATCTAGCTCTCCCTCTATACTTCCTTTTGGATAAACAGACATATTAGGCAAGCATTTTGGAGCTTTCACCTAAATAACTACAGGTGGTGAGATAAGCTGCACAATATAATTGACCTTTCAGTATATTGTTGCACACACACCATCTATTTAGCAAATGCCCTTGTTATCAACAGCAGCCTTTTAAACTCACCTGAGCTGGTTACTCTGCTGCGCTTAAAATTTCTTTTTTGGTTTGCTACAATGCCTTTTCTGAAACGTTGTCTCCCTCTGCTGGAACACTGACTTCTTTCATTTAATGCCTGCAGACTATAAAAGAGAAACCAACCCAAAAAGTTTGGTTGATTAGTCTGTGGCATTCTTTTAAACTGTTGCTTATGGCGGTCTCTGTGAGCTTCTCAGTGACATTCAGCCATCCAGGTATCCCGCCTGCAGTAGACGGAATGTGGCAATGGAACGCTGGCTGCGCGTGTCATAATAGGCTCTGAGCCTTTATATACCTGCGCACAGCAGCAGCCACCTTCAGTCTGCTGCTGGACAGCCAGCAGCAGCAGCAGCAGGAGAGGTAATTAATCAGCAACCCTCCTGCTAAGGGTAGACAGCTGCTCGTTCCACCCCCCCCCCCCGCCTTAATTGGTTCTCCTCCCTTCCAACGGTGATGAGGCGGGTGGGAACAGCCGGGGGTTGAGGGTACTGTGCTAAAAGAGGTGGAGTTATGCAGATCTAAAACGCGTGGATTGCAGCAGCAGCAAGCCAAAAAGTGCAGGCATGTGAGGGATCTAGAGGTTGACAGCATGTCTTCTTAACGGGAGTCCAGGTGGCCATCTTCACAAATGAACTTTTCAGAATCCTTGGGTGGCACCGTAGTCGGAAACCAATTCTGGTTATCGCTTCTCGGCCTTTTGGCTAAGATCAAGTGTAGTATCTGTTCTTATCAGTTTAATATCTGATACGTCCCCTATCTGGGGACCATATATTAAATGGATTTTTAGAACAGGGAGATGGAAAAAGAGCTTGCTCTGTCCACTCCACGCATTGACCTGGTATTGCAGTATCTCCAGGACCGGTGCACCCCTTCTTTAATGCAGTTTCTAAAATCAGAAAGAATTGAATTCAATGCTTTTTGTTCATTTTGCTTGTTTGTCGGATTTTGGGATGGACTCTTTGGCTTTGCTTTTCTTCTCCTCATTGGATTTTTCATGTTAAAAGTTGCAGAAGCCAGATGACAAGCTCATTTTGGTTCAACTTCAGCAACTGTGCATTGCATTGCCATGTAATGTAATGTAATGCAATGCTATCTATCTAGCTCTCCCTCTATACTTCCTTTTGGATAAACAGACATATTAGGCAAGCATTTTGGAGCTTTCACCTAAATAACTACAGGTGGTGAGATAAGCTGCACAATATAATTGACCTTTCAGTATATTGTTGCACACACACCATCTATTTAGCAAATGCCCTTGTTATCAACAGCAGCCTTTTAAACTCACGTGAGCTAACAGGTATGTGAGCTGGTTACTCTGCTGCGCTTAAAATTTCTTTTTTGGTTTGCTACAATGCCTTTTCTGAAACGTTGTCTCCCTCTGCTGGAACACTGACTTCTTTCATTTAATGCCTGCAGACTATAAAAGAGAAACCAACCCAAAAAGTTTGGTTGATTAGTCGGTGGCATTCTTTTAAACTGTTGCTTATGGCGGTCTCTGTGAGCTTCTCAGTGACATTCAGCCATCCAGGTATCCCGCCTGCAGTAGACGGAATGTGGCAATGGAACGCTGGCTGCGCGTGTCATAATAGGCTCTGAGCCTTTATATACCTGCGCACAGCAGCAGCCACCTTCAGTCTGCTGCTGGACAGCCAGCAGCAGCAGCAGGAGAGGTAATTGATCAGCAACCCTCCTGCTAAGGGTAGACAGCTGCTCGTTCCACCCCCCCCCCCCCCCCGCCTTAATTGGTTCTCCTCCCTTCCAACGGTGTTGAGGCGGGTGGGAACAGCCGGGGGTTGAGGGTACTGTGCTAAAAGAGGTGGAGTTATGCAGATCTAAAACGCGTGGATTGCAGCAGCAGCAAGCCGAAAAGTGCAGGCATGTGAGGGATCTAGAGGTTGACAGCATGTCTTCTTAACGGGAGTCCAGGTGGCCATCTCCACAAATGGACTTTTCAGAATCCTTGGGTGGCACCGTAGTCGGAAACCAATTCTGGTTATCGCTTCTCGGCCTTTTGGCTAAGATCAAGTGTAGTATCTGTTCTTATCAGTTTAATATCTGATACGTCCCCTATCTGGGGACCATATATTAAATGGATTTTTAGAACAGGGAGATGGAAAAAGAGCTTGCTCTGTCCACTCCACGCATTGACCTGGTATTGCAGTATCTCCAGGACCGGTGCAGCCCTTCTTTAATGCAGTTTCTAAAATCAGAAAGAATTGAATTCAATGCTTTTTGTTCATTTTGCTTGTTTGTCGGATTTTGGGATGGACTCTTTGGCTTTGCTTTTCTTCTCCTCATTGGATTTTTCATGTTAAAAGTTGCAGAAGCCAGATGACAAGCTCATTTTGGTTCAACTTCAGCAACTGTGCATTGCATTGCCATGTAATGTAATGTAATGCAATGCTATCTATCTAGCTCTCCCTCTATACTTCCTTTTGGATAAACAGACATATTAGGCAAGCATTTTGGAGCTTTCACCTAAATAACTACAGGTGGTGAGATAAGCTGCACAATATAATTGACCTTTCAGTATATTGTTGCACACACACCATCTATTTAGCAAATGCCCTTGTTATCAACAGCAGCCTTTTAAACTCACCTGAGCTAACAGGTATGTGAGCTGGTTACTCTGCTGCGCTTAAAATTTCTTTTTTGGTTTGCTACAATGCCTTTTCTGAAACGTTGTCTCCCTCTGCTGGAACACTGACTTCTTTCATTTAATGCCTGCAGACTATAAAAGAGAAACCAACCCAAAAAGTTTGGTTGATTAGTCTGTGGCATTCTTTTAAACTGTTGCTTATGGCGGTCTCTGTGAGCTTCTCAGTGACATTCAGCCATCCAGGTATCCCGCCTGCAGTAGACGGAATGTGGCAATGGAACGCTGGCTGCGCGTGTCATAATAGGCTCTGAGCCTTTATATACCTGCGCACAGCAGCAGCCACCTTCAGTCTGCTGCTGGACAGCCAGCAGCAGCAGCAGCAGGAGAGGTAATTAATCAGCAACCCTCCTGCTAAGGGTAGACAGCTGCTCGTTCCACCCCCCCCCCGCCTTAATTGGTTCTCCTCCCTTCCAACGGTGTTGAGGCGGGTGGGAACAGCCGGGGGTTGAGGGTACTGTGCTAAAAGAGGTGGAGTTATGCAGATCTAAAACGCGTGGATTGCAGCAGCAGCAAGCCGAAAAGTGCAGGCATGTGAGGGATCTAGAGGTTGACAGCATGTCTTCTTAACGGGAGTCCAGGTGGCCATCTCCACAAATGGACTTTTCAGAATCCTTGGGTGGCACCGTAGTCGGAAACCAATTCTGGTTATCGCTTCTCGGCCTTTTGGCTAAGATCAAGTGTAGTATCTGTTCTTATCAGTTTAATATCTGATACGTCCCCTATCTGGGGACCATATATTAAATGGATTTTTAGAACAGGGAGATGGAAAAAGAGCTTGCTCTGTCCACTCCACGCATTGACCTGGTATTGCAGTATCTCCAGGACCGGTGCACCCCTTCTTTAATGCAGTTTCTAAAATCAGAAAGAATTGAATTCAATGCTTTTTGTTCATTTTGCTTGTTTGTCGGATTTTGGGATGGACTCTTTGGCTTTGCTTTTCTTCTCCTCATTGGATTTTTCATGTTAAAAGTTGCAGAAGCCAGATGACAAGCTCATTTTGGTTCAACTTCAGCAACTGTGCATTGCATTGCCATGTAATGTAATGTAATGCAATGCTATCTATCTAGCTCTCCCTCTATACTTCCTTTTGGATAAACAGACATATTAGGCAAGCATTTTGGAGCTTTCACCTAAATAACTACAGGTGGTGAGATAAGCTGCACAATATAATTGACCTTTCAGTATATTGTTGCACACACACCATCTATTTAGCAAATGCCCTTGTTATCAACAGCAGCCTTTTAAACTCACCTGAGCTGGTTACTCTGCTGCGCTTAAAATTTCTTTTTTGGTTTGCTACAATGCCTTTTCTGAAACGTTGTCTCCCTCTGCTGGAACACTGACTTCTTTCATTTAATGCCTGCAGACTATAAAAGAGAAACCAACCCAAAAAGTTTGGTTGATTAGTCTGTGGCATTCTTTTAAACTGTTGCTTATGGCGGTCTCTGTGAGCTTCTCAGTGACATTCAGCCATCCAGGTATCCCGCCTGCAGTAGACGGAATGTGGCAATGGAACGCTGGCTGCGCGTGTCATAATAGGCTCTGAGCCTTTATATACCTGCGCACAGCAGCAGCCACCTTCAGTCTGCTGCTGGACAGCCAGCAGCAGCAGCAGCAGGAGAGGTAATTAATCAGCAACCCTCCTGCTAAGGGTAGACAGCTGCTCGTTCCACCCCCCCCCCCGCCTTAATTGGTTCTCCTCCCTTCCAACGGTGATGAGGCGGGTGGGAACAGCCGGGGGTTGAGGGTACTGTGCTAAAAGAGGTGGAGTTATGCAGATCTAAAACGCGTGGATTGCAGCAGCAGCAAGCCGAAAAGTGCAGGCATGTGAGGGATCTAGAGGTTGACAGCATGTCTTCTTAACGGGAGTCCAGGTGGCCATCTTCACAAATGAACTTTTCAGAATCCTTGGGTGGCACCGTAGTCGGAAACCAATTCTGGTTATCGCTTCTCGGCCTTTTGGCTAAGATCAAGTGTAGTATCTGTTCTTATCAGTTTAATATCTGATACGTCCCCTATCTGGGGACCATATATTAAATGGATTTTTAGAACAGGGAGATGGAAAAAGAGCTTGCTCTGTCCACTCCACGCATTGACCTGGTATTGCAGTATCTCCAGGACCGGTGCACCCCTTCTTTAATGCAGTTTCTAAAATCAGAAAGAATTGAATTCAATGCTTTTTGTTCATTTTGCTTGTTTGTCCGATTTTGGGATGGACTCTTTGGCTTTGCTTTTCTTCTCCTCATTGGATTTTTCATGTTAAAAGTTGCAGAAGCCAGATGACAAGCTCATTTTGGTTCAACTTCAGCAACTGTGCATTGCATTGCCATGTAATGTAATGTAATGCAATGCTATCTATCTAGCTCTCCCTCTATACTTCCTTTTGGATAAACAGACATATTAGGCAAGCATTTTGGAGCTTTCACCTAAATAACTACAGGTGGTGAGATAAGCTGCACAATATAATTGACCTTTCAGTATATTGTTGCACACACACCATCTATTTAGCAAATGCCCTTGTTATCAACAGCAGCCTTTTAAACTCACCTGAGCTAACAGGTATGTGAGCTGGTTACTCTGCTGCGCTTAAAATTTCTTTTTTGGTTTGCTACAATGCCTTTTCTGAAACGTTGTCTCCCTCTGCTGGAACACTGACTTCTTTCATTTAATGCCTGCAGACTATAAAAGAGAAACCAACCCAAAAAGTTTGGTTGATTAGTCTGTGGCATTCTTTTAAACTGTTGCTTATGGCGGTCTCTGTGAGCTTCTCAGTGACATTCAGCCATCCAGGTATCCCGCCTGCAGTAGACGGAATGTGGCAATGGAACGCTGGCTGCGCGTGTCATAATAGGCTCTGAGCCTTTATATACCTGCGCACAGCAGCAGCCACCTTCAGTCTGCTGCTGGACAGCCAGCAGCAGCAGCAGCAGGAGAGGTAATTGATCAGCAACCCTCCTGCTAAGGGTAGACAGCTGCTCGTTCCACCCCCCCCCCGCCTTAATTGGTTCTCCTCCCGTCCAACGGTGTTGAGGCGGGTGGGAACAGCCGGGGGTTGAGGGTACTGTGCTAAAAGAGGTGGAGTTATGCAGATCTAAAACGCGTGGATTGCAGCAGCAGCAAGCCGAAAAGTGCAGGCATGTGAGGGATCTAGAGGTTGACAGCATGTCTTCTTAACGGGAGTCCAGGTGGCCATCTCCACAAATGGACTTTTCAGAATCCTTGGGTGGCACCGTAGTCGGAAACCAATTCTGGTTATCGCTTCTCGGCCTTTTGGCTAAGATCAAGTGTAGTATCTGTTCTTATCAGTTTAATATCTGATACGTCCCCTATCTGGGGACCATATATTAAATGGATTTTTAGAACAGGGAGATGGAAAAAGAGCTTGCTCTGTCCACTCCACGCATTGACCTGGTATTGCAGTATCTCCAGGACCGGTGCACCCCTTCTTTAATGCAGTTTCTAAAATCAGAAAGAATTGAATTCAATGCTTTTTGTTCATTTTGCTTGTTTGTCGGATTTTGGGATGGACTCTTTGGCTTTGCTTTTCTTCTCCTCATTGGATTTTTCATGTTAAAAGTTGCAGAAGCCAGATGACAAGCTCATTTTGGTTCAACTTCAGCAACTGTGCATTGCATTGCCATGTAATGTAATGTAATGCAATGCTATCTATCTAGCTCTCCCTCTATACTTCCTTTTGGATAAACAGACATATTAGGCAAGCATTTTGGAGCTTTCACCTAAATAACTACAGGTGGTGAGATAAGCTGCACAATATAATTGACCTTTCAGTATATTGTTGCACACACACCATCTATTTAGCAAATGCCCTTGTTATCAACAGCAGCCTTTTAAACTCACCTGAGCTAACAGGTATGTGAGCTGGTTACTCTGCTGCGCTTAAAATTTCTTTTTTGGTTTGCTACAATGCCTTTTCTGAAACGTTGTCTCCCTCTGCTGGAACACTGACTTCTTTCATTTAATGCCTGCAGACTATAAAAGAGAAACCAACCCAAAAAGTTTGGTTGATTAGTCTGTGGCATTCTTTTAAACTGTTGCTTATGGCGGTCTCTGTGAGCTTCTCAGTGACATTCAGCCATCCAGGTATCCCGCCTGCAGTAGACGGAATGTGGCAATGGAACGCTGGCTGCGCGTGTCATAATAGGCTCTGAGCCTTTATATACCTGCGCACAGCAGCAGCCACCTTCAGTCTGCTGCTGGACAGCCAGCAGCAGCAGCAGCAGGAGAGGTAATTAATCAGCAACCCTCCTGCTAAGGGTAGACAGCTGCTCGTTCCACCCCCCCCCCGCCTTAATTGGTTCTCCTCCCTTCCAACGGTGTTGAGGCGGGTGGGAACAGCCGGGGGTTGAGGGTACTGTGCTAAAAGAGGTGGAGTTATGCAGATCTAAAACGCGTGGATTGCAGCAGCAGCAAGCCGAAAAGTGCAGGCATGTGAGGGATCTAGAGGTTGACAGCATGTCTTCTTAACGGGAGTCCAGGTGGCCATCTCCACAAATGGACTTTTCAGAATCCTTGGGTGGCACCGTAGTCGGAAACCAATTCTGGTTATCGCTTCTCGGCCTTTTGGCTAAGATCAAGTGTAGTATCTGTTCTTATCAGTTTAATATCTGATACGTCCCCTATCTGGGGACCATATATTAAATGGATTTTTAGAACAGGGAGATGGAAAAAGAGCTTGCTCTGTCCACTCCACGCATTGACCTGGTATTGCAGTATCTCCAGGACCGGTGCACCCCTTCTTTAATGCAGTTTCTAAAATCAGAAAGAATTGAATTCAATGCTTTTTGTTCATTTTGCTTGTTTGTCGGATTTTGGGATGGACTCTTTGGCTTTGCTTTTCTTCTCCTCATTGGATTTTTCATGTTAAAAGTTGCAGAAGCCAGATGACAAGCTCATTTTGGTTCAACTTCAGCAACTGTGCATTGCATTGCCATGTAATGTAATGTAATGCAATGCTATCTATCTAGCTCTCCCTCTATACTTCCTTTTGGATAAACAGACATATTAGGCAAGCATTTTGGAGCTTTCACCTAAATAACTACAGGTGGTGAGATAAGCTGCACAATATAATTGACCTTTCAGTATATTGTTGCACACACACCATCTATTTAGCAAATGCCCTTGTTATCAACAGCAGCCTTTTAAACTCACCTGAGCTAACAGGTATGTGAGCTGGTTACTCTGCTGCGCTTAAAATTTCTTTTTTGGTTTGCTACAATGCCTTTTCTGAAACGTTGTCTCCCTCTGCTGGAACACTGACTTCTTTCATTTAATGCCTGCAGACTATAAAAGAGAAACCAACCCAAAAAGTTTGGTTGATTAGTCTGTGGCATTCTTTTAAACTGTTGCTTATGGCGGTCTCTGTGAGCTTCTCAGTGACATTCAGCCATCCAGGTATCCCGCCTGCAGTAGACGGAATGTGGCAATGGAACGCTGGCTGCGCGTGTCATAATAGGCTCTGAGCCTTTATATACCTGCGCACAGCAGCAGCCACCTTCAGTCTGCTGCTGGACAGCCAGCAGCAGCAGCAGCAGGAGAGGTAATTAATCAGCAACCCTCCTGCTAAGGGTAGACAGCTGCTCGTTCCACCCCCCCCCCCGCCTTAATTGGTTCTACTCCCTTCCAACGGTGTTGAGGCGGGTGGGAACAGCCGGGGGTTGAGGGTACTGTGCTAAAAGAGGTGGAGTTATGCAGATCTAAAACGCGTGGATTGCAGCAGCAGCAAGCCGAAAAGTGCAGGCATGTGAGGGATCTAGAGGTTGACAGCATGTCTTCTTAACGGGAGTCCAGGTGGCCATCTCCACAAATGGACTTTTCAGAATCCTTGGGTGGCACCGTAGTCAGAAACCAATTCTGGTTATCGCTTCTCGGCCTTTTGGCTAAGATCAAGTGTAGTATCTGTTCTTATCAGTTTAATATCTGATACGTCCCCTATCTGGGGACCATATATTAAATGGATTTTTAGAACAGGGAGATGGAAAAAGAGCTTGCTCTGTCCACTCCACGCATTGACCTGGTATTGCAGTATCTCCAGGACCGGTGCACCCCTTCTTTAATGCAGTTTCTAAAATCAGAAAGAATTGAATTCAATGCTTTTTGTTCATTTTGCTTGTTTGTCGGATTTTGGGATGGACTCTTTGGCTTTGCTTTTCTTCTCCTCATTGGATTTTTCATGTTAAAAGTTGCAGAAGCCAGATGACAAGCTCATTTTGGTTCAACTTCAGCAACTGTGCATTGCATTGCCATGTAACGTAATGTAATGCAATGCTATCTATCTAGCTCTCCCTCTATACTTCCTTTTGGATAAACAGACATATTAGGCAAGCATTTTGGAGCTTTCACCTAAATAACTACAGGTGGTGAGATAAGCTGCACAATATAATTGACCTTTCAGTATATTGTTGCACACACACCATCTATTTAGCAAATGCCCTTGTTATCAACAGCAGCCTTTTAAACTCACCTGAGCTAACAGGTATGTGAGCTGGTTACTCTGCTGCGCTTAAAATTTCTTTTTTGGTTTGCTACAATGCCTTTTCTGAAACGTTGTCTCCCTCTGCTGGAACACTGACTTCTTTCATTTAATGCCTGCAGACTATAAAAGAGAAACCAACCCAAAAAGTTTGGTTGATTAGTCTGTGGCATTCTTTTAAACTGTTGCTTATGGCGGTCTCTGTGAGATTCTCAGTGACATTCAGCCATCCAGGTATCCCACCTGCAGTAGACGGAATGTGGCAATGGAACGCTGGCTGCGCGTGTCATAATAGGCTCTGAGCCTTTATATACCTGCGCACAGCAGCAGCCACCTTCAGTCTGCTGCTGGACAGCCAGCAGCAGCAGCAGCAGGAGAGGTAATTAATCAGCAACCCTCCTGCTAAGGGTAGACAGCTGCTCGTTCCACCCCCCCCCCGCCTTAATTGGTTCTCCTCCCTTCCAACGGTGTTGAGGCGGGTGGGAACAGCCGGGGGTTGAGGGTACTGTGCTAAGAGAGGTGGAGTTATGCAGATCTAAAACGCGTGGATTGCAGCAGCAGCAAGCCGAAAAGTGCAGGCATGTGAGGGATCTTGAGGTTGACAGCATGTCTTCTTAACGGGAGTCCAGGTGGCCATCTCCACAAATGGACTTTTCAGAATCCTTGGGTGGCACCGTAGTCGGAAACCAATTCTGGTTATCGCTTCTCGGCCTTTTGGCTAAGATCAAGTGTAGTATCTGTTCTTATCAGTTTAATATCTGATACGTCCCCTATCTGGGGACCATATATTAAATGGATTTTTAGAACAGGGAGATGGAAAAAGAGCTTGCTCTGTCCACTCCACGCATTGACCTGGTATTGCAGTATCTCCAGGACCGGTGCACCCCTTCTTTAATGCAGTTTCTAAAATCAGAAAGAATTGAATTCAATGCTTTTTGTTCATTTTGCTTGTTTGTCGGATTTTGGGATGGACTCTTTGGCTTTGCTTTTCTTCTCCTCATTGGATTTTTCATGTTAAAAGTTGCAGAAGCCAGATGACAAGCTCATTTTGGTTCAACTTCAGCAACTGTGCATTGCATTGCCATGTAATGTAATGTAATGCAATGCTATCTATCTAGCTCTCCCTCTATACTTCCTTTTGGATAAACAGACATATTAGGCAAGCATTTTGGAGCTTTCACCTAAATGACTACAGGTGGTGAGATAAGCTGCACAATATAATTGACCTTTCAGTATATTGTTGCACACACACCATCTATTTAGCAAATGCCCTTGTTATCAACAGCAGCCTTTTAAACTCACCTGAGCTAACAGGTATGTGAGCTGGTTACTCTGCTGCGCTTAAAATTTCTTTTTTGGTTTGCTACAATGCCTTTTCTGAAACGTTGTCTCCCTCTGCTGGAACACTGACTTCTTTCATTTAATGCCTGCAGACTATAAAAGAGAAACCAACCCAAAAAGTTTGGTTGATTAGTCTGTGGCATTCTTTTAAACTGTTGCTTATGGCGGTCTCTGTGAGCTTCTCAGTGACATTCAGCCATCCAGGTATCCCGCCTGCAGTAGACGGAATGTGGCAATGGAACGCTGGCTGCGCGTGTCATAATAGGCTCTGAGCCTTTATATACCTGCGCACAGCAGCAGCCACCTTCAGTCTGCTGCTGGACAGCCAGCAGCAGCAGCAGCAGGAGAGGTAATTAATCAGCAACCCTCCTGCTAAGGGTAGACAGCTGCTCGTTCCACCCCCCCCCCGCCTTAATTGGTTCTCCTCCCTTCCAACGGTGTTGAGGCGGGTGGGAACAGCCGGGGGTTGAGGGTACTGTGCTAAAAGAGGTGGAGTTATGCAGATCTAAAACGCGTGGATTGCAGCAGCAGCAAGCCGAAAAGTGCAGGCATGTGAGGGATCTTGAGGTTGACAGCATGTCTTCTTAACGGGAGTCCAGGTGGCCATCTCCACAAATGGACTTTTCAGAATCCTTGGGTGGCACCGTAGTCGGAAACCAATTCTGGTTATCGCTTCTCGGCCTTTTGGCTAAGATCAAGTGTAGTATCTGTTCTTATCAGTTTAATATCTGATACGTCCCCTATCTGGGGACCATATATTAAATGGATTTTTAGAACAGGGAGATGGAAAAAGAGCTTGCTCTGTCCACTCCACGCATTGACCTGGTATTGCAGTATCTCCAGGACCGGTGCACCCCTTCTTTAATGCAGTTTCTAAAATCAGAAAGAATTGAATTCAATGCTTTTTGTTCATTTTGCTTGTTTGTCGGATTTTGGGATGGACTCTTTGGCTTTGCTTTTCTTCTCCTCATTGGATTTTTCATGTTAAAAGTTGCAGAAGCCAGATGACAAGCTCATTTTGGTTCAACTTCAGCAACTGTGCATTGCATTGCCATGTAATGTAATGTAATGCAATGCTATCTATCTAGCTCTCCCTCTATACTTCCTTTTGGATAAACAGACATATTAGGCAAGCATTTTGGAGCTTTCACCTAAATAACTACAGGTGGTGAGATAAGCTGCACAATATAATTGACCTTTCAGTATATTGTTGCACACACACCATCTATTTAGCAAATGCCCTTGTTATCAACAGCAGCCTTTTAAACTCACCTGAGCTAACAGGTATGTGAGCTGGTTACTCTGCTGCGCTTAAAATTTCTTTTTTGGTTTGCTACAATGCCTTTTCTGAAACGTTGTCTCCCTCTGCTGGAACACTGACTTCTTTCATTTAATGCCTGCAGACTATAAAAGAGAAACCAACCCAAAAAGTTTGGTTGATTAGTCTGTGGCATTCTTTTAAACTGTTGCTTATGGCGGTCTCTGTGAGCTTCTCAGTGACATTCAGCCATCCAGGTATCCCGCCTGCAGTAGACGGAATGTGGCAATGGAACGCTGGCTGCGCGTGTCATAATAGGCTCTGAGCCTTTATATACCTGCGCACAGCAGCAGCCACCTTCAGTCTGCTGCTGGACAGCCAGCAGCAGCAGCAGCAGGAGAGGTAATTAATCAGCAACCCTCCTGCTAAGGGTAGACAGCTGCTCGTTCCACCCCCCCCCCCGCCTTAATTGGTTCTCCTCCCTTCCAACGGTGTTGAGGCGGGTGGGAACAGCCGGGGGTTGAGGGTACTGTGCTAAAAGAGGTGGAGTTATGCAGATCTAAAACGCGTGGATTGCAGCAGCAGCAAGCCGAAAAGTGCAGGCATGTGAGGGATCTAGAGGTTGACAGCATGTCTTCTTAACGGGAGTCCAGGTGGCCATCTCCACAAATGGACTTTTCAGAATCCTTGGGTGGCACCGTAGTCGGAAACCAATTCTGGTTATCGCTTCTCGGCCTTTTGGCTAAGATCAAGTGTAGTATCTGTTCTTATCAGTTTAATATCTGATACGTCCCCTATCTGGGGACCATATATTAAATGGATTTTTAGAACAGGGAGATGGAAAAAGAGCTTGCTCTGTCCACTCCACGCATTGACCTGGTATTGCAGTATCTCCAGGACCGGTGCACCCCTTCTTTAATGCAGTATCTAAAATCAGAAAGAATTGAATTCAATGCTTTTTGTTCATTTTGCTTGTTTGTCGGATTTTGGGATGGTCTCTTTGGCTTTGCTTTTCTTCTCCTCATTGGATTTTTCATGTTAAAAGTTGCAGAAGCCAGATGACAAGCTCATTTTGGTTCAACTTCAGCAACTGTGCATTGCATTGCCATGTAATGTAATGTAATGCAATGCTATCTATCTAGCTCTCCCTCTATACTTCCTTTTGGATAAACAGACATATTAGGCAAGCATTTTGGAGCTTTCACCTAAATAACTACAGGTGGTGAGATAAGCTGCACAATATAATTGACCTTTCAGTATATTGTTGCACACACACCATCTATTTAGCAAATGCCCTTGTTATCAACAGCAGCCTTTTAAACTCACCTGAGCTAACAGGTATGTGAGCTGGTTACTCTGCTGCGCTTAAAATTTCTTTTTTGGTTTGCTACAATGCCTTTTCTGAAACGTTGTCTCCCTCTGCTGGAACACTGACTTCTTTCATTTAATGCCTGCAGACTATAAAAGAGAAACCAACCCAAAAAGTTTGGTTGATTAGTCTGTGGCATTCTTTTAAACTGTTGCTTATGGCGGTCTCTGTGAGCTTCTCAGTGACATTCAGCCATCCAGGTATCCCGCCTGCAGTAGACGGAATGTGGCAATGGAACGCTGGCTGCGCGTGTCATAATAGGCTCTGAGCCTTTATATACCTGCGCACAGCAGCAGCCACCTTCAGTCTGCTGCTGGACAGCCAGGCGCAGCAGCAGCAGCAGGAGAGGTAATTAATCAGCAACCCTCCTGCTAAGGGTAGACAGCTGCTCGTTCCACCCCCCCCCCGCCTTAATTGGTTCTCCTCCCTTCCAACGGTGTTGAGGCGGGTGGGAACAGCCGGGGGTTGAGGGTACTGTGCTAAAAGAGGTGGAGTTATGCAGATCTAAAACGCGTGGATTGCAGCAGCAGCAAGCCGAAAAGTGCAGGCATGTGAGGGATCTAGAGGTTGACAGCATGTCTTCTTAACGGGAGTCCAGGTGGCCATCTCCACAAATGGACTTTTCAGAATCCTTGGGTGGCACCGTAGTCGGAAACCAATTCTGGTTATCGCTTCTCGGCCTTTTGGCTAAGATCAAGTGTAGTATCTGTTCTTATCAGTTTAATATCTGATACGTCCCCTATCTGGGGACCATATATTAAATGGATTTTTAGAACAGGGAGATGGAAAAAGAGCTTGCTCTGTCCACTCCACGCATTGACCTGGTATTGCAGTATCTCCAGGACCGGTGCACCCCTTCTTTAATGCAGTTTCTAAAATCAGAAAGAATTGAATTCAATGCTTTTTGTTCATTTTGCTTGTTTGTCGGATTTTGGGATGGACTCTTTGGCTTTGCTTTTCTTCTCCTCATTGGATTTTTCATGTTAAAAGTTGCAGAAGCCAGATGACAAGCTCATTTTGGTTCAACTTCAGCAACTGTGCATTGCATTGCCATGTAATGTAATGTAATGCAATGCTATCTATCTAGCTCTCCCTCTATACTTCCTTTTGGATAAACAGACATATTAGGCAAGCATTTTGGAGCTTTCACCTAAATAACTACAGGTGGTGAGATAAGCTGCACAATATAATTGACCTTTCAGTATATTGTTGCACACACACCATCTATTTAGCAAATGCCCTTGTTATCAACAGCAGCCTTTTAAACTCACCTGAGCTAACAGGTATGTGAGCTGGTTACTCTGCTGCGCTTAAAATTTCTTTTTTGGTTTGCTACAATGCCTTTTCTGAAACGTTGTCTCCCTCTGCTGGAACACTGACTTCTTTCATTTAATGCCTGCAGACTATAAAAGAGAAACCAACCCAAAAAGTTTGGTTGATTAGTCTGTGGCATTCTTTTAAACTGTTGCTTATGGCGGTCTCTGTGAGCTTCTCAGTGACATTCAGCCATCCAGGTATCCCGCCTGCAGTAGACGGAATGTGGCAATGGAACGCTGGCTGCGCGTGTCATAATAGGCTCTGAGCCTTTATATACCTGCGCACAGCAGCAGCCACCTTCAGTCTGCTGCTGGACAGCCAGCAGCAGCAGCAGCAGGAGAGGTAATTAATCAGCAACCCTCCTGCTAAGGGTAGACAGCTGCTCGTTCCACCCCCCCCCGCCTTAATTGGTTCTCCTCCCTTCCAACGGTGTTGAGGCGGGTGGGAACAGTCGGGGGTTGAGGGTACTGTGCTAAAAGAGGTGGAGTTATGCAGATCTAAAACGCGTGGATTGCAGCAGCAGCAAGCCGAAAAGTGCAGGCATGTGAGGGATCTAGAGGTTGACAGCATGTCTTCTTAACGGGAGTCCAGGTGGCCATCTCCACAAATGGACTTTTCAGAATCCTTGGGTGGCACCGTAGTCGGAAACCAATTCTGGTTATCGCTTCTCGGCCTTTTGGCTAAGATCAAGTGTAGTATCTGTTCTTATCAGTTTAATATCTGATACGTCCCCTATCTGGGGACCATATATTAAATGGATTTTTAGAACAGGGAGATGGAAAAAGAGCTTGCTCTGTCCACTCCACGCATTGACCTGGTATTGCAGTATCTCCAGGACCGATGCACCCCTTCTTTAATGCAGTTTCTAAAATCAGAAAGAATTGAATTCAATGCTTTTTGTTCATTTTGCTTGTTTGTCGGATTTTGGGATGGACTCTTTGGCTTTGCTTTTCTTCTCCTCATTGGATTTTTCATGTTAAAAGTTGCAGAAGCCAGATGACAAGCTCATTTTGGTTCAACTTCAGCAACTGTGCATTGCATTGCCATGTAATGTAATGTAATGCAATGCTATCTATCTAGCTCTCCCTCTATACTTCCTTTTGGATAAACAGACATATTAGGCAAGCATTTTGGAGCTTTCACCTAAATAACTACAGGTGGTGAGATAAGCTGCACAATATAATTGACCTTTCAGTATATTGTTGCACACACACCATCTATTTAGCAAATGCCCTTGTTATCAACAGCAGCCTTTTAAACTCACCTGAGCTAACAGGTATGTGAGCTGGTTACTCTGCTGCGCTTAAAATTTCTTTTTTGGTTTGCTACAATGCCTTTTCTGAAACGTTGTCTCCCTCTGCTGGAACACTGACTTCTTTCATTTAATGCCTGCAGACTATAAAAGAGAAACCAACCCAAAAAGTTTGGTTGATTAGTCTGTGGCATTCTTTTAAACTGTTGCTTATGGCGGTCTCTGTGAGCTTCTCAGTGACATTCAGCCATCCAGGTATCCCGCCTGCAGTAGACGGAATGTGGCAATGGAACGCTGGCTGCGCGTGTCATAATAGGCTCTGAGCCTTTATATACCTGCGCACAGCAGCAGCCACCTTCAGTCTGCTGCTGGACAGCCAGCAGCAGCAGCAGCAGGAGAGGTAATTAATCAGCAACCCTCCTGCTAAGGGTAGACAGCTGCTCGTTCCACCCCCCCCCCGCCTTAATTGGTTCTCCTCCCTTCCAACGGTGTTGAGGCGGGTGGGAACAGCCGGGGGTTGAGGGTACTGTGCTAAAAGAGGTGGAGTTATGCAGATCTAAAACGCGTGGATTGCAGCAGCAGCAAGCCGAAAAGTGCAGGCATGTGAGGGATCTAGAGGTTGACAGCATGTCTTCTTAACGGGAGTCCAGGTGGCCATCTCCACAAATGGACTTTTCAGAATCCTTGGGTGGCACCGTAGTCGGAAACCAATTCTGGTTATCGCTTCTCGGCCTTTTGGCTAAGATCAAGTGTAGTATCTGTTCTTATCAGTTTAATATCTGATACGTCCCCTATCTGGGGACCATATATTAAATGGATTTTTAGAACAGGGAGATGGAAAAAGAGCTTGCTCTGTCCACTCCACGCATTGACCTGGTATTGCAGTATCTCCAGGACCGGTGCACCCCTTCTTTAATGCAGTATCTAAAATCAGAAAGAATTGAATTCAATGCTTTTTGTTCATTTTGCTTGTTTGTCGGATTTTGGGATGGACTCTTTGGCTTTGCTTTTCTTCTCCTCATTGGATTTTTCATGTTAAAAGTTGCAGAAGCCAGATGACAAGCTCATTTTGGTTCAACTTCAGCAACTGTGCATTGCATTGCCATGTAATGTAATGTAATGCAATGCTATCTATCTAGCTCTCCCTCTATACTTCCTTTTGGATAAACAGACATATTAGGCAAGCATTTTGGATCTTTCACCTAAATAACTACAGGTGGTGAGATAAGCTGCACAATATAATTGACCTTTCAGTATATTGTTGCACACACACCATCTATTTAGCAAATGCCCTTGTTATCAACAGCAGCCTTTTAAACTCACCTGAGCTAACAGGTATGTGAGCTGGTTACTCTGCTGCGCTTAAAATTTCTTTTTTGGTTTGCTACAATGCCTTTTCTGAAACGTTGTCTCCCTCTGCTGGAACACTGACTTCTTTCATTTAATGCCTGCAGACTATAAAAGAGAAACCAACCCAAAAAGTTTGGTTGATTAGTCTGTGGCATTCTTTTAAACTGTTGCTTATGGCGGTCTCTGTGAGCTTCTCAGTGACATTCAGCCATCCAGGTATCCCGCCTGCAGTAGACGGAATGTGGCAATGGAACGCTGGCTGCGCGTGTCATAATAGGCTCTGAGCCTTTATATACCTGCGCACAGCAGCAGCCACCTTCAGTCTGCTGCTGGACAGCCAGCAGCAGCAGCAGCAGGAGAGGTAATTAATCAGCAACCCTCCTGCTAAGGGTAGACAGCTGCTCGTTCCACCCCCCCCCCCCCGCCTTAATTGGTTCTCCTCCCTTCCAACGGTGTTGAGGCGGGTGGGAACAGCCGGGGGTTGAGGGTACTGTGCTAAAAGAGGTGGAGTTATGCAGATCTAAAACGCGTGGATTGCAGCAGCAGCAAGCCGAAAAGTGCAGGCATGTGAGGGATCTAGAGGTTGACAGCATGTCTTCTTAACGGGAGTCCAGGTGGCCATCTCCACAAATGGACTTTTCAGAATCCTTGGGTGGCACCGTAGTCGGAAACCAATTCTGGTTATCGCTTCTCGGCCTTTTGGCTAAGATCAAGTGTAGTATCTGTTCTTATCAGTTTAATATCTGATACGTCCCCTATCTGGGGACCATATATTAAATGGATTTTTAGAACAGGGAGATGGAAAAAGAGCTTGCTCTGTCCACTCCACGCATTGACCTGGTATTGCAGTATCTCCAGGACCGGTGCACCCCTTCTTTAATGCAGTTTCTAAAATCAGAAAGAATTGAATTCAATGCTTTTTGTTCATTTTGCTTGTTTGTCGGATTTTGGGATGGACTCTTTGGCTTTGCTTTTCTTCTCCTCATTGGATTTTTCATGTTAAAAGTTGCAGAAGCCAGATGACAAGCTCATTTTGGTTCAACTTCAGCAACTGTGCATTGCATTGCCATGTAATGTAATGTAATGCAATGCTATCTATCTAGCTCTCCCTCTATACTTCCTTTTGGATAAACAGACATATTAGGCAAGCATTTTGGAGCTTTCACCTAAATAACTACAGGTGGTGAGATAAGCTGCACAATATAATTGACCTTTCAGTATATTGTTGCACACACACCATCTATTTAGCAAATGCCCTTGTTATCAACAGCAGCCTTTTAAACTCACCTGAGCTAACAGGTATGTGAGCTGGTTACTCTGCTGCGCTTAAAATTTCTTTTTTGGTTTGCTACAATGCCTTTTCTGAAACGTTGTCTCCCTCTGCTGGAACACTGACTTCTTTCATTTAATGCCTGCAGACTATAAAAGAGAAACCAACCCAAAAAGTTTGGTTGATTAGTCTGTGGCATTCTTTTAAACTGTTGCTTATGGCGGTCTCTGTGAGCTTCTCAGTGACATTCAGCCATCCAGGTATCCCGCCTGCAGTAGACGGAATGTGGCAATGGAACGCTGGCTGCGCGTGTCATAATAGGCTCTGAGCCTTTATATACCTGCGCACAGCAGCAGCCACCTTCAGTCTGCTGCTGGACAGCCAGCAGCAGCAGCAGCAGGAGAGGTAATTAATCAGCAACCCTCCTGCTAAGGGTAGACAGCTGCTCGTTCCACCCACCCCCCCGCCTTAATTGGTTCTCCTCCCTTCCAACGGTGTTGAGGCGGGTGGGAACAGCCGGGGGTTGAGGGTACTGTGCTAAAAGAGGTGGAGTTATGCAGATCTAAAACGCGTGGATTGCAGCAGCAGCAAGCCGAAAAGTGCAGGCATGTGAGGGATCTAGAGGTTGACAGCATGTCTTCTTAACGGGAGTCCAGGTGGCTATCTCCACAAATGGACTTTTCAGAATCCTTGGGTGGCACCGTAGTCGGAAACCAATTCTGGTTATCGCTTCTCGGCCTTTTGGCTAAGATCAAGTGTAGTATCTGTTCTTATCAGTTTAATATCTGAAACGTCCCTTATCTGGGGACCATATATTAAATGGATTTTTAGAACAGGGAGATGGAAAAAGAGCTTGCTCTGTCCACTCCACGCATTGACCTGGTATTGCAGTATCTCCAGGACCGGTGCACCCCTTCTTTAATGCAGTTTCTAAAATCAGAAAGAATTGAATTCAATGCTTTTTGTTCATTTTGCTTGTTTGTCGGATTTGGGGATGGACTCTTTGGCTTTGCTTTTCTTCTCCTCATTGGATTTTTCATGTTAAAAGTTGCAGAAGCCAGATGACAAGCTCATTTTGGTTCAACTTCAGCAACTGTGCATTGCATTGCCATGTAATGTAATGTAATGCAATGCTATCTATCTAGCTCTCCCTCCATACTTCCTTTTGGATAAACAGACATATTAGGCAAGCATTTTGGAGCTTTCACCTAAATAACTACAGGTGGTGAGATAAGCTGCACAATATAATTGACCTTTCAGTATATTGTTGCACACACACCATCTATTTAGCAAATGCCCTTGTTATCAACAGCAGCCTTTTAAACTCACCTGAGCTAACAGGTATGTGAGCTGGTTACTCTGCTGCGCTTAAAATTTCTTTTTTGGTTTGCTACAATGCCTTTTCTGAAACGTTGTCTCCCTCTGCTGGAACACTGACTTCTTTCATTTAATGCCTGCAGACTATAAAAGAGAAACCAACCCAAAAAGTTTGGTTGATTAGTCTGTGGCATTCTTTTAAACTGTTGCTTATGGCGGTCTCTGTGAGCTTCTCAGTGACATTCAGCCATCCAGGTATCCCGCCTGCAGTAGACGGAATGTGGCAATGGAACGCTGGCTGCGCGTGTCATAATAGGCTCTGAGCCTTTATATACCTGCGCACAGCAGCAGCCACCTTCAGTCTGCTGCTGGACAGCCAGCAGCAGCAGCAGCAGGAGAGGTAATTAATCAGCAACCCTCCTGCTAAGGGTAGACAGCTGCTCGTTCCACCCCCCCCCCCCGCCTTAATTGGTTCTCCTCCCTTCCAACGGTGTTGAGGCGGGTGGGAACAGCCGGGGGTTGAGGGTACTGTGCTAAAAGAGGTGGAGTTATGCAGATCTAAAACGCGTGGATTGCAGCAGCAGCAAGCCGAAAAGTGCAGGCATGTGAGTGATCTAGAGGTTGACAGCATGTCTTCTTAACGGGAGTCCAGGTGGCTATCTCCACAAATGGACTTTTCAGAATCCTTGGGTGGCACCGTAGTCGGAAACCAATTCTGGTTATCGCTTCTCGGCCTTTTGGCTAAGATCAAGTGTAGTATCTGTTCTTATCAGTTTAATATCTGATACGTCCCTTATCTGGGGACCATATATTAAATGGATTTTTAGAACAGGGAGATGGAAAAAGAGCTTGCTCTGTCCACTCCACGCATTGACCTGGTATTGCAGTATCTCCAGGACCGGTGCACCCCTTCTTTAATGCAGTTTCTAAAATCAGAAAGAATTGAATTCAATGCTTTTTGTTCATTTTGCTTGTTTGTCGGATTTTGGGATGGACTCTTTGGCTTTGCTTTTCTTCTCCTCATTGGATTTTTCATGTTAAAAGTTGCAGAAGCCAGATGACAAGCTCATTTTGGTTCAACTTCAGCAACTGTGCATTGCATTGCCATGTAATGTAATGTAATGCAATGCTATCTATCTAGCTCTCCCTCTATACTTCCTTTTGGATAAACAGACATATTAGGCAAGCATTTTGGAGCTTTCACCTAAATAACTACAGGTGGTGAGATAAGCTGCACAATATAATTGACCTTTCAGTATATTGTTGCACACACACCATCTATTTAGCAAATGCCCTTGTTATCAACAGCAGCCTTTTAAACTCACCTGAGCTAACAGGTATGTGAGCTGGTTACTCTGCTGCGCTTAAAATTTCTTTTTTGGTTTGCTACAATGCCTTTTCTGAAACGTTGTCTCCCTCTGCTGGAACACTGACTTCTTTCATTTAATGCCTGCAGACTATAAAAGAGAAACCAACCCAAAAAGTTTGGTTGATTAGTCTGTGGCATTCTTTTAAACTGTTGCTTATGGCGGTCTCTGTGAGCTTCTCAGTGACATTCAGCCATCCAGGTATCCCGCCTGCAGTAGACGGAATGTGGCAATGGAACGCTGGCTGCGCGTGTCATAATAGGCTCTGAGCCTTTATATACCTGCGCACAGCAGCAGCCACCTTCAGTCTGCTGCTGGACAGCCAGCAGCAGCAGCAGCAGGAGAGGTAATTAATCAGCAACCCTCCTGCTAAGGGTAGACAGCTGCTCGTTCCACCCCCCCCCCCCCCGCCTTAATTGGTTCTCCTCCCTTCCAACGGTGTTGAGGCGGGTGGGAACAGCCGGGGGTTGAGGGTACTGTGCTAAAAGAGGTGGAATTATGCAGATCTAAAACGCGTGGATTGCAGCAGCAGCAAGCCGAAAAGTGCAGGCATGTGAGGGATCTAGAGGTTGACAGCATGTCTTCTTAACGGGAGTCCAGGTGGCCATCTCCACAAATGGACATTTCAGAATCCTTGGGTGGCACCGTAGTCGGAAACCAATTCTGGTTATCGCTTCTCGGCCTTTTGGCTAAGATCAAGTGTAGTATCTGTTCTTATCAGTTTAATATCTGATACGTCCCTTATCTGGGGACCATATATTAAATGGATTTTTAGAACAGGGAGATGGAAAAAGAGCTTGCTCTGTCCACTCCACGCATTGACCTGGTATTGCAGTATCTCCAGGACCGGTGCACCCCTTCTTTAATGCAGTTTCTAAAATCCGAAAGAATTGAATTCAATGCTTTTTGTTCATTTTGCTTGTTTGTCGGATTTTGGGATGGACTCTTTGGCTTTGCTTTTCTTCTCCTCATTGGATTTTTCATGTTAAAAGTTGCAGAAGCCAGATGACAAGCTCATTTTGGTTCAACTTCAGCAACTGTGCATTGCATTGCCATGTAATGTAATGTAATGCAATGCTATCTATCTAGCTCTCCCTCTATACTACCTTTTGGATAAACAGACATATTAGGCAAGCATTTTGGAGCTTTCACCTAAATAACTACAGGTGGTGAGATAAGCTGCACAATATAATTGACCTTTCAGTATATTGTTGCACACACACCATCTATTTAGCAAATGCCCTTGTTATCAACAGCAGCCTTTTAAACTCACCTGAGCTAACAGGTATGTGAGCTGGTTACTCTGCTGCGCTTAAAATTTCTTTTTTGGTTTGCTACAATGCCTTTTCTGAAACGTTGTCTCCCTCTGCTGGAACACTGACTTCTTTCATTTAATGCCTGCAGACTATAAAAGAGAAACCAACCCAAAAAGTTTGGTTGATTAGTTTGTGGCATTCTTTTAAACTGTTGCTTATGGCGGTCTCTGTGAGCTTCTCAGTGACATTCAGCCATCCAGGTATCCCGCCTGCAGTAGACGGAATGTGGCAATGGAACGCTGGCTGCGCGTGTCATAATAGGCTCTGAGCCTTTATATACCTGCGCACAGCAGCAGCCACCTTCAGTCTGCTGCTGGACAGCCAGCAGCAGCAGCAGCAGGAGAGGTAATTAATCAGCAACCCTCCTGCTAAGGGTAGACAGCTGCTCGTTCCACCCCCCCCCCCCCGCCTTAATTGGTTCTCCTCCCTTCCAACGGTGTTGAGGCGGGTGGGAACAGCCGGGGGTTGAGGGTACTGTGCTAAAAGAGGTGGAGTTATGCAGATCTAAAACGCGTGGATTGCAGCAGCAGCAAGCCGAAAAGTGCAGGCATGTGAGGGATCTAGAGGTTGACAGCATGTCTTCTTAACGGGAGTCCAGGTGGCCATCTCCACAAATGGACATTTCAGAATCCTTGGGTGGCACCGTAGTCGATAACTAATTCTGGTTATCGCTTCTCGGCCTTTTGGCTAAGATCAAGTGTAGTATCTGTTCTTATCAGTTTAATATCTGATACGTCCCCTATCTGGGGACCATATATTAAATGGATTTTTAGAACAGGGAGATGGAAAAAGAGCTTGCTCTGTCCACTCCACGCATTGACCTGGTATTGCAGTATCTCCAGGACCGGTGCACCCCTTCTTTAATGCAGTTTCTAAAATCAGAAAGAATTGAATTCAATGCTTTTTGTTCATTTTGCTTGTTTGTCGGATTTTGGGATGGACTCTTTGGTAGTGTTGAGCCACCCCCGTAGTGTTCGGGTTCGGTTCGGTTCGTCGAACACCGGGATGTTCGAGGAACTGTTCGTCGAACTGTTCGTCGAACACCTTAGAACACCGTCGAACACCGTTAAAACCAATGGCAGGCAAACAAAAACACATAGAAACACATAGAAAACACCTGCAAAGGTGTCCAAAAGCTGACAAACTGCTCAGAAGACACTCTCTTTAAAAAAGCCGGCCGGCAAATTCAGCAGCGGCATACACCGGTACCCGACAATTTAGACAAGAAGGAATAGAGCATCACACATAGATTAGATAGATAGAAACATGTCAGTCACACATATAAGAAGCACAGTGACAGTGTTGGTTACTGCACTTGTCATTTAGTGTAAAGGATTTATTAAAAAAAATATTAGTGTTTTCATGCACCGTCTCTTTAAAAAAGCCGGCCGGCAATTCAGCAGCTGTACCCGACAATTTAGAACAGAAAGAATAGAGCTTCACACATAGATTAGATAGATAGAAACATGTCAGTCACATATATAATAAGTACAGTGACAGTGTTGCTTACTGTACTTGTCATTTAGTGTAAAGGATTTATTTAAAAAAATAATAGTGTTTTCATGCACTGTCTCTTTAAAAAAGCTGGCCGGCAATTCAGCAGCGGTACCCGACAATTTATAACAGACAGAATAGAGCATCACACATAGATTAGATAGATAGAAACATGTCAGTCACATATATATGAAGTACAGTGATAGTGTTGGTTACTGTACTTGTCATTTAGTATTAAAATAAAGGATTTATTATTAAAAAAATTGGCGTGGGGTTCCCCTTAATTTTAGGCTCTAGCGGAGGTTAAGCAGACGGCTGGGGCAGATGTTTGAAGCCTGGGAAGGGGGTAATACCCACGGAGCTTCCCAGGCTACTAATATCAGCCCCCAGCTGAATACATAGCCTTTACTAGCTATTAAAATGGGGGACCCCCCAAAAAAAATGACGTGGGGTCCCCCCTAATTTAATAGCTAGCAAAGGCTAGGCAGACAGCTGGGGGCTGATATTAATAGCCCAGGAAGGGAGCCATGAATATTGGCCCCCTCCCAGGCTAGAAACACCAGCCGTCAGCCGCCCCAGAAATGGCGCATTCATAGGATGCGCCAATTCTGGCACTTAGCCTCGCTCTTCCACGCTGCCCTGGTGCGGTGGCAGGGGGTAATAGGGTTGGGGTTGATGTCAGCTTATAATGCCAGCTGACATCAAGCCCAGGTTAGTAATGGAGAGGCGTCTATAAGACACCCCCATTACTAACCCCATAGTCAAAGTTAAAAAAAACCCAAACACCCAGAATAAAGTCCTTTAATTGAAATAAAGACACAATCCTTTATTGTTCTAAATTAAACCATACTTACCATCACGCCCATTCCAGCTGAAGCCAACGATCTCCTGCAATAAAAGAAAAATAATAAAGCAACCTCATCCTTACCTTTACATGGTTCCCACGACAGCTTCAGCTCTGCTACATCGAGATGACAGGCTGGACCGCAGCAGAACGCTGCCATCCAGCCTGTCATCCCGCAGACACTGAGAAGCGCAGGCTTGCTTGCGCTGCTCAGCGTCTCTCTGTGACGACATCCAGATGAGCCGAGTTCATGTCCAATGAACTCGGCTCACCTCATGCACGTCACTGACAGCGTGGGAAAATTCTCACGCTGAAGCGCTGATTGCAGGAGAATTTTCCCACGCTGTCAGTGACGTGCAGGAGGTGAGCTGAGTTCATTGGACATGAGCTCACCTCATGCACATCACTGACAGCGTGGGAGAATTCTCCTGCACTCAGCACTTCAGCGTGAGAATTTTCCCACGCTGTCAGTGACGTGCATGAGGTGAGCCGAGTTCATTGGACATGACCTCGGCTCATCTGGATGCCGTCACAGAGAGACAGTGAGGAGCGCAAGCATGCCTGCGCTTCTCAGTGTCTGCGGGATGACAGACTGGATGGCAGCGTTCTGCTGCGGTCCAGCCAGTCATCTCGATGTAGCAGAGCTGAAGCTGTCGTGGGAACCATGGAAAGGTAAGGATGAGGTTGGTTTATTATTTTTCTTTTATTGCAGGAGATCGTTGGCTTCAGCTGGAATGGGTGTGATGGTAAGTATGGTTTAATTTAGAACAATAAAGAATTGTGTCTTTATTTCAATTAAAGGACTTTATTCTGGGTGTTGTGTTTTTTTTAAATACTTTACTAGAAATTCATGGCGGTCATGTCTAATACTGGCGTGACCCCATGAATTTTGGGCTTGGGGCCAGCTGATAATACCAAGCTGGCCCTAACCCCTTTATTACCCAGTGAGCCACCGCACCAGGGCCCTGGATGAGTTGGGTACAGCGCCAGAAGATGGCGCTTCTATGAACGCGCCATTTTCCGGGGTGGCTGCGGACTGCAATTTGTAGCGGGGGGGGGGCCCAGAAAGCTTGGGCCTCCCTGCGCTGCAGATTCCAGCCCCCAGCTGCCTAGTTGTACCTGGCTGGACACAAAAATAGGGCGAAGCCCCACGTACTTTTTTTTTAATTATTTCATGAACTTCATGAAATAATTAAGAAAAAAAGGCCTTCCCTATATTGTTGTGTCCGGCCAGGTACAAATAGGCAGCTGGTGGATGGGGGCAGCCCGTTCCTGCCTGCTGTACCTGGCTGGACACAAATATAGTGCGAAGCCCCACTTCAATTTTTTTAAATTATTTCAGGAAATTCATGAAATAATTTTAAAAAAATTGACGTGGGGCTTCGCACTATATTTGTGTCCAGCCAGGTACAGCAGGCAGGAACGGGCTGCCCCCAACCACCAGCTGCCTATTTGTACCTGGCCGGACACAACAATATAGGGAAGCCCTTTTTTTCTTAATTATTTCATGAAATAATTTAAAGAAAATTGACGTGGGGCTTCGCCCTGTTTTTGTGTCCAGCCAGGTACAACTAGGCAGCTGGGGGCTGGAATCCGCAGCGCAGGGAGGCCCAAGCTTTCTGGGCCACCCCCGCTGCAAATTGCAGTCCGCAGCCACCCCGGAAAATGGCGCGTTCATAGAAGCGCCATCTTCTGGCGCTGTACCCAACTCATCCAGGGCCCTGATGCGGTGGCTCACTGGGTAATAAAGGGGTTAGGGCCAGCTTGGCATTATCAGCTGGCCCTAAGCCCGAAATTCATGGGGTCACGCCAATATTAGACATGACCACCATGAATTTCTAGTAAAGTATTTAAAAAAAACACAACACCCAGAAAAAAGTCCTTTAATTGAAATAAACACACAATTCTTTATTGTTCTAAATTAAACCATACTTACCATCACGCCCATTCCAGCTGAAGCCAACGATCTCCTGAAATAAAAGAAAAATAATAAAGCAACATCATCCTTACCTTTCCATGGTTCCCATGACAGCTTCAGCTCTGCTACATCGAGATGACAGGCTGGACCGCAGCAGAACGCTGCCATCCAGCCTGTCATCTCGCAGACACTGAGAAGCGCAGGCTTGCTTGCGCTCCACAGTGTCTCTCTGTGAGGGCATCCAGATGAGCCGAGTTAATGTCCAATGAACTCGGCTCACCTCATGCACGTCACTGACAGCGTGGGAAAATTCTCCTGCACTCAGCGCTTAAGCGTGGGAGAATTCTCACACTGAAGCGCTGAGTGCAGGAGAATTCTCCCACGCTGTCAGTGACGTGCAGGAGGTGAGCTGAGTTCATTGGACATGAGCTCACCTTATGCACGTCACTGACAGCGTGGGAAAATTCTCCTGCACTCAGCGCTTCAGCGGGAGAATTCTCACGCTGAAGCGCTGAGTGCAGGAGAATTCTCCCACGCTGTCAGTGACGTGCAGGAGGTGAGCTGAGTTCATTGGACATGAGCTCACCTTATGCACGTCACTGACAGCGTGGGAGAATTCTCCTGCACTCACCGCTTCAGCGTGAGAATTTTCCCACGCTGTCAGTGACGTGCATGAGGTGAGCCGAGTTCATTGGACATGAACTCGGCTCATCTGGATGTCGTCACAGAGAGACGCTGAGCAGCGCAAGCATGCCTGCGCTTCTCAGTGTCTGCGGGATGACAGGCTGGATGGCAGCGTTCTGCTGCGGTCCAGCCTGTCATCTCGATGTAGCAGAGCTGAAGCTGTCGTGGGAACCATGGAAAGGTAAGGATGAGGTTGCTTTATTATTTTTCTTTTGTTGCAGGAGATCGTTGGCTTCAGCTGGAATGGGCGTGACGGTAAGTATGGTTTAATTTAGAACAATAAAGGATTGTGTCTTTATTTCAATTAAAGGACTTTATTCTGGGTGTTTGTGTTTTTTTTAACTTTGACTATGGGGTTAGTAATGGGGGTGTCTTATAGACGCCTCTCCATTACTAACCTGGGCTTGATGTCAGCTGGCATTATAAGCTGACATCAACCCCAACCCTATTACCCCCTGCCACCGCACCAGGGCAGCGTGGAAGAGCGAGGCTAAGTGCCAGAATTGGCGCATCCTATGAATGCGCCATTTCTGGGGCGGCTGACGGCTGGTGTTTCTAGCCTGGGAGGGGGCCAATATTCATGGCTCCCTTCCTGGGCTATTAATATCAGCCCCCAGCTGTCTGCCTAGCCTTTGCTAGCTATTAAATTAGGGGGGACCCCACGTCATTTTTTTTGGGGGGTCCCCCATTTTAATAGCTAGTAAAGGCTATGTATTCAGCTGGGGGCTGATATTAGTAGCCTGGGAAGCTCCGTGGGTATTACCCCCTTCCCAGGCTTCAAACATCTGCCCCAGCCGTCTGCTTAACCTCCGCTAGAGCCTAAAATTAAGGGGAACCCCACGCCAATTTTTTTAATAATAAATCCTTTATTTTAATACTAAATGACAAGTACAGTAACCAACACTATCACTGTACTTCATATATATATGACTGACATGTTTCTATCTATCTAATCTATGTGTGAAGCTCTATTCTGTCTGTTATAAATTGTCGGGTACCGCTGCTGAATTGCCGGCCGGCTTTTTTAAAGAGACGGTGCATGAAAACACTAATATTTTTTTTGATAAATCCTTTACACTAAATGACAAGTACAGTAAGCAACACTGTCACTGTACTTCATATATATGTGACTGACATGTTTCTATCTATCTAATCTATGTGTGATACTCTATTCTTTCGGTTCTAAATTGTCGGGTACCGGTGTATGCCGCTGCTGAATTGCCGGCTTTTCATGTTTCACTGTTGGCACTGTTCCCATCGATTTGGGCAATCACTGTAATGCCACAACCACCATGGCTGTGGCATTACAGTGAGTGGCAGACAATCCCTGCATGATTGGTGCTCTAAATAGCGCCAGACATGCAGGACACGCTTTTGGTGCACGAACAGTTATCGAACATAACCTCGAACAGCCGAATTTTTTGCAAATCGTTCGGGTTCGTCGAACAACTCGAACACTGCCCAAAACAGCTCGAATTTGAGATTGGCGAACAGTTCTAGTCGAACACCGCTCATCTCTACTCTTTGGCTTTGCTTTACTTCTCCTCATTGGATTTTTCATGTTAAAAGTTGCAGAAGCCAGATGACAAGCTCATTTTGGTTCAACTTCAGCAACTGTGCATTGCATTGCCATGTAATGTAATGTAATGCAATGCTATCTATCTAGCTCTCCCTCTATACTTCCTTTTGGATAAACAGACATATTAGGCAAGCATTTTGGAGCTTTCACCTAAATAACTACAGGTGGTGAGATAAGCTGCACAATATAATTGACCTTTCAGTATATTGTTGCACACACACCATCTATTTAGCAAATGCCCTTGTTATCAACAGCAGCCTTTTAAACTCACCTGAGCTAACAGGTATGTGAGCTGGTTACTCTGCTGCGCTTAAAATTTCTTTTTTGGTTTGCTACAATGCCTTTTCTGAAACGTTGTCTCCCTCTGCTGGAACACTGACTTCTTTCATTTAATGCCTGCAGACTATAAAAGAGAAACCAACCCAAAAAGTTTGGTTGATTAGTCTGTGGCATTCTTTTAAACTGTTGCTTATGGCGGTCTCTGTGAGCTTCTCAGTGACATTCAGCCATCCAGGTATCCCGCCTGCAGTAGACGGAATGTGGCAATGGAACGCTGGCTGCGCGTGTCATAATAGGCTCTGAGCCTTTATATACCTGCGCACAGCAGCAGCCACCTTCAGTCTGCTGCTGGACAGCCAGCAGCAGCAGCAGCAGGAGAGGTAATTAATCAGCAACCCTCCTGCTAAGGGTAGACAGCTGCTCGTTCCACCCCCCCCCCGCCTTAATTGGTTCTCCTCCCTTCCAACGGTGTTGAGGCGGGTGGGAACAGCCGGGGGTTGAGGGTACTGTGCTAAAAGAGGTGGAGTTATGCAGATCTAAAACGCGTGGATTGCAGCAGCAGCAAGCCGAAAAGTGCAGGCATGTGAGGGATCTAGAGGTTGACAGCATGTCTTCTTAACGGGAGTCCAGGTGGCCATCTCCACAAATGGACTTTTCAGAATCCTTGGGTGGCACCGTAGTCGGAAACCAATTCTGGTTATCGCTTCTCGGCCTTTTGGCTAAGATCAAGTGTAGTATCTGTTCTTATCAGTTTAATATCTGATACGTCCCCTATCTGGGGACCATATATTAAATGGATTTTTAGAACAGGGAGATGGAAAAAGAGCTTGCTCTGTCCACTCCACGCATTGACCTGGTATTGCAGTATCTCCAGGACCGGTGCACCCCTTCTTTAATGCAGTTTCTAAAATCAGAAAGAATTGAATTCAATGCTTTTTGTTCATTTTGCTTGTTTGTCGGATTTTGGGATGGACTCTTTGGCTTTGCTTTTCTTCTCCTCATTGGATTTTTCATGTTAAAAGTTGCAGAAGCCAGATGACAAGCTCATTTTGGTTCAACTTCAGCAACTGTGCATTGCATTGCCATGTAATGTAATGTAATGCAATGCTATCTATCTAGCTCTCCCTCTATACTTCCTTTTGGATAAACAGACATATTAGGCAAGCATTTTGGAGCTTTCACCTAAATAACTACAGGTGGTGAGATAAGCTGCACAATATAATTGACCTTTCAGTATATTGTTGCACACACAACATCTATTTAGCAAATGCCCTTGTTATCAACAGCAGCCTTTTAAACTCACCTGAGCTAACAGGTATGTGAGCTGGTTACTCTGCTGCGCTTAAAATTTCTTTTTTGGTTTGCTACAATGCCTTTTCTGAAACGTTGTCTCCCTCTGCTGGAACACTGACTTCTTTCATTTAATGCCTGCAGACTATAAAAGAGAAACCAACCCAAAAAGTTTGGTTGATTAGTCTGTGGCATTCTTTTAAACTGTTGCTTATGGCGGTCTCTGTGAGCTTCTCAGTGACATTCAGCCATCCAGGTATCCCGCCTGCAGTAGACGGAATGTGGCAATGGAACGCTGGCTGCGCGTGTCATAATAGGCTCTGAGCCTTTATATACCTGCGCACAGCAGCAGCCACGTTCAGTCTGCTGCTGGACAGCCAGCAGCAGCAGCAGCAGGAGAGGTAATTAATCAGCAACCCTCCTGCTAAGGGTAGACAGCTGCTCGTTCCACACCCCCCCCCGCCTTAATTGGTTCTCCTCCCTTCCAACGGTGTTGAGGCGGGTGGGAACAGCCGGGGGTTGAGGGTACTGTGCTAAAAGAGGTGGAGTTATGCAGATCTAAAACGCGTGGATTGCAGCAGCAGCAAGCCGAAAAGTGCAGGCATGTGAGGGATCTAGAGGTTGACAGCATGTCTTCTTAACGGGAGTCCAGGTGGCCATCTCCACAAATGGACTTTTCAGAATCCTTGGGTGGCACCGTAGTCGGAAACCAATTCTGGTTATCGCTTCTCGGCCTTTTGGCTAAGATCAAGTGTAGTATCTGTTCTTATCAGTTTAATATCTGATACGTCCCCTATCTGGGGACCATATATTAAATGGATTTTTAGAACAGGGAGATGGAAAAAGAGCTTGCTCTGTCCACTCCACGCATTGACCTGGTATTGCAGTATCTCCAGGACCGGTGCACCCCTTCTTTAATGCAGTTTCTAAAATCAGAAAGAATTGAATTCAATGCTTTTTGTTCATTTTGCTTGTTTGTCGGATTTTGGGATGGACTCTTTGGCTTTGCTTTTCTTCTCCTCATTGGATTTTTCATGTTAAAAGTTGCAGAAGCCAGATGACAAGCTCATTTTGGTTCAACTTCAGCAACTGTGCATTGCATTGCCATGTAATGTAATGTAATGCAATGCTATCTATCTAGCTCTCCCTCTATACTTCCTTTTGGATAAACAGACATATTAGGCAAGCATTTTGGAGCTTTCACCTAAATAACTACAGGTGGTGAGATAAGCTGCACAATATAATTGACCTTTCAGTATATTGTTGCACACACACCATCTATTTAGCAAATGCCCTTGTTATCAACAGCAGCCTTTTAAACTCACCTGAGCTAACAGGTATGTGAGCTGGTTACTCTGCTGCGCTTAAAATTTCTTTTTTGGTTTGCTACAATGCCTTTTCTGAAACGTTGTCTCCCTCTGCTGGAACACTGACTTCTTTCATTTAATGCCTGCAGACTATAAAAGAGAAACCAACCCAAAAAGTTTGGTTGATTAGTCTGTGGCATTCTTTTAAACTGTTGCTTATGGCGGTCTCTGTGAGCTTCTCAGTGACATTCAGCCATCCAGGTATCCCGCCTGCAGTAGACGGAATGTGGCAATGGAACGCTGGCTGCGCGTGTCATAATAGGCTCTGAGCCTTTATATACCTGCGCACAGCAGCAGCCACCTTCAGTCTGCTGCTGGACAGCCAGCAGCAGCAGCAGCAGGAGAGGTAATTAATCAGCAACCCTCCTGCTAAGGGTAGACAGCTGCTCGTTCCACCCCCCCCCCCTCCTTAATTGGTTCTCCTCCCTTCCAACGGTGTTGAGGCGGGTGGGAACAGCCGAGGGTTGAGGGTACTGTGCTAAAAGAGGTGTAGTTATGCAGATCTAAAACGCGTGGATTGCAGCAGCAGCAAGCCGAAAAGTGCAGGCATGTGAGGGATCTAGAGGTTGACAGCATGTCTTCTTAACGGGAGTCCAGGTGGCCATCTCCACAAATGGACTTTTCAGAATCCTTGGGTGGCACCGTAGTCGGAAACCAATTCTGGTTATCGCTTCTCGGCCTTTTGGCTAAGATCAAGTGTAGTATCTGTTCTTATCAGTTTAATATCTGATACGTCCCCTATCTGGGGACCATATATTAAATGGATTTTTAGAACAGGGAGATGGATAAAGAGCTTGCTCTGTCCACTCCACGCATTGACCTGGTATTGCAGTATCTCCATTACCGGTGCACCCCTTCTTTAATGCAGTTTCTAAAATCAGAAAGAATTGAATTCAATGCTTTTTGTTCATTTTGCTTGTTTGTCGGATTTTGGGATGGACTCTTTGGCTTTGCTTTTCTTCTCCTCATTGGATTTTTCATGTTAAAAGTTGCAGAAGCCAGATGACAAGCTCATTTTGGTTCAACTTCAGCAACTGTGCATTGCATTGCCATGTAATGTAATGTAATGCAATGCTATCTATCTAGCTCTCCCTCTATACTTCCTTTTGGATAAACAGACATATTAGGCAAGCATTTTGGAGCTTTCACCTAAATAACTACAGGTGGTGAGATAAGCTGCACAATATAATTGACCTTTCAGTATATTGTTGCACACACAACATCTATTTAGCAAATGCCCTTGTTATCAACAGCAGCCTTTTAAACTCACCTGAGCTAACAGGTATGTGAGCTGGTTACTCTGCTGCGCTTAAAATTTCTTTTTTGGTTTGCTACAATGCCTTTTCTGAAACGTTGTCTCCCTCTGCTGGAACACTGACTTCTTTCATTTAATGCCTGCAGACTATAAAAGAGAAACCAACCCAAAAAGTTTGGTTGATTAGTCTGTGGCATTCTTTTAAACTGTTGCTTATGGCGGTCTCTGTGAGCTTCTCAGTGACATTCAGCCATCCAGGCATCCCGCCTGCAGTAGACGGAATGTGGCAATGGAACGCTGGCTGCGCGTGTCATAATAGGCTCTGAGCCTTTATATACCTGCGCACAGCAGCAGCCACCTTCAGTCTGCTGCTGGACAGCCAGCAGCAGCAGCAGCAGGAGAGGTAATTAATCAGCAACCCTCCTGCTAAGGGTAGACAGCTGCTCGTTCCACCCCCCCCCCGCCTTAATTGGTTCTCCTCCCTTCCAACGGTGTTGAGGCGGGTGGGAACAGCCGGGGGTTGAGGGTACTGTGCTAAAAGAGGTGGAGTTATGCAGATCTAAAACGCGTGGATTGCAGCAGCAGCAAGCCGAAAAGTGCAGGCATGTGAGGGATCTAGAGGTTGACAGCATGTCTTCTTAACCGGAGTCCAGGTGGCCATCTCCACAAATGGACTTTTCAGAATCCTTGGGTGGCACCGTAGTCGGAAACCAATTCTGGTTATCGCTTCTCGGCCTTTTGGCTAAGATCAAGTGTAGTATCTGTTCTTATCAGTTTAATATCTGATACGTCCCCTATCTGGGGACCATATATTAAATGGATTTTTAGAACAGGGAGATGGAAAAAGAGCTTGCTCTGTCCACTCCACGCATTGACCTGGTATTGCAGTATCTCCAGGACCGGTGCACCCCTTCTTTAATGCAGTTTCTAAAATCAGAAAGAATTGAATTCAATGCTTTTTGTTCATTTTGCTTGTTTGTCGGATTTTGGGATGGACTCTTTGGCTTTGCTTTTCTTCTCCTCATTGGATTTTTCATGTTAAAAGTTGCAGAAGCCAGATGACAAGCTCATTTTGGTTCAACTTCAGCAACTGTGCATTGCATTGCCATGTAATGTAATGTAATGCAATGCTATCTATCTAGCTCTCCCTCTATACTTCCTTTTGGATAAACAGACATATTAGGCAAGCATTTTGGAGCTTTCACCTAAATAACTACAGGTGGTGAGATAAGCTGCACAATATAATTGACCTTTCAGTATATTGTTGCACACACACCATCTATTTAGCAAATGCCCTTGTTATCAACAGCAGCCTTTTAAACTCACCTGAGCTAACAGGTATGTGAGCTGGTTACTCTGCTGCGCTTAAAATTTCTTTTTTGGTTTGCTACAATGCCTTTTCTGAAACGTTGTCTCCCTCTGCTGGAACACTGACTTCTTTCATTTAATGCCTGCAGACTATAAAGGAGAAACCAACCCAAAAAGTTTGGTTGATTAGTCTGTGGCATTCTTTTAAACTGTTGCTTATGGCGGTCTCTGTGAGCTTCTCAGTGACATTCAGCCATCCAGGTATCCCGCCTGCAGTAGACGGAATGTGGCAATGGAACGCTGGCTGCGCGTGTCATAATAGGCTCTGAGCCTTTATATACCTGCGCACAGCAGCAGCCACCTTAAGTCTGCTGCTGGACAGCCAGCAGCAGCAGCAGCAGGAGAGGTAATTAATCAGCAACCCTCCTGCTAAGGGTAGACAGCTGTTCGTTCCACCCCCCCCCCCCGCCTTAATTGGTTCTCCTCCCTTCCAACGGTGTTGAGGCGGGTGGGAACAGCCGGGGGTTGAGGGTACTGTGCTAAAAGAGGTGGAGTTATGCAGATCTAAAACGCGTGGATTGCAGCAGCAGCAAGCCGAAAAGTGCAGGCATGTGAGGGATCTAGAGGTTGACAGCATGTCTTCTTAACGGGAGTCCAGGTGGCCATCTCCACAAATGGACTTTTCAGAATCCTTGGGTGGCACCGTAGTCGGAAACCAATTCTGGTTATCGCTTCTCGGCCTTTTGGCTAAGATCAAGTGTAGTATCTGTTCTTATCAGTTTAATATCTGATACGTCCCCTATCTGGGGACCATATATTAAATGGATTTTTAGATCAGGGAGATGGAAAAAGAGCTTGCTCTGTCCACTCCACGCATTGACCTGGTATTGCAGTATCTCCAGGACCGGTGCACCCCTTCTTTAATGCAGTTTCTAAAATCAGAAAGAATTGAATTCAATGCTTTTTGTTCATTTTGCTTGTTTGTCGGATTTTGGGATGGACTCTTTGGCTTTGCTTTTCTTCTCCTCATTGGATTTTTCATGTTAAAAGTTGCAGAAGCCAGATGACAAGCTCATTTTGGTTCAACTTCAGCAACTGTGCATTGCATTGCCATGTAATGTAATGTAATGCAATGCTATCTATCTAGCTCTCCCTCTATACTTCCTTTTGGATAAACAGACATATTAGGCAAGCATTTTGGAGCTTTCACCTAAATAACTACAGGTGGTGAGATAAGCTGCACAATATAATTGACCTTTCAGTATATTGTTGCACACACACCATCTATTTAGCAAATGCCCTTGTTATCAACAGCAGCCTTTTAAACTCACCTGAGCTAACAGGTATGTGAGCTGGTTACTCTGCTGCGCTTAAAATTTCTTTTTTGGTTTGCTACAATGCCTTTTCTGAAACGTTGTCTCCCTCTGCTGGAACACTGACTTCTTTCATTTAATGCCTGCAGACTATAAAAGAGAAACCAACCCAAAAAGTTTGGTTGATTAGTCTGTGGCATTCTTTTAAACTGTTGCTTATGGCGGTCTCTGTGAGCTTCTCAGTGACATTCAGCCATCCAGGTATCCCGCCTGCAGTAGACGGAATGTGGCAATGGAACGCTGGCTGCGCGTGTCATAATAGGCTCTGAGCCTTTATATACCTGCGCACAGCAGCAGCCACCTTCAGTCTGCTGCTGGACAGCCAGCAGCAGCAGCAGCAGGAGAGGTAATTAATCAGCAACCCTCCTGCTAAGGGTAGACAGCTGTTCGTTCCACCCCCCCCCCCCGCCTTAATTGGTTCTCCTCCCTTCCAACGGTGTTGAGGCGGGTGGGAACAGCCGGGGGTTGAGGGTACTGTGCTAAAAGAGGTGGAGTTATGCAGATCTAAAACGCGTGGATTGCAGCAGCAGCAAGCCGAAAAGTGCAGGCATGTGAGGGATCTAGAGGTTGACAGCATGTCTTCTTAACGGGAGTCCAGGTGGCCATCTCCACAAATGGACTTTTCAGAATCCTTGGGTGGCACCGTAGTCGGAAACCAATTCTGGTTATCGCTTCTCGGCCTTTTGGCTAAGATCAAGTGTAGTATCTGTTCTTATCAGTTTAATATCTGATACGTCCCCTATCTGGGGACCATATATTAAATGGATTTTTAGAACAGGGAGATGGAAAAAGAGCTTGCTCTGTCCACTCCACGCATTGACCTGGTATTGCAGTATCTCCAGGACCGGTGCACCCCTTCTTTAATGCAGTTTCTAAAATCAGAAAGAATTGAATTCAATGCTTTTTGTTCATTTTGCTTGTTTGTCGGATTTTGGGATGGACTCTTTGGCTTTGCTTTTCTTCTCCTCATTGGATTTTTCATGTTAAAAGTTGCAGAAGCCAGATGACAAGCTCATTTTGGTTCAACTTCAGCAACTGTGCATTGCATTGCCATGTAATGTAATGTAATGCAATGCTATCTATCTAGCTCTCCCTCTATACTTCCTTTTGGATAAACAGACATATTAGGCAAGCATTTTGGAGCTTTCACCTAAATAACTACAGGTGGTGAGATAAGCTGCACAATATAATTGACCTTTCAGTATATTGTTGCACACACACCATCTATTTAGCAAATGCCCTTGTTATCAACAGCAGCCTTTTAAACTCACCTGAGCTAACAGGTATGTGAGCTGGTTACTCTGCTGCGCTTAAAATTTCTTTTTTGGTTTGCTACAATGCCTTTTCTGAAACGTTGTCTCCCTCTGCTGGAACACTGACTTCTTTCATTTAATGCCTGCAGACTATAAAAGAGAAACCAACCCAAAAAGTTTGGTTGATTAGTCTGTGGCATTCTTTTAAACTGTTGCTTATGGCGGTCTCTGTGAGCTTCTCAGTGACATTCAGCCATCCAGGTATCCCGCCTGCAGTAGACGGAATGTGGCAATGGAACGCTGGCTGCGCATGTCATAATAGGCTCTGAGCCTTTATATACCTGCGCACAGCAGCAGCCACCTTCAGTCTGCTGCTGGACAGCCAGCAGCAGCAGCAGCAGGAGAGGTAATTAATCAGCAACCCTCCTGCTAAGGGTAGACAGCTGCTCGTTCCACCCCCCCCCCCCCCGCCTTAATTGGTTCTCCTCCCTTCCAACGGTGTTGAGGCGGGTGGGAACAGCCGGGGGTTGAGGGTACTGTGCTAAAAGAGGTGGAGTTATGCAGATCTAAAACGCGTGGATTGCAGCAGCAGCAAGCCGAAAAGTGCAGGCATGTGAGGGATCTAGAGGTTGACAGCATGTCTTCTTAACGGGAGTCCAGGTGGCCATCTCCACAAATGGACTTTTCAGAATCCTTGGGTGGCACCGTAGTCGGAAACCAATTCTGGTTATCGCTTCTCGGCCTTTTGGCTAAGATCAAGTGTAGTATCTGTTCTTATCAGTTTAATATCTGATACGTCCCCTATCTGGGGACCATATATTAAATGGATTTTTAGAACAGGGAGATGGAAAAAGAGCTTGCTCTGTCCACTCCACGCATTGACCTGGTATTGCAGTATCTCCAGGACCGGTGCACCCCTTCTTTAATGCAGTTTCTAAAATCAGAAAGAATTGAATTCAATGCTTTTTGTTCATTTTGCTCGTTTGTCGGATTTTGGGATGGACTCTTTGGCTTTGCTTTTCTTCTCCTCATTGGATTTTTCATGTTAAAAGTTGCAGAAGCCAGATGACAAGCTCATTTTGGTTCAACTTCAGCAACTGTGCATTGCATTGCCATGTAATGTAATGTAATGCAATGCTATCTATCTAGCTCTCCCTCTATACTTCCTTTTGGATAAACAGACATATTAGGCAAGCATTTTGGAGCTTTCACCTAAATAACTACAGGTGGTGAGATAAGCTGCACAATATAATTGACCTTTCAGTATATTGTTGCACACACACCATCTATTTAGCAAATGCCCTTGTTATCAACAGCAGCCTTTTAAACTCACCTGAGCTAACAGGTATGTGAGCTGGTTACTCTGCTGCGCTTAAAATTTCTTTTTTGGTTTGCTACAATGCCTTTTCTGAAACGTTGTCTCCCTCTGCTGGAACACTGACTTCTTTCATTTAATGCCTGCAGACTATAAAAGAGAAACCAACCCAAAAAGTTTGGTTGATTAGTCTGTGGCATTCTTTTAAACTGTTGCTTATGGCGGTCTCTGTGAGCTTCTCAGTGACATTCAGCCATCCAGGTATCCCGCCTGCAGTAGACGGAATGTGGCAATGGAACGCTGGCTGCGCGTGTCATAATAGGCTCTGAGCCTTTATATACCTGCGCACAGCAGCAGCCACCTTCAGTCTGCTGCTGGACAGCCAGCAGCAGCAGCAGCAGGAGAGGTAATTAATCAGCAACCCTCCTGCTAAGGGTAGACAGCTGCTCGTTCCCCCCCCCCCCCCCGCCTTAATTGGTTCTCCTCCCTTCCAACGGTGTTGAGGCGGGTGGGAACAGCCGGGGGTTGAGGGTACTGTGCTAAAAGAGGTGGAGTTATGCAGACCTAAAACGCGTGGATTGCAGCAGCAGCAAGCCGAAAAGTGCAGGCATGTGAGGGATCTAGAGGTTGACAGCATGTCTTCTTAACGGGAGTCCAGGTGGCCATCTCCACAAATGGACTTTTCAGAATCCTTGGGTGGCACCGTAGTCGGAAACCAATTCTGGTTATCGCTTCTCGGCCTTTTGGCTAAGATCAAGTGTAGTATCTGTTCTTATCAGTTTAATATCTGATACGTCCCCTATCTGGGGACCATATATTAAATGGATTTTTAGAACAGGGAGATGGAAAAAGAGCTTGCTCTGTCCACTCCACGCATTGACCGGGTATTGCATTATCTCCAGGACCGGTGCACCCCTTCTTTAATGCAGTTTCTAAAATCAGAAAGAATTGAATTCAATGCTTTTTGTTCATTTTGCTTGTTTGTCGGATTTTGGGATGGACTCTTTGGCTTTGCTTTTCTTCTCCTCATTGGATTTTTCATGTTAAAAGTTGCAGAAGCCAGATGACAAGCTCATTTTGGTTCAACTTCAGCAACTGTGCATTGCATTGCCATGTAATGTAATGTAATGCAATGCTATCTATCTAGCTCTCCCTCTATACTTCCTTTTGGATAAACAGACATATTAGGCAAGCATTTTGGAGCTTTCACCTAAATAACTACAGGTGGTGAGATAAGCTGCACAATATAATTGACCTTTCAGTATATTGTTGCACACACACCATCTATTTAGCAAATGCCCTTGTTATCAACAGCAGCCTTTTAAACTCACCTAAGCTAACAGGTATGTGAGCTGGTTACTCTGCTGCGCTTAAAATTTCTTTTTTGGTTTGCTACAATGCCTTTTCTGAAACGTTGTCTCCCTCTGCTGGAACACTGACTTCTTTCATTTAATGCCTGCAGACTATAAAAGAGAAACCAACCCAAAAAGTTTGGTTGATTAGTCTGTGGCATTCTTTTAAACTGTTGCTTATGGCGGTCTCTGTGAGCTTCTCAGTGACATTCAGCCATCCAGGTATCCCGCCTGCAGTAGACGGAATGTGGCAATGGAACGCTGGCTGCGCGTGTCATAATAGGCTCTGAGCCTTTATATACCTGCGCACAGCAGCAGCCACCTTCAGTCTGCTGCTGGACAGCCAGCAGCAGCAGCAGCAGGAGAGGTAATTAATCAGCAACCCTCCTGCTAAGGGTAGACAGCTGCTCGTTCCACACCCCCCCCGCCTTAATTGGTTCTCCTCCCTTCCAACGGTGTTGAGGCGGGTGGGAACAGCCGGGGGTTGAGGGTACTGTGCTAAAAGAGGTGGAGTTATGCAGATCTAAAACGCGTGGATTGCAGCAGCAGCAAGCCGAAAAGTGCAGGCATGTGAGGGATCTAGAGGTTGACAGCATGTCTTCTTAACGGGAGTCCAGGTGGCCATCTCCACAAATGGACTTTTCAGAATCCTTGGGTGGCACCGTAGTCGGAAACCAATTCTGGTTATCGCTTCTCGGCCTTTTGGCTAAGATCAAGTGTAGTATCTGTTCTTATCAGTTTAATATCTGATACGTCCCCTATCTGGGGACCATATATTAAATGGATTTTTAGAACAGGGAGATGGAAAAAGAGCTTGCTCTGTCCACTCCACGCATTGACCTGGTATTGCAGTATCTCCAGGACCGGTGCACCCCTTCTTTAATGCAGTTTCTAAAATCAGAAAGAATTGAATTCAATGCTTTTTGTTCATTTTGCTTGTTTGTCGGATTTTGGGATGGACTCTTTGGCTTTGCTTTTCTTCTCCTCATTGGATTTTTCATGTTAAAAGTTGCAGAAGCCAGAT
Organism: Phyllobates terribilis; assembly: GCF_046119375.1. Lineage (NCBI taxonomy): Eukaryota > Metazoa > Chordata > Amphibia > Anura > Dendrobatidae > Phyllobates > Phyllobates terribilis. Next base: position 5,244,545 of record NW_027362800.1, on the reverse strand, counting down.
GACAAGCTCATTTTGGTTCAACTTCAGCAACTGTGCATTGCATTGCCATGTAATGTAATGTAATGCAATGCTATCTATCTAGCTCTCCCTCTATACTTCCTTTTGGATAAACAGACATATTAGGCAAGCATTTTGGAGCTTTCACCTAAATAACTACAGGTGGTGAGATAAGCTGCACAATATAATTGACCTTTCAGTATATTGTTGCACACACACCATCTATTTAGCAAATGCCCTTGTTATCAACAGCAGCCTTTTAAACTCACCTGAGCTAACAGGTATGTGAGCTGGTTACTCTGCTGCGCTTAAAATTTCTTTTTTGGTTTGCTACAATGCCTTTTCTGAAACGTTGTCTCCCTCTGCTGGAACACTGACTTCTTTCATTTAATGCCTGCAGACTATAAAAGAGAAACCAACCCAAAAAGTTTGGTTGATTAGTCTGTGGCATTCTTTTAAACTGTTGCTTATGGCGGTCTCTGTGAGCTTCTCAGTGACATTCAGCCATCCAGGTATCCCGCCTGCAGTAGACGGAATGTGGCAATGGAACGCTGGCTGCGCGTGTCATAATAGGCTCTGAGCCTTTATATACCTGCGCACAGCAGCAGCCACCTTCAGTCTGCTGCTGGACAGCCAGCAGCAGCAGCAGCAGGAGAGGTAATTAATCAGCAACCCTCCTGCTAAGTGTAGACAGCTGCTCGTTCCACCCCCCCCCCCGCCTTAATTGGTTCTCCTCCCTTCCAACGGTGTTGAGGCGGGTGGGAACAGCCGGGGGTTGAGGGTACTGTGCTAAAAGAGGTGGAGTTATGCAGATCTAAAACGCGTGGATTGCAGCAGCAGCAAGCCGAAAAGTGCAGGCATGTGAGGGATCTAGAGGTTGACAGCATGTCTTCTTAACGGGAGTCCAGGTGGCCATCTCCACAAATGGACTTTTCAGAATCCTTGGGTGGCACCGTAGTCGGAAACCAATTCTGGTTATCGCTTCTCGGCCTTTTGGCTAAGATCAAGTGTAGTATCTGTTCTTATCAGTTTAATATCTGATACGTCCCCTATCTGGGGACCATATATTAAATGGATTTTTAGAACAGGGAGATGGAAAAAGAGCTTGCTCTGTCCACTCCACGCATTGAACTGGTATTGCAGTATCTCCAGGACCGGTGCACCCCTTCTTTAATGCAGTTTCTAAAATCAGAAAGAATTGAATTCAATGCTTTTTGTTCATTTTGCTTGTTTGTCGGATTTTGGGATGGACTCTTTGGCTTTGCTTTTCTTCTCCTCATTGGATTTTTCATGTTAAAAGTTGCAGAAGCCAGATGACAAGCTCATTTTGGTTCAACTTCAGCAACTGTGCATTGCATTGCCATGTAATGTAATGTAATGCAATGCTATCTATCTAGCTCTCCCTCTATACTTCCTTTTGGATAAACAGACATATTAGGCAAGCATTTTGGAGCTTTCACCTAAATAACTACAGGTGGTGAGATAAGCTGCACAATATAATTGACCTTTCAGTATATTGTTGCACACACACCATCTATTTAGCAAATGCCCTTGTTATCAACAGCAGCCTTTTAAACTCACCTGAGCTAACAGGTATGTGAGCTGGTTACTCTGCTGCGCTTAAAATTTCTTTTTTGGTTTGCTACAATGCCTTTTCTGAAACGTTGTCTCCCTCTGCTGGAACACTGACTTCTTTCATTTAATGCCTGCAGACTATAAAAGAGAAACCAACCCAAAAAGTTTGGTTGATTAGTCTGTAGCATTCTTTTAAACTGTTGCTTATGGCGGTCTCTGTGAGCTTCTCAGTGACATTCAGCCATCCAGGTATCCCGCCTGCAGTAGACGGAATGTGGCAATGGAACGCTGGCTGCGCGTGTCATAATAGGCTCTGAGCCTTTATATACCTGCGCACAGCAGCAGCCACCTTCAGTCTGCTGCTGGACAGCCAGCAGCAGCAGCAGCAGGAGAGGTAATTAATCAGCAACCCTCCTGCTAAGGGTAGACAGCTGCTCGTTCCACCCCCCCCCCCCGCCTTAATTGGTTCTCCTCCCTTCCAACGGTGTTGAGGCGGGTGGGAACAGCCGGGGGTTGAGGGTACTGTGCTAAAAGAGGTGGAGTTATGCAGATCTAAAACGCGTGGATTGCAGCAGCAGCAAGCCGAAAAGTGCAGGCATGTGAGGGATCTAGAGGTTGACAGCATGTCTTCTTAACGGGAGTCCAGGTGGCCATCTCCACAAATGGACTTTTCAGAATCCTTGGGTGGCACCGTAGTCGGAAACCAATTCTGGTTATCGCTTCTCGGCCTTTTGGCTAAGATCAAGTGTAGTATCTGTTCTTATCAGTTTAATATCTGATACGTCCCCTATCTGGGGACCATATATTAAATGGATTTTTAGAACAGGGAGATGGAAAAAGAGCTTGCTCTGTCCACTCCACGCATTGACCTGGTATTGCAGTATCTCCAGGACCGGTGCACCCCTTCTTTAATGCAGTTTCTAAAATCAGAAAGAATTGAATTCAATGCTTTTTGTTCATTTTGCTTGTTTGTCGGATTTTGGGATGGACTCTTTGGCTTTGCTTTTCTTCTCCTCATTGGATTTTTCATGTTAAAAGTTGCAGAAGCCAGATGACAAGCTCATTTTGGTTCAACTTCAGCAACTGTGCATTGCATTGCCATGTAATGTAATGTAATGCAATGCTATCTATCTAGCTCTCCCTCTATACTTCCTTTTGGATAAACAGACATATTAGGCAAGCATTTTGGAGCTTTCACCTAAATAACTACAGGTGGTGAGATAAGCTGCACAATATAATTGACCTTTCAGTATATTGTTGCACACACACCATCTATTTAGCAAATGCCCTTGTTATCAACAGCAGCCTTTTAAACTCACCTGAGCTAACAGGTATGTGAGCTGGTTACTCTGCTGCGCTTAAAATTTCTTTTTTGGTTTGCTACAATGCCTTTTCTGAAACGTTGTCTCCCTCTGCTGGAACACTGACTTCTTTCATTTAATGCCTGCAGACTATAAAAGAGAAACCAACCCAAAAAGTTTGGTTGATTAGTCTGTGGCATTCTTTTAAACTGTTGCTTATGGCGGTCTCTGTGAGCTTCTCAGTGACATTCAGCCATCCAGGTATCCCGCCTGCAGTAGACGGAATGTGGCAATGGAACGCTGGCTGCGCGTGTCATAATAGGCTCTGAGCCTTTATATACCTGCGCACAGCAGCAGCCACCTTCAGTCTGCTGCTGGACAGCCAGCAGCAGCAGCAGCAGGAGAGGTAATTAATCAGCAACCCTCCTGCTAAGGGTAGACAGCTGCTCGTTCCACCCCCCCCCCACCTTAATTGGTTCTCCTCCCTTCCAACGGTGTTGAGGCGGGTGGGAACAACCGGGGGTTGAGGGTACTGTGCTAAAAGAGGTGGAGTTATGCAGATCTAAAACGCGTGGATTGCAGCAGCAGCAAGCCGAAAAGTGCAGGCATGTGAGGGATCTAGAGGTTGACAGCATGTCTTCTTAACGGGAGTCCAGGTGGCCATCTCCACAAATGGACTTTTCAGAATCCTTGGGTGGCACCGTAGTCGGAAACCAATTCTGGTTATCGCTTCTCGGCCTTTTGGCTAAGATCAAGTGTAGTATCTGTTCTTATCAGTTTAATATCTGATACATCCCCTATCTGGGGACCATATATTAAATGGATTTTTAGAACAGGGAGATGGAAAAAGAGCTTGCTCTGTCCACTCCACGCATTGACCTGGTATTGCAGTATCTCCAGGACCGGTGCACCCCTTCTTTAATGCAGTTTCTAAAATCAGAAAGAATTGAATTCAATGCTTTTTGTTCATTTTGCTTGTTTGTCGGATTTTGGGATGGACTCTTTGGCTTTGCTTTTCTTCTCCTCATTGGATTTTTCATGTTAAAAGTTGCAGAAGCCAGTTGACAAGCTCATTTTGGTTCAACTTCAGCAACTGTGCATTGCATTGCCATGTAATGTAATGTAATGCAATGCTATCTATCTAGCTCTCCCTCTATACTTCCTTTTGGATAAACAGACATATTAGGCAAGCATTTTGGAGCTTTCACCTAAATAACTACAGGTGGTGAGATAAGCTGCACAATATAATTGACCTTTCAGTATATTGTTGCACACACACCATCTATTTAGCAAATGCCCTTGTTATCAACAGCAGCCTTTTAAACTCACCTGAGCTAACAGGTATGTGAGCTGGTTACTCTGCTGCGCTTAAAATTTCTTTTTTGGTTTGCTACAATGCCTTTTCTGAAACGTTGTCTCCCTCTGCTGGAACACTGACTTCTTTCATTTAATGCCTGCAGACTATAAAAGAGAAACCAACCCAAAAAGTTTGGTTGATTAGTCTGTGGCATTCTTTTAAACTGTTGCTTATGGCGGTCTCTGTGAGCTTCTCAGTGACATTCAGCCATCCAGGTATCCCGCCTGCAGTAGACGGAATGTGGCAATGGAACGCTGGCTGCGCGTGTCATAATAGGCTCTGAGCCTTTATATACCTGCGCACAGCAGCAGCCACCTTCAGTCTGCTGCTGGACAGCCAGCAGCAGCAGCAGCAGGAGAGGTAATTAATCAGCAACCCTCCTGCTAAGGGTAGACAGCTGCTCGTTCCACCCCCCCCCCCCGCCTTAATTGGTTCTCCTCCCTTCCAACGGTGTTGAGGCGGGTGGGAACAGCCGGGGGTTGAGGGTACTGTGCTAAAAGAGGTGGAGTTATGCAGATCTAAAACGCGTGGATTGCAGCAGCCGCAAACCGAAAAGTGCAGGCATGTGAGGGATCTAGAGGTTGACAGCATGTCTTCTTAACGGGAGTCCAGGTGGCCATCTCCACAAATGGACTTTTCAGAATCCTTGGGTGGCACCGTAGTCGGAAACCAATTCTGGTTATCGCTTCTCGGCCTTTTGGCTAAGATCAAGTGTAGTATCTTTCGAAAAGGCGGTTTTGGATGTTGGCCGCCCTAGTAGATTGATACATTATGCACACTGGGGTTTAGGCGCTTGTTAGTACGCCAGGTGGCTAATATAGTCATCTGGTGGAAAGCATGGCCCCCCAGGATCGACGCCATTGGGCCGGGGAAGATCGAAAGCCCGAAGTGTGAAGTGCCCCAGGAGTGGTGACCCTGGGGTGCCTTAACTCACTGGGATTGGGAACCCCACTTGAGTTTATGGCACATTTGCACAAGCACTTCAAATTTTCTTTCTTCGCACACACCCTTATTCCGGGCCTTCTGGCCTTAGGATGGGGAATTTTTCAATTCCCGGTCGAAGGTCCGGGCAGTATTATACTGTGAAACCTTCACTATTTATTTAATTTCTTTGTCACTGTGTGTCCACTTATTCACGTGTGTCACGTCCTACTAGGATTTTGTCGGGATGCGGTTCCCTTACGGGTTCCTCTCTTGGTAGGTCTAGGGGGGGAGTGTGTGGCCATCAGGTTCCGCTCCCCCCTGAACCCCCCTGGCTCTCCTCTTTCGGGAGGAGAGCGTTGTTGGCTCCCCTCTTCCGGGAGGGGAGCACAGTCTTTGGCTCCCAGTGCCTTGCTCGGGTGAGAACTCGGGCAGGTGCTGGGGGTAAGATTGGGTCGCCTCTGGCTTCGGCTGGAGGTGGCTTTTTGTCCCTGTTCCTCGCTGTGGCCTTTTGGCTCGGAGGGACGGGGAATGGTTTGGGGGACCCTTCTCCTTTTGGAGAGGGTTTCAAGAAGACCAGCATCCTAGTGCACTTTTTTTGTGGCACTTGTCACTTTTTTAAGCGCACTCGGGTTTTGTACACGAATTCGGGCTTTCGATAGAAAAAATCTGTTCTTATCAGTTTAATATCTGATACGTCCCCTATCTGGGGACCATATATTAAATGGATTTTTAGAACAGGGAGATGGAAAAAGAGCTTGCTCTGTCCACTCCACGCATTGACCTGGTATTGCAGTATCTCCAGGACCGGTGCACCCCTTCTTTAATGCAGTTTCTAAAATCAGAAATAATTGAATTCAATGCTTTTTGTTCATTTTGCTTGTTTGTCGGATTTTGGGATGGACTCTTTGGCTTTGCTTTTCTTCTCCTCATTGGATTTTTCATGTTAAAAGTTGCAGAAGCCAGATGACAAGCTCATTTTGGTTCAACTTCAGCAACTGTGCATTGCATTGCCATGTAATGTAATGTAATGCAATGCTATCTATCTAGCTCTCCCTCTATACTTCCTTTTGGATAAACAGACATATTAGGCAAGCATTTTGGAGCTTTCACCTAAATAACTACAGGTGGTGAGATAAGCTGCACAATATAATTGACCTTTCAGTATATTGTTGCACACACACCATCTATTTAGCAAATGCCCTTCTTATCAACAGCAGCCTTTTAAACTCACCTGAGCTAACAGGTATGTGAGCTGGTTACTCTGCTGCGCTTAAAATTTCTTTTTTGGTTTGCTACAATGCCTTTTCTGAAACGTTGTCTCCCTCTGCTGGAACACTGACTTCTTTCATTTAATGCCTGCAGACTATAAAAGAGAAACCAACCCAAAAAGTTTGGTTGATTAGTCTGTGGCATTCTTTTAAACTGTTGCTTATGGCGGTCTCTGTGAGCTTCTCAGTGACATTCAGCCATCCAGGTATCCCGCCTGCAGTAGACGGAATGTGGCAATGGAACGCTGGCTGCGCGTGTCATAATAGGCTCTGAGCCTTTATATACCTGCGCACAGCAGCAGCCACCTTCAGTCTGCTGCTGGACAGCCAGCAGCAGCAGCAGCAGGAGAGGTAATTAATCAGCAACCCTCCTGCTAAGGGTAGACAGCTGCTCGTTCCACCCCCCCCCCGCCTTAATTGGTTCTCCTCCCTTCCAACGGTGTTGAGGCGGGTGGGAACAGCCGGGGGTTGAGGGTACTGTGCTAAAAGAGGTGGAGTTATGCAGATCTAAAACGCGTGGATTGCAGCAGCAGCAAGCCGAAAAGTGCAGGCATGTGAGGGATCTAGAGGTTGACAGCATGTCTTCTTAACGGGAGTCCAGGTGGCCATCTCCACAAATGGACTTTTCAGAATCCTTGGGTGGCACCGTAGTCGGAAACCAATTCTGGTTATCGCTTCTCGGCCTTTTGGCTAAGATCAAGTGTAGTATCTGTTCTTATCAGTTTAATATCTGATACGTCCCCTATCTGGGGACCATATATTAAATGGATTTTTAGAACAGGGAGATGGAAAAAGAGCTTGCTCTGTCCACTCCACGCATTGACCTGGTATTGTAGTATCTCCAGGACCGGTGCACCCCTTCTTTAATGCAGTTTCTAAAATCAGAAAGAATTGAATTCAATGCTTTTTGTTCATTTTGCTTGTTTGTCGGATTTTGGGATGGACTCTTTGGCTTTGCTTTTCTTCTCCTCATTGGATTTTTCATGTTAAAAGTTGCAGAAGCCAGATGACAAGCTCATTTTGGTTCAACTTCAGCAACTGTGCATTGCATTGCCATGTAATGTAATGTAATGCAATGCTATCTATCTAGCTCTCCCTCTATACTTCCTTTTGGATAAACAGACATATTAGGCAAGCATTTTGGAGCTTTCACCTAAATAACTACAGGTGGTGAGATAAGCTGCACAATATAATTGACCTTTCAGTATATTGTTGCACACACACCATCTATTTAGCAAATGCCCTTGTTATCAACAGCAGCCTTTTAAACTCACCTGAGCTAACAGGTATGTGAGCTGGTTACTCTGCTGCGCTTAAAATTTCTTTTTTGGTTTGCTACAATGCCTTTTCTGAAACGTTGTCTCCCTCTGCTGGAACACTGACTTCTTTCATTTAATGCCTGCAGACTATAAAAGAGAAACCAACCCAAAAAGTTTGGTTGATTAGTCTGTGGCATTCTTTTAAACTGTTGCTTATGGCGGTCTCTGTGAGCTTCTCAGTGACATTCAGCCATCCAGGTATCCCGCCTGCAGTAGACGGAATGTGGCAATGGAACGCTGGCTGCGCGCGTCATAATAGGCTCTGAGCCTTTATATACCTGCGCACAGCAGCAGCCACCTTCAGTCTGCTGCTGGACAGCCAGCAGCAGCAGCAGCAGGAGAGGTAATTAATCAGCAACCCTCCTGCTAAGGGTAGACAGCTGCTCGTTCCACCCCCCCCCCCGCCTTAATTGGTTCTCCTCCCTTCCAACGGTGTTGAGGCGGTTGGGAACAGCCGGGGGTTGAGGGTATTGTGCTAAAAGAGGTGGAGTTATGCAGATCTAAAACGCGTGGATTGCAGCAGCAGCAAGCCGAAAAGTGCAGGCATGTGAGGGATCTAGAGGTTGACAGCATGTCTTCTTAACGGGAGTCCAGGTGGCCATCTCCACAAATGGACTTTTCAGAATCCTTGGGTGGCACCGTAGTCGGAAACCAATTCTGGTTATCGCTTCTCGGCCTTTTGGCTAAGATCAAGTGTAGTATCTGTTCTTATCAGTTTAATATCTGATACGTCCCCTATCTGGGGACCATATATTAAATGGATTTTTAGAACAGGGAGATGGAAAAAGAGCTTGCTCTGTCCACTCCACGCATTGACCTGGTATTGCAGTATCTCCAGGACCGGTGCACCCCTTCTTTAATGCAGTTTCTAAAATCAGAAAGAATTGAATTCAATGCTTTTTGTTCATTTTGCTTGTTTGTCGGATTTTGGGATGGACTCTTTGGCTTTGCTTTTCTTCTCCTCATTGGATTTTTCATGTTAAAAGTTGCAGAAGCCAGATGACAAGCTCATTTTGGTTCAACTTCAGCAACTGTGCATTGCATTGCCATGTAATGTAATGTAATGCAATGCTATCTATCTAGCTCTCCCTCTATACTTCCTTTTGGATAAACAGACATATTAGGCAAGCATTTTGGAGCTTTCACCTAAATAACTACAGGTGGTGAGATAAGCTGCACAATATAATTGACCTTTCAGTATATTGTTGCACACACACCATCTATTTAGCAAATGCCCTTGTTATCAACAGCAGCCTTTTAAACTCACCTGAGCTAACAGGTATGTGAGCTGGTTACTCTGCTGCGCTTAAAATTTCTTTTTTGGTTTGCTACAATGCCTTTTCTGAAACGTTGTCTCCCTCTGCTGGAACACTGACTTCTTTCATTTAATGCCTGCAGACTATAAAAGAGAAACCAACCCAAAAAGTTTGGTTGATTAGTCTGTGGCATTCTTTTAAACTGTTGCTTATGGCGGTCTCTGTGAGCTTCTCAGTGACATTCAGCCATCCAGGTATCCCGCCTGCAGTAGACGGAATGTGGCAATGGAACGCTGGCTGCGCGTGTCATAATAGGCTCTGAGCCTTTATATACCTGCGCACAGCAGCAGCCACCTTCAGTCTGCTGCTGGACAGCCAGCAGCAGCAGCAGCAGGAGAGGTAATTAATCAGCAACCCTCCTGCTAAGGGTAGACAGCTGCTCGTTCCACCCCCCCCCCCGCCTTAATTGGTTCTCCTCCCTTCAAACGGTGTTGAGGCGGGTGGGAACAGCCGGGGGTTGAGGGTACTGTGCTAAAAGAGGTGGAGTTATGCAGATCTAAAACGCGTGGATTGCAGCAGCAGCAAGCCGAAAAGTGCAGGCATGTGAGGGATCTAGAGGTTGACAGCATGTCTTCTTAACGGGAGTCCAGGTGGCCATCTCCACAAATGGACTTTTCAGAATCCTTGGGTGGCACCGTAGTCGGAAACCAATTCTGGTTATCGCTTCTCGGCCTTTTGGCTAAGATCAAGTGTAGTATCTGTTCTTATCAGTTTAATATCTGATACGTCCCCTATCTGGGGACCATATATTAAATGGATTTTTAGAACAGGGAGATGGAAAAAGAGCTTGCTCTGTCCACTCCACGCATTGACCTGGTATTGCAGTATCTCCAGGACCGGTGCACCCCTTCTTTAATGCAGTTTCTAAAATCAGAAAGAATTGAATTCAATGCTTTTTGTTCATTTTGCTTGTTTGTCGGATTTTGGGATGGACTCTTTGGCTTTGCTTTTCTTCTCCTCATTGGATTTTTCATGTTAAAAGTTGCAGAAGCCAGATGACAAGCTCATTTTGGTTCAACTTCAGCAACTGTGCATTGCATTGCCATGTAATGTAATGTAATGCAATGCTATCTATCTAGCTCTCCCTCTATACTTCCTTTTGGATAAACAGACATATTAGGCAAGCATTTTGGAGCTTTCACCTAAATAACTACAGGTGGTGAGATAAGCTGCACAATATAATTGACCTTTCAGTATATTGTTGCACACACACCATCTATTTAGCAAATGCCCTTGTTATCAACAGCAGCCTTTTAAACTCACCTGAGCTAACAGGTATGTGAGCTGGTTACTCTGCTGCGCTTAAAATTTCTTTTTTGGTTTGCTACAATGCCTTTTCTGAAACGTTGTCTCCCTCTGCTGGAACACTGACTTCTTTCATTTAATGCCTGCAGACTATAAAAGAGAAACCAACCCAAAAAGTTTGGTTGATTAGTCTGTGGCATTCTTTTAAACTGTTGCTTATGGCGGTCTCTGTGAGCTTCTCAGTGACATTCAGCCATCCAGGTATCCCGCCTGCAGTAGACGGAATGTGGCAATGGAACGCTGGCTGCGCGTGTCATAATAGGCTCTGAGCCTTTATATACCTGCGCACAGCAGCAGCCACCTTCAGTCTGCTGCCTGACAGCCAGCAGCAGCAGCAGCAGGAGAGGTAATTAATCAGCAACCCTCCTGCTAAGGGTAGACAGCTGCTCGTTCCACCCCCCCCCCCCCTTAATTGGTTCTCCTCCCTTCCAACGGTGTTGAGGCGGGTGGGAACAGCCGGGGGTTGAGGGTACTGTGCTAAAAGAGGTGGAGTTATGCAGATCTAAAACGCGTGGATTGCAGCAGCAGCAAGCCGAAAAGTGCAGGCATGTGAGGGATCTAGAGGTTGACAGCATGTCTTCTTAACGGGAGTCCAGGTGGCCATCTCCACAAATGGACTTTTCAGAATCCTTGGGTGGCACCGTAGTCGGAAACCAATTCTGGTTATCGCTTCTCGGCCTTTTGGCTAAGATCAAGTGTAGTATCTGTTCTTATCAGTTTAATATCTGATACGTCCCCTATCTGGGGACCATATATTAAATGGATTTTTAGAACAGGGAGATGGAAAAAGAGCTTGCTCTGTCCACTCCACGCATTGACCTGGTATTGCAGTATCTCCAGGACCGGTGCACCCCTTCTTTAATGCAGTTTCTAAAATCAGAAAGAATTGAATTCAATGCTTTTTGTTCATTTTGCTTGTTTGTCGGATTTTGGGATGGACTCTTTGGCTTTGCTTTTCTTCTCCTCATTGGATTTTTCATGTTAAAAGTTGCAGAAGCCAGATGACAAGCTCATTTTGGTTCAACTTCAGCAACTGTGCATTGCATTGCCATGTAATGTAATGTAATGCAATGCTATCTATCTAGCTCTCCCTCTATACTTCCTTTTGGATAAACAGACATATTAGGCAAGCATTTTGGAGCTTTCACCTAAATAACTACAGGTGGTGAGATAAGCTGCACAATATAATTGACCTTTCAGTATATTGTTGCACACACACCATCTATTTAGCAAATGCCCTTGTTATCAACAGCAGCCTTTTAAACTCACCTGAGCTAACAGGTATGTGAGCTGGTTACTCTGCTGCGCTTAAAATTTCTTTTTTGGTTTGCTACAATGCCTTTTCTGAAACGTTGTCTCCCTCTGCTGGAACACTGACTTCTTTCATTTAATGCCTGCAGACTATAAAAGAGAAACCAACCCAAAAAGTTTGGTTGATTAGTCTGTGGCATTCTTTTAAACTGTTGCTTATGGCGGTCTCTGTGAGCTTCTCAGTGACATTCAGCCATCCAGGTATCCCGCCTGCAGTAGACGGAATGTGGCAATGGAACGCTGGCTGCGCGTGTCATAATAGGCTCTGAGCCTTTATATACCTGCGCACAGCAGCAGCCACCTTCAGTCTGCTGCTGGACAGCCAGCAGCAGCAGCAGCAGGAGAGGTAATTAATCAGCAACCCTCCTGCTAAGGGTAGACAGCTGCTCGTTCCACCCCCCCCCGCCTTAATTGGTTCTCCTCCCTTCCAACGGTGTTGAGGCGGGTGGGAACAGCCGGGGGTTGAGGGTACTGTGCTAAAAGAGGTGGAGTTATGCAGATCTAAAACGCGTGGATTGCAGCAGCAGCAAGCCGAAAAGTGCAGGCATGTGAGGGATCTAGAGGTTGACAGCATGTCTTCTTAACGGGAGTCCAGGTGGCCATCTCCACAAATGGACTTTTCAGAATCCTTGGGTGGCACCGTAGTCGGAAACCAATTCTGGTTATCGCTTCTCGGCCTTTTGGCTAAGATCAAGTGTAGTATCTGTTCTTATCAGTTTAATATCTGATACGTCCCCTATCTGGGGACCATATATTAAATGGATTTTTAGAACAGGGAGATGGAAAAAGAGCTTGCTCTGTCCACTCCACGCATTGACCTGGTATTGCAGTATCTCCAGGACCGGTGCACCCCTTCTTTAATGCAGTTTCTAAAATCAGAAAGAATTGAATTCAATGCTTTTTGTTCATTTTGCTTGTTTGTCGGATTTTGGGATGGACTCTTTGGCTTTGCTTTTCTTCTCCTCATTGGATTTTTCATGTTAAAAGTTGCAGAAGCCAGATGACAAGCTCATTTTGGTTCAACTTCAGCAACTGTGCATTGCATTGCCATGTAATGTAATGTAATGCAATGCTATCTATCTAGCTCTCCCTCTATACTTCCTTTTGGATAAACAGACATATTAGGCAAGCATTTTGGAGCTTTCACCTAAATAACTACAGGTGGTGAGATAAGCTGCACAATATAATTGACCTTTCAGTATATTGTTGCACACACACCATCTATTTAGCAAATGCCCTTGTTATCAACAGCAGCCTTTTAAACTCACCTGAGCTAACAGGTATGTGAGCTGGTTACTCTGCTGCGCTTAAAATTTCTTTTTTGGTTTGCTACAATGCCTTTTCTGAAACGTTGTCTCCTTCTGCTGGAACACTGACTTCTTTCATTTAATGCCTGCAGACTATAAAAGAGAAACCAACCCAAAAAGTTTGGTTGATTAGTCTGTGGCATTCTTTTAAACTGTTGCTTATGGCGGTCTCTGTGAGCTTCTCAGTGACATTCAGCCATCCAGGTATCCCGCCTGCAGTAGACGGAATGTGGCAATGGAACGCTGGCTGCGCGTGTCATAATAGGCTCTGAGCCTTTATATACCTGCGCACAGCAGCAGCCACCTTCAGTCTGCTGCTGGACAGCCAGCAGCAGCAGCAGCAGGAGAGGTAATTAATCAGCAACCCTCCTGCTAAGGGTAGACAGCTGCTCGTTCCACCCCCCCCCCCGCCTTAATTGGTTCTCCCTTCCAACGGTGTTGAGGCGGGTGGGAACAGCCGGGGGTTGAGGGTACTGTGCTAAAAGAGGTGGAGTTATGCAGATCTAAAACGCGTGGATTGCAGCAGCAGCAAGTCGAAAAGTGCAGGCATGTGAGGGATCTAGAGGTTGACAGCATGTCTTCTTAACGGGAGTCCAGGTGGCCATCTCCACAAATGGACTTTTCAGAATCCTTGGGTGGCACCGTAGTCGGAAACCAATTCTGGTTATCGCTTCTCGGCCTTTTGGCTAAGATCAAGTGTAGTATCTGTTCTTATCAGTTTAATATCTGATACGTCCCCTATCTGGGGACCATATATTAAATGGATTTTTAGAACAGGGAGATGGAAAAAGAGCTTGCTCTGTCCACTCCACGCATTGACCTGGTATTGCAGTATCTCCAGGACCGGTGCACCCCTTCTTTAATGCAGTTTCTAAAATCAGAAAGAATTGAATTCAATGCTTTTTGTTCATTTTGCTTGTTTGTCGGATTTTGGGATGGACTCTTTGGCTTTGCTTTTCTTCTCCTCATTGGATTTTTCATGTTAAAAGTTGCAGAAGCCAGATGACAAGCTCATTTTGGTTCAACTTCAGCAACTGTGCATTGCATTGCCATGTAATGTAATGTAATGCAATGCTATCTATCTAGCTCTCCCTCTATACTTCCTTTTGGATAAACAGACATATTAGGCAAGCATTTTGGAGCTTTCACCTAAATAACTACAGGTGGTGAGATAAGCTGCACAATATAATTGACCTTTCAGTATATTGTTGCACACACACCATCTATTTAGCAAATGCCCTTGTTATCAACAGCAGCCTTTTAAACTCACCTGAGCTAACAGGTATGTGAGCTGGTTACTCTGCTGCGCTTAAAATTTCTTTTTTGGTTTGCTACAATGCCTTTTCTGAAACGTTGTCTCCCTCTGCTGGAACACTGACTTCTTTCATTTAATGCCTGCAGACTATAAAAGAGAAACCAACCCAAAAAGTTTGGTTGATTAGTCTGTGGCATTCTTTTAAACTGTTGCTTATGGCGGTCTCTGTGAGCTTCTCAGTGACATTCAGCCATCCAGGTATCCCGCCTGCAGTAGACGGAATGTGGCAATGGAACGCTGGCTGAGCGTGTCATAATAGGCTCTGAGCCTTTATATACCTGCGCACAGCAGCAGCCACCTTCAGTCTGCTGCTGGACAGCCAGCAGCAGCAGCAGCAGGAGAGGTAATTAATCAGCAACCCTCCTGCTAAGGGTAGACAGCTGCTCGTTCCACCCCCCCCCCCGCCTTAATTGGTTCTCCTCCCTTCCAACGGTGTTGAGGCGGGTGGGAACAGCCGGGGGTTGAGGGTACTGTGCTAAAAGAGGTGGAGTTATGCAGATCTAAAACGCGTGGATTGCAGCAGCAGCAAGCCGAAAAGTGCAGGCATGTGAGGGATCTAGAGGTTGACAGCATGTCTTCTTAACGGGAGTCCAGGTGGCCATCTCCACAAATGGACTTTTCAGAATCCTTGGGTGGCACCGTAGTCGGAAACCAATTCTGGTTATCGCTTCTCGGCCTTTTGGCTAAGATCAAGTGTAGTATCTGTTCTTATCAGTTTAATATCTGATACGTCCCCTATCTGGGGACCATATATTAAATGGATTTTTAGAACAGGGAGATGGAAAAAGAGCTTGCTCTGTCCACTCCACGCATTGACCTGGTATTGCAGTATCTCCAGGACCGGTGCACCCCTTCTTTAATGCAGTTTCTAAAATCAGAAAGAATTGAATTCAATGCTTTTTGTTCATTTTGCTTGTTTGTCGGATTTTGGGATGGACTCTTTGGCTTTGCTTTTCTTCTCCTCATTGGATTTTTCATGTTAAAAGTTGCAGAAGCCAGATGACAAG
This sequence comes from Phyllobates terribilis, assembly GCF_046119375.1. NCBI lineage: Eukaryota > Metazoa > Chordata > Amphibia > Anura > Dendrobatidae > Phyllobates > Phyllobates terribilis. Next base: position 5,229,243 of record NW_027362800.1, on the reverse strand, counting down.
CTCATTTTGGTTCAACTTCAGCAACTGTGCATTGCATTGCCATGTAATGTAATGTAATGCAATGCTATCTATCTAGCTCTCCCTCTATACTTCCTTTTGGATAAACAGACATATTAGGCAAGCATTTTGGAGCTTTCACCTAAATAACTACAGGTGGTGAGATAAGCTGCACAATATAATTGACCTTTCAGTATACTGTTGCACACACACCATCTATTTAGCAAATGCCCTTGTTATCAACAGCAGCCTTTTAAACTCACCTGAGCTAACAGGTATGTGAGCTGGTTACTCTGCTGCGCTTAAAATTTCTTTTTTGGTTTGCTACAATGCCTTTTCTGAAACGTTGTCTCCCTCTGCTGGAACACTGACTTCTTTCATTTAATGCCTGCAGACTATAAAAGAGAAACCAACCCAAAAAGTTTGGTTGATTAGTCTGTGGCATTCTTTTAAACTGTTGCTTATGGCGGTCTCTGTGAGCTTCTCAGTGACATTCAGCCATCCAGGTATCCCGCCTGCAGTAGACGGAATGTGGCAATGGAACGCTGGCTGCGCGTGTCATAATAGGCTCTGAGCCTTTATATACCTGCGCACAGCAGCAGCCACCTTCAGTCTGCTGCTGGACAGCCAGCAGCAGCAGCAGGAGAGGTAATTAATCAGCAACCCTCCTGCTAAGGGTAGACAGCTGCTCGTTCCACCCCACCCCCGCCTTAATTGGTTCTCCTCCCTTCCAACGGTGTTGACGCGGGTGGGAACAGCCGGGGGTTGAGGGTACTGTGCTAAAAGAGGTGGAGTTATGCAGATCTAAAACGCGTGGATTGCAGCAGCAGCAAGCCGAAAAGTGCAGGCATGTGAGGGATCTAGAGGTTGACAGCATGTCTTCTTAACGGGAGTCCAGGTGGCCATCTCCACAAATGGACTTTTCAGAATCCTTGGGTGGCACCGTAGTCGGAAACCAATTCTGGTTATCGCTTCTCGGCCTTTTGGCTAAGATCAAGTGTAGTATCTGTTCTTATCAGTTTAATATCTGATACGTCCCCTATCTGGGGACCATATATTAAATGGATTTTTAGAACAGGGAGATGGAAAAAGAGCTTGCTCTGTCCACTCCACGCATTGACCTGGTATTGCAGTATCTCCAGGACCGGTGCACCCCTTCTTTAATGCAGTTTCTAAAATCAGAAAGAATTGAATTCAATGCTTTTTGTTCATTTTGCTTGTTTGTCGGATTTTGGGATGGACTCTTTGGCTTTGCTTTTCTTCTCCTCATTGGATTTTTCATGTTAAAAGTTGCAGAAGCCAGATGACAAGCTCATTTTGGTTCAACTTCAGCAACTGTGCATTGCATTGCCATGTAATGTAATGTAATGCAATGCTATCTATCTAGCTCTCCCTCTATACTTCCTTTTGGATAAACAGACATATTAGGCAAGCATTTTGGAGCTTTCACCTAAATAACTACAGGTGGTGAGATAAGCTGCACAATATAATTGACCTTTCAGTATATTGTTGCACACACACCATCTATTTAGCAAATGCCCTTGTTATCAACAGCAGCCTTTTAAACTCACCTGAGCTAACAGGTATGTGAGCTGGTTACTCTGCTGCGCTTAAAATTTCTTTTTTGGTTTGATACAATGCCTTTTCTGAAACGTTGTCTCCCTCTGCTGGAACACTGACTTCTTTCATTTAATGCCTGCAGACTATAAAAGAGAAACCAACCCAAAAAGTTTGGTTGATTAGTCTGTGGCATTCTTTTAAACTGTTGCTTATGGCGGTCTCTGTGAGCTTCTCAGTGACATTCAGCCATCCAGGTATCCCGCCTGCAGTAGACGGAATGTGGCAATGGAACGCTGGCTGCGCGTGTCATAATAGGCTCTGAGCCTTTATATACCTGCGCACAGCAGCAGCCACCTTCAGTCTGCTGCTGGACAGCCAGCAGCAGCAGCAGCAGGAGAGGTAATTAATCAGCAACCCTCCTGCTAAGGGTAGACAGCTGCTCGTTCCACCCCCCCCCCCGCCTTAATTGGTTCTCCTCCCTTCCAACGGTGTTGAGGCGGGTGGGAACAGCCGGGGGTTGAGGGTACTGTGCTAAAAGAGGTGGAGTTATGCAGATCTAAAACGCGTGGATTGCAGCAGCAGCAAGCCGAAAAGTGCAGGCATGTGAGGGATCTAGAGGTTGACAGCATGTCTTCTTAACGGGAGTCCAGGTGGCCATCTCCACAAATGGACTTTTCAGAATCCTTGGGTGGCACCGTAGTCGGAAACCAATTCTGGTTATCGCTTCTCGGCCTTTTGGCTAAGATCAAGTGTAGTATCTGTTCTTATCAGTTTAATATCTGATACGTCCCCTATCTGGGGACCATATATTAAATGGATTTTTAGAACAGGGAGATGGAAAAAGAGCTTGCTCTGTCCACTCCACGCATTGACCTGGTATTGCAGTATCTCCAGGACCGGTGCACCCCTTCTTTAATGCAGTTTCTAAAATCAGAAAGAATTGAATTCAATGCTTTTTGTTCATTTTGCTTGTTTGTCGGATTTTGGGATGGACTCTTTGGCTTTGCTTTTCTTCTCCTCATTGGATTTTTCATGTTAAAAGTTGCAGAAGCCAGATGACAAGCTCATTTTGGTTCAACTTCAGCAACTGTGCATTGCATTGCCATGTAATGTAATGTAATGCAATGCTATCTATCTAGCTCTCCCTCTATACTTCCTTTTGGATAAACAGACATATTAGGCAAGCATTTTGGAGCTTTCACCTAAATAACTACAGGTGGTGAGATAAGCTGCACAATATAATTGACCTTTCAGTATATTGTTGCACACACACCATCTATTTAGCAAATGCCCTTGTTATCAACAGCAGCCTTTTAAACTCACCTGAGCTAACAGGTATGTGAGCTGGTTACTCTGCTGCGCTTAAAATTTCTTTTTTGGTTTGCTACAATGCCTTTTCTGAAACGTTGTCTCCCTCTGCTGGAACACTGACTTCTTTCATTTAATGCCTGCAGACTATAAAAGAGAAACCAACCCAAAAAGTTTGGTTGATTAGTCTGTGGCATTCTTTTAAACTGTTGCTTATGGCGGTCTCTGTGAGCTTCTCAGTGACATTCAGCCATCCAGGTATCCCGCCTGCAGTAGACGGAATGTGGCAATGGAACGCTGGCTGCGCGTGTCATAATAGGCTCTGAGCCTTTATATACCTGCGCACAGCAGCAGCCACCTTCAGTCTGCTGCTGGACAGCCAGCAGCAGCAGCAGCAGGAGAGGTAATTAATCAGCAACCCTCCTGCTAAGGGTAGACAGCTGCTCGTTCCACCCCCCCCCGCCTTAATTGGTTCTCCTCCCTTCCAACGGTGTTGAGGCGGGTGGGAACAGCCGGGGGTTGAGGGTACAGTGCTAAAAGAGGTGGAGTTATGCAGATCTAAAACGCGTGGATTGCAGCAGCAGCAAGCCGAAAAGTGCAGGCATGTGAGGGATCTAGAGGTTGACAGCATGTCTTCTTAACGGGAGTCCAGGTGGCCATCTCCACAAATGGACTTTTCAGAATCCTTGGGTGGCACCGTAGTCGGAAACCAATTCTGGTTATCGCTTCTCGGCCTTTTGGCTAAGATCAAGTGTAGTATCTGTTCTTATCAGTTTAATATCTGATACGTCCCCTATCTGGGGACCATATATTAAATGGATTTTTAGAACAGGGAGATGGAAAAAGAGCTTGCTCTGTCCACTCCACGCATTGACCTGGTATTGCAGTATCTCCAGGACCGGTGCACCCCTTCTTTAATGCAGTTTCTAAAATCAGAAAGAATTGAATTCAATGCTTTTTGTTCATTTTGCTTGTTTGTCGGATTTTGGGATGGACTCTTTGGCTTTGCTTTTCTTCTCCTCATTGGATTTTTCATGTTAAAAGTTGCAGAAGCCAGATGACAAGCTCATTTTGGTTCAACTTCAGCAACTGTGCATTGCATTGCCATGTAATGTAATGTAATGCAATGCTATCTATCTAGCTCTCCCTCTATACTTCCTTTTGGATAAACAGACATATTAGGCAAGCATTTTGGAGCTTTCACCTAAATAACTACAGGTGGTGAGATAAGCTGCACAATATAATTGACCTTTCAGTATATTGTTGCACACACACCATCTATTTAGCAAATGCCCTTGTTATCAACAGCAGCCTTTTAAACTCACCTGAGCTAACAGGTATGTGAGCTGGTTACTCTGCTGCGCTTAAAATTTCTTTTTTGGTTTGCTACAATGCCTTTTCTGAAACGTTGTCTCCCTCTGCTGGAACACTGACTTCTTTCATTTAATGCCTGCAGACTATAAAAGAGAAACCAACCTAAAAAGTTTGGTTGATTAGTCTGTGGCATTCTTTTAAACTGTTGCTTATGGCGGTCTCTGTGAGCTTCTCAGTGACATTCAGCCATCCAGGTATCCCGCCTGCAGTAGACGGAATGTGGCAATGGAACGCTGGCTGCGCGTGTCATAATAGGCTCTGAGCCTTTATATACCTGCGCACAGCAGCAGCCACCTTCAGTCTGCTGCTGGACAGCCAGCAGCAGCAGCAGCAGGAGAGGTAATTAATCAGCAACCCTCCTGCTAAGGGTAGACAGCTGCTCGTTCCACCCCCCCCCCCCGCCTTAATTGGTTCTCCTCCCTTCCAACGGTGTTGAGGCGGGTGGGAACAGCCGGGGGTTGAGGGTACTGTGCTAAAAGAGGTGGAGTTATGCAGATCTAAAACGCGTGGATTGCAGCAGCAGCAAGCCGAAAAGTGCAGGCATGTGAGGGATCTAGAGGTTGACAGCATGTCTTCTTAACGGGAGTCCAGGTGGCCATCTCCACAAATGGACTTTTCAGAATCCTTGGGTGGCACCGTAGTCGGAAACCAATTCTGGTTATCGCTTCTCGGCCTTTTGGCTAAGATCAAGTGTAGTATCTGTTCTTATCAGTTTAATATCTGATACGTCCCCTATCTGGGGACCATATATTAAATGGATTTTTAGAACAGGGAGATGGAAAAAGAGCTTGCTCTGTCCACTCCACGCATTGACCTGGTATTGCAGTATCTCCAGGACCGGTGCACCCCTTCTTTAATGCAGTTTCTAAAATCAGAAAGAATTGAATTCAATGCTTTTTGTTCATTTTGCTTGTTTGTCGGATTTTGGGATGGACTCTTTGGCTTTGCTTTTCTTCTCCTCATTGGATTTTTCATGTTAAAAGTTGCAGAAGCCAGATGACAAGCTCATTTTGGTTCAACTTCAGCAACTGTGCATTGCATTGCCATGTAATGTAATGTAATGCAATGCTATCTATCTAGCTCTCCCTCTATACTTCCTTTTGGATAAACAGACATATTAGGCAAGCATTTTGGAGCTTTCACCTAAATAACTACAGGTGGTGAGATAAGCTGCACAATATAATTGACCTTTCAGTATATTGTTGCACACACACCATCTATTTAGCAAATGCCCTTGTTATCAACAGCAGCCTTTTAAACTCACCTGAGCTAACAGGTATGTGAGCTGGTTACTCTGCTGCGCTTAAAATTTCTTTTTTGGTTTGCTACAATGCCTTTTCTGAAACGTTGTCTCCCTCTGCTGGAACACTGACTTCTTTCATTTAATGCCTGCAGACTATAAAAGAGAAACCAACCCAAAAAGTTTGGTTGATTAGTCTGTGGCATTCTTTTAAACTGTTGCTTATGGCGGTCTCTGTGAGCTTCTCAGTGATATTCAGCCATCCAGGTATCCCGCCTGCAGTAGACGGAATGTGGCAATGGAACGCTGGCTGCGCGTGTCATAATAGGCTCTGAGCCTTTATATACCTGCGCACAGCAGCAGCCACCTTCAGTCTGCTGCTGGACAGCCAGCAGCAGCAGCAGCAGGAGAGGTAATTAATCAGCAACCCTCCTGCTAAGGGTAGACAGCTGCTCGTTCCACCCCCCCCCCCCGCCTTAATTGGTTCTCCTCCCTTCCAACGGTGTTGAGGCGGGTGGGAACAGCCGGGGGTTGAGGGTACTGTGCTAAAAGAGGTGGAGTTATGCAGATCTAAAACGCGTGGATTGCAGCAGCAGCAAGCCGAAAAGTGCAGGCATGTGAGGGATCTAGAGGTTGACAGCATGTCTTCTTAACGGGAGTCCAGGTGGCCATCTCCACAAATGGACTTTTCAGAATCCTTGGGTGGCACCGTAGTCGGAAACCAATTCTGGTTATCGCTTCTCGGCCTTTTGGCTAAGATCAAGTGTAGTATCTGTTCTTATCAGTTTAATATCTGATACGTCCCCTATCTGGGGAAAATATATTAAATGGATTTTTAGAACAGGGAGATGGAAAAAGAGCTTGCTCTGTCCACTCCACGCATTGACCTGGTATTGCAGTATCTCCAGGACCGGTGCACCCCTTCTTTAATGCAGTTTCTAAAATCAGAAAGAATTGAATTCAATGCTTTTTGTTCATTTTGCTTTTTTGTCGGATTTTGGGATGGACTCTTTGGCTTTGCTTTTCTTCTCCTCATTGGATTTTTCATGTTAAAAGTTGCAGAAGCCAGATGACAAGCTCATTTTAGTTCAACTTCAGCAACTGTGCATTGCATTGCCATGTAATGTAATGTAATGCAATGCTATCTATCTAGCTCTCCCTCTATACTTCCTTTTGGATAAACAGACATATTAGGCAAGCATTTTGGAGCTTTCACCTAAATAACTACAGGTGGTGAGATAAGCTGCACAATATAATTGACCTTTCAGTATATTGTTGCACACACACCATCTATTTAGCAAATGCCCTTGTTATCAACAGCAGCCTTTTAAACTCACCTGAGCTAACAGGTATGTGAGCTGGTTACTCTGCTGCGCTTAAAATTTCTTTTTTGGTTTGCTACAATGCCTTTTCTGAAACGTTGTCTCCCTCTGCTGGAACACTGACTTCTTTCATTTAATGCCTGCAGACTATAAAAGAGAAACCAACCCAAAAAGTTTGGTTGATTAGTCTGTGGCATTCTTTTAAACTGTTGCTTATGGCGGTCTCTGTGAGCTTCTCAGTGACATTCAGCCATCCAGGTATCCCGCCTGCAGTAGACGGAATGTGGCAATGGAACGCTGGCTGCGCGTGTCATAATAGGCTCTGAGCCTTTATATACCTGCGCACAGCAGCAGCCACCTTCAGTCTGTTGCTGGACAGCCAGCAGCAGCAGCAGCAGGAGAGGTAATTAATCAGCAACCCTCCTGCTAAGGGTAGACAGCTGCTCGTTCCACCCCACCCCCCCCCGCCTTAATTGGTTCTCCTCCCTTCCAACGGTGTTGAGGCGGGTGGGAACAGCCGGGGGTTGAGGGTACTGTGCTAAAAGAGGTGGAGTTATGCAGATCTAAAACGCGTGGATTGCAGCAGCAGCAAGCCGAAAAGTGCAGGCATGTGAGGGATCTAGAGGTTGACAGCATGTCTTCTTAACGGGAGTCCAGGTGGCCATCTCCACAAATGGACTTTTCAGAATCCTTGGGTGGCACCGTAGTCGGAAACCAATTCTGGTTATCGCTTCTCGGCCTTTTGGCTAAGATCAAGTGTAGTATCTGTTCTTATCAGTTTAATATCTGATACGTCCCCTATCTGGGGACCATATATTAAATGGATTTTTAGAACAGGGAGATGGAAAAAGAGCTTGCTCTGTCCACTCCACGCATTGACCTGGTATTGCAGTATCTCCAGGACCGGTGCACCCCTTCTTTAATGCAGTTTCTAAAATCAGAAAGAATTGAATTCAATGCTTTTTGTTCATTTTGCTTGTTTGTCGGATTTTGGGATGGACTCTTTGGCTTTGCTTTTCTTCTCCTCATTGGATTTTTCATGTTAAAAGTTGCAGAAGCCAGATGACAAGCTCATTTTGGTTCAACTTCAGCAACTGTGCATTGCATTGCCATGTAATGTAATGTAATGCAATGCTATCTATCTAGCTCTCCCTCTATACTTCCTTTTGGATAAACAGACATATTAGGCAAGCATTTTGGAGCTTTCACCTAAATAACTACAGGTGGTGAGATAAGCTGCACAATATAATTGACCTTTCAGTATATTGTTGCACACACACCATCTATTTAGCAAATGCCCTTGTTATCAACAGCAGCCTTTTAAACTCACCTGAACTAACAGGTATGTGAGCTGGTTACTCTGCTGCGCTTAAAATTTCTTTTTTGGTTTGCTACAATGCCTTTTCTGAAACGTTGTCTCCCTCTGCTGGAACACTGACTTCTTTCATTTAATGCCTGCAGACTATAAAAGAGAAACCAACCCAAAAAGTTTGGTTGATTAGTCTGTGGCATTCTTTTAAACTGTTGCTTATGGCGGTCTCTGTGAGCTTCTCAGTGACATTCAGCCATCCAGGTATCCCGCCTGCAGTAGACGGAATGTGGCAATGGAACGCTGGCTGCGCGTGTCATAATAGGCTCTGAGCCTTTATATACCTGCGCACAGCAGCAGCCACCTTCAGTCTGTTGCTGGACAGCCAGCAGCAGCAGCAGCAGGAGAGGTAATTAATCAGCAACCATCCTGCTAAGGGTAGACAGCTGCTCGTTCCACCCCCCCCCCCGCCTTAATTGGTTCTCCTCCCTTCCAACGGTGTTGAGGCGGGTGGGAACAGCCGGGGGTTGAGGGTACTGTGCTAAAAGAGGTGGAGTTATGCAGATCTAAAACGCGTGGATTGCAGCAGCAGCAAGCCGAAAAGTGCAGGCATGTGAGGGATCTAGAGGTTGACAGCATGTCTTCTTAACGGGAGTCCAGGTGGCCATCTCCACAAATGGACTTTTCAGAATCCTTGGGTGGCACCGTAGTCGGAAACCAATTCTGGTTATCGCTTCTCGGCCTTTTGGCTAAGATCAAGTGTAGTATCTGTTCTTATCAGTTTAATATCTGATACGTCCCCTATCTGGGGACCATATATTAAATGGATTTTTAGAACAGGGAGATGGAAAAAGAGCTTGCTCTGTCCACTCCACGCATTGACCTGGTATTGCAGTATCTCCAGGACCGGTGCACCCCTTCTTTAATGCAGTTTCTAAAATCAGAAAGAATTGAATTCAATGCTTTTTGTTCATTTTGCTTGTTTGTCGGATTTTGGGATTGACTCTTTGGCTTTGCTTTTCTTCTCCTCATTGGATTTTTCATGTTAAAAGTTGCAGAAGCCAGATGACAAGCTCATTTTGGTTCAACTTCAGCAACTGTGCATTGCATTGCCATGTAATGTAATGTAATGCAATGCTATCTATCTAGCTCTCCCTCTATACTTCCTTTTGGATAAACAGACATATTAGGCAAGCATTTTGGAGCTTTCACCTAAATAACTACAGGTGGTGAGATAAGCTGCACAATATAATTGACCTTTCAGTATATTGTTGCACACACACCATCTATTTAGCAAATGCCCTTGTTATCAACAGCAGCCTTTTAAACTCACCTGAGCTAACAGGTATGTGAGCTGGTTACTCTGCTGCGCTTAAAATTTCTTTTTTGGTTTGCTACAATGCCTTTTCTGAAACGTTGTCTCCCTCTGCTGGAACACTGACTTCTTTCATTTAATGCCTGCAGACTATAAAAGAGAAACCAACCCAAAAAGTTTGGTTGATTAGTCTGTGGCATTCTTTTAAACTGTTGCTTATGGCGGTCTCTGTGAGCTTCTCAGTGACATTCAGCCATCCAGGTATCCCGCCTGCAGTAGACGGAATGTGGCAATGGAATGCTGGCTGCGCATGTCATAATAGGCTCTGAGCCTTTATATACCTGCGCACAGCAGCAGCCACCTTCAGTCTGCTGCTGGACAGCCAGCAGCAGCAGCAGCAGGAGAGGTAATTAATCAGCAACCCTCCTGCTAAGGGTAGACAGCTGCTCGTTCCACCCCCCCCCCCGCCTTAATTGGTTCTCCTCCCTTCCAACGGTGTTGAGGCGGGTGGGAACAGCCGGGGGTTGAGGGTACTGTGCTAAAAGAGGTGGAGTTATGCAGATCTAAAACGCGTGGATTGCAGCAGCAGCAAGCCGAAAAGTGCAGGCATGTGAGGGATCTAGAGGTTGACAGCATGTCTTCTTAACGGGAGTCCAGGTGGCCATCTCCACAAATGGACTTTTCAGAATCCTTGGGTGGCACCGTAGTCGGAAACCAATTCTGGTTATCGCTTCTCGGCCTTTTGGCTAAGATCAAGTGTAGTATCTGTTCTTATCAGTTTAATATCTGATACGTCCCCTATCAGGGGACCATATATTAAATGGATTTTTAGAACAGGGAGATGGAAAAAGAGCTTGCTCTGTCCACTCCACGCATTGACCTGGTATTGCAGTATCTCCAGGACCGGTGCACCCCTTCTTTAATGCAGTTTCAAAAATCAGAAAGAATTGAATTCAATGCTTTTTGTTCATTTTGCTTGTTTGTCGGATTTTGGGATGGACTCTTTGGCTTTGCTTTTCTTCTCCTCATTGGATTTTTCATGTTAAAAGTTGCAGAAGCCAGATGACAAGCTCATTTTGGTTCAACTTCAGCAACTGTGCATTGCATTGCCATGTAATGTAATGTAATGCAATGCTATCTATCTAGCTCTCCCTCTATACTTCCTTTTGGATAAACAGACATATTAGGCAAGCATTTTGGAGCTTTCACCTAAATAACTACAGGTGGTGAGATAAGCTGCACAATATAATTGACCTTTCAGTATATTGTTGCACACACACCATCTATTTAGCAAATGCCCTTGTTATCAACAGCAGCCTTTTAAACTCACCTGAGCTAACAGGTATGTGAGCTGGTTACTCTGCTGCGCTTAAAATTTCTTTTTTGGTTTGCTACAATGCCTTTTCTGAAACGTTGTCTCCCTCTGCTGGAACACTGACTTCTTTCATTTAATGCCTGCAGACTATAAAAGAGAAACCAACCCAAAAAGTTTGGTTGATTAGTCTGTGGCATTCTTTTAAACTGTTGCTTATGGCGGTCTCTGTGAGCTTCTCAGTGACATTCAGCCATCCAGGTATCCAGCCTGCAGTAGACGGAATGTGGCAATGGAACGCTGGCTGCGCGTGTCATAATAGGCTCTGAGCCTTTATATACCTGCGCACAGCAGCAGCCACCTTCAGTCTGTTGCTGGACAGCCAGCAGCAGCAGCAGCAGGAGAGGTAATTAATCAGCAACCCTCCTGCTAAGGGTAGACAGCTGCTCGTTCCACCCCCCCCCCCGCCTTAATTGGTTCTCCTCCCTTCCAACGGTGTTGAGGCGGGTGGGAACAGCCGGGGGTTGAGGGTACTGTGCTAAAAGAGGTGGAGTTATGCAGATCTAAAACGCGTGGATTGCAGCAGCAGCAAGCCGAAAAGTGCAGGCATGTGAGGGATCTAGAGGTTGACAGCATGTCTTCTTAACGGGAGTCCAGGTGGCCATCTCCACAAATGGACTTTTCAGAATCCTTGGGTGGCACCGTAGTCGGAAACCAATTCTGGTTATCGCTTCTCGGCCTTTTGGCTAAGATCAAGTGTAGTATCTGTTCTTATCAGTTTAATATCTGATACGTCCCCTATCTGGGGACCATATATTAAATGGATTTTTAGAACAGGGAGATGGAAAAAGAGCTTGCTCTGTCCACTCCACGCATTGACCTGGTATTGCAGTATCTCCAGGACCGGTGCACCCCTTCTTTAATGCAGTTTCTAAAATCAGAAAGAATTGAATTCAATGCTTTTTGTTCATTTTGCTTGTTTGTCGGATTTTGGGATGGACTCTTTGGCTTTGCTTTTCTTCTCCTCATTGGATTTTTCATGTTAAAAGTTGCAGAAGCCAGATGACAAGCTCATTTTGGTTCAACTTCAGCAACTGTGCATTGCATTGCCATGTAATGTAATGTAATGCAATGCTATCTATCTAGCTCTCCCTCTATACTTCCTTTTGGATAAACAGACATATTAGGCAAGCATTTTGGAGCTTTCACCTAAATAACTACAGGTGGTGAGATAAGCTGCACAATATAATTGACCTTTCAGTATATTGTTGCACACACACCATCTATTTAGCAAATGCCCTTGTTATCAACAGCAGCCTTTTAAACTCACCTGAGCTAACAGGTATGTGAGCTGGTTACTCTGCTGCGCTTAAAATTTCTTTTTTGGTTTGCTACAATGCCTTTTCTGAAACGTTGTCTCCCTCTGCTGGAACACTGACTTCTTTCATTTAATGCCTGCAGACTATAAAAGAGAAACCAACCCAAAAAGTTTGGTTGATTAGTCTGTGGCATTCTTTTAAACTGTTGCTTATGGCGGTCTCTGTGAGCTTCTCAGTGACATTCAGCCATCCAGGTATCCCGCCTGCAGTAGACGGAATGTGGCAATGGAACGCTGGCTGCGCGTGTCATAATAGGCTCTGAGCCTTTATATACCTGCGCACAGCAGCAGCCACCTTCAGTCTGCTGCTGGACAGCCAGCAGCAGCAGCAGCAGGAGAGGTAATTAATCAGCAACCCTCCTGCTAAGGGTAGACAGCTGCTCGTTCCACCCCCCCCCCCGCCTTAATTGGTTCTCCTCCCTTCCAACGGTGTTGAGGCGGGTGGGAACAGCCGGGGGTTGAGGGTACTGTGCTAAAAGAGGTGGAGTTATGCAGATCTAAAACGCGTGGATTGCAGCAGCAGCAAGCCGAAAAGTGCAGGCATGTGAGGGATCTAGAGGTTGACAGCATGTCTTCTTAACGGGAGTCAGGTGGCCATCTCCACAAATGGACTTTTCAGAATCCTTGGGTGGCACCGTAGTCGGAAACCAATTCTGGTTATCGCTTCTCGGCCTTTTGGCTAAGATCAAGTGTAGTATCTGTTCTTATCAGTTTAATATCTGATACGTCCCCTATCTGGGGACCATATATTAAATGGATTTTTAGAACAGGGAGATGGAAAAAGAGCTTGCTCTGTCCACTCCACGCATTGACCTGGTATTGCAGTATCTCCAGGACCGGTGCACCCCTTCTTTAATGCAGTTTCTAAAATCAGAAAGAATTGAATTCAATGCTTTTTGTTCATTTTGCTTGTTTGTCGGATTTTGGGATGGACTCTTTGGCTTTGCTTTTCTTCTCCTCATTGGATTTTTCATGTTAAAAGTTGCAGAAGCCAGATGACAAGCTCATTTTGGTTCAACTTCAGCAACTGTGCATTGCATTGCCATGTAATGTAATGTAATGCAATGCTATCTATCTAGCTCTCCCTCTATACTTCCTTTTGGATAAACAGACATATTAGGCAAGCATTTTGGAGCTTTCACCTAAATAACTACAGGTGGTGAGATAAGCTGCACAATATAATTGACCTTTCAGTATATTGTTGCACACACACCATCTATTTAGCAAATGCCCTTGTTATCAACAGCAGCCTTTTAAACTCACCTGAGCTAACAGGTATGTGAGCTGGTTACTCTGCTGCGCTTAAAATTTCTTTTTTGGTTTGCTACAATGCCTTTTCTGAAACGTTGTCTCCCTCTGCTGGAACACTGACTTCTTTCATTTAATGCCTGCAGACTATAAAAGAGAAACCAACCCAAAAAGTTTGGTTGATTAGTCTGTGGCATTCTTTTAAACTGTTGCTTATGGCGGTCTCTGTGAGCTTCTCAGTGACATTCAGCCATCCAGGTATCCCGCCTGCAGTAGACGGAATGTGGCAATGGAACGCTGGCTGCGCGTGTCATAATAGGCTCTGAGCCTTTATATACCTGCGCACAGCAGCAGTCACCTTCAGTCTGCTGCTGGACAGCCAGCAGCAGCAGCAGCAGCAGGAGAGGTAATTAATCAGCAACCCTCCTGCTAAGGGTAGACAGCTGCTCGTTCCACCCCCCCCCCGCCTTAATTGGTTCTCCTCCCTTCCAACGGTGTTGAGGCGGGTGGGAACAGCCGGGGGTTGAGGGTACTGTGCTAAAAGAGGTGGAGTTATGCAGATCTAAAACGCGTGGATTGCAGCAGCAGCAAGCCGAAAAGTGCAGGCATGTGAGGGATCTAGAGGTTGACAGCATGTCTTCTTAACGGGAGTCCAGGTGGCCATCTCCACAAATGGACTTTTCAGAATCCTTGGGTGGCACCGTAGTCGGAAACCAATTCTGGTTATCGCTTCTCGGCCTTTTGGCTAAGATCAAGTGTAGTATCTGTTCTTATCAGTTTAATATCTGATACGTCCCCTATCTGGGGACCATATATTAAATGGATTTTTAGAACAGGGAGATGGAAAAAGAGCTTGCTCTGTCCACTCCACGCATTGACCTGGTATTGCAGTATCTCCAGGACTGGTGCACCCCTTCTTTAATGCAGTTTCTAAAATCAGAAAGAATTGAATTCAATGCTTTTTGTTCATTTTGCTTGTTTGTCGGATTTTGGGATGGACTCTTTGGCTTTGCTTTTCTTCTCCTCATTGGATTTTTCATGTTAAAAGTTGCAGAAGCCAGATGACAAGCTCATTTTGGTTCAACTTCAGCAACTGTGCATTGCATTGCCATGTAATGTAATGTAATGCAATGCTATCTATCTAGCTCTCCCTCTATACTTCCTTTTGGATAAACAGACATATTAGGCAAGCATTTTGGAGCTTTCACCTAAATAACTACAGGTGGTGAGATAAGCTGCACAATATAATTGACCTTTCAGTATATTGTTGCACACACACCATCTATTTAGCAAATGCCCTTGTTATCAACAGCAGCCTTTTAAACTCACCTGAGCTAACAGGTATGTGAGCTGGTTACTCTGCTGCGCTTAAAATTTCTTTTTTGGTTTGCTACAATGCCTTTTCTGAAACGTTGTCTCCCTCTGCTGGAACACTGACTTCTTTCATTTAATGCCTGCAGACTATAAAAGAGAAACCAACCCAAAAAGTTTGGTTGATTAGTCTGTGGCATTCTTTTAAACTGTTGCTTATGGCGGTCTCTGTGAGCTTCTCAGTGACATTCAGCCATCCAGGTATCCCGCCTGCAGTAGACGGAATGTGGCAATGGAACGCTGGCTGCGCGTGTCATAATAGGCTCTGAGCCTTTATATACCTGCGCACAGCAGCAGCCACCTTCAGTCTGCTGCTGGACAGCCAGCAGCAGCAGCAGCAGGAGAGGTAATTAATCAGCAACCCTCCTGCTAAGGGTAGACAGCTGCTCGTTCCACCCCCCCCCCCCGCCTTAATTGGTTCTCCTCCCTTCCAACGGTGTTGAGGCGGGTGGGAACAGCCGGGGGTTGAGGGTACTGTGCTAAAAGAGGTGGAGTTATGCAGATCTAAAACCCGTGGATTGCAGCAGCAGCAAGCCGAAAAGTGCAGGCATGTGAGGGATCTAGAGGTTGACAGCATGTCTTCTTAACGGGAGTCCAGGTGGCCATCTCCACAAATGGACTTTTCAGAATCCTTGGGTGGCACCGTAGTCGGAAACCAATTCTGGTTATCGCTTCTCGGCCTTTTGGCTAAGATCAAGTGTAGTATCTGTTCTTATCAGTTTAATATCTGATACGTCCCCTATCTGGGGACCATATATTAAATGGATTTTTAGAACAGGGAGATGGAAAAAGAGCTTGCTCTGTCCACTCCACGCATTGACCTGGTATTGCAGTATCTCCAGGACCGGTGCACCCCTTCTTTAATGCAGTTTCTAAAATCAGAAAGAATTGAATTCAATGCTTTTTGTTCATTTTGCTTGTTTGTCGGATTTTGGGATGGACTCTTTGGCTTTGCTTTTCTTCTCCTCATTGGATTTTTCATGTTAAAAGTTGCAGAAGCCAGATGACAAGCTCATTTTGGTTCAACTTCAGCAACTGTGCATTGCATTGCCATGTAATGTAATGTAATGCAATGCTATCTATCTAGCTCTCCCTCTATACTTCCTTTTGGATAAACAGACATATTAGGCAAGCATTTTGGAGCTTTCACCTAAATAACTACAGGTGGTGAGATAAGCTGCACAATATAATTGACCTTTCAGTATATTGTTGCACACACACCATCTATTTAGCAAATGCCCTTGTTATCAACAGCAGCCTTTTAAACTCACCTGAGCTAACAGGTATGTGAGCTGGTTACTCTGCTGCGCTTAAAATTTCTTTTTGGGTTTGCTACAATGCCTTTTCTGAAACGTTGTCTCCCTCTGCTGGAACACTGACTTCTTTCATTTAATGCCTGCAGACTATAAAAGAGAAACCAACCCAAAAAGTTTGGTTGATTAGTCTGTGGCATTCTTTTAAACTGTTGCTTATGGCGGTCTCTGTGAGCTTCTCAGTGACATTCAGCCATCCAGGTATCCCGCCTGCAGTAGACGGAATGTGGCAATGGAACGCTGGCTGCGCGTGTCATAATAGGCTCTGAGCCTTTATATACCTGCGCACAGCAGCAGCCACCTTCAGTCTGCTGCTGGACAGCCAGCAGCAGCAGCAGCAGGAGAGGTAATTAATCAGCAACCCTCCTGCTAAGGGTAGACAGCTGCTCGTTCCACCCCCCCCCCCGCCTTAATTGGTTCTACTCCCTTCCAACGGTGTTGAGGCGGGTGGGAACAGCCGGGGGTTGAGGGTACTGTGCTAAAAGAGGTGGAGTTATGCAGATCTAAAACGCGTGGATTGCAGCAGCAGCAAGCCGAAAAGTGCAGGCATGTGAGGGATCTAGAGGTTGACAGCATGTCTTCTTAACGGGAGTCCAGGTGGCCATCTCCACAAATGGACTTTTCAGAATCCTTGGGTGGCACCGTAGTCGGAAACCAATTCTGGTTATCGCTTCTCGGCCTTTTGGCTAAGATCAAGTGTAGTATCTGTTCTTATCAGTTTAATATCTGATACGTCCCCTATCTGGGGACCATATATTAAATGGATTTTTAGAACAGGGAGATGGAAAAAGAGCTTGCTCTGTCCACTCCACGCATTGACCTGGTATTGCAGTATCTCCAGGACCGGTGCACCCCTTCTTTAATGCAGTTTCTAAAATCAGAAAGAATTGAATTCAATGCTTTTTGTTCATTTTGCTTGTTTGTCGGATTTTGGGATGGACTCTTTGGCTTTGCTTTTCTTCTCCTCATTGGATTTTTCATGTTAAAAGTTGCAGAAGCCAGATGACAAGCTCATTTTGGTTCAACTTCAGCAACTGTGCATTGCATTGCCATGTAATGTAATGTAATGCAATGCTATCTATCTAGCTCTCCCTCTATACTTCCTTTTGGATAAACAGACATATTAGGCAAGCATTTTGGAGCTTTCACCTAAATAACTACAGGTGGTGAGATAAGCTGCACAATATAATTGACCTTTCAGTATATTGTTGCACACACACCATCTATTTAGCAAATGCCCTTGTTATCAACAGCAGCCTTTTAAACTCACCTGAGCTAACAGGTATGTGAGCTGGTTACTCTGCTGCGCTTAAAATTTCTTTTTTGGTTTGCTACAATGCCTTTTCTGAAACGTTGTCTCCCTCTGCTGGAACACTGACTTCTTTCATTTAATGCCTGCAGACTATAAAAGAGAAACCAACCCAAAAAGTTTGGTTGATTAGTCTGTGGCATTCTTTTAAACTGTTGCTTATGGCGGTCTCTGTGAGCTTCTCAGTGACATTCAGCCATCCAGGTATCCCGCCTGCAGTAGACGGAATGTGGCAATGGAACGCTGGCTGCGCGTGTCATAATAGGCTCTGAGCCTTTATATACCTGCGCACAGCAGCAGCCACCTTCAGTCTGCTGCTGGACAGCCAGCAGCAGCAGCAGCAGGAGAGGTAATTAATCAGCAACCCTCCTGCTAAGGGTAGACAGCTGCTCGTTCCACCCCCCCCCCCCGCCTTAATTGGTTCTCCTCCCTTCCAACGGTGTTGAGGCGGGTGGGAACAGCCGGGGGTTGAGGGTACTGTGCTAAAAGAGGTGGAGTTATGCAGATCTAAAACACGTGGATTGCAGCAGCAGCAAGCCGAAAAGTGCAGGCATGTGAGGGATCTAGAGGTTGACAGCATGTCTTCTTAACGGGAGTCCAGGTGGCCATCTCCACAAATGGACTTTTCAGAATCCTTGGGTGGCACCGTAGTCGGAAACCAATTCTGGTTATCGCTTCTCGGCCTTTTGGCTAAGATCAAGTGTAGTATCTGTTCTTATCAGTTTAATATCTGATACGTCCCCTATCTGGGGACCATATATTAAATGGATTTTTAGAACAGGGAGATGGAAAAAGAGCTTGCTCTGTCCACTCCACGCATTGACCTGGTATTGCAGTATCTCCAGGACCGGTGCACCCCTTCTTTAATGCAGTTTCTAAAATCAGAAAGAATTGAATTCAATGCTTTTTGTTCATTTTGCTTGTTTGTCGGATTTTGGGATGGACTCTTTGGCTTTGCTTTTCTTCTCCTCATTGGATTTTTCATGTTAAAAGTTGCAGAAGCCAGATGACAAGCTCATTTTGGTTCAACTTCAGCAACTGTGCATTGCATTGCCATGTAATGTAATGTAATGCAATGCTATCTATCTAGCTCTCCCTCTATACTTCCTTTTGGATAAACAGACATGTTAGGCAAGCATTTTGGAGCTTTCACCTAATTAACTACAGGTGGTGAGATAAGCTGCACAATATAATTGACCTTTCAGTATATTGTTGCACACACACCATCTATTTAGCAAATGCCCTTGTTATCAACAGCAGCCTTTTAAACTCACCTGAGCTAACAGGTATGTGAGCTGGTTACTCTGCTGCGCTTAAAATTTCTTTTTTGGTTTGCTACAATGCCTTTTCTGAAACGTTGTCTCCCTCTGCTGGAACACTGACTTCTTTCATTTTATGCCTGCAGACTATAAAAGAGAAACCAACCCAAAAAGTTTGGTTGATTAGTCTGTGGCATTCTTTTAAACTGTTGCTTATGGCGGTCTCTGTGAGCTTCTCAGTGACATTCAGCCATCCAGGTATCCCGCCTGCAGTAGACGGAATGTGGCAATGGAACGCTGGCTGCGCGTGTCATAATAGGCTCTGAGCCTTTATATACCTGCGCACAGCAGCAGCCACCTTCAGTCTGCTGCTGGACAGCCAGCAGCAGCAGCAGCAGGAGAGGTAATTAATCAGCAACCCTCCTGCTAAGGGTAGACAGCTGCTCGTTCCACCCCCCCTTCCCCGCCTTAATTGGTTCTCCTCCCTTCCAACGGTGTTGAGGCGGGTGGGAACAGCCGGGGGTTGAGGGTACTGTGCTAAAAGAGGTGGAGTTATGCAGATCTAAAACGCGTGGATTGCAGCAGCAGCAAGCCGAAAAGTGCAGGCATGTGAGGGATCTAGAGGTTGACAGCATGTCTTCTTAACGGGAGTCCAGGTGGCCATCTCCACAAATGGACTTTTCAGAATCCTTGGGTGGCACCGTAGTCGGAAACCAATTCTGGTTATCGCTTCTCGGCCTTTTGGCTAAGATCAAGTGTAGTATCTGTTCTTATCAGTTTAATATCTGATACGTCCCCTATCTGGGGACCATATATTAAATGGTTTTTTAGAACAGGGAGATGGAAAAAGAGCTTGCTCTGTCCACTCCACGCATTGACCTGGTATTGCAGTATCTCCAGGACCGGTGCACCCCTTCTTTAATGCAGTTTCTAAAATCAGAAAGAATTGAATTCAATGCTTTTTGTTCATTTTGCTTGTTTGTCGGATTTTGGGATGGACTCTTTGGCTTTGCTTTTCTTCTCCTCATTGGATTTTTCATGTTAAAAGTTGCAGAAGCCAGATGACAAGCTCATTTTGGTTCAACTTCAGCAACTGTGCAATGCATTGCCATGTAATGTAATGTAATGCAATGCTATCTATCTAGCTCTCCCTCTATACTTCCTTTTGGATAAACAGACATATTAGGCAAGCATTTTGGAGCTTTCACCTAAATAACTACAGGTGGTGAGATAAGCTGCACAATATAATTGACCTTTCAGTATATTGTTGCACACACACCATCTATTTAGCAAATGCCCTTGTTATCAACAGCAGCCTTTTAAACTCACCTGAGCTAACAGGTATGTGAGCTGGTTACTCTGCTGCGCTTAAAATTTCTTTTTTGGTTTGCTACAATGCCTTTTCTGAAACGTTGTCTCCCTCTGCTGGAACACTGACTTCTTTCATTTAATGCCTGCAGACTATAAAAGAGAAACCAACCCAAAAAGTTTGGTTGATTAGTCTGTGGCATTCTTTTAAACTGTTGCTTATGGCGGTCTCTGTGAGCTTCTCAGTGACATTCAGCCATCCAGGTATACCGCCTGCAGTAGACGGAATGTGGCAATGGAATGCTGGCTGCGCGTGTCATAATAGGCTCTGAGCCTTTATATACCTGCGCACAGCAGCAGCCACCTTCAGTCTGCTGCTGGACAGCCAGCAGCAGCAGCAGCAGGAGAGGTAATTAATCAGCAACCCTCCTGCTAAGGGTAGACAGCTGCTCGTTCCACCCCCCCCCCCGCCTTAATTGGTTCTCCTCCCTTCCAACGGTGTTGAGGCGGGTGGGAACAGCCGGGGGTTGAGGGTACTGTGCTAAAAGAGGTGGAGTTATGCAGATCTAAAACGCGTGGATTGCAGCAGCAGCAAGCCGAAAAGTGCAGGCATGTGAGGGATCTAGAGTTTGACAGCATGTCTTCTTAACGGGAGTCCAGGTGGCCATCTCCACAAATGGACTTTTCAGAATCCTTGGGTGGCACCGTAGTCGGAAACCAATTCTGGTTATCGCTTCTCGGCCTTTTGGCTAAGATCAAGTGTAGTATCTGTTCTTATCAGTTTAATATCTGATACATCCCCTATCTGGGGACCATATATTAAATGGATTTTTAGAACAGGGAGATGGAAAAAGAGCTTGCTCTGTCCACTCCACGCATTGACCTGGTATTGCAGTATCTCCAGGACCGGTGCACCCCTTCTTTAATGCAGTTTCTAAAATCAGAAAGAATTGAATTCAATGCTTTTTGTTCATTTTGCTTGTTTGTCGGATTTTGGGATGGACTCTTTGGCTTTGCTTTTCTTCTCCTCATTGGATTTTTCATGTTAAAAGTTGCAGAAGCCAGATGACAAGCTCATTTTGGTTCAACTTCAGCAACTGTGCATTGCATTGCCATGTAATGTAATGTAATGCAATGCTATCTATCTAGCTCTCCCTCTATACTTCCTTTTGGATAAACAGACATATTAGGCAAGCATTTTGGAGCTTTCACCTAAATAACTACAGGTGGTGAGATAAGCTGCACAATATAATTGACCTTTCAGTATATTGTTGCACACACACCATCTATTTAGCAAATGCCCTTGTTATCAACAGCAGCCTTTTAAACTCACCTGAGCTAACAGGTATGTGAGCTGGTTACTCTGCTGCGCTTAAAATTTCTTTTTTGGTTTGCTACAATGCCTTTTCTGAAACGTTGTCTCCCTCTGCTGGAACACTGACTTCTTTCATTTAATGCCTGCAGACTATAAAAGAGAAACCAACCCAAAAAGTTTGGTTGATTAGTCTGTGGCATTCTTTTAAACTGTTGCTTATGGCGGTCTCTGTGAGCTTCTCAGTGACATTCAGCCATCCAGGTATCCCGCCTGCAGTAGACGGAATGTGGCAATGGAACGCTGGCTGCGCGTGTCATAATAGGCTCTGAGCCTTTATATACCTGCGCACAGCAGCAGCCACCTTCAGTCTGCTGCTGGACAGCCAGCAGCAGCAGCAGCAGGAGAGGTAATTAATCAGCAACCCTCCTGCTAAGGGTAGACAGCTGCTCGTTCCACCCCCCCCCCCCGCCTTAATTGGTTCTCCTCCCTTCCAACGGTGTTGAGGCGGGTGGGAACAGCCGGGGGTTGAGGGTACTGTGCTAAAAGAGGTGGAGTTATGCAGATCTAAAACGCGTGGATTGCAGCAGCAGCAAGCCGAAAAGTGCAGGCATGTGAGGGATCTAGAGGTTGACAGCATGTCTTCTTAACGGGAGTCCAGGTGGCCATCTCCACAAATGGACTTTTCAGAATCCTTGGGTGGCACCGTAGTCGGAAACCAATTCTGGTTATCGCTTCTCGGCCTTTTGGCTAAGATCAAGTGTAGTATCTGTTCTTATCAGTTTAATATCTGATACATCCCCTATCTGGGGACCATATATTAAATGGATTTTTAGAACAGGGAGATGGAAAAAGAGCTTGCTCTGTCCACTCCACGCATTGACCTGGTATTGCAGTATCTCCAGGACCGGTGCACCCCTTCTTTAATGCAGTTTCTAAAATCAGAAAGAATTGAATTCAATGCTTTTTGTTCATTTTGCTTGTTTGTCGGATTTTGGGATGGACTCTTTGGCTTTGCTTTTCTTCTCCTCATTGGATTTTTCATGTTAAAAGTTGCAGAAGCCAGATGACAAGCTCATTTTGGTTCAACTTCAGCAACTGTGCATTGCATTGCCATGTAATGTAATGTAATGCAATGCTATCTATCTAGCTCTCCCTCTATACTTCCTTTTGGATAAACAGACATGTTAGGCAAGCATTTTGGAGCTTTCACCTAATTAACTACAGGTGGTGAGATAAGCTGCACAATATAATTGACCTTTCAGTATATTGTTGCACACACACCATCTATTTAGCAAATGCCCTTGTTATCAACAGCAGCCTTTTAAACTCACCTGAGCTAACAGGTATGTGAGCTGGTTACTCTGCTGCGCTTAAAATTTCTTTTTTGGTTTGCTACAATGCCTTTTCTGAAACGTTGTCTCCCTCTGCTGGAACACTGACTTCTTTCATTTTATGCCTGCAGACTATAAAAGAGAAACCAACCCAAAAAGTTTGGTTGATTAGTCTGTGGCATTCTTTTAAACTGTTGCTTATGGCGGTCTCTGTGAGCTTCTCAGTGACATTCAGCCATCCAGGTATCCCGCCTGCAGTAGACGGAATGTGGCAATGGAACGCTGGCTGCGCGTGTCATAATAGGCTCTGAGCCTTTATATACCTGCGCACAGCAGCAGCCACCTTCAGTCTGCTGCTGGACAGCCAGCAGCAGCAGCAGCAGGAGAGGTAATTAATCAGCAACCCTCCTGCTAAGGGTAGACAGCTGCTCGTTCCACCCCCCCTTCCCCGCCTTAATTGGTTCTCCTCCCTTCCAACGGTGTTGAGGCGGGTGGGAACAGCCGGGGGTTGAGGGTACTGTGCTAAAAGAGGTGGAGTTATGCAGATCTAAAACGCGTGGATTGCAGCAGCAGCAAGCCGAAAAGTGCAGGCATGTGAGGGATCTAGAGGTTGACAGCATGTCTTCTTAACGGGAGTCCAGGTGGCCATCTCCACAAATGGACTTTTCAGAATCCTTGGGTGGCACCGTAGTCGGAAACCAATTCTGGTTATCGCTTCTCGGCCTTTTGGCTAAGATCAAGTGTAGTATCTGTTCTTATCAGTTTAATATCTGATACGTCCCCTATCTGGGGACCATATATTAAATGGTTTTTTAGAACAGGGAGATGGAAAAAGAGCTTGCTCTGTCCACTCCACGCATTGACCTGGTATTGCAGTATCTCCAGGACCGGTGCACCCCTTCTTTAATGCAGTTTCTAAAATCAGAAAGAATTGAATTCAATGCTTTTTGTTCATTTTGCTTGTTTGTCGGATTTTGGGATGGACTCTTTGGCTTTGCTTTTCTTCTCCTCATTGGATTTTTCATGTTAAAAGTTGCAGAAGCCAGATGACAAGCTCATTTTGGTTCAACTTCAGCAACTGTGCAATGCATTGCCATGTAATGTAATGTAATGCAATGCTATCTATCTAGCTCTCCCTCTATACTTCCTTTTGGATAAACAGACATATTAGGCAAGCATTTTGGAGCTTTCACCTAAATAACTACAGGTGGTGAGATAAGCTGCACAATATAATTGACCTTTCAGTATATTGTTGCACACACACCATCTATTTAGCAAATGCCCTTGTTATCAACAGCAGCCTTTTAAACTCACCTGAGCTAACAGGTATGTGAGCTGGTTACTCTGCTGCGCTTAAAATTTCTTTTTTGGTTTGCTACAATGCCTTTTCTGAAACGTTGTCTCCCTCTGCTGGAACACTGACTTCTTTCATTTAATGCCTGCAGACTATAAAAGAGAAACCAACCCAAAAAGTTTGGTTGATTAGTCTGTGGCATTCTTTTAAACTGTTGCTTATGGCGGTCTCTGTGAGCTTCTCAGTGACATTCAGCCATCCAGGTATACCGCCTGCAGTAGACGGAATGTGGCAATGGAATGCTGGCTGCGCGTGTCATAATAGGCTCTGAGCCTTTATATACCTGCGCACAGCAGCAGCCACCTTCAGTCTGCTGCTGGACAGCCAGCAGCAGCAGCAGCAGGAGAGGTAATTAATCAGCAACCCTCCTGCTAAGGGTAGACAGCTGCTCGTTCCACCCCCCCCCCCGCCTTAATTGGTTCTCCTCCCTTCCAACGGTGTTGAGGCGGGTGGGAACAGCCGGGGGTTGAGGGTACTGTGCTAAAAGAGGTGGAGTTATGCAGATCTAAAACGCGTGGATTGCAGCAGCAGCAAGCCGAAAAGTGCAGGCATGTGAGGGATCTAGAGTTTGACAGCATGTCTTCTTAACGGGAGTCCAGGTGGCCATCTCCACAAATGGACTTTTCAGAATCCTTGGGTGGCACCGTAGTCGGAAACCAATTCTGGTTATCGCTTCTCGGCCTTTTGGCTAAGATCAAGTGTAGTATCTGTTCTTATCAGTTTAATATCTGATACATCCCCTATCTGGGGACCATATATTAAATGGATTTTTAGAACAGGGAGATGGAAAAAGAGCTTGCTCTGTCCACTCCACGCATTGACCTGGTATTGCAGTATCTCCAGGACCGGTGCACCCCTTCTTTAATGCAGTTTCTAAAATCAGAAAGAATTGAATTCAATGCTTTTTGTTCATTTTGCTTGTTTGTCGGATTTTGGGATGGACTCTTTGGCTTTGCTTTTCTTCTCCTCATTGGATTTTTCATGTTAAAAGTTGCAGAAGCCAGATGACAAGCTCATTTTGGTTCAACTTCAGCAACTGTGCATTGCATTGCCATGTAATGTAATGTAATGCAATGCTATCTATCTAGCTCTCCCTCTATACTTCCTTTTGGATAAACAGACATATTAGGCAAGCATTTTGGAGCTTTCACCTAAATAACTACAGGTGGTGAGATAAGCTGCACAATATAATTGACCTTTCAGTATATTGTTGCACACACACCATCTATTTAGCAAATGCCCTTGTTATCAACAGCAGCCTTTTAAACTCACCTGAGCTAACAGGTATGTGAGCTGGTTACTCTGCTGCGCTTAAAATTTCTTTTTTGGTTTGCTACAATGCCTTTTCTGAAACGTTGTCTCCCTCTGCTGGAACACTGACTTCTTTCATTTAATGCCTGCAGACTATAAAAGAGAAACCAACCCAAAAAGTTTGGTTGATTAGTCTGTGGCATTCTTTTAAACTGTTGCTTATGGCGGTCTCTGTGAGCTTCTCAGTGACATTCAGCCATCCAGGTATCCCGCCTGCAGTAGACGGAATGTGGCAATGGAACGCTGGCTGCGCGTGTCATAATAGGCTCTGAGCCTTTATATACCTGCGCACAGCAGCAGCCACCTTCAGTCTGCTGCTGGACAGCCAGCAGCAGCAGCAGCAGGAGAGGTAATTAATCAGCAACCCTCCTGCTAAGGGTAGACAGCTGCTCGTTCCACCCCCCCCCCCGCCTTAATTGGTTCTCCTCCCTTCCAACGGTGTTGAGGCGGGTGGGAACAGCCGGGGGTTGAGGGTACTGTGCTAAAAGAGGTGGAGTTATGCAGATCTAAAACGCGTGGATTGCAGCAGCAGCAAGCCGAAAAGTGCAGGCATGTGAGGGATCTAGAGGTTGACAGCATGTCTTCTTAACGGGAGTCCAGGTGGCCATCTCCACAAATGGACTTTTCAGAATCCTTGGGTGGCACCGTAGTCGGAAACCAATTCTGGTTATCGCTTCTCGGCCTTTTGGCTAAGATCAAGTGTAGTATCTGTTCTTATCAGTTTAATATCTGATACATCCCCTATCTGGGGACCATATATTAAATGGATTTTTAGAACAGGGAGATGGAAAAAGAGCTTGCTCTGTCCACTCCACGCATTGACCTGGTATTGCAGTATCTCCAGGACCGGTGCACCCCTTCTTTAATGCAGTTTCTAAAATCAGAAAGAATTGAATTCAATGCTTTTTGTTCATTTTGCTTGTTTGTCGGATTTTGGGATGGACTCTTTGGCTTTGCTTTTCTTCTCCTCATTGGATTTTTCATGTTAAAAGTTGCAGAAGCCAGATGACAAGCTCATTTTGGTTCAACTTCAGCAACTGTGCATTGCATTGCCATGTAATGTAATGTAATGCAATGCTATCTATCTAGCTCTCCCTCTATACTTCCTTTTGGATAAACAGACATATTAGGCAAGCATTTTGGAGCTTTCACCTAAATAACTACAGGTGGTGAGATAAGCTGCACAATATAATTGACCTTTCAGTATATTGTTGCACACACACCATCTATTTAGCAAATGCCCTTGTTATCAACAGCAGCCTTTTAAACTCACCTGAGCTAACAGGTATGTGAGCTGGTTACTCTGCTGCGCTTAAAATTTCTTTTTTGGTTTGCTACAATGCCTTTTCTGAAACGTTGTCTCCCTCTGCTGGAACACTGACTTCTTTCATTTAATGCCTGCAGACTATAAAAGAGAAACCAACCCAAAAAGTTTGGTTGATTAGTCTGTGGCATTCTTTTAAACTGTTGCTTATGGCGGTCTCTGTGAGCTTCTCAGTGACATTCAGCCATCCAGGTATCCCGCCTGCAGTAGACGGAATGTGGCAATGGAACGCTGGCTGCGCGTGTCATAATAGGCTCTGAGCCTTTATATACCTGCGCACAGCAGCAGCCACCTTCAGTCTGCTGCTGGACAGCCAGCAGCAGCAGCAGCAGGAGAGGTAATTAATCAGCAACCCTCCTGCTAAGGGTAGACAGCTGCTCGTTCCACCCCCCCCCCCGCCTTAATTGGTTCTCCTCCCTTCCAACGGTGTTGAGGCGGGTGGGAACAGCCGGGGGTTGAGGGTACTGTGCTAAAAGAGGTGGAGTTATGCAGATCTAAAACGCGTGGATTGCAGCAGCAGCAAGCCGAAAAGTGCAGGCATGTGAGGGATCTAGAGGTTGACAGCATGTCTTCTTAACGGGAGTCCAGGTGGCCATCTCCACAAATGGACTTTTCAGAATCCTTGGGTGGCACCGTAGTCGGAAACCAATTCTGGTTATCGCTTCTCGGCCTTTTGGCTAAGATCAAGTGTAGTATCTGTTCTTATCAGTTTAATATCTGATACATCCCCTATCTGGGGACCATATATTAAATGGATTTTTAGAACAGGGAGATGGAAAAAGAGCTTGCTCTGTCCACTCCACGCATTGACCTGGTATTGCAGTATCTCCAGGACCGGTGCACCCCTTCTTTAATGCAGTTTCTAAAATCAGAAAGAATTGAATTCAATGCTTTTTGTTCATTTTGCTTGTTTGTCGGATTTTGGGATGGACTCTTTGGCTTTGCTTTTCTTCTCCTCATTGGATTTTTCATGTTAAAAGTTGCAGAAGCCAGATGACAAGCTCATTTTGGTTCAACTTCAGCAACTGTGCATTGCATTGCCATGTAATGTAATGTAATGCAATGCTATCTATCTAGCTCTCCCTCTATACTTCCTTTTGGATAAACAGACATATTAGGCAAGCATTTTGGAGCTTTCACCTAAATAACTACAGGTGGTGAGATAAGCTGCACAATATAATTGACCTTTCAGTATATTGTTGCACACACACCATCTATTTAGCAAATGCCCTTGTTATCAACAGCAGCCTTTTAAACTCACCTGAGCTAACAGGTATGTGAGCTGGTTACTCTGCTGCGCTTAAAATTTCTTTTTTGGTTTGCTACAATGCCTTTTCTGAAACGTTGTCTCCCTCTGCTGGAACACTGACTTCTTTCATTTAATGCCTGCAGACTATAAAAGAGAAACCAACCCAAAAAGTTTGGTTGATTAGTCTGTGGCATTCTTTTAAACTGTTGCTTATGGCGGTCTCTGTGAGCTTCTCAGTGACATTCAGCCATCCAGGTATCCCGCCTGCAGTAGACGGAATGTGGCAATGGAACGCTGGCTGCGCGTGTCATAATAGGCTCTGAGCCTTTATATACCTGCGCACAGCAGCAGCCACCTTCAGTCTGCTGCTGGACAGCCAGCAGCAGCAGCAGCAGGAGAGGTAATTAATCAGCAACCCTCCTGCTAAGGGTAGACAGCTGCTCGTTCCACCCCCCCCCCCGCCTTAATTGGTTCTCCTCCCTTCCAACGGTGTTGAGGCGGGTGGGAACAGCCGGGGGTTGAGGGTACTGTGCTAAAAGAGGTGGAGTTATGCAGATCTAAAACGCGTGGATTGCAGCAGCAGCAAGCCGAAAAGTGCAGGCATGTGAGGGATCTAGAGGTTGACAGCATGTCTTCTTAACGGGAGTCCAGGTGGCCATCTCCACAAATGGACTTTTCAGAATCCTTGGGTGGCACCGTAGTCGGAAACCAATTCTGGTTATCGCTTCTCGGCCTTTTGGCTAAGATCAAGTGCTTTATTGCAGGAGATTGTGGTTGAAGGGCACTCGGGTACCCCTCTCCTTGGCCTGGCAGGATCGTCCACTTTGGTGGACTTAACCTGCTTGCTGCTATTAGGGAGAGGGCTTAGTCCCAGGGTAACGAGTTGCGATCCCCCAGCTTCCAGGTGTTTTTCGCTGCAAGAACACTGGGAGCGCAGATTGCAAGCGGCTGCAATTTGCAACCTTGTTGCGTTTTTCCATGGAGGTTGACCCTAACCTCGTGCCTCTTTATGCGAGGCTAAAAAACTCTATCCGAGTTCACTTCACGGCGGGTGGCTCGGATATGAGGAATTTAGGGTATGTAGTCCAGGACGTGCTCAGGAACCTTCTTTGCGTACAAAGGAATGAAATTCTCTCCATCCAGGATTATCCCAGAAGAGGTGACTTTGACATCACATTCACCGGAGAAGGTATTTTTAGAGATGTACTAGAAAAGTTAAAAAAAGTTGAAAATAGTCCTGTTTTGAAAGGGATACAAATTGTTGAGCACGTCCTGGATGAGGTAAGACTGGTTATTGTAAAAATATTTTCGCCCTTTGTTTCTGCTCCAGAAGTAATGTCATTTCTAGCAATTTATTTTAAAAGTGTTAAATGTATTGGGAAGATATTAAACGAATATAACATATGGACATCTAAGTGGAAATTCCTTGTGAAGTGTACAAGAGATCCAAATACACCAGGTGGTATACGGCTCCCCCCTGCCCGTTTCAAAATTGGGCAAACAAATGGGGATTTCTTCTTTTCTGGGATGCCAGTATATTGCAGAAATTGTGGGCGCTATGGTCATTCAAAAGAAAACTGTCATGTATCATGTAGAAATTGTGCTAGTGAAGAACATGAGACAAAAGAATGCCCTAAGGAAAAGAAATGCAGTTTTTGCCAGACTCCAGGTCACTTTTATTTTTCTTGTCCTCACAGATTTCGGGAAGATGAGCAAAAGGGGAAGTCCAAGACGTCCGACCAAGGACCAAAAGATCAGACCACCCCTCAGGAGGAGGAACAACAACCTGGAGCCTCTGGAGACAATAAGGGCGTACCAAATAGTGAAGTGTCTCCAGAGTCTATGACAGGTAAAATACCAAATCCCAAAACCTGGCTGCAGGACCTGCGGGAGTCCAAAAGGAGGGCTGAGAAGGAGCAGAAGGGCACTACTGGTAAGGTCAAAAGGGACCGGCAAAAGGCCGACACAGAAGCCCATGCCCAGTCTGGGTCTCCTAGTGCTGAGGGCGCTGAGTGGATAAAGGTGGGTCCTAAGAAAAAGAAAAAGGGTGGTTCGGAGGAGGCAGCAGGAGGTGAACAGATGGACACTTCTCCAGAAGGGGACGTGGACGCTGGACCCTCAGGGGTTTCGGTCTCCGCTGCTACAGGTGGGGACCGGGATCTTGCTGCCTCTGAAGAGTCAGAGGCTCTGCCTTGTGCGCAACCTCCTCCTATAGGACGACCTTCTACAGGTCAAACAGGGGCGGCGGAACCCCTCGGGGACCCACCTGATGAGGAACTGCATGGCCAGCCAATGGAGACCCAGCGGGTTCTGCCAGCCAGCCCTCCGAGCTATGCCAGTGTAGCGTCGGGTTTATATAAATGTGGTAATCTTTCCTCCTCCACGGAGACTCTCGTGACGATACTATCAGATGAGGAGGGAGGCGCAAGCCCAGTGGTCTGATCAGGTTCATCGGACAGGTAAATCCGTTGCTCTTAGTTACCTAATTAAAATTTCTACATTTTCTAATGATGGCTGAACTCAAAGGTATTTCCCTCAACGTGAGAGGCATAAAATCTAACACGAGAAGAACTGCTCTTTTTAATTTTTTTACGTGTTTTACTGCATCTGTATTTTTTCTGCAAGAATGTAATATCCCACATGAAATGTCATATCAAAAATATAAAGATGAGTGGAAGTGTGGGCCATCTGTCTGGTCCGGATCGAATGCTGCAGGATCAGCGGGTGTAGCCATACTTTTTAAAGGGAACGTTTTAATTGATTTTATTCAGGAAATTTTACCAGGTCGTATTTTATTAGTGAAAGCTTTTATTGATGGTATTAGATGGCAGTTTTTAAATTTTTATGGATCCCCAGAGAAAAATGAAAGAGCCGAAATGCTTGATCTTTTACCATTATTTATTAATAACTCTGAACCTTTTATCTTAGCAGGGGATTTTAATTGTGTTTTAAAAGGTGAAAACCGGCGCTCCAGCTCTGTAAGCAGGAACTACGATAAAACCTCAGGTATGCTACATGATATAGTCAAAGATGCTAAATTGATAGACATATATAAAGAGTGTCATAATGACAGCACAGAGGACGCCGGTTTCACTTGGAGCAATGCTAATTGTAGCTCTAGGATTGATTTTATTTTTGGTTCAGATAAAACAATACCTGCCAAATGTGAAGTTTTAACTAATATATTTTCAGACCATAAACTTTTATCCTTTACCATAAAAGTAAATGACAACAAAAAATGTGGTAAGAAAAGCTGGAAAATGAACGTATCCCTTTTAACCGACCCGCAGATTTTATCAGATTTTATTGAGTTTTATAGGAAATGTAGAAAAGGGAAAAAAACAAATGAGACTATGAGTGTATGGTGGGATAGAATGAAAGTAAAAATAAAAGACTTTTTTATTAAAAAGAGTATATGTAGAGCCAAAGAAAAATATGAAGAATATAGAATTTTAAATACCCGCCTACAAACATTATTTAAGCTCAGAGACAATGGGATAGATGTACAACTTGATATTTCAAACTTAAAAGAAGAGATTTCAAAATGGCTAGAACAAAAAGGAAAAGAGATTTTTCGTTCTAGAGTACAACATATAGAAGAAAATGAAAAGTGTTCCAGATATTTTTTTAGGAAAAATAAAAAAGAAAAAGTGATAATTGACCATATAGATGGTGAGAATAATATAAAAAATATGCTGGGTAAAGTTGAGGTTTTTTTTTCTAATCTTTTTAATGGAAAAAATATAGATAATAAATTAATGGATGATTCGCTGCAAGGACTAACAGCTGTTTTAGATCCCGCATCCCAAGAGTTTTTATCCCAAGTTTTAACGGAACAAGAAGTGTTAAAAACTATTAAAAGTTTTAAAACTGGAAAGGTCCCTGGTCCTGATGGCATCCCAATAGAATTTTATGTATGTTTTTATGATATTTTAAAAGATGATTTGTTTTATTTGTTTACTGAGGTTTTTAATAATAAGGTTTTATTAAATTCCTGGAAGAAAGGTGAAGTCTCCCTCCTATACAAAAAAGGCGATAAATCAAAATTAGAAAACTGGAGACCAATAACACTTTTAAATTGTGACTATAAAATAATGGCTAAAATTTGTGCAAATCGTCTAAAAGAAGTCATCAGCAAAGTTATTCATTCTAATCAAGTGTGTGGGGTGCCGGGGCGCAGTATATGGGACAATCTGAATTTAGTGAAAGACTGTATTGAGGATGTGAAAGACAGAAAGGGGAAAATGGCGATTTTATCTATTGATTTTGAAAAAGCATTTGACCGTGTCTCACACTTTTATCTTTTTAAAGTTTTAGAGAAAATGGGCATACCAGAAGGATTTTTACTATCGCTTAAAGCATTTTACAAGGATTGTACAAGTAAGATTTTAGTGAATGGTTTTAAGACACAAGAGGTATTTTTACGGTCAGGGGTGAAACAGGGATGCCCTCTGTCCCCCCTACTGTTTATCTGTGCACTGGAACCAATGTTATGTGCAATACGCCAAAATAAACAGATATGCGGTGTCCCTCTGCCTGGAAGCGGTGGTTTGGAGGCCAAGGTTGTAGGCTACATGGATGACGTGGCGGTCTTGTGTACAGATGCACCATCACTTACGGCCACTCTCCATCAAGTGCAATCCTTTTGTCTAGCTTCTGGTTTTAAAATCAATTTTAATAAGTGTAACATTTTAAGTGTTGGGGGGATGATTTTACGTGATGTACCAATTAATGTCTCCGAATCCATTTCCATTTTAGGTATATCATTCACTGAAAATAATGATGGTTATAATAGTTGGGAAACAGTTACACAGAAAGTAAATACGAAAATATGTATGTGGAACATGAGGAGACTTACAATGGAGGGTAAAGTATTGGTTTTAAAGATGGTGATTTTACCTCTTTTATTGTATCTTAGCATGGTTTTCCCCCCGCCTGTTAATGTTTTAAAAAAGATAACCAAAACCTGTTTTACCTTCTTTTGGAACTCAAAAATGGAAAAGCTGAAAAGAGAAATCGTGATGAAATCAAAAGTAAAAGGTGGTAAAGATTTTCCAGATTTTAATAGGTTTCTTTTAATCCATCTGTTCGTTTACTGTTTTAATGCCCTTTTTAAGAATCACTATTGGTCCTTTTTTATGCGTTTTAATACAGGATTTTTTATGAGAAAGTTTGGATGGTATGAAGTTAATATATCTGTGCCCCATGCTTTTAATTTGTCGACGCATTATGAGATTTTAAGGAAAATAGTGTCCGATTTTAATTTAGGGACTAAGAAAATAGAGGAATTAAGAAATAGTAAGAAACTAATTAAAGAAATACGTAAAAGTGAGGAAATATGTAATGTTGACAGATATGATGATGACAAATCTATGTCTATCTGGAAAATGATTAACGTTTTTTATCTTTTTAATGAACAGAGAGATCTGGCTTGGAGTTGCATGCACCGCTGTCTTCCTTGCCGGGCATTCCAATACAGAAGAGGATTTGTGAGGTCTGCCATCTGCCCAAGAGCCGGATGCCAAGACGAGGAAACAGTGGAACATCTATTATGGACATGTAATTTTGCAAAGGATTTCTGGAGAAGACTGCTCCCCCTACTGGAAAGGGTGGCAGACCTCAAGGACTTTACATATAAAACTGTGCTATACGGACTTATGGAATGCCCCACAATGGACCAGTACACAATGGCTTGGAAGACAGTGAACTGCGCCAAGTCATCTCTCTGGAAAGCGCGCAACATTGCTATTTTTAAACAAGATGTTTTATCAGTGAATGATGTTTTAAGTTTATGTTTATGTGAAATGTATACTTATTATTTAATTGACAAAAAGAAGAATTTACATATTTCCAAAAAATGGCTTGTTGACCAAAGGAACCTAATTATTTAAAATCTTTGTATTTTTTTGTTTTGTAAATTTCATTTGTCTTTTAACGTTTGGTATTTGTGTAATTATGCTTGTAATTTGTTAAAGTTTTAATAAACGGTTTTATCCCTCTGCAGGGGATAGCCAAATTAAAAAAAAAATCTGTTCTTATCAGTTTAATATCTGATACATCCCCTATCTGGGGACCATATATTAAATGGATTTTTAGAACAGGGAGATGGAAAAAGAGCTTGCTCTGTCCACTCCATGCATTGACCTGGTATTGCAGTATCTCCAGGACCGGTGCACCCCTTCTTTAATGCAGTTTCTAAAATCAGAAAGAATTGAATTCAATGCTTTTTGTTCATTTTGCTTGTTTGTCGGATTTTGGGATGGACTCTTTGGCTTTGCTTTTCTTCTCCTCATTGGATTTTTCATGTTAAAAGTTGCAGAAGCCAGATGACAAGCTCATTTTGGTTCAACTTCAGCAACTGTGCATTGCATTGCCATGTAATGTAATGTAATGCAATGCTATCTATCTAGCTCTCCCTCTATACTTCCTTTTGGATAAACAGACATATTAGGCAAGCATTTTGGAGCTTTCACCTAAATAACTACAGGTGGTGAGATAAGCTGCACAATATAATTGACCTTTCAGTATATTGTTGCACACACACCATCTATTTAGCAAATGCCCTTGTTATCAACAGCAGCCTTTTAAACTCACCTGAGCTAACAGGTATGTGAGCTGGTTACTCTGCTGCGCTTAAAATTTCTTTTTTGGTTTGCTACAATGCCTTTTCTGAAACGTTGTCTCCCTCTTCTGGAACACTGACTTCTTTCATTTAATGCCTGCAGACTATAAAAGAGAAACCAACCCAAAAAGTTTGGTTGATTAGTCTGTGGCATTCTTTTAAACTGTTGCTTATGGCGGTCTCTGTGAGCTTCTCAGTGACATTCAGCCATCCAGGTATCCCGCCTGCAGTAGACGGAATGTGGCAATGGAACGCTGGCTGCGCGTGTCATAATAGGCTCTGAGCCTTTATATACCTGCGCACAGCAGCAGCCACCTTCAGTCTGCTGCTGGACAGCCAGCAGCAGCAGCAGCAGGAGAGGTAATTAATCAGCAACCCTCCTGCTAAGGGTAGACAGCTGCTCGTTCCACCCCCCCCCCCCGCCTTAATTGGTTCTCCTCCCTTCCAACGGTGTTGAGGCGGGTGGGAACAGCCGGGGGTTGAGGGTACTGTGCTAAAAGAGGTGGAGTTATGCAGATCTAAAACGCGTGGATTGCAGCAGCAGCAAGCCGAAAAGTGCAGGCATGTGAGGGATCTAGAGGTTGACAGCATGTCTTCTTAACGGGAGTCCAGGTGGCCATCTCCACAAATGGACTTTTCAGAATCCTTGGGTGGCACCGTAGTCGGAAACCAATTCTGGTTATCGCTTCTCGGCCTTTTGGCTAAGATCAAGTGTAGTATCTGTTCTTATCAGTTTAATATCTGATACGTCCCCTATCTGGGGACCATATATTAAATGGATTTTTAGAACAGGGAGATGGAAAAAGAGCTTGCTCTGTCCACTCCACGCATTGACCTGGTATTGCAGTATCTCCAGGACCGGTGCACCCCTTCTTTAATGCAGTTTCTAAAATCAGAAAGAATTGAATTCAATGCTTTTTGTTCATTTTGCTTGTTTGTCGGATTTTGGGATGGACTCTTTGGCTTTGCTTTTCTTCTCCTCATTGGATTTTTCATGTTAAAAGTTGCAGAAGCCAGATGACAAGCTCATTTTGGTTCAACTTCAGCAACTGTGCATTGCATTGCCATGTAATGTAATGTAATGCAATGCTATCTATCTAGCTCTCCCTCTATACTTCCTTTTGGATAAACAGACATATTAGGCAAGCATTTTGGAGCTTTCACCTAAATAACTACAGGTGGTGAGATAAGCTGCACAATATAATTGACCTTTCAGTATATTGTTGCACACACACCATCTATTTAGCAAATGCCCTTGTTATCAACAGCAGCCTTTTAAACTCACCTGAGCTAACAGGTATGTGAGCTGGTTACTCTGCTGCGCTTAAAATTTCTTTTTTGGTTTGCTACAATGCCTTTTCTGAAACGTTGTCTCCCTCTGCTGGAACACTGACTTCTTTCATTTAATGCCTGCAGACTATAAAAGAGAAACCAACCCAAAAAGTTTGGTTGATTAGTCTGTGGCATTCTTTTAAACTGTTGCTTATGGCGGTCTCTGTGAGCTTCTCAGTGACATTCAGCCATCCAGGTATCCCGCCTGCAGTAGACGGAATGTGGCAATGGAACGCTGGCTGCGCGTGTCATAATAGGCTCTGAGCCTTTATATACCTGCGCACAGCAGCAGCCACCTTCAGTCTGCTGCTGGACAGCCAGCAGCAGCAGCAGGAGAGGTAATTAATCAGCAACCCTCCTGCTAAGGGTAGACAGCTGCTCGTTCCACCCCCCCCACCTTAATTGGTTCTCCTCCCTTCCAACGGTGTTGAGGCGGGTGGGAACAGCCGGGGGTTGAGGGTACTGTGCTAAAAGAGGTGGAGTTATGCAGATCTAAAACGCGTGGATTGCAGCAGCAGCAAGCCGAAAAGTGCAGGCATGTGAGGGATCTAGAGGTTGACAGCATGTCTTCTTAACGGGAGTCCAGGTGGCCATCTCCACAAATGGACTTTTCAGAATCCTTGGGTGGCACCGTAGTCGGAAACCAATTCTGGTTATCGCTTCTCGGCCTTTTGGCACGATCTATCAGGTTTACCTGTGTGGTCTTGCCTGTGAGGTGCTCTTGGTACCCTTTCTCTCGGCCTGCGGGGATCGTTCCTCTTCGGAGGGACTTAACCCCCCTGCTGCTATTGGGAGGAAGGATTAGTCCGGGAGCAACGGGAAGGGATCCCATGAAGGCTTGCGCCTTTCAGAGAGAAGAGTCGGTACGTTCCTGAGTGAAGGATGCCGGCAACGCTCACATATTCATCGGGTGATGCCCGGATGCGGAACACCGTGAGGATTGAAGTTGGAGCAGGATCGAGGACGGAGAAGAACTTGGACTACATCTGCCATAGGATTCTGCTTGGAGTTCTGGAGTTTCGGCGGGAAGACATATTCTGCTTCCAGGACAATGAGTACAAGGGGACTTACACCATCACCTTCAAGAGCCAGGGATGCTGTCACCAACTCGTACAAAAGGTAAATGAGAAAAACTACTTAGATGAATTGGATGGACTAACCTTTTGTCTCTTGTATGCCTATGACGAGATCCCTATCGTGGTGCATTTCCCGAACCCCTTTGTGGAAGCTGCAGACATCTCGACCTACCTTATCCGTTATTGTGATGATCTGAGATACCTGGGCACTGTGAAGAACGCGGTAGGCTTCTGGTGCGGCAAGAGGAGGTACATGGCCCGTCTAAAGAGGGACCCAAGCGGAGTGGGAGGAATGCTACACCCTCCCTCAACATTTGTGATCGGTAAGAGCAGAGGCTACTTATTTTACCCTGGAATGCCGGTATGTTGCAGGAACTGTGGACAAATGGGTCATACCCAAACGTCCTGCACGGGCAGGAAAGTAGACCGCTGCAATAATTGCAGCTGTTACGGACATTTAATGAAGGACTGTCCCGCTGGGAGGAAATGCAATCTTTGTGGTGAGGCGGGGCACATGTTCCGAGGATGCCCCAACAGGACCAGGACCAGGACCTACGCAGAAGCTGCATCTTCTGCAGCTGAGCCGATGCGCCCGCCAGTCTTCACTGGCGGGCCGGCGTCGGAGGGCGGTTCGAAGGGCGAGAAGGCTGGGATGGAGCAGGGAGCCGGAGGCCCCTCTGGGGCGGCCCCTGCATCGAAGTCCCTTAACGATGGGTGGACCTCGCATGGACCGGAGCGGAGGGGTCCTCCTTCTGGAAGGGTATCCTCCGTGTCGATGGTTCCCGATACCGATCCTGTTGGGCTGGAGGGTGGTGCCCCTGTGCGGTTGGCTACAGGGGACCACGCAGCGATGGCCTCAGGATCTTCCAGGGCGATTAGCCAGCCAGATGAGGGGGCTTTGCTTCTAGGTGGCGAACATCAGGGAATCTGTGTTGGTAATCTTATCCTGATGGACCAGTCTCTCCCCCTGGAGGAGGTGGAGGAAGAGGAGGACTGCACCAGTGACCTGGTGGAGTCTGCACTGAAAAAGAGACGGAATGTCGAAGCCCCAGCGTCTCCTGGAATGTGGCTGGGAACCGTGACCTACGAGGGGGCAACCGCCGGCTCACAGAATATCGAGTCGTTTGGGTCCTCTAGCCCGGATGTCCTGGAGCAATTTGACATACAGGGCTTTGAGTCAGGTGTCCTCATGGAAGATCCACCACCCTGACCTATGAATGCCCACATTAAGACTTGTCTCACTGAATGTGAGGTCATTAAAGAGCCCAGTTCGTAGGGCTGCTCTATTTAAGTACTTAGAAACCACTGACTTTGACATATGTTTATTACAGGAATGCGGGATACAACATGCACTAAATTATAATGACATCAAGACAGATTGGAGACTGGGGCCCTCCATCTGGTCTGGCTCCAATGACAACAAGTCAGCGGGGGTGGGCTTCCTCTGTCGTGGGAGAAATATTACTATAAATACTGTCACAGAAATAGTACCAGGCAGAGTGGTTTTAGTGCATTTTAAATTTAATGGTTTTACCCTACGTGTAATGAATGTTTATGCTTCCCCTGATAAGCAAGAGAGAATTAATTTATTTGGGATATTGCCATTGTACTGTACTGGGTCATCTCCCCTGATCGTAGGGGGTGATTTTAATTGTCTTTGTGCTAGTGAACAACGAGCGGGGGGTGACCCTTTACGCAAATTGGATAAGTCATGTCATCTATTGAAAGATTTTATAACTGATTTTAAATTATGCGATGCGTGGAGGTCACTTCTGCCGACGGACCCTGGTTATACGTGGTCCGGAAGAGGGGTGTCTTCCAGGATCGATTTTATTTTCCTATCAGATGATTTTAACCCTGTAAAATGTGTTTTAACATCAAATATATTTTCTGACCATAAGGGCTTGGAGGTGCACCTAGAATACCGGGATGAACAGAGGGTCAACAGGGGCCTCTGGCGTCTAAGTACTTACCTGCTGGAGGACCCTCTGATTCGACAAGACTTTGGTAAAGCCTATCAAGCCTGGCGGCGACAAAAACCTTCTGATGCCCCTATGGTAACCTGGTGGGAAAATTTGAAAAAAAAAGTCAGAATGTTTTTTATAAAAGCAGGGAGACGTAAAGCTAGAGAGAATAAAAGATGTTTTAGTGATCTTAACACCAAACTGCAAACACTTTTTAAATTCAAAGAGCTAGGGGTGGAGGTGGGAGATGATATTGCTAGCCTAAAAACTGAAATCCAGAACTGCATAGACACAAAGGGGAAAGAGATTATTTTTAACTCTAGAGTGCAGCACTTGGAGGAGGGGGAGAAGTGCTCTCGCTTCTTCTTCAAAAAAGTCATGGATAAAAGAGAAGTGATCACAAATCTAGAGGGTGAAACATCTATGCAGGGAATGTTGAATGCTACTTTTAACTTTTATAAGCATCTTTTTAGTAAAAAGTATATAGATGAGTCCTTTTTATCTGATGCTCTTAATGATCTCGATTTTAAGTTAAATTTTACAGACCAGGAGTTTTTAGAACGCGATATTGTTTTAGAGGAATTATTTTATGTTTTTAAAAGTTTCTCTAAGGGTAAAGCACCTGGGTGTGATGGACTACCTGTAGAATTTTACCTTACTTTTTGGGACATTTTAAAAGAGGACCTTTTTATGCTTTTTAAAGAAGTTTTTATTTCTGAACAGTTGCCATTTTCGTGGAGGAGAGGAGTGGTGTCTTTGATATATAAAAAAGGTGACCGCTGTACTCTAGCGAATTGGAGACCCATAACTCTCCTAAATGTTGATTACAAGGTACTTGCTAAGGTGGTTGCTGACCGGCTCAGGAGTGTCATTGCCAAACTGATCCGGCCTGAGCAGGTATGTAGTGTACCAGGCAGAAGTATTTCAGAGGTTTTAAACGTATTAAGGGATGTAATTTGGTATTCCAGAGACCGGGGTCAAAATGTAGCTCTTTTAGCCCTAGATTTTGAAAAAGCTTTCGATAGAGTCTCTCATAGATTTCTTTTTAGAGTTTTAAAAAGAATGGGTATCCCTAATATGCTTTTAAATTGTATTAAGATTTTATATAAAAATTGTTTTAGTCAAATTTCTCTTAATGGCTTTTTAACAGATGGAGTTCCCCTTGAGTCCGGAGTGAAGCAGGGATGCCCCTTGTCGCCCATCCTGTTCATCTGCGCCATGGAGCCCCTGCTGAGCGCAATAAGAAAAGACAAAGTGATTAGAGGGGTTCCTGTTCCTGGCGGAGGTGGCAGTGATGTGAGAGTCTTTGGCTACATGGATGACGTGACGGTTGTGTGCGTGGACCCTGCTTCCCTCCGGAGGGCGGTGTTGCGCATTGATTTTTTTTCCCAGGCATCCGGTTTTAAACTTAATTTAAATAAATCTGAATGTCTGACTTTGGGATCCTGGGACACCGCCCAACTCCCGCAGCTCACTATAAAACGAGACAATGTAAAAATTCTTGGAGTTGTTTTTAACGAGGAGAATGTGGGAACTCAAAGCTGGGAGAATGTCATAGAAAAAATGTCAAAGAAAATATCATTTTGGGGTTTGAGGTCCCTAACAATGGAGGGGAAAATTTTAATTATAAAATCAGTGTTGTTACCCCTCATACTGTATATAGCTATGGTGTACCCCCCCTCTGATGTTTTAATTAAAAAAATGACTAGGATGATCTTTATGTTTTTATGGAACTCCAAAATGGAAAAATTAAGGCGAGAAATAATGAGGAAGAATAAAATGAACGGCGGAAGGGATGTCCCCGACTTACATATTTATTTGTATTTAAATTATTTCTGCTTTTGTTTCAAACATTTTAATGGTAATAGTGCGCTAAGTTATTTTTTAAAATATACTTGTGGGATGATTTTTAAAAGATGGTTTAAGTTGTCGTTGAATTCCCCTGTTTTACTATGCCCCCCCAAACACCAAGCAATCTTAGAAAAGACTGTTCGATTTTATAGCCTTGGTGATTTTAATATGGACATTTTTAAAGACCGCAAGAAGCTTTTATCTTTTCTGAGGAGGAATGAAGATGTGACCCCCATAGTAAATTTCTCAGAAGAGAGATCGAAGCAAGTTTGGAAAAATGTCTTCGGGAAATTCTTAGCAAATGGACATAAGGATATTGCATGGATGGTGGTCCACCAGTGCCTCCCCACCAGAGAGTTTCAACACAGGAGAGGCCTGGTGGCCAGAGCAAAATGCCCCAGAGACTCA
This sequence comes from Phyllobates terribilis, assembly GCF_046119375.1. Classification (NCBI taxonomy): domain Eukaryota; kingdom Metazoa; phylum Chordata; class Amphibia; order Anura; family Dendrobatidae; genus Phyllobates; species Phyllobates terribilis. The sequence continues at coordinate 5,188,183 of NW_027362800.1, read as the reverse complement.
TGTGTTGATGACGAAACCACCTTGCACCTTATGTGGAATTGCCCATTTGCACAGGAACTTTGGCACAAAGTTGGGATTCTTTTAAAATGGACTTGCGGTTTAAGAGATTTTAACCATGAATATGTTTTATATGGCCTTTTTAAATGTCCGACCCCTCAACAGTATTGTATATGTTGGTGTATGATTAACTGTTTTAAAGACGCCCTTTGGAAGGCACGCAATATTTTACTTTTTAAACGTGATGCTATTTCTGTGAAGGATTGTCTTAAAATTGCTTTTAGCCAGATGTATATTTATTACTTGAGGGATGTCAAATGTATTGGGAGAAGGGATGCCAATCGTATATGGGGTTTTTATGGGTGGAATTCTGTGTTTTAATAATGTACTGTTTGTGTTGTTGTTTTTGATTGTAAACCATCTTTTAAGCACTTAATAAAATATGTTGAAACCTGATCTGTTCTTATCAGTTTAATATCTGATACGTCCCCTATCTGGGGACCATATATTAAATGGATTTTTAGAACAGGGAGATGGAAAAAGAGCTTGCTCTGTCCACTCCACGCATTGACCTGGTATTGCAGTATCTCCAGGACCGGTGCACCCGTTCTTTAATGCAGTTTCTACAATCAGAAAGAATTGAATTCAATGCTTTTTGTTCATTTTGCTTGTTTGTCGGATTTTGGGATGGACTCTTTGGCTTTGCTTTTCTTCTCCTCATTGGATTTTTCATGTTAAAAGTTGCAGAAGCCAGATGACAAGCTCATTTTGGTTCAACTTCAGCAACTGTGCATTGCATTGCCATGTAATGTAATGTAATGCAATGCTATCTATCTAGCTCTCCCTCTATACTTCCTTTTGGATAAACAGACATATTAGGCAAGCATTTTGGAGCTTTCACCTAAATAACTACAGGTGGTGAGATAAGCTGCACAATATAATTGACCTTTCAGTATATTGTTGCACACACACCATCTATTTAGCAAATGCCCTTGTTATCAACAGCAGCCTTTTAAACTCACCTGAGCTAACAGGTATGTGAGCTGGTTACTCTGCTGCGCTTAAAATTTCTTTTTTGGTTTGCTACAATGCCTTTTCTGAAACGTTGTCTCCCTCTGCTGGAACACTGACTTCTTTCATTTAATGCCTGCAGACTATAAAAGAGAAACCAACCCAAAAAGTTTGGTTGATTAGTCTGTGGCATTCTTTTAAACTGTTGCTTATGGCGGTCTCTGTGAGCTTCTCAGTGACATTCAGCCATCCAGGTATCCCGCCTGCAGTAGACGGAATGTGGCAATGGAACGCTGGCTGCGCGTGTCATAATAGGCTCTGAGCCTTTATATACCTGCGCACAGCAGCAGCCACCTTCAGTCTGCTGCTGGAGAGCCAGCAGCAGCAGCAGCAGGAGAGGTAATTAATCAGCAACCCTCCTGCTAAGGGTAGACAGCTGCTCGTTCCACCCCCCCCCCGCCTTAATTGGTTCTCCTCCCTTCCAACGGTGTTGAGGCGGGTGGGAACAGCCGGGGGTTGAGGGTACTGTGCTAAAAGAGGTGGAGTTATGCAGATCTAAAACGCGTGGATTGCAGCAGCAGCAAGCCGAAAAGTGCAGGCATGTGAGGGATCTAGAGGTTGACAGCATGTCTTCTTAACGGGAGTCCAGGTGGCCATCTCCACAAATGGACTTTTCAGAATCCTTGGGTGGCACCGTAGTCGGAAACCAATTCTGGTTATCGCTTCTCGGCCTTTTGGCTAAGATCAAGTGTAGCATCTGTTCTTATCAGTTTAATATCTGATACGTCCCCTATCTGGGGACCATATATTAAATGGATTTTTAGAACAGGGAGATGGAAAAAGAGCTTGCTCTGTCCACTCCACGCATTGACCTGGTATTGCAGTATCTCCAGGACCGGTGCACCCCTTCTTTAATGCAGTTTCTAAAATCAGAAAGAATTGAATTCAATGCTTTTTGTTCATTTTGCTTGTTTGTCGGATTTTGGGATGGACTCTTTGGCTTTGCTTTTCTTCTCCTCATTGGATTTTTCATGTTAAAAGTTGCAGAAGCCAGATGACAAGCTCATTTTGGTTCAACTTCAGCAACTGTGCATTGCATTGCCATGTAATGTAATGTAATGCAATGCTATCTATCTAGCTCTCCCTCTATACTTCCTTTTGGATAAACAGACATATTAGGCAAGCATTTTGGAGCTTTCACCTAAATAACTACAGGTGGTGAGATAAGCTGCACAATATAATTGACCTTTCAGTATATTGTTGCACACACACCATCTATTTAGCAAATGCCCTTGTTATCAACAGCAGCCTTTTAAACTCACCTGAGCTAACAGGTATGTGAGCTGGTTACTCTGCTGCGCTTAAAATTTCTTTTTTGGTTTGCTACAATGCCTTTTCTGAAACGTTGTCTCCCTCTGCTGGAACACTGACTTCTTTCATTTAATGCCTGCAGACTATAAAAGAGAAACCAACCCAAAAAGTTTGGTTGATTAGTCTGTGGCATTCTTTTAAACTGTTGCTTATGGCGGTCTCTGTGAGCTTCTCAGTGACCTTCAGCCATCCAGGTATCCCGCCTGCAGTAGACGGAATGTGGCAATGGAACGCTGGCTGCGCGTGTCATAATAGGCTCTGAGCCTTTATATACCTGCGCACAGCAGCAGCCACCTTCAGTCTGCTGCTGGACAGCCAGCAGCAGCAGCAGCAGGAGAGGTAATTAATCAGCAACCCTCCTGCTAAGGGTAGACAGCTGCTCGTTCCACCCCCCCCCGCCTTAATTGGTTCTCCTCCCTTCCAACGGTGTTGAGGCGGGTGGGAACAGCCGGGGGTTGAGGGTACTGTGCTAAAAGAGGTGGAGTTATGCAGATCTAAAACGCGTGGATTGCAGCAGCAGCAAGCCGAAAAGTGCAGGCATGTGAGGGATGTAGAGGTTGACAGCATGTCTTCTTAACGGGAGTCCAGGTGGCCATCTCCACAAATGGACTTTTCAGAATCCTTGGGTGGCACCGTAGTCGGAAACCAATTCTGGTTATCGCTTCTCGGCCTTTTGGCTAAGATCAAGTGTAGTATCTGTTCTTATCAGTTTAATATCTGATACGTCCCCTATCTGGGGACCATATATTAAATGGATTTTTAGAACAGGGAGATGGAAAAAGAGCTTGCTCTGTCCACTCCACGCATTGACCTGGTATTGCAGTATCTCCAGGACCGGTGCACCCCTTCTTTAATGCAGTTTCTAAAATCAGAAAGAATTGAATTCAATGCTTTTTGTTCATTTTGCTTGTTTGTCGGATTTTGGGATGGACTCTTTGGCTTTGCTTTTCTTCTCCTCATTGGATTTTTCATGTTAAAAGTTGCAGAAGCCAGATGACAAGCTCATTTTGGTTCAACTTCAGCAACTGTGCATTGCATTGCCATGTAATGTAATGTAATGCAATGCTATCTATCTAGCTCTCCCTCTATACTTCCTTTTGGATAAACAGACATATTAGGCAAGCATTTTGGAGCTTTCACCTAAATAACTACAGGTGGTGAGATAAGCTGCACAATATAATTGACCTTTCAGTATATTGTTGCACACACACCATCTATTTAGCAAATGCCCTTGTTATCAACAGCAGCCTTTTAAACTCACCTGAGCTAACAGGTATGTGAGCTGGTTACTCTGCTGCGCTTAAAATTTCTTTTTTGGTTTGCTACAATGCCTTTTCTGAAACGTTGTCTCCCTCTGCTGGAACACTGACTTCTTTCATTTAATGCCTGCAGACTATAAAAGAGAAACCAACCCAAAAAGTTTGGTTGATTAGTCTGTGGCATTCTTTTAAACTGTTGCTTATGGCGGTCTCTGTGAGCTTCTCAGTGACATTCAGCCATCCAGGTATCCCGCCTGCAGTAGACGGAATGTGGCAATGGAACGCTGGCTGCGCGTGTCATAATAGGCTCTGAGCCTTTATATACCTGCGCACAGCAGCAGCCACCTTCAGTCTGCTGCTGGACAGCCAGCAGCAGCAGCAGCAGGAGAGGTAATTAATCAGCAACCCTCCTGCTAAGGGTAGACAGCTGCTCGTTCCACCCCCCCCCCCGCCTTAATTGGTTCTCCTCCCTTCCAACGGTGTTGAGGCGGGTGGGAACAGCCGGGGGTTGAGGGTACTGTGCTAAAAGAGGTGGAGTTATGCAGATCTAAAACGCGTGGATTGCAGCAGCAGCAAGCCGAAAAGTGCAGGCATGTGAGGGATGTAGAGGTTGACAGCATGTCTTCTTAACGGGAGTCCAGGTGGCCATCTCCACAAATGGACTTTTCAGAATCCTTGGGTGGCACCGTAGTCGGAAACCAATTCTGGTTATCGCTTCTCGGCCTTTTGGCTAAGATCAAGTGTAGTATCTGTTCTTATCAGTTTAATATCTGATACGTCCCCTATCTGGGGACCATATATTAAATGGATTTTTAGAACAGGGAGATGGAAAAAGAGCTTGCTCTGTCCACTCCACGCATTGACCTGGTATTGCAGTATCTCCAGGACCGGTGCACCCCTTCTTTAATGCAGTTTCTAAAATCAGAAAGAATTGAATTCAATGCTTTTTGTTCATTTTGCTTGTTTGTCGGATTTTGGGATGGACTCTTTGGCTTTGCTTTTCTTCTCCTCATTGGATTTTTCATGTTAAAAGTTGCAGAAGCCAGATGACAAGCTCATTTTGGTTCAACTTCAGCAACTGTGCATTGCATTGCCATGTAATGTAATGTAATGCAATGCTATCTATCTAGCTCTCCCTCTATACTTCCTTTTGGATAAACAGACATATTAGGCAAGCATTTTGGAGCTTTCACCTAAATAACTACAGGTGGTGAGATAAGCTGCACAATATAATTGACCTTTCAGTATATTGTTGCACACACACCATCTATTTAGCAAATGCCCTTGTTATCAACAGCAGCCTTTTAAACTCACCTGAGCTAACAGGTATCTGAGCTGGTTACTCTGCTGCGCTTAAAATTTCTTTTTTGGTTTGCTACAATGCCTTTTCTGAAACGTTGTCTCCCTCTGCTGGAACACTGACTTCTTTCATTTAATGCCTGCAGACTATAAAAGAGAAACCAACCCAAAAAGTTTGGTTGATTAGTCTGTGGCATTCTTTTAAACTGTTGCTTATGGCGGTCTCTGTGAGCTTCTCAGTGACATTCAGCCATCCAGGTATCCCGCCTGCAGTAGACGGAATGTGGCAATGGAACGCTGGCTGCGCGTGTCATAATAGGCTCTGAGCCTTTATATACCTGCGCACAGCAGCAGCCACCTTCAGTCTGCTGCTGGAGAGCCAGCAGCAGCAGCAGCAGGAGAGGTAATTAATCAGCAACCCTCCTGCTAAGGGTAGACAGCTGCTCGTTCCACCCCCCCCCCCGCCTTAATTGGTTCTCCTCCCTTCCAACGGTGTTGAGGCGGGTGGGAACAGCCGGGGGTTGAGGGTACTGTGCTAAAAGAGGTGGAGTTATGCAGATCTAAAACGCGTGGATTGCAGCAGCAGCAAGCCGAAAAGTGCAGGCATGTGAGGGATCTAGAGGTTGACAGCATGTCTTCTTAACGGGAGTCCAGGTGGCCATCTCCACAAATGGACTTTTCAGAATCCTTGGGTGGCACCGTAGTCGGAAACCAATTCTGGTTATCGCTTCTCGGCCTTTTGGCTAAGATCAAGTGTAGTATTTGTTCTTATCAGTTTAATATCTGATACGTCCCCTATCTGGGGACCATATATTAAATGGATTTTTAGAACAGGGAGATGGAAAAAGAGCTTGCTCTGTCCACTCCACGCATTGACCTGGTATTGCAGTATCTCCAGGACCGGTGCACCCCTTCTTTAATGCAGTTTCTAAAATCAGAAAGAATTGAATTCAATGCTTTTTGTTCATTTTGCTTGTTTGTCGGATTTTGGGATGGACTCTTTGGCTTTGCTTTTCTTCTCCTCATTGGATTTTTCATGTTAAAAGTTGCAGAAGCCAGATGACAAGCTCATTTTGGTTCAACTTCAGCAACTGTGCATTGCATTGCCATGTAATGTAATGTAATGCAATGCTATCTATCTAGCTCTCCCTCTATACTTCCTTTTGGATAAACAGACATATTAGGCAAGCATTTTGGAGCTTTCACCTAAATAACTACAGGTGGTGAGATAAGCTGCACAATATAATTGACCTTTCAGTATATTGTTGCACACACACCATCTATTTAGCAAATGCCCTTGTTATCAACAGCAGCCTTTTAAACTCACCTGAGCTAACAGGTATGTGAGCTGGTTACTCTGCTGCGCTTAAAATTTCTTTTTTGGTTTGCTACAATGCCTTTTCTGAAACGTTGTCTCCCTCTGCTGGAACACTGACTTCTTTCATTTAATGCCTGCAGACTATAAAAGAGAAACCAACCCAAAAAGTTTGGTTGATTAGTCTGTGGCATTCTTTTAAACTGTTGCTTATGGCGGTCTCTGTGAGCTTCTCAGTGACATTCAGCCATCCAGGTATCCCGCCTGCAGTAGACGGAATGTGGCAATGGAACGCTGGCTGCGCGTGTCATAATAGGCTCTGAGCCTTTATATACCTGCGCACAGCAGCAGCCACCTTCAGTCTGCTGCTGGAGAGCCAGCAGCAGCAGCAGCAGGAGAGGTAATTAATCAGCAACCCTCCTGCTAAGGGTAGACAGCTGCTCGTTCCACCCCCCCCCCCCGCCTTAATTGGTTCTCCTCCCTTCCAACGGTGTTGAGGCGGGTGGGAACAGCCGGGGGTTGAGGGTACTGTGCTAAAAGAGGTGGAGTTATGCAGATCTAAAACGCGTGGATTGCAGCAGCAGCAAGCCGAAAAGTGCAGGCATGTGAGGGATCTAGAGGTTGACAGCATGTCTTCTTAACGGGAGTCCAGGTGGCCATCTCCACAAATGGACTTTTCAGAATCCTTGGGTGGCACCGTAGTCGGAAACCAATTCTGGTTATCGCTTCTCGGCCTTTTGGCTAAGATCAAGTGTAGTATCTGTTCTTATCAGTTTAATATCTGATACGTCCCCTATCTGGGGACCATATATTAAATGGATTTTTAGAACAGGGAGATGGAAAAAGAGCTTGCTCTGTCCACTCCACGCATTGACCTGGTATTGCAGTATCTCCAGGACCGGTGCACCCCTTCTTTAATGCAGTTTCTAAAATCAGAAAGAATTGAATTCAATGCTTTTTGTTCATTTTGCTTGTTTGTCGGATTTTGGGATGGACTCTTTGGCTTTGCTTTTCTTCTCCTCATTGGATTTTTCATGTTAAAAGTTGCAGAAGCCAGATGACAAGCTCATTTTGGTTCAACTTCAGCAACTGTGCATTGCATTGCCATGTAATGTAATGTAATGCAATGCTATCTATCTAGCTCTCCCTCTATACTTCCTTTTGGATAAACAGACATATTAGGCAAGCATTTTGGAGCTTTCACCTAAATAACTACAGGTGGTGAGATAAGCTGCACAATATAATTGACCTTTCAGTATATTGTTGCACACACACCATCTATTTAGCAAATGCCCTTGTTATCAACAGCAGCCTTTTAAACTCACCTGAGCTAACAGGTATGTGAGCTGGTTACTCTGCTGCGCTTAAAATTTCTTTTTTGGTTTGCTACAATGCCTTTTCTGAAACGTTGTCTCCCTCTGCTGGAACACTGACTTCTTTCATTTAATGCCTGCAGACTATAAAAGAGAAACCAACCCAAAAAGTTTGGTTGATTAGTCTGTGGCATTCTTTTAAACTGTTGCTTATGGCGGTCTCTGTGAGCTTCTCAGTGACATTCAGCCATCCAGGTATCCCGCCTGCAGTAGACGGAATGTGGCAATGGAACGCTGGCTGCGCGTGTCATAATAGGCTCTGAGCCTTTATATACCTGCGCACAGCAGCAGCCACCTTCAGTCTGCTGCTGGACAGCCAGCAGCAGCAGGAAAGGTAATTAATCAGCAACCCTCCTGCTAAGGGTAGACAGCTGCTCGTTCCACCCCCCCCCCCGCCTTAATTGGTTCTCCTCCCTTCCAACGGTGTTGAGGCGGGTGGGAACAGCCGGGGGTTGAGGGTACTGTGCTAAAAGAGGTGGAGTTATGCAGATCTAAAACGCGTGGATTGCAGCAGCAGCAAGCCGAAAAGTGCAGGCATGTGAGGGATCTAGAGGTTGACAGCATGTCTTCTTAACGGGAGTCCAGGTGGCCATCTCCACAAATGGACTTTTCAGAATCCTTGGGTGGCACCGTAGTCGGAAACCAATTCTGGTTATCGCTTCTCGGCCTTTTGGCTAAGATCAAGTGTAGTATCTGTTCTTATCAGTTTAATATCTGATACGTCCCCTATCTGGGGACCATATATTAAATGGATTTTTAGAACAGGGAGATGGAAAAAGAGCTTGCTCTGTCCACTCCACGCATTGACCTGGTATTGCAGTATCTCCAGGACCGATGCACCCCTTCTTTAATGCAGTTTCTAAAATCAGAAAGAATTGAATTCAATGCTTTTTGTTCATTTTGCTTGTTTGTCGGATTTTGGGATGGACTCTTTGGCTTTGCTTTTCTTCTCCTCATTGGATTTTTCATGTTAAAAGTTGCAGAAGCCAGATGACAAGCTCATTTTGGTTCAACTTCAGCAACTGTGCATTGCATTGCCATGTAATGTAATGTAATGCAATGCTATCTATCTAGCTCTCCCTCTATACTTCCTTTTGGATAAACAGACATATTAGGCAAGCATTTTGGAGCTTTCACCTAAATAACTACAGGTGGTGAGATAAGCTGCACAATATAATTGACCTTTCAGTATATTGTTGCACACACACCATCTATTTAGCAAATGCCCTTGTTATCAACAGCAGCCTTTTAAACTCACCTGAGCTAACAGGTATGTGAGCTGGTTACTCTGCTGCGCTTAAAATTTCTTTTTTGGTTTGCTACAATGCCTTTTCTGAAACGTTGTCTCCCTCTGCTGGAACACTGACTTCTTTCATTTAATGCCTGCAGACTATAAAAGAGAAACCAACCCAAAAAGTTTGGTTGATTAGTCTGTGGCATTCTTTTAAACTGTTGCTTATGGCGGTCTCTGTGAGCTTCTCAGTGACATTCAGCCATCCAGGTATCCCGCCTGCAGTAGACGGAATGTGGCAATGGAACGCTGGCTGCGCGTGTCATAATAGGCTCTGAGCCTTTATATACCTGCGCACAGCAGCAGCCACCTTCAGTCTGCTGCTGGACAGCCAGCAGCAGCAGGAGAGGTAATTAATCAGCAACCCTCCTGCTAAGGGTAGACAGCTGCTCGTTCCACCCCCCCCCCCCGCCTTAATTGGTTCTCCTCCCTTCCAACGGTGTTGAGGCGGGTGGGAACAGCCGGGGGTTGAGGGTACTGTGCTAAAAGAGGTGGAGTTATGCAGATCTAAAACGCGTGGATTGCAGCAGCAGCAAGCCGAAAAGTGCAGGCATGTGAGGGATCTAGAGGTTGACAGCATGTCTTCTTAACGGAGTCCAGGTGGCCATCTCCACAAATGGACTTTTCAGAATCCTTGGGTGGCACCGTAGTCGGAAACCAATTCTGGTTATCGCTTCTCGGCCTTTTGGCTAAGATCAAGTGTAGTATCTGTTCTTATCAGTTTAATATCTGATACGTCCCCTATCTGGGGACCATATATTAAATGGATTTTTAGAACAGGGAGATGGAAAAAGAGCTTGCTCTGTCCACTCCACGCATTGACCTGGTATTGCAGTATCTCCAGGACCGGTGCACCCCTTCTTTAATGCAGTTTCTAAAATCAGAAAGAATTGAATTCAATGCTTTTTGATCATTTTGCTTGTTTGTCGGATTTTGGGATGGACTCTTTGGCTTTGCTTTTCTTCTCCTCATTGGATTTTTCATGTTAAAAGTTGCAGAAGCCAGATGACAAGCTCATTTTGGTTCAACTTCAGCAACTGTGCATTGCATTGCCATGTAATGTAATGTAATGCAATGCTATCTATCTAGCTCTCCCTCTATACTTCCTTTTGGATAAACAGACATATTAGGCAAGCATTTTGGAGCTTTCACTTAAATAACTACAGGTGGTGAGATAAGCTGCACAATATAATTGACCTTTCAGTATATTGTTGCACACACACCATCTATTTAGCAAATGCCCTTGTTATCAACAGCAGCCTTTTAAACTCACCTGAGCTAACAGGTATGTGAGCTGGTTACTCTGCTGCGCTTAAAATTTCTTTTTTGGTTTGCTACAATGCCTTTTCTGAAACGTTGTCTCCCTCTGCTGGAACACTGACTTCTTTCATTTAATGCCTGCAGACTATAAAAGAGAAACCAACCCAAAAAGTTTGGTTGATTAGTCTGTGGCATTCTTTTAAACTGTTGCTTATGGCGGTCTCTGTGAGCTTCTCAGTGACATTCAGCCATCCAGGTATCCCGCCTGCAGTAGACGGAATGTGGCAATGGAACGCTGGCTGCGCGTGTCATAATAGGCTCTGAGCCTTTATATACCTGCGCACAGCAGCAGCCACCTTCAGTCTGCTGCTGGACAGCCAGCAGCAGCAGCAGCAGGAGAGGTAATTAATCAGCAACCCTCCTGCTAAGGGTAGACAGCTGCTCGTTCCACCCCCCCCCCCCGCCTTAATTGGTTCTCCTCCCTTCCAACGCTGTTGAGGCGGGTGGGAACAGCCGGGGGTTGAGGGTACTGTGCTAAAAGAGGTGGAGTTATGCAGATCTAAAACGCGTGGATTGCAGCAGCAGCAAGCCGAAAAGTGCAGGCATGTGAGGGATCTAGAGGTTGACAGCATGTCTTCTTAACGGGAGTCCAGGTGGCCATCTCCACAAATGGACTTTTCAGAATCCTTGGGTGGCACCGTAGTCGGAAACCAATTCTGGTTATCGCTTCTCGGCCTTTTGGCTAAGATCAAGTGTAGTATCTGTTCTTATCAGTTTAATATCTGATACGTCCCCTATCTGGGGACCATATATTAAATGGATTTTTAGAACAGGGAGATGGAAAAAGAGCTTGCTCTGTCCACTCCACGCATTGACCTGGTATTGCAGTATCTCCAGGACCGGTGCACCCCTTCTTTAATGCAGTTTCTAAAATCAGAAAGAATTGAATTCAATGCTTTTTGATCATTTTGCTTGTTTGTCGGATTTTGGGATGGACTCTTTGGCTTTGCTTTTCTTCTCCTCATTGGATTTTTCATGTTAAAAGTTGCAGAAGCCAGATGACAAGCTCATTTTGGTTCAACTTCAGCAACTGTGCATTGCATTGCCATGTAATGTAATGTAATGCAATGCTATCTATCTAGCTCTCCCTCTATACTTCCTTTTGGATAAACAGACATATTAGGCAAGCATTTTGGAGCTTTCACCTAAATAACTACAGGTGGTGAGATAAGCTGCACAATATAATTGACCTTTCAGTATATTGTTGCACACACACCATCTATTTAGCAAATGCCCTTGTTATCAACAGCAGCCTTTTAAACTCACCTGAGCTAACAGGTATGTGAGCTGGTTACTCTGCTGCGCTTAAAATTTCTTTTTTGGTTTGCTACAATGCCTTTTCTGAAACGTTGTCTCCCTCTGCTGGAACACTGACTTCTTTCATTTAATGCCTGCAGACTATAAAAGAGAAACCAACCCAAAAAGTTTGGTTGATTAGTCTGTGGCATTCTTTTAAACTGTTGCTTATGGCGGTCTCTGTGAGCTTCTCAGTGACATTCAGCCATCCAGGTATCCCGCCTGCAGTAGACGGAATGTGGCAATGGAACGCTGGCTGCGCGTGTCATAATAGGCTCTGAGCCTTTATATACCTGCGCACAGCAGCAGCCACCTTCAGTCTGCTGCTGGACAGCCAGCAGCAGCAGCAGCAGGAGAGGTAATTAATCAGCAACCCTCCTGCTAAGGGTAGACAGCTGCTCGTTCCACCCCCCCCCCCCGCCTTAATTGGTTCTCCTCCCTTCCAACGCTGTTGAGGCGGGTGGGAACAGCCGGGGGTTGAGGGTACTGTGCTAAAAGAGGTGGAGTTATGCAGATCTAAAACGCGTGGATTGCAGCAGCAGCAAGCCGAAAAGTGCAGGCATGTGAGGGATCTAGAGGTTGACAGCATGTCTTCTTAACGGGAGTCCAGGTGGCCATCTCCACAAATGGACTTTTCAGAATCCTTGGGTGGCACCGTAGTCGGAAACCAATTCTGGTTATTGCTTCTCGGCCTTTTGGCTAAGATCAAGTGTAGTATCTGTTCTTATCAGTTTAATATCTGATACGTCCCCTATCTGGGGACCATATATTAAATGGATTTTTAGAACAGGGAGATGGAAAAAGAGCTTGCTCTGTCCACTCCACGCATTGACCTGGTATTGCAGTATCTCCAGGACCGGTGCACCCCTTCTTTAATGCAGTTTCTAAAATCAGAAAGAATTGAATTCAATGCTTTTTGTTCATTTTGCTTGTTTGTCGGATTTTGGGATGGACTCTTTGGCTTTGCTTTTCTTTTCCTCATTGGATTTTTCATGTTAAAAGTTGCAGAAGCCAGATGACAAGCTCATTTTGGTTCAACTTCAGCAACTGTGCATTGCATTGCCATGTAATGTAATGTAATGCAATGCTATCTATCTAGCTCTCCCTCTATACTTCCTTTTGGATAAACAGACATATTAGGCAAGCATTTTGGAGCTTTCACCTAAATAACTACAGGTGGTGAGATAAGCTGCACAATATAATTGACCTTTCAGTATATTGTTGCACACACACTATCTATTTAGCAAATGCCCTTGTTATCAACAGCAGCCTTTTAAACTCACCTGAGCTAACAGGTATGTGAGCTGGTTACTCTGCTGCGCTTAAAATTTCTTTTTTGGTTTGCTACAATGCCTTTTCTGAAACGTTGTCTCCCTCTGCTGGAACACTGACTTCTTTCATTTAATGCCTGCAGACTATAAAAGAGAAACCAACCCAAAAAGTTTGGTTGATTAGTCTGTGGCATTCTTTTAAACTGTTGCTTATGGCGGTCTCTGTGAGCTTCTCAGTGACATTCAGCCATCCAGGTATCCCGCCTGCAGTAGACGGAATGTGGCAATGGAACGCTGGCTGCGCGTGTCATAATAGGCTCTGAGCCTTTATATACCTGCGCACAGCAGCAGCCACCTTCAGTCTGCTGCTGGACAGCCAGCAGCAGCAGCAGCAGGAGAGGTAATTAATCAGCAACCCTCCTGCTAAGGGTAGACAGCTGCTCGTTCCACCCCCCCCCCGCCTTAATTGGTTCTCCTCCCTTCCAACGGTGTTGAGGCGGGTGGGAACAGCCGGGGGTTGAGGGTACTGTGCTAAAAGAGGTGGAGTTATGCAGATCTAAAACGCGTGGATTGCAGCAGCAGCAAGCCGAAAAGTGCAGGCATGTGAGGGATCTAGAGGTTGACAGCATGTCTTCTTAACGGGAGTCCAGGTGGCCATCTCCACAAATGGACTTTTCAGAATCCTTGGGTGGCACCGTAGTCGGAAACCAATTCTGGTTATCGCTTCTCGGCCTTTTGGCTAAGATCAAGTGTAGTATCTGTTCTTATCAGTTTAATATCTGATACGTCCCCTATCTGGGGACCATATATTAAATGGATTTTTAGAACAGGGAGATGGAAAAAGAGCTTGCTCTGTCCACTCCACGCATTGACCTGGTATTGCAGTATCTCCAGGACCGGTGCACCCCTTCTTTAATGCAGTTTCTAAAATCAGAAAGAATTGAATTCAATGCTTTTTGTTCATTTTGCTTGTTTGTCGGATTTTGGGATGGACTCTTTGACTTTGCTTTTCTTCTCCTCATTGGATTTTTCATGTTAAAAGTTGCAGAAGCCAGATGACAAGCTCATTTTGGTTCAACTTCAGCAACTGTGCATTGCATTGCCATGTAATGTAATGTAATGCAATGCTATCTATCTAGCTCTCCCTCTATACTTCCTTTTGGATAAACAGACATATTAGGCAAGCATTTTGGAGCTTTCACCTAAATAACTACAGGTGGTGAGATAAGCTGCACAATATAATTGACCTTTCAGTATATTGTTGCACACACACCATCTATTTAGCAAATGCCCTTGTTATCAACAGCAGCCTTTTAAACTCACCTGAGCTAACAGGTATGTGAGCTGGTTACTCTGCTGCGCTTAAAATTTCTTTTTTGGTTTGCTACAATGCCTTTTCTGAAACGTTGTCTCCCTCTGCTGGAACACTGACTTCTTTCATTTAATGCCTGCAGACTATAAAAGAGAAACCAACCCAAAAAGTTTGGTTGATTAGTCTGTGGCATTCTTTTAAACTGTTGCTTATGGCGGTCTCTGTGAGCTTCTCAGTGACATTCAGCCATCCAGGTATCCCGCCTGCAGTAGACGGAATGTGGCAATGGAACGCTGGCTGCGCGTGTCATAATAGGCTCTGAGCCTTTATATACCTGCGCACAGCAGCAGCCACCTTCAGTCTGCTGCTGGACAGCCAGCAGCAGCAGCAGCAGGAGAGGTAATTAATCAGCAACCCTCCTGCTAAGGGTAGACAGCTGCTCGTTCCACCCCCCCCCCCCCCCGCCTTAATTGGTTCTCCTCCCTTCCAACGGTGTTGAGGCGGGTGGGAACAGCCGGGGGTTGAGGGTACTGTGCTAAAAGAGGTGGAGTTATGCAGATCTAAAATGCGTGGATTGCAGCAGCAGCAAGCCGAAAAGTGCAGGCATGTGAGGGATCTAGAGGTTGACAGCATGTCTTCTTAACGGGAGTCCAGGTGGCCATCTCCACAAATGGACTTTTCAGAATCCTTGGGTGGCACCGTAGTCGGAAACCAATTCTGGTTATCGCTTCTCGGCCTTTTGGCTAAGATCAAGTGTAGTATCTGTTCTTATCAGTTTAATATCTGATACGTCCCCTATCTGGGGACCATATATTAAATGGATTTTTAGAACAGGGAGATGGAAAAAGAGCTTGCTCTGTCCACTCCACGCATTGACCTGGTATTGCAGTATCTCCAGGACCGGTGCACCCCTTCTTTAATGCAGTTTCTAAAATCAGAAAGAATTGAATTCAATGCTTTTTGTTCATTTTGCTTGTTTGTCGGATTTTGGGATGGACTCTTTGACTTTGCTTTTCTTCTCCTCATTGGATTTTTCATGTTAAAAGTTGCAGAAGCCAGATGACAAGCTCATTTTGGTTCAACTTCAGCAACTGTGCATTGCATTGCCATGTAATGTAATGTAATGCAATGCTATCTATCTAGCTCTCCCTCTATACTTCCTTTTGGATAAACAGACATATTAGGCAAGCATTTTGGAGCTTTCACCTAAATAACTACAGGTGGTGAGATAAGCTGCACAATATAATTGACCTTTCAGTATATTGTTGCACACACACCATCTATTTAGCAAATGCCCTTGTTATCAACAGCAGCCTTTTAAACTCACCTGAGCTAACAGGTATGTGAGCTGGTTACTCTGCTGCGCTTAAAATTTCTTTTTTGGTTTGCTACAATGCCTTTTCTGAAACGTTGTCTCCCTCTGCTGGAACACTGACTTCTTTCATTTAATGCCTGCAGACTATAAAAGAGAAACCAACCCAAAAAGTTTGGTTGATTAGTCTGTGGCATTCTTTTAAACTGTTGCTTATGGCGGTCTCTGTGAGCTTCTCAGTGACATTCAGCCATCCAGGTATCCCGCCTGCAGTAGACGGAATGTGGCAATGGAACGCTGGCTGCGCGTGTCATAATAGGCTCTGAGCCTTTATATACCTGCGCACAGCAGCAGCCACCTTCAGTCTGCTGCTGGACAGCCAGCAGCAGCAGCAGCAGGAGAGGTAATTAATCAGCAACCCTCCTGCTAAGGGTAGACAGCTGCTCGTTCCACCCCCCCCCCCGCCTTAATTGGTTCTCCTCCCTTCCAACGGTGTTGAGGCGGGTGGGAACAGCCGGGGGTTGAGGGTACTGTGCTAAAAGAGGTGGAGTTATGCAGATCTAAAACGCGTGGATTGCAGCAGCAGCAAGCCGAAAAGTGCAGGCATGTGAGGGATCTAGAGGTTGACAGCATGTCTTCTTAACGGGAGTCCAGGTGGCCATCTCCACAAATGGACTTTTCAGAATCCTTGGGTGGCACCGTAGTCGGAAACCAATTCTGGTTATCGCTTCTCGGCCTTTTGGCTAAGATCAAGTGTAGTATCTGTTCTTATCAGTTTAATATCTGATACGTCCCCTATCTGGGGACCATATATTAAATGGATTTTTAGAACAGGGAGATGGAAAAAGAGCTTGCTCTGTCCACTCCACGCATTGACCTGGTATTGCAGTATCTCCAGGACCGGTGCACCCCTTCTTTAATGCAGTTTCTAAAATCAGAAAGAATTGAATTCAATGCTTTTTGTTCATTTTGCTTGTTTGTCGGATTTTGGGATGGACTCTTTGGCTTTGCTTTTCTTCTCCTCATTGGATTTTTCATGTTAAAAGTTGCAGAAGCCAGATGACAAGCTCATTTTGGTTCAACTTCAGCAACTGTGCATTGCATTGCCATGTAATGTAATGTAATGCAATGCTATCTATCTAGCTCTCCCTCTATACTTCCTTTTGGATAAACAGACATATTAGGCAAGCATTTTGGAGCTTTCACCTAAATAACTACAGGTGGTGAGATAAGCTGCACAATATAATTGACCTTTCAGTATATTGTTGCACACACACCATCTATTTAGCAAATGCCCTTGTTATCAACAGCAGCCTTTTAAACTCACCTGAGCTAACAGGTATGTGAGCTGGTTACTCTGCTGCGCTTAAAATTTCTTTTTTGGTTTGCTACAATGCCTTTTCTGAAACGTTGTCTCCCTCTGCTGGAACACTGACTTCTTTCATTTAATGCCTGCAGACTATAAAAGAGAAACCAACCCAAAAAGTTTGGTTGATTAGTCTGTGGCATTCTTTTAAACTGTTGCTTATGGCGGTCTCTGTGAGCTTCTCAGTGACATTCAGCCATCCAGGTATCCCGCCTGCAGTAGACGGAATGTGGCAATGGAACGCTGGCTGCGCGTGTCATAATAGGCTCTGAGCCTTTATATACCTGCGCACAGCAGCAGCCACCTTCAGTCTGCTGCTGGACAGCCAGCAGCAGCAGCAGCAGGAGAGGTAATTAATCAGCAACCCTCCTGCTAAGGGTAGACAGCTGCTCGTTCCACCCCCCCCCCCCGCCTTAATTGGTTCTCCTCCCTTCCAACGGTGTTGAGGCGGGTGGGAACAGCCGGGGGTTGAGGGTACTGTGCTAAAAGAGGTGGAGTTATGCAGATCTAAAACGCGTGGATTGCAGCAGCAGCAAGCCGAAAAGTGCAGGCATGTGAGGGATCTAGAGGTTGACAGCATGTCTTCTTAACGGGAGTCCAGGTGGCCATCTCCACAAATGGACTTTTCAGAATCCTTGGGTGGCACCGTAGTCGGAAACCAATTCTGGTTATCGCTTCTCGGCCTTTTGGCTAAGATCAAGTGTAGTATCTGTTCTTATCAGTTTAATATCTGATACGTCCCCTATCTGGGGACCATATATTAAATGGATTTTTAGAACAGGGAGATGGAAAAAGAGCTTGCTCTGTCCACTCCACGCATTGACCTGGTATTGCAGTATCTCCAGGACCGGTGCACCCCTTCTTTAATGCAGTTTCTAAAATCAGAAAGAATTGAATTCAATGCTTTTTGTTCATTTTGCTTGTTTCTCGGATTTTGGGATGGACTCTTTGGCTTTGCTTTTCTTCTCCTCATTGGATTTTTCATGTTAAAAGTTGCAGAAGCCAGATGACAAGCTCATTTTGGTTCAACTTCAGCAACTGTGCATTGCATTGCCATGTAATGTAATGTAATGCAATGCTATCTATCTAGCTCTCCCTCTATACTTCCTTTTGGATAAACAGACATATTAGGCAAGCATTTTGGAGCTTTCACCTAAATAACTACAGGTGGTGAGATAAGCTGCACAATATAATTGACCTTTCAGTATATTGTTGCACACACACCATCTATTTAGCAAATGCCCTTGTTATCAACAGCAGCCTTTTAAACTCACCTGAGCTAACAGGTATGTGAGCTGGTTACTCTGCTGCGCTTAAAATTTCTTTTTTGGTTTGCTACAATGCCTTTTCTGAAACGTTGTCTCCCTCTGCTGGAACACTGACTTCTTTCATTTAATGCCTGCAGACTATAAAAGAGAAACCAACCCAAAAAGTTTGGTTGATTAGTCTGTGGCATTCTTTTAAACTGTTGCTTATGGCGGTCTCTGTGAGCTTCTCAGTGACATTCAGCCATCCAGGTATCCCGCCTGCAGTAGACGGAATGTGGCAATGGAACGCTGGCTGCGCGTGTCATAATAGGCTCTGAGCCTTTATATACCTGCGCACAGCAGCAGCCACCTTCAGTCTGCTGCTGGACAGCCAGCAGCAGCAGCAGCAGGAGAGGTAATTAATCAGCAACCCTCCTGCTAAGGGTAGACAGCTGCTCGTTCCACCCCCCCCCCGCCTTAATTGGTTCTCCTCCCTTCCAACGGTGTTGAGGCGGGTGGGAACAGCCGGGGGTTGAGGGTACTGTGCTAAAAGAGGTGGAGTTATGCAGATCTAAAACGCGTGGATTGCAGCAGCAGCAAGCCGAAAAGTGCAGGCATGTGAGGGATCTAGAGGTTGACAGCATGTCTTCTTAACGGGAGTCCAGGTGGCCATCTCCACAAATGGACTTTTCAGAATCCTTGGGTGGCACCGTAGTCGGAAACCAATTCTGGTTATCGCTTCTCGGCCTTTTGGCTAAGATCAAGTGTAGTATCTGTTCTTATCAGTTTAATATCTGATACGTCCCCTATCTGGGGACCATATATTAAATGGATTTTTAGAACAGGGAGATGGAAAAAGAGCTTGCTCTGTCCACTCCACGCATTGACCTGGTATTGCAGTATCTCCAGGACCGGTGCACCCCTTCTTTAATGCAGTTTCTAAAATCAGAAAGAATTGAATTCAATGCTTTTTGTTCATTTTGCTTGTTTGTCGGATTTTGGGATGGACTCTTTGGCTTTGCTTTTCTTCTCCTCATTGGATTTTTCATGTTAAAAGTTGCAGAAGCCAGATGACAAGCTCATTTTGGTTCAACTTCAGCAACTGTGCATTGCATTGCCATGTAATGTAATGTAATGCAATGCTATCTATCTAGCTCTCCCTCTATACTTCCTTTTGGATAAACAGACATATTAGGCAAGCATTTTGGAGCTTTCACCTAAATAACTACAGGTGGTGAGATAAGCTGCACAATATAATTGACCTTTCAGTATATTGTTGCACACACACCATCTATTTAGCAAATGCCCTTGTTATCAACAGCAGCCTTTTAAACTCACCTGAGCTAACAGGTATGTGAGCTGGTTACTCTGCTGCGCTTAAAATTTCTTTTTTGGTTTGCTACAATGCCTTTTCTGAAACGTTGTCTCCCTCTGCTGGAACACTGACTTCTTTCATTTAATGCCTGCAGACTATAAAAGAGAAACCAACCCAAAAAGTTTGGTTGATTAGTCTGTGGCATTCTTTTAAACTGTTGCTTATGGCGGTCTCTGTGAGCTTCTCAGTGACATTCAGCCATCCAGGTATCCCGCCTGCAGTAGACGGAATGTGGCAATGGAACGCTGGCTGCGCGTGTCATAATAGGCTCTGAGCCTTTATATACCTGCGCACAGCAGCAGCCACCTTCAGTCTGCTGCTGGACAGCCAGCAGCAGCAGCAGCAGGAGAGGTAATTAATCAGCAACCCTCCTGCTAAGGGTAGACAGCTGCTCGTTCCACCCCCCCCCCCCGCCTTAATTGGTTCTCCTTCCTTCCAACGGTGTTGAGGCGGGTGGGAACAGCCGGGGGTTGAGGGTACTGTGCTAAAAGAGGTGGAGTTATGCAGATCTAAAACGCGTGGATTGCAGCAGCAGCAAGCCGAAAAGTGCAGGCATGTGAGGGATCTAGAGGTTGACAGCATGTCTTCTTAACGGGAGTCCAGGTGGCCATCTCCACAAATGGACTTTTCAGAATCCTTGGGTGGCACCGTAGTCGGAAACCAATTCTGCTTATCGCTTCTCGGCCTTTTGGCTAAGATCAAGTGTAGTATCTGTTCTTATCAGTTTAATATCTGATACGTCCCCTATCTGGGGACCATATATTAAATGGATTTTTAGAACAGGGAGATGGAAAAAGAGCTTGCTCTGTCCACTCCACGCATTGACCTGGTATTGCAGTATCTCCAGGACCGGTGCACCCCTTCTTTAATGCAGTTTCTAAAATCAGAAAGTATTGAATTCAATGCTTTTTGTTCATTTTGCTTGTTTGTCGGATTTTGGGATGGACTCTTTGGCTTTGCTTTTCTTCTCCTCATTGGATTTTTCATGTTAAAAGTTGCAGAAGCCAGATGACAAGCTCATTTTGGTTCAACTTCAGCAACTGTGCATTGCATTGCCATGTAATGTAATGTAATGCAATGCTATCTATCTAGCTCTCCCTCTATACTTCCTTTTGGATAAACAGACATATTAGGCAAGCATTTTGGAGCTTTCACCTAAATAACTACAGGTGGTGATATAAGCTGCACAATATAATTGACCTTTCAGTATATTGTTGCACACACACCATCTATTTAGCAAATGCCCTTGTTATCAACAGCAGCCTTTTAAACTCACCTGAGCTAACAGGTATGTGAGCTGGTTACTCTGCTGCGCTTAAAATTTCTTTTTTGGTTTGCTACAATGCCTTTTCTGAAACGTTGTCTCCCTCTGCTGGAACACTGACTTCTTTCATTTAATGCCTGCAGACTATAAAAGAGAAACCAACCCAAAAAGTTTGGTTGATTAGTCTGTGGCATTCTTTTAAACTGTTGCTTATGGCGGTCTCTGTGAGCTTCTCAGTGACATTCAGCCATCCAGGTATCTCGCCTGCAGTAGACGGAATGTGGCAATGGAACGCTGGCTGCGCGTGTCATAATAGGCTCTGAGCCTTTATATACCTGCGCACAGCAGCAGCCACCTTCAGTCTGCTGCTGGACAGCCAGCAGCAGCAGCAGCAGGAGAGGTAATTAATCAGCAACCCTCCTGCTAAGGGTAGACAGCTGCTCGTTCCACCCCCCCCCCCCCCCGCCTTAATTGGTTCTCCTCCCTTCCAACGGTGTTGAGGCGGGTGGGAACAGCCGGGGGTTGAGGGTACTGTGCTAAAAGAGGTGGAGTTATGCAGATCTAAAACGCGTGGATTGCAGCAGCAGCAAGCCGAAAAGTGCAGGCATGTGAGGGATCTAGAGGTTGACAGCATGTCTTCTTAACGGGAGTCCAGGTGGCCATCTCCACAAATGGACTTTTCAGAATCCTTGGGTGGCACCGTAGTCGGAAACCAATTCTGGTTATCGCTTCTCGGCCTTTTGGCTAAGATCAAGTGTAGTATCTGTTCTTATCAGTTTAATATCTGATACGTCCCCTATCTGGGGACCATATATTAAATGGATTTTTAGAACAGGGAGATGGAAAAAGAGCTTGCTCTGTCCACTCCACGCATTGACCTGGTATTGCAGTATCTCCAGGACCGGTGCACCCCTTCTTTAATGCAGTTTCTAAAATCAGAAAGAATTGAATTCAATGCTTTTTGTTCATTTTGCTTGTTTGTCGGATTTTGGGATGGACTCTTTGGCTTTGCTTTTCTTCTCCTCATTGGATTTTTCATGTTAAAAGTTGCAGAAGCCAGATGACAAGCTCATTTTGGTTCAACTTCAGCAACTGTGCATTGCATTGCCATGTAATGTAATGTAATGCAATGCTATCTATCTAGCTCTCCCTCTATACTTCCTTTTGGATAAACAGACATATTAGGCAAGCATTTTGGAGCTTTCACCTAAATAACTACAGGTGGTGAGATAAGCTGCACAATATAATTGACCTTTCAGTATATTGTTGCACACACACCATCTATTTAGCAAATGCCCTTGTTATCAACAGCAGCCTTTTAAACTCACCTGAGCTAACAGGTATGTGAGCTGGTTACTCTGCTGCGCTTAAAATTTCTTTTTTGGTTTGCTACAATGCCTTTTCTGAAACGTTGTCTCCCTCTGCTGGAACACTGACTTCTTTCATTTAATGCCTGCAGACTATAAAAGAGAAACCAACCCAAAAAGTTTGGTTGATTAGTCTGTGGCATTCTTTTAAACTGTTGCTTATGGCGGTCTCTGTGAGCTTCTCAGTGACATTCAGCCATCCAGGTATCCCGCCTGCAGTAGACGGAATGTGGCAATGGAACGCTGGCTGCGCGTGTCATAATAGGCTCTGAGCCTTTATATACCTGCGCACAGCAGCAGCCACCTTCAGTCTGCTGCTGGACAGCCAGCAGCAGCAGCAGCAGGAGAGGTAATTAATCAGCAACCCTCCTGCTAAGGGTAGACAGCTGCTCGTTCCACCCCCCCCCCCCCCCGCCTTAATTGGTTCTCCTCCCTTCCAACGGTGTTGAGGCGGGTGGGAACAGCCGGGGGTTGAGGGTACTGTGCTAAAAGAGGTGGAGTTATGCAGATCTAAAACGCGTGGATTGCAGCAGCAGCAAGCCGAAAAGTGCAGGCATGTGAGGGATCTAGAGGTTGACAGCATGTCTTCTTAACGGGAGTCCAGGTGGCCATCTCCACAAATGGACTTTTCAGAATCCTTGGGTGGCACCGTAGTCGGAAACCAATTCTGGTTATCGCTTCTCGGCCTTTTGGCTAAGATCAAGTGTAGTATCTGTTCTTATCAGTTTAATATCTGATACGTCCCCTATCTGGGGACCATATATTAAATGGATTTTTAGAACAGGGAGATGGAAAAAGAGCTTGCTCTGTCCACTCCACGCATTGACCTGGTATTGCAGTATCTCCAGGACCGGTGCACCCCTTCTTTAATGCAGTTTCTAAAATCAGAAAGAATTGAATTCAATGCTTTTTGTTCATTTTGCTTGTTTGTCGGATTTTGGGATGGACTCTTTGGCTTTGCTTTTCTTCTCCTCATTGGATTTTTCATGTTAAAAGTTGCAGAAGCCAGATGACAAGCTCATTTTGGTTCAACTTCAGCAACTGTGCATTGCATTGCCATGTAATGTAATGTAATGCAATGCTATCTATCTAGCTCTCCCTCTATACTTCCTTTTGGATAAACAGACATATTAGGCAAGCATTTTGGAGCTTTCACCTAAATAACTACAGGTGGTGAGATAAGCTGCACAATATAATTGACCTTTCAGTATATTGTTGCACACACACCATCTATTTAGCAAATGCCCTTGTTATCAACAGCAGCCTTTTAAACTCACCTGAGCTAACAGGTATGTGAGCTGGTTACTCTGCTGCGCTTAAAATTTCTTTTTTGGTTTGCTACAATGCCTTTTCTGAAACGTTGTCTCCCTCTGCTGGAACACTGACTTCTTTCATTTAATGCCTGCAGACTATAAAAGAGAAACCAACCCAAAAAGTTTGGTTGATTAGTCTGTGGCATTCTTTTAAACTGTTGCTTATGGCGGTCTCTGTGAGCTTCTCAGTGACATTCAGCCATCCAGGTATCCCGCCTGCAGTAGACGGAATGTGGCAATGGAACGCTGGCTGCGCGTGTCATAATAGGCTCTGAGCCTTTATATACCTGCGCACAGCAGCAGCCACCTTCAGTCTGCTGCTGGACAGCCAGCAGCAGCAGCAGCAGGAGAGGTAATTAATCAGCAACCCTCCTGCTAAGGGTAGACAGCTGCTCGTTCCACCCCCCCCCCCGCCTTAATTGGTTCTCCTCCCTTCCAACGGTGTTGAGGCGGGTGGGAACAGCCGGGGGTTGAGGGTACTGTGCTAAAAGAGGTGGAGTTATGCAGATCTAAAACGCGTGGATTGCAGCAGCAGCAAGCCGAAAAGTGCAGGCATGTGAGGGATCTAGAGGTTGACAGCATGTCTTCTTAACGGGAGTCCAGGTGGCCATCTCCACAAATGGACTTTTCAGAATCTTTGGGTGGCACCGTAGTCGGAAACCAATTCTGGTTATCGCTTCTCGGCCTTTTGGCTAAGATCAAGTGTAGTATCTGTTCTTATCAGTTTAATATCTGATACGTCCCCTATCTGGGGACCATATATTAAATGGATTTTTAGAACAGGGAGATGGAAAAAGAGCTTGCTCTGTCCACTCCACGCATTGACCTGGTATTGCAGTATCTCCAGGACCGGTGCACCCCTTCTTTAATGCAGTTTCTAAAATCAGAAAGAATTGAATTCAATGCTTTTTGTTCATTTTGCTTGTTTGTCGGATTTTGGGATGGACTCTTTGGCTTTGCTTTTCTTCTCCTCATTGGATTTTTCATGTTAAAAGTTGCAGAAGCCAGATGACAAGCTCATTTTGGTTCAACTTCAGCAACTGTGCATTGCATTGCCATGTAATGTAATGTAATGCAATGCTATCTATCTAGCTCTCCCTCTATACTTCCTTTTGGATAAACAGACATATTAGGCAAGCATTTTGGAGCTTTCACCTAAATAACTACAGGTGGTGAGATAAGCTGCACGATATAATTGACCTTTCAGTATATTGTTGCACACACACCATCTATTTAGCAAATGCCCTTGTTATCAACAGCAGCCTTTTAAACTCACCTGAGCTAACAGGTATGTGAGCTGGTTACTCTGCTGCGCTTAAAATTTCTTTTTTGGTTTGCTACAATGCCTTTTCTGAAACGTTGTCTCCCTCTGCTGGAACACTGACTTCTTTCATTTAATGCCTGCAGACTATAAAAGAGAAACCAACCCAAAAAGTTTGGTTGATTAGTCTGTGGCATTCTTTTAAACTGTTGCTTATGGCGGTCTCTGTGAGCTTCTCAGTGACATTCAGCCATCCAGGTATCCCGCCTGCAGTAGACGGAATGTGGCAATGGAACGCTGGCTGCGCGTGTCATAATAGGCTCTGAGCCTTTATATACCTGCGCACAGCAGCAGCCACCTTCAGTCTGCTGCTGGACAGCCAGCAGCAGCAGCAGCAGGAGAGGTAATTAATCAGCAACCCTCCTGCTAAGGGTAGACAGCTGCTCGTTCCACCCCCCCCCCCGCCTTAATTGGTTCTCCTCCCTTCCAACGGTGTTGAGGCGGGTGGGAACAGCCGGGGGTTGAGGGTACTGTGCTAAAAGAGGTGGAGTTATGCAGATCTAAAACGCGTGGATTGCAGCAGCAGCAAGCCGAAAAGTGCAGGCATGTGAGGGATCTAGAGGTTGACAGCATGTCTTCTTAACGGGAGTCCAGGTGGCCATCTCCACAAATGGACTTTTCAGAATCCTTGGGTGGCACCGTAGTCGGAAACCAATTCTGGTTATCGCTTCTCGGCCTTTTGGCTAAGATCAAGTGTAGTATCTGTTCTTATCAGTTTAATATCTGATACGTCCCCTATCTGGGGACCATATATTAAATGGATTTTTAGAACAGGGAGATGGAAAAAGAGCTTGCTCTGTCCACTCCACGCATTGACCTGGTATTGCAGTATCTCCAGGACCGGTGCACCCCTTCTTTAATGCAGTTTCTAAAATCAGAAAGAATTGAATTCAATGCTTTTTGTTCATTTTGCTTGTTTGTCGGATTTTGGGATGGACTCTTTGGCTTTGCTTTTCTTCTCCTCATTGGATTTTTCATGTTAAAAGTTGCAGAAGCCAGATGACAAGCTCATTTTGGTTCAACTTCAGCAACTGTGCATTGCATTGCCATGTAATGTAATGTAATGCAATGCTATCTATCTAGCTCTCCCTCTATACTTCCTTTTGGATAAACAGACATATTAGGCAAGCATTTTGGAGCTTTCACCTAAATAACTACAGGTGGTGAGATAAGCTGCACAATATAATTGACCTTTCAGTATATTGTTGCACACACACCATCTATTTAGCAAATGCCCTTGTTATCAACAGCAGCATTTTAAACTCACCTGAGCTAACAGGTATGTGAGCTGGTTACTCTGCTGCGCTTAAAATTTCTTTTTTGGTTTGCTACAATGCCTTTTCTGAAACGTTGTCTCCCTCTGCTGGAACACTGACTTCTTTCATTTAATGCCTGCAGACTATAAAAGAGAAACCAACCCAAAAAGTTTGGTTGATTAGTCTGTGGCATTCTTTTAAACTGTTGCTTATGGCGGTCTCTGTGAGCTTCTCAGTGACATTCAGCCATCCAGGTATCCCGCCTGCAGTAGACGGAATGTGGCAATGGAACGCTGGCTGCGCGTGTCATAATAGGCTCTGAGCCTTTATATACCTGCGCACAGCAGCAGCCACCTTCAGTCTGCTGCTGGACAGCCAGCAGCAGCAGCAGCAGGAGAGGTAATTAATCAGCAACCCTCCTGCTAAGGGTAGACAGCTGCTCGTTCCACCCCCCCCCCCGCCTTAATTGGTTCTCCTCCCTTCCAACGGTGTTGAGGCGGGTGGGAACAGCCGGGGGTTGAGGGTACTGTGCTAAAAGAGGTGGAGTTATGCAGATCTAAAACGCGTGGATTGCAGCAGCAGCAAGCCGAAAAGTGCAGGCATGTGAGGGATCTAGAGGTTGACAGCATGTCTTCTTAACGGGAGTCCAGGTGGCCATCTCCACAAATGGACTTTTCAGAATCCTTGGGTGGCACCGTAGTCGGAAACCAATTCTGGTTATCGCTTCTCGGCCTTTTGGCTAAGATCAAGTGTAGTATCTGTTCTTATCAGTTTAATATCTGATACGTCCCCTATCTGGGGACCATATATTAAATGGATTTTTAGAACAGGGAGATGGAAAAAGAGCTTGCTCTGTCCACTCCACGCATTGACCTGGTATTGCAGTATCTCCAGGACCGGTGCACCCCTTCTTTAATGCAGTTTCTAAAATCAGAAAGAATTGAATTCAATGCTTTTTGTTCATTTTGCTTGTTTGTCGGATTTTGGGATGGACTCTTTGGCTTTGCTTTTCTTCTCCTCATTGGATTTTTCATGTTAAAAGTTGCAGAAGCCAGATGACAAGCTCATTTTGGTTCAACTTCAGCAACTGTGCATTGCATTGCCATGTAATGTAATGTAATGCAATGCTATCTATCTAGCTCTCCCTCTATACTTCCTTTTGGATAAACAGACATATTAGGCAAGCATTTTGGAGCTTTCACCTAAATAACTACAGGTGGTGAGATAAGCTGCACAATATAATTGACCTTTCAGTATATTGTTGCACACACACCATCTATTTAGCAAATGCCCTTGTTATCAACAGCAGCCTTTTAAACTCACCTGAGCTAACAGGTATGTGAGCTGGTTACTCTGCTGCGCTTAAAATTTCTTTTTTGGTTTGCTACAATGCCTTTTCTGAAACGTTGTCTCCCTCTGCTGGAACACTGACTTCTTTCATTTAATGCCTGCAGACTATAAAAGAGAAACCAACCCAAAAAGTTTGGTTGATTAGTCTGTGGCATTCTTTTAAACTGTTGCTTATGGCGGTCTCTGTGAGCTTCTCAGTGACATTCAGCCATCCAGGTATCCCGCCTGCAGTAGACGGAATGTGGCAATGGAACGCTGGCTGCGCGTGTCATAATAGGCTCTGAGCCTTTATATACCTGCGCACAGCAGCAGCCACCTTCAGTCTGCTGCTGGACAGCCAGCAGCAGCAGCAGCAGGAGAGGTAATTAATCAGCAACCCTCCTGCTAAGGGTAGACAGCTGCTCGTTCCACCCCCCCCCCCCCCCCCGCCTTAATTGGTTCTCCTCCCTTCCAACGGTGTTGAGGCGGGTGGGAACAGCCGGGGGTTTAGGGTACTGTGCTAAAAGAGGTGGAGTTATGCAGATCTAAAACGCGTGGATTGCAGCAGCAGCAAGCCGAAAAGTGCAGGCATGTGAGGGATCTAGAGGTTGACAGCATGTCTTCTTAACGGGAGTCCAGGTGGCCATCTCCACAAATGGACTTTTCAGAATCCTTGGGTGGCACCGTAGTCGGAAACCAATTCTGGTTATCGCTTCTCGGCCTTTTGGCTAAGATCAAGTGTAGTATCTGTTCTTATCAGTTTAATATCTGATACGTCCCCTATCTGGGGACCATATATTAAATGGATTTTTAGAACAGGGAGATGGAAAAAGAGCTTGCTCTGTCCACTCCACGCATTGACCTGGTATTGCAGTATCTCCAGGACCGGTGCACCCCTTCTTTAATGCAGTTTCTAAAATCAGAAAGAATTGAATTCAATGCTTTTTGTTCATTTTGCTTGTTTGTCGGATTTTGGGATGGACTCTTTGGCTTTGCTTTTCTTCTCCTCATTGGATTTTTCATGTTAAAAGTTGCAGAAGCCAGATGACAAGCTCATTTTGGTTCAACTTCAGCAACTGTGCATTGCATTGCCATGTAATGTAATGTAATGCAATGCTATCTATCTAGCTCTCCCTCTATACTTCCTTTTGGATAAACAGACATATTAGGCAAGCATTTTGGAGCTTTCACCTAAATAACTACAGGTGGTGAGATAAGCTGCACAATATAATTGACCTTTCAGTATATTGTTGCACACACACCATCTATTTAGCAAATGCCCTTGTTATCAACAGCAGCCTTTTAAACTCACCTGAGCTAACAGGTATGTGAGCTGGTTACTCTGCTGCGCTTAAAATTTCTTTTTTGGTTTGCTACAATGCCTTTTCTGAAACGTTGTCTCCCTCTGCTGGAACACTGACTTCTTTCATTTAATGCCTGCAGACTATAAAAGAGAAACCAACCCAAAAAGTTTGGTTGATTAGTCTGTGGCATTCTTTTAAACTGTTGCTTATGGCGGTCTCTGTGAGCTTCTCAGTGACATTCAGCCATCCAGGTATCCCGCCTGCAGTAGACGGAATGTGGCAATGGAACGCTGGCTGCGCGTGTCATAATAGGCTCTGAGCCTTTATATACCTGCGCACAGCAGCAGCCACCTTCAGTCTGCTGCTGGACAGCCAGCAGAAGCAGCAGCAGGAGAGGTAATTAATCAGCAACCCTCCTGCTAAGGGTAGACAGCTGCTCGTTCCACCCCCCCCCCCGCCTTAATTGGTTCTCCTCCCTTCCAACGGTGTTGAGGCGGGTGGGAACAGCCGGGGGTTGAGGGTACTGTGCTAAAAGAGGTGGAGTTATGCAGATCTAAAACGCGTGGATTGCAGCAGCAGCAAGCCGAAAAGTGCAGGCATGTGAGGGATCTAGAGGTTGACAGCATGTCTTCTTAACGGGAGTCCAGGTGGCCATCTCCACAAATGGACTTTTCAGAATCCTTGGGTGGCACCGTAGTCGGAAACCAATTCTGGTTATCGCTTCTCGGCCTTTTGGCTAAGATCAAGTGTAGTATCTGTTCTTATCAGATTAATATCTGATACGTCCCCTATCTGGGGACCATATATTAAATGGATTTTTAGAACAGGGAGATGGAAAAAGAGCTTGCTCTGTCCACTCCACGCATTGACCTGGTATTGCAGTATCTCCAGGACCGGTGCACCCCTTCTTTAATGCAGTTTCTAAAATCAGAAAGAATTGAATTCAATGCTTTTTGTTCATTTTGCTTGTTTGTCGGATTTTGGGATGGACTCTTTGGCTTTGCTTTTCTTCTCCTCATTGGATTTTTCATGTTAAAAGTTGCAGAAGCCAGATGACAAGCTCATTTTGGTTCAACTTCAGCAACT
Source organism: Phyllobates terribilis (assembly GCF_046119375.1). Taxonomy (NCBI): domain Eukaryota; kingdom Metazoa; phylum Chordata; class Amphibia; order Anura; family Dendrobatidae; genus Phyllobates; species Phyllobates terribilis. The sequence goes on along the minus strand of NW_027362800.1, from coordinate 5,158,528 downwards.
GTGCATTGCATTGCCATGTAATGTAATGTAATGCAATGCTATCTATCTAGCTCTCCCTCTATACTTCCTTTTGGATAAACAGACATATTAGGCAAGCATTTTGGAGCTTTCACCTAAATAACTACAGGTGGTGAGATAAGCTGCACAATATAATTGACCTTTCAGTATATTGTTGCACACACACCATCTATTTAGCAAATGCCCTTGTTATCAACAGCAGCCTTTTAAACTCACCTGAGCTAACAGGTATGTGAGCTGGTTACTCTGCTGCGCTTAAAATTTCTTTTTTGGTTTGCTACAATGCCTTTTCTGAAACGTTGTCTCCCTCTGCTGGAACACTGACTTCTTTCATTTAATGCCTGCAGACTATAAAAGAGAAACCAACCCAAAAAGTTTGGTTGATTAGTCTGTGGCATTCTTTTAAACTGTTGCTTATGGCGGTCTCTGTGAGCTTCTCAGTGACATTCAGCCATCCAGGTATCCCGCCTGCAGTAGACGGAATGTGGCAATGGAACGCTGGCTGCGCATGTCATAATAGGCTCTGAGCCTTTATATACCTGCGCACAGCAGCAGCCACCTTCAGTCTGCTGCTGGACAGCCAGCAGCAGCAGCAGCAGGAGAGGTAATTAATCAGCAACCCTCCTGCTAAGGGTAGACAGCTGCTCGTTCCACCCCCCCCCCCCCCGCCTTAATTGGTTCTCCTCCCTTCCAACGGTGTTGAGGCGGGTGGGAACAGCCGGGGGTTGAGGGTACTGTGCTAAAAGAGGTGGAGTTATGCAGATCTAAAACGCGTGGATTGCAGCAGCAGCAAGCCGAAAAGTGCAGGCATGTGAGGGATCTAGAGGTTGACAGCATGTCTTCTTAACGGGAGTCCAGGTGGCCATCTCCACAAATGGACTTTTCAGAATCCTTGGGTGGCACCGTAGTCGGAAACCAATTCTGGTTATCGCTTCTCGGCCTTTTGGCTAAGATCAAGTGTAGTATCTGTTCTTATCAGTTTAATATCTGATACGTCCCCTATCTGGGGACCATATATTAAATGGATTTTTAGAACAGGGAGATGGAAAAAGAGCTTGCTCTGTCCACTCCACGCATTGACCTGGTATTGCAGTATCTCCAGGACCGGTGCACCCCTTCTTTAATGCAGTTTCTAAAATCAGAAAGAATTGAATTCAATGCTTTTTGTTCATTTTGCTTGTTTGTCGGATTTTGGGATGGACTCTTTGGCTTTGCTTTTCTTCTCCTCATTGGATTTTTCATGTTAAAAGTTGCAGAAGCCAGATGACAAGCTCATTTTGGTTCAACTTCAGCAACTGTGCATTGCATTGCCATGTAATGTAATGTAATGCAATGCTATCTATCTAGCTCTCCCTCTATACTTCCTTTTGGATAAACAGACATATTAGGCAAGCATTTTGGAGCTTTCACCTAAATAACTACAGGTGGTGAGATAAGCTGCACAATATAATTGACCTTTCAGTATATTGTTGCACACACACCATCTATTTAGCAAATGCCCTTGTTATCAACAGCAGCCTTTTAAACTCACCTGAGCTAACAGGTATGTGAGCTGGTTACTCTGCTGCGCTTAAAATTTCTTTTTTGGTTTGCTACAATGCCTTTTCTGAAACGTTGTCTCCCTCTGCTGGAACACTGACTTCTTTCATTTAATGCCTGCAGACTATAAAAGAGAAACCAACCCAAAAAGTTTGGTTGATTAGTCTGTGGCATTCTTTTAAACTGTTGCTTATGGCGGTCTCTGTGAGCTTCTCAGTGACATTCAGCCATCCAGGTATCCCGCCTGCAGTAGACGGAATGTGGCAATGGAACGCTGGCTGCGCGTGTCATAATAGGCTCTGAGCCTTTATATACCTGCGCACAGCAGCAGCCACCTTCAGTCTGCTGCTGGACAGCCAGCAGCAGCAGCAGCAGGAGAGGTAATTAATCAGCAACCCTCCTGCTAAGGGTAGACAGCTGCTCGTTCCACCCCCCCCCCCCCCGCCTTAATTGGTTCTCCTCCCTTCCAACGGTGTTGAGGCGGGTGGGAACAGCCGGGGGTTTAGGGTACTGTGCTAAAAGAGGTGGAGTTATGCAGATCTAAAACGCGTGGATTGCAGCAGCAGCAAGCCGAAAAGTGCAGGCATGTGAGGGATCTAGAGGTTGACAGCATGTCTTCTTAACGGGAGTCCAGGTGGCCATCTCCACAAATGGACTTTTCAGAATCCTTGGGTGGCACCGTAGTCGGAAACCAATTCTGGTTATCGCTTCTCGGCCTTTTGGCTAAGATCAAGTGTAGTATCTGTTCTTATCAGTTTAATATCTGATACGTCCCCTATCTGGGGACCATATATTAAATGGATTTTTAGAACAGGGAGATGGAAAAAGAGCTTGCTCTGTCCACTCCACGCATTGACCTGGTATTGCAGTATCTCCAGGACCGGTGCACCCCTTCTTTAATGCAGTTTCTAAAATCAGAAAGAATTGAATTCAATGCTTTTTGTTCATTTTGCTTGTTTGTCGGATTTTGGGATGGACTCTTTGGCTTTGCTTTTCTTCTCCTCATTGGATTTTTCATGTTAAAAGTTGCAGAAGCCAGATGACAAGCTCATTTTGGTTCAACTTCAGCAACTGTGCATTGCATTGCCATGTAATGTAATGTAATGCAATGCTATCTATCTAGCTCTCCCTCTATACTTCCTTTTGGATAAACAGACATATTAGGCAAGCATTTTGGAGCTTTCACCTAAATAACTACAGGTGGTGAGATAAGCTGCACAATATAATTGACCTTTCAGTATATTGTTGCACACACACCATCTATTTAGCAAATGCCCTTGTTATCAACAGCAGCCTTTTAAACTCACCTGAGCTAACAGGTATGTGAGCTGGTTACTCTGCTGCGCTTAAAATTTCTTTTTTGGTTTGCTACAATGCCTTTTCTGAAACGTTGTCTCCCTCTGCTGGAACACTGACTTCTTTCATTTAATGCCTGCAGACTATAAAAGAGAAACCAACCCAAAAAGTTTGGTTGATTAGTCTGTGGCATTCTTTTAAACTGTTGCTTATGGCGGTCTCTGTGAGCTTCTCAGTGACATTCAGCCATCCAGTTATCCCGCCTGCAGTAGACGGAATGTGGCAATGGAACGCTGGCTGCGCGTGTCATAATAGGCTCTGAGCCTTTATATACCTGCGCACAGCAGCAGCCACCTTCAGTCTGCTGCTGGACAGCCAGCAGCAGCAGCAGCAGGAGAGGTAATTAATCAGCAACCCTCCTGCTAAGGGTAGACAGCTGCTCGTTCCACCCCCCCCCCCCGCCTTAATTGGTTCTCCTCCCTTCCAACGGTGTTGAGGCGGGTGGGAACAGCCGGGGGTTGAGGGTACTGTGCTAAAAGAGGTGGAGTTATGCAGATCTAAAACGCGTGGATTGCAGCAGCAGCAAGCCGAAAAGTGCAGGCATGTGAGGGATCTAGAGGTTGACAGCATGTCTTCTTAACGGGAGTCCAGGTGGCCATCTCCACAAATGGACTTTTCAGAATCCTTGGGTGGCACCGTAGTCGGAAACCAATTCTGGTTATCGCTTCTCGGCCTTTTGGCTAAGATCAAGTGTAGTATCTGTTCTTATCAGATTAATATCTGATACGTCCCCTATCTGGGGACCATATATTAAATGGATTTTTAGAACAGGGAGATGGAAAAAGAGCTTGCTCTGTCCACTCCACGCATTGACCTGGTATTGCAGTATCTCCAGGACCGGTGCACCCCTTCTTTAATGCAGTTTCTAAAATCAGAAAGAATTGAATTCAATGCTTTTTGTTCATTTTGCTTGTTTGTCGGATTTTGGGATGGACTCTTTGGCTTTGCTTTTCTTCTCCTCATTGGATTTTTCATGTTAAAAGTTGCAGAAGCCAGATGACAAGCTCATTTTGGTTCAACTTCAGCAACTGTGCATTGCATTGCCATGTAATGTAATGTAATGCAATGCTATCTATCTAGCTCTCCCTCTATACTTCCTTTTGGATAAACAGACATATTAGGCAAGCATTTTGGAGCTTTCACCTAAATAACTACAGGTGGTGAGATAAGCTGCACAATATAATTGACCTTTCAGTATATTGTTGCACACACACCATCTATTTAGCAAATGCCCTTGTTATCAACAGCAGCCTTTTAAACTCACCTGAGCTAACAGGTATGTGAGCTGGTTACTCTGCTGCGCTTAAAATTTCTTTTTTGGTTTGCTACAATGCCTTTTCTGAAACGTTGTCTCCCTCTGCTGGAACACTGACTTCTTTCATTTAATGCCTGCAGACTATAAAAGAGAAACCAACCCAAAAAGTTTGGTTGATTAGTCTGTGGCATTCTTTTAAACTGTTGCTTATGGCGGTCTCTGTGAGCTTCTCAGTGACATTCAGCCATCCAGGTATCCCGCCTGCAGTAGACGGAATGTGGCAATGGAACGCTGGCTGCGCATGTCATAATAGGCTCTGAGCCTTTATATACCTGCGCACAGCAGCAGCCACCTTCAGTCTGCTGCTGGACAGCCAGCAGCAGCAGCAGGAGAGGTAATTAATCAGCAACCCTCCTGCTAAGGGTAGACAGCTGCTCGTTCCACCCCCCCCCCCCCCGCCTTAATTGGTTCTCCTCCCTTCCAACGGTGTTGAGGCGGGTGGGAACAGCCGGGGGTTGAGGGTACTGTGCTAAAAGAGGTGGAGTTATGCAGATCTAAAACGCGTGGATTGCAGCAGCAGCAAGCCGAAAAGTGCAGGCATGTGAGGGATCTAGAGGTTGACAGCATGTCTTCTTAACGGGAGTCCAGGTGGCCATCTCCACAAATGGACTTTTCAGAATCCTTGGGTGGCACCGTAGTCGGAAACCAATTCTGGTTATCGCTTCTCGGCCTTTTGGCTAAGATCAAGTGTAGTATCTGTTCTTATCAGTTTAATATCTGATACGTCCCCTATCTGGGGACCATATATTAAATGGATTTTTAGAACAGGGAGATGGAAAAAGAGCTTGCTCTGTCCACTCCACGCATTGACCTGGTATTGCAGTATCTCCAGGACCGGTGCACCCCTTCTTTAATGCAGTTTCTAAAATCAGAAAGAATTGAATTCAATGCTTTTTGTTCATTTTGCTTGTTTGTCGGATTTTGGGATGGACTCTTTGGCTTTGCTTTTCTTCTCCTCATTGGATTTTTCATGTTAAATGTTGCAGAAGCCAGATGACAAGCTCATTTTGGTTCAACTTCAGCAACTGTGCATTGCATTGCCATGTAATGTAATGTAATGCAATGCTATCTATCTAGCTCTCCCTCTATACTTCCTTTTGGATAAACAGACATATTAGGCAAGCATTTTGGAGCTTTCACCTAAATAACTACAGGTGGTGAGATAAGCTGCACAATATAATTGACCTTTCAGTATATTGTTGCACACACACCATCTATTTAGCAAATGCCCTTGTTATCAACAGCAGCCTTTTAAACTCACCTGAGCTAACAGGTATGTGAGCTGGTTACTCTGCTGCGCTTAAAATTTCTTTTTTGGTTTGCTACAATGCCTTTTCTGAAACGTTGTCTCCCTCTGCTGGAACACTGACTTCTTTCATTTAATGCCTGCAGACTATAAAAGAGAAACCAACCCAAAAAGTTTGGTTGATTAGTCTGTGGCATTCTTTTAAACTGTTGCTTATGGCGGTCTCTGTGAGCTTCTCAGTGACATTCAGCCATCCAGGTATCCCGCCTGCAGTAGATGGAATGTGGCAATGGAACGCTGGCTGCGCATGTCATAATAGGCTCTGAGCCTTTATATACCTGCGCACAGCAGCAGCCACCTTCAGTCTGCTGCTGGACAGCCAGCAGCAGCAGCAGCAGGAGAGGTAATTAATCAGCAACCCTCCTGCTAAGGGTAGACAGCTGCTCGTTCCACCCTCCCCCCCCGCCTTAATTGGTTCTCCTCCCTTCCAACGGTGTTGAGGCGGGTGGGAACAGCCGGGGGTTGAGGGTACTGTGCTAAAAGAGGTGGAGTTATGCAGATCTAAAACGCGTGGATTGCAGCAGCAGCAAGCCGAAAAGTGCAGGCATGTGAGGGATCTAGAGGTTGACAGCATGTCTTCTTAACGGGAGTCCAGGTGGCCATCTCCACAAATGGACTTTTCAGAATCCTTGGGTGGCACCGTAGTCGGAAACCAATTCTGGTTATCGCTTCTCGGCCTTTTGGCTAAGATCAAGTGTAGTATCTGTTCTTATCAGTTTAATATCTGATACGTCCCCTATCTGGGGACCATATATTAAATGGATTTTTAGAACAGGGAGATGGAAAAAGAGCTTGCTCTGTCCACTCCACGCATTGACCTGGTATTGCAGTATCTCCAGGACCGGTGCACCCCTTCTTTAATGCAGTTTCTAAAATCAGAAAGAATTGAATTCAATGCTTTTTGTTCATTTTGCTTGTTTGTCGGATTTTGGGATGGACTCTTTGGCTTTGCTTTTCTTCTCCTCATTGGATTTTTCATGTTAAAAGTTGCAGAAGCCAGATGACAAGCTCATTTTGGTTCAACTTCAGCAACTGTGCATTGCATTGCCATGTAATGTAATGTAATGCAATGCTATCTATCTAGCTCTCCCTCTATACTTCCTTTTGGATAAACAGACATATTAGGCAAGCATTTTGGAGCTTTCACCTAAATAACTACAGGTGGTGAGATAAGCTGCACAATATAATTGACCTTTCAGTATATTGTTGCACACACACCATCTATTTAGCAAATGCCCTTGTTATCAACAGCAGCCTTTTAAACTCACCTGAGCTAACAGGTATGTGAGCTGGTTACTCTGCTGCGCTTAAAATTTCTTTTTTGGTTTGCTACAATGCCTTTTCTGAAACGTTGTCTCCCTCTGCTGGAACACTGACTTCTTTCATTTAATGCCTGCAGACTATAAAAGAGAAACCAACCCAAAAAGTTTGGTTGATTAGTCTGTGGCATTCTTTTAAACTGTTGCTTATGGCGGTCTCTGTGAGCTTCTCAGTGACATTCAGCCATCCAGGTATCCCGCCTGCAGTAGACGGAATGTGGCAATGGAACGCTGGCTGCGCGTGTCATAATAGGCTCTGAGCCTTTATATACCTGCGCACAGCAGCAGCCACCTTCAGTCTGCTGCTGGACAGCCAGCAGCAGCAGCAGCAGGAGAGGTAATTAATCAGCAACCCTCCTGCTAAGGGTAGACAGCTGCTCGTTCCACCCCCCCCCCCCCCCCGCCTTAATTGGTTCTCCTCCCTTCCAACGGTGTTGAGGCGGGTGGGAACAGCCGGGGGTTTAGGGTACTGTGCTAAAAGAGGTGGAGTTATGCAGATCTAAAACGCGTGGATTGCAGCAGCAGCAAGCCGAAAAGTGCAGGCATGTGAGGGATCTAGAGGTTGACAGCATGTCTTCTTAACGGGAGTCCAGGTGGCCATCTCCACAAATGGACTTTTCAGAATCCTTGGGTGGCACCGTAGTCGGAAACCAATTCTGGTTATCGCTTCTCGGCCTTTTGGCTAAGATCAAGTGTAGTATCTGTTCTTATCAGTTTAATATCTGATACGTCCCCTATCTGGGGACCATATATTAAATGGATTTTTAGAACAGGGAGATGGAAAAAGAGCTTGCTCTGTCCACTCCACGCATTGACCTGGTATTGCAGTATCTCCAGGACCGGTGCACCCCTTCTTTAATGCAGTTTCTAAAATCAGAAAGAATTGAATTCAATGCTTTTTGTTCATTTTGCTTGTTTGTCGGATTTTGGGATGGACTCTTTGGCTTTGCTTTTCTTCTCCTCATTGGATTTTTCATGTTAAAAGTTGCAGAAGCCAGATGACAAGCTCATTTTGGTTCAACTTCAGCAACTGTGCATTGCATTGCCATGTAATGTAATGTAATGCAATGCTATCTATCTAGCTCTCCCTCTATACTTCCTTTTGGATAAACAGACATATTAGGCAAGCATTTTGGAGCTTTCACCTAAATAACTACAGGTGGTGAGATAAGCTGCACAATATAATTGACCTTTCAGTATATTGTTGCACACACACCATCTATTTAGCAAATGCCCTTGTTATCAACAGCAGCCTTTTAAACTCACCTGAGCTAACAGGTATGTGAGCTGGTTACTCTGCTGCGCTTAAAATTTCTTTTTTGGTTTGCTACAATGCCTTTTCTGAAACGTTGTCTCCCTCTGCTGGAACACTGACTTCTTTCATTTAATGCCTGCAGACTATAAAAGAGAAACCAACCCAAAAAGTTTGGTTGATTAGTCTGTGGCATTCTTTTAAACTGTTGCTTATGGCGGTCTCTGTGAGCTTCTCAGTGACATTCAGCCATCCAGGTATCCCGCCTGCAGTAGACGGAATGTGGCAATGGAACGCTGGCTGCGCGTGTCATAATAGGCTCTGAGCCTTTATATACCTGCGCACAGCAGCAGCCACCTTCAGTCTGCTGCTGGACAGCCAGCAGCAGCAGCAGCAGCAGCAGGAGAGGTAATTAATCAGCAACCCTCCTGCTAAGGGTAGACAGCTGCTCGTTCCACCCCCCCCCCCCCCGCCTTAATTGGTTCTCCTCCCTTCCAACGGTGTTGAGGCGGGTGGGAACAGCCGGGGGTTGAGGGTACTGTGCTAAAAGAGGTGGAGTTATGCAGATCTAAAACGCGTGGATTGCAGCAGCAGCAAGCCGAAAAGTGCAGGCATGTGAGGGATCTAGAGGTTGACAGCATGTCTTCTTAACGGGAGTCCAGGTGGCCATCTCCACAAATGGACTTTTCAGAATCCTTGGGTGGCACCGTAGTCGGAAACCAATTCTGGTTATCGCTTCTCGGCCTTTTGGCTAAGATCAAGTGTAGTATCTGTTCTTATCAGTTTAATATCTGATACGTCCCCTATCTGGGGACCATATATTAAATGGATTTTTAGAACAGGGAGATGGAAAAAGAGCTTGCTCTGTCCACTCCACGCATTGACCTGGTATTGCAGTATCTCCAGGACCGGTGCACCCCTTCTTTAATGCAGTTTCTAAAATCAGAAAGAATTGAATTCAATGCTTTTTGTTCATTTTGCTTGTTTGTCGGATTTTGGGATGGACTCTTTGGCTTTGCTTTTCTTCTCCTCATTGGATTTTTCATGTTAAATGTTGCAGAAGCCAGATGACAAGCTCATTTTGGTTCAACTTCAGCAACTGTGCATTGCATTGCCATGTAATGTAATGTAATGCAATGCTATCTATCTAGCTCTCCCTCTATACTTCCTTTTGGATAAACAGACATATTAGGCAAGCATTTTGGAGCTTTCACCTAAATAACTACAGGTGGTGAGATAAGCTGCACAATATAATTGACCTTTCAGTATATTGTTGCACACACACCATCTATTTAGCAAATGCCCTTGTTATCAACAGCAGCCTTTTAAACTCACCTGAGCTAACAGGTATGTGAGCTGGTTACTCTGCTGCGCTTAAAATTTCTTTTTTGGTTTGCTACAATGCCTTTTCTGAAACGTTGTCTCCCTCTGCTGGAACACTGACTTCTTTCATTTAATGCCTGCAGACTATAAAAGAGAAACCAACCCAAAAAGTTTGGTTGATTAGTCTGTGGCATTCTTTTAAACTGTTGCTTATGGCGGTCTCTGTGAGCTTCTCAGTGACATTCAGCCATCCAGGTATCCCGCCTGCAGTAGACGGAATGTGGCAATGGAACGCTGGCTGCGCATGTCATAATAGGCTCTGAGCCTTTATATACCTGCGCACAGCAGCAGCCACCTTCAGTCTGCTGCTGGACAGCCAGCAGCAGCAGCAGCAGGAGAGGTAATTAATCAGCAACCCTCCTGCTAAGGGTAGACAGCTGCTCGTTCCACCCTCCCCCCCCGCCTTAATTGGTTCTCCTCCCTTCCAACGGTGTTGAGGCGGGTGGGAACAGCCGGGGGTTGAGGGTACTGTGCTAAAAGAGGTGGAGTTATGCAGATCTAAAACGCGTGGATTGCAGCAGCAGCAAGCCGAAAAGTGCAGGCATGTGAGGGATCTAGAGGTTGACAGCATGTCTTCTTAACGGGAGTCCAGGTGGCCATCTCCACAAATGGACTTTTCAGAATCCTTGGGTGGCACCGTAGTCGGAAACCAATTCTGGTTATCGCTTCTCGGCCTTTTGGCTAAGATCAAGTGTAGTATCTGTTCTTATCAGTTTAATATCTGATACGTCCCCTATCTGGGGACCATATATTAAATGGATTTTTAGAACAGGGAGATGGAAAAAGAGCTTGCTCTGTCCACTCCACGCATTGACCTGGTATTGCAGTATCTCCAGGACCGGTGCACCCCTTCTTTAATGCAGTTTCTAAAATCAGAAAGAATTGAATTCAATGCTTTTTGTTCATTTTGCTTGTTTGTCGGATTTTGGGATGGACTCTTTGGCTTTGCTTTTCTTCTCCTCATTGGATTTTTCATGTTAAAAGTTGCAGAAGCCAGATGACAAGCTCATTTTGGTTCAACTTCAGCAACTGTGCATTGCATTGCCATGTAATGTAATGTAATGCAATGCTATCTATCTAGCTCTCCCTCTATACTTCCTTTTGGATAAACAGACATATTAGGCAAGCATTTTGGAGCTTTCACCTAAATAACTACAGGTGGTGAGATAAGCTGCACAATATAATTGACCTTTCAGTATATTGTTGCACACACACCATCTATTTAGCAAATGCCCTTGTTATCAACAGCAGCCTTTTAAACTCACCTGAGCTAACAGGTATGTGAGCTGGTTACTCTGCTGCGCTTAAAATTTCTTTTTTGGTTTGCTACAATGCCTTTTCTGAAACGTTGTCTCCCTCTGCTGGAACACTGACTTCTTTCATTTAATGCCTGCAGACTATAAAAGAGAAACCAACCCAAAAAGTTTGGTTGATTAGTCTGTGGCATTCTTTTAAACTGTTGCTTATGGCGGTCTCTGTGAGCTTCTCAGTGACATTCAGCCATCCAGGTATCCCGCCTGCAGTAGACGGAATGTGGCAATGGAACGCTGGCTGCGCGTGTCATAATAGGCTCTGAGCCTTTATATACCTGCGCACAGCAGCAGCCACCTTCAGTCTGCTGCTGGACAGCCAGCAGCAGCAGCAGCAGGAGAGGTAATTAATCAGCAACCCTCCTGCTAAGGGTAGACAGCTGCTCGTTCCACCCCCCCCCCCCCCGCCTTAATTGGTTCTCCTCCCTTCCAACGGTGTTGAGGCGGGTGGGAACAGCCGGGGGTTTAGGGTACTGTGCTAAAAGAGGTGGAGTTATGCAGATCTAAAACACGTGGATTGCAGCAGCAGCAAGCCGAAAAGTGCAGGCATGTGAGGGATCTAGAGGTTGACAGCATGTCTTCTTAACGGGAGTCCAGGTGGCCATCTCCACAAATGGACTTTTCAGAATCCTTGGGTGGCACCGTAGTCGGAAACCAATTCTGGTTATCGCTTCTCGGCCTTTTGGCTAAGATCAAGTGTAGTATCTGTTCTTATCAGTTTAATATCTGATACGTCCCCTATCTGGGGACCATATATTAAATGGATTTTTAGAACAGGGAGATGGAAAAAGAGCTTGCTCTGTCCACTCCACGCATTGACCTGGTATTGCAGTATCTCCAGGACCGGTGCACCCCTTCTTTAATGCAGTTTCTAAAATCAGAAAGAATTGAATTCAATGCTTTTTGTTCATTTTGCTTGTTTGTCGGATTTTGGGATGGACTCTTTGGCTTTGCTTTTCTTCTCCTCATTGGATTTTTCATGTTAAAAGTTGCAGAAGCCAGATGACAAGCTCATTTTGGTTCAACTTCAGCAACTGTGCATTGCATTGCCATGTAATGTAATGTAATGCAATGCTATCTATCTAGCTCTCCCTCTATACTTCCTTTTGGATAAACAGACATATTAGGCAAGCATTTTGGAGCTTTCACCTAAATAACTACAGGTGGTGAGATAAGCTGCACAATATAATTGACCTTTCAGTATATTGTTGCACACACACCATCTATTTAGCAAATGCCCTTGTTATCAACAGCAGCCTTTTAAACTCACCTGAGCTAACAGGTATGTGAGCTGGTTACTCTGCTGCGCTTAAAATTTCTTTTTTGGTTTGCTACAATGCCTTTTCTGAAACGTTGTCTCCCTCTGCTGGAACACTGACTTCTTTCATTTAATGCCTGCAGACTATAAAAGAGAAACCAACCCAAAAAGTTTGGTTGATTAGTCTGTGGCATTCTTTTAAACTGTTGCTTATGGCGGTCTCTGTGAGCTTCTCAGTGACATTCAGCCATCCAGGTATCCCGCCTGCAGTAGACGGAATGTGGCAATGGAACGCTGGCTGCGCGTGTCATAATAGGCTCTGAGCCTTTATATACCTGCGCACAGCAGCAGCCACCTTCAGTCTGCTGCTGGACAGCCAGCAGCAGCAGCAGCAGGAGAGGTAATTAATCAGCAACCCTCCTGCTAAGGGTAGACAGCTGCTCGTTCCACCCCCCCCCCCGCCTTAATTGGTTCTCCTCCCTTCCAACGGTGTTGAGGCGGGTGGGAACAGCCGGGGGTTGAGGGTACTGTGCTAAAAGAGGTGGAGTTATGCAGATCTAAAACGCGTGGATTGCAGCAGCAAGCCGAAAAGTGCAGGCATGTGAGGGATCTAGAGGTTGACAGCATGTCTTCTTAACGGGAGTCCAGGTGGCCATCTCCACAAATGGACTTTTCAGAATCCTTGGGTGGCACCGTAGTCGGAAACCAATTCTGGTTATCGCTTCTCGGCCTTTTGGCTAAGATCAAGTGTAGTATCTGTTCTTATCAGATTAATATCTGATACGTCCCCTATCTGGGGACCATATATTAAATGGATTTTTAGAACAGGGAGATGGAAAAAGAGCTTGCTCTGTCCACTCCACGCATTGACCTGGTATTGCAGTATCTCCAGGACCGGTGCACCCCTTCTTTAATGCAGTTTCTAAAATCAGAAAGAATTGAATTCAATGCTTTTTGTTCATTTTGCTTGTTTGTCGGATTTTGGGATGGACTCTTTGGCTTTGCTTTTCTTCTCCTCATTGGATTTTTCATGTTAAAAGTTGCAGAAGCCAGATGACAAGCTCATTTTGGTTCAACTTCAGCAACTGTGCATTGCATTGCCATGTAATGTAATGTAATGCAATGCTATCTATCTAGCTCTCCCTCTATACTTCCTTTTGGATAAACAGACATATTAGGCAAGCATTTTGGAGCTTTCACCTAAATAACTACAGGTGGTGAGATAAGCTGCACAATATAATTGACCTTTCAGTATATTGTTGCACACACACCATCTATTTAGCAAATGCCCTTGTTATCAACAGCAGCCTTTTAAACTCACCTGAGCTAACAGGTATGTGAGCTGGTTACTCTGCTGCGCTTAAAATTTCTTTTTTGGTTTGCTACAATGCCTTTTCTGAAACGTTGTCTCCCTCTGCTGGAACACTGACTTCTTTCATTTAATGCCTGCAGACTATAAAAGAGAAACCAACCCAAAAAGTTTGGTTGATTAGTCTGTGGCATTCTTTTAAACTGTTGCTTATGGCGGTCTCTGTGAGCTTCTCAGTGACATTCAGCCATCCAGGTATCCCGCCTGCAGTAGACGGAATGTGGCAATGGAACGCTGGCTGCGCATGTCATAATAGGCTCTGAGCCTTTATATACCTGCGCACAGCAGCAGCCACCTTCAGTCTGCTGCTGGACAGCCAGCAGCAGCAGCAGCAGGAGAGGTAATTAATCAGCAACCCTCCTGCTAAGGGTAGACAGCTGCTCGTTCCACCCCCCCCCCCCCCCCCCGCCTTAATTGGTTCTCCTCCCTTCCAACGGTGTTGAGGCGGGTGGGAACAGCCGGGGGTTGAGGGTACTGTGCTAAAAGAGGTGGAGTTATGCAGATCTAAAACGCGTGGATTGCAGCAGCAGCAAGCCGAAAAGTGCAGGCATGTGAGGGATCTAGAGGTTGACAGCATGTCTTCTTAACGGGAGTCCAGGTGGCCATCTCCACAAATGGACTTTTCAGAATCCTTGGGTGGCACCGTAGTCGGAAACCAATTCTGGTTATCGCTTCTCGGCCTTTTGGCTAAGATCAAGTGTAGTATCTGTTCTTATCAGTTTAATATCTGATACGTCCCCTATCTGGGGACCATATATTAAATGGATTTTTAGAACAGGGAGATGGAAAAAGAGCTTGCTCTGTCCACTCCACGCATTGACCTGGTATTGCAGTATCTCCAGGACCGGTGCACCCCTTCTTTAATGCAGTTTCTAAAATCAGAAAGAATTGAATTCAATGCTTTTTGTTCATTTTGCTTGTTTGTCGGATTTTGGGATGGACTCTTTGGCTTTGCTTTTCTTCTCCTCATTGGATTTTTCATGTTAAAAGTTGCAGAAGCCAGGTGACAAGCTCATTTTGGTTCAACTTCAGCAACTGTGCATTGCATTGCCATGTAATGTAATGTAATGCAATGCTATCTATCTAGCTCTCCCTCTATACTTCCTTTTGGATAAACAGACATATTAGGCAAGCATTTTGGAGCTTTCACCTAAATAACTACAGGTGGTGAGATAAGCTGCACAATATAATTGACCTTTCAGTATATAGTTGCACACACACCATCTATTTAGCAAATGCCCTTGTTATCAACAGCAGCCTTTTAAACTCACCTGAGCTAACAGGTATGTGAGCTGGTTACTCTGCTGCGCTTAAAATTTCTTTTTTGGTTTGCTACAATGCCTTTTCTGAAACGTTGTCTCCCTCTGCTGGAACACTGACTTCTTTCATTTAATGCCTGCAGACTATAAAAGAGAAACCAACCCAAAAAGTTTGGTTGATTAGTCTGTGGCATTCTTTTAAACTGTTGCTTATGGCGGTCTCTGTGAGCTTCTCAGTGACATTCAGCCATCCAGGTATCCCGCCTGCAGTAGACGGAATGTGGCAATGGAACGCTGGCTGCGCGTGTCATAATAGGCTCTGAGCCTTTATATACCTGCGCACAGCAGCAGCCACCTTCAGTCTGCTGCTGGACAGCCAGCAGCAGCAGCAGCAGGAGAGGTAATTAATCAGCAACCCTCCTGCTAAGGGTAGACAGCTGCTCGTTCCACCCCCCCCCCCCCGCCTTAATTGGTTCTCCTCCCTTCCAACGGTGTTGAGGCGGGTGGGAACAGCCAGGGGTTTAGGGTACTGTGCTAAAAGAGGTGGAGTTATGCAGATCTAAAACGCGTGGATTGCAGCAGCAGCAAGCCGAAAAGTGCAGGCATGTGAGGGATCTAGAGGTTGACAGCATGTCTTCTTAACGGGAGTCCAGGTGGCCATCTCCACAAATGGACTTTTCAGAATCCTTGGGTGGCACCGTAGTCGGAAACCAATTCTGGTTATCGCTTCTCGGCCTTTTGGCTAAGATCAAGTGTAGTATCTGTTCTTATCAGTTTAATATCTGATACGTCCCCTATCTGGGGACCATATATTAAATGGATTTTTAGAACAGGGAGATGGAAAAAGAGCTTGCTCTGTCCACTCCACGCATTGACCTGGTATTGCAGTATCTCCAGGACCGGTGCACCCCTTCTTTAATGCAGTTTCTAAAATCAGAAAGAATTGAATTCAATGCTTTTTGTTCATTTTGCTTGTTTGTCGGATTTTGGGATGGACTCTTTGGCTTTGCTTTTCTTCTCCTCATTGGATTTTTCATGTTAAAAGTTGCAGAAGCCAGATGACAAGCTCATTTTGGTTCAACTTCAGCAACTGTGCATTGCATTGCCATGTAATGTAATGTAATGCAATGCTATCTATCTAGCTCTCCCTCTATACTTCCTTTTGGATAAACAGACATATTAGGCAAGCATTTTGGAGCTTTCACCTAAATAACTACAGGTGGTGAGATAAGCTGCACAATATAATTGACCTTTCAGTATATAGTTGCACACACACCATCTATTTAGCAAATGCCCTTGTTATCAACAGCAGCCTTTTAAACTCACCTGAGCTAACAGGTATGTGAGCTGGTTACTCTGCTGCGCTTAAAATTTCTTTTTTGGTTTGCTACAATGCCTTTTCTGAAACGTTGTCTCCCTCTGCTGGAACACTGACTTCTTTCATTTAATGCCTGCAGACTATAAAAGAGAAACCAACCCAAAAAGTTTGGTTGATTAGTCTGTGGCATTCTTTTAAACTGTTGCTTATGGCGGTCTCTGTGAGCTTCTCAGTGACATTCAGCCATCCAGGTATCCCGCCTGCAGTAGACGGAATGTGGCAATGGAACGCTGGCTGCGCGTGTCATAATAGGCTCTGAGCCTTTATATACCTGCGCACAGCAGCAGCCACCTTCAGTCTGCTGCTGGACAGCCAGCAGCAGCAGCAGCAGGAGAGGTAATTAATCAGCAACCCTCCTGCTAAGGGTAGACAGCTGCTCGTTCCACCCCCCCCCCCCCGCCTTAATTGGTTCTCCTCCCTTCCAACGGTGTTGAGGCGGGTGGGAACAGCCAGGGGTTTAGGGTACTGTGCTAAAAGAGGTGGAGTTATGCAGATCTAAAACGCGTGGATTGCAGCAGCAGCAAGCCGAAAAGTGCAGGCATGTGAGGGATCTAGAGGTTGACAGCATGTCTTCTTAACGGGAGTCCAGGTGGCCATCTCCACAAATGGACTTTTCAGAATCCTTGGGTGGCACCGTAGTCGGAAACCAATTCTGGTTATCGCTTCTCGGCCTTTTGGCTAAGATCAAGTGTAGTATCTGTTCTTATCAGTTTAATATCTGATACGTCCCCTATCTGGGGACCATATATTAAATGGATTTTTAGAACAGGGAGATGGAAAAAGAGCTTGCTCTGTCCACTCCACGCATTGACCTGGTATTGCAGTATCTCCAGGACCGGTGCACCCCTTCTTTAATGCAGTTTCTAAAATCAGAAAGAATTGAATTCAATGCTTTTTGTTCATTTTGCTTGTTTGTCGGATTTTGGGATGGACTCTTTGGCTTTGCTTTTCTTCTCCTCATTGGATTTTTCATGTTAAAAGTTGCAGAAGCCAGATGACAAGCTCATTTTGGTTCAACTTCAGCAACTGTGCATTGCATTGCCATGTAATGTAATGTAATGCAATGCTATCTATCTAGCTCTCCCTCTATACTTCCTTTTGGATAAACAGACATATTAGGCAAGCATTTTGGAGCTTTCACCTAAATAACTACAGGTGGTGAGATAAGCTGCACAATATAATTGACCTTTCAGTATATTGTTGCACACACACCATCTATTTAGCAAATGCCCTTGTTATCAACAGCAGCCTTTTAAACTCACCTGAGCTAACAGGTATGTGAGCTGGTTACTCTGCTGCGCTTAAAATTTCTTTTTTGGTTTGCTACAATGCCTTTTCTGAAACGTTGTCTCCCTCTGCTGGAACACTGACTTCTTTCATTTAATGCCTGCAGACTATAAAAGAGAAACCAACCCAAAAAGTTTGGTTGATTAGTCTGTGGCATTCTTTTAAACTGTTGCTTATGGCGGTCTCTGTGAGCTTCTCAGTGACATTCAGCCATCCAGGTATCCCGCCTGCAGTAGACGGAATGTGGCAATGGAACGCTGGCTGCGCGTGTCATAATAGGCTCTGAGCCTTTATATACCTGCGCACAGCAGCAGCCACCTTCAGTCTGCTGCTGGACAGCCAGCAGCAGCAGCAGCAGGAGAGGTAATTAATCAGCAACCCTCCTGCTAAGGGTAGACAGCTGCTCGTTCCACCCCCCCCCCCCCGCCTTAATTGGTTCTCCTCCCTTCCAACGGTGTTGAGGCGGGTGGGAACAGCCAGGGTTTAGGGTACTGTGCTAAAAGAGGTGGAGTTATGCAGATCTAAAACGCGTGGATTGCAGCAGCAGCAAGCCGAAAAGTGCAGGCATGTGAGGGATCTAGAGGTTGACAGCATGTCTTCTTAACGGGAGTCCAGGTGGCCATCTCCACAAATGGACTTTTCAGAATCCTTGGGTGGCACCGTAGTCGGAAACCAATTCTGGTTATCGCTTCTCGGCCTTTTGGCTAAGATCAAGTGTAGTATCTGTTCTTATCAGTTTAATATCTGATACGTCCCCTATCTGGGGACCATATATTAAATGGATTTTTAGAACAGGGAGATGGAAAAAGAGCTTGCTCTGTCCACTCCACGCATTGACCTGGTATTGCAGTATCTCCAGGACCGGTGCACCCCTTCTTTAATGCAGTTTCTAAAATCAGAAAGAATTGAATTCAATGCTTTTTGTTCATTTTGCTTGTTTGTCGGATTTTGGGATGGACTCTTTGGCTTTGCTTTTCTTCTCCTCATTGGATTTTTCATGTTAAAAGTTGCAGAAGCCAGATGACAAGCTCATTTTGGTTCAACTTCAGCAACTGTGCATTGCATTGCCATGTAATGTAATGTAATGCAATGCTATCTATCTAGCTCTCCCTCTATACTTCCTTTTGGATAAACAGACATATTAGGCAAGCATTTTGGAGCTTTCACCTAAATAACTACAGGTGGTGAGATAAGCTGCACAATATAATTGACCTTTCAGTATATTGTTGCACACACACCATCTATTTAGCAAATGCCCTTGTTATCAACAGCAGCCTTTTAAACTCACCTGAGCTAACAGGTATGTGAGCTGGTTACTCTGCTGCGCTTAAAATTTCTTTTTTGGTTTGCTACAATGCCTTTTCTGAAACGTTGTCTCCCTCTGCTGGAACACTGACTTCTTTCATTTAATGCCTGCAGACTATAAAAGAGAAACCAACCCAAAAAGTTTGGTTGATTAGTCTGTGGCATTCTTTTAAACTGTTGCTTATGGCGGTCTCTGTGAGCTTCTCAGTGACATTCAGCCATCCAGGTATCCCGCCTGCAGTAGACGGAATGTGGCAATGGAACGCTGGCTGCGCGTGTCATAATAGGCTCTGAGCCTTTATATACCTGCGCACAGCAGCAGCCACCTTCAGTCTGCTGCTGGACAGCCAGCAGCAGCAGCAGCAGGAGAGGTAATTAATCAGCAACCCTCCTGCTAAGGGTAGACAGCTGCTCGTTCCACTCCCCCCCCCCGCCTTAATTGGTTCTCCTCCCTTCCAACGGTGTTGAGGCGGGTGGGAACAGCCGGGGGTTGAGGGTACTGTGCTAAAAGAGGTGGAGTTATGCAGATCTAAAACGCGTGGATTGCAGCAGCAGCAAGCCGAAAAGTGCAGGCATGTGAGGGATCTAGAGGTTGACAGCATGTCTTCTTAACGGGAGTCCAGGTGGCCATCTCCACAAATGGACTTTTCAGAATCCTTGGGTGGCACCGTAGTCGGAAACCAATTCTGGTTATCGCTTCTCGGCCTTTTGGCTAAGATCAAGTGTAGTATCTGTTCTTATCAGATTAATATCTGATACGTCCCCTATCTGGGGACCATATATTAAATGGATTTTTAGAACAGGGAGATGGAAAAAGAGCTTGCTCTGTCCACTCCACGCATTGACCTGGTATTGCAGTATCTCCAGGACCGGTGCACCCCTTCTTTAATGCAGTTTCTAAAATCAGAAAGAATTGAATTCAATGCTTTTTGTTCATTTTGCTTGTTTGTCGGATTTTGGGATGGACTCTTTGGCTTTGCTTTTCTTCTCCTCATTGGATTTTTCATGTTAAAAGTTGCAGAAGCCAGATGACAAGCTCATTTTGGTTCAACTTCAGCAACTGTGCATTGCATTGCCATGTAATGTAATGTAATGCAATGCTATCTATCTAGCTCTCCCTCTATACTTCCTTTTGGATAAACAGACATATTAGGCAAGCATTTTGGAGCTTTCACCTAAATAACTACAGGTGGTGAGATAAGCTGCACAATATAATTGACCTTTCAGTATATTGTTGCACACACACCATCTATTTAGCAAATGCCCTTGTTATCAACAGCAGCCTTTTAAACTCACCTGAGCTAACAGGTATGTGAGCTGGTTACTCTGCTGCGCTTAAAATTTCTTTTTTGGTTTGCTACAATGCCTTTTCTGAAACGTTGTCTCCCTCTGCTGGAACACTGACTTCTTTCATTTAATGCCTGCAGACTATAAAAGAGAAACCAACCCAAAAAGTTTGGTTGATTAGTCTGTGGCATTCTTTTAAACTGTTGCTTATGGCGGTCTCTGTGAGCTTCTCAGTGACATTCAGCCATCCAGGTATCCCGCCTGCAGTAGACGGAATGTGGCAATGGAACGCTGGCTGCGCATGTCATAATAGGCTCTGAGCCTTTATATACCTGCGCACAGCAGCAGCCACCTTCAGTCTGCTGCTGGACAGCCAGCAGCAGCAGCAGCAGGAGAGGTAATTAATCAGCAACCCTCCTGCTAAGGGTAGACAGCTGCTCGTTCCACCCCCCCCCCCCCCCCCCGCCTTAATTGGTTCTCCTCCCTTCCAACGGTGTTGAGGCGGGTGGGAACAGCCGGGGGTTGAGGGTACTGTGCTAAAAGAGGTGGAGTTATGCAGATCTAAAACGCGTGGATTGCAGCAGCAGCAAGCCGAAAAGTGCAGGCATGTGAGGGATCTAGAGGTTGACAGCATGTCTTCTTAACGGGAGTCCAGGTGGCCATCTCCACAAATGGACTTTTCAGAATCCTTGGGTGGCACCGTAGTCGGAAACCAATTCTGGTTATCGCTTCTCGGCCTTTTGGCTAAGATCAAGTGTAGTATCTGTTCTTATCAGATTAATATCTGATACGTCCCCTATCTGGGGACCATATATTAAATGGATTTTTAGAACAGGGAGATGGAAAAAGAGCTTGCTCTGTCCACTCCACGCATTGACCTGGTATTGCAGTATCTCCAGGACCGGTGCACCCCTTCTTTAATGCAGTTTCTAAAATCAGAAAGAATTGAATTCAATGCTTTTTGTTCATTTTGCTTGTTTGTCGGATTTTGGGATGGACTCTTTGGCTTTGCTTTTCTTCTCCTCATTGGATTTTTCATGTTAAAAGTTGCAGAAGCCAGATGACAAGCTCATTTTGGTTCAACTTCAGCAACTGTGCATTGCATTGCCATGTAATGTAATGTAATGCAATGCTATCTATCTAGCTCTCCCTCTATACTTCCTTTTGGATAAACAGACATATTAGGCAAGCATTTTGGAGCTTTCACCTAAATAACTACAGGTGGTGAGATAAGCTGCACAATATAATTGACCTTTCAGTATATTGTTGCACACACACCATCTATTTAGCAAATGCCCTTGTTATCAACAGCAGCCTTTTAAACTCACCTGAGCTAACAGCTATGTGAGCTGGTTACTCTGCTGCGCTTAAAATTTCTTTTTTGGTTTGCTACAATGCCTTTTCTGAAACGTTGTCTCCCTCTGCTGGAACACTGACTTCTTTCATTTAATGCCTGCAGACTATAAAAGAGAAACCAACCCAAAAAGTTTGGTTGATTAGTCTGTGGCATTCTTTTAAACTGTTGCTTATGGCGGTCTCTGTGAGCTTCTCAGTGACATTCAGCCATCCAGGTATCCCGCCTGCAGTAGACGGAATGTGGCAATGGAACGCTGGCTGCGCATGTCATAATAGGCTCTGAGCCTTTATATACCTGCGCACAGCAGCAGCCACCTTCAGTCTGCTGCTGGACAGCCAGCAGCAGCAGCAGCAGGAGAGGTAATTAATCAGCAACCCTCCTGCTAAGGGTAGACAGCTGCTCGTTCCACCCCCCCCCCCCCCCGCCTTAATTGGTTCTCCTCCCTTCCAACGGTGTTGAGGCGGGTGGGAACAGCCGGGGGTTGAGGGTACTGTGCTAAAAGAGGTGGAGTTATGCAGATCTAAAACGCGTGGATTGCAGCAGCAGCAAGCCGAAAAGTGCAGGCATGTGAGGGATCTAGAGGTTGACAGCATGTCTTCTTAACGGGAGTCCAGGTGGCCATCTCCACAAATGGACTTTTCAGAATCCTTGGGTGGCACCGTAGTCGGAAACCAATTCTGGTTATCGCTTCTCGGCCTTTTGGCTAAGATCAAGTGTAGTATCTGTTCTTATCAGTTTAATATCTGATACGTCCCCTATCTGGGGACCATATATTAAATGGATTTTTAGAACAGGGAGATGGAAAAAGAGCTTGCTCTGTCCACTCCACGCATTGACCTGGTATTGCAGTATCTCCAGGACCGGTGCACCCCTTCTTTAATGCAGTTTCTAAAATCAGAAAGAATTGAATTCAATGCTTTTTGTTCATTTTGCTTGTTTGTCGGATTTTGGGATGGACTCTTTGGCTTTGCTTTTCTTCTCCTCATTGGATTTTTCATGTTAAAAGTTGCAGAAGCCAGATGACAAGCTCATTTTGGTTCAACTTCAGCAACTGTGCATTGCATTGCCATGTAATGTAATGTAATGCAATGCTATCTATCTAGCTCTCCCTCTATACTTCCTTTTGGATAAACAGACATATTAGGCAAGCATTTTGGAGCTTTCACCTAAATAACTACAGGTGGTGAGATAAGCTGCACAATATAATTGACCTTTCAGTATATTGTTGCACACACACCATCTATTTAGCAAATGCCCTTGTTATCAACAGCAGCATTTTAAACTCACCTGAGCTAACAGGTATGTGAGCTGGTTACTCTGCTGCGCTTAAAATTTCTTTTTTGGTTTGCTACAATGCCTTTTCTGAAACGTTGTCTCCCTCTGCTGGAACACTGACTTCTTTCATTTAATGCCTGCAGACTATAAAAGAGAAACCAACCCAAAAAGTTTGGTTGATTAGTCTGTGGCATTCTTTTAAACTGTTGCTTATGGCGGTCTCTGTGAGCTTCTCAGTGACATTCAGCCATCCAGGTATCCCGCCTGCAGTAGACGGAATGTGGCAATGGAACGCTGGCTGCGCGTGTCATAATAGGCTCTGAGCCTTTATATACCTGCGCACAGCAGCAGCCACCTTCAGTCTGCTGCTGGACAGCCAGCAGCAGCAGCAGCAGGAGAGGTAATTAATCAGCAACCCTCCTGCTAAGGGTAGACAGCTGCTCGTTCCACCCCCCCCCCCCCGCCTTAATTGGTTCTCCTCCCTTCCAACGGTGTTGAGGCGGGTGGGAACAGCCGGGGGTTGAGGGTACTGTGCTAAAAGAGGTGGAGTTATGCAGATCTAAAACGCGTGGATTGCAGCAGCAGCAAGCCGAAAAGTGCAGGCATGTGAGGGATCTAGAGGTTGACAGCATGTCTTCTTAACGGGAGTCCAGGTGGCCATCTCCACAAATGGACTTTTCAGAATCCTTGAGTGGCACCGTAGTCGGAAACCAATTCTGGTTATCGCTTCTCGGCCTTTTGGCTAAGATCAAGTGTAGTATCTGTTCTTATCAGTTTAATATCTGATACGTCCCCTATCTGGGGACCATATATTAAATGGATTTTTAGAACAGGGAGATGGAAAAAGAGCTTGCTCTGTCCACTCCACGCATTGACCTGGTATTGCAGTATCTCCAGGACCGGTGCACCCCTTCTTTAATGCAGTTTCTAAAATCAGAAAGAATTGAATTCAATGCTTTTTGTTCATTTTGCTTGTTTGTCGGATTTTGGGATGGACTCTTTGGCTTTGCTTTTCTTCTCCTCATTGGATTTTTCATGTTAAATGTTGCAGAAGCCAGATGACAAGCTCATTTTGGTTCAACTTCAGCAACTGTGCATTGCATTGCCATGTAATGTAATGTAATGCAATGCTATCTATCTAGCTCTCCCTCTATACTTCCTTTTGGATAAACAGACATATTAGGCAAGCATTTTGGAGCTTTCACCTAAATAACTACAGGTGGTGAGATAAGCTGCACAATATAATTGACCTTTCAGTATATTGTTGCACACACACCATCTATTTAGCAAATGCCCTTGTTATCAACAGCAGCCTTTTAAACTCACCTGAGCTAACAGGTATGTGAGCTGGTTACTCTGCTGCGCTTAAAATTTCTTTTTTGGTTTGCTACAATGCCTTTTCTGAAACGTTGTCTCCCTCTGCTGGAACACTGACTTCTTTCATTTAATGCCTGCAGACTATAAAAGAGAAACCAACCCAAAAAGTTTGGTTGATTAGTCTGTGGCATTCTTTTAAACTGTTGCTTATGGCGGTCTCTGTGAGCTTCTCAGTGACATTCAGCCATCCAGGTATCCCGCCTGCAGTAGACGGAATGTGGCAATGGAACGCTGGCTGCGCGTGTCATAATAGGCTCTGAGCCTTTATATACCTGCGCACAGCAGCAGCCACCTTCAGTCTGCTGCTGGACAGCCAGCAGCAGCAGCAGCAGGAGAGGTAATTAATCAGCAACCCTCCTGCTAAGGGTAGACAGCTGCTCGTTCCACCCCCCCCCCCGCCTTAATTGGTTCTCCTCCCTTCCAACGGTGTTGAGGCGGGTGGGAACAGCCGGGGGTTGAGGGTACTGTGCTAAAAGAGGTGGAGTTATGCAGATCTAAAACGCGTGGATTGCAGCAGCAGCAAGCCAAAAAGTGCAGGCATGTGAGGGATCTAGAGGTTGACAGCATGTCTTCTTAACGGGAGTCCAGGTGGCCATCTCCACAAATGGACTTTTCAGAATCCTTGGGTGGCACCGTAGTCGGAAACCAATTCTGGTTATCGCTTCTCGGCCTTTTGGCTAAGATCAAGTGTAGTATCTGTTCTTATCAGTTTAATATCTGATACGTCCCCTATCTGGGGACCATATATTAAATGGATTTTTAGAACAGGGAGATGGAAAAAGAGCTTGCTCTGTCCACTCCACGCATTGACCTGGTATTGCAGTATCTCCAGGACCGGTGCACCCCTTCTTTAATGCAGTTTCTAAAATCAGAAAGAATTGAATTCAATGCTTTTTGTTCATTTTGCTTGTTTGTCGGATTTTGGGATGGACTCTTTGGCTTTGCTTTTCTTCTCCTCATTGGATTTTTCATGTTAAAAGTTGCAGAAGCCAGATGACAAGCTCATTTTGGTTCAACTTCAGCAACTGTGCATTGCATTGCCATGTAATGTAATGTAATGCAATGCTATCTATCTAGCTCTCCCTCTATACTTCCTTTTGGATAAACAGACATATTAGGCAAGCATTTTGGAGCTTTCACCTAAATAACTACAGGTGGTGAGATAAGCTGCACAATATAATTGACCTTTCAGTATATTGTTGCACACACACCATCTATTTAGCAAATGCCCTTGTTATCAACAGCAGCCTTTTAAACTCACCTGAGCTAACAGGTATGTGAGCTGGTTACTCTGCTGCGCTTAAAATTTCTTTTTTGGTTTGCTACAATGCCTTTTCTGAAACGTTGTCTCCCTCTGCTGGAACACTGACTTCTTTCATTTAATGCCTGCAGACTATAAAAGAGAAACCAACCCAAAAAGTTTGGTTGATTAGTCTGTGGCATTCTTTTAAACTGTTGCTTATGGCGGTCTCTGTGAGCTTCTCAGTGACATTCAGCCATCCAGGTATCCCGCCTGCAGTAGACGGAATGTGGCAATGGAACGCTGGCTGCGCGTGTCATAATAGGCTCTGAGCCTTTATATACCTGCGCACAGCAGCAGCCACCTTCAGTCTGCTGCTGGACAGCCAGCAGCAGCAGCAGCAGGAGAGGTAATTAATCAGCAACCCTCCTGCTAAGGGTAGAGAGCTGCTCGTTCCACCCCCCCCCCCGCCTTAATTGGTTCTCCTCCCTTCCAACGGTGTTGAGGCGGGTGGGAACAGCCGGGGGTTGAGGGTACTGTGCTAAAAGACGTGGAGTTATGCAGATCTAAAACGCGTGGATTGCAGCAGCAGCAAGCCGAAAAGTGCAGGCATGTGAGGGATCTAGAGGTTGACAGCATGTCTTCTTAACGGGAGTCCAGGTGGCCATCTCCACAAATGGACTTTTCAGAATCCTTGGGTGGCACCGTAGTCGGAAACCAATTCTGGTTATCGCTTCTCGGCCTTTTGGCTAAGATCAAGTGTAGTATCTGTTCTTATCAGTTTAATATCTGATACGTCCCCTATCTGGGGACCATATATTAAATGGATTTTTAGAACAGGGAGATGGAAAAAGAGCTTGCTCTGTCCACTCCACGCATTGACCTGGTATTGCAGTATCTCCAGGACCGGTGCACCCCTTCTTTAATGCAGTTTCTAAAATCAGAAAGAATTGAATTCAATGCTTTTTGTTCATTTTGCTTGTTTGTCGGATTTTGGGATGGACTCTTTGGCTTTGCTTTTCTTCTCCTCATTGGATTTTTCATGTTAAAAGTTGCAGAAGCCAGATGACAAGCTCATTTTGGTTCAACTTCAGCAACTGTGCATTGCATTGCCATGTAATGTAATGTAATGCAATGCTATCTATCTAGCTCTCCCTCTATACTTCCTTTTGGATAAACAGACATATTAGGCAAGCATTTTGGAGCTTTCACCTAAATAACTACAGGTGGTGAGATAAGCTGCACAATATAATTGACCTTTCAGTATATTGTTGCACACACACCATCTATTTAGCAAATGCCCTTGTTATCAACAGCAGCCTTTTAAACTCACCTGAGCTAACAGGTATGTGAGCTGGTTACTCTGCTGCGCTTAAAATTTCTTTTTTGGTTTGCTACAATGCCTTTTCTGAAACGTTGTCTCCCTCTGCTGGAACACTGACTTCTTTCATTTAATGCCTGCAGACTATAAAAGAGAAACCAACCCAAAAAGTTTGGTTGATTAGTCTGTGGCATTCTTTTAAACTGTTGCTTATGGCGGTCTCTGTGAGCTTCTCAGTGACATTCAGCCATCCAGGTATCCCGCCTGCAGTAGACGGAATGTGGCAATGGAACGCTGGCTGCGCGTGTCATAATAGGCTCTGAGCCTTTATATACCTGCGCACAGCAGCAGCCACCTTCAGTCTGCTGCTGGACAGCCAGCAGCAGCAGCAGCAGGAGAGGTAATTAATCAGCAACCCTCCTGCTAAGGGTAGACAGCTGCTCGTTCCACCCCCCCCCCCGCCTTAATTGGTTCTCCTCCCTTCCAACGGTGTTGAGGCGGGTGGGAACAGCCGGGGGTTGAGGGTACTGTGCTAAAAGAGGTGGAGTTATGCAGATCTAAAACGCGTGGATTGCAGCAGCAGCAAGCCGAAAAGTGCAGGCATGTGAGGGATCTAGAGGTTGACAGCATGTCTTCTTAACGGGAGTCCAGGTGGCCATCTCCACAAATGGACTTTTCAGAATCCTTGGGTGGCACCGTAGTCGGAAACCAATTCTGGTTATCGCTTCTCGGCCTTTTGGCTAAGATCAAGTGTAGTATCTGTTCTTATCAGTTTAATATCTGATACGTCCCCTATCTGGGGACCATATATTAAATGGATTTTTAGAACAGGGAGATGGAAAAAGAGCTTGCTCTGTCCACTCCACGCATTGACCTGGTATTGCAGTATCTCCAGGACCGGTGCACCCCTTCTTTAATGCAGTTTCTAAAATCAGAAGGAATTGAATTCAATGCTTTTTGTTCATTTTGCTTGTTTGTCGGATTTTGGGATGGACTCTTTGGCTTTGCTTTTCTTCTCCTCATTGGATTTTTCATGTTAAAAGTTGCAGAAGCCAGATGACAAGCTCATTTTGGTTCAACTTCAGCAACTGTGCATTGCATTGCCATGTAATGTAATGTAATGCAATGCTATCTATCTAGCTCTCCCTCTATACTTCCTTTTGGATAAACAGACATATTAGGCAAGCATTTTGGAGCTTTCACCTAAATAACTACAGGTGGTGAGATAAGCTGCACAATATAATTGACCTTTCAGTATATTGTTGCACACACACCATCTATTTAGCAAATGCCCTTGTTATCAACAGCAGCCTTTTAAACTCACCTGAGCTAACAGGTATGTGAGCTGGTTACTCTGCTGCGCTTAAAATTTCTTTTTTGGTTTGCTACAATGCCTTTTCTGAAACGTTGTCTCCCTCTGCTGGAACACTGACTTCTTTCATTTAATGCCTGCAGACTATAAAAGAGAAACCAACCCAAAAAGTTTGGTTGATTAGTCTGTGGCATTCTTTTAAACTGTTGCTTATGGCGGTCTCTGTGAGCTTCTCAGTGACATTCAGCCATCCAGGTATCCCGCCTGCAGTAGACGGAATGTGGCAATGGAACGCTGGCTGCGCGTGTCATAATAGGCTCTGAGCCTTTATATACCTGCGCACATCAGCAGCCACCTTCAGTCTGCTGCTGGACAGCCAGCAGCAGCAGCAGCAGGAGAGGTAATTAATCAGCAACCCTCCTGCTAAGGGTAGACAGCTGCTCGTTCCACCCCCCCCCCGCCTTAATTGGTTCTCCTCCCTTCCAACGGTGTTGAGGCGGGTGGGAACAGCCGGGGGTTGAAGGTACTGTGCTAAAAGAGGTGGAGTTATGCAGATCTAAAACGCGTGGATTGCAGCAGCAGCAAGCCGAAAAGTGCAGGCATGTGAGGGATCTAGAGGTTGACAGCATGTCTTCTTAACGGGAGTCCAGGTGGCCATCTCCACAAATGGACTTTTCAGAATCCTTGGGTGGCACCGTAGTCGGAAACCAATTCTGGTTATCGCTTCTCGGCCTTTTGGCTAAGATCAAGTGTAGTATCTGTTCTTATCAGTTTAATATCTGATACGTCCCCTATCTGGGGACCATATATTAAATGGATTTTTAGAACAGGGAGATGGAAAAAGAGCTTGCTCTGTCCACTCCACGCATTGACCTGGTATTGCAGTATCTCCAGGACCGGTGCACCCCTTCTTTAATGCAGTTTCTAAAATCAGAAAGAATTGAATTCAATGCTTTTTGTTCATTTTGCTTGTTTGTCGGATTTTGGGATGGACTCTTTGGCTTTGCTTTTCTTCTCCTCATTGGATTTTTCATGTTAAAAGTTGCAGAAGCCAGATGACAAGCTCATTTTGGTTCAACTTCAGCAACTGTGCATTGCATTGCCATGTAATGTAATGTAATGCAATGCTATCTATCTAGCTCTCCCTCTATACTTCCTTTTGGATAAACAGACATATTAGGCAAGCATTTTGGAGCTTTCACCTAAATAACTACAGGTGGTGAGATAAGCTGCACAATATAATTGACCTTTCAGTATATTGTTGCACACACACCATCTATTTAGCAAATGCCCTTGTTATCAACAGCAGCCTTTTAAACTCACCTGAGCTAACAGGTATGTGAGCTGGTTACTCTGCTGCGCTTAAAATTTCTTTTTTGGTTTGCTACAATGCCTTTTCTGAAACGTTGTCTCCCTCTGCTGGAACACTGACTTCTTTCATTTAATGCCTGCAGACTATAAAAGAGAAACCAACCCAAAAAGTTTGGTTGATTAGTCTGTGGCATTCTTTTAAACTGTTGCTTATGGCGGTCTCTGTGAGCTTCTCAGTGACATTCAGCCATCCAGGTATCCCGCCTGCAGTAGACGGAATGTGGCAATGGAACGCTGGCTGCGCGTGTCATAATAGGCTCTGAGCCTTTATATACCTGCGCACAGCAGCAGCCACCTTCAGTCTGCTGCTGGACAGCCAGCAGCAGCAGCAGCAGGAGAGGTAATTAATCAGCAACCCTCCTGCTAAGGGTAGACAGCTGCTCGTTCCACCCCCCCCCCGCCTTAATTGGTTCTCCTCCCTTCCAACGGTGTTGAGGCGGGTGGGAACAGCCGGGGGTTGAGGGTACTGTGCTAAAAGAGGTGGAGTTATGCAGATCTAAAACGCGTGGATTGCAGCAGCAGCAAGCCGAAAAGTGCAGGCATGTGAGGGATCTAGAGGTTGACAGCATGTCTTCTTAACGGGAGTCCAGGTGGCCATCTCCACAAATGGACTTTTCAGAATCCTTGGGTGGCACCGTAGTCGGAAACCAATTCTGGTTATCGCTTCTCGGCCTTTTGGCTAAGATCAAGTGTAGTATCTGTTCTTATCAGTTTAATATCTGATACGTCCCCTATCTGGGGACCATATATTAAATGGATTTTTAGAACAGGGAGATGGAAAAAGAGCTTGCTCTGTCCACTCCATGCATTGACCTGGTATTGCAGTATCTCCAGGACCGGTGCACCCCTTCTTTAATGCAGTTTCTAAAATCAGAAAGAATTGAATTCAATGCTTTTTGTTCATTTTGCTTGTTTGTCGGATTTTGGGATGGACTCTTTGGCTTTGCTTTTCTTCTCCTCATTGGATTTTTCATGTTAAAAGTTGCAGAAGCCAGATGACAAGCTCATTTTGGTTCAACTTCAGCAACTGTGCATTGCATTGCCATGTAATGTA
Organism: Phyllobates terribilis; assembly: GCF_046119375.1. NCBI lineage: Eukaryota > Metazoa > Chordata > Amphibia > Anura > Dendrobatidae > Phyllobates > Phyllobates terribilis. Next base: position 5,128,280 of record NW_027362800.1, on the reverse strand, counting down.
ATGTAATGCAATGCTATCTATCTAGCTCTCCCTCTATACTTCCTTTTGGATAAACAGACATATTAGGCAAGCATTTTGGAGCTTTCACCTAAATAACTACAGGTGGTGAGATAAGCTGCACAATATAATTGACCTTTCAGTATATTGTTGCACACACACCATCTATTTAGCAAATGCCCTTGTTATCAACAGCAGCCTTTTAAACTCACCTGAGCTAACAGGTATGTGAGCTGGTTACTCTGCTGCGCTTAAAATTTCTTTTTTGGTTTGCTACAATGCCTTTTCTGAAACGTTGTCTCCCTCTGCTGGAACACTGACTTCTTTCATTTAATGCCTGCAGACTATAAAAGAGAAACCAACCCAAAAAGTTTGGTTGATTAGTCTGTGGCATTCTTTTAAACTGTTGCTTATGGCGGTCTCTGTGAGCTTCTCAGTGACATTCAGCCATCCAGGTATCCCGCCTGCAGTAGACGGAATGTGGCAATGGAACGCTGGCTGCGCGTGTCATAATAGGCTCTGAGCCTTTATATACCTGCGCACAGCAGCAGCCACCTTCAGTCTGCTGCTGGACAGCCAGCAGCAGCAGCAGCAGGAGAGGTAATTAATCAGCAACCCTCCTGCTAAGGGTAGACAGCTGCTCGTTCCACCCCCCCCCCCCCGCCTTAATTGGTTCTCCTCCCTTCCAACGGTGTTGAGGCGGGTGGGAACAGCCGGGGGTTGAGGGTACTGTGCTAAAAGAGGTGGAGTTATGCAGATCTAAAACGCGTGGATTGCAGCAGCAGCAAGCCGAAAAGTGCAGGCATGTGAGGGATCTAGAGGTTGACAGCATGTCTTCTTAACGGGAGTCCAGGTGGCCATCTCCACAAATGGACTTTTCAGAATCCTTGGGTGGCACCGTAGTCGGAAACCAATTCTGGTTATCGCTTCTCGGCCTTTTGGCTAAGATCAAGTGTAGTATCTGTTCTTATCAGTTTAATATCTGATACGTCCCCTATCTGGGGACCATATATTAAATGGATTTTTAGAACAGGGAGATGGAAAAAGAGCTTGCTCTGTCCACTCCACGCATTGACCTGGTATTGCAGTATCTCCAGGACCGGTGCACCCCTTCTTTAATGCAGTTTCTAAAATCAGAAAGAATTGAATTCAATGCTTTTTGTTCATTTTGCTTGTTTGTCGGATTTTGGGATGGACTCTTTGGCTTTGCTTTTCTTCTCCTCATTGGATTTTTCATGTTAAAAGTTGCAGAAGCCAGATGACAAGCTCATTTTGGTTCAACTTCAGCAACTGTGCATTGCATTGCCATGTAATGTAATGTAATGCAATGCTATCTATCTAGCTCTCCCTCTATACTTCCTTTTGGATAAACAGACATACTAGGCAAGCATTTTGGAGCTTTCACCTAAATAACTACAGGTGGTGAGATAAGCTGCACAATATAATTGACCTTTCAGTATATTGTTGCACACACACCATCTATTTAGCAAATGCCCTTGTTATCAACAGCAGCCTTTTAAACTCACCTGAGCTAACAGGTATGTGAGCTGGTTACTCTGCTGCGCTTAAAATTTCTTTTTTGGTTTGCTACAATGCCTTTTCTGAAACGTTGTCTCCCTCTGCTGGAACACTGACTTCTTTCATTTAATGCCTGCAGACTATAAAAGAGAAACCAACCCAAAAAGTATGGTTGATTAGTCTGTGGCATTCTTTTAAACTGTTGCTTATGGCGGTCTCTGTGAGCTTCTCAGTGACATTCAGCCATCCAGGTATCCCGCCTGCAGTAGACGGAATGTGGCAATGGAACGCTGGCTGCGCGTGTCATAATAGGCTCTGAGCCTTTATATACCTGCGCACAGCAGCAGCCACCTTCAGTCTGCTGCTGGACAGCCAGCAGCAGCAGCAGCAGGAGAGGTAATTAATCAGCAACCCTCCTGCTAAGGGTAGACAGCTGCTCGTTCCACCCCCCCCCCCGCCTTAATTGGTTCTCCTCCCTTCCAACGGTGTTGAGGCGGGTGGGAACAGCCGGGGGTTGAGGGTACTGTGCTAAAAGAGGTGGAGTTATGCAGATCTAAAACGCGTGGATTGCAGCAGCAGCAAGCCGAAAACTGCAGGCATGTGAGGGATCTAGAGGTTGACAGCATGTCTTCTTAACGGGAGTCCAGGTGGCCATCTCCACAAATGGACTTTTCAGAATCCTTGGGTGGCACCGTAGTCGGAAACCAATTCTGGTTATCGCTTCTCGGCCTTTTGGCTAAGATCAAGTGTAGTATCTGTTCTTATCAGTTTAATATCTGATACGTCCCCTATCTGGGGACCATATATTAAATGGATTTTTAGAACAGGGAGATGGAAAAAGAGCTTGCTCTGTCCACTCCACGCATTGACCTGGTATTGCAGTATCTCCAGGACCGGTGCACCCCTTCTTTAATGCAGTTTCTAAAATCAGAAAGAATTGAATTCAATGCTTTTTGTTCATTTTGCTTGTTTGTCGGATTTTGGGATGGACTCTTTGGCTTTGCTTTTCTTCTCCTCATTGGATTTTTCATGTTAAAAGTTGCAGAAGCCAGATGACAAGCTCATTTTGGTTCAACTTCAGCAACTGTGCATTGCATTGCCATGTAATGTAATGTAATGCAATGCTATCTATCTAGCTCTCCCTCTATACTTCCTTTTGGATAAACAGACATATTAGGCAAGCATTTTGGAGCTTTCACCTAAATAACTACAGGTGGTGAGATAAGCTGCACAATATAATTGACCTTTCAGTATATTGTTGCACACACACCATCTATTTAGCAAATGCCCTTGTTATCAACAGCAGCCTTTTAAACTCACCTGAGCTAACAGGTATGTGAGCTGGTTACTCTGCTGCGCTTAAAATTTCTTTTTTGGTTTGCTACAATGCCTTTTCTGAAACGTTGTCTCCCTCTGCTGGAACACTGACTTCTTTCATTTAATGCCTGCAGACTATAAAAGAGAAACCAACCCAAAAAGTTTGGTTGATTAGTCTGTGGCATTCTTTTAAACTGTTGCTTATGGCGGTCTCTGTGAGCTTCTCAGTGACATTCAGCCATCCAGGTATCCCGCCTGCAGTAGACGGAATGTGGCAATGGAACGCTGGCTGCGCGTGTCATAATAGGCTCTGAGCCTTTATATACCTGCGCACAGCAGCAGCCACCTTCAGTCTGCTGCTGGACAGCCAGCAGCAGCAGCAGCAGGAGAGGTAATTAATCAGCAACCCTCCTGCTAAGGGTAGACAGCTGCTCGTTCCACCCCCCCCCCACCTTAATTGGTTCTCCTCCCTTCCAACGGTGTTGAGGCGGGTGGGAACAGCCGGGGGTTGAGGGTACTGTGCTAAAAGAGGTGGAGTTATGCAGATCTAAAACGCGTGGATTGCAGCAGCAGCAAGCCGAAAAGTGCAGGCATGTGAGGGATCTAGAGGTTGACAGCATGTCTTCTTAACGGGAGTCCAGGTGGCCATCTCCACAAATGGACTTTTCAGAATCCTTGGGTGGCACCGTAGTCGGAAACCAATTCTGGTTATCGCTTCTCGGCCTTTTGGCTAAGATCAAGTGTAGTATCTGTTCTTATCAGTTTAATATCTGATACGTCCCCTATCTGGGGACCATATATTAAATGGATTTTTAGAACAGGGAGATGGAAAAAGAGCTTGCTCTGTCCACTCCACGCATTGACCTGGTATTGCAGTATCTCCAGGACCGGTGCACCCCTTCTTTAATGCAGTTTCTAAAATCAGAAAGAATTGAATTCAATGCTTTTTGTTCATTTTGCTTGTTTGTCGGATTTTGGGATGGACTCTTTGGCTTTGCTTTTCTTCTCCTCATTGGATTTTTCATGTTAAAAGTTGCAGAAGCCAGATGACAAGCTCATTTTGGTTCAACTTCAGCAACTGTGCATTGCATTGCCATGTAATGTAATGTAATGCAATGCTATCTATCTAGCTCTCCCTCTATACTTCCTTTTGGATAAACAGACATATTAGGCAAGCATTTTGGAGCTTTCACCTAAATAACTACAGGTGGTGAGATAAGCTGCACAATATAATTGACCTTTCAGTATATTGTTGCACACACACCATCTATTTAGCAAATGCCCTTGTTATCAACAGCAGCCTTTTAAACTCACCTGAGCTAACAGGTATGTGAGCTGGTTACTCTGCTGCGCTTAAAATTTCTTTTTTGGTTTGCTACAATGCCTTTTCTGAAACGTTGTCTCCCTCTGCTGGAACACTGACTTCTTTCATTTAATGCCTGCAGACTATAAAAGAGAAACCAACCCAAAAAGTTTGGTTGATTAGTCTGTGGCATTCTTTTAAACTGTTGCTTATGGCGGTCTCTGTGAGCTTCTCAGTGACATTCAGCCATCCAGGTATCCCGCCTGCAGTAGACGGAATGTGGCAATGGAACGCTGGCTGCGCGTGTCATAATAGGCTCTGAGCCTTTATATACCTGCGCACAGCAGCAGCCACCTTCAGTCTGCTGCTGGACAGCCAGCAGCAGCAGCAGCAGGAGAGGTAATTAATCAGCAACCCTCCTGCTAAGGGTAGACAGCTGCTCGTTCCACCCCCCCCCCCGCCTTAATTGGTTCTCCTCCCTTCCAACGGTGTTGAGGCGGGTGGGAACAGCCGGGGGTTGAGGGTACTGTGCTAAAAGAGGTGGAGTTATGCAGATCTAAAACGCGTGGATTGCAGCAGCAGCAAGCCGAAAAGTGCAGGCATGTGAGGGATCTAGAGGTTGACAGCATGTCTTCTTAACGGGAGTCCAGGTGGCCATCTCCACAAATGGACTTTTCAGAATCCTTGGGTGGCACAGTAGTCGGAAACCAATTCTGGTTATCGCTTCTCGGCCTTTTGGCTAAGATCAAGTGTAGTATCTGTTCTTATCAGTTTAATATCTGATACGTCCCCTATCTGGGGACCATATATTAAATGGATTTTTAGAACAGGGAGATGGAAAAAGAGCTTGCTCTGTCCACTCCACGCATTGACCTGGTATTGCAGTATCTCCAGGACCGGTGCACCCCTTCTTTAATGCAGTTTCTAAAATCAGAAAGAATTGAATTCAATGCTTTTTGTTCATTTTGCTTGTTTGTCGGATTTTGGGATGGACTCTTTGGCTTTGCTTTTCTTCTCCTCATTGGATTTTTCATGTTAAAAGTTGCAGAAGCCAGATGACAAGCTCATTTTGGTTCAACTTCAGCAACTGTGCATTGCATTGCCATGTAATGTAATGTAATGCAATGCTATCTATCTAGCTCTCCCTCTATACTTCCTTTTGGATAAACAGACATATTAGGCAAGCATTTTGGAGCTTTCACCTAAATAACTACAGGTGGTGAGATAAGCTGCACAATATAATTGACCTTTCAGTATATTGTTGCACACACACCATCTATTTAGCAAATGCCCTTGTTATCAACAGCAGCCTTTTAAACTCACCTGAGCTAACAGGTATGTGAGCTGGTTACTCTGCTGCGCTTAAAATTTCTTTTTTGGTTTGCTACAATGCCTTTTCTGAAACGTTGTCTCCCTCTGCTGGAACACTGACTTCTTTCATTTAATGCCTGCAGACTATAAAAGAGAAACCAACCCAAAAAGTTTGGTTGATTAGTCTGTGGCATTCTTTTAAACTGTTGCTTATGGCGGTCTCTGTGAGCTTCTCAGTGACATTCAGCCATCCAGGTATCCCGCCTGCAGTAGACGGAATGTGGCAATGGAACGCTGGCTGCGCGTGTCATAATAGGCTCTGAGCCTTTATATACCTGCGCACAGCAGCAGCCACCTTCAGTCTGCTGCTGGACAGCCAGCAGCAGCAGCAGCAGGAGAGGTAATTAATCAGCAACCCTCCTGCTAAGGGTAGACAGCTGCTCGTTCCACCCCCCCCCCACCTTAATTGGTTCTCCTCCCTTCCAACGGTGTTGAGGCGGGTGGGAACAGCCGGGGGTTGAGGGTACTGTGCTAAAAGAGGTGGAGTTATGCAGATCTAAAACGCGTGGATTGCAGCAGCAGCAAGCCGAAAAGTGCAGGCATGTGAGGGATCTAGAGGTTGACAGCATGTCTTCTTAACGGGAGTCCAGGTGGCCATCTCCACAAATGGACTTTTCAGAATCCTTGGGTGGCACCGTAGTCGGAAACCAATTCTGGTTATCGCTTCTCGGCCTTTTGGCTAAGATCAAGTGTAGTATCTGTTCTTATCAGTTTAATATCTGATACGTCCCCTATCTGGGGACCATATATTAAATGGATTTTTAGAACAGGGAGATGGAAAAAGAGCTTGCTCTGTCCACTCCACGCATTGACCTGGTATTGCAGTATCTCCAGGACCGGTGCACCCCTTCTTTAATGCAGTTTCTAAAATCAGAAAGAATTGAATTCAATGCTTTTTGTTCATTTTGCTTGTTTGTCGGATTTTGGGATGGACTCTTTGGCTTTGCTTTTCTTCTCCTCATTGGATTTTTCATGTTAAAAGTTGCAGAAGCCAGATGACAAGCTCATTTTGGTTCAACTTCAGCAACTGTGCATTGCATTGCCATGTAATGTAATGTAATGCAATGCTATCTATCTAGCTCTCCCTCTATACTTCCTTTTGGATAAACAGACATATTAGGCAAGCATTTTGGAGCTTTCACCTAAATAACTACAGGTGGTGAGATAAGCTGCACAATATAATTGACCTTTCAGTATATTGTTGCACACACACCATCTATTTAGCAAATGCCCTTGTTATCAACAGCAGCCTTTTAAACTCACCTGAGCTAACAGGTATGTGAGCTGGTTACTCTGCTGCGCTTAAAATTTCTTTTTGGTTTGCTACAATGCCTTTTCTGAAACGTTGTCTCCCTCTGCTGGAACACTGACTTCTTTCATTTAATGCCTGCAGACTATAAAAGAGAAACCAACCCAAAAAGTTTGGTTGATTAGTCTGTGGCATTCTTTTAAACTGTTGCTTATGGCGGTCTCTGTGAGCTTCTCAGTGACATTCAGCCATCCAGGTATCCCGCCTGCAGTAGACGGAATGTGGCAATGGAACGCTGGCTGCGCGTGTCATAATAGGCTCTGAGCCTTTATATACCTGCGCACAGCAGCAGCCACCTTCAGTCTGCTGCTGGACAGCCAGCAGCAGCAGCAGCAGGAGAGGTAATTAATCAGCAACCCTCCTGCTAAGGGTAGACAGCTGCTCGTTCCACCCCCCCCCCCCCGCCTTAATTGGTTCTCCTCCCTTCCAACGGTGTTGAGGCGGGTGGGAACAGCCGGGGGTTGAGGGTACTGTGCTAAAAGAGGTGGAGTTATGCAGATCTAAAACGCGTGGATTGCAGCAGCAGCAAGCCGAAAAGTGCAGGCATGTGAGGGATCTAGAGGTTGACAGCATGTCTTCTTAACGGGAGTCCAGGTGGCCATCTCCACAAATGGACTTTTCAGAATCCTTGGGTGGCACAGTAGTCGGAAACCAATTCTGGTTATCGCTTCTCGGCCTTTTGGCTAAGATCAAGTGTAGTATCTGTTCTTATCAGTTTAATATCTGATACGTCCCCTATCTGGGGACCATATATTAAATGGATTTTTAGAACAGGGAGATGGAAAAAGAGCTTGCTCTGTCCACTCCACGCATTGACCTGGTATTGCAGTATCTCCAGGACCGGTGCACCCCTTCTTTAATGCAGTTTCTAAAATCAGAAAGAATTGAATTCAATGCTTTTTGTTCATTTTGCTTGTTTGTCGGATTTTGGGATGGACTCTTTGGCTTTGCTTTTCTTCTCCTCATTGGATTTTTCATGTTAAAAGTTGCAGAAGCCAGATGACAAGCTCATTTTGGTTCAACTTCAGCAACTGTGCATTGCATTGCCATGTAATGTAATGTAATGCAATGCTATCTATCTAGCTCTCCCTCTATACTTCCTTTTGGATAAACAGACATATTAGGCAAGCATTTTGGAGCTTTCACCTAAATAACTACAGGTGGTGAGATAAGCTGCACAATATAATTGACCTTTCAGTATATTGTTGCACACACACCATCTATTTAGCAAATGCCCTTGTTATCAACAGCAGCCTTTTAAACTCACCTGAGCTAACAGGTATGTGAGCTGGTTACTCTGCTGCGCTTAAAATTTCTTTTTTGGTTTGCTACAATGCCTTTTCTGAAACGTTGTCTCCCTCTGCTGGAACACTGACTTCTTTCATTTAATGCCTGCAGACTATAAAAGAGAAACCAACCCAAAAAGTTTGGTTGATTAGTCTGTGGCATTCTTTTAAACTGTTGCTTATGGCGGTCTCTGTGAGCTTCTCAGTGACATTCAGCCATCCAGGTATCCCGCCTGCAGTAGACGGAATGTGGCAATGGAACGCTGGCTGCGCGTGTCATAATAGGCTCTGAGCCTTTATATACCTGCGCACAGCAGCAGCCACCTTCAGTCTGCTGCTGGACAGCCAGCAGCAGCAGCAGCAGGAGAGGTAATTAATCAGCAACCCTCCTGCTAAGGGTAGACAGCTGCTCGTTCCACCCCCCCCCCCCGCCTTAATTGGTTCTCCTCCCTTCCAACGGTGTTGAGGCGGGTGGGAACAGCCGGGGGTTGAGGGTACTGTGCTAAAAGAGGTGGAGTTATGCAGATCTAAAACGCGTGGATTGCAGCAGCAGCAAGCCGAAAAGTGCAGGCATGTGAGGGATCTAGAGGTTGACAGCATGTCTTCTTAACGGGAGTCCAGGTGGCCATCTCCACAAATGGACTTTTCAGAATCCTTGGGTGGCACCGTAGTCGGAAACCAATTCTGGTTATCGCTTCTCGGCCTTTTGGCTAAGATCAAGTGTAGTATCTGTTCTTATCAGTTTAATATCTGATACGTCCCCTATCTGGGGACCATATATTAAATGGATTTTTAGAACAGGGAGATGGAAAAAGAGCTTGCTCTGTCCACTCCACGCATTGACCTGGTATTGCAGTATCTCCAGGACCGGTGCACCCCTTCTTTAATGCAGTTTCTAAAATCAGAAAGAATTGAATTCAATGCTTTTTGTTCATTTTGCTTGTTTGTCGGATTTTGGGATGGACTCTTTGGCTTTGCTTTTCTTCTCCTCATTGGATTTTTCATGTTAAAAGTTGCAGAAGCCAGATGACAAGCTCATTTTGGTTCAACTTCAGCAACTGTGCATTGCATTGCCATGTAATGTAATGTAATGCAATGCTATCTATCTAGCTCTCCCTCTATACTTCCTTTTGGATAAACAGACATATTAGGCAAGCATTTTGGAGCTTTCACCTAAATAACTACAGGTGGTGAGATAAGCTGCACAATATAATTGACCTTTCAGTATATTGTTGCACACACACCATCTATTTAGCAAATGCCCTTGTTATCAACAGCAGCCTTTTAAACTCACCTGAGCTAACAGGTATGTGAGCTGGTTACTCTGCTGCGCTTAAAATTTCTTTTTTGGTTTGCTACAATGCCTTTTCTGAAACGTTGTCTCCCTCTGCTGGAACACTGACTTCTTTCATTTAATGCCTGCAGACTATAAAAGAGAAACCAACCCAAAAAGTTTGGTTGATTAGTCTGTGGCATTCTTTTAAACTGTTGCTTATGGCGGTCTCTGTGAGCTTCTCAGTGACATTCAGCCATCCAGGTATCCCGCCTGCAGTAGACGGAATGTGGCAATGGAACGCTGGCTGCGCGTGTCATAATAGGCTCTGAGCCTTTATATACCTGCGCACAGCAGCAGCCACCTTCAGTCTGCTGCTGGACAGCCAGCAGCAGCAGCAGCAGGAGAGGTAATTAATCAGCAACCCTCCTGCTAAGGGTAGACAGCTGCTCGTTCCACCCCCCCCCCCCCGCCTTAATTGGTTCTCCTCCCTTCCAACGGTGTTGAGGCGGGTGGGAACAGCCGGGGGTTGAGGGTACTGTGCTAAAAGAGGTGGAGTTATGCAGATCTAAAACGCGTGGATTGCAGCAGCAGCAAGCCGAAAAGTGCAGGCATGTGAGGGATCTAGAGGTTGACAGCATGTCTTCTTAACGGGAGTCCAGGTGGCCATCTCCACAAATGGACTTTTCAGAATCCTTGGGTGGCACCGTAGTCGGAAACCAATTCTGGTTATCGCTTCTCGGCCTTTTGGCTAAGATCAAGTGTAGTATCTGTTCTTATCAGTTTAATATCTGATACGTCCCCTATCTGGGGACCATATATTAAATGGATTTTTAGAACAGGGAGATGGAAAAAGAGCTTGCTCTGTCCACTCCACGCATTGACCTGGTATTGCAGTATCTCCAGGACCGGTGCACCCCTTCTTTAATGCAGTTTCTAAAATCAGAAAGAATTGAATTCAATGCTTTTTGTTCATTTTGCTTGTTTGTCGGATTTTGGGATGGACTCTTTGGCTTTGCTTTTCTTCTCCTCATTGGATTTTTCATGTTAAAAGTTGCAGAAGCCAGATGACAAGCTCATTTTGGTTCAACTTCAGCAACTGTGCATTGCATTGCCATGTAATGTAATGTAATGCAATGCTATCTATCTAGCTCTCCCTCTATACTTCCTTTTGGATAAACAGACATATTAGGCAAGCATTTTGGAGCTTTCACCTAAATAACTACAGGTGGTGAGATAAGCTGCACAATATAATTGACCTTTCAGTATATTGTTGCACACACACCATCTATTTAGCAAATGCCCTTGTTATCAACAGCAGCCTTTTAAACTCACCTGAGCTAACAGGTATGTGAGCTGGTTACTCTGCTGCGCTTAAAATTTCTTTTTTGGTTTGCTACAATGCCTTTTCTGAAACGTTGTCTCCCTCTGCTGGAACACTGACTTCTTTCATTTAATGCCTGCAGACTATAAAAGAGAAACCAACCCAAAAAGTTTGGTTGATTAGTCTGTGGCATTCTTTTAAACTGTTGCTTATGGCGGTCTCTGTGAGCTTCTCAGTGACATTCAGCCATCCAGGTATCCCGCCTGCAGTAGACGGAATGTGGCAATGGAACGCTGGCTGCGCGTGTCATAATAGGCTCTGAGCCTTTATATACCTGCGCACAGCAGCAGCCACCTTCAGTCTGCTGCTGGACAGCCAGCAGCAGCAGCAGGAGAGGTAATTAATCAGCAACCCTCCTGCTAAGGGTAGACAGCTGCTCGTTCCACCCCCCCCCGCCTTAATTGGTTCTCCTCCCTTCCAACGGTGTTGAGGCGGGTGGGAACAGCCGGGGGTTGAGGGTACTGTGCTAAAAGAGGTGGAGTTATGCAGATCTAAAACGCGTGGATTGCAGCAGCAGCAAGCCGAAAAGTGCAGGCATGTGAGGGATCTAGAGGTTGACAGCATGTCTTCTTAACGGGAGTCCAGGTGGCCATCTCCACAAATGGACTTTTCAGAATCCTTGGGTGGCACCGTAGTCGGAAACCAATTCTGGTTATCGCTTCTCGGCCTTTTGGCTAAGATCAAGTGTAGTATCTGTTCTTATCAGTTTAATATCTGATACGTCCCCTATCTGGGGACCATATATTAAATGGATTTTTAGAACAGGGAGATGGAAAAAGAGCTTGCTCTGTCCACTCCACGCATTGACCTGGTATTGCAGTATCTCCAGGACCGGTGCACCCCTTCTTTAATGCAGTTTCTAAAATCAGAAAGAATTGAATTCAATGCTTTTTGTTCATTTTGCTTGTTTGTCGGATTTTGGGATGGACTCTTTGGCTTTGCTTTTCTTCTCCTCATTGGATTTTTCATGTTAAAAGTTGCAGAAGCCAGATGACAAGCTCATTTTGGTTCAACTTCAGCAACTGTGCATTGCATTGCCATGTAATGTAATGTAATGCAATGCTATCTATCTAGCTCTCCCTCTATACTTCCTTTTGGATAAACAGACATATTAGGCAAGCATTTTGGAGCTTTCACCTAAATAACTACAGGTGGTGAGATAAGCTGCACAATATAATTGACCTTTCAGTATATTGTTGCACACACACCATCTATTTAGCAAATGCCCTTGTTATCAACAGCAGCCTTTTAAACTCACCTGAGCTAACAGGTATGTGAGCTGGTTACTCTGCTGCGCTTAAAATTTCTTTTTTGGTTTGCTACAATGCCTTTTCTGAAACGTTGTCTCCCTCTGCTGGAACACTGACTTCTTTCATTTAATGCCTGCAGACTATAAAAGAGAAACCAACCCAAAAAGTTTGGTTGATTAGTTGGTGGCATTCTTTTAAACTGTTGCTTATGGCGGTCTCTGTGAGCTTCTCAGTGACATTCAGCCATCCAGGTATCCCGCCTGCAGTAGACGGAATGTGGCAATGGAACGCTGGCTGCGCGTGTCATAATAGGCTCTGAGCCTTTATATACCTGCGCACAGCAGCAGCCACCTTCAGTCTGCTGCTGGACAGCCAGCAGCAGCAGCAGCAGGAGAGGTAATTAATCAGCAACCCTCCTGCTAAGGGTAGACAGCTGCTCGTTCCACCCCCCCCCCCGCCTTAATTGGTTCTCCTCCCTTCCAACGGTGTTGAGGCGGGTGGGAACAGCCGGGGGTTGAGGGTACTGTGCTAAAAGAGGTGGAGTTATGCAGATCTAAAACGCGTGGATTGCAGCAGCAGCAAGCCGAAAAGTGCAGGCATGTGAGGGATCTAGAGGTTGACAGCATGTCTTCTTAACGGGAGTCCAGGTGGCCATCTCCACAAATGGACTTTTCAGAATCCTTGGGTGGCACCGTAGTCGGAAACCAATTCTGGTTATCGCTTCTCGGCCTTTTGGCTAAGATCAAGTGTAGTATCTGTTCTTATCAGTTTAATATCTGATACGTCCCCTATCTGGGGACCATATATTAAATGGATTTTTAGAACAGGGAGATGGAAAAAGAGCTTGCTCTGTCCACTCCACGCATTGACCTGGTATTGCAGTATCTCCAGGACCGGTGCATCCCTTCTTTAATGCAGTTTCTAAAATCAGAAAGAATTGAATTCAATGCTTTTTGTTCATTTTGCTTGTTTGTCGGATTTTGGGATGGACTCTTTGGCTTTGCTTTTCTTCTCCTCATTGGATTTTTCATGTTAAAAGTTGCAGAAGCCAGATGACAAGCTCATTTTGGTTCAACTTCAGCAACTGTGCATTGCATTGCCATGTAATGTAATGTAATGCAATGCTATCTATCTAGCTCTCCCTCTATACTTCCTTTTGGATAAACAGACATATTAGGCAAGCATTTTGGAGCTTTCACCTAAATAACTACAGGTGGTGAGATAAGCTGCACAATATAATTGACCTTTCAGTATATTGTTGCACACACACCATCTATTTAGCAAATGCCCTTGTTATCAACAGCAGCCTTTTAAACTCACCTGAGCTAACAGGTATGTGAGCTGGTTACTCTGCTGCGCTTAAAATTTCTTTTTTGGTTTGCTACAATGCCTTTTCTGAAACGTTGTCTCCCTCTGCTGGAACACTGACTTCTTTCATTTAATGCCTGCAGACTATAAAAGAGAAACCAACCCAAAAAGTTTGGTTGATTAGTCTGTGGCATTCTTTTAAACTGTTGCTTATGGCGGTCTCTGTGAGCTTCTCAGTGACATTCAGCCATCCAGGTATCCCGCCTGCAGTAGACGGAATGTGGCAATGGAACGCTGGCTGCGCGTGTCATAATAGGCTCTGAGCCTTTATATACCTGCGCACAGCAGCAGCCACCTTCAGTCTGCTGCTGGACAGCCAGCAGCAGCAGCAGCAGGAGAGGTAATTAATCAGCAACCCTCCTGCTAAGGGTAGACAGCTGCTCGTTCCACCCCCCCCCCCGCCTTAATTGGTTCTCCTCCCTTCCAACGGTGTTGAGGCGGGTGGGAACAGCCGGGGGTTGAGGGTACTGTGCTAAAAGAGGTGGAGTTATGCAGATCTAAAACGCGTGGATTGCAGCAGCAGCAAGCCGAAAAGTGCAGGCATGTGAGGGATCTAGAGGTTGACAGCATGTCTTCTTAACGGGAGTCCAGGTGGCCATCTCCACAAATGGACTTTTCAGAATCCTTGGGTGGCACCGTAGTCGGAAACCAATTCTGGTTATCGCTTCTCGGCCTTTTGGCTAAGATCAAGTGTAGTATCTGTTCTTATCAGTTTAATATCTGATACGTCCCCTATCTGGGGACCATATATTAAATGGATTTTTAGAACAGGGAGATGGAAAAAGAGCTTGCTCTGTCCACTCCACGCATTGACCTGGTATTGCAGTATCTCCAGGACCGGTGCACCCCTTCTTTAATGCAGTTTCTAAAATCAGAAAGAATTGAATTCAATGCTTTTTGTTCATTTTCCTTGTTTGTCGGGTTTTGGGATGGACTCTTTGGCTTTGCTTTTCTTCTCCTCATTGGATTTTTCATGTTAAAAGTTGCAGAAGCCAGATGACAAGCTCATTTTGGTTCAACTTCAGCAACTGTGCATTGCATTGCCATGTAATGTAATGTAATGCAATGCTATCTATCTAGCTCTCCCTCTATACTTCCTTTTGGATAAACAGACATATTAGGCAAGCATTTTGGAGCTTTCACCTAAATAACTACAGGTGGTGAGATAAGCTGCACAATATAATTGACCTTTCAGTATATTGTTGCACACACACCATCTATTTAGCAAATGCCCTTGTTATCAACAGCAGCCTTTTAAACTCACCTGAGCTAACAGGTATGTGAGCTGGTTACTCTGCTGCGCTTAAAATTTCTTTTTTGGTTTGCTACAATGCCTTTTCTGAAACGTTGTCTCCCTCTGCTGGAACACTGACTTCTTTCATTTAATGCCTGCAGACTATAAAAGAGAAACCAACCCAAAAAGTTTGGTTGATTAGTCTGTGGCATTCTTTTAAACTGTTGCTTATGGCGGTCTCTGTGAGCTTCTCAGTGACATTCAGCCATCCAGGTATCCCGCCTGCAGTAGACGGAATGTGGCAATGGAACGCTGGCTGCGCGTGTCATAATAGGCTCTGAGCCTTTATATACCTGCGCACAGCAGCAGCCACCTTCAGTCTGCTGCTGGACAGCCAGCAGCAGCAGCAGCAGGAGAGGTAATTAATCAGCAACCCTCCTGCTAAGGGTAGACAGCTGCTCGTTCCACCCCCCCCCCGCCTTAATTGGTTCTCCTCCCTTCCAACGGTGTTGAGGCGGGTGGGAACAGCCGGGGGTTGAGGGTACTGTGCTAAAAGAGGTGGAGTTATGCAGATCTAAAACGCGTGGATTGCAGCAGCAGCAAGCCGAAAAGTGCAGGCATGTGAGGGATCTAGAGGTTGACAGCATGTCTTCTTAACGGGAGTCCAGGTGGCCATCTCCACAAATGGACTTTTCAGAATCCTTGGGTGGCACCGTAGTCGGAAACCAATTCTGGTTATCGCTTCTCGGCCTTTTGGCTAATATCAAGTGTAGTATCTGTTCTTATCAGTTTAATATCTGATACGTCCCCTATCTGGGGACCATATATTAAATGGATTTTTAGAACAGGGAGATGGAAAAAGAGCTTGCTCTGTCCACTCCACGCATTGACCTGGTATTGCAGTATCTCCAGGACCGGTGCACCCCTTCTTTAATGCAGTTTCTAAAATCAGAAAGAATTGAATTCAATGCTTTTTGTTCATTTTCCTTGTTTGTCGGATTTTGGGATGGACTCTTTGGCTTTGCTTTTCTTCTCCTCATTGGATTTTTCATGTTAAAAGTTGCAGAAGCCAGATGACAAGCTCATTTTGGTTCAACTTCAGCAACTGTGCATTGCATTGCCATGTAATGTAATGTAATGCAATGCTATCTATCTAGCTCTCCCTCTATACTTCCTTTTGGATAAACAGACATATTAGGCAAGCATTTTGGAGCTTTCACCTAAATAACTACAGGTGGTGAGATAAGCTGCACAATATAATTGACCTTTCAGTATATTGTTGCACACACACCATCTATTTAGCAAATGCCCTTGTTATCAACAGCAGCCTTTTAAACTCACCTGAGCTAACAGGTATGTGAGCTGGTTACTCTGCTGCGCTTAAAATTTCTTTTTTGGTTTGCTACAATGCCTTTTCTGAAACGTTGTCTCCCTCTGCTGGAACACTGACTTCTTTCATTTAATGCCTGCAGACTATAAAAGAGAAACCAACCCAAAAAGTTTGGTTGATTAGTCTGTGGCATTCTTTTAAACTGTTGCTTATGGCGGTCTCTGTGAGCTTCTCAGTGACATTCAGCCATCCAGGTATCCCGCCTGCAGTAGACGGAATGTGGCAATGGAACGCTGGCTGCGCGTGTCATAATAGGCTCTGAGCCTTTATATACCTGCGCACAGCAGCAGCCACCTTCAGTCTGCTGCTGGACAGCCAGCAGCAGCAGCAGCAGGAGAGGTAATTAATCAGCAACCCTCCTGCTAAGGGTAGACAGCTGCTCGTTCCACCCCCCCCCCGCCTTAATTGGTTCTCCTCCCTTCCAACGGTGTTGAGGCGGGTGGGAACAGCCGGGGGTTGAGGGTACTGTGCTAAAAGAGGTGGAGTTATGCAGATCTAAAACGCGTGGATTGCAGCAGCAGCAAGCCGAAAAGTGCAGGCATGTGAGGGATCTAGAGGTTGACAGCATGTCTTCTTAACGGGAGTCCAGGTGGCCATCTCCACAAATGGACTTTTCAGAATCCTTGGGTGGCACCGTAGTCGGAAACCAATTCTGGTTATCGCTTCTCGGCCTTTTGGCTAAGATCAAGTGTAGTATCTGTTCTTATCAGTTTAATATCTGATACGTCCCCTATCTGGGGACCATATATTAAATGGATTTTTAGAACAGGGAGATGGAAAAAGAGCTTGCTCTGTCCACTCCACGCATTGACCTGGTATTGCAGTATCTCCAGGACCGGTGCACCCCTTCTTTAATGCAGTTTCTAAAATCAGAAAGAATTGAATTCAATGCTTTTTTTTCATTTTGCTTGTTTGTCGGATTTTGGGATGGACTCTTTGGCTTTGCTTTTCTTCTCCTCATTGGATTTTTCATGTTAAAAGTTGCAGAAGCCAGATGACAAGCTCATTTTGGTTCAACTTCAGCAACTGTGCATTGCATTGCCATGTAATGTAATGTAATGCAATGCTATCTATCTAGCTCTCCCTCTATACTTCCTTTTGGATAAACAGACATATTAGGCAAGCATTTTGGAGCTTTCACCTAAATAACTACAGGTGGTGAGATAAGCTGCACAATATAATTGACCTTTCAGTATATTGTTGCACACACACCATCTATTTAGCAAATGCCCTTGTTATCAACAGCAGCCTTTTAAACTCACCTGAGCTAACAGGTATGTGAGCTGGTTACTCTGCTGCGCTTAAAATTTCTTTTTTGGTTTGCTACAATGCCTTTTCTGAAACGTTGTCTCCCTCTGCTGGAACACTGACTTCTTTCATTTAATGCCTGCAGACTATAAAAGAGAAACCAACCCAAAAAGTTTGGTTGATTAGTCTGTGGCATTCTTTTAAACTGTTGCTTATGGCGGCCTCTGTGAGCTTCTCAGTGACATTCAGCCATCCAGGTATCCCGCCTGCAGTAGACGGAATGTGGCAATGGAACGCTGGCTGCGCATGTCATAATAGGCTCTGAGCCTTTATATACCTGCGCACAGCAGCAGCCACCTTCAGTCTGCTGCTGGACAGCCAGCAGCAGCAGCAGCAGGAGAGGTAATTAATCAGCAACCCTCCTGCTAAGGGTAGACAGCTGCTCGTTCCACCCCCCCCCGCCTTAATTGGTTCTCCTCCCTTCCAACGGTGTTGAGGCGGGTGGGAACAGCCGGGGGTTGAGGGTACTGTGCTAAAAGAGGTGGAGTTATGCAGATCTAAAACGCGTGGATTGCAGCAGCAGCAAGCCGAAAAGTGCAGGCATGTGAGGGATCTAGAGGTTGACAGCATGTCTTCTTAACGGGAGTCCAGGTGGCCATCTCCACAAATGGACTTTTCAGAATCCTTGGGTGGCACCGTAGTCGGAAACCAATTCTGGCTATCGCTTCTCGGCCTTTTGGCTAAGATCAAGTGTAGTATCTGTTCTTATCAGTTTAATATCTGATACGTCCCCTATCTGGGGACCATATATTAAATGGATTTTTTGAACAGGGAGATGGAAAAGGAGCTTGCTCTGTCCACTCCACGCATTGACCTGGTATTGCAGTATCTCCAGGACCGGTGCACCCCTTCTTTAATGCAGTTTCTAAAATCAGAAAGAATTGAATTCAATGCTTTTTGTTCATTTTGCTTGTTTGTCGGATTTTGGGATGGACTCTTTGGCTTTGCTTTTCTTCTCCTCATTGGATTTTTCATGTTAAAAGTTGCAGAAGCCAGATGACAAGCTCATTTTGGTTCAACTTCAGCAACTGTGCATTGCATTGCCATGTAATGTAATGTAATGCAATGCTATCTATCTAGCTCTCCCTCTATACTTCCTTTTGGATAAACAGACATATTAGGCAAGCATTTTGGAGCTTTCACCTAAATAACTACAGGTGGTGAGATAAGCTGCACAATATAATTGACCTTTCAGTATATTGTTGCACACACACCATCTATTTAGCAAATGCCCTTGTTATCAACAGCAGCCTTTTAAACTCACCTGAGCTAACAGGTATGTGAGCTGGTTACTCTGCTGCGCTTAAAATTTCTTTTTTGGTTTGCTACAATGCCTTTTCTGAAACGTTGTCTCCCTCTGCTGGAACACTGACTTCTTTCATTTAATGCCTGCAGACTATAAAAGAGAAACCAACCCAAAAAGTTTGGTTGATTAGTCTGTGGCATTCTTTTAAACTGTTGCTTATGGCGGTCTCTGTGAGCTTCTCAGTGACATTCAGCCATCCAGGTATCCCGCCTGCAGTAGACGGAATGTGGCAATGGAACGCTGGCTGCGCGTGTCATAATAGGCTCTGAGCCTTTATATACCTGCGCACAGCAGCAGCCACCTTCAGTCTGCTGCTGGACAGCCAGCAGCAGCAGCAGCAGGAGAGGTAATTAATCAGCAACCCTCCTGCTAAGGGTAGACAGCTGCTCGTTCCACCCCCCCCCCGCCTTAATTGGTTCTCCTCCCTTCCAACGGTGTTGAGGCGGGTGGGAACAGCCGGGGGTTGAGGGTACTGTGCTAAAAGAGGTGGAGTTATGCAGATCTAAAATGCGTGGATTGCAGCAGCAGCAAGCCGAAAAGTGCAGGCATGTGAGGGATCTAGAGGTTGACAGCATGTCTTCTTAACGGGAGTCAAGGTGGCCATCTCCACAAATGGACTTTTCAGAATCCTTGGGTGGCACCGTAGTCGGAAACCAATTCTGGTTATCGCTTCTCGGCCTTTTGGCTAAGATCAAGTGTAGTATCTGTTCTTATCAGTTTAATATCTGATACGTCCCCTATCTGGGGACCATATATTAAATGGATTTTTAGAACAGGGAGATGGAAAAAGAGCTTGCTCTGTCCACTCCACGCATTGACCTGGTATTGCAGTATCTCCAGGACCGGTGCACCCCTTCTTTAATGCAGTTTCTAAAATCAGAAAGAATTGAATTCAATGCTTTTTGTTCATTTTGCTTGTTTGTCGGATTTTGGGATGGACTCTTTGGCTTTGCTTTTCTTCTCCTCATTGGATTTTTCATGTTAAAAGTTGCAGAAGCCAGATGACAAGCTCATTTTGGTTCAACTTCAGCAACTGTGCATTGCATTGCCATGTAATGTAATGTAATGCAATGCTATCTATCTAGCTCTCCCTCTATACTTCCTTTTGGATAAACAGACATATTAGGCAAGCATTTTGGAGCTTTCACCTAAATAACTACAGGTGGTGAGATAAGCTGCACAATATAATTGACCTTTCAGTATATTGTTGCACACACACCATCTATTTAGCAAATGCCCTTGTTATCAACAGCAGCCTTTTAAACTCACCTGAGCTAACAGGTATGTGAGCTGGTTACTCTGCTGCACTTAAAATTTCTTTTTTGGTTTGCTACAATGCCTTTTCTGAAACGTTGTCTCCCTCTGCTGGAACACTGACTTCTTTCATTTAATGCCTGCAGACTATAAAAGAGAAACCAACCCAAAAAGTTTGGTTGATTAGTCTGTGGCATTCTTTTAAACTGTTGCTTATGGCGGTCTCTGTGAGCTTCTCAGTGACATTCAGCCATCCAGGTATCCCGCCTGCAGTAGACGGAATGTGGCAATGGAACGCTGGCTGCGCGTGTCATAATAGGCTCTGAGCCTTTATATACCTGCGCACAGCAGCAGCCACCTTCAGTCTGCTGCTGGACAGCCAGCAGCAGCAGCAGCAGGAGAGGTAATTAATCAGCAACCCTCCTGCTAAGGGTAGACAGCTGCTCGTTCCACCCCCCCCCCCCGCCTTAATTGGTTCTCCTCCCTTCCAACGGTGTTGAGGCGGGTGGGAACAGCCGGGGGTTGAGGGTACTGTGCTAAAAGAGGTGGAGTTATGCAGATCTAAAACGCGTGGATTGCAGCAGCAGCAAGCCGAAAAGTGTAGGCATGTGAGGGATCTAGAGGTTGACAGCATGTCTTCTTAACGGGAGTCCAGGTGGCCATCTCCACAAATGGACTTTTCAGAATCCTTGGGTGGCACCGTAGTCGGAAACCAATTCTGGTTATCGCTTCTCGGCCTTTTGGCTAAGATCAAGTGTAGTATCTGTTCTTATCAGTTTAATATCTGATACGTCCCCTATCTGGGGACCATATATTAAATGGATTTTTAGAACAGGGAGATGGAAAAAGAGCTTGCTCTGTCCACTCCACGCATTGACCTGGTATTGCAGTATCTCCAGGACCGGTGCACCCCTTCTTTAATGCAGTTTCTAAAATCAGAAAGAATTGAATTCAATGCTTTTTGTTCATTTTGCTTGTTTGTCGGATTTTGGGATGGACTCTTTGGCTTTGCTTTTCTTCTCCTCATTGGATTTTTCATGTTAAAAGTTGCAGAAGCCAGATGACAAGCTCATTTTGGTTCCACTTCAGCAACTGTGCATTGCATTGCCATGTAATGTAATGTAATGCAATGCTATCTATCTAGCTCTCCCTCTATACTTCCTTTTGGATAAACAGACATATTAGGCAAGCATTTTGGAGCTTTCACCTAAATAACTACAGGTGGTGAGATAAGCTGCACAATATAATTGACCTTTCAGTATATTGTTGCACACACACCATCTATTTAGCAAATGCCCTTGTTATCAACAGCAGCCTTTTAAACTCACCTGAGCTAACAGGTATGTGAGCTGGTTACTCTGCTGCGCTTAAAATTTCTTTTTTGGTTTGCTACAATGCCTTTTCTGAAACGTTGTCTCCCTCTGCTGGAACACTGACTTCTTTCATTTAATGCCTGCAGACTATAAAAGAGAAACCAACCCAAAAAGTTTGGTTGATTAGTCTGTGGCATTCTTTTAAACTGTTGCTTATGGCGGTCTCTGTGAGCTTCTCAGTGACATTCAGCCATCCAGGTATCCCGCCTGCAGTAGACGGAATGTGGCAATGGAACGCTGGCTGCGCGTGTCATAATAGGCTCTGAGCCTTTATATACCTGCGCACAGCAGCAGCCACCTTCAGTCTGCTGCTGGACAGCCAGCAGCAGCAGCAGCAGGAGAGGTAATTAATCAGCAACCCTCCTGCTAAGGGTAGACAGCTGCTCGTTCCACCCCCCCCCCCGCCTTAATTGGTTCTCCTCCCTTCCAACGGTGTTGAGGCGGGTGGGAACAGCCGGGGGTTGAGGGTACTGTGCTAAAAGAGGTGGAGTTATGCAGATCTAAAACGCGTGGATTGCAGCAGCAGCAAGCCGAAAAGTGCAGGCATGTGAGGGATCTAGAGGTTAACAGCATGTCTTCTTAACGGGAGTCCAGGTGGCCATCTCCACAAATGGACTTTTCAGAATCCTTGGGTGGCACCGTAGTCGGAAACCAATTCTGGTTATCGCTTCTCGGCCTTTTGGCTAAGATCAAGTGTAGTATCTTTCGAAAAGGCGGTTTTGGATGTTGGCCGCCCTAGTAGATTGATACATTATGCACACTGGGGTTTATTCGCTTGTTAGTACGCCAGGTGGCTAATATAGTCATCTGGTGGAAAGCATGGCCCCCCAGGATCGACGCCATTGGGCCGGGGAAGATCGAAAGCCCGAAGTGTGAAGTGCCCCAGGAGTGGTGACCCTGGGGTGCCTTAACTCACTGGGATTGGGAACCCCACTTGAGTTTATGGCACATTTGCACAAGCACTTCAAATTTTCTTTCTTCGCACACACCCTTATTCCGGGCCTTCTGGCCTTAGGATGGGGAATTTTTCAATTCCCGGTCGAAGGTCCGGGCAGTATTATACTGTGAAACCTTCACTATTTATTTAATTTCTTTGTCACTGTGTGTCCACTTATTCACGTGTGTCACGTCCTACTAGGATTTTGTCGGGATGCGGTTCCCTTACGGGTTCCTCTCTTGGCAGGTCTAGGGGGGGAGTGTGTGGCCATCAGGTTCCGCTCCCCCCTGAACCCCCCTGGCTCTCCTCTTTCGGGAGGAGAGCGTTGTTGGCTCCCCTCTTCCGGGAGGGGAGCACAGTCTTTGGCTCCCAGTGCCTTGCTTGGGTGAGAACTCGGGCAGGTGCTGGGGGTAAGATTGGGTCGCCTCTGGCTTCGGCTGGAGGTGGCTTTTTGTCCCTGTTCCTCGCTGTGGCCTTTTGGCTCGGAGGGACGGGGAATGGTTTGGGGGACCCTTCTCCTTTTGGAGAGGGTTTCAAGAAGACCAGCATCCTAGTGCACTTTTTTTGTGGCACTTGTCACTTTTTTAAGCGCACTCGGGTTTTGTACACGAATTCGGGCTTTCGATAAAAAAAAAAAAAAAAAAAAAAAAATCTGTTCTTATCGGTTTAATATCTGATACGTCCCCTATCTGGGGACCATATATTAAATGGATTTTTAGAACAGGGAGATGGAAAAAGAGCTTGCTCTGTCCACTCCACGCATTGACCTGGTATTGCAGTATCTCCAGGACCGGTGCACCCCTTCTTTAATGCAGTTTCTAAAATCAGAAAGAATTGAATTCAATGCTTTTTGTTCATTTTGCTTGTTTGTCGGATTTTGGGATGGACTCTTTGGCTTTGCTTTTCTTCTCCTCATTGGATTTTTCATGTTAAAAGTTGCAGAAGCCAGATGACAAGCTCATTTTGGTTCAACTTCAGCAACTGTGCATTGCATTGCCATGTAATGTAATGTAATGCAATGCTATCTATCTAGCTCTCCCTCTATACTTCCTTTTGGATAAACAGACATATTAGGCAAGCATTTTGGAGCTTTCACCTAAATAACTACAGGTGGTGAGATAAGCTGCACAATATAATTGACCTTTCAGTATATTGTTGCACACACACCATCTATTTAGCAAATGCCCTTGTTATCAACAGCAGCCTTTTAAACTCACCTGAGCTAACAGGTATGTGAGCTGGTTACTCTGCTGCGCTTAAAATTTCTTTTTTGGTTTGCTACAATGCCTTTTCTGAAACGTTGTCTCCCTCTGCTGGAACACTGACTTCTTTCATTTAATGCCTGCAGACTATAAAAGAGAAACCAACCCAAAAAGTTTGGTTGATTAGTCTGTGGCATTCTTTTAAACTGTTGCTTATGGCGGTCTCTGTGAGCTTCTCAGTGACATTCAGCCATCCAGGTATCCCGCCTGCAGTAGACGGAATGTGGCAATGGAACGCTGGCTGCGCGTGTCATAATAGGCTCTGAGCCTTTATATACCTGCGCACAGAAGCAGCCACCTTCAGTCTGCTGCTGGACAGCCAGCAGCAGCAGCAGCAGGAGAGGTAATTAATCAGCAACCCTCCTGCTAAGGGTAGACAGCTGCTCGTTCCACCCCCCCCCCCCCCCGCCTTAATTGGTTCTCCTCCCTTCCAACGGTGTTGAGGCGGGTGGGAACAGCCGGGGGTTGAGGGTACTGTGCTAAAAGAGGTGGAGTTATGCAGATCTAAAACGCGTGGATTGCAGCAGCAGCAAGCCGAAAAGTGCAGGCATGTGAGGGATCTAGAGGTTGACAGCATGTCTTCTTAACGGGAGTCCAGGTGGCCATCTCCACAAATGGACTTTTCAGAATCCTTGGGTGGCACCGTAGTCGGAAACCAATTCTGGTTATCGCTTCTCGGCCTTTTGGCTAAGATCAAGTGTAGTATCTGTTCTTATCAGTTTAATATCTGATACGTCCCCTATCTGGGGACCATATATTAAATGGATTTTTAGAACAGGGAGATGGAAAAAGAGCTTGCTCTGTCCACTCCACGCATTGACCTGGTATTGCAGTATCTCCAGGACCGGTGCACCCCTTCTTTAATGCAGTTTCTAAAATCAGAAAGAATTGAATTCAATGCTTTTTGTTCATTTTGCTTGTTTGTCGGATTTTGGGATGGACTCTTTGGCTTTGCTTTTCTTCTCCTCATTGGATTTTTCATGTTAAAAGTTGCAGAAGCCAGATGACAAGCTCATTTTGGTTCAACTTCAGCAACTGTGCATTGCATTGCCATGTAATGTAATGTAATGCAATGCTATCTATCTAGCTCTCCCTCTATACTTCCTTTTGGATAAACAGACATATTAGGCAAGCATTTTGGAGCTTTCACCTAAATAACAACAGGTGGTGAGATAAGCTGCACAATATAATTGACCTTTCAGTATATTGTTGCACACACACCATCTATTTAGCAAATGCCCTTGTTATCAACAGCAGCCTTTTAAACTCACCTGAGCTAACAGGTATGTGAGCTGGTTACTCTGCTGCGCTTAAAATTTCTTTTTTGGTTTGCTACAATGCCTTTTCTGAAACGTTGTCTCCCTCTGCTGGAACACTGACTTCTTTCATTTAATGCCTGCAGACTATAAAAGAGAAACCAACCCAAAAAGTTTGGTTGATTAGTCTGTGGCATTCTTTTAAACTGTTGCTTATGGCGGTCTCTGTGAGCTTCTCAGTGACATTCAGCCATCCAGGTATCCCGCCTGCAGTAGACGGAATGTGGCAATGGAACGCTGGCTGCGCGTGTCATAATAGGCTCTGAGCCTTTATATACCTGCGCACAGCAGCAGCCACCTTCAGTCTGCTGCTGGACAGCCAGCAGCAGCAGCAGCAGGAGAGGTAATTAATCAGCAACCCTCCTGCTAAGGGTAGACAGCTGCTCGTTCCACCCCCCCCCCGCCTTAATTGGTTCTCCTCCCTTCCAACGGTGTTGAGGTGGGTGGGAACAGCCGGGGGTTGAGGGTACTGTGCTAAAAGAGGTGGAGTTATGCAGATCTAAAACGCGTGGATTGCAGCAGCAGCAAGCCGAAAAGTGCAGGCATGTGAGGGATCTAGAGGTTGACAGCATGTCTTCTTAACGGGAGTCCAGGTGGCCATCTCCACAAATGGACTTTTCAGAATCCTTGGGTGGCACCGTAGTCGGAAACCAATTCTGGTTATCGCTTCTCGGCCTTTTGGCTAAGATCAAGTGTAGTATCTGTTCTTATCAGTTTAATATCTGATACGTCCCCTATCTGGGGACCATATATTAAATGGATTTTTAGAACAGGGAGATGGAAAAAGAGCTTGCTCTGTCCACTCCACGCATTGACCTGGTATTGCAGTATCTCCAGGACCGGTGCACCCCTTCTTTAATGCAGTTTCTAAAATCAGAAAGAATTGAATTCAATGCTTTTTGTTCATTTTGCTTGTTTGTCGGATTTTGGGATGGACTCTTTGGCTTTGCTTTTCTTCTCCTCATTGGATTTTTCATGTTAAAAGTTGCAGAAGCCAGATGACAAGCTCATTTTGGTTCCACTTCAGCAACTGTGCATTGCATTGCCATGTAATGTAATGTAATGCAATGCTATCTATCTAGCTCTCCCTCTATACTTCCTTTTGGATAAACAGACATATTAGGCAAGCATTTTGGAGCTTTCACCTAAATAACTACAGGTGGTGAGATAAGCTGCACAATATAATTGACCTTTCAGTATATTGTTGCACACACACCATCTATTTAGCAAATGCCCTTGTTATCAACAGCAGCCTTTTAAACTCACCTGAGCTAACAGGTATGTGAGCTGGTTACTCTGCTGCGCTTAAAATTTCTTTTTTGGTTTGCTACAATGCCTTTTCTGAAACGTTGTCTCCCTCTGCTGGAACACTGACTTCTTTCATTTAATGCCTGCAGACTATAAAAGAGAAACCAACCCAAAAAGTTTGGTTGATTAGTCTGTGGCATTCTTTTAAACTGTTGCTTATGGCGGTCTCTGTGAGCTTCTCAGTGACATTCAGCCATCCAGGTATCCCGCCTGCAGTAGACGGAATGTGGCAATGGAACGCTGGCTGCGCGTGTCATAATAGGCTCTGAGCCTTTATATACCTGCGCACAGCAGCAGCCACCTTCAGTCTGCTGCTGGACAGCCAGCAGCAGCAGCAGCAGGAGAGGTAATTAATCAGCAACCCTCCTGCTAAGGGTAGACAGCTGCTCGTTCCACCCCCCCCCCGCCTTAATTGGTTCTCCTCCCTTCCAACGGTGTTGAGGCGGGTGGGAACAGCCGGGGGTTGAGGGTACTGTGCTAAAAGAGGTGGAGTTATGCAGATCTAAAACGCGTGGATTGCAGCAGCAGCAAGCCGAAAAGTGCAGGCATGTGAGGGATCTAGAGGTTGACAGCATGTCTTCTTAACGGGAGTCCAGGTGGCCATCTCCACAAATGGACTTTTCAGAATCCTTGGGTGGCACCGTAGTCGGAAACCAATTCTGGTTATCGCTTCTCGGCCTTTTGGCTAAGATCAAGTGTAGTATCTTTCGAAAAGGCGGTTTTGGATGTTGGCCGCCCTAGTAGATTGATACATTATGCACACTGGGGTTTATTCGCTTGTTAGTACGCCAGGTGGCTAATATAGTCATCTGGTGGAAAGCATGGCCCCCCAGGATCGACGCCATTGGGCCGGGGAAGATCGAAAGCCCGAAGTGTGAAGTGCCCCAGGAGTGGTGACCCTGGGGTGCCTTAACTCACTGGGATTGGGAACCCCACTTGAGTTTATGGCACATTTGCACAAGCACTTCAAATTTTCTTTCTTCGCACACACCCTTATTCCGGGCCTTCTGGCCTTAGGATGGGGAATTTTTCAATTCCCGGTCGAAGGTCCGGGCAGTATTATACTGTGAAACCTTCACTATTTATTTAATTTCTTTGTCACTGTGTGTCCACTTATTCACGTGTGTCACGTCCTACTAGGATTTTGTCGGGATGCGGTTCCCTTACGGGTTCCTCTCTTGGCAGGTCTAGGGGGGGAGTGTGTGGCCATCAGGTTCCGCTCCCCCCTGAACCCCCCTGGCTCTCCTCTTTCGGGAGGAGAGCGTTGTTGGCTCCCCTCTTCCGGGAGGGGAGCACAGTCTTTGGCTCCCAGTGCCTTGCTCGGGTGAGAACTCGGGCAGGTGCTGGGGGTAAGATTGGGTCGCCTCTGGCTTCGGCTGGAGGTGGCTTTTTGTCCCTGTTCCTCGCTGTGGCCTTTTGGCTCGGAGGGACGGGGAATGGTTTGGGGGACCCTTCTCCTTTTGGAGAGGGTTTCAAGAAGACCAGCATCCTAGTGCACTTTTTTTGTGGCACTTGTCACTTTTTTAAGCGCACTCGGGTTTTGTACACGAATTCGGGCTTTCGATAAAAAAAAAAAAAAAAAAAAAAAAATCTGTTCTTATCGGTTTAATATCTGATACGTCCCCTATCTGGGGACCATATATTAAATGGATTTTTAGAACAGGGAGATGGAAAAAGAGCTTGCTCTGTCCACTCCACGCATTGACCTGGTATTGCAGTATCTCCAGGACCGG
Organism: Phyllobates terribilis; assembly: GCF_046119375.1. Lineage (NCBI taxonomy): Eukaryota > Metazoa > Chordata > Amphibia > Anura > Dendrobatidae > Phyllobates > Phyllobates terribilis. The sequence continues at coordinate 5,100,483 of NW_027362800.1, read as the reverse complement.
TGCACCCCTTCTTTAATGCAGTTTCTAAAATCAGAAAGAATTGAATTCAATGCTTTTTGTTCATTTTGCTTGTTTGTCGGATTTTGGGATGGACTCTTTGGCTTTGCTTTTCTTCTCCTCATTGGATTTTTCATGTTAAAAGTTGCAGAAGCCAGATGACAAGCTCATTTTGGTTCAACTTCAGCAACTGTGCATTGCATTGCCATGTAATGTAATGTAATGCAATGCTATCTATCTAGCTCTCCCTCTATACTTCCTTTTGGATAAACAGACATATTAGGCAAGCATTTTGGAGCTTTCACCTAAATAACTACAGGTGGTGAGATAAGCTGCACAATATAATTGACCTTTCAGTATATTGTTGCACACACACCATCTATTTAGCAAATGCCCTTGTTATCAACAGCAGCCTTTTAAACTCACCTGAGCTAACAGGTATGTGAGCTGGTTACTCTGCTGCGCTTAAAATTTCTTTTTTGGTTTGCTACAATGCCTTTTCTGAAACGTTGTCTCCCTCTGCTGGAACACTGACTTCTTTCATTTAATGCCTGCAGACTATAAAAGAGAAACCAACCCAAAAAGTTTGGTTGATTAGTCTGTGGCATTCTTTTAAACTGTTGCTTATGGCGGTCTCTGTGAGCTTCTCAGTGACATTCAGCCATCCAGGTATCCCGCCTGCAGTAGACGGAATGTGGCAATGGAACGCTGGCTGCGCGTGTCATAATAGGCTCTGAGCCTTTATATACCTGCGCACAGAAGCAGCCACCTTCAGTCTGCTGCTGGACAGCCAGCAGCAGCAGCAGCAGGAGAGGTAATTAATCAGCAACCCTCCTGCTAAGGGTAGACAGCTGCTCGTTCCACCCCCCCCCCCCCGCCTTAATTGGTTCTCCTCCCTTCCAACGGTGTTGAGGCGGGTGGGAACAGCCGGGGGTTGAGGGTACTGTGCTAAAAGAGGTGGAGTTATGCAGATCTAAAACGCGTGGATTGCAGCAGCAGCAAGCCGAAAAGTGCAGGCATGTGAGGGATCTAGAGGTTGACAGCATGTCTTCTTAACGGGAGTCCAGGTGGCCATCTCCACAAATGGACTTTTCAGAATCCTTGGGTGGCACCGTAGTCGGAAACCAATTCTGGTTATCGCTTCTCGGCCTTTTGGCTAAGATCAAGTGTAGTATCTGTTCTTATCAGTTTAATATCTGATACGTCCCCTATCTGGGGACCATATATTAAATGGATTTTTAGAACAGGGAGATGGAAAAAGAGCTTGCTCTGTCCACTCCACGCATTGACCTGGTATTGCAGTATCTCCAGGACCGGTGCACCCCTTCTTTAATGCAGTTTCTAAAATCAGAAAGAATTGAATTCAATGCTTTTTGTTCATTTTGCTTGTTTGTCGGATTTTGGGATGGACTCTTTGGCTTTGCTTTTCTTCTCCTCATTGGATTTTTCATGTTAAAAGTTGCAGAAGCCAGATGACAAGCTCATTTTGGTTCAACTTCAGCAACTGTGCATTGCATTGCCATGTAATGTAATGTAATGCAATGCTATCTATCTAGCTCTCCCTCTATACTTCCTTTTGGATAAACAGACATATTAGGCAAGCATTTTGGAGCTTTCACCTAAATAACTACAGGTGGTGAGATAAGCTGCACAATATAATTGACCTTTCAGTATATTGTTGCACACACACCATCTATTTAGCAAATGCCCTTGTTATCAACAGCAGCCTTTTAAACTCACCTGAGCTAACAGGTATGTGAGCTGGTTACTCTGCTGCGCTTAAAATTTCTTTTTTGGTTTGCTACAATGCCTTTTCTGAAACGTTGTCTCCCTCTGCTGGAACACTGACTTCTTTCATTTAATGCCTGCAGACTATAAAAGAGAAACCAACCCAAAAAGTTTGGTTGATTAGTCTGTGGCATTCTTTTAAACTGTTGCTTATGGCGGTCTCTGTGAGCTTCTCAGTGACATTCAGCCATCCAGGTATCCCGCCTGCAGTAGACGGAATGTGGCAATGGAACGCTGGCTGCGCGTGTCATAATAGGCTCTGAGCCTTTATATACCTGCGCACAGCAGCAGCCACCTTCAGTCTGCTGCTGGACAGCCAGCAGCAGCAGCAGCAGGAGAGGTAATTAATCAGCAACCCTCCTGCTAAGGGTAGACAGCTGCTCGTTCCACCCCCCCCCCCCGCCTTAATTGGTTCTCCTCCCTTCCAACGGTGTTGAGGCGGGTGGGAACAGCCGGGGGTTGAGGGTACTGTGCTAAAAGACGTGGAGTTATGCAGATCTAAAACGCGTGGATTGCAGCAGCAGCAAGCCGAAAAGTGCAGGCATGTGAGGGATCTAGAGGTTGACAGCATGTCTTCTTAACGGGAGTCCAGGTGGCCATCTCCACAAATGGACTTTTCAGAATCCTTGGGTGGCACCGTAGTCGGAAACCAATTCTGGTTATCGCTTCTCGGCCTTTTGGCTAAGATCAAGTGTAGTATCTGTTCTTATCAGTTTAATATCTGATACGTCCCCTATCTGGGGACCATATATTAAATGGATTTTTAGAACAGGGAGATGGAAAAAGAGCTTGCTCTGTCCACTCCACGCATTGACCTGGTATTGCAGTATCTCCAGGACCGGTGCACCCCTTCTTTAATGCAGTTTCTAAAATCAGAAAGAATTGAATTCAATGCTTTTTGTTCATTTTGCTTGTTTGTCGGATTTTGGGATGGACTCTTTGGCTTTGCTTTTCTTCTCCTCATTGGATTTTTCATGTTAAAAGTTGCAGAAGCCAGATGACAAGCTCATTTTGGTTCAACTTCAGCAACTGTGCATTGCATTGCCATGTAATGTAATGTAATGCAATGCTATCTATCTAGCTCTCCCTCTATACTTCCTTTTGGATAAACAGACATATTAGGCAAGCATTTTGGAGCTTTCACCTAAATAACTACAGGTGGTGAGATAAGCTGCACAATATAATTGACCTTTCAGTATATTGTTGCACACACACCATCTATTTAGCAAATGCCCTTGTTATCAACAGCAGCCTTTTAAACTCACCTGAGCTAACAGGTATGTGAGCTGGTTACTCTGCTGCGCTTAAAATTTCTTTTTTGGTTTGCTACAATGCCTTTTCTGAAACGTTGTCTCCCTCTGCTGGAACACTGACTTCTTTCATTTAATGCCTGCAGACTATAAAAGAGAAACCAACCCAAAAAGTTTGGTTGATTAGTCTGTGGCATTCTTTTAAACTGTTGCTTATGGCGGTCTCTGTGAGCTTCTCAGTGACATTCAGCCATCCAGGTATCCCGCCTGCAGTAGACGGAATGTGGCAATGGAACGCTGGCTGCGCGTGTCATAATAGGCTCTGAGCCTTTATATACCTGCGCACAGCAGCAGCCACCTTCAGTCTGCTGCTGGACAGCCAGCAGCAGCAGCAGCAGGAGAGGTAATTAATCAGCAACCCTCCTGCTAAGGGTAGACAGCTGCTCGTTCCACCCCCCCCCCCCGCCTTAATTGGTTCTCCTCCCTTCCAACGGTGTTGAGGCGGGTGGGAACAGCCGGGGGTTGAGGGTACTGTGCTAAAAGAGGTGGAGTTATGCAGATCTAAAACGCGTGGATTGCAGCAGCAGCAAGCTGAAAAGTGCAGGCATGTGAGGGATCTAGAGGTTGACAGCATGTCTTCTTAACGGGAGTCCAGGTGGCCATCTCCACAAATGGACTTTTCAGAATCCTTGGGTGGCACCGTAGTCGGAAACCAATTCTGGTTATCGCTTCTCGGCCTTTTGGCTAAGATCAAGTGTAGTATCTGTTCTTATCAGTTTAATATCTGATACGTCCCCTATCTGGGGACCATATATTAAATGGATTTTTAGAACAGGGAGATGGAAAAAGAGCTTGCTCTGTCCACTCCACGCATTGACCTGGTATTGCAGTATCTCCAGGACCGGTGCACCCCTTCTTTAATGCAGTTTCTAAAATCAGAAAGAATTGAATTCAATGCTTTTTGTTCATTTTGCTTGTTTGTCGGATTTTGGGATGGACTCTTTGGCTTTGCTTTTCTTCTCCTCATTGGATTTTTCATGTTAAAAGTTGCAGAAGCCAGATGACAAGCTCATTTTGGTTCAACTTCAGCAACTGTGCATTGCATTGCCATGTAATGTAATGTAATGCAATGCTATCTATCTAGCTCTCCCTCTATACTTCCTTTTGGATAAACAGACATATTAGGCAAGCATTTTGGAGCTTTCACCTAAATAACTACAGGTGGTGAGATAAGCTGCACAATATAATTGACCTTTCAGTATATTGTTGCACACACACCATCTATTTAGCAAATGCCCTTGTTATCAACAGCAGCCTTTTAAACTCACCTGAGCTAACAGGTATGTGAGCTGGTTACTCTGCTGCGCTTAAAATTTCTTTTTTGGTTTGCTACAATGCCTTTTCTGAAACGTTGTCTCCCTCTGCTGGAACACTGACTTCTTTCATTTAATGCCTGCAGACTATAAAAGAGAAACCAACCCAAAAAGTTTGGTTGATTAGTCTGTGGCATTCTTTTAAACTGTTGCTTATGGCGGTCTCTGTGAGCTTCTCAGTGACATTCAGCCATCCAGGTATCCCGCCTGCAGTAGACGGAATGTGGCAATGGAACGCTGGCTGCGCGTGTCATAATAGGCTCTGAGCCTTTATATACCTGCGCACAGCAGCAGCCACCTTCAGTCTGCTGCTGGACAGCCAGCAGCAGCAGCAGCAGGAGAGGTAATTAATCAGCAACCCTCCTGCTAAGGGTAGACAGCTGCTCGTTCCACCCCCCCCCCCGCCTTAATTGGTTCTCCTCCCTTCCAACGGTGTTGAGGCGGGTGGGAACAGCCGGGGGTTGAGGGTACTGTGCTAAAAGAGGTGGAGTTATGCAGATCTAAAACGCGTGGATTGCAGCAGCAGCAAGCCGAAAAGTGCAGGCATGTGAGGGATCTAGAGGTTGACAGCATGTCTTCTTAACGGGAGTCCAGGTGGCCATCTCCACAAATGGACTTTTCAGAATCCTTGGGTGGCACCGTAGTCGGAAACCAATTCTGGTTATCGCTTCTCGGCCTTTTGGCTAAGATCAAGTGTAGTATCTGTTCTTATCAGTTTAATATCTGATACGTCCCCTATCTGGGGACCATATATTAAATGGATTTTTAGAACAGGGAGATGGAAAAAGAGCTTGCTCTGTCCACTCCACGCATTGACCTGGTATTGCAGTATCTCCAGGACCGGTGCACCCCTTCTTTAATGCAGTTTCTAAAATCAGAAAGAATTGAATTCAATGCTTTTTGTTCATTTTGCTTGTTTGTCGGATTTTGGGATGGACTCTTTGGCTTTGCTTTTCTTCTCCTCATTGGATTTTTCATGTTAAAAGTTGCAGAAGCCAGATGACAAGCTCATTTTGGTTCAACTTCAGCAACTGTGCATTGCATTGCCATGTAATGTAATGTAATGCAATGCTATCTATCTAGCTCTCCCTCTATACTTCCTTTTGGATAAACAGACATATTAGGCAAGCATTTTGGAGCTTTCACCTAAATAACTACAGGTGGTGAGATAAGCTGCACAATATAATTGACCTTTCAGTATATTGTTGCACACACACCATCTATTTAGCAAATGCCCTTGTTATCAACAGCAGCCTTTTAAACTCACCTGAGCTAACAGGTATGTGAGCTGGTTACTCTGCTGCGCTTAAAATTTCTTTTTTGGTTTGCTACAATGCCTTTTCTGAAACGTTGTCTCCCTCTGCTGGAACACTGACTTCTTTCATTTAATGCCTGCAGACTATAAAAGAGAAACCAACCCAAAAAGTTTGGTTGATTAGTCTGTGGCATTCTTTTAAACTGTTGCTTATGGCGGTCTCTGTGAGCTTCTCAGTGACATTCAGCCATCCAGGTATCCCGCCTGCAGTAGACGGAATGTGGCAATGGAACGCTGGCTGCGCGTGTCATAATAGGCTCTGAGCCTTTATATACCTGCGCACAGCAGCAGCCACCTTCAGTCTGCTGCTGGACAGCCAGCAGCAGCAGCAGCAGGAGAGGTAATTAATCAGCAACCCTCCTGCTAAGGGTAGACAGCTGCTCGTTCCACCCCCCCCCCCCGCCTTAATTGGTTCTCCTCCCTTCCAACGGTGTTGAGGCGGGTGGGAACAGCCGGGGGTTGAGGGTACTGTGCTAAAAGACGTGGAGTTATGCAGATCTAAAACGCGTGGATTGCAGCAGCAGCAAGCCGAAAAGTGCAGGCATGTGAGGGATCTAGAGGTTGACAGCATGTCTTCTTAACGGGAGTCCAGGTGGCCATCTCCACAAATGGACTTTTCAGAATCCTTGGGTGGCACCGTAGTCGGAAACCAATTCTGGTTATCGCTTCTCGGCCTTTTGGCTAAGATCAAGTGTAGTATCTGTTCTTATCAGTTTAATATCTGATACGTCCCCTATCTGGGGACCATATATTAAATGGATTTTTAGAACAGGGAGATGGAAAAAGAGCTTGCTCTGTCCACTCCACGCATTGACCTGGTATTGCAGTATCTCCAGGACAGGTGCACCCCTTCTTTAATGCAGTTTCTAAAATCAGAAAGAATTGAATTCAATGCTTTTTGTTCATTTTGCTTGTTTGTCGGATTTTGGGATGGACTCTTTGGCTTTGCTTTTCTTCTCCTCATTGGATTTTTCATGTTAAAAGTTGCAGAAGCCAGATGACAAGCTCATTTTGGTTCAACTTCAGCAACTGTGCATTGCATTGCCATGTAATGTAATGTAATGCAATGCTATCTATCTAGCTCTCCCTCTATACTTCCTTTTGGATAAACAGACATATTAGGCAAGCATTTTGGAGCTTTCACCTAAATAACTACAGGTGGTGAGATAAGCTGCACAATATAATTGACCTTTCAGTATATTGTTGCACACACACCATCTATTTAGCAAATGCCCTTGTTATCAACAGCAGCCTTTTAAACTCACCTGAGCTAACAGGTATGTGAGCTGGTTACTCTGCTGCGCTTAAAATTTCTTTTTTGGTTTGCTACAATGCCTTTTCTGAAACGTTGTCTCCCTCTGCTGGAACACTGACTTCTTTCATTTAATGCCTGCAGACTATAAAAGAGAAACCAACCCAAAAAGTTTGGTTGATTAGTCTGTGGCATTCTTTTAAACTGTTGCTTATGGCGGTCTCTGTGAGCTTCTCAGTGACATTCAGCCATCCAGGTATCCCGCCTGCAGTAGACGGAACGTGGCAATGGAACGCTGGCTGCGCGTGTCATAATAGGCTCTGAGCCTTTATATACCTGCGCACAGCAGCAGCCACCTTCAGTCTGCTGCTGGACAGCCAGCAGCAGCAGCAGCAGGAGAGGTAATTAATCAGCAACCCTCCTGCTAAGGGTAGACAGCTGCTCGTTCCACCCCCCCCCCCCGCCTTAATTGGTTCTCCTCCCTTCCAACGGTGTTGAGGCGGGTGGGAACAGCCGGGGGTTGAGGGTACTGTGCTAAAAGAGGTGGAGTTATGCAGATCTAAAACGCGTGGATTGCAGCAGCAGCAAGCCAAAAAGTGCAGGCATGTGAGGGATCTAGAGGTTGACAGCATGTCTTCTTAACGGGAGTCCAGGTGGCCATCTCCACAAATGGACTTTTCAGAATCCTTGGGTGGCACCGTAGTCGGAAACCAATTCTGGTTATCGCTTCTCGGCCTTTTGGCTAAGATCAAGTGTAGTATCTGTTCTTATCAGTTTAATATCTGATACGTCCCCTATCTGGGGACCATATATTAAATGGATTTTTAGAACAGGGAGATGGAAAAAGAGCTTGCTCTGTCCACTCCACGCATTGACCTGGTATTGCAGTATCTCCAGGACCGGTGCACCCCTTCTTTAATGCAGTTTCTAAAATCAGAAAGAATTGAATTCAATGCTTTTTGTTCATTTTGCTTGTTTGTCGGATTTTGGGATGGACTCTTTGGCTTTGCTTTTCTTCTCCTCATTGGATTTTTCATGTTAAAAGTTGCAGAAGCCAGATGACAAGCTCATTTTGGTTCAACTTCAGCAACTGTGCATTGCATTGCCATGTAATGTAATGTAATGCAATGCTATCTATCTAGCTCTCCCTCTATACTTCCTTTTGGATAAACAGACATATTAGGCAAGCATTTTGGAGCTTTCACCTAAATAACTACAGGTGGTGAGATAAGCTGCACAATATAATTGACCTTTCAGTATATTGTTGCACACACACCATCTATTTAGTAAATGCCCTTGTTATCAACAGCAGCCTTTTAAACTCACCTGAGCTAACAGGTATGTGAGCTGGTTACTCTGCTGCGCTTAAAATTTCTTTTTTGGTTTGCTACAATGCCTTTTCTGAAACGTTGTCTCCCTCTGCTGGAACACTGACTTCTTTCATTTAATGCCTGCAGACTATAAAAGAGAAACCAACCCAAAAAGTTTGGTTGATTAGTCTGTGGCATTCTTTTAAACTGTTGCTTATGGCGGTCTCTGTGAGCTTCTCAGTGACATTCAGCCATTCAGGTATCCCGCCTGCAGTAGACGGAATGTGGCAATGGAACGCTGGCTGCGCGTGTCATCATAGGCTCTGAGCCTTTATATACCTGCGCACAGCAGCAGCCACCTTCAGTCTGCTGCTGGACAGCCAGCAGCAGCAGCAGGAGAGGTAATTAATCAGCAACCCTCCTGCTAAGGGTAGACAGCTGCTCGTTCCACCCCCCCCCCCCGCCTTAATTGGTTCTCCTCCCTTCCAACGGTGTTGAGGCGGGTGGGAACAGCCGGGGGTTGAGGGTACTGTGCTAAAAGAGGTGGAGTTATGCAGATCTAAAACGCGTGGATTGCAGCAGCAGCAAGCCGAAAAGTGCAGGCATGTGAGGGATCTAGAGGTTGACAGCATGTCTTCTTAACGGGAGTCCAGGTGGCCATCTCCACAAATGGACTTTTCAGAATCCTTGGGTGGCACCGTAGTCGGAAACCAATTCTGGTTATCGCTTCTCGGCCTTTTGGCTAAGATCAAGTGTAGTATCTGTTCTTATCAGTTTAATATCTGATACGTCCCCTATCTGGGGACCATATATTAAATGGATTTTTAGAACAGGGAGATGGAAAAAGAGCTTGCTCTGTCCACTCCACGCATTGACCTGGTATTGCAGTATCTCCAGGACCGGTGCACCCCTTCTTTAATGCAGTTTCTAAAATCAGAAAGAATTGAATTCAATGCTTTTTGTTCATTTTGCTTGTTTGTCGGATTTTGGGATGGACTCTTTGGCTTTGCTTTTCTTCTCCTCATTGGATTTTTCATGTTAAAAGTTGCAGAAGCCAGATGACAAGCTCATTTTGGTTCAACTTCAGCAACTGTGCATTGCATTGCCATGTAATGTAATGTAATGCAATGCTATCTATCTAGCTCTCCCTCTATACTTCCTTTTGGATAAACAGACATATTAGGCAAGCATTTTGGAGCTTTCACCTAAATAGCTACAGGTGGTGAGATAAGCTGCACAATATAATTGACCTTTCAGTATATTGTTGCACACACACTTTCTATTTAGCAAATGCCCTTGTTATCAACAGCAGCCTTTTAAACTCACCTGAGCTAACAGGTATGTGAGCTGGTTACTCTGCTGCGCTTAAAATTTCTTTTTTGGTTTGCTACAATGCCTTTTCTGAAACGTTGTCTCCCTCTGCTGGAACACTGACTTCTTTCATTTAATGCCTGCAGACTATAAAAGAGAAACCAACCCAAAAAGTTTGGTTGATTAGTCTGTGGCATTCTTTTAAACTGTTGCTTATGGCGGTCTCTGTGAGCTTCTCAGTGACATTCAGCCATCCAGGTATCCCGCCTGCAGTAGACGGAATGTGGCAATGGAACGCTGGCTGCGCGTGTCATAATAGGCTCTGAGCCTTTATATACCTGCGCACAGCAGCAGCCACCTTCAGTCTGCTGCTGGACAGCCAGCAGCAGCAGCAGCAGGAGAGGTAATTAATCAGCAACCCTCCTGCTAAGGGTAGACAGCTGCTCGTTCCACCCCCCCCCCCGCCTTAATTGGTTCTCCTCCCTTCCAACGGTGTTGAGGCGGGTGGGAACAGCCGGGGGTTGAGGGTACTGTGCTAAAAGAGGTGGAGTTATGCAGATCTAAAACGCGTGGATTGCAGCAGCAGCAAGCCGAAAAGTGCAGGCATGTGAGGGATCTAGAGGTTGACAGCATGTCTTCTTAACGGGAGCCCAGGTGGCCATCTCCACAAATGGACTTTTCAGAATCCTTGGGTGGCACCGTAGTCGGAAACCAATTCTGGTTATCGCTTCTCGGCCTTTTGGCTAAGATCAAGTGTAGTATCTGTTCTTATCAGTTTAATATCTGATACGTCCCCTATCTGGGGACCATATATTAAATGGATTTTTAGAACAGGGAGATGGAAAAAGAGCTTGCTCTGTCCACTCCACGCATTGACCTGGTATTGCAGTATCTCCAGGACCGGTGCACCCCTTCTTTAATGCAGTTTCTAAAATCAGAAAGAATTGAATTCAATGCTTTTTGTTCATTTTGCTTGTTTGTCGGATTTTGGGATGGACTCTTTGGCTTTGCTTTTCTTCTCCTCATTGGATTTTTCATGTTAAAAGTTGCAGAAGCCAGATGACAAGCTCATTTTGGTTCAACTTCAGCAACTGTGCATTGCATTGCCATGTAATGTAATGTAATGCAATGCTATCTATCTAGCTCTCCCTCTATACTTCCTTTTGGATAAACAGACATATTAGGCAAGCATTTTGGAGCTTTCACCTAAATAACTACAGGTGGTGAGATAAGCTGCACAATATAATTGACCTTTCAGTATATTGTTGCACACACACCATCTATTTAGCAAATGCCCTTGTTATCAACAGCAGCCTTTTAAACTCACCTGAGCTAACAGGTATGTGAGCTGGTTACTCTGCTGCGCTTAAAATTTCTTTTTTGGTTTGCTACAATGCCTTTTCTGAAACGTTGTCTCCCTCTGCTGGAACACTGACTTCTTTCATTTAATGCCTGCAGACTATAAAAGAGAAACCAACCCAAAAAGTTTGGTTGATTAGTCTGTGGCATTCTTTTAAACTGTTGCTTATGGCGGTCTCTGTGAGCTTCTCAGTGACATTCAGCCATCCAGGTATCCCGCCTGCAGTAGACGGAACGTGGCAATGGAACGCTGGCTGCGCGTGTCATAATAGGCTCTGAGCCTTTATATACCTGCGCACAGCAGCAGCCACCTTCAGTCTGCTGCTGGACAGCCAGCAGCAGCAGCAGGAGAGGTAATTAATCAGCAACCCTCCTGCTAAGGGTAGACAGCTGCTCGTTCCACCCCCCCCCCCCGCCTTAATTGGTTCTCCTCCCTTCCAACGGTGTTGAGGCGGGTGGGAACAGCCGGGGGTTGAGGGTACTGTGCTAAAAGAGGTGGAGTTATGCAGATCTAAAACGCGTGGATTGCAGCAGCAGCAAGCCGAAAAGTGCAGGCATGTGAGGGATCTAGAGGTTGACAGCATGTCTTCTTAACGGGAGTCCAGGTGGCCATCTCCACAAATGGACTTTTCAGAATCCTTGGGTGGCACCGTAGTCGGAAACCAATTCTGGTTATCGCTTCTCGGCCTTTTGGCTAAGATCAAGTGTAGTATCTGTTCTTATCAGTTTAATATCTGATACGTCCCCTATCTGGGGACCATATATTAAATGGATTTTTAGAACAGGGAGATGGAAAAAGAGCTTGCTCTGTCCACTCCACGCATTGACCTGGTATTGCAGTATCTCCAGGACCGGTGCACCCCTTCTATAATGCAGTTTCTAAAATCAGAAAGAATTGAATTCAATGCTTTTTGTTCATTTTGCTTGTTTGTCGGATTTTGGGATGGACTCTTTGGCTTTGCTTTTCTTCTCCTCATTGGATTTTTCATGTTAAAAGTTGCAGAAGCCAGATGACAAGCTCATTTTGGTTCAACTTCAGCAACTGTGCATTGCATTGCCATGTAATGTAATGTAATGCAATGCTATCTATCTAGCTCTCCCTCTATACTTCCTTTTGGATAAACAGACATATTAGGCAAGCATTTTGGAGCTTTCACCTAAATAGCTACAGGTGGTGAGATAAGCTGCACAATATAATTGACCTTTCAGTATATTGTTGCACACACACTATCTATTTAGCAAATGCCCTTGTTATCAACAGCAGCCTTTTAAACTCACCTGAGCTAACAGGTATGTGAGCTGGTTACTCTGCTGCGCTTAAAATTTCTTTTTTGGTTTGCTACAATGCCTTTTCTGAAACGTTGTCTCCCTCTGCTGGAACACTGACTTCTTTCATTTAATGCCTGCAGACTATAAAAGAGAAACCAACCCAAAAAGTTTGGTTGATTAGTCTGTGGCATTCTTTTAAACTGTTGCTTATGGCGGTCTCTGTGAGCTTCTCAGTGACATTCAGCCATCCAGGTATCCCGCCTGCAGTAGACGGAATGTGGCAATGGAACGCTGGCTGCGCGTGTCATAATAGGCTCTGAGCCTTTATATACCTGCGCACAGCAGCAGCCACCTTCAGTCTGCTGCTGGACAGCCAGCAGCAGCAGCAGCAGGAGAGGTAATTAATCAGCAACCCTCCTGCTAAGGGTAGACAGCTGCTCGTTCCACCCCCCCCCCCCGCCTTAATTGGTTCTCCTCCCTTCCAACGGTGTTGAGGCGGGTGGGAACAGCCGGGGGTTGAGGGTACTGTGCTAAAAGAGGTGGAGTTATGCAGATCTAAAACGCGTGGATTGCAGCAGCAGCAAGCCGAAAAGTGCAGGCATGTGAGGGATCTAGAGGTTGACAGCATGTCTTCTTAACGGGAGTCCAGGTGGCCATCTCCACAAATGGACTTTTCAGAATCCTTGGGTGGCACCGTAGTCGGAAACCAATTCTGGTTATCGCTTCTCGGCCTTTTGGCTAAGATCAAGTGTAGTATCTGTTCTTATCAGTTTAATATCTGATACGTCCCCTATCTGGGGACCATATATTAAATGGATTTTTAGAACAGGGAGATGGAAAAAGAGCTTGCTCTGTCCACTCCACGCATTGACCTGGTATTGCAGTATCTCCAGGACCGGTGCACCCCTTCTTTAATGCAGTTTCTAAAATCAGAAAGAATTGAATTCAATGCTTTTTGTTCATTTTGCTTGTTTGTCGGATTTTGGGATGGACTCTTTGGCTTTGCTTTTCTTCTCCTCATTGGATTTTTCATGTTAAAAGTTGCAGAAGCCAGATGACAAGCTCATTTTGGTTCAACTTCAGCAACTGTGCATTGCATTGCCATGTAATGTAATGTAATGCAATGCTATCTATCTAGCTCTCCCTCTATACTTCCTTTTGGATAAACAGACATATTAGGCAAGCATTTTGGAGCTTTCACCTAAATAACTACAGGTGGTGAGATAAGCTGCACAATATAATTGACCTTTCAGTATATTGTTGCACACACACCATCTATTTAGCAAATGCCCTTGTTATCAACAGCAGCCTTTTAAACTCACCTGAGCTAACAGGTATGTGAGCTGGTTACTCTGCTGCGCTTAAAATTTCTTTTTTGGTTTGCTACAATGCCTTTTCTGAAACGTTGTCTCCCTCTGCTGGAACACTGACTTCTTTCATTTAATGCCTGCAGACTATAAAAGAGAAACCAACCCAAAAAGTTTGGTTGATTAGTCTGTGGCATTCTTTTAAACTGTTGCTTATGGCGGTCTCTGTGAGCTTCTCAGTGACATTCAGCCATCCAGGTATCCCGCCTGCAGTAGACGGAACGTGGCAATGGAACGCTGGCTGCGCGTGTCATAATAGGCTCTGAGCCTTTATATACCTGCGCACAGCAGCAGCCACCTTCAGTCTGCTGCTGGACAGCCAGCAGCAGCAGCAGGAGAGGTAATTAATCAGCAACCCTCCTGCTAAGGGTAGACAGCTGCTCGTTCCACCCCCCCCCCCCGCCTTAATTGGTTCTCCTCCCTTCCAACGGTGTTGAGGCGGGTGGGAACAGCCGGGGGTTGAGGGTACTGTGCTAAAAGAGGTGGAGTTATGCAGATCTAAAACGCGTGGATTGCAGCAGCAGCAAGCCGAAAAGTGCAGGCATGTGAGGGATCTAGAGGTTGACAGCATGTCTTCTTAACGGGAGTCCAGGTGGCCATCTCCACAAATGGACTTTTCAGAATCCTTGGGTGGCACCGTAGTCGGAAACCAATTCTGGTTATCGCTTCTCGGCCTTTTGGCTAAGATCAAGTGTAGTATCTGTTCTTATCAGTTTAATATCTGATACGTCCCCTATCTGGGGACCATATATTAAATGGATTTTTAGAACAGGGAGATGGAAAAAGAGCTTGCTCTGTCCACTCCACGCATTGACCTGGTATTGCAGTATCTCCAGGACCGGTGCACCCCTTCTTTAATGCAGTTTCTAAAATCAGAAAGAATTGAATTCAATGCTTTTTGTTCATTTTGCTTGTTTGTCGGATTTTGGGATGGACTCTTTGGCTTTGCTTTTCTTCTCCTCATTGGATTTTTCATGTTAAAAGTTGCAGAAGCCAGATGACAAGCTCATTTTGGTTCAACTTCAGCAACTGTGCATTGCATTGCCATGTAATGTAATGTAATGCAATGCTATCTATCTAGCTCTCCCTCTATACTTCCTTTTGGATAAACAGACATATTAGGCAAGCATTTTGGAGCTTTCACCTAAATAGCTACAGGTGGTGAGATAAGCTGCACAATATAATTGACCTTTCAGTATATTGTTGCACACACACTATCTATTTAGCAAATGCCCTTGTTATCAACAGCAGCCTTTTAAACTCACCTGAGCTAACAGGTATGTGAGCTGGTTACTCTGCTGCGCTTAAAATTTCTTTTTTGGTTTGCTACAATGCCTTTTCTGAAACGTTGTCTCCCTCTGCTGGAACACTGACTTCTTTCATTTAATGCCTGCAGACTATAAAAGAGAAACCAACCCAAAAAGTTTGGTTGATTAGTCTGTGGCATTCTTTTAAACTGTTGCTTATGGCGGTCTCTGTGAGCTTCTCAGTGACATTCAGCCATCCAGGTATCCCGCCTGCAGTAGACGGAATGTGGCAATGGAACGCTGGCTGCGCGTGTCATAATAGGCTCTGAGCCTTTATATACCTGCGCACAGCAGCAGCCACCTTCAGTCTGCTGCTGGACAGCCAGCAGCAGCAGCAGCAGGAGAGGTAATTAATCAGCAACCCTCCTGCTAAGGGTAGACAGCTGCTCGTTCCACCCCCCCCCCCCGCCTTAATTGGTTCTCCTCCCTTCCAACGGTGTTGAGGCGGGTGGGAACAGCCGGGGGTTGAGGGTACTGTGCTAAAAGAGGTGGAGTTATGCAGATCTAAAACGCGTGGATTGCAGCAGCAGCAAGCCGAAAAGTGCAGGCATGTGAGGGATCTAGAGGTTGACAGCATGTCTTCTTAACGGGAGTCCAGGTGGCCATCTCCACAAATGGACTTTTCAGAATCCTTGGGTGGCACCGTAGTCGGAAACCAATTCTGGTTATCGCTTCTCGGCCTTTTGGCTAAGATCAAGTGTAGTATCTGTTCTTATCAGTTTAATATCTGATACGTCCCCTATCTGGGGACCATATATTAAATGGATTTTTAGAACAGGGAGATGGAAAAAGAGCTTGCTCTGTCCACTCCACGCATTGACCTGGTATTGCAGTATCTCCAGGACCGGTGCACCCCTTCTTTAATGCAGTTTCTAAAATCAGAAAGAATTGAATTCAATGCTTTTTGTTCATTTTGCTTGTTTGTCGGATTTTGGGATGGACTCTTTGGCTTTGCTTTTCTTCTCCTCATTGGATTTTTCATGTTAAAAGTTGCAGAAGCCAGATGACAAGCTCATTTTGGTTCAACTTCAGCAACTGTGCATTGCATTGCCATGTAATGTAATGTAATGCAATGCTATCTATCTAGCTCTCCCTCTATACTTCCTTTTGGATAAACAGACATATTAGGCAAGCATTTTGGAGCTTTCACCTAAATAACTACAGGTGGTGAGATAAGCTGCACAATATAATTGACCTTTCAGTATATTGTTGCACACACACCATCTATTTAGCAAATGCCCTTGTTATCAACAGCAGCCTTTTAAACTCACCTGAGCTAACAGGTATGTGAGCTGGTTACTCTGCTGCGCTTAAAATTTCTTTTTTGGTTTGCTACAATGCCTTTTCTGAAACGTTGTCTCCCTCTGCTGGAACACTGACTTCTTTCATTTAATGCCTGCAGACTATAAAAGAGAAACCAACCCAAAAAGTTTGGTTGATTAGTCTGTGGCATTCTTTTAAACTGTTGCTTATGGCGGTCTCTGTGAGCTTCTCAGTGACATTCAGCCATCCAGGTATCCCGCCTGCAGTAGACGGAACGTGGCAATGGAACGCTGGCTGCGCGTGTCATAATAGGCTCTGAGCCTTTATATACCTGCGCACAGCAGCAGCCACCTTCAGTCTGCTGCTGGACAGCCAGCAGCAGCAGCAGCAGGAGAGGTAATTAATCAGCAACCCTCCTGCTAAGGGTAGACAGCTGCTCGTTCCACCCCCCCCCCCCGCCTTAATTGGTTCTCCTCCCTTCCAACGGTGTTGAGGCGGGTGGGAACAGCCGGGGGTTGAGGGTACTGTGCTAAAAGAGGTGGAGTTATGCAGATCTAAAACGCGTGGATTGCAGCAGCAGCAAGCCGAAAAGTGCAGGCATGTGAGGGATCTAGAGGTTGACAGCATGTCTTCTTAACGGGAGTCCAGGTGGCCATCTCCACAAATGGACTTTTCAGAATCCTTGGGTGGCACCGTAGTCGGAAACCAATTCTGGTTATCGCTTCTCGGCCTTTTGGCTAAGATCAAGTGTAGTATCTGTTCTTATCAGTTTAATATCTGATACGTCCCCTATCTGGGGACCATATATTAAATGGATTTTTAGAACAGGGAGATGGAAAAAGAGCTTGCTCTGTCCACTCCACACGTTGACCTGGTATTGCAGTATCTCCAGGACCGGTGCACCCCTTCTTTAATGCAGTTTCTAAAATCAGAAAGAATTGAATTCAATGCTTTTTGTTCATTTTGCTTGTTTGTCGGATTTTGGGATGGACTCTTTGGCTTTGCTTTTCTTCTCCTCATTGGATTTTTCATGTTAAAAGTTGCAGAAGCCAGATGACAAGCTCATTTTGGTTCAACTTCAGCAACTGTGCATTGCATTGCCATGTAATGTAATGTAATGCAATGCTATCTATCTAGCTCTCCCTCTATACTTCCTTTCGGATAAACAGACATATTAGGCAAGCATTTTGGAGCTTTCACCTAAATAACTACAGGTGGTGAGATAAGCTGCACAATATAATTGACCTTTCAGTATATTGTTGCACACACACCATCTATTTAGCAAATGCCCTTGTTATCAACAGCAGCCTTTTAAACTCACCTGAGCTAACAGGTATGTGAGCTGGTTACTCTGCTGCGCTTAAAATTTCTTTTTTGGTTTGCTACAATGCCTTTTCTGAAACGTTGTCTCCCTCTGCTGGAGCACTGACTTCTTTCATTTAATGCCTGCAGACTATAAAAGAGAAACCAACCCAAAAAGTTTGGTTGATTAGTCTGTGGCATTCTTTTAAACTGTTGCTTATGGCGGTCTCTGTGAGATTCTCAGTGACATTCAGCCATCCAGGTATCCCGCCTGCAGTAGACGGAACGTGGCAATGGAACGCTGGCTGCGCGTGTCATAATAGGCTCTGAGCCTTTATATACCTGCGCACAGCAGCAGCCACCTTCAGTCTGCTGCTGGACAGCCAGCAGCAGCAGCAGCAGGAGAGGTAATTAATCAGCAACCCTCCTGCTAACGGTAGACAGCTGCTCGTTCCACCCCCCCCCCGCCTTAATTGGTTCTCCTCCCTTCCAACGGTGTTGAGGCGGGTGGGAACAGCCGGGGGTTGAGGGTACTGTGCTAAAAGAGGTGGAGTTATGCAGATCTAAAACGCGTGGATTGCAGCAGCAGCAAGCCGAAAAGTGCAGGCATGTGAGGGATCTAGAGGTTGACAGCATGTCTTCTTAACGGGAGTCCAGGTGGCCATCTCCACAAATGGACTTTTCAGAATCCTTGGGTGGCACCGTAGTCGGAAACCAATTCTGGTTATCGCTTCTCGGCCTTTTGGCTAAGATCAAGTGTAGTATCTGTTCTTATCAGTTTAATATCTGATACGTCCCCTATCTGGGGACCATATATTAAATGGATTTTTAGAACAGGGAGATGGAAAAAGAGCTTGCTCTGTCCACTCCACGCATTGACCTGGTATTGCAGTATCTCCAGGACCGGTGCACCCCTTCTTTAATGCAGTTTCTAAAATCAGAAAGAATTGAATTCAATGCTTTTTGTTCATTTTGCTTGTTTGTCGGATTTTGGGATGGACTCTTTGGCTTTGCTTTTCTTCTCCTCATTGGATTTTTCATGTTAAAAGTTGCAGAAGCCAGATGACAAGCTCATTTTGGTTCAACTTCAGCAACTGTGCATTGCATTGCCATGTAATGTAATGTAATGCAATGCTATCTATCTAGCTCTCCCTCTATACTTCCTTTTGGATAAACAGACATATTAGGCAAGCATTTTGGAGCTTTCACCTAAATAACTACAGGTGGTGAGATAAGCTGCACAATATAATTGACCTTTCAGTATATTGTTGCACACACACCATCTATTTAGCAAATGCCCTTGTTATCAACAGCAGCCTTTTAAACTCACCTGAGCTAACAGGTATGTGAGCTGGTTACTCTGCTGCGCTTAAAATTTCTTTTTTGGTTTGCTACAATGCCTTTTCTGAAACGTTGTCTCCCTCTGCTGGAACACTGACTTCTTTCATTTAATGCCTGCAGACTATAAAAGAGAAACCAACCCAAAAAGTTTGGTTGATTAGTCTGTGGCATTCTTTTAAACTGTTGCTTATGGCGGTCTCTGTGAGCTTCTCAGTGACATTCAGCCATCCAGGTATCCCGCCTGCAGTAGACGGAACGTGGCAATGGAACGCTGGCTGCGCGTGTCATAATAGGCTCTGAGCCTTTATATACCTGCGCACAGCAGCAGCCACCTTCAGTCTGCTGCTGGACAGCCAGCAGCAGCAGCAGCAGGAGAGGTAATTAATCAGCAACCCTCCTGCTAAGGGTAGACAGCTGCTCGTTCCACCCCCCCCCCCCGCCTTAATTGGTTCTCCTCCCTTCCAACGGTGTTGAGGCGGGTGGGAACAGCCGGGGGTTGAGGGTACTGTGCTAAAAGAGGTGGAGTTATGCAGATCTAAAACGCGTGGATTGCAGCAGCAGCAAGCCGAAAAGTGCAGGCATGTGAGGGATCTAGAGGTTGACAGCATGTCTTCTTAACGGGAGTCCAGGTGGCCATCTCCACAAATGGACTTTTCAGAATCCTTGGGTGGCACCGTAGTCGGAAACCAATTCTGGTTATCGCTTCTCGGCCTTTTGGCTAAGATCAAGTGTAGTATCTGTTCTTATCAGTTTAATATCTGATACGTCCCCTATCTGGGGACCATATATTAAATGGATTTTTAGAACAGGGAGATGGAAAAAGAGCTTGCTCTGTCCACTCCACGCATTGACCTGGTATTGCAGTATCTCCAGGACCGGTGCACCCCTTCTTTAATGCAGTTTCTAAAATCAGAAAGAATTGAATTCAATGCTTTTTGTTCATTTTGCTTGTTTGTCGGATTTTGGGATGGACTCTTTGGCTTTGCTTTTCATCTCCTCATTGGATTTTTCATGTTAAAAGTTGCAGAAGCCAGATGACAAGCTCATTTTGGTTCAACTTCAGCAACTGTGCATTGCATTGCCATGTAATGTAATGTAATGCAATGCTATCTATCTAGCTCTCCCTCTATACTTCCTTTCGGATAAACAGACATATTAGGCAAGCATTTTGGAGCTTTCACCTAAATAACTACAGGTGGTGAGATAAGCTGCACAATATAATTGACCTTTCAGTATATTGTTGCACACACACCATCTATTTAGCAAATGCCCTTGTTATCAACAGCAGCCTTTTAAACTCACCTGAGCTAACAGGTATGTGAGCTGGTTACTCTGCTGCGCTTAAAATTTCTTTTTTGGTTTGCTACAATGCCTTTTCTGAAACGTTGTCTCCCTCTGCTGGAGCACTGACTTCTTTCATTTAATGCCTGCAGACTATAAAAGAGAAACCAACCCAAAAAGTTTGGTTGATTAGTCTGTGGCATTCTTTTAAACTGTTGCTTATGGCGGTCTCTGTGAGATTCTCAGTGACATTCAGCCATCCAGGTATCCCGCCTGCAGTAGACGGAACGTGGCAATGGAACGCTGGCTGCGCGTGTCATAATAGGCTCTGAGCCTTTATATACCTGCGCACAGCAGCAGCCACCTTCAGTCTGCTGCTGGACAGCCAGCAGCAGCAGCAGCAGGAGAGGTAATTAATCAGCAACCCTCCTGCTAAGGGTAGACAGCTGCTCGTTCCACCCCCCCCCCCCCGCCTTAATTGGTTCTCCTCCCTTCCAACGGTGTTGAGGCGGGTGGGAACAGCCGGGGGTTGAGGGTACTGTGCTAAAAGAGGTGGAGTTATGCAGATCTAAAACGCGTGGATTGCAGCAGCAGCAAGCCGAAAAGTGCAGGCATGTGAGGGATCTAGAGGTTGACAGCATGTCTTCTTAACGGGAGTCCAGGTGGCCATCTCCACAAATGGACTTTTCAGAATCCTTGGGTGGCACCGTAGTCGGAAACCAATTCTGGTTATCGCTTCTCGGCCTTTTGGCTAAGATCAAGTGTAGTATCTGTTCTTATCAGTTTAATATCTGATACGTCCCCTATCTGGGGACCATATATTAAATGGATTTTTAGAACAGGGAGATGGAAAAAGAGCTTGCTCTGTCCACTCCACGCATTGACCTGGTATTGCAGTATCTCCAGGACCGGTGCACCCCTTCTTTAATGCAGTTTCTAAAATCAGAAAGAATTGAATTCAATGCTTTTTGTTCATTTTGCTTGTTTGTCGGATTTTGGGATGGACTCTTTGGCTTTGCTTTTCATCTCCTCATTGGATTTTTCATGTTAAAAGTTGCAGAAGCCAGATGACAAGCTCATTTTGGTTCAACTTCAGCAACTGTGCATTGCATTGCCATGTAATGTAATGTAATGCAATGCTATCTATCTAGCTCTCCCTCTATACTTCCTTTTGGATAAACAGACATATTAGGCAAGCATTTTGGAGCTTTCACCTAAATAACTACAGGTGGTGAGATAAGCTGCACAATATAATTGACCTTTCAGTATATTGTTGCACACACACCATCTATTTAGCAAATGCCCTTGTTATCAACAGCAGCCTTTTAAACTCACCTGAGCTAACAGGTATGTGAGCTGGTTACTCTGCTGCGCTTAAAATTTATTTTTTGGTTTGCTACAATGCCTTTTCTGAAACGTTGTCTCCCTCTGCTGGAACACTGACTTCTTTCATTTAATGCCTGCAGACTATAAAAGAGAAACCAACCCAAAAAGTTTGGTTGATTAGTCTGTGGCATTCTTTTAAACTGTTGCTTATGGCGGTCTCTGTGAGCTTCTCAGTGACATTCAGCCATCCAGGTATCCCGCCTGCAGTAGACGGAACGTGGCAATGGAACGCTGGCTGCGCGTGTCATAATAGGCTCTGAGCCTTTATATACCTGCGCACAGCAGCAGCCACCTTCAGTCTGCTGCTGGACAGCCAGCAGCAGCAGCAGCAGGAGAGGTAATTAATCAGCAACCCTCCTGCTAAGGGCAGACAGCTGCTCGTTCCACCCCCCCCCCCCGCCTTAATTGGTTCTCCTCCCTTCCAATGGTGTTGAGGCGGGTGGGAACAGCCGGGGGTTGAGGGTACTGTGCTAAAAGAGGTGGAGTTATGCAGATCTAAAACGCGTGGATTGCAGCAGCAGCAAGCCGAAAAGTGCAGGCATGTGAGGGATCTAGAGGTTGACAGCATGTCTTCTTAACGGGAGTCCAGGTGGCCATCTCCACAAATGGACTTTTCAGAATCCTTGGGTGGCACCGTAGTCGGAAACCAATTCTGGTTATCGCTTCTCGGCCTTTTGGCTAAGATCAAGTGTAGTATCTGTTCTTATCAGTTTAATATCTGATACGTCCCCTATCTGGGGACCATATATTAAATGGATTTTTAGAACAGGGAGATGGAAAAAGAGCTTGCTCTGTCCACTCCACACGTTGACCTGGTATTGCAGTATCTCCAGGACCGGTGCACCACTTCTTTAATGCAGTTTCTAAAATCAGAAAGAATTGAATTCAATGCTTTTTGTTCATTTTGCTTGTTTGTCGGATTTTGGGATGGACTCTTTGGCTTTGCTTTTCTTCTCCTCATTGGATTTTTCATGTTAAAAGTTGCAGAAGCCAGATGACAAGCTCATTTTGGTTCAACTTCAGCAACTGTGCATTGCATTGCCATGTAATGTAATGTAATGCAATGCTATCTATCTAGCTCTCCCTCTATACTTCCTTTCGGATAAACAGACATATTAGGCAAGCATTTTGGAGCTTTCACCTAAATAACTACAGGTGGTGAGATAAGCTGCACAATATAATTGACCTTTCAGTATATTGTTGCACACACACCATCTATTTAGCAAATGCCCTTGTTATCAACAGCAGCCTTTTAAACTCACCTGAGCTAACAGGTATGTGAGCTGGTTACTCTGCTGCGCTTAAAATTTCTTTTTTGGTTTGCTACAATGCCTTTTCTGAAACGTTGTCTCCCTCTGCTGGAGCACTGACTTCTTTCATTTAATGCCTGCAGACTATAAAAGAGAAACCAACCCAAAAAGTTTGGTTGATTAGTCTGTGGCATTCTTTTAAACTGTTGCTTATGGCTGTCTCTGTGAGCTTCTCAGTGACATTCAGCCATCCAGGTATCCCGCCTGCAGTAGACGGAATGTGGCAATGGAACGCTGGCTGCGCGTGTCATAATAGGCTCTGAGCCTTTATATACCTGCGCACAGCAGCAGCCACCTTCAGTCTGCTGCTGGACAGCCAGCAGCAGCAGCAGCAGGAGAGGTAATTAATCAGCAACCCTCCTGCTAACGGTAGACAGCTGCTCGTTCCACCCCCCCCCCCTGCCTTAATTGGTTCTCCTCCCTTCCAACGGTGTTGAGGCGGGTGGGAACAGCCGGGGGTTGAGGGTACTGTGCTAAAAGAGGTGGAGTTATGCAGATCTAAAACGCGTGGATTGCAGCAGCAGCAAGCCGAAAAGTGCAGGCATGTGAGGGATCTAGAGGTTGACAGCATGTCTTCTTAACGGGAGTCCAGGTGGCCATCTCCACAAATGGACTTTTCAGAATCCTTGGGTGGCACCGTAGTCGGAAACCAATTCTGGTTATCGCTTCTCGGCCTTTTGGCTAAGATCAAGTGTAGTATCTGTTCTTATCAGTTTAATATCTGATACGTCCCCTATCTGGGGACCATATATTAAATGGATTTTTAGAACAGGGAGATGGAAAAAGAGCTTGCTCTGTCCACTCCACGCATTGACCTGGTATTGCAGTATCTCCAGGACCGGTGCACCCCTTCTTTAATGCAGTTTCTAAAATCAGAAAGAATTGAATTCAATGCTTTTTGTTCATTTTGCTTGTTTGTCGGATTTTGGGATGGACTCTTTGGCTTTGCTTTTCTTCTCCTCATTGGATTTTTCATGTTAAAAGTTGCAGAAGCCAGATGACAAGCTCATTTTGGTTCAACTTCAGCAACTGTGCATTGCATTGCCATGTAATGTAATGTAATGCAATGCTATCTATCTAGCTCTCCCTCTATACTTCCTTTTGGATAAACAGACATATTAGGCAAGCATTTTGGAGCTTTCACCTAAATAACTACAGGTGGTGAGATAAGCTGCACAATATAATTGACCTTTCAGTATATTGTTGCACACACACCATCTATTTAGCAAATGCCCTTGTTATCAACAGCAGCCTTTTAAACTCACCTGAGCTAACAGGTATGTGAGCTGGTTACTCTGCTGCGCTTAAAATTTCTTTTTTGGTTTGCTACAATGCCTTTTCTGAAACGTTGTCTCCCTCTGCTGGAGCACTGACTTCTTTCATTTAATGCCTGCAGACTATAAAAGAGAAACCAACCCAAAAAGTTTGGTTGATTAGTCTGTGGCATTCTTTTAAACTGTTGCTTATGGCTGTCTCTGTGAGCTTCTCAGTGACATTCAGCCATCCAGGTATCCCGCCTGCAGTAGACGGAATGTGGCAATGGAACGCTGGCTGCGCGTGTCATAATAGGCTCTGAGCCTTTATATACCTGCGCACAGCAGCAGCCACCTTCAGTCTGCTGCTGGACAGCCAGCAGCAGCAGCAGCAGGAGAGGTAATTAATCAGCAACCCTCCTGCTAACGGTAGACAGCTGCTCGTTCCACCCCCCCCCCCGCCTTAATTGGTTCTCCTCCCTTCCAACGGTGTTGAGGCGGGTGGGAACAGCCGGGGGTTGAGGGTACTGTGCTAAAAGAGGTGGAGTTATGCAGATCTAAAACGCGTGGATTGCAGCAGCAGCAAGCCGAAAAGTGCAGGCATGTGAGGGATCTAGAGGTTGACAGCATGTCTTCTTAACGGGAGTCCAGGTGGCCATCTCCACAAATGGACTTTTCAGAATCCTTGGGTGGCACCGTAGTCGGAAACCAATTCTGGTTATCGCTTCTCGGCCTTTTGGCTAAGATCAAGTGTAGTATCTGTTCTTATCAGTTTAATATCTGATACGTCCCCTATCTGGGGACCATATATTAAATGGATTTTTAGAACAGGGAGATGGAAAAAGAGCTTGCTCTGTCCACTCCACGCATTGACCTGGTATTGCAGTATCTCCAGGACCGGTGCACCCCTTCTTTAATGCAGTTTCTAAAATCAGAAAGAATTGAATTCAATGCTTTTTGTTCATTTTGCTTGTTTGTCGGATTTTGGGATGGACTCTTTGGCTTTGCTTTTCTTCTCCTCATTGGATTTTTCATGTTAAAAGTTGCAGAAGCCAGATGACAAGCTCATTTTGGTTCAACTTCAGCAACTGTGCATTGCATTGCCATGTAATGTAATGTAATGCAATGCTATCTATCTAGCTCTCCCTCTATACTTCCTTTTGGATAAACAGACATATTAGGCAAGCATTTTGGAGCTTTCACCTAAATAACTACAGGTGGTGAGATAAGCTGCACAATATAATTGACCTTTCAGTATATTGTTGCACACACACCATCTATTTAGCAAATGCCCTTGTTATCAACAGCAGCCTTTTAAACTCACCTGAGCTAACAGGTATGTGAGCTGGTTACTCTGCTGCGCTTAAAATTTCTTTTTTGGTTTGCTACAATGCCTTTTCTGAAACGTTGTCTCCCTCTGCTGGAACACTGACTTCTTTCATTTAATGCCTGCAGACTATAAAAGAGAAACCAACCCAAAAAGTTTGGTTGATTAGTCTGTGGCATTCTTTTAAACTGTTGCTTATGGCGGTCTCTGTGAGCTTCTCAGTGACATTCAGCCATCCAGGTATCCCGCCTGCAGTAGACGGAATGTGGCAATGGAACGCTGGCTGCGCGTGTCATAATAGGCTCTGAGCCTTTATATACCTGCGCACAGCAGCAGCCACCTTCAGTCTGCTGCTGGACAGCCAGCAGCAGCAGCAGCAGGAGAGGTAATTAATCAGCAACCCTCCTGCTAAGGGTAGACAGCTGCTCGTTCCACCCCCCCCCCCCCGCCTTAATTGGTTCTCCTCCCTTCCAACGGTGTTGAGGCGGGTGGGAACAGCCGGGGGTTGAGGGTACTGTGCTAAAAGAGGTGGAGTTATGCAGATCTAAAACGCGTGGATTGCAGCAGCAGCAAGCCGAAAAGTGCAGGCATGTGAGGGATCTAGAGGTTGACAGCATGTCTTCTTAACGGGAGTCCAGGTGGCCATCTCCACAAATGGACTTTTCAGAATCCTTGGGTGGCACCGTAGTCGGAAACCAATTCTGGTTATCGCTTCTCGGCCTTTTGGCTAAGATCAAGTGTAGTATCTGTTCTTATCAGTTTAATATCTGATACGTCCCCTATCTGGGGACCATATATTAAATGGATTTTTAGAACAGGGAGATGGAAAAAGAGCTTGCTCTGTCCACTCCACGCATTGACCTGGTATTGCAGTATCTCCAGGACCGGTGCACCCCTTCTTTAATGCAGTTTCTAAAATCAGAAAGAATTGAATTCAATGCTTTTTGTTCATTTTGCTTGTTTGTCGGATTTTGGGATGGACTCTTTGGCTTTGCTTTTCTTCTCCTCATTGGATTTTTCATGTTAAAAGTTGCAGAAGCCAGATGACAAGCTCATTTTGGTTCAACTTCAGCAACTGTGCATTGCATTGCCATGTAATGTAATGTAATGCAATGCTATCTATCTAGCTCTCCCTCTATACTTCCTTTTGGATAAACAGACATATTAGGCAAGCATTTTGGAGCTTTCACCTAAATAACTACAGGTGGTGAGATATGCTGCACAATATAATTGACCTTTCAGTATATTGTTGCACACACACCATCTATTTAGCAAATGCCCTTGTTATCAACAGCAGCCTTTTAAACTCACCTGAGCTAACAGGTATGTGAGCTGGTTACTCTGCTGCGCTTAAAATTTCTTTTTTGGTTTGCTACAATGCCTTTTCTGAAACGTTGTCTCCCTCTGCTGGAACACTGACTTCTTTCATTTAATGCCTGCAGACTATAAAAGAGAAACCAACCCAAAAAGTTTGGTTGATTAGTCTGTGGCATTCTTTTAAACTGTTGCTTATGGCGGTCTCTGTGAGCTTCTCAGTGACATTCAGCCATCCAGGTATCCCGCCTGCAGTAGACGGAACGTGGCAATGGAACGCTGGCTGCGCGTGTCATAATAGGCTCTGAGCCTTTATATACCTGCGCACAGCAGCAGCCACCTTCAGTCTGCTGCTGGACAGCCAGCAGCAGCAGCAGCAGGAGAGGTAATTAATCAGCAACCCTCCTGCTAAGGGTAGACAGCTGCTCGTTCCACCCCCCCCCCCGCCTTAATTGGTTCTCCTCCCTTCCAACGGTGTTGAGGCGGGTGGGAACAGCCGGGGGTTGAGGGTACTGTGCTAAAAGAGGTGGAGTTATGCAGATCTAAAACGCGTGGATTGCAGCAGCAGCAAGCCGAAAAGTGCAGGCATGTGAGGGATCTAGAGGTTGACAGCATGTCTTCTTAACGGGAGTCCAGGTGGCCATCTCCACAAATGGACTTTTCAGAATCCTTGGGTGGCACCGTAGTCGGAAACCAATTCTGGTTATCGCTTCTCGGCCTTTTGGCTAAGATCAAGTGTAGTATCTGTTCTTATCAGTTTAATATCTGATACGTCCCCTATCTGGGGACCATATATTAAACGGATTTTTAGAACAGGGAGATGGAAAAAGAGCTTGCTCTGTCCACTCCACACGTTGACCTGGTATTGCAGTATCTCCAGGACCGGTGCACCCCTTCTTTAATGCAGTTTCTAAAATCAGAAAGAATTGAATTCAATGCTTTTTGTTCATTTTGCTTGTTTGTCGGATTTTGGGATGGACTCTTTGGCTTTGCTTTTCTTCTCCTCATTGGATTTTTCATGTTAAAAGTTGCAGAAGCCAGATGACAAGCTCATTTTGGTTCAACTTCAGCAACTGTGCATTGCATTGCCATGTAATGTAATGTAATGCAATGCTATCTATCTAGCTCTCCCTCTATACTTCCTTTCGGATAAACAGACATATTAGGCAAGCATTTTGGAGCTTTCACCTAAATAACTACAGGTGGTGAGATAAGCTGCACAATATAATTGACCTTTCAGTATATTGTTGCACACACACCATCTATTTAGCAAATGCCCTTGTTATCAACAGCAGCCTTTTAAACTCACCTGAGCTAACAGGTATGTGAGCTGGTTACTCTGCTGCGCTTAAAATTTCTTTTTTGGTTTGCTACAATGCCTTTTCTGAAACGTTGTCTCCCTCTGCTGGAGCACTGACTTCTTTCATTTAATGCCTACAGACTATAAAAGAGAAACCAACCCAAAAAGTTTGGTTGATTAGTCTGTGGCATTCTTTTAAACTGTTGCTTATGGCTGTCTCTGTGAGCTTCTCAGTGACATTCAGCCATCCAGGTATCCCGCCTGCAGTAGACGGAATGTGGCAATGGAACGCTGGCTGCGCGTGTCATAATAGGCTCTGAGCCTTTATATACCTGCGCACAGCAGCAGCCACCTTCAGTCTGCTGCTGGACAGCCAGCAGCAGCAGCAGCAGGAGAGGTAATTAATCAGCAACCCTCCTGCTAACGGTAGACAGCTGCTCGTTCCACCCCCCCCCCGCCTTAATTGGTTCTCCTCCCTTCCAACGGTGTTGAGGCGGGTGGGAACAGCCGGGGGTTGAGGGTACTGTGCTAAAAGAGGTGGAGTTATGCAGATCTAAAACGCGTGGATTGCAGCAGCAGCAAGCCGAAAAGTGCAGGCATGTGAGGGATCTAGAGGTTGACAGCATGTCTTCTTAACGGGAGTCCAGGTGGCCATCTCCACAAATGGACTTTTCAGAATCCTTGGGTGGCACCGTAGTCGGAAACCAATTCTGGTTATCGCTTCTCGGCCTTTTGGCTAAGATCAAGTGTAGTATCTGTTCTTATCAGTTTAATATCTGATACGTCCCCTATCTGGGGACCATATATTAAATGGATTTTTAGAACAGGGAGATGGAAAAAGAGCTTGCTCTGTCCACTCCACGCATTGACCTGGTATTGCAGTATCTCCAGGACCGGTGCACCCCTTCTTTAATGCAGTTTCTAAAATCAGAAAGAATTGAATTCAATGCTTTTTGTTCATTTTGCTTGTTTGTCGGATTTTGGGATGGACTCTTTGGCTTTGCTTTTCTTCTCCTCATTGGATTTTTCATGTTAAAAGTTGCAGAAGCCAGATGACAAGCTCATTTTGGTTCAACTTCAGCAACTGTGCATTGCATTGCCATGTAATGTAATGTAATGCAATGCTATCTATCTAGCTCTCCCTCTATACTTCCTTTTGGATAAACAGACATATTAGGCAAGCATTTTGGAGCTTTCACCTAAATAACTACAGGTGGTGAGATAAGCTGCACAATATAATTGACCTTTCAGTATACTGTTGCACACACACCATCTATTTAGCAAATGCCCTTGTTATCAACAGCAGCCTTTTAAACTCACCTGAGCTAACAGGTATGTGAGCTGGTTACTCTGCTGCGCTTAAAATTTCTTTTTTGGTTTGCTACAATGCCTTTTCTGAAACGTTGTCTCCCTCTGCTGGAACACTGACTTCTTTCATTTAATGCCTGCAGACTATAAAAGAGAAACCAACCCAAAAAGTTTGGTTGATTAGTCTGTGGCATTCTTTTAAACTGTTGCTTATGGCGGTCTCTGTGAGCTTCTCAGTGACATTCAGCCATCCAGGTATCCCGCCTGCAGTAGACGGAACGTGGCAATGGAACGCTGGCTGCGCGTGTCATAATAGGCTCTGAGCCTTTATATACCTGCGCACAGCAGCAGCCACCTTCAGTCTGCTGCTGGACAGCCAGCAGCAGCAGCAGCAGGAGAGGTAATTAATCAGCAACCCTCCTGCTAAGGGTAGACAGCTGCTCGTTCCACCCCCCCCCCCCCGCCTTAATTGGTTCTCCTCCCTTCCAACGGTGTTGAGGCGGGTGGGAACAGCCGGGGGTTGAGGGTACTGTGCTAAAAGAGGTGGAGTTATGCAGATCTAAAACGCGTGGATTGCAGCAGCAGCAAGCCGAAAAGTGCAGGCATGTGAGGGATCTAGAGGTTGACAGCATGTCTTCTTAACGGGAGTCCAGGTGGCCATCTCCACAAATGGACTTTTCAGAATCCTTGGGTGGCACCGTAGTCGGAAACCAATTCTGGTTATCGCTTCTCGGCCTTTTGGCTAAGATCAAGTGTAGTATCTGTTCTTATCAGTTTAATATCTGATACGTCCCCTATCTGGGGACCATATATTAAATGGATTTTTAGAACAGGGAGATGGAAAAAGAGCTTGCTCTGTCCACTCCACGCATTGACCTGGTATTGCAGTATCTCCAGGACCGGTGCACCCCTTCTTTAATGCAGTTTCTAAAATCAGAAAGAATTGAATTCAATGCTTTTTGTTCATTTTGCTTGTTTGTCGGATTTTGGGATGGACTCTTTGGCTTTGCTTTTCTTCTCCTCATTGGATTTTTCATGTTAAAAGTTGCAGAAGCCAGATGACAAGCTCATTTTGGTTCAACTTCAGCAACTGTGCATTGCATTGCCATGTAATGTAATGTAATGCAATGCTATCTATCTAGCTCTCCCTCTATACTTCCTTTTGGATAAACAGACATATTAGGCAAGCATTTTGGAGCTTTCACCTAAATAACTACAGGTGGTGAGATAAGCTGCACAATATAATTGACCTTTCAGTATATTGTTGCACACACACCATCTATTTAGCAAATGCCCTTGTTATCAACAGCAGCCTTTTAAACTCACCTGAGCTAACAGGTATGTGAGCTGGTTACTCTGCTGCGCTTAAAATTTCTTTTTTGGTTTGCTACAATGCCTTTTCTGAAACGTTGTCTCCCTCTGCTGGAACACTGACTTCTTTCATTTAATGCCTGCAGACTATAAAAGAGAAACCAACCCAAAAAGTTTGGTTGATTAGTCTGTGGCATTCTTTTAAACTGTTGCTTATGGCGGTCTCTGTGAGCTTCTCAGTGACATTCAGCCATCCAGGTATCCCGCCTGCAGTAGACGGAACGTGGCAATGGAACGCTGGCTGCGCGTGTCATAATAGGCTCTGAGCCTTTATATACCTGCGCACAGCAGCAGCCACCTTCAGTCTGCTGCTGGACAGCCAGCAGCAGCAGCAGCAGGAGAGGTAATTAATCAGCAACCCTCCTGCTAAGGGTAGACAGCTGCTCGTTCCACCCCCCCCCCCCGCCTTAATTGGTTCTCCTCCCTTCCAACGGTGTTGAGGCGGGTGGGAACAGCCGGGGGTTGAGGGTACTGTGCTAAAAGAGGTGGAGTTATGCAGATCTAAAACGCGTGGATTGCAGCAGCAGCAAGCCGAAAAGTGCAGGCATGTGAGGGATCTAGAGGTTGACAGCATGTCTTCTTAACGGGAGTCCAGGTGGCCATCTCCACAAATGGACTTTTCAGAATCCTTGGGTGGCACCGTAGTCGGAAACCAATTCTGGTTATCGCTTCTCGGCCTTTTGGCTAAGATCAAGTGTAGTATCTGTTCTTATCAGTTTAATATCTGATACGTCCCCTATCTGGGGACCATATATTAAATGGATTTTTAGAACAGGGAGATGGAAAAAGAGCTTGCTCTGTCCACTCCACACGTTGACCTGGTATTGCAGTATCTCCAGGACCGGTGCACCCCTTCTTTAATGCAGTTTCTAAAATCAGAAAGAATTGAATTCAATGCTTTTTGTTCATTTTGCTTGTTTGTCGGATTTTGGGATGGACTCTTTGGCTTTGCTTTTCTTCTCCTCATTGGATTTTTCATGTTAAAAGTTGCAGAAGCCAGATGACAAGCTCATTTTGGTTCAACTTCAGCAACTGTGCATTGCATTGCCATGTAATGTAATGTAATGCAATGCTATCTATCTAGCTCTCCCTCTATACTTCCTTTCGGATAAACAGACATATTAGGCAAGCATTTTGGAGCTTTCACCTAAATAACTACAGGTGGTGAGATAAGCTGCACAATATAATTGACCTTTCAGTATATTGTTGCACACACACCATCTATTTAGCAAATGCCCTTGTTATCAACAGCAGCCTTTTAAACTCACCTGAGCTAACAGGTATGTGAGCTGGTTACTCTGCTGCGCTTAAAATTTCTTTTTTGGTTTGCTACAATGCCTTTTCTGAAACGTTGTCTCCCTCTGCTGGAGCACTGACTTCTTTCATTTAATGCCTGCAGACTATAAAAGAGAAACCAACCCAAAAAGTTTGGTTGATTAGTCTGTGGCATTCTTTTAAACTGTTGCTTATGGCTGTCTCTGTGAGCTTCTCAGTGACATTCAGCCATCCAGGTATCCCGCCTGCAGTAGACGGAATGTGGCAATGGAACGCTGGCTGCGCGTGTCATAATAGGCTCTGAGCCTTTATATACCTGCGCACAGCAGCAGCCACCTTCAGTCTGCTGCTGGACAGCCAGCAGCAGCAGCAGCAGGAGAGGTAATTAATCAGCAACCCTCCTGCTAACGGTAGACAGCTGCTCGTTCCACCCCCCCCCCCGCCTTAATTGGTTCTCCTCCCTTCCAACGGTGTTGAGGCGGGTGGGAACAGCCGGGGGTTGAGGGTACTGTGCTAAAAGAGGTGGAGTTATGCAGATCTAAAACGCGTGGATTGCAGCAGCAGCAAGCCGAAAAGTGCAGGCATGTGAGGGATCTAGAGGTTGACAGCATGTCTTCTTAACGGGAGTCCAGGTGGCCATCTCCACAAATGGACTTTTCAGAATCCTTGGGTGGCACCGTAGTCGGAAACCAATTCTGGTTATCGCTTCTCGGCCTTTTGGCTAAGATCAAGTGTAGTATCTGTTCTTATCAGTTTAATATCTGATACGTCCCCTATCTGGGGACCATATATTAAATGGATTTTTAGAACAGGGAGATGGAAAAAGAGCTTGCTCTGTCCACTCCACGCATTGACCTGGTATTGCAGTATCTCCAGGACCGGTGCACCCCTTCTTTAATGCAGTTTCTAAAATCAGAAAGAATTGAATTCAATGCTTTTTGTTCATTTTGCTTGTTTGTCGGATTTTGGGATGGACTCTTTGGCTTTGCTTTTCTTCTCCTCATTGGATTTTTCATGTTAAAAGTTGCAGAAGCCAGATGACAAGCTCATTTTGGTTCAACTTCAGCAACTGTGCATTGCATTGCCATGTAATGTAATGCAATGCAATGCTATCTATCTAGCTCTCCCTCTATACTTCCTTTTGGATAAACAGACATATTAGGCAAGCATTTTGGAGCTTTCACCTAAATAACTACAGGTGGTGAGATAAGCTGCACAATATAATTGACCTTTCAGTATATTGTTGCACACACACCATCTATTTAGCAAATGCCCTTGTTATCAACAGCAGCCTTTTAAACTCACCTGAGCTAACAGGTATGTGAGCTGGTTACTCTGCTGCGCTTAAAATTTCTTTTTTGGTTTGCTACAATGCCTTTTCTGAAACGTTGTCTCCCTCTGCTGGAACACTGACTTCTTTCATTTAATGCCTGCAGACTATAAAAGAGAAACCAACCCAAAAAGTTTGGTTGATTAGTCTGTGGCATTCTTTTAAACTGTTGCTTATGGCGGTCTCTGTGAGCTTCTCAGTGACATTCAGCCATCCAGGTATCCCGCCTGCAGTAGACGGAACGTGGCAATGGAACGCTGGCTGCGCGTGTCATAATAGGCTCTGAGCCTTTATATACCTGCGCACAGCAGCAGCCACCTTCAGTCTGCTGCTGGACAGCCAGCAGCAGCAGCAGCAGGAGAGGTAATTAATCAGCAACCCTCCTGCTAAGGGTAGACAGCTGCTCGTTCCACCCCCCCCCTGCCTTAATTGGTTCTCCTCCCTTCCAACGGTGTTGAGGCGGGTGGGAACAGCCGGGGGTTGAGGGTACTGTGCTAAAAGAGGTGGAGTTATGCAGATCTAAAACGCGTGGATTGCAGCAGCAGCAAGCCGAAAAGTGCAGGCATGTGAGGGATCTAGAGGTTGACAGCATGTCTTCTTAACGGGAGTCCAGGTGGCCATCTCCACAAATGGACTTTTCAGAATCCTTGGGTGGCACCGTAGTCGGAAACCAATTCTGGTTATCGCTTCTCGGCCTTTTGGCTAAGATCAAGTGTAGTATCTGTTCTTATCAGTTTAATATCTGATACGTCCCCTATCTGGGGACCATATATTAAATGGATTTTTAGAACAGGGAGATGGAAAAAGAGCTTGCTCTGTCCACTCCACGCATTGACCTGGTATTGCAGTATCTCCAGGACCGGTGCACCCCTTTTTAATGCAGTTTCTAAAATCAGAAAGAATTGAATTCAATGCTTTTTGTTCATTTTGCTTGTTTGTCGGATTTTGGGATGGACTCTTTGGCTTTGCTTTTCTTCTCCTCATTGGATTTTTCATGTTAAAAGTTGCAGAAGCCAGATGACAAGCTCATTTTGGTTCAACTTCAGCAACTGTGCATTGCATTGCCATGTAATGTAATGTAATGCAATGCTATCTATCTAGCTCTCCCTCTATACTTCCTTTTGGATAAACAGACATATTAGGCAAGCATTTGGGAGCTTTCACCTAAATAACTACAGGTGGTGAGATAAGCTGCACAATATAATTGACCTTTCAGTATATTGTTGCACACACACCATCTATTTAGTAAATGCCCTTGTTATCAACAGCAGCCTTTTAAACTCACCTGAGCTAACAGGTATGTGAGCTGGTTACTCTGCTGCGCTTAAAATTTCTTTTTTGGTTTGCTACAATGCCTTTTCTGAAACGTTGTCTCCCTCTGCTGGAACACTGACTTCTTTCATTTAATGCCTGCAGACTATAAAAGAGAAACCAACCCAAAAAGTTTGGTTGATTAGTCTGTGGCATTCTTTTAAACTGTTGCTTATGGCGGTCTCTGTGAGCTTCTCAGTGACATTCAGCCATTCAGGTATCCCGCCTGCAGTAGACGGAATGTGGCAATGGAACGCTGGCTGCGCGTGTCATAATAGGCTCTGAGCCTTTATATACCTGCGCACAGCAGCAGCCACCTTCAGTCTGCTGCTGGACAGCCAGCAGCAGCAGCAGCAGGAGAGGTAATTAATCAGCAACCCTCCTGCTAAGGGTAGACAGCTGCTCGTTCCACCCCCCCCCCGCCTTAATTGGTTCTCCTCCCTTCCAACGGTGTTGAGGCGGGTGGGAACAGCCGGGGGTTGAGGGTACTGTGCTAAAAGAGGTGGAGTTATGCAGATCTAAAACGCGTGGATTGCAGCAGCAGCAAGCCGAAAAGTGCAGGCATGTGAGGGATCTAGAGGTTGACAGCATGTCTTCTTAACGGGAGTCCAGGTGGCCATCTCCACAAATGGACTTTTCAGAATCCTTGGGTGGCACCGTAGTCGGAAACCAATTCTGGTTATCGCTTCTCGGCCTTTTGGCTAAGATCAAGTGTAGTATCTGTTCTTATCAGTTTAATATCTGATACGTCCCCTATCTGGGGACCATATATTAAATGGATTTTTAGAACAGGGAGATGGAAAAAGAGCTTGCTCTGTCCACTCCACGCATTGACCTGGTATTGCAGTATCTCCAGGACCGGTGCACCCCTTCTTTAATGCAGTTTCTAAAATCAGAAAGAATTGAATTCAATGCTTTTTGTTCATTTTGCTTGTTTGTCGGATTTTGGGATGGCCTCTTTGGCTTTGCTTTTCTTCTCCTCATTGGATTTTTCATGTTAAAAGTTGCAGAAGCCAGATGACAAGCTCATTTTGGTTCAACTTCAGCAACTGTGCATTGCATTGCCATGTAATGTAATGTAATGCAATGCTATCTATCTAGCTCTCCCTCTATACTTCCTTTTGGATAAACAGACATATTAGGCAAGCATTTTGGAGCTTTCACCTAAATAACTACAGGTGGTGAGATAAGCTGCACAATATAATTGACCTTTCAGTATATTGTTGCACACACACCATCTATTTAGCAAATGCCCTTGTTATCAACAGCAGCCTTTTAAACTCACCTGAGCTAACAGGTATGTGAGCTGGTTACTCTGCTGCGCTTAAAATTTCTTTTTTGGTTTGCTACAATGCCTTTTCTGAAACGTTGTCTCCCTCTGCTGGAACACTGACTTCTTTCATTTAATGCCTGCAGACTATAAAAGAGAAACCAACCCAAAAAGTTTGGTTGATTAGTCTGTGGCATTCTTTTAAACTGTTGCTTATGGCGGTCTCTGTGAGCTTCTCAGTGACATTCAGCCATCCAGGTATCCCGCCTGCAGTAGACGGAATGTGGCAATGGAACGCTGGCTGCGCGTGTCATAATAGGCTCTGAGCCTTTATATACCTGCGCACAGCAGCAGCCACCTTCAGTCTGCTGCTGGACAGCCAGCAGCAGCAGCAGCAGGAGAGGTAATTAATCAGCAACCCTCCTGCTAAGGGTAGACAGCTGCTTGTTCCACCCCCCCCCCCGCCTTAATTGGTTCTCCTCCCTTCCAACGGTGTTGAGGCGGGTGGGAACAGCCGGGGGTTGAGGGTACTGTGCTAAAAGAGGTGGAGTTATGCAGATCTAAAACGCGTGGATTGCAGCAGCAGCAAGCCGAAAAGTGCAGGCATGTGAGGGATCTAGAGGTTGACAGCATGTCTTCTTAACGGGAGTCCAGGTGGCCATCTCCACAAATGGACTTTTCAGAATCCTTGGGTGGCACCGTAGTCGGAAACCAATTCTGGTTATCGCTTCTCGGCCTTTTGGCTAAGATCAAGTGTAGTATCTGTTCTTATCAGTTTAATATCTGATACGTCCCCTATCTGGGGACCATATATTAAATGGATTTTTAGAACAGGGAGATGGAAAAAGAGCTTGCTCTGTCCACTCCACGCATTGACCTGGTATTGCAGTATCTCCAGGACCGGTGCACCTCTTCTTTAATGCAGTTTCTAAAATCAGAAAGAATTGAATTCAATGCTTTTTGTTCATTTTGCTTGTTTGTCGGATTTTGGGATGGACTCTTTGGCTTTGCTTTTCTTCTCCTCATTGGATTTTTCATGTTAAAAGTTGCAGAAGCCAGATGACAAGCTCATTTTGGTTCAACTTCAGCAACTGTGCATTGCATTGCCATGTAATGTAATGTAATGCAATGCTATCTATCTAGCTCTCCCTCTATACTTCCTTTTGGATAAACAGACATATTAGGCAAGCGTTTTGGAGCTTTCACCTAAATAACTACAGGTGGTGAGATAAGCTGCACAATATAATTGACCTTTCAGTATATTGTTGCACACACACCATCTATTTAGCAAATGCCCTTGTTATCAACAGCAGCCTTTTAAACTCACCTGAGCTAACAGGTATGTGAGCTGGTTACTCTGCTGCGCTTAAAATTTCTTTTTTGGTTTGCTACAATGCCTTTTCTGAAACGTTGTCTCCCTCTGCTGGAACACTGACTTCTTTCATTTAATGCCTGCAGACTATAAAAGAGAAACCAACCCAAAAAGTTTGGTTGATTAGTCTGTGGCATTCTTTTAAACTGTTGCTTATGGCGGTCTCTGTGAGCTTCTCAGTGACATTCAGCCATCCAGGTATCCCACCTACAGTAGACGGAATGTGGCAATGGAACGCTGGCTGCGCGTGTCATAATAGGCTCTGAGCCTTTATATACCTGCGCACAGCAGCAGCCACCTTCAGTCTGCTGCTGGACAGCCAGCAGCAGCAGCAGCAGGAGAGGTAATTAATCAGCAACCCTCCTGCTAAGGGTAGACAGCTGCTCGTTCCACCCCCCCCCGCCTTAATTGGTTCTCCTCCCTTCCAACGGTGTTGAGGCGGGTGGGAACAGCCGGGGGTTGAGGGTACTGTGCTAAAAGAGGTGGAGTTATGCAGATCTAAAACGCGTGGATTGCAGCAGCAGCAAGCCGAAAAGTGCAGGCATGTGAGGGATCTAGAGGTTGACAGCATGTCTTCTTAACGGGAGTCCAGGTGGCCATCTCCACAAATGGACTTTTCAGAATCCTTGGGTGGCACCGTAGTCGGAAACCAATTCTGGTTATCGCTTCTCGGCCTTTTGGCTAAGATCAAGTGTAGTATCTGTTCTTATCAGTTTAATATCTGATACATCCCCTATCTGGGGACCATATATTAAATGGATTTTTAGAACAGGGAGATGGAAAAAGAGCTTGCTCTGTCCACTCCACGCATTGACCTGGTATTGCAGTATCTCCAGGACCGGTGCACCCCTTCTTTAATGCAGTTTCTAAAATCAGAAAGAATTGAATTCAATGCTTTTTGTTCATTTTGCTTGTTTGTCGGATTTTGGGATGGACTCTTTGGCTTTGCTTTTCTTCTCCTCATTGGATTTTTCATGTTAAAAGTTGCAGAAGCCAGATGACAAGCTCATTTTGGTTCAACTTCAGCAACTGTGCATTGCATTGCCATGTAATGTAATGTAATGCAATGCTATCTATCTAGCTCTCCCTCTATACTTCCTTTTGGATAAACAGACATATTAGGCAAGCATTTTGGAGCTTTCACCTAAATAACTACAGGTGGTGAGATAAGCTGCACAATATAATTGACCTTTCAGTATATTGTTGCACACACACCATCTATTTAGCAAATGCCCTTGTTATCAACAGCAGCCTTTTAAACTCACCTGAGCTAACAGGTATGTGAGCTGGTTACTCTGCTGCGCTTAAAATTTCTTTTTTGGTTTGCTACAATGCCTTTTCTGAAACGTTGTCTCCCTCTGCTGGAACACTGACTTCTTTCATTTAATGCCTGCAGACTATAAAAGAGAAACCAACCCAAAAAGTTTGGTTGATTAGTCTGTGGCATTCTTTTAAACTGTTGCTTATGGCGGTCTCTGTGAGCTTCTCAGTGACATTCAGCCATCCAGGTATCCCGCCTGCAGTAGACGGAACGTGGCAATGGAACGCTGGCTGCGCGTGTCATAATAGGCTCTGAGCCTTTATATACCTGCGCACAGCAGCAGCCACCTTCAGTCTGCTGCTGGACAGCCAGCAGCAGCAGCAGCAGGAGAGGTAATTAATCAGCAACCCTCCTGCTAAGGGTAGACAGCTGCTCGTTCCACCCCCCCCCCCCCGCCTTAATTGGTTCTCCTCCCTTCCAACGGTGTTGAGGCGGGTGGGAACAGCCGGGGGTTGAGGGTACTGTGCTAAAAGAGGTGGAGTTATGCAGATCTAAAACGCGTGGATTGCAGCAGCAGCAAGCCGAAAAGTGCAGGCATGTGAGGGATCTAGAGGTTGACAGCATGTCTTCTTAACGGGAGTCCAGGTGGCCATCTCCACAAATGGACTTTTCAGAATCCTTGGGTGGCACCGTAGTCGGAAACCAATTCTGGTTATCGCTTCTCGGCCTTTTGGCTAAGATCAAGTGTAGTATCTGTTCTTATCAGTTTAATATCTGATACGTCCCCTATCTGGGGACCATATATTAAATGGATTTTTAGAACAGGGAGATGGAAAAAGAGCTTGCTCTGTCCACTCCACGCATTGACCTGGTATTGCAGTATCTCCAGGACCGGTGCACCCCTTCTTTAATGCAGTTTCTAAAATCAGAAAGAATTGAATTCAATGCTTTTTGTTCATTTTGCTTGTTTGTCGGATTTTGGGATGGACTCTTTGGCTTTGCTTTTCTTCTCCTCATTGGATTTTTCATGTTAAAAGTTGCAGAAGCCAGATGACAAGCTCATTTTGGTTCAACTTCAGCAACTGTGCATTGCATTGCCATGTAATGTAATGTAATGCAATGCTATCTATCTAGCTCTCCCTCTATACTTCCTTTTGGATAAACAGACATATTAGGCAAGCATTTTGGAGCTTTCACCTAAATAACTACAGGTGGTGAGATAAGCTGCACAATATAATTGACCTTTCAGTATATTGTTGCACACACACCATCTATTTAGCAAATGCCCTTGTTATCAACAGCAGCCTTTTAAACTCACCTGAGCTAACAGGTATGTGAGCTGGTTACTCTGCTGCGCTTAAAATTTCTTTTTTGGTTTGCTACAATGCCTTTTCTGAAACGTTGTCTCCCTCTGCTGGAACACTGACTTCTTTCATTTAATGCCTGCAGACTATAAAAGAGAAACCAACCCAAAAAGTTTGGTTGATTAGTCTGTGGCATTCTTTTAAACTGTTGCTTATGGCGGTCTCTGTGAGCTTCTCAGTGACATTCAGCCATCCAGGTATCCCGCCTGCAGTAGACGGAATGTGGCAATGGAACGCTGGCTGCGCGTGTCATAATAGGCTCTGAGCCTTTATAT
Source organism: Phyllobates terribilis (assembly GCF_046119375.1). Taxonomy (NCBI): domain Eukaryota; kingdom Metazoa; phylum Chordata; class Amphibia; order Anura; family Dendrobatidae; genus Phyllobates; species Phyllobates terribilis. The sequence continues at coordinate 5,060,371 of NW_027362800.1, read as the reverse complement.
ACCTGCGCACAGCAGCAGCCACCTTCAGTCTGCTGCTGGACAGCCAGCAGCAGCAGCAGCAGGAGAGGTAATTAATCAGCAACCCTCCTGCTAAGGGTAGACAGCTGCTCGTTCCACCCCCCCCCCCCGCCTTAATTGGTTCTCCTCCCTTCCAACGGTGTTGAGGCGCGTGGGAACAGCCGGGGGTTGAGGGTACTGTGCTAAAAGAGGTGGAGTTATGCAGATCTAAAACGCGTGGATTGCAGCAGCAGCAAGCCGAAAAGTGCAGGCATGTGAGGGATCTAGAGGTTGACAGCATGTCTTCTTAACGGGAGTCCAGGTGGCCATCTCCACAAATGGACTTTTCAGAATCTTTGGGTGGCACCGTAGTCGGAAACCAATTCTGGTTATCGCTTCTCGGCCTTTTGGCTAAGATCAAGTGTAGTATCTGTTCTTTTAAGAACACAAGAGCTACGATCTACACTTGACGAGAGCGATCGAACTCGGAAGGAGAAGAGCTTCGGAGCCCAGCTGACATTGGAGAAGGAAGGCGGATATCGGTGGGAGGAAGAAGCTCTAAAGAATCCAGAAGAAGACGAAGACTCGGAGAAGAATCGGGCTGTCCTGTGGAATCTTCGAGGAAGAAAATCATCGAGACAAAGACCTTTCGGGGAATTTGTCCAGAACACGACGGGAGAAGAATCTGCATAGCTCCACCCATTCCGGGAAGAGTTCCAGATCCAGCTCCAAGAAGTAACTGCAGGAGGAAAGCCATGGCAAGCGCTGCGAGGAAGGCCGAAAAGAAGAGCCTGGAGCAGGGGACAGCCAGGAGGGCCCAGCCAGGAGCCGATTCTGACCCCAAGGACTCTGCCTCCACGACTGGCCAGCAGAAGGGACCCCAGAAGCCCCGCCACGAAGCTCCAGCCCTGGAGCCATGGATGCGGCAGACGGTGGCCCTGAAGCTGAAGGAAGTGGATGGGAGGGTGCCGGACATGTCCTCGGACGTGTTCTGCCAGAAGATGCTGCTGGATCGAGGCTTCTCCAGGTCGGACACCCTCAGCATCCAGACCTTCTTGACGGGGATCTTCTTCGTCACCTTCGCCACTGTGAACACCTGCAGGAGGTTCTGGGAAATGGTAAGCGCAAAAGGACCGGATAATTCTTTCTCTGCCTTTACAGGTAGCTGCCCTATCCAGAGGGACGAAAGGAGGATCACGGTCTCCATGCGCAACCCGCACACCCCAGGCCAAGACATCTGTACCTTCCTGAGACGCTTCTGTTTGGTTGTGAAGGAACCCTCTCACATCCTGAATGGACTCGGCTTCTGGACAGGTAAGTGGTCGGTGACCATTAGACTTCACAGGGACCTGGCGTACTCAGACGGACTTCGGCACCTGCCCCCGACATTCTCCCTGGGCAACTCCTACGGCCTCATCTATTACCCGGACATGCCGCGGAACTGCAGGAGATGCGGCAAGAATGGCCACGAGATGAAGGACTGCAAGGAGGATGCCTGCAGGATTTGTCGAGTGACTGGACACAGCTCGAAGGACTGCCCGAAGAAGACGTCCTGCAACCTGTGTGGGCTGGCGGCTCATCTGTACAAGGATTGTCCCAAGCGTGAGAGATCCTGGGCATCGGTCGTTGCGACGACCCCAGCTCCGGAGGACAAGGCCCCGACGACCAGGCCTGTGAAGGTCAAGGACGCGACGACCAAGGCCCCAGCGGCCAAGGCCGAGACGACCAAGGCCAAAGCGGTCAAGGAGTCGGTGGCCAAAGCCCCAGCGACGGTCCCAGCAGCTCCGAAGCAGAAGAAAAAGTCAAAGGAGGGTAAGATTTCTGTCACCCCTCTCTCGATCCCTCCCCCTGCCACCCCCATCCAATCCCCCCCCACCCCGGCCACCCCTGCTGAAGATTCCACTTCCTCTTCCTCCTTCCCCTACTCCTCAGCAGGTGTCCTTTCCCCTGCCCCGGCAGCCACTCTCCCTCCCCAGACCATGGTAGCGGTGGAATTAACCTTTCCTCCACCCGCCGCTATCTATTCCGAGGAGGATTTTCCCCTTCTTGTCTCCCCAGTTCGAACCCGGGGAAAGAGGAAGGTGGAGGACAGCCCTGCTACTGAATCCTCCAAAAAGAAGATTCTGGATTTCGTAGGCGAAAAGGAGGATACCCTCCCTGAGCCAGAAGAGATGGAGCACATGGTTGAGACCCTGGTGGCCGAGCCAGAAGAGGAGGTACTGGTGGTCGCCGAGATCGAGGCCGCGCTGCTTGACCAGATGGAGGAAGAGGGCCTGCTGGTGATCCCGTCACCAGCAGTCAACACCGACGAGGGACCACCCGACCGGAGTGGTAACTAAGGTGTATTGCCAGCGCTAACTTTTTCTTTTTTCCCTACATGATGGCTAATATTAACTTATTTTCCATTAATGTCAGGAGCATCAAGGACAAGTTCAGACGTCAGACTATTTATGCCTTCCTTACTTCCCAGTTGTGTGATGTTTATATGTTGCAGGAATGTTCCCTTCCCTCCTCTAGGTCCTTCAAACATCTGGCCAGGGAGTGGTCCCACGGTCCATCCTACTGGTCCGGTGGGGGTGACTGCAAGTCTGCGGGGGTCGCAATTCTGATCAGGGGGGGCGCATTCACGCTTGAGTCCGTCCAGGAGCTCATCTGCGGCAGGGCTCTTGTTGTAGATGGCAACTGGGCAGGAGAACCTGTCAGGTTCATCAACGTGTATGCGTCCCCACTGAAGAATGAGCGTTTGGAGCTTTTCCAGACCCTGCGGCTTCAGCTTGCCACCACCAGGACCTTAGTGATGGCCGGCGATTTCAACTGCCCCATCGAGGAGGATGGTCGTAGTTCTGGCACATCTGCCAAGTTGGACATCACGTCCAAGCTGCTCATCGAGATGGTAACCGAGGCCTCTCTTCAGGACGTGGTGGGCTCCATGGGGAGAGGCTCCACGAACTATTCGTGGAGCCGACCCGATGGCTCACTCCGCTCCAGGATTGACTTTGTGTTCACCTCTCGGGCAGTCAGGCAGAGTAGGCACTCGATGGTCCCCTGCTTCTTCTCCGACCACAGAGCCATTCACTTACAAGGTGTCCTCGGCGACGGTTTTCCGTCCGGCCCCGGCTCCTGGAAGCTGAATTGTGCTCTGCTGGCTCAGGATGAAGTCGTGTAGGAGCTGAGAGCAGCCTACGCAATGTGGCAGTCCTACAAGGGTAGCTTCCAAACAGTCTCTGATTGGTGGGAATATGTTAAACTTGAGTTTCGCTGTTTCTTTCAGGCCAAGGGTCGACAACAGGCGTGTGAGAAGAGGAGGGACTTCAGAGGGCTGCAGCACGAGCTGCGGTCGCTGCAGGACCTTCTTCACTGCGGCTGGGACGTGAGGGAGGAGCTGGAGGAGACCAAGAAGAGCCTGAAAAGGCACTTTGAGGAGGAGTCCAAGCGAATCGTCTTCCGTTCCAAAGTGGAGAATCTGGAGAAGGGTGAGAAATGTAACTCATTCTTTTTCAGGAAACTTCATGCCGGTCACACGCCCCTGAACCAGCTGCGAGACGAGAGCGGAAACATGCGACGTGGGAAGGAGGACGTGATGAGGGTCGTCAGCGACTTCTACAGCGAACTCTACTCCCACAAGACTAGCGACCCCAACACTGCTGATAAGTTCCTGTCAGGTATCACTAACCATCTTGATCCTGCAGGCACGGCAGCCTTGGACAAACCTCTGATGGTGGGCGAATTGCTCTCTGCCGCTAAATCCTTTAGGACCGGCAGGACCCCGGGCAGTGATGGTCTTCCAGCGGAGCTCTATGTAGCGCTGGGAGACCTCATCTGTCCGGACCTGTTGGACCTGTACGAGGAGATGGTGGTGGAGGGTAGAATGCCTCCATCTTTGAGGGAAGGAATGGTCACGATCCTGTACAAGCGGAAGGGAGAGAGGTGCGACCTGAGGAATTGGCGTCCCATCACTCTGCTCAACGTGGACTACAAGATCCTGGCCAAGACGATGGCGACACGACTTAAGACGGTCATCGGACGGATCATCCACCCGGACCAGACCTGCGGCATCCCTGGACGTCGCATCGTAGACAGCCTCGCTCTCGTGCGGGACACGGTCGAGTACATCAAGGTCCGCCGCGCACATGCGGCCCTGGTCTCCTTGGATCAGGAGAAGGCCTTCGACCGGGTTTCCCACGAGTTCATGGGCCGAGCTCTGCACCGGTTAGGTTTGGGTAACATGTTTTGTTCGTATGTCCGTCTGATGTATTTTGATATCCACAGCTCGGTGTTGGTGAACGGCTGGAAGACTGACCCCTTCCCTGTCCTCTCTGGGGTCAGACAAGGCTGCCCTCTATCACCTCTTCTTTTTGTTTGTGTTATAGAACTCTTCGCAGAGGCTATCCGGCAGAATGGAGAGATCAGAGGGATCACCGCACCGGGTCCGGGACGACACGAGGTCAAGTGCTCGCTCTACATGGACGACGTCACCGTCTTCTGCGCTGATCGTGGTTCAGTCGACGCCCTCGTCCAGACGTGTGAGAGGTTCGGCCGGGCTTCAGGGGCCAAAGTCAACTGCAGGAAGTCGGAAGCCATGCTCTTCGGGGATTGGCAGCCGGCCTCCTCCGCCCCCTTCCCCTTCAACATTCAACCGGATTTCCTCAAGGTGCTGGGAGTCTGGTTCGGGAAGGAAGGAGCGGCCCTCAAGTCCTGGCAAGAACGCTTGGCCAAGGTGAAGCAACGGATCGGACTCTGGAGCCTCAGACACCTCACTTGTGAGGGTAAGGCACTCGTCCTGCGTAATGAGGTCCTGCCCGTCTTGCAGTACACGGCGCAGGCCTGGCCCCCACACGTCACTGTGTGCAGGGCCATTACCAGGACAGTGTTTCACTTTGTCTGGGGATCCAAGATGGACAGAGTCAGGCGGGCCGTCATGTACAAGGAGCCTCGCAAGGGTGGGAAGGGCGTTCCAGATATCCCCACCCTCCTGCGATCCTCTTTTGTGTGTGATTGTGTCCGCCGGACTTTGCAAGTCAAGAATGGCTCCGCGGGCAGGTCCATGTCTCGCTTCTTCCTGCTTCCTCTTTGGAGGCGACTCGGCTGGGACAAGTGGGACAGCTCCTTCCCCTACAACTGGACGACGCCATGGTTCTACGGAGACGTCGTTCGATTTGTGGGGGAACATCAACTGGAGGGACTCAAGCCCGACTTGTGGAAGCCCAAAACTATCCACAAGCTCATCAGAGCCAAGGATGACGTGGAGAATATCACAGGACTTCACCAGGACACGCTGGAGACTGTGTGGACAAATGTGTCGTCTGACAGGCTGACCAACGGGCACAAGGACTTGTCGTGGATGGCGATTCAGGGCGGACTGCCCGTCCGGTCATTCATGCATGCCCGGAACCTGTGCAAGACCCGGTACTGCCCAAGGTGCCCCTTCGTAGAGGAAACATCTTTGCACACTTTTTGGAACTGCGGATTTGCACAGCGCCTGTTGACTGCCCTTGAGGACGACCTGAGGAACTCTGTCCCCAGGGCGAGCCTATCGCACCATTCTGTGCTTTACGGACTCTTCCCTGGGGTTCATACTGTCGGAGACATCCAGGAGGCTTGGCGCCTTATGAACTGCTTCAAGGATGCCGTTTGGGTCGCCAGGAACCGGCTCATCTTGAGGAGGGAGAGGATGTCCATCCAGGACTGCCGCAGGCTGATCCACAGCCTGCTCAGAGACTATTCCTTCGTGGACGGTCCGGAGGACGAGGATGAGGACTAAACCCCTCCTCCCCCTCTCCCCTTATGTGTCTTGTCTTTCAATAAAGCTTCGGGCCTGTGATTTTCCCCTCCCCATCCCCTTTTTCCCAATCCCCATCCCTTATCACGGTTCGTCGTACTGTATTGATTGACATGCTTTTTCTTTCAGATTGAGTGTTTTGTGTAGCATAGGGGTGTGATGTGTCTAGTTAGTGCGTCGTATCCTCATGCTATGTAAATATGATGTAGAATTCTGTGTGTACTGGGCTGCGGCTCTGTACACTGTCTGTTAACTTATTTTTTGTGCTAATAAAAGATATATTCAATCAAAAAAATCTGTTCTTATCAGTTTAATATCTGATACGTCCCCTATCTGGGGACCATATATTAAATGGATTTTTAGAACAGGGAGATGGAAAAAGAGCTTGCTCTGTCCACTCCACGCATTGACCTGGTATTGCAGTATCTCCAGGACCGGTGCACCCCTTCTTTAATGCAGTTTCTAAAATCAGAAAGAATTGAATTCAATGCTTTTTGTTCATTTTGCTTGTTTGTCGGATTTTGGGATGGACTCTTTGGCTTTGCTTTTCTTCTCCTCATTGGATTTTTCATGTTAAAAGTTGCAGAAGCCAGATGACAAGCTCATTTTGGTTCAACTTCAGCAACTGTGCATTGCATTGCCATGTAATGTAATGTAATGCAATGCTATCTATCTAGCTCTCCCTCTATACTTCCTTTTGGATAAACAGACATATTAGGCAAGCATTTTGGAGCTTTCACCTAAATAACTACAGGTGGTGAGATAAGCTGCACAATATAATTGACCTTTCAGTATATTGTTGCACACACACCATCTATTTAGCAAATGCCCTTGTTATCAACAGCAGCCTTTTAAACTCACCTGAGCTAACAGGTATGTGAGCTGGTTACTCTGCTGCGCTTAAAATTTCTTTTTTGGTTTGCTACAATGCCTTTTCTGAAACGTTGTCTCCCTCTGCTGGAACACTGACTTCTTTCAATTAATGCCTGCAGACTATAAAAGAGAAACCAACCCAAAAAGTTTGGTTGATTAGTCTGTGGCATTCTTTTAAACTGTTGCTTATGGCGGTCTCTGTGAGCTTCTCAGTGACATTCAGCCATCCAGGTATCCCGCCTGCAGTAGACGGAATGTGGCAATGGAACGCTGGCTGCGCGTGTCATAATAGGCTCTGAGCCTTTATATACCTGCGCACAGCAGCAGCCACCTTCAGTCTGCTGCTGGACAGCCAGCAGCAGCAGCAGCAGGAGAGGTAATTAATCAGCAACCCTCCTGCTAAGGGTAGACAGCTGCTCGTTCCACCCCCCCCCCCGCCTTAATTGGTTCTCCTCCCTTCCAACGGTGTTGAGGCGGGTGGGAACAGCCGGGGGTTGAGGGTACTGTGCTAAAAGAGGTGGAGTTATGCAGATCTAAAACGCGTGGATTGCAGCAGCAGCAAGCCGAAAAGTGCAGGCATGTGAGGGATCTAGAGGTTGACAGCATGTCTTCTTAACGGGAGTCCAGGTGGCCATCTCCACAAATGGACTTTTCAGAATCCTTGGGTGGCACCGTAGTCGGAAACCAATTCTGGTTATCGCTTCTCGGCCTTTTGGCTAAGATCAAGTGTAGTATCTGTTCTTATCAGTTTAATATCTGATACGTCCCCTATCTGGGGACCATATATTAAATGGATTTTTAGAACAGGGAGATGGAAAAAGAGCTTGCTCTGTCCACTCCACGCATTGACCTGGTATTGCAGTATCTCCAGGACCGGTGCACCCCTTCTTTAATGCAGTTTCTAAAATCAGAAAGAATTGAATTCAATGCTTTTTGTTCATTTTGCTTGTTTGTCGGATTTTGGGATGGACTCTTTGGCTTTGCTTTTCTTCTCCTCATTGGATTTTTCATGTTAAAAGTTGCAGAAGCCAGATGACAAGCTCATTTTGGTTCAACTTCAGCAACTGTGCATTGCATTGCCATGTAATGTAATGTAATGCAATGCTATCTATCTAGCTCTCCCTCTATACTTCCTTTTGGATAAACAGACATATTAGGCAAGCATTTTGGAGCTTTCACCTAAATAACTACAGGTGGTGAGATAAGCTGCACAATATAATTGACCTTTCAGTATATTGTTGCACACACACCATCTATTTAGCAAATGCCCTTGTTATCAACAGCAGCCTTTTAAACTCACCTGAGCTAACAGGTATGTGAGCTGGTTACTCTGCTGCGCTTAAAATTTCTTTTTTGGTTTGCTACAATGCCTTTTCTGAAACGTTGTCTCCCTCTGCTGGAACACTGACTTCTTTCATTTAATGCCTGCAGACTATAAAAGAGAAACCAACCCAAAAAGTTTGGTTGATTAGTCTGTGGCATTCTTTTAAACTGTTGCTTATGGCGGTCTCTGTGAGCTTCTCAGTGACATTCAGCCATCCAGGTATCCCGCCTGCAGTAGACGGAATGTGGCAATGGAACGCTGGCTGCGCGTGTCATAATAGGCTCTGAGCCTTTATATACCTGCGCACAGCAGCAGCCACCTTCAGTCTGCTGCTGGACAGCCAGCAGCAGCAGCAGCAGGAGAGGTAATTAATCAGCAACCCTCCTGCTAAGGGTAGACAGCTGCTCGTTCCACCCCCCCCCCCCGCCTTAATTGGTTCTCCTCCCTTCCAATGGTGTTTAGGCGGGTGGGAACAGCCGGGGGTTGAGGGTACTGTGCTAAAAGAGGTGGAGTTATGCAGATCTAAAACGCGTGGATTGCAGCAGCAGCAAGCCGAAAAGTGCAGGCATGTGAGGGATCTAGAGGTTGACAGCATGTCTTCTTAACGGGAGTCCAGGTGGCCATCTCCACAAATGGACTTTTCAGAATCCTTGGGTGGCACCGTAGTCGGAAACCAATTCTGGTTATCGCTTCTCGGCCTTTTGGCTAAGATCAAGTGTAGTATCTGTTCTTATCAGTTTAATATCTGATACGTCCCCTATCTGGGGACCATATATTAAATGGATTTTTAGAACAGGGAGATGGAAAAAGAGCTTGCTCTGTCCACTCCACGCATTGACCTGGTATTGCAGTATCTCCAGGACCGGTGCACCCCTTCTTTAATGCAGTTTCTAAAATCAGAAAGAATTGAATTCAATGCTTTTTGTTCATTTTGCTTGTTTGTCGGATTTTGGGATGGACTCTTTGGCTTTGCTTTTCTTCTCCTCATTGGATTTTTCATGTTAAAAGTTGCAGAAGCCAGATGACAAGCTCATTTTGGTTCAACTTCAGCAACTGTGCATTGCATTGCCATGTAATGTAATGTAATGCAATGCTATCTATCTAGCTCTCCCTCTATACTTCCTTTTGGATAAACAGACATATTAGGCAAGCATTTTGGAGCTTTCACCTAAATAACTACAGGTGGTGAGATAAGCTGCACAATATAATTGACCTTTCAGTATATTGTTGCACACACACCATCTATTTAGCAAATGCCCTTGTTATCAACAGCAGCCTTTTAAACTCACCTGAGCTAACAGGTATGTGAGCTGGTTACTCTGCTGCGCTTAAAATTTCTTTTTTGGTTTGCTAAAATGCCTTTTCTGAAACGTTGTCTCCCTCTGCTGGAACACTGACTTCTTTCATTTAATGCCTGCAGACTATAAAAGAGAAACCAACCCAAAAAGTTTGGTTGATTAGTCTGTGGCATTCTTTTAAACTGTTGCTTATGGCGGTCTCTGTGAGCTTCTCAGTGACATTCAGCCATCCAGGTATCCCGCCTGCAGTAGACGGAATGTGGCAATGGAACGCTGGCTGCGCGTGTCATAATAGGCTCTGAGCCTTTATATACCTGCGCACAGCAGCAGCCACCTTCAGTCTGCTGCTGGACAGCCAGCAGCAGCAGCAGCAGGAGAGGTAATTAATCAGCAACCCTCCTGCTAAGGGTAGACAGCTGCTCGTTCCACCCCCCCCCCCGCCTTAATTGGTTCTACTCCCTTCCAACGGTGTTGAGGCGGGTGGGAACAGCCGGGGGTTGAGGGTACTGTGCTAAAAGAGGTGGAGTTATGCAGATCTAAAACGCGTGGATTGCAGCAGCAGCAAGCCGAAAAGTGCAGGCATGTGAGGGATCTAGAGGTTGACAGCATGTCTTCTTAACGGGAGTCCAGGTGGCCATCTCCACAAATGGACTTTTCAGAATCCTTGGGTGGCACCATAGTCGGAAACCAATTCTGGTTATCGCTTCTCGGCCTTTTGGCTAAGATGAAGTGTAGTATCTGTTCTTATCAGTTTAACATCTGATACGTCCCCTATCTGGGGACCATATATTAAATGGATTTTTAGAACAGGGAGATGGAAAAAGAGCTTGCTCTGTCCACTCCACGCATTGACCTGGTATTGCAGTATCTCCAGGACCGGTGCACCCCTTCTTTAATGCAGTTTCTAAAATCAGAAAGAATTGAATTCAATGCTTTTTGTTCATTTTGCTTGTTTGTCGGATTTTGGGATGGACTCTTTGGCTTTGCTTTTCTTCTCCTCATTGGATTTTTCATGTTAAAAGTTGCAGATGCCAGATGACAAGCTCATTTTGGTTCAACTTCAGCAACTGTGCATTGCATTGCCATGTAATGTAATGTAATGCAATGCTATCTATCTAGCTCTCCCTCTATACTTCCTTTTGGATAAACAGACATATTAGGCAAGCATTTTGGAGCTTTCACCTAAATAACTACAGGTGGTGAGATAAGCTGCACAATATAATTGACCTTTCAGTATATTGTTGCACACACACCATCTATTTAGCAAATGCCCTTGTTATCAACAGCAGCCTTTTAAACTCACCTGAGCTAACAGGTATGTGAGCTGGTTACTCTGCTGCGCTTAAAATTTCTTTTTTGGTTTGCTACAATGCCTTTTCTGAAACGTTGTCTCCCTCTGCTGGAACACTGACTTCTTTCATTTAATGCCTGCAGACTATAAAAGAGAAACCAACCCAAAAAGTTTGGTTGATTAGTCTGTGGCATTCTTTTAAACTGTTGCTTATGGCGGTCTCTGTGAGCTTCTCAGTGACATTCAGCCATCCAGGTATCCCGCCTGCAGTAGACGGAATGTGGCAATGGAACGCTGGCTGCGCGTGTCATAATAGGCTCTGAGCCTTTATATACCTGCGCACAGCAGCAGCCACCTTCAGTCTGCTGCTGGACAGCCAGCAGCAGCAGCAGCAGGAGAGGTAATTAATCAGCAACCCTCCTGCTAAGGGTAGACAGCTGCTCGTTCCACCCCCCCCCCCGCCTTAATTGGTTCTACTCCCTTCCAACGGTGTTGAGGCGGGTGGGAACAGCCGGGGGTTGAGGGTACTGTGCTAAAAGAGGTGGAGTTATGCAGATCTAAAACGCGTGGATTGCAGCAGCAGCAAGCCGAAAAGTGCAGGCATGTGAGGGATCTAGAGGTTGACAGCATGTCTTCTTAACGGGAGTCCAGGTGGCCATCTCCACAAATGGACTTTTCAGAATCCTTGGGTGGCACCGTAGTCGGAAACCAATTCTGGTTATCGCTTCTCGGCCTTTTGGCTAAGATCAAGTGTAGTATCTGTTCTTATCAGTTTAATATCTGATACGTCCCCTATCTGGGGACCATATATTAAATGGATTTTTAGAACAGGGAGATGGAAAAAGAGCTTGCTCTGTCCACTCCACGCATTGACCTGGTATTGCAGTATCTCCAGGACCGGTGCACCCCTTCTTTAATGCAGTTTCTAAAATCAGAAAGAATTGAATTCAATGCTTTTTGTTCATTTTGCTTGTTTGTCGGATTTTGGGATGGACTCTTTGGCTTTGCTTTTCTTCTCCTCATTGGATTTTTCATGTTAAAAGTTGCAGAAGCCAGATGACAAGCTCATTTTGGTTCAACTTCAGCAACTGTGCATTGCATTGCCATGTAATGTAATGTAATGCAATGCTATCTATCTAGCTCTCCCTCTATACTTCCTTTTGGATAAACAGACATATTAGGCAAGCATTTTGGAGCTTTCGCCTAAATAACTACAGGTGGTGAGATAAGCTGCACAATATAATTGACCTTTCAGTATATTGTTGCACACACACCATCTATTTAGCAAATGCCCTTGTTATCAACAGCAGCCTTTTAAACTCACCTGAGTTAACAGGTATGTGAGCTGGTTACTCTGCTGCGCTTAAAATTTCTTTTTTGGTTTGCTACAATGCCTTTTCTGAAACGTTGTCTCCCTCTGCTGGAACACTGACTTCTTTCATTTAATGCCTGCAGACTATAAAAGAGAAACCAACCCAAAAAGTTTGGTTGATTAGTCTGTGGCATTCTTTTAAACTGTTGCTTATGGCGGTCTCTGTGAGCTTCTCAGTGACATTCAGCCATCCAGGTATCCCGCCTGCAGTAGACGGAATGTGGCAATGGAACGCTGGCTGCGCGTGTCATAATAGGCTCTGAGCCTTTATATACCTGCGCACAGCAGCAGCCACCTTCAGTCTGCTGCTGGACAGCCAGCAGCAGCAGCAGCAGGAGAGGTAATTAATCAGCAACCCTCCTGCTAAGGGTAGACAGCTGCTCGTTCCACTCCCCCCCCCCGCCTTAATTGGTTCTCCTCCCTTCCAACGGTGTTGAGGCGGGTGGGAACAGCCGGGGGTTGAGGGTACTGTGCTAAAAGAGGTGGAGTTATGCAGATCTAAAACGCGTGGATTGCAGCAGCAGCAAGCCGAAAAGTGCAGGCATGTGAGGGATCTAGAGGTTGACAGCATGTCTTCTTAACGGGAGTCCAGGTGGCCATCTCCACAAATGGACTTTTCAGAATCCTTGGGTGGCACCGTAGTCGGAAACCAATTCTGGTTATCGCTTCTCGGCCTTTTGGCTAAGATCAAGTGTAGTATCTGTTCTTATCAGTTTAATATCTGATACGTCCCCTATCTGGGGACCATATATTAAATGGATTTTTAGAACAGGGAGATGGAAAAAGAGCTTGCTCTGTCCACTCCACGCATTGACCTGGTATTGCAGTATCTCCAGGACCGGTGCACCCCTTCTTTAATGCAGTTTCTAAAATCAGAAAGAATTGAATTCAATGCTTTTTGTTCATTTTGCTTATTTGTCGGATTTTGGGATGGACTCTTTGGCTTTGCTTTTCTTCTCCTCATTGGATTTTTCATGTTAAAAGTTGCAGAAGCCAGATGACAAGCTCATTTTGGTTCAACTTCAGCAACTGTGCATTGCATTGCCATGTAATGTAATGTAATGCAATGCTATCTATCTAGCTCTCCCTCTATACTTCCTTTTGGATAAACAGACATATTAGGCAAGCATTTTGGAGCTTTCACCTAAATAACTACAGGTGGTGAGATAAGCTGCACAATATAATTGACCTTTCAGTATATTGTTGCACACACACCATCTATTTAGCAAATGCCCTTGTTATCAACAGCAGCCTTTTAAACTCACCTGAGCTAACAGGTATGTGAGCTGGTTACTCTGCTGCGCTTAAAATTTCTTTTTTGGTTTGCTACAATGCCTTTTCTGAAACGTTGTCTCCCTCTGCTGGAACACTGACTTCTTTCATTTAATGCCTGCAGACTATAAAAGAGAAACCAACCCAAAAAGTTTGGTTGATTAGTCTGTGGCATTCTTTTAAACTGTTGCTTATGGCGGTCTCTGTGAGCTTCTCAGTGACATTCAGCCATCCAGGTATCCCGCCTGCAGTAGACGGAATGTGGCAATGGAACGCTGGCTGCGCGTGTCATAATAGGCTCTGAGCCTTTATATACCTGCGCACAGCAGCAGCCACCTTCAGTCTGCTGCTGGACAGCCAGCAGCAGCAGCAGCAGGAGAGGTAATTAATCAGCAACCTTCCTGCTAAGGGTAGACAGCTGCTCGTTCCACCCCCCCCCCGCCTTAATTGGTTCTCCTCCCTTCCAACGGTGTTGAGGCGGGTGGGAACAGCCGGGGGTTGAGGGTACTGTGCTAAAAGAGGTGGAGTTATGCAGATCTAAAACGCGTGGATTGCAGCAGCAGCAAGCCGAAAAGTGCAGGCATGTGAGGGATCTAGAGGTTGACAGCATGTCTTCTTAACGGGAGTCCAGGTGGCCATCTCCACAAATGGACTTTTCAGAATCCTTGGGTGGCACCGTAGTCGGAAACCAATTCTGGTTATCGCTTCTCGGCCTTTTGGCTAAGATCAAGTGTAGTATCTTTTGAAAAGGCAGTTTTGTCCTTGGGCTGCCCTAGTAAATTGATGCATATTACACACTGGTTTGGTGCACTTGTTAGTACGCCAGGTGGCTCATAGAGTTATCTGATGGAAAACATGGCCCTCCAGGATCGAAGTCACTAGGCTGGGTAAGTGTGAGGGCTTTGGAGCAATGTGCCCCAGGAGTAGGCGCCCTGGTGGGAGTCCAAGCTTACATGGACTGGGAACCCCAGAAAGACTTGGCTTCGTAGCACGCCGCACCTTTGCCAATCATACTTTCTGAGCAACCCCCCCTATTCCTGGCCTCCAGGCTAGGAAGGGGAATTTTTATAAACCCGGTGGGAGGTCCGGTCAGCTTTGGGCTGAGAAACCAACACAGGCTCCAGCTCCACTAGGGTGGCAGCCTAGATGGAAGCTGGGAGCACGAAAACGGCTCTTCTCCGGCTTCGGCTAGGGAGAGCATCGGAGATCCCTGACCCTCGCTGTGGCCTTCTGGCTCGGAGGGATGGGGATGGTTTATTGGGGACCCTCTCCTCCGGGAAGGGTCCACATGAATCCTCGCCTCGTGCGCTGTTTTGGTGTGACTTCGGTCACATTTTTCAGTGCCTTGGATGCAGCTTCAATCAAAAAATCTGTTCTTATCAGTTTAATATCTGATACGTCCCCTATCTGGGGACCATATATTAAATGGATTTTTAGAACAGGGAGATGGAAAAAGAGCTTGCTCTGTCCACTCCACGCATTGACCTGGTATTGCAGTATCTCCAGGACCGGTGCACCCCTTCTTTAATGCAGTTTCTAAAATCAGAAAGAATTGAATTCAATGCTTTTTGTTCATTTTGCTTGTTTGTCGGATTTTGGGATGGACTCTTTGGCTTTGCTTTTCTTCTCCTCATTGGATTTTTCATGTTAAAAGTTGCAGAAGCCAGATGACAAGCTCATTTTGGTTCAACTTCAGCAACTGTGCATTGCATTGCCATGTAATGTAATGTAATGCAATGCTATCTATCTAGCTCTCCCTCTATACTTCCTTTTGGATAAACAGACATATTAGGCAAGCATTTTGGAGCTTTCACCTAAATAACTACAGGTGGTGAGATAAGCTGCACAATATAATTGACCTTTCAGTATATTGTTGCACACACACCATCTATTTAGCAAATGCCCTTGTTATCAACAGCAGCCTTTTAAACTCACCTGAGCTAACAGGTATGTGAGCTGGTTACTCTGCTGCGCTTAAAATTTCTTTTTTGGTTTGCTACAATGCCTTTTCTGAAACGTTGTCTCCCTCTGCTGGAACACTGACTTCTTTCATTTAATGCCTGCAGACTATAAAAGAGAAACCAACCCAAAAAGTTTGGTTGATTAGTCTGTGGCATTCTTTTAAACTGTTGCTTATGGCGGTCTCTGTGAGCTTCTCAGTGACATTCAGCCATCCAGGTATCCCGCCTGCAGTAGACGGAATGTGGCAATGGAACGCTGGCTGCGCGTGTCATAATAGGCTCTGAGCCTTTATATACCTGCGCACAGCAGCAGCCACCTTCAGTCTGCTGCTGGACAGCCAGCAGCAGCAGCAGCAGGAGAGGTAATTAATCAGCAACCCTCCTGCTAAGGGTAGACAGCTGCTCGTTCCACCCCCCCCCCGCCTTAATTGGTTCTCCTCCCTTCCAACGGTGTTGAGGCGGGTGGGAACAGCCGGGGGTTGAGGGTACTGTGCTAAAAGAGGTGGAGTTATGCAGATCTAAAACGCGTGGATTGCAGCAGCAGCAAGCCGAAAAGTGCAGGCATGTGAGGGATCTAGAGGTTGACAGCATGTCTTCTTAACGGGAGTCCAGGTGGCCATCTCCACAAATGGACTTTTCAGAATCCTTGGGTGGCACCGTAGTCGGAAACCAATTCTGGTTATCGCTTCTCGGCCTTTTGGCTAAGATCAAGTGTAGTATCTGTTCTTATCAGTTTAATATCTGATACGTCCCCTATCTGGGGACCATATATTAAATGGATTTTTAGAACAGGGAGATGGAAAAAGAGCTTGCTCTGTCCACTCCACGCATTGACCTGGTATTGCAGTATCTCCAGGACCGGTGCACCCCTTCTTTAATGCAGTTTCTAAAATCAGAAAGAATTGAATTCAATGCTTTTTGTTCATTTTGCTTGTTTGTCGGATTTTGGGATGGACTCTTTGGCTTTGCTTTTCTTCTCCTCATTGGATTTTTCATGTTAAAAGTTGCAGAAGCCAGATGACAAGCTCATTTTGGTTCAACTTCAGCAACTGTGCATTGCATTGCCATGTAATGTAATGTAATGCAATGCTATCTATCTAGCTCTCCCTCTATACTTCCTTTTGGATAAACAGACATATTAGGCAAGCATTTTGGAGCTTTCACCTAAATAACTACAGGTGGTGAGATAAGCTGCACAATATAATTGACCTTTCAGTATATTGTTGCACACACACCATCTATTTAGCAAATGCCCTTGTTATCAACAGCAGCCTTTTAAACTCACCTGAGCTAACAGGTATGTGAGCTGGTTACTCTGCTGCGCTTAAAATTTCTTTTTTGGTTTGCTACAATGCCTTTTCTGAAACGTTGTCTCCCTCTGCTGGAACACTGACTTCTTTCATTTAATGCCTGCAGACTATAAAAGAGAAACCAACCCAAAAAGTTTGGTTGATTAGTCTGTGGCATTCTTTTAAACTGTTGCTTATGGCGGTCTCTGTGAGCTTCTCAGTGACATTCAGCCATCCAGGTATCCCGCCTGCAGTAGACGGAATGTGGCAATGGAACGCTGGCTGCGCGTGTCATAATAGGCTCTGAGCCTTTATATACCTGCGCACAGCAGCAGCCACCTTCAGTCTGCTGCTGGACAGCCAGCAGCAGCAGCAGCAGGAGAGGTAATTAATCAGCAACCCTCCTGCTAAGGGTAGACAGCTGCTCGTTCCACCCCCCCCCCCGCCTTAATTGGTTCTCCTCCCTTCCAACGGTGTTGAGGCGGGTGGGAACAGCCGGGGGTTGAGGGTACTGTGCTAAAAGAGGTGGAGTTATGCAGATCTAAAACGCGTGGATTGCAGCAGCAGCAAGCCGAAAAGTGCAGGCATGTGAGGGATCTAGAGGTTGACAGCATGTCTTCTTAACGGGAGTCCAGGTGGCCATCTCCACAAATGGACTTTTCAGAATCCTTGGGTGGCACCGTAGTCAGAAACCAATTCTGGTTATCGCTTCTCGGCCTTTTGGCTAAGATCAAGTGTAGTATCTGTTCTTATCAGTTTAATATCTGATACGTCCCCTATCTGGGGACCATATATTAAATGGATTTTTAGAACAGGGAGATGGAAAAAGAGCTTGCTCTGTCCACTCCACGCATTGACCTGGTATTGCAGTATCTCCAGGACCGGTGCACCCCTTCTTTAATGCAGTTTCTAAAATCAGAAAGAATTGAATTCAATGCTTTTTGTTCATTTTGCTTGTTTGTCGGATTTTGGGATGGACTCTTTGGCTTTGCTTTTCTTCTCCTCATTGGATTTTTCATGTTAAAAGTTGCAGAAGCCAGATGACAAGCTCATTTTGGTTCAACTTCAGCAACTGTGCATTGCATTGCCATGTAATGTAATGTAATGCAATGCTATCTATCTAGCTCTCCCTCTATACTTCCTTTTGGATAAACAGACATATTAGGCAAGCATTTTGGAGCTTTCACCTAAATAACTACAGGTGGTGAGATAAGCTGCACAATATAATTGACCTTTCAGTATATTGTTGCACACACACCATCTATTTAGCAAATGCCCTTGTTATCAACAGCAGCCTTTTAAACTCACCTGAGCTAACAGGTATGTGAGCTGGTTACTCTGCTGCGCTTAAAATTTCTTTTTTGGTTTGCTACAATGCCTTTTCTGAAACGTTGTCTCCCTCTGCTGGAACACTGACTTCTTTCATTTAATGCCTGCAGACTATAAAAGAGAAACCAACCCAAAAAGTTTGGTTGATTAGTCTGTGGCATTCTTTTAAACTGTTGCTTATGGCGGTCTCTGTGAGCTTCTCAGTGACATTCAGCCATCCAGGTATCCCGCCTGCAGTAGACGGAATGTGGCAATGGAACGCTGGCTGCGCGTGTCATAATAGGCTCTGAGCCTTTATATACCTGCGCACAGCAGCAGCCACCTTCAGTCTGCTGCTGGACAGCCAGCAGCAGCAGCAGCAGGAGAGGTAATTAATCAGCAACCCTCCTGCTAAGGGTAGACAGCTGCTCGTTCCACCCCCCCCCGCCTTAATTGGTTCTCCTCCCTTCCAACGGTGTTGAGGCGGGTGGGAACAGCCGGGGGTTGAGGGTACTGTGCTAAAAGAGGTGGAGTTATGCAGATCTAAAACGCGTGGATTGCAGCAGCAGCAAGCCGAAAAGTGCAGGCATGTGAGGGATCTAGAGGTTGACAGCATGTCTTCTTAACGGGAGTCCAGGTGGCCATCTCCACAAATGGACTTTTCAGAATCCTTGGGTGGCACCGTAGTCGGAAACCAATTCTGGTTATCGCTTCTCGGCCTTTTGGCTAAGATCAAGTGTAGTATCTGTTCTTATCAGTTTAATATCTGATACGTCCCCTATCTGGGGACCATATATTAAATGGATTTTTAGAACAGGGAGATGGAAAAAGAGCTTGCTCTGTCCACTCCACGCATTGACCTGGTATTGCAGTATCTCCAGGACCGGTGCACCCCTTCTTTAATGCAGTTTCTAAAATCAGAAAGAATTGAATTCAATGCTTTTTGTTCATTTTGCTTGTTTGTCGGATTTTGGGATGGACTCTTTGGCTTTGCTTTTCTTCTCCTCATTGGATTTTTCATGTTAAAAGTTGCAGAAGCCAGATGACAAGCTCATTTTGGTTCAACTTCAGCAACTGTGCATTGCATTGCCATGTAATGTAATGTAATGCAATGCTATCTATCTAGCTCTCCCTCTATACTTCCTTTTGGATAAACAGACATATTAGGCAAGCATTTTGGAGCTTTCACCTAAATAACTACAGGTGGTGAGATAAGCTGCACAATATAATTGACCTTTCGGTATATTGTTGCACACACACCATCTATTTAGCAAATGCCCTTGTTATCAACAGCAGCCTTTTAAACTCACCTGAGCTAACAGGTATGTGCGCTGGTTACTCTGCTGCGCTTAAAATTTCTTTTTTGGTTTGCTACAATGCCTTTTCTGAAACGTTGTCTCCCTCTGCTGGAACACTGACTTCTTTCATTTAATGCCTGCACACTATAAAAGAGAAACCAACCCAAAAAGTTTGGTTGATTAGTCTGTGGCATTCTTTTAAACTGTTGCTTATGGCGGTCTCTGTGAGCTTCTCAGTGACATTCAGCCATCCAGGTATCCCGCCTGCAGTAGACGGAATGTGGCAATGGAACGCTGGCTGCGCGTGTCATAATAGGCTCTGAGCCTTTATATACCTGCGCACAGCAGCAGCCACCTTCAGTCTGCTGCTGGACAGCCAGCAGCAGCAGCAGCAGGAGGGGTAATTAATCAGCAACCCTCCTGCTAAGGGTAGACAGCTGCTCGTTCCACCCCCCCCCCGCCTTAATTGGTTCTCCTCCCTTCCAACGGTGTTGAGGCGGGTGGGAACAGCCGGGGGTTGAGGGTACTGTGCTAAAAGAGGTGGAGTTATGCAGATCTAAAACGCGTGGATTGCAGCAGCAGCAAGCCGAAAAGTGCAGGCATGTGAGGGATCTAGAGGTTGACAGCATGTCTTCTTAACGGGAGTCCAGGTGGCCATCTCCACAAATGGACTTTTCAGAATCCTTGGGTGGCACCGTAGTCGGAAACCAATTCTGGTTATCGCTTCTCGGCCTTTTGGCTAAGATCAAGTGTAGTATCTGTTCTTATCAGTTTAATATCTGATACGTCCCCTATCTGGGGACCATATATTAAATGGATTTTTAGAACAGGGAGATGGAAAAAGAGCTTGCTCTGTCCACTCCACGCATTGACCTGGTATTGCAGTATCTCCAGGACCGGTGCACCCCTTCTTTAATGCAGTTTCTAAAATCAGAAAGAATTGAATTCAATGCTTTTTGTTCATTTTGCTTGTTTGTCGGATTTTGGGATGGACTCTTTGGCTTTGCTTTTCTTCTCCTCATTGGATTTTTCATGTTAAAAGTTGCAGAAGCCAGATGACAAGCTCATTTTGGTTCAACTTCAGCAACTGTGCATTGCATTGCCATGTAATGTAATGTAATGCAATGCTATCTATCTAGCTCTCCCTCTATACTTCCTTTTGGATAAACAGACATATTAGGCAAGCATTTTGGAGCTTTCACCTAAATAACTACAGGTGGTGAGATAAGCTGCACAATATAATTGACCTTTCAGTATATTGTTGCACACACACCATCTATTTAGCAAATGCCCTTGTTATCAACAGCAGCCTTTTAAACTCACCTGAGCTAACAGGTATGTGAGCTGGTTACTCTGCTGCGCTTAAAATTTCTTTTTTTGGTTTGCTACAATGCCTTTTCTGAAACGTTGTCTCCCTCTGCTGGAACACTGACTTCTTTCATTTAATGCCTGCAGACTATAAAAGAGAAACCAACCCAAAAAGTTTGGTTGATTAGTCTGTGGCATTCTTTTAAACTGTTGCTTATGGCGGTCTCTGTGAGCTTCTCAGTGACATTCAGCCATCCAGGTATCCCGCCTGCAGTAGACGGAATGTGGCAATGGAACGCTGGCTGCGCGTGTCATAATAGGCTCTGAGCCTTTATATACCTGCGCACAGCAGCAGCCACCTTCAGTCTGCTGCTGGACAGCCAGCAGCAGCAGCAGCAGGAGAGGTAATTAATCAGCAACCCTCCTGCTAAGGGTAGACAGCTGCTCGTTCCACCCCCCCCCGCCTTAATTGGTTCTCCTCCCTTCCAACGGTGTTGAGGCGGGTGGGAACAGCCGGGGGTTGAGGGTACTGTGCTAAAAGAGGTGGAGTTATGCAGATCTAAAACGCGTGGATTGCAGCAGCAGCAAGCCGAAAAGTGCAGGCATGTGAGGGATCTAGAGGTTGACAGCATGTCTTCTTAACGGGAGTCCAGGTGGCCATCTCCACAAATGGACTTTTCAGAATCCTTGGGTGGCACCGTAGTCGGAAACCAATTCTGGTTATCGCTTCTCGGCCTTTTGGCTAAGATCAAGTGTAGTATCTGTTCTTATCAGTTTAATATCTGATACGTCCCCTATCTGGGGACCATATATTAAATGGATTTTTAGAACAGGGAGATGGAAAAAGAGCTTGCTCTGTCCACTCCACGCATTGACCTGGTATTGCAGTATCTCCAGGACCGGTGCACCCCTTCTTTAATGCAGTTTCTAAAATCAGAAAGAATTGAATTCAATGCTTTTTGTTCATTTTGCTTGTTTGTCGGATTTTGGGATGGACTCTTTGGCTTTGCTTTTCTTCTCCTCATTGGATTTTTCATGTTAAAAGTTGCAGAAGCCAGATGACAAGCTCATTTTGGTTCAACTTCAGCAACTGTGCATTGCATTGCCATGTAATGTAATGTAATGCAATGCTATCTATCTAGCTCTCCCTCTATACTTCCTTTTGGATAAACAGACATATTAGGCAAGCATTTTGGAGCTTTCACCTAAATAACTACAGGTGGTGAGATAAGCTGCACAATATAATTGACCTTTCAGTATATTGTTGCACACACACCATCTATTTAGCAAATGCCCTTGTTATCAACAGCAGCCTTTTAAACTCACCTGAGCTAACAGGTATGTGAGCTGGTTACTCTGCTGCGCTTAAAATTTCTTTTTTGGTTTGCTACAATGCCTTTTCTGAAACGTTGTCTCCCTCTGCTGGAACACTGACTTCTTTCATTTAATGCCTGCAGACTATAAAAGAGAAACCAACCCAAAAAGTTTGGTTGATTAGTCTGTGGCATTCTTTTAAACTGTTGCTTATGGCGGTCTCTGTGAGCTTCTCAGTGACATTCAGCCATCCAGGTATCCCGCCTGCAGTAGACGGAATGTGGCAATGGAACGCTGGCTGCGCGTGTCATAATAGGCTCTGAGCCTTTATATACCTGCACACAGCAGCAGCCACCTTCAGTCTGCTGCTGGACAGCCAGCAGCAGCAGCAGCAGGAGAGGTAATTAATCAGCAACCCTCCTGCTAAGGGTAGACAGCTGCTCGTTCCACCCCCCCCCCCCGCCTTAATTGGTTCTCCTCCCTTCCAACGGTGTTGAGGCGGGTGGGAACAGCCGGGGGTTGAGGGTACTGTGCTAAAAGAGGTGGAGTTATGCAGATCTAAAACGCGTGGATTGCAGCAGCAGCAAGCCGAAAAGTGCAGGCATGTGAGGGATCTAGAGGTTGACAGCATGTCTTCTTAACGGGAGTCCAGGTGGCCATCTCCACAAATGGACTTTTCAGAATCCTTGGGTGGCACCGTAGTCGGAAACCAATTCTGGTTATCGCTTCTCGGCCTTTTGGCTAAGATCAAGTGTAGTATCTGTTCTTATCAGTTTAATATCTGATACGTCCCCTATCTGGGGACCATATATTAAATGGATTTTTAGAACAGGGAGATGGAAAAAGAGCTTGCTCTGTCCACTCCACGCATTGACCTGGTATTGCAGTATCTCCAGGACCGGTGCACCCCTTCTTTAATGCAGTTTCTAAAATCAGAAAGAATTGAATTCAATGCTTTTTGTTCATTTTGCTTGTTTGTCGGATTTTGGGATGGACTCTTTGGCTTTGCTTTTCTTCTCCTCATTGGATTTTTCATGTTAAAAGTTGCAGAAGCCAGATGACAAGCTCATTTTGGTTCAACTTCAGCAACTGTGCATTGCATTGCCATGTAATGTAATGTAATGCAATGCTATCTATCTAGCTCTCCCTCTATACTTCCTTTTGGATAAACAGACATATTAGGCAAGCATTTTGGAGCTTTCACCTAAATAACTACAGGTGGTGAGATAAGCTGCACAATATAATTGACCTTTCAGTATATTGTTGCACACACACCATCTATTTAGCAAATGCCCTTGTTATCAACAGCAGCCTTTTAAACTCACCTGAGCTAACAGGTATGTGAGCTGGTTACTCTGCTGCGCTTAAAATTTCTTTTTTGGTTTGCTACAATGCCTTTTCTGAAACGTTGTCTCCCTCTGCTGGAACACTGACTTCTTTCATTTAATGCCTGCAGACTATAAAAGAGAAACCAACCCAAAAAGTTTGGTTGATTAGTCTGTGGCATTCTTTTAAACTGTTGCTTATGGCGGTCTCTGTGAGCTTCTCAGTGACATTCAGCCATCCAGGTATCCCGCCTGCAGTAGACGGAATGTGGCAATGGAACGCTGGCTGCGCGTGTCATAATAGGCTCTGAGCCTTTATATACCTGCGCACAGCAGCAGCCACCTTCAGTCTGCTGCTGGACAGCCAGCAGCAGCAGCAGCAGGAGAGGTAATTAATCAGCAACCCTCCTGCTAAGGGTAGACAGCTGCTCGTTCCACCCCCCCCCCGCCTTAATTGGTTCTCCTCCCTTCCAACGGTGTTGAGGCGGGTGGGAACAGCCGGGGGTTGAGGGTACTGTGCTAAAAGAGGTGGAGTTATGCAGATCTAAAACGCGTGGATTGCAGCAGCAGCAAGCCGAAAAGTGCAGGCATGTGAGGGATCTAGAGGTTGACAGCATGTCTTCTTAACGGGAGTCCAGGTGGCCATCTCCACAAATGGACTTTTCAGAATCCTTGGGTGGCACCGTAGTCGGAAACCAATTCTGGTTATCGCTTCTCGGCCTTTTGGCTAAGATCAAGTGTAGTATCTGTTCTTATCAGTTTAATATCTGATACGTCCCCTATCTGGGGACCATATATTAAATGGATTTTTAGAACAGGGAGATGGAAAAAGAGCTTGCTCTGTCCACTCCACGCATTGACCTGGTATTGCAGTATCTCCAGGACCGGTGCACCCCTTCTTTAATGCAGTTTCTAAAATCAGAAAGAATTGAATTCAATGTTTTTTGTTCATTTTGCTTGTTTGTCGGATTTTGGGATGGACTCTTTGGCTTTGCTTTTCTTCTCCTCATTGGATTTTTCATGTTAAAAGTTGCAGAAGCCAGATGACAAGCTCATTTTGGTTCAACTTCAGCAACTGTGCATTGCATTGCCATGTAATGTAATGTAATGCAATGCTATCTATCTAGCTCTCCCTCTATACTTCCTTTTGGATAAACAGACATATTAGGCAAGCATTTTGGAGCTTTCACCTAAATAACTACAGGTGGTGAGATAAGCTGCACAATATAATTGACCTTTCAGTATATTGTTGCACACACACCATCTATTTAGCAAATGCCCTTGTTATCAACAGCAGCCTTTTAAACTCACCTGAGCTAACAGGTATGTGAGCTGGTTACTCTGCTGCGCTTAAAATTTCTTTTTTGGTTTGCTACAATGCCTTTTCTGAAACGTTGTCTCCCTCTGCTGGAACACTGACTTTTTTCATTTAATGCCTGCAGACTATAAAAGAGAAACCAACCCAAAAAGTTTGGTTGATTAGTCTGTGGCATTCTTTTAAACTGTTGCTTATGGCGGTCTCTGTGAGCTTCTCAGTGACATTCAGCCATCCAGGTATCCCGCCTGCAGTAGACGGAATGTGGCAATGGAACGCTGGCTGCGCGTGTCATAATAGGCTCTGAGCCTTTATATACCTGCACACAGCAGCAGCCACCTTCAGTCTGCTGCTGGACAGCCAGCAGCAGCAGCAGCAGGAGAGGTAATTAATCAGCAACCCTCCTGCTAAGGGTAGACAGCTGCTCGTTCCACCCCCCCCCCGCCTTAATTGGTTCTCCTCCCTTCCAACGGTGTTGAGGCGGGTGGGAACAGCCGGGGGTTGAGGGTACTGTGCTAAAAGAGGTGGAGTTATGCAGATCTAAAACGCGTGGATTGCAGCAGCAGCAAGCCGAAAAGTGCAGGCATGTGAGGGATCTAGAGGTTGACAGCATGTCTTCTTAACGGGAGTCCAGGTGGCCATCTCCACAAATGGACTTTTCAGAATCCTTGGGTGGCACCGTAGTCGGAAACCAATTCTGGTTATCGCTTCTCGGCCTTTTGGCTAAGATCAAGTGTAGTATCTGTTCTTATCAGTTTAATATCTGATACGTCCCCTATCTGGGGACCATATATTAAATGGATTTTTAGAACAGGGAGATGGAAAAAGAGCTTGCTCTGTCCACTCCACGCATTGACCTGGTATTGCAGTATCTCCAGGACCGGTGCACCCCTTCTTTAATGCAGTTTCTAAAATCAGAAAGAATTGAATTCAATGCTTTTTGTTCATTTTGCTTGTTTGTCGGATTTTGGGATGGACTCTTTGGCTTTGCTTTTCTTCTCCTCATTGGATTTTTCATGTTAAAAGTTGCAGAAGCCAGATGACAAGCTCATTTTGGTTCAACTTCAGCAACTGTGCATTGCATTGCCATGTAATGTAATGTAATGCAATGCTATCTATCTAGCTCTCCCTCTATACTTCCTTTTGGATAAACAGACATATTAGGCAAGCATTTTGGAGCTTTCACCTAAATAACTACAGGTGGTGAGATAAGCTGCACAATATAATTGACCTTTCAGTATATTGTTGCACACACACCATCTATTTAGCAAATGCCCTTGTTATCAACAGCAGCCTTTTAAACTCACCTGAGCTAACAGGTATGTGAGCTGGTTACTCTGCTGCGCTTAAAATTTCTTTTTTGGTTTGCTACAATGCCTTTTCTGAAACGTTGTCTCCCTCTGCTGGAACACTGACTTCTTTCATTTAATGCCTGCAGACTATAAAAGAGAAACCAACCCAAAAAGTTTGGTTGATTAGTCTGTGGCATTCTTTTAAACTGTTGCTTATGGCGGTCTCTGTGAGCTTCTCAGTGACATTCAGCCATCCAGGTATCCCGCCTGCAGTAGACGGAATGTGGCAATGGAACGCTGGCTGCGCGTGTCATAATAGGCTCTGAGCCTTTATATACCTGCACACAGCAGCAGCCACCTTCAGTCTGCTGCTGGACAGCCAGCAGCAGCAGCAGCAGGAGAGGTAATTAATCAGCAACCCTCCTGCTAAGGGTAGACAGCTGCTCGTTCCACCCCCCCCCCGCCTTAATTGGTTCTCCTCCCTTCCAACGGTGTTGAGGCGGGTGGGAACAGCCGGGGGTTGAGGGTACTGTGCTAAAAGAGGTGGAGTTATGCAGATCTAAAACGCGTGGATTGCAGCAGCAGCAAGCCGAAAAGTGCAGGCATGTGAGGGATCTAGAGGTTGACAGCATGTCTTCTTAACGGGAGTCCAGGTGGCCATCTCCACAAATGGACTTTTCAGAATCCTTGGGTGGCACCGTAGTCGGAAACCAATTCTGGTTATCGCTTCTCGGCCTTTTGGCTAAGATCAAGTGTAGTATCTGTTCTTATCAGTTTAATATCTGATACGTCCTCTATCTGGGGACCATATATTAAATGGATTTTTAGAACAGGGAGATGGAAAAAGAGCTTGCTCTGTCCACTCCACGCATTGACCTGGTATTGCAGTATCTCCAGGACCGGTGCACCCCTTCTTTAATGCAGTTTCTAAAATCAGAAAGAATTGAATTCAATGCTTTTTGTTCATTTTGCTTGTTTGTCGGATTTTGGGATGGACTCTTTGGCTTTGCTTTTCTTCTCCTCATTGGATTTTTCATGTTAAAAGTTGCAGAAGCCAGATGACAAGCTCATTTTGGTTCAACTTCAGCAACTGTGCATTGCATTGCCATGTAATGTAATGTAATGCAATGCTATCTATCTAGCTCTCCCTCTATACTTCCTTTTGGATAAACAGACATATTAGGCAAGCATTTTGGAGCTTTCACCTAAATAACTACAGGTGGTGAGATAAGCTGCACAATATAATTGACCTTTCAGTATATTGTTGCACACACACCATCTATTTAGCAAATGCCCTTGTTATCAACAGCAGCCTTTTAAACTCACCTGAGCTAACAGGTATGTGAGCTGGTTACTCTGCTGCGCTTAAAATTTCTTTTTTGGTTTGCTACAATGCCTTTTCTGAAACGTTGTCTCCCTCTGCTGGAACACTGACTTCTTTCATTTAATGCCTGCAGACTATAAAAGAGAAACCAACCCAAAAAGTTTGGTTGATTAGTCTGTGGCATTCTTTTAAACTGTTGCTTATGGCGGTCTCTGTGAGCTTCTCAGTGACATTCAGCCATCCAGGTATCCCGCCTGCAGTAGACGGAATGTGGCAATGGAACGCTGGCTGCGCGTGTCATATTAGGCTCTGAGCCTTTATATACCTGCGCACAGCAGCAGCCACCTTCAGTCTGCTGCTGGACAGCCAGCAGCAGCAGCAGCAGGAGAGGTAATTAATCAGCAACCCTCCTGCTAAGGGTAGACAGCTGCTCGTTCCACCCCCCCCCCGCCTTAATTGGTTCTCCTCCCTTCCAACGGTGTTGAGGCGGGTGGGAACAGCCGGGGGTTGAGGGTACTGTGCTAAAAGAGGTGGAGTTATGCAGATCTAAAACGCGTGGATTGCAGCAGCAGCAAGCCGAAAAGTGCAGGCATGTGAGGGATCTAGAGGTTGACAGCATGTCTTCTTAACGGGAGTCCAGGTGGCCATCTCCACAAATGGACTTTTCAGAATCCTTGGGTGGCACCGTAGTCGGAAACCAATTCTGGTTATCGCTTCTCGGCCTTTTGGCTAAGATCAAGTGTAGTATCTGTTCTTATCAGTTTAATATCTGATACGTCCTCTATCTGGGGACCATATATTAAATGGATTTTTAGAACAGGGAGATGGAAAAAGAGCTTGCTCTGTCCACTCCACGCATTGACCTGGTATTGCAGTATCTCCAGGACCGGTGCACCCCTTCTTTAATGCAGTTTCTACAATCAGAAAGAATTGAATTCAATGCTTTTTGTTCATTTTGCTTGTTTGTCGGATTTTGGGATGGACTCTTTGGCTTTGCTTTTCTTCTCCTCATTGGATTTTTCATG
This sequence comes from Phyllobates terribilis, assembly GCF_046119375.1. Lineage (NCBI taxonomy): Eukaryota > Metazoa > Chordata > Amphibia > Anura > Dendrobatidae > Phyllobates > Phyllobates terribilis. Next base: position 5,032,406 of record NW_027362800.1, on the reverse strand, counting down.
TTAAAAGTTGCAGAAGCCAGATGACAAGCTCATTTTGGATCAACTTCAGCAACTGTGCATTGCATTGCCATGTAATGTAATGTAATGCAATGCTATCTATCTAGCTCTCCCTCTATACTTCCTTTTGGATAAACAGACATATTAGGCAAGCATTTTGGAGCTTTCACCTAAATAACTACAGGTGGTGAGATAAGCTGCACAATATAATTGACCTTTCAGTATATTGTTGCACACACACCATCTATTTAGCAAATGCCCTTGTTATCAACAGCAGCCTTTTAAACTCACCTGAGCTAACAGGTATGTGAGCTGGTTACTCTGCTGCGCTTAAAATTTCTTTTTTGGTTTGCTACAATGCCTTTTCTGAAACGTTGTCTCCCTCTGCTGGAACACTGACTTCTTTCATTTAATGCCTGCAGACTATAAAAGAGAAACCAACCCAAAAAGTTTGGTTGATTAGTCTGTGGCATTCTTTTAAACTGTTGCTTATGGCGGTCTCTGTGAGCTTCTCAGTGACATTCAGCCATCCAGGTATCCCGCCTGCAGTAGACGGAATGTGGCAATGGAACGATGGCTGCGCGTGTCATAATAGGCTCTGAGCCTTTATATACCTGCGCACAGCAGCAGCCACCTTCAGTCTGCTGCTGGACAGCCAGCAGCAGCAGCAGCAGGAGAGGTAATTAATCAGCAACCCTCCTGCTAAGGGTAGACAGCTGCTCGTTCCACCCCCCCCCCGCCTTAATTGGTTCTCCTCCCTTCCAACGGTGTTGAGGCGGGTGGGAACAGCCGGGGGTTGAGGGTACTGTGCTAAAAGAGGTGGAGATATGCAGATCTAAAACGCGTGGATTGCAGCAGCAGCAAGCCGAAAAGTGCAGGCATGTGAGGGATCTAGAGGTTGACAGCATGTCTTCTTAACGGGAGTCCAGGTGGCCATCTCCACAAATGGACTTTTCAGAATCCTTGGGTGGCACCGTAGTCGGAAACCAATTCTGGTTATCGCTTCTCGGCCTTTTGGCTAAGATCAAGTGCAGTATCTGTTCTTATCAGTTTAATATCTGATACGTCCCCTATCTGGGGACCATATATTAAATGGATTTTTAGAACAGGGAGATGGAAAAAGAACTTGCTCTGTCCACTCCACGCATTGACCTGGTATTGCAGTATCTCCAGGACCGGTGCACCCCTTCTTTAATGCAGTTTCTAAAATCAGAAAGAATTGAATTCAATGCTTTTTGTTCATTTTGCTTGTTTGTCGGATTTTGGGATGGACTCTTTGGCTTTGCTTTTCTTCTCCTCATTGGATTTTTCATGTTAAAAGTTGCAGAAGCCAGATGACAAGCTCATTTTGGTTCAACTTCAGCAACTGTGCATTGCATTGCCATGTAATGTAATGTAATGCAATGCTATCTATCTAGCTCTCCCTCTATACTTCCTTTTGGATAAACAGACATATTAGGCAAGCATTTTGGAGCTTTCACCTAAATAACTACAGGTGGTGAGATAAGCTGCACAATATAATTGACCTTTCAGTATATTGTTGCACACACACCATCTATTTAGCAAATGCCCTTGTTATCAACAGCAGCCTTTTAAACTCACCTGAGCTAACAGGTATGTGAGCTGGTTACTCTGCTGCGCTTAAAATTTCTTTTTTGGTTTGCTACAATGCCTTTTCTGAAACGTTGTCTCCCTCTGCTGGAACACTGACTTCTTTCATTTAATGCCTGCAGACTATAAAAGAGAAACCAACCCAAAAAGTTTGGTTGATTAGTCTGTGGCATTCTTTTAAACTGTTGCTTATGGCGGTCTCTGTGAGCTTCTCAGTGACATTCAGCCATCCAGGTATCCCGCCTGCAGTAGACGGAATGTGGCAATGGAACGCTGGCTGCGCGTGTCATAATAGGCTCTGAGCCTTTATATACCTGCGCACAGCAGCAGCCACCTTCAGTCTGCTGCTGGACAGCCAGCAGCAGCAGCAGCAGGAGAGGTAATTAATCAGCAACCCTCCTGCTAAGGGTAGACAGCTGCTCGTTCCACCCCCCCCCCCGCCTTAATTGGTTCTCCTCCCTTCCAACGGTGTTGAGGCGGGTGGGAACAGCCGGGGGTTGAGGGTACTGTGCTAAAAGAGGTGGAGTTATGCAGATCTAAAACGCGTGGATTGCAGCAGCATCAAGCCGAAAAGTGCAGGCATGTGAGGGATCTAGAGGTTGACAGCATGTCTTCTTAACGGGAGTCCAGGTGGCCATCTCCACAAATGGACTTTTCAGAATCCTTGGGTGGCACCGTAGTCGGAAACCAATTCTGGTTATCGCTTCTCGGCCTTTTGGCTAAGATCAAGTGTAGTATCTGTTCTTATCAGTTTAATATCTGATACGTCCCCTATCTGGGGACCATATATTAAATGGATTTTTAGAACAGGGAGATGGAAAAAGAGCTTGCTCTGTCCACTCCACGCATTGACCTGGTATTGCAGTATCTCCAGGACCGGTGCACCCCTTCTTTAATGCAGTTTCTAAAATCAGAAAGAATTGAATTCAATGCTTTTTGTTCATTTTGCTTGTTTGTCGGATTTTGGGATGGACTCTTTGGCTTTGCTTTTCTTCTCCTCATTGGATTTTTCATGTTAAAAGTTGCAGAAGCCAGATGACAAGCTCATTTTGGTTCAACTTCAGCAACTGTGCATTGCATTGCCATGTAATGTAATGTAATGCAATGCTATCTATCTAGCTCTCCCTCTATACTTCCTTTTGGATAAACAGACATATTAGGCAAGCATTTTGGAGCTTTCACCTAAATAACTACAGGTGGTGAGATAAGCTGCACAATATAATTGACCTTTCAGTATATTGTTGCACACACACCATCTATTTAGCAAATGCCCTTGTTATCAACAGCAGCCTTTTAAACTCACCTGAGCTAACAGGTATGTGAGCTGGTTACTCTGCTGCGCTTAAAATTTCTTTTTTGGTTTGCTACAATGCCTTTTCTGAAACGTTGTCTCCCTCTGCTGGAACACTGACTTCTTTCATTTAATGCCTGCAGACTATAAAAGAGAAACCAACCCAAAAAGTTTGGTTGATTAGTCTGTGGCATTCTTTTAAACTGTTGCTTATGGCGGTCTCTGTGAGCTTCTCAGTGACATTCAGCCATCCAGGTATCCCGCCTGCAGTAGACGGAATGTGGCAATGGAACGCTGGCTGCGCGTGTCATAATAGGCTCTGAGCCTTTATATACCTGCGCACAGCAGCAGCCACCTTCAGTCTGCTGCTGGACAGCCAGCAGCAGCAGCAGGAGAGGTAATTAATCAGCAACCCTCCTGCTAAGGGTGGACAGCTGCTCGTTCCACCCCCCCCCCGCCTTAATTGGTTCTCCTCCCTTCCAACGGTGTTGAGGCGGGTGGGAACAGCCGGGGGTTGAGGGTACTGTGCTAAAAGAGGTGGAGTTATGCAGATCTAAAACGCGTGGATTGCAGCAGCAGCAAGCCGAAAAGTGCAGGCATGTGAGGGATCTAGAGGTTGACAGCATGTCTTCTTAACGGGAGTCCAGGTGGCCATCTCCACAAATGGACTTTTCAGAATCCTTGGGTGGCACCGTAGTCGGAAACCAATTCTGGTTATCGCTTCTCGGCCTTTTGGCTAAGATCAAGTGTAGTATCTGTTCTTATCAGTTTAATATCTGATACGTCCCCTATCTGGGGACCATATATTAAATGGATTTTTAGAACAGGGAGATGGAAAAAGAGCTTGCTCTGTCCACTCCACGCATTGACCTGGTATTGCAGTATCTCCAGGACCGGTCACCCCTTCTTTAATGCAGTTTCTAAAATCAGAAAGAATTGAATTCAATGCTTTTTGTTCATTTTGCTTGTTTGTCGGATTTTGGGATGGACTCTTTGGCTTTGCTTTTCTTCTCCTCATTGGATTTTTCATGTTAAAAGTTGCAGAAGCCAGATGACAAGCTCATTTTGGTTCAACTTCAGCAACTGTGCATTGCATTGCCATGTAATGTAATGTAATGCAATGCTATCTATCTAGCTCTCCCTCTATACTTCCTTTTGGATAAACAGACATATTAGGCAAGCATTTTGGAGCTTTCACCTAAATAACTACAGGTGGTGAGATAAGCTGCACAATATAATTGACCTTTCAGTATATTGTTGCACACACACCATCTATTTAGCAAATGCCCTTGTTATCAACAGCAGCCTTTTAAACTCACCTGAGCTAACAGGTATGTGAGCTGGTTACTCTGCTGCGCTTAAAATTTCTTTTTTGGTTTGCTACAATGCCTTTTCTGAAACGTTGTCTCCCTCTGCTGGAACACTGACTTCTTTCATTTAATGCCTGCAGACTATAAAAGAGAAACCAACCCAAAAAGTTTGGTTGATTAGTCTGTGGCATTCTTTTAAACTGTTGCTTATGGCGGTCTCTGTGAGCTTCTCAGTGACATTCAGCCATCCAGGTATCCCGCCTGCAGTAGACGGAATGTGGCAATGGAACGCTGGCTGCGCGTGTCATAATAGGCTCTGAGCCTTTATATACCTGCGCACAGCAGCAGCCACCTTCAGTCTGCTGCTGGACAGCCAGCAGCAGCAGCAGCAGGAGAGGTAATTAATCAGCAACCCTCCTGCTAAGGGTAGACAGCTGCTCGTTCCACCCCCCCCCCCGCCTTAATTGGTTCTCCTCCCTTCCAACGGTGTTGAGGCGGGTGGGAACAGCCGGGGGTTGAGGGTACTGTGCTAAAAGAGGTGGAGTTATGCAGATCTAAAACGCGTGGATTGCAGCAGCAGCAAGCCGAAAAGTGCAGGCATGTGAGGGATCTAGAGGTTGACAGCATGTCTTCTTAACGGGAGTCCAGGTGGCCATCTCCACAAATGGACTTTTCAGAATCCTTGGGTGGCACCGTAGTCGGAAACCAATTCTGGTTATCGCTTCTCGGCCTTTTGGCTAAGATCAAGTGTAGTATCTTTCGAAAAAGCGGTTTTGGATGTTGGCCGCCCTAGTAGATTGATACATTATGCACACTGGGGTTTAGGCGCTTGTTAGTACGCCAGGTGGCTAATATAGTCATCTGGTGGAAAGCATGGCCCCCCAGGATCGACGCCATTGGGCCGGGGAAGATCGAAAGCCCGAAGTGTGAAGTGCCCCAGGAGTGGTGACCCTGGGGTGCCTTAACTCACTGGGATTGGGAACCCCACTTGAGTTTATGGCACATTTGCACAAGCACTTCAAATTTTCTTTCTTCGCACACACCCTTATTCCGGGCCTTCTGGCCTTAGGATGGGGAATTTTTCAATTCCCGGTCGAAGGTCCGGGCAGTATTATACTGTGAAACCTTCACTATTTATTTAATTTCTTTGTCACTGTGTGTCCACTTATTCACGTGTGTCACGTCCTACTAGGATTTTGTCGGGATGCGGTTCCCTTACGGGTTCCTCTCTTGGCAGGTCTAGGGGGGGAGTGTGTGGCCATCAGGTTCCGCTCCCCCCTGAACCCCCCTGGCTCTCCTCTTTCGGGAGGAGAGCGTTGTTGGCTCCCCTCTTCCGGGAGGGGAGCACAGTCTTTGGCTCCCAGTGCCTTGCTCCGGTGAGAACTCGGGCAGGTGCTGGGGGTAAGATTGGGTCGCCTCTGGCTTCGGCTGGAGGTGGCTTTTTGTCCCTGTTCCTCGCTGTGGCCTTTTGGCTCGGAGGGACGGGGAATGGTTTGGGGGACCCTTCTCCTTTTGGAGAGGGTTTCAAGAAGACCAGCATCCTAGTGCACTTTTTTTGTGGCACTTGTCACTTTTTTAAGCGCACTCGGGTTTTGTACACGAATTCGGGCTTTCGATAAAAAAAAAAAAAAAATCTGTTCTTATCAGTTTAATATCTGATACGTCCCCTATCTGGGGACCATATATTAAATGGATTTTTAGAACAGGGAGATGGAAAAAGAGCTTGCTCTGTCCACTCCACGCATTGACCTGGTATTGCAGTATCTCCAGGACCGGTGCACCCCTTCTTTAATGCAGTTTCTAAAATCAGAAAGAATTGAATTCAATGCTTTTTGTTCATTTTGCTTGTTTGTCGGATTTTGGGATGGACTCTTTGGCTTTGCTTTTCTTCTCCTCATTGGATTTTTCATGTTAAAAGTTGCAGAAGCCAGATGACAAGCTCATTTTGTTTCAACTTCAGCAACTGTGCATTGCATTGCCATGTAATGTAATGTAATGCAATGCTATCTATCTAGCTCTCCCTCTATACTTCCTTTTGGATAAACAGACATATTAGGCAAGCATTTTGGAGCTTTCACCTAAATAACTACAGGTGGTGAGATAAGCTGCACAATATAATTGACCTTTCAGTATATTGTTGCACACACACCATCTATTTAGCAAATGCCCTTGTTATCAACAGCAGCCTTTTAAACTCACCTGAGCTAACAGGTATGTGAGCTGGTTACTCTGCTGCGCTTAAAATTTCTTTTTTGGTTTGCTACAATGCCTTTTCTGAAACGTTGTCTCCCTCTGCTGGAACACTGACTTCTTTCATTTAATGCCTGCAGACTATAAAAGAGAAACCAACCCAAAAAGTTTGGTTGATTAGTCTGTGGCATTCTTTTAAACTGTTGCTTATGGCAGTCTCTGTGAGCTTCTCAGTGACATTCAGCCATCCAGGTATCCCGCCTGCAGTAGACGGAATGTGGCAATGGAACGCTGGCTGCGCGTGTCATAATAGGCTCTGAGCCTTTATATACCTGCGCACAGCAGCAGCCACCTTCAGTCTGCTGCTGGACAGCCAGCAGCAGCAGCAGCAGGAGAGGTAATTAATCAGCAACCCTCCTGCTAAGGGTAGACAGCTGCTCGTTCCACCCCCCCCCCGCCTTAATTGGTTCTCCTCCCTTCCAACGGTGTTGAGGCGGGTGGGAACAGCCGGGGGTTGAGGGTACTGTGCTAAAAGAGGTGGAGTTATGCAGATCTAAAACGCGTGGATTGCAGCAGCAGCAAGCCGAAAAGTGCAGGCATGTGAGGGATCTAGAGGTTGACAGCATGTCTTCTTAACGGGAGTCCAGGTGGCCATCTCCACAAATGGACTTTTCAGAATCCTTGGGTGGCACCGTAGTCGGAAACCAATTCTGGTTATCGCTTCTCGGCCTTTTGGCTAAGATCAAGTGTAGTATCTGTTCTTATCAGTTTAATATCTGATACGTCCCCTATCTGGGGACCATATATTAAATGGATTTTTAGAACAGGGAGATGGAAAAAGAGCTTGCTCTGTCCACTCCACGCATTGACCTGGTATTGCAGTATCTCCAGGACCGGTGCACCCCTTCTTTAATGCAGTTTCTAAAATCAGAAAGAATTGAATTCAATGCTTTTTGTTCATTTTGCTTGTTTGTCGGATTTTGGGATGGACTCTTTGGCTTTGCTTTTCTTCTCCTCATTGGATTTTTCATGTTAAAAGTTGCAGAAGCCAGATGACAAGCTCATTTTGGTTCAACTTCAGCAACTGTGCATTGCATTGCCATGTAATGTAATGTAATGCAATGCTATCTATCTAGCTCTCCCTCTATACTTCCTTTTGGATAAACAGACATATTAGGCAAGCATTTTGGAGCTTTCACCTAAATAACTACAGGTGGTGAGATAAGCTGCACAATATAATTGACCTTTCAGTATATTGTTGCACACACACCATCTATTTAGCAAATGCCCTTGTTATCAACAGCAGCCTTTTAAACTCACCTGAGCTAACAGGTATGTGAGCTGGTTACTCTGCTGCGCTTAAAATTTCTTTTTTGGTTTGCTACAATGCCTTTTCTGAAACGTTGTCTCCCTCTGCTGGAACACTGACTTCTTTCATTTAATGCCTGCAGACTATAAAAGAGAAACCAACCCAAAAAGTTTGGTTGATTAGTCTGTGGCATTCTTTTAAACTGTTGCTTATGGCGGTCTCTGTGAGCTTCTCAGTGACATTCAGCCATCCAGGTATCCCGCCTGCAGTAGACGGAATGTGGCAATGGAACGCTGGCTGCGCGTGTCATAATAGGCTCTGAGCCTTTATATACCTGCGCACAGCAGCAGCCACCTTCAGTCTGCTGCTGGACAGCCAGCAGCAGCAGCAGCAGGAGAGGTAATTAATCAGCAACCCTCCTGCTAAGGGTAGACAGCTGCTCGTTCCACCCCCCCCCCCGCCTTAATTGGTTCTCCTCCCTTCCAACGGTGTTGAGGCGGGTGGGAACAGCCGGGGGTTGAGGGTACTGTGCTAAAAGAGGTGGAGTTATGCAGATCTAAAACGCGTGGATTGCAGCAGCAGCAAGCCGAAAAGTGCAGGCATGTGAGGGATCTAGAGGTTGACAGCATGTCTTCTTAACGGGAGTCCAGGTGGCCATCTCCACAAATGGACTTTTCAGAATCCTTGGGTGGCACCGTAGTCGGAAACCAATTCTGGTTATCGCTTCTCGGCCTTTTGGCTAAGATCAAGTGTAGTATCTGTTCTTATCAGTTTAATATCTGATACGTCCCCTATCTGGGGACCATATATTAAATGGATTTTTAGAACAGGGAGATGGAAAAAGAGCTTGCTCTGTCCACTCCACGCATTGACCTGGTATTGCAGTATCTCCAGGACCGGTGCACCCCTTCTTTAATGCAGTTTCTAAAATCAGAAAGAATTGAATTCAATGCTTTTTGTTCATTTTGCTTGTTTGTCGGATTTTGGGATGGATTCTTTGGCTTTGCTTTTCTTCTCCTCATTGGATTTTTCATGTTAAAAGTTGCAGAAGCCAGATGACAAGCTCATTTTGGTTCAACTTCAGCAACTGTGCATTGCATTGCCATGTAATGTAATGTAATGCAATGCTATCTATCTAGCTCTCCCTCTATACTTCCTTTTGGATAAACAGACATATTAGGCAAGCATTTTGGAGCTTTCACCTAAATAACTACAGGTGGTGAGATAAGCTGCACAATATAATTGACCTTTCAGTATATTGTTGCACACACACCATCTATTTAGCAAATGCCCTTGTTATCAACAGCAGCCTTTTAAACTCACCTGAGCTAACAGGTATGTGAGCTGGTTACTCTGCTGCGCTTAAAATTTCTTTTTTGGTTTGCTACAATGCCTTTTCTGAAACGTTGTCTCCCTCTGCTGGAACACTGACTTCTTTCATTTAATGCCTGCAGGCTATAAAAGAGAAAACAACCCAAAAAGTTTGGTTGATTAGTCTGTGGCATTCTTTTAAACTGTTGCTTATGGCGGTCTCTGTGAGCTTCTCAGTGACATTCAGCCATCCAGGTATCCCGCCTGCAGTAGACGGAATGTGGCAATGGAACGCTGGCTGCGCGTGTCATAATAGGCTCTGAGCCTTTATATACCTGCGCACAGCAGCAGCCACCTTCAGTCTGCTGCTGGACAGCCAGCAGCAGCAGCAGCAGGAGAGGTAATTAATCAGCAACCCTCCTGCTAAGGGTAGACAGCTGCTCGTTCCACCCCCCCCCCCGCCTTAATTGGTTCTCCTCCCTTCCAACGGTGTTGAGGCGGGTGGGAACAGCCGGGGGTTGAGGGTACTGTGCTAAAAGAGGTGGAGTTATGCAGATCTAAAACGCGTGGATTGCAGCAGCAGCAAGCCAAAAAGTGCAGGCATGTGAGGGATCTAGAGGTTGACAGCATGTCTTCTTAACGGGAGTCCAGGTGGCCATCTCCACAAATGGACTTTTCAGAATCCTTGGGTGGCACCGTAGTCGGAAACCAATTCTGGTTATCGCTTCTCGGCCTTTTGGCTAAGATCAAGTGTAGTATCTGTTCTTATCAGTTTAATATCTGATACGTCCCCTATCTGGGGACCATATATTAAATGGATTTTTAGAACAGGGAGATGGAAAAAGAGCTTGCTCTGTCCACTCCACGCATTGACCTGGTATTGCAGTATCTCCAGGACCGGTGCACCCCTTCTTTAATGCAGTTTCTAAAATCAGAAAGAATTGAATTCAATGCTTTTTGTTCATTTTGCTTGTTTGTCGGATTTTGGGATGGACTCTTTGGCTTTGCTTTTCTTCTCCTCATTGGATTTTTCATGTTAAAAGTTGCAGAAGCCAGATGACAAGCTCATTTTGGTTCAACTTCAGCAACTGTGCATTGCATTGCCATGTAATGTAATGTAATGCAATGCTATCTATCTAGCTCTCCCTCTATACTTCCTTTTGGATAAACAGACATATTAGGCAAGCATTTTGGAGCTTTCACCTAAATAACTACAGGTGGTGAGATAAGCTGCACAATATAATTGACCTTTCAGTATATTGTTGCACACACACCATCTATTTAGCAAATGCCCTTGTTATCAACAGCAGCCTTTTAAACTCACCTGAGCTAACAGGTATGTGAGCTGGTTACTCTGCTGCGCTTAAAATTTCTTTTTTGGTTTGCTACAATGCCTTTTCTGAAACGTTGTCTCCCTCTGCTGGAACACTGACTTCTTTCATTTAATGCCTGCAGACTATAAAAGAGAAACCAACCCAAAAAGTTTGGTTGATTAGTCTGTGGCATTCTTTTAAACTGTTGCTTATGGCGGTCTCTGTGAGCTTCTCAGTGACATTCAGCCATCCAGGTATCCCGCCTGCAGTAGACGGAATGTGGCAATGGAACGCTGGCTGCGCGTGTCATAATAGGCTCTGAGCCTTTATATACCTGCGCACAGCAGCAGCCACCTTCAGTCTGCTGCTGGACAGCCAGCAGCAGCAGCAGCAGGAGAGGTAATTAATCAGCAACCCTCCTGCTAAGGGTAGACAGCTGCTCGTTCCACCCCCCCCCCCGCCTTAATTGGTTCTCCTCCCTTCCAACGGTGTTGAGGCGGGTGGGAACAGCCGGGGGTTGAGGGTACTGTGCTAAAAGAGGTGGAGTTATGCAGATCTAAAACGCGTGGATTGCAGCAGCAGCAAGCCGAAAAGTGCAGGCATGTGAGGGATCTAGAGGTTGACAGCATGTCTTCTTAACGGGAGTCCAGGTGGCCATCTCCACAAATGGACTTTTCAGAATCCTTGGGTGGCACCGTAGTCGGAAACCAATTCTGGTTATCGCTTCTCGGCCTTTTGGCTAAGATCAAGTGTAGTATCTGTTCTTATCAGTTTAATATCTGATACGTCCCCTATCTGGGGACCATATATTAAATGGATTTTTAGAACAGGGAGATGGAAAAAGAGCTTGCTCTGTCCACTCCACGCATTGACCTGGTATTGCAGTATCTCCAGGACCGGTGCACCCCTTCTTTAATGCAGTTTCTAAAATCAGAAAGAATTGAATTCAATGCTTTTTGTTCATTTTGCTTGTTTGTCGGATTTTGGGATGGACTCTTTGGCTTTGCTTTTCTTCTCCTCATTGGATTTTTCATGTTAAAAGTTGCAGAAGCCAGATGACAAGCTCATTTTGGTTCAACTTCAGCAACTGTGCATTGCATTGCCATGTAATGTAATGTAATGCAATGCTATCTATCTAGCTCTCCCTCTATACTTCCTTTTGGATAAACAGACATATTAGGCAAGCATTTTGGAGCTTTCACCTAAATAACTACAGGTGGTGAGATAAGCTGCACAATATAATTGACCTTTCAGTATATTGTTGCACACACACCATCTATTTAGCAAATGCCCTTGTTATCAACAGCAGCCTTTTAAACTCACCTGAGCTAACAGGTATGTGAGCTGGTTACTCTGCTGCGCTTAAAATTTCTTTTTTGGTTTGCTACAATGCCTTTTCTGAAACGTTGTCTCCCTCTGCTGGAACACTGACTTCTTTCATTTAATGCCTGCAGACTATAAAAGAGAAACCAACCCAAAAAGTTTGGTTGATTAGTCTGTGGCATTCTTTTAAACTGTTGCTTATGGCGGTCTCTGTGAGCTTCTCAGTGACATTCAGCCATCCAGGTATCCCGCCTGCAGTAGACGGAATGTGGCAATGGAACGCTGGCTGCGCGTGTCATAATAGGCTCTGAGCCTTTATATACCTGCGCACAGCAGCAGCCACCTTCAGTCTGCTGCTGGACAGCCAGCAGCAGCAGCAGCAGGAGAGGTAATTAATCAGCAACCCTCCTGCTAAGGGTAGACAGCTGCTCGTTCCACCCCCCCCCCGCCTTAATTGGTTCTCCTCCCTTCCAACGGTGTTGAGGCGGGTGGGAACAGCCGGGGGTTGAGGGTACTGTGCTAAAAGAGGTGGAGTTATGCAGATCTAAAACGCGTGGATTGCAGCAGCAGCAAGCCGAAAAGTGCAGGCATGTGAGGGATCTAGAGGTTGACAGCATGTCTTCTTAACGGGAGTCCAGGTGGCCATCTCCACAAATGGACTTTTCAGAATCCTTGGGTGGCACCGTAGTCGGAAACCAATTCTGGTTATCGCTTCTCGGCCTTTTGGCTAAGATCAAGTGTAGTATCTTTTGAAAAGGCGGTTTTGTCCTTGGGCTGCTCTAGTAAATTGATGCACATTACACACTGGTTTGGTGCACTTGTTAGTACGCCAGGTGGCTCATAGAGTCATCTGATGGAAAACATGGCCCTCCAGGATCGAAGTCACTAGGCTGGGTAAGTGTGAGGGCTTTGGAGCAATGTGCCCCAGGAGTAGGCGCCCTGGTGGGAGTCCAAGCTTACTGGGACTGGGAACCCCAGAAAGACTTGGGCTTCGTAGCACGCCGCACATTTGCCAATCATACTTTCTGAGCAACCCCCCCTATTCCTGGCCCCCGGGCTAGGAAGGGGAATTTTTATAAACCCGGTCGGAGGTCCGGTCAGCTTTGGGCTGAGAAACCAACACAGGCTCCAGCTCCACTAGGGTGGCAGCCTAGCTGGACGCTGGGAGCACGAAAACGGCTCTTCTCTTGCTTCGGCAACAGAGAGCATCGGAGATCCCCGACCCTCGCTGTGGCCTTCTGGCTCGGAGGGATGGGGATGGTTTATTGGGGACCCTCTCCTCCGGGAAGGGTCCACATGAATCCTCGCCTCGTGCGCTGTTTTGGTGTGACTTCGGTCACATTTTTCAGTGCCTTGGATGCAGCTTCAATCAAAAATCTGTTCTTATCAGTTTAATATCTGATACGTCCCCTATCTGGGGACCATATATTAAATGGATTTTTAGAACAGGGAGATGGAAAAAGAGCTTGCTCTGTCCACTCCACGCATTGACCTGGTATTGCAGTATCTCCAGGACCGGTGCACCCCTTCTTTAATGCAGTTTCTAAAATCAGAAAGAATTGAATTCAATGCTTTTTGTTCATTTTGCTTGTTTGTCGGATTTTGGGATGGACTCTTTGGCTTTGCTTTTCTTCTCCTCATTGGATTTTTCATGTTAAAAGTTGCAGAAGCCAGATGACAAGCTCATTTTGGTTCAACTTCAGCAACTGTGCATTGCATTGCCATGTAATGTAATGTAATGCAATGCTATCTATCTAGCTCTCCCTCTATACTTCCTTTTGGATAAACAGACATATTAGGCAAGCATTTTGGAGCTTTCACCTAAATAACTACAGGTGGTGAGATAAGCTGCACAATATAATTGACCTTTCAGTATATTGTTGCACACACACCATCTATTTAGCAAATGCCCTTGTTATCAACAGCAGCCTTTTAAACTCACCTGAGCTAACAGGTATGTGAGCTGGTTACTCTGCTGCGCTTAAAATTTCTTTTTTGGTTTGCTACAATGCCTTTTCTGAAACGTTGTCTCCCTCTGCTGGAACACTGACTTCTTTCATTTAATGCCTGCAGACTATAAAAGAGAAACCAACCCAAAAAGTTTGGTTGATTAGTCTGTGGCATTCTTTTAAACTGTTGCTTATGGCGGTCTCTGTGAGCTTCTCAGTGACATTCAGCCATCCAGGTATCCCGCCTGCAGTAGACGGAATGTGGCAATGGAACGCTGGCTGCGCGTGTCATAATAGGCTCTGAGCCTTTATATACCTGCGCACAGCAGCAGCCACCTTCAGTCTGCTGCTGGACAGCCAGCAGCAGCAGCAGCAGGAGAGGTAATTAATCAGCAACCCTCCTGCTAAGGGTAGACAGCTGCTCGTTCCACCCCCCCCCCCCGCCTTAATTGGTTCTCCTCCCTTCCAACGGTGTTGAGGCGGGTGGGAACAGCCGGGGGTTGAGGGTACTGTGCTAAAAGAGGTGGAGTTATGCAGATCTAAAACGCGTGGATTGCAGCAGCAGCAAGCCGAAAAGTGCAGGCATGTGAGGGATCTAGAGGTTGACAGCATGTCTTCTTAACGGGAGTCCAGGTGGCCATCTCCACAAATGGACTTTTCAGAATCCTTGGGTGGCACCGTAGTCGGAAACCAATTCTGGTTATCGCTTCTCGGCCTTTTGGCTAAGATCAAGTGTAGTATCTTTTGAAAAGGCGGTTTTGTCCTTGGGCTGCTCTAGTAAATTGATGCACATTACACACTGGTTTGGTGCACTTGTTAGTACGCCAGGTGGCTCATAGAGTCATCTGATGGAAAACATGGCCCTCCAGGATCGAAGTCACTAGGCTGGGTAAGTGTGAGGGCTTTGGAGCAATGTGCCCCAGGAGTAGGCGCCCTGGTGGGAGTCCAAGCTTACTGGGACTGGGAACCCCAGAAAGACTTGGGCTTCGTAGCACGCCGCACATTTGCCAATCATACTTTCTGAGCAACCCCCCCTATTCCTGGCCTCCGGGCTAGGAAGGGGAATTTTTATAAACCCGGTCGGAGGTCCGGTCAGCTTTGGGCTGAGAAACCAACACAGGCTCCAGCTCCACTAGGGTGGCAGCCTAGCTGGACGCTGGGAGCACGAAAACGGCTCTTCTCTTGCTTCGGCAAGAGAGAGCATCGGAGATCCCCGACCCTCGCTGTGGCCTTCTGGCTCGGAGGGATGGGGATGGTTTATTGGGGACCCTCTCCTCCGGGAAGGGTCCACATGAATCCTCGCCTCGTGCGCTGTTTTGGTGTGACTTCGGTCACATTTTTCAGTGCCTTGGATGCAGCTTCAATCAAAAATCTGTTCTTATCAGTTTAATATCTGATACGTTCCCTATCTGGGGACCATATATTAAATGGATTTTTAGAACAGGGAGATGGAAAAAGAGCTTGCTCTGTCCACTCCACGCATTGACCTGGTATTGCAGTATCTCCAGGACCGGTGCACCCCTTCTTTAATGCAGTTTCTAAAATCAGAAAGAATTGAATTCAATGCTTTTTGTTCATTTTGCTTGTTTGTCGGATTTTGGGATGGACTCTTTGGCTTTGCTTTTCTTCTCCTCATTGGATTTTTCATGTTAAAAGTTGCAGAAGCCAGATGACAAGCTCATTTTGGTTCAACTTCAGCAACTGTGCATTGCATTGCCATGTAATGTAATGTAATGCAATGCTATCTATCTAGCTCTCCCTCTATACTTCCTTTTGGATAAACAGACATATTAGGCAAGCATTTTGGAGCTTTCACCTAAATAACTACAGGTGGTGAGATAAGCTGCACAATATAATTGACCTTTCAGTATATTGTTGCACACACACCATCTATTTAGCAAATGCCCTTGTTATCAACAGCAGCCTTTTAAACTCACCTGAGCTAACAGGTATGTGAGCTGGTTACTCTGCTGCGCTTAAAATTTCTTTTTTGGTTTGCTACAATGCCTTTTCTAAAACGTTGTCTCCCTCTGCTGGAACACTGACTTCTTTCATTTAATGCCTGCAGACTATAAAAGAGAAACCAACCCAAAAAGTTTGGTTGATTAGTCTGTGGCATTCTTTTAAACTGTTGCTTATGGCGGTCTCTGTGAGCTTCTCAGTGACATTCAGCCATCCAGGTATCCCGCCTGCAGTAGACGGAATGTGGCAATGGAACGCTGGCTGCGCGTGTCATAATAGGCTCTGAGCCTTTATATACCTGCGCACAGCAGCAGCCACCTTCAGTCTGCTGCTGGACAGCCAGCAGCAGCAGCAGCAGGAGAGGTAATTAATCAGCAACCCTCCTGCTAAGGGTAGACAGCTGCTCGTTCCACCCCCCCCCGCCTTAATTGGTTCTCCTCCCTTCCAACGGTGTTGAGGCGGGTGGGAACAGCCGGGGGTTGAGGGTACTGTGCTAAAAGAGGTGGAGTTATGCAGATCTAAAACGCGTGGATTGCAGCAGCAGCAAGCCGAAAAGTGCAGGCATGTGAGGGATCTAGAGGTTGACAGCATGTCTTCTTAACGGGAGTCCAGGTGGCCATCTCCACAAATGGACTTTTCAGAATCCTTGGGTGGCACCGTAGTCGGAAACCAATTCTGGTTATCGCTTCTCGGCCTTTTGGCTCAGATCAAGTGTCTGGACATCAGGTTCCTTGAGTGCTAGCCCTCGGCCTTCCAGCATCGCCACTCCGGTGGCTTAAGCTGGATGCTGCTATAGGGGGAGAGTGAGGAGGAAACGGGAAGGCGATTTCCGTGGCTGACTATGGGAGTCAAGCTGAAATTTGCTGGGACCGGGGACCCCCGGGTCAAGAATGGATTTCGTATTGAGATTTCCGAGGAGAAGAAGGGACATTTTTCCATGTCCTACCTGGTGAATGCCATCTTCTATGAAGCATTGAAGATTAAGAATTCGGACATTCTTTGCCTGCAGGAATTTAGAAGTCATGGAAGGTATGTGCTGGTTCTTTCTACTATGGCTGCTTGCCAAAATCTTTATAGAACCTTGAAAGGCCATACTGAGAACTCCCTCCTAGATGGACTCACTTTTACTGTCCTCTATTCAAAGGGGGATGTTCCTGTGGTTGTGTTTATGCACAATCCCTTTATCCCCCAGGAGGACATTACTGTATTCTTGAGGAGGCATTGTACTTATGTGCATTTTTCCCACAAGATCTCGAATGAAGAAGGCTTGTGGACTGGCAAATACAAGTACTTTGTTCGTTTTGCTACAGACCCCGAGGGGCCAGGGGGCATACATTATCCTCCTATGAGTTTCTCTATTGGGAGAGACACTGGTTTCTTGTACTTTCCTGATGCTCCTTTTTTCTGCAGAAGATGTAACAAGTATGGTCATGTCCAGGAGTCCTGCAGGTATCCGCCAACCTGCAGGAAG
Source organism: Phyllobates terribilis (assembly GCF_046119375.1). Classification (NCBI taxonomy): domain Eukaryota; kingdom Metazoa; phylum Chordata; class Amphibia; order Anura; family Dendrobatidae; genus Phyllobates; species Phyllobates terribilis. Next base: position 5,015,369 of record NW_027362800.1, on the reverse strand, counting down.
TGTAACACGTCTGGTCATATGGCGAAAGACTGCAAGAACCAGGTAAAGTGTGATGCTTGTGGTGAGGAGGGGCATGTTCTTAGGCAGTGTCAAGCTAGAACCACTCCTAAGTCTTTTGCTCAAGTGGTCGCGGAGGGGCCTGCTGTTCCTTCGACTTCTACTAGGGTTCCACAAGGTCCCCTTCCGGATGTCGGGGAGGCAATTGCTCCCCAAGAGGAAGAGGATGGCACTCAGATGGACGACATATTTGAAGATGCCCAGCTTCAGCCTCCTGCGTCATGAGGCTTTGACATGGTGATTCCAGAGGTGATGTCACCTTTCCCTCCCCAGTTTGGTGTCCGTGGAGAGGGGGAAATGGACTTGTCCAATTCTCCTGTCATATCTTGGTGCAATACTGCTTCAGAGGAGATCGGGGGCGGTGGCCAAGGGGACTTGTCTGCTGTCCGTTTCTCTGATGAGGAGGATCCTGATGTGGTCAAGAAGAAGCCAAGGACTGAGTGTTCATCCATTGCTGCCGTGTGTGATAGCCCGGTGGACTCTCGTGCTTACCCGTCAGATGTATTTTCTCCTGACATTGTTACATTTGGCATTCAGCCAGATGGTAATAGCTTTGCTTTGCTTGATGAAGGTTGAGTTGATGTTTTCTTTCTTTTTTTTTCAGGTTATGTGTGATCCCCTTTAGTTATGCCGCATCATTCTGGATGGGACATTGTGTCCCTTAATGTTAGGCAAATTAGATCTGTTACCCGAAGAACAACAGTTCTGGATTATCTAAAGGGTTTGAGTGCAGATGTCTATTGTCTACAAGAGTGTGGGATTACTGAATCTCGAGGGGATAAGGACTGGCCTTATGGCCAGTATGTTTGGTCGGGGTCCAGTTTTAACAAAAATGATGGTGTGGGGATTTTAGTTGGTAATAAGAATATTACTATTGATAGTTACACGGTTGTGGAGGTGGGTCGCTGCATTATTGTTTTTTTGAGTTATAGGGGGTGGAAGGTTAGAATGATTAATTTATATTGTCCTACTAAAAAAGAGGAGCGGCTTGCTCTTCTTGAGAAATTGAGTTTTTTTCTCCCTGGAAAAATTCCTACAGTTTTTGTTGGTGACTGTAATTGTGTCACAGAAGGTAATGTGGACATTACGGGAAAAAAGTTATCTCAACTTATTTCTGATTTTTCTTTCTTAGACGCTGCAATACTTGAGTATGGCATTCCACCACCGCCTACATATTATGCTGACCGTGGTAATATTTCATCGAGGATAGATAGGATGTTATTTTCCAAAAATATGGTTTGTTCAAGTTATGCTCAACATAAGGTACCTTTCTCTGATCATGAGTGTTTGCGTGGAGTTTTTAGTGCGAATGGGGACATGGTGTTTGGGGGTGGGGTTTGGAAATTGAATACGAGGTTGTTGGAGGATGAGGAGGTGATGAGTGAGTTGGAGAAAAGGTATGCAAGTTGGAGGTGGCGTAAGCGTGATTTTGGTAGTGTGCTTGAATGGTGGGATTGGGTGAAATTACAGTTAAAAACTTTCTTTAAAAAATGGGGCTACAAAAAAGCTGCCAGATATCGTAATAGATTTAATGACTTAAGTAGACGGATTGATTGGTTGCGTGGGTGTGTTAGGAAAGGAATGGATATGTCTGATCAGCTTGAGGTTGCTAAGAATGAGTTAAAATGTCTTCTGGATGAAAAAGGTAAAGAGATTATTTACCGTACCAAGTTAGAGCATTTGGAAAAGAATGAAAAGTGCACCAGGTACTTTTTTAAAAAAATGAATGGAAGGAAGTTGGATTTGAGTGAAGTGGTAGGTGAAGATGGATCTAGTGTGGTTGGGAAGAATGTGTTGAATGAGGTGAATGGCTTCTATAGTAAGTTGTACGATGAGAAATGGATTGATCCTGGACTTGTGTCGCATGTATTGAGTGGTATGGAGAAGAGACTTGGTTCGGATGAATGTGATGCTTTGTGTGAGGATGTTATTTTGGATGAGGTGAGGAATGTTGTTATGAGTGCTAAAAAGAATAAGACGCCTGGGAAGGATGGGTTGCCTGTGGAGCTGTATGTGAAAGCTTGGGAGTTTTTGGGTAAGGACTTGACTGAGGTTTGTAGGTATATGTGGATGAATGGTGTTTTGTGTGACAGTATGAAAGAGGGTATAGTGGTTCTTGTGTTTAAGAAGGGTGAGAAAAAGCGTTTGGAGAACTGGAGACCCATATCATTGCTTAACGCTGATTATAAGGTCTACAGTAAATTGTTAGCAAATCGTATGCGTGAGGTGATTGGTAGGGTTGTGGAGGATGACCAAGTGTGTGCCGTGCCTGGTCGGAGTATAAGTGATAATTTGTTATTGTTAAGGGATATGCTTGGGGATTGTAAGACTAGAAAGCAGAAGTGTATGGTGTTAGCAATTGATTTCGAAAAGGCTTTTGATAGAGTTTCGCATGTGTTTCTGTTTAAAGTGTTGGAGAGGATGGGTTTCCCTAGGGTTTTTCTGAATGGAGTTAAGTCTTTATATGATTATGTGTCAAGTGAGTTTTTAGTGAATGGATGGTTGTCTGACAAAGTGATGATTAGGTCTGGTGTAAGACAGGGGTGCCCTATGTCCCCTGTCTTGTTTGTATGTGTGATTGAGCCTTTGCTGTGTTTAGTGAGACGTGAGAAAATGATGAGAGGATTGTTAGTGCCTGGGAGTGGTGGTAAGCATGTGAAGGTGTTAGGTTACATGGATGATGTTGTGATGGTGAGTGAAAGTATGGCTTCAATGAGTAGGGTGAGGTTGCTTTTGGATTTTTTCTGTGGTGCATCAGGTTTTAGAGTTAACTGGACTAAGTGTAGTTTCAAATGCTTTGGAGATGACAGTATTCGTATGGAAGGTGTTAAGTATAAGGAGAGTGCAATTAAGATTTTAGGGGTATTTTTCAATGATGATCTGAAAGGAAATGAGAGTTGGGACGAGTGTGGTATGCGTGTTGAGCGAAAATTGAATTTTTGGAGAATGAGAGATCTTTCTTTGCGGGGCAAAGTTCTAGTTATCAAAGCAGTGATCTTACCCATTCTGCTTTTTGTGGCCATAATTTTTCCATCCCCTTTTAGGAAAGTGAAGAGAGTTGAGAAAATGATTTTTTCTTTTTTCTGGTGCAGCAAGATGGAGAAGCTGAAGAGGGAAAGCCTTTATAAGGCCTGCCAGCATGGTGGTTTGGGATTTCCTAATGTTGAGGTTTTTTTAGGGCTCCATTATATTAAGACGATTGTGGTATTGTTGGGTAAAGGTAATAAGGGTGCATGTATGGCAAGTTATTCTGCAGGATGGATGTTGTATGGGTTAGGTTGGAGAAAGAGGGATGCGAGAGTGCCTGTGTCTTTTAAGTGTCCGGTGTGGTATGAGGTGATTGAGAAGTTTGTCAAGAAGTATGATTTGCTGAGTGTGCCGGTGGATGAGTTTAGAATGACTAAGAGGGTGTATAGGAAATTGTGTGCAAATGAGGTCGAGTCTAATATTGTTGGTTTGAGAGGGAATGAGGTTGCGGATGCTTGGAGAAAGTTGGGTATGTATGGGATGTCCAACAAACAGAAGGATGTAGTGTGGATGGCGTTTCACAATATTCTTCCAGTGAGAGACGTTCAAAAGAAGAGAGGTTTGATTAGGTCGGATGTTTGTCCAAGAGATGGATGTAATGGTTGTGAGACGGTTATGCATCTGATGTGGAATTGTGATTTTGCGCAAGACGTGTGGAAATGTGTAGGGGGGTTGTGTAGGAGTTTGGCGGGAGTGACTTTTGTGGATTGGCGTGTGGTTATGTTTGGTATTGGTGCAAGTGGACGTGTAAAGGAGAGAGTTTTGTGGTTAATTATGGCTTGTGTGTTAGAAAGTTTGTGGGATGTGAGGAATCTTTGTGTATTTAAAAGGAAATCAATTACAGTAAATGAATGTATTAGGATTATTCTTTCTAGGCTATTTTTGATTTACAAGATGGATAGTAGTAGCGGTGGTGGAACAGATGCCGAGGGAATATGGAAATTTAAAAAGTGGAGGCATATTGTAAAATTTCAGTGATCTTTTGGTTTATATTAATAAGATGTTCTTCTTTCTGTAATATTAGGTTACTTTATGCTTAATAAATATGGCCATGATGATGAGAAGTTTTTTGCAACAGTTTTGGTATATCTTACTGATTTGCTATAAAACTAACCTGAATGGTTTAAAAAAAAAAAAAAAAAAAAAAAAAAAAAATCTGTTCTTATCAGTTTAATATCTGATACGTCCCCTATCTGGGGACCATATATTAAATGGATTTTTAGAACAGGGAGATGGAAAAAGAGCTTGCTCTGTCCACTCCACACATTGACCTGGTATTGCAGTATCTCCAGGACCGGTGCAACCCTTCTTTAATGCAGTTTCTACAATCAGAAAGAATTGAATTCAATGCTTTTTGTTCATTTTGCTTGTTTGTCGGATTTTGGGATGGACTCTTTGGCTTTGCTTTTCTTCTCCTCATTGGATATTTCATGTTAAAAGTTGCAGAAGCCAGATGACAAGCTCATTTTGGTTCAACTTCAGCAACTGTGCATTGCATTGCCATGTAATGTAATGTAATGCAATGCTATCTATCTAGCTCTCCCTCTATACTTCCTTTTGGATAAACAGACATATTAGGCAAGCATTTTGGAGCTTTCACCTAAATAACTACAGGTGGTGAGATAAGCTGCACAATATAATTGACCTTTCAGTATATTGTTGCACACACACCATCTATTTAGCAAATGCCCTTGTTATCAACAGCAGCCTTTTAAACTCACCTGAGCTAACAGGTATGTGAGCTGGTTACTCTGCTGCGCTTAAAATTTCTTTTTTGGTTTGCTACAATGCCTTTTCTGAAACGTTGTCTCCCTCTGCTGAAACACTGACTTCTTTCATTTAATGCCTGCAGACTATAAAAGAGAAACCAACCCAAAAAGTTTGGTTGATTAGTCTGTGGCATTCTTTTAAACTGTTGCTTATGGCGGTCTCTGTGAGCTTCTCAGTGACATTCAGCCATCCAGGTATCCCGCCTGCAGTAGACGGAATGTGGCAATGGAACGCTGGCTGCGCGTGTCATAATAGGCTCTGAGCCTTTATATACCTGCGCACAGCAGCAGCCACCTTCAGTCTGCTGCTGGACAGCCAGCAGCAGCAGCAGCAGGAGAGGTAATTAATCAGCAACCCTCCTGCTAAGGGTAGACAGCTGCTCGTTGCACCCCCCCCCCCGCCTTAATTGGTTCTCCTCCCTTCCAACGGTGTTGAGGCGGGTGGGAACAGCCGGGGGTTGAGGGTACTGTGCTAAAAGAGGTGGAGTTATGCAGATCTAAAACGCGTGGATTGCAGCAGCAGCAAGCCGAAAAGTGCAGGCATGTGAGGGATCTAGAGGTTGACAGCATGTCTTCTTAACGGGAGTCCAGGTGGCCATCTCCACAAATGGACTTTTCAGAATCCTTGGGTGGCACCGTAGTCGGAAACCAATTCTGGTTATCGCTTCTCGGCCTTTTGGCTAAGATCAAGTGTAGTATCTGTTCTTATCAGTTTAATATCTGATACGTCCCCTATCTGGGGACCATATATTAAATGGATTTTTAGAACAGGGAGATGGAAAAAGAGCTTGCTCTGTCCACTCCACGCATTGACCTGGTATTGCAGTATCTCCAGGACCGGTGCACCCCTTCTTTAATGCAGTTTCTAAAATCAGAAAGAATTGAATTCAATGCTTTTTGTTCATTTTGCTTGTTTGTCGGATTTTGGGATGGACTCTTTGGCTTTGCTTTTCTTCTCCTCCTTGGATTTTTCATGTTAAAAGTTGCAGAAGCCAGATGACAAGCTCATTTTGGTTCAACTTCAGCAACTGTGCATTGCATTGCCATGTAATGTAATGTAATGCAATGCTATCTATCTAGCTCTCCCTCTATACTTCCTTTTGGATAAACAGACATATTAGGCAAGCATTTTGGAGCTTTCACCTAAATAACTACAGGTGGTGAGATAAGCTGCACAATATAATTGACCTTTCAGTATATTGTTGCACACACACCATCTATTTAGCAAATGCCCTTGTTATCAACAGCAGCCTTTTAAACTCACCTGAGCTAACAGGTATGTGAGCTGGTTACTCTGCTGCGCTTAAAATTTCTTTTTTGGTTTGCTACAATGCCTTTTCTGAAACGTTGTCTCCCTCTGCTGGAACACTGACTTCTTTCATTTAATGCCTGCAGACTATAAAAGAGAAACCAACCCAAAAAGTTTGGTTGATTAGTCTGTGGCATTCTTTTAAACTGTTGCTTATGGCGGTCTCTGTGAGCTTCTCAGTTACATTCAGCCATCCAGGTATCCCGCCTGCAGTAGACGGAATGTGGCAATGGAACGCTGGCTGCGCGTGTCATAATAGGCTCTGAGCCTTTATATACCTGCGCACAGCAGCAGCCACCTTCAGTCTGCTGCTGGACAGCCAGCAGCAGCAGCAGCAGGAGAGGTAATTAATCAGCAACCCTCCTGCTAAGGGTAGACAGCTGCTCGTTCCACCCCCCCCCCGCCTTAATTGGTTCTCCTCCCTTCCAACGGTGTTGAGGCGGGTGGGAACAGCCGGGGGTTGAGGGTACTGTGCTAAAAGAGGTGGAGTTATGCAGATCTAAAACGCGTGGATTGCAGCAGCAGCAAGCCGAAAAGTGCAGGCATGTGAGGGATCGAGAGGTTGACAGCACGTCTTCTTAACGGGAGTCCAGGTGGCCATCTCCACAAATGGACTTTTCAGAATCCTTGGGTGGCACCGTAGTCGGAAACCAATTCTGGTTATCGCTTCTCGGCCTTTTGGCTAAGATCAAGTGTAGTATCTGTTCTTATCAGTTTAATATCTGATACGTCCCCTATCTGGGGACCATATATTAAATGGATTTTTAGAACAGGGAGATGGAAAAAGAGCTTGCTCTGTCCACTCCACGCATTGACCTGGTATTGCAGTATCTCCAGGACCGGTGCACCCCTTCTTTAATGCAGTTTCTAAAATCAGAAAGAATTGAATTCAATGCTTTTTGTTCATTTTGCTTGTTTGTCGGATTTTGGGATGGACTCTTTGGCTTTGCTTTTCTTCTCCTCATTGGATTTTTCATGTTAAAAGTTGCAGAAGCCAGATGACAAGCTCATTTTGGTTCAACTTCAGCAACTGTGCATTGCATTGCCATGTAATGTAATGTAATGCAATGCTATCTATCTAGCTCTCCCTCTATACTTCCTTTTGGATAAACAGACATATTAGGCAAGCATTTTGGAGCTTTCACCTAAATAACTACAGGTGGTGAGATAAGCTGCACAATATAATTGACCTTTCAGTATATTGTTGCACACACACCATCTATTTAGCAAATGCCCTTGTTATCAACAGCAGCCTTTTAAACTCACCTGAGCTAACAGGTATGTGAGCTGGTTACTCTGCTGCGCTTAAAATTTCTTTTTTGGTTTGCTACAATGCCTTTTCTGAAACGTTGTCTCCCTCTGCTGGAACACTGACTTCTTTCATTTAATGCCTGCAGACTATAAAAGAGAAACCAACCCAAAAAGTTTGGTTGATTAGTCTGTGGCATTCTTTTAAACTGTTGCTTATGGCGGTCTCTGTGAGCTTCTCAGTGACATTCAGCCATCCAGGTATCCCGCCTGCAGTAGACGGAATGTGGCAATGGAACGCTGGCTGCGCGTGTCATAATAGGCTCTGAGCCTTTATATACCTGCGCACAGCAGCAGCCACCTTCAGTCTGCTGCTGGACAGCCAGCAGCAGCAGCAGCAGGAGAGGTAATTAATCAGCAACCCTCCTGCTAAGGGTAGACAGCTGCTCGTTCCACCCCCCCCACCCCGCCTAATTGGTTCTCCTCCCTTCCAACGGTGTTGAGGCGGGTGGGAACAGCCGGGGGTTGAGGGTACTGTGCTAAAAGAGGTGGAGTTATGCAGATCTAAAACGCGTGGATTGCAGCAGCAGCAAGCCGAAAAGTGCAGGCATGTGAGGGATCTAGAGGTTGACAGCATGTCTTCTTAACGGGAGTCCAGGTGGCCATCTCCACAAATGGACTTTTCAGAATCCTTGGGTGGCACCGTAGTCGGAAACCAATTCTGGTTATCGCTTCTCGGCCTTTTGGCTAAGATCAAGTGTAGTATCTGTTCTTATCAGTTTAATATCTGATACGTCCCCTATCTGGGGACCATATATTAAATGGATTTTTAGAACAGGGAGATGGAAAAAGAGCTTGCTCTGTCCACTCCACGCATTGACCTGGTATTGCAGTATCTCCAGGACCGGTGCACCCCTTCTTTAATGCAGTTTCTAAAATCAGAAAGAATTGAATTCAATACTTTTTGTTCATTTTGCTTGTTTGTCGGATTTTGGGATGGACTCTTTGGCTTTGCTTTTCTTCTCCTCATTGGATTTTTCATGTTAAAAGTTGCAGAAGCCAGATGACAAGCTCATTTTGGTTCAACTTCAGCAACTGTGCATTGCATTGCCATGTAATGTAATGTAATGCAATGCTATCTATCTAGCTCTCCCTCTATACTTCCTTTTGGATAAACAGACATATTAGGCAAGCATTTTGGAGCTTTCACCTAAATAACTACAGGTGGTGAGATAAGCTGCACAATATAATTGACCTTTCAGTATATTGTTGCACACACACCATCTATTTAGCAAATGCCCTTGTTATCAACAGCAGCCTTTTAAACTCACCTGAGCTAACAGGTATGTGAGCTGGTTACTCTGCTGCGCTTAAAATTTCTTTTTTGGTTTGCTACAATGCCTTTTCTGAAACGTTGTCTCCCTCTGCTGGAACACTGACTTCTTTCATTTAATGCCTGCAGACTATAAAAGAGAAACCAACCCAAAAAGTTTGGTTGATTAGTCTGTGGCATTCTTTTAAACTGTTGCTTATGGCGGTCTCTGTGAGCTTCTCAGTGACATTCAGCCATCCAGGTATCCCGCCTGCAGTAGACGGAATGTGGCAATGGAACGCTGGCTGCGCGTGTCATAATAGGCTCTGAGCCTTTATATACCTGCGCACAGCAGCAGCCACCTTCAGTCTGCTGCTGGACAACCAGCAGCAGCAGCAGCAGGAGAGGTAATTAATCAGCAACCCTCCTGCTAAGGGTAGACAGCTGCTCGTTCCACCCCCCCCCCGCCTTAATTGGTTCTCCTCCCTTCCAACGGTGTTGAGGCGGGTGGGAACAGCCGGGGGTTGAGGGTACTGTGCTAAAAGAGGTGGAGTTATGCAGATCTAAAACGCGTGGATTGCAGCAGCAGCAAGCCGAAAAGTTCAGGCATGTGAGGGATCTAGAGGTTGACAGCATGTCTTCTTAACGGGAGTCCAGGTGGCCATCTCCACAAATGGACTTTTCAGAATCCTTGGGTGGCACCGTAGTCGGAAACCAATTCTGGTTATCGCTTCTCGGCCTTTTGGCTAAGATCAAGTGTAGTATCTGTTCTTATCAGTTTAATATCTGATACGTCCCCTATCTGGGGACCATATATTAAATGGATTTTTAGAACAGGGAGATGGAAAAAGAGCTTGCTCTGTCCACTCCACGCATTGACCTGGTATTGCAGTATCTCCAGGACCGGTGCACCCCTTCTTTAATGCAGTTTCTAAAATCAGAAAGAATTGAATTCAATGCTTTTTGTTCATTTTGCTTGTTTGTCGGATTTTGGGATGGACTCTTTGGCTTTGCTTTTCTTCTCCTCATTGGATTTTTCATGTTAAAAGTTGCAGAAGCCAGATGACAAGCTCATTTTGGTTCAACTTCAGCAACTGTGCATTGCATTGCCATGTAATGTAATGTAATGCAATGCTATCTATCTAGCTCTCCCTCTATACTTCCTTTTGGATAAACAGACATATTAGGCAAGCATTTTGGAGCTTTCACCTAAATAACTACAGGTGGTGAGATAAGCTGCACAATATAATTGACCTTTCAGTATATTGTTGCACACACACCATCTATTTAGCAAATGCCCTTGTTATCAACAGCAGCCTTTTAAACTCACCTGAGCTAACAGGTATGTGAGCTGGTTACTCTACTGCGCTTAAAATTTCTTTTTTGGTTTGCTACAATGCCTTTTCTGAAACGTTGTCTCCCTCTGCTGGAACACTGACTTCTTTCATTTAATGCCTGCAGACTATAAAAGAGAAACCAACCCAAAAAGTTTGGTTGATTAGTCTGTGGCATTCTTTTAAACTGTTGCTTATGGCGGTCTCTGTGAGCTTCTCAGTGACATTCAGCCATCCAGGTATCCCGCCTGCAGTAGACGGAATGTGGCAATGGAACGCTGGCTGCGCGTGTCATAATAGGCTCTGAGCCTTTATATACCAGCGCACAGCAGCAGCCACCTTCAGTCTGCTGCTGGACAGCCAGCAGCAGCAGCAGCAGGAGAGGAAATTAATCAGCAACCCTCCTGCTAAGGGTAGACAGCTGCTCGTTCCACCCCCCCCCCCCCGCCTTAATTGGTTCTCCTCCCTTCCAACGGTGTTGAGGCGGGTGGGAACAGCCGGGGGTTGAGGGTACTGTGCTAAAAGAGGTGGAGTTATGCAGATCTAAAACGCGTGGATTGCAGCAGCAGCAAGCCGAAAAGTGCAGGCATGTGAGGGATCTAGAGGTTGACAGCATGTCTTCTTAACGGGAGTCCAGGTGGCCATCTCCACAAATGGACTTTTCAGAATCCTTGGGTGGCACCGTAGTCGGAAACCAATTCTGGTTATCGCTTCTCGGCCTTTTGGCTAAGATCAAGTGTAGTATCTGTTCTTATCAGTTTAATATCTGATACGTCCCCTATCTGGGGACCATATATTAAATGGATTTTTAGAACAGGGAGATGGAAAAAGAGCTTGCTCTGTCCACTCCACGCATTGACCTGGTATTGCAGTATCTCCAGGACCGGTGCACCCCTTCTTTAATGCAGTTTCTAAAATCAGAAAGAATTGAATTCAATGCTTTTTGTTCATTTTACTTGTTTGTCGGATTTTGGGATGGACTCTTTGGCTTTGCTTTTCTTCTCCTCATTGGATTTTTCATGTTAAAAGTTGCAGAAGCCAGATGACAAGCTCATTTTGGTTCAACTTCAGCAACTGTGCATTGCATTGCCATGTAATGTAATGTAATGCAATGCTATCTCTCTAGCTCTCCCTCTATACTTCCTTTTGGATAAACAGACATATTAGGCAAGCATTTTGGAGCTTTCACCTAAATAACTACAGGTGGTGAGATAAGCTGCACAATATAATTGACCTTTCAGTATATTGTTGCACACACACCATCTATTTAGCAAATGCCCTTGTTATCAACAGCAGCCTTTTAAACTCACCTGAGCTAACAGGTATGTGAGCTGGTTACTCTGCTGCGCTTAAAATTTCTTTTTTGGTTTGCTACAATGCCTTTTCTGAAACGTTGTCTCCCTCTGCTGGAACACTGACTTCTTTCATTTAATGCCTGCAGACTATAAAAGAGAAACCAACCCAAAAAGTTTGGTTGATTAGTCTGTGGCATTCTTTTAAACTGTTGCTTATGGCGGTCTCTGTGAGCTTCTCAGTGACATTCAGCCATCCAGGTATCCCGCCTGCAGTAGACGGAATGTGGCAATGGAACGCTGGCTGCGCGTGTCATAATAGGCTCTGAGCCTTTATATACCTGCGCACAGCAGCAGCCACCTTCAGTCTGCTGCTGGACAGCCAGCAGCAGCAGCAGCAGGAGAGGTAATTAATCAGCAACCCTCCTGCTAAGGGTAGACAGCTGCTCGTTGCACCCCCCCCCCCGCCTTAATTGGTTCTCCTCCCTTCCAACGGTGTTGAGGCGGGTGGGAACAGCCGGGGGTTGAGGGTACTGTGCTAAAAGAGGTGGAGTTATGCAGATCTAAAACGCGTGGATTGCAGCAGCAGCAAGCCGAAAAGTGCAGGCATGTGAGGGATCTAGAGGTTGACAGCATGTCTTCTTAACGGGAGTCCAGGTGGCCATCTCCACAAATGGACTTTTCAGAATCCTTGGGTGGCACCGTAGTCGGAAACCAATTCTGGTTATCGCTTCTCGGCCTTTTGGCTAAGATCAAGTGTAGTATCTTTTGAAAAGGCAGTTTTGTCCTTGGGCTGCCCTAGTAAATTGATGCATATTACACACTGGTTTGGTGCACTTGTTAGTACGCCAGGTGGCTCATAGAGTTATCTGATGGAAAACATGGCCCTCCAGGATCGAAGTCACTAGGCTGGGTAAGTGTGAGGGCTTTGGAGCAATGTGCCCCAGGAGTAGGCGCCCTGGTGGGAGTCCAAGCTTACTGGGACTGGGAACCCCAGAAAGACTTGGCTTCGTAGCACGCCGCACCTTTGCCAATCATACTTTCTGAGCAACCCCCCTTATTCCTGGCCTCCGGGCTAGGAAGGGGAATTTTTATAAACCCGGTCGGAGGTCCGGTCAGCTTTGGGCTGAGAAACCAACACAGGCTCCAGCTCCAATAGGGTGGCAGCCTAGATGGAAGCTGGGAGCACGAAAACGGCTCTTCTCCGGCTTCGGCTAGGGAGAGCATCGGAGATCCCTGACCCTCGCTGTGGCCTTCTGGCTCGGAGGGATGGGGATGGTTTATTGGGGACCCTCTCCTCCGGGAAGGGTCCACATGAATCCTCGCCTCGTGCGCTGTTTTGGTGTGACTTCGGTCACATTTTTCAGTGCCTTGGATGCAGCTTCAATCAAAAAAATCTGTTCTTATCAGTTTAATATCTGATACGTCCCCTATCTGGGGACCATATATTAAATGGATTTTTAGAACAGGGAGATGGAAAAAGAGCTTGCTCTGTCCACTCCACGCATTGACCTGGTATTGCAGTATCTCCAGGACCGGTGCACCCCTTCTTTAATGCAGTTTCTAAAATCAGAAAGAATTGAATTCAATGCTTTTTGTTCATTTTGCTTGTTTGTCGGATTTTGGGATGGACTCTTTGGCTTTGCTTTTCTTCTCCTCATTGGATTTTTCATGTTAAAAGTTGCAGAAGCCAGATGACAAGCTCATTTTGGTTCAACTTCAGCAACTGTGCATTGCATTGCCATGTAATGTAATGTAATGCAATCCTATCTATCTAGCTCTCCCTCTATACTTCCTTTTGGATAAACAGACATATTAGGCAAGCATTTTGGAGCTTTCACCTAAATAACTACAGGTGGTGAGATAAGCTGCACAATATAATTGACCTTTCAGTATATTGTTGCACACACACCATCTATTTAGCAAATGCCCTTGTTATCAACAGCAGCCTTTTAAACTCACCTGAGCTAACAGGTATGTGAGCTGGTTACTCTGCTGCGCTTAAAATTTCTTTTTTGGTTTGCTACAATGCCTTTTCTGAAACGTTGTCTCCCTCTGCTGGAACACTGACTTCTTTCATTTAATGCCTGCAGACTATAAAAGAGAAACCAACCCAAAAAGTTTGGTTGATTAGTCTGTGGCATTCTTTTAAACTGTTGCTTATGGCGGTCTCTGTGAGCTTCTCAGTGACATTCAGCCATCCAGGTATCCCGCCTGCAGTAGACGGAATGTGGCAATGGAACGCTGGCTGCGCGTGTCATAATAGGCTCTGAGCCTTTATATACCTGCGCACAGCAGCAGCCACCTTCAGTCTGCTGCTGGACAGCCAGCAGCAGCAGCAGCAGGAGAGGTAATTAATCAGCAACCCTCCTGCTAAGGGTAGACAGCTGCTCGTTCCACCCCCCCCCCCACCTTAATTGGTTCTCCTCCCTTCCAACGGTGTTGAGGCGGGTGGGAACAGCCGGGGGTTGAGGGTACTGTGCTAAAAGAGGTGGAGTTATGCAGATCTAAAACGCGTGGATTGCAGCAGCAGCAAGCCGAAAAGTGCAGGCATGTGAGGGATCTAGAGGTTGACAGCATGTCTTCTTAACGGGAGTCCAGGTGGCCATCTCCACAAATGGACTTTTCAGAATCCTTGGGTGGCACCGTAGTCGGAAACCAATTCTGGTTATCGCTTCTCGGCCTTTTGGCTAAGATCAAGTGTAGTATCTGTTCTTATCAGTTTAATATCTGATACGTCCCCTATCTGGGGACCATATATTAAATGGATTTTTAGAACAGGGAGATGGAAAAAGAGCTTGCTCTGTCCACTCCACGCATTGACCTGGTATTGCAGTATCTCCAGGACCGGTGCACCCCTTCTTTAATGCAGTTTCTAAAATCAGAAAGAATTGAATTCAATGCTTTTTGTTCATTTTGCTTGTTTGTCGGATTTTGGGATGGACTCTTTGGCTTTGCTTTTCTTCTCCTCATTGGATTTTTCATGTTAAAAGTTGCAGAAGGCAGATGACAAGCTCATTTTGGTTCAACTTCAGCAACTGTGCATTGCATTGCCATGTAATGTAATGTAATGCAATGCTATCTATCTAGCTCTCCCTCTATACTTCCTTTTGGATAAACAGACATATTAGGCAAGCATTTTGGAGCTTTCACCTAAATAACTACAGGTGGTGAGATAAGCTGCACAATATAATTGACCTTTCAGTATATTGTTGCACACACACCATCTATTTAGCAAATGCCCTTGTTATCAACAGCAGCCTTTTAAACTCACCTGAGCTAACAGGTATGTGAGCTGGTTACTCTGCTGCGCTTAAAATTTCTTATTTGGTTTGCTACAATGCCTTTTCTGAAACGTTGTCTCCCTCAGATGGAACACTGACTTCTTTCATTTAATGCCTGCAGACTATAAAAGAGAAACCAACCCAAAAAGTTTGGTTGATTAGTCTGTGGCATTCTTTTAAACTGTTGCTTATGGCGGTCTCTGTGAGCTTCTCAGTGACATTCAGCCATCCAGGTATCCCGCCTGCAGTAGACGGAATGTGGCAATGGAACGCTGGCTGCGCGTGTCATAATAGGCTCTGTGCCTTTATATACCTGCGCACAGCAGCAGCCACCTTCAGTCTGCTGCTGGACAGCCAGCAGCAGCAGCAGCAGCAGGAGAGGTAATTAATCAGCAACCCTCCTGCTAAGGGTAGACAGCTGCTCGTTCCCCCCCCCCCCCCGCCTTAATTGGTTCTCCTCCCTTCCAACGGTGTTGAGGCGGGTGGGAACAGCCGGGGGTTGAGGGTACTGTGCTAAAAGAGGTGGAGTTATGCAGATCTAAAACGCGTGGATTGCAGCAGCAGCAAGCCGAAAAGTGCAGGCATGTGAGGGATCTAGAGGTTGACAGCATGTCTTCTTAACGGGAGTCCAGGTGGCCATCTCCACAAATGGACTTTTCAGAATCCTTGGGTGGCACCGTAGTCGGAAACCAATTCTGGTTATCGCTTCTCGGCCTTTTGGCTAAGATCAAGTGTAGTATCTGTTCTTATCAGTTTAATATCTGATACGTCCCCTATCTGGGGACCATATATTAAATGGATTTTTAGAACAGGGAGATGGAAAAAGAGCTTGCTCTGTCCACTCCACGCATTGACCTGGTATTGCAGTATCTCCAGGACCGGTGCACCCCTTCTTTAATGCAGTTTCTAAAATCAGAAAGAATTGAATTCAATGCTTTTTGTTCATTTTGCTTGTTTGTCGGATTTTGGGATGGACTCTTTGGCTTTGCTTTTCTTCTCCTCATTGGATTTTTCATGTTAAAAGTTGCAGAAGCCAGATGACAAGCTCATTTTGGTTCAACTTCAGCAACTGTGCATTGCATTGCCATGTAATGTAATGTAATGCAATGCTATCTATCTAGCTCTCCCTCTATACTTCCTTTTGGATAAACAGACATATTAGGCAAGCATTTTGGAGCTTTCACCTAAATAACTACAGGTGGTGAGATAAGCTGCACAATATAATTGACCTTTCAGTATATTGTTGCACACACACCATCTATTTAGCAAATGCCCTTGTTATCAACAGCAGCCTTTTAAACTCACCTGAGCTAACAGGTATGTGAGCTGGTTACTCTGCTGCGCTTAAAATTTCTTTTTTGGTTTGCTACAATGCCTTTTCTGAAACGTTGTCTCCCTCTGCTGGAACACTGACTTCTTTCATTTAATGCCTGCAGACTATAAAAGAGAAACCAACCCAAAAAGTTTGGTTGATTAGTCTGTGGCATTCTTTTAAACTGTTGCTTATGGCGGTCTCTGTGAGCTTCTCAGTGACATTCAGCCATCCAGGTATCCCGCCTGCAGTAGACGGAATGTGGCAATGGAACGCTGGCTGCGCGTGTCATAATAGGCTCTGAGCCTTTATATACCTGCGCACAGCAGCAGCCACCTTCAGTCTGCTGCTGGACAGCCAGCAGCAGCAGCAGCAGGAGAGGTAATTAATCAGCAACCCTCCTGCTAAGGGTAGACAGCTGCTCGTTCCACCCCCCCCCCGCCTTAATTGGTTCTCCTCCCTTCCAACGGTGTTGAGGCGGGTGGGAACAGCCGGGGGTTGAGGGTACTGTGCTAAAAGAGGTGGAGTTATGCAGATCTAAAACGCGTGGATTGCAGCAGCAGCAAGCCGAAAAGTGCAGGCATGTGAGGGATGTAGAGGTTGACAGCATGTCTTCTTAACGGGAGTCCAGGTGGCCATCTCCACAAATGGACTTTTCAGAATCCTTGGGTGGCACCGTAGTCGGAAACCAATTCTGGTTATCGTTTCTCGGCCTTTTGGCTAAGATCAAGTGTAGTATCTGTTCTTATCAGTTTAATATCTGATACGTCCCCTATCTGGGGACCATATATTAAATGGATTTTTAGAACAGGGAGATGGAAAAAGAGCTTGCTCTGTCCTCTCCACGCATTGACCTGGTATTGCAGTATCTCCAGGACCGGTGCACCCCTTCTTTAATGCAGTTTCTAAAATCAGAAAGAATTGAATTCAATGCTTTTTGTTCATTTTGCTTGTTTGTCGGATTTTGGGATGGACTCTTTGGCTTTGCTTTTCTTCTCCTCATTGGATTTTTCATGTTAAAAGTTGCAGAAGCCAGATGACAAGCTCATTTTGGTTCAACTTCAGCAACTGTGCATTGCATTGCCATGTAATGTAATGTAATGCAATGCTATCTATCTAGCTCTCCCTCTATACTTCCTTTTGGATAAACAGACATATTAGGCAAGCATTTTGGAGCTTTCACCTAAATAACTACAGGTGGTGAGATAAGCTGCACAATATAATTGACCTTTCAGTATATTGTTGCACACACACCATCTATTTAGCAAATGCCCTTGTTATCAACAGCAGCCTTTTAAACTCACCTGAGCTAACAGGTATGTGAGCTGGTTACTCTGCTGCGCTTAAAATTTCTTTTTTGGTTTGCTACAATGCCTTTTCTGAAACGTTGTCTCCCTCTGCTGGAACACTGACTTCTTTCATTTAATGCCTGCAGACTATAAAAGAGAAACCAACCCAAAAAGTTTGGTTGATTAGTCTGTGGCATTCTTTTAAACTGTTGCTTATGGCGGTCTCTGTGAGCTTCTCAGTGACATTCAGCCATCCAGGTATCCCGCCTGCAGTAGACGGAATGTGGCAATGGAACGCTGGCTGCGCGTGTCATAATAGGCTCTGAGCCTTTATATACCTGCGCACAGCAGCAGCCACCTTCAGTCTGCTGCTGGACAGCCAGCAGCAGCAGCAGCAGGAGAGGTAATTAATCAGCAACCCTCCTGCTAAGGGTAGACAGCTGCTCGTTCCACCCCCCCCCCCCGCCTTAATTGGTTCTCCTCCCTTCCAACGGTGTTGAGGCGGGTGGGAACAGCCGGGGGTTGAGGGTACTGTGCTAAAAGAGGTGGAGTTATGCAGATCTAAAACGCGTGGATTGCAGCAGCAGCAAGCCGAAAAGTGCAGGCATGTGAGGGATCTAGAGGTTGACAGCATGTCTTCTTAACGGGAGTCCAGGTGGCCATCTCCACAAATGGACTTTTCAGAATCCTTGGGTGGCACCGTAGTCGGAAACCAATTCTGGTTATCGCTTCTCGGCCTTTTGGCTAAGATCAAGTGTAGTATCTGTTCTTATCAGTTTAATATCTGATACGTCCCCTATCTGGGGACCATATATTAAATGGATTTTTAGAACAGGGAGATGGAAAAAGAGCTTGCTCTGTCCACTCCACGCATTGACCTGGTATTGCAGTATCTCCAGGACCGGTGCACCCCTTCTTTAATGCAGTTTCTAAAATCAGAAAGAATTGAATTCAATGCTTTTTGTTCATTTTGCTTGTTTGTCGGATTTTGGGATGGACTCTTTGGCTTTGCTTTTCTTCTCCTCATTGGATTTTTCATGTTAAAAGTTGCAGAATCCAGATGACAAGCTCATTTTGGTTCAACTTCAGCAACTGTGCATTGCATTGCCATGTAATGTAATGTAATGCAATGCTATCTATCTAGCTCTCCCTCTATACTTCCTTTTGGATAAACAGACATATTAGGCAAGCATTTTGGAGCTTTCACCTAAATAACTACAGGTGGTGAGATAAGCTGCACAATATAATTGACCTTTCAGTATATTGTTGCACACACACCATCTATTTAGCAAATGCCCTTGTTATCAACAGCAGCCTTTTAAACTCACCTGAGCTAACAGGTATGTGAGCTGGTTACTCTGCTGCGCTTAAAATTTCTTTTTTGGTTTGCTACAATGCCTTTTCTGAAACGTTGTCTCCCTCTGCTGGAACACTGACTTCTTTCATTTAATGCCTGCAGACTATAAAAGAGAAACCAACCCAAAAAGTTTGGTTGATTAGTCTGTGGCATTCTTTTAAACTGTTGCTTATGGCGGTCTCTGTGAGCTTCTCAGTGACATTCAGCCATCCAGGTATCCCGCCTGCAGTAGACGGAATGTGGCAATGGAACGCTGGCTGCGCGTGTCATAATAGGCTCTGAGCCTTTATATACCTGCGCACAGCAGCAGCCACCTTCAGTCTGCTGCTGGACAGCCAGCAGCAGCAGCAGCAGGAGAGGTAATTAATCAGCAACCCTCCTGCTAAGGGTAGACAGCTGCTCGTTCCACCCCCCCCCCGCCTTAATTGGTTCTCCTCCCTTCCAACGGTGTTGAGGCGGGTGGGAACAGCCGGGGGTTGAGGGTACTGTGCTAAAAGAGGTGGAGTTATGCAGATCTAAAACGCGTGGATTGCAGCAGCAGCAAGCCGAAAAGTGCAGGCATGTGAGGGATGTAGAGGTTGACAGCATGTCTTCTTAACGGGAGTCCAGGTGGCCATCTCCACAAATGGACTTTTCAGAATCCTTGGGTGGCACCGTAGTCGGAAACCAATTCTGGTTATCGTTTCTCGGCCTTTTGGCTAAGATCAAGTGTAGTATCTGTTCTTATCAGTTTAATATCTGATACGTCCCCTATCTGGGGACCATATATTAAATGGATTTTTAGAACAGGGAGATGGAAAAAGAGCTTGCTCTGTCCTCTCCACGCATTGACCTGGTATTGCAGTATCTCCAGGACCGGTGCACCCCTTCTTTAATGCAGTTTCTAAAATCAGAAAGAATTGAATTCAATGCTTTTTGTTCATTTTGCTTGTTTGTCGGATTTTGGGATGGACTCTTTGGCTTTGCTTTTCTTCTCCTCATTGGATTTTTCATGTTAAAAGTTGCAGAAGCCAGATGACAAGCTCATTTTGGTTCAACTTCAGCAACTGTGCATTGCATTGCCATGTAATGTAATGTAATGCAATGCTATCTATCTAGCTCTCCCTCTATACTTCCTTTTGGATAAACAGACATATTAGGCAAGCATTTTGGAGCTTTCACCTAAATAACTACAGGTGGTGAGATAAGCTGCACAATATAATTGACCTTTCAGTATATTGTTGCACACACACCATCTATTTAGCAAATGCCCTTGTTATCAACAGCAGCCTTTTAAACTCACCTGAGCTAACAGGTATGTGAGCTGGTTACTCTGCTGCGCTTAAAATTTCTTTTTTGGTTTGCTACAATGCCTTTTCTGAAACGTTGTCTCCCTCTGCTGGAACACTGACTTCTTTCATTTAATGCCTGCAGACTATAAAAGAGAAACCAACCCAAAAAGTTTGGTTGATTAGTCTGTGGCATTCTTTTAAACTGTTGCTTATGGCGGTCTCTGTGAGCTTCTCAGTGACATTCAGCCATCCAGGTATCCCGCCTGCAGTAGACGGAATGTGGCAATGGAACGCTGGCTGCGCGTGTCATAATAGGCTCTGAGCCTTTATATACCTGCGCACAGCAGCAGCCACCTTCAGTCTGCTGCTGGACAGCCAGCAGCAGCAGCAGCAGGAGAGGTAATTAATCAGCAACCCTCCTGCTAAGGGTAGACAGCTGCTCGTTCCACCCCCCCCCCGCCTTAATTGGTTCTCCTCCCTTCCAACGGTGTTGAGGCGGGTGGGAACAGCCGGGGGTTGAGGGTACTGTGCTAAAAGAGGTGGAGTTATGCAGATCTAAAACGCGTGGATTGCAGCAGCAGCAAGCCGAAAAGTGCAGGCATGTGAGGGATGTAGAGGTTGACAGCATGTCTTCTTAACGGGAGTCCAGGTGGCCATCTCCACAAATGGACTTTTCAGAATCCTTGGGTGGCACCGTAGTCGGAAACCAATTCTGGTTATCGTTTCTCGGCCTTTTGGCTAAGATCAAGTGTAGTATCTGTTCTTATCAGTTTAATATCTGATACGTCCCCTATCTGGGGACCATATATTAAATGGATTTTTAGAACAGGGAGATGGAAAAAGAGCTTGCTCTGTCCTCTCCACGCATTGACCTGGTATTGCAGTATCTCCAGGACCGGTGCACCCCTTCTTTAATGCAGTTTCTAAAATCAGAAAGAATTGAATTCAATGCTTTTTGTTCATTTTGCTTGTTTGTCGGATTTTGGGATGGACTCTTTGGCTTTGCTTTTCTTCTCCTCATTGGATTTTTCATGTTAAAAGTTGCAGAAGCCAGATGACAAGCTCATTTTGGTTCAACTTCAGCAACTGTGCATTGCATTGCCATGTAATGTAATGTAATGCAATGCTATCTATCTAGCTCTCCCTCTATACTTCCTTTTGGATAAACAGACATATTAGGCAAGCATTTTGGAGCTTTCACCTAAATAACTACAGGTGGTGAGATAAGCTGCACAATATAATTGACCTTTCAGTATATTGTTGCACACACACCATCTATTTAGCAAATGCCCTTGTTATCAACAGCAGCCTTTTAAACTCACCTGAGCTAACAGGTATGTGAGCTGGTTACTCTGCTGCGCTTAAAATTTCTTTTTTGGTTTGCTACAATGCCTTTTCTGAAACGTTGTCTCCCTCTGCTGGAACACTGACTTCTTTCATTTAATGCCTGCAGACTATAAAAGAGAAACCAACCCAAAAAGTTTGGTTGATTAGTCTGTGGCATTCTTTTAAACTGTTGCTTATGGCGGTCTCTGTGAGCTTCTCAGTGACATTCAGCCATCCAGGTATCCCGCCTGCAGTAGACGGAATGTGGCAATGGAACGCTGGCTGCGCGTGTCATAATAGGCTCTGAGCCTTTATATACCTGCGCACAGCAGCAGCCACCTTCAGTCTGCTGCTGGACAGCCAGCAGCAGCAGCAGCAGGAGAGGTAATTAATCAGCAACCCTCCTGCTAAGGGTAGACAGCTGCTCGTTCCACCCCCCCCCCCCGCCTTAATTGGTTCTCCTCCCTGCCAACGGTGTTGAGGCGGGTGGGAACAGCCGGGGGTTGAGGGTACTGTGCTAAAAGAGGTGGAGTTATGCAGATCTAAAACGCGTGGATTGCAGCAGCAGCAAGCCGAAAAGTGCAGGCATGTGAGGGATCTAGAGGTTGACAGCATGTCTTCTTAACGGGAGTCCAGGTGGCCATCTCCACAAATGGACTTTTCAGAATCCTTGGGTGGCACCGTAGTCGGAAACCAATTCTGGTTATCGCTTCTCGGCCTTTTGGCTAAGATCAAGTGTAGTATCTGTTCTTATCAGTTTAATATCTGATACGTCCCCTATCTGGGGACCATATATTAAATGGATTTTTAGAACAGGGAGATGGAAAAAGAGCTTGCTCTGTCCACTCCACGCATTGACCTGGTATTGCAGTATCTCCAGGACCGGTGCACCCCTTCTTTAATGCAGTTTCTAAAATCAGAAAGAATTGAATTCAATGCTTTTTGTTCATTTTGCTTGTTTGTCGGATTTTGGGATGGACTCTTTGGCTTTGCTTTTCTTCTCCTCATTGGATTTTTCATGTTAAAAGTTGCAGAAGCCAGATGACAAGCTCATTTTGGTTCAACTTCAGCAACTGTGCATTGCATTGCCATGTAATGTAATGTAATGCAATGCTATCTATCTAGCTCTCCCTCTATACTTCCTTTTGGATAAACAGACATATTAGGCAAGCATTTTGGAGCTTTCACCTAAATAACTACAGGTGGTGAGATAAGCTGCACAATATAATTGACCTTTCAGTATATTGTTGCACACACACCATCTATTTAGCAAATGCCCTTGTTATCAACAGCAGCCTTTTAAACTCACCTGAGCTAACAGGTATGTGAGCTGGTTACTCTGCTGCGCTTAAAATTTCTTTTTTGGTTTGCTACAATGCCTTTTCTGAAACGTTGTCTCCCTCTGCTGGAACACTGACTTCTTTCATTTAATGCCTGCAGACTATAAAAGAGAAACCAACCCAAAAAGTTTGGTTGATTAGTCTGTGGCATTCTTTTAAACTGTTGCTTATGGCGGTCTCTGTGAGCTTCTCAGTGACATTCAGCCATCCAGGTATCCCGCCTGCAGTAGACGGAATGTGGCAATGGAACGCTGGCTGCGCGTGTCATAATAGGCTCTGAGCCTTTATATACCTGCGCACAGCAGCAGCCACCTTCAGTCTGCTGCTGGACAGCCAGCAGCAGCAGCAGCAGGAGAGGTAATTAATCAGCAACCCTCCTGCTAAGGGTAGACAGCTGCTCGTTCCACCCCCCCCCCCGCCTTAATTGGTTCTCCTCCCTTCCAACGGTGTTGAGGCGGGTGGGAACAGCCGGGGGTTGAGGGTACTGTGCTAAAAGAGGTGGAGTTATGCAGATCTAAAACGCGTGGATTGCAGCAGCAGCAAGCCGAAAAGTGCAGGCATGTGAGGGATGTAGAGGTTGACAGCATGTCTTCTTAACGGGAGTCCAGGTGGCCATCTCCACAAATGGACTTTTCAGAATCCTTGGGTGGCACCGTAGTCGGAAACCAATTCTGGTTATCGTTTCTCGGCCTTTTGGCTAAGATCAAGTGTAGTATCTGTTCTTATCAGTTTAATATCTGATACGTCCCCTATCTGGGGACCATATATTAAATGGATTTTTAGAACAGGGAGATGGAAAAAGAGCTTGCTCTGTCCTCTCCACGCATTGACCTGGTATTGCAGTATCTCCAGGACCGGTGCACCCCTTCTTTAATGCAGTTTCTAAAATCAGAAAGAATTGAATTCAATGCTTTTTGTTCATTTTGCTTGTTTGTCGGATTTTGGGATGGACTCTTTGGCTTTGCTTTTCTTCTCCTCATTGGATTTTTCATGTTAAAAGTTGCAGAAGCCAGATGACAAGCTCATTTTGGTTCAACTTCAGCAACTGTGCATTGCATTGCCATGTAATGTAATGTAATGCAATGCTATCTATCTAGCTCTCCCTCTATACTTCCTTTTGGATAAACAGACATATTAGGCAAGCATTTTGGAGCTTTCACCTAAATAACTACAGGTGGTGAGATAAGCTGCACAATATAATTGACCTTTCAGTATATTGTTGCACACACACCATCTATTTAGCAAATGCCCTTGTTATCAACAGCAGCCTTTTAAACTCACCTGAGCTAACAGGTATGTGAGCTGGTTACTCTGCTGCGCTTAAAATTTCTTTTTTGGTTTGCTACAATGCCTTTTCTGAAACGTTGTCTCCCTCTGCTGGAACACTGACTTCTTTCATTTAATGCCTGCAGACTATAAAAGAGAAACCAACCCAAAAAGTTTGGTTGATTAGTCTGTGGCATTCTTTTAAACTGTTGCTTATGGCGGTCTCTGTGAGCTTCTCAGTGACATTCAGCCATCCAGGTATCCCGCCTGCAGTAGACGGAATGTGGCAATGGAACGCTGGCTGCGCGTGTCATAATAGGCTCTGAGCCTTTATATACCTGCGCACAGCAGCAGCCACCTTCAGTCTGCTGCTGGACAGCCAGCAGCAGCAGCAGCAGGAGAGGTAATTAATCAGCAACCCTCCTGCTAAGGGTAGACAGCTGCTCGTTCCACCCCCCCCCCCCCGCCTTAATTGGTTCTCCTCCCTTCCAACGGTGTTGAGGCGGGTGGGAACAGCCGGGGGTTGAGGGTACTGTGCTAAAAGAGGTGGAGTTATGCAGATCTAAAACGCGTGGATTGCAGCAGCAGCAAGCCGAAAAGTGCAGGCATGTGAGGGATCTAGAGGTTGACAGCATGTCTTCTTAACGGGAGTCCAGGTGGCCATCTCCACAAATGGACTTTTCAGAATCCTTGGGTGGCACCGTAGTCGGAAACCAATTCTGGTTATCGCTTCTCGGCCTTTTGGCTAAGATCAAGTGTAGTATCTGTTCTTATCAGTTTAATATCTGATACGTCCCCTATCTGGGGACCATATATTAAATGGATTTTTAGAACAGGGAGATGGAAAAAGAGCTTGCTCTGTCCACTCCACGCATTGACCTGGTATTGCAGTATCTCCAGGACCGGTGCACCCCTTCTTTAATGCAGTTTCTAAAATCAGAAAGAATTGAATTCAATGCTTTTTGTTCATTTTGCTTGTTTGTCGGATTTTGGGATGGACTCTTTGGCTTTGCTTTTCTTCTCCTCATTGGATTTTTCATGTTAAAAGTTGCAGAAGCCAGATGACAAGCTCATTTTGGTTCAACTTCAGCAACTGTGCATTGCATTGCCATGTAATGTAATGTAATGCAATGCTATCTATCTAGCTCTCCCTCTATACTTCCTTTTGGATAAACAGACATATTAGGCAAGCATTTTGGAGCTTTCACCTAAATAACTACAGGTGGTGAGATAAGCTGCACAATATAATTGACCTTTCAGTATATTGTTGCACACACACCATCTATTTAGCAAATGCCCTTGTTATCAACAGCAGCCTTTTAAACTCACCTGAGCTAACAGGTATGTGAGCTGGTTACTCTGCTGCGCTTAAAATTTCTTTTTTGGTTTGCTACAATGCCTTTTCTGAAACGTTGTCTCCCTCAGATGGAACACTGACTTCTTTCATTTAATGCCTGCAGACTATAAAAGAGAAACCAACCCAAAAAGTTTGGTTGATTAGTCTGTGGCATTCTTTTAAACTGTTGCTTATGGCGGTCTCTGTGAGCTTCTCAGTGACATTCAGCCATCCAGGTATCCCGCCTGCAGTAGACGGAATGTGGCAATGGAACGCTGGCTGCGCGTGTCATAATAGGCTCTGTGCCTTTATATACCTGCGCACAGCAGCAGCCACCTTCAGTCTGCTGCTGGACAGCCAGCAGCAGCAGCAGCAGCAGGAGAGGTAATTAATCAGCAACCCTCCTGCTAAGGGTAGACAGCTGCTCGTTCCACCCCCCCCCGCCTTAATTGGTTCTCCTCCCTTCCAACGGTGTTGAGGCGGGTGGGAACAGCCGGGGGTTGAGGGTACTGTGCTAAAAGAGGTGGAGTTATGCAGATCTAAAACGCGTGGATTGCAGCAGCAGCAAGCCGAAAAGTGCAGGCATGTGAGGGATCTAGAGGTTGACAGCATGTCTTCTTAACGGGAGTCCAGGTGGCCATCTCCACAAATGGACTTTTCAGAATCCTTGGGTGGCACCGTAGTCGGAAACCAATTCTGGTTATCGCTTCTCGGCCTTTTGGCTAAGATCAAGTGTAGTATCTGTTCTTATCAGTTTAATATCTGATACGTCCCCTATCTGGGGACCATATATTAAATGGATTTTTAGAACAGGGAGATGGAAAAAGAGCTTGCTCTGTCCACTCCACGCATTGACCTGGTATTGCAGTATCTCCAGGACCGGTGCACCCCTTCTTTAATGCAGTTTCTAAAATCAGAAAGAATGGAATTCAATGCTTTTTGTTCATTTTGCTTGTTTGTCGGATTTTGGGATGGACTCTTTGGCTTTGCTTTTCTTCTCCTCATTGGATTTTTCATGTTAAAAGTTGCAGAAGCCAGATGACAAGCTCATTTTGGTTCAACTTCAGCAACTGTGCATTGCATTGCCATGTAATGTAATGTAATGCAATGCTATCTATCTAGCTCTCCCTCTATACTTCCTTTTGGATAAACAGACATATTAGGCAAGCATTTTGGAGCTTTCACCTAAATAACTACAGGTGGTGAGATAAGCTGCACAATATAATTGACCTTTCAGTATATTGTTGCACACACACCATCTATTTAGCAAATGCCCTTGTTATCAACAGCAGCCTTTTAAACTCACCTGAGCTAACAGGTATGTGAGCTGGTTACTCTGCTGCACTTAAAATTTCTTTTTTGGTTTGCTACAATGCCTTTTCTGAAACGTTGTCTCCCTCTGCTGGAACACTGACTTCTTTCATTTAATGCCTGCAGACTATAAAAGAGAAACCAACCCAAAAAGTTTGGTTGATTAGTCTGTGGCATTCTTTTAAACTGTTGCTTATGGCGGTCTCTGTGAGCTTCTCAGTGACATTCAGCCATCCAGGTATCCCGCCTGCAGTAGACGGAATGTGGCAATGGAACGCTGGCTGCGCGTGTCATAATAGGCTCTGAGCCTTTATATACCTGCGCACAGCAGCAGCCACCTTCAGTCTGCTGCTGGACAGCCAGCAGCAGCAGCAGCAGGAGAGGTAATTAATCAGCAACCCTCCTGCTAAGGGTAGACAGCTGCTCGTTCCACCCCCCCCCCGCCTTAATTGGTTCTCCTCCCTTCCAACGGTGTTGAGGCGGGTGGGAACAGCCGGGGGTTGAGGGTACTGTGCTAAAAGAGGTGGAGTTATGCAGATCTAAAACGCGTGGATTGCAGCAGCAGCAAGCCGAAAAGTGCAGGCATGTGAGGGATGTAGAGGTTGACAGCATGTCTTCTTAACGGGAGTCCAGGTGGCCATCTCCACAAATGGACTTTTCAGAATCCTTGGGTGGCACCGTAGTCGGAAACCAATTCTGGTTATCGTTTCTCGGCCTTTTGGCTAAGATCAAGTGTAGTATCTGTTCTTATCAGTTTAATATCTGATACGTCCCCTATCTGGGGACCATATATTAAATGGATTTTTAGAACAGGGAGATGGAAAAAGAGCTTGCTCTGTCCTCTCCACGCATTGACCTGGTATTGCAGTATCTCCAGGACCGGTGCACCCCTTCTTTAATGCAGTTTCTAAAATCAGAAAGAATTGAATTCAATGCTTTTTGTTCATTTTGCTTGTTTGTCGGATTTTGGGATGGACTCTTTGGCTTTGCTTTTCTTCTCCTCATTGGATTTTTCATGTTAAAAGTTGCAGAAGCCAGATGACAAGCTCATTTTGGTTCAACTTCAGCAACTGTGCATTGCATTGCCATGTAATGTAATGTAATGCAATGCTATCTATCTAGCTCTCCCTCTATACTTCCTTTTGGATAAACAGACATATTAGGCAAGCATTTTGGAGCTTTCACCTAAATAACTACAGGTGGTGAGATAAGCTGCACAATATAATTGACCTTTCAGTATATTGTTGCACACACACCATCTATTTAGCAAATGCCCTTGTTATCAACAGCAGCCTTTTAAACTCACCTGAGCTAACAGGTATGTGAGCTGGTTACTCTGCTGCGCTTAAAATTTCTTTTTTGGTTTGCTACAATGCCTTTTCTGAAACGTTGTCTCCCTCTGCTGGAACACTGACTTCTTTCATTTAATGCCTGCAGACTATAAAAGAGAAACCAACCCAAAAAGTTTGGTTGATTAGTCTGTGGCATTCTTTTAAACTGTTGCTTATGGCGGTCTCTGTGAGCTTCTCAGTGACATTCAGCCATCCAGGTATCCCGCCTGCAGTAGACGGAATGTGGCAATGGAACGCTGGCTGCGCGTGTCATAATAGGCTCTGAGCCTTTATATACCTGCGCACAGCAGCAGCCACCTTCAGTCTGCTGCTGGACAGCCAGCAGCAGCAGCAGCAGGAGAGGTAATTAATCAGCAACCCTCCTGCTAAGGGTAGACAGCTGCTCGTTCCACCCCCCCCCCCCCCGCCTTAATTGGTTCTCCTCCCTTCCAACGGTGTTGAGGCGGGTGGGAACAGCCGGGGGTTGAGGGTACTGTGCTAAAAGAGGTGGAGTTATGCAGATCTAAAACGCGTGGATTGCAGCAGCAGCAAGCCGAAAAGTGCAGGCATGTGAGGGATCTAGAGGTTGACAGCATGTCTTCTTAACGGGAGTCCAGGTGGCCATCTCCACAAATGGACTTTTCAGAATCCTTGGGTGGCACCGTAGTCGGAAACCAATTCTGGTTATCGCTTCTCGGCCTTTTGGCTAAGATCAAGTGTAGTATCTGTTCTTATCAGTTTAATATCTGATACGTCCCCTATCTGGGGACCATATATTAAATGGATTTTTAGAACAGGGAGATGGAAAAAGAGCTTGCTCTGTCCACTCCACGCATTGACCTGGTATTGCAGTATCTCCAGGACCGGTGCACCCCTTCTTTAATGCAGTTTCTAAAATCAGAAAGAATTGAATTCAATGCTTTTTGTTCATTTTGCTTGTTTGTCGGATTTTGGGATGGACTCTTTGGCTTTGCTTTTCTTCTCCTCATTGGATTTTTCATGTTAAAAGTTGCAGAAGCCAGATGACAAGCTCATTTTGGTTCAACTTCAGCAACTGTGCATTGCATTGCCATGTAATGTAATGTAATGCAATGCTATCTATCTAGCTCTCCCTCTATACTTCCTTTTGGATAAACAGACATATTAGGCAAGCATTTTGGAGCTTTCACCTAAATAACTACAGGTGGTGAGATAAGCTGCACAATATAATTGACCTTTCAGTATATTGTTGCACACACACCATCTATTTAGCAAATGCCCTTGTTATCAACAGCAGCCTTTTAAACTCACCTGAGCTAACAGGTATGTGAGCTGGTTACTCTGCTGCGCTTAAAATTTCTTTTTTGGTTTGCTACAATGCCTTTTCTGAAACGTTGTCTCCCTCTGCTGGAACACTGACTTCTTTCATTTAATGCCTGCAGACTATAAAAGAGAAACCAACCCAAAAAGTTTGGTTGATTAGTCTGTGGCATTCTTTTAAACTGTTGCTTATGGCGGTCTCTGTGAGCTTCTCAGTGACATTCAGCCATCCAGGTATCCCGCCTGCAGTAGACGGAATGTGGCAATGGAACGCTGGCTGCGCGTGTCATAATAGGCTCTGAGCCTTTATATACCTGCGCACAGCAGCAGCCACCTTCAGTCTGCTGCTGGACAGCCAGCAGCAGCAGCAGCAGGAGAGGTAATTAATCAGCAACCCTCCTGCTAAGGGTAGACAGCTGCTCGTTCCACCCCCCCCCCGCCTTAATTGGTTCTCCTCCCTTCCAACGGTGTTGAGGCGGGTGGGAACAGCCGGGGGTTGAGGGTACTGTGCTAAAAGAGGTGGAGTTATGCAGATCTAAAACGCGTGGATTGCAGCAGCAGCAAGCCGAAAAGTGCAGGCATGTGAGGGATGTAGAGGTTGACAGCATGTCTTCTTAACGGGAGTCCAGGTGGCCATCTCCACAAATGGACTTTTCAGAATCCTTGGGTGGCACCGTAGTCGGAAACCAATTCTGGTTATCGTTTCTCGGCCTTTTGGCTAAGATCAAGTGTAGTATCTGTTCTTATCAGTTTAATATCTGATACGTCCCCTATCTGGGGACCATATATTAAATGGATTTTTAGAACAGGGAGATGGAAAAAGAGCTTGCTCTGTCCTCTCCACGCATTGACCTGGTATTGCAGTATCTCCAGGACCGGTGCACCCCTTCTTTAATGCAGTTTCTAAAATCAGAAAGAATTGAATTCAATGCTTTTTGTTCATTTTGCTTGTTTGTCGGATTTTGGGATGGACTCTTTGGCTTTGCTTTTCTTCTCCTCATTGGATTTTTCATGTTAAAAGTTGCAGAAGCCAGATGACAAGCTCATTTTGGTTCAACTTCAGCAACTGTGCATTGCATTGCCATGTAATGTAATGTAATGCAATGCTATCTATCTAGCTCTCCCTCTATACTTCCTTTTGGATAAACAGACATATTAGGCAAGCATTTTGGAGCTTTCACCTAAATAACTACAGGTGGTGAGATAAGCTGCACAATATAATTGACCTTTCAGTATATTGTTGCACACACACCATCTATTTAGCAAATGCCCTTGTTATCAACAGCAGCCTTTTAAACTCACCTGAGCTAACAGGTATGTGAGCTGGTTACTCTGCTGCGCTTAAAATTTCTTTTTTGGTTTGCTACAATGCCTTTTCTGAAACGTTGTCTCCCTCTGCTGGAACACTGACTTCTTTCATTTAATGCCTGCAGACTATAAAAGAGAAACCAACCCAAAAAGTTTGGTTGATTAGTCTGTGGCATTCTTTTAAACTGTTGCTTATGGCGGTCTCTGTGAGCTTCTCAGTGACATTCAGCCATCCAGGTATCCCGCCTGCAGTAGACGGAATGTGGCAATGGAACGCTGGCTGCGCGTGTCATAATAGGCTCTGAGCCTTTATATACCTGCGCACAGCAGCAGCCACCTTCAGTCTGCTGCTGGACAGCCAGCAGCAGCAGCAGCAGGAGAGGTAATTAATCAGCAACCCTCCTGCTAAGGGTAGACAGCTGCTCGTTCCACCCCCCCCCCCCCGCCTTAATTGGTTCTCCTCCCTTCCAACGGTGTTGAGGCGGGTGGGAACAGCCGGGGGTTGAGGGTACTGTGCTAAAAGAGGTGGAGTTATGCAGATCTAAAACGCGTGGATTGCAGCAGCAGCAAGCCGAAAAGTGCAGGCATGTGAGGGATCTAGAGGTTGACAGCATGTCTTCTTAACGGGAGTCCAGGTGGCCATCTCCACAAATGGACTTTTCAGAATCCTTGGGTGGCACCGTAGTCGGAAACCAATTCTGGTTATCGCTTCTCGGCCTTTTGGCTAAGATCAAGTGTAGTATCTGTTCTTATCAGTTTAATATCTGATACGTCCCCTATCTGGGGACCATATATTAAATGGATTTTTAGAACAGGGAGATGGAAAAAGAGCTTGCTCTGTCCACTCCACGCATTGACCTGGTATTGCAGTATCTCCAGGACCGGTGCACCCCTTCTTTAATGCAGTTTCTAAAATCAGAAAGAATTGAATTCAATGCTTTTTGTTCATTTTGCTTGTTTGTCGGATTTTGGGATGGACTCTTTGGCTTTGCTTTTCTTCTCCTCATTGGATTTTTCATGTTAAAAGTTGCAGAAGCCAGATGACAAGCTCATTTTGGTTCAACTTCAGCAACTGTGCATTGCATTGCCATGTAATGTAATGTAATGCAATGCTATCTATCTAGCTCTCCCTCTATACTTCCTTTTGGATAAACAGACATATTAGGCAAGCATTTTGGAGCTTTCACCTAAATAACTACAGGTGGTGAGATAAGCTGCACAATATAATTGACCTTTCAGTATATTGTTGCACACACACCATCTATTTAGCAAATGCCCTTGTTATCAACAGCAGCCTTTTAAACTCACCTGAGCTAACAGGTATGTGAGCTGGTTACTCTGCTGCGCTTAAAATTTCTTTTTTGGTTTGCTACAATGCCTTTTCTGAAACGTTGTCTCCCTCTGCTGGAACACTGACTTCTTTCATTTAATGCCTGCAGAATATAAAAGAGAAACCAACCCAAAAAGTTTGGTTGATTAGTCTGTGGCATTCTTTTAAACTGTTGCTTATGGCGGTCTCTGTGAGCTTCTCAGTGACATTCAGCCATCCAGGTATCCCGCCTGCAGTAGACGGAATGTGGCAATGGAACGCTGGCTGCGCGTGTCATAATAGGCTCTGAGCCTTTATATACCTGCGCACAGCAGCAGCCACCTTCAGTCTGCTGCTGGACAGCCAGCAGCAGCAGCAGCAGGAGAGGTAATTAATCAGCAACCCTCCTGCTAAGGGTAGACAGCTGCTCGTTCCACCCCCCCCCGCCTTAATTGGTTCTCCTCCCTTCCAACGGTGTTGAGGCGGGTGGGAACAGCCGGGGGTTGAGGGTACTGTGCTAAAAGAGGTGGAGTTATGCAGATCTAAAACGCGTGGATTGCAGCAGCAGCAAGCCGAAAAGTGCAGGCATGTGAGGGATCTAGAGGTTGACAGCATGTCTTCTTAACGGGAGTCCAGGTGGCCATCTCCACAAATGGACTTTTCAGAATCCTTGGGTGGCACCGCAGTCGGAAACCAATTCTGGTTATCGCTTCTCGGCCTTTTGGCTAAGATCAAGTGTAGTATCTGTTCTTATCAGTTTAATATCTGATACGTCCCCTATCTGGGGACCATATATTAAATGGATTTTTAGAACAGGGAGATGGAAAAAGAGCTTGCTCTGTCCACTCCACGCATTGACCTGGTATTGCAGTATCTCCAGGACCGGTGCACCCCTTCTTTAATGCAGTTTCTAAAATCAGAAAGAATTGAATTCAATGCTTTTTGTTCATTTTGCTTGTTTGTCGGATTTTGGGATGGACTCTTTGGCTTTGCTTTTCTTCTCCTTATTGGATTTTTCATGTTAAAAGTTGCAGAAGCCAGATGACAAGCTCATTTTGGTTCAACTTCAGCAACTGTGCATTGCATTGCCATGTAATGTAATGTAATGCAATGCTATCTATCTAGCTCTCCCTCTATACTTCCTTTTGGATAAACAGACATATTAGGCAAGCATTTTGGAGCTTTCACCTAAATAACTACAGGTGGTGAGATAAGCTGCACAATATAATTGACCTTTCAGTATATTGTTGCACACACACCATCTATTTAGCAAATGCCCTTGTTATCAACAGCAGCCTTTTAAACTCACCTGAGCTAACAGGTATGTGAGCTGGTTACTCTGCTGCGCTTAAAATTTCTTTTTTGGTTTGCTACAATGCCTTTTCTGAAACGTTGTCTCCCTCTGCTGGAACACTGACTTCTTTCATTTAATGCCTGCAGACTATAAAAGAGAAACCAACCCAAAAAGTTTGGTTGATTAGTCTGTGGCATTCTTTTAAACTGTTGCTTATGGCGGTCTCTGTGAGCTTCTCAGTGACATTCAGCCATCCAGGTATCCCGCCTGCAGTAGACGGAATGTGGCAATGGAACGCTGGCTGCGCGTGTCATAATAGGCTCTGAGCCTTTATATACCTGCGCACAGCAGCAGCCACCTTCAGTCTGCTGCTGGACAGCCAGCAGCAGCAGCAGCAGGAGAGGTAATTAATCAGCAACCCTCCTGCTAAGGGTAGACAGCTGCTCGTTCCACCCCCTCCCCCGCCTTAATTGGTTCTCCTCCCTTCCAACGGTGTTGAGGCGGGTGGGAACAGCCGGGGGTTGAGGGTACTGTGCTAAAAGAGGTGGAGTTATGCAGATCTAAAACGCGTGGATTGCAGCAGCAGCAAGCCGAAAAGTGCAGGCATGTGAGGGATCTAGAGGTTGACAGCATGTCTTCTTAACGGGAGTCCAGGTGGCCATCTCCACAAATGGACTTTTCAGAATCCTTGGGTGGCACCGTAGTCGGAAACCAATTCTGGTTATCGCTTCTCGGCCTTTTGGCTAAGATCAAGTGTAGTATCTGTTCTTATCAGTTTAATATCTGATACGTCCCCTATCTGGGGACCATATATTAAATGGATTTTTAGAACAGGGAGATGGAAAAAGAGCTTGCTCTGTCCACTCCACGCATTGACCTGGTATTGCAGTATCTCCAGGACCGGTGCACCCCTTCTTTAATGCAGTTTCTAAAATCAGAAAGAATTGAATTCAATGCTTTTTGTTCATTTTGCTTGTTTGTCGGATTTTGGGATGGACTCTTTGGCTTTGCTTTTCTTCTCCTCATTGGATTTTTCATGTTAAAAGTTGCAGAAGCCAGATGACAAGCTCATTTTGGTTCAACTTCAGCAACTGTGCATTGCATTGCCATGTAATGTAATGTAATGCAATGCTATCTATCTAGCTCTCCCTCTATACTTCCTTTTGGATAAACAGACATATTAGGCAAGCATTTTGGAGCTTTCACCTAAATAACTACAGGTGGTGAGATAAGCTGCACAATATAATTGACCTTTCAGTATATTGTTGCACACACACCATCTATTTAGCAAATGCCCTTGTTATCAACAGCAGCCTTTTAAACTCACCTGAGCTAACAGGTATGTGAGCTGGTTACTCTGCTGCGCTTAAAATTTCTTTTTTGGTTTGCTACAATGCCTTTTCTGAAACGTTGTCTCCCTCTGCTGGAACACTGACTTCTTTCATTTAATGCCTGCAGACTATAAAAGAGAAACCAACCCAAAAAGTTTGGTTGATTAGTCTGTGGCATTCTTTTAAACTGTTGCTTATGGCGGTCTCTGTGAGCTTCTCAGTGACATTAAGCCATCCAGGTATCCCGCCTGCAGTAGACGGAATGTGGCAATGGAACGCTGGCTGCGCGTGTCATAATAGGCTCTGAGCCTTTATATACCTGCGCACAGCAGCAGCCACCTTCAGTCTGCTGCTGGACAGCCAGCAGCAGCAGCAGCAGGAGAGGTAATTAATCAGCAACCCTCCTGCTAAGGGTAGACAGCTGCTCGTTCCACCCCCCCCCCCGCCTTAATTGGTTCTCCTCCCTTCCAACGGTGTTGAGGCGGGTGGGAACAGCCGGGGGTTGAGGGTACTGTGCTAAAAGAGGTGGAGTTATGCAGATCTAAAACGCGTGGATTGCAGCAGCAGCAAGCCGAAAAGTGCAGGCATGTGAGGGATCTAGAGGTTGACAGCATGTCTTCTTAACGGGAGTCCAGGTGGCCATCTCCACAAATGGACTTTTCAGAATCCTTGGGTGGCACCGTAGTCGGAAACCAATTCTGGTTATCGCTTCTCGGCCTTTTGGCTAAGATCAAGTGTAGTATCTGTTCTTATCAGTTTAATATCTGATACGTCCCCTATCTGGGGACCATATATTAAATGGATTTTTAGAACAGGGAGATGGAAAAAGAGCTTGCTCTGTCCACTCCACGCATTGACCTGGTATTGCAGTATCTCCAGGACCGGTGCACCCCTTCTTTAATGCAGTTTCTAAAATCAGAAAGAATTGAATTCAATGCTTTTTGTTCATTTTGCTTGTTTGTCGGATTTTGGGATGGACTCTTTGGCTTTGCTTTTCTTCTCCTCATTGGATTTTTCATGTTAAAAGTTGCAGAAGCCAGATGACAAGCTCATTTTGGTTCAACTTCAGCAACTGTGCATTGCATTGCCATGTAATGTAATGTAATGCAATGCTATCTATCTAGCTCTCCCTCTATACTTCCTTTTGGATAAACAGACATATTAGGCAAGCATTTTGGAGCTTTCACCTAAATAACTACAGGTGGTGAGATAAGCTGCACAATATAATTGACCTTTCAGTATATTGTTGCACACACACCATCTATTTAGCAAATGCCCTTGTTATCAACAGCAGCCTTTTAAACTCACCTGAGCTAACAGGTATGTGAGCTGGTTACTCTGCTGCGCTTAAAATTTCTTTTTTGGTTTGCTACAATGCCTTTTCTGAAACGTTGTCTCCCTCTGCTGGAACACTGACTTCTTTCATTTAATGCCTGCAGACTATAAAAGAGAAACCAACCCAAAAAGTTTGGTTGATTAGTCTGTGGCATTCTTTTAAACTGTTGCTTATGGCGGTCTCTGTGAGCTTCTCAGTGACATTCAGCCATCCAGGTATCCCGCCTGCAGTAGACGGAATGTGGCAATGGAACGCTGGCTGCGCGTGTCATAATAGGCTCTGAGCCTTTATATACCTGCGCACAGCAGCAGCCACCTTCAGTCTGCTGCTGGACAGCCAGCAGCAGCAGCAGCAGGAGAGGTAATTAATCAGCAACCCTCCTGCTAAGGGTAGACAGCTGCTCGTTCCACCCCCCCCCCCGCCTTAATTTGTTCTCCTCCCTTCCAACGGTGTTGAGGCGGGTGGGAACAGCCGGGGGTTGAGGGTACTGTGCTAAAAGAGGTGGAGTTATGCAGATCTAAAACGCGTGGATTGCAGCAGCAGCAAGCCGAAAAGTGCAGGCATGTGAGGGATCTAGAGGTTGACAGCATGTCTTCTTAACGGGAGTCCAGGTGGCCATCTCCACAAATGGACTTTTCAGAATCCTTGGGTGGCACCGTAGTCGGAAACCAATTCTGGTTATCGCTTCTCGGCCTTTTGGCTAAGATCAAGTGTAGTATCTGTTCTCATCAGTTTAATATCTGATACGTCCCCTATCTGGGGACCATATATTAAATGGATTTTTAGAACAGGGAGATGGAAAAAGAGCTTGCTCTGTCCACTCCACGCATTGACCTGGTATTGCAGTATCTCCAGGACCGGTGCACCCCTTCTTTAATGCAGTTTCTAAAATCAGAAAGAATTGAATTCAATGCTTTTTGTTCATTTTGCTTGTTTGTCGGATTTTGGGATGGACTCTTTGGCTTTGCTTTTCTTCTCCTCATTGGATTTTTCATGTTAAAAGTTGCAGAAGCCAGATGACAAGCTCATTTTGGTTCAACTTCAGCAACTGTGCATTGCATTGCCATGTAATGTAATGTAATGCAATGCTATCTATCTAGCTCTCCCTCTATACTTCCTTTTGGATAAACAGACATATTAGGCAAGCATTTTGGAGCTTTCACCTAAATAACTACAGGTGGTGAGATAAGCTGCACAATATAATTGACCTTTCAGTATATTGTTGCACACACACCATCTATTTAGCAAATGCCCTTGTTATCAACAGCAGCCTTTTAAACTCACCTGAGCTAACAGGTATGTGAGCTGGTTACTCTGCTGCGCTTAAAATTTCTTTTTTGGTTTGCTACAATGCCTTTTCTGAAACGTTGTCTCCCTCTGCTGGAACACTGACTTCTTTCATTTAATGCCTGCAGACTATAAAAGAGAAACCAACCCAAAAAGTTTGGTTGATTAGTCTGTGGCATTCTTTTAAACTGTTGCTTATGGCGGTCTCTGTGAGCTTCTCAGTGACATTCAGCCATCCAGGTATCCCGCCTGCAGTAGACGGAATGTGGCAATGGAACGCTGGCTGCGCGTGTCATAATAGGCTCTGAGCCTTTATATACCTGCGCACAGCAGCAGCCACCTTCAGTCTGCTGCTGGACAGCCAGCAGCAGCAGCAGCAGGAGAGGTAATTAATCAGCAACCCTCCTGCTAAGGGTAGACAGCTGCTCGTTCCACCCCCCCCGCCTTAATTGGTTCTCCTCCCTTCCAACGGTGTTGAGGCGGGTGGGAACAGCCGGGGGTTGAGGGTACTGTGCTAAAAGAGGTGGAGTTATGCAGATCTAAAACGCGTGGATTGCAGCAGCAGCAAGCCGAAAAGTGCAGGCATGTGAGGGATCTAGAGGTTGACAGCATGTCTTCTTAACGGGAGTCCAGGTGGCCATCTCCACAAATGGACTTTTCAGAATCCTTGGGTGGCACCGTAGTCGGAAACCAATTCTGGTTATCGCTTCTCGGCCTTTTGGCTAAGATCAAGTGTAGTATCTGTTCTTATCAGTTTAATATCTGATACGTCCCCTATCTGGGGACCATATATTAAATGGATTTTTAGAACAGGGAGATGGAAAAAGAGCTTGCTCTGTCCACTCCACGCATTGACCTGGTATTGCAGTATCTCCAGGACCGGTGCACCCCTTCTTTAATGCAGTTTCTAAAATCAGAAAGAATTGAATTCAATGCTTTTTGTTCATTTTGCTTGTTTGTCGGATTTTGGGATGGACTCTTTGGCTTTGCTTTTCTTCTCCTCATTGGATTTTTCATGTTAAAAGTTGCAGAAGCCAGATGACAAGCTCATTTTGGTTCAACTTCAGCAACTGTGCATTGCATTGCCATGTAATGTAATGTAATGCAATGCTATCTATCTAGCTCTCCCTCTATACTTCCTTTTGGATAAACAGACATATTAGGCAAGCATTTTGGAGCTTTCACCTAAATAACTACAGGTGGTGAGATAAGCTGCACAATATAATTGACCTTTCAGTATATTGTTGCACACACACCATCTATTTAGCAAATGCCCTTGTTATCAACAGCAGCCTTTTAAACTCACCTGAGCTAACAGGTATGTGAGCTGGTTACTCTGCTGCGCTTAAAATTTCTTTTTTGGTTTGCTACAATGCCTTTTCTGAAACGTTGTCTCCCTCTGCTGGAACACTGACTTCTTTCATTTAATGCCTGCAGACTATAAAAGAGAAACCAACCCAAAAAGTTTGGTTGATTAGTCTGTGGCATTCTTTTAAACTGTTGCTTATGGCGGTCTCTGTGAGCTTCTCAGTGACATTCAGCCATCCAGGTATCCCGCCTGCAGTAGACGGAATGTGGCAATGGAACGCTGGCTGCGCGTGTCATAATAGGCTCTGAGCCTTTATATACCTGCGCACAGCAGCAGCCACCTTCAGTCTGCTGCTGGACAGCCAGCAGCAGCAGCAGGAGAGGTAATTAATCAGCAACCCTCCTGCTAAGGGTAGACAGCTGCTCGTTCCACCCCCCCCCCCGCCTTAATTGGTTCTCCTCCCTTCCAACGGTGTTGAGGCGGGTGGGAACAGCCGGGGGTTGAGGGTACTGTGCTAAAAGAGGTGGAGTTATGCAGATCTAAAACGCGTGGATTGCAGCAGCAGCAAGCCGAAAAGTGCAGGCATGTGAGGGATCTAGAGGTTGACAGCATGTCTTCTTAACGGGAGTCCAGGTGGCCATCTCCACAAATGGACTTTTCAGAATCCTTGGGTGGCACCGTAGTCGGAAACCAATTCTGGTTATCGCTTCTCGGCCTTTTGGCTAAGATCAAGTGTAGTATCTGTTCTTATCAGTTTAATATCTGATACGTCCCCTATCTGGGGACCATATATTAAATGGATTTTTAGAACAGGGAGATGGAAAAAGAGCTTGCTCTGTCCACTCCACGCATTGACCTGGTATTGCAGTATCTCCAGGACCGGTGCACCCCTTCTTTAATGCAGTTTCTAAAATCAGAAAGAATTGAATTCAATGCTTTTTGTTCATTTTGCTTGTTTGTCGGATTTTGGGATGGACTCTTTGGCTTTGCTTTTCTTCTCCTCATTGGATTTTTCATGTTAAAAGTTGCAGAAGCCAGATGACAAGCTCATTTTGGTTCAACTTCAGCAACTGTGCATTGCATTGCCATGTAATGTAATGTAATGCAATGCTATCTATCTAGCTCTCCCTCTATACTTCCTTTTGGATAAACAGACATATTAGGCAAGCATTTTGGAGCTTTCACCTAAATAACTACAGGTGGTGAGATAAGCTGCACAATATAATTGACCTTTCAGTATATTGTTGCACACACACCATCTATTTAGCAAATGCCCTTGTTATCAACAGCAGCCTTTTAAACTCACCTGAGCTAACAGGTATGTGAGCTGGTTACTCTGCTGCGCTTAAAATTTCTTTTTTGGTTTGCTACAATGCCTTTTCTGAAACGTTGTCTCCCTCTGCTGGAACACTGACTTCTTTCATTTAATGCCTGCAGACTATAAAAGAGAAACCAACCCAAAAAGTTTGGTTGATTAGTCTGTGGCATTCTTTTAAACTGTTGCTTATGGCGGTCTCTGTGAGCTTCTCAGTGACATTCAGCCATCCAGGTATCCCGCCTGCAGTAGACGGAATGTGGCAATGGAACGCTGGCTGCGCGTGTCATAATAGGCTCTGAGCCTTTATATACCTGCGCACAGCAGCAGCCACCTTCAGTCTGCTGCTGGACAGCCAGCAGCAGCAGCAGCAGGAGAGGTAATTAATCAGCAACCCTCCTGCTAAGGGTAGACAGCTGCTCGTTCCACCCCCCCCGCCTTAATTGGTTCTCCTCCCTTCCAACGGTGTTGAGGCGGGTGGGAACAGCCGGGGGTTGAGGGTACTGTGCTAAAAGAGGTGGAGTTATGCAGATCTAAAACGCGTGGATTGCAGCAGCAGCAAGCCGAAAAGTGCAGGCATGTGAGGGATCTAGAGGTTGACAGCATGTCTTCTTAACGGGAGTCCAGGTGGCCATCTCCACAAATGGACTTTTCAGAATCCTTGGGTGGCACCGTAGTCGGAAACCAATTCTGGTTATCGCTTCTCGGCCTTTTGGCTAAGATCAAGTGTAGTATCTTTTGAAAAGGCAGTTTTGTCCTTGGGCTGCCCTAGTAAATTGATGCATATTACACACTGGTTTGGTGCACTTGTTAGTACGCCAGGTGGCTCATAGAGTTATCTGATGGAAAACATGGCCCTCCAGGATCGAAGTCACTATGCTGGGTAAGTGTGAGGGCTTTGGAGCAATGTGCCCCAGGAGTAGGCGCCCTGGTGGGAGTCGAAGCTTACTGGGACTGGGAACCCCAGAAAGACTTGGCTTCGTAGCACGCCGCACCTTTGCCAATCATACTTTCTGAGCAACCCCCCCTATTCCTGGCCTCCGGGCTAGGAAGGGGAATTTTTATAAACCCGGTCGGAGGTCCGGTCAGCTTTGGGCTGAGAAACCAACACAGGCTCCAGCTCCACTAGGGTGGCAGCCTAGATGGAAGCTGGGAGCACGAAAACGGCTCTTCTCCGGCTTCGGCTAGGGAGAGCATCGGAGATCCCTGACCCTCGCTGTGGCCTTCTGGCTCGGAGGGATGGGGATGGTTTATTGGGGACCCTCTCCTCCGGGAAGGGTCCACATGAATCCTCGCCTCGTGCGCTGTTTTGGTGTGACTTCGGTCACATTTTTCAGTGCCTTGGATGCAGCTTCAATCAAAAAATCTGTTCTTATCAGTTTAATATCTGATACGTCCCCTATCTGGGGACCATATATTAAATGGATTTTTAGAACAGGGAGATGGAAAAAGAGCTTGCTCTGTCCACTCCACGCATTGACCTGGTATTGCAGTATCTCCAGGACCGGTGCACCCCTTCTTTAATGCAGTTTCTAAAATCAGAAAGAATTGAATTCAATGCTTTTTGTTCATTTTGCTTGTTTGTCGGATTTTGGGATGGACTCTTTGGCTTTGCTTTTCTTCTCCTCATTGGATTTTTCATGTTAAAAGTTGCAGAAGCCAGATGACAAGCTCATTTTGGTTCAACTTCAGCAACTGTGCATTGCATTGCCATGTAATGTAATGTAATGCAATGCTATCTATCTAGCTCTCCCTCTATACTTCCTTTTGGATAAACAGACATATTAGGCAAGCATTTTGGAGCTTTCACCTAAATAACTACAGGTGGTGAGATAAGCTGCACAATATAATTGACCTTTCAGTATATTGTTGCACACACACCATCTATTTAGCAAATGCCCTTGTTATCAACAGCAGCCTTTTAAACTCACCTGAGCTAACAGGTATGTGAGCTGGTTACTCTGCTGCGCTTAAAATTTCTTTTTTGGTTTGCTACAATGCCTTTTCTGAAACGTTGTCTCCCTCTGCTGGAACACTGACTTCTTTCATTTAATGCCTGCAGACTATAAAAGAGAAACCAACCCAAAAAGTTTGGTTGATTAGTCTGTGGCATTCTTTTAAACTGTTGCTTATGGCGGTCTCTGTGAGCTTCTCAGTGACATTCAGCCATCCAGGTATCCCGCCTGCAGTAGACGGAATGTGGCAATGGAACGCTGGCTGCGCGTGTCATAATAGGCTCTGAGCCTTTATATACCTGCGCACAGCAGCAGCCACCTTCAGTCTGCTGCTGGACAGCCAGCAGCAGCAGCAGCAGGAGAGGTAATTAATCAGCAACCCTCCTGCTAAGGGTAGACAGCTGCTCGTTCCACCCCCCCCCCCCGCCTTAATTGGTTCTCCTCCCTTCCAACGGTGTTGAGGCGGGTGGGAACAGCCGGGGGTTGAGGGTACTGTGCTAAAAGAGGTGGAGTTATGCAGATCTAAAACGCGTGGATTGCAGCAGCAGCAAGCCGAAAAGTGCAGGCATGTGAGGGATCTAGAGGTTGACAGCATGTCTTCTTAACGGGAGTCCAGGTGGCCATCTCCACAAATGGACTTTTCAGAATCCTTGGGTGGCACCGTAGTCGGAAACCAATTCTGGTTATCGCTTCTCGGCCTTTTGGCTAAGATCAAGTGTAGTATCTGTTCTTATCAGTTTAATATCTGATACGTCCCCTATCTGGGGACCATATATTAAATGGATTTTTAGAACAGGGAGATGGAAAAAGAGCTTGCTCTGTCCACTCCACGCATTGACCTGGTATTGCAGTATCTCCAGGACCGGTGCACCCCTTCTTTAATGCAGTTTCTAAAATCAGAAAGAATTGAATTCAATGCTTTTTGTTCATTTTGCTTGTTTGTCGGATTTTGGGATGGACTCTTTGGCTTTGCTTTTCTTCTCCTCATTGGATTTTTCATGTTAAAAGTTGCAGAAGCCAGATGACAAGCTCATTTTGGTTCAACTTCAGCAACTGTGCATTGCATTGCCATGTAATGTAATGTAATGCAATGCTATCTATCTAGCTCTCCCTCTATACTTCCTTTTGGATAAACAGACATATTAGGCAAGCATTTTGGAGCTTTCACCTATATAACTACAGGTGGTGAGATAAGCTGCACAATATAATTGACCTTTCAGTATATTGTTGCACACACACCATCTATTTAGCAAATGCCCTTGTTATCAACAGCAGCCTTTTAAACTCACCTGAGCTAACAGGTATGTGAGCTGGTTACTCTGCTGCGCTTAAAATTTCTTTTTTGGTTTGCTACAATGCCTTTTCTGAAACGTTGTCTCCCTCTGCTGGAACACTGACTTCTTTCATTTAATGCCTGCAGACTATAAAAGAGAAACCAACCCAAAAAGTTTGGTTGATTAGTCTGTGGCATTCTTTTAAACTGTTGCTTATGGCGGTCTCTGTGAGCTTCTCAGTGACATTCAGCCATCCAGGTATCCCGCCTGCAGTAGACGGAATGTGGCAATGGAACGCTGGCTGCGCGTGTCATAATAGGCTCTGAGCCTTTATATACCTGCGCACAGCAGCAGCCACCTTCAGTCTGCTGCTGGACAGCCAGCAGCAGCAGCAGCAGGAGAGGTAATTAATCAGCAACCCTCCTGCTAAGGGTAGACAGCTGCTCGTTCCACCCCCCCCCCCGCCTTAATTGGTTCTCCTCCCTTCCAACGGTGTTGAGGCGGGTGGGAACAGCCGGGGGTTGAGGGTACTGTGCTAAAAGAGGTGGAGTTATGCAGATCTAAAACGCGTGGATTGCAGCAGCAGCAAGCCGAAAAGTGCAGGCATGTGAGGGATCTAGAGGTTGACAGCATGTCTTCTTAACGGGAGTCCAGGTGGCCATCTCCACAAATGGACTTTTCAGAATCCTTGGGTGGCACCGTAGTCGGAAACCAATTCTGGTTATCGCTTCTCGGCCTTTTGGCTAAGATCAAGTGTAGTATCTGTTCTTATCAGTTTAATATCTGATACGTCCCCTATCTGGGGACCATATATTAAATGGATTTTTAGAACAGGGAGATGGAAAAAGAGCTTGCTCTGTCCACTCCACGCATTGACCTGGTATTGCAGTATCTCCAGGACCGGTGCACCCCTTCTTTAATGCAGTTTCTAAAATCAGAAAGAATTGAATTCAATGCTTTTTGTTCATTTTGCTTGTTTGTCGGATTTTGGGATGGACTCTTTGGCTTTGCTTTTCTTCTCCTCATTGGATTTTTCATGTTAAAAGTTGCAGAAGCCAGATGACAAGCTCATTTTGGTTCAACTTCAGCAACTGTGCATTGCATTGCCATGTAATGTAATGTAATGCAATGCTATCTATCTAGCTCTCCCTCTATACTTCCTTTTGGATAAACAGACATATTAGGCAAGCATTTTGGAGCTTTCACCTATATAACTACAGGTGGTGAGATAAGCTGCACAATATAATTGACCTTTCAGTATATTGTTGCACACACACCATCTATTTAGCAAATGCCCTTGTTATCAACAGCAGCCTTTTAAACTCACCTGAGCTAACAGGTATGT
The DNA here is from genome assembly GCF_046119375.1 of Phyllobates terribilis. NCBI lineage: Eukaryota > Metazoa > Chordata > Amphibia > Anura > Dendrobatidae > Phyllobates > Phyllobates terribilis. Next base: position 4,971,236 of record NW_027362800.1, on the reverse strand, counting down.
GAGCTGGTTACTCTGCTGCGCTTAAAATTTCTTTTTTGGTTTGCTACAATGCCTTTTCTGAAACGTTGTCTCCCTCTGCTGGAACACTGACTTCTTTCATTTAATGCCTGCAGACTATAAAAGAGAAACCAACCCAAAAAGTTTGGTTGATTAGTCTGTGGCATTCTTTTAAACTGTTGCTTATGGCGGTCTCTGTGAGCTTCTCAGTGACATTCAGCCATCCAGGTATCCCGCCTGCAGTAGACGGAATGTGGCAATGGAACGCTGGCTGCGCGTGTCATAATAGGCTCTGAGCCTTTATATACCTGCGCACAGCAGCAGCCACCTTCAGTCTGCTGCTGGACAGCCAGCAGCAGCAGCAGCAGGAGAGGTAATTAATCAGCAACCCTCCTGCTAAGGGTAGACAGCTGCTCGTTCCACCCCCCCCCCGCCTTAATTGGTTCTCCTCCCTTCCAACGGTGTTGAGGCGGGTGGGAACAGCCGGGGGTTGAGGGTACTGTGCTAAAAGAGGTGGAGTTATGCAGATCTAAAACGCGTGGATTGCAGCAGCAGCAAGCCGAAAAGTGCAGGCATGTGAGGGATATAGAGGTTGACAGCATGTCTTCTTAACGGGAGTCCAGGTGGCCATCTCCACAAATGGACTTTTCAGAATCCTTGGGTGGCACCGTAGTCGGAAACCAATTCTGGTTATCGCTTCTCGGCCTTTTGGCTGCGGTCAAGTGTCTTGTACAGGCGACTGTGGTCCAGAAGGTACTCGGGTACCCCTCTCCTCGGCCTTGCAGGGTGACCCACTTCGGTGGGCTCCCCTGCCTGCTGCTATTGGGAGAGGGCTTAGTCCCAGGGTAACGGGTTGCGATCCCCCCCAGCCTCTCAGGTGTTTCTGTTTACAGAACTCTGAAAGGCGCAGATTGCAAGCGGTTTGCGATTTGCTTTTTCTTGTTGCGTTACCATGGAGGTTGACCCCAACCTCGTGCCTCACTATGCGAGGCTTAAAAACACTATCCGTATTCATTTCACAGAGGGCGGAAGTGATGAAAGGAAATTGCGGTACGTAGTCCAGGACGTGCTTGAAGGGCTCTTTCATGTGCAGAAGAACGAGATTCTCTCTATCCAGGATTATCCGAGGCGTGGCGATTATGACATCACCTTCACCGGGGAAGGCATTTTTCAGGATGTCCTGGTAAGAGCCAGAAAGGCAAAAAACAATCCTATTCTAAAAGGAATACAAGTTATCGAGCACGTCCTGGATGAGGTAAAAATGGTAATCCTTAAAGTATTTTCTCCTTTCGTTACTTCAGTGGAACTAACATGTTTTCTTTCAATGTACTTTAAAAGTGTAAAATGTATATTGAAAGTACTTAATGAGTTTCACATATGGACGTCCAAATGGAAATTTCTAGTAACATGTGAAAGAGACCCTAATTTCCCAGGCGGTGTGAAACTCCCTCCTGCACGTTTTAAAATAGGTTCCTCAAATGGAGACTTCTTTTTTTCTGGTATGCCACCCTTTTGTAGAAACTGTGGAAAATATGGCCATTTTAAGGATGACTGTGAGGCAACCTGTAGAAACTGTGCTAGTACAGAACATGACACCAAAGAATGTCCTCATGATAAAAAATGTAATTTCTGCCAAAAACCTGGTCATTTTTATTTTTCATGCCCACATAGGTTCTGGGAGGCCGAACAGAGACGGAAGGAAAAGGCCAGGACATCCGAAAATGAACCAACAGGTCAGACCACCCCTCAGGAGGAGGAACAACAACCTGGAGCCTCAGCGAGCAAAGAGGGCGATTCGAGTGATGAGGAAAGCTCAGAGGTAATGAAGGGTAACTCCCAAGCAGTGAGGAAAAGTTGGCACCAAGACAACAGGGAGGCTAAAAGAAAGGCAGAAAAGGAACAAAAGGGCATGATCGGTAAAACCAAAAGAGACCGGCAGAAGGTTGACACCGAGCCCGAGGCAAAAACTGGGTTTCCTGGGCCTGAGTCTGAGGCTAACTGGACTACGGTGGGTCCCCATAAAAAGAAAAGAGGGAAGAAAGATGGTTCTAATGGAGCGGCTGATGGGGATCAGATGGACACATCTCCTGGTGGGGAGGTGGACGTTGGTCCCCCAAAGGTCCCGGACCCTGCTGACCCCGGTGGGGAGCCGGGCCTTGCCAGCTCCATGAGCTCGGGTACATTGCCTTGTACACAACCTTCCCCTGTGTGTCGGCCTCCCCTGGGTGCAGGGGAGCCACCTGGGGACCCACCTGATAAGGATCTGAATGGCCAGCCCATGGAGACCCAGGGTGCTGTTCCTCTTAGTTGTCTCCCAAGCTACTCACATGTAGCGTTGGGTCATTGTCTTGGTGAGTCAAGTTCCTCCTCCATGGAGTCCTTACTTACGATAAATTCGGACGAGGGAAGTAGCTCGAGCGTAAGTGGTCTGGCCGGTTCAGCGGATAGGAAGTAAGTTCCGTATTTCTGTTTTATATAATTTTTTTACTTTCCTCCAATGGCAGAACTTAAGGGCATTTCCCTCAATGTGAGGGGTCTAAAATCAAAAACCAGAAGAGTAACATTATTTAATTTTTTAACTTGTCTTACGGCTTCCGTCTTCTTTTTACAGGAATGCAATATCCCGCACACAGTATCCTACAAAAAATACAAAGAGGATTGGAAATGTGGCCCATCAGTGTGGTCCGGGTCAAATGTTACCGGTTCAGCAGGGATAGCTATACTTTTTAAGGGAAACGTTCAAATTGATTTTATCCAAGAGATTTTACCAGGTCGTATGTTATTAGTTAAAGCTTTTATTAATGGTGTAAAATGGCAATTTTTAAATTTTTATGGGTCCCCAGATAAAAATGAAAGAGCTGACATGTTAGAGATTTTACCATTATTTATTAATACCTCTGAACCTTTTATCCTGGCAGGTGATTTTAATTGTATTTTAAAGGGTGAAAGTCGGCGCTCTACAGCCGTAAGTAGAAACTATGACAAAACTTCCGGTATGTTAAGTAATATTTTAAGTGATTTTAGACTTGTTGATATTTATAAAGAATGCAACAAGACTAGTTCAGTAGAGGCCGGCTTTACCTGGAGCAATTTAAATTGCAGTTCAAGAATAGATTTTATATTCGGTTCAGAACAAATTTTACCTGATAAATGTGAAACCCACGATAATATCTTCTCAGATCATAAATTTTTATCTTTTAGTGTAAAAATTAATGCTAATAAAAAATGTGGGAAAAAAACTTGGAAAATGAATGTATCCCTTTTAAATGATTCTAAGATTTTATCGGATTTTATTGAATTTTATAAAAACTGCAGGAGGAAGAAAGATGTAAATGTCCCTATAAGTGCCTGGTGGGATAAAATGAAAAAAAAAATAAAAGATTTTTTTATTAAGAAAAGCATATATAAAGCAAAAGAAAAGCTAGAATTATATAATAATTTAAATACCCGGTTACAGACCTTATATAAACTTAGAGAAAATGGTCTAGAAGTAGAAAAAGATATTAAAATACTGAAAGAAGAAATAACAAAATCACTAGAACAAAAAGGGAAAGAGCTCATTTTCCGCTCCAGAATAAAACACGTGGAGGAAGACGAAAAATGTTCTAGATATTTTTTTAAAAAAATTAGAGAGAAAAAAACAGTAATTGAAGATATAGATGGAGAGAAAAATATGGGAAAAATTTTGGAAAAGGTACATGGTTACTATTTTAATCTTTTTAATGATAAAAGAATAGATGAAAATATAATGCAAAATTCTCTAGAAGAAATAACATCTGTTTTAGATACCGCCTCCCAAGAGTTTTTATCACAAAACATAACAGAAGAAGAAATTTTACAAACCATAAAAAGTTTTAAAATTGGAAAAGTCCCTGGATCAGACGGTATTCCTATAGAGTTTTATGTAAAATTTTATGATATTTTAAAAGAGGATCTGTTTTATGTTTTTACTGAAGTTTTTAATGATAAGGTTTTATTAAAATCCTGGAAAAAAGGGGAGGTCTCATTATTATATAAGAAAGGTGATAAGACAGACTTAAAAAACTGGAGACCTATAACCCTACTAAACTGTGACTATAAAATAATGGCAAAAATTTGTGCAAACCGCCTTAAAAAAATTATAGGAAAAATAATCCACTCAAACCAAGTATGTGGTGTGCCTGAGCGCAGTATCTGGGACAATCTAAACCTTGTTAAAGACTGTATTGAAGACATTAAAAACAGAAAAGGGAAGATGGCAATTTTATCAATTGACTTCGAAAAAGCTTTTGATCAGATTTCTCATTTTTATCTTTTTAAGGTTTTAGAAAAAATGGGCATACCAGAAAGGTTTTTATTATCTCTTAAAGCGTTTTATAAGGACTGCACAAGTAAGATTTTAGTAAATGGTTTTAAGACACAAGATGTTTTTTTAAAATCAGGGGTAAAACAGGGGTGCCCCCTGTCCCCACTACTTTTTATTTGTGCTCTTGAGCCACTTTTATGTGCAATCCGTAGAGATAGACAAACATGTGGTATCCCTCTACCTGGAAGCAAAGGAACAGAAGCAAAAGTGGTGGGTTACATGGACGATGTGGCGGTCCTTTGCCGAGATGCACCATCACTACAAAACTCACTCAAACAGATCCAATCCTTTTGTACAGCTTCTGGTTTTAAGGTTAATTTTAATAAGAGTAGTATTTTAAATATTGGGGAGATGATTTTACACGATGTTTTTATTCCAATAACTGACTCTATTAATATTTTAGGTATTTCTTTCTGTGAATCCAATAATGGTCTAAATAACTGGGAGGCGGTAGCTCAGAAAGTGAATACGAAAATATGTATGTGGAATATGAGAAAATTAACGATGGAGGGTAAAGTATTAATTATAAAAATGGTCATTTTGCCTCTTTTATTGTATTTGAGTTTGGTTTTCCCTCCCCCTGTAAATATTTTAAAAAAGATCACTAAAGCATGTTTTACTTTTTTCTGGAGTTCTAAGATGGAGAAATTAAAAAGAGAAATTGTAACAAAACCAAAGCTCAAAGGTGGGAAAGACTTTCCAGATTTTAGTAGATTCCTTTTAATTAAATTTTTTTGCTTCTGTTTTAATGCCCTTTTTAAAAATCACTATTGGTCCTTTTTTATGCGTTATAACACTGTTTTTTTTATGAGAAAGTTTGGGTGGTTTGAAATGGTTTTATCATCTCCATATGCTTTTAAACTGCCAACGCATTATTTAATTTTAGAAAAAATAGTGATTCATTTTATTTTAGGGGGTAAAGAAGCGGGAGATCTACAAAATAGTAAGAAATTAATTAAAAGTCTCTGTAAAAATGAAGAGTTATGTAACATTGAGCGCTATGATGATGAACAAATATTGAATATATGGAAAGTCATTAATGCAAAATATCTTTTTAATATACAGAAAGATTTGGCTTGGAGCTGCGCACACCAATGTCTTCCGTGCCGGGCATTCCAAAATAGAAGAGGACTCGTGAGGTCTGCCATTTGCCCAAGAAGCAGATGTCAAGAGGAGGAATCAGTGAAACATCTACTATGGACTTGTCCTTTTGCAAAAGCGTTCTGGAGAAAATTGCTCCCTCTGATGGAAAAAGTGGCAGACCTCAAAGACTTTAACTACGCCACAATACTTTATGGACTTATGGAATGCCCAACAGAAGACCAAAAAATTATGGCATGGAAGACAATAAATTGCGCCAAAATAGCTCTCTGGAAAGCCCGAAATATTTTAATTTTTAATCATGATGAATTGTCTTTAAATTATGTTTTTCGTTTTTGTTTAAGTGAAATGTATGTATATTTTTTATTAGATAAAAAAAATAATCCAAATATCTCCCTAAAATGGGATGTCAATGTATGGAACACATTTTGAATTTTTGTAACATTTTATAAATTTGAATATATGCAAATTTTTATCCTATTTGAATAATTTATGTTTTTAAGTCTCGTATGTTTCGAGATAATGTATAAAAATTTGTAATGATGTAAAATGTTGCTTTTATTTCTGTACATCTGTGTAATTTTTAAATAAAACTGGTTTTATCCCTGTGAGGGGATAGCCAAATTAAAAAAAAAAATCTGTTCTTATCAGTTTAATATCTGATACGTCCCCTATCTGGGGACCATATATTAAATGGATTTTTAGAACAGGGAGATGGAAAAAGAGCTTGCTCTGTCCACTCCACGCATTGACCTGGTATTGCAGTATCTCCAGGACCGGTGCACCCCTTCTTTAATGCAGTTTCTAAAATCAGAAAGAATTGAATTCAATGCTTTTTGTTCATTTTGCTTGTTTGTCGGATTTTGGGATGGACTCTTTGGCTTTGCTTTTCTTCTCCTCATTGGATTTTTCATGTTAAAAGTTGCAGAAGCCAGATGACAAGCTCATTTTGGTTCAACTTCAGCAACTGTGCATTGCATTGCCATGTAATGTAATGTAATGCAATGCTATCTATCTAGCTCTCCCTCTATACTTCCTTTTGGATAAACAGACATATTAGGCAAGCATTTTGGAGCTTTCACCTAAATAACTACAGGTGGTGAGATAAGCTGCACAATATAATTGACCTTTCAGTATATTGTTGCACACACACCATCTATTTAGCAAATGCCCTTGTTATCAACAGCAGCCTTTTAAACTCACCTGAGCTAACAGGTATGTGAGCTGGTTACTCTGCTGCGCTTAAAATTTCTTTTTTGGTTTGCTACAATGCCTTTTCTGAAACGTTGTCTCCCTCTGCTGGAACACTGACTTCTTTCATTTAATGCCTGCAGACTATAAAAGAGAAACCAACCCAAAAAGTTTGGTTGATTAGTCTGTGGCATTCTTTTAAACTGTTGCTTATGGCGGTCTCTGTGAGCTTCTCAGTGACATTCAGCCATCCAGGTATCCCGCCTGCAGTAGACGGAATGTGGCAATGGAACGCTGGCTGCGCGTGTCATAATAGGCTCTGAGCCTTTATATACCTGCGCACAGCAGCAGCCACCTTCAGTCTGCTGCTGGACAGCCAGCAGCAGCAGCAGCAGGAGAGGTAATTAATCAGCAACCCTCCTGCTAAGGGTAGACAGCTGCTCGTTCCACCACCCCCCCGCCTTAATTGGTTCTCCTCCCTTCCAACGGTGTTGAGGCGGGTGGGAACAGCCGGGGGTTGAGGGTACTGTGCTAAAAGAGGTGGAGTTATGCAGATCTAAAACGCGTGGATTGCAGCAGCAGCAAGCCGAAAAGTGCAGGCATGTGAGGGATCTAGAGGTTGACAGCATGTCTTCTTAACGGGAGTCCAGGTGGCCATCTCCACAAATGGACTTTTCAGAATCCTTGGGTGGCACCGTAGTCGGAAACCAATTCTGGTTATCGCTTCTCGGCCTTTTGGCTAAGATCAAGTGTAGTATCTGTTCTTATCAGTTTAATATCTGATACGTCCCCTATCTGGGGACCATATATTAAATGGATTTTTAGAACAGGGAGATGGAAAAAGAGCTTGCTCTGTCCACTCCACGCATTGACCTGGTATTGCAGTATCTCCAGGACCGGTGCACCCCTTCTTTAATGCAGTTTCTAAAATCAGAAAGAATTGAATTCAATGCTTTTTGTTCATTTTGCTTGTTTGTCGGATTTTGGGATGGACTCTTTGGCTTTGCTTTTCTTCTCCTCATTGGATTTTTCATGTTAAAAGTTGCAGAAGCCAGATGACAAGCTCATTTTGGTTCAACTTCAGCAACTGTGCATTGCATTGCCATGTAATGTAATGTAATGCAATGCTATCTATCTAGCTCTCCCTCTATACTTCCTTTTGGATAAACAGACATATTAGGCAAGCATTTTGGAGCTTTCACCTAAATAACTACAGGTGGTGAGATAAGCTGCACAATATAATTGACCTTTCAGTATATTGTTGCACACACACCATCTATTTAGCAAATGCCCTTGTTATCAACAGCAGCCTTTTAAACTCACCTGAGCTAACAGGTATGTGAGCTGGTTACTCTGCTGCGCTTAAAATTTCTTTTTTGGTTTGCTACAATGCCTTTTCTGAAACGTTGTCTCCCTCTGCTGGAACACTGACTTCTTTCATTTAATGCCTGCAGACTATAAAAGAGAAACCAACCCAAAAAGTTTGGTTGATTAGTCTGTGGCATTCTTTTAAACTGTTGCTTATGGCGGTCTCTGTGAGCTTCTCAGTGACATTCAGCCATCCAGGTATCCCGCCTGCAGTAGACGGAATGTGGCAATGGAACGCTGGCTGCGCGTGTCATAATAGGCTCTGAGCCTTTATATACCTACGCACAGCAGCAGCCACCTTCAGTCTGCTGCTGGACAGCCAGCAGCAGCAGCAGCAGGAGAGGTAATTAATCAGCAACCCTCCTGCTAAGGGTAGACAGCTGCTCGTTCCACCCCCCCCCCGCCTTAATTGGTTCTCCTCCCTTCCAACGGTGTTGAGGCGGGTGGGAACAGCCGGGGGTTGAGGGTACTGTGCTAAAAGAGGTGGAGTTATGCAGATCTAAAACGCGTGGATTGCAGCAGCAGCAAGCCGAAAAGTGCAGGCATGTGAGGGATCTAGAGGTTGACAGCATGTCTTCTTAACGGGAGTCCAGGTGGCCATCTCCACAAATGGACTTTTCAGAATCCTTGGGTGGCACCGTAGTCGGAAACCAATTCTGGTTATCGCTTCTCGGCCTTTTGGCTAAGATCAAGTGTAGTATCTGTTCTTATCAGTTTAATATCTGATACGTCCCCTATCTGGGGACCATATATTAAATGGATTTTTAGAACAGGGAGATGGAAAAAGAGCTTGCTCTGTCCACTCCACGCATTGACCTGGTATTGCAGTATCTCCAGGACCGGTGCACCCCTTCTTTAATGCAGTTTCTAAAATCAGAAAGAATTGAATTCAATGCTTTTTGTTCATTTTGCTTGTTTGTCGGATTTTGGGATGGACTCTTTGGCTTTGCTTTTCTTCTCCTCATTGGATTTTTCATGTTAAAAGTTGCAGAAGCCAGATGACAAGCTCATTTTGGTTCAACTTCAGCAACTGTGCATTGCATTGCCATGTAATGTAATGTAATGCAATGCTATCTATCTAGCTCTCCCTCTATACTTCCTTTTGGATAAACAGACATATTAGGCAAGCATTTTGGAGCTTTCACCTAAATAACTACAGGTGGTGAGATAAGCTGCACAATATAATTGACCTTTCAGTATATTGTTGCACACACACCATCTATTTAGCAAATGCCCTTGTTATCAACAGCAGCCTTTTAAACTCACCTGAGCTAACAGGTATGTGAGCTGGTTACTCTGCTGCGCTTAAAATTTCTTTTTTGGTTTGCTACAATGCCTTTTCTGAAACGTTGTCTCCCTCTGCTGGAACACTGACTTCTTTCATTTAATGCCTGCAGACTATAAAAGAGAAACCAACCCAAAAAGTTTGGTTGATTAGTCTGTGGCATTCTTTTAAACTGTTGCTTATGGCGGTCTCTGTGAGCTTCTCAGTGACATTCAGCCATCCAGGTATCCCGCCTGCAGTAGACGGAATGTGGCAATGGAACGCTGGCTGCGCGTGTCATAATAGGCTCTGAGCCTTTATATACCTGCGCACAGCAGCAGCCACCTTCAGTCTGCTGCTGGACAGCCAGCAGCAGCAGCAGCAGGAGAGGTAATTAATCAGCAACCCTCCTGCTAAGGGTAGACAGCTGCTCGTTCCACCCCCCCCCCCGCCTTAATTGGTTCTCCTCCCTTCCAACGGTGTTGAGGCGGGTGGGAACAGCCGGGGGTTGAGGGTACTGTGCTAAAAGAGGTGGAGTTATGCAGATCTAAAACGCGTGGATTGCAGCAGCAGCAAGCCGAAAAGTGCAGGCATGTGAGGGATCTAGAGGTTGACAGCATGTCTTCTTAACGGGAGTCCAGGTGGCCATCTCCACAAATGGACTTTTCAGAATCCTTGGGTGGCACCGTAGTCGGAAACCAATTCTGGTTATCGCTTCTCGGCCTTTTGGCTAAGATCAAGTGTAGTATCTGTTCTTATCAGTTTAATATCTGATACGTCCCCTATCTGGGGACCATATATTAAATGGATTTTTAGAACAGGGAGATGGAAAAAGAGCTTGCTCTGTCCACTCCACGCATTGACCTGGTATTGCAGTATCTCCAGGACCGGTGCACCCCTTCTTTAATGCAGTTTCTAAAATCAGAAAGAATTGAATTCAATGCTTTTTGTTCATTTTGCTTGTTTGTCGGATTTTGGGATGGACTCTTTGGCTTTGCTTTTCTTCTCCTCATTGGATTTTTCATGTTAAAAGTTGCAGAAGCCAGATGACAAGCTCATTTTGGTTCAACTTCAGCAACTGTGCATTGCATTGCCATGTAATGTAATGTAATGCAATGCTATCTATCTAGCTCTCCCTCTATACTTCCTTTTGGATAAACAGACATATTAGGCAAGCATTTTGGAGCTTTCACCTAAATAACTACAGGTGGTGAGATAAGCTGCACAATATAATTGACCTTTCAGTATATTGTTGCACACACACCATCTATTTAGCAAATGCCCTTGTTATCAACAGCAGCCTTTTAAACTCACCTGAGCTAACAGGTATGTGAGCTGGTTACTCTGCTGCGCTTAAAATTTCTTTTTTGGTTTGCTACAATGCCTTTTCTGAAACGTTGTCTCCCTCTGCTGGAACACTGACTTCTTTCATTTAATGCCTGCAGACTATAAAAGAGAAACCAACCCAAAAAGTTTGGTTGATTAGTCTGTGGCATTCTTTTAAACTGTTGCTTATGGCGGTCTCTGTGAGCTTCTCAGTGACATTCAGCCATCCAGGTATCCCGCCTGCAGTAGACGGAATGTGGCAATGGAACGCTGGCTGCGCGTGTCATAATAGGCTCTGAGCCTTTATATACCTGCGCACAGCAGCAGCCACCTTCAGTCTGCTGCTGGACAGCCAGCAGCAGCAGCAGCAGGAGAGGTAATTAATCAGCAACCCTCCTGCTAAGGGTAGACAGCTGCTCGTTCCACCACCCCCCCGCCTTAATTGGTTCTCCTCCCTTCCAACGGTGTTGAGGCGGGTGGGAACAGCCGGGGGTTGAGGGTACTGTGCTAAAAGAGGTGGAGTTATGCAGATCTAAAACGCGTGGATTGCAGCAGCAGCAAGCCGAAAAGTGCAGGCATGTGAGGGATCTAGAGGTTGACAGCATGTCTTCTTAACGGGAGTCCAGGTGGCCATCTCCACAAATGGACTTTTCAGAATCCTTGGGTGGCACCGTAGTCGGAAACCAATTCTGGTTATCGCTTCTCGGCCTTTTGGCTAAGATCAAGTGTAGTATCTGTTCTTATCAGTTTAATATCTGATACGTCCCCTATCTGGGGACCATATATTAAATGGATTTTTAGAACAGGGAGATGGAAAAAGAGCTTGCTCTGTCCACTCCACGCATTGACCTGGTATTGCAGTATCTCCAGGACCGGTGCACCCCTTCTTTAATGCAGTTTCTAAAATCAGAAAGAATTGAATTCAATGCTTTTTGTTCATTTTGCTTGTTTGTCGGATTTTGGGATGGACTCTTTGGCTTTGCTTTTCTTCTCCTCATTGGATTTTTCATGTTAAAAGTTGCAGAAGCCAGATGACAAGCTCATTTTGGTTCAACTTCAGCAACTGTGCATTGCATTGCCATGTAATGTAATGTAATGCAATGCTATCTATCTAGCTCTCCCTCTATACTTCCTTTTGGATAAACAGACATATTAGGCAAGCATTTTGGAGCTTTCACCTAAATAACTACAGGTGGTGAGATAAGCTGCACAATATAATTGACCTTTCAGTATATTGTTGCACACACACCATCTATTTAGCAAATGCCCTTGTTATCAACAGCAGCCTTTTAAACTCACCTGAGCTAACAGGTATGTGAGCTGGTTACTCTGCTGCGCTTAAAATTTCTTTTTTGGTTTGCTACAATGCCTTTTCTGAAACGTTGTCTCCCTCTGCTGGAACACTGACTTCTTTCATTTAATGCCTGCAGACTATAAAAGAGAAACCAACCCAAAAAGTTTGGTTGATTAGTCTGTGGCATTCTTTTAAACTGTTGCTTATGGCGGTCTCTGTGAGCTTCTCAGTGACATTCAGCCATCCAGGTATCCCGCCTGCAGTAGACGGAATGTGGCAATGGAACGCTGGCTGCGCGTGTCATAATAGGCTCTGAGCCTTTATATACCTGCGCACAGCAGCAGCCACCTTCAGTCTGCTGCTGGACAGCCAGCAGCAGCAGCAGCAGGAGAGGTAATTAATCAGCAACCCTCCTGCTAAGGGTAGACAGCTGCTCGTTCCACCCCCCCCCCGCCTTAATTGGTTCTCCTCCCTTCCAACGGTGTTGAGGCGGGTGGGAACAGCCGGGGGTTGAGGGTACTGTGCTAAAAGAGGTGGAGTTATGCAGATCTAAAACGCGTGGATTGCAGCAGCAGCAAGCCGAAAAGTGCAGGCATGTGAGGGATCTAGAGGTTGACAGCATGTCTTCTTAACGGGAGTCCAGGTGGCCATCTCCACAAATGGACTTTTCAGAATCCTTGGGTGGCACCGTAGTCGGAAACCAATTCTGGTTATCGCTTCTCGGCCTTTTGGCTAAGATCAAGTGTAGTATCTGTTCTTATCAGTTTAATATCTGATACGTCCCCTATCTGGGGACCATATATTAAATGGATTTTTAGAACAGGGAGATGGAAAAAGAGCTTGCTCTGTCCACTCCACGCATTGACCTGGTATTGCAGTATCTCCAGGACCGGTGCACCCCTTCTTTAATGCAGTTTCTAAAATCAGAAAGAATTGAATTCAATGCTTTTTGTTCATTTTGCTTGTTTGTCGGATTTTGGGATGGACTCTTTGGCTTTTCTTTTCTTCTCCTCATTGGATTTTTCATGTTAAAAGTTGCAGAAGCCAGATGACAAGCTCATTTTGGTTCAACTTCAGCAACTGTGCATTGCATTGCCATGTAATGTAATGTAATGCAATGCTATCTATCTAGCTCTCCCTCTATACTTCCTTTTGGATAAACAGACATATTAGGCAAGCATTTTGGAGCTTTCACCTAAATAACTACAGGTGGTGAGATAAGCTGCACAATATAATTGACCTTTCAGTATATTGTTGCACACACACCATCTATTTAGCAAATGCCCTTGTTATCAACAGCAGCCTTTTAAACTCACCTGAGCTAACAGGTATGTGAGCTGGTTACTCTGCTGCGCTTAAAATTTCTTTTTTGGTTTGCTACAATGCCTTTTCTGAAACGTTGTCTCCCTCTGCTGGAACACTGACTTCTTTCATTTAATGCCTGCAGACTATAAAAGAGAAACCAACCCAAAAAGTTTGGTTGATTAGTCTGTGGCATTCTTTTAAACTGTTGCTTATGGCGGTCTCTGTGAGCTTCTCAGTGACATTCAGCCATCCAGGTATCCCGCCTGCAGTAGACGGAATGTGGCAATGGAACGCTGGCTGCGCGTGTCATAATAGGCTCTGAGCCTTTATATACCTGCGCACAGCAGCAGCCACCTTCAGTCTGCTGCTGGACAGCCAGCAGCAGCAGCAGCAGGAGAGGTAATTAATCAGCAACCCTCCTGCTAAGGGTAGACAGCTGCTCGTTCCACCCCCCCCCCCCGCCTTAATTGGTTCTCCTCCCTTCCAACGGTGTTGAGGCGGGTGGGAACAGCCGGGGGTTGAGGGTACTGTGCTAAAAGAGGTGGAGTTATGCAGATCTAAAACGCGTGGATTGCAGCAGCAGCAAGCCGAAAAGTGCAGGCATGTGAGGGATCTAGAGGTTGACAGCATGTCTTCTTAACGGGAGTCCAGGTGGCCATCTCCACAAATGGACTTTTCAGAATCCTTGGGTGGCACCGTAGTCGGAAACCAATTCTGGTTATCGCTTCTCGGCCTTTTGGCTAAGATCAAGTGTAGTATCTGTTCTTATCAGTTTAATATCTGATACGTCCCCTATCTGGGGACCATATATTAAATGGATTTTTAGAACAGGGAGATGGAAAAAGAGCTTGCTCTGTCCACTCCACGCATTGACCTGGTATTGCAGTATCTCCAGGACCGGTGCACCCCTTCTTTAATGCAGTTTCTAAAATCAGAAAGAATTGAATTCAATGCTTTTTGTTCATTTTGCTTGTTTGTCGGATTTTGGGATGGACTCTTTGGCTTTGCTTTTCTTCTCCTCATTGGATTTTTCATGTTAAAAGTTGCAGAAGCCAGATGACAAGCTCATTTTGGTTCAACTTCAGCAACTGTGCATTGCATTGCCATGTAATGTAATGTAATGCAATGCTATCTATCTAGCTCTCCCTCTATACTTCCTTTTGGATAAACAGACATATTAGGCAAGCATTTTGGAGCTTTCACCTAAATAACTACAGGTGGTGAGATAAGCTGCACAATATAATTGACCTTTCAGTATATTGTTGCACACACACCATCTATTTAGCAAATGCCCTTGTTATCAACAGCAGCCTTTTAAACTCACCTGAGCTAACAGGTATGTGAGCTGGTTACTCTGCTGCGCTTAAAATTTCTTTTTTGGTTTGCTACAATGCCTTTTCTGAAACGTTGTCTCCCTCTGCTGGAACACTGACTTCTTTCATTTAATGCCTGCAGACTATAAAAGAGAAACCAACCCAAAAAGTTGGGTTGATTAGTCTGTGGCATTCTTTTAAACTGTTGCTTATGGCGGTCTCTGTGAGCTTCTCAGTGACATTCAGCCATCCAGGTATCCCGCCTGCAGTAGACGGAATGTGGCAATGGAACGCTGGCTGCGCGTGTCATAATAGGCTCTGAGCCTTTATATACCTGCGCACAGCAGCAGCCACCTTCAGTCTGCTGCTGGACAGCCAGCAGCAGCAGCAGCAGGAGAGGTAATTAATCAGCAACCCTCCTGCTAAGGGTAGACAGCTGCTCGTTCCACCCCCCCCCCGCCTTAATTGGTTCTCCTCCCTTCCAACGGTGTTGAGGCGGGTGGGAACAGCCGGGGGTTGAGGGTACTGTGCTAAAAGAGGTGGAGTTATGCAGATCTAAAACGCGTGGATTGCAGCAGCAGCAAGCCGAAAAGTGCAGGCATGTGAGGGATCTAGAGGTTGACAGCATGTCTTCTTAACGGGAGTCCAGGTGGCCATCTCCACAAATGGACTTTTCAGAATCCTTGGGTGGCACCGTAGTCGGAAACCAATTCTGGTTATCGCTTCTCGGCCTTTTGGCTAAGATCAAGTGTAGTATCTGTTCTTATCAGTTTAATATCTGATACGTCCCCTATCTGGGGACCATATATTAAATGGATTTTTAGAACAGGGAGATGGAAAAAGAGCTTGCTCTGTCCACTCCACGCATTGACCTGGTATTGCAGTATCTCCAGGACCGGTGCACCCCTTCTTTAATGCAGTTTCTAAAATCAGAAAGAATTGAATTCAATGCTTTTTGTTCATTTTGGATGTTTGTCGGATTTTGGGATGGACTCTTTGGCTTTGCTTTTCTTCTCCTCATTGGATTTTTCATGTTAAAAGTTGCAGAAGCCAGATGACAAGCTCATTTTGGTTCAACTTCAGCAACTGTGCATTGCATTGCCATGTAATGTAATGTAATGCAATGCTATCTATCTAGCTCTCCCTCTATACTTCCTTTTGGATAAACAGACATATTAGGCAAGCATTTTGGAGCTTTCACCTAAATAACTACAGGTGGTGAGATAAGCTGCACAATATAATTGACCTTTCAGTATATTGTTGCACACACACCATCTATTTAGCAAATGCCCTTGTTATCAACAGCAGCCTTTTAAACTCACCTGAGCTAACAGGTATGTGAGCTGGTTACTCTGCTGCGCTTAAAATTTCTTTTTTGGTTTGCTACAATGCCTTTTCTGAAACGTTGTCTCCCTCTGCTGGAACACTGACTTCTTTCATTTAATGCCTGCAGACTATAAAAGAGAAACCAACCCAAAAAGTTTGGTTGATTAGTCTGTGGCATTCTTTTAAACTGTTGCTTATGGCGGTCTCTGTGAGCTTCTCAGTGACATTCAGCCATCCAGGTATCCCGCCTGCAGTAGACGGAATGTGGCAATGGAACGCTGGCTGCGCGTGTCATAATAGGCTCTGAGCCTTTATATACCTGCGCACAGCAGCAGCCACCTTCAGTCTGCTGCTGGACAGCCAGCAGCAGCAGCAGCAGGAGAGGTAATTAATCAGCAACCCTCCTGCTAAGGGTAGACAGCTGCTCGTTCCACCCCCCCCCCCCCGCCTTAATTGGTTCTCCTCCCTTCCAACGGTGTTGAGGCGGGTGGGAACAGCCGGGGGTTGAGGGTACTGTGCTAAAAGAGGTGGAGTTATGCAGATCTAAAACGCGTGGATTGCAGCAGCAGCAAGCCGAAAAGTGCAGGCATGTGAGGGATCTAGAGGTTGACAGCATGTCTTCTTAACGGGAGTCCAGGTGGCCATCTCCACAAATGGACTTTTCAGAATCCTTGGGTGGCACCGTAGTCGGAAACCAATTCTGGTTATCGCTTCTCGGCCTTTTGGCTAAGATCAAGTGTAGTATCTGTTCTTATCAGTTTAATATCTGATACGTCCCCTATCTGGGGACCATATATTAAATGGATTTTTAGAACAGGGAGATGGAAAAAGAGCTTGCTCTGTCCACTCCACGCATTGACCTGGTATTGCAGTATCTCCAGGACTGGTGCACCCCTTCTTTAATGCAGTTTCTAAAATCAGAAAGAATTGAATTCAATGCTTTTTGTTCATTTTGCTTGTTTGTCGGATTTTGGGATGGACTCTTTGGCTTTGCTTTTCTTCTCCTCATTGGATTTTTCATGTTAAAAGTTGCAGAAGCCAGATGACAAGCTCATTTTGGTTCAACTTCAGCAACTGTGCATTGCATTGCCATGTAATGTAATGTAATGCAATGCTATCTATCTAGCTCTCCCTCTATACTTCCTTTTGGATAAACAGACATATTAGGCAAGCATTTTGGAGCTTTCACCTAAATAACTACAGGTGGTGAGATAAGCTGCACAATATAATTGACCTTTCAGTATATTGTTGCACACACACCATCTATTTAGCAAATGCCCTTGTTATCAACAGCAGCCTTTTAAACTCACCTGAGCTAACAGGTATGTGAGCTGGTTACTCTGCTGCGCTTAAAATTTCTTTTTTGGTTTGCTACAATGCCTTTTCTGAAACGTTGTCTCCCTCTGCTGAAACACTGACTTCTTTCATTTAATGCCTGCAGACTATAAAAGAGAAACCAACCCAAAAAGTTTGGTTGATTAGTCTGTGGCATTCTTTTAAACTGTTGCTTATGGCGGTCTCTGTGAGCTTCTCAGTGACATTCAGCCATCCAGGTATCCCGCCTGCAGTAGACGGAATGTGGCAATGGAACGCTGGCTGCGCGTGTCATAATAGGCTCTGAGCCTTTATATACCTGCGCACAGCAGCAGCCACCTTCAGTCTGCTGCTGGACAGCCAGCAGCAGCAGCAGCAGGAGAGGTAATTAATCAGCAACCCTCCTGCTAAGGGTAGACAGCTGCTCGTTCCACCCCCCCCCCCCGCCTTAATTGGTTCTCCTCCCTTCCAACGGTGTTGAGGCGGGTGGGAACAGCCGAGGGTTGAGGGTACTGTGCTAAAAGAGGTGGAGTTATGCAGATCTAAAACGCGTGGATTGCAGCAGCAGCAAGCCGAAAAGTGCAGGCATGTGAGGGATCTAGAGGTTGACAGCATGTCTTCTTAACGGGAGTCCAGGTGGCCATCTCCACAAATGGACTTTTCAGAATCCTTGGGTGGCACCGTAGTCGGAAACCAATTCTGGTTATCGCTTCTCGGCCTTTTGGCTAAGATCAAGTGTAGTATCTGTTCTTATCAGTTTAATATCTGATACGTCCCCTATCTGGGGACCATATATTAAATGGATTTTTAGAACAGGGAGATGGAAAAAGAGCTTGGCTCTGTCCACTCCACGCATTGACCTGGTATTGCAGTATCTCCAGGACCGGTGCACCCCTTCTTTAATGCAGTTTCTAAAATCAGAAAGAATTGAATTCAATGCTTTTTGTTCATTTTGCTTGTTTGTCGGATTTTGGGATGGACTCTTTGGCTTTGCTTTTCTTCTCCTCATTGGATTTTTCCATGTTAAAAGTTGCAGAAGCCAGATGACAAGCTCATTTTGGTTCAACTTCAGCAACTGTGCATTGCATTGCCATGTAATGTAATGTAATGCAATGCTATCTATCTAGCTCTCCCTCTATACTTCCTTTTGGATAAACAGACATATTAGGGCAAGCATTTTGGAGCTTTCACCTAAATAACTACAGGTGGTGAGAGAAGCTGCACAATATAATTGACCTTTCAGTATATTGTTGCACACACACCATCTATTTAGCAAATGCCCTTGTTATCAACAGCAGCCTTTTAAACTCACCTGAGCTAACAGGTATGTGAGCTGGTTACTCTGCTGCGCTTAAAATTTCTTTTTTGGTTTGCTACAATGCCTTTTCTGAAACGTTGTCTCCCTCTGCTGGAACACTGACTTCTTTCATTTAATGCCTGCAGACTATAAAAGAGAAACCAACCCAAAAAGTTTGGTTGATTAGTCTGTGGCATTCTTTTAAACTGTTGCTTATGGCGGTCTCTGTGAGCTTCTCAGTGACATTCAGCCATCCAGGTATCCCGCCTGCAGTAGACGGAATGTGGCAATGGAACGCTGGCTGCGCGTGTCATAATAGGCTCTGAGCCTTTATATACCTGCGCACAGCAGCAGCCACCTTCAGTCTGCTGCTGGACAGCCAGCAGCAGCAGCAGCAGGAGAGGTAATTAATCAGCAACCCTCCTGCTAAGGGTAGACAGCTGCTCGTTCCCCCCCCCCCCCCGCCTTAATTGGTTCTCCTCCCTTCCAACGGTGTTGAGGCGGGTGGGAACAGCCGAGGGTTGAGGGTACTGTGCTAAAAGAGGTGGAGTTATGCAGATCTAAAACGCGTGGATTGCAGCAGCAGCCAAGCCGAAAGTGCAGGCATGTGAGGGATCTAGAGGTTGACAGCATGTCTTCTTAACGGGAGTCCAGGTGGCCATCTCCACAAATGGACTTTTCAGAATCCTTGGGTGGCACCGTAGTCGGAAACCAATTCTGGTTATCGCTTCTCGGCCTTTTGGCTAAGATCAAGTGTAGTATCTGTTCTTATCAGTTTAATATCTGATACGTCCCCTATCTGGGGACCATATATTAAATGGATTTTTAGAACAGGGAGATGGAAAAAGAGGCTTGCTCTGTCCACTCCACGCATTGACCTGGTATTGCAGTATCTCCAGGACCGGTGCACCCCTTCTTTAATGCAGTTTCTAAAATCAGAAAGAATTGAATTCAATGCTTTTTGTTCATTTTGCTTGTTTGTCGGATTTTGGGATGGACTCTTTGGCTTTGCTTTTCTTCTCCTCATTGGATTTTTCATGTTAAAAAGTTGCAGAAGCCAGATGACAAGCTCATTTTGGTTCAACTTCAGCAACTGTGCATTGCAGTGCCATGTAATGTAATGTAATGCAATGCTATCTATCTAGCTCTCCCTCTATACTTCCTTTTGGATAAACAGACATATTAGGCAAGCATTTTGGAGCTTTCACCTAAATAACTACAGGTGGTGAGAGAAGCTGCACAATATAATTGACCTTTCAGTATATTGTTGCACACACACCATCTATTTAGCAAATGCCCTTGTTATCAACAGCAGCCTTTTAAACTCCACCTGAGCTAACAGGTATGTGAGCTGGTTACTCTGCTGCGCTTAAAATTTCTTTTTTGGGTTTGCTACAATGCCTTTTCTGAAACGTTGTCTCCCTCTGCTGGAACACTGACTTCTTTCATTTAATGCCTGCAGACTATAAAAGAGAAACCAACCCAAAAAGTTTGGTTGATTAGTCTGTGGCATTCTTTTAAACTGTTGCTTATGGCGGTCTCTGTGAGCTTCTCAGTGACATTCAGCCATCCAGGTATCCCGCCTGCAGTAGACGGAATGTGGCAATGGAACGCTGGCTGCGCGTGTCATAATAGGCTCTGAGCCTTTATATACCTGCGCACAGCAGCAGCCACCTTCAGTCTGCTGCTGGACAGCCAGCAGCAGCAGCAGCAGGAGAGGTAATTAATCAGCAACCCTCCTGCTAAGGGTAGACAGCTGCTCGTTCCACCCCCCCCCCCGCCTTAATTGGTTCTCCTCCCTTCCAACGGTGTTGAGGCGGTGGGAACAGCCGGGGGTTGAGGGTACTGTGCTAAAAGAGGTGGAGTTATGCAGATCTGAAACACGTGGATTGCAGCAGCAGCAAGCCGAAAAGTGCAGGCATGTGAGGGATCTAGAGGTTGACAGCATGTCTTCTTAACGGGAGTCCAGGTGGCCATCTCCACAAATGGACTTTTCAGAATCCTTGGGTGGCCACCGTAGTCGGAAACCAATTCTGGTTATCGCTTCTCGGCCTTTTGGCTAAGATCAAGTGTAGTATCTGTTCTTATCAGTTTAATATCTGATACGTCCCCTATCTGGGGACCATATATTAAATGGATTTTTAGAACAGGGAGATGGAAAAAGAGCTTGCTCTGTCCACTCCACGCATTGACCTGGTATTGCAGTATCTCCAGGACCGGTGCACCCCTTCTTTAATGCAGTTTCTAAAATCAGAAAGAATTGAATTCAATGCTTTTTGTTCATTTTGCTTGTTTGTCGGATTTTGGGATGGACTCTTTGGCTTTGCTTTTCTTCTCCTCATTGGATTTTCATGTTAAAAGTTGCAGAAGCCAGATGACAAGCTCATTTTGGTTCAACTTCAGCAACTGTGCATTGCATTGCCATGTAATGTAATGTAATGCAATGCTATCTATCTAGCTCTCCCTCTATACTTCCTTTTGGATAAACAGACATATTAGGCAAGCATTTTGGAGCTTTCACCTAAATAACTACAGGTGGTGAGATAAGCTGCACAATATAATTGACCTTTCAGTAATATTGTTGCACACACACCATCTATTTAGCAAATGCCCTTGTTATCAACAGCAGCCTTTTAAACTCACCTGAGCTAACAGGTATGTGAGCTGGTTACTCTGCTGCGCTTAAAAATTTCTTTTTTGGTTTGCTACAATGCCTTTTCTGAAACGTTGTCTCCCTCTGCTGGAACACTGACTTCTTTCATTTAATGCCTGCAGACTATAAAAGAGAAACCAACCCAAAAAGTTTGGTTGATTAGTCTGTGGCATTTCTTTTAAACTGTTGCTTATGGCGGTCTCTGTGAGCTTCTCAGTGACATTCAGCCATCCAGGTATCCGCCTGCAGTAGACGGAATGTGGCAATGGAACGCTGGCTGCGCGTGTCATAATAGGCTCTGAGCCTTTATATACCTGCGCACAGCAGCAGCCACCTTCAGTCTGCTGCTGGACAGCCAGCAGCAGCAGCAGCAGGAGAGGTAATTAATCAGCAACCCTCCTGCTAAGGGTAGACAGCTGCTCGTTCCACCCCCCCCCCCGCCTTAATTGGTTCTCCTCCCTTCCAACGGTGTTGAGGCGGGTGGGAACAGCCGGGGGTTGAGGGTACTGTGCTAAAAGAGGTGGAGTTATGCAGATCTAAAACGCGTGGATTGCAGCAGCAGCAAGCCGAAAAGTGCAGGCATGTGAGGGATCTAGAGGTTGACAGCATGTCTTCTTAACGGGAGTCCAGGTGGCCATCTCCACAAATGGACTTTTCAGAATCCTTGGGTGGCACCGTAGTCGGAAACCAATTCTGGTTATCGCTTCTCGGCCTTTTGGCTAAGATCAAGTGTAGTATCTGTTCTTATCAGTTTAATATCTGATACGTCCCTATCTGGGGACCATATATTAAATGGATTTTTAGAACAGGGAGATGGAAAAAGAGCTTGCTCTGTCCACTCCACGCATTGACCTGGTATTGCAGTATCTCCAGGACCGGTGCACCCCTTCTTTAATGCAGTTTCTAAAATCAGAAAGAATTGAATTCAATGCTTTTTGTTCATTTTGCTTGTTTGTCGGATTTTGGGATGGACTCTTTGGCTTTGCTTTTCTTCTCCTCATTGGATTTTTCATGTTAAAAGTTGCAGAAGCCAGATGACAAGCTCATTTTGGTTCAACTTCAGCAACTGTGCATTGCATTGCCATGTAATGTAATGTAATGCAATGCTATCTATCTAGCTCTCCCTCTATACTTCCTTTGGATAAACAGACATATTAGGCAAGCATTTTGGAGCTTTCACCTAAATAACTACAGGTGGTGAGATAAGCTGCACAATATAATTGACCTTTCAGTATATTGTTGCACACACACCATCTATTTAGCAAATGCCCTTGTTATCAACAGCAGCCTTTT
Source organism: Phyllobates terribilis (assembly GCF_046119375.1). Lineage (NCBI taxonomy): Eukaryota > Metazoa > Chordata > Amphibia > Anura > Dendrobatidae > Phyllobates > Phyllobates terribilis. The sequence goes on along the minus strand of NW_027362800.1, from coordinate 4,948,849 downwards.
AAACTCACCTGAGCTAACAGGTATGTGAGCTGGTTACTCTGCTGCGCTTAAAATTTCTTTTTTGGTTTGCTACAATGCCTTTTCTGAAACGTTGTCTCCCTCTGCTGGAACACTGACTTCTTTCATTTAATGCCTGCAGACTATAAAAGAGAAACCAACCCAAAAAGTTTTGGTTGATTAGTCTGTGGCATTCTTTTAAACTGTTGCTTATGGCGGTCTCTGTGAGCTTCTCAGTGACATTCAGCCATCCAGGTATCCCGCCTGCAGTAGACGGAATGTGGCAATGGAACGCTGGCTGCGCATGTCATAATAGGCTCTGAGCCTTTATATACCTGTGACCAGCAGCAGCCACCTTCAGTCTGCTGCTGGACAGCCAGCAGCAGCAGCAGCAGGAGAGGTAATTAATCAGCAACCCTCCTGCTAAGGGTAGACAGCTGCTCGTTCCACCCCCCCCCCCCCCCCCGCCTTAATTGGTTCTCCTCCCTTCCAACGGTGTTGAGGCGGGTGGGAACAGCCGGGGGTTGAGGGTACTGTGCTAAAAGAGGTGGAGTTATGCAGATCTAAAACGCGTGGATTGCAGCAGCAGCAAGCCGAAAAGTGCAGGCATGTGAGGGATCTAGAGGTTGACAGCATGTCTTCTTAACGGGAGTCCAGGTGGCCATCTCCACAAATGGACTTTTCAGAATCCTGGGTGGCACCGTAGTCGGAAACCAATTCTGGTTATCGCTTCTCGGCCTTTTGGCTAAGATCAAGTGTAGTATCTGTTCTTATCAGTTTAATATCTGATACGTCCCCTATCTGGGGACCATATATTAAATGGATTTTTAGAACAGGGAGATGGAAAAAGAGCTTGCTCTGTCCACTCCACGCATTGACCTGGTATTGCAGTATCTCCAGGACCGGTGCACCCCTTCTTTAATGCAGTTTCTAAAATCAGAAAGAATTGAATTCAATGCTTTTTGTTCATTTTGCTTGTTTGTCGGATTTTGGGATGGACTCTTTGGCTTTGCTTATCTTCTCCTCATTGGATTTTTCATGTTAAAAGTTGCAGAAGCCAGATGACAAGCTCATTTTGGTTCAACTTCAGCAACTGTGCATTGCATTGCCATGTAATGTAATGTAATGCAATGCTATCTATCTAGCTCTCCCTCTATACTTCCTTTTGGATAAACAGACATATTAGGCAAGCATTTTGGAGCTTTCACCTAAATAACTACAGGTGGTGAGATAAGCTGCACAATATAATTGACCTTTCAGTATATTGTTGCACACACACCATCTATTTAGCAAATGCCCTTGTTATCAACAGCAGCCTTTTAAACTCACCTGAGCTAACAGGTATGTGAGCTGGTTACTCTGCTGCGCTTAAAATTTCTTTTTGGTTTGCTACAATGCCTTTTCTGAAACGTTGTCTCCCTCTGCTGAAACAATGACTTCTTTCATTTAATGCCTGCAGACTATAAAAGAGAAACCAACCCAAAAAGTTTGGTTGATTAGTCTGTGGCATTCTTTTAAACTGTTGCTTATGGCGGTCTCTGTGAGCTTCTCAGTGACATTCAGCCATCCAGGTATCCCGCCTGCAGTAGACGGAATGTGGCAATGGAACGCTGGCTGCGCATGTCATAATAGGCTCTGAGCCTTTATATACCTGCGACCAGCAGCAGCCACCTTCAGTCTGCTGCTGGACAGCCAGCAGCAGCAGCAGCAGGAGAGGTAATTAATCAGCAACCCTCCTGCTAAGGGTAGACAGCTGCTCGTTCCACCCCCCCCCCGCCTTAATTGGTTCTCCTCCCTTCCAACGGTGTTGAGGCGGGTGGGAACAGCCGGGGGTTGAGGGTACTGTGCTAAAAGAGGTGGAGTTATGCAGATCTAAAATGCGTGGATTGCAGCAGCAGCAAGCCGAAAAGTGCAGGCATGTGAGGGATCTAGAGGTTGACAGCATGTCTTCTTAACGGGAGTCCAGGTGGCCATCTCCACAAATGGACTTTTCAGAATCCTTGGGTGGCACCGTAGTCGGAAACCAATTCTGGTTATCGCTTCTCGGCCTTTTGGCTAAGATCAAGTGTAGTATCTGTTCTTATCAGTTTAATATCTGATACGTCCCCTATCTGGGGACCATATATTAAATGGATTTTTAGAACAGGGAGATGGAAAAAGAGCTTGCTCTGTCCACTCCACGCATTGACCTGGTATTGCAGTATCTCCAGGACCGGTGCACCCCTTCTTTAATGCAGTTTCTAAAATCAGAAAGAATTGAATTCAATGCTTTTTGTTCATTTTGCTTGTTTGTCGGATTTTGGGATGGACTCTTTGGCTTTGCTTTTCTTCTCCTCATTGGATTTTTCATGTTAAAAGTTGCAGAAGCCAGATGACAAGCTCATTTTGGTTCAACTTCAGCAACTGTGCATTGCATTGCCATGTAATGTAATGTAATGCAATGCTATCTATCTAGCTCTCCCTCTATACTTCCTTTTGGATAAACAGACATATTAGGCAAGCATTTTGGAGCTTTCACCTAAATAACTACAGGTGGTGAGATAAGCTGCACAATATAATTGACCTTTCAGTATATTGTTGCACACACACCATCTATTTAGCAAATGCCCTTGTTATCAACAGCAGCCTTTTAAACTCACCTGAGCTAACAGGTATGTGAGCTGGTTACTCTGCTGCGCTTAAAATTTCTTTTTTGGTTTGCTACAATGCCTTTTCTGAAACGTTGTCTCCCTCTGCTGGAACACTGACTTCTTTCATTTAATGCCTGCAGACTATAAAAGAGAAACCAACCCAAAAAGTTTGGTTGATTAGTCTGTGGCATTCTTTTAAACTGTTGCTTATGGCGGTCTCTGTGAGCTTCTCAGTGACATTCAGCCATCCAGGTATCCCGCCTGCAGTAGACGGAATGTGGCAATGGAACGCTGGCTGCGCGTGTCATAATAGGCTCTGAGCCTTTATATACCTGCACACAGCAGCAGCCACCTTCAGTCTGCTGCTGGACAGCCAGCAGCAGCAGCAGCAGGAGAGGTAATTAATCAGCAACCCTCCTGCTAAGGGTAGACAGCTGCTCGTTCCACCCCCCCCCCGCCTTAATTGGTTCTCCTCCCTTCCAACGGTGTTGAGGCGGGTGGGAACAGCCGGGGGTTGAGGGTACTGTGCTAAAAGAGGTGGAGTTATGCAGATCTAAAACGCGTGGATTGCAGCAGCAGCAAGCCGAAAAGTGCAGGCATGTGAGGGATCTAGAGGTTGACAGCATGTCTTCTTAACGGGAGTCCAGGTGGCCATCTCCACAAATGGACTTTTCAGAATCCTTGGGTGGCACCGTAGTCGGAAACCAATTCTGGTTATCGCTTCTCGGCCTTTTGGCTAAGATCAAGTGTAGTATCTGTTCTTATCAGTTTAATATCTGATACGTCCCCTATCTGGGGACCATATATTAAATGGATTTTTAGAACAGGGAGATGGAAAAAGAGCTTGCTCTGTCCACTCCACGCATTGACCTGGTATTGCAGTATCTCCAGGACCGGTGCACCCCTTCTTTAATGCAGTTTCTAAAATCAGAAAGAATTGAATTCAATGCTTTTTGTTCATTTTGCTTGTTTGTCGGATTTTGGGATGGACTCTTTGGCTTTGCTTTTCTTCTCCTCATTGGATTTTTCATGTTAAAAGTTGCAGAAGCCAGATGACAAGCTCATTTTGGTTCAACTTCAGCAACTGTGCATTGCATTGCCATGTAATGTAATGTAATGCAATGCTATCTATCTAGCTCTCCCTCTATACTTCCTTTTGGATAAACAGACATATTAGGCAAGCATTTTGGAGCTTTCACCTAAATAACTACAGGTGGTGAGATAAGCTGCACAATATAATTGACCTTTCAGTATATTGTTGCACACACACCATCTATTTAGCAAATGCCCTTGTTATCAACAGCAGCCTTTTAAACTCACCTGAGCTAACAGGTATGTGAGCTGGTTACTCTGCTGCGCTTAAAATTTCTTTTTTGGTTTGCTACAATGCCTTTTCTGAAACGTTGTCTCCCTCTGCTGGAACACTGACTTCTTTCATTTAATGCCTGCAGACTATAAAAGAGAAACCAACCCAAAAAGTTTGGTTGATTAGTCTGTGGCATTCTTTTAAACTGTTGCTTATGGCGGTCTCTGTGAGCTTCTCAGTGACATTCAGCCATCCAGGTATCCCGCCTGCAGTAGACGGAATGTGGCAATGGAACGCTGGCTGCGCGTGTCATAATAGGCTCTGAGCCTTTATATACCTGCGCACAGCAGCAGCCACCTTCAGTCTGCTGCTGGACAGCCAGCAGCAGCAGCAGCAGGAGAGGTAATTAATCAGCAACCCTCCTGCTAAGGGTAGACAGCTGCTCGTTCCACCCCCCCCCCGCCTTAATTGGTTCTCCTCCCTTCCAACGGTGTTGAGGCGGGTGGGAACAGCCGGGGGTTGAGGGTACTGTGCTAAAAGAGGTGGAGTTATGCAGATCTAAAACGCGTGGATTGCAGCAGCAGCAAGCCGAAAAGTGCAGGCATGTGAGGGATCTAGAGGTTGACAGCATGTCTTCTTAACGGGAGTCCAGGTGGCCATCTCCACAAATGGACTTTTCAGAATCCTTGGGTGGCACCGTAGTCGGAAACCAATTCTGGTTATCGCTTCTCGGCCTTTTGGCTAAGATCAAGTGTAGTATCTGTTCTTATCAGTTTAATATCTGATACGTCCCCTATCTGGGGACCATATATTAAATGGATTTTTAGAACAGGGAGATGGAAAAAGAGCTTGCTCTGTCCACTCCACGCATTGACCTGGTATTGCAGTATCTCCAGTACCGGTGCACCCCTTCTTTAATGCAGTTTCTAAAATCAGAAAGAATTGAATTCAATGCTTTTTGTTCATTTTGCTTGTTTGTCGGATTTTGGGATGGACTCTTTGGCTTTGCTTTTCTTCTCCTCATTGGATTTTTCATGTTAAAAGTTGCAGAAGCCAGATGACAAGCTCATTTTGGTTCAACTTCAGCAACTGTGCATTGCATTGCCATGTAATGTAATGTAATGCAATGCTATCTATCTAGCTCTCCCTCTATACTTCCTTTTGGATAAACAGACATATTAGGCAAGCATTTTGGAGCTTTCACCTAAATAACTACAGGTGGTGAGATAAGCTGCACAATATAATTGACCTTTCAGTATATTGTTGCACACACACCATCTATTTAGCAAATGCCCTTGTTATCAACAGCAGCCTTTTAAACTCACCTGAGCTAACAGGTATGTGAGCTGGTTACTCTGCTGCGCTTAAAATTTCTTTTTTGGTTTGCTACAATGCCTTTTCTGAAACGTTGTCTCCCTCTGCTGGAACACTGACTTCTTTCATTTAATGCCTGCAGACTATAAAAGAGAAACCAACCCAAAAAGTTTGGTTGATTAGTCTGTGGCATTCTTTTAAACTGTTGCTTATGGCGGTCTCTGTGAGCTTCTCAGTGACATTCAGCCATCCAGGTATCCCGCCTGCAGTAGACGGAATGTGGCAATGAAACGCTGGCTGCGCGTGTCATAATAGGCTCTGAGCCTTTATATACCTGCGCACAGCAGCAGCCACCTTCAGTCTGCTGCTGGACAGCCAGCAGCAGCAGCAGCAGGAGAGGTAATTAATCAGCAACCCTCCTGCTAAGGGTAGACAGCTGCTCGTTCCACCCCCCCCCCCGCCTTAATTGGTTCTCCTCCCTTCCAACGGTGTTGAGGCGGGTGGGAACAGCCGGGGGTTGAGGGTACTGTGCTAAAAGAGGTGGAGTTATGCAGATCTAAAACGCGTGGATTGCAGCAGCAGCAAGCCGAAAAGTGCAGGCATGTGAGGGATCTAGAGGTTGACAGCATGTCTTCTTAACGGGAGTCCAGGTGGCCCTCTCCACAAATGGACTTTTCAGAATCCTTGGGTGGCACCGTAGTCGGAAACCAATTCTGGTTATCGCTTCTCGGCCTTTTGGCTAAGATCAAGTGTAGTATCTGTTCTTATCAGTTTAATATCTGATACGTCCCCTATCTGGGGACCATATATTAAATGGATTTTTAGAACAGGGAGATGGAAAAAGAGCTTGCTCTGTCCACTCCACGCATTGACCTGGTATTGCAGTATCTCCAGGACCGGTGCACCCCTTCTTTAATGCAGTTTCTAAAATCAGAAAGAATTGAATTCAATGCTTTTTGTTCATTTTGCTTGTTTGTCGGATTTTGGGATGGACTCTTTGGCTTTGCTTTTCTTCTCCTCATTGGATTTTTCATGTTAAAAGTTGCAGAAGCCAGATGACAAGCTCATTTTGGTTCAACTTCAGCAACTGTGCATTGCATTGCCATGTAATGTAATGTAATGCAATGCTATCTATCTAGCTCTCCCTCTATACTTCCTTTTGGATAAACAGACATATTAGGCAAGCATTTTGGAGCTTTCACCTAAATAACTACAGGTGGTGAGATAAGCTGCACAATATAATTGACCTTTCAGTATATTGTTGCACACACACCATCTATTTAGCAAATGCCCTTGTTATCAACAGCAGCCTTTTAAACTCACCTGAGCTAACAGGTATGTGAGCTGGTTACTCTGCTGCGCTTAAAATTTCTTTTTTGGTTTGCTACAATGCCTTTTCTGAAACGTTGTCTCCCTCTGCTGGAACACTGACTTCTTTCATTTAATGCCTGCAGACTATAAAAGAGAAACCAACCCAAAAAGTTTGGTTGATTAGTCTGTGGCATTCTTTTAAACTGTTGCTTATGGCGGTCTCTGTGAGCTTCTCAGTGACATTCAGCCATCCAGGTATCCCGCCTGCAGTAGACGGAATGTGGCAATGGAACGCTGGCTGCGCGTGTCATAATAGGCTCTGAGCCTTTATATACCTGCGCACAGCAGCAGCCACCTTCAGTCTGCTGCTGGACAGCCAGCAGCAGCAGCAGCAGGAGAGGTAATTAATCAGCAACCCTCCTGCTAAGGGTAGACAGCTGCTCGTTCCACCCCCCCCCGCCTTAATTGGTTCTCCTCCCTTCCAACGGTGTTGAGGCGGGTGGGAACAGCCGGGGGTTGAGGGTACTGTGCTAAAAGAGGTGGAGTTATGCAGATCTAAAACGCGTGGATTGCAGCAGCAGCAAGCCGAAAAGTGCAGGCATGTGAGGGATCTAGAGGTTGACAGCATGTCTTCTTAACGGGAGTCCAGGTGGCCATCTCCACAAATGGACTTTTCAGAATCCTTGGGTGGCACCGTAGTCGGAAACCAATTCTGGTTATCGCTTCTCGGCCTTTTGGCTAAGATCAAGTGTAGTATCTGTTCTTATCAGTTTAATATCTGATACGTCCCCTATCTGGGGACCATATATTAAATGGATTTTTAGAACAGGGAGATGGAAAAAGAGCTTGCTCTGTCCACTCCACGCATTGACCTGGTATTGCAGTATCTCCAGGACCGGTGCACCCCTTCTTTAATGCAATTTCTAAAATCAGAAAGAATTGAATTCAATGCTTTTTGTTCATTTTGCTTGTTTGTCGGATTTTGGGATGGACTATTTGGCTTTGCTTTTCTTCTCCTCATTGGATTTTTCATGTTAAAAGTTGCAGAAGCCAGATGACAAGCTCATTTTGGTTCAACTTCAGCAACTGTGCATTGCATTGCCATGTAATGTAATGTAATGCAATGCTATCTATCTAGCTCTACCTCTATACTTCCTTTTGGATAAACAGACATATTAGGCAAGCATTTTGGAGCTTTCACCTAAATAACTACAGGTGGTGAGATAAGCTGCACAATATAATTGACCTTTCAGTATATTGTTGCACACACACCATCTATTTAGCAAATGCCCTTGTTATCAACAGCAGCCTTTTAAACTCACCTGAGCTAACAGGTATGTGAGCTGGTTACTCTGCTGCGCTTAAAATTTCTTTTTTGGTTTGCTACAATGCCTTTTCTGAAACGTTGTCTCCCTCTGCTGGAACACTGACTTCTTTCATTTAATGCCTGCAGACTATAAAAGAGAAACCAACCCAAAAAGTTTGGTTGATTAGTCTGTGGCATTCTTTTAAACTGTTGCTTATGGCGGTCTCTGTGAGCTTCTCAGTGACATTCAGCCATCCAGGTATCCCGCCTGCAGTAGACGGAATGTGGCAATGGAACGCTGGCTGCGCGTGTCATAATAGGCTCTGAGCCTTTATATACCTGCGCACAGCAGCAGCCACCTTCAGTCTGCTGCTGGACAGCCATCAGCAGCAGCAGCAGGAGAGGTAATTAATCAGCAACCCTCCTGCTAAGGGTAGACAGCTGCTCGTTCCACCCCCCCCCCGCCTTAATTGGTTCTCCTCCCTTCCAACGGTGTTGAGGCGGGTGGGAACAGCCGGGGGTTGAGGGTACTGTGCTAAAAGAGGTGGAGTTATGCAGATCTAAAACGCGTGGATTGCAGCAGCAGCAAGCCGAAAAGTGCAGGCATGTGAGGGATCTAGAGGTTGACAGCATGTCTTCTTAACGGGAGTCCAGGTGGCCATCTCCACAAATGGACTTTTCAGAATCCTTGGGTGGCACCGTAGTCGGAAACCAATTCTGGTTATCGCTTCTCGGCCTTTTGGCTAAGATCAAGTGTAGTATCTGTTCTTATCAGTTTAATATCTGATACGTCCCCTATCTGGGGACCATATATTAAATGGATTTTTAGAACAGGGAGATGGAAAAAGAGCTTGCTCTGTCCACTCCACGCATTGACCTGGTATTGCAGTATCTCCAGGACCGGTGCACCCCTTCTTTAATGCAGTTTCTAAAATCAGAAAGAATTGAATTCAATGCTTTTTGTTCATTTTGCTTGTTTGTCGGATTTTGGGATGGACTCTTTGGCTTTGCTTTTCTTCTCCTCATTGGATTTTTCATGTTAAAAGTTGCAGAAGCCAGATGACAAGCTCATTTTGGTTCAACTTCAGCAACTGTGCATTGCATTGCCATGTAATGTAATGTAATGCAATGCTATCTATCTAGCTCTCCCTCTATACTTCCTTTTGGATAAACAGACATATTAGGCAAGCATTTTGGAGCTTTCACCTAAATAACTACAGGTGGTGAGATAAGCTGCACAATATAATTGACCTTTCAGTATATTGTTGCACACACACCATCTATTTAGCAAATGCCCTTGTTATCAACAGCAGCCTTTTAAACTCACCTGAGCTAACAGGTATGTGAGCTGGTTACTCTGCTGCGCTTAAAATTTCTTTTTTGGTTTGCTACAATGCCTTTTCTGAAACGTTGTCTCCCTCTGCTGGAACACTGACTTCTTTCATTTAATGCCTGCAGACTATAAAAGAGAAACCAACCCAAAAAGTTTGGTTGATTAGTCTGTGGCATTCTTTTAAACTGTTGCTTATGGCGGTCTCTGTGAGCTTCTCAGTGACATTCAGCCATCCAGGTATCCCGCCTGCAGTAGACGGAATGTGGCAATGGAACGCTGGCTGCGCGTGTCATAATAGGCTCTGAGCCTTTATATACCTGCGCACAGCAGCAGCCACCTTCAGTCTGCTGCTGGACAGCCAGCAGCAGCAGCAGCAGGAGAGGTAATTAATCAGCAACCCTCCTGCTAAGGGTAGACAGCTGCTCGTTCCACCCCCCCCCGCCTTAATTGGTTCTCCTCCCTTCCAACGGTGTTGAGGCGGGTGGGAACAGCCGGGGGTTGAGGGTACTGTGCTAAAAGAGGTGGAGTTATGCAGATCTAAAACGCGTGGATTGCAGCAGCAGCAAGCCGAAAAGTGCAGGCATGTGAGGGATCTAGAGGTTGACAGCATGTCTTCTTAACGGGAGTCCAGGTGGCCATCTCCACAAATGGACTTTTCAGAATCCTTGGGTGGCACCGTAGTCGGAAACCAATTCTGGTTATCGCTTCTCGGCCTTTTGGCTAAGATCAAGTGTAGTATCTGTTCTTATCAGTTTAATATCTGATACGTCCCCTATCTGGGGACCATATATTAAATGGATTTTTAGAACAGGGAGATGGAAAAAGAGCTTGCTCTGTCCACTCCACGCATTGACCTGGTATTGCAGTATCTCCAGGACCGGTGCACCCCTTCTTTAATGCAGTTTCTAAAATCAGAAAGAATTGAATTCAATGCTTTTTGTTCATTTTGCTTGTTTGTCGGATTTTGGGATGGACTCTTTGGCTTTGCTTTTCTTCTCCTCATTGGATTTTTCATGTTAAAAGTTGCAGAAGCCAGATGACAAGCTCATTTTGGTTCAACTTCAGCAACTGTGCATTGCATTGCCATGTAATGTAATGTAATGCAATGCTATCTATCTAGCTCTCCCTCTATACTTCCTTTTGGATAAACAGACATATTAGGCAAGCATTTTGGAGCTTTCACCTAAATAACTACAGGTGGTGAGATAAGCTGCACAATATAATTGACCTTTCAGTATATTGTTGCACACACACCATCTATTTAGCAAATGCCCTTGTTATCAACAGCAGCCTTTTAAACTCACCTGAGCTAACAGGTATGTGAGCTGGTTACTCTGCTGCGCTTAAAATTTCTTTTTTGGTTTGCTACAATGCCTTTTCTGAAACGTTGTCTCCCTCTGCTGGAACACTGACTTCTTTCATTTAATGCCTGCAGACTATAAAAGAGAAACCAACCCAAAAAGTTTGGTTGATTAGTCTGTGGCATTCTTTTAAACTGTTGCTTATGGCGGTCTCTGTGAGCTTCTCAGTGACATTCAGCCATCCAGGTATCCCGCCTGCAGTAGACGGAATGTGGCAATGGAACGCTGGCTGCGCGTGTCATAATAGGCTCTGAGCCTTTATATACCTGCGCACAGCAGCAGCCACCTTCAGTCTGCTGCTGGACAGCCAGCAGCAGCAGCAGCAGGAGAGGTAATTAATCAGCAACCCTCCTGCTAAGGGTAGACAGCTGCTCGTTCCACCCCCCCCCCGCCTTAATTGGTTCTCCTCCCTTCCAACGGTGTTGAGGCGGGTGGGAACAGCCGGGGGTTGAGGGTACTGTGCTAAAAGAGGTGGAGTTATGCAGATCTAAAACGCGTGGATTGCAGCAGCAGCAAGCCGAAAAGTGCAGGCATGTGAGGGATCTAGAGGTTGACAGCATGTCTTCTTAACGGGAGTCCAGGTGGCCATCTCCACAAATGGACTTTTCAGAATCCTTGGGTGGCACCGTAGTCGGAAACCAATTCTGGTTATCGCTTCTCGGCCTTTTGGCTAAGATCAAGTGTAGTATCTGTTCTTATCAGTTTAATATCTGATACGTCCCCTATCTGGGGACCATATATTAAATGGATTTTTAGAACAGGGAGATGGAAAAAGAGCTTGCTCTGTCCACTCCACGCATTGACCTGGTATTGCAGTATCTCCAGGACCGGTGCACCCCTTCTTTAATGCAGTTTCTAAAATCAGAAAGAATTGAATTCAATGCTTTTTGTTCATTTTGCTTGTTTGTCGGATTTTGGGATGGACTCTTTGGCTTTGCTTTTCTTCTCCTCATTGGATTTTTCATGTTAAAAGTTGCAGAAGCCAGATGACAAGCTCATTTTGGTTCAACTTCAGCAACTGTGCATTGCATTGCCATGTAATGTAATGTAATGCAATGCTATCTATCTAGCTCTCCCTCTATACTTCCTTTTGGATAAACAGACATATTAGGCAAGCATTTTGGAGCTTTCACCTAAATAACTACAGGTGGTGAGATAAGCTGCACAATATAATTGACCTTTCAGTATATTGTTGCACACACACCATCTATTTAGCAAATGCCCTTGTTATCAACAGCAGCCTTTTAAACTCACCTGAGCTAACAGGTATGTGAGCTGGTTACTCTGCTGCGCTTAAAATTTCTTTTTTGGTTTGCTACAATGCCTTTTCTGAAACGTTGTCTCCCTCTGCTGGAACACTGACTTCTTTCATTTAATGCCTGCAGACTATAAAAGAGAAACCAACCCAAAAAGTTTGGTTGATTAGTCTGTGGCATTCTTTTAAACTGTTGCTTATGGCGGTCTCTGTGAGCTTCTCAGTGACATTCAGCCATCCAGGTATCCCGCCTGCAGTAGATGGAATGTGGCAATGGAACGCTGGCTGCGCGTGTCATAATAGGCTCTGAGCCTTTATATACCTGCGCACAGCAGCAGCCACCTTCAGTCTGCTGCTGGACAGCCAGCAGCAGCAGCAGCAGGAGAGGTAATTAATCAGCAACCCTCCTGCTAAGGGTAGACAGCTGCTCGTTCCACCCCCCCCCCCGCCTTAATTGGTTCTCCTCCCTTCCAACGGTGTTGAGGCGGGTGGGAACAGCCGGGGGTTGAGGGTACTGTGCTAAAAGAGGTGGAGTTATGCAGATCTAAAACGCGTGGATTGCAGCAGCAGCAAGCCGAAAAGTGCAGGCATGTGAGGGATCTAGAGGTTGACAGCATGTCTTCTTAACGGGAGTCCAGGTGGCCATCTCCACAAATGGACTTTTCAGAATCCTTGGGTGGCACCGTAGTCGGAAACCAATTCTGGTTATCGCTTCTCGGCCTTTTGGCTAAGATCAAGTGTAGTATCTTTCGAAAAGGCGGTTTTGGATGTTGGCCGCCCTAGTAGATTGATACAATGCACACTGGGGTTTAGGCGCTTGTTAGTACGCCAGGTGGCTAATATAGTCATCTGGTGGAAAGCATGGCCCCCCAGGATCGACGCCATAGGGCCGGGGAAGATTTAAAGCCCGAAGTGTGAAGTGCCCCAGGAGTGGTGACCCTGGGGTGACTTAACTCACTGGGATTGGGAACCCCACTTGAGTTTATGGCACATTTGCACAAGCACTTCTTTTCACTCTTCTAGCACACACCCTTCTCCGGGTCTTCTGGCCTTAGGATGGGGAATTTTTTAAATTTCCGGTCGGAGGTCCGGTCAGTATTACACTGAAAACACCTTCACTATTTATTTTATTTATTATATTTTTGTCACTGTGTGTCACCTCTTCACGTGTGTCCACATGTCACTTGGATTTTGTCGGGATGCGGTTCCCTTATGGGTTCCTCTCTTGGCAGGTCTAGGGGGGGAGTGTGTGGCCATCAGGTTCCGCTCCCCCCTGAACCCCCCTGGCTCTCCTCTTTCGGGAGGAAAGCGTTGTTGGCTCCCCTCTTCCGGGAGGGGAGCACAGTCTTTGGCTCCCAGTGCCTTGCTTGGGTGAGAACTCGGGCAGGTGCTGGGGGTAAGATTGAGTCGCCTCTGGCTTCGGCTGGAGGTGGCTATTTGTCCCTGTTCCTCGCTGTGGCCTTCTGGCTCGGAGGGACGGGGAATGGTTTGGGGGACCTTTCTCCTTTTGGAGAGGGTTTCAAGATGACCAGCATCCTAGTGCACTTTTTTTGTGGCACTTGTCACTTTTTTAAGCGCACTCGGGTTTAGTACACGAATTCGGGCTTTACAAAAAAAAAAAAAATCTGTTCTTATCAGTTTAATATCTGATACGTCCCCTATCTGGGGACCATATATTAAATGGATTTTTAGAACAGGGAGATGGAAAAAGAGCTTGCTCTGTCCACTCCACGCATTGACCTGGTATTGCAGTATCTCCAGGACCGGTGCACCCCTTCTTTAATGCAGTTTCTAAAATCAGAAAGAATTGAATTCAATGCTTTTTGTTCATTTTGCTTGTTTGTCGGATTTTGGGATGGACTCTTTGGCTTTGCTTTTCTTCTCCTCATTGGATTTTTCATGTTAAAAGTTGCAGAAGCCAGATGACAAGCTCATTTTGGTTCAACTTCAGCAACTGTGCATTGCATTGCCATGTAATGTAATGTAATGCAATGCTATCTATCTAGCTCTCCCTCTATACTTCCTTTTGGATAAACAGACATATTAGGCAAGCATTTTGGAGCTTTCACCTAAATAACTACAGGTGGTGAGATAAGCTGCACAATATAATTGACCTTTCAGTATATTGTTGCACACACACCATCTATTTAGCAAATGCCCTTGTTATCAACAGCAGCCTTTTAAACTCACCTGAGCTAACAGGTATGTGAGCTGGTTACTCTGCTGCGCTTAAAATTTCTTTTTTGGTTTGCTACAATGCCTTTTCTGAAACGTTGTCTCCCTCTGCTGGAACACTGACTTCTTTCATTTAATGCCTGCAGACTATAAAAGAGAAACCAACCCAAAAAGTTTGGTTGATTAGTCTGTGGCATTCTTTTAAACTGTTGCTTATGGCGGTCTCTGTGAGCTTCTCAGTGACATTCAGCCATCCAGGTATCCCGCCTGCAGTAGACGGAATGTGGCAATGGAACGCTGGCTGTGCGTGTCATAATAGGCTCTGAGCCTTTATATACCTGCGCACAGCAGCAGCCACCTTCAGTCTGCTGCTGGACAGCCAGCAGCAGCAGCAGCAGGAGAGGTAATTAATCAGCAACCCTCCTGCTAAGGGTAGACAGCTGCTCGTTCCACCCCCCCCCCGCCTTAATTGGTTCTCCTCCCTTCCAACGGTGTTGAGGCGGGTGGGAACAGCCGGGGGTTGAGGGTACTGTGCTAAAAGAGGTGGAGTTATGCAGATCTAAAACGCGTGGATTGCAGCAGCAGCAAGCCGAAAAGTGCAGGCATGTGAGGGATCTAGAGGTTGACAGCATGTCTTCTTAACGGGAGTCCAGGTGGCCATCTCCACAAATGGACTTTTCAGAATCCTTGGGTGGCACCGTAGTCGGAAACCAATTCTGGTTATCGCTTCTCGGCCTTTTGGCTAAGATCAAGTGTAGTATCTGTTCTTATCAGTTTAATATCTGATACGTCCCCTATCTGGGGACCATATATTAAATGGATTTTTAGAACAGGGAGATGGAAAAAGAGCTTGCTCTGTCCACTCCACGCATTGACCTGGTATTGCAGTATCTCCAGGACCGGTGCACCCCTTCTTTAATGCAGTTTCTAAAATCAGAAAGAATTGAATTCAATGCTTTTTGTTCATTTTGCTTGTTTGTCGGATTTTGGGATGGACTCTTTGGCTTTGCTTTTCTTCTCCTCATTGGATTTTTCATGTTAAAAGTTGCAGAAGCCAGATGACAAGCTCATTTTGGTTCAACTTCAGCAACTGTGCATTGCATTGCCATGTAATGTAATGTAATGCAATGCTATCTATCTAGCTCTCCCTCTATACTTCCTTTTGGATAAACAGACATATTAGGCAAGCATTTTGGAGCTTTCACCTAAATAACTACAGGTGGTGAGATAAGCTGCACAATATAATTGACCTTTCAGTATATTGTTGCACACACACCATCTATTTAGCAAATGCCCTTGTTATCAACAGCAGCCTTTTAAACTCACCTGAGCTAACAGGTATGTGAGCTGGTTACTCTGCTGCGCTTAAAATTTCTTTTTTGGTTTGCTACAATGCCTTTTCTGAAACGTTGTCTCCCTCTGCTGGAACACTGACTTCTTTCATTTAATGCCTGCAGACTATAAAAGAGAAACCAACCCAAAAAGTTTGGTTGATTAGTCTGTGGCATTCTTTTAAACTGTTGCTTATGGCGGTCTCTGTGAGCTTCTCAGTGACATTCAGCCATCCAGGTATCCCGCCTGCAGTAGACGGAATGTGGCAATGGAACGCTGGCTGCGCGTGTCATAATAGGCTATGAGCCTTTATATACCTGCGCACAGCAGCAGCCACCTTCAGTCTGCTGCTGGACAGCCAGCAGCAGCAGCAGCTGGAGAGGTAATTAATCAGCAACCCTCCTGCTAAGGGTAGACAGCTGCTCGTTCCACCCCCCCCCCCGCATTAATTGGTTCTCCTCCCTTCCAACGGTGTTGAGGCGGGTGGGAACAGCCGGGGGTTGAGGGTACTGTGCTAAAAGAGGTGGAGTTATGCAGATCTAAAACGCGTGGATTGCAGCAGCAGCAAGCCGAAAAGTGCAGGCATGTGAGGGATCTAGAGGTTGACAGCATGTCTTCTTAACGGGAGTCCAGGTGGCCATCTCCACAAATGGACTTTTCAGAATCCTTGGGTGGCACCGTAGTCGGAAACCAATTCTGGTTATCGCTTCTCGGCCTTTTGGCTAAGATCAAGTGTAGTATCTGTTCTTATCAGTTTAATATCTGATACGTCCCCTATCTGGGGACCATATATTAAATGGATTTTTAGAACAGGGAGATGGAAAAAGAGCTTGCTCTGTCCACTCCACGCATTGACCTGGTATTGCAGTATCTCCAGGACCGGTGCACCCCTTCTTTAATGCAGTTTCTAAAATCAGAAAGAATTGAATTCAATGCTTTTTGTTCATTTTGCTTGTTTGTCGGATTTTGGGATGGACTCTTTGGCTTTGCTTTTCTTCTCCTCATTGGATTTTTCATGTTAAAAGTTGCAGAAGCCAGATGACAAGCTCATTTTGGTTCAACTTCAGCAACTGTGCATTGCATTGCCATGTAATGTAATGTAATGCAATGCTATCTATCTAGCTCTCCCTCTATACTTCCTTTTGGATAAACAGACATATTAGGCAAGCATTTTGGAGCTTTCACCTAAATAACTACAGGTGGTGAGATAAGCTGCACAATATAATTGACCTTTCAGTATACTGTTGCACACACACCATCTATTTAGCAAATGCCCTTGTTATCAACAGCAGCCTTTTAAACTCACCTGAGCTAACAGGTATGTGAGCTGGTTACTCTGCTGCGCTTAAAATTTCTTTTTTGGTTTGCTACAATGCCTTTTCTGAAACGTTGTCTCCCTCTGCTGGAACACTGACTTCTTTCATTTAATGCCTGCAGACTATAAAAGAGAAACCAACCCAAAAAGTTTGGTTGATTAGTCTGTGGCATTCTTTTAAACTGTTGCTTATGGCGGTCTCTGTGAGCTTCTCAGTGACATTCAGCCATCCAGGTATCCCGCCTGCAGTAGACGGAATGTGGCAATGGAACGCTGGCTGCGCGTGTCATAATAGGCTCTGAGCCTTTATATACCTGCGCACAGCAGCAGCCACCTTCAGTCTGCTGCTGGACAGCCAGCAGCAGCAGCAGCAGGAGAGGTAATTAATCAGCAACCCTCCTGCTAAGGGTAGACAGCTGCTCGTTCCACCCCCCCCCCCGCCTTAATTGGTTCTCCTCCCTTCCAACGGTGTTGAGGCGGGTGGGAACAGCCGGGGGTTGAGGGTACTGTGCTAAAAGAGGTGGAGTTATGCAGATCTAAAACGCGTGGATTGCAGCAGCAGCAAGCCGAAAAGTGCAGGCATGTGAGGGATCTAGAGGTTGACAGCATGTCTTCTTAACGGGAGTCCAGGTGGCCATCTCCACAAATGGACTTTTCAGAATCCTTGGGTGGCACCGTAGTCGGAAACCAATTCTGGTTATCGCTTCTCGGCCTTTTGGCTAAGATCAAGTGTAGTATCTGTTCTTATCAGTTTAATATCTGATACGTCCCCTATCTGGGGACCATATATTAAATGGATTTTTAGAACAGGGAGATGGAAAAAGAGCTTGCTCTGTCCACTCCACGCATTGACCTGGTATTGCAGTATCTCCAGGACCGGTGCACCCCTTCTTTAATGCAGTTTCTAAAATCAGAAAGAATTGAATTCAATGCTTTTTGTTCATTTTGCTTGTTTGTCGGATTTTGGGATGGACTCTTTGGCTTTGCTTTTCTTCTCCTCATTGGATTTTTCATGTTAAAAGTTGCAGAAGCCAGATGACAAGCTCATTTTGGTTCAACTTCAGCAACTGTGCATTGCATTGCCATGTAATGTAATGTAATGCAATGCTATCTATCTAGCTCTCCCTCTATACTTCCTTTTGGATAAACAGACATATTAGGCAAGCATTTTGGAGCTTTCACCTAAATAACTACAGGTGGTGAGATAAGCTGCACAATATAATTGACCTTTCAGTATATTGTTGCACACACACCATCTATTTAGCAAATGCCCTTGTTATCAACAGCAGCCTTTTAAACTCACCTGAGCTAACAGGTATGTGAGCTGGTTACTCTGCTGCGCTTAAAATTTCTTTTTTGGTTTGCTACAATGCCTTTTCTGAAACGTTGTCTCCCTCTGCTGGAACACTGACTTCTTTCATTTAATGCCTGCAGACTATAAAAGAGAAACCAACCCAAAAAGTTTGGTTGATTAGTCTGTGGCATTCTTTTAAACTGTTGCTTATGGCGGTCTCTGTGAGCTTCTCAGTGACATTCAGCCATCCAGGTATCCCGCCTGCAGTAGACGGAATGTGGCAATGGAACGCTGGCTGCGCGTGTCATAATAGGCTCTGAGCCTTTATATACCTGCGCACAGCAGCAGCCACCTTCAGTCTGCTGCTGGACAGCCAGCAGCAGCAGCAGCAGGAGAGGTAATTAATCAGCAACCCTCCTGCTAAGGGTAGACAGCTGCTCGTTCCACCCCACCCCCGCCTTAATTGGTTCTCCTCCCTTCCAACGGTGTTGAGGCGGGTGGGAACAGCCGGGGGTTGAGGGTACTGTGCTAAAAGAGGTGGAGTTATGCAGATCTAAAACGCGTGGATTGCAGCAGCAGCAAGCCGAAAAGTGCAGGCATGTGAGGGATCTAGAGGTTGACAGCATGTCTTCTTAACGGGAGTCCAGGTGGCCATCTCCACAAATGGACTTTTCAGAATCCTTGGGTGGCACCGTAGTCGGAAACCAATTCTGGTTATCGCTGCTCGGCCTTTTGGCTAAGATCAAGTGTAGTATCTGTTCTTATCAGTTTAATATCTGATACGTCCCCTATCTGGGGACCATATATTAAATGGATTTTTAGAACAGGGAGATGGAAAAAGAGCTTGCTCTGTCCACTCCACGCATTGACCTGGTATTGCAGTATCTCCAGGACCGGTGCACCCCTTCTTTAATGCAGTTTCTAAAATCAGAAAGAATTGAATTCAATGCTTTTTGTTCATTTTGCTTGTTTGTCGGATTTTGGGATGGACTCTTTGGCTTTGCTTTTCTTCTCCTCATTGGATTTTTCATGTTAAAAGTTGCAGAAGCCAGATGACAAGCTCATTTTGGTTCAACTTCAGCAACTGTGCATTGCATTGCCATGTAATGTAATGTAATGCAATGCTATCTATCTAGCTCTCCCTCTATACTTCCTTTTGGATAAACAGACATATTAGGCAAGCATTTTGGAGCTTTCACCTAAATAACTACAGGTGGTGAGATAAGCTGCACAATATAATTGACCTTTCAGTATATTGTTGCACACACACCATCTATTTAGCAAATGCCCTTGTTATCAACAGCAGCCTTTTAAACTCACCTGAGCTAACAGGTATGTGAGCTGGTTACTCTGCTGCGCTTAAAATTTCTTTTTTGGTTTGCTACAATGCCTTTTCTGAAACGTTGTCTCCCTCTGCTGGAACACTGACTTCTTTCATTTAATGCCTGCAGACTATAAAAGAGAAACCAACCCAAAAAGTTTGGTTGATTAGTCTGTGGCATTCTTTTAAACTGTTGCTTATGGCGGTCTCTGTGAGCTTCTCAGTGACATTCAGCCATCCAGGTATCCCGCCTGCAGTAGACGGAATGTGGCAATGGAACGCTGGCTGCGCGTGTCATAATAGGCTCTGAGCCTTTATATACCTGCGCACAGCAGCAGCCACCTTCAGTCTGCTGCTGGACAGCCAGCAGCAGCAGCAGCAGGAGAGGTAATTAATCAGCAACCCTCCTGCTAAGGGTAGACAGCTGCTCGTTCCACCCCCCCCCCCGCCTTAATTGGTTCTCCTCCCTTCCAACGGTGTTGAGGCGGGTGGGAACAGCCGGGGGTTGAGGGTACTGTGCTAAAAGAGGTGGAGTTATGCAGATCTAAAACGCGTGGATTGCAGCAGCAGCAAGCCGAAAAGTGCAGGCATGTGAGGGATCTAGAGGTTGACAGCATGTCTTCTTAACGGGAGTCCAGGTGGCCATCTCCACAAATGGACTTTTCAGAATCCTTGGGTGGCACCGTAGTCGGAAACCAATTCTGGTTATCGCTTCTCGGCCTTTTGGCTAAGATCAAGTGTAGTATCTTTCGAAAAGGCGGTTTTGGATGTTGGCCGCCCTAGTAGATTGATACAATGCACACTGGGGTTTAGGCGCTTGTTAGTACGCCAGGTGGCTAATATAGTCATCTGGTGGAAAGCATGGCCCCCCAGGATCGACGCCATAGGGCCGGGGAAGATTGAAAGCCCGAAGTGTGAAGTGCCCCAGGAGTGGTGACCCTGGGGTGCCTTAACTCACTGGGATTGGGAACCCCACTTGAGTTTATGGCACATTTGCACAAGCACTTCTTTTCACTCTTCTAGCACACACCCTTCTCCGGGTCTTCTGGCCTTAGGATGGGGAATTTTTTAAATTTCCGGTCGGAGGTCCGGTCAGTATTACACTGAAAACACCTTCACTATTTATTTTATTTATTATATTTTTGTCACTGTGTGTCACCTCTTCACGTGTGTCCACATGTCACTTGGATTTTGTCGGGATGCGGTTCCCTTATGGGTTCCTCTCTTGGCAGGTCTAGGGGGGGAGTGTGTGGCCATCAGGTTCCGCTCCCCCCTGAACCCCCCTGGCTCTCCTCTTTCGGGAGGAAAGCGTTGTTGGCTCCCCTCTTCCGGGAGGGGAGCACAGTCTTTGGCTCCCAGTGCCTTGCTTGGGTGAGAACTCGGGCAGGTGCTGGGGGTAAGATTGAGTCGCCTCTGGCTTCGGCTGGAGGTGGCTATTTGTCCCTGTTCCTCGCTGTGGCCTTCTGGCTCGGAGGGACGGGGAATGGTTTGGGGGACCTTTCTCCTTTTGGAGAGGGTTTCAAGATGACCAGCATCCTAGTGCACTTTTTTTGTGGCACTTGTCACTTTTTTAAGCGCACTCGGGTTTAGTACACGAATTCGGGCTTTACAAAAAAAAAAAAAATCTGTTCTTATCAGTTTAATATCTGATACGTCCCCTATCTGGGGACCATATATTAAATGGATTTTTAGAACAGGGAGATGGAAAAAGAGCTTGCTCTGTCCACTCCACGCATTAACCTGGTATTGCAGTATCTCCAGGACCGGTGCACCCCTTCTTTAATGCAGTTTCTAAAATCAGAAAGAATTGAATTCAATGCTTTTTGTTCATTTTGCTTGTTTGTCGGATTTTGGGATGGACTCTTTGGCTTTGCTTTTCTTCTCCTCATTGGATTTTTCATGTTAAAAGTTGCAGAAGCCAGATGACAAGCTCATTTTGGTTCAACTTCAGCAACTGTGCATTGCATTGCCATGTAATGTAATGTAATGCAATGCTATCTATCTAGCTCTCCCTCTATACTTCCTTTTGGATAAACAGACATATTAGGCAAGCATTTTGGAGCTTTCACCTAAATAACTACAGGTGGTGAGATAAGCTGCACAATATAATTGACCTTTCAGTATATTGTTGCACACACACCATCTATTTAGCAAATGCCCTTGTTATCAACAGCAGCCTTTTAAACTCACCTGAGCTAACAGGTATGTGAGCTGGTTACTCTGCTGCGCTTAAAATTTCTTTTTTGGTTTGCTACAATGCCTTTTCTGAAACGTTGTCTCCCTCTGCTGGAACACTGACTTCTTTCATTTAATGCCTGCAGACTATAAAAGAGAAACCAACCCAAAAAGTTTGGTTGATTAGTCTGTGGCATTCTTTTAAACTGTTGCTTATGGCGGTCTCTGTGAGCTTATCAGTGACATTCAGCCATCCAGGTATCCCGCCTGCAGTAGACGGAATGTGGCAATGGAACGCTGGCTGCGCGTGTCATAATAGGCTCTGAGCCTTTATATACCTGCGCACAGCAGCAGCCACCTTCAGTCTGCTGCTGGACAGCCAGCAGCAGCAGCAGCAGGAGAGGTAATTAATCAGCAACCCTCCTGCTAAGGGTAGACAGCTGCTCGTTCCACCCCCCCCCCCGCCTTAATTGGTTCTCCTCCCTTCCAACGGTGTTGAGGCGGGTGGGAACAGCCGGGGGTTGAGGGTACTGTGCTAAAAGAGGTGGAGTTATGCAGATCTAAAACGCGTGGATTGCAGCAGCAGCAAGCCGAAAAGTGCAGGCATGTGAGGGATCTAGAGGTTGACAGCATGTCTTCTTAACGGGAGTCCAGGTGGCCATCTCCACAAATGGACTTTTCCGAATCCTTGGGTGGCACCGTAGTCGGAAACCAATTCTGGTTATCGCTTCTCGGCCTTTTGGCTAAGATCAAGTGTAGTATCTGTTCTTATCAGTTTAATATCTGATACGTCCCCTATCTGGGGACCATATATTAAATGGATTTTTAGAACAGGGAGATGGAAAAAGAGCTTGCTCTGTCCACTCCACGCATTGACCTGGTATTGCAGTATCTCCAGGACCGGTGCACCCCTTCTTTAATGCAGTTTCTAAAATCAGAAAGAATTGAATTCAATGCTTTTTGTTCATTTTGCTTGTTTGTCGGATTTTGGGATGGACTCTTTGGCTTTGCTTTTCTTCTCCTCATTGGATTTTTCATGTTAAAAGTTGCAGAAGCCAGATGACAAGCTCATTTTGGTTCAACTTCAGCAACTGTGCATTGCATTGCCATGTAATGTAATGTAATGCAATGCTATCTATCTAGCTCTCCCTCTATACTTCCTTTTGGATAAACAGACATATTAGGCAAGCATTTTGGAGCTTTCACCTAAATAACTACAGGTGGTGAGATAAGCTGCACAATATAATTGACCTTTCAGTATATTGTTGCACACACACCATCTATTTAGCAAATGCCCTTGTTATCAACAGCAGCCTTTTAAACTCACCTGAGCTAACAGGTATGTGAGCTGGTTACTCTGCTGCGCTTAAAATTTCTTTTTTGGTTTGCTACAATGCCTTTTCTGAAACGTTGTCTCCCTCTGCTGGAACACTGACTTCTTTCATTTAATGCCTGCAGACTATAAAAGAGAAACCAACCCAAAAAGTTTGGTTGATTAGTCTGTGGCATTCTTTTAAACTGTTGCTTATGGCGGTCTCTGTGAGCTTCTCAGTGACATTCAGCCATCCAGGTATCCCGCCTGCAGTAGACGGAATGTGGCAATGGAACGCTGGCTGCGCGTGTCATAATAGGCTCTGAGCCTTTATATACCTGCGCACAGCAGCAGCCACCTTCAGTCTGCTGCTGGACAGCCAGCAGCAGCAGCAGCAGGAGAGGTAATTAATCAGCAACCCTCCTGCTAAGGGTAGACAGCTGCTCGTTCCACCCCCCCCCCGCCTTAATTGGTTCTCCTCCCTTCCAACGGTGTTGAGGCGGGTGGGAACAGCCGGGGGTTGAGGGTACTGTGCTAAAAGAGGTGGAGTTATGCAGATCTAAAACGCGTGGATTGCAGCAGCAGCAAGCCGAAAAGTGCAGGCATGTGAGGGATCTAGAGGTTGACAGCATGTCTTCTTAACGGGAGTCCAGGTGGCCATCTCCACAAATGGACTTTTCAGAATCCTTGGGTGGCACCGTAGTCGGAAACCAATTCTGGTTATCGCTTCTCGGCCTTTTGGCTAAGATCAAGTGTAGTATCTGTTCTTATCAGTTTAATATCTGATACGTCCCCTATCTGGGGACCATATATTAAATGGATTTTTAGAACAGGGAGATGGAAAAAGAGCTTGCTCTGTCCACTCCACGCATTGACCTGGTATTGCAGTATCTCCAGGACCGGTGCACCCCTTCTTTAATGCAGTTTCTAAAATCAGAAAGAATTGAATTCAATGCTTTTTGTTCATTTTTCTTGTTTGTCGGATTTTGGGATGGACTCTTTGGCTTTGCTTTTCTTCTCCTCATTGGATTTTTCATGTTAAAAGTTGCAGAAGCCAGATGACAAGCTCATTTTGGTTCAACTTCAGCAACTGTGCATTGCATTGCCATGTAATGTAATGTAATGCAATGCTATCTATCTAGCTCTCCCTCTATACTTCCTTTTGGATAAACAGACATATTAGGCAAGCATTTTGGAGCTTTCACCTAAATAACTACAGGTGGTGAGATAAGCTGCACAATATAATTGACCTTTCAGTATATTGTTGCACACACACCATCTATTTAGCAAATGCCCTTGTTATCAACAGCAGCCTTTTAAACTCACCTGAGCTAACAGGTATGTGAGCTGGTTACTCTGCTGCGCTTAAAATTTCTTTTTTGGTTTGCTACAATGCCTTTTCTGAAACGTTGTCTCCCTCTGCTGGAACACTGACTTCTTTCATTTAATGCCTGCAGACTATAAAAGAGAAATCAACCCAAAAAGTTTGGTTGATTAGTCTGTGGCATTCTTTTAAACTGTTGCTTATGGCGGTCTCTGTGAGCTTCTCAGTGACATTCAGCCATCCAGGTATCCCGCCTGCAGTAGACGGAATGTGGCAATGGAACGCTGGCTGCGCGTGTCATAATAGGCTCTGAGCCTTTATATACCTGCGCACAGCAGCAGCCACCTTCAGTCTGCTGCTGGACAGCCAGCAGCAGCAGCAGCAGGAGAGGTAATTAATCAGCAACCCTCCTGCTAAGGGTAGACAGCTGCTCGTTCCACCCCCCCCCCGCCTTAATTGGTTCTCCTCCCTTCCAACGGTGTTGAGGCGGGTGGGAACAGCCGGGGGTTGAGGGTACTGTGCTAAAAGAGGTGGAGTTATGCAGATCTAAAACGCGTGGATTGCAGCAGCAGCAAGCCGAAAAGTGCAGGCATGTGAGGGATCTAGAGGTTGACAGCATGTCTTCTTAACGGGAGTCCAGGTGGCCATCTCCACAAATGGACTTTTCAGAATCCTTGGGTGGCACCGTAGTCGGAAACCAATTCTGGTTATCGCTTCTTGGCCTTTTGGCTAAGATCAAGTGTAGTATCTGTTCTTATCAGTTTAATATCTGATACGTCCCCTATCTGGGGACCATATATTAAATGGATTTTTAGAACAGGGAGATGGAAAAAGAGCTTGCTCTGTCCACTCCACGCATTGACCTGGTATTGCAGTATCTCCAGGACCGGTGCACCCCTTCTTTAATGCGGTTTCTAAAATCAGAAAGAATTGAATTCAATGCTTTTTGTTCATTTTGCTTGTTTGTCGGATTTTGGGATGGACTCTTTGGCTTTGCTTTTCTTCTCCTCATTGGATTTTTCATGTTAAAAGTTGCAGAAGCCAGATGACAAGCTCATTTTGGTTCAACTTCAGCAACTGTGCATTGCATTGCCATGTAATGTAATGTAATGCAATGCTATCTATCTAGCTCTCCCTCTATACTTCCTTTTGGATAAACAGACATATTAGGCAAGCATTTTGGAGCTTTCACCTAAATAACTACAGGTGGTGAGATAAGCTGCACAATATAATTGACCTTTCAGTATATTGTTGCACACACACCATCTATTTAGCAAATGCCCTTGTTATCAACAGCAGCCTTTTAAACTCACCTGAGCTAACAGGTATGTGAGCTGGTTACTCTGCTGCGCTTAAAATTTCTTTTTTGGTTTGCTACAATGCCTTTTCTGAAACGTTGTCTCCCTCTGCTGGAACACTGACTTCTTTCATTTAATGCCTGCAGACTATAAAAGAGAAACCAACCCAAAAAGTTTGGTTGATTAGTCTGTGGCATTCTTTTAAACTGTTGCTTATGGCGGTCTCTGTGAGCTTCTCAGTGACATTCAGCCATCCAGGTATCCCGCCTGCAGTAGACGGAATGTGGCAATGGAACGCTGGCTGCGCGTGTCATAATAGGCTCTGAGCCTTTATATACCTGCGCACAGCAGCAGCCACCTTCAGTCTGCTGCTGGACAGCCAGCAGCAGCAGCAGCAGGAGAGGTAATTAATCAGCAACCCTCCTGCTAAGGGTAGACAGCTGCTCGTTCCACCCCCCCCCGCCTTAATTGGTTCTCCTCCCTTCCAACGGTGTTGAGGCGGGGGGGAACAGCCGGGGGTTGAGGGTACTGTGCTAAAAGAGGTGGAGTTATGCAGATCTAAAATGCGTGGATTGCAGCAGCAGCAAGCCGAAAAGTGCAGGCATGTGAGGGATCTAGAGGTTGACAGCATGTCTTCTTAACGGGAGTCCAGGTGGCCATCTCCACAAATGGACTTTTCAGAATCCTTAGGTGGCACCGTAGTCGGAAACCAATTCTGGTTATCGCTTCTCGGCCTTTTGGCTAAGATCAAGTGTAGTATCTGTTCTTATCAGTTTAATATCTGATACGTCCCCTATCTGGGGACCATATATTAAATGGATTTTTAGAACAGGGAGATGGAAAAAGAGCTTGCTCTGTCCACTCCACGCATTGACCTGGTATTGCAGTATCTCCAGGACCGGTGCACCCCTTCTTTAATGCAGTTTCTAAAATCAGAAAGAATTGAATTCAATGCTTTTTCTTCATTTTGCTTGTTTGTCGGACTTTGGGATGGACTCTTTGGCTTTTCTTTTCTTCTCCTCATTGGATTTTTCATGTTAAAAGTTGCAGAAGCCAGATGTCAAGCTCATTTTGGTTCAACTTCAGCAACTGTGCATTGCATTGCCATGTAATGTAATGTAATGCAATGCTATCTATCTAGCTCTCCCTCTATACTTCCTTTTGGATAAACAGACATATTAGGCAAGCATTTTGGAGCTTTCACCTAAATAACTACAGGTGGTGAGATAAGCTGCACAATATAATTGACCTTTCAGTATATTGTTGCACACACACCATCTATTTAGCAAATGCCCTTGTTATCAACAGCAGCCTTTTAAACTCACCTGAGCTAACAGGTATGTGAGCTGGTTACTCTGCTGCGCTTAAAATTTCTTTTTTGGTTTGCTACAATGCCTTTTCTGAAACGTTGTCTCCCTCTGCTGGAACACTGACTTCTTTCATTTAATGCCTGCAGACTTTAAAAGAGAAACCAACCCAAAAAGTTTGGTTGATTAGTCTGTGGCATTCTTTTAAACTGTTGCTTATGGCGGTCTCTGTGAGCTTCTCAGTGACATTCAGCCATCCAGGTATCCCGCCTGCAGTAGACGGAATGTGGCAATGGAACGCTGGCTGCGCGTGTCATAATAGGCTCTGAGCCTTTATATACCTGCGCACAGCAGCAGCCACCTTCAGTCTGCTGCTGGACAGCCAGCAGCAGCAGCAGCAGGAGAGGTAATTAATCAGCAACCCTCCTGCTAAGGGTAGACAGCTGCTCGTTCCACCCCCCCCCCCGCCTTAATTGGTTCTCCTCCCTTCCAACGGTGTTGAGGCGGGTGGGAACAGCCGGGGGTTGAGGGTACTGTGCTAAAAGAGGTGGAGTTATGCAGATCTAAAACGCGTGGATTGCAGCAGCAGCAAGCCGAAAAGTGCAGGCATGTGAGGGATCTAGAGGTTGACAGCATGTCTTCTTAACGGGAGTCCAGGTGGCCATCTCCACAAATGGACTTTTCAGAATCCTTGGGTGGCACCGTAGTCGGAAACCAATTCTGGTTATCGCTTCTTGGCCTTTTGGCTAAGATCAAGTGTAGTATCTGTTCTTATCAGTTTAATATCTGATACGTCCCCTATCTGGGGACCATATATTAAATGGATTTTTAGAACAGGGAGATGGAAAAAGAGCTTGCTCTGTCCACTCCACGCATTGACCTGGTATTGCAGTATCTCCAGGACCGGTGCACCCCTTCTTTAATGCAGTTTCTAAAATCAGAAAGAATTGAATTCAATGCTTTTTGTTCATTTTGCTTGTTTGTCGGATTTTGGGATGGACTCTTTGGCTTTGCTTTTCTTCTCCTCATTGGATTTTTCATGTTAAAAGTTGCAGAAGCCAGATGACAAGCTCATTTTGGTTCAACTTCAGCAACTGTGCATTGCATTGCCATGTAATGTAATGTAATGCAATGCTATCTATCTAGCTCTCCCTCTATACTTCCTTTTGGATAAACAGACATATTAGGCAAGCATTTTGGAGCTTTCACCTAAATAACTACAGGTGGTGAGATAAGCTGCACAATATAATTGACCTTTCAGTATATTGTTGCACACACACCATCTATTTAGCAAATGCCCTTGTTATCAACAGCAGCCTTTTAAACTCACCTGAGCTAACAGGTATGTGAGCTGGTTACTCTGCTGCGCTTAAAATTTCTTTTTTGGTTTGCTACAATGCCTTTTCTGAAACGTTGTCTCCCTCTGCTGGAACACTGACTTCTTTCATTTAATGCCTGCAGACTATAAAAGAGAAACCAACCCAAAAAGTTTGGTTGATTAGTCTGTGGCATTCTTTTAAACTGTTGCTTATGGCGGTCTCTGTGAGCTTCTCAGTGACATTCAGCCATCCAGATATCCCGCCTGCAGTAGACGGAATGTGGCAATGGAACGCTGGCTGCGCGTGTCATAATAGGCTCTGAGCCTTTATATACCTGCGCACAGCAGCAGCCACCTTCAGTCTGCTGCTGGACAGCCAGCAGCAGCAGCAGCAGGAGAGGTAATTAATCAGCAACCCTCCTGCTAAGGGTAGACAGCTGCTCGTTCCACCCCCCCCCCCCCCGCCTTAATTGGTTCTCCTCCCTTCCAACGGTGTTGAGGCGGGTGGGAACAGCCGGGGGTTGAGGGTACTGTGCTAAAAGAGGTGGAGTTATGCAGATCTAAAATGCGTGGATTGCAGCAGCAGCAAGCCGAAAAGTTCAGGCATGTGAGGGATCTAGAGGTTGACAGCATGTCTTCTTAACGGGAGTCCAGGTGGCCATCTCCACAAATGGACTTTTCAGAATCCTTGGGTGGCACCGTAGTCGGAAACCAATTCTGGTTATCGCCTCTCGGCCTTTTGGCTAAGATCAAGTGTAGTATCTGTTCTTATCAGTTTAATATCTGATACGTCCCCTATCTGGGGACCATATATTAAATGGATTTTTAGAACAGGGAGATGGAAAAAGAGCTTGCTCTGTCCACTCCACGCATTGACCTGGTATTGCAGTATCTCCAGGACCGGTGCACCCCTTCTTTAATGCAGTTTCTAAAATCAGAAAGAATTGAATTCAATGCTTTTTGTTCATTTTGCTTGTTTGTCGGATTTTTCGATGGACTCTTTGGCTTTGCTTTTCTTCTCCTCATTGGATTTTTCATGTTAAAAGTTGCAGAAGCCAGATGACAAGCTCATTTTGGTTCAACTTCAGCAACTGTGCATTGCATTGCCATGTAATGTAATGTAATGCAATGCTATCTATCTAGCTCTCCCTCTATACTTCCTTTTGGATAAACAGACATATTAGGCAAGCATTTTGGAGCTTTCACCTAAATAACTACAGGTGGTGAGATAAGCTGCACAATATAATTGACCTTTCAGTATATTGTTGCACACACACCATCTATTTAGCAAATGCCCTTGTTATCAACAGCAGCCTTTTAAACTCACCTGAGCTAACAGGTATGTGAGCTGGTTACTCTGCTGCGCTTAAAATTTCTTTTTTGGTTTGCTACAATGCCTTTTCTGAAACGTTGTCTCCCTCTGCTGGAACACTGACTTCTTTCATTTAATGCCTGCAGACTATAAAAGAGAAACCAACCCAAAAAGTTTGGTTGATTAGTCTGTGGCATTCTTTTAAACTGTTGCTTATGGCGGTCTCTGTGAGCTTCTCAGTGACATTCAGCCATCCAGGTATCCCGCCTGCAGTAGACGGAATGTGGCAATGGAACGCTGGCTGCGCGTGTCATCATAGGCTCTGAGCCTTTATATACCTGCGCACAGCAGCAGCCACCTTCAGTCTGCTGCTGGACAGCCAGCAGCAGCAGCAGCAGGAGAGGTAATTAATCAGCAACCCTCCTGCTAAGGGTAGACAGCTGCTCGTTCCACCCCCCCCCCGCCTTAATTGGTTCTCCTCCCTTCCAACGGTGTTGAGGCGGGTGGGAACAGCCGGGGGTTGAGGGTACTGTGCTAAAAGAGGTGGAGTTATGCAGATCTAAAATGCGTGGATTGCAGCAGCAGCAAGCCGAAAAGTGCAGGCATGTGAGGGATCTAGAGGTTGACAGCATGTCTTCTTAACGGGAGTCCAGGTGGCCATCTCCACAAATGGACTTTTCAGAATCCTTGGGTGGCACCGTAGTCGGAAACCAATTCTGGTTATCGCTTCTCGGCCTTTTGGCTAAGATCAAGTGTAGTATCTGTTCTTATCAGTTTAATATCTGATACGTCCCCTATCTGGGGACCATATATTAAATGGATTTTTAGAACAGGGAGATGGAAAAAGAGCTTGCTCTGTCCACTCCACGCATTGACCTGGTATTGCAGTATCTCCAGGACCGGTGCACCCCTTCTTTAATGCAGTTTCTAAAATCAGAAAGAATTGAATTCAATGCTTTTTGTTCATTTTGCTTGTTTGTCGGATTTTGGGATGGACTCTTTGGCTTTGCTTTTCTTCTCCTCATTGGATTTTTCATGTTAAAAGTTGCAGAAGCCAGATGACAAGCTCATTTTGGTTCAACTTCAGCAACTGTGCATTGCATTGCCATGTAATGTAATGTAATGCAATGCTATCTATCTAGCTCTCCCTCTATACTTCCTTTTGGATAAACAGACATATTAGGCAAGCATTTTGGAGCTTTCACCTAAATAACTACAGGTGGTGAGATAAGCTGCACAATATAATTGACCTTTCAGTATATTGTTGCACACACACCATCTATTTAGCAAATGCCCTTGTTATCAACAGCAGCCTTTTAAACTCACCTGAGCTAACAGGTATGTGAGCTGGTTACTCTGCTGCGCTTAAAATTTCTTTTTTGGTTTGCTACAATGCCTTTTCTGAAACGTTGTCTCCCTCTGCTGGAACACTGACTTCTTTCATTTAATGCCTGCAGACTATAAAAGAGAAACCAACCCAAAAAGTTTGGTTGATTAGTCTGTGGCATTCTTTTAAACTGTTGCTTATGGCGGTCTCTGTGAGCTTCTCAGTGACATTCAGCCATCCAGGTATCCCGCCTGCAGTAGACGGAATGTGGCAATGGAACGCTGGCTGCGCGTGTCATAATAGGCTCTGAGCCTTTATATACCTGCGCACAGCAGCAGCCACCTTCAGTCTGCTGCTGGACAGCCAGCAGCAGCAGCAGCAGGAGAGGTAATTAATCAGCAACCCTCCTGCTAAGGGTAGACAGCTGCTCGTTCCACCCCCCCCCCCCGCCTTAATTGGTTCTCCTCCCTTCCAACGGTGTTGAGGCGGGTGGGAACAGCCGGGGGTTGAGGGTACTGTGCTAAAAGAGGTGGAGTTATGCAGATCTAAAACGCGTGGATTGCAGCAGCAGCAAGCCGAAAAGTGCAGGCATGTGAGGGATCTAGAGGTTGACAGCATGTCTTCTTAACGGGAGTCCAGGTGGCCATCTCCACAAATGGACTTTTCAGAATCCTTGGGTGGCACCGTAGTCGGAAACCAATTCTGGTTATCGCTTCTCGGCCTTTTGGCTAAGATCAAGTGTAGTATCTGTTCTTATCAGTTTAATATCTGATATGTCCCCTATCTGGGGACCATATATTAAATGGATTTTTAGAACAGGGAGATGGAAAAAGAGCTTGCTCTGTCCACTCCACGCATTGACCTGGTATTGCAGTATCTCCAGGACCGGTGCACCCCTTCTTTAATGCAGTTTCTAAAATCAGAAAGAATTGAATTCAATGCTTTTTGTTCATTTTGCTTGTTTGTCGGATTTTGGGATGGACTCTTTGGCTTTGCTTTTCTTCTCCTCATTGGATTTTTCATGTTAAAAGTTGCAGAAGCCAGATGACAAGCTCATTTTGGTTCAACTTCAGCAACTGTGCATTGCATTGCCATGTAATGTAATGTAATGCAATGCTATCTATCTAGCTCTCCCTCTATACTTCCTTTTGGATAAACAGACATATTAGGCAAGCATTTTGGAGCTTTCACCTAAATAACTACAGGTGGTGAGATAAGCTGCACAATATAATTGACCTTTCAGTATATTGTTGCACACACACCATCTATTTAGCAAATGCCCTTGTTATCAACAGCAGCCTTTTAAACTCACCTGAGCTAACAGGTATGTGAGCTGGTTACTCTGCTGCGCTTAAAATTTCTTTTTTGGTTTGCTACAATGCCTTTTCTGAAACGTTGTCTCCCTCTGCTGGAACACTGACTTCTTTCATTTAATGCCTGCAGAATATAAAAGAGAAACCAACCCAAAAAGTTTGGTTGATTAGTCTGTGGCATTCTTTTAAACTGTTGCTTATGGCGGTCTCTGTGAGCTTCTCAGTGACATTCAGCCATCCAGGTATACCGCCTGCAGTAGACGGAATGTGGCAATGGAACGCTGGCTGCGCGTGTCATAATAGGCTCTGAGCCTTTATATACCTGCGCACAGCAGCAGCCACCTTCAGTCTGCTGCTGGACAGCCAGCAGCAGCAGCAGCAGGAGAGGTAATTAATCAGCAACCCTCCTGCTAAGGGTAGACAGCTGCTCGTTCCACCCCCCCCCCGCCTTAATTGGTTCTCCTCCCTTCCAACGGTGTTGAGGCGGGTGGGAACAGCCGGGGGTTGAGGGTACTGTGCTAAAAGAGGTGGAGTTATGCAGATCTAAAACGCGTGGATTGCAGCAGCAGCAAGCCGAAAAGTGCAGGCATGTGAGGGATCTAGAGGTTGACAGCATGTCTTCTTAACGGGAGTCCAGGTGGCCATCTCCACAAATGGACTTTTCAGAATCCTTGGGTGGCACCGTAGTCGGAAACCAATTCTGGTTATCGCTTCTCGGCCTTTTGGCTAAGATCAAGTGTAGTATCTGTTCTTATCAGTTTAATATCTGATACGTCCCCTATCTGGGGACCATATATTAAATGGATTTTTAGAACAGGGAGATGGAAAAAGAGCTTGCTCTGTCCACTCCACGCATTGACCTGGTATTGCAGTATCTCCAGGACCGGTGCACCCCTTCTTTAATGCAGTTTCTAAAATCAGAAAGAATTGAATTCAATGCTTTTTGTTCATTTTGCTTGTTTGTCGGATTTTGGGATGGACTCTTTGGCTTTGCTTTTCTTCTCCTCATTGGATTTTTCATGTTAAAAGTTGCAGAAGCCAGATGACAAGCTCATTTTGGTTCAACTTCAGCAACTGTGCATTGCATTGCCATGTAATGTAATGTAATGCAATGCTATCTATCTAGCTCTCCCTCTATACTTCCTTTTGGATAAACAGACATATTAGGCAAGCATTTTGGAGCTTTCACCTAAATAACTACAGGTGGTGAGATAAGCTGCACAATATAATTGACCTTTCAGTATATTGTTGCACACACACCATCTATTTAGCAAATGCCCTTGTTATCAACAGCAGCCTTTTAAACTCACCTGAGCTAACAGGTATGTGAGCTGGTTACTCTGCTGCGCTTAAAATTTCTTTTTTGGTTTGCTACAATGCCTTTTCTGAAACGTTGTCTCCCTCTGCTGGAACACTGACTTCTTTCATTTAATGCCTGCAGAATATAAAAGAGAAACCAACCCAAAAAGTTTGGTTGATTAGTCTGTGGCATTCTTTTAAACTGTTGCTTATGGCGGTCTCTGTGAGCTTCTCAGTGACATTCAGCCATCCAGGTATCCCGCCTGCAGTAGACGGAATGTGGCAATGGAACGCTGGCTGCGCGTGTCATAATAGGCTCTGAGCCTTTATATACCTGCGCACAGCAGCAGCCACCTTCAGTCTGCTGCTGGACAGCCAGCAGCAGCAGCAGCAGGAGAGGTAATTAATCAGCAACCCTCCTGCTAAGGGTAGACAGCTGCTCGTTCCACCCCCCCCCCGCCTTAATTGGTTCTCCTCCCTTCCAACGGTGTTGAGGCGGGTGGGAACAGCCGGGGGTTGAGGGTACTGTGCTAAAAGAGGTGGAGTTATGCAGATCTAAAACGCGTGGATTGCAGCAGCAGCAAGCCGAAAAGTGCAGGCATGTGAGGGATCTAGAGGTTGACAGCATGTCTTCTTAACGGGAGTCCAGGTGGCCATCTCCACAAATGGACTTTTCAGAATCCTTGGGTGGCACCGTAGTCGGAAACCAATTCTGGTTATCGCTTCTCGGCCTTTTGGCTAAGATCAAGTGTAGTATCTGTTCTTATCAGTTTAATATCTGATACGTCCCCTATCTGGGGACCATATATTAAATGGATTTTTAGAACAGGGAGATGGAAAAAGAGCTTGCTCTGTCCACTCCACGCATTGACCTGGTATTGCAGTATCTCCAGGACCGGTGCACCCCTTCTTTAATGCAGTTTCTAAAATCAGAAAGAATTGAATTCAATGCTTTTTGTTCATTTTGCTTGTTTGTCGGATTTTGGGATGGACTCTTTGGCTTTGCTTTTCTTCTCCTCATTGGATTTTTCATGTTAAAAGTTGCAGAAGCCAGATGACAAGCTCATTTTGGTTCAACTTCAGCAACTGTGCATTGCATTGCCATGTAATGTAATGTAATGCAATGCTATCTATCTAGCTCTCCCTCTATACTTCCTTTTGGATAAACAGACATATTAGGCAAGCATTTTGGAGCTTTCACCTAAATAACTACAGGTGGTGAGATAAGCTGCACAATATAATTGACCTTTCAGTATATTGTTGCACACACACCATCTATTTAGCAAATGCCCTTGTTATCAACAGCAGCCTTTTAAACTCACCTGAGCTAACAGGTATGTGAGCTGGTTACTCTGCTGCGCTTAAAATTTCTTTTTTGGTTTGCTACAATGCCTTTTCTGAAACGTTGTCTCCCTCTGCTGGAACACTGACTTCTTTCATTTAATGCCTGCAGACTATAAAAGAGAAACCAACCCAAAAAGTTTGGTTGATTAGTCTGTGGCATTCTTTTAAACTGTTGCTTATGGCGGTCTCTGTGAGCTTCTCAGTGACATTCAGCCATCCAGGTATCCCGCCTGCAGTAGACGGAATGTGGCAATGGAACGCTGGCTGCGCGTGTCATAATAGGCTCTGAGCCTTTATATACCTGCGCACAGCAGCAGCCACCTTCAGTCTGCTGCTGGACAGCCAGCAGCAGCAGCAGCAGGAGAGGTAATTAATCAGCAACCCTCCTGCTAAGGGTAGACAGCTGCTCGTTCCACCCCCCCCACCGCCTTAATTGGTTCTCCTCCCTTCCAACGGTGTTGAGGCGGGTGGGAACAGCCGGGGGTTGAGGGTACTGTGCTAAAAGACTTGGAGTTATGCAGATCTAAAACGCGTGGATTGCAGCAGCAGCAAGCCGAAAAGTGCAGGCATGTGAGGTATCTAGAGGTTGACAGCATGTCTTCTTAACGGGAGTCCAGGTGGCCATCTCCACAAATGGACTTTTCAGAATCCTTGGGTGGCACCGTAGTCGGAAACCAATTCTGGTTATCGCTTCTCGGCCTTTTGGCTAAGGTCAAGTGTAGTATCTGTTCTTATCAGTTTAATATCTGATACGTCCCCTATCTGGGGACCATATATTAAATGGATTTTTAGAACAGGGACATGGAAAAAGAGCTTGCTCTGTCCACTCCACGCATTGACCTGGTATTGCAGTATCTCCAGGACCGGTGCACCCCTTCTTTAATGCAGTTTCTAAAATCAGAAAGAATTGAATTCAATGCTTTTTGTTCATTTTGCTTGTTTGTCGGATTTTGGGATGGACTCTTTGGCTTTGCTTTTCTTCTCCTCATTGGATTTTTCATGTTAAAAGTTGCAGAAGCCAGATGACAAGCTCATTTTGGTTCAACTTCAGCAACTGTGCATTGCATTGCCATGTAATGTAATGTAATGCAATGCTATCTATCTAGCTCTCCCTCTATACTTCCTTTTGGATAAACAGACATATTAGGCAAGCATTTTGGAGCTTTCACCTAAATAACTACAGGTGGTGAGATAAGCTGCACAATATAATTGACCTTTCAGTATATTGTTGCACACACACCATCTATTTAGCAAATGCCCTTGTTATCAACAGCAGCCTTTTAAACTCACCTGAGTTAACAGGTATGTGAGCTGGTTACTCTGCTGCGCTTAAAATTTCTTTTTTGGTTTGCTACAATGCCTTTTCTGAAACGTTGTCTCCCTCTGCTGGAACACTGACTTCTTTCATTTAATGCCTGCAGACTATAAAAGAGAAACCAACCCAAAAAGTTTGGTTGATTAGTCTGTGGCATTCTTTTAAACTGTTGCTTATGGCGGTCTCTGTGAGCTTCTCAGTGACATTCAGCCATCCAGGTATCCCGCCTGCAGTAGACGGAATGTGGCAATGGAACGCTGGCTGCGCGTGTCATAATAGGCTCTGAGCCTTTATATACCTGCGCACAGCAGCAGCCACCTTCAGTCTGCTGCTGGACAGCCAGCAGCAGCAGCAGCAGGAGAGGTAATTAATCAGCAACCCTCCTGCTAAGGGTAGACAGCTGCTCGTTCCACCCCCCCCCGCCTTAATTGGTTCTCCTCCCTTCCAACGGTGTTGAGGCGGGTGGGAACAGCCGGGGGTTGAGGGTACTGTGCTAAAAGAGGTGGAGTTATGCAGATCTAAAACGCGTGGATTGCAGCAGCAGCAAGCCGAAAAGTGCAGGCATGTGAGGGATCTAGAGGTTGACAGCATGTCTTCTTAACGGGAGTCCAGGTGGCCATCTCCACAAATGGACTTTTCAGAATCCTTGGGTGGCACCGTAGTCGGAAACCAATTCTGGTTATCGCTTCTCGGCCTTTTGGCTAAGATCAAGTGTAGTATCTGTTCTTATCAGTTTAATATCTGATACGTCCCCTATCTGGGGACCATATATTAAATGGATTTTTAGAACAGGGAGATGGAAAAAGAGCTTGCTCTGTCCACTCCACGCATTGACCTGGTATTGCAGTATCTCCAGGACCGGTGCACCCCTTCTTTAATGCAGTTTCTAAAATCAGAAAGAATTGAATTCAATGCTTTTTGTTCATTTTGCTTGTTTGTCGGATTTTGGGATGGACTCTTTGGCTTTGCTTTTCTTCTCCTCATTGGATTTTTCATGTTAAAAGTTGCAGAAGCCAGATGACAAGCTCATTTTGGTTCAACTTCAGCAACTGTGCATTGCATTGCCATGTAATGTAATGTAATGCAATGCTATCTATCTAGCTCTCCCTCTATACTTCCTTTTGGATAAACAGACATATTAGGCAAGCATTTTGGAGCTTTCACCTAAATAACTACAGGTGGTGAGATAAGCTGCACAATATAATTGACCTTTCAGTATATTGTTGCACACACACCATCTATTTAGCAAATGCCCTTGTTATCATCAGCAGCCTTTTAAACTCACCTGAGCTAACAGGTATGTGAGCTGGTTACTCTGCTGCGCTTAAAATTTCTTTTTTGGTTTGCTACAATGCCTTTTCTGAAACGTTGTCTCCCTCTGCTGGAACACTGACTTCTTTCATTTAATGCCTGCAGACTATAAAAGAGAAACCAACCCAAAAAGTTTGGTTGATTAGTCTGTGGCATTCTTTTAAACTGTTGCTCATGGCGGTCTCTGTGAGCTTCTCAGTGACATTCAGCCATCCAGGTATCCCGCCTGCAGTAGACGGAATGTGGCAATGGAACGCTGGCTGCGCGTGTCATAATAGGCTCTGAGCCTTTATATACCTGCGCACAGCAGCAGCCACCTTCAGTCTGCTGCTGGACAGCCAGCAGCAGCAGCAGCAGGAGAGGTAATTAATCAGCAACCCTCCTGCTAAGGGTAGACAGCTGCTCGTTCCACCCCCCCCCCGCCTTAATTGGTTCTCCTCCCTTCCAACGGTGTTGAGGCGGGTGGGAACAGCCGGGGGTTGAGGGTACTGTGCTAAAAGAGGTGGAGTTATGCAGATCTAAAACGCGTGGATTGCAGCAGCAGCAAGCCGAAAAGTGCAGGCATGTGAGGGATCTAGAGGTTGACAGCATGTCTTCTTAACGGGAGTCCAGGTGGCCATCTCCACAAATGGACTTTTCAGAATCCTTGGGTGGCACCATAGTCGGAAACCAATTCTGGTTATCGCTTCTCGGCCTTTTGGCTAAGATCAAGTGTAGTATCTTTTGAAAAGGCAGTTTTGTCCTTGGGCTGCCCTAGTAAATTGATGCATATTACACACTGGTTTGGTGCACTTGTTAGTACGCCAGGTGGCTCATAGAGTCATCTGATGGAAAACATGGCCCTCCAGGATCGAAGTCACTAGGCTGGGTAAGTGTGAGGGCTTTGGAGCAATATGCCCCAGGAGTAGGCGCCCTGGTGGGAGTCCAAGCTTACTGGGACTGGGAACCCCAGAAAGACTTGGCTTCGTTGCACGCCGCACCTTTGCCAATCATACTTTCTGAGCAACCCCCCCTATTCCTGGCCTCCGGGCTAGGAAGGGGAATTTTTATAAACCCGGTCGGAGGTCCGGTCAGCTTTGGGCTGAGAAACCAACACAGGCTCCAGCTCCACTAGGGTGGCAGCCTAGATGGAAGCTGGGAGCACGAAAACGGCTCTTCTCCGGCTTCGGCTAGGGAGAGCATCGGAGATCCCTGACCCTCGCTGTGGCCTTCTGGCTCGGAGGGATGGGGATGGTTTATTGGGGACCCTCTCCTCCGGGAAGGGTCCACATGAATCCTCGCCTCGTGCGCTGTTTTGGTGTGACTTCGGTCACATTTTTCAGTGCCTTGGATGCAGCTTCAACCAAAAAATCTGTTCTTATCAGTTTAATATCTGATACGTCCCCTATCTGGGGACCATATATTAAATGGATTTTTAGAACAGGGAGATGGAAAAAGAGCTTGCTCTGTCCACTCCACGCATTGACCTGGTATTGCAGTATCTCCAGGACCGGTGCACCCCTTCTTTAATGCAGTTTCTAAAATCAGAAAGAATTGAATTCAATGCTTTTTG
The DNA here is from genome assembly GCF_046119375.1 of Phyllobates terribilis. Lineage (NCBI taxonomy): Eukaryota > Metazoa > Chordata > Amphibia > Anura > Dendrobatidae > Phyllobates > Phyllobates terribilis. Next base: position 4,910,092 of record NW_027362800.1, on the reverse strand, counting down.
TTCATTTTGCTTGTTTGTCGGATTTTGGGATGGACTCTTTGGCTTTGCTTTTCTTCTCCTCATTGGATTTTTCATGTTAAAAGTTGCAGAAGCCAGATGACAAGCTCATTTTGGTTCAACTTCAGCAACTGTGCATTGCATTGCCATGTAATGTAATGTAATGCAATGCTATCTATCTAGCTCTCCCTCTATACTTCCTTTTGGATAAACAGACATATTAGGCAAGCATTTTGGAGCTTTCACCTAAATAACTACAGGTGGTGAGATAAGCTGCACAATATAATTGACCTTTCAGTATATTGTTGCACACACACCATCTATTTAGCAAATGCCCTTGTTATCAACAGCAGCCTTTTAAACTCACCTGAGCTAACAGGTATGTGAGCTGGTTACTCTGCTGCGCTTAAAATTTCTTTTTTGGTTTGCTACAATGCCTTTTCTGAAACGTTGTCTCCCTCTGCTGGAACACTGACTTCTTTCATTTAATGCCTGCAGACTATAAAAGAGAAACCAACCCAAAAAGTTTGGTTGATTAGTCTGTGGCATTCTTTTAAACTGTTGCTTATGGCGGTCTCTGTGAGCTTCTCAGTGACATTCAGCCATCCAGGTATCCCACCTGCAGTAGACTCAATGTGGCAATGGAACACTGGCTGCGCGTGTCATAATAGGCTCTGAGCCTTTATATACCTGCGCACAGCAGCAGCCACCTTCAGTCTGCTGCTGGACAGCCAGCAGCAGCAGCAGCAGGAGAGGTAATTAATCAGCAACCCTCCTGCTAAGGGTAGACAGCTGCTCGTTCCACCCCCCCCCCGCCTTAATTGGTTCTCCTCCCTTCCAACGGTGTTGAGGCGGGTGGGAACAGCCGGGGGTTGAGGGTACTGTGCTAAAAGAGGTGGAGTTATGCAGATCTAAAACGCGTGGATTGCAGCAACAGCAAGCCGAAAAGTGCAGGCATGTGAGGGATCTAGAGGTTGACAGCATGTCTTCTTAACGGGAGTCCAGGTGGCCATCTCCACAAATGGACTTTTCAGAATCCTTGGGTGGCACCGTAGTCGGAAACCAATTCTGGTTATCGCTTCTCGGCCTTTTGGCTAAGATCAAGTGTAGTATCTGTTCTTATCAGTTTAATATCTGATACGTCCCCTATCTGGGGACCATATATTAAATGGATTTTTAGAACAGGGAGATGGAAAAAGAGCTTGCTCTGTCCACTCCACGCATTGACCTGGTATTGCAGTATCTCCAGGACCGGTGCACCCCTTCTTTAATGCAGTTTCTAAAATCAGAAAGAATTGAATTCAATGCTTTTTGTTCATTTTGCTTGTTTGTCGGATTTTGGGATGGACTCTTTGGCTTTGCTTTTCTTCTCCTCATTGGATTTTTCATGTTAAAAGTTGCAGAAGCCAGATGACAAGCTCATTTTGGTTCAACTTCAGCAACTGTGCATTGCATTGCCATGTAATGTAATGTAATGCAATGCTATCTATCTAGCTCTCCCTCTATACTTCCTTTTGGATAAACAGACATATTAGGCAAGCATTTTGGAGCTTTCACCTAAATAACTACAGGTGGTGAGATAAGCTGCACAATATAATTGACCTTTCAGTATATTGTTGCACACACACCATCTATTTAGCAAATGCCCTTGTTATCAACAGCAGCCTTTTAAACTCACCTGAGCTAACAGGTATGTGAGCTGGTTACTCTGCTGCGCTTAAAATTTCTTTTTTGGTTTGCTACAATGCCTTTTCTGAAACGTTGTCTCCCTCTGCTGGAACACTGACTTCTTTCATTTAATGCCTGCAGACTATAAAAGAGAAACCAACCCAAAAAGTTTGGTTGATTAGTCTGTGGCAATCTTTTAAACTGTTGCTTATGGCGGTCTCTGTGAGCTTCTCAGTGACATTCAGCCATCCAGGTATCCCGCCTGCAGTAGACGGAATGTGGCAATGGAACGCTGGCTGCGCGTGTCATAATACGCTCTGAGCCTTTATATACCTGCGCACAGCAGCAGCCACCTTCAGTCTGCTGCTGGACAGCCAGCAGCAGCAGCAGCAGGAGAGGTAATTAATCAGCAACCCTCCTGCTAAGGGTAGACAGCTGCTCGTTCCACCCCCCCCCCGCCTTAATTGGTTCTCCTCCCTTCCAACGGTGTTGAGGCGGGTGGGAACAGCCGGGGGTTGAGGGTACTGTGCTAAAAGAGGTGGAGTTATGCAGATCTAAAACGCGTGGATTGCAGCAGCAGCAAGCCGAAAAGTGCAGGCATGTGAGGGATCTAGAGGTTGACAGCATGTCTTCTTAACGGGAGTCCAGGTGGCCATCTCCACAAATGGACTTTTCAGAATCCTTGGGTGGCACCGTAGTCGGAAACCAATTCTGGTTATCGCTTCTCGGCCTTTTGGCTAAGATCAAGTGTAGTATCTGTTCTTATCAGTTTAATATCTGATACGTCCCCTATCTGGGGACCATATATTAAATGGATTTTTAGAACAGGGAGATGGAAAAAGAGCTTGCTCTGTCCACTCCACGCATTGACCTGGTATTGCAGTATCTCCAGGACCGGTGCACCCCTTCTTTAATGCAGTTTCTAAAATCAGAAAGAATTGAATTCAATGCTTTTTGTTCATTTTGCTTGTTTGTCGGATTTTGGGATGGACTCTTTGGCTTTGCTTTTCTTCTCCTCATTGGATTTTTCATGTTAAAAGTTGCATAAGCCAGATGACAAGCTCATTTTGGTTCAACTTCAGCAACTGTGCATTGCATTGCCATGTAATGTAATGTAATGCAATGCTATCTATCTAGCTCTCCCTCTATTCTTCCTTTTGGATAAACAGACATATTAGGCAAGCATTTTGGAGCTTTCACCTAAATAACTACAGGTGGTGAGATAAGCTGCACAATATAATTGACCTTTCAGTATATTGTTGCACACACACCATCTATTTAGCAAATGCCCTTGTTATCAACAGCAGCCTTTTAAACTCACCTGAGCTAACAGGTATGTGAGCTGGTTACTCTGCTGCGCTTAAAATTTCTTTTTTGGTTTGCTACAATGCCTTTTCTGAAACGTTGTCTCCCTCTGCTGGAACACTGACTTCTTTCATTTAATGCCTGCAGACTATAAAAGAGAAACCAACCCAAAAAGTTTGGTTGATTAGTCTGTGGCATTCTTTTAAACTGTTGCTTATGGCGGTCTCTGTGAGCTTCTCAGTGACATTCAGCCATCCAGGTATCCCGCCTGCAGTAGACGCAATGTGGCAATGGAACGCTGGCTGCGCGTGTCATAATAGGCTCTGAGCCTTTATATACCTGCGCACAGCAGCAGCCACCTTCAGTCTGCTGCTGGACAGCCAGCAGCAGCAGCAGCAGGAGAGGTAATTAATCAGCAACCCTCCTGCTAAGGGTAGACAGCTGCTCGTTCCACCCCCCCCCCCCCCCCGCCTTAATTGGTTCTCCTCCCTTCCAACGGTGTTGAGGCGGGTGGGAACAGCCGGGGGTTGAGGGTACTGTGCTAAAAGAGGTGGAGTTATGCAGATCTAAAACGCGTGGATTGCAGCAGCAGCAAGCCGAAAAGTGCAGGCATGTGAGGGATCTAGAGGTTGACAGCATGTCTTCTTAACGGGAGTCCAGGTGGCCATCTCCACAAATGGACTTTTCAGAATCCTTGGGTGGCACCGTAGTCGGAAACCAATTCTGGTTATCGCTTCTCGGCCTTTTGGCTAAGATCAAGTGTAGTATCTGTTCTTATCAGTTTAATATCTGATACGTCCCCTATCTGGGGACCATATATTAAATGGATTTTTAGAACAGGGAGATGGAAAAAGAGCTTGCTCTGTCCACTCCACGCATTGACCTGGTATTGCAGTATCTCCAGGACCGGTGCACCCCTTCTTTAATGCAGTTTCTAAAATCAGAAAGAATTGAATTCAATGCTTTTTGTTCATTTTGCTTGTTTGTCGGATTTTGGGATGGACTCTTTGGCTTTGCTTTTCTTCTCCTCATTGGATTTTTCATGTTAAAAGTTGCAGAAGCCAGATGACAAGCTCATTTTGGTTCAACTTCAGCAACTGTGCATTGCATTGCCATGTAATGTAATGTAATGCAATGCTATCTATCTAGCTCTCCCTCTATACTTCCTTTTGGATAAACAGACATATTAGGCAAGCATTTTGGAGCTTTCACCTAAATAACTACAGGTGGTGAGATAAGCTGCACAATATAATTGACCTTTCAGTATATTGTTGCACACACACCATCTATTTAGCAAATGCCCTTGTTATCAACAGCAGCCTTTTAAACTCACCTGAGCTAACAGGTATGTGAGCTGGTTACTCTGCTGCGCTTAAAATTTCTTTTTTGGTTTGCTACAATGCCTTTTCTGAAACGTTGTCTCCCTCTGCTGGAACACTGACTTCTTTCATTTAATGCCTGCAGACTATAAAAGAGAAACCAACCCAAAAAGTTTGGTTGATTAGTCTGTGGCATTCTTTTAAACTGTTGCTTATGGCGGTCTCTGTGAGCTTCTCAGTGACATTCAGCCATCCAGGTATCCCGCCTGCAGTAGACGGAATGTGGCAATGGAACGCTGGCTGCGCGTGTCATAATAGGCTCTGAGCCTTTATATACCTGCGCACAGCAGCAGCCACCTTCAGTCTGCTGCTGGACAGCCAGCAGCAGCAGCAGGAGAGGTAATTAATCAGCAACCCTCCTGCTAAGGGTAGACAGCTGCTCGTTCCACCCCCCCCCCCGCCTTAATTGGTTCTCCTCCCTTCCAACGGTGTTGAGGCGGGTGGGAACAGCCGGGGGTTGAGGGTACTGTGCTAAAAGAGGTGGAGTTATGCAGATCTAAAACGCGTGGATTGCAGCAGCAGCAAGCCGAAAAGTGCAGGCATGTGAGGGATCTAGAGGTTGACAGCATGTCTTCTTAACGGGAGTCCAGGTGGCCATCTCCACAAATGGACTTTTCAGAATCCTTGGGTGGCACCGTAGTCGGAAACCAATTCTGGTTATCGCTTCTCGGCCTTTTGGCTGAGACCACGTGCTTCACAGCAGGAGGTTTCAGTTGAAGGGCACTCAGGTACCCCTCTCCTTGGCCTGGCAGGATCGTCCACTTCGGTGGGCTTCACCTGCCTGCTGCTATTAGGGAGAGGGATTAGTCCTAGGGTAACGGGCAGCGATCCCCCAGCCTTTAGGTGCTTTATCTCAAAGCTCTGAAGGCGCAGATTGCAGGCGGTTGCAATTTGCATTTTGTTGCGCCATACCATGGAGGTTGACCCCAACCTCGTGCCTCTATATGCGAGGCTTAAGAACACCATAAGGGTCCGCTTTACGGCTGGTGGTTCCGATATGCGGAATCTGGGATATGTAGTCCAGGACGTGCTTGAGAAACTGCTCCACGTCAGAACCAACGAAATCCTTTCTATCCAGGATTATCCTCGACGTGGAGATTATGATGTAACCTTTACTGGCGAAGGTATTTTCAAAGATGTTTTGTCCAGAGTTAAGTCGGTAGAAAATAGCCCTGGTCTAAAAGGGATTCAGATCATCGAGCACGTCCTGGATGAGGTAAAGATGGTGGTTGTGAAAATCTTCTCACCCTTCATAACGGCACCAGAGGTTATTTCCTTTTTGTCAGTTTATTTTAAAAGTGTGAAATTGATTGGGAAAGTGTTGAATGAGTTTAACATCTGGACCTCAAAATGGAAGTTTTTAGTAAAATGTGAAAGAGACCCTAAATTCCCTGGAGGTGTGAGACTTCCTCCAGCTCGATTTAAAATAGGGCAAACTAATGGGGATATTTTTTTCTCAGGAATGCCACTTTTCTGTAGGTATTGTGGTCTCTATGGGCACTCTAAGGATAGTTGTGGTGCCACTTGTAGAAATTGTGCCAGTACTGAACATGACACAAAGGAGTGCCCAAATGAAAAAAAATGCTCTTTTTGTCGGACACCTGGTCATTTCTATTTTTCTTGCCCTCACAGGTTCAGAGAGGATGAACAAAAACAAAAGGAGAAGTCCAAGACATCCGGGAATGGACGGGCCAATCAGACCACCCCTCAGGAGGAGGAACAACAACCTGGAGCCTCGGGAGGTGATAAGGGCGCTTCGACTAGTAACAATCCCTCCGAGTCAATGACAGGTAACTCACAGGAGCCCAGGAGCTGGCTGAAAGACCATAAGGAGGCTAAAAGGAAGGCTGAGAAAGATCATAAAGGGGCGGTCGGTAAGGCCAAAAAAGAGCGCCAAAAGGCTGACACCGAGCCCAAAATTCCCACTGGATCTCACGAGAGCGAGGGCGGTACGTGGCATTTGGTGAGGTCTCATAATAAGAAAAAGAATGGTTCCGTGGAGGTGGCTAATAGGGAGGAGATGGATACATCCCCTCACGGTGGTGTAGACTCTGGAATCCCGAGGTCCCGGGGCTCTGCTGCCCCAGGTGGGGCCCCGAACCTGGCTGCCTCCGGGGACTCTGAGGCTCCGCCATGTGCGCAGCCTGCCCCTGTGTTGCGACCCTCTGCGGGTCAGCAGGGGAGTGCGGAGCCTCTCGGAGACCCACCTGACGATGACCTAAATGGTCAGCCTATGGACACCCAGTGTAACCTTTCTCTCAATATCCTTCCGAGCTACACCCCAGTAGCGTCGGGTCTTAATTTAAGTGAATGTTCCTTCTCCGATGATGAAGACTCTTTGATAACGGTGGATTCAGAAGAGGGCGTTGGTGAAAGTGCAAGTGGTCTGATCCGTCCATCGGATAGGTAAAGTCCAGTTTTTGTTTCTTCCTAACCATTTGTTATGATGGCTGACATTAGTGGTGTTTCCCTCAATGTGAGAGGCATAGGATCCAAGACCAGAAGAGCTACTGTTTTACATTTTTTAACCTGTTTTACAGCTTCTGTTTTCTTTTTACAAGAATGTCATATCCCTCATAAGATTTCTTACAAAAAATATAAGGAAGAGTGGAAACATGGTCCATCGGTCTGGTCTGGATCAAATGCAACCGGATCAGCCGGGGTAGCTATACTTTTTAAGGGAAATGTGTCTATTGATTTTATCCAAGATATTTTACCGGGTCGTATTCTTTTAGTTAAGGCTTTTATTGATGGGACAAGATGGCAGTTTTTAAATTTTTATGGGTCACCTGATAAAAATGAAAGGGCTGATATGCTGGAAATTATACCTTTATTTATTAACATTTCTGAACCTTTTATCCTGGCAGGTGATTTTAATTGTATTTTAAAAGGCGAAAGCCGACGCTCCGGTTCCGTGAGTAGAAATTATGACAAAACGTCTGGAATGTTAAGCAATATTATAAATGATTGTAAATTAACTGATGTGTATAAAGAATGTAACAAGGATAGCCCTATAGACGCTGGTTTCACCTGGAGCAATTCTACATGTAGCTCCAGGATAGATTTTGTTTTAGGTTCAGAAAAAATACTGCCAGTGAAATGTGAAGTTTTAACTAATATTCTCTCAGATCACAAGGTTTTATCTTTTAGAGTGAGGATTAATGGAAAGAAGAAATGTGGTAAGAAATCTTGGAAATTGAATGTGTCCCTTTTAAAAGATCCACAAATTTTATCGGATTTTATTGAGTTTTATGTAAACTGTAGAAAAAGGAAAAACCCCAATATTTCTTTTAGCTCCTGGTGGGATAGAATGAAAATAAGCATTAAAGATTTCTTTATAAAGAAAAGCATACAAAAAGCTAAAGAAAAGTTTGAGATCTATAATTTTCTTAATATCAGGTTACAGACATTGTACAAATTCAAAGACAATGGTCTGGATGTAGGTAATGATATATTGAGTCTTAAAGGAGAAATTTCAAAGTGGTTGGAACAAAAAGGAAAAGAACTGATTTTTCGTTCAAAGGTAAAACACGTAGAAGAGGATGAGACTTGTTCCAGGTATTTTTTTAAGAAAAACAAACAGGCGAAAACAATAATTGATAACATAGATGGAGATAATAATATCAACGTTATATTGGATAAGGTAAATGTCTATTTTAATGATCTTTTTAATGTAAAAACTGTAGACCATGATTTAATACACACTTTCCTGGGGGAGATCAAGTCCACCCTAGATGCTGATGCCCAAAGTTTTTTATCCCAACCTCTAGTTGAGGAAGAGATTTTTGAAACCATGAAGAGTTTTAAAAATGGTAAAGTGCCGGGCCCTGATGGTATCCCCATAGAGTTTTATATAAGTTTTTATGATATTTTAAAAGATGATTTGTTTATTTTGTTTTCCGAAGTTTTTAATAATAAGGTTTTACTCAACTCATGGAAGAAAGGTGAGGTATCACTACTATACAAAAAAGGTGACAAAACGGATCTTAAAAACTGGAGGCCGATAACTCTTTTAAATAGTGATTACAAAATTATGGCTAAGATCTGTGCAAATCGGTTGAAAAAGGTGATACATAAAGTAATTCATGCAAATCAGGTATGCGGGGTACCTGGGCGTAGTATCTGGGACAATTTAAACCTGGTGAAAGATTGTATTGAAGATGTAAAAACCAGAAAGACAAAGATGTCAATCCTAGCGGTGGATTTTGAGAAAGCTTTTGACCGCGTGTCTCATTTTTATCTTTTTAAAGTTTTAGAAAAAATGGGCATTCCGGGTGGGTTTTTATTGTCTCTTAAAGCTTTTTATAATGATTGTACGAGTAAGATTTTAGTTAATGGTTTTAAAACAAAAGAGGTAGTTTTAAAATCAGGGGTGAAGCAGGGTTGCCCTTTGTCCCCCCTGCTTTTTATATGTGCTATAGAACCCCTTTTATGTACAATACGCCGGGATAAGCAAATATGTGGAGTACCCTTACCCGGAGGGAACGGTCTACAAGTTAAAGTCGTAAGCTATATGGATGATGTAACAGTGTTTGGATGTGATGTACCTTCAATACAAAAAACGATAAGCCAAATTCAGTCTTTTTGTACAGTTTCCGGTTTTAAAATTAATCTTACTAAATGTAATATTTTAAATGTCGGGGGGATGAGTTTACATGATGTACCAATTGCAGTTACAGATTCCATTACTATTTTAGGTGTTTCTTTTAATGAATCTAATAATGGTTTTAATAGCTGGGATGCGGCAGCACAGAAAATTAATCAGAAAATCTGCATGTGGAATATGAGAAAGCTGTCAATGGAAGGTAAAGTTCTGATTGTAAAAATGGTGATATTACCTATCCTGTTATATCTTAGTTTGGTGTTCCCCCCTCCTACAAATTTGTTGAAACGAATTACAAAAGTATGTTTTACCTTTTTTTGGGGCTCAAAAATGGAGAAACTCAAAAGAGAAATTGTGACAAAGCCAAAGGTTAAAGGTGGGAAAGATTTCCCTGTTTTAGATAAGTTTCTTTTAATACATTTTTTCTGTTTCTGTTTTAAAACCCTTTTTAAAGATAATTACCTTTCCTATTTTATGCGTTTTAACACTGGTTTTCTCATGAGAAGGTTTGGTTGGTTTGAAACGGTTTTATCCTCTCCTTATGCTTTTAACCTACCTGAACATTATGAGATTTTAAAGAAAATTATTCTTGATTTTAAATTGAATAAGAAACAGACAGGGGATCTATGTAACAGCAAGACACTACTCAAACAAATTAGTACTGATGTGACGTTGTGTGATATTGAACGTTATGATGATGACAAAACTGTACACATATGGAAAATGATTAAAGCCCCTTATCTTTTTAATGTACAGAAAGACATGTCTTGGAGCTGCGCACACCACTGTCTTCCTTGCCGGGCATTCCAGTACAGAAGAGGTTTTGTGAGGTCTGCCATCTGCCCAAGAGAAGGTTGTCAAGAAGAAGAGACAGTGAAGCATCTTTTATGGACTTGTGCTTTTGCTAAAGAGTTCTGGAGAAGACTAATCCCCCTGCTGGAGAAAATGGTGGACCTCAAGGACTTTAATTTTGCATCAGTGTTATATGGTCTTCTGGAATGCCCAACAATGGACCAAAAAATAATGGCGTGGAAGATAGTGAATTGTGCCAAGATAGCGCTCTGGAATGCTAGAAATATTGCTGTTTTTAAACATGAAATGTTACCAGTAGATGATGTTTTAGCCTTTTGTAAAAGTGAAATGTACATATACTATTTATTGGACAGGAAAAAGAATGTAACGTTGGCAGGCAAATGGCTTTTTAACCTATGGAATATTTGAAGTCTTGTAAAATTTGCTGTGATGGAATTTTTATTTTTCTTTGAAGTCCCGAAAGTGTAATGTGGATGTAATGGTTTTATTTCTGTAATTTGTTAAATTTTAAATAAACGGTTTTTATCCCCATGTGGGGGATAGCCAAATTAAAAAAAAATCTGTTCTTATCAGTTTAATATCTGATACGTCCCCTATCTGGGGACCATATATTAAATGGATTTTTAGAACAGGGAGATAGAAAAAAGAGCTTGCTCTGTCCACTCCACGCATTGACCTGGTATTGCAGTATCTCCAGGACCGGTGCACCCCTTCTTTAATGCAGTTTCTAAAATCAGAAAGAATTGAATTCAATGCTTTTTGTTCATTTTGCTTGTTTGTCGGATTTTGGGATGGACTCTTTGGCTTTGCTTTTCTTCTCCTCATTGGATTTTTCATGTTAAAAGTTGCAGAAGCCAGATGACAAGCTCATTTTGGTTCAACTTCAGCAACTGTGCATTGCATTGCCATGTAATGTAATGTAATGCAATGCTATCTATCTAGCTCTCCCTCTATACTTCCTTTTGGATAAACAGACATATTAGGCAAGCATTTTGGAGCTTTCACCTAAATAACTACAGGTGGTGAGATAAGCTGCACAATATAATTGACCTTTCAGTATATTGTTGCACACACACCATCTATTTAGCAAATGCCCTTGTTATCAACAGCAGCCTTTTAAACTCACCTGAGCTAACAGGTATGTGAGCTGGTTACTCTGCTGCGCTTAAAATTTCTTTTTTGGTTTGCTACAATGCCTTTTCTGAAACGTTGTCTCCCTCTGCTGGAACACTGACTTCTTTCATTTAATGCCTGCAGACTATAAAAGAGAAACCAACCCAAAAAGTTTGGTTGATTAGTCTGTGGCATTCTTTTAAACTGTTGCTTATGGCGGTCTCTGTGAGCTTCTCAGTGACATTCAGCCATCCAGGTATCCCGCCTGCAGTAGACGGAATGTGGCAATGGAACGCTGGCTGCGCGTGTCATAATAGGCTCTGAGCCTTTATATACCTGCGCACAGCAGCAGCCACCTTCAGTCTGCTGCTGGACAGCCAGCAGCAGCAGCAGCAGGAGAGGTAATTAATCAGCAACCCTCCTGCTAAGGGTAGACAGCTGCTCGTTCCACCCCCCCCCCCGCCTTAATTGGTTCTCCTCCCTTCCAACGGTGTTGAGGCGGGTGGGAACAGCCGGGGGTTGAGGGTACTGTGCTAAAAGAGGTGGAGTTATGCAGATCTAAAACGCGTGGATTGCAGCAGCAGCAAGCCGAAAAGTGCAGGCATGTGAGGGATCTAGAGGTTGACAGCATGTCTTCTTAACGGGAGTCCAGGTGGCCATCTCCACAAATGGACTTTTCAGAATCCTTGGGTGGCACCGTAGTCGGAAACCAATTCTGGTTATCGCTTCTCGGCCTTTTGGCTAAGATCAAGTGTAGTATCTGTTCTTATCAGTTTAATATCTGATACGTCCCCTATCTAGGGACCATATATTAAATGGATTTTTAGAACAGGGAGATGGAAAAAGAGCTTGCTCTGTCCACTCCACGCATTGACCTGGTATTGCAGTATCTCCAGGACCGGTGCACCCCTTCTTTAATGCAGTTTCTAAAATCAGAAAGAATTGAATTCAATGCTTTTTGTTCATTTTGCTTGTTTGTCGGATTTTGGGATGGACTCTTTGGCTTTGCTTTTCTTCTCCTCATTGGATTTTTCATGTTAAAAGTTGCAGAAGCCAGATGACAAGCTCATTTTGGTTCAACTTCAGCAACTGTGCATTGCATTGCCATGTAATGTAATGTAATGCAATGCTATCTATCTAGCTCTCCCTCTATACTTCCTTTTGGATAAACAGACATATTAGGCAAGCATTTTGGAGCTTTCACCTAAATAACTACAGGTGGTGAGATAAGCTGCACAATATAATTGACCTTTCAGTATATTGTTGCACACACACCATCTATTTAGCAAATGCCCTTGTTATCAACAGCAGCCTTTTAAACTCACCTGAGCTAACAGGTATGTGAGCTGGTTACTCTGCTGCGCTTAAAATTTCTTTTTTGGTTTGCTACAATGCCTTTTCTGAAACGTTGTCTCCCTCTGCTGGAACACTGACTTCTTTCATTTAATGCCTGCAGACTATAAAAGAGAAACCAACCCAAAAAGTTTGGTTGATTAGTCTGTGGCATTCTTTTAAACTGTTGCTTATGGCGGTCTCTGTGAGCTTCTCAGTGACATTCAGCCATCCAGGTATCCCGCCTGCAGTAGACGGAATGTGGCAATGGAACGCTGGCTGCGCGTGTCATAATAGGCTCTGAGCCTTTATATACCTGCGCACAGCAGCAGCCACCTTCAGTCTGCTGCTGGACAGCCAGCAGCAGCAGCAGCAGGAGAGGTAATTAATCAGCAACCCTCCTGCTAAGGGTAGACAGCTGCTCGTTCCACCACCCCCCCGCCTTAATTGGTTCTCCTCCCTTCCAACGGTGTTGAGGCGGGTGGGAACAGCCGGGGGTTGAGGGTACTGTGCTAAAAGAGGTGGAGTTATGCAGATCTAAAACGCGTGGATTGCAGCAGCAGCAAGCCGAAAAGTGCAGGCATGTGAGGGATCTAGAGGTTGACAGCATGTCTTCTTAACGGGAGTCCAGGTGGCCATCTCCACAAATGGACTTTTCAGAATCCTTGGGTGGCACCGTAGTCGGAAACCAATTCTGGTTATCGCTTCTCGGCCTTTTGGCTACGATCAAGTGCTTTATTGCAGGAGATTGTGGTTGAAGGGCACTCGGGTACCCCTCTCCTTGGCCTGGCAGGATCGTCCACTTTGGTGGACTTAACCTGCTTGCTGCTATTAGGGAGAGGGCTTAGTCCCAGGGTAACGAGTTGCGATCCCCCAGCTTCCAGGTGTTTTTCGCTGCAAGAACACTGGGAGCGCAGATTGCAAGCGGCTGCAATTTGCAACCTTGTTGCGTTTTTCCATGGAGGTTGACCCTAACCTCGTGCCTCTTTATGCGAGGCTAAAAAACTCTATCCGAGTTCACTTCACGGCGGGTGGCTCGGATATGAGGAAATTAGGGTATGTAGTCCAGGACGTGCTCAGGAACCTTCTTGGCGTACAAAGTAATGAAATTCTCTCCATCCAGGATTATCCCAGAAGAGGTGACTATGACATCACATTCACCGGAGAAGGTATTTTTAGAGATGTACTAGAAAAGTTAAAAAAAGTTGAAAATAGTCCTGTTTTGAAAGGGATACAAATTGTTGAGCACGTCCTGGATGAGGTAAGACTGGTTATTGTAAAAATATTTTCGCCCTTTGTTTCTGCTCCAGAAGTAATGTCATTTCTAGCAATTTATTTTAAAAGTGTTAAATGTATTGGGAAGATATTAAACGAGTATAACATATGGACATCTAAGTGGAAATTCCTTGTGAAGTGTACAAGAGATCCAAATACACCAGGTGGTATACGGCTCCCCCCTGCCCGTTTCAAAATTGGGCAAACAAATGGGGATTTCTTCTTTTCTGGGATGCCAGTATATTGCAGAAATTGTGGGCGCTATGGTCATTCAAAAGAAAACTGTCATGTATCATGTAGAAATTGTGCTAGTGAAGAACATGAGACAAAAGAATGCCCTAAGGAAAAGAAATGCAGTTTTTGCCAGACTCCAGGTCACTTTTATTTTTCTTGCCCTCACAGATTTCGGGAAGATGAGCAAAATGGGAAGTCCAAGACGTCCGACCAAGGACCAAAAGATCAGACCACCCCTCAGGAGGAGGAACAACAACCTGGAGCCTCTGGAGACAATAAGGGCGTACCAAATAGTGAAGTGTCTCCAGAGTCTATGACAGGTAAAATACCAAATCCCAAAACCTGGCTGCAGGACCTGCGGGAGTCCAAAAGGAGGGCTGAGAAGGAGCAGAAGGGCACTACTGGTAAGGTCAAAAGGGACCGGCAAAAGGCCGACACAGAAGCCCATGCCCAGTCTGGGTCTCCTAGTGCTGAGGGCGCTGAGTGGATAAAGGTGGGTCCTAAGAAAAAGAAAAAGGGTGGTTCGGAGGAGGCAGCAGGAGGTGAACAGATGGACACTTCTCCAGAAGGGGACGTGGACCCTGGACCCTCAGGGGTTTCGGTCTCCGCTGCTACAGGTGGGGACCGGGATCTTGCTGCCTCTGAAGAGTCAGAGGCTCTGCCTTGTGCGCAACCTCCTCCTATAGGACGACCTTCTACAGGTCAAACAGGGGCGGCGGAACCCCTCGGAGACCCACCTGATGAGGAACTGCATGGCCAGCCAATGGAGACCCAGCGGGTTCTGCCAGCCAGCCCTCCGAGCTATGCCAGTGTAGCGTCGGGTTTATATAAATGTGGTAATCTTTCCTCCTCCACGGAGACTCTCGTGACGATACTATCAGATGAGGAGGGAGGCGCAAGCCCAGTGGTCTGATCAGGTTCATCGAACAGGTAAATCCGTTGCTCTTAGTTACCTAAGTAAAATTTCTACATTTTCTAATGATGGCTGAACTCAAAGGTATTTCCCTCAACGTGAGAGGCATAAAATCTAACACGAGAAGAACTGCTCTTTTTAATTTTTTTACGTGTTTTACTGCATCTGTATTTTTTCTGCAAGAATGTAATATCCCACATGAAATGTCATATCAAAAATATAAAGATGAGTGGAAGTGTGGGCCATCTGTCTGGTCCGGATCGAATGCTGCAGGATCAGCGGGTGTAGCCATACTTTTTAAAGGGAACGTTTTAATTGATTTTATTCAGGAAATTTTACCAGGTCGTATTTTATTAGTGAAAGCTTTTATTGATGGTATTAGATGGCAGTTTTTAAATTTTTATGGATCAACAGAGAAAAATGAAAGAGCCGAAATGCTTGATCTTTTACCATTATTTATTAATAACTCTGAACCTTTTATCTTAGCAGGGGATTTTAATTGTGTTTTAAAAGGTGAAAACCGGCGCTCCAGCTCTGTAAGCAGGAACTACGATAAAACCTCAGGTATGCTACATGATATAGTCAAAGATGCTAAATTGATAGACATATATAAAGAGTGTCATAGTGATAGCCCAGAGGACGCCGGTTTCACTTGGAGCAATGCTAATTGTAGCTCTAGGATTGATTTTATTTTTGGTTCAGATAAAACAATACCTGCCAAATGTGAAGTTTTAACTAATATATTTTCAGACCATAAACTTTTATCCTTTACCATAAAAGTAAATGACAACAAAAAATGTGGTAAGAAAAGCTGGAAAATGAACGTATCCCTTTTAACCGACCCGCAGATTTTATCAGATTTTATTGAGTTTTATAGGAAATGTAGAAAAGGGAAAAAAACAAATGAGACTATGAGTGTATGGTGGGATAGAATGAAAGTAAAAATAAAAGACTTTTTTATTAAAAAGAGTATATGTAGAGCCAAAGAAAAATATGAAGAATATAGAATTTTAAATACCCGCCTACAAACATTATTTAAGCTCAGAGACAATGGGATAGATGTACAAGTTGATATTTCAAACTTAAAAGAAGAGATTTCAAAATGGCTAGAACAAAAAGGAAAAGAGATAATTTTTCGTTCTAGAGTACAACATATAGAAGAAAATGAAAAGTGTTCCAGATATTTTTTTAGGAAAAATAAAAAAGAAAAAGTGATAATTGACCATATAGATGGTGAGAATAATATAAAAAATATGCTGGGTAAAGTTGAGGGTTTTTTTTCTAATCTTTTTAATGGAAAAAATATAGATAATAAATTAATGGATGATTCGCTGCAAGGACTAACAGCTGTTTTAGATCCCGCATCCCAAGAGTTTTTATCCCAAGTTTTAACGGAACAAGAAGTGTTAAAAACTATTAAAAGTTTTAAAACTGGAAAGGTCCCTGGTCCTGATGGCATCCCAATAGAATTTTATGTATGTTTTTATGATATTTTAAAAGATGATTTGTTTTATTTGTTTACTGAGGTTTTTAATAATAAGGTTTTATTAAATTCCTGGAAGAAAGGTGAAGTCTCCCTCCTATACAAAAAAGGCGATAAATCAAAATTAGAAAACTGGAGACCAATAACACTTTTAAATTGTGACCATAAAATAATGGCTAAAATTTGTGCAAATCGTCTAAAAGAAGTCATCAGCAAAGTTATTCATTCTAATCAAGTGTGTGGGGTGCCGGGGCGCAGTATATGGGACAATCTGAATTTAGTGAAAGACTGTATTGAGGATGTGAAAGACAGAAAGGGGAAAATGGCGATTTTATCTATTGATTTTGAAAAAGCATTTGACCGTGTCTCACACTTTTATCTTTTTAAAGTTTTAGAGAAAATGGGCATACCAGAAGGGTTTTTACTATCGCTTAAAGCATTTTACAAGGATTGTACAAGTAAGATTTTAGTGAATGGTTTTAAGACACAAGAGGTATTTTTACGGTCAGGGGTGAAACAGGGATGCCCTCTGTCCCCCCTACTGTTTATCTGTGCACTGGAACCAATGTTATGTGCAATACGCCAAAATAAACAGATATGCGGTGTCCCTCTGCCTGGAAGCGGTGGTTTGGAGGCCAAGGTTGTAGGCTACATGGATGACGTGGCGGTCTTGTGTACAGATGCACCATCACTTACGGCCACTCTCCATCAATTGCAATCCTTTTGCCTAGCTTCTGGTTTTAAAATCAATTTTAATAAGTGTAACATTTTAAGTGTTGGGGGGATGATTTTACGTGATGTACCAATTAATGTCTCCGAATCCATTTCCATTTTAGGTATATCATTCACTGAAAATAATGATGGTTATAATAGTTGGGAAACAGTTACACAGAAAGTAAATACGAAAATATGTATGTGGAACATGAGGAGACTTACAATGGAGGGTAAAGTATTGGTTTTAAAGATGGTGATTTTACCTCTTTTATTGTATCTTAGCATGGTTTTCCCCCCGCCTGTTAATGTTTTAAAAAAGATAACCAAAACCTGTTTTACCTTCTTTTGGAACTCAAAAATGGAAAAGCTGAAAAGAGAAATCGTGATGAAATCAAAAGTAAAAGGTGGTAAAGATTTTCCAGATTTTAATAGGTTTCTTTTAATCCATCTGTTCGTTTACTGTTTTAATGCCCTTTTTAAGAATCACTATTGGTCCTTTTTTATGCGTTTTAATACAGGATTTTTTATGAGAAAGTTTGGATGGTATGAAGTTAATATATCTGTGCCCCATGCTTTTAATTTGTCGACGCATTATGAGATTTTAAGGAAAATAGTGTCCGATTTTAATTTAGGGACTAAGAAAATAGAGGAATTAAGAAATAGTAAGAAACTAATTAAAGAAATACGTAAAAGTGAGGAAATATGTAATGTTGACAGATATGATGATGACAAATCTATGTCTATCTGGAAAATGATTAACGTTTTTTATCTTTTTAATGAACAGAGAGATCTGGCTTGGAGTTGCATGCACCGCTGTCTTCCTTGCCGGGCATTCCAATACAGAAGAGGATTTGTGAGGTCTGCCATCTGCCCAAGAGCCGGATGCCAAGACGAGGAAACGGTGGAACATCTATTATGGACATGTAATTTTGCAAAGGATTTCTGGAGAAGACTGCTCCCCCTACTGGAAAGGGTGGCAGACCTCAAGGACTTTACATATAAAACTGTGCTATACGGACTTATGGAATGCCCCACAATGGACCAGTACACAATGGCTTGGAAGACAGTGAACTGCGCCAAGTCATCTCTCTGGAAAGCGCGCAACATTGCTATTTTTAAACAAGATGTTTTATCAGTGAATGATGTTTTAAGTTTATGTTTATGTGAAATGTATACTTATTATTTAATTGACAAAAAGAAGAATGTACATATTTCCAAAAAATGGCTTGTTGACCAATGGAACCTAATTATTTAAAATCTTTGTATTTTTTTGTTTTGTAAATTTCATTTGTCTTTTAACGTTTGGTATTTGTGTAATTATGCTTGTAATTTGTTAAAGTTTTAATAAACGGTTTTATCCCTCTGCAGGGGATAGCCAAATTAAAAAAAAAAAATCTGTTCTTATCAGTTTAATATCTGATACGTCCCCTATCTGGGGACCATATATTAAATGGATTTTTAGAACAGGGAGATGGAAAAAGAGCTTGCTCTGTCCACTCCACGCATTGACCTGGTATTGCAGTATCTCCAGGACCGGTGCACCCCTTCTTTAATGCAGTTTCTAAAATCAGAAAGAATTGAATTCAATGTTTTTTGTTCATTTTGCTTGTTTGTCGGATTTTGGGATGGACTCTTTGGCTTTGCTTTTCTTCTCCTCATTGGATTTTTCATGTTCAAAGTTGCAGAAGCCAGATTACAAGCTCATTTTGGTTCAACTTCAGCAACTGTGCATTGCATTGCCATGTAATGTGATGCAATGCTATCTTTCTAGCTCTCCCTTTTTACTTCCTTTTGGATAAACAGACATATTAGGCAAGCATTTTGGAGCTTTCACCTAAATAACTACAGGTGGTGAGATAAGCTGCACAATATAATTGACCTTTCAGTATATTGTTGCACACACACCATCTATTTAGCAAATGCCCTTGTTATCAACAGCAGCCTTTTAAACTCACCTGAGCTAACAGGTATGTGCGCTGGTTACTCTGCTGCGCTTAAAATTTCTTTTTTGGTTTGCTACAATGCCTTTTCTGAAACGTTGTCTCCCTCTGCTGGAACACTGACTTCTTTCATTTAATGCCTGCAGACTATAAAAGAGAACCCAACCCAAAAAGTTTGGTTGATTAGTCTGTGGCATTCTGTTAAACTGTTGCTTATGGCGGTCTCTGTGAGCTTCTCAGCGACATTCAGCCAGCCAGGTATCCTGCCTGCAGTAGATGGAATGTGGCAATGGAACGCTGGCTGCGCGTGTCATAATAGGCTCTGAGCCTTTATATACCTGTGCACAGCAGCAGCCACCTTCAGTCTGCTGCTGGACAGCCAGCAGCAGCAGCAGCAGGAGAGGTATGTAATCAGGAGCCCTCCTGCTAAGGGTAGACAGCTGCTCGTTCCACCCCACCCCCCGCCTTAATTGGTTCTCCTCCCTTCCAACGGTGTTGAGGCGGGTGGGAACAGCAGGGGGTGAAGGTGCTGTGTTTAAAGAGGTGGAGTTATGCAGATCTAAGACGCGTGGATTGCAGCAGCAGCAAGCCGAAAAGTGCAGGCATGTAAGGGATCTAGAGGTTGACAACATGTCTTCTTAACGGGAGTCCAGGAGCTCATCTCCACAAATGGACTTTTCAGGATCCTTGGGTGGCTCCGTAGTTTGAAACCAATTCTGGTTATCGCTTCTCGGCCTTTTGGCTAAGATCAAGTGTAGTATCTGTTCTTATCAGTTTAATATCTGATACGTCCCCTATCTGGGGACCATATATTAAATGGATTTTTAGAACAGGGAGATGGAAAAAGAGCTTGCTCTGTCCACTCCACGCATTGACCTGGTATTGCAGTATCTCCAGGACCGGTGCACCCCTTCTTTAATGCAGTTTCTAAAATCAGAAAGAATTGAATTCAATGTTTTTTGTTCATTTTGCTTGTTTGTCGGATTTTGGGATGGACTCTTTGGCTTTGCTTTTCTTCTCCTCATTGGATTTTTCATGTTCAAAGTTGCAGAAGCCAGATTACAAGCTCATTTTGGTTCAACTTCAGCAACTGTGCATTGCATTGCCATGTAATGTGATGCAATGCTATCTTTCTAGCTCTCCCTTTT
The DNA here is from genome assembly GCF_046119375.1 of Phyllobates terribilis. Lineage (NCBI taxonomy): Eukaryota > Metazoa > Chordata > Amphibia > Anura > Dendrobatidae > Phyllobates > Phyllobates terribilis. The sequence continues at coordinate 4,890,175 of NW_027362800.1, read as the reverse complement.
TACTTCCTTTTGGATAAACAGACATATTAGGCAAGCATTTTGGAGCTTTCACCTAAATAACTACAGGTGGTGAGATAAGCTGCACAATATAATTGACCTTTCAGTATATTGTTGCACACACACCATCTATTTAGCAAATGCCCTTGTTATCAACAGCAGCCTTTTAAACTCACCTGAGCTAACAGGTATGTGCGCTGGTTACTCTGCTGCGCTTAAAATTTCTTTTTTGGTTTGCTACAATGCCTTTTCTGAAACGTTGTCTCCCTCTGCTGGAACACTGACTTCTTTCATTTAATGCCTGCAGACTATAAAAGAGAACCCAACCCAAAAAGTTTGGTTGATTAGTCTGTGGCATTCTGTTAAACTGTTGCTTATGGCGATCTCTGTGAGCTTCTCAGCGACATTCAGCCAGCCAGGTATCCTGCCTGCAGTAGATGGAATGTGGCAATGGAACGCTGGCTGCGCGTGTCATAATAGGCTCTGAGCCTTTATATACCTGTGCACAGCAGCAGCCACCTTCAGTCTGCTGCTGGACAGCCAGCAGCAGCAGCAGGAGAGGTATGTAATCAGGAGCCCTCCTGCTAAGGGTAGACAGCTGCTCGTTCCACCCCACCCCCCGCCTTAATTGGTTCTCCTCCCTTCCAACGGTGTTGAGGCGGGTGGGAACAGCAGGGGGTGAAGGTGCTGTGTTTAAAGAGGTGGAGTTATGCAGATCTAAAACGCGTGGATTGCAGCAGCAGCAAGCCGAAAAGTGCAGGCATGTAAGGGATCTAGAGGTTGACAACATGTCTTCTTAACGGGAGTCCAGGAGCTCATCTCCACAAATGGACTTTTCAGGATCCTTGGGTGGCTCCGTAGTTTGAAACCAATTCTGGTTATCGCTTCTCGGCCTTTTGGCTAAGATCAAGTGTAGTATCTGTTCTTATCAGTTTAATATCTGATACGTCCCCTATCTGGGGACCATATATTAAATGGATTTTTAGAACAGGGAGATGGAAAAAGAGCTTGCTCTGTCCACTCCACGCATTGACCTGGTATTGCAGTATCTCCAGGACCGGTGCACCCCTTCTTTAATGCAGTTTCTAAAATCAGAAAGAATTGAATTCAATGTTTTTTGTTCATTTTGCTTGTTTGTCGGATTTTGGGATGGACTCTTTGGCTTTGCTTTTCTTCTCCTCATTGGATTTTTCATGTTCAAAGTTGCAGAAGCCAGATTACAAGCTCATTTTGGTTCAACTTCAGCAACTGTGCATTGCATTGCCATGTAATGTGATGCAATGCTATCTTTCTAGCTCTCCCTTTTTACTTCCTTTTGGATAAACAGACATATTAGGCAAGCATTTTGGAGCTTTCACCTAAATAACTACAGGTGGTGAGATAAGCTGCACAATATAATTGACCTTTCAGTATATTGTTGCACACACACCATCTATTTAGCAAATGCCCTTGTTATCAACAGCAGCCTTTTAAACTCACCTGAGCTAACAGGTATGTGCGCTGGTTACTCTGCTGCGCTTAAAATTTCTTTTTTGGTTTGCTACAATGCCTTTTCTGAAACGTTGTCTCCCTCTGCTGGAACACTGACTTCTTTCATTTAATGCCTGCAGACTATAAAAGAGAACCCAACCCAAAAAGTTTGGTTGATTAGTCTGTGGCATTCTGTTAAACTGTTGCTTATGGCGGTCTCTGTGAGCTTCTCAGCGACATTCAGCCAGCCAGGTATCCTGCCTGCAGTAGATGGAATGTGGCAATGGAACGCTGGCTGCGCGTGTCATAATAGGCTCTGAGCCTTTATATACCTGTGCACAGCAGCAGCCACCTTCAGTCTGCTGCTGGACAGCCAGCAGCAGCAGCAGCAGGAGAGGTATGTAATCAGGAGCCCTCCTGCTAAGGGTAGACAGCTGCTCGTTCCACCCCACCCCCCGCCTTAATTGGTTCTCCTCCCTTCCAACGGTTTTGAGGCGGGTGGGAACAGCAGGGGGTGAAGGTGCTGTGTTTAAAGAGGTGGAGTTATGCAGATCTAAAACGCGTGGATTGCAGCAGCAGCAAGCCGAAAAGTGCAGGCATGTAAGGGATCTAGAGGTTGACAACATGTCTTCTTAACGGGAGTCCAGGAGCTCATCTCCACAAATGGACTTTTCAGGATCCTTGGGTGGCTCCGTAGTTTGAAACCAATTCTGGTTATCGCTTCTCGGCCTTTTGGCTAAGATCAAGTGTAGTATCTGTTCTTTTAAGAACACAAGAGCTACGATCTACACTTGACGAGAGCGATCGAACTCGGAAGGAGAAGAGCTTCGGAGCCCAGCTGACATCAGAGAACGAAGGCGGATATCGGTGGGAGGAAGAAGCTCTAAAGAATCCAGAAGAAGACGAAGACTCGGAGAAGAATCGGGCTGTCCTGTGGAATCTTCGAGGAAGAAAATCATCGAGACAAAGACCTTTCGGGGAATTTGTCCAGAACACGACGGGAGAAGAATCTGCATAGCTCCACCCATTCCGGGAAGAGTTCCAGATCCAGCTCCAAGAAGTAACTGCAGGAGGAAAGCCATGGCAAGCGCTGCGAGGAAGGCCGAAAAGAAGAGCCTGGAGCTGGGGACAGCCAGGAGGGCCCAGCCAGGAGCCGATTCTGACCCCAAGGACTCTGCCTCCACGACTGGCCAGCAGAAGGGACCCCAGAAGCCCCGCCACGAAGCTCCAGCCCTGGAGCCATGGATGCGGCAGACGGTGGCCCTGAAGCTGAAGGAAGTGGATGGGAGGGTGCCGGACATGTCCTCGGACGTGTTCTGCCAGAAGATGCTGCTGGATCGAGGCTTCTCCAGGTCGGACACCCTCAGCATCCAGACCTTCTTGACGGGGATCTTCTTCGTCACCTTCGCCACTGTGAACACCTGCAGGAGGTTCTGGGAAATGGTAAGCGCAAAAGGACCGGATAATTCTTTCTCTGCCTTTACAGGTAGCTGCCCTATCCAGAGGGATGAAAGGAGGATCACGGTCTCCATGCGCAACCCGCACACCCCAGGCCAAGACATCTGTACCTTCCTGAGACGCTTCTGTTTGGTTGTGAAGGAACCCTCTCACATCCTGAATGGACTCGGCTTCTGGACAGGTAAGTGGTCGGTGACCGTTAGACTTCACAGGGACCTGGCGTACTCAGACGGACTTCGGCACCTGCCCCCGACATTCTCCCTGGGCAACTCCTACGGCCTCATCTATTACCCGGACATGCCGCGGAACTGCAGGAGATGCGGCAAGAACGGCCACGAGATGAAGGACTGCAAGGAGGATGCCTGCAGGATTTGTCGAGTGACGGGACACAGCTCGAAGGACTGCCCGAAGAAGACGTCCTGCAACCTGTGTGGGCTGGCGGCTCATCTGTACAAGGATTGCCCCAGGCGTGAGAGATCCTGGGCATCGGTGGTTGCGACGACCCCAGCTACGGAGGACAAGGCCCCGACGACCAGGCCTGTGAAGGTCAAGGACGCGACGACCAAGGCCCCAGCGGCCAAGGCCGAGACGACCAAGGCCAAAGCGGTCAAGGAGTCGGTGGCCAAAGCCCCAGCGACGGTCCCAGCAGCTCCGAAGCAGAAGAAAAAGTCAAAGGAGGGTAAGAGTTCTGTCACCCCTCTCTCGATCCCTCCCCCTGCCACCCCCGTCCAATCCCCCCCCACCCCGGCCACCCCTGCTGAGGATTCCACTTCCTCTTCCTCCTTCCCCTACTCCTCAGCAGGTGTCCTTTCCCCTGCCCCGGCAGCCACTCTCCCTCCCCAGACCATGGTAGCGGTGGAATTAACCTTTCCTCCACCCGCCGCTATCTATTCCGAGGAGGATTTTCCCCTTCTTGTCTCCCCAGTTCCAACCCGGGGAAAGAGGAAGGTGGAGGACAGCCCTGCTACTGAATCCTCCAAAAAGAAGATTCTGGATTTCGTAGGCGAAAAGGAGGATACCCTCCCTGAGCCAGAAGAGATGGAGCACATGGTTGAGACCCTGGTGGCCGAGCCAGAAGAGGAGGAACTGGTGGTCGCCGAGATTGAGGCCGCGCTGCTTGACCAGATGGAGGAAGAGGGCCTGCTGGTGATCCCGTTACCAGCAGTCAACACCGACGAGGGACCACCCGACCGGAGTGGTAACTAAGGTGTATTGCCTGCGCTAACTTTTTCTTTTTTCCCTACATGATGGCTAATATTAACTTATTTTCCATTAATGTCAGGAGCATCAAGGACAAGTTCAGACGTCAGACTATTTATGCCTTCCTTACTTCCCAGTTGTGTGATGTTTATATGTTGCAGGAATGTTCCCTTCCCTCCTCTAGGTCCTTCAAACATCTGGCCAGGGAGTGGTCCCACGGTCCATCCTACTGGTCCGGTGGGGGTGACTGCAAGTCTGCGGGGGTCGCAATTCTGATCAGGGGGGGCGCATTCACGCTTGAGTCCGTCCAGGAGCTCATCTGCGGCAGGGCTCTTGTTGTAGATGGCAACTGGGCGGGAGAACCTGTCAGGTTCATCAACGTGTATGCGTCCCCACTGAAGAATGAGCGTTTGGAGCTTTTCCAGACCCTGCGGCTTCAGCTTGCCACCACAAGGACCTTAGTGATGGCCGGGGATTTCAACTGCCCCATCGAGGAGGACGGTCGTAGTTCTGGCACATCTGCCAAGTTGGACATCACGTCCAAGCTGCTCATCGAGATGGTAACCGAGGCCTCTCTTCAGGACGTGGTGGGCTCCATGGGGAGAGGCTCCACGAACTATTCGTGGAGCCGACCCGATGGCTCACTCCGCTCCAGGATTGACTTTGTGTTCACCTCTCGGGCAGTCAGGCAGAGTAGGCACTCGATGGTCTCCTGCTTCTTCTCTGACCACAGAGCCATTCACTTACAAGGTGTCCTCGGCGACGGTTTTCCGTCCGGCCCCGGCTCCTGGAAGCTGAATTGTGCTCTGCTGGCTCAGGATGAAGTCGTGGAGGAGCTGAGAGCAGCCTACGCAATGTGGCAGTCCTACAAGGGTAGCTTCCAAACAGTCTCTGATTGGTGGGAATATGTTAAACTTGAGTTTCGCTGTTTCTTTCAGGCCAAGGGTCGACAACAGGAGTGTGAGAAGAGGAGGGACTTCAGAGGGCTGCAGCGCGAGCTGCGGTCGCTGCAGGACCTTCTTCACTGCGGCTGGGACGTGAGGGAGGAGCTGGAGGAGACCAAGAAGAGCCTGAAAAGGCACTTTGAGGAGGAGTCCAAGCGAATCATCTTCCGTTCCAAAGTGGAGAATCTGGAGAAGGGTGAGAAATGTAACTCATTCTTTTTCAGGAAACTTCATGCCGGTCACACGCCCCTGAACGAGCTGCGAGACGAGAGCGGAAACATGCGACGTGGGAAGGAGGACGTGATGAGGGTCGTCAGCGACTTCTACAGCGAACTCTACTCCCACAAGACTACCGACCCCGACGCTGCTGATAAGTTCCTGTCAGGTATCACTAACCATCTTGATCCTGCAGGCACGGCAGCCTTGGACAAACCTCTGATGGTGGGCGAATTGCTCTCTGCCGCTAAATCCTTTAGGACCGGCAGGACCCCGGGCAGTGATGGTCTTCCAGCGGAGCTCTATGTAGCGCTGGGAGACCTCATCTGTCCGGACCTGTTGGACCTGTACGAGGAGATGGTGGTGGAGGGTAGAATGCCTCCATCTTTGAGGGAAGGAATGGTCACGATCCTGTACAAGCGGAAGGGAGAGAGGTGCAACCTGAGGAATTGGCGTCCCATCACTCTGCTCAACGTGGACTACAAGATCCTGGCCAAGACGATGGCGACACGACTTAAGACGGTCATCGGACGGATCATCCACCCGGACCAGACCTGCGGCATCCCTGGACGTCGCATCGCAGACAGCCTCGCTCTCGTGCGGGACACGGTCGAGTACATCAAGGTCCGCCGCGCACACGCGGCCCTGGTCTCCTTGGATCAGGAGAAGGCCTTCGACCGGGTTTCCCACGAGTTCATGGGCCGAGCTCTGCACCGGTTAGGTTTGGGTAACATGTTTTGTTCGTATGTCCGTCTGATGTATTTTGATATCCACAGCTCGGTGTTGGTGAACGGCTGGAAGACTGACCCCTTCCCTGTCCTCTCTGGGGTCAGACAAGGCTGCCCTCTATCACCTCTTCTTTTTGTTTGTGTTATAGAACTCTTCGCAGAGGCTATCCGGCAGAATGGAGAGATCAGAGGGATCACCGCACCGGGTCCGGGACGACACGAGGTCAAGTGCTCGCTCTACATGGACGACGTCACCGTCTTCTGCGCTGATCGTGGTTCAGTCGACGCCCTCGTCCAGACGTGTGAGAGGTTCGGCCGGGCTTCAGGGGCCAAAGTCAACTGCAGGAAGTCGGAAGCCATGCTCTTCGGGGATTGGCAGCCGGCCTCCTCCGCCCCCTTCCCCTTCAACATTCAACCGGATTTCCTCAAGGTGCTGGGAGTCTGGTTCGGGAAGGAAGGAGCGGCCCTCAAGTCCTGGCAAGAACGCTTGGCCAAGGTGAAGCAACGGATCGGACTCTGGAGCCTCAGACACCTCACTTGTGAGGGTAAGGCACTCGTCCTGCGTAATGAGGTCCTGCCCGTCTTGCAGTACACGGCGCAGGCCTGGCCCCCACACGTCACTGTGTGCAGGGCCATTACCAGGACAGTGTTTCACTTTGTCTGGGGATCCAAGATGGACAGAGTCAGGCGGGCCGTCATGTACAAGGAGCCTCGCAAGGGTGGGAAGGGTGTTCCAGATATCCCCACCCTCCTGCGATCCTCTTTTGTGTGTGATTGTGTCCGCCGGACTTTGCAAGTCAAGAATGGCTCCGCGGGCAGGTCCATGTCTCGCTTCTTCCTGCTTCCTCTTTGGAGGCGACTCGGCTGGGACAAGTGGGACAGCTCCTTCCCCTACAAATGGACGACGCCATGGTTCTACGGAGACGTCGTTCGATTTGTGGGGGAGCATCAACTGGAGGGACTCAAGCCCGACTTGTGGAAGCCCAAAACTATCCACAAGCTAATCAGAGCCAAGGATGACGTGGAGAACATCACAGGACTTCATCAGGACACGCTGGAGACTGTGTGGACAAATGTGTCGTCTGACAGGCTGACCAACGGGCACAAGGACTTGTCGTGGATGGCGATTCAGGGCGGACTGCCCGTCCGGTCATTCATGCATGCCCGGAACCTGTGCAAGACCCGGTACTGCCCAAGGTGCCCCTTCGTGGAGGAAACATCTTTGCACACTTTTTGGGACTGCGGATTTGCACAGCGCCTATTGACTGCACTTGAGGACGACCTGAGGAACTCTGTCCCCAGGGCGAGCCTATCGCACCATTCTGTGCTTTACGGACTCTTCCCTGGGGTTCATACCGTCGGAGCCATCCAGGAGGCTTGGCGCCTTATGAACTGCTTCAAGGATGCCGTTTGGGTCGCCAGGAACCGGCTCATCTTGAGGAGGGAGAGGATGTCCATCCAGGACTGCCGCAGGCTGATCCACAGCCTGCTCAGAGACTATTCCATCATGGACGGTCCGGAGGACGAGGACGAGGACTAAACCCCTCCTCCCCCTCTCCCCTTATGTGTCTTGTCTTTCAATAAAGCTTCGGGCCTGTGATTTTCCCCTCCCCATCCCCTTTTTCCCAATCCCCATCCCTTATCACGGTTCGTCGTACTGTATTGATTGACATGCTTTTTCTTTCAGATTGAGTGTTTTGTGTAGCATAGGGGTGTGATGTGTCTAGTTAGTGCGTCGTATCCTCATGCTATGTAAATATGATGTAGAATTCTGTGTGTACTGGGCTGCGGCACTGTACACTGTCTGTTAACTTATTTTTTGTGCTAATAAAAGATATATTCAATCAAAAAATCTGTTCTTATCAGTTTAATATCTGATACGTCCCCTATCTGGGGACCATATATTAAATGGATTTTTAGAACAGGGAGATGGAAAAAGAGCTTGCTCTGTCCACTCCACGCATTGACCTGGTATTGCAGTATCTCCAGGACCGGTGCACCCCTTCTTTAATGCAGTTTCTAAAATCAGAAAGAATTGAATTCAATGTTTTTTGTTCATTTTGCTTGTTTGTCGGATTTTGGGATGGACTCTTTGGCTTTGCTTTTCTTCTCCTCATTGGATTTTTCATGTTCAAAGTTGCAGAAGCCAGATTACAAGCTCATTTTGGTTCAACTTCAGCAACTGTGCATTGCATTGCCATGTAATGTGATGCAATGCTATCTTTCTAGCTCTCCCTTTTTACTTCCTTTTGGATAAACAGACATATTAGGCAAGCATTTTGGAGCTTTCACCTAAATAACTACAGGTGGTGAGATAAGCTGCACAATATAATTGACCTTTCAGTATATTGTTGCACACACACCATCTATTTAGCAAATGCCCTTGTTATCAACAGCAGCCTTTTAAACTCACCTGAGCTAACAGGTATGTGCGCTGGTTACTCTGCTGCGCTTAAAATTTCTTTTTTGGTTTGCTACAAAGCCTTTTCTGAAACGTTGTCTCCCTCTGCTGGAACACTGACTTCTTTCATTTAATGCCTGCAGACTGTAAAAGAGAACCCAACCCAAAAAGTTTGGTTGATTAGTCTGTGGCATTCTGTTAAACTGTTGCTTATGGCGGTCTCTGTGAGCTTCTCAGCGACATTCAGCCAGCCAGGTATCCTGCCTGCAGTAGATGGAATGTGGCAATGGAACGCTGGCTGCGCGTGTCATAATAGGCTCTGAGCCTTTATATACCTGTGCACAGCAGCAGCCACCTTCAGTCTGCTGCTGGACAGCCAGCAGCAGCAGCAGCAGGAGAGGTATGTAATCAGGAGCCCTCCTGCTAAGGGTAGACAGCTGCTCGTTCCACCCCACCCCCCGCCTTAATTGGTTCTCCTCCCTTCCAACGGTGTTGAGGCGGGTGGGAACAGCAGGGGGTGAAGGTGCTGTGTTTAAAGAGGTGGAGTTATGCAGATCTAAAACGCGTGGATTGCAGCAGCAGCAAGCCGAAAAGTGCAGGCATGTAAGGGATCTAGAGGTTGACAACATGTCTTCTTAACGGGAGTCCAGGAGCTCATCTCCACAAATGGACTTTTCAGGATCCTTGGGTGGCTCCGTAGTTTGAAATCAATTCTGGTTATCGCTTCTCGGCCTTTTGGCTAAGATCAAGTGTAGTATCTGTTCTTATCAGTTTAATATCTGATACGTCCCCTATCTGGGGACCATATATTAAATGGATTTTTAGAACAGGGAGATGGAAAAAGAGCTTGCTCTGTCCACTCCACGCATTGACCTGGTATTGCAGTATCTCCAGGACCGGTGCACCCCTTCTTTAATGCAGTTTCTAAAATCAGAAAGAATTGAATTCAATGTTTTTTGTTCATTTTGCTTGTTTGTCGGATTTTGGGATGGACTCTTTGGCTTTGCTTTTCTTCTCCTCATTGGATTTTTCATGTTCAAAGTTGCAGAAGCCAGATTACAAGCTCATTTTGGTTCAACTTCAGCAACTGTGCATTGCATTGCCATGTAATGTGATGCAATGCTATCTTTCTAGCTCTCCCTTTTTACTTCCTTTTGGATAAACAGACATATTAGGCAAGCATTTTGGAGCTTTCACCTAAATAACTACAGGTGGTGAGATAAGCTGCACAATATAATTGACCTTTCAGTATATTGTTGCACACACACCATCTATTTAGCAAATGCCCTTGTTATCAACAGCAGCCTTTTAAACTCACCTGAGCTAACAGGTATGTGCGCTGGTTACTCTGCTGCGCTTAAAATTTCTTTTTTGGTTTGCTACAATGCCTTTTCTGAAACGTTGTCTCCCTCTGCTGGAACACTGACTTCTTTCATTTAATGCCTGCAGACTATAAAAGAGAACCCAACCCAAAAAGTTTGGTTGATTAGTCTGTGGCATTCTGTTAAACTGTTGCTTATGGCGGTCTCTGTAAGCTTCTCAGCGACATTCAGCCAGCCAGGTATCCTGCCTGCAGTAGATGGAATGTGGCAATGGAACGCTGGCTGCGCGTGTCATAATAGGCTCTGAGCCTTTATATACCTGTGCACAGCAGCAGCCACCTTCAGTCTGCTGCTGGACAGCCAGCAGCAGCAGCAGCAGGAGAGGTATGTAATCAGGAGCCCTCCTGCTAATGGTAGACAGCTGCTCGTTCCACCCCACCCCCCGCCTTAATTGGTTCTCCTCCCTTCCAACGGTGTTGAGGCGGGTGGGAACAGCAGGGGGTGAAGGTGCTGTGTTTAAAGAGGTGGAGTTATGCAGATCTAAAACGCGTGGATTGCAGCAGCAGCAAGCCGAAAAGTGCAGGCATGTAAGGGATCTAGAGGTTGACAACATGTCTTCTTAACGGGAGTCCAGGAGCTCATCTCCACAAATGGACTTTTCAGGATCCTTGGGTGGCTCCGTAGTTTGAAACCAATTCTGGTTATCGCTTCTCGGCCTTTTGGCTAAGATCAAGTGTAGTATCTGTTCTTAACAGTTTAATATCTGATACGTCCCCTATCTGGGGACCATATATTAAATGGATTTTTAGAACAGGGAGATGGAAAAAGAGCTTGCTCTGTCCACTCCACGCATTGACCTGGTATTGCAGTATCTCCAGGACCGGTGCACCCCTTCTTTAATGCAGTTTCTAAAATCAGAAAGAATTGAATTCAATGTTTTTTGTTCATTTTGCTTGTTTGTCGGATTTTGGGATGGACTCTTTGGCTTTGCTTTTCTTCTCCTCATTGGATTTTTCATGTTCAAAGTTGCAGAAGCCAGATTACAAGCTCATTTTGGTTCAACTTCAGCAACTGTGCATTGCATTGCCATGTAATGTGATGCAATGCTATCTTTCTAGCTCTCCCTTTTTACTTCCTTTTGGATAAACAGACATATTAGGCAAGCATTTTGGAGCTTTCACCTAAATAACTACAGGTGGTGAGATAAGCTGCACAATATAATTGACCTTTCAGTATATTGTTGCACACACACCATCTATTTAGCAAATGCCCTTGTTATCAACAGCAGCCTTTTAAACTCACCTGAGCTAACAGGTATGTGCGCTGGTTACTCTGCTGCGCTTAAAATTTCTTTTTTGGTTTGCTACAATGCCTTTTCTGAAACGTTGTCTCCCTCTGCTGGAACACTGACTTCTTTCATTTAATGCCTGCAGACTATAAAAGAGAACCCAACCCAAAAAGTTTGGTTGATTAGTCTGTGGCATTCTGTTAAACTGTTGCTTATGGCGGTCTCTGTGAGCTTCTCAGCGACATTCAGCCAGCCAGTTATCCTGCCTGCAGTAGATGGAATGTGGCAATGGAACGCTGGCTGCGCGTGTCATAATAGGCTCTGAGCCTTTATATACCTGTGCACAGCAGCAGCCACCTTCAGTCTGCTGCTGGACAGCCAGCAGCAGCAGCAGGAGAGGTATGTAATCAGGAGCCCTCCTGCTAAGGGTAGACAGCTGCTCGTTCCACCCCACCCCCCACCTTAATTGGTTCTCCTCCCTTCCAACGGTGTTGAGGCGGGTGGGAACAGCAGGGGGTGAAGGTGCTGTGTTTAAAGAGGTGGAGTTATGCAGATCTAAAACGCGTGGATTGCAGCAGCAGCAAGCCGAAAAGTGCAGGCATGTAAGGGATCTAGAGGTTGACAACATGTCTTCTTAACGGGAGTCCAGGAGCTCATCTCCACAAATGGACTTTTCAGGATCCTTGGGTGGCTCCGTAGTTTGAAACCAATTCTGGTTATCGCTTCTCGGCCTTTTGGCTAAGATCAAGTGTAGTATCTGTTCTTATCAGTTTAATATCTGATACGTCCCCTATCTGGGGACCATATATTAAATGGATTTTTAGAACAGGGAGATGGAAAAAGAGCTTGCTCTGTCCACTCCACGCATTGACCTGGTATTGCAGTATCTCCAGGACCGGTGCACCCCTTCTTTAATGCAGTTTCTAAAATCAGAAAGAATTGAATTCAATGTTTTTTGTTCATTTTGCTTGTTTGTCGGATTTTGGGATGGACTCTTTGGCTTTGCTTTTCTTCTCCTCATTGGATTTTTCATGTTCAAAGTTGCAGAAGCCAGATTACAAGCTCATTTTGGTTCAACTTCAGCAACTGTGCATTGCATTGCCATGTAATGTGATGCAATGCTATCTTTCTAGCTCTCCCTTTTTACTTCCTTTTGGATAAACAGACATATTAGGCAAGCATTTTGGAGCTTTCACCTAAATAACTACAGGTGGTGAGATAAGCTGCACAATATAATTGACCTTTCAGTATATTGTTGCACACACACCATCTATTTAGCAAATGCCCTTGTTATCAACAGCAGCCTTTTAAACTCACCTGAGCTAACAGGTATGTGCGCTGGTTACTCTGCTGCGCTTAAAATTTCTTTTTTGGTTTGCTACAATGCCTTTTCTGAAACGTTGTCTCCCTCTGCTGGAACACTGACTTCTTTCATTTAATGCCTGCAGACTATAAAAGAGAACCCAACCCAAAAAGTTTGGTTGATTAGTCTGTGGCATTCTGTTAAACTGTTGCTTATGGCGGTCTCTGTGAGCTTCTCAGCGACATTCAGCCAGCCAGGTATCCTGCCTGCAGTAGATGGAATGTGGCAATGGAACGCTGGCTGCGCGTGTCATAATAGGCTCTGAGCCTTTATATACCTGTGCACAGCAGCAGCCACCTTCAGTCTGCTGCTGGACAGCCAGCAGCAGCAGCAGCAGGAGAGGTATGTAATCAGGAGCCCTCCTGCTAAGGGTAGACAGCTGCTCGTTCCACCCCACCCCCCGCCTTAATTGGTTCTCCTCCCTTCCAACGGTGTTGAGGCGGGTGGGAACAGCAGGGGGTGAAGGTGCTGTGTTTAAAGAGGTGGAGTTATGCAGATCTAAAACGCGTGGATTGCAGCAGCAGCAAGCCGAAAAGTGCAGGCATGTAAGGGATCTAGAGGTTGACAACATGTCTTCTTAACGGGAGTCCAGGAGCTCATCTCCACAAATGGACTTTTCAGGATCCTTGGGTGGCTCCGTAGTTTGAAACCAATTCTGGTTATCGCTTCTCGGCCTTTTGGCTAAGATCAAGTGTAGTATCTGTTCTTATCAGTTTAATATCTGATACGTCCCCTATCTGGGGACCATATATTAAATGGATTTTTAGAACAGGGAGATGGAAAAAGAGCTTGCTCTGTCCACTCCACGCATTGACCTGGTATTGCAATATCTCCAGGACCGGTGCACCCCTTCTTTAATGCAGTTTCTAAAATCAGAAAGAATTGAATTCAATGTTTTTTGTTCATTTTGCTTGTTTGTCGGATTTTGGGATGGACTCTTTGGCTTTGCTTTTCTTCTCCTCATTGGATTTTTCATGTTCAAAGTTGCAGAAGCCAGATTACAAGCTCATTTTGGTTCAACTTCAGCAACTGTGCATTGCATTGCCATGTAATGTGATGCAATGCTATCTTTCTAGCTCTCCCTTTTTACTTCCTTTTGGATAAACAGACATATTAGGCAAGCATTTTGGAGCTTTCACCTAAATAACTACAGGTGGTGAGATAAGCTGCACAATATAATTGACCTTTCAGTATATTGTTGCACACACACCGTCTATTTAGCAAATGCCCTTGTTATCAACAGCAACCTTTTAAACTCACCTGAGCTAACAGGTATGTGCGATGGTTACTCTGCTGCGCTTAAAATTTCTTTTTTGGTTTGCTACAATGCCTTTTCTGAAACGTTGTCTCCCTCTGCTGGAACACTGACTTCTTTCATTTAATGCCTGCAGACTATAAAAGAGAACCCAACCCAAAAAGTTTGGTTGATTAGTCTGTGGCATTCTGTTAAACTGTTGCTTATGGCGGTCTCTGTGAGCTTCTCAGCGACATTCAGCCAGCCAGGTATCCTGCCTGCAGTAGATGGAATGTGGCAATGGAACGCTGGCTGCGCGTGTCATAATAGGCTCTGAGCCTTTATATACCTGTGCACAGCAGCAGCCACCTTCAGTCTGCTGCTGGACAGCCAGCAGCAGCAGCAGCAGGAGAGGTATGTAATCAGGAGCCCTCCTGCTAAGGGTAGACAGCTGCTCGTTCCACCCCACCCCCCGCCTTAATTGGTTCTCCTCCCTTCCAACGGTGTTGAGGCGGGTGGGAACAGCAGGGGGTGAAGGTGCTGTGTTTAAAGAGGTGGAGTTATGCAGATCCAAAACGCGTGGATTGCAGCAGCAGCAAGCCGAAAAGTGCAGGCATGTAAGGGATCTAGAGGTTGACAACATGTCTTCTTAACGGGAGTCCAGGAGCTCATCTCCACAAATGGACTTTTCAGGATCCTTGGGTGGCTCCGTAGTTTGAAACCAATTCTGGTTATCGCTTCTCGGCCTTTTGGCTAAGATCAAGTGTAGTATCTGTTCTTATCAGTTTAATATCTGATACGTCCCCTATCTGGGGACCATATATTAAATGGATTTTTAGAACAGGGAGATGGAAAAAGAGCTTGCTCTGTCCACTCCACGCATTGACCTGGTATTGCAGTATCTCCAGGACCGGTGCACCCCTTCTTTAATGCAGTTTCTAAAATCAGAAAGAATTGAATTCAATGTTTTTTGTTCATTTTGCTTGTTTGTCGGATTTTGGGATGGACTCTTTGGCTTTGCTTTTCTTCTCCTCATTGGATTTTTCATGTTCAAAGTTGCAGAAGCCAAATTACAAGCTCATTTTGGTTCAACTTCAGCAACTGTGCATTGCATTGCCATGTAATGTGATGCAATGCTATCTTTCTAGCTCTCCCTTTTTACTTCCTTTTGGATAAACAGACATATTAGGCAAGCATTTTGGAGCTTTCACCTAAATAACTACAGGTGGTGAGATAAGCTGCACAATATAATTGACCTTTCAGTATATTGTTGCACACACACCATCTATTTAGCAAATGCCCTTGTTATCAACAGCAGCCTTTTAAACTCACCTGAGCTAACAGGTATGTGCGCTGGTTACTCTGCTGCGCTTAAAATTTCTTTTTTGGTTTGCTACAATGCCTTTTCTGAAACGTTGTCTCCCTCTGCTGGAACACTGACTTCTTTCATTTAATGCCTGCAGACTATAAAAGAGAACCCAACCCAAAAAGTTTGGTTGATTAGTCTGTGGCATTCTGTTAAACTGTTGCTTATGGCGGTCTCTGTGAGCTTCTCAGCGACATTCAGCCAGCCAGGTATCCTGCCTGCAGTAGATGGAATGTGGCAATGGAACGCTGGCTGCGCGTGTCATAATAGGCTCTGAGCCTTTATATACCTGTGCACAGCAGCAGCCACCTTCAGTCTGCTGCTGGACAGCCAGCAGCAGCAGCAGCAGGAGAGGTATGTAATCAGGAGCCCTCCTGCTAAGGGTAGACAGCTGCTCGTTCCACCCCACCCCCCGCCTTAATTGGTTCTCCTCCCTTCCAACGGTGTTGAAGCGGGTGGGAACAGCAGGGGGTGAAGGTGCTGTGTTTAAAGAGGTGGAGTTATGCAGATCTAAAACGCGTGGATTGCAGCAGCAGCAAGCCGAAAAGTGCAGGCATGTAAGGGATCTAGAGGTTGACAACATGTCTTCTTAACGGGAGTCCAGGAGCTCATCTCCACAAATGGACTTTTCAGGATCCTTGGGTGGCTCCGTAGTTTGAAACCAATTCTGGTTATCGCTTCTCGGCCTTTTGGCTAAGATCAAGTGCAGTGATCTACCGGTTGCTGCCTTGGTCTTGGCTGAGAGGTGCCTTGGGTACCCGGCTCCTTGGCCTCGGGGGATCGCTGCATGTAGCAGTGCGGCTTCACCCCCTTGCTGCTTTTGGGGAGCCGGATTAGTCCCTGGGCAACGAGGGGCGATCAGCCTGCCTGCTTTTTTTAAGTAGGCGAGGAGGATTTTTGCCACGTTTGGTGTGAAGATATGGACGGGAGAAGCCCAAATATGCTGACCTGTGAAGAGGTCCCAGTTTTTACAAGACTGAAGAATGCAGTGCGGTTTATTTTTTTGGATCCAGAGAAGAAGAAGTCTGGCTTGTTTTTTTTGGTAGAGAAGATTTTGTTTGGACTATTGGAAGTTCAAATGGAACAAGTTTTGTCTATGTTGGAGTTCCCGAAGAGAGGGATATATGATGTTATTTTTTGTTCAGAAGATATCTTTTCTGACTTTTGGAAGAGAATGGATCTAGTGAAGGAAGATTCGATACTTGAAGGTGTTTTTTTTGTGTCGCATTTTCCTAGGAAGGAAAGGCTAATAGTAATAAGGATGTATAGTCCTTTCATATTGGAAGAAGAGATCATGACCTTTTTATCCCGGTACTGTGAGAAAGTGAGTTCTGCTGGCAAAATGTTTAACCGATATGGTTTTTGGACCACGAGGTGGAGGTTCCTGGTCAAGTTCAAGGAAAGTTCGGATGGTGTTGTGGTACTCCCACCAAGTAGATTCAAAATCGGGACAGTTAATGGAGATATGTTCTTTACAGGTATGCCGAAGTTTTGTAGGCGTTGTAAACAGTATGGCCATGAAAAGGATTCCTGTACATTACAGTGGTGTGCCAAGTGTGAAGAAGTGGGACATAAGGCAGAGAATTGTGAAAAAAGTAAGAAATGTAATCTATGTGGTGGCAGTGGTCATTTATATGATTGCTGTCCTGTCAATAAAAGGGAGGAGAAGTCAGTTGACAAGGAAGATGGAAATGAAGAAGAGTCTGAAGCTGCCCCCCATGATGAAACGGAAGAGAACATATCTCAAAAGAAGGAGGAACAAATAAGAGATATAAGAAAAGAAGGTGATCATATGGAAGAAGATACTGAGAGTGATATCACAGGCGTTGAGATTGAAAATACTAGCTTGGAAGAAGAAGTGGAGGTGGATAGGGAGTCAGAAGATCAGGAGGAAAGTGAGTCCTCCAGTCAGGATGAAAAGGAAGGTGCTGTAAGTAATATGGAAGAGGAGGAGGAGGGTGAAGAAACTAGTGAAGAAGAAAGAGAGGATGTCGCATGTGAAGCCAGAGAAGAAATTGAAGGAGTTTTGTCATCTGGGAAGGACTCTAGTGAAGCAAAGGATGTTTCAGAAAAAAATATGAGGGAGATGGAGGAGAGACAAGAAGTGTTGAAAATGCTAGAGAGTTGTGAAGGGGGGAGTCAGGCTAGTCTAAGGCGCAAAGTGTGGAATAACATTTATAGCGATATGCATCGTTTTTTTTCAACTTACAGAATACCTCAGTCGTTGGCTAAAGAGGTAGAAGAAGCTTGGGATGGTCGGTTTCTGGATGGGAGGCTTTTGAATGCCTTGGCAGCATATGGCCTGAAGAGAGGAATGTTGCCTTAAATCGTAATGGTAAAGATTGTAATGTTGTGATGTAAAGAATATGGAATAACTGTATTGTGATAATATAAACGTATATATATAAAATAAGATTGGAAAAATGGATATATGACCCACAATGATGGATAACAACCTAATACCATTTGGAAATCATTGCAATGCATGAAATGGTAAATATGGGACTTGTAATCTGAGTGGAAATAAAAAAGAAAAAAAAAAAAAAAAAAAAAAAAAAATCTGTTCTTATCAGTTTAATATCTGATACGTCCCCTATCTGGGGACCATATATTGAATGGATTTTTAGAACAGGGAGATGGAAAAAGAGCTTGCTCTGTCCACTCCACGCATTGACCTGGTATTGCAGTATCTCCAGGACCGGTGCACCCCTTCTTTAATGCAGTTTCTAAAATCAGAAAGAATTGAATTCAATGTTTTTTGTTCATTTTGCTTGTTTGTCGGATTTTGGGATGGACTCTTTGGCTTTGCTTTTCTTCTCCTCATTGGATTTTTCATGTTCAAAGTTGCAGAAGCCAGATTACAAGCTCATTTTGGTTCAACTTCAGCAACTGTGCATTGCATTGCCATGTAATGTGATGCAATGCTATCTTTCTAGCTCTCCCTTTTTACTTCCTTTTGGATAAACAGACATATTAGGCAAGCATTTTGGAGCTTTCACCTAAATAACTACAGGTGGTGAGATAAGCTGCACAATATAATTGACCTTTCAGTATATTGTTGCACACACACCATCTATTTAGCAAATGCCCTTGTTATCAACAGCAGCCTTTTAAACTCACCTGAGCTAACAAGTATGTGCGCTGGTTACTCTGCTGCGCTTAAAATTTCTTTTTTGGTTTGCTACAATGCCTTTTCTGAAACGTTGTCTCCCTCTGCTGGAACACTGACTTCTTTCATTTAATGCCTGCAGACTATAAAAGAGAACCCAACCCAAAAAGTTTGGTTGATTAGTCTGTGGCATTCTGTTAAACTGTTGCTTATGGCGGTCTCTGTGAGCTTCTCAGCGACATTCAGCCAGCCAGGTATCCTGCCTGCAGTAGATGGAATGTGGCAATGGAACGCTGGCTGCGCGTGTCATAATAGGCTCTGAGCCTTTATATACCTGTGCACAGCAGCAGCCACCTTCAGTCTGCTGCTGGACAGCCAGCAGCAGCAGCAGCAGGAGAGGTATGTAATCAGGAGCCCTCCTGCTAAGGGTAGACAGCTGCTCGTTCCACCCCACCCCCCGCCTTAATTGGTTCTCCTCCCTTCCAACGGTGTTGAGGCGGGTGGGAACAGCAGGGGGTGAAGGTGCTGTGTTTAAAGAGGTGGAGTTATGCAGATCTAAAACGCGTGGATTGCAGCAGCAGCAAGCCGAAAAGTGCAGGCATGTAAGGGATCTAGAGGTTGACAACATGTCTTCTTAACGGGAGTCCAGGAGCTCATCTCCACAAATGGACTTTTCAGGATCCTTGGGTGGCTCCGTAGTTTGAAACCAATTCTGGTTATCGCTTCTCGGCCTTTTGGCAAGATCAGTGGTGGTTTTCTGCTGCTGGTGTTGTTTGGAGGGCAGTTGTGACTGGGGTTCCCCCTTGTGGGGCCCTAGTGTGCGATTGAGCGGCGATTGTGTTTATCTGCTGTAAAAATGGTGGAGAAAACACGTGGATTAGAGGACTCGGTCCGTCTGAAGGTGTCTGCAGGTCATGAAGGAGAAATCGGTTTGGACCAAGTTTGCGTTGATGTCTTGAAGAACATTAATGGCTTGAAGGTAACGGATGTATTGGCACTGCAGGATTTTCAGAAACAAGGAATTTATGATATCACTTTTGTTTCTTTGAGTATTTGCCAGAGAGTCTACATGGAGTTGGTACGAATGAAGGAAGAAAAGGAATTGAAATGCCTAGAGTTTATTGCACTGGAACCTCTGTTCCAGCAGACATATAAGTATGTGGTTGTGCACATGTATAACCCTAAAGTTCCGGATGAGACTGTTTCCAATTTTTTAGCTCGGTATTGTAGTGAGGTTAAATTTTTGTGAAGAATGAAGAACAAATACAATTATCTAAATGGCAAGAGGAGATATGTTGTAAAACTGAGACCGGATGATAGAGCTATTGGGGGTGCCAAGAGCATTCCTGCACAGTTTTCTATCGGAGGAGAAAGGGGATTTTGTTTTTATAATGGACAGATGGAATATTGTAGGAAGTGTCATGAGTTTGGACATGTTCAGAAAGATTGTCCAGTGCAAGGTGATGTTTGTAGAGGTTGTGGGAAATCTGGGCATGTTGCAAGTGGTTGCCCAATGAATAAGGTGTGTGATTTGTGTGGACATGCAGATCACCTTGCAAGGAAATGTAGATTGTGGGCTCAGATTCCTAGGTCACAGGTGGACGCTGAAGAGAGGCAGAAGAAGACTCGGCAGGAAAGTGGGGAGGAGGGCAAAGGCTCAGATTCAGAGGGGGAAAGCCAAAAACAAGATGGTGGTAGGGGAAGAGACCATGCGGTGCCCAAGATGGAGGAAAAGGGGCGGAGCCAGAAGAAAGTTGGTTTGAGGGAGGGGCTGGAAGTAATAAACAAAGTAGCTGATGTGCATGGCCCGGGTGATGGGATGGATTTGTCTAATATGGCGGAGTCAGTGAATCCTGTTTTGGGAAGAGATGGGGGTGAGGAAATGGAGGTTTTGGAGGAGGAGGATTCTGATTCGGATGGAACTATAACCCCTCAGCAGCGTGATAGGGTTAACAGTGATTGGAGTGAAAATGAGGAGGAAGATGATGGCAAGGAGGAGAGTTATGCCTCCGTGATTAAAAGAAGTAAGGTGGAGGGGTGTTGGTCTGGGGGGCAGGAAGATCCAGTCTCCCTAAGACCAGGTTATTCTAACAGGGACTCGAGTTCTGAGTCGCCTGATATACGTAGAAAAGTGGGTGGCAGGAGTGGGTTTTCTCCTGGTTCATGATGGATCGGGTATGGTGGAGATTTTTTCCTGTTGTTATGATGGCGTTGTGTGTTGCTTCTCTGAATGTACGAGGGATTGGTTCTGCTTGTAGGAGAGCAGGGATACTGGAGTACATTGAGAGTGTGAATGCAGATATTGTCTGTCTGCAGGAATGTGTAATTAAATCTGCCCCGCATGAGAGTGAGTGGAATAAGGGGCAATCTTTTTGGTCCCCATGCTCAGAAAACAGGAATGAAGGGGTGGGCATTTTACTGTGTAATTCCAGTCTAAAGGTTTTAGAGTTTAAAGTAATCATACCTGGGAGATGTTTGTTTTTATTAGTGGATTTTTTAGGTCAGCGGGTACGGGTTTTTAATGTTTATGCCCCTGCTGATAAACAAGCAAGAGTTGGGTTTTTGGAGTCTCTAAAGTTGTTTTTACCAGGCAGAGACTTCACTATAGTGGCTGGAGATTTTAATTGTGTCAGATCCGCAAAAGATCGTAAAGAGCTCTACGGAAGGTAGGACTGATGTTACGTCTAATATTTTAAATCAGATTGTGCAGGATTTACGCTACACGGATGCTGGTCTGATGGTTGGGCCAAGTGATAAGTTCACATACATATCAGATAGTGGACGTAGTGTTTCCCGAATTGACTATGTTTTTATGTCTGAAGGGATTAAGGTGGCCAAGTGCAATCACGTGATGACGACTTTTTCTGACCACAAGATGATAGTGGTAGATCTGTGTATAGCTGAGTCCCTGGCTTTTGGAAAGGGACTCTGGAAGCTGAACGTAAGCCTGCTGGAAGAGGAGAGTGTTAAGGTTGGTTTTAATAAAGTGTTTTTGTCTTGTGTGTCTGAACAGCACCTTTTTAAAGATTTGCTAGAGTGGTGGGACTGGGCTAAGGAGAAATTTGCATGTTATTTTAAAGGGGTGTGTTTTAGGAGAGCGAAAGCCAAAAGGGATCATGATGCTGCTGTTATTTCAAAATTGGAAGTACTCCATAAGTTTAAGAGAGCGGGGATGGAGGTGGATAAAGAGATTGCAGATTTGAAGGACGAACTGAAGAAGATACTTATTGAAAAAGGGAAGACTATTATGTTTAAGGCAAAAATAAAGCACATGGAGGAAAATGAGCAATGTTCGAGATACTTTTTTAAAAAATGTTTTAAACCTAAAGGGGTTTTTAAGTCTGTTTTTTCTCCTGCAGGGGAGGTATCTGGGGATGAGATGATTGGCAGTATTCTTTCCTTTTATGAAACACTCTTCTCTAACGATAGTAGAGCCAGTGATGCGGAAATTAATGATTATTGCAAAGTATTAACTAATAATATTCCTGAGGAGAAAATTGGGTTTTTAAGTGAGGAGGTTGGGAAAGATGAAATTAGACGGGCAGTGGATGGCTTGGCGAAAGGCAAGACGCCAGGCTGTGATGGTCTTCCTGCTGAATTTTATGTTAGATTTTGGGATATTATAGGTGTGGAGTTTTCCCGGGTGGTGCAATATGGTTTTACTCATGGGATTTTATCGGTTTCTATGCGTAGGGGGATTGTTACGCTGATTCATAAGAAAGGGGACATGAGGGATATTAAAAATTGGAGGCCCATAACATTGTTAAACAGTGATTACAAAATTATTTCTAAAATTGTGGCTGGTAGACTGGCAGATGTGATAGGTGATATGGTGGGGAAGTATCAGGCATGTGCAGTGCCTGGTAGGAAAATTTCAGATAATTTGCTGCTTCTAAGAGACTTAATTTATCAGGCTAATTTGAATAAGAATGCTCTTTTGTTACAGTCGGTGGACCTGGAGAAAGCCTTTGATAAAATATCACATAGATTTTTGTTCTCTGCTTTAAGTCACCTTGGTGTTCCGGATAAATTATTGATGGTCATTAAGAGTTTTTATTGTGGGGTCAGTAGCCAGATTTTAGTTAATGGGCATGTGAGTTCCAGTTTTAATATTTTATCGGGAGTTAGGCAGGGTTGTCCCCTGTCACCAATTCTTTTTATCTGTGTGGTGGAGGCCCTTTTAAAAAGTGTGCAAGTTGACAAGTGTGTGGCTGGTGTTTTTATTCCTGGGGGATCCGGGGGTCCAGTCAAGTCTTTAAGTTATATGGATGATATTGTTTTTACTTGTGGTTCACAGGCGGATCTCAATAGAGTGAATTTGCACGTAAGGATTTTTTGTTGTGTGGCTGGTATGGCGGTGAATTGGGGAAAGTGCCAACTTTGTAACTTTGGGAGGCAGGTTGAGGTTAACGTGGCAGGAGTGGAGAGTAGGGAGGAAATTGAGGTTCTTGGTGTCATCTTTGAGAAGGAACTGAAAGGGAAAAGCAGCCTGAAGATTCTAGAAGACAAAATGGATCAGAAGTTGAACTTTTGGAAACTAAGGAACCTGTCGCTGAGAGGGAAAGTGCTGATAATCAAGTCTGTGATTCTCCCGCTTCTGCTGTACACTGCTTTGATTTTCCCACCTGCTGTGCTTTGGACAAAGAGAGTGACAAGGAAACTGTTTGTGTTTTTTTGGGGATCCAAAATGGAGAAACTAAGAAGAGGAATGGTTATGTGTTCTGTGGAAAATGGGGGTTGTGATTTTCCTAACATTGACTTATTTTTAAGAATGCATTATTTTTTGAACATTTATAAATTATCCCAGTGCAATAACAGGACTGCGGACATGTGCAAATATTTAGCAGGACGGCTTTTCCAGAAATGGAGCTGGTGTGAGAAGGATTTAAGAAAACCAGTTTCGTTTGTGATACCGTTTTTTTATGTGGTGCTTAGGTCCTTCTATGATCAAAATGGGATAAGCTCCATGGTTAGACCGGACAAAAAACTGATTGTCTCAGGTATTAAGAAGAAGGAGATGTTATGTGATGTGCCGTTTTGTAATAATGCACAGTCTGGACAGGTGTGGAAGCTTTTTTTCATGCGTGGAATCAGCAACAGACAGAAGGATGTAACCTGGATGGCGTTGCATGGATGCTTGCCAACAAGGGCTTTTTTGAATGACCGGGGGATAAAAGTTCAAGAACTATGTCCTAGGGAAGGTTGCAATAAGGTGGAAACAATACAGCATATTTTTTGGGACTGTTTTTTTGCTAAAAAAGTTTTTACCTTGTTGTCACGTATGTTTGTTGCTTTAGTTGGTTTTCATTGTTTCGATTTTGAAAGGATTTTAATAGGTCAAGATTTTAAGTACTCGCAAAGGAAGCGGGCAAGCTGGATTATTTTTGTCATATATAAAGAGGTTTTATGGGACGTTCGGAATTTGGTGATTTTTAAAAAGATTGTTTTTTCCCCCATGGAATGCAGAAAGATTTTTCTTGCTAGACTGTTTTATGCCTATTTATTGGATAAAAAGAAGTATGGTGAGACAGCAGCAGAAGCACTCTGGAACTTTTCACATTGGACTTCTTACAGTAAGTAACAGTTAATTGCAGGGTTGTGTTTTTTGGGATTTTGTTTTTGTTTTTCCGAATGATGATTTGAGAACCCGTTATGTGAATATGCGCTATGATGCATAAATTAATGTGGGTCTTAATCTGAGGAAAAAAAAAATTCTGTTCTTATCAGTTTAATATCTGATACGTCCCCTATCTGGGGACCATATATTAAATGGATTTTTAGAACAGGGAGATAGAAAAAGAGCTTGCTCTGTCCACTCCACGCATTGACCTGGTATTGCAGTATCTCCAGGACCGGTGCACCCCTTCTTTAATGCAGTTTCTAAAATCAGAAAGAATTGAATTCAATGCTTTTTGTTCATTTTGCTTGTTTGTCGGATTTTGGGATGGACTCTTTGGCTTTGCTTTTCTTCTCCTCATTGGATTTTTCATGTTAAAAGTTGCAGAAGCCAGATGACAAGCTCATTTTGGTTCAACTTCAGCAACTGTGCATTGCATTGCCATGTAATGTAATGTAATGCAATGCTATCTATCTAGCTCTCCCTCTATACTTCCTTTTGGATAAACAGACATATTAGGCAAGCATTTTGGAGCTTTCACCTAAATAACTACAGGTGGTGAGATAAGCTGCACAATATAATTGACCTTTCAGTATATTGTTGCACACACACCATCTATTTAGCAAATGCCCTTGTTATCAACAGCAGCCTTTTAAACTCACCTGAGCTAACAGGTATGTGAGCTGGTTACTCTGCTGCGCTTAAAATTTCTTTTTTGGTTTGCTACAATGCCTTTTCTGAAACGTTGTCTCCCTCTGCTGGAACACTGACTTCTTTCATTTAATGCCTGCAGACTATAAAAGAGAAACCAACCCAAAAAGTTTGGTTGATTAGTCTGTGGCATTCTTTTAAACTGTTGCTTATGGCGGTCTCTGTGAGCTTCTCAGTGACATTCAGCCATCCAGGTATCCCG
The DNA here is from genome assembly GCF_046119375.1 of Phyllobates terribilis. Taxonomy (NCBI): domain Eukaryota; kingdom Metazoa; phylum Chordata; class Amphibia; order Anura; family Dendrobatidae; genus Phyllobates; species Phyllobates terribilis. The sequence continues at coordinate 4,865,549 of NW_027362800.1, read as the reverse complement.
CCTGCAGTAGACGGAATGTGGCAATGGAACGCTGGCTGCGCGTGTCATAATAGGCTCTGAGCCTTTATATACCTGCGCACAGCAGCAGCCACCTTCAGTCTGCTGCTGGACAGCCAGCAGCAGCAGCAGGAGAGGTAATTAATCAGCAACCCTCCTGCTAAGGGTAGACAGCTGCTCGTTCCACCCCCCCCCCGCCTTAATTGGTTCTCCTCCCTTCCAACGGTGTTGAGGCGGGTGGGAACAGCCGGGGGTTGAGGGTACTGTGCTAAAAGAGGTGGAGTTATGCAGATCTAAAACGCGTGGATTGCAGCAGCAGCAAGCCGAAAAGTGCAGGCATGTGAGGGATCTAGAGGTTGACAGCATGTCTTCTTAACGGGAGTCCAGGTGGCCATCTCCACAAATGGACTTTTCAGAATCCTTGGGTGGCACCGTAGTCGGAAACCAATTCTGGTTATCGCTTCTCGGCCTTTTGGCTAAGATCAAGTGTAGTATCTGTTCTTATCAGTTTAATATCTGATACGTCCCCTATCTGGGGACCATATATTAAATGGATTTTTAGAACAGGGAGATGGAAAAAGAGCTTGCTCTGTCCACTCCACGCATTGACCTGGTATTGCAGTATCTCCAGGACCGGTGCACCCCTTCTTTAATGCAGTTTCTAAAATCAGAAAGAATTGAATTCAATGCTTTTTGTTCATTTTGCTTGTTTGTCGGATTTTGGGATGGACTCTTTGGCTTTGCTTTTCTTCTCCTCATTGGATTTTTCATGTTAAAAGTTGCAGAAGCCAGATGACAAGCTCATTTTGGTTCAACTTCAGCAACTGTGCATTGCATTGCCATGTAATGTAATGTAATGCAATGCTATCTATCTAGCTCTCCCTCTATACTTCCTTTTGGATAAACAGACATATTAGGCAAGCATTTTGGAGCTTTCACCTAAATAACTACAGGTGGTGAGATAAGCTGCACAATATAATTGACCTTTCAGTATATTGTTGCACACACACCATCTATTTAGCAAATGCCCTTGTTATCAACAGCAGCCTTTTAAACTCACCTGAGCTAACAGGTATGTGAGCTGGTTACTCTGCTGCGCTTAAAATTTCTTTTTTGGTTTGCTACAATGCCTTTTCTGAAACGTTGTCTCCCTCTGCTGGAACACTGACTTCTTTCATTTAATGCCTGCAGACTATAAAAGAGAAACCAACCCAAAAAGTTTGGTTGATTAGTCTGTGGCATTCTTTTAAACTGTTGCTTATGGCGGTCTCTGTGAGCTTCTCAGTGACATTCAGCCATCCAGGTATCCCGCCTGCAGTAGACGGAATGTGGCAATGGAACGCTGGCTGCGCGTGTCATAATAGGCTCTGAGCCTTTATATACCTGCGCACAGCAGCAGCCACCTTCAGTCTGCTGCTGGACAGCCAGCAGCAGCAGCAGCAGCAGGAGAGGTAATTAATCAGCAACCCTCCTGCTAAGGGTAGACAGCTGCTCGTTCCACCCCCCCCCCCGCCTTAATTGGTTCTCCTCCCTTCCAACGGTGTTGAGGCGGGTGGGAACAGCCGGGGGTTGAGGGTACTGTGCTAAAAGAGGTGGAGTTATGCAGATCTAAAACGCGTGGATTGCAGCAGCAGCAAGCCGAAAAGTGCAGGCATGTGAGGGATCTAGAGGTTGACAGCATGTCTTCTTAACGGGAGTCCAGGTGGCCATCTCCACAAATGGACTTTTCAGAATCCTTGGGTGGCACCGTAGTCGGAAACCAATTCTGGTTATCGCTTCTCGGCCTTTTGGCTAAGATCAAGTGTAGTATCTGTTCTTATCAGTTTAATATCTGATACGTCCCCTATCTGGGGACCATATATTAAATGGATTTTTAGAACAGGGAGATGGAAAAAGAGCTTGCTCTGTCCACTCCACGCATTGACCTGGTATTGCAGTATCTCCAGGACCGGTGCACCCCTTCTTTAATGCAGTTTCTAAAATCAGAAAGAATTGAATTCAATGCTTTTTGTTCATTTTGCTTGTTTGTCGGATTTTGGGATGGACTCTTTGGCTTTGCTTTTCTTCTCCTCATTTGATTTTTCATGTTAAAAGTTGCAGAAGCCAGATGACAAGCTCATTTTGGTTCAACTTCAGCAACTGTGCATTGCATTGCCATGTAATGTAATGCAATGCTATCTATCTAGCTCTCCCTCTATACTTCCTTTTGGATAAACAGACATATTAGGCAAGCATTTTGGAGCTTTCACCTAAATAACTACAGGTGGTGAGATAAGCTGCACAATATAATTGACCTTTCAGTATATTGTTGCACACACACCATCTATTTAGCAAATGCCCTTGTTATCAACAGCAGCCTTTTAAACTCACCTGAGCTAACAGGTATGTGAGCTGGTTACTCTGCTGCGCTTAAAATTTCTTTTTTGGTTTGCTACAATGCCTTTTCTGAAACGTTGTCTCCCTCTGCTGGAACACTGACTTCTTTCATTTAATGCATGCAGACTATAAAAGAGAAACCAACCCAAAAAGTTTGGTTGATTAGTCTGTGGCATTCTTTTAAACTGTTGCTTATGGCGGTCTCTGTGAGCTTCTCAGTGACATTCAGCCATCCAGGTATCCCGCCTGCAGTAGACGGAATGTGGCAATGGAACGCTGGCTGCGCGTGTCATAATAGGCTCTGAGCCTTTATATACCTGCGCACAGCAGCAGCCACCTTCAGTCTGCTGCTGGACAGCCAGCAGCAGCAGCAGCAGGAGAGGTACTTAATCAGCAACCCTCCTGCTAAGGGTAGACGGCTGCTCGTTCCACCCCCCCCCGCCTTAATTGGTTCTCCTCCCTTCCAACGGTGTTGAGGCGGGTGGGAACAGCCGGGGGTTGAGGGTACTGTGCTAAAAGAGGTGGAGTTATGCAGATCTAAAACGCGTGGATTGCAGCAGCAGCAAGCCGAAAAGTGCAGGCATGTGAGGGATCTAGAGGTTGACAGCATGTCTTCTTAACGGGAGTCCAGGTGGCCATCTCCACAAATGGACTTTTCAGAATCCTTGGGTGGCACCGTAGTCGCAAACCAATTCTGGTTATCGCTTCTCGGCCTTTTGGCTAAGATCAAGTGTAGTATCTGTTCTTATCAGTTTAATATCTGATACGTCCCCTATCTGGGGACCATATATTAAATGGATTTTTAGAACAGGGAGATGGAAAAAGAGCTTGCTCTGTCCACTCCACGCATTGACCTGGTATTGCAGTATCTCCAGGACCGGTGCACCCCTTCTTTAATGCAGTTTCTAAAATCAGAAAGAATTGAATTCAATGCTTTTTGTTCATTTTGCTTGTTTGTCGGATTTTGGGATGGACTCTTTGGCTTTGCTTTTCTTCTCCTCATTGGATTTTTCATGTTAAAAGTTGCAGAAGCCAGATGACAAGCTCATTTTGGTTCAACTTCAGCAACTGTGCATTGCATTGCCATGTAATGTAATGTAATGCAATGCTATCTATCTAGCTCTCCCTCTATACTTCCTTTTGGATAAACAGACATATTAGGCAAGCATTTTGGAGCTTTCACCTAAATAACTACAGGTGGTGAGATAAGCTGCACAATATAATTGACCTTTCAGTATATTGTTGCACACACACCATCTATTTAGCAAATGCCCTTGTTATCAACAGCAGCCTTTTAAACTCACCTGAGCTAACAGGTATGTGAGCTGGTTACTCTGCTGCGCTTAAAATTTCTTTTTTGGTTTGCTACAATGCCTTTTCTGAAACGTTGTCTCCCTCTGCTGGAACACTGACTTCTTTCATTTAATGCCTGCAGACTATAAAAGAGAAACCAACCCAAAAAGTTTGGTTGATTAGTCTGTGGCATTCTTTTAAACTGTTGCTTATGGCGGTCTCTGTGAGCTTCTCAGTGACATTCAGCCATCCAGGTATCCCGCCTGCAGTAGACGGAATGTGGCAATGGAACGCTGGCTGCGCGTGTCATAATAGGCTCTGAGCCTTTATATACCTGCGCACAGCAGCAGCCACCTTCAGTCTGCTGCTGGACAGCCAGCAGCAGCAGCAGCAGGAGAGGTACTTAATCAGCAACCCTCCTGCTAAGGGTAGACGGCTGCTCGTTCCACCCCCCCCCCCGCCTTAATTGGTTCTCCTCCCTTCCAACGGTGTTGAGGCGGGTGGGAACAGCCGGGGGTTGAGGGTACTGTGCTAAAAGAGGTGGAGTTATGCAGATCTAAAACGCGTGGATTGCAGCAGCAGCAAGCCGAAAAGTGCAGGCATGTGAGGGATCTAGAGGTTGACAGCATGTCTTCTTAACGGGAGTCCAGGTGGCCATCTCCACAAATGGACTTTTCAGAATCCTTGGGTGGCACCGTAGTCGGAAACCAATTCTGGTTATCGCTTCTCGGCCTTTTGGCTAAGATCAAGTGTAGTATCTGTTCTTATCAGTTTAATATCTGATACGTCCCCTATCTGGGGACCATATATTAAATGGATTTTTAGAACAGGGAGATGGAAAAAGAGCTTGCTCTGTCCACTCCACGCATTGACCTGGTATTGCAGTATCTCCAGGACCGGTGCACCCCTTCTTTAATGCAGTTTCTAAAATCAGAAAGAATTGAATTCAATGCTTTTTGTTCATTTTGCTTGTTTGTCGGATTTTGGGATGGACTCTTTGGCTTTGCTTTTCTTCTCCTCATTGGATTTTTCATGTTAAAAGTTGCAGAAGCCAGATGACAAGCTCATTTTGGTTCAACTTCAACAACTGTGCATTGCATTGCCATGTAATGTAATGTAATGCAATGCTATCTATCTAGCTCTCCCTCTATACTTCCTTTTGGATAAACAGACATATTAGGCAAGCATTTTGGAGCTTTCACCTAAATAACTACAGGTGGTGAGATAAGCTGCACAATATAATTGACCTTTCAGTATATTGTTGCACACACACCATCTATTTAGCAAATGCCCTTGTTATCAACAGCAGCCTTTTAAACTCACCTGAGCTAACAGGTATGTGAGCTGGTTACTCTGCTGCGCTTAAAATTTCTTTTTTGGTTTGCTACAATGCCTTTTCTGAAACGTTGTCTCCCTCTGCTGGAACACTGACTTCTTTCATTTAATGCCTGCAGACTATAAAAGAGAAACCAACCCAAAAAGTTTGGTTGATTAGTCTGTGGCATTCTTTTAAACTGTTGCTTATGGCGGTCTCTGTGAGCTTCTCAGTGACATTCAGCCATCCAGGTATCCCGCCTGCAGTAGACGGAATGTGGCAATGGAACGCTGGCTGCGCGTGTCATAATAGGCTCTGAGCCTTTATATACCTGCACACAGCAGCAGCCACCTTCAGTCTGCTGCTGGACAGCCAGCAGCAGCAGCAGCAGGAGAGGTAATTAATCAGCAACCCTCCTGCTAAGGGTAGACAGCTGCTCGTTCCACCCCCCCCCCGCCTTAATTGGTTCTCCTCCCTTCCAACGGTGTTGAGGCGGGTGGGAACAGCCGGGGGTTGAGGGTACTGTGCTAAAAGAGGTGGAGTTATGCAGATCTAAAACGCGTGGATTGCAGCAGCAGCAAGCCGAAAAGTGCAGGCATGTGAGGGATCTAGAGGTTGACAGCATGTCTTCTTAACGGGAGTCCAGGTGGCCATCTCCACAAATGGACTTTTCAGAATCCTTGGGTGGCACCGTAGTCGGAAACCAATTCTGGTTATCGCTTCTCGGCCTTTTGGCTAAGATCAAGTGTAGTATCTGTTCTTATCAGTTTAATATCTGATACGTCCCCTATCTGGGGACCATATATTAAATGGATTTTTAGAACAGGGAGATGGAAAAAGAGCTTGCTCTGTCCACTCCACGCATTGACCTGGTATTGCAGTATCTCCAGGACCGGTGCACCCCTTCTTTAATGCAGTTTCTAAAATCAGAAAGAATTGAATTCAATGCTTTTTGTTCATTTTGCTTGTTTGTCGGATTTTGGGATGGACTCTTTGGCTTTGCTTTTCTTCTCCTCATTGGATTTTTCATGTTAAAAGTTGCAGAAGCCAGATGACAAGCTCATTTTGGTTCAACTTCAGCAACTGTGCATTGCATTGCCATGTAATGTAATGTAATGCAATGCTATCTATCTAGCTCTCCCTCTATACTTCCTTTTGGATAAACAGACATATTAGGCAAGCATTTTGGAGCTTACACCTAAATAACTACAGGTGGTGAGATAAGCTGCACAATATAATTGACCTTTCAGTATATTGTTGCACACACACCATCTATTTAGCAAATGCCCTTGTTATCAACAGCAGCCTTTTAAACTCACCTGAGCTAACAGGTATGTGAGCTGGTTACTCTGCTGCGCTTAAAATTTCTTTTTTGGTTTGCTACAATGCCTTTTCTGAAACGTTGTCTCCCTCTGCTGGAACACTGACTTCTTTCATTTAATGCCTGCAGACTATAAAAGAGAAACCAACCCAAAAAGTTTGGTTGATTAGTCTGTGGCATTCTTTTAAACTGTTGCTTATGGGGGTCTCTGTGAGCTTCTCAGTGACATTCAGCCATCCAGGTATCCCACCTGCAGTAGACGGAATGTGGCAATGGAACGCTGGCTGCGCGTGTCATAATAGGCTCTGAGCCTTTATATACCTGCGCACAGCAGCAGCCACCTTCAGTCTGCTGCTGGACAGCCAGCAGCAGCAGCAGCAGGAGAGGTAATTAATCAGCAACCCTCCTGCTAAGGGTAGACAGCTGCTCGTTCCACCCCGCCCCCGCCTTAATTGGTTCTCCTCCCTTCCAACGGTGTTGAGGCGGGTGGGAACAGCCGGGGGTTGAGGGTACTGTGCTAAAAGAGGTGGAGTTATGCAGATCTAAAACGCGTGGATTGCAGCAGCAGCAAGCCGAAAAGTGCAGGCATGTGAGGGATCTAGAGGTTGACAGCATGTCTTCTTAACGGGAGTCCAGGTGGCCATCTCCACAAATGGACTTTTCAGAATCCTTGGGTGGCACCGTAGTCGGAAACCAATTCTGGTTATCGCTTCTCGGCCTTTTGGCTAAGATCAAGTGTAGTATCTGTTCTTATCAGTTTAATATCTGATACGTCCCCTATCTGGGGACCATATATTAAATGGATTTTTAGAACAGGGAGATGGAAAAAGAGCTTGCTCTGTCCACTCCACGCATTGACCTGGTATTGCAGTATCTCCAGGACCGGTGCACCCCTTCTTTAATGCAGTTTCTAAAATCAGAAAGAATTGAATTCAATGCTTTTTGTTCATTTTGCTTGTTTGTCGGATTTTGGGATGGACTCTTTGGCTTTGCTTTTCTTCTCCTCATTGGATTTTTCATGTTAAAAGTTGCAGAAGCCAGATGACAAGCTCATTTTGGTTCAACTTCAGCAACTGTGCATTGCATTGCCATGTAATGTAATGTAATGCAATGCTATCTATCTAGCTCTCCCTCTATACTTCCTTTTGGATAAACAGACATATTAGGCAAGCATTTTGGAGCTTTCACCTAAATAACTACAGGTGGTGAGATAAGCTGCACAATATAATTGACCTTTCAGTATATTGTTGCACACACACCATCTATTTAGCAAATGCCCTTGTTATCAACAGCAGCCTTTTAAACTCACCTGAGCTAACAGGTATGTGAGCTGGTTACTCTGCTGCGCTTAAAATTTCTTTTTTGGTTTGCTACAATGCCTTTTCTGAAACGTTGTCTCCCTCTGCTGGAACACTGACTTCTTTCATTTAATGCCTGCAGACTATAAAAGAGAAACCAACCCAAAAAGTTTGGTTGATTAGTCTGTGGCATTCTTTTAAACTGTTGCTTATGGCGGTCTCTGTGAGCTTCTCAGTGACATTCAGCCATCCAGGTATCCCGCCTGCAGTAGACGGAATGTGGCAATGGAACGCTGGCTGCGCGTGTCATAATAGGCTCTGAGCCTTTATATACCTGCGCACAGCAGCAGCCACCTTCAGTCTGCTGCTGGACAGCCAGCAGCAGCAGCAGCAGGAGAGGTAATTAATCAGCAACCCTCCTGCTAAGGGTAGACAGCTGCTCGTTCCACCCCCCCCCCCCCCCGCCTTAATTGGTTCTCCTCCCTTCCAACGGTGTTGAGGCGGGTGGGAACAGCCGGGGGTTGAGGGTACTGTGCTAAAAGAGGTGGAGTTATGCAGATCTAAAACGCGTGGATTGCAGCAGCAGCAAGCCGAAAAGTGCAGGCATGTGAGGGATCTAGAGGTTGACAGCATGTCTTCTTAACGGGAGTCCAGGTGGCCATCTCCACAAATGGACTTTTCAGAATCCTTGGGTGGCATCGTAGTCGGAAACCAATTCTGGTTATCGCTTCTCGGCCTTTTGGCTAAGATCAAGTGTAGTATCTGTTCTTATCAGTTTAATATCTGATACGTCCCCTATCTGGGGACCATATATTAAATGGATTTTTAGAACAGGGAGATGGAAAAAGAGCTTGCTCTGTCCACTCCACGCATTGACCTGGTATTGCAGTATCTCCAGGACCGGTGCACCCCTTCTTTAATGCAGTTTCTAAAATCAGAAAGAATTGAATTCAATGCTTTTTGTTCATTTTGCTTGTTTGTCGGATTTTGGGATGGACTCTTTGGCTTTGCTTTTCTTCTCCTCATTGGATTTTTCATGTTAAAAGTTGCAGAAGCCAGATGACAAGCTCATTTTGGTTCAACTTCAGCAACTGTGCATTGCATTGCCATGTAATGTAATGTAATGCAATGCTATCTATCTAGCTCTCCCTCTATACTTCCTTTTGGATAAACAGACATATTAGGCAAGCATTTTGGAGCTTTCACCTAAATAACTACAGGTGGTGAGATAAGCTGCACAATATAATTGACCTTTCAGTATATTGTTGCACACACACCATCTATTTAGCAAATGCCCTTGTTATCAACAGCAGCCTTTTAAACTCACCTGAGCTAACAGGTATGTGAGCTGGTTACTCTGCTGCGCTTAAAATTTCTTTTTTGGTTTGCTACAATGCCTTTTCTGAAACGTTGTCTCCCTCTGCTGGAACACTGACTTCTTTCATTTAATGCCTGCAGACTATAAAAGAGAAACCAACCCAAAAAGTTTGGTTGATTAGTCTGTGGCATTCTTTTAAACTGTTGCTTATGGCGGTCTCTGTGAGCTTCTCAGTGACATTCAGCCATCCAGGTATCCCGCCTGCAGTAGACGGAATGTGGCAATGGAACGCTGGCTGCGCGTGTCATAATAGGCTCTGAGCCTTTATATACCTGCGCACAGCAGCAGCCACCTTCAGTCTGCTGCTGGACAGCCAGCAGCAGCAGCAGCAGGAGAGGTAATTAATCAGCAACCCTCCTGCTAAGGGTAGACAGCTGCTCGTTCCACCCCCCCCCGCCTTAATTGGTTCTCCTCCCTTCCAACGGTGTTGAGGCGGGTGGGAACAGCCGGGGGTTGAGGGTACTGTGCTAAAAGAGGTGGAGTTATGCAGATCTAAAACGCGTGGATTGCAGCAGCAGCAAGCCGAAAAGTGCAGGCATGTGAGGGATCTAGAGGTTGACAGCATGTCTTCTTAACGGGAGTCCAGGTGGCCATCTCCACAAATGGACTTTTCAGAATCCTTGGGTGGCACCGTAGTCGGAAACCAATTCTGGTTATCGCTTCTCGGCCTTTTGGCTAAGATCAAGTGTAGTATCTTTCGAAAAGGCGGTTTTGGATGTTGGCCGCCCTAGTAGATTGATACATTATGCACACTGGGGTTTAGGCGCTTGTTAGTACGCCAGGTGGCTAATATAGTCATCTGGTGGAAAGCATGGCCCCCCAGGATCGACGCCATTGGGCCGGGGAAGATCGAAAGCCCGAAGTGTGAAGTGCCCCAGGAGTGGTGACCCTGGGGTGCCTTAACTCACTGGGATTGGGAACCCCACTTGAGTTTATGGCACATTTGCACAAGCACTTCAAATTTTCTTTCTTCGCACACACCCTTATTCCGGGCCTTCTGGCCTTAGGATGGGGAATTTTTCAATTCCCGGTTGAAGGTCCGGGCAGTATTATACTGTGAAACCTTCACTATTTATTTAATTTCTTTGTCACTGTGTGTCCACTTATTCACGTGTGTCACGGCCTACTAGGATTTTGTCGGGATGCGGTTCCCTTACGGGTTCCTCTCTTGGCAGGTCTAGGGGGGGAGTGTGTGGCCATCAGGTTCCGCTCCCCCCTGAACCCCCCTGGCTCTCCTCTTTCGGGAGGAGAGCGTTGTTGGCTCCCCTCTTCCGGGAGGGGAGCACAGTCTTTGGCTCCCAGTGCCTTGCTCGGGTGAGAACTCGGGCAGGTGCTGGGGGTATGATTGGGTCGCCTCTGGCTTCGGCTGGAGGTGGCTTTTTGTCCCTGTTCCTCGCTGTGGCCTTTTGGCTCGGAGGGACGGGGAATGGTTTGGGGGACCCTTCTCCTTTTGGAGAGGGTTTCAAGAAGACCAGCATTCTAGTGCACTTTTTTTGTGGCACTTGTCACTTTTTTAAGCGCACTCGGGTTTTGTACACGAATTCGGGCTTTCAAAAAAAAAAAAAAATCTGTTCTTATCAGTTTAATATCTGATACGTCCCCTATCTGGGGACCATATATTAAATGGATTTTTAGAACAGGGAGATGGAAAAAGAGCTTGCTCTGTCCACTCCACGCATTGACCTGGTATTGCAGTATCTCCAGGACCGGTGCACCCCTTCTTTAATGCAGTTTCTAAAATCAGAAAGAATTGAATTCAATGCTTTTTGTTCATTTTGCTTGTTTGTCGGATTTTGGGATGGACTCTTTGGCTTTGCTTTTCTTCTCCTCATTGGATTTTTCATGTTAAAAGTTGCAGAAGCCAGATGACAAGCTCATTTTGGTTCAACTTCAGCAACTGTGCATTGCATTGCCATGTAATGTAATGTAATGCAATGCTATCTATCTAGCTCTCCCTCTATACTTCCTTTTGGATAAACAGACATATTAGGCAAGCATTTTGGAGCTTTCACCTAAATAACTACAGGTGGTGAGATAAGCTGCACAATATAATTGACCTTTCAGTATATTGTTGCACACACACCATCTATTTAGCAAATGCCCTTGTTATCAACAGCAGCCTTTTAAACTCACCTGAGCTAACAGGTATGTGAGCTGGTTACTCTGCTGCGCTTAAAATTTCTTTTTTGGTTTGCTACAATGCCTTTTCTGAAACGTTGTCTCCCTCTGCTGGAACACTGACTTCTTTCATTTAATGCCTGCAGACTATAAAAGAGAAACCAACCCAAAAAGTTTGGTTGATTAGTCTGTGGCATTCTTTTAAACTGTTGCTTATGGCGGTCTCTGTGAGCTTCTCACTGACATTCAGCCATCCAGGTATCCCGCCTGCAGTAGACGGAATGTGGCAATGGAACGCTGGCTGCGCGTGTCATAATAGGCTCTGAGCCTTTATATACCTGCGCACAGCAGCAGCCACCTTCAGTCTGCTGCTGGACAGCCAGCAGCAGCAGCAGCAGGAGAGGTAATTAATCAGCAACCCTCCTGCTAAGGGTAGACAGCTGCTCGTTCCACCCCCCCCCCGCCTTAATTGGTTCTCCTCCCTTCCAACGGTGTTGAGGCGGGTGGGAACAGCCGGGGGTTGAGGGTACTGTGCTAAAAGAGGTGGAGTTATGCAGATCTAAAACGCGTGGATTGCAGCAGCAGCAAGCCGAAAAGTGCAGGCATGTGAGGGATCTAGAGGTTGACAGCATGTCTTCTTAACGGGAGTCCAGGTGGCCATCTCCACAAATGGACTTTTCAGAATCCTTGGGTGGCACCGTAGTCGGAAACCAATTCTGGTTATCGCTTCTCGGCCTTTTGGCTAAGATCAAGTGTAGTATCTGTTCTTATCAGTTTAATATCTGATACGTCCCCTATCTGGGGACCATATATTAAATGGATTTTTAGAACAGGGAGATGGAAAAAGAGCTTGCTCTGTCCACTCCACGCATTGACCTGGTATTGCAGTATCTCCAGGACCGGTGCACCCCTTCTTTAATGCAGTTTCTAAAATCAGAAAGAATTGAATTCAATGCTTTTTGTTCATTTTGCTTGTTTGTCGGATTTTGGGATGGACTCTTTGGCTTTGCTTTTCTTCTCCTCATTGGATTTTTCATGTTAAAAGTTGCAGAAGCCAGATGACAAGCTCATTTTGGTTCAACTTCAGCAACTGTGCATTGCATTGCCATGTAATGTAATGTAATGCAATGCTATCTATCTAGCTCTCCCTCTATACTTCCTTTTGGATAAACAGACATATTAGGCAAGCATTTTGGAGCTTTCACCTAAATAACTACAGGTGGTGAGATAAGCTGCACAATATAATTGACCTTTCAGTATATTGTTGCACACACACCATCTATTTAGCAAATGCCCTTGTTATCAACAGCAGCCTTTTAAACTCACCTGAGCTAACAGGTATGTGAGCTGGTTACTCTGCTGCGCTTAAAATTTCTTTTTTGGTTTGCTACAATGCCTTTTCTGAAACGTTGTCTCCATCTGCTGGAACACTGACTTCTTTCATTTAATGCCTGCAGACTATAAAAGAGAAACCAACCCAAAAAGTTTGGTTGATTAGTCTGTGGCATTCTTTTAAACTGTTGCTTATGGCGGTCTCTGTGAGCTTCTCAGTGACATTCAGCCATCCAGGTATCCCGCCTGCAGTAGACGGAATGTGGCAATGGAACGCTGGCTGCGCGTGTCATAATAGGCTCTGAGCCTTTATATACCTGCGCACAGCAGCAGCCACCTTCAGTCTGCTGCTGGACAGCCAGCAGCAGCAGCAGCAGGAGAGGTAATTAATCAGCAACCCTCCTGCTAAGGGTAGACAGCTGCTCGTTCCACCCCCCCCCCCGCCTTAATTGGTTCTCCTCCCTTCCAACGGTGTTGAGGCGAGTGGGAACAGCCGGGGGTTGAGGGTACTGTGCTAAAAGAGGTGGAGTTATGCAGATCTAAAACGCGTGGATTGCAGCAGCAGCAAGCCGAAAAGTGCAGGCATGTGAGGGATCTAGAGGTTGACAGCATGTCTTCTTAACGGGAGTCCAGGTGGCCATCTCCACAAATGGACTTTTCAGAATCCTTGGGTGGCACCGTAGTCGGAAACCAATTCTGGTTATCGCTTCTCGGCCTTTTGGCTAAGATCAAGTGTAGTATCTGTTCTTATCAGTTTAATATCTGATACGTCCCCTATCTGGGGACCATATATTAAATGGATTTTTAGAACAGGGAGATGGAAAAAGAGCTTGCTCTGTCCACTCCACGCATTGACCTGGTATTGCAGTATCTCCAGGACCGGTGCACCCCTTCTTTAATGCAGTTTCTAAAATCAGAAAGAATTGAATTCAATGCTTTTTGTTCATTTTGCTTGTTTGTCGGATTTTGGGATGGACTCTTTGGCTTTGCTTTTCTTCTCCTCATTGGATTTTTCATGTTAAAAGTTGCAGAAGCCAGATGACAAGCTCATTTTGGTTCAACTTCAGCAACTGTGCATTGCATTGCCACGTAATGTAATGTAATGCAATGCTATCTATCTAGCTCTCCCTCTATACTTCCTTTTGGATAAACAGACATATTAGGCAAGCATTTTGGAGCTTTCACCTAAATAATTACAGGTGGTGAGATAAGCTGCACAATATAATTGACCTTTCAGTATATTGTTGCACACACACCATCTATTTAGCAAATGCCCTTGTTATCAACAGCAGCCTTTTAAACTCACCTGAGCTAACAGGTATGTGAGCTGGTTACTCTGCTGCGCTTAAAATTTCTTTTTTGGTTTGCTACAATGCCTTTTCTGAAACGTTGTCTCCCTCTGCTGGAACACTGACTTCTTTCATTTAATGCCTGCAGACTATAAAAGAGAAACCAACCCAAAAAGTTTGGTTGATTAGTCTGTGACATTCTTTTAAACTGTTGCTTATGGCGGTCTCTGTGAGCTTCTCAGTGACATTCAGCCATCCAGGTATCCCGCCTGCAGTAGACGGAATGTGGCAATGGAACGCTGGCTGCGCGTGTCATAATAGGCTCTGAGCCTTTATATACCTGCGCACAGCAGCAGCCACCTTCAGTCTGCTGCTGGACAGCCAGCAGCAGCAGCAGCAGGAGAGGTAATTAATCAGCAACCCTCCTGCTAAGGGTAGACAGCTGCTCGTTCCACCCCCCCCCCCGCCTTAATTGGTTCTCCTCCCTTCCAACGGTGTTGAGGCGGGTGGGAACAGCCGGGGGTTGAGGGTACTGTGCTAAAAGAGGTGGAGTTATGCAGATCTAAAACGCGTGGATTGCAGCAGCAGCAAGCCGAAAAGTGCAGGCATGTGAGGGATCTAGAGGTTGACAGCATGTCTTCTTAACGGGAGTCCAGGTGGCCATCTCCACAAATGGACTTTTCAGAATCCTTGGGTGGCACCGTAGTCGGAAACCAATTCTGGTTATCGCTTCTCGGCCTTTTGGCTAAGATCAAGTGTAGTATCTGTTCTTATCAGTTTAATATCTGATACGTCCCCTATCTGGGGACCATATATTAAATGGATTTTTAGAACAGGGAGATGGAAAAAGAGCTTGCTCTGTCCACTCCACGCATTGACCTGGTATTGCAGTATCTCCAGGACCGGTGCACCCCTTCTTTAATGCAGTTTCTAAAATCAGAAAGAATTGAATTCAATGCTTTTTGTTCATTTTGCTTGTTTGTCGGATTTTGGGATGGACTCTTTGGCTTTGCTTTTCTTCTCCTCATTGGATTTTTCATGTTAAAAGTTGCAGAAGCCAGATGACAAGCTCATTTTGGTTCAACTTCAGCAACTGTGCATTGCATTGCCACGTAATGTAATGTAATGCAATGCTATCTATCTAGCTCTCCCTCTATACTTCCTTTTGGATAAACAGACATATTAGGCAAGCATTTTGGAGCTTTCACCTAAATAATTACAGGTGGTGAGATAAGCTGCACAATATAATTGACCTTTCAGTATATTGTTGCACACACACCATCTATTTAGCAAATGCCCTTGTTATCAACAGCAGCCTTTTAAACTCACCTGAGCTAACAGGTATGTGAGCTGGTTACTCTGCTGCGCTTAAAATTTCTTTTTTGGTTTGCTACAATGCCTTTTCTGAAACGTTGTCTCCCTCTGCTGGAACACTGACTTCTTTCATTTAATGCCTGCAGACTATAAAAGAGAAACCAACCCAAAAAGTTTGGTTGATTAGTCTGTGACATTCTTTTAAACTGTTGCTTATGGCGGTCTCTGTGAGCTTCTCAGTGACATTCAGCCATCCAGGTATCCCGCCTGCAGTAGACGGAATGTGGCAATGGAACGCTGGCTGCGCGTGTCATAATAGGCTCTGAGCCTTTATATACCTGCGCACAGCAGCAGCCACCTTCAGTCTGCTGCTGGACAGCCAGCAGCAGCAGCAGCAGGAGAGGTAATTAATCAGCAACCCTCCTGCTAAGGGTAGACAGCTGCTCGTTCCACCGTACCCCCCCGCCTTAATTGGTTCTCCTCCCTTCCAACGGTGTTGAGGCGGGTGGGAACAGCCGGGGGTTGAGGGTACTGTGCTAAAAGAGGTGGAGTTATGCAGATCTAAAACGCGTGGATTGCAGCAGCAGCAAGCCGAAAAGTGCAGGCATGTGAGGGATCTAGAGGTTGACAGCATGTCTTCTTAACGGGAGTCCAGGTGGCCATCTCCACAAATGGACTTTTCAGAATCCTTGGGTGGCACCGTAGTCGGAAACCAATTCTGGTTATCGCTTCTCGGCCTTTTGGCTAAGATCAAGTGTAGTATCTGTTCTTATCAGTTTAATATCTGATACGTCCCCTATCTGGGGACCATATATTAAATGGATTTTTAGAACAGGGAGATGGAAAAAGAGCTTGCTCTGTCCACTCCACGCATTGACCTGGTATTGCAGTATCTCCAGGACCGGTGCACCCCTTCTTTAATGCAGTTTCTAAAATCAGAAAGAATTGAATTCAATGCTTTTTGTTCATTTTGCTTGTTTGTCGGATTTTGGGATGGACTCTTTGGCTTTGCTTTTCTTCTCCTCATTGGATTTTTCATGTTAAAAGTTGCAGAAGCCAGATGACAAGCTCATTTTGGTTCAACTTCAGCAACTGTGCATTGCATTGCCATGTAATGTAATGTAATGCAATGCTATCTATCTAGCTCTCCCTCTATACTTCCTTTTGGATAAACAGACATATTAGGCAAGCATTTTGGAGCTTTCACCTAAATAACTACAGGTGGTGAGATAAGCTGCACAATATAATTGACCTTTCAGTATATTGTTGCACACACACCATCTATTTAGCAAATGCCCTTGTTATCAACAGCAGCCTTTTAAACTCACCTGAGCTAACAGGTATGTGAGCTGGTTACTCTGCTGCGCTTAAAATTTCTTTTTTGGTTTGCTACAATGCCTTTTCTGAAACGTTGTCTCCCTCTGCTGGAACACTGACTTCTTTCATTTAATGCCTGCAAACTATAAAAGAGAAACCAACCCAAAAAGTTTGGTTGATTAGTCTGTGGCATTCTTTTAAACTGTTGCTTATGGCGGTCTCTGTGAGCTTCTCAGTGACATTCAGCCATCCAGGTATCCCGCCTGCAGTAGACGGAATGTGGCAATGGAACGCTGGCTGCGCGTGTCATAATAGGCTCTGAGCCTTTATATACCTGCGCACAGCAGCAGCCACCTTCAGTCTGCTGCTGGACAGCCAGCAGCAGCAGCAGCAGGAGAGGTAATTAATCAGCAACCCTCCTGCTAAGGGTAGACAGCTGCTCGTTCCACCCCCCCCCCCCGGCCTTAATTGGTTCTCCTCCCTTCCAACGGTGTTGAGGCGGGTGGGAACAGCCGGGGGTTGAGGGTACTGTGCTAAAAGAGGTGGAGTTATGCAGATCTAAAACGCGTGGATTGCAGCAGCAGCAAGCCGAAAAGTGCAGGCATGTGAGGGATCTAGAGGTTGACAGCATGTCTTCTTAACGGGAGTCCAGGTGGCCATCTCCACAAATGGACTTTTCAGAATCCTTGGGTGGCACCGTAGTCGGAAACCAATTCTGGTTATCGCTTCTCGGCCTTTTGGCTAAGATCAAGTGAAGTATCTGTTCTTATCAGTTTAATATCTGATACGTCCCCTATCTGGGGACCATATATTAAATGGATTTTTAGAACAGGGAGATGGAAAAAGAGCTTGCTCTGTCCACTCCACGCATTGACCTGGTATTGCAGTATCTCCAGGACCGGTGCACCCCTTCTTTAATGCAGTTTCTAAAATCAGAAAGAATTGAATTCAATGCTTTTTGTTCATTTTGCTTGTTTGTCGGATTTTGGGATGGACTCTTTGGCTTTGCTTTTCTTCTCCTCATTGGATTTTTCATGTTAAAAGTTGCAGAAGCCAGATGACAAGCTCATTTTGGTTCAACTTCAGCAACTGTGCATTGCATTGCCATGTAATGTAATGTAATGCAATGCTATCTATCTAGCTCTCCCTCTATACTTCCTTTTGGATAAACAGACATATTAGGCAAGCATTTTGGAGCTTTCACCTAAATAACTACAGGTGGTGAGATAAGCTGCACAATATAATTGACCTTTCAGTATATTGTTGCACACACACCATCTATTTAGCAAATGCCCTTGTTATCAACAGCAGCCTTTTAAACTCACCTGAGCTAACAGGTATGTGAGCTGGTTACTCTGCTGCGCTTAAAATTTCTTTTTTGGTTTGCTACAATGCCTTTTCTGAAACGTTGTCTCCCTCTGCTGGAACACTGACTTCTTTCATTTAATGCCTGCAGACTATAAAAGAGAAACCAACCCAAAAAGTTTGGTTGATTAGTCTGTGGCATTCTTTTAAACTGTTGCTTATGGCGGTCTCTGTGAGCTTCTCAGTGACATTCAGCCATCCAGGTATCCCGCCTGCAGTAGACGGAATGTGGCAATGGAACGCTGGCTGCGCGTGTCATAATAGGCTCTGAGCCTTTATATACCTGCGCACAGCAGCAGCCACCTTCAGTCTGCTGCTGGACAGCCAGCAGCAGCAGCAGCAGGAGAGGTAATTAATCAGCAACCCTCCTGCTAAGGGTAGACAGCTGCTCGTTCCACCCCCCCCCCGCCTTAATTGGTTCTCCTCCCTTCCAACGGTGTTGAGGCGGGTGGGAACAGCCGGGGGTTGAGGGTACTGTGCTAAAAGAGGTGGAGTTATGCAGATCTAAAACGCGTGGATTGCAGCAGCAGCAAGCCGAAAAGTGCAGGCATGTGAGGGATCTAGAGGTTGACAGCATGTCTTCTTAACGGGAGTCCAGGTGGCCATCTCCACAAATGGACTTTTCAGAATCCTTGGGTGGCACCGTAGTCGGAAACCAATTCTGGTTATCGCTTCTCGGCCTTTTGGCTAAGATCAAGTGTAGTATCTGTTCTTATCAGTTTAATATCTGATACGTCCCCTATCTGGGGACCATATATTAAATGGATTTTTAGAACAGGGAGATGGAAAAAGAGCTTGCTCTGTCCACTCCACGCATTGACCTGGTATTGCAGTATCTCCAGGACCGGTGCACCCCTTCTTTAATGCAGTTTCTAAAATCAGAAAGAATTGAATTCAATGCTTTTTGTTCATTTTGCTTGTTTGTCGGATTTTGGGATGGACTCTTTGGCTTTGCTTTTCTTCTCCTCATTGGATTTTTCATGTTAAAAGTTGCAGAAGCCAGATGACAAGGTTATTTTGGTTCAACTTCAGCAACTGCGCATTGCATTGCCATGTAATGTAATGTAATGCAATGCTATCTATCTAGCTCTCCCTCTATACTTCCTTTTGGATAAACAGACATATTAGGCAAGCATTTTGGAGCTTTCACCTAAATAACTACAGGTGGTGAGATAAGCTGCACAATATAATTGACCTTTCAGTATATTGTTGCACACACACCATCTATTTAGCAAATGCCCTTGTTATCAACAGCAGCCTTTTAAACTCACCTGAGCTAACAGGTATGTGAGCTGGTTACTCTGCTGCGCTTAAAATTTCTTTTTTGGTTTGCTACAATGCCTTTTCTGAAACGTTGTCTCCCTCTGCTGGAACACTGACTTCTTTCATTTAATGCCTGCAGACTATAAAAGAGAAACCAACCCAAAAAGTTTGGTTGATTAGTCTGTGGCATTCTTTTAAACTGTTGCTTATGGCGGTCTCTGTGAGCTTCTCAGTGACATTCAGCCATCCAGGTATCCCGCCTGCAGTAGACGGAATGTGGCAATGGAACGCTGGCTGCGCGTGTCATAATAGGCTCTGAGCCTTTATATACCTGCGCACAGCAGCAGCCACCTTCAGTCTGCTGCTGGACAGCCAGCAGCAGCAGCAGCAGGAGAGGTAATTAATCAGCAACCCTCCTGCTAAGGGTAGACAGCTGCTCGTTCCACCCCCCCCCCGCCTTAATTGGTTCTCCTCCCTTCCAACGGTGTTGAGGCGGGTGGGAACAGCCGGGGGTTGAGGGTACTGTGCTAAAAGAGGTGGAGTTATGCAGATCTAAAACGCGTGGATTGCAGCAGCAGCAAGCCGAAAAGTGCAGGCATGTGAGGGATCTAGAGGTTGACAGCATGTCTTCTTAACGGGAGTCCAGGTGGCCATCTCCACAAATGGACTTTTCAGAATCCTTGGGTGGCACCGTAGTCGGAAACCAATTCTGGTTATCGCTTCTCGGCCTTTTGGCTAAGATCAAGTGTAGTATCTTTCGAAAAGGCGGTTTTGGATGTTGGCCGCCCTAGTAGATTGATACATTATGCACACTGGGGTTTAGGCGCTTGTTAGTACGCCAGGTGGCTAATATAGTCATCTGGTGGAAAGCATGGCCCCCCAGGATCGACGCCATTGGGCCGGGGAAGATCGAAAGCCCGAAGTGTGAAGTGCCCCAGGAGTGGTGACCCTGGGGTGCCTTAACTCACTGGGATTGGGAACCCCACTTGAGTTTATGGCACATTTGCACAAGCACTTCAAATTTTCTTTCTTCGCACACACCCTTATTCCGGGCCTTCTGGCCTTAGGATGGGGAATTTTTCAATTCCCGGTCGAAGGTCCGGGCAGTATTATACTGTGAAACCTTCACTATTTATTTAATTTCTTTGTCACTGTGTGTCCACTTATTCACGTGTGTCACGTCCTACTAGGATTTTGTCGGGATGCGGTTCCCTTACGGGTTCCTCTCTTGGCAGGTCTAGGGGGGGAGTGTGTGGCCATCAGGTTCCGCTCCCCCCTGAACCCCTCTGGCTCTCCTCTTTCGGGAGGAGAGCGTTGTTGGCTCCCCTCTTCCGGGAGGGGAGCACAGTCTTTGGCTCCCAGTGCCTTGCTCGGGTGAGAACTCGGGCAGGTGCTGGGGGTAAGATTGGGTCGCCTCTGGCTTCGGCTGGAGGTGGCTTTTTGTCCCTGTTCCTCGCTGTGGCCTTTTGGCTCGGAGGGACGGGAAATGGTTTGGGGGACCCTTCTCCTTTTGCAGAGGGTTTCAAGAAGACCAGCATCCTAGTGCACTTTTTTTGTGGCACTTGTCACTTTTTTAAGCGCACTCGGGTTTTGTACACGAATTCGGGCTTTCGATAAAAAAATAAAATCTGTTCTTATCAGTTTAATATCTGATACGTCCCCTATCTGGGGACCATATATTAAATGGATTTTTAGAACAGGGAGATGGAAAAAGAGCTTGCTCTGTCCACTCCACGCATTGACCTGGTATTGCAGTATCTCCAGGACCGGTGCACCCCTTCTTTAATGCAGTTTCTAAAATCAGAAAGAATTGAATTCAATGCTTTTTGTTCATTTTGCTTGTTTGTCGGATTTTGGGATGGACTCTTTGGCTTTGCTTTTCTTCTCCTCATTGGATTTTTCATGTTAAAAGTTGCAGAAGCCAGATGACAAGCTCATTTTGGTTCAACTTCAGCAACTGTGCATTGCATTGCCATGTAATGTAATGTAATGCAATGCTATCTATCTAGCTCTCCCTCTATACTTCCTTTTGGATAAACAGACATATTAGGCAAGCATTTTGGAGCTTTCACCTAAATAACTACAGGTGGTGAGATAAGCTGCACAATATAATTGACCTTTCAGTATATTGTTGCACACACACCATCTATTTAGCAAATGCCCTTGTTATCAACAGCAGCCTTTTAAACTCACCTGAGCTAACAGGTATGTGAGCTGGTTACTCTGCTGCGCTTAAAATTTCTTTTTTGGTTTGCTACAATGCCTTTTCTGAAACGTTGTCTCCCTCTGCTGGAACACTGACTTCTTTCATTTAATGCCTGCAGACTATAAAAGAGAAACCAACCCAAAAAGTTTGGTTGATTAGTCTGTGGCATTCTTTTAAACTGTTGCTTATGGCGGTCTCTGTGAGCTTCTCAGTGACATTCAGCCATCCAGGTATCCCGCCTGCAGTAGACGGAATGTGGCAATGGAACGCTGGCTGCGCGTGTCATAATAGGCTCTGAGCCTTTATATACCTGCGCACAGCAGCAGCCACCTTCAGTCTGCTGCTGGACAGCCAGCAGCAGCAGCAGCAGGAGAGGTAATTAATCAGCAACCCTCCTGCTAAGGGTAGACAGCTGCTCGTTCCACCCCCCCCCCCGCCTTAATTGGTTCTCCTCCCTTCCAACGGTGTTGAGGCGGGTGGGAACAGCCGGGGGTTGAGGGTACTGTGCTAAAAGAGGTGGAGTTATGCAGATCTAAAACGCGTGGATTGCAGCAGCAGCAAGCCGAAAAGTGCAGGCATGTGAGGGATCTAGAGGTTGACAGCATGTCTTCTTAACGGGAGTCCAGGTGGCCATCTCCACAAATGGACTTTTCAGAATCCTTGGGTGGCACCGTAGTCGGAAACCAATTCTGGTTATCGCTTCTCGGCCTTTTGGCTAAGATCAAGTGTAGTATCTTTCGAAAAGGCGGTTTTGGATGTTGGCCGCCCTAGTAGATTGATACATTATGCACACTGGGGTTTAGGCGCTTGTTAGTACGCCAGGTGGCTAATATAGTCATCTGGTGGAAAGCATGGCCCCCCAGGATCGACGCCATTGGGCCGGGGAAGATCGAAAGCCCGAAGTGTGAAGTGCCCCAGGAGTGGTGACCCTGGGGTGCCTTAACTCACTGGGATTGGGAACCCCACTTGAGTTTATGGCACATTTGCACAAGCACTTTAAATTTTCTTTCTTCGCACACACCCTTATTCCGGGCCTTCTGGCCTTAGGATGGGGAATTTTCAATTCCCGGTCGAAGGTCCGGGCAGTATTATACTGTGAAACCTTCACTATTTATTTAATTTCTTTGTCACTGTGTGTCCACTTATTCACGTGTGTCACGTCCTACTAGGATTTTGTCGGGATGCGGTTCCCTTACGGGTTCCTCTCTTGACAGGTCTAGGGGGGGAGTGTGTGGCCATCAGGTTCCGCTCCCCCCTGAACCCCCCTGGCTCTCCTCTTTCGGGAGGAGAGCGTTGTTGGCTCCCCTCTCCCGGGAGGGGAGCACAGTCTTTGGCTCCCAGTGCCTTGCTCGGGTGAGAACTCGGGCAGGTGCTGGGGGTAAGATTGGGTCGCCTCTGGCTTCGGCTGGAGGTGGCTTTTTGTCCCTGTTCCTCGCTGTGGCCTTTTGGCTCGGAGGGACGGGGAATGGTTTGGGGGACCCTTCTCCTTTTGGAGAGGGTTTCAAGAAGACCAGCATCCTAGTGCACTTTTTTTGTGGCACTTGTCACTTTTTTAAGCGCACTCGGGTTTTGTACACGAATTCGGGCTTTCGATAAAAAAAAAAAAAAAAAAAAAAAAATCTGTTCTTATCAGTTTAATATCTGATACGTCCCCTATCTGGGGACCATATATTAAATGGATTTTTAGAACAGGGAGATGGAAAAAGAGCTTGCTCTGTCCACTCCACGCATTGACCTGGTATTGCAGTATCTCCAGGACCGGTGCACCCCTTCTTTAATGCAGTTTCTAAAATCAGAAAGAATTGAATTCAATGCTTTTTGTTCATTTTGCTTGTTTGTCGGATTTTGGGATGGACTCTTTGGCTTTGCTTTTCTTCTCCTCATTGGATTTTTCATGTTAAAAGTTGCAGAAGCCAGATGACAAGCTCATTTTGGTTCAACTTCAGCAACTGTGCATTGCATTGCCATGTAATGTAATGTAATGCAATGCTATCTATCTAGCTCTCCCTCTATACTTCCTTTTGGATAAACAGACATATTAGGCAAGCATTTTGGAGCTTTCACCTAAATAACTACAGGTGGTGAGATAAGCTGCACAATATAATTGACCTTTCAGTATATTGTTGCACACACACCATCTATTTAGCAAATGCCCTTGTTATCAACAGCAGCCTTTTAAACTCACCTGAGCTAACAGGTATGTGAGCTGGTTACTCTGCTGCGCTTAAAATTTCTTTTTTGGTTTGCTACAATGCCTTTTCTGAAACGTTGTCTCCCTCTGCTGGAACACTGACTTCTTTCATTTAATGCCTGCAGACTATAAAAGAGAAACCAACCCAAAAAGTTTGGTTGATTAGTCTGTGGCATTCTTTTAAACTGTTGCTTATGGCGGTCTCTGTGAGCTTCTCAGTGACATTCAGCCATCCAGGTATCCCGCCTGCAGTAGACGGAATGTGGCAATGGAACGCTGGCTGCGCGTGTCATAATAGGCTCTGAGCCTTTATATACCTGCGCACAGCAGCAGCCACCTTCAGTCTGCTGCTGGACAGCCAGCAGCAGCAGCAGCAGGAGAGGTAATTAATCAGCAACCCTCCTGCTAAGGGTAGACAGCTGCTCGTTCCACCCCCCCCCCCTGCCTTAATTGGTTCTCCTCCCTTCCAACGGTGTTGAGGCGGGTGGGAACAGCCGGGGGTTGAGGGTACTGTGCTAAAAGAGGTGGAGTTATGCAGATCTAAAACGCGTGGATTGCAGCAGCAGCAAGCCGAAAAGTGCAGGCATGTGAGGGATCTAGAGGTTGACAGCATGTCTTCTTAACGGGAGTCCAGGTGGCCATCTCCACAAATGGACTTTTCAGAATCCTTGGGTGGCACCGTAGTCGGAAACCAATTCTGGTTATCGCTTCTCGGCCTTTTGGCTAAGATCAAGTGTAGTATCTGTTCTTATCAGTTTAATATCTGATACGTCCCCTATCTGGGGACCATATATTAAATGGATTTTTAGAACAGGGAGATGGAAAAAGAGCTTGCTCTGTCCACTCCACGCATTGACCTGGTATTGCAGTATCTCCAGGACCGGTGCACCCCTTCTTTAATGCAGTTTCTAAAATCAGAAAGAATTGAATTCAATGCTTTTTGTTCATTTTGCTTGTTTGTCGGATTTTGGGATGGACTCTTTGGCTTTGCTTTTCTTCTCCTCATTGGATTTTTCATGTTAAAAGTTGCAGAAGCCAGATGACAAGCTCATTTTGGTTCAACTTCAGCAACTGTGCATTGCATTGCCATGTAATGTAATGTAATGCAATGCTATCTATCTAGCTCTCCCTCTATACTTCCTTTTGGATAAACAGACATATTAGGCAAGCATTTTGGAGCTTTCACCTAAATAACTACAGGTGGTGAGATAAGCTGCACAATAAAATTGACCTTTCAGTATATTGTTGCACACACACCATCTATTTAGCAAATGCCCTTGTTATCAACAGCAGCCTTTTAAACTCACCTGAGCTAACAGGTATGTGAGCTGGTTACTCTGCTGCGCTTAAAATTTCTTTTTTGGTTTGCTACAATGCCTTTTCTGAAACGTTGTCTCCCTCTGCTGGAACACTGACTTCTTTCATTTAATGCCTGCAGACTATAAAAGAGAAACCAACCCAAAAAGTTTGGTTGATTAGTCTGTGGCATTCTTTTAAACTGTTGCTTATGGCGGTCTCTGTGAGCTTCTCAGTGACATTCAGCCATCCAGGTATCCCGCCTGCAGTAGACGGAATGTGGCAATGGAACGCTGGCTGCGCGTGTCATAATAGGCTCTGAGCCTTTATATACCTGCGCACAGCAGCAGCCACCTTCAGTCTGCTGCTGGACAGCCAGCAGCAGCAGCAGCAGGAGAGGTAATTAATCAGCAACCCTCCTGCTAAGGGTAGACAGCTGCTCGTTCCACTTCCCCCCCCGCCTTAATTGGTTCTCCTCCCTTCCAACGGTGTTGAGGCGGGTGGGAACAGCCGGGGGTTGAGGGTACTGTGCTAAAAGAGGTGGAGTTATGCAGATCTAAAACGCGTGGATTGCAGCAGCAGCAAGCCGAAAAGTGCAGGCATGTGAGGGATCTAGAGGTTGACAGCATGTCTTCTTAACGGGAGTCCAGGTGGCCATCTCCACAAATGGACTTTTCAGAATCCTTGGGTGGCACCGTAGTCGGAAACCAATTCTGGTTATCGCTTCTCGGCCTTTTGGCTAAGATCAAGTGTAGTATCTGTTCTTATCAGTTTAATATCTGATACGTCCCCTATCTGGGGACCATATATTAAATGGATTTTTAGAACAGGGAGATGGAAAAAGAGCTTGCTCTGTCCACTCCACGCATTGACCTGGTATTGCAGTATCTCCAGGACCGGTGCACCCCTTCTTTAATGCAGTTTCTAAAATCAGAAAGAATTGAATTCAATGCTTTTTGTTCATTTTGCTTGTTTGTCGGATTTTGGGATGGACTCTTTGGCTTTGCTTTTCTTCTCCTCATTGGATTTTTCATGTTAAAAGTTGCAGAAGCCAGATGACAAGCTCATTTTGGTTCAACTTCAGCAACTGTGCATTGCATTGCCATGTAATGTAATGTAATGCAATGCTATCTATCTAGCTCTCCCTCTATACTTCCTTTTGGATAAACAGACATATTAGGCAAGGATTTTGGAGCTTTCACCTAAATAACTACAGGTGGTGAGATAAGCTGCACAATATAATTGACCTTTCAGTATATTGTTGCACACACACCATCTATTTAGCAAATGCCCTTGTTATCAACAGCAGCCTTTTAAACTCACCTGAGCTAACAGGTATGTGAGCTGGTTACTCTGCTGCGCTTAAAATTTCTTTTTTGGTTTGCTACAATGCCTTTTCTGAAACGTTGTCTCCCTCTGCTGGAACACTGACTTCTTTCATTTAATGCCTGCAGACTATAAAAGAGAAACCAACCCAAAAAGTTTGGTTGATTAGTCTGTGGCATTCTTTTAAACTGTTGCTTATGGCGGTCTCTGTGAGCTTCTCAGTGACATTCAGCCATCCAGGTATCCCGCCTGCAGTAGACGGAATGTGGCAATGGAACGCTGGCTGCGCGTGTCATAATAGGCTCTGAGCCTTTATATACCTGCGCACAGCAGCAGCCACCTTCAGTCTGCTGCTGGACAGCCAGCAGCAGCAGCAGCAGGAGAGGTAATTAATCAGCAACCCTCCGGCTAAGGGTAGACAGCTGCTCGTTCCACCCCCCCCCCCGCCATAATTGGTTCTCCTCCCTTCCAACGGTGTTGAGGCGGGTGGGAACAGCCGGGGGTTGAGGGTACTGTGCTAAAAGAGGTGGAGTTATGCAGATCTAAAACGCGTGGATTGCAGCAGCAGCAAGCCGAAAAGTGCAGGCATGTGAGGGATCTAGAGGTTGACAGCATGTCTTCTTAACGGGAGTCCAGGTGGCCATCTCCACAAATGGACTTTTCAGAATCCTTGGGTGGCACCGTAGTCGGAAACCAATTCTGGTTATCGCTTCTCGGCCTTTTGGCTAAGATCAAGTGTAGTATCTGTTCTTATCAGTTTAATATCTGATACGTCCCCTATCTGGGGACCATATATTAAATGGATTTTTAGAACAGGGAGATGGAAAAAGAGCTTGCTCTGTCCACTCCACGCATTGACCTGGTATTGCAGTATCTCCAGGACCGGTGCACCCCTTCTTTAATGCAGTTTCTAAAATCAGAAAGAATTGAATTCAATGCTTTTTGTTCATTTTGCTTGTTTGTCGGATTTTGGGATGGACTCTTTGGCTTTGCTTTTCTTCTCCTCATTGGATTTTTCATGTTAAAAGTTGCAGAAGCCAGATGACAAGCTCATTTTGGTTCAACTTCAGCAACTGTGCATTGCATTGCCATGTAATGTAATGTAATGCAATGCTATCTATCTAGCTCTCCCTCTATACTTCCTTTTGGATAAACAGACATATTAGGCAAGGATTTTGGAGCTTTCACCTAAATAACTACAGGTGGTGAGATAAGCTGCACAATATAATTGACCTTTCAGTATATTGTTGCACACACACCATCTATTTAGCAAATGCCCTTGTTATCAACAGCAGCCTTTTAAACTCACCTGAGCTAACAGGTATGTGAGCTGGTTACTCTGCTGCGCTTAAAATTTCTTTTTTGGTTTGCTACAATGCCTTTTCTGAAACGTTGTCTCCCTCTGCTGGAACACTGACTTCTTTCATTTAATGCCTGCAGACTATAAAAGAGAAACCAACCCAAAAAGTTTGGTTGATTAGTCTGTGGCATTCTTTTAAACTGTTGCTTATGGCGGTCTCTGTGAGCTTCTCAGTGACATTCAGCCATCCAGGTATCCCGCCTGCAGTAGACGGAATGTGGCAATGGAACGCTGGCTGCGCGTGTCATAATAGGCTCTGAGCCTTTATATACCTGCGCACAGCAGCAGCCACCTTCAGTCTGCTGCTGGACAGCCAGCAGCAGCAGCAGGAGAGGTAATTAATCAGCAACCCTCCTGCTAAGGGTAGACAGCTGCTCGTTCCACCCCCCCCCGCCTTAATTGGTTATCCTCCCTTCCAACGGTGTTGAGGCGGGTGGGAACAGCCGGGGGTTGAGGGTACTGTGCTAAAAGAGGTGGAGTTATGCAGATCTAAAACGCGTGGATTGCAGCAGCAGCAAGCCGAAAAGTGCAGGCATGTGAGGGATCTAGAGGTTGACAGCATGTCTTCTTAACGGGAGTCCAGGTGGCCATCTCCACAAATGGACTTTTCAGAATCCTTGGGTGGCACCGTAGTCGGAAACCAATTCTGGTTATCGCTTCTCGGCCTTTTGGCTAAGATCAAGTGTAGTATCTGTTCTTATCAGTTTAATATCTGATACGTCCCCTATCTGGGGACCATATATTAAATGGATTTTTAGAACAGGGAGATGGAAAAAGAGCTTGCTCTGTCCACTCCACGCATTGACCTGGTATTGCAGTATCTCCAGGACCGGTGCACCCCTTCTTTAATGCAGTTTCTAAAATCAGAAAGAATTGAATTCAATGCTTTTTGTTCATTTTGCTTGTTTGTCGGATTTTGGGATGGACTCTTTGGCTTTGCTTTTCTTCTCCTCATTGGATTTTTCATGTTAAAAGTTGCAGAAGCCAGATGACAAGCTCATTTTGGTTCAACTTCAGCAACTGTGCATTGCATTGCCATGTAATGTAATGTAATGCAATGCTATCTATCTAGCTCTCCCTCTATACTTCCTTTTGGATAAACAGACATATTAGGCAAGCATTTTGGAGCTTTCACCTAAATAACTACAGGTGGTGAGATAAGCTGCACAATATAATTGACCTTTCAGTATATTGTTGCACACACACCATCTATTTAGCAAATGCCCTTGTTATCAACAGCAGCCTTTTAAACTCACCTGAGCTAACAGGTATGTGAGCTGGTTACTCTGCTGCGCTTAAAATTTCTTTTTTGGTTTGCTACAATGCCTTTTCTGAAACGTTGTCTCCCTCTGCTGGAACACTGACTTCTTTCATTTAATGCCTGCAGACTATAAAAGAGAAACCAACCCAAAAAGTTTGGTTGATTAGTCTGTGGCATTCTTTTAAACTGTTGCTTATGGCGGTCTCTGTGAGCTTCTCAGTGACATTCAGCCATCCAGGTATCCCGCCTGCAGTAGACGGAATGTGGCAATGGAACGCTGGCTGCGCGTGTCATAATAGGCTCTGAGCCTTTATATACCTGCGCACAGCAGCAGCCACCTTCAGTCTGCTGCTGGACAGCCAGCAGCAGCAGCAGCAGGAGAGGTAATTAATCAGCAACCCTCCTGCTAAGGGTAGACAGCTGCTCGTTCCACCCCCCCCCCGCCTTAATTGGTTCTCCTCCCTTCCAACGGTGTTGAGGCGGGTGGGAACAGCCGGGGGTTGAGGGTACTGTGCTAAAAGAGGTGGAGTTATGCAGATCTAAAACGCGTGGATTGCAGCAGCAGCAAGCCGAAAAGTGCAGGCATGTGAGGGATCTAGAGGTTGACAGCATGTCTTCTTAACGGGAGTCCAGGTGGCCATCTCCACAAATGGACTTTTCAGAATCCTTGGGTGGCACCGTA
Source organism: Phyllobates terribilis (assembly GCF_046119375.1). Taxonomy (NCBI): domain Eukaryota; kingdom Metazoa; phylum Chordata; class Amphibia; order Anura; family Dendrobatidae; genus Phyllobates; species Phyllobates terribilis. The sequence goes on along the minus strand of NW_027362800.1, from coordinate 4,836,251 downwards.
GTCGGAAACCAATTCTGGTTATCGCTTCTCGGCCTTTTGGCTAAGATCAAGTGTAGTATCTGTTCTTATCAGTTTAATATCTGATACGTCCCCTATCTGGGGACCATATATTAAATGGATTTTTAGAACAGGGAGATGGAAAAAGAGCTTGCTCTGTCCACTCCACGCATTGACCTGGTATTGCAGTATCTCCAGGACCGGTGCACCCCTTCTTTAATGCAGTTTCTAAAATCAGAAAGAATTGAATTCAATGCTTTTTGTTCATTTTGCTTGTTTGTCGGATTTTGGGATGGACTCTTTGGCTTTGCTTTTCTTCTCCTCATTGGATTTTTCATGTTAAAAGTTGCAGAAGCCAGATGACAAGCTCATTTTGGTTCAACTTCAGCAACTGTGCATTGCATTGCCATGTAATGTAATGTAATGCAATGCTATCTATCTAGCTCTCCCTCTATACTTCCTTTTGGATAAACAAACATATTAGGCAAGCATTTTGGAGCTTTCACCTAAATAACTACAGGTGGTGAGATAAGCTGCACAATATAATTGACCTTTCAGTATATTGTTGCACACACACCATCTATTTAGCAAATGCCCTTGTTATCAACAGCAGCCTTTTAAACTCACCTGAGCTAACAGGTATGTGAGCTGGTTACTCTGCTGCGCTTAAAATTTCTTTTTTGGTTTGCTACAATGCCTTTTCTGAAACGTTGTCTCCCTCTGCTGGAACACTGACTTCTTTCATTTAATGCCTGCAGACTATAAAAGAGAAACCAACCCAAAAAGTTTGGTTGATTAGTCTGTGGCATTCTTTTAAACTGTTGCTTATGGCGGTCTCTGTGAACTTCTCAGTGACATTCAGCCATCCAGGTATCCCGCCTGCAGTAGACGGAATGTGGCAATGGAACGCTGGCTGCGCGTGTCATAATAGGCTCTGAGCCTTTATATACCTGCGCACAGCAGCAGCCACCTTCAGTCTGCTGCTGGACAGCCAGCAGCAGCAGCAGGAGAGGTAATTAATCAGCAACCCTCCTGCTAAGGGTAGACAGCTGCTCGTTCCACCCCCCCTCCCCCGCCTTAATTGGTTCTCCTCCCTTCCAACGGTGTTGAGGCGGGTGGGAACAGCCGGGGGTTGAGGGTACTGTGCTAAAAGAGGTGGAGTTATGCAGATCTAAAACGCGTGGATTGCAGCAGCAGCAAGCCGAAAAGTGCAGGCATGTGAGGGATCTAGAGGTTGACAGCATGTCTTCTTAACGGGAGTCCAGGTGGCCATCTCCACAAATGGACTTTTCAGAATCCTTGGGTGGCACCGTAGTCGGAAACCAATTCTGGTTATCGCTTCTCGGCCTTTTGGCTAAGATCAAGTGTAGTATCTGTTCTTATCAGTTTAATATCTGATACGTCCCCTATCTGGGGACCATATATTAAATGGATTTTTAGAACAGGGAGATGGAAAAAGAGCTTGCTCTGTCCACTCCACGCATTGACCTGGTATTGCAGTATCTCCAGGACCGGTGCACCACTTCTTTAATGCAGTTTCTAAAATCAGAAAGAATTGAATTCAATGCTTTTTGTTCATTTTGCTTGTTTGTCGGATTTTGGGATGGACTCTTTGGCTTTGCTTTTCTTCTCCTCATTGGATTTTTCATGTTAAAAGTTGCAGAAGCCAGATGACAAGCTCATTTTGGTTCAACTTCAGCAACTGTGCATTGCATTGCCATGTAATGTAATGTAATGCAATGCTATCTATCTAGCTCTCCCTCTATACTTCCTTTTGGATAAACAGACATATTAGGCAAGCATTTTGGAGCTTTCACCTAAATAACTACAGGTGGTGAGATAAGCTGCACAATATAATTGACCTTTCAGTATATTGTTGCACACACACCATCTATTTAGCAAATGCCCTTGTTATCAACAGCAGCCTTTTAAACTCACCTGAGCTAACAGGTATGTGAGCTGGTTACTCTGCTGCGCTTAAAATTTCTTTTTTGGTTTGCTACAATGCCTTTTCTGAAACGTTGTCTCCCTCTGCTGGAACACTGACTTCTTTCATTTAATGCCTGCAGACTATAAAAGAGAAACCAACCCAAAAAGTTTGGTTGATTAGTCTGTGGCATTCTTTTAAACTGTTGCTTATGGCGGTCTCTGTGAGCTTCTCAGTGACATTCAGCCATCCAGGTATCCCGCCTGCAGTAGACGGAATGTGGCAATGGAACGCTGGCTGCGCGTGTCATAATAGGCTCTGAGCCTTTATATACCTGCGCACAGCAGCAGCCACCTTCAGTCTGCTGCTGGACAGCCAGCAGCAGCAGCAGCAGGAGAGGTAATTAATCAGCAACCCTCCTGCTAAGGGTAGACAGCTGCTCGTTCCACCCCCCCCCCCCGCCTTAATTGGTTCTCCTCCCTTCCAACGGTGTTGAGGCGGGTGGGAACAGCCGGGGGTTGAGGGTACTGTGCTAAAAGAGGTGGAGTTATGCAGATCTAAAACGCGTGGATTGCAGCAGCAGCAAGCCGAAAAGTGCAGGCATGTGAGGGATCTAGAGGTTGACAGCATGTCTTCTTAACGGGAGTCCAGGTGGCCATCTCCACAAATGGACTTTTCAGAATCCTTGGGTGGCACCGTAGTCGGAAACCAATTCTGGTTATCGCTTCTCGGCCTTTTGGCTAAGATCAAGTGTAGTATCTGTTCTTATCAGTTTAATATCTGATACGTCCCCTATCTGGGGACCATATATTAAATGGATTTTTAGAACAGGGAGATGGAAAAAGAGCTTGCTCTGTCCACTCCACGCATTGACCTGGTATTGCAGTATCTCCAGGACCGGTGCACCCCTTCTTTAATGCAGTTTCTAAAATCAGAAAGAATTGAATTCAATGCTTTTTGTTCATTTTGCTTGTTTGTCGGATTTTGGGATGGACTCTTTGGCTTTGCTTTTCTTCTCCTCATTGGATTTTTCATGTTAAAAGTTGCAGAAGCCAGATGACAAGCTCATTTTGGTTCAACTTCAGCAACTGTGCATTGCATTGCCATGTAATGTAATGTAATGCAATGCTATCTATCTAGCTCTCCCTCTATACTTCCTTTTGGATAAACAGACATATTAGGCAAGCATTTTGGAGCTTTCACCTAAATAACTACAGGTGGTGAGATAAGCTGCACAATATAATTGACCTTTCAGTATATTGTTGCACAGACACCATCTATTTAGCAAATGCCCTTGTTATCAACAGCAGCCTTTTAAACTCACCTGAGCTAACAGGTATGTGAGCTGGTTACTCTGCTGCGCTTAAAATTTCTTTTTTGGTTTGCTACAATGCCTTTTCTGAAACGTTGTCTCCCTCTGCTGGAACACTGACTTCTTTCATTTAATGCCTGCAGACTATAAAAGAGAAACCAACCCAAAAAGTTTGGTTGATTAGTCTGTGGCATTCTTTTAAACTGTTGCTTATGGCGGTCTTTGTGAGCTTCTCAGTGACATTCAGCCATCCAGGTATCCCGCCTGCAGTAGACGGAATGTGGCAATGGAACGCTGGCTGCGCGTGTCATAATAGGCTCTGAGCCTTTATATACCTGCGCACAGCAGCAGCCACCTTCAGTCTGCTGCTGGACAGCCAGCAGCAGCAGCAGCAGGAGAGGTAATTAATCAGCAACCCTCCTGCTAAGGGTAGACAGCTGCTCGTTCCACCCCCCCCCCCCCCGCCTTAATTGGTTCTCCTCCCTTCCAACGGTGTTGAGGCGGGTGGGAACAGCCGGGGGTTGAGGGTACTGTGCTAAAAGAGGTGGAGTTATGCAGATCTAAAACGCGTGGATTGCAGCAGCAGCAAGCCGAAAAGTGCAGGCATGTGAGGGATCTAGAGGTTGACAGCATGTCTTCTTAACGGGAGTCCAGGTGGCCATCTCCACAAATGGACTTTTCAGAATCCTTGGGTGGCACCGTAGTCGGAAACCAATTCTGGTTATCGCTTCTCGGCCTTTTGGCTAAGATCAAGTGTAGTATCTGTTCTTATCAGTTTAATATCTGATACGTCCCCTATCTGGGGACCATATATTAAATGGATTTTTAGAACAGGGAGATGGAAAAAGAGCTTGCTCTGTCCACTCCACGCATTGACCTGGTATTGCAGTATCTCCAGGACCGGTGCACCCCTTCTTTAATGCAGTTTCTAAAATCAGAAAGAATTGAATTCAATGCTTTTTGTTCATTTTGCTTGTTTGTCGGATTTTGGGATGGACTCTTTGGCTTTGCTTTTCTTCTCCTCATTGGATTTTTCATGTTAAAAGTTGCAGAAGCCAGATGACAAGCTCATTTTGGTTCAACTTCAGCAACTGTGCATTGCATTGCCATGTAATGTAATGTAATGCAATGCTATCTATCTAGCTCTCCCTCTATACTTCCTTTTGGATAAACAGACATATTAGGCAAGCATTTTGGAGCTTTCACCTAAATAACTACAGGTGGTGAGATAAGCTGCACAATATAATTGACCTTTCAGTATATTGTTGCACACACACCATCTATTTAGCAAATGCCCTTGTTATCAACAGCAGCCTTTTAAACTCACCTGAGCTAACAGGTATGTGAGCTGGTTACTCTGCTGCGCTTAAAATTTCTTTTTTGGTTTGCTACAATGCCTTTTCTGAAACGTTGTCTCCCTCTGCTGGAACACTGACTTCTTTCATTTAATGCCTGCAGACTATAAAAGAGAAACCAACCCAAAAAGTTTGGTTGATTAGTCTGTGGCATTCTTTTAAACTGTTGCTTATGGCGGTCTTTGTGAGCTTCTCAGTGACATTCAGCCATCCAGGTATCCCGCCTGCAGTAGACGGAATGTGGCAATGGAACGCTAGCTGCGCGTGTCAGAGAGGTAATTAATCAGCAACCCTCCTGCTAAGGGTAGACAGCTGCTCGTTCCACCCCCCCCCCCGCCTTAATTGGTTCTCCTCCCTTCCAACGGTGTTGAGGCGGGTGGGAACAGCCGGGGGTTGAGGGTACTGTGCTAAAAGAGGTGGAGTTATGCAGATCTAAAACGCGTGGATTGCAGCAGCAGCAAGCCGAAAAGTGCAGGCATGTGAGGGATCTAGAGGTTGACAGCATGTCTTCTTAACGGGAGTCCAGGTGGCCATCTCCACAAATGGACTTTTCAGAATCCTTGGGTGGCACCGTAGTCGGAAACCAATTCTGGTTATCGCTTCTCAGCCTTTTGGCTAAGATCAAGTGTAGTATATGTTCTTATCAGTTTAATATCTGATACGTCCCCTATCTGGGGACCATATATTAAATGGATTTTTAGAACAGGGAGATGGAAAAAGAGCTTGCTCTGTCCACTCCACGCATTGACCTGGTATTGCAGTATCTCCAGGACCGGTGCACCCCTTCTTTAATGCAGTTTCTAAAATCAGAAAGAATTGAATTCAATGCTTTTTGTTCATTTTGCTTGTTTGTCGGATTTTGGGATGGACTCTTTGGCTTTGCTTTTCTTCTCCTCATTGGATTTTTCATGTTAAAAGTTGCAGAAGCCAGATGACAAGCTCATTTTGGTTCAACTTCAGCAACTGTGCATTGCATTGCCATGTAATGTAATGTAATGCAATGCTATCTATCTAGCTCTCCCTCTATACTTCCTTTTGGATAAACAGACATATTAGGCAAGCATTTTGGAGCTTTCACCTAAATAACTACAGGTGGTGAGATAAGCTGCACAATATAATTGACCTTTCAGTATATTGTTGCACACACACCATCTATTTAGCAAATGCCCTTGTTATCAACAGCAGCCTTTTAAACTCACCTGAGCTAACAGGTATGTGAGCTGGTTACTCTGCTGCGCTTAAAATTTCTTTTTTGGTTTGCTACAATGCCTTTTCTGAAACGTTGTCTCCCTCTGCTGGAACACTGACTTCTTTCATTTAATGCCTGCAGACTATAAAAGAGAAACCAACCCAAAAAGTTTGGTTGATTAGTCTGTGGCATTCTTTTAAACTGTTGCTTATGGCGGTCTCTGTGAGCTTCTCAGTGACATTCAGCCATCCAGGTATCCCGCCTGCAGTAGACGGAATGTGGCAATGGAACGCTGGCTGCGCGTGTCATAATAGGCTCTGAGCCTTTATATACCTGCGCACAGCAGCAGCCACCTTCAGTCTGCTGCTGGACAGCCAGCAGCAGCAGCAGCAGGAGAGGTAATTAATCAGCAACCCTCCTGCTAAGGGTAGACAGCTGCTCGTTCCACCCCCCCCCCGCCTTAATTGGTTCTCCTCCCTTCCAACGGTGTTGAGGCGGGTGGGAACAGCCGGGGGTTGAGGGTACTGTGCTAAAAGAGGTGGAGTTATGCAGATCTAAAACGCGTGGATTGCAGCAGCAGCAAGCCGAAAAGTGCAGGCATGTGAGGGATCTAGAGGTTGACAGCATGTCTTCTTAACGGGAGTCCAGGTGGCCATCTCCACAAATGGACTTTTCAGAATCCTTGGGTGGCACCGTAGTCGGAAACCAATTCTGGTTATCGCTTCTCGGCCTTTTGGCTAAGATCAAGTGTAGTATCTGTTCTTATCAGTTTAATATCTGATACGTCCCCTATCTGGGGACCATATATTAAATGGATTTTTAGAACAGGGAGATGGAAAAAGAGCTTGCTCTGTCCACTCCACGCATTGACCTGGTATTGCAGTATCTCCAGGACCGGTGCACCCCTTCTTTAATGCAGTTTCTAAAATCAGAAAGAATTGAATTCAATGCTTTTTGTTCATTTTGCTTGTTTGTCGGATTTTGGGATGGACTCTTTGGCTTTGCTTTTCTTCTCCTCATTGGATTTTTCATGTTAAAAGTTGCAGAAGCCAGATGACAAGCTCATTTTGGTTCAACTTCAGCAACTGTGCATTGCATTGCCATGTAATGTAATGTAATGCAATGCTATCTATCTAGCTCTCCCTCTATACTTCCTTTTGGATAAACAGACATATTAGGCAAGCATTTTGGAGCTTTCACCTAAATAACTACAGGTGGTGAGATAAGCTGCACAATATAATTGACCTTTCAGTATATTGTTGCACACACACCATCTATTTAGCAAATGCCCTTGTTATCAACAGCAGCCTTTTAAACTCACCTGAGCTAACAGGTATGTGAGCTGGTTACTCTGCTGCACTTAAAATTTCTTTTTTGGTTTGCTACAATGCCTTTTCTGAAACGTTGTCTCCCTCTGCTGGAACACTGACTTCTTTCATTTAATGCCTGCAGACTATAAAAGAGAAACCAACCCAAAAAGTTTGGTTGATTAGTCTGTGGCATTCTTTTAAACTGGTGCTTATGGCGGTCTCTGTGAGCTTCTCAGTGACATTCAGCCATCCAGGTATCCCGCCTGCAGTAGACGGAATGTGGCAATGGAACGCTGGCTGCGCGTGTCATAATAGGCTCTGAGCCTTTATATACCTGCGCACAGCAGCAGCCACCTTCAGTCTGCTGCTGGACAGCCAGCAGCAGCAGCAGCAGGAGAGGTAATTAATCAGCAACCCTCCTGCTAAGGGTAGACAGCTGCTCGTTCCACCCCCCCCCCCGCCTTAATTGGTTCTCCTCCCTTCCAACGGTGTTGAGGCGGGTGGGAACAGCCGGGGGTTGAGGGTACTGTGCTAAAAGAGGTGGAGTTATGCAGATCTAAAACGCGTGGATTGCAGCAGCAGCAAGCCGAAAAGTGCAGGCATGTGAGGGATCTAGAGGTTGACAGCATGTCTTCTTAACGGGAGTCCAGGTGGCCATCTCCACAAATGGACTTTTCAGAATCCTTGGGTGGCACCGTAGTCGGAAACCAATTCTGGTTATCGCTTCTCGGCCTTTTGGCTAAGATCAAGTGTAGTATCTGTTCTTATCAGTTTAATATCTGATACGTCCCCTATCTGGGGACCATATATTAAATGGATTTTTAGAACAGGGAGATGGAAAAAGAGCTTGATCTGTCCACTCCACGCATTGACCTGGTATTGCAGTATCTCCAGGACCGGTGCACCCCTTCTTTCATGCAGTTTCTAAAATCAGAAAGAATTGAATTCCATGCTTTTTGTTCATTTTGCTTGTTTGTCGGATTTTGGGATGGACTCTTTGGCTTTGCTTTTCTTCTCCTCATTGGATTTTTCATGTTAAAAGTTGCAGAAGCCAGATGACAAGCTCATTTTGGTTCAACTTCAGCAACTGTGCATTGCATTGCCATGTAATGTAATGTAATGCAATGCTATCTATCTAGCTCTCCCTCTATACTTCCTTTTGGATAAACAGACCTATTAGGCAAGCATTTTGGAGCTTTCACCTAAATAACTACAGGTGGTGAGATAAGCTGCACAATATAATTGACCTTTCAGTATATTGTTGCACACACACCATCTATTTAGCAAATGCCCTTGTTATCAACAGCAGCCTTTTAAACTCACCTGAGCTAACAGGTATGTGAGCTGGTTACTCTGCTGCGCTTAAAATTTCTTTTTTGGTTTGCTACAATGCCTTTTCTGAAACGTTGTCTCCCTCTGCTGGAACACTGACTTCTTTCATTTAATGCCTGCAGACTATAAAAGAGAAACCAACCCAAAAAGTTTGGTTGATTAGTCTGTGGCATTCTTTTAAACTGTTGCTTATGGCGGTCTCTGTGAGCTTCTCAGTGACATTCAGCCATCCAGGTATCCCGCCTGCAGTAGACGGAATGTGGCAATGGAACGCTGGCTGCGCGTGTCATAATAGGCTCTGAGCCTTTATATACCTGCGCACAGCAGCAGCCACCTTCAGTCTGCTGCTGGACAGCCAGCAGCAGCAGCAGGAGAGGTAATTAATCAGCAACCCTCCTGCTAAGGGTAGACAGCTGCTCGTTCCACCCCCCCCCCCGCCTTAATTGGTTCTCCTCCCTTCCAACGGTGTTGAGGCGGGTGGGAACAGCCGGGGGTTGAGGGTACTGTGCTAAAAGAGGTGGAGTTATGCAGATCTAAAACGCGTGGATTGCAGCAGCAGCAAGCCGAAAAGTGCAGGCATGTGAGGGATCTAGAGGTTGACAGCATGTCTTCTTAACGGGAGTCCAGGTGGCCATCTCCACAAATGGACTTTTCAGAATCCTTGGGTGGCACCGTAGTCGGAAACCAATTCTGGTTATCGCTTCTCGGCCTTTTGGCTAAGATCAAGTGTAGTATCTGTTTGGCTAAGATCAAGTGTAGTATCTTTTGAAAAGGCAGTTTGTCCTTGGGCTGCCCTAGTAAATTGATGCATATTACACACTGGTTTGGTGCACTTGTTAGTACGCCAGGTGGCTCATAGAGTCATCTGATGGAAAACATGGCCCTCCAGGATCGAAGTCACTAGGCTGGGTAAGTGTGAGGGCTTTGGAGCAATATGCCCCAGGAGTAGGCGCCCTGGTGGGAGTCCAAGCTTACTGGGACTGGGAACCCCAGAAAGACTTGGCTTCGTAGCACGCCGCACCTTTGCCAATCATACTTTCTGAGCAACCCCCCCTATTCCTGGCCTCCGGGCTAGGAAGGGGAATTTTTATAAACCCGGTCGGAGGTCCGGTCAGCTTTGGGCTGAGAAACCAACACAGGCTCCAGCTCCACTAGGGTGGCAGCCTAGATGGAAGCTGGGAGCACGAAAACGGCTCTTCTCCGGCTTCGGCTAGGGAGAGCATCGGAGATCCCTGACCCTCGCTGTGGCCTTCTGGCTCGGAGGGATGGGGATGGTTTATTGGGGACCCTCTCCTCCGGGAAGGGTCCACATGAATCCTCGCCTCGTGCGCTGTTTTGGTGTGACTTCGGTCACATTTTTCAGTGCCTTGGATGCAGCTTCAATCAAAAAATCTGTTCTTATGAGTTTAATATCTGATACGTCCCCTATCTGGGGACCATATATTAAATGGATTTTTAGAACAGGGAGATGGAAAAAGAGCTTGCTCTGTCCACTCCACGCATTGACCTGGTATTGCAGTATCTCCAGGACCGGTGCACCCCTTCTTTAATGCAGTTTCTAAAATCAGAAAGAATTGAATTCAATGCTTTTTGTTCATTTTGCTTGTTTGTCGGATTTTGGGATGGACTCTTTGGCTTTGCTTTTCTTCTCCTCATTGGATTTTTCATGTTAAAAGTTGCAGAAGCCAGATGACAAGCTCATTTTGGTTCAACTTCAGCAACTGTGCATTGCATTGCCATGTAATGTAATGTAATGCAATGCTATCTATCTAGCTCTCCCTCTATACTTCCTTTTGGATAAACAGACATATTAGGCAAGCATTTTGGAGCTTTCACCTAAATAACTACAGGTGGTGAGATAAGCTGCACAATATAATTGACCTTTCAGTATATTGTTGCACACACACCATCTATTTAGCAAATGCCCTTGTTATCAACAGCAGCCTTTTAAACTCACCTGAGCTAACAGGTATGTGAGCTGGTTACTCTGCTGCGCTTAAAATTTCTTTTTTGGTTTGCTACAATGCCTTTTCTGAAACGTTGTCTCCCTCTGCTGGAACACTGACTTCTTTCATTTAATGCCTGCAGACTATAAAAGAGAAACCAACCCAAAAAGTTTGGTTGATTAGTCTGTGGCATTCTTTTAAACTGTTGCTTATGGCGGTCTCTGTGAGCTTCTCAGTGACATTCAGCCATCCAGGTATCCCGCCTGCAGTAGACGGAATGTGGCAATGGAACGCTGGCTGCGCGTGTCATAATAGGCTCTGAGCCTTTATATACCTGCGCACAGCAGCAGCCACCTTCAGTCTGCTGCTGGACAGCCAGCAGCAGCAGCAGCAGGAGAGGTAATTAATCAGCAACCCTCCTGCTAAGGGTAGACAGCTGCTCGTTCCAACCCCCCCCCCCCCCCCCGCCTTAATTGGTTCTCCTCCCTTCCAACGGTGTTGAGGCGGGTGGGAACAGCCGGGGGTTGAGGGTACTGTGCTAAAAGAGGTGGAGTTATGCAGATCTAAAACGCGTGGATTGCAGCAGCAGCAAGCCGAAAAGTGCAGGCATGTGAGGGATCTAGAGGTTGACAGCATGTCTTCTTAACGGGAGTCCAGGTGGCCATCTCCACAAATGGACTTTTCAGAATCCTTGGGTGGCACCGTAGTCGGAAACCAATTCTGGTTATCGCTTCTCGGCCTTTTGGCTAAGATCAAGTGTAGTATCTGTTCTTATCAGTTTAATATCTGATACGTCCCCTATCTGGGGACCATATATTAAATGGATTTTTAGAACAGGGAGATGGAAAAAGAGCTTGCTCTGTCCACTCCACGCATTGACCTGGTATTGCAGTATCTCCAGGACCGGTGCACCCCTTCTTTAATGCAGTTTCTAAAATCAGAAAGAATTGAATTCAATGCTTTTTGTTCATTTTGCTTGTTTGTCGGATTTTGGGATGGACTCTTTGGCTTTGCTTTTCTTCTCCTCATTGGATTTTTCATGTTAAAAGTTGCAGAAGCCAGATGACAAGCTCATTTTGGTTCAACTTCAGCAACTGTGCATTGCATTGCCATGTAATGTAATGTAATGCAATGCTATCTATCTAGCTCTCCCTCTATACTTCCTTTTGGATAAACAGACATATTAGGCAAGCATTTTGGAGCTTCCACCTAAATAACTACAGGTGGTGAGATAAGCTGCACAATATAATTGACCTTTCAGTATATTGTTGCACACACACCATCTATTTAGCAAATGCCCTTGTTATCAACAGCAGCCTTTTAAACTCACCTGAGCTAACAGGTATGTGAGCTGGTTACTCTGCTGCGCTTAAAATTTCTTTTTTGGTTTGCTACAATGCCTTTTCTGAAACGTTGTCTCCCTCTGCTGGAACACTGACTTCTTTCATTTAATGCCTGCAGACTATAAAAGAGAAACCAACCCAAAAAGTTTGGTTGATTAGTCTGTGGCATTCTTTTAAACTGTTGCTTATGGCGGTCTCTGTGAGCTTCTCAGTGACATTCAGCCATCCAGGTATCCCGCCTGCAGTAGACGGAATGTGGCAATGGAACGCTGGCTGCGCGTGTCATAATAGGCTCTGAGCCTTTATATACCTGCGCACAGCAGCAGCCACCTTCAGTCTGCTGCTGGACAGCCAGCAGCAGCAGCAGCAGGAGAGGTAATTAATCAGCAACCCTCCTGCTAAGGGTAGACAGCTGCTCGTTCCACCCCCCCCCCCCCGCCTTAATTGGTTCTCCTCCCTTCCAACGGTGTTGAGGCGGGTGGGAACAGCCGGGGGTTGAGGGTACTGTGCTAAAAGAGGTGGAGTTATGCAGATCTAAAACGCGTGGATTGCAGCAGCAGCAAGCCGAAAAGTGCAGGCATGTGAGGGATCTAGAGGTTGACAGCATGTCTTCTTAACGGGAGTCCAGGTGGCCATCTCCACAAATGGACTTTTCAGAATCCTTGGGTGGCACCGTAGTCGGAAACCAATTCTGGTTATCGCTTCTCGGCCTTTTGGCTAAGATCAAGTGTAGTATCTGTTCTTATCAGTTTAATATCTGATACGTCCCCTATCTGGGGACCATATATTAAATGGATTTTTAGAACAGGGAGATGGAAAAAGAGCTTGCTCTGTCCACTCCACGCATTGACCTGGTATTGCAGTATCTCCAGGACCGGTGCACCCCTTCTTTAATGCAGTTTCTAAAATCAGAAAGAATTGAATTCAATGCTTTTTGTTCATTTTGCTTGTTTGTCGGATTTTGGGATGGACTCTTTGGCTTTGCTTTTCTTCTCCTCATTGGATTTTTCATGTTAAAAGTTGCAGAAGCCAGATGACAAGCTCATTTTGGTTCAACTTCAGCAACTGTGCATTGCATTGCCATGTAATGTAATGTAATGCAATGCTATCTATCTAGCTCTCCCTCTATACTTCCTTTTGGATAAACAGACATATTAGGCAAGCATTTTGGAGCTTTCACCTAAATAACTACAGGTGGTGAGATAAGCTGCACAATATAATTGACCTTTCAGTATATTGTTGCACACACACCATCTATTTAGCAAATGCCCTTGTTATCAACAGCAGCCTTTTAAACTCACCTGAGCTAACAGGTATGTGAGCTGGTTACTCTGCTGCGCTTAAAATTTCTTTTTTGGTTTGCTACAATGCCTTTTCTGAAACGTTGTCTCCCTCTGCTGGAACACTGACTTCTTTCATTTAATGCCTGCAGACTATAAAAGAGAAACCAACCCAAAAAGTTTGGTTGATTAGTCTGTGGCATTCTTTTAAACTGTTGCTTATGGCGGTCTCTGTGAGCTTCTCAGTGACATTCAGCCATCCAGGTATCCCGCCTGCAGTAGACAGAATGTGGCAATGGAACGCTGGCTGCGCGTGTCATAATAGGCTCTGAGCCTTTATATACCTGCGCACAGCAGCAGCCACCTTCAGTCTGCTGCTGGACAGCCAGCAGCAGCAGCAGCAGGAGAGGTAATTAATCAGCAACCCTCCTGCTAAGGGTAGACAGCTGCTCGTTCCACCCCCCCCCCCCGCCTTAATTGGTTCTCCTCCCTTCCAACGGTGTTGAGGCGGGTGGGAACAGCCGGGGGTTGAGGGTACTGTGCTAAAAGAGGTGGAGTTATGCAGATCTAAAACGCGTGGATTGCAGCAGCAGCAAGCCGAAAAGTGCAGGCATGTGAGGGATCTAGAGGTTGACAGCATGTCTTCTTAACGGGAGTCCAGGTGGCTATCTCCACAAATGGACTTTTCAGAATCCTTGGGTGGCACCGTAGTCGGAAACCAATTCTGGTTATCGCTTCTCGGCCTTTTGGCTAAGATCTTGTATCTGGTCAGAAGGATCCTAGAGTGTCTCCCCCTCGGCCTTGCAGCACCGCCACTTAGGTGGCTTAAGCTGCCTGCTGCTATTGGGGGGGGTCCAGAGGAAACGAGAGGTGATAATGGGCGTCAAGATTCGCTATGCCGGGACCGATGATATTCGGGTCAAAAATGCTTTTCGCATTGATATTGAGGAGTCAAGGAGGAATTTCTTTAACCTGCTGTTCTTGGTGGAAGTCGTCATCTTCAAGATTTTGAATGTTGGTCGTGGAGACATCATTTGTCTACAGGAGTTCCCAAAGAATGGCCGGTACGTTTTGGTCCTTGATCGTATGGCAGCTTGCCAGAATCTTTTCAAGACTCTAAAGGATCAGCAAGCCTTGGATCATCCGGCTCTTGAAGGGCTTACATTCACGGTATTGTATACTAAGGGGGAAGTGCCAGTTGTTGTGTTTATGCACAACCCCCTTGTGGATGTGGAGGACATTACTAGATTCCTGAACCGTCATTGCAGCTATGTGTCCTACTCACACAAGGTGAGGAATGAGGTGGGCTTGTGGACTGGCAAACACAAGTTTTTTGTACGGTTCCAGGAAGACCCCCAGGGACCTGGGGGTATCCACTACCCTCCCCTCAGTTTTGCCATCGGGAGGGATAGAGGGTATATGTATTTTCCCGGTGCTCCGCGTTTTTGCAGGAAGTGTAAATCCTTTGGACACTACCAAGAGGACTGCACGGTGGAGAAGTTTTGTGGGAAATGCAATAAAGAAGGTCATCTGGCAATGGAATGTACTAACTCCATGGTCTGTAATGCGTGTGGGGAGGAGGGACACGCTTTCAAGGACTGTCCCCATCGTTCCAGGTCATATGCAGAGGCCGTGTCCCCACGTCCTAGTACTGCCGCCACTATTGGTGAGGCGATTGAGGCAGTAAGGGACTTCATGGAAGTGATGGAGGAAGCACCTGATCCTGCTGGTGGAAGCGCTGTTAAGATGGAGCCTGCAGATATGTCAATTCTGCTTGATGTGAGTGGTGAGGGAGAAGTGAGCGGTTCACTCTCCACAACGCCGGTGTTGGCTTTGGAAAGCTCAGAGGCCATTCAAGAAGGTGGTGGTGGCCAGGGTGACTTCACCGGGGCTGTGGTGAGGCCCCCTGATGAGGACTCTGATGTGTCTTCTGCAAAGAAGTTCCGACCAGATATTTCACCTGCCAGTATTGGGAGCATCAGCCCCTTAAGTGATAGGAGCTATCCCGAGAGCTACAGTGCCTCTCCTAGGAGGTCTTTTTTGGAGGAGGGGGCCAGCATTCTGTGCTTAACATCAGGAATCGAGTTTCAAGACGAGAAAGGTTGACTCTTCGGTGGGGGGTATGTTCTTTTTTACCAAATATGGTTAAAAAATGGGCTCCAACGTGGGCTGTAGTGTACTGTCAGTAAATGTAAGGCTTATAAAATCTAAGCCTAGAAGATTGGCTATACTGGAAGAACTAAAAAATCTTGGAGCAAATATCTACTGTCTGCAAGAGTGCGGAATTGAAGAGTCACCTCCTGAAAAGGGCTGGGTATATGGGCATAGCATTTGGTCAGGTTCAATGACAAACAAAAATGATGGTGTGGGGATTTTGTTGGGGAATAGGGATTTAAGTTTTGAAAATTATATGGTGGTGGAGCCAGGTCGTTGTATAATGGCAGTGGTTAAGGGGAGAGGGTGGAGGGTGAAAATTGTTAACATGTATTGTCCAATTAACAAAGGGGATAGGTTAGCACTATTAGAGAAAATACGTTTTTTTTTGCCTGGAAGGATTCCAATATTATTAGTTGGTGATTTCAATTGTGTTTCTGAAGGGGAAATTGATGTCACGGGTAAGGTCCTTAATCAAATTACATCTGATTTTTCTTTTTTAGATGCAGCGGAATTTTTGAGTAAGCCACCACCGGCCACATATAGAGCTGATAGGGGAGGAATAGTGTCCAGGATTGACCGCATGCTGTATACAAATAGAGGTTTGGTGTGTAAATTTTTTAAACAGCATGTTTTTTCTTTCACAGACCATGAATGTTTGTGGGGTATGTTTGAAGGTGATAAAAAAATGGTGCATGGTGTTGGGGTATGGAAGCTAAATGTTAGGTTGTTAGAGGATGTTAGGGTTATGAGAGACTTCGAAAGTAAGTATGAATGGTGGAGGTCTAGGAAAAATAATTTTGTGGATGTGACTGTATGGTGGGATTGGGTGAAAGTGGAAATTAAGAATTTTTTTAGGAGGTGGGGTTATAAAAAAGCAGCAATTGAAAGAGGCAGATTTAAAGATTTAAATATGAGGATTGAGTGGTTACATAAAATGAGTATGAAAGGAATTGATGTTAGTGATCAACTCAGAGGAGCGAGAGATGAGATGAAGCGTGTTTTGGAAAAGCGTGGGAAGGAAATTATTTTTAGGACGAGAGTTGAGCATTTGGATATGGATGAGAAGTGTACGAGGTACTTTTTTAAAAAAATGTGCAGTAAGAAAGATGAGTTGGATGAGGTTGAAAATGATAATGGTATAACTGTGGTTGGAATGGAAGTGTTGGATGAGGTACATAGTTTCTATAGTAGTTTATTTGAGTCTAAATGGGTGGATGGGGGTTTGAAAGAGCATGTGTTAGGTATGTTGGAGAGTCAGCTTGAATCAGGGGAACGTGAGTGTTTGAGTGAGGATATTGTTTTTGATGAGGTTAAAAAGGCGGTGGATGGTGCGAAAAAGAATAAAACACCTGGGAAAGATGGGTTGCCTGTGGAGTTTTATGTAAAAGCATGGGATGTGATTGGTGTTGATTTTGTGGAGGTATGTCAATATATGTGGATGAATGGTGTACTTTGTAATTCCATGAAAGAAGGAGTAGTTGTTTTACTATATAAGAAGGGTGAGAAAAAGAATTTGCGTAATTGGAGGCCGATTACATTACTCAATGCAGATTACAAAGTCTTTAGCAAAATTCTGGCTAACCGTATGCGTGGGGTGATTGGAAGTGTGGTTGGTGTTGATCAAGTGTGCGCGGTGCCAGGTAGGTGTATGACTGATAACCTCTTGTTGTTGAGGGACGTAATTGGAGATTGTATGTTTAGGAAGGGGAAATGTATGGTTTTTTGTGTGGATTTTGAGAAAGCTTTTGATAGAGTGTCGCATGCGTTTATGTTTGAGGTGTTAGTTAGGATGGGTTTTCCTAGTGTTTTTGTGAAGGCGATAAGGTGTTTGTATGATGGTGTGGTGAGTGAAGTGTTAGTGAATGGATGTTTGAGTGAGAAGGTGTGCATAAAATCAGGGGTCAGGCAGGGGTGTCCGTTGTCCCCTGTCCTGTTTATAAGTGTGATTGAGCCCCTGTTGTGCATGATTCGGAAAGAGAAAGTGATGAATGGTCTTCTAATCCCAGGGAGTGGTGGAAAGACTGTAAAGGTAATGGGGTATATGGACGATGTTGTTGTGGTGAGTGATAATATGGCTGCTATGAATCGAGCAAGGTTGCTTTTAGATTTCTTTTGTGGTGCATCTGGTTTTAGGGTGAATTGGGGGAAGTGTAGCTTTAAGTGTTTTGGGGATTCGAGTGTTAGGATGGATGGTGTGATATGTGAAGAAGGTGCTATTAAGGTTCTGGGGGTGTGGTTTAACAAAGATCTGAAAGGGAATGAGAGTTGGGATGAATGCGGTAAGAGGATTGAACAAAAGTTAAATTTTTGGAGGTTGCGGGACTTGACATTGTCAGGCAAAGTCCTTATTATTAAGTCAGTGATTCTTCCTATGTTACTTTTTGTGTCCGTGGTTTTTCCAGCCCCTTATAGGGGTTTTAGGCGGATTGAGAAGCTAATTTTTACGTTTTATTGGGGAAGTAAGATGGAAAAACTTAAAAGGGAATATTTGTGTAAGTTACGTGAACATGGGGGAATGGATTTCCCAAATTTTGAAATTTGTCTTGGTTTAAATTATATTAAAACAGTGGTTGTTCTGTTAGGTAGGGATAACAAGACGGCTTTTATGATTAAATATATGGCTGGATGGATGTTGTTTGGGTTGAAATGGATGAGAAGGGATGCAAGAGTGCCTGTTTCGTTTAAATGTCCAGTGTGGTATGAGTTTGTTGAAAAATTTGTTGTCAAGCATGATTTGTTGGATGTTCCTATGGGTGATTTCAAAGTGATAAGGAATGTAAGGAGAAGGATGCGTGTTAGAGAGTTTGAATGTAACATTGGGGGCTTGAGATCGAGTGAAGCGTTGTGTGTATGGAGGAACCTGAGTATAAAAGGAATATCGAATAGGCAGCGTGATATCGTATGGATGAGTTTGCATGAGATTTTGCCTGTGAGAGAGGTACATAAGAGGAGGGATCTGATTAGAACAGAGGTATGTCCGAGGGATGGATGTGGGGCGAGTGAAACTGTTATGCATTTGGTTTGGAATTGTGATTATGCTCAGAGTGTTTGGAAGGGAGTGGGTGGTTTATGCAAGGAACTAGCGGGCGTGAATTTTATAAATTGGAGAGTGGTAATGTTTGGGATGGGTGCAAGTAGCCGGGTGAAAGAGAGATTGTTGTGGTTGATAATGGCATGTGTAATAGAAAGTCTGTGGGACGTTAGGAATTTGTGTTTATTTAAAAGGAAAATAATCTCAGTTAATAATTGTGTTAGGATGGTTTTGTCAAGGTTATACATAGTTTATTTATGGGACAGCCGTGGCGGTGGTGGCTTTGATTCAGAAGGTTTTTGGAAAGTCAAAAAATGGAGGTCACTGGTAAAGTACGAGTAAGTCCTTGTTTAAGTGTTGTGATCTGTCTTTTTTTATGATAATGGTATGTTTTACAGTTTTTTGTCCATTCAAAAGGTATTACAACTGTTTCAGTATAAAGTTATAAATATGAAATAAAGAAAGTACCATTATGATGTAAGACTGGGCAACGTAGTATGAGTTTTTATACTATTGATTGTTGCTTGAAAAATTTTACTGAATGGTATAAAAAAAAAAAAAAAAAAAAAATCTGTTCTTATCAGTTTAATATCTGATACGTCCCCTATCTGGGGACCATATATTAAATGGATTTTTAGAACAGGGAGATGGAAAAAGAGCTTGCTCTGTCCACTCCACGCATTGACTTGGTATTGCAGTATCTCCAGGACCGGTGCACCCCTTCTTTAATGCAGTTTCTAAAATCAGAAAGAATTGAATTCAATGCTTTTTGTTCATTTTGCTTGTTTGTCGGATTTTGGGATGGACTCTTTGGCTTTGCTTTTCTTCTCCTCATTGGATTTTTCATGTTAAAAGTTGCAGAAGCCAGATGACAAGCTCATTTTGGGTCAACTTCAGCAACTGTGCATTGCATTGCCATGTAATGTAATGTAATGCAATGCTATCTATCTAGCTCTCCCTCTATACTTCCTTTTGGATAAACAGACATATTAGGCAAGCATTTTGGAGCTTTCACCTAAATAACTACAGGTGGTGAGATAAGCTGCACAATATAATTGACCTTTCAGTATATTGTTGCACACACACCATCTATTTAGCAAATGCCCTTGTTATCAACAGCAGCCTTTTAAACTCACCTGAGCTAACAGGTATGTGAGCTGGTTACTCTGCTGCGCTTAAAATTTCTTTTTTGGTTTGCTACAATGCCTTTTCTGAAACGTTGTCTCCCTCTGCTGGAACACTGACTTCTTTCATTTAATGCCTGCAGACTATAAAAGAGAAACCAACCCAAAAAGTTTGGTTGATTAGTCTGTGGCATTCTTTTAAACTGTTGCTTATGGCGGTCTCTGTGAGCTTCTCAGTGACATTCAGCCATCCAGGTATCCCGCCTGCAGTAGACGGAATGTGGCAATGGAACGCTGGCTGCGCGTGTCATAATAGGCTCTGAGCCTTTATATACCTGCGCACAGCAGCAGCCACCTTCAGTCTGCTGCTGGACAGCCAGCAGCAGCAGCAGCAGGAGAGGTAATTAATCAGCAACCCTCCTGCTAAGGGTAGACAGCTGCTCGTTCCACCCCCCCCCCCGCCTTAATTGGTTCTCCTCCCTTCCAACGGTGTTGAGGCGGGTGGGAACAGCCGGGGGTTGAGGGTACTGTGCTAAAAGAGGTGGAGTTATGCAGATCTAAAACGCGTGGATTGCAGCAGCAGCAAGCCGAAAAGTGCAGGCATGTGAGGGATCTAGAGGTTGACAGCATGTCTTCTTAACGGGAGTCCAGGTGGCCATCTCCACAAATGGACTTTTCAGAATCCTTGGGTGGCACCGTAGTCGGAAACCAATTCTGGTTATCGCTTCTCGGCCTTTTGGCTAAGATCAAGTGTAGTGTCTGTTCTTATCAGTTTAATATCTGATACGTCCCCTATCTGGGGACCATATATTAAATGGATTTTTAGAACAGGGAGATGGAAAAAGAGCTTGCTCTGTCCACTCCACGCATTGACCTGGTATTGCAGTATCTCCAGGACCGGTGCACTACTTCTTTAATGCAGTTTCTAAAATCAGAAAGAATTGAATTCAATGCTTTTTGTTCATTTTGCTTGTTTGTCGGATTTTGGGATGGACTCTTTGGCTTTGCTTTTCTTCTCCTCATTGGATTTTTCATGTTAAAAGTTGCAGAAGCCAGATGACAAGCTCATTTTGGTTCAACTTCAGCAACTGTGCATTGCATTGCCATGTAATGTAATGTAATGCAATGCTATCCATCTAGCTCTCCCTCTATACTTCCTTTTGGATAAACAGACATATTAGGCAAGCATTTTGGAGCTTTCACCTAAATAACTACAGGTGGTGAGATAAGCTGCACAATATAATTGACCTTTCAGTATATTGTTGCACACACACCATCTATTTAGCAAATGCCCTTGTTATCAACAGCAGCCTTTTAAACTCACCTGAGCTAACAGGTATGTGAGCTGGTTACTCTGCTGCGCTTAAAATTTCTTTTTTGGTTTGCTACAATGCCTTTTCTGAAACGTTGTCTCCCTCTGCTAGAACACTGACTTCTTTCATTTAATGCCTGCAGACTATAAAAGAGAAACCAACCCAAAAAGTTTGGTTGATTAGTCTGTGGCATTCTTTTAAACTGTTGCTTATGGCGGTCTCTGTGAGCTTCTCAGTGACATTCAGCCATCCAGGTATCCCGCCTGCAGTAGACGGAATGTGGCAATGGAACGCTGGCTGCGCGTGTCATAATAAGCTCTGAGCCTTTATATACCTGCGCACAGCAGCAGCCACCTTCAGTCTGCTGCTGGACAGCCAGCAGCAGCAGCAGGAGAGGTAATTAATCAGCAACCCTCCTGCTAAGGGTAGACAGCTGCTCGTTCCACCCCCCCCCCCGCCTTAATTGGTTCTCCTCCCTTCCAACGGTGTTGAGGCGGGTGGGAACAGCCGGGGGTTGAGGGTACTGTGCTAAAAGAGGTGGAGTTATGCAGATCTAAAACGCGTGGATTGCAGCAGCAGCAAGCCAAAAAGTGCAGGCATGTGAGGGATCTAGAGGTTGACAGCATGTCTTCTTAACGGGAGTCCAGGTGGCCATCTCCACAAATGGACTTTTCAGAATCCTTGGGTGGCACCGTAGTCGGAAACCAATTCTGGTTATCGCTTCTCGGCCTTTTGGCTAAGATCAAGTGTAGTATCTGTTCTTATCAGTTTAATATCTGATACGTCCCCTATCTGGGGACCATATATTAAATGGATTTTTAGAACAGGGAGATGGAAAAAGAGCTTGCTCTGTCCACTCCACGCATTGACCTGGTATTGCAGTATCTCCAGGACCGGTGCACCCCTTCTTTAATGCAGTTTCTAAAATCAGAAAGAATTGAATTCAATGCTTTTTGTTCATTTTGCTTGTTTGTCGGATTTTGGGATGGACTCTTTGGCTTTGCTTTTCTTCTCCTCATTGGATTTTTCATGTTAAAAGTTGCAGAAGCCAGATGACAAGCTCATTTTGGTTCAACTTCAGCAACTGTGCATTGCATTGCCATGTAATGTAATGTAATGCAATGCTATCTATCTAGCTCTCCCTCTATACTTCTTTTTGGATAAACAGACATATTAGGCAAGCATATTGGAGCTTTCACATAAATAACTACAGGTGGTGAGATAAGCTGCACAATATAATTGACCTTTCAGTATATTGTTGCACACACACCATCTATTTAGCAAATGCCCTTGTTATCAACAGCAGCCTTTTAAACTCACCTGAGCTAACAGGTATGTGAGCTGGTTACTCTGCTGCGCTTAAAATTTCTTTTTTGGTTTGCTACAATGCCTTTTCTGAAACGTTGTCTCCCTCTGCTGGAACACTGACTTCTTTCATTTAATGCCTGCAGACTATAAAAGAGAAACCAACCCAAAAAGTTTGGTTGATTAGTCTGTGGCATTCTTTTAAACTGTTGCTTATGGCGGTCTCTGTGAGCTTCTCAGTGACATTCAGCCATCCAGGTATCCCGCCTGCAGTAGACGGAATGTGGCAATGGAACGCTGGCTGCGCGTGTCATAATAGGCTCTGAGCCTTTATATACCTGCGCACAGCAGCAGCCACCTTCAGTCTGCTGCTGGACAGCCAACAGCAGCAGCAGCAGCAGGAGAGGTAATTAATCAGCAACCCTCCTGCTAAGGGTAGACAGCTGCTCGTTCCACCCCCCCCCCCGCCTTAATTGGTTCTCCTCCCTTCCAACGGTGTTGAGGCGGGTGGGAACAGTCGGGGGTTGAGGGTACTGTGCTAAAAGAGGTGGAGTTATGCAGATCTAAAACGCGTGGATTGCAGCAGCAGCAAGCCGAAAAGTGCAGGCATGTGAGGGATCTAGAGGTTGACAGCATGTCTTCTTAACGGGAGTCCAGGTGGCCATCTCCACAAATGGACTTTTCAGAATCCTTGGGTGGCACCGTAGTCGGAAACCAATTCTGGTTATCGCTTCTCGGCCTTTTGGCTAAGATCAAGTGTAGTATCTGTTCTTATCAGTTTAATATCTGATACGTCCCCTATCTGGGGACC
This sequence comes from Phyllobates terribilis, assembly GCF_046119375.1. Classification (NCBI taxonomy): domain Eukaryota; kingdom Metazoa; phylum Chordata; class Amphibia; order Anura; family Dendrobatidae; genus Phyllobates; species Phyllobates terribilis. The sequence continues at coordinate 4,813,519 of NW_027362800.1, read as the reverse complement.
ATATATTAAATGGATTTTTAGAACAGGGAGATGGAAAAAGAGCTTGCTCTGTCCACTCCACGCATTGACCTGGTATTGCAGTATCTCCAGGACCGGTGCACCCCTTCTTTAATGCAGTTTCTAAAATCAGAAAGAATTGAATTCAGTGCTTTTTGTTCATTTTGCTTGTTTGTCGGATTTTGGGATGGACTCTTTGGCTTTGCTTTTCTTCTCCTCATTGGATTTTTCATGTTAAAAGTTGCAGAAGCCAGATGACAAGCTCATTTTGGTTCAACTTCAGCAACTGTGCATTGCATTGCCATGTAATGTAATGTAATGCAATGCTATCTATCTAGCTCTCCCTCTATACTTCCTTTTGGATAAACAGACATATTAGGCAAGCATTTTGGAGCTTTCACCTAAATAACTACAGGTGGTGAGATAAGCTGCACAATATAATTGACCTTTCAGTATATTGTTGCACACACACCATCTATTTAGCAAATGCCCTTGTTATCAACAGCAGCCTTTTAAACTCACCTGAGCTAACAGGTATGTGAGCTGGTTACTCTGCTGCGCTTAAAATTTCTTTTTTGGTTTGCTACAATGCCTTTTCTGAAACGTTGTCTCCCTCTGCTGGAACACTGACTTCTTTCATTTAATGCCTGCAGACTATAAAAGAGAAACCAACCCAAAAAGTTTGGTTGATTAGTCTGTGGCATTCTTTTAAACTGTTGCTTATGGCAGTCTCTGTGAGCTTCTCAGTGACATTCAGCCATCCAGGTATCCCGCCTGCAGTAGACGGAATGTGGCAATGGAACGCTGGCTGCGCGTGTCATAATAGGCTCTGAGCCTTTATATACCTGCGCACAGCAGCAGCCACCTTCAGTCTGCTGCTGGACAGCCAGCAGCAGCAGCAGCAGGAGAGGTAATTAATCAGCAACCCTCCTGCTAAGGGTAGACAGCTGCTCGTTCCACCCCCCCCCCCCCGCCTTAATTGGTTCTCCTCCCTTCCAACGGTGTTGAGGCGGGTGGGAACAGCCGGGGGTTGAGGGTACTGTGCTAAAAGAGGTGGAGTTATGCAGATCTAAAACGCGTGGATTGCAGCAGCAGCAAGCCGAAAAGTGCAGGCATGTGAGGGATCTAGAGGTTGACAGCATGTCTTCTTAACGGGAGTCCAGGTGGCCATCTCCACAAATGGACTTTTCAGAATCCTTGGGTGGCACCGTAGTCGGAAACCAATTCTGGTTATCGCTTCTCGGCCTTTTGGCTAAGATCAAGTGTAGTATCTGTTCTTATCAGTTTAATATCTGATACGTCCCCTATCTGGGGACCATATATTAAATGGATTTTTAGAACAGGGAGATGGAAAAAGAGCTTGCTCTGTCCACTCCATGCATTGACCTGGTATTGCAGTATCTCCAGGACCGGTGCACCCCTTCTTTAATGCAGTTTCTAAAATCAGAAAGAATTGAATTCAATGCTTTTTGTTCATTTTGCTTGTTTGTCGGATTTTGGGATGGACTCTTTGGCTTTGCTTTTCTTCTCCTCATTGGATTTTTCATGTTAAAAGTTGCAGAAGCCAGATGACAAGCTCATTTTGGTTCAACTTCAGCAACTGTGCATTGCATTGCCATGTAATGTAATGTAATGCAATGCTATCTATCTAGCTCTCCCTCTATACTTCCTTTTGGATAAACAGACATATTAGGCAAGCATTTTGGAGCTTTCACCTAAATAACTACAGGTGGTGAGATAAGCTGCACAATATAATTGACCTTTCAGTATATTGTTGCACACACACCATCTATTTAGCAAATGCCCTTGTTATCAACAGCAGCCTTTTAAACTCACCTGAGCTAACAGGTATGTGAGCTGGTTACTCTGCTGCGCTTAAAATTTCTTTTTTGGTTTGCTACAATGCCTTTTCTGAAACGTTGTCTCCCTCTGCTGGAACACTGACTTCTTTCATTTAATGCCTGCAGACTATAAAAGAGAAACCAACCCAAAAAGTTTGGTTGATTAGTCTGTGGCATTCTTTTAAACTGTTGCTTATGGCGGTCTCTGTGAGCTTCTCAGTGACATTCAGCCATCCAGGTATCCCGCCTGCAGTAGACGGAATGTGGCAATGGAACGCTGGCTGCGCGTGTCATAATAGGCTCTGAGCCTTTATATACCTGCGCACAGCAGCAGCCACCTTCAGTCTGCTGCTGGACAGCCAACAGCAGCAGCAGCAGGAGAGGTAATTAATCAGCAACCCTCCTGCTAAGGGTAGACAGCTGCTCGTTCCACCCCCCCCCCGCCTTAATTGGTTCTCCTCCCTTCCAACGGTGTTGAGGCGGGTGGGAACAGCCGGGGGTTGAGGGTACTGTGCTAAAAGAGGTGGAGTTATGCAGATCTAAAACGCGTGGATTGCAGCAGCAGCAAGCCGAAAAGTGCAGGCATGTGAGGGATCTAGAGGTTGACAGCATGTCTTCTTAACGGGAGTCCAGGTGGCCATCTCCACAAATGGACTTTTCAGAATCCTTGGGTGGCACCGTAGTCGGAAACCAATTCTGGTTATCGCTTCTCGGCCTTTTGGCTAAGATCAAGTGTAGTATCTGTCTTATCAGTTTAATATCTGATACGTCCCCTATCTGGGGACCATATATTAAATGGATTTTTAGAACAGGGAGATGGAAAAAGAGCTTGCTCTGTCCACTCCACACATTGACCTGGTATTGCAGTATCTCCAGGACCGGTGCACCCCTTCTTTAATGCAGTTTCTAAAATCAGAAAGAATTGAATTCAATGCTTTTTGTTCATTTTGCTTGTTTGTCGGATTTTGGGATGGACTCTTTGGCTTTGCTTTTCTTCTCCTCATTGGATTTTTCATGTTAAAAGTTGCAGAAGCCAGATGACAAGCTCATTTTGGTTCAACTTCAGCAACTGTGCATTGCATTGCCATGTAATGTAATGTAATGCAATGCTATCTATCTAGCTCTCCCTCTATACTTCCTTTTGGATAAACAGACATATTAGGCAAGCATTTTGGAGCTTTCACCTAAATAACTACAGGTGGTGAGATAAGCTGCACAATATAATTGACCTTTCAGTATATTGTTGCACACACACCATCTATTTAGCAAATGCCCTTGTTATCAACAGCAGCCTTTTAAACTCACCTGAGCTAACAGGTATGTGAGCTGGTTACTCTGCTGCGCTTAAAATTTCTTTTTTGGTTTGCTACAATGCCTTTTCTGAAACGTTGTCTCCCTCTGCTGGAACACTGACTTCTTTCATTTAATGCCTGCAGACTATAAAAGAGAAACCAACCCAAAAAGTTTGGTTGATTAGTCTGTGGCATTCTTTTAAACTGTTGCTTATGGCGGTCTCTGTGAGCTTCTCAGTGACATTCAGCCATCCAGGTATCCCGCCTGCAGTAGACGGAATGTGGCAATGGAACGCTGGCTGCGCGTGTCATAATAGGCTCTGAGCCTTTATATACCTGCGCACAGCAGCAGCCACCTTCAGTCTGCTGCTGGACAGCCAGCAGCAGCAGCAGCAGGAGAGGTAATTAATCAGCAACCCTCCTGCTAAGGGTAGACAGCTGCTCGTTCCACCCCCCCCCCCCCCCCCGCCTTAATTGGTTCTCCTCCCTTCCAACGGTGTTGAGGCGGGTGGGAACAGCCGGGGGTTGAGGGTACTGTGCTAAAAGAGGTGGAGTTATGCAGATCTAAAACGCGTGGATTGCAGCAGCAGCAAGCCGAAAAGTGCAAGCATGTGAGGGATCTAGAGGTTGACAGCATGTCTTCTTAACGGGAGTCCAGGTGGCCATCTCCACAAATGGACTTTTCAGAATCCTTGGGTGGCACCGTAGTCGGAAACCAATTCTGGTTATCGCTTCTCGGCCTTTTGGCTAAGATCAAGTGTAGTATCTGTTCTTATCAGTTTAATATCTGATACGTCCCCTATCTGGGGACCATATATTAAATGGATTTTTAGAACAGGGAGATGGAAAAAGAGCTTGCTCTGTCCACTCCACGCATTGACCTGGTATTGCAGTATCTCCAGGACCGGTGCACCCCTTCTTTAATGCAGTTTCTAAAATCAGAAAGAATTGAATTCAATGCTTTTTGTTCATTTTGCTTGTTTGTCGGATTTTGGGATGGACTCTTTGGCTTTGCTTTTCTTCTCCTCATTGGATTTTTCATGTTAAAAGTTGCAGAAGCCAGATGACAAGCTCATTTTGGTTCAACTTCAGCAACTGTGCATTGCATTGCCATGTAATGTAATGTAATGCAATGCTATCTATCTAGCTCTCCCTCTATACTTCCTTTTGGATAAACAGACATATTAGGCAAGCATTTTGGAGCTTTCACCTAAATAACTACAGGTGGTGAGATAAGCTGCACAATATAATTGACCTTTCAGTATATTGTTGCACACACACCATCTATTTAGCAAATGCCCTTGTTATCAACAGCAGCCTTTTAAACTCACCTGAGCTAACAGGTATGTGAGCTGGTTACTCTGCTGCGCTTAAAATTTCTTTTTTGGTTTGCTACAATGCCTTTTCTGAAACGTTGTCTCCCTCTGCTGGAACACTGACTTCTTTCATTTAATGCCTGCAGACTATAAAAGAGAAACCAACCCAAAAAGTTTGGTTGATTAGTCTGTGGCATTCTTTTAAACTGTTGCTTATGGCAGTCTCTGTGAGCTTCTCAGTGACATTCAGCCATCCAGGTATCCCGCCTGCAGTAGACGGAATGTGGCAATGGAACGCTGGCTGCGCGTGTCATAATAGGCTCTGAGCCTTTATATACCTGCGCACAGCAGAAGCCACCTTCAGTCTGCTGCTGGACAGCCAGCAGCAGCAGCAGCAGGAGAGGTAATTAATCAGCAACCCTCCTGCTAAGGGTAGACAGCTGCTCGTTCTACCCCCCCCCCGCCTTAATTGGTTCTCCTCCCTTCCAACGGTGTTGAGGCGGGTGGGAACAGCCGGGGGTTGAGGGTACTGTGCTAAAAGAGGTGGAGTTATGCAGATCTAAAACGCGTGGATTGCAGCAGCAGCAAGCCGAAAAGTGCAGGCATGTGAGGGATCTAGAGGTTGACAGCATGTCTTCTTAACGGGAGTCCAGGTGGCCATCTCCACAAATGGACTTTTCAGAATCCTTGGGTGGCACCGTAGTCGGAAACCAATTCTGGTTATCGCTTCTCGGCCTTTTGGCTAAGATCAAGTGTAGTATCTGTTCTTATCAGTTTAATATCTGATACGTCCCCTATCTGGGGACCATATATTAAATGGATTTTTAGAACAGGGAGATGGAAAAAGAGCTTGCTCTGTCCACTCCACGCATTGACCTGGTATTGCAGTATCTCCAGGACCGGTGCACCCCTTCTTTAATGCAGTTTCTAAAATCAGAAAGAATTGAATTCAATGCTTTTTGTTCATTTTGCTTGTTTGTCGGATTTTGGGATGGACTCTTTGGCTTTGCTTTTCTTCTCCTCATTGGATTTTTCATGTTAAAAGTTGCAGAAGCCAGATGACAAGCTCATTTTGGCTCAACTTCAGCAACTGTGCATTGCATTGCCATGTAATGTAATGTAATGCAATGCTATCTATCTAGCTCTCCCTCTATACTTCCTTTTGGATAAACAGACATATTACGCAAGCATTTTGGAGCTTTCACCTAAATAACTACAGGTGGTGAGATAAGCTGCACAATATAATTGACCTTTCAGTATATTGTTGCACACACACCATCTATTTAGCAAATGCCCTTGTTATCAACAGCAGCCTTTTAAACTCACCTGAGCTAACAGGTATGTGAGCTGGTTACTCTGCTGCGCTTAAAATTTCTTTTTTGGTTTGCTACAATGCCTTTTCTGAAACGTTGTCTCCCTCTGCTGGAACACTGACTTCTTTCATTTAATGCCTGCAGACTATAAAAGAGAAACCAACCCAAAAAGTTTGGTTGATTAGTCTGTGGCATTCTTTTAAACTGTTGCTTATGGCGGTCTCTGTGAGCTTCTCAGTGACATTCAGCCATCCAGGTATCCCGCCTGCAGTAGACGGAATGTGGCAATGGAACGCTGGCTGCGCGTGTCATAATAGGCTCTGAGCCTTTATATACCTGCGCACAGCAGCAGCCACCTTCAGTCTGCTGCTGGACAGCCAGCAGCAGCAGCAGCAGGAGAGGTAATTAATCAGCAACCCTCCTGCTAAGGGTAGACAGCTGCTCGTTCCACCCCCCCCCCCCGCCTTAATTGGTTCTCCTCCCTTCCAACGGTGTTGAGGCGGGTGGGAACAGCCGGGGGTTGAGGGTACTGTGCTAAAAGAGGTGGAGTTATGCAGATCTAAAACGCGTGGATTGCAGCAGCAGCAAGCCGAAAAGTGCAGGCATGTGAGGGATCTAGAGGTTGACAGCATGTCTTCTTAACGGGAGTCCAGGTGGCCATCTCCACAAATGGACTTTTCAGAATCCTTGGGTGGCACCGTAGTCGGAAACCAATTCTGGTTATCGCTTCTCGGCCTTTTGGCTAAGATCAAGTGTAGTATCTGTTCTTATCAGTTTAATATCTGATACGTCCCCTATCTGGGGACCATATATTAAATGGATTTTTAGAACAGGGAGATGGAAAAAGAGCTTGCTCTGTCCACTCCACGCATTGACCTGGTATTGCAGTATCTCCAGGACCGGTGCACCCCTTCTTTAATGCAGTTTCTAAAATCAGAAAGAATTGAATTCAATGCTTTTTGTTCATTTTGCTTGTTTGTCGGATTTTGGGATGGACTCTTTGGCTTTGCTTTTCTTCTCCTCATTGGATTTTTCATGTTAAAAGTTGCAGAAGCCAGATGACAAGCTCATTTTGGTTCAACTTCAGCAACTGTGCATTGCATTGCCATGTAATGTAATGTAATGCAATGCTATCTATCTAGCTCTCCCTCTATACTTCCTTTTGGATAAACAGACATATTAGGCAAGCATTTTGGAGCTTTCACCTAAATAACTACAGGTGGTGAGATAAGCTGCACAATATAATTGACCTTTCAGTATATTGTTGCACACACACCATCTATTTAGCAAATGCCCTTGTTATCAACAGCAGCCTTTTAAACTCACCTGAGCTAACAGGTATGTGAGCTGGTTACTCTGCTGCGCTTAAAATTTCTTTTTTGGTTTGCTACAATGCCTTTTCTGAAACGTTGTCTCCCTCTGCTGGAACACTGACTTCTTTCATTTAATGCCTGCAGACTATAAAAGAGAAACCAACCCAAAAAGTTTGGTTGATTATTCTGTGGCATTCTTTTAAACTGTTGCTTATGGCGGTCTCTGTGAGCTTCTCAGTGACATTCAGCCATCCAGGTATCCCGCCTGCAGTAGACGGAATGTGGCAATGGAACGCTGGCTGCGCGTGTCATAATAGGCTCTGAGCCTTTATATACCTGCGCACAGCAGCAGCCACCTTCAGTCTGCTGCTGGACAGCCAGCAGCAGCAGCAGCAGGAGAGGTAATTAATCAGCAACCCTCCTGCTAAGGGTAGACAGCTGCTCGTTCCACCCCCCCCCCCGCCTTAATTGGTTCTACTCCCTTCCAACGGTGTTGAGGCGGGTGGGAACAGCCGGGGGTTGAGGGTACTGTGCTAAAAGAGGTGGAGTTATGCAGATCTAAAACGCGTGGATTGCAGCAGCAGCAAGCCGAAAAGTGCAGGCATGTGAGGGATCTAGAGGTTGACAGCATGTCTTCTTAACGGGAGTCCAGGTGGCCATCTCCACAAATGGACTTTTCAGAATCCTTGGGTGGCACCGTAGTCGGAAACCAATTCTGGTTATCGCTTCTCGGCCTTTTGGCTAAGATCAAGTGTAGTATCTGTTCTTATCAGTTTAATATCTGATACGTCCCCTATCTGGGGACCATATATTAAATGGATTTTTAGAACAGGGAGATGGAAAAAGAGCTTGCTCTGTCCACTCCACGCATTGACCTGATATTGCAGTATCTCCAGGACCGGTGCACCCCTTCTTTAATGCAGTTTCTAAAATCAGAAAGAATTGAATTCAATGCTTTTTGTTCATTTTGCTTGTTTGTCGGATTTTGGGATGGACTCTTTGGCTTTGCTTTTCTTCTCCTCATTGGATTTTTCATGTTAAAAGTTGCAGAAGCCAGATGACAAGCTCATTTTGGTTCAACTTCAGCAACTGTGCATTGCATTGCCATGTAATGTAATGTAATGCAATGCTATCTATCTAGCTCTCCCTCTATACTTCCTTTTGGATAAACAGACATATTAGGCAAGCATTTTGGAGCTTTCACCTAAATAACTACAGGTGGTGAGATAAGCTGCACAATATAATTGACCTTTCAGTATATTGTTGCACACACACCATCTATTTAGCAAATGCCCTTGTTATCAACAGCAGCCTTTTAAACTCACCTGAGCTAACAGGTATGTGAGCTGGTTACTCTGCTGCGCTTAAAATTTCTTTTTTGGTTTGCTACAATGCCTTTTCTGAAACGTTGTCTCCCTCTGCTGGAACACTGACTTCTTTCATTTAATGCCTGCAGACTATAAAAGAGAAACCAACCCAAAAAGTTTGGTTGATTAGTCTGTGGCATTCTTTTAAACTGTTGCTTATGGCGGTCTCTGTGAGCTTCTCAGTGACATTCAGCCATCCAGGTATCCCGCCTGCAGTAGACGGAATGTGGCAATGGAACGCTGGCTGCGCGTGTCATAATAGGCTCTGAGCCTTTATATACCTGAGCACAGCAGCAGCCACCTTCAGTCTGCTGCTGGACAGCCAGCAGCAGCAGCAGCAGGAGAGGTAATTAATCAGCAACCCTCCTGCTAAGGGTAGACAGCTGCTCGTTCCACCCCCCCCCCCCGCCTTAATTGGTTCTCCTCCCTTCCAACGGTGTTGAGGCGGGTGGGAACAGCCGGGGGTTGAGGGTACTGTGCTAAAAGAGGTGGAGTTATGCAGATCTAAAACGCGTGGATTGCAGCAGCAGCAAGCCGAAAAGTGCAGGCATGTGAGGGATCTAGAGGTTGACAGCATGTCTTCTTAACGGGAGTCCAGGTGGCCATCTCCACAAATGGACTTTTCAGAATCCTTGGGTGGCACCGTAGTCGGAAACCAATTCTGGTTATCGCTTCTCGGCCTTTTGGCTAAGATCAAGTGTAGTATCTGTTCTTATCAGTTTAATATCTGATACGTCCCCTATCTGGGGACCATATATTAAATGGATTTTTAGAACAGGGAGATGGAAAAAGAGCTTGCTCTGTCCACTCCACGCATTGACCTGGTATTGCAGTATCTCCAGGACCGGTGCACCCCTTCTTTAATGCAGTTTCTAAAATCAGAAAGAATTGAATTCAATGCTTTTTGTTCATTTTGCTTGTTTGTCGGATTTTGGGATGGACTCTTTGGCTTTGCTTTTCTTCTCCTCATTGGATTTTTCATGTTAAAAGTTGCAGAAGCCAGATGACAAGCTCATTTTGGTTCAACTTCAGCAACTGTGCATTGCATTGCCATGTAATGTAATGTAATGCAATGCTATCTATCTAGCTCTCCCTCTATACTTCCTTTTGGATAAACAGACATATTAGGCAAGCATTTTGGAGCTTTCACCTAAATAACTACAGGTGGTGAGATAAGCTGCACAATATAATTGACCTTTCAGTATATTGTTGCACACACACCATCTATTTAGCAAATGCCCTTGTTATCAACAGCAGCCTTTTAAACTCACCTGAGCTAACAGGTATGTGAGCTGGTTACTCTGCTGCGCTTAAAATTTCTTTTTTGGTTTGCTACAATGCCTTTTCTGAAACGTTGTCTCCCTCTGCTGGAACACTGACTTCTTTCATTTAATGCCTGCAGACTATAAAAGAGAAACCAACCCAAAAAGTTTGGTTGATTAGTCTGTGGCATTCTTTTAAACTGTTGCTTATGGCGGTCTCTGTGAGCTTCTCAGTGACATTCAGCCATCCAGATATCCCGCCTGCAGTAGACGGAATGTGGCAATGGAACGCTGGCTGCGCGTGTCATAATAGGCTCTGAGCCTTTATATACCTGCGCACAGCAGCAGCCACCTTCAGTCTGCTGCTGGACAGCCAGCAGCAGCAGCAGCAGGAGAGGTAATTAATCAGCAACCCTCCTGCTAAGGGTAGACAGCTGCTCGTTCCACCCCCCCCCGCCTTAATTGGTTCTCCTCCCTTCCAACGGTGTTGAGGCGGGTGGGAACAGCCGGGGGTTGAGGGTACTGTGCTAAAAGAGGTGGAGTTATGCAGATCTAAAACGCGTGGATTGCAGCAGCAGCAAGCCGAAAAGTGCAGGCATGTGAGGGATCTAGAGGTTGACAGCATGTCTTCTTAACGGGAGTCCAGGTGGCCATCTCCACAAATGGACTTTTCAGAATCCTTGGGTGGCACCGTAGTCGGAAACCAATTCTGGTTATCGCTTCTCGGCCTTTTGGCTAAGATCAAGTGTAGTATCTGTTCTTATCAGTTTAATATCTGATACGTCCCCTATCTGGGGACCATATATTAAATGGATTTTTAGAACAGGGAGATGGAAAAAGAGCTTGCTCTGTCCACTCCACGCATTGACCTGGTATTGCAGTATCTCCAGGACCGGTGCACCCCTTCTTTAATGCAGTTTCTAAAATCAGAAAGAATTGAATTCAATGCTTTTTGTTCATTTTGCTTGTTTGTCGGATTTTGGGATGGACTCTTTGGCTTTGCTTTTCTTCTCCTCATTGGATTTTTCATGTTAAAAGTTGCAGAAGCCAGATGACAAGCTCATTTTGGTTCAACTTCAGCAACTGTGCATTGCATTGCCATGTAATGTAATGTAATGCAATGCTATCTATCTAGCTCTCCCTCTATACTTCCTTTTGGATAAACAGACATATTAGGCAAGCATTTTGGAGCTTTCACCTAAATAACTACAGGTGGTGAGATAAGCTGCACAATATAATTGACCTTTCAGTATATTGTTGCACACACACCATCTATTTAGCAAATGCCCTTGTTATCAACAGCAGCCTTTTAAACTCACCTGAGCTAACAGGTATGTGAGCTGGTTACTCTGCTGCGCTTAAAATTTCTTTTTTGGTTTGCTACAATGCCTTTTCTGAAACGTTGTCTCCCTCTGCTGGAACACTGACTTCTTTCATTTAATGCCTGCAGACTATAAAAGAGAAACCAACCCAAAAAGTTTGGTTGATTAGTCTGTGGCATTCTTTTAAACTGTTGCTTATGGCGGTCTCTGTGAGCTTCTCAGTGACATTCAGCCATCCAGGTATCCCGCCTGCAGTAGACGGAATGTGGCAATGGAACGCTGGCTGCGCGTGTCATAATAGGCTCTGAGCCTTTATATACCTGCGCACAGCAGCAGCCACCTTCAGTCTGCTGCTGGACAGCCAGCAGCAGCAGCAGCAGGAGAGGTAATTAATCAGCAACCCTCCTGCTAAGGGTAGACAGCTGCTCGTTCCACCCCCCCCCCGCCTTAATTGGTTCTCCTCCCTTCCAACGGTGTTGAGGCGGGTGGGAACAGCCGGGGGTTGAGGGTACTGTGCTAAGAGAGGTGGAGTTATGCAGATCTAAAACGCGTGGATTGCAGCAGCAGCAAGCCGAAAAGTGCAGGCATGTGAGGGATCTTGAGGTTGACAGCATGTCTTCTTAACGGGAGTCCAGGTGGCCATCTCCACAAATGGACTTTTCAGAATCCTTGGGTGGCACCGTAGTCGGAAACCAATTCTGGTTATCGCTTCTCGGCCTTTTGGCTAAGATCAAGTGTAGTATCTGTTCTTATCAGTTTAATATCTGATACGTCCCCTATCTGGGGACCATATATTAAATGGATTTTTAGAACAGGGAGATGGAAAAAGAGCTTGCTCTGTCCACTCCACGCATTGACCTGGTATTGCAGTATCTCCAGGACCGGTGCACCCCTTCTTTAATGCAGTTTCTAAAATCAGAAAGAATTGAATTCAATGCTTTTTGTTCATTTTGCTTGTTTGTCGGATTTTGGGATGGACTCTTTGGCTTTGCTTTTCTTCTCCTCATTGGATTTTTCATGTTAAAAGTTGCAGAAGCCAGATGACAAGCTCATTTTGGTTCAACTTCAGCAACTGTGCATTGCATTGCCATGTAATGTAATGTAATGCAATGCTATCTATCTAGCTCTCCCTCTATACTTCCTTTTGGATAAACAGACATATTAGGCAAGCATTTTGGAGCTTTCACCTAAATAACTACAGGTGGTGAGATAAGCTGCACAATATAATTGACCTTTCAGTATATTGTTGCACACACACCATCTATTTAGCAAATGCCCTTGTTATCAACAGCAGCCTTTTAAACTCACCTGAGCTAACAGGTATGTGAGCTGGTTACTCTGCTGCGCTTAAAATTTCTTTTTTGGTTTGCTACAATGCCTTTTCTGAAACGTTGTCTCCCTCTGCTGGAACACTGACTTCTTTCATTTAATGCCTGCAGACTATAAAAGAGAAACCAACCCAAAAAGTTTGGTTGATTAGTCTGTGGCATTCTTTTAAACTGTTGCTTATGGCGGTCACTGTGAGCTTCTCAGTGACATTCAGCCATCCAGGTATCCCGCCTGCAGTAGACGGAATGTGGCAATGGAACGCTGGCTGCGCGTGTCATAATAGGCTCTGAGCCTTTATATACCTGCGCACAGCAGCAGCCACCTTCAGTCTGCTGCTGGACAGCCAGCAGCAGCAGCAGCAGGAGAGGTAATTAATCAGCAACCCTCCTGCTAAGGGTAGACAGCTGCTCGTTCCACCCCCCCCCCCGCCTTAATTGGTTCTCCTCCCTTCCAACGGTGTTGAGGCGGGTGGGAACAGCCGGGGGTTGAGGGTACTGTGCTAAAAGAGGTGGAGTTATGCAGATCTAAAACGCGTGGATTGCAGCAGCAGCAAGCCGAAAAGTGCAGGCATGTGAGGGATCTAGAGGTTGACAGCATGTCTTCTTAACGGGAGTCCAGGTGGCCATCTCCACAAATGGACTTTTCAGAATCCTTGGGTGGCACCGTAGTCGGAAACCAATTCTGGTTATCGCTTCTCGGCCTTTTGGCTAAGATCAAGTGTAGTATCTGTTCTTATCAGTTTAATATCTGATACGTCCCCTATCTGGGGACCATATATTAAATGGATTTTTAGAACAGGGAGATGGAAAAAGAGCTTGCTCTGTCCACTCCACGCATTGACCTGGTATTGCAGTATCTCCAGGACCGGTGCACCCCTTCTTTAATGCAGTTTCTAAAATCAGAAAGAATTGAATTCAATGCTTTTTGTTCATTTTGCTTGTTTGTCGGATTTTGGGATGGACTCTTTGGCTTTGCTTTTCTTCTCCTCATTGGATTTTTCATGTTAAAAGTTGCAGAAGCCAGATGACAAGCTCATTTTGGTTCAACTTCAGCAACTGTGCATTGCATTGCCATGTAATGTAATGTAATGCAATGCTATCTATCTAGCTCTCCCTCTATACTTCCTTTTGGATAAACAGACATATTAGGCAAGCATTTTGGAGCTTTCACCTAAATAACTACAGGTGGTGAGATAAGCTGCACAATATAATTGACCTTTCAGTATATTGTTGCACACACACCATCTATTTAGCAAATGCCCTTGTTATCAACAGCAGCCTTTTAAACTCACCTGAGCTAACAGGTATGTGAGCTGGTTACTCTGCTGCGCTTAAAATTTCTTTTTTGGTTTGCTACAATGCCTTTTCTGAAACGTTGTCTCCCTTTGCTGGAACACTGACTTCTTTCATTTAATGCCTGCAGACTATAAAAGAGAAACCAACCCAAAAAGTTTGGTTGATTAGTCTGTGGCATTCTTTTAAACTGTTGCTTATGGCGGTCTCTGTGAGCTTCTCAGTGACATTCAGCCATCCAGGTATCCCGCCTGCAGTAGACGGAATGTGGCAATGGAACGCTGGCTGCGCGTGTCATAATAGGCTCTGAGCCTTTATATACCTGCGCACAGCAGCAGCCACCTTCAGTCTGCTGCTGGACAGCCAGCAGCAGCAGCAGCAGGAGAGGTAATTAATCAGCAACCCTCCTGCTAAGGGTAGACAGCTGCTCGTTCCACCCCCCCCCCCCGCCTTAATTGGTTCTCCTCCCTTCCAACGGTGTTGAGGCGGGTGGGAACAGCCGGGGGTTGAGGGTACTGTGCTAAAAGAGGTGGAGTTATGCAGATCTAAAACGCGTGGATTGCAGCAGCAGCAAGCCGAAAAGTGCAGGCATGTGAGGGATCTTGAGGTTGACAGCATGTCTTCTTAACGGGAGTCCAGGTGGCCATCTCCACAAATGGACTTTTCAGAATCCTTGGGTGGCACCGTAGTCGGAAACCAATTCTGGTTATCGCTTCTCGGCCTTTTGGCTAAGATCAAGTGTAGTATCTGTTCTTATCAGTTTAATATCTGATACGTCCCCTATCTGGGGACCATATATTAAATGGATTTTTAGAACAGGGAGATGGAAAAAGAGCTTGCTCTGTCCACTCCACGCATTGACCTGGTATTGCAGTATCTCCAGGACCGGTGCACCCCTTCTTTAATGCAGTTTCTAAAATCAGAAAGAATTGAATTCAATGCTTTTTGTTCATTTTGCTTGTTTGTCGGATTTTGGGATGGACTCTTTGGCTTTGCTTTTCTTCTCCTCATTGGATTTTTCATGTTAAAAGTTGCAGAAGCCAGATGACAAGCTCATTTTGGTTCGACTTCAGCAACTGTGCATTGCATTGCCATGTAATGTAATGTAATGCAATGCTATCTATCTAGCTCTCCCTCTATACTTCCTTTTGGATAAACAGACATATTAGGCAAGCATTTTGGAGCTTTCACCTAAATAACTACAGGTGGTGAGATAAGCTGCACAATATAATTGACCTTTCAGTATATTGTTGCACACACACCATCTATTTAGCAAATGCCCTTGTTATCAACAGCAGCCTTTTAAACTCACCTGAGCTAACAGGTATGTGAGCTGGTTACTCTGCTGCGCTTAAAATTTCTTTTTTGGTTTGCTACAATGCCTTTTCTGAAACGTTGTCTCCCTCTGCTGGAACACTGACTTCTTTCATTTAATGCCTGCAGACTATAAAAGAGAAACCAACCCAAAAAGTTTGGTTGATTAGTCTGTGGCATTCTTTTAAACTGTTGCTTATGGCGGTCACTGTGAGCTTCTCAGTGACATTCAGCCATCCAGGTATCCCGCCTGCAGTAGACGGAATGTGGCAATGGAACGCTGGCTGCGCGTGTCATAATAGGCTCTGAGCCTTTATATACCTGCGCACAGCAGCAGCCACCTTCAGTCTGCTGCTGGACAGCCAGCAGCAGCAGCAGCAGGAGAGGTAATTAATCAGCAACCCTCCTGCTAAGGGTAGACAGCTGCTCGTTCCACCCCCCCCCCCGCCTTAATTGGTTCTCCTCCCTTCCAACGGTGTTGAGGCGGGTGGGAACAGCCGGGGGTTGAGGGTACTGTGCTAAAAGAGGTGGAGTTATGCAGATCTAAAACGCGTGGATTGCAGCAGCAGCAAGCCGAAAAGTGCAGGCATGTGAGGGATCTAGAGGTTGACAGCATGTCTTCTTAACGGGAGTCCAGGTGGCCATCTCCACAAATGGACTTTTCAGAATCCTTGGGTGGCACCGTAGTCGGAAACCAATTCTGGTTATCGCTTCTCGGCCTTTTGGCTAAGATCAAGTGTAGTATCTGTTCTTATCAGTTTAATATCTGATACGTCCCCTATCTGGGGACCATATATTAAATGGATTTTTAGAACAGGGAGATGGAAAAAGAGCTTGCTCTGTCCACTCCACGCATTGACCTGGTATTGCAGTATCTCCAGGACCGGTGCACCCCTTCTTTAATGCAGTTTCTAAAATCAGAAAGAATTGAATTCAATGCTTTTTGTTCATTTTGCTTGTTTGTCGGATTTTGGGATGGACTCTTTGGCTTTGCTTTTCTTCTCCTCATTGGATTTTTCATGTTAAAAGTTGCAGAAGCCAGATGACAAGCTCATTTTGGTTCAACTTCAGCAACTGTGCATTGCATTGCCATGTAATGTAATGTAATGCAATGCTATCTATCTAGCTCTCCCTCTATACTTCCTTTTGGATAAACAGACATATTAGGCAAGCATTTTGGAGCTTTCACCTAAATAACTACAGGTGGTGAGATAAGCTGCACAATATAATTGACCTTTCAGTATATTGTTGCACACACACCATCTATTTAGCAAATGCCCTTGTTATCAACAGCAGCCTTTTAAACTCACCTGAGCTAACAGGTATGTGAGCTGGTTACTCTGCTGCGCTTAAAATTTCTTTTTTGGTTTGCTACAATGCCTTTTCTGAAACGTTGTCTCCCTTTGCTGGAACACTGACTTCTTTCATTTAATGCCTGCAGACTATAAAAGAGAAACCAACCCAAAAAGTTTGGTTGATTAGTCTGTGGCATTCTTTTAAACTGTTGCTTATGGCGGTCTCTGTGAGCTTCTCAGTGACATTCAGCCATCCAGGTATCCCGCCTGCAGTAGACGGAATGTGGCAATGGAACGCTGGCTGCGCGTGTCATAATAGGCTCTGAGCCTTTATATACCTGCGCACAGCAGCAGCCACCTTCAGTCTGCTGCTGGACAGCCAGCAGCAGCAGCAGCAGGAGAGGTAATTAATCAGCAACCCTCCTGCTAAGGGTAGACAGCTGCTCGTTCCACCCCCCCCCCCCGCCTTAATTGGTTCTCCTCCCTTCCAACGGTGTTGAGGCGGGTGGGAACAGCCGGGGGTTGAGGGTACTGTGCTAAAAGAGGTGGAGTTATGCAGATCTAAAACGCGTGGATTGCAGCAGCAGCAAGCCGAAAAGTGCAGGCATGTGAGGGATCTTGAGGTTGACAGCATGTCTTCTTAACGGGAGTCCAGGTGGCCATCTCCACAAATGGACTTTTCAGAATCCTTGGGTGGCACCGTAGTCGGAAACCAATTCTGGTTATCGCTTCTCGGCCTTTTGGCTAAGATCAAGTGTAGTATCTGTTCTTATCAGTTTAATATCTGATACGTCCCCTATCTGGGGACCATATATTAAATGGATTTTTAGAACAGGGAGATGGAAAAAGAGCTTGCTCTGTCCACTCCACGCATTGACCTGGTATTGCAGTATCTCCAGGACCGGTGCACCCCTTCTTTAATGCAGTTTCTAAAATCAGAAAGAATTGAATTCAATGCTTTTTGTTCATTTTGCTTGTTTGTCGGATTTTGGGATGGACTCTTTCGCTTTGCTTTTCTTCTCCTCATTGGATTTTTCATGTTAAAAGTTGCAGAAGCCAGATGACAAGCTCATTTTGGTTCAACTTCAGCAACTGTGCATTGCATTGCCATGTAATGTAATGTAATGCAATGCTATCTATCTAGCTCTCCCTCTATACTTCCTTTTGGATAAACAGACATATTAGGCAAGCATTTTGGAGCTTTCACCTAAATAACTACAGGTGGTGAGATAAGCTGCACAATATAATTGACCTTTCAGTATATTGTTGCACACACACCATCTATTTAGCAAATGCCCTTGTTATCAACAGCAGCCTTTTAAACTCACCTGAGCTAACAGGTATGTGAGCTGGTTACTCTGCTGCGCTTAAAATTTCTTTTTTGGTTTGCTACAATGCCTTTTCTGAAACGTTGTCTCCCTCTGCTGGAACACTGACTTCTTTCATTTAATGCCTGCAGACTATAAAAGAGAAACCAACCCAAAAAGTTTGGTTGATTAGTCTGTGGCATTCTTTTAAACTGTTGCTTATGGCGGTCTCTGTGAGCTTCTCAGTGACATTCAGCCATCCAGGTATCCCGCCTGCAGTAGACGGAATGTGGCAATGGAACGCTGGCTGCGCGTGTCATAATAGGCTCTGAGCCTTTATATACCTGCGCACAGCAGCAGCCACCTTCAGTCTGCTGCTGGACAGCCAGCAGCAGCAGGAGAGGTAATTAATCAGCAACCCTCCTGCTAAGGGTAGACAGCTGCTCGTTCCAACCCCCCCCCCCCCCCCGCCTTAATTGGTTCTCCTCCCTTCCAACGGTGTTGAGGCGGGTGGGAACAGCCGGGGGTTGAGGGTACTGTGCTAAAAGAGGTGGAGTTATGCAGATCTAAAACGCGTGGATTGCAGCAGCAGCAAGCCGAAAAGTGCAGGCATGTGAGGGATCTAGAGGTTGACAGCATGTCTTCTTAACGGGAGTCCAGGTGGCCATCTCCACAAATGGACTTTTCAGAATCCTTGGGTGGCACCGTAGTCGGAAACCAATTCTGGTTATCGCTTCTCGGCCTTTTGGCTAAGATCAAGTGTAGTATCTGTTCTTATCAGTTTAATATCTGATACGTCCCCTATCTGGGGACCATATATTAAATGGATTTTTAGAACAGGGAGATGGAAAAAGAGCTTGCTCTGTCCACTCCACGCATTGACCTGGTATTGCAGTATCTCCAGGACCGGTGCACCCCTTCTTTAATGCAGTTTCTAAAATCAGAAAGAATTGAATTCAATGCTTTTTGTTCATTTTGCTTGTTTGTCGGATTTTGGGATGGACTCTTTGGCTTTGCTTTTCTTCTCCTCATTGGATTTTTCATGTTAAAAGTTGCAGAAGCCAGATGACAAGCTCATTTTGGTTCAACTTCAGCAACTGTGCATTGCATTGCCATGTAATGTAATGTAATGCAATGCTATCTATCTAGCTCTCCCTCTATACTTCCTTTTGGATAAACAGACATATTAGGCAAGCATTTTGGAGCTTTCACCTAAATAACTACAGGTGGTGAGATAAGCTGCACAATATAATTGACCTTTCAGTATATTGTTGCACACACACCATCTATTTAGCAAATGCCCTTGTTATCAACAGCAGCCTTTTAAACTCACCTGAGCTAACAGGTATGTGAGCTGGTTACTCTGCTGCGCTTAAAATTTCTTTTTTGGTTTGCTACAATGCCTTTTCTGAAACGTTGTCTCCCTCTGCTGGAACACTGACTTCTTTCATTTAATGCCTGCAGACTATAAAAGAGAAACCAACCCAAAAAGTTTGGTTGATTAGTCTGTGGCATTCTTTTAAACTGTTGCTTATGGCGGTCTGTGTGAGCTTCTCAGTGACATTCAGCCATCCAGGTATCCCGCCTGCAGTAGACGGAATGTGGCAATGGAACGCTGGCTGCGCGTGTCATAATAGGCTCTGAGCCTTTATATACCTGCGCACAGCAGCAGCCACCTTCAGTCTGCTGCTGGACAGCCAGCAGCAGCAGCAGCAGGAGAGGTAATTAATCAGCAACCCTCCTGCTAAGGGTAGACAGCTGCTCGTTCCACCCCCCCCCCCCCACCTTAATTGGTTCTCCTCCCTTCCAACGGTGTTGAGGCGGGTGGGAACAGCCGGGGGTTGAGGGTACTGTGCTAAAAGAGGTGGAGTTATGCAGATCTAAAACGCGTGGATTGCAGCAGCAGCAAGCCGAAAAGTGCAGGCATGTGAGGGATCTAGAGGTTGACAGCATGTCTTCTTAACGGGAGTCCAGGTGGCCATCTCCACAAATGGACTTTTCAGAATCCTTGGGTGGCACCGTAGTCGGAAACCAATTCTGGTTATCGCTTCTCGGCCTTTTGGCTAAGATCAAGTGTAGTATCTGTTCTTATCAGTTTAATATCTGATACGTCCCCTATCTGGGGACCATATATTAAATGGATTTTTAGAACAGGGAGATGGAAAAAGAGCTTGCTCTGTCCACTCCACGCATTGACCTGGTATTGCAGTATCTCCAGGACCGGTGCACCCCTTCTTTAATGCAGTTTCTAAAATCAGAAAGAATTGAATTCAATGCTTTTTGTTCATTTTGCTTGTTTGTCGGATTTTGGGATGGACTCTTTGGCTTTGCTTTTCTTCTCCTCATTGGATTTTTCATGTTAAAAGTTGCAGAAGCCAGATGACAAGCTCATTTTGGTTCAACTTCAGCAACTGTGCATTGCATTGCCATGTAATGTAATGTAATGCAATGCTATCTATCTAGCTCTCCCTCTATACTTCCTTTTGGATAAACAGACATATTAGGCAAGCATTTTGGAGCTTTCACCTAAATAACTACAGGTGGTGAGATAAGCTGCACAATATAATTGACCTTTCAGTATATTGTTGCACACACACCATCTATTTAGCAAATGCCCTTGTTATCAACAGCAGCCTTTTAAACTCACCTGAGCTAACAGGTATGTGAGCTGGTTACTCTGCTGCGCTTAAAATTTCTTTTTTGGTTTGCTACAATGCCTTTTCTGAAACGTTGTCTCCCTCTGCTGGAACACTGACTTCTTTCATTTAATGCCTGCAGACTATAAAAGAGAAACCAACCCAAAAAGTTTGGTTGATTGGTCTGTGGCATTCTTTTAAACTGTTGCTTATGGCGGTCTCTGTGAGCTTCTCAGTGACATTCAGCCATCCAGGTATCCCGCCTGCAGTAGACGGAATGTGGCAATGGAACGCTGGCTGCGCGTGTCATAATAGGCTCTGTGCCTTTATATACCTGCGCACAGCAGCAGCCACCTTCAGTCTGCTGCTGGACAGCCAGCAGCAGCAGCAGGAGAGGTAATTAATCAGCAACCCTCCTGCTAAGGGTAGACAGCTGCTCGTTCCACCCCCCCCCCGCCTTAATTGGTTCTCCTCCCTTCCAACGGTGTTGAGGCGGGTGGGAACAGCCGGGGGTTGAGGGTACTGTGCTAAAAGAGGTGGAGTTATGCAGATCTAAAACGCGTGGATTGCAGCAGCAGCAAGCCGAAAAGTGCAGGCATGTGAGGGATCTAGAGGTTGACAGCATGTCTTCTTAACGGGAGTCCAGGTGGCCATCTCCACAAATGGACTTTTCAGAATCCTTGGGTGGCACCGTAGTCGGAAACCAATTCTGGTTATCGCTTCTCGGCCTTTTGGCTAAGATCAAGTGTAGTATCTGTTCTTATCAGTTTAATATCTGATACGTCCCCTATCTGGGGACCATATATTAAATGGATTTTTAGAACAGGGAGATGGAAAAAGAGCTTGCTCTGTCCACTCCACGCATTGACCTGGTATTGCAGTATCTCCAGGACCGGTGCACCCCTTCTTTAATGCAGTATCTAAAATCAGAAAGAATTGAATTCAATGCTTTTTGTTCATTTTGCTTGTTTGTCGGATTTTGGGATGGACTCTTTGGCTTTGCTTTTCTTCTCCTCATTGGATTTTTCATGTTAAAAGTTGCAGAAGCCAGATGACAAGCTCATTTTGGTTCAACTTCAGCAACTGTGCATTGCATTGCCATGTAATGTAATGT
Organism: Phyllobates terribilis; assembly: GCF_046119375.1. Taxonomy (NCBI): domain Eukaryota; kingdom Metazoa; phylum Chordata; class Amphibia; order Anura; family Dendrobatidae; genus Phyllobates; species Phyllobates terribilis. Next base: position 4,792,209 of record NW_027362800.1, on the reverse strand, counting down.
AATGCAATGCTATCTATCTAGCTCTCCCTCTATACTTCCTTTTGGATAAACAGACATATTAGGCAAGCATTTTGGAGCTTTCACCTAAATAACTACAGGTGGTGAGATAAGCTGCACAATATAATTGACCTTTCAGTATATTGTTGCACACACACCATCTATTTAGCAAATGCCCTTGTTATCAACAGCAGCCTTTTAAACTCACCTGAGCTAACAGGTATGTGAGCTGGTTACTCTGCTGCGCTTAAAATTTCTTTTTTGGTTTGCTACAATGCCTTTTCTGAAACGTTGTCTCCCTCTGCTGGAACACTGACTTCTTTCATTTAATGCCTGCAGACTATAAAAGAGAAACCAACCCAAAAAGTTTGGTTGATTAGTCTGTGGCATTCTTTTAAACTGTTGCTTATGGCGGTCTCTGTGAGCTTCTCAGTGACATTCAGCCATCCAGGTATCCCGCCTGCAGTAGACGGAATGTGGCAATGGAACGCTGGCTGCGCGTGTCATAATAGGCTCTGAGCCTTTATATACCTGCGCACAGCAGCAGCCACCTTCAGTCTGCTGCTGGACAGCCAGCAGCAGCAGCAGCAGGAGAGGTAATTAATCAGCAACCCTCCTGCTAAGGGTAGACAGCTGCTCGTTCCACCCCCCCCCCGCCTTAATTGGTTCTCCTCCCTTCCAACGGTGTTGAGGCGGGTGGGAACAGCCGGGGGTTGAGGGTACTGTGCTAAAAGAGGTGGAGTTATGCAGATCTAAAACGCGTGGATTGCAGCAGCAGCAAGCCGAAAAGTGCAGGCATGTGAGGGATCTAGAGGTTGACAGCATGTCTTCTTAACTGGAGTCCAGGTGGCCATCTCCACAAATGGACTTTTCAGAATCCTTGGGTGGCACCGTAGTCGGAAACCAATTCTGGTTATCGCTTCTCGGCCTTTTGGCTAAGATCAAGTGTAGTATCTGTTCTTATCAGTTTAATATCTGATACGTCCCCTATCTGGGGACCATATATTAAATGGATTTTTAGAACAGAGAGATGGAAAAAGAGCTTGCTCTGTCCACTCCACGCATTGACCTGGTATTGCAGTATCTCCAGGACCGGTGCACCCCTTCTTTAATGCAGTTTCTAAAATCAGAAAGAATTGAATTCAATGCTTTTTGTTCATTTTGCTTGTTTGTCGGATTTTGGGATGGACTCTTTGGCTTTGCTTTTCTTCTCCTCATTGGATTTTTCATGTTAAAAGTTGCAGAAGCCAGATGACAAGCTCATTTTGGTTCAACTTCAGCAACTGTGCATTGCATTGCCATGTAATGTAATGTAATGCAATGCTATCTATCTAGCTCTCCCTCTATACTTCCTTTTGGATAAACAGACATATTAGGCAAGCATTTTGGAGCTTTCACCTAAATAACTACAGGTGGTGAGATAAGCTGCACAATATAATTGACCTTTCAGTATATTGTTGCACACACACCATCTATTTAGCAAATGCCCTTGTTATCAACAGCAGCCTTTTAAACTCACCTGAGCTAACAGGTATGTGAGCTGGTTACTCTGCTGCGCTTAAAATTTCTTTTTTGGTTTGCTACAATGCCTTTTCTGAAACGTTGTCTCCCTCTGCTGGAACACTGACTTCTTTCATTTAATGCCTGCAGACTATAAAAGAGAAACCAACCCAAAAAGTTTGGTTGATTAGTCTGTGGCATTCTTTTAAACTGTTGCTTATGGCGGTCTCTGTGAGCTTCTCAGTGACATTCAGCCATCCAGGTATCCCGCCTGCAGTAGACGGAATGTGGCAATGGAACGCTGGCTGCGCGTGTCATAATAGGCTCTGAGCCTTTATATACCTGCGCACAGCAGCAGCCACCTTCAGTCTGCTGCTGGACAGCCAGCAGCAGCAGCAGCAGGAGAGGTAATTAATCAGCAACCCTCCTGCTAAGGGTAGACAGCTGCTCGTTCCACCCCCCCCCCGCCTTAATTGGTTCTCCTCCCTTCCAACGGTGTTGAGGCGGGTGGGAACAGCCGGGGGTTGAGGGTACTGTGCTAAAAGAGGTGGAGTTATGCAGATCTAAAACGCGTGGATTGCAGCAGCAGCAAGCCGAAAAGTGCAGGCATGTGAGGGATCTAGAGGTTGACAGCATGTCTTCTTAACGGGAGTCCAGGTGGCCATCTCCACAAATGGACTTTTCAGAATCCTTGGGTGGCACCGTAGTCGGAAACCAATTCTGGTTATCGCTTCTCGGCCTTTTGGCTAAGATCAAGTGTAGTATCTGTTCTTATCAGTTTAATATCTGATACGTCCCCTATCTGGGGACCATATATTAAATGGATTTTTAGAACAGGGAGATGGAAAAAGAGCTTGCTTTGTCCACTCCACGCATTGACCTGGTATTGCAGTATCTCCAGGACCGGTGCACCCCTTCTTTAATGCAGTTTCTAAAATCAGAAAGAATTGAATTCAATGCTTTTTGTTCATTTTGCTTGTTTGTCGGATTTTGGGATGGACTCTTTGGCTTTGCTTTTCTTCTCCTCATTGGATTTTTCATGTTAAAAGTTGCAGAAGCCAGATGACAAGCTCATTTTGGTTCAACTTCAGCAACTGTGCATTGCATTGCCATGTAATGTAATGTAATGCAATGCTATCTATCTAGCTCTCCCTCTATACTTCCTTTTGGATAAACAGACATATTAGGCAAGCATTTTGGAGCTTTCACCTAAATAACTACAGGTGGTGAGATAAGCTGCACAATATAATTGACCTTTCAGTATATTGTTGCACACACACCATCTATTTAGCAACTGCCCTTGTTATCAACAGCAGCCTTTTAAACTCACCTGAGCTAACAGGTATGTGAGCTGGTTACTCTGCTGCGCTTAAAATTTCTTTTTTGGTTTGCTACAATGCCTTTTCTGAAACGTTGTCTCCCTCTGCTGGAACACTGACTTCTTTCATTTAATGCCTGCAGACTATAAAAGAGAAACCAACCCAAAAAGTTTGGTTGATTAGTCTGTGGCATTCTTTTAAACTGTTGCTTATGGCGGTCTCTGTGAGCTTCTCAGTGACATTCAGCCATCCAGGTATCCCGCCTGCAGTAGACGGAATGTGGCAATGGAACGCTGGCTGCGCGTGTCATAATAGGCTCTGAGCCTTTATATACCTGCGCACAGCAGCAGCCACCTTCAGTCTGCTGCTGGACAGCCAGCAGCAGCAGCAGCAGGAGAGGTAATTAATCAGCAACCCTCCTGCTAAGGGTAGACAGCTGCTCGTTCCACCCCCCCCCCGCCTTAATTGGTTCTCCTCCCTTCCAACGGTGTTGAGGCGGGTGGGAACAGTCGGGGGTTGAGGGTACTGTGCTAAAAGAGGTGGAGTTATGCAGATCTAAAACGCGTGGATTGCAGCAGCAGCAAGCCGAAAAGTGCAGGCATGTGAGGGATCTAGAGGTTGACAGCATGTCTTCTTAACGGGAGTCCAGGTGGCCATCTCCACAAATGGACTTTTCAGAATCCTTGGGTGGCACCGTAGTCGGAAACCAATTCTGGTTATCGCTTCTCGGCCTTTTGGCTAAGATCAAGTGTAGTATCTGTTCTTATCAGTTTAATATCTGATACGTCCCCTATCTGGGGACCATATATTAAATGGATTTTTAGAACAGGGAGATGGAAAAAGAGCTTGCTCTGTCCACTCCACGCATTGACCTGGTATTGCAGTATCTCCAGGACCGGTGCACCCCTTCTTTAATGCAGTTTCTAAAATCAGAAAGAATTGAATTCAATGCTTTTTGTTCATTTTGCTTGTTTGTCGGATTTTGGGATGGACTCTTTGGCTTTGCTTTTCTTCTCCTCATTGGATTTTTCATGTTAAAAGTTGCAGAAGCCAGATGACAAGCTCATTTTGGTTCAACTTCAGCAACTGTGCATTGCATTGCCATGTAATGTAATGTAATGCAATGCTATCTATCTAGCTCTCCCTCTATACTTCCTTTTGGATAAACAGACATATTAGGCAAGCATTTTGGAGCTTTCACCTAAATAACTACAGGTGGTGAGATAAGCTGCACAATATAATTGACCTTTCAGTATATTGTTGCACACACACCATCTATTTAGCAAATGCCCTTGTTATCAACAGCAGCCTTTTAAACTCACCTGAGCTAACAGGTATGTGAGCTGGTTACTCTGCTGCGCTTAAAATTTCTTTTTTGGTTTGCTACAATGCCTTTTCTGAAACGTTGTCTCCCTCTGCTGGAACACTGACTTCTTTCATTTAATGCCTGCAGACTATAAAAGAGAAACCAACCCAAAAAGTTTGGTTGATTAGTCTGTGGCATTCTTTTAAACTGTTGCTTATGGCGGTCTCTGTGAGCTTCTCAGTGACATTCAGCCATCCAGGTATCCCGCCTGCAGTAGACGGAATGTGGCAATGGAACGCTGGCTGCGCGTGTCATAATAGGCTCTGAGCCTTTATATACCTGCGCACAGCAGCAGCCACCTTCAGTCTGCTGCTGGACAGCCAGCAGCAGCAGCAGCAGGAGAGGTAATTAATCAGCAACCCTCCTGCTAAGGGTAGACAGCTGCTCGTTCCACCCCCCCCCCGCCTTAATTGGTTCTCCTCCCTTCCAACGGTGTTGAGGCGGGTGGGAATAGCCGGGGCTTGAGGGTACTGTGCTAAAAGAGGTGGAGTTATGCAGATCTAAAACGCGTGGATTGCAGCAGCAGCAAGCCGAAAAGTGCAGGCATGTGAGGGATCTAGAGGTTGACAGCATGTCTTCTTAACGGGAGTCCAGGTGGCTATCTCCACAAATGGACTTTTCAGAATCCTTGGGTGGCACCGTAGTCGGAAACCAATTCTGGTTATCGCTTCTCGGCCTTTTGGCTAAGATCAAGTGTAGTATCTGTTCTTATCAGTTTAATATCTGATACGTCCCCTATCTGGGGACCATATATTAAATGGATTTTTAGAACAGGGAGATGGAGAAAGAGCTTGCTCTGTCCACTCCACGCATTGACCTGGTATTGCAGTATCTCCAGGACCGGTGCACCCCTTCTTTAATGCAGTTTCTAAAATCAGAAAGAATTGAATTCAATGCTTTTTGTTCATTTTGCTTGTTTGTCGGATTTTGGGATGGACTCTTTGGCTTTGCTTTTCTTCTCCTCATTGGATTTTTCATGTTAAAAGTTGCAGAAGCCAGATGACAAGCTCATTTTGGTTCAACTTCAGCAACTGTGCATTGCATTGCCATGTAATGTAATGTAATGCAATGCTATCTATCTAGCTCTCCCTCTATACTTCCTTTTGGATAAACAGACATATTAGGCAAGCATTTTGGAGCTTTCACCTAAATAACTACAGGTGGTGAGATAAGCTGCACAATATAATTGACCTTTCAGTATATTGTTGCACACACACCATCTATTTAGCAAATGCCCTTGTTATCAACAGCAGCCTTTTAAACTCACCTGAGCTAACAGGTATGTGAGCTGGTTACTCTGCTGCGCTTAAAATTTCTTTTTTGGTTTGCTACAATGCCTTTTCTGAAACGTTGTCTCCCTCTGCTGGAACACTGACTTCTTTCATTTAATGCCTGCAGACTATAAAAGAGAAACCAACCCAAAAAGTTTGGTTGATTAGTCTGTGGCATTCTTTTAAACTGTTGCTTATGGCGGTCTCTGTGAGCTTCTCAGTGACATTCAGCCATCCAGGTATCCCGCCTGCAGTAGACGGAATGTGGCAATGGAACGCTGGCTGCGCGTGTCATAATAGGCTCTGAGCTTTTATATACCTGCGCACAGCAGCAGCCACCTTCAGTCTGCTGCTGGACAGCCAGCAGCAGCAGCAGCAGCAGGAGAGGTAATTAATCAGCAACCCTCCTGCTAAGGGTAGACAGCTGCTCGTTCCACCCCCCCCCCCCCGCCTTAATTGGTTCTCCTCCCTTCCAACGGTGTTGAGGCGGGTGGGAACAGCCGGGGGTTGAGGGTACTGTGCTAAAGAGGTGGAGTTATGCAGATCTAAAACGCGTGGATTGCAGCAGCAGCAAGCCGAAAAGTGCAGGCATGTGAGGGATCTAGAGGTTGACAGCATGTCTTCTTAACGGGAGTCCAGGTGGCTATCTCCACAAATGGACTATTCAGAATCCTTGGGTGGCACCGTAGTCGGAAACCAATTCTGGTTATCGCTTCTCGGCCTTTTGGCTAAGATCAAGTGTAGTATCTGTTCTTATCAGTTTAATATCTGATACGTCCCTTATCTGGGGACCATATATTAAATGGATTTTTAGAACAGGGAGATGGAAAAAGAGCTTGCTCTGTCCACTCCACGCATTGACCTGGTATTGCAGTATCTCCAGGACCGGTGCACCCCTTCTTTAATGCAGTTTCTAAAATCAGAAAGAATTGAATTCAATGCTTTTTGTTCATTTTGCTTGTTTGTCGGATTTTGGGATGGACTCTTTGGCTTTGCTTTTCTTCTCCTCATTGGATTTTTCATGTTAAAAGTTGCAGAAGCCAGATGACAAGCTCATTTTGGTTCAACTTCAGCAACTGTGCATTGCATTGCCATGTAATGTAATGTAATGCAATGCTATCTATCTAGCTCTCCCTCTATACTTCCTTTTGGATAAACAGACATATTAGGCAAGCATTTTGGAGCTTTCACCTAAATAACTACAGGTGGTGAGATAAGCTGCACAATATAATTGACCTTTCAGTATATTGTTGCACACACACCATCTATTTAGCAAATGCCCTTGTTATCAACAGCAGCCTTTTAAACTCACCTGAGCTAACAGGTATGTGAGCTGGTTACTCTGCTGCGCTTAAAATTTCTTTTTTGGTTTGCTACAATGCCTTTTCTGAAACGTTGTCTCCCTCTGCTGGAACACTGACTTCTTTCATTTAATGCCTGCAGACTATAAAAGAGAAACCAACCCAAAAAGTTTGGTTGATTAGTCTGTGGCATTCTTTTAAACTGTTGCTTATGGCGGTCTCTGTGAGCTTCTCAGTGACATTCAGCCATCCAGGTATCCCGCCTGCAGTAGACGGAATGTGGCAATGGAACGCTGGCTGCGGGTGTCATAATAGGCTCTGAGCCTTTATATACCTGCGCACAGCAGCAGCCACCTTCAGTCTGCTGCTGGACAGCCAGCAGCAGCAGCAGCAGGAGAGGTAATTAATCAGCAACCCTCCTGCTAAGGGTAGACAGCTGCTCGTTCCACCCCCCCCCCGCCTTAATTGGTTCTCCTCCCTTCCAACGGTGTTGAGGCGGGTGGGAACAGCCGAGGGTTGAGGGTACTGTGCTAAAAGAGGTGTAGTTATGCAGATCTAAAACGCGTGGATTGCAGCAGCAGCAAGCCGAAAAGTGCAGGCATGTGAGGGATCTAGAGGTTGACAGCATGTCTTCTTAACGGGAGTCCAGGTGGCCATCTCCACAAATGGACTTTTCAGAATCCTTGGGTGGCACCGTAGTCGGAAACCAATTCTGGTTATCGCTTCTCGGCCTTTTGGCTAAGATCAAGTGTAGTATCTGTTCTTATCAGTTTAATATCTGATACGTCCCCTATCTGGGGACCATATATTAAATGGATTTTTAGAACAGGGAGATGGAAAAAGAGCTTGCTCTGTCCACTCCACGCATTGACCTGGTATTGCAGTATCTCCATTACCGGTGCACCCCTTCTTTAATGCAGTTTCTAAAATCAGAAAGAATTGAATTCAATGCTTTTTGTTCATTTTGCTTGTTTGTCGGATTTTGGGATGGACTCTTTGGCTTTGCTTTTCTTCTCCTCATTGGATTTTTCATGTTAAAAGTTGCAGAAGCCAGATGACAAGCTCATTTTGGTTCAACTTCAGCAACTGTGCATTGCATTGCCATGTAATGTAATGTAATGCAATGCTATCTATCTAGCTCTCCCTCTATACTTCCTTTTGGATAAACAGACATATTAGGTAAGCATTTTGGAGCTTTCACCTAAATAACTACAGGTGGTGAGATAAGCTGCACAATATAATTGACCTTTCAGTATATTGTTGCACACACAACATCTATTTAGCAAATGCCCTTGTTATCAACAGCAGCCTTTTAAACTCACCTGAGCTAACAGGTATGTGAGCTGGTTACTCTGCTGCGCTTAAAATTTCTTTTTTGGTTTGCTACAATGCCTTTTCTGAAACGTTGTCTCCCTCTGCTGGAACACTGACTTCTTTCATTTAATGCCTGCAGACTATAAAAGAGAAACCAACCCAAAAAGTTTGGTTGATTAGTCTGTGGCATTCTTTTAAACTGTTGCTTATGGCGGTCTCTGTGAGCTTCTCAGTGACATTCAGCCATCCAGGCATCCCGCCTGCAGTAGACGGAATGTGGCAATGGAACGCTGGCTGCGCGTGTCATAATAGGCTCTGAGCCTTTATATACCTGCGCACAGCAGCAGCCACCTTCAGTCTGCTGCTGGACAGCCAGCAGCAGCAGCAGCAGGAGAGGTAATTAATCAGCAACCCTCCTGCTAAGGGTAGACAGCTGCTCGTTCCACCCCCCCCCGCCTTAATTGGTTCTCCTCCCTTCCAACGGTGTTGAGGCGGGTGGGAACAGCCGGGGGTTGAGGGTACTGTGCTAAAAGAGGTGGAGTTATGCAGATCTAAAACGCGTGGATTGCAGCAGCAGCAAGCCGAAAAGTGCAGGCATGTGAGGGATCTAGAGGTTGACAGCATGTCTTCTTAACGGGAGTCCAGGTGGCCATCTCCACAAATGGACTTTTCAGAATCCTTGGGTGGCACCGTAGTCGGAAACCAATTCTGGTTATCGCTTCTCGGCCTTTTGGCTAAGATCAAGTGTAGTATCTGTTCTTATCAGTTTAATATCTGATACGTCCCCTATCTGGGGACCATATATTAAATGGATTTTTAGAACAGGGAGATGGAAAAAGAGCTTGCTCTGTCCACTCCACGCATTGACCTGGTATTGCAGTATCTCCATTACCGGTGCACCCCTTCTTTAATGCAGTTTCTAAAATCAGAAAGAATTGAATTCAATGCTTTTTGTTCATTTTGCTTGTTTGTCGGATTTTGGGATGGACTCTTTGGCTTTGCTTTTCTTCTCCTCATTGGATTTTTCATGTTAAAAGTTGCAGAAGCCAGATGACAAGCTCATTTTGGTTCAACTTCAGCAACTGTGCATTGCATTGCCATGTAATGTAATGTAATGCAATGCTATCTATCTAGCTCTCCCTCTATACTTCCTTTTGGATAAACAGACATATTAGGTAAGCATTTTGGAGCTTTCACCTAAATAACTACAGGTGGTGAGATAAGCTGCACAATATAATTGACCTTTCAGTATATTGTTGCACACACAACATCTATTTAGCAAATGCCCTTGTTATCAACAGCAGCCTTTTAAACTCACCTGAGCTAACAGGTATGTGAGCTGGTTACTCTGCTGCGCTTAAAATTTCTTTTTTGGTTTGCTACAATGCCTTTTCTGAAACGTTGTCTCCCTCTGCTGGAACACTGACTTCTTTCATTTAATGCCTGCAGACTATAAAAGAGAAACCAACCCAAAAAGTTTGGTTGATTAGTCTGTGGCATTCTTTTAAACTGTTGCTTATGGCGGTCTCTGTGAGCTTCTCAGTGACATTCAGCCATCCAGGCATCCCGCCTGCAGTAGACGGAATGTGGCAATGGAACGCTGGCTGCGCGTGTCATAATAGGCTCTGAGCCTTTATATACCTGCGCACAGCAGCAGCCACCTTCAGTCTGCTGCTGGACAGCCAGCAGCAGCAGCAGCAGGAGAGGTAATTAATCAGCAACCCTCCTGCTAAGGGTAGACAGCTGCTCGTTCCACCCCCCCCCGCCTTAATTGGTTCTCCTCCCTTCCAACGGTGTTGAGGCGGGTGGGAACAGCCGGGGGTTGAGGGTACTGTGCTAAAAGAGGTGGAGTTATGCAGATCTAAAACGCGTGGATTGCAGCAGCAGCAAGCCGAAAAGTGCAGGCATGTGAGGGATCTAGAGGTTGACAGCATGTCTTCTTAACGGGAGTCCAGGTGGCCATCTCCACAAATGGACTTTTCAGAATCCTTGGGTGGCACCGTAGTCGGAAACCAATTCTGGTTATCGCTTCTCGGCCTTTTGGCTAAGATCAAGTGTAGTATCTGTTCTTATCAGTTTAATATCTGATACGTCCCCTATCTGGGGACCATATATTAAATGGATTTTTAGAACAGGGAGATGGAAAAAGAGCTTGCTCTGTCCACTCCACGCATTGACCTGGTATTGCATTATCTCCAGGACCGGTGCACCCCTTCTTTAATGCAGTTTCTAAAATCAGAAAGAATTGAATTCAATGCTTTTTGTTCATTTTGCTTGTTTGTCGGATTTTGGGATGGACTCTTTGGCTTTGCTTTTCTTCTCCTCATTGGATTTTTCATGTTAAAAGTTGCAGAAGCCAGATGACAAGCTCATTTTGGTTCAACTTCAGCAACTGTGCATTGCATTGCCATGTAATGTAATGTAATGCAATGCTATCTATCTAGCTCTCCCTCTATACTTCCTTTTGGATAAACAGACATATTAGGCAAGCATTTTGGAGCTTTCACCTAAATAACTACAGGTGGTGAGATAAGCTGCACAATATAATTGACCTTTCAGTATATTGTTGCACACACACCATCTATTTAGCAAATGCCCTTGTTATCAACAGCAGCCTTTTAAACTCACCTAAGCTAACAGGTATGTGAGCTGGTTACTCTGCTGCGCTTAAAATTTCTTTTTTGGTTTGCTACAATGCCTTTTCTGAAACGTTGTCTCCCTCTGCTGGAACACTGACTTCTTTCATTTAATGCCTGCAGACTATAAAAGAGAAACCAACCCAAAAAGTTTGGTTGATTAGTCTGTGGCATTCTTTTAAACTGTTGCTTATGGCGGTCTCTGTGAGCTTCTCAGTGACATTCAGCCATCCAGGTATCCCGCCTGCAGTAGACGGAATGTGGCAATGGAACGCTGGCTGCGCGTGTCATAATAGGCTCTGAGCCTTTATATACCTGCGCACAGCAGCAGCCACCTTCAGTCTGCTGCTGGACAGCCAGCAGCAGCAGCAGCAGGAGAGGTAATTAATCAGCAACCCTCCTGCTAAGGGTAGACAGCTGCTCGTTCCACCCCCCCCCCCCCCGCCTTAATTGGTTCTCCTCCCTTCCAACGGTGTTGAGGCGGGTGGGAACAGCCGGGGGTTGAGGGTACTGTGCTAAAAGAGGTGGAGTTATGCAGATCTAAAACGCGTGGATTGCAGCAGCAGCAAGCCGAAAAGTGCAGGCATGTGAGGGATCTAGAGGTTGACAGCATGTCTTCTTAACGGGAGTCCAGGTGGCCATCTCCACAAATGGACTTTTCAGAATCCTTGGGTGGCACCGTAGTCGGAAACCAATTCTGGTTATCGCTTCTCGGCCTTTTGGCTAAGATCAAGTGTAGTATCTGTTCTTATCAGTTTAATATCTGATACGTCCCCTATCTGGGGACCATATATTAAATGGATTTTTAGAACAGGGAGATGGAAAAAGAGCTTGCTCTGTCCACTCCACGCATTGACCTGGTATTGCAGTATCTCCAGGACCGGTGCACCCCTTCTTTAATGCAGTTTCTAAAATCAGAAAGAATTGAATTCAATGCTTTTTGTTCATTTTGCTTGTTTGTCGGATTTTGGGATGGACTCTTTGGCTTTGCTTTTCTTCTCCTCATTGGATTTTTCATGTTAAAAGTTGCAGAAGCCAGATGACAAGCTCATTTTGGTTCAACTTCAGCAACTGTGCATTGCATTGCCATGTAATGTAATGTAATGCAATGCTATCTATCTAGCTCTCCCTCTATACTTCCTTTTGGATAAACAGACATATTAGGCAAGCATTTTGGAGCTTTCACCTAAATAACTACAGGTGGTGAGATAAGCTGCACAATATAATTGACCTTTCAGTATATTGTTGCACACACACCATCTATTTAGCAAATGCCCTTGTTATCAACAGCAGCCTTTTAAACTCACCTGAGCTAACAGGTATGTGAGCTGGTTACTCTGCTGCGCTTAAAATTTCTTTTTTGGTTTGCTACAATGCCTTTTCTGAAACGTTGTCTCCCTCTGCTGGAACACTGACTTCTTTCATTTAATGCCTGCAGACTATAAAAGAGAAACCAACCCAAAAAGTTTGGTTGATTAGTCTGTGGCATTCTTTTAAACTGTTGCTTATGGCGGTCTCTGTGAGCTTCTCAGTGACATTCAGCCATCCAGGTATCCCGCCTGCAGTAGACGGAATGTGGCAATGGAACGCTGGCTGCGCGTGTCATAATAGGCTCTGAGCCTTTATATACCTGCGCACAGCAGCAGCCACCTTCAGTCTGCTGCTGGACAGCCAGCAGCAGCAGCAGCAGGAGAGGTAATTAATCAGCAACCCTCCTGCTAAGGGTAGACAGCTGCTCGTTCCACCCCCCCCCCCCCCGCCTTAATTGGTTCTCCTCCCTTCCAACGGTGTTGAGGCGAATGGGAACAGCCGGGGGTTGAGGGTACTGTGCTAAAAGAGGTGGAGTTATGCAGATCTAAAACGCGTGGATTGCAGCAGCAGCAAGCCGAAAAGTGCAGGCATGTGAGGGATCTAGAGGTTGACAGCATGTCTTCTTAACGGGAGTCCAGGTGGCCATCTCCACAAATGGACTTTTCAGAATCCTTGGGTGGCACCGTAGTCGGAAACCAATTCTGGTTATCGCTTCTCGGCCTTTTGGCTAAGATCAAGTGTAGTATCTGTTCTTATCAGTTTAATATCTGATACGTCCCCTATCTGGGGACCATATATTAAATGGATTTTTAGAACAGGGAGATGGAAAAAGAGCTTGCTCTGTCCACTCCACGCATTGACCTGGTATTGCAGTATCTCCAGGACCGGTGCACCCCTTCTTTAATGCAGTTTCTAAAATCAGAAAGAATTGAATTCAATGCTTTTTGTTCATTTTGCTTGTTTGTCGGATTTTGGGATGGACTCTTTGGCTTTGCTTTTCTTCTCCTCATTGGATTTTTCATGTTAAAAGTTGCAGAAGCCAGATGACAAGCTCATTTTGGTTCAACTTCAGCAACTGTGCATTGCATTGCCATGTAATGTAATGTAATGCAATGCTATCTATCTAGCTCTCCCTCTATACTTCCTTTTGGATAAACAGACATATTAGGCAAGCATTTTGGAGCTTTCACCTAAATAACTACAGGTGGTGAGATAAGCTGCACAATATAATTGACCTTTCAGTATATTGTTGCACACACACCATCTATTTAGCAAATGCCCTTGTTATCAACAGCAGCCTTTTAAACTCACCTGAGCTAACAGGTATGTGAGCTGGTTACTCTGCTGCGCTTAAAATTTCTTTTTTGGTTTGCTACAATGCCTTTTCTGAAACGTTGTCTCCCTCTGCTGGAACACTGACTTCTTTCATTTAATGCCTGCAGACTATAAAAGAGAAACCAACCCAAAAAGTTTGGTTGATTAGTCTGTGGCATTCTTTTAAACTGTTGCTTATGGCGGTCTCTGTGAGCTTCTCAGTGACATTCAGCCATCCAGGTATCCCGCCTGCAGTAGACGGAATGTGGCAATGGAACGCTGGCTGCGCGTGTCATAATAGGCTCTGAGCCTTTATATGCCTGCGCACAGCAGCAGCCACCTTCAGTCTGCTGCTGGACAGCCAGCAGCAGCAGCAGCAGGAGAGGTAATTAATCAGCAACCCTCCTGCTAAGGGTAGACAGCTGCTCGTTCCACCCCCCCCCCGCCTTAATTGGTTCTCCTCCCTTCCAACGGTGTTGAGGCGGGTGGGAACAGCCGGGGGTTGAGGGTACTGTGCTAAAAGAGGTGGAGTTATGCAGATCTAAAACGCGTGGATTGCAGCAGCAGCAAGCCGAAAAGTGCAGGCATGTGAGGGATCTAGAGGTTGACAGCATGTCTTCTTAACGGGAGTCCAGGTGGCCATCTCCACAAATGGACTTTTCAGAATCCTTGGGTGGCACCGTAGTCGGAAACCAATTCTGGTTATCGCTTCTCGGCCTTTTGGCTAAGATCAAGTGTAGTATCTGTTCTTATCAGTTTAATATCTGATACGTCCCCTATCTGGGGACCATATATTAAATGGATTTTTAGAACAGGGAGATGGAAAAAGAGCTTGCTCTGTCCACTCCACGCATTGACCTGGTATTGCAGTATCTCCAGGACCGGTGCACCCCTTCTTTAATGCAGTTTCTAAAATCAGAAAGAATTGAATTCAATGCTTTTTGTTCATTTTGCTTGTTTGTCGGATTTTGGGATGGACTCTTTGGCTTTGCTTTTCTTCTCCTCATTGGATTTTTCATGTTAAAAGTTGCAGAAGCCAGATGACAAGCTCATTTTGGTTCAACTTCAGCAACTGTGCATTGCATTGCCATGTAATGTAATGTAATGCAATGCTATCTATCTAGCTCTCCCTCTATACTTCCTTTTGGATAAACAGACATATTAGGCAAGCATTTTGGAGCTTTCACCTAAATAACTACAGGTGGTGAGATAAGCTGCACAATATAATTGACCTTTCAGTATATTGTTGCACACACACCATCTATTTAGCAAATGCCCTTGTTATCAACAGCAGCCTTTTAAACTCACCTGAGCTAACAGGTATGTGAGCTGGTTACTCTGCTGCGCTTAAAATTTATTTTTGGTTTGCTACAATGCCTTTTCTGAAACGTTGTCTCCCTCTGCTGGAACACTGACTTCTTTCATTTAATGCCTGCAGACTATAAAAGAGAAACCAACCCAAAAAGTTTGGTTGATTAGTCTGTGGCATTCTTTTAAACTGTTGCTTATGGCGGTCTCTGTGAGCTTCTCAGTGACATTCAGCCATCCAGGTATCCCGCCTGCAGTAGACGGAATGTGGCAATGGAACGCTGGCTGCGCGTGTCATAATAGGCTCTGAGCCTTTATATACCTGCGCACAGCAGCAGCCACCTTCAGTCTGCTGCTGGACAGCCAGCAGCAGCAGCAGCAGGAGAGGTAATTAATCAGCAACCCTCCTGCTAAGGGTAGACAGCTGCTCGTTCCACCCCCCCCCCCCCACCTTAATTGGTTCTCCTCCCTTCCAACGGTGTTGAGGCGGGTGGGAACAGCCGGGGGTTGAGGGTACTGTGCTAAAAGAGGTGGAGTTATGCAGATCTAAAACGCGTGGATTGCAGCAGCAGCATGCCGAAAAGTGCAGGCATGTGAGGGATCTAGAGGTTGACAGCATGTCTTCTTAACGGGAGTCCAGGTGGCCATCTCCACAAATGGACTTTTCAGAATCCTTGGGTGGCACCGTAGTCGGAAACCAATTCTGGTTATCGCTTCTCGGCCTTTTGGCTAAGATCAAGTGTAGTATCTGTTCTTATCAGTTTAATATCTGATACGTCCCCTATCTGGGGACCATATATTAAATGGATTTTTAGAACAGGGAGATGGAAAAAGAGCTTGCTTTGTCCACTCCACGCATTGACCTGGTATTGCAGTATCTCCAGGACCGGTGCACCCCTTCTTTAATGCAGTTTCTAAAATCAGAAAGAATTGAATTCAATGCTTTTTGTTCATTTTGCTTGTTTGTCGGATTTTGGGATGGACTCTTTGGCTTTGCTTTTCTTCTCCTCATTGGATTTTTCATGTTAAAAGTTGCAGAAGCCAGATGACAAGCTCATTTTGGTTCAACTTCAGCAACTGTGCATTGCATTGCCATGTAATGTAATGTAATGCAATGCTATCTATCTAGCTCTCCCTCTATACTTCCTTTTGGATAAACAGACATATTAGGCAAGCATTTTGGAGCTTTCACCTAAATAACTACAGGTGGTGAGATAAGCTGCACAATATAATTGACCTTTCAGTATATTGTTGCACACACACCATCTATTTAGCAAATGCCCTTGTTATCAACAGCAGCCTTTTAAACTCACCTGAGCTAACAGGTATGTGAGCTGGTTACTCTGCTGCGCTTAAAATTTCTTTTTTGGTTTGCTACAATGCCTTTTCTGAAACGTTGTCTCCCTCTGCTGGAACACTGACTTCTTTCATTTAATGCCTGCAGACTATAAAAGAGAAACCAACCCAAAAAGTTTGGTTGATTAGTCTGTGGCATTCTTTTAAACTGTTGCTTATGGCGGTCTCTGTGAGCTTCTCAGTGACATTCAGCCATCCAGGTATCCCGCCTGCAGTAGACGGAATGTGGCAATGGAACGCTGGCTGCGCGTGTCATAATAGGCTCTGAGCCTTTATATGCCTGCGCACAGCAGCAGCCACCTTCAGTCTGCTGCTGGACAGCCAGCAGCAGCAGCAGCAGGAGAGGTAATTAATCAGCAACCCTCCTGCTAAGGGTAGACAGCTGCTCGTTCCACCCCCCCCCCCGCCTTAATTGGTTCTCCTCCCTTCCAACGGTGTTGAGGCGGGTGGGAACAGCCGGGGGTTGAGGGTACTGTGCTAAAAGAGGTGGAGTTATGCAGATCTAAAACGCGTGGATTGCAGCAGCAGCAAGCCGAAAAGTGCAGGCATGTGAGGGATCTAGAGGTTGACAGCATGTCTTCTTAACGGGAGTCCAGGTGGCCATCTCCACAAATGGACTTTTCAGAATCCTTGGGTGGCACCGTAGTCGGAAACCAATTCTGGTTATCGCTTCTCGGCCTTTTGGCTAAGATCAAGTGTAGTATCTGTTCTTATCAGTTTAATATCTGATACGTCCCCTATCTGGGGACCATATATTAAATGGATTTTTAGAACAGGGAGATGGAAAAAGAGCTTGCTCTGTCCACTCCACGCATTGACCTGGTATTGCAGTATCTCCAGGACCGGTGCACCCCTTCTTTAATGCAGTTTCTAAAATCAGAAAGAATTGAATTCAATGCTTTTTGTTCATTTTGCTTGTTTGTCGGATTTTGGGATGGACTCTTTGGCTTTGCTTTTCTTCTCCTCATTGGATTTTTCATGTTAAAAGTTGCAGAAGCCAGATGACAAGCTCATTTTGGTTCAACTTCAGCAACTGTGCATTGCATTGCCATGTAATGTAATGTAATGCAATGCTATCTATCTAGCTCTCCCTCTATACTTCCTTTTGGATAAACAGACATATTAGGCAAGCATTTTGGAGCTTTCACCTAAATAACTACAGGTGGTGAGATAAGCTGCACAATATAATTGACCTTTCAGTATATTGTTGCACACACACCATCTATTTAGCAAATGCCCTTGTTATCAACAGCAGCCTTTTAAACTCACCTGAGCTAACAGGTATGTGAGCTGGTTACTCTGCTGCGCTTAAAATTTCTTTTTTGGTTTGCTACAATGCCTTTTCTGAAACGTTGTCTCCCTCTGCTGGAACACTGACTTCTTTCATTTAATGCCTGCAGACTATAAAAGAGAAACCAACCCAAAAAGTTTGGTTGATTAGTCTGTGGCATTCTTTTAAACTGTTGCTCATGGCGGTCTCTGTGAGCTTCTCAGTGACATTCAGCCATCCAGGTATCCCGCCTGCAGTAGACGGAATGTGGCAATGGAACGCTGGCTGCGCGTGTCATAATAGGCTCTGAGCCTTTATATACCTGCGCACAGCAGCAGCCACCTTCAGTCTGCTGCTGGACAGCCAGCAGCAGCAGCAGCAGGAGAGGTAATTAATCAGCAACCCTCCTGCTAAGGGTAGACAGCTGCTCGTTCCACCCCCCCCCCCCCACCTTAATTGGTTCTCCTCCCTTCCAACGGTGTTGAGGCGGGTGGGAACAGCCGGGGGTTGAGGGTACTGTGCTAAAAGAGGTGGAGTTATGCAGATCTAAAACGCGTGGATTGCAGCAGCAGCATGCCGAAAAGTGCAGGCATGTGAGGGATCTAGAGGTTGACAGCATGTCTTCTTAACGGGAGTCCAGGTGGCCATCTCCACAAATGGACTTTTCAGAATCCTTGGGTGGCACCGTAGTCGGAAACCAATTCTGGTTATCGCTTCTCGGCCTTTTGGCTAAGATCAAGTGTAGTATCTGTTCTTATCAGTTTAATATCTGATACGTCCCCTATCTGGGGACCATATATTAAATGGATTTTTAGAACAGGGAGATGGAAAAAGAGCTTGCTTTGTCCACTCCACGCATTGACCTGGTATTGCAGTATCTCCAGGACCGGTGCACCCCTTCTTTAATGCAGTTTCTAAAATCAGAAAGAATTGAATTCAATGCTTTTTGTTCATTTTGCTTGTTTGTCGGATTTTGGGATGGACTCTTTGGCTTTGCTTTTCTTCTCCTCATTGGATTTTTCATGTTAAAAGTTGCAGAAGCCAGATGACAAGCTCATTTTGGTTCAACTTCAGCAACTGTGCATTGCATTGCCATGTAATGTAATGTAATGCAATGCTATCTATCTAGCTCTCCCTCTATACTTCCTTTTGGATAAACAGACATATTAGGCAAGCATTTTGGAGCTTTCACCTAAATAACTACAGGTGGTGAGATAAGCTGCACAATATAATTGACCTTTCAGTATATTGTTGCACACACACCATCTATTTAGCAAATGCCCTTGTTATCAACAGCAGCCTTTTAAACTCACCTGAGCTAACAGGTATGTGAGCTGGTTACTCTGCTGCGCTTAAAATTTCTTTTTTGGTTTGCTACAATGCCTTTTCTGAAACGTTGTCTCCCTCTGCTGGAACACTGACTTCTTTCATTTAATGCCTGCAGACTATAAAAGAGAAACCAACCCAAAAAGTTTGGTTGATTAGTCTGTGGCATTCTTTTAAACTGTTGCTTATGGCGGTCTCTGTGAGCTTCTCAGTGACATTCAGCCATCCAGGTATCCCGCCTGCAGTAGACGGAATGTGGCAATGGAACGCTGGCTGCGCGTGTCATAATAGGCTCTGAGCCTTTATATACCTGCGCACAGCAGCAGCCACCTTCAGTCTGCTGCTGGACAGCCAGCAGCAGCAGCAGCAGGAGAGGTAATTAATCAGCAACCCTCCTGCTAAGGGTAGACAGCTGCTCGTTCCACCCCCCCCCCCGCCTTAATTGGTTCTCCTCCCTTCCAACGGTGTTGAGGCGGGTGGGAACAGCCGGGGGTTGAGGGTACTGTGCTAAAAGAGGTGGAGTTATGCAGATCTAAAACGCGTGGATTGCAGCAGCAGCAAGCCGAAAAGTGCAGGCATGTGAGGGATCTAGAGGTTGACAGCATGTCTTCTTAACGGGAGTCCAGGTGGCCATCTCCACAAATGGACTTTTCAGAATCCTTGGGTGGCACCGTAGTCGGAAACCAATTCTGGTTATCGCTTCTCGGCCTTTTGGCTAAGATCAAGTGTAGTATCTGTTCTTATCAGTTTAATATCTGATACGTCCCCTATCTGGGGACCATATATTAAATGGATTTTTAGAACAGGGAGATGGAAAAAGAGCTTGCTCTGTCCACTCCACGCATTGACCTGGTATTGCAGTATCTCCAGGACCGGTGCACCCCTTCTTTAATGCAGTTTCTAAAATCAGAAAGAATTGAATTCAATGCTTTTTGTTCATTTTGCTTGTTTGTCGGATTTTGGGATGGACTCTTTGGCTTTGCTTTTCTTCTCCTCATTGGATTTTTCATGTTAAAAGTTGCAGAAGCCAGATGACAAGCTCATTTTGGTTCAACTTCAGCAACTGTGCATTGCATTGCCATGTAATGTAATGTAATGCAATGCTATCTATCTAGCTCTCCCTCTATACTTCCTTTTGGATAAACAGACATATTAGGCAAGCATTTTGGAGCTTTCACCTAAATAACTACAGGTGGTGAGATAAGCTGCACAATATAATTGACCTTTCAGTATATTGTTGCACACACACCATCTATTTAGCAAATGCCCTTGTTATCAACAGCAGCCTTTTAAACTCACCTGAGCTAACAGGTATGTGAGCTGGTTACTCTGCTGCGCTTAAAATGTCTTTTTTGGTTTGCTACAATGCCTTTTCTGAAACGTTGTCTCCCTCTGCTGGAACACTGACTTCTTTCATTTAATGCCTGCAGACTATAAAAGAGAAACCAACCCAAAAAGTTTGGTTGATCAGTCTGTGGCATTCTTTTAAACTGTTGCTTATGGCGGTCTCTGTGAGCTTCTCAGTGACATTC
Organism: Phyllobates terribilis; assembly: GCF_046119375.1. Classification (NCBI taxonomy): domain Eukaryota; kingdom Metazoa; phylum Chordata; class Amphibia; order Anura; family Dendrobatidae; genus Phyllobates; species Phyllobates terribilis. The sequence continues at coordinate 4,772,088 of NW_027362800.1, read as the reverse complement.
AGCCATCCAGGTATCCCGCCTGCAGTAGACGGAATGTGGCAATGGAACGCTGGCTGCGCGTGTCATAATAGGCTCTGAGCCTTTATATACCTGCGCACAGCAGCAGCCACCTTCAGTCTGCTGCTGGACAGCCAGCAGCAGCAGCAGCAGGAGAGGTAATTAATCAGCAACCCTCCTGCTAAGGGTAGACAGCTGCTCGTTCCACGCCCCCCCCCCCCGCCTTAATTGGTTCTCCTCCCTTCCAACGGTGTTGAGGCGGGTGGGAACAGCCGGGGGTTGAGGGTACTGTGCTAAAAGAGGTGGAGTTATGCAGATCTAAAACGCGTGGATTGCAGCAGCAGCAAGCCGAAAAGTGCAGGCATGTGAGGGATCTAGAGGTTGACAGCATGTCTTCTTAACGGGAGTCCAGGTGGCCATCTCCACAAATGGACTTTTCAGAATCCTTGGGTGGCACCGTAGTCGGAAACCAATTCTGGTTATCGCTTCTCGGCCTTTTGGCTAAGATCAAGTGTAGTATCTGTTCTTATCAGTTTAATATCTGATACGTCCCCTATCTGGGGACCATATATTAAATGGATTTTTAGAACAGGGAGATGGAAAAAGAGCTTGCTCTGTCCACTCCACGCATTGACCTGGTATTGCAGTATCTCCAGGACCGGTGCACCCCTTCTTTAATGCAGTTTCTAAAATCAGAAAGAATTGAATTCAATGCTTTTTGTTCATTTTGCTTGTTTGTCGGATTTTGGGATGGACTCTTTGGCTTTGCTTTTCTTCTCCTCATTGGATTTTTCATGTTAAAAGTTGCAGAAGCCAGATGACAAGCTCATTTTGGTTCAACTTCAGCAACTGTGCATTGCATTGCCATGTAATGTAATGTAATGCAATGCTATCTATCTAGCTCTCCCTCTATACTTCCTTTTGGATAAACAGACATATTAGGCAAGCATTTTGGAGCTTTCACCTAAATAACTACAGGTGGTGAGATAAGCTGCACAATATAATTGACCTTTCAGTATATTGTTGCACACACACCATCTATTTAGCAAATGCCCTTGTTATCAACAGCAGCCTTTTAAACTCACCTGAGCTAACAGGTATGTGAGCTGGTTACTCTGCTGCGCTTAAAATTTCTTTTTTGGTTTGTACAATGCCTTTTCTGAAACGTTGTCTCCCTCTGCTGGAACACTGACTTCTTTCATTTAATGCCTGCAGACTATAAAAGAGAAACCAACCCAAAAAGTTTGGTTGATTAGTCTGTGGCATTCTTTTAAACTGTTGCTTATGGCGGTCTCTGTGAGCTTCTCAGTGACATTCAGCCATCCAGGTATCCCGCCTGCAGTAGACAGAATGTGGCAATGGAACGCTGGCTGCGCGTGTCATAATAGGCTCTGAGCCTTTATATACCTGCGCACAGCAGCAGCCACCTTCAGTCTGCTGCTGGACAGCCAGCAGCAGCAGCAGCAGGAGAGGTAATTAATCAGCAACCCTCCTGCTAAGGGTAGACAGCTGCTCGTTCCACCCCCCCCCCGCCTTAATTGGTTCTCCTCCCTTCCAACGGTGTTGAGGCGGGTGGGAACAGCCGGGGGTTGAGGGTACTGTGCTAAAAGAGGTGGAGTTATGCAGATCTAAAACGCGTGGATTGCAGCAGCAGCAAGACGAAAAGTGCAGGCATGTGAGGGATCTAGAGGTTGACAGCATGTCTTCTTAACGGGAGTCCAGGTGGCCATCTCCACAAATGGACTTTTCAGAATCCTTGGGTGGCACCGTAGTCAGAAACCAATTCTGGTTATCGCTTCTCGGCCTTTTGGCTAAGATCAAGTGTAGTATCTGTTCTTATCAGTTTAATATCTGATACGTCCCCTATCTGGGGACCATATATTAAATGGATTTTTAGAACAGGGAGATGGAAAAAGAGCTTGCTCTGTCCACTCCACGCATTGACCTGGTATTGCAGTATCTCCAGGACCGGTGCACCCCTTCTTTAATGCAGTTTCTAAAATCAGAAAGAATTGAATTCAATGCTTTTTGTTCATTTTGCTTGTTTGTCGGATTTTGGGATGGACTCTTTGGCTTTGCTTTTCTTCTCCTCATTGGATTTTTCATGTTAAAAGTTGCAGAAGCCAGATGACAAGCTCATTTTGGTTCAACTTCAGCAACTGTGCATTGCATTGCCATGTAATGTAATGTAATGCAATGCTATCTATCTAGCTCTCCCTCTATACTTCCTTTTGGATAAACAGACATATTAGGCAAGCATTTTGGAGCTTTCACCTAAATAACTACAGGTGGTGAGATAAGCTGCACAATATAATTGACCTTTCAGTATATTGTTGCACACACACCATCTATTTAGCAAATGCCCTTGTTATCAACAGCAGCCTTTTAAACTCACCTGAGCTAACAGGTATGTGAGCTGGTTACTCTGCTGCGCTTAAAATTTCTTTTTTGGTTTGCTACAATGCCTTTTCTGAAACGTTGTCTCCCTCTGCTGGAACACTGACTTCTTTCATTTAATGCCTGCAGACTATAAAAGAGAAACCAACCCAAAAAGTTTGGTTGATTAGTCTGTGGCATTCTTTTAAACTGTTGCTTATGGCGGTCTCTGTGAGCTTCTCAGTGACATTCAGCCATCCAGGTATCCCGCCTGCAGTAGACGGAATGTGGCAATGGAACGCTGGCTGCGCGTGTCATAATAGGCTCTGAGCCTTTATATACCTGCGCACAGCAGCAGCCACCTTCAGTCTGCTGCTGGACAGCCAGCAGCAGCAGCAGCAGGAGAGGTAATTAATCAGCAACCCTCCTGCTAAGGGTAGACAGCTGCTCGTTCCACCCCCCCCCCCCCCGCCTTAATTGGTTCTCCTCCCTTCCAACGGTGTTGAGGCGGGTGGGAACAGCCGGGGGTTGAGGGTACTGTGCTAAAAGAGGTGGAGTTATGCAGATCTAAAACGCGTGGATTGCAGCAGCAGCAAGCCGAAAAGTGCAGGCATGTGAGGGATCTAGAGGTTGACAGCATGTCTTCTTAACGGGAGTCCAGGTGGCCATCTCCACAAATGGACTTTTCAGAATCCTTGGGTGGCACCGTAGTCGGAAACCAATTCTGGTTATCGCTTCTCGGCCTTTTGGCTAAGATCAAGTGTAGTATCTGTTCTTATCAGTTTAATATCTGATACGTCCCCTATCTGGGGACCATATATTAAATGGATTTTTAGAACAGGGAGATGGAAAAAGAGCTTGCTCTGTCCACTCCACGCATTGACCTGGTATTGCAGTATCTCCAGGACCGGTGCACCCCTTCTTTAATGCAGTTTCTAAAATCAGAAAGAATTGAATTCAATGCTTTTTGTTCATTTTGCTTGTTTGTCGGATTTTGGGATGGACTCTTTGGCTTTGCTTTTCTTCTCCTCATTGGATTTTTCATGTTAAAAGTTGCAGAAGCCAGATGACAAGCTCATTTTGGTTCAACTTCAGCAACTGTGCATTGCATTGCCATGTAATGTAATGTAATGCAATGCTATCTATCTAGCTCTCCCTCTATACTTCCTTTTGGATAAACAGACATATTAGGCAAGCATTTTGGAGCTTTCACCTAAATAACTACAGGTGGTGAGATAAGCTGCACAATATAATTGACCTTTCAGTATATTGTTGCACACACACCATCTATTTAGCAAATGCCCTTGTTATCAACAGCAGCCTTGTAAACTCACCTGAGCTAACAGGTATGTGAGCTGGTTACTCTGCTGCGCTTAAAATTTCTTTTTTGATTTGCTACAATGCCTTTTCTGAAACGTTGTCTCCCTCTGCTGGAACACTGACTTCTTTCATTTAATGCCTGCAGACTATAAAAGAGAAACCAACCCAAAAAGTTTGGTTGATTAGTCTGTGGCATTCTTTTAAACTGTTGCTTATGGCGGTCTCTGTGAGCTTCTCAGTGACATTCAGCCATCCAGGTATCCCGCCTGCAGTAGACGGAATGTGGCAATGGAACGCTGGCTGCGCGTGTCATAATAGGCTCTGAGCCTTTATATACCTGCGCACAGCAGCAGCCACCTTCAGTCTGCTGCTGGACAGCCAGCAGCAGCAGCAGCAGGAGAGGTAATTAATCAGCAACCCTCCTGCTAAGGGTAGACAGCTGCTCGTTCCACCCCCCACCCGCCTTAATTGGTTCTCCTCCCTTCCAACGGTGTTGAGGCGGGTGGGAACAGCCGGGGGTTGAGGGTACTGTGCTAAAAGAGGTGGAGTTATGCAGATCTAAAACGCGTGGATTGCAGCAGCAGCAAGCCGAAAAGTGCAGGCATGTGAGGGATCTAGAGGTTGACAGCATGTCTTCTTAACGGGAGTCCAGGTGGCCATCTCCACAAATGGACTTTTCAGAATCCTTGGGTGGCACCGTAGTCGGAAACCAATTCTGGTTATCGCTTCTCGGCCTTTTGGCTAAGATCAAGTGTAGTATCTGTTCTTATCAGTTTAATATCTGATACGTCCCCTATCTGGGGACCATATATTAAATGGATTTTTAGAACAGGGAGATGGAAAAAGAGCTTGCTCTGTCCACTCCACGCATTGACCTGGTATTGCAGTATCTCCAGGACCGGTGCACCCCTTCTTTAATGCAGTTTCTAAAATCAGAAAGAATTGAATTCAATGCTTTTTGTTCATTTTGCTTGTTTGTCGGATTTTGGGATGGACTCTTTGGCTTTGCTTTTCTTCTCCTCATTGGATTTTTCATGTTAAAAGTTGCAGAAGCCAGATGACAAGCTCATTTTGGTTCAACTTCAGCAACTGTGCATTGCATTGCCATGTAATGTAATGTAATGCAATGCTATCTATCTAGCTCTCCCTCTATACTTCCTTTTGGATAAACAGACATATTAGGCAAGCATTTTGGAGCTTTCACCTAAATAACTACAGGTGGTGAGATAAGCTGCACAATATAATTGACCTTTCAGTATATTGTTGCACACACACCATCTATTTAGCAAATGCCCTTGTTATCAACAGCAGCCTTTTAAACTCACCTGAGCTAACAGGTATGTGAGCTGGTTACTCTGCTGCGCTTAAAATTTCTTTTTTGGTTTGCTACAATGCCTTTTCTGAAACGTTGTCTCCCTCTGCTGGAACACTGACTTCTTTCATTTAATGCCTGCAGACTATAAAAGAGAAACCAACCCAAAAAGTTTGGTTGATTAGTCTGTGGCATTCTTTTAAACTGTTGCTTATGGCGGTCTCTGTGAGCTTCTCAGTGACATTCAGCCATCCAGGTATCCCGCCTGCAGTAGACGGAATGGGGCAATGGAACGCTGGCTGCGCGTGTCATAATAGGCTCTGAGCCTTTATATACCTGCGCACAGCAGCAGCCACCTTCAGTCTGCTGCTGGACAGCCAGCAGCAGCAGCAGCAGGAGAGGTAATTAATCAGCAACCCTCCTGCTAAGGGTAGACAGCTGCTCGTTCCACCCCCCCCCCCGCCTTAATTGGTTCTCCTCCCTTCCAACGGTGTTGAGGCGGGTGGGAACAGCCGGGGGTTGAGGGTACTGTGCTAAAAGAGGTGGAGTTATGCAGATCTAAAACGCGTGGATTGCAGCAGCAGCAAGCCGAAAAGTGCAGGCATGTGAGGGATCTAGAGGTTGACAGCATGTCTTCTTAACGGGAGTCCAGGTGGCCATCTCCACAAATGGACTTTTCAGAATCCTTGGGTGGCACCGTAGTCGGAAACCAATTCTGGTTATCGCTTCTCGGCCTTTTGGCTAAGATCAAGTGTAGTATCTGTTCTTATCAGTTTGATATCTGATACGTCCCCTATCTGGGGACCATATATTAAATGGATTTTTAGAACAGGGAGATGGAAAAAGAGCTTGCTCTGTCCACTCCACGCATTGACCTGGTATTGCAGTATCTCCAGGACCGGTGCACCCCTTCTTTAATGCAGTTTCTAAAATCAGAAAGAATTGAATTCAATGCTTTTTGTTCATTTTGCTTGTTTGTCGGATTTTGGGATGGACTCTTTGGCTTTGCTTTTCTTCTCCTCATTGGATTTTTCATGTTAAAAGTTGCAGAAGCCAGATGACAAGCTCATTTTGGTTCAACTTCAGCAACTGTGCATTGCATTGCCATGTAATGTAATGTAATGCAATGCTATCTATCTAGCTCTCCCTCTATACTTCCTTTTGGATAAACAGACATATTAGGCAAGCATTTTGGAGCTTTCACCTAAATAACTACAGGTGGTGAGATAAGCTGCACAATATAATTGACCTTTCAGTATATTGTTGCACACACACCATCTATTTAGCAAATGCCCTTGTTATCAACAGCAGCCTTTTAAACTCACCTGAGCTAACAGGTATGTGAGCTGGTTACTCTGCTGCGCTTAAAATTTCTTTTTTGGTTTGCTACAATGCCTTTTCTGAAACGTTGTCTCCCTCTGCTGGAACACTGACTTCTTTCATTTAATGCCTGCAGACTATAAAAGAGAAACCAACCCAAAAAGTTTGGTTGATTAGTCTGTGGCATTCTTTTAAACTGTTGCTTATGGCGGTCTCTGTGAGCTTCTCAGTGACATTCAGCCATCCAGGTATCCCGCCTGCAGTAGACGGAATGTGGCAATGGAACGCTGGCTGCGCGTGTCATAATAGGCTCTGAGCCTTTATATACCTGCGCACAGCAGCAGCCACCTTCAGTCTGCTGCTGGACAGCCAGCAGCAGCAGCAGCAGGAGAGGTAATTAATCAGCAACCCTCCTGCTAAGGGTAGACAGCTGCTCGTTCCACCCCCCCCCCGCCTTAATTGGTTCTCCTCCCTTCCAACGGTGTTGAGGCGGGTGGGAACAGCCGGGGGTTGAGGGTACTGTGCTAAAAGAGGTGGAGTTATGCAGATCTAAAATGCGTGGATTGCAGCAGCAGCAAGCCGAAAAGTGCAGGCATGTGAGGGATCTAGAGGTTGACAGCATGTCTTCTTAACGGGAGTCCAGGTGGCCATCTCCACAAATGGACTTTTCAGAATCCTTGGGTGGCACCGTAGTCGGAAACCAATTCTGGTTATCGCTTCTCGGCCTTTTGGCTAAGATCAAGTGTAGTATCTGTTCTTATCAGTTTAATATCTGATACGTCCCCTATCTGGGGACCATATATTAAATGGATTTTTAGAACAGGGAGATGGAAAAAGAGCTTGCTCTGTCCACTCCACGCATTGACCTGGTATTGCAGTATCTCCAGGACCGGTGCACCCCTTCTTTAATGCAGTTTCTAAAATCAGAAAGAATTGAATTCAATGCTTTTTGTTCATTTTGCTTGTTTGTCGGATTTTGGGATGGACTCTTTGGCTTTGCTTTTCTTCTCCTCATTGGATTTTTCATGTTAAAAGTTGCAGAAGCCAGATGACAAGCTCATTTTGGTTCAACTTCAGCAACTGTGCATTGCATTGCCATGTAATGTAATGTAATGCAATGCTATCTATCTAGCTCTCCCTCTATACTTCCTTTTGGATAAACAGACATATTAGGCAAGCATTTTGGAGCTTTCACCTAAATAACTACAGGTGGTGAGATAAGCTGCACAATATAATTGACCTTTCAGTATATTGTTGCACACACACCATCTATTTAGCAAATGCCCTTGTTATCAACAGCAGCCTTTTAAACTCACCTGAGCTAACAGGTATGTGAGCTGGTTACTCTGCTGCGCTTAAAATTTCTTTTTTGGTTTGCTACAATGCCTTTTCTGAAACGTTGTCTCCCTCTGCTGGAACACTGACTTCTTTCATTTAATGCCTGCAGACTATAAAAGAGAAAACAACCCAAAAAGTTTGGTTGATTAGTCTGTGGCATTCTTTTAAACTGTTGCTTATGGCGGTCTCTGTGAGCTTCTCAGTGACATTCAGCCATCCAGGTATCCCGCCTGCAGTAGACGGAATGTGGCAATGGAACGCTGGCTGCGCGTGTCATAATAGGCTCTGAGCCTTTATATACCTGCGCACAGCAGCAGCCACCTTCAGTCTGCTGCTGGACAGCCAGCAGCAGCAGCAGCAGGAGAGGTAATTAATCAGCAACCCTCCTGCTAAGGGTAGACAGCTGCTCGTTCCACCCCCCCCCCCCCGCCTTAATTGGTTCTCCTCCCTTCCAACGGTGTTGAGGCGGGTGGGAACAGCCGGGGGTTGAGGGCACTGTGCTAAAAGAGGTGGAGTTATGCAGATCTAAAACGCGTGGATTGCAGCAGCAGCAAGCCGAAAAGTGCAGGCATGTGAGGGATCTAGAGGTTGACAGCATGTCTTCTTAACGGGAGTCCAGGTGGCCATCTCCACAAATGGACTTTTCAGAATCCTTGGGTGGCACCGTAGTCGGAAACCAATTCTGGTTATCGCTTCTCGGCCTTTTGGCTAAGATCAAGTGTAGTATCTGTTCTTATCAGTTTAATATCTGATACGTCCCCTATCTGGGGACCATATATTAAATGGATTTTTAGAACAGGGAGATGGAAAAAGAGCTTGCTCTGTCCACTCCACGCATTGACCTGGTATTGCAGTATCTCCAGGACCGGTGCACCCCTTCTTTAATGCAGTTTCTAAAATCAGAAAGAATTGAATTCAATGCTTTTTGTTCATTTTGCTTGTTTGTCGGATTTTGGGATGGACTCTTTGGCTTTGCTTTTCTTCTCCTCATTGGATTTTTCATGTTAAAAGTTGCAGAAGCCAGATGACAAGCTCATTTTGGTTCAACTTCAGCAACTGTGCATTGCATTGCCATGTAATGTAATGTAATGCAATGCTATCTATCTAGCTCTCCCTCTATACTTCCTTTTGGATAAACAGACATATTAGGCAAGCATTTTGGAGCTTTCACCTAAATAACTACAGGTGGTGAGATAAGCTGCACAATATAATTGACCTTTCAGTATATTGTTGCACACACACCATCTATTTAGCAAATGCCCTTGTTATCAACAGCAGCCTTTTAAGCTCACCTGAGCTAACAGGTATGTGAGCTGGTTACTCTGCTGCGCTTAAAATTTCTTTTTTGGTTTGCTACAATGCCTTTTCTGAAACGTTGTCTCCCTCTGCTGGAACACTGACTTCTTTCATTTAATGCCTGCAGACTATAAAAGAGAAACCAACCCAAAAAGTTTGGTTGATTAGTCTGTGGCATTCTTTTAAACTGTTGCTTATGGCGGTCTCTGTGAGCTTCTCAGTGACATTCAGCCATCCAGGTATCCCGCCTGCAGTAGACGGAATGTGGCAATGGAACGCTGGCTGCGCGTGTCATAATAGGCTCTGAGCCTTTATATACCTGCGCACAGCAGCAGCCACCTTCAGTCTGCTGCTGGACAGCCAGCAGCAGCAGCAGCAGGAGAGGTAATTAATCAGCAACCCTCCTGCTAAGGGTAGACAGCTGCTCGTTCCACCCCCCCCCCCCGCCTTAATTGGTTCTCCTCCCTTCCAACGGTGTTGAGGCGGGTGGGAACAGCCGGGGGTTGAGGGTACTGTGCTAAAAGAGGTGGAGTTATGCAGATCTAAAACGCGTGGATTGCAGCAGCAGCATGCCGAAAAGTGCAGGCATGTGAGGGATCTAGAGGTTGACAGCATGTCTTCTTAACGGGAGTCCAGGTGGCCATCTCCACAAATGGACTTTTCAGAATCCTTGGGTGGCACCGTAGTCGGAAACCAATTCTGGTTATCGCTTCTCGGCCTTTTGGCTAAGATCAAGTGTAGTATCTGTTCTTATCAGTTTAATATCTGATACGTCCCCTATCTGGGGACCATATATTAAATGGATTTTTAGAACAGGGAGATGGAAAAAGAGCTTGCTCTGTCCACTCCACGCATTGACCTGGTATTGCAGTATCTCCAGGACCGGTGCACCCCTTCTTTAATGCAGTTTCTAAAATCAGAAAGAATTGAATTCAATGCTTTTTGTTCATTTTGCTTGTTTGTCGGATTTTGGGATGGACTCTTTGGCTTTGCTTTTCTTCTCCTCATTGGATTTTTCATGTTAAAAGTTGCAGAAGCCAGATGACAAGCTCATTTTGGTTCAACTTCAGCAACTGTGCATTGCATTGCCATGTAATGTAATGTAATGCAATGCTATCTATCTAGCTCTCCCTCTATACTTCCTTTTGGATAAACAGACATATTAGGCAAGCATTTTGGAGCTTTCACCTAAATAACTACAGGTGGTGAGATAAGCTGCACAATATAATTGACCTTTCAGTATATTGTTGCACACACACCATCTATTTAGCAAATGCCCTTGTTATCAACAGCAGCCTTTTAAACTCACCTGAGCTAACAGGTATGTGAGCTGGTTACTCTGCTGCGCTTAAAATTTCTTTTTTGGTTTGCTACAATGCCTTTTCTGAAACGTTGTCTCCCTCTGCTGGAACACTGACTTCTTTCATTTAATGCCTGCAGACTATAAAAGAGAAACCAACCCAAAAAGTTTGGTTGATTAGTCTGTGGCATTCTTTTAAACTGTTGCTTATGGCGGTCTCTGTGAGCTTCTCAGTGACATTCAGCCATCCAGGTATCCCGCCTGCAGTAGACGGAATGTGGCAATGGAACGCTGGCTGCGCGTGTCATAATAGGCTCTGAGCCTTTATATACCTGCGCACAGCAGCAGCCACCTTCAGTCTGCTGCTGGACAGCCAGCAGCAGCAGCAGCAGGAGAGGTAATTAATCAGCAACCCTCCTGCTAAGGGTAGACAGCTGCTCGTTCCACCCCCCCCCCCCCCGCCTTAATTGGTTCTCCTCCCTTCCAACGGTGTTGAGGCGGGTGGGAACAGCCGGGGGTTGAGGGTACTGTGCTAAAAGAGGTGGAGTTATGCAGATCTAAAACGCGTGGATTGCAGCAGCAGCAAGCCGAAAAGTGCAGGCATGTGAGGGATCTAGAGGTTGACAGCATGTCTTCTTAACGGGAGTCCAGGTGGCCACCTCCACAAATGGACTTTTCAGAATCCTTGGGTGGCACCGTAGTCGGAAACCAATTCTGGTTATCGCTTCTCGGCCTTTTGGCTAAGATCAAGTGTAGTATCTGTTCTTATCAGTTTAATATCTGATACGTCCCCTATCTGGGGACCATATATTAAATGGATTTTTAGAACAGGGAGATGGAAAAAGAGCTTGCTCTGTCCACTCCACGCATTGACCTGGTATTGCAGTATCTCCAGGACCAGTGCACCCCTTCTTTAATGCAGTTTCTAAAATCAGAAAGAATTGAATTCAATGCTTTTTGTTCATTTTGCTTGTTTGTCGGATTTTGGGATGGACTCTTTGGCTTTGCTTTTCTTCTCCTCATTGGATTTTTCATGTTAAAAGTTGCAGAAGCCAGATGACAAGCTCATTTTGGTTCAACTTCAGCAACTGTGCATTGCATTGCCATGTAATGTAATGTAATGCAATGCTATCTATCTAGCTCTCCCTCTATACTTCCTTTTGGATAAACAGACATATTAGGCAAGCATTTTGGAGCTTTCACCTAAATAACTACAGGTGGTGAGATAAGCTGCACAATATAATTGACCTTTCAGTATATTGTTGCACACACACCATCTATTTAGCAAATGCCCTTGTTATCAACAGCAGCCTTTTAAACTCACCTGAGCTAACAGGTATGTGAGCTGGTTACTCTGCTGCGCTTAAAATTTATTTTTTGGTTTGCTACAATGCCTTTTCTGAAACGTTGTCTCCCTCTGCTGGAACACTGACTTCTTTCATTTAATGCCTGCAGACTATAAAAGAGAAACCAACCCAAAAAGTTTGGTTGATTAGTCTGTGGCATTCTTTTAAACTGTTGCTTATGGCGGTCTCTGTGAGCTTCTCAGTGACATTCAGCCATCCAGGTATCCCGCCTGCAGTAGACGGAATGTGGCAATGGAACGCTGGCTGCGCGTGTCATAATAGGCTCTGAGCCTTTATATACCTGCGCACAGCAGCAGCCACCTTCAGTCTGCTGCTGGACAGCCAGCAGCAGCAGCAGGAGAGGTAATTAATCAGCAACCCTCCTGCTAAGGGTAGACAGTTGCTCGTTCCACCCCCCCCCCCGCCTTAATTGGTTCTCCTCCCTTCCAACGGTGTTGAGGCGGGTGGGAACAGCCGGGGGTTGAGGGTACTGTGCTAAAAGAGGTGGAGTTATGCAGATCTAAAACGCGTGGATTGCAGCAGCAGCAAGCCGAAAAGTGCAGGCATGTGAGGGATCTAGAGGTTGACAGCAGGTCTTCTTAACGGGAGTCCAGGTGGCCATCTCCACAAATGGACTTTTCAGAATCCTTGGGTGGCACCGTAGTCGGAAACCAATTCTGGTTATCGCTTCTCGGCCTTTTGGCTAAGATCAAGTGTAGTATCTGTTCTTATCAGTTTAATATCTGATACGTCCTCTATCTGGGGACCATATATTAAATGGATTTTTAGAACAGGGAGATGGAAAAAGAGCTTGCTCTGTCCACTCCATGCATTGACCTGGTATTGCAGTATCTCCAGGACCGGTGCACCCCTTCTTTAATGCAGTTTCTAAAATCAGAAAGAATTGAATTCAATGCTTTTTGTTCATTTTGCTTGTTTGTCGGATTTTGGGATGGACTCTTTGGCTTTGCTTTTCTTCTCCTCATTGGATTTTTCATGTTAAAAGTTGCAGAAGCCAGATGACAAGCTCATTTTGGTTCAACTTCAGCAACTGTGCATTGCATTGCCATGTAATGTAATGTAATGCAATGCTATCTATCTAGCTCTCCCTCTATACTTCCTTTTGGATAAACAGACATATTAGGCAAGCATTTTGGAGCTTTCACCTAAATAACTACAGGTGGTGAGATAAGCTGCACAATATAATTGACCTTTCAGTATATTGTTGCACACACACCATCTATTTAGCAAATGCCCTTGTTATCAACAGCAGCCTTTTAAACTCACCTGAGCTAACAGGTATGTGAGCTGGTTACTCTGCTGCGCTTAAAATTTCTTTTTTGGTTTGCTACAATGCCTTTTCTGAAACGTTGTCTCCCTCTGCTGGAACACTGACTTCTTTCATTTAATGCCTGCAGACTATAAAAGAGAAACCAACCCAAAAAGTTTGGTTGATTAGTCTGTGGCATTCTTTTAAACTGTTGCTTATGGCGGTCTCTGTGAGCTTCTCAGTGACATTCAGCCATCCAGGTATCCCGCCTGCAGTAGACGGAATGTGGCAATGGAACGCTGGCTGCGCGTGTCATAATAGGCTCTGAGCCTTTATATACCTGCGCACAGCAGCAGCCACCTTCAGTCTGCTGCTGGACAGCCAGCAGCAGCAGCAGCAGGAGAGGTAATTAATCAGCAACCCTCCTGCTAAGGGTAGACAGCTGCTCGTTCCACCCCCCCCCCCCCGCCTTAATTGGTTCTCCTCCCTTCCAACGGTGTTGAGGCGGGTGGGAACAGCCGGGGGTTGAGGGTACTGTGCTAAAAGAGGTGGAGTTATGCAGATCTAAAACGCGTGGATTGCAGCAGCAGCAAGCCGAAAAGTGCAGGCATGTGAGGGATCTAGAGGTTGACAGCATGTCTTCTTAACGGGAGTCCAGGTGGCCATCTCCACAAATGGACTTTTCAGAATCCTTGGGTGGCACCGTAGTCGGAAACCAATTCTGGTTATCGCTTCTCGGCCTTTTGGCTAAGATCAAGTGTAGTATCTGTTCTTATCAGTTTAATATCTGATACGTCCCCTATCTGGGGACCATATATTAAATGGATTTTTAGAACAGGGAGATGGAAAAAGAGCTTGCTCTGTCCACTCCATGCATTGACCTGGTATTGCAGTATCTCCAGGACCGGTGCACCCCTTCTTTAATGCAGTTTCTAAAATCAGAAAGAATTGAATTCAATGCTTTTTGTTCATTTTGCTTGTTTGTCGGATTTTGGGATGGACTCTTTGGCTTTGCTTTTCTTCTCCTCATTGGATTTTTCATGTTAAAAGTTGCAGAAGCCAGATGACAAGCTCATTTTGGTTCAACTTCAGCAACTGTGCATTGCATTGCCATGTAATGTAATGTAATGCAATGCTATCTATCTAGCTCTCCCTCTATACTTCCTTTTGGATAAACAGACATATTAGGCAAGCATTTTGGAGCTTTCACCTAAATAACTACAGGTGGTGAGATAAGCTGCACAATATAATTGACCTTTCAGTATATTGTTGCACACACACCATCTATTTAGCAAATGCCCTTGTTATCAACAGCAGCCTTTTAAACTCACCTGAGCTAACAGGTATGTGAGCTGGTTACTCTGCTGCGCTTAAAATTTCTTTTTTGGTTTGCTACAATGCCTTTTCTGAAACGTTGTCTCCCTCTGCTGGAACACTGACTTCTTTCATTTAATGCCTGCAGACTATAAAAGAGAAACCAACCCAAAAAGTTTGGTTGATTAGTCTGTGGCATTCTTTTAAACTGTTGCTTATGGCGGTCTCTGTGAGCTTCTCAGTGACATTCAGCCATCCAGGTATCCCGCCTGCAGTAGACGGAATGTGGCAATGGAACGCTGGCTGCGCGTGTCATAATAGGCTCTGAGCCTTTATATACCTGCGCACAGCAGCAGCCACCTTCAGTCTGCTGCTGGACAGCCAGCAGCAGCAGCAGCAGGAGAGGTAATTAATCAGCAACCCTCCTGCTAAGGGTAGACAGCTGCTCGTTCCACCCCCCCCCCCCGCCTTAATTGGTTCTCCTCCCTTCCAACGGTGTTGAGGCGGGTGGGAACAGCCGGGGGTTGAGGGTACTGTGCTAAAAGAGGTGGAGTTATGCAGATCTAAAACGCGTGGATTGCAGCAGCAGCAAGCCGAAAAGTGCAGGCATGTGAGGGATCTAGAGGTTGACAGCATGTCTTCTTAACGGGAGTCCAGGTGGCCATCTCCACAAATGGACTTTTCAGAATCCTTGGGTGGCACCGTAGTCGGAAACCAATTCTGGTTATCGCTTCTCGGCCTTTTGGCTAAGATCAAGTGTAGTATCTGTTCTTATCAGTTTAATATCTGATACGTCCCCTATCTGGGGACCATATATTAAATGGATTTTTAGAACAGGGAGATGGAAAAAGAGCTTGCTCTGTCCACTCCACGCATTGACCTGGTATTGCAGTATCTCCAGGACCGGTGCACCCCTTCTTTAATGCAGTTTCTAAAATCAGAAAGAATTGAATTCAATGCTTTTTGTTCATTTTGCTTGTTTGTCGGATTTTGGGATGGACTCTTTGGCTTTGCTTTTCTTCTCCTCATTGTATTTTTCATGTTAAAAGTTGCAGAAGCCAGATGACAAGCTCATTTTGGTTCAACTTCAGCAACTGTGCATTGCATTGCCATGTAATGTAATGTAATGCAATGCTATCTATCTAGCTCTCCCTCTATACTTCCTTTTGGATAAACAGACATATTAGGCAAGCATTTTGGAGCTTTCACCTAAATAACTACAGGTGGTGAGATAAGCTGCACAATATAATTGACCTTTCAGTATATTGTTGCACACACACCATCTATTTAGCAAATGCCCTTGTTATCAACAGCAGCCTTTTAAACTCACCTGAGCTAACAGGTATGTGAGCTGGTTACTCTGCTGCGCTTAAAATTTCTTTTTTGGTTTGCTACAATGCCTTTTCTGAAACGTTGTCTCCCTCTGCTGGAACACTGACTTCTTTCATTTAATGCCTGCAGACTATAAAAGAGAAACCAACCCAAAAAGTTTGGTTGATTAGTCTGTGGCATTCTTTTAAACTGTTGCTTATGGCGGTCTCTGTGAGCTTCTCAGTGACATTCAGCCATCCAGGTATCCCGCCTGCAGTAGACGGAATGTGGCAATGGAACGCTGGCTGCGCGTGTCATAATAGGCTCTGAGCCTTTATATACCTGCGCACAGCAGCAGCCACCTTCAGTCTGCTGCTGGACAGCCAGCAGCAGCAGGAGAGGTAATTAATCAGCAACCCTCCTGCTAAGGGTAGACAGCTGCTCGTTCCACCCCCCCCCCCGCCTTAATTGGTTCTCCTCCCTTCCAACGGTGTTGAGGCGGGTGGGAACAGCCGGGGGTTGAGGGTACTGTGCTAAAAGAGGTGGAGTTATGCAGATCTAAAACGCGTGGATTGCAGCAGCAGCAAGCCGAAAAGTGCAGGCATGTGAGGGATCTAGAGGTTGACAGCATGTCTTCTTAACGGGAGTCCAGGTGGCCATCTCCACAAATGGACTTTTCAGAATCCTTGGGTGGCACCGTAGTCGGAAACCAATTCTGGTTATCGCTTCTCGGCCTTTTGGCTAAGATCAAGTGTAGTATCTGTTCTTATCAGTTTAATATCTGATACGTCCCCTATCTGGGGACCATATATTAAATGGATTTTTAGAACAGGGAGATGGAAAAAGAGCTTGCTCTGTCCACTCCACGCATTGACCTGGTATTGCAGTATCTCCAGGACCGGTGCACCCCTTCTTTAATGCAGTTTCTAAAATCAGAAAGAATTGAATTCAATGCTTTTTGTTCATTTTGCTTGTTTGTCGGATTTTGGGATGGACTCTTTGGCTTTGCTTTTCTTCTCCTCATTGGATTTTTCATGTTAAAAGTTGCAGAAGCCAGATGACAAGCTCATTTTGGTTCAACTTCAGCAACTGTGCATTGCATTGCCATGTAATGTAATGTAATGCAATGCTATCTATCTAGCTCTCCCTCTATACTTCCTTTTGGATAAACAGACATATTAGGCAAGCATTTTGGAGCTTTCACCTAAATAACTACAGGTGGTGAGATAAGCTGCACAATATAATTGACCTTTCAGTATATTGTTGCACACACACCATCTATTTAGCAAATGCCCTTGTTATCAACAGCAGCCTTTTAAACTCACCTGAGCTAACAGGTATGTGAGCTGGTTACTCTGCTGCGCTTAAAATTTCTTTTTTGGTTTGCTACAATGCCTTTTCTGAAACGTTGTCTCCCTCTGCTGGAACACTGACTTCTTTCATTTAATGCCTGCAGACTATAAAAGAGAAACCAACCCAAAAAGTTTGGTTGATTAGTCTGTGGCATTCTTTTAAACTGTTGCTTATGGCGGTCTCTGTGAGCTTCTCAGTGACATTCAGCCATCCAGGTATCCCGCCTGCAGTAGACGGAATGTGGCAATGGAACGCTGGCTGCGCGTGTCATAATAGGCTCTGAGCCTTTATATACCTGCGCACAGCAGCAGCCACCTTCAGTCTGCTGCTGGACAGCCAGCAGCAGCAGCAGCAGGAGAGGTAATTAATCAGCAACCCTCCTGCTAAGGGTAGACAGCTGCCCGTTCCACCCCCCCCCCCGCCTTAATTGGTTCTCCTCCCTTCCAACGGTGTTGAGGCGGGTGGGAACAGCCGGGGGTTGAGGGTACTGTGCTAAAAGAGGTGGAGTTATGCAGATCTAAAACGCGTGGATTGCAGCAGCAGCAAGCCGAAAAGTGCAGGCATGTGAGGGATCTAGAGGTTGACAGCATGTCTTCTTAACGGGAGTCCAGGTGGCCATCTCCACAAATGGACTTTTCAGAATCCTTGGGTGGCACCGTAGTCGGAAACCAATTCTGGTTATCGCTTCTCGGCCTTTTGGCTAAGATCAAGTGTAGTATCTGTTCTTATCAGTTTAATATCTGATACGTCCCCTATCTGGGGACCATATATTAAATGGATTTTTAGAACAGGGAGATGGAAAAAGAGCTTGCTCTGTCCACTCCACGCATTGACCTGGTATTGCAGTATCTCCAGGACCGGTGCACCCCTTCTTTAATGCAGTTTCTAAAATCAGAAAGAATTGAATTCAATGCTTTTTGTTCATTTTGCTTGTTTGTCGGATTTTGGGATGGACTCTTTGGCTTTGCTTTTCTTCTCCTCATTGGATTTTTCATGTTAAAAGTTGCAGAAGCCAGATGACAAGCTCATTTTGGTTCAACTTCAGCAACTGTGCATTGCATTGCCATGTAATGTAATGTAATGCAATGCTATCTATCTAGCTCTCCCTCTATACTTCCTTTTGGATAAACAGACATATTAGGCAAGCATTTTGGAGCTTTCACCTAAATAACTACAGGTGGTGAGATAAGCTGCACAATATAATTGACCTTTCAGTATATTGTTGCACACACACCATCTATTTAGCAAATGCCCTTGTTATCAACAGCAGCCTTTTAAACTCACCTGAGCTAACAGGTATGTGAGCTGGTTACTCTGCTGCGCTTAAAATTTCTTTTTTGGTTTGCTACAATGCCTTTTCTGAAACGTTGTCTCCCTCTGCTGGAACACTGACTTCTTTCATTTAATGCCTGCAGACTATAAAAGAGAAACCAACCCAAAAAGTTTGGTTGATTAGTCTGTGGCATTCTTTTAAACTGTTGCTTATGGCGGTCTCTGTGAGCTTCTCAGTGACATTCAGCCATCCAGGTATCCCGCCTGCAGTAGACGGAATGTGGCAATGGAACACTGGCTGCGCGTGTCATAATAGGCTCTGAGCCTTTATATACCTGCGCACAGCAGCAGCCACCTTCAGTCTGCTGCTGGACAGCCAGCAGCAGCAGCAGCAGGAGAGGTAATTAATCAGCAACCCTCCTGCTAAGGGTAGACAGCTGCTCGTTCCCCCCCCCCCCCGCCTTAATTGGTTCTCCTCCCTTCCAACGGTGTTGAGGCGGGTGGGAACAGCCGGGGGTTGAGGGTACTGTGCTAAAAGAGGTGGAGTTATGCAGATCTAAAACGCGTGGATTGCAGCAGCAGCAAGCCGAAAAGTGCAGGCATGTGAGGGATCTAGAGGTTGACAGCATGTCTTCTTAACGGGAGTCCAGGTGGCCATCTCCACAAATGGACTTTTCAGAATCCTTGGGTGGCACCGTAGTCGGAAACCAATTCTGGTTATCGCTTCTCGGCCTTTTGGCACGATCTATCAGGTTTACCTGTGTGGTCTTGCCTGTGAGGTGCTCTTGGTACCCTTTCTCTCGGCCTGGGGGGATCGTTCCTTTTCGGAGGGACTTAACCCCCCTGCTGCTATTGGGAGGAAGGATTAGTCCGGGAGCAACGGGAAGGGATCCCATGAAGGCTTGCGCCTTTCAGAGAGAAGAGTCGGTACGTTCCTGAGTGAAGGATGCCGGCAACGCTCACATATTCATCGGGTGATGCCCGGATGCGGAACACCGTGAGGATTGAAGTTGGAGCAGGATCGAGGACGGAGAAGAATTTGGATTACATCTGCCATAGGATTCTGCTTGGAGTTCTGGAGTTTCGGCGGGAAGACATATTCTGCTTCCAGGACAATGAGTACAAGGGGACTTACACCATCACCTTCAAGAGCCAGGGATGCTGTCACCAACTCGTACAAAAGGTAAATGAGAAAAACTACTTGGATGAATTGGATGGACTAACCTTTTGTCTCTTGTATGCCTATGACGAGATCCCTATCGTGGTGCATTTCCCGAACCCCTTTGTGGAAGCTGCAGACATCTCGACCTACCTTGTCCGTTATTGTGACGATCTGAGATACCTGGGCACTGTGAAGAACGCGGTAGGCTTCTGGTGCGGCAAGAGGAGGTACATGGCCCGTCTAAAGAGGGACCCAAGCGGAGTGGGAGGAATGCTACACCCTCCCTCAACATTTGTGATCGGTAAGAGCAGAGGCTACTTATTTTACCCTGGAATGCCGGTATGTTGCAGGAACTGTGGACAAATGGGTCATACCCAAACGTCCTGCACGGGCAGGAAAGTAGACCGCTGCAATAATTGCAGCTGTTACGGACATTTAATGAAGGACTGTCCCGCTGGGAGGAAATGCAATCTTTGTGGTGAGGCGGGGCACATGTTCCGAGGATGCCCCAACAGGACCAGGACCAGGACCTACGCAGAAGCTGCATCTTCTGCAGCTGAGCCGATGCGCCCGCCGGTCTTCACTGGCGGGCCGGCGTCGGAGGGCGGTTCGAAGGGCGAGAAGGCTGGGATGGAGCAGGGAGCCGGAGGCCCCTCTGGGGCGGCCCCTGCATCGAAGTCCCTTAACGATGGGCGGACCTCGCATGGACCGGAGCGGAGGGGTCCTCCTTCTGGGAGGGTATCCTCCGTGTCGATGGTTCCCGATACCGATCCTGTTGGGCTGGAGGGTGGTGCCCCTGTGCGGTTGGCTACAGGGGACCACGCAGCGATGGCCTCAGGATCTTCCAGGGCGATTAGCCAGCCAGATGAGGGGGCTTTGCTTCTAGGTGGCGAACATCAGGGAATCGGTGTTGGTGATCTTATCCTGATGGACCAGTCTCTCCCACTGGAGGAGGTGGAGGAAGAGGAGGACTGCACCAGTGACCTAGTGGAGTCTGCCCCGAAAAAGAGACGGAATGTCGAAGCCCCAGCGTCTCCTGGAATGTGGCTGGGAACCGTGACCTACGAGGGGGCAACCGCCGGCTCACAGAATATCGAGTCGTTTGGGTCCTCTAGCCCGGATGTCCTGGAGCAATTTGACATACAGGGCTTTGAGTCAGGTGTCCTCATGGAAGATCCACCACCCTGACCTATGAATGCCCACATTAAGACTTGTCTCACTGAATGTGAGGTCATTAAAGAGCCCAGTTCGTAGGGCTGCTCTATTCAAGTATTTAGAAACCGCTGACTTTGACATTTGTTTATTACAGGAATGCGGGATACAACATGCACTAAATTATAATGACATCAAGACAGATTGGAGACTGGGGCCCTCCATCTGGTCTGGCTCCAATGACAACAAGTCAGCGGTGGTGGGCTTCCTCTGTCGTGGGAGAAATATTACTGTAAATGCTGTCACAGAAATAGTACCAGGCAGAGTGGTTTTAGTGCATTTTAAATTTAATGGTTTTACCCTACGTGTAATGAATATTTATGCTCCCCCTGATAAGCAAGAGAGAATTAATTTATTTGGGATATTGCCATTGTACTGTACTGGGTCATCTCCCCTGATCGTAGGGGGTGATTTTAATTGTCTTTGTGCTAGTGAACAACGAGCGGGGGGTGACCCTTTACGCAAATTGGATAAGTCATGTCATCTATTGAAAGATTTTATAACTGATTTTAAATTATGCGATGCGTGGAGGTCACTCCTGCCGACGGACCCTGGTTATACGTGGTCCGGAAGAGGGGTGTCCTCCAGGATCGATTTTATTTTCCTATCAGATGATTTTAACCCTGTAAAATGTGTTTTAACATCAAATATATTTTCTGACCATAAGGGCTTGGAGGTGCACCTAGAATACCGGGATGAACAGAGGGTCAACAGGGGCCTCTGGCGTCTAAGTACTTACCTGCTGGAGGACCCTCTGATTCGACAAGACTTTGGTAAAGCCTATCAAGCCTGGCAGCGACAAAAACCTTCTGATGCCCCTATGGTAACCTGGTGGGAAAATTTGAAAAAAAAAGTCAGAATGTTTTTTATAAAAGCAGGGAGACGTAAAGCTAGAGAGAAAAAAAGATGTTTTAGTGATCTTAACACCAAACTACAAACATTTTTTAAATTCAAAGAGCTAGGGGTGGAGGTGGGAGATGATATTGCTAGCCTAAAAACTGAAATCCAGAACTGCATAGACACAAAGGGGAAAGAGATTATTTTTAACTCTAGAGTGCAGCACTTGGAGGAGGGGGAGAAGTGCTCTCGCTTCTTCTTCAAAAAAGTCATGGATAAAAGAGAAGTGATCACAAATCTAGAGGGTGAAACATCTATGCAGGGAATGTTGAATGCTACTTTTAACTTTTATAAGCATCTTTTTAGTAAAAAGTGTATAGATGAGTCCTTTTTATCTGATGCTCTTAATGATCTCGATTTTAAGTTAAATTTTACAGACCAGGAGTTTTTAGAACGCGATATTGTTTTAGAGGAATTATTTTATGTTTTTAAAAGTTTCTCTAAGGGCAAAGCACCTGGGTGTGATGGACTACCTGTAGAGTTTTATCTTACTTTTTGGGACATTTTAAAAGAGGACCTTTTTATGCTTTTTAAAGAAGTTTTTATTTGTGAACAGTTGCCATTTTCGTGGAGGAGAGGAGTGGTGTCTTTGATATATAAAAAAGGTGATCGCAGTACTCTAGCGAATTGGAGACCCATAACTCTCCTAAATGTTGATTACAAGGTACTTGCTAAGGTGGTTGCAAACCGGCTCAGGAATGTCATTGCCAAACTAATCCAGCCTGAGCAGGTTTGTAGTGTACCAGGCAGAAGTATTTCAGAGGTTTTAAACGTATTAAGGGATGTAATTTGGTATTCCAGAGACCGGGGTCAAAATGTAGCTCTTTTAGCCCTAGATTTTGAAAAAGCTTTCGATAGAGTCTCTCATACATTTCTTTTTACAGTTTTAAAAAGAATGGGTATCCCTAATATGCTTTTAAATTGTATTAAGATTTTATATAAAAATTGTTTTAGTCAAATTTCTCTTAATGGCTTTTTAACAGATGGAGTTCCCCTTGAGTCCGGAGTGAAGCAGGGATGCCCCTTGTCGCCCATCCTGTTCATCTGCGCCATGGAGCCCCTGCTGAGCGCAATAAGGAAAGACAAAGTGATTAGAGGGGTTCCTGTTCCTGGCGGAGGTGGCAGTGATGTGAGAGTCTTTGGCTACATGGATGACGTGACGGTTGTGTGCGTGGACCCTGCTTCCCTCCGGAGGGCGGTGTTGCGCATTGATTTTTTTTCCCAGGCATCCGGTTTTAAACTTAATTTAAATAAATCTGAATGTCTGACTTTGGGATCCTGGGACACCGCCCAACTCCCGCAGCTCACTATAAAACAAGACAATGTAAATATTCTTGGAGTTGTTTTTAACGAGGAGAATGTGGGAACTCAAAGCTGGGAGAATGTCATAGAAAAAATGTCAAAGAAAATATCATTTTGGGGTTTGAGGTCCCTAACAATGGAGGGGAAAATTTTAATTATAAAATCAGTGTTGTTACCCCTCATACTGTATATAGCTATGGTGTACCCCCCCTCTGATGTTTTAATTAAAAAAATGACTAGGATGATCTTTATGTTTTTATGGAACTCCAAAATGGAAAAATTAAGGAGAGAAATAATGAGGAAGAATAAAATGAAAGGCGGAAGGGATGTCCCCGATTTACATATTTATTTGTATTTAAATTATTTCTGCTTTTGATTCAAACATTTTAATGGTAATAGTGCGCTAAGTTATTTTTTAAAATATACTTGTGGGATGATTTTTAAAAGATGGTTTAAGTTGTCGTTGAATTCCCCTGTTTTACTATGCCCCCCCAAACACCAAGCAATCTTAGAAAAGACTGTTCGATTTTATAGCCTTGGTGATTTTAATATGGACATTTTTAAAGACCGCAAGAAGCTTTTATCTTTTCTGAGGAGGAATGAAGATGTGACCCCCATAGTAAATTTCTCAGAAGAGAGATCGAAGCAAGTTTGGAAGAATGTCTTCGGGAAATTCTTAGCAAATGGACATAAGGATATCGCATGGATGGTGGTCCACCAGTGCCTCCCCACCAGAGAGTTTCAACACAGGAGAGGCCTGGTGGCCAGAGCAAAATGCCCCAGAGACTCATGTGTTTATGACGAAACCACCTTGCACCTTATGTGGAATTGCCCATTTGCACAGGAACTTTGGCACAAAGTTGGGATTCTTTTAAAATGGACTTGCGGTTTAAGAGATTTTAACCATGAATATGTTTTATATGGCCTTTTTAAATGTCCGACCCCTCAACAGTATTGTATATCTTGGTGTATGATTAACTGTTTTAAAGACGCCCTTTGGAAGGCACGCAATATTTTACTTTTTAAACGTGATGCTATTTCTGTGAAGGATTGTCTTAAAATTGCTTTTAGTCAGATGTATATTTATTACTTGAGGGATGTCAAATGTATTGGGAGGAGGGATGCTAATCGTATATGGGGTTTTTATGGGTGGAATTCTGTGTTTTATTAATGTATTGTTTGTGTTGCTGTTTTTGATTGTAAACCATCTTTTACGCACATAATAAAATATGTTGAAACCTGATCTGTTCTTATCAGTTTAATATCTGATACGTCCCCTATCTGGGGACCATATATTAAATGGATTTTTAGAACAGGGAGATGGAAAAAGAGCTTGCTCTGTCCACTCCACGCATTGACCTGGTATTGCAGTATCTCCAGGACCGGTGCACCCCTTCTTTAATGCAGTTTCTAAAATCAGAAAGAATTGAATTCAATGCTTTTTGTTCATTTTGCTTGTTTGTCGGATTTTGGGATGGACTCTTTGGCTTTGCTTTTCTTCTCCTCATTGGATTTTTCATGTTAAAAGTTGCAGAAGCCAGATGACAAGCTCATTTTGGTTCAACTTCAGCAACTGTGCATTGCATTGCCATGTAATGTAATGTAATGCAATGCTATCTATCTAGCTCTCCCTCTATACTTCCTTTTGGATAAACAGACATATTAGGCAAGCATTTTGGAGCTTTCACCTAAATAACTACAGGTGGTGAGATAAGCTGCACAATATAATTGACCTTTCAGTATATTGTTGCACACACACCATCTATTTAGCAAATGCCCTTGTTATCAACAGCAGCCTTTTAAACTCACCTGAGCTAACAGGTATGTGAGCTGGTTACTCTGCTGCGCTTAAAATTTCTTTTTTGGTTTGCTACAATGCCTTTTCTGAAACGTTGTCTCCCTCTGCTGGAACACTGACTTCTTTCATTTAATGCCTGCAGACTATAAAAGAGAAACCAACCCAAAAAGTTTGGTTGATTAGTCTGTGGCATTCTTTTAAACTGTTGCTTATGGCGGTCTCTGTGAGCTTCTCAGTGACATTCAGCCATCCAGGTATCCCGCCTGCAGTAGACGGAATGTGGCAATGGAACGCTGGCTGCGCGTGTCATAATAGGCTCTGAGCCTTTATATACCTGCGCACAGCAGCAGCCACCTTCAGTCTGCTGCTGGACAGCCAGCAGCAGCAGCAGCAGGAGAGGTAATTAATCAGCAACCCTCCTGCTAAGGGTAGACAGCTGCTCGTTCCACCCCCCCCCCCCGCCTTAATTGGTTCTCCTCCCTTCCAACGGTGTTGAGGCGGGTGGGAACAGCCGGGGGTTGAGGGTACTGTGCTAAAAGAGGTGGAGTTATGCAGATCTAAAACGCGTGGATTGCAGCAGCAGCAAGCCGAAAAGTGCAGGCATGTGAGGGATCTAGAGGTTGACAGCATGTCTTCTTAACGGGAGTCCAGGTGGCCATCTCCACAAATGGACTTTTCAGAATCCTTGGGTGGCACCGTAGTCGGAAACCAATTCTGGTTATTGCTTCTCGGCCTTTTGGCTAAGATCAAGTGTAGTATCTGTTCTTATCAGTTTATTATCTGATACGTCCCCTATCTGGGGACCATATATTAAATGGATTTTTAGAACAGGGAGATGGAAAAAGAGCTTGCTCTGTCCACTCCACGCATTGACCTGGTATTGCAGTATCTCCAGGACCGGTGCACCCCTTCTTTAATGAAGTTTCTAAAATCAGAAAGAATTGAATTCAATGCTTTTTGTTCATTTTGCTTGTTTGTCGGATTTTGGGATGGACTCTTTGGCTTTGCTTTTCTTCTCCTCATTGGATTTTTCATGTTAAAAGTTGCAGAAGCCAGATGACAAGCTCATTTTGGTTCAACTTCAGCAACTGTGCATTGCATTGCCATGTAATGTAATGTAATGCAATGCTATCTATCTAGCTCTCCCTCTATACTTCCTTTTGGATAAACAGACATATTAGGCAAGCATTTTGGAGCTTTCACCTAAATAACTACAGGTGGTGAGATAAGCTGCACAATATAATTGACCTTTCAGTATATTGTTGCACACACACCATCTATTTAGCAAATGCCCTTGTTATCAACAGCAGCCTTTTAAACTCACCTGAGCTAACAGGTATGTGAGCTGGTTACTCTGCTGCGCTTAAAATTTCTTTTTTGGTTTGCTACAATGCCTTTTCTGAAACGTTGTCTCCCTCTGCTGGAACACTGACTTCTTTCATTTAATGCCTGCAGACTATAAAAGAGAAACCAACCCAAAAAGTTTGGTTGATTAGTCTGTGGCATTCTTTTAAACTGTTGCTTATGGCGGTCTCTGTGAGCTTCTCAGTGACATTCAGCCATCCAGGTATCCCGCCTGCAGTAGACGGAATGTGGCAATGGAACGCTGGCTGCGCGTGTCATAATAGGCTCTGAGCCTTTATATACCTGCGCACAGCAGCAGCCACCTTCAGTCTGCTGCTGGACAGCCAGCAGCAGCAGCAGCAGGAGAGGTAATTAATCAGCAACCCTCCTGCTAAGGGTAGACAGCTGCTCGTTCCCCCCCCCCCCCGCCTTAATTGGTTCTCCTCCCTTCCAACGGTGTTGAGGCGGGTGGGAACAGCCGGGGGTTGAGGGTACTGTGCTAAAAGAGGTGGAGTTATGCAGATCTAAAACGCGTGGATTGCAGCAGCAGCAAGCCGAAAAGTGCAGGCATGTGAGGGATCTAGAGGTTGACAGCATGTCTTCTTAACGGGAGTCCAGGTGGCCATCTCCACAAATGGACTTTTCAGAATCCTTGGGTGGCACCGTAGTCGGAAACCAATTCTGGTTATCGCTTCTCAGCCTTTTGGCTAAGATCAAGTGTAGTATCTGTTCTTATCAGTTTAATATCTGATACGTCCCCTATCTGGGGACCATATATTAAATGGATTTTTAGAACAGGGAGATGGAAAAAGAGCTTGCTCTGTCCACTCCACGCATTGACCTGGTATTGCAGTATCTCCAGGACCGGTGCACCCCTTCTTTAATGCAGTTTCTAAAATCAGAAAGAATTGAATTCAATGCTTTTTGTTCATTTTGCTTGTTTGTCGGATTTTGGGATGGACTCTTTGGCTTTGCTTTTCTTCTCCTCATTGGATTTTTCATGTTAAAAGTTGCAGAAGCCAGATGACAAGCTCATTTTGGTTCAACTTCAGCAACTGTGCATTGCATTGCCATGTAATGTAATGTAATGCAATGCTATCTATCTAGCTCTCACTCTATACTTCCTTTTGGATAAACAGACATATTAGGCAAGCATTTTGGAGCTTTCACCTAAATAACTACAGGTGGTGAGATAAGCTGCACAATATAATTGACCTTTCAGTATATTGTTGCACACACACCATCTATTTAGCAAATGCCCTTGTTATCAACAGCAGCCTTTTAAACTCACCTGAGCTAACAGGTATGTGAGCTGGTTACTCTGCTGCGCTTAAAATTTCTTTTTTGGTTTGCTACAATGCCTTTTCTGAAACGTTGTCTCCCTCTGCTGGAACACTGACTTCTTTCATTTAATGCCTGCAGACTATAAAAGAGAAACCAACCCAAAAAGTTTGGTTGATTAGTCTGTGGCATTCTTTTAAACTGTTGCTTATGGCGGTCTCTGTGAGCTTCTCAGTGACATTCAGCCATCCAGGTATCCCGCCTGCAGTAGACGGAATGTGGCAATGGAACGCTGGCTGCGCGTGTCATAATAGGCTCTGAGCCTTTATATACCTGCGCACAGCAGCAGCCACCTTCAGTCTGCTGCTGGACAGCCAGCAGCAGCAGCAGCAGGAGAGGTAATTAATCAGCAACCCTCCTGCTAAGGGTAGACAGCTGCTCGTTCCACCCCCCCCCCGCCTTAATTGCTTCTCCTCCCTTCCAACGGTGTTGAGGCGGGTGGGAACAGCCGGGGGTTGAGGGTACTGTGCTAAAAGAGGTGGAGTTATGCAGATCTAAAACGCGTGGATTGCAGCAGCAGCAAGCCGAAAAGTGCAGGCATGTGAGGGATCTAGAGGTTGACAGCATGTCTTCTTAACGGGAGTCCAGGTGGCCATCTCCACAAATGGACTTTTCAGAATCCTTGGGTGGCACCGTAGTCGGAAACCAATTCTGGTTATCGCTTCTCGGCCTTTTGGCTAAGATCAAGTGTAGTATCTGTTCTTATCAGTTTAATATCTGATACGTCCCCTATCTGGGGACCATATATTAAATGGATTTTTAGAACAGGGAGATGGAAAAAGAGCTTGCTCTGTCCACTCCACGCATTGACCTGGTATTGCAGTATCTCCAGGACCGGTGCACCCCTTCTTTAATGCAGTTTCTAAAATCAGAAAGAATTGAATTCAATGCTTTTTGTTCATTTTGCTTGTTTGTCGGATTTTGGGATGGACT
This sequence comes from Phyllobates terribilis, assembly GCF_046119375.1. Lineage (NCBI taxonomy): Eukaryota > Metazoa > Chordata > Amphibia > Anura > Dendrobatidae > Phyllobates > Phyllobates terribilis. The sequence continues at coordinate 4,743,974 of NW_027362800.1, read as the reverse complement.
CTTTGGCTTTGCTTTTCTTCTCCTCATTGGATTTTTCATGTTAAAAGTTGCAGAAGCCAGATGACAAGCTCATTTTGGTTCAACTTCAGCAACTGTGCATTGCATTGCCATGTAATGTAATGTAATGCAATGCTATCTATCTAGCTCTCCCTCTATACTTCCTTTTGGATAAACAGACATATTAGGCAAGCATTTTGGAGCTTTCACCTAAATAACTACAGGTGGTGAGATAAGCTGCACAATATAATTGACCTTTCAGTATATTGTTGCACACACACCATCTATTTAGCAAATGCCCTTGTTATCAACAGCAGCCTTTTAAACTCACCTGAGCTAACAGGTATGTGAGCTGGTTACTCTGCTGCGCTTAAAATTTCTTTTTTGGTTTGCTACAATGCCTTTTCTGAAACGTTGTCTCCCTCTGCTGGAACACTGACTTCTTTCATTTAATGCCTGCAGACTATAAAAGAGAAACCAACCCAAAAAGTTTGGTTGATTAGTCTGTGGCATTCTTTTAAACTGTTGCTTATGGCGGTCTCTGTGAGCTTCTCAGTGACATTCAGCCATCCAGGTATCCCGCCTGCAGTAGACGGAATGTGGCAATGGAACGCTGGCTGCGCGTGTCATAATAGGCTCTGAGCCTTTATATACCTGCGCACAGCAGCAGCCACCTTCAGTCTGCTGCTGGACAGCCAGCAACAGCAGCAGGAGAGGTAATTAATCAGCAACCCTCCTGCTAAGGGTAGACAGCTGCTCGTTCCACCCCCCCCCCGCCTTAATTGGTTCTCCTCCCTTCCAACGGTGTTGAGGCGGGTGGGAACAGCCGGGGGTTGAGGGTACTGTGCTAAAAGAGGTGGAGTTATGCAGATCTAAAACGCGTGGATTGCAGCAGCAGCAAGCCGAAAAGTGCAGGCATGTGAGGGATCTAGAGGTTGACAGCATGTCTTCTTAACGGGAGTCCAGGTGGCCATCTCCACAAATGGACTTTTCAGAATCCTTGGGTGGCACCGTAGTCGGAAACCAATTCTGGTTATCGCTTCTCGGCCTTTTGGCTAAGATCAAGTGTAGTATCTGTTCTTATCAGTTTAATATCTGATACGTCCCCTATCTGGGGACCATATATTAAATGGATTTTTAGAACAGGGAGATGGAAAAAGAGCTTGCTCTGTCCACTCCACGCATTGACCTGGTATTGCAGTATCTCCAGGACCGGTGCACCCCTTCTTTAATGCAGTTTCTAAAATCAGAAAGAATTGAATTCAATGCTTTTTGTTCATTTTGCTTGTTTGTCGGATTTTGGGATGGACTCTTTGGCTTTGCTTTTCTTCTCCTCATTGGATTTTTCATGTTAAAAGTTGCAGAAGCCAGATGACAAGCTCATTTTGGTTCAACTTCAGCAACTGTGCATTGCATTGCCATGTAATGTAATGTAATGCAATGCTATCTATCTAGCTCTCCCTCTATACTTCCTTTTGGATAAACAGACATATTAGGCAAGCATTTTGGAGCTTTCACCTAAATAACTACAGGTGGTGAGATAAGCTGCACAATATAATTGACCTTTCAGTATATTGTTGCACACACACCATCTATTTAGCAAATGCCCTTGTTATCAACAGCAGCCTTTTAAACTCACCTGAGCTAACAGGTATGTGAGCTGGTTACTCTGCTGCGCTTAAAATTTCTTTTTTTGTTTGCTACAATGCCTTTTCTGAAACGTTGTCTCCCTCTGCTGGAACACTGACTTCTTTCATTTAATGCCTGCAGACTATAAAAGAGAAACCAACCGAAAAAGTTTGGTTGATTAGTCTGTGGCATTCTTTTAAACTGTTGCTTATGGCGGTCTCTGTGAGCTTCTCAGTGACATTCAGCCATCCAGGTATCCCGCATGCAGTAGACGGAATGTGGCAATGGAACGCTGGCTGCGCGTGTCATAATAGGCTCTGAGCCTTTATATACCTGCGCACAGCAGCAGCCACCTTCAGTCTGCTGCTGGACAGCCAGCAGCAGCAGCAGCAGGAGAGGTAATTAATCAGCAACCCTCCTGCTAAGGGTAGACAGCTGCTCGTTCCACCCCCCCCCGCCTTAATTGGTTCTCCTCCCTTCCAACGGTGTTGAGGCGGGTGGGAACAGCCGGGGGTTGAGGGTACTGTGCTAAAAGAGGTGGAGTTATGCAGATCTAAAACGCGTGGATTGCAGCAGCAGCAAGCCGAAAAGTGCAGGCATGTGAGGGATCTAGAGGTTGACAGCATGTCTTCTTAACGGGAGTCCAGGTGGCCATCTCCACAAATGGACTTTTCAGAATCCTTGGGTGGCACCGTAGTCGGAAACCAATTCTGGTTATCGCTTCTCGGCCTTTTGGCTAAGATCAAGTGTAGTATCTGTTCTTATCAGTTTAATATCTGATACGTCCCCTATCTGGGGACCATATATTAAATGGATTTTTAGAACAGGGAGATGGAAAAAGAGCTTGCTCTGTCCACTCCACGCATTGACCTGGTATTGCAGTATCTCCAGGACCGGTGCACCCCTTCTTTAATGCAGTTTCTAAAATCAGAAAGAATTGAATTCAATGCTTTTTGTTCATTTTGCTTGTTTGTCGGATTTTGGGATGGACTCTTTGGCTTTGCTTTACTTCTCCTCATTGGATTTTTCATGTTAAAAGTTGCAGAAGCCAGATGACAAGCTCATTTTGGTTCAACTTCAGCAACTGTGCATTGCATTGCCATGTAATGTAATGTAATGCAATGCTATCTATCTAGCTCTCCCTCTATACTTCCTTTTGGATAAACAGACATATTAGGCAAGCATTTTGGAGCTTTCACCTAAATAACTACAGGTGGTGAGATAAGCTGCACAATATAATTGACCTTTCAGTATATTGTTGCACACACACCATCTATTTAGCAAATGCCCTTGTTATCAACAGCAGCCTTTTAAACTCACCTGAGCTAACAGGTATGTGAGCTGGTTACTCTGCTGCGCTTAAAATTTCTTTTTTGGTTTGCTACAATGCCTTTTCTGAAACGTTGTCTCCCTCTGCTGGAACACTGACTTCTTTCATTTAATGCCTGCAGACTATAAAAGAGAAACCAACCCAAAAAGTTTGGTTGATTAGTCTGTGGCATTCTTTTAAACTGTTGCTTATGGCGGTCTCTGTGAGCTTCTCAGTGACATTCAGCCATCCAGGTATCCCGCCTGCAGTAGACGGAATGTGGCAATGGAACGCTGGCTGCGCGTGTCATAATAGGCTCTGAGCCTTTATATACCTGCGCACAGCAGCAGCCACCTTCAGTCTGCTGCTGGACAGCCAGCAGCAGCAGCAGCAGGAGAGGTAATTAATCAGCAACCCTCCTGCTAAGGGTAGACAGCTGCTCGTTCCACCCCCCCCCCCGCCTTAATTGGTTCTCCTCCCTTCCAACGGTGTTGAGGCGGGTGGGAACAGCCGGGGGTTGAGGGTACTGTGCTAAAAGAGGTGGAGTTATGCAGATCTAAAACGCGTGGATTGCAGCAGCAGCAAGCCGAAAAGTGCAGGCATGTGAGGGATCTAGAGGTTGACAGCATGTCTTCTTAACGGGAGTCCAGGTGGCCATCTCCACAAATGGACTTTTCAGAATCCTTGGGTGGCACCGTAGTCGGAAACCAATTCTGGTTATCGCTTCTCGGCCTTTTGGCTAAGATCAAGTGTAGTATCTGTTCTTATCAGTTTAATATCTGATACGTCCCCTATCTGGGGACCATATATTAAATGGATTTTTAGAACAGGGAGATGGAAAAAGAGCTTGCTCTGTCCACTCCACGCATTGACCTGGTATTGCAGTATCTCCAGGACCGGTGCACCCCTTCTTTAATGCAGTTTCTAAAATCAGAAAGAATTGAATTCAATGCTTTTTGTTCATTTTGCTTGTTTGTCGGATTTTGGGATGGACTCTTTGGCTTTGCTTTTCTTCTCCTCATTGGATTTTTCATGTTAAAAGTTGCAGAAGCCAGATGACAAGCTCATTTTGGTTCAACTTCAGCAACTGTGCATTGCATTGCCATGTAATGTAATGTAATGCAATGCTATCTATCTAGCTCTCCCTCTATACTTCCTTTTGGATAAACAGACATATTAGGCAAGCATTTTGGAGCTTTCACCTAAATAACTACAGGTGGTGAGATAAGCTGCACAATATAATTGACCTTTCAGTATATTGTTGCACACACACCATCTATTTAGCAAATGCCCTTGTTATCAACAGCAGCCTTTTAAACTCACCTGAGCTAACAGGTATGTGAGCTGGTTACTCTGCTGCGCTTAAAATTTCTTTTTTGGTTTGCTACAATGCCTTTTCTGAAACGTTGTCTCCCTCTGCTGGAACACTGACTTCTTTCATTTAATGCCTGCAGACTATAAAAGAGAAACCAACCCAAAAAGTTTGGTTGATTAGTCTGTGGCATTCTTTTAAACTGTTGCTTATGGCGGTCTCTGTGAGCTTCTCAGTGACATTCAGCCATCCAGGTATCCCGCCTGCAGTAGACGGAATGTGGCAATGGAACGCTGGCTGCGCGTGTCATAATAGGCTCTGAGCCTTTATATACCTGCGCACAGCAGCAGCCACCTTCAGTCTGCTGCTGGACAGCCAGCAGCAGCAGCAGCAGGAGAGGTAATTAATCAGCAACCCTCCTGCTAAGGGTAGACAGCTGCTCGTTCCACCCCCCCCCCCGCCTTAATTGGTTCTCCTCCCTTCCAACGGTGTTGAGGCGGGTGGGAACAGCCGGGGGTTGAGGGTACTGTGCTAAAAGAGGTGGAGTTATGCAGATCTAAAACGCGTGGATTGCAGCAGCAGCAAGCCGAAAAGTGCAGGCATGTGAGGGATCTAGATGTTGACAGCATGTCTTCTTAACGGGAGTCCAGGTGGCCATCTCCACAAATGGACTTTTCAGAATCCTTGGGTGGCACCGTAGTCGGAAACCAATTCTGGTTATCGCTTCTCGGCCTTTTGGCTAAGATCAAGTGTAGTATCTGTTCTTATCAGTTTAATATCTGATACGTCCCCTATCTGGGGACCATATATTAAATGGATTTTTAGAACAGGGAGATGGAAAAAGAGCTTGCTCTGTCCACTCCACGCATTGACCTGGTATTGCAGTATCTCCAGGACCGGTGCACCCCTTCTTTAATGCAGTTTCTAAAATCAGAAAGAATTGAATTCAATGCTTTTTGTTCATTTTGCTTGTTTGTCGGATTTTGGGATGGACTCTTTGGCTTTGCTTTTCTTCTCCTCATTGGATTTTTCATGTTAAAAGTTGCAGAAGCCAGATGACAAGCTCATTTTGGTTCAACTTCAGCAACTGTGCATTGCATTGCCATGTAATGTAATGTAATGCAATGCTATCTATCTAGCTCTCCCTCTATACTTCCTTTTGGATAAACAGACATATTAGGCAAGCATTTTGGAGCTTTCACCTAAATAACTACAGGTGGTGAGATAAGCTGCACAATATAATTGACCTTTCAGTATATTGTTGCACACACACCATCTATTTAGCAAATGCCCTTGTTATCAACAGCAGCCTTTTAAACTCACCTGAGCTAACAGGTATGTGAGCTGGTTACTCTGCTGTGCTTAAAATTTCTTTTTTGGTTTGCTACAATGCCTTTTCTGAAACGTTGTCTCCCTCTGCTGGAACACTGACTTCTTTCATTTAATGCCTGCAGACTATAAAAGAGAAACCAACCCAAAAAGTTTGGTTGATTAGTCTGTGGCATTCTTTTAAACTGTTGCTTATGGCGGTCTCTGTGAGCTTCTCAGTGACATTCAGCCATCCAGGTATCCCGCCTGCAGTAGACGGAATGTGGCAATGGAACGCTGGCTGCGCGTGTCATAATAGGCTCTGAGCCTTTATATACCTGCGCACAGCAGCAGCCACCTTCAGTCTGCTGCTGGACAGCCAGCAGCAGCAGCAGCAGGAGAGGTAATTAATCAGCAACCCTCCTGCTAAGGGTAGACAGCTGCTTGTTCCACCCCCCCCCCCGCCTTAATTGGTTCTCCTCCCTTCCAACGGTGTTGAGGCGGGTGGGAACAGCCGGGGGTTGAGGGTACTGTGCTAAAAGAGGTGGAGTTATGCAGATCTAAAACGCGTGGATTGCAGCAGCAGCAAGCCGAAAAGTGCAGGCATGTGAGGGATCTAGAGGTTGACAGCATGTCTTCTTAACGGGAGTCCAGGTGGCCATCTCCACAAATGGACTTTTCAGAATCCTTGGGTGGCACCGTAGTCGGAAACCAATTCTGGTTATCGCTTCTCGGCCTTTTGGCTAAGATCAAGTGTAGTATCTGTTCTTATCAGTTTAATATCTGATACGTCCCCTATCTGGGGACCATATATTAAATGGATTTTTAGAACAGGGAGATGGAAAAAGAGCTTGCTCTGTCCACTCCACGCATTGACCTGGTATTGCAGTATCTCCAGGACCGGTGCACCCCTTCTTTAATGCAGTTTCTAAAATCAGAAAGAATTGAATTCAATGCTTTTTGTTCATTTTGCTTGTTTGTCGGATTTTGGGATGGACTCTTTGGCTTTGCTTTTCTTCTCCTCATTGGATTTTTCATGTTAAAAGTTGCAGAAGCCAGATGACAAGCTCATTTTGGTTCAACTTCAGCAACTGTGCATTGCATTGCCATGTAATGTAATGTAATGCAATGCTATCTATCTAGCTCTCCCTCTATACTTCCTTTTGGATAAACAGACATATTAGGCAAGCATTTTGGAGCTTTCACCTAAATAACTACAGGTGGTGAGATAAGCTGCACAATATAATTGACCTTTCAGTATATTGTTGCACACACACCATCTATTTAGCAAATGCCCTTGTTATCAACAGCAGCCTTTTAAACTCACCTGAGCTAACAGGTATGTGAGCTGGTTACTCTGCTGCGCTTAAAATTTCTTTTTTGGTTTGCTACAATGCCTTTTCTGAAACGTTGTCTCCCTCTGCTGGAACACTGACTTCTTTCATTTAATGCCTGCAGACTATAAAAGAGAAACCAACCCAAAAAGTTTGGTTGATTAGTCTGTGGCATTCTTTTAAACTGTTGCTTATGGCGGTCTCTGTGAGCTTCTCAGTGACATTCAGCCATCCAGGTATCCCGCCTGCAGTAGACGGAATGTGGCAATGGAACGCTGGCTGCGCGTGTCATAATAGGCTCTGAGCCTTTATATACCTGCGCACAGCAGCAGCCACCTTCAGTCTGCTGCTGGACAGCCAGCAGCAGCAGCAGCAGGAGAGGTAATTAATCAGCAACCCTCCTGCTAAGGGTAGACAGCTGCTCGTTCCACCCCCCCCCCGCCTTAATTGGTTCTCCTCCCTTCCAACGGTGTTGAGGCGGGTGGGAACAGCCGGGGGTTGAGGGTACTGTGCTAAAAGAGGTGGAGTTATGCAGATCTAAAACGCGTGGATTGCAGCAGCAGCAAGCCGAAAAGTGCAGGCATGTGAGGGATCTAGATGTTGACAGCATGTCTTCTTAACGGGAGTCCAGGTGGCCATCTCCACAAATGGACTTTTCAGAATCCTTGGGTGGCACCGTAGTCGGAAACCAATTCTGGTTATCGCTTCTCGGCCTTTTGGCTAAGATCAAGTGTAGTATCTGTTCTTATCAGTTTAATATCTGATACGTCCCCTATCTGGGGACCATATATTAAATGGATTTTTATAACAGGGAGATGGAAAAAGAGCTTGCTCTGTCCACTCCACGCATTGACCTGGTATTGCAGTATCTCCAGGACCGGTGCACCCCTTCTTTAATGCAGTTTCTAAAATCAGAAAGAATTGAATTCAATGCTTTTTGTTCATTTTGCTTGTTTGTCGGATTTTGGGATAGACTCTTTGGCTTTGCTTTTCTTCTCCTCATTGGATTTTTCATGTTAAAAGTTGCAGAAGCCAGATGACAAGCTCATTTTGGTTCAACTTCAGCAACTGTGCATTGCATTGCCATGTAATGTAATGTAATGCAATGCTATCTATCTAGCTCTCCCTCTATACTTCCTTTTGGATAAACAGACATATTAGGCAAGCATTTTGGAGCTTTCACCTAAATAACTACAGGTGGTGAGATAAGCTGCACAATATAATTGACCTTTCAGTATATTGTTGCACACACACCATCTATTTAGCAAATGCCCTTGTTATCAACAGCAGCCTTTTAAACTCACCTGAGCTAACAGGTATGTGAGCTGGTTACTCTGCTGCGCTTAAAATTTCTTTTTTGGTTTGCTACAATGCCTTTTCTGAAACGTTGTCTCCCTCTGCTGGAACACTGACTTCTTTCATTTAATGCCTGCAGACTATAAAAGAGAAACCAACCCAAAAAGTTTGGTTGATTAGTCTGTGGCATTCTTTTAAACTGTTGCTTATGGCGGTCTCTGTGAGCTTCTCAGTGACATTCAGCCATCCAGGTATCCCGCCTGCAGTAGACAGAATGTGGCAATGGAACGCTGGCTGCGCGTGTCATAATAGGCTCTGAGCCTTTATATACCTGTGCACAGCAGCAGCCACCTTCAGTCTGCTGCTGGACAGCCAGCAGCAGCAGCAGCAGGAGAGGTAATTAATCAGCAACCCTCCTGCTAAGGGTAGACAGCTGCTCGTTCCACCCCCCCCCCGCCTTAATTGGTTCTCCTCCCTTCCAACGGTGTTGAGGCGGGTGGGAACAGCCGGGGGTTGAGGGTACTGTGCTAAAAGAGGTGGAGTTATGCAGATCTAAAACGCGTGGATTGCAGCAGCAGCAAGCCGAAAAATGCAGGCATGTGAGGGATATAGAGGTTGACAGCATGTCTTCTTAACGGGAGTCCAGGTGGCCATCTCCACAAATGGACTTTTCAGAATCCTTGGGTGGCACCGTAGTCGGAAACCAATTCTGGTTATCGCTTCTCGGCCTTTTGGCTAAGATCAAGTGTAGTATCTGTTCTTATCAGTTTAATATCTGATACGTCCCCTATCTGGGGACCATATATTAAATGGATTTTTAGAACAGGGTGATGGAAAAAGAGCTTGCTCTGTCCACTCTACGCATTGACCTGGTATTGCAGTATCTCCAGGACCGGTGCACCCCTTCTTTAATGCAGTTTCTAAAATCAGAAAGAATTGAATTCAATGCTTTTTGTTCATTTTGCTTGTTTGTCGGATTTTGGGATGGACTCTTTGGCTTTGCTTTTCTTCTCCTCATTGGATTTTTCATGATAAAAGTTGCAGAAGCCAGATGACAAGCTCATTTTGGTTCAACTTCAGCAACTGTGCATTGCATTGCCATGTAATGTAATGTAATGCAATGCTATCTATCTAGCTCTCCCTCTATACTTCCTTTTGGATAAACAGACATATTAGGCAAGCATTTTGGAGCTTTCACCTAAATAACTACAGGTGGTGAGATAAGCTGCACAATATAATTGACCTTTCAGTATATTGTTGCACACACACCATCTATTTAGCAAATGCCCTTGTTATCAACAGCAGCCTTTTAAACTCACCAGAGCTAACAGGTATGTGAGCTGGTTACTCTGCTGCGCTTAAAATTTCTTTTTTGGTTTGCTACAATGCCTTTTCTGAAACGTTGTCTCCCTCTGCTGGAACACTGACTTCTTTCATTTAATGCCTGCAGACTATAAAAGAGAAACCAACCCAAAAAGTTTGGTTGATTAGTCTGTGGCATTCTTTTAAACTGTTGCTTATGGCGGTCTCTGTGAGCTTCTCAGTGACATTCAGCCATCCAGGTATCCCGCCTGCAGTAGACGGAATGTGGCAATGGAACGCTGGCTGCGCGTGTCATAATAGGCTCTGAGCCTTTATATACCTGCGCACAGCAGCAGCCACCTTCAGTCTGCTGCTGGACAGCCAGCAGCAGCAGCAGCAGGAGAGGTAATTAATCAGCAACCCTCCTGCTAAGGGTAGACAGCTGCTCGTTCCACCCCCCCTCCCCGCCTTAATTGGTTCTCCTCCCTTCCAACGGTGTTGAGGCGGGTGGGAACAGCCGGGGGTTGAGGGTACTGTGCTAAAAGAGGTGGAGTTATGCAGATCTAAAACGCGTGGATTGCAGCAGCAGCAAGCCGAAAAGTGCAGGCATGTGAGGGATCTAGAGGTTGACAGCATGTCTTCTTAACGGGAGTCCAGGTGGCCATCTCCACAAATGGACTTTTCAGAATCCTTGGGTGGCACCGTAGTCGGAAACCAATTCTGGTTATCGCTTCTCGGCCTTTTGGCTAAGATCAAGTGTAGTATCTGTTCTTATCAGTTTAATATCTGATACGTCCCCTATCTGGGGACCATATATTAAATGGATTTTTAGAACAGGGAGATGGAAAAAGAGCTTGCTCTGTCCACTCCACGCATTGACCTGGTATTGCAGTATCTCCAGGACCGGTGCACCCCTTCTTTAATGCAGTTTCTAAAATCAGAAAGAATTGAATTCAATGCTTTTTGTTCATTTTGCTTGTTTGTCGGATTTTGGGATGGACTCTTTGGCTTTGCTTTTCTTCTCCTCATTGGATTTTTCATGTTAAAAGTTGCAGAAGCCAGATGACAAGCTCATTTTGGTTCAACTTCAGCAACTGTGCATTGCATTGCCATGTAATGTAATGTAATGCAATGCTATCTATCTAGCTCTCCCTCTATACTTCCTTTTGGATAAACAGACATATTAGGCAAGCATTTTGGAGCTTTCACCTAAATAACTACAGGTGGTGAGATAAGCTGCACAATATAATTGACCTTTCAGTATATTGTTGCACACACACCATCTATTTAGCAAATGCCCTTGTTATCAACAGCAGCCTTTTAAACTCACCTGAGCTAACAGGTATGTGAGCTGGTTACTCTGCTGCGCTTAAAATTTCTTTTTTGGTTTGCTACAATGCCTTTTCTGAAACGTTGTCTCCCTCTGCTGGAACACTGACTTCTTTCATTTAATGCCTGCAGACTATAAAAGAGAAACCAACCCCAAAAGTTTGGTTGATTAGTCTGTGGCATTCTTTTAAACTGTTGCTTATGGCGGTCTCTGTGAGCTTCTCAGTGACATTCAGCCATCCAGGTATCCCGCCTGCAGTAGACGGAATGTGGCAATGGAAGGCTGGCTGCGCGTGTCATAATAGGCTCTGAGCCTTTATATACCTGCGCACAGCAGCAGCCACCTTCAGTCTGCTGCTGGACAGCCAGCAGCAGCAGCAGCAGGAGAGGTAATTAATCAGCAACCCTCCTGCTAAGGGTAGACAGCTGCTCGTTCCACCCGCCCCCCCCCCCGCCTTAATTGGTTCTCCTCCCTTCCAACGGTGTTGAGGCGGGTGGGAACAGCCGGGGGTTGAGGGTACTGTGCTAAAAGAGGTGGAGTTATGCAGATCTAAAACACGTGGATTGCAGCAGCAGCAAGCCGAAAAGTGCAGGCATGTGAGGGATCTAGAGGTTGACAGCATGTCTTCTTAACGGGAGTCCAGGTGGCCATCTCCACAAATGGACTTTTCAGAATCCTTGGGTGGCACCGTAGTCGGAAACCAATTCTGGTTATCGCTTCTCGGCCTTTTGGCTAAGATCAAGTGTAGTATCTGTTCTTATCAGTTTAATATCTGATATGTCCCCTATATGGGGACCATATATTAAATGGATTTTTAGAACAGGGAGATGGAAAAAGAGCTTGCTCTGTCCACTCCACGCATTGACCTGGTATTGCAGTATCTCCAGGACCGGTGCACCCCTTCTTTAATGCAGTTTCTAAAATCAGAAAGAATTGAATTCAATGCTTTTTGTTCATTTTGCTTGTTTGTCGGATTTTGGGATGGACTCTTTGGCTTTGCTTTTCTTCTCCTCATTGGATTTTTCATGTTAAAAGTTGCAGAAGCCAGATGACAAGCTCATTTTGGTTCAACTTCAGCAACTGTGCATTGCATTGCCATGTAATGTAATGTAATGCAATGCTATCTATCTAGCTCTCCCTCTATACTTCCTTTTGGATAAACAGACATATTAGGCAAGCATTTTGGAGCTTTCACCTAAATAACTACAGGTGGTGAGATAAGCTGCACAATATAATTGACCTTTCAGTATATTGTTGCACACACACCATCTATTTAGCAAATGCCCTTGTTATCAACAGCAGCCTTTTAAACTCACCTGAGCTAACAGGTATGTGAGCTGGTTACTCTGCTGCGCTTAAAATTTCTTTTTTGGTTTGCTACAATGCCTTTTCTGAAACGTTGTCTCCCTCTGCTGGAACACTGACTTCTTTCATTTAATGCCTGCAGACTATAAAAGAGAAACCAACCCAAAAAGTTTGGTTGATTAGTCTGTGGCATTCTTTTAAACTGTTGCTTATGGCGGTCTCTGTGAGCTTCTCAGTGACATTCAGCCATCCAGGTATCCCGCCTGCAGTAGACGGAATGTGGCAATGGAACGCTGGCTGCGCGTGTCATAATAGGCTCTGAGCCTTTATATACCTGCGCACAGCAGCAGCCACCTTCAGTCTGCTGCTGGACAGCCAGCAGCAGCAGCAGCAGGAGAGGTAATTAATCAGCAACCCTCCTGCTAAGGGTAGACAGCTGCTCGTTCCACCCCCCCCCCGCCTTAATTGGTTCTCCTCCCTTCCAACGGTGTTGAGGCGGGTGGGAACAGCCGGGGGTTGAGGGTACTGTGCTAAAAGAGGTGGAGTTATGCAGATCTAAAACGCGTGGATTGCAGCAGCAGCAAGCCGAAAAGTGCAGGCATGTGAGGGATCTAGAGGTTGACAGCATGTCTTCTTAACGGGAGTCCAGGTGGCCATCTCCACAAATGGACTTTTCAGAATCCTTGGGTGGCACCGTAGTCGGAAACCAATTCTGGTTATCGCTTCTCGGCCTTTTGGCTAAGATCAAGTGTAGTATCTGTTCTTATCAGTTTAATATCTGATACGTCCCCTATCTGGGGACCATATATTAAATGAATTTTTAGAACAGGGAGATGGAAAAAGAGCTTGCTCTGTCCACTCCACGCATTGACCTGGTATTGCAGTATCTCCAGGACCGGTGCACCCCTTCTTTAATGCAGTTTCTAAAATCAGAAAGAATTGAATTCAATGCTTTTTGTTCATTTTGCTTGTTTGTCAGATTTTGGGATGGACTCTTTGGCTTTGCTTTTCTTCTCCTCATTGGATTTTTCATGTTAAAAGTTGCAGAAGCCAGATGACAAGCTCATTTTGGTTCAACTTCAGCAACTGTGCATTGCATTGCCATGTAATGTAATGTAATGCAATGCTATCTATCTAGCTCTCCCTCTATACTTCCTTTTGGATAAACAGACATATTAGGCAAGCATTTTGGAGCTTTCACCTAAATAACTACAGGTGGTGAGATAAGCTGCACAATATAATTGACCTTTCAGTATATTGTTGCACACACACCATCTATTTAGCAAATGCCCTTGTTATCAACAGCAGCCTTTTAAACTCACCTGAGCTAACAGGTATGTGAGCTGGTTACTCTGCTGCGCTTAAAATTTCTTTTTTGGTTTGCTACAATGCCTTTTCTGAAACGTTGTCTCCCTCTGCTGGAACACTGACTTCTTTCATTTAATGCCTGCAGACTATAAAAGAGAAACCAACCCAAAAAGTTTGGTTGATTAGTCTGTGGCATTCTTTTAAACTGTTGCTTATGGCGGTCTCTGTGAGCTTCTCAGTGACATTCAGCCATCCAGGTATCCCGCCTGCAGTAGACGGAATGTGGCAATGGAACGCTGGCTGCGCGTGTCATAATAGGCTCTGAGCCTTTATATACCTGCGCACAGCAGCAGCCACCTTCAGTCTGCTGCTGGACAGCCAGCAGCAGCAGCAGCAGGAGAGGTAATTAATCAGCAACCCTCCTGCTAAGGGTAGGCAGCTGCTCGTTCCACCCCCCCCCCCGCCTTAATTGGTTCTCCTCCCTTCCAACGGTGTTGAGGCGGGTGGGAACAGCCGGGGGTTGAGGGTACTGTGCTAAAAGAGGTGGAGTTATGCAGATCTAAAACGCGTGGATTGCAGCAGCAGCAAGCCGAAAAGTGCAGGCATGTGAGGGATCTAGAGGTTGACAGCATGTCTTCTTAACGGGAGTCCAGGTGGCCATCTCCACAAATGGACTTTTCAGAATCCTTGGGTGGCACCGTAGTCGGAAACCAATTCTGGTTATCGCTTCTCGGCCTTTTGGCTAAGATCAAGTGTAGTATCTGTTCTTATCAGTTTAATATCTGATACGTCCCCTATCTGGGGACCATATATTAAATGGATTTTTAGAACAGGGAGATGGAAAAAGAGCTTGCTCTGTCCACTCCACGCATTGACCTGGTATTGCAGTATCTCCAGGACCGGTGCACCCCTTCTTTAATGCAGTTTCTAAAATCAGAAAGAATTGAATTCAATGCTTTTTGTTCATTTTGCTTGTTTGTCGGATTTTGGGATGGACTCTTTGGCTTTGCTTTTCTTCTCCTCATTGGATTTTTCATGTTAAAAGTTGCAGAAGCCAGATGACAAGCTCATTTTGGTTCAACTTCAGCAACTGTGCATTGCATTGCCATGTAATGTAATGTAATGCAATGCTATCTATCTAGCTCTCCCTCTATACTTCCTTTTGGATAAACAGACATATTAGGCAAGCATTTTGGAGCTTTCACCTAAATAACTACAGGTGGTGAGATAAGCTGCACAATATAATTGACCTTTCAGTATATTGTTGCACACACACCATCTATTTAGCAAATGCCCTTGTTATCAACAGCAGCCTTTTAAACTCACCTGAGCTAACAGGTATGTGAGCTGGTTACTCTGCTGCGCTTAAAATTTCTTTTTTGGTTTGCTACAATGCCTTTTCTGAAACGTTGTCTCCCTCTGCTGGAACACTGACTTCTTTCATTTAATGCCTGCAGACTATAAAAGAGAAACCAAACCAAAAAGTTTGGTTGATTAGTCTGTGGCATTCTTTTAAACTGTTGCTTATGGCGGTCTCTGTGAGCTTCTCAGTGACATTCAGCCATCCAGGTATCCCGCCTGCAGTAGACGGAATGTGGCAATGGAACGCTGGCTGCGCGTGTCATAATAGGCTCTGAGCCTTTATATACCTGCGCACAGCAGCAGCCACCTTCAGTCTGCTGCTGGACAGCCAGCAGCAGCAGCAGCAGGAGAGGTAATTAATCAGCAACCCTCCTGCTAAGGATAGACAGCTGCTCGTTCCACCCCCCCCCCCCCCCGCCTTAATTGGTTCTCCTCCCTTCCAACGGTGTTGAGGCGGGTGGGAACAGCCGGGGGTTGAGGGTACTGTGCTAAAAGAGGTGGAGTTATGCAGATCTAAAACGCGTGGATTGCAGCAGCAGCAAGCCGAAAAGTGCAGGCATGTGAGGGATCTAGAGGTTGACAGCATGTCTTCTTAACGGGAGTCAAGGTGGCCATCTCCACAAATGGACTTTTCAGAATCCTTGGGTGGCACCGTAGTCGGAAACCAATTCTGGTTATCGCTTCTCGGCCTTTTGGCTAAGATCAAGTGTAGTATCTGTTCTTATCAGTTTAATATCTGATACGTCCCCTATCTGGGGACCATATATTAAATGGATTTTTAGAACAGGGAGATGGAAAAAGAGCTTGCTCTGTCCAATCCACGCATTGACCTGGTATTGCAGTATCTCCAGGACCGGTGCACCCCTTCTTTAATGCAGTTTCTAAAATCAGAAAGAATTGAATTCAATGCTTTTTGTTCATTTTGCTTGTTTGTCGGATTTTGGGATGGACTCTTTGGCTTTGCTTTTCTTCTCCTCATTGGATTTTTCATGTTAAAAGTTGCAGAAGCCAGATGACAAGCTCATTTTGGTTCAACTTCAGCAACTGTGCATTGCATTGCCATGTAATGTAATGTAATGCAATGCTATCTATCTAGCTCTCCCTCTATACTTCCTTTTGGATAAACAGACATATTAGGCAAGCATTTTGGAGCTTTCACCTAAATAACTACAGGTGGTGAGATAAGCTGCACAATATAATTGACCTTTCAGTATATTGTTGCACACACACCATCTATTTAGCAAATGCCCTTGTTATCAACAGCAGCCTTTTAAACTCACCTGAGCTAACAGGTATGTGAGCTGGTTACTCTGCTGCGCTTAAAATTTCTTTTTTGGTTTGCTACAATGCCTTTTCTGAAACGTTGTCTCCCTCTGCTGGAACACTGACTTCTTTCATTTAATGCCTGCAGACTATAAAAGAGAAACCAAACCAAAAAGTTTGGTTGATTAGTCTGTGGCATTCTTTTAAACTGTTGCTTATGGCGGTCTCTGTGAGCTTCTCAGTGACATTCAGCCATCCAGGTATCCCGCCTGCAGTAGACGGAATGTGCCAATGGAACGCTGGCTGCGCGTGTCATAATAGGCTCTGAGCCTTTATATACCTGCGCACAGCAGCAGCCACCTTCAGTCTGCTGCTGGACAGCCAGCAGCAGCAGCAGCAGGAGAGGTAATTAATCAGCAACCCTCCTGCTAAGGGTAGACAGCTGCTCGTTCCACCCCCCCCCCCCGCCTTAATTGGTTCTCCTCCCTTCCAACGGTGTTGAGGCGGGTGGGAACAGCCGGGGGTTGAGGGTACTGTGCTAAAAGAGGTGGAGTTATGCAGATCTAAAACGCGTGGATTGCAGCAGCAGCAAGCCGAAAAGTGCAGGCATGTGAGGGATCTAGAGGTTGACAGCATGTCTTCTTAACGGGAGTCCAGGTGGCCATCTCCACAAATGGACTTTTCAGAATCCTTGGGTGGCACCGTAGTCGGAAACCAATTCTGGTTATCGCTTCTCGGCCTTTTGGCTAAGATCAAGTGTAGTATCTGCTCTTATCAGTTTAATATCTGATACGTCCCCTATCTGGGGACCATATATTAAATGGATTTTTAGAACAGGGAGATGGAAAAAGAGCTTGCTCTGTCCACTCCACGCATTGACCTGGTATTGCAGTATCTCCAGGACCGGTGCACCCCTTCTTTAATGCAGTTTCTAAAATCAGAAAGAATTGAATTCAATGCTTTTTGTTCATTTTGCTTGTTTGTCGGATTTTGGGATGGACTCTTTGGCTTTGCTTTTCTTCTCCTCATTGGATTTTTCATGTTAAAAGTTGCAGAAGCCAGATGACAAGCTCATTTTGGTTCAACTTCAGCAACTGTGCATTGCATTGCCATGTAATGTAATGTAATGCAATGCTATCTATCTAGCTCTACCTCTATACTTCCTTTTGGATAAACAGACATATTAGGCAAGCATTTTGGAGCTTTCACCTAAATAACTACAGGTGGTGAGATAAGCTGCACAATATAATTGACCTTTCAGTATATTGTTGCACACACACCATCTATTTAGCAAATGCCCTTGTTATCAACAGCAGCCTTTTAAACTCACCTGAGCTAACAGGTATGTGAGCTGGTTACTCTGCTGCGCTTAAAATTTCTTTTTTGGTTTGCTACAATGCCTTTTCTAAAACGTTGTCTCCCTCTGCTGGAACACTGACTTCTTTCATTTAATGCCTGCAGACTATAAAAGAGAAACCAACCCAAAAAGTTTGGTTGATTAGTCTGTGGCATTCTTTTAAACTGTTGCTTATGGCGGTCTCTGTGAGCTTCTCAGTGACATTCAGCCATCCAGGTATCCCGCCTGCAGTAGACGGAATGTGGCAATGGAACGCTGGCTGCGCGTGTCATAATAGGCTCTGAGCCTTTATATACCTGCGCACAGCAGCAGCCACCTTCAGTCTGCTGCTGGACAGCCAGCAGCAGCAGGAGAGGTAATTAATCAGCAACCCTCCTTCTAAGGGTAGACAGCTGCTCGTTCCACCCCCCCCCCGCCTTAATTGGTTCTCCTCCCTTCCAACGGTGTTGAGGCGGGTGGGAACAGCCGGGGGTTGAGGGTACTGTGCTAAAAGAAGTGGAGTTATGCAGATCTAAAACGCGTGGATTGCAGCAGCAGCAAGCCGAAAAGTGCAGGCATGTGAGGGATCTAGAGGTTGACAGCATGTCTTCTTAACGGGAGTCCAGGTGGCCATCTCCACAAATGGACTTTTCAGAATCCTTGGGTGGCACCGTAGTCGGAAACCAATTCTGGTTATCGCTTCTCGGCCTTTTGGCTAAGATCAAGTGTAGTATCTGTTCTTATCAGTTTAATATCTGATACGTCCCCTATCTGGGGACCATATATTAAATGGATTTTTAGAACAGGGAGATGGAAAAAGAGCTTGCTCTGTCCACTCCACGCATTGACCTGGTATTGCAGTATCTCCAGGACCGGTGCACCCCTTCTTTAATGCAGTTTCTAAAATCAGAAAGAATTGAATTCAATGCTTTTTGTTCATTTTGCTTGTTTGTCGGATTTTGGGATGGACTCTTTGGCTTTGCTTTTCTTCTCCTCATTGGATTTTTCATGTTAAAAGTTGCAGAAGCCAGATGACAAGCTCATTTTGGTTCAACTTCAGCAACTGTGCATTGCATTGCCATGTAATGTAATGTAATGCAATGCTATCTATCTAGCTCTCCCTCTATACTTCCTTTTGGATAAACAGACATATTAGGCAAGCATTTTGGAGCTTTCACCTAAATAACTACAGGTGGTGAGATAAGCTGCACAATATAATTGACCTTTCAGTATATTGTTGCACACACACCATCTATTTAGCAAATGCCCTTGTTATCAACAGCAGCCTTTTAAACTCACCTGAGCTAACAGGTATGTGAGCTGGTTACTCTGCTGCGCTTAAAATTTCTTTTTTGGTTTGCTACAATGCCTTTTCTGAAACGTTGTCTCCCTCTGCTGGAACACTGACTTCTTTCATTTAATGCCTGCAGACTATAAAAGAGAAACCAACCCAAAAAGTTTGGTTGATTAGTCTGTGGCATTCTTTTAAACTGTTGCTTATGGCGGTCTCTGTGAGCTTCTCAGTGACATTCAGCCATCCAGGTATCCCGCCTGCAGTAGACGGAATGTGGCAATGGAACGCTGGCTGCGCGTGTCATAATAGGCTCTGAGCCTTTATATACCTGCGCACAGCAGCAGCCACCTTCAGTCTGCTGCTGGACAGCCAGCAGCAGCAGCAGCAGGAGAGGTAATTAATCAGCAACCCTCCTGCTAAGGGTAGACAGCTGCTCGTTCCACCCCCCCCCCCGCCTTAATTGGTTCTCCTCCCTTCCAACGGTGTTGAGGCGGGTGGGAACAGCCGGGGGTTGAGGGTACTGTGCTAAAAGAGGTGGAGTTATGCAGATCTAAAACGCGTGGATTGCAGCAGCAGCAAGCCGAAAAGTGCAGGCATGTGAGGGATCTAGAGGTTGACAGCATGTCTTCTTAACGGGAGTCCAGGTGGCCATCTCCACAAATGGACTTTTCAGAATCCTTGGGTGGCACCGTAGTCGGAAACCAATTCTGGTTATCGCTTCTCGGCCTTTTGGCTAAGATCAAGTGTAGTATCTGTTCTTATCAGTTTAATATCTGATACGTCCCCTATCTGGGGACCATATATTAAATGGATTTTTAGAACAGGGAGATGGAAAAAGAGCTTGCTCTGTCCACTCCACGCATTGACCTGGTATTGCAGTATCTCCAGGACCGGTGCACCCCTTCTTTAATGCAGTTTCTAAAATCAGAAAGAATTGAATTCAATGCTTTTTGTTCATTTTGCTTGTTTGTCGGATTTTGGGATGGACTCTTTGGCTTTGCTTTTCTTCTCCTCATTGGATTTTTCATGTTAAAAGTTGCAGAAGCCAGATGACAAGCTCATTTTGGTTCAACTTCAGCAACTGTGCATTGCATTGCCATGTAATGTAATGTAATGCAATGCTATCTATCTAGCTCTCCCTCTATACTTCCTTTTGGATAAACAGACATATTAGGCAAGCATTTTGGAGCTTTCACCTAAATAACTACAGGTGGTGAGATAAGCTGCACAATATAATTGACCTTTCAGTATATTGTTGCACACACACCATCTATTTAGCAAATGCCCTTGTTATCAACAGCAGCCTTTTAAACTCACCTGAGCTAACAGGCATGTGAGCTGGTTACTCTGCTGCGCTTAAAATTTCTTTTTTGGTTTACTACAATGCCTTTTCTGAAACGTTGTCTCCCTCTGCTGGAACACTGACTTCTTTCATTTAATGCCTGCAGACTATAAAAGAGAACCAACCCAAAAAGTTTGGTTGATTAGTCTGTGGCATTCTTTTAAACTGTTGCTTATGGCGGTCTCTGTGAGCTTCTCAGTGACATTCAGCCATCCAGGTATCCCGCCTGCAGTAGACGGAATGTGGCAATGGAACGCTGGCTGCGCGTGTCATAATAGGCTCTGAGCCTTTATATACCTGCGCACAGCAGCAGCCACCTTCAGTCTGCTGCTGGACAGCCAGCAGCAGCAGGAGAGGTAATTAATCAGCAACCCTCCTGCTAAGGGTAGACAGCTGCTCGTTCCACCCCCCCCCCGCCTTAATTGGTTCTCCTCCCTTCCAACGGTGTTGAGGCGGGTGGGAACAGCCGGGGGTTGAGGGTACTGTGCTAAAAGAGGTGGAGTTATGCAGATCTAAAACGCGTGGATTGCAGCAGCAGCAAGCCGAAAAGTGCAGGCATGTGAGGGATCTAGAGGTTGACAGCATGTCTTCTTAACGGGAGTCCAGGTGGCCATCTCCACAAATGGACTTTTCAGAATCCTTGGGTGGCACCGTAGTCGGAAACCAATTCTGGTTATCGCTTCTCGGCCTTTTGGCTAAGATCAAGTGTAGTATCTGTTCTTATCAGTTTAATATCTGATACGTCCCCTATCTGGGGACCATATATTAAATGGATTTTTAGAACAGGGAGATGGAAAAAGAGCTTGCTCTGTCCACTCCACGCATTGACCTGGTATTGCAGTATCTCCAGGACCGGTGCACCCCTTCTTTAATGCAGTTTCTAAAATCAGAAAGAATTGAATTCAATGCTTTTTGTTCATTTTGCTTGTTTGTCGGATTTTGGGATGGACTCTTTGGCTTTGCTTTTCTTCTCCTCATTGGATTTTTCATGTTAAAAGTTGCAGAAGCCAGATGACAAGCTCATTTTGGTTCAACTTCAGCAACTGTGCATTGCATTGCCATGTAATGTAATGTAATGCAATGCTATCTATCTAGCTCTCCCTCTATACTTCCTTTTGGATAAACAGACATATTAGGCAAGCATTTTGGAGCTTTCACCTAAATAACTACAGGTGGTGAGATAAGCTGCACAATATAATTGACCTTTCAGTATATTGTTGCACACACACCATCTATTTAGCAAATGCCCTTGTTATCAACAGCAGCCTTTTAAACTCACCTGAGCTAACAGGTATGTGAGCTGGTTACTCTGCTGCGCTTAAAATTTCTTTTTTGGTTTGCTACAATGCCTTTTCTGAAACGTTGTCTCCCTCTGCTGGAACACTGACTTCTTTCATTTAATGCCTGCAGACTATAAAAGAGAAACCAACCCAAAAAGTTTGGTTGATTAGTCTGTGGCATTCTTTTAAACTGTTGCTTATGGCGGTCTCTGTGAGCTTCTCAGTGACATTCAGCCATCCAGGTATCCCGCCTGCAGTAGACGGAATGTGGCAATGGAACGCTGGCTGCGCGTGTCATAATAGGCTCTGAGCCTTTATATACCTGCGCACACCAGCAGCCACCTTCAGTCTGCTGCTGGACAGCCAGCAGCAGCAGCAGCAGGAGAGGTAATTAATCAGCAACCCTCCTGCTAAGGGTAGACAGCTGCTCGTTCCACCCCCCCCCCCGCCTTAATTGGTTCTCCTCCCTTCCAACGGTGTTGAGGCGGGTGGGAACAGCCGGGGGTTGAGGGTACTGTGCTAAAAGAGGTGGAGTTATGCAGATCTAAAACGCGTGGATTGCAGCAGCAGCAAGCCGAAAAGTGCAGGCATGTGAGGGATCTAGAGGTTGACAGCATGTCTTCTTAACGGGAGTCCAGGTGGCCATCTCCACAAATGGACTTTTCAGAATCCTTGGGTGGCACCGTAGTCGGAAACCAATTCTGGTTATCGCTTCTCGGCCTTTTGGCTAAGATCAAGTGTAGTATCTGTTCTTATCAGTTTAATATCTGATACGTCCCCTATCTGGGGACCATATATTAAATGGATTTTTAGAACAGGGAGATGGAAAAAGAGCTTGCTCTGTCCACTCCACGCATTGACCTGGTATTGCAGTATCTCCAGGACCGGTGCACCCCTTCTTTAATGCAGTTTCTAAAATCAGAAAGAATTGAATTCAATGCTTTTTGTTCATTTTGCTTGTTTGTCGGATTTTGGGATGGACTCTTTGGCTTTGCTTTTCTTCTCCTCATTGGATTTTTCATGTTAAAAGTTGCAGAAGCCAGATGACAAGCTCATTTTGGTTCAACTTCAGCAACTGTGCATTGCATTGCCATGTAATGTAATGTAATGCAATGCTATCTATCTAGCTCTCCCTCTATACTTCCTTTTGGATAAACAGACATATTAGGCAAGCATTTTGGAGCTTTCACCTAAATAACTACAGGTGGTGAGATAAGCTGCACAATATAATTGACCTTTCAGTATATTGTTGCACACACACCATCTATTTAGCAAATGCCCTTGTTATCAACAGCAGCCTTTTAAACTCACCTGAGCTAACAGGTATGTGAGCTGGTTACTCTGCTGCGCTTAAAATTTCTTTTTTGGTTTGCTACAATGCCTTTTCTGAAACGTTGTCTCCCTCTGCTGGAACACTGACTTCTTTCATTTAATGCCTGCAGACTATAAAAGAGAAACCAACCCAAAAAGTTTGGTTGATTAGTCTGTGGCATTCTTTTAAACTGTTGCTTATGGCGGTCTCTGTGAGCTTCTCAGTGACATTCAGCCATCCAGGTATCCCGCCTGCAGTAGACGGAATGTGGCAATGGAACGCTGGCTGCGCGTGTCATAATAGGCTCTGAGCCTTTATATACCTGCGCACAGCAGCAGCCACCTTCAGTCTGCTGCTGGACAGCCAGCAGCAGCAGCAGCAGGAGAGGTAATTAATCAGCAACCCTCCTGCTAAGGGTAGACAGCTGCTCGTTCCACCCCCCCCCCGCCTTAATTGGTTCTCCTCCCTTCCAACGGTGTTGAGGCGGGTGGGAACAGCCGGGGGTTGAGGGTACTGTGCTAAAAGAGGTGGAGTTATGCAGATCTAAAACGCGTGGATTGCAGCAGCAGCAAGCCGAAAAGTGCAGGCATGTGAGGGATCTAGAGGTTGACAGCATGTCTTCTTAACGGGAGTCCAGGTGGCCATCTCCACAAATGGACTTTTCAGAATCCTTGGGTGGCACCGTAGTCGGAAACCAATTCTGGTTATCGCTTCTCGGCCTTTTGGCTAAGATCAAGTGTAGTATCTGTTCTTATCAGTTTAATATCTGATACGTCCCCTATCTGGGGACCATATATTAAATGGATTTTTAGAACAGGGAGATGGAAAAAGAGCTTGCTCTGTCCACTCCACGCATTGACCTGGTATTGCAGTATCTCCAGGACCGGTGCACCCCTTCTTTAATGCAGTTTCTAAAATCAGAAAGAATTGAATTCAATGCTTTTTGTTCATTTTGCTTGTTTGTCGGATTTTGGGATGGACTCTTTGGCTTTGCTTTTCTTCTCCTCATTGGATTTTTCATGTTAAAAGTTGCAGAAGCCAGATGACAAGCTCATTTTGGTTCAACTTCAGCAACTGTGCATTGCATTGCCATGTAATGTAATGTAATGCAATGCTATCTATCTAGCTCTCCCTCTATACTTCCTTTTGGATAAACAGACATATTAGGCAAGCATTTTGGAGCTCTCACCTAAATAACTACAGGTGGTGAGATAAGCTGCACAATATAATTGACCTTTCAGTATATTGTTGCACACACACCATCTATTTAGCAAATGCCCTTGTTATCAACAGCAGCCTTTTAAACTCACCTGAGCTAACAGGTATGTGAGCTGGTTACTCTGCTGCGCTTAAAATTTCTTTTTTGGTTTGCTACAATGCCTTTTCTGAAACGTTGTCTCCCTCTGCTGGAACACTGACTTCTTTCATTTAATGCCTGCAGACTATAAAAGAGAACCAACCCAAAAAGTTTGGTTGATTAGTCTGTGGCATTCTTTTAAACTGTTGCTTATGGCGGTCTCTGTGAGCTTCTCAGTGACATTCAGCCATCCAGGTATCCCGCCTGCAGTAGACGGAATGTGGCAATGGAACGCTGGCTGCGCGTGTCATAATAGGCTCTGAGCCTTTATATACCTGCGCACAGCAGCAGCCACCTTCAGTCTGCTGCTGGACAGCCAGCAGCAGCAGCAGGAGAGGTAATTAATCAGCAACCCTCCTGCTAAGGGTAGACAGCTGCTCGTTCCACCCCCCCCCCGCCTTAATTGGTTCTCCTCCCTTCCAACGGTGTTGAGGCGGGTGGGAACAGCCGGGGGTTGAGGGTACTGTGCTAAAAGAGGTGGAGTTATGCAGATCTAAAACGCGTGGATTGCAGCAGCAGCAAGCCGAAAAGTGCAGGCATGTGAGGGATCTAGAGGTTGACAGCATGTCTTCTTAACGGGAGTCCAGGTGGCCATCTCCACAAATGGACTTTTCAGAATCCTTGGGTGGCACCGTAGTCGGAAACCAATTCTGGTTATCGCTTCTCGGCCTTTTGGCTAAGATCAAGTGTAGTATCTGTTCTTATCAGTTTAATATCTGATACGTCCCCTATCTGGGGACCATATATTAAATGGATTTTTAGAACAGGGAGATGGAAAAAGAGCTTGCTCTGTCCACTCCACGCATTGACCTGGTATTGCAGTATCTCCAGGACCGGTGCACCCCTTCTTTAATGCAGTTTCTAAAATCAGAAAGAATTGAATTCAATGCTTTTTGTTCATTTTGCTTGTTTGTCGGATTTTGGGATGGACTCTTTGGCTTTGCTTTTCTTCTCCTCATTGGATTTTTCATGTTAAAAGTTGCAGAAGCCAGATGACAAGCTCATTTTGGTTCAACTTCAGCAACTGTGCATTGCATTGCCATGTAATGTAATGTAATGCAATGCTATCTATCTAGCTCTCCCTCTATACTTCCTTTTGGATAAACAGACATATTAGGCAAGCATTTTGGAGCTTTCACCTAAATAACTACAGGTGGTGAGATAAGCTGCACAATATAATTGACCTTTCAGTATATTGTTGCACACACACCATCTATTTAGCAAATGCCCTTGTTATCAACAGCAGCCTTTTAAACTCACCTGAGCTAACAGGTATGTGAGCTGGTTACTCTGCTGCGCTTAAAATTTCTTTTTTGGTTTGCTACAATGCCTTTTCTGAAACGTTGTCTCCCTCTGCTGGAACACTGACTTCTTTCATTTAATGCCTGCAGACTATAAAAGAGAAACCAACCCAAAAAGTTTGGTTGATTAGTCTGTGGCATTCTTTTAAACTGTTGCTTATGGCGGTCTCTGTGAGCTTCTCAGTGACATTCAGCCATCCAGGTATCCCGCCTGCAGTAGACGGAATGTGGCAATGGAACGCTGGCTGCGCGTGTCATAATAGGCTCTGAGCCTTTATATACTTGCGCACAGCAGCAGCCACCTTCAGTCTGCTGCTGGACAGCCAGCAGCAGCAGCAGCAGGAGAGGTAATTAATCAGCAACCCTCCTGCTAAGGGTAGACAGCTGCTCGTTCCACCCCCCCCCCCGCCTTAATTGGTTCTTCTCCCTTCCAACGGTGTTGAGGCGGGTGGGAACAGCCGGGGGTTGAGGGTACTGTGCTAAAAGAGGTGGAGTTATGCAGATCTAAAACGCGTCGATTGCAGCAGCAGCAAGCCGAAAAGTGCAGGCATGTGAGGGATCTAGAGGTTGACAGCATGTCTTCTTAACGGGAGTCCAGGTGGCCATCTCCACAAATGGACTTTTCAGAATCCTTGGGTGGCACCGTAGTCGGAAACCAATTCTGGTTATCGCTTCTCGGCCTTTTGGCTAAGATCAAGTGTAGTATCTGTTCTTATCAGTTTAATATCTGATACGTCCCCTATCTGGGGACCATATATTAAATGGATTTTTAGAACAGGGAGATGGAAAAAGAGCTTGCTCTGTCCACTCCACGCATTGACCTGGTATTGCAGTATCTCCAGGACCGGTGCACCCCTTCTTTAATGCAGTTTCTAAAATCAGAAAGAATTGAATTCAATGCTTTTTGTTCATTTTGCTTGTTTGTCGGATTTTGGGATGGACTCTTTGGCTTTGCTTTTCTTCTCCTCATTGGATTTTTCATGTTAAAAGTTGCAGAAGCCAGATGACAAGCTCATTTTGGTTCAACTTCAGCAACTGTGCATTGCATTGCCATGTAATGTAATGTAATGCAATGCTATCTATCTAGCTCTCCCTCTATACTTCCTTTTGGATAAACAGACATATTAGGCAAGCATTTTGGAGCTTTCACCTAAATAACTACAGGTGGTGAGATAAGCTGCACAATATAATTGACCTTTCAGTATATTGTTGCACACACACCATCTATTTAGCAAATGCCCTTGTTATCAACAGCAGCCTTTTAAACTCACCTGAGCTAACAGGTATGTGAGCTGGTTACTCTGCTGCGCTTAAAATTTCTTTTTTGGTTTGCTACAATGCCTTTTCTGAAACGTTGTCTCCCTCTGCTGGAACACTGACTTCTTTCATTTAATGCCTGCAGACTATAAAAGAGAAACCAACCCAAAAAGTTTGGTTGATTAGTCTGTGGCATTCTTTTAAACTGTTGCTTATGGCGGTCTCTGTGAGCTTCTCAGTGACATTCAGCCATCCAGGTATCCCGCCTGCAGTAGACGGAATGTGGCAATGGAACGCTGGCTGCGCGTGTCATAATAGGCTCTGAGCCTTTATATACCTGCGCACAGCAGCAGCCACCTTCAGTCTGCTGCTGGACAGCCAGCAGCAGCAGCAGCAGGAGAGGTAATTAATCAGCAACCCTCCTGCTAAGGGTAGACAGCTGCTCGTTCCACCCCCCCCCCCGCCTTAATTGGTTCTCCTCCCTTCCAACGGTGTTGAGGCGGGTGGGAACAGCCGGGGGTTGAGGGTACTGTGCTAAAAGAGGTGGAGTTATGCAGATCTAAAATGCGTGGATTGCAGCAGCAGCAAGCCGAAAAGTGCAGGCATGTGAGGGATCTAGAGGTTGACAGCATGTCTTCTTAACGGGAGTCCAGGTGGCCATCTCCACAAATGGACTTTTCAGAATCCTTGGGTGGCACCGTAGTCGGAAACCAATTCTGGTTATCGCTTCTCGGCCTTTTGGCTAAGATCAAGTGTAGTATCTGTTCTTATCAGTTTAATATCTGATACGTCCCCTATCTGGGGACCATATATTAAATGGATTTTTAGAACAGGGAGATGGAAAAAGAGCTTGCTCTGTCCACTCCACGCATTGACCTGGTATTGCAGTATCTCCAGGACCGGTGCACCCCTTCTTTAATGCAGTTTCTAAAATCAGAAAGAATTGAATTCAATGCTTTTTGTTCATTTTGCTTGTTTGTCGGATTTTGGGATGGACTCTTTGGCTTTGCTTTTCTTCTCCTCATTGGATTTTTCATGTTAAAAGTTGCAGAAGCCAGATGACAAGCTCATTTTGGTTCAACTTCAGCAACTGTGCATTGCATTGCCATGTAATGTAATGTAATGCAATGCTATCTATCTAGCTCTCCCTCTATACTTCCTTTTGGATAAACAGACATATTAGGCAAGCATTTTGGAGCTTTCACCTAAATAACTACAGGTGGTGAGATAAGCTGCACAATATAATTGACCTTTCAGTATATTGTTGCACACACACCATCTATTTAGCAAATGCCCTTGTTATCAACAGCAGCCTTTTAAACTCACCTGAGCTAACAGGTATGTGAGCTGGTTACTCTGCTGCGCTTAAAATTTCTTTTTTGGTTTGCTACAATGCCTTTTCTGAAACGTTGTCTCCCTCTGCTGGAACACTGACTTCTTTCATTTAATGCCTGCAGACTATAAAAGAGAAACCAACCCAAAAAGTTTGGTTGATTAGTCTGTGGCATTCTTTTAAACTGTTGCTTATGGCGGTCTCTGTGAGCTTCTCAGTGACATTCAGCCATCCAGGTATCCCGCCTGCAGTAGACGGAATGTGGCAATGGAACGCTGGCTGCGCGTGTCATAATAGGCTCTGAGCCTTTATATACCTGCGCACACCAGCAGCCACCTTCAGTCTGCTGCTGGACAGCCAGCAGCAGCAGCAGCAGGAGAGGTAATTAATCAGCAACCCTCCTGCTAAGGGTAGACAGCTGCTCGTTCCACCCCCCCCCCCGCCTTAATTGGTTCTCCTCCCTTCCAACGGTGTTGAGGCGGGTGGGAACAGCCGGGGGTTGAGGGTACTGTGCTAAAAGAGGTGGAGTTATGCAGATCTAAAACGCGTGGATTGCAGCAGCAGCAAGCCGAAAAGTGCAGGCATGTGAGGGATCTAGAGGTTGACAGCATGTCTTCTTAACGGGAGTCCAGGTGGCCATCTCCACAAATGGACTTTTCAGAATCCTTGGGTGGCACCGTAGTCGGAAACCAATTCTGGTTATCGCTTCTCGGCCTTTTGGCTAAGATCAAGTGTAGTATCTGTTCTTATCAGTTTAATATCTGATACGTCCCCTATCTGGGGACCATATATTAAATGGATTTTTAGAACAGGGAGATGGAAAAAGAGCTTGCTCTGTCCACTCCACGCATTGACCTGGTATTGCAGTATCTCCAGGACCGGTGCACCCCTTCTTTAATGCAGTTTCTAAAATCAGAAAGAATTGAATTCAATGCTTTTTGTTCATTTTGCTTGTTTGTCGGATTTTGGGATGGACTCTTTGGCTTTGCTTTTCTTCTCCTCATTGGATTTTTCATGTTAAAAGTTGCAGAAGCCAGATGACAAGCTCATTTTGGTTCAACTTCAGCAACTGTGCATTGCATTGCCATGTAATGTAATGTAATGCAATGCTATCTATCTAGCTCTCCCTCTATACTTCCTTTTGGATAAACAGACATATTAGGCAAGCATTTTGGAGCTTTCACCTAAATAACTACAGGTGGTGAGATAAGCTGCACAATATAATTGACCTTTCAGTATATTGTTGCACACACACCATCTATTTAGCAAATGCCCTTGTTATCAACAGCAGCCTTTTAAACTCACCTGAGCTAACAGGTATGTGAGCTGGTTACTCTGCTGCGCTTAAAATTTCTTTTTTGGTTTGCTACAATGCCTTTTCTGAAACGTTGTCTCCCTCTGCTGGAACACTGACTTCTTTCATTTAATGCCTGCAGACTATAAAAGAGAAACCAACCCAAAAAGTTTGGTTGATTAGTCTGTGGCATTCTTTTAAACTGTTGCTTATGGCGGTCTCTGTGAGCTTCTCAGTGACATTCAGCCATCCAGGTATCCCGCCTGCAGTAGACGGAATGTGGCAATGGAACGCTGGCTGCGCGTGTCATAATAGGCTCTGAGCCTTTATATACCTGCGCACAGCAGCAGCCACCTTCAGTCTGCTGCTGGACAGCCAGCAGCAGCAGCAGCAGGAGAGGTAATTAATCAGCAACCCTCCTGCTAAGGGTAGACAGCTGCTCGTTCCACCCCCCCCCCGCCTTAATTGGTTCTCCTCCCTTCCAACGGTGTTGAGGCGGGTGGGAACAGCCGGGGGTTGAGGGTACTGTGCTAAAAGAGGTGGAGTTATGCAGATCTAAAACGCGTGGATTGCAGCAGCAGCAAGCCGAAAAGTGCAGGCATGTGAGGGATCTAGAGGTTGACAGCATGTCTTCTTAACGGGAGTCCAGGTGGCCATCTCCACAAATGGACTTTTCAGAATCCTTGGGTGGCACCGTAGTCGGAAACCAATTCTGGTTATCGCTTCTCGGCCTTTTGGCTAAGATCAAGTGTAGTATCTGTTCTTATCAGTTTAATATCTGATACGTCCCCTATCTGGGGACCATATATTAAATGGATTTTTAGAACAGGGAGATGGAAAAAGAGCTTGCTCTGTCCACTCCACGCATTGACCTGGTATTGCAGTATCTCCAGGACCGGTGCACCCCTTCTTTAATGCAGTTTCTAAAATCAGAAAGAATTGAATTCAATGCTTTTTGTTCATTTTGCTTGTTTGTCGGATTTTGGGATGGACTCTTTGGCTTTGCTTTTCTTCTCCTCATTGGATTTTTCATGTTAAAAGTTGCAGAAGCCAGATGACAAGCTCATTTTGGTTCAACTTCAGCAACTGTGCATTGCATTGCCATGTAATGTAATGTAATGCAATGCTATCTATCTAGCTCTCCCTCTATACTTCCTTTTGGATAAACAGACATATTAGGCAAGCATTTTGGAGCTCTCACCTAAATAACTACAGGTGGTGAGATAAGCTGCACAATATAATTGACCTTTCAGTATATTGTTGCACACACACCATCTATTTAGCAAATGCCCTTGTTATCAACAGCAGCCTTTTAAACTCACCTGAGCTAACAGGTATGTGAGCTGGTTACTCTGCTGCGCTTAAAATTTCTTTTTTGGTTTGCTACAATGCCTTTTCTGAAACGTTGTCTCCCTCTGCTGGAACACTGACTTCTTTCATTTAATGCCTGCAGACTATAAAAGAGAAACCAACCCAAAAAGTTTGGTTGATTAGTCTGTGGCATTCTTTTAAACTGTTGCTTATGGCGGTCTCTGTGAGCTTCTCAGTGACATTCAGCCATCCAGGTATCCCGCCTGCAGTAGACGGAATGTGGCAATGGAACGCTGGCTGCGCGTGTCATAATAGGCTCTGAGCCTTTATATACCTGCGCACAGCAGCAGCCACCTTCAGTCTGCTGCTGGACAGCCAGCAGCAGCAGCAGCAGGAGAGGTAATTAATCAGCAACCCTCCTGCTAAGGGTAGACAGCTGCTCGTTCCACCCCCCCCCCCGCCTTAATTGGTTCTCCTCCCTTCCAACGGTGTTGAGGCGGGTGGGAACAGCCGGGGGTTGAGGGTACTGTGCTAAAAGAGGTGGAGTTATGCAGATCTAAAACGCGTGGATTGCAGCAGCAGCAAGCCGAAAAGTGCAGGCATGTGAGGGATCTAGAGGTTGACAGCATGTCTTCTTAACGGGAGTCCAGGTGGCCATCTCCACAAATGGACTTTTCAGAATCCTTGGGTGGCACCGTAGTCGGAAACCAATTCTGGTTATCGCTTCTCGGCCTTTTGGCTAAGATCAAGTGTAGTATCTGTTCTTATCAGTTTAATATCTGATACGTCCCCTATCTGGGGACCATATATTAAATGGATTTTTAGAACAGGGAGATGGAAAAAGAGCTTGCTCTGTCCACTCCACGCATTGAGCTGGTATTGCAGTATCTCCAGGACCGGTGCACCCCTTCTTTAATGCAGTTTCTAAAATCAGAAAGAATTGAATTCAATGCTTTTTGTTCATTTTGCTTGTTTGTCGGATTTTGGGATGGACTCTTTGGCTTTGCTTTTCTTCTCCTCATTGGATTTTTCATGTTAAAAGTTGCAGAAGCCAGATGACAAGCTCATTTTGGTTCAACTTCAGCAACTGTGCATTGCATTGCCATGTAATGTAATGTAATGCAATGCTATCTATCTAGCTCTCCCTCTATACTTCCTTTTGGATAAACAGACATATTAGGCAAGCATTTTGGAGCTTTCACCTAAATAACTACAGGTGGTGAGATAAGCTGCACAATATAATTGACCTTTCAGTATATTGTTGCACACACACCATCTATTTAGCAAATGCCCTTGTTATCAACAGCAGCCTTTTAAACTCACCTGAGCTAACAGGTATGTGAGCTGGTTACTCTGCTGCGCTTAAAATTTCTTTTTTGGTTTGCTACAATGCCTTTTCTGAAACGTTGTCTCCCTCTGCTGGAACACTGACTTCTTTCATTTAATGCCTGCAGACTATAAAAGAGAAACCAACCCAAAAAGTTTGGTTGATTAGTCTGTGGCATTCTTTTAAACTCTTGCTTATGGCGGTCTCTGTGAGCTTCTCAGTGACATTCAGCCATCCAGGTATCCCGCCTGCAGTAGACGGAATGTGGCAATGGAACGCTGGCTGCGCGTGTCATAATAGGCTCTGAGCCTTTATATACCTGCGCACAGCAGCAGCCACCTTCAGTCTGCTGCTGGACAGCCAGCAGCAGCAGCAGCAGGAGAGGTAATTAATCAGCAACCCTCCTGCTAAGAGTAGACAGCTGCTCGTTCCACCCCCCCCCCCCCCCGCCTTAATTGGTTCTCCTCCCTTCCAACGGTGTTGAGGCGGGTGGGAACAGCCGGGGGTTGAGGGTACTGTGCTAAAAGAGGTGGAGTTATGCAGATCTAAAACGCGTGGATTGCAGCAGCAGCAAGCCGAAAAGTGCAGGCATGTGAGGGATCTAGAG
Source organism: Phyllobates terribilis (assembly GCF_046119375.1). NCBI lineage: Eukaryota > Metazoa > Chordata > Amphibia > Anura > Dendrobatidae > Phyllobates > Phyllobates terribilis. The sequence goes on along the minus strand of NW_027362800.1, from coordinate 4,711,568 downwards.
GTTGACAGCATGTCTTCTTAACGGGAGTCCAGGTGGCCATCTCCACAAATGGACTTTTCAGAATCCTTGGGTGGCACCGTAGTCGGAAACCAATTCTGGTTATCGCTTCTCGGCCTTTTGGCTAAGATCAAGTGTAGTATCTGTTCTTATCAGTTTAATATCTGATACGTCCCCTATCTGGGGACCATATATTAAATGGATTTTTAGAACAGGGAGATGGAAAAAGAGCTTGCTCTGTCCACTCCACGCATTGACCTGGTATTGCAGTATCTCCAGGACCGGTGCACCCCTTCTTTAATGCAGTTTCTAAAATCAGAAAGAATTGAATTCAATGCTTTTTGTTCATTTTGCTTGTTTGTCGGATTTTGGGATGGACTCTTTGGCTTTGCTTTTCTTCTCCTCATTGGATTTTTCATGTTAAAAGTTGCAGAAGCCAGATGACAAGCTCATTTTGGTTCAACTTCAGCAACTGTGCATTGCATTGCCATGTAATGTAATGTAATGCAATGCTATCTATCTAGCTCTCCCTCTATACTTCCTTTTGGATAAACAGACATATTAGGCAAGCATTTTGGAGCTTTCACCTAAATAACTACAGGTGGTGAGATAAGCTGCACAATATAATTGACCTTTCAGTATATTGTTGCACACACACCATCTATTTAGCAAATGCCCTTGTTATCAACAGCAGCCTTTTAAACTCACCTGAGCTAACAGGTATGTGAGCTGGTTACTCTGCTGCGCTTAAAATTTCTTTTTTGGTTTGCTACAATGCCTTTTCTGAAACGTTGTCTCCCTCTGCTGGAACACTGACTTCTTTCATTTAATGCCTGCAGACTATAAAAGAGAAACCAACCCAAAAAGTTTGGTTGATTAGTCTGTGGCATTCTTTTAAACTGTTGCTTATGGCGGTCTCTGTGAGCTTCTCAGTGACATTCAGCAATCCAGGTATCCCGCCTGCAGTAGACGGAATGTGGCAATGGAACGCTGGCTGCGCGTGTCATAATAGGCGCTGAGCCTTTATATACCTGCGCACAGCAGCAGCCACCTTCAGTCTGCTGCTGGACAGCCAGCAGCAGCAGCAGCAGGAGAGGTAATTAATCAGCAACCCTCCTGCTAAGGGTAGACAGCTGCTCGTTCCACCCCCCCCCCGCCTTAATTGGTTCTCCTCCCTTCCAACGGTGTTGAGGCGGGTGGGAACAGCCGGGGGTTGAGGGTACTGTGCTAAAAGAGGTGGAGTTATGCAGATCTAAAACGCGTGGATTGCAGCAGCAGCAAGCCGAAAAGTGCAGGCATGTGAGGGATCTAGAGGTTGACAGCATGTCTTCTTAACGGGAGTCCAGGTGGCCATCTCCACAAATGGACTTTTCAGAATCCTTGGGTGGCACCGTAGTCGGAAACCAATTCTGGTTATCGCTTCTCGGCCTTTTGGCTAAGATCAAGTGTAGTATCTGTTCTTATCAGTTTAATATCTGATACGTCCCCTATCTGGGGACCATATATTAAATGGATTTTTAGAACAGGGAGATGGAAAAAGAGCTTGCTCTGTCCACTCCACGCATTGACCTGGTATTGCAGTATCTCCAGGACCGGTGCACCCCTTCTTTAATGCAGTTTCTAAAATCAGAAAGAATTGAATTCAATGCTTTTTGTTCATTTTGCTTGTTTGTCGGATTTTGGGATGGACTCTTTGGCTTTGCTTTTCTTCTCCTCATTGGATTTTTCATGTTAAAAGTTGCAGAAGCCAGATGACAAGCTCATTTTGGTTCAACTTCAGCAACTGTGCATTGCATTGCCATGTAATGTAATGTAATGCAATGCTATCTATCTAGCTCTCCCTCTATACTTCCTTTTGGATAAACAGACATATTAGGCAAGCATTTTGGAGCTTTCACCTAAATAACTACAGGTGGTGAGATAAGCTGCACAATATAATTGACCTTTCAGTATATTGTTGCACACACACCATCTATTTAGCAAATGCCCTTGTTATCAACAGCAGCCTTTTAAACTCACCTGAGCTAACAGGTATGTGAGCTGGTTACTCTGCTGCGCTTAAAATTTCTTTTTTGGTTTGCTACAATGCCTTTTCTGAAACGTTGTCTCCCTCTGCTGGAACACTGACTTCTTTCATTTAATGCCTGCAGACTATAAAAGAGAAACCAACCCAAAAAGTTTGGTTGATTAGTCTGTGGCATTCTTTTAAACTGTTGCTTATGGCGGTCTCTGTGAGCTTCTCAGTGACATTCAGCCATCCAGGTATCCCGCCTGCAGTAGACGGAATGTGGCAATGGAACGCTGGCTGCGCGTGTCATAATAGGCTCTGAGCCTTTATATACCTGCGCACAGCAGCAGCCACCTTCAGTCTGCTGCTGGACAGCCAGCAGCAGCAGCAGCAGGAGAGGTAATTAATCAGCAACCCTCCTGCTAAGAGTAGACAGCTGCTCGTTCCACCCCCCCCCCCCCCGCCTTAATTGGTTCTCCTCCCTTCCAACGGTGTTGAGGCGGGTGGGAACAGCCGGGGGTTGAGGGTACTGTGCTAAAAGAGGTGGAGTTATGCAGATCTAAAACGCGTGGATTGCAGCAGCAGCAAGCCGAAAAGTGCAGGCATGTGAGGGATCTAGAGGTTGACAGCATGTCTTCTTAACGGGAGTCCAGGTGGCCATCTCCACAAATGGACTTTTCAGAATCCTTGGGTGGCACCGTAGTCGGAAACCAATTCTGGTTATCGCTTCTCGGCCTTTTGGCTAAGATCAAGTGTAGTATCTGTTCTTATCAGTTTAATATCTGATACGTCCCCTATCTGGGGACCATATATTAAATGGATTTTTAGAACAGGGAGATGGAAAAAGAGCTTGCTCTGTCCACTCCACGCATTGACCTGGTATTGCAGTATCTCCAGGACCGGTGCACCCCTTCTTTAATGCAGTTTCTAAAATCAGAAAGAATTGAATTCAATGCTTTTTGTTCATTTTGCTTGTTTGTCGGATTTTGGGATGGACTCTTTGGCTTTGCTTTTCTTCTCCTCATTGGATTTTTCATGTTAAAAGTTGCAGAAGCCAGATGACAAGCTCATTTTGGTTCAACTTCAGCAACTGTGCATTGCATTGCCATGTAATGTAATGTAATGCAATGCTATCTATCTAGCTCTCCCTCTATACTTCCTTTTGGATAAACAGACATATTAGGCAAGCATTTTGGAGCTTTCACCTAAATAACTACAGGTGGTGAGATAAGCTGCACAATATAATTGACCTTTCAGTATATTGTTGCACACACACCATCTATTTAGCAAATGCCCTTGTTATCAACAGCAGCCTTTTAAACTCACCTGAGCTAACAGGTATGTGAGCTGGTTACTCTGCTGCGCTTAAAATTTCTTTTTTGGTTTGCTACAATGCCTTTTCTGAAACGTTGTCTCCCTCTGCTGGAACACTGACTTCTTTCATTTAATGCCTGCAGACTATAAAAGAGAAACCAACCCAAAAAGTTTGGTTGATTAGTCTGTGGCATTCTTTTAAACTGTTGCTTATGGCGGTCTCTGTGAGCTTCTCAGTGACATTCAGCCATCCAGGTATCCCGCCTGCAGTAGACGGAATGTGGCAATGGAACGCTGGCTGCGTGTGTCATAATAGGCTCTGAGCCTTTATATACCTGCGCACAGCAGCAGCCACCTTCAGTCTGCTGCTGGACAGCCAGCAGCAGCAGCAGCAGGAGAGGTAATTAATCAGCAACCCTCCTGCTAAGGGTAGACAGCTGCTCGTTCCACCCCCCCCCCCCGCCTTAATTGGTTCTCCTCCCTTCCAACGGTGTTGAGACGGGTGGGAACAGCCGGGGGTTGAGGGTACTGTGCTAAAAGAGGTGGAGTTATGCAGATCTAAAACGCGTGGATTGCAGCAGCAGCAAGCCGAAAAGTGCAGGCATGTGAGGGATCTAGAGGTTGACAGCATGTCTTCTTAACGGGAGTCCAGGTGGCCATCTCCACAAATGGACTTTTCAGAATCCTTGGGTGGCACCGTAGTCGGAAACCAATTCTGGTTATCGCTTCTCGGCCTTTTGGCTAAGATCAAGTGTAGTATCTGTTCTTATCAGTTTAATATCTGATACGTCCCCTATCTGGGGACCATATATTAAATGGATTTTTAGAACAGGGAGATGGAAAAAGAGCTTGCTCTGTCCACTCCACGCATTGACCTGGTATTGCAGTATCTCCAGGACCGGTGCACCCCTTCTTTAATGCAGTTTCTAAAATCAGAAAGAATTGAATTCAATGCTTTTTGTTCATTTTGCTTGTTTGTCGGATTTTGGGATGGACTCTTTGGCTTTGCTTTTCTTCTCCTCATTGGATTTTTCATGTTAAAAGTTGCAGAAGCCAGATGACAAGCTCATTTTGGTTCAACTTCAGCAACTGTGCATTGCATTGCCATGTAATGTAATGTAATGCAATGCTATCTATCTAGCTCTCCCTCTATACTTCCTTTTGGATAAACAGACATATTAGGCAAGCATTTTGGAGCTTTCACCTAAATAACTACAGGTGGTGAGATAAGCTGCACAATATAATTGACCTTTCAGTATATTGTTGCACACACACCATCTATTTAGCAAATGCCCTTGTTATCAACAGCAGCCTTTTAAACTCACCTGAGCTAACAGGTATGTGAGCTGGTTACTCTGCTGCGCTTAAAATTTCTTTTTTGGTTTGCTACAATGCCTTTTCTGAAAGGTTGTCTCCCTCTGCTGGAACACTGACTTCTTTCATTTAATGCCTGCAGACTATAAAAGAGAAACCAACCCAAAAAGTTTGGTTGATTAGTCTGTGGCATTCTTTTAAACTGTTGCTTATGGCGGTCTCTGTGAGCTTCTCAGTGACATTCAGCCATCCAGGTATCCCGCCTGCAGTAGACGGAATGTGGCAATGGAACGCTGGCTGCGCGTGTCATAATAGGCTCTGAGCCTTTATATACCTGCGCACAGCAGCAGCCACCTTCAGTCTGCTGCTGGACAGCCAGCAGCAGCAGCAGCAGGAGAGGTAATTAATCAGCAACCCTCCTGCTAAGGGTAGACAGCTGCTCGTTCCACCCCCCCCCCGCCTTAATTGGTTCTCCTCCCTTCCAACGGTGTTGAGGCGGGTGGGAACAGCCGGGGGTTGAGGGTACTGTGCTAAAAGAGGTGGAGTTATGCAGATCTAAAACGCGTGGATTGCAGCAGCAGCAAGCCGAAAAGTGCAGGCATGTGAGGGATCTAGAGGTTGACAGCATGTCTTCTTAACGGGAGTCCAGGTGGCCATCTCCACAAATGGACTTTTCAGAATCCTTGGGTGGCACCGTAGTCGGAAACCAATTCTGGTTATCGCTTCTCGGCCTTTTGGCTAAGATCAAGTGTAGTATCTGTTCTTATCAGTTTAATATCTGATACGTCCCCTATCTGGGGACCATATATTAAATGGATTTTTAGAACAGGGAGATGGAAAAAGAGCTTGCTCTGTCCACTCCACGCATTGACCTGGTATTGCAGTATCTCCAGGACCGGTGCACCCCTTCTTTAATGCAGTTTCTAAAATCAGAAAGAATTGAATTCAATGCTTTTTGTTCATTTTGCTTGTTTGTCGGATTTTGGGATGGACTCTTTGGCTTTGCTTTTCTTCTCCTCATTGGATTTTTCATGTTAAAAGTTGCAGAAGCCAGATGACAAGCTCATTTTGGTTCAACTTCAGCAACTGTGCATTGCATTGCCATGTAATGTAATGTAATGCAATGCTATCTATCTAGCTCTCCCTCTATACTTCCTTTTGGATAAACAGACATATTAGGCAAGCATTTTGGAGCTTTCACCTAAATAACTACAGGTGGTGAGATAAGCTGCACAATATAATTGACCTTTCAGTATATCGTTGCACACACACCATCTATTTAGCAAATGCCCTTGTTATCAACAGCTGCCTTTTAAACTCACCTGAGCTAACAGGTATGTGAGCTGGTTACTCTGCTGCGCTTAAAATTTCTTTTTTGGTTTGCTACAATGCCTTTTCTGAAACGTTGTCTCCCTCTGCTGGAACACTGACTTCTTTCATTTAATGCCTGCAGACTATAAAAGAGAAACCAACCCAAAAAGTTTGGTTGATTAGTCTGTGGCATTCTTTTAAACTGTTGCTTATGGCGGTCTCTGTGAGCTTCTCAGTGACATTCAGCCATCCAGGTATCCCGCCTGCAGTAGACGGAATGTGGCAATGGAACGCTGGCTGCGCGTGTCATAATAGGCTCTGAGCCTTTATATACCTGCGCACAGCAGCAGCCACCTTCAGTCTGCTGCTGGACAGCCAGCAGCAGCAGCAGCAGGAGAGGTAATTAATCAGCAACCCTCCTGCTAAGGGTAGACAGCTGCTCGTTCCACCCCCCCCCCCGCCTTAATTGGTTCTCCTCCCTTCCAACGGTGTTGAGGCGGGTGGGAACAGCCGGGGGTTGAGGGTACTGTGCTAAAAGAGGTGGAGTTATGCAGATCTAAAACGCGTGGATTGCAGCAGCAGCAAGCCGAAAAGTGCAGGCATGTGAGGGATCTAGAGGTTGACAGCATGTCTTCTTAACGGGAGTCCAGGTGGCCATCTCCACAAATGGACTTTTCAGAATCCTTGGGTGGCACCGTAGTCGGAAACCAATTCTGGTTATCGCTTCTCGGCCTTTTGGCTAAGATCAAGTGTAGTATCTGTTCTTATCAGTTTAATATCTGATACGTCCCCTATCTGGGGACCATATATTAAATGGATTTTTAGAACAGGGAGATGGAAAAAGAGCTTGCTCTGTCCACTCCACGCATTGACCTGGTATTGCAGTATCTCCAGGACCGGTGCACCCCTTCTTTAATGCAGTTTCTAAAATCAGAAAGAATTGAATTCAATGCTTTTTGTTCATTTTGCTTGTTTGTCGGATTTTGGGATGGACTCTTTGGCTTTGCTTTTCTTCTCCTCATTGGATTTTTCATGTTAAAAGTTGCAGAAGCCAGATGACAAGCTCATTTTGGTTCAACTTCAGCAACTGTGCATTGCATTGCCATGTAATGTAATGTAATGCAATGCTATCTATCTAGCTCTCCCTCTATACTTCCTTTTGGATAAACAGACATATTAGGCAAGCATTTTGGAGCTTTCACCTAAATAACTACAGGTGGTGAGATAAGCTGCACAATATAATTGACCTTTCAGTATATTGTTGCACACACACCATCTATTTAGCAAATGCCCTTGTTATCAACAGCAGCCTTTTAAACTCACCTGAGCTAACAGGTATGTGAGCTGGTTACTCTGCTGCGCTTAAAATTTCTTTTTTGGTTTGCTACAATGCCTTTTCTGAAACGTTGTCTCCCTCTGCTGGAACACTGACTTCTTTCATTTAATGCCTGCAGACTATAAAAGAGAAACCAACCCAAAAAGTTTGGTTGATTAGTCTGTGGCATTCTTTTAAACTGTTGCTTATGGCGGTCTCTGTGAGCTTCTCAGTGACATTCAGCCATCCAGGTATCCCGCCTGCAGTAGACGGAATGTGGCAATGGAACGCTGGCTGCGCGTGTCATAATAGGCTCTGAGCCTTAATATACCTGCGCACAGCAGCAGCCACCTTCAGTCTGCTGCTGGACAGCCAGCAGCAGCAGCAGCAGGAGAGGTAATTAATCAGCAACCCTCCTGCTAAGGGTAGACAGCTGCTCGTTCCACCCCCCCTCGCCTTAATTGGTTCTCCTCCCTTCCAACGGTGTTGAGGCGGGTGGGAACAGCCGGGGGTTGAGGGTACTGTGCTAAAAGAGGTGGAGTTATGCAGATCTAAAACGCGTGGATTGCAGCAGCAGCAAGCCGAAAAGTGCAGGCATGTGAGGGATCTAGAGGTTGACAGCATGTCTTCTTAACGGGAGTCCAGGTGGCCATCTCCACAAATGGACTTTTCAGAATCCTTGGGTGGCACCGTAGTCGGAAACCAATTCTGGTTATCGCTTCTCGGCCTTTTGGCTAAGATCAAGTGTAGTATCTGTTCTTATCAGTTTAATATCTGATACGTCCCCTATCTGGGGACCATATATTAAATGGATTTTTAGAACAGGGAGATGGAAAAAGAGCTTGCTCTGTCCACTCCACGCATTGACCTGGTATTGCAGTATCTCCAGGACCGGTGCACCCCTTCTTTAATGCAGTTTCTAAAATCAGAAAGAATTGAATTCAATGCTTTTTGTTCATTTTGCTTGTTTGTCGGATTTTGGGATGGACTCTTTGGCTTTGCTTTTCTTCTCCTCATTGGATTTTTCATGTTAAAAGTTGCAGAAGCCAGATGACAAGCTCATTTTGGTTCAACTTCAGCAACTGTGCATTGCATTGCCATGTAATGTAATGTAATGCAATGCTATCTATCTAGCTCTCCCTCTATACTTCCTTTTGGATAAACAGACATATTAGGCAAGCATTTTGGAGCTTTCACCTAAATAACTACAGGTGGTGAGATAAGCTGCACAATATAATTGACCTTTCAGCATATTGTTGCACACACACCATCTATTTAGCAAATGCCCTTGTTATCAACAGCAGCCTTTTAAACTCACCTGAGCTAACAGGTATGTGAGCTGGTTACTCTGCTGCGCTTAAAATTTCTTTTTTGGTTTGCTACAATGCCTTTTCTGAAACGTTGTCTCCCTCTGCTGGAACACTGACTTCTTTCATTTAATGCCTGCAGACTATAAAAGAGAAACCAACCCAAAAAGTTTGGTTGATTAGTCTGTGGCATTCTTTTAAACTGTTGCTTATGGCGGTCTCTGTGAGCTTCTCAGTGACATTCAGCCATCCAGGTATCCCGCCTGCAGTAGACGGAATGTGGCAATGGAACGCTGGCTGCGCATGTCATAATAGGCTCTGAGCCTTTATATACCTGCGCACAGCAGCAGCCACCTTCAGTCTGCTGCTGGACAGCCAGCAGCAGCAGCAGCAGGAGAGGTAATTAATCAGCAACCCTCCTGCTAAGGGTAGACAGCTGCTCGTTCCACCCCCCCCCCCGCCTTAATTGGTTCTCCTCCCTTCCAATGGTGTTGAGGCGGGTGGGAACAGCCGGGGGTTGAGGGTACTGTGCTAAAAGAGGTGGAGTTATGCAGATCTAAAACGCGTGGATTGCAGCAGCAGCAAGCCGAAAAGTGCAGGCATGTGAGGGATCTAGAGGTTGACAGCATGTCTTCTTAACGGGAGTCCAGGTGGCCATCTCCACAAATGGACTTTTCAGAATCCTTGGGTGGCACCGTAGTCGGAAACCAATTCTGGTTATCGCTTCTCGGCCTTTTGGCTAAGATCAAGTGTAGTATCTGTTCTTATCAGTTTAATATCTGATACGTCCCCTATCTGGGGACCATATATTAAATGGATTTTTAGAACAGGGAGATGGAAAAAGAGCTTGCTCTGTCCACTCCACGCATTGACCTGGTATTGCAGTATCTCCAGGACCGGTGCACCCCTTCTTTAATGCAGTTTCTAAAATCAGAAAGAATTGAATTCAATGCTTTTTGTTCATTTTGCTTGTTTGTCGGATTTTGGGATGGACTCTTTGGCTTTGCTTTTCTTCTCCTCATTGGATTTTTCATGTTAAAAGTTGCAGAAGCCAGATGACAAGCTCATTTTGGTTCAACTTCAGCAACTGTGCATTGCATTGCCATGTAATGTAATGTAATGCAATGCTATCTATCTAGCTCTCCCTCTATACTTCCTTTTGGATAAACAGACATATTAGGCAAGCATTTTGGAGCTTTCACCTAAATAACTACAGGTGGTGAGATAAGCTGCACAATATAATTGACCTTTCAGTATATTGTTGCACACACACCATCTATTTAGCAAATGCCCTTGTTATCAACAGCAGCCTTTTAAACTCACCTGAGCTAACAGGTATGTGAGCTGGTTACTCTGCTGCGCTTAAAATTTCTTTTTTGGTTTGCTACAATGCCTTTTCGGAAACGTTGTCTCCCTCTGCTGGAACACTGACTTCTTTCATTTTATGCCTGCAGACTATAAAAGAGAAACCAACCCAAAAAGTTTGGTTGATTAGTCTGTGGCATTCTTTTAAACTGTTGCTTATGGCGGTCTCTGTGAGCTTCTCAGTGACATTCAGCCATCCAGGTATCCCGCCTGCAGTAGACGGAATGTGGCAATGGAACGCTGGCTGCGCGTGTCATAATAGGCTCTGAGCCTTTATATACCTGCGCACAGCAGCAGCCACCTTCAGTCTGCTGCTGGACAGCCAGCAGCAGCAGCAGCAGGAGAGGTAATTGATCAGCAACCCTCCTGCTAAGGGTAGACAGCTGCTCGTTCCACCCCCCCCCCCGCCTTAATTGGTTCTCCTCCCTTCCAACGGTGTTGAGGCGGGTGGGAACAGCCGGGGGTTGAGGGTACTGTGCTAAAAGAGGTGGAGTTATGCAGATCTAAAACGCGTGGATTGCAGCAGCAGCAAGCCGAAAAGTGCAGGCATGTGAGGGATCTAGAGGTTGACAGCATGTCTTCTTAACGGGAGTCCAGGTGGCCATCTCCACAAATGGACTTTTCAGAATCCTTGGGTGGCACCGTAGTCGGAAACCAATTCTGGTTATCGCTTCTCGGCCTTTTGGCTAAGATCAAGTGTAGTATCTGTTCTTATCAGTTTAATATCTGATACGTCCCCTATCTGGGGACCATATATTAAATGGATTTTTAGAACAGGGAGATGGAAAAAGAGCTTGCTCTGTCCACTCCACGCATTGACCTGGTATTGCAGTATCTCCAGGACCGGTGCACCCCTTCTTTAATGCAGTTTCTAAAATCAGAAAGAATTGAATTCAATGCTTTTTGTTCATTTTGCTTGTTTGTCGGATTTTGGGATGGACTCTTTGGCTTTGCTTTTCTTCTCCTCATTGGATTTTTCATGTTAAAAGTTGCAGAAGCCAGATGACAAGCTCATTTTGGTTCAACTTCAGCAACTGTGCATTGCATTGCCATGTAATGTAATGTAATGCAATGCTATCTATCTAGCTCTCCCTCTATACTTCCTTTTGGATAAACAGACATATTAGGCAAGCATTTTGGAGCTTTCACCTAAATAACTACAGGTGGTGAGATAAGCTGCACAATATAATTGACCTTTCAGTATATTGTTGCACACACACCATCTATTTAGCAAATGCCCTTGTTATCAACAGCAGCCTTTTAAACTCACCTGAGCTAACAGGTATGTGAGCTGGTTACTCTGCTGCGCTTAAAATTTCTTTTTTGGTTTGCTACAATGCCTTTTCTGAAACGTTGTCTCCCTCTGCTGGAACACTGACTTCTTTCATTTAATGCCTGCAGACTATAAAAGAGAAACCAACCCAAAAAGTTTGGTTGATTAGTCTGTGGCATTCTTTTAAACTGTTGCTTATGGCGGTCTCTGTGAGCTTCTCAGTGACATTCAGCCATCCAGGTATCCCGCCTGCAGTAGACGGAATGTGGCAATGGAACGCTGGCTGCGCATGTCATAATAGGCTCTGAGCCTTTATATACCTGCGCACAGCAGCAGCCACCTTCAGTCTGCTGCTGGACAGCCAGCAGCAGCAGCAGCAGGAGAGGTAATTAATCAGCAACCCTCCTGCTAAGGGTAGACAGCTGCTCGTTCCACCCCCCCCCCGCCTTAATTGGTTCTCCTCCCTTCCAATGGTGTTGAGGCGGGTGGGAACAGCCGGGGGTTGAGGGTACTGTGCTAAAAGAGGTGGAGTTATGCAGATCTAAAACGCGTGGATTGCAGCAGCAGCAAGCCGAAAAGTGCAGGCATGTGAGGGATCTAGAGGTTGACAGCATGTCTTCTTAACGGGAGTCCAGGTGGCCATCTCCACAAATGGACTTTTCAGAATCCTTGGGTGGCACCGTAGTCGGAAACCAATTCTGGTTATCGCTTCTCGGCCTTTTGGCTAAGATCAAGTGTAGTATCTGTTCTTATCAGTTTAATATCTGATACGTCCCCTATCTGGGGACCATATATTAAATGGATTTTTAGAACAGGGAGATGGAAAAAGAGCTTGCTCTGTCCACTCCACGCATTGACCTGGTATTGCAGTATCTCCAGGACCGGTGCACCCCTTCTTTAATGCAGTTTCTAAAATCAGAAAGAATTGAATTCAATGCTTTTTGTTCATTTTGCTTGTTTGTCGGATTTTGGGATGGACTCTTTGGCTTTGCTTTTCTTCTCCTCATTGGATTTTTCATGTTAAAAGTTGCAGAAGCCAGATGACAAGCTCATTTTGGTTCAACTTCAGCAACTGTGCATTGCATTGCCATGTAATGTAATGTAATGCAATGCTATCTATCTAGCTCTCCCTCTATACTTCCTTTTGGATAAACAGACATATTAGGCAAGCATTTTGGAGCTTTCACCTAAATAACTACAGGTGGTGAGATAAGCTGCACAATATAATTGACCTTTCAGTATATTGTTGCACACACACCATCTATTTACCAAATGCCCTTGTTATCAACAGCAGCCTTTTAAACTCACCTGAGCTAACAGGTATGTGAGCTGGTTACTCTGCTGCGCTTAAAATTTCTTTTTTGGTTTGCTACAATGCCTTTTCGGAAACGTTGTCTCCCTCTGCTGGAACACTGACTTCTTTCATTTAATGCCTGCAGACTATAAAAGAGAAACCAACCCAAAAAGTTTGGTTGATTAGTCTGTGGCATTCTTTTAAACTGTTGCTTATGGCGGTCTCTGTGAGCTTCTCAGTGACATTCAGCCATCCAGGTATCCCGCCTGCAGTAGACGGAATGTGGCAATGGAACGCTGGCTGCGCGTGTCATAATAGGCTCTGAGCCTTTATATACCTGCGCACAGCAGCAGCCACCTTCAGTCTGCTGCTGGACAGCCAGCAGCAGCAGCAGCAGGAGAGGTAATTAATCAGCAACCCTCCTGCTAAGGGTAGACAGCTGCTCGTTCCACCCCCCCCCCCGCCTTAATTGGTTCTCCTCCCTTCCAACGGTGTTGAGGCGGGTGGGAACAGCCGGGGGTTGAGGGTACTGTGCTAAAAGAGGTGGAGTTATGCAGATCTAAAACGCGTGGATTGCAGCAGCAGCAAGCCGAAAAGTGCAGGCATGTGAGGGATCTAGAGGTTGACAGCATGTCTTCTTAACGGGAGTCCAGGTGGCCATCTCCACAAATGGACTTTTCAGAATCCTTGGGTGGCACCGTAGTCGGAAACCAATTCTGGTTATCGCTTCTCGGCCTTTTGGCTAAGATCAAGTGTAGTATCTGTTCTTATCAGTTTAATATCTGATACGTCCCCTATCTGGGGACCATATATTAAATGGATTTTTAGAACAGGGAGATGGAAAAAGAGCTTGCTCTGTCCACTCCACGCATTGACCTGGTATTGCAGTATCTCCAGGACCGGTGCACCCCTTCTTTAATGCAGTTTCTAAAATCAGAAAGAATTGAATTCAATGCTTTTTGTTCATTTTGCTTGTTTGTCGGATTTTGGGATGGACTCTTTGGCTTTGCTTTTCTTCTCCTCATTGGATTTTTCATGTTAAAAGTTGCAGAAGCCAGATGACAAGCTCATTTTGGTTCAACTTCAGCAACTGTGCATTGCATTGCCATGTAATGTAATGTAATGCAATGCTATCTATCTAGCTCTCCCTCTATACTTCCTTTTGGATAAACAGACATATTAGGCAAGCATTTTGGAGCTTTCACCTAAATAACTACAGGTGGTGAGATAAGCTGCACAATATAATTGACCTTTCAGTATATTGTTGCACACACACCATCTATTTAGCAAATGCCCTTGTTATCAACAGCAGCCTTTTAAACTCACCTGAGCTAACAGGTATGTGAGCTGGTTACTCTGCTGCGCTTAAAATTTCTTTTTTGGTTTGCTACAATGCCTTTTCGGAAACGTTGTCTCCCTCTGCTGGAACACTGACTTCTTTCATTTAATGCCTGCAGACTATAAAAGAGAAACCAACCCAAAAAGTTTGGTTGATTAGTCTGTGGCATTCTTTTAAACTGTTGCTTATGGCGGTCTCTGTGAGCTTCTCAGTGACATTCAGCCATCCAGGTATCCCGCCTGCAGTAGACGGAATGTGGCAATGGAACGCTGGCTGCGCGTGTCATAATAGGCTCTGAGCCTTTATATACCTGCGCACAGCAGCAGCCACCTTCAGTCTGCTGCTGGACAGCCAGCAGCAGCAGCAGCAGGAGAGGTAATTAATCAGCAACCCTCCTGCTAAGGGTAGACAGCTGCTCGTTCCACCCCCCCCCCCCCGCCTTAATTGGTTCTCCTCCCTTCCAACGGTGTTGAGGCGGGTGGGAACAGCCGGGGGTTGAGGGTACTGTGCTAAAAGAGGTGGAGTTATGCAGATCTAAAACGCGTGGATTACAGCAGCAGCAAGCCGAAAAGTGCAGGCATGTGAGGGATCTAGAGGTTGACAGCATGTCTTCTTAACGGGAGTCCAGGTGGCCATCTCCACAAATGGACTTTTCAGAATCCTTGGGTGGCACCGTAGTCGGAAACCAATTCTGGTTATCGCTTCTCGGCCTTTTGGCTAAGATCAAGTGTAGTATCTGTTCTTATCAGTTTAATATCTGATACGTCCCCTATCTGGGGACCATATATTAAATGGATTTTTAGAACAGGGAGATGGAAAAAGAGCTTGCTCTGTCCACTCCACGCATTGACCTGGTATTGCAGTATCTCCAGGACCGGTGCACCCCTTCTTTAATGCAGTTTCTAAAATCAGAAAGAATTGAATTCAATGCTTTTTGTTCATTTTGCTTGTTTGTCGGATTTTGGGATGGACTCTTTGGCTTTGCTTTTCTTCTCCTCATTGGATTTTTCATGTTAAAAGTTGCAGAAGCCAGATGACAAGCTCATTTTGGTTCAACTTCAGCAACTGTGCATTGCATTGCCATGTAATGTAATGTAATGCAATGCTATCTATCTAGCTCTCCCTCTATACTTCCTTTTGGATAAACAGACATATTAGGCAAGCATTTTGGAGCTTTCACCTAAATAACTACAGGTGGTGAGATAAGCTGCACAATATAATTGACCTTTCAGTATATTGTTGCACACACACCATCTATTTAGCAAATGCCCTTGTTATCAACAGCAGCCTTTTAAACTCACCTGAGCTAACAGGTATGTGAGCTGGTTACTCTGCTGCGCTTAAAATTTCTTTTTTGGTTTGCTACAATGCCTTTTCTGAAACGTTGTCTCCCTCTGCTGGAACACTGACTTCTTTCATTTAATGCCTGCAGACTATAAAAGAGAAACCAACCCAAAAAGTTTGGTTGATTAGTCTGTGGCATTCTTTTAAACTGTTGCTTATGGCGGTCTCTGTGAGCTTCTCAGTGACATTCAGCCATCCAGGTATCCCGCCTGCAGTAGACGGAATGTGGCAATGGAACGCTGGCTGCGCGTGTCATAATAGGCTCTGAGCCTTTATATACCTGCGCACAGCAGCAGCCACCTTCAGTCTGCTGCTGGACAGCCAGCAGCAGCAGCAGCAGGAGAGGTAATTAATCAGCAACCCTCCTGCTAAGGTAGACAGCTGCTCGTTCCACCCCCCCCCCGCCTTAATTGGTTCTCCTCCCTTCCAACGGTGTTGAGGCGGATGGGAACAGCCGGGGGTTGAGAGTACTGTGCTAAAAGAGGTGGAGTTATGCAGATCTAAAACGCGTGGATTGCAGCAGCAGCAAGCCGAAAAGTGCAGGCATGTGAGGGATCTAGAGGTTGACAGCATGTCTTCTTAACGGGAGTCCAGGTGGCCATCTCCACAAATGGACTTTTCAGAATCCTTGGGTGGCACCGTAGTCGGAAACCAATTCTGGTTATCGCTTCTCGGCCTTTTGGCTAAGATCAAGTGTAGTATCTGTTCTTATCAGTTTAATATCTGATACGTCCCCTATCTGGGGACCATATATTAAATGGATTTTTAGAACAGGGAGATGGAAAAAGAGCTTGCTCTGTCCACTCCACGCATTGACCTGGTATTGCAGTATCTCCAGGACCGGTGCACCCCTTCTTTAATGCAGTTTCTAAAATCAGAAAGAATTGAATTCAATGCTTTTTGTTCATTTTGCTTGTTTGTCGGATTTTGGGATGGACTCTTTGGCTTTGCTTTTCTTCTCCTCATTGGATTTTTCATGTTAAAAGTTGCAGAAGCCAGATGACAAGCTCATTTTGGTTCAACTTCAGCAACTGTGCATTGCATTGCCATGTAATGTAATGTAATGCAATGCTATCTATCTAGCTCTCCCTCTATACTTCCTTTTGGATAAACAGACATATTAGGCAAGCATTTTGGAGCTTTCACCTAAATAACTACAGGTGGTGAGATAAGCTGCACAATATAATTGACCTTTCAGTATATTGTTGCACACACACCATCTATTTAGCAAATGCCCTTGTTATCAACAGCAGCCTTTTAAACTCACCTGAGCTAACAGGTATGTGAGCTGGTTACTCTGCTGCGCTTAAAATTTCTTTTTTGGTTTGCTACAATGCCTTTTCTGAAACGTTGTCTCCCTCTGCTGGAACACTGACTTCTTTCATTTAATGCCTGCAGACTATAAAAGAGAAACCAACCCAAAAAGTTTGGTTGATTAGTCTGTGGCATTCTTTTAAACTGTTGCTTATGGCGGTCTCTGTGAGCTTCTCAGTGACATTCAGCCATCCAGGTATCCCGCCTGCAGTAGACGGAATGTGGCAATGGAACGCTGGCTGCGCGTGTCATAATAGGCTCTGAGCCTTTATATACCTGCGCACAGCAGCAGCCACCTTCAGTCTGCTGCTGGACAGCCAGCAGCAGCAGCAGCAGGAGAGGTAATTAATCAGCAACCCTCCTGCTAAGGGTAGACAGCTGCTCGTTCCACCCCCCCCCCCGCCTTAATTGGTTCTCCTCCCTTCCAACGGTGTTGAGGCGGGTGGGAACAGCCGGGGGTTGAGGGTACTGTGCTAAAAGAGGTGGAGTTATGCAGATCTAAAACGCGTGGATTGCAGCAGCAGCAAGCCGAAAAGTGCAGGCATGTGAGGGATCTAGAGGTTGACAGCATGTCTTCTTAACGGGAGTCCAGGTGGCCATCTCCACAAATGGACTTTTCAGAATCCTTGGGTGGCACCGTAGTCGGAAACCAATTCTGGTTATCGCTTCTCGGCCTTTTGGCTAAGATCAAGTGTAGTATCTGTTCTTATCAGTTTAATATCTGATACGTCCCCTATCTGGGGACCATATATTAAATGGATTTTTAGAACAGGGAGATGGAAAAAGAGCTTGCTCTGTCCACTCCACGCATTGACCTGGTATTGCAGTATCTCCAGGACCGGTGCACCCCTTCTTTAATGCAGTTTCTAAAATCAGAAAGAATTGAATTCAATGCTTTTTGTTCATTTTGCTTGTTTGTCGGATTTTGGGATGGACTCTTTGGCTTTGCTTTTCTTCTCCTCATTGGATTTTTCATGTTAAAAGTTGCAGAAGCCAGATGACAAGCTCATTTTGGTTCAACTTCAGCAACTGTGCATTGCATTGCCATGTAATGTAATGTAATGCAATGCTATCTATCTAGCTCTCCCTCTATACTTCCTTTTGGATAAACAGACATATTAGGCAAGCATTTTGGAGCTTTCACCTAAATAACTACAGGTGGTGAGATAAGCTGCACAATATAATTGACCTTTCAGTATATTGTTGCACACACACCATCTATTTAGCAAATGCCCTTGTTATCAACAGCAGCCTTTTAAACTCACCTGAGCTAACAGGTATGTGAGCTGGTTACTCTGCTGCGCTTAAAATTTCTTTTTTGGTTTGCTACAATGCCTTTTCTGAAACGTTGTCTCCCTCTGCTGGAACACTGACTTCTTTCATTTAATGCCTGCAGACTATAAAAGAGAAACCAACCCAAAAAGTTTGGTTGATTAGTCTGTGGCATTCTTTTAAACTGTTGCTTATGGCGGTCTCTGTGAGCTTCTCAGTGACATTCAGCCATCCAGGTATCCCGCCTGCAGTAGACGGAATGTGGCAATGGAACGCTGGCTGCGCGTGTCATAATAGGCTCTGAGCCTTTATATACCTGCGCACAGCAGCAGCCACCTTCAGTCTGCTGCTGGACAGCCAGCAGCAGCAGCAGCAGGAGAGGTAATTAATCAGCAACCCTCCTGCTAAGGGTAGACAGCTGCTCGTTCCACCCCCCCCCTGCCTTAATTGGTTCTCCTCCCTTCCAACGGTGTTGAGGCGGATGGGAACAGCCGGGGGTTGAGAGTACTGTGCTAAAAGAGGTGGAGTTATGCAGATCTAAAACGCGTGGATTGCAGCAGCAGCAAGCCGAAAAGTGCAGGCATGTGAGGGATCTAGAGGTTGACAGCATGTCTTCTTAACGGGAGTCCAGGTGGCCATCTCCACAAATGGACTTTTCAGAATCCTTGGGTGGCACCGTAGTCGGAAACCAATTCTGGTTATCGCTTCTCGGCCTTTTGGCTAAGATCAAGTGTAGTATCTGTTCTTATCAGTTTAATATCTGATACGTCCCCTATCTGGGGACCATATATTAAATGGATTTTTAGAACAGGGAGATGGAAAAAGAGCTTGCTCTGTCCACTCCACGCATTGACCTGGTATTGCAGTATCTCCAGGACCGGTGCACCCCTTCTTTAATGCAGTTTCTAAAATCAGAAAGAATTGAATTCAATGCTTTTTGTTCATTTTGCTTGTTTGTCGGATTTTGGGATGGACTCTTTGGCTTTGCTTTTCTTCTCCTCATTGGATTTTTCATGTTAAAAGTTGCAGAAGCCAGATGACAAGCTCATTTTGGTTCAACTTCAGCAACTGTGCATTGCATTGCCATGTAATGTAATGTAATGCAATGCTATCTATCTAGCTCTCCCTCTATACTTCCTTTTGGATAAACAGACATATTAGGCAAGCATTTTGGAGCTTTCACCTAAATAACTACAGGTGGTGAGATAAGCTGCACAATATAATTGACCTTTCAGTATATTGTTGCACACACACCATCTATTTAGCAAATGCCCTTGTTACCAACAGCAGCCTTTTAAACTCACCTGAGCTAACAGGTATGTGAGCTGGTTACTCTGCTGCGCTTAAAATTTCTTTTTTGGTTTGCTACAATGCCTTTTCTGAAACGTTGTCTCCCTCTGCTGGAACACTGACTTCTTTCATTTAATGCCTGCAGACTATAAAAGAGAAACCAACCCAAAAAGTTTGGTTGATTAGTCTGTGGCATTCTTTTAAACTGTTGCTTATGGCGGTCTCTGTGAGCTTCTCAGTGACATTCAGCCATCCAGGTATCCCGCCTGCAGTAGACGGAATGTGGCAATGGAACGCTGGCTGCGCGTGTCATAATAGGCTCTGAGCCTTTATATACCTGCGCAAAGCAGCAGCCACCTTCAGTCTGCTGCTGGACAGCCAGCAGCAGCAGCAGCAGGAGAGGTAATTAATCAGCAACCCTCCTGCTAAGGGTAGACAGCTGCTCGTTCCACCCCCCCCCCCGCCTTAATTGGTTCTCCTCCCTTCGAACGGTGTTGAGGCGGGTGGGAACAGCCGGGGGTTGAGGGTACTGTGCTAAAAGAGGTGGAGTTATGCAGATCTAAAACGCGTGGATTGCAGCAGCAGCAAGCCGAAAAGTGCAGGCATGTGAGGGATCTAGAGGTTGACAGCATGTCTTCGTAACGGGAGTCCAGGTGGCCATCTCCACAAATGGACTTTTCAGAATCCTTGGGTGGCACCGTAGTCGGAAACCAATTCTGGTTATCGCTTCTCGGCCTTTTGGCTAAGAACAAGTGTAGTATCTGTTCTTATCAGTTTAATATCTGATACGTCCCCTATCTGGGGACCATATATTAAATGGATTTTTAGAACAGGGAGATGGAAAAAGAGCTTGCTCTGTCCACTCCACGCATTGACCTGGTATTGCAGTATCTCCAGGACCGGTGCACCCCTTCTTTAATGCAGTTTCTAAAATCAGAAAGAATTGAATTCAATGCTTTTTGTTCATTTTGCTTGTTTGTCGGATTTTGGGATGGACTCTTTGGCTTTGCTTTTCTTCTCCTCATTGGATTTTTCATGTTAAAAGTTGCAGAAGCCAGATGACAAGCTCATTTTGGTTCAACTTCAGCAACTGTGCATTGCATTGCCATGTAATGTAATGTAATGCAATGCTATCTATCTAGCTCTCCCTCTATACTTCCTTTTGGATAAACAGACATATTAGGCAAGCATTTTGGAGCTTTCACCTAAATAACTACAGGTGGTGAGATAAGCTGCACAATATAATTGACCTTTCAGTATATTGTTGCACACACACCATCTATTTAGCAAATGCCCTTGTTATCAACAGCAGCCTTTTAAACTCACCTGAGCTAACAGGTATGTGAGCTGGTTACTCTGCTGCGCTTAAAATTTCTTTTTTGGTTTGCTACAATGCCTTTTCTGAAACGTTGTCTCCCTCTGCTGGAACACTGACTTCTTTCATTTAATGCCTGCAGACTATAAAAGAGAAACCAACCCAAAAAGTTTGGTTGATTAGTCTGTGGCATTCTTTTAAACTGTTGCTTATGGCGGTCTCTGTGAGCTTCTCAGTGACATTCAGCCATCCAGGTATCCCGCCTGCAGTAGACGGAATGTGGCAATGGAACGCTGGCTGCGCGTGTCATAATAGGCTCTGAGCCTTTATATACCTGCGCAAAGCAGCAGCCACCTTCAGTCTGCTGCTGGACAGCCAGCAGCAGCAGCAGCAGGAGAGGTAATTAATCAGCAACCCTCCTGCTAAGGGTAGACAGCTGCTCGTTCCACCCCCCCCCCCGCCTTAATTGGTTCTCCTCCCTTCGAACGGTGTTGAGGCGGGTGGGAACAGCCGGGGGTTGAGGGTACTGTGCTAAAAGAGGTGGAGTTATGCAGATCTAAAACGCGTGGATTGCAGCAGCAGCAAGCCGAAAAGTGCAGGCATGTGAGGGATCTAGAGGTTGACAGCATGTCTTCGTAACGGGAGTCCAGGTGGCCATCTCCACAAATGGACTTTTCAGAATCCTTGGGTGGCACCGTAGTCGGAAACCAATTCTGGTTATCGCTTCTCGGCCTTTTGGCTAAGATCAAGTGTAGTATCTGTTCTTATCAGTTTAATATCTGATACGTCCCCTATCTGGGGACCATATATTAAATGGATTTTTAGAACAGGGAGATGGAAAAAGAGCTTGCTCTGTCCACTCCACGCATTGACCTGGTATTGCAGTATCTCCAGGACCGGTGCACCCCTTCTTTAATGCAGTTTCTAAAATCAGAAAGAATTGAATTCAATGCTTTTTGTTCATTTTGCTTGTTTGTCGGATTTTGGGATGGACTCTTTGGCTTTGCTTTTCTTCTCCTCATTGGATTTTTCATGTTAAAAGTTGCAGAAGCCAGATGACAAGCTCATTTTGGTTCAACTTCAGCAACTGTGCATTGCATTGCCATGTAATGTAATGTAATGCAATGCTATCTATCTAGCTCTCCCTCTATACTTCCTTTTGGATAAACAGACATATTAGGCAAGCATTTTGGAGCTTTCACCTAAATAACTACAGGTGGTGAGATAAGCTGCACAATATAATTGACCTTTCAGTATATTGTTGCACACACACCATCTATTTAGCAAATGCCCTTGTTATCAACAGCAGCCTTTTAAACTCACCTGAGCTAACAGGTATGTGAGCTGGTTACTCTGCTGCGCTTAAAATTTCTTTTTTGGTTTGCTACAATGCCTTTTCTGAAACGTTGTCTCCCTCTGCTGGAACACTGACTTCTTTCATTTAATGCCTGCAGACTATAAAAGAGAAACCAACCCAAAAAGTTTGGTTGATTAGTCTGTGGCATTCTTTTAAACTGTTGCTTATGGCGGTCTCTGTGAGCTTCTCAGTGACATTCAGCCATCCAGGTATCCCGCCTGCAGTAGACGGAATGTGGCAATGGAACGCTGGCTGCGCGTGTCATAATAGGCTCTGAGCCTTTATATACCTGCGCACAGCAGCAGCCACCTTCAGTCTGCTGCTGGACAGCCAGCAGCAGCAGCAGCAGGAGAGGTAATTAATCAGCAACCCTCCTGCTAAGGGTAGACAGCTGCTCGTTCCACCCCCCCCCCCGCCTTAATTGGTTCTCCTCCCTTCCAACGGTGTTGAGGCGGGTGGGAACAGCCGGGGGTTGAGGGTACTGTGCTAAAAGAGGTGGAGTTATGCAGATCTAAAACGCGTGGATTGCAGCAGCAGCAAGCCGAAAAGTGCAGGCATGTGAGGGATCTAGAGGTTGACAGCATGTCTTCTTAACGGGAGTCCAGGTGGCCATCTCCACAAATGGACTTTTCAGAATCCTTGGGTGGCACCGTAGTCGGAAACCAATTCTGGTTATCGCTTCTCGGCCTTTTGGCTAATATCAAGTGTAGTATCTGTTCTTATCAGTTTAATATCTGATACGTCCCCTATCTGGGGACCATATATTAAATGGATTTTTAGAACAGGGAGATGGAAAAAGAGCTTGCTCTGTCCACTCCACGCATTGACCTGGTATTGCAGTATCTCCAGGACCGGTGCACCCCTTCTTTAATGCAGTTTCTAAAATCAGAAAGAATTGAATTCAATGCTTTTTGTTCATTTTGCTTGTTTGTCGGATTTTGGGATGGACTCTTTGGCTTTGCTTTTCTTCTCCTCATTGGATTTTTCATGTTAAAAGTTGCAGAAGCCAGATGACAAGCTCATTTTGGTTCAACTTCAGCAACTGTGCATTGCATTGCCATGTAATGTAATGTAATGCAATGCTATCTATCTAGCTCTCCCTCTATACTTCCTTTTGGATAAGCAGACATATTAGGCAAGCATTTTGGAGCTTTCACCTAAATAACTACAGGTGGTGAGATAAGCTGCACAATATAATTGACCTTTCAGTATATTGTTGCACACACACCATCTATTTAGCAAATGCCCTTGTTATCAACAGCAGCCTTTTAAACTCACCTGAGCTAACAGGTATGTGAGCTGGTTACTCTGCTGCGCTTAAAATTTCTTTTTTGGTTTGCTACAATGCCTTTTCTGAAACGTTGTCTCCCTCTGCTGGAACACTGACTTCTTTCATTTAATGCCTGCAGACTATAAAAGAGAAACCAACCCAAAAAGTTTGGTTGATTAGTCTGTGGCATTCTTTTAAACTGTTGCTTATGGCGGTCTCTGTGAGCTTCTCAGTGACATTCAGCCATCCAGGTATCCCGCCTGCAGTAGACGGAATGTGGCAATGGAACGCTGGCTGCGCGTGTCATAATAGGCTCTGAGCCTTTATATACCTGCGCACAGCAGCAGCCACCTTCAGTCTGCTGCTGGACAGCCAGCAGCAGCAGCAGCAGGAGAGGTAATTAATCAGCAACCCTCCTGCTAAGGGTAGACAGCTGCTCGTTCCACCCCCCCCCCGCATTAATTGGTTCTCCTCCCTTCCAGCGGTGTTGAGGCGGGTGGGAACAGCCGGGGGTTGAGGGTACTGTGCTAAAAGAGGTGGAGTTATGCAGATCTAAAACGCGTGGATTGCAGCAGCAGCAAGCCGAAAAGTGCAGGCATGTGAGGGATCTAGAGGTTGACAGCATGTCTTCTTAACGGGAGTCCAGGTGGCCATCTCCACAAATGGACTTTTCAGAATCCTTGGGTGGCACCGTAGTCGGAAACCAATTCTGGTTATCGCTTCTCGGCCTTTTGGCTAAGATCAAGTGTAGTATCTGTTCTTATCAGTTTAATATCTGATACGTCCCCTATCTGGGGACCATATATTAAATGGATTTTTAGAACAGGGAGATGGAAAAAGAGCTTGCTCTGTCCACTCCACGCATTGACCTGGTATTGCAGTATCTCCAGGACCGGTGCACCCCTTCTTTAATGCAGTTTCTAAAATCAGAAAGAATTGAATTCAATGCTTTTTGTTCATTTTGCTTGTTTGTCGGATTTTGGGATGGACTCTTTGGCTTTGCTTTTCTTCTCCTCATTGGATTTTTCATGTTAAAAGTTGCAGAAGCCAGATGACAAGCTCATTTTGGTTCAACTTCAGCAACTGTGCATTGCATTGCCATGTAATGTAATGTAATGCAATGCTATCTATCTAGCTCTCCCTCTATACTTCCTTTTGGATAAACAGACATATTAGGCAAGCATTTTGGAGCTTTCACCTAAATAACTACAGGTGGTGAGAGAAGCTGCACAATATAATTGACCTTTCAGTATATTGTTGCACACACACCATCTATTTAGCAAATGCCCTTGTTATCAACAGCAGCCTTTTAAACTCACCTGAGCTAACAGGTATGTGAGCTGGTTACTCTGCTGCGCTTAAAATTTCTTTTTTGGTTTGCTACAATGCCTTTTCTGAAACGTTGTCTCCCTCTGCTGGAACACTGACTTCTTTCATTTAATGCCTGCAGACTATAAAAGAGAAACCAACCCAAAAAGTTTGGTTGATTAGTCTGTGGCATTCTTTTAAACTGTTGCTTATGGCGGTCTCTGTGAGCTTCTCAGTGACATTCAGCCATCCAGGTATCCCGCCTGCAGTAGACGGAATGTGGCAATGGAACGTTGGCTGCGCGTGTCATAATAGGCTCTGAGCCTTTATATACCTGCGCACAGCAGCAGCCACCTTCAGTCTGCTGCTGGACAGCCAGCAGCAGCAGCAGCAGGAGAGGTAATTAATCAGCAACCCTCCTGCTAAGGGTAGACAGCTGCTCGTTCCACCCCCCCCCGCATTAATTGGTTCTCCTCCCTTCCAACGGTGTTGAGGCGGGTGGGAACAGCCGGGGGTTGAGGGTACTGTGCTAAAAGAGGTGGAGTTATGCAGATCTAAAACGCGTGGATTGCAGCAGCAGCAAGCCGAAAAGTGCAGGCATGTGAGGGATCTAAAGGTTGACAGCATGTCTTCTTAACGGGAGTCCAGGTGGCCATCTCCACAAATGGACTTTTCAGAATCCTTGGGTGGCACCGTAGTCGGAAACCAATTCTGGTTATCGCTTCTCGGCCTTTTGGCTAAGATCAAGTGTAGTATCTGTTCTTATCAGTTTAATATCTGATACGTCCCCTATCTGGGGACCATATATTAAATGGATTTTTAGAACAGGGAGATGGAAAAAGAGCTTGCTCTGTCCACTCCACGCATTGACCTGGTATTGCAGTATCTCCAGGACCGGTGCACCCCTTCTTTAATGCAGTTTCTAAAATCAGAAAGAATTGAATTCAATGCTTTTTGTTCATTTTGCTTGTTTGTCGGATTTTGGGATGGACTCTTTGGCTTTGCTTTTCTTCTCCTCATTGGATTTTTCATGTTAAAAGTTGCAGAAGCCAGATTACAAGCTCATTTTGGTTCAACTTCAGCAACTGTGCATTGCATTGCCATGTAATGTAATGTAATGCAATGCTATCTATCTAGCTCTCCCTCTATACTTCCTTTTGGATAAACAGACATATTAGGCAAGCATTTTGGAGCTTTCACCTAAATAACTACAGGTGGTGAGAGAAGCTGCACAATATAATTGACCTTTCAGTATATTGTTGCACACACACCATCTATTTAGCAAATGCCCTTGTTATCAACAGCAGCCTTTTAAACTCACCTGAGCTAACAGGTATGTGAGCTGGTTACTCTGCTGCGCTTAAAATTTCTTTTTTGGTTTGCTACAATGCCTTTTCTGAAACGTTGTCTCCCTCTGCTGGAACACTGACTTCTTTCATTTAATGCCTGCAGACTATAAAAGAGAAACCAACCCAAAAAGTTTGGTTGATTAGTCTGTGGCATTCTTTTAAACTGTTGCTTATGGCGGTCTCTGTGAGCTTCTCAGTGACATTCAGCCATCCAGGTATCCCGCCTGCAGTAGACGGAATGTGGCAATGGAACGCTGGCTGCGCGTGTCATAATAGGCTCTGAGCCTTTATATACCTGCGCACAGCAGCAGCCACCTTCAGTCTGCTGCTGGACAGCCAGCAGCAGCAGCAGCAGGAGAGGTAATTAATCAGCAACCCTCCTGCTAAGGGTAGACAGCTGCTCGTTCCACCCCCCCCCCGCCTTAATTCGTTCTCCTCCCTTCCAACGGTGTTGAGGCGGGTGGGAACAGCCGGGGGTTGAAGGTACTGTGCTAAAAGAGGTGGAGTTATGCAGATCTAAAACGCGTGGATTGCAGCAGCAGCAAGCCGAAAAGTGCAGGCATGTGAGGGATCTAGAGGTTGACAGCATGTCTTCTTAACGGGAGTCCAGGTGGCCATCTCCACAAATGGACTTTTCAGAATCCTTGGGTGGCACCGTAGTCGGAAACCAATTCTGGTTATCGCTTCTCGGCCTTTTGGCTAAGATCAAGTGTAGTATCTGTTCTTATCAGTTTAATATCTGATACGTCCCCTATCTGGGGACCATATATTAAATGGATTTTTAGAACAGGGAGATGGAAAAAGAGCTTGCTCTGTCCACTCCACGCATTGACCTGGTATTGCAGTATCTCCAGGACCGGTGCACCCCTTCTTTAATGCAGTTTCTAAAATCAGAAAGAATTGAATTCAATGCTTTTTGTTCATTTTGCTTGTTTGTCGGATTTTGGGATGGACTCTTTGGCTTTGCTTTTCTTCTCCTCATTGGATTTTTCATTTTAAAAGTTGCAGAAGCCAGATGACAAGCTCATTTTGGTTCAACTTCAGCAACTGTGCATTGCATTGCCATGTAATGTAATGTAATGCAATGCTATCTATCTAGCTCTCCCTCTATACTTCCTTTTGGATAAACAGACATATTAGGCAAGCATTTTGGAGCTTTCACCTAAATAACTACAGGTGGTGAGATAAGCTGCACAATATAATTGACCTTTCAGTATATTGTTGCACACACACCATCTATTTAGCAAATGCCCTTGTTATCAACAGCAGCCTTTTAAACTCACCTGAGCTAACAGGTATGTGAGCTGGTTACTCTGCTGCGCTTAAAATTTCTTTTTTGGTTTGCTACAATGCCTTTTCTGAAACGTTGTCTCCCTCTGCTGGAACACTGACTTCTTTCATTTAATGCCTGCAGACTATAAAAGAGAAACCAACCCAAAAAGTTTGGTTGATTAGTCTGTGGCATTCTTTTAAACTGTTGCTTATGGCGGTCTCTGTGAGCTTCTCAGTGACATTCAGCCATCCAGGTATCCCGCCTGCAGTAGACGGAATGTGGCAATGGAACGCTGGCTGCGCGTGTCATAATAGGCTCTGAGCCTTTATATACCTGCACACAGCAGCAGCCACCTTCAGTCTGCTGCTGGACAGCCAGGAGCAGCAGCAGCAGGAGAGGTAATTAATCAGCAACCCTCCTGCTAAGGGTAGACAGCTGCTCGTTCCACCCCCCCCCGCATTAATTGGTTCTCCTCCCTTCCAACGGTGTTGAGGCGGGTGGGAACAGCCGGGGGTTGAGGGTACTGTGCTAAAAGAGGTGGAGTTATGCAGATCTAAAACGCGTGGATTGCAGCAGCAGCAAGCCGAAAAGTGCAGGCATGTGAGGGATCTAAAGGTTGACAGCATGTCTTCTTAACGGGAGTCCAGGTGGCCATCTCCACAAATGGACTTTTCAGAATCCTTGGGTGGCACCGTAGTCGGAAACCAATTCTGGTTATCGCTTCTCGGCCTTTTGGCTAAGATCAAGTGTAGTATCTGTTCTTATCAGTTTAATATCTGATACGTCCCCTATCTGGGGACCATATATTAAATGGATTTTTAGAACAGGGAGATGGAAAAAGAGCTTGCTCTGTCCACTCCACGCATTGACCTGGTATTGCAGTATCTCCAGGACCGGTGCACCCCTTCTTTAATGCAGTTTCTAAAATCAGAAAGAATTGAATTCAATGCTTTTTGTTCATTTTGCTTGTTTGTCGGATTTTGGGATGGACTCTTTGGCTTTGCTTTTCTTCTCCTCATTGGATTTTTCATGTTAAAAGTTGCAGAAGCCAGATGACAAGCTCATTTTGGTTCAACTTCAGCAACTGTGCATTGCATTGCCATGTAATGTAATGTAATGCAATGCTATCTATCTAGCTCTCCCTCTATACTTCCTTTTGGATAAACAGACATATTAGGCAAGCATTTTGGAGCTTTCACCTAAATAACTACAGGTGGTGAGAGAAGCTGCACAATATAATTGACCTTTCAGTATATTGTTGCACACACACCATCTATTTAGCAAATGCCCTTGTTATCAACAGCAGCCTTTTAAACTCACCTGAGCTAACAGGTATGTGAGCTGGTTACTCTGCTGCGCTTAAAATTTCTTTTTTGGTTTGCTACAATGCCTTTTCTGAAACGTTGTCTCCCTCTGCTGGAACACTGACTTCTTTCATTTAATGCCTGCAGACTATAAAAGAGAAACCAACCCAAAAAGTTTGGTTGATTAGTCTGTGGCATTCTTTTAAACTGTTGCTTATGGCGGTCTCTGTGAGCTTCTCAGTGACATTCAGCCATCCAGGTATCCCGCCTGCAGTAGACGGAATGTGGCAATGGAACGCTGGCTGCGCGTGTCATAATAGGCTCTGAGCCTTTATATACCTGCGCACAGCAGCAGCCACCTTCAGTCTGCTGCTGGACAGCCAGCAGCAGCAGCAGCAGGAGAGGTAATTAATCAGCAACCCTCCTGCTAAGGGTAGACAGCTGCTCGTTCCACCCCCCCCCCCGCCTTAATTCGTTCTCCTCCCTTCCAACGGTGTTGAGGCGGGTGGGAACAGCCGGGGGTTGAGGGTACTGTGCTAAAAGAGGTGGAGTTATGCAGATCTAAAACGCGTGGATTGCAGCAGCAGCAAGCCGAAAAGTGCAGGCATGTGAGGGATCTAGAGGTTGACAGCATGTCTTCTTAACGGGAGTCCAGGTGGCCATCTCCACAAATGGACTTTTCAGAATCCTTGGGTGGCACCGTAGTCGGAAACCAATTCTGGTTATCGCTTCTCGGCCTTTTGGCTAAGATCAAGTGTAGTATCTGTTCTTATCAGTTTAATATCTGATACGTCCCCTATCTGGGGACCATATATTAAATGGATTTTTAGAACAGGGAGATGGAAAAAGAGCTTGCTCTGTCCACTCCACGCATTGACCTGGTATTGCAGTATCTCCAGGACCGGTGCACCCCTTCTTTAATGCAGTTTCTAAAATCAGAAAGAATTGAATTCAATGCTTTTTGTTCATTTTGCTTGTTTGTCGGATTTTGGGATGGACTCTTTGGCTTTGCTTTTCTTCTCCTCATTGGATTTTTCATGTTAAAAGTTGCAGAAGCCAGATGACAAGCTCATTTTGGTTCAACTTCAGCAACTGTGCATTGCATTGCCATGTAATGTAATGTAATGCAATGCTATCTATCTAGCTCTCCCTCTATACTTCCTTTTGGATAAACAGACATATTAGGCAAGCATTTTGGAGCTTTCACCTAAATAACTACAGGTGGTGAGATAAGCTGCACAATATAATTGACCTTTCAGTATATTGTTGCACACACACCATCTATTTAGCAAATGCCCTTGTTATCAACAGCAGCCTTTTAAACTCACCTGAGCTAACAGGTATGTGAGCTGGTTACTCTGCTGCGCTTAAAATTTCTTTTTTGGTTTGCTACAATGCCTTTTCTGAAACGTTGTCTCCCTCTGCTGGAACACTGACTTCTTTCATTTAATGCCTGCAGACTATAAAAGAGAAACCAACCCAAAAAGTTTGGTTGATTAGTCTGTGGCATTCTTTTAAACTGTTGCTTATGGCGGTCTCTGTGAGCTTCTCAGTGACATTCAGCCATCCAGGTATCCCGCCTGCAGTAGACGGAATGTGGCAATGGAACGCTGGCTGCGCGTGTCATAATAGGCTCTGAGCCTTTATATACCTGCGCACAGCAGCAGCCACCTTCAGTCTGATGCTGGACAGCCAGCAGCAGCAGCAGCAGGAGAGGTAATTAATCAGCAACCCTCCTGCTAAGGGTAGACAGCTGCTCGTTCCACCCCCCCACCGCCTTAATTGGTTCTCCTCCCTTCCAACGGTGTTGAGGTGGGTGGGAACAGCCGGGGGTTGAGGGTACTGTGCTAAAAGAGGTGGAGTTATGCAGATCTAAAACGCGTGGATTGCAGCAGCAGCAAGCCGAAAAGTGCAGGCATGTGAGGGATCTAGATGTTGACAGCATGTCTTCTTAACGGGAGTCCAGGTGGCCATCTCCACAAATGGACTTTTCAGAATCCTTGGGTGGCACCGTAGTCGGAAACCAATTCTGGTTATTGCTTCTCGGCCTTTTGGCTAAGATCAAGTGTAGTATCTGTTCTTATCAGTTTAATATCTGATACGTCCCCTATCTGGGGACCATATATTAAATGGATTTTTAGAACAGGGAGATGGAAAAAGAGCTTGCTCTTTCCACTCCACGCATTGACCTGGTATTGCAGTATCTCCAGGACCGGTGCACCCCTTCTTTAATGCAGTTTCTAAAATCAGAAAGAATTGAATTCAATGCTTTTTGTTCATTTTGCTTGTTTGTCGGATTTTGGGATGGACTCTTTGGCTTTGCTTTTCTTCTCCTCATTGGATTTTTCATGTTAAAAGTTGCAGAAGCCAGATGACAAGCTCATTTTGGTTCAACTTCAGCAACTGTGCATTGCATTGCCATGTAATGTAATGTAATGCAATGCTATCTATCTAGCTCTCCCTCTATACTTCCTTTTGGATAAACAGACATATTAGGCAAGCATTTTGGAGCTTTCACCTAAATAACTACAGGTGGTGAGATAAGCTGCACAATATAATTGACCTTTCAGTATATTGTTGCACACACACCATCTATTTAGCAAATGCCCTTGTTATCAACAGCAGCCTTTTAAACTCACCTGAGCTAACAGGTATGTGAGCTGGTTACTCTGCTGCGCTTAAAATTTCTTTTTTGGTTTGCTACAATGCCTTTTCTGAAACGTTGTCTCCCTCTGCTGGAACACTGACTTCTTTCATTTAATGCCTGCAGACTATAAAAGAGAAACCAACCCAAAAAGTTTGGTTGATTAGTCTGTGGCATTCTTTTAAACTGTTGCTTATGGCGGTCTCTGTGAGCTTCTCAGTGACATTCAGCCATCCAGGTATCCCGCCTGCAGTAGACGGAATGTGGCAATGGAACGCTGGCTGCGCATGTCATAATAGGCTCTGAGCCTTTATATACCTGCGCACAGCAGCAGCCACCTTCAGTCTGCTGCTGGACAGCCAGCAGCAGCAGCAGCAGGAGAGGTAATTAATCAGCAACCCTCCTGCTAAGGGTAGACAGCTGCTCGTTCCACCCCCCCCCCCCCCGCCTTAATTGGTTCTCCTCCCTTCCAACGGTGTCGAGGCGGGTGGGAACAGCCGGGGGTTGAGGGTACTGTGCTAAAAGAGGTGGAGTTATGCAGATCTAAAACGCGTGGATTGCAGCAGCAGCAAGCCGAAAAGTGCAGGCATGTGAGGGATCTAGAGATTGACAGCATGTCTTCTTAACGGGAGTCCAGGTGGCCATCTCCACAAATGGACTTTTCAGAATCCTTGGGTGGCACCGTAGTCGGAAACCAATTCTGGTTATCGCTTCTCGGCCTTTTGGCTAAGATCAAGTGTAGTATCTTTCGAAAAGGCGGTTTTGGATGTTGGCCGCCCTAGTAGATTGATACATTATGCACACTGGGGTTTAAGGCGCTTGTTAGTACGCCAGGTGGCTAATATAGTCATCTGGTGGAAAGCATGGCCCCCCAGGATCGACGCCATTGGGCCGGGGAAGATCGAAAGCCCGAAGTGTGAAGTGCCCCAGGAGTGGTGACCCTGGGGTGCCTTAACTCACTGGGATTGGGAACCCCACTTGAGTTTATGGCACATTTGCACAAGCACTTCAAATTTTCTTTCTTCGCACACACCCTTATTCCGGGCCTTCTGGCCTTAGGATGGGGAATTTTTCAATTCCCGGTCGAAGGTCCGGGCAGTATTATACTGTGAAACCTTCACTATTTATTTAATTTCTTTGTCACTGTGTGTCCACTTATTCACGTGTGTCACGTCCTACTAGGATTTTGTCGGGATGCGGTTCCCTTACGGGTTCCTCTCTTGGCAGGTCTAGGGGGGGAGTGTGTGGCCATCAGGTTCCGCTCCCCCCTGAACCCCCCTGGCTCTCCTCCTTCGGGAGGAGAGCGTTGTTGGCTCCCCTCTTCCGGGAGGGGAGCACAGTCTTTGGCTCCCAGTGCCTTGCTCGGGTGAGAACTCGGGCAGGTGCTGGGGGTAAGATTGGGTCGCCTCTGGCTTCGGCTGGAGGTGGCTTTTTGTCCCTGTTCCTCGCTGAGGCCTTTTGGCTCGGAGGGACGGGGAATGGTTTGGGGGACCCTTCTCCTTTTGGAGAGGGTTTCAAGAAGACCAGCATCCTAGTGCACTTTTTTTGTGGCACTTGTCACTTTTTTAAGTGCACTCGGGTTTTGTACATGAATTCGGGCTTTCGAAAAAAAAAAAAAAAAAATCTGTTCTTATCAGTTTAATATCTGATACGTCCCCTATCTGGGGACCATATATTAAATGGATTTTTAGAACAGGGAGATGGAAAAAGAGCTTGCTCTGTCCACTCCACGCATTGACCTGGTATTGCAGTATCTCCAGGACCGGTGCACCCCTTCTTTAATGCAGTTTCTAAAATCAGAAAGAATTGAATTCAATGCTTTTTGTTCATTTTGCTTGTTTGTCGGATTTTGGGATGGACTCTTTGGCTTTGCTTTTCTTCTCCTCATTGGATTTTTCATGTTAAAAGTTGCAGAAGCCAGATGACAAGCTCATTTTGGTTCAACTTCAGCAACTGTGCATTGCATTGCCATGTAATGTAATGTAATGCAATGCTATCTATCTAGCTCTCCCTCTATACTTCCTTTTGGATAAACAGACATATTAGGCAAGCATTTTGGAGCTTTCACCTAAATAACTACAGGTGGTGAGATAAGCTGCACAATATAATTGACCTTTCAGTATATTGTTGCACACACACCATCTATTTAGCAAATGCCCTTGTTATCAACAGCAGCTTTTTAAACTCACCTGAGCTAACAGGTATGTGAGCTGGTTACTCTGCTGCGCTTAAAATTTCTTTTTTGGTTTGCTACAATGCCTTGTCTGAAACGTTGTCTCCCTCTGCTGGAACACTGACTTCTTTCATTTAATGCCTGCAGACTATAAAAGAGAAACCAACCCAAAAAGTTTGGTTGATTAGTCTGTGGCATTCTTTTAAACTGTTGCTTATGGCGGTCTCTGTGAGCTTCTCAGTGACATTCAGCCACCCAGGTATCCCGCCTGCAGTAGACGGAATGTGGCAATGGAACGCTGGCTGCGCGTGTCATAATAGGCTCTGAGCCTTTATATACCTGCGCACAGCAGCAGCCACCTTCAGTCTGCTGCTGGACAGCCAGCAGC
Source organism: Phyllobates terribilis (assembly GCF_046119375.1). Lineage (NCBI taxonomy): Eukaryota > Metazoa > Chordata > Amphibia > Anura > Dendrobatidae > Phyllobates > Phyllobates terribilis. The sequence continues at coordinate 4,678,130 of NW_027362800.1, read as the reverse complement.
AGCAGCAGCAGGAGGGGTAATTAATCAGCAACCCTCCTGCTAAGGGTAGACAGCTGCTCGTTCCCCCCCCCCCCCCCCGCCTTAATTGGTTCTCCTCCCTTCCAACGGTGTTGAGGCGGGTGGGAACAGCCGGGGGTTGAGGGTACTGTGCTAAAAGAGGTGGAGTTATGCAGATCTAAAACGCGTGGATTGCAGCAGCAGCAAGCCGAAAAGTGCAGGCATGTGAGGGATCTAGAGGTTGACAGCATGTCTTCTTAACGGGAGTCCAGGTGGCCATCTCCACAAATGGACTTTTCAGAATCCTTGGGTGGCACCGTAGTCGGAAACCAATTCTGGTTATCGCTTCTCGGCCTTTTGGCTAAGATCAAGTGTAGTATCTGTTCTTATCAGTTTAATATCTGATACGTCCCCTATCTGGGGACCATATATTAAATGGATTTTTAGAACAGGGAGATGGAAAAAGAGCTTGCTCTGTCCACTCCACGCATTGACCTGGTATTGCAGTATCTCCAGGACCGGTGCACCCCTTCTTTAATGCAGTTTCTAAAATCAGAAAGAATTGAATTCAATGCTTTTTGTTCATTTTGCTTGTTTGTCGGATTTTGGGATGGACTCTTTGGCTTTGCTTTACTTCTCCTCATTGGATTTTTCATGTTAAAAGTTGCAGAAGCCAGATGACAAGCTCATTTTGGTTCAACTTCAGCAACTGTGCATTGCATTGCCATGTAATGTAATGTAATGCAATGCTATCTATCTAGCTCTCCCTCTATACTTCCTTTTGGATAAACAGACATATTAGGCAAGCATTTTGGAGCTTTCACCTAAATAACTACAGGTGGTGAGATAAGCTGCACAATATAATTGACCTTTCAGTATATTGTTGCACACACACCATCTATTTAGCAAATGCCCTTGTTATCAACAGCAGCCTTTTAAACTCACCTGAGCTAACAGGTATGTGAGCTGGTTACTCTGCTGCGCTTAAAATTTCTTTTTTGGTTTGCTACAATGCCTTTTCTGAAACGTTGTCTCCCTCTGCTGGAACACTGACTTCTTTCATTTAATGCCTGCAGACTATAAAAGAGAAACCAACCCAAAAAGTTTGGTTGATTAGTCTGTGGCATTCTTTTAAACTGTTGCTTATGGCGGTCTCTGTGAGCTTCTCAGTGACATTCAGCCATCCAGGTATCCCGCCTGCAGTAGACGGAATGTGGCAATGGAACGCTGGCTGCGCGTGTCATAATAGGCTCTGAGCCTTTATATACCTGCGCACAGCAGCAGCCACCTTCAGTCTGCTGCTGGACAGCCAGCAGCAGCAGCAGCAGGAGAGGTAATTAATCAGCAACCCTCCTGCTAAGGGTAGACAGCTGCTCGTTCCACCCCCCCCGCCTTAATTGGTTCTCCTCCCTTCCAACGGTGTTGAGGCGGGTGGGAACAGCCGGGGGTTGAGGGTACTGTGCTAAAAGAGGTGGAGTTATGCAGATCTAAAACGCGTGGATTGCAGCAGCAGCAAGCCGAAAAGTGCAGGCATGTGAGGGATCTAGAGGTTGACAGCATGTCTTCTTAACGGGAGTCCAGGTGGCCATCTCCACAAATGGACTTTTCAGAATCCTTGGGTGGCACCGTAGTCGGAAACCAATTCTGGTTATCGCTTCTCGGCCTTTTGGCTAAGATCAAGTGTAGTATCTGTTCTTATCAGTTTAATATCTGATACGTCCCCTATCTGGGGACCATATATTAAATGGATTTTTAGAGCAGGGAGATGGAAAAAGAGCTTGCTCTGTCCACTCCACGCATTGACCTGGTATTGCAGTATCTCCAGGACCGGTGCACCCCTTCTTTAATGCAGTTTCTAAAATCAGAAAGAATTGAATTCAATGCTTTTTGTTCATCTTGCTTGTTTGTCGGATTTTGGGATGGACTCTTTGGCTTTGCTTTTCTTCTCCTCATTGGATTTTTCATGTTAAAAGTTGCAGAAGCCAGATGACAAGCTCATTTTGGTTCAACTTCAGCAACTGTGCATTGCATTGCCATGTAATGTAATGTAATGCAATGCTATCTATCTAGCTCTCCCTCTATACTTCCTTTTGGATAAACAGACATATTAGGCAAGCATTTTGGAGCTTTCACCTAAATAACTACAGGTGGTGAGATAAGCTGCACAATATAATTGACCTTTCAGTATATTGTTGCACACACACCATCTATTTAGCAAATGCCCTTGTTATCAACAGCAGCCTTTTAAACTCACCTGAGCTAACAGGTATGTGAGCTGGTTACTCTGCTGCGCTTAAAATTTCTTTTTTGGTTTGCTACAATGCCTTTTCTGAAACGTTGTCTCCCTCTGCTGGAACACTGACTTCTTTCATTTAATGCCTGCAGACTATAAAAGAGAAACCAACCCAAAAAGTTTGGTTGATTAGTCTGTGGCATTCTTTTAAACTGTTGCTTATGGCGGTCTCTGTGAGCTTCTCAGTGACATTCAGCCATCCAGGTATCCCGCCTGCAGTAGACGGAATGTGGCAATGGAACGCTGGCTGCGCGTGTCATAATAGGCTCTGAGCCTTTATATACCTGCGCACAGCAGCAGCCACCTTCAGTCTGCTGCTGGACAGCCAGCAGCAGCAGCAGCAGGAGAGGTAATTAATCAGCAACCCTCCTGCTAAGGGTAGACAGCTGCTCGTTCCACCCCCACCCCCGCCTTAATTGGTTCTCCTCCCTTCCAACGGTGTTGAGGCGGGTGGGAACAGCCGGGGGTTGAGGGTACTGTGCTAAAAGAGGTGGAGTTATGCAGATCTAAAACGCGTGGATTGCAGCAGCAGCAAGCCGAAAAGTGCAGGCATGTGAGGGATCTAGAGGTTGACAGCATGTCTTCTTAACGGGAGTCCAGGTGGCCATCTCCACAAATGGACTTTTCAGAATCCTTGGGTGGCACCGTAGTCGGAAACCAATTCTGGTTATCGCTTCTCGGCCTTTTGGCTAAGATCAAGTGTAGTATCTGTTCTTATCAGTTTAATATCTGATACGTCCCCTATCTGGGGACCATATATTAAATGGATTTTTAGAACAGGGAGATGGAAAAAGAGCTTGCTCTGTCCACTCCACGCATTGACCTGGTATTGCAGTATCTCCAGGACCGGTGCACCCCTTCTTTAATGCAGTTTCTAAAATCAGAAAGAATTGAATTCAATGCTTTTTGTTCATTTTGCTTGTTTGTCGGATTTTGGGATGGACTCTTTGGCTTTGCTTTTCTTCTCCTCATTGGATTTTTCATGTTAAAAGTTGCAGAAGCCAGATGACAAGCTCATTTTGGTTCAACTTCAGCAACTGTGCATTGCATTGCCATGTAATGTAATGTAATGCAATGCTATCTATCTAGCTCTCCCTCTATACTTCCTTTTGGATAAACAGACATATTAGGCAAGCATTTTGGAGCTTTCACCTAAATAACTACAGGTGGTGAGATAAGCTGCACAATATAATTGACCTTTCAGTATATTGTTGCACACACACCATCTATTTAGCAAATGCCCTTGTTATCAACAGCAGCCTTTTAAACTCACCTGAGCTAACAGGTATGTGAGCTGGTTACTCTGCTGCGCTTAAAATTTCTTTTTTGGTTTGCTACAATGCCTTTTCTGAAACGTTGTCTCCCTCTTCTGGAACACTGACTTCTTTCATTTAATGCCTGCAGACTATAAAAGAGAAACCAACCCAAAAAGTTTGGTTGATTAGTCTGTGGCATTCTTTTAAACTGTTGCTTATGGCGGTCTCTGTGAGCTTCTCAGTGACATTCAGCCATCCAGGTATCCCGCCTGCAGTAGACGGAATGTGGCAATGGAACGCTGGCTGCGCGTGTCATAATAGGCTCTGAGCCTTTATATACCTGCGCACAGCAGCAGCCACCTTCAGTCTGCTGCTGGACAGCCAGCAGCAGCAGCAGCAGGAGAGGTAATTAATCAGCAACCCTCCTGCTAAGGGTAGACAGCTGCTCGTTCCACCCCCCCCCCCGCCTTAATTGGTTCTCCTCCCTTCCAACGGTGTTGAGGCGGGTGGGAACAGCCGGGGGTTGAGGGTACTGTGCTAAAAGAGGTGGAGTTATGCAGATCTAAAACGCGTGGATTGCAGCAGCAGCAAGCCGAAAAGTGCAGGCATGTGAGGGATCTAGAGGTTGACAGCATGTCTTCTTAACGGGAGTCCAGGTGGCCATCTCCACAAATGGACTTTTCAGAATCCTTGGGTGGCACCGTAGTCGGAAACCAATTCTGGTTATCGCTTCTCGGCCTTTTGGCTAAGATCAAGTGTAGTATCTGTTCTTATCAGTTTAATATCTGATACGTCCCCTATCTGGGGACCATATATTAAATGGATTTTTAGAACAGGGAGATGGAAAAAGAGCTTGCTCTGTCCACTCCACGCATTGACCTGGTATTGCAGTATCTCCAGGACCGGTGCACCCTTTCTTTAATGCAGTTTCTAAAATCAGAAAGAATTGAATTCAATGCTTTTTGTTCATTTTGCTTGTTTGTCGGATTTTGGGATGGACTCTTTGGCTTTGCTTTTCTTCTCCTCATTGGATTTTTCATGTTAAAAGTTGCAGAAGCCAGATGACAAGCTCATTTTGGTTCAACTTCAGCAACTGTGCATTGCATTGCCATGTAATGTAATGTAATGCAATGCTATCTATCTAGCTCTCCCTCTATACTTCCTTTTGGATAAACAGACATATTAGGCAAGCATTTTGGAGCTTTCACCTAAATAACTACAGGTGGTGAGATAAGCTGCACAATATAATTGACCTTTCAGTATATTGTTGCACACACACCATCTATTTAGCAAATGCCCTTGTTATCAACAGCAGCCTTTTAAACTCACCTGAGCTAACAGGTATGTGAGCTGGTTACTCTGCTGCGCTTAAAATTTCTTTTTTGGTTTGCTACAATGCCTTTTCTGAAACGTTGTCTCCCTCTGCTGGAACACTGACTTCTTTCATTTAATGCCTGCAGACTATAAAAGAGAAACCAACCCAAAAAGTTTGGTTGATTAGTCTGTGGCATTCTTTTAAACTGTTGCTTATGGCGGTCTCTGTGAGCTTCTCAGTGACATTCAGCCATCCAGGTATCCCGCCTGCAGTAGACGGAATGTGGCAATGGAACACTGGCTGCGCGTGTCATAATAGGCTCTGAGCCTTTATATACCTCGCACAGCAGCAGCCACCTTCAGTCTGCTGCTGGACAGCCAGCAGCAGCAGCAGCAGGAGAGGTAATTAATCAGCAACCCTCCTGCTAAGGGTAGACAGCTGCTCGTTCCACCCCCCCCCGTCTTAATTGGTTCTCCTCCCTTCCAACGGTGTTGAGGCGGGTGGGAACAGCCGGGGGTTGAGGGTACTGTGCTAAAAGAGGTGGAGTTATGCAGATCTAAAACGCGTGGATAGCAGCAGCAACAAGCCGAAAAGTGCAGGCATGTGAGGGATCTAGAGGTTGACAGCATGTCTTCTTAACGGGAGTCCAGGTGGCCATCTCCACAAATGGACTTTTCAGAATCCTTGGGTGGCACCGTAGTCGGAAACCAATTCTGGTTATCGCTTCTCGGCCTTTTGGCTAAGATCAAGTGTAGTATCTGTTCTTATCAGTTTAATATCTGATACGTCCCCTATCTGGGGACCATATATTAAACGGATTTTTAGAACAGGGAGATGGAAAAAGAGCTTGCTCTGTCCACTCCACGCATTGACCTGGTATTGCAGTATCTCCAGGACCGGTGCACCCCTTCTTTAATGCAGTTTCTAAAATCAGAAAGAATTGAATTCAATGCTTTTTGTTCATTTTGCTTGTTTGTCGGATTTTGGGATGGACTCTTTGGCTTTGCTTTTCTTCTCCTCATTGGATTTTTCATGTTAAAAGTTGCAGAAGCCAGATGACAAGCTCATTTTGGTTCAACTTCAGCAACTGTGCATTGCATTGCCATGTAATGTAATGTAATGCAATGCTATCTATCTAGCTCTCCCTCTATACTTCCTTTTGGATAAACAGACATATTAGGCAAGCATTTTGGAGCTTTCACCTAAATAACTACAGGTGGTGAGATAAGCTGCACAATATAATTGACCTTTCAGTATATTGTTGCACACACACCATCTATTTAGCAAATGCCCTTGTTATCAACAGCAGCCTTTTAAACTCACCTGAGCTAACAGGTATGTGAGCTGGTTACTCTGCTGCGCTTAAAATTTCTTTTTTGGTTTGCTACAATGCCTTTTCTGAAACGTTGTCTCCCTCTGCTGGAACACTGACTTCTTTCATTTAATGCCTGCAGACTATAAAAGAGAAACCAACCCAAAAAGTTTGGTTGATTAGTCTGTGGCATTCTTTTAAACTGTTGCTTATGGCGGTCTCTGTGAGCTTCTCAGTGACATTCAGCCATCCAGGTATCCCGCCTGCAGTAGACGGAATGTGGCAATGGAACGCTGGCTGCGCGTGTCATAATAGGCTCTGAGCCTTTATATACCTGCGCACAGCAGCAGCCACCTTCAGTCTGCTGCTGGACAGCCAGCAGCAGCAGCAGCAGGAGAGGTAATTAATCAGCAACCCTCCTGCTAAGGGTAGACAGCTGCTCGTTCCACCCCCCCCCCCGCCTTAATTGGTTCTCCTCCCTTCCAACGGTGTTGAGGCGGGTGGGAACAGCCGGGGGTTGAGGGTACTGTGCTAAAAGAGGTGGAGTTATGCAGATCTAAAACGCGTGGATTGCAGCAGCAGCAAGCCGAAAAGTGCAGGCATGTGAGGGATCTAGAGGTTGACAGCATGTCTTCTTAACGGGAGTCCAGGTGGCCATCTCCACAAATGGACTTTTCAGAATCCTTGGGTGGCACCGTAGTCGGAAACCAATTCTGGTTATCGCTTCTCGGCCTTTTGGCTAAGATCAAGTGTAGTATCTGTTCTTATCAGTTTAATATCTGATACGTCCCCTATCTGGGGACCATATATTAAATGGATTTTTAGAACAGGGAGATGGAAAAAGAGCTTGCTCTGTCCACTCCACGCATTGACCTGGTATTGCAGTATCTCCAGGACCGGTGCACCCTTTCTTTAATGCAGTTTCTAAAATCAGAAAGAATTGAATTCAATGCTTTTTGTTCATTTTGCTTGTTTGTCGGATTTTGGGATGGACTCTTTGGCTTTGCTTTTCTTCTCCTCATTGGATTTTTCATGTTAAAAGTTGCAGAAGCCAGATGACAAGCTCATTTTGGTTCAACTTCAGCAACTGTGCATTGCATTGCCATGTAATGTAATGTAATGCAATGCTATCTATCTAGCTCTCCCTCTATACTTCCTTTTGGATAAACAGACATATTAGGCAAGCATTTTGGAGCTTTCACCTAAATAACTACAGGTGGTGAGATAAGCTGCACAATATAATTGACCTTTCAGTATATTGTTGCACACACACCATCTATTTAGCAAATGCCCTTGTTATCAACAGCAGCCTTTTAAACTCACCTGAGCTAACAGGTATGTGAGCTGGTTACTCTGCTGCGCTTAAAATTTCTTTTTTGGTTTGCTACAATGCCTTTTCTGAAACGTTGTCTCCCTCTGCTGGAACACTGACTTCTTTCATTTAATGCCTGCAGACTATAAAAGAGAAACCAACCCAAAAAGTTTGGTTGATTAGTCTGTGGCATTCTTTTAAACTGTTGCTTATGGCGGTCTCTGTGAGCTTCTCAGTGACATTCAGCCATCCAGGTATCCCGCCTGCAGTAGACGGAATGTGGCAATGGAACACTGGCTGCGCGTGTCATAATAGGCTCTGAGCCTTTATATACCTCGCACAGCAGCAGCCACCTTCAGTCTGCTGCTGGACAGCCAGCAGCAGCAGCAGCAGGAGAGGTAATTAATCAGCAACCCTCCTGCTAAGGGTAGACAGCTGCTCGTTCCACCCCCCCCCGTCTTAATTGGTTCTCCTCCCTTCCAACGGTGTTGAGGCGGGTGGGAACAGCCGGGGGTTGAGGGTACTGTGCTAAAAGAGGTGGAGTTATGCAGATCTAAAACGCGTGGATAGCAGCAGCAACAAGCCGAAAAGTGCAGGCATGTGAGGGATCTAGAGGTTGACAGCATGTCTTCTTAACGGGAGTCCAGGTGGCCATCTCCACAAATGGACTTTTCAGAATCCTTGGGTGGCACCGTAGTCGGAAACCAATTCTGGTTATCGCTTCTCGGCCTTTTGGCTAAGATCAAGTGTAGTATCTGTTCTTATCAGTTTAATATCTGATACGTCCCCTATCTGGGGACCATATATTAAACGGATTTTTAGAACAGGGAGATGGAAAAAGAGCTTGCTCTGTCCACTCCACGCATTGACCTGGTATTGCAGTATCTCCAGGACCGGTGCACCCCTTCTTTAATGCAGTTTCTAAAATCAGAAAGAATTGAATTCAATGCTTTTTGTTCATTTTGCTTGTTTGTCGGATTTTGGGATGGACTCTTTGGCTTTGCTTTTCTTCTCCTCATTGGATTTTTCATGTTAAAAGTTGCAGAAGCCAGATGACAAGCTCATTTTGGTTCAACTTCAGCAACTGTGCATTGCATTGCCATGTAATGTAATGTAATGCAATGCTATCTATCTAGCTCTCCCTCTATACTTCCTTTTGGATAAACAGACATATTAGGCAAGCATTTTGGAGCTTTCACCTAAATAACTACAGGTGGTGAGATAAGCTGCACAATATAATTGACCTTTCAGTATATTGTTGCACACACACCATCTATTTAGCAAATGCCCTTGTTATCAACAGCAGCCTTTTAAACTCACCTGAGCTAACAGGTATGTGAGCTGGTTACTCTGCTGCGCTTAAAATTTCTTTTTTGGTTTGCTACAATGCCTTTTCTGAAACGTTGTCTCCCTCTGCTGGAACACTGACTTCTTTCATTTAATGCCTGCAGACTATAAAAGAGAAACCAACCCAAAAAGTTTGGTTGATTAGTCTGTGGCATTCTTTTAAACTGTTGCTTATGGCGGTCTCTGTGAGCTTCTCAGTGACATTCAGCCATCCAGGTATCCCGCCTGCAGTAGACGGAATGTGGCAATGGAACGCTGGCTGCGCGTGTCATAATAGGCTCTGAGCCTTTATATACCTGCGCACAGCAGCAGCCACCTTCAGTCTGCTGCTGGACAGCCAGCAGCAGCAGCAGCAGGAGAGGTAATTAATCAGCAACCCTCCTGCTAAGGGTAGACAGCTGCTCGTTCCACCCCCCCCCCGCCTTAATTGGTTCTCCTCCCTTCCAACGGTGTTGAGGCGGGTGGGAACAGCCGGGGGTTGAGGGTACTGTGCTAAAAGAGGTGGAGTTATGCAGATCTAAAACGCGTGGATTGCAGCAGCAGCAAGCCGAAAAGTGCAGGCATGTGAGGGATCTAGAGGTTGACAGCATGTCTTCTTAACGGGAGTCCAGGTGGCCATCTCCACAAATGGACTTTTCAGAATCCTTGGGTGGCACCGTAGTCGGAAACCAATTCTGGTTATCGCTTCTCGGCCTTTTGGCTAAGATCAAGTGTAGTATCTGTTCTTATCAGTTTAATATCTGATACGTCCCCTATCTGGGGACCATATATTAAATGGATTTTTAGAACAGGGAGATGGAAAAAGAGCTTGCTCTGTCCACTCCACGCATTGACCTGGTATTGCAGTATCTCCAGGACCGGTGCACCCCTTCTTTAATGCAGTTTCTAAAATCAGAAAGAATTGAATTCAATGCTTTTTGTTCATTTTGCTTGTTTGTCGGATTTTGGGATGGACTCTTTGGCTTTGCTTTTCTTCTCCTCATTGGATTTTTCATGTTAAAAGTTGCAGAAGCCAGATGACAAGCTCATTTTGGTTCAACTTCAGCAACTGTGCATTGCATTGCCATGTAATGTAATGTAATGCAATGCTACCTATCTAGCTCTCCCTCTATACTTCCTTTTGGATAAACAGACATATTAGGCAAGCATTTTGGAGCTTTCACCTAAATAACTACAGGTGGTGAGATAAGCTGCACAATATAATTGACCTTTCAGTATATTGTTGCACACACACCATCTATTTAGCAAATGCCCTTGTTATCAACAGCAGCCTTTTAAACTCACCTGAGCTAACAGGTATGTGAGCTGGTTACTCTGCTGCGCTTAAAATTTCTTTTTTGGTTTGCTACAATGCCTTTTCTGAAACGTTGTCTCCCTCTGCTGGAACACTGACTTCTTTCATTTAATGCCTGCAGACTATAAAAGAGAAACCAACCCAAAAAGTTTGGTTGATTAGTCTGTGGCATTCTTTTAAACTGTTGCTTATGGCGGTCTCTGTGAGCTTCTCAGTGACATTCAGCCATCCAGGTATCCCGCCTGCAGTAGACGGAATGTGGCAATGGAACGCTGGCTGCGCGTGTCATAATAGGCTCTGAGCCTTTATATACCTGCGCACAGCAGCAGCCACCTTCAGTCTGCTGCTGGACAGCCAGCAGCAGCAGCAGCAGGAGAGGTAATTAATCAGCAACCCTCCTGCTAAGGGTAGACAGCTGCTCGTTCCACCCCCCCCCCCCCGCCTTAATTGGTTCTCCTCCCTTCCAACGGTGTTGAGGCGGGTGGGAACAGCCGGGGGTTGAGGGTACTGTGCTAAAAGAGGTGGAGTTATGCAGATCTAAAACGCGTGGATTGCAGCAGCAGCAAGCCGAAAAGTGCAGGCATGTGAGGGATCTAGAGGTTGACAGCATGTCTTCTTAACGGGAGTCCAGGTGGCCATCTCCACAAATGGACTTTTCAGAATCCTTGGGTGGCACCGTAGTCGGAAACCAATTCTGGTTATCGCTTCTCGGCCTTTTGGCTAAGATCAAGTGTAGTATCTGTTCTTATCAGTTTAATATCTGATACGTCCCCTATCTGTGGACCATATATTAAATGGATTTTTAGAACAGGGAGATGGAAAAAGAGCTTGCTCTGTCCACTCCACGCATTGACCTGGTATTGCAGTATCTCCAGGACCGGTGCACCCCTTCTTTAATGCAGTTTCTAAAATCAGAAAGAATTGAATTCAATGCTTTTTGTTCATTTTGCTTGTTTGTCGGATTTTGGGATGGACTCTTTGGCTTTGCTTTTCTTCTCCTCATTGGATTTTTCATGTTAAAAGTTGCAGAAGCCAGATGACAAGCTCATTTTGGTTCAACTTCAGCAACTGTGCATTGCATTGCCATGTAATGTAATGTAATGCAATGCTATCTATCTAGCTCTCCCTCTATACTTCCTTTTGGATAAACAGACATATTAGGCAAGCATTTTGGAGCTTTCACCTAAATAACTACAGGTGGTGAGATAAGCTGCACAATATAATTGACCTTTCAGTATATTGTTGCACACACACCATCTATTTAGCAAATGCCCTTGTTATCAACAGCAGCCTTTTAAACTCACCTGAGCTAACAGGTATGTGAGCTGGTTACTCTGCTGCGCTTAAAATTTCTTTTTTGGTTTGCTACAATGCCTTTTCTGAAACGTTGTCTCCCTCTGCTGGAACACTGACTTCTTTCATTTAATGCCTGCAGACTATAAAAGAGAAACCAACCCAAAAAGTTTGGTTGATTAGTCTGTGGCATTCTTTTAAACTGTTGCTTATGGCGGTCTCTGTGAGCTTCTCAGTGACATTCAGCCATCCAGGTATCCCGCCTGCAGTAGACGGAATGTGGCAATGGAACGCTGGCTGCGCGTGTCATAATAGGCTCTGAGCCTTTATATACCTCGCACAGCAGCAGCCACCTTCAGTCTGCTGCTGGACAGCCAGCAGCAGCAGCAGCAGGAGAGGTAATTAATCAGCAACCCTCCTGCTAAGGGTAGACAGCTGCTCGTTCCACCCCCCCCGCCTTAATTGGTTCTCCTCCCTTCCAACGGTGTTGAGGCGGGTGGGAACAGCCGGGGGTTGAGGGTACTGTGCTAAAAGAGGTGGAGTTATGCAGATCTAAAACGCGTGGATTGCAGCAGCAGCAAGCCGAAAAGTGCAGGCATGTGAGGGATCTAGAGGTTGACAGCATGTCTTCTTAACGGGAGTCCAGGTGGCCATCTCCACAAATGGACTTTTCAGAATCCTTGGGTGGCACCGTAGTCGGAAACCATTTCTGGTTATCGCTTCTCGGCCTTTTGGCTAAGATCAAGTGTAGTATCTGTTCTTATCAGTTTAATATCTGATACGTCCCCTATCTGGGGACCATATATTAAATGGATTTTTAGAACAGGGAGATGGAAAAAGAGCTTGCTCTGTCCACTCCACGCATTGACCTGGTATTGCAGTATCTCCAGGACCGGTGCACCCCTTCTTTAATGCAGTTTCTAAAATCAGAAAGAATTGAATTCAATGCTTTTTGTTCATTTTGCTTGTTTGTCGGATTTTGGGATGGACTCTTTGGCTTTGCTTTTCTTCTCCTCATTGGATTTTTCATGTTAAAAGTTGCAGAAGCCAGATGACAAGCTCATTTTGGTTCAACTTCAGCAACTGTGCATTGCATTGCCATGTAATGTAATGTAATGCAATGCTATCTATCTAGCTCTCCCTCTATACTTCCTTTTGGATAAACAGACATATTAGGCAAGCATTTTGGAGCTTTCACCTAAATAACTACAGGTGGTGAGATAAGCTGCACAATATAATTGACCTTTCAGTATATTGTTGCACACACACCATCTATTTAGCAAATGCCCTTGTTATCAACAGCAGCCTTTTAAACTCACCTGAGCTAACAGGTATGTGAGCTGGTTACTCTGCTGCGCTTAAAATTTCTTTTTTGGTTTGCTACAATGCCTTTTCTGAAACGTTGTCTCCCTCTGCTGGAACACTGACTTCTTTCATTTAATGCCTGCAGACTATAAAAGAGAAACCAACCCAAAAAGTTTGGTTGATTAGTCTGTGGCATTCTTTTAAACTGTTGCTTATGGCGGTCTCTGTGAGCTTCTCAGTGACATTCAGCCATCCAGGTATCCCGCCTGCAGTAGACGGAATGTGGCAATAGAACGCTGGCTGCGCGTGTCATAATAGGCTCTGAGCCTTTATATACCTGCGCACAGCAGCAGCCACCTTCAGTCTGCTGCTGGACAGCCAGCAGCAGCAGCAGCAGGAGAGGTAATTAATCAGCAACCCTCCTGCTAAGGGTAGACAGCTGCTCGTTCCACCCCCCCCCCCGCCTTAATTGGTTCTCCTCCCTTCCAACGGTGTTGAGCCGGGTGGGAACAGTCGGGGGTTGAGGGTACTGTGCTAAAAGAGGTGGAGTTATGCAGATCTAAAACGCGTGGATAGCAGCAGCAACAAGCCGAAAAGTGCAGGCATGTGAGGGATCTAGAGGTTGACAGCATGTCTTCTTAACGGGAGTCCAGGTGGCCATCTCCACAAATGGACTTTTCAGAATCTTGGGTGGCACCGTAGTCGGAAACCAATTCTGGTTATCGCTTCTCGGCCTTTTGGCTAAGATCAAGTGTAGTATCTGTTCTTATCAGTTTAATATCTGATACGTCCCCTATCTGGGGACCATATATTAAACGGATTTTTAGAACAGGGAGATGGAAAAAGAGCTTGCTCTGTCCACTCCACGCATTGACCTGGTATTGCAGTATCTCCAGGACCGGTGCACCCCTTCTTTAATGCAGTTTCTAAAATCAGAAAGAATTGAATTCAATGCTTTTTGTTCATTTTGCTTGTTTGTCGGATTTTGGGATGGACTCTTTGGCTTTGCTTTTCTTCTCCTCATTGGATTTTTCATGTTAAAAGTTGCAGAAGCCAGATGACAAGCTCATTTTGGTTCAACTTCAGCAACTGTGCATTGCATTGCCATGTAATGTAATGTAATGCAATGCTATCTATCTAGCTCTCCCTCTATACTTCCTTTTGGATAAACAGACATATTAGGCAAGCATTTTGGAGCTTTCACCTAAATAACTACAGGTGGTGAGATAAGCTGCACAATATAATTGACCTTTCAGTATATTGTTGCACACACACCATCTATTTAGCAAATGCCCTTGTTATCAACAGCAGCCTTTTAAACTCACCTGAGCTAACAGGTATGTGAGCTGGTTACTCTGCTGCGCTTAAAATTTCTTTTTTGGTTTGCTACAATGCCTTTTCTGAAACGTTGTCTCCCTCTGCTGGAACACTGACTTCTTTCATTTAATGCCTGCAGACTATAAAAGAGAAACCAACCCAAAAAGTTTGGTTGATTAGTCTGTGGCATTCTTTTAAACTGTTGCTTATGGCGGTCTCTGTGAGCTTCTCAGTGACATTCAGCCATCCAGGTATCCCGCCTGCAGTAGACGGAATGTGGCAATGGAACGCTGGCTGCGCGTGTCATAATAGGCTCTGAGCCTTTATATACCTGCGCACAGCAGCAGCCACCTTCAGTCTGCTGCTGGACAGCCAGCAGCAGCAGCAGCAGGAGAGGTAATTAATCAGCAACCCTCCTGCTAAGGGTAGACAGCTGCTCGTTCCACCCCCCCCCCGCCTTAATTGGTTCTCCTCCCTTCCAACGGTGTTGAGGCGGGTGGGAACAGCCGGGGGTTGAGGGTACTGTGCTAAAAGAGGTGGAGTTATGCAGATCTAAAACGCGTGGATTGCAGCAGCAGCAAGCCGAAAAGTGCAGGCATGTGAGGGATCTAGAGGTTGACAGCATGTCTTCTTAACGGGAGTCCAGGTGGCCATCTCCACAAATGGACTTTTCAGAATCCTTGGGTGGCACCGTAGTCGGAAACCAATTCTGGTTATCGCTTCTCGGCCTTTTGGCTAAGATCAAGTGTAGTATCTGTTCTTATCAGTTTAATATCTGATACGTCCCCTATCTGGGGACCATATATTAAACGGATTTTTAGAACAGGGAGATGGAAAAAGAGCTTGCTCTGTCCACTCCACGCATTGACCTGGTATTGCAGTATCTCCAGGACCGGTGCACCCCTTCTTTAATGCAGTTTCTAAAATCAGAAAGAATTGAATTCAATGCTTTTTGTTCATTTTGCTTGTTTGTCGGATTTTGGGATGGACTCTTTGGCTTTGCTTTTCTTCTCCTCATTGGATTTTTCATGTTAAAAGTTGCAGAAGCCAGATGACAAGCTCATTTTGGTTCAACTTCAGCAACTGTGCATTGCATTGCCATGTAATGTAATGTAATGCAATGCTATCTATCTAGCTCTCCCTCTATACTTCCTTTTGGATAAACAGACATATTAGGCAAGCATTTTGGAGCTTTCACCTAAATAACTACAGGTGGTGAGATAAGCTGCACAATATAATTGACCTTTCAGTATATTGTTGCACACACACCATCTATTTAGCAAATGCCCTTGTTATCAACAGCAGCCTTTTAAACTCACCTGAGCTAACAGGTATGTGAGCTGGTTACTCTGCTGCGCTTAAAATTTCTTTTTTGGTTTGCTACAATGCCTTTTCTGAAACGTTGTCTCCCTCTGCTGGAACACTGACTTCTTTCATTTAATGCCTGCAGACTATAAAAGAGAAACCAACCCAAAAAGTTTGGTTGATTAGTCTGTGGCATTCTTTTAAACTGTTGCTTATGGCGGTCTCTGTGAGCTTCTCAGTGACATTCAGCCATCCAGGTATCCCGCCTGCAGTAGACGGAATGTGGCAATGGAACGCTGGCTGCGCGTGTCATAATAGGCTCTGAGCCTTTATATACCTGCGCACAGCAGCAGCCACCTTCAGTCTGCTGCTGGACAGCCAGCAGCAGCAGCAGCAGGAGAGGTAATTAATCAGCAACCCTCCTGCTAAGGGTAGACAGCTGCTCGTTCCACCCCCCCCCCCGCCTTAATTGGTTCTCCTCCCTTCCAACGGTGTTGAGGCGGGTGGGAACAGCCGGGGGTTGAGGGTACTGTGCTAAAAGAGGTGGAGTTATGCAGATCTAAAACGCGTGGATTGCAGCAGCAGCAAGCCGAAAAGTGCAGGCATGTGAGGGATCTAGAGGTTGACAGCATGTCTTCTTAACGGGAGTCCAGGTGGCCATCTCCACAAATGGACTTTTCAGAATCCTTGGGTGGCACCGTAGTCGGAAACCAATTCTGGTTATCGCTTCTCGGCCTTTTGGCTAAGATCAAGTGTAGTATCTGTTCTTATCAGTTTAATATCTGATACGTCCCCTATCTGGGGACCATATATTAAATGGATTTTTAGAACAGGGAGATGGAAAAAGAGCTTGCTCTGTCCACTCCACGCATTGACCTGGTATTGCAGTATCTCCAGGACCGGTGCACCCCTTCTTTAATGCAGTTTCTAAAATCAGAAAGAATTGAATTCAATGCTTTTTGTTCATTTTGCTTGTTTGTCGGATTTTGGGATGGACTCTTTGGCTTTGCTTTTCTTCTCCTCATTGGATTTTTCATGTTAAAAGTTGCAGAAGCCAGATGACAAGCTCATTTTGGTTCAACTTCAGCAACTGTGCATTGCATTGCCATGTAATGTAATGTAATGCAATGCTACCTATCTAGCTCTCCCTCTATACTTCCTTTTGGATAAACAGACATATTAGGCAAGCATTTTGGAGCTTTCACCTAAATAACTACAGGTGGTGAGATAAGCTGCACAATATAATTGACCTTTCAGTATATTGTTGCACACACACCATCTATTTAGCAAATGCCCTTGTTATCAACAGCAGCCTTTTAAACTCACCTGAGCTAACAGGTATGTGAGCTGGTTACTCTGCTGCGCTTAAAATTTCTTTTTTGGTTTGCTACAATGCCTTTTCTGAAACGTTGTCTCCCTCTGCTGGAACACTGACTTCTTTCATTTAATGCCTGCAGACTATAAAAGAGAAACCAACCCAAAAAGTTTGGTTGATTAGTCTGTGGCATTCTTTTAAACTGTTGCTTATGGCGGTCTCTGTGAGCTTCTCAGTGACATTCAGCCATCCAGGTATCCCGCCTGCAGTAGACGGAATGTGGCAATGGAACGCTGGCTGCGCGTGTCATAATAGGCTCTGAGCCTTTATATACCTGCGCACAGCAGCAGCCACCTTCAGTCTGCTGCTGGACAGCCAGCAGCAGCAGCAGCAGGAGAGGTAATTAATCAGCAACCCTCCTGCTAAGGGTAGACAGCTGCTCGTTCCACCCCCCCCCCCCGCCTTAATTGGTTCTCCTCCCTTCCAACGGTGTTGAGGCGGGTGGGAACAGCCGGGGGTTGAGGGTACTGTGCTAAAAGAGGTGGAGTTATGCAGATCTAAAACGCGTGGATTGCAGCAGCAGCAAGCCGAAAAGTGCAGGCATGTGAGGGATCTAGAGGTTGACAGCATGTCTTCTTAACGGGAGTCCAGGTGGCCATCTCCACAAATGGACTTTTCAGAATCCTTGGGTGGCACCGTAGTCGGAAACCAATTCTGGTTATCGCTTCTCGGCCTTTTGGCTAAGATCAAGTGTAGTATCTGTTCTTATCAGTTTAATATCTGATACGTCCCCTATCTGGGGACCATATATTAAATGGATTTTTAGAACAGGGAGATGGAAAAAGAGCTTGCTCTGTCCACTCCACGCATTGACCTGGTATTGCAGTATCTCCAGGACCGGTGCACCCCTTCTTTAATGCAGTTTCTAAAATCAGAAAGAATTGAATTCAATGCTTTTTGTTCATTTTGCTTGTTTGTCGGATTTTGGGATGGACTCTTTGGCTTTGCTTTTCTTCTCCTCATTGGATTTTTCATGTTAAAAGTTGCAGAAGCCAGATGACAAGCTCATTTTGGTTCAACTTCAGCAACTGTGCATTGCATTGCCATGTAATGTAATGTAATGCAATGCTATCTATCTAGCTCTCCCTCTATACTTCCTTTTGGATAAACAGACATATTAGGCAAGCATTTTGGAGCTTTCACCTAAATAACTACAGGTGGTGAGATAAGCTGCACAATATAATTGACCTTTCAGTATATTGTTGCACACACACCATCTATTTAGCAAATGCCCTTGTTATCAACAGCAGCCTTTTAAACTCACCTGAGCTAACAGGTATGTGAGCTGGTTACTCTGCTGCGCTTAAAATTTCTTTTTTGGTTTGCTACAATGCCTTTTCTGAAACGTTGTCTCCCTCTGCTGGAACACTGACTTCTTTCATTTAATGCCTGCAGACTATAAAAGAGAAACCAACCCAAAAAGTTTGGTTGATTAGTCTGTGGCATTCTTTTAAACTGTTGCTTATGGCGGTCTCTGTGAGCTTCTCAGTGACATTCAGCCATCCAGGTATCCCGCCTGCAGTAGACGGAATGTGGCAATGGAACGCTGGCTGCGCGTGTCATAATAGGCTCTGAGCCTTTATATACCTCGCACAGCAGCAGCCACCTTCAGTCTGCTGCTGGACAGCCAGCAGCAGCAGCAGCAGGAGAGGTAATTAATCAGCAACCCTCCTGCTAAGGGTAGACGGCTGCTCGTTCCACCCCCCCCGCCTTAATTGGTTCTCCTCCCTTCCAACGGTGTTGAGGCGGGTGGGAACAGCCGGGGGTTGAGGGTACTGTGCTAAAAGAGGTGGAGTTATGCAGATCTAAAACGCGTGGATTGCAGCAGCAGCAAGCCGAAAAGTGCAGGCATGTGAGGGATCTAGAGGTTGACAGCATGTCTTCTTAACGGGAGTCCAGGTGGCCATCTCCACAAATGGACTTTTCAGAATCCTTGGGTGGCACCGTAGTCGGAAACCATTTCTGGTTATCGCTTCTCGGCCTTTTGGCTAAGATCAAGTGTAGTATCTGTTCTTATCAGTTTAATATCTGATACGTCCCCTATCTGGGGACCATATATTAAATGGATTTTTAGAACAGGGAGATGGAAAAAGAGCTTGCTCTGTCCACTCCACGCATTGACCTGGTATTGCAGTATCTCCAGGACCGGTGCACCCCTTCTTTAATGCAGTTTCTAAAATCAGAAAGAATTGAATTCAATGCTTTTTGTTCATTTTGCTTGTTTGTCGGATTTTGGGATGGACTCTTTGGCTTTGCTTTTCTTCTCCTCATTGGATTTTTCATGTTAAAAGTTGCAGAAGCCAGATGACAAGCTCATTTTGGTTCAACTTCAGCAACTGTGCATTGCATTGCCATGTAATGTAATGTAATGCAATGCTATCTATCTAGCTCTCCCTCTATACTTCCTTTTGGATAAACAGACATATTAGGCAAGCATTTTGGAGCTTTCACCTAAATAACTACAGGTGGTGAGATAAGCTGCACAATATAATTGACCTTTCAGTATATTGTTGCACACACACCATCTATTTAGCAAATGCCCTTGTTATCAACAGCAGCCTTTTAAACTCACCTGAGCTAACAGGTATGTGAGCTGGTTACTCTGCTGCGCTTAAAATTTCTTTTTTGGTTTGCTACAATGCCTTTTCTGAAACGTTGTCTCCCTCTGCTGGAACACTGACTTCTTTCATTTAATGCCTGCAGACTATAAAAGAGAAACCAACCCAAAAAGTTTGGTTGATTAGTCTGTGGCATTCTTTTAAACTGTTGCTTATGGCGGTCTCTGTGAGCTTCTCAGTGACATTCAGCCATCCAGGTATCCCGCCTGCAGTAGACGGAATGTGGCAATAGAACGCTGGCTGCGCGTGTCATAATAGGCTCTGAGCCTTTATATACCTGCGCACAGCAGCAGCCACCTTCAGTCTGCTGCTGGACAGCCAGCAGCAGCAGCAGCAGGAGAGGTAATTAATCAGCAACCCTCCTGCTAAGGGTAGACAGCTGCTCGTTCCACCCCCCCCCCCGCCTTAATTGGTTCTCCTCCCTTCCAACGGTGTTGAGCCGGGTGGGAACAGTCGGGGGTTGAGGGTACTGTGCTAAAAGAGGTGGAGTTATGCAGATCTAAAACGCGTGGATAGCAGCAGCAACAAGCCGAAAAGTGCAGGCATGTGAGGGATCTAGAGGTTGACAGCATGTCTTCTTAACGGGAGTCCAGGTGGCCATCTCCACAAATGGACTTTTCAGAATCCTTGGGTGGCACCGTAGTCGGAAACCAATTCTGGTTATCGCTTCTCGGCCTTTTGGCTAAGATCAAGTGTAGTATCTGTTCTTATCAGTTTAATATCTGATACGTCCCCTATCTGGGGACCATATATTAAACGGATTTTTAGAACAGGGAGATGGAAAAAGAGCTTGCTCTGTCCACTCCACGCATTGACCTGGTATTGCAGTATCTCCAGGACCGGTGCACCCCTTCTTTAATGCAGTTTCTAAAATCAGAAAGAATTGAATTCAATGCTTTTTGTTCATTTTGCTTGTTTGTCGGATTTTGGGATGGACTCTTTGGCTTTGCTTTTCTTCTCCTCATTGGATTTTTCATGTTAAAAGTTGCAGAAGCCAGATGACAAGCTCATTTTGGTTCAACTTCAGCAACTGTGCATTGCATTGCCATGTAATGTAATGTAATGCAATGCTATCTATCTAGCTCTCCCTCTATACTTCCTTTTGGATAAACAGACATATTAGGCAAGCATTTTGGAGCTTTCACCTAAATAACTACAGGTGGTGAGATAAGCTGCACAATATAATTGACCTTTCAGTATATTGTTGCACACACACCATCTATTTAGCAAATGCCCTTGTTATCAACAGCAGCCTTTTAAACTCACCTGAGCTAACAGGTATGTGAGCTGGTTACTCTGCTGCGCTTAAAATTTCTTTTTTGGTTTGCTACAATGCCTTTTCTGAAACGTTGTCTCCCTCTGCTGGAACACTGACTTCTTTCATTTAATGCCTGCAGACTATAAAAGAGAAACCAACCCAAAAAGTTTGGTTGATTAGTCTGTGGCATTCTTTTAAACTGTTGCTTATGGCGGTCTCTGTGAGCTTCTCAGTGACATTCAGCCATCCAGGTATCCCGCCTGCAGTAGACGGAATGTGGCAATGGAACGCTGGCTGCGCGTGTCATAATAGGCTCTGAGCCTTTATATACCTGCGCACAGCAGCAGCCACCTTCAGTCTGCTGCTGGACAGCCAGCAGCAGCAGCAGCAGGAGAGGTAATTAATCAGCAACCCTCCTGCTAAGGGTAGACAGCTGCTCGTTCCACCCCCCCCCCCGCCTTAATTGGTTCTCCTCCCTTCCAACGGTGTTGAGGCGGGTGGGAACAGCCGGGGGTTGAGGGTACTGTGCTAAAAGAGGTGGAGTTATGCAGATCTAAAACGCGTGGATTGCAGCAGCAGCAAGCCGAAAAGTGCAGGCATGTGAGGGATCTAGAGGTTGACAGCATGTCTTCTTAACGGGAGTCCAGGTGGCCATCTCCACAAATGGACTTTTCAGAATCCTTGGGTGGCACCGTAGTCGGAAACCAATTCTGGTTATCGCTTCTCGGCCTTTTGGCTAAGATCAAGTGTAGTATCTGTTCTTATCAGTTTAATATCTGATACGTCCCCTATCTGGGGACCATATATTAAATGGATTTTTAGAACAGGGAGATGGAAAAAGAGCTTGCTCTGTCCACTCCACGCATTGACCTGGTATTGCAGTATCTCCAGGACCGGTGCACCCCTTCTTTAATGCAGTTTCTAAAATCAGAAAGAATTGAATTCAATGCTTTTTGTTCATTTTGCTTGTTTGTCGGATTTTGGGATGGACTCTTTGGCTTTGCTTTTCTTCTCCTCATTGGATTTTTCATGTTAAAAGTTGCAGAAGCCAGATGACAAGCTCATTTTGGTTCAACTTCAGCAACTGTGCATTGCATTGCCATGTAATGTAATGTAATGCAATGCTACCTATCTAGCTCTCCCTCTATACTTCCTTTTGGATAAACAGACATATTAGGCAAGCATTTTGGAGCTTTCACCTAAATAACTACAGGTGGTGAGATAAGCTGCACAATATAATTGACCTTTCAGTATATTGTTGCACACACACCATCTATTTAGCAAATGCCCTTGTTATCAACAGCAGCCTTTTAAACTCACCTGAGCTAACAGGTATGTGAGCTGGTTACTCTGCTGCGCTTAAAATTTCTTTTTTGGTTTGCTACAATGCCTTTTCTGAAACGTTGTCTCCCTCTGCTGGAACACTGACTTCTTTCATTTAATGCCTGCAGACTATAAAAGAGAAACCAACCCAAAAAGTTTGGTTGATTAGTCTGTGGCATTCTTTTAAACTGTTGCTTATGGCGGTCTCTGTGAGCTTCTCAGTGACATTCAGCCATCCAGGTATCCCGCCTGCAGTAGACGGAATGTGGCAATGGAACGCTGGCTGCGCGTGTCATAATAGGCTCTGAGCCTTTATATACCTGCGCACAGCAGCAGCCACCTTCAGTCTGCTGCTGGACAGCCAGCAGCAGCAGCAGCAGGAGAGGTAATTAATCAGCAACCCTCCTGCTAAGGGTAGACAGCTGCTCGTTCCACCCCCCCCCCCCGCCTTAATTGGTTCTCCTCCCTTCCAACGGTGTTGAGGCGGGTGGGAACAGCCGGGGGTTGAGGGTACTGTGCTAAAAGAGGTGGAGTTATGCAGATCTAAAACGCGTGGATTGCAGCAGCAGCAAGCCGAAAAGTGCAGGCATGTGAGGGATCTAGAGGTTGACAGCATGTCTTCTTAACGGGAGTCCAGGTGGCCATCTCCACAAATGGACTTTTCAGAATCCTTGGGTGGCACCGTAGTCGGAAACCAATTCTGGTTATCGCTTCTCGGCCTTTTGGCTAAGATCAAGTGTAGTATCTGTTCTTATCAGTTTAATATCTGATACGTCCCCTATCTGGGGACCATATATTAAACGGATTTTTAGAACAGGGAGATGGAAAAAGAGCTTGCTCTGTCCACTCCACGCATTGACCTGGTATTGCAGTATCTCCAGGACCGGTGCACCCCTTCTTTAATGCAGTTTCTAAAATCAGAAAGAATTGAATTCAATGCTTTTTGTTCATTTTGCTTGTTTGTCGGATTTTGGGATGGACTCTTTGGCTTTGCTTTTCTTCTCCTCATTGGATTTTTCATGTTAAAAGTTGCAGAAGCCAGATGACAAGCTCATTTTGGTTCAACTTCAGCAACTGTGCATTGCATTGCCATGTAATGTAATGTAATGCAATGCTATCTATCTAGCTCTCCCTCTATACTTCCTTTTGGATAAACAGACATATTAGGCAAGCATTTTGGAGCTTTCACCTAAATAACTACAGGTGGTGAGATAAGCTGCACAATATAATTGACCTTTCAGTATATTGTTGCACACACACCATCTATTTAGCAAATGCCCTTGTTATCAACAGCAGCCTTTTAAACTCACCTGAGCTAACAGGTATGTGAGCTGGTTACTCTGCTGCGCTTAAAATTTCTTTTTTGGTTTGCTACAATGCCTTTTCTGAAACGTTGTCTCCCTCTGCTGGAACACTGACTTCTTTCATTTAATGCCTGCAGACTATAAAAGAGAAACCAACCCAAAAAGTTTGGTTGATTAGTCTGTGGCATTCTTTTAAACTGTTGCTTATGGCGGTCTCTGTGAGCTTCTCAGTGACATTCAGCCATCCAGGTATCCCGCCTGCAGTAGACGGAATGTGGCAATGGAACGCTGGCTGCGCGTGTCATAATAGGCTCTGAGCCTTTATATACCTGCGCACAGCAGCAGCCACCTTCAGTCTGCTGCTGGACAGCCAGCAGCAGCAGCAGCAGGAGAGGTAATTAATCAGCAACCCTCCTGCTAAGGGTAGACAGCTGCTCGTTCCACCCCCCCCCCCGCCTTAATTGGTTCTCCTCCCTTCCAACGGTGTTGAGGCGGGTGGGAACAGCCGGGGGTTGAGGGTACTGTGCTAAAAGAGGTGGAGTTATGCAGATCTAAAACGTGTGGATTGCAGCAGCAGCAAGCCGAAAAGTGCAGGCATGTGAGGGATCTAGAGGTTGACAGCATGTCTTCTTAACGGGAGTCCAGGTGGCCATCTCCACAAATGGACTTTTCAGAATCCTTGGGTGGCACCGTAGTCGGAAACCAATTCTGGTTATCGCTTCTCGGCCTTTTGGCTAAGATCAAGTGTAGTATCTGTTCTTATCAGTTTAATATCTGATACGTCCCCTATCTGGGGACCATATATTAAATGGATTTTTAGAACAGGGAGATGGAAAAAGAGCTTGCTCTGTCCACTCCACGCATTGACCTGGTATTGCAGTATCTCCAGGACCGGTGCACCCCTTCTTTAATGCAGTTTCTAAAATCAGAAAGAATTGAATTCAATGCTTTTTGTTCATTTTGCTTGTTTGTCGGATTTTGGGATGGACTCTTTGGCTTTGCTTTTCTTCTCCTCATTGGATTTTTCATGTTAAAAGTTGCAGAAGCCAGATGACAAGCTCATTTTGGTTCAACTTCAGCAACTGTGCATTGCATTGCCATGTAATGTAATGTAATGCAATGCTACCTATCTAGCTCTCCCTCTATACTTCCTTTTGGATAAACAGACATATTAGGCAAGCATTTTGGAGCTTTCACCTAAATAACTACAGGTGGTGAGATAAGCTGCACAATATAATTGACCTTTCAGTATATTGTTGCACACACACCATCTATTTAGCAAATGCCCTTGTTATCAACAGCAGCCTTTTAAACTCACCTGAGCTAACAGGTATGTGAGCTGGTTACTCTGCTGCGCTTAAAATTTCTTTTTTGGTTTGCTACAATCCCTTTTCTGAAACGTTGTCTCCCTCTGCTGGAACACTGACTTCTTTTATTTAATGCCTGCAGACTATAAAAGAGAAACCAACCCAAAAAGTTTGGTTGATTAGTCTGTGGCATTCTTTTAAACTGTTGCTTATGGCGGTCTCTGTGAGCTTCTCAGTGACATTCAGCCATCCAGGTATCCCGCCTGCAGTAGACGGAATGTGGCAATGGAACGCTGGCTGCGCGTGTCATAATAGGCTCTGAGCCTTTATATACCTGCGCACAGCAGCAGCCACCTTCAGTCTGCTGCTGGACAGCCAGCAGCAGCAGCAGCAGGAGAGGTAATTAATCAGCAACCCTCCTGCTAAGGGTAGACAGCTGCTCGTTCCACCCCCCCCCCCCGCCTTAATTGGTTCTCCTCCCTTCCAACGGTGTTGAGGCGGGTGGGAACAGCCGGGGGTTGAGGGTACTGTGCTAAAAGAGGTGGAGTTATGCAGATCTAAAACGCGTGGATTGCAGCAGCAGCAAGCCGAAAAGTGCAGGCATGTGAGGGATCTAGAGGTTGACAGCATGTCTTCTTAACGGGAGTCCAGGTGGCCATCTCCACAAATGGACTTTTCAGAATCCTTGGGTGGCACCGTAGTCGGAAACCAATTCTGGTTATCGCTTCTCGGCCTTTTGGCTAAGATCAAGTGTAGTATCTGTTCTTATCAGTTTAATATCTGATACGTCCCCTATCTGGGGACCATATATTAAATGGATTTTTAGAACAGGGAGATGGAAAAAGAGCTTGCTCTGTCCACTCCACGCATTGACCTGGTATTGCAGTATCTCCAGGACCGGTGCACCCCTTCTTTAATGCAGTTTCTAAAATCAGAAAGAATTGAATTCAATGCTTTTTGTTCATTTTGCTTGTTTGTCGGATTTTGGGATGGACTCTTTGGCTTTGCTTTTCTTCTCCTCATTGGATTTTTCATGTTAAAAGTTGCAGAAGCCAGATGACAAGCTCATTTTGGTTCAACTTCAGCAACTGTGCATTGCATTGCCATGTAATGTAATGTAATGCAATGCTATCTATCTAGCTCTCCCTCTATACTTCCTTTTGGATAAACAGACATATTAGGCAAGCATTTTGGAGCTTTCACCTAAATAACTACAGGTGGTGAGATAAGCTGCACAATATAATTGACCTTTCAGTATATTGTTGCACACACACCATCTATTTAGCAAATGCCCTTGTTATCAACAGCAGCCTTTTAAACTCACCTGAGCTAACAGGTATGTGAGCTGGTTACTCTGCTGCGCTTAAAATTTCTTTTTTGGTTTGCTACAATGCCTTTTCTGAAACGTTGTCTCCCTCTGCTGGAACACTGACTTCTTTCATTTAATGCCTGCAGACTATAAAAGAGAAACCAACCCAAAAAGTTTGGTTGATTAGTCTGTGGCATTCTTTTAAACTGTTGCTTATGGCGGTCTCTGTGAGCTTCTCAGTGACATTCAGCCATCCAGGTATCCCGCCTGCAGTAGACGGAATGTGGCAATGGAACGCTGGCTGCGCGTGTCATAATAGGCTCTGAGCCTTTATATACCTGCGCACAGCAGCAGCCACCTTCAGTCTGCTGCTGGACAGCCAGCAGCAGCAGCAGCAGGAGAGGTAATTAATCAGCAACCCTCCTGCTAAGGGTAGACAGCTGCTCGTTCCACCCCCCCCCCCGCCTTAATTGGTTCTCCTCCCTTCCAACGGTGTTGAGGCGGGTGGGAACAGCCGGGGGTTGAGGGTACTGTGCTAAAAGAGGTGGAGTTATGCAGATCTAAAACGCGTGGATTGCAGCAGCAGCAAGCCGAAAAGTGCAGGCATGTGAGGGATCTAGAGGTTGACAGCATGTCTTCTTAACGGGAGTCCAGGTGGCCATCTCCACAAATGGACTTTTCAGAATCCTTGGGTGGCACCGTAGTCGGAAACCAATTCTGGTTATCGCTTCTCGGCCTTTTGGCTAAGATCAAGTGTAGTATCTGTTCTTATCAGTTTAATATCTGATACGTCCCCTATCTGGGGACCATATATTAAATGGATTTTTAGAACAGGGAGATGGAAAAAGAGCTTGCTCTGTCCACTCCACGCATTGACCTGGTATTGCAGTATCTCCAGGACCGGTGCACCCCTTCTTTAATGCAGTTTCTAAAATCAGAAAGAATTGAATTCAATGCTTTTTGTTCATTTTGCTTGTTTGTCGGATTTTGGGATGGACTCTTTGGCTTTGCTTTTCTTCTCCTCATTGGATTTTTCATGTTAAAAGTTGCAGAAGCCAGATGACAAGCTCATTTTGGTTCAACTTCAGCAACTGTGCATTGCATTGCCATGTAATGTAATGTAATGCAATGCTATCTATCTAGCTCTCCCTCTATACTTCCTTTTGGATAAACAGACATATTAGGCAAGCATTTTGGAGCTTTCACCTAAATAACTACAGGTGGTGAGATAAGCTGCACAATATAATTGACCTTTCAGTATATTGTTGCACACACACCATCTATTTAGCAAATGCCCTTGTTATCAACAGCAGCCTTTTAAACTCACCTGAGCTAACAGGTATGTGAGCTGGTTACTCTGCTGCGCTTAAAATTTCTTTTTTGGTTTGCTACAATGCCTTTTCTGAAACGTTGTCTCCCTCTGCTGGAACACTGACTTCTTTCATTTAATGCCTGCAGACTATAAAAGAGAAACCAACCCAAAAAGTTTGGTTGATTAGTCTGTGGCATTCTTTTAAACTGTTGCTTATGGCGGTCTCTGTGAGCTTCTCAGTGACATTCAGCCATCCAGGTATCCCGCCTGCAGTAGACGGAATGTGGCAATGGAACGCTGGCTGCGCGTGTCATAATAGGCTCTGAGCCTTTATATACCTGCGCACAGCAGCAGCCACCTTCAGTCTGCTGCTGGACAGCCAGCAGCAGCAGCAGCAGGAGAGGTAATTAATCAGCAACCCTCCTGCTAAGGGTAGACAGCTGCTCGTTCCACCCCCCCCCCCCGCCTTAATTGGTTCTCCTCCCTTCCAACGGTGTTGAGGCGGGTGGGAACAGCCGGGGGTTGAGGGTACTGTGCTAAAAGAGGTGGAGTTATGCAGATCTAAAACGCGTGGATTGCAGCAGCAGCAAGCCGAAAAGTGCAGGCATGTGAGGGATCTAGAGGTTGACAGCATGTCTTCTTAACGGGAGTCCAGGTGGCCATCTCCACAAATGGACTTTTCAGAATCCTTGGGTGGCACCGTAGTCGGAAACCAATTCTGGTTATCGCTTCTCGGCCTTTTGGCTAAGATCAAGTGTAGTATCTGTTCTTATCAGTTTAATATCTGATACGTCCCCTATCTGGGGACCATATATTAAATGGATTTTTAGAACAGGGAGATGGAAAAAGAGCTTGCTCTGTCCACTCCACGCATTGACCTGGTATTGCAGTATCTCCAGGACCGGTGCACCCCTTCTTTAATGCAGTTTCTAAAATCAGAAAGAATTGAATTCAATGCTTTTTGTTCATTTTGCTTGTTTGTCGGATTTTGGGATGGACTCTTTGGCTTTGCTTTTCTTCTCCTCATTGGATTTTTCATGTTAAAAGTTGCAGAAGCCAGATGACAAGCTCATTTTGGTTCAACTTCAGCAACTGTGCATTGCATTGCCATGTAATGTAATGTAATGCAATGCTATCTATCTAGCTCTCCCTCTATACTTCCTTTTGGATAAACAGACATATTAGGCAAGCATTTTGGAGCTTTCACCTAAATAACTACAGGTGGTGAGATAAGCTGCACAATATAATTGACCTTTCAGTATATTGTTGCACACACACCATCTATTTAGCAAATGCCCTTGTTATCAACAGCAGCCTTTTAAACTCACCTGAGCTAACAGGTATGTGAGCTGGTTACTCTGCTGCGCTTAAAATTTCCTTTTTGGTTTGCTACAATGCCTTTTCTGAAACGTTGTCTCCCTCTGCTGGAACACTGACTTCTTTCATTTAATGCCTGCAGACTATAAAAGAGAAACCAACCCAAAAAGTTTGGTTGATTAGTCTGTGGCATTCTTTTAAACTGTTGCTTATGGCGGTCTCTGTGAGCTTCTCAGTGACATTCAGCCATCCAGGTATCCCGCCTGCAGTAGACGGAATGTGGCAATGGAACGCTGGCTGCGCGTGTCATAATAGGCTCTGAGCCTTTATATACCTGCGCACAGCAGCAGCCACCTTCAGTCTGCTGCTGGACAGCCAGCAGCAGCAGCAGCAGGAGAGGTAATTAATCAGCAACCCTCCTGCTAAGGGTAGACAGCTGCTCGTTCCACCCCCCCCCCCGCCTTAATTGGTTCTCCTCCCTTCCAACGGTGTTGAGGCGGGTGGGAACAGCCGGGGGTTGAGGGTACTGTGCTAAAAGAGGTGGAGTTATGCAGATCTAAAACGCGTGGATTGCAGCAGCAGCAAGCCGAAAAGTGCAGGCATGTGAGGGATCTAGAGGTTGACAGCATGTCTTCTTAACGGGAGTCCAGGTGGCCATCTCCACAAATGGACTTTTCAGAATCCTTGGGTGGCACCGTAGTCGGAAACCAATTCTGGTTATCGCTTCTCGGCCCTATGGCTAAGATCAAGTGTAGTATCTGTTCTTATCAGTTTAATATCTGATACGTCCCCTATCTGGGGACCATATATTAAATGGATTTTTAGAACAGGGAGATGGAAAAAGAGCTTGCTCTGTCCACTCCACGCATTGACCTGGTATTGCAGTATCTCCAGGACCGGTGCACCCCTTCTTTAATGCAGTTTCTAAAATCAGAAAGAATTGAATTCAATGCTTTTTGTTCATTTTGCTTGTTTGTCGGATTTTGGGATGGACTCTTTGGCTTTGCTTTTCTTCTCCTCATTGGATTTTTCATGTTAAAAGTTGCAGAAGCCAGATGACAAGCTCATTTTGGTTCAACTTCAGCAACTGTGCATTGCATTGCCATGTAATGTAATGTAATGCAATGCTATCTATCTAGCTCTCCCTCTATACTTCCTTTTGGATAAACAGACATATTAGGCAAGCATTTTGGAGCTTTCACCTAAATAACTACAGGTGGTGAGATAAGCTGCACAATATAATTGACCTTTCAGTATATTGTTGCACACACACCATCTATTTAGCAAATGCCCTTGTTATCAACAGCAGCCTTTTAAACTCACCTGAGCTAACAGGTATGTGAGCTGGTTACTCTGCTGCGCTTAAAATTTCTTTTTTGGTTTGCTACAATGCCTTTTCTGAAACGTTGTCTCCCTCTGCTGGAACACTGACTTCTTTCATTTAATGCCTGCAGACTATAAAAGAGAAACCAACCCAAAAAGTTTGGTTGATTAGTCTGTGGCATTCTTTTAAACTGTTGCTTATGGCGGTCTCTGTGAGCTTCTCAGTGACATTCAGCCATCCAGGTATCCCGCCTGCAGTAGACGGAATGTGGCAATGGAACGCTGGCTGCGCGTGTCATAATAGGCTCTGAGCCTTTATATACCTGCGCACAGCAGCAGCCACCTTCAGTCTGCTGCTGGACAGCCAGCAGCAGCAGCAGCAGGAGAGGTAATTAATCAGCAACCCTCCTGCTAAGGGTAGACAGCTGCTCGTTCCACCCCCCCCCCCGCCTTAATTGGTTCTCCTCCCTTCCAACGGTGTTGAGGCGGGTGGGAACAGCCGGGGGTTGAGGGTACTGTGCTAAAAGAGGTGGAGTTATGCAGATCTAAAACGCGTGGATTGCAGCAGCAGCAAGCCGAAAAGTGCAGGCATGTGAGGGATCTAGAGGTTGACAGCATGTCTTCTTAACGGGAGTCCAGGTGGCCATCTCCACAAATGGACTTTTCAGAATCCTTGGGTGGCACCGTAGTCGGAAACCAATTCTGGTTATCGCTTCTCGGCCTTTTGGCTAAGATCAAGTGTAGTATCTGTTCTTATCAGTTTAATATCTGATACGTCCCCTATCTGGGGACCATATATTAAATGGATTTTTAGAACAGGGAGATGGAAAAAGAGCTTGCTCTGTCCACTCCACGCATTGACCTGGTATTGCAGTATCTCCAGGACCGGTGCACCCCTTCTTTAATGCAGTTTCTAAAATCAGAAAGAATTGAATTCAATGCTTTTTGTTCATTTTGCTTGTTTGTCGGATTTTGGGATGGACTCTTTGGCTTTGCTTTTCTTCTCCTCATTGGATTTTTCATGTTAAAAGTTGCAGAAGCCAGATGACAAGCTCATTTTGGTTCAACTTCAGCAACTGTGCATTGCATTGCCATGTAATGTAATGTAATGCAATGCTATCTATCTAGCTCTCCCTCTATACTTCCTTTTGGATAAACAGACATATTAGGCAAGCATTTTGGAGCTTTCACCTAAATAACTACAGGTGGTGAGATAAGCTGCACAATATAATTGACCTTTCAGTATATTGTTGCACACACACCATCTATTTAGCAAATGCCCTTGTTATCAACAGCAGCCTTTTAAACTCACCTGAGCTAACAGGTATGTGAGCTGGTTACTCTGCTGCGCTTAAAATTTCTTTTTTGGTTTGCTACAATGCCTTTTCTGAAACGTTGTCTCCCTCTGCTGGAACACTGACTTCTTTCATTTAATGCCTGCAGACTATAAAAGAGAAACCAACCCAAAAAGTTTGGTTGATTAGTCTGTGGCATTCTTTTAAACTGTTGCTTATGGCGGTCTCTGTGAGCTTCTCAGTGACATTCAGCCATCCAGGTATCCCGCCTGCAGTAGACGGAATGTGGCAATGGAACGCTGGCTGCGCGTGTCATAATAGGCTCTGAGCCTTTATATACCTGCGCACAGCAGCAGCCACCTTCAGTCTGCTGCTGGACAGCCAGCAGCAGCAGCAGCAGGAGAGGTAATTAATCAGCAACCCTCCTGCTAAGGGTAGACAGCTGCTCGTTCCACCCCCCCCCCCGCCTTAATTGGTTCTCCTCCCTTCCAACGGTGTTGAGGCGGGTGGGAACAGCCGGGGGTTGAGGGTACTGTGCTAAAAGAGGTGGAGTTATGCAGATCTAAAACGCGTGGATTGCAGCAGCAGCAAGCCGAAAAGTGCAGGCATGTGAGGGATCTAGAGGTTGACAGCATGTCTTCTTAACGGGAGTCCAGGTGGCCATCTCCACAAATGGACTTTTCAGAATCCTTGGGTGGCACCGTAGTCGGAAACCAATTCTGGTTATCGCTTCTCGGCCTTTTGGCTAAGATCAAGTGTAGTATCTGTTCTTATCAGTTTAATATCTGATACGTCCCCTATCTGGGGACCATATATTAAATGGATTTTTAGAACAGGGAGATGGAAAAAGAGCTTGCTCTGTCCACTCCACGCATTGACCTGGTATTGCAGTATCTCCAGGACCGGTGCACCCCTTCTTTAATGCAGTTTCTAAAATCAGAAAGAATTGAATTCAATGCTTTTTGTTCATTTTGCTTGTTTGTCGGATTTTGGGATGGACTCTTTGGCTTTGCTTTTCTTCTCCTCATTGGATTTTTCATGTTAAAAGTTGCAGAAGCCAGATGACAAGCTCATTTTGGTTCAACTTCAGCAACTGTGCATTGCATTGCCATGTAATGTAATGTAATGCAATGCTATCTATCTAGCTCTCCCTCTATACTTCCTTTTGGATAAACAGACATATTAGGCAAGCATTTTGGAGCTTTCACCTAAATAACTACAGGTGGTGAGATAAGCTGCACAATATAATTGACCTTTCAGTATATTGTTGCACACACACCATCTATTTAGCAAATGCCCTTGTTATCAACAGCAGCCTTTTAAACTCACCTGAGCTAACAGGTATGTGAGCTGGTTACTCTGCTGCGCTTAAAATTTCTTTTTTGGTTTGCTACAATGCCTTTTCTGAAACGTTGTCTCCCTCTGCTGGAACACTGACTTCTTTCATTTAATGCCTGCAGACTATAAAAGAGAAACCAACCCAAAAAGTTTGGTTGATTAGTCTGTGGCATTCTTTTAAACTGTTGCTTATGGCGGTCTCTGTGAGCTTCTCAGTGACATTCAGCCATCCAGGTATCCCGCCTGCAGTAGACGGAATGTGGCAATGGAACGCTGGCTGCGCGTGTCATAATAGGCTCTGAGCCTTTATATACCTGCGCACAGCAGCAGCCACCTTCAGTCTGCTGCTGGACAGCCAGCAGCAGCAGCAGCAGGAGAGGTAATTAATCAGCAACCCTCCTGCTAAGGGTAGACAGCTGCTCGTTCCACCCCCCCCCCCGCCTTAATTGGTTCTCCTCCCTTCCAACGGTGTTGAGGCGGGTGGGAACAGCCGGGGGTTGAGGGTACTGTGCTAAAAGAGGTGGAGTTATGCAGATCTAAAACGCGTGGATTGCAGCAGCAGCAAGCCGAAAAGTGCAGGCATGTGAGGGATCTAGAGGTTGACAGCATGTCTTCTTAACGGGAGTCCAGGTGGCCATCTCCACAAATGGACTTTTCAGAATCCTTGGGTGGCACCGTAGTCGGAAACCAATTCTGGTTATCGCTTCTCGGCCTTTTGGCTAAGATCAAGTGTAGTATCTGTTCTTATCAGTTTAATATCTGATACGTCCCCTATCTGGGGACCATATATTAAATGGAATTTTAGAACAGGGAGATGGAAAAAGAGCTTGCTCTGTCCACTCCACGCATTGACCTGGTATTGCAGTATCTCCAGGACCGGTGCACCCCTTCTTTAATGCAGTTTCTAAAATCAGAAAGAATTGAATTCAATGCTTTTTGTTCATTTTGCTTGTTTGTCGGATTTTGGGATGGACTCTTTGGCTTTGCTTTTCTTCTCCTCATTGGATTTTTCATGTTAAAAGTTGCAGAAGCCAGATGACAAGCTCATTTTGGTTCAACTTCAGCAACTGTGCATTGCATTGCCATGTAATGTAATGTAATGCAATGCTATCTATCTAGCTCTCCCTCTATACTTCCTTTTGGATAAACAGACATATTAGGCAAGCATTTTGGAGCTTTCACCTAAATAACTACAGGTGGTGAGATAAGCTGCACAATATAATTGACCTTTCAGTATATTGTTGCACACACACCATCTATTTAGCAAATGCCCTTGTTATCAACAGCAGCCTTTTAAACTCACCTGAGCTAACAGGTATGTGAGCTGGTTACTCTGCTGCGCTTAAAATTTCTTTTTTGGTTTGCTACAATGCCTTTTCTGAAACGTTGTCTCCCTCTGCTGGAACACTGACTTCTTTCATTTAATGCCTGCAGACTATAAAAGAGAAACCAACCCAAAAAGTTTGGTTGATTAGTCTGTGGCATTCTTTTAAACTGTTGCTTATGGCGGTCTCTGTGAGCTTCTCAGTGACATTCAGCCATCCAGGTATCCCGCCTGCAGTAGACGGAATGTGGCAATGGAACGCTGGCTGCGCGTGTCATAATAGGCTCTGAGCCTTTATATACCTGCGCACAGCAGCAGCCACCTTCAGTCTGCTGCTGGACAGCCAGCAGCAGCAGCAGCAGGAGAGGTAATTAATCAGCAACCCTCCTGCTAAGGGTAGACAGCTGCTCGTTCCACCCCCCCCCCGCCTTAATTGGTTCTCCTCCCTTCCAACGGTGTTGAGGCGGGTGGGAACAGCCGGGGGTTGAGGGTACTGTGCTAAAAGAGGTGGAGTTATGCAGATCTAAAACGCGTGGATTGCAGCAGCAGCAAGCCGAAAAGTGCAGGCATGTGAGGGATCTAGAGGTTGACAGCATGTCTTCTTAACGGGAGTCCAGGTGGCCATCTCCACAAATGGACTTTTCAGAATCCTTGGGTGGCACCGTAGTCGGAAACCAATTCTGGTTATCGCTTCTCGGCCTTTTGGCTAAGATCAAGTGTAGTATCTGTTCTTATCAGTTTAATATCTGATACGTCCCCTATCTGGGGACCATATATTAAATGGATTTTTAGAACAGGGAGATGGAAAAAGAGCTTGCTCTGTCCACTCCACGCATTGACCTGGTATTGCAGTATCTCCAGGACCAGTGCACCCCTTCTTTAATGCAGTTTCTAAAATCAGAAAGAATTGAATTCAATGCTTTTTGTTCATTTTGCTTGTTGGTCGGATTTTGGGATGGACTCTTTGGCTTTGCTTTTCTTCTCCTCATTGGATTTTTCATGTTAAAAGTTGCAGAAGCCAGATGACAAGCTCATTTTGGTTCAACTTCAGCAACTGTGCATTGCATTGCCATGTAATGTAATGTAATGCAATGCTATCTATCTAGCTCTCCCTCTATACTTCCTTTTGGATAAACAGACATATTAGGCAAGCATTTTGGAGCTTTCACCTAAATAACTACAGGTGGTGAGATAAGCTGCACAATATAATTGACCTTTCAGTATATTGTTGCACACACACCATCTATTTAGCAAATGCCCTTGTTATCAACAGCAGCCTTTTAAACTCACCTGAGCTAACAGGTATGTGAGCTGGTTACTCTGCTGCGCTTAAAATTTCTTTTTTGGTTTGCTACAATGCCTTTTCTGAAACGTTGTCTCCCTCTGCTGGAACACTGACTTCTTTCATTTAATGCCTGCAGACTATAAAAGAGAAACCAACCCAAAAAGTTTGGTTGATTAGTCTGTGGCATTCTTTTAAACTGTTGCTTATGGCGGTCTCTGTGAGCTTCTCAGTGACATTCAGCCATCCAGGTATCCCGCCTGCAGTAGACGGAATGTGGCAATGGAACGCTGGCTGCGCGTGTCATAATAGGCTCTGAGCCTTTATATACCTGCGCACAGCAGCAGCCACCTTCAGTCTGCTGCTGGACAGCCAGCAGCAGCAGCAGGAGAGGTAATTAATCAGCAACCCTCCTGCTAAGGGTAGACAGCTGCTCGTTCCACCCCCCCCCCGCCTTAATTGGTTCTCCTCCCTTCCAACGGTGTTGAGGCGGGTGGGAACAGCCGGGGGTTGAGGGTACTGTGCTAAAAGAGGTGGAGTTATGCAGATCTAAAACGCGTGGATTGCAGCAGCAGCAAGCCGAAAAGTGCAGGCATGTGAGGGATCTAGAGGTTGACAGCATGTCTTCTTAACGGGAGTCCAGGTGGCCATCTCCACAAATGGACTTTTCAGAATCCTTGGGTGGCACCGTAGTCGGAAACCAATTCTGGTTATCGCTTCTCGGCCTTTTGGCTAAGATCAAGTGTAGTATCTGTTCTTATCAGTTTAATATCTGATACGTCCCCTATCTGGGGACCATATATTAAATGGATTTTTAGAACAGGGAGATGGAAAAAGAGCTTGCTCTGTCCACTCCACGCATTGACCTGGTATTGCAGTATCTCCAGGACCGGTGCACCCCTTCTTTAATGCAGTTTCTAAAATCAGAAAGAATTGAATTCAATGCTTTTTGTTCATTTTGCTTGTTTGTCGGATTTTGGGATGGACTCTTTGGCTTTGCTTTTCTTCTCCTCATTGGATTTTTCATGTTAAAAGTTGCAGAAGCCAGATGACAAGCTCATTTTGGTTCAACTTCAGCAACTGTGCATTGCATTGCCATGTAATGTAATGTAATGCAATGCTATCTATCTAGCTCTCCCTCTATACTTCCTTTTGGATAAACAGACATATTAGGCAAGCATTTTGGAGCTTTCACCTAAATAACTACAGGTGGTGAGATAAGCTGCACAATATAATTGACCTTTCAGTATATTGTTGCATACACACCATCTATTTAGCAAATGCCCTTGTTATCAACAGCAGCCTTTTAAACTCACCTGAGCTAACAGGTATGTGAGCTGGTTACTCTGCTGCGCTTAAAATTTCTTTTTTGGTTTGCTACAATGCCTTTTCTGAAACGTTGTCTCCCTCTGCTGGAACACTGACTTCTTTCATTTAATGCCTGCAGACTATAAAAGAGAAACCATCCCAAAAAGTTTGGTTGATTAGTCTGTGGCATTCTTTTAAACTGTTGCTTATGGCGGTCTCTGTGAGCTTCTCAGTGACATTCAGCCATCCAGGTATCCCGCCTGCAGTAGACGGAATGTGGCAATGGAACGCTGGCTGCGCGTGTCATAATAGGCTCTGAGCCTTTATATACCTGCGCACAGCAGCAGCCACCTTCAGTCTGCTGCTGGACAGCCAGCAGCAGCAGCAGCAGGAGAGATAATTAATCAGCAACCCTACTGCTAAGGGTAGACAGCTGCTCGTTCCACCCCCCCCCCCGCCTTAATTGGTTCTCCTCCCTTCCAACGGTGTTGAGGCGGGTGGGAACAGCCGGGGGTTGAGGGTACTGTGCTAAAAGAGGTGGAGTTATGCAGATCTAAAACGCGTGGATTGCAGCAGCAGCAAGCCGAAAAGTGCAGGCATGTGAGGGATCTAGAGGTTGACAGCATGTCTTCTTAACGGGAGTCCAGGTGGCCATCTCCACAAATGGACTTTTCAGAATCCTTGGGTGGCACCGTAGTCGGAAACCAATTCTGGTTATCGCTTCTCGGCCTTTTGGCTAAGATCAAGTGTAGTATCTGTTCTTATCAGTTTAATATCTGATACGTCCCCTATCTGGGGACCATATATTAAATGGATTTTTAGAACAGGGAGATGGAAAAAGAGCTTGCTCTGTCCACTCCACGCATTGACCTGGTATTGCAGTATCTCCAGGACCGGTGCACCCCTTCTTTAATGCAGTTTCTAAAATCAGAAAGAATTGAATTCAATGCTTTTTGTTCATTTTGCTTGTTTGTCGGATTTTGGGATGGATTCTTTGGCTTTGCTTTTCTTCTCCTCATTGGATTTTTCATGTTAAAAGTTGCAGAAGCCAGATGACAAGCTCATTTTGGTTCAACTTCAGCAACTGTGCATTGCATTGCCATGT
This sequence comes from Phyllobates terribilis, assembly GCF_046119375.1. Classification (NCBI taxonomy): domain Eukaryota; kingdom Metazoa; phylum Chordata; class Amphibia; order Anura; family Dendrobatidae; genus Phyllobates; species Phyllobates terribilis. Next base: position 4,640,686 of record NW_027362800.1, on the reverse strand, counting down.
AATGTAATGTAATGCAATGCTATCTATCTAGCTCTCCCTCTATACTTCCTTTTGGATAAACAGACATATTAGGCAAGCATTTTGGAGCTTTCACCTAAATAACTACAGGTGGTGAGATAAGCTGCACAATATAATTGACCTTTCAGTATATTGTTGCACACACACCATCTATTTAGCAAATGCCCTTGTTATCAACAGCAGCCTTTTAAACTCACCTGAGCTAACAGGTATGTGAGCTGGTTACTCTGCTGCGCTTAAAATTTCTTTTTTGGTTTGCTACAATGCCTTTTCTGAAACGTTGTCTCCCTCTGCTGGAACACTGACTTCTTTCATTTAATGCCTGCAGACTATAAAAGAGAAACCAACCCAAAAAGTTTGGTTGATTAGTCTGTGGCATTCGTTTAAACTGTTGCTTATGGCGGTCTCTGTGAGCTTCTCAGTGACATTCAGCCATCCAGGTATCCCGCCTGCAGTAGACGGAATGTGGCAATGGAACGCTGGCTGCGCGTGTCATAATAGGCTCTGAGCCTTTATATACCTGCGCACAGCAGCAGCCACCTTCAGTCTGCTGCTGGACAGCCAGCAGCAGCAGCAGCAGGAGAGGTAATTAATCAGCAACCCTCCTGCTAAGGGTAGACAGCTGCTCGTTCCACCCTCCCCCCCCCCCGCCTTAATTGGTTCTCCTCCCTTCCAACGGTGTTGAGGCGGGTGGGAACAGCCGGGGGTTGAGGGTACTGTGCTAAAAGAGGTGGAGTTATGCAGATCTAAAACGCGTGGATTGCAGCAGCAGCAAGCCGAAAAGTGCAGGCATGTGAGGGATCTAGAGGTTGACAGCATGTCTTCTTAACGGGAGTCCAGGTGGCCATCTCCACAAATGGACTTTTCAGAATCCTTGGGTGGCACCGTAGTCGGAAACCAATTCTGGTTATCGCTTCTCGGCCTTTTGGCTAAGATCAAGTGTAGTATCTGTTCTTATCAGTTTAATATCTGATATGTCCCCTATCTGGGGACCATATATTAAATGGATTTTTAGAACAGGGAGATGGAAAAAGAGCTTGCTCTGTCCACTCCACGCATTGACCTGGTATTGCAGTATCTCCAGGACTGGTGCACCCCTTCTTTAATGCAGTTTCTAAAATCAGAAAGAATTGAATTCAATGCTTTTTGTTCATTTTGCTTGTTTGTCGGATTTTGGGATGGACTCTTTGGCTTTGCTTTTCTTCTCCTCATTGGATTTTTCATGTTAAAAGTTGCAGAAGCCAGATGACAAGCTCATTTTGGTTCAACTTCAGCAACTGTGCATTGCATTGCCATGTAATGTAATGTAATGCAATGCTATCTATCTAGCTCTCCCTCTATACTTCCTTTTGGATAAACAGACATATTAGGCAAGCATTTTGGAGCTTTCACCTAAATAACTACAGGTGGTGAGATAAGCTGCACAATATAATTGACCTTTCAGTATATTGTTGCACACACACCATCTATTTAGCAAATGCCCTTGTTATCAACAGCAGCCTTTTAAACTCACCTGAGCTAACAGGTATGTGAGCTGGTTACTCTGCTGCGCTTAAAATTTCTTTTTTGGTTTGCTACAATGCCTTTTCTGAAACGTTGTCTCCCTCTGCTGGAACACTGACTTCTTTCATTTAATGCCTGCAGACTATAAAAGAGAAACCAACCCAAAAAGTTTGGTTGATTAGTCTGTGGCATTCTTTTAAACTGTTGCTTATGGCGGTCTCTGTGAGCTTCTCAGTGACATTCAGCCATCCAGGTATCCCGCCTGCAGTAGACGGAATGTGGCAATGGAACGCTGGCTGCGCGTGTCATAATAGGCTCTGAGCCTTTATATACCTGCGCACAGCAGCAGCCACCTTCAGTCTGCTGCTGGACAGCCAGCAGCAGCAGCAGCAGGAGAGGTAATTAATCAGCAACCCTCCTGCTAAGGGTAGACAGCTGCTCGTTCCACCCCCCCCCCCGCCTTAATTGGTTCTCCTCCCTTCCAATGGTGTTGAGGCGGGTGGGAACAGCCGGGGGTTGAGGGTACTGTGCTAAAAGAGGTGGAGTTATGCAGATCTAAAACGCGTGGATTGCAGCAGCAGCAAGCCGAAAAGTGCAGGCATGTGAGGGATCTAGAGGTTGACAGCATGTCTTCTTAACGGGAGTCCAGGTGGCCATCTCCACAAATGGACTTTTCAGAATCCTTGGGTGGCACCGTAGTCGGAAACCAATTCTGGTTATCGCTTCTCGGCCTTTTGGCTAAGATCAAGTGTAGTATCTGTTCTTATCAGTTTAATATCTGATACGTCCCCTATCTGGGGACCATATATTAAATGGATTTTTAGAACAGGGAGATGGAAAAAGAGCTTGCTCTGTCCACTCCACGCATTGACCTGGTATTGCAGTATCTCCAGGACCGGTGCACCCCTTCTTTAATGCAGTTTCTAAAATCAGAAAGAATTGAATTCAATGCTTTTTGTTCATTTTGCTTGTTTGTCGGATTTTGGGATGGACTCTTTGGCTTTGCTTTTCTTCTCCTCATTGGATTTTTCATGTTAAAAGTTGCAGAAGCCAGATGACAAGCTCATTTTGGTTCAACTTCAGCAACTGTGCATTGCATTGCCATGTAATGTAATGTAATGCAATGCTATCTATCTAGCTCTCCCTCTATACTTCCTTTTGGATAAACAGACATATTAGGCAAGCATTTTGGAGCTTTCACCTAAATAACTACAGGTGGTGAGATAAGCTGCACAATATAATTGACCTTTCAGTATATTGTTGCACACACACCATCTATTTAGCAAATGCCCTTGTTATCAACAGCAGCCTTTTAAACTCACCTGAGCTAACAGGTATGTGAGCTGGTTACTCTGCTGCGCTTAAAATTTCTTTTTTGGTTTGCTACAATGCCTTTTCTGAAACGTTGTCTCCCTCTGCTGGAACACTGACTTCTTTCATTTAATGCCTGCAGACTATAAAAGAGAAACCAACCCAAAAAGTTTGGTTGATTAGTCTGTGGCATTCTTTTAAACTGTTGCTTATGGCGGTCTCTGTGAGCTTCTCAGTGACATTCAGCCATCCAGGTATCCCGCCTGCAGTAGACGGAATGTGGCAATGGAACGCTGGCTGCGCGTGTCATAATAGGCTCTGAGCCTTTATATACCTGCGCACAGCAGCAGCCACCTTCAGTCTGCTGCTGGACAGCCAGCAGCAGCAGCAGCAGGAGAGGTAATTAATCAGCAACCCTCCTGCTAAGGGTAGACAGCTGCTCGTTCCACCCCCCCCCCGCCTTAATTGGTTCTCCTCCCTTCCAACGGTGTTGAAGCGGGTGGGAACAGCCGGGGGTTGAGGGTACTGTGCTAAAGTAGGTGGAGTTATGCAGATCTAAAACGCGTGGATTGCAGCAGCAGCAAGCCGAAAAGTGCAGGCATGTGAGGGATCTAGAGGTTGACAGCATGTCTTCTTAACGGGAGTCCAGGTGGCCATCTCCACAAATGGACTTTTCAGAATCCTTGGGTGGCACCGTAGTCGGAAACCAATTCTGGTTATCGCTTCTCGGCCTTTTGGCTAAGATCAAGTGTAGTATCTGTTCTTATCAGTTTAATATCTGATACGTCCCCTATCTGGGGACCATATATTAAATGGATTTTTAGAACAGGGAGATGGAAAAAGAGCTTGCTCTGTCCACTCCACGCATTGACCTGGTATTGCAGTATCTCCAGGACCGGTGCACCCCTTCTTTAATGCAGTTTCTAAAATCAGAAAGAATTGAATTCAATGCTTTTTGTTCATTTTGCTTGTTTGTCGGATTTTGGGATGGACTCTTTGGCTTTGCTTTTCTTCTCCTCATTGGATTTTTCATGTTAAAAGTTGCAGAAGCCAGATGACAAGCTCATTTTGGTTCAACTTCAGCAACTGTGCATTGCATTGCCATGTAATGTAATGTAATGCAATGCTATCTATCTAGCTCTCCCTCTATACTTCCTTTTGGATAAACAGACATATTAGGCAAGCATTTTGGAGCTTTCACCTAAATAACTACAGGTGGTGAGATAAGCTGCACAATATAATTGACCTTTCAGTATATTGTTGCACACACACCATCTATTTAGCAAATGCCCTTGTTATCAACAGCAGCCTTTTAAACTCACCTGAGCTAACAGGTATGTGAGCTGGTTACTCTGCTGCGCTTAAAATTTCTTTTTTGGTTTGCTACAATGCCTTTTCTGAAACGTTGTCTCCCTCTGCTGGAACACTGACTTCTTTCATTTAATGCCTGCAGACTATAAAAGAGAAACCAACCCAAAAAGTTTGGTTGATTAGTCTGTGGCATTCTTTTAAACTGTTGCTTATGGCGGTCTCTGTGAGCTTCTCAGTGACATTCAGCCATCCAGGTATCCCGCCTGCAGTAGACGGAATGTGGCAATGGAACGCTGGCTGCGCATGTCATAATAGGCTCTGAGCCTTTATATACCTGCGCACAGCAGCAGCCACCTTCAGTCTGCTGCTGGACAGCCAGCAGCAGCAGCAGCAGGAGAGGTAATTAATCAGCAACCCTCCTGCTAAGGGTAGACAGCTGCTCGTTCCACCCCCCCCCCCCCCGCCTTAATTGGTTCTCCTCCCTTCCAACGGTGTTGAGGCGGGTGGGAACAGCCGGGGGTTGAGGGTACTGTGCTAAAAGAGGTGGAGTTATGCAGATCTAAAACGCGTGGATTGCAGCAGCAGCAAGCCGAAAAGTGCAGGCATGTGAGGGATCTAGAGGTTGACAGCATGTCTTCTTAACGGGAGTCCAGGTGGCCATCTCCACAAATGGACTTTTCAGAATCCTTGGGTGGCACCGTAGTCGGAAAGGAATTCTGGTTATCGCTTCTCGGCCTTTTGGCTAAGATCAAGTGTAGTATCTGTTCTTATCAGTTTAATATCTGATACGTCCCCTATCTGGGGACCATATATTAAATGGATTTTTAGAACAGGGAGATGGAAAAAGAGCTTGCTCTGTCCACTCCACGCATTGACCTGGTATTGCAGTATCTCCAGGACCGGTGCACCCCTTCTTTAATGCAGTTTCTAAAATCAGAAAGAATTGAATTCAATGCTTTTTGTTCATTTTGCTTGTTTGTCGGATTTTGGGATGGACTCTTTGGCTTTGCTTTTCTTCTCCTCATTGGATTTTTCATGTTAAAAGTTGCAGAAGCCAGATGACAAGCTCATTTTGGTTCAACTTCAGCAACTGTGCATTGCATTGCCATGTAATGTAATGTAATGCAATGCTATCTATCTAGCTCTCCCTCTATACTTCCTTTTGGATAAACAGACATATTAGGCAAGCATTTTGGAGCTTTCACCTAAATAACTACAGGTGGTGAGATAAGCTGCACAATATAATTGACCTTTCAGTATATTGTTGCACACACACCATCTATTTAGCAAATGCCCTTGTTATCAACAGCAGCCTTTTAAACTCACCTGAGCTAACAGGTATGTGAGCTGGTTACTCTGCTGCGCTTAAAATTTCTTTTTTGGTTTGCTACAATGCCTTTTCTGAAACGTTGTCTCCCTCTGCTGGAACACTGACTTCTTTCATTTAATGCCTGCAGACTATAAAAGAGAAACCAACCCAAAAAGTTTGGTTGATTAGTCTGTGGCATTCTTTTAAACTGTTGCTTATGGCGGTCTCTGTGAGCTTCTCAGTGACATTCAGCCATCCAGGTATCCCGCCTGCAGTAGACGGAATGTGGCAATGGAACGCTGGCTGCGCGTGTCATAATAGGCTCTGAGCCTTTATATACCTGCGCACAGCAGCAACCACCTTCAGTCTGCTGCTGGACAGCCAGCAGCAGCAGCAGCAGGAGAGGTAATTAATCAGCAACCCTCCTGCTAAGGGTAGACAGCTGCTCGTTCCACCCCCCCCCCCCGCCTTAATTGGTTCTCCTCCCTTCCAACGGTGTTGAGGCGGGTGGGAACAGCCGGGGGTTGAGGGTACTGTGCTAAAAGAGGTGGAGTTATGCAGATCTAAAACGCGTGGATTGCAGCAGCAGCAAGCCGAAAAGTGCAGGCATGTGAGGGATCTAGAGGTTGACAGCATGTCTTCTTAACGGGAGTCCAGGTGGCCATCTCCACAAATGGACTTTTCAGAATCCTTGGGTGGCACCGTAGTCGGAAACCAATTCTGGTTATCGCTTCTCGGCCTTTTGGCTAAGATCAAGTGTAGTATCTCTTCTTATCAGTTTAATATCTGATACGTCCCCTATCTGGGGACCATATATTAAATGGATTTTTAGAACAGGGAGATGGAAAAAGAGCTTGCTCTGTCCACTCCACGCATTGACCTGGTATTGCAGTATCTCCAGGACCGGTGCACCCCTTCTTTAATGCAGTTTCTAAAATCAGAAAGAATTGAATTCAATGCTTTTTGTTCATTTTGCTTGTTTGTCGGATTTTGGGATGGACTCTTTGGCTTTGCTTTTCTTCTCCTCATTGGATTTTTCATGTTAAAAGTTGCAGAAGCCAGATGACAAGCTCATTTTGGTTCAACTTCAGCAACTGTGCATTGCATTGCCATGTAATGTAATGTAATGCAATGCTATCTATCTAGCTCTCCCTCTATACTTCCTTTTGGATAAACAGACATATTAGGCAAGCATTTTGGAGCTTTCACCTAAATAACTACAGGTGGTGAGATAAGCTGCACAATATAATTGACCTTTCAGTATATTGTTGCACACACACCATCTATTTAGCAAATGCCCTTGTTATCAACAGCAGCCTTTTAAATTCACCTGAGCTAACAGGTATGTGAGCTGGTTACTCTGCTACGCTTAAAATTTCTTTTTTGGTTTGCTACAATGCCTTTTCTGAAACGTTGTCTCCCTCTGCTGGAACACTGACTTCTTTCATTTAATGCCTGCAGACTATAAAAGAGAAACCAACCCAAAAAGTTTGGTTGATTAGTCTGTGGCATTCTTTTAAACTGTTGCTTATGGCGGTCTCTGTGAGCTTCTCAGTGACATTCAGCCATCCAGGTATCCCGCCTGCAGTAGACGGAATGTGGCAATGGAACGCTGGCTGCGCGTGTCATAATAGGCTCTGAGCCTTTATATACCTGCGCACAGCAGCAGCCACCTTCAGTCTGCTGCTGGACAGCCAGCAGCAGCAGCAGCAGGAGAGGTAATTAATCAGCAACCCTCCTGCTAAGGGTAGACAGCTGCTCGTTCCACCCCCCCCCCCACCTTAATTGGTTCTCCTCCCTTCCAACGGTGTTGAGGCGGGTGGGAACAGCCGGGGGTTGAGGGTACTGTGCTAAAAGAGGTGGAGTTATGCAGATCTAAAACGCGTGGATTGCAGCAGCAGCAAGCCGAAAAGTGCAGGCATGTGAGGGATCTAGAGGTTGACAGCATGTCTTCTTAATGGGAGTCCAGGTGGCCATCTCCACAAATGGACTTTTCAGAATCCTTGGGTGGCACCGTAGTCGGAAACCAATTCTGGTTATCGCTTCTCGGCCTTTTGGCTAAGATCAAGTGTAGTATCTGTTCTTATCAGTTTAATATCTGATACGTCCCCTATCTGGGGACCATATATTAAATGGATTTTTAGAACAGGGAGATGGAAAAAGAGCTTGCTCTGTCCACTCCACGCATTGACCTGGTATTGCAGTATCTCCAGGACCGGTGCACCCCTTCTTTAATGCAGTTTCTAAAATCAGAAAGAATTGAATTCAATGCTTTTTGTTCATTTTGCTTGTTTGTCGGATTTTGGGATGGACTCTTTGGCTTTGCTTTTCTTCTCCTCATTGGATTTTTCATGTTAAAAGTTGCAGAAGCCAGATGACAAGCTCATTTTGGTTCAACTTCAGCAACTGTGCATTGCATTGCCATGTAATGTAATGTAATGCAATGCTATCTATCTAGCTCTCCCTCTATACTTCCTTTTGGATAAACAGACATATTAGGCAAGCATTTTGGAGCTTTCACCTAAATAACTACAGGTGGTGAGATAAGCTGCACAATATAATTGACCTTTCAGTATATTGTTGCACACACACCATCTATTTAGCAAATGCCCTTGTTATCAACAGCAGCCTTTTAAACTCACCTGAGCTAACAGGTATGTGAGCTGGTTACTCTGCTGCGCTTAAAATTTCTTTTTTGGTTTGCTACAATGCCTTTTCTGAAACGTTGTCTCCCTCTGCTGGAACACTGACTTCTTTCATTTAATGCCTGCAGACTATAAAAGAGAAACCAACCCAAAAAGTTTGGTTGATTAGTCTGTGGCATTCTTTTAAACTGTTGCTTATGGCGGTCTCTGTGAGCTTCTCAGTGACATTCAGCCATCCAGGTATCCCGCCTGCAGTAGACGGAATGTGGCAATGGAACGCTGGCTGCGCGTGTCATAATAGGCTCTGAGCCTTTATATACCTGCGCACAGCAGCAGCCACCTTCAGTCTGCTGCTGGACAGCCAGCAGCAGCAGCAGCAGGAGAGGTAATTAATCAGCAACCCTCCTGCTAAGGGTAGACAGCTGCTCGTTCCACCCCCCCCCCGCCTTAATTGGTTCTCCTCCCTTCCAACGGTGTTGAGGCGGGTGGGAACAGCCGGGGGTTGAGGGTACTGTGCTAAAAGAGGTGGAGTTATGCAGATCTAAAACGCATGGATTGCAGCAGCAGCAAGCCGAAAAGTGCAGGCATGTGAGGGATCTAGAGGTTGACAGCATGTCTTCTTAACGGGAGTCCAGGTGGCCATCTCCACAAATGGACTTTTCAGAATCCTTGGGTGGCACCGTAGTCGGAAACCAATTCTGGTTATCGCTTCTCGGCCTTTTGGCTAAGATCAAGTGTAGTATCTGTTCTTATCAGTTTAATATCTGATACGTCCCCTATCTGGGGACCATATATTAAATGGATTTTTAGAACAGGGAGATGGAAAAAGAGCTTGCTCTGTCCACTCCACGCATTGACCTGGTATTGCAGTATCTCCAGGACCGGTGCACCCCTTCTTTAATGCAGTTTCTAAAATCAGAAAGAATTGAATTCAATGCTTTTTGTTCATTTTGCTTGTTTGTCGGATTTTGGGATGGACTCTTTGGCTTTGCTTTTCTTCTCCTCATTGGATTTTTCATGTTAAAAGTTGCAGAAGCCAGATGACAAGCTCATTTTGGTTCAACTTCAGCAACTGTGCATTGCATTGCCATGTAATGTAATGTAATGCAATGCTATCTATCTAGCTTTCCCTCTATACTTCCTTTTGGATAAACAGACATATTAGGCAAGCATTTTGGAGCTTTCACCTAAATAACTACAGGTGGTGAGATAAGCTGCACAATATAATTGACCTTTCAGTATATTGTTGCACACACACCATCTATTTAGCAAATGCCCTTGTTATCAACAGCAGCCTTTTAAACTCACCTGAGCTAACAGGTATGTGAGCTGGTTACTCTGCTGCGCTTAAAATTTCTTTTTTGGTTTGCTACAATGCCTTTTCTGAAACGTTGTCTCCCTCTGCTGGAACACTGACTTCTTTCATTTAATGCCTGCAGACTATAAAAGAGAAACCAACCCAAAAAGTTTGGTTGATTAGTCTGTGGCATTCTTTTAAACTGTTGCTTATGGCGGTCTCTGTGAGCTTCTCAGTGACATTCAGCCATCCAGGTATCCCGCCTGCAGTAGACGGAATGTGGCAATGGAACGCTGGCTGCGCGTGTCATAATAGGCTCTGAGCCTTTATATACCTGCGCACAGCAGCAGCCACCTTCAGTCTGCTGCTGGACAGCCAGCAGCAGCAGCAGCAGGAGAGGTAATTAATCAGCAACCCTCCTGCTAAGGGTAGACAGCTGCTCGTTCCACCCCCCCCCCGCCTTAATTGGTTCTCCTCCCTTCCAACGGTGTTGAGGCGGGTGGGAACAGCCGGGGGTTGAGGGTACTGTGCTAAAAGAGGTGGAGTTATGCAGATCTAAAACGCGTGGATTGCAGCAGCAGCAAGCCGAAAAGTGCAGGCATGTGAGGGATCTAGAGGTTGACAGCATGTCTTCTTAACGGGAGTCCAGGTGGCCATCTCCACAAATGGACTTTTCAGAATCCTTGGGTGGCACCGTAGTCGGAAACCAATTCTGGTTATCGCTTCTCGGCCTTTTGGCTAAGATCAAGTGTAGTATCTGTTCTTATCAGTTTAATATCTGATACGTCCCCTATCTGGGGACCATATATTAAATGGATTTTTAGAACAGGGAGATGGAAAAAGAGCTTGCTCTGTCCACTCCACGCATTGACCTGGTATTGCAGTATCTCCAGGACCGGTGCACCCCTTCTTTAATGCAGTTTCTAAAATCAGAAAGAATTGAATTCAATGCTTTTTGTTCATTTTGCTTGTTTGTCGGATTTTGGGATGGACTCTTTGGCTTTGCTTTTCTTCTCCTCATTGGATTTTTCATGTTAAAAGTTGCAGAAGCCAGATGACAAGCTCATTTTGGTTCAACTTCAGCAACTGTGCATTGCATTGCCATGTAATGTAATGTAATGCAATGCTATCTATCTAGCTCTCCCTCTATACTTCCTTTTGGATAAACAGACATATTAGGCAAGCATTTTGGAGCTTTCACCTAAATAACTACAGGTGGTGAGATAAGCTGCACAATATAATTGACCTTTCAGTATATTGTTGCACACACACCATCTATTTAGCAAATGCCCTTGTTATCAACAGCAGCCTTTTAAACTCACCTGAGCTAACAGGTATGTGAGCTGGTTACTCTGCTGCGCTTAAAATTTCTTTTTTGGTTTGCTACAATGCCTTTTCTGAAACGTTGTCTCCCTCTGCTGGAACACTGACTTCTTTCATTTAATGCCTGCAGACTATAAAAGAGAAACCAACCCAAAAAGTTTGGTTGATTAGTCTGTGGCATTCTTTTAAACTGTTGCTTATGGCGGTCTCTGTGAGCTTCTCAGTGACATTCAGCCATCCAGGTATCCCGCCTGCAGTAGACGGAATGTGGCAATGGAACGCTGGCTGCGCGTGTCATAATAGGCTCTGAGCCTTTATATACCTGCGCACAGCAGCAGCCACCTTCAGTCTGCTGCTGGACAGCCAGCAGCAGCAGCAGCAGGAGAGGTAATTAATCAGCAACCCTCCTGCTAAGGGTAGACAGCTGCTCGTTCCACCCCCCCCCCCCCGCCTTAATTGGTTCTCCTCCCTTCCAACGGTGTTGAGGCGGGTGGGAACAGCCGGGGGTTGAGGGTACTGTGCTAAAAGAGGTGGAGTTATGTAGATCTAAAACGCGTGGATTGCAGCAGCAGCAAGCCGAAAAGTGCAGGCATGTGAGGGATCTAGAGGTTGACAGCATGTCTTCTTAACGGGAGTCCAGGTGGCCATCTCCACAAATGGACTTTTCAGAATCCTTGGGTGGCACCGTAGTCGGAAACCAATTCTGGTTATCGCTTCTCGGCCTTTTGGCTAAGATCAAGTGTAGTATCTGTTCTTATCAGTTTAATATCTGATACGTCCCCTATCTGGGGACCATATATTAAATGGATTTTTAGAACAGGGAGATGGAAAAAGAGCTTGCTCTGTCCACTCCACGCATTGACCTGGTATTGCAGTATCTCCAGGACCGGTGCACCCCTTCTTTAATGCAGTTTCTAAAATCAGAAAGAATTGAATTCAATGCTTTTTGTTCATTTTGCTTGTTTGTCGGATTTTGGGATGGACTCTTTGGCTTTGCTTTTCTTCTCCTCATTGGATTTTTCATGTTAAAAGTTGCAGAAGCCAGATGACAAGCTCATTTTGGTTCAACTTCAGCAACTGTGCATTGCATTGCCATGTAATGTAATGTAATGCAATGCTATCTATCTAGCTCTCCCTCTATACTTCCTTTTGGATAAACAGACATATTAGGCAAGCATTTTGGAGCTTTCACCTAAATAACTACAGGTGGTGAGATAAGCTGCACAATATAATTGACCTTTCAGTATATTGTTGCACACACACCATCTATTTAGCAAATGCCCTTGTTATCAACAGCAGCCTTTTAAACTCACCTGAGCTAACAGGTATGTGAGCTGGTTACTCTGCTGCGCTTAAAATTTCTTTTTTGGTTTGCTACAATGCCTTTTCTGAAACGTTGTCTCCCTCTGCTGGAACACTGACTTCTTTCATTTAATGCCTGCAGACTATAAAAGAGAAACCAACCCAAAAAGTTTGGTTGATTAGTCTGTGGCATTCTTTTAAACTGTTGCTTATGGCGGTCTCTGTGAGCTTCTCAGTGACATTCAGCCATCCAGGTATCCCGCCTGCAGTAGACGGAATGTGGCAATGGAACGCTGGCTGCGCGTGTCATAATAGGCTCTGAGCCTTTATATACCTGCGCACAGCAGCAGCCACCTTCAGTCTGCTGCTGGACAGCCAGCAGCAGCAGCAGCAGGAGAGGTAATTAATCAGCAACCCTCCTGCTAAGGGTAGACAGCTGCTCGTTCCACCCCCCCCCCCCGCCTTAATTGGTTCTCCTCCCTTCCAACGGTGTTGAGGCGGGTGGGAACAGCCGGGGGTTGAGGGTACTGTGCTAAAAGAGGTGGAGTTATGTAGATCTAAAACGCGTGGATTGCAGCAGCAGCAAGCCGAAAAGTGCAGGCATGTGAGGGATCTAGAGGTTGACAGCATGTCTTCTTAACGGGAGTCCAGGTGGCCATCTCCACAAATGGACTTTTCAGAATCCTTGGGTGGCACCGTAGTCGGAAACCAATTCTGGTTATCGCTTCTCGGCCTTTTGGCTGAGACCAAGTGCTTCACAGCAGGAGGTTTCAGTTGAAGGGCACTCAGGTACCCCTCTCCTTGGCCTGGCAGGATCGTCCACTTCGGTGGGCTTCACCTGCCTGCTGCTATTAGGGAGAGGGATTAGTCCTAGGGTAACGGGCAGCGATCCCCCAGCCTTCAGGTGCTTTATCACAAAGCTCTGAAGGCGCAGATTGCAGGCGGTTGCAATTTGCATTTTGTTGCGCCATACCATGGAGGTTGACCCCAACCTCGTGCCTCTATATGCGAGGCTCAAGAACACCATAAGGGTCCGCTTTACGGCTGGTGGTTCCGATATGCGGAATCTGGGATATGTAGTCCAGGACGTGCTTGAGAAACTGCTCCACGTCAGAACCAACGAAATCCTTTCTATCCAGGATTATCCTCGACGTGGAGACTATGATGTAACCTTTACTGGCGAAGGTATTTTCAAAGATGTTTTGTCCAGAGTTAAGTCGGTAGAAAATAGCCCTGGTCTAAAAGGGATTCAGATTATCGAGCACGTCCTGGATGAGGTAAAGATGGTGGTTGTGAAAATCTTCTCACCCTTCATAACGGCACCAGAGGTTATTTCCTTTTTGTCAGTTTATTTTAAAAGTGTGAAATTGATTGGGAAAGTGTTGAATGAGTTTAACATCTGGACCTCAAAATGGAAGTTTTTAGTAAAATGTGAAAGAGACCCAAAATTCCCTGGAGGTGTGAGACTTCCTCCAGCACGATTTAAAATAGGGCAAACTAATGGGGATTTTTTTTTCTCAGGAATGCCACTTTTCTGTAGGTATTGTGGTCTCTATGGGCACTCTAAGGATAGTTGTGGTGCCACTTGTAGAAATTGTGCCAGTACTGAACATGACACAAAGGAGTGCCCAAATGAAAAAAAATGCTCTTTTTGTCGGACACCTGGTCATTTCTATTTTTCTTGCCCTCACAGGTTCAGAGAGGATGAACAAAAACAAAAGGAGAAGTCCAAGACATCCGGGAATGGACGGGCCAATCAGACCACCCCTCAGGAGGAGGAACAGCAACCTGGAGCCTCGGGAGGTGATAAGGGCGCTTCGACTAGTAACAATCCCTCCGAGTCAATGACAGGTAACTCACAGGAGCCCAGGAGCTGGCTGAAAGACCATAAGGAGGCTAAAAGGAAGGCTGAGAAAGATCATAAAGGGGCGGTCGGTAAGGCCAAAAAAGAGCGCCAAAAGGCTGACACCGAGCCCAAAATTCCCACTGGGTCTCACGAGAGCGAGGGCGGTACGTGGCATTTGGTGAGGTCTCATAATAAGAAAAATAATGGTTCCGTGGAGGTGGCTAATAGGGAGGAGATGGATACATCCCCTCACGGGGGTGTAGACTCTGGAATCCCGAGGTCCCGGGGCTCTGCTGCCCCAGGTGGGGCCCCGAACCTGGCTGCCTCCGGGGACTCTGAGGCTCCGCCATGTGCGCAGCCTGCCCTTGTGTTACGACCCTCTGCGGGTCAGCAGGGGAGTGCGGAGCCTCTCGGAGACCCACCTGATGAGGACCTAAATGGTCAGCCTATGGAGACCCAGTGTAACCTTTCTCTCAATATCCTTCCGAGCTACACCCCAGTAGCGTCGGGTCTTAATTTAAGTGAATGTTCCTTCTCCGATGATGAAGACTCTTTGATAACGGTGGATTCAGAAGAGGGCGTTGGTGAAAGTCCAAGTGGTCTGATCCGTCCATCGGATAGGTAAAGTTCAGTTTTTGTTTCTTCCTAACCATTTGTTATGATGGCTGACATTAGTGGTGTTTCCCTCAATGTGAGAGGCATAGGATCCAAGACCAGAAGAGCTACTGTTTTACATTTTTTAACCTGTTTTACAGCTTCTGTTTTCTTTTTACAAGAATGTCATATCCCTCATAAGATTTCTTACAAAAAATATAAGGAAGAGTGGAAACATGGTCCATCGGTCTGGTCTGGATCAAATGCAACTGGATCAGCCGGGGTAGCTATACTTTTTAAGGGAAATGTGTCTATTGATTTTATCCAAGATATTTTACCGGGTCGTATTCTTTTAGTTAAGGCTTTTATTGATGGGACAAGATGGCAGTTTTTAAATTTTTATGGGTCACCTGATAAAAATGAAAGGGCTGATATGCTGGAAATTTTACCTTTATTTATTAACATTTCTGAACCTTTTATCCTGGCAGGTGATTTTAATTGTATTTTAAAAGGCGAAAGCCGACGCTCCGGTTCCGTGAGTAGAAATTATGACAAAACGTCTGGAATGTTAAGCAATATTATAAATGATTGTAAATTAACTGATGTGTATAAAGAATGTAACAAGGATAGCCCTATAGACGCTGGTTTCACCTGGAGCAATTCTACATGTAGCTCCAGGATAGATTTTGTTTTAGGTTCAGAAAAAATACTGCCAGTGAAATGTGAAGTTTTAACTAATATTCTCTCAGATCACAAGGTTTTATCTTTTAGAGTGAGGATTAATGGAAAGAAGAAATGTGGTAAGAAATCTTGGAAATTGAATGTGTCCCTTTTAAAAGATCCACAAATTTTATCGGATTTTATTGAGTTTTATGTAAAGTGTAGAAAAAGGAAAAACCCCAATATTTCTTTTAGCTCCTGGTGGGATAGAATGAAAATAAGCATTAAAGATTTCTTTATTAAGAAAAGCATACAAAAAGCTAAAGAAAAGTTTGAGATCTATAATTTTCTTAATATCAGGTTACAGACATTGTACAAATTCAAAGACAATGGTCTGGATGTAGGTAATGATATATTGAGTCTTAAAGGAGAAATTTCAAAGTGGTTGGAACAAAAAGGAAAAGAACTGATTTTTCGTTCAAAGGTAAAACACGTAGAAGAGGATGAGACTTGTTCCAGGTATTTTTTTAAGAAAAACAAACAGACAAAAACAATAATTGATAACATAGATGGAGATAATATTATCAACGTTATATTGGATAAGGTAAATGTCTATTTTAATGATCTTTTTAATGTAAAAACTGTAGACCATGATTTAATACACACTTTCCTGGGGGAGATCAAGTCCACCCTAGATGCTGATGCCCAAAGTTTTTTATCCCAACCTCTAGTTGAGGAAGAGATTTTAGAAACCATGAAGAGTTTTAAAAATGGTAAAGTGCCGGGCCCTGATGGTATCCCCATAGAGTTTTATATAAGTTTTTATGATATTTTAAAAGATGATTTGTTTAATTTGTTTTCCGAAGTTTTTAATAATAAGGTTTTACTCAACTCATGGAAGAAAGGTGAGGTATCACTACTATACAAAAAAGGTGACAAAACGGATCTTAAAAACTGGAGGCCGATAACTCTTTTAAATAGTGATTACAAAATTATGGCTAAGATCTGTGCAAATCGGTTGAAAAAGGTGATATATAAAGTAATTCATGCAAATCAGGTATGCGGGGTACCTGGGCGTAGTATCTGGGACAATTTAAACCTGGTGAAAGATTGTATTGAAGATGTAAAAACCAGAAAGACAAAGATGTCAATCCTAGCGGTGGATTTTGAGAAAGCTTTTGACCGCGTGTCTCATTTTTATCTTTTTAAAGTTTTAGAAAAAATGGGCATTCCGGGTGGGTTTTTATTGTCTCTTAAAGCTTTTTATAATGATTGTACGAGTAAGATTTTAGTTAATGGTTTTAAAACAAAAGAGGTAGTTTTAAAATCAGGGGTGAAGCAGGGTTGCCCTTTGTCCCCCCTGCTTTTTATATGTGCTATAGAACCCCTTTTATGTACAATACGCCAGGATAAGCAAATATGTGGAGTACCCTTACCCGGAGGGAATGGTCTACAAGTTAAAGTTGTAAGCTATATGGATGATGTAGCCGTGTTTGGATGTGATGTACCTTCAGTACAAAAAACGATAAGCCAAATTCAGTCTTTTTGTACAGTTTCCGGTTTTAAAATTAATCTTACTAAATGTAATATTTTAAATGTCGGGGGGATGCGTTTACATGATGTACCAATTGCAGTTACAGATTCCATCACTATTTTAGGTGTTTCTTTTAATGAATCTAATAATGGTTTTAATAGCTGGGATGCGGCAGCACAGAAAATTAATCAGAAAATCTGCATGTGGAATATGAGAAAGCTGTCAATGGAAGGTAAAGTTCTGATTGTAAAAATGGTGATATTACCTATCCTGTTATATCTTAGTTTGGTGTTCCCCCCTCCTACAAATTTGTTGAAACGAATTACAAAAGTATGTTTTACCTTTTTTTGGGGCTCAAAAATGGAGAAACTCAAAAGAGAAATTGTGACAAAGCCAAAGGTTAAAGGTGGGAAAGATTTCCCTGTTTTAGATAAGTTTCTTTTAATACATTTTTTCTGTTTCTGTTTTAAAACCCTTTTTAAAGATAATTACCTTTCCTATTTTATGCGTTTTAACACTGGTTTTCTCATGAGAAGGTTTGGTTGGTTTGAAACAGTTTTATCCTCTCCTTATGCTTTTAACCTACCTGCACATTATGAGATTTTAAAGAAAATTATTCTTGATTTTAAATTGAATAAGAAACAGACAGGGGATCTATGTAACAGCAAGACACTACTCAAACAAATTAGTACTGATGTGACGTTGTGTGATATTGAACGTTATGATGATGACAAAACTGTACACATATGGAAAATGATTAACGCCCCTTATCTTTTTAATGTACAGAAAGACATGTCTTGGAGCTGCGCACACCACTGTCTTCCTTGCCGGGCATTCCAGTACAGAAGAGGTTTTGTGAGGTCTGCCATCTGCCCAAGAGAAGGTTGTCAAGAAGAAGAGACAGTGAAGCATCTTTTATGGACTTGTGCTTTTGCTAAAGAGTTCTGGAGAAGACTAATCCCCCTGCTGGAGAAAATGGTGGACCTCAAGGACTTTAATTTTGCATGAGTGTTATATGGTCTTCTGGAATGCCCAACAATGGACCAAAAAATAATGGCGTGGAAGATAGTGAATTGTGCCAAGATAGCGCTCTGGAATGCTAGAAATATTGCTGTTTTTAAACATGAAATGTTACCAGTAGATGATGTTTTAGCCTTTTGTAAAAGTGAAATGTACATATACTATTTATTGGACAGGAAAAAGAATGTAACATTGGTAGGCAAATGGCTTTTTAACCTATGGAATATTTGAAGTCTTGTAAAATTTGCTGTGATGGAATATTTATTTTTCTTTGAAGTCCCGAAAGTGTAATGTGGATGTAATGGTTTTATTTCTGTAATTTGTTAAATTTTAAATAAACGGTTTTTATCCCCATGTGGGGGATAGCCAAATTAAAAAAAAAAAAAAATCTGTTCTTATCAGTTTAATATCTGATACGTCCCCTATCTGGGGACCATATATTAAATGGATTTTTAGAACAGGGAGATGGAAAAAGAGCTTGCTCTGTCCACTCCACGCATTGACCTGGTATTGCAGTATCTCCAGGACCGGTGCACCCCTTCTTTAATGCAGTTTCTAAAATCAGAAAGAATTGAATTCAATGCTTTTTGTTCATTTTGCTTGTTTGTCGGATTTTGGGATGGACTCTTTGGCTTTGCTTTTCTTCTCCTCATTGGATTTTTCATGTTAAAAGTTGCAGAAGCCAGATGACAAGCTCATTTTGGTTCAACTTCAGCAACTGTGCATTGCATTGCCATGTAATGTAATGTAATGCAATGCTATCTATCTAGCTCTCCCTCTATACTTCCTTTTGGATAAACAGACATATTAGGCAAGCATTTTGGAGCTTTCACCTAAATAACTACAGGTGGTGAGATAAGCTGCACAATATAATTGACCTTTCAGTATATTGTTGCACACACACCATCTATTTAGCAAATGCCCTTGTTATCAACAGCAGCCTTTTAAACTCACCTGAGCTAACAGGTATGTGAGCTGGTTACTCTGCTGCGCTTAAAATTTCTTTTTTGGTTTGCTACAATGCCTTTTCTGAAACGTTGTCTCCCTCTGCTGGAACACTGACTTCTTTCATTTAATGCCT
Organism: Phyllobates terribilis; assembly: GCF_046119375.1. Lineage (NCBI taxonomy): Eukaryota > Metazoa > Chordata > Amphibia > Anura > Dendrobatidae > Phyllobates > Phyllobates terribilis. Next base: position 4,621,932 of record NW_027362800.1, on the reverse strand, counting down.
GCAGAATATAAAAGAGAAACCAACCCAAAAAGTTTGGTTGATTAGTCTGTGGCATTCTTTTAAACTGTTGCTTATGGCGGTCTCTGTGAGCTTCTCAGTGACATTCAGCCATCCAGGTATCCCGCCTGCAGTAGACGGAATGTGGCAATGGAACGCTGGCTGCGCGTGTCATAATAGGCTCTGAGCCTTTATATACCTGCGCACAGCAGCAGCCACCTTCAGTCTGCTGCTGGACAGCCAGCAGCAGCAGCAGCAGGAGAGGTAATTAATAAGCAACCCTCCTGCTAAGGGTAGACAGCTGCTCGTTCCACCCCCCCCCCCCGCCTTAATTGGTTCTCCTCCCTTCCAACGGTGTTGAGGCGGGTGGGAACAGCCGGGGGTTGAGGGTACTGTGCTAAAAGAGGTGGAGTTATGCAGATCTAAAACGCGTGGATTGCAGCAGCAGCAAGCCGAAAAGTGCAGGCATGTGAGGGATCTAGAGGTTGACAGCATGTCTTCTTAACGGGAGTCCAGGTGGCCATCTCCACAAATGGACTTTTCAAAATCCTTGGGTGGCACCGTAGTCGGAAACCAATTCTGGTTATCGCTTCTCGGCCTTTTGGCTAAGATCAAGTGTAGTATCTGTTCTTATCAGTTTAATATCTGATACGTCCCCTATCTGGGGACCATATATTAAATGGATTTTTAGAACAGGGAGATGGAAAAAGAGCTTGCTCTGTCCACTCCACGCATTGACCTGGTATTGCAGTATCTCCACGACTGGTGCACCCCTTCTTTAATGCAGTTTCTAAAATCAGAAAGAATTGAATTCAATGCTTTTTGTTCATTTTGCTTGTTTGTCGGATTTTGGGATGGACTCTTTGGCTTTGCTTTTCTTCTCCTCATTGGATTTTTCATGTTAAAAGTTGCAGAAGCCAGATGACAAGCTCATTTTGGTTCAACTTCAGCAACTGTGCATTGCATTGCCATGTAATGTAATGTAATGCAATGCTATCTATCTAGCTCTCCCTCTATACTTCCTTTTGGATAAACAGACATATTAGGCAAGCATTTTGGAGCTTTCACCTAAATAACTACAGGTGGTGAGATAAGCTGCACAATATAATTGACCTTTCAGTATATTGTTGCACACACACCATCTATTTAGCAAATGCCCTTGTTATCAACAGCAGCCTTTTAAACTCACCTGAGCTAACAGGTATGTGAGCTGGTTTCTCTGCTGGGCTTAAAATTTCTTTTTTGGTTTGCTACAATGCCTTTTCTGAAACGTTGTCTCCCTCTGCTGGAACACTGACTTCTTTCATTTAATGCCTGCAGACTATAAAAGAGAAACCAACCCAAAAAGTTTGGTTGATTAGTCTGTGGCATTCTTTTAAACTGTTGCTTATGGCGGTCTCTGTGAGCTTCTCAGTGACATTCAGCCATCCAGGTATCCCGCCTGCAGTAGACGGAATGTGGCAATGGAACGCTGGCTGCGCATGTCATAATAGGCTCTGAGCCTTTATATACCTGCGCACAGCAGCAGCCACCTTCAGTCTGCTGCTGGACAGCCAGCAGCAGCAGCAGCAGGAGAGGTAATTAATCAGCAACCCTCCTGCTAAGGGTAGACAGCTGCTCGTTCCACCCCCCCCCCCCGCCTTAATTGGTTCTCCTCCCTTCCAACGGTGTTGAGGCGGGTGGGAACAGCCGGGGGTTGAGGGTACTGTGCTAAAAGAGGTGGAGTTATGCAGATCTAAAACGCGTGGATTGCAGCAGCAGCAAGCCGAAAAGTGCAGGCATGTGAGGGATCTAGAGGTTGACAGCATGTCTTCTTAACGGGAGTCCAGGTGGCCATCTCCACAAATGGACTTTTCAGAATCCTTGGGTGGCACCGTAGTCGGAAAGCAATTCTGGTTATCGCTTCTCGGCCTTTTGGCTAAGATCAAGTGTAGTATCTGTTCTTATCAGTTTAATATCTGATACGTCCCCTATCTGGGGACCATATATTAAATGGATTTTTAGAACAGGGAGATGGAAAAAGAGCTTGCTCTGTCCACTCCACGCATTGACCTGGTATTGCAGTATCTCCAGGACCGGTGCACCCCTTCTTTAATGCAGTTTCTAAAATCAGAAAGAATTGAATTCAATGCTTTTTGTTCATTTTGCTTGTTTGTCGGATTTTGGGATGGACTCTTTGGCTTTGCTTTTCTTCTCCTCATTGGATTTTTCATGTTAAAAGTTGCAGAAGCCAGATGACAAGCTCATTTTGGTTCAACTTCAGCAACTGTGCATTGCATTGCCATGTAATGTAATGTAATGCAATGCTATCTATCTAGCTCTCCCTCTATACTTCCTTTTGGATAAACAGACATATTAGGCAAGCATTTTGGAGCTTTCACCTAAATAACTACAGGTGGTGAGATAAGCTGCACAATATAATTGACCTTTCAGTATATTGTTGCACACACACCATCTATTTAGCAAATGCCCTTGTTATCAACAGCAGCCTTTTAAACTCACCTGAGCTAACAGGTATGTGAGCTGGTTACTCTGCTGCGCTTAAAATTTCTTTTTTGGTTTGCTACAATGCCTTTTCTGAAACGTTGTCTCCCTCTGCTGGAACACTGACTTCTTTCATTTAATGCCTGCAGACTATAAAAGAGAAACCAACCCAAAAAGTTTGGTTGATTAGTCTGTGGCATTCTTTTAAACTGTTGCTTATGGCGGTCTCTGTGAGCTTCTCAGTGACATTCAGCCATCCAGGTATCCCGCCTGCAGTAGACGGAATGTGGCAATGGAACGCTGGCTGCGCGTGTCATAATAGGCTCTGAGCCTTTATATACCTGCGCACAGCAGCAGCCACCTTCAGTCTGCTGCTGGACAGCCAGCAGCAGCAGCAGCAGGAGAGGTAATTAATCAGCAACCCTCCTGCTAAGGGTAGACAGCTGCTCGTTCCACCCCCCCCCCCGCCTTAATTGGTTCTCCTCCCTTCCAACGGTGTTGAGGCGGGTGGGAACAGCCGGGGGTTGAGGGTACTGTGCTAAAAGAGGTGGAGTTGTGCAGATCTAAAACGCGTGGATTGCAGCAGCAGCAAGCCGAAAAGTGCAGGCATGTGAGGGATCTAGAGGTTGACAGCATGTCTTCTTAACGGGAGTCCAGGTGGCCATCTCCACAAATGGACTTTTCAGAATCCTTGGGTGGCACCGTAGTCGGAAACCAATTCTGGTTATCGCTTCTCGGCCTTTTGGCTAAGATCAAGTGTAGTATCTGTTCTTATCAGTTTAATATCTGATACGTCCCCTATCTGGGGACCATATATTAAATGGATTTTTAGAACAGGGAGATGGAAAAAGAGCTTGCTCTGTCCACTCCACGCATTGACCTGGTATTGCAGTATCTCCAGGACCGGTGCACCCCTTCTTTAATGCAGTTTCTAAAATCAGAAAGAATTGAATTCAATGCTTTTTGTTCATTTTGCTTGTTTGTCGGATTTTGGGATGGACTCTTTGGCTTTGCTTTTCTTCTCCTCATTGGATTTTTCATGTTAAAAGTTGCAGAAGCCAGATGACAAGCTCATTTTGGTTCAACTTCAGCAACTGTGCATTGCATTGCCATATAATGTAATGTAATGCAATGCTATCTATCTAGCTCTCCCTCTATACTTCCTTTTGGATAAACAGACATATTAGGCAAGCATTTTGGAGCTTTCACCTAAATAACTACAGGTGGTGAGATAAGCTGCACAATATAATTGACCTTTCAGTATATTGTTGCACACACACCATCTATTTAGCAAATGCCCTTGTTATCAACAGCAGCCTTTTAAACTCACCTGAGCTAACAGGTATGTGAGCTGGTTACTCTGCTGCGCTTAAAATTTCTTTTTTGGTTTGCTACAATGCCTTTTCTGAAACGTTGTCTCCCTCTTCTGGAACACTGACTTCTTTCATTTAATGCCTGCAGACTATAAAAGAGAAACCAACCCAAAAAGTTTGGTTGATTAGTCTGTGGCATTCTTTTAAACTGTTGCTTATGGCGGTCTCTGTGAGCTTCTCAGTGACATTCAGCCATCCAGGTATCCCGCCTGCAGTAGACGGAATGTGGCAATGGAACGCTGGCTGCGCGTGTCATAATAGGCTCTGAGCCTTTATATACCTGCGCACAGCAGCAGCCACCTTCAGTCTGCTGCTGGACAGCCAGCAGCAGCAGCAGCAGGAGAGGTAATTAATCAGCAACCCTCCTGCTAAGGGTAGACAGCTGCTCGTTCCACCCCCCCCCCCGCCTTAATTAGTTCTCCTCCCTTCCAACGGTGTTGAGGCGGGTGGGAACAGCCGGGGGTTGAGGGTACTGTGCTAAAAGAGGTGGAGTTATGCAGATCTAAAATGCGTGGATTGCAGCAGCAGCAAGCCGAAAAGTGCAGGCATGTGAGGGATCTAGAGGTTGACAGCATGTCTTCTTAACGGGAGTCCAGGTGGCCATCTCCACAAATGGACTTTTCAGAATCCTTGGGTGGCACCGTAGTCGGAAACCAATTCTGGTTATCGCTTCTCGGCCTTTTGGCTAAGATCAAGTGTAGTATCTGTTCTTATCAGTTTAATATCTGATACGTCCCCTATCTGAGGACCATATATTAAATGGATTTTTAGAACAGGGAGATGGAAAAAGAGCTTGCTCTGTCCACTCCACGCATTGACCTGGTATTGCAGTATCTCCAGGACCGGTGCACCCCTTCTTTAATGCAGTTTCTAAAATCAGAAAGAATTGAATTCAATGCTTTTTGTTCATTTTGCTTGTTTGTCGGATTTTGGGATGGACTCTTTGGCTTTGCTTTTCTTCTCCTCATTGGATTTTTCATGTTAAAGTTGCAGAAGCCAGATGACAAGCTCATTTTGGTTCAACTTCAGCAACTGTGCATTGCATTGCCATGTAATGTAATGTAATGCAATGCTATCTATCTAGCTCTCCCTCTATACTTCCTTTTGGATAAACAGACATATTAGGCAAGCATTTTGGAGCTTTCACCTAAATAACTACAGGTGGTGAGATAAGCTGCACAATATAATTGACCTTTCAGTATATTGTTGCACACACACCATCTATTTAGCAAATGCCCTTGTTATCAACAGCAGCCTTTTAAACTCACCTGAGCTAACAGGTATGTGAGCTGGTTACTCTGCTGCGCTTAAAATTTCTTTTTTGGTTTGCTACAATGCCTTTTCTGAAACGTTGTCTCCCTCTGCTGGAACACTGACTTCTTTCATTTAATGCCTGCAGACTATAAAAGAGAAACCAACCCAAAAAGTTTGGTTGATTAGTCTGTGGCATTCTTTTAAACTGTTGCTTATGGCGGTCTCTGTTAGCTTCTCAGTGACATTCAGCCATCCAGGTATCCCGCCTGCAGTAGACGGAATGTGGCAATGGAACGTTGGCTGCGCGTGTCATAATAGGCTCTGAGCCTTTATATACCTGCGCACAGCAGCAGCCACCTTCAGTCTGCTGCTGGACAGCCAGCAGCAGCAGCAGCAGGAGAGGTAATTAATCAGCAACCCTCCTGCTAAGGGTAGACAGCTGCTCGTTCCACCCCCCCCCCGCCTTAATTGGTTCTCCTCCCTTCCAACGGTGTTGAGGCGGGTGGGAACAGCCGGGGGTTGAGGGTACTGTGCTAAAAGAGGTGGAGTTATGCAGATCTAAAACGCGTGGATTGCAGCAGCAGCAAGCCGAAAAGTGCAGGCATGTGAGGGATCTAGAGGTTGACAGCATGTCTTCTTAACGGGAGTCCAGGTGGCCATCTCCAAAAATGGACTTTTCAGAATCCTTGGGTGGCACCGTAGTCGGAAACCAATTCTGGTTATCGCTTCTCGGCCTTTTGGCTAAGATCAAGTGTAGTATCTGTTCTTATCAGTTTAATATCTGATACGTCCCCTATCTGGGGACCATATATTAAATGGATTTTTAGAACAGGGAGATGGAAAAAGAGCTTGCTCTGTCCACTCCACGCATTGACCTGGTATTGCAGTATCTCCAGGACCGGTGCACCCCTTCTTTAATGCAGTTTCTAAAATCAGAAAGAATTGAATTCAATGCTTTTTGTTAATTTTGCTTGTTTGTCGGATTTTGGGATGGACTCTTTGGCTTTGCTTTTCTTCTCCTCATTGGATTTTTCATGTTAAAAGTTGCAGAAGCCAGATGACAAGCTCATTTTGGTTCAACTTCAGCAACTGTGCATTGCATTGCCATGTAATGTAATGTAATGCAATGCTATCTATCTAGCTCTCCCTCTATACTTCCTTTTGGATAAACAGACATATTAGGCAAGCATTTTGGAGCTTTCACCTAAATAACTACAGGTGGTGAGATAAGCTGCACAATATAATTGACCTTTCAGTATATTGTTGCACACACACCATCTATTTAGCAAATGCCCTTGTTATCAACAGCAGCCTTTTAAACTCACCTGAGCTAACAGGTATGTGAGCTGGTTACTCTGCTGCGCTTAAAATTTCTTTTTTGGTTTGCTACAATGCCTTTTCTGAAACGTTGTCTCCCTCTGCTGGAACACTGACTTCTTTCATTTAATGCCTGCAGACTATAAAAGAGAAACCAACCCAAATAGTTTGGTTGATTAGTCTGTGGCATTCTTTTAAACTGTTGCTTATGGCGGTCTCTGTGAGCTTCTCAGTGACATTCAGCCATCCAGGTATCCCGCCTGCAGTAGACGGAATGTGGCAATGGAACGCTGGCTGCGCGTGTCATAATAGGCTCTGAGCCTTTATATACCTGCGCACAGCAGCAGCCACCTTCAGTCTGCTGCTGGACAGCCAGCAGCAGCAGCAGCAGGAGAGGTAATTAATCAGCAACCCTCCTGCTAAGGGTAGACAGCTGCTCGTTCCACCCCCCCCCCCCCGCCTTAATTGGTTCTCCTCCCTTCCAACGGTGTTGAGGCGGGTGGGAACAGCCGGGGGTTGAGGGTACTGTGCTAAAAGAGGTGGAGTTATGCAGATCTAAAACGCGTGGATTGCAGCAGCAGCAAGCCGAAAAGTGCAGGCATGTGAGGGATCTAGAGGTTGACAGCATGTCTTCTTAACGGGAGTCCAGGTGGCCATCTCCACAAATGGACTTTTCAGAATCCTTGGGTGGCACCGTAGTCGGAAACCAATTCTGGTTATCGCTTCTCGGCCTTTTGGCTAAGATCAAGTGTAGTATCTGTTCTTATCAGTTTAATATCTGATACGTCCCCTATCTGAGGACCATATATTAAATGGATTTTTAGAACAGGGAGATGGAAAAAGAGCTTGCTCTGTCCACTCCACGCATTGACCTGGTATTGCAGTATCTCCAGGACCGGTGCACCCCTTCTTTAATGCAGTTTCTAAAATCAGAAAGAATTGAATTCAATGCTTTTTGTTCATTTTGCTTGTTTGTCGGATTTTGGGATGGACTCTTTGGCTTTGCTTTTCTTCTCCTCGTTGGATTTTTCATGTTAAAGTTGCAGAAGCCAGATGACAAGCTCATTTTGGTTCAACTTCAGCAACTGTGCATTGCATTGCCATGTAATGTAATGTAATGCAATGCTATCTATCTAGCTCTCCCTCTATACTTCCTTTTGGATAAACAGACATATTAGGCAAGCATTTTGGAGCTTTCACCTAAATAACTACAGGTGGTGAGATAAGCTGCACAATATAATTGACCTTTCAGTATATTGTTGCACACACACCATCTATTTAGCAAATGCCCTTGTTATCAACAGCAGCCTTTTAAACTCACCTGAGCTAACAGGTATGTGAGCTGGTTACTCTGCTGCGCTTAAAATTTCTTTTTTGGTTTGCTACAATGCCTTTTCTGAAACGTTGTCTCCCTCTGCTGGAACACTGACTTCTTTCATTTAATGCCTGCAGACTATAAAAGAGAAACCAACCCAAAAAGTTTGGTTGATTAGTCTGTGGCATTCTTTTAAACTGTTGCTTATGGCGGTCTCTGTGAGCTTCTCAGTGACATTCAGCCATCCAGGTATCCCGCCTGCAGTAGACGGAATGTGGCAATGGAACGTTGGCTGCGCGTGTCATAATAGGCTCTGAGCCTTTATATACCTGCGCACAGCAGCAGCCACCTTCAATCTGCTGCTGGACAGCCAGCAGCAGCAGCAGCAGGAGAGGTAATTAATCAGCAACCCTCCTGCTAAGGGTAGACAGCTGCTCGTTCCACCCCCCCCCCCGCCTTAATTGGTTCTCCTCCCTTCCAACGGTGTTGAGGCGGGTGGGAACAGCCGGGGGTTGAGGGTACTGTGCTAAAAGAGGTGGAGTTATGCAGATCTAAAATGCGTGGATTGCAGCAGCAGCAAGCCGAAAAGTGCAGGCATGTGAGGGATCTAGAGGTTGACAGCATGTCTTCTTAACGGGAGTCCAGGTGGCCATCTCCACAAATGGACTTTTCAGAATCCTTGGGTGGCACCGTAGTCGGAAACCAATTCTGGTTATCGCTTCTCGGCCTTTTGGCTAAGATCAAGTGTAGTATCTGTTCTTATCAGTTTAATATCTGATACGTCCCCTATCTGAGGACCATATATTAAATGGATTTTTAGAACAGGGAGATGGAAAAAGAGCTTGCTCTGTCCACTCCACGCATTGACCTGGTATTGCAGTATCTCCAGGACCGGTGCACCCCTTCTTTAATGCAGTTTCTAAAATCAGAAAGAATTGAATTCAATGCTTTTTGTTCATTTTGCTTGTTTGTCGGATTTTGGGATGGACTCTTTGGCTTTGCTTTTCTTCTCCTCATTGGATTTTTCATGTTAAAGTTGCAGAAGCCAGATGACAAGCTCATTTTGGTTCAACTTCAGCAACTGTGCATTGCATTGCCATGTAATGTAATGTAATGCAATGCTATCTATCTAGCTCTCCCTCTATACTTCCTTTTGGATAAACAGACATATTAGGCAAGCATTTTGGAGCTTTCACCTAAATAACTACAGGTGGTGAGATAAGCTGCACAATATAATTGACCTTTCAGTATATTGTTGCACACACACCATCTATTTAGCAAATGCCCTTGTTATCAACAGCAGCCTTTTAAACTCACCTGAGCTAACAGGTATGTGAGCTGGTTACTCTGCTGCGCTTAAAATTTCTTTTTTGGTTTGCTACAATGCCTTTTCTGAAACGTTGTCTCCCTCTGCTGGAACACTGACTTCTTTCATTTAATGCCTGCAGACTATAAAAGAGAAACCAACCCAAAAAGTTTGGTTGATTAGTCTGTGGCATTCTTTTAAACTGTTGCTTATGGCGGTCTCTGTGAGCTTCTCAGTGACATTCAGCCATCCAGGTATCCCGCCTGCAGTAGACGGAATGTGGCAATGGAACGCTGGCTGCGCGTGTCATAATAGGCTCTGAGCCTTTATATACCTGCGCACAGCAGCAGCCACCTTCAGTCTGCTGCTGGACAGCCAGCAGCAGCAGCAGCAGGAGAGGTAATTAATCAGCAACCCTCCTGCTAAGGGTAGACAGCTGCTCGTTCCACCCCCCCCCCGCCTTAATTGGTTCTCCTCCCTTCCAACGGTGTTGAGGCGGGTGGGAACAGCCGGGGGTTGAGGGTACTGTGCTAAAAGAGGTGGAGTTATGCAGATCTAAAACGCGTGGATTGCAGCAGCAGCAAGCCGAAAAGTGCAGGCATGTGAGGGATCTAGAGGTTGACAGCATGTCTTCTTAACGGGAGTCCAGGTGGCCATCTCCACAAATGGACTTTTCAGAATCCTTGGGTGGCACCGTAGTCGGAAACCAATTCTGGTTATCGCTTCTCGGCCTTTTGGCTAAGATCAAGTGTAGTATCTGTTCTTATCAGTTTAATATCTGATACGTCCCCTATCTGGGGACCATATATTAAATGGATTTTTAGAACAGGGAGATGGAAAAAGAGCTTGCTCTGTCCACTCCACGCATTGACCTGGTATTGCAGTATCTCCAGGACCGGTGCACCCCTTCTTTAATGCAGTTTCTAAAATCAGAAAGAATTGAATTCAATGCTTTTTGTTCATTTTGCTTGTTTTTCGGATTTTGGGATGGACTCTTTGGCTTTGCTTTTCTTCTCCTCATTGGATTTTTCATGTTAAAAGTTGCAGAAGCCAGATGACAAGCTCATTTTGGTTCAACTTCAGCAACTGTGCATTGCATTGCCATGTAATGTAATGTAATGCAATGCTATCTATCTAGCTCTCCCTCTATACTTCCTTTTGGATAAACAGACATATTAGGCAAGCATTTTGGAGCTTTCACCTAAATAACTACAGGTGGTGAGATAAGCTGCACAATATAATTGACCTTTCAGTATATTGTTGCACACACACCATCTATTTAGCAAATGCCCTTGTTATCAACAGCAGCCTTTTAAACTCACCTGAGCTAACAGGTATGTGAGCTGGTTACTCTGCTGCGCTTAAAATTTCTTTTTTGGTTTGCTACAATGCCTTTTCTGAAACGTTGTCTCCCTCTGCTGGAACACTGACTTCTTTCATTTAATGCCTGCAGACTATAAAAGAGAAACCAACCCAAATAGTTTGGTTGATTAGTCTGTGGCATTCTTTTAAACTGTTGCTTATGGCGGTCTCTGTGAGCTTCTCAGTGACATTCAGCCATCCAGGTATCCCGCCTGCAGTAGACGGAATGTGGCAATGGAACGCTGGCTGCGCGTGTCATAATAGGCTCTGAGCCTTTATATACCTGCGCACAGCAGCAGCCACCTTCAGTCTGCTGCTGGACAGCCAGCAGCAGCAGCAGCAGGAGAGGTAATTAATCAGCAACCCTCCTGCTAAGGGTAGACAGCTGCTCGTTCCACCCCCCCCCCCCCCGCCTTAATTGGTTCTCCTCCCTTCCAACGGTGTTGAGGCGGGTGGGAACAGCCGGGGGTTGAGGGTACTGTGCTAAAAGAGGTGGAGTTATGCAGATCTAAAACGCGTGGATTGCAGCAGCAGCAAGCCGAAAAGTGCAGGCATGTGAGGGATCTAGAGGTTGACAGCATGTCTTCTTAACGGGAGTCCAGGTGGCCATCTCCACAAATGGACTTTTCAGAATCCTTGGGTGGCACCATAGTCGGAAACCAATTCTGGTTATCGCTTCTCGGCCTTTTGGCTAAGATCAAGTGTAGTATCTGTTCTTATCAGTTTAATATCTGATACGTCCCCTATCTGGGGACCATATATTAAATGGATTTTTAGAACAGGGAGATGGAAAAAGAGCTTGCTCTGTCCACTCCACGCATTGACCTGGTATTGCAGTATCTCCAGGACCGGTGCACCCCTTCTTTAATGCAGTTTCTAAAATCAGAAAGAATTGAATTCAATGCTTTTTGTTCATTTTGCTTGTTTGTCGGATTTTGGGATGGACTCTTTGGCTTTGCTTTTCTTCTCCTCATTGGATTTTTCATGTTAAAAGTTGCAGAAGCCAGATGACAAGCTCATTTTGGTTCAACTTCAGCAACTGTGCATTGCATTGCCATGTAATGTAATGTAATGCAATGCTATCTATCTAGCTCTCCCTCTATACTTCCTTTTGGATAAACAGACATATTAGGCAAGCATTTTGGAGCTTTCACCTAAATAACTACAGGTGGTGAGATAAGCTGCACAATATAATTGACCTTTCAGTATATTGTTGCACACACACCATCTATTTAGCAAATGCCCTTGTTATCAACAGCAGCCTTTTAAACTCACCTGAGCTAACAGGTATGTGAGCTGGTTACTCTGCTGCGCTTAAAATTTCTTTTTTGGTTTGCTACAATGCCTTTTGTGAAACGTTGTCTCCCTCTGCTGGAACACTGACTTCTTTCATTTAATGCCTGCAGACTATAAAAGAGAAACCAACCCAAAAAGTTTGGTTGATTAGTCTGTGGCATTCTTTTAAACTGTTGCTTATGGCGGTCTCTGTGAGCTTCTCAGTGACATTCAGCCATCCAGGTATCCCGCCTGCAGTAGACGGAATGTGGCAATGGAACGCTGGCTGCGCGTGTCATAATAGGCTCTGAGCCTTTATATACCTGCGCACAGCAGCAGCCACCTTCAGTCTGCTGCTGGACAGCCAGCAGCAGCAGCAGCAGGAGAGGTAATTAATCAGCAACCCTCCTGCTAAGGGTAGACAGCTGCTCGTTCCACCCCCCCCCCGCCTTAATTGGTTCTCCTCCCTTCCAACGGTGTTGAGGCGGGTGGGAACAGCCGGGGGTTGAGGGTACTGTGCTAAAAGAGGTGGAGTTATGCAGATCTAAAACGCGTGGATTGCAGCAGCAGCAAGCCGAAAAGTGCAGGCATGTGAGGGATCTAGAGGTTGACAGCATGTCTTCTTAACGGGAGTCCAGGTGGCCATCTCCACAAATGGACTTTTCAGAATCCTTGGGTGGCACCGTAGTCGGAAACCAATTCTGGTTATCGCTTCTCGGCCTTTTGGCTAAGATCAAGTGTAGTATCTTTCGAAAAGGCGGTTTTGGATGTTGGCCGCCCTAGTAGATTGATACATTATGCACACTGGGGTTTAGGCGCTTGTTAGTACGCCAGGTGGCTAATATAGTCATCTGGTGGAAAGCATGGCCCCCCAGGATCGACGCCATTGGGCCGGGGAAGATCGAAAGCCCGAAGTGTGAAGTGCCCCAGGAGTGGTGACCCTGGGGTGCCTTAACTCACTGGGATTGGGAACCCCACTTGAGTTTATGGCACATTTGCACAAGCACTTCAAATTTTCTTTCTTCGCACACACCCTTATTCCGGGCCTTCTGGCCTTAGGATGGGGAATTTTTCAATTCCCGGTCGAAGGTCCGGGCAGTATTATACTGTGAAACCTTCACTATTTATTTAATTTCTTTGTCACTGTGTGTCCACTTATTCACGTGTGTCACGTCCTACTAGGATTTTGTCGGGATGCGGTTCCCTTACGGGTTCCTCTCTTGGCAGGTCTAGGGGGGGAGTGTGTGGCCATCAGGTTCCGCTCCCCCCTGAACCCCCCTGGCTCTCCTCTTTCGGGAGGAGAGCATTGTTGGCTCCCCTCTTCCGGGAGGGGAGCACAGTCTTTGGCTCCCAGTGCCTTGCTCGGGTGAGAACTCGGGCAGGTGCTGGGGGTAAGATTGGGTCGCCTCTGGCTTCGGCTGGAGGTGGCTTTTTGTCCCTGTTCCTCGCTGTGGCCTTTTGGCTCGGAGGGACGGGGAATGGTTTGGGGGACCCTTTTCCTTTTGGAGAGGGTTTCAAGAAGACCAGCATCCTAGTGCACTTTTTTTGTGGCACTTGTCACTTTTTTAAGCGCACTCGGGTTTTGTACACGAATTCGGGCTTTCGATAAAAAAAAAATCTGTTCTTATCAGTTTAATATCTGATACGTCCCCTATCTGGGGACCATATATTAAATGGATTTTTAGAACAGGGAGATGGAAAAAGAGCTTGCTCTGTCCACTCCACGCATTGACCTGGTATTGCAGTATCTCCAGGACCGGTGCACCCCTTCTTTAATGCAGTTTCTAAAATCAGAAAGAATTGAATTCAATGCTTTTTGTTCATTTTGCTTGTTTGTCGGATTTTGGGATGGACTCTTTGGCTTTGGTTTTCTTCTCCTCATTGGATTTTTCATGTTAAAAGTTGCAGAAGCCAGTTGACAAGCTCATTTTGGTTCAACTTCAGCAACTGTGCATTGCATTGCCATGTAATGTAATGTAATGCAATGCTATCTATCTAGCTCTCCCTCTATACTTCCTTTTGGATAAACAGACATATTAGGCAAGCATTTTGGAGCTTTCACCTAAATAACTACAGGTGGTGAGATAAGCTGCACAATATAATTGACCTTTCAGTATATTGTTGCACACACACCATCTATTTAGCAAATGCCCTTGTTATCAACAGCAGCCTTTTAAACTCACCTGAGCTAACAGGTATGTGAGCTGGTTACTCTGCTGCGCTTAAAATTTCTTTTTTGGTTTGCTACAATGCCTTTTCTGAAACGTTGTCTCCCTCTGCTGGAACACTGACTTCTTTCATTTAATGCCTGCAGACTATAAAAGAGAAACCAACCCAAAAAGTTTGGTTGATTAGTCTGTGGCATTCTTTTAAACTGTTGCTTATGGCGGTCTCTGTGAGCTTCTCAGTGACATTCAGCCATCCAGGTATCCCGCCTGCAGTAGACGGAATGTGGCAATGGAACGCTGGCTGCGCGTGTCATAATAGGCTCTGAGCCTTTATATACCTGCGCACAGCAGCAGCCACCTTCAGTCTGCTGCTGGACATCCAGCAGCAGCAGCAGCAGGAGAGGTAATTAATCAGCAACCCTCCTGCTAAGGGTAGACAGCTGCTCGTTCCACCCCCCCCCCGCCTTAATTGGTTCTCCTCCCTTCCAACGGTGTTGAGGCGGGTGGGAACAGCCGGGGGTTGAGGGTACTGTGCTAAAAGAGGTGGAGTTATGCAGATCTAAAACGCGTGGATTGCAGCAGCAGCAAGCCGAAAAGTGCAGGCATGTGAGGGATCTAGAGGTTGACAGCATGTCTTCTTAACGGGAGTCCAGGTGGCCATCTCCACAAATGGACTTTTCAGAATCCTTGGGTGGCACCGTAGTCGGAAAGCAATTCTGGTTATCGCTTCTCGGCCTTTTGGCTAAGATCAAGTGTAGTATCTGTTCTTATCAGTTTAATATCTGATACGTCCCCTATCTGGGGACCATATATTAAATGGATTTTTAGAACAGGGAGATGGAAAAAGAGCTTGCTCTGTCCACTCCACGCATTGACCTGGTATTGCAGTATCTCCAGGACCGGTGCACCCCTTCTTTAATGCAGTTTCTAAAATCAGAAAGAATTGAATTCAATGCTTTTTGTTCATTTTGCTTGTTTGTCGGATTTTGGGATGGACTCTTTGGCTTTGCTTTTCTTCTCCTCATTGGATTTTTCATGTTAAAAGTTGCAGAAGCCAGATGACAAGCTCATTTTGGTTCAACTTCAGCAACTGTGCATTGCATTGCCATGTAATGTAATGTAATGCAATGCTATCTATCTAGCTCTCCCTCTATACTTCCTTTTGGATAAACAGACATATTAGGCAAGCATTTTGGAGCTTTCACCTAAATAACTACAGGTGGTGAGATAAGCTGCACAATATAATTGACCTTTCAGTATATTGTTGCACACACACCATCTATTTAGCAAATGCCCTTGTTATCAACAGCAGCCTTTTAAACTCACCTGAGCTAACAGGTATGTGAGCTGGTTACTCTGCTGCGCTTAAAATTTCTTTTTTGGTTTGCTACAATGCCTTTTCTGAAACGTTGTCTCCCTCTGCTGGAACTCTGACTTCTTTCATTTAATGCCTGCAGACTATAAAAGAGAAACCAACCCAAAAAGTTTGGTTGATTAGCCTGTGGCATTCTTTTAAACTGTTGCTTATGGCGGTCTCTGTGAGCTTCTCAGTGACATTCAGCCATCCAGGTATCCCGCCTGCAGTAGACGGAATGTGGCAATGGAACGCTGGCTGCGCGTGTCATAATAGGCTCTGAGCCTTTATATACCTGCGCACAGCAGCAGCCACCTTCAGTCTGCTGCTGGACAGCCAGCAGCAGCAGCAGCAGGAGAGGTAATTAATCAGCAACCCTCCTGCTAAGGGTAGACAGCTGCTCGTTCCACCCCCCCCCCGCCTTAATTGGTTCTCCTCCCTTCCAACGGTGTTGAGGCGGGTGGGAACAGCCGGGGGTTGAGGGTACTGTGCTAAAAGAGGTGGAGTTATGCAGATCTAAAACGCGTGGATTGCAGCAGCAGCAAGCCGAAAAGTGCAGGCATGTGAGGGATCTAGAGGTTGACAGCATGTCTTCTTAACGGGAGTCCAGGTGGCCATCTCCACAAATGGACTTTTCAGAATCCTTGGGTGGCACCGTAGTCGGAAACCAATTCTGGTTATCGCTTCTCGGCCTTTTGGCTAAGATCAAGTGTAGTATCTGTTCTTATCAGTTTAATATCTGATACGTCCCCTATCTGGGGACCATATATTAAATGGATTTTTAGAACAGGGAGATGGAAAAAGAGCTTGCTCTGTCCACTCCACGCATTGACCTGGTATTGCAGTATCTCCAGGACCGGTGCACCCCTTCTTTAATGCAGTTTCTAAAATCAGAAAGAATTGAATTCAATGCTTTTTGTTCATTTTGCTTGTTTGTCGGATTTTGGGATGGACTCTTTGGCTTTGCTTTTCTTCTCCTCATTGGATTTTTCATGTTAAAAGTTGCAGAAGCCAGATGACAAGCTCATTTTGGTTCAACTTCAGCAACTGTGCATTGCATTGCCATGTAATGTAATGTAATGCAATGCTATCTATCTAGCTCTCCCTCTATACTTCCTTTTGGATAAACAGACATATTAGGCAAGCATTTTGGAGCTTTCACCTAAATAACTACAGGTGGTGAGATAAGCTGCACAATATAATTGACCTTTCAGTATATTGTTGCACACACACCATCTATTTAGCAAATGCCCTTGTTATCAACAGCAGCCTTTTAAACTCACCTGAGCTAACAGGTATGTGAGCTGGTTACTCTGCTGCGCTTAAAATTTCTTTTTTGGTTTGCTACAATGCCTTTTCTGAAACGTTGTCTCCCTCTGCTGGAACACTGACTTCTTTCATTTAATGCCTGCAGACTATAAAAGAGAAACCAACCCAAAAAGTTTGGTTGATTAGTCTGTGGCATTCTTTTAAACTGTTGCTTATGGCGGTCTCTGTGAGCTTCTCAGTGACATTCAGCCATCCAGGTATCCCGCCTGCAGTAGACGGAATGTGGCAATGGAACGCTGGCTGCGCGTGTCATAATAGGCTCTGAGCCTTTATATACCTGCGCACAGCAGCAGCCACCTTCAGTCTGCTGTTGGACAGCCAGCAGCAGCAGCAGCAGGAGAGGTAATTAATCAGCAACCCTCCTGCTAAGGGTAGACAGCTGCTCGTTCCACCCCCCCCCCGCCTTAATTGGTTCTCCTCCCTTCCAACGGTGTTGAGGCGGGTGGGAACAGCCAGGGGTTGAGGGTACTGTGCTAAAAGAGGTGGAGTTATGCAGATCTAAAACGCGTGGATTGCAGCAGCAGCAAGCCGAAAAGTGCAGGCATGTGAGGGATCTAGAGGTTGACAGCATGTCTTCTTAACGGGAGTCCAGGTGGCCATCTGCACAAATGGACTTTTCAGAATCCTTGGGTGGCACCGTAGTCGGAAACCAATTCTGGTTATCGCTTCTCGGCCTTTTGGCTAAGATCAAGTGTAGTATCTGTTCTTATCAGTTTAATATCTGATACGTCCACTATCTGGGGACCATATATTAAATGGATTTTTAGAACAGGGAGATGGAAAAAGAGCTTGCTCTGTCCACTCCACGCATTGACCTGGTATTGCAGTATCTCCAGGACCGGTGCACCCCTTCTTTAATGCAGTTTCTAAAATCAGAAAGAATTGAATTCAATGCTTTTTGTTCATTTTGCTTGTTTGTCGGATTTTGGGATGGACTCTTTGGCTTTGCTTTTCTTCTCCTCATTGGATTTTTCATGTTAAAAGTTGCAGAAGCCAGATGACAAGCTCATTTTGGTTCAACTTCAGCAACTGTGCGTTGCATTGCCATGTAATGTAATGTAATGCAATGCTATCTATCTAGCTCTCCCTCTATACTTCCTTTTGGATAAACAGACATATTAGGCAAGCATTTTGGAGCTTTCACCTAAATAACTACAGGTGGTGAGATAAGCTGCACAATATAATTGACCTTTCAGTATATTGTTGCACACACACCATCTGTTTAGCAAATGCCCTTGTTATCAACAGCAGCCTTTTAAACTCACCTGAGCTAACAGGTATGTGAGCTGGTTACTCTGCTGCGCTTAAAATTTCTTTTTTGGTTTGCTACAATGCCTTTTCTGAAACGTTGTCTCCCTCTGCTGGAACACTGACTTCTTTCATTTAATGCCTGCAGACTATAAAAGAGAAACCAACCCAAAAAGTTTGGTTGATTAGTCTGTGGCATTCTTTTAAACTGTTGCTTATGGCGGTCTCTGTGAGCTTCTCAGTGACATTCAGCCATCCAGGTATCCCGCCTGCAGTAGACGGAATGTGGCAATGGAACGCTGGCTGCGCGTGTCATAATAGGCTCTGAGCCTTTATATACCTGCGCACAGCAGCAGCCACCTTCAGTCTGCTGCTGGACAGCCAGCAGCAGCAGCAGCAGGAGAGGTAATTAATCAGCAACCCTCCTGCTAAGGGTAGACAGCTGCTCGTTCCACCCCCCCCCGGCCTTAATTGGTTCTCCTCCCTTCCAACGGTGTTGAGGCGGGTGGGAACAGCCGGGGGTTGAGGGTACTGTGCTAAAAGAGGTGGAGTTATGCAGATCTAAAACGCGTGGATTGCAGCAGCAGCAAGCCGAAAAGTGCAGGCATGTGAGGGATCTAGAGGTTGACAGCATGTCTTCTTAACGGGAGTCCAGGTGGCCATCTCCACAAATGGACTTTTCAGAATCCTTGGGTGGCACCGTAGTCGGAAACCAATTCTGGTTATCGCTTCTCGGCCTTTTGGCTAAGATCAAGTGTAGTATCTGTTCTTATCAGTTTAATATCTGATACGTCCCCTATCTGGGGACCATATATTAAATGGATTTTTAGAACAGGGAGATGGAAAAAGAGCTTGCTCTGTCCACTCCACGCATTGACCTGGTATTGCAGTATCTCCAGGACCGGTGCACCCCTTCTTTAATGCAGTTTCTAAAATCAGAAAGAATTGAATTCAATGCTTTTTGTTCATTTTGCTTGTTTTTCGGATTTTGGGATGGACTCTTTGGCTTTGCTTTTCTTCTCCTCATTGGATTTTTCATGTTAAAAGTTGCAGAAGCCAGATGACAAGCTCATTTTGGTTCAACTTCAGCAACTGTGCATTGCATTGCCATGTAATGTAATGTAATGCAATGCTATCTATCTAGCTCTCCCTCTATACTTCCTTTTGGATAAACAGACATATTAGGCAAGCATTTTGGAGCTTTCACCTAAATAACTACAGGTGGTGAGATAAGCTGCACAATATAATTGACCTTTCAGTATATTGTTGCACACACACCATCTATTTAGCAAATGCCCTTGTTATCAACAGCAGCCTTTTAAACTCACCTGAGCTAACAGGTATGTGAGCTGGTTACTCTGCTGCGCTTAAAATTTCTTTTTTGGTTTGCTACAATGCCTTTTCTGAAACGTTGTCTCCCTCTGCTGGAACACTGACTTCTTTCATTTAATGCCTGCAGACTATAAAAGAGAAACCAACCCAAATAGTTTGGTTGATTAGTCTGTGGCATTCTTTTAAACTGTTGCTTATGGCGGTCTCTGTGAGCTTCTCAGTGACATTCAGCCATCCAGGTATCCCGCCTGCAGTAGACGGAATGTGGCAATGGAACGCTGGCTGCGCGTGTCATAATAGGCTCTGAGCCTTTATATACCTGCGCACAGCAGCAGCCACCTTCAGTCTGCTGCTGGACAGCCAGCAGCAGCAGCAGCAGGAGAGGTAATTAATCAGCAACCCTCCTGCTAAGGGTAGACAGCTGCTCGTTCCACCCCCCCCCCCGCCTTAATTGGTTCTCCTCCCTTCCAACGGTGTTGAGGCGGGTGGGAACAGCCGGGGGTTGAGGGTACTGTGCTAAAAGAGGTGGAGTTATGCAGATCTAAAACGCGTGGATTGCAGCAGCAGCAAGCCGAAAAGTGCAGGCATGTGAGGGATCTAGAGGTTGACAGCATGTCTTCTTAACGGGAGTCCAGGTGGCCATCTCCACAAATGGACTTTTCAGAATCCTTGGGTGGCACCGTAGTCGGAAACCAATTCTGGTTATCGCTTCTCGGCCTTTTGGCTAAGATCAAGTGTAGTATCTTTCGAAAAGGCGGTTTTGGATGTTGGCCGCCCTAGTAGATTGATACATTATGCACACTGGGGTTTAGGCGCTTGTTAGTACGCCAGGTGGCTAATATAGTCATCTGGTGGAAAGCATGGCCCCCCAGGATCGACGCCATTGGGCCGGGGAAGATCGAAAGCCCGAAGTGTGAAGTGCCCCAGGAGTGGTGACCCTGGGGTGCCTTAACTCACTGGGATTGGGAACCCCACTTGAGTTTATGGCACATTTGCACAAGCACTTCAAATTTTCTTTCTTCGCACACACCCTTATTCCGGGCCTTCTGGCCTTAGGATGGGGAATTTTTCAATTCCCGGTCGAAGGTCCGGGCAGTATTATACTGTGAAACCTTCACTATTTATTTAATTTCTTTGTCACTGTGTGTCCACTTATTCACGTGTGACACGTCCTACTAGGATTTTGTCGGGATGCGGTTCCCTTACGGGTTCCTCTCTTGGCAGGTCTAGGGGGGGAGTGTGTGGCCATCAGGTTCCGCTCCCCCCTGAACCCCCCTGGCTCTCCTCTTTCGGGAGGAGAGCATTGTTGGCTCCCCTCTTCCGGGAGGGGAGCACAGTCTTTGGCTCCCAGTGCCTTGCTCGGGTGAGAACTCGGGCAGGTGCTGGGGGTAAGATTGGGTCGCCTCTGGCTTCGGCTGGAGGTGGCTTTTTGTCCCTGTTCCTCGCTGTGGCCTTTTGGCTCGGAGGGACGGGGAATGGTTTGGGGGACCCTTTTCCTTTTGGAGAGGGTTTCAAGAAGACCAGCATCCTAGTGCACTTTTTTTGTGGCACTTGTCACTTTTTTAAGCGCACTCGGGTTTTGTACACGAATTCGGGCTTTCGATAAAAAAAAAATCTGTTCTTATCAGTTTAATATCTGATACGTCCCCTATCTGGGGACCATATATTAAATGGATTTTTAGAACAGGGAGATGGAAAAAGAGCTTGCTCTGTCCACTCCACGCATTGACCTGGTATTGCAGTATCTCCAGGACCGGTGCACCCCTTCTTTAATGCAGTTTCTAAAATCAGAAAGAATTGAATTCAATGCTTTTTGTTCATTTTGCTTGTTTGTCGGATTTTGGGATGGACTCTTTGGCTTTGGTTTTCTTCTCCTCATTGGATTTTTCATGTTAAAAGTTGCAGAAGCCAGTTGACAAGCTCATTTTGGTTCAACTTCAGCAACTGTGCATTGCATTGCCATGTAATGTAATGTAATGCAATGCTATCTATCTAGCTCTCCCTCTATACTTCCTTTTGGATAAACAGACATATTAGGCAAGCATTTTGGAGCTTTCACCTAAATAACTACAGGTGGTGAGATAAGCTGCACAATATAATTGACCTTTCAGTATATTGTTGCACACACACCATCTATTTAGCAAATGCCCTTGTTATCAACAGCAGCCTTTTAAACTCACCTGAGCTAACAGGTATGTGAGCTGGTTACTCTGCTGCGCTTAAAATTTCTTTTTTGGTTTGCTACAATGCCTTTTCTGAAACGTTGTCTCCCTCTGCTGGAACACTGACTTCTTTCATTTAATGCCTGCAGACTATAAAAGAGAAACCAACCCAAAAAGTTTGGTTGATTAGTCTGTGGCATTCTTTTAAACTGTTGCTTATGGCGGTCTCTGTGAGCTTCTCAGTGACATTCAGCCATCCAGGTATCCCGCCTGCAGTAGACGGAATGTGGCAATGGAACGCTGGCTGCGCGTGTCATAATAGGCTCTGAGCCTTTATATACCTGCGCACAGCAGCAGCCACCTTCAGTCTGCTGCTGGACAGCCAGCAGCAGCAGCAGCAGGAGAGGTAATTAATCAGCAACCCTCCTGCTAAGGGTAGACAGCTGCTCGTTCCACCCCCCCCCCCGCCTTAATTGGTTCTCCTCCCTTCCAACGGTGTTGAGGCGGGTGGGAACAGCCGGGGGTTGAGGGTACTGTGCTAAAAGAGGTGGAGTTATGCA
Organism: Phyllobates terribilis; assembly: GCF_046119375.1. Lineage (NCBI taxonomy): Eukaryota > Metazoa > Chordata > Amphibia > Anura > Dendrobatidae > Phyllobates > Phyllobates terribilis. The sequence goes on along the minus strand of NW_027362800.1, from coordinate 4,600,096 downwards.
GATCTAAAACGCGTGGATTGCAGCAGCAGCAAGCCGAAAAGTGCAGGCATGTGAGGGATCTAGAGGTTGACAGCATGTCTTCTTAACGGGAGTCCAGGTGGCCATCTCCACAAATGGACTTTTCAGAATCCTTGGGTGGCACCGTAGTCGGAAACCAATTCTGGTTATCGCTTCTCGGCCTTTTGGCTAAGATCAAGTGTAGTATCTGTTCTTATCAGTTTAATATCTGATACGTCCCCTATCTGGGGACCATATATTAAATGGATTTTTAGAACAGGGAGATGGAAAAAGAGCTTGCTCTGTCCACTCCACGCATTGACCTGGTATTGCAGTATCTCCAGGACCGGTGCACCCCTTCTTTAATGCAGTTTCTAAAATCAGAAAGAATTGAATTCAATGCTTTTTGTTCATTTTGCTTGTTTGTCGGATTTTGGGATGGACTCTTTGGCTTTGCTTTTCTTCTCCTCATTGGATTTTTCATGTTAAAAGTTGCAGAAGCCAGATGACAAGCTCATTTTGGTTCAACTTCAGCAACTGTGCATTGCATTGCCATGTAATGTAATGTAATGCAATGCTATCTATCTAGCTCTCCCTCTATACTTCCTTTTGGATAAACAGACATATTAGGCAAGCATTTTGGAGCTTTCACCTAAATAACTACAGGTGGTGAGATAAGCTGCACAATATAATTGACCTTTCAGTATATTGTTGCACACACACCATCTATTTAGCAAATGCCCTTGTTATCAACAGCAGCCTTTTAAACTCACCTGAGCTAACAGGTATGTGAGCTGGTTACTCTGCTGCGCTTAAAATTTCTTTTTTGGTTTGCTACAATGCCTTTTCTGAAACGTTGTCTCCCTCTGCTGGAACACTGACTTCTTTCATTTAATGCCTGCAGACTATAAAAGAGAAACCAACCCAAAAAGTTTGGTTGATTAGTTTGTGGCATTCTTTTAAACTGTTGCTTATGGCGGTCTCTGTGAGCTTCTCAGTGACATTCAGCCATCCAGGTATCCCGCCTGCAGTAGACGGAATGTGGCAATGGAACGCTGGCTGCGCGTGTCATAATAGGCTCTGAGCCTTTATATACCTGCGCACAGCAGCAGCCACCTTCAGTCTGCTGCTGGACAGCCAGCAGCAGCAGCAGCAGGAGAGGTAATTAATCAGCAACCCTCCTGCTAAGGGTAGACAGCTGCTCGTTCCACCCCCCCCCCCGCCTTAATTGGTTCTCCTCCCTTCCAACGGTGTTGAGGCGGGTGGGAACAGCCGGGGGTTGAGGGTACTGTGCTAAAAGAGGTGGAGTTATGCAGATCTAAAACGCGTGGATTGCAGCAGCAGCAAGCCGAAAAGTGCAGGCATGTGAGGGATCTAGAGGTTGACAGCATGTCTTCTTAACGGGAGTCCAGGTGGCCATCTCCACAAATGGACTTTTCAGAATCCTTGGGTGGCATCGTAGTCGGAAACCAATTCTGGTTATCGCTTCTCGGCCTTTTGGCTAAGATCAAGTGTAGTATCTGTTCTTATCAGTTTAATATCTGATACGTCCCCTATCTGGGGACCATATATTAAATGGATTTTTAGAACAGGGAGATGGAAAAAGAGCTTGCTCTGTCCACTCCACGCATTGACCTGGTATTGCAGTATCTCCAGGACCGGTGCACCACTTCTTTAATGCAGTTTCTAAAATCAGAAAGAATTGAATTCAATGCTTTTTGTTCATTTTGCTTGTTTGTCGGATTTTGGGATGGACTCTTTGGCTTTGCTTTTCTTCTCCTCATTGGATTTTTCATGTTAAAAGTTGCAGAAGCCAGATGACAAGCTCATTTTGGTTCAACTTCAGCAACTGTGCATTGCATTGCCATGTAATGTAATGTAATGCAATGCTATCTATCTAGCTCTCCCTCTATACTTCCTTTTGGATAAACAGACATATTAGGCAAGCATTTTGGAGCTTTCACCTAAATAACTACAGGTGGTGAGATAAGCTGCACAATATAATTGACCTTTCAGTATATTGTTGCACACACACCATCTATTTAGCAAATGCCCTTGTTATCAACAGCAGCCTTTTAAACTCACCTGAGCTAACAGGTATGTGAGCTGGTTACTCTGCTGCGCTTAAAATTTCTTTTTTGGTTTGCTACAATGCCTTTTCTGAAACGTTGTCTCCCTCTGCTGGAACACTGACTTCTTTCATTTAATGCCTGCAGACTATAAAAGAGAAACCAACCCAAAAAGTTTGGTTGATTAGTCTGTGGCATTCTTTTAAACTGTTGCTTATGGCGGTCTCTGTGAGCTTCTCAGTGACATTCAGCCATCCAGGTATCCCGCCTGCAGTAGACGGAATGTGGCAATGGAACGCTGGCTGCGCGTGTCATAATAGGCTCTGAGCCTTTATATACCTGCGCACAGCAGCAGCCACCTTCAGTCTGCTGCTGGACAGCCAGCAGCAGCAGCAGCAGGAGAGGTAATTAATCAACAACCCTCCTGCTAAGGGTAGACAGCTGCTCGTTCCACCCCCCCCCCCGCCTTAATTGGTTCTCCTCCCTTCCAACGATGTTGAGGCGGGTGGGAACAGCCGGGGGTTGAGGGTACTGTGCTAAAAGAGGTGGAGTTATGCAGATCTAAAACGCGTGGATTGCAGCAGCAGCAAGCCGAAAAGTGCAGGCATGTGAGGGATCTAGAGGTTGACAGCATGTCTTCTTAACGGGAGTCCAGGTGGCCATCTCCACAAATGGACTTTTCAGAATCCTTGGGTGGCACCGTAGTCGGAAACCAATTCTGGTTATGGCTTCTCGGCCTTTTGGCTAAGATCAAGTGTAGTATCTGTTCTTATCAGTTTAATATCTGATACGTCCCCTATCTGGGGACCATATATTAAATGGATTTTTAGAACAGGGAGATGGAAAAAGAGCTTGCTCTGTCCACTCCACGCATTGACCTGGTATTGCAGTATCTCCAGGACCGGTGCACCCCTTCTTTAATGCAGTTTCTAAAATCAGAAAGAATTGAATTCAATGCTTTTTGTTCATTTTGCTTGTTTGTCGGATTTTGGGATGGACTCTTTGGCTTTGCTTTTCTTCTCCTCATTGGATTTTTCATGTTAAAAGTTGCAGAAGCCAGATGACAAGCTCATTTTGGTTCAACTTCAGCAACTGTGCATTGCATTGCCATGTAATGTAATGTAATGCAATGCTATCTATCTAGCTCTCCCTCTATACTTCCTTTTGGATAAACAGACATATTAGGCAAGCATTTTGGAGCTTTCACCTAAATAACTACAGGTGGTGAGATAAGCTGCACAATATAATTGACCTTTCAGTATATTGTTGCACACACACCATCTATTTAGCAAATGCCCTTGTTATCAACAGCAGCCTTTTAAACTCACCTGAGCTAACAGGTATGTGAGCTGGTTACTCTGCTGCGCTTAAAATTTCTTTTTTGGTTTGCTACAATGCCTTTTCTGAAACGTTGTCTCCCTCTGCTGGAACACTGACTTCTTTCATTTAATGCCTGCAGACTATAAAAGAGAAACCAACCCAAAAAGTTTGGTTGATTAGTTTGTGGCATTCTTTTAAACTGTTGCTTATGGCGGTCTCTGTGAGCTTCTCAGTGACATTCAGCCATCCAGGTATCCCGCCTGCAGTAGACGGAATGTGGCAATGGAACGCTGGCTGCGCGTGTCATAATAGGCTCTGAGCCTTTATATACCTGCGCACAGCAGCAGCCACCTTCAGTCTGCTGCTGGACAGCCAGCAGCAGCAGCAGCAGGAGAGGTAATTAATCAGCAACCCTCCTGCTAAGGGTAGACAGCTGCTCGTTCCACCCCCCCCCGCCTTAATTGGTTCTCCTCCCTTCCAACGGTGTTGAGGCGGGTGGGAACAGCCGGGGGTTGAGGGTACTGTGCTAAAAGAGGTGGAGTTATGCAGATCTAAAACGCGTGGATTGCAGCAGCAGCAAGCCGAAAAGTGCAGGCATGTGAGGGATCTAGAGGTTGACAGCATGTCTTCTTAACGGGAGTCCAGGTGGCCATCTCCACAAATGGACTTTTCAGAATCCTTGGGTGGCACCGTAGTCGGAAACCAATTCTGGTTATCGCTTCTCGGCCTTTTGGCTAAGATCAAGTGTAGTATCTGTTCTTATCAGTTTAATATCTGATACGTCCCCTATCTGGGGACCATATATTAAATGGATTTTTAGAACAGGGAGATGGAAAAAGAGCTTGCTCTGTCCACTCCACGCATTGACCTGGTATTGCAGTATCTCCAGGTCCGGTGCACCCCTTCTTTAATGCAGTTTCTAAAATCAGAAAGAATTGAATTCAATGCTTTTTGTTCATTTTGCTTGTTTGTCGGATTTTGGGATGGACTCTTTGGCTTTGCTTTTCTTCTCCTCATTGGATTTTTCATGTTAAAAGTTGCAGAAGCCAGATGACAAGCTCATTTTGGTTCAACTTCAGCAACTGTGCATTGCATTGCCATGTAATGTAATGTAATGCAATGCTATCTATCTAGCTCTCCCTCTATACTTCCTTTTGGATAAACAGACATATTAGGCAAGCATTTTGGAGCTTTCACCTAAATAACTACAGGTGGTGAGATAAGCTGCACAATATAATTGACCTTTCAGTATATTGTTGCACACACACCATCTATTTAGCAAATGCCCTTGTTATCAACAGCAGCCTTTTAAACTCACCTGAGCTAACAGGTATGTGAGCTGGTTACTCTGCTGCGCTTAAAATTTCTTTTTTGGTTTGCTACAATGCCTTTTCTGAAACGTTGTCTCCCTCTGCTGGAACACTGACTTCTTTCATTTAATGCCTGCAGACTATAAAAGAGAAACCAACCCAAAAAGTTTGGTTGATTAGTCTGTGGCATTCTTTTAAACTGTTGCTTATGGCGGTCTCTGTGAGCTTCTCAGTGACATTCAGCCATCCAGGTATCCCGCCTGCAGTAGACGGAATGTGGCAATGGAACGCTGGCTGCGCGTGTCATAATAGGCTCTGAGCCTTTATATACCTGCGCACAGCAGCAGCCACCTTCAGTCTGCTGCTGGACAGCCAGCAGCAGCAGCAGCAGGAGAGGTAATTAATCAACAACCCTCCTGCTAAGGGTAGACAGCTGCTCGTTCCACCCCCCCCCCCGCCTTAATTGGTTCTCCTCCCTTCCAACGATGTTGAGGCGGGTGGGAACAGCCGGGGGTTGAGGGTACTGTGCTAAAAGAGGTGGAGTTATGCAGATCTAAAACGCGTGGATTGCAGCAGCAGCAAGCCGAAAAGTGCAGGCATGTGAGGGATCTAGAGGTTGACAGCATGTCTTCTTAACGGGAGTCCAGGTGGCCATCTCCACAAATGGACTTTTCAGAATCCTTGGGTGGCACCGTAGTCGGAAACCAATTCTGGTTATGGCTTCTCGGCCTTTTGGCTAAGATCAAGTGTAGTATCTGTTCTTATCAGTTTAATATCTGATACGTCCCCTATCTGGGGACCATATATTAAATGGATTTTTAGAACAGGGAGATGGAAAAAGAGCTTGCTCTGTCCACTCCACGCATTGACCTGGTATTGCAGTATCTCCAGGACCGGTGCACCCCTTCTTTAATGCAGTTTCTAAAATCAGAAAGAATTGAATTCAATGCTTTTTGTTCATTTTGCTTGTTTGTCGGATTTTGGGATGGACTCTTTGGCTTTGCTTTTCTTCTCCTCATTGGATTTTTCATGTTAAAAGTTGCAGAAGCCAGATGACAAGCTCATTTTGGTTCAACTTCAGCAACTGTGCATTGCATTGCCATGTAATGTAATGTAATGCAATGCTATCTATCTAGCTCTCCCTCTATACTTCCTTTTGGATAAACAGACATATTAGGCAAGCATTTTGGAGCTTTCACCTAAATAACTACAGGTGGTGAGATAAGCTGCACAATATAATTGACCTTTCAGTATATTGTTGCACACACACCATCTATTTAGCAAATGCCCTTGTTATCAACAGCAGCCTTTTAAACTCACCTGAGCTAACAGGTATGTGAGCTGGTTACTCTGCTGCGCTTAAAATTTCTTTTTTGGTTTGCTACAATGCCTTTTCTGAAACGTTGTCTCCCTCTGCTGGAACACTGACTTCTTTCATTTAATGCCTGCAGACTATAAAAGAGAAACCAACCCAAAAAGTTTGGTTGATTAGTTTGTGGCATTCTTTTAAACTGTTGCTTATGGCGGTCTCTGTGAGCTTCTCAGTGACATTCAGCCATCCAGGTATCCCGCCTGCAGTAGACGGAATGTGGCAATGGAACGCTGGCTGCGCGTGTCATAATAGGCTCTGAGCCTTTATATACCTGCGCACAGCAGCAGCCACCTTCAGTCTGCTGCTGGACAGCCAGCAGCAGCAGCAGCAGGAGAGGTAATTAATCAGCAACCCTCCTGCTAAGGGTAGACAGCTGCTCGTTCCACCCCCCCCCGCCTTAATTGGTTCTCCTCCCTTCCAACGGTGTTGAGGCGGGTGGGAACAGCCGGGGGTTGAGGGTACTGTGCTAAAAGAGGTGGAGTTATGCAGATCTAAAACGCGTGGATTGCAGCAGCAGCAAGCCGAAAAGTGCAGGCATGTGAGGGATCTAGAGGTTGACAGCATGTCTTCTTAACGGGAGTCCAGGTGGCCATCTCCACAAATGGACTTTTCAGAATCCTTGGGTGGCACCGTAGTCGGAAACCAATTCTGGTTATCGCTTCTCGGCCTTTTGGCTAAGATCAAGTGTAGTATCTGTTCTTATCAGTTTAATATCTGATACGTCCCCTATCTGGGGACCATATATTAAATGGATTTTTAGAACAGGGAGATGGAAAAAGAGCTTGCTCTGTCCACTCCACGCATTGACCTGGTATTGCAGTATCTCCAGGTCCGGTGCACCCCTTCTTTAATGCAGTTTCTAAAATCAGAAAGAATTGAATTCAATGCTTTTTGTTCATTTTGCTTGTTTGTCGGATTTTGGGATGGACTCTTTGGCTTTGCTTTTCTTCTCCTCATTGGATTTTTCATGTTAAAAGTTGCAGAAGCCAGATGACAAGCTCATTTTGGTTCAACTTCAGCAACTGTGCATTGCATTGCCATGTAATGTAATGTAATGCAATGCTATCTATCTAGCTCTCCCTCTATACTTCCTTTTGGATAAACAGACATATTAGGCAAGCATTTTGGAGCTTTCACCTAAATAACTACAGGTGGTGAGATAAGCTGCACAATATAATTGACCTTTCAGTATATTGTTGCACACACACCATCTATTTAGCAAATGCCCTTGTTATCAACAGCAGCCTTTTAAACTCACCTGAGCTAACAGGTATGTGAGCTGGTTACTCTGCTGCGCTTAAAATTTCTTTTTTGGTTTGCTACAATGCCTTTTCTGAAACGTTGTCTCCCTCTGCTGGAACACTGACTTCTTTCATTTAATGCCTGCAGACTATAAAAGAGAAACCAACCCAAAAAGTTTGGTTGATTAGTTTGTGGCATTCTTTTAAACTGTTGCTTATGGCGGTCTCTGTGAGCTTCTCAGTGACATTCAGCCATCCAGGTATCCCGCCTGCAGTAGACGGAATGTGGCAATGGAACGCTGGCTGCGCGTGTCATAATAGGCTCTGAGCCTTTATATACCTGCGCACAGCAGCAGCCACCTTCAGTCTGCTGCTGGACAGCCAGCAGCAGCAGCAGCAGGAGAGGTAATTAATCAGCAACCCTCCTGCTAAGGGTAGACAGCTGCTCGTTCCACCCCCCCCCGCCTTAATTGGTTCTCCTCCCTTCCAACGGTGTTGAGGCGGGTGGGAACAGCCGGGGGTTGAGGGTACTGTGCTAAAAGAGGTGGAGTTATGCAGATCTAAAACGCGTGGATTGCAGCAGCAGCAAGCCGAAAAGTGCAGGCATGTGAGGGATCTAGAGGTTGACAGCATGTCTTCTTAACGGGAGTCCAGGTGGCCATCTCCACAAATGGACTTTTCAGAATCCTTGGGTGGCACCGTAGTCGGAAACCAATTCTGGTTATCGCTTCTCGGCCTTTTGGCTAAGATCAAGTGTAGTATCTGTTCTTATCAGTTTAATATCTGATACGTCCCCTATCTGGGGACCATATATTAAATGGATTTTTAGAACAGGGAGATGGAAAAAGAGCTTGCTCTGTCCACTCCACGCATTGACCTGGTATTGCAGTATCTCCAGGTCCGGTGCACCCCTTCTTTAATGCAGTTTCTAAAATCAGAAAGAATTGAATTCAATGCTTTTTGTTCATTTTGCTTGTTTGTCGGATTTTGGGATGGACTCTTTGGCTTTGCTTTTCTTCTCCTCATTGGATTTTTCATGTTAAAAGTTGCAGAAGCCAGATGACAAGCTCATTTTGGTTCAACTTCAGCAACTGTGCATTGCATTGCCATGTAATGTAATGTAATGCAATGCTATCTATCTAGCTCTCCCTCTATACTTCCTTTTGGATAAACAGACATATTAGGCAAGCATTTTGGAGCTTTCACCTAAATAACTACAGGTGGTGAGATAAGCTGCACAATATAATTGACCTTTCAGTATATTGTTGCACACACACCATCTATTTAGCAAATGCCCTTGTTATCAACAGCAGCCTTTTAAACTCACCTGAGCTAACAGGTATGTGAGCTGGTTACTCTGCTGCGCTTAAAATTTCTTTTTTGGTTTGCTACAATGCCTTTTCTGAAACGTTGTCTCCCTCTGCTGGAACACTGACTTCTTTCATTTAATGCCTGCAGACTATAAAAGAGAAACCAACCCAAAAAGTTTGGTTGATTAGTCTGTGGCATTCTTTTAAACTGTTGCTTATGGCGGTCTCTGTGAGCTTCTCAGTGACATTCAGCCATCCAGGTATCCCGCCTGCAGTAGACGGAATGTGGCAATGGAACGCTGGCTGCGCGTGTCATAATAGGCTCTGAGCCTTTATATACCTGCGCACAGCAGCAGCCACCTTCAGTCTGCTGCTGGACAGCCAGCAGCAGCAGCAGCAGGAGAGGTAATTAATCAGCAACCCTCCTGCTAAGGGTAGACAGCTGCTCGTTCCACCCCCCCCCGCCTTAATTGGTTCTCCTCCCTTCCAACGGTGTTGAGGCGGGTGGGAACAGCCGGGGGTTGAGGGTACTGTGCTAAAAGAGGTGGAGTTATGCAGATCTAAAACGCGTGGATTGCAGCAGCAGCAAGCCGAAAAGTGCAGGCATGTGAGGGATCTAGAGGTTGACAGCATGTCTTCTTAACGGGAGTCCAGGTGGCCATCTCCACAAATGGACTTTTCAGAATCCTTGGGTGGCACCGTAGTCGGAAACCAATTCTGGTTATCGCTTCTCGGCCTTTTGGCTAAGATCAAGTGTAGTATCTGTTCTTATCAGTTTAATATCTGATACGTCCCCTATCTGGGGACCATATATTAAATGGATTTTTAGAACAGGGAGATGGAAAAAGAGCTTGCTCTGTCCGCTCCACGCATTGACCTGGTATTGCAGTATCTCCAGGACCGGTGCACCCCTTCTTTAATGCAGTTTCTAAAATCAGAAAGAATTGAATTCAATGCTTTTTGTTCATTTTGCTTGTTTGTCGGATTTTGGGATGGACTCTTTGGCTTTGCTTTTCTTCTCCTCATTGGATTTTTCATGTTAAAAGTTGCAGAAGCCAGATGACAAGCTCATTTTGGTTCAACTTCAGCAACTGTGCATTGCATTGCCATGTAATGTAATGTAATGCAATGCTATCTATCTAGCTCTCCCTCTATACTTCCTTTTGGATAAACAGACATATTAGGCAAGCATTTTGGAGCTTTCACCTAAATAACTACAGGTGGTGAGATAAGCTGCACAATATAATTGACCTTTCAGTATATTGTTGCACACACACCATCTATTTAGCAAATGCCCTTGTTATCAACAGCAGCCTTTTAAACTCACCTGAGCTAACAGGTATGTGAGCTGGTTACTCTGCTGCGCTTAAAATTTATTTTTTGGTTTGCTACAATGCCTTTTCTGAAACGTTGTCTCCCTCTGCTGGAACACTGACTTCTTTCATTTAATGCCTGCAGACTATAAAAGAGAAACCAACCCAAAAAGTTTGGTTGATTAGTCTGTGGCATTCTTTTAAACTGTTGCTTATGGCGGTCTCTGTGAGCTTCTCAGTGACATTCAGCCATCCAGGTATCCCGCCTGCAGTAGACGGAATGTGGCAATGGAACGCTGGCTGCGCGTGTCATAATAGGCTCTGAGCCTTTATATAACTGCGCACAGCAGCAGCCACCTTCAGTCTGCTGCTGGACAGCCAGCAGCAGCAGCAGCAGGAGAGGTAATTAATCAACAACCCTCCTGCTAAGGGTAGACAGCTGCTCGTTCCACCCCCCCCCCCGCCTTAATTGGTTCTCCTCCCTTCCAACGATGTTGAGGCGGGTGGGAACAGCCGGGGGTTGAGGGTACTGTGCTAAAAGAGGTGGAGTTATGCAGATCTAAAACGCGTGGATTGCAGCAGCAGCAAGCCGAAAAGTGCAGGCATGTGAGGGATCTAGAGGTTGACAGCATGTCTTCTTAACGGGAGTCCAGGTGGCCATCTCCACAAATGGACTTTTCAGAATCCTTGGGTGGCACCGTAGTCGGAAACCAATTCTGGTTATGGCTTCTCGGCCTTTTGGCTAAGATCAAGTGTAGTATCTGTTCTTATCAGTTTAATATCTGATACGTCCCCTATCTGGGGACCATATATTAAATGGATTTTTAGAACAGGGAGATGGAAAAAGAGCTTGCTCTGTCCACTCCACGCATTGACCTGGTATTGCAGTATCTCCAGGACCGGTGCACCCCTTCTTTAATGCAGTTTCTAAAATCAGAAAGAATTGAATTCAATGCTTTTTGTTCATTTTGCTTGTTTGTCGGATTTTGGGATGGACTCTTTGGCTTTGCTTTTCTTCTCCTCATTGGATTTTTCATGTTAAAAGTTGCAGAAGCCAGATGACAAGCTCATTTTGGTTCAACTTCAGCAACTGTGCATTGCATTGCCATGTAATGTAATGTAATGCAATGCTATCTATCTAGCTCTCCCTCTATACTTCCTTTTGGATAAACAGACATATTAGGCAAGCATTTTGGAGCTTTCACCTAAATAACTACAGGTGGTGAGATAAGCTGCACAATATAATTGACCTTTCAGTATATTGTTGCACACACACCATCTATTTAGCAAATGCCCTTGTTATCAACAGCAGCCTTTTAAACTCACCTGAGCTAACAGGTATGTGAGCTGGTTACTCTGCTGCGCTTAAAATTTCTTTTTTGGTTTGCTACAATGCCTTTTCTGAAACGTTGTCTCCCTCTGCTGGAACACTGACTTCTTTCATTTAATGCCTGCAGACTATAAAAGAGAAACCAACCCAAAAAGTTTGGTTGATTAGTTTGTGGCATTCTTTTAAACTGTTGCTTATGGCGGTCTCTGTGAGCTTCTCAGTGACATTCAGCCATCCAGGTATCCCGCCTGCAGTAGACGGAATGTGGCAATGGAACGCTGGCTGCGCGTGTCATAATAGGCTCTGAGCCTTTATATACCTGCGCACAGCAGCAGCCACCTTCAGTCTGCTGCTGGACAGCCAGCAGCAGCAGCAGCAGGAGAGGTAATTAATCAGCAACCCTCCTGCTAAGGGTAGACAGCTGCTCGTTCCACCCCCCCCCGCCTTAATTGGTTCTCCTCCCTTCCAACGGTGTTGAGGCGGGTGGGAACAGCCGGGGGTTGAGGGTACTGTGCTAAAAGAGGTGGAGTTATGCAGATCTAAAACGCGTGGATTGCAGCAGCAGCAAGCCGAAAAGTGCAGGCATGTGAGGGATCTAGAGGTTGACAGCATGTCTTCTTAACGGGAGTCCAGGTGGCCATCTCCACAAATGGACTTTTCAGAATCCTTGGGTGGCACCGTAGTCGGAAACCAATTCTGGTTATCGCTTCTCGGCCTTTTGGCTAAGATCAAGTGTAGTATCTGTTCTTATCAGTTTAATATCTGATACGTCCCCTATCTGGGGACCATATATTAAATGGATTTTTAGAACAGGGAGATGGAAAAAGAGCTTGCTCTGTCCACTCCACGCATTGACCTGGTATTGCAGTATCTCCAGGTCCGGTGCACCCCTTCTTTAATGCAGTTTCTAAAATCAGAAAGAATTGAATTCAATGCTTTTTGTTCATTTTGCTTGTTTGTCGGATTTTGGGATGGACTCTTTGGCTTTGCTTTTCTTCTCCTCATTGGATTTTTCATGTTAAAAGTTGCAGAAGCCAGATGACAAGCTCATTTTGGTTCAACTTCAGCAACTGTGCATTGCATTGCCATGTAATGTAATGTAATGCAATGCTATCTATCTAGCTCTCCCTCTATACTTCCTTTTGGATAAACAGACATATTAGGCAAGCATTTTGGAGCTTTCACCTAAATAACTACAGGTGGTGAGATAAGCTGCACAATATAATTGACCTTTCAGTATATTGTTGCACACACACCATCTATTTAGCAAATGCCCTTGTTATCAACAGCAGCCTTTTAAACTCACCTGAGCTAACAGGTATGTGAGCTGGTTACTCTGCTGCGCTTAAAATTTCTTTTTTGGTTTGCTACAATGCCTTTTCTGAAACGTTGTCTCCCTCTGCTGGAACACTGACTTCTTTCATTTAATGCCTGCAGACTATAAAAGAGAAACCAACCCAAAAAGTTTGGTTGATTAGTCTGTGGCATTCTTTTAAACTGTTGCTTATGGCGGTCTCTGTGAGCTTCTCAGTGACATTCAGCCATCCAGGTATCCCGCCTGCAGTAGACGGAATGTGGCAATGGAACGCTGGCTGCGCGTGTCATAATAGGCTCTGAGCCTTTATATACCTGCGCACAGCAGCAGCCACCTTCAGTCTGCTGCTGGACAGCCAGCAGCAGCAGCAGCAGGAGAGGTAATTAATCAACAACCCTCCTGCTAAGGGTAGACAGCTGCTCGTTCCACCCCCCCCCCCGCCTTAATTGGTTCTCCTCCCTTCCAACGATGTTGAGGCGGGTGGGAACAGCCGGGGGTTGAGGGTACTGTGCTAAAAGAGGTGGAGTTATGCAGATCTAAAACGCGTGGATTGCAGCAGCAGCAAGCCGAAAAGTGCAGGCATGTGAGGGATCTAGAGGTTGACAGCATGTCTTCTTAACGGGAGTCCAGGTGGCCATCTCCACAAATGGACTTTTCAGAATCCTTGGGTGGCACCGTAGTCGGAAACCAATTCTGGTTATGGCTTCTCGGCCTTTTGGCTAAGATCAAGTGTAGTATCTGTTCTTATCAGTTTAATATCTGATACGTCCCCTATCTGGGGACCATATATTAAATGGATTTTTAGAACAGGGAGATGGAAAAAGAGCTTGCTCTGTCCACTCCACGCATTGACCTGGTATTGCAGTATCTCCAGGACCGGTGCACCCCTTCTTTAATGCAGTTTCTAAAATCAGAAAGAATTGAATTCAATGCTTTTTGTTCATTTTGCTTGTTTGTCGGATTTTGGGATGGACTCTTTGGCTTTGCTTTTCTTCTCCTCATTGGATTTTTCATGTTAAAAGTTGCAGAAGCCAGATGACAAGCTCATTTTGGTTCAACTTCAGCAACTGTGCATTGCATTGCCATGTAATGTAATGTAATGCAATGCTATCTATCTAGCTCTCCCTCTATACTTCCTTTTGGATAAACAGACATATTAGGCAAGCATTTTGGAGCTTTCACCTAAATAACTACAGGTGGTGAGATAAGCTGCACAATATAATTGACCTTTCAGTATATTGTTGCACACACACCATCTATTTAGCAAATGCCCTTGTTATCAACAGCAGCCTTTTAAACTCACCTGAGCTAACAGGTATGTGAGCTGGTTACTCTGCTGCGCTTAAAATTTCTTTTTTGGTTTGCTACAATGCCTTTTCTGAAACGTTGTCTCCCTCTGCTGGAACACTGACTTCTTTCATTTAATGCCTGCAGACTATAAAAGAGAAACCAACCCAAAAAGTTTGGTTGATTAGTTTGTGGCATTCTTTTAAACTGTTGCTTATGGCGGTCTCTGTGAGCTTCTCAGTGACATTCAGCCATCCAGGTATCCCGCCTGCAGTAGACGGAATGTGGCAATGGAACGCTGGCTGCGCGTGTCATAATAGGCTCTGAGCCTTTATATACCTGCGCACAGCAGCAGCCACCTTCAGTCTGCTGCTGGACAGCCAGCAGCAGCAGCAGCAGGAGAGGTAATTAATCAGCAACCCTCCTGCTAAGGGTAGACAGCTGCTCGTTCCACCCCCCCCCCGCCTTAATTGGTTCTCCTCCCTTCCAACGGTGTTGAGGCGGGTGGGAACAGCCGGGGGTTGAGGGTACTGTGCTAAAAGAGGTGGAGTTATGCAGATCTAAAACGCGTGGATTGCAGCAGCAGCAAGCCGAAAAGTGCAGGCATGTGAGGGATCTAGAGGTTGACAGCATGTCTTCTTAACGGGAGTCCAGGTGGCCATCTCCACAAATGGACTTTTCAGAATCCTTGGGTGGCACCGTAGTCGGAAACCAATTCTGGTTATCGCTTCTCGGCCTTTTGGCTAAGATCAAGTGTAGTATCTGTTCTTATCAGTTTAATATCTGATACGTCCCCTATCTGGGGACCATATATTAAATGGATTTTTAGAACAGGGAGATGGAAAAAGAGCTTGCTCTGTCCACTCCACGCATTGACCTGGTATTGCAGTATCTCCAGGTCCGGTGCACCCCTTCTTTAATGCAGTTTCTAAAATCAGAAAGAATTGAATTCAATGCTTTTTGTTCATTTTGCTTGTTTGTCGGATTTTGGGATGGACTCTTTGGCTTTGCTTTTCTTCTCCTCATTGGATTTTTCATGTTAAAAGTTGCAGAAGCCAGATGACAAGCTCATTTTGGTTCAACTTCAGCAACTGTGCATTGCATTGCCATGTAATGTAATGTAATGCAATGCTATCTATCTAGCTCTCCCTCTATACTTCCTTTTGGATAAACAGACATATTAGGCAAGCATTTTGGAGCTTTCACCTAAATAACTACAGGTGGTGAGATAAGCTGCACAATATAATTGACCTTTCAGTATATTGTTGCACACACACCATCTATTTAGCAAATGCCCTTGTTATCAACAGCAGCCTTTTAAACTCACCTGAGCTAACAGGTATGTGAGCTGGTTACTCTGCTGCGCTTAAAATTTCTTTTTTGGTTTGCTACAATGCCTTTTCTGAAACGTTGTCTCCCTCTGCTGGAACACTGACTTCTTTCATTTAATGCCTGCAGACTATAAAAGAGAAACCAACCCAAAAAGTTTGGTTGATTAGTTTGTGGCATTCTTTTAAACTGTTGCTTATGGCGGTCTCTGTGAGCTTCTCAGTGACATTCAGCCATCCAGGTATCCCGCCTGCAGTAGACGGAATGTGGCAATGGAACGCTGGCTGCGCGTGTCATAATAGGCTCTGAGCCTTTATATACCTGCGCACAGCAGCAGCCACCTTCAGTCTGCTGCTGGACAGCCAGCAGCAGCAGCAGCAGGAGAGGTAATTAATCAGCAACCCTCCTGCTAAGGGTAGACAGCTGCTCGTTCCACCCCCCCCCGCCTTAATTGGTTCTCCTCCCTTCCAACGGTGTTGAGGCGGGTGGGAACAGCCGGGGGTTGAGGGTACTGTGCTAAAAGAGGTGGAGTTATGCAGATCTAAAACGCGTGGATTGCAGCAGCAGCAAGCCGAAAAGTGCAGGCATGTGAGGGATCTAGAGGTTGACAGCATGTCTTCTTAACGGGAGTCCAGGTGGCCATCTCCACAAATGGACTTTTCAGAATCCTTGGGTGGCACCGTAGTCGGAAACCAATTCTGGTTATCGCTTCTCGGCCTTTTGGCTAAGATCAAGTGTAGTATCTGTTCTTATCAGTTTAATATCTGATACGTCCCCTATCTGGGGACCATATATTAAATGGATTTTTAGAACAGGGAGATGGAAAAAGAGCTTGCTCTGTCCACTCCACGCATTGACCTGGTATTGCAGTATCTCCAGGTCCGGTGCACCCCTTCTTTAATGCAGTTTCTAAAATCAGAAAGAATTGAATTCAATGCTTTTTGTTCATTTTGCTTGTTTGTCGGATTTTGGGATGGACTCTTTGGCTTTGCTTTTCTTCTCCTCATTGGATTTTTCATGTTAAAAGTTGCAGAAGCCAGATGACAAGCTCATTTTGGTTCAACTTCAGCAACTGTGCATTGCATTGCCATGTAATGTAATGTAATGCAATGCTATCTATCTAGCTCTCCCTCTATACTTCCTTTTGGATAAACAGACATATTAGGCAAGCATTTTGGAGCTTTCACCTAAATAACTACAGGTGGTGAGATAAGCTGCACAATATAATTGACCTTTCAGTATATTGTTGCACACACACCATCTATTTAGCAAATGCCCTTGTTATCAACAGCAGCCTTTTAAACTCACCTGAGCTAACAGGTATGTGAGCTGGTTACTCTGCTGCGCTTAAAATTTCTTTTTTGGTTTGCTACAATGCCTTTTCTGAAACGTTGTCTCCCTCTGCTGGAACACTGACTTCTTTCATTTAATGCCTGCAGACTATAAAAGAGAAACCAACCCAAAAAGTTTGGTTGATTAGTTTGTGGCATTCTTTTAAACTGTTGCTTATGGCGGTCTCTGTGAGCTTCTCAGTGACATTCAGCCATCCAGGTATCCCGCCTGCAGTAGACGGAATGTGGCAATGGAACGCTGGCTGCGCGTGTCATAATAGGCTCTGAGCCTTTATATACCTGCGCACAGCAGCAGCCACCTTCAGTCTGCTGCTGGACAGCCAGCAGCAGCAGCAGCAGGAGAGGTAATTAATCAGCAACCCTCCTGCTAAGGGTAGACAGCTGCTCGTTCCACCCCCCCCCGCCTTAATTGGTTCTCCTCCCTTCCAACGGTGTTGAGGCGGGTGGGAACAGCCGGGGGTTGAGGGTACTGTGCTAAAAGAGGTGGAGTTATGCAGATCTAAAACGCGTGGATTGCAGCAGCAGCAAGCCGAAAAGTGCAGGCATGTGAGGGATCTAGAGGTTGACAGCATGTCTTCTTAACGGGAGTCCAGGTGGCCATCTCCACAAATGGACTTTTCAGAATCCTTGGGTGGCACCGTAGTCGGAAACCAATTCTGGTTATCGCTTCTCGGCCTTTTGGCTAAGATCAAGTGTAGTATCTGTTCTTATCAGTTTAATATCTGATACGTCCCCTATCTGGGGACCATATATTAAATGGATTTTTAGAACAGGGAGATGGAAAAAGAGCTTGCTCTGTCCACTCCACGCATTGACCTGGTATTGCAGTATCTCCAGGTCCGGTGCACCCCTTCTTTAATGCAGTTTCTAAAATCAGAAAGAATTGAATTCAATGCTTTTTGTTCATTTTGCTTGTTTGTCGGATTTTGGGATGGACTCTTTGGCTTTGCTTTTCTTCTCCTCATTGGATTTTTCATGTTAAAAGTTGCAGAAGCCAGATGACAAGCTCATTTTGGTTCAACTTCAGCAACTGTGCATTGCATTGCCATGTAATGTAATGTAATGCAATGCTATCTATCTAGCTCTCCCTCTATACTTCCTTTTGGATAAACAGACATATTAGGCAAGCATTTTGGAGCTTTCACCTAAATAACTACAGGTGGTGAGATAAGCTGCACAATATAATTGACCTTTCAGTATATTGTTGCACACACACCATCTATTTAGCAAATGCCCTTGTTATCAACAGCAGCCTTTTAAACTCACCTGAGCTAACAGGTATGTGAGCTGGTTACTCTGCTGCGCTTAAAATTTCTTTTTTGGTTTGCTACAATGCCTTTTCTGAAACGTTGTCTCCCTCTGCTGGAACACTGACTTCTTTCATTTAATGCCTGCAGACTATAAAAGAGAAACCAACCCAAAAAGTTTGGTTGATTAGTCTGTGGCATTCTTTTAAACTGTTGCTTATGGCGGTCTCTGTGAGCTTCTCAGTGACATTCAGCCATCCAGGTATCCCGCCTGCAGTAGACGGAATGTGGCAATGGAACGCTGGCTGCGCGTGTCATAATAGGCTCTGAGCCTTTATATACCTGCGCACAGCAGCAGCCACCTTCAGTCTGCTGCTGGACAGCCAGCAGCAGCAGCAGCAGGAGAGGTAATTAATCAGCAACCCTCCTGCTAAGGGTAGACAGCTGCTCGTTCCACCCCCCCCCGCCTTAATTGGTTCTCCTCCCTTCCAACGGTGTTGAGGCGGGTGGGAACAGCCGGGGGTTGAGGGTACTGTGCTAAAAGAGGTGGAGTTATGCAGATCTAAAACGCGTGGATTGCAGCAGCAGCAAGCCGAAAAGTGCAGGCATGTGAGGGATCTAGAGGTTGACAGCATGTCTTCTTAACGGGAGTCCAGGTGGCCATCTCCACAAATGGACTTTTCAGAATCCTTGGGTGGCACCGTAGTCGGAAACCAATTCTGGTTATCGCTTCTCGGCCTTTTGGCTAAGATCAAGTGTAGTATCTGTTCTTATCAGTTTAATATCTGATACGTCCCCTATCTGGGGACCATATATTAAATGGATTTTTAGAACAGGGAGATGGAAAAAGAGCTTGCTCTGTCCGCTCCACGCATTGACCTGGTATTGCAGTATCTCCAGGACCGGTGCACCCCTTCTTTAATGCAGTTTCTAAAATCAGAAAGAATTGAATTCAATGCTTTTTGTTCATTTTGCTTGTTTGTCGGATTTTGGGATGGACTCTTTGGCTTTGCTTTTCTTCTCCTCATTGGATTTTTCATGTTAAAAGTTGCAGAAGCCAGATGACAAGCTCATTTTGGTTCAACTTCAGCAACTGTGCATTGCATTGCCATGTAATGTAATGTAATGCAATGCTATCTATCTAGCTCTCCCTCTATACTTCCTTTTGGATAAACAGACATATTAGGCAAGCATTTTGGAGCTTTCACCTAAATAACTACAGGTGGTGAGATAAGCTGCACAATATAATTGACCTTTCAGTATATTGTTGCACACACACCATCTATTTAGCAAATGCCCTTGTTATCAACAGCAGCCTTTTAAACTCACCTGAGCTAACAGGTATGTGAGCTGGTTACTCTGCTGCGCTTAAAATTTATTTTTTGGTTTGCTACAATGCCTTTTCTGAAACGTTGTCTCCCTCTGCTGGAACACTGACTTCTTTCATTTAATGCCTGCAGACTATAAAAGAGAAACCAACCCAAAAAGTTTGGTTGATTAGTCTGTGGCATTCTTTTAAACTGTTGCTTATGGCGGTCTCTGTGAGCTTCTCAGTGACATTCAGCCATCCAGGTATCCCGCCTGCAGTAGACGGAATGTGGCAATGGAACGCTGGCTGCGCGTGTCATAATAGGCTCTGAGCCTTTATATACCTGCGCACAGCAGCAGCCACCTTCAGTCTGCTGCTGGACAGCCAGCAGCAGCAGCAGCAGGAGAGGTAATTAATCAGCAACCCTCCTGCTAAGGGTAGACAGCTGCTCGTTCCACCCCCCCCCCCGCCTTAATTGGTTCTCCTCCCTTCCAACGGTGTTGAGGCGGGTGGGAACAGCCGGGGGTTGAGGGTACTGTGCTAAAAGAGGTGGAGTTATGCAGATCTAAAACGCGTGGATTGCAGCAGCAGCAAGCCGAAAAGTGCAGGCATGTGAGGGATCTAGAGGTTGACAGCATGTCTTCTTAACGGGAGTCCAGGTGGCCATCTCCACAAATGGACTTTTCAGAATCCTTGGGTGGCACCGTAGTCGGAAACCAATTCTGGTTATCGCTTCTCGGCCTTTTGGCTAAGATCAAGTGTAGTATCTGTTCTTATCAGTTTAATATCTGATACGTCCCCTATCTGGGGACCATATATTAAATGGATTTTTAGAACAGGGAGAAGGAAAAAGAGCTTGCTCTGTCCACTCCACGCATTGACCTGGTATTGCAGTATCTCCAGGACCGGTGCACCCCTTCTTTAATGCAGTTTCTAAAATCAGAAAGAATTGAATTCAATGCTTTTTGTTCATTTTGCTTGTTTGTCGGATTTTGGGATGGACTCTTTGGCTTTGCTTTTCTTCTCCTCATTGGATTTTTCATGTTAAAAGTTGCAGAAGCCAGATGACAAGCTCATTTTGGTTCAACTTCAGCAACTGTGCATTGCATTGCCATGTAATGTAATGTAATGCAATGCTATCTATCTAGCTCTCCCTCTATACTTCCTTTTGGATAAACAGACATATTAGGCAAGCATTTTGGAGCTTTCACCTAAATAACTACAGGTGGTGAGATAAGCTGCACAATATAATTGACCTTTCAGTATATTGTTGCACACACACCATCTATTTAGCAAATGCCCTTGTTATCAACAGCAGCCTTTTAAACTCACCTGAACTAACAGGTATGTGAGCTCGTTACTCTGCTGCGCTTAAAATTTCTTTTTTGGTTTGCTACAATGCCTTTTCTGAAACGTTGTCTCCCTCTGCTGGAACACTGACTTCTTTCATTTAATGCCTGCAGACTATAAAAGAGAAACCAACCCAAAAAGTTTGGTTGATTAGTCTGTGGCATTCTTTTAAACTGTTGCTTATGGCGGTCTCTGTGAGCTTCTCAGTGACATTCAGCCATCCAGGTATCCCGCCTGCAGTAGACGGAATGTGGCAATGGAACGCTGGCTGCGCGTGTCATAATAGGCTCTGAGCCTTTATATACCTGCGCACAGCAGCAGCCACCTTCAGTCTGCTGCTGGACAGCCAGCAGCAGCAGCAGGAGAGGTAATTAATCAGCAACCCTCCTGCTAAGGGTAGACAGCTGCTCGTTCCACCCCCCCCCCCGCCTTAATTGGTTCTCCTCCCTTCCAACGGTGTTGAGGCGGGTGGGAACAGCCGGGGGTTGAGGGTACTGTGCTAAAAGAGGTGGAGTTATGCAGATCTAAAACGCGTGGATTGCAGCAGCAGCAAGCCGAAAAGTGCAGGCATGTGAGGGATCTAGAGGTTGACAGCATGTCTTCTTAACGGGAGTCCAGGTGGCCATCTCCACAAATGGACTTTTCAGAATCCTTGGGTGGCACCGTAGTCGGAAACCAATTCTGGTTATCGCTTCTCGGCCTTTTGGCTAAGATCAAGTGTAGTATCTGTTCTTATCAGTTTAATATCTGATACGTCCCCTATCTGGGGACCATATATTAAATGGATTTTTAGAACAGGGAGATGGAAAAAGAGCTTGCTCTGTCCACTCCACGCATTGACCTGGTATTGCAGTATCTCCAGGACCGGTGCACCCCTTCTTTAATGCAGTTTCTAAAATCAGAAAGAATTGAATTCAATGCTTTTTGTTCATTTTGCTTGTTTGTCGGATTTTGGGATGGACTCTTTGGCTTTGCTTTTCTTCTCCTCATTGGATTTTTCATGTTAAAAGTTGCAGAAGCCAGATGACAAGCTCATTTTGGTTCAACTTCAGCAACTGTGCATTGCATTGCCATGTAATGTAATGTAATGCAATGCTATCTATCTAGCTCTCCCTCTATACTTCCTTTTGGATAAACAGACATATTAGGCAAGCATTTTGGAGCTTTCACCTAAATAACTACAGGTGGTGAGATAAGCTGCACAATACAATTGACCTTTCAGTATATTGTTGCACACACACCATCTATTTAGCAAATGCCCTTGTTATCAACAGCAGCCTTTTAAACTCACCTGAGCTAACAGGTATGTGAGCTGGTTACTCTGCTGCGCTTAAAATTTCTTTTTTGGTTTGCTACAATGCCTTTTCTGAAACGTTGTCTCCCTCTGCTGGAACACTGACTTCTTTCATTTAATGCCTGCAGACTATAAAAGAGAAACCAACCCAAAAAGTTTGGTTGATTAGTCTGTGGCATTCTTTTAAACTGCTGCTTATGGCGGTCTCTGTGAGCTTCTCAGTGACATTCAGCCATCCAGGTATCCCGCCTGCAGTAGACGGAATGTGGCAATGGAACGCTGGCTGCGCGTGTCATAATAGGCTCTGAGCCTTTATATACCTGCGCACAGCAGCAGCCACCTTCAGTCTGCTGCTGGACAGCCAGCAGCAGCAGCAGCAGGAGAGGTAATTAATCAGCAACCCTCCTGCTAAGGGTAGACAGCTGCTCGTTCCACCCCCCCCCCCGCCTTAATTGGTTCTCCTCCCTTCCAACGGTGTTGAGGCGGGTGGGAACAGCCGGGGGTTGAGGGTACTGTGCTAAAAGAGGTGGAGTTATGCAGATCTAAAACGCGTGGATTGCAGCAGCAGCAAGCCGAAAAGTGCAGGCATGTGAGGGATCTAGAGGTTGACAGCATGTCTTCTTAACGGGAGTCCAGGTGGCCATCTCCACAAATGGACTTTTCAGAATCCTTGGGTGGCACCGTAGTCGGAAACCAATTCTGGTTATCGCTTCTCGGCCTTTTGGCTAAGATCAAGTGTAGTATCTGTTCTTATCAGTTTAATATCTGATACGTCCCCTATCTGGGGACCATATATTAAATGGATTTTTAGAACAGGGAGATGGAAAAAGAGCTTGCTCTGTCCACTCCACGCATTGACCTGGTATTGCAGTATCTCCAAGACCGGTGCACCCCTTCTTTAATGCAGTTTCTAAAATCAGAAAGAATTGAATTCAATGCTTTTTGTTCATTTTGCTTGTTTGTCGGATTTTGGGATGGACTCTTTGGCTTTGCTTTTCTTCTCCTCATTGGATTTTTCATGTTAAAAGTTGCAGAAGCCAGATGACAAGCTCATTTTGGTTCAACTTCAGCAACTGTGCATTGCATTGCCATGTAATGTAATGTAATGCAATGCTATCTATCTAGCTCTCCCTCTATACTTCCTTTTGGATAAACAGACATATTAGGCAAGCATTTTGGAGCTTTCACCTAAATAACTACAGGTGGTGAGATAAGCTGCACAATATAATTGACCTTTCAGTATATTGTTGCACACACACCATCTATTTAGCAAATGCCCTTGTTATCAACAGCAGCCTTTTAAACTCACCTGAGCTAACAGGTATGTGAGCTGGTTACTCTGCTGCGCTTAAAATTTCTTTTTTGGTTTGCTACAATGCCTTTTCTGAAACGTTGTCTCCCTCTGCTGGAACACTGACTTCTTTCATTTAATGCCTGCAGACTATAAAAGAGAAACCAACCCAAAAAGTTTGGTTGATTAGTCTGTGGCATTCTTTTAAACTGTTGCTTATGGCGGTCTCTGTGAGCTTCTCAGTGACATTCAGCCATCCAGGTATCCCGCCTGCAGTAGACGGAATGTGGCAATGGAACGCTGGCTGCGCGTGTCATAATAGGCTCTGAGCCTTTATATACCTGCGCACAGCAGCAGCCACCTTCAGTCTGCTGCTGGACAGCCAGCAGCAGCAGCAGCAGGAGAGGTAATTAATCAGCAACCCTCCTGCTAAGGGTAGACAGCTGCTCGTTCCACCCCCCCCCCCGCCTTAATTGGTTCTCCTCCCTTCCAACGGTGTTGAGGCGGGTGGGAACAGCCGGGGGTTGAGGGTACTGTGCTAAAAGAGGTGGAGTTATGCAGATCTAAAACGCGTGGATTGCAGCAGCAGCAAGCCGAAAAGTGCAGGCATGTGAGGGATCTAGAGGTTGACAGCATGTCTTCTTAACGGGAGTCCAGGTGGCCATCTCCACAAATGGACTTTTCAGAATCCTTGGGTGGCACCGTAGTCGGAAACCAATTCTGGTAATCGCTTCTCGGCCTTTTGGCTAAGATCAAGTGTAGTATCTGTTCTTATCAGTTTAATATCTGATACGTCCCCTATCTGGGGACCATATATTAAATGGATTTTTAGAACAGGGAGATGGAAAAAGAGCTTGCTCTGTCCACTCCACGCATTGACCTGGTATTGCAGTATCTCCAGGACCGGTGCACCCCTTCTTTAATGCAGTTTCTAAAATCAGAAAGAATTGAATTCAATGCTTTTTGTTCATTTTGCTTGTTTGTCGGATTTTGGGATGGACTCTTTTGCTTTGCTTTTCTTCTCCTCATTGGATTTTTCATGTTAAAAGTTGCAGAAGCCAGATGACAAGCTCATTTTGGTTCAACTTCAGCAACTGTGCATTGCATTGCCATGTAATGTAATGTAATGCAATGCTATCTATCTAGCTCTCCCTCTATACTTCCTTTTGGATAAACAGACATATTAGGCAAGCATTTTGGAGCTTTCACCTAAATAACTACAGGTGGTGAGATAAGCTGCACAATATAATTGACCTTTCAGTATATTGTTGCACACACACCATCTATTTAGCAAATGCCCTTGTTATCAACAGCAGCCTTTTAAACTCACCTGAGCTAACAGGTATGTGAGCTGGTTACTCTGCTGCGCTTAAAATTTCTTTTTTGGTTTGCTACAATGCCTTTTCTGAAACGTTGTCTCCCTCTGCTGGAACACTGACTTCTTTCATTTAATGCCTGCAGACTATAAAAGAGAAACCAACAAAAAAAGTTTGGTTGATTAGTCTGTGGCATTCTTTTAAACTGTTGCTTATGGCGGTCTCTGTGAGCTTCTCAGTGACATTCAGCCATCCAGGTATCCCGCCTGCAGTAGACGGAATGTGGCAATGGAACGCTGGCTGCGCGTGTCATAATAGGCTCTGAGCCTTTATATACCTGCGCACAGCAGCAGCCACCTTCAGTCTGCTGCTGGACAGCCAGCAGCAGCAGCAGCAGGAGAGGTAATTAATCAGCAACCCTCCTGCTAAGGGTAGACAGCTGCTTGTTCCACCCCCCCCCCGCCTTAATTGGTTCTCCTCCCTTCCAACGGTGTTGAGGCGGGTGGGAACAGCCGGGGGTTGAGGGTACTGTGCTAAAAGAGGTGGAGTTATGCAGATCTAAAACGCGTGGATTGCAGCAGCAGCAAGCCGAAAAGTGCAGGCATGTGAGGGATCTAGAGGTTGACAGCATGTCTTCTTAACGGGAGTCCAGGTGGCCATCTCCACAAATGGACTTTTCAGAATCCTTGGGTGGCACCGTAGTCGGAAACCAATTCTGGTTATCGCTTCTCGGCCTTTTGGCTAAGATCAAGTGTAGTATCTGTTCTTATCAGTTTAATATCTGATACGTCCCCTATCTGGGGACCATATATTAAATGGATTTTTAGAACAGGGAGATGGAAAAAGAGCTTGCTCTGTCCACTCCACGCATTGACCTGGTATTGCAGTATCTCCAGGACCGGTGCACCCCTTCTTTAATGCAGTTTCTAAAATCAGAAAGAATTGAATTCAATGCTTTTTGTTCATTTTGCTTGTTTGTCGGATTTTGGGATGGACTCTTTGGCTTTGCTTTTCTTCTCCTCATTGGATTTTTCATGTTAAAAGTTGCAGAAGCCAGATGACAAGCTCATTTTGGTTCAACTTCAGCAACTGTGCATTGCATTGCCATGTAATGTAATGTAATGCAATGCTATCTATCTAGCTCTCCCTCTATACTTCCTTTTGGATAAACAGACATATTAGGCAAGCATTTTGGAGCTTTCACCTAAATAACTACAGGTGGTGAGATAAGCTGCACAATATAATTGACCTTTCAGTATATTGTTGCACACACACCATCTATTTAGCAAATGCCCTTGTTATCAACAGCAGCCTTTTAAACTCACCTGAGCTAACAGGTATGTGAGCTGGTTACTCTGCTGCGCTTAAAATTTCTTTTTTGGTTTGCTACAATGCCTTTTCTGAAACGTTGTCTCCCTCTGCTGGAACACTGACTTCTTTCATTTAATGCCTGCAGACTATAAAAGAGAAACCAACCCAAAAAGTTTGGTTGATTAGTCTGTGGCATTCTTTTAAACTGTTGCTTATGGCGGTCTCTGTGAGCTTCTCAGTGACATTCAGCCATCCAGGTATCCCGCCTGCAGTAGACGGAATGTGGCAATGGAACGCTGGCTGCGCGTGTCATAATAGGCTCTGAGCCTTTATATACCTGCGCACAGCAGCAGCCACCTTCAGTCTGCTGCTGGACAGCCAGCAGCAGCAGCAGCAGGAGAGGTAATTAATCAGCAACCCTCCTGCTAAGGGTAGACAGCTGCTCGTTCCACCCCCCCCCCCTGCCTTAATTGGTTCTCCTCCCTTCCAACGGTGTTGAGGCGGGTGGGAACAGCCGGGGGTTGAGGGTACTGTGCTAAAAGAGGTGGAGTTATGCAGATCTAAAACGCGTGGATTGCAGCAGCAGCAAGCCGAAAAGTGCAGGCATGTGAGGGATCTAGAGGTTGACAGCATGTCTTCTTAACGGGAGTCCAGGTGGCCATCTCCACAAATGGACTTTTCAGAATCCTTGGGTGGCACCGTAGTCGGAAACCAATTCTGGTTATCGCTTCTCGGCCTTTTGGCTAAGATCAAGTGTAGTATCTGTTCTTATCAGTTTAATATCTGATACGTCCCCTATCTGGGGACCATATATTAAATGGATTTTTAGAACAGGGAGATGGAAAAAGAGCTTGCTCTGTCCACTCCACGCATTGACCTGGTATTGCAGTATCTCCAGGACCGGTGCACCCCTTCTTTAATGCAGTTTCTAAAATCAGAAAGAATTGAATTCAATGCTTTTTGTTCATTTTGCTTGTTTGTCGGATTTTGGGATGGACTCTTTGGCTTTGCTTTTCTTCTCCTCATTGGATTTTTCATGTTAAAAGTTGCAGAAGCCAGATGACAAGCTCATTTTGGTTCAACTTCAGCAACTGTGCATTGCATTGCCATGTAATGTAATGTAATGCAATGCTATCTATCTAGCTCTCCCTCTATACTTCCTTTTGGATAAACAGACATATTAGGCAAGCATTTTGGAGCTTTCACCTAAATAACTACAGGTGGTGAGATAAGCTGCACAATATAATTGACCTTTCAGTATATTGTTGCACACACACCATCTATTTAGCAAATGCCCTTGTTATCAACAGCAGCCTTTTAAACTCACCTGAGCTAACAGGTATGTGAGCTGGTTACTCTGCTGCGCTTAAAATTTCTTTTTTGGTTTGCTACAATGCCTTTTCTGAAACGTTGTCTCCCTCTGCTGGAACACTGACTTCTTTCATTTAATGCCTGCAGACTATAAAAGAGAAACCAACCCAAAAAGTTTGGTTGATTAGTCTGTGGCATTCTTTTAAACTGTTGCTTATGGCGGTCTCTGTGAGCTTCTCAGTGACATTCAGCGATCCAGGTATCCCGCCTGCAGTAGACGGAATGTGGCAATGGAACGCTGGCTGCGCGTGTCATAATAGGCTCTGAGCCTTTATATACCTGCGCACAGCAGCAGCCACCTTCAGTCTGCTGCTGGACAGCCAGCAGCAGCAGCAGCAGGAGAGGTAATTAATCAGCAACCCTCCTGCTAAGGGTAGACAGCTGCTCGTTCCACCCCACCCCCGCCTTAATTGGTTCTCCTCCCTTCCAACGGTGTTGAGGCGGGTGGGAACAGCCGGGGGTTGAGGGTACTGTGCTAAAAGAGGTGGAGTTATGCAGATCTAAAACGCGTGGATTGCAGCAGCAGCAAGCCGAAAAGTGCAGGCATGTGAGGGATCTAGAGGTTGACAGCATGTCTTCTTAACGGGAGTCCAGGTGGCCATCTCCACAAATGGACTTTTCAGAATCCTTGGGTGGCACCGTAGTCGGAAACCAATTCTGGTAATCGCTTCTCGGCCTTTTGGCTAAGATCAAGTGTAGTATCTGTTCTTATCAGTTTAATATCTGATACGTCCCGTATCTGGGGACCATATATTAAATGGATTTTTAGAACAGGGAGATGGAAAAAGAGCTTGCTCTGTCCACTCCATGCATTGACCTGGTATTGCAGTATCTCCAGGACCGGTGCACCCCTTCTTTAATGCAGTTTCTAAAATCAGAAAGAATTGAATTCAATGCTTTTTCTTCATTTTGCTTGTTTGTCGGATTTTGGGATGGACTCTTTGGCTTTGCTTTTCTTCTCCTCATTGGATTTTTCATGTTAAAAGTTGCAGAAGCCAGATGACAAGCTCATTTTGGTTCAACTTCAGCAACTGTGCATTGCATTGCCATGTAATGTAATGTAATGCAATGCTATCTATCTAGCTCTCCCTCTATACTTCCTTTTGGATAAACAGACATATTAGGCAAGCATTTTGGAGCTTTCACCTAAATAACTACAGGTGGTGAGATAAGCTGCACAATATAATTGACCTTTCAGTATATTGTTGCACACACACCATCTATTTAGCAAATGCCCTTGTTATCAACAGCAGCCTTTTAAACTCACCTGAGCTAACAGGTATGTGAGCTGGTTACTCTGCTGCGCTTAAAATTTCTTTTTTGGTTTGCTACAATGCCTTTTCTGAAACGTTGTCTCCCTCTGCTGGAACACTGACTTCTTTCATTTAATGCCTGCAGACTATAAAAGAGCAACCAACCCAAAAAGTTTGGTTGATTATTCTGTGGCATTCTTTTAAACTGTTGCTTATGGCGGTCTCTGTGAGCTTCTCAGTGACATTCAGCCATCCAGGTATCCCGCCTGCAGTAGACGGAATGTGGCAATGGAACGCTGGCTGCGCGTGTCATAATAGGCTCTGAGCCTTTATATACCTGCGCACAGCAGCAGCCACCTTCAGTCTGCTGCTGGACAGCCAGCAGCAGCAGCAGGAGAGGTAATTAATCAGCAACCCTCCTGCTAAGGGTAGACAGCTGCTCGTTCCACCCCACCCCCGCCTTAATTGGTTCTCCTCCCTTCCAACGGTGTTGAGGCGGGTGGGAACAGCCGGGGGTTGAGGGTACTGTGCTAAAAGAGGTGGAGTTATGCAGATCTAAAACGCGTGGATTGCAGCAGCAGCAAGCCGAAAAGTGCAGGCATGTGAGGGATCTAGAGGTTGACAGCATGTCTTCTTAACGGGAGTCCAGGTGGCCATCTCCACAAATGGACTTTTCAGAATCCTTGGGTGGCACCGTAGTCGGAAACCAATTCTGGTAATCGCTTCTCGGCCTTTTGGCTAAGATCAAGTGTAGTATCTGTTCTTATCAGTTTAATATCTGATACGTCCCCTATCTGGGGACCATATATTAAATGGATTTTTAGAACAGGGAGATGGAAAAAGAGCTTGCTCTGTCCACTCCACGCATTGACCTGGTATTGCAGTATCTCCAGGACCGGTGCACCCCTTCTTTAATGCAGTTTCTAAAATCAGAAAGAATTGAATTCAATGCTTTTTCTTCATTTTGCTTGTTTGTCGGATTTTGGGATGGACTCTTTGGCTTTGCTTTTCTTCTCCTCATTGGATTTTTCATGTTAAAAGTTGCAGAAGCCAGATGACAAGCTCATTTTGGTTCAACTTCAGCAACTGTGCATTGCATTGCCATGTAATGTAATGTAATGCAATGCTATCTATCTAGCTCTCCCTCTATACTTCCTTTTGGATAAACAGACATATTAGGCAAGCATTTTGGAGCTTTCACCTAAATAACTACAGGTGGTGAGATAAGCTGCACAATATAATTGACCTTTCAGTATATTGTTGCACACACACCATCTATTTAGCAAATGCCCTTGTTATCAACAGCAGCCTTTTAAACTCACCTGAGCTAACAGGTATGTGAGCTGGTTACTCTGCTGCGCTTAAAATTTCTTTTTTGGTTTGCTACAATGCCTTTTCTGAAACGTTGTCTCCCTCTGCTGGAACACTGACTTCTTTCATTTAATGCCTGCAGACTATAAAAGAGCAACCAACCCAAAAAGTTTGGTTGATTATTCTGTGGCATTCTTTTAAACTGTTGCTTATGGCGGTCTCTGTGAGCTTCTCAGTGACATTCAGCCATCCAGGTATCCCGCCTGCAGTAGACGGAATGTGGCAATGGAACGCTGGCTGCGCGTGTCATAATAGGCTCTGAGCCTTTATATACCTGCGCACAGCAGCAGCCACCTTCAGTCTGCTGCTGGACAGCCAGCAGCAGCAGCAGCAGGAGAGGTAATTAATCAGCAACCCTCCTGCTAAGGGTAGACAGCTGCTCGTTCCACCCCCGCCTTAATTGGTTCTCCTCCCTTCCAACGGTGTTGAGGCGGATGGGAACAGCCGGGGGTTGAGGGTACTGTGCTAAAAGAGGTGGAGTTATGCAGATCTAAAACGCGTGGATTGCAGCAGCAGCAAGCCGAAAAGTGCAGGCATGTGAGGGATCTAGAGGTTGACAGCATGTCTTCTTAACGGGAGTCCAGGTGGCCATCTCCACAAATGGACTTTTCAGAATCCTTGGGTGGCACCGTAGTCGGAAACCAATTCTGGTTATCGCTTCTCGGCCTTTTGGCTAAGATCAAGTGTAGTATCTGTTCTTATCAGTTTAATATCTGATACGTCCCCTATCTGGGGACCATATATTAAATGGATTTTTAGAACAGGGAGATGGAAAAAGAGCTTGCTCTGTCCACTCCACGCATTGACCTGGTATTGCAGTATCTCCAGGACCGGTGCACCCCTTCTTTAATGCAGTTTCTAAAATCAGAAAGAATTGAATTCAATGCTTTTTGTTCATTTTGCTTGTTTGTCGGATTTTGGGATGGACTCTTTGGCTTTGCTTTTCTTCTCCTCATTGGATTTTTCATGTTAAAAGTTGCAGAAGCCAGATGACAAGCTCATTTTGGTTCAACTTCAGCAACTGTGCATTGCATTGCCATGTAATGTAATGTAATGCAATGCTATCTATCTAGCTCTCCCTCTATACTTCCTTTTGGATAAACAGACATATTAGGCAAGCATTTTGGAGCTTTCACCTAAATAACTACAGGTGGTGAGATAAGCTGCACAATATAATTGACCTTTCAGTATATTGTTGCACACACACCATCTATTTAGCAAATGCCCTTGTTATCAACAGCAGCCTTTTAAACTCACCTGAGCTAACAGGTATGTGAGCTGGTTACTCTGCTGCGCTTAAAATTTCTTTTTTGGTTTGCTACAATGCCTTTTCTGAAACGTTGTCTCCCTCTGCTGGAACACTGACTTCTTTCATTTAATGCCTGCAGACTATAAAAGAGAAACCAACCCAAAAAGTTTGGTTGATTAGTCTGTGGCATTCTTTTAAACTGTTGCTTATGGCGGTCTCTGTGAGCTTCTCAGTGACATTCAGCCATCCAGGTATCCCGCCTGCAGTAGACGGAATGTGGCAATGGAACGCTGGCTGCGCGTGTCATAATAGGCTCTGAGCCTTTATATACCTGCGCACAGCAGCAGCCACCTTCAGTCTGCTGCTGGACAGCCAGCAGCAGCAGCAGCAGCAGGAGAGGTAATTAATCAGCAACCCTCCTGCTAAGGGTAGACAGCTGCTCGTTCCACCCCCCCCCCCGCCTTAATTGGTTCTCCTCCCTTCCAACGGTGTTGAGGCGGGTGGGAACAGCCGGGGGTTGAGGGTACTGTGCTAAAAGAGGTGGAGTTATGCAGATCTAAAACGCGTGGATTGCAGCAGCAGCAAGCCGAAAAGTGCAGGCATGTGAGGGATCTAGAGGTTGACAGCATGTCTTCTTAACGGGAGTCCAGGTGGCCATCTCCACAAATGGACTTTTCAGAATCCTTGGGTGGCACCGTAGTCGGAAACCAATTCTGGTTATCGCTTCTCGGCCTTTTGGCTAAGATCAAGTGTAGTATCTGTTCTTATCAGTTTAATATCTGATACGTCCCCTATCTGGGGACCATATATTAAATGGATTTTTAGAACAGGGAGATGGAAAAAGAGCTTGCTCTGTCCACTCCACGCATTGACCTGGTATTGCAGTATCTCCAGGACCGGTGCACCCCTTCTTTAATGCAGTTTCTAAAATCAGAAAGAATTGAATTCAATGCTTTTTGTTCATTTTGCTTGTTTGTCGGATTTTGGGATGGACTCTTTGGCTTTGCTTTTCTTCTCCTCATTGGATTTTTCATGTTAAAAGTTGCAGAAGCCAGATGACAAGCTCATTTTGGTTCAACTTCAGCAACTGTGCATTGCATTGCCATGTAATGTAATGTAATGCAATGCTATCTATCTAGCTCTCCCTCTATACTTCCTTTTGGATAAACAGACATATTAGGCAAGCATTTTGGAGCTTTCACCTAAATAACTACAGGTGGTGAGATAAGCTGCACAATATAATTGACCTTTCAGTATATTGTTGCACACACACCATCTATTTAGCAAATGCCCTTGTTATCAACAGCAGCCTTTTAAACTCACCTGAGCTAACAGGTATGTGAGCTGGTTACTCTGCTGCGCTTAAAATTTCTTTTTTGGTTTGCTACAATGCCTTTTCTGAAACGTTGTCTCCCTCTGCTGGAACACTGACTTCTTTCATTTAATGCCTGCAGACTATAAAAGAGAAACCAACCCAAAAAGTTTGGTTGATTAGTCTGTGGCATTCTTTTAAACTGTTGCTTATGGCGGTCTCTGTGAGCTTCTCAGTGACATTCAGCCATCCAGGTATCCCGCCTGCAGTAGACGGAATGTGGCAATGGAACGCTGGCTGCGCGTGTCATAATAGGCTCTGAGCCTTTATATACCTGCGCACAGCAGCAGCCACCTTCAGTCTGCTGCTGGACAGCCAGCAGCAGCAGCAGCAGGAGAGGTAATTAATCAGCAACCCTCCTGCTAAGGGTAGACAGCTGCTCGTTCCACCCCCCCCCCCGCCTTAATTGGTTCTCCTCCCTTCCAACGGTGTTGAGGCGGGTGGGAACAGCCGGGGGTTGAGGGTACTGTGCTAAAAGAGGTGGAGTTATGCAGATCTAAAACGCGTGGATTGCAGCAGCAGCAAGCCGAAAAGTGCAGGCATGTGAGGGATCTAGAGGTTGACAGCATGTCTTCTTAACGGGAGTCCAGGTGGCCATCTCCACAAATGGACTTTTCAGAATCCTTGGGTGGCACCGTAGTCGGAAACCAATTCTGGTTATCGCTTCTCGGCCTTTTGGCTAAGATCAAGTGTAGTATCTGTTCTTATCAGTTTAATATCTGATACGTCCCCTATCTGGGGACCATATATTAAATGGATTTTTAGAACAGGGAGATGGAAAAAGAGCTTGCTCTGTCCACTCCACGCATTGACCTGGTATTGCAGTATCTCCAGGACCGGTGCACCCCTTCTTTAATGCAGTTTCTAAAATCAGAAAGAATTGAATTCAATGCTTTTTGTTCATTTTGCTTGTTTGTCGGATTTTGGGATGGACTCTTTGGCTTTGCTTTTCTTCTCCTCATTGGATTTTTCATGTTAAAAGTTGCAGAAGCCAGATGACAAGCTCATTTTGGTTCAACTTCAGCAACTGTGCATTGCATTGCCATGTAATGTAATGTAATGCAATGCTATCTATCTAGCTCTCCCTCTATACTTCCTTTTGGATAAACAGACATATTAGGCAAGCATTTTGGAGCTTTCACCTAAATAACTACAGGTGGTGAGATAAGCTGCACAATATAATTGACCTTTCAGTATATTGTTGCACACACACCATCTATTTAGCAAATGCCCTTGTTATCAACAGCAGCCTTTTAAACTCACCTGAGCTAACAGGTATGTGCGCTGGTTACTCTGCTGCGCTTAAAATTTCTTTTTTGGTTTGCTACAATGCCTTTTCTGAAACGTTGTCTCCCTCTGCTGGAACACTGACTTCTTTCATTTAATGCCTGCAGACTATAAAAGAGAAACCAACCCAAAAAGTTTGGTTGATTAGTTTGTGGCATTCTTTTAAACTGTTGCTTATGGCGGTCTCTGTGAGCTTCTCAGTGACATTCAGCCATCCAGGTATCCCGCCTGCAGTAGACGGAATGTGGCAATGGAACGCTGGCTGCGCGTGTCATAATAGGCTCTGAGCCTTTATATACCTGCGCACAGCAGCAGCCACCTTCAGTCTGCTGCTGGACAGCCAGCAGCAGCAGCAGCAGGAGAGGTAATTAATCAACAACCCTCCTGCTAAGGGTAGACAGCTGCTCGTTCCACCCCCCCCCCCGCCTTAATTGGTTCTCCTCCCTTCCAACGGTGTTGAGGCGGGTGGGAACAGCCGGGGGTTGAGGGTACTGTGCTAAAAGAGGTGGAGTTATGCAGATCTAAAACGCGTGGATTGCAGCAGCAGCAAGCCGAAAAGTGCAGGCATGTGAGGGATCTAGAGGTTGACAGCATGTCTTCTTAACGGGAGTCCAGGTGGCCATCTCCACAAATGGACTTTTCAGAATCCTTGGGTGGCATCGTAGTCGGAAACCAATTCTGGTTATCGCTTCTCGGCCTTTTGGCTAAGATCAAGTGTAGTATCTGTTCTTATCAGTTTAATATCTGATACGTCCCCTATCTGGGGACCATATATTAAATGGATTTTTAGAACAGGGAGATGGAAAAAGAGCTTGCTCTGTCCACTCCACGCATTGACCTGGTATTGCAGTATCTCCAGGACCGGTGCACCCCTTCTTTAATGCAGTTTCTAAAATCAGAAAGAATTGAATTCAATGCTTTTTGTTCATTTTGCTTGTTTGTCGGATTTTGGGATGGACTCTTTGGCTTTGCTTTTCTTCTCCTCATTGGATTTTTCATGTTAAAAGTTGCAGAAGCCAGATGACAAGCTCATTTTGGTTCAACTTCAGCAACTGTGCATTGCATTGCCATGTAATGTAATGTAATGCAATGCTATCTATCTAGCTCTCCCTCTATACTTCCTTTTGGATAAACAGACATATTAGGCAAGCATTTTGGAGCTTTCACCTAAATAACTACAGGTGGTGAGATAAGCTGCACAATATAATTGACCTTTCAGTATATTGTTGCACACACACCATCTATTTAGCAAATGCCCTTGTTATCAACAGCAGCCTTTTAAACTCATCTGAGCTAACAGGTATGTGAGCTGGTTACTCTGCTGCGCTTAAAATTTCTTTTTTGGTTTGCTACAATGCCTTTTCTGAAACGTTGTCTCCCTCTGCTGGAACACTGACTTCTTTCATTTAATGCCTGCAGACTATAAAAGAGAAACCAACCCAAAAAGTTTGGTTGATTAGTCTGTGGCATTCTTTTAAACTGTTGCTTATGGCGGTCTCTGTGAGCTTCTCAGTGACATTCAGCCATCCAGGTATCCCGCCTGCAGTAGACGGAATGTGGCAATGGAACGCTGGCTGCGCGTGTCATAATAGGCTCTGAGCCTTTATATACCTGCGCACAGCAGCAGCCACCTTCAGTCTGCTGCTGGACAGCCAGCAGCAGCAGCAGCAGGAGAGGTAATTAATCAACAACCCTCCTGCTAAGGGTAGACAGCTGCTCGTTCCACCCCCCCCCCCCCCGCCTTAATTGGTTCTCCTCCCTTCCAACGATGTTGAGGCGGGTGGGAACAGCCGGGGGTTGAGGGTACTGTGCTAAAAGAGGTGGAGTTATGCAGATCTAAAACGCGTGGATTGCAGCAGCAGCAAGCCGAAAAGTGCAGGCATGTGAGGGATCTAGAGGTTGACAGCATGTCTTCTTAACGGGAGTCCAGGTGGCCATCTCCACAAATGGACTTTTCAGAATCCTTGGGTGGCACCGTAGTCGGAAACCAATTCTGGTTATCGCTTCTCGGCCTTTTGGCTAAGATCAAGTGTAGTATCTGTTCTTATCAGTTTAATATCTGATACGTCCCCTATCTGGGGACCATATATTAAATGGATTTTTAGAACAGGGAGATGGAAAAAGAGCTTGCTCTGTCCACTCCACGCATTGACCTGGTATTGCAGTATCTCCAGGACCGGTGCACCCCTTCTTTAATGCAGTTTCTAAAATCAGAAAGAATTGAATTCAATGCTTTTTGTTCATTTTGCTTGTTTGTCGGATTTTGGGATGGACTCTTTGGCTTTGCTTTTCTTCTCCTCATTGGATTTTTCATGTTAAAAGTTGCAGAAGCCAGATGACAAGCTCATTTTGGTTCAACTTCAGCAACTGTGCATTGCATTGCCATGTAATGTAATGTAATGCAATGCTATCTATCTAGCTCTCCCTCTATACTTCCTTTTGGATAAACAGACATATTAGGCAAGCATTTTGGAGCTTTCACCTAAATAACTACAGGTGGTGAGATAAGCTGCACAATATAATTGACCTTTCAGTATATTGTTGCACACACACCATCTATTTAGCAAATGCCCTTGTTATCAACAGCAGCCTTTTAAACTCACCTGAGCTAACAGGTATGTGAGCTGGTTACTCTGCTGCGCTTAAAATTTCTTTTTTGGTTTGCTACAATGCCTTTTCTGAAACGTTGTCTCCCTCTGCTGGAACACTGACTTCTTTCATTTAATGCCTGCAGACTATAAAAGAGAAACCAACCCAAAAAGTTTGGTTGATTAGTTTGTGGCATTCTTTTAAACTGTTGCTTATGGCGGTCTCTGTGAGCTTCTCAGTGACATTCAGCCATCCAGGTATCCCGCCTGCAGTAGACGGAATGTGGCAATGGAACGCTGGCTGCGCTTGTCATAATAGGCTCTGAGCCTTTATATACCTGCGCACAGCAGCAGCCACCTTCAGTCTGCTGCTGGACAGCCAGCAGCAGCAGCAGCAGGAGAGGTAATTAATCAGCAACCCTCCTGCTAAGGGTAGACAGCTGCTCGTTCCACCCCCCCCCGCCTTAATTGGTTCTCCTCCCTTCCAACGGTGTTGAGGCGGGTGGGAACAGCCGGGGGTTGAGGGTACTGTGCTAAAAGAGGTGGAGTTATGCAGATCTAAAACGCGTGGATTGCAGCAGCAGCAAGCCGAAAAGTGCAGGCATGTGAGGGATCTAGAGGTTGACAGCATGTCTTCTTAACGGGAGTCCAGGTGGCCATCTCCACAAATGGACTTTTCAGAATCCTTGGGTGGCACCATAGTCGGAAACCAATTCTGGTTATCGCTTCTCGGCCTTTTGGCTAAGATCAAGTGTAGTATCTGTTCTTATCAGTTTAATATCTGATACGTCCCCTATCTGGGGACCATATATTAAATGGATTTTTAGAACAGGGAGATGGAAAAAGAGCTTGCTCTGTCCACTCCACGCATTGACCTGGTATTGCAGTATCTCCAGGACCGGTGCACCCCTTCTTTAATGCAGTTTCTAAAATCAGAAAGAATTGAATTCAATGCTTTTTGTTCATTTTGCTTGTTTGTCGGATTTTGGGATGGACTCTTTGGCTTTGCTTTTCTTCTCCTCATTGGATTTTTCATGTTAAAAGTTGCAGAAGCCAGATGACAAGCTCATTTTGGTTCAACTTCAGCAACTGTGCATTGCATTGCCATGTAATGTAATGTAATGCAATGCTATCTATCTAGCTCTCCCTCTATACTTCCTTTTGGATAAACAGACATATTAGGCAAGCATTTTGGAGCTTTCACCTAAATAACTACAGGTGGTGAGATAAGCTGCACAATATAATTGACCTTTCAGTATATTGTTGCACACACACCATCTATTTAGCAAATGCCCTTGTTATCAACAGCAGCCTTTTAAACTCACCTGAGCTAACAGGTATGTGAGCTGGTTACTCTGCTGCGCTTAAAATTTCTTTTTTGGTTTGCTACAATGCCTTTTCTGAAACGTTGTCTCCCTCTGCTGGAACACTGACTTCTTTCATTTAATGCCTGCAGACTATAAAAGAGAAACCAACCCAAAAAGTTTGGTTGATTAGTCTGTGGCATTCTTTTAAACTGTTGCTTATGGCGGTCTCTGTGAGCTTCTCAGTGACATTCAGCCATCCAGGTATCCCGCCTGCAGTAGACGGAATGTGGCAATGGAACGCTGGCTGCGCGTGTCATAATAGGCTCTGAGCCTTTATATACCTGCGCACAGCAGCAGCCACCTTCAGTCTGCTGCTGGACAGCCAGCAGCAGCAGCAGCAGGAGAGGTAATTAATCAGCAACCCTCCTGCTAAGGGTAGACAGCTGCTCGTTCCACCCCCCCCCCGCCTTAATTGGTTCTCCTCCCTTCCAACGGTGTTGAGGCGGGTGGGAACAGCCGGGGGTTGAGGGTACTGTGCTAAAAGAGGTGGAGTTATGCAGATCTAAAACGCGTGGATTGCAGCAGCAGCAAGCCGAAAAGTGCAGGCATGTGAGGGATCTAGAGGTTGACAGCATGTCTTCTTAACGGGAGTCCAGGTGGCCATCTCCACAAATGGACTTTTCAGAATCCTTGGGTGGCACCGTAGTCGGAAACCAATTCTGGTCATCGCTTCTCGGCCTTTTGGCTAAGATCAAGTGTAGTATCTGTTCTTATCAGTTTAATATCTGATACGTCCCCTATCTGGGGACCATATATTAAATGGATTTTTAGAACAGGGAGAAGGAAAAAGAGCTTGCTCTGTCCACTCCACGCATTGACCTGGTATTGCAGTATCTCCAGGACCGGTGCACCCCTTCTTTAATGCAGTTTCTAAAATCAGAAAGAATTGAATTCAATGCTTTTTGTTCATTTTGCTTGTTTGTCGGATTTTGGGATGGACTCTTTGGCTTTGCTTTTCTTCTCCTCATTGGATTTTTCATGTTAAAAGTTGCAGAAGCCAGATGACAAGCTCATTTTGGTTCAACTTCAGCAACTGTGCATTGCATTGCCATGTTAAGTAATGTAATGCAATGCTATCTATCTAGCTCTCCCTCTATACTTCCTTTTGGATAAACAGACATATTAGGCAAGCATTTTGGAGCTTTCACCT
Source organism: Phyllobates terribilis (assembly GCF_046119375.1). NCBI lineage: Eukaryota > Metazoa > Chordata > Amphibia > Anura > Dendrobatidae > Phyllobates > Phyllobates terribilis. The sequence goes on along the minus strand of NW_027362800.1, from coordinate 4,561,425 downwards.
AAATAACTACAGGTGGTGAGATAAGCTGCACAATATAATTGACCTTTCAGTATATTGTTGCACACACACCATCTATTTAGCAAATGCCCTTGTTATCAACAGCAGCCTTTTAAACTCACCTGAACTAACAGGTATGTGAGCTGGTTACTCTGCTGCGCTTAAAATTTCTTTTTTGGTTTGCTACAATGCCTTTTCTGAAACGTTGTCTCCCTCTGCTGGAACACTGACTTCTTTCATTTAATGCCTGCAGACTATAAAAGAGAAACCAACCCAAAAAGTTTGGTTGATTAGTCTGTGGCATTCTTTTAAACTGTTGCTTATGGCGGTCTCTGTGAGCTTCTCAGTGACATTCAGCCATCCAGGTATCCCGCCTGCAGTAGACGGAATGTGGCAATGGAACGCTGGCTGCGCGTGTCATAATAGGCTCTGAGCCTTTATATACCTGCGCACAGCAGCAGCCACCTTCAGTCTGCTGCTGGACAGCCAGCAGCAGCAGCAGCAGGAGAGGTAATTAATCAGCAACCCTCCTGCTAAGGGTAGACAGCTGCTCGTTCCACCCCCCCCCCCGCCTTAATTGGTTCTCCTCCCTTCCAACGGTGTTGAGGCGGGTGGGAACAGCCGGGGGTTGAGGGTACTGTGCTAAAAGAGGTGGAGTTATGCAGATCTAAAACGCGTGGATTGCAGCAGCAGCAAGCCGAAAAGTGCAGGCATGTGAGGGATCTAGAGATTGACAGCATGTCTTCTTAACGGGAGTCCAGGTGGCCATCTCCACAAATGGACTTTTCAGAATCCTTGGGTGGCACCGTAGTCGGAAACCAATTCTGGTTATCGCTTCTCGGCCTTTTGGCTAAGATCAAGTGTAGTATCTGTTCTTATCAGTTTAATATCTGATACGTCCCCTATCTGGGGACCATATATTAAATGGATTTTTAGAACAGGGAGATGGAAAAAGAGCTTGCTCTGTCCACTCCACGCATTGACCTGGTATTGCAGTATCTCCAGGACCGGTGCACCCCTTCTTTAATGCAGTTTCTAAAATCAGAAAGAATTGAATTCAATGCTTTTTGTTCATTTTGCTTGTTTGTCGGATTTTGGGATGGACTCTTTGGCTTTGCTTTTCTTCTCCTCATTGGATTTTTCATGTTAAAAGTTGCAGAAGCCAGATGACAAGCTCATTTTGGTTCAACTTCAGCAACTGTGCATTGCATTGCCATGTAATGTAATGTAATGCAATGCTATCTATCTAGCTCTCCCTCTATACTTCCTTTTGGATAAACAGACATATTAGGCAAGCATTTTGGAGCTTTCACCTAAATAACTACAGGTGGTGAGATAAGCTGCACAATACAATTGACCTTTCAGTATATTGTTGCACACACACCATCTATTTAGCAAATGCCCTTGTTATCAACAGCAGCCTTTTAAACTCACCTGAGCTAACAGGTATGTGAGCTGGTTACTCTGCTGCGCTTAAAATTTCTTTTTTGGTTTGCTACAATGCCTTTTCTGAAACGTTGTCTCCCTCTGCTGGAACACTGACTTCTTTCATTTAATGCCTGCAGACTATAAAAGAGAAACCAACCCAAAAAGTTTGGTTGATTAGTCTGTGGCATTCTTTTAAACTGTTGCTTATGGCGGTCTCTGTGAGCTTCTCAGTGACATTCAGCCATCCAGGTATCCCGCCTGCAGTAGACGGAATGTGGCAATGGAACGCTGGCTGCGCGTGTCATAATAGGCTCTGAGCATTTATATACCTGCGCACAGCAGCAGCCACCTTCAGTCTGCTGCTGGACAGCCAGCAGCAGCAGCAGCAGGAGAGGTAATTAATCAGCAACCCTCCTGCTAAGGGTAGACAGCTGCTCGTTCCACCCCCCCCCCCCCCCCGCCTTAATTGGTTCTCCTCCCTTCCAACGGTGTTGAGGCGGGTGGGAACAGCCGGGGGTTGAGGGTACTGTGCTAAAAGAGGTGGAGTTATGCAGATCTAAAACGCGTGGATTGCAGCAGCAGCAAGCCGAAAAGTGCAGGCATGTGAGGGATCTAGAGGTTGACAGCATGTCTTCTTAACGGGAGTCCAGGTGGCCATCTCCACAAATGGACTTTTCAGAATCCTTGGGTGGCACCGTAGTCGGAAACCAATTCTGGTTATCGCTTCTCGGCCTTTTGGCTAAGATCAAGTGTAGTATCTGTTCTTATCAGTTTAATATCTGATACGTCCCCTATCTGGGGACCATATATTAAATGGATTTTTAGAACAGGGAGATGGAAAAAGAGCTTGCTCTGTCCACTCCACGCATTGACCTGGTATTGCAGTATCTCCAGGACCGGTGCACCCCTTCTTTAATGCAGTTTCTAAAATCAGAAAGAATTGAATTCAATGCTTTTTGTTCATTTTGCTTGTTTGTCGGATTTTGGGATGGACTCTTTGGCTTTGCTTTTCTTCTCCTCATTGGATTTTTCATGTTAAAAGTTGCAGAAGCCAGATGACAAGCTCATTTTGGTTCAACTTCAGCAACTGTGCATTGCATTGCCATGTAATGTAATGTAATGCAATGCTATCTATCTAGCTCTCCCTCTATACTTCCTTTTGGATAAACAGACATATTAGGCAAGCATTTTGGAGCTTTCACCTAAATAACTACAGGTGGTGAGATAAGCTGCACAATATAATTGACCTTTCAGTATATTGTTGCACACACACCATCTATTTAGCAAATGCCCTTGTTATCAACAGCAGCCTTTTAAACTCACCTGAGCTAACAGGTATGTGAGCTGGTTACTCTGCTGCGCTTAAAATTTCTTTTTTGGTTTGCTACAATGCCTTTTCTGAAACGTTGTCTCCCTCTGCTGGAACACTGACTTCTTTCATTTAATGCCTGCAGACTATAAAAGAGAAACCAACCCAAAAAGTTTGGTTGATTAGTCTGTGGCATTCTTTTAAACTGTTGCTTATGGCGGTCTCTGTGAGCTTCTCAGTGACATTCAGCCATCCAGGTATCCCGCCTGCAGTAGACGGAATGTGGCAATGGAACGCTGGCTGCGCGTGTCATAATAGGCTCTGAGCCTTTATATACCTGCGCACAGCAGCAGCCACCTTCAGTCTGCTGCTGGACAGCCAGCAGCAGCAGCAGCAGGAGAGGTAATTAATCAGCAACCCTCCTGCTAAGGGTAGACAGCTGCTCGTTCCACCCCCCCCCCCGCCTTAATTGGTTCTCCTCCCTTCCAACGGTGTTGAGGCGGGTGGGAACAGCCGGGGGTTGAGGGTACTGTGCTAAAAGAGGTGGAGTTATGCAGATCTAAAACGCGTGGATTGCAGCAGCAGCAAGCCGAAAAGTGCAGGCATGTGAGGGATCTAGAGGTTGACAGCATGTCTTCTTAACGGGAGTCCAGGTGGCCATCTCCACAAATGGACTTTTCAGAATCCTTGGGTGGCATCGTAGTCGGAAACCAATTCTGGTTATCGCTTCTCGGCCTTTTGGCTAAGATCAAGTGTAGTATCTGTTCTTATCAGTTTAATATCTGATACGTCCCCTATCTGGGGACCATATATTAAATGGATTTTTAGAACAGGGAGATGGAAAAAGAGCTTGCTCTGTCCACTCCACGCATTGACCTGGTATTGCAGTATCTCCAGGACCGGTGCACCCCTTCTTTAATGCAGTTTCTAAAATCAGAAAGAATTGAATTCAATGCTTTTTGTTCATTTTGCTTGTTTGTCGGATTTTGGGATGGACTCTCTGGCTTTGCTTTTCTTCTCCTCATTGGATTTTTCATGTTAAAAGTTGCAGAAGCCAGATGACAAGCTCATTTTGGTTCAACTTCAGCAACTGTGCATTGCATTGCCATGTAATGTAATGTAATGCAATGCTATCTATCTAGCTCTCCCTCTATACTTCCTTTTGGATAAACAGACATATTAGGCAAGCATTTTGGAGCTTTCACCTAAATAACTACAGGTGGTGAGATAAGCTGCACAATATAATTGACCTTTCAGTATATTGTTGCACACACACCATCTATTTAGCAAATGCCCTTGTTATCAACAGCAGCCTTTTAAACTCACCTGAGCTAACAGGTATGTGAGCTGGTTACTCTGCTGCGCTTAAAATTTCTTTTTTGGTTTGCTACAATGCCTTTTCTGAAACGTTGTCTCCCTCTGCTGGAACACTGACTTCTTTCATTTAATGCCTGCAGACTATAAAAGAGAAACCAACCCAAAAAGTTTGGTTGATTAGTCTGTGGCATTCTTTTAAACTGTTGCTTATGGCGGTCTCTGTGAGCTTCTCAGTGACATTCAGCCATCCAGGTATCCCGCCTGCAGTAGACGGAATGTGGCAATGGAACGCTGGCTGCGCGTGTCATAATAGGCTCTGAGCCTTTATATACCTGCGCACAGCAGCAGCCACCTTCAGTCTGCTGCTGGACAGCCAGCAGCAGCAGCAGCAGGAGAGGTAATTAATCAGCAACCCTCCTGCTAAGGGTAGACAGCTGCTCGTTCCACCCCCCCCCCCCGCCTTAATTGGTTCTCCTCCCTTCCAACGGTGTTGAGGCGGGTGGGAACAGCCGGGGGTTGAGGGTACTGTGCTAAAAGAGGTGGAGTTATGCAGATCTAAAACGCGTGGATTGCAGCAGCAGCAAGCCGAAAAGTGCAGGCATGTGAGGGATCTAGAGGTTGACAGCATGTCTTCTTAACGGGAGTCCAGGTGGCCATCTCCACAAATGGACTTTTCAGAATCCTTGGGTGGCACCGTAGTCGGAAACCAATTCTGGTTATCGCTTCTCGGCCTTTTGGCTAAGATCAAGTGTAGTATCTGTTCTTATCAGTTTAATATCTGATTAGAGATGAGCGGTGTTTGACTAGAACTGTTCGCCAATCTCAAATTCGAGCTGTTTTGGGCGGTGTTCGAGTTGTTCCACGAACCCGAACGATTTGCAAAAAATTCGGCTGTTCGAGGTTATGTTCGATAACTGTTCGTGCACCAAAAGCGTGTCCTGCATGTCTGGCGCTATTTAGAGCACCAATCATGCAGGGATTGTCTGCCACTCACTGTAATGCCGCAGCCATGGTGGTTGTGGCATTACAGTGATTGCCCAAATCGATGGGAACAGTGCCAACAGTGAAACATGAAAAGCCGGCAATTCATCAGCGGCATACACCGGTACCCGACAATTTAGAACCGAAAGAATAGAGCTTCACACATAGATTAGATAGATATAAACATGTCAGTCACATATATATGAAGTACAGTGACAGTGTTGCTTACTGTACTTGTCATTTAGCGTAAAGGATTTATCAAAAAAAATAATAGTGTTTTCATGCACCGTCTCTTTAAAAAAGCCGGCCGGCAATTCAGCAGCGGTACCCGACAATTTAGAATAGAAAGAATAGAGAATCACACATAGATTAGATAGATAGAAACATGTCAGCCACATATATATGAAGTACAGTGACAGTGTTGCTTACTGTACTTGTCATTTAGCGTAAAGGATTTATCAAAAAAAATAATAGTGTTTTCATGCATCGTCTCTTTAAAAAAGCCGGCGGGCAATTCAGCAGCGGTACCCGACAATTTATAACAGACAGAATAGAGCTTCACACATAGATTAGATAGATAGAAACATGTCAGTCACATATATATGAAGTACAGTGATAGTGTTGGTTACTGTACTTGTCATTTAGTATTAAAATAAAGGATTTATTATTAAGAAAATAGGCGTGGGGTTCCCCTTAATTTTAGGCTCTAGCGGAGGTTAAGCAGACGGCTGGGGCAGATGTTTGAAGCCTGGGAAGGGGGTAATACCCACGGAGCTTCCCAGGCTACTAATATCAGCCCCCAGCTGAATACATAGCCTTTACTAGCTATTAAAATGGGGGACCCCCCAAAAAAAATGACGTGGGGTCCCCCCTAATTTAATAGCTAGCAAAGGCTAGGCAGACAGCTGGGGGCTGATATTAATAGCCCAGGAAGGGAGCCATGAATATTGGCCCCCTCCCAGGCTAGAAACACCAGCCGTCAGCCGCCCCAGAAATGGCGCATTCATAGGATGCGCCAATTCTGGCACTTAGCCTCGCTCTTCCACGCTGCCCTGGTGCGGTGGCAGGGGGTAATAGGGTTGGGGTTGATGTCAGCTTATAATGCCAGCTGACATCAAGCCCAGGTTAGTAATGGAGAGGCGTCTATAAGACACCCCCATTACTAACCCCATAGTCAAAGTTAAAAAAAACACAAACACCCAGAATAAAGTCCTTTAATTGAAATAAAGACACAATCCTTTATTGTTCTAAATTAAACCATACTTACCGTCACGCCCATTCCAGCTGAAGCCAACGATCTCCTGCAATAAAAGAAAAATAATAAAGCAACCTCATCCTTACCTTTCCATGGTTCCCACGACAGCTTCAGCTCTGCTACATCGAGATGACAGGCTGGACCGCAGCAGAACGCTGCCATCCAGCCTGTCATCCCGCAGACACTGAGAAGCGCAGGCTTGCTTGCGCTGCTCAGCGTCTCTCTGTGACGACATCCAGATGAGCCGAGTTCATGTCCAATGAACTCGGCTCACCTCATGCACGTCACTGACAGCGTGGGAAAATTCTCACGCTGAAGCGGTGAGTGGAGGAAAATTTTCCCACGCTGTCAGTGACGTGCATAAGGTGAGCTCATGTCCAATGAACTCAGCTCACCTCCTGCACGTCACTGACAGCGTGGGAGAATTCTCCTGCACTCAGCGCTTCAGTGTGAGAATTCTCCCACGCTGAAGCGCTGAGTGCAGGAGAATTTTCCCACGCTGTCAGTGACGTGCATGAGGTGAGCCGAGTTCATTGGACATTAACTCGGCTCATCTGGATGCCCTCACAGAGAGACACTGTGGAGCGCAAGCAAGCCTGCGCTTCTCAGTGTCTGCGGGATGACAGGCTGGATGGCAGCGTTCTGCTGCGGTCCAGCCTGTCATCTCGATGTAGCAGAGCTGAAGCTGTCATGGGAACCATGGAAAGGTAAGGATGATGTTGCTTTATTATTTTTCTTTTATTTCAGGAGATCGTTGGCTTCAGCTGGAATGGGTGTGATGGTAAGTATGGTTTAATTTAGAACAATAAAGAATTGTGTCTTTATTTCAATTAAAGGACTTTTTTCTGGGTGTTGTGTTTTTTTTAAATACTTTACTAGAAATTCATGGTGGTCATGTCTAATATTGGCGTGACCCCATGAATTTCGGGCTTAGGGCCAGCTGATAATGCCAAGCTGGCCCTAACCCCTTTATTACCCAGTGAGCCACCGCATCAGGGCCCTGGATGAGTTGGGTACAGCGCCAGAAGATGGCGCTTCTATGAACGCGCCATTTTCCGGGATGGCTGCGGACTGCAATTTGCAGCGGGGGTGGCCCAGAAAGCTTGGGCCTCCCTGCGCTGCGGATTCCAGCCCCCAGCTGCCTAGTTGTACCTGGCTGGACACAAAAACAGGGCGAAGCCCCACGTCAATTTTCTTTAAATTATTTCATGAAATAATTAAGAAAAAAAGGGCTTCCCTATATTGTTGTGTCCGGCCAGGTACAAATAGGCAGCTGGTGGTTGGGGGCAGCCCGTTCCTGCCTGCTGTACCTGGCTGGACACAAATATAGTGCGAAGCCCCACGTCAATTTTTTTTAAATTATTTCATGAATTTCCTGAAATAATTTAAAAAAATTTAAGTGGGGCTTCGCACTATATTTGTGTCCAGCCAGGTACAGCAGGCAGGAACGGGCTGCCCCCATCCACCAGCTGCCTATTTGTACCTGGCCGGACACAACAATATAGGGAAGCCCTTTTTTTCTTAATTATTTCATGAATTTCATGAAATAATTAAAAAAAAAAGTACGTGGGGCTTCGCCCTATTTTTGTGTCCAGCCAGGTACAACTAGGCAGCTGGGGGCTGGAATCTGCAGCGCAGGGAGGCCCAAGCTTTCTGGGCCCCCCCCCGCTACAAATTGCAGTCCGCAGCCACCCCGGAAAATGGCGCTTTCATAGAAGCGCCATCTTCTGGCGCTGTGCCCAACTCATCCAGGGCCCTGGTGCGGTGGCTCACTGGGTAATAAAGGGGTTAGGGCCAGCTTGGTATTATCAGCTGGCCCCAAGCCCAAAATTCATGGGGTCACGCCAGTATTAGACATGACCGCCATGAATTTCTAGTAAAGTATTTAAAAAAAACACAACACCCAGAATAAAGTCCTTTAATTGAAATAAAGACACAATTCTTTATTGTTCTAAATTAAACCATACTTACCATCACACCCATTCCAGCTGAAGCCAACGATCTCCTGCAATAAAAGAAAAATAATAAACCAACCTCATCCTTACCTTTCCATGGTTCCCACGACAGCTTCAGCTCTGCTACATCGAGATGACTGGCTGGACCGCAGCAGAACGCTGCCATCCAGTCTGTCATCCCGCAGACACTGCGAAGCGCAGGCATGCTTGCACTCCTCACTGTCTCGCTGTGACGGCATCCAGATGAGCCGAGGTCATGTCCAATGAACTCGGCTCACCTCATGCACGTCACTGACAGCGTGGGAAAATTCTCACGCTGAAGTGCTGAGTGCAGGAGAATTCTCCCACGCTGTCAGTGATGTGCATGAGGTGAGCTCATGTCCAAAGAACTCAGCTCACCTCCTGCACGTCACTGACAGCGTGGGAAAATTCTCCTGCAATCAGCGCTTCAGCGTGAGAATTTTCCCACGCTGTCAGTGACGTGCATGAGGTGAGCCGAGTTAATTGGACATGAACTCGGCTCTTCTGGATGTCGTCACAGAGAGACGCTGAGCAGCGCAAGCAAGCCTGCGCTTCTCAGTGTCTGCGGGATGACAGGCTGGATGGCAGCGTTCTGCTGCGGTCCAGCCTGTCATCTCGATGTAGCAGAGCTGAAGCTGTCGTGGGAACCATGGAAACGTAAGGATGAGGTTGCTTTATTATTTTTCTTTTATTGCAGGAGATCGTTGGCTTCAGCTGGAATGGGCGTGATGGTAAGTATGGTTTAATTTAGAACAATAAAGGATTGTGTCTTTATTTCAATTAAAGGACTTTATTCTGGGTGTTTGTGTTTTTTTTAACTTTGACTATGGGGTTAGTAATGGCGGTGTCTTATAGACGCCTCTACATTACTAACCTGGGCTTGATGTCAGCTGGCATTATAAGCTGACATCAACCCCAACCCTATTACCCCCTGCCACCGCACCAGGGCAGCGTGGAAGAGCGAGGCTAAGTGCCAGAATTGACGCATCCTATGAATGCGCCATTTCTGGGGCGGCTGACGGCTGGTGTTTCTAGCCTGGGAGGGGGCCAATATTCATGGCTCCCTTCCTGGGCTATTAATATCAGCCCCCAGCTGTCTGCCTAGCCTTTGCTAGCTATTAAATTAGGGGGGACCCCACGTCATTTTTTTGGGGGGGTCCCCCATTTTAATAGCTAGTAAAGGCTATGTATTCAGCTGGGGGCTGATATTAGTAGCCTGGGAAGCTCCGTGGGTATTACCCCCTTCCCAGGCTTCAAACATCTGCCCCAGCCGTCTGCTTAACCTCCGCTAGAGCCTAAAATTAAGGGGAACCCCACGCCAATTTTTTTAATAATAAATCCTTTATTTTAATACTAAATGACAAGTACAGTAACCAACACTATCACTGTACTTCATATATATGTGACTGACATGTTTCTATCTATCTAATCTATGTGTGAAGCTCTATTCTGTCTGTTATAAATTGTCGGGTACCGCTGCTGAATTGCCGGCCGGCTTTTTTAAAGAGACAGTGCATGAAAACACTATTATTTTTTTAAATAAATCCTTTACACTAAATGACAAGTACAGTAAGCAACACTATCACTGTACTTATTATATATGTGACTGACATGTTTCTATCTATCTAATCTATGTGTGAAGCTCTATTCTTTCTGTTCTAAATTGTCGGGTACAGATGCTGAATTGCCGGCCGGCTTTTTTAAAGAGACGGTGCATGAAAACACTAATATTTTTTTTAATAAATCCTTTACACTAAATGACAAGTGCAGTAACCAACACTGTCACTGTGCTTCTTATATGTGTGACTGACATGTTTCTATCTATCTAATCTATGTGTGATGCTCTATTCCTTCTTGTCTAAATTGTCGGGTACCGGTGTATGCCGCTGCTGAATTTGCCGGCCGGCTTTTTTAAAGAGAGTGTCTTCTGAGCAGTTTGTCAGCTTTTGGACACCTTTGCAGGTGTTTTCTATGTGTTTCTATGTGTTTTTGTTTGCCTGCCATTGGTTTTAACGGTGTTCGACGGTGTTCTAAGGTGTTCGACGAACAGTTCGACGAACAGTTCCTCGAACATCCCGGTGTTCGACGAACCGAACCGAACCCGAACACTACGGGGGTGGCTCAACACTATATCTGATACGTCCCCTATCTGGGGACCATATATTAAATGGATTTTTAGAACAGGGAGATGGAAAAAGAGCTTGCTCTGTCCACTCCACGCATTGACCTGGTATTGCAGTATCTCCAGGACCGGTGCACCCCTTCTTTAATGCAGTTTCTAAAATCAGAAAGAATTGAATTCAATGCTTTTTGTTCATTTTGCTTGTTTGTCGGATTTTGGGATGGACTCTTTGGCTTTGCTTTTCTTCTCCTCATTGGATTTTTCATGTTAAAAGTTGCAGAAGCCAGATGACAAGCTCATTTTGGTTCAACTTCAGCAACTGTGCATTGCATTGCCATGTAATGTAATGTAATGCAATGCTATCTATCTAGCTCTCCCTCTATACTTCCTTTTGGATAAACAGACATATTAGGCAAGCATTTTGGAGCTTTCACCTAAATAACTACAGGTGGTGAGATAAGCTGCACAATATAATTGACCTTTCAGTATATTGTTGCACACACACCATCTATTTAGCAAATGCCCTTGTTATCAACAGCAGCCTTTTAAACTCACCTGAGCTAACAGGTATGTGAGCTGGTTACTCTGCTGCGCTTAAAATTTCTTTTTTGGTTTGCTACAATGCCTTTTCTGAAACGTTGTCTCCCTCTGCTGGAACACTGACTTCTTTCATTTAATGCCTGCAGACTATAAAAGAGAAACCAACCCAAAAAGTTTGGTTGATTAGTCTGTGGCATTCTTTTAAACTGCTGCTTATGGCGGTCTCTGTGAGCTTCTCAGTGACATTCAGCCATCCAGGTATCCCGCCTGCAGTAGACGGAATGTGGCAATGGAACGCTGGCTGCGCGTGTCATAATAGGCTCTGAGCCTTTATATACCTGCGCACAGCAGCAGCCACCTTCAGTCTGCTGCTGGACAGCCAGCAGCAGCAGCAGCAGGAGAGGTAATTAATCAGCAACCCTCCTGCTAAGGGTAGACAGCTGCTCGTTCCACCCCCCCCCCGCCTTAATTGGTTCTCGTCCCTTCCAACGGTGTTGAGGCGGGTGGGAACAGCCGGGGGTTGAGGGTACTGTGCTAAAAGAGGTGGAGTTATGCAGATCTAAAACGCGTGGATTGCAGCAGCAGCAAGCCGAAAAGTGCAGGCATGTGAGGGATCTAGAGGTTGACAGCATGTCTTCTTAACGGGAGTCCAGGTGGCCATCTCCACAAATGGACTTTTCAGAATCCTTGGGTGGCACCGTAGTCGGAAACCAATTCTGGTTATCGCTTCTCGGCCTTTTGGCTAAGATCAAGTGTAGTATCTGTTCTTATCAGTTTAATATCTGATACGTCCCCTATCTGGGGACCATATATTAAATGGATTTTTAGAACAGGGAGATGGAAAAAGAGCTTGCTCTGTCCACTCCACGCATTGACCTGGTATTGCAGTATCTCCAAGACCGGTGCACCCCTTCTTTAATGCAGTTTCTAAAATCAGAAAGAATTGAATTCAATGCTTTTTGTTCATTTTGCTTGTTTGTCGGATTTTGGGATGGACTCTTTGGCTTTGCTTTTCTTCTCCTCATTGGATTTTTCATGTTAAAAGTTGCAGAAGCCAGATGACAAGCTCATTTTGGTTCAACTTCAGCAACTGTGCATTGCATTGCCATGTAATGTAATGTAATGCAATGCTATCTATCTAGCTCTCCCTCTATACTTCCTTTTGGATAAACAGACATATTAGGCAAGCATTTTGGAGCTTTCACCTAAATAACTACAGGTGGTGAGATAAGCTGCACAATATAATTGACCTTTCAGTATATTGTTGCACACACACCATCTATTTAGCAAATGCCCTTGTTATCAACAGCAGCCTTTTAAACTCACCTGAGCTAACAGGTATGTGAGCTGGTTACTCTGCTGCGCTTAAAATTTCTTTTTTGGTTTGCTACAATGCCTTTTCTGAAACGTTGTCTCCCTCTGCTGGAACACTGACTTCTTTCATTTAATGCCTGCAGACTATAAAAGAGAAACCAACCCAAACAGTTTGGTTGATTAGTCTGTGGCATTCTTTTAAACTGTTGCTTATGGCGGTCTCTGTGAGCTTCTCAGTGACATTCAGCCATCCAGGTATCCCGCCTGCAGTAGACGGAATGTGGCAATGGAACGCTGGCTGCGCGTGTCATAACAGGCTCTGAGCCTTTATATACCTGCGCACAGCAGCAGCCACCTTCAGTCTGCTGCTGGACAGCCAGCAGCAGCAGCAGCGGGAGAGGTAATTAATCAGCAACCCTCCTGCTAAGGGTAGACAGCTGCTCGTTCCACCCCCCCCCGCCTTAATTGGTTCTCCTCCCTTCCAACGGTGTTGAGGCGGGTGGGAACAGCCGGGGGTTGAGGGTACTGTGCTAAAAGAGGTGGAGTTATGCAGATCTAAAACGCGTGGATTGCAGCAGCAGCAAGCCGAAAAGTGCAGGCATGTGAGGGATCTAGAGGTTGACAGCATGTCTTCTTAACGGGAGTCCAGGTGGCCATCTCCACAAATGGACTTTTCAGAATCCTTGGGTGGCACCGTAGTCGGAAACCAATTCTGGTTATCGCTTCTCGGCCTTTTGGCTAAGATCAAGTGTAGTATCTGTTCTTATCAGTTTAATATCTGATACGTCCCCTATCTGGGGACCATATATTAAATGGATTTTTAGAACAGGGAGATGGAAAAAGAGCTTGCTCTGTCCACTCCACGCATTGACCTGGTATTGCAGTATCTCCAGGACCGGTGCACCCCTTCTTTAATGCAGTTTCTAAAATCAGAAAGAATTGAATTCAATGCTTTTTGTTCATTTTGCTTGTTTGTCGGATTTTGGGATGGACTCTTTGGCTTTGCTTTTCTTCTGCTCATTGGATTTTTCATGTTAAAAGTTGCAGAAGCCAGATGACAAGCTCATTTTGGTTCAACTTCAGCAACTGTGCATTGCATTGCCATGTAATGTAATGTAATGCAATGCTATCTATCTAGCTCTCCCTCTATACTTCCTTTTGGATAAACAGACATATTAGGCAAGCATTTTGGAGCTTTCACCTAAATAACTACAGGTGGTGAGATAAGCTGCACAATATAATTGACCTTTCAGTATATTGTTGCACACACACCATCTATTTAGCAAATGCCCTTGTTATCAACAGCAGCCTTTTAAACTCACCTGAGCTAACAGGTATGTGAGCTGGTTACTCTGCTGCGCTTAAAATTTCTTTTTTGGTTTGCTACAATGCCTTTTCTGAAACGTTGTCTCCCTCTGCTGGAACACTGACTTCTTTCATTTAATGCCTGCAGACTATAAAAGAGAAACCAACCCAAAAAGTTTGGTTGATTAGTCTGTGGCATTCTTTTAAACTGTTGCTTATGGCGGTCTCTGTGAGCTTCTCAGTGACATTCAGCCATCCAGGTATCCCGCCTGCAGTAGACGGAATGTGGCAATGGAACGCTGGCTGCGCGTGTCATAATAGGCTCTGAGCCTTTATATACCTGCGCACAGCAGCAGCCACCTTCAGTCTGCTGCTGGACAGCCAGCAGCAGCAGCAGCAGGAGAGGTAATTAATCAGCAACCCTCCTGCTAAGGGTAGACAGCTGCTCGTTCCACCCCCCCCCCCCCGCCTTAATTGGTTCTCCTCCCTTCTAACGGTGTTGAGGCGGGTGGGAACAGCCGGGGGTTGAGGGTACTGTGCTAAAAGAGGTGGAGTTATGCAGATCTAAAACGCGTGGATTGCAGCAGCAGCAAGCCGAAAAGTGCAGGCATGTGAGGGATCTAGAGGTTGACAGCATGTCTTCTTAACGGGAGTCCAGGTGGCCATCTCCACAAATGGACTTTTCAGAATCCTTGGGTGGCACCGTAGTCGGAAACCAATTCTGGTAATCGCTTCTCGGCCTTTTGGCTAAGATCAAGTGTAGTATCTGTTCTTATCAGTTTAATATCTGATACGTCCCCTATCTGGGGACCATATATTAAATGGATTTTTAGAACAGGGAGATGGAAAAAGAGCTTGCTCTGTCCACTCCACGCATTGACCTGGTATTGCAGTATCTCCAGGACCGGTGCACCCCTTCTTTAATGCAGTTTCTAAAATCAGAAAGAATTGAATTCAATGCTTTTTGTTCATTTTGCTTGTTTGTCGGATTTTGGGATGGACTCTTTTGCTTTGCTTTTCTTCTCCTCATTGGATTTTTCATGTTAAAAGTTGCAGAAGCCAGATGACAAGCTCATTTTGGTTCAACTTCAGCAACTGTGCATTGCATTGCCATGTAATGTAATGTAATGCAATGCTATCTATCTAGCTCTCCCTCTATACTTCCTTTTGGATAAACAGACATATTAGGCAAGCATTTTGGAGCTTTCACCTAAATAACTACAGGTGGTGAGATAAGCTGCACAATATAATTGACCTTTCAGTATATTGTTGCACACACACCATCTATTTAGCAAATGCCCTTGTTATCAACAGCAGCCTTTTAAACTCACCTGAGCTAACAGGTATGTGAGCTGGTTACTCTGCTGCGCTTAAAATTTCTTTTTTGGTTTGCTACAATGCCTTTTCTGAAACGTTGTCTCCCTCTGCTGGAACACTGACTTCTTTCATTTAATGCCTGCAGACTATAAAAGAGAAACCAACCCAAAAAGTTTGGTTGATTAGTCTGTGGCATTCTTTTAAACTGTTGCTTATGGCGGTCTCTGTGAGCTTCTCAGTGACATTCAGCCATCCAGGTATCCCGCCTGCAGTAGACGGAATGTGGCAATGGAACGCTGGCTGCGCGTGTCATAATAGGCTCTGAGCCTTTATATACCTGCGCACAGCAGCAGCCACCTTCAGTCTGCTGCTGGACAGCCAGCAGCAGCAGCAGCAGGAGAGGTAATTAATCAGCAACCCTCCTGCTAAGGGTAGACAGCTGCTTGTTCCACCCCCCCCCCCCCCCCGCCTTAATTGGTTCTCCTCCCTTCCAACGGTGTTGAGGCGGGTGGGAACAGCCGGGGGTTGAGGGTACTGTGCTAAAAGAGGTGGAGTTATGCAGATCTAAAACGCGTGGATTGCAGCAGCAGCAAGCCGAAAAGTGCAGGCATGTGAGGGATCTAGAGGTTGACAGCATGTCTTCTTAACGGGAGTCCAGGTGGCCATCTCCACAAATGGACTTTTCAGAATCCTTGGGTGGCACCGTAGTCGGAAACCAATTCTGGTTATCGCTTCTCGGCCTTTTGGCTAAGATCAAGTGTAGTATCTGTTCTTATCAGTTTAATATCTGATACGTCCCCTATCTGGGGACCATATATTAAATGGATTTTTAGAACAGGGAGATGGAAAAAGAGCTTGCTCTGTCCACTCCACGCATTGACCTGGTATTGCAGTATCTCCAGGACCGGTGCACCCCTTCTTTAATGCAGTTTCTAAAATCAGAAAGAATTGAATTCAATGCTTTTTGTTCATTTTGCTTGTTTGTCGGATTTTGGGATGGACTCTTTGGCTTTGCTTTTCTTCTCCTCATTGGATTTTTCATGTTAAAAGTTGCAGAAGCCAGATGACAAGCTCATTTTGGTTCAACTTCAGCAACTGTGCATTGCATTGCCATGTAATGTAATGTAATGCAATGCTATCTATCTAGCTCTCCCTCTATACTTCCTTTTGGATAAACAGACATATTAGGCAAGCATTTTGGAGCTTTCACCTAAATAACTACAGGTGGTGAGATAAGCTGCACAATATAATTGACCTTTCAGTATATTGTTGCACACACACCATCTATTTAGCAAATGCCCTTGTTATCAACAGCAGCCTTTTAAACTCACCTGAGCTAACAGGTATGTGAGCTGGTTACTCTGCTGCGCTTAAAATTTCTTTTTTGGTTTGCTACAATGCCTTTTCTGAAACGTTGTCTCCCTCTGCTGGAACACTGACTTCTTTCATTTAATGCCTGCAGACTATAAAAGAGAAACCAACCCAAAAAGTTTGGTTGATTAGTCTGTGGCATTCTTTTAAACTGTTGCTTATGGCGGTCTCTGTGAGCTTCTCAGTGACATTCAGCCATCCAGGTATCCCGCCTGCAGTAGACGGAATGTGGCAATGGAACGCTGGCTGCGCGTGTCATAATAGGCTCTGAGCCTTTATATACCTGCGCACAGCAGCAGCAACCTTCAGTCTGCTGCTGGACAGCCAGCAGCAGCAGCAGCAGGAGAGGTAATTAATCAGCAACCCTCCTGCTAAGGGTAGACAGCTGCTCGTTCCACCCCCCCCCCGCCTTAATTGGTTCTCCTCCCTTCCAACGGTGTTGAGGCGGGTGGGAACAGCCGGGGGTTGAGGGCACTGTGCTAAAAGAGGTGGAGTTATGCAGATCTAAAACGCGTGGATTGCAGCAGCAGCAAGCCGAAAAGTGCAGGCATGTGAGGGATCTAGAGGTTGACAGCATGTCTTCTTAACGGGAGTCCAGGTGGCCATCTCCACAAATGGACTTTTCAGAATCCTTGGGTGGCACCGTAGTCGGAAACCAATTCTGGTTATCGCTTCTCGGCCTTTTGGCTAAGATCAAGTGTAGTATCTTTTGAAAAGGCAGTTTTGTCCTTGGGCTGCCCTAGTAAATTGATGCATATTACACACTGGTTTGGTGCACTTGTTAGTACGCCAGGTGGCTCATAGAGTTATCTGATGGAAAACATGGCCCTCCAGGATCGAAGTCACTAGGCTGGGTAAGTGTGAGGGCTTTGGAGCAATGTGCCCCAGGAGTAGGCGCCCTGGTGGGAGTCCAAGCTTACTGGGACTGGGAACCCCAGAAAGACTTGGCTTCGTAGCACGCCGCACCTTTGCCAATCATACTTTCTGAGCAACCCCCCCTATTCCTGGCCTCCGGGCTAGGAAGGGGAATTTTTATAAACCCGGTCGGAGGTCCGGTCAGCTTTGGGCTGAGAAACCAACACAGGCTCCAGCTCCACTAGGGTGGCAGCCTAGATGGAAGCTGGGAGCACGAAAACGGCTCTTCTCCGGCTTCGGCTAGGGAGAGCATCGGAGATCCCTGACCCTCGCTGTGGCCTTCTGGCTCGGAGGGATGGGGATGGTTTATTGGGGACCCTCTCCTCCGGGAAGGGTCCACATGAATCCTCGCCTCGTGCGCTGTTTTGGTGTGACTTCGGTCACATTTTTCAGTGCCTTGGATGCAGCTTCAATCAAAAAATCTGTTCTTATCAGTTTAATATCTGATACGTCCCCTATCTGGGGACCATATATTAAATGGATTTTTAGAACAGGGAGATGGAAAAAGAGCTTGCTCTGTCCACTCCACACATTGACCTGGTATTGCAGTATCTCCAGGACCGGTGCACCCCTTCTTTAATGCAGTTTCTAAAATCAGAAAGAATTGAATTCAATGCTTTTTCTTCATTTTGCTTGTTTGTCGGATTTTGGGATGGACTCTTTTGCTTTGCTTTTCTTCTCCTCATTGGATTTTTCATGTTAAAAGTTGCAGAAGCCAGATGACAAGCTCATTTTGGTTCAACTTCAGCAACTGTGCATTGCATTGCCATGTAATGTAATGTAATGCAATGCTATCTATCTAGCTCTCCCTCTATACTTCCTTTTGGATAAACAGACATATTAGGCAAGCATTTTGGAGCTTTCACCTAAATAACTACAGGTGGTGAGATAAGCTGCACAATATAATTGACCTTTCAGTATATTGTTGCACACACACCATCTATTTAGCAAATGCCCTTGTTATCAACAGCAGCCTTTTAAACTCGCCTGAGCTAACAGGTATGTGAGCTGGTTACTCTGCTGCGCTTAAAATTTCTTTTTTGGTTTGCTACAATGCCTTTTCTGAAACGTTGTCTCCCTCTGCTGGAACACTGACTTCTTTCATTTAATGCCTGCAGACTATAAAAGAGAAACCAACCCAAAAAGTTTGGTTGATTAGTCTGTGGCATTCTTTTAAACTGTTGCTTATGGCGGTCTCTGTGAGCTTCTCAGTGACATTCAGCCATCCAGGTATCCCGCCTGCAGTAGACGGAATGTGGCAATGGAACGCTGGCTGCGCGTGTCATAATAGGCTCTGAGCCTTTATATACCTGCGCACAGCAGCAGCCACCTTCAGTCTGCTGCTGGACAGCCAGCAGCAGCAGCAGCAGGAGAGGTAATTAATCAGCAACCCTCCTGCTAAGGGTAGACAGCTGCTCGTTCCACCCCCCCCCCCGCCTTAATTGGTTCTCCTCCCTTCCAACGGTGTTGAGGCGGGTGGGAACAGCCGGGGGTTGAGGGTACTGTGCTAAAAGAGGTGGAGTTATGCAGATCTAAAACGCGTGGATTGCAGCAGCAGCAAGCCGAAAAGTGCAGGCATGTGAGGGATCTAGAGGTTGACAGCATGTCTTCTTAACGGGAGTCCAGGTGGCCATCTCCACAAATGGACTTTTCAGAATCCTTGGGTGGCACCGTAGTCGGAAACCAATTCTGGTTATCGCTTCTCGGCCTTTTGGCTAAGATCAAGTGTAGTATCTGTTCTTATCAGTTTAATATCTGATACGTCCCCTATCTGGGGACCATATATTAAATGGATTTTTAGAACAGGGAGATGGAAAAAGAGCTTGCTCTGTCCACTCCACGCATTGACCTGGTATTGCAGTATCTCCAGGACCGGTGCACCCCTTCTTTAATGCAGTTTCTAAAATCAGAAAGAATTGAATTCAATGCTTTTTGTTCATTTTGCTTGTTTGTCGGATTTTGGGATGGACTCTTTGGCTTTGCTTTTCTTCTCCTCATTGGATTTTTCATGTTAAAAGTTGCAGAAGCCAGATGACAAGCTCATTTTGGTTCAACTTCAGCAACTGTGCATTGCATTGCCATGTAATGTAATGTAATACAATGCTATCTATCTAGCTCTCCCTCTATACTTCCTTTTGGATAAACAGACATATTAGGCAAGCATTTTGGAGCTTTCACCTAAATAACTACAGGTGGTGAGATAAGCTGCACAATATAATTGACCTTTCAGTATATTGTTGCACACACACCATCTATTTAGCAAATGCCCTTGTTATCAACAGCAGCCTTTTAAACTCACCTGAGCTAACAGGTATGTGAGCTGGTTACTCTGCTGCGCTTAAAATTTCTTTTTTGGTTTGCTACAATGCCTTTTCTGAAACGTTGTCTCCCTCTGCTGGAACACTGACTTCTTTCATTTAATGCCTGCAGACTATAAAAGAGAAACCAACCCAAAAAGTTTGGTTGATTAGTCTGTGGCATTCTTTTAAACTGTTGCTTATGGCGGTCTCTGTGAGCTTCTCAGTGACATTCAGCCATCCAGGTATCCCGCCTGCAGTAGACGGAATGTGGCAATGGAACGCTGGCTGCGCGTGTCATAATAGGCTCTGAGCCTTTATATACCTGCGCACAGCAGCAGCCACCTTCAGTCTGCTGCTGGACAGCCAGCAGCAGCAGCAGCAGGAGAGGTAATTAATCAGCAACCCTCCTGCTAAGGGTAGACAGCTGCTCGTTCCACCCCCCCCCCGCCTTAATTGGTTCTCCTCCCTTCCAACGGTGTTGAGGCGGGTGGGAACAGCCGGGGGTTGAGGGTACTGTGCTAAAAGAGGTGGAGTTATGCAGATCTAAAACGCGTGGATTGCAGCAGCAGCAAGCCGAAAAGTGCAGGCATGTGAGGGATCTAGAGGTTGACAGCATGTCTTCTTAACGGGAGTCCAGGTGGCCATCTCCACAAATGGACTTTTCAGAATCCTTGGGTGGCACCGTAGTCGGAAACCAATTCTGGTTATCGCTTCTCGGCCTTTTGGCTAAGATCAAGTGTAGTATCTGTTCTTATCAGTTTAATATCTGATACGTCCCCTATCTGGGGACCATATATTAAATGGATTTTTAGAACAGGTAGATGGAAAAAGAGCTTGCTCTGTCCACTCCACGCATTGACCTGGTATTGCAGTATCTCCAGGACCGGTGCACCCCTTCTTTAATGCAGTTTCTAAAATCAGAAAGAATTGAATTCAATGCTTTTTGTTCATTTTGCTTGTTTGTCGGATTTTGGGATGGACTCTTTGGCTTTGCTTTTCTTCTCCTCATTGGATTTTTCATGTTAAAAGTTGCAGAAGCCAGATGACAAGCTCATTTTGGTTCAACTTCAGCAACTGTGCATTGCATTGCCATGTAATGTAATGTAATGCAATGCTATCTATCTAGCTCTCCCTCTATACTTCCTTTTGGATAAACAGACATATTAGGCAAGCATTTTGGAGCTTTCACCTAAATAACTACAGGTGGTGAGATAAGCTGCACAATATAATTGACCTTTCAGTATATTGTTGCACACACACCATCTATTTAGCAAATGCCCTTGTTATCAACAGCAGCCTTTTAAACTCACCTGAGCTAACAGGTATGTGAGCTGGTTACTCTGCTGCGCTTAAAATTTCTTTTTTGGTTTGCTACAATGCCTTTTCTGAAACGTTGTCTCCCTCTGCTGGAACACTGACTTCTTTCATTTAATGCCTGCAGACTATAAAAGAGAAACCAACCCAAAAAGTTTGGTTGATTAGTCTGTGGCATTCTTTTAAACTATTGCTTATGGCGGTCTCTGTGAGCTTCTCAGTGACATTCAGCCATCCAGGTATCCCGCCTGCAGTAGACGGAATGTGGCAATGGAACGCTGGCTGCGCGTGTCATAATAGGCTCTGAGCCTTTATATACCTGCGCACAGCAGCAGCCACCTTCAGTCTGCTGCTGGACAGCCAGCAGCAGCAGCAGCAGGAGAGGTAATTAATCAGCAACCCTCCTGCTAAGGGTAGACAGCTGCTCGTTCCACCCCCCCCCCGCCTTAATTGGTTCTCCTCCCTTCCAACGGTGTTGAGGCGGGTGGGAACAGCCGGGGGTTGAGGGTACTGTGCTAAAAGAGGTGGAGTTATGCAGATCTAAAACGCGTGGATTGCAGCAGCAGCAAGCCGAAAAGTGCAGGCATGTGAGGGATCTAGAGGTTGACAGCATGTCTTCTTAACGGGAGTCCAGGTGGCCATCTCCACAAATGGACTTTTCAGAATCCTTGGGTGGCACCGTAGTCGGAAACCAATTCTGGTTATCGCTTCTCGGCCTTTTGGCTAAGATCAAGTGTAGTATCTGTTCTTATCAGTTTAATATCTGATACGTCCCCTATCTGGGGACCATATATTAAATGGATTTTTAGAACAGGGAGATGGAAAAAGAGCTTGCTCTGTCCACTCCACGCATTGACCTGGTATTGCAGTATCTCCAGGACCGGTGCACCCCTTCTTTAATGCAGTTTCTAAAATCAGAAAGAATTGAATTCAATGCTTTTTGTTCATTTTGCTTGTTTGTCGGATTTTGGGATGGACTCTTTGGCTTTGCTTTTCTTCTCCTCATTGGATTTTTCATGTTAAAAGTTGCAGAAGCCAGATGACAAGCTCATTTTGGTTCAACTTCAGCAACTGTGCATTGCATTGCCATGTAATGTAATGTAATGCAATGCTATCTATCTAGCTCTCCCTCTATACTTCCTTTTGGATAAACAGACATATTAGGCAAGCATTTTGGAGCTTTCACCTAAATAACTACAGGTGGTGAGATAAGCTGCACAATATAATTGACCTTTCAGTATATTGTTGCACACACACCATCTATTTAGCAAATGCCCTTGTTATCAACAGCAGCCTTTTAAACTCACCTGAGCTAACAGGTATGTGAGCTGGTTACTCTGCTGCGCTTAAAATTTCTTTTTTGGTTTGCTACAATGCCTTTTCTGAAACGTTGTCTCCCTCTGCTGGAACACTGACTTCTTTCATTTAATGCCTGCAGACTATAAAAGAGAAACCAACCCAAAAAGTTTGGTTGATTAGTCTGTGGCATTCTTTTAAACTGTTGCTTATGGCGGTCTCTGTGAGCTTCTCAGTGACATTCAGCCATCCAGGTATCCCGCCTGCAGTAGACGGAATGTGGCAATGGAACGCTGGCTGCGCGTGTCATAATAGGCTCTGAGCCTTTATATACCTGCGCACAGCAGCAGCCACCTTCAGTCTGCTGCTGGACAGCCAGCAGCAGCAGCAGCAGGAGAGGTAATTAATCAGCAACCCTCCTGCTAAGGGTAGACAGCTGCTCGTTCCACCCCCCCCCCGCCTTAATTGGTTCTCCTCCCTTCCAACGGTGTTGAGGCGGGTGGGAACAGCCGGGGGTTGAGGGTACTGTGCTAAAAGAGGTGGAGTTATGCAGATCTAAAATGCGTGGATTGCAGCAGCAGCAAGCCGAAAAATGCAGGCATGTGAGGGATCTAGAGGTTGACAGCATGTCTTCTTAACGGGAGTCCAGGTGGCCATCTCCACAAATGGACTTTTCAGAATCCTTGGGTGGCACCGTAGTCGGAAACCAATTCTGGTTATCGCTTCTCGGCCTTTTGGTTAAGATCAAGTGTAGTATCTGTTCTTATCAGTTTAATATCTGATACGTCCCCTATCTGGGGACCATATATTAAATGGATTTTTAGAACAGGGAGATGGAAAAAGAGCTTGCTCTGTCCACTCCACGCATTGACCTGGTATTGCAGTATCTCTAGGACCGGTGCACCCCTTCTTTAATGCAGTTTCTAAAATCAGAAAGAATTGAATTCAATGCTTTTTGTTCATTTTGCTTGTTTGTCGGATTTTGGGATGGACTCTTTGGCTTTGCTTTTCTTCTCCTCATTGGATTTTTCATGTTAAAAGTTGCAGAAGCCAGATGACAAGCTCATTTTGGTTCAACTTCAGCAACTGTGCATTGCATTGCCATGTAATGTAATGTAATGCAATGCTATCTATCTAGCTCTCCCTCTATACTTCCTTTTGGATAAACAGACATATTAGGCAAGCATTTTGGAGCTTTCACCTAAATAACTACAGGTGGTGAGATAAGCTGCACAATATAATTGACCTTTCAGTATATTGTTGCACACACACCATCTATTTAGCAAATGCCCTTGTTATCAACAGCAGCCTTTTAAACTCACCTGAGCTAACAGGTATGTGAGCTGGTTACTCTGCTGCGCTTAAAATTTCTTTTTTGGTTTGCTACAATGCCTTTTCTGAAACGTTGTCTCCCTCTGCTGGAACACTGACTTCTTTCATTTAATGCCTGCAGACTATAAAAGAGAAACCAACCCAAAAAGTTTGGTTGATTAGTCTGTGGCATTCTTTTAAACTGTTGCTTATGGCGGTCTCTGTGAGCTTCTCAGTGACATTCAGCCATCCAGGTATCCCGCCTGCAGTAGACGGAATGTGGCAATGGAACGCTGGCTGCGCGTGTCATAATAGGCTCTGAGCCTTTATATACCTGCGCACAGCAGCAGCCACCTTCAGTCTGCTGCTGGACAGCCAGCAGCAGCAGCAGCAGGAGAGGTAATTAATCAGCAACCCTCCTGCTAAGGGTAGACAGCTGCTCGTTCCACCCCCCCCCCGCCTTAATTGGTTCTCCTCCCTTCCAACGGTGTTGAGGCGGGTGGGAACAGCCGGGGGTTGAGGGTACTGTGCTAAAAGAGGTGGAGTTATGCAGATCTAAAACGCGTGGATTGCAGCAGCAGCAAGCCGAAAAGTGCAGGCATGTGAGGGATCTAGAGGTTGACAGCATGTCTTCTTAACGGGAGTCCAGGTGGCCATCTCCACAAATGGACTTTTCAGAATCCTTGGGTGGCACCGTAGTCGGAAACCAATTCTGGTTATCGCTTCTCGGCCTTTTGGCTAAGATCAAGTGTAGTATCTGTTCTTATCAGTTTAATATCTGATACGTCCCCTATCTGGGGACCATATATTAAATGGATTTTTAGAACAGGGAGATGGAAAAAGAGCTTGCTCTGTCCACTCCACGCATTGACCTGGTATTGCAGTATCTCCAGGACCGGTGCACCCCTTCTTTAATGCAGTTTCTAAAATCAGAAAGAATTGAATTCAATGCTTTTTGTTCATTTTGCTTGTTTGTCGGATTTTGGGATGGACTCTTTGGCTTTGCTTTTCTTCTCCTCATTGGATTTTTCATGTTAAAAGTTGCAGAAGCCAGATGACAAGCTCATTTTGGTTCAACTTCAGCAACTGTGCATTGCATTGCCATGTAATGTAATGTAATGCAATGCTATCTATCTAGCTCTCCCTCTATACTTCCTTTTGGATAAACAGACATATTAGGCAAGCATTTTGGAGCTTTCACCTAAATAACTACAGGTGGTGAGATAAGCTGCACAATATAATTGACCTTTCAGTATATTGTTGCACACACACCATCTATTTAGCAAATGCCCTTGTTATCAACAGCAGCCTTTTAAACTCACCTGAGCTAACAGGTATGTGAGCTGGTTACTCTGCTGCGCTTAAAATTTCTTTTTTGGTTTGCTACAATGCCTTTTCTGAAACGTTGTCTCCCTCTGCTGGAACACTGACTTCTTTCATTTAATGCCTGCAGACTATAAAAGAGAAACCAACCCAAAAAGTTTGGTTGATTAGTCTGTGGCATTCTTTTAAACTGTTGCTTATGGCGGTCTCTGTGAGCTTCTCAGTGACATTCAGCCATCCAGGTATCCCGCCTGCAGTAGACGGAATGTGGCAATGGAACGCTGGCTGCGCGTGTCATAATAGGCTCTGAGCCTTTATATACCTGCGCACAGCAGCAGCCACCTTCAGTCTGCTGCTGGACAGCCAGCAGAAGCAGCAGCAGGAGAGGTAATTAATCAGCAACCCTCCTGCTAAGGGTAGACGGCTGCTCGTTCCACCCCCCCCCCCCGCCTTAATTGGTTCTCCTCCCTTCCAACGGTGTTGAGGCGGGTGGGAACAGCCGGGGGTTGAGGGTACTGTGCTAAAAGAGGTGGAGTTATGCAGATCTAAAATGCGTGGATTGCAGCAGCAGCAAGCCGAAAAGTGCAGGCATGTGAGGGATCTAGAGGTTGACAGCATGTCTTCTTAACGGGAGTCCAGGTGGCCATCTCCACAAATGGACTTTTCAGAATCCTTGGGTGGCACCGTAGTCGGAAACCAATTCTGGTTATCGCTTCTCGGCCTTTTGGCTAAGATCAAGTGTAGTATCTGTTCTTATCAGTTTAATATCTGATACGTCCCCTATCTGGGGACCATATATTAAATGGATTTTTAGAACAGGGAGATGGAAAAAGAGCTTGCTCTGTCCACTCCACGCATTGACCTGGTATTGCAGTATCTCCAGGACCGGTGCACCCCTTCTTTAATGCAGTTTCTAAAATCAGAAAGAATTGAATTCAATGCTTTTTGTTCATTTTGCTTGTTTGTCGGATTTTGGGATGGACTCTTTGGCTTTGCTTTTCTTCTCCTCATTGGATTTTTCATGTTAAAAGTTGCAGAAGCCAGATGACAAGCTCATTTTGGTTCAACTTCAGCAACTGTGCATTGCATTGCCATGTAATGTAATGTAATGCAATGCTATCTATCTAGCTCTCCCTCTATACTTCCTTTTGGATAAACAGACATATTAGGCAAGCATTTTGGAGCTTTCACCTAAATAACTACAGGTGGTGAGATAAGCTGCACAATATAATTGACCTTTCAGTATATTGTTGCACACACACCATCTATTTAGCAAATGCCCTTGTTATCAACAGCAGCCTTTTAAACTCACCTGAGCTAACAGGTATGTGAGCTGGTTACTCTGCTGCGCTTAAAATTTCTTTTTTGGTTTGCTACAATGCCTTTTCTGAAACGTTGTCTCCCTCTGCTGGAACACTGACTTCTTTCATTTAATGCCTGCAGACTATAAAAGAGAAACCAACCCAAAAAGTTTGTTTGATTAGTCTGTGGCATTCTTTTAAACTGTTGCTTATGGCGGTCTCTGTGAGCTTCTCAGTGACATTCAGCCATCCAGGTATCCCGCCTGCAGTAGACGGAATGTGGCAATGGAACGCTGGCTGCGCGTGTCATAATAGGCTCTGAGCCTTTATATACCTGCGCACAGCAGCAGCCACCTTCAGTCTGCTGCTGGACAGCCAGCAGCAGCAGCAGCAGGAGAGGTAATTAATCAGCAACCCTCCTGCTAAGGGTAGACAGCTGCTCGTTCCACCCCCCCCCCCCGCCTTAATTGGTTCTCCTCCCTTCCAACGGTGTTGAGGCGGGTGGGAACAGCCGGGGGTTGAGGGTACTGTGCTAAAAGAGGTGGAGTTATGCAGATCTAAAACGCGTGGATTGCAGCAGCAGCAAGCCGAAAAGTGCAGGCATGTGAGGGATCTAGAGGTTGACAGCATGTCTTCTTAACGGGAGTCCAGGTGGCCATCTCCACAAATGGACTTTTCAGAATCCTTGGGTGGCACCGTAGTCGGAAACCAATTCTGGTTATCGCTTCTCGGCCTTTTGGCTAAGATCAAGTGTAGTATCTGTTCTTATCAGTTTAATATCTGATACGTCCCCTATCTGGGGACCATATATTAAATGGATTTTTAGAACAGGGAGATGGAAAAAGAGCTTGCTCTGTCCACTCCACGCATTGACCTGGTATTGCAGTATCTCCAGGACCGGTGCACCCCTTCTTTAATGCAGTTTCTAAAATCAGAAAGAATTGAATTCAATGCTTTTTGTTCATTTTGCTTGTTTGTCGGATTTTGGGATGGACTCTTTGGCTTTGCTTTTCTTCTCCTCATTGGATTTTTCATGTTAAAAGTTGCAGAAGCCAGATGACAAGCTCATTTTGGTTCAACTTCAGCAACTGTGCATTGCATTGCCATGTAATGTAATGTAATGCAATGCTATCTATCTAGCTCTCCCTCTATACTTCCTTTTGGATAAACAGACATATTAGGCAAGCATTTTGGAGCTTTCACCTAAATAACTACAGGTGGTGAGATAAGCTGCACAATATAATTGACCTTTCAGTATATTGTTGCACACACACCATCTATTTAGCAAATGCCCTTGTTATCAACAGCAGCCTTTTAAACTCACCTGAGCTAACAGGTATGTGAGCTGGTTACTCTGCTGCGCTTAAAATTTCTTTTTTGGTTTGCTACAATGCCTTTTCTGAAACGTTGTCTCCCTCTGCTGGAACACTGACTTCTTTCATTTAATGCCTGCAGACTATAAAAGAGAAACCAACCCAAAAAGTTTGGTTGATTAGTCTGTGGCATTCTTTTAAACTGTTGCTTATGGCGGTCTCTGTGAGCTTCTCAGTGACATTCAGCCATCCAGGTATCCCGCCTGCAGTAGACGGAATGTGGCAATGGAACGCTGGCTGCGCGTGTCATAATAGGCTCTGAGCCTTTATATACCTGCGCACAGCAGCAGCCACCTTCAGTCTGCTGCTGGACAGCCAGCAGCAGCAGCAGCAGGAGAGGTAATTAATCAGCAACCATCCTGCTAAGGGTAGACAGCTGCTCGTTCCACCCCCCCCCCGCCTTAATTGGTTCTCCTCCCTTCCAACGGTGTTGAGGCGGGTGGGAACAGCCGGGGGTTGAGGGTACTGTGCTAAAAGAGGTGGAGTTATGCAGATCTAAAACGCGTGGATTGCAGCAGCAGCAAGCCGAAAAGTGCAGGCATGTGAGGGATCTAGAGGTTGACAGCATGTCTTCTTAACGGGAGTCCAGGTGGCCATCTCCACAAATGGACTTTTCAGAATCCTTGGGTGGCACCGTAGTCGGAAACCAATTCTGGTTATCGCTTCTCGGCCTTTTGGCTAAGATCAAGTGTAGTATCTGTTCTTATCAGTTTAATATCTGATACGTCCCCTATCTGGGGACCATATATTAAATGGATTTTTAGAACAGGGAGATGGAAAAAGAGCTTGCTCTGTCCACTCCACGCATTGACCTGGTATTGCAGTATCTCCAGGACCGGTGCACCCCTTCTTTAATGCAGTTTCTAAAATCAGAAAGAATTGAATTCAATGCTTTTTGTTCATTTTGCTTGTTTGTCGGATTTTGGGATGGACTCTTTGGCTTTGCTTTTCTTCTCCTCATTGGATTTTTCATGTTAAAAGTTGCAGAAGCCAGATGACAAGCTCATTTTGGTTCAACTTCAGCAACTGTGCATTGCATTGCCATGTAATGTAATGTAATGCAATGCTATCTATCTAGCTCTCCCTCTATACTTCCTTTTGGATAAACAGACATATTAGGCAAGCATTTTGGAGCTTTCACCTAAATAACTACAGGTGGTGAGATAAGCTGCACAATATAATTGACCTTTCAGTATATTGTTGCACACACACCATCTATTTAGCAAATGCCCTTGTTATCAACAGCAGCCTTTTAAACTCACCTGAGCTAACAGGTATGTGAGCTGGTTACTCTGCTGCGCTTAAAATTTCTTTTTTGGTTTGCTACAATGCCTTTTCTGAAACATTGTCTCCCTCTGCTGGAACACTGACTTCTTTCATTTAATGCCTGCAGACTATAAAAGAGAAACCAACCCAAAAAGTTTGGTTGATTAGTCTGTGGCATTCTTTTAAACTGTTGCTTATGGCGGTCTCTGTGAGCTTCTCAGTGACATTCAGCCATCCAGGTATCCCGCCTGCAGTAGACGGAATGTGGCAATGGAACGCTGGCTGCGCGTGTCATAATAGGCTCTGAGCCTTTATATACCTGCGCACAGCAGCAGCCACCTTCAGTCTGCTGCTGGACAGCCAGCAGCAGCAGCAGCAGGAGAGGTAATTAATCAGCAACCCTCCTGCTAAGGGTAGACAGCTGCTCGTTCCACCCCCCCCCGCCTTAATTGGTTCTCCTCCCTTCCAACGGTGTTGAGGCGGGTGGGAACAGCCGGGGGTTGAGGGTACTGTGCTAAAAGAGGTGGAGTTATGCAGATCTAAAACGCGTGGATTGCAGCAGCAGCAAGCCGAAAAGTGCAGGCATGTGAGGGATCTAGAGGTTGACAGCATGTCTTCTTAACGGGAGTCCAGGTGGCCATCTCCACAAATGGACTTTTCAGAATCCTTGGGTGGCACCGTAGTCGGAAACCAATTCTGGTTATCGCTTCTCGGCCTTTTGGCTAAGATCAAGTGTAGTATCTGTTCTTATCAGTTTAATATCTGATACGTCCCCTATCTGGGGACCATATATTAAATGGATTTTTAGAACAGGGAGATGGAAAAAGAGCTTGCTCTGTCCACTCCACGCATTGACCTGGTATTGCAGTATCTCCAGGACCGGTGCACCCCTTCTTTAATGCAGTTTCTAAAATCAGAAAGAATTGAATTCAATGCTTTTTGTTCATTTTGCTTGTTTGTCGGATTTTGGGATGGACTCTTTGGCTTTGCTTTTCTTCTCCTCATTGGATTTTTCATGTTAAAAGTTGCAGAAGCCAGATGACAAGCTCATTTTGGTTCAACTTCAGCAACTGTGCATTGCATTGCCATGTAATGTAATGTAATGCAATGCTATCTATCTAGCTCTCCCTCTATACTTCCTTTTGGATAAACAGACATATTAGGCAAGCATTTTGGAGCTTTCACCTAAATAACTACAGGTGGTGAGATAAGCTGCACAATATAATTGACCTTTCAGTATATTGTTGCACACACACCATCTATTTAGCAAATGCCCTTGTTATCAACAGCAGCCTTTTAAACTCACCTGAGCTAACAGGTATGTGAGCTGGTTACTCTGCTGCGCTTAAAATTTCTTTTTTGGTTTGCTACAATGCCTTTTCTGAAACGTTGTCTCCCTCTGCTGGAACACTGACTTCTTTCATTTAATGCCTGCAGACTATAAAAGAGAAACCAACCCAAAAAGTTTGGTTGATTAGTCTGTGGCATTCTTTTAAACTGTTGCTTATGGCGGTCTCTGTGAGCTTCTCAGTGACATTCAGCCATCCAGGTATCCCGCCTGCAGTAGACGGAATGTGGCAATGGAACGCTGGCTGCGCATGTCATAATAGGCTCTGAGCCTTTATATACCTGCGCACAGCAGCAGCCACCTTCAGTCTGCTGCTGGACAGCCAGCAGCAGCAGCAGCAGGAGAGGTAATTAATCAGCAACCCTCCTGCTAAGGGTAGACAGCTGCTCGTTCCACCCCCCCCCGCCTTAATTGGTTCTCCTCCCTTCCAACGGTGTTGAGGCGGGTGGGAACAGCCGGGGGTTGAGGGTACTGTGCTAAAAGAGATGGAGTTATGCAGATCTAAAACGCGTGGATTGCAGCAGCAGCAAGCCGAAAAGTGCAGGCATGTGAGGGATCTAGAGGTTGACAGCATGTCTTCTTAACGGGAGTCCAGGTGGCCATCTCCACAAATGGACTTTTCAGAATCCTTGGGTGGCACCGTAGTCGGAAACCAATTCTGGTTATCGCTTCTCGGCCTTTTGGCTAAGATCAAGTGTAGTATCTGTTCTTATCAGTTTAATATCTGATACCTCCCCTATCTGGGGACCATATATTAAATGGATTTTTAGAACAGGGAGATGGAAAAAGAGCTTGCTCTGTCCACTCCACGCATTGACCTGGTATTGCAGTATCTCCAGGACCGGTGCACCCCTTCTTTAATGCAGTTTCTAAAATCAGAAAGAATTGAATTCAATGCTTTTTGTTCATTTTGCTTGTTTGTCGGATTTTGGGATGGACTCTTTGGCTTTGCTTTTCTTCTCCTCATTGGATTTTTCATGTTAAAAGTTGCAGAAGCCAGATGACAAGCTCATTTTGGTTCAACTTCAGCAACTGTGCATTGCATTGCCATGTAATGTAATGTAATGCAATGCTATCTATCTAGCTCTCCCTCTATACTTCCTTTTGGATAAACAGACATATTAGGCAAGCATTTTGGAGCTTTCACCTAAATAACTACAGGTGGTGAGATAAGCTGCACAATATAATTGACCTTTCAGTATATTGTTGCACACACACCATCTATTTAGCAAATGCCCTTGTTATCAACAGCAGCCTTTTAAACTCACCTGAGCTAACAGGTATGTGAGCTGGTTACTCTGCTGCGCTTAAAATTTCTTTTTTGGTTTGCTACAATGCCTTTTCTGAAACGTTGTCTCCCTCTGCTGGAACACTGACTTCTTTCATTTAATGCCTGCAGACTATAAAAGAGAAACCAACCCAAAAAGTTTGGTTGATTAGTCTGTGGCATTCTTTTAAACTGTTGCTTATGGCGGTCTCTGTGAGCTTCTCAGTGACATTCAGCCATCCAGGTATCCCGCCTGCAGTAGACGGAATGTGGCAATGGAACGCTGGCTGCGCGTGTCATAATAGGCTCTGAGCCTTTATATACCTGCGCACAGCAGCAGCCACCTTCAGTCTGCTGCTGGACAGCCAGCAGCAGCAGCAGCAGGAGAGGTAATTAATCAGCAACCCTCCTGCTAAGGGTAGACAGCTGCTCGTTCCACCCCCCCCCCCGCCTTAATTGGTTCTCCTCCCTTCCAACGGTGTTGAGGCGGGTGGGAACAGCCGGGGGTTGAGGGTACTGTGCTAAAAGAGGTGGAGTTATGCAGATCTAAAACGCGTGGATTGCAGCAGCAGCAAGCCGAAAAGTGCAGGCATGTGAGGGATCTAGAGGTTGACAGCATGTCTTCTTAACGGGAGTCCAGGTGGCCATCTCCACAAATGGACTTTTCAGAATCCTTGGGTGGCACCGTAGTCGGAAACCAATTCTGGTTATCGCTTCTCGGCCTTTTGGCTAAGATCAAGTGTAGTATCTGTTCTTATCAGTTTAATATCTGATACGTCCCCTATCTGGGGACCATATATTAAATGGATTTTTAGAACAGGGAGATGGAAAAAGAGCTTGCTCTGTCCACTCCACGCATTGACCTGGTATTGCAGTATCTCCAGGACCGGTGCACCCCTTCTTTAATGCAGTTTCTAAAATCAGAAAGAATTGAATTCAATGCTTTTTGTTCATTTTGCTTGTTTGTCGGATTTTGGGATGGACTCTTTGGCTTTGCTTTTCTTCTCCTCATTGGATTTTTCATGTTAAAAGTTGCAGAAGCCAGATGACAAGCTCATTTTGGTTCAACTTCAGCAACTGTGCATTGCATTGCCATGTAATGTAATGTAATGCAATGCTATCTATCTAGCTCTCCCTCTATACTTCCTTTTGGATAAACAGACATATTAGGCAAGCATTTTGGAGCTTTCACCTAAATAACTACAGGTGGTGAGATAAGCTGCACAATATAATTGACCTTTCAGTATATTGTTGCACACACACCATCTATTTAGCAAATGCCCTTGTTATCAACAGCAGCCTTTTAAACTCACCTGAGCTAACAGGTATGTGAGCTGGTTACTCTGCTGCGCTTAAAATTTCTTTTTTGGTTTGCTACAATGCCTTTTCTGAAACGTTGTCTCCCTCTGCTGGAACACTGACTTCTTTCATTTAATGCCTGCAGACTATAAAAGAGAAACCAACCCAAAAAGTTTGGTTGATTAGTCTGTGGCATTCTTTTAAACTGTTGCTTATGGCGGTCTCTGTGAGCTTCTCAGTGACATTCAGCCATCCAGGTATCCCGCCTGCAGTAGACGGAATGTGGCAATGGAACGCTGGCTGCGCGTGTCATAATAGGCTCTGAGCCTTTATATACCTGCGCACAGCAGCAGCCACCTTCAGTCTGCTGCTGGACAGCCAGCAGCAGCAGGAGAGGTAATTAATCAGCAACCCTCCTGCTAAGGGTAGACAGCTGCTCGTTCCACCCCCCCCCGCCTTAATTGGTTCTCCTCCCTTCCAACGATGCTGAGGCGGGTGGGAACAGCCGGGGGTTGAGGGTACTGTGCTAAAAGAGGTGGAGTTATGCAGATCTAAAACGCGTGGATTGCAGCAGCAGCAAGCCGAAAAGTGCAGGCATGTGAGGGATCTAGAGGTTGACAGCATGTCTTCTTAACGGGAGTCCAGGTGGCCATCTCCACAAATGGACTTTTCAGAATCCTTGGGTGGCACCGTAGTCGGAAACCAATTCTGGTTATCGCTTCTCGGCCTTTTGGCTAAGATCAAGTGTAGTATCTGTTCTTATCAGTTTAATATCTGATACGTCCCCTATCTGGGGACCATATATTAAATGGATTTTTAGAACAGGGAGATGGAAAAAGAGCTTGCTCTGTCCACTCCACGCATTGACCTGGTATTGCAGTATCTCCAGGACCGGTGCACCCCTTCTTTAATGCAGTTTCTAAAATCAGAAAGAATTGAATTCAATGCTTTTTGTTCATTTTGCTTGTTTGTCGGATTTTGGGATGGACTCTTTGGCTTTGCTTTTCTTCTCCTCATTGGATTTTTCATGTTAAAAGTTGCAGAAGCCAGATGACAAGCTCATTTTGGTTCAACTTCAGCAACTGTGCATTGCATTGCCATGTAATGTAATGTAATGCAATGCTATCTATCTAGCTCTCCCTCTATACTTCCTTTTGGATAAACAGACATATTAGGCAAGCATTTTGGAGCTTTCACCTAAATAACTACAGGTGGTGAGATAAGCTGCACAATATAATTGACCTTTCAGTATATTGTTGCACACACACCATCTATTTAGCAAATGCCCTTGTTATCAACAGCAGCCTTTTAAACTCACCTGAGCTAACAGGTATGTGAGCTGGTTACTCTGCTGTGCTTAAAATTTCTTTTTTGGTTTGCTACAATGCCTTTTCTGAAACATTGTCTCCCTCTGCTGGAACACTGACTTCTTTCATTTAATGCCTGCAGACTATAAAAGAGAAACCAACCCAAAAAGTTTGGTTGATTAGTCTGTGGCATTCTTTTAAACTGTTGCTTATGGCGGTCTCTGTGAGCTTCTCAGTGACATTCAGCCATCCAGGTATCCCGCCTGCAGTAGACGGAATGTGGCAATGGAACGCTGGCTGCGCGTGTCATAATAGGCTCTGAGCCTTTATATACCTGCGCACAGCAGCAGCCACCTTCAGTCTGCTGCTGGACAGCCAGCAGCAGCAGCAGCAGCAGGAGAGGTAATTAATCAGCAACCCTCCTGCTAAGGGTAGACAGCTGCTCGTTCCACCCCCCCCCCGCCTTAATTGGTTCTCCTCCCTTCCAACGGTGTTGAGGCGGGTGGGAACAGCCGGGGGTTGAGGGTACTGTGCTAAAAGAGGTGGAGTTATGCAGATCTAAAACGCGTGGATTGCAGCAGCAGCAAGCCGAAAAGTGCAGGCATGTGAGGGATCTAGAGGTTGACAGCATGTCTTCTTAACGGGAGTCCAGGTGGCCATCTCCACAAATGGACTTTTCAGAATCCTTGGGTGGCACCGTAGTCGGAAACCAATTCTGGTTATCGCTTCTCGGCCTTTTGGCTAAGATCAAGTGTAGTATCTGTTCTTATCAGTTTAATATCTGATACGTCCCCTATCTGGGGACCATATATTAAATGGATTTTTAGAACAGGGAGATGGAAAAAGAGCTTGCTCTGTCCACTCCACGCATTGACCTGGTATTGCAGTATCTCCAGGACCGGTGCACCCCTTCTTTAATGCAGTTTCTAAAATCAGAAAGAATTGAATTCAATGCTTTTTGTTCATTTTGCTTGTTTGTCGGATTTTGGGATGGACTCTTTGGCTTTGCTTTTCTTCTCTTCATTGGATTTTTCATGTTAAAAGTTGCAGAAGCCAGATGACAAGCTCATTTTGGTTCAACTTCAGCAACTGTGCATTGCATTGCCATGTAATGTAATGTAATGCAATGCTATCTATCTAGCTCTCCCTCTATACTTCCTTTTGAATAAACAGACATATTAGGCAAGCATTTTGGAGCTTTCACCTAAATAACTACAGGTGGTGAGATAAGCTGCACAATATAATTGACCTTTCAGTATATTGTTGCACACACACCATCTATTTAGCAAATGCCCTTGTTATCAACAGCAGCCTTTTAAACTCACCTGAGCTAACAGGTATGTGAGCTGGTTACTCTGCTGCGCTTAAAATTTCTTTTTTGGTTTGCTACAATGCCTTTTCTGAAATGTTGTCTCCCTCTGCTGGAACACTGACTTCTTTCATTTAATGCCTGCAGACTATAAAAGAGAAACCAACCCAAAAAGTTTGGTTGATTAGTCTGTGGCATTCTTTTAAACTGTTGCTTATGGCGGTCTCTGTGAGCTTCTCAGTGACATTCAGCCATCCAGGTATCCCGCCTGCAGTAGACGGAATGTGGCAATGGAACGCTGGCTGCGCGTGTCATAATAGGCTCTGAGCTTTTATATACCTGCGCACAGCAGCAGCCACCTTCAGTCTGCTGCTGGACAGCCAGCAGCAGCAGCAGCAGCAGGAGAGGTAATTAATCAGCAACCCTCCTGCTAAGGGTAGACAGCTGCTCGTTCCACCCCCCCCCCGCCTTAATTGGTTCTCCTCCCTTCCAACGGTGTTGAGGCGGGTGGGAACAGCCGGGGGTTGAGGGTACTGTGCTAAAAGAGGTGGAGTTATGCAGATCTAAAACGCGTGGATTGCAGCAGCAGCAAGCCGAAAAGTGCAGGCATGTGAGGGATCTAGAGGTTGACAGCATGTCTTCTTAACGGGAGTCCAGGTGGCCATCTCCACAAATGGACTTTTCAGAATCCTTGGGTGGCACCGTAGTCGGAAACCAATTCTGGTTATCGCTTCTCGGCCTTTTGGCTAAGATCAAGTGTAGTATCTGTTCTTATCAGTTTAATATCTGATACGTCCCCTATCTGGGGACCATATATTAAATGGATTTTTAGAACAGGGAGATGGAAAAAGAGCTTGCTCTGTCCACTCCACGCATTGACCTGGTATTGCAGTATCTCCAGGACCGGTGCACCCCTTCTTTAATGCAGTTTCTAAAATCAGAAAGAATTGAATTCAATGCTTTTTGTTCATTTTGCTTGTTTGTCGGATTTTGGGATGGACTCTTTGGCTTTGCTTTTCTTCTCCTCATTGGATTTTTCATGTTAAAAGTTGCAGAAGCCAGATGACAAGCTCATTTTGGTTCAACTTCAGCAACTGTGCATTGCATTGCCATGTAATGTAATGTAATGCAATGCTATCTATCTAGCTCTCCCTCTATACTTCCTTTTGGATAAACAGACATATTAGGCAAGCATTTTGGAGCTTTCACCTAAATAACTACAGGTGGTGAGATAAGCTGCACAATATAATTGACCTTTCAGTATATTGTTGCACACACACCATCTATTTAGCAAATGCCCTTGTTATCAACAGCAGCCTTTTAAACTCACCTGAGCTAACAGGTATGTGAGCTGGTTACTCTGCTGCGCTTAAAATTTCTTTTTTGGTTTGCTACAATGCCTTTTCTGAAACGTTGTCTCCCTCTGCTGGAACACTGACTTCTTTCATTTAATGCCTGCAGACTATAAAAGAGAAACCAACCCAAAAAGTTTGGTTGATTAGTCTGTGGCATTCTTTTAAACTGTTGCTTATGGCGGTCTCTGTGAGCTTCTCAGTGACATTCAGCCATCCAGGTATCCCGCCTGCAGTAGACGGAATGTGGCAATGGAACGCTGGCTGCGCGTGTCATAATAGGCTCTGAGCCTTTATATACCTGCGCACAGCAGCAGCCACCTTCAGTCTGCTGCTGGACAGCCAGCAGCAGCAGCAGCAGGAGAGGTAATTAATCAGCAACCCTCCTGCTAAGGGTAGACAGCTGCTCGTTCCAACCCCCCCCCCGCCTTAATTGGTTCTCCTCCCTTCCAACGGTGTTGAGGCGGGTGGGAACAGCCGGGGGTTGAGGGTACTGTGCTAAAAGAGGTGGAGTTATGCAGATCTAAAACGCGTGGATTGCAGCAGCAGCAAGCCGAAAAGTGCAGGCATGTGAGGGATCTAGAGGTTGACAGCATGTCTTCTTAACGGGAGTCCAGGTGGCCATCTCCACAAATGGACTTTTCAGAATCCTTGGGTGGCACCGTAGTCGGAAACCAATTCTGGTTATCGCTTCTCGGCCTTTTGGCTAAGATCAAGTGTAGTATCTGTTCTTATCAGTTTAATATCTGATACGTCCCCTATCTGGGGACCATATATTAAATGGATTTTTAGAACAGGGAGATGGAAAAAGAGCTTGCTCTGTCCACTCCACGCATTGACCTGGTATTGCAGTATCTCCAGGACCGGTGCACCCCTTCTTTAATGCAGTTTCTAAAATCAGAAAGAATTGAATTCAATGCTTTTTGTTCATTTTGCTTGTTTGTCGGATTTTGGGATGGACTCTTTGGCTTTGCTTTTCTTCTCCTCATTGGATTTTTCATGTTAAAAGTTGCAGAAGCCAGATGACAAGCTCATTTTGGTTCAACTTCAGCAACTGTGCATTGCATTGCCATGTAATGTAATGTAATGCAATGCTATCTATCTAGCTCTCCCTCTATACTTCCTTTTGGATAAACAGACATATTAGGCAAGCATTTTGGAGCTTTCACCTAAATAACTACAGGTGGTGAGATAAGCTGCACAATATAATTGACCTTTCAGTATATTGTTGCACACACACCATCTATTTAGCAAATGCCCTTGTTATCAACAGCAGCCTTTTAAACTCACCTGAGCTAACAGGTATGTGAGCTGGTTACTCTGCTGCGCTTAAAATTTCTTTTTTGGTTTGCTACAATGCCTTTTCTGAAACGTTGTCTCCCTCTGCTGGAACACTGACTTCTTTCATTTAATGCCTGCAGACTATAAAAGAGAAACCAACCCAAAAAGTTTGGTTGATTAGTCTGTGGCATTCTTTTAAACTGTTGCTTATGGCGGTCTCTGTGAGCTTCTCAGTGACATTCAGCCATCCAGGTATCCCGCCTGCAGTAGACGGAATGTGGCAATGGAACGCTGGCTGCGCGTGTCATAATAGGCTCTGAGCCTTTATATACCTGCGCACAGCAGCAGCAACCTTCAGTCTGCTGTTGGACAGCCAGCAGCAGCAGCAGCAGGAGAGGTAATTAATCAGCAACCCTCCTGCTAAGGGTAGACAGCTGCTCGTTCCACCCCCCCCCCCGCCTTAATTGGTTCTCCTCCCTTCCAACGGTGTTGAGGCGGGTGGGAACAGCCGGGGGTTGAGGGTACTGTGCTAAAAGAGGTGGAGTTATGCAGATCTAAAACGCGTGGATTGCAGCAGCAGCAAGCCGAAAAGTGCAGGCATGTGAGGGATCTAGAGGTTGACAGCATGTCTTCTTAACGGGAGTCCAGGTGGCCATCTCCACAAATGGACTTTTCAGAATCCTTGGGTGGCACCGTAGTCGGAAACCAATTCTGGTTATCGCTTCTCGGCCTTTTGGCTAAGATCAAGTGTAGTATCTTTTGAAAAGGCAGTTTTGTCCTTGGGCTGCCCTAGTAAATTGATGCATATTACACACTGGTTTGGTGCACTTGTTAGTACGCCAGGTGGCTCATAGAGTTATCTGATGGAAAACATGGCCCTCCAGGATCGAAGTCACTAGGCTGGGTAAGTGTGAGGGCTTTGGAGCAATGTGCCCCAGGAGTAGGCGCCCTGGTGGGAGTCCAAGCTTACTGGGACTGGGAACCCCAGAAAGACTTGGCTTCGTAGCACGCCGCACCTTTGCCAATCATACTTTCTGAGCAACCCCCCCTATTCCTGGCCTCCGGGCTAGGAAGGGGAATTTTTATAAACCCGGTCGGAGGTCCGGTCAGCTTTGGGCTGAGAAACCAACACAGGCTCCAGCTCCACTAGGGTGGCAGCCTAGATGGAAGCTGGGAGCACGAAAACGGCTCTTCTCCGGCTTCGGCTAGGGAGAGCATCGGAGATCCCTGACCCTCGCTGTGGCCTTCTGGCTTGGAGGGATGGGGATGGTTTATTGGGGACCCTCTCCTCCGGGAAGGGTCCACATGAATCCTCGCCTCGTGCGCTGTTTTGGTGTGACTTCGGTCACATTTTTCAGTGCCTTGGATGCAGCTTCAATCAAAAAATCTGTTCTTATCAGTTTAATATCTGATACGTCCCCTATCTGGGGACCATATATTAAATGGATTTTTAGAACAGGGAGATGGAAAAAGAGCTTGCTCTGTCCACTCCACGCATTGACCTGGTATTGCAGTATCTCCAGGACCGGTGCACCCCTTCTTTAATGCAGTTTCTAAAATCAGAAAGAATTGAATTCAATGCTTTTTGTTCATTTTGCTTGTTTGTCGGATTTTGGGATGGACTCTTTGGCTTTGCTTTTCTTCTCCTCATTGGATTTTTCATGTTAAAAGTTGCAGAAGCCAGATGACAAGCTCATTTTGGTTCAACTTCAGCAACTGTGCATTGCATTGCCATGTAATGTAATGTAATGCAATGCTATCTATCTAGCTCTCCCTCTATACTTCCTTTTGGATAAACAGACATATTAGGCAAGCATTTTGGAGCTTTCACCTAAATAACTACAGGTGGTGAGATAAGCTGCACAATATAATTGACCTTTCAGTATATTGTTGCACACACACCATCTATTTAGCAAATGCCCTTGTTATCAACAGCAGCCTTTTAAACTCACCTGAGCTAACAGGTATGTGAGCTGGTTACTCTGCTGCGCTTAAAATTTCTTTTTTGGTTTGCTACAATGCCTTTTCTGAAACGTTGTCTCCCTCTGCTGGAACACTGACTTCTTTCATTTAATGCCTGCAGACTATAAAAGAGAAACCAACCCAAAAAGTTTGGTTGATTAGTCTGTGGCATTCTTTTAAACTGTTGCTTATGGCGGTCTCTGTGAGCTTCTCAGTGACATTCAGCCATCCAGGTATCCCGCCTGCAGTAGACGGAATGTGGCAATGGAACGCTGGCTGCGCGTGTCATAATAGGCTCTGAGCCTTTATATACCTGCGCACAGCAGCAGCCACCTTCAGTCTGCTGCTGGACAGCCAGCAGCAGCAGCAGCAGGAGAGGTAATTAATCAGCAACCCTCCTGCTAAGGGTAGACAGCTGCTCGTTCCACCCCCCCCCCCTGCCTTAATTGGTTCTCCTCCCTTCCAACGGTGTTGAGGCGGGTGGGAACAGCCGGGGGTTGAGGGTACTGTGCTAAAAGAGGTGGAGTTATGCAGATCTAAAACGCGTGGATTGCAGCAGCAGCAAGCCGAAAAGTGCAGGCATGTGAGGGATCTAGAGGTTGACAGCATGTCTTCTTAACGGGAGTCCAGGTGGCCATCTCCACAAATGGACTTTTCAGAATCCTTGGGTGGCACCGTAGTCGGAAACCAATTCTGGTTATCGCTTCTCGGCCTTTTGGCTAAGATCAAGTGTAGTATCTGTTCTTATCAGTTTAATATCTGATACGTCCCCTATCTGGGGACCATATATTAAATGGATTTTTAGAACAGGGAGATGGAAAAAGAGCTTGCTCTGTCCACTCCACGCATTGACCTGGTATTGCAGTATCTCCAGGACCGGTGCACCCCTTCTTTAATGCAGTTTCTAAAATCAGAAAGAATTGAATTCAATGCTTTTTGTTCATTTTGCTTGTTTGTCGGATTTTGGGATGGACTCTTTGGCTTTGCTTTTCTTCTCCTCATTGGATTTTTCATGTTAAAAGTTGCAGAAGCCAGATGACAAGCTCATTTTGGTTCAACTTCAGCAACTGTGCATTGCATTGCCATGTAATGTAATGTAATGCAATGCTATCTATCTAGCTCTCCCTCTATACTTCCTTTTGGATAAACAGACATATTAGGCAAGCATTTTGGAGCTTTCACCTAAATAACTACAGGTGGTGAGATAAGCTGCACAATATAATTGACCTTTCAGTATATTGTTGCACACACACCATCTATTTAGCAAATGCCCTTGTTATCAACAGCAGCCTTTTAAACTCACCTGAGCTAACAGGTATGTGAGCTGGTTACTCTGCTGCGCTTAAAATTTCTTTTTTGGTTTGCTACAATGCCTTTTCTGAAACGTTGTCTCCCTCTGCTGGAACACTGACTTCTTTCATTTAATGCCTGCAGACTATAAAAGAGAAACCAACCCAAAAAGTTTGGTTGATTAGTCTGTGGCATTCTTTTAAACTGTTGCTTATGGCGGTCTCTGTGAGCTTCTCAGTGACATTCAGCCATCCAGGTATCCCGCCTGCAGTAGACGGAATGTGGCAATGGAACGCTGGCTGCGCGTGTCATAATAGGCTCTGAGCCTTTATATACCTGCGCACAGCAGCAGCCACCTTCAGTCTGCTGCTGGACAGCCAGCAGCAGCAGCAGCAGGAGAGGTAATTAATCAGCAACCCTCCTGCTAAGGGTAGACAGCTGCTCGTTCCATCCCCCCCCTGCCTTAATTGGTTCTCCTCCCTTCCAACGGTGTTGAGGCGGGTGGGAACAGCCGGGGGTTGAGGGTACTGTGCTAAAAGAGGTGGAGTTATGCAGATCTAAAACGCGTGGATTGCAGCAGCAGCAAGCCGAAAAGTGCAGGCATGTGAGGGATCTAGAGGTTGACAGCATGTCTTCTTAACGGGAGTCCAGGTGGCCATCTCCACAAATGGACTTTTCAGAATCCTTGGGTGGCACCGTAGTCGGAAACCAATTCTGGTTATCGCTTCTCGGCCTTTTGGCTAAGATCAAGTGTAGTATCTGTTCTTATCAGTTTAATATCTGATACGTCCCCTATCTGGGGACCATATATTAAATGGATTTTTAGAACAGGGAGATGGAAAAAGAGCTTGCTCTGTCCACTCCACGCATTGACCTGGTATTGCAGTATCTCCAGGACCGGTGCACCCCTTCTTTAATGCAGTTTCTAAAATCAGAAAGAATTGAATTCAATGCTTTTTGTTCATTTTGCTTGTTTGTCGGATTTTGGGATGGACTCTTTGGCTTTGCTTTTCTTCTCCTCATTGGATTTTTCATGTTAAAAGTTGCAGAAGCCAGATGACAAGCTCATTTTGGTTCAACTTCAGCAACTGTGCATTGCATTGCCATGTAATGTAATGTAATGCAATGCTATCTATCTAGCTCTCCCTCTATACTTCCTTTTGGATAAACAGACATATTAGGCAAGCATTTTGGAGCTTTCACCTAAATAACTACAGGTGGTGAGATAAGCTGCACAATATAATTGACCTTTCAGTATATTGTTGCACACACACCATCTATTTAGCAAATGCCCTTGTTATCAACAGCAGCCTTTTAAACTCACCTGAGCTAACAGGTATGTGAGCTGGTTACTCTGCTGCGCTTAAAATTTCTTTTTTGGTTTGCTACAATGCCTTTTCTGAAACGTTGTCTCCCTCTGCTGGAACACTGACTTCTTTCATTTAATGCCTGCAGACTATAAAAGAGAAACCAACCCAAAAAGTTTGGTTGATTAGTCTGTGGCATTCTTTTAAACTGTTGCTTATGGCGGTCTCTGTGAGCTTCTCAGTGACATTCAGCCATCCAGGTATCCCGCCTGCAGTAGACGGAATGTGGCAATGGAACGCTGGCTGCGCGTGTCATAATAGGCTCTGAGCCTTTATATACCTGCGCACAGCAGCAGCCACCTTCAGTCTGCTGCTGGACAGCCAGCAGCAGCAGCAGCAGGAGAGGTAATTAATCAGCAACCCTCCTGCTAAGGGTAGACAGCTGCTCGTTCCACCCCCCCCCCCGCCTTAATTGGTTCTCCTCCCTTCCAACGGTGTTGAGGCGGGTGGGAACAGCCGGGGGTTGAGGGTACTGTGCTAAAAGAGGTGGAGTTATGCAGATCTAAAACGCGTGGATTGCAGCAGCAGCAAGCCGAAAAGTGCAGGCATGTGAGGGATCTAGAGGTTGACAGCATGTCTTCTTAACGGGAGTCCAGGTGGCCATCTCCACAAATGGACTTTTCAGAATCCTTGGGTGGCACCGTAGTCGGAAACCAATTCTGGTTATCGCTTCTCGGCCTTTTGGCTAAGATCAAGTGTAGTATCTGTTCTTATCAGTTTAATATCTGATACGTCCCCTATCTGGGGACCATATATTAAATGGATTTTTAGAACAGGGAGATGGAAAAAGAGCTTGCTCTGTCCACTCCACGCATTGACCTGGTATTGCAGTATCTCCAGGACCGGTGCACCCCTTCTTTAATGCAGTTTCTAAAATCAGAAAGAATTGAATTCAATGCTTTTTGTTCATTTTGCTTGTTTGTCGGATTTTGGGATGGACTCTTTGGCTTTGCTTTTCTTCTCCTCATTGGATTTTTCATGTTAAAAGTTGCAGAAGCCAGATGACAAGCTCATTTTGGTTCAACTTCAGCAACTGTGCATTGCATTGCCATGTAATGTAATGTAATGCAATGCTATCTATCTAGCTCTCCCTCTATACTTCCTTTTGGATAAACAGACATATTAGGCAAGCATTTTGGAGCTTTCACCTAAATAACTACAGGTGGTGAGATAAGCTGCACAATATAATTGACCTTTCAGTATATTGTTGCACACACACCATTTATTTAGCAAATGCCCTTGTTATCAACAGCAGCCTTTTAAACTCACCTGAGCTAACAGGTATGTGAGCTGGTTACTCTGCTGCGCTTAAAATTTCTTTTTTGGTTTGCTACAATGCCTTTTCTGAAACGTTGTCTCCCTCTGCTGGAACACTGACTTCTTTCATTTAATGCCTGCAGACTATAAAAGAGAAACCAACCCAAAAAGTTTGGTTGATTAGTCTGTGGCATTCTTTTAAACTGTTGCTTATGGCGGTCTCTGTGAGCTTCTCAGTGACATTCAGCCATCCAGGTATCCCGCCTGCAGTAGACGGAATGTGGCAATGGAACGCTGGCTGCGCGTGTCATAATAGGCTCTGAGCCTTTATATACCTGCGCACAGCAGCAGCCACCTTCAGTCTGCTGCTGGACAGCCAGCAGCAGCAGCAGCAGGAGAGGTAATTAATCAGCAACCCTCCTGCTAAGGGTAGACAGCTGCTCGTTCCACCCCCCCCCCCCGCCTTAATTGGTTCTCCTCCCTTCCAACGGTGTTGAGGCGGGTGGGAACAGCCGGGGGTTGAGGGTACTGTGCTAAAAGAGGTGGAGTTATGCAGATCTAAAACGCGTGGATTGCAGCAGCAGCAAGCCGAAAAGTGCAGGCATGTGAGGGATCTAGAGGTTGACAGCATGTCTTCTTAACGGGAGTCCAGGTGGCCATCTCCACAAATGGACTTTTCAGAATCCTTGGGTGGCACCGTAGTCGGAAACCAATTCTGGTTATCGCTTCTCGGCCTTTTGGCTAAGATCAAGTGTAGTATCTTTTGAAAAGGCAGTTTTGTCCTTGGGCTGCCCTAGTAAATTGATGCATATTACACACTGGTTTGGTGCCCTTGTTAGTACGCCAGGTGGCTCATAGAGTTATCTGATGGAAAACATGGCCCTCCAGGATCGAAGTCACTAGGCTGGGTAAGTGTGAGGGCTTTGGAGCAATGTGCCCCAGGAGTAGGCGCCCTGGTGGGAGTCCAAGCTTACTGGGACTGGGAACCCCAGAGAGACTTGGCTTCGTAGCACGCCGCACCTTTGCCAATCATACTTTCTGAGCAACCCCCCCTATTCCTGGCCTCCGGGCTAGGAAGGGGAATTTTTATAAACCCGGTCGGAGGTCCGGTCAGCTTTGGGCTGAGAAACCAACACAGGCTCCAGCTCCACTAGGGTGGCAGCCTAGATGGAAGCTGGGAGCACGAAAACGGCTCTTCTCCGGCTTCGGCTAGGGAGAGCATCGGAGATCCCT
Source organism: Phyllobates terribilis (assembly GCF_046119375.1). Classification (NCBI taxonomy): domain Eukaryota; kingdom Metazoa; phylum Chordata; class Amphibia; order Anura; family Dendrobatidae; genus Phyllobates; species Phyllobates terribilis. Next base: position 4,516,522 of record NW_027362800.1, on the reverse strand, counting down.
GACCCTCGCTGTGGCCTTCTGGCTCGGAGGGATGGGGATGGTTTATTGGGGACCCTCTCCTCCGGGAAGGGTCCACATGAATCCTCCCCTCGTGCGCTGTTTTGGTGTGACTTCGGTCACATTTTTCAGTGCCTTGGATGCAGCTTCAATCAAAAATCTGTTCTTATCAGTTCGCCAGGAACCGGCTCATCTTGAGGAGGGAGAGGATGTCCATCCAGGACTGCCGCAGGCTGATCCACAGCCTGCTCAGAGACTATTCCTTCGTGGACGGTCCGGAGGACGAGGATGAGGACTAAACCCCTCCTCCCCCTCTCCCCTTATGTGTCTTGTCTTTCAATAAAGCTTCGGGCCTGTGATTTTCCCCTCCCCATCCCCTTTTTCCCAATCCCCATCCCTTATCACGGTTCGTCGTACTGTATTGATTGACATGCTTTTTCTTTCAGATTGAGTGTTTTGTGTAGCATAGGGGTGTGATGTGTCTAGTTAGTGCGTCGTATCCTCATGCTATGTAAATATGATGTAGAATTCTGTGTGTACTGGGCTGCGGCACTGTACACTGTCTGTTAACTTATTTTTTGTGCTAATAAAAGATATATTCAATCAAAAAAATCTGTTCTTATCAGTTTAATATCTGATACGTCCCCTATCTGGGGACCATATATTAAATGGATTTTTAGAACAGGGAGATGGAAAAAGAGCTTGCTCTGTCCACTCCACGCATTGACCTGGTATTGCAGTATCTCCAGGACCGGTGCACCCCTTCTTTAATGCAGTTTCTAAAATCAGAAAGAATTGAATTCAATGCTTTTTGTTCATTTTGCTTGTTTGTCGGATTTTGGGATGGACTCTTTGGCTTTGCTTTTCTTCTCCTCATTGGATTTTTCATGTTAAAAGTTGCAGAAGCCAGATGACAAGCTCATTTTGGTTCAACTTCAGCAACTGTGCATTGCATTGCCATGTAATGTAATGTAATGCAATGCTATCTATCTAGCTCTCCCTCTATACTTCCTTTTGGATAAACAGACATATTAGGCAAGCATTTTGGAGCTTTCACCTAAATAACTACAGGTGGTGAGATAAGCTGCACAATATAATTGACCTTTCAGTATATTGTTGCACACACACCATCTATTTAGCAAATGCCCTTGTTATCAACAGCAGCCTTTTAAACTCACCTGAGCTAACAGGTATGTGAGCTGGTTACTCTGCTGCGCTTAAAATTTCTTTTTTGGTTTGCTACAATGCCTTTTCTGAAACGTTGTCTCCCTCTGCTGGAACACTGACTTCTTTCATTTAATGCCTGCAGACTATAAAAGAGAAACCAACCCAAAAAGTTTGGTTGATTAGTCTGTGGCATTCTTTTAAACTGTTGCTTATGGCGGTCTCTGTGAGCTTCTCAGTGACATTCAGCCATCCAGGTATCCCGCCTGCAGTAGACGGAATGTGGCAATGGAACGCTGGCTGCGCGTGTCATAATAGGCTCTGAGCCTTTATATACCTGCGCACAGCAGCAGCCACCTTCAGTCTGCTGCTGGACAGCCAGCAGCAGCAGCAGCAGGAGAGGTAATTAATCAGCAACCCTCCTGCTAAGGGTAGACAGCTGCTCGTTCCACCCCCCCCCCGTCTTAATTGGTTCTCCTCCCTTCCAACGGTGTTGAGGCGGGTGGGAACAGCCGGGGGTTGAGGGTACTGTGCTAAAAGAGGTGGAGTTATGCAGATCTAAAACGCGTGGATTGCAGCAGCAGCAAGCCGAAAAGTGCAGGCATGTGAGGGATCTAGAGGTTGACAGCATGTCTTCTTAACGGGAGTCCAGGTGGCCATCTCCACAAATGGACTTTTCAGAATCCTTGGGTGGCACCGTAGTCGGAAACCAATTCTGGTTATCGCTTCTCGGCCTTTTGGCTAAGATCAAGTGTAGTATCTGTTCTTATCAGTTTAATATCTGATACGTCCCCTATCTGGGGACCATATATTAAATGGATTTTTAGAACAGGGAGATGGAAAAAGAGCTTGCTCTGTCCACTCCACGCATTGACCTGGTATTGCAGTATCTCCAGGACCGGTGCACCCCTTCTTTAATGCAGTTTCTAAAATCAGAAAGAATTGAATTCAATGCTTTTTGTTCATTTTGCTTGTTTGTCGGATTTTGGGATGGACTCTTTGGCTTTGCTTTTCTTCTCCTCATTGGATTTTTCATGTTAAAAGTTGCAGAAGCCAGATGACAAGCTCATTTTGGTTCAACTTCAGCAACTGTGCATTGCATTGCCATGTAATGTAATGTAATGCAATGCTATCTATCTAGCTCTCCCTCTATACTTCCTTTTGGATAAACAGACATATTAGGCAAGCATTTTGGAGCTTTCACCTAAATAACTACAGGTGGTGAGATAAGCTGCACAATATAATTGACCTTTCAGTATATTGTTGCACACACACCATCTATTTAGCAAATGCCCTTGTTATCAACAGCAGCCTTTTAAACTCACCTGAGCTAACAGGTATGTGAGCTGGTTACTCTGCTGCGCTTAAAATTTCTTTTTTGGTTTGCTACAATGCCTTTTCTGAAACGTTGTCTCTCTCTGCTGGAACACTGACTTCTTTCATTTAATGCCTGCAGACTATAAAAGAGAAACCAACCCAAAAAGTTTGGTTGATTAGTCTGTGGCATTCTTTTAAACTGTTGCTTATGGCGGTCTCTGTGAGCTTCTCAGTGACATTCAGCCATCCAGGTATCCCGCCTGCAGTAGACGGAATGTGGCAATGGAACGCTGGCTGCGCGTGTCATAATAGGCTCTGAGCCTTTATATACCTGCGCACAGCAGCAGCCACCTTCAGTCTGCTACTGGACAGCCAGCAGCAGCAGCAGCAGGAGAGGTAATTAATCAGCAACCCTCCTGCTAAGGGTAGACAGCTGCTCGTTCCACCCCCCCCCCCGCCTTAATTGGTTCTCCTCCCTTCCAACGGTGTTGAGGCGGGTGGGAACAGCCGGGGGTTGAGGGTACTGTGCTAAAAGAGGTGGAGTTATGCAGATCTAAAACGCGTGGATTGCAGCAGCAGCAAGCCGAAAAGTGCAGGCATGTGAGGGATCTAGAGGTTGACAGCATGTCTTCTTAACGGGAGTCCAGGTGGCCATCTCCACAAATGGACTTTTCAGAATCCTTGGGTGGCACCGTAGTCGGAAACCAATTCTGGTTATCGCTTCTCGGCCTTTTGGCTAAGATCAAGTGTAGTATCTGTTCTTATCAGTTTAATATCTGATACGTCCCCTATCTGGGGACCATATATTAAATGGATTTTTAGAACAGGGAGATGGAAAAAGAGCTTGCTCTGTCCACTCCACGCATTGACCTGGTATTGCAGTATCTCCAGGACCGGTGCACCCCTTCTTTAATGCAGTTTCTAAAATCAGAAAGAATTGAATTCAATGCTTTTTGTTCATTTTGCTTGTTTGTCGGATTTTGGGATGGACTCTTTGGCTTTGCTTTTCTTCTCCTCATTGGATTTTTCATGTTAAAAGTTGCAGAAGCCAGATGACAAGCTCATTTTGGTTCAACTTCAGCAACTGTGCATTGCATTGCCATGTAATGTAATGTAATGCAATGCTATCTATCTAGCTCTCCCTCTATACTTCCTTTTGGATAAACAGACATATTAGGCAAGCATTTTGGAGCTTTCACCTAAATAACTACAGGTGGTGAGATAAGCTGCACAATATAATTGACCTTTCAGTATATTGTTGCACACACACCATCTATTTAGCAAATGCCCTTGTTATCAACAGCAGCCTTTTAAACTCACCTGAGCTAACAGGTATGTGAGCTGGTTACTCTGCTGCGCTTAAAATTTCTTTTTTGGTTTGCTACAATGCCTTTTCTGAAACGTTGTCTCCCTCTGCTGGAACACTGACTTCTTTCATTTAATGCCTGCAGACTATAAAAGAGAAACCAACCCAAAAAGTTTGGTTGATTAGTCTGTGGCATTCTTTTAAACTGTTGCTTATGGCGGTCTCTGTGAGCTTCTCAGTGACATTCAGCCATCCAGGTATCCCGCCTGCAGTAGACGGAATGTGGCAATGGAACGCTGGCTGCGCGTGTCATAATAGGCTCTGAGCCTTTATATACCTGCGCACAGCAGCAGCCACCTTCAGTCTGCTGCTGGACAGCCAGCAGCAGCAGCAGCAGGAGAGGTAATTAATCAGCAACCCTCCTGCTAAGGGTAGACAGCTGCTCGTTCCACCCCCCCCCCGCCTTAATTGGTTCTCCTCCCTTCCAACGGTGTTGAGGCGGGTGGGAACAGCCGGGGGTTGAGGGTACTGTGCTAAAAGAGGTGGAGTTATGCAGATCTAAAACGCGTGGATTGCAGCAGCAGCAAGCCGAAAAGTGCAGGCATGTGAGGGATCTAGAGGTTGACAGCATGTCTTCTTAACGGGAGTCCAGGTGGCCATCTCCACAAATGGACTTTTCAGAATCCTTGGGTGGCACCGTAGTCGGAAACCAATTCTGGTTATCGCTTCTCGGCCTTTTGGCTAAGATCAAGTGTAGTATCTGTTCTTATCAATTTAATATCTGATACGTCCCCTATCTGGGGACCATATATTAAATGGATTTTTAGAACAGGGAGATGGAAAATGAGCTTGCTCTGTCCACTCCACGCATTGACCTGGTATTGCAGTATCTCCAGGACCGGTGCACCCCTTCTTTAATGCAGTTTCTAAAATCAGAAAGAATTGAATTCAATGCTTTTGTTCATTTTGCTTGTTTGTCGGATTTTGGGATGGACTCTTTGGCTTTGCTTTTCTTCTCCTCATTGGATTTTTCATGTTAAAAGTTGCAGAAGCCAGATGACAAGCTCATTTTGGTTCAACTTCAGCAACTGTGCATTGCATTGCCATGTAATGTAATGTAATGCAATGCTATCTATCTAGCTCTCCCTCTATACTTCCTTTTGGATAAACAGACATATTAGGCAAGCATTTTGGAGCTTTCACCTGAATAACTACAGGTGGTGAGATAAGCTGCACAATATAATTGACCTTTCAGTATATTGTTGCACACACACCATCTATTTAGCAAATGCCCTTGTTATCAACAGCAGCCTTTTAAACTCACCTGAGCTAACAGGTATGTGAGCTGGTTACTCTGCTGCGCTTAAAATTTCTTTTTTGGTTTGCTACAATGCCTTTTCTGAAACGTTGTCTCCCTCTGCTGGAACACTGACTTCTTTCATTTAATGCCTGCAGACTATAAAAGAGAAACCAACCCAAAAAGTTTGGTTGATTAGTCTGTGGCATTCTTTTAAACTGTTGCTTATGGCGGTCTCTGTGAGCTTCTCAGTGACATTCAGCCATCCAGGTATCCCGCCTTCAGTAGACGGAATGTGGCAATGGAACGCTGGCTGCGCGTGTCATAATAGGCTCTGAGCCTTTATATACCTGCGCACAGCAGCAGCCACCTTCAGTCTGCTGCTGGACAGCCAGCAGCAGCAGCAGCAGGAGAGGTAATTAATCAGCAACCCTCCTGCTAAGGGTAGACAGCTGCTCGTTCCACCCCAGACCCCCCCCCCGCCTTAATTGGTTCTCCTCCCTTCCAACGGTGTTGAGGCGGGTGGGAACAGCCGGGGGTTGATGGTACTGTGCTAAAAGAGGTGGAGTTATGCAGATCTAAAACGCGTGGATTGCAGCAGCAGCAAGCCGAAAAGTGCAGGCATGTGAGGGATCTAGAGGTTGACAGCATGTCTTCTTAACGGGAGTCCAGGTGGCCATCTCCACAAATGGACTTTTCAGAATCCTTGGGTGGCACCGTAGTCGGAAACCAATTCTGGTTATCGCTTCTCGGCCTTTTGGCTAAGATCAAGTGTAGTATCTGTTCTTATCAGTTTAATATCTGATACGTCCCCTATCTGGGGACCATATATTAAATGGATTTTTAGAACAGGTAGATGGAAAAAGAGCTTGCTCTGTCCACTCCACGCATTGACCTGGTATTGCAGTATCTCCAGGACCGGTGCACCCCTTCTTTAATGCAGTTTCTAAAATCAGAAAGAATTGAATTCAATGCTTTTTGTTCATTTTGCTTGTTTGTCGGATTTTGGGATGGACTCTTTGGCTTTGCTTTTCTTCTCCTCATTGGATTTTTCATGTTAAAAGTTGCAGAAGCCAGATGACAAGCTCATTTTGGTTCAACTTCAGCAACTGTGCATTGCATTGCCATGTAATGTAATGTAATGCAATGCTATCTATCTAGCTCTCCCTCTATACTTCCTTTTGGATAAACAGACATATTAGGCAAGCATTTTGGAGCTTTCACCTAAATAACTACAGGTGGTGAGATAAGCTGCACAATATAATTGACCTTTCAGTATATTGTTGCACACACACCATCTATTTAGCAAATGCCCTTGTTATCAACAGCAGCCTTTTAAACTCACCTGAGCTAACAGGTATGTGAGCCGGTTACTCTGCTGCGCTTAAAATTTCTTTTTTGGTTTGCTACAATGCCTTTTCTGAAACGTTGTCTCCCTCTGCTGGAACACTGACTTCTTTCATTTAATGCCTGCAGACTATAAAAGAGAAACCAACCCAAAAAGTTTGGTTGATTAGTCTGTGGCATTCTTTTAAACTGTTGCTTATGGCGGTCTCTGTGAGCTTCTCAGTGACATTCAGCCATCCAGGTATCCCGCCTGCAGTAGACGGAATGTGGCAATGGAACGCTGGCTGCGCGTGTCATAATAGGCTCTGAGCCTTTATATACCTGCGCACAGCAGCAGCCACCTTCAGTCTGCTGCTGGACAGCCAGCAGCAGCAGCAGCAGGAGAGGTAATTAATCAGCAACCCTCCTGCTAAGGGTAGACAGCTGCTCGTTCCACCCCCCCCCCCGCCTTAATTGGTTCTCCTCCCTTCCAACGGTGTTGAGGCGGGTGGGAACAGCCGGGGGTTGAGGGTACTGTGCTAAAAGAGGTGGAGTTATGCAGATCTAAAACGCGTGGATTGCAGCAGCAGCAAGCCGAAAAGTGCAGGCATGTGAGGGATCTAGAGGTTGACAGCATGTCGTCTTAACGGGAGTCCAGGTGGCCATCTCCACAAATGGACTTTTCAGAATCCTTGGGTGGCACCGTAGTCGGAAACCAATTCTGGTTATCGCTTCTCGGCCTTTTGGCTAAGATCAAGTGTAGTATCTGTTCTTATCAGTTTAATATCTGATACGTCCCCTATCTGGGGACCATATATTAAATGGATTTTTAGAACAGGGAGATGGAAAAAGAGCTTGCTCTGTCCACTCCACGCATTGACCTGGTATTGCAGTATCTCCAGGACCGGTGCACCCCTTCTTTAATGCAGTTTCTAAAATCAGAAAGAATTGAATTCAATGCTTTTTGTTCATTTTGCTTGTTTGTCGGATTTTGGGATGGACTCTTTGGCTTTGCTTTTCTTCTCCTCATTGGATTTTTCATGTTAAAAGTTGCAGAAGCCAGATGACAAGCTCATTTTGGTTCAACTTCAGCAACTGTGCATTGCATTGCCATGTAATGTAATGTAATGCAATGCTATCTATCTAGCTCTCCCTCTATACTTCCTTTTGGATAAACAGACATATTAGGCAAGCATTTTGGAGCTTTCACCTAAATAACTACAGGTGGTGAGATAAGCTGCACAATATAATTGACCTTTCAGTATATTGTTGCACACACACCATCTATTTAGCAAATGCCCTTGTTATCAACAGCAGCCTTTTAAACTCACCTGAGCTAACAGGTATGTGAGCTGGTTACTCTGCTGCGCTTAAAATTTCTTTTTTGGTTTGCTACAATGCCTTTTCTGAAACGTTGTCTCCCTCTGCTGGAACACTGACTTCTTTCATTTAATGCCTGCAGACTATAAAAGAGAAACCAACCCAAAAAGTTTGGTTGATTAGTCTGTGGCATTCTTTTAAACTGTTGCTTATGGCGGTCTCTGTGAGCTTCTCAGTGACATTCAGCCATCCAGGTATCCCACCTGCAGTAGACGGAATGTGGCAATGGAACGCTGGCTGCGCGTGTCATAATAGGCTCTGAGCCTTTATATACCTGCGCACAGCAGCAGCCACCTTCAGTCTGCTGCTGGACAGCCAGCAGCAGCAGGAGAGGTAATTAATCAGCAACCCTCCTGCTAAGGGTAGACAGCTGCTCGTTCCACCCCCCCCCCGCCTTAATTGGTTCTCCTCCCTTCCAACGGTGTTGAGGCGGGTGGGAACAGCCGGGGGTTGAGGGTACTGTGCTAAAAGAGGTGGAGTTATGCAGATCTAAAACGCGTGGATTGCAGCAGCAGCAAGCCGAAAAGTGCAGGCATGTGAGGGATCTAGAGGTTGACAGCATGTCTTCTTAACGGGAGTCCAGGTGGCCATCTCCACAAATGGACTTTTCAGAATCCTTGGGTGGCACCGTAGTCGGAAACCAATTCTGGTTATCGCTTCTCGGCCTTTTGGCTAAGATCAAGTGTAGTATCTGTTCTTATCAGTTTAATATCTGATACGTCCCCTATCTGGGGACCATATATTAAATGGATTTTTAGAACAGGGAGATGGAAAAAGAGCTTGCTCTGTCCACTCCACGCATTGACCTGGTATTGCAGTATCTCCAGGACCGGTGCACCCCTTCTTTAATGCAGTTTCTAAAATCAGAAAGAATTGAATTCAATGCTTTTTGTTCATTTTGCTTGTTTGTCGGATTTTGGGATGGACTCTTTGGCTTTGCTTTTCTTCTCCTCATTGGATTTTTCATGTTAAAAGTTGCAGAAGCCAGATGACAAGCTCATTTTGGTTCAACTTCAGCAACTGTGCATTGCATTGCCATGTAATGTAATGTAATACAATGCTATCTATCTAGCTCTCCCTCTATACTTCCTTTTGGATAAACAGACATATTAGGCAAGCATTTTGGAGCTTTCACCTAAATAACTACAGGTGGTGAGATAAGCTGCACAATATAATTGACCTTTCAGTATATTGTTGCACACACACCATCTATTTAGCAAATGCCCTTGTTATCAACAGCAGCCTTTTAAACTCACCTGAGCTAACAGGTATGTGAGCTGGTTACTCTGCTGCGCTTAAAATTTCTTTTTTGGTTTGCTACAATGCCTTTTCTGAAACGTTGTCTCCCTCTGCTGGAACACTGACTTCTTTCATTTAATGCCTGCAGACTATAAAAGAGAAACCAACCCAAAAAGTTTGGTTGATTAGTCTGTGGCATTCTTTTAAACTGTTGCTTATGGCGGTCTCTGTGAGCTTCTCAGTGACATTCAGCCATCCAGGTATCCCGCCTGCAGTAGACAGAATGTGGCAATGGAACGCTGGCTGCGCGTGTCATAATAGGCTCTGAGCCTTTATATACCTGCGCACAGCAGCAGCCACCTTCAGTCTGCTGCTGGACAGCCAGCAGCAGCAGCAGCAGGAGAGGTAATTAATCAGCAACCCTCCTGCTAAGGGTAGACAGCTGCTCGTTCCACCCCCCCCCGCCTTAATTGGTTCTCCTCCCTTCCAACGGTGTTGAGGCGGGTGGGAACAGCCGGGGGTTGAGGGTACTGTGCTAAAAGAGGTGGAGTTATGCAGATCTAAAACGCGTGGATTGCAGCAGCAGCAAGCCGAAAAGTGCAGGCATGTGAGGGATCTAGAGGTTGACAGCATGTCTTCTTAACGGGAGTCCAGGTGGCCATCTCCACAAATGGACTTTTCAGAATCCTTGGGTGGCACCGTAGTCGGAAACCAATTCTGGTTATCGCTTCTCGGCCTTTTGGCTAAGATCAAGTGTAGTATCTGTTCTTATCAGTTTAATATCTGATACGTCCCCTATCTGGGGACCATATATTAAATGGATTTTTAGAACAGGGAGATGGAAAAAGAGCTTGCTCTGTCCACTCCACGCATTGACCTGGTATTGAAGTATCTCCAGGACCGGTGCACCCCTTCTTTAATGCAGTTTCTAAAATCAGAAAGAATTGAATTCAATGCTTTTTGTTCATTTTGCTTGTTTGTCGGATTTTGGGATGGACTCCTTGGCTTTGCTTTTCTTCTCCTCATTGGATTTTTCATGTTAAAAGTTGCAGAAGCCAGATGACAAGCTCATTTTGGTTCAACTTCAGCAACTGTGCATTGCATTGCCATGTAATGTAATGTAATGCAATGCTATCTATCTAGCTCTCCCTCTATACTTCCTTTTGGATAAACAGACATATTAGGCAAGCATTTTGGAGCTTTCACCTAAATAACTATAGGTGGTGAGATAAGCTGCACAATATAATTGACCTTTCAGTATATTGTTGCACACACACCATCTATTTAGCAAATGCCCTTGTTATCAACAGCAGCCTTTTAAACTCACCTGAGCTAACAGGTATGTGAGCTGGTTACTCTGCTGCGCTTAAAATTTCTTTTTTGGTTTGCTACAATGCCTTTTCTGAAACGTTGTCTCCCTCTGCTGGAACACTGACTTCTTTCATTTAATGCCTGCAGACTATAAAAGAGAAACCAACCCAAAAAGTTTGGTTGATTAGTCTGTGGCATTCTTTTAAACTGTTGCTTATGGCGGTCTCTGTGAGCTTCTCAGTGACATTCAGCCATCCAGGTATCCCGCCTGCAGTAGACGGAATGTGGCAATGGAACGCTGGCTGCGCGTGTCATAATAGGCTCTGAGCCTTTATATACCTGCGCACAGCAGCAGCCACCTTCAGTCTGCTGCTGGACAGCCAGCAGCAGCAGCAGCAGGAGAGGTAATTAATCAGCAACCCTCCTGCTAAGGGTAGACAGCTGCTCGTTCCACCCCCCCCCCCCCCCCGCCTTAATTGGTTCTACTCCCTTCCAACGGTGTTGAGGCGGGTGGGAACAGCCGGGGGTTGAGGGTACTGTGCTAAAAGAGGTGGAGTTATGCAGATCTAAAACGCGTGGATTGCAGCAGCAGCAGGCCGAAAAGTGCAGGCATGTGAGGGATCTAGAGGTTGACAGCATGTCTTCTTAACGGGAGTCCAGGTGGCCATCTCCACAAATGGACTTTTCAGAATCCTTGGGTGGCACCGTAGTCGGAAACCAATTCTGGTTATCGCTTCTCGGCCTTTTGGCTAAGATCAAGTGTAGTATCTGTTCTTATCAGTTTAATATCTGATACGTCCCCTATCTGGGGACCATATATTAAATGGATTTTTAGAACAGGGAGATGGAAAAAGAGCTTGCTCTGTCCACTCCACGCATTGACCTGGTATTGCAGTATCTCCAGGACCGGTGCACCCCTTCTTTAATGCAGTTTCTAAAATCAGAAAGAATTGAATTCAATGCTTTTTGTTCATTTTGCTTGTTTGTCGGATTTTGGGATGGACTCTTTGGCTTTGCTTTTCTTCTCCTCATTGGATTTTTCATGTTAAAAGTTGCAGAAGCCAGATGACAAGCTCATTTTGGTTCAACTTCAGCAACTGTGCATTGCATTGCCATGTAATGTAATGTAATGCAATGCTATCTATCTAGCTCTCCCTCTATACTTCCTTTTGGATAAACAGACATATTAGGCAAGCATTTTGGAGCTTTCACCTAAATAACTACAGGTGGTGAGATAAGCTGCACAATATAATTGACCTTTCAGTATATTGTTGCACACACACCATCTATTTAGCAAATGCCCTTGTTATCAACAGCAGCCTTTTAAACTCACCTGAGCTAACAGGTATGTGAGCTGGTTACTCTGCTGCGCTTAAAATTTCTTTTTTGGTTTGCTACAATGCCTTTTCTGAAACGTTGTCTCCCTCTGCTGGAACACTGACTTCTTTCATTTAATGCCTGCAGACTATAAAAGAGAAACCAACCCAAAAAGTTTGGTTGATTAGTCTGTGGCATTCTTTTAAACTGTTGCTTATGGCGGTCTCTGTGAGCTTCTCAGTGACATTCAGCCATCCAGGTATCCCGCCTGCAGTAGACGGAATGTGGCAATGGAACGCTGGCTGCGCGTGTCATAATAGGCTCTGAGCCTTTATATACCTGCGCACAGCAGCAGCCACCTTCAGTCTGCTGCTGGACAGCCAGCAGCAGCAGCAGCAGGAGAGGTAATTAATCAGCAACCCTCCTGCTAAGGGTAGACAGCTGCTCGTTCCACCCCCCCCCCGCCTTAATTGGTTCTCCTCCCTTCCAACGGTGTTGAGGCGGGTGGGAACAGCCGGGGGTTGAGGGTACTGTGCTAAAAGAGGTGTAGTTATGCAGATCTAAAACGCGTGGATTGCAGCAGCAGCAAGCCGAAAAGTGCAGGCATGTGAGGGATCTAGAGGTTGACAGCATGTCTTCTTAACGGGAGTCCAGGTGGCCATCTCCACAAATGGACTTTTCAGAATCCTTGGGTGGCACCGTAGTCGGAAACCAATTCTGGTTATCGCTTCTCGGCCTTTTGGCTAAGATCAAGTGTAGTATCTTTCGAAAAGGCGGTTTTGGATGTTGGCCGCCCTAGTAGATTGATACATTATGCACACTGGGGTTTAGGCGCTTCTTAGTACGCCAGGTGGCTAATATAGTCATCTGGTGGAAAGCATGGCCCCCCAGGATCGACGCCATTGGGCCGGGGAAGATCGAAAGCCCGAAGTGTGAAGTGCCCCAGGAGTGGTGACCCTGGGGTGCCTTGACTCACTGGGATTGGGAACCCCACTTGAGTTTATGGCACATTTGCACAAGCACTTCAAATTTTCTTTCTTCGCACACACCCTTATTCCGGGCCTTCTGGCCTTAGGATGGGGAATTTTTCAATTCCCGGTCGAAGGTCCGGGCAGTATTATACTGTGAAACCTTCACTATTTATTTAATTTCTTTGTCACTGTGTGTCCACTTATTCACGTGTGTCACGTCCTACTAGGATTTTGTCGGGATGCGGTTCCCTTACGGGTTCCTCTCTTGGCAGGTCTAGGGGTGGAGTGTGTGGCCATCAGGTTCCGCTCCCCCCTGAACCCCCCTGGCTCTCCTCTTTCGGGAGGAGAGCGTTGTTGGCTCCCCTCTTTCGGGAGGGGAGCACAGTCTTTGGCTCCCAGTGCCTTGCTCGGGTGAGAACTCGGGCAGGTGCTGGGGGTAAGATTGGGTCGCCTCTGACTTCGGTTGGAGGTGGCTTTTTGTCCCTGTTCCTCGCTGTGGCCTTTTGGCTCGGAGGGACGGGGAATGGTTTGGGGGACCCTTCTCCTTTTGGAGAGGGTTTCAAGAAGACCAGCATCCTAGTGCACTTTTTTTGTGGCACTTGTCACTTTTTTAAGCGCACTCGGGTTTTGTACACGAATTCGGGCTTTCGATAAAAAAAAAAAAAAAAAAAAATCTGTTCTTATCAGTTTAATATCTGATACGTCCCCTATCTGGGGACCATATATTAAATGGATTTTTAGAACAGGGAGATGGAAAAAGAGCTTGCTCTGTCCACTCCACGCATTGACCTGGTATTGCAGTATCTCCAGGACCGGTGCACCCCTTCTTTAATGCAGTTTCTAAAATCAGAAAGAATTGAATTCAATGCTTTTTGTTCATTTTGCTTGTTTGTCGGATTTTGGGATGGACTCTTTGGCTTTGCTTTTCTTCTCCTCATTGGATTTTTCATGTTAAAAGTTGCAGAAGCCAGATGACAAGCTCATTTTGGTTCAACTTCAGCAACTGTGCATTGCATTGCCATGTAATGTAATGTAATGCAATGCTATCTATCTAGCTCTCCCTCTATACTTCCTTTTGGATAAACAGACATATTAGGCAAGCATTTTGGAGCTTTCACCTAAATAACTACAGGTGGTGAGATAAGCTGCACAATATAATTGACCTTTCAGTATATTGTTGCACACACACCATCTATTTAGCAAATGCCCTTGTTATCAACAGCAGCCTTTTAAACTCACCTGAGCTAACAGGTATGTGAGCTGGTTACTCTGCTGCGCTTAAAATTTCTTTTTTGGTTTGCTACAATGCCTTTTCTGAAACGTTGTCTCCCTCTGCTGGAACACTGACTTCTTTCATTTAATGCCTGCAGACTATAAAAGAGAAACCAACCCAAAAAGTTTGGTTGATTAGTCTGTGGCATTCTTTTAAACTGTTGCTTATGGCGGTCTCTGTGAGCTTCTCAGTGACATTCAGCCATCCAGGTATCCCGCCTGCAGTAGACGGAATGTGGCAATGGAACGCTGGCTGCGCGTGTCATAATAGGCTCTGAGCCTTTATATACCTGCGCACAGCAGCAGCCACCTTCAGTCTGCTGCTGGACAGCCAGCAGCAGCAGCAGGAGAGGTAATTAATCAGCAACCCTCCTGCTAAGGGTAGACAGCTGCTCGTTCCACCCCCCCCCCGCCTTAATTGGTTCTCCTCCCTTCCAACGGTGTTGAGGCGGGTGGGAACAGCCGGGGGTTGAGGGTACTGTGCTAAAAGAGGTGGAGTTATGCAGATCTAAAACGCGTGGATTGCAGCAGCAGCAAGCCGAAAAGTGCAGGCATGTGAGGGATCTAGAGGTTGACAGCATGTCTTCTTAACGGGAGTCCAGGTGGCCATCTCCACAAATGGACTTTTCAGAATCCTTGGGTGGCACCGTAGTCGGAAACCAATTCTGGTTATCGCTTCTCGGCCTTTTGGCTAAGATCAAGTGTAGTATCTGTTCTTATCAGTTTAATATCTGATACGTCCCCTATCTGGGGACCATATATTAAATGGATTTTTAGAACAGGGAGATGGAAAAAGAGCTTGCTCTGTCCACTCCACGCATTGACCTGGTATTGCAGTATCTCCAGGACCGGTGCACCCCTTCTTTAATGCAGTTTCTAAAATCAGAAAGAATTGAATTCAATGCTTTTTGTTCATTTTGCTTGTTTGTCGGATTTTGGGATGGACTCTTTGGCTTTGCTTTTCTTCTCCTCATTGGATTTTTCATGTTAAAAGTTGCAGAAGCCAGATGACAAGCTCATTTTGGTTCAACTTCAGCAACTGTGCATTGCATTGCCATGTAATGTAATGTAATGCAATGCTATCTATCTAGCTCTCCCTCTATACTTCCTTTTGGATAAACAGACATATTAGGCAAGCATTTTGGAGCTTTCACCTAAATAACTACAGGTGGTGAGATAAGCTGCACAATATAATTGACCTTTCAGTATATTGTTGCACACACACCATCTATTTAGCAAATGCCCTTGTTATCAACAGCAGCCTTTTAAACTCACCTGAGCTAACAGGTATGTGAGCTGGTTACTCTGCTGCGCTTAAAATTTCTTTTTTGGTTTGCTACAATGCCTTTTCTGAAACGTTGTCTCCCTCTGCTGGAACACTGACTTCTTTCATTTAATGCCTGCAGACTATAAAAGAGAAACCAACCCAAAAAGTTTGGTTAATTAGTCTGTGGCATTCTTTTAAACTGTTGCTTATGGCGGTCTCTGTGAGCTTCTCAGTGACATTCAGCCATCCAGGTATCCCGCCTGCAGTAGACGGAATGTGGCAATGGAACGCTGGCTGCGCGTGTCATAATAGGCTCTGAGCCTTTATATACCTGCGCACAGCAGCAGCCACCTTCAGTCTGCTGCTGGACAGCCAGCAGCAGCAGCAGCAGGAGAGGTAATTAATCAGCAACCCTCCTGCTAAGGGTAGACAGCTGCTCGTTCCACCCCCCCCCCCCGCCTTAATTGGTTCTCCTCCCTTCCAACGGTGTTGAGGCGGGTGGGAACAGCCGGGGGTTGAGGGTACTGTGCTAAAAGAGGTGGAGTTATGCAGATCTAAAACGCGTGGATTGCAGCAGCAGCAAGCCGAAAAGTGCAGGCATGTGAGGGATCTAGAGGTTGACAGCATGTCTTCTTAACGGGAGTCCAGGTGGCCATCTCCACAAATGGACTTTTCAGAATCCTTGGGTGGCACCGTAGTCGGAAACCAATTCTGGTTATCGCTTCTCGGCCTTTTGGCTAAGATCAAGTGTAGTATCTGTTCTTATCAGTTTAATATCTGATACGTCCCCTATCTGGGGACCATATATTAAATGGATTTTTAGAACAGGGAGATGGAAAAAGAGCTTGCTCTGTCCACTCCACGCATTGACCTGGTATTGCAGTATCTCCAGGACCGGTGCACCCCTTCTTTAATGCAGTTTCTAAAATCAGAAAGAATTGAATTCAATGCTTTTTGTTCATTTTGCTTGTTTGTCGGATTTTGGGATGGACTCTTTGGCTTTGCTTTTCTTCTCCTCATTGGATTTTTCATGTTAAAAGTTGCAGAAGCCAGATGACAAGCTCATTTTGGTTCAACTTCAGCAACTGTGCATTGCATTGCCATGTAATGTAATGTAATGCAATGCTATCTATCTAGCTCTCCCTCTATACTTCCTTTTGGATAAACAGACATATTAGGCAAGCATTTTGGAGCTTTCACCTAAATAACTACAGGTGGTGAGATAAGCTGCACAATATAATTGACCTTTCAGTATATTGTTGCACACACACCATCTATTTAGCAAATGCCCTTGTTATCAACAGCAGCCTTTTAAACTCACCTGAGCTAACAGGTATGTGAGCTGGTTACTCTGCTGCGCTTAAAATTTCTTTTTTGGTTTGCTACAATGCCTTTTCTGAAACGTTGTCTCCCTCTGCTGGAACACTGACTTCTTTCATTTAATGCCTGCAGACTATAAAAGAGAAACCAACCCAAAAAGTTTGGTTGATTAGTCTGTGGCATTCTTTTAAACTGTTGCTTATGGCGGTCTCTGTGAGCTTCTCAGTGACATTCAGCCATCCAGGTATCCCGCCTGCAGTAGACGGAATGTGGCAATGGAACGCTGGCTGCGCGTGTCATAATAGGCTCTGAGCCTTTATATACCTGCGCACAGCAGCAGCCACCTTCAGTCTGCTGCTGGACAGCCAGCAGCAGCAGCAGCAGGAGAGGTAATTAATCAGCAACCCTCCTGCTAAGGGTAGACAGCTGCTCGTTCCACCCCCCCCCCGCCTTAATTGGTTCTCCTCCCTTCCAACGGTGTTGAGACGGGTGGGAACAGCCGGGGGTTGAGGGTACTGTGCTAAAAGAGGTGGAGTTATGCAGATCTAAAACGCGTGGATTGCAGCAGCAGCAAGCCGAAAAGTGCAGGCATGTGAGGGATCTAGAGGTTGACAGCATGTCTTCTTAACGGGAGTCCAGGTGGCCATCTCCACAAATGGACTTTTCAGAATCCTTGGGTGGCACCGTAGTCGGAAACCAATTCTGGTTATCGCTTCTCGGCCTTTTGGCTAAGATCAAGTGTAGTATCTGTTCTTATCAGTTTAATATCTGACACGTCCCCTATCTGGGGACCATATATTAAATGGATTTTTAGAACAGGGAGATGGAAAAAGAGCTTGCTCTGTCCACTCCATGCATTGACCTGGTACTGCAGTATCTCCAGGACCGGTGCACCCCTTCTTTAATGCAGTTTCTAAAATCAGAAAGAATTGAATTCAATGCTTTTTGTTCATTTTGCTTGTTTGTCGGATTTTGGGATGGACTCTTTGGCTTTGCTTTTCTTCTCCTCATTGGATTTTTCATGTTAAAAGTTGCAGAAGCCAGATGACAAGCTCATTTTGGTTCAACTTCAGCAACTGTGCATTGCATTGCCATGTAATGTAATGTAATGCAATGCTATCTATCTAGCTCTCCCTCTATACTTCCTTTTGGATAAACAGACATATTAGGCAAGCATTTTGGAGCTTTCACCTAAATAACTACAGGTGGTGAGATAAGCTGCACAATATAATTGACCTTTCAGTATATTGTTGCACACACACCATCTATTTAGCAAATGCCCTTGTTATCAACAGCAGCCTTTTAAACTCACCTGAGCTAACAGGTATGTGAGCTGGTTACTCTGCTGCGCTTAAAATTTCTTTTTTGGTTTGCTACAATGCCTTTTCTGAAACGTTGTCTCCCTCTGCTGGAACACTGACTTCTTTCATTTAATGCCTGCAGACTATAAAAGAGAAACCAACCCAAAAAGTTTGGTTGATTAGTCTGTGGCATTCTTTTAAACTGTTGCTTATGGCGGTCTCTGTGAGCTTCTCAGTGACATTCAGCCATCCAGGTATCCCGCCTGCAGTAGACGGAATGTGGCAATGGAACGCTGGCTGCGCGTGTCATAATAGGCTCTGAGCCTTTATATACCTGCGCACAGCAGCAGCCACCTTCAGTCTGCTGCTGGACAGCCAGCAGCAGCAGCAGCAGGAGAGGTAATTAATCAGCAACCCTCCTGCTAAGGGTGGACAGCTGCTCGTTCCACCCCCACCCCCCCGCCTTAATTGGTTCTCCTCCCTTCCAACGGTGTTGAGGCGGGTGGGAACAGCCGGGGGTTGAGGGTACTGTGCTAAAAGAGGTGGAGTTATGCAGATCTAAAACGCGTGGATTGCAGCAGCAGCAAGCCGAAAAGTGCAGGCATGTGAGGGATCTAGAGGTTGACAGCATGTCTTCTTAACGGGAGTCCAGGTGGCCATCTCCACAAATGGACTTTTCAGAATCCTTGGGTGGCACCGTAGTCGGAAACCAATTCTGGTTATCGCTTCTCGGCCTTTTGGCTAAGATCAAGTGTAGTATCTGTTCTTATCAGTTTAATATCTGATACGTCCCCTATCTGGGGACCATATATTAAATGGATTTTTAGAACAGGGAGATGGAAAAAGAGCTTGCTCTGTCCACTCCACGCATTGACCTGGTATTGCAGTATCTCCAGGACCGGTGCACCCCTTCTTTAATGCAGTTTCTAAAATCAGAAAGAATTGAATTCAATGCTTTTTGTTCATTTTGCTTGTTTGTCAGATTTTGGGATGGACTCTTTGGCTTTGCTTTTCTTCTCCTCATTGGATTTTTCATGTTAAAAGTTGCAGAAGCCAGATGACAAGCTCATTTTGGTTCAACTTCAGCAACTGTGCATTGCATTGCCATGTAATGTAATGTAATGCAATGCTATCTATCTAGCTCTCCCTCTATACTTCCTTTTGGATAAACAGACATATTAGGCAAGCATTTTGGAGCTTTCACCTAAATAACTACAGGTGGTGAGATAAGCTGCACAATATAATTGACCTTTCAGTATATTGTTGCACACACACCATCTATTTAGCAAATGCCCTTGTTATCAACAGCAGCCTTTTAAACTCACCTGAGCTAACAGGTATGTGAGCTGGTTACTCTGCTGCGCTTAAAATTTCTTTTTTGGTTTGCTACAATGCCTTTTCTGAAACGTTGTCTCCCTCTGCTGGAACACTGACTTCTTTCATTTAATGCCTGCAGACTATAAAAGAGAAACCAACCCAAAAAGTTTGGTTGATTAGTCTGTGGCATTCTTTTAAACTGTTGCTTATGGCGGTCTCTGTGAGCTTCTCAGTGACATTCAGCCATCCAGGTATCCCGCCTGCAGTAGACGGAATGTGGCAATGGAACGCTGGCTGCGCGTGTCATAATAGGCTCTGAGCCTTTATATACCTGCGCACAGCAGCAGCCACCTTCAGTCTGCTGCTGGACAGCCAGCAGCAGCAGCAGCAGGAGAGGTAATTAATCAGCAACCCTCCTGCTAAGGGTAGACAGCTGCTCGTTCCACCCCCCCCCCCGCCTTAATTGGTTCTCCTCCCTTCCAACGGTGTTGAGACGGGTGGGAACAGCCGGGGGTTGAGGGTACTGTGCTAAAAGAGGTGGAGTTATGCAGATCTAAAACGCGTGGATTGCAGCAGCAGCAAGCCGAAAAGTGCAGGCATGTGAGGGATCTAGAGGTTGACAGCATGTCTTCTTAACGGGAGTCCAGGTGGCCATCTCCACAAATGGACTTTTCAGAATCCTTGGGTGGCACCGTAGTCGGAAACCAATTCTGGTTATCGCTTCTCGGCCTTTTGGCTAAGATCAAGTGTAGTATCTGTTCTTATCAGTTTAATATCTGATACGTCCCCTATCTGGGGACCATATATTAAATGGATTTTTAGAACAGGGAGATGGAAAAAGAGCTTGCTCTGTCCACTCCACGCATTGACCTGGTATTGCAGTATCTCCAGGACCGGTGCACCCCTTCTTTAATGCAGTTTCTAAAATCAGAAAGAATTGAATTCAATGCTTTTTGTTCATTTTGCTTGTTTGTCGGATTTTGGGATGGACTCTTTGGCTTTGCTTTTCTTCTCCTCATTGGATTTTTCATGTTAAAAGTTGCAGAAGCCAGATGACAAGCTCATTTTGGTTCAACTTCAGCAACTGTGCATTGCATTGCCATGTAATGTAATGTAATGCAATGCTATCTATCTAGCTCTCCCTCTATACTTCCTTTTGGATAAACAGACATATTAGGCAAGCATTTTGGAGCTTTCACCTAAATAACTACAGGTGGTGAGATAAGCTGCACAATATAATTGACCTTTCAGTATATTGTTGCACACACACCATCTATTTAGCAAATGCCCTTGTTATCAACAGCAGCCTTTTAAACTCACCTGAGCTAACAGGTATGTGAGCTGGTTACTCTGCTGCGCTTAAAATTTCTTTTTTGGTTTGCTACAATGCCTTTTCTGAAACGTTGTCTCCCTCTGCTGGAACACTGACTTCTTTCATTTAATGCCTGCAGACTATAAAAGAGAAACCAACCCAAAAAGTTTGGTTGATTAGTCTGTGGCATTCTTTTAAACTGTTGCTTATGGCGGTCTCTGTGAGCTTCTCAGTGACATTCAGCCATCCAGGTATCCCGCCTGCAGTAGACGGAATGTGGCAATGGAACGCTGGCTGCGCGTGTCATAATAGGCTCTGAGCCTTTATATACCTGCGCACAGCAGCAGCCACCTTCAGTCTGCTGCTGGACAGCCAGCAGCAGCAGCAGCAGGAGAGGTAATTAATCAGCAACCCTCCTGCTAAGGGTGGACAGCTGCTCGTTCCACCCCCACCCCCCCGCCTTAATTGGTTCTCCTCCCTTCCAACGGTGTTGAGGCGGGTGGGAACAGCCGGGGGTTGAGGGTACTGTGCTAAAAGAGGTGGAGTTATGCAGATCTAAAACGCGTGGATTGCAGCAGCAGCAAGCCGAAAAGTGCAGGCATGTGAGGGATCTAGAGGTTGACAGCATGTCTTCTTAACGGGAGTCCAGGTGGCCATCTCCACAAATGGACTTTTCAGAATCCTTGGGTGGCACCGTAGTCGGAAACCAATTCTGGTTATCGCTTCTCGGCCTTTTGGCTAAGATCAAGTGTAGTATCTGTTCTTATCAGTTTAATATCTGATACGTCCCCTATCTGGGGACCATATATTAAATGGATTTTTAGAACAGGGAGATGGAAAAAGAGCTTGCTCTGTCCACTCCACGCATTGACCTGGTATTGCAGTATCTCCAGGACCGGTGCACCCCTTCTTTAATGCAGTTTCTAAAATCAGAAAGAATTGAATTCAATGCTTTTTGTTCATTTTGCTTGTTTGTCAGATTTTGGGATGGACTCTTTGGCTTTGCTTTTCTTCTCCTCATTGGATTTTTCATGTTAAAAGTTGCAGAAGCCAGATGACAAGCTCATTTTGGTTCAACTTCAGCAACTGTGCATTGCATTGCCATGTAATGTAATGTAATGCAATGCTATCTATCTAGCTCTCCCTCTATACTTCCTTTTGGATAAACAGACATATTAGGCAAGCATTTTGGAGCTTTCACCTAAATAACTACAGGTGGTGAGATAAGCTGCACAATATAATTGACCTTTCAGTATATTGTTGCACACACACCATCTATTTAGCAAATGCCCTTGTTATCAACAGCAGCCTTTTAAACTCACCTGAGCTAACAGGTATGTGAGCTGGTTACTCTGCTGCGCTTAAAATTTCTTTTTTGGTTTGCTACAATGCCTTTTCTGAAACGTTGTCTCCCTCTGCTGGAACACTGACTTCTTTCATTTAATGCCTGCAGACTATAAAAGAGAAACCAACCCAAAAAGTTTGGTTGATTAGTCTGTGGCATTCTTTTAAACTGTTGCTTATGGCGGTCTCTGTGAGCTTCTCAGTGACATTCAGCCATCCAGGTATCCCGCCTGCAGTAGACGGAATGTGGCAATGGAACGCTGGCTGCGCGTGTCATAATAGGCTCTGAGCCTTTATATACCTGCGCACAGCAGCAGCCACCTTCAGTCTGCTGCTGGACAGCCAGCAGCAGCAGCAGCAGGAGAGGTAATTAATCAGCAACCCTCCTGCTAAGGGTAGACAGCTGCTCGTTCCACCCCCCCCCCCGCCTTAATTGGTTCTCCTCCCTTCCAACGGTGTTGAGACGGGTGGGAACAGCCGGGGGTTGAGGGTACTGTGCTAAAAGAGGTGGAGTTATGCAGATCTAAAACGCGTGGATTGCAGCAGCAGCAAGCCGAAAAGTGCAGGCATGTGAGGGATCTAGAGGTTGACAGCATGTCTTCTTAACGGGAGTCCAGGTGGCCATCTCCACAAATGGACTTTTCAGAATCCTTGGGTGGCACCGTAGTCGGAAACCAATTCTGGTTATCGCTTCTCGGCCTTTTGGCTAAGATCAAGTGTAGTATCTGTTCTTATCAGTTTAATATCTGATACGTCCCCTATCTGGGGACCATATATTAAATGGATTTTTAGAACAGGGAGATGGAAAAAGAGCTTGCTCTGTCCACTCCACGCATTGACCTGGTATTGCAGTATCTCCAGGACCGGTGCACCCCTTCTTTAATGCAGTTTCTAAAATCAGAAAGAATTGAATTCAATGCTTTTTGTTCATTTTGCTTGTTTGTCGGATTTTGGGATGGACTCTTTGGCTTTGCTTTTCTTCTCCTCATTGGATTTTTCATGTTAAAAGTTGCAGAAGCCAGATGACAAGCTCATTTTGGTTCAACTTCAGCAACTGTGCATTGCATTGCCATGTAATGTAATGTAATGCAATGCTATCTATCTAGCTCTCCCTCTATACTTCCTTTTGGATAAACAGACATATTAGGCAAGCATTTTGGAGCTTTCACCTAAATAACTACAGGTGGTGAGATAAGCTGCACAATATAATTGACCTTTCAGTATATTGTTGCACACACACCATCTATTTAGCAAATGCCCTTGTTATCAACAGCAGCCTTTTAAACTCACCTGAGCTAA
Organism: Phyllobates terribilis; assembly: GCF_046119375.1. Lineage (NCBI taxonomy): Eukaryota > Metazoa > Chordata > Amphibia > Anura > Dendrobatidae > Phyllobates > Phyllobates terribilis. The sequence goes on along the minus strand of NW_027362800.1, from coordinate 4,493,465 downwards.
CAGGTATGTGAGCTGGTTACTCTGCTGCGCTTAAAATTTCTTTTTTGGTTTGCTACAATGCCTTTTCTGAAACGTTGTCTCCCTCTGCTGGAACACTGACTTCTTTCATTTAATGCCTGCAGACTATAAAAGAGAAACCAACCCAAAAAGTTTGGTTGATTAGTCTGTGGCATTCTTTTAAACTGTTGCTTATGGCGGTCTCTGTGAGCTTCTCAGTGACATTCAGCCATCCAGGTATCCCGCCTGCAGTAGACGGAATGTGGCAATGGAACGCTGGCTGCGCGTGTCATAATAGGCTCTGAGCCTTTATATACCTGCGCACAGCAGCAGCCACCTTCAGTCTGCTGCTGGACAGCCAGCAGCAGCAGCAGCAGGAGAGGTAATTAATCAGCAACCCTCCTGCTAAGGGTAGACAGCTGCTCGTTCCACCCCCCCCCCCGCCTTAATTGGTTCTCCTCCCTTCCAACGGTGTTGAGACGGGTGGGAACAGCCGGGGGTTGAGGGTACTGTGCTAAAAGAGGTGGAGTTATGCAGATCTAAAACGCGTGGATTGCAGCAGCAGCAAGCCGAAAAGTGCAGGCATGTGAGGGATCTAGAGGTTGACAGCATGTCTTCTTAACGGGAGTCCAGGTGGCCATCTCCACAAATGGACTTTTCAGAATCCTTGGGTGGCACCGTAGTCGGAAACCAATTCTGGTTATCGCTTCTCGGCCTTTTGGCTAAGATCAAGTGTAGTATCTGTTCTTATCAGTTTAATATCTGATACGTCCCCTATCTGGGGACCATATATTAAATGGATTTTTAGAACAGGGAGATGGAAAAAGAGCTTGCTCTGTCCACTCCACGCATTGACCTGGTATTGCAGTATCTCCAGGACCGGTGCACCCCTTCTTTAATGCAGTTTCTAAAATCAGAAAGAATTGAATTCAATGCTTTTTGTTCATTTTGCTTGTTTGTCGGATTTTGGGATGGACTCTTTGGCTTTGCTTTTCTTCTCCTCATTGGATTTTTCATGTTAAAAGTTGCAGAAGCCAGATGACAAGCTCATTTTGGTTCAACTTCAGCAACTGTGCATTGCATTGCCATGTAATGTAATGTAATGCAATGCTATCTATCTAGCTCTCCCTCTATACTTCCTTTTGGATAAACAGACATATTAGGCAAGCATTTTGGAGCTTTCACCTAAATAACTACAGGTGGTGAGATAAGCTGCACAATATAATTGACCTTTCAGTATATTGTTGCACACACACCATCTATTTAGCAAATGCCCTTGTTATCAACAGCAGCCTTTTAAACTCACCTGAGCTAACAGGTATGTGAGCTGGTTACTCTGCTGCGCTTAAAATTTCTTTTTTGGTTTGCTACAATGCCTTTTCTGAAACGTTGTCTCCTTCTGCTGGAACACTGACTTCTTTCATTTAATGCCTGCAGACTATAAAAGAGAAACCAACCCAAAAAGTTTGGTTGATTAGTCTGTGGCATTCTTTTAAACTGTTGCTTATGGCGGTTTCTGTGAGCTTCTCAGTGACATTCAGCCATCCAGGTATCCCGCCTGCAGTAGACGGAATGTGGCAATGGAACGCTGGCTGCGCGTGTCATAATAGGCTCTGAGCCTTTATATACCTGCGCACAGCAGCAGCCACCTTCAGTCTGCTGCTGGACAGCCAGCAGCAGCAGCAGCAGGAGAGGTAATTAATCAGCAACCCTCCTGCTAAGGGTAGACAGCTGCTCGTTCCACCCCCCCCCCCGCCTTAATTGGTTCTCCTCCCTTCCAACGGTGTTGAGGCGGGTGGGAACAGCCGGGGGTTGAGGGTACTGTGCTAAAAGAGGTGGAGTTATGCAGATCTAAAACGCGTGGATTGCAGCAGCAGCAAGCCGAAAAGTTCAGGCATGTGAGGGATCTAGAGGTTGACAGCATGTCTTCTTAACGGGAGTCCAGGTGGCCATCTCCACAAATGGACTTTTCAGAATCCTTGGGTGGCACCGTAGTCGGAAACCAATTCTGGTTATCGCTTCTCGGCCTTTTGGCTAAGATCAAGTGTAGTATCTGTTCTTATCAGTTTAATATCTGATACGTCCCCTATCTGGGGACCATATATTAAATGGATTTTTAGAACAGGGAGATGGAAAAAGAGCTTGCTCTGTCCACTCCACGCATTGACCTGGTATTGCAGTATCTCCAGGACCGGTGCACCCCTTCTTTAATGCAGTTTCTAAAATCAGAAAGAATTGAATTCAATGCTTTTTGTTCATTTTGCTTGTTTGTCGGATTTTGGGATGGACTCTTTGGCTTTGCTTTTCTTCTCCTCATTGGATTTTTCATGTTAAAAGTTGCAGAAGCCAGATGACAAGCTCATTTTGGTTCAACTTCAGCAACTGTGCATTGCATTGCCATGTAATGTAATGTAATGCAATGCTATCTATCTAGCTCTCCCTCTATACTTCCTTTTGGATAAACAGACATATTAGGCAAGCATTTTGGAGCTTTCACCTAAATAACTACAGGTGGTGAGATAAGCTGCACAATATAATTGACCTTTCAGTATATTGTTGCACACACACCATCTATTTAGCAAATGCCCTTGTTATCAACAGCAGCCTTTTAAACTCACCTGAGCTAACAGGTATGTGCGCTGGTTACTCTGCTGCGCTTAAAATTTCTTTTTTGGTTTGCTACAATGCCTTTTCTGAAACGTTGTCTCCCTCTGCTGGAACACTGACTTCTTTCATTTAATGCCTGCAGACTATAAAAGAGAAACCAACCCAAAAAGTTTGGTTGATTAGTCTGTGGCATTCTTTTAAACTGTTGCTTATGGCGGTCTCTGTGAGCTTCTCAGTGACATTCAGCCATCCAGGTATCCCGCCTGCAGTAGACGGAATGTGGCAATGGAACGCTGGCTGCGCGTGTCATAATAGGCTCTTAGCCTTTATATACCTGCGCACAGCAGCAGCCACCTTCAGTCTGCTGCTGGACAGCCAGCAGCAGCAGCAGCAAGAGAGGTAATTAATCAGCAACCCTCCTGCTAAGGGTAGACAGCTGCTCGTTCCACCCCCCCCCCCGCCTTAATTGGTTCTCCTCCCTTCCAACGGTGTTGAGGCGGGTGGGAACAGCCGGGGGTTGAGGGTACTGTGCTAAAAGAGGTGGAGTTATGCAGATCTAAAACGCGTGGATTGCAGCAGCAGCAAGCCGAAAAGTGCAGGCATGTGAGGGATCTAGAGGTTGACAGCATGTCTTCTTAACGGGAGTCCAGGTGGCCATCTCCACAAATGGACTTTTCAGAATCCTTGGGTGGCACCGTAGTCGGAAACCAATTCTGGTTATCGCTTCTCGGCCTTTTGGCTAAGATCAAGTGTAGTATCTGTTCTTATCAGTTTAATATCTGATACGTCCCCTATCTGGGGACCATATATTAAATGGATTTTTAGAACAGGGAGATGGAAAAAGAGCTTGCTCTGTCCACTCCACGCATTGACCTGGTATTGCAGTATCTCCAGGACCGGTGCACCCCTTCTTTAATGCAGTTTCTAAAATCAGAAAGAATTGAATTCAATGCTTTTTGTTCATTTTGCTTGTTTGTCGGATTTTGGGATGGACTCTTTGGCTTTGCTTTTCTTCTCCTCATTGGATTTTTCATGTTAAAAGTTGCAGAAGCCAGATGACAAGCTCATTTTGGTTCAACTTCAGCAACTGTGCATTGCATTGCCATGTAATGTAATGTAATGCAATGCTATCTATCTAGCTCTCCCTCTATACTTCCTTTTGGATAAACAAACATATTAGGCAAGCATTTTGGAGCTTTCACCTAAATAACTACAGGTGGTGAGATAAGCTGCACAATATAATTGACCTTTCAGTATATTGTTGCACACACACCATCTATTTAGCAAATGCCCTTGTTATCAACAGCAGCCTTTTAAACTCACCTGAGCTAACAGGTATGTGAGCTGGTTACTCTGCTGCGCTTAAAATTTCTTTTTTGGTTTGCTACAATGCCTTTTCTGAAACGTTGTCTCCCTCTGCTGGAACACTGACTTCTTTCATTTAATGCCTGCAGACTATAAAAGAGAAACCAACCCAAAATGTTTGGTTGATTAGTCTGTGGCATTCTTTTAAACTGTTGCTTATGGCGGTCTCTGTGAGCTTCTCAGTGACATTCAGCCATCCAGGTATCCCGCCTGCAGTAGACGGAATGTGGCAATGGAACGCTGGCTGCGCGTGTCATAATAGGCTCTGAGCCTTTATATACCTGCGCACAGCAGCAGCCACCTTCAGTCTGCTGCTGGACAGCCAGCAGCAGCAGCAGCAGGAGAGGTAATTAATCAGCAACCCTCCTGCTAAGGGTAGACAGCTGCTCGTTCCACCCCCCCCCCCCGCCTTAATTGGTTCTCCTCCCTTCCAACGGTGTTGAGGCGGGTGGGAACAGCCGGGGGTTGAGGGTACTGTGCTAAAAGAGGTGGAGTTATGCAGATCTAAAACGCGTGGATTGCAGCAGCAGCAAGCCGAAAAGTGCAGGCATGTGAGGGATCTAGAGGTTGACAGCATGTCTTCTTAACGGGAGTCCAGGTGGCCATCTCCACAAATGGACTTTTCAGAATCCTTGGGTGGCACCGTAGTCGGAAACCAATTCTGGTTATCGCTTCTCGGCCTTTTGGCTAAGATCAAGTGTAGTATCTGTTCTTATCAGTTTAATATCTGATACGTCCCCTATCTGGGGACCATATATTAAATGGATTTTTAGAACAGGGAGATGGAAAAAGAGCTTGCTCTGTCCACTCCACGCATTGACCTGGTATTGCAGTATCTCCAGGACCGGTGCACCCCTTCTTTAATGCAGTTTCTAAAATCAGAAAGAATTGAATTCAATGCTTTTTGTTCATTTTGCTTGTTTGTCGGATTTTGGGATGGACTCTTTGGCTTTGCTTTTCTTCTCCTCATTGGATTTTTCATGTTAAAAGTTGCAGAAGCCAGATGACAAGCTCATTTTGGTTCAACTTCAGCAACTGTGCATTGCATTGCCATGTAATGTAATGTAATGCAATGCTATCTATCTAGCTCTCCCTCTATACTTCCTTTTGGATAAACAGACATATTAGGCAAGCATTTTGGAGCTTTCACCTAAATAACTACAGGTGGTGAGATAAGCTGCACAATATAATTGACCTTTCAGTATATTGTTGCACACACACCATCTATTTAGCAAATGCCCTTGTTATCAACAGCAGCCTTTTAAACTCACCTGAGCTAACAGGTATGTGAGCTGGTTACTCTGCTGCGCTTAAAATTTCTTTTTTGGTTTGCTACAATGCCTTTTCTGAAACGTTGTCTCCCTCTGCTGGAACACTGACTTCTTTTATTTAATGCCTGCAGACTATAAAAGAGAAACCAACCCAAAAAGTTTGGTTGATTAGTCTGTGGCATTCTTTTAAACTGTTGCTTATGGCGGTCTCTGTGAGCTTCTCAGTGACATTCAGCCATCCAGGTATCCCGCCTGCAGTAGACGGAATGTGGCAATGGAACGCTGGCTGCGCGTGTCATAATAGGCTCTGAGCCTTTATATACCTGCGCACAGCAGCAGCCACCTTCAGTCTGCTGCTGGACAGCCAGCAGCAGCAGCAGCAGGAGAGGTAATTAATCAGCAACCCTCCTGCTAAGGGTAGACAGCTGCTCGTTCCACCCCCCCCCCGCCTTAATTGGTTCTCCTCCCTTCCAACGGTGTTGAGACGGGTGGGAACAGCCGGGGGTTGAGGGTACTGTGCTAAAAGAGGTGGAGTTATGCAGATCTAAAACGCGTGGATTGCAGCAGCAGCAAGCCGAAAAGTGCAGGCATGTGAGGGATCTAGAGGTTGACAGCATGTCTTCTTAACGGGAGTCCAGGTGGCCATCTCCACAAATGGACTTTTCAGAATCCTTGGGTGGCACCGTAGTCGGAAACCAATTCTGGTTATCGCTTCTCGGCCTTTTGGCTAAGATCAAGTGTAGTATCTGTTCTTATCAGTTTAATATCTGATACGTCCCCTATCTGGGGACCATATATTAAATGGATTTTTAGAACAGGGAGATGGAAAAAGAGCTTGCTCTGTCCACTCCACGCATTGACCTGGTATTGCAGTATCTCCAGGACCGGTGCACCCCTTCTTTAATGCAGTTTCTAAAATCAGAAAGAATTGAATTCAATGCTTTTTGTTCATTTTGCTTGTTTGTCGGATTTTGGGATGGACTCTTTGGCTTTGCTTTTCTTCTCCTCATTGGATTTTTCATGTTAAAAGTTGCAGAAGCCAGATGACAAGCTCATTTTGGTTCAACTTCAGCAACTGTGCATTGCATTGCCATGTAATGTAATGTAATGCAATGCTATCTATCTAGCTCTCCCTCTATACTTCCTTTTGGATAAACAGACATATTAGGCAAGCATTTTGGAGCTTTCACCTAAATAACTACAGGTGGTGAGATAAGCTGCACAATATAATTGACCTTTCAGTATATTGTTGCACACACACCATCTATTTAGCAAATGCCCTTGTTATCAACAGCAGCCTTTTAAACTCACCTGAGCTAACAGGTATGTGAGCTGGTTACTCTGCTGCGCTTAAAATTTCTTTTTTGGTTTGCTACAATGCCTTTTCTGAAACGTTGTCTCCCTCTGCTGGAACACTGACTTCTTTCATTTAATGCCTGCAGACTATAAAAGAGAAACCAACCCAAAAAGTTTGGTTGATTAGTCTGTGGCATTCTTTTAAACTGTTGCTTATGGCGGTTTCTGTGAGCTTCTCAGTGACATTCAGCCATCCAGGTATCCCGCCTGCAGTAGACGGAATGTGGCAATGGAACGCTGGCTGCGCGTGTCATAATAGGCTCTGAGCCTTTATATACCTGCGCACAGCAGCAGCCACCTTCAGTCTGCTGCTGGACAGCCAGCAGCAGCAGCAGCAAGAGAGGTAATTAATCAGCAACCCTCCTGATAAGGGTAGACAGCTGCTCGTTCCACCCCCCCCCCCCCCGCCTTAATTGGTTCTCCTCCCTTCCAACGGTGTTGAGGCGGGTGGGAACAGCCGGGGGTTGAGGGTACTGTGCTAAAAGAGGTGGAGTTATGCAGATCTAAAACGCGTGGATTGCAGCAGCAGCAAGCCGAAAAGTGCAGGCATGTGAGGGATCTAGAGGTTGACAGCATGTCTTCTTAACGGGAGTCCAGGTGGCCATCTCCACAAATGGACTTTTCAGAATCCTTGGGTGGCACCGTAGTCGGAAACCAATTCTGGTTATCGCTTCTCGGCCTTTTGGCTAAGATCAAGTGTAGTATCTGTTCTTATCAGTTTAATATCTGATACGTCCCCTATCTGGGGACCATATATTAAATGGATTTTTAGAACAGGGAGATGGAAAAAGAGCTTGCTCTGTCCACTCCACGCATTGACCTGGTATTGCAGTATCTCCAGGACCGGTGCACCCCTTCTTTAATGCAGTTTCTAAAATCAGAAAGAATTGAATTCAATGCTTTTTGTTCATTTTGCTTGTTTGTCGGATTTTGGGATGGACTCTTTGGCTTTGCTTTTCTTCTCCTCATTGGATTTTTCATGTTAAAAGTTGCAGAAGCCAGATGACAAGCTCATTTTGGTTCAACTTCAGCAACTGTGCATTGCATTGCCATGTAATGTAATGTAATGCAATGCTATCTATCTAGCTCTCCCTCTATACTTCCTTTTGGATAAACAGACATATTAGGCAAGCATTTTGGAGCTTTCACCTAAATAACTACAGGTGGTGAGATAAGCTGCACAATATAATTGACCTTTCAGTATATTGTTGCACACACACCATCTATTTAGCAAATGCCCTTGTTATCAACAGCAGCCTTTTAAACTCACCTGAGCTAACAGGTATGTGAGCTGGTTACTCTGCTGCGCTTAAAATTTCTTTTTTGGTTTGCTACAATGCCTTTTCTGAAACGTTGTCTCCCTCTGCTGGAACACTGACTTCTTTCATTTAATGCCTGCAGACTATAAAAGAGAAACCAACCCAAAAAGTTTGGTTGATTAGTCTGTGGCATTCTTTTAAACTGTTGCTTATGGCGGTCTCTGTGAGCTTCTCAGTGACATTCAGCCATCGAGGTATCCCGCCTGCAGTAGACGGAATGTGGCAATGGAACGCTGGCTGCGCGTGTCATAATAGGCTCTGAGCCTTTATATACCTGCGCACAGCAGCAGCCACCTTCAGTCTGCTGCTGGACAGCCAGCAGCAGCAGCAGCAGGAGAGGTAATTAATCAGCAACCCTCCTGCTAAGGGTAGACAGCTGCTCGTTCCACCCCCCCCCCCGCCTTAATTGGTTCTCCTCCCTTCCAACGGTGTTGAGGCGGGTGGGAACAGCCGGGGGTTGAGGGTACTGTGCTAAAAGAGGTGGAGTTATGCAGATCTAAAACGCGTGGATTGCAGCAGCAGCAAGCCGAAAAGTGCAGGCATGTGAGGGATCTAGAGGTTGACAGCATGTCTTCTTAACGGGAGTCCAGGTGGCCATCTCCACAAATGGACTTTTCAGAATCCTTGGGTGGCACCGTAGTCGGAAACCAATTCTGGTTATCGCTTCTCGGCCTTTTGGCTAAGATCAAGTGTAGTATCTGTTCTTATCAGTTTAATATCTGATACGTCCCCTATCTGGGGACCATATATTAAATGGATTTTTAGAACAGGGAGATGGAAAAAGAGCTTGCTCTGTCCACTCCACGCATTGACCTGGTATTGCAGTATCTCCAGGACCGGTGCACCCCTTCTTTAATGCAGTTTCTAAAATCAGAAAGAATTGAATTCAATGCTTTTTGTTCATTTTGCTTGTTTGTCGGATTTTGGGATGGACTCTTTGGCTTTGCTTTTCTTCTCCTCATTGGATTTTTCATGTTAAAAGTTGCAGAAGCCAGATGACAAGCTCATTTTGGTTCAACTTCAGCAACTGTGCATTGCATTGCCATGTAATGTAATGTAATGCAATGCTATCTATCTAGCTCTCCCTCTATACTTCCTTTTGGATAAACAGACATATTAGGCAAGCATTTTGGAGCTTTCACCTAAATAACTACAGGTGGTGAGATAAGCTGCACAATATAATTGACCTTTCAGTATATTGTTGCACACACACCATCTATTTAGCAAATGCCCTTGTTATCAACAGCAGCCTTTTAAACTCACCTGAGCTAACAGGTATGTGAGCTGGTTACTCTGCTGCGCTTAAAATTTATTTTTTGGTTTGCTACAATGCCTTTTCTGAAACGTTGTCTCCCTCTGCTGGAACACTGACTTCTTTCATTTAATGCCTGCAGACTATAAAAGAGAAACCAACCCAAAAAGTTTGGTTGATTAGTCTGTGGCATTCTTTTAAACTGTTGCTTATGGCGGTCTCTGTGAGCTTCTCAGTGACATTCAGCCATCCAGGTATCCCGCCTGCAGTAGACGGAATGTGGCAATGGAACGCTGGCTGCGCGTGTCATAATAGGCTCTGAGCCTTTATATACCTGCGCACAGCAGCAGCCACCTTCAGTCTGCTGCTGGACAGCCAGCAGCAGCAGCAGGAGAGGTAATTAATCAGCAACCCTCCTGCTAAGGGTAGACAGCTGCTCGTTCCACCGGGGGTTGAGGGTACTGTGCTAAAAGAGGTGGAGTTATGCAGATCTAAAACGCGTGGATTGCAGCAGCAGCAAGCCGAAAAGTGCAGGCATGTGAGGGATCTAGAGGTTGACAACATGTCTTCTTAACGGGAGTCCAGGTGGCCATCTCCACAAATGGACTTTTCAGAATCCTTGGGTGGCACCGTAGTCGGAAACCAATTCTGGTTATCGCTTCTCGGCCTTTTGGCTAAGATCAAGTGTAGTATCTGTTCTTATCAGTTTAATATCTGATACGTCCCCTATCTGGGGACCATATATTAAATGGATTTTTAGAACAGGGAGATGGAAAAAGAGCTTGCTCTGTCCACTCCACGCATTGACCTGGTATTGCAGTATCTCCAGGACCGGTGCACCCCTTCTTTAATGCAGTTTCTAAAATCAGAAAGAATTGAATTCAATGCTTTTTGTTCATTTTGCTTGTTTGTCGGATTTTGGGATGGACTCTTTGGCTTTGCTTTTCTTCTCCTCATTGGATTTTTCATGTTAAAAGTTGCAGAAGCCAGATGACAAGCTCATTTTGGTTCAACTTCAGCAACTGTGCATTGCATTGCCATGTAATGTAATGTAATGCAATGCTATCTATCTAGCTCTCCCTCTATACTTCCTTTTGGATAAACAGACATATTAGGCAAGCATTTTGGAGCTTTCACCTAAATAACTACAGGTGGTGAGATAAGCTGCACAATATAATTGACCTTTCAGTATATTGTTGCACACACACCATCTATTTAGCAAATGCCCTTGTTATCAACAGCAGCCTTTTAAACTCACCTGAGCTAACAGGTATGTGAGCTGGTTACTCTGCTGCGCTTAAAATTTCTTTTTTGGTTTGCTACAATGCCTTTTCTGAAACGTTGTCTCCCTCTGCTGGAACACTGACTTCTTCCATTTAATGCCTGCAGACTATAAAAGAGAAACCAACCCAAAAAGTTTGGTTGATTAGTCTGTGGCATTCTTTTAAACTGTTGCTTATGGCGGTCTCTGTGAGCTTCTCAGTGACATTCAGCCATCCAGGTATCCCGCCTGCAGTAGACGGAATGTGGCAATGGAACGCTGGCTGCGCGTGTCATAATTGGCTCTGAGCCTTTATATACCTGCGCACAGCAGCAGCCACCTTCAGCCTGCTGCTGGACAGCCAGCTGCAGCAGCAGCAGGAGAGGTAATTAATCAGCAACCCTCCTGCTAAGGGTAGACAGCTGCTCGTTCCACCCCCCCCCCCGCCTTAATTGGTTCTCCTCCCTTCCAACGGTGTTGAGGCGGGTGGGAACAGCCGGGGGTTGAGGGTACTGTGCTAAAAGAGGTGGAGTTATGCAGATCTAAAACGCGTGGATTGCAGCAGCAGCAAGCCGAAAAGTGCAGGCATGTGAGGGATCTAGAGGTTGACAGCATGTCTTCTTAACGGGAGTCCAGGTGGCCATCTCCACAAATGGACTTTTCAGAATCCTTGGGTGGCACCGTAGTCGGAAACCAATTCTGGTTATCGCTTCTCGGCCTTTTGGCTAAGATCAAGTGTAGTATCTGTTCTTATCAGTTTAATATCTGATACGTCCCCTATCTGGGGACCATATATTAAATGGATTTTTAGAACAGGGAGATGGAAAAAGAGCTTGCTCTGTCCACTCCACGCATTGACCTGGTATTGCAGTATCTCCAGGACCGGTGCACCCCTTCTTTAATGCAGTTTCTAAAATCAGAAAGAATTGAATTCAATGCTTTTTGTTCATTTTGCTTGTTTGTCGGATTTTGGGATGGACTCTTTGGCTTTGCTTTTCTTCTCCTCATTGGATTTTTCATGTTAAAAGTTGCAGAAGCCAGATGACAAGCTCATTTTGGTTCAACTTCAGCAACTGTGCATTGCATTGCCATGTAATGTAATGTAATGCAATGCTATCTATCTAGCTCTCCCTCTATACTTCCTTTTGGATAAACAGACATATTAGGCAAGCATTTTGGAGCTTTCACCTAAATAACTACAGGTGGTGAGATAAGCTGCACAATATAATTGACCTTTCAGTATATTGTTGCACACACACCATCTATTTAGCAAATGCCCTTGTTATCAACAGCAGCCTTTTAAACTCACCTGAGCTAACAGGTATGTGAGCTGGTTACTCTGCTGCGCTTAAAATTTATTTTTTGGTTTGCTACAATGCCTTTTCTGAAACGTTGTCTCCCTCTGCTGGAACACTGACTTCTTTCATTTAATGCCTGCAGACTATAAAAGAGAAACCAACCCAAAAAGTTTGGTTGATTAGTCTGTGGCATTCTTTTAAACTGTTGCTTATGGCGGTCTCTGTGAGCTTCTCAGTGACATTCAGCCATCCAGGTATCCCGCCTGCAGTAGACGGAATGTGGCAATGGAACGCTGGCTGCGCGTGTCATAATAGGCTCTGAGCCTTTATATACCTGCGCACAGCAGCAGCCACCTTCAGTCTGCTGCTGGACAGCCAGCAGCAGCAGCAGGAGAGGTAATTAATCAGCAACCCTCCTGCTAAGGGTAGACAGCTGCTCGTTCCACCGGGGGTTGAGGGTACTGTGCTAAAAGAGGTGGAGTTATGCAGATCTAAAACGCGTGGATTGCAGCAGCAGCAAGCCGAAAAGTGCAGGCATGTGAGGGATCTAGAGGTTGACAGCATGTCTTCTTAACGGGAGTCCAGGTGGCCATCTCCACAAATGGACTTTTCAGAATCCTTGGGTGGCACCGTAGTCGGAAACCAATTCTGGTTATCGCTTCTCGGCCTTTTGGCTAAGATCAAGTGTAGTATCTGTTCTTATCAGTTTAATATCTGATACGTCCCCTATCTGGGGACCATATATTAAATGGATTTTTAGAACAGGGAGATGGAAAAAGAGCTTGCTCTGTCCACTCCACGCATTGACCTGGTATTGCAGTATCTCCAGGACCGGTGCATCCCTTCTTTAATGCAGTTTCTAAAATCAGAAAGAATTGAATTCAATGCTTTTTGTTCATTTTGCTTGTTTGTCGGATTTTGGGATGGACTCTTTGGCTTTGCTTTTCTTCTCCTCATTGGATTTTTCATGTTAAAAGTTGCAGAAGCCAGATGACAAGCTCATTTTGGTTCAACTTCAGCAACTGTGCATTGCATTGCCATGTAATGTAATGTAATGCAATGCTATCTATCTAGCTCTCCCTCTATACTTCCTTTTGGATAAACAGACATATTAGGCAAGCATTTTGGAGCTTTCACCTAAATAACTACAGGTGGTGAGATAAGCTGCACAATATAATTGACCTTTCAGTATATTGTTGCACACACACCATCTATTTAGCAAATGCCCTTGTTATCAACAGCAGCCTTTTAAACTCACCTGAGCTAACAGGTATGTGAGCTGGTTACTCTGCTGCGCTTAAAATTTCTTTTTTGGTTTGCTACAATGCCTTTTCTGAAACGTTGTCTCCCTCTGCTGGAACACTGACTTCTTCCATTTAATGCCTGCAGACTATAAAAGAGAAACCAACCCAAAAAGTTTGGTTGATTAGTCTGTGGCATTCTTTTAAACTGTTGCTTATGGCGGTCTCTGTGAGCTTCTCAGTGACATTCAGCCATCCAGGTATCCCGCCTGCAGTAGACGGAATGTGGCAATGGAACGCTGGCTGCGCGTGTCATAATTGGCTCTGAGCCTTTATATACCTGCGCACAGCAGCAGCCACCTTCAGCCTGCTGCTGGACAGCCAGCTGCAGCAGCAGCAGGAGAGGTAATTAATCAGCAACCCTCCTGCTAAGGGTAGACAGCTGCTCGTTCCACCCCCCCCCCCGCCTTAATTGGTTCTCCTCCCTTCCAACGGTGTTGAGGCGGGTGGGAACAGCCGGGGGTTGAGGGTACTGTGCTAAAAGAGGTGGAGTTATGCAGATCTAAAACGCGTGGATTGCAGCAGCAGCAAGCCGAAAAGTGCAGGCATGTGAGGGATCTAGAGGTTGACAGCATGTCTTCTTAACGGGAGTCCAGGTGGCCATCTCCACAAATGGACTTTTCAGAATCCTTGGGTGGCACCGTAGTCGGAAACCAATTCTGGTTATCGCTTCTCGGCCTTTTGGCTAAGATCAAGTGTAGTATCTTTTGAAAAGGCAGTTTTGTCCTTGGGCTGCCCTAGTAAATTGATGCATTTTACACACTGGTTTGGTGCACTTGTTAGTACGCCAGGTGGCTCATAGAGTTATCTGATGGAAAACATGGCCCTCCAGGATCGAAGTCACTAGGCTGGGTAAGTGTGAGGGCTTTGGAGCAATGTGCCCCAGGAGTAGGCGCCCTGGTGGGAGTCCAAGCTTACTGGGACTGGGAACCCCAGAAAGACTTGGCTTCGTAGCACGCCGCACCTTTGCCAATCATACTTTCTGAGCAACCCCCCCTATTCCTGGCCTCCGGGCTAGGAAGGGGAATTTTTATAAACCTGGTCGGAGGTCCGGTCAGCTTTGGGCTGAGAAACCAACACAGGCTCCAGCTCCACTAGGGTGGCAGCCTAGATGGAAGCTGGGAGCACGAAAACGGCTCTTCTCCGGCTTCGGCTAGGGAGAGCATCGGAGATCCCTGACCCTCGCTGTGGCCTTCTGGCTCGGAGGGATGGGGATGGTTTATTGGGGACCCTCTCCTCCGGGAAGGGTCCACATGAATCCTCGCCTCGTGCGCTGTTTTGGTGTGACTTCGGTCACATTTTTCAGTGCCTTGGATGCAGCTTCAATCAAAAAATCTGTTCTTATCAGTTTAATATCTGATACGTCCCCTATCTGGGGACCATATATTAAATGGATTTTTAGAACAGGGAGATGGAAAAAGAGCTTGCTCTGTCCACTCCACGCATTGACCTGGTATTGCACTATCTCCAGGACCGGTGCACCCCTTCTTTAATGCAGTTTCTAAAATCAGAAAGAATTGAATTCAATGCTTTTTGTTCATTTTGCTTGTTTGTCGGATTTTGGGATGGACTCTTTGGCTTTGCTTTTCTTCTCCTCATTGGATTTTTCATGTTAAAAGTTGCAGAAGCCAGATGACAAGCTCATTTTGGTTCAACTTCAGCAACTGTGCATTGCATTGCCATGTAATGTAATGTAATGCAATGCTATCTATCTAGCTCTCCCTCTATACTTCCTTTTGGATAAACAGACATATTAGGCAAGCATTTTGGAGCTTTCACCTAAATAACTACAGGTGGTGAGATAAGCTGCACAATATAATTGACCTTTCAGTATATTGTTGCACACACACCATCTATTTAGCAAATGCCCTTGTTATCAACAGCAGCCTTTTAAACTCACCTGAGCTAACAGGTATGTGAGCTGGTTACTCTGCTGCGCTTAAAATTTCTTTTTTGGTTTGCTACAATGCCTTTTCTGAAACGTTGTCTCCCTCTGCTGGAACACTGACTTCTTTCATTTAATGCCTGCAGACTATAAAAGAGAAACCAACCCAAAAAGTTTGGTTGATTAGTCTGTGGCATTCTTTTAAACTGTTGCTTATGGCGGTCTCTGTGAGCTTCTCAGTGACATTCAGCCATCCAGGTATCCCGCCTGCAGTAGACGGAATGTGGCAATGGAACGCTGGCTGCGCGTGTCATAATAGGCTCTGAGCCTTTATATACCTGCGCACAGCAGCAGCCACCTTCAGTCTGCTGCTGGACAGCCAGCAGCAGCAGCAGCAGGAGAGGTAATTAATCAGCAACCCTCCTGCTAAGGGTAGACAGCTGCTCGTTCCACCCCCCCCCCCGCCTTAATTGGTTCTCCTCCCTTCCAACGGTGTTGAGGCGGGTGGGAACAGCCGGGGGTTGAGGGTACTGTGCTAAAAGAGGTGGAGTTATGCAGATCTAAAACGCGTGGATTGCAGCAGCAGCAAGCCGAAAAGTGCAGGCATGTGAGGGATCTAGAGGTTGACAGCATGTCTTCTTAACGGGAGTCCAGGTGGCCATCTCCACAAATGGACTTTTCAGAATCCTTGGGTGGCACCGTAGTCGGAAACCAATTCTGGTTATCGCTTCTCGGCCTTTTGGCTAAGATCAAGTGTAGTATCGGTTCTTATCAGTTTAATATCTGATACGTCCCCTATCTGGGGACCATATATTAAATGGATTTTTAGAACAGGGAGATGGAAAAAGAGCTTGCTCTGTCCACTCCACGCATTGACCTGGTATTGCAGTATCTCCAGGACCGGTGCACCCCTTCTTTAATGCAGTTTCTAAAATCAGAAAGAATTGAATTCAATGCTTTTTGTTCATTTTGCTTGTTTGTCGGATTTTGGGATGGACTCTTTGGCTTTGCTTTTCTTCTCCTCATTGGATTTTTCATGTTAAAAGTTGCAGAAGCCAGATGACAAGCTCATTTTGGTTCAACTTCAGCAACTGTGCATTGCTTTGCCATGTAATGTAATGTAATGCAATGCTATCTATCTAGCTCTCCCTCTATACTTCCTTTTGGATAAACAGACATATTAGGCAAGCATTTTGGAGCTTTCACCTAAATAACTACAGGTGGTGAGATAAGCTGCACAATATAATTGACCTTTCAGTATAATGTTGCACACACACCATCTATTTAGCAAATGCCCTTGTTATCAACAGCAGCCTTTTAAACTCACCTGAGCTAACAGGTATGTGAGCTGGTTACTCTGCTGCGCTTAAAATTTCTTTTTTGGTTTGCTACAATGCCTTTTCTGAAACGTTGTCTCCCTCTGCTGGAACACTGACTTCTTTCATTTAATGCCTGCAGACTATAAAAGAGAAACCAACCCAAAAAGTTTGGTTGATTAGTCTGTGGCATTCTTTTAAACTGTTGCTTATGGCGGTCTCTGTGAGCTTCTCAGTGACATTCAGCCATCCAGGTATCCCGCCTGCAGTAGACGGAATGTGGCAATGGAACGCTGGCTGCGCGTGTCATAATAGGCTCTGAGCCTTTATATACCTGCGCACAGCAGCAGCCACCTTCAGTCTGCTGCTGGACAGCCAGCAGCAGCAGCAGCAGGAGAGGTAATTAATCAGCAACCCTCCTGCTAAGGGTAGACAGCTGCTCGTTCCACCCCCCCCACCCGCCTTAATTGGTTCTCCTCCCTTCCAACGGTGTTGAGGCGGGTGGGAACAGCCGGGGGTTGAGGGTACTGTGCTAAAAGAGGTGGAGTTATGCAGATCTAAAACGCGTGGATTGCAGCAGCAGCAAGCCGAAAAGTGCAGGCATGTGAGGGATCTAGAGGTTGACAGCATGTCTTCTTAACGGGAGTCCAGGTGGCCATCTCCACAAATGGACTTTTCAGAATCCTTGGGTGGCACCGTAGTCGGAAACCAATTCTGGTTATCGCTTCTCGGCCTTTTGGCTAAGATCAAGTGTAGTATCTGTTCTTATCAGTTTAATATCTGATACGTCCCCTATCTGGGGACCATATATTAAATGGATTTTTAGAACAGGGAGATGGAAAAAGAGCTTGCTCTGTCCACTCCACGCATTGACCTGGTATTGCAGTATCTCCAGGACCGGTGCACCCCTTCTTTAATGCAGTTTCTAAAATCAGAAAGAATTGAATTCAATGCTTTTTGTTCATTTTGCTTGTTTGTCGGATTTTGGGATGGACTCTTTGGCTTTGCTTTTCTTCTCCTCATTGGATTTTTCATGTTAAAAGTTGCAGAAGCCAGATGACAAGCTCATTTTGGTTCAACTTCAGCAACTGTGCATTGCATTGCCATGTAATGTAATGTAATGCAATGCTATCTATCTAGCTCTCCCTCTATACTTCCTTTTGGATAAACAGACATATTAGGCAAGCATTTTGGAGCTTTCACCTAAATAACTACAGGTGGTGAGATAAGCTGCACAATATAATTGACCTTTCAGTATATTGTTGCACACACACCATCTATTTAGCAAATGCCCTTGTTATCAACAGCAGCCTTTTAAACTCACCTGAGCTAACAGGTATGTGAGCTGGTTACTCTGCTGCGCTTAAAATTTCTTTTTTGGTTTGCTACAATGCCTTTTCTGAAACGTTGTCTCCCTCTGCTGGAACACTGACTTCTTTCATTTAATGCCTGCAGACTATAAAAGAGAAACCAACCC
Organism: Phyllobates terribilis; assembly: GCF_046119375.1. Lineage (NCBI taxonomy): Eukaryota > Metazoa > Chordata > Amphibia > Anura > Dendrobatidae > Phyllobates > Phyllobates terribilis. Next base: position 4,475,760 of record NW_027362800.1, on the reverse strand, counting down.
AAAAAGTTTGGTTGATTAGTCTGTGGCATTCTTTTAAACTGTTGCTTATGGCAGTCTCTGTGAGCTTCTCAGTGACATTCAGCCATCCAGGTATCCCGCCTGCAGTAGACGGAATGTGGCAATGGAACGCTGGCTGCGCGTGTCATAATAGGCTCTGAGCCTTTATATACCTGCGCACAGCAGCAGCCACCTTCAGTCTGCTGCTGGACAGCCAGCAGCAGCAGCAGCAGGAGAGGTAATTAATCAGCAACCCTCCTGCTAAGGGTAGAGAGCTGCTCGTTCCACCCCCCCCCCCCGCCTTAATTGGTTCTCCTCCCTTCCAACGGTGTTGAGGCGGGTGGGAACAGCCGGGGGTTGAGGGTACTGTGCTAAAAGAGGTGGAGTTATGCAGATCTAAAACGCGTGGATTGCAGCAGCAGCAAGCCGAAAAGTGCAGGCATGTGAGGGATCTAGAGGTTGACAGCATGTCTTCTTAACGGGAGTCCAGGTGGCCATCTCCACAAATGGACTTTTCAGAATCCTTGGGTGGCACCGTAGTCGGAAACCAATTCTGGTTATCGCTTCTCGGCCTTTTGGCTAAGATCAAGTGTAGTATCTGTTCTTATCAGTTTAGTATCTGATACGTCCCCTATCTGGGGACCATATATTAAATGGATTTTTAGAACAGGGAGATGGAAAAAGAGCTTGCTCTGTCCACTCCGCGCATTGACCTGGTATTGCAGTATCTCCAGGACCGGTGCACCCCTTCTTTAATGCAGTTTCTAAAATCAGAAAGAATTGAATTCAATGCTTTTTGTTCATTTTGCTTGTTTGTCGGATTTTGGGATGGCTCTTTGGCTTTGCTTTTCTTCTCCTCATTGGATTTTTCATGTTAAAAGTTGCAGAAGCCAGATGACAAGCTCATTTTGGTTCAACTTCAGCAACTGTGCATTGCATTGCCATGTAATGTAATGTAATGCAATGCTATCTATCTAGCTCTCCCTCTTTACTTCCTTTTGGATAAACAGACATATTAGGCAAGCATTTTGGAGCTTTCACCTAAATAACTACAGGTGGTGAGATAAGCTGCACAATATAATTGACCTTTCAGTATATTGTTGCACACACACCATCTATTTAGCAAATGCCCTTGTTATCAACAGCAGCCTTTTAAACTCACCTGAGCTAACAGGTATGTGAGCTGGTTACTCTGCTGCGCTTAAAATTTCTTTTTTGGTTTGCTACAATGCCTTTTCTGAAACGTTGTCTCCTTCTGCTGGAACACTGACTTCTTTCATTTAATGCCTGCAGACTATAAAAGAGAAACCAACCCAAAAAGTTTGGTTGATTAGTCTGTGGCATTCTTTTAAACTGTTGCTTATGGCGGTCTCTGTGAGCTTCTCAGTGACATTCAGCCATCCAGGTATCCCGCCTGCAGTAGACGGAATGTGGCAATGGAACGCTGGCTGCGCATGTCATAATAGGCTCTGAGCCTTTATATACCTGCGCACAGCAGCAGCCACCTTCAGTCTGCTGCTGGACAGCCAGCAGCAGCAGCAGCAGGAGAGGTAATTAATCAGCAACCCTCCTGCTAAGGGTAGACAGCTGCTCGTTCCACCACCCCCCCGCCTTAATTGGTTCTCCTCCCTTCCAACGGTTTTGAGGCGGGTGGGAACAGCCGGGGGTTGAGGGTACTGTGCTAAAAGAGGTGGAGTTATGCAGATCTAAAACGCGTGGATTGCAGCAGCAGCAAGCCGAAAAGTGCAGGCATGTGAGGGATCTAGAGGTTGACAGCATGTCTTCTTAACGGGAGTCCAGGTGGCCATCTCCACAAATGGACTTTTCAGAATCCTTGGGTGGCACCGTAGTCGGAAACCAATTCTGGTTATCGCTTCTCGGCCTTTTGGCTAAGATCAAGTGTAGTATCTGTTCTTATCAGTTTAATATCTGATACGTCCCCTATCTGGGGACCATATATTAAATGGATTTTTAGAACAGGGAGATGGAAAAAGAGCTTGCTCTGTCCACTCCACGCATTGACCTGGTATTGCAGTATCTCCAGGACCGGTGCACCCCTTCTTTAATGCAGTTTCTAAAATCAGAAAGAATTGAATTCAATGCTTTTTGTTCATTTTGCTTGTTTGTCGGATTTTGGGATGGACTCTTTGGCTTTGCTTTTCTTCTCCTCATTGGATTTTTCATGTTAAAAGTTGCAGAAGCCAGATGACAAGCTCATTTTGGTTCAACTTCAGCAACTGTGCATTGCATTGCCATGTAATGTAATGTAATGCAATGCTATCTATCTAGCTCTCCCTCTATACTTCCTTTTGGATAAACAGACATATTAGGCAAGCATTTTGGAGCTTTCACCTAAATAACTACAGGTGGTGAGATAAGCTGCACAATATAATTGACCTTTCAGTATATTGTTGCACACACACCATCTATTTAGCAAATGCCCTTGTTATCAACAGCAGCCTTTTAAACTCACCTGAGCTAACAGGTATGTGAGCTGGTTACTCTGCTGCGCTTAAAATTTCTTTTTTGGTTTGCTACAATGCCTTTTCTGAAACGTTGTCTCCCTCTGCTGGAACACTGACTTCTTTCATTTAATGCCTGCAGACTATAAAAGAGAAACCAACCCAAAAAGTTTGGTTGATTAGTCTGTGGCATTCTTTTAAACTGTTGCTTATGGCGGTCTCTGTGAGCTTCTCAGTGACATTCAGCCATCCAGGTATCCCGCCTGCAGTAGACGGAATGTGGCAATGGAACGCTGGCTGCGCGTGTCATAATAGGCTCTGAGCCTTTATATACCTGCGCACAGCAGCAGCCACCTTCAGTCTGCTGCTGGACAGCCAGCAGCAGCAGCAGCAGGAGAGGTAATTAATCAGCAACCCTCCTGCTAAGGGTAGACAGCTGCTCGTTCCACCCCCCCCCCGCCTTAATTGGTTCTCCTCCCTTCCAACGGTGTTGAGGCGGGTGGGAACAGCCGGGGGTTGAGGGTACTGTGCTAAAAGAGGTGGAGTTATGCAGATCTAAAACGCGTGGATTGCAGCAGCAGCAAGCCGAAAAGTGCAGGCATGTGAGGGATCTAGAGGTTGACAGCATGTCTTCTTAACGGGAGTCCAGGTGGCCATCTCCACAAATGGACTTTTCAGAATCCTTGGGTGGCACCGTAGTCGGAAACCAATTCTGGTTATCGCTTCTCGGCCTTTTGGCTAAGATCAAGTGTAGTATCTGTTCTTATCAGTTTAATATCTGATACGTCCCCTATCTGGGGACCATATATTAAATGGATTTTTAGAACAGGGAGATGGAAAAAGAGCTTGCTCTGTCCACTCCACGCATTGACCTGGTATTGCAGTATCTCCAGGACCGGTGCACCCCTTCTTTAATGCAGTTTCTAAAATCAGAAAGAATTGAATTCAATGCTTTTTGTTCATTTTGCTTGTTTGTCGGATTTTGGGATGGACTCTTTGGCTTTGCTTTTCTTCTCCTCATTGGATTTTTCATGTTAAAAGTTGCAGAAGCCAGATGACAAGCTCATTTTGGTTCAACTTCAGCAACTGTGCATTGCATTGCCATGTAATGTAATGTAATGCAATGCTATCTATCTAGCTCTCCCTCTATACTTCCTTTTGGATAAACAGACATATTAGGCAAGCATTTTGGAGCTTTCACCTAAATAACTACAGGTGGTGAGATAAGCTGCACAATATAATTGACCTTTCAGTATATTGTTGCACACACACCATCTATTTAGCAAATGCCCTTGTTATCAACAGCAGCCTTTTAAACTCACCTGAGCTAACAGGTATGTGAGCTGGTTACTCTGCTGCGCTTAAAATTTCTTTTTTGGTTTGCTACAATGCCTTTTCTGAAACGTTGTCTCCCTCTGCTGGAACACTGACTTCTTTCATTTAATGCCTGCAGACTATAAAAGAGAAACCAACCCAAAAAGTTTGGTTGATTAGTCTGTGGCATTCTTTTAAACTGTTGCTTATGGCGGTCTCTGTGAGCTTCTCAGTGACATTCAGCCATCCAGGTATCCCGCCTGCAGTAGACGGAATGTGGCAATGGAACGCTGGCTGCGCGTGTCATAATAGGCTCTGAGCCTTTATATACCTGCGCACAGCAGCAGCCACCTTCAGTCTGCTGCTGGACAGCCAGCAGCAGCAGCAGCAGGAGAGGTAATTAATCAGCAACCCTCCTGCTAAGGGTAGACAGCTGCTCGTTCCACCCCCCCCGCCTTAATTGGTTCTCCTCCCTTCCAACGGTGTTGAGGCGGGTGGGAACAGCCGGGGGTTGAGGGTACTGTGCTAAAAGAGGTGGAGTTATGCAGATCTAAAACGCGTGGATTGCAGCAGCAGCAAGCCGAAAAGTGCAGGCATGTGAGGGATCTAGAGGTTGACAGCATGTCTTCTTAACGGGAGTCCAGGTGGCCATCTCCACAAATGGACTTTTCAGAATCCTTGGGTGGCACCGTAGTCGGAAACCAATTCTGGTTATCGCTTCTCGGCCTTTTGGCTAAGATCAAGTGTAGTATCTGTTCTTATCAGTTTAATATCTGATACGTCCCCTATCTGGGGACCATATATTAAATGGATTTTTAGAACAGGGAGATGGAAAAAGAGCTTGCTCTGTCCACTCCATGCATTGACCTGGTATTGCAGTATCTCCAGGACCGGTGCACCCCTTCTTTAATGCATTTTCTAAAATCAGAAAGAATTGAATTCAATGCTTTTTGTTCATTTTGCTTGTTTGTCGGATTTTGGGATGGACTCTTTGGCTTTGCTTTTCTTCTCCTCATTGGATTTTTCATGTTAAAAGTTGCAGAAGCCAGATGACAAGCTCATTTTGGTTCAACTTCAGCAACTGTGCATTGCATTGCCATGTAATGTAATGTAATGCAATGCTATCTATCTAGCTCTCCCTCTATACTTCCTTTTGGATAAACAGACATATTAGGCAAGCATTTTGGAGCTTTCACCTAAATAACTACAGGTGGTGAGATAAGCTGCACAATATAATTGACCTTTCAGTATATTGTTGCACACACACCATCTATTTAGCAAATGCCCTTGTTATCAACAGCAGCCTTTTAAACTCACCTGAGCTAACAGGTATGTGAGCTGGTTACTCTGCTGCGCTTAAAATTTCTTTTTTGGTTTGCTACAATGCCTTTTCTGAAACGTTGTCTCCCTCTGCTGGAACACTGACTTCTTTCATTTAATGCCTGCAGACTATAAAAGAGAAACCAACCCAAAAAGTTTGGTTGATTAGTCTGTGGCATTCTTTTAAACTGTTGCTTATGGCGGTCTCTGTGAGCTTCTCAGTGACATTCAGCCATCCAGGTATCCCGCCTGCAGTAGACGGAATGTGGCAATGGAACGCTGGCTGCGCGTGTCATAATAGGCTCTGAGCCTTTATATACCTGCGCACAGCAGCAGCCACCTTCAGTCTGCTGCTGGACAGCCAGCAGCAGCAGCAGCAGGAGAGGTAATTAATCAGCAACCCTCCTGCTAAGGGTAGACAGCTGCTCGTTCCACCCCCCCCCGCCTTAATTGGTTCTCCTCCCTTCCAACGGTGTTGAGGCGGGTGGGAACAGCCGGGGGTTGAGGGTACTGTGCTAAAAGAGGTGGAGTTATGCAGATCTAAAACGCGTGGATTGCAGCAGCAGCAAGCCGAAAAGTGCAGGCATGTGAGGGATCTAGAGGTTGACAGCATGTCTTCTTAACGGGAGTCCAGGTGGCCATCTCCACAAATGGACTTTTCAGAATCCTTGGGTGGCACCGTAGTCGGAAACCAATTCTGGTTATCGCTTCTCGGCCTTTTGGCTAAGATCAAGTGTAGTATCTGTTCTTATCAGTTTAATATCTGATACGTCCCCTATCTGGGGACCATATATTAAATGGATTTTTAGAACAGGGAGATGGAAAAAGAGCTTGCTCTGTCCACTCCACGCATTGACCTGGTATTGCAGTATCTCCAGGACCGGTGCACCCCTTCTTTAATGCAGTTTCTAAAATCAGAAAGAATTGAATTCAATGCTTTTTGTTCATTTTGCTTGTTTGTCGGATTTTGGGATGGACTCTTTGGCTTTGCTTTTCTTCTCCTCATTGGATTTTTCATGTTAAAAGTTGCAGAAGCCAGATGACAAGCTCATTTTGGTTCAACTTCAGCAACTGTGCATTGCATTGCCATGTAATGTAATGTAATGCAATGCTATCTATCTAGCTCTCCCTCTATACTTCCTTTTGGATAAACAGACATATTAGGCAAGCATTTTGGAGCTTTCACCTAAATAACTACAGGTGGTGAGATAAGCTGCACAATATAATTGACCTTTCAGTATATTGTTGCACACACACCATCTATTTAGCAAATGCCCTTGTTATCAACAGCAGCCTTTTAAACTCACCTGAGCTAACAGGTATGTGAGCTGGTTACTCTGCTGCGCTTAAAATTTCTTTTTTGGTTTGCTACAATGCCTTTTCTGAAACGTTGTCTCCCTCTGCTGGAACACTGACTTCTTTCATTTAATGCCTGCAGACTATAAAAGAGAAACCAACCCAAAAAGTTTGGTTGATTAGTCTGTGGCATTCTTTTAAACTGTTGCTTATGGCGGTCTCTGTGAGCTTCTCAGTGACATTCAGCCATAAAGGTATCCCGCCTGCAGTAGACGGAATGTGGCAATGGAACGCTGGCTGCGCGTGTCATAATAGGCTCTGAGCCTTTATATACCTGCGCACAGCAGCAGCCACCTTCAGTCTGCTGCTGGACAGCCAGCAGCAGCAGCAGCAGGAGAGGTAATTAATCAGCAACCCTCCTGCTAAGGGTAGACAGCTGCTCGTTCCACCCCCCCCCCCGCCTTAATTGGTTCTCCTCCCTTCCAACGGTGTTGAGGCGGGTGGGAACAGCCGGGGGTTGAGGGTACTGTGCTAAAAGAGGTGGAGTTATGCAGATCTAAAACGCGTGGATTGCAGCAGCAGCAAGCCGAAAAGTGCAGGCATGTGAGGGATCTAGAGGTTGACAGCATGTCTTCTTAACGGGAGTCCAGGTGGCCATCTCCACAAATGGACTTTTCAGAATCCTTGGGTGGCACCGTAGTCGGAAACCAATTCTGGTTATCGCTTCTCGGCCTTTTGGCTAAGATCAAGTGTAGTATCTGTTCTTATCAGTTTAATATCTGATACGTCCCCTATCTGGGGACCATATATTAAATGGATTTTTAGAACAGGGAGATGGAAAAAGAGCTTGCTCTGTCCACTCCACGCATTGACCTGGTATTGCAGTATCTCCAGGACCGGTGCACCCCTTCTTTAATGCAGTTTCTAAAATCAGAAAGAATTGAATTCAATGCTTTTTGTTCATTTTGCTTGTTTGTCGGATTTTGGGATGGACTCTTTGGCTTTGCTTTTCTTCTCCTCATTGGATTTTTCATGTTAAAAGTTGCAGAAGCCAGATGACAAGCTCATTTTGGTTCAACTTCAGCAACTGTGCATTGCATTGCCATGTAATGTAATGTAATGCAATGCTATCTATCTAGCTCTCCCTCTATACTTCCTTTTGGATAAACAGACATATTAGGCAAGCATTTTGGAGCTTTCACCTAAATAACTACAGGTGGTGAGATAAGCTGCACAATATAATTGACCTTTCAGTATATTGTTGCACACACACCATCTATTTAGCAAATGCCCTTGTTATCAACAGCAGCCTTTTAAACTCACCTGAGCTAACAGGTATGTGAGCTGGTTACTCTGCTGCGCTTAAAATTTCTTTTTTGGTTTGCTACAATGCCTTTTCTGAAACGTTGTCTCCCTCTGCTGGAACACTGACTTCTTTCATTTAATGCCTGCAGACTATAAAAGAGAAACCAACCCAAAAAGTTTGGTTGATTAGTCTGTGGCATTCTTTTAAACTGTTGCTTATGGCGGTCTCTGTGAGCTTCTCAGTGACATTCAGCCATCCAGGTATCCCGCCTGCAGTAGACGGAATGTGGCAATGGAACGCTGGCTGCGCGTGTCATAATAGGCTCTGAGCCTTTATATACCTGCGCACAGCAGCAGCCACCTTCAGTCTGCTGCTGGACAGCCAGCAGCAGCAGCAGCAGGAGAGGTAATTAATCAGCAACCCTCCTGCTAAGGGTAGACAGCTGCTCGTTCCACCCCCCCCGCCTTAATTGGTTCTCCTCCCTTCCAACGGTGTTGAGGCGGGTGGGAACAGCCGGGGGTTGAGGGTACTGTGCTAAAAGAGGTGGAGTTATGCAGATCTAAAACGCGTGGATTGCAGCAGCAGCAAGCCGAAAAGTGCAGGCATGTGAGGGATCTAGAGGTTGACAGCATGTCTTCTTAACGGGAGTCCAGGTGGCCATCTCCACAAATGGACTTTTCAGAATCCTTGGGTGGCACCGTAGTCGGAAACCAATTCTGGTTATCGCTTCTCGGCCTTTTGGCTAAGATCAAGTGTAGTATCTGTTCTTATCAGTTTAATATCTGATACGTCCCCTATCTGGGGACCATATATTAAATGGATTTTTAGAACAGGGAGATGGAAAAAGAGCTTGCTCTGTCCACTCCATGCATTGACCTGGTATTGCAGTATCTCCAGGACCGGTGCACCCCTTCTTTAATGCATTTTCTAAAATCAGAAAGAATTGAATTCAATGCTTTTTGTTCATTTTGCTTGTTTGTCGGATTTTGGGATGGACTCTTTGGCTTTGCTTTTCTTCTCCTCATTGGATTTTTCATGTTAAAAGTTGCAGAAGCCAGATGACAAGCTCATTTTGGTTCAACTTCAGCAACTGTGCATTGCATTGCCATGTAATGTAATGTAATGCAATGCTATCTATCTAGCTCTCCCTCTATACTTCCTTTTGGATAAACAGACATATTAGGCAAGCATTTTGGAGCTTTCACCTAAATAACTACAGGTGGTGAGATAAGCTGCACAATATAATTGACCTTTCAGTATATTGTTGCACACACACCATCTATTTAGCAAATGCCCTTGTTATCAACAGCAGCCTTTTAAACTCACCTGAGCTAACAGGTATGTGAGCTGGTTACTCTGCTGCGCTTAAAATTTCTTTTTTGGTTTGCTACAATGCCTTTTCTGAAACGTTGTCTCCCTCTGCTGGAACACTGACTTCTTTCATTTAATGCCTGCAGACTATAAAAGAGAAACCAACCCAAAAAGTTTGGTTGATTAGTCTGTGGCATTCTTTTAAACTGTTGCTTATGGCGGTCTCTGTGAGCTTCTCAGTGACATTCAGCCATCCAGGTATCCCGCCTGCAGTAGACGGAATGTGGCAATGGAACGCTGGCTGCGCGTGTCATAATAGGCTCTGAGCCTTTATATACCTGCGCACAGCAGCAGCCACCTTCAGTCTGCTGCTGGACAGCCAGCAGCAGCAGCAGCAGGAGAGGTAATTAATCAGCAACCCTCCTGCTAAGGGTAGACAGCTGCTCGTTCCACCCCCCCCCGCCTTAATTGGTTCTCCTCCCTTCCAACGGTGTTGAGGCGGGTGGGAACAGCCGGGGGTTGAGGGTACTGTGCTAAAAGAGGTGGAGTTATGCAGATCTAAAACGCGTGGATTGCAGCAGCAGCAAGCCGAAAAGTGCAGGCATGTGAGGGATCTAGAGGTTGACAGCATGTCTTCTTAACGGGAGTCCAGGTGGCCATCTCCACAAATGGACTTTTCAGAATCCTTGGGTGGCACCGTAGTCGGAAACCAATTCTGGTTATCGCTTCTCGGCCTTTTGGCTAAGATCAAGTGTAGTATCTGTTCTTATCAGTTTAATATCTGATACGTCCCCTATCTGGGGACCATATATTAAATGGATTTTTAGAACAGGGAGATGGAAAAAGAGCTTGCTCTGTCCACTCCACGCATTGACCTGGTATTGCAGTATCTCCAGGACCGGTGCACCCCTTCTTTAATGCAGTTTCTAAAATCAGAAAGAATTGAATTCAATGCTTTTTGTTCATTTTGCTTGTTTGTCGGATTTTGGGATGGACTCTTTGGCTTTGCTTTTCTTCTCCTCATTGGATTTTTCATGTTAAAAGTTGCAGAAGCCAGATGACAAGCTCATTTTGGTTCAACTTCAGCAACTGTGCATTGCATTGCCATGTAATGTAATGTAATGCAATGCTATCTATCTAGCTCTCCCTCTATACTTCCTTTTGGATAAACAGACATATTAGGCAAGCATTTTGGAGCTTTCACCTAAATAACTACAGGTGGTGAGATAAGCTGCACAATATAATTGACCTTTCAGTATATTGTTGCACACACACCATCTATTTAGCAAATGCCCTTGTTATCAACAGCAGCCTTTTAAACTCACCTGAGCTAACAGGTATGTGAGCTGGTTACTCTGCTGCGCTTAAAATTTCTTTTTTGGTTTGCTACAATGCCTTTTCTGAAACGTTGTCTCCCTCTGCTGGAACACTGACTTCTTTCATTTAATGCCTGCAGACTATAAAAGAGAAACCAACCCAAAAAGTTTGGTTGATTAGTCTGTGGCATTCTTTTAAACTGTTGCTTATGGCGGTCTCTGTGAGCTTCTCAGTGACATTCAGCCATCCAGGTATCCCGCCTGCAGTAGACGGAATGTGGCAATGGAACGCTGGCTGCGCGTGTCATAATAGGCTCTGAGCCTTTATATACCTGCGCACAGCAGCAGCCACCTTCAGTCTGCTGCTGGACAGCCAGCAGCAGCAGCAGCAGGAGAGGTAATTAATCAGCAACCCTCCTGCTAAGGGTAGACAGCTGCTCGTTCCACCCCCCCCCCCGCCTTAATTGGTTCTCCTCCCTTCCAACGGTGTTGAGGCGGGTGGGAACAGCCGGGGGTTGAGGGTACTGTGCTAAAAGAGGTGGAGTTATGCAGATCTAAAACGCGTGGATTGCAGCAGCAGCAAGCCGAAAAGTGCAGGCATGTGAGGGATCTAGAGGTTGACAGCATGTCTTCTTAACGGGAGTCCAGGTGGCCATCTCCACAAATGGACTTTTCAGAATCCTTGGGTGGCACCGTAGTCGGAAACCAATTCTGGTTATCGCTTCTCGGCCTTTTGGCTAAGATCAAGTGTAGTATCTGTTCTTATCAGTTTAATATCTGATACGTCCCCTATCTGGGGACCATATATTAAATGGATTTTTAGAACAGGGAGATGGAAAAAGAGCTTGCTCTGTCCACTCCACGCATTGACCTGGTATTGCAGTATCTCCAGGACCGGTGCACCCCTTCTTTAATGCAGTTTCTAAAATCAGAAAGAATTGAATTCAATGCTTTTTGTTCATTTTGCTTGTTTGTCGGATTTTGGGATGGACTCTTTGGCTTTGCTTTTCTTCTCCTCATTGGATTTTTCATGTTAAAAGTTGCAGAAGCCAGATGACAAGCTCATTTTGGTTCAACTTCAGCAACTGTGCATTGCATTGCCATGTAATGTAATGTAATGCAATGCTATCTATCTAGCTCTCCCTCTATACTTCCTTTTGGATAAACAGACATATTAGGCAAGCATTTTGGAGCTTTCACCTAAATAACTACAGGTGGTGAGATAAGCTGCACAATATAATTGACCTTTCAGTATATTGTTGCACACACACCATCTATTTAGCAAATGCCCTTGTTATCAACAGCAGCCTTTTAAACTCACCTGAGCTAACAGGTATGTGAGCTGGTTACTCTGCTGCGCTTAAAATTTCTTTTTTGGTTTGCTACAATGCCTTTTCTGAAACGTTGTCTCCCTCTGCGGGAACACTGACTTCTTTCATTTAATGCCTGCAGACTATAAAAGAGAAACCAACCCAAAAAGTTTGGTTGATTAGTCTGTGGCATTCTTTTAAACTGTTGCTTATGGCGGTCTCTGTGAGCTTTTCAGTGACATTCAGCCATCCAGATATCCCGCCTGCAGTAGACGGAATGTGGCAATGGAACGCTGGCTGCGCATGTCATAATAGGCTCTGAGCCTTTATATACCTGCGCACAGCAGCAGCCACCTTCAGTCTGCTGTTGGACAGCCAGCAGCAGCAGCAGCAGGAGAGGTAATTAATCAGCAACCCTCCTGCTAAGGGTAGACAGCTGCTCGTTCCACCCCCCCCCCGCCTTAATTGGTTCTCCTCCCTTCCAACGGTGTTGAGGCGGGTGGGAACAGCCGGGGGTTGAGGGTACTGTGCTAAAAGAGGTGGAGTTATGCAGATCTAAAACGCATGGATTGCAGCAGCAGCAAGCCGAAAAGTGCAGGCATGTGAGGGATCTAGAGGTTGACAGCATGTCTTCTTAACGGGAGTCCAGGTGGCCATCTCCACAAATGGACTTTTCAGAATCCTTGGGTGGCACCGTAGTCGGAAACCAATTCTGGTTATCGCTTCTCGGCCTTTTGGCTAAGATCAAGTGTAGTATCTGTTCTTATCAGTTTAATATCTGATACGTCCCCTATCTGGGGACCATATATTAAATGGATTTTTAGAACAGGGAGATGGAAAAAGAGCTTGCTCTGTCCACTCCACGCATTGACCTGGTATTGCAGTATCTCCAGGACCGGTGCACCCCTTCTTTAATGCAGTTTCTAAAATCAGAAAGAATTGAATTCAATGCTTTTTGTTCATTTTGCTTGTTTGTCGGATTTTGGGATGGACTCTTTGGCTTTGCTTTTCTTCTCCTCATTGGATTTTTCATGTTAAAAGTTGCAGAAGCCAGATGACAAGCTCATTTTGGTTCAACTTCAGCAACTGTGCATTGCATTGCCATGTAATGTAATGTAATGCAATGCTATCTATCTAGCTCTCCCTCTATACTTCCTTTTGGATAAACAGACATATTAGGCAAGCATTTTGGAGCTTTCACCTAAATAACTACAGGTGGTGAGATAAGCTGCACAATATAATTGACCTTTCAGTATATTGTTGCACACACACCATCTATTTAGCAAATGCCCTTGTTATCAACAGCAGCCTTTTAAACTCACCTGAGCTAACAGGTATGTGAGCTGGTTACTCTGCTGCGCTTAAAATTTCTTTTTTGGTTTGCTACAATGCCTTTTCTGAAACGTTGTCTCCCTCTGCTGGAACACTGACTTCTTTCATTTAATGCTTGCAGACTATAAAAGAGAAACCAACCCAAAAAGTTTGGTTGATTAGTCTGTGGCATTCTTTTAAACTGTTGCTTATGGCGGTCTCTGTGAGCTTCTCAGTGACATTCAGCCATCCAGGTATCCCGCCTGCAGTAGACGGAATGTGGCAATGGAACGCTGGCTGCGCGTGTCATAATAGGCTCTGAGCCTTTATATACCTGCGCACAGCAGCAGCCACCTTCAGTCTGCTGCTGGACAGCCAGCAGCAGCAGCAGCAGGAGAGGTAATTAATCAGCAACCCTCCTGCTAAGGGTAGACAGCTGCTCGTTCCACCCCCCCCCCCCGCCTTAATTGGTTCTCCTCCCTTCCAACGGTGTTGAGGCAGGTGGGAACAGCCGGGGGTTGAGGGTACTGTGCTAAAAGTGGTGGAGTTATGCAGATCTAAAACGCGTGGATTGCAGCAGCAGCAAGCCGAAAAGTGCAGGCATGTGAGGGATCTAGAGGTTGACAGCATGTCTTCTTAACGGGAGTCCAGGTGGCCATCTCCACAAATGGACTTTTCAGAATCCTTGGGTGGCACCGTAGTCGGAAACCAATTCTGGTTATCGCTTCTCGGCCTTTTGGCTAAGATCAAGTGTAGTATCTGTTCTTATCAGTTTAATATCTGATACGTCCCCTATCTGGGGACCATATATTAAATGGATTTTTAGAACAGGGAGATGGAAAAAGAGCTTGCTCTGTCCACTCCACGCATTGACCTGGTATTGCAGTATCTCCAGGACCGGTGCACCCCTTCTTTAATGCAGTTTCTAAAATCAGAAAGAATTGAATTCAATGCTTTTTGTTCATTTTGCTTGTTTGTCGGATTTTGGGATGGACTCTTTGGCTTTGCTTTTCTTCTCCTCATTGGATTTTTCATGTTAAAAGTTGCAGAAGCCAGATGACAAGCTCATTTTGGTTCAACTTCAGCAACTGTGCATTGCATTGCCATGTAATGTAATGTAATGCAATGCTATCTATCTAGCTCTCCCTCTATACTTCCTTTTGGATAAACAGACATATTAGGCAAGCATTTTGGAGCTTTCACCTAAATAACTACAGGTGGTGAGATAAGCTGCACAATATAATTGACCTTTCAGTATATTGTTGCACACACACCATCTATTTAGCAAATGCCCTTGTTATCAACAGCAGCCTTTTAAACTCACCTGAGCTAACAGGTATGTGAGCTGGTTACTCTGCTGCGCTTAAAATTTCTTTTTTGGTTTGCTACAATGCCTTTTCTGAAACGTTGTCTCCCTCTGCTGGAACACTGACTTCTTTCATTTAATGCCTGCAGACTATAAAAGAGAAACCAACCCAAAAAGTTTGGTTGATTAGTCTGTGGCATTCTTTTAAACTGTTGCTTATGGCGGTCTCTGTGAGCTTCTCAGTGACATTCAGCCATCCAGGTATCCCGCCTGCAGTAGACGGAATGTGGCAATGGAACGCTGGCTGCGCGTGTCATAATAGGCTCTGAGCCTTTATATACCTGCGCACAGCAGCAGCCACCTTCAGTCTGCTGCTGGACAGCCAGCAGCAGCAGCAGCAGGAGAGGTAATTAATCAGCAACCCTCCTGCTAAGGGTAGACAGCTGCTCGTTCCACCCCCCCCCCCCGCCTTAATTGGTTCTCCTCCCTTCCAACGGTGTTGAGGCGGGTGGGAACAGCCGGGGGTTGAGGGTACTGTGCTAAAAGAGGTGGAGTTATGCAGATCTAAAATGCGTGGATTGCAGCAGCAGCAAGCCGAAAAGTGCAGGCATGTGAGGGATCTAGAGGTTGACAGCATGTCTTCTTAACGGGAGTCCAGGTGGCCATCTCCACAAATGGACTTTTCAGAATCCTTGGGTGGCACCGTAGTCGGAAACCAATTCTGGTTATCGCTTCTCGGCCTTTTGGCTAAGATCAAGTGTAGTATCTGTTCTTATCAGTTTAATATCTGATACGTCCCCTATCTGGGGACCATATATTAAATGGATTTTTAGAACAGGGAGATGGAAAAAGAGCTTGCTCTGTCCACTCCACGCATTGACCTGGTATTGCAGTATCTCCAGGACCGGTGCACCCCTTCTTTAATGCAGTTTCTAAAATCAGAAAGAATTGAATTCAATGCTTTTTGTTCATTTTGCTTGTTTGTCGGATTTTGGGATGGACTCTTTGGCTTTGCTTTTCTTCTCCTCATTGGATTTTTCATGTTAAAAGTTGCAGAAGCCAGATGACAAGCTCATTTTGGTTCAACTTCAGCAACTGTGTATTGCATTGCCATGTAATGTAATGTAATGCAATGCTATCTATCTAGCTCTCCCTCTATACTTCCTTTTGGATAAACAGACATATTAGGCAAGCATTTTGGAGCTTTCACCTAAATAACTACAGGTGGTGAGATAAGCTGCACAATATAATTGACCTTTCAGTATATTGTTGCACACACACCATCTATTTAGCAAATGCCCTTGTTATCAACAGCAGCCTTTTAAACTCACCTGAGCTAACAGGTATGTGAGCTGGTTACTCTGCTGCGCTTAAAATTTCTTTTTTGGTTTGCTACAATGCCTTTTCTGAAACGTTGTCTCCCTCTGCTGGAACACTGACTTCTTTCATTTAATGCCTGCAGACTATAAAAGAGAAACCAACCCAAAAAGTTTGATTGATTAGTCTGTGGCATTCTTTTAAACTGTTGCTTATGGCGGTCTCTGTGAGCTTCTCAGTGACATTCAGCCATCCAGGTATCCCGCCTGCAGTAGACGGAATGTGGCAATGGAACGCTGGCTGCGCGTGTCATAATATGCTCTGAGCCTTTATATACCTGCGCACAGCAGCAGCCACCTTCAGTCTGCTGCTGGACAGCCAGCAGCAGCAGCAGCAGGAGAGGTAATTAATCAGCAACCCTCCTGCTAAGGGTAGACAGCTGCTCGTTCCACCCCCCCCCTGCCTTAATTGGTTCTCCTCCCTTCCAACGGTGTTGAGGCGGGTGGGAACAGCCGGGGGTTGAGGGTACTGTGCTAAAAGAGGTGGAGTTATGCAGATCTAAAACGCGTGGATTGCAGCAGCAGCAAGCCGAAAAGTGCAGGCATGTGAGGGATCTAGAGGTTGACAGCATGTCTTCTTAACGGGAGTCCAGGTGGCCATCTCCACAAATGGACTTTTCAGAATCCTTGGGTGGCACCGTAGTCGGAAACCAATTCTGGTTATCGCTTCTCGGCCTTTTGGCTAAGATCAAGTGTAGTATCTGTTCTTATCAGTTTAATATCTGATACGTCCCCTATCTGGGGGCCATATATTAAATGGATTTTTAGAACAGGGAGATGGAAAAAGAGCTTGCTCTGTCCACTCCACGCATTGACCTGGTATTGCAGTATCTCCAGGACCGGTGCACCCCTTCTTTAATGCAGTTTCTAAAATCAGAAAGAATTGAATTCAATGCTTTTTGTTCATTTTGCTTGTTTGTCGGATTTTGGGATGGACTCTTTGGCTTTGCTTTTCTTCTCCTCATTGGATTTTTCATGTTAAAAGTTGCAGAAGCCAGATGACAAGCTCATTTTGGTTCAACTTCAGCAACTGTGCATTGCATTGCCATGTAATGTAATGTAATGCAATGCTATCTATCTAGCTCTCCCTCTATACTTCCTTTTGGATAAACAGACAAATTAGGCAAGCATTTTGGAGCTTTCACCTAAATAACTACAGGTGGTGAGATAAGCTGCACAATATAATTGACCTTTCAGTATATTGTTGCACACACACCATCTATTTAGCAAATGCCCTTGTTATCAACAGCAGCCTTTTAAACTCACCTGAGCTAACAGGTATGTGAGCTGGTTACTCTGCTGCGCTTAAAATTTCTTTTTTGGTTTGCTACAATGCCTTTTCTGAAACGTTGTCTCCCTCTGCTGGAACACTGACTTCTTTCATTTAATGCCTGCAGACTATAAAAGAGAAACCAACCCAAAAAGTTTGGTTGATTAGTCTGTGGCATTCTTTTAAACTGTTGCTTATGGCGGTCTCTGTGAGCTTCTCAGTGACATTCAGCCATCCAGGTATCCCGCCTGCAGTAGACGGAATGTGGCAATGGAACGCTGGCTGCGCGTGTCATAATAGGCTCTGAGCCTTTATATACCTGCGCACAGCAGCAGCCACCTTCAGTCTGCTGCTGGACAGCCAGCAGCAGCAGCAGCAGGAGAGGTAATTAATCAGCAACCCTCCTGCTAAGGGTAGACAGCTGCTCGTTCCACCCCCCCCCGCCTTAATTGGTTCTCCTCCCTTCCAACGGTGTTGAGGCGGGTGGGAACAGCCGGGGGTTGAGGGTACTGTGCTAAAAGAGGTGGAGTTATGCAGATCTAAAACGCGTGGATTGCAGCAGCAGCAAGCCGAAAAGTGCAGGCATGTGAGGGATCTAGAGGTTGACAGCATGTCTTCTTAACGGGAGTCCAGGTGGCCATCTCCACAAATGGACTTTTCAGAATCCTTGGGTGGCACCGTAGTCGGAAACCAATTCTGGTTATCGCTTCTCGGCCTTTTGGCTAAGATCAAGTGTAGTATCTGTTCTTATCAGTTTAATATCTGATACGTCCCCTATCTGGGGACCATATATTAAATGGATTTTTAGAACAGGGAGATGGAAAAAGAGCTTGCTCTGTCCACTCCACGCATTGACCTGGTATTGCAGTATCTCCAGGACCGGTGCACCCCTTCTTTAATGCAGTTTCTAAAATCAGAAAGAATTGAATTCAATGCTTTTTGTTCATTTTGCTTGTTTGTCGGATTTTGGGATGGACTCTTTGGCTTTGCTTTTCTTTTCCTCATTGGATTTTTCATGTTAAAAGTTGCAGAAGCCAGATGACAAGCTCATTTTGGTTCAACTTCAGCAACTGTGCATTGCATTGCCATGTAATGTAATGTAATGCAATGCTATCTATCTAGCTCTCCCTCTATACTTCCTTTTGGATAAACAGACATATTAGGCAAGCATTTTGGAGCTTTCACCTAAATAACTACAGGTGGTGAGATAAGCTGCACAATATAATTGACCTTTCAGTATATTGTTGCACACACACCATCTATTTAGCAAATGCCCTTGTTATCAACAGCAGCCTTTTAAACTCACCTGAGCTAACAGGTATGTGAGCTGGTTACTCTGCTGCGCTTAAAATTTCTTTTTTGGTTTGCTACAATGCCTTTTCTGAAACGTTGTCTCCCTCTGCTGGAACACTGACTTCTTTCATTTAATGCCTGCAGACTATAAAAGAGAAACCAACCCAAAAAGTTTGGTTGATTAGTCTGTGGCATTCTTTTAAACTGTTGCTTATGGCGGTCTCTGTGAGCTTCTCAGTGACATTCAGCCATCCAGGTATCCCGCCTGCAGTAGACGGAATGTGGCAATGGAACGCTGGCTGCGCGTGTCATAATAGGCTCTGAGCCTTTATATACCTGCGCACAGCATCAGCCACCTTCAGTCTGCTGCTGGACAGCCAGCAGCAGCAGCAGCAGGAGAGGTAATTAATCAGCAACCCTCCTGCTAAGGGTAGACAGCTGCTCGTTCCACCCCCCCCCCCGCCTTAATTGGTTCTCCTCCCTTCCAACGGTGTTGAGGCGGGTGGGAACAGCCGGGGGTTGAGGGTACTGTGCTAAAAGAGGTGGAGTTATGCAGATCTAAAACGCGTGGATTGCAGCAGCAGCAAGCCGAAAAGTGCAGGCATGTGAGGGATCTAGAGGTTGACAGCATGTCTTCTTAACGGGAGTCCAGGTGGCCATCTCCACAAATGGACTTTTCAGAATCCTTGGGTGGCACCGTAGTCGGAAACCAATTCTGGTTATCGCTTCTCGGCCTTTTGGCTAAGATCAAGTGTAGTATCTGTTCTTATCAGTTTAATATCTGATACGTCCCCTATCTGGGGACCATATATTAAATGGATTTTTAGAACAGGGAGATGGAAAAAGAGCTTGCTCTGTCCACTCCACGCATTGACCTGGTATTGCAGTATCTCCAGGACCGGTGCACCCCTTCTTTAATGCAGTTTCTAAAATCAGAAAGAATTGAATTCAATGCTTTTTGTTCATTTTGCTTGTTTGTCGGATTTTGGGATGGACTCTTTGGCTTTGCTTTTCTTTTCCTCATTGGATTTTTCATGTTAAAAGTTGCAGAAGCCAGATGACAAGCTCATTTTGGTTCAACTTCAGCAACTGTGCATTGCATTGCCATGTAATGTAATGTAATGCAATGCTATCTATCTAGCTCTCCCTCTATACTTCCTTTTGGATAAACAGACATATTAGGCAAGCATTTTGGAGCTTTCACCTAAATAACTACAGGTGGTGAGATAAGCTGCACAATATAATTGACCTTTCAGTATATTGTTGCACACACACCATCTATTTAGCAAATGCCCTTGTTATCAACAGCAGCCTTTTAAACTCACCTGAGCTAACAGGTATGTGAGCTGGTTACTCTGCTGCGCTTAAAATTTCTTTTTTGGTTTGCTACAATGCCTTTTCTGAAACGTTGTCTCCCTCTGCTGGAACACTGACTTCTTTCATTTAATGCCTGCAGACTATAAAAGAGAAACCAACCCAAAAAGTTTGGTTGATTAGTCTGTGGCATTCTTTTAAACTGTTGCTTATGGCGGTCTCTGTGAGCTTCTCAGTGACATTCAGCCATCCAGGTATCCCGCCTGCAGTAGACGGAATGTGGCAATGGAACGCTGGCTGCGCGTGTCATAATAGGCTCTGAGCCTTTATATACCTGCGCACAGCATCAGCCACCTTCAGTCTGCTGCTGGACAGCCAGCAGCAGCAGCAGCAGGAGAGGTAATTAATCAGCAACCCTCCTGCTAAGGGTAGACAGCTGCTCGTTCCACCCCCCCCCCCGCCTTAATTGGTTCTCCTCCCTTCCAACGGTGTTGAGGCGGGTGGGAACAGCCGGGGGTTGAGGGTACTGTGCTAAAAGAGGTGGAGTTATGCAGATCTAAAACGCATGGATTGCAGCAGCAGCAAGCCGAAAAGTGCAGGCATGTGAGGGATCTAGAGGTTGACAGCATGTCTTCTTAACGGGAGTCCAGGTGGCCATCTCCACAAATGGACTTTTCAGAATCCTTGGGTGGCACCGTAGTCGGAAACCAATTCTGGTTATCGCTTCTCGGCCTTTTGGCTAAGATCAAGTGTAGTATCTGTTCTTATCAGTTTAATATCTGATACGTCCCCTATCTGGGGACCATATATTAAATGGATTTTTAGAACAGGGAGATGGAAAAAGAGCTTGCTCTGTCCACTCCACGCATTGACCTGGTATTGCAGTATCTCCAGGACCGGTGCACCCCTTCTTTAATGCAGTTTCTAAAATCAGAAAGAATTGAATTCAATGCTTTTTGTTCATTTTGCTTGTTTGTCGGATTTTGGGATGGACTCTTTGGCTTTGCTTTTCTTCTCCTCATTGGATTTTTCATGTTAAAAGTTGCAGAAGCCAGATGACAAGCTCATTTTGGTTCAACTTCAGCAACTGTGCATTGCATTGCCATGTAATGTAATGTAATGCAATGCTATCTATCTAGCTCTCCCTCTATACTTCCTTTTGGATAAACAGACATATTAGGCAAGCATTTTGGAGCTTTCACCTAAATAACTACAGGTGGTGAGATAAGCTGCACAATATAATTGACCTTTCAGTATATTGTTGCACACACACCATCTATTTAGCAAATGCCCTTGTTATCAACAGCAGCCTTTTAAACTCACCTGAGCTAACAGGTATGTGAGCTGGTTACTCTGCTGCGCTTAAAATTTCTTTTTTGGTTTGCTACAATGCCTTTTCTGAAACGTTGTCTCCCTCTGCTGGAACACTGACTTCTTTCATTTAATGCCTGCAGACTATAAAAGAGAAACCAACCCAAAAAGTTTGGTTGATTAGTCTGTGGCATTCTTTTAAACTGTTGCTTATGGCGGTCTCTGTGAGCTTCTCAGTGACATTCAGCCATCCAGGTATCCCGCCTGCAGTAGACGGAATGTGGCAATGGAACGCTGGCTGCGCGTGTCATAATAGGCTCTGAGCCTTTATATACCTGCGCACAGCAGCAGCCACCTTCAGTCTGCTGCTGGACAGCCAGCAGCAGCAGCAGCAGGAGAGGTAATTAATCAGCAACCCTCCTGCTAAGGGTAGACAGCTGCTCGTTCCACCCCCCCCCCCCCGCCTTAATTGGTTCTCCTCCCTTCCAACGGTGTTGAGGCGGGTGGGAACAGCCGGGGGTTGAGGGTACTGTGCTAAAAGAGGTGGAGTTATGCAGATCTAAAACGCGTGGATTGCAGCAGCAGCAAGCCGAAAAGTGCAGGCATGTGAGGGATCTAGAGGTTGACAGCATGTCTTCTTAACGGGAGTCCAGGTGGCCATCTCCACAAATGGACTTTTCAGAATCCTTGGGTGGCACCGTAGTCGGAAACCAATTCTGGTTATCGCTTCTCGGCCTTTTGGCTAAGATCAAGTGTAGTATCTGTTCTTATCAGTTTAATATCTGATACGTCCCCTATCTGGGGACCATATATTAAATGGATTTTTAGAACAGGGAGATGGAAAAAGAGCTTGCTCTGTCCACTCCACGCATTGACCTGGTATTGCAGTATCTCCAGGACCGGTGCACCCCTTCTTTAATGCAGTTTCTAAAATCAGAAAGAATTGAATTCAATGCTTTTTGTTCATTTTGCTTGTTTGTCGGATTTTGGGATGGACTCTTTGGCTTTGCTTTTCTTCTCCTCATTGGATTTTTCATGTTAAAAGTTGCAGAAGCCAGATGACAAGCTCATTTTGGTTCAACTTCAGCAACTGTGCATTGCATTGCCATGTAATGTAATGTAATGCAATGCTATCTATCTAGCTCTCCCTCTATACTTCCTTTTGGATAAACAGATATATTAGGCAAGCATTTTGGAGCTTTGACCTAAATAACTACAGATGGTGAGATAAGCTGCACAATATAATTGACCTTTCAGTATATTGTTGCACACACACCATCTATTTAGCAAATGCCCTTGTTATCAACAGCAGCCTTTTAAACTCACCTGAGCTAACAGGTATGTGAGCTGGTTACTCTGCTGCGCTTAAAATTTCTTTTTTGGTTTGCTACAATGCCTTTTCTGAAACGTTGTCTCCCTCTGCTGGAACACTGACTTCTTTCATTTAATGCCTGCAGACTATAAAAGAGAAACCAACCCAAAAAGTTTGGTTGATTAGTCTGTGGCATTCTTTTAAACTGTTGCTTATGGCGGTCTCTGTGAGCTTCTCAGTGACATTCAGCCATCCAGGTATTCCGCCTGCAGTAGACGGAATGTGGCAATGGAACGCTGGCTGCGCGTGTCATAATAGGCTCTGAGCCTTTATATACCTGCGCACAGCAGCAGCCACCTTCAGTCTGCTGCTGGACAGCCAGCAGCAGCAGCAGCAGGAGAGGTGATTAATCAGCAACCCTCCTGCTAAGGGTAGACAGCTGCTCGTTCCACCCCCCCCCCGCCTTAATTGGTTCTCCTCCCTTCCAACGGTGTTGAGGCGGGTGGGAACAGCCGGGGGTTGAGGGTACTGTGCTAAAAGAGGTGGAGTTATGCAGATCTAAAACGCGTGGATTGCAGCAGCAGCAAGCCGAAAAGTGCAGGCATGTGAGGGATCTAGAGGTTGACAGCATGTCTTCTTAACGGGAGTCCAGGTGGCCATCTCCACAAATGGACTTTTCAGAATCCTTGGGTGGCACCGTAGTCGGAAACCAATTCTGGTTATCGCTTCTCGGCCTTTTGGCTAAGATCAAGTGTAGTATCTGTTCTTATCAGTTTAATATCTGATACGTCCCCTATCTGGGGACCATATATTAAATGGATTTTTAGAACAGGGAGATGGAAAAAGAGCTTGCTCTGTCCACTCCACGCATTGACCTGGTATTGCAGTATCTCCAGGACCGGTGCACCCCTTCTTTAATGCAGTTTCTAAAATCAGAAAGAATTGAATTCAATGCTTTTTGTTCATTTTGCTTGTTTGTCGGATTTTGGGATGGACTCTTTGGCTTTGCTTTTCTTCTCCTCATTGGATTTTTCATGTTAAAAGTTGCAGAAGCCAGATGACAAGCTCATTTTGGTTCAACTTCAGCAACTGTGCATTGCATTGCCATGTAATGTAATGTAATGCAATGCTATCTATCTAGCTCTCCCTCTATACTTCCTTTTGGATAAACAGACATATTAGGCAAGCATTTTGGAGCTTTCACCTAAATAACTACAGGTGGTGAGATAAGCTGCACAATATAATTGACCTTTCAGTATATTGTTGCACACACACCATCTATTTAGCAAATGCCCTTGTTATCAACAGCAGCCTTTTAAACTCACCTGAGCTAACAGGTATGTGAGCTGGTTACTCTGCTGCGCTTAAAATTTCTTTTTTGGTTTGCTACAATGCCTTTTCTGAAACGTTGTCTCCCTCTGCTGGAACACTGACTTCTTTCATTTAATGCCTGCAGACTATAAAAGAGAAACCAACCCAAAAAGTTTGGTTGATTAGTCTGTGGCATTCTTTTAAACTGTTGCTTATGGCGGTCTCTGTGAGCTTCTCAGTGACATTCAGCCATCCAGGTATCCCGCCTGCAGTAGACGGAATGTGGCAATGGAACGCTGGCTGCGCGTGTCATAATAGGCTCTGAGCCTTTATATACCTGCGCACAGCAGCAGCCACCTTCAGTCTGCTGCTGGACAGCCAGCAGCAGCAGCAGCAGGAGAGGAAATTAATCAGCAACCCTCCTGCTAAGGGTAGACAGCTGCTCGTTCCACCCCCCCCCGCCTTAATTGGTTCTCCTCCCTTCCAACGGTGTTGAGGCGGGTGGGAACAGCCGGGGGTTGAGGGTACTGTGCTAAAAGAGGTGGAGTTATGCAGATCTAAAACGCGTGGATTGCAGCAGCAGCAAGCCGAAAAGTGCAGGCATGTGAGGGATCTAGAGGTTGACAGCATGTCTTCTTAACGGGAGTCCAGGTGGCCATCTCCACAAATGGACTTTTCAGAATCCTTGGGTGGCACCGTAGTCGGAAACCAATTCTGGTTATCGCTTCTCGGCCTTTTGGCTAAGATCAAGTGTAGTATCTGTTCTTATCAGTTTAATATCTGATACGTCCCCTATCTGGGGACCATATATTAAATGGATTTTTAGAACAGGGAGATGGAAAAAGAGCTTGCTCTGTCCACTCCACGCATTGACCTGGTATTGCAGTATCTCCAGGACCGGTGCACCCCTTCTTTAATGCAGTTTCTAAAATCAGAAAGAATTGAATTCAATGCTTTTTGTTCATTTTGCTTGTTTGTCGGATTTTGGGATGGACTCTTTGGCTTTGCTTTTCTTCTCCTCATTGGATTTTTCATGTTAAAAGTTGCAGAAGCCAGATGACAAGCTCATTTTGGTTCAACTTCAGCAACTGTGCATTGCATTGCCATGTAATGTAATGTAATGCAATGCTATCTATCTAGCTCTCCCTCTATACTTCCTTTTGGATAAACAGACATATTACGCAAGCATTTTGGAGCTTTCACCTAAATAACTACAGGTGGTGAGATAAGCTGCACAATATAATTGACCTTTCAGTATATTGTTGCACACACCATCTATTTAGCAAATGCCCTTGTTATCAACAGCAGCCTTTTAAACTCACCTGAGCTAACAGGTATGTGAGCTGGTTACTCTGCTGCGCTTAAAATTTCTTTTTTGGTTTGCTACAATGCCTTTTCTGAAACGTTGTCTCCCTCTGCTGGAACACTGACTTCTTTCATTTAATGCCTGCAGACTATAAAAGAGAAACCAACCCAAAAAGTTTGGTTGATTAGTCTGTGGCATTCTTTTAAACTGTTGCTTATGGCGGTCTCTGTGAGCTTCTCAGTGACATTCAGCCATCCAGGTATCCCGCCTGCAGTAGACGGAATGTGGCAATGGAACGCTGGCTGCGCATGTCATAATAGGCTCTGAGCCTTTATATACCTGCGCACAGCAGCAGCCACCTTCAGTCTGCTGCTGGACAGCCAGCAGCAGCAGCAGCAGGAGAGGT
Organism: Phyllobates terribilis; assembly: GCF_046119375.1. Taxonomy (NCBI): domain Eukaryota; kingdom Metazoa; phylum Chordata; class Amphibia; order Anura; family Dendrobatidae; genus Phyllobates; species Phyllobates terribilis. The sequence goes on along the minus strand of NW_027362800.1, from coordinate 4,450,612 downwards.
AATTAATCAGCAACCCTCCTGCTAAGGGTAGACAGCTGCTCGTTCCACCCCCCCCCCCCCGCCTTAATTGGTTCTCCTCCCTTCCAACGGTGTTGAGGCGGGTGGGAACAGCCGGGGGTTGAGGGTACTGTGCTAAAAGAGGTGGAGTTATGCAGATCTAAAACGCGTGGATTGCAGCAGCAGCAAGCCGAAAAGTGCAGGCATGTGAGGGATCTAGAGGTTGACAGCATGTCTTCTTAACGGGAGTCCAGGTGGCCATCTCCACAAATGGACTTTTCAGAATCCTTGGGTGGCACCGTAGTCGGAAACCAATTCTGGTTATCGCTTCTCGGCCTTTTGGCTAAGATCAAGTGTAGTATCTGTTCTTATCAGTTTAATATCTGATACGTCCCCTATCTGGGGACCATATATTAAATGGATTTTTAGAACAGGGAGATGGAAAAAGAGCTTGCTCTGTCCACTCCACGCATTGACCTGGTATTGCAGTATCTCCAGGACCGGTGCACCCCTTCTTTAATGCAGTTTCTAAAATCAGAAAGAATTGAATTCAATGCTTTTTGTTCATTTTGCTTGTTTGTCGGATTTTGGGATGGACTCTTTGGCTTTGCTTTTCTTCTCCTCCTTGGATTTTTCATGTTAAAAGTTGCAGAAGCCAGATGACAAGCTCATTTTGGTTCAACTTCAGCAACTGTGCATTGCATTGCCATGTAATGTAATGTAATGCAATGCTATCTATCTAGCTCTCCCTCTATACTTCCTTTTGGATAAACAGACATATTAGGCAAGCATTTTGGAGCTTTCACCTAAATAACTACAGGTGGTGAGATAAGCTGCACAATATAATTGACCTTTCAGTATATTGTTGCACACACACCATCTATTTAGCAAATGCCCTTGTTATCAACAGCAGCCTTTTAAACTCACCTGAGCTAACAGGTATGTGAGCTGGTTACTCTGCTGCGCTTAAAATTTCTTTTTTGGTTTGCTACAATGCCTTTTCTGAAACGTTGTCTCCCTCTGCTGGAACACTGACTTCTTTCATTTAATGCCTGCAGACTATAAAAGAGAAACCAACCCAAAAAGTTTGGTTGATTAGTCTGTGGCATTCTTTTAAACTGTTGCTTATGGCGGTCTCTGTGAGCTTCTCAGTGACATTCAGCCATCCAGGTATCCCGCCTGCAGTAGACGGAATGTGGCAATGGAACGCTGGCTGCGCGTGTCATAATAGGCTCTGAGCCTTTATATACCTGTGCACAGCAGCAGCCACCTTCAGTCTGCTGCTGGACAGCCAGCAGCAGCAGCAGCAGGAGAGGTAATTAATCAGCAACCCTCCTGCTAAGGGTAGACAGCTGCTCGTTCAACCCCCCCCCCCGCCTTAATTGGTTCTCCTCCCTTCCAACGGTGTTGAGGCGGGTGGGAACAGCCGGGGGTTGAGGGTACTGTGCTAAAAGAGGTGGAGTTATGCAGATCTAAAACGCGTGGATTGCAGCAGCAGCAAGCCGAAAAGTGCAGGCATGTGAGGGATCTAGAGGTTGACAGCATGTCTTCTTAACGGGAGTCCAGGTGGCCATCTCCACAAATGGACTTTTCAGAATCCTTGGGTGGCACCGTAGTCGGAAACCAATTCTGGTTATCGCTTCTCGGCCTTTTGGCTAAGATCAAGTGTAGTATCTGTTCTTATCAGTTTAATATCTGATACGTCCCCTATCTGGGGACCATATATTAAATGGATTTTTAGAACAGGGAGATGGAAAAAGAGCTTGCTCTGTCCACTCCACGCATTGACCTGGTATTGCAGTATCTCCAGGACCGGTGCACCCCTTCTTTAATGCAGTTTCTAAAATCAGAAAGAATTGAATTCAATGCTTTTTGTTCATTTTGCTTGTTTGTCGGATTTTGGGATGGACTCTTTGGCTTTGCTTTTCTTCTCCTCATTGGATTTTTCATGTTAAAAGTTGCAGAAGCCAGATGACAAGCTCATTTTGGTTCAACTTCAGCAACTGTGCATTGCATTGCCATGTAATGTAATGTAATGCAATGCTATCTATCTAGCTCTCCCTCTATACTTCCTTTTGGATAAACAGACATATTAGGCAAGCATTTTGGAGCTTTCACCTAAATAACTACAGGTGGTGAGATAAGCTGCACAATATAATTGACCTTTCAGTATATTGTTGCACACACACCATCTATTTAGCAAATGCCCTTGTTATCAACAGCAGCCTTTTAAACTCACCTGAGCTAACAGGTATGTGAGCTGGTTACTCTGCTGCACTTAAAATTTCTTTTTTGGTTTGCTACAATGCCTTTTCTGAAACGTTGTCTCCCTCTGCTGGAACACTGACTTCTTTCATTTAATGCCTGCAGACTATAAAAGAGAAACCAACCCAAAAAGTTTGGTTGATTAGTCTGTGGCATTCTTTTAAACTGTTGCTTATGGCGGTCTCTGTGAGCTTCTCAGTGACATTCAGCCATCCAGGTATCCCGCCTGCAGTAGACGGAATGTGGCAATGGAACGCTGGCTGCGCGTGTCATAATAGGCTCTGAGCCTTTATATACCTGCGCACAGCAGCAGCCACCTTCAGTCTGCTGCTGGACAGCCAGCAGCAGCAGCAGCAGGAGAGGTAATTAATCAGCAACCCTCCTGCTAAGGGTAGACAGCTGCTCGTTCCACCCCCCCCCCCCCCCGCCTTAATTGGTTCTCCTCCCTTCCAACGGTGTTGAGGCGGGTGGGAACAGCCGGGGGTTGAGGGTACTGTGCTAAAAGAGGTGGAGTTATGCAGATCTAAAACGCGTGGATTGCAGCAGCAGCAAGCCGAAAAGTGCAGGCATGTGAGGGATCTAGAGGTTGACAGCATGTCTTCTTAACGGGAGTCCAGGTGGCCATCTCCACAAATGGACTTTTCAGAATCCTTGGGTGGCACCGTAGTCGGAAACCAATTCTGGTTATCGCTTCTCGGCCTTTTGGCTAAGATCAAGTGTAGTATCTGTTCTTATCAGTTTAATATCTGATACGTCCCCTATCTGGGGACCATATATTAAATGGATTTTTAGAACAGGGAGATGGAAAAAGAGCTTGCTCTGTCCACTCCACGCATTGACCTGGTATTGCAGTATCTCCAGGACCGGTGCACCCCTTCTTTAATGCAGTTTCTAAAATCAGAAAGAATTGAATTCAATGCTTTTTGTTCATTTTGCTTGTTTGTCGGATTTTGGGATGGACTCTTTGGCTTTGCTTTTCTTCTCCTCATTTGATTTTTCATGTTAAAAGTTGCAGAAGCCAGATGACAAGCTCATTTTGGTTCAACTTCAGCAACTGTGCATTGCATTGCCATGTAATGTAATGTAATGCAATGCTATCTATCTAGCTCTCCCTCTATACTTCCTTTTGGATAAACAGACATATTAGGCAAGCATTTTGGAGCTTTCACCTAAATAACTACAGGTGGTGAGATAAGCTGCACAATATAATTGACCTTTCAGTATATTGTTGCACACACACCATCTATTTAGCAAATGCCCTTGTTATCAACAGCAGCCTTTTAAACTCACCTGAGCTAACAGGTATGTGAGCTGGTTACTCTGCTGCGCTTAAAATTTCTTTTTTGGTTTGCTACAATGCCTTTTCTGAAACGTTGTCTCCCTCTGCTGGAACACTGACTTCTTTCATTTAATGCCTGCAGACTATAAAAGAGAAACCAACCCAAAAAGTTTGGTTGATTAGTCTGTGGCATTCTTTTAAACTGTTGCTTATGGCGGTCTCTGTGAGCTTCTCAGTGACATTCAGCCATCCAGGTATCCCGCCTGCAGTAGACGGAATGTGGCAATGGAACGCTGGCTGCGCGTGTCATAATAGGCTCTGAGCCTTTATATACCTGCGCACAGCAGCAGCCACCTTCAGTCTGCTGCTGGACAGCCAGCAGCAGCAGCAGCAGGAGAGGTAATTAATCAGCAACCCTCCTGCTAAGGGTAGACAGCTGCTCGTTCCACCCCCCCCCCGCCTTAATTGGTTCTCCTCCCTTCCAACGGTGTTGAGGCGGGTGGGAACAGCCGGGGGTTGAGGGTACTGTGCTAAAAGAGGTGGAGTTATGCAGATCTAAAACGCGTGGATTGCAGCAGCAGCAAGCCGAAAAGTGCAGGCATGTGAGGGATCTGAGGTTGACAGCATGTCTTCTTAACGGGAGTCCAGGTGGCCATCTCCACAAATGGACTTTTCAGAATCCTTGGGTGGCACCGTAGTCGGAAACCAATTCTGGTTATCGCTTCTCGGCCTTTTGGCTAAGATCAAGTGTAGTATCTGTTCTTATCAGTTTAATATCTGATACGTCCCCTATCTGGGGACCATATATTAAATGGATTTTTAGAACAGGGAGATGGAAAAAGAGCTTGCTCTGTCCACTCCACGCATTGACCTGGTATTGCAGTATCTCCAGGACCGGTGCACCCCTTCTTTAATGCAGTTTCTAAAATCAGAAAGAATTGAATTCAATGCTTTTTGTTCATTTTGCTTGTTTGTCGGATTTTGGGATGGACTCTTTGGCTTTGCTTTTCTTCTCCTCATTGGATTTTTCATGTTAAAAGTTGCAGAAGCCAGATGACAAGCTCATTTTGGTTCAACTTCAGCAACTGTGCATTGCATTGCCATGTAATGTAATGTAATGCAATGCTATCTATCTAGCTCTCCCTCTATACTTCCTTTTGGATAAACAGACATATTAGGCAAGCATTTTGGAGCTTTCACCTAAATAACTACAGGTGGTGAGATAAGCTGCACAATATAATTGACCTTTCAGTATATTGTTGCACACACACCATCTATTTAGCAAATGCCCTTGTTATCAACAGCAGCCTTTTAAACTCACCTGAGCTAACAGGTATGTGAGCTGGTTACTCTGCTGCGCTTAAAATTTCTTTTTTGGTTTGCTACAATGCCTTTTCTGAAACGTTGTCTCCCTCTGCTGGAACACTGACTTCTTTCATTTAATGCCTGCAGACTATAAAAGAGAAACCAACCCAAAAAGTTTGGTTGATTAGTCTGTGGCATTGTTTTAAACTGTTGCTTATGGCGGTCTCTGTGAGCTTCTCAGTGACATTCAGCCATCCAGGTATCCCGCCTGCAGTAGACGGAATGTGGCAATGGAACGCTGGCTGCGCGTGTCATAATAGGCTCTGAGCCTTTATATACCTGCGCACAGCAGCAGCCACCTTCAGTCTGCTGCTGGACAGCCAGCAGCAGCAGCAGCAGGAGAGGTAATTAATCAGCAACCCTCCTGCTAAGGGTAGACAGCTGCTCGTTCCACCCCCCCCCCCCGCCTTAATTGGTTCTCCTCCCTTCCAACGGTGTTGAGGCGGGTGGGAACAGCCGGGGGTTGAGGGTACTGTGCTAAAAGAGGTGGAGTTATGCAGATCTAAAACGCGTGGATTGCAGCAGCAGCAAGCCGAAAAGTGCAGGCATGTGAGGGATCTAGAGGTTGACAGTATGTCTTCTTAACGGGAGTCCAGGTGGCCATCTCCACAAATGGACTTTTCAGAATCCTTGGGTGGCACCGTAGTCGGAAACCAATTCTGGTTATCGCTTCTCGGCCTTTTGGCTAAGATCAAGTGTAGTATCTGTTCTTATCAGTTTAATATCTGATACGTCCCCTATCTGGGGACCATATATTAAATGGATTTTTAGAACAGGGAGATGGAAAAAGAGCTTGCTCTGTCCACTCCACGCATTGACCTGGTATTGCAGTATCTCCAGGACCGGTGCACCCCTTCTTTAATGCAGTTTCTAAAATCAGAAAGAATTGAATTCAATGCTTTTTGTTCATTTTGCTTGTTTGTCGGATTTTGGGATGGACTCTTTGGCTTTGCTTTTCTTCTCCTCATTGGATTTTTCATGTTAAAAGTTGCAGAAGCCAGATGACAAGCTCATTTTGGTTCAACTTCAGCAACTGTGCATTGCATTGCCATGTAATGTAATGTAATGCAATGCTATCTATCTAGCTCTCCCTCTATACTTCCTTTTGGATAAACAGACATATTAGGCAAGCATTTTGGAGCTTTCACCTAAATAACTACAGGTGGTGAGATAAGCTGCACAATATAATTGACCTTTCAGTATATTGTTGCACACACACCATCTATTTAGCAAATGCCCTTGTTATCAACAGCAGCCTTTTAAACTCACCTGAGCTAACAGGTATGTGAGCTGGTTACTCTGCTGCGCTTAAAATTTCTTTTTTGGTTTGCTACAATGCCTTTTCTGAAACGTTGTCTCCCTCTGCTGGAACACTGACTTCTTTCATTTAATGCCTGCAGACTATAAAAGAGAAACCAACCCAAAAAGTTTGGTTGATTAGTCTGTGGCATTCTTTTAAACTGTTGCTTATGGCGGTCTCTGTGAGCTTCTCAGTGACATTCAGCCATCCAGGTATCCCGCCTGCAGTAGACGGAATGTGGCAATGGAACGCTGGCTGCGCGTGTCATAATAGGCTCTGAGCCTTTATATACCTGCGCACAGCAGCAGCCACCTTCAGTCTGCTGCTGGACAGCCAGCAGCAGCAGCAGCAGGAGAGGTAATTAATCAGCAACCCTCCTGCTAAGGGTAGACAGCTGCTCGTTCCACCCCCCCCCCGCCTTAATTGGTTCTCCTCCCTTCCAACGGTGTTGAGGCGGGTGGGAACAGCCGGGGGTTGAGCGTACTGTGCTAAAAGAGGTGGAGTTATGCAGATCTAAAACGCGTGGATTGCAGCAGCAGCAAGCCGAAAAGTGCAGGCATGTGAGGGATCTAGAGGTTGACAGCATGTCTTCTTAACGGGAGTCCAGGTGGCCATCTCCACAAATGGACTTTTCAGAATCCTTGGGTGGCACCGTAGTCGGAAACCAATTCTGGTTATCGCTTCTCGGCCTTTTGGCTAAGATCAAGTGTAGTATCTGTTCTTATCAGTTTAATATCTGATACGTCCCCTATCTGGGGACCATATATTAAATGGATTTTTAGAACAGGGAGATGGAAAAAGAGCTTGCTCTGTCCACTCCACGCATTGACCTGGTATTGCAGTATCTCCAGGACCGGTGCACCCCTTCTTTAATGCAGTTTCTAAAATCAGAAAGAATTGAATTCAATGCTTTTTGTTCATTTTGCTTGTTTGTCGGATGTTGGGATGGACTCTTTGGCTTTGCTTTTCTTCTCCTCATTGGATTTTTCATGTTAAAAGTTGCAGAAGCCAGATGACAAGCTCATCTTGGTTCAACTTCAGCAACTGTGCATTGCATTGCCATGTAATGTAATGTAATGCAATGCTATCTATCTAGCTCTCCCTCTATACTTCCTTTTGGATAAACAGACATATTAGGCAAGCATTTTGGAGCTTTCACTTAAATAACTACAGGTGGTGAGATAAACTGCACAATATAATTGACCTTTCAGTATATTGTTGCACACACACCATCTATTTAGCAAATGCCCTTGTTATCAACAGCAGCCTTTTAAACTCACCTGAGCTAACAGGTATGTGAGCTGGTTACTCTGCTGCGCTTAAAATTTCTTTTTTGGTTTGCTACAATGCCTTTTCTGAAACGTTGTCTCCCTCTGCTGGAACACTGACTTCTTTCATTTAATGCCTGCAGACTATAAAAGAGAAACCAACCCAAAAAGTTTGGTTGATTAGTCTGTGGCATTCTTTTAAACTGTTGCTTATGGCGGTCTCTGTGAGCTTCTCAGTGACATTCAGCCATCCAGGTATCCCGCCTGCAGTAGACGGAATGTGGCAATGGAACGCTGGCTGCGCGTGTCATAATAGGCTCTGAGCCTTTATATACCTGCGCACAGCAGCAGCCACCTTCAGTCTGCTGCTGGACAGCCAGCAGCAGCAGCAGCAGGAGAGGTAATTAATCAGCAACCCTCCTGCTAAGGGTAGACAGCTGCTCGTTCCACCCCCCCCCCGCCTTAATTGGTTCTCCTCCCTTCCAACGGTGTTGAGGCGGGTGGGAACAGCCGGGGGTTGAGGGTACTGTGCTAAAAGAGGTGGAGTTATGCAGATCTAAAACGCGTGGATTGCAGCAGCAGCAAGCCGAAAAGTGCAGGCATGTGAGGGATCTAGAGGTTGACAGCATGTCTTCTTAACGGGAGTCCAGGTGGCCATCTCCACAAATGGACTTTTCAGAATCCTTGGGTGGCACCGTAGTCGGAAAGCAATTCTGGTTATCGCTTCTCGGCCTTTTGGCTAAGATCAAGTGTAGTATCTGTTCTTATCAGTTTAATATCTGATACGTCCCCTATCTGGGGACCATATATTAAATGGATTTTTAGAACAGGGAGATGGAAAAAGAGCTTGCTCTGTCCACTCCACGCATTGACCTGGTATTGCAGTATCTCCAGGACCGGTGCACCCCTTCTTTAATGCAGTTTCTAAAATCAGAAAGAATTGAATTCAATGCTTTTTGTTCATTTTGCTTGTTTGTCGGATTTTGGGATGGACTCTTTGGCTTTGCTTTTCTTCTCCTCATTGGATTTTTCATGTTAAAAGTTGCAGAAGCCAGATGACAAGCTCATTTTGGTTCAACTTCAGCAACTGTGCATTGCATTGCCATGTAATGTAATGTAATGCAATGCTATCTATCTAGCTCTCCCTCTATACTTCCTTTTGGATAAACAGACATATTAGGCAAGCATTTTGGAGCTTTCACCTAAATAACTACAGGTGGTGAGATAAGCTGCACAATATAATTGACCTTTCAGTATATTGTTGCACACACACCATCTATTTAGCAAATGCCCTTGTTATCAACAGCAGCCTTTTAAACTCACCTGAGCTAACAGGTATGTGAGCTGGTTACTCTGCTGCGCTTAAAATTTCTTTTTTGGTTTGCTACAATGCCTTTTCTGAAACGTTGTCTCCCTCTGCTGGAACACTGACTTCTTTCATTTAATGCCTGCAGACTATAAAAGAGAAACCAACCCAAAAAGTTTGGTTGATTAGTCTGTGGCATTCTTTTCAACTGTTGCTTATGGCGGTCTCTGTGAGCTTCTCAGTGACATTCAGCCATCCAGGTATCCCGCCTGCAGTAGACGGAATGTGGCAATGGAACGCTGGCTGCGCGTGTCATAATAGGCTCTGAGCCTTTATATACCTGCGCACAGCAGCAGCCACCTTCAGTCTGCTGCTGGACAGCCAGCAGCAGCAGGAGAGGTAATTAATCAGCAACCCTCCTGCTAAGGGTAGACAGCTGCTCGTTCCACCCCCACCCCCGCCTTAATTGGTTCTCCTCCCTTCCAACGGTGTTGAGGCGGGTGGGAACAGCCGGGGGTTGAGGGTACTGTGCTAAAAGAGGTGGAGTTATGCAGATCTAAAACGCGTGGATTGCAGCAGCAGCAAGCCGAAAAGTGCAGGCATGTGAGGGATCTAGAGGTTGACAGCATGTCTTCTTAACGGGAGTCCAGGTGGCCATCTCCACAAATGGACTTTTCAGAATCCTTGGGTGGCACCGTAGTCGGAAACCAATTCTGGTTATCGCTTCTCGGCCTTTTGGCTAAGATCAAGTGTAGTATCTGTTCTTATCAGTTTAATATCTGATACGTCCCCTATCTGGGGACCATATATTAAATGGATTTTTAGAACAGGGAGATGGAAAAAGAGCTTGCTCTGTCCACTCCACGCATTGACCTGGTATTGCAGTATCTCCAGGACCGGTGCACCCCTTCTTTAATGCAGTTTCTAAAATCAGAAAGAATTGAATTCAATGCTTTTTGTTCATTTTGCTTGTTTGTCGGATTTTGGGATGGACTCTTTGACTTTGCTTTTCTTCTCCTCATTGGATTTTTCATGTTAAAAGTTGCAGAAGCCAGATGACAAGCTCATTTTGGTTCAACTTCAGCAACTGTGCATTGCATTGCCATGTAATGTAATGTAATGCAATGCTATCTATCTAGCTCTCCCTCTATACTTCCTTTTGGATAAACAGACATATTAGGCAAGCATTTTGGAGCTTTCACCTAAATAACTACAGGTGGTGAGATAAGCTGCACAATATAATTGACCTTTCAGTATATTGTTGCACACACACCATCTATTTAGCAAATGCCCTTGTTATCAACAGCAACCTTTTAAACTCACCTGAGCTAACAGGTATGTGAGCTGGTTACTCTGCTGCGCTTAAAATTTCTATTTTGGTTTGCTACAATGCCTTTTCTGAAACGTTGTCTCCCTCTGCTGGAACACTGACTTCTTTCATTTAATGCCTGCAGACTATAAAAGAGAAACCAACCCAAAAAGTTTGGTTGATTAGTCTGTGGCATTCTTTTAAACTGTTGCTTATGGCGGTCTCTGTGAGCTTCTCAGTGACATTCAGCCATCCAGGTATCCCGCCTGCAGTAGACGGAATGTGGCAATGGAACGCTGGCTGCGCGTGTCATAATAGGCTCTGAGCCTTTATATACCTGCGCACAGCAGCAGCCACCTTCAGTCTGCTGCTGGACAGCCAGCAGCAGCAGCAGCAGGAGAGGTAATTAATCAGCAACCCTCCTGCTAAGGGTAGACAGCTGCTCGTTCCACCCCCCCCCCCGCCTTAATTGGTTCTCCTCCCTTCCAACGGTGTTGAGGCGGGTGGGAACAGCCGGGGGTTGAGGGTACTGTGCTAAAAGAGGTGGAGTTATGCAGATCTAAAACGCGTGGATTGCAGCAGCAGCAAGCCGAAAAGTGCAGGCATGTGAGGGATCTAGAGGTTGACAGCATGTCTTCTTAACGGGAGTCCAGGTGGCCATCTCCACAAATGGACTTTTCAGAATCCTTGGGTGGCACCGTAGTCGGAAACCAATTCTGGTTATCGCTTCTCGGCCTTTTGGCTAAGATCAAGTGTAGTATCTGTTCTTATCAGTTTAATATCTGATACGTCCCCTATCTGGGGACCATATATTAAATGGATTTTTAGAACAGGGAGATGGAAAAAGAGCTTGCTCTGTCCACTCCACGCATTGACCTGGTATTGCAGTATCTCCAGGACCGGTGCACCCCTTCTTTAATGCAGTTTCTAAAATCAGAAAGAATTGAATTCAATGCTTTTTGTTCATTTTGCTTGTTTGTCGGATTTTGGGATGGACTCTTTGGCTTTGCTTTTCTTCTCCTCATTGGATTTTTCATGTTAAAAGTTGCAGAAGCCAGATGACAAGCTCATTTTGGTTCAACTTCAGCAACTGTGCATTGCATTGCCATGTAATGTAATGTAATGCAATGCTATCTATCTAGCTCTCCCTCTATACTTCCTTTTGGATAAACAGACATATTAGGCAAGCATTTTGGAGCTTTCACCTAAATAACTACAGGTGGTGAGATAAGCTGCACAATATAATTGACCTTTCAGTATATTGTTGCACACACACCATCTATTTAGCAAATGCCCTTGTTATCAACAGCGGCCTTTTAAACTCACCTGAGCTAACAGGTATGTGAGCTGGTTACTCTGCTGCGCTTAAAATTTCTTTTTTGGTTTGCTACAATGCCTTTTCTGAAACGTTGTCTCCCTCTGCTGGAACACTGACTTCTTTCATTTAATGCCTGCAGACTATAAAAGAGAAACCAACCCAAAAAGTTTGGTTGATTAGTCTGTGGCATTCTTTTAAACTGTTGCTTATGGCGGTCTCTGTGAGCTTCTCAGTGACATTCAGCCATCCAGGTATCCCGCCTGCAGTAGACGGAATGTGGCAATGGAACGCTGGCTGCGCGTGTCATAATAGGCTCTGAGCCTTTATATACCTGCGCACAGCAACAGCCACCTTCAGTCTGCTGCTGGACAGCCAGCAGCAGCAGCAGCAGGAGAGGTAATTAATCAGCAACCCTCCTGCTAAGGGTAGACAGCTGCTCGTTCCACCCCCCCCCCGCCTTAATTGGTTCTCCTCCCTTCCAACGGTGTTGAGGCGGGTGGGAACAGCCGGGGGTTGAGGGTACTGTGCTAAAAGAGGTGGAGTTATGCAGATCTAAAACGCGTGGATTGCAGCAGCAGCAAGCCGAAAAGTGCAGGCATGTGAGGGATCTAGAGGTTGACAGCATGTCTTCTTAACGGGAGTCCAGGTGGCCATCTCCACAAATGGACTTTTCAGAATCCTTGGGTGGCACCGTAGTCGGAAACCAATTCTGGTTATCGCTTCTCGGCCTTTTGGCTAAGATCAAGTGTAGTATCTGTTCTTATCAGTTTAATATCTGATACGTCCCCTATCTGGGGACCATATATTAAATGGATTTTTAGAACAGGGAGATGGAAAAAGAGCTTGCTCTGTCCACTCCACGCATTGACCTGGTATTGCAGTATCTCCAGGACCGGTGCACCCCTTCTTTAATGCAGTTTCTAAAATCAGAAAGAATTGAATTCAATGCTTTTTGTTCATTTTGCTTGTTTGTCGGATTTTGGGATGGACTCTTTGGCTTTGCTTTTCTTCTCCTCATTGGATTTTTCATGTTAAAAGTTGCAGAAGCCAGATGACAAGCTCATTTTGGTTCAACTTCAGCAACTGTGCATTGCATTGCCATGTAATGTAATGTAATGCAATGCTATCTATCTAGCTCTCCCTCTATACTTCCTTTTGGATAAACAGACATATTAGGCAAGCATTTTGGAGCTTTCACCTAAATAACTACAGGTGGTGAGATAAGCTGCACAATATAATTGACCTTTCAGTATATTGTTGCACACACACCATCTATTTAGCAAATGCCCTTGTTATCAACAGCAGCCTTTTAAACTCACCTGAGCTAACAGGTATGTGAGCTGGTTACTCTGCTGCGCTTAAAATTTCTTTTTTGGTTTGCTACAATGCCTTTTCTGAAACGTTGTCTCCCTCTGCTGGAACACTGACTTCTTTCATTTAATGCCTGCAGACTATAAAAGAGAAACCAACCCAAAAAGTTTGGTTGATTAGTCTGTGGTATTCTTTTAAACTGTTGCTTATGGCGGTCTCTGTGAGCTTCTCAGTGACATTCAGCCATCCAGGTATCCCGCCTGCAGTAGACGGAATGTGGCAATGGAACGCTGGCTGCGCGTGTCATAATAGGCTCTGAGCCTTTATATACCTGCGCACAGCAGCAGCCACCTTCAGTCTGCTGCTGGACAGCCAGCAGCAGCAGCAGGAGAGGTAATTAATCAGCAACCCTCCTGCTAAGGGTAGACAGCTGCTCGTTCCACCCCCCCCCCCGCCTTAATTGGTTCTCCTCCCTTCCAACGGTGTTGAGGCGGGTGGGAACAGCCGGGGGTTGAGGGTACTGTGCTAAAAGAGGTGGAGTTATGCAGATCTAAAACGCGTGGATTGCAGCAGCAGCAAGCCGAAAAGTGCAGGCATGTGAGGGATCTAGAGGTTGACAGCATGTCTTCTTAACGGGAGTCCAGGTGGCCATCTCCACAAATGGACTTTTCAGAATCCTTGGGTGGCACCGTAGTCGGAAACCAATTCTGGTTATCGCTTCTCGGCCTTTTGGCTAAGATCAAGTGTAGTATCTGTTCTTATCAGTTTAATATCTGATACGTCCCCTATCTGGGGACCATATATTAAATGGATTTTTAGAACAGGGAGATGGAAAAAGAGCTTGCTCTGTCCACTCCACGCATTGACCTGGTATTGCAGTATCTCCAGGACCGGTGCACCCCTTCTTTAATGCAGTTTCTAAAATCAGAAAGAATTGAATTCAATGCTTTTTGTTCATTTTGCTTGTTTGTCGGATTTTGGGATGGACTCTTTGGCTTTGCTTTTCTTCTCCTCATTGGATTTTTCATGTTAAAAGTTGCAGAAGCCAGATGACAAGCTCATTTTGGTTCAACTTCAGCAACTGTGCATTGCATTGCCATGTAATGTAATGTAATGCAATGCTATCTATCTAGCTCTCCCTCTATACTTCCTTTTGGATAAACAGACATATTAGGCAAGCATTTTGGAGCTTTCACCTAAATAACTACAGGTGGTGAGATAAGCTGCACAATATAATTGACCTTTCAGTATATTGTTGCACACACACCATCTATTTAGCAAATGCCCTTGTTATCAACAGCAGCCTTTTAAACTCACCTGAGCTAACAGGTATGTGAGCTGGTTACTCTGCTGCGCTTAAAATTTCTTTTTTGGTTTGCTACAATGCCTTTTCTGAAACGTTGTCTCCCTCTGCTGGAACACTGACTTCTTTCATTTAATGCCTGCAGACTATAAAAGAGAAACCAACCCAAAAAGTTTGGTTGATTAGTCTGTGGCATTCTTTTAAACTGTTGCTTATGGCGGTCTCTGTGAGCTTCTCAGTGACATTCAGCCATCCAGGTATCCCGCCTGCAGTAGACGGAATGTGGCAATGGAACGCTGGCTGCGCGTGTCATAATAGGCTCTGAGCCTTTATATACCTGCGCACAGCAGCAGCCACCTTCAGTCTGCTGCTGGACAGCCAGCAGCAGCAGCAGCAGGAGAGGTAATTAATCAGCAACCCTCCTGCTAAGGGTAGACAGCTGCTCGTTCCACCCCCCCCCCCGCCTTAATTGGTTCTCCTCCCTTCCAACGGTGTTGAGGCGGGTGGGAACAGCCGGGGTTTGAGGGGTACTGTGCTAAAAGAGGTGGAGTTATGCAGATCTAAAACGCGTGGATTGCAGCAGCAGCAAGCCGAAAAGTGCAGGCATGTGAGGGATCTAGAGGTTGACAGCATGTCTTCTTAACGGGAGTCCAGGTGGCCATCTCCACAAATGGACTTTTCAGAATCCTTGGGTGGCACCGTAGTCGGAAACCAATTCTGGTTATCGCTTCTCGGCCTTTTGGCTAAGATCAAGTGTAGTATCTGTTCTTATCAGTTTAATATCTGATACGTCCCCTATCTGGGGACCATATATTAAATGGATTTTTAGAACAGGGAGATGGAAAAAGAGCTTGCTCTGTCCACTCCACGCATTGACTTGGTATTGCAGTATCTCCAGGACCGGTGCACCCCTTCTTTAATGCAGTTTCTAAAATCAGAAAGAATTGAATTCAATGCTTTTTGTTCATTTTGCTTGTTTGTCGGATTTTGGGATGGACTCTTTGGCTTTGCTTTTCTTCTCCTCATTGGATTTTTCATGTTAAAAGTTGCAGAAGCCAGATGACAAGCTCATTTTGGTTCAACTTCAGCAACTGTGCATTGCATTGCCATGTAATGTAATGTAATGCAATGCTATCTATCTAGCTCTCCCTCTATACTTCCTTTTGGATAAACAGACATATTAGGCAAGCATTTTGGAGCTTTCACCTAAATAACTACAGGTGGTGAGATAAGCTGCACAATATAATTGACCTTTCAGTATATTGTTGCACACACACCATCTATTTAGCAAATGCCCTTGTTATCAACAGCAGCCTTTTAAACTCACCTGAGCTAACAGGTATGTGAGCTGGTTACTCTGCTGCGCTTAAAATTTCTTTTTTGGTTTGCTACAATGCCTTTTCTGAAACGTTGTCTCCCTCTGCTGGAACACTGACTTCTTTCATTTAATGCCTGCAGACTATAAAAGAGAAACCAACCCAAAAAGTTTGGTTGATTAGTCTGTGGCATTCTTTTAAACTGTTGCTTATGGCGGTCTCTGTGAGCTTCTCAGTGACATTCAGCCATCCAGGTATCCCGCCTGCAGTAGACGGAATGTGGCAATGGAACGCTGGCTGCGCGTGTTATAATAGGCTCTGAGCCTTTATATACCTGCGCACAGCAGCAGCCACCTTCAGTCTGCTGCTGGACAGCCAGCAGCAGCAGCAGCAGGAGAGGTAATTAATCAGCAACCCTCCTGCTAAGGGTAGACAGCTGCTCGTTCCACCCCCCCCCCGCCTTAATTGGTTCTCCTCCCTTCCAACGGTGTTGAGGCGGGTGGGAACAGCCGGGGGTTGAGGGTACTGTGCTAAAAGAGGTGGAGTTATGCCGATCTAAAACGCGTGGATTGCAGCAGCAGCAAGCCGAAAAGTGCAGGCATGTGAGGGATCTAGAGGTTGACAGCATGTCTTCTTAACGGGAGTCCAGGTGGCCATCTCCACAAATGGACTTTTCAGAATCCTTGGGTGGCACCGTAGTCGGAAACCAATTCTGATTATCGCTTCTCGGCCTTTTGGCTAAGATCAAGTGTAGTATCTGTTCTTATCAGTTTAATATCTGATATGTCCCCTATCTGGGGACCATATATTAAATGGATTTTTAGAACAGGGAGATGGAAAAAGAGCTTGCTCTGTCCACTCCACGCATTGACCTGGTATTGCAGTATCTCCAGGACCGGTGCACCCCTTCTTTAATGCAGTTTCTAAAATCAGAAAGAATTGAATTCAATGCTTTTTGTTCATTTTGCTTGTTTGTCGGATTTTGGGATGGACTCTTTGGCTTTGCTTTTCTTCTCCTCATTGGATTTTTCATGTTAAAAGTTGCAGAAGCCAGATGACAAGCTCATTTTGGTTCAACTTCAGCAACTGTGCATTGCATTGCCATGTAATGTAATGTAATGCAATGCTATCTATCTAGCTCTCCCTCTATACTTCCTTTTGGATAAACAGACATATTAGGCAAGCATTTTGGAGCTTTCACCTAAATAACTACAGGTGGTGAGATAAGCTGCACAATATAATTGACCTTTCAGTATATTGTTGCACACACACCATCTATTTAGCAAATGCCCTTGTTATCAACAGCAGCCTTTTAAACTCACCTGAGCTAACAGGTATGTGAGCTGGTTACTCTGCTGCGCTTAAAATTTCTTTTTTGGTTTGCTACAATGCCTTTTCTGAAACGTTGTCTCCCTCTGCTGGAACACTGACTTCTTTCATTTAATGCCTGCAGACTATAAAAGAGAAACCAACCCAAAAAGTTTGGTTGATTAGTCTGTGGCATTCTTTTAAACTGTTGCTTATGGCGGTCTCTGTGAGCTTCTCAGTGACATTCAGCCATCCAGGTATCCCGCCTGCAGTAGACGGAATGTGGCAATGGAACGCTGGCTGCGCGTGTCATAATAGGCTCTGAGCCTTTATATACCTGCGCACAGCAGCAGCCACCTTCAGTCTGCTGCTGGACAGCCAGCAGCAGCAGCAGCAGGAGAGGTAATTAATCAGCAACCCTCCTGCTAAGGGTAGACAGCTGCTCGTTCCACCCCCCCCCCCGCCTTAATTGGTTCTCCTCCCTTCCAACGGTGTTGAGGCGGGTGGGAACAGCCGGGGGTTGAGGGTACTGTGCTAAAAGAGGTGGAGTTATGCAGATCTAAAACGCGTGGATTGCAGCAGCAGCAAGCCGAAAAGTGCAGGCATGTGAGGGATCTAGAGGTTGACAGCATGTCTTCTTAACGGGAGTCCAGGTGGCCATCTCCACAAATGGACTTTTCAGAATCCTTGGGTGGCACCGTAGTCGGAAACCAATTCTGGTTATCGCTTCTCGGCCTTTTGGCTAAGATCAAGTGTAGTATCTGTTCTTATCAGTTTAATATCTGATACGTCCCCTATCTGGGGACCATATATTAAATGGATTTTTAGAACAGGGAGATGGAAAAAGAGCTTGCTCTGTCCACTCCACGCATTGACCTGGTATTGCAGTATCTCCAGGACCGGTGCACCCCTTCTTTAATGCAGTTTCTAAAATCAGAAAGAATTGAATTCAATGCTTTTTGTTCATTTTGCTTGTTTGTCGGATTTTGGGATGGACTCTTTGGCTTTGCTTTTCTTCTCCTCATTGGATTTTTCATGTTAAAAGTTGCAGAAGCCAGATGACAAGCTCATTTTGGTTCAACTTCAGCAACTGTGCATTGCATTGCCATGTAATGTAATGTAATGCAATGCTATCTATCTAGCTCTCCCTCTATACTTCCTTTTGGATAAACAGACATATTAGGCAAGCATTTTGGAGCTTTCACCTAAATAACTACAGGTGGTGAGATAAGCTGCACAATATAATTGACCTTTCAGTATATTGTTGCACACACACCATCTATTTAGCAAATGCCCTTGTTATCAACAGCAGCCTTTTAAACTCACCTGAGCTAACAGGTATGTGAGCTGGTTACTCTGCTGCGCTTAAAATTTCTTTTTTGGTTTGCTACAATGCCTTTTCTGAAACGTTGTCTCCCTCTGCTGGAACACTGACTTCTTTCATTTAATGCCTGCAGACTATAAAAGAGAAACCAACCCAAAAAGTTTGGTTGATTAGTCTGTGGCATTCTTTTAAACTGTTGCTTATGGCGGTCTCTGTGAGCTTCTCAGTGACATTCAGCCATCCAGGTATCCCGCCTGCAGTAGACGGAATGTGGCAATGGAACGCTGGCTGCGCGTGTCATAATAGGCTCTGAGCCTTTATATACCTGCGCACAGCAGCAGCCACCTTCAGTCTGCTGCTGGACAGCCAGCAGCAGCAGCAGCAGGAGAGGTAATTAATCAGCAACCCTCCTGCTAAGGGTAGACAGCTGCTCGTTCCACCCCCCCCCCGCCTTAATTGGTTCTCCTCCCTTCCAACGGTGTTGAGGCGGGTGGGAACAGCCGGGGGTTGAGCGTACTGTGCTAAAAGAGGTGGAGTTATGCAGATCTAAAACGCGTGGATTGCAGCAGCAGCAAGCCGAAAAGTGCAGGCATGTGAGGGATCTAGAGGTTGACAGCATGTCTTCTTAACGGGAGTCCAGGTGGCCATCTCCACAAATGGACTTTTCAGAATCCTTGGGTGGCACCGTAGTCGGAAACCAATTCTGGTTATCGCTTCTCGGCCTTTTGGCTAAGATCAAGTGTAGTATCTGTTCTTATCAGTTTAATATCTGATACGTCCCCTATCTGGGGACCATATATTAAATGGATTTTTAGAACAGGGAGATGGAAAAAGAGCTTGCTCTGTCCACTCCACGCATTGACCTGGTATTGCAGTATCTCCAGGACCGGTGCACCCCTTCTTTAATGCAGTTTCTAAAATCAGAAAGAATTGAATTCAATGCTTTTTGTTCATTTTGCTTGTTTGTCGGATGTTGGGATGGACTCTTTGGCTTTGCTTTTCTTCTCCTCATTGGATTTTTCATGTTAAAAGTTGCAGAAGCCAGATGACAAGCTCATCTTGGTTCAACTTCAGCAACTGTGCATTGCATTGCCATGTAATGTAATGTAATGCAATGCTATCTATCTAGCTCTCCCTCTATACTTCCTTTTGGATAAACAGACATATTAGGCAAGCATTTTGGAGCTTTCACTTAAATAACTACAGGTGGTGAGATAAACTGCACAATATAATTGACCTTTCAGTATATTGTTGCACACACACCATCTATTTAGCAAATGCCCTTGTTATCAACAGCAGCCTTTTAAACTCACCTGAGCTAACAGGTATGTGAGCTGGTTACTCTGCTGCGCTTAAAATTTCTTTTTTGGTTTGCTACAATGCCTTTTCTGAAACGTTGTCTCCCTCTGCTGGAACACTGACTTCTTTCATTTAATGCCTGCAGACTATAAAAGAGAAACCAACCCAAAAAGTTTGGTTGATTAGTCTGTGGCATTCTTTTAAACTGTTGCTTATGGCGGTCTCTGTGAGCTTCTCAGTGACATTCAGCCATCCAGGTATCCCGCCTGCAGTAGACGGAATGTGGCAATGGAACGCTGGCTGCGCGTGTCATAATAGGCTCTGAGCCTTTATATACCTGCGCACAGCAGCAGCCACCTTCAGTCTGCTGCTGGACAGCCAGCAGCAGCAGCAGCAGGAGAGGTAATTAATCAGCAACCCTCCTGCTAAGGGTAGACAGCTGCTCGTTCCACCCCCCCCCGCCTTAATTGGTTCTCCTCCCTTCCAACGGTGTTGAGGCGGGTGGGAACAGCCGGGGGTTGAGGGTACTGTGCTAAAAGAGGTGGAGTTATGCAGATCTAAAACGCGTGGATTGCAGCAGCAGCAAGCCGAAAAGTGCAGGCATGTGAGGGATCTAGAGGTTGACAGCATGTCTTCTTAACGGGAGTCCAGGTGGCCATCTCCACAAATGGACTTTTCAGAATCCTTGGGTGGCACCGTAGTCGGAAAGCAATTCTGGTTATCGCTTCTCGGCCTTTTGGCTAAGATCAAGTGTAGTATCTGTTCTTATCAGTTTAATATCTGATACGTCCCCTATCTGGGGACCATATATTAAATGGATTTTTAGAACAGGGAGATGGAAAAAGAGCTTGCTCTGTCCACTCCACGCATTGACCTGGTATTGCAGTATCTCCAGGACCGGTGCACCCCTTCTTTAATGCAGTTTCTAAAATCAGAAAGAATTGAATTCAATGCTTTTTGTTCATTTTGCTTGTTTGTCGGATTTTGGGATGGACTCTTTGGCTTTGCTTTTCTTCTCCTCATTGGATTTTTCATGTTAAAAGTTGCAGAAGCCAGATGACAAGCTCATTTTGGTTCAACTTCAGCAACTGTGCATTGCATTGCCATGTAATGTAATGTAATGCAATGCTATCTATCTAGCTCTCCCTCTATACTTCCTTTTGGATAAACAGACATATTAGGCAAGCATTTTGGAGCTTTCACCTAAATAACTACAGGTGGTGAGATAAGCTGCACAATATAATTGACCTTTCAGTATATTGTTGCACACACACCATCTATTTAGCAAATGCCCTTGTTATCAACAGCAGCCTTTTAAACTCACCTGAGCTAACAGGTATGTGAGCTGGTTACTCTGCTGCGCTTAAAATTTCTTTTTTGGTTTGCTACAATGCCTTTTCTGAAACGTTGTCTCCCTCTGCTGGAACACTGACTTCTTTCATTTAATGCCTGCAGACTATAAAAGAGAAACCAACCCAAAAAGTTTGGTTGATTAGTCTGTGGCATTCTTTTCAACTGTTGCTTATGGCGGTCTCTGTGAGCTTCTCAGTGACATTCAGCCATCCAGGTATCCCGCCTGCAGTAGACGGAATGTGGCAATGGAACGCTGGCTGCGCGTGTCATAATAGGCTCTGAGCCTTTATATACCTGCGCACAGCAGCAGCCACCTTCAGTCTGCTGCTGGACAGCCAGCAGCAGCAGGAGAGGTAATTAATCAGCAACCCTCCTGCTAAGGGTAGACAGCTGCTCGTTCCACCCCCACCCCCGCCTTAATTGGTTCTCCTCCCTTCCAACGGTGTTGAGGCGGGTGGGAACAGCCGGGGGTTGAGGGTACTGTGCTAAAAGAGGTGGAGTTATGCAGATCTAAAACGCGTGGATTGCAGCAGCAGCAAGCCGAAAAGTGCAGGCATGTGAGGGATCTAGAGGTTGACAGCATGTCTTCTTAACGGGAGTCCAGGTGGCCATCTCCACAAATGGACTTTTCAGAATCCTTGGGTGGCACCGTAGTCGGAAACCAATTCTGGTTATCGCTTCTCGGCCTTTTGGCTAAGATCAAGTGTAGTATCTGTTCTTATCAGTTTAATATCTGATACGTCCCCTATCTGGGGACCATATATTAAATGGATTTTTAGAACAGGGAGATGGAAAAAGAGCTTGCTCTGTCCACTCCACGCATTGACCTGGTATTGCAGTATCTCCAGGACCGGTGCACCCCTTCTTTAATGCAGTTTCTAAAATCAGAAAGAATTGAATTCAATGCTTTTTGTTCATTTTGCTTGTTTGTCGGATTTTGGGATGGACTCTTTGGCTTTGCTTTTCTTCTCCTCATTGGATTTTTCATGTTAAAAGTTGCAGAAGCCAGATGACAAGCTCATTTTGGTTCAACTTCAGCAACTGTGCATTGCATTGCCATGTAATGTAATGTAATGCAATGCTATCTATCTAGCTCTCCCTCTATACTTCCTTTTGGATAAACAGACATATTAGGCAAGCATTTTGGAGCTTTCACCTAAATAACTACAGGTGGTGAGATAAGCTGCACAATATAATTGACCTTTCAGTATATTGTTGCACACACACCATCTATTTAGCAAATGCCCTTGTTATCAACAGCAACCTTTTAAACTCACCTGAGCTAACAGGTATGTGAGCTGGTTACTCTGCTGCGCTTAAAATTTCTATTTTGGTTTGCTACAATGCCTTTTCTGAAACGTTGTCTCCCTCTGCTGGAACACTGACTTCTTTCATTTAATGCCTGCAGACTATAAAAGAGAAACCAACCCAAAAAGTTTGGTTGATTAGTCTGTGGCATTCTTTTAAACTGTTGCTTATGGCGGTCTCTGTGAGCTTCTCAGTGACATTCAGCCATCCAGGTATCCCGCCTGCAGTAGACGGAATGTGGCAATGGAACGCTGGCTGCGCGTGTCATAATAGGCTCTGAGCCTTTATATACCTGCGCACAGCAGCAGCCACCTTCAGTCTGCTGCTGGACAGCCAGCAGCAGCAGCAGCAGGAGAGGTAATTAATCAGCAACCCTCCTGCTAAGGGTAGACAGCTGCTCGTTCCACCCCCCCCCCCGCCTTAATTGGTTCTCCTCCCTTCCAACGGTGTTGAGGCGGGTGGGAACAGCCGGGGGTTGAGGGTACTGTGCTAAAAGAGGTGGAGTTATGCAGATCTAAAACGCGTGGATTGCAGCAGCAGCAAGCCGAAAAGTGCAGGCATGTGAGGGATCTAGAGGTTGACAGCATGTCTTCTTAACGGGAGTCCAGGTGGCCATCTCCACAAATGGACTTTTCAGAATCCTTGGGTGGCACCGTAGTCGGAAACCAATTCTGGTTATCGCTTCTCGGCCTTTTGGCTAAGATCAAGTGTAGTATCTGTTCTTATCAGTTTAATATCTGATACGTCCCCTATCTGGGGACCATATATTAAATGGATTTTTAGAACAGGGAGATGGAAAAAGAGCTTGCTCTGTCCACTCCACGCATTGACCTGGTATTGCAGTATCTCCAGGACCGGTGCACCCCTTCTTTAATGCAGTTTCTAAAATCAGAAAGAATTGAATTCAATGCTTTTTGTTCATTTTGCTTGTTTGTCGGATTTTGGGATGGACTCTTTGGCTTTGCTTTTCTTCTCCTCATTGGATTTTTCATGTTAAAAGTTGCAGAAGCCAGATGACAAGCTCATTTTGGTTCAACTTCAGCAACTGTGCATTGCATTGCCATGTAATGTAATGTAATGCAATGCTATCTATCTAGCTCTCCCTCTATACTTCCTTTTGGATAAACAGACATATTAGGCAAGCATTTTGGAGCTTTCACCTAAATAACTACAGGTGGTGAGATAAGCTGCACAATATAATTGACCTTTCAGTATATTGTTGCACACACACCATCTATTTAGCAAATGCCCTTGTTATCAACAGCGGCCTTTTAAACTCACCTGAGCTAACAGGTATGTGAGCTGGTTACTCTGCTGCGCTTAAAATGTCTTTTTTGGTTTGCTACAATGCCTTTTCTGAAACGTTGTCTCCCTCTGCTGGAACACTGACTTCTTTCATTTAATGCCTGCAGACTATAAAAGAGAAACCAACCCAAAAAGTTTGGTTGATTAGTCTGTGGCATTCTTTTAAACTGTTGCTTATGGCGGTCTCTGTGAGCTTCTCAGTGACATTCAGCCATCCAGGTATCCCGCCTGCAGTAGACGGAATGTGGCAATGGAACGCTGGCTGCGCGTGTCATAATAGGCTCTGAGCCTTTATATACCTGCGCACAGCAACAGCCACCTTCAGTCTGCTGCTGGACAGCCAGCAGCAGCAGCAGCAGGAGAGGTAATTAATCAGCAACCCTCCTGCTAAGGGTAGACAGCTGCTCGTTCCACCCCCCCCCCCGCCTTAATTGGTTCTCCTCCCTTCCAACGGTGTTGAGGCGGGTGGGAACAGCCGGGGGTTGAGGGTACTGTGCTAAAAGAGGTGGAGTTATGCAGATCTAAAACGCGTGGATTGCAGCAGCAGCAAGCCGAAAAGTGCAGGCATGTGAGGGATCTAGAGGTTGACAGCATGTCTTCTTAACAGGAGTCCAGGTGGCCATCTCCACAAATGGACTTTTCAGAATCCTTGGGTGGCACCGTAGTCGGAAACCAATTCTGGTTATCGCTTCTCGGCCTTTTGGCTAAGATCAAGTGTAGTATCTGTTCTTATCAGTTTAATATCTGATACGTCCCCTATCTGGGGACCATATATTAAATGGATTTTTAGAACAGGGAGATGGAAAAAGAGCTTGCTCTGTCCACTCCACGCATTGACCTGGTATTGCAGTATCTCCAGGACCGGTGCACCCCTTCTTTAATGCAGTTTCTAAAATCAGAAAGAATTGAATTCAATGCTTTTTGTTCATTTTGCTTGTTTGTCGGATTTTGGGATGGACTCTTTGGCTTTGCTTTTCTTCTCCTCATTGGATTTTTCATGTTAAAAGTTGCAGAAGCCAGATGACAAGCTCATTTTGGTTCAACTTCAGCAACTGTGCATTGCATTGCCATGTAATGTAATGTAATGCAATGCTATCTATCTAGCTCTCCCTCTATACTTCCTTTTGGATAAACAGACATATTAGGCAAGCATTTTGGAGCTTTCACCTAAATAACTACAGGTGGTGAGATAAGCTGCACAATATAATTGACCTTTCAGTATATTGTTGCACACACACCATCTATTTAGCAAATGCCCTTGTTATCAACAGCAGCCTTTTAAACTCACCTGAGCTAACAGGTATGTGAGCTGGTTACTCTGCTGCGCTTAAAATTTCTTTTTTGGTTTGCTACAATGCCTTTTCTGAAACGTTGTCTCCCTCTGCTGGAACACTGACTTCTTTCATTTAATGCCTGCAGACTATAAAAGAGAAACCAACCCAAAAAGTTTGGTTGATTAGTCTGTGGTATTCTTTTAAACTGTTGCTTATGGCGGTCTCTGTGAGCTTCTCAGTGACATTCAGCCATCCAGGTATCCCGCCTGCAGTAGACGGAATGTGGCAATGGAACGCTGGCTGCGCGTGTCATAATAGGCTCTGAGCCTTTATATACCTGCGCACAGCAGCAGCCACCTTCAGTCTGCTGCTGGACAGCCAGCAGCAGCAGCAGGAGAGGTAATTAATCAGCAACCCTCCTGCTAAGGGTAGACAGCTGCTCGTTCCACCCCCCCCCCGCCTTAATTGGTTCTCCTCCCTTCCAACGGTGTTGAGGCGGGTGGGAACAGCCGGGGGTTGAGGGTACTGTGCTAAAAGAGGTGGAGTTATGCAGATCTAAAACGCGTGGATTGCAGCAGCAGCAAGCCGAAAAGTGCAGGCATGTGAGGGATCTAGAGGTTGACAGCATGTCTTCTTAACGGGAGTCCAGGTGGCCATCTCCACAAATGGACTTTTCAGAATCCTTGGGTGGCACCGTAGTCGGAAACCAATTCTGGTTATCGCTTCTCGGCCTTTTGGCTAAGATCAAGTGTAGTATCTGTTCTTATCAGTTTAATATCTGATACGTCCCCTATCTGGGGACCATATATTAAATGGATTTTTAGAACAGGGAGATGGAAAAAGAGCTTGCTCTGTCCACTCCACGCATTGACCTGGTATTGCAGTATCTCCAGGACCGGTGCACCCCTTCTTTAATGCAGTTTCTAAAATCAGAAAGAATTGAATTCAATGCTTTTTGTTCATTTTGCTTGTTTGTCGGATTTTGGGATGGACTCTTTGGCTTTGCTTTTCTTCTCCTCATTGGATTTTTCATGTTAAAAGTTGCAGAAGCCAGATGACAAGCTCATTTTGGTTCAACTTCAGCAACTGTGCATTGCATTGCCATGTAATGTAATGTAATGCAATGCTATCTATCTAGCTCTCCCTCTATACTTCCTTTTGGATAAACAGACATATTAGGCAAGCATTTTGGAGCTTTCACCTAAATAACTACAGGTGGTGAGATAAGCTGCACAATATAATTGACCTTTCAGTATATTGTTGCACACACACCATCTATTTAGCAAATGCCCTTGTTATCAACAGCAGCCTTTTAAACTCACCTGAGCTAACAGGTATGTGAGCTGGTTACTCTGCTGCGCTTAAAATTTCTTTTTTGGTTTGCTACAATGCCTTTTCTGAAACGTTGTCTCCCTCTGCTGGAACACTGACTTCTTTCATTTAATGCCTGCAGACTATAAAAGAGAAACCAACCCAAAAAGTTTGGTTGATTAGTCTGTGGCATTCTTTTAAACTGTTGCTTATGGCGGTCTCTGTGAGCTTCTCAGTGACATTCAGCCATCCAGGTATCCCGCCTGCAGTAGACGGAATGTGGCAATGGAACGCTGGCTGCGCGTGTCATAATAGGCTCTGAGCCTTTATATACCTGCGCACAGCAGCAGCCACCTTCAGTCTGCTGCTGGACAGCCAGCAGCAGCAGCAGCAGGAGAGGTAATTAATCAGCAACCCTCCTGCTAAGGGTAGACAGCTGCTCGTTCCACCCCCCCCCCCGCCTTAATTGGTTCTCCTCCCTTCCAACGGTGTTGAGGCGGGTGGGAACAGCCGGGGGTTGAGGGGTACTGTGCTAAAAGAGGTGGAGTTATGCAGATCTAAAACGCGTGGATTGCAGCAGCAGCAAGCCGAAAAGTGCAGGCATGTGAGGGATCTAGAGGTTGACAGCATGTCTTCTTAACGGGAGTCCAGGTGGCCATCTCCACAAATGGACTTTTCAGAATCCTTGGGTGGCACCGTAGTCGGAAACCAATTCTGGTTATCGCTTCTCGGCCTTTTGGCTAAGATCAAGTGTAGTATCTGTTCTTATCAGTTTAATATCTGATACGTCCCCTATCTGGGGACCATATATTAAATGGATTTTTAGAACAGGGAGATGGAAAAAGAGCTTGCTCTGTCCACTCCACGCATTGACTTGGTATTGCAGTATCTCCAGGACCGGTGCACCCCTTCTTTAATGCAGTTTCTAAAATCAGAAAGAATTGAATTCAATGCTTTTTGTTCATTTTGCTTGTTTGTCGGATTTTGGGATGGACTCTTTGGCTTTGCTTTTCTTCTCCTCATTGGATTTTTCATGTTAAAAGTTGCAGAAGCCAGATGACAAGCTCATTTTGGTTCAACTTCAGCAACTGTGCATTGCATTGCCATGTAATGTAATGTAATGCAATGCTATCTATCTAGCTCTCCCTCTATACTTCCTTTTGGATAAACAGACATATTAGGCAAGCATTTTGGAGCTTTCACCTAAATAACTACAGGTGGTGAGATAAGCTGCACAATATAATTGACCTTTCAGTATATTGTTGCACACACACCATCTATTTAGCAAATGCCCTTGTTATCAACAGCAGCCTTTTAAACTCACCTGAGCTAACAGGTATGTGAGCTGGTTACTCTGCTGCGCTTAAAATTTCTTTTTTGGTTTGCTACAATGCCTTTTCTGAAACGTTGTCTCCCTCTGCTGGAACACTGACTTCTTTCATTTAATGCCTGCAGACTATAAAAGAGAAACCAACCCAAAAAGTTTGGTTGATTAGTCTGTGGCATTCTTTTAAACTGTTGCTTATGGCGGTCTCTGTGAGCTTCTCAGTGACATTCAGCCATCCAGGTATCCCGCCTGCAGTAGACGGAATGTGGCAATGGAACGCTGGCTGCGCGTGTCATAATAGGCTCTGAGCCTTTATATACCTGCGCACAGCAGCAGCCACCTTCAGTCTGCTGCTGGACAGCCAGCAGCAGCAGCAGCAGGAGAGGTAATTAATCAGCAACCCTCCTGCTAAGGGTAGACAGCTGCTCGTTCCACCCCCCCCCCCGCCTTAATTGGTTCTCCTCCCTTCCAACGGTGTTGAGGCGGGTGGGAACAGCCGGGGGTTGAGGGTACTGTGCTAAAAGAGGTGGAGTTATGCAGATCTAAAACGCGTGGATTGCAGCAGCAGCAAGCCGAAAAGTGCAGGCATGTGAGGGATCTAGAGGTTGACAGCATGTCTTCTTAACGGGAGTCCAGGTGGCCATCTCCACAAATGGACTTTTCAGAATCCTTGGGTGGCACCGTAGTCGGAAACCAATTCTGGTTATCGCTTCTCGGCCTTTTGGCTAAGATCAAGTGTAGTATCTGTTCTTATCAGTTTAATATCTGATACGTCCCCTATCTGGGGACCATATATTAAATGGATTTTTAGAACAGGGAGATGGAAAAAGAGCTTGCTCTGTCCACTCCACGCATTGACCTGGTATTGCAGTATCTCCAGGACCGGTGCACCCCTTCTTTAATGCAGTTTCTAAAATCAGAAAGAATTGAATTCAATGCTTTTTGTTCATTTTGCTTGTTTGTCGGATTTTGGGATGGACTCTTTGGTTTGCTTTTCTTCTCCTCATTGGATTTTTCATGTTAAAAGTTGCAGAAGCCAGATGACAAGCTCATTTTGGTTCAACTTCAGCAACTGTGCATTGCATTGCCATGTAATGTAATGTAATGCAATGCTATCTATCTAGCTCTCCCTCTATACTTCCTTTTGGATAAACAGACATATTACGCAAGCATTTTGGAGCTTTCACCTAAATAACTACAGGTGGTGAGATAAGCTGCACAATATAATTGACCTTTCAGTATATTGTTGCACACACACCATCTATTTAGCAAATGCCCTTGTTATCAACAGCAGCCTTTTAAACTCACCTGAGCTAACAGGTATGTGAGCTGGTTACTCTGCTGCGCTTAAAATTTATTTTTTGGTTTGCTACAATGCCTTTTCTGAAACGTTGTCTCCCTCTGCTGGAACACTGACTTCTTTCATTTAATGCCTGCAGACTATAAAAGAGAAACCAACCCAAAAAGTTTGGTTGATTAGTCTGTGGCATTCTTTTAAACTGTTGCTTATGGCGGTCTCTGTGAGCTTCTCAGTGACATTCAGCCATCCAGGTATCCCGCCTGCAGTAGACGGAATGTGGCAATGGAACGCTGGCTGCGCGTGTCATAATAGGCTCTGAGCCTTTATATACCTGCGCACAGCAGCAGCCACCTTCAGTCTGCTGCTGGACAGCCAGCAGCAGCAGCAGCAGGAGAGGTAATTAATCAGCAACCCTCCTGCTAAGGGTAGACAGCTGCTCGTTCCACCCCCCCCCCGCCTTAATTGGTTCTCCTCCCTTCCAACGGTGTTGAGGCGGGTGGGAACAGCCGGGGGTTGAGGGTACTGTGCTAAAAGAGGTGGAGTTATGCAGATCTAAAACGCGTGGATTGCAGCAGCAGCAAGCCGAAAAGTGCAGGCATGTGAGGGATCTAGAGGTTGACAGCATGTCTTCTTAACGGGAGTCCAGGTGGCCATCTCCACAAATGGACTTTTCAGAATCCTTGGGTGGCACCGTAGTCGGAAACCAATTCTGGTTATCGCTTCTCGGCCTTTTGGCTAAGATCAAGTGTAGTATCTGTTCTTATCAGTTTAATATCTGATACGTCCCCTATCTGGGGACCATATATTAAATGGATTTTTAGAACAGGGAGATGGAAAAAGAGCTTACTCTGTCCACTCCACGCATTGACCTGGTATTGCAGTATCTCCAGGACCGGTGCACCCCTTCTTTAATGCAGTTTCTAAAATCAGAAAGAATTGAATTCAATGCTTTTTGTTCATTTTGCTTGTTTGTCGGATTTTGGGATGGACTTTTTGGCTTTGCTTTTCTTCTCCTCATTGGATTTTTCATGTTAAAAGTTGCAGAAGCCAGATGACAAGCTCATTTTGGTTCAACTTCAGCAACTGTGCATTGCATTGCCATGTAATGTAATGTAATGCAATGCTATCTATCTAGCTCTCCCTCTATACTTCCTTTTGGATAAACAGACATATTAGGCAAGCATTTTGGAGCTTTCACCTAAATAACTACAGGTGGTGAGATAAGCTGCACAATATAATTGACCTTTCAGTATATTGTTGCACACACACCATCTATTTAGCAAATGCCCTTGTTATCAACAGCAGCCTTTTAAACTCACCTGAGCTAACAGGTATGTGAGCTGGTTACTCTGCTGCGCTTAAAATTTCTTTTTTGGTTTGCTACAATGCCTTTTCTGAAACGTTGTCTCCCTCTGCTGGAACACTGACTTCTTTCATTTAATGCCTGCAGACTATAAAAGAGAAACCAACCCAAAAAGTTTGGTTGATTAGTCTGTGGCATTCTTTTAAACTGTTGCTTATGGCGGTCTCTGTGAGCTTCTCAGTGACATTCAGCCATCCAGGTATCCCGCCTGCAGTAGACGGAATGTGGCAATGGAACGCTGGCTGCGCGTGTCATAATAGGCTCTGAGCCTTTATATACCTGCGCACAGCAGCAGCCACCTTCAGTCTGCTGCTGGACAGCCAGCAGCAGCAGCAGCAGGAGAGGTAATTAATCAGCAACCCTCCTGCTAAGGGTAGACAGCTGCTCGTTCCACCCCCCCCCCCCGCCTTAATTGGTTCTCCTCCCTTCCAACGGTGTTGAGGCGGGTGGGAACAGCCGGGGGTTGAGGGTACTGTGCTAAAAGAGGTGGAGTTATGCAGATCTAAAACGCGTGGATTGCAGCAGCAGCAAGCCGAAAAGTGCAGGCATGTGAGGGATCTAGAGGTTGACAGCATGTCTTCTTAACGGGAGTCCAGGTGGCCATCTCCACAAATGGACTTTTCAGAATCCTTGAGTGGCACCGTAGTCGGAAACCAATTCTGGTTATCGCTTCTCTGCCTTTTGGCTAAGATCAAGTGTAGTATCTGTTCTTATCAGTTTAATATCTGATACGTCCCCTATCTGGGGACCATATATTAAATGGATTTTTAGAACAGGGAGATGGAAAAAGAGCTTGCTCTGTCCACTCCACGCATTGACCTGGTATTGCAGTATCTCCAGGACCGGTGCACCCCTTCTTTAATGCAGTTTCTAAAATCAGAAAGAATTGAATTCAATGCTTTTTGTTCATTTTGCTTGTTTGTCGGATTTTGGGATGGACTCTTTGGCTTTGCTTTTCTTCTCCTCATTGGATTTTTCATGTTAAAAGTTGCAGAAGCCAGATGACAAGCTCATTTTGGTTCAACTTCAGCAACTGTGCATTGCATTGCCATGTAATGTAATGTAATGCAATGCTATCTATCTAGCTCTCCCTCTATACTTCCTTTTGGATAAACAGACATATTAGGCAAGCATTTTGGAGCTTTCACCTAAATAACTACAGGTGGTGAGATAAGCTGCACAATATAATTGACCTTTCAGTATATTGTTGCACACACACCATCTATTTAGCAAATGCCCTTGTTATCAACAGCAGCCTTTTAAACTCACCTGAGCTAACAGGTATGTGAGCTGGTTACTCTGCTGCGCTTAAAATTTCTTTTTTGGTTTGCTACAATGCCTTTTCTGAAACGTTGTCTCCCTCTGCTGGAACACTGACTTCTTTCATTTAATGCCTGCAGACTATAAAAGAGAAACCAACCCAAAAAGTTTGGTTGATTAGTCTGTGGCATTCTTTTAAACTGTTGCTTATGGCGGTCTCTGTGAGCTTCTCAGTGACATTCAGCCATCCAGGTATCCCGCCTGCAGTAGACGGAATGTGGCAATGGAACGCTGGCTGCGCGTGTCATAATAGGCTCTGAGCCTTTATATACCTGCGCACAGCAGCAGCCACCTTCAGTCTGCTGCTGGACAGCCAGCAGCAGCAGCAGCAGGAGAGGTAATTAATCAGCAACCCTCCTGCTAAGGGTAGACAGCTGCTCGTTCCACCCCCCCCCCCCCCCCCGCCTTAATTGGTTCTCCTCCCTTCCAACGGTGTTGAGGCGGGTGGGAACAGCCGGGGGTTGAGGGTACTGTGCTAAAAGAGGTGGAGTTATGCAGATCTAAAACGCGTGGATTGCAGCAGCAGCAAGCCGAAAAGTGCAGGCATGTGAGGGATCTAGAGGTTGACAGCATGTCTTCTTAACGGGAGTCCAGGTGGCCATCTCCACAAATGGACTTTTCAGAATCCTTGGGTGGCACCGTAGTCGGAAACCAATTCTGGTTATCGCTTCTCGGCCTTTTGGCTAAGATCAAGTGTAGTATCTGTTCTTATCAGTTTAATATCTGATACGTCCCCTATCTGGGGACCATATATTAAATGGATTTTTAGAACAGGGAGATGGAAAAAGAGCTTGCTCTGTCCACTCCACGCATTGACCTGGTATTGCAGTATCTCCAGGACCGGTGCACCCCTTCTTTAATGCAGTTTCTAAAATCAGAAAGAATTGAATTCAATGCTTTTTGTTCATTTTGCTTGTTTGTCGGATTTTGGGATGGACTCTTTGGCTTTGCTTTTCTTCTCCTCATTGGATTTTTCATGTTAAAAGTTGCAGAAGCCAGATGACAAGCTCATTTTGGTTCAACTTCAGCAACTGTGCATTGCATTGCCATGTAATGTAATGTAATGCAATGCTATCTATCTAGCTCTCCCTCTATACTTCCTTTTGGATAAACAGACATATTAGGCAAGCATTTTGGAGCTTTCACCTAAATAACTACAGGTGGTGAGATAAGCTGCACAATATAATTGACCTTTCAGTATATTGTTGCACACACACCATCTATTTAGCAAATGCCCTTGTTATCAACAGCAGCCTTTTAAACTCACCTGAGCTAACAGGTATGTGAGCTGGTTACTCTGCTGCGCTTAAAATTTCTTTTTTGGTTTGCTACAATGCCTTTTCTGAAACGTTGTCTCCCTCTGCTGGAACACTGACTTCTTTCATTTAATGCCTGCAGACTATAAAAGAGAAACCAACCCAAAAAGTTTGGTTGATTAGTCTGTGGCATTCTTTTAAACTGTTGCTTATGGCGGTCTCTGTGAGCTTCTCAGTGACATTCAGCCATCCAGGTATCCCGCCTGCAGTAGACGGAATGTGGCAATGGAACGCTGGCTGCGCGTGTCATAATAGGCTCTGAGCCTTTATATACCTGCGCACAGCAGCAGCCACCTTCAGTCTGCTGCTGGACAGCCAGCAGCAGCAGCAGCAGGAGAGGTAATTAATCAGCAACCCTCCTGCTAAGTGTAGACAGCTGCTCGTTCCACCCCCCCCCCGCCTTAATTGGTTCTCCTCCCTTCCAACGGTGTTGAGGCGGGTGGGAACAGCCGGGGGTTGAGGGTACTGTGCTAAAAGAGGTGGAGTTATGCAGATCTAAAACGCGTGGATTGCAGCAGCAGCAAGCCGAAAAGTGCAGGCATGTGAGGGATCTAGAGGTTGACAGCATGTCTTCTTAACGGGAGTCCAGGTGGCCATCTCCACAAATGGACTTTTCAGAATCCTTGGGTGGCACTGTAGTCGGAAACCAATTCTGGTTATCGCTTCTCGGCCTTTTGGCTAAGATCAAGTGTAGTATCTGTTCTTATCAGTTTAATATCTGATACGTCCCCTATCTGGGGACCATATATTAAATGGATTTTTAGAACAGGGAGATGGAAAAAGAGCTTGCTCTGTCCACTCCACGCATTGACCTGGTATTGCAGTATCTCCAGGACCGGTGCACCCCTTCTTTAATGCAGTTTCTAAAATCAGAAAGAATTGAATTCAATGCTTTTTGTTCATTTTGC
Source organism: Phyllobates terribilis (assembly GCF_046119375.1). NCBI lineage: Eukaryota > Metazoa > Chordata > Amphibia > Anura > Dendrobatidae > Phyllobates > Phyllobates terribilis. The sequence goes on along the minus strand of NW_027362800.1, from coordinate 4,417,259 downwards.
TTGTTTGTCGGATTTTGGGATGGACTCTTTGGCTTTGCTTTTCTTCTCCTCATTGGATTTTTCATGTTAAAAGTTGCAGAAGCCAGATGACAAGCTCATTTTGGTTCAACTTCAGCAACTGTGCATTGCATTGCCATGTAATGTAATGTAATGCAATGCTATCTATCTAGCTCTCCCTCTATACTTCCTTTTGGATAAACAGACATATTAGGCAAGCATTTTGGAGCTTTCACCTAAATAACTACAGGTGGTGAGATAAGCTGCACAATATAATTGACCTTTCAGTATATTGTTGCACACACACCATCTATTTAGCAAATGCCCTTGTTATCAACAGCAGCCTTTTAAACTCACCTGAGCTAACAGGTATGTGAGCTGGTTACTCTGCTGCGCTTAAAATTTCTTTTTTGGTTTGCTACAATGCCTTTTCTGAAACGTTGTCTCCCTCTGCTGGAACACTGACTTCTTTCATTTAATGCCTGCAGACTATAAAAGAGAAACCAACCCAAAAAGTTTGGTTGATTAGTCTGTGGCATTCTTTTAAACTGTTGCTTATGGCGGTCTCTGTGAGCTTCTCAGTGACATTCAGCCATCCAGGTATCCCGCCTGCAGTAGACGGAATGTGGCAATGGAACGCTGGCTGCGCGTGTCATAATAGGCTCTGAGCCTTTATATACCTGCGCACAGCAGCAGCCACCTTCAGTCTGCTGCTGGACAGCCAGCAGCAGCAGCAGGAGAGGTAATTAATCAGCAACCCTCCTGCTAAGGGTAGACAGCTGCTCGTTCCACCCCCCCCCCGCCTTAATTGGTTCTCCTCCCTTCCAACGGTGTTGAGGCGGGTGGGAACAGCCGGGGGTTGAGGGTACTGTGCTAAAAGAGGTGGAGTTATGCAGATCTAAAACGCGTGGATTGCAGCAGCAGCAAGCCGAAAAGTGCAGGCATGTGAGGGATCTAGAGGTTGACAGCATGTCTTCTTAACGGGAGTCCAGGTGGCCATCTCCACAAATGGACTTTTCAGAATCCTTGGGTGGCACCGTAGTCGGAAACCAATTCTGGTTATCGCTTCTCGGCCTTTTGGCTAAGATCAAGTGTAGTATCTGTTCTTATCAGTTTAATATCTGATACGTCCCCTATCTGGGGACCATATATTAAATGGATTTTTAGAACAGGGAGATGGAAAAAGAGCTTGCTCTGTCCACTCCACGCATTGACCTGGTATTGCAGTATCTCCAGGACCGGTGCACCCCTTCTTTAATGCAGTTTCTAAAATCAGAAAGAATTGAATTCAATGCTTTTTGTTCATTTTGCTTGTTTGTCGGATTTTGGGATGGACTCTTTGGCTTTGCTTTTCTTCTCCTCATTGGATTTTTCATGTTAAAAGTTGCAGAAGCCAGATGACAAGCTCATTTTGGTTCAACTTCAGCAACTGTGCATTGCATTGCCATGTAATGTAATGTAATGCAATGCTATCTATCTAGCTCTCCCTCTATACTTCCTTTTGGATAAACAGACATATTAGGCAAGCATTTTGGAGCTTTCACCTAAATAACTACAGGTGGTGAGATAAGCTGCACAATATAATTGACCTTTCAGTATATTGTTGCACACACACCATCTATTTAGCAAATGCCCTTGTTATCAACAGCAGCCTTTTAAACTCACCTGAGCTAACAGGTATGTGAGCTGGTTACTCTGCTGCGCTTAAAATTTCTTTTTTGGTTTGCTACAATGCCTTTTCTGAAACGTTGTCTCCCTCTGCTGGAACACTGACTTCTTTCATTTAATGCCTGCAGACTATAAAAGAGAAACCAACCCAAAAAGTTTGGTTGATTAGTCTGTGGCATTCTTTTAAACTGTTGCTTATGGCGGTCTCTGTGAGCTTCTCAGTGACATTCAGCCATCCAGGTATCCCGCCTGCAGTAGACGGAATGTGGCAATGGAACGCTGGCTGCGCGTGTCATAATAGGCTCTGAGCCTTTATATACCTGCGCACAGCAGCAGCCACCTTCAGTCTGCTGCTGGACAGCCAGCAGCAGCAGCAGCAGGAGAGGTAATTAATCAGCAACCCTCCTGCTAAGGGTAGACAGCTGCTCGTTCCACCCCCCCCCCGCCTTAATTGGTTCTCCTCCCTTCCAACGGTGTTGAGGCGGGTGGGAACAGCCGGGGGTTGAGGGTACTGTGCTAAAAGAGGTGGAGTTATGCAGATCTAAAACGCGTGGATTGCAGCAGCAGCAAGCCGAAAAGTGCAGGCATGTGAGGGATCTAGAGGTTGACAGCATGTCTTCTTAACGGGAGTCCAGGTGGCCATCTCCACAAATGGACTTTTCAGAATCCTTGGGTGGCACCGTAGTCGGAAACCAATTCTGGTTATCGCTTCTCGGCCTTTTGGCTAAGATCAAGTGTAGTATCTGTTCTTATCAGTTTAATATCTGATACGTCCCCTATCTGGGGACCATATATTAAATGGATTTTTAGAACAGGGAGATGGAAAAAGAGCTTGCTCTGTCCACTCCACGCATTGACCTGGTATTGCAGTATCTCCACGACCGGTGCACCCCTTCTTTAATGCAGTTCCTAAAATCAGAAAGAATTGAATTCAATGCTTTTTGTTCATTTTGCTTGTTTGTCGGATTTTGGGATGGACTCTTTGGCTTTGCTTTTCTTCTCCTCATTGGATTTTTCATGTTAAAAGTTGCAGAAGCCAGATGACAAGCTCATTTTGGTTCAACTTCAGCAACTGTGCATTGCATTGCCATGTAATGTAATGTAATGCAATGCTATCTATCTAGCTCTCCCTCTATACTTCCTTTTGGATAAACAGACATATTAGGCAAGCATTTTGGAGCTTTCACCTAAATAACTACAGGTGGTGAGATAAGCTGCACAATATAATTGACCTTTCAGTATATTGTTGAACACACACCATCTATTTAGCAAATGCCCTTGTTATCAACAGCAGCCTTTTAAACTCACCTGAGCTAACAGGTATGTGAGCTGGTTACTCTGCTGCGCTTAAAATTTCTTTTTTGGTTTGCTACAATGCCTTTTCTGAAACGTTGTCTCCCTCTGCTGGAACACTGACTTCTTTCATTTAATGCCTGCAGACTATAAAAGAGAAACCAACCCAAAAAGTTTGGTTGATTAGTCTGTGGCATTCTTTTAAACTGTTGCTTATGGCGGTCTCTGTGAGCTTCTCAGTGACATTCAGCCATCCAGGTATCCCGCCTGCAGTAGACGGAATGTGGCAATGGAACGCTGGCTGCGCGTGTCATAATAGGCTCTGAGCCTTTATATACCTGCGCACAGCAGCAGCCACCTTCAGTCTGCTGCTGGACAGCCAGCAGCAGCAGCAGCAGGAGAGGTAATTAATCAGCAACCCTCCTGCTAAGGGTAGACAGCTGCTCGTTCCACCCCCCCCGCCTTAATTGGTTCTCCTCCCTTCCAACGGTGTTGAGGCGGGTGGGAACAACCGGGGGTTGAGGGTACTGTGCTAAAAGAGGTGGAGTTATGCAGATCTAAAACGCGTGGATTGCAGCAGCAGCAAGCCGAAAAGTGCAGGCATGTGAGGGATCTAGAGGTTGACAGCATGTCTTCTTAACGGGAGTCCAGGTGGCCATCTCCACAAATGGACTTTTCAGAATCCTTGGGTGGCACCGTAGTCGGAAACCAATTCTGGTTATCGCTTCTCGGCCTTTTGGCTAAGATCAAGTGTAGTATCTGTTCTTATCAGTTTAATATCTGATACGTCCCCTATCTGGGTACCATATATTAAATGGATTTTTAGAACAGGGAGATGGAAAAAGAGCTTGCTCTGTCCACTCCACGCATTGACCTGGTATTGCAGTATCTCCAGGACCGGTGCACCCCTTCTTTAATGCAGTTTCTAAAATCAGAAAGAATTGAATTCAATGCTTTTTGTTCATTTTGCTTGTTTGTCGGATTTTGGGATGGACTCTTTGGCTTTGCTTTTCTTCTCCTCATTGGATTTTTCATGTTAAAAGTTGCAGAAGCCAGATGACAAGCTCATTTTGGTTCAACTTCAGCAACTGTGCATTGCATTGCCATGTAATGTAATGTAATGCAATGCTATCTATCTAGCTCTCCCTCTATACTTCCTTTTGGATAAACAGACATATTAGGCAAGCATTTTGGAGCTTTCACCTAAATAACTACAGGTGGTGAGATAAGCTGCACAATATAATTGACCTTTCAGTATATTGTTGCACACACACCATCTATTTAGCAAATGCCCTTGTTATCAACAGCAGCCTTTTAAACTCACCTGAGCTAACAGGTATGTGAGCTGGTTACTCTGCTGCGCTTAAAATTTCTTTTTTGGTTTGCTACAATGCCTTTTCTGAAACGTTGTCTCCCTCTGCTGGAACACTGACTTCTTTCATTTAATGCCTGCAGACTATAAAAGAGAAACCAACCCAAAAAGTTTGGTTGATTAGTCTGTGGCATTCTTTTAAACTGTTGCTTATGGCGGTCTCTGTGAGCTTCTCAGTGACATTCAGCCATCCAGGTATCCCGCCTGCAGTAGACGGAATGTGGCAATGGAACGCTGGCTGCGCATGTCATAATAGGCTCTGAGCCTTTATATACCTGCGCACAGCAGCAGCCACCTTCAGTCTGCTGCTGGACAGCCAGCAGCAGCAGCAGCAGGAGAGGTAATTAATCAGCAACCCTCCTGCTAAGGGTAGACAGCTGCTCGTTCCACCCCCCCCCCCGCCTTAATTGGTTCTCCTCCCTTCCAACGGTGTTGAGGCGGGTGGGAACAGCCGGGGGTTGAGGGTACTGTGCTAAAAGAGGTGGAGTTATGCAGATCTAAAACGCGTGGATTGCAGCAGCAGCAAGCCGAAAAGTGCAGGCATGTGAGGGATCTAGAGGTTGACAGCATGTCTTCTTAACGGGAGTCCAGGTGGCCATCTCCACAAATGGACTTTTCAGAATCCTTGGGTTGCACCGTAGTCGGAAACCAATTCTGGTTATCGCTTCTCGGCCTTTTGGCTAAGATCAAGTGTAGTATCTGTTCTTATCAGTTTAATATCTGATACGTCCCCTATCTGGGGACCATATATTAAATGGATTTTTAGAACAGGGAGATGGAAAAAGAGCTTGCTCTGTCCACTCCACGCATTGACCTGGTATTGCAGTATCTCCAGGACCGGTGCACCCCTTCTTTAATGCAGTTTCTAAAATCAGAAAGAATTGAATTCAATGCTTTTTGTTCATTTTGCTTGTTTGTCGGATTTTGGGATGGACTCTTTGGCTTTGCTTTTCTTCTCCTCATTGGATTTTTCATGTTAAAAGTTGCAGAAGCCAGATGACAAGCTCATTTTGGTTCAACTTCAGCAACTGTGCATTGCATTGCCATGTAATGTAATGTAATGCAATGCTATCTATCTAGCTCTCCCTCTATACTTCCTTTTGGATAAACAGACATATTAGGCAAGCATTTTGGAGCTTTCACCTAAATAACTACAGGTGGTGAGATAAGCTGCACAATATAATTGACCTTTCAGTATATTGTTGCACACACACCATCTATTTAGCAAATGCCCTTGTTATCAACAGCAGCCTTTTAAACTCACCTGAGCTAACAGGTATGTGAGCTGGTTACTCTGCTGCGCTTAAAATTTCTTTTTTGGTTTGCTACAATGCCTTTTCTGAAACGTTGTCTCCCTCTGCTGGAACACTGACTTCTTTCATTTAATGCCTGCAGACTATAAAAGATAAACCAACCCAAAAAGTTTGGTTGATTAGTCTGTGGCATTCTTTTAAACTGTTGCTTATGGCGGTCTCTGTGAGCTTCTCAGTGACATTCAGCCATCCAGGTATCCCGCCTGCAGTAGACGGAATGTGGCAATGGAACGCTGGCTGCGCGTGTCATAATAGGCTCTGAGCCTTTATATACCTGCGCACAGCAGCAGCCACCTTCAGTCTGCTGCTGGACAGCCAGCAGCAGCAGCAGCAGGAGAGGTAATTAATCAGCAACCCTCCTGCTAAGGGTAGACAGCTGCTCGTTCCACCCCCCCCCCGCCTTAATTGGTTCTCCTCCCTTCCAACGGTGTTGAGGCGGGTGGGAACAGCCGGGGGTTGAGGGTACTGTGCTAAAAGAGGTGGAGTTATGCAGATCTAAAACGCGTGGATTGCAGCAGCAGCAAGCCGAAAAGTGCAGGCATGTGAGGGATCTAGAGGTTGACAGCATGTCTTCTTAACGGGAGTCCAGGTGGCCATCTCCACAAATGGACTTTTCAGAATCCTTGGGTGGCACCGTAGTCGGAAACCAATTCTGGTTATCGCTTCTCGGCCTTTTGGCTAAGATCAAGTGTAGTATCTGTTCTTATCAGTTTAATATCTGATACGTCCCCTATCTGGGGACCATATATTAAATGGATTTTTAGAACAGGGAGATGGAAAAAGAGCTTGCTCTGTCCACTCCACGCATTGACCTGGTATTGCAGTATCTCCAGGACCGGTGCACCCCTTCTTTAATGCAGTTTCTAAAATCAGAAAGAATTGAATTCAATGCTTTTTGTTCATTTTGCTTGTTTGTCGGATTTTGGGATGGACTCTTTGGCTTTGCTTTTCTTCTCCTCATTGGATTTTTCATGTTAAAAGTTGCAGAAGCCAGATGACAAGCTCATTTTGGTTCAACTTCAGCAACTGTGCATTGCATTGCCATGTAATGTAATGTAATGCAATGCTATCTATCTAGCTCTCCCTCTATACTTCCTTTTGGATAAACAGACATATTAGGCAAGCATTTTGGAGCTTTCACCTAAATAACTACAGGTGGTGAGATAAGCTGCACAATATAATTGACCTTTCAGTATATTGTTGCACACACACCATCTATTTAGCAAATGCCCTTGTTATCAACAGCAGCCTTTTAAACTCACCTGAGCTAACAGGTATGTGAGCTGGTTACTCTGCTGCGCTTAAAATTTCTTTTTTGGTTTGCTACAATGCCTTTTCTGAAACGTTGTCTCCCTCTGCTGGAACACTGACTTCTTTCATTTAATGCCTGCAGACTATAAAAGATAAACCAACCCAAAAAGTTTGGTTGATTAGTCTGTGGCATTCTTTTAAACTGTTGCTTATGGCGGTCTCTGTGAGCTTCTCAGTGACATTCAGCCATCCAGGTATCCCGCCTGCAGTAGACGGAATGTGGCAATGGAACGCTGGCTGCGCGTGTCATAATAGGCTCTGAGCCTTTATATACCTGCGCACAGCAGCAGCCACCTTCAGTCTGCTGCTGGACAGCCAGCAGCAGCAGCAGCAGGAGAGGTAATTAATCAGCAACCCTCCTGCTAAGGGTAGACAGCTGCTCGTTCCACCCCCCCCCGCCTTAATTGGTTCTCCTCCCTTCCAACGGTGTTGAGGCGGGTGGGAACAGCCGGGGGTTGAGGGTACTGTGCTAAAAGAGGTGGAGTTATGCAGATCTAAAACGCGTGGATTGCAGCAGCAGCAAGCCGAAAAGTGCAGGCATGTGAGGGATCTAGAGGTTGACAGCATGTCTTCTTAACGGGAGTCCAGGTGGCCATCTCCACAAATGGACTTTTCAGAATCCTTGGGTGGCACCGTAGTCGGAAACCAATTCTGGTTATCGCTTCTCGGCCTTTTGGCTAAGATCAAGTGTAGTATCTGTTCTTATCAGTTTAATATCTGATACGTCCCCTATCTGGGGACCATATATTAAATGGATTTTTAGAACAGGGAGATGGAAAAAGAGCTTGCTCTGTCCACTCCACGCATTGACCTGGTATTGCAGTATCTCCAGGACCGGTGCACCCCTTCTTTAATGCAGTTTCTAAAATCAGAAATATTTGAATTCAATGCTTTTTGTTCATTTTGCTTGTTTGTCGGATTTTGGGATGGACTCTTTGGCTTTGCTTTTCTTCTCCTCATTGGATTTTTCATGTTAAAAGTTGCAGAAGCCAGATGACAAGCTCATTTTGGTTCAACTTCAGCAACTGTGCATTGCATTGCCATGTAATGTAATGTAATGCAATGCTATCTATCTAGCTCTCCCTCTATACTTCCTTTTGGATAAACAGACATATTAGGCAAGCATTTTGGAGCTTTCACCTAAATAACTACAGGTGGTGAGATAAGCTGCACAATATAATTGACCTTTCAGTATATTGTTGCACACACACCATCTATTTAGCAAATGCCCTTGTTATCAACAGCAGCCTTTTAAACTCACCTGAGCTAACAGGTATGTGAGCTGGTTACTCTGCTGCGCTTAAAATTTCTTTTTTGGTTTGCTACAATGCCTTTTCTGAAACGTTGTCTCCCTCTGCTGGAACACTGACTTCTTTCATTTAATGCCTGCAGACTATAAAAGAGAAACCAACCCAAAAAGTTTGGTTGATTAGTCTGTGGCATTCTTTTAAACTGTTGCTTATGGCGGTCTCTGTGAGCTTCTCAGTGACATTCAGCCATCCAGGTATCCCGCCTGCAGTAGACGGAATGTGGCAATGGAACGCTGGCTGCGCGTGTCATAATAGGCTCTGAGCCTTTATATACCTGCGCACAGCAGCAGCCACCTTCAGTCTGCTGCTGGACAGCCAGCAGCAGCAGCAGCAGGAGAGGTAATTAATCAGCAACCCTCCTGCTAAGGGTAGACAGCTGCTCGTTCCACCCCCCCCCCGCCTTAATTGGTTCTCCTCCCTTCCAACGGTGTTGAGGCGGGTGGGAACAGCCGGGGGTTGAGGGTACTGTGCTAAAAGAGGTGGAGTTATGCAGATCTAAAACGCGTGGATTGCAGCAGCAGCAAGCCGAAAAGTGCAGGCATGTGAGGGATCTAGAGGTTGACAGCATGTCTTCTTAACGGGAGTCCAGGTGGCCATCTCCACAAATGGACTTTTCAGAATCCTTGGGTGGCACCGTAATCGGAAACCAATTCTGGTTATCGCTTCTCGGCCTTTTGGCTAAGATCAAGTGTAGTATCTGTTCTTATCAGTTTAATATCTGATACGTCCCCTATCTGGGGACCATATATTAAATGGATTTTTAGAACAGGGAGATGGAAAAAGAGCTTGCTCTGTCCACTCCACGCATTGACCTGGTATTGCAGTATCTCCAGGACCGGTGCACCCCTTCTTTAATGCAGTTTCTAAAATCAGAAAGAATTGAATTCAATGCTTTTTGTTCATTTTGCTTGTTTGTCGGATTTTGGGATGGACTCTTTGGCTTTGCTTTTCTTCTCCTCATTGGATTTTTCATGTTAAAAGTTGCAGAAGCCAGATGACAAGCTCATTTTGGTTCAACTTCAGCAACTGTGCATTGCATTGCCATGTAATGTAATGTAATGCAATGCTATCTATCTAGCTCTCCCTCTATACTTCCTTTTGGATAAACAGACATATTAGGCAAGCATTTTGGAGCTTTCACCTAAATAACTACAGGTGGTGAGATAAGCTGCACAATATAATTGACCTTTCAGTATATTGTTGCACACACACCATCTATTTAGCAAATGCCCTTGTTATCAACAGCAGCCTTTTAAACTCACCTGAGCTAACAGGTATGTGAGCTGGTTACTCTGCTGCGCTTAAAATTTCTTTTTTGGTTTGCTACAATGCCTTTTCTGAAACGTTGTCTCCCTCTGCTGGAACACTGACTTCTTTCATTTAATGCCTGCAGACTATAAAAGAGAAACCAACCCAAAAAGTTTGGTTGATTAGTCTGTGGCATTCTTTTAAACTGTTGCTTATGGCGGTCTCTGTGAGCTTCTCAGTGACATTCAGCCATCCAGGTATCCCGCCTGCAGTAGACGGAATGTGGCAATGGAACGCTGGCTGCGCGTGTCATAATAGGCTCTGAGCCTTTATATACCTGCGCACAGCAGCAGCCACCTTCAGTCTGCTGCTGGACAGCCAGCAGCAGCAGCAGCAGGAGAGGTAATTAATCAGCAACCCTCCTGCTAAGGGTAGACAGCTGCTCGTTCCACCCCCCCCCCCCCGCCTTAATTGGTTCTCCTCCCTTCCAACGGTGTTGAGGCGGGTGGGAACAGCCGGGGGTTGAGGGTACTGTGCTAAAAGAGGTGGAGTTATGCAGATCTAAAACGCGTGGATTGCAGCAGCAGCAAGCCGAAAAGTGCAGGCATGTGAGGGATCTAGAGGTTGACAGCATGTCTTCTTAACGGGAGTCCAGGTGGCCATCTCCACAAATGGACTTTTCAGAATCCTTGGGTGGCACCGTAATCGGAAACCAATTCTGGTTATCGCTTCTCGGCCTTTTGGCTAAGATCAAGTGTAGTATCTGTTCTTATCAGTTTAATATCTGATACGTCCCCTATCTGGGGACCATATATTAAATGGATTTTTAGAACAGGGAGATGGAAAAAGAGCTTGCTCTGTCCACTCCACGCATTGACCTGGTATTGCAGTATCTCCAGGACCGGTGCACCCCTTCTTTAATGCAGTTTCTAAAATCAGAAAGAATTGAATTCAATGCTTTTTGTTCATTTTGCTTTTTTGTCGGATTATGGGATGGACTCTTTGGCTTTGCTTTTCTTCTCCTCATTGGATTTTTCATGTTAAAAGTTGCAGAAGCCAGATGACAAGCTCATTTTGGTTCAACTTCAGCAACTGTGCATTGCATTGCCATGTAATGTAATGTAATGCAATGCTATCTATCTAGCTCTCCCTCTATACTTCCTTTTGGATAAACAAACATATTAGGCAAGCATTTTGGAGCTTTCACCTAAATAACTACAGGTGGTGAGATAAGCTGCACAATATAATTGACCTTTCAGTATATTGTTGCACACACACCATCTATTTAGCAAATGCCCTTGTTATCAACAGCAGCCTTTTAAACTCACCTGAGCTAACAGGTATGTGAGCTGGTTACTCTGCTGCGCTTAAAATTTCTTTTTTGGTTTGCTACAATGCCTTTTCTGAAACGTTGTCTCCCTCTGCTGGAACACTGACTTCTTTCATTTAATGCCTGCAGACTATAAAAGAGAAACCAACCCAAAAAGTTTGGTTGATTAGTCTGTGGCATTCTTTTAAACTGTTGCTTATGGCGGTCTCTGTGAGCTTCTCAGTGACATTCAGCCATCCAGGTATCCCGCCTGCAGTAGACGGAATGTGGCAATGGAACGCTGGCTGCGCGTGTCATAATAGGCTCTGAGCCTTTATATACCTGCGCACAGCAGCAGCCACCTTCAGTCTGCTGCTGGACAGCCAGCAGCAGCAGCAGCAGGAGAGGTAATTAATCAGCAACCCTCCTGCTAAGGGTAGACAGCTGCTCGTTCCACCCCCCCCCGCCTTAATTGGTTCTCCTCCCTTCCAACGGTGTTGAGGCGGGTGGGAACAGCCGGGGGTTGAGGGTACTGTGCTAAAAGAGGTGGAGTTATGCAGATCTAAAACGCGTGGATTGCAGCAGCAGCAAGCCGAAAAGTGCAGGCATGTGAGGGATCTAGAGGTTGACAGCATGTCTTCTTAACGGGAGTCCAGGTGGCCATCTCCACAAATGGACTTTTCAGAATCCTTGGGTGGCACCGTAGTCGGAAACCAATTCTGGTTATCGCTTCTCGGCCTTTTGGCTAAGATCAAGTGTAGTATCTGTTCTTATCAGTTTAATATCTGATACGTCCCCTATCTGGGGACCATATATTAAATGGATTTTTAGAACAGGGAGATGGAAAAAGAGCTTGCTCTGTCCACTCCACGCATTGACCTGGTATTGCAGTATCTCCAGGACCGGTGCACCCCTTCTTTAATGCAGTTTCTAAAATCAGAAATATTTGAATTCAATGCTTTTTGTTCATTTTGCTTGTTTGTCGGATTTTGGGATGGACTCTTTGGCTTTGCTTTTCTTCTCCTCATTGGATTTTTCATGTTAAAAGTTGCAGAAGCCAGATGACAAGCTCATTTTGGTTCAACTTCAGCAACTGTGCATTGCATTGCCATGTAATGTAATGTAATGCAATGCTATCTATCTAGCTCTCCCTCTATACTTCCTTTTGGATAAACAGACATATTAGGCAAGCATTTTGGAGCTTTCACCTAAATAACTACAGGTGGTGAGATAAGCTGCACAATATAATTGACCTTTCAGTATATTGTTGCACACACACCATCTATTTAGCAAATGCCCTTGTTATCAACAGCAGCCTTTTAAACTCACCTGAGCTAACAGGTATGTGAGCTGGTTACTCTGCTGCGCTTAAAATTTCTTTTTTGGTTTGCTACAATGCCTTTTCTGAAACGTTGTCTCCCTCTGCTGGAACACTGACTTCTTTCATTTAATGCCTGCAGACTATAAAAGAGAAACCAACCCAAAAAGTTTGGTTGATTAGTCTGTGGCATTCTTTTAAACTGTTGCTTATGGCGGTCTCTGTGAGCTTCTCAGTGACATTCAGCCATCCAGGTATCCCGCCTGCAGTAGACGGAATGTGGCAATGGAACGCTGGCTGCGCGTGTCATAATAGGCTCTGAGCCTTTATATACCTGCGCACAGCAGCAGCCACCTTCAGTCTGCTGCTGGACAGCCAGCAGCAGCAGCAGCAGGAGAGGTAATTAATCAGCAACCCTCCTGCTAAGGGTAGACAGCTGCTCGTTCCACCCCCCCCCCCCGCCTTAATTGGTTCTCCTCCCTTCCAACGGTGTTGAGGCGGGTGGGAACAGCCGGGGGTTGAGGGTACTGTGCTAAAAGAGGTGGAGTTATGCAGATCTAAAACGCGTGGATTGCAGCAGCAGCAAGCCGAAAAGTGCAGGCATGTGAGGGATCTAGAGGTTGACAGCATGTCTTCTTAACGGGAGTCCAGGTGGCCATCTCCACAAATGGACTTTTCAGAATCCTTGGGTGGCACCGTAGTCGGAAACCAATTCTGGTTATCGCTTCTCGGCCTTTTGGCTAAGATCAAGTGTAGTATCTGTTCTTATCAGTTTAATATCTGATACGTCCCCTATCTGGGGACCATATATTAAATGGATTTTTAGAACAGGGAGATGGAAAAAGAGCTTGCTCTGTCCACTCCACGCATTGACCTGGTATTGCAGTATCTCCAGGACCGGTGCACCCCTTCTTTAATGCAGTTTCTAAAATCAGAAAGAATTGAATTCAATGCTTTTTGTTCATTTTGCTTTTTTGTCGGATTATGGGATGGACTCTTTGGCTTTGCTTTTCTTCTCCTCATTGGATTTTTCATGTTAAAAGTTGCAGAAGCCAGATGACAAGCTCATTTTGGTTCAACTTCAGCAACTGTGCATTGCATTGCCATGTAATGTAATGTAATGCAATGCTATCTATCTAGCTCTCCCTCTATACTTCCTTTTGGATAAACAAACATATTAGGCAAGCATTTTGGAGCTTTCACCTAAATAACTACAGGTGGTGAGATAAGCTGCACAATATAATTGACCTTTCAGTATATTGTTGCACACACACCATCTATTTAGCAAATGCCCTTGTTATCAACAGCAGCCTTTTAAACTCACCTGAGCTAACAGGTATGTGAGCTGGTTACTCTGCTGCGCTTAAAATTTCTTTTTTGGTTTGCTACAATGCCTTTTCTGAAACGTTGTCTCCCTCTGCTGGAACACTGACTTCTTTCATTTAATGCCTGCAGACTATAAAAGAGAAACCAACCCAAAAAGTTTGGTTGATTAGTCTGTGGCATTCTTTTAAACTGTTGCTTATGGCGGTCTCTGTGAGCTTCTCAGTGACATTCAGCCATCCAGGTATCCCGCCTGCAGTAGACGGAATGTGGCAATGGAACGCTGGCTGCGCGTGTCATAATAGGCTCTGAGCCTTTATATACCTGCGCACAGCAGCAGCCACCTTCAGTCTGCTGCTGGACAGCCAGCAGCAGCAGCAGCAGGAGAGGTAATTAATCAGCAACCCTCCTGCTAAGGGTAGACAGCTGCTCGTTCCACCCCCCCCCCCGCCTTAATTGGTTCTCCTCCCTTCCAACGGTGTTGATGCGGGTGGGAACAGCCGGGGGTTGAGGGTACTGTGCTAAAAGAGGTGGAGTTATGCAGATCTAAAACGCGTGGATTGCAGCAGCAGCAAGCCGAAAAGTGCAGGCATGTGAGGGATCTAGAGGTTGACAGCATGTCTTCTTAACGGGAGTCCAGGTGGCCATCTCCACAAATGGACTTTTCAGAATCCTTGGGTGGCACCGTAGTCGGAAACCAATTCTGGTTATCGCTTCTCGGCCTTTTGGCTAAGATCAAGTGTAGTATCTGTTCTTATCAGTTTAATATCTGATACGTCCCCTATCTGGGGACCATATATTAAATGGATTTTTAGAACAGGGAGATGGAAAAAGAGCTTGCTCTGTCCACTCCACGCATTGACCTGGTATTGCAGTATCTCCAGGACCGGTGCACCCCTCCTTTAATGCAGTTTCTAAAATCAGAAAGAATTGAATTCAATGCTTTTTGTTCATTTTGCTTGTTTGTCGGATTTTGGGATGGACTCTTTGGCTTTGCTTTTCTTCTCCTCATTGGATTTTTCATGTTAAAAGTTGCAGAAGCCAGATGACAAGCTCATTTTGGTTCAACTTCAGCAACTGTGCATTGCATTGCCATGTAATGTAATGTAATGCAATGCTATCTATCTAGCTCTCCCTCTATACTTCCTTTTGGATAAACAGACATATTAGGCAAGCATTTTGGAGCTTTCACCTAAATAACTACAGGTGGTGAGATAAGCTGCACAATATAATTGACCTTTCAGTATATTGTTGCACACACACCATCTATTTAGCAAATGCCCTTGTTATCAACAGCAGCCTTTTAAACTCACCTGAGCTAACAGGTATGTGAGCTGGTTACTCTGCTGCGCTTAAAATTTCTTTTTTGGTTTGCTACAATGCCTTTTCTGAAACGTTGTCTCCCTCTGCTGGAACACTGACTTCTTTCATTTAATGCCTGCAGACTATAAAAGAGAAACCAACCCAAAAAGTTTGGTTGATTAGTCTGTGGCATTCTTTTAAACTGTTGCTTATGGCGGTCTCTGTGAGCTTCTCAGTGACATTCAGCCATCCAGGTATCCCGCCTGCAGTAGACGGAATGTGGCAATGGAACGCTGGCTGCGCGTGTCATAATAGGCTCTGAGCCTTTATATACCTGCGCACAGCAGCAGCCACCTTCAGTCTGCTGCTGGACAGCCAGCAGCAGCAGCAGCAGGAGAGGTAATTAATCAGCAACCCTCCTGCTAAGGGTAGACAGCTGCTCGTTCCACCCCCCCCCCGCCTTAATTGGTTCTCCTCCCTTCCAACGGTGTTGAGGCGGGTGGGAACAGCCGGGGGTTGAGGGTACTGTGCTAAAAGAGGTGGAGTTATGCAGATCTAAAACGCGTGGATTGCAGCAGCAGCAAGCCGAAAGTGCAGGCATGTGAGGGATCTAGAGGTTGACAGCATGTCTTCTTAACGGGAGTCCAGGTGGCCATCTCCACAAATGGACTTTTCAGAATCCTTGGGTGGCACCGTAGTCGGAAACCAATTCTGGTTATCGCTTCTCGGCCTTTTGGCTAAGATCAAGTGTAGTATCTGTTCTTATCAGTTTAATATCTGATACGTCCCCTATCTGGGGACCATATATTAAATGGATTTTTAGAACAGGGAGATGGAAAAAGAGCTTGCTCTGTCCACTCCACGCATTGACCTGGTATTGCAGTATCTCCAGGACCGGTGCACCCCTTCTTTAATGCAGTTTCTAAAATCAGAAAGAATTGAATTCAATGCTTTTTGTTCATTTTGCTTTTTTGTCGGATTTTGGGATGGACTCTTTGGCTTTGCTTTTCTTCTCCTCATTGGATTTTTCATGTTAAAAGTTGCAGAAGCCAGATGACAAGCTCATTTTGGTTCAACTTCAGCAACTGTGCATTGCATTGCCATGTAATGTAATGTAATGCAATGCTATCTATCTAGCTCTCCCTCTATACTTCCTTTTGGATAAACAGACATATTAGGCAAGCATTTTGGAGCTTTCACCTAAATAACTACAGGTGGTGAGATAAGCTGCACAATATAATTGACCTTTCAGTATATTGTTGCACACACACCATCTATTTAGCAAATGCCCTTGTTATCAACAGCAGCCTTTTAAACTCACCTGAGCTAACAGGTATGTGAGCTGGTTACTCTGCTGCGCTTAAAATTTCTTTTTTGGTTTGCTACAATGCCTTTTCTGAAACGTTGTCTCCCTCTGCTGGAACACTGACTTCTTTCATTTAATGCCTGCAGACTATAAAAGAGAAACCAACCCAAAAAGTTTGGTTGATTAGTCTGTGGCATTCTTTTAAACTGTTGCTTATGGCGGTCTCTGTGAGCTTCTCAGTGACATTCAGCCATCCAGGTATCCCGCCTGCAGTAGACGGAATGTGGCAATGGAACGCTGGCTGCGCGTGTCATAATAGGCTCTGAGCCTTTATATACCTGCGCACAGCAGCAGCCACCTTCAGTCTGCTGCTGGACAGCCAGCAGCAGCAGCAGCAGGAGAGGTAATTAATCAGCAACCCTCCTGCTAAGGGTAGACAGCTGCTCGTTCCACCCCCCCCCCGCCTTAATTGGTTCTCCTCCCTTCCAACGGTGTTGAGGCGGGTGGGAACAGCCGGGGGTTGAGGGTACTGTGCTAAAAGAGGTGGAGTTATGCAGATCTAAAACGCGTGGATTGCAGCAGCAGCAAGCCGAAAGTGCAGGCATGTGAGGGATCTAGAGGTTGACAGCATGTCTTCTTAACGGGAGTCCAGGTGGCCATCTCCACAAATGGACTTTTCAGAATCCTTGGGTGGCACCGTAGTCGGAAACCAATTCTGGTTATCGCTTCTCGGCCTTTTGGCTAAGATCAAGTGTAGTATCTGTTCTTATCAGTTTAATATCTGATACGTCCCCTATCTGGGGACCATATATTAAATGGATTTTTAGAACAGGGAGATGGAAAAAGAGCTTGCTCTGTCCACTCCACGCATTGACCTGGTATTGCAGTATCTCCAGGACCGGTGCACCCCTTCTTTAATGCAGTTTCTAAAATCAGAAAGAATTGAATTCAATGCTTTTTGTTCATTTTGCTTTTTTGTCGGATTTTGGGATGGACTCTTTGGCTTTGCTTTTCTTCTCCTCATTGGATTTTTCATGTTAAAAGTTGCAGAAGCCAGATGACAAGCTCATTTTGGTTCAACTTCAGCAACTGTGCATTGCATTGCCATGTAATGTAATGTAATGCAATGCTATCTATCTAGCTCTCCCTCTATACTTCCTTTTGGATAAACAGACATATTAGGCAAGCATTTTGGAGCTTTCACCTAAATAACTACAGGTGGTGAGATAAGCTGCACAATATAATTGACCTTTCAGTATATTGTTGCACACACACCATCTATTTAGCAAATGCCCTTGTTATCAACAGCAGCCTTTTAAACTCACCTGAGCTAACAGGTATGTGAGCTGGTTACTCTGCTGCGCTTAAAATTTCTTTTTTGGTTTGCTACAATGCCTTTTCTGAAACGTTGTCTCCCTCTGCTGGAACACTGACTTCTTTCATTTAATGCCTGCAGACTATAAAAGAGAAACCAACCCAAAAAGTTTGGTTGATTAGTCTGTGGCATTCTTTTAAACTGTTGCTTATGGCGGTCTCTGTGAGCTTCTCAGTGACATTCAGCCATCCAGGTATCCCGCCTGCAGTAGACGGAATGTGGCAATGGAACGCTGGCTGCGCGTGTCATAATAGGCTCTGAGCCTTTATATACCTGCGCACAGCAGCAGCCACCTTCAGTCTGCTGCTGGACAGCCAGCAGCAGCAGCAGCAGGAGAGGTAATTAATCAGCAACCCTCCTGCTAAGGGTAGACAGCTGCTCGTTCCACCCCCCCCCCCCGCCTTAATTGGTTCTCCTCCCTTCCAACGGTGTTGATGCGGGTGGGAACAGCCGGGGGTTGAGGGTACTGTGCTAAAAGAGGTGGAGTTATGCAGATCTAAAACGCGTGGATTGCAGCAGCAGCAAGCCGAAAAGTGCAGGCATGTGAGGGATCTAGAGGTTGACAGCATGTCTTCTTAACGGGAGTCCAGGTGGCCATCTCCACAAATGGACTTTTCAGAATCCTTGGGTGGCACCGTAGTCGGAAACCAATTCTGGTTATCGCTTCTCGGCCTTTTGGCTAAGATCAAGTGTAGTATCTGTTCTTATCAGTTTAATATCTGATACGTCCCCTATCTGGGGACCATATATTAAATGGATTTTTAGAACAGGGAGATGGAAAAAGAGCTTGCTCTGTCCACTCCACGCATTGACCTGGTATTGCAGTATCTCCAGGACCGGTGCACCCCTCCTTTAATGCAGTTTCTAAAATCAGAAAGAATTGAATTCAATGCTTTTTGTTCATTTTGCTTGTTTGTCGGATTTTGGGATGGACTCTTTGGCTTTGCTTTTCTTCTCCTCATTGGATTTTTCATGTTAAAAGTTGCAGAAGCCAGATGACAAGCTCATTTTGGTTCAACTTCAGCAACTGTGCATTGCATTGCCATGTAATGTAATGTAATGCAATGCTATCTATCTAGCTCTCCCTCTATACTTCCTTTTGGATAAACAGACATATTAGGCAAGCATTTTGGAGCTTTCACCTAAATAACTACAGGTGGTGAGATAAGCTGCACAATATAATTGACCTTTCAGTATATTGTTGCACACACACCATCTATTTAGCAAATGCCCTTGTTATCAACAGCAGCCTTTTAAACTCACCTGAGCTAACAGGTATGTGAGCTGGTTACTCTGCTGCGCTTAAAATTTCTTTTTTGGTTTGCTACAATGCCTTTTCTGAAACGTTGTCTCCCTCTGCTGGAACACTGACTTCTTTCATTTAATGCCTGCAGACTATAAAAGAGAAACCAACCCAAAAAGTTTGGTTGATTAGTCTGTGGCATTCTTTTAAACTGCTGCTTATGGCGGTCTCTGTGAGCTTCTCAGTGACATTCAGCCATCCAGGTATCCCGCCTGCAGTAGACGGAATGTGGCAATGGAACGCTGGCTGCGCGTGTCATAATAGGCTCTGAGCCTTTATATACCTGCGCACAGCAGCAGCCACCTTCAGTCTGCTGCTGGACAGCCAGCAGCAGCAGCAGCAGGAGAGGTAATTAATCAGCAACCCTCCTGCTAAGGGTAGACAGCTGCTCGTTCCACCCCCCCCCCCCCGCCTTAATTGGTTCTCCTCCCTTCCAACGGTGTTGAGGCGGGTGGGAACAGCCGGGGGTTGAGGGTACTGTGCTAAAAGAGGTGGAGTTATGCAGATCTAAAACGCGTGGATTGCAGCAGCAGCAAGCCGAAAAGTGCAGGCATGTGAGGGATCTAGAGGTTGACAGCATGTCTTCTTAACGGGAGTCCAGGTGGCCATCTCCACAAATGGACTTTTCAGAATCCTTGGGTGGCACCGTAGTCGGAAACCAATTCTGGTTATCGCTTCTCGGCCTTTTGGCTAAGATCAAGTGTAGTATCTGTTCTTATCAGTTTAATATCTGATACGTCCCCTATCTGGGGACCATATATTAAATGGATTTTTAGAACAGGGAGATGGAAAAAGAGCTTGCTCTGTCCACTCCACGCATTGACCTGGTATTGCAGTATCTCCAGGAGCGGTGCATCCCTTCTTTAATGCAGTTTCTAAAATCAGAAAGAATTGAATTCAATGCTTTTTGTTCATTTTGCTTGTTTGTTCGGATTTTGGGATGGACTCTTTGGCTTTGCTTTTCTTCTCCTCATTGGATTTTTCATGTTAAAAGTTGCAGAAGCCAGATGACAAGCTCATTTTGGTTCAACTTCAGCAACTGTGCATTGCATTGCCATGTAATGTAATGTAATGCAATGCTATCTATCTAGCTCTCCCTCTATACTTCCTTTTGGATAAACAGACATATTAGGCAAGCATTTTGGAGCTTTCACCTAAATAACTACAGGTGGTGAGATAAGCTGCACAATATAATTGACCTTTCAGTATATTGTTGCACACACACCATCTATTTAGCAAATGCCCTTGTTATCAACAGCAGCCTTTTAAACTCACCTGAGCTAACAGGTATGTGAGCTGGTTACTCTGCTGCGCTTAAAATTTCTTTTTTGGTTTGCTACAATGCCTTTTCTGAAACGTTGTCTCCCTCTGCTGGAACACTGACTTCTTTCATTTAATGCCTGCAGACTATAAAAGAGAAACCAACCCAAAAAGTTTGGTTGATTAGTCTGTGGCATTCTTTTAAACTGTTGCTTATGGCGGTCTCTGTGAGCTTCTCAGTGACATTCAGCCATCCAGGTATCCCGCCTGCAGTAGACGGAATGTGGCAATGGAACGCTGGCTGCGCGTGTCATAATAGGCTCTGAGCCTTTATATACCTGCGCACAGCAGCAGCCACCTTCAGTCTGCTGCTGGACAGCCAGCAGCAGCAGCAGCAGGAGAGGTAATTAATCAGCAACCCTCCTGCTAAGGGTATACAGCTGCTCGTTCCACCCCCCCCCCGCCTTAATTGGTTCTCCTCCCTTCCAACGGTGTTGAGGCGGGTGGGAACAGCCGGGGGTTGACGGTACTGTGCTAAAAGAGGTGGAGTTATGCAGATCTAAAACGCGTGGATTGCAGCAGCAGCAAGCCGAAAAGTGCAGGCATGTGAGGGATCTAGAGGTTGACAGCATGTCTTCTTAACGGGAGTCCAGGTGGCCATCTCCACAAATGGACTTTTCAGAATCCTTGGGTGGCACCGTAGTCGGAAACCAATTCTGGTTATCGCTTCTCGGCCTTTTGGCTAAGATCAAGTGTAGTATCTGTTCTTATCAGTTTAATATCTGATACGTCCCCTATCTGGGGACCATATATTAAATGGATTTTTAGAACAGGGAGATGGAAAAAGAGCTTGCTCTGTCCACTCCACGCATTGACCTGGTATTGCAGTATCTCCAGGACCGGTGCACCCCTTCTTTAATGCAGTTTCTAAAATCAGAAAGAATTGAATTCAATGCTTTTTGTTCATTTTGCTTGTTTGTCGGATTTTGGGATGGACTCTTTGGCTTTGCTTTTCTTCTCCTCATTGGATTTTTCATGTTAAAAGTTGCAGAAGCCAGATGACAAGCTCATTTTGGTTCAACTTCAGCAACTGTGCATTGCATTGCCATGTAATGTAATGTAATGCAATGCTATCTATCTAGCTCTCCCTCTATACTTCCTTTTGGATAAACAGACATATTAGGCAAGCATTTTGGAGCTTTCACCTAAATAACTACAGGTGGTGAGATAAGCTGCACAATATAATTGACCTTTCAGTATATTGTTGCACACACACCATCTATTTAGCAAATGCCCTTGTTATCAACAGCAGCCTTTTAAACTCACCTGAGCTAACAGGTATGTGAGCTGGTTACTCTGCTGCGCTTAAAATTTCTTTTTTGGTTTGCTACAATGCCTTTTCTGAAACGTTGTCTCCCTCTGCTGGAACACTGACTTCTTTCATTTAATGCCTGCAGACTATAAAAGAGAAACCAACCCAAAAAGTTTGGTTGATTAGTCTGTGGCATTCTTTTAAACTGTTGCTTATGGCGGTCTCTGTGAGCTTCTCAGTGACATTCAGCCATCCAGGTATCCCGCCTGCAGTAGACGGAATGTGGCAATGGAACGCTGGCTGCGCGTGTCATAATAGGCTCTGAGCCTTTATATACCTGCGCACAGCAGCAGCCACCTTCAGTCTGATGCTGGACAGCCAGCAGCAGCAGCAGCAGGAGAGGTAATTAATCAGCAACCCTCCTGCTAAGGGTAGACAGCTGCTCGTTCCACCCCCCCCCCGCCTTAATTGGTTCTCCTCCCTTCCAACGGTGTTGAGGCGGGTGGGAACAGCCGGGGGTTGAGGGTACTGTGCTAAAAGAGGTGGAGTTATGCAGATCTAAAACGCGTGGATTGCAGCAGCAGCAAGCCGAAAAGTGCAGGCATGTGAGGGATCTAGAGGTTGACAGCATGTCTTCTTAACGGGAGTCCAGGTGGCCATCTCCACAAATGGACTTTTCAGAATCCTTGGGTGGCACCGTAGTCGGAAACCAATTCTGGATATCGCTTCTCGGCCTTTTGGCTAAGATCAAGTGTAGTATCTGTTCTTATCAGTTTAATATCTGATACGTCCCCTATCTGGGGACCATATATTAAATGGATTTTTAGAACAGGGAGATGGAAAAAGAGCTTGCTCTGTCCACTCCACGCATTGACCTGGTATTGCAGTATCTCCAGGACCGGTGCACCCCTTCTTTAATGCAGTTTCTAAAATCAGAAAGAATTGAATTCAATGCTTTTTGTTCATTTTGCTTGTTTGTCGGATTTTGGGATGGACTCTTTGGCTTTGCTTTTCTTCTCCTCATTGGATTTTTCATGTTAAAAGTTGCAGAAGCCAGATGACAAGCTCATTTTGGTTCAACTTCAGCAACTGTGCATTGCATTGCCATGTAATGTAATGTAATGCAATGCTATCTATCTAGCTCTCCCTCTATACTTCCTTTTGGATAAACAGACATATTAGGCAAGCATTTTGGAGCTTTCACCTAAATAACTACAGGTGGTGAGATAAGCTGCACAATATAATTGACCTTTCAGTATATTGTTGCACACACACCATCTATTTAGCAAATGCCCTTGTTATCAACAGCAGCCTTTTAAACTCACCTGAGCTAACAGGTATGTGAGCTGGTTACTCTGCTGCGCTTAAAATTTCTTTTTTGGTTTGCTACAATGCCTTTTCTGAAACGTTGTCTCCCTCTGCTGGAACACTGACTTCTTTCATTTAATGCCTGCAGACTATAAAAGAGAAACCAACCCAAAAAGTTTGGTTGATTAGTCTGTGGCATTCTTTTAAACTGTTGCTTATGGCGGTCTCTGTGAGCTTCTCAGTGACATTCAGCCATCCAGGTATCCCGCCTGCAGTAGACGGAATGTGGCAATGGAACGCTGGCTGCGCGTGTCATAATAGGCTCTGAGCCTTTATATACCTGCGCACAGCAGCAGCCACCTTCAGTCTGCTGCTGGACAGCCAGCAGCAGCAGCAGCAGGAGAGGTAATTAATCAGCAACCCTCCTGCTAAGGGTAGACAGCTGCTCGTTCCACCCCCCCCCCCGCCTTAATTGGTTCTCCTCCCTTCCAACGGTGTTGAGGCGGGTGGGAACAGCCGGGGGTTGAGGGTACTGTGCTAAAAGAGGTGGAGTTATGCAGATCTAAAACGCGTGGATTGCAGCAGCAGCAAGCCGAAAAGTGCAGGCATGTGAGGGATCTAGAGGTTGACAGCATGTCTTCTTAACGGGAGTCCAGGTGGCCATCTCCACAAATGGACTTTTCAGAATCCTTGGGTGGCACCGTAGTCGGAAACCAATTCTGGTTATCGCTTCTCGGCCTTTTGGCTAAGATCAAGTGTAGTATCTGTTCTTATCAGTTTAATATCTGATACGTCCCCTATCTGGGGACCATATATTAAATGGATTTTTAGAACAGGGAGATGGAAAAAGAGCTTGCTCTGTCCACTCCACGCATTGACCTGGTATTGCAGTATCTCCAGGACCGGTGCACCCCTTCTTTAATGCAGTTTCTAAAATCAGAAAGAATTGAATTCAATGCTTTTTGTTCATTTTGCTTGTTTGTCGGATTTTGGGATGGACTCTTTGGCTTTGCTTTTCTTCTCCTCATTGGATTTTTCATGTTAAAAGTTGCAGAAGCCAGATGACAAGCTCATTTTGGTTCAACTTCAGCAACTGTGCATTGCATTGCCATGTAATGTAATGTAATGCAATGCTATCTATCTAGCTCTCCCTCTATACTTCCTTTTGGATAAACAGACATATTAGGCAAGCATTTTGGAGCTTTCACCTAAATAACTACAGGTGGTGAGATAAGCTGCACAATATAATTGACCTTTCAGTATATTGTTGCACACACACCATCTATTTAGCAAATGCCCTTGTTATCAACAGCAGCCTTTTAAACTCACCTGAGCTAACAGGTATGTGAGCTGGTTACTCTGCTGCGCTTAAAATTTCTTTTTTGGTTTGCTACAATGCCTTTTCTGAAACGTTGTCTCCCTCTGCTGGAACACTGACTTCTTTCATTTAATGCCTGCAGACTATAAAAGAGAAACCAACCCAAAAAGTTTGGTTGATTAGTCTGTGGCATTCTTTTAAACTGTTGCTTATGGCGGTCTCTGTGAGCTTCTCAGTGACATTCAGCCATCCAGGTATCCCGCCTGCAGTAGACGGAATGTGGCAATGGAACGCTGGCTGCGCGTGTCATAATAGGCTCTGAGCCTTTATATACCTGCGCACAGCAGCAGCCACCTTCAGTCTGCTGCTGGACAGCCAGCAGCAGCAGCAGGAGAGGTAATTAATCAGCAACCCTCCTGCTAAGGGTAGACAGCTGCTCGTTCCACCCCCCCCCCCGCCTTAATTGGTTCTCCTCCCTTCCAACGGTGTTGAGGCGGGTGGGAACAGCCGGGGGTTGAGGGTACTGTGCTAAAAGAGGTGGAGTTATGCAGATCTAAAACGCGTGGATTGCAGCAGCAGGAAGCCGAAAAGTGCAGGCATGTGAGGGATCTAGAGGTTGACAGCATGTCTTCTTAACGGGAGTCCAGGTGGCCATCTCCACAAATGGACTTTTCAGAATCCTTGGGTGGCACCGTAGTCGGAAACCAATTCTGGTTATCGCTTCTCGGCCTTTTGGCTAAGATCAAGTGTAGTATCTGTTCTTATCAGTTTAATATCTGATACGTCCCCTATCTGGGGACCATATATTAAATGGATTTTTAGAACAGGGAGATGGAAAAAGAGCTTGCTCTGTCCACTCCACGCATTGACCTGGTATTGCAGTATCTCCACGACCGGTGCACCCCTTCTTTAATGCAGTTCCTAAAATCAGAAAGAATTGAATTCAATGCTTTTTGTTCATTTTGCTTGTTTGTCGGATTTTGGGATGGACTCTTTGGCTTTGCTTTTCTTCTCCTCATTGGATTTTTCATGTTAAAAGTTGCAGAAGCCAGATGACAAGCTCATTTTGGTTCAACTTCAGCAACTGTGCATTGCATTGCCATGTAATGTAATGTAATGCAATGCTATCTATCTAGCTCTCCCTCTATACTTCCTTTTGGATAAACAGACATATTAGGCAAGCATTTTGGAGCTTTCACCTAAATAACTACAGGTGGTGAGATAAGCTGCACAATATAATTGACCTTTCAGTATATTGTTGCACACACACCATCTATTTAGCAAATGCCCTTGTTATCAACAGCAGCCTTTTAAACTCACCTGAGCTAACAGGTATGTGAGCTGGTTACTCTACTGCGCTTAAAATTTCTTTTTTGGTTTGCTACAATGCCTTTTCTGAAACGTTGTCTCCCTCTGCTGGAACACTGACTTCTTTCATTTAATGCCTGCAGACTATAAAAGAGAAACCAACCCAAAAAGTTTGGTTGATTAGTCTGTGGCATTCTTTTAAACTGTTGCTTATGGCGGTCTCTGTGAGCTTCTCATTGACATTCAGCCATCCAGGTATCCCGCCTGCAGTAGACGGAATGTGGCAATGGAACGCTGGCTGCGCGTGTCATAATAGGCTCTTAGCCTTTATATACCTGCGCACAGCAGCAGCCACCTTCAGTCTGCTGCTGGACAGCCAGCAGCAGCAGCAGCAGGAGAGGTAATTAATCAGCAACCCTCCTGCTAAGGGTAGACAGCTGCTCGTTCCACCCCCCCCGCCTTAATTGGTTCTCCTCCCTTCCAACGGTGTTGAGGCGGGTGGGAACAACCGGGGGTTGAGGGTACTGTGCTAAAAGAGGTGGAGTTATGCAGATCTAAAACGCGTGGATTGCAGCAGCAGCAAGCCGAAAAGTGCAGGCATGTGAGGGATCTAGAGGTTGACAGCATGTCTTCTTAACGGGAGTCCAGGTGGCCATCTCCACAAATGGACTTTTCAGAATCCTTGGGTGGCACCGTAGTCGGAAACCAATTCTGGTTATCGCTTCTCGGCCTTTTGGCTAAGATCAAGTGTAGTATCTGTTCTTATCAGTTTAATATCTGATACGTCCCCTATCTGGGTACCATATATTAAATGGATTTTTAGAACAGGGAGATGGAAAAAGAGCTTGCTCTGTCCACTCCACGCATTGACCTGGTATTGCAGTATCTCCAGGACCGGTGCACCCCTTCTTTAATGCAGTTTCTAAAATCAGAAAGAATTGAATTCAATGCTTTTTGTTCATTTTGCTTGTTTGTCGGATTTTGGGATGGACTCTTTGGCTTTGCTTTTCTTCTCCTCATTGGATTTTTCATGTTAAAAGTTGCAGAAGCCAGATGACAAGCTCATTTTGGTTCAACTTCAGCAACTGTGCATTGCATTGCCATGTAATGTAATGTAATGCAATGCTATCTATCTAGCTCTCCCTCTATACTTCCTTTTGGATAAACAGACATATTAGGCAAGCATTTTGGAGCTTTCACCTAAATAACTACAGGTGGTGAGATAAGCTGCACAATATAATTGACCTTTCAGTATATTGTTGCACACACACCATCTATTTAGCAAATGCCCTTGTTATCAACAGCAGCCTTTTAAACTCACCTGAGCTAACAGGTATGTGAGCTGGTTACTCTGCTGCGCTTAAAATTTCTTTTTTGGTTTGCTACAATGCCTTTTCTGAAACGTTGTCTCCCTCTGCTGGAACACTGACTTCTTTCATTTAATGCCTGCAGACTATAAAAGAGAAACCAACCCAAAAAGTTTGGTTGATTAGTCTGTGGCATTCTTTTAAACTGTTGCTTATGGCGGTCTCTGTGAGCTTCTCAGTGACATTCAGCCATCCAGGTATCCCGCCTGCAGTAGACGGAATGTGGCAATGGAACGCTGGCTGCGCATGTCATAATAGGCTCTGAGCCTTTATATACCTGCGCACAGCAGCAGCCACCTTCAGTCTGCTGCTGGACAGCCAGCAGCAGCAGCAGCAGGAGAGGTAATTAATCAGCAACCCTCCTGCTAAGGGTAGACAGCTGCTCGTTCCACCCCCCCCCCGCCTTAATTGGTTCTCCTCCCTTCCAACGGTGTTGAGGCGGGTGGGAACAGCCGGGGGTTGAGGGTACTGTGCTAAAAGAGGTGGAGTTATGCAGATCTAAAACGCGTGGATTGCAGCAGCAGCAAGCCGAAAAGTGCAGGCATGTGAGGGATCTAGAGGTTGACAGCATGTCTTCTTAACGGGAGTCCAGGTGGCCATCTCCACAAATGGACTTTTCAGAATCCTTGGGTTGCACCGTAGTCGGAAACCAATTCTGGTTATCGCTTCTCGGCCTTTTGGCTAAGATCAAGTGTAGTATCTGTTCTTATCAGTTTAATATCTGATACGTCCCCTATCTGGGGACCATATATTAAATGGATTTTTAGAACAGGGAGATGGAAAAAGAGCTTGCTCTGTCCACTCCACGCATTGACCTGGTATTGCAGTATCTCCAGGACCGGTGCACCCCTTCTTTAATGCAGTTTCTAAAATCAGAAAGAATTGAATTCAATGCTTTTTGTTCATTTTGCTTGTTTGTCGGATTTTGGGATGGACTCTTTGGCTTTGCTTTTCTTCTCCTCATTGGATTTTTCATGTTAAAAGTTGCAGAAGCCAGATGACAAGCTCATTTTGGTTCAACTTCAGCAACTGTGCATTGCATTGCCATGTAATGTAATGTAATGCAATGCTATCTATCTAGCTCTCCCTCTATACTTCCTTTTGGATAAACAGACATATTAGGCAAGCATTTTGGAGCTTTCACCTAAATAACTACAGGTGGTGAGATAAGCTGCACAATATAATTGACCTTTCAGTATATTGTTGCACACACACCATCTATTTAGCAAATGCCCTTGTTATCAACAGCAGCCTTTTAAACTCACCTGAGCTAACAGGTATGTGAGCTGGTTACTCTGCTGCGCTTAAAATTTCTTTTTTGGTTTGCTACAATGCCTTTTCTGAAACGTTGTCTCCCTCTGCTGGAACACTGACTTCTTTCATTTAATGCCTGCAGACTATAAAAGATAAACCAACCCAAAAAGTTTGGTTGATTAGTCTGTGGCATTCTTTTAAACTGTTGCTTATGGCGGTCTCTGTGAGCTTCTCAGTGACATTCAGCCATCCAGGTATCCCGCCTGCAGTAGACGGAATGTGGCAATGGAACGCTGGCTGCGCGTGTCATAATAGGCTCTGAGCCTTTATATACCTGCGCACAGCAGCAGCCACCTTCAGTCTGCTGCTGGACAGCCAGCAGCAGCAGCAGCAGGAGAGGTAATTAATCAGCAACCCTCCTGCTAAGGGTAGACAGCTGCTCGTTCCACCCCCCCCCGCCTTAATTGGTTCTCCTCCCTTCCAACGGTGTTGAGGCGGGTGGGAACAGCCGGGGGTTGAGGGTACTGTGCTAAAAGAGGTGGAGTTATGCAGATCTAAAACGCGTGGATTGCAGAAGCAGCAAGCCGAAAAGTGCAGGCATGTGAGGGATCTAGAGGTTGACAGCATGTCTTCTTAACGGGAGTCCAGGTGGCCATCTCCACAAATGGACTTTTCAGAATCCTTGGGTGGCACCGTAGTCGGAAACCAATTCTGGTTATCGCTTCTCGGCCTTTTGGCTAAGATCAAGTGTAGTATCTGTTCTTATCAGTTTAATATCTGATACGTCCCCTATCTGGGGACCATATATTAAATGGATTTTTAGAACAGGGAGATGGAAAAAGAGCTTGCTCTGTCCACTCCACGCATTGACCTGGTATTGCAGTATCTCCAGGACCGGTGCACCCCTTCTTTAATGCAGTTTCTAAAATCAGAAAGAATTGAATTCAATGCTTTTTGTTCATTTTGCTTGTTTGTCGGATTTTGGGATGGACTCTTTGGCTTTGCTTTTCTTCTCCTCATTGGATTTTTCATGTTAAAAGTTGCAGAAGCCAGATGACAAGCTCATTTTGGTTCAACTTCAGCAACTGTGCATTGCATTGCCATGTAATGTAATGTAATGCAATGCTATCTATCTAGCTCTCCCTCTATACTTCCTTTTGGATAAACAGACATATTAGGCAAGCATTTTGGAGCTTTCACCTAAATAACTACAGGTGGTGAGATAAGCTGCACAATATAATTGACCTTTCAGTATATTGTTGCACACACACCATCTATTTAGCAAATGCCCTTGTTATCAACAGCAGACTTTTAAACTCACCTGAGCTAACAGGTATGTGAGCTGGTTACTCTGCTGCGCTTAAAATTTCTTTTTTGGTTTGCTACAATGCCTTTTCTGAAACGTTGTCTCCCTCTGCTGGAACACTGACTTCTTTCATTTAATGCCTGCAGACTATAAAAGAGAAACCAACCCAAAAAGTTTGGTTGATTAGTCTGTGGCATTCTTTTAAACTGTTGCTTATGGCGGTCTCTGTGAGCTTCTCAGTGACATTCAGCCATCCAGGTATCCCGCCTGCAGTAGACGGAATGTGGCAATGGAACGCTGGCTGCGCGTGTCATAATAGGCTCTGAGCCTTTATATACCTGCGCACAGCAGCAGCCACCTTCAGTCTGCTGCTGGACAGCCAGCAGCAGCAGCAGCAGGAGAGGTAATTAATCAGCAACCCTCCTGCTAAGGGTAGACAGCTGCTCGTTCCACCCCCCCCCCGCCTTAATTGGTTCTCCTCCCTTCCAACGGTGTTGA
This sequence comes from Phyllobates terribilis, assembly GCF_046119375.1. Lineage (NCBI taxonomy): Eukaryota > Metazoa > Chordata > Amphibia > Anura > Dendrobatidae > Phyllobates > Phyllobates terribilis. The sequence continues at coordinate 4,387,580 of NW_027362800.1, read as the reverse complement.
GGCGGGTGGGAACAGCCGGGGGTTGAGGGTACTGTGCTAAAAGAGGTGGAGTTATGCAGATCTAAAACGCGTGGATTGCAGCAGCAGCAAGCCGAAGAGTGCAGGCATGTGAGGGATCTAGAGGTTGACAGCATGTCTTCTTAACGGGAGTCCAGGTGGCCATCTCCACAAATGGACTTTTCAGAATCCTTGGGTGGCACCGTAGTCGGAAACCAATTCTGGTTATCGCTTCTCGGCCTTTTGGCTAAGATCAAGTGTAGTATCTGTTCTTATCAGTTTAATATCTGATACGTCCCCTATCTGGGGACCATATATTAAATGGATTTTTAGAACAGGGAGATGGAAAAAGAGCTTGCTCTGTCCACTCCACGCATTGACCTGGTATTGCAGTATCTCCAGGACCGGTGCACCCCTTCTTTAATGCAGTTTCTAAAATCAGAAAGATTTGAATTCAATGCTTTTTGTTCATTTTGCTTGTTTGTCGGATTTTGGGATGGACTCTTTGGCTTTGCTTTTCTTCTCCTCATTGGATTTTTCATGTTAAAAGTTGCAGAAGCCAGATGACAAGCTCATTTTGGTTCAACTTCAGCAACTGTGCATTGCATTGCCATGTAATGTAATGTAATGCAATGCTATCTATCTAGCTCTCCCTCTATACTTCCTTTTGGATAAACAGACATATTAGGCAAGCATTTTGGAGCTTTCACCTAAATAACTACAGGTGGTGAGATAAGCTGCACAATATAATTGACCTTTCAGTATATTGTTGCACACACACCATCTATTTAGCAAATGCCCTTGTTATCAACAGCAGCCTTTTAAACTCACCTGAGCTAACAGGTATGTGAGCTGGTTACTCTGCTGCGCTTAAAATTTCTTTTTTGGTTTGCTACAATGCCTTTTCTGAAACGTTGTCTCCCTCTGCTGGAACACTGACTTCTTTCATTTAATGCCTGCAGACTATAAAAGAGAAACCAACCCAAAAAGTTTGGTTGATTAGTCTGTGGCATTCTTTTAAACTGTTGCTTATGGCGGTCTCTGTGAGCTTCTCAGTGACATTCAGCCATCCAGGTATCCCGCCTGCAGTAGACGGAATGTGACAATGGAACGCTGGCTGCGCGTGTCATAATAGGCTCTGAGCCTTTATATACCTGCGCACAGCAGCAGCCACCTTCAGTCTGCTGCTGGACAGCCAGCAGCAGCAGCAGCAGGAGAGGTAATTAATCAGCAACCCTCCTGCTAAGGGTAGACAGCTGCTCGTTCCACCCCCCCCCCCGCCTTAATTGGTTCTCCTCCCTTCCAACGGTGTTGAGGCGGGTGGGAACAGCCGGGGGTTGAGGGTACTGTGCTAAAAGAGGTGGAGTTATGCAGATCTAAAACGCGTGGATTGCAGCAGCAGCAAGCCGAAAAGTGCAGGCATGTGAGGGATCTAGAGGTTGACAGCATGTCTTCTTAACGGGAGTCCAGGTGGCCATCTCCACAAATGGACTTTTCAGAATCCTTGGGTGGCACCGTAATCGGAAACCAATTCTGGTTATCGCTTCTCGGCCTTTTGGCTAAGATCAAGTGTAGTATCTGTTCTTATCAGTTTAATATCTGATACGTCCCCTATCTGGGGACCATATATTAAATGGATTTTTAGAACAGGGAGATGGAAAAAGAGCTTGCTCTGTCCACTCCACGCATTGACCTGGTATTGCAGTATCTCCAGGACCGGTGCACCCCTTCTTTAATGCAGTTTCTAAAATCAGAAAGAATTGAATTCAATGCTTTTTGTTCATTTTGCTTTTTTGTCGGATTTTGGGATGGACTCTTTGGCTTTGCTTTTCTTCTCCTCATTGGATTTTTCATGTTAAAAGTTGCAGAAGCCAGATGACAAGCTCATTTTGGTTCAACTTCAGCAACTGTGCATTGCATTGCCATGTAATGTAATGTAATGCAATGCTATCTATCTAGCTCTCCCTCTATACTTCCTTTTGGATAAACAGACATATTAGGCAAGCATTTTGGAGCTTTCACCTAAATAACTACAGGTGGTGAGATAAGCTGCACAATATAATTGACCTTTCAGTATATTGTTGCACACACACCATCTATTTAGCAAATGCCCTTGTTATCAACAGCAGCCTTTTAAACTCACCTGAGCTAACAGGTATGTGAGCTGGTTACTCTGCTGCGCTTAAAATTTCTTTTTTGGTTTGCTACAATGCCTTTTCTGAAACGTTGTCTCCCTCTGCTGGAACACTGACTTCTTTCATTTAATGCCTGCAGACTATAAAAGAGAAACCAACCCAAAAAGTTTGGTTGATTAGTCTGTGGCATTCTTTTAAACTGTTGCTTATGGCGGTCTCTGTGAGCTTCTCAGTGACATTCAGCCATCCAGGTATCCCGCCTGCAGTAGACGGAATGTGGCAATGGAACGCTGGCTGCGCATGTCATAATAGGCTCTGAGCCTTTATATACCTGCGCACAGCAGCAGCCACCTTCAGTCTGCTGCTGGACAGCCAGCAGCAGCAGCAGCAGGAGAGGTAATTAATCAGCAACCCTCCTGCTAAGGGTAGACAGCTGCTCGTTCCACCCCCCCCCCCCGCCTTAATTGGTTCTCCTCCCTTCCAACGGTGTTGATGCGGGTGGGAACAGCCGGGGGTTGAGGGTACTGTGCTAAAAGAGGTGGAGTTATGCAGATCTAAAACGCGTGGATTGCAGCAGCAGCAAGCCGAAAAGTGCAGGCATGTGAGGGATCTAGAGGTTGACAGCATGTCTTCTTAACGGGAGTCCAGGTGGCCATCTCCACAAATGGACTTTTCAGAATCCTTGGGTGGCACCGTAGTCGGAAACCAATTCTGGTTATCGCTTCTCGGCCTTTTGGCTAAGATCAAGTGTAGTATCTGTTCTTATCAGTTTAATATCTGATACGTCCCCTATCTGGGGACCATATATTAAATGGATTTTTAGAACAGGGAGATGGAAAAAGAGCTTGCTCTGTCCACTCCACGCATTGACCTGGTATTGCAGTATCTCCAGGAGCGGTGCATCCCTTCTTTAATGCAGTTTCTAAAATCAGAAAGAATTGAATTCAATGCTTTTTGTTCATTTTGCTTGTTTGTCGGATTTTGGGATGGACTCTTTGGCTTTGCTTTTCTTCTCCTCATTGGATTTTTCATGTTAAAAGTTGCAGAAGCCAGATGACAAGCTCATTTTGGTTCAACTTCAGCAACTGTGCATTGCATTGCCATGTAATATAATGTAATGCAATGCTATCTATCTAGCTCTCCCTCTATACTTCCTTTTGGATAAACAGACATATTAGGCAAGCATTTTGGAGCTTTCACCTAAATAACTACAGGTGGTGAGATAAGCTGCACAATATAATTGACCTTTCAGTATATTGTTGCACACACACCATCTATTTAGCAAATGCCCTTGTTATCAACAGCAGCCTTTTAAACTCACCTGAGCTAACAGGTATGTGAGCTGGTTACTCTGCTGCGCTTAAAATTTCTTTTTTGGTTTGCTACAATGCCTTTTCTGAAACGTTGTCTCCCTCTGCTGGAACACTGACTTCTTTCATTTAATGCCTGCAGACTATAAAAGAGAAACCAACCCAAAAAGTTTGGTTGATTAGTCTGTGGCATTCTTTTAAACTGTTGCTTATGGCGGTCTCTGTGAGCTTCTCAGTGACATTCAGCCATCCAGGTATCCCGCCTGCAGTAGACGGAATGTGGCAATGGAACGCTGGCTGCGCGTGTCATAATAGGCTCTGAGCCTTTATATACCTGCGCACAGCAGCAGCCACCTTCAGTCTGCTGCTGGACAGCCAGCAGCAGCAGCAGCAGGAGAGGTAATTAATCAGCAACCCTCCTGCTAAGGGTAGACAGCTGCTCGTTCCACCCCCCCCCCGCCTTAATTGGTTCTCCTCCCTTCCAACGGTGTTGAGGCGGGTGGGAACAGCCGGGGGTTGAGGGTACTGTGCTAAAAGAGGTGGAGTTATGCAGATCTAAAACGCGTGGATTGCAGCAGCAGCAAGCCGAAAGTGCAGGCATGTGAGGGATCTAGAGGTTGACAGCATGTCTTCTTAACGGGAGTCCAGGTGGCCATCTCCACAAATGGACTTTTCAGAATCCTTGGGTGGCACCGTAGTCGGAAACCAATTCTGGTTATCGCTTCTCGGCCTTTTGGCTAAGATCAAGTGTAGTATCTGTTCTTATCAGTTTAATATCTGATACGTCCCCTATCTGGGGACCATATATTAAATGGATTTTTAGAACAGGGAGATGGAAAAAGAGCTTGCTCTGTCCACTCCACGCATTGACCTGGTATTGCAGTATCTCCAGGACCGGTGCACCCCTTCTTTAATGCAGTTTCTAAAATCAGAAAGAATTGAATTCAATGCTTTTTGTTCATTTTGCTTTTTTGTCGGATTTTGGGATGGACTCTTTCGCTTTGCTTTTCTTCTCCTCATTGGATTTTTCATGTTAAAAGTTGCAGAAGCCAGATGACAAGCTCATTTTGGTTCAACTTCAGCAACTGTGCATTGCATTGCCATGTAATGTAATGTAATGCAATGCTATCTATCTAGCTCTCCCTCTATACTTCCTTTTGGATAAACAGACATATTAGGCAAGCATTTTGGAGCTTTCACCTAAATAACTACAGGTGGTGAGATAAGCTGCACAATATAATTGACCTTTCAGTATATTGTTGCACACACACCATCTATTTAGCAAATGCCCTTGTTATCAACAGCAGCCTTTTAAACTCACCTGAGCTAACAGGTATGTGAGCTGGTTACTCTGCTGCGCTTAAAATTTCTTTTTTGGTTTGCTACAATGCCTTTTCTGAAACGTTGTCTCCCTCTGCTGGAACACTGACTTCTTTCATTTAATGCCTGCAGACTATAAAAGAGAAACCAACCCAAAAAGTTTGGTTGATTAGTCTGTGGCATTCTTTTAAACTGTTGCTTATGGCGGTCTCTGTGAGCTTCTCAGTGACATTCAGCCATCCAGGTATCCCGCCTGCAGTAGACGGAATGTGGCAATGGAACGCTGGCTGCGCGTGTCATAATAGGCTCTGAGCCTTTATATACCTGCGCACAGCAGCAGCCACCTTCAGTCTGCTGCTGGACAGCCAGCAGCAGCAGCAGCAGGAGAGGTAATTAATCAGCAACCCTCCTGCTAAGGGTATACAGCTGCTCGTTCCACCCCCCCCCCGCCTTAATTGGTTCTCCTCCCTTCCAACGGTGTTGAGGCGGGTGGGAACAGCCGGGGGTTGAGGGTACTGTGCTAAAAGAGGTGGAGTTATGCAGATCTAAAACGCGTGGATTGCAGCAGCAGCAAGCCGAAAAGTGCAGGCATGTGAGGGATCTAGAGGTTGACAGCATGTCTTCTTAACGGGAGTCCAGGTGGCCATCTCCACAAATGGACTTTTCAGAATCCTTGGGTGGCACCGTAGTCGGAAACCAATTCTGGTTATCGCTTCTCGGCCTTTTGGCTAAGATCAAGTGTAGTATCTGTTCTTATCAGTTTAATATCTGATACGTCCCCTATCTGGGGACCATATATTAAATGGATTTTTAGAACAGGGAGATGGAAAAAGAGCTTGCTCTGTCCACTCCACGCATTGACCTGGTATTGCAGTATCTCCAGGACCGGTGCACCCCTTCTTTAATGCAGTTTCTAAAATCAGAAAGAATTGAATTCAATGCTTTTTGTTCATTTTGCTTGTTTGTCGGATTTTGGGATGGACTCTTTGGCTTTGCTTTTCTTCTCCTCATTGGATTTTTCATGTTAAAAGTTGCAGAAGCCAGATGACAAGCTCATTTTGGTTCAACTTCAGCAACTGTGCATTGCATTGCCATGTAATGTAATGTAATGCAATGCTATCTATCTAGCTCTCCCTCTATACTTCCTTTTGGATAAACAGACATATTAGGCAAGCATTTTGGAGCTTTCACCTAAATAACTACAGGTGGTGAGATAAGCTGCACAATATAATTGACCTTTCAGTATATTGTTGCACACACACCATCTATTTAGCAAATGCCCTTGTTATCAACAGCAGCCTTTTAAACTCACCTGAGCTAACAGGTATGTGAGCTGGTTACTCTGCTGCGCTTAAAATTTCTTTTTTGGTTTGCTACAATGCCTTTTCTGAAACGTTGTCTCCCTCTGCTGGAACACTGACTTCTTTCATTTAATGCCTGCAGACTATAAAAGAGAAACCAACCCAAAAAGTTTGGTTGATTAGTCTGTGGCATTCTTTTAAACTGTTGCTTATGGCGGTCTCTGTGAGCTTCTCAGTGACATTCAGCCATCCAGGTATCCCGCCTGCAGTAGACGGAATGTGGCAATGGAACGCTGGCTGCGCGTGTCATAATAGGCTCTGAGCCTTTATATACCTGCGCACAGCAGCAGCCACCTTCAGTCTGCTGCTGGACAGCCAGCAGCAGCAGCAGCAGGAGAGGTAATTAATCAGCAACCCTCCTGCTAAGGGTAGACAGCTGCTCGTTCCACCCCCCCCCCGCCTTAATTGGTTCTCCTCCCTTCCAACGGTGTTGAGGCGGGTGGGAACAGCCGGGGGTTGAGGATACTGTGCTAAAAGAGGTGGAGTTATGCAGATCTAAAACGCGTGGATTGCAGCAGCAGCAAGCCGAAAAGTGCAGGCATGTGAGGGATCTAGAGGTTGACAGCATGTCTTCTTAACGGGAGTCCAGGTGGCCATCTCCACAAATGGACTTTTCAGAATCCTTGGGTTGCACCGTAGTCGGAAACCAATTCTGGTTATCGCTTCTCGGCCTTTTGGCTAAGATCAAGTGTAGTATCTGTTCTTATCAGTTTAATATCTGATACGTCCCCTATCTGGGGACCATATATTAAATGGATTTTTAGAACAGGGAGATGGAAAAAGAGCTTGCTCTGTCCACTCCACGCATTGACCTGGTATTGCAGTATCTCCAGGACCGGTGCACCCCTTCTTTAATGCAGTTTCTAAAATCAGAAAGAATTGAATTCAATGCTTTTTGTTCATTTTGCTTGTTTGTCGGATTTTGGGATGGACTCTTTGGCTTTGCTTTTCTTCTCCTCATTGGATTTTTCATGTTAAAAGTTGCAGAAGCCAGATGACAAGCTCATTTTGGTTCAACTTCAGCAACTGTGCATTGCATTGCCATGTAATGTAATGTAATGCAATGCTATCTATCTAGCTCTCCCTCTATACTTCCTTTTGGATAAACAGACATATTAGGCAAGCATTTTGGAGCTTTCACCTAAATAACTACAGGTGGTGAGATAAGCTGCACAATATAATTGACCTTTCAGTATATTGTTGCACACACACCATCTATTAAGCAAATGCCCTTGTTATCAACAGCAGCCTTTTAAACTCACCTGAGCTAACAGGTATGTGAGCTGGTTACTCTGCTGCGCTTAAAATTTCTTTTTTGGTTTGCTACAATGCCTTTTCTGAAACGTTGTCTCCCTCTGCTGGAACACTGACTTCTTTCATTTAATGCCTGCAGACTATAAAAGAGAAACCAACCCAAAAAGTTTGGTTGATTAGTCTGTGGCATTCTTTTAAACTGTTGCTTATGGCGGTCTCTGTGAGCTTCTCAGTGACATTCAGCCATCCAGGTATCCCGCCTGCAGTAGACGGAATGTGGCAATGGAACGCTGGCTGCGCGTGTCATAATAGGCTCTGAGCCTTTATATACCTGCGCACAGCAGCAGCCACCTTCAGTCTGCTGCTGGACAGCCAGCAGCAGCAGCAGCAGGAGAGGTAATTAATCAGCAACCCTCCTGCTAAGGGTAGACAGCTGCTCGTTCCACCCCCCCCCCGCCTTAATTGGTTCTCCTCCCTTCCAACGGTGTTGAGGCGGGTGGGAACAGCCGGGGGTTGAGGGTACTGTGCTAAAAGAGGTGGAGTTATGCAGATCTAAAACGCGTGGATTGCAGCAGCAGCAAGCCGAAAAGTGCAGGCATGTGAGGGATCTAGAGGTTGACAGCATGTCTTCTTAACGGGAGTCCAGGTGGCCATCTCCACAAATGGACTTTTCAGAATCCTTGGGTGGCACCGTAGTCGGAAACCAATTCTGGTTATCGCTTCTCGGCCTTTTGGCTAAGATCAAGTGTAGTATCTGTTCTTATCAGTTTAATATCTGATACGTCCCCTATCTGGGGACCATATATTAAATGGATTTTTAGAACAGGGAGATGGAAAAAGAGCTTGCTCTGTCCACTCCACGCATTGACCTGGTATTGCAGTATCTCCAGGACCGGTGCACCCCTTCTTTAATGCAGTTTCTAAAATCAGAAAGAATTGAATTCAATGCTTTTTGTTCATTTTGCTTGTTTGTCGGATTTTGGGATGGACTCTTTGGCTTTGCTTTTCTTCTCCTCATTGGATTTTTCATGTTAAAAGTTGCAGAAGCCAGATGACAAGCTCATTTTGGTTCAACTTCAGCAACTGTGCATTGCATTGCCATGTAATGTAATGTAATGCAATGCTATCTATCTAGCTCTCCCTCTATACTTCCTTTTGGATAAACAGACATATTAGGCAAGCATTTTGGAGCTTTCACCTAAATAACTACAGGTGGTGAGATAAGCTGCACAATATAATTGACCTTTCAGTATATTGTTGCACACACACCATCTATTTAGCAAATGCCCTTGTTATCAACAGCAGCCTTTTAAACTCACCTGAGCTAACAGGTATGTGAGCTGGTTACTCTGCTGCGCTTAAAATTTCTTTTTTGGTTTGCTACAATGCCTTTTCTGAAACGTTGTCTCCCTCTGCTGGAACACTGACTTCTTTCATTTAATGCCTGCAGACTATAAAAGAGAAACCAACCCAAAAAGTTTGGTTGATTAGTCTGTGGCATTCTTTTAAACTGTTGCTTATGGCGGTCTCTGTGAGCTTCTCAGTGACATTCAGCCATCCAGGTATCCCGCCTGCAGTAGACGGAATGTGGCAATGGAACGCTGGCTGCGCGTGTCATAATAGGCTCTGAGCCTTTATATACCTGCGCACAGCAGCAGCCACCTTCAGTCTGCTGCTGGACAGCCAGCAGCAGCAGCAGCAGGAGAGGTAATTAATCAGCAACCCTCCTGCTAAGGGTAGACAGCTGCTCGTTCCACCCCCCCCCCCGCCTTAATTGGTTCTCCTCCCTTCCAACGGTGTTGAGGCGGGTGGGAACAGCCGGGGGTTGAGGGTACTGTGCTAAAAGAGGTGGAGTTATGCAGATCTAAAACGCGTGGATTGCAGCAGCAGCAAGCCGAAAAGTGCAGGCATGTGAGGGATCTAGAGGTTGACAGCATGTCTTCTTAACATGAGTCCAGGTGGCCATCTTCACAAATGGACTTTTCAGAATCCTTGGGTGGCACCGTAGTCGGAAACCAATTCTGGTTATCGCTTCTCGGCCTTTTGGCTAAGATCAAGTGTAGTATCTGTTCTTATCAGTTTAATATCTGATACGTCCCCTATCTGGGGACCATATATTAAATGGATTTTTAGAACAGGGAGATGGAAAAAGAGCTTGCTCTGTCCACTCCACGCATTGACCTGGTATTGCAGTATCTCCAGGACCGGTGCACCCCTTCTTTAATGCAGTTTCTAAAATCAGAAAGAATTGAATTCAATGCTTTTTGTTCATTTTGCTTGTTTGTCGGATTTTGGGATGGACTCTTTGGCTTTGCTTTTCTTCTCCTCATTGGATTTTTCATGTTAAAAGTTGCAGAAGCCAGATGACAAGCTCATTTTGGTTCAACTTCAGCAACTGTGCATTGCATTGCCATGTAATGTAATGTAATGCAATGCTATCTATCTAGCTCTCCCTCTATACTTCCTTTTGGATAAACAGACATATTAGGCAAGCATTTTGGAGCTTTCACCTAAATAACTACAGGTGGTGAGATAAGCTGCACAATATAATTGACCTTTCAGTATATTGTTGCACACACACCATCTATTTAGCAAATGCCCTTGTTATCAACAGCAGCCTTTTAAACTCACCTGAGCTAACAGGTATGTGAGCTGGTTACTCTGCTGCGCTTAAAATTTCTTTTTTGGTTTGCTACAATGCCTTTTCTGAAACGTTGTCTCCCTCTGCTGGAACACTGACTTCTTTCATTTAATGCCTGCAGACTATAAAAGAGAAACCAACCCAAAAAGTTTGGTTGATTAGTCTGTGGCATTCTTTTAAACTGTTGCTTATGGCGGTCTCTGTGAGCTTCTCAGTGACATTCAGCCATCCAGGTATACCGCCTGCAGTAGACGGAATGTGGCAATGGAACGCTGGCTGCGCGTGTCATAATAGGCTCTGAGCCTTTATATACCTGCGCACAGCAGCAGCCACCTTCAGTCTGCTGCTGGACAGCCAGCAGCAGCAGCAGCATGAGAGTTAATTAATCAGCAACCCTCCTGCTAAGGGTAGACAGCTGCTCGTTCCACCCCCCCCGCCTTAATTGGTTCTCCTCCCTTCCAACGGTGTTGAGGCGGGTGGGAACAGCCGGGGGTTGAGGGTACTGTGCTAAAAGAGGTGGAGTTATGCAGATCTAAAACGCGTGGATTGCAGCAGCAGCAAGCCGAAAAGTGCAGGCATGTGAGGGATCTAGAGGTTGACAGCATGTCTTCTTAACGGGAGTCCAGGTGGCCATCTCCACAAATGGACTTTTCAGAATCCTTGGGTGGCACCGTAGTCGGAAACCAATTCTGGTTATCGCTTCTCGGCCTTTTGGCTAAGATCAAGTGTAGTATCTGTTCTTATCAGTTTAATATCTGATACGTCCCCTATCTGGGGACCATATATTAAATGGATTTTTAGAACAGGGAGATGGAAAAAGAGCTTGCTCTGTCCACTCCACGCATTGACCTGGTATTGCAGTATCTCCAGGACCGGTGCACACCTTCTTTAATGCAGTTTCTAAAATCAGAAAGAATTGAATTCAATGCTTTTTGTTCATTTTGCTTGTTTGTCGGATTTTGGGATGGACTCTTTGGCTTTGCTTTTCTTCTCCTCATTGGATTTTTCATGTTAAAAGTTGCAGAAGCCAGATGACAAGCTCATTTTGGTTCAACTTCAGCAACTGTGCATTGCATTGCCATGTAATGTAATGTAATGCAATGCTATCTATCTAGCTCTCCCTCTATACTTCCTTTTGGATAAACAGACATATTAGGCAAGCATTTTGGAGCTTTCACCTAAATAACTACAGGTGGTGAGATAAGCTGCACAATATAATTGACCTTTCAGTATATTGTTGCACACACACCATCTATTTAGCAAATGCCCTTGTTATCAACAGCAGCCTTTTAATCTCACCTGAGCTAACAGGTATGAGAGCTGGTTACTCTGCTGCGCTTAAAATTTCTTTTTTGGTTTGCTACAATGCCTTTTCTGAAACGTTGTCTCCCTCTGCTGGAACACTGACTTCTTTCATTTAATGCCTGCAGACTATAAAAGAGAAACCAACCCAAAAAGTTTGGTTGATTAGTCTGTGGCATTCTTTTAAACTGTTGCTTATGGCGGTCTCTGTGAGCTTCTCAGTGACATTCAGCCATCCAGGTATCCCGCCTGCAGTAGACGGAATGTGGCAATGGAACGCTGGCTGCGCGTGTCATAATAGGCTCTGAGCCTTTATATACCTGCGCACAGCAGCAGCCACCTTCAGTCTGCTGCTGGACAGCCAGCAGCAGCAGCAGCAGGAGAGGTAATTAATCAGCAACCCTCCTGCTAAGGGTAGACAGCTGCTCGTTCCACCCCCCCCCCCGCCTTAATTGGTTCTCCTCCCTTCCAACGGTGTTGAGGCGGGTGGGAACAGCCGGGGGTTGAGGGTACTGTGCTAAAAGAGGTGGAGTTATGCAGATCTAAAACGCGTGGATTGCAGCAGCAGCAAGCCGAAAAGTGCAGGCATGTGAGGGATCTAGAGGTTGACAGCATGTCTTCTTAACATGAGTCCAGGTGGCCATCTTCACAAATGGACTTTTCAGAATCCTTGGGTGGCACCGTAGTCGGAAACCAATTCTGGTTATCGCTTCTCGGCCTTTTGGCTAAGATCAAGTGTAGTATCTGTTCTTATCAGTTTAATATCTGATACGTCCCCTATCTGGGGACCATATATTAAATGGATTTTTAGAACAGGGAGATGGAAAAAGAGCTTGCTCTGTCCACTCCACGCATTGACCTGGTATTGCAGTATCTCCAGGACCGGTGCACCCCTTCTTTAATGCAGTTTCTAAAATCAGAAAGAATTGAATTCAATGCTTTTTGTTCATTTTGCTTGTTTGTCGGATTTTGGGATGGACTCTTTGGCTTTGCTTTTCTTCTCCTCATTGGATTTTTCATGTTAAAAGTTGCAGAAGCCAGATGACAAGCTCATTTTGGTTCAACTTCAGCAACTGTGCATTGCATTGCCATGTAATGTAATGTAATGCAATGCTATCTATCTAGCTCTCCCTCTATACTTCCTTTTGGATAAACAGACATATTAGGCAAGCATTTTGGAGCTTTCACCTAAATAACTACAGGTGGTGAGATAAGCTGCACAATATAATTGACCTTTCAGTATATTGTTGCACACACACCATCTATTTAGCAAATGCCCTTGTTATCAACAGCAGCCTTTTAAACTCACCTGAGCTAACAGGTATGTGAGCTGGTTACTCTGCTGCGCTTAAAATTTCTTTTTTGGTTTGCTACAATGCCTTTTCTGAAACGTTGTCTCCCTCTGCTGGAACACTGACTTCTTTCATTTAATGCCTGCAGACTATAAAAGAGAAACCAACCCAAAAAGTTTGGTTGATTAGTCTGTGGCATTCTTTTAAACTGTTGCTTATGGCGGTCTCTGTGAGCTTCTCAGTGACATTCAGCCATCCAGGTATACCGCCTGCAGTAGACGGAATGTGGCAATGGAACGCTGGCTGCGCGTGTCATAATAGGCTCTGAGCCTTTATATACCTGCGCACAGCAGCAGCCACCTTCAGTCTGCTGCTGGACAGCCAGCAGCAGCAGCAGCAGGAGAGGTAATTAATCAGCAACCCTCCTGCTAAGGGTAGACAGCTGCTCGTTCCACCCCCCCCACCGCCTTAATTGGTTCTCCTCCCTTCCAACGGTGTTGAGGCGGGTGGGAACAGCCGGGGGTTGAGGGTACTGTGCTAAAAGAGGTGGAGTTATGCAGATCTAAAACGCGTGGATTGCAGCAGCAGCAAGCCGAAAAGTGCAGGCATGTGAGGGATCTAGAGGTTGACAGCATGTCTTCTTAACGGGAGTCCAGGTGGCCATCTCCACAAATGGACTTTTCAGAATCCTTGGGTGGCACCGTAGTCGGAAACCAATTCTGGTTATCGCTTCTCGGCCTTTTGGCTAAGATCAAGTGTAGTATCTTTCGAAAAGGCGGTTTTGGATGTTGGCCGCCCTAGTAGATTGATACATTATGCACACTGGGGTTTAGGCGCTTCTTAGTACGCCAGGTGGCTAATATAGTCATCTGGTGGAAAGCATGGCCCCCCAGGATCGACGCCATTGGGCCGGGGAAGATCGAAAGCCCGAAGTGTGAAGTGCCCCAGGAGTGGTGACCCTGGGGTGCCTTAACTCACTGGGATTGGGAACCCCACTTGAGTTTATGGCACATTTGCACAAGCACTTCAAATTTTCTTTCTTCGCACACACCCTTATTCCGGGCCTTCTGGCCTTAGGATGGGGAATTTTTCAATTCCCGGTCGAAGGTCCGGGCAGTATTATACTGTGAAACCTTCACTATTTATTTAATTTCTTTGTCACTGTGTGTCCACTTATTCACGTGTGTCACGTCCTACTAGGATTTTGTCGGGATGCGGTTCCCTTACGGGTTCCTCTCTTGGCAGGTCTAGGGGGGGAGTGTGTGGCCATCAGGTTCCGCTCCCCCCTGAACCCCCCTGGCTCTCCTCTTTCGGGAGGAGAGCGTTGTTGGCTCCCCTCTTCCGGGAGGGGAGCACAGTCTTTGGCTCCCAGTGCCTTGCTCGGGTGAGAACTCGGGCAGGTGCTGGGGGTAAGATTGGGTCGCCTCTGGCTTCGGCTGGAGGTGGCTTTTTGTCCCTGTTCCTCGCTGTGGCCTTTTGGCTCGGAGGGACGGGGAATGGTTTGGGGGACCCTTCTCCTTTTGGAGAGGGTTTCAAGAAGACCAGCATCCTAGTGCACTTTTTTTGTGGCACTTGTCACTTTTTTAAGCGCACTCGGGTTTTGTACACGAATTCGGGCTTTCGATAAAAAAAAAAAAATCTGTTCTTATCAGTTTAATATCTGATACGTCCCCTATCTGGGGACCATATATTAAATGGATTTTTAGAACAGGGAGATGGAAAAAGAGCTTGCTCTGTCCACTCCACGCATTGACCTGGTATTGCAGTATCTCCAGGACCGGTGCACCCCTTCTTTAATGCAGTTTCTAAAATCAGAAAGAATTGAATTCAATGCTTTTTGTTCATTTTGCTTGTTTGTCGGATTTTGGGATGGACTCTTTGGCTTTGCTTTTCTTCTCCTCATTGGATTTTTCATGTTAAAAGTTGCAGAAGCCAGATGACAAGCTCATTTTGGTTCAACTTCAGCAACTGTGCATTGCATTGCCATGTAATGTAATGTAATGCAATGCTATCTATCTAGCTCTCCCTCTATACTTCCTTTTGGATAAACAGACATATTAGGCAAGCATTTTGGAGCTTTCACCTAAATAACTACAGGTGGTGAGATAAGCTGCACAATATAATTGACCTTTCAGTATATTGTTGCACACACACCATCTATTTAGCAAATGCCCTTGTTATCAACAGCAGCCTTTTAAACTCACCTGAGCTAACAGGTATGTGAGCTGGTTACTCTGCTGCGCTTAAAATTTCTTTTTTGGTTTGCTACAATGCCTTTTCTGAAACGTTGTCTCCCTCTGCTGGAACACTGACTTCTTTCATTTAATGCCTGCAGACTATAAAAGAGAAAACCAACCCAAAAAGTTTGGTTGATTAGTCTGTGGCATTCTTTTAAACTGTTGCTTATGGCGGTCTCTGTGAGCTTCTCAGTGACATTCAGCCATCCAGGTATCCCGCCTGCAGTAGACGGAATGTGGCAATGGAACGCTGGCTGCGCGTGTCATAATAGGCTCTGAGCCTTTATATACCTGCGCACAGCAGCAGCCACCTTCAGTCTGCTGCTGGACAGCCAGCAGCAGCAGCAGCAGGAGAGGTAATTAATCAGCAACCCTCCTGCTAAGGGTAGACAGCTGCTCGTTCCACCCCCCCCCGCCTTAATTGGTTCTCCTCCCTTCCAACGGTGTTGAGGCGGGTGGGAACAGTAGGGGGTTGAGGGTACTGTGCTAAAAGAGGTGGAGTTATGCAGATCTAAAACGCGTGGATTGCAGCAGCAGCAAGCCGAAAAGTGCAGGCATGTGAGGGATCTAGAGGTTGACAGCATGTCTTCTTAACGGGAGTCCAGGTGGCCATCTCCACAAATGGACTTTTCAGAATCCTTGGGTGGCACCGAAGTCGGAAACCAATTCTGGTTATCGCTTCTCGGCCTTTTGGCTAAGATCAAGTGTAGTATCTGTTCTTATCAGTTTAATATCTGATACGTCCCCTATCTGGGGACCATATATTAAATGGATTTTTAGAACAGGGAGATGGAAAAAGAGCTTGCTCTGTCCACTCCACGCATTGACCTGGTATTGCAGTATCTCCAGGACCGGTGCACACCTTCTTTAATGCAGTTTCTAAAATCAGAAAGAATTGAATTCAATGCTTTTTGTTCATTTTGCTTGTTTGTCGGATTTTGGGATGGACTCTTTGGCTTTGCTTTTCTTCTCCTCATTGGATTTTTCATGTTAAAAGTTGCAGAAGCCAGATGACAAGCTCATTTTGGTTCAACTTCAGCAACTGTGCATTGCATTGCCATGTAATGTAATGTAATGCAATGCTATCTATCTAGCTCTCCCTCTATACTTCCTTTTGGATAAACAGACATATTAGGCAAGCATTTTGGAGCTTTCACCTAAATAACTACAGGTGGTGAGATAAGCTGCACAATATAATTGACCTTTCAGTATATTGTTGCACACACACCATCTATTTAGCAAATGCCCTTGTTATCAACAGCAGCCTTTTAAACTCACCTGAGCTAACAGGTATGTGAGCTGGTTACTCTGCTGCGCTTAAAATTTCTTTTTTGGTTTGCTACAATGCCTTTTCTGAAACGTTGTCTCCCTCTGCTGGAACACTGACTTCTTTCATTTAATGCCTGCAGACTATAAAAGAGAAACCAACCCAAAAAGTTTGGTTGATTAGTCTGTGGCATTCTTTTAAACTGTTGCTTATGGCGGTCTCTGTGAGCTTCTCAGTGACATTCAGCCATCCAGGTATCCCGCCTGCAGTAGACGGAATGTGGCAATGGAACGCTGGCTGCGCGTGTCATAATAGGCTCTGAGCCTTTATATACCTGCGCACAGCAGCAGCCACCTTCAGTCTGCTGCTGGACAGCCAGCAGCAGCAGCAGCAGGAGAGGTAATTAATCAGCAACCCTCCTGCTAAGGGTAGACAGCTGCTCGTTCCACCCCCCCCCCCCCGCCTTAATTGGTTCTCCTCCCTTCCAACGGTGTTGAGGCGGGTGGGAACAGCCGGGGGTTGAGGGTACTGTGCTAAAAGAGGTGGAGTTATGCAGATCTAAAACGCGTGGATTGCAGCAGCAGCAAGCCGAAAAGTGCAGGCATGTGAGGGATCTAGAGGTTGACAGCATGTCTTCTTAACATGAGTCCAGGTGGCCATCTTCACAAATGGACTTTTCAGAATCCTTGGGTGGCACCGTAGTCGGAAACCAATTCTGGTTATCGCTTCTCGGCCTTTTGGCTAAGATCAAGTGTAGTATCTGTTCTTATCAGTTTAATATCTGATACGTCCCCTATCTGGGGACCATATATTAAATGGATTTTTAGAACAGGGAGATGGAAAAAGAGCTTGCTCTGTCCACTCCACGCATTGACCTGGTATTGCAGTATCTCCAGGACCGGTGCACCCCTTCTTTAATGCAGTTTCTAAAATCAGAAAGAATTGAATTCAATGCTTTTTGTTCATTTTGCTTGTTTGTCGGATTTTGGGATGGACTCTTTGGCTTTGCTTTTCTTCTCCTCATTGGATTTTTCATGTTAAAAGTTGCAGAAGCCAGATGACAAGCTCATTTTGGTTCAACTTCAGCAACTGTGCATTGCATTGCCATGTAATGTAATGTAATGCAATGCTATCTATCTAGCTCTCCCTCTATACTTCCTTTTGGATAAACAGACATATTAGGCAAGCATTTTGGAGCTTTCACCTAAATAACTACAGGTGGTGAGATAAGCTGCACAATATAATTGACCTTTCAGTATATTGTTGCACACACACCATCTATTTAGCAAATGCCCTTGTTATCAACAGCAGCCTTTTAAACTCACCTGAGCTAACAGGTATGTGAGCTGGTTACTCTGCTGCGCTTAAAATTTCTTTTTTGGTTTGCTACAATGCCTTTTCTGAAACGTTGTCTCCCTCTGCTGGAACACTGACTTCTTTCATTTAATGCCTGCAGACTATAAAAGAGAAACCAACCCAAAAAGTTTGGTTGATTAGTCTGTGGCATTCTTTTAAACTGTTGCTTATGGCGGTCTCTGTGAGCTTCTCAGTGACATTCAGCCATCCAGGTATCCCGCCTGCAGTAGACGGAATGTGGCAATGGAACGCTGGCTGCGCGTGTCATAATAGGCTCTGAGCCTTTATATACCTGCGCACAGCAGCAGCCACCTTCAGTCTGCTGCTGGACAGCCAGCAGCAGCAGCAGCAGGAGAGGTAATTAATCAGCAACCCTCCTGCTAAGGGTAGACAGCTGCTCGTTCCACCCCCCCCCGCCTTAATTGGTTCTCCTCCCTTCCAACGGTGTTGAGGCGGGTGGGAACAGCCGGGGGTTAAGGGTACTGTGCTAAAAGAGGTGGAGTTATGCAGATCTAAAACGCGTGGATTGCAGCAGCAGCAAGCCGAAAAGTGCAGGCATGTGAGGGATCTAGAGGTTGACAGCATGTCTTCTTAACGGGAGTCCAGGTGGCCATCTCCACAAATGGACTTTTCAGAATCCTTGGGTGGCACCGTAGTCGGAAACCAATTCTGGTTATCGCTTCTCGGCCTTTTGGCTAAGATCAAGTGTAGTATCTGTTCTTATCAGTTTAATATCTGATACGTCCCCTATCTGGGGACCATATATTAAATGGATTTTTAGAACAGGGAGATGGAAAAAGAGCTTGCTCTGTCCACTCCACGCATTGACCTGGTATTGCAGTATCTCCAGGACCGGTGCACCCCTTCTTTAATGCAGTTTCTAAAATCAGAAAGAATTGAATTCAATGCTTTTTGTTCATTTTGCTTGTTTGTCGGATTTTGGGATGGACTCTTTGGCTTTGCTTTTCTTCTCCTCATTGGATTTTTCATGTTAAAAGTTGCAGAAGCCAGATGACAAGCTCATTTTGGTTCAACTTCAGCAACTGTGCATTGCATTGCCATGTAATGTAATGTAATGCAATGCTATCTATCTAGCTCTCCCTCTATACTTCCTTTTGGATAAACAGACATATTAGGCAAGCATTTTGGAGCTTTCACCTAAATAACTACAGGTGGTGAGATAAGCTGCACAATATAATTGACCTTTCAGTATATTGTTGCACACACACCATCTATTTAGCAAATGCCCTTGTTATCAACAGCAGCCTTTTAAACTCACCTGAGCTAACAGGTATGTGAGCTGGTTACTCTGCTGCGCTTAAAATTTCTTTTTTGGTTTGCTACAATGCCTTTTCTGAAACGTTGTCTCCCTCTGCTGGAACACTGACTTCTTTCATTTAATGCCTGCAGACTATAAAAGAGAAACCAACCCAAAAAGTTTGGTTGATTAGTCTGTGGAATTCTTTTAAACTGTTGCTTATGGCGGACTCTGTGAGCTTCTCAGTGACATTCAGCCATCCAGGTATCCCGCCTGCAGTAGACGGAATGTGGCAATGGAACGCTGGCTGCGCGTGTCATAATAGGCTCTGAGCCTTTATATACCTGCGCACAGCAGCAGCCACCTTCAGTCTGCTGCTGGACAGCCAGCAGCAGCAGCAGCAGGAGAGGTAATTAATCAGCAACCCTCCTGCTAAGGGTAGACAGCTGCTCGTTCCACCCCCCCCCCCCCGCCTTAATTGGTTCTCCTCCCTTCCAACGGTGTTGAGGCGGGTGGGAACAGCCGGGGGTTGAGGGTACTGTGCTAAAAGAGGTGGAGTTATGCAGATCTAAAACGCGTGGATTGCAGCAGCAGCAAGCCGAAAAGTGCAGGCATGTGAGGGATCTAGAGGTTGACAGCATGTCTTCTTAACGGGAGTCCAGGTGGCCATCTCCACAAATGGACTTTTCAGAATCCTTGGGTGGCACCGTAGTCGGAAACCAATTCTGGTTATCGCTTCTCGGCCTTTTGGCTAAGATCAAGTGTAGTATCTGTTCTTATCAGTTTAATATCTGATACGTCCCCTATATGGGGACCATATATTAAATGGATTTTTAGAACAGGGAGATGGAAAAAGAGCTTGCTCTGTCCACTCCACGCATTGACCTGGTATTGCAGTATCTCCAGGACCAGTGCACCCCTTCTTTAATGCAGTTTCTAAAATCAGAAAGAATTGAATTCAATGCTTTTTGTTCATTTTGTTTGTTTGTCGGATTTTGGGATGGACTCTTTGGCTTTGCTTTTCTTCTCCTCATTGGATTTTTCATGTTAAAAGTTGCAGAAGCCAGATGACAAGCTCATTTTGGTTCAACTTCAGCAACTGTGCATTGCATTGCCATGTAATGTAATGTAATGCAATGCTATCTATCTAGCTCTCCCTCTATACTTCCTTTTGGATAAACAGACATATTAGGCAAGCATTTTGGAGCTTTCACCTAAATAACTACAGGTGGTGAGATAAGCTGCACAATATAATTGACCTTTCAGTATATTGTTGCACACACACCATCTATTTAGCAAATGCCCTTGTTATCAACAGCAGCCTTTTAAACTCACCTGAGCTAACAGGTATGTGAGCTGGTTACTCTGCTGCGCTTAAAATTTCTTTTTTGGTTTGCTACAATGCCTTTTCTGAAACGTTGTCTCCCTCTGCTGGAACACTGACTTCTTTCATTTAATGCCTGCAGACTATAAAAGAGAAACCAACCCAAAAAGTTTGGTTGATTAGTCTGTGGCATTCTTTTAAACTGTTGCTTATGGCGGTCTCTGTGAGCTTCTCAGTGACATTCAGCCATCCAGGTATCCCGCCTGCAGTAGACGGAATGTGGCAATGGAACGCTGGCTGCGCGTGTCATAATAGGCTCTGAGCCTTTATATACCTGCGCACAGCAGCAGCCACCTTCAGTCTGCTGCTGGACAGCCAGCAGCAGCAGCAGGAGAGGTAATTAATCAGCAACCCTCCTGCTAAGGGTAGCTCGTTCCACCCCCCCCCCCGCCTTAATTGGTTCTCCTCCCTTCCAACGGTGTTGAGGCGGGTGGGAACAGCCGGGGGTTGAGGGTACTGTGCTAAAAGAGGTGGAGTTATGCAGATCTAAAACGCGTGGATTGCAGCAGCAGCAAGCCGAAAAGTGCAGGCATGTGAGGGATCTAGAGGTTGACAGCATGTCTTCTTAACGGGAGTCCAGGTGGCCATCTCCACAAATGGACTTTTCAGAATCCTTGGGTGGCACCGTAGTCGGAAACCAATTCTGGTTATCGCTTCTCGGCCTTTTGGCTAAGATCAAGTGTAGTATCTGTTCTTATCAGTTTAATATCTGATACGTCCCCTATCTGGGGACCATATATTAAATGGATTTTTAGAACAGGGAGATGGAAAAAGAGCTTGCTCTGTCCACTCCACGCATTGACCTGGTATTGCAGTATCTCCAGGACCGGTGCACCCCTTCTTTAATGCAGTTTCTAAAATCAGAAAGAATTGAATTCAATGCTTTTTGTTCATTTTGCTTGTTTGTCGGATTTTGGGATGGACTCTTTGGCTTTGCTTTTCTTCTCCTCATTGGATTTTTCATGTTAAAAGTTGCAGAAGCCAGATGACAAGCTCATTTTGGTTCAACTTCAGCAACTGTGCATTGCATTGCCATGTAATGTAATGTAATGCAATGCTATCTATCTAGCTTTCCCTCTATACTTCCTTTTGGATAAACAGACATATTAGGCAAGCATTTTGGAGCTTTCACCTAAATAACTACAGGTGGTGAGATAAGCTGCACAATATAATTGACCTTTCAGTATATTGTTGCACACACACCATCTATTTAGCAAATGCCCTTGTTATCAACAGCAGCCTTTTAAACTCACCTGAGCTAACAGGTATGTGAGCTGGTTACTCTGCTGCGCTTAAAATTTCTTTTTTGGTTTGCTACAATGCCTTTTCTGAAACGTTGTCTCCCTCTGCTGGAACACTGACTTCTTTCATTTAATGCCTGCAGACTATAAAAGAGAAACCAACCCAAAAAGTTTGGTTGATTAGTCTGTGGCATTCTTTTAAACTGTTGCTTATGGCGGTCTCTGTGAGCTTCTCAGTGACATTCAGCCATCCAGGTATCCCGCCTGCAGTAGACGGAATGTGGCAATGGAACGCTGGCTGCGCGTGTCATAATAGGCTCTGAGCCTTTATATACCTGCGCACAGCAGCAGCCACCTTCAGTCTGCTGCTGGACAGCCAGCAGCAGCAGCAGCAGCAGGAGAGGTAATTAATCAGCAACCCTCCTGCTAAGGGTAGACAGCTGCTCGTTCCACCCCCCCCCCCCCGCCTTAATTGGTTCTCCTCCCTTCCAACGGTGTTGAGGCGGGTGGGAACAGCCGGGGGTTGAGGGTACTGTGCTAAAAGAGGTGGAGTTATGCAGATCTAAAACGCGTGGATTGCAGCAGCAGCAAGCCGAAAAGTGCAGGCATGTGAGGGATCTAGAGGTTGACAGCATGTCTTCTTAACGGGAGTCCAGGTGGCCATCTCCACAAATGGACTTTTCAGAATCCTTGGGTGGCACCGTAGTCGGAAACCAATTCTGGTTATCGCTTCTCGGCCTTTTGGCTAAGATCAAGTGTAGTATCTGTTCTTATCAGTTTAATATCTGATACGTCCCCTATCTGGGGACCATATATTAAATGGATTTTTAGAACAGGGAGATGGAAAAAGAGCTTGCTCTGTCCACTCCACGCATTGACCTGGTATTGCAGTATCTCCAGGACCGGTGCACCCCTTCTTTAATGCAGTTTCTAAAATCAGAAAGAATTGAATTCAATGCTTTTTGTTCATTTTGCTTGTTTGTCGGATTTTGGGATGGACTCTTTGGCTTTGCTTTTCTTCTCCTCATTGGATTTTTCATGTTAAAAGTTGCAGAAGCCAGATGACAAGCTCATTTTGGTTCAACTTCAGCAACTGTGCATTGCATTGCCATGTAAAGTAATGTAATGCAGTGCTATCTATCTAGCTCTCCCTCTATACTTCCTTTTGGATAAACAGACATATTAGGCAAGCATTTTGGAGCTTTCACCTAAATAACTACAGGTGGTGAGATAAGCTGCACAATATAATTGACCTTTCAGTATATTGTTGCACACACACCATCTATTTAGCAAATGCCCTTGTTATCAACAGCAGCCTTTTAAACTCACCTGAGCTAACAGGTATGTGAGCTGGTTACTCTGCTGCGCTTAAAATTTCTTTTTTGGTTTGCTACAATGCCTTTTCTGAAACGTTGTCTCCCTCTGCTGGAACACTGACTTCTTTCATTTAATGCCTGCAGACTATAAAAGAGAAACCAACCCAAAAAGTTTGGTTGATTAGTCTGTGGCATTCTTTTAAACTGTTGCTTATGGCGGTCTCTGTGAGCTTCTCAGTGACATTCAGCCATCCAGGTATCCCGCCTGCAGTAGACGGAATGTGGCAATGGAACGCTGGCTGCGCGTGTCATAATAGGCTCTGAGCCTTTATATACCTGCGCACAGCAGCAGCCACCTTCAGTCTGCTGCTGGACAGCCAGCAGCAGCAGCAGCAGGAGAGGTAATTAATCAGCAACCCTCCTGCTAAGGGTAGACAGCTGCTCGTTCCACCCCCCCCCGCCTTAATTGGTTCTCCTCCCTTCCAACGGTGTTGAGGCGGGTGGGAACAGCCGGGGGTTGAGGGTACTGTGCTAAAAGAGGTGGAGTTATGCAGATCTAAAACGCGTGGATTGCAGCAGCAGCAAGCCGAAAAGTGCAGGCATGTGAGGGATCTAGAGGTTGACAGCATGTCTTCTTAACGGGAGTCCAGGTGGCCATCTCCACAAATGGACTTTTCAGAATCCTTGGGTGGCACCGTAGTCGGAAACCAATTCTGGTTATCGCTTCTCGGCCTTTTGGCTAAGATCAAGTGTAGTATCTGTTCTTATCAGTTTAATATCTGATACGTCCCCTATCTGGGGACCATATATTAAATGGATTTTTAGAACAGGGAGATGGAAAAAGAGCTTGCTCTGTCCACTCCACGCATTGACCTGGTATAGCAGTATCTCCAGGACCGGTGCACCCCTTCTTTAATGCAGTTTCTAAAATCAGAAAGAATTGAATTCAATGCTTTTTGTTCATTTTGCTTGTTTGTCGGATTTTGGGATGGACTCTTTGGCTTTGCTTTTCTTCTCCTCATTGGATTTTTCATGTTAAAAGTTGCAGAAGCCAGATGAAAAGCTCATTTTGGTTCAACTTCAGCAACTGTGCATTGCATTGCCATGTAATGTAATGTAATGCAATGCTATCTATCTAGCTCTCCCTCTATACTTCCTTTTGGGTAAACAGACATATTAGGCAAGCATTTTGGAGCTTTCACCTAAATAACTACAGGTGGTGAGATAAGCTGCACAATATAATTGACCTTTCAGTATATTGTTGCACACACACCATCTATTTAGCAAATGCCCTTGTTATCAACAGCAGCCTTTTAAACTCACCTGAGCTAACAGGTATGTGAGCTGGTTACTCTGCTGCGCTTAAAATTTCTTTTTTGGTTTGCTACAATGCCTTTTCTGAAATGTTGTCTCCCTCTGCTGGAACACTGACTTCTTTCATTTAATGCCTGCAGACTATAAAAGAGAAACCAACCCAAAAAGTTTGGTTGATTAGTCTGTGGCATTCTTTTAAACTGTTGCTTATGGCGGTCTCTGTGAGCTTCTCAGTGACATTCAGCCATCCAGGTATCCCGCCTGCAGTAGACGGAATGTGGCAATGGAACGCTGGCTGCGCGTGTCATAATAGGCTCTGAGCCTTTATATACCTGCGCACAGCAGCAGCCACCTTCAGTCTGCTGCTGGACAGCCAGCAGCAGCAGCAGCAGGAGAGGTAATTAATCAGCAACCCTCCTGCTAAGGGTAGACAGCTGCTCGTTCCACCCCCCCCCCGCCTTAATTGGTTCTCCTCCCTTCCAACGGTGTTGAGGCGAGTGGGAACAGCCGGGGGTTGAGGGTACTGTGCTAAAAGAGGTGGAGTTATGCAGATCTAAAACGCGTGGATTGCAGCAGCAGCAAGCCGAAAAGTGCAGGCATGTGAGGGATCTAGAGGTTGACAGCATGTCTTCTTAACGGGAGTCCAGGTTGCCATCTCCACAAATGGACTTTTCAGAATCCTTGGGTGGCACCGTAGTCGGAAACCAATTCTGGTTATCGCTTCTCAGCCTTTTGGCTAAGATCAAGTGTAGTATCTGTTCTTATCAGTTTAATATCTGATACGTCCCCTATCTGGGGACCATATATTAAATGGATTTTTAGAACAGGGAGATGGAAAAAGAGCTTGCTCTGTCCACTCCACGCATTGACCTGGTATTGCAGTATCTCCAGGACCGGTGCACCCCTTCTTTAATGCAGTTTCTAAAATCAGAAAGAATTGAATTCAATGCTTTTTGTTCATTTTGCTTGTTTGTCGGATTTTGGGATGGACTCTTTGGCTTTGCTTTTCTTCTCCTCATTGGATTTTTCATGTTAAAAGTTGCAGAAGCCAGATGACAAGCTCATTTTGGTTCAACTTCAGCAACTGTGCATTGCATTGCCATGTAATGTAATGTAATGCAATGCTATCTATCTAGCTCTCCCTCTATACTTCCTTTTGGATAAACAGACATATTAGGCAAGCATTTTGGAGCTTTCACCTAAATAACTACAGGTGGTGAGATAAGCTGCACAATATAATTGACCTTTCAGTATATTGTTGCACACACACCATCTATTTAGCAAATGCCCTTGTTATCAACAGCAGCCTTTTAAACTCACCTGAGCTAACAGGTATGTGAGCTGGTTACTCTGCTGCGCTTAAAATTTCTTTTTTGGTTTGCTACAATGCCTTTTCTGAAACGTTGTCTCCCTCTGCTGGAACACTGACTTCTTTCATTTAATGCCTGCAGACTATAAAAGAGAAACCAACCCAAAAAGTTTGGTTGATTAGTCTGTGGCATTCTTTTAAACTGTTGCTTATGGCGGTCTCTGTGAGCTTCTCAGTGACATTCAGCCATCCAGGTATCCCGCCTGCAGTAGACGGAATGTGGCAATGGAACGCTGGCTGCGCGTGTCATAATAGGCTCTGAGCCTTTATATACCTGCGCACAGCAGCAGCCACCTTCAGTCTGCTGCTGGACAGCCAGCAGCAGCAGCAGCAGGAGAGGTAATTAATCAGCAACCCTCCTGCTAAGGGTAGACAGCTGCTCGTTCCACTCCCCCCCCGCCTTAATTGGTTCTCCTCCCTTCCAACGGTGTTGAGGCGGGTGGGAACAGCCGGGGGTTGAGGGTACTGTGCTAAAAGAGGTGGAGTTATGCAGATCTAAAACGCGTGGATTGCAGCAGCAGCAAGCCGAAAAGTGCAGGCATGTGAGGGATCTAGAGGTTGACAGCATGTCTTCTTAACGGGAGTCCAGGTGGCCGTCTCCACAAATGGACTTTTCAGAATTCTTGGGTGGCACCGTAGTCGGAAACCAATTCTGGTTATCGCTTCTCGGCCTTTTGGCTAAGATCAAGTGTAGTATCTGTTCTTATCAGTTTAATATCTGATACGTCCCCTATCTGGGGACCATATATTAAATGGATTTTTAGAACAGGGAGATGGAAAAAGAGCTTGCTCTGTCCACTCCACGCATTGACCTGGTATTGCAGTATCTCCAGGACCGGTGCACCCCTTCTTTAATGCAGTTTCTAAAATCAGAAAGAATTGAATTCAATGCTTTTTGTTCATTTTGCTTGTTTGTCGGATTTTGGGATGGACTCTTTGGCTTTGCTTTTCTTCTCCTCATTGGATTTTTCATGTTAAAAGTTGCAGAAGCCAGATGACAAGCTCATTTTGGTTCAACTTCAGCAACTGTGCATTGCATTGCCATGTAATGTAATGTAATGCAATGCTATCTATCTAGCTCTCCCTCTATACTTCCTTTTGGATAAACAGACATATTAGGCAAGCATTTTGGAGCTTTCACCTAAATAACTACAGGTGGTGAGATAAGCTGCACAATATAATTGACCTTTCAGTATATTGTTGCACACACACCATCTATTTAGCAAATGCCCTTGTTATCAACAGCAGCCTTTTAAACTCACCTGAGCTAACAGGTATGTGAGCTGGTTACTCTGCTGCGCTTAAAATTTCTTTTTTGGTTTGCTACAATGCCTTTTCTGAAACGTTGTCTCCCTCTGCTGGAACACTGACTTCTTTCATTTAATGCCTGCAGACTATAAAAGAGAAACCAACCCAAAAAGTTTGGTTGATTAGTCTGTGGCATTCTTTTAAACTGTTGCTTATGGCGGTCTCTGTGAGCTTCTCAGTGACATTCAGCCATCCAGGTATCCCGCCTGCAGTAGACGGAATGTGGCAATGGAACGCTGGCTGCGCATGTCATAATAGGCTCTGAGCCTTTATATACCTGCGCACAGCAGCAGCCACCTTCAGTCTGCTGCTGGACAGCCAGCAGCAGCAGCAGCAGGAGAGGTAATTAATCAGCAACCCTCCTGCTAAGGGTAGACAGCTGCTCGTTCCACCCCCCCCCCCGCCTTAATTGGTTCTCCTCCCTTCCAACGGTGTTGAGGCGGGTGGGAACAGCCGGGGGTTGAGGGTACTGTGCTAAAAGAGGTGGAGTTATGCAGATCTAAAACGCGTGGATTGCAGCAGCAGCAAGCCGAAAAGTGCAGGCATGTGAGGGATCTAGAGGTTGACAGCATGTCTTCTTAACGGGAGTCCAGGTGGCCATCTCCACAAATGGACTTTTCAGAATCCTTGGGTGGCACCGTAGTCGGAAACCAATTCTGGTTATCGCTTCTCGGCCTTTTGGCTAAGATCAAGTGTAGTATCTGTTCTTATCAGTTTAATATCTGATACGTCCCCTATCTGGGGACCATATATTAAATGGATTTTTAGAACAGGGAGATGGAAAAAGAGCTTGCTCTGTCCACTCCACGCATTGACCTGGTATTGCAGTATCTCCAGGACCGGTGCACCCCTTCTTTAATGCAGTTTCTAAAATCAGAAAGAATTGAATTCAATGCTTTTTGTTCATTTTGCTTGTTTGTCGGATTTTGGGATGGACTCTTTGGCTTTGCTTTTCTTCTCCTCATTGGATTTTTCATGTTAAAAGTTGCAGAAGCCAGATGACAAGCTCATTTTGGTTCAACTTCAGCAACTGTGCATTGCATTGCCATGTAATGTAATGTAATGCAATGCTATCTATCTAGCTCTCCCTCTATACTTCCTTTTGGATAAACAGACATATTAGGCAAGCATTTTGGAGCTTTCACCTAAATAACTACAGGTGGTGAGATAAGCTGCACAATATAATTGACCTTTCAGTATATTGTTGCACACACACCATCTATTTAGCAAATGCCCTTGTTATCAACAGCAGCCTTTTAAACTCACCTGAGCTAACAGGTATGTGAGCTGGTTACTCTGCTGCGCTTAAAATTTCTTTTTTGGTTTGCTACAATGCCTTTTCTGAAACGTTGTCTCCCTCTGCTGGAACACTGACTTCTTTCATTTAATGCCTGCAGACTATAAAAGAGAAACCAACCCAAAAAGTTTGGTTGATTAGTCTGTGGCATTCTTTTAAACTGTTGCTTATGGCGGTCTCTGTGAGCTTCTCAGTGACATTCAGCCATCCAGGTATCCCGCCTGCAGTAGACGGAATGTGGCAATGGAACGCTGGCTGCGCGTGTCATAATAGGCTCTGAGCCTTTATATACCTGCGCACAGCAGCAGCCACCTTCAGTCTGCTGCTGGACAGCCAGCAGCAGCAGCAGCAGGAGAGGTAATTAATCAGCAACCCTCCTGCTAAGGGTAGACAGCTGCTCGTTCCACCCCCCCCCCCGCCTTAATTGGTTCTCCTCCCTTCCAACGGTGTTGAGGCGGGTGGGAACAGCCGGGGGTTGAGGGTACTGTGCTAAAAGAGGTGGAGTTATGCAGATCTAAAACGCGTGGATTGCAGCAGCAGCAAGCCGAAAAGTGCAGGCATGTGAGGGATCTAGAGGTTGACAGCATGTCTTCTTAACGGGAGTCCAGGTGGCCATCTCCACAAATGGACTTTTCAGAATCCTTGGGTGGCACCGTAGTCGGAAAGCAATTCTGGTTATCGCTTCTCGGCCTTTTGGCTAAGATCAAGTGTAGTATCTGTTCTTATCAGTTTAATATCTGATACGTCCCCTATCTAGGGACCATATATTAAATGGATTTTTAGAACAGGGAGATGGAAAAAGAGCTTGCTCTGTCCACTCCACGCATTGACCTGGTATTGCAGTATCTCCAGGACCGGTGCACCCCTTCTTTAATGCAGTTTCTAAAATCAGAAAGAATTGAATTCAATGCTTTTTGTTCATTTTGCTTGTTTGTCGGATTTTGGGATGGACTCTTTGGCTTTGCTTTTCTTCTCCTCATTGGATTTTTCATGTTAAAAGTTGCAGAAGCCAGATGACAAGCTCATTTTGGTTCAACTTCAGCAACTGTGCATTGCATTGCCATGTAATGTAATGTAATGCAATGCTATCTATCTAGCTCTCCCTCTATACTTCCTTTTGGATAAACAGACATATTAGGCAAGCATTTTGGAGCTTTCACCTAAATAACTACAGGTGGTGAGATAAGCTGCACAATATAATTGACCTTTCAGTATATTGTTGCACACACACCATCTATTTAGCAAATGCCCTTGTTATCAACAGCAGCCTTTTAAACTCACCTGAGCTAACAGGTATGTGAGCTGGTTACTCTGCTGCGCTTAAAATTTCTTTTTTGGTTTGCTACAATGCCTTTTCTGAAACGTTGTCTCCCTCTGCTGGAACACTGACTTCTTTCATTTAATGCCTGCAGACTATAAAAGAGAAACCAACCCAAAAAGTTTGGTTGATTAGTCTGTGGCATTCTTTTAAACTGTTGCTTATGGCGGTCTCTGTGAGCTTCTCAGTGACATTCAGCCATCCAGGTATCCCGCCTGCAGTAGACGGAATGTGGCAATGGAACGCTGGCTGCGCGTGTCATAATAGGCTCTGAGCCTTTATATACCTGCGCACAGCAGCAGCCACCTTCAGTCTGCTGCTGGACAGCCAGCAGCAGCAGCAGGAGAGGTAATTAATCAGCAACCCTCCTGCTAAGGGTAGACAGCTGCTCGTTCCACCCCCCCCCCCCCGCCTTAATTGGTTCTCCTCCCTTCCAACGGTGTTGAGGCGGGTGGGAACAGCCGGGGGTTGAGGGTACTGTGCTAAAAGAGGTGGAGTTATGCAGATCTAAAACGCGTGGATTGCAGCAGCAGCAAGCCGAAAAGTGCAGGCATGTGAGGGATCTAGAGGTTGACAGCATGTCTTCTTAACGGGAGTCCAGGTGGCCATCTCCACAAATGGACTTTTCAGAATCCTTGGGTGGCACCGTAGTCGGAAACCAATTCTGGTTATCGCTTCTCGGCCTTTTGGCTAAGATCAAGTGTAGTATCTGTTCTTATCAGTTTAATATCTGATACGTCCCCTATCTGGGGACCATATATTAAATGGATTTTTAGAACAGGGAGATGGAAAAAGAGCTTGCTCTGTCCACTCCACGCATTGACCTGGTATTGCAGTATCTCCAGGACCGGTGCACCCCTTCTTTAATGCAGTTTCTAAAATCAGAAAGAATTGAATTCAATGCTTTTTGTTCATTTTGCTTGTTTGTCGGATTTTGGGATGGACTCTTTGGCTTTGCTTTTCTTCTCCTCATTGGATTTTT
Organism: Phyllobates terribilis; assembly: GCF_046119375.1. Taxonomy (NCBI): domain Eukaryota; kingdom Metazoa; phylum Chordata; class Amphibia; order Anura; family Dendrobatidae; genus Phyllobates; species Phyllobates terribilis. Next base: position 4,357,321 of record NW_027362800.1, on the reverse strand, counting down.
CATGTTAAAAGTTGCAGAAGCCAGATGACAAGCTCATTTTGGTTCAACTTCAGCAACTGTGCATTGCATTGCCATGTAATGTAATGTAATGCAATGCTATCTATCTAGCTCTCCCTCTATACTTCCTTTTGGATAAACAGACATATTAGGCAAGCATTTTGGAGCTTTCACCTAAATAACTACAGGTGGTGAGATAAGCTGCACAATATAATTGACCTTTCAGTATATTGTTGCACACACACCATCTATTTAGCAAATGCCCTTGTTATCAACAGCAGCCTTTTAAACTCACCTGAGCTAACAGGTATGTGAGCTGGTTACTCTGCTGCGCTTAAAATTTCTTTTTTGGTTTGCTACAATGCCTTTTCTGAAACGTTGTCTCCCTCTGCTGGAACACTGACTTCTTTCATTTAATGCCTGCAGACTATAAAAGAGAAACCAACCCAAAAAGTTTGGTTGATTAGTCTGTGGCATTATTTTAAACTGTTGCTTATGGCGGTCTCTGTGAGCTTCTCAGTGACATTCAGCCATCCAGGTATCCCGCCTGCAGTAGACGGAATGTGGCAATGGAACGCTGGCTGCGCGTGTCATAATAGGCTCTGAGCCTTTATATACCTGCGCACAGCAGCAGCCACCTTCAGTCTGCTGCTGGACAGCCAGCAGCAGCAGCAGCAGGAGAGGTAATTAATCAGCAACCCTCCTGCTAAGGGTAGACAGCTGCTCGTTCCACCCCCCCCCCCCCCGCCTTAATTGGTTCTCCTCCCTTCCAACGGTGTTGAGGCGGGTGGGAACAGCCGGGGGTTGAGGGTACTGTGCTAAAAGAGGTGGAGTTATGCAGATCTAAAACGCGTGGATTGCAGCAGCAGCAAGCCGAAAAGTGCAGGCATGTGAGGGATCTAGAGGTTGACAGCATGTCTTCTTAACGGGAGTCCAGGTGGCCATCTCAACAAATGGACTTTTCAGAATCCTTGGGTGGCACCGTAGTCGGAAACCAATTCTGGTTATCGCTTCTCGGCCTTTTGGCTAAGATCAAGTGTAGTATCTGTTCTTATCAGTTTAATATCTGATACGTCCCCTATCTGGGGACCATATATTAAATGGATTTTTAGAACAGGGAGATGGAAAAAGAGCTTGCTCTGTCCACTCCACGCATTGACCTGGTATTGCAGTATCTCCAGGACCGGTGCACCCCTTCTTTAATGCAGTTTCTAAAATCAGAAAGAATTGAATTCAATGCTTTTTGTTCATTTTGCTTGTTTGTCGGATTTTGGGATGGACTCTTTGGCTTTGCTTTTCTTCTCCTCATTGGATTTTTCATGTTAAAAGTTGCAGAAGCCAGATGACAAGCTCATTTTGGTTCAACTTCAGCAACTGTGCATTGCATTGCCATGTAATGTAATGTAATGCAATGCTATCTATCTAGCTCTCCCTCTATACTTCCTTTTGGATAAACAGACATATTAGGCAAGCATTTTGGAGCTTTCACCTAAATAACTACAGGTGGTGAGATAAGCTGCACAATATAATTGACCTTTCAGTATATTGTTGCACACACACCATCTATTTAGCAAATGCCCTTGTTATCAACAGCAGCCTTTTAAACTCACCTGAGCTAACAGGTATGTGAGCTGGTTACTCTGCTGCGCTTAAAATTTCTTTTTTGGTTTGCTACAATGCCTTTTCTGAAACGTTGTCTCCCTCTGCTGGAACACTGACTTCTTTCATTTAATGCCTGCAGACTATAAAAGAGAAACCAACCCAAAAAGTTTGGTTGATTAGTCTGTGGCATTCTTTTAAACTGTTGCTTATGGCGGTCTCTGTGAGCTTCTCAGTGACATTCAGCCATCCAGGTATCCCGCCTGCAGTAGACGGAATGTGGCAATGGAACGCTGGCTGCGCGTGTCATAATAGGCTCTGAGCCTTTATATACCTGCGCACAGCAGCAGCCACCTTCAGTCTGCTGCTGGACAGCCAGCAGCAGCAGCAGCAGGAGAGGTAATTAATCAGCAACCCTCCTGCTAAGGGTAGACAGCTGCTCGTTCCACCCCCCCCCCGCCTTAATTGGTTCTCCTCCCTTCCAACGGTGTTGAGGCGGGTGGGAACAGCCGGGGGTTGAGGGTACTGTGCTAAAAGAGGTGGAGTTATGCAGATCTAAAACGCGTGGATTGCAGCAGCAGCAAGCCGAAAAGTGCAGGCATGTGAGGGATCTAGAGGTTGACAGCATGTCTTCTTAACGGGAGTCCAGGTGGCCATCTCCACAAATGGACTTTTCAGAATCCTTGGGTGGCACCGTAGTCGGAAACCAATTCTGGTTATCGCTTCTCGGCCTTTTGGCTAAGATCAAGTGTAGTATCTGTTCTTATCAGTTTAATATCTGATACGTCCCCTATCTGGGGACCATATATTAAATGGATTTTTAGAACAGGGAGATGGAAAAAGAGCTTGCTCTGTCCACTCCACGCATTGACCTGGTATTGCAGTATCTCCAGGACCGGTGCACCCCTTCTTTAATGCAGTTTCTAAAATCAGAAAGAATTGAATTCAATGCTTTTTGTTCATTTTGCTTGTTTGTCGGATTTTGGGATGGACTCTTTGGCTTTGCTTTTCTTCTCCTCATTGGATTTTTCATGTTAAAAGTTGCAGAAGCCAGATGACAAGCTCATTTTGGTTCAACTTCAGCAACTGTGCATTGCATTGCCATGTAATGTAATGTAATGCAATGCTATCTATCTAGCTCTCCCTCTATACTTCCTTTTGGATAAACAGACATATTAGGCAAGCATTTTGGAGCTTTCACCTAAATAACTACAGGTGGTGAGATAAGCTGCACAATATAATTGACCTTTCAGTATATTGTTGCACACACACCATCTATTTAGCAAATGCCCTTGTTATCAACAGCAGCCTTTTAAACTCACCTGAGCTAACAGGTATGTGAGCTGGTTACTCTGCTGCGCTTAAAATTTCTTTTTTGGTTTGCTACAATGCCTTTTCTGAAACGTTGTCTCCCTCTGCTGGAACACTGACTTCTTTCATTTAATGCCTGCAGACTATAAAAGAGAAACCAACCCAAAAAGTTTGGTTGATTAGTCTGTGGCATTCTTTTAAACTGTTGCTTATGGCGGTCTCTGTGAGCTTCTCAGTGACATTCAGCCATCCAGGTATCCCGCCTGCAGTAGACGGAATGTGGCAATGGAACGCTGGCTGCACGTGTCATAATAGGCTCTGAGCCTTTATATACCTGCGCACAGCAGCAGCCACCTTCAGTCTGCTGCTGGACAGCCAGCAGCAGCAGCAGCAGGAGAGGTAATTAATCAGCAACCCTCCTGCTAAGGGCAGACAGCTGCTCGTTCCACCCCCCCCCCCCCCGCCTTAATTGGTTCTCCTCCCTTCCAACGGTGTTGAGGCGGGTGGGAACAGCCGGGGGTTGAGGGTACTGTGCTAAAAGAGGTGGAGTTATGCAGATCTAAAACGCGTGGATTGCAGCAGCAGCATGCCGAAAAGTGCAGGCATGTGAGGGATCTAGAGGTTGACAGCATGTCTTCTTAACGGGAGTCCAGGTGGCCATCTCCACAAATGGACTTTTCAGAATCCTTGGGTGGCACCGTAGTCGGAAACCAATTCTGGTTATCGCTTCTCGGCCTTTTGGCTAAGATCAAGTGTAGTATCTGTTCTTATCAGTTTAATATCTGATACGTCCCCTATCTGGGGACCATATATTAAATGGATTTTTAGAACAGGGAGATGGAAAAAGAGCTTGCTTTGTCCACTCCACGCATTGACCTGGTATTGCAGTATCTCCAGGACCGGTGCACCCCTTCTTTAATGCAGTTTCTAAAATCAGAAAGAATTGAATTCAATGCTTTTTGTTCATTTTGCTTGTTTGTCGGATTTTGGGATGGACTCTTTGGCTTTGCTTTTCTTCTCCTCATTGGATTTTTCATGTTAAAAGTTGCAGAAGCCAGATGACAAGCTCATTTTGGTTCAACTTCAGCAACTGTGCATTGCATTGCCATGTAATGTAATGTAATGCAATGCTATCTATCTAGCTCTCCCTCTATACTTCCTTTTGGATAAACAGACATATTAGGCAAGCATTTTGGAGCTTTCACCTAAATAACGACAGGTGGTGAGATAAGCTGCACAATATAATTGACCTTTCAGTATATTGTTGCACACACACCATCTATTTAGCAAATGCCCTTGTTATCAACAGCAGCCTTTTAAACTCACCTGAGCTAACAGGTATGTGAGCTGGTTACTCTGCTGCGCTTAAAATTTCTTTTTTGGTTTGCTACAATGCCTTTTCTGAAACGTTGTCTCCCTCTGCTGGAACACTGACTTCTTTCATTTAATGCCTGCAGACTATAAAAGAGAAACCAACCCAAAAAGTTTGGTTGATTAGTCTGTGGCATTCTTTTAAACTGTAGCTTATGGCGGTCTCTGTGAGCTTCTCAGTGACATTCAGCCATCCAGGTATCCCGCCTGCAGTAGACGGAATGTGGCAATGGAACGCTGGCTGCGCGTGTCATAATAGGCTCTGAGCCTTTATATACCTGCGCACAGCAGCAGCCACCTTCAGTCTGCTGCTGGACAGCCAGCAGCAGCAGCAGCAGGAGAGGTAATTAATCAGCAACCCTCCTGCTAAGGGTAGACAGCTGCTCGTTCCACCCCCCCCCCGCCTTAATTGGTTCTCCTCCCTTCCAACGGTGTTGAGGCGGGTGGGAACAGCCGGGGGTTGAGGGTACTGTGCTAAAAGAGGTGGAGTTATGCAGATCTAAAACGCGTGGATTGCAGCAGCAGCAAGCCGAAAACTGCAGGCATGTGAGGGATCTAGAGGTTGACAGCATGTCTTCTTAACGGGAGTCCAGGTGGCCATCTCCACAAATGGACTTTTCAGAATCCTTGGGTGGCACCGTAGTCGGAAACCAATTCTGGTTATCGCTTCTCGGCCTTTTGGCTAAGATCAAGTGTAGTATCTGTTCTTATCAGTTTAATATCTGATACGCCCCTATCTGGGGACCATATATTAAATGGATTTTTAGAACAGGGAGATGGAAAAAGAGCTTGCTCTGTCCACTCCACGCATTGACCTGGTATTGCAGTATCTCCAGGACCGGTGCACCCCTTCTTTAATGCAGTTTCTAAAATCAGAAAGAATTGAATTCAATGCTTTTTGTTCATTTTGCTTGTTTGTCGGATTTTGGGATGGACTCTTTGGCTTTGCTTTTCTTCTCCTCATTGGATTTTTCATGTTAAAAGTTGCAGAAGCCAGATGACAAGCTCATTTTGGTTCAACTTCAGCAACTGTGCATTGCATTGCCATGTAATGTAATGTAATGCAATGCTATCTATCTAGCTCTCCCTCTATACTTCCTTTTGGATAAACAGACATATTAGGCAAGCATTTTGGAGCTTTCACCTAAATAACTACAGGTGGTGAGATAAGCTGCACAATATAATTGACCTTTCAGTATATTGTTGCACACACACCATCTATTTAGCAAATGCCCTTGTTATCAACAGCAGCCTTTTAAACTCACCTGAGCTAACAGGTATGTGAGCTGGTTACTCTGCTGCGCTTAAAATTTCTTTTTTGGTTTGCTACAATGCCTTTTCTGAAACGTTGTCTCCCTCTGCTGGAACACTGACTTCTTTCATTTAATGCCTGCAGACTATAAAAGAGAAACCAACCCAAAAAGTTTGGTTGATTAGTCTGTGGCATTCTTTTAAACTGTTGCTTATGGCGGTCTCTGTGAGCTTCTCAGTGACATTCAGCCATCCAGGTATCCCGCCTGCAGTAGACGGAATGTGGCAATGGAACGCTGGCTGCGCGTGTCATAATAGGCTCTGAGCCTTTATATACCTGCGCACAGCAGCAGCCACCTTCAGTCTGCTGCTGGACAGCCAGCAGCAGCAGCAGCAGGAGAGGTAATTAATCAGCAACCCTCCTGCTAAGGGTAGACAGCTGCTCGTTCCACCCCCCCCCCCCCGCCTTAATTGGTTCTCCTCCCTTCCAACGGTGTTGAGGCGGGTGGGAACAGCCGGGGGTTGAGGGTACTGTGCTAAAAGAGGTGGAGTTATGCAGATCTAAAACGCGTGGATTGCAGCAGCAGCAAGCCGAAAAGTGCAGGCATGTGAGGGATCTAGAGGTTGACAGCATGTCTTCTTAACGGGAGTCCAGGTGGCCATCTCCACAAATGGACTTTTCAGAATCCTTGGGTGGCACCGTAGTCGGAAACCAATTCTGGTTATCGCTTCTCGGCCTTTTGGCTAAGATCAAGTGTAGTATCTGTTCTTATCAGTTTAATATCTGATACGTCCCCTATCTGGGGACCATATATTAAATGGATTTTTAGAACAGGGAGATGGAAAAAGAGCTTGCTCTGTCCACTCCACGCATTGACCTGGTATTGCAGTATCTCCAGGACCGGTGCACCCCTTCTTTAATGCAGTTTCTAAAATCAGAAAGAATTGAATTCAATGCTTTTTGTTCATTTTGCTTGTTTGTCGGATTTTGGGATGGACTCTTTGGCTTTGCTTTTCTTCTCCTCATTGGATTTTTCATGTTAAAAGTTGCAGAAGCCAGATGACAAGCTCATTTTGGTTCAACTTCAGCAACTGTGCATTGCATTGCCATGTAATGTAATGTAATGCAATGTTATCTATCTAGCTCTCCCTCTATACCTCCTTTTGGATAAACAGACATATTAGGCAAGCATTTTGGAGCTTTCACCTAAATAACTACAGGTGGTGAGATAAGCTGCACAATATAATTGACCTTTCAGTATATTGTTGCACACACACCATCTATTTAGCAAATGCCCTTGTTATCAACAGCAGCCTTTTAAACTCACCTGAGCTAACAGGTATGTGAGCTGGTTACTCTGCTGCGCTTAAAATTTCTTTTTTGGTTTGCTACAATGCCTTTTCTGAAACGTTGTCTCCCTCTGCTGGAACACTGACTTCTTTCATTTAATGCCTGCAGACTATAAAAGAGAAACCAACCCAAAAAGTTTGGTTGATTAGTCTGTGGCATTCTTTTAAACTGTTGCTTATGGCGGTCTCTGTGAGCTTCTCAGTGACATTCAGCCATCCAGGTATCCCGCCTGCAGTAGACGGAATGTGGCAATGGAACGCTGGCTGCGCGTGTCATAATAGGCTCTGAGCCTTTATATACCTGCGCACAGCAGCAGCCACCTTCAGTCTGCTGCTGGACAGCCAGCAGCAGCAGCAGCAGTAGAGGTAATTAATCAGCAACCCTCCTGCTAAGGGTAGACAGCTGCTCGTTCCACCCCCCCCCCACGCCTTAATTGGTTCTCCTCCCTTCCAACGGTGTTGAGGCGGGTGGGAACAGCCGGGGGTTGAGGGTACTGTGCTAAAAGAGGTGGAGTTATGCAGATCTAAAACGCGTGGATTGCAGCAGCAGCAAGCCGAAAAGTGCAGGCATGTGAGGGATCTAGAGGTTGACAGCATGTCTTCTTAACGGGAGTCCAGGTGGCCATCTCCACAAATGGACTTTTCAGAATCCTTGGGTGGCACCGTAGTCGGAAACCAATTCTGGTTATCGCTTCTCGGCCTTTTGGCTAAGATCAAGTGTAGTATCTGTTCTTATCAGTTTAATATCTGATACGTCCCCTATCTGGGGACAATATATTAAATGGATTTTTAGAACAGGGAGATGGAAAAAGAGCTTGCTCTGTCCACTCCACGCATTGACCTGGTATTGCAGTATCTCCAGGACCGGTGCACCCCTTCTTTAATGCAGTTTCTAAAATCAGAAAGAATTGAATTCAATGCTTTTTGTTCATTTTGCTTGTTTGTCGGATTTTGGGATGGACTCTTTGGCTTTGCTTTTCTTCTCCTCATTGGATTTTTCATGTTAAAAGTTGCAGAAGCCAGATGACAAGCTCATTTTGGTTCAACTTCAGCAACTGTGCATTGCATTGCCATGTAATGTAATGTAATGCAATGCTATCTATCTAGCTCTCCCTCTATACTTCCTTTTGGATAAACAGACATATTAGGCAAGCATTTTGGAGCTTTCACCTAAATAACTACAGGTGGTGAGATAAGCTGCACAATATAATTGACCTTTCAGTATATTGTTGCACACACACCATCTATTTAGCAAATGCCCTTGTTATCAACAGCAGCCTTTTAAACTCACCTGAGCTAACAGGTATGTGAGCTGGTTACTCTGCTGCGCTTAAAATTTCTTTTTTGGTTTGCTACAATGCCTTTTCTGAAACGTTGTCTCCCTCTGCTGGAACACTGACTTCTTTCATTTAATGCCTGCAGACTATAAAAGAGAAACCAACCCAAAAAGTTTGGTTGATTAGTCTGTGGCATTCTTTTAAACTGTTGCTTATGGCGGTCTCTGTGAGCTTCTCAGTGACATTCAGCCATCCAGGTATCCCGCCTGCAGTAGACGGAATGTGGCAATGGAACGCTGGCTGCGCGTGTCATAATAGGCTCTGAGCCTTTATATACCTGCGCACAGCAGCAGCCACCTTCAGTCTGCTGCTGGACAGCCAGCAGCAGCAGCAGCAGCAGGAGAGGTAATTAATCAGCAACCCTCCTGCTAAGGGTAGACAGCTGCTCGTTCCACCCCCCCCCTCCCCCGCCTTAATTGGTTCTCCTCCCTTCCAACGGTGTTGAGGCGGGTGGGAACAGCCGGGGGTTGAGGGTACTGTGCTAAAAGAGGTGGAGTTATGCAGATCTAAAACGCGTGGATTGCAGCAGCAGCAAGCCGAAAAGTGCAGGCATGTGAGGGATCTAGAGGTTGACAGCATGTCTTCTTAACGGGAGTCCAGGTGGCCATCTCCACAAATGGACTTTTCAGAATCCTTGGGTGGCACCGTAGTCGGAAACCAATTCTGGTTATCGCTTCTCGGCCTTTTGGCTAAGATCAAGTGTAGTATCTGTTCTTATCAGTTTAATATCTGATACGTCCCCTATCTGGGGACCATATATTAAATGGATTTTTAGAACAGGGAGATGGAAAAAGAGCTTGCTCTGTCCACTCCATGCATTGACCTGGTACTGCAGTATCTCCAGGACCGGTGCACCCCTTCTTTAATGCAGTTTCTAAAATCAGAAAGAATTGAATTCAATGCTTTTTGTTCATTTTGCTTGTTTGTCGGATTTTGGGATGGACTCTTTGGCTTTGCTTTTCTTCTCCTCATTGGATTTTTCATGTTAAAAGTTGCAGAAGCCAGATGACAAGCTCATTTTGGTTCAACTTCAGCAACTGTGCATTGCATTGCCATGTAATGTAATGTAATGCAATGCTATCTATCTAGCTCTCCCTCTATACTTCCTTTTGGATAAACAGACATATTAGGCAAGCATTTTGGAGCTTTCACCTAAATAACTACAGGTGGTGAGATAAGCTGCACAATATAATTGACCTTTCAGTATATTGTTGCACACACACCATCTATTTAGCAAATGCCCTTGTTATCAACAGCAGCCTTTTAAACTCACCTGAGCTAACAGGTATGTGAGCTGGTTACTCTGCTGCGCTTAAAATTTCTTTTTTGGTTTGCTACAATGCCTTTTCTGAAACGTTGTCTCCCTCTGCTGGAACACTGACTTCTTTCATTTAATGCCTGCAGACTATAAAAGAGAAACCAACCCAAAAAGTTTGGTTGATTAGTCTGTGGCATTCTTTTAAACTGTTGCTTATGGCGGTCTCTGTGAGCTTCTCAGTGACATTCAGCCATCCAGGTATCCCGCCTGCAGTAGACGGAATGTGGCAATGGAACGCTGGCTGCGCGTGTCATAATAGGCTCTGAGCCTTTATATACCTGCGCACAGCAGCAGCCACCTTCAGTCTGCTGCTGGACAGCCAGCAGCAGCAGCAGCAGGAGAGGTAATTAATCAGCAACCCTCCTGCTAAGGGTAGACAGCTGCTCGTTCCCCCCCCCCCCCCCCCGCCTTAATTGGTTCTCCTCCCTTCCAACGGTGTTGAGGCGGGTGGGAACAGCCGGGGGTTGAGGGTACTGTGCTAAAAGAGGTGGAGTTATGCAGATCTAAAACGCGTGGATTGCAGCAGCAGCAAGCCGAAAAGTGCAGGCATGTGAGGGATCTAGAGGTTGACAGCATGTCTTCTTAACGGGAGTCCAGGTGGCCATCTCCACAAATGGACTTTTCAGAATCCTTGGGTGGCACCGTAGTCGGAAACCAATTCTGGTTATCGCTTCTTGGCCTTTTGGCTAAGATCAAGTGTAGTATCTGTTCTTATCAGTTTAATATCTGATACGTCCCCTATCTGGGGACCATATATTAAATGGATTTTTAGAACAGGGAGATGGAAAAAGAGCTTGCTCTGTCCACTCCACGCATTGACCTGGTATTGCAGTATCTCCAGGACCGGTGCACCCCTTCTTTAATGCAGTTTCTAAAATCAGAAAGAATTGAATTCAATGCTTTTTGTTCATTTTGCTTGTTTGTCGGATTTTGGGATGGACTCTTTGGCTTTGCTTTTCTTCTCCTCATTGGATTTTTCATGTTAAAAGTTGCAGAAGCCAGATGACAAGCTCATTTTGGTTCAACTTCAGCAACTGTGCATTGCATTGCCATATAATGTAATGTAATGCAATGCTATCTATCTAGCTCTCCCTCTATACTTCCTTTTGGATAAACAGACATATTAGGCAAGCATTTTGGAGCTTTCACCTAAATAACTACAGGTGGTGAGATAAGCTGCACAATATAATTGACCTTTCAGTATATTGTTGCACACACACCATCTATTTAGCAAATGCCCTTGTTATCAACAGCAGCCTTTTAAACTCACCTGAGCTAACAGGTATGTGAGCTGGTTACTCTGCTGCGCTTAAAATTTCTTTTTTGGTTTGCTACAATGCCTTTTCTGAAACGTTGTCTCCCTCTGCTGGAACACTGACTTCTTTCATTTAATGCCTGCAGACTATAAAAGAGAAACCAACCCAAAAAGTTTGGTTGATTAGTCTGTGGCATTCTTTTAAACTGTTGCTTATGGCGGTCTCTGTGAGCTTCTCAGTGACATTCAGCCATCCAGGTATCCCGCCTGCAGTAGACGGAATGTGGCAATGGAACGCTGGCTGCGCGTGTCATAATAGGCTCTGAGCCTTTATATACCTGCGCACAGCAGCAGCCACCTTCAGTCTGCTGCTGGACAGCCAGCAGCAGCAGCAGGAGAGGTAATTAATCAGCAACCCTCCTGCTAAGGGTAGACAGCTGCTCGTTCCACCCCTCCCCCCCGCCTTAATTGGTTCTCCTCCCTTCCAACGGTGTTGAGGCGGGTGGGAACAGCCGGGGGTTGAGGGTACTGTGCTAAAAGAGGTGGAGTTATGCAGATCTAAAACGCGTGGATTGCAGCAGCAGCAAGCCGAAAAGTGCAGGCATGTGAGGGATCTAGAGGTTGACAGCATGTCTTCTTAACGGGAGTCCAGGTGGCCATCTCCACAAATGGACTTTTCAGAATCCTTGGGTGGCACCGTAGTCGGAAACCAATTCTGGTTATCGCTTCTCGGCCTTTTGGCTAAGATCAAGTGTAGTATCTGTTCTTATCAGTTTAATATCTGATACGTCCCCTATCTGGGGACCATATATTAAATGGATTTTTAGAACAGGGAGATGGAAAAAGAGCTTGCTCTGTCCACTCCACGCATTGACCTGGTATTGCAGTATCTCCAGGACCGGTGCACCCCTTCTTTAATGCAGTTTCTAAAATCAGAAAGAATTGAATTCAATGCTTTTTGTTCATTTTGCTTGTTTGTCGGATTTTGGGATGGACTCTTTGGCTTTGCTTTTCTTCTCCTCATTGGATTTTTCATGTTAAAAGTTGCAGAAGCCAGATGACAAGCTCATTTTGGTTCAACTTCAGCAACTGTGCATTGCATTGCCATGTAATGTAATGTAATGCAATGCTATCTATCTAGCTCTCCCTCTATACTTCCTTTTGGATAAACAGACATATTAGGCAAGCATTTTGGAGCTTTCACCTAAATAACTACAGGTGGTGAGATAAGCTGCACAATATAATTGACCTTTCAGTATATTGTTGCACACACACCATCTATTTAGCAAATGCCCTTGTTATCAACAGCAGCCTTTTAAACTCACCTGAGCTAACAGGTATGTGAGCTGGTTACTCTGCTGCGCTTAAAATTTCTTTTTTGGTTTGCTACAATGCCTTTTCTGAAACGTTGTCTCCCTCTGCTGGAACACTGACTTCTTTCATTTAATGCCTGCAGACTATAAAAGAGAAACCAACCCAAAAAGTTTGGTTGATCAGTCTGTGGCATTCTTTTAAACTGTTGCTTATGGCGGTCTCTGTGAGCTTCTCAGTGACATTCAGCCATCCAGGTATCCCGCCTGCAGTAGACGGAATGTGGCAATGGAACGCTGGCTGCGCGTGTCATAATAGGCTCTGAGCCTTTATATACCTGCGCACAGCAGCAGCCACCTTCAGTCTGCTGCTGGACAGCCAGCAGCAGCAGCAGCAGGAGAGGTAATTAATCAGCAACCCTCCTGCTAAGGGTAGACAGCTGCTCGTTCCACCCCCCCCCCCCGCCTTAATTGGTTCTCCTCCCTTCCAACGGTGTTGAGGCGGGTGGGAACAGCCGGGGGTTGAGGGTACTGTGCTAAAAGAGGTGGAGTTATGCAGATCTAAAACGCGTGGATTGCAGCAGCAGCAAGCCGAAAAGTGCAGGCATGTGAGGGATCTAGAGGTTGACAGCATGTCTTCTTAACGGGAGTCCAGGTGGCCATCTCCACAAATGGACTTTTCAGAATCCTTGGGTGGCACCATAGTCGGAAACCAATTCTGGTTATCGCTTCTCGGCCTTTTGGCTAAGATCAAGTGTAGTATCTGTTCTTATCAGTTTAATATCTGATACGTCCCCTATCTGGGGACCATATATTAAATGGATTTTTAGAACAGGGAGATGGAAAAAGAGCTTGCTCTGTCCACTCCACGCATTGACCTGGTATTGCAGTATCTCCAGGACCGGTGCACCCCTTCTTTAATGCAGTTTCTAAAATCAGAAAGAATTGAATTCAATGCTTTTTGTTCATTTTGCTTGTTTGTCGGATTTTGGGATGGACTCTTTGGCTTTGCTTTTCTTCTCCTCATTGGATTTTTCATGTTAAAAGTTGCAGAAGCCAGATGACAAGCTCATTTTGGTTCAACTTCAGCAACTGTGCATTGCATTGCCATGTAATGTAATGTAATGCAATGCTATCTATCTAGCTCTCCCTCTATACTTCCTTTTGGATAAACAGACATATTAGGCAAGCATTTTGGAGCTTTCACCTAAATAACTACAGGTGGTGAGATAAGCTGCACAATATAATTGACCTTTCAGTATATTGTTGCACACACACCATCTATTTAGCAAATGCCCTTGTTATCAACAGCAGCCTTTTAAACTCACCTGAGCTAACAGGTATGTGAGCTGGTTACTCTGCTGCGCTTAAAATTTCTTTTTTGGTTTGCTACAATGCCTTTACTGAAACGTTGTCTCCCTCTGCTGGAACACTGACTTCTTTCATTTAATGCCTGCAGACTATAAAAGAGAAACCAACCCAAAAAGTTTGGTTGATTAGTCTGTGGCATTCTTTTAAACTGTTGCTTATGGCGGTCTCTGTGAGCTTCTCAGTGACATTCAGCCATCCAGGTATCCCGCCTGCAGTAGACAGAATGTGGCAATGGAACGCTGGCTGCGCGTGTCATAATAGGCTCTGAGCCTTTATATACCTGCGCACAGCAGCAGCCACCTTCAGTCTGCTGCTGGACAGCCAGCAGCAGCAGCAGCAGGAGAGGTAATTAATCAGCAACCCTCCTGCTAAGGGTAGACAGCTGCTCGTTCCACCCCCCCCCGCCTTAATTGGTTCTCCTCCCTTCCAACGGTGTTGAGGCGGGTGGGAACAGCCGGGGGTTGAGGGTACTGTGCTAAAAGAGGTGGAGTTATGCAGATCTAAAACGCGTGGATTGCAGCAGCAGCAAGCCGAAAAGTGCAGGCATGTGAGGGATCTAGAGGTTGACAGCATGTCTTCTTAACGGGAGTCCAGGTGGCCATCTCCACAAATGGACTTTTCAGAATCCTTGGGTGGCACCGTAGTCGGAAACCAATTCTGGTTATCGCTTCTCGGCCTTTTGGCTAAGATCAAGTGTAGTATCTGTTCTTATCAGTTTAATATCTGATACGTCCCCTATCTGGGGACCATATATTAAATGGATTTTTAGAACAGGGAGATGGAAAAAGAGCTTGCTCTGTCCACTCCACGCATTGACCTGGTATTGCAGTATCTCCAGGACCGGTGCACCCCTTCTTTAATGCAGTTTCTAAAATCAGAAAGAATTGAATTCAATGCTTTTTGTTCATTTTGCTTGTTTGTCGGATTTTGGGATGGACTCTTTGGCTTTGCTTTTCTTCTCCTCATTGGATTTTTCATGTTAAAAGTTGCAGAAGCCAGATGACAAGCTCATTTTGGTTCAACTTCAGCAACTGTGCATTGCATTGCCATGTAATGTAATGTAATGCAATGCTATCTATCTAGCTCTCCCTCTATACTTCCTTTTGGATAAACAGACATATTAGGCAAGCATTTTGGAGCTTTCACCTAAATAACTACAGGTGGTGAGATAAGCTGCACAATATAATTGACCTTTCAGTATATTGTTGCACACACACCATCTATTTAGCAAATGCCCTTGTTATCAACAGCAGCCTTTTAAACTCACCTGAGCTAACAGGTATGTGAGCTGGTTACTCTGCTGCGCTTAAAATTTCTTTTTTGGTTTGCTACAATGCCTTTTCTGAAACGTTGTCTCCCTCTGCTGGAACACTGACTTCTTTCATTTAATGCCTGCAGACTATAAAAGAGAAACCAACCCAAAAAGTTTGGTTGATTAGTCTGTGGCATTCTTTTAAACTGTTGCTTATGGCGGTCTCTGTGAGCTTCTCAGTGACATTCAGCCATCCAGGTATCCCGCCTGCAGTAGACGGAATGTGGCAATGGAACGCTGGCTGCGCGTGTCATAATAGGCTCTGAGCCTTTATATACCTGCGCACAGCAGCAGCCACCTTCAGTCTGCTGCTGGACAGCCAGCAGCAGCAGCAGCAGGAGAGGTAATTAATCAGCAACCCTCCTGCTAAGGGTAGACAGCTGCTCGTTCCACCCCCCCCCCGCCTTAATTGGTTCTCCTCCCTTCCAACGGTGTTGAGGCGGGTGGGAACAGCCGGGGGTTGAGGGTACTGTGCTAAAAGAGGTGGAGTTATGCAGATCTAAAACGCGTGGATTGCAGCAGCAGCAAGCCGAAAAGTGCAGGCATGTGAGGGATCTAGAGGTTGACAGCATGTCTTCTTAACGGGAGTCCAGGTGGCCATCTCCACAAATGGACTTTTCAGAATCCTTGGGTGGCACCGTAGTCGGAAACCAATTCTGGTTATCGCTTCTCGGCCTTTTGGCTAAGATCAAGTGTAGTATCTGTTCTTATCAGTTTAATATCTGATACGTCCCCTATCTGGGGACCATATATTAAATGGATTTTTAGAACAGGGAGATGGAAAAAGAGCTTGCTCTGTCCACTCCACGCATTGACCTGGTATTGCAGTATCTCCAGGACCGGTGCACCCCTTCTTTAATGCAGTTTCTAAAATCAGAAAGAATTGAATTCAATGCTTTTTGTTCATTTTGCTTGTTTGTCGGATTTTGGGATGGACTCTTTGGCTTTGCTTTTCTTCTCCTCATTGGATTTTTCATGTTAAAAGTTGCAGAAGCCAGATGACAAGCTCATTTTGGTTCAACTTCAGCAACTGTGCATTGCATTGCCATGTAATGTAATGTAATGCAATGCTATCTATCTAGCTCTCCCTCTATACTTCCTTTTGGATAAACAGACATATTAGGCAAGCATTTTGGAGCTTTCACCTAAATAACTACAGGTGGTGAGATAAGCTGCACAATATAATTGACCTTTCAGTATATTGTTGCACACACACCATCTATTTAGCAAATGCCCTTGTTATCAACAGCAGCCTTTTAAACTCACCTGAGCTAACAGGTATGTGAGCTGGTTACTCTGCTGCGCTTAAAATTTCTTTTTTGGTTTGCTACAATGCCTTTTCTGAAACGTTGTCTCCCTCTGCTGGAACACTGACTTCTTTCATTTAATGCCTGCAGACTATAAAAGAGAAACCAACCCAAAAAGTTTGGTTGATTAGTCTGTGGCATTCTTTTAAACTGTTGCTTATGGCGGTCTCTGTGAGCTTCTCAGTGACATTCAGCCATCCAGGTATCCCGCCTGCAGTAGACGGAATGTGGCAATGGAACGCTGGCTGCGCGTGTCATAATAGGCTCTGAGCCTTTATATACCTGCGCACAGCAGCAGCCACCTTCAGTCTGCTGCTGGACAGCCAGCAGCAGCAGCAGCAGGAGAGGTAATTAATCAGCAACCCTCCTGCTAAGGGTAGACAGCTGCTCGTTCCACCCCCCCCCCCCGCCTTAATTGGTTCTCCTCCCTTCCAACGGTGTTGAGGCGGGTGGGAACAGCCGGGGGTTGAGGGTACTGTGCTAAAAGAGGTGGAGTTATGCAGATCTAAAACGCGTGGATTGCAGCAGCAGCAAGCCGAAAAGTGCAGGCATGTGAGGGATCTAGAGGTTGACAGCATGTCTTCTTAACGGGAGTCCAGGTGGCCATTTCCACAAATGGACTTTTCAGAATCCTTGGGTGGCACCGTAGTCGGAAACCAATTCTGGTTATCGCTTCTCGGCCTTTTGGCTAAGATCAAGTGTAGTATCTGTTCTTATCAGTTTAATATCTGATACGTCCCCTATCTGGGGACCACATATTAAATGGATTTTTAGAACAGGGAGATGGAAAAAGAGCTTGCTCTGTCCACTCCACGCATTGACCTGGTATTGCAGTATCTCCAGGACCGGTGCACCCCTTCTTTAATGCAGTTTCTAAAATCAGAAAGAATTGAATTCAATGCTTTTTGTTCATTTTGCTTGTTTGTCGGATTTTGGGATGGACTCTTTGGCTTTGCTTTTCTTCTCCTCATTGGATTTTTCATGTTAAAAGTTGCAGAAGCCAGATGACAAGCTCATTTTGGTTCAACTTCAGCAACTGTGCATTGCATTGCCATGTAATGTAATGTAATGCAATGCTATCTATCTAGCTCTCCCTCTATACTTCCTTTTGGATAAACAGACATATTAGGCAAGCATTTTGGAGCTTTCACCTAAATAACTACAGGTGGTGAGATAAGCTGCACAATATAATTGACCTTTCAGTATATTGTTGCACACACACCATCTATTTAGCAAATGCCCTTGTTATCAACAGCAGCCTTTTAAACTCACCTGAGCTAACAGGTATGTGAGCTGGTTACTCTGCTGCGCTTAAAATTTCTTTTTTGGTTTGCTACAATGCCTTTTCTGAAACGTTGTCTCCCTCTGCTGGAACACTGACTTCTTTCATTTAATGCCTGCAGACTATAAAAGAGAAACCAACCCAAAAAGTTTGGTTGATTAGTCTGTGGCATTCTTTTAAACTGTTGCTTATGGCGGTCTCTGTGAGCTTCTCAGTGACATTCAGCCATCCAGGTATCCCGCCTGCAGTAGACGGAATGGGGCAATGGAACGCTGGCTGCGCGTGTCATAATAGGCTCTGAGCCTTTATATACCTGCGCACAGCAGCAGCCACCTTCAGTCTGCTGCTGGACAGCCAGCAGCAGCAGCAGCAGGAGAGGTAATTAATCAGCAACCCTCCTGCTAAGGGTAGACAGCTGCTCGTTCCACCCCCCCCCCCGCCTTAATTGGTTCTCCTCCCTTCCAACGGTGTTGAGGCGGGTGGGAACAGCCGGGGGTTGAGGGTACTGTGCTAAAAGAGGTGGAGTTATGCAGATCTAAAACGCGTGGATTGCAGCAGCAGCAAGCCGAAAAGTGCAGGCATGTGAGGGATCTAGAGGTTGACAGCATGTCTTCTTAACGGGAGTCCAGGTGGCCATCTCCACAAATGGACTTTTCAGAATCCTTGGGTGGCACCGTAGTCGGAAACCAATTCTGGTTATCGCTTCTCGGCCTTTTGGCTAAGATCAAGTGTAGTATCTGTTCTTATCAGTTTAATATCTGATACGTCCCCTATCTGGGGACCATATATTAAATGGATTTTTAGAACAGGGAGATGGAAAAAGAGCTTGCTCTGTCCACTCCACGCATTGACCTGGTATTGCAGTATCTCCAGGACCGGTGCACCCCTTCTTTAATGCAGTTTCTAAAATCAGAAAGAATTGAATTCAATGCTTTTTGTTCATTTTGCTTGTTTGTCGGATTTTGGGATGGACTCTTTGGCTTTGCTTTTCTTCTCCTCATTGGATTTTTCATGTTAAAAGTTGCAGAAGCCAGATGACAAGCTCATTTTGGTTCAACTTCAGCAACTGTGCATTGCATTGCCATGTAATGTAATGTAATGCAATGCTATCTATCTAGCTCTCCCTCTATACTTCCTTTTGGATAAACAGACATATTAGGCAAGCATTTTGGAGCTTTCACCTAAATAACTACAGGTGGTGAGATAAGCTGCACAATATAATTGACCTTTCAGTATATTGTTGCACACACACCATCTATTTAGCAAATGCCCTTGTTATCAACAGCAGCCTTTTAAACTCACCTGAGCTAACAGGTATGTGAGCTGGTTACTCTGCTGCGCTTAAAATTTCTTTTTTGGTTTGCTACAATGCCTTTTCTGAAACGTTGTCTCCCTCTGCTGGAACACTGACTTCTTTCATTTAATGCCTGCAGACTATAAAAGAGAAACCAACCCAAAAAGTTTGGTTGATTAGTCTGTGGCATTCTTTTAAACTGTTGCTTATGGCGGTCTCTGTGAGCTTCTCAGTGACATTCAGCCATCCAGGTATCCCGCCTGCAGTAGACGGAATGTGGCAATGGAACGCTGGCTGCGCGTGTCATAATAGGCTCTGAGCCTTTATATACCTGCGCACAGCAGCAGCCACCTTCAGTCTGCTGCTGGACAGCCAGCAGCAGCAGCAGCAGGAGAGGTAATTAATCAGCAACCCTCCTGCTAAGGGTAGACAGCTGCTCGTTCCACCCCCCCCCCCGCCTTAATTGGTTCTCCTCCCTTCCAACGGTGTTGAGGCGGGTGGGAACAGCCGGGGGTTGAGGGTACTGTGCTAAAAGAGGTGGAGTTATGCAGAT
This sequence comes from Phyllobates terribilis, assembly GCF_046119375.1. Taxonomy (NCBI): domain Eukaryota; kingdom Metazoa; phylum Chordata; class Amphibia; order Anura; family Dendrobatidae; genus Phyllobates; species Phyllobates terribilis. The sequence goes on along the minus strand of NW_027362800.1, from coordinate 4,338,103 downwards.
CTAAAACGCGTGGATTGCAGCAGCAGCAAGCCGAAAAGTGCAGGCATGTGAGGGATCTAGAGGTTGACAGCATGTCTTCTTAACGGGAGTCCAGGTGGCCATCTCCACAAATGGACTTTTCAGAATCCTTGGGTGGCACCGTAGTCGGAAACCAATTCTGGTTATCGCTTCTCGGCCTTTTGGCTAAGATCAAGTGTAGTATCTGTTCTTATCAGTTTAATATCTGATACGTCCCCTATCTGGGGACCATATATTAAATGGATTTTTAGAACAGGGAGATGGAAAAAGAGCTTGCTCTGTCCACTCCACGCATTGACCTGGTATTGCAGTATCTCCAGGACCGGTGCACCCCTTCTTTAATGCAGTTTCTAAAATCAGAAAGAATTGAATTCAATGCTTTTTGTTCATTTTGCTTGTTTGTCGGATTTTGGGATGGACTCTTTGGCTTTGCTTTTCTTCTCCTCATTGGATTTTTCATGTTAAAAGTTGCAGAAGCCAGATGACAAGCTCATTTTGGTTCAACTTCAGCAACTGTGCATTGCATTGCCATGTAATGTAATGTAATGCAATGCTATCTATCTAGCTCTCCCTCTATACTTCCTTTTGGATAAACAGACATATTAGGCAAGCATTTTGGAGCTTTCACCTAAATAACTACAGGTGGTGAGATAAGCTGCACAATATAATTGACCTTTCAGTATATTGTTGCACACACACCATCTATTTAGCAAATGCCCTTGTTATCAACAGCAGCCTTTTAAACTCACCTGAGCTAACAGGTATGTGAGCTGGTTACTCTGCTGCGCTTAAAATTTCTTTTTTGGTTTGCTACAATGCCTTTTCTGAAACGTTGTCTCCCTCTGCTGGAACACTGACTTCTTTCATTTAATGCCTGCAGACTATAAAAGAGAAACCAACCCAAAAAGTTTGGTTGATTAGTCTGTGGCATTCTTTTAAACTGTTGCTTATGGCGGTCTCTGTGAGCTTCTCAGTGACATTCAGCCATCCAGGTATCCCGCCTGCAGTAGACGGAATGTGGCAATGGAACGCTGGCTGCGCGTGTCATAATAGGCTCTGAGCCTTTATATACCTGCGCACAGCAGCAGCCACCTTCAGTCTGCTGCTGGACAGCCAGCAGCAGCAGCAGCAGGAGAGGTAATTAATCAGCAACCCTCCTGCTAAGGGTAGACAGCTGCTCGTTCCACCCCCCCCCCCGCCTTAATTGGTTCTCCTCCCTTCCAACGGTGTTGAGGCGGGTGGGAACAGCCGGGGGTTGAGGGCACTGTGCTAAAAGAGGTGGAGTTATGCAGATCTAAAACGCGTGGATTGCAGCAGCAGCAAGCCGAAAAGTGCAGGCATGTGAGGGATCTAGAGGTTGACAGCATGTCTTCTTAACGGGAGTCCAGGTGGCCATCTCCACAAATGGACTTTTCAGAATCCTTGGGTGGCACCGTAGTCGGAAACCAATTCTGGTTATCGCTTCTCGGCCTTTTGGCTAAGATCAAGTGTAGTATCTGTTCTTATCAGTTTAATATCTGATACGTCCCCTATCTGGGGACCATATATTAAATGGATTTTTAGAACAGGGAGATGGAAAAAGAGCTTGCTCTGTCCACTCCACGCATTGACCTGGTATTGCAGTATCTCCAGGACCGGTGCACCCCTTCTTTAATGCAGTTTCTAAAATCAGAAAGAATTGAATTCAATGCTTTTTGTTCATTTTGCTTGTTTGTCGGATTTTGGGATGGACTCTTTGGCTTTGCTTTTCTTCTCCTCATTGGATTTTTCATGTTAAAAGTTGCAGAAGCCAGATGACAAGCTCATTTTGGTTCAACTTCAGCAACTGTGCATTGCATTGCCATGTAATGTAATGTAATGCAATGCTATCTATCTAGCTCTCCCTCTATACTTCCTTTTGGATAAACAGACATATTAGGCAAGCATTTTGGAGCTTTCACCTAAATAACTACAGGTGGTGAGATAAGCTGCACAATATAATTGACCTTTCAGTATATTGTTGCACACACACCATCTATTTAGCAAATGCCCTTGTTATCAACAACAGCCTTTTAAACTCACCTGAGCTAACAGGTATGTGAGCTGGTTACTCTGCTGCGCTTAAAATTTCTTTTTTGGTTTGCTACAATGCCTTTTCTGAAACGTTGTCTCCCTCTGCTGGAACACTGACTTCTTTCATTTAATGCCTGCAGACTATAAAAGAGAAACCAACCCAAAAAGTTTGGTTGATTAGTCTGTGGCATTCTTTTAAACTGTTGCTTATGGCGGTCTCTGTGAGCTTCTCAGTGACATTCAGCCATCCAGGTATCCCGCCTGCAGTAGACGGAATGTGGCAATGGAACGCTGGCTGAGCGTGTCATAATAGGCTCTGAGCCTTTATATACCTGCGCACAGCAGCAGCCACCTTCAGTCTGCTGCTGGACAGCCAGCAGCAGCAGCAGCAGGAGAGGTAATTAATCAGCAACCCTCCTGCTAAGGGTAGACAGCTGCTCGTTCCACCCCCCCCCCCCCCGCCTTAATTGGTTCTCCTCCCTTCCAACGGTGTTGAGGCGGGTGGGAGCAGCCGGGGGTTGAGGGTACTGTGCTAAAAGAGGTGGAGTTATGCAGATCTAAAACGCGTGGATTGCAGCAGCAGCAAGCCGAAAAGTGCAGGCATGTGAGGGATCTAGAGGTTGACAGCATGTCTTCTTAACGGGAGTCCAGGTGGCCATCTCCACAAATGGACTTTTCAGAATCCTTGGGTGGCACCGTAGTCGGAAACCAATTCTGGTTATCGCTTCTCGGCCTTTTGGCTAAGATCAAGTGTAGTATCTGTTCTTATCAGTTTAATATCTGATACGTCCCCTATCTGGGGACCATATATTAAATGGATTTTTAGAACAGGGAGATGGAAAAAGAGCTTGCTCTGTCCACTCCACGCATTGACCTGGTATTGCATTATCTCCAGGACCGGTGCACCCCTTCTTTAATGCAGTTTCTAAAATCAGAAAGAATTGAATTCAATGCTTTTTGTTCATTTTGCTTGTTTGTCGGATTTTGGGATGGACTCTTTGGCTTTGCTTTTCTTCTCCTCATTGGATTTTTCATGTTAAAAGTTGCAGAAGCCAGATGACAAGCTCATTTTGGTTCAACTTCAGCAACTGTGCATTGCATTGCCATGTAATGTAATGTAATGCAATGCTATCTATCTAGCTCTCCCTCTATACTTCCTTTTGGATAAACAGACATATTAGGCAAGCATTTTGGAGCTTTCACCTAAATAACTACAGGTGGTGAGATAAGCTGCACAATATAATTGACCTTTCAGTATATTGTTGCACACACACCATCTATTTAGCAAATGCCCTTGTTATCAACAGCAGCCTTTTAAACTCACCTGAGCTAACAGGTATGTGAGCTGGTTACTCTGCTGCGCTTAAAATTTCTTTTTTGGTTTGCTACAATGCCTTTTCTGAAACGTTGTCTCCCTCTGCTGGAACACTGACTTCTTTCATTTAATGCCTGCAGACTATAAAAGAGAAACCAACCCAAAAAGTTTGGTTGATTAGTCTGTGGCATTCTTTTAAACTGTTGCTTATGGCGGTCTCTGTGAGCTTCTCAGTGACATTCAGCCATCCAGGTATCCCGCCTGCAGTAGACGGAATGTGGCAATGGAACGCTGGCTGCTCGTGTCATAATAGGCTCTGAGCCTTTATATACCTGCGCACAGCAGCAGCCACCTTCAGTCTGCTGCTGGACAGCCAGCAGCAGCAGCAGCAGGAGAGGTAATTAATCAGCAACCCTCCTGCTAAGGGTAGACAGCTGCTCGTTCCACCCCCCCCCCCGCCTTAATTGGTTCTCCTCCCTTCCAACGGTGTTGAGGCGGGTGGGAACAGCCGGGGGTTGAGGGTACTGTGCTAAAAGAGGTGGAGTTATGCAGATCTAAAACGCGTGGATTGCAGCAGCAGCAAGCCGAAAAGTGCAGGCATGTGAGGGATCTAGAGGTTGACAGCATGTCTTCTTAACGGGAGTCCAGGTGGCCATCTCCACAAATGGACTTTTCAGAATCCTTGGGTGGCACCGTAGTCGGAAACCAATTCTGGTTATCGCTTCTCGGCCTTTTGGCTAAGATCAAGTGTAGTATCTGTTCTTATCAGTTTAATATCTGATACGTCCCCTATCTGGGGACCATATATTAAATGGATTTTTAGAACAGGGAGATGGAAAAAGAGCTTGCTCTGTCCACTCCACGCATTGACCTGGTATTGCAGTATCTCCAGGACCGGTGCACCCCTTCTTTAATGCAGTTTCTAAAATCAGAAAGAATTGAATTCAATGCTTTTTGTTCATTTTGCTTGTTTGTCGGATTTTGGGATGGACTCTTTGGCTTTGCTTTTCTTCTCCTCATTGGATTTTTCATGTTAAAAGTTGCAGAAGCCAGATGACAAGCTCATTTTGGTTCAACTTCAGCAACTGTGCATTGCATTGCCATGTAATGTAATGTAATGCAATGCTATCTATCTAGCTCTCCCTCTATACTTCCTTTTGGATAAACAGACATATTAGGCAAGCATTTTGGAGCTTTCACCTAAATAACTACAGGTGGTGAGATAAGCTGCACAATATAATTGACCTTTCAGTATATTGTTGCACACACACCATCTATTTAGCAAATGCCCTTGTTATCAACAGCAGCCTTTTAAACTCACCTGAGATAACAGGTATGTGAGCTGGTTACTCTGCTGCGCTTAAAATTTCTTTTTTGGTTTGCTACAATGCCTTTTCTGAAACGTTGTCTCCCTCTGCTGGAACACTGACTTCTTTCATTTAATGCCTGCAGACTATAAAAGAGAAACCAACCCAAAAAGTTTGGTTGATTAGTCTGTGGCATTCTTTTAAACTGTTGCTTATGGCGGTCTCTGTGAGCTTCTCAGTGACATTCAGCCATCCAGGTATCCCGCCTGCAATAGACGGAATGTGGCAATGGAACGCTGGCTGCGCGTGTCATAATAGGCTCTGAGCCTTTATATACCTGCGCACAGCAGCAGCCACCTTCAGTCTGCTGCTGGACAGCCAGCAGCAGCAGCAGGAGAGGTAATTAATCAGCAACCCTCCTGCTAAGGGTAGACAGCTGCTCGTTCCACCCCCCCCCCCGCCTTAATTGGTTCTCCTCCCTTCCAACGGTGTTGAGGCGGGTGGGAACAGCCGGGGGTTGAGGGTACTGTGCTAAAAGAGGTGGAGTTATGCAGATCTAAAACGCGTGGATTGCAGCAGCAGCAAGCCGAAAAGTGCAGGCATGTGAGGGATCTAGAGGTTGACAGCATGTCTTCTTAACGGGAGTCCAGGTGGCCATCTCCACAAATGGACTTTTCAGAATCCTTGGGTGGCACCGTAGTCGGAAACCAATTCTGGTTATCGCTTCTCGGCCTTTTGGCTAAGATCAAGTGTAGTATCTGTTCTTATCAGTTTAATATCTGATACGTCCCCTATCTGGGGACCATATATTAAATGGATTTTTAGAACAGGTAGATGGAAAAAGAGCTTGCTCTGTCCACTCCATGCATTGACCTGGTATTGCAGTATCTCCAGGACCGGTGCACCCCTTCTTTAATGCAGTTTCTAAAATCAGAAAGAATTGAATTCAATGCTTTTTGTTCATTTTGCTTGTTTGTCGGATTTTGGGATGGACTCTTTGGCTTTGCTTTTCTTCTCCTCATTGGATTTTTCATGTTAAAAGTTGCAGAAGCCAGATGACAAGCTCATTTTGGTTCAACTTCAGCAACTGTGCATTGCATTGCCATGTAATGTAATGTAATGCAATGCTATCTATCTAGCTCTCCCTCTATACTTCCTTTTGGATAAACAGACATATTAGGCAAGCATTTTGGAGCTTTCACCTAAATAACTACAGGTGGTGAGATAAGCTGCACAATATAATTGACCTTTCAGTATATTGTTGCACACACACCATCTATTTAGCAAATGCCCTTGTTATCAACAGCAGCCTTTTAAACTCACCTGAGCTAACAGGTATGTGAGCTGGTTACTCTGCTGCGCTTAAAATTTCTTTTTTGGTTTGCTACAATGCCTTTTCTGAAACGTTGTCTCCCTCTGCTGGAACACTGACTTCTTTCATTTAATGCCTGCAGACTATAAAAGAGAAACCAACCCAAAAAGTTTGGTTGATTAGTCTGTGGCATTCTTTTAAACTGTTGCTTATGGCGGTCTCTGTGAGCTTCTCAGTGACATTCAGCCATCCAGGTATCCCGCCTGCAGTAGACGGAATGTGGCAATGGAACGCTGGCTGCGCGTGTCATAATAGGCTCTGAGCCTTTATATACCTGCGCACAGCAGCAGCCACCTTCAGTCTGCTGCTGGACAGCCAGCAGCAGCAGCAGCAGGAGAGGTAATTAATCAGCAACCCTCCTGCTAAGGGTAGACAGCTGCTCGTTCCACCCCCCCCCCGCCTTAATTGGTTCTCCTCCCTTCCAACGGTGTTGAGGCGGGTGGGAACAGCCGGGGGTTGAGGGTACTGTGCTTAAAGAGGTGGAGTTATGCAGATCTAAAACGCGTGGATTGCAGCAGCAGCAAGCCGAAAAGTGCAGGCATGTGAGGGATCTAGAGGTTGACAGCATGTCTTCTTAACGGGAGTCCAGGTGGCCATCTCCACAAATGGACTTTTCACAATCCTTGGGTGGCACCGTAGTCGGAAACCAATTCTGGTTATCGCTTCTCGGCCTTTTGGCTAAGATCAAGTGTAGTATCTGTTCTTATCAGTTTAATATCTGATACGTCCCCTATCTGGGGACCATATATTAAATGGATTTTTAGAACAGGGAGATGGAAAAAGAGCTTGCTCTGTCCACTCCACGCATTGACCTGGTATTGCAGTATCTCCAGGACCGGTGCACCCCTTCTTTAATGCAGTTTCTAAAATCAGAAAGAATTGAATTCAATGCTTTTTGTTCATTTTGCTTGTTTGTCGGATTTTGGGATGGACTCTTTGGCTTTGCTTTTCTTCTCCTCATTGGATTTTTCATGTTAAAAGTTGCAGAAGCCAGATGACAAGCTCATTTTGGTTCAACTTCAGCAACTGTGCATTGCATTGCCATGTAATGTAATGTAATGCAATGCTATCTATCTAGCTCTCCCTCTATACTTCCTTTTGGATAAACAGACATATTAGGCAAGCATTTTGGAGCTTTCACCTAAATAAGTACAGGTGGTGAGATAAGCTGCACAATATAATTGACCTTTCAGTATATTGTTGCACACACACCATCTATTTAGCAAATGCCCTTGTTATCAACAGCAGCCTTTTAAACTCACCTGAGCTAACAGGTATGTGAGCTGGTTACTCTGCTGCGCTTAAAATTTCTTTTTTGGTTTGCTACAATGCCTTTTCTGAAACGTTGTCTCCCTCTGCTGGAACACTGACTTCTTTCATTTAATGCCTACAGACTATAAAAGAGAAACCAACCCAAAAAGTTTGGTTGATTAGTCTGTGGCATTCTTTTAAACTGTTGCTTATGGCGGTCTCTGTGAGCTTCTCAGTGACATTCAGCCATCCAGGTATCCCGCCTGCAGTAGACGGAATGTGGCAATGGAACGCTGGCTGCGCGTGTCATAATAGGCTCTGAGCCTTTATATACCTGCGCACAGCAGCAGCCACCTTCAGTCTGCTGCTGGACAGCCAGCAGCAGCAGCAGCAGGAGAGGTAATTAATCAGCAACCCTCCTGCTAAGGGTAGACAGCTGCTCGTTCCACCCCCCCCCCCCCCGCCTTAATTGGTTCTCCTCCCTTCCAACGGTGTTGAGGCGGGTGGGAACAGCCGGGGGTTGAGGGTACTGTGCTAAAAGAGGTGGAGTTATGCAGATCTAAAACGCGTGGATTGCAGCAGCAGCAAGCCGAAAAGTGCAGGCATGTGAGGGATCTAGAGGTTGACAGCATGTCTTCTTAACAGGAGTCCAGGTGGCCATCTCCACAAATGGACTTTTCAGAATCCTTGGGTGGCACCGTAGTCGGAAACCAATTCTGGTTATCGCTTCTCGGCCTTTTGGCTAAGATCAAGTGTAGTATCTGTTCTTATCAGTTTAATATCTGATACGTCCCCTATCTGGGGACCATATATTAAATGGATTTTTAGAACAGGGAGATGGAAAAAGAGCTTGCTCTGTCCACTCCACGCATTGACCTGGTATTGCAGTATCTCCAGGACCGGTGCACCCCTTCTTTAATGCAGTTTCTAAAATCAGAAAGAATTGAATTCAATGCTTTTTGTTCATTTTGCTTGTTTGTCGGATTTTGGGATGGACTCTTTGGCTTTGCTTTTCTTCTCCTCATTGGATTTTTCATGTTAAAAGTTGCAGAAGCCAGATGACAAGCTCATTTTGGTTCAACTTCAGCAACTGTGCATTGCATTGCCATGTAATGTAATGTAATGCAATGCTATCTATCTAGCTCTCCCTCTATACTTCCTTTTGGATAAACAGACATATTAGGCAAGCATTTTGGAGCTTTCACCTAAATAACTACAGGTGGTGAGATAAGCTGCACAATATAATTGACCTTTCAGTATATTGTTGCACACACACCATCTATTTAGCAAATGCCCTTGTTATCAACAGCAGCCTTTTAAACTCACCTGAGCTAACAGGTATGTGAGCTGGTTACTCTGCTGCGCTTAAAATTTCTTTTTTGGTTTGCTACAATGCCTTTTCTGAAACGTTGTCTCCCTCTGCTGGAACACTGACTTCTTTCATTTAATGCCTGCAGACTATAAAAGAGAAACCAACCCAAAAAGTTTGGTTGATTAGTCTGTGGCATTCTTTTAAACTGTTGCTTATGGCGGTCTCTGTGAGCTTCTCAGTGACATTCAGCCATCCAGGTATCCCGCCTGCAGTAGACGGAATGTGGCAATGGAACGCTGGCTGCGCGTGTCATAATAGGCTCTGAGCCTTTATATACCTGCGCACAGCAGCAGCCACCTTCAGTCTGCTGCTGGACAGCCAGCAGCAGCAGCAGCAGGAGAGGTAATTAATCAGCAACCCTCCTGCTAAGGGTAGACAGCTGCTCGTTCCACCCCCCCCCCGCCTTAATTGGTTCTCCTCCCTTCCAACGGTGTTGAGGCGGGTGGGAACAGCCGGGGGTTGAGGGTACTGTGCTAAAAGAGGTGGAGTTATGCAGATCTAAAACGCGTGGATTGCAGCAGCAGCAAGCCGAAAAGTGCAGGCATGTGAGGGATCTAGAGGTTGACAGCATGTCTTCTTAACGGGAGTCCAGGTGGCCATCTCCACAAATGGACTTTTCAGAATCCTTGGGTGGCACCGTAGTCGGAAACCAATTCTGGTTATCGCTTCTCGGCCTTTTGGCTAAGATCAAGTGTAGTATCTGTTCTTATCAGTTTAATATCTGATACGTCCCCTATCTGGGGACCATATATTAAATGGATTTTTAGAACAGGGAGATGGAAAAAGAGCTTGCTCTGTCCACTCCACGCATTGACCTGGTATTGCAGTATCTCCAGGACCGGTGCACCCCTTCTTTAATGCAGTTTCTAAAATCAGAAAGAATTGAATTCAATGCTTTTTGTTCATTTTGCTTGTTTGTCGGATTTTGGGATGGACTCTTTGGCTTTGCTTTTCTTCTCCTCATTGGATTTTTCATGTTAAAAGTTGCAGAAGCCAGATGACAAGCTCATTTTGGTTCAACTTCAGCAACTGTGCATTGCATTGCCATGTAATGTAATGTAATGCAATGCTATCTATCTAGCTCTCCCTCTATACTTCCTTTTGGATAAACAGACATATTAGGCAAGCATTTTGGAGCTTTCACCTAAATAACTACAGGTGGTGAGATAAGCTGCACAATATAATTGACCTTTCAGTATATTGTTGCACACACACCATCTATTTAGCAAATGCCCTTGTTATCAACAGCAGCCTTTTAAACTCACCTGAGCTAACAGGTATGTGAGCTGGTTGCTCTGCTGCGCTTAAAATTTCTTTTTTGGTTTGCTACAATGCCTTTTCTGAAACGTTGTCTCCCTCTGCTGGAACACTGACTTCTTTCATTTAATGCCTGCAGACTATAAAAGAGAAACCAACCCAGAAAGTTTGGTTGATTAGTCTGTGGCATTCTTTTAAACTGTTGCTTATGGCGGTCTCTGTGAGCTTCTCAGTGACATTCAGCCATCCAGGTATCCCGCCTGCAGTAGACGGAATGTGGCAATGGAACACTGGCTGCGCGTGTCATAATAGGCTCTGAGCCTTTATATACCTGCGCACAGCAGCAGCCACCTTCAGTCTGCTGCTGGACAGCCAGCAGCAGCAGCAGCAGGAGAGGTAATTAATCAGCAACCCTCCTGCTAAGGGTAGACAGCTGCTCGTTCCACCCCCCCCCCCCCCCCGCCTTAATTGGTTCTCCTCCCTTCCAACGGTGTTGAGGCGGGTGGGAACAGCCGGGGGTTGAGGGTACTGTGCTAAAAGAGGTGGAGTTATGCAGATCTAAAACGCGTGGATTGCAGCAGCAGCAAGCCGAAAAGTGCAGGCATGTGAGGGATCTAGAGGTTGACAGCATGTCTTCTTAACGGGAGTCCAGGTGGCCATCTCCACAAATGGACTTTTCAGAATCCTTGGGTGGCACCGTAGTCGGAAACCAATTCTGGTTATCGCTTCTCGGCCTTTTGGCTAAGATCAAGTGTAGTATCTGTTCTTATCAGTGTAATATCTGATACGTCCCCTATTTGGGGACCATATATTAAATGGATTTTTAGAACAGGGAGATGGAAAAAGAGCTTGCTCTGTCCACTCCACGCATTGACCTGGTATTGCAGTATCTCCAGGACCGGTGCACCCCTTCTTTAATGCAGTTTCTAAAATCAGAAAGAATTGAATTCAATGCTTTTTGTTCATTTTGCTTGTTTGTCGGATTTTGGGATGGACTCTTTGGCTTTGCTTTTCTTCTCCTCATTGGATTTTTCATGTTAAAAGTTGCAGAAGCCAGATGACAAGCTCATTTTGGTTCAACTTCAGCAACTGTGCATTGCATTGCCATGTAATGTAATGTAATGCAATGCTATCTATCTAGCTCTCCCTCTATACTTCCTTTTGGATAAACAGACATATTAGGCAAGCATTTTGGAGCTTTCACCTAAATAACTACAGGTGGTGAGATAAGCTGCACAATATAATTGACCTTTCAGTATATTGTTGCACACACACCATCTATTTAGCAAATGCCCTTGTTATCAACAGCAGCCTTTTAAACTCACCTGAGCTAACAGGTATGTGAGCTGGTTACTCTGCTGCGCTTAAAATTTCTTTTTTGGTTTGCTACAATGCCTTTTCTGAAACGTTGTCTCCCTCTGCTGGAACACTGACTTCTTTCATTTAATGCCTGCAGACTATAAAAGAGAAACCAACCCAAAAAGTTTGGTTGATTAGTCTGTGGCATTCTTTTAAACTGTTGCTTATGGCGGTCTCTGTGAGCTTCTCAGTGACATTCAGCCATCCAGGTATCCCGCCTGCAGTAGACGGAATGTGGCAATGGAACGCTGGCTGCGCGTGTCATAATAGGCTCTGAGCCTTTATATACCTGCGCACAGCAGCAGCCACCTTCAGTCTGCTGCTGGACAGCCAGCAGCAGCAGCAGGAGAGGTAATTAATCAGCAACCCTCCTGCTAAGGGTAGACAGCTGCTCGTTCCACCCCCCCCCCCCGCCTTAATTGGTTCTCCTCCCTTCCAACGGTGTTGAGGCGGGTGGGAACAGCCGGGGGTTGAGGGTACTGTGCTAAAAGAGGTGGAGTTATGCAGATCTAAAACGCGTGGATTGCAGCAGCAGCAAGCCGAAAAGTGCAGGCATGTGAGGGATCTAGAGGTTGACAGCATGTCTTCTTAACGGGAGTCCAGGTGGCCATCTCCACAAATGGACTTTTCAGAATCCTTGGGTGGCACCGTAGTCGGAAACCAATTCTGGTTATCGCTTCTCGGCCTTTTGGCTAAGATCAAGTGTAGTATCTGTTCTTATCAGTTTAATATCTGATACGTCCCCTATCTGGGGACCATATATTAAATGGATTTTTAGAACAGGGAGATGGAAAAAGAGCTTGCTCTGTCCACTCCACGCATTGACCTGGTATTGCAGTATCTCCAGGACCGGTGCACCCCTTCTTTAATGCAGTTTCTAAAATCAGAAAGAATTGAATTCAATGCTTTTTGTTCATTTTGCTTGTTTGTCGGATTTTGGGATGGACTCTTTGGCTTTGCTTTTCTTCTCCTCATTGGATTTTTCATGTTAAAAGTTGCAGAAGCCAGATGACAAGCTCATTTTGGTTCAACTTCAGCAACTGTGCATTGCATTGCCATGTAATGTAATGTAATGCAATGCTATCTATCTAGCTCTCCCTCTATACTTCCTTTTGGATAAACAGACATATTAGGCAAGCATTTTGGAGCTTTCACCTAAATAACTACAGGTGGTGAGATAAGCTGCACAATATAATTGACCTTTCAGTATATTGTTGCACACACACCATCTATTTAGCAAATGCCCTTGTTATCAACAGCAGCCTTTTAAACTCACCTGAGCTAACAGGTATGTGAGCTGGTTACTCTGCTGCGCTTAAAATTTCTTTTTTGGTTTGCTACAATGCCTTTTCTGAAACGTTGTCTCCCTCTGCTGGAACACTGACTTCTTTCATTTAATGCCTGCAGACTATAAAAGAGAAACCAACCCAAAAAGTTTGGTTGATTAGTCTGTGGCATTCTTTTAAACTGTTGCTTATGGCGGTCTCTGTGAGCTTCTCAGTGACATTCAGCCATCCAGGTATCCCGCCTGCAGTAGACGGAATGTGGCAATGGAACGCTGGCTGCGCGTGTCATAATAGGCTCTGAGCCTTTATATACCTGCGCACAGCAGCAGCCACCTTCAGTCTGCTGCTGGACAGCCAGCAGCAGCAGCAGCAGGAGAGGTAATTAATCAGCAACCCTCCTGCTAAGGGTAGACAGCTGCTCGTTCCACCCCCCCCCCGCCTTAATTGGTTCTCCTCCCTTCCAACGGTGTTGAGGCGGGTGGGAACAGCCGGGGGTTGAGGGTACTGTGCTAAAAGAGGTGGAGTTATGCAGATCTAAAATGCGTGGATTGCAGCAGCAGCAAGCCGAAAAGTGCAGGCATGTGAGGGATCTAGAGGTTGACAGCATGTCTTCTTAACGGGAGTCCAGGTGGCCATCTCCACAAATGGACTTTTCAGAATCCTTGGGTGGCACCGTAGTCGGAAACCAATTCTGGTTATCGCTTCTCGGCCTTTTGGCTAAGATCAAGTGTAGTATCTGTTCTTATCAGTTTAATATCTGATACGTCCCCTATCTGGGGACCATATATTAAATGGATTTTTAGAACAGGGAGATGGAAAAAGAGCTTGCTCTGTCCACTCCACGCATTGACCTGGTATTGCAGTATCTCCAGGACCGGTGCACCCCTTCTTTAATGCAGTTTCTAAAATCAGAAAGAATTGAATTCAATGCTTTTTGTTCATTTTGCTTGTTTGTCGGATTTTGGGATGGACTCTTTGACTTTGCTTTTCTTCTCCTCATTGGATTTTTCATGTTAAAAGTTGCAGAAGCCAGATGACAAGCTCATTTTGGTTCAACTTCAGCAACTGTGCATTGCATTGCCATGTAATGTAATGTAATGCAATGCTATCTATCTAGCTCTCCCTCTATACTTCCTTTTGGATAAACAGACATATTAGGCAAGCATTTTGGAGCTTTCACCTAAATAACTACAGGTGGTGAGATAAGCTGCACAATATAATTGACCTTTCAGTATATTGTTGCACACACACCATCTATTTAGCAAATGCCCTTGTTATCAACAGCAGCCTTTTAAACTCACCTGAGCTAACAGGTATGTGAGCTGGTTACTCTGCTGCGCTTAAAATTTCTTTTTTGGTTTGCTACAATGCCTTTTCTGAAATGTTGTCTCCCTCTGCTGGAACACTGACTTCTTTCATTTAATGCCTGCAGACTATAAAAGAGAAACCAACCCAAAAAGTTTGGTTGATTAGTCTGTGGCATTCTTTTAAACTGTTGCTTATGGCGGTCTCTGTGAGCTTCTCAGTGACATTCAGCCATCCAGGTATCCCGCCTGCAGTAGACGGAATGTGGCAATGGAACGCTGGCTGCGCGTGTCATAATAGGCTCTGAGCCTTTATATACCTGCGCACAGCAGCAGCCACCTTCAGTCTGCTGCTGGACAGCCAGCAGCAGCAGCAGCAGGAGAGGTAATTAATCAGCAACCCTCCTGCTAAGGGTAGACAGCTGCTCGTCCCACCCCCCCCCCCGCCTGAATTGGTTCTCCTCCCTTCCAACGGTGTTGAGGCGGGTGGGAACAGCCGGGGGTTGAGGGTACTGTGCTAAAAGAGGTGGAGTTATGCAGATCTAAAACGCGTGGATTGCAGCAGCAGCAAGCCGAAAAGTGCAGGCATGTGAGGGATCTAGAGGTTGACAGCATGTCTTCTTAACGGGAGTCCAGGTGGCCATCTCCACAAATGGACTTTTCAGAATCCTTGGGTGGCACCGTAGTCGGAAACCAATTCTGGTTATCGCTTCTCGGCCTTTTGGCTAAGATCAAGTGTAGTATCTGTTCTTATCAGTTTAATATCTGATACGTCCCCTATCTGGGGACCATATATTAAATGGATTTTTAGAACAGGGAGATGGAAAAAGAGCTTGCTCTGTCCACTCCACGCATTGACCTGGTATTGCAGTATCTCCAGGACCGGTGCACCCCTTCTTTAATGCAGTTTCTAAAATCAGAAAGAATTGAATTCAATGCTTTTTGTTCATTTTGCTTGTTTGTCGGATTTTGGGATGGACTCTTTGGCTTTGCTTTTCTTCTCCTCATTGGATTTTTCATGTTAAAAGTTGCAGAAGCCAGATGACAAGCTCATTTTGGTTCAACTTCAGCAACTGTGCATTGCATTGCCATGTAATGTAATGTAATGCAATGCTATCTATCTAGCTCTCCCTCTATACTTCCTTTTGGATAAACAGACATATTAGGCAAGCATTTTGGAGCTTTCACCTAAATAACTACAGGTGGTGAGATAAGCTGCACAATATAATTGACCTTTCAGTATATTGTTGCACACACACCATCTATTTAGCAAATGCCCTTGTTATCAACAGCAGCCTTTTAAACTCACCTGAGCTAACAGGTATGTGAGCTGGTTACTCTGCTGCGCTTAAAATTTCTTTTTTGGTTTGCTACAATGCCTTTTCTGAAACGTTGTCTCCCTCTGCTGGAACACTGACTTCTTTCATTTAATGCCTGCAGACTATAAAAGAGAAACCAACCCAAAAAGTTTGGTTGATTAGTCTGTGGCATTCTTTTAAACTGTTGCTTATGGCGGTCTCTGTGAGCTTCTCAGTGACATTCAGCCATCCAGGTATCCCGCCTGCAGTAGACGGAATGTGGCAATGGAACGCTGGCTGCGCGTGTCATAATAGGCTCTGAGCCTTTATATACCTGCGCACAGCAGCAGCCACCTTCAGTCTGCTGCTGGACAGCCAGCAGCAGCAGCAGCAGGAGAGGTAATTAATCAGCAACCCTCCTGCTAAGGGTAGACAGCTGCTCGTTCCACCCCCCCCCCCCCCCGCCTTAATTGGTTCTCCTCCCTTCCAACGGTGTTGAGGCGGGTGGGAACAGCCGGGGGTTGAGGGTACTGTGCTAAAAGAGGTGGAGTTATGCAGATCTAAAACGCGTGGATTGCAGGAGCAGCAAGCCGAAAAGTGCAGGCATGTGAGGGATCTAGAGGTTGACAGCATGTCTTCTTAACGGGAGTCCAGGTGGCCATCTCCACAAATGGACTTTTCAGAATCCTTGGGTGGCACCGTAGTCGGAAACCAATTCTGGTTATCGCTTCTCGGCCTTTTGGCTAAGATCAAGTGTAGTATCTGTTCTTATCAGTTTAATATCTGATACGTCCCCTATCTGGGGACCATATATTAAATGGATTTTTAGAACAGGGAGATGGAAAAAGAGCTTGCTCTGTCCACTCCACGCATTGACCTGGTATTGCAGTATCTCCAGGACCGGTGCACCCCTTCTTTAATGCAGTTTCTAAAATCAGAAAGAATTGAATTCAATGCTTTTTGTTCATTTTGCTTGTTTGTCGGATTTTGGGATGGACTCTTTGACTTTGCTTTTCTTCTCCTCATTGGATTTTTCATGTTAAAAGTTGCAGAAGCCAGATGACAAGCTCATTTTGGTTCAACTTCAGCAACTGTGCATTGCATTGCCATGTAATGTAATGTAATGCAATGCTATCTATCTAGCTCTCCCTCTATACTTCCTTTTGGATAAACAGACATATTAGGCAAGCATTTTGGAGCTTTCACCTAAATAACTACAGGTGGTGAGATAAGCTGCACAATATAATTGACCTTTCAGTATATTGTTGCACACACACCATCTATTTAGCAAATGCCCTTGTTATCAACAGCAGCCTTTTAAACTCACCTGAGCTAACAGGTATGTGAGCTGGTTACTCTGCTGCGCTTAAAATTTCTTTTTTGGTTTGCTACAATGCCTTTTCTGAAACGTTGTCTCCCTCTGCTGGAACACTGACTTCTTTCATTTAATGCCTGCAGACTATAAAAGAGAAACCAACCCAAAAAGTTTGGTTGATTAGTCTGTGGCATTCTTTTAAACTGTTGCTTATGGCGGTCTCTGTGAGCTTCTCAGTGACATTCAGCCATCCAGGTATCCCGCCTGCAGTAGACGGAATGTGGCAATGGAACGCTGGCTGCGCGTGTCATAATAGGCTCTGAGCCTTTATATACCTGTGCACAGCAGCAGCCACCTTCAGTCTGCTGCTGGACAGCCAGCAGCAGCAGCAGCAGGAGAGGTAATTAATCAGCAACCCTCCTGCTAAGGGTAGACAGCTGCTCGTTCCACCCCCCCCCCCGCCTTAATTGGTTCTCCTCCCTTCCAACGGTGTTGAGGCGGGTGGGAACAGCCGGGGGTTGAGGGTACTGTGCTAAAAGAGGTGGAGTTATGCAGATCTAAAACGCGTGGATTGCAGCAGCAGCAAGCCGAAAAGTGCAGGCATGTGAGGGATCTAGAGGTTGACAGCATGTCTTCTTAACGGGAGTCCAGGTGGCCATCTCCACAAATGGACTTTTCAGAATCCTTGGGTGGCACCGTAGTCGGAAACCAATTCTGGTTATCGCTTCTCGGCCTTTTGGCTAAGATCAAGTGTAGTATCTGTTCTTATCAGTTTAATATCTGATACGTCCCCTATCTGGGGACCATATATTAAATGGATTTTTAGAACAGGGAGATGGAAAAAGAGCTTGCTCTGTCCACTCCACGCATTGACCTGGTATTGCAGTATCTCCAGGACCGGTGCACCCCTTCTTTAATGCAGTTTCTAAAATCAGAAAGAATTGAATTCAATGCTTTTTGTTCATTTTGCTTGTTTGTCGGATTTTGGGATGGACTCTTTGGCTTTGCTTTTCTTCTCCTCATTGGATTTTTCATGTTAAAAGTTGCAGAAGCCAGATGACAAGCTCATTTTGGTTCAACTTCAGCAACTGTGCATTGCATTGCCATGTAATGTAATGTAATGCAATGCTATCTATCTAGCTCTCCCTCTATACTTCCTTTTGGATAAACAGACATATTAGGCAAGCATTTTGGAGCTTTCACCTAAATAACTACAGGTGGTGAGATAAGCTGCACAATATAATTGACCTTTCAGTATATTGTTGCACACACACCATCTATTTAGCAAATGCCCTTGTTATCAACAGCAGCCTTTTAAACTCACCTGAGCTAACAGGTATGTGAGCTGGTTACTCTGCTGCGCTTAAAATTTCTTTTTTGGTTTGCTACAATGCCTTTTCTGAAACGTTGTCTCCCTCTGCTGGAACACTGACTTCTTTCATTTAATGCCTGCAGACTATAAAAGAGAAACCAACCCAAAAAGTTTGGTTGATTAGTCTGTGGCATTCTTTTAAACTGTTGCTTATGGCGGTCTCTGTGAGCTTCTCAGTGACATTCAGCCATCCAGGTATCCCGCCTGCAGTAGACGGAATGTGGCAATGGAACGCTGGCTGCGCGTGTCATAATAGGCTCTGAGCCTTTATATACCTGCGCACAGCAGCAGCCACCTTCAGTCTGCTGCTGGACAGCCAGCAGCAGCAGCAGCAGGAGAGGTAATTAATCAGCAACCCTCCTGCTAAGGGTAGACAGCTGCTCGTTCCACCCCCCCCCCCCCGCCTTAATTGGTTCTCCTCCCTTCCAACGGTGTTGAGGCGGGTGGGAACAGCCGGGGGTTGAGGGTACTGTGCTAAAAGAGGTGGAGTTATGCAGATCTAAAACGCGTGGATTGCAGCAGCAGCAAGCCGAAAAGTGCAGGCATGTGAGGGATCTAGAGGTTGACAGCATGTCTTCTTAACGGGAGTCCAGGTGGCCATCTCCACAAATGGACTTTTCAGAATCCTTGGGTGGCACCGTAGTCGGAAACCAATTCTGGTTATCGCTTCTCGGCCTTTTGGCTAAGATCAAGTGTAGTATCTGTTCTTATCAGTTTAATATCTGATACGTCCCCTATCTGGGGACCATATATTAAATGGATTTTTAGAACAGGGAGATGGAAAAAGAGCTTGCTCTGTCCACTTCACGCATTGACCTGGTATTGCAGTATCTCCAGGACCGGTGCACCCCTTCTTTAATGCAGTTTCTAAAATCAGAAAGAATTGAATTCAATGCTTTTTGTTCATTTTGCTTGTTTGTCGGATTTTGGGATGGACTCTTTGGCTTTGCTTTTCTTCTCCTCATTGGATTTTTCATGTTAAAAGTTGCAGAAGCCAGATGACAAGCTCATTTTGGTTCAACTTCAGCAACTGTGCATTGCATTGCCATGTAATGTAATGTAATGCAATGCTATCTATCTAGCTCTCCCTCTATACTTCCTTTTGGATAAACAGACATATTAGGCAAGCATTTTGGAGCTTTCACCTAAATAACTACAGGTGGTGAGATAAGCTGCACAATATAATTGACCTTTCAGTATATTGTTGCACACACACCATCTATTTAGCAAATGCCCTTGTTATCAACAGCAGCCTTTTAAACTCACCTGAGCTAACAGGTATGTGAGCTGGTTACTCTGCTGCGCTTAAAATTTCTTTTTTGGTTTGCTACAATGCCTTTTCTGAAACGTTGTCTCCCTCTGCTGGAACACTGACTTCTTTCATTTAATGCCTGCAGACTATAAAAGAGAAACCAACCCAAAAAGTTTGGTTGATTAGTCTGTGGCATTCTTTTAAACTGTTGCTTATGGCGGTCTCTGTGAGCTTCTCAGTGACATTCAGCCATCCAGGTATCCCGCCTGCAGTAGACGGAATGTGGCAATGGAACGCTGGCTGCGCGTGTCATAATAGGCTCTGAGCCTTTATATACCTGCGCACAGCAGCAGCCACCTTCAGTCTGCTGCTGGACAGCCAGCAGCAGCAGCAGCAGGAGAGGTAATTAATCAGCAACCCTCCTGCTAAGGGTAGACAGCTGCTCGTTCCACCCCCCCCCCCCCCCGCCTTAATTGGTTCTCCTCCCTTCCAACGGTGTTGAGGCGGGTGGGAACAGCCGGGGGTTGAGGGTACTGTGCTAAAAGAGGTGGAGTTATGCAGATCTAAAACGCGTGGATTGCAGCAGCAGCAAGCCGAAAAGTGCAGGCATGTGAGGGATCTAGAGGTTGACAGCATGTCTTCTTAACGGGAGTCCAGGTGGCCATCTCCACAAATGGACTTTTCAGAATCCTTGGGTGGCACCGTAGTCGGAAACCAATTCTGGTTATCGCTTCTCGGCCTTTTGGCTAAGATCAAGTGTAGTATCTGTTCTTATCAGTTTAATATCTGATACGTCCCCTATCTGGGGACCATATATTAAATGGATTTTTAGAACAGGGAGATGGAAAAAGAGCTTGCTCTGTCCACTCCACGCATTGACCTGGTATTGCAGTATCTCCAGGACCGGTGCACCCCTTCTTTAATGCAGTTTCTAAAATCAGAAAGAATTGAATTCAATGCTTTTTGTTCATTTTGCTTGTTTGTCGGATTTTGGGATGGACTCTTTGGCTTTGCTTTTCTTCTCCTCATTGGATTTTTCATGTTAAAAGTTGCAGAAGCCAGATGACAAGCTCATTTTGGTTCAACTTCAGCAACTGTGCATTGCATTGCCATGTAATGTAATGTAATGCAATGCTATCTGTCTAGCTCTCCCTCTATACTTCCTTTTGGATAAACAGACATATTAGGCAAGCATTTTGGAGCTTTCACCTAAATAACTACAGGTGGTGAGATAAGCTGCACAATATAATTGACCTTTCAGTATATTGTTGCACACACACCATCTATTTAGCAAATGCCCTTGTTATCAACAGCAGCCTTTTAAACTCACCTGAGCTAACAGGTATGTGAGCTGGTTACTCTGCTGCGCTTAAAATTTCTTTTTTGGTTTGCTACAATGCCTTTTCTGAAACGTTGTCTCCCTCTGCTGGAACACTGACTTCTTTCATTTAATGCCTGCAGACTATAAAAGAGAAACCAACCCAAAAAGTTTGGTTGATTAGTCTGTGGCATTCTTTTAAACTGTTGCTTATGGCGGTCTCTGTGAGCTTCTCAGTGACATTCAGCCATCCAGGTATCCCGCCTGCAGTAGACGGAATGTGGCAATGGAACGCTGGCTGCGCGTGTCATAATAGGCTCTGAGCCTTTATATACCTGCGCACAGCAGCAGCCACCTTCAGTCTGCTGCTGGACAGCCAGCAGCAGCAGCAGCAGGAGAGGTAATTAATCAGCAACCCTCCTGCTAAGGGTAGACAGCTGCTCGTTCCACCCCCCCCCCCCGCCTTAATTGGTTCTCCTCCCTTCCAACGGTGTTGAGGCGGGTGGGAACAGCCGGGGGTTGAGGGTACTGTGCTAAAAGAGGTGGAGTTATGCAGATCTAAAACGCGTGGATTGCAGCAGCAGCAAGCCGAAAAGTGCAGGCATGTGAGGGATCTAGAGGTTGACAGCATGTCTTCTTAACGGGAGTCCAGGTGGCCATCTCCACAAATGGACTTTTCAGAATCCTTGGGTGGCACCGTAGTCGGAAACCAATTCTGGTTATCGCTTCTCGGCCTTTTGGCTAAGATCAAGTGTAGTATCTGTTCTTATCAGTTTAATATCTGATACGTCCCCTATCTGGGGACCATATATTAAATGGATTTTTAGAACAGGGAGATGGAAAAAGAGCTTGCTCTGTCCACTCCACGCATTGACCTGGTATTGCAGTATCTCCAGGACCGGTGCACCCCTTCTTTAATGCAGTTTCTAAAATCAGAAAGAATTGAATTCAATGCTTTTTGTTCATTTTGCTTGTTTGTCGGATTTTGGGATGGACTCTTTGGCTTTGCTTTTCTTCTCCTCATTGGATTTTTCATGTTAAAAGTTGCAGAAGCCAGATGACAAGCTCATTTTGGTTCAACTTCAGCAACTGTGCATTGCATTGCCATGTAATGTAATGTAATGCAATGCTATCTATCTAGCTCTCCCTCTATACTTCCTTTTGGATAAACAGACATATTAGGCAAGCATTTTGGAGCTTTCACCTAAATAACTACAGGTGGTGAGATAAGCTGCACAATATAATTGACCTTTCAGTATATTGTTGCACACACACCATCTATTTAGCAAATGCCCTTGTTATCAACAGCAGCCTTTTAAACTCACCTGAGCTAACAGGTATGTGAGCTGGTTACTCTGCTGCGCTTAAAATTTCTTTTTTGGTTTGCTACAATGCCTTTTCTGAAACGTTGTCTCCCTCTGCTGGAACACTGACTTCTTTCATTTAATGCCTGCAGACTATAAAAGAGAAACCAACCCAAAAAGTTTGGTTGATTAGTCTGTGGCATTCTTTTAAACTGTTGCTTATGGCGGTCTCTGTGAGCTTCTCAGTGACATTCAGCCATCCAGGTATCCCGCCTGCAGTAGACGGAATGTGGCAATGGAACGCTGGCTGCGCGTGTCATAATAGGCTCTGAGCCTTTATATACCTGCGCACAGCAGCAGCCACCTTCAGTCTGCTGCTGGACAGCCAGCAGCAGCAGCAGCAGGAGAGGTAATTAATCAGCAACCCTCCTGCTAAGGGTAGACAGCTGCTCGTTCCACCCCCCCCCCCCGCCTTAATTGGTTCTCCTCCCTTCCAACGGTGTTGAGGCGGGTGGGAACAGCCGGGGGTTGAGGGTACTGTGCTAAAAGAGGTGGAGTTATGGAGATCTAAAACGCGTGGATTGCAGCAGCAGCAAGCCGAAAAGTGCAGGCATGTGAGGGATCTAGAGGTTGACAGCATGTCTTCTTAACGGGAGTCCAGGTGGCCATCTCCACAAATGGACTTTTCAGAATCCTTGGGTGGCACCGTAGTCGGAAACCAATTCTGGTTATCGCTTCTCGGCCTTTTGGCACGATCTATCAGGTTTACCTGTGTGGTCTTGCCTGTGAGGTGCTCTTGGTACCCTTTCTCTCGGCCTGGGGGGATCGTTCCTTTTCGGAGGGACTTAACCCCCCTGCTGCTATTGGGAGGAAGGATTAGTCCGGGAGCAACGGGAAGGGATCCCATGAAGGCTTGCGCCTTTCAGAGAGAAGAGTCGGTACGTTCCTGAGTGAAGGATGCCAGCAACGCTCACATATTCATCGGGTGATGCCCGGATGCGGAACACCGTGAGGATTGAAGTTGGAGCAGGATCGAGGACGGAGAAGAATTTGGATTACATCTGCCATAGGATTCTGCTTGGAGTTCTGGAGTTTCGGCGGGAAGACATATTCTGCTTCCAGGACAATGAGTACAAGGGGACTTACACCATCACCTTCAAGAGCCAGGGATGCTGTCACCAACTCGTACAAAAGGTAAATGAGAAAAACTACTTGGATGAATTGGATGGACTAACCTTTTGTCTCTTGTATGCCTATGACGAGATCCCTATCGTGGTACATTTCCCGAACCCCTTTGTGGAAGCTGCAGACATCTCGACCTACCTTATCCGTTATTGTGACGATCTGAGATACCTGGGCACTGTGAAGAACGCGGTAGGCTTCTGGTGCGGCAAGAGGAGGTACATGGCCCGTCTAAAGAGGGACCCAAGCGGAGTGGGAGGAATGCTACACCCTCCCTCAACATTTGTGATCGGTAAGAGCAGAGGCTACTTATTTTACCCTGGAATGCCGGTATGTTGCAGGAACTGTGGACAAATGGGTCATACCCAAACGTCCTGCACGGGCAGGAAAGTAGACCGCTGCAATAATTGCAGCTGTTACGGACATTTAATGAAGGACTGTCCCGCTGGGAGGAAATGCAATCTTTGTGGTGAGGCGGGGCACATGTTCCGAGGATGCCCCAACAGGACCAGGACCAGGACCTACGTAGAAGCTGCATCTTCTGCAGCTGAGCCGATGCGCCCGCCGGTCTTCACTGGCGGGCCGGCGTCGGAGGGCGGTTCGAAGGGCGAGAAGGCTGGGATGGAGCAGGGAGCCGGAGGCCCCTCTGGGGCGGCCCCTGCATCGAAGTCCCTTAACGATGGGCGGACCTCGCATGGACCGGAGCGGAGGGGTCCTCCTTCTGGGAGGGTATCCTCCGTGTCGATGGTTCCCGATACCGATCCTGTTGGGCTGGAGGGTGGTGCCCCTGTGCGGTTGGCTACAGGGGACCACGCAGCGATGGCCTCAGGATCTTCCAGGGCGATTAGCCAGCCAGATGAGGGGGCTTTGCTTCTAGGTGGCGAACATCAGGGAATCGGTGTTGGTGATCTTATCCTGATGGACCAGTCTCTCCCACTGGAGGAGGTGGAGGAAGAGGAGGACTGCACCAGTGACCTAGTGGAGTCTGCCCCGAAAAAGAGACGGAATGTCGAAGCCCCAGCGTCTCCTGGAATGTGGCTGGGAACCGTGACCTACGAGGGGGCAACCGCCGGCTCACAGAATATCGAGTCGTTTGGGTCCTCTAGCCCGGATGTCCTGGAGCAATTTGACATACAGGGCTTTGAGTCAGGTGTCCTCATGGAAGATCCACCACCCTGACCTATGAATGCCCACATTAAGACTTGTCTCACTGAATGTGAGGTCATTAAAGAGCCCAGTTCGTAGGGCTGCTCTATTCAAGTATTTAGAAACCGCTGACTTTGACATTTGTTTATTACAGGAATGCGGGATACAACATGCACTAAATTATAATGACATCAAGACAGATTGGAGACTGGGGCCCTCCATCTGGTCTGGCTCCAATGACAACAAGTCAGCGGTGGTGGGCTTCCTCTGTCGTGGGAGAAATATTACTGTAAATGCTGTCACAGAAATAGTACCAGGCAGAGTGGTTTTAGTGCATTTTAAATTTAATGGTTTTACCCTACGTGTAATGAATATTTATGCTCCCCCTGATAAGCAAGAGAGAATTAATTTATTTGGGATATTGCCATTGTACTGTACTGGGTCATCTCCCCTGATCGTAGGGGGTGATTTTAATTGTCTTTGTGCTAGTGAACAACGAGCGGGGGGTGACCCTTTACGCAAATTGGATAAGTCATGTCATCTATTGAAAGATTTTATAACTGATTTTAAATTATGCAATGCGTGGAGGTCACTCCTGCCGACGGACCCTGGTTATACGTGGTCCGGAAGAGGGGTGTCCTCCAGGATCGATTTTATTTTCCTATCAGATGATTTTAACCCTGTAAAATGTGTTTTAACATCAAATATATTTTCTGACCATAAGGGCTTGGAGGTGCACCTAGAATACCGGGATGAACAGAGGGTCAACAGGGGCCTCTGGCGTCTAAGTACTTACCTGCTGGAGGACCCTCTGATTCGACAAGACTTTGGTAAAGCCTATCAAGCCTGGCAGCGACAAAAACCTTCTGATGCCCCTATGGTAACCTGGTGGGAAAATTTGAAAAAAAAAGTCAGAATGTTTTTTATAAAAGCAGGGAGACGTAAAGCTAGAGAGAAAAAAAGATGTTTTAGTGATCTTAACACCAAACTACAAACATTTTTTAAATTCAAAGAGCTAGGGGTGGAGGTGGGAGATGATATTGCTAGCCTAAAAACTGAAATCCAGAACTGCATAGACACAAAGGGGAAAGAGATTATTTTTAACTCTAGAGTGCAGCACTTGGAGGAGGGGGAGAAGTGCTCTCGCTTCTTCTTCAAAAAAGTCATGGATAAAAGAGAAGTGATCACAAATCTAGAGGGTGAAACATCTATGCAGGGAATGTTGAATGCTACTTTTAACTTTTATAAGCATCTTTTTAGTAAAAAGTGTATAGATGAGTCCTTTTTATCTGATGCTCTTAATGATCTCGATTTTAAGTTAAATTTTACAGACCAGGAGTTTTTAGAACGCGATATTGTTTTAGAGGAATTATTTTATGTTTTTAAAAGTTTCTCTAAGGGCAAAGCACCTGGGTGTGATGGACTACCTGTAGAGTTTTATCTTACTTTTTGGGACATTTTAAAAGAGGACCTTTTTATGCTTTTTAAAGAAGTTTTTATTTCTGAACAGTTGCCATTTTCGTGGAGGAGAGGAGTGGTGTCTTTGATATATAAAAAAGGTGACCGCAGTACTCTAGCGAATTGGAGACCCATAACTCTCCTAAATGTTGATTACAAGGTACTTGCTAAGGTGGTTGCAAACCGGCTCAGGAATGTCATTGCCAAACTAATCCAGCCTGAGCAGGTTTGTAGTGTACCAGGCAGAAGTATTTCAGAGGTTTTAAACGTATTAAGGGATGTAATTTGGTATTCCAGAGACCGGGGTCAAAATGTAGCTCTTTTAGCCCTAGATTTTG
The DNA here is from genome assembly GCF_046119375.1 of Phyllobates terribilis. Lineage (NCBI taxonomy): Eukaryota > Metazoa > Chordata > Amphibia > Anura > Dendrobatidae > Phyllobates > Phyllobates terribilis. The sequence goes on along the minus strand of NW_027362800.1, from coordinate 4,312,227 downwards.
AAAAAGCTTTCGATAGAGTCTCTCATACATTTCTTTTTACAGTTTTAAAAAGAATGGGTATCCCTAATATGCTTTTAAATTGTATTAAGATTTTATATAAAAATTGTTTTAGTCAAATTTCTCTTAATGGCTTTTTAACAGATGGAGTTCCCCTTGAGTCCGGAGTGAAGCAGGGATGCCCCTTGTCGCCCATCCTGTTCATCTGCGCCATGGAGCCCCTGCTGAGCGCAATAAGGAAAGACAAAGTGATTAGAGGGGTTCCTGTTCCTGGCGGAGGTGGCAGTGATGTGAGAGTCTTTGGCTACATGGATGACGTGACGGTTGTGTGCGTGGACCCTGCTTCCCTCCGGAGGGCGGTGTTGCGCATTGATTTTTTTTCCCAGGCATCCGGTTTTAAACTTAATTTAAATAAATCTGAATGTCTGACTTTGGGATCCTGGGACACCGCCCAACTCCCGCAGCTCACTATAAAACGAGACAATGTAAAAATTCTTGGAGTTGTTTTTAACGAGGAGAATGTGGGAACTCAAAGCTGGGAGAATGTCATAGAAAAAATGTCAAAGAAAATATCATTTTGGGGTTTGAGGTCCCTAACAATGGAGGGGAAAATTTTAATTATAAAATCAGTGTTGTTACCCCTTATACTGTATATAGCTATGGTGTACCCCCCCTCTGATGTTTTAATTAAAAAAATGACTAGGATGATCTTTATGTTTTTATGGAACTCCAAAATGGAAAAATTAAGGAGAGAAATAATGAGGAAGAATAAAATGAACGGCGGAAGGGATGTCCCCGACTTACATATTTATTTGTATTTAAATTATTTCTGCTTTTGATTCAAACATTTTAATGGTAATAGTGCGCTAAGTTATTTTTTAAAATGTACTTGTGGGATGATTTTTAAAAGATGGTTTAAGTTGTCGTTGAATTCCCCTGTTTTACTATGCCCCCCCAAACACCAAGCAATCTTAGAAAAGACTGTTCGATTTTATAGCCTTGGTGATTTTAATATGGACATTTTTAAAGACCGCAAGAAGCTTTTATCTTTTCTGAGGAGGAATGAAGATGTGACCCCCATAGTAAATTTCTCAGAAGAGAGATCGAAGCAAGTTTGGAAGAATGTCTTCGGGAAATTCTTAGCAAATGGACATAAGGATATCGCATGGATGGTGGTCCACCAGTGCCTCCCCACCAGAGAGTTTCAACACAGGAGAGGCCTGGTGGCCAGAGCAAAATGCCCCAGAGACTCATGTGTTTATGACGAAACCACCTTGCACCTTATGTGGAATTGCCCATTTGCACAGGAACTTTGGCACAAAGTTGGGATTCTTTTAAAATGGACTTGCGGTTTAAGAGATTTTAACCATGAATATGTTTTATATGGCCTTTTTAAATGTCCGACCCCTCAACAGTATTGTATATGTTGGTGTATGATTAACTGTTTTAAAGACGCCCTTTGGAAGGCACGCAATATTTTACTTTTTAAACGTGATGCTATTTCTGTGAAGGATTGTCTTAAAATTGCTTTTAGTCAGATGTATATTTATTACTTGAGGGATGTCAAATGTATTGGGAGGAGGGATGCTAATCGTATATGGGGTTTTTATGGGTGGAATTCTGTGTTTTATTAATGTATTGTTTGTGTTGCTGTTTTTGATTGTAAACCATCTTTTACGCACATAATAAAATATGTTGAAACCTGATCTGTTCTTATCAGTTTAATATCTGATACGTCCCCTATCTGGGGACCATATATTAAATGGATTTTTAGAACAGGGAGATGGAAAAAGAGCTTGCTCTGTCCACTCCACGCATTGACCTGGTATTGCAGTATCTCCAGGACCGGTGCACCCCTTCTTTAATGCAGTTTCTAAAATCAGAAAGAATTGAATTCAATGCTTTTTGTTCATTTTGCTTGTTTGTCGGATTTTGGGATGGACTCTTTGGCTTTGCTTTTCTTCTCCTCATTGGATTTTTCATGTTAAAAGTTGCAGAAGCCAGATGACAAGCTCATTTTGGTTCAACTTCAGCAACTGTGCATTGCATTGCCATGTAATGTAATGTAATGCAATGCTATCTATCTAGCTCTCCCTCTATACTTCCTTTTGGATAAACAGACATATTAGGCAAGCATTTTGGAGCTTTCACCTAAATAACTACAGGTGGTGAGATAAGCTGCACAATATAATTGACCTTTCAGTATATTGTTGCACACACACCATCTATTTAGCAAATGCCCTTGTTATCAACAGCAGCCTTTTAAACTCACCTGAGCTAACAGGTATGTGAGCTGGTTACTCTGCTGCGCTTAAAATTTCTTTTTTGGTTTGCTACAATGCCTTTTCTGAAACGTTGTCTCCCTCTGCTGGAACACTGACTTCTTTGATTTAATGCCTGCAGACTATAAAAGAGAAACCAACCCAAAAAGTTTGGTTGATTAGTCTGTGGCATTCTTTTAAACTGTTGCTTATGGCGGTCTCTGTGAGCTTCTCAGTGACATTCAGCCATCCAGGTATCCCGCCTGCAGTAGACGGAATGTGGCAATGGAACGCTGGCTGCGCGTGTCATAATAGGCTCTGAGCCTTTATATACCTGCGCACAGCAGCAGCCACCTTCAGTCTGCTGCTGGACAGCCAGCAGCAGCAGCAGCAGGAGAGGTAATTAATCAGCAACCCTCCTGCTAAGGGTAGACAGCTGCTCGTTCCACCCCCCCCCCGCCTTAATTGGTTCTCCTCCCTTCCAACGGTGTTGAGGCGGGTGGGAACAGCCGGGGGTTGAGGGTACTGTGCTAAAAGAGGTGGAGTTATGCAGATCTAAAACGCGTGGATTGCAGCAGCAGCAAGCCGAAAAGTGCAGGCATGTGAGGGATCTAGAGGTTGACAGCATGTCTTCTTAACGGGAGTCCAGGTGGCCATCTCCACAAATGGACTTTTCAGAATCCTTGGGTGGCACCGTAGTCGGAAACCAATTCTAGTTATCGCTTCTCGGCCTTTTGGCTAAGATCAAGTGTAGTATCTGTTCTTATCAGTTTAATATCTGATACGTCCCCTATCTGGGGACCATATATTAAATGGATTTTTAGAACAGGGAGATGGAAAAAGAGCTTGCTCTGTCCACTCCACGCATTGACCTGGTATTGCAGTATCTCCAGGACCGGTGCACCCCTTCTTTAATGCAGTTTCTAAAATCAGAAAGAATTGAATTCAATGCTTTTTGTTCATTTTGCTTGTTTGTCGGATTTTGGGATGGACTCTTTGGCTTTGCTTTTCTTCTCCTCATTGGATTTTTCATGTTAAAAGTTGCAGAAGCCAGATGACAAGCTCATTTTGGTTCAACTTCAGCAACTGTGCATTGCATTGCCATGTAATGTAATGTAATGCAATGCTATCTATCTAGCTCTCCCTCTATACTTCCTTTTGGATAAACAGACATATTAGGCAAGCATTTTGGAGCTTTCACCTAAATAACTACAGGTGGTGAGATAAGCTGCACAATATAATTGACCTTTCAGTATATTGTTGCACACACACCATCTATTTAGCAAATGCCCTTGTTATCAACAGCAGCCTTTTAAACTCACCTGAGCTAACAGGTATGTGAGCTGGTTACTCTGCTGCGCTTAAAATTTCTTTTTTGGTTTGCTACAATGCCTTTTCTGAAACGTTGTCTCCCTCTGCTGGAACACTGACTTCTTTCATTTAATGCCTGCAGACTATAAAAGAGAAACCAACCCAAAAAGTTTGGTTGATTAGTCTGTGGCATTCTTTTAAACTGTTGCTTATGGCGGTCTCTGTGAGCTTCTCAGTGACATTCAGCCATCCAGGTATCCCGCCTGCAGTAGACGGAATGTGGCAATGGAACGCTGGCTGCGCGTGTCATAATAGGCTCTGAGCCTTTATATACCTGCGCACAGCAGCAGCCACCTTCAGTCTGCTGCTGGACAGCCAGCAGCAGCAGCAGCAGGAGAGGTAATTAATCAGCAACCCTCCTGCTAAGGGTAGACAGCTGCTCGTTCCACCCCCCCCCCGCCTTAATTGGTTCTCCTCCCTTCCAACGGTGTTGAGGCGGGTGGGAACAGCCGGGGGTTGAGGGTACTGTGCTAAAAGAGGTGGAGTTATGCAGATCTAAAACGCGTGGATTGCAGCAGCAGCAAGCCGAAAAGTGCAGGCATGTGAGGGATCTAGAGGTTGACAGCATGTCTTCTTAACGGGAGTCCAGGTGGCCATCTCCACAAATGGACTTTTCAGAATCCTTGGGTGGCACCGTAGTCGGAAACCAATTCTGGTTATCGCTTCTCGGCCTTTTGGCTAAGATCAAGTGTAGTATCTGTTCTTATCAGTTTAATATCTGATACGTCCCCTATCTGGGGACCATATATTAAATGGATTTTTAGAACAGGGAGATGGAAAAAGAGCTTGCTCTGTCCACTCCACGCATTGACCTGGTATTGCAGTATCTCCAGGACCGGTGCACCCCTTCTTTAATGCAGTTTCTAAAATCAGAAAGAATTGAATTCAATGCTTTTTGTTCATTTTGCTTGTTTGTCGGATTTTGGGATGGACTCTTTGGCTTTGCTTTTCTTCTCCTCATTGGATTTTTCATGTTAAAAGTTGCAGAAGCCAGATGACAAGCTCATTTTGGTTCAACTTCAGCAACTGTGCATTGCATTGCCATGTAATGTAATGTAATGCAATGCTATCTATCTAGCTCTCACTCTATACTTCCTTTTGGATAAACAGACATATTAGGCAAGCATTTTGGAGCTTTCACCTAAATAACTACAGGTGGTGAGATAAGCTGCACAATATAATTGACCTTTCAGTATATTGTTGCACACACACCATCTATTTAGCAAATGCCCTTGTTATCAACAGCAGCCTTTTAAACTCACCTGAGCTAACAGGTATGTGAGCTGGTTACTCTGCTGCGCTTAAAATTTCTTTTTTGGTTTGCTACAATGCCTTTTCTGAAACGTTGTCTCCCTCTGCTGGAACACTGACTTCTTTCATTTAATGCCTGCAGACTATAAAAGAGAAACCAACCCAAAAAGTTTGGTTGATTAGTCTGTGGCATTCTTTTAAACTGTTGCTTATGGCGGTCTCTGTGAGCTTCTCAGTGACATTCAGCCATCCAGGTATCCCGCCTGCAGTAGACGGAATGTGGCAATGGAACGCTGGCTGCGCGTGTCATAATAGGCTCTGAGCCTTTATATACCTGCGCACAGCAGCAGCCACCTTCAGTCTGCTGCTGGACAGCCAGCAGCAGCAGCAGCAGGAGAGGTAATTAATCAGCAACCCTCCTGCTAAGGGTAGACAGCTGCTCGTTCCACCCCCCCCCCCGCCTTAATTGGTTCTCCTCCCTTCCAACGGTGTTGAGGCGGGTGGGAACAGCCGGGGATTGAGGGTACTGTGCTAAAAGAGGTGGAGTTATGCAGATCTAAAACGCGTGGATTGCAGCAGCAGCAAGCCGAAAAGTGCAGGCATGTGAGGGATCTAGTGGTTGACAGCATGTCTTCTTAACGGGAGTCCAGGTGGCCATCTCCACAAATGGACTTTTCAGAATCCTTGGGTGGCACCGTAGTCGGAAACCAATTCTGGTTATCGCTTCTCGGCCTTTTGGCTAAGATCAAGTGTAGTATCTGTTCTTATCAGTTTAATATCTGATACGTCCCCTATCTGGGGACCATATATTAAATGGATTTTTAGAACAGGGAGATGGAAAAAGAGCTTGCTCTGTCCACTCCACGCATTGACCTGGTATTGCAGTATCTCCAGGACCGGTGCACCCCTTCTTTAATGCAGTTTCTAAAATCAGAAAGAATTGAATTCAATGCTTTTTGTTCATTTTGCTTGTTTGTCGGATTTTGGGATGGACTCTTTGGCTTTGCTTTTCTTCTCCTCATTGGATTTTTCATGTTAAAAGTTGCAGAAGCCAGATGACAAGCTCATTTTGGTTCAACTTCAGCAACTGTGCATTGCATTGCCATGTAATGTAATGTAATGCAATGCTATCTATCTAGCTCTCCCTCTATACTTCCTTTTGGATAAACAGACATATTAGGCAAGCATTTTAGAGCTTTCACCTAAATAACTACAGGTGGTGAGATAAGCTGCACAATATAATTGACCTTTCAGTATATTGTTGCACACACACCATCTATTTAGCAAATGCCCTTGTTATCAACAGCAGCCTTTTAAACTCACCTGAGCTAACAGGTATGTGAGCTGGTTACTCTGCTGCGCTTAAAATTTCTTTTTTGGTTTGCTACAATGCCTTTTCTGAAACGTTGTCTCCCTCTGCTGGAACACTGACTTCTTTCATTTAATGCCTGCAGACTATAAAAGAGAAACCAACCCAAAAAGTTTGGTTGATTAGTCTGTGGCATTCTTTTAAACTGTTGCTTATGGCGGTCTCTGTGAGCTTCTCAGTGACATTCAGCCATCCAGGTATCCCGCCTGCAGTAGACGGAATGTGGCAATGGAACGCTGGCTGCGCGTGTCATAATAGGCTCTGAGCCTTTATATACCTGCGCACAGCAGCAGCCACCTTCAGTCTGCTGCTGGACAGCCAGCAGCAGCAGCAGGAGAGGTAATTAATCAGCAACCCTCCTGCTAAGGGTAGACAGCTGCTCGTTCCACCCCCCCCCCCGCCTTAATTGGTTCTCCTCCCTTCCAACGGTGTTGAGGCGGGTGGGAACAGCCGGGGGTTGAGGGTACTGTGCTAAAAGAGGTGGAGTTATGCAGATCTAAAACGCGTGGATTGCAGCAGCAGCAAGCCGAAAAGTGCAGGCATGTGAGGGATCTAGAGGTTGACAGCATGTCTTCTTAACGGGAGTCCAGGTGGCCATCTCCACAAATGGACTTTTCAGAATCCTTGGGTGGCACCGTAGTCGGAAACCAATTCTGGTTATCGCTTCTCGGCCTTTTGGCTAAGATCAAGTGTAGTATCTGTTCTTATCAGTTTAATATCTGATACGTCCCCTATCTGGGGACCATATATTAAATGGATTTTTAGAACAGGGAGATGGAAAAAGAGCTTGCTCTGTCCACTCCACGCATTGACCTGGTATTGCAGTATCTCCAGGACCGGTGCACCCCTTCTTTAATGCAGTTTCTAAAATCAGAAAGAATTGAATTCAATGCTTTTTGTTCATTTTGCTTGTTTGTCGGATTTTGGGATGGACTCTTTGGCTTTGCTTTTCTTCTCCTCATTGGATTTTTCATGTTAAAAGTTGCAGAAGCCAGATGACAAGCTCATTTTGGTTCAACTTCAGCAACTGTGCATTGCATTGCCATGTAATGTAATGTAATGCAATGCTATCTATCTAGCTCTCCCTCTATACTTCCTTTTGGATAAACAGACATATTAGGCAAGCATTTTGGAGCTTTCACCTAAATAACTACAGGTGGTGAGATAAGCTGCACAATATAATTGACCTTTCAGTATATTGTTGCACACACACCATCTATTTAGCAAATGCCCTTGTTATCAACAGCAGCCTTTTAAACTCACCTGAGCTAACAGGTATGTGAGCTGGTTACTCTGCTGCGCTTAAAATTTCTTTTTTTGTTTGCTACAATGCCTTTTCTGAAACGTTGTCTCCCTCTGCTGGAACACTGACTTCTTTCATTTAATGCCTGCAGACTATAAAAGAGAAACCAACCCAAAAAGTTTGGTTGATTAGTCTGTGGCATTCTTTTAAACTGTTGCTTATGGCGGTCTCTGTGAGCTTCTCAGTGACATTCAGCCATCCAGGTATCCCGCATGCAGTAGACGGAATGTGGCAATGGAACGCTGGCTGCGCGTGTCATAATAGGCTCTGAGCCTTTATATACCTGCGCACAGCAGCAGCCACCTTCAGTCTGCTGCTGGACAGCCAGCAGCAGCAGCAGCAGGAGAGGTAATTAATCAGCAACCCTCCTGCTAAGGGTAGACAGCTGCTCGTTCCACCCCCCCCCGCCTTAATTGGTTCTCCTCCCTTCCAACGGTGTTGAGGCGGGTGGGAACAGCCGGGGGTTGAGGGTACTGTGCTAAAAGAGGTGGAGTTATGCAGATCTAAAACGCGTGGATTGCAGCAGCAGCAAGCCGAAAAGTGCAGGCATGTGAGGGATCTAGAGGTTGACAGCATGTCTTCTTAACGGGAGTCCAGGTGGCCATCTCCACAAATGGACTTTTCAGAATCCTTGGGTGGCACCGTAGTCGGAAACCAATTCTGGTTATCGCTTCTCGGCCTTTTGGCTAAGATCAAGTGTAGTATCTGTTCTTATCAGTTTAATATCTGATACGTCCCCTATCTGGGGACCATATATTAAATGGATTTTTAGAACAGGGAGATGGAAAAAGAGCTTGCTCTGTCCACTCCACGCATTGACCTGGTATTGCAGTATCTCCAGGACCGGTGCACCCCTTCTTTAATGCAGTTTCTAAAATCAGAAAGAATTGAATTCAATGCTTTTTGTTCATTTTGCTTGTTTGTCGGATTTTGGGATGGACTCTTTGGCTTTGCTTTACTTCTCCTCATTGGATTTTTCATGTTAAAAGTTGCAGAAGCCAGATGACAAGCTCATTTTGGTTCAACTTCAGCAACTGTGCATTGCATTGCCATGTAATGTAATGTAATGCAATGCTATCTATCTAGCTCTCCCTCTATACTTCCTTTTGGATAAACAGACATATTAGGCAAGCATTTTGGAGCTTTCACCTAAATAACTACAGGTGGTGAGATAAGCTGCACAATATAATTGACCTTTCAGTATATTGTTGCACACACACCATCTATTTAGCAAATGCCCTTGTTATCAACAGCAGCCTTTTAAACTCACCTGAGCTAACAGGTATGTGAGCTGGTTACTCTGCTGCGCTTAAAATTTCTTTTTTGGTTTGCTACAATGCCTTTTCTGAAACGTTGTCTCCCTCTGCTGGAACACTGACTTCTTTCATTTAATGCCTGCAGACTATAAAAGAGAAACCAACCCAAAAAGTTTGGTTGATTAGTCTGTGGCATTCTTTTAAACTGTTGCTTATGGCGGTCTCTGTGAGCTTCTCAGTGACATTCAGCCATCCAGGTATCCCGCCTGCAGTAGACGGAATGTGGCAATGGAACGCTGGCTGCGCGTGTCATAATAGGCTCTGAGCCTTTATATACCTGCGCACAGCAGCAGCCACCTTCAGTCTGCTGCTGGACAGCCAGCAGCAGCAGCAGCAGGAGAGGTAATTAATCAGCAACCCTCCTGCTAAGGGTAGACAGCTGCTCGTTCCACCCACCCCCCCCGCCTTAATTGGTTCTCCTCCCTTCCAACGGTGTTGAGGCGGGTGGGAACAGCCGGGGGTTGAGGGTACTGTGCTAAAAGAGGTGGAGTTATGCAGATCTAAAACGCGTGGATTGCAGCAGCAGCAAGCCGAAAAGTGCAGGCATGTGAGGGATCTAGAGGTTGACAGCATGTCTTCTTAACGGGAGTCCAGGTGGCCATCTCCACAAATGGACTTTTCAGAATCCTTGGGTGGCACCGTAGTCGGAAACCAATTCTGGTTATCGCTTCTCGGCCTTTTGGCTAAGATCAAGTGTAGTATCTGTTCTTATCAGTTTAATATCTGATACGTCCCCTATCTGGGGACCATATATTAAATGGATTTTTAGAACAGGGAGATGGAAAAAGAGCTTGCTCTGTCCACTCCACGCATTGACCTGGTATTGCAGTATCTCCAGGACCGGTGCACCCCTTCTTTAATGCAGTTTCTAAAATCAGAAAGAATTGAATTCAATGCTTTTTGTTCATTTTGCTTGTTTGTCGGATTTTGGGATGGACTCTTTGGCTTTGCTTTTCTTCTCCTCATTGGATTTTTCATGTTAAAAGTTGCAGAAGCCAGATGACAAGCTCATTTTGGTTCAACTTCAGCAACTGTGCATTGCATTGCCATGTAATGTAATGTAATGCAATGCTATCTATCTAGCTCTCCCTCTATACTTCCTTTTGGATAAACAGACATATTAGGCAAGCATTTTGGAGCTTTCACCTAAATAACTACAGGTGGTGAGATAAGCTGCACAATATAATTGACCTTTCAGTATATTGTTGCACACACACCATCTATTTAGCAAATGCCCTTGTTATCAACAGCAGCCTTTTAAACTCACCTGAGCTAACAGGTATGTGAGCTGGTTACTCTGCTGCGCTTAAAATTTCTTTTTTGGTTTGCTACAATGCCTTTTCTGAAACGTTGTCTCCCTCTGCTGGAACACTGACTTCTTTCATTTAATGCCTGCAGACTATAAAAGAGAAACCAACCCAAAAAGTTTGGTTGATTAGTCTGTGGCATTCTTTTAAACTGTTGCTTATGGCGGTCTCTGTGAGCTTCTCAGTGACATTCAGCCATCCAGGTATCCCGCCTGCAGTAGACGGAATGTGGCAATGGAACGCTGGCTGCGCGTGTCATAATAGGCTCTGAGCCTTTATATACCTGCGCACAGCAGCAGCCACCTTCAGTCTGCTGCTGGACAGCCAGCAGCAGCAGCAGCAGGAGAGGTAATTAATCAGCAACCCTCCTGCTAAGGGTAGACAGCTGCTCGTTCCACCCCCCCCCCGCCTTAATTGTTTCTCCTCCCTTCCAACGGTGTTGAGGCGGGTGGGAACAGCCGGGGGTTGAGGGTACTGTGCTAAAAGAGGTGGAGTTATGCAGATCTAAAACGCGTGGATTGCAGCAGCAGCAAGCCGAAAAATGCAGGCATGTGAGGGATCTAGAGGTTGACAGCATGTCTTCTTAACGGGAGTCCAGGTGGCCATCTCCACAAATGGACTTTTCAGAATCCTTGGGTGGCACCGTAGTCGGAAACCAATTCTGGTTATCGCTTCTCGGCCTTTTGGCTAAGATCAAGGGTAGTATCTGTTCTTATCAGTTTAATATCTGATACGTCCCCTATCTGGGGACCATATATTAAATGGATTTTTAGAACAGGGAGATGGAAAAAGAGCTTGCTCTGTCCACTCCACGCATTGACCTGGTATTGCAGTATCTCCAGGACCGGTGCACCCCTTCTTTAATGCAGTTTCTAAAATCAGAAAGAATTGAATTCAATGCTTTTTGTTCATTTTGCTTGTTTGTCGGATTTTGGGATGGACTCTTTGGCTTTGCTTTTCTTCTCCTCATTGGATTTTTCATGTTAAAAGTTGCAGAAGCCAGATGACAAGCTCATTTTGGTTCAACTTCAGCAACTGTGCATTGCATTGCCATGTAATGTAATGTAATGCAATGCTATCTATCTAGCTCTCCCTCTATACTTCCTTTTGGATAAACAGACATATTAGGCAAGCATTTTGGAGCTTTCACCTAAATAACTACAGGTGGTGAGATAAGCTGCACAATATAATTGACCTTTCAGTATATTGTTGCACACACACCATCTATTTAGCAAATGCCCTTGTTATCAACAGCAGCCTTTTAAACTCACCTGAGCTAACAGGTATGTGAGCTGGTTACTCTGCTGCGCTTAAAATTTCTTTTTTGGTTTGCTACAATGCCTTTTCTGAAACGTTGTCTCCCTCTGCTGGAACACTGACTTCTTTCATTTAATGCCTGCAGACTATAAAAGAGAAACCAACCCAAAAAGTTTGGTTGATTAGTCTGTGGCATTCTTTTAAACTGTTGCTTATGGCGGTCTCTGTGAGCTTCTCAGTGACATTCAGCCATCCAGGTATCCCGCCTGCAGTAGACGGAATGTGGCAATGGAACGCTGGCTGCGCGTGTCATAATAGGCTCTGAGCCTTTATATACCTGCGCACAGCAGCAGCCACCTTCAGTCTGCTGCTGGACAGCCAGCAGCAGCAGCAGCAGGAGAGGTAATTAATCAGCAACCCTCCTGCTAAGGGTAGACAGCTGCTCGTTCCACCCCCCCCCCCGCCTTAATTGGTTCTCCTCCCTTCCAACGGTGTTGAGGCGGGTGGGAACAGCCGGGGGTTGAGGGTACTGTGCTAAAAGAGGTGGAGTTATGCAGATCTAAAACGCGTGGATTGCAGCAGCAGCAAGCCGAAAAGTGCAGGCATGTGAGGGATCTAGAGGTTGACAGCATGTCTTCTTAACGGGAGTCCAGGTGGCCATCTCCACAAATGGACTTTTCAGAATCCTTGGGTGGCACCGTAGTCGGAAACCAATTCTGGTTATCGCTTCTCGGCCTTTTGGCTAAGATCAAGTGTAGTATCTGTTCTTATCAGTTTAATATCTGATACGTCCCCTATCTGGGGACCATATATTAAATGGATTTTTAGAACAGGGAGATGGAAAAAGAGCTTGCTCTGTCCACTCCACGCATTGACCTGGTATTGCAGTATCTCCAGGACCGGTGCACCCCTTCTTTAATGCAGTTTCTAAAATCAGAAAGAATTGAATTCAATGCTTTTTGTTCATTTTGCTTGTTTGTCGGATTTTGGGATGGACTCTTTGGCTTTGCTTTTCTTCTCCTCATTGGATTTTTCATGTTAAAAGTTGCAGAAGCCAGATGACAAGCTCATTTTGGTTCAACTTCAGCAACTGTGCATTGCATTGCCATGTAATGTAATGTAATGCAATGCTATCTATCTAGCTCTCCCTCTATACTTCCTTTTGGATAAACAGACATATTAGGCAAGCATTTTGGAGCTTTCACCTAAATAACTACAGGTGGTGAGATAAGCTGCACAATATAATTGACCTTTCAGTATATTGTTGCACACACACCATCTATTTAGCAAATGCCCTTGTTATCAACAGCAGCCTTTTAAACTCACCTGAGCTAACAGGTATGTGAGCTGGTTACTCTGCTGCGCTTAAAATTTCTTTTTTGGTTTGCTACAATGCCTTTTCTGAAACGTTGTCTCCCTCTGCTGGAACACTGACTTCTTTCATTTAATGCCTGCAGACTATAAAAGAGAAACCAACCCAAAAAGTTTGGTTGATTAGTCTGTGGCATTCTTTTAAACTGTTGCTTATGGCGGTCTCTGTGAGCTTCTCAGTGACATTCAGCCATCCAGGTATCCCGCCTGCAGTAGACGGAATGTGGCAATGGAACGCTGGCTGCGCGTGTCATAATAGGCTCTGAGCCTTTATATACCTGCGCACAGCAGCAGCCACCTTCAGTCTGCTGCTGGACAGCCAGCAGCAGCAGCAGCAGGAGAGGTAATTAATCAGCAACCCTCCTGCTAAGGGTAGACAGCTGCTCGTTCCACCCCCCCCCCTGCCTTAATTGGTTCTCCTCCCTTCCAACGGTGTTGAGGCGGGTGGGAACAGCCGGGGGTTGAGGGTACTGTGCTAAAAGAGGTGGAGTTATGCAGATCTAAAACGCGTGGATTGCAGCAGCAGCAAGCCGAAAAGTGCAGGCATGTGAGGGATCTAGAGGTTGACAGCATGTCTTCTTAACGGGAGTCCAGGTGGCCATCTCCACAAATGGACTTTTCAGAATCCTTGGGTGGCACCGTAGTCGGAAACCAATTCTGGTTATCGCTTCTCGGCCTTTTGGCTAAGATCAAGTGTAGTATCTGTTCTTATCAGTTTAATATCTGATACGTCCCCTATCTGGGGACCATATATTAAATGGATTTTTAGAACAGGGAGATGGAAAAAGAGCTTGCTCTGTCCACTCCACGCATTGACCTGGTATTGCAGTATCTCCAGGACCGGTGCACCCCTTCTTTAATGCAGTTTCTAAAATCAGAAAGAATTGAATTCAATGCTTTTTGTTCATTTTGCTTGTTTGTCTGATTTTGGGATGGACTCTTTGGCTTTGCTTTTCTTCTCCTCATTGGATTTTTCATGTTAAAAGTTGCAGAAGCCAGATGACAAGCTCATTTTGGTTCAACTTCAGCAACTGTGCATTGCATTGCCATGTAATGTAATGTAATGCAATGCTATCTATCTAGCTCTCACTCTATACTTCCTTTTGGATAAACAGACATATTAGGCAAGCATTTTGGAGCTTTCACCTAAATAACTACAGGTGGTGAGATAAGCTGCACAATATAATTGACCTTTCAGTATATTGTTGCACACACACCATCTATTTAGCAAATGCCCTTGTTATCAACAGCAGCCTTTTAAACTCACCTGAGCTAACAGGTATGTGAGCTGGTTACTCTGCTGCGCTTAAAATTTCTTTTTTGGTTTGCTACAATGCCTTTTCTGAAACGTTGTCTCCCTCTGCTGGAACACTGACTTCTTTCATTTAATGCCTGCAGACTATAAAAGAGAAACCAACCCAAAAAGTTTGGTTGATTAGTCTGTGGCATTCTTTTAAACTGTTGCTTATGGCGGTCTCTGTGAGCTTCTCAGTGACATTCAGCCATCCAGGTATCCCGCCTGCAGTAGACGGAATGTGGCAATGGAACGCTGGCTGCGCGTGTCATAATAGGCTCTGAGCCTTTATATACCTGCGCACAGCAGCAGCCACCTTCAGTCTGCTGCTGGACAGCCAGCAGCAGCAGCAGCAGGAGAGGTAATTAATCAGCAACCCTCCTGCTAAGGGTAGACAGCTGCTCGTTCCACCCCCCCCCGCCTTAATTGGTTCTCCTCCCTTCCAACGGTGTTGAGGCGGGTGGGAACAGCCGGGGGTTGAGGGTACTGTGCTAAAAGAGGTGGAGTTATGCAGATCTAAAACGCGTGGATTGCAGCAGCAGCAAGCCGAAAAGTGCAGGCATGTGAGGGATCTAGAGGTTGACAGCATGTCTTCTTAACGGGAGTCCAGGTGGCCATCTCCACAAATGGACTTTTCAGAATCCTTGGGTGGCACCGTAGTCGGAAACCAATTCTGGTTATCGCTTCTCGGCCTTTTGGCTAAGATCAAGTGTAGTATCTGTTCTTATCAGTTTAATATCTGATACGTCCCCTATCTGGGGACCATATATTAAATGGATTTTTAGAACAGGGAGATGGAAAAAGAGCTTGCTCTGTCCACTCCACGCATTGACCTGGTATTGCAGTATCTCCAGGACCGGTGCACCCCTTCTTTAATGCAGTTTCTAAAATCAGAAAGAATTGAATTCAATGCTTTTTGTTCATTTTGCTTGTTTGTCGGATTTTGGGATGGACTCTTTGGCTTTGCTTTTCTTCTCCTCATTGGATTTTTCATGTTAAAAGTTGCAGAAGCCAGATGACAAGCTCATTTTGGTTCAACTTCAGCAACTGTGCATTGCATTGCCATGTAATGTAATGTAATGCAATGCTATCTATCTAGCTCTCCCTCTATACTTCCTTTTGGATAAACAGACATATTAGGCAAGCATTTTGGAGCTTTCACCTAAATAACTACAGGTGGTGAGATAAGCTGCACAATATAATTGACCTTTCAGTATATTGTTGCACACACACCATCTATTTAGCAAATGCCCTTGTTATCAACAGCAGCCTTTTAAACTCACCTGAGCTAACAGGTATGTGAGCTGGTTACTCTGCTGCGCTTAAAATTTCTTTTTTGGTTTGCTACAATGCCTTTTCTGAAACGTTGTCTCCCTCTGCTGGAACACTGACTTCTTTCATTTAATGCCTGCAGACTATAAAAGAGAAACCAACCCAAAAAGTTTGGTTGATTAGTCTGTGGCATTCTTTTAAACTGTTGCTTATGGCGGTCTCTGTGAGCTTCTCAGTGACATTCAGCCATCCAGGTATCCCGCCTGCAGTAGACGGAATGTGGCAATGGAACGCTGGCTGCGCGTGTCATAATAGGCTCTGAGCCTTTATATACCTGCGCACAGCAGCAGCCACCTTCAGTCTGCTGCTGGACAGCCAGCAGCAGCAGCAGCAGGAGAGGTAATTAATCAGCAACCCTCCTGCTAAGGGTAGACAGCTGCTCGTTCCACCCCCCCCCCCCGCCTTAATTGGTTCTCCTCCCTTCCAACGGTGTTGAGGCGGGTGGGAACAGCCGGGGGTTGAGGGTACTGTGCTAAAAGAGGTGGAGTTATGCAGATCTAAAACGCGTGGATTGCAGCAGCAGCAAGCCGAAAAGTGCAGGCATGTGAGGGATCTAGAGGTTGACAGCATGTCTTCTTAACGGGAGTCCAGGTGGCCATCTCCACAAATGGACTTTTCAGAATCCTTGGGTGGCACCGTAGTCGGAAACCAATTCTGGTTATCGCTTCTCGGCCTTTTGGCTAAGATCAAGTGTAGTATCTGTTCTTATCAGTTTAATATCTGATACGTCCCCTATCTGGGGACCATATATTAAATGGATTTTTAGAACAGGGAGATGGAAAAAGAGCTTGCTCTGTCCACTCCACGCATTGACCTGGTATTGCAGTATCTCCAGGACCGGTGCACCCCTTCTTTAATGCAGTTTCTAAAATCAGAAAGAATTGAATTCAATGCTTTTTGTTCATTTTGCTTGTTTGTCGGATTTTGGGATGGACTCTTTGGCTTTGCTTTTCTTCTCCTCATTGGATTTTTCATGTTAAAAGTTGCAGAAGCCAGATGACAAGCTCATTTTGGTTCAACTTCAGCAACTGTGCATTGCATTGCCATGTAATGTAATGTAATGCAATGCTATCTATCTAGCTCTCCCTCTATACTTCCTTTTGGATAAACAGACATATTAGGCAAGCATTTTGGAGCTTTCACCTAAATAACTACAGGTGGTGAGATAAGCTGCACAATATAATTGACCTTTCAGTATATTGTTGCACACACACCATCTATTTAGCAAATGCCCTTGTTATCAACAGCAGCCTTTTAAACTCACCTGAGCTAACAGGTATGTGAGCTGGTTACTCTGCTGCGCTTAAAATTTCTTTTTTGGTTTGCTACAATGCCTTTTCTGAAACGTTGTCTCCCTCTGCTGGAACACTGACTTCTTTCATTTAATGCCTGCAGACTATAAAAGAGAAACCAACCCAAAAAGTTTGGTTGATTAGTCTGTGGCATTCTTTTAAACTGTTGCTTATGGCGGTCTCTGTGAGCTTCTCAGTGACATTCAGCCATCCAGGTATCCCGCCTGCAGTAGACGGAATGTGGCAATGGAACGCTGGCTGCGCGTGTCATAATAGGCTCTGAGCCTTTATATACCTGCGCACAGCAGCAGCCACCTTCAGTCTGCTGCTGGACAGCCAGCAGCAGCAGCAGCAGGAGAGGTAATTAATCAGCAACCCTCCTGCTAAGGGTAGACAGCTGCTCGTTCCACCCCCCCTCCCCGCCTTAATTGGTTCTCCTCCCTTCCAACGGTGTTGAGGCGGGTGGGAACAGCCAGGGGTTGAGGGTACTGTGCTAAAAGAGGTGGAGTTATGCAGATCTAAAACGCGTGGATTGCAGCAGCAGCAAGCCGAAAAGTGCAGGCATGTGAGGGATCTAGAGGTTGACAGCATGTCTTCTTAACGGGAGTCCAGGTGGCCATCTCCACAAATGGACTTTTCAGAATCCTTGGGTGGCACCGTAGTCGGAAACCAATTCTGTTTATCGCTTCTCGGCCTTTTGGCTAAGATCAAGTGTAGTATCTGTTCTTATCAGTTTAATATCTGATACGTCCCCTATCTGGGGACCATATATTAAATGGATTTTTAGAACAGGGAGATGGAAAAAGAGCTTGCTCTGTCCACTCCACGCATTGACCTGGTATTGCAGTATCTCCAGGACCGGTGCACCCCTTCTTTAATGCAGTTTCTAAAATCAGAAAGAATTGAATTCAATGCTTTTTGTTCATTTTGCTTGTTTGTCGGATTTTGGGATGGACTCTTTGGCTTTGCTTTTCTTCTCCTCATTGGATTTTTCATGTTAAAAGTTGCAGAAGCCAGATGACAAGCTCATTTTGGTTCAACTTCAGCAACTGTGCATTGCATTGCCATGTAATGTAATGTAATGCAATGCTATCTATCTAGCTCTCCCTCTATACTTCCTTTTGGATAAACAGACATATTAGGCAAGCATTTTGGAGCTTTCACCTAAATAACTACAGGTGGTGAGATAAGCTGCACAATATAATTGACCTTTCAGTATATTGTTGCACACACACCATCTATTTAGCAAATGCCCTTGTTATCAACAGCAGCCTTTTAAACTCACCTGAGCTAACAGGTATGTGAGCTGGTTACTCTGCTGCGCTTAAAATTTCTTTTTTGGTTTGCTACAATGCCTTTTCTGAAACGTTGTCTCCCTCTGCTGGAACACTGACTTCTTTCATTTAATGCCTGCAGACTATAAAAGAGAAACCAACCCAAAAAGTTTGGTTGATTAGTCTGTGGCATTCTTTTAAACTGTTGCTTATGGCGGTCTCTGTGAGCTTCTCAGTGACATTCAGCCATCCAGGTATCCCGCCTGCAGTAGACGGAATGTGGCAATGGAACGCTGGCTGCGCGTGTCATAATAGGCTCTGAGCCTTTATATACCTGCGCACAGCAGCAGCCACCTTCAGTCTGCTGCTGGACAGCCAGCAGCAGCAGCAGCAGGAGAGGTAATTAATCAGCAACCCTCCTGCTAAGGGTAGACAGCTGCTCGTTCCACCCCCCCCCCGCCTTAATTGGTTCTCCTCCCTTCCAACGGTGTTGAGGCGGGTGGGAACAGCCGGGGGTTGAGGTTACTGTGCTAAAAGAGGTGGAGTTATGCAGATCTAAAACGCGTGGATTGCAGCAGCAGCAAGCCGAAAAGTGCAGGCATGTGAGGGATCTAGAGGTTGACAGCATGTCTTCTTAACGGGAGTCCAGGTGGCCATCTCCACAAATGGACTTTTCAGAATCCTTGGGTGGCACCGTAGTCGGAAACCAATTCTGGTTATCGCTTCTCGGCCTTTTGGCTAAGATCAAGTGTAGTATCTGTTCTTATCAGTTTAATATCTGATACGTCCCCTATCTGGGGACCATATATTAAATGGATTTTTAGAACAGGGAGATGGAAAAAGAGCTTGCTCTGTCCACTCCACGCATTGACCTGGTATTGCAGTATCTCCAGGACCGGTGCACCCCTTCTTTAATGCAGTTTCTAAAATCAGAAAGAATTGAATTCAATGCTTTTTGTTCATTTTGCTTGTTTGTCGGATTTTGGGATGGACTCTTTGGCTTTGCTTTTCTTCTCCTCATTGGATTTTTCATGTTAAAAGTTGCAGAAGCCAGATGACAAGCTCATTTTGGTTCAACTTCAGCAACTGTGCATTGCATTGCCATGTAATGTAATGTAATGCAATGCTATCTATCTAGCTCTCCCTCTATACTTCCTTTTGGATAAACAGACATATTAGGCAAGCATTTTGGAGCTTTCACCTAAATAACTACAGGTGGTGAGATAAGCTGCACAATATAATTGACCTTTCAGTATATTGTTGCACACACACCATCTATTTAGCAAATGCCCTTGTTATCAACAGCAGCCTTTTAAACTCACCTGAGCTAACAGGTATGTGAGCTGGTTACTCTGCTGCGCTTAAAATTTCTTTTTTGGTTTGCTACAATGCCTTTTCTGAAACGTTGTCTCCCTCTGCTGGAACACTGACTTCTTTCATTTAATGCCTGCAGACTATAAAAGAGAAACCAACCCCAAAAGTTTGGTTGATTAGTCTGTGGCATTCTTTTAAACTGTTGCTTATGGCGGTCTCTGTGAGCTTCTCAGTGACATTCAGCCATCCAGGTATCCCGCCTGCAGTAGACGGAATGTGGCAATGGAACGCTGGCTGCGCGTGTCATAATAGGCTCTGAGCCTTTATATACCTGCGCACAGCAGCAGCCACCTTCAGTCTGCTGCTGGACAGCCAGCAGCAGCAGCAGCAGGAGAGGTAATTAATCAGCAACCCTCCTGCTAAGGGTAGACAGCTGCTCGTTCCACCCCCCCCCCGCCTTAATTGGTTCTCCTCCCTTCCAACGGTGTTGAGGCGGGTGGGAACAGCCGGGGGTTGAGGGTACTGTGCTAAAAGAGGTGGAGTTATGCAGATCTAAAACGCGTGGATTGCAGCAGCAGCAAGCCGAAAAGTGCAGGCATGTGAGGGATCTAGAGGTTGACAGCATGTCTTCTTAACGGGAGTCCAGGTGGCCATCTCCACAAATGGACTTTTCAGAATCCTTGGGTGGCACCGTAGTCGGAAACCAATTCTGGTTATCGCTTCTCGGCCTTTTTGCTAAGATCAAGTGTAGTATCTGTTCTTATCAGTTTAATATCTGATACGTCCCCTATCTGGGGACCATATATTAAATGGATTTTTAGAACAGGGAGATGGAAAAAGAGCTTGCTCTGTCCACTCCACGCATTGACCTGGTATTGCAGTATCTCCAGGACCGGTGCACCCCTTCTTTAATGCAGTTTCTAAAATCAGAAAGAATTGAATTCAATGCTTTTTGTTCATTTTGCTTGTTTGTCCGATTTTGGGATGGACTCTTTGGCTTTGCTTTTCTTCTCCTCATTGGATTTTTCATGTTAAAAGTTGCAGAAGCCAGATGACAAGCTCATTTTGGTTCAACTTCAGCAACTGTGCATTGCATTGCCATGTAATGTAATGTAATGCAATGCTATCTATCTAGCTCTCCCTCTATACTTCCTTTTGGATAAACAGACATATTAGGCAAGCATTTTGGAGCTTTCACCTAAATAACTACAGGTGGTGAGATAAGCTGCACAATATAATTGACCTTTCAGTATATTGTTGCACACACACCATCTATTTAGCAAATGCCCTTGTTATCAACAGCAGCATTTTAAACTCACCTGAGCTAACAGGTATGTGAGCTGGTTACTCTGCTGCGCTTAAAATTTCTTTTTTGGTTTGCTACAATGCCTTTTCTGAAACGATGTCTCCCTCTGCTGGAACACTGACTTCTTTCATTTAATGCCTGCAGACTATAAAAGAGAAACCAACCCAAAAAGTTTGGTTGATTAGTCTGTGGCATTCTTTTAAACTGTTGCTTATGGCGGTCTCTGTGAGCTTCTCAGTGACATTCAGCCATCCAGGTATCCCGCCTGCAGTAGACGGAATGTGGCAATGGAACGCTGGCTGCGCGTGTCATAATAGGCTCTGAGCCTTTATATACCTGCGCACAGCAGCAGCCACCTTCAGTCTGCTGCTGGACAGCCAGCAGCAGCAGCAGCAGGAGAGGTAATTAATCAGCAACCCTCCTGCTAAGGGTAGACAGCTGCTCGTTCCACCCCCCCCCCCGCCTTAATTGGTTCTCCTCCCTTCCAACGGTGTTGAGGCGGGTGGGAACAGCCGGGGGTTGAGGGTACTGTGCTAAAAGAGGTGGAGTTATGCAGATCTAAAACGCGTGGATTGCAGCAGCAGCAAGCCGAAAAGTGCAGGCATGTGAGGGATCTAGAGGTTGACAGCATGTCTTCTTAACGGGAGTCCAGGTGGCCATCTCCACAAATGGACTTTTCAGAATCCTTGGGTGGCACCGTAGTCGGAAACCAATTCTGGTTATCGCTTCTCGGCCTTTTGGCTAAGATCAAGTGTAGTATCTGTTCTTATCAGTTTAATATCTGATACGTCCCCTATCTGGGGACCATATATTAAATGGATTTTTAGAACAGGGAGATGGAAAAAGAGCTTGCTCTGTCCACTCCACGCATTGACCTGGTATTGCAGTATCTCCAGGACCGGTGCACCCCTTCTTTAATGCAGTTTCTAAAATCAGAAAGAATTGAATTCAATGCTTTTTGTTCATTTTGCTTGTTTGTCGGATTTTGGGATGGACTCTTTGGCTTTGCTTTTCTTCTCCTCATTGGATTTTTCATGTTAAAAGTTGCAGAAGCCAGATGACAAGCTCATTTTGGTTCAACTTCAGCAACTGTGCATTGCATTGCCATGTAATGTAATGTAATGCAATGCTATCTATCTAGCTCTCCCTCTATACTTCCTTTTGGATAAACAGACATATTAGGCAAGCATTTTGGAGCTTTCACCTAAATAACTACAGGTGGTGAGATAAGCTGCACAATATAATTGACCTTTCAGTATATTGTTGCACACACACCATCTATTTAGCAAATGCCCTTGTTATCAACAGCAGCCTTTTAAACTCACCTGAGCTAACAGGTATGTGAGCTGGTTACTCTGCTGCGCTTAAAATTTCTTTTTTGGTTTGCTACAATGCCTTTTCTGAAACGTTGTCTCCCTCTGCTGGAACACTGACTTCTTTCATTTAATGCCTGCAGACTATAAAAGAGAAACCAACCCAAAAAGTTTGGTTGATTAGTCTGTGGCATTCTTTTAAACTGTTGCTTATGGCGGTCTCTGTGAGCTTCTCAGTGACATTCAGCCATCCAGGTATCCCGCCTGCAGTAGACGGAATGTGGCAATGGAACGCTGGCTGCGCGTGTCATAATAGGCTCTGAGCCTTTATATACCTGCGCACAGCAGCAGCCACCTTCAGTCTGCTGCTGGACAGCCAGCAGCAGCAGGAGAGGTAATTAATCAGCAACCCTCCTTCTAAGGGTAGACAGCTGCTCGTTCCACCCCCCCCCCGCCTTAATTGGTTCTCCTCCCTTCCAAAGGTGTTGAGGCGGGTGGGAACAGCCGGGGGTTGAGGGTACTGTGCTAAAAGAAGTGGAGTTATGCAGATCTAAAACGCGTGGATTGCAGCAGCAGCAAGCCGAAAAGTGCAGGCATGTGAGGGATCTAGAGGTTGACAGCATGTCTTCTTAACGGGAGTCCAGGTGGCCATCTCCACAAATGGACTTTTCAGAATCCTTGGGTGGCACCGTAGTCGGAAACCAATTCTGGTTATCGCTTCTCGGCCTTTTGGCTAAGATCAAGTGTAGTATCTGTTCTTATCAGTTTAATATCTGATACGTCCCCTATCTGGGGACCATATATTAAATGGATTTTTAGAACAGGGAGATGGAAAAAGAGCTTGCTCTGTCCACTCCACGCATTGACCTGGTATTGCAGTATCTCCAGGACCGGTGCACCCCTTCTTTAATGCAGTTTCTAAAATCAGAAAGAATTGAATTCAATGCTTTTTGTTCATTTTGCTTGTTTGTCGGATTTTGGGATGGACTCTTTGGCTTTGCTTTTCTTCTCCTCATTGGATTTTTCATGTTAAAAGTTGCAGAAGCCAGATGACAAGCTCATTTTGGTTCAACTTCAGCAACTGTGCATTGCATTGCCATGTAATGTAATGTAATGCAATGCTATCTATCTAGCTCTCCCTCTATACTTCCTTTTGGATAAACAGACATATTAGGCAAGCATTTTGGAGCTTTCACCTAAATAACTACAGGTGGTGAGATAAGCTGCACAATATAATTGACCTTTCAGTATATTGTTGCACACACACCATCTATTTAGCAAATGCCCTTGTTATCAACAGCAGCCTTTTAAACTCACCTGAGCTAACAGGTATGTGAGCTGGTTACTCTGCTGCGCTTAAAATTTCTTTTTTGGTTTGCTACAATGCCTTTTCTGAAACGTTGTCTCCCTCTGCTGGAACACTGACTTCTTTCATTTAATGCCTGCAGACTATAAAAGAGAAACCAACCCAAAAAGTTTGGTTGATTAGTCTGTGGCATTCTTTTAAACTGTTGCTTATGGCGGTCTCTGTGAGCTTCTCAGTGACATTCAGCCATCCAGGTATCCCGCCTGCAGTAGACGGAATGTGGCAATGGAACGCTGGCTGCGCGTGTCATAATAGGCTCTGAGCCTTTATATACCTGCGCACAGCAGCAGCCACCTTCAGTCTGCTGCTGGACAGCCAGCAGCAGCAGCAGCAGGAGAGGTAATTAATCAGCAACCCTCCTGCTAAGGGTAGACAGCTGCTCGTTCCACCCCCCCCCCCACCTTAATTGGTTCTCCTCCCTTCCAACGGTGTTGAGGCGGGTGGGAACAGCCGGGGGTTGAGGGTACTGTGCTAAAAGAGGTGGAGTTATGCAGATCTAAAACGCGTGGATTGCAGCAGCAGCAAGCCGAAAAGTGCAGGCATGTGAGGGATCTAGAGGTTGACAGCATGTCTTCTTAACGGGAGTCCAGGTGGCCATCTCCACAAATGGACTTTTCAGAATCCTTGGGTGGCACCGTAGTCGGAAACCAATTCTGGTTATCGCTTCTCGGCCTTTTGGCTAAGATCAAGTGTAGTATCTGTTCTTATCAGTTTAATATCTGATACGTCCCCTATCTGGGGACCATATATTAAATGGATTTTTAGAACAGGGAGATGGAAAAAGAGCTTGCTCTGTCCACTCTACGCATTGACCTGGTATTGCAGTATCTCCAGGACCGGTGCACCCCTTCTTTAATGCAGTTTCTAAAATCAGAAAGAATTGAATTCAATGCTTTTTGTTCATTTTGCTTCTTTGTCGGATTTTGGGATGGACTCTTTGGCTTTGCTTTTCTTCTCCTCATTGGATTTTTCATGTTAAAAGTTGCAGAAGCCAGATGACAAGCTCATTTTGGTTCAACTTCAGCAACTGTGCATTGCATTGCCATGTAATGTAATGTAATGCAATGCTATCTATCTAGCTCTCCCTCTATACTTCCTTTTGGATAAACAGACATATTAGGCAAGCATTTTGGAGCTTTCACCTAAATAACTACAGGTGGTGAGATAAGCTGCACAATATAATTGACCTTTCAGTATATTGTTGCACACACACCATCTATTTAGCAAATGCCCTTGTTATCAACAGCAGCCTTTTAAACTCACCTGAGCTAACAGGTATGTGAGCTGGTTACTCTGCTGCGCTTAAAATTTCTTTTTTGGTTTGCTACAATGCCTTTTCTGAAACGTTGTCTCCCTCTGCTGGAACACTGACTTCTTTCATTTAATGCCTGCAGACTATAAAAGAGAAACCAACCCAAAAAGTTTGGTTGATTAGTCTGTGGCATTCTTTTAAACTGTTGCTTATGGCGGTCTCTGTGAGCTTCTCAGTGACATTCAGCCATCCAGGTATCCCGCCTGCAGTAGACGGAATGTGGCAATGGAACGCTGGCTGCGCGTGTCATAATAGGCTCTGAGCCTTTATATACCTGCGCACAGCAGCAGCCACCTTCAGTCTGCTGCTGGACAGCCAGCAGCAGCAGCAGCAGGAGAGGTAATTAATCAGCAACCCTCCTGCTAAGGGTAGACAGCTGCTCGTTCCACCCCCCCCCCCGCCTTAATTGGTTCTCCTCCCTTCCAACGGTGTTGAGGCGGGTGGGAACAGCCGGGGGTTGAGGGTACTGTGCTAAAAGAGGTGGAGTTATGCAGATCTAAAACGCGTGGATTGCAGCAGCAGCAAGCCGAAAAGTGCAGGCATGTGAGGGATCTAGAGGTTGACAGCATGTCTTCTTAACGGGAGTCCAGGTGGCCATCTCCACAAATGGACTTTTCAGAATCCTTGGGTGGCACCGTAGTCGGAAACCAATTCTGGTTATCGCTTCTCGGCCTTTTGGCTAAGATCAAGTGTAGTATCTGTTCTTATCAGTTTAATATCTGATACGTCCCCTATCTGGGGACCATATATTAAATGGATTTTTAGAACAGGGAGATGGAAAAAGAGCTTGCTCTGTCCACTCCACGCATTGACCTGGTATTGCAGTATCTCCAGGACCGGTGCACCCCTTCTTTAATGCAGTTTCTAAAATCAGAAAGAATTGAATTCAATGCTTTTTGTTCATTTTGCTTGTTTGTCGGATTTTGGGATGGACTCTTTGGCTTTGCTTTTCTTCTCCTCATTGGATTTTTCATGTTAAAAGTTGCAGAAGCCAGATGACAAGCTCATTTTGGTTCAACTTCAGCAACTGTGCATTGCATTGCCATGTAATGTAATGTAATGCAATGCTATCTATCTAGCTCTCCCTCTATACTTCCTTTTGGATAAACAGACATATTAGGCAAGCATTTTGGAGCTTTCACCTAAATAACTACAGGTGGTGAGATAAGCTGCACAATATAATTGACCTTTCAGTATATTGTTGCACACACACCATCTATTTAGCAAATGCCCTTGTTATCAACAGCAGCCTTTTAAACTCACCTGAGCTAACAGGTATGTGAGCTGGTTACTCTGCTGCGCTTAAAATTTCTTTTTTGGTTTGCTACAATGCCTTTTCTGAAACGTTGTCTCCCTCTGCTGGAACACTGACTTCTTTCATTTAATGCCTGCAGACTATAAAAGAGAACCAACCCAAAAAGTTTGGTTGATTAGTCTGTGGCATTCTTTTAAACTGTTGCTTATGGCGGTCTCTGTGAGCTTCTCAGTGACATTCAGCCATCCAGGTATCCCGCCTGCAGTAGACGGAATGTGGCAATGGAACGCTGGCTGCGCGTGTCATAATAGGCTCTGAGCCTTTATATACCTGCGCACAGCAGCAGCCACCTTCAGTCTGCTGCTGGACAGCCAGCAGCAGCAGCAGGAGAGGTAATTAATCAGCAACCCTCCTGCTAAGGGTAGACAGCTGCTCGTTCCACCCCCCCCCCCGCCTTAATTGGTTCTCCTCCCTTCCAACGGTGTTGAGGCGGGTGGGAACAGCCGGGGGTTGAGGGTACTGTGCTAAAAGAGGTGGAGTTATGCAGATCTAAAACGCGTGGATTGCAGCAGCAGCAAGCCGAAAAGTGCAGGCATGTGAGGGATCTAGAGGTTGACAGCATGTCTTCTTAACGGGAGTCCAGGTGGCCATCTCCACAAATGGACTTTTCAGAATCCTTGGGTGGCACCGTAGTCGGAAACCAATTCTGGTTATCGCTTCTCGGCCTTTTGGCTAAGATCAAGTGTAGTATCTGTTCTTATCAGTTTAATATCTGATACGTCCCCTAACTGGGGACCATATATTAAATGGATTTTTAGAACAGGGAGATGGAAAAAGAGCTTGCTCTGTCCACTCCACGCATTGACCTGGTATTGCAGTATCTCCAGGACCGGTGCACCCCTTCTTTAATGCAGTTTCTAAAATCAGAAAGAATTGAATTCAATGCTTTTTGTTCATTTTGCTTGTTTGTCGGATTTTGGGATGGACTCTTTGGCTTTGCTTTTCTTCTCCTCATTGGATTTTTCATGTTAAAAGTTGCAGAAGCCAGATGACAAGCTCATTTTGGTTCAACTTCAGCAACTGTGCATTGCATTGCCATGTAATATAATGTAATGCAATGCTATCTATCTAGCTCTCCCTCTATACTTCCTTTTGGATAAACAGACATATTAGGCAAGCATTTTGGAGCTTTCACCTAAATAACTACAGGTGGTGAGATAAGCTGCACAATATAATTGACCTTTCAGTATATTGTTGCACACACACCATCTATTTAGCAAATGCCCTTGTTATCAACAGCAGCCTTTTAAACTCACCTGAGCTAACAGGTATGTGAGCTGGTTACTCTGCTGCGCTTAAAATTTCTTTTTTGGTTTGCTACAATGCCTTTTCTGAAACGTTGTCTCCCTCTGCTGGAACACTGACTTCTTTCATTTAATGCCTGCAGACTATAAAAGAGAAACCAACCCAAAAAGTTTGGTTGATTAGTCTGTGGCATTCTTTTAAACTGTTGCTTATGGCGGTCTCTGTGAGCTTCTCAGTGACATTCAGCCATCCAGGTATCCCGCCTGCAGTAGACGGAATGTGGCAATGGAACGCTGGCTGCGCGTGTCATAATAGGCTCTGAGCCTTTATATACCTGCGCACAGCAGCAGCCACCTTCAGTCTGCTGCTGGACAGCCAGCAGCAGCAGCTGCAGGAGAGGTAATTAATCAGCAACCCTCCTGCTAAGGGTAGACAGCTGCTCGTTCCACCCCCCCCCCCGCCTTAATTGGTTCTCCTCCCTTCCAACGGTGTTGAGGCGGGTGGGAACAGCCGGGGGTTGAGGGTACTGTGCTAAAAGGGGTGGAGTTATGCAGATCTAAAACGCGTGGATTGCAGCAGCAGCAAGCCGAAAAGTGCAGGCATGTGAGGGATCTAGAGGTTGACAGCATGTCTTCTTAACGGGAGTCCAGGTGGCCATCTCCACAAATGGACTTTTCAGAATCCTTGGGTGGCACCGTAGTCGGAAACCAATTCTGGTTATCGCTTCTCGGCCTTTTGGCTAAGATCAAGTGTAGTATCTGTTCTTATCAGTTTAATATCTGATACGTCCCCTATCTGGGGACCATATATTAAATGGATTTTTAGAACAGGGAGATGGAAAAAGAGCTTGCTCTGTCCACTCCACGCATTGACCTGGTATTGCAGTATCTCCAGGACCGGTGCACCCCTTCTTTAATGCAGTTTCTAAAATCAGAAAGAATTGAATTCAATGCTTTTTGTTCATTTTGCTTGTTTGTCGGATTTTGGGATGGACTCTTTGGCTTTGCTTTTCTTCTCCTCATTGGATTTTTCATGTTAAAAGTTGCAGAAGCCAGATGACAAGCTCATTTTGGTTCAACTTCAGCAACTGTGCATTGCATTGCCATGTAATGTAATGTAATGCAATGCTGTCTATCTAGCTCTCCCTCTATACTTCCTTTTGGATAAACAGACATATTAGGCAAGCATTTTGGAGCTTTCACCTAAATAACTACAGGTGGTGAGATAAGCTGCACAATATAATTGACCTTTCAGTATATTGTTGCACACACACCATCTATTTAGCAAATGCCCTTGTTATCAACAGCAGCCTTTTAAACTCACCTGAGCTAACAGGTATGTGAGCTGGTTACTCTGCTGCGCTTAAAATTTCTTTTTTGGTTTGCTACAATGCCTTTTCTGAAACGTTGTCTCCCTCTGCTGGAACACTGACTTCTTTCATTTAATGCCTGCAGACTATAAAAGAGAAACCAACCCAAAAAGTTTGGTTGATTAGTCTGTGGCATTCTTTTAAACTGTTGCTTATGGCGGTCTCTGTGAGCTTCTCAGTGACATTCAGCCATCCAGGTATCCCGCCTGCAGTAGACGGAATGTGGCAATGGAACGCTGGCTGCGCGTGTCATAATAGGCTCTGAGCCTTTATATACCTGCGCACAGCAGCAGCCACCTTCAGTCTGCTGCTGGACAGCCAGCAGCAGCAGCAGCAGGAGAGGTAATTAATCAGCAACCCTCCTGCTAAGGGTAGACAGCTGCTCGTTCCACCCCCCCCCCCGCCTTAATTGGTTCTCCTCCCTTCCAACGGTGTTGAGGCGGGTGGGAACAGCCGGGGGTTGAGGGTACTGTGCTAAAAGAGGTGGAGTTATGCAGATCTAAAACGCGTGGATTGCAGCAGCAGCAAGCCGAAAAGTGCAGGCATGTGAGGGATCTAGACGTTGACAGCATGTCTTCTCAACGGGAGTCCAGGAGGCCATCTCCACAAATGGACTTTTCAGAATCCTTGGGTGGCACCGTAGTCGGAAACCAATTCTGGTTATCGCTTCTCGGCCTTTTGGCTAAGATCAAGTGTAGTATCTGTTCTTATCAGTTTAATATCTGATACGTCCCCTATCTGGGGACCATATATTAAATGGATTTTTAGAACAGGGAGATGGAAAAAGAGCTTGCTCTGTCCACTCCACGCATTGACCTGGTATTGCAGTATCTCCAGGACCGGTGCACCCCTTCTTTAATGCAGTTTCTAAAATCAGAAAGAATTGAATTCAATGCTTTTTGTTCATTTTGCTTGTTTGTCGGATTTTGGGATGGACTCTTTGGCTTTGCTTTTCTTCTCCTCATTGGATTTTTCATGTTAAAAGTTGCAGAAGCCAGATGACAAGCTCATTTTGGTTCAACTTCAGCAACTGTGCATTGCATTGCCATGTAATGTAATGTAATGCAATGCTATCTATCTAGCTCTCCCTCTATACTTCCTTTTGGATAAACAGACATATTAGGCAAGCATTTTGGAGCTTTCACCTAAATAACTACAGGTGGTGAGATAAGCTGCACAATATAATTGACCTTTCAGTATATTGTTGCACACACACCATCTATTTAGCAAATGCCCTTGTTATCAACAGCAGCCTTTTAAACTCACCTGAGCTAACAGGTATGTGAGCTGGTTACTCTGCTGCGCTTAAAATTTCTTTTTTGGTTTGCTACAATGCCTTTTCTGAAACGTTGTCTCCCTCTGCTGGAACACTGACTTCTTTCATTTAATGCCTGCAGACTATAAAAGAGAAACCAACCCAAAAAGTTTGGTTGATTAGTCTGTGGCATTCTTTTAAACTGTTGCTTATGGCGGTCTCTGTGAGCTTCTCAGTGACATTCAGCCATCCAGGTATCCCGCCTGCAGTAGACGGAATGTGGCAATGGAACGCTGGCTGCGCGTGTCATAATAGGCTCTGAGCCTTTATATACCTGCGCACAGCAGCAGCCACCTTCAGTCTGCTGCTGGACAGCCAGCAGCAGCAGCAGCAGGAGAGGTAATTAATCAGCAACCCTCCTGCTAAGGGTAGACAGCTGCTCGTTCCACCCCCCCCCCCCGCCTTAATTGGTTCTCCTCCCTTCCAACGGTGTTGAGGCGGGTGGGAACAACCGGGGGTTGAGGGTACTGTGCTAAAAGAGGTGGAGTTATGCAGATCTAAAACGCGTGGATTGCAGCAGCAGCAAGCCGAAAAGTGCAGGCATGTGAGGGATCTAGAGGTTGACAACATGTCTTCTTAACGGGAGTCCAGGTGGCCATCTCCACAAATGGACTTTTCAGAATCCTTGGGTGGCACCGTAGTCGGAAACCAATTCTGGTTATCGCTTCTCGGCCTTTTGGCTAAGATCAAGTGTAGTATCTGTTCTTATCAGTTTAATATCTGATACGTCCCCTATCTGGGGACCATATATTAAATGGATTTTTAGAACAGGGAGATGGAAAAAGAGCTTGCTCTGTCCACTCCACGCATTGACCTGGTATTGCAGTATCTCCAGGACCGGTGCACCCCTTCTTTAATGCAGTTTCTAAAATCAGAAAGAATTGAATTCAATGCTTTTTGTTCATTTTGCTTGTTTGTCGGATTTTGGGATGGACTCTTTGGCTTTGCTTTTCTTCTCCTCATTGGATTTTTCATGTTAAAAGTTGCAGAAGCCAGATGACAAGCTCATTTTGGTTCAACTTCAGCAACTGTGCATTGCATTGCCATGTAATGTAATGTAATGCAATGCTATCTATCTAGCTCTCCCTCTATACTTCCTTTTGGATAAACAGACATATTAGGCAAGCATTTTGGAGCTTTCACCTAAATAACTACAGGTGGTGAGATAAGCTGCACAATATAATTGACCTTTCAGTATATTGTTGCACACACACCATCTATTTAGCAAATGCCCTTGTTATCAACAGCAGCCTTTTAAACTCACCTGAGCTAACAGGTATGTGAGCTGGTTACTCTGCTGCGCTTAAAATTTCTTTTTTGGTTTGCTACAATGCCTTTTCTGAAACGTTGTCTCCCTCTGCTGGAGCACTGACTTCTTTCATTTAATGCCTGCAGACTATAAAAGAGAAACCAACCCAAAAAGTTTGGTTGATTAGTCTGTGGCATTCTTTTAAACTGTTGCTTATGGCGGTCTCTGTGAGCTTCTCAGTGACATTCAGCCATCCAGGTATCCCGCCTGCAGTAGACGGAATGTGGCAATGGAACGCTGGCTGCGCGTGTCATAATAGGCTCTGAGCCTTTATATACCTGCGCACAGCAGCAGCCACCTTCAGTCTGCTGCTGGACAGCCAGCAGCAGCAGCAGCAGGAGAGGTAATTAATCAGCAACCCTCCTGCTAAGGGTAGACAGCTGCTCGTTCCACCCCCCCTCCCGCCTTAATTGGTTCTCCTCCCTTCCAACGGTGTTGAGGCGGGTGGGAACAGCCGGGGGTTGAGGGTACTGTGCTAAAAGAGGTGGAGTTATGCAGATCTAAAACGCGTGGATTGCAGCAGCAGCAAGCCGAAAAGTGCAGGCATGTGAGGGATCTAGAGGTTGACAGCATGTCTTCTTAACGGGAGTCCAGGTGGCCATCTCCACAAATGGACTTTTCAGAATCCTTGGGTGGCACCGTAGTCGGAAACCAATTCTGGTTATCGCTTCTCGGCCTTTTGGCTAAGATCAAGTGTAGTATCTGTTCTTATCAGTTTAATATCTGATACGTCCCCTATCTGGGGACCATATATTAAATGGATTTTTAGAACAGGGAGATGGAAAAAGAGCTTGCTCTGTCCACTCCACGCATTGACCTGGTATTGCAGTATCTCCAGGACCGGTGCACCCCTTCTTTAATGCAGTTTCTAAAATCAGAAAGAATTGAATTCAATGCTTTTTGTTCATTTTGCTTGTTTGTCGGATTTTGGGATGGACTCTTTGGCTTTGCTTTTCTTCTCCTCATTGGATTTTTCATGTTAAAAGTTGCAGAAGCCAGATGACAAGCTCATTTTGGTTCAACTTCAGCAACTGTGCATTGCATTGCCATGTAATGTAATGTAATGCAATGCTATCTATCTAGCTCTCCCTCTATACTTCCTTTTGGATAAACAGACATATTAGGCAAGCATTTTGGAGCTTTCACCTAAATAACTACAGGTGGTGAGATAAGCTGCACAATATAATTGACCTTTCAGTATATTGTTGCACACACACCATCTATTTAGCAAATGCCCTTGTTATCAACAGCAGCCTTTTAAACTCACCTGAGCTAACAGGTATGTGAGCTGGTTACTCTGCTGCGCTTAAAATTTCTTTTTTGGTTTGCTACAATGCCTTTTCTGAAACGTTGTCTCCCTCTGCTGGAACACTGACTTCTTTCATTTAATGCCTGCAGACTATAAAAGAGAAACCAACCCAAAAAGTTTGGTTGATTAGTCTGTGGCATTCTTTTAAACTGTTGCTTATGGCGGTCTCTGTGAGCTTCTCAGTGACACTCAGCCATCCAGGTATCCCGCCTGCAGTAGACGGAATGTGGCAATGGAACGCTGGCTGCGCGTGTCATAATAGGCTCTGAGCCTTTATATACCTGCGCACAGCAGCAGCCACCTTCAGTCTGCTGCTGGACAGCCAGCAGCAGCAGCAGCAGGAGAGGTAATTAATCAGCAACCCTCCTGCTAAGGGTAGACAGCTGCTCGTTCCACCCCCCCCCCGCCTTAATTGGTTCTCCTCCCTTCCAACGGTGTTGAGGCGGGTGGGAACAGCCGGGGGTTGAGGGTACTGTGCTAAAAGAGGTGGAGTTATGCAGATCTAAAACGCGTGGATTGCAGCAGCAGCAAGCCGAAAAGTGCAGGCATGTGAGGGATCTAGAGGTTGACAGCATGTCTTCTTAACGGGAGTCCAGGTGGCCATCTCCACAAATGGACTTTTCAGAATCCTTGGGTGGCACCGTAGTCGGAAACCAATTCTGGTTATCGCTTCTCG
Organism: Phyllobates terribilis; assembly: GCF_046119375.1. Lineage (NCBI taxonomy): Eukaryota > Metazoa > Chordata > Amphibia > Anura > Dendrobatidae > Phyllobates > Phyllobates terribilis. Next base: position 4,279,083 of record NW_027362800.1, on the reverse strand, counting down.
GCCTTTTGGCTAAGATCAAGTGTAGTATCTGTTCTTATCAGTTTAATATCTGATACGTCCCCTATCTGGGGACCATATATTAAATGGATTTTTAGAACAGGGAGATGGAAAAAGAGCTTGCTCTGTCCACTCCACGCATTGACCTGGTATTGCAGTATCTCCAGGACCGGTGCACCCCTTCTTTAATGCAGTTTCTAAAATCAGAAAGAATTGAATTCAATGCTTTTTGTTCATTTTGCTTGTTTGTCGGATTTTGGGATGGACTCTTTGGCTTTGCTTTTCTTCTCCTCATTGGATTTTTCATGTTAAAAGTTGCAGAAGCCAGATGACAAGCTCATTTTGGTTCAACTTCAGCAACTGTGCATTGCATTGCCATGTAATGTAATGTAATGCAATGCTATCTATCTAGCTCTCCCTCTATACTTCCTTTTGGATAAACAGACATATTAGGCAAGCATTTTGGAGCTTTCACCTAAATAACTACAGGTGGTGAGATAAGCTGCACAATATAATTGACCTTTCAGTATATTGTTGCACACACACCATCTATTTAGCAAATGCCCTTGTTATCAACAGCAGCCTTTTAAACTCACCTGAGCTAACAGGTATGTGAGCTGGTTACTCTGCTGCGCTTAAAATTTCTTTTTGGGTTTGCTACAATGCCTTTTCTGAAACGTTGTCTCCCTCTGCTGGAACACTGACTTCTTTCATTTAATGCCTGCAGACTATAAAAGAGAAACCAACCCAAAAAGTTTGGTTGATTAGTCTGTGGCATTCTTTTAAACTCTTGCTTATGGCGGTCTCTGTGAGCTTCTCAGTGACATTCAGCCATCCAGGTATCCCGCCTGCAGTAGACGGAATGTGGCAATGGAACGCTGGCTACGCGTGTCATAATAGGCTCTGAGCCTTTATATACCTGCGCACAGCAGCAGCCACCTTCAGTCTGCTGCTGGACAGCCAGCAGCAGCAGCAGCAGGAGAGGTAATTAATCAGCAACCCTCCTGCTAAGAGTAGACAGCTGCTCGTTCCACCCCCCCCCCCCCGCCTTAATTGGTTCTCCTCCCTTCCAACGGTGTTGAGGCGGGTGGGAACAGCCGGGGGTTGAGGGTACTGTGCTAAAAGAGGTGGAGTTATGCAGATCTAAAACGCGTGGATTGCAGCAGCAGCAAGCCGAAAAGTGCAGGCATGTGAGGGATCTAGAGGTTGACAGCATGTCTTCTTAACGGGAGTCCAGGTGGCCATCTCCACAAATGGACTTTTCAGAATCCTTGGGTGGCACCGTAGTCGGAAACCAATTCTGGTTATCGCTTCTCGGCCTTTTGGCTAAGATCAAGTGTAGTATCTGTTCTTATCAGTTTAATATCTGATACGTCCCCTATCTGGGGACCATATATTAAATGGATTTTTAGAACAGGGAGATGGAAAAAGAGCTTGCTCTGTCCACTCCACGCATTGACCTGGTATTGCAGTATCTCCAGGACCGGTGCACCCCTTCTTTAATGCAGTTTCTAAAATCAGAAAGAATTGAATTCAATGCTTTTTGTTCATTTTGCTTGTTTGTCGGATTTTGGGATGGACTCTTTGGCTTTGCTTTTCTTCTCCTCATTGGATTTTTCATGTTAAAAGTTGCAGAAGCCAGATGACAAGCTCATTTTGGTTCAACTTCAGCAACTGTGCATTGCATTGCCATGTAATGTAATGTAATGCAATGCTATCTATCTAGCTCTCCCTCTATACTTCCTTTTGGATAAACAGACATATTAGGCAAGCATTTTGGAGCTTTCACCTAAATAACTACAGGTGGTGAGATAAGCTGCACAATATAATTGACCTTTCAGTATATTGTTGCACACACACCATCTATTTAGCAAATGCCCTTGTTATCAACAGCAGCCTTTTAAACTCACCTGAGCTAACAGGTATGTGAGCTGGTTACTCTGCTGCGCTTAAAATTTCTTTTTTGGTTTGCTACAATGCCTTTTCTGAAACGTTGTCTCCCTCTGCTGGAACACTGACTTCTTTCATTTAATGCCTGCAGACTATAAAAGAGAAACCAACCCAAAAAGTTTGGTTGATTAGTCTGTGGCATTCTTTTAAACTGTTGCTTATGGCGGTCTCTGTGAGCTTCTCAGTGACATTCAGCCATCCAGGTATCCCGCCTGCAGTAGACGGAATGTGGCAATGGAACGCTGGCTGCGCGTGTCATAATAGGCTCTGAGCTTTTATATACCTGCGCACAGCAGCAGCCACCTTCAGTCTGCTGCTGGACAGCCAGCAGCAGCAGCAGCAGGAGAGGTAATTAATCAGCAACCCTCCTGCTAAGGGTAGACAGCTGCTCGTTCCACCCCCACCCCGCCTTAATTGGTTCTCCTCCCTTCCAACGGTGTTGAGGCGGGTGGGAACAGCCGGGGGTTGAGGGTACTGTGCTAAAAGAGGTGGAGTTATGCAGATCTAAAACGCGTGGATTGCAGCAGCAGCAAGCCGAAAAGTGCAGGCATGTGAGGGATCTAGAGGTTGACAGCATGTCTTCTTAACGGGAGTCCAGGTGGCCATCTCCACAAATGGACTTTTCAGAATCCTTGGGTGGCACCGTAGTCGGAAACCAATTCTGGTTATCGCTTCTCGGCCTTTTGGCTAAGATCAAGTGTAGTATCTGTTCTTATCAGTTTAATATCTGATACGTCCCCTATCTGGGGACCATATATTAAATGGATTTTTAGAACAGGGAGATGGAAAAAGAGCTTGCTCTGTCCACTCCACGCATTGACCTGGTATTGCAGTATCTCCAGGACCGGTGCACCCCTTCTTTAATGCAGTTTCTAAAATCAGAAAGAATTGAATTCAATGCTTTTTGTTCATTTTGCTTGTTTGTCGGATTTTGGGATGGACTCTTTGGCTTTGCTTTTCTTCTCCTCATTGGATTTTTCATGTTAAAAGTTGCAGAAGCCAGATGACAAGCTCATTTTGGTTCAACTTCAGCAACTGTGCATTGCATTGCCATGTAATGTAATGTAATGCAATGCTATCTATCTAGCTCTCCCTCTATACTTCCTTTTGGATAAACAGACATATTAGGCAAGCATTTTGGAGCTTTCACCTAAATAACTACAGGTGGTGAGATAAGCTGCACAATATAATTGACCTTTCAGTATATTGTTGCACACACACCATCTATTTAGCAAATGCCCTTGTTATCAACAGCAGCCTTTTAAACTCACCTGAGCTAACAGGTATGTGAGCTGGTTACTCTGCTGCGCTTAAAATTTCTTTTTTGGTTTGCTACAATGCCTTTTCTGAAACGTTGTCTCCCTCTGCTGGAACACTGACTTCTTTCATTTAATGCCTGCAGACTATAAAAGAGAAACCAACCCAAAAAGTTTGGTTGATTAGTCTGTGGCATTCTTTTAAACTGTTGCTTATGGCGGTCTCTGTGAGCTTCTCAGTGACATTCAGCCATCCAGGTATCCCGCCTGCAGTAGACGGAATGTGGCAATGGAACGCTGGCTGCGCGTGTCATAATAGGCTCTGAGCCTTTATATACCTGCGCACAGCAGCAGCCACCTTCAGTCTGCTGCTGGACAGCCAGCAGCAGCAGCAGGAGAGGTAATTAATCAGCAACCCTCCTGCTAAGGGTAGACAGCTGCTCGTTCCACCCCCCCCCCCCGCCTTAATTGGTTCTCCTCCCTTCCAACGGTGTTGAGGCGGGTGGGAACAGCCGGGGGTTGAGGGTACTGTGCTAAAAGAGGTGGAGTTATGCAAATCTAAAACGCGTGGATTGCAGCAGCAGCAAGCCGAAAAGTGCAGGCATGTGAGGGATCTAGAGGTTGACAGCATGTCTTCTTAACGGGAGTCCAGGTGGCCATCTCCACAAATGGACTTTTCAGAATCCTTGGGTGGCACCGTAGTCGGAAACCAATTCTGGTTATCGCTTCTCGGCCTTTTGGCTAAGATCAAGTGTAGTATCTGTTCTTATCAGTTTAATATCTGATACGTCCCCTATCTGGGGACCATATATTAAATGGATTTTTAGAACAGGGAGATGGAAAAAGAGCTTGCTCTGTCCACTCCACGCATTGACCTGGTATTGCAGTATCTCCAGGACCGGTGCACCCCTTCTTTAATGCAGTTTCTAAAATCAGAAAGAATTGAATTCAATGCTTTTTGTTCATTTTGCTTGTTTGTCGGATTTTGGGATGGACTCTTTGGCTTTGCTTTTCTTCTCCTCATTGGATTTTTCATGTTAAAAGTTGCAGAAGCCAGATGACAAGCTCATTTTGGTTCAACTTCAGCAACTGTGCATTGCATTGCCATGTAATGTAATGTAATGCAATGCTATCTATCTAGCTCTCCCTCTATACTTCCTTTTGGATAAACAGACATATTAGGCAAGCATTTTGGAGCTTTCACCTAAATAACTACAGGTGGTGAGATAAGCTGCACAATATAATTGACCTTTCAGTATATTGTTGCACACACACCATCTATTTAGCAAATGCCCTTGTTATCAACAGCAGCCTTTTAAACTCACCTGAGCTAACAGGTATGTGAGCTGGTTACTCTGCTGCGCTTAAAATTTCTTTTTTGGTTTGCTACAATGCCTTTTCTGAAACGTTGTCTCCCTCTGCTGGAACACTGACTTCTTTCATTTAATGCCTGCAGACTATAAAAGAGAAACCAACCCAAAAAGTTTGGTTGATTAGTCTGTGGCATTCTTTTAAACTGTTGCTTATGGCGGTCTCTGTGAGCTTCTCAGTGACATTCAGCCATCCAGGTATCCCGCCTGCAGTAGACGGAATGTGGCAATGGAACGCTGGCTGCGCGTGTCATAATAGGCTCTGAGCCTTTATATACCTGCGCACAGCAGCAGCCACCTTCAGTCTGCTGCTGGACAGCCAGCAGCAGCAGCAGCAGGAGAGGTAATTAATCAGCAACCCTCCTGCTAAGGGTAGACAGCTGCTCGTTCCACCCCCTCCCGCCTTAATTGGTTCTCCTCCCTTCCAACGGTGTTGAGGCGGGTGGGAACAGCCGGGGGTTGAGGGTACTGTGCTAAAAGAGGTGGAGTTATGCAGATCTAAAACGCGTGGATTGCAGCAGCAGCAAGCCGAAAAGTGCAGGCATGTGAGGGATCTAGAGGTTGACAGCATGTCTTCTTAACGGGAGTCCAGGTGGCCATCTCCACAAATGGACTTTTCAGAATCCTTGGGTGGCACCGTAGTCGGAAACCAATTCTGGTTATCGCTTCTCGGCCTTTTGGCTAAGATCAAGTGTAGTATCTGTTCTTATCAGTTTAATATCTGATACGTCCCCTATCTGGGGACCATATATTAAATGGATGGATTTTTAGAACAGGGAGATGGAAAAAGAGCTTGCTCTGTCCACTCCACGCATTGACCTGGTATTGCAGTATCTCCAGGACCGGTGCACCCCTTCTTTAATGCAGTTTCTAAAATCAGAAAGAATTGAATTCAATGCTTTTTGTTCATTTTGCTTGTTTGTCGGATTTTGGGATGGACTCTTTGGCTTTGCTTTTCTTCTCCTCATTGGATTTTTCATGTTAAAAGTTGCAGAAGCCAGATGACAAGCTCATTTTGGTTCAACTTCAGCAACTGTGCATTGCATTGCCATGTAATGTAATGTAATGCAATGCTATCTATCTAGCTCTCCCTCTATACTTCCTTTTGGATAAACAGACATATTAGGCAAGCATTTTGGAGCTTTCACCTAAATAACTACAGGTGGTGAGATAAGCTGCACAATATAATTGACCTTTCAGTATATTGTTGCACACACACCATCTATTTAGCAAATGCCCTTGTTATCAACAGCAGCCTTTTAAACTCACCTGAGCTAACAGGTATGTGAGCTGGTTACTCTGCTGCGCTTAAAATTTCTTTTTTGGTTTGCTACAATGCCTTTTCTGAAACGTTGTCTCCCTCTGCTGGAACACTGACTTCTTTCATTTAATGCCTGCAGACTATAAAAGAGAAACCAACCCAAAAAGTTTGGTTGATTAGTCTGTGGCATTCTTTTAAACTGTTGCTTATGGCGGTCTCTGTGAGCTTCTCAGTGACATTCAGCCATCCAGGTATCCCGCCTGCAGTAGACGGAATGTGGCAATGGAACGCTGGCTGCGCGTGTCATAATAGGCTCTGAGCCTTTATATACCTGCGCACAGCAGCAGCCACCTTCAGTCTGCTGCTGGACAGCCAGCAGCAGCAGCAGCAGGAGAGGTAATTAATCAGCAACCCTCCTGCTAAGGGTAGACAGCTGCTCGTTCCACCCCCTCCCGCCTTAATTGGTTCTCCTCCCTTCCAACGGTGTTGAGGCGGGTGGGAACAGCCGGGGGTTGAGGGTACTGTGCTAAAAGAGGTGGAGTTATGCAGATCTAAAACGCGTGGATTGCAGCAGCAGCAAGCCGAAAAGTGCAGGCATGTGAGGGATCTAGAGGTTGACAGCATGTCTTCTTAACGGGAGTCCAGGTGGCCATCTCCACAAATGGACTTTTCAGAATCCTTGGGTGGCACCGTAGTCGGAAACCAATTCTGGTTATCGCTTCTCGGCCTTTTGGCTAAGATCAAGTGTAGTATCTGTTCTTATCAGTTTAATATCTGATACGTCCCCTATCTGGGGACCATATATTAAATGGATGGATTTTTAGAACAGGGAGATGGAAAAAGAGCTTGCTCTGTCCACTCCACGCATTGACCTGGTATTGCAGTATCTCCAGGACCGGTGCACCCCTTCTTTAATGCAGTTTCTAAAATCAGAAAGAATTGAATTCAATGCTTTTTGTTCATTTTGCTTGTTTGTCGGATTTTGGGATGGACTCTTTGGCTTTGCTTTTCTTCTCCTCATTGGATTTTTCATGTTAAAAGTTGCAGAAGCCAGATGACAAGCTCATTTTGGTTCAACTTCAGCAACTGTGCATTGCATTGCCATGTAATGTAATGTAATGCAATGCTATCTATCTAGCTCTCCCTCTATACTTCCTTTTGGATAAACAGACATATTAGGCAAGCATTTTGGAGCTTTCACCTAAATAACTACAGGTGGTGAGATAAGCTGCACAATATAATTGACCTTTCAGTATATTGTTGCACACACACCATCTATTTAGCAAATGCCCTTGTTATCAACAGCAGCCTTTTAAACTCACCTGAGCTAACAGGTATGTGAGCTGGTTACTCTGCTGCGCTTAAAATTTCTTTTTTGGTTTGCTACAATGCCTTTTCTGAAACGTTGTCTCCCTCTGCTGGAACACTGACTTCTTTCATTTAATGCCTGCAGACTATAAAAGAGAAACCAACCCAAAAAGTTTGGTTGATTAGTCTGTGGCATTCTTTTAAACTGTTGCTTATGGCGGTCTCTGTGAGCTTCTCAGTGACATTCAGCCATCCAGGTATCCCGCCTGCAGTAGACGGAATGTGGCAATGGAACGCTGGCTGCGCGTGTCATAATAGGCTCTGAGCCTTTATATACCTGCGCACAGCAGCAGCCACCTTCAGTCTGCTGCTGGACAGCCAGCAGCAGCAGCAGCAGGAGAGGTAATTAATCAGCAACCCTCCTGCTAAGGGTAGACAGCTGCTCGTTCCACCCCCCCCCCGCCTTAATTGGTTCTCCTCCCTTCCAACGGTGTTGAGGCGGGTGGGAACAGCCGGGGGTTGAGGGTACTGTGCTAAAAGAGGTGGAGTTATGCAGATCTAAAACGCGTGGATTGCAGCAGCAGCAAGCCGAAAAGTGCAGGCATGTGAGGGATCTAGAGGTTGACAGCATGTCTTCTTAACGGGAGTCCAGGTGGCCATCTCCACAAATGGACTTTTCAGAATCCTTGGGTGGCACCGTAGTCGGAAACCAATTCTGGTTATCGCTTCTCGGCCTTTTGGCTAAGATCAAGTGTAGTATCTGTTCTTATCAGTTTAATATCTGATACGTCCCCTATCTGGGGACCATATATTAAATGGATTTTTAGAACAGGGAGATGGAAAAAGAGCTTGCTCTGTCCACTCCACGCATTGACCTGGTATTGCAGTATCTCCAGGACCGGTGCACCCCTTCTTTAATGCAGTTTCTAAAATCAGAAAGAATTGAATTCAATGCTTTTTGTTCATTTTGCTTGTTTGTCGGATTTTGGGATGGACTCTTTGGCTTTGCTTTTCTTCTCCTCATTGGATTTTTCATGTTAAAAGTTGCAGAAGCCAGATGACAAGCTCATTTTGGTTCAACTTCAGCAACTGTGCATTGCATTGCCATGTAATGTAATGTAATGCAATGCTATCTATCTAGCTCTCCCTCTATACTTCCTTTTGGATAAACAGACATATTAGGCAAGCATTTTGGAGCTTTCACCTAAATAACTACAGGTGGTGAGATAAGCTGCACAATATAATTGACCTTTCAGTATATTGTTGCACACACACCATCTATTTAGCAAATGCCCTTGTTATCAACAGCAGCCTTTTAAACTCACCTGAGCTAACAGGTATGTGAGCTGGTTACTCTGCTGCGCTTAAAATTTCTTTTTTGGTTTGCTACAATGCCTTTTCTGAAACGTTGTCTCCCTCTGCTGGAACACTGACTTCTTTCATTTAATGCCTGCAGACTATAAAAGAGAAACCAACCCAAAAAGTTTGGTTGATTAGTCTGTGGCATTCTTTTAAACTGTTGCTTATGGCGGTCTCTGTGAGCTTCTCAGTGACATTCAGCCATCCAGGTATCCCGCCTGCAGTAGACGGAATGTGGCAATGGAACGCTGGCTGCGCGTGTCATAATAGGCTCTGAGCCTTTATATACCTGCGCACAGCAGCAGCCACCTTCAGTCTGCTGCTGGACAGCCAGCAGCAGCAGCAGCAGCAGGAGAGGTAATTAATCAGCAACCCTCCTGCTAAGGGTAGACAGCTGCTCGTTCCACCCCCCCCCGCCTTAATTGGTTCTCCTCCCTTCCAACGGTGTTGAGGCGGGTGGGAACAGCCGGGGGTTGAGGGTACTGTGCTAAAAGAGGTGGAGTTATGCAGATCTAAAACGCGTGGATTGCAGCAGCAGCAAGCCGAAAAGTGCAGGCATGTGAGGGATCTAGAGGTTGACAGCATGTCTTCTTAACGGGAGTCCAGGTGGCCATCTCCACAAATGGACTTTTCAGAATCCTTGGGTGGCACCGTAGTCGGAAACCAATTCTGGTTATCGCTTCTCGGCCTTTTGGCTAAGATCAAGTGTAGTATCTGTTCTTATCAGTTTAATATCTGATACGTCCCCTATCTGGGGACCATATATTAAATGGATTTTTAGAACAGGGAGATGGAAAAAGAGCTTGCTCTGTCCACTCCACGCATTGACCTGGTATTGCAGTATCTCCAGGACCGGTGCACCCCTTCTTTAATGCAGTTTCTAAAATCAGAAAGAATTGAATTCAATGCTTTTTGTTCATTTTGCTTGTTTGTCGGATTTTGGGATGGACTCTTTGGCTTTGCTTTTCTTCTCCTCATTGGATTTTTCATGTTAAAAGTTGCAGAAGCCAGATGACAAGCTCATTTTGGTTCAACTTCAGCAACTGTGCATTGCATTGCCATGTAATGTAATGTAATGCAATGCTATCTATCTAGCTCTCCCTCTATACTTCCTTTTGGATAAACAAACATATTAGGCAAGCATTTTGGAGCTTTCACCTAAATAACTACAGGTGGTGAGATAAGCTGCACAATATAATTGACCTTTCAGTATATTGTTGCACACACACCATCTATTTAGCAAATGCCCTTGTTATCAACAGCAGCCTTTTAAACTCACCTGAGCTAACAGGTATGTGAGCTGGTTACTCTGCTGCGCTTAAAATTTCTTTTTTGGTTTGCTACAATGCCTTTTCTGAAACGTTGTCTCCCTCTGCTGGAACACTGACTTCTTTCATTTAATGCCTGCAGACTATAAAAGAGAAACCAACCCAAAAAGTTTGGTTGATTAGTCTGTGGCATTCTTTTAAACTGTTGCTTATGGCGGTCTCTGTGAGCTTCTCAGTGACATTCAGCCATCCAGGTATCCCGCCTGCAGTAGACGGAATGTGGCAATGGAACGCTGGCTGCGCGTGTCATAATAGGCTCTGAGCCTTTATATACCTGCGCACAGCAGCAGCCACCTTCAGTCTGCTGCTGGACAGCCAGCAGCAGCAGCAGCAGGAGAGGTAATTAATCAGCAACCCTCCTGCTAAGGGTAGACAGCTGCTCGTTCCACCCCCCCCCCCCGCATTAATTGGTTCTCCTCCCTTCCAACGGTGTTGAGGCGGGTGGGAACAGCCGGGGGTTGAGGGTACTGTGCTAAAAGAGGTGGAGTTATGCAGATCTAAAACGCGTGGATTGCAGCAGCAGCAAGCCGAAAAGTGCAGGCATGTGAGGGATCTAGAGGTTGACAGCATGTCTTCTTAACGGGAGTCCAGGTGGCCATCTCCACAAATGGACTTTTCAGAATCCTTGGGTGGCACCGTAGTCGGAAACCAATTCTGGTTATCGCTTCTCGGCCTTTTGGCTAAGATCAAGTGTAGTATCTGTTCTTATCAGTTTAATATCTGATACGTCCCCTATCTGGGGACCATATATTAAATGGATTTTTAGAACAGGGAGATGGAAAAAGAGCTTGCTCTGTCCACTCCACGCATTGACCTGGTATTGCAGTATCTCCAGGACCGGTGCACCCCTTCTTTAATGCAGTTTCTAAAATCAGAAAGAATTGAATTCAATGCTTTTTGTTCATTTTGCTTGTTTGTCGGATTTTGGGATGGACTCTTTGGCTTTGCTTTTCTTCTCCTCATTGGATTTTTCATGTTAAAAGTTGCAGAAGCCAGATGACAAGCTCATTTTGGTTCAACTTCAGCAACTGTGCATTGCATTGCCATGTAATGTAATGTAATGCAATGCTATCTATCTAGCTCTCCCTCTATACTTCCTTTTGGATAAACAGACATATTAGGCAAGCATTTTGGAGCTTTCACCTAAATAACTACAGGTGGTGAGAGAAGCTGCACAATATAATTGACCTTTCAGTATATTGTTGCACACACACCATCTATTTAGCAAATACCCTTGTTATCAACAGCAGCCTTTTAAACTCACCTGAGCTAACAGGTATGTGAGCTGGTTACTCTGCTGCGCTTAAAATTTCTTTTTTGGTTTGCTACAATGCCTTTTCTGAAACGTTGTCTCCCTCTGCTGGAACACTGACTTCTTTCATTTAATGCCTGCAGACTATAAAAGAGAAACCAACCCAAAAAGTTTGGTTGATTAGTCTGTGGCATTCTTTTAAACTGTTGCTTATGGCGGTCTCTGTGAGCTTCTCAGTGACATTCAGCCATCCAGGTATCCCGCCTGCAGTAGACGGAATGTGGCAATGGAACGCTGGCTGCGCGTGTCATAATAGGCTCTGAGCCTTTATATACCTGCGCACAGCAGCAGCCACCTTCAGTCTGCTGCTGGACAGCCAGCAGCAGCAGCAGCAGGAGAGGTAATTAATCAGCAACCCTCCTGCTAAGGGTAGACAGCTGCTCGTTCCACCCCCCCCCCCGCCTTAATTGGTTCTCCTCCCTTCCAACGGTGTTGAGGCGGGTGGGAACAGCCGGGGGTTGAGGGTACTGTGCTAAAAGAGGTGGAGTTATGCAGATCTAAAACGCGTGGATTGCAGCAGCAGCAAGCCGAAAAGTGCAGGCATGTGAGGGATCTAGAGGTTGACAGCATGTCTTCTTAACGGGAGTCCAGGTGGCCATCTCCACAAATGGACTTTTCAGAATCCTTGGGTGGCACCGTAGTCGGAAACCAATTCTGGTTATCGCTTCTCGGCCTTTTTGCTAAGATCAAGTGTAGTATCTGTTCTTATCAGTTTAATATCTGATACGTCCCCTATCTGGGGACCATATATTAAATGGATTTTTAGAACAGGGAGATGGAAAAAGAGCTTGCTCTGTCCACTCCACGCATTGACCTGGTATTGCAGTATCTCCAGGACCGGTGCACCCCTTCTTTAATGCAGTTTCTAAAATCAGAAAGAATTGAATTCAATGCTTTTTGTTCATTTTGCTTGTTTGTCGGATTTTGGGATGGACTCTTTGGCTTTGCTTTTCTTCTCCTCATTGGATTTTTCATGTTAAAAGTTGCAGAAGCCAGATGACAAGCTCATTTTGGTTCAACTTCAGCAACTGTGCATTGCATTGCCATGTAATGTAATGTAATGCAATGCTATCTATCTAGCTCTCCCTCTATACTTCCTTTTGGATAAACAAACATATTAGGCAAGCATTTTGGAGCTTTCACCTAAATAACTACAGGTGGTGAGATAAGCTGCACAATATAATTGACCTTTCAGTATATTGTTGCACACACACCATCTATTTAGCAAATGCCCTTGTTATCAACAGCAGCCTTTTAAACTCACCTGAGCTAACAGGTATGTGAGCTGGTTACTCTGCTGCGCTTAAAATTTCTTTTTTGGTTTGCTACAATGCCTTTTCTGAAACGTTGTCTCCCTCTGCTGGAACACTGACTTCTTTCATTTAATGCCTGCAGACTATAAAAGAGAAACCAACCCAAAAAGTTTGGTTGATTAGTCTGTGGCATTCTTTTAAACTGTTGCTTATGGCGGTCTCTGTGAGCTTCTCAGTGACATTCAGCCATCCAGGTATCCCGCCTGCAGTAGACGGAATGTGGCAATGGAACGCTGGCTGCGCGTGTCATAATAGGCTCTGAGCCTTTATATACCTGCGCACAGCAGCAGCCACCTTCAGTCTGCTGCTGGACAGCCAGCAGCAGCAGCAGCAGGAGAGGTAATTAATCAGCAACCCTCCTGCTAAGGGTAGACAGCTGCTCGTTCCACCCCCCCCCCGCCTTAATTGGTTCTCCTCCCTTCCAACGGTGTTGAGGCGGGTGGGAACAGCCGGGGGTTGAGGGTACTGTGCTAAAAGAGGTGGAGTTATGCAGATCTAAAACGCGTGGATTGCAGCAGCAGCAAGCCGAAAAGTGCAGGCATGTGAGGGATCTAGAGGTTGACAGCATGTCTTCTTAACGGGAGTCCAGGTGGCCATCTCCACAAATGGACTTTTCAGAATCCTTGGGTGGCACCGTAGTCGGAAACCAATTCTGGTTATCGCTTCTCGGCCTTTTGGCTAAGATCAAGTGTAGTATCTGTTCTTATCAGTTTAATATCTGATACGTCCCCTATCTGGGGACCATATATTAAATGGATTTTTAGAACAGGGAGATGGAAAAAGAGCTTGCTCTGTCCACTCCACGCATTGACCTGGTATTGCAGTATCTCCAGGACCGGTGCACCCCTTCTTTAATGCAGTTTCTAAAATCAGAAAGAATTGAATTCAATGCTTTTTGTTCATTTTGCTTGTTTGTCGGATTTTGGGATGGACTCTTTGGCTTTGCTTTTCTTCTCCTCATTGGATTTTTCATGTTAAAAGTTGCAGAAGCCAGATGACAAGCTCATTTTGGTTCAACTTCAGCAACTGTGCATTGCATTGCCATGTAATGTAATGTAATGCAATGCTATCTATCTAGCTCTCCCTCTATACTTCCTTTTGGATAAACAGACATATTAGGCAAGCATTTTGGAGCTTTCACCTAAATAACTACAGGTGGTGAGATAAGCTGCACAATATAATTGACCTTTCAGTATATTGTTGCACACACACCATCTATTTAGCAAAAGCCCTTGTTATCAACAGCAGCCTTTTAAACTCACCTGAGCTAACAGGTATGTGAGCTGGTTACTCTGCTGCGCTTAAAATTTCTTTTTTGGTTTGCTACAATGCCTTTTCTGAAACGTTGTCTCCCTCTGCTGGAACACTGACTTCTTTCATTTAATGCCTGCAGACTATAAAAGAGAAACCAACCCAAAAAGTTTGGTTGATTAGTCTGTGGCATTCTTTTAAACTGTTGCTTATGGCGGTCTCTGTGAGCTTCTCAGTGACATTCAGCCATCCAGGTATCCCGCCTGCAGTAGACGGAATGTGGCAATGGAACGCTGGCTGCGCGTGTCATAATAGGCTCTGAGCCTTTATATACCTGCGCACAGCAGCAGCCACCTTCAGTCTGCTGCTGGACAGCCAGCAGCAGCAGCAGCAGGAGAGGTAATTAATCAGCAACCCTCCTGCTAAGGGTAGACAGCTGCTCGTTCCACCCCCCCCCCCCCCCGCCTTAATTGGTTCTCCTCCCTTCCAACGGTGTTGAGGCGGGTGGGAACAGCCGGGGGTTGAGGGTACTGTGCTAAAAGAGGTGGAGTTATGCAGATCTAAAACGCGTGGATTGCAGCAGCAGCAAGCCGAAAAGTGCAGGCATGTGAGGGATCTAGAGGTTGACAGCATGTCTTCTTAACGGGAGTCCAGGTGGCCATCTCCACAAATGGACTTTTCAGAATCCTTGGGTGGCACCGTAGTCGGAAACCAATTCTGGTTATCGCTTCTCGGCCTTTTGGCTAAGATCAAGTGTAGTATCTGTTCTTATCAGTTTAATATCTGATACGTCCCCTATCTGGGGACCATATATTAAATGGATTTTTAGAACAGGGAGATGGAAAAAGAGCTTGCTCTGTCCACTCCACGCATTGACCTGGTATTGCAGTATCTCCAGGACCGGTGCACCCCTTCTTTAATGCAGTTTCTAAAATCAGAAAGAATTGAATTCAATGCTTTTTGTTCATTTTGCTTGTTTGTCGGATTTTGGGATGGACTCTTTGGCTTTGCTTTTCTTCTCCTCATTGGATTTTTCATGTTAAAAGTTGCAGAAGCCAGATGACAAGCTCATTTTGGTTCAACTTCAGCAACTGTGCATTGCATTGCCATGTAATGTAATGTAATGCAATGCTATCTATCTAGCTCTCCCTCTATACTTCCTTTTGGATAAACAGACATATTAGGCAAGCATTTTGGAGCTTTCACCTAAATAACTACAGGTGGTGAGATAAGCTGCACAATATAATTGACCTTTCAGTATATTGTTGCACACACACCATCTATTTAGCAAATGCCCTTGTTATCAACAGCAGCCTTTTAAACTCACCTGAGCTAACAGGTATGTGAGCTGGTTACTCTGCTGCGCTTAAAATTTCTTTTTTGGTTTGCTACAATGCCTTTTCTGAAACGTTGTCTCCCTCTGCTGGAACACTGACTTCTTTCATTTAATGCCTGCAGACTATAAAAGAGAAACCAACCCAAAAAGTTTGGTTGATTAGTCTGTGGCATTCTTTTAAACTGTTGCTTATGGCGGTCTCTGTGAGCTTCTCAGTGACATTCAGCCATCCAGGTATCCCGCCTGCAGTAGACGGAATGTGGCAATGGAACGCTGGCTGCGCGTGTCATAATAGGCTCTGAGCCTTTATATACCTGCGCACAGCAGCAGCCACCTTCAGTCTGCTGCTGGACAGCCAGCAGCAGCAGCAGCAGGAGAGGTAATTAATCAGCAACCCTCCTGCTAAGGGTAGACAGCTGCTCGTTCCACCCCCCCCCCCCGCCTTAATTGGTTCTCCTCCCTTCCAACGGTGTTGAGGCGGGTGGGAACAGCCGGGGGTTGAGGGTACTGTGCTAAAAGAGGTGGAGTTATGCAGATCTAAAACGCGTGGATTGCAGCAGCAGCAAGCCGAAAAGTGCAGGCATGTGAGGGATCTAGAGGTTGACAGCATGTCTTCTTAACGGGAGTCCAGGTGGCCATCTCCACAAATGGACTTTTCAGAATCCTTGGGTGGCACCGTAGTCGGAAACCAATTCTGGTTATCGCTTCTCGGCCTTTTGGCTAAGATCAAGTGTAGTATCTGTTCTTATCAGTTTAATATCTGATACGTCCCCTATCTGGGGACCATATATTAAATGGATTTTTAGAACAGGGAGATGGAAAAAGAGCTTGCTCTGTCCACTCCACGCATTGACCTGGTATTGCAGTATCTCCAGGACCGGTGCACCCCTTCTTTAATGCAGTTTCTAAAATCAGAAAGAATTGAATTCAATGCTTTTTGTTCATTTTGCTTGTTTGTCGGATTTTGGGATGGACTCTTTGGCTTTGCTTTTCTTCTCCTCATTGGATTTTTCATGTTAAAAGTTGCAGAAGCCAGATGACAAGCTCATTTTGGTTCAACTTCAGCAACTGTGCATTGCATTGCCATGTAATGTAATGTAATGCAATGCTATCTATCTAGCTCTCCCTCTATACTTCCTTTTGGATAAACAGACATATTAGGCAAGCATTTTGGAGCTTTCACCTAAATAACTACAGGTGGTGAGATAAGCTGCACAATATAATTGACCTTTCAGTATATTGTTGCACACACACCATCTATTTAGCAAATGCCCTTGTTATCAACAGCAGCCTTTTAAACTCACCTGAGCTAACAGGTATGTGCGCTGGTTACTCTGCTGCGCTTAAAATTTCTTTTTTGGTTTGCTACAATGCCTTTTCTGAAACGTTGTCTCCCTCTGCTGGAACACTGACTTCTTTCATTTAATGCCTGCAGACTATAAAAGAGAAACCAACCCAAAAAGTTTGGTTGATTAGTCTGTGGCATTCTTTTAAACTGTTGCTTATGGCGGTCTCTGTGAGCTTCTCAGTGACATTCAGCCATCCAGGTATCCCGCCTGCAGTAGACGGAATGTGGCAATGGAACGCTGGCTGCGCGTGTCATAATAGGCTCTGAGCCTTTATATACCTGCGCACAGCAGCAGCCACCTTCAGTCTGCTGCTGGACAGCCAGCAGCAGCAGCAGCAGGAGAGGTAATTAATCAGCAACCCTCCTGCTAAGGGTAGACAGCTGCTCGTTCCACCCCCCCCCCCCCGCCTTAATTGGTTCTCCTCCCTTCCAACGGTGTTGAGGCGGGTGGGAACAGCCGGGGGTTGAGGGTACTGTGCTAAAAGAGGTGGAGTTATGCAGATCTAAAACGCGTGGATTGCAGCAGCAGCAAGCCGAAAAGTGCAGGCATGTGAGGGATCTAGAGGTTGACAGCATGTCTTCTTAACGGGAGTCCAGGTGGCCATCTCCACAAATGGACTTTTCAGAATCCTTGGGTGGCACCGTAGTCGGAAACCAATTCTGGTTATCGCTTCTCGGCCTTTTGGCTAAGATCAAGTGTAGTATCTGTTCTTATCAGTTTAATATCTGATACGTCCCCTATCTGGGGACCATATATTAAATGGATTTTTAGAACAGGGAGATGGAAAAAGAGCTTGCTCTGTCCACTCCACGCATTGACCTGGTATTGCAGTATCTCCAGGACCGGTGCACCCCTTCTTTAATGCAGTTTCTAAAATCAGAAAGAATTGAATTCAATGCTTTTTGTTCATTTTGCTTGTTTGTCGGATTTTGGGATGGACTCTTTGGCTTTGCTTTTCTTCTCCTCATTGGATTTTTCATGTTAAAAGTTGCAGAAGCCAGATGACAAGCTCATTTTGGTTCAACTTCAGCAACTGTGCATTGCATTGCCATGTAATGTAATGTAATGCAATGCTATCTATCTAGCTCTCCCTCTATACTTCCTTTTGGATAAACAGACATATTAGGCAAGCATTTTGGAGCTTTCAACTAAATAACTACAGGTGGTGAGATAAGCTGCACAATATAATTGACCTTTCAGTATATTGTTGCACACACACCATCTATTTAGCAAATGCCCTTGTTATCAACAGCAGCCTTTTAAACTCACCTGAGCTAACAGGTATGTGAGCTGGTTACTCTGCTGCGCTTAAAATTTCTTTTTTGGTTTGCTACAATGCCTTTTCTGAAACGTTGTCTCCCTCTGCTGGAACACTGACTTCTTTCATTTAATGCCTGCAGACTATAAAAGAGAAACCAACCCAAAAAGTTTGGTTGATTAGTCTGTGGCATTCTTTTAAACTGTTGCTTATGGCGGTCTCTGTGAGCTTCTCAGTGACATTCAGCCATCCAGGTATCCCGCCTGCAGTAGACGGAATGTGGCAATGGAACGCTGGCTGCGCGTGTCATAATAGGCTCTGAGCCTTTATATACCTGCGCACAGCAGCAGCCACCTTCAGTCTGCTGCTGGACAGCCAGCAGCAGCAGCAGCAGGAGAGGTAATTAATCAGCAACCCTCCTGCTAAGGGTAGACAGCTGCTCGTTCCACCCCCCCCCCCGCCTAATTGGTTCTCCTCCCTTCCAACGGTGTTGAGGCGGGTGGGAACAGCCGGGGGTTGAGGGTACTGTGCTAAAAGAGGTGGAGTTATGCAGATCTAAAACGCGTGGATTGCAGCAGCAGCAAGCCGAAAAGTGCAGGCATGTGAGGGATCTAGAGGTTGACAGCATGTCTTCTTAACGGGAGTCCAGGTGGCCATCTCCACAAATGGACTTTTCAGAATCCTTGGGTGGCACCGTAGTCGGAAACCAATTCTGGTTATCGCTTCTCGGCCTTTTGGCTAAGATCAAGTGTAGTATCTGTTCTTATCAGTTTAATATCTGATACGTCCCCTATCTGGGGACCATATATTAAATGGATTTTTAGAACAGGGAGATGGAAAAAGAGCTTGCTCTGTCCACTCCACGCATTGACCTGGTATTGCAGTATCTCCAAGACTGGTGCACCCCTTCTTTAATGCAGTTTCTAAAATCAGAAAGAATTGAATTCAATGCTTTTTGTTCATTTTGCTTGTTTGTCGGATTTTGGGATGGACTCTTTGGCTTTGCTTTTCTTCTCCTCATTGGATTTTTCATGTTAAAAGTTGCAGAAGCCAGATGACAAGCTCATTTTGGTTCAACTTCAGCAACTGTGCATTGCATTGCCATGTAATGTAATGCAATGCTATCTATCTAGCTCTCCCTCTATACTTCCTTTTGGATAAACAGACATATTAGGCAAGCATTTTGGAGCTTTCACCTAAATAACTACAGGTGGTGAGATAAGCTGCACAATATAATTGACCTTTCAGTATATTGTTGCACACACACCATCTATTTAGCAAATGCCCTTGTTATCAACAGCAGCCTTTTAAACTCACCTGAGCTAACAGGTATGTGAGCTGGTTACTCTGCTGCGCTTAAAATTTCTTTTTTGGTTTGCTACAATGCCTTTTCTGAAACGTTGTCTCCCTCTGCTGGAACACTGACTTCTTTCATTTAATGCCTG
Organism: Phyllobates terribilis; assembly: GCF_046119375.1. Classification (NCBI taxonomy): domain Eukaryota; kingdom Metazoa; phylum Chordata; class Amphibia; order Anura; family Dendrobatidae; genus Phyllobates; species Phyllobates terribilis. Next base: position 4,259,990 of record NW_027362800.1, on the reverse strand, counting down.
CAGACTATAAAAGAGAAACCAACCCAAAAAGTTTGGTTGATTAGTCTGTGGCATTCTTTTAAACTGTTGCTTATGGCGGTCTCTGTGAGCTTCTCAGTGACATTCAGCCATCCAGGTATCCCGCCTGCAGTAGACGGAATGTGGCAATGGAACGCTGGCTGCGCGTGTCATAATAGGCTCTGAGCCTTTATATACCTGCGCACAGCAGCAGCCACCTTCAGTCTGCTGCTGGACAGCCAGCAGCAGCAGCAGCAGGAGAGGTAATTAATCAGCAACCCTCCTGCTAAGGGTAGACAGCTGCTCGTTCCACCCCCCCCCCCGCCTTAATTGGTTCTCCTCCCTTCCAACGGTGTTGAGGCGGGTGGGAACAGCCGGGGGTTGAGGGTACTGTGCTAAAAGAGGTGGAGTTATGCAGATCTAAAACGCGTGGATTGCAGCAGCAGCAAGCCGAAAAGTGCAGGCATGTGAGGGATCTAGAGGTTGACAGCATGTCTTCTTAACGGGAGTCCAGGTGGCCATCTCCACAAATGGACTTTTCAGAATCCTTGGGTGGCACCGTAGTCGGAAACCAATTCTGGTTATCGCTTCTCGGCCTTTTGGCTAAGATCAAGTGTAGTATCTGTTCTTATCAGTTTAATATCTGATACGTCCCCTATCTGGGGACCATATATTAAATGGATTTTTAGAACAGGGAGATGGAAAAAGAGCTTGCTCTGTCCACTCCACGCATTGACCTGGTATTGCAGTATCTCCAGGACCGGTGCACCCCTTCTTTAATGCAGTTTCTAAAATCAGAAAGAATTGAATTCAATGCTTTTTGTTCATTTTGCTTGTTTGTCGGATTTTGGGATGGACTCTTTGGCTTTGCTTTTCTTCTCCTCATTGGATTTTTCATGTTAAAAGTTGCAGAAGCCAGATGACAAGCTCATTTTGGTTCAACTTCAGCAACTGTGCATTGCATTGCCATGTAATGTAATGTAATGCAATGCTATCTATCTAGCTCTCCCTCTATACTTCCTTTTGGATAAACAGACATATTAGGCAAGCATTTTGGAGGTTTCACCTAAATAACTACAGGTGGTGAGATAAGCTGCACAATATAATTGACCTTTCAGTATATTGTTGCACACACACCATCTATTTAGCAAATGCCCTTGTTATCAACAGCAGCCTTTTAAACTCACCTGAGCTAACAGGTATGTGAGCTGGTTACTCTGCTGCGCTTAAAATTTCTTTTTTGGTTTGCTACAATGCCTTTTCTGAAACGTTGTCTCCCTCTGCTGGAACACTGACTTCTTTCATTTAATGCCTGCAGACTATAAAAGAGAAACCAACCCAAAAAGTTTGGTTGATTAGTCTGTGGCATTCTTTTAAACTGTTGCTTATGGCGGTCTCTGTGAGCTTCTCAGTGACATTCAGCCATCCAGGTATCCCGCCTGCAGTAGACGGAATGTGGCAATGGAACGCTGGCTGCGCGTGTCATAATAGGCTCTGAGCCTTTATATACCTGCGCACAGCAGCAGCCACCTTCAGTCTGCTGCTGGACAGCCAGCAGCAGCAGCAGCAGGAGAGGTAATTAATCAGCAACCCTCCTGCTAAGGGTAGACAGCTGCTCGTTCCACCCCCCCCTGCCTTAATTGGTTCTCCTCCCTTCCAACGGTGTTGAGGCGGGTGGGAACAGCCGGGGGTTGAGGGTACTGTGCTAAAAGAGGTGGAGTTATGCAGATCTAAAACGCGTGGATTGCAGCAGCAGCAAGCCGAAAAGTGCAGGCATGTGAGGGATCTAGAGGTTGACAGCATGTCTTCTTAACGGGAGTCCAGGTGGCCATCTCCACAAATGGACTTTTCAGAATCCTTGGGTGGCACCGTAGTCGGAAACCAATTCTGGTTATCGCTTCTCGGCCTTTTGGCTAAGATCAAGTGTAGTATCTGTTCTTATCAGTTTAATATCTGATACGTCCCCTATCTGGGGACCATATATTAAATGGATTTTTAGAACAGGGAGATGGAAAAAGAGCTTGCTCTGTCCACTCCACGCATTGACCTGGTATTGCAGTATCTCCAGGACCGGTGCACCCCTTCTTTAATGCAGTTTCTAAAATCAGAAAGAATTGAATTCAATGCTTTTTGTTCATTTTGCTTGTTTGTCGGATTTTGGGATGGACTCTTTGGCTTTGCTTTTCTTCTCCTCATTGGATTTTTCATGTTAAAAGTTGCAGAAGCCAGATGACAAGCTCATTTTGGTTCAACTTCAGCAACTGTGCATTGCATTGCCATGTAATGTAATGTAATGCAATGCTATCTATCTAGCTCTCCCTCTATACTTCCTTTTGGATAAACAGACATATTAGGCAAGCATTTTGGAGCTTTCACCTAAATAACTACAGGTGGTGAGATAAGCTGCACAATATAATTGACCTTTCAGTATATTGTTGCACACACACCATCTATTTAGCAAATGCCCTTGTTATCAACAGCAGCCTTTTAAACTCACCTGAGCTAACAGGTATGTGAGCTGGTTACTCTGCTGCGCTTAAAATTTCTTTTTTGGTTTGCTACAATGCCTTTTCTGAAACGTTGTCTCCCTCTGCTGGAACACTGACTTCTTTCATTTAATGCCTGCAGACTATAAAAGAGAAACCAACCCAAAAAGTTTGGTTGATTAGTCTGTGGCATTCTTTTAAACTGTTGCTTATGGCGGTCTCTGTGAGCTTCTCAGTGACATTCAGCCATCCAGGTATCCCGCCTGCAGTAGACGGAATGTGGCAATGGAACGCTGGCTGCGCGTGTCATAATAGGCTCTGAGCCTTTATATACCTGCGCACAGCAGCAGCCACCTTCAGTCTGCTGCTGGACAGCCAGCAGCAGCAGCAGCAGCAGGAGAGGTAATTAATCAGCAACCCTCCTGCTAAGGGTAGACAGCTGCTCGTTCCACCCCCCCCCGCCTTAATTGGTTCTCCTCCCTTCCAACGGTGTTGAGGCGGGTGGGAACAGCCGGGGGTTGAGGGTACTGTGCTAAAAGAGGTGGAGTTATGCAGATCTAAAACGCGTGGATTGCAGCAGCAGCAAGCCGAAAAGTGCAGGCATGTGAGGGATCTAGAGGTTGACAGCATGTCTTCTTAACGGGAGTCCAGGTGGCCATCTCCACAAATGGACTTTTCAGAATCCTTGGGTGGCACCGTAGTCGGAAACCAATTCTGGTTATCGCTTCTCGGCCTTTTGGCTAAGATCAAGTGTAGTATCTGTTCTTATCAGTTTAATATCTGATACGTCCCCTATCTGGGGACCATATATTAAATGGATTTTTAGAACAGGGAGATGGAAAAAGAGCTTGCTCTGTCCACTCCACGCATTGACCTGGTATTGCAGTATCTCCAGGACCGGTGCACCCCTTCTTTAATGCAGTTTCTAAAATCAGAAAGAATTGAATTCAATGCTTTTTGTTCATTTTGCTTGTTTGTCGGATTTTGGGATGGACTCTTTGGCTTTGCTTTTCTTCTCCTCATTGGATTTTTCATGTTAAAAGTTGCAGAAGCCAGATGACAAGCTCATTTTGGTTCAACTTCAGCAACTGTGCATTGCATTGCCATGTAATGTAATGTAATGCAATGCTATCTATCTAGCTCTCCCTCTATACTTCCTTTTGGATAAACAAACATATTAGGCAAGCATTTTGGAGCTTTCACCTAAATAACTACAGGTGGTGAGATAAGCTGCACAATATAATTGACCTTTCAGTATATTGTTGCACACACACCATCTATTTAGCAAATGCCCTTGTTATCAACAGCAGCCTTTTAAACTCACCTGAGCTAACAGGTATGTGAGCTGGTTACTCTGCTGCGCTTAAAATTTCTTTTTTGGTTTGCTACAATGCCTTTTCTGAAACGTTGTCTCCCTCTGCTGGAACACTGACTTCTTTCATTTAATGCCTGCAGACTATAAAAGAGAAACCAACCCAAAAAGTTTGGTTGATTAGTCTGTGGCATTCTTTTAAACTGTTGCTTATGGCGGTCTCTGTGAGCTTCTCAGTGACATTCAGCCATCCAGGTATCCCGCCTGCAGTAGACGGAATGTGGCAATGGAACGCTGGCTGCGCGTGTCATAATAGGCTCTGAGCCTTTATATACCTGCGCACAGCAGCAGCCACCTTCAGTCTGCTGCTGGACAGCCAGCAGCAGCAGCAGCAGGAGAGGTAATTAATCAGCAACCCTCCTGCTAAGGGTAGACAGCTGCTCGTTCCACCCCCCCCCCCCGCATTAATTGGTTCTCCTCCCTTCCAACGGTGTTGAGGCGGGTGGGAACAGCCGGGGGTTGAGGGTACTGTGCTAAAAGAGGTGGAGTTATGCAGATCTAAAACGCGTGGATTGCAGCAGCAGCAAGCCGAAAAGTGCAGGCATGTGAGGGATCTAGAGGTTGACAGCATGTCTTCTTAACGGGAGTCCAGGTGGCCATCTCCACAAATGGACTTTTCAGAATCCTTGGGTGGCACCGTAGTCGGAAACCAATTCTGGTTATCGCTTCTCGGCCTTTTGGCTAAGATCAAGTGTAGTATCTGTTCTTATCAGTTTAATATCTGATACGTCCCCTATCTGGGGACCATATATTAAATGGATTTTTAGAACAGGGAGATGGAAAAAGAGCTTGCTCTGTCCACTCCACGCATTGACCTGGTATTGCAGTATCTCCAGGACCGGTGCACCCCTTCTTTAATGCAGTTTCTAAAATCAGAAAGAATTGAATTCAATGCTTTTTGTTCATTTTGCTTGTTTGTCGGATTTTGGGATGGACTCTTTGGCTTTGCTTTTCTTCTCCTCATTGGATTTTTCATGTTAAAAGTTGCAGAAGCCAGATGACAAGCTCATTTTGGTTCAACTTCAGCAACTGTGCATTGCATTGCCATGTAATGTAATGTAATGCAATGCTATCTATCTAGCTCTCCCTCTATACTTCCTTTTGGATAAACAGACATATTAGGCAAGCATTTTGGAGCTTTCACCTAAATAACTACAGGTGGTGAGAGAAGCTGCACAATATAATTGACCTTTCAGTATATTGTTGCACACACACCATCTATTTAGCAAATACCCTTGTTATCAACAGCAGCCTTTTAAACTCACCTGAGCTAACAGGTATGTGAGCTGGTTACTCTGCTGCGCTTAAAATTTCTTTTTTGGTTTGCTACAATGCCTTTTCTGAAACGTTGTCTCCCTCTGCTGGAACACTGACTTCTTTCATTTAATGCCTGCAGACTATAAAAGAGAAACCAACCCAAAAAGTTTGGTTGATTAGTCTGTGGCATTCTTTTAAACTGTTGCTTATGGCGGTCTCTGTGAGCTTCTCAGTGACATTCAGCCATCCAGGTATCCCGCCTGCAGTAGACGGAATGTGGCAATGGAACGCTGGCTGCGCGTGTCATAATAGGCTCTGAGCCTTTATATACCTGCGCACAGCAGCAGCCACCTTCAGTCTGCTGCTGGACAGCCAGCAGCAGCAGCAGCAGGAGAGGTAATTAATCAGCAACCCTCCTGCTAAGGGTAGACAGCTGCTCGTTCCACCCCCCCCCCGCCTTAATTGGTTCTCCTCCCTTCCAACGGTGTTGAGGCGGGTGGGAACAGCCGGGGGTTGAGGGTACTGTGCTAAAAGAGGTGGAGTTATGCAGATCTAAAACGCGTGGATTGCAGCAGCAGCAAGCCGAAAAGTGCAGGCATGTGAGGGATCTAGAGGTTGACAGCATGTCTTCTTAACGGGAGTCCAGGTGGCCATCTCCACAAATGGACTTTTCAGAATCCTTGGGTGGCACCGTAGTCGGAAACCAATTCTGGTTATCGCTTCTCGGCCTTTTGGCTAAGATCAAGTGTAGTATCTGTTCTTATCAGTTTAATATCTGATACGTCCCCTATCTGGGGACCATATATTAAATGGATTTTTAGAACAGGGAGATGGAAAAAGAGCTTGCTCTGTCCACTCCACGCATTGACCTGGTATTGCAGTATCTCCAGGACCGGTGCACCCCTTCTTTAATGCAGTTTCTAAAATCAGAAAGAATTGAATTCAATGCTTTTTGTTCATTTTGCTTGTTTGTCGGATTTTGGGATGGACTCTTTGGCTTTGCTTTTCTTCTCCTCATTGGATTTTTCATGTTAAAAGTTGCAGAAGCCAGATGACAAGCTCATTTTGGTTCAACTTCAGCAACTGTGCATTGCATTGCCATGTAATGTAATGTAATGCAATGCTATCTATCTAGCTCTCCCTCTATACTTCCTTTTGGATAAACAAACATATTAGGCAAGCATTTTGGAGCTTTCACCTAAATAACTACAGGTGGTGAGATAAGCTGCACAATATAATTGACCTTTCAGTATATTGTTGCACACACACCATCTATTTAGCAAATGCCCTTGTTATCAACAGCAGCCTTTTAAACTCACCTGAGCTAACAGGTATGTGAGCTGGTTACTCTGCTGCGCTTAAAATTTCTTTTTTGGTTTGCTACAATGCCTTTTCTGAAACGTTGTCTCCCTCTGCTGGAACACTGACTTCTTTCATTTAATGCCTGCAGACTATAAAAGAGAAACCAACCCAAAAAGTTTGGTTGATTAGTCTGTGGCATTCTTTTAAACTGTTGCTTATGGCGGTCTCTGTGAGCTTCTCAGTGACATTCAGCCATCCAGGTATCCCGCCTGCAGTAGACGGAATGTGGCAATGGAATGCTGGCTGCGCGTGTCATAATAGGCTCTGAGCCTTTATATACCTGCGCACAGCAGCAGCCACCTTCAGTCTGCTGCTGGACAGCCAGCAGCAGCAGCAGGAGAGGTAATTAATCAGCAACCCTCCTGCTAAGGGTAGACAGCTGCTCGTTCCACCCCCCCCCCCGCCTTAATTGGTTCTCCTCCCTTCCAACGGTGTTGAGGCGGGTGGGAACAGCCGGGGGTTGAGGGTACTGTGCTAAAAGAGGTGGAGTTATGCAGATCTAAAACGCGTGGATTGCAGCAGCAGCAAGCCGAAAAGTGCAGGCATGTGAGGGATCTAGAGGTTGACAGCATGTCTTCTTAACGCGAGTCCAGGTGGCCATCTCCACAAATGGACTTTTCAGAATCCTTGGGTGGCACCGTAGTCGGAAACCAATTCTGGTTATCGCTTCTCGGCCTTTTGGCTAAGATCAAGTGTAGTATCTGTTCTTATCAGTTTAATATCTGATACGTCCCCTATCTGGGGACCATATATTAAATGGATTTTTAGAACAGGGAGATGGAAAAAGAGCTTGCTCTGTCCACTCCACGCATTGACCTGGTATTGCAGTATCTCCAGGACCGGTGCACCCCTTCTTTAATGCAGTTTCTAAAATCAGAAAGAATTGAATTCAATGCTTTTTGTTCATTTTGCTTGTTTGTCGGATTTTGGGATGGACTCTTTGGCTTTGCTTTTCTTCTCCTCATTGGATTTTTCATGTTAAAAGTTGCAGAAACCAGATGACAAGCTCATTTTGGTTCAACTTCAGCAACTGTGCATTGCATTGCCATGTAATGTAATGTAATGCAATGCTATCTATCTAGCTCTCCCTCTATACTTCCTTTTGGATAAACAGACATATTAGGCAAGCATTTTGGAGCTTTCACCTAAATAACTACAGGTGGTGAGATAAGCTGCACAATATAATTGACCTTTCAGTATATTGTTGCACACACACCATCTATTTAGCAAATGCCCTTGTTATCAACAGCAGCCTTTTAAACTCACCTGAGCTAACAGGTATGTGAGCTGGTTACTCTGCTGCGCTTAAAATTTCTTTTTTGGTTTGCTACAATGCCTTTTCTGAAATGTTGTCTCCCTCTGCTGGAACACTGACTTCTTTCATTTAATGCCTGCAGACTATAAAAGAGAAACCAACCCAAAAAGTTTGGTTGATTAGTCTGTGGCATTCTTTTAAACTGTTGCTTATGGCGGTCTCTGTGAGCTTCTCAGTGACATTCAGCCATCCAGGTATCCCGCCTGCAGTAGACGGAATGTGGCAATGGAACGCTGGCTGCGCGTGTCATAATAGGCTCTGAGCCTTTATATACCTGCGCACAGCAGCAGCCACCTTCAGTCTGCTGCTGGACAGCCAGCAGCAGCAGCAGCAGGAGAGGTAATTAATCAGCAACCCTCCTGCTAAGGGTAGACAGCTGCTCGTTCCACCCCCCCCCCGCCTTAATTGGTTCTCCTCCCTTCCAACGGTGTTGAGGCGGGTGGGAACAGCCGGGGGTTGAGGGTACTGTGCTAAAAGAGGTGGAGTTATGCAGATCTAAAACGCGTGGATTGCAGCAGCAGCAAGCCGAAAAGTGCAGGCATGTGAGGGATCTAGAGGTTGACAGCATGTCTTCTTAACGGGAGTCCAGGTGGCCATCTCCACAAATGGACTTTTCAGAATCCTTGGGTGGCACCGTAGTCGGAAACCAATTCTGGTTATCGCTTCTCGGCCTTTTGGCTAAGATCAAGTGTAGTATCTGTTCTTATCAGTTTAATATCTGATACGTCCCCTATCTGGGGACCATATATTAAATGGATTTTTAGAACAGGGAGATGGAAAAAGAGCTTGCTCTGTCCACTCCACGCATTGACCTGGTATTGCAGTATCTCCAGGACCGGTGCACCCCTTCTTTAATGCAGTTTCTAAAATCAGAAAGAATTGAATTCAATGCTTTTTGTTCATTTTGCTTGTTTGTCGGATTTTGGGATGGACTCTTTGGCTTTGCTTTTCTTCTCCTCATTGGATTTTTCATGTTAAAAGTTGCAGAAGCCAGATGACAAGCTCATTTTGGTTCAACTTCAGCAACTGTGCATTGCATTGCCATGTAATGTAATGTAATGCAATGCTATCTATCTAGCTCTCCCTCTATACTTCCTTTTGGATAAACAGACATATTAGGCAAGCATTTTGGAGCTTTCACCTAAATAACTACAGGTGGTGAGATAAGCTGCACAATATAATTGACCTTTCAGTATATTGTTGCACACACACCATCTATTTAGCAAAAGCCCTTGTTATCAACAGCAGCCTTTTAAACTCACCTGAGCTAACAGGTATGTGAGCTGGTTACTCTGCTGCGCTTAAAATTTCTTTTTTGGTTTGCTACAATGCCTTTTCTGAAACGTTGTCTCCCTCTGCTGGAACACTGACTTCTTTCATTTAATGCCTGCAGACTATAAAAGAGAAACCAACCCAAAAAGTTTGGTTGATTAGTCTGTGGCATTCTTTTAAACTGTTGCTTATGGCGGTCTCTGTGAGCTTCTCAGTGACATTCAGCCATCCAGGTATCCCGCCTGCAGTAGACGGAATGTGGCAATGGAACGCTGGCTGCGCGTGTCATAATAGGCTCTGAGCCTTTATATACCTGCGCACAGCAGCAGCCACCTTCAGTCTGCTGCTGGACAGCCAGCAGCAGCAGCAGCAGGAGAGGTAATTAATCAGCAACCCTCCTGCTAAGGGTAGACAGCTGCTCGTTCCACCCCCCCCCCCCCCGCCTTAATTGGTTCTCCTCCCTTCCAACGGTGTTGAGGCGGGTGGGAACAGCCGGGGGTTGAGGGTACTGTGCTAAAAGAGGTGGAGTTATGCAGATCTAAAACGCGTGGATTGCAGCAGCAGCAAGCCGAAAAGTGCAGGCATGTGAGGGATCTAGAGGATGACAGCATGTCTTCTTAACGGGAGTCCAGGTGGCCATCTCCACAAATGGACTTTTCAGAATCCTTGGGTGGCACCGTAGTCGGAAACCAATTCTGGTTATCGCTTCTCGGCCTTTTGGCTAAGATCAAGTGTAGTATCTGTTCTTATCAGTTTAATATCTGATACGTCCCCTATCTGGGGACCATATATTAAATGGATTTTTAGAACAGGGAGATGGAAAAAGAGCTTGCTCTGTCCACTCCACGCATTGACCTGGTATTGCAGTATCTCCAGGACCGGTGCACCCCTTCTTTAATGCAGTTTCTAAAATCAGAAAGAATTGAATTCAATGCTTTTTGTTCATTTTGCTTGTTTGTCGGATTTTGGGATGGACTCTTTGGCTTTGCTTTTCTTCTCCTCATTGGATTTTTCATGTTAAAAGTTGCAGAAGCCAGATGACAAGCTCATTTTGGTTCAACTTCAGCAACTGTGCATTGCATTGCCATGTAATGTAATGTAATGCAATGCTATCTATCTAGCTCTCCCTCTATACTTCCTTTTGGATAAACAGACATATTATGCAAGCATTTTGGAGCTTTCACCTAAATAACTACAGGTGGTGAGATAAGCTGCACAATATAATTGACCTTTCAGTATATTGTTGCACACACACCATCTATTTAGCAAATGCCCTTGTTATCAACAGCAGCCTTTTAAACTCACCTGAGCTAACAGGTATGTGAGCTGGTTACTCTGCTGCGCTTAAAATTTCTTTTTTGGTTTGCTACAATGCCTTTTCTGAAACGTTGTCTCCCTCTGCTGGAACACTGACTTCTTTCATTTAATGCCTGCAGACTATAAAAGAGAAACCAACCCAAAAAGTTTGGTTGATTAGTCTGTGGCATTCTTTTAAACTGTTGCTTATGGCGGTCTCTGTGAGCTTCTCAGTGACATTCAGCCATCAAGGTATCCCGCCTGCAGTAGACGGAATGTGGCAATGGAACGCTGGCTGCGCGTGTCATAATAGGCTCTGAGCCTTTATATACCTGCGCACAGCAGCAGCCACCTTCAGTCTGCTGCTGGACAGCCAGCAGCAGCAGCAGCAGGAGAGGTAATTAATCAGCAACCCTCCTGCTAAGGGTAGACAGCTGCTCGTTCCACCCCCCCCCCCGCCTTAATTGGTTCTCCTCCCTTCCAACGGTGTTGAGGCGGGTGGGAACAGCCGGGGGTTGAGGGTACTGTGCTAAAAGAGGTGGAGTTATGCAGATCTAAAACGCGTGGATTGCAGCAGCAGCAAGCCGAAAAGTGCAGGCATGTGAGGGATCTAGAGGTTGACAGCATGTCTTCTTAACGGGAGTCCAGGTGGCCATCTCCACAAATGGACTTTTCAGAATCCTTGGGTGGCACCGTAGTCGGAAACCAATTCTGGTTATCGCTTCTCGGCCTTTTGGCTAAGATCAAGTGTAGTATCTGTTCTTATCAGTTTAATATCTGATACGTCCCCTATCTGGGGACCATATATTAAATGGATTTTTAGAACAGGGAGATGGAAAAAGAGCTTGCTCTGTCCACTCCACGCATTGACCTGGTATTGCAGTATCTCCAGGACCGGTGCACCCCTTCTTTAATGCAGTTTCTAAAATCAGAAAGAATTGAATTCAATGCTTTTTGTTCATTTTGCTTGTTTGTCGGATTTTGGGATGGACTCTTTGGCTTTGCTTTTCTTCTCCTCATTGGATTTTTCATGTTAAAAGTTGCAGAAGCCAGATGACAAGCTCATTTTGGTTCAACTTCAGCAACTGTGCATTGCATTGCCATGTAATGTAATGTAATGCAATGCTATCTATCTAGCTCTCCCTCTATACTTCCTTTTGGATAAACAGACATATTAGGCAAGCATTTTGGAGCTTTCACCTAAATAACTACAGGTGGTGAGATAAGCTGCACAATATAATTGACCTTTCAGTATATTGTTGCACACACACCATCTATTTAGCAAATGCCCTTGTTATCAACAGCAGCCTTTTAAACTCACCTGAGCTAACAGGTATGTGAGCTGGTTACTCTGCTGCGCTTAAAATTTCTTTTTTGGTTTGCTACAATGCCTTTTCTGAAACGTTGTCTCCCTCTGCTGGAACACTGACTTCTTTCATTTAATGCCTGCAGACTATAAAAGAGAAACCAACCCAAAAAGTTTGGTTGATTAGTCTGTGGCATTCTTTTAAACTGTTGCTTATGGCGGTCTCTGTGAGCTTCTCAGTGACATTCAGCCATCCAGGTATCCCGCCTGCAGTAGACGGAATGTGGCAATGGAACGCTGGCTGCGCGTGTCATAATAGGCTCTGAGCCTTTATATACCTGCGCACAGCAGCAGCCACCTTCAGTCTGCTGCTGGACAGCCAGCAGCAGCAGCAGCAGGAGAGGTAATTAATCAGCAACCCTCCTGCTAAGGGTAGACAGCTGCTCGTTCCACCCCCCCCCCCGCCTTAATTGGTTCTCCTCCCTTCCAACGGTGTTGAGGCGGGTGGGAACAGCCGGGGGTTGAGGGTACTGTGCTAAAAGAGGTGGAGTTATGCAGATCTAAAACGCGTGGATTGCAGCAGCAGCAAGCCGAAAAGTGCAGGCATGTGAGGGATCTAGAGGTTGACAGCATGTCTTCTTAACGGGAGTCCAGGTGGCCATCTCCACAAATGGACTTTTCAGAATCCTTGGGTGGCACCGTAGTCGGAAACCAATTCTGGTTATCGCTTCTCGGCCTTTTGGCTAAGATCAAGTGTAGTATCTGTTCTTATCAGTTTAATATCTGATACGTCCCCTATCTGGGGACCATATATTAAATGGATTTTTAGAACAGGGAGATGGAAAAAGAGCTTGCTCTGTCCACTCCACGCATTGACCTGGTATTGCAGTATCTCCAGGACCGGTGCACCCCTTCTTTAATGCAGTTTCTAAAATCAGAAAGAATTGAATTCAATGCTTTTTGTTCATTTTGCTTGTTTGTCGGATTTTGGGATGGACTCTTTGGCTTTGCTTTTCTTCTCCTCATTGGATTTTCCATGTTAAAAGTTGCAGAAGCCAGATGACAAGCTCATTTTGGTTCAACTTCAGCAACTGTGCATTGCATTGCCATGTAATGTAATGTAATGCAATGCTATCTATCTAGCTCTCCCTCTATACTTCCTTTTGGATAAACAGACATATTAGGCAAGCATTTTGGAGCTTTCACCTAAAAAACTACAGGTGGTGAGATAAGCTGCACAATATAATTGACCTTTCAGTATATTGTTGCACACACACCATCTATTTAGCAAATGCCCTTGTTATCAACAGCAGCTTTTTAAACTCACCTGAGCTAACAGGTATGTGAGCTGGTTACTCTGCTGCGCTTAAAATTTCTTTTTTGGTTTGCTACAATGCCTTGTCTGAAACGTTGTCTCCCTCTGCTGGAACACTGACTTCTTTCATTTAATGCCTGCAGACTATAAAAGAGAAACCAACCCAAAAAGTTTGGTTGATTAGTCTGTGGCATTCTTTTAAACTGTTGCTTATGGCGGTCTCTGTGAGCTTCTCAGTGACATTCAGCCATCCAGGTATCCCGCCTGCAGTAGACGGAATGTGGCAATGGAACGCTGGCTGCGCGTGTCATAATAGGCTCTGAGCCTTTATATACCTGCGCACAGCAGCAGCCACCTTCAGTCTGCTGCTGGACAGCCAGCAGCAGCAGCAGCAGGAGAGGTAATTAATCAGCAACCCTCCTGCTAAGGGTAGACAGCTGCTCGTTCCACCCCCCCCCCCCGCCTTAATTGGTTCTCCTCCCTTCCAACGGTGTTGAGGCGGGTGGGAACAGCCGGGGGTTGAGGGTACTGTGCTAAAAGAGGTGGAGTTATGCAGATCTAAAACGCGTGGATTGCAGCAGCAGCAAGCCGAAAAGTGCAGGCATGTGAGGGATCTAGAGGTTGACAGCATGTCTTCTTAACGGGAGTCCAGGTGGCCATCTCCACAAATGGACTTTTCAGAATACTTGGGTGGCACCGTAGTCGGAAACCAATTCTGGTTATCGCTTCTCGGCCTTTTGGCTAAGATCAAGTGTAGTATCTGTTCTTATCAGTTTAATATCTGATACGTCCCCTATCTGGGGACCATATATTAAATGGATTTTTAGAACAGGGAGATGGAAAAAGAGCTTGCTCTGTCCACTCCACGCATTGACCTGGTATTGCAGTATCTCCAGGACCGGTGCACCCCTTCTTTAATGCAGTTTCTAAAATCAGAAAGAATTGAATTCAATGCTTTTTGTTCATTTTGCTTGTTTGTCGGATTTTGGGATGGACTCTTTGGCTTTGCTTTTCTTCTCCTCATTGGATTTTTCATGTTAAAAGTTGCAGAAGCCAGATGACAAGCTCATTTTGGTTCAACTTCAGCAACTGTGCATTGCATTGCCATGTAATGTAATGTAATGCAATGCTATCTATCTAGCTCTCCCTCTATACTTCCTTTTGGATAAACAGACATATTAGGCAAGCATTTTGGAGCTTTCAACTAAATAACTACAGGTGGTGAGATAAGCTGCACAATATAATTGACCTTTCAGTATATTGTTGCACACACACCATCTATTTAGCAAATGCCCTTGTTATCAACAGCAGCCTTTTAAACTCACCTGAGCTAACAGGTATGTGAGCTGGTTACTCTGCTGCGCTTAAAATTTCTTTTTTGGTTTGCTACAATGCCTTTTCTGAAACGTTGTCTCCCTCTGCTGGAACACTGACTTCTTTCATTTAATGCCTGCAGACTATAAAAGAGAAACCAACCCAAAAAGTTTGGTTGATTAGTCTGTGGCATTCTTTTAAACTGTTGCTTATGGCGGTCTCTGTGAGCTTCTCAGTGACATTCAGCCATCCAGGTATCCCGCCTGCAGTAGACGGAATGTGGCAATGGAACGCTGGCTGCGCGTGTCATAATAGGCTCTGAGCCTTTATATACCTGCGCACAGCAGCAGCCACCTTCAGTCTGCTGCTGGACAGCCAGCAGCAGCAGCAGCAGGAGAGGTAATTAATCAGCAACCCTCCTGCTAAGGGTAGACAGCTGCTCGTTCCACCCCCCCCCCCGCCTAATTGGTTCTCCTCCCTTCCAACGGTGTTGAGGCGGGTGGGAACAGCCGGGGGTTGAGGGTACTGTGCTAAAAGAGGTGGAGTTATGCAGATCTAAAACGCGTGGATTGCAGCAGCAGCAAGCCGAAAAGTGCAGGCATGTGAGGGATCTAGAGGTTGACAGCATGTCTTCTTAACGGGAGTCCAGGTGGCCATCTCCACAAATGGACTTTTCAGAATCCTTGGGTGGCACCGTAGTCGGAAACCAATTCTGGTTATCGCTTCTCGGCCTTTTGGCTAAGATCAAGTGTAGTATCTGTTCTTATCAGTTTAATATCTGATACGTCCCCTATCTGGGGACCATATATTAAATGGATTTTTAGAACAGGGAGATGGAAAAAGAGCTTGCTCTGTCCACTCCACGCATTGACCTGGTATTGCAGTATCTCCAAGACTGGTGCACCCCTTCTTTAATGCAGTTTCTAAAATCAGAAAGAATTGAATTCAATGCTTTTTGTTCATTTTGCTTGTTTGTCGGATTTTGGGATGGACTCTTTGGCTTTGCTTTTCTTCTCCTCATTGGATTTTTCATGTTAAAAGTTGCAGAAGCCAGATGACAAGCTCATTTTGGTTCAACTTCAGCAACTGTGCATTGCATTGCCATGTAATGTAATGCAATGCTATCTATCTAGCTCTCCCTCTATACTTCCTTTTGGATAAACAGACATATTAGGCAAGCATTTTGGAGCTTTCACCTAAATAACTACAGGTGGTGAGATAAGCTGCACAATATAATTGACCTTTCAGTATATTGTTGCACACACACCATCTATTTAGCAAATGCCCTTGTTATCAACAGCAGCCTTTTAAACTCACCTGAGCTAACAGGTATGTGAGCTGGTTACTCTGCTGCGCTTAAAATTTCTTTTTTGGTTTGCTACAATGCCTTTTCTGAAACGTTGTCTCCCTCTGCTGGAACACTGACTTCTTTCATTTAATGCCTGCAGACTATAAAAGAGAAACCAACCCAAAAAGTTTGGTTGATTAGTCTGTGGCATTCTTTTAAACTGTTGCTTATGGCGGTCTCTGTGAGCTTCTCAGTGACATTCAGCCATCCAGGTATCCCGCCTGCAGTAGACGGAATGTGGCAATGGAACGCTGGCTGCGCGTGTCATAATAGGCTCTGAGCCTTTATATACCTGCGCACAGCAGCAGCCACCTTCAGTCTGCTGCTGGACAGCCAGCAGCAGCAGCAGCAGGAGAGGTAATTAATCAGCAACCCTCCTGCTAAGGGTAGACAGCTGCTCGTTCCACCCCCCCCCCCGCCTTAATTGGTTCTCCTCCCTTCCAACGGTGTTGAGGCGGGTGGGAACAGCCGGGGGTTGAGGGTACTGTGCTAAAAGAGGTGGAGTTATGCAGATCTAAAACGCGTGGATTGCAGCAGCAGCAAGCCGAAAAGTGCAGGCATGTGAGGGATCTAGAGGTTGACAGCATGTCTTCTTAACGGGAGTCCAGGTGGCCATCTCCACAAATGGACTTTTCAGAATCCTTGGGTGGCACCGTAGTCGGAAACCAATTCTGGTTATCGCTTCTCGGCCTTTTGGCTAAGATCAAGTGTAGTATCTGTTCTTATCAGTTTAATATCTGATACGTCCCCTATCTGGGGACCATATATTAAATGGATTTTTAGAACAGGGAGATGGAAAAAGAGCTTGCTCTGTCCACTCCACGCATTGACCTGGTATTGCAGTATCTCCAGGACCGGTGCACCCCTTCTTTAATGCAGTTTCTAAAATCAGAAAGAATTGAATTCAATGCTTTTTGTTCATTTTGCTTGTTTGTCGGATTTTGGGATGGACTCTTTGGCTTTGCTTTTCTTCTCCTCATTGGATTTTTCATGTTAAAAGTTGCAGAAGCCAGATGACAAGCTCATTTTGGTTCAACTTCAGCAACTGTGCATTGCATTGCCATGTAATGTAATGTAATGCAATGCTATCTATCTAGCTCTCCCTCTATACTTCCTTTTGGATAAACAGACATATTAGGCAAGCATTTTGGAGCTTTCACCTAAATAACTACAGGTGGTGAGATAAGCTGCACAATATAATTGACCTTTCAGTATATTGTTGCACACACACCATCTATTTAGCAAATGCCCTTGTTATCAACAGCAGCCTTTTAAACTCACCTGAGCTAACAGGTATGTGAGCTGGTTACTCTGCTGCGCTTAAAATTTCTTTTTTGGTTTGCTACAATGCCTTTTCTGAAACGTTGTCTCCCTCTGCTGGAACACTGACTTCTTTCATTTAATGCCTGCAGACTATAAAAGAGAAACCAACCCAAAAAGTTTGGTTGATTAGTCTGTGGCATTCTTTTAAACTGTTGCTTATGGCGGTCTCTGTGAGCTTCTCAGTGACATTCAGCCATCCAGGTATCCCGCCTGCAGTAGACGGAATGTGGCAATGGAACGCTGGCTGCGCGTGTCATAATAGGCTCTGAGCCTTTATATACCTGCGCACAGCAGCAGCCACCTTCAGTCTGCTGCTGGACAGCCAGCAGCAGCAGCAGCAGGAGAGGTAATTAATCAGCAACCCTCCTGCTAAGGGTAGACAGCTGCTCGTTCCACCCCCCCCTGCCTTAATTGGTTCTCCTCCCTTCCAACGGTGTTGAGGCGGGTGGGAACAGCCGGGGGTTGAGGGTACTGTGCTAAAAGAGGTGGAGTTATGCAGATCTAAAACGCGTGGATTGCAGCAGCAGCAAGCCGAAAAGTGCAGGCATGTGAGGGATCTAGAGGTTGACAGCATGTCTTCCTAACGGGAGTCCAGGTGGCCATCTCCACAAATGGACTTTTCAGAATCCTTGGGTGGCACCGTAGTCGGAAACCAATTCTGGTTATCGCTTCTCGGCCTTTTGGCTAAGATCAAGTGTAGTATCTGTTCTTATCAGTTTAATATCTGATACGTCCCCTATCTGGGGACCATATATTAAATGGATTTTTAGAGCAGGGAGATGGAAAAAGAGCTTGCTCTGTCCACTCCACGCATTGACCTGGTATTGCAGTATCTCCAGGACCGGTGCACCCCTTCTTTAATGCAGTTTCTAAAATCAGAAAGAATTGAATTCAATGCTTTTTGTTCATTTTGCTTGTTTGTCGGATTTTGGGATGGACTCTTTGGCTTTGCTTTTCTTCTCCTCATTGGATTTTTCATGTTAAAAGTTGCAGAAGCCAGATGACAAGCTCATTTTGGTTCAACTTCAGCAACTGTGCATTGCATTGCCATGTAATGTAATGTAATGCAATGCTATCTATCTAGCTCTCCCTCTATACTTCCTTTTGGATAAACAGACATATTAGGCAAGCATTTTGGAGCTTTCACCTAAATAACTACAGGTGGTGAGATAAGCTGCACAATATAATTGACCTTTCAGTATATTGTTGCACACACACCATCTATTTAGCAAATGCCCTTGTTATCAACAGCAGCCTTTTAAACTCACCTGAGCTAACAGGTATGTGAGCTGGTTACTCTGCTGCGCTTAAAATTTCTTTTTTGGTTTGCTACAATGCCTTTTCTGAAACGTTGTCTCCCTCTGCTGGAACACTGACTTCTTTCATTTAATGCCTGCAGACTATAAAAGAGAAACCAACCCAAAAAGTTTGGTTGATTAGTCTGTGGCATTCTTTTAAACTGTTGCTTATGGCGGTCTCTGTGAGCTTCTCAGTGACATTCAGCCATCCAGGTATCCCGCCTGCAGTAGACGGAATGTGGCAATGGAACGCTGGCTGCGCGTGTCATAATAGGCTCTGAGCCTTTATATACCTGCGCACAGCAGCAGCCACCTTCAGTCTGCTGCTGGACAGCCAGCAGCAGCAGCAGCAGGAGAGGTAATTAATCAGCAACCCTCTTGCTAAGGGTAGACAGCTGCTCGTTCCACCCCCACCCCCGCCTTAATTGGTTCTCCTCCCTTCCAACGGTGTTGAGGCGGGTGGGAACAGCCGGGGGTTGAGGGTACTGTGCTAAAAGAGGTGGAGTTATGCAGATCTAAAACGCGTGGATTGCAGCAGCAGCAAGCCGAAAAGTGCAGGCATGTGAGGGATCTAGAGGTTGACAGCATGTCTTCTTAACGGGAGTCCAGGTGGCCATCTCCACAAATGGACTTTTCAGAATCCTTGGGTGGCACCGTAGTCGGAAACCAATTCTGGTTATCGCTTCTCGGCCTTTTGGCTAAGATCAAGTGTAGTATCTGTTCTTATCAGTTTAATATCTGATACGTCCCCTATCTGGGGACCATATATTAAATGGATTTTTAGAACAGGGAGATGGAAAAAGAGCTTGCTCTGTCCACTCCACGCATTGACCTGGTATTGCAGTATCTCCAGGACCGGTGCACCCCTTCTTTAATGCAGTTTCTAAAATCAGAAAGAATTGAATTCAATGCTTTTTGTTCATTTTGCTTGTTTGTCGGATTTTGGGATGGACTCTTTGGCTTTGCTTTTCTTCTCCTCATTGGATTTTTCATGTTAAAAGTTGCAGAAGCCAGATGACAAGCTCATTTTGGTTCAACTTCAGCAACTGTGCATTGCATTGCCATGTAATGTAATGTAATGCAATGCTATCTATCTAGCTCTCCCTCTATACTTCCTTTTGGATAAACAGACATATTAGGCAAGCATTTTGGAGCTTTCACCTAAATAACTACAGGTGGTGAGATAAGCTGCACAATATAATTGACCTTTCAGTATATTGTTGCACACACACCATCTATTTAGCAAATGCCCTTGTTATCAACAGCAGCCTTTTAAACTCACCTGAGCTAACAGGTATGTGAGCTGGTTACTCTGCTGCGCTTAAAATTTCTTTTTTGGTTTGCTACAATGCCTTTTCTGAAACGTTGTCTCCCTCTGCTGGAACACTGACTTCTTTCATTTAATGCCTGCAGACTATAAAAGAGAAACCAACCCAAAAAGTTTGGTTGATTAGTCTGTGGCATTCTTTTAAACTGTTGCTTATGGCGGTCTCTGTGAGCTTCTCAGTGACATTCAGCCATCCAGGTATCCCGCCTGCAGTAGACGGAATGTGGCAATGGAACGCTGGCTGCGCGTGTCATAATAGGCTCTGAGCCTTTATATACCTGCGCACAGCAGCAGCCACCTTCAGTCTGCTGCTGGACAGGAAGCAGCAGCAGCAGCAGGAGAGGTAATTAATCAGCAACCCTCCTGCTAAGGGTAGACAGCTGCCCGTTCCACCTCCCCCCCGCCTTAATTGGTTCTCCTCCCTTCCAACGGTGTTGAGGCGGGTGGGAACAGCCGGGGGTTGAGGGTACTGTGCTAAAAGAGGTGGAGTTATGCAGATCTAAAACGCGTGGATTGCAGCAGCAGCAAGCCGAAAAGTGCAGGCATGTGAGGGATCTAGAGGTTGACAGCATGTCTTCTTAACGGGAGTCCAGGTGGCCATCTCCACAAATGGACTTTTCAGAATCCTTGGGTGGCACCGTAGTCGGAAACCAATTCTGGTTATCGCTTCTCGGCCTTTTGGCTAAGATCAAGTGTAGTATCTGTTCTTATCAGTTTAATATCTGATACGTCCCCTATCTGGGGACCATATATTAAATGGATTTTTAGAGCAGGGAGATGGAAAAAGAGCTTGCTCTGTCCACTCCACGCATTGACCTGGTATTGCAGTATCTCCAGGACCGGTGCACCCCTTCTTTAATGCAGTTTCTAAAATCAGAAAGAATTGAATTCAATGCTTTTTGTTCATTTTGCTTGTTTGTCGGATTTTGGGATGGACTCTTTGGCTTTGCTTTTCTTCTCCTCATTGGATTTTTCATGTTAAAAGTTGCAGAAGCCAGATGACAAGCTCATTTTGGTTCAACTTCAGCAACTGTGCATTGCATTGCCATGTAATGTAATGTAATGCAATGCTATCTATCTAGCTCTCCCTCTATACTTCCTTTTGGATAAACAGACATATTAGGCAAGCATTTTGGAGCTTTCACCTAAATAACTACAGGTGGTGAGATAAGCTGCACAATATAATTGACCTTTCAGTATATTGTTGCACACACACCATCTATTTAGCAAATGCCCTTGTTATCAACAGCAGCCTTTTAAACTCACCTGAGCTAACAGGTATGTGAGCTGGTTACTCTGCTGCGCTTAAAATTTCTTTTTTGGTTTGCTACAATGCCTTTTCTGAAACGTTGTCTCCCTCTGCTGGAACACTGACTTCTTTCATTTAATGCCTGCAGACTATAAAAGAGAAACCAACCCAAAAAGTTTGGTTGATTAGTCTGTGGCATTCTTTTAAACTGTTGCTTATGGCGGTCTCTGTGAGCTTCTCAGTGACATTCAGCCATCCAGGTATCCCGCCTGCAGTAGACGGAATGTGGCAATGGAACGCTGGCTGCGCGTGTCATAATAGGCTCTGAGCCTTTATATACCTGCGCACAGCAGCAGCCACCTTCAGTCTGCTGCTGGACAGCCAGAAGCAGCAGCAGCAGGAGAGGTAATTAATCAGCAACCCTCCTGCTAAGGGTAGACAGCTGCTCGTTCCACCCCCCCCCCCGCCTTAATTGGTTCTCCTCCCTTCCAACGGTGTTGAGGCGGGTGGGAACAGCCGGGGGTTGAGGGTACTGTGCTAAAAGAGGTGGAGTTATGCAGATCTAAAACGCGTGGATTGCAGCAGCAGCAAGCCGAAAAGTGCAGGCATGTGAGGGATCTAGAGGTTGACAGCATGTCTTCTTAACGGGAGTCCAGGTGGCCATCTCCACAAATGGACTTTTCAGAATCCTTGGGTGGCACCGTAGTCGGAAACCAATTCTGGTTATCGCTTCTCGGCCTTTTGGCTAAGATCAAGTGTAGTATCTGTTCTTATCAGTTTAATATCTGATACGTCCCCTATCTGGGGACCATATATTAAATGGATTTTTAGAGCAGGGAGATGGAAAAAGAGCTTGCTCTGTCCACTCCACGCATTGACCTGGTATTGCAGTATCTCCAGGACCGGTGCACCCCTTCTTTAATGCAGTTTCTAAAATCAGAAAGAATTGAATTCAATGCTTTTTGTTCATTTTGCTTGTTTGTCGGATTTTGGGATGGACTCTTTGGCTTTGCTTTTCTTCTCCTCATTGGATTTTTCATGTTAAAAGTTGCAGAAGCCAGATGACAAGCTCATTTTGGTTCAACTTCAGCAACTGTGCATTGCATTGCCATGTAATGTAATGTTATGCAATGCTATCTATCTAGCTCTCCCTCTATACTTCCTTTTGGATAAACAGACATATTAGGCAAGCATCTTGGAGCTTTCACCTAAATAACTACAGGTGGTGAGATAAGCTGCACAATATAATTGACCTTTCAGTATATTGTTGCACACACACCATCTATTTAGCAAATGCCCTTGTTATCAACAGCAGCCTTTTAAACTCACCTGAGCTAACAGGTATGTGAGCTGGTTACTCTGCTGCGCTTAAAATTTCTTTTTTGGTTTGCTACAATGCCTTTTCTGAAACGTTGTCTCCCTCTGCTGGAACACTGACTTCTTTCATTTAATGCCTGCAGACTATAAAAGAGAAACCAACCCAAAAAGTTTGGTTGATTAGTCTGTGGCATTCTTTTAAACTGTTGCTTATGGCGGTCTCTGTGAGCTTCTCAGTGACATTCAGCCATCCAGGTATCCCGCCTGCAGTAGACGGAATGTGGCAATGGAACGCTGGCTGCGCGTGTCATAATAGGCTCTGAGCCTTTATATACCTGCGCACAGCAGCAGCCACCTTCAGTCTGCTGCTGGACAGCCAGCAGCAGCAGCAGCAGGAGAGGTAATTAATCAGCAACCCTCCTGCTAAGGGTAGACAGCTGCTCGTTCCACCCCCACCCCCGCCTTAATTGGTTCTCCTCCCTTCCAACGGTGTTGAGGCGGGTGGGAACAGCCGGGGGTTGAGGGTACTGTGCTAAAAGAGGTGGAGTTATACAGATCTAAAACGCGTGGATTGCAGCAGCAGCAAGCCGAAAAGTGCAGGCATGTGAGGGATCTAGAGGTTGACAGCATGTCTTCTTAACGGGAGTCCAGGTGGCCATCTCCACAAATGGACTTTTCAGAATCCTTGGGTGGCACCGTAGTCGGAAACCAATTCTGGTTATCGCTTCTCGGCCTTTTGGCTAAGATCAAGTGTAGTATCTGTTCTTATCAGTTTAATATCTGATACGTCCCCTATCTGGGGACCATATATTAAATGGATTTTTAGAACAGGGAGATGGAAAAAGAGCTTGCTCTGTCCACTCCACGCATTGACCTGGTATTGCAGTATCTCCAGGACCGGTGCACCCCTTCTTTAATGCAGTTTCTAAAATCAGAAAGAATTGAATTCAATGCTTTTTGTTCATTTTGCTTGTTTGTCGGATTTTGGGATGGACTCTTTGGCTTTGCTTTTCTTCTCCTCATTGGATTTTTCATGTTAAAAGTTGCAGAAGCCAGATGACAAGCTCATTTTGATTCAACTTCAGCAACTGTGCATTGCATTGCCATGTAATGTAATGTAATGCAATGCTATCTATCTAGCTCTCCCTCTATACTTCCTTTTGGATAAACAGACATATTAGGCAAGCATTTTGGAGCTTTCACCTAAATAACTACAGGTGGTGAGATAAGCTGCACAATATAATTGACCTTTCAGTATATTGTTGCACACACACCATCTATTTAGCAAATGCCCTTGTTATCAACAGCAGCCTTTTAAACTCACCTGAGCTAACAGGTATGTGAGCTGGTTACTCTGCTGCACTTAAAATTTCTTTTTTGGTTTGCTACAATGCCTTTTCTGAAACGTTGTCTCCCTCTGCTGGAACACTGACTTCTTTCATTTAATGCCTGCAGACTATAAAAGAGAAACCAACCCAAAAAGTTTGGTTGATTAGTCTGTGGCATTCTTTTAAACTGTTGCTTATGGCGGTCTCTGTGAGCTTCTCAGTGACATTCAGCCATCCAGGTATCCCGCCTGCAGTAGACGGAATGTGGCAATGGAACGCTGGCTGCGCGTGTCATAATAGGCTCTGAGCCTTTATATACCTGCGCACAGCAGCAGCCACCTTCAGTCTGCTGCTGGACAGCCAGCAGCAGCAGCAACAGGAGAGGTAATTAATCAGCAACCCTCCTGCTAAGGGTAGACAGCTGCTCGTTCCACCCCCCCCCCCGCCTTAATTGGTTCTCCTCCCTTCCAACGGTGTTGAGGCGGGTGGGAACAGCCGGGGGTTGAGGGTACTGTGCTAAAAGAGGTGGAGTTATGCAGATCTAAAACGCGTGGATTGCAGCAGCAGCAAGCCGAAAAGTGCAGGCATGTGAGGGATCTAGAGGTTGACAGCATGTCTTCTTAACGGGAGTCCAGGTGGCCATCTCCACAAATGGACTTTTCAGAATCCTTGGGTGGCACCGTAGTCGGAAACCAATTCTGGTTATCGCTTCTCGGCCTTTTGGCTAAGATCAAGTGTAGTATCTGTTCTTATCAGTTTAATATCTGATACGTCCCCTATCTGGGGACCATATATTAAATGGATTTTTAGAACAGGGAGATGGAAAAAGAGCTTGCTCTGTCCACTCCACGCATTGACCTGGTATTGCAGTATCTCCAGGACCGGTGCACCCCTTCTTTAATGCAGTTTCTAAAATCAGAAAGAATTGAATTCAATGCTTTTTGTTCATTTTGCTTGTTTGTCGGATTTTGGGATGCACTCTTTGGCTTTGCTTTTCTTCTCCTCATTGGATTTTTCATGTTAAAAGTTGCAGAAGCCAGATGACAAGCTCATTTTGGTTCAACTTCAGCAACTGTGCATTGCATTGCCATGTAATGTAATGTAATGCAATGCTATCTATCTAGCTCTCCCTCTATACTTCCTTTTGGATAAACAGACATATTAGGCAAGCATTTTGGAGCTTTCACCTAAATAACTACAGGTGGTGAGATAAGCTGCACAATATAATTGACCTTTCAGTATATTGTTGCACACACACCATCTATTTAGCAAATGCCCTTGTTATCAACAGCAGCCTTTTAAACTCACCTGAGCTAACAGGTATGTGAGCTGGTTACTCTGCTGCGCTTAAAATTTCTTTTTTGGTTTGCTACAATGCCTTTTCTGAAACGTTGTCTCCCTCTGCTGGAACACTGACTTCTTTCATTTAATGCCTGCAGACTATAAAAGAGAAACCAACCCAAAAAGTTTGGTTGATTAGTCTGTGGCATTCTTTTAAACTGTTGCTTATGGCGGTCTCTGTGAGCTTCTCAGTGACATTCAGCCATCCAGGTATCCCGCCTGCAGTAGACGGAATGTGGCAATGGAACGCTGGCTGCGCGTGTCATAATAGGCTCTGAGCCTTTATATACCTGCGCACAGCAGCAGCCACCTTCAGTCTGCTGCTGGACAGCCAGCAGCAGCAGCAGCAGGAGAGGTAATTAATCAGCAACCCTCCTGCTAAGGGTAGACAGCTGCTCGTTCCACCCCCCCCCCCGCCTTAATTGGTTCTCCTCCCTTCCAACGGTGTTGAGGCGGGTGGGAACAGCCGGGGGTTGAGGGTACTGTGCTAAAAGAGGTGGAGTTATGCAGATCTAAAACGCGTGGATTGCAGCAGCAGCAAGCCGAAAAGTGCAGACATGTGAGGGATCTAGAGGTTGACAGCATGTCTTCTTAACGGGAGTCCAGGTGGCCATCTCCACAAATGGACTTTTCAGAATCCTTGGGTGGCACCGTAGTCGGAAACCAATTCTGGTTATCGCTTCTCGGCCTTTTGGCTAAGATCAAGTGTAGTATCTGTTCTTATCAGTTTAATATCTGATACGTCCCCTATCTGGGGACCATATATTAAATGGAATTTTAGAACAGGGAGATGGAAAAAGAGCTTGCTCTGTCCACTCCACGCATTGACCTGGTATTGCAGTATCTCCAGGACCGGTGCACCCCTTCTTTAATGCAGTTTCTAAAATCAGAAAGAATTGAATTCAATGCTTTTTGTTCATTTTGCTTGTTTGTCGGATTTTGGGATGGACTCTTTGGCTTTGCTTTTCTTCTCCTCATTGGATTTTTCATGTTAAAAGTTGCAGAAGCCAGATGACAAGCTCATTTTGGTTCAACTTCAGCAACTGTGCATTGCATTGCCATGTAATGTAATGTAATGCAATGCTATCTATCTAGCTCTCCCTCTATACTTCCTTTTGGATAAACAGACATATTAGGCAAGCATTTTGGAGCTTTCACCTAAATAACTACAGGTGGTGAGATAAGCTGCACAATATAATTGACCTTTCAGTATATTGTTGCACACACACCATCTATTTAGCAAATGCCCTTGTTATCAACAGCAGCCTTTTAAACTCACCTGAGCTAACAGGTATGTGAGCTGGTTACTCTGCTGCGCTTAAAATTTCTTTTTTGGTTTGCTACAATGCCTTTTCTGAAACGTTGTCTCCCTCTGCTGGAACACTGACTTCTTTCATTTAATGCCTGCAGACTATAAAAGAGAAACCAACCCAAAAAGTTTGGTTGATTAGTCTGTGGCATTCTTTTAAACTGTTGCTTATGGCGGTCTCTGTGAGCTTCTCAGTGACATTCAGCCATCCAGGTATCCCGCCTGCAGTAGACGGAATGTGGCAATGGAACGCTGGCTGCGCGTGTCATAATAGGCTCTGAGCCTTTATATACCTGCGCACAGCAGCAGCCACCTTCAGTCTGCTGCTGGACAGCCAGCAGCAGCAGCAGGAGAGGTAATTAATCAGCAACCCTCCTGCTAAGGGTAGACAGCTGCTCGTTCCACCCCCCCCCGCCTTAATTGGTTCTCCTCCCTTCCAACGGTGTTGAGGCGGGTGGGAACAGCCGGGGGTTGAGGGTACTCTGCTAAAAGAGGTGGAGTTATGCAGATCTAAAACGCGTGGATTGCAGCAGCAGCAAGCCGAAAAGTGCAGGCATGTGAGGGATCTAGAGGTTGACAGCATGTCTTCTTAACGGGAGTCCAGGTGGCCATCTCCACAAATGGACTTTTCAGAATCCTTGGGTGGCACCGTAGTCGGAAACCAATTCTGGTTATCGCTTCTCGGCCTTTTGGCTAAGATCAAGTGTAGTATCTGTTCTTATCAGTTTAATATCTGATACGTCCCCTATCTGGGGACCATATATTAAATGGATTTTTAGAACAGGGAGATGGAAAAAGAGCTTGCTCTGTCCACTCCACGCATTGACCTGGTATTGCAGTATCTCCAGGACTGGTGCACCCCTTCTTTAATGCAGTTTCTAAAATCAGAAAGAATTGAATTCAATGCTTTTTGTTCATTTTGCTTGTTTGTCGGATTTTGGGATGGACTCTTTGGCTTTGCTTTTCTTCTCCTCATTGGATTTTTCATGTTAAAAGTTGCAGAAGCCAGATGACAAGCTCATTTTGGTTCAACTTCAGCAACTGTGCATTGCATTGCCATGTAATGTAATGTAATGCAATGCTATCTATCTAGCTCTCCCTCTATACTTCCTTTTGGATAAACAGACATATTAGGCAAGCATTTTGGAGCTTTCACCTAAATAACTACAGGTGGTGAGATAAGCTGCACAATATAATTGACCTTTCAGTATATTGTTGCACACACACCATCTATTTAGCAAATGCCCTTGTTATCAACAGCAGCCTTTTAAACTCACCTGAGCTAACAGGTATGTGAGCTGGTTACTCTGCTGCGCTTAAAATTTCTTTTTTGGTTTGCTACAATGCCTTTTCTGAAACGTTGTCTCCCTCTGCTGGAACACTGACTTCTTTCATTTAATGCCTGCAGACTATAAAAGAGAAACCAACCCAAAAAGTTTGGTTGATTAGTCTGTGGCATTCTTTTAAACTGTTGCTTATGGCGGTCTCTGTGAGCTTCTCAGTGACATTCAGCCATCCAGGTATCCCGCCTGCAGTAGACGGAATGTGGCAATGGAACGCTGGCTGCGCGTGTCATAATAGGCTCTGAGCCTTTATATACCTGCGCACAGCAGCAGCCACCTTCAGTCTGCTGCTGGACAGCCAGCAGCAGCAGCAGCAGGAGAGGTAATTAATCAGCAACCCTCCTGCTAAGGGTAGACAGCTGCTCGTTCCACCCCCCCCCCGCCTTAATTGGTTCTCCTCCCTTCCAACGGTGTTGAGGCGGGTGGGAACAGCCGGGGGTTGAGGGTACTGTGCTAAAAGAGGTGGAGTTATGCAGATCTAAAACGCGTGGATTGCAGCAGCAGCAAGCCGAAAAGTGCAGGCATGTGAGGGATCTAGAGGTTGACAGCATGTCTTCTTAACGGGAGTCCAGGTGGCCATCTCCACAAATGGACTTTTCAGAATCCTTGGGTGGCACCGTAGTCGGAAACCAATTCTGGTTATCGCTTCTCGGCCTTTTGGCTAAGATCAAGTGTAGTATCTGTTCTTATCAGTTTAATATCTGATACGTCTCCTATCTGGGGACCATATATTAATGGATTTTTAGAACAGGGAGATGGAAAAAGAGCTTGCTCTGTCCACTCCACGCATTGACCTGGTATTGCAGTATCTCCAGGACCGGTGCACCCCTTCTTTAATGCAGTTTCTAAAATCAGAAAGAATTGAATTCAATGCTTTTTGTTCATTTTGCTTGTTTGTCAGATTTTGGGATGGACTCTTTGGCTTTGCTTTTCTTCTCCTCATTGGATTTTTCATGTTAAAAGTTGCAGAAGCCAGATGACAAGCTCATTTTGGTTCAACTTCAGCAACTGTGCATTGCATTGCCATGTAATGTAATGTAATGCAATGCTATCTATCTAGCTCTCCCTCTATACTTCCTTTTGGATAAACAGACATATTAGGCAAGCATTTTGGAGCTTTCACCTAAATAACTACAGGTGGTGAGATAAGCTGCACAATATAATTGACCTTTCAGTATATTGTTGCACACACACCATCTATTTAGCAAATGCCCTTGTTATCAACAGCAGCCTTTTAAACTCACCTGAGCTAACAGGTATGTGAGCTGGTTACTCTGCTGCGCTTAAAATTTCTTTTTTGGTTTGCTACAATGCCTTTTCTGAAACGTTGTCTCCCTCTGCTGGAACACTGACTTCTTTCATTTAATGCCTGCAGACTATAAAAGAGAAACCAACCCAAAAAGTTTGGTTGATTAGTCTGTGGCATTCTTTTAAACTGTTGCTTATGGCGGTCTCTGTGAGCTTCTCAGTGACATTCAGCCATCCAGGTATCCCGCCTGCAGTAGACGGAATGTGGCAATGGAACGCTGGCTGCGCGTGTCATAATAGGCTCTGAGCCTTTATATACCTGCGCACAGCAGCAGCCACCTTCAGTCTGCTGCTGGACAGCCAGCAGCAGCAGCAGCAGGAGAGGTAATTAATCAGCAACCCTCCTGCTAAGGGTAGACAGCTGCTCGTTCCACCCCCCCCCCCCCCCGCCTTAATTGGTTCTTCTCCCTTCCAACGGTGTTGAGGCGGGTGGGAACAGCCGGGGGTTGAGGGTACTGTGCTAAAAGAGGTGGAGTTATGCAGATCTAAAACGCGTGGATTGCAGCAGCAGCAAGCCGAAAAGTGCAGGCATGTGAGGGATCTAGAGGTTGACAGCATGTCTTCTTAACGGGAGTCCAGGTGGCCATCTCCACAAATGGACTTTTCAGAATCCTTGGGTGGCACCGTAGTCGGAAACCAATTCTGGTTATCGCTTCTCGGCCTTTTGGCTAAGATCAAGTGTAGTATCTGTTCTTATCAGTTTAATATCTGATACGTCCCCTATCTGGGGACCATATATTAAATGGATTTTTAGAACAGGGAGATGGAAAAAGAGCTTGCTCTGTCCACTCCACTCATTGACCTGGTATTGCAGTATCTCCAGGACCGGTGCACCCCTTCTTTAATGCAGTTTCTAAAATCAGAAAGAATTGAATTCAATGCTTTTTGTTCATTTTGCTTGTTTGTCGGATTTTGGGATGGACTCTTTGGCTTTGCTTTTCTTCTCCTCATTGGATTTTTCATGTTAAAAGTTGCAGAAGCCAGATGACAAGCTCATTTTGGTTCAACTTCAGCAACTGTGCATTGCATTGCCATGTAATGTAATGTAATGCAATGCTATCTATCTAGCTCTCCCTCTATACTTCCTTTTGGATAAACAGACATATTAGGCAAGCATTTTGGAGCTTTCACCTAAATAACTACAGGTGGTGAGATAAGCTGCACAATATAATTGACCTTTCAGTATATTGTTGCACACACACCATCTATTTAGCAAATGCCCTTGTTATCAACAGCAGCCTTTTAAACTCACCTGAGCTAACAGGTATGTGAGCTGGTTACTCTGCTGCGCTTAAAATTTCTTTTTTGGTTTGCTACAATGCCTTTTCTGAAACGTTGTCTCCCTCTGCTGGAACACTGACTTCTTTCATTTAATGCCTGCAGACTATAAAAGAGAAACCAACCCAAAAAGTTTGGTTGATTAGTCTGTGGCATTCTTTTAAACTGTTGCTTATGGCGGTCTCTGTGAGCTTCTCAGTGACATTCAGCCATCCAGGTATCCCGCCTGCAGTAGACGGAATGTGGCAATGGAACGCTGGCTGCGCGTGTCATAATAGGCTCTGAGCCTTTATATACCTGCGCACAGCAGCAGCCACCTTCAGTCTGCTGCTGGACAGCCAGCAGCAGCAGCAGCAGGAGAGGTAATTAATCAGCAACCCTCCTGCTAAGGGTAGACAGCTGCTCGTTCCACCCCCCCCACCGCCTTAATTGGTTCTCCTCCCTTCCAACGGTGTTGAGGCGGGTGGGAACAGCCGGGGGTTGAGGGTACTGTGCTAAAAGAGGTGGAGTTATGCAGATCTAAAACGCGTGGATTGCAGCAGCAGCAAGCCGAAAAGTGCAGGCATGTGAGGGATCTAGAGGTTGACAGCATGTCTTCTTAACGGGAGTCCAGGTGGCCATCTCCACAAATGGACTTTTCAGAATCCTTGGGTGGCACCGTAGTCGGAAACCAATTCTGGTTATCGCTTCTCGGCCTTTTGGCTAAGATCAAGTGTAGTATCTGTTCTTATCAGTTTAATATCTGATACGTCCCCTATCTGGGGACCATATATTAAATGGATTTTTAGAACAGGGAGATGGAAAAAGAGCTTGCTCTGTCCACTCCACGCATTGACCTGGTATTGCAGTATCTCCAGGACCGGTGCACCCCTTCTTTAATGCAGTTTCTAAAATCAGAAAGAATTGAATTCAATGCTTTTTGTTCATTTTGCTTGTTTGTCGGATTTTGGGATGGACTCTTTGGCTTTGCTTTTCTTCTCCTCATTGGATTTTTCATGTTAAAAGTTGCAGAAGCCAGATGACAAGCTCATTTTGGTTCAACTTCAGCAACTGTGCATTGCATTGCCATGTAATGTAATGTAATGCAATGCTATCTATCTAGCTCTCCCTCTATACTTCCTTTTGGATAAACAGACATATTAGGCAAGCATTTTGGAGCTTTCACCTAAATAACTACAGGTGGTGAGATAAGCTGCACAATATAATTGACCTTTCAGTATATTGTTGCACACACACCATCTATTTAGCAAATGCCCTTGTTATCAACAGCAGCCTTTTAAACTCACCTGAGCTAACAGGTATGTGAGCTGGTTACTCTGCTGCGCTTAAAATTTCTTTTTTGGTTTGCTACAATGCCTTTTCTGAAACGTTGTCTCCCTCTGCTGGAACACTGACTTCTTTCATTTAATGCCTGCAGACTATAAAAGAGAAACCAACCCAAAAAGTTTGGTTGATTAGTCTGTGGCATTCTTTTAAACTGTTGCTTATGGCGGTCTCTGTGAGCTTCTCAGTGACATTCAGCCATCCAGGTATCCCGCCTGCAGTAGACGGAATGTGGCAATGGAACGCTGGCTGCGCGTGTCATAATAGGCTCTGAGCCTTTATATACCTGCGCACAGCAGCAGCCACCTTCAGTCTGCTGCTGGACAGCCAGCAGCAGCAGCAGCAGGAGAGGTAATTAATCAGCAACCCTCCTGCTAAGGGTAGACAGCTGCTCGTTCCACCCCCCCCCCCGCCTTAATTGGTTCTCCTCCCTTCCAACGGTGTTGAGGCGGGTGGGAACAGCCGGGGGTTGAGGGTACTGTGCTAAAAGAGGTGGAGTTATGCAGATCTAAAACGCGTGGATTGCAGCAGCAGCAAGCCGAAAAGTGCAGGCATGTGAGGGATCTAGAGGTTGACAGCATGTCTTCTTAACGGGAGTCCAGGTGGCCATCTCCACAAATGGACTTTTCAGAATCCTTGGGTGGCACCGTAGTCGGAAACCAATTCTGGTTATCGCTTCTCGGCCTTTTGGCTAAGATCAAGTGTAGTATCTGTTCTTATCAGTTTAATATCTGATACGTCCCCTATCTGGGGACCATATATTAAATGGATTTTTAGAACAGGGAGATGGAAAAAGAGCTTGCTCTGTCCACTCCACGCATTGACCTGGTATTGCAGTATCTCCAGGACCGGTGCACCCCTTCTTTAATGCAGTTTCTAAAATCAGAAAGAATTGAATTCAATGCTTTTTGTTCATTTTGCTTGTTTGTCGGATTTTGGGATGGACTCTTTGGCTTTGCTTTTCTTCTCCTCATTGGATTTTTCATGTTAAAAGTTGCAGAAGCCAGATGACAAGCTCATTTTGGTTCAACTTCAGCAACTGTGCATTGCATTGCCATGTAATGTAATGTAATGCAATGCTATCTATCTAGCTCTCCCTCTATACTTCCTTTTGGATAAACAGACATATTAGGCAAGCATTTTGGAGCTTTCACCTAAATAACTACAGGTGGTGAGATAAGCTGCACAATATAATTGACCTTTCAGTATATTGTTGCACACACACCATCTATTTAGCAAATGCCCTTGTTATCAACAGCAGCCTTTTAAACTCACCTGAGCTAACAGGTATGTGAGCTGGTTACTCTGCTGCGCTTAAAATTTCTTTTTTGGTTTGCTACAATGCCTTTTCTGAAACGTTGTCTCCCTCTGCTGGAACACTGACTTCTTTCATTTAATGCCTGCAGACTATAAAAGAGAAACCAACCCAAAAAGTTTGGTTGATTAGTCTGTGGCATTCTTTTAAACTGTTGCTTATGGCGGTCTCTGTGAGCTTCTCAGTGACATTCAGCCATCCAGGTATCCCGCCTGCAGTAGACGGAATGTGGCAATGGAACGCTGGCTGCGCGTGTCATAATAGGCTCTGAGCCTTTATATACCTGCGCACAGCAGCAGCCACCTTCAGTCTGCTGCTGGACAGCCAGCAGCAGCAGCAGCAGGAGAGGTAATTAATCAGCAACCCTCCTGCTAAGGGTAGACAGCTGCTCGTTCCACCCCCCCCCCGCCTTAATTGGTTCTCCTCCCTTCCAACGGTGTTGAGGCGGGTGGGAACAGCCGGGGGTTGAGGGTACTGTGCTAAAAGAGGTGGAGTTATGCAGATCTAAAACGCGTGGATTGCAGCAGCAGCAAGCCGAAAAGTGCAGGCATGTGAGGGATCTAGAGGTTGACAGCATGTCTTCTTAACGGGAGTCCAGGTGGCCATCTCCACAAATGGACTTTTCAGAATCCTTGGGTGGCACCGTAGTCGGAAACCAATTCTGGTTATCGCTTCTCTGCCTTTTGGCTAAGATCAAGTGTAGTATCTGTTCTTATCAGTTTAATATCTGATACGTCCCCTATCTGGGGACCATATATTAAATGGATTTTTAGAACAGGGAGATGGAAAAAGAGCTTGCTCTGTCCACTCCACGCATTGACCTGGTATTGCAGTATCTCCAGGACCGGTGCACCCCTTCTTTAATGCAGTTTCTAAAATCAGAAAGAATTGAATTCAATGCTTTTTGTTCATTTTGCTTGTTTGTCGGATTTTGGGATGGACTCTTTGGCTTTGCTTTTCTTCTCCTCATTGGATTTTTCATGTTAAAAGTTGCAGAAGCCAGATGACAAGCTCATTTTGGTTCAACTTCAGCAACTGTGCATTGCATTGCCATGTAATGTAATGTAATGCAATGCTATCTATCTAGCTCTCCCTCTATACTTCCTTTTGGATAAACAGACATATTAGGCAAGCATTTTGGAGCTTTCACCTAAATAACTACAGGTGGTGAGATAAGCTGCACAATATAATTGACCTTTCAGTATATTGTTGCACACACACCATCTATTTAGCAAATGCCCTTGTTATCAACAGCAGCCTTTTAAACTCACCTGAGCTAACAGGTATGTGAGCTGGTTACTCTGCTGCGCTTAAAATTTCTTTTTTGGTTTGCTACAATGCCTTTTCTGAAACGTTGTCTCCCTCTGCTGGAACACTGACTTCTTTCATTTAATGCCTGCAGACTATAAAAGAGAAACCAACCCAAAAAGTTTGGTTGATTAGTCTGTGGCATTCTTTTAAACTGTTGCTTATGGCGGTCTCTGTGAGCTTCTCAGTGACATTCAGCCATCCAGGTATCCCGCCTGCAGTAGACGGAATGTGGCAATGGAACGCTGGCTGCGCGTGTCATAATAGGCTCTGAGCCTTTATATACCTGCGCACAGCAGCAGCCACCTTCAGTCTGCTGCTGGACAGCCAGCAGCAGCAGCAGCAGGAGAGGTAATTAATCAGCAACCCTCCTGCTAAGGGTAGACAGCTGCTCGTTCCACCCCCCCCCCCGCCTTAATTGGTTCTCCTCCCTTCCAACGGTGTTGAGGCGGGTGGGAACAGCCGGGGGTTGAGGGTACTGTGCTAAAAGAGGTGGAGTTATGCAGATCTAAAACGCGTGGATTGCAGCAGCAGCAAGCCGAAAAGTGCAGGCATGTGAGGGATCTAGAGGTTGACAGCATGTCTTCTTAACGGGAGTCCAGGTGGCCATCTCCACAAATGGACTTTTCAGAATCCTTGGGTGGCACCGTAGTCGGAAACCAATTCTGGTTATCGCTTCTCGGCCTTTTGGCTAAGATCAAGTGTAGTATCTGTTCTTATCAGTTTAATATCTGATACGTCCCCTATCTGGGGACCATATATTAAATGGATTTTTAGAACAGGGAGATGGAAAAAGAGCTTGCTCTGTCCACTCCACGCATTGACCTGGTATTGCAGTATCTCCAGGACCGGTGCACCCCTTCTTTAATGCAGTTTCTAAAATCAGAAAGAATTGAATTCAATGCTTTTTGTTCATTTTGCTTGTTTGTCGGATTTTGGGATGGACTCTTTGGCTTTGCTTTTCTTCTCCTCATTGGATTTTTCATGTTAAAAGTTGCAGAAGCCAGATGACAAGCTCATTTTGGTTCAACTTCAGCAACTGTGCATTGCATTGCCATGTAATGTAATGTAATGCAATGCTATCTATCTAGCTCTCCCTCTATACTTCCTTTTGGATAAACAGACATATTAGGCAAGCATTTTGGAGCTTTCACCTAAATAACTACAGGTGGTGAGATAAGCTGCACAATATAATTGACCTTTCAGTATATTGTTGCACACACACCATCTATTTAGCAAATGCCCTTGTTATCAACAGCAGCCTTTTAAACTCACCTGAGCTAACAGGTATGTGAGCTGGTTACTCTGCTGCGCTTAAAATTTCTTTTTTGGTTTGCTACAATGCCTTTTCTGAAACGTTGTCTCCCTCTGCTGGAACACTGACTTCTTTCATTTAATGCCTGCAGACTATAAAAGAGAAACCAACCCAAAAAGTTTGGTTGATTAGTCTGTGGCATTCTTTTAAACTGTTGCTTATGGCGGTCTCTGTGAGCTTCTCAGTGACATTCAGCCATCCAGGTATCCCGCCTGCAGTAGACGGAATGTGGCAATGGAACGCTGGCTGCGCGTGTCATAATAGGCTCTGAGCCTTTATATACCTGCGCACAGCAGCAGCCACCTTCAGTCTGCTGCTGGACAGCCAGCAGCAGCAGCAGCAGGAGAGGTAATTAATCAGCAACCCTCCTGCTAAGGGTAGACAGCTGCTCGTTCCACCCCCCCCCCCGCCTTAATTGGTTCTCCTCCCTTCCAACGGTGTTGAGGCGGGTGGGAACAGCCGGGGGTTGAGGGTACTGTGCTAAAAGAGGTGGAGTTATGCAGATCTAAAACGCGTGGATTGCAGCAGCAGCAAGCCGAAAAGTGCAGGCATGTGAGGGATCTAGAGGTTGACAGCATGTCTTCTTAACGGGAGTCCAGGTGGCCATCTCCACAAATGGACTTTTCAGAATCCTTGGGTGGCACCGTAGTCGGAAACCAATTCTGGTTATCGCTTCTCGGCCTTTTGGCTAAGATCAAGTGTAGTATCTGTTCTTATCAGTTTAATATCTGATACGTCCCCTATCTGGGGACCATATATTAAATGGATTTTTAGAACAGGGAGATGGAAAAAGAGCTTGCTCTGTCCACTCCACGCATTGACCTGGTATTGCAGTATCTCCAGGACCGGTGCACCCCTTCTTTAATGCAGTTTCTAAAATCAGAAAGAATTGAATTCAATGCTTTTTGTTCATTTTGCTTGTTTGTCGGATTTTGGGATGGACTCTTTGGCTTTGCTTTTCTTCTCCTCATTGGATTTTTCATGTTAAAAGTTGCAGAAGCCAGATGACAAGCTCATTTTGGTTCAACTTCAGCAACTGTGCATTGCATTGCCATGTAATGTAATGTAATGCAATGCTATCTATCTAGCTCTCCCTCTATACTTCCTTTTGGATAAACAGACATATTAGGCAAGCATTTTGGAGCTTTCACCTAAATAACTACAGGTGGTGAGATAAGCTGCACAATATAATTGACCTTTCAGTATATTGTTGCACACACACCATCTATTTAGCAAATGCCCTTGTTATCAACAGCAGCCTTTTAAACTCACCTGAGCTAACAGGTATGTGAGCTGGTTACTCTGCTGCGCTTAAAATTTCTTTTTTGGTTTGCTACAATGCCTTTTCTGAAACGTTGTCTCCCTCTGCTGGAACACTGACTTCTTTCATTTAATGCCTGCAGACTATAAAAGAGAAACCAACCCAAAAAGTTTGGTTGATTAGTCTGTGGCATTCTTTTAAACTGTTGCTTATGGCGGTCTCTGTGAGCTTCTCAGTGACATTCAGCCATCCAGGTATCCCGCCTGCAGTAGACGGAATGTGGCAATGGAACGCTGGCTGCGCGTGTCATAATAGGCTCTGAGCCTTTATATACCTGCGCACAGCAGCAGCCACCTTCAGTCTGCTGCTGGACAGCCAGCAGCAGCAGCAGCAGGAGAGGTAATTAATCAGCAACCCTCCTGCTAAGGGTAGACAGCTGCTCGTTCCACCCCCCCCCCGCCTTAATTGGTTCTCCTCCCTTCCAACGGTGTTGAGGCGGGTGGGAACAGCCGGGGGTTGAGGGTACTGTGCTAAAAGAGGTGGAGTTATGCAGATCTAAAACGCGTGGATTGCAGCAGCAGCAAGCCGAAAAGTGCAGGCATGTGAGGGATCTAGAGGTTGACAGCATGTCTTCTTAACGGGAGTCCAGGTGGCCATCTCCACAAATGGACTTTTCAGAATCCTTGGGTGGCACCGTAGTCGGAAACCAATTCTGGTTATCGCTTCTCGGCCTTTTGGCTAAGATCAAGTGTAGTATCTGTTCTTATCAGTTTAATATCTGATACGTCCCCTATCTGGGGACCATATATTAAATGGATTTTTAGAACAGGGAGATGGAAAAAGAGCTTGCTCTGTCCACTCCACGCATTGACCTGGTATTGCAGTATCTCCAGGACCGGTGCACCCCTTCTTTAATGCAGTTTCTAAAATCAGAAAGAATTGAATTCAATGCTTTTTGTTCATTTTGCTTGTTTGTCGGATTTTGGGATGGACTCTTTGGCTTTGCTTTTCTTCTCCTCATTGGATTTTTCATGTTAAAAGTTGCAGAAGCCAGATGACAAGCTCATTTTGGTTCAACTTCAGCAACTGTGCATTGCATTGCCATGTAATGTAATGTAATGCAATGCTATCTATCTAGCTCTCCCTCTATACTTCCTTTTGGATAAACAGACATATTAGGCAAGCATTTTGGAGCTTTCACCTAAATAACTACAGGTGGTGAGATAAGCTGCACAATATAATTGACCTTTCAGTATATTGTTGCACACACACCATCTATTTAGCAAATGCCCTTGTTATCAACAGCAGCCTTTTAAACTCACCTGAGCTAACAGGTATGTGAGCTGGTTACTCTGCTGCGCTTAAAATTTCTTTTTTGGTTTGCTACAATGCCTTTTCTGAAACGTTGTCTCCCTCTGCTGGAACACTGACTTCTTTCATTTAATGCCTGCAGACTATAAAAGAGAAACCAACCCAAAAAGTTTGGTTGATTAGTCTGTGGCATTCTTTTAAACTGTTGCTTATGGCGGTCTCTGTGAGCTTCTCAGTGACATTCAGCCATCCAGGTATCCCGCCTGCAGTAGACGGAATGTGGCAATGGAACGCTGGCTGCGCGTGTCATAATAGGCTCTGAGCCTTTATATACCTGCGCACAGCAGCAGCCACCTTCAGTCTGCTGCTGGACAGCCAGCAGCAGCAGCAGCAGGAGAGGTAATTAATCAGCAACCCTCCTGCTAAGGGTAGACAGCTGCTCGTTCCACCCCCCCCCGCCTTAATTGGTTCTCCTCCCTTCCAACGGTGTTGAGGCGGGTGGGAACAGCCGGGGGTTGAGGGTACTGTGCTAAAAGAGGTGGAGTTATGCAGATCTAAAACGCGTGGATTGCAGCAGCAGCAAGCCGAAAAGTGCAGGCATGTGAGGGATCTAGAGGTTGACAGCATGTCTTCTTAACGGGAGTCCAGGTGGCCATCTCCACAAATGGACTTTTCAGAATCCTTGGGTGGCACCGTAGTCGGAAACCAATTCTGGTTATCGCTTCTCGGCCTTTTGGCTAAGATCAAGTGTAGTATCTGTTCTTATCAGTTTAATATCTGATACGTCCCCTATCTGGGGACCATATATTAAATGGATTTTTAGAACAGGGAGATGGAAAAAGAGCTTGCTCTGTCCACTCCACGCATTGACCTGGTATTGCAGTATCTCCAGGACCGGTGCACCCCTTCTTTAATGCAGTTTCTAAAATCAGAAAGAATTGAATTCAATGCTTTTTGTTCATTTTGCTTGTTTGTCGGATTTTGGGATGGACTCTTTGGCTTTGCTTTTCTTCTCCTCATTGGATTTTTCATGTTAAAAGTTGCAGAAGCCAGATGACAAGCTCATTTTGGTTCAACTTCAGCAACTGTGCATTGCATTGCCATGTAATGTAATGTAATGCAATGCTATCTATCTAGCTCTCCCTCTATACTTCCTTTTGGATAAACAGACATATTAGGCAAGCATTTTGGAGCTTTCACCTAAATAACTACAGGTGGTGAGATAAGCTGCACAATATAATTGACCTTTCAGTATATTGTTGCACACACACCATCTATTTAGCAAATGCCCTTGTTATCAACAGCAGCCTTTTAAACTCACCTGAGCTAACAGGTATGTGAGCTGGTTACTCTGCTGCGCTTAAAATTTCTTTTTTGGTTTGCTACAATGCCTTTTCTGAAACGTTGTCTCCCTCTGCTGGAACACTGACTTCTTTCATTTAATGCCTGCAGACTATAAAAGAGAAACCAACCCAAAAAGTTTGGTTGATTAGTCTGTGGCATTCTTTTAAACTGTTGCTTATGGCGGTCTCTGTGAGCTTCTCAGTGACATTCAGCCATCCAGGTATCCCGCCTGCAGTAGACGGAATGTGGCAATGGAACGCTGGCTGCGCGTGTCATAATAGGCTCTGAGCCTTTATATACCTGCGCACAGCAGCAGCCACCTTCAGTCTGCTGCTGGACAGCCAGCAGCAGCAGCAGCAGGAGAGGTAATTAATCAGCAACCCTCCTGCTAAGGGTAGACAGCTGCTCGTTCCACCCCCCCCCCCCGCCTTAATTGGTTCTCCTCCCTTCCAACGGTGTTGAGGCGGGTGGGAACAGCCGGGGGTTGAGGGTACTGTGCTAAAAGAGGTGGAGTTATGCAGATCTAAAACGCGTGGATTGCAGCAGCAGCAAGCCGAAAAGTGCAGGCATGTGAGGGATCTAGAGGTTGACAGCATGTCTTCTTAACGGGAGTCCAGGTGGCCATCTCCACAAATGGACTTTTCAGAATCCTTGGGTGGCACCGTAGTCGGAAACCAATTCTGGTTATCGCTTCTCGGCCTTTTGGCTAAGATCAAGTGTAGTATCTGTTCTTATCAGTTTAATATCTGATACGTCCCCTATCTGGGGACCATATATTAAATGGATTTTTAGAACAGGGAGATGGAAAAAGAGCTTGCTCTGTCCACTCCACGCATTGACCTGGTATTGCAGTATCTCCAGGACCGGTGCACCCCTTCTTTAATGCAGTTTCTAAAATCAGAAAGAATTGAATTCAATGCTTTTTGTTCATTTTGCTTGTTTGTCGGATTTTGGGATGGACTCTTTGGCTTTGCTTTTCTTCTCCTCATTGGATTTTTCATGTTAAAAGTTGCAGAAGCCAGATGACAAGCTCATTTTGGTTCAACTTCAGCAACTGTGCATTGCATTGCCATGTAATGTAATGTAATGCAATGCTATCTATCTAGCTCTCCCTCTATACTTCCTTTTGGATAAACAGACATATTAGGCAAGCATTTTGGAGCTTTCACCTAAATAACTACAGGTGGTGAGATAAGCTGCACAATATAATTGACCTTTCAGTATATTGTTGCACACACACCATCTATTTAGCAAATGCCCTTG
Organism: Phyllobates terribilis; assembly: GCF_046119375.1. Classification (NCBI taxonomy): domain Eukaryota; kingdom Metazoa; phylum Chordata; class Amphibia; order Anura; family Dendrobatidae; genus Phyllobates; species Phyllobates terribilis. The sequence goes on along the minus strand of NW_027362800.1, from coordinate 4,219,489 downwards.
TTATCAACAGCAGCCTTTTAAACTCACCTGAGCTAACAGGTATGTGAGCTGGTTACTCTGCTGCGCTTAAAATTTCTTTTTTGGTTTGCTACAATGCCTTTTCTGAAACGTTGTCTCCCTCTGCTGGAACACTGACTTCTTTCATTTAATGCCTGCAGACTATAAAAGAGAAACCAACCCAAAAAGTTTGGTTGATTAGTCTGTGGCATTCTTTTAAACTGTTGCTTATGGCGGTCTCTGTGAGCTTCTCAGTGACATTCAGCCATCCAGGTATCCCGCCTGCAGTAGACGGAATGTGGCAATGGAACGCTGGCTGCGCGTGTCATAATAGGCTCTGAGCCTTTATATACCTGCGCACAGCAGCAGCCACCTTCAGTCTGCTGCTGGACAGCCAGCAGCAGCAGCAGCAGGAGAGGTAATTAATCAGCAACCCTCCTGCTAAGGGTAGACAGCTGCTCGTTCCACCCCCCCCCCCGCCTTAATTGGTTCTCCTCCCTTCCAACGGTGTTGAGGCGGGTGGGAACAGCCGGGGGTTGAGGGTACTGTGCTAAAAGAGGTGGAGTTATGCAGATCTAAAACGCGTGGATTGCAGCAGCAGCAAGCCGAAAAGTGCAGGCATGTGAGGGATCTAGAGGTTGACAGCATGTCTTCTTAACGGGAGTCCAGGTGGCCATCTCCACAAATGGACTTTTCAGAATCCTTGGGTGGCACCGTAGTCGGAAACCAATTCTGGTTATCGCTTCTCGGCCTTTTGGCTAAGATCAAGTGTAGTATCTGTTCTTATCAGTTTAATATCTGATACGTCCCCTATCTGGGGACCATATATTAAATGGATTTTTAGAACAGGGAGATGGAAAAAGAGCTTGCTCTGTCCACTCCACGCATTGACCTGGTATTGCAGTATCTCCAGGACCGGTGCACCCCTTCTTTAATGCAGTTTCTAAAATCAGAAAGAATTGAATTCAATGCTTTTTGTTCATTTTGCTTGTTTGTCGGATTTTGGGATGGACTCTTTGGCTTTGCTTTTCTTCTCCTCATTGGATTTTTCATGTTAAAAGTTGCAGAAGCCAGATGACAAGCTCATTTTGGTTCAACTTCAGCAACTGTGCATTGCATTGCCATGTAATGTAATGTAATGCAATGCTATCTATCTAGCTCTCCCTCTATACTTCCTTTTGGATAAACAGACATATTAGGCAAGCATTTTGGAGCTTTCACCTAAATAACTACAGGTGGTGAGATAAGCTGCACAATATAATTGACCTTTCAGTATATTGTTGCACACACACCATCTATTTAGCAAATGCCCTTGTTATCAACAGCAGCCTTTTAAACTCACCTGAGCTAACAGGTATGTGAGCTGGTTACTCTGCTGCGCTTAAAATTTCTTTTTTGGTTTGCTACAATGCCTTTTCTGAAACGTTGTCTCCCTCTGCTGGAACACTGACTTCTTTCATTTAATGCCTGCAGACTATAAAAGAGAAACCAACCCAAAAAGTTTGGTTGATTAGTCTGTGGCATTCTTTTAAACTGTTGCTTATGGCGGTCTCTGTGAGCTTCTCAGTGACATTCAGCCATCCAGGTATCCCGCCTGCAGTAGACGGAATGTGGCAATGGAACGCTGGCTGCGCGTGTCATAATAGGCTCTGAGCCTTTATATACCTGCGCACAGCAGCAGCCACCTTCAGTCTGCTGCTGGACAGCCAGCAGCAGCAGCAGCAGGAGAGGTAATTAATCAGCAACCCTCCTGCTAAGGGTAGACAGCTGCTCGTTCCACCCCCCCCCGCCTTAATTGGTTCTCCTCCCTTCCAACGGTGTTGAGGCGGGTGGGAACAGCCGGGGGTTGAGGGTACTGTGCTAAAAGAGGTGGAGTTATGCAGATCTAAAACGCGTGGATTGCAGCAGCAGCAAGCCGAAAAGTGCAGGCATGTGAGGGATCTAGAGGTTGACAGCATGTCTTCTTAACGGGAGTCCAGGTGGCCATCTCCACAAATGGACTTTTCAGAATCCTTGGGTGGCACCGTAGTCGGAAACCAATTCTGGTTATCGCTTCTCGGCCTTTTGGCTAAGATCAAGTGTAGTATCTGTTCTTATCAGTTTAATATCTGATACGTCCCCTATCTGGGGACCATATATTAAATGGATTTTTAGAACAGGGAGATGGAAAAAGAGCTTGCTCTGTCCACTCCACGCATTGACCTGGTATTGCAGTATCTCCAGGACCGGTGCACCCCTTCTTTAATGCAGTTTCTAAAATCAGAAAGAATTGAATTCAATGCTTTTTGTTCATTTTGCTTGTTTGTCGGATTTTGGGATGGACTCTTTGGCTTTGCTTTTCTTCTCCTCATTGGATTTTTCATGTTAAAAGTTGCAGAAGCCAGATGACAAGCTCATTTTGGTTCAACTTCAGCAACTGTGCATTGCATTGCCATGTAATGTAATGTAATGCAATGCTATCTATCTAGCTCTCCCTCTATACTTCCTTTTGGATAAACAGACATATTAGGCAAGCATTTTGGAGCTTTCACCTAAATAACTACAGGTGGTGAGATAAGCTGCACAATATAATTGACCTTTCAGTATATTGTTGCACACACACCATCTATTTAGCAAATGCCCTTGTTATCAACAGCAGCCTTTTAAACTCACCTGAGCTAACAGGTATGTGAGCTGGTTACTCTGCTGCGCTTAAAATTTCTTTTTTGGTTTGCTACAATGCCTTTTCTGAAACGTTGTCTCCCTCTGCTGGAACACTGACTTCTTTCATTTAATGCCTGCAGACTATAAAAGAGAAACCAACCCAAAAAGTTTGGTTGATTAGTCTGTGGCATTCTTTTAAACTGTTGCTTATGGCGGTCTCTGTGAGCTTCTCAGTGACATTCAGCCATCCAGGTATCCCGCCTGCAGTAGACGGAATGTGGCAATGGAACGCTGGCTGCGCGTGTCATAATAGGCTCTGAGCCTTTATATACCTGCGCACAGCAGCAGCCACCTTCAGTCTGCTGCTGGACAGCCAGCAGCAGCAGCAGCAGGAGAGGTAATTAATCAGCAACCCTCCTGCTAAGGGTAGACAGCTGCTCGTTCCACCCCCCCCCCCCGCCTTAATTGGTTCTCCTCCCTTCCAACGGTGTTGAGGCGGGTGGGAACAGCCGGGGGTTGAGGGTACTGTGCTAAAAGAGGTGGAGTTATGCAGATCTAAAACGCGTGGATTGCAGCAGCAGCAAGCCGAAAAGTGCAGGCATGTGAGGGATCTAGAGGTTGACAGCATGTCTTCTTAACGGGAGTCCAGGTGGCCATCTCCACAAATGGACTTTTCAGAATCCTTGGGTGGCACCGTAGTCGGAAACCAATTCTGGTTATCGCTTCTCGGCCTTTTGGCTAAGATCAAGTGTAGTATCTGTTCTTATCAGTTTAATATCTGATACGTCCCCTATCTGGGGACCATATATTAAATGGATTTTTAGAACAGGGAGATGGAAAAAGAGCTTGCTCTGTCCACTCCACGCATTGACCTGGTATTGCAGTATCTCCAGGACCGGTGCACCCCTTCTTTAATGCAGTTTCTAAAATCAGAAAGAATTGAATTCAATGCTTTTTGTTCATTTTGCTTGTTTGTCGGATTTTGGGATGGACTCTTTGGCTTTGCTTTTCTTCTCCTCATTGGATTTTTCATGTTAAAAGTTGCAGAAGCCAGATGACAAGCTCATTTTGGTTCAACTTCAGCAACTGTGCATTGCATTGCCATGTAATGTAATGTAATGCAATGCTATCTATCTAGCTCTCCCTCTATACTTCCTTTTGGATAAACAGACATATTAGGCAAGCATTTTGGAGCTTTCACCTAAATAACTACAGGTGGTGAGATAAGCTGCACAATATAATTGACCTTTCAGTATATTGTTGCACACACACCATCTATTTAGCAAATGCCCTTGTTATCAACAGCAGCCTTTTAAACTCACCTGAGCTAACAGGTATGTGAGCTGGTTACTCTGCTGCGCTTAAAATTTCTTTTTTGGTTTGCTACAATGCCTTTTCTGAAACGTTGTCTCCCTCTGCTGGAACACTGACTTCTTTCATTTAATGCCTGCAGACTATAAAAGAGAAACCAACCCAAAAAGTTTGGTTGATTAGTCTGTGGCATTCTTTTAAACTGTTGCTTATGGCGGTCTCTGTGAGCTTCTCAGTGACATTCAGCCATCCAGGTATCCCGCCTGCAGTAGACGGAATGTGGCAATGGAACGCTGGCTGCGCGTGTCATAATAGGCTCTGAGCCTTTATATACCTGCGCACAGCAGCAGCCACCTTCAGTCTGCTGCTGGACAGCCAGCAGCAGCAGCAGCAGGAGAGGTAATTAATCAGCAACCCTCCTGCTAAGGGTAGACAGCTGCTCGTTCCACCCCCCCCCCGCCTTAATTGGTTCTCCTCCCTTCCAACGGTGTTGAGGCGGGTGGGAACAGCCGGGGGTTGAGGGTACTGTGCTAAAAGAGGTGGAGTTATGCAGATCTAAAACGCGTGGATTGCAGCAGCAGCAAGCCGAAAAGTGCAGGCATGTGAGGGATCTAGAGGTTGACAGCATGTCTTCTTAACGGGAGTCCAGGTGGCCATCTCCACAAATGGACTTTTCAGAATCCTTGGGTGGCACCGTAGTCGGAAACCAATTCTGGTTATCGCTTCTCTGCCTTTTGGCTAAGATCAAGTGTAGTATCTGTTCTTATCAGTTTAATATCTGATACGTCCCCTATCTGGGAACCATATATTAAATGGATTTTTAGAACAGGGAGATGGAAAAAGAGCTTGCTCTGTCCACTCCACGCATTGACCTGGTATTGCAGTATCTCCAGGACCGGTGCACCCCTTCTTTAATGCAGTTTCTAAAATCAGAAAGAATTGAATTCAATGCTTTTTGTTCATTTTGCTTGTTTGTCGGATTTTGGGATGGACTCTTTGGCTTTGCTTTTCTTCTCCTCATTGGATTTTTCATGTTAAAAGTTGCAGAAGCCAGATGACAAGCTCATTTTGGTTCAACTTCAGCAACTGTGCATTGCATTGCCATGTAATGTAATGTAATGCAATGCTATCTATCTAGCTCTCCCTCTATACTTCCTTTTGGATAAACAGACATATTAGGCAAGCATTTTGGAGCTTTCACCTAAATAACTACAGGTGGTGAGATAAGCTGCACAATATAATTGACCTTTCAGTATATTGTTGCACACACACCATCTATTTAGCAAATGCCCTTGTTATCAACAGCAGCCTTTTAAACTCACCTGAGCTAACAGGTATGTGAGCTGGTTACTCTGCTGCGCTTAAAATTTCTTTTTTGGTTTGCTACAATGCCTTTTCTGAAACGTTGTCTCCCTCTGCTGGAACACTGACTTCATTCATTTAATGCCTGCAGACTATAAAAGAGAAGCCAACCCAAAAAGTTTGGTTGATTAGTCTGTGGCATTCTTTTAAACTGTTGCTTATGGCGGTCTCTGTGAGCTTCTCAGTGACATTCAGCCATCCAGGTATCCCGCCTGCAGTAGACGGAATGTGGCAATGGAACGCTGGCTGCGCGTGTCATAATAGGCTCTGAGCCTTTATATACCTGCGCACAGCAGCAGCCACCTTCAGTCTGCTGCTGGACAGCCAGCAGCAGCAGCAGCAGGAGAGGTAATTAATCAGCAACCCTCCTGCTAAGGGTAGACAGCTGCTCGTTCCACCCCCCCCCCCCGCCTTAATTGGTTCTCCTCCCTTCCAACGGTGTTGAGGCGGGTGGGAACAGCCGGGGGTTGAGGGTACTGTGCTAAAAGAGGTGGAGTTATGCAGATCTAAAACGCGTGGATTGCAGCAGCAGCAAGCCGAAAAGTGCAGGCATGTGAGGGATCTAGAGGTTGACAGCATGTCTTCTTAACGGGAGTCCAGGTGGCCATCTCCACAAATGGACTTTTCAGAATCCTTGGGTGGCACCGTAGTCGTAAACCAATTCTGGTTATCGCTTCTCGGCCTTTTGGCTAAGATCAAGTGTAGTATCTGTTCTTATCAGTTTAATATCTGATACGTCCCCTATCTGGGGACCATATATTAAATGGATTTTTAGAACAGGGAGATGGAAAAAGAGCTTGCTCTGTCCACTCCACGCATTGACCTGGTATTGCAGTATCTCCAGGACCGGTGCACCCCTTCTTTAATGCAGTTTCTAAAATCAGAAAGAATTGAATTCAATGCTTTTTGTTCATTTTGCTTGTTTGTCGGATTTTGGGATGGACTCTTTGGCTTTGCTTTTCTTCTCCTCATTGGATTTTTCATGTTAAAAGTTGCAGAAGCCAGATGACAAGCTCATTTTGGTTCAACTTCAGCAACTGTGCATTGCATTGCCATGTAATGTAATGTAATGCAATGCTATCTATCTAGCTCTCCCTCTATACTTCCTTTTGGATAAACAGACATATTAGGCAAGCATTTTGGACCTTTCACCTAAATAACTACAGGTGGTGAGATAAGCTGCACAATATAATTGACCTTTCAGTATATTGTTGCACACACACCATCTATTTAGCAAATGCCCTTGTTATCAACAGCAGCCTTTTAAACTCACCTGAGCTAACAGGTATGTGAGCTGGTTACTCTGCTGCGCTTAAAATTTCTTTTTTGGTTTGCTACAATGCCTTTTCTGAAACGTTGTCTCCCTCTGCTGGAACACTGACTTCTTTCATTTAATGCCTGCAGACTATAAAAGAGAAACCAACCCAAAAAGTTTGGTTGATTAGTCTGTGGCATTCTTTTAAACTGTTGCTTATGGCGGTCTCTGTGAGCTTCTCAGTGACATTCAGCCATCCAGGTATCCCGCCTGCAGTAGACGGAATGTGGCAATGGAACGCTGGCTGCGCGTGTCATAATAGGCTCTGAGCCTTTATATACCTGCGCACAGCAGCAGCCACCTTCAGTCTGCTGCTGGACAGCCAGCAGCAGCAGCAGCAGGAGAGGTAATTAATCAGCAACCCTCCTGCTAAGGGTAGACAGCTGCTCGTTCCACCCCCCCCCCGCCTTAATTGGTTCTCCTCTCTTCCAACGGTGTTGAGGCGGGTGGGAACAGCCGGGGGTTGAGGGTACTGTGCTAAAAGAGGTGGAGTTATGCAGATCTAAAACGCGTGGATTGCAGCAGCAGCAAGCCGAAAAGTGCAGGCATGTGAGGGATCTAGAGGTTGACAGCATGTCTTCTTAACGGGAGTCCAGGTGGCCATCTCCACAAATGGACTTTTCAGAATCCTTGGGTGGCACCGTAGTCGGAAACCAATTCTGGTTATCGCTTCTCTGCCTTTTGGCTAAGATCAAGTGTAGTATCTGTTCTTATCAGTTTAATATCTGATACGTCCCCTATCTGGGGACCATATATTAAATGGATTTTTAGAACAGGGAGATGGAAAAAGAGCTTGCTCTGTCCACTCCACGCATTGACCTGGTATTGCAGTATCTCCAGGACCGGTGCACCCCTTCTTTAATGCAGTTTCTAAAATCAGAAAGAATTGAATTCAATGCTTTTTGTTCATTTTGCTTGTTTGTCGGATTTTGGGATGGACTCTTTGGCTTTGCTTTTCTTCTCCTCATTGGATTTTTCATGTTAAAAGTTGCAGAAGCCAGATGACAAGCTCATTTTGGTTCAACTTCAGCAACTGTGCATTGCATTGCCATGTAATGTAATGTAATGCAATGCTATCTATCTAGCTCTCCCTCTATACTTCCTTTTGGATAAACAGACATATTAGGCAAGCATTTTGGAGCTTTCACCTAAATAACTACAGGTGGTGAGATAAGCTGCACAATATAATTGACCTTTCAGTATATTGTTGCACACACACCATCTATTTAGCAAATGCCCTTGTTATCAACAGCAGCCTTTTAAACTCACCTGAGCTAACAGGTATGTGAGCTGGTTACTCTGCTGCGCTTAAAATTTCTTTTTTGGTTTGCTACAATGCCTTTTCTGAAACGTTGTCTCCCTCTGCTGGAACACTGACTTCATTCATTTAATGCCTGCAGACTATAAAAGAGAAGCCAACCCAAAAAGTTTGGTTGATTAGTCTGTGGCATTCTTTTAAACTGTTGCTTATGGCGGTCTCTGTGAGCTTCTCAGTGACATTCAGCCATCCAGGTATCCCGCCTGCAGTAGACGGAATGTGGCAATGGAACGCTGGCTGCGCGTGTCATAATAGGCTCTGAGCCTTTATATACCTGCGCACAGCAGCAGCCACCTTCAGTCTGCTGCTGGACAGCCAGCAGCAGCAGCAGCAGGAGAGGTAATTAATCAGCAACCCTCCTGCTAAGGGTAGACAGCTGCTCGTTCCACCCCCCCCCCCCCCGCCTTAATTGGTTCTCCTCCCTTCCAACGGTGTTGAGGCGGGTGGGAACAGCCGGGGGTTGAGGGTACTGTGCTAAAAGAGGTGGAGTTATGCAGATCTAAAACGCGTGGATTGCAGCAGCAGCAAGCCGAAAAGTGCAGGCATGTGAGGGATCTAGAGGTTGACAGCATGTCTTCTTAACGGGAGTCCAGGTGGCCATCTCCACAAATGGACTTTTCAGAATCCTTGGGTGGCACCGTAGTCGGAAACCAATTCTGGTTATCGCTTCTCGGCCTTTTGGCTAAGATCAAGTGTAGTATCTGTTCTTATCAGTTTAATATCTGATACGTCCCCTATCTGGGGACCATATATTAAATGGATTTTTAGAACAGGGAGATGGAAAAAGAGCTTGCTCTGTCCACTCCACGCATTGACCTGGTATTGCAGTATCTCCAGGACCGGTGCACCCCTTCTTTAATGCAGTTTCTAAAATCAGAAAGAATTGAATTCAATGCTTTTTGTTCATTTTGCTTGTTTGTCGGATTTTGGGATGGACTCTTTGGCTTTGCTTTTCTTCTCCTCATTGGATTTTTCATGTTAAAAGTTGCAGAAGCCAGATGACAAGCTCATTTTGGTTCAACTTCAGCAACTGTGCATTGCATTGCCATGTAATGTAATGTAATGCAATGCTATCTATCTAGCTCTCCCTCTATACTTCCTTTTGGATAAACAGACATATTAGGCAAGCATTTTGGAGCTTTCACCTAAATAACTACAGGTGGTGAGATAAGCTGCACAATATAATTGACCTTTCAGTATATTGTTGCACACACACCATCTATTTAGCAAATGCCCTTGTTATCAACAGCAGCCTTTTAAACTCACCTGAGCTAACAGGTATGTGAGCTGGTTACTCTGCTGCGCTTAAAATTTCTTTTTTGGTTTGCTACAATGCCTTTTCTGAAACGTTGTCTCCCTCTGCTGGAACACTGACTTCTTTCATTTAATGCCTGCAGACTATAAAAGAGAAACCAACCCAAAAAGTTTGGTTGATTAGTCTGTGGCATTCTTTTAAACTGTTGCTTATGGCGGTCTCTGTGAGCTTCTCAGTGACATTCAGCCATCCAGGTATCCCGCCTGCAGTAGACGGAATGTGGCAATGGAACGCTGGCTGCGCGTGTCATAATAGGCTCTGAGCCTTTATATACCTGCGCACAGCAGCAGCCACCTTCAGTCTGCTGCTGGACAGCCAGCAGCAGCAGCAGCAGGAGAGGTAATTAATCAGCAACCCTCCTGCTAAGGGTAGACAGCTGCTCGTTCCACCCCCCCCCCGCCTTAATTGGTTCTCCTCCCTTCCAACGGTGTTGAGGCGGGTGGGAACAGCCGGGGGTTGAGGGTACTGTGCTAAAAGAGGTGGAGTTATGCAGATCTAAAACGCGTGGATTGCAGCAGCAGCAAGCCGAAAAGTGCAGGCATGTGAGGGATCTAGAGGTTGACAGCATGTCTTCTTAACGGGAGTCCAGGTGGCCATCTCCACAAATGGACTTTTCAGAATCCTTGGGTGGCACCGTAGTCGGAAACCAATTCTGGTTATCGCTTCTCTGCCTTTTGGCTAAGATCAAGTGTAGTATCTGTTCTTATCAGTTTAATATCTGATACGTCCCCTATCTGGGGACCATATATTAAATGGATTTTTAGAACAGGGAGATGGAAAAAGAGCTTGCTCTGTCCACTCCACGCATTGACCTGGTATTGCAGTATCTCCAGGACCGGTGCACCCCTTCTTTAATGCAGTTTCTAAAATCAGAAAGAATTGAATTCAATGCTTTTTGTTCATTTTGCTTGTTTGTCGGATTTTGGGATGGACTCTTTGGCTTTGCTTTTCTTCTCCTCATTGGATTTTTCATGTTAAAAGTTGCAGAAGCCAGATGACAAGCTCATTTTGGTTCAACTTCAGCAACTGTGCATTGCATTGCCATGTAATGTAATGTAATGCAATGCTATCTATCTAGCTCTCCCTCTATACTTCCTTTTGGATAAACAGACATATTAGGCAAGCATTTTGGAGCTTTCACCTAAATAACTACAGGTGGTGAGATAAGCTGCACAATATAATTGACCTTTCAGTATATTGTTGCACACACACCATCTATTTAGCAAATGCCCTTGTTATCAACAGCAGCCTTTTAAACTCACCTGAGCTAACAGGTATGTGAGCTGGTTACTCTGCTGCGCTTAAAATTTCTTTTTTGGTTTGCTACAATGCCTTTTCTGAAACGTTGTCTCCCTCTGCTGGAACACTGACTTCATTCATTTAATGCCTGCAGACTATAAAAGAGAAGCCAACCCAAAAAGTTTGGTTGATTAGTCTGTGGCATTCTTTTAAACTGTTGCTTATGGCGGTCTCTGTGAGCTTCTCAGTGACATTCAGCCATCCAGGTATCCCGCCTGCAGTAGACGGAATGTGGCAATGGAACGCTGGCTGCGCGTGTCATAATAGGCTCTGAGCCTTTATATACCTGCGCACAGCAGCAGCCACCTTCAGTCTGCTGCTGGACAGCCAGCAGCAGCAGCAGCAGGAGAGGTAATTAATCAGCAACCCTCCTGCTAAGGGTAGACAGCTGCTCGTTCCACCCCCCCCCCCCGCCTTAATTGGTTCTCCTCCCTTCCAACGGTGTTGAGGCGGGTGGGAACAGCCGGGGGTTGAGGGTACTGTGCTAAAAGAGGTGGAGTTATGCAGATCTAAAACGCGTGGATTGCAGCAGCAGCAAGCCGAAAAGTGCAGGCATGTGAGGGATCTAGAGGTTGACAGCATGTCTTCTTAACGGGAGTCCAGGTGGCCATCTCCACAAATGGACTTTTCAGAATCCTTGGGTGGCACCGTAGTCGTAAACCAATTCTGGTTATCGCTTCTCGGCCTTTTGGCTAAGATCAAGTGTAGTATCTGTTCTTATCAGTTTAATATCTGATACGTCCCCTATCTGGGGACCATATATTAAATGGATTTTTAGAACAGGGAGATGGAAAAAGAGCTTGCTCTGTCCACTCCACGCATTGACCTGGTATTGCAGTATCTCCAGGACCGGTGCACCCCTTCTTTAATGCAGTTTCTAAAATCAGAAAGAATTGAATTCAATGCTTTTTGTTCATTTTGCTTGTTTGTCGGATTTTGGGATGGACTCTTTGGCTTTGCTTTTCTTCTCCTCATTGGATTTTTCATGTTAAAAGTTGCAGAAGCCAGATGACAAGCTCATTTTGGTTCAACTTCAGCAACTGTGCATTGCATTGCCATGTAATGTAATGTAATGCAATGCTATCTATCTAGCTCTCCCTCTATACTTCCTTTTGGATAAACAGACATATTAGGCAAGCATTTTGGACCTTTCACCTAAATAACTACAGGTGGTGAGATAAGCTGCACAATATAATTGACCTTTCAGTATATTGTTGCACACACACCATCTATTTAGCAAATGCCCTTGTTATCAACAGCAGCCTTTTAAACTCACCTGAGCTAACAGGTATGTGAGCTGGTTACTCTGCTGCGCTTAAAATTTCTTTTTTGGTTTGCTACAATGCCTTTTCTGAAACGTTGTCTCCCTCTGCTGGAACACTGACTTCTTTCATTTAATGCCTGCAGACTATAAAAGAGAAACCAACCCAAAAAGTTTGGTTGATTAGTCTGTGGCATTCTTTTAAACTGTTGCTTATGGCGGTCTCTGTGAGCTTCTCAGTGACATTCAGCCATCCAGGTATCCCGCCTGCAGTAGACGGAATGTGGCAATGGAACGCTGGCTGCGCGTGTCATAATAGGCTCTGAGCCTTTATATACCTGCGCACAGCAGCAGCCACCTTCAGTCTGCTGCTGGACAGCCAGCAGCAGCAGCAGCAGGAGAGGTAATTAATCAGCAACCTTCCTGCTAAGGGTAGACAGCTGCTCGTTCCACCCCCCCCCCGCCTTAATTGGTTCTCCTCTCTTCCAACGGTGTTGAGGCGGGTGGGAACAGCCGGGGGTTGAGGGTACTGTGCTAAAAGAGGTGGAGTTATGCAGATCTAAAACGCGTGGATTGCAGCAGCAGCAAGCCGAAAAGTGCAGGCATGTGAGGGATCTAGAGGTTGACAGCATGTCTTCTTAACGGGAGTCCAGGTGGCCATCTCCACAAATGGACTTTTCAGAATCCTTGGGTGGCACCGTAGTCGGAAACCAATTCTGGTTATCGCTTCTCTGCCTTTTGGCTAAGATCAAGTGTAGTATCTGTTCTTATCAGTTTAATATCTGATACGTCCCCTATCTGGGGACCATATATTAAATGGATTTTTAGAACAGGGAGATGGAAAAAGAGCTTGCTCTGTCCACTCCACGCATTGACCTGGTATTGCAGTATCTCCAGGACCGGTGCACCCCTTCTTTAATGCAGTTTCTAAAATCAGAAAGAATTGAATTCAATGCTTTTTGTTCATTTTGCTTGTTTGTCGGATTTTGGGATGGACTCTTTGGCTTTGCTTTTCTTCTCCTCATTGGATTTTTCATGTTAAAAGTTGCAGAAGCCAGATGACAAGCTCATTTTGGTTCAACTTCAGCAACTGTGCATTGCATTGCCATGTAATGTAATGTAATGCAATGCTATCTATCTAGCTCTCCCTCTATACTTCCTTTTGGATAAACAGACATATTAGGCAAGCATTTTGGAGCTTTCACCTAAATAACTACAGGTGGTGAGATAAGCTGCACAATATAATTGACCTTTCAGTATATTGTTGCACACACACCATCTATTTAGCAAATGCCCTTGTTATCAACAGCAGCCTTTTAAACTCACCTGAGCTAACAGGTATGTGAGCTGGTTACTCTGCTGCGCTTAAAATTTCTTTTTTGGTTTGCTACAATGCCTTTTCTGAAACGTTGTCTCCCTCTGCTGGAACACTGACTTCATTCATTTAATGCCTGCAGACTATAAAAGAGAAGCCAACCCAAAAAGTTTGGTTGATTAGTCTGTGGCATTCTTTTAAACTGTTGCTTATGGCGGTCTCTGTGAGCTTCTCAGTGACATTCAGCCATCCAGGTATCCCGCCTGCAGTAGACGGAATGTGGCAATGGAACGCTGGCTGCGCGTGTCATAATAGGCTCTGAGCCTTTATATACCTGCGCACAGCAGCAGCCACCTTCAGTCTGCTGCTGGACAGCCAGCAGCAGCAGCAGCAGGAGAGGTAATTAATCAGCAACCCTCCTGCTAAGGGTAGACAGCTGCTCGTTCCACCCCCCCCCCCGCCTTAATTGGTTCTCCTCTCTTCCAACGGTGTTGAGGCGGGTGGGAACAGCCGGGGGTTGAGGGTACTGTGCTAAAAGAGGTGGAGTTATGCAGATCTAAAACGCGTGGATTGCAGCAGCAGCAAGCCGAAAAGTGCAGGCATGTGAGGGATCTAGAGGTTGACAGCATGTCTTCTTAACGGGAGTCCAGGTGGCCATCTCCACAAATGGACTTTTCAGAATCCTTGGGTGGCACCGTAGTCGGAAACCAATTCTGGTTATCGCTTCTCTGCCTTTTGGCTAAGATCAAGTGTAGTATCTGTTCTTATCAGTTTAATATCTGATACGTCCCCTATCTGGGGACCATATATTAAATGGATTTTTAGAACAGGGAGATGGAAAAAGAGCTTGCTCTGTCCACTCCACGCATTGACCTGGTATTGCAGTATCTCCAGGACCGGTGCACCCCTTCTTTAATGCAGTTTCTAAAATCAGAAAGAATTGAATTCAATGCTTTTTGTTCATTTTGCTTGTTTGTCGGATTTTGGGATGGACTCTTTGGCTTTGCTTTTCTTCTCCTCATTGGATTTTTCATGTTAAAAGTTGCAGAAGCCAGATGACAAGCTCATTTTGGTTCAACTTCAGCAACTGTGCATTGCATTGCCATGTAATGTAATGTAATGCAATGCTATCTATCTAGCTCTCCCTCTATACTTCCTTTTGGATAAACAGACATATTAGGCAAGCATTTTGGAGCTTTCACCTAAATAACTACAGGTGGTGAGATAAGCTGCACAATATAATTGACCTTTCAGTATATTGTTGCACACACACCATCTATTTAGCAAATGCCCTTGTTATCAACAGCAGCCTTTTAAACTCACCTGAGCTAACAGGTATGTGAGCTGGTTACTCTGCTGCGCTTAAAATTTCTTTTTTGGTTTGCTACAATGCCTTTTCTGAAACGTTGTCTCCCTCTGCTGGAACACTGACTTCATTCATTTAATGCCTGCAGACTATAAAAGAGAAGCCAACCCAAAAAGTTTGGTTGATTAGTCTGTGGCATTCTTTTAAACTGTTGCTTATGGCGGTCTCTGTGAGCTTCTCAGTGACATTCAGCCATCCAGGTATCCCGCCTGCAGTAGACGGAATGTGGCAATGGAACGCTGGCTGCGCGTGTCATAATAGGCTCTGAGCCTTTATATACCTGCGCACAGCAGCAGCCACCTTCAGTCTGCTGCTGGACAGCCAGCAGCAGCAGCAGCAGGAGAGGTAATTAATCAGCAACCCTCCTGCTAAGGGTAGACAGCTGCTCGTTCCACCCCCCCCCCCCCGCCTTAATTGGTTCTCCTCCCTTCCAACGGTGTTGAGGCGGGTGGGAACAGCCGGGGGTTGAGGGTACTGTGCTAAAAGAGGTGGAGTTATGCAGATCTAAAACGCGTGGATTGCAGCAGCAGCAAGCCGAAAAGTGCAGGCATGTGAGGGATCTAGAGGTTGACAGCATGTCTTCTTAACGGGAGTCCAGGTGGCCATCTCCACAAATGGACTTTTCAGAATCCTTGGGTGGCACCGTAGTCGGAAACCAATTCTGGTTATCGCTTCTCGGCCTTTTGGCTAAGATCAAGTGTAGTATCTGTTCTTATCAGTTTAATATCTGATACGTCCCCTATCTGGGGACCATATATTAAATGGATTTTTAGAACAGGGAGATGGAAAAAGAGCTTGCTCTGTCCACTCCACGCATTGACCTGGTATTGCAGTATCTCCAGGACCGGTGCACCCCTTCTTTAATGCAGTTTCTAAAATCAGAAAGAATTGAATTCAATGCTTTTTGTTCATTTTGCTTGTTTGTCGGATTTTGGGATGGACTCTTTGGCTTTGCTTTTCTTCTCCTCATTGGATTTTTCATGTTAAAAGTTGCAGAAGCCAGATGACAAGCTCATTTTGGTTCAACTTCAGCAACTGTGCATTGCATTGCCATGTAATGTAATGTAATGCAATGCTATCTATCTAGCTCTCCCTCTATACTTCCTTTTGGATAAACAGACATTTTAGGCAAGCATTTTGGAGCTTTCACCTAAATAACTACAGGTGGTGAGATAAGCTGCACAATATAATTGACCTTTCAGTATATTGTTGCACACACACCATCTATTTAGCAAATGCCCTTGTTATCATCAGCAGCCTTTTAAACTCACCTGAGCTAACAGGTATGTGAGCTGGTTACTCTGCTGCGCTTAAAATTTCTTTTTTGGTTTGCTACAATGCCTTTTCTGAAACGTTGTCTCCCTCTGCTGGAACACTGACTTCTTTCATTTAATGCCTGCAGACTATAAAAGAGAAACCAACCCAAAAAGTTTGGTTGATTAGTCTGTGGCATTCTTTTAAACTGTTGCTTATGGCGGTCTCTGTGAGCTTCTCAGTGACATTCAGCCATCCAGGTATCCCGCCTGCAGTAGACGGAATGTGGCAATGGAACGCTGGCTGCGCGTGTCATAATAGGCTCTGAGCCTTTATATACCTGCGCACAGCAGCAGCCACCTTCAGTCTGCTGCTGGACAGCCAGCAGCAGCAGCAGCAGGAGAGGTAATTAATCAGCAACCCTCCTGCTAAGGGTAGACAGCTGCTCATTCCACCCCCCCCCCCCGCCCTAATTGGTTCTCCTCCCTTCCAACGGTGTTGAGGCGGGTGGGAACAGCCGGGGGTTGAGGGTACTGTGCTAAAAGAGGTGGAGTTATGCAGATCTAAAACGCGTGGATTGCAGCAGCAGCAAGCCGAAAAGTGCAGGCATGTGAGGGATCTAGAGGTTGACAGCATGTCTTCTTAACGGGAGTCCAGGTGGCCATCTCCACAAATGGACTTTTCAGAATCCTTGGGTGGCACCGTAGTTGGAAACCAATTCTGGTTATCGCTTCTCGGCCTTTTGGCTAAGATCAAGTGTAGTATCTGTTCTTATCAGTTTAATATCTGATACGTCCCCTATCTGGGGACCATATATTAAATGGATTTTTAGAACAGGGAGATGGAAAAAGAGCTTGCTCTGTCCACTCCACGCATTGACCTGGTATTGCAGTATCTCCAGGACCGGTGCACCCCTTCTTTAATGCAGTTTCTAAAATCAGAAAGAATTGAATTCAATGCTTTTTGTTCATTTTGCTTGTTTGTCGGATTTTGGGATGGACTCTTTGGCTTTGCTTTTCTTCTCCTCATTGGATTTTTCATGTTAAAAGTTGCAGAAGCCAGATGACAAGCTCATTTTGGTTCAACTTCAGCAACTGTGCATTGCATTGCCATGTAATGTAATGTAATGCAATGCTATCTATCTAGCTCTCCCTCTATACTTCCTTTTGGATAAACAGACATATTAGGCAAGCATTTTGGAGCTTTCACCTAAATAACTACAGGTGGTGAGATAAGCTGCACAATATAATTGGCCTTTCAGTATATTGTTGCACACACACCATCTATTTAGCAAATGCCCTTGTTATCAACAGCAGCCTTTTAAACTCACCTGAGCTAACAGGTATGTGAGCTGGTTACTCTGCTGCGCTTAAAATTTCTTTTTTGGTTTGCTACAATGCCTTTTCTGAAACGTTGTCTCCCTCTGCTGGAACACTGACTTCTTTCATTTAATGCCTGCAGACTATAAAAGAGAAACCAACCCAAAAAGTTTGGTTGATTAGTCTGTGGCATTCTTTTAAACTGTTGCTTATGGCGGTCTCTGTGAGCTTCTCAGTGACATTCAGCCATCCAGGTATCCCGCCTGCAGTAGACGGAATGTGGCAATGGAATGCTGGCTGCGCGTGTCATAATAGGCTCTGAGCCTTTATATACCTGCGCACAGCAGCAGCCACCTTCAGTCTGCTGCTGGACAGCCAGCAGCAGCAGGAGAGGTAATTAATCAGCAACCCTCCTGCTAAGGGTAGACAGCTGCTCGTTCCACCCCCCCCCCCCCCCGCCTTAATTGGTTCTCCTCCCTTCCAACGGTGTTGAGGCGGGTGGGAACAGCCGGGGGTTGAGGGTACTGTGCTAAAAGAGGTGGAGTTATGCAGATCTAAAACGCGTGGATTGCAGCAGCAGCAAGCCGAAAAGTGCAGGCATGTGAGGGATCTAGAGGTTGACAGCATGTCTTCTTAACGGGAGTCCAGGTGGCCATCTCCACAAATGGACTTTTCAGAATCCTTGGGTGGCACCGTAGTCGGAAACCAATTCTGGTTATCGCTTCTCGGCCTTTTGGCTAAGATCAAGTGTAGTATCTGTTCTTATCAGTTTAATATCTGATACGTACCCTATCTGGGGACCATATATTAAATGGATTTTTAGAACAGGGAGATGGAAAAAGAGCTTGCTCTGTCCACTCCACGCATTGACCTGGTATTGCAGTATCTCCAGGACCGGTGCACCCCTTCTTTAATGCAGTTTCTAAAATCAGAAAGAATTGAATTCAATGCTTTTTGTTCATTTTGCTTGTTTGTCGGATTTTGGGATGGACTCTTTGGCTTTGCTTTTCTTCTCCTCATTGGATTTTTCATGTTAAAAGTTGCAGAAGCCAGATGACAAGCTCATTTTGGTTCAACTTCAGCAACTGTGCATTGCATTGCCATGTAATGTAATGTAATGCAATGCTATCTATCTAGCTCTCCCTCTATACTTCCTTTTGGATAAACAGACATATTAGGCAAGCATTTTGGAGCTTTCACCTAAATAACTACAGGTGGTGAGATAAGCTGCACAATATAATTGACCTTTCAGTATATTGTTGCACACACACCATCTATTTAGCAAATGCCCTTGTTATCAACAGCAGCCTTTTAAACTCACCTGAGCTAACAGGTATGTGAGCTGGTTACTCTGCTGCGCTTAAAATTTCTTTTTTGGTTTGCTACAATGCCTTTTCTGAAACGTTGTCTCCCTCTGCTGGAACACTGACTTCTTTCATTTAATGCCTGCAGACTATAAAAGAGAAACCAACCCAAAAAGTTTGGTTGATTAGTCTGTGGCATTCTTTTAAACTGTTGCTTATGGCGGTCTCTGTGAGCTTCTCAGTGACATTCAGCCATCCAGGTATCCCGCCTGCAGTAGACGGAATGTGGCAATGGAACGCTGGCTGCGCGTGTCATAATAGGCTCTGAGCCTTTATATACCTGCGCACAGCAGCAGCCACCTTCAGTCTGCTGCTGGACAGCCAGCAGCAGCAGCAGCAGGAGAGGTAATTAATCAGCAACCCTCCTGCTAAGGGTAGACAGCTGCTCGTTCCACCCCCCCCCCCCCGCCTTAATTGGTTCTCCTCCCTTCCAACGGTGTTGAGGCGGGTGGGAACAGCCGGGGGTTGAGGGTACTGTGCTAAAAGAGGTGGAGTTATGCAGATCTAAAACGCGTGGATTGCAGCAGCAGCAAGCCGAAAAGTGCAGGCATGTGAGGGATCTAGAGGTTGACAGCATGTCTTCTTAACGGGAGTCCAGGTGGCCATCTCCACAAATGGACTTTTCAGAATCCTTGGGTGGCACCGTAGTCGGAAACCAATTCTGGTTATCGCTTCTCTGCCTTTTGGCTAAGATCAAGTGTAGTATCTGTTCTTATCAGTTTAATATCTGATACGTCCCCTATCTGGGGACCATATATTAAATGGATTTTTAGAACAGGGAGATGGAAAAAGAGCTTGCTCTGTCCACTCCACGCATTGACCTGGTATTGCAGTATCTCCAGGACCGGTGCACCCCTTCTTTAATGCAGTTTCTAAAATCAGAAAGAATTGAATTCAATGCTTTTTGTTCATTTTGCTTGTTTGTCGGATTTTGGGATGGACTCTTTGGCTTTGCTTTTCTTCTCCTCATTGGATTTTTCATGTTAAAAGTTGCAGAAGCCAGATGACAAGCTCATTTTGGTTCAACTTCAGCAACTGTGCATTGCATTGCCATGTAATGTAATGTAATGCAATGCTATCTATCTAGCTCTCCCTCTATACTTCCTTTTGGATAAACAGACATATTAGGCAAGCATTTTGGAGCTTTCACCTAAATAACTACAGGTGGTGAGATAAGCTGCACAATATAATTGACCTTTCAGTATATTGTTGCACACACACCATCTATTTAGCAAATGCCCTTGTTATCAACAGCAGCCTTTTAAACTCACCTGAGCTAACAGGTATGTGAGCTGGTTACTCTGCTGCGCTTAAAATTTCTTTTTTGGTTTGCTACAATGCCTTTTCTGAAACGTTGTCTCCCTCTGCTGGAACACTGACTTCATTCATTTAATGCCTGCAGACTATAAAAGAGAAGCCAACCCAAAAAGTTTGGTTGATTAGTCTGTGGCATTCTTTTAAACTGTTGCTTATGGCGGTCTCTGTGAGCTTCTCAGTGACATTCAGCCATCCAGGTATCCCGCCTGCAGTAGACGGAATGTGGCAATGGAACGCTGGCTGCGCGTGTCATAATAGGCTCTGAGCCTTTATATACCTGCGCACAGCAGCAGCCACCTTCAGTCTGCTGCTGGACAGCCAGCAGCAGCAGCAGCAGGAGAGGTAATTAATCAGCAACCCTCCTGCTAAGGGTAGACAGCTGCTCGTTCCACCCCCCCCCCCCCGCCTTAATTGGTTCTCCTCCCTTCCAACGGTGTTGAGGCGGGTGGGAACAGCCGGGGGTTGAGGGTACTGTGCTAAAAGAGGTGGAGTTATGCAGATCTAAAACGCGTGGATTGCAGCAGCAGCAAGCCGAAAAGTG
Source organism: Phyllobates terribilis (assembly GCF_046119375.1). NCBI lineage: Eukaryota > Metazoa > Chordata > Amphibia > Anura > Dendrobatidae > Phyllobates > Phyllobates terribilis. The sequence continues at coordinate 4,199,192 of NW_027362800.1, read as the reverse complement.
CAGGCATGTGAGGGATCTAGAGGTTGACAGCATGTCTTCTTAACGGGAGTCCAGGTGGCCATCTCCACAAATGGACTTTTCAGAATCCTTGGGTGGCACCGTAGTCGTAAACCAATTCTGGTTATCGCTTCTCGGCCTTTTGGCTAAGATCAAGTGTAGTATCTGTTCTTATCAGTTTAATATCTGATACGTCCCCTATCTGGGGACCATATATTAAATGGATTTTTAGAACAGGGAGATGGAAAAAGAGCTTGCTCTGTCCACTCCACGCATTGACCTGGTATTGCAGTATCTCCAGGACCGGTGCACCCCTTCTTTAATGCAGTTTCTAAAATCAGAAAGAATTGAATTCAATGCTTTTTGTTCATTTTGCTTGTTTGTCGGATTTTGGGATGGACTCTTTGGCTTTGCTTTTCTTCTCCTCATTGGATTTTTCATGTTAAAAGTTGCAGAAGCCAGATGACAAGCTCATTTTGGTTCAACTTCAGCAACTGTGCATTGCATTGCCATGTAATGTAATGTAATGCAATGCTATCTATCTAGCTCTCCCTCTATACTTCCTTTTGGATAAACAGACATATTAGGCAAGCATTTTGGACCTTTCACCTAAATAACTACAGGTGGTGAGATAAGCTGCACAATATAATTGACCTTTCAGTATATTGTTGCACACACACCATCTATTTAGCAAATGCCCTTGTTATCAACAGCAGCCTTTTAAACTCACCTGAGCTAACAGGTATGTGAGCTGGTTACTCTGCTGCGCTTAAAATTTCTTTTTTGGTTTGCTACAATGCCTTTTCTGAAACGTTGTCTCCCTCTGCTGGAACACTGACTTCTTTCATTTAATGCCTGCAGACTATAAAAGAGAAACCAACCCAAAAAGTTTGGTTGATTAGTCTGTGGCATTCTTTTAAACTGTTGCTTATGGCGGTCTCTGTGAGCTTCTCAGTGACATTCAGCCATCCAGGTATCCCGCCTGCAGTAGACGGAATGTGGCAATGGAACGCTGGCTGCGCGTGTCATAATAGGCTCTGAGCCTTTATATACCTGCGCACAGCAGCAGCCACCTTCAGTCTGCTGCTGGACAGCCAGCAGCAGCAGCAGCAGGAGAGGTAATTAATCAGCAACCTTCCTGCTAAGGGTAGACAGCTGCTCGTTCCACCCCCCCCCCGCCTTAATTGGTTCTCCTCTCTTCCAACGGTGTTGAGGCGGGTGGGAACAGCCGGGGGTTGAGGGTACTGTGCTAAAAGAGGTGGAGTTATGCAGATCTAAAACGCGTGGATTGCAGCAGCAGCAAGCCGAAAAGTGCAGGCATGTGAGGGATCTAGAGGTTGACAGCATGTCTTCTTAACGGGAGTCCAGGTGGCCATCTCCACAAATGGACTTTTCAGAATCCTTGGGTGGCACCGTAGTCGGAAACCAATTCTGGTTATCGCTTCTCTGCCTTTTGGCTAAGATCAAGTGTAGTATCTGTTCTTATCAGTTTAATATCTGATACGTCCCCTATCTGGGGACCATATATTAAATGGATTTTTAGAACAGGGAGATGGAAAAAGAGCTTGCTCTGTCCACTCCACGCATTGACCTGGTATTGCAGTATCTCCAGGACCGGTGCACCCCTTCTTTAATGCAGTTTCTAAAATCAGAAAGAATTGAATTCAATGCTTTTTGTTCATTTTGCTTGTTTGTCGGATTTTGGGATGGACTCTTTGGCTTTGCTTTTCTTCTCCTCATTGGATTTTTCATGTTAAAAGTTGCAGAAGCCAGATGACAAGCTCATTTTGGTTCAACTTCAGCAACTGTGCATTGCATTGCCATGTAATGTAATGTAATGCAATGCTATCTATCTAGCTCTCCCTCTATACTTCCTTTTGGATAAACAGACATATTAGGCAAGCATTTTGGAGCTTTCACCTAAATAACTACAGGTGGTGAGATAAGCTGCACAATATAATTGACCTTTCAGTATATTGTTGCACACACACCATCTATTTAGCAAATGCCCTTGTTATCAACAGCAGCCTTTTAAACTCACCTGAGCTAACAGGTATGTGAGCTGGTTACTCTGCTGCGCTTAAAATTTCTTTTTTGGTTTGCTACAATGCCTTTTCTGAAACGTTGTCTCCCTCTGCTGGAACACTGACTTCATTCATTTAATGCCTGCAGACTATAAAAGAGAAGCCAACCCAAAAAGTTTGGTTGATTAGTCTGTGGCATTCTTTTAAACTGTTGCTTATGGCGGTCTCTGTGAGCTTCTCAGTGACATTCAGCCATCCAGGTATCCCGCCTGCAGTAGACGGAATGTGGCAATGGAACGCTGGCTGCGCGTGTCATAATAGGCTCTGAGCCTTTATATACCTGCGCACAGCAGCAGCCACCTTCAGTCTGCTGCTGGACAGCCAGCAGCAGCAGCAGCAGGAGAGGTAATTAATCAGCAACCCTCCTGCTAAGGGTAGACAGCTGCTCGTTCCACCCCCCCCCCGCCTTAATTGGTTCTCCTCTCTTCCAACGGTGTTGAGGCGGGTGGGAACAGCCGGGGGTTGAGGGTACTGTGCTAAAAGAGGTGGAGTTATGCAGATCTAAAACGCGTGGATTGCAGCAGCAGCAAGCCGAAAAGTGCAGGCATGTGAGGGATCTAGAGGTTGACAGCATGTCTTCTTAACGGGAGTCCAGGTGGCCATCTCCACAAATGGACTTTTCAGAATCCTTGGGTGGCACCGTAGTCGGAAACCAATTCTGGTTATCGCTTCTCTGCCTTTTGGCTAAGATCAAGTGTAGTATCTGTTCTTATCAGTTTAATATCTGATACGTCCCCTATCTGGGGACCATATATTAAATGGATTTTTAGAACAGGGAGATGGAAAAAGAGCTTGCTCTGTCCACTCCACGCATTGACCTGGTATTGCAGTATCTCCAGGACCGGTGCACCCCTTCTTTAATGCAGTTTCTAAAATCAGAAAGAATTGAATTCAATGCTTTTTGTTCATTTTGCTTGTTTGTCGGATTTTGGGATGGACTCTTTGGCTTTGCTTTTCTTCTCCTCATTGGATTTTTCATGTTAAAAGTTGCAGAAGCCAGATGACAAGCTCATTTTGGTTCAACTTCAGCAACTGTGCATTGCATTGCCATGTAATGTAATGTAATGCAATGCTATCTATCTAGCTCTCCCTCTATACTTCCTTTTGGATAAACAGACATATTAGGCAAGCATTTTGGAGCTTTCACCTAAATAACTACAGGTGGTGAGATAAGCTGCACAATATAATTGACCTTTCAGTATATTGTTGCACACACACCATCTATTTAGCAAATGCCCTTGTTATCAACAGCAGCCTTTTAAACTCACCTGAGCTAACAGGTATGTGAGCTGGTTACTCTGCTGCGTTTAAAATTTCTTTTTTGGTTTGCTACAATGCCTTTTCTGAAACGTTGTCTCCCTCTGCTGGAACACTGACTTCATTCATTTAATGCCTGCAGACTATAAAAGAGAAGCCAACCCAAAAAGTTTGGTTGATTAGTCTGTGGCATTCTTTTAAACTGTTGCTTATGGCGGTCTCTGTGAGCTTCTCAGTGACATTCAGCCATCCAGGTATCCCGCCTGCAGTAGACGGAATGTGGCAATGGAACGCTGGCTGCGCGTGTCATAATAGGCTCTGAGCCTTTATATACCTGCGCACAGCAGCAGCCACCTTCAGTCTGCTGCTGGACAGCCAGCAGCAGCAGCAGCAGGAGAGGTAATTAATCAGCAACCCTCCTGCTAAGGGTAGACAGCTGCTCGTTCCACCCCCCCCCCCCGCCTTAATTGGTTCTCCTCCCTTCCAACGGTGTTGAGGCGGGTGGGAACAGCCGGGGGTTGAGGGTACTGTGCTAAAAGAGGTGGAGTTATGCAGATCTAAAACGCGTGGATTGCAGCAGCAGCAAGCCGAAAAGTGCAGGCATGTGAGGGATCTAGAGGTTGACAGCATGTCTTCTTAACGGGAGTCCAGGTGGCCATCTCCACAAATGGACTTTTCAGAATCCTTGGGTGGCACCGTAGTCGGAAACCAATTCTGGTTATCGCTTCTCGGCCTTTTGGCTAAGATCAAGTGTAGTATCTGTTCTTATCAGTTTAATATCTGATACGTCCCCTATCTGGGGACCATATATTAAATGGATTTTTAGAACAGGGAGATGGAAAAAGAGCTTGCTCTGTCCACTCCACGCATTGACCTGGTATTGCAGTATCTCCAGGACCGGTGCACCCCTTCTTTAATGCAGTTTCTAAAATCAGAAAGAATTGAATTCAATGCTTTTTGTTCATTTTGCTTGTTTGTCGGATTTTGGGATGGACTCTTTGGCTTTGCTTTTCTTCTCCTCATTGGATTTTTCATGTTAAAAGTTGCAGAAGCCAGATGACAAGCTCATTTTGGTTCAACTTCAGCAACTGTGCATTGCATTGCCATGTAATGTAATGTAATGCAATGCTATCTATCTAGCTCTCCCTCTATACTTCCTTTTGGATAAACAGACATTTTAGGCAAGCATTTTGGAGCTTTCACCTAAATAACTACAGGTGGTGAGATAAGCTGCACAATATAATTGACCTTTCAGTATATTGTTGCACACACACCATCTATTTAGCAAATGCCCTTGTTATCATCAGCAGCCTTTTAAACTCACCTGAGCTAACAGGTATGTGAGCTGGTTACTCTGCTGCGCTTAAAATTTCTTTTTTGGTTTGCTACAATGCCTTTTCTGAAACGTTGTCTCCCTCTGCTGGAACACTGACTTCTTTCATTTAATGCCTGCAGACTATAAAAGAGAAACCAACCCAAAAAGTTTGGTTGATTAGTCTGTGGCATTCTTTTAAACTGTTGCTTATGGCGGTCTCTGTGAGCTTCTCAGTGACATTCAGCCATCCAGGTATCCCGCCTGCAGTAGACGGAATGTGGCAATGGAACGCTGGCTGCGCGTGTCATAATAGGCTCTGAGCCTTTATATACCTGCGCACAGCAGCAGCCACCTTCAGTCTGCTGCTGGACAGCCAGCAGCAGCAGCAGCAGGAGAGGTAATTAATCAGCAACCCTCCTGCTAAGGGTAGACAGCTGCTCATTCCACCCCCCCCCCCCGCCTTAATTGGTTCTCCTCCCTTCCAACGGTGTTGAGGCGGGTGGGAACAGCCGGGGGTTGAGGGTACTGTGCTAAAAGAGGTGGAGTTATGCAGATCTAAAACGCGTGGATTGCAGCAGCAGCAAGCCGAAAAGTGCAGGCATGTGAGGGATCTAGAGGTTGACAGCATGTCTTCTTAACGGGAGTCCAGGTGGCCATCTCCACAAATGGACTTTTCAGAATCCTTGGGTGGCACCGTAGTTGGAAACCAATTCTGGTTATCGCTTCTCGGCCTTTTGGCTAAGATCAAGTGTAGTATCTGTTCTTATCAGTTTAATATCTGATACGTCCCCTATCTGGGGACCATATATTAAATGGATTTTTAGAACAGGGAGATGGAAAAAGAGCTTGCTCTGTCCACTCCACGCATTGACCTGGTATTGCAGTATCTCCAGGACCGGTGCACCCCTTCTTTAATGCAGTTTCTAAAATCAGAAAGAATTGAATTCAATGCTTTTTGTTCATTTTGCTTGTTTGTCGGATTTTGGGATGGACTCTTTGGCTTTGCTTTTCTTCTCCTCATTGGATTTTTCATGTTAAAAGTTGCAGAAGCCAGATGACAAGCTCATTTTGGTTCAACTTCAGCAACTGTGCATTGCATTGCCATGTAATGTAATGTAATGCAATGCTATCTATCTAGCTCTCCCTCTATACTTCCTTTTGGATAAACAGACATATTAGGCAAGCATTTTGGAGCTTTCACCTAAATAACTACAGGTGGTGAGATAAGCTGCACAATATAATTGGCCTTTCAGTATATTGTTGCACACACACCATCTATTTAGCAAATGCCCTTGTTATCAACAGCAGCCTTTTAAACTCACCTGAGCTAACAGGTATGTGAGCTGGTTACTCTGCTGCGCTTAAAATTTCTTTTTTGGTTTGCTACAATGCCTTTTCTGAAACGTTGTCTCCCTCTGCTGGAACACTGACTTCTTTCATTTAATGCCTGCAGACTATAAAAGAGAAACCAACCCAAAAAGTTTGGTTGATTAGTCTGTGGCATTCTTTTAAACTGTTGCTTATGGCGGTCTCTGTGAGCTTCTCAGTGACATTCAGCCATCCAGGTATCCCGCCTGCAGTAGACGGAATGTGGCAATGGAATGCTGGCTGCGCGTGTCATAATAGGCTCTGAGCCTTTATATACCTGCGCACAGCAGCAGCCACCTTCAGTCTGCTGCTGGACAGCCAGCAGCAGCAGGAGAGGTAATTAATCAGCAACCCTCCTGCTAAGGGTAGACAGCTGCTCGTTCCACCCCCCCCCCCCCCCCGCCTTAATTGGTTCTCCTCCCTTCCAACGGTGTTGAGGCGGGTGGGAACAGCCGGGGGTTGAGGGTACTGTGCTAAAAGAGGTGGAGTTATGCAGATCTAAAACGCGTGGATTGCAGCAGCAGCAAGCCGAAAAGTGCAGGCATGTGAGGGATCTAGAGGTTGACAGCATGTCTTCTTAACGGGAGTCCAGGTGGCCATCTCCACAAATGGACTTTTCAGAATCCTTGGGTGGCACCGTAGTCGGAAACCAATTCTGGTTATCGCTTCTCGGCCTTTTGGCTAAGATCAAGTGTAGTATCTGTTCTTATCAGTTTAATATCTGATACGTACCCTATCTGGGGACCATATATTAAATGGATTTTTAGAACAGGGAGATGGAAAAAGAGCTTGCTCTGTCCACTCCACGCATTGACCTGGTATTGCAGTATCTCCAGGACCGGTTGCACCCCTTCTTTAATGCAGTTTCTAAAATCAGAAAGAATTGAATTCAATGCTTTTTGTTCATTTTGCTTGTTTGTCGGATTTTGGGATGGACTCTTTGGCTTTGCTTTTCTTCTCCTCATTGGATTTTTCATGTTAAAAGTTGCAGAAGCCAGATGACAAGCTCATTTTGGTTCAACTTCAGCAACTGTGCATTGCATTGCCATGTAATGTAATGTAATGCAATGCTATCTATCTAGCTCTCCCTCTATACTTCCTTTTGGATAAACAGACATATTAGGCAAGCATTTTGGAGCTTTCACCTAAATAACTACAGGTGGTGAGATAAGCTGCACAATATAATTGACCTTTCAGTATATTGTTGCACACACACCATCTATTTAGCAAATGCCCTTGTTATCAACAGCAGCCTTTTAAACTCACCTGAGCTAACAGGTATGTGAGCTGGTTACTCTGCTGCGCTTAAAATTTCTTTTTTGGTTTGCTACAATGCCTTTTCTGAAACGTTGTCTCCCTCTGCTGGAACACTGACTTCTTTCATTTAATGCCTGCAGACTATAAAAGAGAAACCAACCCAAAAAGTTTGGTTGATTAGTCTGTGGCATTCTTTTAAACTGTTGCTTATGGCGGTCTCTGTGAGCTTCTCAGTGACATTCAGCCATCCAGGTATCCCGCCTGCAGTAGACGGAATGTGGCAATGGAACGCTGGCTGCGCGTGTCATAATAGGCTCTGAGCCTTTATATACCTGCGCACAGCAGCAGCCACCTTCAGTCTGCTGCTGGACAGCCAGCAGCAGCAGCAGCAGGAGAGGTAATTAATCAGCAACCCTCCTGCTAAGGGTAGACAGCTGCTCGTTCCACCCCCCCCCCCCCCCCCCGCCTTAATTGGTTCTCCTCCCTTCCAACGGTGTTGAGGCGGGTGGGAACAGCCGGGGGTTGAGGGTACTGTGCTAAAAGAGGTGGAGTTATGCAGATCTAAAACGCGTGGATTGCAGCAGCAGCAAGCCGAAAAGTGCAGGCATGTGAGGGATCTAGAGGTTGACAGCATGTCTTCTTAACGGGAGTCCAGGTGGCCATCTCCACAAATGGACTTTTCAGAATCCTTGGGTGGCACCGTAGTTGGAAACCAATTCTGGTTATCGCTTCTCGGCCTTTTGGCTAAGATCAAGTGTAGTATCTGTTCTTATCAGTTTAATATCTGATACGTCCCCTATCTGGGGACCATATATTAAATGGATTTTTAGAACAGGGAGATGGAAAAAGAGCTTGCTCTGTCCACTCCACGCATTGACCTGGTATTGCAGTATCTCCAGGACCGGTGCACCCCTTCTTTAATGCAGTTTCTAAAATCAGAAAGAATTGAATTCAATGCTTTTTGTTCATTTTGCTTGTTTGTCGGATTTTGGGATGGACTCTTTGGCTTTGCTTTTCTTCTCCTCATTGGATTTTTCATGTTAAAAGTTGCAGAAGCCAGATGACAAGCTCATTTTGGTTCAACTTCAGCAACTGTGCATTGCATTGCCATGTAATGTAATGTAATGCAATGCTATCTATCTAGCTCTCCCTCTATACTTCCTTTTGGATAAACAGACATATTAGGCAAGCATTTTGGAGCTTTCACCTAAATAACTACAGGTGGTGAGATAAGCTGCACAATATAATTGGCCTTTCAGTATATTGTTGCACACACACCATCTATTTAGCAAATGCCCTTGTTATCAACAGCAGCCTTTTAAACTCACCTGAGCTAACAGGTATGTGAGCTGGTTACTCTGCTGCGCTTAAAATTTCTTTTTTGGTTTGCTACAATGCCTTTTCTGAAACGTTGTCTCCCTCTGCTGGAACACTGACTTCTTTCATTTAATGCCTGCAGACTATAAAAGAGAAACCAACCCAAAAAGTTTGGTTGATTAGTCTGTGGCATTCTTTTAAACTGTTGCTTATGGCGGTCTCTGTGAGCTTCTCAGTGACATTCAGCCATCCAGGTATCCCGCCTGCAGTAGACGGAATGTGGCAATGGAATGCTGGCTGCGCGTGTCATAATAGGCTCTGAGCCTTTATATACCTGCGCACAGCAGCAGCCACCTTCAGTCTGCTGCTGGACAGCCAGCAGCAGCAGCAGCAGGAGAGGTAATTAATCAGCAACCCTCCTGCTAAGGGTAGACAGCTGCTCGTTCCACCCCCCCCCCGCCTTAATTGGTTCTCCTCCCTTCCAACGGTGTTGAGGCGGGTGGGAACAGCCGGGGGTTGAGGGTACTGTGCTAAAAGAGGTGGAGTTATGCAGATCTAAAACGCGTGGATTGCAGCAGCAGCAAGCCGAAAAGTGCAGGCATGTGAGGGATCTAGAGGTTGACAGCATGTCTTCTTAACGGGAGTCCAGGTTGCCATCTCCACAAATGGACTTTTCAGAATCCTTGGGTGGCACCGTAGTCGGAAACCAATTCTGGTTATCGCTTCTCGGCCTTTTGGCTAAGATCAAGTGTAGTATCTGTTCTTATCAGTTTAATATCTGATACGTCCCCTATCTGGGGACCATATATTAAATGGATTTTTAGAACAGGGAGATGGAAAAAGAGCTTGCTCTGTCCACTCCACGCATTGACCTGGTATTGCAGTATCTCCAGGACCGGTGCACCCCTTCTTTAATGCAGTTTCTAAAATCAGAAAGAATTGAATTCAATGCTTTTTGTTCATTTTGCTTGTTTGTCGGATTTTGGGATGGACTCTTTGGCTTTGCTTTTCTTCTCCTCATTGGATTTTTCATGTTAAAAGTTGCAGAAGCCAGATGACAAGCTCATTTTGGTTCAACTTCAGCAACTGTGCATTGCATTGCCATGTAATGTAATGTAATGCAATGCTATCTATCTAGCTCTCCCTCTATACTTCCTTTTGGATAAACAGACATATTAGGCAAGCATTTTGGAGCTTTCACCTAAATAACTACAGGTGGTGAGATAAGCTGCACAATATAATTGACCTTTCAGTATATTGTTGCACACACACCATCTATTTAGCAAATGCCCTTGTTATCAACAGCAGCCTTTTAAACTCACCTGAGCTAACAGGTATGTGAGCTGGTTACTCTGCTGCGCTTAAAATTTCTTTTTTGGTTTGCTACAATGCCTTTTCTGAAACGTTGTCTCCCTCTGCTGGAACACTGACTTCTTTCATTTAATGCCTGCAGACTATAAAAGAGAAACCAACCCAAAAAGTTTGGTTGATTAGTCTGTGGCATTCTTTTAAACTGTTGCTTATGGCGGTCTCTGTGAGCTTCTCAGTGACATTCAGCCATCCAGGTATCCCGCCTGCAGTAGACGGAATGTGGCAATGGAACGCTGGCTGCGCGTGTCATAATAGGCTCTGAGCCTTTATATACCTGCGCACAGCAGCAGCCACCTTCAGTCTGCTGCTGGACAGCCAGCAGCAGCTGGAGAGGTAATTAATCAGCAACCCTCCTGCTAAGGGTAGACAGCTGCTCGTTCCACCCCCCCCCCCCGCCTTAATTGGTTCTCCTCCCTTCCAACGGTGTTGAGGCGGGTGGGAACAGCCGGGGGTTGAGGGTACTGTGCTAAAAGAGGTGGAGTTATGCAGATCTAAAACGCGTGGATTGCAGCAGCAGCAAGCCGAAAAGTGCAGGCATGTGAGGGATCTAGAGGTTGACAGCATGTCTTCTTAACGGGAGTCCAGGTGGCCATCTCCACAAATGGACTTTTCAGAATCCTTGGGTGGCACCGTAGTCGGAAACCAATTCTGGTTATCGCTTCTCGGCCTTTTGGCTAAGATCAAGTGTAGTATCTGTTCTTATCAGTTTAATATCTGATACGTACCCTATCTGGGGACCATATATTAAATGGATTTTTAGAACAGGGAGATGGAAAAAGAGCTTGCTCTGTCCACTCCACGCATTGACCTGGTATTGCAGTATCTCCAGGACCGGTGCACCCCTTCTTTAATGCAGTTTCTAAAATCAGAAAGAATTGAATTCAATGCTTTTTGTTCATTTTGCTTGTTTGTCGGATTTTGGGATGGACTCTTTGGCTTTGCTTTTCTTCTCCTCATTGGATTTTTCATGTTAAAAGTTGCAGAAGCCAGATGACAAGCTCATTTTGGTTCAACTTCAGCAACTGTGCATTGCATTGCCATGTAATGTAATGTAATGCAATGCTATCTATCTAGCTCTCCCTCTATACTTCCTTTTGGATAAACAGACATATTAGGCAAGCATTTTGGAGCTTTCACCTAAATAACTACAGGTGGTGAGATAAGCTGCACAATATAATTGACCTTTCAGTATATTGTTGCACACACACCATCTATTTAGCAAATGCCCTTGTTATCAACAGCAGCCTTTTAAACTCACCTGAGCTAACAGGTATGTGAGCTGGTTACTCTGCTGCGCTTAAAATTTCTTTTTTGGTTTGCTACAATGCCTTTTCTGAAACGTTGTCTCCCTCTGCTGGAACACTGACTTCTTTCATTTAATGCCTGCAGACTATAAAAGAGAAACCAACCCAAAAAGTTTGGTTGATTAGTCTGTGGCATTCTTTTAAACTGTTGCTTATGGCGGTCTCTGTGAGCTTCTCAGTGACATTCAGCCATCCAGGTATCCCGCCTGCAGTAGACGGAATGTGGCAATGGAACGCTGGCTGCGCGTGTCATAATAGGCTCTGAGCCTTTATATACCTGCGCACAGCAGCAGCCACCTTCAGTCTGCTGCTGGACAGCCCGCAGCAGCAGCAGCAGGAGAGGTAATTAATCAGCAACCCTCCTGCTAAGGGTAGACAGCTGCTCGTTCCACCCCCCCCCCCGCCTTAATTGGTTCTCCTCCCTTCCAACGGTGTTGAGGCGGGTGGGAACAGCCGGGGGTTGAGGGTACTGTGCTAAAAGAGGTGGAGTTATGCAGATCTAAAACGCGTGGATTGCAGCAGCAGCAAGCCGAAAAGTGCAGGCATGTGAGGGATCTAGAGGTTGACAGCATGTCTTCTTAACGGGAGTCCAGGTGGCCATCTCCACAAATGGACTTTTCAGAATACTTGGGTGGCACCGTAGTCGGAAACCAATTCTGGTTATCGCTTCTCGGCCTTTTGGCTAAGATCAAGTGTAGTATCGGTTCTTATCAGTTTAATATCTGATACGTCCCCTATCTGGGGACCATATATTAAATGGATTTTTAGAACAGGGAGATGGAAAAAGAGCTTGCTCTGTCCACTCCACGCATTGACCTGGTATTGCAGTATCTCCAGGACCGGTGCACCCCTTCTTTAATGCAGTTTCTAAAATCAGAAAGAATTGAATTCAATGCTTTTTGTTCATTTTGCTTGTTTGTCGGATTTTGGGATGGACTCTTTGGCTTTGCTTTTCTTCTCCTCATTGGATTTTTCATGTTAAAAGTTGCAGAAGCCAGATGACAAGCTCATTTTGGTTCAACTTCAGCAACTGTGCATTGCATTGCCATGTAATGTAATGTAATGCAATGCTATCTATCTAGCTCTCCCTCTATACTTCCTTTTGGATAAACAGACATATTAGGCAAGCATTTTGGAGCTTTCACCTAAATAACTACAGGTGGTGAGATAAGCTGCACAATATAATTGACCTTTCAGTATATTGTTGCACACACACCATCTATTTAGCAAATGCCCTTGTTATCAACAGCAGCCTTTTAAACTCACCTGAGCTAACAGGTATGTGAGCTGGTTACTCTGCTGCGCTTAAAATTTCTTTTTTGGTTTGCTACAATGCCTTTTCTGAAACGTTGTCTCCCTCTGCTGGAACACTGACTTCTTTCATTTAATGCCTGCAGACTATAAAAGAGAAACCAACCCAAAAAGTTTGGTTGATTAGTCTGTGGCATTCTTTTAAACTGTTGCTTATGGCGGTCTCTGTGAGCTTCTCAGTGACATTCAGCCATCCAGGTATCCCGCCTGCAGTAGACGGAATGTGGCAATGGAACGCTGGCTGCGCGTGTCATAATAGGCTCTGAGCCTTTATATACCTGCGCACAGCAGCAGCCACCTTCAGTCTGCTGCTGGACAGCCAGCAGCAGCAGCAGCAGGAGAGGTAATTAATCAGCAACCCTCCTGCTAAGGGTAGACAGCTGCTCGTTCCACCCCCCCCCCCGCCTTAATTGGTTCTCCTCCCTTCCAACGGTGTTGAGGCGGGTGGGAACAGCCGGGGGTTGAGGGTACTGTGCTAAAAGAGGTGGAGTTATGCAGACCTAAAACGCGTGGATTGCAGCAGCAGCAAGCCGAAAAGTGCAGGCATGTGAGGGATCTAGAGGTTGACAGCATGTCTTCTTAACGGGAGTCCAGGTGGCCATCTCCACAAATGGACTTTTCAGAATCCTTGGGTGGCACCGTAGTCGGAAACCAATTCTGGTTATCGCTTCTCGGCCTTTTGGCTAAGATCAAGTGTAGTATCTGTTCTTATCAGTTTAATATCTGATACGTCCCCTATCTGGGGACCATATATTAAATGGATTTTTAGAACAGGGAGATGGAAAAAGAGCTTGCTCTTTCCACTCCACGCATTGACCTGGTATTGCAGTATCTCCAGGACCGGTGCACCCCTTCTTTAATGCAGTTTCTAAAATCAGAAAGAATTGAATTCAATGCTTTTTGTTCATTTTGCTTGTTTGTCGGATTTTGGGATGGACTCTTTGGCTTTGCTTATCTTCTCCTCATTGGATTTTTCATGTTAAAAGTTGCAGAAGCCAGATGACAAGCTCATTTTGGTTCAACTTCAGCAACTGTGCATTGCATTGCCATGTAATGTATTGTAATGCAATGCTATCTATCTAGCTCTCCCTCTATACTTCCTTTTGGATAAACAGACATATTAGGCAAGCATTTTGGAGCTTTCACCTAAATAACTACAGGTGGTGAGATAAGCTGCACAATATAATTGACCTTTCAGTATATTGTTGCACACACACCATCTATTTAGCAAATGCCCTTGTTATCAACAGCAGCCTTTTAAACTCACCTGAGCTAACAGGTATGTGAGCTGGTTACTCTGCTGCGCTTAAAATTTCTTTTTTGGTTTGCTACAATGCCTTTTCTGAAACGTTGTCTCCCTCTGCTGGAACACTGACTTCTTTCATTTAATGCCTGCAGACTATAAAAGAGAAACCAACCCAAAAAGTTTGGTTGATTAGTCTGTGGCATTCTTTTAAACTGTTGCTTATGGCGGTCTCTGTGAGCTTCTCAGTGACATTCAGCCATCCAGGTATCCCGCCTGCAGTAGACGGAATGTGGCAATGGAACGCTGGCTGCGCGTGTCATAATAGGCTCTGAGCCTTTATATACCTGCGCACAGCAGCAGCCACCTTCAGTCTGCTGCTGGACAGCCAGCAGCAGCAGCAGCAGGAGAGGTAATTAATCAGCAACCCTCCTGCTAAGGGTAGACAGCTGCTCGTTCCACCCCCCCCCCCCCGCCTTAATTGGTTCTCCTCCCTTCCAACGGTGTTGAGGCGGGTGGGAACAGCCGGGGGTTGAGGGTACTGTGCTAAAAGAGGTGGAGTTATGCAGATCTAAAACGCGTGGATTGCAGCAGCAGCAAGCCGAAAAGTGCAGGCATGTGAGGGATCTAGAGGTTGACAGCATGTCTTCTTAACGGGAGTCCAGGTGGCCATCTCCACAAATGGACTTTTCAGAATCCTTGGGTGGCACCGTAGTCGGAAACCAATTCTGGTTATCGCTTCTCGGCCTTTTGGCTAAGATCAAGTGTAGTATCTGTTCTTATCAGTTTAATATCTGATACGTCCCCTATCTGGGGACCATATATTAAATGGATTTTTAGAACAGGGAGATGGAAAAAGAGCTTGCTCTGTCCACTCCACGCATTGACCTGGTATTGCAGTATCTCCAGGACCGGTGCACCCCTTCTTTAATGCAGTTTCTAAAATCAGAAAGAATTGAATTCAATGCTTTTTGTTCATTTTGCTTGTTTGTCGGATTTTGGGATGGACTCTTTGGCTTTGCTTTTCTTCTCCTCATTGGATTTTTCATGTTAAAAGTTGCAGAAGCCAGATGACAAGCTCATTTTGGTTCAACTTCAGCAACTGTGCATTGCATTGCCATGTAATGTAATGTAATGCAATGCTATCTATCTAGCTCTCCCTCTATACTTCCTTTTGGATAAACAGACATATTAGGCAAGCATTTTGGAGCTTTCACCTAAATAACTACAGGTGGTGAGATAAGCTGCACAATATAATTGACCTTTCAGTATATTGTTGCACACACACCATCTATTTAGCAAATGCCCTTGTTATCAACAGCAGCCTTTTAAACTCACCTGAGCTAACAGGTATGTGAGCTGGTTACTCTGCTGCGCTTAAAATGTCTTTTTTGGTTTGCTACAATGCCTTTTCTGAAACGTTGTCTCCCTCTGCTGGAACACTGACTTCTTTCATTTAATGCCTGCAGACTATAAAAGAGAAACCAACCCAAAAAGTTTGGTTGATCAGTCTGTGGCATTCTTTTAAACTGTTGCTTATGGCGGTCTCTGTGAGCTTCTCAGTGACATTCAGCCATCCAGGTATCCCGCCTGCAGTAGACGGAATGTGGCAATGGAACGCTGGCTGCGCGTGTCATAATAGGCTCTGAGCCTTTATATACCTGCGCACAGCAGCAGCCACCTTCAGTCTGCTGCTGGACAGCCAGCAGCAGCAGCAGCAGGAGAGGTAATTAATCAGCAACCCTCCTGCTAAGGGTAGACAGCTGCTCGTTCCACCCCCCCCCCCCGCCTTAATTGGTTCTCCTCCCTTCCAACGGTGTTGAGGCGGGTGGGAACAGCCGGGGGTTGAGGGTACTGTGCTAAAAGAGGTGGAGTTATGCAGATCTAAAACGCGTGGATTGCAGCAGCAGCAAGCCGAAAAGTGCAGGCATGTGAGGGATCTAGAGGTTGACAGCATGTCTTCTTAACGGGAGTCCAGGTGGCCATCTCCACAAATGGACTTTTCAGAATCCTTGGGTGGCACCGTAGTCGGAAACCAATTCTGGTTATCGCTTCTCGGCCTTTTGGCTAAGATCAAGTGTAGTATCTGTTCTTATCAGTTTAATATCTGATACGTCCCCTATCTGGGGACCATATATTAAATGGATTTTTAGAACAGGGAGATGGAAAAAGAGCTTGCTCTGTCCACTCCACGCATTGACCTGGTATTGCAGTATCTCCAGGACCGGTGCACCCCTTCTTTAATGCAGTTTCTAAAATCAGAAAGAATTGAATTCAATGCTTTTTGTTCATTTTGCTTGTTTGTCGGATTTTGGGATGGACTCTTTGGCTTTGCTTTTCTTCTCCTCATTGGATTTTTCATGTTAAAAGTTGCAGAAGCCAGATGACAAGCTCATTTTGGTTCAACTTCAGCAACTGTGCATTGCATTGCCATGTAATGTAATGTAATGCAATGCTATCTATCTAGCTCTCCCTCTATACTTCCTTTTGGATAAACAGACATATTAGGCAAGCATTTTGGAGCTTTCACCTAAATAACTACAGGTGGTGAGATAAGCTGCACAATATAATTGACCTTTCAGTATATTGTTGCACACACACCATCTATTTAGCAAATGCCCTTGTTATCAACAGCAGCCTTTTAAACTCACCTGAGCTAACAGGTATGTGAGCTGGTTACTCTGCTGCGCTTAAAATTTCTTTTTTGGTTTGCTACAATGCCTTTTCTGAAACGTTGTCTCCCTCTGCTGGAACACTGACTTCTTTCATTTAATGCCTGCAGACTATAAAAGAGAAACCAACCCAAAAAGTTTGGTTGATTAGTCTGTGGCATTCTTTTAAACTGTTGCTTATGGCGGTCTCTGTGAGCTTCTCAGTGACATTCAGCCATCCAGGTATCCCGCCTGCAGTAGACGGAATGTGGCAATGGAACGCTGGCTGCGCGTGTCATAATAGGCTCTGAGCCTTTATATACCTGCGCACAGCAGCAGCCACCTTCAGTCTGCTGCTGGACAGCCAGCAGCAGCAGCAGCAGGAGAGGTAATTAATCAGCAACCCTCCTGCTAAGGGTAGACAGCTGCTCGTTCCACCCCCACCCCCCGCCTTAATTGGTTCTCCTCCCTTCCAACGGTGTTGAGGCGGGTGGGAACAGCCGGGGGTTGAGGGTACTGTGCTAAAAGAGGTGGAGTTATGCAGATCTAAAACGCGTGGATTGCAGCAGCAGCAAGCCGAAAAGTGCAGGCATGTGAGGGATCTAGAGGTTGACAGCATGTCTTCTTAACTGGAGTCCAGGTGGCCATCTCCACAAATGGACTTTTCAGAATCCTTGGGTGGCACCGTAGTCGGAAACCAATTCTGGTTATCGCTTCTCGGCCTTTTGGCTAAGATCAAGTGTAGTATCTTTCGAAAAGGCGGTTTTGGATGTTGGCCGCCCTAGTAGATTGATACATTATGCACACTGGGGTTTAGGCGCTTGTTAGTACGCCAGGTGGCTAATATAGTCATCTGGTGGAAAGCATGGCCCCCCAGGATCGACGCCATTGGGCCGGGGAAGATCGAAAGCCCGAAGTGTGAAGTGCCCCAGGAGTGGTGACCCTGGGGTGCCTTAACTCACTGGGATTGGGAACCCCACTTGAGTTTATGGCACATTTGCACAAGCACTTCAAATTTTCTTTCTTCGCACACACCCTTATTCCGGGCCTTCTGGCCTTAGGATGGGGAATTTTTCAATTCCCGGTCGAAGGTCCGGGCAGTATTATACTGTGAAACCTTCACTATTTATTTAATTTCTTTGTCACTGTGTGTCCACTTATTCACGTGTGTCACGTCCTACTAGGATTTTGTCGGGATGCGGTTCCCTTACGGGTTCCTCTCTTGGCAGGTCTAGGGGGGGAGTGTGTGGCCATCAGGTTCCGCTCCCCCCTGAACCCCCCTGGCTCTCCTCTTTCGGGAGGAGAGCGTTGTTGGCTCCCCTCTTCCGGGAGGGGAGCACAGTCTTTGGCTCCCAGTGCCTTGCTCGGGTGAGAACTCGGGCAGGTGCTGGGGGTAAGATTGGGTCGCCTCTGGCTTCGGCTGGAGGTGGCTTTTTGTCCCTGTTCCTCGCTGTGGCCTTTTGGCTCGGAGGGACGGGGAATGGTTTGGGGGACCCTTCTCCTTTTGGAGAGGGTTTCAAGAAGACCAGCATCCTAGTGCACTTTTTTTGTGGCACTTGTCACTTTTTTAAGCGCACTCGGGTTTTGTACACGAATTCGGGCTTTCGAAAAAAAAAAAAAAAAAATCTGTTCTTATCAGTTTAATATCTGATACGTCCCCTATCTGGGGACCATATATTAAATGGATTTTTAGAACAGGGAGATGGAAAAAGAGCTTGCTCTGTCCACTCCACGCATTGACCTGGTATTGCAGTATCTCCAGGACCGGTGCACCCCTTCTTTAATGCAGTTTCTAAAATCAGAAAGAATTGAATTCAATGCTTTTTGTTCATTTTGCTTGTTTGTCGGATTTTGGGATGGACTCTTTGGCTTTGCTTTTCTTCTCCTCATTGGATTTTTCATGTTAAAAGTTGCAGAAGCCAGATGACAAGCTCATTTTGGTTCAACTTCAGCAACTGTGCATTGCATTGCCATGTAATGTAATGTAATGCAATGCTATCTATCTAGCTCTCCCTCTATACTTCCTTTTGGATAAACAGACATATTAGGCAAGCATTTTGGAGCTTTCACCTAAATAACTACAGGTGGTGAGATAAGCTGCACAATATAATTGACCTTTAAGTATATTGTTGCACACACACCATCTATTTAGCAAATGCCCTTGTTATCAACAGCAGCCTTTTAAACTCACCTGAGCTAACAGGTATGTGAGCTGGTTACTCTGCTGCGCTTAAAATTTCTTTTTTGGTTTGCTACAATGCCTTTTCTGAAACGTTGTCTCCCTCTGCTGGAACACTGACTTCTTTCATTTAATGCCTGCAGACTATAAAAGAGAAACCAACCCAAAAAGTTTGGTTGATTAGTCTGTGGCATTCTTTTAAACTGTTGCTTATGGCGGTCTCTGTGAGCTTCTCAGTGACATTCAGCCATCCAGGTATCCCGCCTGCAGTAGACGGAATGTGGCAATGGAACGCTGGCTGCGCGTGTCATAATAGGCTCTGAGCCTTTATATACCTGCGCACAGCAGCAGCCACCTTCAGTCTGCTGCTGGACAGCCAGCAGCAGCAGCAGCAGGAGAGGTAATTAATCAGCAACCCTCCTGCTAAGGGTAGACAGCTGCTCGTTCCACCCCCCCCCCCCCCCCGCCTTAATTGGTTCTCCTCCCTTCCAACGGTGTTGAGGCGGGTGGGAACAGCCGGGGGTTGAGGGTACTGTTCTAAAAGAGGTGGAGTTATGCAGATCTAAAACGCGTGGATTGCAGCAGCAGCAAGCCGAAAAGTGCAGGCATGTGAGGGATCTAGAGGTTGACAGCATGTCTTCTTAACGGGAGTCCAGGTGGCCATCTCCACAAATGGACTTTTCAGAATCCTTGGGTGGCACCGTAGTCGGAAACCAATTCTGGTTATCGCTTCTCGGCCTTTTGGCTAAGATCAAGTGTAGTATCTGTTCTTATCAGTTTAATATCTGATACGTCCCCTATCTGGGGACCATATATTAAATGGATTTTTAGAACAGGGAGATGGAAAAAGAGCTTGCTCTGTCCACTCCACGCATTGACCTGGTATTGCAGTATCTCCAGGACCGGTGCACCCCTTCTTTAATGCAGTTTCTAAAATCAGAAAGAATTGAATTCAATGCTTTTTGTTCATTTTGCTTGTTTGTCGGATTTTGGGATGGACTCTTTGGATTTGCTTTTCTTCTCCTCATTGGATTTTTCATGTTAAAAGTTGCAGAAGCCAGATGACAAGCTCATTTTGGTTCAACTTCAGCAACTGTGCATTGCATTGCCATGTAATGTAATGTAATGCAATGCTATCTATCTAGCTCTCCCTCTATACTTCCTTTTGGATAAACAGACATATTAGGCAAGCATTTTGGAGCTTTCAACTAAATAACTACAGGTGGTGAGATAAGCTGCACAATATAATTGACCTTTCAGTATATTGTTGCACACACACCATCTATTTAGCAAATGCCCTTGTTATCAACAGCAGCCTTTTAAACTCACCTGAGCTAACAGGTATGTGAGCTGGTTACTCTGCTGCGCTTAAAATTTCTTTTTTGGTTTGCTACAATGCCTTTTCTGAAACGTTGTCTCCCTCTGCTGGAACACTGACTTCTTTCATTTAATGCCTGCAGACTATAAAAGAGAAACCAACCCAAAAAGTTTGGTTGATTAGTCTGTGGCATTCTTTTAAACTGTTGCTTATGGCGGTCTCTGTGAGCTTCTCAGTGACATTCAGCCATCCAGGTATCCCGCCTGCAGTAGACGGAATGTGGCAATGGAACGCTGGCTGCGCGTGTCATAATAGGCTCTGAGCCTTTATATACCTGCGCACAGCAGCAGCCACCTTCAGTCTGCTGCTGGACAGCCAGCAGCAGCAGCAGCAGGAGAGGTAATTAATCAGCAACCCTCCTGCTAAGGGTAGACAGCTGCTCGTTCCACCCCCCCCCCGCCTTAATTGGTTCTCCTCCCTTCCAACGGTGTTGAGGCGGGTGGGAACAGCCGGGGGTTGAGGGTACTGTGCTAAAAGAGGTGGAGTTATGCAGATCTAAAACGCGTGGATTGCAGCAGCAGCAAGCCGAAAAGTGCAGGCATGTGAGGGATCTAGAGGTTGACAGCATGTCTTCTTAACGGGAGTCCAGGTGGCCATCTCCACAAATGGACTTTTCAGAATCCTTGGGTGGCACCGTAGTCGGAAACCAATTCTGGTTATCGCTTCTCGGCCTTTTGGCTAAGATCAAGTGTAGTATCTGTTCTTATCAGTTTAATATCTGATACGTCCCCTATCTGGGGACCATATATTAAATGGATTTTTAGAACAGGGAGATGGAAAAAGAGCTTGCTCTGTCCACTCCACGCATTGACCTGGTATTGCAGTATCTCCAGGACCGGTGCACCCCTTCTTTAATGCAGTTTCTAAAATCAGAAAGAATTGAATTCAATGCTTTTTGTTCATTTTGCTTGTTTGTCGGATTTTGGGATGGACTCTTTGGCTTTGCTTTTCTTCTCCTCATTGGATTTTTCATGTTAAAAGTTGCAGAAGCCAGATGACAAGCTCATTTTGGTTCAACTTCAGCAACTGTGCATTGCATTGCCATGTAATGTAATGTAATGCAATGCTATCTATCTAGCTCTCCCTCTATACTTCCTTTTGGATAAACAGACATATTAGGCAAGCATTTTGGAGCTTTCACCTAAATAACTACAGGTGGTGAGATAAGCTGCACAATATAATTGACCTTTCAGTATATTGTTGCACACACACCATCTATTTAGCAAATGCCCTTGTTATCAACAGCAGCCTTTTAAACTCACCTGAGCTAACAGGTATGTGAGCTGGTTACTCTGCTGCGCTTAAAATTTCTTTTTTGGTTTGCTACAATGCCTTTTCTGAAACGTTGTCTCCCTCTTCTGGAACACTGACTTCTTTCATTTAATGCCTGCAGACTATAAAAGAGAAACCAACCCAAAAAGTTTGGTTGATTAGTCTGTGGCATTCTTTTAAACTGTTGCTTATGGCGGTCTCTGTGAGCTTCTCAGTGACATTCAGCCATCCAGGTATCCCGCCTGCAGTAGACGGAATGTGGCAATGGAACGCTGGCTGCGCGTGTCATAATAGGCTCTGAGCCTTTATATACCTGCGCACAGCAGCAGCCACCTTCAGTCTGCTGCTGGACAGCCAGCAGCAGCAGCAGCAGGAGAGGTAATTAATCAGCAACCCTCCTGCTAAGGGTAGACAGCTGCTCGTTCCACCCCCCCCCCCGCCTTAATTGGTTCTCCTCCCTTCCAACGGTGTTGAGGCGGGTGGGAACAGCCGGGGGTTGAGGGTACTGTGCTAAAAGAGGTGGAGTTATGCAGATCTAAAACGCGTGGATAGCAGCAGCAGCAAGCCGAAAAGTGCAGGCATGTGAGGGATCTAGAGGTTGACAGCATGTCTTCTTAACGGGAGTCCAGGTGGCCATCTCCACAAATGGACTTTTCAGAATCCTTGGGTGGCACAGTAGTCGGAATCCAATTCTGGTTATCGCTTCTCGGCCTTTTGGCTAAGATCAAGTGTAGTATCTGTTCTTATCAGTTTAATATCTGATACGTCCCCTATCTGGGGACCATATATTAAATGGATTTTTAGAACAGGGAGATGGAAAAAGAGCTTGCTCTGTCCACTCCACGCATTGACCTGGTATTGCAGTATCTCCAGGACCGGTGCACCCCTTCTTTAATGCAGTTTCTAAAATCAGAAAGAATTGAATTCAATGCTTTTTGTTCATTTTGCTTGTTTGTCGGATTTTGGGATGGACTCTTTGGCTTTGCTTTTCTTCTCCTCATTGGATTTTTCATGTTAAAAGTTGCAGAAGCCAGATGACAAGCTCATTTTGGTTCAACTTCAGCAACTGTGCATTGCATTGCCATGTAATGTAATGTAATGCAATGCTATCTATCTAGCTCTCCCTCTATACTTCCTTTTGGATAAACAGACATATTAGGCAAGCATTTTGGAGCTTTCACCTAAATAACTACAGGTGGTGAGATAAGCTGCACAATATAATTGACCTTTCAGTATATTGTTGCACACACACCATCTATTTAGCAAATGCCCTTGTTATCAACAGCAGCCTTTTAAACTCACCTGAGCTAACAGGTATGTGAGCTGGTTACTCTGCTGCGCTTAAAATTTCTTTTTTGGTTTGCTACAATGCCTTTTCTGAAACGTTGTCTCCCTCTGCTGGAACACTGACTTCTTTCATTTAATGCCTGCAGACTATAAAAGAGAAACCAACCCAAAAAGTTTGGTTGATTAGTCTGTGGCATTCTTTTAAACTGTTGCTTATGGCGGTCTCTGTGAGCTTCTCAGTGACATTCAGCCATCCAGGTATCCCGCCTGCAGTAGACGGAATGTGGCAATGGAACGCTGGCTGCGCGTGTCATAATAGGCTCTGAGCCTTTATATACCTGCGCACAGCAGCAGCCACCTTCAGTCTGCTGCTGGACAGCCAGCAGCAGCAGCAGCAGGAGAGGTAATTAATCAGCAACCCTCCTGCTAAGGGTAGACAGCTGCTCGTTCCACCCCCCCCCCGCCTTAATTGGTTCTCCTCCCTTCCAACGGTGTTGAGGCGGGTGGGAACAGCCGGGGGTTGAGGGTACTGTGCTAAAAGAGGTGGAGTTATGCAGATCTAAAACGCGTGGATTGCAGCAGCAGCAAGCCGAAAAGTGCAGGCATGTGAGGGATCTAGAGGTTGACAGCATGTCTTCTTAACGGGAGTCCAGGTGGCCATCTCCACAAAAGGACTTTTCAGAATCCTTGGGTGGCACCGTAGTCGGAAACCAATTCTGGTTATCGCTTCTCGGCCTTTTGGCTAAGATCAAGTGTAGTATCTGTTCTTATCAGTTTAATATCTGATACGTCCCCTATCTGGGGACCATATATTAAATGGATTTTTAGAACAGGGAGATGGAAAAAGAGCTTGCTCTGTCCACTCCACGCATTGACCTGGTATTGCAGTATCTCCAGGACCGGTGCACCCCTTCTTTAATGCAGTTTCTAAAACTAGAAAGAATTGAATTCAATGCTTTTTGTTCATTTTGCTTGTTTGTCGGATTTTGGGATGGACTCTTTGGCTTTGCTTTTCTTCTCCTCATTGGATTTTTCATGTTAAAAGTTGCAGAAGCCAGATGACAAGCTCATTTTGGTTCAACTTCAGCAACTGTGCATTGCATTGCCATGTAATGTAATGTAATGCAATGCTATCTATCTAGCTCTCCCTCTATACTTCCTTTTGGATAAACAGACATATTAGGCAAGCATTTTGGAGCTTTCACCTAAATAACTACAGGTGGTGAGATAAGCTGCACAATATAATTGACCTTTCAGTATATTGTTGCACACACACCGTCTATTTAGCAAATGCCCTTGTTATCAACAGCAGCCTTTTAAACTCACCTGAGCTAACAGGTATGTGAGCTGGTTACTCTGCTGCGCTTAAAATTTCTTTTTTGGTTTGCTACAATGCCTTTTCTGAAACGTTGTCTCCCTCTGCTGGAACACTGACTTCTTTCATTTAATGCCTGCAGACTATAAAAGAGAAACCAACCCAAAAAGTTTGGTTGATTAGTCTGTGGCATTCTTTTAAACTGTTGCTTATGGCGGTCTCTGTGAGCTTCTCAGTGACATTCAGCCATCCAGGTATCCCGCCTGCAGTAGACGGAATGTGGCAATGGAACGCTGGCTGCGCGTGTCATAATAGGCTCTGAGCCTTTATATACCTGCGCACAGCAGCAGCCACCTTCAGTCTGCTGCTGGACAGCCAGCAGCAGCAGCAGCAGGAGAGGTAATTAATCAGCAACCCTCCTGCTAAGGGTAGACAGCTGCTCGTTCCACCCCCCCCCCCGCCTTAATTGGTTCTCCTCCCTTCCAACGGTGTTGAGGCGGGTGGGAACAGCCGGGGGTTGAGGGTACTGTGCTAAAAGAGGTGGAGTTATGCAGATCTAAAACGCGTGGATTGCAGCAGCAGCAAGCCGAAAAGTGCAGGCATGTGAGGGATCTAGAGGTTGACAGCATGTCTTCTTAACGGGAGTCCAGGTGGCCATCTCCACAAAAGGACTTTTCAGAATCCTTGGGTGGCACCGTAGTCGGAAACCAATTCTGGTTATCGCTTCTCGGCCTTTTGGCTAAGATCAAGTGTAGTATCTGTTCTTATCAGTTTAATATCTGATACGTCCCCTATCTGGGGACCATATATTAAATGGATTTTTAGAACAGGGAGATGGAAAAAGAGCTTGCTCTGTCCACTCCACGCATTGACCTGGTATTGCAGTATCTCCAGGACCGGTGCACCCCTTCTTTAATGCAGTTTCTAAAACTAGAAAGAATTGAATTCAATGCTTTTTGTTCATTTTGCTTGTTTGTCGGATTTTGGGATGGACTCTTTGGCTTTGCTTTTCTTCTCCTCATTGGATTTTTCATGTTAAAAGTTGCAGAAGCCAGATGACAAGCTCATTTTGGTTCAACTTCAGCAACTGTGCATTGCATTGCCATGTAATGTAATGTAATGCAATGCTATCTACCTAGCTCTCCCTCTATACTTCCTTTTGGATAAACAGACATATTAGGCAAGCATTTTGGAGCTTTCACCTAAATAACTACAGGTGGTGAGATAAGCTGCACAATATAATTGACCTTTCAGTATATTGTTGCACACACACCATCTATTTAGCAAATGCCCTTGTTATCAACAGCAGCCTTTTAAACTCACCTGAGCTAACAGGTATGTGAGCTGGTTACTCTGCTGCGCTTAAAATTTCTTTTTTGGTTTGCTACAATGCCTTTTCTGAAACGTTGTCTCCCTCTGCTGGAACACTGACTTCTTTCATTTAATGCCTGCAGACTATAAAAGAGAAACCAACCCAAAAAGTTTGGTTGATTAGTCTGTGGCATTCTTTTAAACTGTTGCTTATGGCGGTCTCTGTGAGCTTCTCAGTGACATTCAGCCATCCAGGTATCCCGCCTGCAGTAGACGGAATGTGGCAATGGAACGCTGGCTGCGCGTGTCATAATAGGCTCTGAGCCTTTATATACCTGCGCACAGCAGCAGCCACCTTCAGTCTGCTGCTGGACAGCCAGCAGCAGCAGCAGCAGGAGAGGTAATTAATCAGCAACCCTCCTGCTAAGGGTAGACAGCTGCTCGTTCCACCCCCCCCCCGCCTTAATTGGTTCTCCTCCCTTCCAACGGTGTTGAGGCGGGTGGGAACAGCCGGGGGTTGAGGGTACTGTGCTAAAAGAGGTGGAGTTATGCAGATCTAAAACGCGTGGATTGCAGCAGCAGCAAGCCGAAAAGTGCAGGCATGTGAGGGATCTAGAGGTTGACAGCATGTCTTCTTAATGGGAGTCCAGGTGGCCATCTCCACAAATGAACTTTTCAGAATCCTTGGGTGGCACCGTAGTCGGAAAGCAATTCTGGTTATCGCTTCTCGGCCTTTTGGCTAAGATCAAGTGTAGTATCTGTTCTTATCAGTTTAATATCTGATACGTCCCCTATCTGGGGACCATATATTAAATGGATTTTTAGAACAGGGAGATGGAAAAAGAGCTTGCTCTGTCCACTCCACGCATTGACCTGGTATTGCAGTATCTCCAGGACCGGTGCACCCCTTCTTTAATGCAGTTTCTAAAATCAGAAAGAATTGAATTCAATGCTTTTTGTTCATTTTGCTTGTTTGTCGGATTTTGGGATGGACTCTTTGGCTTTGCTTTTCTTCTCCTCATTGGATTTTTCATGTTAAAAGTTGCAGAAGCCAGATGACAAGCTCATTTTGGTTCAACTTCAGCAACTGTGCATTGCATTGCCATGTAATGTAATGTAATGCAATGCTATCTATCTAGCTCTCCCTCTATACTTCCTTTTGGATAAACAGACATATTAGGCAAGCATTTTGGAGCTTTCACCTAAATAACTACAGGTGGTGAGATAAGCTGCACAATATAATTGACCTTTCAGTATATTGTTGCACACACACCATCTATTTAGCAAATGCCCTTGTTATCAACAGCAGCCTTTTAAACTCACCTGAGCTAACAGGTATGTGAGCTGGTTACTCTGCTGCGCTTAAAATTTCTTTTTTGGTTTGCTACAATGCCTTTTCTGAAACGTTGTCTCCCTCTGCTGGAACACTGACTTCTTTCATTTAATGCCTGCAGACTATAAAAGAGAAACCAACCCAAAAAGTTTGGTTGATTAGTCTGTGGCATTCTTTTAAACTGTTGCTTATGGCGGTCTCTGTGAGCTTCTCAGTGACATTCAGCCATCCAGGTATCCCGCCTGCAGTAGACGGAATGTGGCAATGGAACGCTGGCTGCGCGTGTCATAATAGGCTCTGAGCCTTTATATACCTGCGCACAGCAGCAGCCACCTTCAGTCTGCTGCTGGACAGCCAGCAGCAGCAGCAGCAGGAGAGGTAATTAATCAGCAACCCTCCTGCTAAGGGTAGACAGCTGCTCGTTCCACCCCCCCCCCCGCCTTAATTGGTTCTCCTCCCTTCCAACGGTGTTGAGGCGGGTGGGAACAGCCGGGGGTTGAGGGTACTGTGCTAAAAGAGGTGGAGTTATGCAGATCTAAAACGCGTGGATTGCAGCAGCAGCAAGCCGAAAAGTGCAGGCATGTGAGGGATCTAGAGGTTGACAGCATGTCTTCTTAACGGGAGTCCAGGTGGCCATCTCCACAAATGAACTTTTCAGAATCCTTGGGTGGCACCGTAGTCGGAAAGCAATTCTGGTTATCGCTTCTCGGCCTTTTGGCTAAGATCAAGTGTAGTATCTGTTCTTATCAGTTTAATATCTGATACGTCCCCTATCTGGGGACCATATATTAAATGGATTTTTAGAACAGGGAGATGGAAAAAGAGCTTGCTCTGTCCACTCCACGCATTGACCTGGTATTGCAGTATCTCCAGGACCGGTGCACCCCTTCTTTAATGCAGTTTCTAAAATCAGAAAGAATTGAATTCAATGCTTTTTGTTCATTTTGCTTGTTTGTTGGATTTTGGGATGGACTCTTTGGCTTTGCTTTTCTTCTCCTCATTGGATTTTTCATGTTAAAAGTTGCAGAAGCCAGATGACAAGCTCATTTTGGTTCAACTTCAGCAACTGTGCATTGCATTGCCATGTAATGTAATGTAATGCAATGCTATCTATCTAGCTCTCCCTCTATACTTCCTTTTGGATAAACAGACATATTAGGCAAGCATTTTGGAGCTTTCACCTAAATAACTACAGGTGGTGAGATAAGCTGCACAATATAATTGACCTTTCAGTATATTGTTGCACACACACCATCTATTTAGCAAATGCCCTTGTTATCAACAGCAGCCTTTTAAACTCACCTGAGCTAACAGGTATGTGAGCTGGTTACTCTGCTGCGCTTAAAATTTCTTTTTTGGTTTGCTACAATGCCTTTTCTGAAACGTTGTCTCCCTCTGCTGGAACACTGACTTCTTTCATTTAATGCCTGCAGACTATAAAAGAGAAACCAACCCAAAAAGTTTGGTTGATTAGTCTGTGGCATTCTTTTAAACTGTTGCTTATGGCGGTCTCTGTGAGCTTCTCAGTGACATTCAGCCATCCAGGTATCCCGCCTGCAGTAGACGGAATGTGGCAATGGAACGCTGGCTGCGCGTGTCATAATAGGCTCTGAGCCTTTATATACCTGCGCACAGCAGCAGCCACCTTCAGTCTGCTGCTGGACAGCCAGCAGCAGCAGCAGCAGGAGAGGTAATTAATCAGCAACCCTCCTGCTAAGGGTAGACAGCTGCTCGTTCCACCCCCCCCCCCGCCTTAATTGGTTCTCCTCCCTTCCAACGGTGTTGAGGCGGGTGGGAACAGCCGGGGGTTGAGGGTACTGTGCTAAAAGAGGTGGAGTTATGCAGATCTAAAACGCGTGGATTGCAGCAGCAGCAAGCCGAAAAGTGCAGGCATGTGAGGGATCTAGAGGTTGACAGCATGTCTTCTTAACGGGAGTCCAGGTGGCCATCTCCACAAATGAACTTTTCAGAATCCTTGGGTGGCACCGTAGTCGGAAAGCAATTCTGGTTATCGCTTCTCGGCCTTTTGGCTAAGATCAAGTGTAGTATCTGTTCTTATCAGTTTAATATCTGATACGTCCCCTATCTGGGGACCATATATTAAATGGATTTTTAGAACAGGGAGATGGAAAAAGAGCTTGCTCTGTCCACTCCACGCATTGACCTGGTATTGCAGTATCTCCAGGACCGGTGCACCCCTTCTTTAATGCAGTTTCTAAAATCAGAAAGAATTGAATTCAATGCTTTTTGTTCATTTTGCTTGTTTGTTGGATTTTGGGATGGACTCTTTGGCTTTGCTTTTCTTCTCCTCATTGGATTTTTCATGTTAAAAGTTGCAGAAGCCAGATGACAAGCTCATTTTGGTTCAACTTCAGCAACTGTGCATTGCATTGCCATGTAATGTAATGTAATGCAATGCTATCTATCTAGCTCTCCCTCTATACTTCCTTTTGGATAAACAGACATATTAGGCAAGCATTTTGGAGCTTTCACCTAAATAACTACAGGTGGTGAGATAAGCTGCACAATATAATTGACCTTTCAGTATATTGTTGCACACACACCATCTATTTAGCAAATGCCCTTGTTATCAACAGCAGCCTTTTAAACTCACCTGAGCTAACAGGTATGTGAGCTGGTTACTCTGCTGCGCTTAAAATTTCTTTTTTGGTTTGCTACAATGCCTTTTCTGAAACGTTGTCTCCCTCTGCTGGAACACTGACTTCTTTCATTTAATGCCTGCAGACTATAAAAGAGAAACCAACCCAAAAAGTTTGGTTGATTAGTCTGTGGCATTCTTTTAAACTGTTGCTTATGGCGGTCTCTGTGAGCTTCTCAGTGACATTCAGCCATCCAGGTATCTCGCCTGCAGTAGACGGAATGTGGCAATGGAACGCTGGCTGCGCGTGTCATAATAGGCTCTGAGCCTTTATATACCTGCGCACAGCAGCAGCCACCTTCAGTCTGCTGCTGGACAGCCAGCAGCAGCAGCAGCAGGAGAGGTAATTAATCAGCAACCCTCCTGCTAAGGGTAGACAGCTGCTCGTTCCACCCCCACCCCCCCGCCTTAATTGGTTCTCCTCCCTTCCAACGGTGTTGAGGCGGGTGGGAACAGCCGGGGGTTGAGGGTACTGTGCTAAAAGAGGTGGAGTTATGCAGATCTAAAACGCGTGGATTGCAGCAGCAGCAAGCCGAAAAGTGCAGGCATGTGAGGGATCTAGAGGTTGACAGCATGTCTTCTTAACGGGAGTCCAGGTGGCCATCTCCACAAATGGACTTTTCAGAATCCTTGGGTGGCACCGTAGTCGGAAACCAATTCTGGTTATCGCTTCTCGGCCTTTTGGCTAAGATCAAGTGTAGTATCTGTTCTTATCAGTTTAATATCTGATACGTCCCCTATCTGGGGACCATATATTAAATGGATTTTTAGAACAGGGAGATGGAAAAAGAGCTTGCTCTGTCCACTCCACGCATTGACCTGGTATTGCAGTATCTCCAGGACCGGTGCACCCCTTCTTTAATGCAGTTTCTAAAATCAGAAAGAATTGAATTCAATGCTTTTTGTTCATTTTGCTTGTTTGTCGGATTTTGGGATGGACTCTTTGGCTTTGCTTTTCTTCTCCTCATTGGATTTTTCATGTTAAAAGTTGCAGAAGCCAGATGACAAGCTCATTTTGGTTCAACTTCAGCAACTGTGCATTGCATTGCCATGTAATGTAATGTAATGCAATGCTATCTATCTAGCTCTCCCTCTATACTTCCTTTTGGATAAACAGACATATTAGGCAAGCATTTTGGAGCTTTCACCTAAATAACTACAGGTGGTGAGATAAGCTGCACAATATAATTGACCTTTCAGTATATTGTTGCACACACACCATCTATTTAGCAAATGCCCTTGTTATCAACAGCAGCCTTTTAAACTCACCTGAGCTAACAGGTATGTGAGCTGGTTACTCTGCTGCGCTTAAAATTTCTTTTTTGGTTTGCTACAATGTCTTTTCTGAAACGTTGTCTCCCTCTGCTGGAACACTGACTTCTTTCATTTAATGCCTGCAGACTATAAAAGAGAAACCAACCCAAAAAGTTTGGTTGATTAGTCTGTGGCATTCTTTTAAACTGTTGCTTATGGCGGTCTCTGTGAGCTTCTCAGTGACATTCAGCCATCCAGGTATCCCGCCTGCAGTAGACGGAATGTGGCAATGGAACGCTGGCTGCGCGTGTCATAATAGGCTCTGAGCCTTTATATACCTGCGCACAGCAGCAGCCACCTTCAGTCTGCTGCTGGACAGCCAGCAGCAGCAGCAGCAGGAGAGGTAATTAATCAGCAACCCTCCTGCTAAGGGTAGACAGCTGCTCGTTCCACCCCCCCCCCGCCTTAATTGGTTCTCCTCCCTTCCAACGGTGTTGAGGCGGGTGGGAACAGCCGGGGGTTGAGGGTACTGTGCTAAAAGAGGTGGAGTTATGCAGATCTAAAACGCGTGGATTGCAGCAGCAGCAAGCCGAAAAGTGCAGGCATGTGAGGGATCTAGAGGTTGACAGCATGTCTTCTTAACGGGAGTCCAGGTGGCCATCTCCACAAATGGACTTTTCAGAATCCTTGGGTGGCACCATAGTCGGAAACCAATTCTGGTTATCGCTTCTCGGCCTTTTGGCTAAGATCAAGTGTAGTATCTGTTCTTATCAGTTTAATATCTGATACGTCCCCTATCTGGGGACCATATATTAAATGGATTTTTAGAACAGGGAGATGGAAAAAGAGCTTGCTCTGTCCACTCCACGCATTGACCTGGTATTGCAGTATCTCCAGGACCGGTGCACCCCTTCTTTAATGCAGTTTCTAAAATCAGAAAGAATTGAATTCAATGCTTTTTGTTCATTTTGCTTGTTTGTCGGATTTTGGGATGGACTCTTTGGCTTTGCTTTTCTTCTCCTCATTGGATTTTTCATGTTAAAAGTTGCAGAAGCCAGATGACAAGCTCATTTTGGTTCAACTTCAGCAACTGTGCATTGCATTGCCATGTAATGTAATGTAATGCAATGCTATCTATCTAGCTCTCCCTCTATACTTCCTTTTGGATAAACAGACATATTAGGCAAGCATTTTGGAGCTTTCACCTAAATAACTACAGGTGGTGAGATAAGCTGCACAATATAATTGACCTTTCAGTATATTGTTGCACACACACCATCTATTTAGCAAATGCCCTTGTTATCAACAGCAGCCTTTTAAACTCACCTGAGCTAACAGGTATGTGAGCTGGTTACTCTGCTGCGCTTAAAATTTCTTTTTTGGTTTGCTACAATGCCTTTTCTGAAACGTTGTCTCCCTCTGCTGGAACACTGACTTCTTTCATTTAATGCCTGCAGACTATAAAAGAGAAACCAACCCAAAAAGTTTGGTTGATTAGTCTGTGGCATTCTTTTAAACTGTTGCTTATGGCGGTCTCTGTGAGCTTCTCAGTGACATTCAGCCATCCAGGTATCCCGCCTGCAGTAGACGGAATGTGGCAATGGAACGCTGGCTGCGCATGTCATAATAGGCTCTGAGCCTTTATATACCTGCGCACAGCAGCAGCCACCTTCAGTCTGCTGCTGGACAGCCAGCAGCAGCAGCAGCAGGAGAGGTAATTAATCAGCAACCCTCCTGCTAAGGGTAGACAGCTGCTCGTTCCACCCCCCCCCCCGCCTTAATTGGTTCTCCTCCCTTCCAACGGTGTTGAGGCGGGTGGGAACAGCCGGGGGTTGAGGGTACTGTGCTAAAAGAGGTGGAGTTATGCAGATCTAAAACGCGTGGATTGCAGCAGCAGCAAGCCGAAGAGTGCAGGCATGTGAGGGATCTAGAGGTTGACAGCATGTCTTCTTAACGGGAGTCCAGGTGGCCATCTCCACAAATGGACTTTTCAGAATCCTTGGGTGGCACCGTAGTCGGAAACGAATTCTGGTTATCGCTTCTCGGCCTTTTGGCTAAGATCAAGTGTAGTATCTGTTCTTATCAGTTTAATATCTGATACGTCCCCTATCTGGGGACCATATATTAAATGGATTTTTAGAACAGGGAGATGGAAAAAGAGCTTGCTCTGTCCACTCCACGCATTGACCTGGTATTGCAGTATCTCCAGGATCGGTGCACCCCTTCTTTAATGCAGTTTCTAAAATCAGAAAGAATTGAATTCAATGCTTTTTGTTCATTTTGCTTGTTTGTCGGATTTTGGGATGGACTCTTTGGCTTTGCTTTTCTTCTCCTCATTGGATTTTTCATGTTAAAAGTTGCAGAAGCCAGATGACAAGCTCATTTTGGTTCAACTTCAGCAACTGTGCATTGCATTGCCATGTAATGTAATGTAATGCAATGCTATCTATCTAGCTCTCCCTCTATACTTCCTTTTGGATAAACAGACATATTAGGCAAGCATTTTGGAGCTTTCACCTAAATAACTACAGGTGGTGAGATAAGCTGCACAATATAATTGACCTTTCAGTATATTGTTGCACACACACCATCTATTTAGCAAATGCCCTTGTTATCAACAGCAGCCTTTTAAACTCACCTGAGCTAACAGGTATGTGAGCTGGTTACTCTGCTGCGCTTAAAATTTCTTTTTTGGTTTGCTACAATGCCTTTTCTGAAATGTTGTCTCCCTCTGCTGGAACACTGACTTCTTTCATTTAATGCCTGCAGACTATAAAAGAGAAACCAACCCAAAAAGTTTGGTTGATTAGTCTGTGGCATTCTTTTAAACTGTTGCTTATGGCGGTCTCTGTGAGCTTCTCAGTGACATTCAGCCATCCAGGTATCCCGCCTGCAGTAGACGGAATGTGGCAATGGAACGCTGGCTGCGCGTGTCATAATAGGCTCTGAGCCTTTATATACCTGCGCACAGCAGCAGCCACCTTCAGTCTGCTGCTGGACAGCCAGCAGCAGCAGCAGCAGGAGAGGTAATTAATCAGCAACCCTCCTGCTAAGGGTAGACAGCTGCTCGTTCCACCCCCCCCCCGCCTTAATTGGTTCTCCTCCCTTCCAACGGTGTTGAGGCGGGTGGGAACAGCCGGGGGTTGAGGGTACTGTGCTAAAAGAGGTGGAGTTATGCAGATCTAAAACGCGTGGATTGCAGCAGCAGCAAGCCGAAAAGTGCAGGCATGTGAGGGATCTAGAGGTTGACAGCATGTCTTCTTAACGGGAGTCCAGGTGGCCATCTCCACAAATGGACTTTTCAGAATCCTTGGGTGGCACCGTAGTCGGAAACCAATTCTGGTTATCGCTTCTCTGCCTTTTGGCTAAGATCAAGTGTAGTATCTGTTCTTATCAGTTTAATATCTGATACGTCCCCTATCTGGGGACCATATATTAAATGGATTTTTAGAACAGGGAGATGGAAAAAGAGCTTGCTCTGTCCACTCCACGCATTGACCTGGTATTGCAGTATCTCCAGGACCTGTGCACCCCTTCTTTAATGCAGTTTCTAAAATCAGAAAGAATTGAATTCAATGCTTTTTGTTCATTTTGCTTGTTTGTCGGATTTTGGGATGGACTCTTTGGCTTTGCTTTTCTTCTCCTCATTGGATTTTTCATGTTAAAAGTTGCAGAAGCCAGATGACAAGCTCATTTTGGTTCAACTTCAGCAACTGTGCATTGCATTGCCATGTAATGTAATGTAATGCAATGCTATCTATCTAGCTCTCCCTCTATACTTCCTTTTGGATAAACAGACATATTAGGCAAGCATTTTGGAGCTTTCACCTAAATAACTACAGGTGGTGAGATAAGCTGCACAATATAATTGACCTTTCAGTATATTGTTGCACACACACCATCTATTTAGCAAATGCCCTTGTTATCAACAGCAGCCTTTTAAACTCACCTGAGCTAACAGGTATGTGAGCTGGTTACTCTGCTGCGCTTAAAATTTCTTTTTTGGTTTGCTACAATGCCTTTTCTGAAACGTTGTCTCCCTCTGCTGGAACACTGACTTCTTTCATTTAATGCCTGCAGACTATAAAAGAGAAACCAACCCAAAAAGTTTGGTTGATTAGTCTGTGGCATTCTTTTAAACTGTTGCTTATGGCGGTCTCTGTGAGCTTCTCAGTGACATTCAGCCATCCAGGTATCCCGCCTGCAGTAGACGGAATGTGGCAATGGAACGCTGGCTGCGCGTGTCATAATAGGCTCTGAGCCTTTATATACCTGCGCACAGCAGCAGCCACCTTCAGTCTGCTGCTGGACAGCCAGCAGCAGCAGCAGCAGGAGAGGTAATTAATCAGCAACCCTCCTGCTAAGGGTAGACAGCTGCTCGTTCCACCCCCACCCCCCGCCTTAATTGGTTCTCCTCCCTTCCAACGGTGTTGAGGCGGGTGGGAACAGCCGGGGGTTGAGGGTACTGTGCTAAAAGAGGTGGAGTTATGCAGATCTAAAACGCGTGGATTGCAGCAGCAGCAAGCCGAAAAGTGCAGGCATGTGAGGGATCTAGAGGTTGACAGCATGTCTTCTTAACGGGAGTCCAGGTGGCCATCTCCACAAATGGACTTTTCAGAATCCTTGGGTGGCACCGTAGTCGGAAACCAATTCTGGTTATCGCTTCTCGGCCTTTTGGCTAAGATCAAGTGTAGTATCTGTTCTTATCAGTTTAATATCTGATACGTCCCCTATCTGGGGACCATATATTAAATGGATTTTTAGAACAGGGAGATGGAAAAAGAGCTTGCTCTGTCCACTCCACTCATTGACCTGGTATTGCAGTATCTCCAGGACCGGTGCACCCCTTCTTTAATGCAGTTTCTAAAATCAGAAAGAATTGAATTCAATGCTTTTTGTTCATTTTGCTTGTTTGTCGGATTTTGGGATGGACTCTTTGGCTTTGCTTTTCTTCTCCTCATTGGATTTTTCATGTTAAAAGTTGCAGAAGCCAGATGACAAGCTCATTTTGGTTCAACTTCAGCAACTGTGCATTGCATTGCCATGTAATGTAATGTAATGCAATGCTATCTATCTAGCTCTCCCTCTATACTTCCTTTTGGATAAACAGACATATTAGGCAAGCATTTTGGAGCTTTCACCTAAATAACTACAGGTGGTGAGATAAGCTGCACAATATAATTGACCTTTCAGTATATTGTTGCACACACACCATCTATTTAGCAAATGCCCTTGTTATCAACAGCAGCCTTTTAAACTCACCTGAGCTAACAGGTATGTGAGCTGGTTACTCTGCTGAGCTTAAAATTTCTTTTTTGGTTTGCTACAATGCCTTTTCTGAAACGTTGTCTCCCTCTGCTGGAACACTGACTTCTTTCATTTAATGCCTGCAGACTATAAAACGGAAACCAACCCAAAAAGTTTGGTTGATTAGTCTGTGGCATTCTTTTAAACTGTTGCTTATGGCGGTCTCTGTGAGCTTCTTAGTGACATTCAGCCATCCAGGTATCCCGCCTGCAGTAGACGGAATGTGGCAATGGAACGCTGGCTGCGCGTGTCATAATAGGCTCTGAGCCTTTATATACCTGCGCACAGCAGCAGCCACCTTCAGTCTGCTGCTGGACAGCCAGCAGCAGCAGCAGCAGGAGAGGTAATTAATCAGCAACCCTCCTGCTAAGGGTAGACAGCTGCTCGTTCCACCCCCCCCCGCCTTAATTGGTTCTCCTCCCTTCCAACGGTGTTGAGGCGGGTGGGAACAGCCGGGGGTTGAGGGTACTGTGCTAAAAGAGGTGGAGTTATGCAGATCTAAAACGCGTGGATTGCAGCAGCAGCAAGCCGAAAAGTGCAGGCATGTGAGGGATCTAGAGGTTGACAGCATGTCTTCTTAACGGGAGTCCAGGTGGCCATCTCCACAAATGGACTTTTCAGAATCCTTGGGTGGCACCGTAGTCGGAAACCAATTCTGGTTATCGCTTCTCGGCCTTTTGGCTAAGATCAAGTGTAGTATCTGTTCTTATCAGTTTAATATCTGATACGTCCCCTATCTGGGGACCATATATTAAATGGATTTTTAGAACAGGGAGATGGAAAAAGAGCTTGCTCTGTCCACTCCACGCATTGACCTGGTATTGCAGTATCTCCAGGACCGGTGCACCCCTTCTTTAATGCAGTTTCTAAAATCAGAAAGAATTGAATTCAATGCTTTTTGTTCATTTTGCTTGTTTGTCGGATTTTGGGATGGACTCTTTGGCTTTGCTTTTCTTCTCCTCATTGGATTTTTCATGTTAAAAGTTGCAGAAGCCAGATGACAAGCTCATTTTGGTTCAACTTCAGCAACTGTGCATTGCATTGCCATGTAATGTAATGTAATGCAATGCTATCTATCTAGCTCTCCCTCTATACTTCCTTTTGGATAAACAGACATATTAGGCAAGCATTTTGGAGCTTTCACCTAAATAACTACAGGTGGTGAGATAAGCTGCACAATATAATTGACCTTTCAGTATATTGTTGCACACACACCATCTATTTAGCAAATGCCCTTGTTATCAACAGCAGCCTTTTAAACTCACCTGAGCTAACAGGTATGTGAGCTGGTTACTCTGCTGCGCTTAAAATTTCTTTTTTGGTTTGCTACAATGCCTTTTCTGAAACGTTGTCTCCCTCTGCTGGAACACTGACTTCTTTCATTTAATGCCTGCAGACTATAAAAGAGAAACCAACCCAAAAAGTTTGGTTGATTAGTCTGTGGCATTCTTTTAAACTGTTGCTTATGGCGGTCTCTGTGAGCTTCTCAGTGACATTCAGCCATCCAGGTATCCCGCCTGCAGTAGACGGAATGTGGCAATGGAACGCTGGCTGCGCGTGTCATAATAGGCTCTGAGCCTTTATATACCTGCGCACAGCAGCAGCCACCTTCAGTCTGCTGCTGGACAGCCAGCAGCAGCAGCAGCAGGAGAGGTAATTAATCAGCAACCCTCCTGCTAAGGGTAGACAGCTGCTCGTTCCACCCCCCCCCCCCGCCTTAATTGGTTCTCCTCCCTTCCAACGGTGTTGAGGCGGGTGGGAACAGCCGGGGGTTGAGGGTACTGTGCTAAAAGAGGTGGAGTTATGCAGATCTAAAACGCGTGGATTGCAGCAGCAGCAAGCCGAAAAGTGCAGGCATGTGAGGGATCTAGAGGTTGACAGCATGTCTTCTTAACGGGAGTCCAGGTGGCCATCTCCACAAATGGACTTTTCAGAAT
This sequence comes from Phyllobates terribilis, assembly GCF_046119375.1. Lineage (NCBI taxonomy): Eukaryota > Metazoa > Chordata > Amphibia > Anura > Dendrobatidae > Phyllobates > Phyllobates terribilis. Next base: position 4,161,485 of record NW_027362800.1, on the reverse strand, counting down.
CCTTGGGTGGCACCGTAGTCGGAAACCAATTCTGGTTATCGCTTCTCGGCCTTTTGGCTAAGATCAAGTGTAGTATCTGTTCTTATCAGTTTAATATCTGATACGTCCCCTATCTGGGGACCATATATTAAATGGATTTTTAGAACAGGGAGATGGAAAAAGAGCTTGCTCTGTCCACTCCACGCATTGACCTGGTATTGCAGTATCTCCAGGACCGGTGCACCCCTTCTTTAATGCAGTTTCTAAAATCAGAAAGAATTGAATTCAATGCTTTTTGTTCATTTTGCTTGTTTGTCGGATTTTGGGATGGACTCTTTGGCTTTGCTTTTCTTCTCCTCATTGGATTTTTCATGTTAAAAGTTGCAGAAGCCAGATGACAAGCTCATTTTGGTTCAACTTCAGCAACTGTGCATTGCATTGCCATGTAATGTAATGTAATGCAATGCTATCTATCTAGCTCTCCCTCTATACTTCCTTTTGGATAAACAGACATATTAGGCAAGCATTTTGGAGCTTTCACCTAAATAACTACAGGTGGTGAGATAAGCTGCACAATATAATTGACCTTTCAGTATATTGTTGCACACACACCATCTATTTAGCAAATGCCCTTGTTATCAACAGCAGCCTTTTAAACTCACCTGAGCTAACAGGTATGTGAGCTGGTTACTCTGCTGCGCTTAAAATTTCTTTTTTGGTTTGCTACAATGCCTTTTCTGAAACGTTGTCTCCCTCTGCTGGAACACTGACTTCTTTCATTTAATGCCTGCAGACTATAAAAGAGAAACCAACCCAAAAAATTTGGTTGATTAGTCTGTGGCATTCTTTTAAACTGTTGCTTATGGCGGTCTCTGTGAGCTTCTCAGTGACATTCAGCCATCCAGGTATCCCGCCTGCAGTAGACGGAATGTGGCAATGGAACGCTGGCTGCGCGTGTCATAATAGGCTCTGTGCCTTTATATACCTGCGCACAGCAGCAGCCACCTTCAGTCTGCTGCTGGACAGCCAGCAGCAGCAGCAGCAGGAGAGGTAATTAATCAGCAACCCTCCTGCTAAGGGTAGACAGCTGCTCGTTCCACCCCCCCCCCGCCTTAATTGGTTCTCCTCCCTTCCAACGGTGTTGAGGCGGGTGGGAACAGCCGGGGGTTGAGGGTACTGTGCTAAAAGAGGTGGAGTTATGCAGATCTAAAACGCGTGGATTGCAGCAGCAGCAAGCCGAAAAGTGCAGGCATGTGAGGGATCTAGAGGTTGACAGCATGTCTTCTTAACGGGAGTCCAGGTGGCCATCTCCACAAATGGACTTTTCAGAATCCTTGGGTGGCACCGTAGTCGGAAACCAATTCTGGTTATCGCTTCTCGGCCTTTTGGCTAAGATCAAGTGTAGTATCTGTTCTTATCAGTTTAATATCTGATACGTCCCCTATCTGGGGACCATATATTAAATGAATTTTTAGAACAGGGAGATGGAAAAAGAGCTTGCTCTGTCCACTCCACGCATTGACCTGGTATTGCAGTATCTCCAGGACCGGTGCACCCCTTCTTTAATGCAGTTTCTAAAATCAGAAAGAATTGAATTCAATGCTTTTTGTTCATTTTGCTTGTTTGTCGGATTTTGGGATGGACTCTTTGGCTTTGCTTTTCTTCTCCTCATTGGATTTTTCATGTTAAAAGTTGCAGAAGCCAGATGACAAGCTCATTTTGGTTCAACTTCAGCAACTGTGCATTGCATTGCCATGTAATGTAATGTAATGCAATGCTATCTATCTAGCTCTCCCTCTATACTTCCTTTTGGATAAACAGACATATTAGGCAAGCATTTTGGAGCTTTCACCTAAATAACTACAGGTGGTGAGATAAGCTGCACAATATAATTGACCTTTCAGTATATTGTTGCACACACACCATCTATTTAGCAAATGCCCTTGTTATCAACAGCAGCCTTTTAAACTCACCTGAGCTAACAGGTATGTGAGCTGGTTACTCTGCTGCGCTTAAAATTTCTTTTTTGGTTTGCTACAATGCCTTTTCTGAAACGTTGTCTCCCTCTGCTGGAACACTGACTTCTTTCATTTAATGCCTGCAGACTATAAAAGAGAAACCAACCCAAAAAGTTTGGTTGATTAGTCTGTGGCATTCTTTTAAACTGTTGCTTATGGCGGTCTCTGTGAGCTTCTCAGTGACATTCAGCCATCCAGGTATCCCGCCTGCAGTAGACGGAATGTGGCAATGGAACGCTGGCTGCGCGTGTCATAATAGGCTCTGAGCCTTTATATACCTGCGCACAGCAGTAGCCACCTTCAGTCTGCTGCTGGACAGCCAGCAGCAGCAGCAGCAGGAGAGGTAATTAATCAGCAACCCTCCTGCTAAGGGTAGACAGCTGCTCGTTCCACCCCCCCCCCGCCTTAATTGGTTCTCCTCCCTTCCAACGGTGTTGAGGCGGGTGGGAACAGCCGGGGGTTGAGGGTACTGTGCTAAAAGAGGTGGAGTTATGCAGATCTAAAACGCTTGGATTGCAGCAGCAGCAAGCCGAAAAGTGCAGGCATGTGAGGGATCTAGAGGTTGACAGCATGTCTTCTTAACGGGAGTCCAGGTGGCCATCTCCACAAATGGACTTTTCAGAATCCTTGGGTGGCACCGTAGTCGGAAACCAATTCTGGTTATCGCTTCTCGGCCTTTTGGCTAAGATCAAGTGTAGTATCTGTTCTTATCAGTTTAATATCTGATACGTCCCCTATCTGGGGACCATATATTAAATGGATTTTTAGAACAGGGAGATGGAAAAAGAGCTTGCTCTGTCCACTCCACGCATTGACCTGGTATTGCAGTATCTCCAGGACCGGTGCACCCCTTCTTTAATGCAGTTTCTAAAATCAGAAAGAATTGAATTCAATGCTTTTTGTTCATTTTGCTTGTTTGTTGGATTTTGGGATGGACTCTTTGGCTTTGCTTTTCTTCTCCTCATTGGATTTTTCATGTTAAAAGTTGCAGAAGCCAGATGACAAGCTCATTTTGGTTCAACTTCAGCAACTGTGCATTGCATTGCCATGTAATGTAATGTAATGCAATGCTATCTATCTAGCTCTCCCTCTATACTTCCTTTTGGATAAACAGACATATTAGGCAAGCATTTTGGAGCTTTCACCTAAATAACTACAGGTGGTGAGATAAGCTGCACAATATAATTGACCTTTCAGTATATTGTTGCACACACACCATCTATTTAGCAAATGCCCTTGTTATCAACAGCAGCCTTTTAAACTCACCTGAGCTAACAGGTATGTGAGCTGGTTACTCTGCTGCGCTTAAAATTTCTTTTTTGGTTTGCTACAATGCCTTTTCTGAAACGTTGTCTCCCTCTGCTGGAACACTGACTTCTTTCATTTAATGCCTGCAGACTATAAAAGAGAAACCAACCCAAAAAGTTTGGTTGATTAGTCTGTGGCATTCTTTTAAACTGTTGCTTATGGCGGTCTCTGTGAGCTTCTCAGTGACATTCAGCCATCCAGGTATCCCGCCTGCAGTAGACGGAATGTGGCAATGGAACGCTGGCTGCGCGTGTCATAATAGGCTCTGAGCCTTTATATACCTGCGCACAGCAGCAGCCACCTTCAGTCTGCTGCTGGACAGCCAGCAGCAGCAGCAGCAGGAGAGGTAATTAATCAGCAACCCTCCTGCTAAGGGTAGACAGCTGCTCGTTCCACCCCCCCCCCGCCTTAATTGGTTCTCCTCCCTTCCAACGGTGTTGAGGCGGGTGGGAACAGCCGGGGGTTGAGGGTACTGTGCTAAAAGAGGTGGAGTTATGCAGATCTAAAACGCGTGGATTGCAGCAGCAGCAAGCCGAAAAGTGCAGGCATGTGAGGGATCTAGAGGTTGACAGCATGTCTTCTTAACGGGAGTCCAGGTGGCCATCTCCACAAATGGACTTTTCAGAATCCTTGGGTGGCACCGTAGTCGGAAACCAATTCTGGTTATTGCTTCTCGGCCTTTTGGCTAAGATCAAGTGTAGTATCTGTTCTTATCAGTTTAATATCTGATACGTCCCCTATCTGGGGACCATATATTAAATGGATTTTTAGAACAGGGAGATGGAAAAAGAGCTTGCTCTGTCCACTCCACGCATTGACCTGGTATTGCAGTATCTCCAGGACCGGTGCACCAGTTCTTTAATGCAGTTTCTAAAATCAGAAAGAATTGAATTCAATGCTTTTTGTTCATTTTGCTTGTTTGTCGGATTTTGGGATGGACTCTTTGGCTTTGCTTTTCTTCTCCTCATTGGATTTTTCATGTTAAAAGTTGCAGAAGCCAGATGACAAGCTCATTTTGGTTCAACTTCAGCAACTGTGCATTGCATTGCCATGTAATGTAATGTAATGCAATGCTATCTATCTAGCTCTCCCTCTATACTTCCTTTTGGATAAACAGACATATTAGGCAAGCATTTTGGAGCTTTCACCTAAATAACTACAGGTGGTGAGATAAGCTGCACAATATAATTGACCTTTCAGTATATTGTTGCACACACACCATCTATTTAGCAAATGCCCTTGTTATCAACAGCAGCCTTTTAAACTCACCTGAGCTAACAGGTATGTGAGCTGGTTACTCTGCTGCGCTTAAAATTTCTTTTTTGGTTTGCTACAATGCCTTTTCTGAAACGTTGTCTCCCTCTGCTGGAACACTGACTTCTTTCATTTAATGCCTGCAGACTATAAAAGAGAAACCAACCCAAAAAGTTTGGTTGATTAGTCTGTGGCATTCTTTTAAACTGTTGCTTATGGCGGTCTCTGTGAGCTTCTCAGTGACATTCAGCCATCCAGGTATCCCGCCTGCAGTAGACGGAATGTGGCAATGGAACGCTGGCTGCGCGTGTCATAATAGGCTCTGAGCCTTTATATACCTGCGCACAGCAGCAGCCACCTTCAGTCTGCTGCTGGACAGCCAGCAGCAGCAGCAGCAGGAGAGGTAATTAATCAGCAACCCTCCTGCTAAGGGTAGACAGCTGCTCGTTCCACCCCCCCCCCGCCTTAATTGGTTCTCCTCCCTTCCAACGGTGTTGAGGCGGGTGGGAACAGCCGGGGGTTGAGGGTACTGTGCTAAAAGAGGTGGAGTTATGCAGATCTAAAACGCGTGGATTGCAGCAGCAGCAAGCCGAAAAGTGCAGGCATGTGAGGGATCTAGAGGTTGACAGCATGTCTTCTTAACGGGAGTCCAGGAGGCCATCTCCACAAATGGACTTTTCAGAATCCTTGGGTGGCACCGTAGTCGGAAACCAATTCTGGTTATCGCTTCTCGGCCTTTTGGCTAAGATCAAGTGTAGTATCTGTTCTTATCAGTTTAATATCTGATACGTCCCCTATCTGGGGACCATATATTAAATGGATTTTTAGAACAGGGAGATGGAAAAAGAGCTTGCTCTGTCCACTCCACGCATTGACCTGGTATTGCAGTATCTCCAGGACCGGTGCACCCCTTCTTTAATGCAGTTTCTAAAATCAGAAAGAATTGAATTCAATGCTTTTTGTTCATTTTGCTTGTTTGTCGGATTTTGGGATGGACTCTTTGGCTTTGCTTTTCTTCTCCTCATTGGATTTTTCATGTTAAAAGTTGCAGAAGCCAGATGACAAGCTCATTTTGGTTCAACTTCAGCAACTGTGCATTGCATTGCCATGTAATGTAATGTAATGCAATGCTATCTATCTAGCTCTCCCTCTATACTTCCTTTTGGATAAACAGACATATTAGGCAAGCATTTTGGAGCTTTCACCTAAATAACTACAGGTGGTGAGATAAGCTGCACAATATAATTGACCTTTCAGTATATTGTTGCACACACACCATCTATTTAGCAAATGCCCTTGTTATCAACAGCAGCCTTTTAAACTCACCTGAGCTAACAGGTATGTGAGCTGGTTACTCTGCTGCGCTTAAAATTTCTTTTTTGGTTTGCTACAATGCCTTTTCTGAAACGTTGTCTCCCTCTGCTGGAACACTGACTTCTTTCATTTAATGCCTGCAGACTATAAAAGAGAAACCAACCCAAAAAGTTTGGTTGATTAGTCTGTGGCATTCTTTTAAACTGTTGCTTATGGCGGTCTCTGTGAGCTTCTCAGTGACATTCAGCCATCCAGGTATCCCGCCTGCAGTAGACGGAATGTGGCAATGGAACGCTGGCTGCGCATGTCATAATAGGCTCTGAGCCTTTATATACCTGCGCACAGCAGCAGCCACCTTCAGTCTGCTGCTGGACAGCCAGTAGCAGCAGCAGCAGGAGAGGTAATTAATCAGCAACCCTCCTGCTAAGGGTAGACAGCTGCTCGTTCCACCCCACCCCCGCCTTAATTGGTTCTCCTCCCTTCCAACGGTGTTGAGGCGGGTGGGAACAGCCGGGGGTTGAGGGTACTGTGCTAAAAGAGGTGGAGTTATGCAGATCTAAAACGCGTGGATTGCAGCAGCAGCAAGCCGAAAAGTGCAGGCATGTGAGGGATCTAGAGGTTGACAGCATGTCTTCTTAACGGGAGTCCAGGTGGCCATCTCCACAAATGGACTTTTCAGAATCCTTGGGTGGCACCGTAGTCGGAAACCAATTCTGGTTATCGCTTCTCGGCCTTTTGGCTAAGATCAAGTGTAGTATCTGTTCTTATCAGTTTAATATCTGATACGTCCCCTATCTGGGGACCATATATTAAATGGATTTTTAGAACAGGGAGATGGAAAAAGAGCTTGCTCTGTCCACTCCACGCATTGACCTGGTATTGCAGTATCTCCAGGACCGGTGCACCCCTTCTTTAATGCAGTTTCTAAAATCAGAAAGAATTGAATTCAATGCTTGTTGTTCATTTTGCTTGTTTGTCGGATTTTGGGATGGACTCTTTGGCTTTGCTTTTCTTCTCCTCATTGGATTTTTCATGTTAAAAGTTGCAGAAGCCAGATGACAAGCTCATTTTGGTTCAACTTCAGCAACTGTGCATTGCATTGCCATGTAATGTAATGTAATGCAATGCTATCTATCTAGCTCTCCCTCTATACTTCCTTTTGGATAAACAGACATATTAGGCAAGCATTTTGGAGCTTTCACCTAAATAACTACAGGTGGTGAGATAAGCTGCACAATATAATTGACCTTTCAGTATATTGTTGCACACACACCATCTATTTAGCAAATGCCCTTGTTATCAACAGCAGCCTTTTAAACTCACCTGAGCTAACAGGTATGTGAGCTGGTTACTCTGCTGCGCTTAAAATTTCTTTTTTGGTTTGCTACAATGCCTTTTCTGAAACGTTGTCTCCCTCTGCTGGAACACTGACTTCTTTCATTTAATGCCTGCAGACTATAAAAGAGAAACCAACCCAAAAAGTTTGGTTGATTAGTCTGTGGCATTCTTTTAAACTGTTGCTTATGGCGGTCTCTGTGAGCTTCTCAGTGACATTCAGCCATCCAGGTATCCCGCCTGCAGTAGACGGAATGTGGCAATGGAACGCTGGCTGCGCGTGTCATAATAGGCTCTGAGCCTTTATATACCTGCGCACAGCAGCAGCCACCTTCAGTCTGCTGCTGGACAGCCAGCAGCAGCAGCAGGAGAGGTAATTAATCAGCAACCCTCCTGCTAAGGGTAGACAGCTGCTCGTTCCACCCCCCCCCCCCGCCTTAATTGGTTCTCCTCCCTTCCAACGGTGTTGAGGCGGGTGGGAACAGCCGGGGGTTGAGGGTACTGTGCTAAAAGAGGTGGAGTTATGCAGATCTAAAACGCGTGGATTGCAGCAGCAGCAAGCCGAAAAGTGCAGGCATGTGAGGGATCTAGAGGTTGACAGCATGTCTTCTTAACGGGAGTCCAGGTGGCCATCTCCACAAATGGACTTTTCAGAATCCTTGGGTGGCACCGTAGTCGGAAACCAATTCTGGTTATCGCTTCTCGGCCTTTTGGCTAAGATCAAGTGTAGTATCTGTTCTTATCAGTTTAATATCTGATACGTCCCCTATCTGGGGACCATATATTAAATGGATTTTTAGAACAGGGAGATGGAAAAAGAGCTTGCTCTGTCCACTCCACGCATTGACCTGGTATTGCAGTATCTCCAGGACCGGTGCACCCCTTCTTTAATGCAGTTTCTAAAATCAGAAAGAATTGAATTCAATGCTTTTTGTTCATTTTGCTTGTTTGTCGGATTTTGGGATGGACTCTTTGGCTTTGCTTTTCTTCTCCTCATTGGATTTTTCATGTTAAAAGTTGCAGAAGCCAGATGACAAGCTCATTTTGGTTCAACTTCAGCAACTGTGCATTGCATTGCCATGTAATGTAATGTAATGCAATGCTATCTATCTAGCTCTCCCTCTATACTTCCTTTTGGATAAACAGACATATTAGGCAAGCATTTTGGAGCTTTCACCTAAATAACTACAGGTGGTGAGATAAGCTGCACAATATAATTGACCTTTCAGTATATTGTTGCACACACACCATCTATTTAGCAAATGCCCTTGTTATCAACAGCAGCCTTTTAAACTCACCTGAGCTAACAGGTATGTGAGCTGGTTACTCTGCTGCGCTTAAAATTTCTTTTTTGGTTTGCTACAATGCCTTTTCTGAAACGTTGTCTCCCTCTGCTGGAACACTGACTTCTTTCATTTAATGCCTGCAGACTATAAAAGAGAAACCAACCCAAAAAGTTTGGTTGATTAGTCTGTGGCATTCTTTTAAACTGTTGCTTATGGCGGTCTCTGTGAGCTTCTCAGTGACATTCAGCCATCCAGGTATCCCGCCTGCAGTAGACGGAATGTGGCAATGGAACGCTGGCTGCGCGTGTCATAATAGGCTCTGAGCCTTTATATACCTGCGCACAGCAGCAGCCACCTTCAGTCTGCTGCTGGACAGCCAGCAGCAGCAGCAGGAGAGGTAATTAATCAGCAACCCTCCTGCTAAGGGTAGACAGCTGCTCGTTCCACCCCCCCCCCCGCCTTAATTGGTTCTCCTCCCTTCCAACGGTGTTGAGGCGGGTGGGAACAGCCGGGGGTTGAGGGTACTGTGCTAAAAGAGGTGGAGTTATGCAGATCTAAAACGCGTGGATTGCAGCAGCAGCAAGCCGAAAAGTGCAGGCATGTGAGGGATCTAGAGGTTGACAGCATGTCTTCTTAACGGGAGTCCAGGTGGCCATCTCCACAAATGGACTTTTCAGAATCCTTGGGTGGCACCGTAGTCGGAAACCAATTCTGGTTATCGCTTCTCGGCCTTTTGGCTAAGATCAAGTGTAGTATCTGTTCTTATCAGTTTAATATCTGATACGTCCCCTATCTGGGGACCATATATTAAATGGATTTTTAGAACAGGGAGATGGAAAAAGAGCTTGCTCTGTCCACTCCACGCATTGACCTGGTATTGCAGTATCTCCAGGACCGGTGCACCCCTTCTTTAATGCAGTTTCTAAAATCAGAAAGAATTGAATTCAATGCTTTTTGTTCATTTTGCTTGTTTGTCGGATTTTGGGATGGACTCTTTGGCTTTGCTTTTCTTCTCCTCATTGGATTTTTCATGTTAAAAGTTGCAGAAGCCAGATGACAAGCTCATTTTGGTTCAACTTCAGCAACTGTGCATTGCATTGCCATGTAATGTAATGTAATGCAATGCTATCTATCTAGCTCTCCCTCTATACTTCCTTTTGGATAAACAGACATATTAGGCAAGCATTTTGGAGCTTTCACCTAAATAACTACAGGTGGTGAGATAAGCTGCACAATATAATTGACCTTTCAGTATATTGTTGCACACACACCATCTATTTAGCAAATGCCCTTGTTATCAACAGCAGCCTTTTAAACTCACCTGAGCTAACAGGTATGTGAGCTGGTTACTCTGCTGCGCTTAAAATTTCTTTTTTGGTTTGCTACAATGCCTTTTCTGAAACGTTGTCTCCCTCTGCTGGAACACTGACTTCTTTCATTTAATGCCTGCAGACTATAAAAGAGAAACCAACCCAAAAAGTTTGGTTGATTAGTCTGTGGCATTCTTTTAAACTGTTGCTTATGGCGGTCTCTGTGAGCTTCTCAGTGACATTCAGCCATCCAGGTATCCCGCCTGCAGTAGACGGAATGTGGCAATGGAACGCTGGCTGCGCGTGTCATAATAGGCTCTGAGCCTTTATATACCTGCACACAGCAGCAGCCACCTTCAGTCTGCTGCTGGACAGCCAGCAGCAGCAGCAGCAGGAGAGGTAATTAATCAGCAACCCTCCTGCTAAGGGTAGACAGCTGCTCGTTCCACCCCCCCCCCCCGCCTTAATTGGTTCTCCTCCCTTCCAACGGTGTTGAGGCGGGTGGGAACAGCCGGGGGTTGAGGGTACTGTGCTAAAAGAGGTGGAGTTATGCAGATCTAAAACGCGTGGATTGCAGCAGCAGCAAGCCGAAAAGTGCAGGCATGTGAGGGATCTAGAGGTTGACAGCATGTCTTCTTAACGGGAGTCCAGGAGGCCATCTCCACAAATGGACTTTTCAGAATCCTTGGGTGGCACCGTAGTCGGAAACCAATTCTGGTTATCGCTTCTCGGCCTTTTGGCTAAGATCAAGTGTAGTATCTGTTCTTATCAGTTTAATATCTGATACGTCCCCTATCTGGGGACCATATATTAAATGGATTTTTAGAACAGGGAGATGGAAAAAGAGCTTGCTCTGTCCACTCCACGCATTGACCTGGTATTGCAGTATCTCCAGGACCGGTGCACCCCTTCTTTAATGCAGTTTCTAAAATCAGAAAGAATTGAATTCAATGCTTTTTGTTCATTTTGCTTGTTTGTCGGATTTTGGGATGGACTCTTTGGCTTTGCTTTTCTTCTCCTCATTGGATTTTTCATGTTAAAAGTTGCAGAAGCCAGATGACAAGCTCATTTTGGTTCAACTTCAGCAACTGTGCATTGCATTGCCATGTAATGTAATGTAATGCAATGCTATCTATCTAGCTCTCCCTCTATACTTCCTTTTGGATAAACAGACATATTAGGCAAGCATTTTGGAGCTTTCACCTAAATAACTACAGGTGGTGAGATAAGCTGCACAATATAATTGACCTTTCAGTATATTGTTGCACACACACCATCTATTTAGCAAATGCCCTTGTTATCAACAGCAGCCTTTTAAACTCACCTGAGCTAACAGGTATGTGAGCTGGTTACTCTGCTGCGCTTAAAATTTCTTTTTTGGTTTGCTACAATGCCTTTTCTGAAACGTTGTCTCCCTCTGCTGGAACACTGACTTCTTTCATTTAATGCCTGCAGACTATAAAAGAGAAACCAACCCAAAAAGTTTGGTTGATTAGTCTGTGGCATTCTTTTAAACTGTTGCTTATGGCGGTCTCTGTGAGCTTCTCAGTGACATTCAGCCATCCAGGTATCCCGCCTGCAGTAGACGGAATGTGGCAATGGAACGCTGGCTGCGCGTGTCATAATAGGCTCTGAGCCTTTATATACCTGCGCACAGCAGCAGCCACCTTCAGTCTGCTGCTGGACAGCCAGCAGCAGCAGCAGGAGAGGTAATTAATCAGCAACCCTCCTGCTAAGGGTAGACAGCTGCTCGTTCCACCCCCCCCCCCGCCTTAATTGGTTCTCCTCCCTTCCAACGGTGTTGAGGCGGGTGGGAACAGCCGGGGGTTGAGGGTACTGTGCTAAAAGAGGTGGAGTTATGCAGATCTAAAACGCGTGGATTGCAGCAGCAGCAAGCCGAAAAGTGCAGGCATGTGAGGGATCTAGAGGTTGACAGCATGTCTTCTTAACGGGAGTCCAGGTGGCCATCTCCACAAATGGACTTTTCAGAATCCTTGGGTGGCACCGTAGTCGGAAACCAATTCTGGTTATCGCTTCTCGGCCTTTTGGCTAAGATCAAGTGTAGTATCTGTTCTTATCAGTTTAATATCTGATACGTCCCCTATCTGGGGACCATATATTAAATGGATTTTTAGAACAGGGAGATGGAAAAAGAGCTTGCTCTGTCCACTCCACGCATTGACCTGGTATTGCAGTATCTCCAGGACCGGTGCACCCCTTCTTTAATGCAGTTTCTAAAATCAGAAAGAATTGAATTCAATGCTTTTTGTTCATTTTGCTTGTTTGTCGGATTTTGGGATGGACTCTTTGGCTTTGCTTTTCTTCTCCTCATTGGATTTTTCATGTTAAAAGTTGCAGAAGCCAGATGACAAGCTCATTTTGGTTCAACTTCAGCAACTGTGCATTGCATTGCCATGTAATGTAATGTAATGCAATGCTATCTATCTAGCTCTCCCTCTATACTTCCTTTTGGATAAACAGACATATTAGGCAAGCATTTTGGAGCTTTCACCTAAATAACTACAGGTGGTGAGATAAGCTGCACAATATAATTGACCTTTCAGTATATTGTTGCACACACACCATCTATTTAGCAAATGCCCTTGTTATCAACAGCAGCCTTTTAAACTCACCTGAGCTAACAGGTATGTGAGCTGGTTACTCTGCTGCGCTTAAAATTTCTTTTTTGGTTTGCTACAATGCCTTTTCTGAAACGTTGTCTCCCTCTGCTGGAACACTGACTTCTTTCATTTAATGCCTGCAGACTATAAAAGAGAAACCAACCCAAAAAGTTTGGTTGATTAGTCTGTGGCATTCTTTTAAACTGTTGCTTATGGCGGTCTCTGTGAGCTTCTCAGTGACATTCAGCCATCCAGGTATCCCGCCTGCAGTAGACGGAATGTGGCAATGGAACGCTGGCTGCGCGTGTCATAATAGGCTCTGAGCCTTTATATACCTGCACACAGCAGCAGCCACCTTCAGTCTGCTGCTGGACAGCCAGCAGCAGCAGCAGCAGGAGAGGTAATTAATCAGCAACCCTCCTGCTAAGGGTAGACAGCTGCTCGTTCCACCCCCCCCCCCGCCTTAATTGGTTCTCCTCCCTTCCAACGGTGTTGAGGCGGGTGGGAACAGCCGGGGGTTGAGGGTACTGTGCTAAAAGAGGTGGAGTTATGCAGATCTAAAACGCGTGGATTGCAGCAGCAGCAAGCCGAAAAGTGCAGGCATGTGAGGGATCTAGAGGTTGACAGCATGTCTTCTTAACGGGAGTCCAGGAGGCCATCTCCACAAATGGACTTTTCAGAATCCTTGGGTGGCACCGTAGTCGGAAACCAATTCTGGTTATCGCTTCTCGGCCTTTTGGCTAAGATCAAGTGTAGTATCTGTTCTTATCAGTTTAATATCTGATACGTCCCCTATCTGGGGACCATATATTAAATGGATTTTTAGAACAGGGAGATGGAAAAAGAGCTTGCTCTGTCCACTCCACGCATTGACCTGGTATTGCAGTATCTCCAGGACCGGTGCACCCCTTCTTTAATGCAGTTTCTAAAATCAGAAAGAATTGAATTCAATGCTTTTTGTTCATTTTGCTTGTTTGTCGGATTTTGGGATGGACTCTTTGGCTTTGCTTTTCTTCTCCTCATTGGATTTTTCATGTTAAAAGTTGCAGAAGCCAGATGACAAGCTCATTTTGGTTCAACTTCAGCAACTGTGCATTGCATTGCCATGTAATGTAATGTAATGCAATGCTATCTATCTAGCTCTCCCTCTATACTTCCTTTTGGATAAACAGACATATTAGGCAAGCATTTTGGAGCTTTCACCTAAATAACTACAGGTGGTGAGATAAGCTGCACAATATAATTGACCTTTCAGTATATTGTTGCACACACACCATCTATTTAGCAAATGCCCTTGTTATCAACAGCAGCCTTTTAAACTCACCTGAGCTAACAGGTATGTGAGCTGGTTACTCTGCTGCGCTTAAAATTTCTTTTTTGGTTTGCTACAATGCCTTTTCTGAAACGTTGTCTCCCTCTGCTGGAACACTGACTTCTTTCATTTAATGCCTGCAGACTATAAAAGAGAAACCAACCCAAAAAGTTTGGTTGATTAGTCTGTGGCATTCTTTTAAACTGTTGCTTATGGCGGTCTCTGTGAGCTTCTCAGTGACATTCAGCCATCCAGGTATCCCGCCTGCAGTAGACGGAATGTGGCAATGGAACGCTGGCTGCGCGTGTCATAATAGGCTCTGAGCCTTTATATAACTGCGCACAGCAGCAGCCACCTTCAGTCTGCTGCTGGACAGCCAGCAGCAGCAGCAGCAGGAGAGGTAATTAATCAGCAACCCTCCTGCTAAGGGTAGACAGCTGCTCGTTCCACCCCCCCCCCCCGCCTTAATTGGTTCTCCTCCCTTCCAACGGTGTTGAGGCGGGTGGGAACAGCCGGGGGTTGAGGGTACTGTGCTAAAAGATATGGAGTTATGCAGATCTAAAACGCGTGGATTGCAGCAGCAGCAAGCCGAAAAGTGCAGGCATGTGAGGGATCTAGAGGTTGACAGCATGTCTTCTTAACGGGAGTCCAGGAGGCCATCTCCACAAATGGACTTTTCAGAATCCTTGGGTGGCACCGTAGTCGGAAACCAATTCTGGTTATCGCTTCTCGGCCTTTTGGCTAAGATCAAGTGTAGTATCTGTTCTTATCAGTTTAATATCTGATACGTCCCCTATCTGGGGACCATATATTAAATGGATTTTTAGAACAGGGAGATGGAAAAAGAGCTTGCTCTGTCCACTCCACGCATTGACCTGGTATTGCAGTATCTCCAGGACCGGTGCACCCCTTCTTTAATGCAGTTTCTAAAATCAGAAAGAATTGAATTCAATGCTTTTTGTTCATTTTGCTTGTTTGTCGGATTTTGGGATGGACTCTTTGGCTTTGCTTTTCTTCTCCTCATTGGATTTTTCATGTTAAAAGTTGCAGAAGCCAGATGACAAGCTCATTTTGGTTCAACTTCAGCAACTGTGCATTGCATTGCCATGTAATGTAATGTAATGCAATGCTATCTATCTAGCTCTCCCTCTATACTTCCTTTTGGATAAACAGACATATTAGGCAAGCATTTTGGAGCTTTCACCTAAATAACTACAGGTGGTGAGATAAGCTGCACAATATAATTGACCTTTCAGTATATTGTTGCACACACACCATCTATTTAGCAAATGCCCTTGTTATCAACAGTAGCCTTTTAAACTCACCTGAGCTAACAGGTATGTGAGCTGGTTACTCTGCTGCGCTTAAAATTTCTTTTTTGGTTTGCTACAATGCCTTTTCTGAAACGTTGTCTCCCTCTGCTGGAACACTGACTTCTTTCATTTAATGCCTGCAGACTATAAAAGAGAAACCAACCCAAAAAGTTTGGTTGATTAGTCTGTGGCATTCTTTTAAACTGTTGCTTATGGCGGTCTCTGTGAGCTTCTCAGTGACATTCAGCCATCCAGGTATCCCGCCTGCAGTAGACGGAATGTGGCAATGGAACGCTGGCTGCGCGTGTCATAATAGGCTCTGAGCCTTTATATACCTGCGCACAGCAGCAGCAACCTTCAGTCTGCTGCTGGACAGCCAGCAGCAGCAGCAGCAGGAGAGGTAATTAATCAGCAACCTTCCTGCTAAGGGTAGACAGCTGCTCGTTCCACCCCCCCCCCGCCTTAATTGGTTCTCCTCCCTTCCAACGGTGTTGAGGCGGGTGGGAACAGCCGGGGGTTGAGGGTACTGTGCTAAAAGAGGTGGAGTTATGCAGATCTAAAACGCGTGGATTGCAGCAGCAGCAAGCCGAAAAGTGCAGGCATGTGAGGGATCTAGAGGTTGACAGCATGTCTTCTTAACGGGAGTCCAGGTGGCCATCTCCACAAATGGACTTTTCAGAATCCTTGGGTGGCACCGTAGTCGGAAACCAATTCTGGTTATCGCTTCTCGGCCTTTTGGCTAAGATCAAGTGTAGTATCTGTTCTTATCAGTTTAATATCTGATACGTCCCCTATCTGGGGACCATATATTAAATGGATTTTTAGAACAGGGAGATGGAAAAAGAGCTTGCTCTGTCCACTCCACGCATTGACCTGGTATTGCAGTATCTCCAGGACCGGTGCACCCCTTCTTTAATGCAGTTTCTAAAATCAGAAAGAATTGAATTCAATGCTTTTTGTTCATTTTGCTTGTTTGTCGGATTTTGGGATGGACTCTTTGGCTTTGCTTTTCTTCTCCTCATTGGATTTTTCATGTTAAAAGTTGCAGAAGCCAGATGACAAGCTCATTTTGGTTCAACTTCAGCAACTGTGCATTGCATTGCCATGTAATGTAATGTAATGCAATGCTATCTATCTAGCTCTCCCTCTATACTTCCTTTTGGATAAACAGACATATTAGGCAAGCATTTTGGAGCTTTCACCTAAATAACTACAGGTGGTGAGATAAGCTGCACAATATAATTGACCTTTCAGTATATTGTTGCACACACACCATCTATTTAGCAAATGCCCTTGTTATCAACAGCAGCCTTTTAAACTCACCTGAGCTAACAGGTATGTGAGCTGGTTACTCTGCTGCGCTTAAAATTTCTTTTTTGGTTTGCTACAATGCCTTTTCTGAAACGTTGTCTCCCTCTGCTGGAACACTGACTTCTTTCATTTAATGCCTGCAGACTATAAAAGAGAAACCAACCCAAAAAGTTTGGTTGATTAGTCTGTGGCATTCTTTTAAACTGTTGCTTATGGCGGTCTCTGTGAGCTTCTCAGTGACATTCAGCCATCCAGGTATCCCGCCTGCAGTAGACGGAATGTGGCAATGGAACGCTGGCTGCGCGTGTCATAATAGGCTCTGAGCCTTTATATACCTGCGCACAGCAGCAGCCACCTTCAGTCTGCTGCTGGACAGCCAGCAGCAGCAGCAGGAGAGGTAATTAATCAGCAACCCTCCTGCTAAGGGTAGACAGCTGCTCGTTCCACCGCCCCCCCCGCCTTAATTGGTTCTCCTCCCTTCCAACGGTGTTGAGGCGGGTGGGAACAGCCGGGGGTTGAGGGTACTGTGCTAAAAGAGGTGGAGTTATGCAGATCTAAAACGCGTGGATTGCAGCAGCAGCAAGCCGAAAAGTGCAGGCATGTGAGGGATCTAGAGGTTGACAGCATGTCTTCTTAACGGGAGTCCAGGTGGCCATCTCCACAAATGGACTTTTCAGAATCCTTGGGTGGCACCGTAGTCGGAAACCAATTCTGGTTATCGCTTCTCGGCCTTTTGGCTAAGATCAAGTGTAGTATCTGTTCTTATCAGTTTAATATCTGATACGTCCCCTATCTGGGGACCATATATTAAATGGATTTTTAGAACAGGGAGATGGAAAAAGAGCTTGCTCTGTCCACTCCACGCATTGACCTGGTATTGCAGTATCTCCAGGACCGGTGCACCCCTTCTTTAATGCAGTTTCTAAAATCAGAAAGAATTGAATTCAATGCTTTTTGTTCATTTTGCTTGTTTGTCGGATTTTGGGATGGACTCTTTGGCTTTGCTTTTCTTCTCCTCATTGGATTTTTCATGTTAAAAGTTGCAGAAGCCAGATGACAAGCTCATTTTGGTTCAACTTCAGCAACTGTGCATTGCATTGCCATGTAATGTAATGTAATGCAATGCTATCTATCTAGCTCTCCCTCTATACTTCCTTTTGGATAAACAGACATATTAGGCAAGCATTTTGGAGCTTTCACCTAAATAACTACAGGTGGTGAGATAAGCTGCACAATATAATTGACCTTTCAGTATATTGTTGCACACACACCATCTATTTAGCAAATGCCCTTGTTATCAACAGCAGCCTTTTAAACTCACCTGAGCTAACAGGTATGTGAGCTGGTTACTCTGCTGCGCTTAAAATTTCTTTTTTGGTTTGCTACAATGCCTTTTCTGAAACGTTGTCTCCCTCTGCTGGAACACTGACTTCTTTCATTTAATGCCTGCAGACTATAAAAGAGAAACCAACCCAAAAAGTTTGGTTGATTAGTCTGTGGCATTCTTTTAAACTGTTGCTTATGGCGGTCTCTGTGAGCTTCTCAGTGACATTCAGCCATCCAGGTATCCCGCCTGCAGTAGACGGAATGTGGCAATGGAACGCTGGCTGCACGTGTCATAATAGGCTCTGAGCCTTTATATACCTGCGCACAGCAGCAGCCACCTTCAGTCTGCTGCTGGACAGCCAGCAGCAGCAGCAGCAGGAGAGGTAATTAATCAGCAACCCTCCTGCTAAGGGTAGACAGCTGCTCGTTCCACCCCCCCCCCCCCGCCTTAATTGGTTCTCCTCCCTTCCAACGGTGTTGAGGCGGGTGGGAACAGCCGGGGGTTGAGGGTACTGTGCTAAAAGAGGTGGAGTTATGCAGATCTAAAACGCGTGGATTGCAGCAGCAGCAAGCCGAAAAGTGCAGGCATGTGAGGGATCTAGAGGTTGACAGCATGTCTTCTTAACGGGAGTCCAGGTGGCCATCTCCACAAATGGACTTTTCAGAATCCTTGGGTGGCACCGTAGTCGGAAACCAATTCTGGTTATCGCTTCTCGGCCTTTTGGCTAAGATCAAGTGTAGTATCTGTTCTTATCAGTTTAATATCTGATACGTCCCCTATCTGGGGACCATATATTAAATGGATTTTTAGAACAGGGAGATGGAAAAAGAGCTTGCTCTGTCCACTCCACGCATTGACCTGGTATTGCAGTATCTCCAGGACCGGTGCACCCCTTCTTTAATGCAGTTTCTAAAATCAGAAAGAATTGAATTCAATGCTTTTTGTTCATTTTGCTTGTTTGTCGGATTTTGGGATGGACTCTTTGGCTTTGCTTTTCTTCTCCTCATTGGATTTTTCATGTTAAAAGTTGCAGAAGCCAGATGACAAGCTCATTTTGGTTCAACTTCAGCAACTGTGCATTGCATTGCCATGTAATGTAATGTAATGCAATGCTATCTATCTAGCTCTCCCTCTATACTTCCTTTTGGATAAACAGACATATTAGGCAAGCATTTTGGAGCTTTCACCTAAATAACTACAGGTGGTGAGATAAGCTGCACAATATAATTGACCTTTCAGTATATTGTTGCACACACACCATCTATTTAGCAAATGCCCTTGTTATCAACAGCAGCCTTTTAAACTCACCTGAGCTAACAGGTATGTGAGCTGGTTACTCTGCTGCGCTTAAAATTTCTTTTTTGGTTTGCTACAATGCCTTTTCTGAAACGTTGTCTCCCTCTGCTGGAACACTGACTTCTTTCATTTAATGCCTGCAGACTATAAAAGAGAAACCAACCCAAAAAGTTTGGTTGATTAGTCTGTGGCATTCTTTTAAACTGTTGCTTATGGCGGTCTCTGTGAGCTTCTCAGTGACATTCAGCCATCCAGGTATCCCGCCTGCAGTAGACGGAATGTGGCAATGGAACGCTGGCTGCGCGTGTCATAATAGGCTCTGAGCCTTTATATACCTGCGCACAGCAGCAGCCACCTTCAGTCTGCTGCTGGACAGCCAGCAGCAGCAGCAGCAGGAGAGGTAATTAATCAGCAACCCTCCTGCTAAGGGTAGACAGCTGCTCGTTCCACCCCCCCCCCCGCCTTAATTGGTTCTCCTCCCTTCCAACGGTGTTGAGGCGGGTGGGAACAGCCGGGGGTTGAGGGTACTGTGCTAAAAGATGTGGAGTTATGCAGATCTAAAACGCGTGGATTGCAGCAGCAGCAAGCCGAAAAGTGCAGGCATGTGAGGGATCTAGAGGTTGACAGCATGTCTTCTTAACGGGAGTCCAGGTGGCCATCTCCACAAATGGACTTTTCAGAATCCTTGGGTGGCACCGTAGTCGGAAACCAATTCTGGTTATCGCTTCTCGGCCTTTTGGCTAAGATCAAGTGTAGTATCTGTTCTTATCAGTTTAATATCTGATACGTCCCCTATCTGGGGACCATATATTAAATGGATTTTTAGAACAGGGAGATGGAAAAAGAGCTTGCTCTGTCCACTCCACGCATTGACCTGGTATTGCAGTATCTCCAGGACCGGTGCACCCCTTCTTTAATGCAGTTTCTAAAATCAGAAAGAATTGAATTCAATGCTTTTTGTTCATTTTGCTTGTTTGTCGGATTTTGGGATGGACTCTTTGGCTTTGCTTTTCTTCTCCTCATTGGATTTTTCATGTTAAAAGTTGCAGAAGCCAGATGACAAGCTCATTTTGGTTCAACTTCAGCAACTGTGCATTGCATTGCCATGTAATGTAATGTAATGCAATGCTATCTATCTAGCTCTCCCTCTATACTTCCTTTTGGATAAACAGACATATTAGGCAAGCATTTTGGAGCTTTCACCTAAATAACTACAGGTGGTGAGATAAGCTGCACAATATAATTGACCTTTCAGTATATTGTTGCACACACACCATCTATTTAGCAAATGCCCTTGTTATCAACAGCAGCCTTTTAAACTCACCTGAGCTAACAGGTATGTGAGCTGGTTACTCTGCTGCGCTTAAAATTTCTTTTTTGGTTTGCTACAATGCCTTTTCTGAAACGTTGTCTCCCTCTGCTGGAACACTGACTTCTTTCATTTAATGCCTGCAGACTATAAAAGAGAAACCAACCCAAAAAGTTTGGTTGATTAGTCTGTGGCATTCTTTTAAACTGTTGCTTATGGCGGTCTCTGTGAGCTTCTCAGTGACATTCAGCCATCCAGGTATCCCGCCTGCAGTAGACGGAATGCGGCAATGGAACGCTGGCTGCGCGTGTCATAATAGGCTCTGAGCCTTTATATACCTGCGCACAGCAGCAGCCACCTTCAGTCTGCTGCTGGACAGCCAGCAGCAGCAGCAGCAGGAGAGGTAATTAATCAGCAACCCTCCTGCTAAGGGTAGACAGCTGCTCGTTCCACCCCCCCCCCCGCCTTAATTGGTTCTCCTCCCTTCCAACGGTGTTGAGGCAGGTGGGAACAGCCGGGGGTTGAGGGTACTGTGCTAAAAGAGGTGGAGTTATGCAGATCTAAAACGCGTGGATTGCAGCAGCAGCAAGCCGAAAAGTGCAGGCATGTGAGGGATCTAGAGGTTGACAGCATGTCTTCTTAACGGGAGTCCAGGTGGCCATCTCCACAAATGGACTTTTCAGAATCCTTGGGTGGCACCGTAGTCGGAAACCAATTCTGGTTATCGCTTCTCGGCCTTTTGGCTAAGATCAAGTGTAGTATCTGTTCTTATCAGTTTAATATCTGATACGTCCCCTATCTGGGGACCATATATTAAATGGATTTTTAGAACAGGGAGATGGAAAAAGAGCTTGCTCTGTCCACTCCACGCATTGACCTGGTATTGCAGTATCTCCAGGACCGGTGCACCCCTTCTTTAATGCAGTTTCTAAAATCAGAAAGAATTGAATTCAATGCTTTTTGTTCATTTTGCTTGTTTGTCGGATTTTGGGATGGACTCTTTGGCTTTGCTTTTCTTCTCCTCATTGGATTTTTCATGTTAAAAGTTGCAGAAGCCAGATGACAAGCTCATTTTGGTTCAACTTCAGCAACTGTGCATTGCATTGCCATGTAATGTAATGTAATGCAATGCTATCTATCTAGCTCTCCCTCTATACTTCCTTTTGGATAAACAGACATATTAGGCAAGCATTTTGGAGCTTTCACCTAAATAACTACAGGTGGTGAGATAAGCTGCACAATATAATTGACCTTTCAGTATATTGTTGCACACACACCATCTATTTAGCAAATGCCCTTGTTATCAACAGCAGCCTTTTAAACTCACCTGAGCTAACAGGTATGTGAGCTGGTTACTCTGCTGCGCTTAAAATTTCTTTTTTGGTTTGCTACAATGCCTTTTCTGAAACGTTGTCTCCCTCTGCTGGAACACTGACTTCTTTCATTTAATGCCTGCAGACTATAAAAGAGAAACCAACCCAAAAAGTTTGGTTGATTAGTCTGTGGCATTCTTTTAAACTGTTGCTTATGGCGGTCTCTGTGAGCTTCTCAGTGACATTCAGCCATCCAGGTATCCCGCCTGCAGTAGACGGAATGTGGCAATGGAACGCTGGCTGCGCGTGTCATAATAGGCTCTGAGCCTTTATATACCTGCGCACAGCAGCAGCCACCTTCAGTCTGCTGCTGGACAGCCAGCAGCAGCAGCAGCAGGAGAGGTAATTAATCAGCAACCCTCCTGCTAAGGGTAGACAGCTGCTCGTTCCACCCCCCCCCCCGCCTTAATTGGTTCTCCTCCCTTCCAACGGTGTTGAGGCGGGTGGGAACAGCCGGGGGTTGAGGGTACTGTGCTAAAAGAGGTGGAGTTATGCAGATCTAAAACGCGTGGATTGCAGCAGCAGCAAGCCGAAAAGTGCAGGCATGTGAGGGATCTAGAGGTTGACAGCATGTCTTCTTAACGGGAGTCCAGGTGGCCATCTCCACAAATGGACTTTTCAGAATCCTTGGGTGGCACCGTAGTCGGAAACCAATTCTGGTTATCGCTTCTCGGCCTTTTGGCTAAGATCAAGTGTAGTATCTGTTCTTATCAGTTTAATATCTGATACGTCCCCTATCTGGGAACCATATATTAAATGGATTTTTAGAACAGGGAGATGGAAAAAGAGCTTGCTCTGTCCACTCCACGCATTGACCTGGTATTGCAGTATCTCCAGGACCGGTGCACCCCTTCTTTAATGCAGTTTCTAAAATCAGAAAGAATTGAATTCAATGCTTTTTGTTCATTTTGCTTGTTTGTCGGATTTTGGGATGGACTCTTTGGCTTTGCTTTTCTTCTCCTCATTGGATTTTTCATGTTAAAAGTTGCAGAAGCCAGATGACAAGCTCATTTTGGTTCAACTTCAGCAACTGTGCATTGCATTGCCATGTAATGTAATGTAATGCAATGCTATCTATCTAGCTCTCCCTCTATACTTCCTTTTGGATAAACAGACATATTAGGCAAGCATTTTGGAGCTTTCACCTAAATAACTACAGGTGGTGAGATAAGCTGCACAATATAATTGACCTTTCAGTATATTGTTGCACACACACCATCTATTTAGCAAATGCCCTTGTTATCAACAGCAGCCTTTTAAACTCACCTGAGCTAACAGGTATGTGAGCTGGTTACTCTGCTGCGCTTAAAATTTCTTTTTTGGTTTGCTACAATGCCTTTTCTGAAACGTTGTCTCCCTCTGCTGGAACACTGACTTCTTTCATTTAATGCCTGCAGACTATAAAAGAGAAACCAACCCAAAAAGTTTGGTTGATTAGTCTGTGGCATTCTTTTAAACTGTTGCTTATGGCGGTCTCTGTGAGCTTCTCAGTGAAATTCAGCCATCCAGGTATCCCGCCTGCAGTAGACGGAATGTGGCAATGGAACGCTGGCTGCGCGTGTCATAATAGGCTCTGAGCCTTTATATACCTGCGCACAGCAGCAGCCACCTTCAGTCTGCTGCTGGACAGCCAGCAGCAGCAGCAGCAGGAGAGGTAATTAATCAGCAACCCTCCTGCTAAGGGTAGACAGCTGCTCGTTCCACCCCCCCCCCGCCTTAATTGGTTCTCCTCCCTTCCAACGGTGTTGAGGCGGGTGGGAACAGCCGGGGGTTGAGGGTACTGTGCTAAAAGAGGTGGAGTTATGCAGATCTAAAACGCGTGGATTGCAGCAGCAGCAAGCCGAAAAGTGCAGGCATGTGAGGGATCTAGAGGTTGACAGCATGTCTTCTTAACGGGAGTCCAGGTGGCCATCTCCACAAATGGACTTTTCAGAATCCTTGGGTGGCACCGTAGTCGGAAACCAATTCTGGTTATCGCTTCTCGGCCTTTTGGCTAAGATCAAGTGTAGTATCTGTTCTTATCAGTTTAATATCTGATACGTCCCCTATCTGGGGACCATATATTAAATGGATTTTTAGAACAGGGAGATGGAAAAAGAGCTTGCTCTGTCCACTCCACGCATTGACCTGGTATTGCAGTATCTCCAGGACCGGTGCACCCCTTCTTTAATGCAGTTTCTAAAATCAGAAAGAATTGAATTCAATGCTTTTTGTTCATTTTGCTTGTTTGTCGGATTTTGGGATGGACTCTTTGGCTTTGCTTTTCTTCTCCTCATTGGATTTTTCATGTTAAAAGTTGCAGAAGCCAGATGACAAGCTCATTTTGGTTCAACTTCAGCAACTGTGCATTGCATTGCCATGTAATGTAATGTAATGCAATGCTATCTATCTAGCTCTCCCTCTATACTTCCTTTTGGATAAACAGACATATTAGGCAAGCATTTTGGAGCTTTCACCTAAATAACTACAGGTGGTGAGATAAGCTGCACAATATAATTGACCTTTCAGTATATTGTTGCACACACACCATCTATTTAGCAAATGCCCTTGTTATCAACAGCAGCCTTTTAAACTCACCTGAGCTAACAGGTATGTGAGCTGGTTACTCTGCTGCGCTTAAAATTTCTTTTTTGGTTTGCTACAATGCCTTTTCTGAAACGTTGTCTCCCTCTGCTGGAACACTGACTTCTTTCATTTAATGCCTGCAGACTATAAAAGAGAAACCAACCCAAAAAGTTTGGTTGATTAGTCTGTGGCATTCTTTTAAACTGTTGCTTATGGCGGTCTCTGTGAGCTTCTCAGTGACATTCAGCCATCCAGGTATCCCGCCTGCAGTAGACGGAATGTGGCAATGGAACGCTGGCTGCGCGTGTCATAATAGGCTCTGAGCCTTTATATACCTGCGCACAGCAGCAGCCACCTTCAGTCTGCTGCTGGACAGCCAGCAGCAGCAGCAGCAGGAGAGGTAATTAATCAGCAACCCTCCTGCTAAGGGTAGACAGCTGCTCGTTCCACCCCCCCCCCCGCCTTAATTGGTTCTCCTCCCTTCCAACGGTGTTGAGGCGGGTGGGAACAGCCGGGGGTTGAGGGTACTGTGCTAAAAGAGGTGGAGTTATGCAGATCTAAAACGCGTGGATTGCAGCAGCAGCAAGCCGAAAAGTGCAGGCATGTGAGGGATCTAGAGGTTGACAGCATGTCTTCTTAACGGGAGTCCAGGTGGCCATCTCCACAAATGGACTTTTCAGAATCCTTGGGTGGCACCGTAGTCGGAAACCAATTCTGGTTATCGCTTCTCGGCCTTTTGGCTAAGATCAAGTGTAGTATCTGTTCTTATCAGTTTAATATCTGATACGTCCCCTATCTGGGGACCATATATTAAATGGATTTTTAGAACAGGGAGATGGAAAAAGAGCTTGCTCTGTCCACTCCACGCATTGACCTGGTATTGCAGTATCTCCAGGACCGGTGCACCCCTTCTTTAATGCAGTTTCTAAAATCAGAAAGAATTGAATTCAATGCTTTTTGTTCATTTTGCTTGTTTGTCGGATTTTGGGATGGACTCTTTGGCTTTGCTTTTCTTCTCCTCATTGGATTTTTCATGTTAAAAGTTGCAGAAGCCAGATGACAAGCTCATTTTGGTTCAACTTCAGCAACTGTGCATTGCATTGCCATGTAATGTAATGTAATGCAATGCTATCTATCTAGCTCTCCCTCTATACTTCCTTTTGGATAAACAGACATATTAGGCAAGCATTTTGGAGCTTTCACCTAAATAACTACAGGTGGTGAGATAAGCTGCACAATATAATTGACCTTTCAGTATATTGTTGCACACACACCATCTATTTAGCAAATGCCCTTGTTATCAACAGCAGCCTTTTAAACTCACCTGAGCTAACAGGTATGTGAGCTGGTTACTCTGCTGCGCTTAAAATTTCTTTTTGGTTTGCTACAATGCCTTTTCTGAAACGTTGTCTCCCTCTGCTGGAACACTGACTTCTTTCATTTAATGCCTGCAGACTATAAAAGAGAAACCAACCCAAAAAGTTTGGTTGATTAGTCTGTGGCATTCTTTTAAACTGTTGCTTATGGCGGTCTCTGTGAGCTTCTCAGTGACATTCAGCCATCCAGGTATCCCGCCTGCAGTAGAGGGAATGTGGCAATGGAACGCTGGCTGCGCGTGTCATAATAGGCTCTGAGCCTTTATATACCTGCGCACAGCAGTAGCCACCTTCAGTCTGCTGCTGGACAGCCAGCAGCAGCAGCAGCAGGAGAGGTAATTAATCAGCAACCCTCCTGCTAAGGGTAGACAGCTGCTCGTTCCACCCCCCCCACCGCCTTAATTGGTTCTCCTCCCTTCCAACGGTGTTGAGGCGGGTGGGAACAGCCGGGGGTTGAGGGTACTGTGCTAAAAGAGGTGGAGTTATGCAGATCTAAAACGCGTGGATTGCAGCAGCAGCAAGCCGAAAAGTGCAGGCATGTGAGGGATCTAGAGGTTGACAGCATGTCTTCTTAACGGGAGTCCAGGTGGCCATCTCCACAAATGGACTTTTCAGAATCCTTGGGTGGCACCGTAGTCGGAAACCAATTCTGGTTATCGCTTCTCGGCCTTTTGGCTAAGATCAAGTGTAGTATCTGTTCTTTTAAGAACACAAGAGCTACGATCTACACTTGACGAGAGCGATCGAACTCAGAAGGAGAAGAGCTTCGGAGCCCAGCTGACATCGGAGAAGGAAGGCGGATATCGGTGGGAGGAAGAAGCTCTAAAGAATCCAGAAGAAGACGAAGACTCGGAGAAGAATTGGGCTGTCCTGTGGAATCTTCGAGGAAGAAAATCATCGAGACAAAGACCTTTCGGGGAATTTGTCCAGAACACGACGGGAGAAGAATCTGCATAGCTCCACCCATTCCGGGAAGAGTTCCAGATCCAGCTCCAAGAAGTAACTGCAGGAGGAAAGCCATGGCAAGCGCTGCGAGGAAGGCCGAAAAGAAGAGCCTGGAGCCGGGGACAGCCAGGAGGGCCCAGCCAGGAGCCGATTCTGACCCCAAGGACTCTGCCTCCACGAATGGCCAGCAGAAGGGACCCCAGAAGCCCCGCCACGAAGCTCCAGCCCTGGAGCCATGGATGCGGCAGACGGTGGCCCTGAAGCTGAAGGAAGTGGATGGGAGGGTGCCGGACATGTCCTCGGACGTGTTCTGCCAGAAGATGCTGCTGGATCGAGGCTTCTCCAGGTCGGACACCCTCAGCATCCAGACCTTCTTGACGGGGATCTTCTTCGTCACCTTCGCCACTGTGAACACCTGCAGGAGGTTCTGGGAAATGGTAAGCGCAAAAGGACCGGATAATTCTTTCTCTGCCTTTACAGGTAGCTGCCCTATCCAGAGGGACGAAAGGAGGATCACGGTCTCCATGCGCAACCCGCACACCCCAGGCCAAGACATCTGTACCTTCCTGAGACGCTTCTGTTTGGTTGTGAAGGAACCCTCTCACATCCTGAATGGACTCGGCTTCTGGACAGGTAAGTGGTCGGTGACCGTTAGACTTCACAGGGACCTGGCGTACTCAGACGGACTTCGGCACCTGCCCCCGACATTCTCCCTGGGTAACTCCTACGGCCTCATCTATTACCCGGACATGCCGCGGAACTGCAGGAGATGCGGCAAGAACGGCCACGAGATGAAGAACTGCAAGGAGGATGCCTGCAGGATTTGTCGAGTGACGGGACACAGCTCGAAGGACTGCCCGAAGAAGACGTCCTGCAACCTGTGTGGGCTGGCGGCTCATCTGTACAAGGATTGCCCCAAGCGTGAGAGATCCTGGGCATCGGTGGTTGCGACGACCCCTGCTCCGGAGGACAAGGCCCCGACGACCAGGCCTGTGAAGGTCAAGGACGCGACGACCAAGGCCCCAGCGGCCAAGGCCGAGACGACCAAGGCCAAAGCGGTCAAGGAGTCGGTGGCCAAAGCCGCAGCGACGGTCCCAGCAGCTCCGAAGCAGAAGAAAAAGTCAAAGGAGGGTAAGAGTTCTGTCACCCCTCTCTCGATCCCTCCCCCTGCCACCCCTGTCCAATCCCCCCCCACCCCGGCCACCCCTGCTGAGGATTCCACTTCCTCTTCCTCCTTCCCCTACTCCTCAGCAGGTGTCCTTTCCCCTGCCCCGGCAGCCACTCTCCCTCCCCAGACCATGGTAGCGGTGGAATTAACCTTTCCTCCACCTGCCGCTATCTATTCCGAGGAGGATTTTCCCCTTCTTGTCTCCCCAGTTCCAACTCGGGGAAAGAGGAAGGTGGAGGACAGCCCTGCTACTGAATCCTCCAAAAAGAAGATTCTGGATTTCGTAGGCGAAAAGGAGGATACCCTCCCTGAGCCAGAAGAGATGGAGCACATGGTTGAGACCCTGGTGGCCGAGCCAGAAGAGGAGGAACTGGTGGTCGCCGAGATCGAGGCCGCGCTGCTTGACCAGATGGAGGAAGAGGGCCTGCTGGTGATCCCGTCACCAGCAGTCAACACCGACGAGGGACCACCCGACCGGAGTGGTAACTAAGGTGTATTGCCTGCGCTAACTTTTTCTTTTTTCCCTACATGATGGCTAATATTAACTTATTTTCCATTAATGTCAGGAGCATCAAGGACAAGTTCAGACGTCAGACTATTTATGCCTTCCTTACTTCCCAGTTGTGTGATGTTTATATGTTGCAGGAATGTTCCCTTCCCTCCTCTAGGTCCTTCAAACATCTGGCCAGGGAGTGGTCCCACGGTCCATCCTACTGGTCCGGTGGGGGTGACTGCAAGTCTGCGGGGGTCGCAATTCTGATCAGGGGGGGCGCATTCACGCTTGAGTCCGTCCAGGAGCTCATCTGCGGCAGGGCTCTTGTTGTAGATGGCAACTGGGCGGGAGAACCTGTCAGGTTCATCAACGTGTATGCGTCCCCACTGAAGAATGAGCGTTTGGAGCTTTTCCAGACCCTGCGGCTTCAGCTTGCCACCACCAGGACCTTAGTGATGGCCGGGGATTTCAACTGCCCCATCGAGGAGGATGGTCGTAGTTCTGGCACATCTGCCAAGTTGGACATCACGTCCAAGCTGCTCATCGAGATGGTAACCGAGGCCTCTCTTCAGGACGTGGTGGGCTCCATGGGGAGAGGCTCCACAAACTATTCGTGGAGCCGACCCGATGGCTCACTCCGCTCCAGGATTGACTTTGTGTTCACCTCTCGGGCAGTCAGGCAGAGTAGGCACTCGATGGTCCCCTGCTTCTTCTCCGACCACAGAGCCATTCACTTACAAGGTGTCCTCGGCGACGGTTTTCCGTCCGGCCCCGGCTCCTGGAAGCTGAATTGTGCTCTGCTGGCTCAGGATGAAGTCGTGGAGGAGCTGAGAGCAGCCTACGCAATGTGGCAGTCCTACAAGGGTAGCTTCCAAACAGTCTCTGATTGGTGGGAATATGTTAAACTTGAGTTTCGCTGTTTCTTTCAGGCCAAGGGTCGACAACAGGCGTGTGAGAAGAGGAGGGACTTCAGAGGGCTGCAGCGCGAGCTGCGGTCGCTGCAGGACCTTCTTCACTGCGGCTGGGACGTGAGGGAGGAGCTGGAGGAGACCAAGAAGAGCCTGAAAAGGCACTTTGAGGAGGAGTCCAAGCGAATCGTCTTCCGTTCCAAAGTGGAGAATCTGGAGAAGGGTGAGAAATGTAACTCATTCTTTTTCAGGAAACTTCATGCCGGTCACACGCCCCTGAACGAGCTGCGAGACGAGAGCGGAAACATGCGACGTGGGAAGGAGGACGTGATGAGGGTCGTCAGCGACTTCTACAGCGAACTCTACTCCCACAAGACTACCGACCCCGACGCTGCTGATAAGTTCCTGTCAGGTATCACTAACCATCTTGATCCTGCAGGCACGGCAGCCTTGGACAAACCTCTGATGGTGGGCGAATTGCTCTCTGCCGCTAAATCCTTTAGGACCGGCAGGACCCCGGGCAGTGATGGTCTTCCAGCGGAGCTCTATGTAGCGCTGGGAGACCTCATCTGTCCGGACCTGTTGGACCTGTACGAGGAGATGGTGGTGGAGGGTAGAATGCCTCCATCTTTGAGGGAAGGAATGGTCACGATCCTGTACAAGCGGAAGGGAGAGAGGTGCGACCTGAGGAATTGGCGTCCCATCACTCTGCTCAACGTGGACTACAAGATCCTGGCCAAGACGATGGCGACACGACTTAAGACGGTCATCGGACGGATTATCCACCCGGACCAGACCTGCGGCATCCCTGGACGTCGCATCGCAGACAGCCTCGCTCTCGTGCGGGACACGGTCGAGTACATCAAGGTCCGCCGCGCACACGCGGCCCTGGTCTCCTTGGATCAGGAGAAGGCCTTCGACCGGGTTTCCCACGAGTTCATGGGCCGAGCTCTGCACCGGTTAGGTTTGGGTAACATGTTTTGTTCGTATGTCCGTCTGATGTATTTTGATATCCACAGCTCGGTGTTGGTGAACGGCTGGAAGACTGACCCCTTCCCTGTCCTCTCTGGGGTCAGACAAGGCTGCCCTCTATCACCTCTTCTTTTTGTTTGTGTTATAGAACTCTTCGCAGAGGCTATCCGGCAGAATGGAGAGATCAGAGGGATCACCGCACCGGGTCCGGGACGACACGAGGTCAAGTGCTCGCTCTACATGGACGACGTCACCGTCTTCTGCGCTGATCGTGGTTCAGTCGACGCCCTCGTCCAGACGTGTGAGAGGTTCGGCCGGGCTTCAGGGGCCAAAGTCAACTGCAGGAAGTCGGAAGCCATGCTCTTCGGGGATTGGCAGCCGGCCTCCTCCGCCCCCTTCCCCTTCAACATTCAACCGGATTTCCTCAAGGTGCTGGGAGTCTGGTTCGGGAAGGAAGGAGCGGCCCTCAAGTCCTGGCAAGAACGCTTGGCCAAGGTGAAGCAACGGATCGGACTCTGGAGCCTCAGACACCTCACTTGTGAGGGTAAGGCACTCGTCCTGCGTAATGAGGTCCTGCCCGTCTTGCAGTACACGGCGCAGGCCTGGCCCCCACACGTCACTGTGTGCAGGGCCATTACCAGGACAGTGTTTCACTTTGTCTGGGGATCCAAGATGGACAGAGTCAGGCGGGCCGTCATGTACAAGGAGCCTCGCAAGGGTGGGAAGGGCGTTCCAGATATCCCCACCCTCCTGCGATCCTCTTTTGTGTGTGATTGTGTCCGCCGGACTTTGCAAGTCAAGAATGGCTCCGCGGGCAGGTCCATGTCTCGCTTCTTCCTGCTTCCTCTTTTGAGGCGACTCGGCTGGGACAAGTGGGACAGCTCCTTCCCCTACAACTGGACGACGCCATGGTTCTACGGAGACGTCGTTCGATTTGTGGGGGAACATCAACTGGAGGGACTCAAGCCCGACTTGTGGAAGCCCAAAACTATCCACAAGCTCATCAGAGCCAAGGATGACGTGGAGAACATCACAGGACTTCACCAGGACACGCTGGAGACTGTGTGGACAAATGTGTCGTCTGACAGGCTGACCAACGGGCACAAGGACTTGTCGTGGATGGCGATTCAGGGCGGACTGCCCGTCCGGTCATTCATGCATGCCCGGAACCTGTGCAAGACCCGGTACTGCCAAAGATGCCCCTTCGTGGAGGAAACATCTTTGCACACTTTTTGGGACTGCGGATTTGCACAGCGCCTGTTGACTGCCCTTGAGGACGACCTGAGGAACTCTGTCCCCAGGGCGAGCCTATCGCACCATTCTGTGTTTTACGGACTCTTCCCTGGGGTTCATACCGTCGGAGCCATCCAGGAGGCTTGGCGCCTTATGAACTGCTTCAAGGATGCCGTTTGGGTCGCCAGGAACCGGCTCATCTTGAGGAGGGAGAGGATGTCCATCCAGGACTGCCGCAGGCTGATCCACAGCCTGCTCAGAGACTATTCCATCGTGGACAGTACGGAGGACGAGGATGAGGACTAAACCCCTCCTCCCCCTCTCCCCTTATGTGTCTTGTCTTTCAATAAAGCTTCGGGCCTGTGATTTTCCCCTCCCCATCCCCTTTTTCCCAATCCCCATCCCTTTTCACGGTTCGTCGTACTGTATTGATTGACATGCTTTTTCTTTCAGATTGAGTGTTTTGTGTAGCATAGGGGTGTGATGTGTCTAGTTAGTGCGTCGTATC
The DNA here is from genome assembly GCF_046119375.1 of Phyllobates terribilis. Taxonomy (NCBI): domain Eukaryota; kingdom Metazoa; phylum Chordata; class Amphibia; order Anura; family Dendrobatidae; genus Phyllobates; species Phyllobates terribilis. Next base: position 4,129,651 of record NW_027362800.1, on the reverse strand, counting down.
CTCATGCTATGTAAATATGATGTAGAATTCTGTGTGTACTGGGCTGCGGCACTGTACACTGTCTGTTAACTTATTTTTTTGTGCTAATAAAAGATATATTCAATAAAAAAAAAAAAATTCTGTTCTTATCAGTTTAATATCTGATACGTCCCCTATCTGGGGAACATATATTAAATGGATTTTTAGAACAGGGAGATGGAAAAAGAGCTTGCTCTGTCCACTCCACGCATTGACCTGGTATTGCAGTATCTCCAGGACCGGTGCACCCCTTCTTTAATGCAGTTTCTAAAATCAGAAAGAATTGAATTCAATGCTTTTTGTTCATTTTGCTTGTTTGTCGGATTTTGGGATGGACTCTTTGGCTTTGCTTTTCTTCTCCTCATTGGATTTTTCATGTTAAAAGTTGCAGAAGCCAGATGACAAGCTCATTTTGGTTCAACTGCAGCAACTGTGCATTGCATTGCCATGTAATGTAATGTAATGCAATGCTATCTATCTAGCTCTCCCTCTATACTTCCTTTTGGATAAACAGACATATTAGGCAAGCATTTTGGAGCTTTCACCTAAATAACTACAGGTGGTGAGATAAGCTGCACAATATAATTGACCTTTCAGTATATTGTTGCACACACACCATCTATTTAGCAAATGCCCTTGTTATCAACAGCAGCCTTTTAAACTCACCTGAGCTAACAGGTATGTGAGCTGGTTACTCTGCTGCGCTTAAAATTTCTTTTTTGGTTTGCTACAATGCCTTTTCTGAAACGTTGTCTCCCTCTGCTGGAACACTGACTTCTTTCATTTAATGCCTGCAGACTATAAAAGAGAAACCAACCCAAAAAGTTTGGTTGATTAGTCTGTGTCATTCTTTTAAACTGTTGCTTATGGCGGTCTCTGTGAGCTTCTCAGTGACATTCAGCCATCCAGGTATCCCGCCTGCAGTAGACGGAATGTGGCAATGGAACGCTGGCTGCGCGTGTCATAATAGGCTCTGAGCCTTTATATACCTGCGCACAGCAGCAGCCACCTTCAGTCTGCTGCTGGACAGCCAGCAGCAGCAGCAGCAGGAGAGGTAATTAATCAGCAACCCTCCTGCTAAGGGTAGACAGCTGCTCGTTCCACCCCCCCCCCCGCCTTAATTGGTTCTCCTCCCTTCCAACGGTGTTGAGGCGGGTGGGAACAGCCGGGGGTTGAGGGTACTGTGCTAAAAGAGGTGGAGTTATGCAGATCTAAAACGCGTGGATTGCAGCAGCAGCAAGCCGAAAAGTGCAGGCATGTGAGGGATCTAGAGGTTGACAGCATGTCTTCTTAACGGGAGTCCAGGTGGCCATCTCCACAAATGGACTTTTCAGAATCCTTGGGTGGCACCGTAGTCGGAAACCAATTCTGGTTATCGCTTCTCGGCCTTTTGGCTAAGATCAAGTGTAGTATCTGTTCTTATCAGTTTAATATCTGATACGTCCCCTATCTGGGGACCATATATTAAATGGATTTTTAGAACAGGGAGATGGAAAAAGAGCTTGCTCTGTCCACTCCACGCATTGACCTGGTATTGCAGTATCTCCAGGACCGGTGCACCCCTTCTTTAATGCAGTTTCTAAAATCAGAAAGAATTGAATTCAATGCTTTTTGTTCATTTTGCTTGTTTGTTGGATTTTGGGATGGACTCTTTGGCTTTGCTTTTCTTCTCCTCATTGGATTTTTCATGTTAAAAGTTGCAGAAGCCAGATGACCAGCTCATTTTGGTTCAACTTCAGCAACTGTGCATTGCATTGCCATGTAATGTAATGTAATGCAATGCTATCTATCTAGCTCTCCCTCTATACTTCCTTTTGGATAAACAGACATATTAGGCAAGCATTTTGGAGCTTTCACCTAAATAACTACAGGTGGTGAGATAAGCTGCACAATATAATTGACCTTTCAGTATATTGTTGCACACACACCATCTATTTAGCAAATGCCCTTGTTATCAACAGCAGCCTTTTAAACTCACCTGAGCTAACAGGTATGTGAGCTGGTTACTCTGCTGCGCTTAAAATTTCTTTTTTGGTTTGCTACAATGGTTTTTCTGAAACGTTGTCTCCCTCTGCTGGAACACTGACTTCTTTCATTTAATGCCTGCAGACTATAAAAGAGAAACCAACCCAAAAAGTTTGGTTGATTAGTCTGTGGCATTCTTTTAAACTGTTGCTTATGGCGGTCTCTGTGAGCTTCTCAGTGACATTCAGCCATCCAGGTATCCCGCCTGCAGTAGACGGAATGTGGCAATGGAACGCTGGCTGCGCGTGTCATAATAGGCTCTGAGCCTTTATATACCTGCGCACAGCAGCAGCCACCTTCAGTCTGCTGCTGGACAGCCAGCAGCAGCAGCAGCAGGAGAGGTAATTAATCAGCAACCCTCCTGCTAAGGGTAGACAGCTGCTCGTTCCACCCCCCCCCCGCCTTAATTGGTTCTCCTCCCTTCCAACGGTGTTGAGGCGGGTGGGAACAGCCGGGGGTTGAGGGTACTGTGCTAAAAGAGGTGGAGTTATGCAGATCTAAAACGCGTGGATTGCAGCAGCAGCAAGCCGAAAAGTGCAGGCATGTGAGGGATCTAGAGGTTGACAGCATGTCTTCTTAACGGGAGTCCAGGTGGCCATCTCCACAAATGGACTTTTCAGAATCCTTGGGTGGCACCGTAGTCGGAAACCAATTCTGGTTATCGCTTCTCGGCCTTTTGGCTAAGATCAAGTGTAGTATCTGTTCTTATCAGTTTAATATCTGATACGTCCCCTATCTGGGGACCATATATTAAATGGATTTTTAGAACAGGGAGATGGAAAAAGAGCTTGCTCTGTCCACTCCACGCATTGACCTGGTATTGCAGTATCTCCAGGACCGGTGCACCCCTTCTTTAATGCAGTTTCTAAAATCAGAAAGAATTGAATTCAATGCTTTTTGTTCATTTTGCTTGTTTGTCGGATTTTGGGATGGACTCTTTGGCTTTGCTTTTCTTCTCCTCATTGGATTTTTCATGTTAAAAGTTGCAGAAGCCAGATGACAAGCTCATTTTGGTTCAACTTCAGCAACTGTGCATTGCATTGCCATGTAATGTAATGTAATGCAATGCTATCTATCTAGCTCTCCCTCTATACTTCCTTTTGGATAAACAGACATATTAGGCAAGCATTTTGGAGCTTTCACCTAAATAACTACAGGTGGTGAGATAAGCTGCACAATATAATTGACCTTTCAGTATATTGTTGCACACACACCATCTATTTAGCAAATGCCCTTGTTATCAACAGCAGCCTTTTAAACTCACCTGAGCTAACAGGTATGTGAGCTGGTTACTCTGCTGCGCTTAAAATTTCTTTTTTGGTTTGCTACAATGCCTTTTCTGAAACGTTGTCTCCCTCTGCTGGAACACTGACTTCTTTCATTTAATGCCTGCAGACTATAAAAGAGAAACCAACCCAAAAAGTTTGGTTGATTAGTCTGTGGCATTCTTTTAAACTGTTGCTTATGGCGGTCTCTGTGAGCTTCTCAGTGACATTCAGCCATCCAGGTATCCCGCCTGCAGTAGACGGAATGTGGCAATGGAACGCTGGCTGCGCGTGTCATAATAGGCTCTGAGCCTTTATATACCTGCGCACAGCAGCAGCCACCTTCAGTCTGCTGCTGGACAGCCAGCAGCAGCAGCAGCAGGAGAGGTAATAAATCAGCAACCCTCCTGCTAAGGGTAGACAGCTGCTCGTTCCACCCCCCCCCCCCCGCCTTAATTGGTTCTCCTCCCTGCCAACGGTGTTGAGGCGGGTGGGAACAGCCGGGGGTTGAGGGTACTGTGCTAAAAGAGGTGGAGTTATGCAGATCTAAAACGCGTGGATTGCAGCAGCAGCAAGCCGAAAAGTGCAGGCATGTGAGGGATCTAGAGGTTGACAGCATGTCTTCCTAACGGGAGTCCAGGTGGCCATCTCCACAAATGGACTTTTCAGAATCCTTGGGTGGCACCGTAGTCGGAAACCAATTCTGGTTATCGCTTCTCGGCCTTTTGGCTAAGATCAAGTGTAGTATCTGTTCTTATCAGTTTAATATCTGATACGTCCCCTATCTGGGGACCATATATTAAATGGCTTTTAGAACAGGGAGATGGAAAAAGAGCTTGCTCTGTCCACTCCACGCATTGACCTGGTATTGCAGTATCTCCAGGACCGGTGCACCCCTTCTTTAATGCAGTTTCTAAAATCAGAAAGAATTGAATTCAATGCTTTTTGTTCATTTTGCTTGTTTGTCGGATTTTGGGATGGACTCTTTGGCTTTGCTTTTCTTCTCCTCATTGGATTTTTCATGTTAAAAGTTGCAGAAGCCAGATGACAAGCTCATTTTGGTTCAACTTCAGCAACTGTGCATTGCATTGCCATGTAATGTAATGTAATGCAATGCTATCTATCTAGCTCTCCCTCTATACTTCCTTTTGGATAAACAGACATATTAGGCAAGCATTTTGGAGCTTTCACCTAAATAACTACAGGTGGTGAGATAAGCTGCACAATATAATTGACCTTTCAGTATATTGTTGCACACACACCATCTATTTAGCAAATGCCCTTGTTATCAACAGCAGCCTTTTAAACTCACCTGAGCTAACAGGTATGTGAGCTGGTTACTCTGCTGCGCTTAAAATTTCTTTTTTGGTTTGCTACAATGCCTTTTCTGAAACGTTGTCTCCCTCTGCTGGAACACTGACTTCTTTCATTTAATGCCTGCAGACTATAAAAGAGAAACCAACCCAAAAAGTTTGGTTGATTAGTCTGTGGCATTCTTTTAAACTGTTGCTTATGGCGGTCTCTGTGAGCTTCTCAGTGACATTCAGCCATCCAGGTATCCCGCCTGCAGTAGACGGAATGTGGCAATGGAACGCTGGCTGCGCGTGTCATAATAGGCTCTGAGCCTTTATATACCTGCGAACAGCAGCAGCCACCTTCAGTCTGCTGCTGGACAGCCAGCAGCAGCAGCAGCAGGAGAGGTAATAAATCAGCAACCCTCCTGCTAAGGGTAGACAGCTGCTCGTTCCACCCCCCCCCCCCCGCCTTAATTGGTTCTCCTCCCTTCCAACGGTGTTGAGGCGGGTGGGAACAGCCGGGGGTTGAGGGTACTGTGCTAAAAGAGGTGGAGTTATGCAGATCTAAAACGCGTGGATTGCAGCAGCAGCAAGCCGAAAAGTGCAGGCATGTGAGGGATCTAGAGGTTGACAGCATGTCTTCTTAACGGGAGTCCAGGTGGCCATCTCCACAAATGGACTTTTCAGAATCCTTGGGTGGCACCGTAGTCGGAAACCAATTCTGGTTATCGCTTCTCGGCCTTTTGGCTAAGATCAAGTGTAGTATCTGTTCTTATCAGTTTAATATCTGATACGTCCCCTATCTGGGGACCATATATTAAATGGCTTTTAGAACAGGGAGATGGAAAAAGAGCTTGCTCTGTCCACTCCACGCATTGACCTGGTATTGCAGTATCTCCAGGACCGGTGCACCCCTTCTTTAATGCAGTTTATAAAATCAGAAAGAATTGAATTCAATGCTTTTTGTTCATTTTGCTTGTTTGTCGGATTTTGGGATGGACTCTTTGGCTTTGCTTTTCTTCTCCTCATTGGATTTTTCATGTTAAAAGTTGCAGAAGCCAGATGACAAGCTCATTTTGGTTCAACTTCAGCAACTGTGCATTGCATTGCCATGTAATGTAATGTAATGCAATGCTATCTATCTAGCTCTCCCTCTATACTTCCTTTTGGATAAACAGACATATTAGGCAAGCATTTTGGAGCTTTCACCTAAATAACTACAGGTGGTGAGATAAGCTGCACAATATAATTGACCTTTCAGTATATTGTTGCACACACACCATCTATTTAGCAAATGCCCTTGTTATCAACAGCAGCCTTTTAAACTCACCTGAGCTAACAGGTATGTGAGCTGGTTACTCTGCTGCGCTTAAAATTTCTTTTTTGGTTTGCTACAATGCCTTTTCTGAAACGTTGTCTCCCTCTGCTGGAACACTGACTTCTTTCATTTAATGCCTGCAGACTATAAAAGAGAAACCAACCCAAAAAGTTTGGTTGATTAGTCTGTGGCATTCTTTTAAACTGTTGCTTATGGCGGTCTCTGTGAGCTTCTCAGTGACATTCAGCCATCCAGGTATCCCGCCTGCAGTAGACGGAATGTGGCAATGGAACGCTGGCTGCGCGTGTCATAATAGGCTCTGAGCCTTTATATACCTGCGCACAGCAGCAGCCACCTTCAGTCTGCTGCTGGACAGCCAGCAGCAGCAGCAGCAGGAGAGGTAATAAATCAGCAACCCTCCTGCTAAGGGTAGACAGCTGCTCGTTCCACCCCCCCCCCCCCGCCTTAATTGGTTCTCCTCCCTTCCAACGGTGTTGAGGCGGGTGGGAACAGCCGGGGGTTGAGGGTACTGTGCTAAAAGAGGTGGAGTTATGCAGATCTAAAACGCGTGGATTGCAGCAGCAGCAAGCCGAAAAGTGCAGGCATGTGAGGGATCTAGAGGTTGACAGCATGCCTTCTTAACGGGAGTCCAGGTGGCCATCTCCACAAATGGACTTTTCAGAATCCTTGGGTGGCACCGTAGTCGGAAACCAATTCTGGTTATCGCTTCTCGGCCTTTTGGCTAAGATCAAGTGTAGTATCTGTTCTTATCAGTTTAATATCTGATACGTCCCCTATCTGGGGACCATATATTAAATGGATTTTTAGAACAGGGAGATGGAAAAAGAGCTTGCTCTGTCCACTCCACGCATTGACCTGATATTGCAGTATCTCCAGGACCGGTGCACCCCTTCTTTAATGCAGTTTCTAAAATCAGAAAGAATTGAATTCAATGCTTTTTGTTCATTTTGCTTGTTTGTCGGATTTTGGGATGGACTCTTTGGCTTTGCTTTTCTTCTCCTCATTGGATTTTTCATGTTAAAAGTTGCAGAAGCCAGATGACAAGCTCATTTTGGTTCAACTTCAGCAACTGTGCATTGCATTGCCATGTAATGTAATGTAATGCAATGCTATCTATCTAGCTCTCCCTCTATACTTCCTTTTGGATAAACAGACATATTAGGCAAGCATTTTGGAGCTTTCACCTAAATAACTACAGGTGGTGAGATAAGCTGCACAATATAATTGACCTTTCAGTATATTGTTGCACACACACCATCTATTTAGCAAATGCCCTTGTTATCAACAGCAGCCTTTTAAACTCACCTGAGCTAACAGGTATGTGAGCTGGTTACTCTGCTGCGCTTAAAATTTCTTTTTTGGTTTGCTACAATGCCTTTTCTGAAACGTTGTCTCCCTCTGCTGGAACACTGACTTCTTTCATTTAATGCCTGCAGACTATAAAAGAGAAACCAACCCAAAAAGTTTGGTTGATTAGTCTGTGGCATTCTTTTAAACTGTTGCTTATGGCGGTCTCTGTGAGCTTCTCAGTGACATTCAGCCATCCAGGTATCCCGCCTGCAGTAGACGGAATGTGGCAATGGAACGCTGGCTGCGCGTGTCATAATAGGCTCTGAGCCTTTATATACCTGCGCACAGCAGCAGCCACCTTCAGTCTGCTGCTGGACAGCCAGCAGCAGCAGCAGCAGCAGGAGAGGTAATTAATCAGCAACCCTCCTGCTAAGGGTAGACAGCTGCTCGTTCCACCCCCCCCCCCCGCCTTAATTGGTTCTCCTCCCTTCCAACGGTGTTGAGGCGGGTGGGAACAGCCGGGGGTTGAGGGTACTGTGCTAAAAGAGGTGGAGTTATGCAGATCTAAAACGCGTGGATTGCAGCAGCAGCAAGCCGAAAAGTGCAGGCATGTGAGGGATCTAGAGGTTGACAGCATGTCTTCTTAACGGGAGTCCAGGTGGCCATCTCCACAAATGGACTTTTCAGAATCCTTGGGTGGCACCGTAGTCGGAAACCAATTCTGGTTATCGCTTCTCGGCCTTTTGGCTAAGATCAAGTGTAGTATCTGTTCTTATCAGTTTAATATCTGATACGTCCCCTATCTGGGGACCATATATTAAATGGATTTTTAGAACAGGGAGATGGAAAAAGAGCTTGCTCTGTCCACTCCACGCATTGACCTGGTATTGCAGTATCTCCAGGACCGGTGCACCCCTTCTTTAATGCAGTTTCTAAAATCAGAAAGAATTGAATTCAATGCTTTTTGTTCATTTTGCTTGTTTGTCGGATTTTGGGATGGACTCTTTGGCTTTGCTTTTCTTCTCCTCATTGGATTTTTCATGTTAAAAGTTGCAGAAGCCAGATGACAAGCTCATTTTGGTTCAACTTCAGCAACTGTGCATTGCATTGCCATGTAATGTAATGTAATGCAATGCTATCTATCTAGCTCTCCCTCTATACTTCCTTTTGGATAAACAGACATATTAGGCAAGCATTTTGGAGCTTTCACCTAAATAACTACAGGTGGTGAGATAAGCTGCACAATATAATTGACCTTTCAGTATATTGTTGCACACACACCATCTATTTAGCAAATGCCCTTGTTATCAACAGCAGCCTTTTAAACTCACCTGAGCTAACAGGTATGTGAGCTGGTTACTCTGCTGCGCTTAAAATTTCTTTTTTGGTTTGCTACAATGCCTTTTCTGAAACGTTGTCTCCCTCTGCTGGAACACTGACTTCTTTCATTTAATGCCTGCAGACTATAAAAGAGAAACCAACCCAAAAAGTTTGGTTGATTAGTCTGTGGCATTCTTTTAAACTGTTGCTTATGGCGGTCTCTGTGAGCTTCTCAGTGACATTCAGCCATCCAGGTATCCCGCCTGCAGTAGACGGAATGTGGCAATGGAACGCTGGCTGCGCGTGTCATAATAGGCTCTGAGCCTTTATATACCTGCGCACAGCAGCAGCCACCTTCAGTCTGCTGCTGGACAGCCAGCAGCAGCAGCAGCAGGAGAGGTAATTAATCAGCAACCCTCCTGCTAAGGGTAGACAGCTGCTCGTTCCACCCCCCCCCCGCCTTAATTGGTTCTCCTCCCTTCCAACGGTGTTGAGGCGGGTGGGAACAGCCGGGGGTTGAGGGTACTGTGCTAAAAGAGGTGGAGTTATGCAGATCTAAAACGCGTGGATTGCAGCAGCAGCAAGCCGAAAAGTGCAGGCATGTGAGGGATCTAGAGGTTGACAGCATGTCTTCTTAACGGGAGTCCAGGTGGCCATCTCCACAAATGGACTTTTCAGAATCCTTGGGTGGCACCGTAGTCGGAAACCAATTCTGGTTATCGCTTCTCGGCCTTTTGGCTAAGATCAAGTGTAGTATCTGTTCTTATCAGTTTAATATCTGATACGTCCCCTATCTGGGGACCATATATTAAATGGATTTTTAGAACAGGGAGATGGAAAAAGAGCTTGCTCTGTCCACTCCACGCATTGACCTGGTATTGCAGTATCTCCAGGACCGGTGCACCCCTTCTTTAATGCAGTTTCTAAAATCAGAAAGAATTGAATTCAATGCTTTTTGTTCATTTTGCTTGTTTGTCGGATTTTGGGATGGACTCTTTGGCTTTGCTTTTCTTCTCCTCATTGGATTTTTCATGTTAAAAGTTGCAGAAGCCAGATGACAAGCTCATTTTGGTTCAACTTCAGCAACTGTGCATTGCATTGCCATGTAATGTAATGTAATGCAATGCTATCTATCTAGCTCTCCCTCTATACTTCCTTTTGGATAAACAGACATATTAGGCAAGCATTTTGGAGCTTTCACCTAAATAACTACAGGTGGTGAGATAAGCTGCACAATATAATTGACCTTTCAGTATATTGTTGCACACACACCATCTATTTAGCAAATGCCCTTGTTATCAACAGCAGCCTTTTAAACTCACCTGAGCTAACAGGTATGTGAGCTGGTTACTCTGCTGCGCTTAAAATTTCTTTTTTGGTTTGCTACAATGCCTTTTCTGAAACGTTGTCTCCCTCTGCTGGAACACTGACTTCTTTCATTTAATGCCTGCAGACTATAAAAGAGAAACCAACCCAAAAAGTTTGGTTGATTAGTCTGTGGCATTCTTTTAAACTGTTGCTTATGGCGGTCTCTGTGAGCTTCTCAGTGACATTCAGCCATCCAGGTATCCCGCCTGCAGTAGACGGAATGCGGCAATGGAACGCTGGCTGCGCGTGTCATAATAGGCTCTGAGCCTTTATATACCTGCGCACAGCAGCAGCCACCTTCAGTCTGCTGCTGGACAGCCAGCAGCAGCAGCAGGAGAGGTAATTAATCAGCAACCCTCCTGCTAAGGGTAGACAGCTGCTCGTTCCACCCCCCCCCCCCGCCTTAATTGGTTCTCCTCCCTTCCAACGGTGTTGAGGCGGGTGGGAACAGCCGGGGGTTGAGGGTACTGTGCTTAAAGAGGTGGAGTTATGCAGATCTAAAACGCGTGGATTGCAGCAGCAGCAAGCCGAAAAGTGCAGGCATGTGAGGGATCTAGAGGTTGACAGCATGTCTTCTTAACGGGAGTCCAGGTGGCCATCTCCACAAATGGACTTTTCAGAATCCTTGGGTGGCACCGTAGTCGGAAACCAATTCTGGTTATCGCTTCTCGGCCTTTTGGCTAAGATCAAGTGTAGTATCTGTTCTTATCAGTTTAATATCTGATACGTCCCCTATCTGGGGACCATATATTAAATGGATTTTTAGAACAGGGAGATGGAAAAAGAGCTTGCTCTGTCCACTCCACGCATTGACCTGGTATTGCAGTATCTCCAGGACCGGTGCACCCCTTCTTTAATGCAGTTTCTAAAATCAGAAAGAATTGAATTCAATGCTTTTTGTTCATTTTGCTTGTTTGTCGGATTTTGGGATGGACTCTTTGGCTTTGCTTTTCTTCTCCTCATTGGATTTTTCATGTTAAAAGTTGCAGAAGCCAGATGACAAGCTCATTTTGGTTCAACTTCAGCAACTGTGCATTGCATTGCCATGTAATGTAATGTAATGCAATGCTATCTATCTAGCTCTCCCTCTATACTTCCTTTTGGATAAACAGACATATTAGGCAAGCATTTTGGAGCTTTCACCTAAATAACTACAGGTGGTGAGATAAGCTGCACAATATAATTGACCTTTCAGTATATTGTTGCACACACACCATCTATTTAGCAAATGCCCTTGTTATCAACAGCAGCCTTTTAAACTCACCTGAGCTAACAGGTATGTGAGCTGGTTACTCTGCTGCGCTTAAAATTTCTTTTTTGGTTTGCTACAATGCCTTTTCTGAAACGTTGTCTCCCTCTGCTGGAACACTGACTTCTTTCATTTAATGCCTGCAGACTATAAAAGAGAAACCAACCCAAAAAGTTTGGTTGATTAGTCTCTGGCATTCTTTTAAACTGTTGCTTATGGCGGTCTCTGTGAGCTTCTCAGTGACATTCAGCCATCCAGGTATCCCGCCTGCAGTAGACGGAATGTGGCAATGGAACGCTGGCTGCGCGTGTCATAATAGGCTCTGAGCCTTTATATACCTGCGCACAGCAGCAGCCACCTTCAGTCTGCTGCTGGACAGCCAGCAGCAGCAGCAGCAGGAGAGGTAATTAATCAGCAACCCTCCTGCTAAGGGTAGACAGCTGCTCGTTCCACCCCCCCCCCGCCTTAACTGGTTCTCCTCCCTTCCAACGGTGTTGAGGCGGGTGGGAACAGCCGGGGGTTGAGGGTACTGTGCTAAAAGAGGTGGAGTTATGCAGATCTAAAACGCGTGGATTGCAGCAGCAGCAAGCCGAAAAGTGCAGGCATGTGAGGGATCTAGAGGTTGACAGCATGTCTTCTTAACGGGAGTCCAGGTGGCCATCTCCACAAATGGACTTTTCAGAATCCTTGGGTGGCACCGTAGTCGGAAACCAATTCTGGTTATCGCTTCTCGGCCTTTTGGCTAAGATCAAGTGTAGTATCTGTTCTTATCAGTTTAATATCTGATACGTCCCCTATCTGGGGACCATATATTAAATGGATTTTTAGAACAGGGAGATGGAAAAAGAGCTTGCTCTGTCCACTCCACGCATTGACCTGGTATTGCAGTATCTCCAGGACCGGTGCACCCCTTCTTTAATGCAGTTTCTAAAATCAGAAAGAATTGAATTCAATGCTTTTTGTTCATTTTGCTTGTTTGTCGGATTTTGGGATGGACTCTTTGGCTTTGCTTTTCTTCTCCTCATTGGATTTTTCATGTTAAAAGTTGCAGAAGCCAGATGACAAGCTCATTTTGGTTCAACTTCAGCAACTGTGCATTGCATTGCCATGTAATGTAATGTAATGCAATGCTATCTATCTAGCTCTCCCTCTATACTTCCTTTTGGATAAACAGACATATTAGGCAAGCATTTTGGAGCTTTCACCTAAATAACTACAGGTGGTGAGATAAGCTGCACAATATAATTGACCTTTCAGTATATTGTTGCACACACACCATCTATTTAGCAAATGCCCTTGTTATCAACAGCAGCCTTTTAAACTCACCTGAGCTAACAGGTATGTGAGCTGGTTACTCTGCTGCGCTTAAAATTTCTTTTTTGGTTTGCTACAATGCCTTTTCTGAAACGTTGTCTCCCTCTGCTGGAACACTGACTTCTTTCATTTAATGCCTGCAGACTATAAAAGAGAAACCAACCCAAAAAGTTTGGTTGATTAGTCTGTGGCATTCTTTTAAACTGTTGCTTATGGCGGTCTCTGTGAGCTTCTCAGTGACATTCAGCCATCCAGGTATCCCGCCTGCAGTAGACGGAATGTGGCAATGGAACGCTGGCTGCGCGTGTCATAATAGGCTCTGAGCCTTTATATACCTGCGCACAGCAGCAGCCACCTTCAGTCTGCTGCTGGACAGCCAGCAGCAGCAGCAGCAGGAGAGGTAATTAATCAGCAACCCTCCTGCTAAGGGTAGACAGCTGCTCGTTCCACCCCCCCCCCCGCCTTAATTGGTTCTCCTCCCTTCCAACGGTGTTGAGGCGGGTGGGAACAGCCGGGGGTTGAGGGTACTGTGCTAAAAGAGGTGGAGTTATGCAGATCTAAAACGCGTGGATTGCAGCAGCAGCAAGCCGAAAAGTGCAGGCATGTGAGGGATCTAGAGGTTGACAGCATGTCTTCTTAACGGGAGTCCAGGTGGCCATCTCCACAAATGGACTTTTCAGAATCCTTGGGTGGCACCGTAGTCGGAAACCAATTCTGGTTATCGCTTCTCGGCCTTTTGGCTAAGATCAAGTGTAGTATCTGTTCTTATCAGTTTAATATCTGATACGTCCCCTATCTGGGGACCATATATTAAATGGATTTTTAGAACAGGGAGATGGAAAAAGAGCTTGCTCTGTCCACTCCACGCATTGACCTGGTATTGCAGTATCTCCAGGACCGGTGCACCCCTTCTTTAATGCAGTTTCTAAAATCAGAAAGAATTGAATTCAATGCTTTTTGTTCATTTTGCTTGTTTGTCGGATTTTGGGATGGACTCTTTGGCTTTGCTTTTCTTCTCCTCATTGGATTTTTCATGTTAAAAGTTGCAGAAGCCAGATGACAAGCTCATTTTGGTTCAACTTCAGCAACTGTGCATTGCATTGCCATGTAATGTAATGTAATGCAATGCTATCTATCTAGCTCTCCCTCTATACTTCCTTTTGGATAAACAGACATATTAGGCAAGCATTTTGGAGCTTTCACCTAAATAACTACAGGTGGTGAGATAAGCTGCACAATATAATTGACCTTTCAGTATATTGTTGCACACACACCATCTATTTAGCAAATGCCCTTGTTATCAACAGCAGCCTTTTAAACTCACCTGAGCTAACAGGTATGTGAGCTGGTTACTCTGCTGCGCTTAAAATTTCTTTTTTGGTTTGCTACAATGCCTTTTCTGAAACGTTGTCTCCCTCTGCTGGAACACTGACTTCTTTCATTTAATGCCTGCAGACTATAAAAGAGAAACCAACCCAAAAAGTTTGGTTGATTAGTCTGTGGCATTCTTTTAAACTGTTGCTTATGGCGGTCTCTGTGAGCTTCTCAGTGACATTCAGCCATCCAGGTATCCCGCCTGCAGTAGACGGAATGTGGCAATGGAACGCTGGCTGCGCGTGTCATAATAGGCTCTGAGCCTTTATATACCTGCGCACAGCAGCAGCCACCTTCAGTCTGCTGCTGGACAGCCAGCAGCAGCAGCAGCAGGAGAGGTAATTAATCAGCAACCCTCCTGCTAAGGGTAGACAGCTGCTCGTTCCACCCCCCCCCCCGCCTTAATTGGTTCTCCTCCCTTCCAACGGTGTTGAGGCGGGTGGGAACAGCCGGGGGTTGAGGGTACTGTGCTAAAAGAGGTGGAGTTATGCAGATCTAAAACGCGTGGATTGCAGCAGCAGCAAGCCGAAAAGTGCAGGCATGTGAGGGATCTAGAGGTTGACAGCATGTCTTCTTAACGGGAGTCCAGGTGGCCATCTCCACAAATGGACTTTTCAGAATCCTTGGGTGGCACCGTAGTCGGAAACCAATTCTGGTTATCGCTTCTCGGCCTTTTGGCTAAGATCAAGTGTAGTATCTGTTCTTATCAGTTTAATATCTGATACGTCCCCTATCTGGGGACCATATATTAAATGGATTTTTAGAACAGGGAGATGGAAAAAGAGCTTGCTCTGTCCACTCCACGCATTGACCTGGTATTGCAGTATCTCCAGGACCGGTGCACCCCTTCTTTAATGCAGTTTCTAAAATCAGAAAGAATTGAATTCAATGCTTTTTGTTCATTTTGCTTGTTTGTCGGATTTTGGGATGGACTCTTTGGCTTTGCTTTTCTTCTCCTCATTGGATTTTTCATGTTAAAAGTTGCAGAAGCCAGATGACAAGCTCATTTTGGTTCAACTTCAGCAACTGTGCATTGCATTGCCATGTAATGTAATGTAATGCAATGCTATCTATCTAGCTCTCCCTCTATACTTCCTTTTGGATAAACAGACATATTAGGCAAGCATTTTGGAGCTTTCACCTAAATAACTACAGGTGGTGAGATAAGCTGCACAATATAATTGACCTTTCAGTATATTGTTGTGACGCGCCCCCTGGGACATATTCCTTTTTGAGGGGAATACCCGGCACCGGATCAGATGGGGGGGGGTTGTAGTCTCCGAGCGGCTGTGACCCGGTCCCGTGCCCAGGGCGTCAAGCTCAGTGTTATGTGGCAGTCCTTACTGATGTTATTAAAGTTCGTTGTGTCGACTACGCCACCCGTTGTGATGCGGTCACTGTGGCCGCCGCTGCTGCAGGGTCCGCTGAGGCTGATGGTGGGTGCGCAGCTTGGTGGGATAACCCCCAACGGGAGGGGTATAGCCTCAGAGGGGACAGGCGCAGAGGATGGGGGTTGTGGTGGTGCGGTGCAGCCGGTAATGATGACAGACTCGGGTTGTGCAGTTAAGGGTCTTTACTTACTGCAGATGTTCCTGGTCACTCTAGCTCCAAGTGACCTCCCGAGCCGTGCTGCGTCCACCAGGTCCTGGATCCAGCCAACCCCCAAACAAGTCCGGAGCGTGGCCCTGAGCTCTCCCTCTGTCCTTTCTTCAGCCGTCCCCACCAGTGATTCACCTAAGTCCAGCTCCCTCGGGCCTTCTGTTGGGCAACCTTTGGCCTTAGGTTCCCTGACCCTTCCTGTGGTGTGCCTTCAGGGTGAATGTAGTGGGTGACCGTGACAGACTCTGCCCACGGTCTCCGGTCTCTGGCTGGGGAATGTCTTTACCCCCACCAGCTTGGGTTCCGGTACCCTTCTGCTGACTCCTCACCCGGTGTTCTTATTTGGGTTCTTGGGTCCCTTCTTTGTCCCCCTCTGGGTCTTTCTGCACTCCACTCTCTCTCCAGGGCTGTTGTTTCTTTCTCTCTCTTGCTGCAGGCTTGTCCTCTGCATCTGACTTCCTCTCTGCGTCTGACCCTGATCTTTGATGGTGCCCACCTTATATACACCCTCTATGTGTGAGCTCAGGTGACCAGCACCCAATGAGCTCCTATCACTACCCAGACTGCTCCCCCTATCTGCCCCTACACTACATGGGATGTTCCTCCCCCCTCCCACTCCAGCCAGGAACAGGCTCGGTCGCACCTGCACATTTCTAAGTGGGAGTGCCGTCGGCCTGCTCCTCTGGAATGGGATGTATGTAGTGCATGCAGTCTATCTGAGCTCAGTTCCACACTCCTTCCTTACCCGGGAGTGGAATATCACACCTCTGGGTTGAGGTGCAATACTCCTGTAGCAGCCGAATCCTCAGGGTGCTACATTCCCCCCTGGTAAATCACAGCACGTCCTCGGGCTGCAAGACATAAAACACCAAAACATACAAATTTTTATAAACATATAAAACACATAAAACATATATATATAAAACTTTCTCGTCGTCTTTTTCTTTCTTCCTCCTCTGGTCACCGTGCAACTCGTGACCAGGTAGAGTGCGACAGTCTTTTGGAAAACAGTTTCTCATATAAAACCGGTAGGGGGCGCTTTAGGACGCGCAACTATATACAGGGAAATTTTGGCCGTTCTCAGTCCCCGGCCAGGTAAAGGGAAAGGGATGGCTGCTCACAGTCCTCAGCCTGGTATGGAAAGGGTTACAGGTAACAGTTCGCTGGTCCCAACGGGGACTATTTTAGCAGCAACAACAGTTCCAGTTTCAGTTTCAGTTCCGATTCACTGTGCCCCGACAGGCAACTATATACAGTCTCCTGCTCTGCCGCACTCAACGGCGTCTGCCTCCTGCTCTTATCTTACGGCTGGTGGTTTCTTCAGACCCGTCCGGGTCCTCTTGCTCCTCCTCCTCGCACCGCAACTCCTCCTCCGTCAAGCGATGCACGTGGAGGGCGTAAGGTCCCTTGGCACACTTGTGCCGGGTGAACGTTACCTCATCACCGACGTAGAGGTCACGGCCTTTGTGACCCTCTGGCAGGTGAGACTCGACATCCCGTCGGGTAACGAAGACGTCACCCATGGTGTTCTGGTCCTTTATGAAGCCCCACCCATGCTGCGCATTAAACTTTATTACCGTCCCGATGGTACGGGGACGATCTGCTGCACGGGGGTCCCTTCTGGTCCGACTCTTTTGCTCCGCGCTGCGGGTCTGGGCCCATTGCTCTTTGGCCTGCCTCTCCTCCCGCTCTCTCTTGAACTCTGCCAGCTGTTGACGGCAACACTCTGTGCGCGCTGCTGCAGCTGCCCGAGTCTCTCCGGTGAACCCCATCAGATCTTCTCCCTTGGGGTCCCACGCAAATTGAGCCTCTTCTAGGGGAGGCGAGACCCGAGTCACGGGCTTTGGAGCCGGGATCAGGGGCTCACACAGGGGACCTAGTTGCTTCTGCCGCTCCAGCTCCAAGAATCCTTCGGGCCAGATGAAAGGCCGACCGTCCGGCCACGTTAGCTGGCTGAAGGGGTCCTCTCCCAGATGTGGCACCCTAGGTATTACGGGCGCGGGCGCGGTGGTGGTGGCGCCCGGGTTGCCCAGGCCTTGCGGCCCGGCCTGGGGCACCTGGAAGGTGAAGGGCACCGTTAGGACGGCGGCGCCCTGGGTTACCTGGCCTTGCGACCAGGCCGGAGGCTCCGCGGAGGTAGATGGCTCTGCTTTGGATGCGGCGCCCGGAAATGCTAGGCCCTGTGACCAGGCCGGAGGCTCCTCTTCCGGCGCCACGCTCCGGGTCACGATGCGTGACGTCATCGGGGTCGCGACGGCGGCTTCCGGTCGGGGCCTAGTCGGTGGCGGTGTCATGGCGGTCTCGGGTACGGCCGGGGGACCTTCGGGCTCTGCGACGGGGAGCTGGGGCAGGTAAGCGGTCTTCCGGTATGGGGTATAGGCATCCCCCTTACCTGCTGCCATACGTCTCGCTCCCTCTTCTGCGCCGTCTCCGGCCTTGGGTCCTCCCGCGTCATCCGCAGAGGTAGTCGGTGTCTTCTTCCAAGGGAGCGGGTTCCGTGGACGGATTCCAGCTTGCTGGGCCATCTCCCGGCCCCACTCCGCCAGGATCTCCCTCTGCACTCGGGCCATCCTTCCCGCGAGGCCCTCCAGGGCACTCCGCGCGCACTCCCGATCTCGGGGAAGCTGCGCCAGGATCTCCGCTAAGCCTAGCGGGGTTGTTGACTCCAGCAGGCTCCTGACCATCGGGTCGGTGCTGCTCTGCTCTGCTTCCGGCAGGCTCCTGGCCAGCGGGCCGGTGCTGCTCTGCTCTCCTCCTTCTTCCTTCCGCAGGCTCCTGGCCAGCGGGCCGGTGCTGCTCTGCTGCCGCTCCATTCCCGGGTCTACTCTTTCTCTCCTCGACTCCGGGTGCTCTCACTCTGGACACCTTGCCTCCGGGTGCGCTCGTTCTAGACTGCTCCAAGCGACACCCATCTTTGCTCTCTTCTTTCGTCTCCTCCCCCTTCGAGGGCGGTCCCGGGGCAACTCGGTGACTGTCAGCTCCAGGGGTAGTTCTTTCACGCTGACAGACACCTCCAGCATCACAGTCTCTGTTGGTGGGGGCGGTTTCCACTTTTGGCGCCATTTTCTGTCCTGGCCCACGATGGGAGGTGGCCTCTTGCCCTCCTTTGGCACGCCCATAATGGCGTCCGCTGCTCTTCCAAGGCGGGAAATCTGCGGTTTTGGCGGGAAGCGTCGCCCAGTGGCGGGAAACTCTGCAGATGGCGGGAACAAACTGGAAATGGCGGACAATCGGCGGGAAACGACTGGTGATGGAGTCCGATGGCGTGGACCCTCCGGAACCGGCAGGAGTCTTCTTTCTGAGGTAAACTTGCACTTTTCTTCAGGCACGCAGTACCCGGGTGTTGCGGGCACGTAATCCTGCCGACTACGCCAAAGTTGACGCGCCCCCTGGGACATATTCCTTTTTGAGGGGAATACCCGGCACCGGATCAGATGGGGGGGGGTTGTAGTCTCCGAGCGGCTGTGACCCGGTCCCGTGCCCAGGGCGTCAAGCTCAGTGTTATGTGGCAGTCCTTACTGATGTTATTAAAGTTCGTTGTGTCGACTACGCCACCCGTTGTGATGCGGTCACTGTGGCCGCCGCTGCTGCAGGGTCCGCTGAGGCTGATGGTGGGTGCGCAGCTTGGTGGGATAACCCCCAACGGGAGGGGTATAGCCTCAGAGGGGACAGGCGCAGAGGATGGGGGTTGTGGTGGTGCGGTGCAGCCGGTAATGATGACAGACTCGGGTTGTGCAGTTAAGGGTCTTTACTTACTGCAGATGTTCCTGGTCACTCTAGCTCCAAGTGACCTCCCGAGCCGTGCTGCGTCCACCAGGTCCTGGATCCAGCCAACCCCCAAACAAGTCCGGAGCGTGGCCCTGAGCTCTCCCTCTGTCCTTTCTTCAGCCGTCCCCACCAGTGATTCACCTAAGTCCAGCTCCCTCGGGCCTTCTGTTGGGCAACCTTTGGCCTTAGGTTCCCTGACCCTTCCTGTGGTGTGCCTTCAGGGTGAATGTAGTGGGTGACCGTGACAGACTCTGCCCACGGTCTCCGGTCTCTGGCTGGGGAATGTCTTTACCCCCACCAGCTTGGGTTCCGGTACCCTTCTGCTGACTCCTCACCCGGTGTTCTTATTTGGGTTCTTGGGTCCCTTCTTTGTCCCCCTCTGGGTCTTTCTGCACTCCACTCTCTCTCCAGGGCTGTTGTTTCTTTCTCTCTCTTGCTGCAGGCTTGTCCTCTGCATCTGACTTCCTCTCTGCGTCTGACCCTGATCTTTGATGGTGCCCACCTTATATACACCCTCTATGTGTGAGCTCAGGTGACCAGCACCCAATGAGCTCCTATCACTACCCAGACTGCTCCCCCTATCTGCCCCTACACTACATGGGATGTTCCTCCCCCCTCCCACTCCAGCCAGGAACAGGCTCGGTCGCACCTGCACATTTCTAAGTGGGAGTGCCGTCGGCCTGCTCCTCTGGAATGGGATGTATGTAGTGCATGCAGTCTATCTGAGCTCAGTTCCACACTCCTTCCTTACCCGGGAGTGGAATATCACACCTCTGGGTTGAGGTGCAATACTCCTGTAGCAGCCGAATCCTCAGGGTGCTACAGTTGCACACACACCATCTATTTAGCAAATGCCCTTGTTATCAACAGCAGCCTTTTAAACTCACCTGAGCTAACAGGTATGTGAGCTGGTTACTCTGCTGCGCTTAAAATTTCTTTTTTGGTTTGCTACAATGCCTTTTCTGAAACGTTGTCTCCCTCTGCTGGAACACTGACTTCTTTCATTTAATGCCTGCAGACTATAAAAGAGAAACCAACCCAAAAAGTTTGGTTGATTAGTCTGTGGCATTCTTTTAAACTGTTGCTTATGGCGGTCTCTGTGAGCTTCTCAGTGACATTCAGCCATCCAGGTATCCCGCCTGCAGTAGACGGAATGTGGCAATGGAACGCTGGCTGCGCGTGTCATAATAGGCTCTGAGCCTTTATATACCTGCGCACAGCAGCAGCCACCTTCAGTCTGCTGCTGGACAGCCAGCAGCAGCAGCAGCAGGAGAGGTAATTAATCAGCAACCCTCCTGCTAAGGGTAGACAGCTGCTCGTTCCACCCCCCCCCCCCCCGCCTTAATTGGTTCTCCTCCCTTCCAACGGTGTTGAGGCGGGTGGGAACAGCCGGGGGTTGAGGGTACTGTGCTAAAAGAGGTGGAGTTATGCAGATCTAAAACGCGTGGATTGCAGCAGCAGCAAGCCGAAAAGTGCAGGCATGTGAGGGATCTAGAGGTTGACAGCATGTCTTCTTAACGGGAGTCCAGGTGGCCATCTCCACAAATGGACTTTTCAGAATCCTTGGGTGGCACCGTAGTCGGAAACCAATTCTGGTTATCGCTTCTCGGCCTTTTGGCTAAGATCAAGTGTAGTATCTGTTCTTATCAGTTTAATATCTGATACGTCCCCTATCTGGGGACCATATATTAAATGGATTTTTAGAACAGGGAGATGGAAAAAGAGCTTGCTCTGTCCACTCCACGCATTGACCTGGTATTGCAGTATCTCCAGGACCGGTGCACCCCTTCTTTAATGCAGTTTCTAAAATCAGAAAGAATTGAATTCAATGCTTTTTGTTCATTTTGCTTGTTTGTCGGATTTTGGGATGGACTCTTTGGCTTTGCTTTTCTTCTCCTCATTGGATTTTTCATGTTAAAAGTTGCAGAAGCCAGATGACAAGCTCATTTTGGTTCAACTTCAGCAACTGTGCATTGCATTGCCATGTAATGTAATGTAATGCAATGCTATCTATCTAGCTCTCCCTCTATACTTCCTTTTGGATAAACAGACATATTAGGCAAGCATTTTGGAGCTTTCACCTAAATAATTACAGGTGGTGAGATAAGCTGCACAATATAATTGACCTTTCAGTATATTGTTGCACACACACCATCTATTTAGCAAATGCCCTTGTAATCAACAGGAGCCTTTTAAACTCACCTGAGCTAACAGGTATGTGAGCTGGTTACTCTGCTGCGCTTAAAATTTCTTTTTTGGTTTGCTACAATGCCTTTTCTGAAACGTTGTCTCCCTCTGCTGGAACACTGACTTCTTTCATTTAATGCCTGCAGACTATAAAAGAGAAACCAACCCAAAAAGTTTGGTTGATTAGTCTGTGGCATTCTTTTAAACTGTTGCTTATGGCGGTCTCTGTGAGCTTCTCAGTGACATTCAGCCATCCAGGTATCTAGACGGAATGTGGCAATGGAACGCTGGCTGCGCGTGTCATAATAGGCTCTGAGCCTTTATATACCTGCGCACAGCAGCAGCCACCTTCAGTCTGCTGCTGGACAGCCAGCAGCAGCAGCAGCAGGAGAGGTAATAATTAATCAGCAACCCTCCTGCTAAGGGTAGACAGCTGCTCGTTCCACCCCCCCCCGCCTTAATTGGTTCTCCTCCCTTCCAACGGTGTTGAGGCGGGTGGGAACAGCCGGGGGTTGAGGGTACTGTGCTAAAAGAGGTGGAGTTATGCAGATCTAAAACGCGTGGATTGCAGCAGCAGCAAGCCGAAAAGTGCAGGCATGTGAGGGATCTAGAGGTTGACAGCATGTCTTCTTAACGGGAGTCCAGGTGGCCATCTCCACAAATGGACTTTTCAGAATCCTTGGGTGGCACCGTAGTCGGAAACCAATTCTGGTTATCGCTTCTCGGCCTTTTGGCTAAGATCAAGTGTAGTATCTGTTCTTATCAGTTTAATATCTGATACGTCCCCTATCTGGGGACCATATATTAAATGGATTTTTAGAACAGGGAGATGGAAAAAGAGCTTGCTCTGTCCACTCCACGCATTGACCTGGTATTGCAGTATCTCCAGGACCGGTGCACCCCTTCTTTAATGCAGTTTCTAAAATCAGAAAGAATTGAATTCAATGCTTTTTGTTCATTTTGCTTGTTTGTCGGATTTTGGGATGGACTCTTTGGCTTTGCTTTTCTTCTCCTCATTGGATTTTTCATGTTAAAAGTTGCAGAAGCCAGATGACAAGCTCATTTTGGTTCAACTTCAGCAACTGTGCATTGCATTGCCATGTAATGTAATGTAATGCAATGCTATCTATCTAGCTCTCCCTCTATACTTCCTTTTGGATAAACAGACATATTAGGCAAGCATTTTGGAGCTTTCACCTAAATAACTACAGGTGGTGAGATAAGCTGCACAATATAATTGACCTTTCAGTATATTGTTGCACACACACCATCTATTTAGCAAATGCCCTTGTTATCAACAGCAGCCCTTTAAACTCACCTGAGCTAACAGGTATGTGAGCTGGTTACTCTGCTGCGCTTAAAATTTCTTTTTTGGTTTGCTACAATGCCTTTTCTGAAACGTTGTCTCCCTCTGCTGGAACACTGACTTCTTTCATTTAATGCCTGCAGACTATAAAAGAGAAACCAACCCAAAAAGTTTGGTTGATTAGTCTGTGGCATTCTTTTAAACTGTTGCTTATGGCGGTCTCTGTGAGCTTCTCAGTGACATTCAGCCATCCAGGTATCCTGCCTGCAGTAGACGGAATGTGGCAATGGAACGCTGGCTGCGCGTGTCATAATAGGCTCTGAGCCTTTATATACCTGCGCACAGCAGCAGCCACCTTCAGTCTGCTGCTGGACAGCCAGCAGCAGCAGCAGCAGGAGAGGTAATTAATCAGCAACCCTCCTGCTAAGGGTAGACAGCTGCTCGTTCCACCCCCCCCTCCCTGCCTTAATTGGTTCTTCTCCCTTCCAACGGTGTTGAGGCGGGTGGGAACAGCCGGGGGTTGAGGGTACTGTGCTAAAAGAGGTGGAGTTATGCAGATCTAAAACGCGTGGATTGCAGCAGCAGCAAGCCGAAAAGTGCAGGCATGTGAGGGATCTAGAGGTTGACAGCATGTCTTCTTAACGGGAGTCCAGGTGGCCATCTCCACAAATGGACTTTTCAGAATCCTTGGGTGGCACCGTAGTCGGAAACCAATTCTGGTTATCGCTTCTCGGCCTTTTGGCTAAGATCAAGTGTAGTATCTGTTCTTATCAGTTTAATATCTGATACGTCCCCTATCTGGGGACCATATATTAAATGGATTTTTAGAACAGGGAGATGGAAAAAGAGCTTGCTCTGTCCACTCCACGCATTGACCTGGTATTGCAGTATCTCCAGGACCGGTGCACCCCTTCTTTAATGCAGTTTCTAAAATCAGAAAGAATTGAATTCAATGCTTTTTGTTCATTTTGCTTGTTTGTCGGATTTTGGGATGGACTCTTTGGCTTTGCTTTTCTTCTCCTCATTGGATTTTTCATGTTAAAAGTTGCAGAAGCCAGATGACAAGCTCATTTTGGTTCAACTTCAGCAACTGTGCATTGCATTGCCATGTAATGTAATGTAATGCAATGCTATCTATCTAGCTCTCCCTCTATACTTCCTTTTGGATAAACAGACATATTAGGCAAGCATTTTGGAGCTTTCACCTAAATAACTACAGGTGGTGAGATAAGCTGCACAATATAATTGACCTTTCAGTATATTGTTGCACACACACCATCTATTTAGCAAATGCCCTTGTTATCAACAGCAGCCTTTTAAACTCACCTGAGCTAACAGGTATGTGAGCTGGTTACTCTGCTGCGCTTAAAATTTCTTTTTTGGTTTGCTACAATGCCTTTTCTGAAACGTTGTCTCCCTCTGCTGGAACACTGACTTCTTTCATTTAATGCCTGCAGACTATAAAAGAGAAACCAACCCAAAAAGTTTGGTTGATTAGTCTGTGGCATTCTTTTAAACTGTTGCTTATGGCGGTCTCTATGAGCTTCTCAGTGACATTCAGCCATCCAGGTATCCCGCCTGCAGTAGACGGAATGTGGCAATGGAACGCTGGCTGCGCGTGTCATAATAGGCTCTGAGCCTTTATATACCTGCGCACAGCAGCAGCCACCTTCAGTCTGCTGCTGGACAGCCAGCAGCAGCAGCAGCAGGAGAGGTAATTAATCAGCAACCCTCCTGCTAAGGGTAGACAGCTGCTCGTTCCACCCCCCCCCCCCGCCTTAACTGGTTCTCCTCCCTTCCAACGGTGTTGAGGCGGGTGGGAACAGCCGGGGGTTGAGGGTACTGTGCTAAAAGAGGTGGAGTTATGCAGATCTAAAACGCGTGGATTGCAGCAGCAGCAAGCCGAAAAGTGCAGGCATGTGAGGGATCTAGAGGTTGACAGCATGTCTTCTTAACGGGAGTCCAGGTGGCCATCTCCACAAATGGACTTTTCAGAATCCTTGGGTGGCACCGTAGTCGGAAACCAATTCTGGTTATCGCTTCTCGGCCTTTTGGCTAAGATCAAGTGTAGTATCTGTTCTTATCAGTTTAATATCTGATACGTCCCCTATCTGGGGACCATATATTAAATGGATTTTTAGAACAGGGAGATGGAAAAAGAGCTTGCTCTGTCCACTCCACGCATTGACCTGGTATTGCAGTATCTCCAGGACCGGTGCACCCCTTCTTTAATGCAGTTTCTAAAATCAGAAAGAATTGAATTCAATGCTTTTTGTTCATTTTGCTTGTTTGTCGGATTTTGGGATGGACTCTTTGGCTTTGCTTTTCTTCTCCTCATTGGATTTTTCATGTTAAAAGTTGCAGAAGCCAGATGACAAGCTCATTTTGGTTCAACTTCAGCAACTGTGCATTGCATTGCCATGTAATGTAATGTAATGCAATGCTATCTATCTAGCTCTCCCTCTATACTTCCTTTTGGATAAACAGACATATTAGGCAAGCATTTTGGAGCTTTCACCTAAATAACTACAGGTGGTGAGATAAGCTGCACAATATAATTGACCTTTCAGTATATTGTTGCACACACACCATCTATTTAGCAAATGCCCTTGTTATCAACAGCAGCCTTTTAAACTCACCTGAGCTAACAGGTATGTGAGCTGGTTACTCTGCTGCGCTTAAAATTTCTTTTTTGGTTTGCTACAATGCCTTTTCTGAAACGTTGTCTCCCTCTGCTGGAACACTGACTTCTTTCATTTAATGCCTGCAGACTATAAAAGAGAAACCAACCCAAAAAGTTTGGTTGATTAGTCTGTGGCATTCTTTTAAACTGTTGCTTATGGCAGTCTCTGTGAGCTTCTCAGTGACATTCAGCCATCCAGGTATCCCGCCTGCAGTAGACGGAATGTGGCAATGGAACGCTGGCTGCGCGTGTCATAATAGGCTCTGAGCCTTTATATACCTGCGCACAGCAGCAGCCACCTTCAGTCTGCTGCTGGACAGCCAGCAGCAGCAGCAGCAGGAGAGGTAATTAATCAGCAACTCTCCTGCTAAGGGTAGACAGCTGCTCGTTCCACCCCCCCCCCCACCTTAATTGGTTCTCCTCCCTTCCAACGGTGTTGAGGCGGGTGGGAACAGCCGGGGGTTGAGGGTACTGTGCTAAAAGAGGTGGAGTTATGCAGATCTAAAACGCGTGGATTGCAGCAGCAGCAAGCCGAAAAGTGCAGGCATGTGAGGGATCTAGAGGTTGACAGCATGTCTTCTTAACGGGAGTCCAGGTGGCCATCTCCACAAATTGACTTTTCAGAATCCTTGGGTGGCACCGTAGTCGGAAACCAATTCTGGTTATCGCTTCTCGGCCTTTTGGCTAAGATCAAGTGTAGTATCTGTTCTTATCAGTTTAATATCTGATACGTCCCCTATCTGGGGACCATATATTAAATGGATTTTTAGAACAGGGAGATGGAAAAAGAGCTTGCTCTGTCCACTCCACGCATTGACCTGGTATTGCAGTATCTCCAGGACCGGTGCACCCCTTCTTTAATGCAGTTTCTAAAATCAGAAAGAATTGAATTCAATGCTTTTTGTTCATTTTGCTTGTTTGTCGGATTTTGGGATGGACTCTTTGGCTTTGCTTTTCTTCTCCTCATTGGATTTTTCATGTTAAAAGTTGCAGAAGCCAGATGACAAGCTCATTTTGGTTCAACTTCAGCAACTGTGCATTGCATTGCCATGTAATGTAATGTAATGCAATGCTATCTATCTAGCTCTCCCTCTATACTTCCTTTTGGATAAACAGACATATTAGGCAAGCATTTTGGAGCTTTCACCTAAATAACTACAGGTGGTGAGATAAGCTGCACAATATAATTGACCTTTCAGTATATTGTTGCACACACACCATCTATTTAGCAAATGCCCTTGTTATCAACAGCAGCCTTTTAAACTCACCTGAGCTAACAGGTATGTGAGCTGGTTACTCTGCTGCGCTTAAAATTTCTTTTTTGGTTTGCTACAATGCCTTTTCTGAAATGTTGTCTCCCTCTGCTGGAACACTGACTTCTTTCATTTAATGCCTGCAGACTATAAAAGAGAAACCAACCCAAAAAGTTTGGTTGATTAGTCTGTGGCATTCTTTTAAACTGTTGCTTATGGCGGTCTCTGTGAGCTTCTCAGTGACATTCAGCCATCCAGGTATCCCGCCTGCAGTAGACGGAATGTGGCAATGGAACGCTGGCTGCGCGTGTCATAATAGGCTCTGAGCCTTTATATACCTGCGCACAGCAGCAGCCACCTTCAGTCTGCTGCTGGACAGCCAGCAGCAGCAGCAGCAGGAGAGGTAATTAATCAGCAACCCTCCTGCTAAGGGTAGACAGCTGCTCGTTCCACCCCCCCCCCCGCCTTAATTGGTTCTCCTCCCTTCCAACGGTGTTGAGGCGGGTGGGAACAGCCGGGGGTTGAGGGTACTGTGCTAAAAGAGGTGGAGTTATGCAGATCTAAAACGCGTGGATTGCAGCAGCAGCAAGCCGAAAAGTGCAGGCATGTGAGGGATCTAGAGGTTGACAGCATGTCTTCTTAACGGGAGTCCAGGTGGCCATCTCCACAAATGGACTTTTCAGAATCCTTGGGTGGCACCGTAGTCGGAAACCAATTCTGGTTATCGCTTCTCGGCCTTTTGGCTAAGATCAAGTGTAGTATCTGTTCTTATCAGTTTAATATCTGATACGTCCCCTATCTGGGGACCATATATTAAATGGATTTTTAGAGCAGGGAGATGGAAAAAGAGCTTGCTCTGTCCACTCCACGCATTGACCTGGAATTGCAGTATCTCCAGGACCGGTGCACCCCTTCTTTAATGCAGTTTCTAAAATCAGAAAGAATTGAATTCAATGCTTTTTGTTCATTTTGCTTGTTTGTCGGATTTTGGGATGGACTCTTTGGCTTTGCTTTTCTTCTCCTCATTGGATTTTTCAAGTTAAAAGTAGCAGAAGCCAGATGACAAGCTCATTTTGGTTCAACTTCAGCAACTGTGCATTGCATTGCCATGTAATGTAATGTAATGCAATGCTATCTATCTAGCTCTCCCTCTATACTTCCTTTTGGATAAACAGACATATTAGGCAAGCATTTTGGAGCTTTCACCTAAATAACTACAGGTGGTGAGATAAGCTGCACAATATAATTGACCTTTCAGTATATTGTTGCACACACACCATCTATTTAGCAAATGCCCTTGTTATCAACAGCAGCCTTTTAAACTCACCTGAGCTAACAGGTATGTGAGCTGGTTACTCTGCTGCGCTTAAAATCTCTTTTTTGGTTTGCTACAATGCCTTTTCTGAAACGTTGTCTCCCTCTGCTGGAACACTGACTTCTTTCATTTAATGCCTGCAGACTATAAAAGAGAAACCAACCCAAAAAGTTTGGTTGATTAGTCTGTGGCATTCTTTTAAACTGTTGCTTATGGCGGTCTCTGTGAGCTTCTCAGTGACATTCAGCCATCCAGGTATCCCGCCTGCAGTAGACGGAATGTGGCAATGGAACGCTGGCTGCGCGTGTCATAATAGGCTCTGAGCCTTTATATACCTGCGCACAGCAGCAGCCACCTTCAGTCTGCTGCTGGACAGCCAGCAGCAGCAGCAGCAGGAGAGGTAATTAATCAGCAACCCTCCTGCTAAGGGTAGACAGCTGCTCGTTCCACCCCCCCCCCCCCCGCCTTAATTGGTTCTCCTCCCTTCCAACGGTGTTGAGGCGGGTGGGAACAGCCGGGGGTTGAGGGTACTGTGCTAAAAGAGGTGGAGTTATGCAGATCTAAAACGCGTGGATTGCAGCAGCAGCAAGCCGAAAAGTGCAGGCATGTGAGGGATCTAGAGGTTGACAGCATGTCTTCTTAACGGGAGTCCAGGTGGCCATCTCCACAAATGGACTTTTCAGAATCCTTGGGTGGCACCGTAGTCGGAAACCAATTCTGGTTATCGCTTCTCGGCCTTTTGGCTAAGATCAAGTGTAGTATCTGTTCTTATCAGTTTAATATCTGATACGTCCCCTATCTGGGGACCATATATTAAATGGATTTTTAGAACAGGGAGATGGAAAAAGAGCTTGCTCTGTCCACTCCACGCATTGACCTGGTATTGCAGTATCTCCAGGACCGGTGCACCCCTTCTTTAATGCAGTTTCTAAAATCAGAAAGAATTGAATTCAATGCTTTTTGTTCATTTTGCTTGTTTGTCGGATTTTGGGATGGACTCTTTGGCTTTGCTTTTCTTCTCCTCATTGGATTTTTCATGTTAAAAGTTGCAGAAGCCAGATGACAAGCTCATTTTGGTTCAACTTCAGCAACTGTGCATTGCATTGCCATGTAATGTAATGTAATGCAATGCTATCTATCTAGCTCTCCCTCTATACTTCCTTTTGGATAAACAGACATATTAGGCAAGCATTTTGGAGCTTTCACCTAAATAACTACAGGTGGTGAGATAAGCTGCACAATATAATTGACCTTTCAGTATATTGTTGCACACACACCATCTATTTAGCAAATGCCCTTGTTATCAACAGCAGCCTTTTAAACTCACCTGAGCTAACAGGTATGTGAGCTGGTTACTCTGCTGCGCTTAAAATTTCTTTTTTGGTTTGCTACAATGCCTTTTCTGAAACGTTGTCTCCCTCTGCTGGAACACTGACTTCTTTCATTTAATGCCTGCAGACTATAAAAGAGAAACCAACCCAAAAAGTTTGGTTGATTAGTCTGTGGCATTCTTTTAAACTGTTGCTTATGGCGGTCTCTGTGAGCTTCTCAGTGACATTCAGCCATCCAGGTATCCCGCCTGCAGTAGACGGAATGTGGCAATGGAACGCTGGCTGCGCGTGTCATAATAGGCTCTGAGCCTTTATATACCTGCGCACAGCAGCAGCCACCTTCAGTCTGCTGCTGGACAGCCAGCAGCAGCAGCAGCAGGAGAGGTAATTAATCAGCAACCCTCCTGCTAAGGGTAGACAGCTGCTCGTTCCACCCCCCCCCCGCCTTAATTGGTTCTCCTCCCTTCCAACGGTGTTGAGGCGGGTGGGAACAGCCGGGGGTTGAGGGTACTGTGCTAAAAGAGGTGGAGTTATGCAGATCTAAAACGCGTGGATTGCAGCAGCAGCAAGCCGAAAAGTGCAGGCATGTGAGGGATCTAGAGGTTGACAGCATGTCTTCTTAACGGGAGTCCAGGTGGCCATCTCCACAAATGGACTTTTCAGAATCCTTGGGTGGCACCGTAGTCGGAAACCAATTCTTGTTATCGCTTCTCGGCCTTTTGGCTAAGATCAAGTGTAGTATCTGTTCTTATCAGTTTAATATCTGATACGTCCCCTATCTGGGGACCATATATTAAATGGATTTTTAGAACAGGGAGATGGAAAAAGAGCTTGCTCTGTCCACTCCACGCATTGACCTGGTATTGCAGTATCTCCAGGACCGGTGCACCCCTTCTTTAATGCAGTTTCTAAA
The DNA here is from genome assembly GCF_046119375.1 of Phyllobates terribilis. Taxonomy (NCBI): domain Eukaryota; kingdom Metazoa; phylum Chordata; class Amphibia; order Anura; family Dendrobatidae; genus Phyllobates; species Phyllobates terribilis. The sequence continues at coordinate 4,099,439 of NW_027362800.1, read as the reverse complement.
ATCAGAAAGAATTGAATTCAATGCTTTTTGTTCATTTTGCTTGTTTGTCGGATTTTGGGATGGACTCTTTGGCTTTGCTTTTCTTCTCCTCATTGGATTTTTCATGTTAAAAGTTGCAGAAGCCAGATGACAAGCTCATTTTGGTTCAACTTCAGCAACTGTGCATTGCATTGCCATGTAATGTAATGTAATGCAATGCTATCCATCTAGCTCTCCCTCTATACTTCCTTTTGGATAAACAGACATATTAGGCAAGCATTTTGGAGCTTTCACCTAAATAACTACAGGTGGTGAGATAAGCTGCACAATATAATTGACCTTTCAGTATATTGTTGCACACACACCATCTATTTAGCAAATGCCCTTGTTATCAACAGCAGACTTTTAAACTCACCTGAGCTAACAGGTATGTGAGCTGGTTACTCTGCTGCGCTTAAAATTTCTTTTTTGGTTTGCTACAATGCCTTTTCTGAAACGTTGTCTCCCTCTGCTGGAACACTGACTTCTTTCATTTAATGCCTGCAGACTATAAAAGAGAAACCAACCCAAAAAGTTTGGTTGATTAGTCTGTGGCATTCTTTTAAACTGTTGCTTATGGCGGTCTCTGTGAGCTTCTCAGTGACATTCAGCCATCCAGGTATCCCGCCTGCAGTAGACGGAATGTGGCAATGGAACGCTGGCTGCGCGTGTCATAATAGGCTCTGAGCCCTTATATACCTGCGCACAGCAGCAGCCACCTTCAGTCTGCTGCTGGACAGCCAGCAGCAGCAGCAGCAGGAGAGGTAATTAATCAGCAACCCTCCTGCTAAGGGTAGACAGCTGCTCGTTCCACGCCCCCCCCGCCTTAATTGGTTCTCCTCCCTTCCAACGGTGTTGAGGCGGGTGGGAACAGCCGGGGGTTGAGGGTACTGTGCTAAAAGAGGTGGAGTTATGCAGATCTAAAACGCATGGATTGCAGCAGCAGCAAGCCGAAAAGTGCAGGCATGTGAGGGATCTAGAGGTTGACAGCATGTCTTCTTAACGGGAGTCCAGGTGGCCATCTCCACAAATGGACTTTTCAGAATCCTTGGGTGGCACCGTAGTCGGAAACCAATTCTTGTTATCGCTTCTCGGCCTTTTGGCTAAGATCAAGTGTAGTATCTGTTCTTATCAGTTTAATATCTGATACGTCCCCTATCTGGGGACCATATATTAAATGGATTTTTAGAACAGGGAGATGGAAAAAGAGCTTGCTCTGTCCACTCCACGCATTGACCTGGTATTGCAGTATCTCCAGGACCGGTGCACCCCTTCTTTAGTGCAGTTTCTAAAATCAGAAAGAATTGAATTCAATGCTTTTTGTTCATTTTGCTTGTTTGTCGGATTTTGGGATGGACTCTTTGGCTTTGCTTTTCTTCTCCTCATTGGATTTTTCATGTTAAAAGTTGCAGAAGCCAGATGACAAGCTCATTTTGGTTCAACTTCAGCAACTGTGCATTGCATTGCCATGTAATGTAATGTAATGCAATGCTATCTATCTAGCTCTCCCTCTATACTTCCTTTTGGATAAACAGACATATTAGGCAAGCATTTTGGAGCTTTCACCTAAATAACTACAGGTGGTGAGATAAGCTGCACAATATAATTGACCTTTCAGTATATTGTTGCACACACACCATCTATTTAGCAAATGCCCTTGTTATCAACAGCAGCCTTTTAAACTCACCTGAGCTAACAGGTATGTGAGCTGGTTACTCTGCTGCGCTTAAAATTTCTTTTTTGGTTTGCTACAATGCCTTTTCTGAAACGTTGTCTCCCTCTGCTGGAACACTGACTTCTTTCATTTAATGCCTGCAGACTATAAAAGAGAAACCAACCCAAAAAGTTTGGTTGATTAGTCTGTGGCATTCTTTTAAACTGTTGCTTATGGCGGTCTCTGTGAGCTTCTCAGTGACATTCAGCCATCCAGGTATCCCGCCTGCAGTAGACGGAATGTGGCAATGGAACGCTGGCTGCGCGTGTCATAATAGGCTCTGAGCCTTTATATACCTGCGCACAGCAGCAGCCACCTTCAGTCTGCTGCTGGACAGCTAGCAGCAGCAGCAGCAGGAGAGGTAATTAATCAGCAACCCTCCTGCTAAGGGTAGACAGCTGCTCGTTCCACCCCTCCCCCCCGCCTTAATTGGTTCTCCTCCCTTCCAACGGTGTTGAGGCGGGTGGGAACACCCGGGGGTTGAGGGTACTGTGCTAAAAGAGGTGGAGTTATGCAGATCTAAAACGCGTGGATTGCAGCAGCAGCAAGCCGAAAAGTGCAGGCATGTGAGGGATCTAGAGGTTGACAGCATGTCTTCTTAACGGGAGTCCAGGTGGCCATCTCCACAAATGGACTTTTCAGAATCCTTGGGTGGCACCGTAGTCGGAAACCAATTCTGGTTATCGCTTCTCGGCCTTTTGGCTAAGATCAAGTGTAGTATCTGTTCTTATCAGTTTAATATCTGATACGTCCCCTATCTGGGGACCATATATTAAATGGATTTTTAGAACAGGGAGATGGAAAAAGAGCTTGCTCTGTCCACTCCACGCATTGACCTGGTATTGCAGTATCTCCAGGACCGGTGCACCCCTTCTTTAATGCAGTTTCTAAAATCAGAAAGAATTGAATTCAATGCTTTTTGTTCATTTTGCTTGTTTGTCGGATTTTGGGATGGACTCTTTGGCTTTGCTTTTCTTCTCCTCATTGGATTTTTCATGTTAAAAGTTGCAGAAGCCAGATGACAAGCTCATTTTGGTTCAACTTCAGCAACTGTGCATTGCATTGCCATGTAATGTAATGTAATGCAATGCTATCTATCTAGCTCTCCCTCTATACTTCCTTTTGGATAAACAGACATATTAGGCAAGCATTTTGGAGCTTTCACCTAAATAACTACAGGTGGTGAGTTAAGCTGCACAATATGATTGACCTTTCAGTATATTGTTGCACACACACCATCTATTTAGCAAATGCCCTTGTTATCAACAGCAGCCTTTTAAACTCACCTGAGCTAACAGGTATGTGAGCTGGTTACTCTGCTGCGCTTAAAATTTCTTTTTTGGTTTGCTACAATGCCTTTTCTGAAACGTTGTCTCCCTCTGCTGGAACACTGACTTCTTTCATTTAATGCCTGCAGACTATAAAAGAGAAACCAACCCAAAAAGTTTGGTTGATTAGTCTGTGGCATTCTTTTAAACTGTTGCTTATGGCGGTCTCTGTGAGCTTCTCAGTGACATTCAGCCATCCAGGTATCCCGCCTGCAGTAGACGGAATGTGGCAATGGAACGCTGGCTGCGCGTGTCATAATAGGCTCTGAGCCTTTATATACCTGCGCACAGCAGCAGCCACCTTCAGTCTGCTGCTAGACAGCCAGCAGCAGCAGCAGCAGGAGAGGTAATTAATCAGCAACCCTCCTGCTAAGGGTAGACAGCTGCTCGTTCCACCCCCCCCCCGCCTTAATTGGTTCTCCTCCCTTCCAACGGTGTTGAGGCGGGTGGGAACAGCCGGGGGTTGAGGGTACTGTGCTAAAAGAGGTGGAGTTATGCAGATCTAAAACGCGTGGATTGCAGCAGCAGCAAGCCGAAAAGTGCAGGCATGTGAGGGATCTAGAGGTTGACAGCATGTCTTCTTAACGGGAGTCCAGGTGGCCATCTCCACAAATGGACTTTTCAGAATCCTTGGGTGGCACCGTAGTCGGAAACCAATTCTGGTTATCGCTTCTCGGCCTTTTGGCTAAGATCAAGTGTAGTATCTGTTCTTATCAGTTTAATATCTGATACGTCCCCTATCTGGGGACCATATATTAAATGGATTTTTAGAACAGGGAGATGGAAAAAGAGCTTGCTCTGTCCACTCCACGCATTGACCTGGTATTGCAGTATCTCCAGGACTGGTGCACCCCTTCTTTAATGCAGTTTCTAAAATCAGAAAGAATTGAATTCAATGCTTTTTGTTCATTTTGCTTGTTTGTCGGATTTTGGGATGGACTCTTTGGCTTTGCTTTTCTTCTCCTCATTGGATTTTTCATGTTAAAAGTTGCAGAAGCCAGATGACAAGCTCATTTTGGTTCAACTTCAGCAACTGTGCATTGCATTGCCATGTAATGTAATGTAATGCAATGCTATCTATCTAGCTCTCCCTCTATACTTCCTTTTGGATAAACAGACATATTAGGCAAGCATTTTGGAGCTTTCACCTAAATAACTACAGGTGGTGAGATAAGCTGCACAATATAATTGACCTTTCAGTATATTGTTGCACACACACCATCTATTTAGCAAATGCCCTTGTTATCAACAGCAGCCTTTTAAACTCACCTGAGCTAACAGGTATGTGAGCTGGTTACTCTGCTGCGCTTAAAATTTCTTTTTTGGTTTGCTACAATGCCTTTTCTGAAACGTTGTCTCCCTCTGCTGGAACACTGACTTCTTTCATTTAATGCCTGCAGACTATAAAAGAGAAACCAACCCAAAAAGTTTGGTTGATTAGTCTGTGGCATTCTTTTAAACTGTTGCTTATGGCGGTCTCTGTGAGCTTCTCAGTGACATTCAGCCATCCAGGTATCCCGCCTGCAGTAGACGGAATGTGGCAATGGAACGCTGGCTGCGCGTGTCATAATAGGCTCTGAGCCTTTATATACCTGCGCACAGCAGCAGCCACCTTCAGTCTGCTGCTGGACAGCCAGCAGCAGCAGCAGCAGGAGAGGTAATTAATCAGCAACCCTCCTGCTAAGGGTAGACAGCTGCTCGTTCCACCCCCCCCCCCCCGCCTTAATTGGTTCTCCTCCCTTCCAACGGTGTTGAGGCGGGTGGGAACAGCCGGGGGTTGAGGGTACTGTGCTAAAAGAGGTGGAGTTATGCAGATCTAAAACGCGTGGATTGCAGCAGCAGCAAGCCGAAAAGTGCAGGCATGTGAGGGATCTAGAGGTTGACAGCATGTCTTCTTAACGGGAGTCCAGGTGGCCATCTCCACAAATGGACTTTTCAGAATCCTTGGGTGGCACCGTACTCGGAAACCAATTCTGGTTATCGCTTCTCGGCCTTTTGGCTAAGATCAAGTGTAGTATCTGTTCTTATCAGTTTAATATCTGATACGTCCCCTATCTGGGGACCATATATTAAATGGATTTTTAGAACAGGGAGATGGAAAAAGAGCTTGCTCTGTCCACTCCACGCATTGACCTGGTATTGCAGTATCTCCAGGACCGGTGCACCCCTTCTTTAATGCAGTTTATAAAATCAGAAAGAATTGAATTCAATGCTTTTTGTTCATTTTGCTTGTTTGTCGGATTTTGGGATGGACTCTTTGGCTTTGCTTTTCTTCTCCTCATTGGATTTTTCATGTTAAAAGTTGCAGAAGCCAGATGACAAGCTCATTTTGGTTCAACTTTAGCAACTGTGCATTGCATTGCCATGTAATGTAATGTAATGCAATGCTATCTATCTAGCTCTCCCTCTATACTTCCTTTTGGATAAACAGACATATTAGGCAAGCATTTTGGAGCTTTCACCTAAATAACTACAGGTGGTGAGATAAGCTGCACAATATAATTGACCTTTCAGTATATTGTTGCACACACACCATCTATTTAGCAAATGCCCTTGTTATCAACAGCAGCCTTTTAAACTCACCTGAGCTAACAGGTATGTGAGCTGGTTACTCTGCTGCGCTTAAAATTTCTTTTTTGGTTTGCTACAATGCCTTTTCTGAAACGTTGTCTCCCTCTGCTGGAACACTGACTTCTTTCATTTAATGCCTGCAGACTATAAAAGAGAAACCAACCCAAAAAGTTTGGTTGATTAGTCTGTGGCATTCTTTTAAACTGTTGCTTATGGCGGTCTCTGTGAGCTTCTCAGTGACATTCAGCCATCCAGGTATCCCGCCTGCAGTAGACGGAATGTGGCAATGGAACGCTGGCTGCACGTGTCATAATAGGCTCTGAGCCTTTATATACCTGCGCACAGCAGCAGCCACCTTCAGTCTGCTGCTGGACAGCCAGCAGCAGCAGCAGCAGGAGAGGTAATTAATCAGCAACCCTCCTGCTAAGGGTAGACAGCTGCTCGTTCCACCCCCCCCCCCCCCCGCCTTAATTGGTTCTCCTCCCTTCCAACGGTGTTGAGGCGGGTGGGAACAGCCGGGGGTTGAGGGTACTGTGCTAAAAGAGGTGGAGTTATGCAGATCTAAAACGCGTGGATTGCAGCAGCAGCAAGCCGAAAAGTGCAGGCATGTGAGGGATCTAGAGGTTGACAGCATGTCTTCTTAACGGGAGTCCAGGTGGCCATCTCCACAAATGGACTTTTCAGAATCCTTGGGTGGCACCGTAGTCGGAAACCAATTCTGGTTATCGCTTCTCGGCCTTTTGGCTAAGATCAAGTGTAGTATCTGTTCTTATCAGTTTAATATCTGATACGTCCCCTATCTGGGGACCATATATTAAATGGATTTTTAGAACAGGGAGATGGAAAAAGAGCTTGCTCTGTCCACTCCACGCATTGACCTGGTATTGCAGTATCTCCAGGACCGGTGCACCCCTTCTTTAATGCAGTTTCTAAAATCAGAAAGAATTGAATTCAATGCTTTTTGTTCATTTTGCTTGTTTGTCGGATTTTGGGATGGACTCTTTGGCTTTGCTTTTCTTCTCCTCATTGGATTTTTCATGTTAAAAGTTGCAGAAGCCAGATGACAAGCTCATTTTGGTTCAACTTCAGCAACTGTGCATTGCATTGCCATGTAATGTAATGTAATGCAATGCTATCTATCTAGCTCTCCCTCTATACTTCCTTTTGGATAAACAGACATATTAGGCAAGCATTTTGGAGCTTTCACCTAAATAACTACAGGTGGTGAGATAAGCTGCACAATATAATTGACCTTTCAGTATATTGTTGCACACACACCATCTATTTAGCAAATGCCCTTGTTATCAACAGCAGCCTTTTAAACTCACCTGAGCTAACAGGTATGTGAGCTGGTTACTCTGCTGCGCTTAAAATTTCTTTTTTGGTTTGCTACAATGCCTTTTCTGAAACGTTGTCTCCCTCTGCTGGAACACTGACTTCTTTAATTTAATGCCTGCAGACTATAAAAGAGAAACCAACCCAAAAAGTTTGGTTGATTAGTCTGTGGCATTCTTTTAAACTGTTGCTTATGGCGGTCTCTGTGAGCTTCTCAGTGACATTCAGCCATCCAGGTATCCCGCCTGCAGTAGACGGAATGTGGCAATGGAACGCTGGCTGCGCGTGTCATAATAGGCTCTGAGCCTTTATATACCTGCGCACAGCAGCAGCCACCTTCAGTCTGCTGCTGGACAGCCAGCAGCAGCAGCAGCAGGAGAGGTAATTAATCAGCAACCCTCCTGCTAAGGGTAAACAGCTGCTCGTTCCACCCCCCCCCCCGCCTTAATTGGTTCTCCTCCCTTCCAACGGTGTTGAGGCGGGTGGGAACAGCCGGGGGTTGAGGGTACTGTGCTAAAAGAGGTGGAGCTATGCAGATCTAAAACGCGTGGATTGCAGCAGCAGCAAGCCGAAAAGTGCAGGCATGTGAGGGATCTAGAGGTTGACAGCATGTCTTCTTAACGGGAGTCCAGGTGGCCATCTCCACAAATGGACTTTTCAGAATCCTTGGGTGGCACCGTAGTCGGAAACCAATTCTGGTTATCGCTTCTCGGCCTTTTGGCTAAGATCAAGTGTAGTATCTGTTCTTATCAGTTTAATATCTGATACGTCCCCTATCTGGGGACCATATATTAAATGGATTTTTAGAACAGGGAGATGGAAAAAGAGCTTGCTCTGTCCACTCCACGCATTGACCTGGTATTGCAGTATCTCCAGGATCGGTGCACCCCTTCTTTAATGCAGTTTCTAAAATCAGAAAGAATTGAATTCAATGCTTTTTGTTCATTTTGCTTGTTTGTCGGATTTTGGGATGGACTCTTTGGCTTTGCTTTTCTTCTCCTCATTGGATTTTTCATGTTAAAAGTTGCAGAAGCCAGATGACAAGCTCATTTTGGTTCAACTTCAGCAACTGTGCATTGCATTGCCATGTAATGTAATGTAATGCAATGCTATCTATCTAGCTCTCCCTCTATACTTCCTTTTGGATAAACAGACATATTAGGCAAGCATTTTGGAGCTTTCACCTAAATAACTACAGGTGGTGAGATAAGCTGCACAATATAATTGACCTTTCAGTATATTGTTGCACACACACCATCTATTTAGCAAATGCCCTTGTTATCAACAGCAGCCTTTTAAACTCACCTGAGCTAACAGGTATGTGAGCTGGTTACTCTGCTGCGCTTAAAATTTCTTTTTTGGTTTGCTACAATGCCTTTTCTGAAACGTTGTCTCCCTCTGCTGGAACACTGACTTCTTTCATTTAATGCCTGCAGACTATAAAAGAGAAACCAACCCAAAAAGTTTGGTTGATTAGTCTGTGGCATTCTTTTAAACTGTTGCTTATGGCGGTCTCTGTGAGCTTCTCAGTGACATTCAGCCATCCAGGTATCCCGCCTGCAGTAGACGGAATGTGGCAATGGAACGCTGGCTGCGCGTGTCATAATAGGCTCTGAGCCTTTATATACCTGCGCACAGCGGCAGCCACCTTCAGTCTGCTGCTGGACAGCCAGCAGCAGCAGCAGGAGAGGTAATTAATCAGCAACCCTCCTGCTAAGGGTAGACAGCTGCTCGTTCCACCCCCCCCCCCGCCTTAATTGGTTCTCCTCCCTTCCAACGGTGTTGAGGCGGGTGGGAACAGCCGGGGGTTGAGGGTACTGTGCTAAAAGAGGTGGAGTTATGCAGATCTAAAACGCGTGGATTGCAGCAGCAGCAAGCCGAAAAGTGCAGGCATGTGAGGGATCTAGAGGTTGACAGCATGTCTTCTTAACGGGAGTCCAGGTGGCCATCTCCACAAATGGACTTTTCAGAATCCTTGGGTGGCACCGTAGTCGGAAACCAATTCTGGTTATCGCTTCTCGGCCTTTTGGCTAAGATCAAGTGTAGTATCTGTTCTTATCAGTTTAATATCTGATACGTCCCCTATCTGGGGACCATATATTAAATGGATTTTTAGAACAGGGAGATGGAAAAAGAGCTTGCTCTGTCCACTCCACGCATTGACCTGGTATTGCAGTATCTCCAGGACCGGTGCACCCCTTCTTTAATGCAGTTTCTAAAATCAGAAAGAATTGAATTCAATGCTTTTTGTTCATTTTGCTTGTTTGTCGGATTTTGGGATGGACTCTTTGGCTTTGCTTTTCTTCTCCTCATTGGATTTTTCATGTTAAAAGTTGCAGAAGCCAGATGACAAGCTCATTTTGGTTCAACTTCAGCAACTGTGCATTGCATTGCCATGTAATGTAATGTAATGCAATGCTATCTATCTAGCTCTCCCTCTATACTTCCTTTTGGATAAACAGACATATTAGGCAAGCATTTTGGAGCTTTCACCTAAATAACTACAGGTGGTGAGATAAGCTGCACAATATAATTGACCTTTCAGTATATTGTTGCACACACACCATCTATTTAGCAAATGCCCTTGTTATCAACAGCAGCCTTTTAAACTCACCTGAGCTAACAGGTATGTGAGCTGGTTACTCTGCTGCGCTTAAAATTTCTTTTTTGGTTTGCTACAATGCCTTTTCTGAAACGTTGTCTCCCTCTGCTGGAACACTGACTTCTTTCATTTAATGCCTGCAGACTATAAAAGAGAAACCAACCCAAAAAGTTTGGTTGATTAGTCTGTGGCATTCTTTTAAACTGTTGCTTATGGCGGTCTCTGTGAGCTTCTCAGTGACATTCAGCCATCCAGGTATCCCGCCTGCAGTAGACGGAATGTGGCAATGGAACGCTGGCTGCGCGTGTCATAATAGGCTCTGAGCCTTTATATACCTGCGCACAGCAGCAGCCACCTTCAGTCTGCTGCTGGACAGCCAGCAGCAGCAGCAGCAGGAGAGGTAATTAATCAGCAACCCTCCTGCTAAGGGTAGACAGCTGCTCGTTCCACCCCCCCCCCCCGCCTTAATTGGTTCTCCTCCCTTCCAACGGTGTTGAGGCGGGTGGGAACAGCCGGGGGTTGAGGGTACTGTGCTAAAAGAGGTGGAGTTATGCAGATCTAAAACGCGTGGATTGCAGCAGCAGCAAGCCGAAAAGTGCAGGCATGTGAGGGATCTAGAGGTTGACAGCATGTCTTCTTAACGGGAGTCCAGGTGGCCATCTCCACAAATGGACTTTTCAGAATCCTTGGGTGGCACCGTACTCGGAAACCAATTCTGGTTATCGCTTCTCGGCCTTTTGGCTAAGATCAAGTGTAGTATCTGTTCTTATCAGTTTAATATCTGATACGTCCCCTATCTGGGGACCATATATTAAATGGATTTTTAGAACAGGGAGATGGAAAAAGAGCTTGCTCTGTCCACTCCACGCATTGACCTGGTATTGCAGTATCTCCAGGACCGGTGCACCCCTTCTTTAATGCAGTTTATAAAATCAGAAAGAATTGAATTCAATGCTTTTTGTTCATTTTGCTTGTTTGTCGGATTTTGGGATGGACTCTTTGGCTTTGCTTTTCTTCTCCTCATTGGATTTTTCATGTTAAAAGTTGCAGAAGCCAGATGACAAGCTCATTTTGGTTCAACTTTAGCAACTGTGCATTGCATTGCCATGTAATGTAATGTAATGCAATGCTATCTATCTAGCTCTCCCTCTATACTTCCTTTTGGATAAACAGACATATTAGGCAAGCATTTTGGAGCTTTCACCTAAATAACTACAGGTGGTGAGATAAGCTGCACAATATAATTGACCTTTCAGTATATTGTTGCACACACACCATCTATTTAGCAAATGCCCTTGTTATCAACAGCAGCCTTTTAAACTCACCTGAGCTAACAGGTATGTGAGCTGGTTACTCTGCTGCGCTTAAAATTTCTTTTTTGGTTTGCTACAATGCCTTTTCTGAAACGTTGTCTCCCTCTGCTGGAACACTGACTTCTTTCATTTAATGCCTGCAGACTATAAAAGAGAAACCAACCCAAAAAGTTTGGTTGATTAGTCTGTGGCATTCTTTTAAACTGTTGCTTATGGCGGTCTCTGTGAGCTTCTCAGTGACATTCAGCCATCCAGGTATCCCGCCTGCAGTAGACGGAATGTGGCAATGGAACGCTGGCTGCACGTGTCATAATAGGCTCTGAGCCTTTATATACCTGCGCACAGCAGCAGCCACCTTCAGTCTGCTGCTGGACAGCCAGCAGCAGCAGCAGCAGGAGAGGTAATTAATCAGCAACCCTCCTGCTAAGGGTAGACAGCTGCTCGTTCCACCCCCCCCCCCCCCCCGCCTTAATTGGTTCTCCTCCCTTCCAACGGTGTTGAGGCGGGTGGGAACAGCCGGGGGTTGAGGGTACTGTGCTAAAAGAGGTGGAGTTATGCAGATCTAAAACGCGTGGATTGCAGCAGCAGCAAGCCGAAAAGTGCAGGCATGTGAGGGATCTAGAGGTTGACAGCATGTCTTCTTAACGGGAGTCCAGGTGGCCATCTCCACAAATGGACTTTTCAGAATCCTTGGGTGGCACCGTAGTCGGAAACCAATTCTGGTTATCGCTTCTCGGCCTTTTGGCTAAGATCAAGTGTAGTATCTGTTCTTATCAGTTTAATATCTGATACGTCCCCTATCTGGGGACCATATATTAAATGGATTTTTAGAACAGGGAGATGGAAAAAGAGCTTGCTCTGTCCACTCCACGCATTGACCTGGTATTGCAGTATCTCCAGGACCGGTGCACCCCTTCTTTAATGCAGTTTCTAAAATCAGAAAGAATTGAATTCAATGCTTTTTGTTCATTTTGCTTGTTTGTCGGATTTTGGGATGGACTCTTTGGCTTTGCTTTTCTTCTCCTCATTGGATTTTTCATGTTAAAAGTTGCAGAAGCCAGATGACAAGCTCATTTTGGTTCAACTTCAGCAACTGTGCATTGCATTGCCATGTAATGTAATGTAATGCAATGCTATCTATCTAGCTCTCCCTCTATACTTCCTTTTGGATAAACAGACATATTAGGCAAGCATTTTGGAGCTTTCACCTAAATAACTACAGGTGGTGAGATAAGCTGCACAATATAATTGACCTTTCAGTATATTGTTGCACACACACCATCTATTTAGCAAATGCCCTTGTTATCAACAGCAGCCTTTTAAACTCACCTGAGCTAACAGGTATGTGAGCTGGTTACTCTGCTGCGCTTAAAATTTCTTTTTTGGTTTGCTACAATGCCTTTTCTGAAACGTTGTCTCCCTCTGCTGGAACACTGACTTCTTTCATTTAATGCCTGCAGACTATAAAAGAGAAACCAACCCAAAAAGTTTGGTTGATTAGTCTGTGGCATTCTTTTAAACTGTTGCTTATGGCGGTCTCTGTGAGCTTCTCAGTGACATTCAGCCATCCAGGTATCCCGCCTGCAGTAGACGGAATGTGGCAATGGAACGCTGGCTGCGCGTGTCATAATAGGCTCTGAGCCTTTATATACCTGCGCACAGCAGCAGCCACCTTCAGTCTGCTGCTGGACAGCCAGCAGCAGCAGCAGCAGGAGAGGTAATTAATCAGCAACCCTCCTGCTAAGGGTAAACAGCTGCTCGTTCCACCCCCCCCCCCGCCTTAATTGGTTCTCCTCCCTTCCAACGGTGTTGAGGCGGGTGGGAACAGCCGGGGGTTGAGGGTACTGTGCTAAAAGAGGTGGAGCTATGCAGATCTAAAACGCGTGGATTGCAGCAGCAGCAAGCCGAAAAGTGCAGGCATGTGAGGGATCTAGAGGTTGACAGCATGTCTTCTTAACGGGAGTCCAGGTGGCCATCTCCACAAATGGACTTTTCAGAATCCTTGGGTGGCACCGTAGTCGGAAACCAATTCTGGTTATCGCTTCTCGGCCTTTTGGCTAAGATCAAGTGTAGTATCTGTTCTTATCAGTTTAATATCTGATACGTCCCCTATCTGGGGACCATATATTAAATGGATTTTTAGAACAGGGAGATGGAAAAAGAGCTTGCTCTGTCCACTCCACGCATTGACCTGGTATTGCAGTATCTCCAGGATCGGTGCACCCCTTCTTTAATGCAGTTTCTAAAATCAGAAAGAATTGAATTCAATGCTTTTTGTTCATTTTGCTTGTTTGTCGGATTTTGGGATGGACTCTTTGGCTTTGCTTTTCTTCTCCTCATTGGATTTTTCATGTTAAAAGTTGCAGAAGCCAGATGACAAGCTCATTTTGGTTCAACTTCAGCAACTGTGCATTGCATTGCCATGTAATGTAATGTAATGCAATGCTATCTATCTAGCTCTCCCTCTATACTTCCTTTTGGATAAACAGACATATTAGGCAAGCATTTTGGAGCTTTCACCTAAATAACTACAGGTGGTGAGATAAGCTGCACAATATAATTGACCTTTCAGTATATTGTTGCACACACACCATCTATTTAGCAAATGCCCTTGTTATCAACAGCAGCCTTTTAAACTCACCTGAGCTAACAGGTATGTGAGCTGGTTACTCTGCTGCGCTTAAAATTTCTTTTTTGGTTTGCTACAATGCCTTTTCTGAAACGTTGTCTCCCTCTGCTGGAACACTGACTTCTTTCATTTAATGCCTGCAGACTATAAAAGAGAAACCAACCCAAAAAGTTTGGTTGATTAGTCTGTGGCATTCTTTTAAACTGTTGCTTATGGCGGTCTCTGTGAGCTTCTCAGTGACATTCAGCCATCCAGGTATCCCGCCTGCAGTAGACGGAATGTGGCAATGGAACGCTGGCTGCGCGTGTCATAATAGGCTCTGAGCCTTTATATACCTGCGCACAGCGGCAGCCACCTTCAGTCTGCTGCTGGACAGCCAGCAGCAGCAGCAGGAGAGGTAATTAATCAGCAACCCTCCTGCTAAGGGTAGACAGCTGCTCGTTCCACCCCCCCCCCCGCCTTAATTGGTTCTCCTCCCTTCCAACGGTGTTGAGGCGGGTGGGAACAGCCGGGGGTTGAGGGTACTGTGCTAAAAGAGGTGGAGTTATGCAGATCTAAAACGCGTGGATTGCAGCAGCAGCAAGCCGAAAAGTGCAGGCATGTGAGGGATCTAGAGGTTGACAGCATGTCTTCTTAACGGGAGTCCAGGTGGCCATCTCCACAAATGGACTTTTCAGAATCCTTGGGTGGCACCGTAGTCGGAAACCAATTCTGGTTATCGCTTCTCGGCCTTTTGGCTAAGATCAAGTGTAGTATCTGTTCTTATCAGTTTAATATCTGATACGTCCCCTATCTGGGGACCATATATTAAATGGATTTTTAGAACAGGGAGATGGAAAAAGAGCTTGCTCTGTCCACTCCACGCATTGACCTGGTATTGCAGTATCTCCAGGACCGGTGCACCCCTTCTTTAATGCAGTTTCTAAAATCAGAAAGAATTGAATTCAATGCTTTTTGTTCATTTTGCTTGTTTGTCGGATTTTGGGATGGACTCTTTGGCTTTGCTTTTCTTCTCCTCATTGGATTTTTCATGTTAAAAGTTGCAGAAGCCAGATGACAAGCTCATTTTGGTTCAACTTCAGCAACTGTGCATTGCATTGCCATGTAATGTAATGTAATGCAATGCTATCTATCTAGCTCTCCCTCTATACTTCCTTTTGGATAAACAGACATATTAGGCAAGCATTTTGGAGCTTTCACCTAAATAACTACAGGTGGTGAGATAAGCTGCACAATATAATTGACCTTTCAGTATATTGTTGCACACACACCATCTATTTAGCAAATGCCCTTGTTATCAACAGCAGCCTTTTAAACTCACCTGAGCTAACAGGTATGTGAGCTGGTTACTCTGCTGCGCTTAAAATTTCTTTTTTGGTTTGCTACAATGCCTTTTCTGAAACGTTGTCTCCCTCTGCTGGAACACTGACTTCTTTCATTTAATGCCTGCAGACTATAAAAGAGAAACCAACCCAAAAAGTTTGGTTGATTAGTCTGTGGCATTCTTTTAAACTGTTGCTTATGGCGGTCTCTGTGAGCTTCTCAGTGACATTCAGCCATCCAGGTATCCCGCCTGCAGTAGACGGAATGTGGCAATGGAACGCTGGCTGCGCGTGTCATAATAGGCTCTGAGCCTTTATATACCTGCGCACAGCAGCAGCCACCTTCAGTCTGCTGCTGGACAGCCAGCAGCAGCAGCAGCAGGAGAGGTAATTAATCAGCAACCCTCCTGCTAAGGGTAGACAGCTGCTCGTTCCACCCCCCCCCCCGCCTTAATTGGTTCTCCTCCCTTCCAACGGTGTTGAGGCGGGTGGGAACAGCCGGGGGTTGAGGGTACTGTGCTAAAAGAGGTGGAGTTATGCAGATCTAAAACGCGTGGATTGCAGCAGCAGCAAGCCGAAAAGTGCAGGCATGTGAGGGATCTAGAGGTTGACAGCATGTCTTCTTAACGGGAGTCCAGGTGGCCATCTCCACAAATGGACTTTTCAGAATCCTTGGGTGGCACCGTAGTCGGAAACCAATTCTGGTTATCGCTTCTCGGCCTTTTGGCTAAGATCAAGTGTAGTATCTGTTCTTATCAGTTTAATATCTGATACGTCCCCTATCTGGGGACCATATATTAAATGGATTTTTAGAACAGGGAGATGGAAAAAGAGCTTGCTCTGTCCACTCCACGCATTGACATGGTATTGCAGTATCTCCAGGACCGGTGCACCCCTTCTTTAATGCAGTTTCTAAAATCAGAAAGAATTGAATTCAATGCTTTTTGTTCATTTTGCTTGTTTGTCGGATTTTGGGATGGACTCTTTGGCTTTGCTTTTCTTCTCCTCATTGGATTTTTCATGTTAAAAGTTGCAGAAGCCAGATGACAAGCTCATTTTGGTTCAACTTCAGCAACTGTGCATTGCATTGCCATGTAATGTAATGTAATGCAATGCTATCTATCTAGCTCTCCCTCTATACTTCCTTTTGGATAAACAGACATATTAGGCAAGCATTTTGGAGCTTTCACCTAAATAACTACAGGTGGTGAGATAAGCTGCACAATATAATTGACCTTTCAGTATATTGTTGCACACACACCATCTATTTAGCAAATGCCCTTGTTATCAACAGCAGCCTTTTAAACTCACCTGAGCTAACAGGTATGTGAGCTGGTTACTCTGCTGCGCTTAAAATTTCTTTTTTGGTTTGCTACAATGCCTTTTCTGAAACGTTGTCTCCCTCTGCTGGAACACTGACTTCTTTCATTTAATGCCTGCAGACTATAAAAGAGAAACCAACCCAAAAAGTTTGGTTGATTAGTCTGTGGCATTCTTTTAAACTGTTGCTTATGGCGGTCTCTGTGAGCTTCTCAGTGACATTCAGCCATCCAGGTATCCCGCCTGCAGTAGACGGAATGTGGCAATGGAACGCTGGCTGCGCGTGTCATAATAGGCTCTGAGCCTTTATATACCTGCGCACAGCAGCAGCCACCTTCAGTCTGCTGCTGGACAGCCAGCAGCAGCAGGAGAGGTAATTAATCAGCAACCCTCCTGCTAAGGGTAGACAGCTGCTCGTTCCACCCCCCCCACCCCCCCGCCTTAATTGGTTCTCCTCCCTTCCAACGGTGTTGAGGCGGGTGGGAACAGCTGGGGGTTGAGGGTACTGTGCTAAAAGAGGTGGAGTTATGCAGATCTAAAACGCGTGGATTGCAGCAGCAGCAAGCCGAAAAGTGCAGGCATGTGAGGGATCTAGAGGTTGACAGCATGTCTTCTTAACGGGAGTCCAGGTGGCCATCTCCACAAATGGACTTTTCAGAATCCTTGGGTGGCACCGTAGTCGGAAACCAATTCTGGTTATCGCTTCTCGGCCTTTTGGCTAAGATCAAGTGTAGTATCTGTTCTTATCAGTTTAATATCTGATACGTCCCCTATCTGGGGACCATATATTAAATGGATTTTTAGAACAGGGAGATGGAAAAAGAGCTTGCTCTGTCCACTCCACGCATTGACCTGGTATTGCAGTATCTCCAGGACCGGTGCACCCCTTCTTTAATGCAGTTTCTAAAATCAGAAAGAATTGAATTCAATGCTTTTTGTTCATTTTGCTTGTTTGTCGGATTTTGGGATGGACTCTTTGGCTTTGCTTTTCTTCTCCTCATTGGATTTTTCATGTTAAAAGTTGCAGAAGCCAGATGACAAGCTCATTTTGGTTCAACTTCAGCAACTGTGCATTGCATTGCCATGTAATGTAATGTAATGCAATGCTATCTATCTAGCTCTCCCTCTATACTTCCTTTTGGATAAACAGACATATTAGGCAAGCATTTTGGAGCTTTCACCTAAATAACTACAGGTGGTGAGATAAGCTGCACAATATAATTGACCTTTCAGTATATTGTTGCACACACACCATCTATTTAGCAAATGCCCTTGTTATCAACAGCAGCCTTTTAAACTCACCTGAGCTAACAGGTATGTGAGCTGGTTACTCTGCTGCGCTTAAAATTTCTTTTTTGGTTTGCTACAATGCCTTTTCTGAAACGTTGTCTCCCTCTGCTGGAACACTGACTTCTTTCATTTAATGCCTGCAGACTATAAAAGAGAAACCAACCCAAAAAGTTTGGTTGATTAGTCTGTGGCATTCTTTTAAACTGTTGCTTATGGCGGTCTCTGTGAGCTTCTCAGTGACATTCAGCCATCCAGGTATCCCGCCTGCAGTAGACGGAATGTGGCAATGGAACGCTGGCTGCGCGTGTCATAATAGGCTCTGAGCCTTTATATACCTGCGCACAGCAGCAGCCACCTTCAGTCTGCTGCTGGACAGCCAGCAGCAGCAGCAGCAGGAGAGGTAATTAATCAGCAACCCTCCTGCTAAGGGTAGACAGCTGCTCGTTCCACCCCCCCCCACCTTAATTGGTTCTCCTCCCTTCCAACGGTGTTGAGGCGGGTGGGAACAGCCGGGGGTTGAGGGTACTGTGCTAAAAGAGGTGGAGTTATGCAGATCTAAAATGCGTGGATTGCAGCAGCAGCAAGCCGAAAAGTGCAGGCATGTGAGGGATCTAGAGGTTGACAGCATGTCTTCTTAACGGGAGTCCAGGTGGCCATCTCCACAAATGGACTTTTCAGAATCCTTGGGTGGCACCGTAGTCGGAAACCAATTCTGGTTATCGCTTCTCGGCCTTTTGGCTAAGATCAAGTGTAGTATCTGTTCTTATCAGTTTAATATCTGATACGTCCCCTATCTGGGGACCATATATTAAATGGATTTTTAGAACAGGGAGATGGAAAAAGAGCTTGCTCTGTCCACTCCACGCATTGACCTGGTATTGCAGTATCTCCAGGACCGGTGCACCCCTTCTTTAATGCAGTTTCTAAAATCAGAAAGAATTGAATTCAATGCTTTTTGTTCATTTTGCTTGTTTGTCGGATTTTGGGATGGACTCTTTGGCTTTGCTTTTCTTCTCCTCATTGGATTTTTCATGTTAAAAGTTGCAGAAGCCAGATGACAAGCTCATTTTGGTTCAACTTCAGCAACTGTGCATTGCATTGCCATGTAATGTAATGTAATGCAATGCTATCTATCTAGCTCTCCCTCTATACTTCCTTTTGGATAAACAGACATATTAGGCAAGCATTTTGGAGCTTTCACCTAAATAACTACAGGTGGTGAGATAAGCTGCACAATATAATTGACCTTTCAGTATATTGTTGCACACACACCATCTATTTAGCAAATGCCCTTGTTATCAACAGCAGCCTTTTAAACTCACCTGAGCTAACAGGTATGTGAGCTGGTTACTCTGCTGCGCTTAAAATTTCTTTTTTGGTTTGCTACAATGCCTTTTCTGAAACGTTGTCTCCCTCTGCTGGAACACTGACTTCTTTCATTTAATGCCTGCAGACTATAAAAGAGAAACCAACCCAAAAAGTTTGGTTGATTAGTCTGTGGCATTCTTTTAAACTGTTGCTTATGGCGGTCTCTGTGAGCTTCTCAGTGACATTCAGCCATCCAGGTATCCCGCCTGCAGTAGACGGAATGTGGCAATGGAACGCTGGCTGCGTGTGTCATAATAGGCTCTGAGCCTTTATATACCTGCGCACAGCAGCAGCCACCTTCAGTCTGCTGCTGGACAGCCAGCAGCAGCAGCAGCAGGAGAGGTAATTAATCAGCAACCCTCCTGCTAAGGGTAGACAGCTGCTCGTTCCACCCCCCCCCCCGCCTTAATTGGTTCTCCTCCCTTCCAACGGTGTTGAGGCGGGTGGGAACAGCCGGGGGTTGAGGGTACTGTGCTAAAAGAGGTGGAGTTATGCAGATCTAAAACGCGTGGATTGCAGCAGCAGCAAGCCGAAAAGTGCAGGCATGTGAGGGATCTAGAGGTTGACAGCATGTCTTCTTAACGGGAGTCCAGGTGGCCATCTCCACAAATGGACTTTTCAGAATCCTTGGGTGGCACCGTAGTCGGAAACCAATTCTGGTTATCGCTTCTCGGCCTTTTGGCTAAGATCAAGTGTAGTATCTGTTCTTATCAGTTTAATATCTGATACGTCCCCTATCTGGGGACCATATATTAAATGGATTTTTAGAACAGGGAGATGGAAAAAGAGCTTGCTCTGTCCACTCCACGCATTGACCTGGTATTGCAGTATCTCCAGGACCGGTGCACCCCTTCTTTAATGCAGTTTCTAAAATCAGAAAGAATTGAATTCAATGCTTTTTGTTCATTTTGCTTGTTTGTCGGATTTTGGGATGGACTCTTTGGCTTTGCTTTTCTTCTCCTCATTGGATTTTTCATGTTAAAAGTTGCAGAAGCCAGATGACAAGCTCATTTTGGTTCAACTTCAGCAACTGTGCATTGCATTGCCATGTAATGTAATGCAATGCTATCTATCTAGCTCTCCCTCTATACTTCCTTTTGGATAAACAGACATATTAGGCAAGCATTTTGGAGCTTTCACCTAAATAACTACAGGTGGTGAGATAAGCTGCACAATATAATTGACCTTTCAGTATATTGTTGCACACACACCATCTATTTAGCAAATGCCCTTGTTATCAACAGCAGCCTTTTAAACTCACCTGAGCTAACAGGTATGTGAGCTGGTTACTCTGCTGCGCTTAAAATTTCTTTTTTGGTTTGCTACAATGCCTTTTCTGAAACGTTGTCTCCCTCTGCTGGAACACTGACTTCTTTCATTTAATGCCTGCAGACTATAAAAGAGAAACCAACCCAAAAAGTTTGGTTGATTAGTCTGTGGTATTCTTTTAAACTGTTGCTTATGGCGGTCTCTGTGAGCTTCTCAGTGACATTCAGCCATCCAGGTATCCCGCCTGCAGTAGACGGAATGTGGCAATGGAACGCTGGCTGCGCGTGTCATAATAGGCTCTGAGCCTTTATATACCTGCGCACAGCAGCAGCCACCTTCAGTCTGCTGCTGGACAGCCAGCAGCAGCAGCAGCAGGAGAGGTAATTAATCAGCAACCCTCCTGCTAAGGGTAGACAGCTGCTCGTTCCACACCCCCCCCCCCGCCTTAATTGGTTCATCTCCCTTCCAACGGTGTTGAGGCGGGTGGGAACCGCCGGGGGTAGTGGGTACTGTGCTAAAAGAGGTGGAGTTATGCAGATCTAAAACGCGTGGATTGCAGCAGCAGCAAGCCGAAAAGTGCAGGCATGTGAGGGATCTAGAGGTTGACAGCATGTCTTCTTAACGGGAGTCCAGGTGGCCATCTCCACAAATGGACTTTTCAGAATCCTTGGGTGGCACCGTAGTCGGAAACCAATTCTGGTTATCGCTTCTCGGCCTTTTGGCTAAGATCAAGTGTAGTATCTGTTCTTATCAGTTTAATATCTGATACGTCCCCTATCTGGGGACCATATATTAAATGGATTTTTAGAACAGGGAGATGGAAAAAGAGCTTGCTCTGTCCACTCCACGCATTGACCTGATATTGCAGTATCTCCAGGACCGGTGCACCCCTTCTTTAATGCAGTTTCTAAAATCAGAAAGAATTGAATTCAATGCTTTTTGTTCATTTTGCTTGTTTGTCGGATTTTGGGATGGACTCTTTGGCTTTGCTTTTCTTCTCCTCATTGGATTTTTCATGTTAAAAGTTGCAGAAGCCAGATGACAAGCTCATTTTGGTTCAACTTCAGCAACTGTGCATTGCATTGCCATGTAATGTAATGTAATGCAATGCTATCCATCTAGCTCTCCCTCTATACTTCCTTTTGGATAAACAGACATATTAGGCAAGCATTTTGGAGCTTTCACCTAAATAACTACAGGTGGTGAGATAAGCTGCACAATATAATTGACCTTTCAGTATATTGTTGCACACACACCATCTATTTAGCAAATGCCCTTGTTATCAACAGCAGCCTTTTAAACTCACCTGAGCTAACAGGTATGTGAGCTGGTTACTCTGCTGCGCTTAAAATTTCTTTTTTGGTTTGCTACAATGCCTTTTCTGAAACGTTGTCTCCCTCTGCTGGAACACTGACTTCTTTCATTTAATGCCTGCAGACTATAAAAGAGAAACCAACCCAAAAAGTTTGGTTGATTAGTCTGTGGCATTCTTTTAAACTGTTGCTTATGGCGGTCTCTGTGAGCTTCTCAGTGACATTCAGCCATCCAGGTATCCCGCCTGCAGTAGACGGAATGTGGCAATGGAACGCTGGCTGCGCGTGTCATAATAGGCTCTGAGCCTTTATATACCTGCGCACAGCAGCAGCCACTTTCAGTCTGCTGCTGGACAGCCAGCAGCAGCAGCAGCAGGAGAGGTAATTAATCAGCAACCCTCCTGCTAAGGGTAGACAGCTGCTCGTTCCACCCCCCCCCCCGCCTTAATTGGTTCTCCTCCCTTCCAACGGTGTTGAGGCGGGTGGGAACAGCCGGGGGTTGAGGGTACTGTGCTAAAAGAGGTGGAGTTATGCAGATCTAAAACGCGTGGATTGCAGCAGCAGCAAGCCGAAAAGTGCAGGCATGTGAGGGATCTAGAGGTTGACAGCATGTCTTCTTAACGGGAGTCCAGGTGGCCATCTCCACAAATGGACTTTTCAGAATCCTTGGGTGGCACCGTAGTCGGAAACCAATTCTGGTTATCGCTTCTCGGCCTTTTGGCTAAGATCAAGTGTAGTATCTGTTCTTATCAGTTTAATATCTGATACGTCCCCTATCTGGGGGGACCATATATTAAATGGATTTTTAGAACAGGGAGATGGAAAAAGAGCTTGCTCTGTCCACTCCACGCATTGACCTGGTATTGCAGTATCTCCAGGACCGGTGCACCCCTTCTTTAATGCAGTTTCTAAAATCAGAAAGAATTGAATTCAATGCTTTTTGTTCATTTTGCTTGTTTGTCGGATTTTGGGATGGACTCTTTGGCTTTGCTTTTCTTCTCCTCATTGGATTTTTCATGTTAAAAGTTGCAGAAGCCAGATGACAAGCTCATTTTGGTTCAACTTCAGCAACTGTGCATTGCATTGCCATGTAATGTAATGTAATGCAATGCTATCTATCTAGCTCTCCCTCTATACTTCCTTTTGGATAAACAGACATATTAGGCAAGCATTTTGGAGCTTTCACCTAAATAACTACAGGTGGTGAGATAAGCTGCACAATATAATTGACCTTTCAGTATATTGTTGCACACACACCATCTATTTAGCAAATGCCCTTGTTATCAACAGCAGCCTTTTAAACTCACCTGAGCTAACAGGTATGTGAGCTGGTTACTCTGCTGCGCTTAAAATTTCTTTTTTGGTTTGCTACAATGCCTTTTCTGAAACGTTGTCTCCCTCTGCTGGAACACTGACTTCTTTCATTTAATGCCTGCAGACTATAAAAGAGAAACCAACCCAAAAAGTTTGGTTGATTAGTCTGTGGCATTCTTTTAAACTGTTGCTTATGGCGGTCTCTGTGAGCTTCTCAGTGACATTCAGCCATCCAGGTATCCCGCCTGCAGTAGACGGAATGTGGCAATGGAACGCTGGCTGCGCGTGTCATAATAGGCTCTGAGCCTTTATATACCTGCGCACAGCAGCAGCCACCTTCAGTCTGCTGCTGGACAGCCAGCAGCAGCAGCAGCAGGAGAGGTAATTAATCAGCAACCCTCCTGCTAAGGGTAGACAGCTGCTCGTTCCACCCCCCCCCCGCCTTAATTGGTTCTCCTCCCTTCCAACGGTGTTGAGGCGGGTGGGAACAGCCGGGGGTTGAGGGTACTGTGCTAAAAGAGGTGGAGTTATGCAGATCTAAAACGCGTGGATTGCAGCAGCAGCAAGCCGAAAAGTGCAGGCATGTGAGGGATCTAGAGGTTGACAGCATGTCTTCTTAACGGGAGTCCAGGTGGCCATCTCCACAAATGGACTTTTCAGAATCCTTGGGTGGCACCGTAGTCGGAAACCAATTCTGGTTATCGCTTCTCGGCCTTTTGGCTAAGATCAAGTGTAGTATCTGTTCTTATCAGTTTAATATCTGATACGTCCCCTATCTGGGGACCATATATTAAATGGATTTTTAGAACAGGGAGATGGAAAAAGAGCTTGCTCTGTCCACTCCACGCATTGACCTGGTATTGCAGTATCTCCAGGACCGGTGCACCCCTTCTTTAATGCAGTTTCTAAAATCAGAAAGAATTGAATTCAATGCTTTTTGTTCATTTTGCTTGTTTGTCGGATTTTGGGATGGACTCTTTGGCTTTGCTTTTCTTCTCCTCATTGGATTTTTCATGTTAAAAGTTGCAGAAGCCAGATGACAAGCTCATTTTGGTTCAACTTCAGCAACTGTGCATTGCATTGCCATGTAATGTAATGTAATGCAATGCTATCTATCTAGCTCTCCCTCTATACTTCCTTTTGGATAAACAGACATATTAGGCAAGCATTTTGGAGCTTTCACCTAAATAACTACAGGTGGTGAGATAAGCTGCACAATATAATTGACCTTTCAGTATATTGTTGCACACACACCATCTATTTAGCAAATGCCCTTGTTATCAACAGCAGCCTTTTAAACTCACCTGAGCTAACAGGTATGTGAGCTGGTTACTCTGCTGCGCTTAAAATTTCTTTTTTGGTTTGCTACAATGCCTTTTCTGAAACGTTGTCTCCCTCTGCTGGAACACTGACTTCTTTCATTTAATGCCTGCAGACTATAAAAGAGAAACCAACCCAAAAAGTTTGGTTGATTAGTCTGTGGCATTCTTTTAAACTGTTGCTTATGGCGGTCTCTGTGAGCTTCTCAGTGACATTCAGCCATCCAGGTATCCCGCCTGCAGTAGACGGAATGTGGCAATGGAACGCTGGCTGCGCGTGTCATAATAGGCTCTGAGCCTTTATATACCTGCGCACAGCAGCAGCCACCTTCAGTCTGCTGCTGGACAGCCAGCAGCAGCAGCAGCAGGAGAGGTAATTAATCAGCAACCCTCCTGCTAAGGGTAGACAGCTGCTCGTTCCACCCCCCCCCCCCGCCTTAATTGGTTCTCCTCCCTTCCAACGGTGTTGAGGCGGGTGGGAACAGCCGGGGGTTGAGGGTACTGTGCTAAAAGAGGTGGAGTTATGCAGATCTAAAACGCGTGGATTGCAGCAGCAGCAAGCCGAAAAGTGCAGGCATGTGAGGGATCTAGAGGTTGACAGCATGTCTTCTTAACGGGAGTCCAGGTGGCCATCTCCACAAATGGACTTTTCAGAATCCTTGGGTTGCACCGTAGTCGGAAACCAATTCTGGTTATCGCTTCTCGGCCTTTTGGCTAAGATCAAGTGTAGTATCTGTTCTTATCAGTTTAATATCTGATACGTCCCCTATCTGGGGACCATATATTAAATGGATTTTTAGAACATCGAGATGGAAAAAGAGCTTGCTCTGTCCACTCCACGCATTGACCTGGTATTGCAGTATCTCCAGGACCGGTGCACCCCTTCTTTAATGCAGTTTCTAAAATCAGAAAGAATTGAATTCAATGCTTTTTGTTCATTTTGCTTGTTTGTCGGATTTTGGGATGGACTCTTTGGCTTTGCTTTTCTTCTCCTCATTGGATTTTTCATGTTAAAAGTTGCAGAAGCCAGATGACAAGCTCATTTTGGTTCAACTTCAGCAACTGTGCATTGCATTGCCATGTAATGTAATGTAATGCAATGCTATCTATCTAGCTCTCCCTCTATACTTCCTTTTGGATAAACAGACATATTAGGCAAGCATTTTGGAGCTTTCACCTAAATAACTACAGGTGGTGAGATAAGCTGCACAATATAATTGACCTTTCAGTATATTGTTGCACACACACCATCTATTTAGCAAATGCCCTTGTTATCAACAGCAGCCTTTTAAACTCACCTGAGCTAACAGGTATGTGAGCTGGTTACTCTGCTGCGCTTAAAATTTCTTTTTTGGTTTGCTACAATGCCTTTTCTGAAACGTTGTCTCCCTCTGCTGGAACACTGACTTCTTTCATTTAATGCCTGCAGACTATAAAAGAGAAACCAACCCAAAAAGTTTGGTTGATTAGTCTGTGGCATTCTTTTAAACTGTTGCTTATGGCGGTCTCTGTGAGCTTCTCAGTGACATTCAGCCATCCAGGTATCCCGCCTGCAGTAGACGGAATGTGGCAATGGAACGCTGGCTGCGCGTGTCATAATAGGCTCTGAGCCTTTATATACCTGCGCACAGCAGCAGCCACCTTCAGTCTGCTGCTGGACAGCCAGCAGCAGCAGCAGCAGGAGAGGTAATTAATCAGCAACCCTCCTGCTAAGGGTAGACAGCTGCTCGTTCCACCCCCCCCCCCGCCTTAATTGGTTCTCCTCCCTTCCAACGGTGTTGAGGCGGGTGGGAACAGCCGGGGGTTGAGGGTACTGTGCTAAAAGAGGTGGAGTTATGCAGATCTAAAACGCGTGGATTGCAGCAGCAGCAAGCCGAAAAGTGCAGGCATGTGAGGGATCTAGAGGTTGACAGCATGTCTTCTTAACGGGAGTCCAGGTGGCCATCTCCACAAATGGACTTTTCAGAATCCTTGGGTGGCACCGTAGTCGGAAACCAATTCTGGTTATCGCTTCTCGGCCTTTTGGCTAAGATCAAGTGTAGTATCTGTTCTTATCAGTTTAATATCTGATACGTCCCCTATCTGGGGACCATATATTAAATGGATTTTTAGAACAGGGAGATGGAAAAGAGCTTGCTCTGTCCACTCCACGCATTGACCTGGTATTGCAGTATCTCCAGGACCGGTGCACCCCTTCTTTAATGCAGTTTCTAAAATCAGAAAGAATTGAATTCAATGCTTTTTGTTCATTTTGCTTGTTTGTCGGATTTTGGGATGGACTCTTTGGCTTTGCTTTTCTTCTCCTCATTGGATTTTTCATGTTAAAAGTTGCAGAAGCCAGATGACAAGCTCATTTTGGTTCAACTTCAGCAACTGTGCATTGCATTGCCATGTAATGTAATGTAATGCAATGCTATCTATCTAGCTCTCCCTCTATACTTCCTTTTGGATAAACAGACATATTAGGCAAGCATTTTGGAGCTTTCACCTAAATAACTACAGGTGGTGAGATAAGCTGCACAATATAATTAACCTTTCAGTATATTGTTGCACACACACCATCTATTTAGCAAATGCCCTTGTTATCAACAGCAGCCTTTTAAACTCACCTGAGCTAACAGGTATGTGAGCTGGTTACTCTGCTGCGCTTAAAATTTCTTTTTTGGTTTGCTACAATGCCTTTTCTGAAACGTTGTCTCCCTCTGCTGGAACACTGACTTCTTTCATTTAATGCCTGCAGACTATAAAAGAGAAACCAACCCAAAAAGTTTGGTTGATTAGTCTGTGGCATTCTTTTAAACTGTTGCTTATGGCGGTCTCTGTGAGCTTCTCAGTGACATTCAGCCATCCAGGTATCCCGCCTGCAGTAGACGGAATGTGGCAATGGAACGCTGGCTGCGCGTGTCATAATAGGCTCTGAGCCTTTATATACCTGCGCACAGCAGCAGCCACCTTCAGTCTGCTGCTGGACAGCCAGCAGCAGCAGCAGCAGGAGAGGTAATTAATCAGCAACCCTCCTGCTAAGGGTAGACAGCTGCTCGTTCCACCCCCCCCCCCCGCCTTAATTGGTTCTCCTCCCTTCCAACGGTGTTGAGGCGGGTGGGAACAGCCGGGGGTTGAGGGTACTGTACTAAAAGAGGTGGAGTTATGCAGATCTAAAACGCGTGGATTGCAGCAGCAGCAAGCCGAAAAGTGCAGGCATGTGAGGGATCTAGAGGTTGACAGCATGTCTTCTTATCGGGAGTCCAGGTGGCCATCTCCACAAATGGACTTTTCAGAATCCTTGGGTGGCACCGTAGTCGGAAACCAATTCTGGTTATCGCTTCTCGGCCTTTTGGCTAAGATCAAGTGTAGTATCTGTTCTTATCAGTTTAATATCTGATACGTCCCCTATCTGGGGACCATATATTAAATGGATTTTTAGAACAGGGAGATGGAAAAAGAGCTTGCTCTGTCCACTCCACGCATTGACCTGGTATTGCAGTATCTCCAGGACCGGTGCACCCCTTCTTTAATGCAGTTTCTAAAATCAGAAAGAATTGAATTCAATGCTTTTTGTTCATTTTGCTTGTTTGTCGGATTTTGGGATGGACTCTTTGGCTTTGCTTTTCTTCTCCTCATTGGATTTTTCATGTTAAAAGTTGCAGAAGCCAGATGACAAGCTCATTTTGGTTCAACTTCAGCAACTGTGCATTGCATTGCCATGTAATGTAATGTAATGCAATGCTATCTATCTAGCTCTCCCTCTATACTTCCTTTTGGATAAACAGACATATTAGGCAAGCATTTTGGAGCTTTCACCTAAATAACTACAGGTGGTGAGATAAGCTGCACAATATAATTGACCTTTCAGTATATTGTTGCACACACACCATCTATTTAGCAAATGCCCTTGTTATCAACAGCAGCCTTTTAAACTCACCTGAGCTAACAGGTATGTGAGCTGGTTACTCTGCTGCGCTTAAAATTTCTTTTTTGGTTTGCTACAATGCCTTTTCTGAAACGTTGTCTCCCTCTGCTGGAACACTGACTTCTTTCATTTAATGCCTGCAGACTATAAAAGAGAAACCAACCCAAAAAGTTTGGTTGATTAGTCTGTGGCATTCTTTTAAACTGTTGCTTATGGCGGTCTCTGTGAGCTTCTCAGTGACATTCAGCCATCCAGGTATCCCGCCTGCAGTAGACGGAATGTGGCAATGGAACGCTGGCTGCGCGTGTCATAATAGGCTCTGAGCCTTTATATACCTGCGCACAGCAGCAGCCACCTTCAGTCTGCTGCTGGACAGCCAGCAGCAGCAGCAGCAGGAGAGGTAATTAATCAGCAACCCTCCTGCTAAGGGTAGACAGCTGCTCGTTCCACCCCCCCCCCCCCGCCTTAATTGGTTCTCCTCCCTTCCAACGGTGTTGAGGCGGGTGGGAACAGCCGGGGGTTGAGGGTACTGTGCTAAAAGAGGTGGAGTTATGCAGATCTAAAACGCGTGGATTGCAGCAGCAGCAAGCCGAAAAGTGCAGGCATGTGAGGGATCTAGAGGTTGACAGCATGTCTTCTTAACGGGAGTCCAGGTGGCCATCTCCACAAATGGACTTTTCAGAATCCTTGGGTGGCACCGTAGTCGGAAACAATTCTGGTTATCGCTTCTCGGCCTTTTGGCTAAGATCAAGTGTAGTATCTGTTCTTATCAGTTTAATATCTGATACGTCCCCTATCTGGGGACCATATATTAAATGGATTTTTAGAACAGGGAGATGGAAAAAGAGCTTGCTCTGTCCACTCCACGCATTGACCTGGTATTGCAGTATCTCCAGGACCGGTGCACCCCTTCTTTAATGCAGTTTCTAAAATCAGAAAGAATTGAATTCAATGCTTTTTGTTCATTTTGCTTGTTTGTCGGATTTTGGGATGGACTCTTTGGCTTTGCTTTTCTTCTCCTCATTGGATTTTTCATGTTAAAAGTTGCAGAACCCAGATGACAAGCTCATTTTGGTTCAACTTCAGCAACTGTGCATTGCATTGCCATGTAATGTAATGTAATGCAATGCTATCTATCTAGCTCTCCCTCTATACTTCCTTTTGGATAAACAGACATATTAGGCAAGCATTTTGGAGCTTTCACCTAAATAACTACAGGTGGTGAGATAAGCTGCACAATATAATTGACCTTTCAGTATATTGTTGCACACACACCATCTATTTAGCAAATGCCCTTGTTATCAACAGCAGCCTTTTAAACTCACCTGAGCTAACAGGTATGTGAGCTGGTTACTCTGCTGCGCTTAAAATTTCTTTTTTGGTTTGCTACAATGCCTTTTCTGAAACGTTGTCTCCCTCTGCTGGAACACTGACTTCTTTCATTTAATGCCTGCAGACTATAAAAGAGAAACCAATCCAAAAAGTTTGGTTGATTAGTCTGTGGCATTCTTTTTAACTGTTGCTTATGGCGGTCTCTGTGAGCTTCTCAGTGACATTCAGCCATCCAGGTATCCCGCCTGCAGTAGACGGAATGTGGCAATGGAACGCTGGCTGCGCGTGTCATAATAGGCTCTGAGCCTTTATATACCTGCGCACAGCAGCAGCCACCTTCAGTCTGCTGCTGGACAGCCAGCAGCAGCAGCAGCAGCAGGAGAGGTAATTAATCAGCAACCCTCCTGCTAAGGGTAGACAGCTGCTCGTTCCACCCCCCCCCCCCCCCGCCTTAATTGGTTCTCCTCCCTTCCAACGGTGTTGAGGCGGGTGGGAACAGCCGGGGGTTGAGGGTACTGTGCTAAAAGAGGTGGAGTTATGCAGATCTAAAACGCGTGGATTGCAGCAGCAGCAAGCCGAAAAGTGCAGGCATGTGAGGGATCTAGAGGTTGACAGCATGTCTTCTTAACGGGAGTCCAGGTGGCCATCTCCACAAATGGACTTTTCAGAATCCTTGGGTTGCACCGTAGTCGGAAACCAATTCTGGTTATCGCTTCTCGGCCTTTTGGCTAAGATCAAGTGTAGTATCTGTTCTTATCAGTTTAATATCTGATACGTCCCCTATCTGGGGACCATATATTAAATGGATTTTTAGAACATCGAGATGGAAAAAGAGCTTGCTCTGTCCACTCCACGCATTGACCTGGTATTGCAGTATCTCCAGGACCGGTGCACCCCTTCTTTAATGCAGTTTCTAAAATCAGAAAGAATTGAATTCAATGCTTTTTGTTCATTTTGCTTGTTTGTCGGATTTTGGGATGGACTCTTTGGCTTTGCTTTTCTTCTCCTCATTGGATTTTTCATGTTAAAAGTTGCAGAAGCCAGATGACAAGCTCATTTTGGTTCAACTTCAGCAACTGTGCATTGCATTGCCATGTAATGTAATGTAATGCAATGCTATCTATCTAGCTCTCCCTCTATACTTCCTTTTGGATAAACAGACATATTAGGCAAGCATTTTGGAGCTTTCACCTAAATAACTACAGGTGGTGAGATAAGCTGCACAATATAATTGACCTTTCAGTATATTGTTGCACACACACCATCTATTTAGCAAATGCCCTTGTTATCAACAGCAGCCTTTTAAACTCACCTGAGCTAACAGGTATGTGAGCTGGTTACTCTGCTGCGCTTAAAATTTCTTTTTTGGTTTGCTACAATGCCTTTTCTGAAACGTTGTCTCCCTCTGCTGGAACACTGACTTCTTTCATTTAATGCCTGCAGACTATAAAAGAGAAACCAACCCAAAAAGTTTGGTTGATTAGTCTGTGGCATTCTTTTAAACTGTTGCTTATGGCGGTCTCTGTGAGCTTCTCAGTGACATTCAGCCATCCAGGTATCCCGCCTGCAGTAGACGGAATGTGGCAATGGAACGCTGGCTGCGCGTGTCATAATAGGCTCTGAGCCTTTATATACCTGCGCACAGCAGCAGCCACCTTCAGTCTGCTGCTGGACAGCCAGCAGCAGCAGCAGCAGCAGGAGAGGTAATTAATCAGCAACCCTCCTGCTAAGGGTAGACAGCTGCTCGTTCCACCCCCCCCCCCCGCCTTAATTGGTTCTCCTCCCTTCCAACGGTGTTGAGGCGGGTGGGAACAGCCGGGGGTTGAGGGTACTGTGCTAAAAGAGGTGGAGTTATGCAGATCTAAAACGCGTGGATTGCAGCAGCAGCAAGCCGAAAAGTGCAGGCATGTGAGGGATCTAGAGGTTGACAGCATGTCTTCTTAACGGGAGTCCAGGTGGCCATCTCCACAAATGGACTTTTCAGAATCCTTGGGTGGCACCGTAGTCGGAAACCAATTCTGGTTATCGCTTCTCGGCCTTTTGGCTAAGATCAAGTGTAGTATCTGTTCTTATCAGTTTAATATCTGATACGTCCCCTATCTGGGGACCATATATTAAATGGATTTTTAGAACAGGGAGATGGAAAAAGAGCTTGCTCTGTCCACTCCACGCATTGACCTGGTATTGCAGTATCTCCAGGACCGGTGCACCCCTTCTTTAATGCAGTTTCTAAAATCAGAAAGAATTGAATTCAATGCTTTTTGTTCATTTTGCTTGTTTGTCGGATTTTGGGATGGACTCTTTGGCTTTGCTTTTCTTCTCCTCATTGGATTTTTCATGTTAAAAGTTGCAGAAGCCAGATGACAAGCTCATTTTGGTTCAACTTCAGCAACTGTGCATTGCATTGCCATGTAATGTAATGTAATGCAATGCTATCTATCTAGCTCTCCCTCTATACTTCCTTTTGGATAAACAGACATATTAGGCAAGCATTTTGGAGCTTTCACCTAAATAACTACAGGTGGTGAGATAAGCTGCACAATATAATTGACCTTTCAGTATATTGTTGCACACACACCATCTATTTAGCAAATGCCCTTGTTATCAACAGCAGCCTTTTAAACTCACCTGAGCTAACAGGTATGTGAGCTGGTTACTCTGCTGCGCTTAAAATTTCTTTTTTGGTTTGCTACAATGCCTTTTCTGAAACGTTGTCTCCCTCTGCTGGAACACTGACTTCTTTCATTTAATGCCTGCAGACTATAAAAGAGAAACCAACCCAAAAAGTTTGGTTGATTAGTCTGTGGCATTCTTTTAAACTGTTGCTTATGGCGGTCTCTGTGAGCTTCTCAGTGACATTCAGCCATCCAGGTATCCCGCCTGCAGTAGACGGAATGTGGCAATGGAACGCTGGCTGCGCGTGTCATAATAGGCTCTGAGCCTTTATATACCTGCGCACAGCAGCAGCCACCTTCAGTCTGCTGCTGGACAGCCAGCAGCAGCAGCAGCAGGAGAGGTAATTAATCAGCAACCCTCCTGCTAAGGGTAGACAGCTGCTCGTTCCACCCCCCCCCCCCCCGCCTTAATTGGTTCTCCTCCCTTCCAACGGTGTTGAGGCGGGTGGGAACAGCCGGGGGTTGAGGGTACTGTACTAAAAGAGGTGGAGTTATGCAGATCTAAAACGCGTGGATTGCAGCAGCAGCAAGCCGAAAAGTGCAGGCATGTGAGGGATCTAGAGGTTGACAGCATGTCTTCTTATCGGGAGTCCAGGTGGCCATCTCCACAAATGGACTTTTCAGAATCCTTGGGTGGCACCGTAGTCGGAAACCAATTCTGGTTATCGCTTCTCGGCCTTTTGGCTAAGATCAAGTGTAGTATCTGTTCTTATCAGTTTAATATCTGATACGTCCCCTATCTGGGGACCATATATTAAATGGATTTTTAGAACAGGGAGATGGAAAAAGAGCTTGCTCTGTCCACTCCACGCATTGACCTGGTATTGCAGTATCTCCAGGACCGGTGCACCCCTTCTTTAATGCAGTTTCTAAAATCAGAAAGAATTGAATTCAATGCTTTTTGTTCATTTTGCTTGTTTGTCGGATTTTGGGATGGACTCTTTGGCTTTGCTTTTCTTCTCCTCATTGGATTTTTCATGTTAAAAGTTGCAGAAGCCAGATGACAAGCTCATTTTGGTTCAACTTCAGCAACTGTGCATTGCATTGCCATGTAATGTAATGTAATGCAATGCTATCTATCTAGCTCTCCCTCTATACTTCCTTTTGGATAAACAGACATATTAGGCAAGCATTTTGGAGCTTTCACCTAAATAACTACAGGTGGTGAGATAAGCTGCACAATATAATTGACCTTTCAGTATATTGTTGCACACACACCATCTATTTAGCAAATGCCCTTGTTATCAACAGCAGCCTTTTAAACTCACCTGAGCTAACAGGTATGTGAGCTGGTTACTCTGCTGCGCTTAAAATTTCTTTTTTGGTTTGCTACAATGCCTTTTCTGAAACGTTGTCTCCCTCTGCTGGAACACTGACTTCTTTCATTTAATGCCTGCAGACTATAAAAGAGAAACCAACCCAAAAAGTTTGGTTGATTTGTCTGTGGCATTCTTTTAAACTGTTGCTTATGGCGGTCTCTGGGAGCTTCTCAGTGACATTCAGCCATCCAGGTATCCCGCCTGCAGTAGACGGAATGTGGCAATGGAACGCTGGCTGCGCGTGTCATAATAGGCTCTGAGCCTTTATATACCTGCGCACAGCAGCAGCCACCTTCAGTCTGCTGCTGGACAGCCAGCAGCAGCAGCAGGAGAGGTAATTAATCAGCAACCCTCCTGCTAAGGGTAGACAGCTGCTCGTTCCACCCCCCCCCCCCCCGCCTTAATTGGTTCTCCTCCCTTCCAACGGTGTTGAGGCGGGTGGGAACAGCCGGGGGTTGAGGGTACTGTGCTAAAAGAGGTGGAGTTATGCAGATCTAAAACGCGTGGATTGCAGCAGCAGCAAGCCGAAAAGTGCAGGCATGTGAGGGATCTAGAGGTTGACAGCATGTCTTCTTAACGGGAGTCCAGGTGGCCATCTCCACAAATGGACTTTTCAGAATCCTTGGGTGGCACCGTAGTCGGAAACCAATTCTGGTTATCGCTTCTCGGCCTTTTGGCTAAGATCAAGTGTAGTATCTGTTCTTATCAGTTTAATATCTGATACGTCCCCTATCTGGGGACCATATATTAAATGGATTTTTAGAACAGGGAGATGGAAAAAGAGCTTGCTCTGTCCACTCCACGCATTGACCTGGTATTGCAGTATCTCCAGGACCGGTGCACCCCTTCTTTAATGCAGTTTCTAAAATCAGAAAGAATTGAATTCAATGCTTTTTGTTCATTTTGCTTGTTTGTCGGATTTTGGGATGGACTCTTTGGCTTTGCTTTTCTTCTCCTCATTGGATTTTTCATGTTAAAAGTTGCAGAAGCCAGATGACAAGCTCATTTTGGTTCAACTTCAGCAACTGTGCATTGCATTGCCATGTAATGTAATGTAATGCAATGCTATCTATCTAGCTCTCCCTCTATACTTCCTTTTGGATAAACAGACATATTAGGCAAGCATTTTGGAGCTTTCACCTAAATAACTACAGGTGGTGAGATAAGCTGCACAATATAATTGACCTTTCAGTATATTGTTGCACACACACCATCTATTTAGCAAATGCCCTTGTTATCAACAGCAGCCTTTTAAACTCACCTGAGCTAACAGGTATGTGAGCTGGTTACTCTGCTGCGCTTAAAATTTCTTTTTTGGTTTGCTACAATGCCTTTTCTGAAACGTTGTCTCCCTCTGCTGGAACACTGACTTCTTTCATTTAATGCCTGCAGACTATAAAAGAGAAACCAACCCAAAAAGTTTGGTTGATTAGTCTGTGGCATTCTTTTAAACTGTTGCTTATGGCGGTCTCTGTGAGCTTCTCAGTGACATTCAGCCATCCAGGTATCCCGCCTGCAGTAGACGGAATGTGGCAATGGAACGCTGGCTGCGCGTGTCATAATAGGCTCTGAGCCTTTATATACCTGCGCACAGCAGCAGCCACCTTCAGTCTGCTGCTGGACAGCCAGCAGCAGCAGCAGCAGCAGGAGAGGTAATTAATCAGCAACCCTCCTGCTAAGGGTAGACAGCTGCTCGTTCCACCCCCCCCCCCCCCCGCCTTAATTGGTTCTCCTCCCTTCCAACGGTGTTGAGGCGGGTGGGAACAGCCGGGGGTTGAGGGTACTGTGCTAAAAGAGGTGGAGTTATGCAGATCTAAAACGCGTGGATTGCAGCAGCAGCAAGCCGAAAAGTGCAGGCATGTGAGGGATCTAGAGGTTGACAGCATGTCTTCTTAACGGGAGTCCAGGTGGCCATCTCCACAAATGGACTTTTCAGAATCCTTGGGTGGCACCGTAGTCGGAAACCAATTCTGGTTATCGCTTCTCGGCCTTTTGGCTAAGATCAAGTGTAGTATCTGTTCTTATCAGTTTAATATCTGATACGTCCCCTATCTGGGGACCATATATTAAATGGATTTTTAGAACAGGGAGATGGAAAAAGAGCTTGCTCTGTCCACTCCACGCATTGACCTGGTATTGCAGTATCTCCAGGACCGGTGCACCCCTTCTTTAATGCAGTTTCTAAAATCAGAAAGAATTGAATTCAATGCTTTTTGTTCATTTTGCTTGTTTGTCGGATTTTGGGATGGACTCTTTGGCTTTGCTTTTCTTCTCCTCATTGGATTTTTCATGTTAAAAGTTGCAGAAGCCAGATGACAAGCTCATTTTGGTTCAACTTCAGCAACTGTGCATTGCATTGCCATGTAATGTAATGTAATGCAATGCTATCTATCTAGCTCTCCCTCTATACTTCCTTTTGGATAAACAGACATATTAGGCAAGCATTTTGGAGCTTTCACCTAAATAACTACAGGTGGTGAGATAAGCTGCACAATATAATTGACCTTTCAGTATATTGTTGCACACACACCATCTATTTAGCAAATGCCCTTGTTATCAACAGCAGCCTTTTAAACTCACCTGAGCTAACAGGTATGTGAGCTGGTTACTCTGCTGCGCTTAAAATTTCTTTTTTGGTTTGCTACAATGCCTTTTCTGAAACGTTGTCTCCCTCTGCTGGAACACTGACTTCTTTCATTTAATGCCTGCAGACTATAAAAGAGAAACCAACCCAAAAAGTTTGGTTGATTAGTCTGTGGCATTCTTTTAAACTGTTGCTTATGGCGGTCTCTGTGAGCTTCTCAGTGACATTCAGCCATCCAGGTATCCCGCCTGCAGTAGACGGAATGTGGCAATGGAACGCTGGCTGCGCGTGTCATAATAGGCTCTGAGCCTTTATATACCTGCGCACAGCAGCAGCCACCTTCAGTCTGCTGCTGGACAGCCAGCAGCAGCAGCAGCAGGAGAGGTAATTAATCAGCAACCCTCCTGCTAAGGGTAGACAGCTGCTCGTTCCACCCCCCCCCCCCCCCGCCTTAATTGGTTCTCCTCCCTTCCAACGGTGTTGAGGCGGGTGGGAACAGCCGGGGGTTGAGGGTACTGTACTAAAAGAGGTGGAGTTATGCAGATCTAAAACGCGTGGATTGCAGCAGCAGCAAGCCGAAAAGTGCAGGCATGTGAGGGATCTAGAGGTTGACAGCATGTCTTCTTATCGGGAGTCCAGGTGGCCATCTCCACAAATGGACTTTTCAGAATCCTTGGGTGGCACCGTAGTCGGAAACCAATTCTGGTTATCGCTTCTCGGCCTTTTGGCTAAGATCAAGTGTAGTATCTGTTCTTATCAGTTTAATATCTGATACGTCCCCTATCTGGGGACCATATATTAAATGGATTTTTAGAACAGGGAGATGGAAAAAGAGCTTGCTCTGTCCACTCCACGCATTGACCTGGTATTGCAGTATCTCCAGGACCGGTGCACCCCTTCTTTAATGCAGTTTCTAAAATCAGAAAGAATTGAATTCAATGCTTTTTGTTCATTTTGCTTGTTTGTCGGATTTTGGGATGGACTCTTTGGCTTTGCTTTTCTTCTCCTCATTGGATTTTTCATGTTAAAAGTTGCAGAAGCCAGATGACAAGCTCATTTTGGTTCAACTTCAGCAACTGTGCATTGCATTGCCATGTAATGTAATGTAATGCAATGCTATCTATCTAGCTCTCCCTCTATACTTCCTTTTGGATAAACAGACATATTAGGCAAGCATTTTGGAGCTTTCACCTAAATAACTACAGGTGGTGAGATAAGCTGCACAATATAATTGACCTTTCAGTATATTGTTGCACACACACCATCTATTTAGCAAATGCCCTTGTTATCAACAGCAGCCTTTTAAACTCACCTGAGCTAACAGGTATGTGAGCTGGTTACTCTGCTGCGCTTAAAATTTCTTTTTTGGTTTGCTACAATGCCTTTTCTGAAACGTTGTCTCCCTCTGCTGGAACACTGACTTCTTTCATTTAATGCCTGCAGACTATAAAAGAGAAACCAACCCAAAAAGTTTGGTTGATTTGTCTGTGGCATTCTTTTAAACTGTTGCTTATGGCGGTCTCTGTGAGCTTCTCAGTGACATTCAGCCATCCAGGTATCCCGCCTGCAGTAGACGGAATGTGGCAATGGAACGCTGGCTGCGCGTGTCATAATAGGCTCTGAGCCTTTATATACCTGCGCACAGCAGCAGCCACCTTCAGTCTGCTGCTGGACAGCCAGCAGCAGCAGCAGGAGAGGTAATTAATCAGCAACCCTCCTGCTAAGGGTAGACAGCTGCTCGTTCCACACCCCCCCCCCCCCGCCTTAATTGGTTCTCCTCCCTTCCAACGGTGTTGAGGCGGGTGGGAACAGCCGGGGGTTGAGGGTACTGTGCTAAAAGAGGTGGAGTTATGCAGATCTAAAACGCGTGGATTGCAGCAGCAGCAAGCCGAAAAGTGCAGGCATGTGAGGGATCTAGAGGTTGACAGCATGTCTTCTTAACGGGAGTCCAGGTGGCCATCTCCACAAATGGACTTTTCAGAATCCTTGGGTGGCACCGTAGTCGGAAACCAATTCTGGTTATCGCTTCTTGGCCTTTTGGCTAAGATCAAGTGTAGTATCTGTTCTTATCAGTTTAATATCTGATACGTCCCCTATCTGGGGACCATATATTAAATGGATTTTTAGAACAGGGAGATGGAAAAAGAGCTTGCTCTGTCCACTCCACGCATTGACCTGGTATTGCAGTATCTCCAGGACCGGTGCACCCCTTCTTTAATGCAGTTTCTAAAATCAGAAAGAGTTGAATTCAATGCTTTTTGTTCATTTTGCTTGTTTGTCGGATTTTGGGATGGACTCTTTGGCTTTGCTTTTCTTCTCCTCATTGGATTTTTCATGTTAAAAGTTGCAGAAGCCAGATGACAAGCTCATTTTGGTTCAACTTCAGCAACTGTGCATTGCATTGCCATGTAATGTAATGTAATGCAATGCTATCTATCTAGCTCTCCCTCTATACTTCCTTTTGGATAAACAGACATATTAGGCAAGCATTTTGGAGCTTTCACCTAAATAACTACAGGTGGTGAGATAAGCTGCACAATATAATTGACCTTTCAGTATATTGTTGCACACACACCATCTATTTAGCAAATGCCCTTGTTATCAACAGCAGCCTTTTAAACTCACCTGAGCTAACAGGTATGTGAGCTGGTTACTCTGCTGCGCTTAAAATTTCTTTTTTGGTTTGCTACAATGCCTTTTCTGAAACGTTGTCTCCCTCTGCTGGAACACTGACTTCTTTCATTTAATGCCTGCAGACTATAAAAGAGAAACCAACCCAAAAAGTTTGGTTGATTAGTCTGTGGCATTCTTTTAAACTGTTGCTTATGGCGGTCTCTGTGAGCTTCTCAGTGACATTCAGCCATCCAGGTATCCCGCCTGCAGTAGACGGAATGTGGCAATGGAACGCTGGCTGCGCGTGTCATAATAGGCTCTGAGCCTTTATATACCTGCGCACAGCAGCAGCCACCTTCAGTCTGCTGCTGGACAGCCAGCAGCAGCAGCAGCAGGAGAGGTAATTAATCAGCAACCCTCCTGCTAAGGGTAGACAGCTGCTCGTTCCACCCCCCCCCCCCGCCTTAATTGGTTCTCCTCCCTTCCAACGGTGTTGAGGCGGGTGGGAACAGCCGGGGGTTGAGGGTACTGTGCTAAAAGAGGTGGAGTTATGCAGATCTAAAACGCGTGGATTGCAGCAGCAGCAAGCCGAAAAGTGCAGGCATGTGAGGGATCTAGAGGTTGACAGCATGTCTTCTTAACGGGAGTCCAGGTGGCCATCTCCACAAATGGACTTTTCAGAATCCTTGGGTGGCACCGTAGTCGGAAACCAATTCTGGTTATCGCTTCTCGGCCTTTTGGCTAAGATCAAGTGTAGTATCTGTTCTTATCAGTTTAATATCTGATACGTCCCCTATCTGGGGACCATATATTAAATGGATTTTTAGAACAGGGAGATGGAAAAAGAGCTTTCTTCTGTCCACTCCACGCATTGACCTGGTATTGCAGTATCTCCAGGACCGGTGCACCCCTTCTTTAATGCAGTTTCTAAAATCAGAAAGAATTGAATTCAATGCTTTTTGTTCATTTTGCTTGTTTGTCGGATTTTGGGATGGACTCTTTGGCTTTGCTTTTCTTCTCCTCATTGGATTTTTCATGTTAAAAGTTGCAGAAGCCAGATGACAAGCTCATTTTGGTTCAACTTCAGCAACTGTGCATTGCATTGCCATGTAATGTAATGTAATGCAATGTTATCTATCTAGCTCTCCCTCTATACTTCCTTTTGGATAAACAGACATATTAGGCAAGCATTTTGGAGCTTTCACCTAAATAACTACAGGTGGTGAGATAAGCTGCACAATATAATTGACCTTTCAGTATATTGTTGCACACACACCATCTATTTAGCAAATGCCCTTGTTATCAACAGCAGCCTTTTAAACTCACCTGAGCTAACAGGTATGTGAGCTGGTTACTCTGCTGCGCTTAAAATTTCTTTTTTGGTTTGCTACAATGCCTTTTCTGAAACGTTGTCTCCCTCTGCTGGAACACTGACTTCTTTCATTTAATGCCTGCAGACTATAAAAGAGAAACCAACCCAAAAAGTTTGGTTGATTAGTCTGTGGCATTCTTTTAAACTGTTGCTTATGGCGGTCTCTGTGAGCTTCTCAGTGACATTCAGCCATCCAGGTATCCCGCCTGCAGTAGACGGAATGTGGCAATGGAACGCTGGCTGCGCGTGTCATAATAGGCTCTGAGCCTTTATATACCTGCGCACAGCAGCAGCCACCTTCAGTCTGCTGCTGGACAGCCAGCAGCAGCAGCAGCAGGAGAGGTAATTAATCAGCAACCCTCCTGCTAAGGGTAGACAGCTGCTCGTTCCACCCCCCCCCCCCCCGCCTTAAATGGTTCTCCTCCCTTCCAACGGTGTTGAGGCGGGTGGGAACAGCCGGGGGTTGAGGGTACTGTGCTAAAAGAGGTGGAGTTATGCAGATCTAAAACGCGTGGATTGCAGCAGCAGCAAGCCGAAAAGTGCAGGCATGTGAGGGATCTAGAGGTTGACAGCATGTCTTCTTAACGGGAGTCCAGGTGGCCATCTCCACAAATGGACTTTTCAGAATCCTTGGGTGGCACCGTAGTCGGAAACCAATTCTGGTTATCGCTTCTCGGCCTTTTGGCTAAGATCAAGTGTAGTATCTGTTCTTATCAGTTTAATATCTGATACGTCCCCTATCTGGGGACCATATATTAAATGGATTTTTAGAACAGGGAGATGGAAAAAGAGCTTGCTCTGTCCACTCCACGCATTGACCTGGTATTGCAGTATCTCCAGGACCGGTGCACCCCTTCTTTAATGCAGTTTCTAATATCAGAAAGAATTGAATTCAATGCTTTTTGTTCATTTTGCTTGTTTGTCGGATTTTGGGATGGACTCTTTGGCTTTGCTTTTCTTCTCCTCATTGGATTTTTCATGTTAAAAGTTGCAGAAGCCAGATGACAAGCTCATTTTGGTTCAACTTCAGCAACTGTGCATTGCATTGCCATGTAATGTAATGTAATGCAATGCTATCTATCTAGCTCTCCCTCTATACTTCCTTTTGGATAAACAGACATATTAGGCAAGCATTTTGGAGCTTTCACCTAAATAACTACAGGTGGTGAGATAAGCTGCACAATATAATTGACCTTTCAGTATATTGTTGCACACACACCATCTATTTAGCAAATGCCCTTGTTATCAACAGCAGCCTTTTAAACTCACCTGAGCTAACAGGTATGTGAGCTGGTTACTCTGCTGCGCTTAAAATTTCTTTTTTGGTTTGCTACAATGCCTTTTCTGAAACGTTGTCTCCCTCTGCTGGAACACTGACTTCTTTCATTTAATGCCTGCAGACTATAAAAGAGAAACCAACCCAAAAAGTTTGGTTGATTAGTCTGTGGCAATCTTTTAAACTTTTGCTTATGGCGGTCTCTGTGAGCTTCTCAGTGACATTCAGCCATCCAGGTATCCCGCCTGCAGTAGACGGAATGTGGCAATGGAACGCTGGCTGCGCGTGTCATAATAGGCTCTGAGCCTTTATATACCTGCGCACAGCAGCAGCCACCTTCAGTCTGCTGCT
This sequence comes from Phyllobates terribilis, assembly GCF_046119375.1. Lineage (NCBI taxonomy): Eukaryota > Metazoa > Chordata > Amphibia > Anura > Dendrobatidae > Phyllobates > Phyllobates terribilis. The sequence goes on along the minus strand of NW_027362800.1, from coordinate 4,057,982 downwards.
GGACAGCCAGCAGCAGCAGCAGCAGGAGAGGTAATTAATCAGCAACCCTCCTGCTAAGGGTAGACAGCTGCTCGTTCCACCCCCCCCCCGCCTTAATTGGTTCTCCTCCCTTCCAACGGTGTTGAGGCGGGTGGGAACAGCCGGGGGTTGAGGGTACTGTGCTAAAAGAGGTGGAGTTATGCAGATCTAAAACGCGTGGATTGCAGCAGCAGCAAGCCGAAAAGTGCAGGCATGTGAGGGATCTAGAGGTTGACAGCATGTCTTCTTAACGGGAGTCCAGGTGGCCATCTCCACAAATGGACTTTTCAGAATCCTTGGGTGGCACCGTAGTCGGAAACCAATTCTGGTTATCGCTTCTCGGCCTTTTGGCTAAGATCAAGTGTAGTATCTGTTCTTATCAGTTTAATATCTGATACGTCCCCTATCTGGGGACCATATATTAAATGGATTTTTAGAACAGGGAGATGGAAAAAGAGCTTGCTCTGTCCACTCCACGCATTGACCTGGTATTGCAGTATCTCCAGGACCGGTGCACCCCTTCTTTAATGCAGTTTCTAAAATCAGAAAGAATTGAATTCAATGCTTTTTGTTCATTTTGCTTGTTTGTCGGATTTTGGGATGGACTCTTTGGCTTTGCTTTTCTTCTCCTCATTGGATTTTTCATGTTAAAAGTTGCAGAAGCCAGATGACAAGCTCATTTTGGTTCAACTTCAGCAACTGTGCATTGCATTGCCATGTAATGTAATGTAATGCAATGCTATCTATCTAGCTCTCCCTCTATACTTCCTTTTGGATAAACAGACATATTAGGCAAGCATTTTGGAGCTTTCACCTAAATAACTACAGGTGGTGAGATAAGCTGCACAATATAATTGACCTTTCAGTATATTGTTGCACACACACCATCTATTTAGCAAATGCCCTTGTTATCAACAGCAGCCTTTTAAACTCACCTGAGCTAACAGGTATGTGAGCTGGTTACTCTGCTGCGCTTAAAATTTCTTTTTTGGTTTGCTACAATGCCTTTTCTGAAACGTTGTCTCCCTCTGCTGGAACACTGACTTCTTTCATTTAATGCCTGCAGACTATAAAAGAGAAACCAACCCAAAAAGTTTGGTTGATTAGTCTGTGGCATTCTTTTAAACTGTTGCTTATGGCGGTCTCTGTGAGCTTCTCAGTGACATTCAGCCATCCAGGTATCCCGCCTGCAGTAGACGGAATGTGGCAATGGAACGCTGGCTGCGCGTGTCATAATAGGCTCTGAGCCTTTATATACCTGCGCACAGCAGCAGCCACCTTCAGTCTGCTGCTGGACAGCCAGCAGCAGCAGCAGCAGGAGAGGTAATTAATCAGCAACCCTCCTGCTAAGGGTAGACAGCTGCTCGTTCCACCCCCCCCCCGCCTTAATTGGTTCTCCTCCCTTCCAACGGTGTTGAGGCGGGTGGGAACAGCCGGGGGTTGAGGGTACTGTGCTAAAAGAGGTGGAGTTATGCAGATCTAAAACGCGTGGATTGCAGCAGCAGCAAGCCGAAAAGTGCAGGCATGTGAGGGATCTAGAGGTTGACAGCATGTCTTCTTAACGGGAGTCCAGGTGGCCATCTCCACAAATGGACTTTTCAGAATCCTTGGGTGGCACCGTAGTCGGAAACCAATTCTTGTTATCGCTTCTCGGCCTTTTGGCTAAGATCAAGTGTAGTATCTGTTCTTATCAGTTTAATATCTGATACGTCCCCTATCTGGGGACCATATATTAAATGGATTTTTAGAACAGGGAGATGGAAAAAGAGCTTGCTCTGTCCACTCCACGCATTGACCTGGTATTGCAGTATCTCCAGGACCGGTGCACCCCTTCTTTAATGCAGTTTCTAAAATCAGAAAGAATTGAATTCAATGCTTTTTGTTCATTTTGCTTGTTTGTCGGATTTTGGGATGGACTCTTTGGCTTTGCTTTTCTTCTCCTCATTGGATTTTTCATGTTAAAAGTTGCAGAAGCCAGATGACAAGCTCATTTTGGTTCAACTTCAGCAACTGTGCATTGCATTGCCATGTAATGTAATGTAATGCAATGCTATCTATCTAGCTCTCCCTCTATACTTCCTTTTGGATAAACAGACATATTAGGCAAGCATTTTGGAGCTTTCACCTAAATAACTACAGGTGGTGAGATAAGCTGCACAATATAATTGACCTTTCAGTATATTGTTGCACACACACCATCTATTTAGCAAATGCCCTTGTTATCAACAGCAGCCTTTTAAACTCACCTGAGCTAACAGGTATGTGAGCTGGTTACTCTGCTGCGCTTAAAATTTCTTTTTTGGTTTGCTACAATGCCTTTTCTGAAACGTTGTCTCCCTCTGCTGGAACACTGACTTCTTTCATTTAATGCCTGCAGACTATAAAAGAGAAACCAACCCAAAAAGTTTGGTTGATTAGTCTGTGGCATTCTTTTAAACTGTTGCTTATGGCGGTCTCTGTGAGCTTCTCAGTGACATTCAGCCATCCAGGTATCCCGCCTGCAGTAGACGGAATGTGGCAATGGAACGCTGGCTGCGCATGTCATAATAGGCTCTGAGCCTTTATATACCTGCGCACAGCAGCAGCCACCTTCAGTCTGCTGCTGGACAGCCAGCAGCAGCAGCAGCAGGAGAGGTAATTAATCAGCAACCCTCCTGCTAAGGGTAGACAGCTGCTCGTTCCACACCCCCCCCGCCTTAATTGGTTCTCCTCCCTTCCAACGGTGTTGAGGCGGGTGGGAACAGCCGGGGGTTGAGGGTACTGTGCTAAAAGAGGTGGAGTTATGCAGATCTAAAACGCGTGGATTGCAGCAGCAGCAAGCCGAAAAGTGCAGGCATGTGAGGGATCTAGAGGTTGACAGCATGTCTTCTTAACGGGAGTCCAGGTGGCCATCTCCACAAATGGACTTTTCAGAATCCTTGGGTGGCACCGTAGTCGGACACCAATTCTGGTTATCGCTTCTCGGCCTTTTGGCTAAGATCAAGTGTAGTATCTGTTCTTATCAGTTTAATATCTGATACGTCCCCTATCTGGGGACCATATATTAAATGGATTTTTAGAACAGGGAGATGGAAAAAGAGCTTGCTCTGTCCACTCCACGCATTGACCTGGTATTGCAGTATCTCCAGGACCGGTGCACCCCTTCTTTAATGCAGTTTCTAAAATCAGAAAGAATTGAATTCAATGCTTTTTGTTCATTTTGCTTGTTTGTCGGATTTTGGGATGGACTCTTTGGCTTTGCTTTTCTTCTCCTCATTGGATTTTTCATGTTAAAAGTTGCAGAAGCCAGATGACAAGCTCATTTTGGTTCAACTTCAGCAACTGTGCATTGCATTGCCATGTAATGTAATGTAATGCAATGCTATCTATCTAGCTCTCCCTCTATACTTCCTTTTGGATAAACAGACATATTAGGCAAGCATTTTGGAGCTTTCACCTAAATAACTACAGGTGGTGAGATAAGCTGCACAATATAATTGACCTTTCAGTATATTGTTGCACACACACCATCTATTTAGCAAATGCCCTTGTTATCAACAGCAGCCTTTTAAACTCACCTGAGCTAACAGGTATGTGAGCTGGTTACTCTGCTGCGCTTAAAATTTCTTTTTTGGTTTGCTACAATGCCTTTTCTGAAACGTTGTCTCCCTCTGCTGGAACACTGACTTCTTTCATTTAATGCCTGCAGACTATAAAAGAGAAACCAACCCAAAAAGTTTGGTTGATTAGTCTGTGGCATTCTTTTAAACTGTTGCTTATGGCGGTCTCTGTGAGCTTCTCAGTGACATTCAGCCATCCAGGTATCCCGCCTGCAGTAGACGGAATGTGGCAATGGAACGCTGGCTGCGCGTGTCATAATAGGCTCTGAGCCTTTATATACCTGCGCACAGCAGCAGCCACCTTCAGTCTGCTGCTGGACAGCCAGCAGCAGCAGCAGCAGGAGAGGTAATTAATCAGCAACCCTCCTGCTAAGGGTAGACAGCTGCTCGTTCCACCCCCCCCCCCCGTCTTAATTGGTTCTCCTCCCTTCCAACGGTGTTGAGGCGGGTGGGAACAGCCGGGGGTTGAGGGTACTGTGCTAAAAGAGGTGGAGTTATGCAGATCTAAAACGCGTGGATTGCAGCAGCAGCAAGCCGAAAAGTGCAGGCATGTGAGGGATCTAGAGTTTGACAGCATGTCTTCTTAACGGGAGTCCAGGTGGCCATCTCCACAAATGGACTTTTCAGAATCCTTGGGTGGCACCGTAGTCGGAAACCAATTCTGGTTATCGCTTCTCGGCCTTTTGGCTAAGATCAAGTGTAGTATCTGTTCTTATCAGTTTAATATCTGATACGTCCCCTATCTGGGGACCATATATTAAATGGATTTTTAGAACAGGGAGATGGAAAAAGAGCTTGCTCTGTCCACTCCACGCATTGACCTGGTATTGCAGTATCTCCAGGACCGGTGCACCCCTTCTTTAATGCAGTTTCTAAAATCAGAAAGAATTGAATTCAATGCTTTTTGTTCATTTTGCTTGTTTGTCGGATTTTGGGATGGACTCTTTGGCTTTGCTTTTCTTCTCCTCATTGGATTTTTCATGTTAAAAGTTGCAGAAGCCAGATGACAAGCTCATTTTGGTTCAACTTCAGCAACTGTGCATTGCATTGCCATGTAATGTAATGTAATGCAATGCTATCTATCTAGCTCTCCCTCTATACTTCCTTTTGGATAAACAGACATATTAGGCAAGCATTTTGGAGCTTTCACCTAAATAACTACAGGTGGTGAGATAAGCTGCACAATATAATTGACCTTTCAGTATATTGTTGCACACAAACCATCTATTTAGCAAATGCCCTTGTTATCAACAGCAGCCTTTTAAACTCACCTGAGCTAACAGGTATGTGAGCTGGTTACTCTGCTGCGCTTAAAATTTCTTTTTTGGTTTGCTACAATGCCTTTTCTGAAACGTTGTCTCCCTCTGCTGGAACACTGACTTCTTTCATTTAATGCCTGCAGACTATAAAAGAGAAACCAACCCAAAAAGTTTGGTTGATTAGTCTGTGGCATTCTTTTAAACTGTTGCTTATGGCGGTCTCTGTGAGCTTCTCAGTGACATTCAGCCATCCAGGTATCCCGCCTGCAGTAGACGGAATGTGGCAATGGAACGCTGGCTGCGCGTGTCATAATAGGCTCTGAGCCTTTATATACCTGCGCACAGCAGCAGCCACCTTCAGTCTGCTGCTGGACAGCCAGCAGCAGCAGCAGCAGGAGAGGTAATTAATCAGCAACCCTCCTGCTAAGGGTAGACAGCTGCTCGTTCCACCCCCCCCCGCCTTAATTGGTTCTCCTCCCTTCCAACGCTGTTGAGGCGGGTGGGAACAGCCGGGGGTTGAGGGTACTGTGCTAAAAGAGGTGGAGTTATGCAGATCTAAAACGCGTGGATTGCAGCAGCAGCAAGCCGAAAAGTGCAGGCATGTGAGGGATCTAGAGGTTGACAGCATGTCTTCTTAACGGGAGTCCAGGTGGCCATCTCCACAAATGGACTTTTCAGAATCCTTGGGTGGCACCGTAGTCGGAAACCAATTCTGGTTATCGCTTCTCGGCCTTTTGGCTAAGATCAAGTGTAGTATCTGTTCTTATCAGTTTAATATCTGATACGTCCCCTATCTGGGGACCATATATTAAATGGATTTTTAGAACAGGGAGATGGAAAAAGAGCTTGCTCTGTCCACTCCACGCATTGACCTGGTATTGCAGTATCTCCAGGACCGGTGCACCCCTTCTTTAATGCAGTTTCTAAAATCAGAAAGAATTGAATTCAATGCTTTTTGTTCATTTTGCTTGTTTGTCGGATTTTGGGATGGACTCTTTGGCTTTGCTTTTCTTCTCCTCATTGGATTTTTCATGTTAAGAGTTGCAGAAGCCAGATGACAAGCTCATTTTGGTTCAACTTCAGCAACTGTGCATTGCATTGCCATGTAATGTAATGTAATGCAATGCTATCTATCTAGCTCTCCCTCTATACTTCCTTTTGGATAAACAGACATATTAGGCAAGCATTTTGGAGCTTTCACCTAAATAACTACAGGTGGTGAGATAAGCTGCACAATATAATTGACCTTTCAGTATATTGTTGCACACACACCATCTATTTAGCAAATGCCCTTGTTATCAACAGCAGCCTTTTAAACTCACCTGAGCTAACAGGTATGTGAGCTGGTTACTCTGCTGCGCTTAAAATTTCTTTTTTGGTTTGCTACAATGCCTTTTCTGAAACGTTGTCTCCCTCTGCTGGAACACTGACTTCTTTCATTTAATGCCTGCAGACTACAAAAGAGAAACCAACCCAAAAAGTTTGGTTGATTAGTCTGTGGCATTCTTTTAAACTGTTGCTTATGGCGGTCTCTGTGAGCTTCTCAGTGACATTCAGCCATCCAGGTATCCCGCCTGCAGCAGACGGAATGTGGCAATGGAACGCTGGCTGCGCGTGTTATAATAGGCTCTGAGCCTTTATATACCTGCGCACAGCAGCAGCCACCTTCAGTCTGCTGCTGGACAGCCAGCAGCAGCAGCAGCAGGAGAGGTAATTAATCAGCAACCCTCCTGCTAAGGGTAGACAGCTGCTCGTTCCACCCCCCCCCCCCGCCTTAATTGGTTCTCCTCCCTTCCAACGGTGTTGAGGCGGGTGGGAACAGCCGGGGGTTGAGGGTACTGTGCTAAAAGAGGTGGAGTTATGCAGATCTAAAACGCGTGGATTGCAGCAGCAGCAAGCCGAAAAGTGCAGGCATGTGAGGGATCTAGAGGTTGACAGCATGTCTTCTTAACGGGAGTCCAGGTGGCCATCTCCACAAATGGACTTTTCAGAATCCTTGGGTGGCACCGTAGTCGGAAACCAATTCTGGTTATCGCTTCTCGGCCTTTTGGCTAAGATCAAGTGTAGTATCTGTTCTTATCAGTTTAATATCTGATACGTCCCCTATCTGGGGACCATATATTAAATGGATTTTTAGAACAGGGAGATGGAAAAAGAGCTTGCTCTGTCCACTCCACGCATTGACCTGGTATTGCAGTATATCCAGGACCGGTGCACCCCTTCTTTAATGCAGTTTCTAAAATCAGAAAGAATTGAATTCAATGCTTTTTGTTCATTTTGCTTGTTTGTCGGATTTTGGGATGGACTCTTTGGCTTTGCTTTTCTTCTCCTCATTGGATTTTTCATGTTAAAAGTTGCAGAAGCCAGATGACAAGCTCATTTTGGTTCAACTTCAGCAACTGTGCATTGCATTGCCATGTAATGTAATGTAATGCAATGCTATCTATCTAGCTCTCCCTCTATACTTCCTTTTGGATAAACAGACATATTAGGCAAGCATTTTGGAGCTTTCACCTAAATAACTACAGGTGGTGAGATAAGCTGCACAATATAATTGACCTTTCAGTATATTGTTGCACACACACCATCTATTTAGCAAATGCCCTTGTTATCAACAGCAGCCTTTTAAACTCACCTGAGCTAACAGGTATGTGAGCTGGTTACTCTGCTGCGCTTAAAATTTCTTTTTTGGTTTGCTACAATGCCTTTTCTGAAACGTTGTCTCCCTCTGCTGGAACACTGACTTCTTTCATTTAATGCCTGCAGACTATAAAAGAGAAACCAACCCAAAAAGTTTGGTTGATTAGTCTGTGGCATTCTTTTAAACTGTTGCTTATGGCGGTCTCTGTGAGCTTCTCAGTGACATTCAGCCATCCAGGTATCCCGCCTGCAGTAGACGGAATGTGGCAATGGAACGCTGGCTGCGCGTGTCATAATAGGCTCTGAGCCTTTATATACCTGCGCACAGCAGCAGCCACCTTCAGTCTGCTGCTGGACAGCCAGCAGCAGCAGCAGCAGGAGAGGTAATTAATCAGCAACCCTCCTGCTAAGGGTAGACAGCTGCTCGTTCCACCCCCCCCCCCGCCTTAATTGGTTCTCCTCCCTTCCAACGGTGTTGAGGCGGGTGGGAACAGCCGGGGGTTGAGGGTACTGTGCTAAAAGAGGTGGAGTTATGCAGATCTAAAACGCGTGGATTGCAGCAGCAGCAAGCCGAAAAGTGCAGGCATGTGAGGGATCTAGAGGTTGACAGCATGTCTTCTTAACGGGAGTCCAGGTGGCCATCTCCACAAATGGACTTTTCAGAATCCTTGGGTGGCACCGTAGTCGGAAACCAATTCTGGTTATCGCTTCTCGGCCTTTTGGCTAAGATCAAGTGTAGTATCTGTTCTTATCAGTTTAATATCTGATACGTCCCCTATCTGGGGACCATATATTAAATGGATTTTTAGAACAGGGAGATGGAAAAAGAGCTTGCTCTGTCCACTCCACGCATTGACCTGGTATTGCAGTATCTCCAGGACCGGTGCACCCCTTCTTTAATGCAGTTTCTAAAATCAGAAAGAATTGAATTCAATGCTTTTTGTTCATTTTGCTTGTTTGTCGGATTTTGGGATGGACTCTTTGGCTTTGCTTTTCTTCTCCTCATTGGATTTTTCATGTTAAAAGTTGCAGAAGCCAGATGACAAGCTCATTTTGGTTCAACTTCAGCAACTGTGCATTGCATTGCCATGTAATGTAATGTAATGCAATGCTATCTATCTAGCTCTCCCTCTATACTTCCTTTTGGATAAACAGACATATTAGGCAAGCATTTTGGAGCTTTCACCTAAATAACTACAGGTGGTGAGATAAGCTGCACAATATAATTGACCTTTCAGTATATTGTTGCACACAAACCATCTATTTAGCAAATGCCCTTGTTATCAACAGCAGCCTTTTAAACTCACCTGAGCTAACAGGTATGTGAGCTGGTTACTCTGCTGCGCTTAAAATTTCTTTTTTGGTTTGCTACAATGCCTTTTCTGAAACGTTGTCTCCCTCTGCTGGAACACTGACTTCTTTCATTTAATGCCTGCAGACTATAAAAGAGAAACCAACCCAAAAAGTTTGGTTGATTAGTCTGTGGCATTCTTTTAAACTGTTGCTTATGGCGGTCTCTGTGAGCTTCTCAGTGACATTCAGCCATCCAGGTATCCCGCCTGCAGTAGACGGAATGTGGCAATGGAACGCTGGCTGCGCGTGTCATAATAGGCTCTGAGCCTTTATATACCTGCGCACAGCAGCAGCCACCTTCAGTCTGCTGCTGGACAGCCAGCAGCAGCAGCAGCAGGAGAGGTAATTAATCAGCAACCCTCCTGCTAAGGGTAGACAGCTGCTCGTTCCACCCCCCCCCGCCTTAATTGGTTCTCCTCCCTTCCAACGCTGTTGAGGCGGGTGGGAACAGCCGGGGGTTGAGGGTACTGTGCTAAAAGAGGTGGAGTTATGCAGATCTAAAACGCGTGGATTGCAGCAGCAGCAAGCCGAAAAGTGCAGGCATGTGAGGGATCTAGAGGTTGACAGCATGTCTTCTTAACGGGAGTCCAGGTGGCCATCTCCACAAATGGACTTTTCAGAATCCTTGGGTGGCACCGTAGTCGGAAACCAATTCTGGTTATCGCTTCTCGGCCTTTTGGCTAAGATCAAGTGTAGTATCTGTTCTTATCAGTTTAATATCTGATACGTCCCCTATCTGGGGACCATATATTAAATGGATTTTTAGAACAGGGAGATGGAAAAAGAGCTTGCTCTGTCCACTCCACGCATTGACCTGGTATTGCAGTATCTCCAGGACCGGTGCACCCCTTCTTTAATGCAGTTTCTAAAATCAGAAAGAATTGAATTCAATGCTTTTTGTTCATTTTGCTTGTTTTTCGGATTTTGGGATGGACTCTTTGGCTTTGCTTTTCTTCTCCTCATTGGATTTTTCATGTTAAGAGTTGCAGAAGCCAGATGACAAGCTCATTTTGGTTCAACTTCAGCAACTGTGCATTGCATTGCCATGTAATGTAATGTAATGCAATGCTATCTATCTAGCTCTCCCTCTATACTTCCTTTTGGATAAACAGACATATTAGGCAAGCATTTTGGAGCTTTCACCTAAATAACTACAGGTGGTGAGATAAGCTGCACAATATAATTGACCTTTCAGTATATTGTTGCACACACACCATCTATTTAGCAAATGCCCTTGTTATCAACAGCAGCCTTTTAAACTCACCTGAGCTAACAGGTATGTGAGCTGGTTACTCTGCTGCGCTTAAAATTTCTTTTTTGGTTTGCTACAATGCCTTTTCTGAAACGTTGTCTCCCTCTGCTGGAACACTGACTTCTTTCATTTAATGCCTGCAGACTATAAAAGAGAAACCAACCCAAAAAGTTTGGTTGATTAGTCTGTGGCATTCTTTTAAACTGTTGCTTATGGCGGTCTCTGTGAGCTTCTCAGTGACATTCAGCCATCCAGGTATCCCGCCTGCAGTAGACGGAATGTGGCAATGGAACGCTGGCTGCGCGTGTCATAATAGGCTCTGAGCCTTTATATACCTGCGCACAGCAGCAGCCACCTTCAGTCTGCTGCTGGACAGCCAGCAGCAGCAGCAGCAGGAGAGGTAATTAATCAGCAACCCTCCTGCTAAGGGTAGACAGCTGCTCGTTCCACCCCCCCCCCGCCTTAATTGGTTCTCCTCCCTTCCAACGGTGTTGAGGCGGGTGGGAACAGCCGGGGGTTGAGGGTACTGTGCTAAAAGAGGTGGAGTTATGCAGATCTAAAACGCGTGGATTGCAGCAGCAGCAAGCCGAAAAGTGCAGGCATGTGAGGGATCTAGAGGATGACAGCATGTCTTCTTAACGGGAGTCCAGGTGGCCATCTCCACAAATGGACTTTTCAGAATCCTTGGGTGGCACCGTAGTCGGAAACCAATTCTGGTTATCGCTTCTCGGCCTTTTGGCTAAGATCAAGTGTAGTATCTGTTCTTATCAGTTTAATATCTGATACGTCCCCTATCTGGGGACCATATATTAAATGGATTTTTAGAACAGGGAGATGGAAAAAGAGCTTGCTCTGTCCACTCCACGCATTGACCTGGTATTGCAGTATCTCCAGGACCGGTGCACCCCTTCTTTAATGCAGTTTCTAAAATCAGAAAGAATTGAATTCAATGCTTTTTGTTCATTTTGCTTGTTTGTCGGATTTTGGGATGGACTCTTTGGCTTTGCTTTTCTTCTCCTCATTGGATTTTTCATGTTAAAAGTTGCAGAAGCCAGATGACAAGCTCATTTTGGTTCAACTTCAGCAACTGTGCATTGCATTGCCATGTAATGTAATGTAATGCAATGCTATCTATCTAGCTCTCCCTCTATACTTCCTTTTGGATAAACAGACATATTAGGCAAGCATTTTGGAGCTTTCACCTAAATAACTACAGGTGGTGAGATAAGCTGCACAATATAATTGACCTTTCAGTATATTGTTGCACACACACCATCTATTTAGCAAATGCCCTTGTTATCAACAGCAGCCTTTTAAACTCACCTGAGCTAACAGGTATGTGAGCTGGTTACTCTGCTGCGCTTAAAATTTCTTTTTTGGTTTGCTACAATGCCTTTTCTGAAACGTTGTCTCCCTCTGCTGGAACACTGACTTCTTTCATTTAATGCCTGCAGACTATAAAAGAGAAACCAACCCAAAAAGTTTGGTTGATTAGTCTGTGGCATTCTTTTAAACTGTTGCTTATGGCGGTCGCTGTGAGCTTCTCAGTGACATTCAGCCATCCAGGTATCCCGCCTGCAGTAGACGGAATGTGGCAATGGAACGCTGGCTGCGCGTGTCATAATAGGCTCTGAGCCTTTATATACCTGCGCACAGCAGCAGCCACCTTCAGTCTGCTGCTGGACAGCCAGCAGCAGCAGCAGCAGGAGAGGTAATTAATCAGCAACCCTCCTGCTAAGGGTAGACAGCTGCTCGTTCCACCCCCCCCCGCCTTAATTGGTTCTCCTCCCTTCCAACGGTGTTGAGGCGGGTGGGAACAGCCGGGGGTTGAGGGTACTGTGCTAAAAGAGGTGGAGTTATGCAGATCTAAAACGCGTGGATTGCAGCAGCAGCAAGCCGAAAAGTGCAGGCATGTGAGGGATCTAGAGGTTGACAGCATGTCTTCTTAACGGGAGTCCAGGTGGCCATCTCCACAAATGGACTTTTCAGAATCCTTGGGTGGCACCGTAGTCGGAAACCAATTCTGGTTATCGCTTCTCGGCCTTTTGGCTAAGATCAAGTGTAGTATCTGTTCTTATCAGTTTAATATCTGATATGTCCCCTATCTGGGGACCATATATTAAATGGATTTTTAGAACAGGGAGATGGAAAAAGAGCTTGCTCTGTCCACTCCACGCATTGACCTGGTATTGCAGTATCTCCAGGACCGGTGCACCCCTTCTTTAATGCAGTTTCTAAAATCAGAAAGAATTGAATTCAATGCTTTTTGTTCATTTTGCTTGTTTGTCGGATTTTGGGATGGACTCTTTGGCTTTGCTTTTCTTCTCCTCATTGGATTTTTCATGTTAAAAGTTGCAGAAGCCAGATGACAAGCTCATTTTGGTTCAACTTCAGCAACTGTGCATTGCATTGCCATGTAATGTAATGTAATGCAATGCTATCTATCTAGCTCTCCCTCTATACTTCCTTTTGGATAAACAGACATATTAGGCAAGCATTTTGGAGCTTTCACCTAAATAACTACAGGTGGTGAGATAAGCTGCACAATATAATTGACCTTTCAGTATATTGTTGCACACACACCATCTATTTAGCAAATGCCCTTGTTATCAACAGCAGCCTTTTAAACTCACCTGAGCTAACAGGTATGTGAGCTGGTTACTCTGCTGCGCTTAAAATTTCTTTTTTGGTTTGCTACAATGCCTTTTCTGAAACGTTGTCTCCCTCTGCTGGAACACTGACTTCTTTCATTTAATGCCTGCAGACTATAAAAGAGAAACCAACCCAAAAAGTTTGGTTGATTAGTCTGTGGCATTCTTTTAAACTGTTGCTTATGGCGGTCGCTGTGAGCTTCTCAGTGACATTCAGCCATCCAGGTATCCCGCCTGCAGTAGACGGAATGTGGCAATGGAACGCTGGCTGCGCGTGTCATAATAGGCTCTGAGCCTTTATATACCTGCGCACAGCAGCAGCCACCTTCAGTCTGCTGCTGGACAGCCAGCAGCAGCAGCAGCAGGAGAGGTAATTAATCAGCAACCCTCCTGCTAAGGGTAGACAGCTGCTCGTTCCACCCCCCCCCCCGCCTTAATTGGTTCTCCTCCCTTCCAACGGTGTTGAGGCGGGTGGGAACAGCCGGGGGTTGAGGGTACTGTGCTAAAAGAGGTGGAGTTATGCAGATCTAAAACGCGTGGATTGCAGCAGCAGCAAGCCGAAAAGTGCAGGCATGTGAGGGATCTAGAGGTTGACAGCATGTCTTCTTAACGGGAGTCCAGGTGGCCATCTCCACAAATGGACTTTTCAGAATCCTTGGGTGGCACCGTAGTCGGAAACCAATTCTGGTTATCGCTTCTCGGCCTTTTGGCTAAGATCAAGTGTAGTATCTGTTCTTATCAGTTTAATATCTGATACGTCCCCTATCCGGGGACCATATATTAAATGGATTTTTAGAACAGGGAGATGGAAAAAGAGCTTGCTCTGTCCACTCCACGCATTGACCTGGTATTGCAGTATCTCCAGGACCGGTGCACCCCTTCTTTAATGCAGTTTCTAAAATCAGAAAGAATTGAATTCAATGCTTTTTGTTCATTTTGCTTGTTTGTCGGATTTTGGGATGGGCTCTTTGGCTTTGCTTTTCTTCTCCTCATTGGATTTTTCATATTAAAAGTTGCAGAAGCCAGATGACAAGCTCATTTTGGTTCAACTTCAGCAACTGTGCATTGCATTGCCATGTAATGTAATGTAATGCAATGCTATCTATCTAGCTCTCCCTCTATACTTCCTTTTGGATAAACAGACATATTAGGCAAGCATTTTGGAGCTTTCACCTAAATAACTACAGGTGGTGAGATAAGCTGCACAATATAATTGACCTTTCAGTATATTGTTGCACACACACCATCTATTTAGCAAATGCCCTTGTTATCAACAGCAGCCTTTTAAACTCACCTGAGCTAACAGGTATGTGAGCTGGTTACTCTGCTGCGCTTAAAATTTCTTTTTTGGTTTGCTACAATGCCTTTTCTGAAACGTTGTCTCCCTCTGCTGGAACACTGACTTCTTTCATTTAATGCCTGCAGACTATAAAAGAGAAACCAACCCAAAAAGTTTGGTTGATTAGTCTGTGGCATTCTTTTAAACTGTTGCTTATGGCGGTCTCTGTGAGCTTCTCAGTGACATTCAGCCATCCAGGTATCCCGCCTGCAGTAGACGGAATGTGGCAATGGAACGCTGGCTGCGCGTGTCATAATAGGCTCTGAGCCTTTATATACCTGCGCACAGCAGCAGCCACCTTCAGTCTGCTGCTGGACAGCCAGCAGCAGCAGCAGCAGGAGAGGTAATTAATCAGCAACCCTCCTGCTAAGGGTAGACAGCTGCTCGTTCCACCCCCACCCCCCGCCTTTATTGGTTCTCCTCCCTTCCAACGGTGTTGAGGCGGGTGGGAACAGCCGGGGGTTGAGGGTACTGTGCTAAAAGAGGTGGAGTTATGCAGATCTAAAACGCGTGGATTGCAGCAGCAGCAAGCCGAAAAGTGCAGGCATGTGAGGGATCTAGAGGTTGACAGCATGTCTTCTTAACGGGAGTCCAGGTGGCCATCTCCACAAATGGACTTTTCAGAATCCTTGGGTGGCACCGTAGTCGGAAACCAATTCTGGTTATCGCTTCTCGGCCTTTTGGCTAAGATCAAGTGTAGTATCTGTTCTTATCAGTTTAATATCTGATACGTCCCCTATCTGGGGACCATATATTAAATGGATTTTTAGAACAGGGAGATGGAAAAAGAGCTTGCTCTGTCCACTCCACGCATTGACCTGGTATTGCAGTATCTCCAGGACCGGTGCACCCCTTCTTTAATGCAGTTTCTAAAATCAGAAAGAATTGAATTCAATGCTTTTTGTTCATTTTGCTTGTTTGT
This sequence comes from Phyllobates terribilis, assembly GCF_046119375.1. Lineage (NCBI taxonomy): Eukaryota > Metazoa > Chordata > Amphibia > Anura > Dendrobatidae > Phyllobates > Phyllobates terribilis. The sequence continues at coordinate 4,042,949 of NW_027362800.1, read as the reverse complement.
CGGATTTTGGGATGGACTCTTTGGCTTTGCTTTTCTTCTCCTCATTGGATTTTTCATGTTAAAAGTTGCAGAAGCCAGATGACAAGCTCATTTTGGTTCAACTTCAGCAACTGTGCATTGCATTGCCATGTAATGTAATGTAATGCAATGCTATCTATCTAGCTCTCCCTCTATACTTCCTTTTGGATAAACAGACATATTAGGCAAGCATTTTGGAGCTTTCACCTAAATAACTACAGGTGGTGAGATAAGCTGCACAATATAATTGACCTTTCAGTATATTGTTGCACACACACCATCTATTTAGCAAATGCCCTTGTTATCAACAGCAGCCTTTTAAACTCACCTGAGCTAACAGGTATGTGAGCTGGTTACTCTGCTGCGCTTAAAATTTCTTTTTTGGTTTGCTACAATGCCTTTTCTGAAACGTTGTCTCCCTCTGCTGGAACACTGACTTCTTTCATTTAATGCCTGCAGACTATAAAAGAGAAACCAACCCAAAAAGTTTGGTTGATTAGTCTGTGGCATTCTTTTAAACTGTTGCTTATGGCGGTCTCTGTGAGCTTCTCAGTGACATTCAGCCATCCAGGTATCCCGCCTGCAGTAGACGGAATGTGGCAATGGAACGCTGGCTGCGCGTGTCATAATAGGCTCTGAGCCTTTATATACCTGCGCACAGCAGCAGCCACCTTCAGTCTGCTGCTGGACAGCCAGCAGCAGCAGCAGCAGGAGAGGTAATTAATCAGCAACCCTCCTGCTAAGGGTAGACAGCTGCTCGTTCCACCCCCCCCCCCGCCTTAATTGGTTCTCCTCCCTTCCAACGGTGTTGAGGCGGGTGGGAACAGCCGGGGGTTGAGGGTACTGTGCTAAAAGAGGTGGAGTTATGCAGATCTAAAACGCGTGGATTGCAGCAGCAGCAAGCCGAAAAGTGCAGGCATGTGAGGGATCTAGAGGTTGACAGCATGTCTTCTTAACGGGAGTCCAGGTGGCCATCTCCACAAATGGACTTTTCAGAATCCTTGGGTGGCACCGTAGTCGGAAACCAATTCTGGTTATCGCTTCTCGGCCTTTTGGCTAAGATCAAGTGTAGTATCTGTTCTTATCAGTTTAATATCTGATACGTCCCCTATCTGGGGACCATATATTAAATGGATTTTTAGAACAGGGAGATGGAAAAAGAGCTTGCTCTGTCCACTCCACGCATTGACCTGGTATTGCAGTATCTCCAGGACCGGTGCACCCCTTCTTTAATGCAGTTTCTAAAATCAGAAAGAATTGAATTCAATGATTTTTGTTCATTTTGCTTGTTTGTCGGATTTTGGGATGGACTCTTTGGCTTTGCTTTTCTTCTCCTCATTGGATTTTTCATGTTAAAAGTTGCAGAAGCCAGATGACAAGCTCATTTTGGTTCAACTTCAGCAACTGTGCATTGCATTGCCATGTAATGTAATGTAATGCAATGCTATCTATCTAGCTCTCCCTCTATACTTCCTTTTGGATAAACAGACATATTAGGCAAGCATTTTGGAGCTTTCACCTAAATAACTACAGGTGGTGAGATAAGCTGCACAATATAATTGACCTTTCAGTATATTGTTGCACACACACCATCTATTTAGCAAATGCCCTTGTTATCAACAGCAGCCTTTTAAACTCACCTGAGCTAACAGGTATGTGAGCTGGTTACTCTGCTGCGCTTAAAATTTCTTTTTTGGTTTGCTACAATGCCTTTTCTGAAACGTTGTCTCCCTCTGCTGGAACACTGACTTCTTTCATTTAATGCCTGCAGACTATAAAAGAGAAACCAACCCAAAAAGTTTGGTTGATTAGTCTGTGGCATTCTTTTAAACTGTTGCTTATGGCGGTCTCTGTGAGCTTCTCAGTGACATTCAGCCATCCAGGTATCCCGCCTGCAGTAGACGGAATGTGGCAATGGAACGCTGGCTGCGCGTGTCATAATAGGCTCTGAGCCTTTATATACCTGCGCACAGCAGCAGCCACCTTCAGTCTGCTGCTGGACAGCCAGCAGCAGCAGCAGCAGGAGAGGTAATTAATCAGCAACCCTCCTGCTAAGGGTAGACAGCTGCTCGTTCCACCCCCCCCCCCGCCTTAATTGGTTCTCCTCCCTTCCAACGGTGTTGAGGCGGGTGGGAACAGCCGGGGGTTGAGGGTACTGTGCTAAAAGAGGTGGAGTTATGCAGATCTAAAACGCGTGGATTGCAGCAGCAGCAAGCCGAAAAGTGCAGGCATGTGAGGGATCTAGAGGTTGACAGCATGTCTTCTTAACGGGAGTCCAGGTGGCCATCTCCACAAATTGACTTTTCAGAATCCTTGGGTGGCACCGTAGTCGGAAACCAATTCTGGTTATCGCTTCTCGGCCTTTTGGCTAAGATCAAGTGTAGTATCTGTTCTTATCAGTTTAATATCTGATACGTCCCCTATCTGGGGACCATATATTAAATGGATTTTTAGAACAGGGAGATGGAAAAAGAGCTTGCTCTGTCCACTCCACGCATTGACCTGGTATTGCAGTATCTCCAGGACCGGTGCACCCCTTCTTTAATGCAGTTTCTAAAATCAGAAAGAATTGAATTCAATGATTTTTGTTCATTTTGCTTGTTTGTCGGATTTTGGGATGGACTCTTTGGCTTTGCTTTTCTTCTCCTCATTGGATTTTTCATGTTAAAAGTTGCAGAAGCCAGATGACAAGCTCATTTTGGTTCAACTTCAGCAACTGTGCATTGCATTGCCATGTAATGTAATGTAATGCAATGCTATCTATCTAGCTCTCCCTCTATACTTCCTTTTGGATAAACAGACATATTAGGCAAGCATTTTGGAGCTTTCACCTAAATAACTACAGGTGGTGAGATAAGCTGCACAATATAATTGACCTTTCAGTATATTGTTGCACACACACCATCTATTTAGCAAATGCCCTTGTTATCAACAGCAGCCTTTTAAACTCACCTGAGCTAACAGGTATGTGAGCTGGTTACTCTGCTGCGCTTAAAATTTCTTTTTTGGTTTGCTACAATGCCTTTTCTGAAACGTTGTCTCCCTCTGCTGGAACACTGACTTCTTTCATTTAATGCCTGCAGACTATAAAAGAGAAACCAACCCAAAAAGTTTGGTTGATTAGTCTGTGGCATTCTTTTAAACTGTTGCTTATGGCGGTCTCTGTGAGCTTCTCAGTGACATTCAGCCATCCAGGTATCCCGCCTGCAGTAGACGGAATGTGGCAATGGAACGCTGGCTGCGCGTGTCATAATAGGCTCTGAGCCTTTATATACCTGCGCACAGCAGCAGCCACCTTCAGTCTGCTGCTGGACAGCCAGCAGCAGCAGCAGCAGGAGAGGTAATTAATCAGCAACCCTCCTGCTAAGGGTAGACAGCTGCTCGTTCCACCCCCCCCCCCGCCTTAATTGGTTCTCCTCCCTTCCGACAGTGTTGAGGCGGGTGGGAACAGCCGGGGGTTGAGGGTACTGTGCTAAAAGAGGTGGAGTTATGCAGATCTAAAACGCGTGGATTGCAGCAGCAGCAAGCCGAAAAGTGCAGGCATGTGAGGGATCTAGAGGTTGACAGCATGTCTTCTTAACGGGAGTCCAGGTGGCCATCTCCACAAATGGACTTTTCAGAATCCTTGGGTGGCACCGTAGTCAGAAACCAATTCTGGTTATCGCTTCTCGGCCTTTTGGCTAAGATCAAGTGTAGTATCTGTTCTTATCAGTTTAATATCTGATACGTCCCCTATCTGGGGACCATATATTAAATGGATTTTTAGAACAGGGAGATGGAAAAAGAGCTTGCTCTGTCCACTCCACGCATTGACCTGGTATTGCAGTATCTCCAGGACCGGTGCACCCCTTCTTTAATGCAGTTTCTAAAATCAGAAAGAATTGAATTCAATGCTTTTTGTTCATTTTGCTTGTTTGTCGGATTTTGGGATGGACTCTTTGGCTTTGCTTTTCTTCTCCTCATTGGATTTTTCATGTTAAAAGTTGCAGAAGCCAGATGACAAGCTCATTTTGGTTCAACTTCAGCAACTGTGCATTGCATTGCCATGTAATGTAATGTAATGCAATGCTATCTATCTAGCTCTCCCTCTATACTTCCTTTTGGATAAACAGACATATTAGGCAAGCATTTTGGAGCTTTCACCTAAATAACTACAGGTGGTGAGATAAGCTGCACAATATAATTGACCTTTCAGTATATTGTTGCACACACACCATCTATTTAGCAAATGCCCTTGTTATCAACAGCAGCCTTTTAAACTCACCTGAGCTAACAGGTATGTGAGCTGGTTACTCTGCTGCGCTTAAAATTTCTTTTTTGGTTTGCTACAATGCCTTTTCTGAAACGTTGTCTCCCTCTGCTGGAACACTGACTTCTTTCATTTAATGCCTGCAGACTATAAAAGAGAAACCAACCCAAAAAGTTTGGTTGATTAGTCTGTGGCATTCTTTTAAACTGTTGCTTATGGCGGTCTCTGTGAGCTTCTCAGTGACATTCAGCCATCCAGGTATCCCGCCTGCAGTAGACGGAATGTGGCAATGGAACGCTGGCTGCGCGTGTCATAATAGGCTCTGAGCCTTTATATACCTGCGCACAGCAGCAGCCACCTTCAGTCTGCTGCTGGACAGCCAGCAGCAGCAGCAGCAGGAGAGGTAATTAATCAGCAACCCTCCTGCTAAGGGTAGACAGCTGCTCGTTCCACCCCCCCCCGCCTTAATTGGTTCTCCTCCCTTCCAACGGTGTTGAGGCGGGTGGGAACAGCCGGGGGTTGAGGGTACTGTGCTAAAAGAGGTGGAGTTATGCAGATCTAAAACGCGTGGATTGCAGCAGCAGCAAGCCGAAAAGTGCAGGCATGTGACTGATCTAGAGGTTGACAGCATGTCTTCTTAACGGGAGTCCAGGTGGCCATCTCCACAAATGGACTTTTCAGAATCCTTGGGTGGCACCGTAGTCGGAAACCAATTCTGGTTATCGCTTCTCGGCCTTTTGGCTAAGATCAAGTGTAGTATCTGTTCTTATCAGTTTAATATCTGATACGTCCCCTATCTGGGGACCATATATTAAATGGATTTTTAGAACAGGGAGATGGAAAAAGAGCTTGCTCTGTCCACTCCACGCATTGACCTGGTATTGCAGTATCTCCAGGACCGGTGCACCCCTTCTTTAATGCAGTTTCTAAAATCAGAAAGAATTGAATTCAATGCTTTTTGTTCATTTTGCTTGTTTGTCGGATTTTGGGATGGACTCTTTGGCTTTGCTTTTCTTCTCCTCATTGGATTTTTCATGTTAAAAGTTGCAGAAGCCAGATGACAAGCTCATTTTGGTTCAACTTCAGCAACTGTGCATTGCATTGCCATGTAATGTAATGTAATGCAATGCTATCTATCTAGCTCTCCCTCTATACTTCCTTTTGGATAAACAGACATATTAGGCAAGCATTTTGGAGCTTTCACCTAAATAACTACAGGTGGTGAGATAAGCTGCACAATATAATTGACCTTTCAGTATATTGTTGCACACACACCATCTATTTAGCAAATGCCCTTGTTATCAACAGCAGCCTTTTAAACTCACCTGAGCTAACAGGTATGTGAGCTGGTTACTCTGCTGCGCTTAAAATTTCTTTTTTGGTTTGCTACAATGCCTTTTCTGAAACGTTGTCTCCCTCTGCTGGAACACTGACTTCTTTCATTTAATGCCTGCAGACTATAAAAGAGAAACCAACCCAAAAAGTTTGGTTGATTAGTCTGTGGCATTCTTTTAAACTGTTGCTTATGGCGGTCTCTGTGAGCTTCTCAGTGACATTCAGCCATCCAGGTATCCCGCCTGCAGTAGACGGAATGTGGCAATGGAACGCTGGCTGCGCGTGTCATAATAGGCTCTGAGCCTTTATATACCTGCGCACAGCAGCAGCCACCTTCAGTCTGCTGCTGGACAGCCAGCAGCAGCAGCAGCAGGAGAGGTAATTAATCAGCAACCCTCCTGCTAAGGGTAGACAGCTGCTCGTTCCACCCCCCCCCCCGCCTTAATTGGTTCTCCTCCCTTCCAACGGTGTTGAGGCGGGTGGGAACAGCCGGGGGTTGAGGGTACTGTGCTAAAAGAGGTGGAGTTATGCAGATCTAAAACGCGTGGATTGCAGCAGCAGCAAGCCGAAAAGTGCAGGCATGTGAGGGATCTAGAGGTTGACAGCATGTCTTCTTAACGGGAGTCCAGGTGGCCATCTCCACAAATGGACTTTTCAGAATCCTTGGGTGGCACCGTAGTCGGAAACCAATTCTGGTTATCGCTTCTCGGCCTTTTGGCTCAGATCAAGTGTCTGGACATCAGGTTCCTTGAGTGCTAGCCCTCGGCCTTCCAGCATCGCCACTCCGGTGGCTTAAGCTGGATGCTGCTATAGGGGGAGAGTGAGGAGGAAACGGGAAGGCGATTTCCGTGGCTGACTATGGGAGTCAAGCTGAAATTTGCTGGGACCGGGGACCCCCGGGTCAAGAATGGATTTCGCATTGAGATTTCCGAGGAGAAGAAGGGACATTTTTCCATGTCCTACCTGGTGAATGCCATCTTCTATGAAGCATTGAAGATTAAGAAGTCGGACATTCTTTGCCTGCAGGAATTTAGAAGTCATGGAAGGTATGTGCTTGTTCTTTCTACTATGGCTGCTTGCCAAAATCTTTATAGAACCTTGAAAGGCCATACTGAGAACTCCCTCCTAGATGGACTCACTTTTACTGTCCTCTATTCAAATGGGGATGTTCCTGTTGTTGTGTTTATGCACAATCCCTTTATCCCCCAGGAGGACATTACTGTATTCTTGAGGAGGCATTGTACTTATGTGCATTTTTCCCACAAGATCTCGAATGAAGAAGGCTTGTGGACTGGCAAATACAAGTACTTTGTTCGTTTTGCTACAGACCCCGAGGGGCCAGGGGGCATACATTATCCTCCTATGAGTTTCTCTATTGGGAGAGACACTGGTTTCTTGTACTTTCCTGATGCTCCTTTTTTCTGCAGAAGATGTAACAAGTATGGTCATGTCCAGGAGTCCTGCAGGTATCCTCCAACCTGCAGGAGGTGTAACACGTCTGGTCATATGGCGAAAGACTGCAAGAACCAGGTAAAGTGTGATGCTTGTGGTGAGGAGGGGCATGTTCTTAGGCAGTGTCAAGCTAGAACCACTCCTAAGTCTTTTGCTCAAGTGGTCGCGGAGGGGCCTGCTGTTCCTTCGACTTCTACTAGGGTTCCACAAGGTCCCCTTCCGGATGTCGGGGAGGCAACTGCTCCCCAAGAGGAAGAGGATGGCACTCAGATGGACGACATATTTGAAGATGCCCAGCTTCAGCCTCCTGCGTCAGGAGGCTTTGACATGGTGATTCCAGAGGTGATGTCACCTTTCCCTCCCCAGTTTGGTGTCCGTGGTGAGGGGGAAATGGACTTGTCCAATTCTCCTGTCATATCTTGGTGCAATACTGCTTCAGAGGAGATCGGGGGCGGTGGCCAAGGGGACTTGTCTGCTGTCCGTTTCTCTGATGAGGAGGATCCTGATGTGGTCAAGAAGAAGCCAAGGACTGAGTGTTCATCCATTGCTGCCGTGTGTGATAGCCCGGTGGACTCTCGTGCTTACCCATCAGATGTATTTTCTCCTGACATTGTTACATTTGGCATTCAGCCAGATGGTAATAGCTTTGCTTTGCTTGATGAAGGTTGAGTTGATGTTTTCTTTCTTTTTTTTTCAGGTTATGTGTGATCCCCTTTAGTTATGCCGCATCATTCTGGATGGGACATTGTGTCCCTTAATGTTAGGCAAATTAGATCTGTTACCCGAAGAACAACAGTTCTGGATTATCTAAAGGGTTTGAGTGCAGATGTCTATTGTCTACAAGAGTGTGGGATTACTGAATCTCCAGGGGATAAGGACTGGCCTTATGGCCAGTATGTTTGGTCGGGGTCCAGCTTTAACAAAAATGATGGTGTGGGGATTTTAGTTGGTAATAAGAATATTACTATTGATAGTTACACGGTTGTGGAGGTGGGTCGCTGCATTATTGTTTTTTTGAGTTATAGGGGGTGGAAGGTTAGAATGATTAATTTATATTGTCCTACTAAAAAAGAGGAGCGGCTTGCTCTTCTTGAGAAATTGAGTTTTTTTCTCCCTGGAAAAATTCCTACAGTTTTTGTTGGTGACTGTAATTGTGTCACAGAAGGTAATGTGGACATTACAGGAAAAAAGTTATCTCAACTTATTTCTGATTTTTCTTTCTTAGACGCTGCAATACTTGAGTATGGCATTCCACCACCGCCTACATATTATGCTGACCGTGGTAATATTTCATCGAGGATAGATAGGATGTTATTTTCCAAAAATATGGTTTGTTCAAGTTATGTTCAACATAAGGTACCTTTTTCTGATCATGAGTGTTTGCGTGGAGTTTTTAGTGCGAATGGGGACATGGTGTTTGGGGGTGGGGTTTGGAAATTGAATACGAGGTTGTTGGAGGATGAGGAGGTGATGAGTGAGTTGGAGAAAAGGTATGCAAGTTGGAGGTGGCGTAAGCGTGATTTTGGTAGTGTGCTTGAATGGTGGGATTGGGTGAAATTACAGTTAAAAACTTTCTTTAAAAAATGGGGCTACAAAAAAGCTGCCAGATATCGTAATAGATTTAATGACTTAAGTAGACGGATTGATTGGTTGCGTGGGTGTGTTAGGAAAGGAATGGATATGTCTGATCAGCTTGAGGTTGCTAAGAATGAGTTAAAATGTCTTCTGGATGAAAAAGGTAAAGAGATTATTTACCGTACCAAGTTAGAGCATTTGGAAAAGAATGAAAAGTGCACCAGGTACTTTTTTAAAAAAATGAATGGAAGGAAGTTGGATTTGAGTGAAGTGGTAGGTGAAGATGGATCTAGTGTGGTTGGGAAGAATGTGTTGAATGAGGTGAATGGCTTCTATAGTAAGTTGTACGATGAGAAATGGATTGATCCTGGACTTGTGTCGCATGTATTGAGTGGTATGGAGAAGAGACTTGGTTCGGATGAATGTGATGCTTTGTGTGCGGATGTTATTTTGGATGAGGTGAGGAATGTTGTTATGAGTGCTAAAAAGAATAAGACGCCTGGGAAGGATGGGTTGCCTGTGGAGCTGTATGTGAAAGCTTGGGAGTTTTTGGGTAAGGACTTGACTGAGGTTTGTAGGTATATGTGGATGAATGGTGTTTTGTGTGACAGTATGAAAGAGGGTATAGTGGTTCTTGTGTTTAAGAAGGGTGAGAAAAAGCGTTTGGAGAACTGGAGACCCATATCATTGCTTAACGTTGATTATAAGGTCTACAGTAAATTGTTAGCAAATCGTATGCGTGAGGTGATTGGTAGGGTTGTGGAGGATGACCAAGTGTGTGCCGTGCCTGGTCGGAGTATAAGTGATAATTTGTTATTGTTAAGGGATATGCTTGGGGATTGTAAGACTAGAAAGCAGAAGTGTATGGTGTTAGCAATTGATTTCGAAAAGGCTTTTGATAGAGTTTCGCATGTGTTTCTGTTTAAAGTATTGGAGAGGATGGGTTTCCCTAGGGTTTTTCTGAATGGAGTTAAGTCTTTATATGATTATGTGTCAAGTGAGTTTTTAGTGAATGGATGGTTGTCTGACAAAGTGATGATTAGGTCTGGTGTAAGACAGGGGTGCCCTATGTCCCCTGTCTTGTTTGTATGTGTGATTGAGCCTTTGCTGTGTTTAGTGAGACGTGAGAAAATGATGAGAGGATTGTTAGTGCCTGGGAGTGGGGGTAAGCATGTGAAGGTGTTAGGTTACATGGATGATGTTGTGATGGTGAGTGAAAGTATGGCTTCAATGAGTAGGGTGAGGTTGCTTTTGGATTTTTTCTGTGGTGCATCAGGTTTTAGAGTTAACTGGACTAAGTGTAGTTTCAAATGCTTTGGAGATGACAGTATTCGTATGGAAGGTGTTAAGTATGAGGAGAGTGCAATTAAGATTTTAGGGGTATTTTTCAATGATGATCTGAAAGGAAATGAGAGTTGGGACGAGTGTGGTATGCGTGTTGAGCGAAAATTGAATTTTTGGAGAATGAGAGATCTTTCTTTGCGGGGCAAAGTTCTAGTTATCAAAGCAGTGATCTTACCCATTCTGCTTTTTGTGGCCATAATTTTTCCATCCCCTTTTAGGAAAGTGAAGAGAGTTGAGAAAATGATTTTTTCTTTTTTCTGGTGCAGCAAGATGGAGAAGCTGAAGAGGGAAAGCCTTTATAAGGCCTGCCAGCATGGTGGTTTGGGATTTCCTAATGTTGAGTTTTTTTTAGGGCTCCATTATATTAAGACGATTGTGGTATTGTTGGGTAAAGGTAATAAGGGTGCATGTATGGCAAGTTATTCTGCAGGATGGATGTTGTATGGGTTAGGTTGGAGAAAGAGGGATGCGAGAGTGCCTGTGTCTTTTAAGTGTCCGGTGAGGTATGAGGTGATTGAGAAGTTTGTCAAGAAGTATGATTTGCTGAGTGTGCCGGCGGATGAGTTTAGAATGACTAAGAGGGTGTATAGGAAATTGTGTGCAAATGAGGTCGAGTCTAATATTGTTGGTTTGAGAGGGAATGAGGTTGCGGATGCTTGGAGAAAGTTGGGTATGTATGGGATGTCCAACAAACAGAAGGATGTAGTGTGGATGGCGTTTCACAATATTCTTCCAGTGAGAGACGTTCAAAAGAAGAGAGGTTTGATTAGGTCGGATGTTTGTCCAAGAGATGGATGTAATGGTTGTGAGACGGTTATGCATCTGATGTGGAATTGTGATTTTGCGCAAGACGTGTGGAAATGTGTAGGGGGGTTGTGTAGGAGTTTGGCAGGAGTGACTTTTGTGGATTGGCGTGTGGTTATGTTTGGTATTGGTGCAAGTGGACGTGTAAAGGAGAGAGTTTTATGGTTAATTATGGCTTGTGTGTTAGAAAGTTTGTGGGATGTGAGGAATCTTTGTGTATTTAAAAGGAAATCAATTACAGTAAATGAATGTATTAGGATTATTCTTTCTAGGCTATTTTTGACTTACAAGATGGATAGTAGTAGCGGTGGTGGAACAGATGCCGAGGGAATATGGAAATTTAAAAAGTCGAGGCATATTGTAAAATTTCAGTGATCTTTTGGTTTATATTAATAAGATGTTCTTCTTTCTGTAATATTAGGTTGCTTTATGCTTAATAAATATGGCCATGATGATGAGAAGTTTTTTTGCAACAGTTTTGGTATATCCTACTGATTTGCTATAAAACTAACCTGAATGGTTTTAAAAAAAAAAAAAAAAAAAAATATGTTCTTATCAGTTTAATATCTGATACGTCCCCTATCTGGGGACCATATATTAAATGGATTTTTAGAACAGGGAGATGGAAAAAGAGCTTGCTCTGTCCACTCCACGCATTGACCTGGTATTGCAGTATCTCCAGGACCGGTGCACCCCTTCTTTAATGCAGTTTCTAAAATCAGAAAGAATTGAATTCAATGCTTTTTGTTCATTTTGCTTGTTTGTCGGATTTTGGGATGGACTCTTTGGCTTTGCTTTTCTTCTCCTCATTGGATTTTTCATGTTAAAAGTTGCAGAAGCCAGATGACAAGCTCATTTTGGTTCAACTTCAGCAACTGTGCATTGCATTGCCATGTAATGTAATGTAATGCAATGCTATCTATCTAGCTCTCCCTCTATACTTCCTTTTGGATAAACAGACATATTAGGCAAGCATTTTGGAGCTTTCACCTAAATAACTACAGGTGGTGAGATAAGCTGCACAATATAATTGACCTTTCAGTATATTGTTGCACACACACCATCTATTTAGCAAATGCCCTTGTTATCAACAGCAGCCTTTTAAACTCACCTGAGCTAACAGGTATGTGAGCTGGTTACTCTGCTGCGCTTAAAATTTCTTTTTTGGTTTGCTACAATGCCTTTTCTGAAACGTTGTCTCCCTCTGCTGGAACACTGACTTCTTTCATTTAATGCCTGCAGACTATAAAAGAGAAACCAACCCAAAAAGTTTGGTTGATTAGTCTGTGGCATTCTTTTAAACTGTTGCTTATGGCGGTCTCTGTGAGCTTCTCAGTGACATTCAGCCATCCAGGTATCCCGCCTGCAGTAGACGGAATGTGGCAATGGAACGCTGGCTGCGCGTGTCATAATAGGCTCTGAGCCTTTATATACCTGCGCACAGCAGCAGCCACCTCCAGTCTGCTGCTGGACAGCCAGCAGCAGCAGCAGCAGGAGAGGTAATTAATCAGCAACCCTCCTGCTAAGGGTAGACAGCTGCTCGTTCCACCCCCCCTCCCCGCCTTAATTGGTTCTCCTCCCTTCCAACGGTGTTGAGGCGGGTGGGAACAGCCGGGGGTTGAGGGTACTGTGCTAAAAGAGGTGGAGTTATGCAGATCTAAAACGCGTGGATTGCAGCAGCAGCAAGCCGAAAAGTGCAGGCATGTGAGGGATCTAGAGGTTGACAGCATGTCTTCTTAACGGGAGTCCAGGTGGCCATCTCCACAAATGGACTTTTCAGAATCCTTGGGTGGCACCGTAGTCGGAAACCAATTCTGGTTATCGCTTCTCGGCCTTTTGGCTAAGATCAAGTGTAGTATCTGTTCTTATCAGTTTAATATCTGATACGTCCCCTATCTGGGGACCATATATTAAATGGATTTTTAGAACAGGGAGATGGAAAAAGAGCTTGCTCTGTCCACTCCACGCATTGACCTGGTATTGCAGTATCTCCAGGACCGGTGCACCCCTTCTTTAATGCAGTTTCTAAAATCAGAAAGAATTGAATTCAATGCTTTTTGTTCATTTTGCTTGTTTGTCGGATTTTGGGATGGACTCTTTGGCTTTGCTTTTCTTCTCCTCATTGGATTTTTCATGTTAAAAGTTGCAGAAGCCAGATGACAAGCTCATTTTGGTTCAACTTCAGCAACTGTGCATTGCATTGCCATGTAATGTAATGTAATGCAATGCTATCTATCTAGCTCTCCCTCTATACTTCCTTTTGGATAAACAGACATATTAGGCAAGCATTTTGGAGCTTTCACCTAAATAACTACAGGTGGTGAGATAAGCTGCACAATATAATTGACCTTTCAGTATATTGTTGCACACACACCATCTATTTAGCAAATGCCCTTGTTATCAACAGCAGCCTTTTAAACTCACCTGAGCTAACAGGTATGTGAGCTGGTTACTCTGCTGCGCTTAAAATTTCTTTTTTGGTTTGCTACAATGCCTTTTCTGAAACGTTGTCTCCCTCTGCTGGAACACTGACTTCTTTCATTTAATGCCTGCAGACTATAAAAGAGAAACCAACCCAAAAAGTTTGGTTGATTAGTCTGTGGCATTCTTTTAAACTGTTGCTTATGGCGGTCTCTGTGAGCTTCTCAGTGACATTCAGCCATCCAGGTATCCCGCCTGCAGTAGACGGAATGTGGCAATGGAACGCTGGCTGCGCGTGTCATAATAGGCTCTGAGCCTTTATATACCTGCGCACAGCAGCAGCCACCTTCAGTCTGCTGCTGGACAGCCAGCAGCAGCAGCAGCAGGAGAGGTAATTAATCAGCAACCCTCCTGCTAAGGGTAGACAGCTGCTCGTTCCACCCCCCCCCCGCCTTAATTGGTTCTCCTCCCTTCCAACGGTGTTGAGGCGGGTGGGAACAGCCGGGGGTTGAGGGTACTGTGCTAAAAGAGGTGGAGTTATGCAGATCTAAAACGCGTGGATTGCAGCAGCAGCAAGCCGAAAAGTGCAGGCATGTGAGGGATCTAGAGGTTGACAGCATGTCTTCTTAACGGGAGTCCAGGTGGCCATCTCCACAAATGGACTTTTCAGAATCCTTGGGTGGCACCGTAGTCGGAAACCAATTCTGGTTATCGCTTCTCGGCCTTTTGGCACGATCTATCAGGTTTACCTGTGTGGTCTTGCCTGTGAGGTGCTCTTGGTACCCTTTCTCTCGGCCTGGGGGGATCGTTCCTTTTCGGAGGGACTTAACCCCCCTGCTGCTATTGGGAGGAAGGATTAGTCCGGGAGCAACGGGAAGGGATCCCATGAAGGCTTGCGCCTTTCAGAGAGAAGAGTCGGTGTGTTCCTGAGTGAAGGATGCCGGCAACGCTCACATATTCATCGGGTGATGCCCGGATGCGGAACACCGTGAGGATTGAAGTTGGAGCAGGATCGAGGACGGAGAAGAATTTGGATTACATCTGCCATAGGATTCTGCTTGGAGTTCTGGAGTTTCGGCGGGAAGACATATTCTGCTTCCAGGACAATGAGTACAAGGGGACTTACACCATCACCTTCAAGAGCCAGGGATGCTGTCACCAACTCGTACAAAAGGTAAATGAGAAAAACTACTTGGATGAATTGGATGGGCTAACCTTTTGTCTCTTGTATGCCTATGACGAGATCCCTATCGTGGTGCATTTCCCGAACCCCTTTGTGGAAGCTGCAGACATCTCGACCTACCTTATCCGTTATTGTGACGATCTGAGATACCTGGGCACTGTGAAGAACGCGGTAGGCTTCTGGTGCGGCAAGAGGAGGTACATGGCCCGTCTAAAGAGGGACCCAAGCGGAGTGGGAGGAATGCTACACCCTCCCTCAACATTTGTGATCGGTAAGAGCAGAGGCTACTTATTTTACCCTGGAATGCCGGTATGTTGCAGGAACTGTGGACAAATGGGTCATACCCAAACGTCCTGCACGGGCAGGAAAGTAGACCGCTGCAATAATTGCAGCTGTTACGGACATTTAATGAAGGACTGTCCCGCTGGGAGGAAATGCAATCTTTGTGGTGAGGCGGGGCACATGTTCCGAGGATGCCCCAACAGGACCAGGACCAGGACCTACGCAGAAGCTGCATCTTCTGCAGCTGAGCCGATGCGCCCGCCGGTCTTCACTGGCGGGCCGGCGTCGGAGGGCGGTTCGAAGGGCGAGAAGGCTGGGATGGAGCAGGGAGCCGGAGGCCCCTCTGGGGCGGCCCCTGCATCGAAGTCCCTTAACGATGGGCGGACCTCGCATGGACCGGAGCGGAGGGGTCCTCCTTCTGGGAGGGTATCCTCCGTGTCGATGGTTCCCGATACCGATCCTGTTGGGCTGGAGGGTGGTGCCCCTGTGCGGTTGGCTACAGGGGACCACGCAGCGATGGCCTCAGGATCTTCCAGGGCGATTAGCCAGCCAGATGAGGGGGCTTTGCTTCTAGGTGGCGAACATCAGGGAATCGGTGTTGGTGATCTTATCCTGATGGACCAGTCTCTCCCCCTGGAGGAGGTGGAGGAAGAGGAGGACTGCACCAGTGACCTAGTGGAGTCTGCCCCGAAAAAGAGACGGAATGTCGAAGCCCCAGCGTCTCCTGGAATGTGGCTGGGAACCGTGACCTACGAGGGGGCAACCGCCGGCTCACAGAATATCGAGTCGTTTGGGTCCTCTAGCCCGGATGTCCTGGAGCAATTTGACATACAGGGCTTTGAGTCAGGTGTCCTCATGGAAGATCCACCACCCTGACCTATGAATGCCGACATTAAGACTTGTCTCACTGAATGTGAGGTCATTAAAGAGCCCAGTTCGTAGGGCTGCTCTATTCAAGTATTTAGAAACCGCTGACTTTGACATTTGTTTATTACAGGAATGCGGGATACAACATGCACTAAATTATAATGACATCAAGACAGATTGGAGACTGGGGCCCTCCATCTGGTCTGGCTCCAATGACAACAAGTCAGCGGGGGTGGGCTTCCTCTGTCGTGGGAGAAATATTACTGTAAATGCTGTCACAGAAATAGTACCAGGCAGAGTGGTTTTAGTGCATTTTAAATTTAATGGTTTTACCCTACGTGTAATGAATATTTATGCTTACCCTGATAAGCAAGAGAGAATTAATTTATTTGGGATATTGCCATTGTACTGTACTGGGTCATCTCCCCTGATCGTAGGGGGTGATTTTAATTGTCTTTGTGCTAGTGAACAACGAGCGGGGGGTGACCCTTTACGCAAATTGGATAAGTCATGTCATCTATTGAAAGATTTTATAACTGATTTTAAATTATGCGATGCGTGGAGGTCACTCCTGCCGACGGACCCTGGTTATACGTGGTCCGGAAGAGGGGTGTCCTCCAGGATCGATTTTATTTTCCTATCAGATGATTTTAACCCTGTAAAATGTGTTTTAACATCAAATATATTTTCTGACCATAAGGGCTTGGAGGTGCACCTAGAATACCGGGATGAACAGAGGGTCAACAGGGGCCTCTGGCGTCTAAGTACTTACCTGCTGGAGGACCCTCTGATTCGACAAGACTTTGTTAAAGCCTATCAAGCCTGGCGGCGACAAAAACCTTCTGATGCCCCTATGGTAACCTGGTGGGAAAATTTGAAAAAAAAAGTCAGAATGTTTTTTATAAAAGCAGGGAGACGTAAAGCTAGAGAGAAAAAAAGATGTTTTAGTGATCTTAACACCAAACTACAAACACTTTTTAAATTCAAAGAGCTAGGGGTGGAGGTGGGAGATGATATTGCTAGCCTAAAAACTGAAATTCAGAACTGCATAGACACAAAGGGGAAAGAGATTATTTTTAACTCTAGAGTGCAGCACTTGGAGGAGGGGGAGAAGTGCTCTCGCTTCTTCTTCAAAAAAGTCATGGATAAAAGAGAAGTGATCACAAATCTAGAGGGTGAAACATCTATGCAGGGAATGTTGAATGCTACTTTTAACTTTTATAAGCATCTTTTTAGTAAAAAGTGTATAGATGAGTCCTTTTTATCTGATGCTCTTAATGATCTCGATTTTAAGTTAAATTTTACAGACCAGGAGTTTTTAGAACGCGATATTGTTTTAGAGGAATTATTTTATGTTTTTAAAAGTTTCTCTAAGGGTAAAGCACCTGGGTGTGATGGACTACCTGTAGAATTTTACCTTACTTTTTGGGACATTTTAAAAGAGGACCTTTTTATGCTTTTTAAAGAAGTTTTTATTTGTGAACAGTTGCCATTTTCGTGGAGGAGAGGAGTGGTGTCTTTGATATATAAAAAAGGTGATCGCAGTACTCTAGCGAATTGGAGACCCATAACTCTCCTAAATGTTGATTACAAGGTACTTGCTAAGGTGGTTGCAGACCGGCTCAGGAGTGTCATTGCCAAATTAATCCAGCCTGAGCAGGTTTGTAGTGTACCAGGCAGAAGTATTTCAGAGGTTTTAAACGTATTAAGGGATGTAATTTGGTATTCCAGAGACCGGGGTCAAAATGTAGCTCTTTTAGCCCTAGATTTTGAAAAAGCTTTCGATAGAGTCTCTCATAGATTTCTTTTTAGAGTTTTAAAAAGAATGGGTATCCCTAATATGCTTTTAAATTGTATTAAGATTTTATATAAAAATTGTTTTAGTCAAATTTCTCTTAATGGCTTTTTAACAGATGGAGTTCCCCTTGAGTCCGGAGTGAAGCAGGGATGCCCCTTGTCGCCCATCCTGTTCATCTGCGCCATGGAGCCCCTGCTGAGCGCAATAAGGAAAGACAAAGTGATTAGAGGGGTTCCTGTTCCAGGCGGAGGTGGCAGTGATGTGAGAGTCTTTGGCTACATGGATGACGTGACGGTTGTGTGCGTGGACCCTGCTTCCCTCCGGAGGGCGGTGTTGCGCATTGATTTTTTTTCCCAGGCATCCGGTTTTAAACTTAATTTAAATAAATCTGAATGTCTGACTTTGGGATCCTGGGACACCGCCCAACTCCCGCAGCTCACTATAAAATGAGACAATGTAAAAATTCTTGGAGTTGTTTTTAACGAGGAGAATGTGGGAACTCAAAGCTGGGAGAATGTCATAGAAAAAATGTCAAAGAAAATATCATTTTGGGGTTTGAGGTCCCTAACAATGGAGGGGAAAATTTTAATTATAAAATCAGTGTTGTTACCCCTCATACTGTATATAGCTATGGTGTACCCCCCCTCTGATGTTTTAATTAAAAAAATGACTAGGATGATCTTTATGTTTTTATGGAACTCCAAAATGGAAAAATTAAGGCGAGAAATAATGAGGAAGAATAAAATGAACGGCGGAAGGGATGTCCCCGATTTACATATTTATTTGTATTTAAATTATTTCTGCTTTTGTTTCAAACATTTTAATGGTAATAGTGCGCTAAGTTATTTTTTAAAATATACTTGTGGGATGATTTTTAAAAGATGGTTTAAGTTGTCGTTGAATTCCCCTGTTTTACTATGCCCCCCCAAACACCAAGCAATCTTAGAAAAGACTGTTCGATTTTATAGCCTTGGTGATTTTAATATGGACATTTTTAAAGACCGCAAGAAGCTTTTATCTTTTCTGAGGAGGAATGAAGATGTGACCCCCATAGTAAATTTCTCAGAAGAGAGATCGAAGCAAGTTTGGAAGAATGTCTTCGGGAAATTCTTAGCAAATGGACATAAGGACATCGCATGGATGGTGGTCCACCAGTGCCTCCCCACCAGAGAGTTTCAACACAGGAGAGGCCTGGTGGCCAGAGCAAAATGCCCCAGAGACTCATGTGTTAATGACGAAACCACCTTGCACCTTATGTGGAATTGCCCATTTGCACAGGAACTTTGGCACAAAGTTGGGATTCTTTTAAAATGGACTTGCGGTTTAAGAGATTTTAACCATGAATATGTTTTATATGGCCTTTTTAAATGTCCGACGCCTCAACAGTATTGTATATGTTGGTGTTTGATTAACTGTTTTAAAGACGCCCTTTGGAAGGCACGCAATATCTTACTTTTTAAACGTGATGCTATTTCTGTGAAGGATTGTCTTAAAATTACTTTTAGCCAGATGTATATTTATTACTTGAGGGATGTCAAATGTATTGGGAGGAGGGATGCTAATCGTATATGGGGTTTTTATGGGTGGAATTCTGTGTTTTAATAATGTACTGTTTGTGTTGTTGTTTTTGATTGTAAACCATCTTTTACGCACTTAATAAATTATGTTGAAACCTGATCTGTTCTTATCAGTTTAATATCTGATACGTCCCCTATCTGGGGACCATATATTAAATGGATTTTTAGAACAGGGAGATGGAAAAAGAGCTTGCTCTGTCCACTCCACGCATTGACCTGGTATTGCAGTATCTCCAGGACCGGTGCACCCCTTCTTTAATGCAGTTTCTAAAATCAGAAAGAATTGAATTCAATGCTTTTTGTTCATTTTGCTTGTTTGTCGGATTTTGGGATGGACTCTTTGGCTTTGCTTTTCTTCTCCTCATTGGATTTTTCATGTTAAAAGTTGCAGAAGCCAGATGACAAGCTCATTTTGGTTCAACTTCAGCAACTGTGCATTGCATTGCCATGTAATGTAATGTAATGCAATGCTATCTATCTAGCTCTCCCTCTATACTTCCTTTTGGATAAACAGACATATTAGGCAAGCATTTTGGAGCTTTCACCTAAATAACTACAGGTGGTGAGATAAGCTGCACAATATAATTGACCTTTCAGTATATTGTTGCACACACACCATCTATTTAGCAAATGCCCTTGTTATCAACAGCAGCCTTTTAAACTCACCTGAGCTAACAGGTATGTGAGCTGGTTACTCTGCTGCGCTTAAAATTTCTTTTTTGGTTTGCTACAATGCCTTTTCTGAAACGTTGTCTCCCTCTGCTGGAACACTGACTTCTTTCATTTAATGCCTGCAGACTATAAAAGAGAAACCAACCCAAAAAGTTTGGTTGATTAGTCTGTGGCATTCTTTTAAACTGTTGCTTATGGCGGTCTCTGTGAGCTTCTCAGTGACATTCAGCCATCCAGGTATCCCGCCTGCAGTAGACGGAATGTGGCAATGGAACGCTGGCTGCGCGTGTCATAATAGGCTTTGAGCCTTTATATACCTGCGCACAGCAGCAGAAACCTTCAGTCTGCTGCTGGACAGCCAGCAGCAGCAGCAGCAGGAGAGGTAATTAATCAGCAACCCTCCTGCTAAGGGTAGACAGCTGCTCGTTCCACCCCCCCCCCGCCTTAATTGGTTCTCCTCCCTTCCAACGGTGTTGAGGCGGGTGGGAACAGCCGGGGGTTGAGGGTACTGTGCTAAAAGAGGTGGAGTTATGCAGATCTAAAACGCGTGGATTGCAGCAGCAGCAAGCCGAAAAGTGCAGGCATGTGAGGGATCTAGAGGTTGACAGCATGTCTTCTTAACGGGAGTCCAGGTGGCCATCTCCACAAATGGACTTTTCAGAATCCTTGGGTGGCACCGTAGTCGGAAACCAATTCTGGTTATCGCTTCTCGGCCTTTTGGCTAAGATCAAGTGTAGTATCTTTCGAAAAGGCGGTTTTGGATGTTGGCCGCCCTAGTAGATTGATACATTATGCACACTGGGGTTTAGGCGCTTGTTAGTACGCCAGGTGGCTAATATAGTCATCTGGTGGAAAGCATGGCCCCCCAGGATGGACGCCATTGGGCCGGGGAAGATCGAAAGCCCGAAGTGTGAAGTGCCCCAGGAGTGGTGACCCTGGGGTGCCTTAACTCACTGGGATTGGGAACCCCACTTGAGTTTATGGCACATTTGCACTAGCACTTCAATATTTCTTTCTTCACACACACCCTTATTCCGGGCCTTCTGGCCTTAGGATGGGGAATTTTTCAATTCCCGGTCGAAGGTCCGGGCAGTATTATACTGTGAAACCTTCACTATTTATTTAATTTTTTTTTGTCACTGTGTGTCCACTTTTTCACGTGTGTCCACGTCCTTACTAGGATTTTGTCGGGATGCGGTTCCCTTACGGGTTCCTCTCTTGGCAGGTCTAGGGGGGGAGTGTGTGGCCATCAGGTTCCGCTCCCCCCTGAACCCCACTGGCTCTCCTCTATCGGGAGGAGAGCGTTGTTGGCTCCCCTCTTCCGGGAGGGGAGCACAGTCTTTGGCTCCCAGTGCCTTGCTCGGGTGAGAACTCGGGCAGGTATTGGGGGTAAGATTGGGTCGCCTCTGGCTCCGGCTGGAGGTGGCTATTTGTCCCTGTTCCTCGCTGTGGCCTTCTGGCTCGGAGGGACGGGGAATGGTTTGGGGGACCCTTCTCCTTTTGGAGAGGGTTTCAAGAAGACCAGCATCCTAGTGCACTTTTTTTTGTGGCACTTGTCACTTTTTTAAGCGCACTCGGGTTTTGTACACGAATTCGGGCTTTCGATAGAAAAAATCTGTTCTTATCAGTTTAATATCTGATACGTCCCCTATCTGGGGACCATATATTAAATGGATTTTTAGAACAGGGAGATGGAAAAAGAGCTTGCTCTGTCCACTCCACGCATTGACCTGGTATTGCAGTATCTCCAGGACCGGTGCACCCCTTCTTTAATGCAGTTTCTAAAATCAGAAAGAATTGAATTCAATGCTTTTTGTTCATTTTGCTTGTTTGTCGGATTTTGGGATGGACTCTTTGGCTTTGCTTTTCTTCTCCTCATTGGATTTTTCATGTTAAAAGTTGCAGAAGCCAGATGACAAGCTCATTTTGGTTCAACTTCAGCAACTGTGCATTGCATTGCCATGTAATGTAATGTAATGCAATGCTATCTATCTAGCTCTCCCTCTATACTTCCTTTTGGATAAACAGACATATTAGGCAAGCATTTTGGAGCTTTCACCTAAATAACTACAGGTGGTGAGATAAGCTGCACAATATAATTGACCTTTCAGTATATTGTTGCACACACACCATCTATTTAGCAAATGCCCTTGTTATCAACAGCAGCCTTTTAAACTCACCTGAGCTAACAGGTATGTGAGCTGGTTACTCTGCTGCGCTTAAAATTTCTTTTTTGGTTTGCTACAATGCCTTTTCTGAAACGTTGTCTCCCTCTGCTGGAACACTGACTTCTTTCATTTAATGCCTGCAGACTATAAAAGAGAAACCAACCCAAAAAGTTTGGTTGATTAGTCTGTGGCATTCTTTTAAACTGTTGCTTATGGCGGTCTCTGTGAGCTTCTCAGTGACATTCAGCCATCCAGGTATCCCGCCTGCAGTAGACGGAATGTGGCAATGGAACGCTGGCTGCGCGTGTCATAATAGGCTCTGAGCCTTTATATACCTGCGCACAGCAGCAGCCACCTTCAGTCTGCTGCTGGACAGCCAGCAGCAGCAGCAGCAGGAGAGGTAATTAATCAGCAACCCTCCTGCTAAGGGTAGACAGCTGCTCGTTCCACCCCTCCCCGCCTTAATTGGTTCTCCTCCCTTCCAACGGTGTTGAGGCGGGTGGGAACAGCCGGGGGTTGAGGGTACTGTGCTAAAAGAGGTGGAGTTATGCAGATCTAAAACGCGTGGATTGCAGCAGCAGCAAGCCGAAAAGTGCAGGCATGTGAGGGATCTAGAGGTTGACAGCATGTCTTCTTAACGGGAGTCCAGGTGGCCATCTCCACAAATGGACTTTTCAGAATCCTTGGGTGGCACCGTAGTCGGAAACCAATTCTGGTTATCGCTTCTCGGCCTTTTGGCTAAGATCAAGTGTAGTATCTGTTCTTATCAGTTTAATATCTGATACGTCCCCTATCTGGGGACCATATATTAAATGGATTTTTAGAACAGGGAGATGGAAAAAGAGCTTGCTCTGTCCACTCCACGCATTGACCTGGTATTGCAGTATCTCCAGGACCGGTGCACCCCTTCTTTAATGCAGTTTCTAAAATCAGAAAGAATTGAATTCAATGCTTTTTGTTCATTTTGCTTGTTTGTCGGATTTTGGGATGGACTCTTTGGCTTTGCTTTTCTTCTCCTCATTGGATTTTTCATGTTAAAAGTTGCAGAAGCCAGATGACAAGCTCATTTTGGTTCAACTTCAGCAACTGTGCATTGCATTGCCATGTAATGTAATGCAATGCTATCTATCTAGCTCTCCCTCTATACTTCCTTTTGGATAAACAGACATATTAGGCAAGCATTTTGGAGCTTTCACCTAAATAACTACAGGTGGTGAGATAAGCTGCACAATATAATTGACCTTTCAGTATATTGTTGCACACACACCATCTATTTAGCAAATGCCCTTGTTATCAACAGCAGCCTTTTAAACTCACCTGAGCTAACAGGTATGTGAGCTGGTTACTCTGCTGCGCTTAAAATTTCTTTTTTGGTTTGCTACAATGCCTTTTCTGAAACGTTGTCTCCCTCTGCTGGAACACTGACTTCTTTCATTTAATGCCTGCAGACTATAAAAGAGAAACCAACCCAAAAAGTTTGGTTGATTAGTCTGTGGCATTCTTTTAAACTGTTGCTTATGGCGGTCTCTGTGAGCTTCTCAGTGACATTCAGCCATCCAGGTATCCCGCCTGCAGTAGACGGAATGTGGCAATGGAACGCTGGCTGCGCGTGTCATAATAGGCTCTGAGCCTTTATATACCTGCGCACAGCAGCAGCCACCTTCAGTCTGCTGCTGGACAGCCAGCAGCAGCAGCAGCAGGAGAGGTAATTAATCAGCAACCCTCCTGCTAAGGGTAGACAGCTGCTCGTTCCACCCCCCCTCCCGCCTTAATTGGTTCTCCTCCCTTCCAACGGTGTTGAGGCGGGTGGGAACAGCCGGGGGTTGAGGGTACTGTGCTAAAAGAGGTGGAGTTATGCAGATCTAAAACGCGTGGATTGCAGCAGCAGCAAGCCGAAAAGTGCAGGCATGTGAGGGATCTAGAGGTTGACAGCATGTCTTCTTAACGGGAGTCCAGGTGGCCATCTCCACAAATGGACTTTTCAGAATCCTTGGGTGGCACCGTAGTCGGAAACCAATTCTGGTTATCGCTTCTCGGCCTTTTGGCTAAGATCAAGTGTAGTATCTGTTCTTATCAGTTTAATATCTGATACGTCCCCTATCTGGGGACCATATATTAAATGGATTTTTAGAACAGGGAGATGGAAAAAGAGCTTGCTCTGTCCACTCCACGCATTGACCTGGTATTGCAGTATCTCCAGGACCGGTGCACCCCTTCTTTAATGCAGTTTCTAAAATCAGAAAGAATTGAATTCAATGCTTTTTGTTCATTTTGATTGTTTGTCGGATTTTGGGATGGACTCTTTGGCTTTGCTTTTCTTCTCCTCATTGGATTTTTCATGTTAAAAGTTGCAGAAGCCAGATGACAAGCTCATTTTGGTTCAACTTCAGCAACTGTGCATTGCATTGCCATGTAATGTAATGTAATGCAATGCTATCTATCTAGCTCTCCCTCTATACTTCCTTTTGGATAAACAGACATATTAGGCAAGCATTTTGGAGCTTTCACCTAAATAACTACAGGTGGTGAGATAAGCTGCACAATATAATTGACCTTTCAGTATATTGATGCACACACACCATCTATTTAGCAAATGCCCTTGTTATCAACAGCAGCCTTTTAAACTCACCTGAGCTAACAGGTATGTGAGCTGGTTACTCTGCTGCGCTTAAAATTTCTTTTTTGGTTTGCTACAATGCCTTTTCTGAAACGTTGTCTCCCTCTGCTGGAACACTGACTTCTTTCATTTAATGCCTGCAGACTATAAAAGAGAAACCAAACCAAAAAGTTTGGTTGATTAGTCTGTGGCATTCTTTTAAACTGTTGCTTATGGCGGTCTCTGTGAGCTTCTCAGTGACATTCAGCCATCCAGGTATCCCGCCTGCAGTAGACGGAATGTGGCAATGGAACGCTGGCTGCGCGTGTCATAATAGGCTCTGAGCCTTTATATACCTGCGCACAGCAGCAGCCACCTTCAGTCTGCTGCTGGACAGCCAGCAGCAGCAGCAGCAGGAGAGGTAATTAATCAGCAACCCTCCTGCTAAGGGTAGACAGCTGCTCGTTCCACCCCCCCCCCCCCGCCTTAATTGGTTCTCCTCCCTTCCAACGGTGTTGAGGCGGGTGGGAACAGCCGGGGGTTGAGGGTACTGTGCTAAAAGAGGTGGGGTTATGCAGATCTAAAACGCGTGGATTGCAGCAGCAGCAAGCCGAAAAGTGCAGGCATGTGAGGGATCTAGAGGTTGACAGCATGTCTTCTTAACGGGAGTCCAGGTGGCCATCTCCACAAATGGACTTTTCAGAATCCTTGGGTGGCACCGTAGTCGGAAACCAATTCTGGTTATCGCTTCTCGGCCTTTTGGCTAAGATCAAGTGTAGTATCTGTTCTTATCAGTTTAATATCTGATACGTCCCCTATCTGGGGACCATATATTAAATGGATTTTTAGAACAGGGAGATGGAAAAAGAGCTTGCTCTGTCCACTCCACGCATTGACCTGGTATTGCAGTATCTCCAGGACCGGTGCACCCCTTCTTTAATGCAGTTTCTAAAATCAGAAAGAATTGAATTCAATGCTTTTTGTTCATTTTGCTTGTTTGTCGGATTTTGGGATGGACTCTTTGGCTTTGCTTTTCTTCTCCTCATTGGATTTTTCATGTTAAAAGTTGCAGAAGCCAGATGACAAGCTCATTTTGGTTCAACTTCAGCAACTGTGCATTGCATTGCCATGTAATGTAATGTAATGCAATGCTATCTATCTAGCTCTCCCTCTATACTTCCTTTTGGATAAACAGACATATTAGGCAAGCATTTTGGAGCTTTCACCTAAATAACTACAGGTGGTGAGATAAGCTGCACAATATAATTGACCTTTCAGTATATTGTTGCACACACACCATCTATTTAGCAAATGCCCTTGTTATCAACAGCAGCCTTTTAAACTCACCTGAGCTAACAGGTATGTGAGCTGGTTACTCTGCTGCGCTTAAAATTTCTTTTTTGGTTTGCTACAATGCCTTTTCTGAAACGTTGTCTCCCTCTGCTGGAACACTGACTTCTTTCATTTAATGCCTGCAGACTATAAAAGAGAAACCAACCCAAAAAGTTTGGTTGATTAGTCTGTGGCATTCTTTTAAACTGTTGCTTATGGCGGTCTCTGTGAGGTTCTCAGTGACATTCAGCCATCCAGGTATCCCGCCTGCAGTAGACGGAATGTGGCAATGGAACGCTGGCTGCGCGTGTCATAATAGGCTCTGAGCCTTTATATACCTGCGCACAGCAGCAGCCACCTTCAGTCTGCTGCTGGACAGCCAGCAGCAGCAGCAGCAGGAGAGGTAATTAATCAGCAACCCTCCTGCTAAGGGTAGACAGCTGCTCGTTCCACCCCCCCCCCCGCCTTAATTGGTTCTCCTCCCTTCCAACGGTGTTGAGGCGGGTGGGAACAGCCAGGGGTTGAGGGTACTGTGCTAAAAGAGGTGGAGTTATGCAGATCTAAAACGCGTGGATTGCAGCAGCAGCAAGCCGAAAAGTGCAGGCATGTGAGGGATCTAGAGGTTGACAGCATGTCTTCTTAACGGGAGTCCAGGTGGCCATCTCCACAAATGGACTTTTCAGAATCCTTGGGTGGCACCGTAGTCGGAAACCAATTCTGGTTATCGCTTCTCGGCCTTTTGGCTAAGATCAAGTGTAGTATCTGTTCTTATCAGTTTAATATCTGATACGTCCCCTATCTGGGGACCATATATTAAATGGATTTTTAGAACAGGGAGATGGAAAAAGAGCTTGCTCTGTCCACTCCACGCATTGACCTGGTATTTCAGTATCTCCAGGACCGGTGCACCCCTTCTTTAATGCAGTTTCTAAAATCAGAAAGAATTGAATTCAATGCTTTTTGTTCATTTTGCTTGTTTGTCGGATTTTGGGATGGACTCTTTGGCTTTGCTTTTCTTCTCCTCATTGGATTTTTCATGTTAAAAGTTGCAGAAGCCAGATGACAAGCTCATTTTGGTTCAACTTCAGCAACTGTGCATTGCATTGCCATGTAATGTAATGTAATGCAATGCTATCTATCTAGCTCTCCCTCTATACTTCCTTTTGGATAAACAGACATATTAGGCAAGCATTTTGGAGCTTTCACCTAAATAACTACAGGTGGTGAGATAAGCTGCACAATATAATTGACCTTTCAGTATATTGTTGCACACACACCATCTATTTAGCAAATGCCCTTGTTATCAACAGCAGCCTTTTAAACTCACCTGAGCTAACAGGTATGTGAGCTGGTTACTCTGCTGCGCTTAAAATTTCTTTTTTGGTTTGCTACAATGCCTTTTCTGAAACGTTGTCTCCCTCTGCTGGAACACTGACTTCTTTCATTTAATGCCTGCAGACTATAAAAGAGAAACCAACCCAAAAAGTTTGGTTGATTAGTCTGTGGCATTCTTTTAAACTGTTGCTTATGGCGGTCTCTGTGAGCTTCTCAGTGACATTCAGCCATCCAGGTATCCCGCCTGCAGTAGACGGAATGTGGCAATGGAACGCTGGCTGCGCGTGTCATAATAGGCTCTGAGCCTTTATATACCTGCGCACAGCAGCAGCCACCTTCAGTCTGCTGCTGGACAGCCAGCAGCAGCAGCAGCAGGAGAGGTAATTAATCAGCAACCCTCCTGCTAAGGGTAGACAGCTGCTCGTTCCACCCCCCCCCCGCCTTAATTGGTTCTCCTCCCTTCCAACGGTGTTGAGGCGGGTGGGAACAGCCGGGGGTTGAGGGTACTGTGCTAAAAGAGGTGAAGTTATGCAGATCTAAAACGCGTGGATTGCAGCAGCAGCAAGCCGAAAAGTGCAGGCATGTGAGGGATCTAGAGGTTGACAGCATGTCTTCTTAACGGGAGTCCAGGTGGCCATCTCCACAAATGGACTTTTCAGAATCCTTGGGTGGCACCGTAGTCGGAAACCAATTCTGGTTATCGCTTCTCGGCCTTTTGGCTAAGATCAAGTGTAGTATCTGTTCTTATCAGTTTAATATCTGATACGTCCCCTATCTGGGGACCATATATTAAATGGATTTTTAGAACAGGGAGATGGAAAAAGAGCTTGCTCTGTCCACTCCACGCATTGACCTGGTATTTCAGTATCTCCAGGACCGGTGCACCCCTTCTTTAATGCAGTTTCTAAAATCAGAAAGAATTGAATTCAATGCTTTTTGTTCATTTTGCTTGTTTGTCGGATTTTGGGATGGACTCTTTGGCTTTGCTTTTCTTCTCCTCATTGGATTTTTCATGTTAAAAGTTGCAGAAGCCAGATGACAAGCTCATTTTGGTTCAACTTCAGCAACTGTGCATTGCATTGCCATGTAATGTAATGTAATGCAATGCTATCTATCTAGCTCTCCCTCTATACTTCCTTTTGGATAAACAGACATATTAGGCAAGCATTTTGGAGCTTTCACCTAAATAACTACAGGTGGTGAGATAAGCTGCACAATATAATTGACCTTTCAGTATATTGTTGCACACACACCATCTATTTAGCAAATGCCCTTGTTATCAACAGCAGCCTTTTAAACTCACCTGAGCTAACAGGTATGTGAGCTGGTTACTCTGCTGCGCTTAAAATTTCTTTTTTGGTTTGCTACAATGCCTTTTCTGAAACGTTGTCTCCCTCTGCTGGAACACTGACTTCTTTCATTTAATGCCTGCAGACTATAAAAGAGAAACCAACCCAAAAAGTTTGGTTGATTAGTCTGTGGCATTCTTTTAAACTGTTGCTTATGGCGGTCTCTGTGAGCTTCTCAGTGACATTCAGCCATCCAGGTATCCCGCCTGCAGTAGACGGAATGTGGCAATGGAACGCTGGCTGCGCATGTCATAATAGGCTCTGAGCCTTTATATACCTGCGCACAGCAGCAGCCACCTTCAGTCTGCTGCTGGACAGCCAGCAGCAGCAGCAGCAGGAGAGGTAATTAATCAGCAACCCTCCTGCTAAGGGTAGACAGCTGCTCGTTCCACCCCCCCCCGCCTTAATTGGTTCTCCTCCCTTCCAACGGTGTTGAGGCGGGTGGGAACAGCCGAGGGTTGAGGGTACTGTGCTAAAAGAGGTGGAGTTATGCAGATCTAAAACGCGTGGATTGCAGCAGCAGCAAGCCGAAAAGTGCAGGCATGTGAGGGATCTAGAGGTTGACAGCATGTCTTCTTAACGGGAGTCCAGGTGGCCATCTCCACAAATGGACTTTTCAGAATCCTTGGGTGGCACCGTAGTCGGAAACCAATTCTGGTTATCGCTTCTCGGCCTTTTGGCTAAGATCAAGTGTAGTATCTGTTCTTATCAGTTTAATATCTGATACGTCCCCTATCTGGGGACCATATATTAAATGGATTTTTAGAACAGGGAGATGGAAAAAGAGCTTGCTCTGTCCACTCCACGCATTGACCTGGTATTGCAGTATCTCCAGGACCGGTGCACCCCTTCTTTAATGCAGTTTCTAAAATCAGAAAGAATTGAATTCAATGCTTTTTGTTCATTTTGCTTGTTTGTCGGATTTTGGGATGGACTCTTTGGCTTTGCTTTTCTTCTCCTCATTGGATTTTTCATGTTAAAAGTTGCAGAAGCCAGATGACAAGCTCATTTTGGTTCAACTTCAGCAACTGTGCATTGCATTGCCATGTAATGTAATGTAATGCAATGCTATCTATCTAGCTCTCCCTCTATACTTCCTTTTGGATA
The DNA here is from genome assembly GCF_046119375.1 of Phyllobates terribilis. Lineage (NCBI taxonomy): Eukaryota > Metazoa > Chordata > Amphibia > Anura > Dendrobatidae > Phyllobates > Phyllobates terribilis. Next base: position 4,013,485 of record NW_027362800.1, on the reverse strand, counting down.
AACAGACATATTAGGCAAGCATTTTGGAGCTTTCACCTAAATAACTACAGGTGGTGAGATAAGCTGCACAATATAATTGACCTTTCAGTATATTGTTGCACACACACCATCTATTTAGCAAATGCCCTTGTTATCAACAGCAGCCTTTTAAACTCACCTGAGCTAACAGGTATGTGAGCTGGTTACTCTGCTGCGCTTAAAATTTCTTTTTTGGTTTGCTACAATGCCTTTTCTGAAACGTTGTCTCCCTCTGCTGGAACACTGACTTCTTTCATTTAATGCCTGCAGACTATAAAAGAGAAACCAACCCAAAAAGTTTGGTTGATTAGTCTGTGGCATTCTTTTAAACTGTTGCTTATGGCGGTCTCTGTGAGCTTCTCAGTGACATTCAGCCATCCAGGTATCCCGCCTGCAGTAGACGGAATGTGGCAATGGAACGCTGGCTGCGCGTGTCATAATAGGCTCTGAGCCTTTATATACCTGCGCACAGCAGCAGCCACCTTCAGTCTGCTGCTGGACAGCCAGCAGCAGCAGCAGCAGGAGAGGTAATTAATCAGCAACCCTCCTGCTAAGGGTAGACAGCTGCTCGTTCCACCCCCCCCCCCGCCTTAATTGGTTCTCCTCCCTTCCAACGGTGTTGAGGCGGGTGGGAACAGCCGGGGGTTGAGGGTACTGTGCTAAAAGAGGTGGAGTTATGCAGATCTAAAACGCGTGGATTGCAGCAGCAGCAAGCCGAAAAGTGCAGGCATGTGAGGGATCTAGAGGTTGACAGCATGTCTTCTTAACGGGAGTCCAGGTGGCCATCTCCACAAATGGACTTTTCAGAATCCTTGGGTGGCACCGTAGTCGGAAACCAATTCTGGTTATCGCTTCTCGGCCTTTTGGCTAAGATCAAGTGTAGTATCTGTTCTTATCAGTTTAATATCTGATACGTCCCCTATCTGGGGACCATATATTAAATGGATTTTTAGAACAGGGAGATGGAAAAAGAGCTTGCTCTGTCCACTCCACGCATTGACCTGGTATTGCAGTATCTCCAGGACCGGTGCACCCCTTCTTTAATGCAGTTTCTAAAATCAGAAAGAATTGAATTCAATGCTTTTTGTTCATTTTGCTTGTTTGTCGGATTTTGGGATGGACTCTTTGGCTTTGCTTTTCTTCTCCTCATTGGATTTTTCATGTTAAAAGTTGCAGAAGCCAGATGACAAGCTCATTTTGGTTCAACTTCAGCAACTGTGCATTGCATTGCCATGTAATGTAATGTAATGTAATGCAATGCTATCTATCTAGCTCTCCCTCTATACTTCCTTTTGGATAAACAGACATATTAGGCAAGCATTTTGGAGCTTTCACCTAAATAACTACAGGTGGTGAGATAAGCTGCACAATATAATTGACCTTTCAGTATATTGTTGCACACACACCATCTATTTAGCAAATGCCCTTGTTATCAACAGCAGCCTTTTAAACTCACCTGAGCTAACAGGTATGTGAGCTGGTTACTCTGCTGCGCTTAAAATTTCTTTTTTGGTTTGCTACAATGCCTTTTCTGAAACGTTGTCTCCCTCTGCTGGAACACTGACTTCTTTCATTTAATGCCTGCAGACTATAAAAGAGAAACCAACCCAAAAAGTTTGGTTGATTAGTCTGTGGCATTCTTTTAAACTGTTGCTTATGGCGGTCTCTGTGAGCTTCTCAGTGACATTCAGCCATCCAGGTATCCCGCCTGCAGTAGACGGAATGTGGCAATGGAACGCTGGCTGCGCGTGTCATAATAGGCTCTGAGCCTTTATATACCTGCGCACAGCAGCAGCCACCTTCAGTCTGCTGCTGGACAGCCAGCAGCAGCAGCAGCAGGAGAGGTAATTAATCAGCAACCCTCCTGCTAAGGGTAGACAGCTGCTCGTTCCACCCCCCCCCGCCTTAATTGGTTCTCCTCCCTTCCAACGGTGTTGAGGCGGGTGGGAACAGCCGGGGGTTGAGGGTACTGTGCTAAAAGAGGTGGAGTTATGCAGATCTAAAACGCGTGGATTGCAGCAGCAGCAAGCCGAAAAGTGCAGGCATGTGAGGGATCTAGAGGTTGACAGCATGTCTTCTTAACGGGAGTCCAGGTGGCCATCTCCACAAATGGACTTTTCAGAATCCTTGGGTGGCACCGTAGTCGGAAACCAATTCTGGTTATCGCTTCTCGGCCTTTTGGCTAAGATCAAGTGTAGTATCTGTTCTTATCAGTTTAATATCTGATACGTCCCCTATCTGGGGACCATATATTAAATGGATTTTTAGAACAGGGAGATGGAAAAAGAGCTTGCTCTGTCCACTCCACGCATTGACCTGGTATTGCAGTATCTCCAGGACCGGTGCACCCCTTCTTTAATGCAGTTTCTAAAATCAGAAAGAATTGAATTCAATGCTTTTTGTTCATTTTGCTTGTTTGTCGGATTTTGGGATGGACTCTTTGGCTTTGCTTTTCTTCTCCTCATTGGATTTTTCATGTTAAAAGTTGCAGAAGCCAGATGACAAGCTCATTTTGGTTCAACTTCAGCAACTGTGCATTGCATTGCCATGTAATGTAATGTAATGCAATGCTATCTATCTAGCTCTCCCTCTATACTTCCTTTTGGATAAACAGACATATTAGGCAAGCATTTTGGAGCTTTCACCTAAATAACTACAGGTGGTGAGATAAGCTGCACAATATAATTGACCTTTCAGTATATTGTTGCACACACACCATCTATTTAGCAAATGCCCTTGTTATCAACAGCAGCCTTTTAAACTCACCTGAGCTAACAGGTATGTGAGCTGGTTACTCTGCTGCGCTTAAAATTTCTTTTTTGGTTTGCTACAATGCCTTTTCTGAAACGTTGTCTCCCTCTGCTGGAACACTGACTTCTTTCATTTAATGCCTGCAGACTATAAAAGAGAAACCAACCCAAAAAGTTTGGTTGATTAGTCTGTGGCATTCTTTTAAACTGTTGCTTATGGCGGTCTCTGTGAGCTTCTCAGTGACATTCAGCCATCCAGGTATCCCGCCTGCAGTAGACGGAATGTGGCAATGAAACGCTGGCTGCGCGTGTCATAATAGGCTCTGAGCCTTTATATACCTGCGCACAGCAGCAGCCACCTTCAGTCTGCTGCTGGACAGCCAGCAGCAGCAGCAGCAGGAGAGGTAATTAATCAGCAACCCTCCTGCTAAGGGTAGACAGCTGCTCGTTCCACCCCCCCCCCCGCCTTAATTGGTTCTCCTCCCTTCCAACGGTGTTGAGGCGGGTGGGAACAGCCGGGGGTTGAGGGTACTGTGCTAAAAGAGGTGGAGTTATGCAGATCTAAAACGCGTGGATTGCAGCAGCAGCAAGCCGAAAAGTGCAGGCATGTGAGGGATCTAGAGGTTGACAGCATGTCTTCTTAACGGGAGTCCAGGTGGCCATCTCCACAAATGGACTTTTCAGAATCCTTCGGTGGCACCGTAGTCGGAAACCAATTCTGGTTATCGCTTCTCGGCCTTTTGGCTAAGATCAAGTGTAGTATCTGTTCTTATCAGTTTAATATCTGATACGTCCCCTATCTGGGGACCATATATTAAATGGATTTTTAGAACAGGGAGATGGAAAAAGAGCTTGCTCTGTGCATTCCACGCATTGACCTGGTATTGCAGTATCTCCAGGACCGGTGCACCCCTTCTTTAATGCAGTTTCTAAAATCAGAAAGAATTGAATTCAATGCTTTTTGTTCATTTTGCTTGTTTGTCGGATTTTGGGATGGACTCTTTGGCTTTGCTTTTCTTCTCCTCATTGGATTTTTCATGTTAAAAGTTGCAGAAGCCAGATGACAAGCTCATTTTGGTTCAACTTCAGCAACTGTGCATTGCATTGCCATGTAATGTAATGTAATGCAATGCTATCTATCTAGCTCTCCCTCTATACTTCCTTTTGGATAAACAGACATATTAGGCAAGCGTTTTGGAGCTTTCACCTAAATAACTACAGGTGGTGAGATAAGCTGCACAATATAATTGACCTTTCAGTATATTGTTGCACACACACCATCTATTTAGCAAATGCCCTTGTTATCAACAGCAGCCTTTTAAACTCACCTGAGCTAACAGGTATGTGAGCTGGTTACTCTGCTGCGCTTAAAATTTCTTTTTTGGTTTGCTACAATGCCTTTTCTGAAACGTTGTCTCCCTCTGCTGGAACACTGACTTCTTTCATTTAATGCCTGCAGACTATAAAAGAGAAACCAACCCAAAAAGTTTGGTTGATTAGTCTGTGGCATTCTTTTAAACTGTTGCTTATGGCGGTCTCTGTGAGCTTCTCAGTGACATTCAGCCATCCAGGTATCCCGCCTGCAGTAGACGGAATGTGGCAATGGAACGCTGGCTGCGCGTGTCATAATATGCTCTGAGCCTTTATATACCTGCGCACAGCAGCAGCCACCTTCAGTCTGCTGCTGGACAGCCAGCAGCAGCAGCAGCAGGAGAGGTAATTAATCAGCAACCCTCCTGCTAAGGGTAGACAGCTGCTCGTTCCACCCCCCCCCCGCCTTAATTGGTTCTCCTCCCTTCCAACGGTGTTGAGGCGGGTGGGAACAGCCGGGGGTTGAGGGTACTGTGCTAAAAGAGGTGGAGTTATGCAGATCTAAAACGCGTGGATTGCAGCAGCAGCAAGCCGAAAAGTGCAGGCATGTGAGGGATCTAGAGGTTGACAGCATGTCTTCTTAACGGGAGTCCAGGTGGCCATCTCCACAAATGGACTTTTCAGAATCCTTGGGTGGCACCGTAGTCGGAAACCAATTCTGGTTATCGCTTCTCGGCCTTTTGGCTAAGATCAAGTGTAGTATCTGTTCTTTTAAGAACACAAGAGCTACGATCTACACTTGACGAGAGCGATCGAACTCGGAAGGAGAAGAGCTTCGGAGCGCAGCTGACATCGGAGAAGGAAGGCGGATATCGGTGGGAGGAAGAAGCTCTAAAGAATCCAGAAGAAGACGAAGACTCGGAGAAGAATCGGGCTGTCCTGTGGAATCTTTGAGTAAGAAAATCATCGAGACAAAGACCTTTCGGGGAATTTGTCCAGAACAAGACGGGAGAAGAATCTGCATAGCTCCACCCATTTCGGGAAGAGCTCCAGATCCAGCTCCAAGAAGTAACTGCAGGAGGAAAGCCATGGCAAGCGCTGCGAGGAAGGCCGAAAAGAAGAGCCTGGAGCAGGGGACAGCCAGGAGGGCCCAGCCAGGAGCCGATTCTGACCCCAAGGACTCTGCCTCCACGACTGGCCAGCAGAAGGGACCCCAGAAGCCCCGCCACGAAGCTCCAGCCCTGGAGCCATGGATGCGGCAGACGGTGGCCCTGAAGCTGAAGGAAGTGGATGGGAGGGTGCCGGACATGTCCTCGGACGTGTTCTGCCAGAAGATGCTGCTGGATCGAGGCTTCTCCAGGTCGGACACCCTCAGCATCCAGACCTTCTTGACGGGGATCTTCTTCGTCACCTTCGCCACTGTGAACACCTGCAGGAGGTTCTGGGAAATGGTAAGCGCAAAAGGATCGGATAATTCTTTCTCTGCCTTTACAGGTAGCTGCCCTATCCAGAGGGACGAAAGGAGGATCACGGTCTCCATGCGCAACCCGCACACCCCAGGCCAAGACATCTGTACCTTCCTGAGACGCTTCTGTTTGGTTGTGAAGGAACCCTCTCACATCCTGAATGGACTCGGCTTCTGGACAGGTAAGTGGTCGGTGACTGTTAGACTTCACAGGGACCTGGCGTACTCAGACGGACTTCGGCACCTGCCCCCGACATTCTCCCTGGGCAACTCCTACGGCCTCATCTATTACCCGGACATGCCGCGGAACTGCAGGAGATGCGGCAAGAACGGCCACGAGATGAAGGACTGCAAGGAGGATGCCTGCAGGATTTGTCGAGTGACGGGACACAGCTCGAAGGACTGCCCGAAGAAGACGTCCTGCAACCTGTGTGGGCTGGCGGCTCATCTGTACAAGGATTGCCCCAAGCGTGAGAGATCCTGGGCATCGGTGGTTGCGACGACCCCAGCTCCGGAGGACAAGGCCCCGACGACCAGGCCTGTGAAGGTCAAGGACGCGACGACCAAGGCCCCAGCGGCCAAGGCCGAGACGACCAAGGCCAAAGCGGTCAAGGAGTCGGTGGCCAAAGTCCCAGCGACGGTCCCAGCAGCTCCGAAGCAGAAGAAAAAGTCAAAGGAGGGTAAGAGTTCTGTCACCCCTCTCTCGATCCCTCCCCCTGCCACCCCCGTCCAATCCCCCCCCACCCCGGCCACCCCTGCTGAGGATTCCACTTCCTCTTCCTCCTTCCCCTACTCCTCAGCAGGTGTCCTTTCCCCTGCCCCGGCAGCCACTCTCCCTCCTCAGACCATGGTAGTGGTGGAATTAACCTTTCCTCCACCTGCCGCTATCTATTCCGAGGAGGATTTTCCCCTTCTTGTCTCCCCAGTTCCAACCCGGGGAAAGAGGAAGGTGGAGGACAGCCCTGCTACTGAATCCTCCAAAAAGAAGATTCTGGATTTCGTAGGCGAAAAGGAGGATACCCTCCCTGAGCCAGAAGAGATGGAGCACATGGTTGAGACCCTGGTGGCCGAGCCAGAAGAGGAGGAACTGGTGGTCGCCGAGATCGAGGCCGCGCTGCTTGACCAGATGGAGGAAGAGGGCCTGCTGGTGATCCCGTCACCAGCAGTCAACACCGACGAGGGACCACCCGACCGGAGTGGTAACTAAGGTGTATTGCCTGCGCTAACTTTTTCTTTTTTCCCTACATGATGGCTAATATTAACTTATTTTCCATTAATGTCAGGAGCATCAAGGACAAGTTCAGACGTCAGACTATTTATGCCTTCCTTACTTCCCAGTTGTGTGATGTTTATATGTTGCAGGAATGTTCCCTTCCCTCCTCTAGGTCCTTCAAACATCTGGCCAGGGAGTGGTCCCACGGTCAATCCTACTGGTCCGGTGGGGGTGACTGCAAGTCTGCAGGGGTCGCAATTCTGATCAGGGGGGGCGCATTCACGCTTGAGTCCGTCCAGGAGCTCATCTGCGGCAGGGCTCTTGTTGTAGATGGCAACTGGGCGGGAGAACCTGTCAGGTTCATCAACGTGTATGCGTCCCCACTGAAGAATGAGCGTTTGGAGCTTTTCCAGACCCTGCGGCTTCAGCTTGCCACCACCAGGACCTTAGTGATGGCCGGGGATTTCAACTGCCCCATCGAGGAGGATGGTCGTAGTTCTGGCACATCTGCCAAGTTGGACATCACGTCCAAGCTGCTCATCGAGATGGTAACCGAGGCCTCTCTTCAGGACGTGGTGGGCTCCATGGGGAGAGGCTCCACGAACTATTCGTGGAGCCGACCGGATGGCTCACTCCGCTCCAGGATTGACTTTGTGTTCACCTCTCGGGCAGTCAGGCAGAGTAGGCACTCGATGGTCCCCTGCTTCTTCTCCGACCACAGAGCCATTCACTTACAAGGTGTCCTCGGCGACGGTTTTCCGTCCGGCCCCGGCTCCTGGAAGCTGAATTGTGCTCTGCTGGCTCAGGATGAAGTCGTGGAGGAGCTGAGAGCAGCCTACGCAATGTGGCAGTCCTACAAGGGTAGCTTCCAAACAGTCTCTGATTGGTGGGAATATGTTAAACTTGAGTTTCGCTGTTTCTTTCAGGCCAAGGGTCGACAACAGGCGTGTGAGAAGAGGAGGGACTTCAGAGGGCTGCAGCGCGAGCTGCGGTCGCTGCAGGACCTTCTTCACTGTGGCTGGGACGTGAGGGAGGAGCTGGAGGAGACCAAGAAGAGCCTGAAAAGGCACTTTGAGGAGGAGTCCAAGCGAATCGTCTTCCGTTCCAAAGTGGAGAATCTGGAGAAGGGTGAGAAATGTAACTCATTCTTTTTCAGGAAACTTCATGCCGGTCACACGCCCCTGAACGAGCTGCGAGACGAGAGCGGAAACATGCGACGTGGGAAGGAGGACGTGATGAGGGTCGTCAGCGACTTCTACAGCGAACTCTACTCCCACAAGACTACCGACCCCGACGCTGCTGATAACTTCCTGTCAGGTATCACTAACCATCTTGATCCTGCAGGCACGGCAGCCTTGGACAAACCTCTGATGGTGGGCGAATTGCTCTCTGCCGCTAAATCCTTTAGGACCGGCAGGACCCCGGGCAGTGATGGTCTTCCAGCGGAGCTCTATGTAGCGCTGGGAGACCTCATCTGTCCGGACCTGTTGGACCTGTACGAGGAGATGGTGGTGGAGGGTAGAATGCCTCCATCTTTGAGGGAAGGAATGGTCACGATCCTGTACAAGCGGAAGGGAGAGAGTTGCGACCTGAGGAATTGGCGTCCCATCACTCTGCTCAATGTGGACTACAAGATCCTGGCCAAGACGATGGCGACACGACTTAAGACGGTCATCGGACGGATCATCCACCCGGACCAGACCTGCGGCATCCCTGGACGTCGCATCGCAGACAGCCTCGCTCTCGTGCGGGACACGGTCGAGTACATCAAGGTCCGCCGCGCACATGCGGCCCTGGTCTCCTTGGATCAGGAGAAGGCCTTCGACCGGGTTTCCCACGAGTTCATGGGCCGAGCTCTGCACCGGTTAGGTTTGGGTAACATGTTTTGTTCGTATGTCCGTTTGATGTATTTTGATATCCACAGCTCGGTGTTGGTGAAAGGCTGGAAGACTGACCCCTTCCCTGTCCTCTCTGGGGTCAGACAAGGCTGCCCTCTATCACCTCTTCTTTTTGTTTGTGTTATAGAACTCTTCGCAGAGGCTATCCGGCAGAATGGAGAGATCAGAGGGATCACCGCACCGGGTCCGGGACGACACGAGGTCAAGTGCTCGCTCTACATGGACGACGTCACCGTCTTCTGCGCTGATCGTGGTTCAGTCGACGCCCTCGTCCAGACGTGTGAGAGGTTCGGCCGGGCTTCAGGGGCCAAAGTCAACTGCAGGAAGTCGGAAGCCATGCTCTTCGGGGATTGGCAGCCGGCCTCCTCCGCCCCCTTCCCCTTCAACATTCAACCGGATTTCCTCAAGGTGCTGGGAGTCTGGTTCGGGAAGGAAGGAGCGGCCCTCAAGTCCTGGCAAGAACGCTTGGCCAAGGTGAAGCAACGAATCGGACTCTGGAGCCTCAGACACCTCACTTGTGAGGGTAAGGCACTCGTCCTGCGTAATGAGGTCCTGCCCGTCTTGCAGTACACGGCGCAGGCCTGGCCCCCACACGTCACTGTGTGCAGGGCCATTACCAGGACAGTGTTTCACTTTGTCTGGGGATCCAAGATGGACAGAGTCAGGCGGGCCGTCATGTACAAGGAGCCTCGCAAGGGTGGGAAGGGCGTTCCAGATATCCCCACCCTCCTGCGATCCTCTTTTGTGTGTGATTGTGTCCGCCGGACTTTGCAAGTCAAGAATGGCTCCGCGGGCAGGTCCATGTCTCGCTTCTTCCTGCTTCCTCTTTGGAGGCGACTCGGCTGGGACAAGTGGGACAGCTCCTTCCCCTACAACTGGACGACGCCATGGTTCTATGGAGACGTCGTTCGATTTGTGGGGGAACATCAACTGGAGGGACTCAAGCCCGACTTGTGGAAGCCCAAAACTATCCACAAGCTCATCAGAGCCAAGGATGACGTGGAGAACATCACAGGACTTCACCAGGACACGCTGGAGACTGTGTGGACAAATGTGTCGTCTGACAGGCTGACCAACGGGCACAAGGACTTGTCGTGGATGGCGATTCAGGGCGGACTGCCCGTCCGGTCATTCATGCATGCCCGGAACCTGTGCCAGACCCGGTACTGCCCAAGGTGCCCCTTCGTGGAGGAAACATCTTTGCACACTTTTTGGGACTGCGGATTTGCACAGCGCCTGTTGACTGCCCTTGAGGACGACCTGAGGAACTCTGTCCCCAGGGCGAGCCTATCGCACCATTCTGTGCTTTACGGACTCTTCCCTGGGGTTCATACCGTCGGAGCCATCCAGGAGGCTTGGCGCCTTATGAACTGCTTCAAGGATGCCGTTTGGGTCGCCAGGAACCGGCTCATCTTGAGGAGGGAGAGGATGTCCATCCAGGACTGCCGCAGGCTGATCCACAGCCTGCTCAGAGACTATTCCATCGTGGACGGTCCGGAGGACGAGGATGAGGACTAAACCCCTCCTCCCCCTCTCCCCTTATGTGTCTTGTCTTTTAATAAAGCTTCGGGCCTGTGATTTTCCCCTCCCCATCCCCTTTTTCCCAATCCCCATCCCTTATCACGGTTCGTCGTACTGTATTGATTGACATGCTTTTTCTTTCATATTGAGTGTTTTGTGTAGCATAGGGGTGTGATGTGTCTAGTTAGTGCGTCGTATCCTCATGCTATGTAAATGTGATGTAGAATTCTGTGTGTACTGGGCTGCGGCACTGTACACTGTCTGTTAACTTATTTTTTGTGCTAATAAAAGATATATTCAATCAAAAAAATCTGTTCTTATCAGTTTAATATCTGATACGTCCCCTATCTGGGGACCATATATTAAATGGATTTTTAGAACAGGGAGATGGAAAAAGAGCTTGCTCTGTCCACTCCACGCATTGACCTGGTATTGCAGTATCTCCAGGACCGGTGCACCCCTTCTTTAATGCAGTTTCTAAAATCAGAAAGAATTGAATTCAATGCTTTTTGTTCATTTTGCTTGTTTGTCGGATTTTGGGATGGACTCTTTGGCTTTGCTTTTCTTCTCCTCATTGGATTTTTCATGTTAAAAGTTGCAGAAGCCAGATGACAAGCTCATTTTGGTTCAACTTCAGCAACTGTGCATTGCATTGCCATGTAATGTAATGTAATGCAATGCTATCTATCTAGCTCTCCCTCTATACTTCCTTTTGGATAAACAGACATATTAGGCAAGCATTTTGGAGCTTTCACCTAAATAACTACAGGTGGTGAGATAAGCTGCACAATATAATTGACCTTTCAGTATATTGTTGCACACACACCATCTATTTAGCAAATGCCCTTGTTATCAACAGCAGCCTTTTAAACTCACCTGAGCTAACAGGTATGTGAGCTGGTTACTCTGCTGCGCTTAAAATTTCTTTTTTGGTTTGCTACAATGCCTTTTCTGAAACGTTGTCTCCCTCTGCTGGAACACTGACTTCTTTCATTTAATGCCTGCAGACTATAAAAGAGAAACCAACCCAAAAAGTTTGGTTGATTAGTCTGTGGCATTCTTTTAAACTGTTGCTTATGGCGGTCTCTGTGAGCTTCTCAGTGACATTCAGCCATCCAGGTATGCCGCCTGCAGTAGACGGAATGTGGCAATGGAACGCTGGCTGCGCGTGTCATAATAGGCTCTGAGCCTTTATATACCTGCGCACAGCAGCAGCCACCTTCAGTCTGCTGCTGGACAGCCAGCAGCAGCAGCAGCAGGAGAGGTAATTAATCAGCAACCCTCCTGCTAAGGGTAGACAGCTGCTCGTTCCACCCCCCCCCCCAGCCTTAATTGGTTCTCCTCCCTTCCAACGGTGTTGAGGCGGGTGGGAACAGCCGGGGGTTGAGGGTACTGTGCTAAAAGAGGTGGAGTTATGCAGATCTAAAACGCGTGGATTGCAGCAGCAGCAAGCCGAAAAGTGCAGGCATGTGAGGGATCTAGAGGTTGACAGCATGTCTTCTTAACGGGAGTCCAGGTGGCCATCTCCACAAATGGACTTTTCAGAATCCTTGGGTGGCACCGTAGTCGGAAACCAATTCTGGTTATCGCTTCTCGGCCTTTTGGCTAAGATCAAGTGTAGTATCTGTTCTTATCAGTTTAATATCTGATACGTCCCCTATCTGGGGACCATATATTAAATGGATTTTTAGAACAGGGAGATGGAAAAAGAGCTTGCTCTGTCCACTCCACGCATTGACCTGGTATTGCAGTATCTCCAGGACCGGTGCACCCCTTCTTTAATGCAGTTTCTAAAATCAGAAAGAATTGAATTCAATGCTTTTTGTTCATTTTGCTTGTTTGTCGGATTTTGGGATGGACTCTTTGGCTTTGCTTTTCTTCTCCTCATTGGATTTTTCATGTTAAAAGTTGCAGAAGCCAGATGACAAGCTCATTTTGGTTCAACTTCAGCAACTGTGCATTGCATTGCCATGTAATGTAATGTAATGCAATGCTATCTATCTAGCTCTCCCTCTATACTTCCTTTTGGATAAACAGACATATTAGGCAAGCATTTTGGAGCTTTCACCTAAATAACTACAGGTGGTGAGATAAGCTGCACAATATAATTGACCTTTCAGTATATTGTTGCACACACACCATCTATTTAGCAAATGCCCTTGTTATCAACAGCAGCCTTTTAAACTCACCTGAGCTAACAGGTATGTGAGCTGGTTACTCTGCTGCGCTTAAAATTTCTTTTTTGGTTTGCTACAATGCCTTTTCTGAAACGTTGTCTCCCTCTGCTGGAACACTGACTTCTTTCATTTAATGCCTGCAGACTATAAAAGAGAAACCAACCCAAAAAGTTTGGTTGATTAGTCTGTGGCATTCTTTTAAACTGTTGCTTATGGCGGTCTCTGTGAGCTTCTCAGTGACATTCAGCCATCCAGGTATCCCGCCTGCAGTAGACGGAATGTGGCAATGGAACGCTGGCTGCGCGTGTCATAATAGGCTCTGAGCCTTTATATACCTGCGCACAGCAGCAGCCACCTTCAGTCTGCTGCTGGACAGCCAGCAGCAGCAGGAGAGGTAATTAATCAGCAACCCTCCTGCTAAGGGTAGACAGCTGCTCGTTCCACCCCCCCCCCGCCTTAATTGGTTCTCCTCCCTTCCAACGGTGTTGAGGCGGGTGGGAACAGCCGGGGGTTGAGGGTACTGTGCTAAAAGAGGTGGAGTTATGCAGATCTAAAACGCGTGGATTGCAGCAGCAGCAAGCCGAAAAGTGCAGGCATGTGAGGGATCTAGAGGTTGACAGCATGTCTTCTTAACGGGAGTCCAGGTGGCCATCTCCACAAATGGACTTTTCAGAATCCTTGGGTGGCACCGTAGTCGGAAACCAATTCTGGTTATCGCTTCTCGGCCTTTTGGCTAAGATCAAGTGTAGTATCTGTTCTTATCAGTTTAATATCTGATACGTCCCCTATCTGGGGACCATATATTAAATGGATTTTTAGAACAGGGAGATGGAAAAAGAGCTTGCTCTGTCCACTCCACGCATTGACCTGGTATTGCAGTATCTCCAGGACCGGTGCACCCCTTCTTTAATGCAGTTTCTAAAATCAGAAAGAATTGAATTCAATGCTTTTTGTTCATTTTGCTTGTTTGTCGGATTTTGGGATGGACTCTTTGGCTTTGCTTTTCTTCTCCTCATTGGATTTTTCATGTTAAAAGTTGCAGAAGCCAGATGACAAGCTCATTTTGGTTCAACTTCAGCAACTGTGCATTGCATTGCCATGTAATGTAATGTAATGCAATGCTATCTATCTAGCTCTCCCTCTATACTTCCTTTCGGATAAACAGACATATTAGGCAAGCGTTTTGGAGCTTTCACCTAAATAACTACAGGTGGTGAGATAAGCTGCACAATATAATTGACCTTTCAGTATATTATTGCACACACACCATCTATTTAGCAAATGCCCTTGTTATCAACAGCAGCCTTTTAAACTCACCTGAGCTAACAGGTATGTGAGCTGGTTACTCTGCTGCGCTTAAAATTTCTTTTTTGGTTTGCTACAATGCCTTTTCTGAAACGTTGTCTCCCTCTGCTGGAACACTGACTTCTTTCATTTAATGCCTGCAGACTATAAAAGAGAAACCAACCCAAAAAGTTTGGTTGATTAGTCTGTGGCATTCTTTTAAACTGTTGCTTATGGCGGTCTCTGTGAGCTTCTCAGTGACATTCAGCCATCCAGGTATCCCGCCTGCAGTAGACGGAATGTGGCAATGGAACGCTGGCTGCGCGTGTCATAATAGGCTCTGAGCCTTTATATACCTGCGCACAGCAGCAGCCACCTTCAGTCTGCTGCTGGACAGCCAGCAGCAGCAGCAGCAGGAGAGGTAATTAATCAGCAACCCTCCTGCTAAGGGTAGACAGCTGCTCGTTCCACCCCCCCCCCCCGCCTTAATTGGTTCTCCTCCCTTCCAACGGTGTTGAGGCGGGTGGGAACAGCCGGGGGTTGAGGGTACTGTGCTAAAAGAGGTGGAGTTATGCAGATCTAAAACGCGTGGATTGCAGCAGCAGCAAGCCGAAAAGTGCAGGCATGTGAGGGATCTAGAGGTTGACAGCATGTCTTCTTAACGGGAGTCCAGGTGGCCATCTCCACAAATGGACTTTTCAGAATCCTTGGGTGGCACCGTAGTCGGAAACCAATTCTGGTTATCGCTTCTCGGCCTTTTGGCTAAGATCAAGTGTAGTATCTGTTCTTATCAGTTTAATATCTGATACGTCCCCTATCTGGGGACCATATATTAAATGGATTTTTAGAACAGGGAGATGGAAAAAGAGCTTGCTCTGTGCATTCCACGCATTGACCTGGTATTGCAGTATCTCCAGGACCGGTGCACCCCTTCTTTAATGCAGTTTCTAAAATCAGAAAGAATTGAATTCAATGCTTTTTGTTCATTTTGCTTGTTTGTCGGATTTTGGGATGGACTCTTTGGCTTTGCTTTTCTTCTCCTCATTGGATTTTTCATGTTAAAAGTTGCAGAAGCCAGATGACAAGCTCATTTTGGTTCAACTTCAGCAACTGTGCATTGCATTGCCATGTAATGTAATGTAATGCAATGCTATCTATCTAGCTCTCCCTCTATACTTCCTTTTGGATAAACAGACATATTAGGCAAGCGTTTTGGAGCTTTCACCTAAATAACTACAGGTGGTGAGATAAGCTGCACAATATAATTGACCTTTCAGTATATTGTTGCACACACACCATCTATTTAGCAAATGCCCTTGTTATCAACAGCAGCCTTTTAAACTCACCTGAGCTAACAGGTATGTGAGCTGGTTACTCTGCTGCGCTTAAAATTTCTTTTTTGGTTTGCTACAATGCCTTTTCTGAAACGTTGTCTCCCTCTGCTGGAACACTGACTTCTTTCATTTAATGCCTGCAGACTATAAAAGAGAAACCAACCCAAAAAGTTTGGTTGATTAGTCTGTGGCATTCTTTTAAACTGTTGCTTATGGCGGTCTCTGTGAGCTTCTCAGTGACATTCAGCCATCCAGGTATCCCGCCTGCAGTAGACGGAATGTGGCAATGGAACGCTGGCTGCGCGTGTCATAATAGGCTCTGAGCCTTTATATACCTGCGCACAGCAGCAGCCACCTTCAGTCTGCTGCTGGACAGCCAGCAGCAGCAGCAGCAGGAGAGGTAATTAATCAGCAACCCTCCTGCTAAGGGTAGACAGCTGCTCGTTCCACCCCCCCCCCGCCTTAATTGGTTCTCCTCCCTTCCAACGGTGTTGAGGCGGGTGGGAACAGCCGGGGGTTGAGGGTACTGTGCTAAAAGAGGTGGAGTTATGCAGATCTAAAACGCGTGGATTGCAGCAGCAGCAAGCCGAAAAGTGCAGGCATGTGAGGGATCTAGAGGTTGACAGCATGTCTTCTTAACGGGAGTCCAGGTGGCCATCTCCACAAATGGACTTTTCAGAATCCTTGGGTGGCACCGTAGTCGGAAACCAATTCTGGTTATCGCTTCTCGGCCTTTTGGCTAAGATCAAGTGTAGTATCTGTTCTTTTAAGAACACAAGAGCTACGATCTACACTTGACGAGAGCGATCGAACTCGGAAGGAGAAGAGCTTCGGAGCGCAGCTGACATCGGAGAAGGAAGGCGGATATCGGTGGGAGGAAGAAGCTCTAAAGAATCCAGAAGAAGACGAAGACTCGGAGAAGAATCGGGCTGTCCTGTGGAATCTTTGAGTAAGAAAATCATCGAGACAAAGACCTTTCGGGGAATTTGTCCAGAACACGACGGGAGAAGAATCTGCATAGCTCCACCCATTTCGGGAAGAGCTCCAGATCCAGCTCCAAGAAGTAACTGCAGGAGGAAAGCCATGGCAAGCGCTGCGAGGAAGGCCGAAAAGAAGAGCCTGGAGCAGGGGACAGCCAGGAGGGCCCAGCCAGGAGCCGATTCTGACCCCAAGGACTCTGCCTCCACGACTGGCCAGCAGAAGGGACCCCAGAAGCCCCGCCACGAAGCTCCAGCCCTGGAGCCATGGATGCGGCAGACGGTGGCCCTGAAGCTGAAGGAAGTGGATGGGAGGGTGCCGGACATGTCCTCGGACGTGTTCTGCCAGAAGATGCTGCTGGATCGAGGCTTCTCCAGGTCGGACACCCTCAGCATCCAGACCTTCTTGACGGGGATCTTCTTCGTCACCTTCGCCACTGTGAACACCTGCAGGAGGTTCTGGGAAATGGTAAGCGCAAAAGGATCGGATAATTCTTTCTCTGCCTTTACAGGTAGCTGCCCTATCCAGAGGGACGAAAGGAGGATCACGGTCTCCATGCGCAACCCGCACACCCCAGGCCAAGACATCTGTACCTTCCTGAGACGCTTCTGTTTGGTTGTGAAGGAACCCTCTCACATCCTGAATGGACTCGGCTTCTGGACAGGTAAGTGGTCGGTGACTGTTAGACTTCACAGGGACCTGGCGTACTCAGACGGACTTCGGCACCTGCCCCCGACATTCTCCCTGGGCAACTCCTACGGCCTCATCTATTACCCGGACATGCCGCGGAACTGCAGGAGATGCGGCAAGAACGGCCACGAGATGAAGGACTGCAAGGAGGATGCCTGCAGGATTTGTCGAGTGACGGGACACAGCTCGAAGGACTGCCCGAAGAAGACGTCCTGCAACCTGTGTGGGCTGGCGGCTCATCTGTACAAGGATTGCCCCAAGCGTGAGAGATCCTGGGCATCGGTGGTTGCGACGACCCCAGCTCCGGAGGACAAGGCCCCGACGACCAGGCCTGTGAAGGTCAAGGACGCGACGACCAAGGCCCCAGCGGCCAAGGCCGAGACGACCAAGGCCAAAGCGGTCAAGGAGTCGGTGGCCAAAGTCCCAGCGACGGTCCCAGCAGCTCCGAAGCAGAAGAAAAAGTCAAAGGAGGGTAAGAGTTCTGTCACCCCTCTCTCGATCCCTCCCCCTGCCACCCCCGTCCAATCCCCCCCCACCCCGGCCACCCCTGCTGAGGATTCCACTTCCTCTTCCTCCTTCCCCTACTCCTCAGCAGGTGTCCTTTCCCCTGCCCCGGCAGCCACTCTCCCTCCTCAGACCATGGTAGTGGTGGAATTAACCTTTCCTCCACCTGCCGCTATCTATTCCGAGGAGGATTTTCCCCTTCTTGTCTCCCCAGTTCCAACCCGGGGAAAGAGGAAGGTGGAGGACAGCCCTGCTACTGAATCCTCCAAAAAGAAGATTCTGGATTTCGTAGGCGAAAAGGAGGATACCCTCCCTGAGCCAGAAGAGATGGAGCACATGGTTGAGACCCTGGTGGCCGAGCCAGAAGAGGAGGAACTGGTGGTCGCCGAGATCGAGGCCGCGCTGCTTGACCAGATGGAGGAAGAGGGCCTGCTGGTGATCCCGTCACCAGCAGTCAACACCGACGAGGGACCACCCGACCGGAGTGGTAACTAAGGTGTATTGCCTGCGCTAACTTTTTCTTTTTTCCCTACATGATGGCTAATATTAACTTATTTTCCATTAATGTCAGGAGCATCAAGGACAAGTTCAGACGTCAGACTATTTATGCCTTCCTTACTTCCCAGTTGTGTGATGTTTATATGTTGCAGGAATGTTCCCTTCCCTCCTCTAGGTCCTTCAAACATCTGGCCAGGGAGTGGTCCCACGGTCAATCCTACTGGTCCGGTGGGGGTGACTGCAAGTCTGCAGGGGTCGCAATTCTGATCAGGGGGGGCGCATTCACGCTTGAGTCCGTCCAGGAGCTCATCTGCGGCAGGGCTCTTGTTGTAGATGGCAACTGGGCGGGAGAACCTGTCAGGTTCATCAACGTGTATGCGTCCCCACTGAAGAATGAGCGTTTGGAGCTTTTCCAGACCCTGCGGCTTCAGCTTGCCACCACCAGGACCTTAGTGATGGCCGGGGATTTCAACTGCCCCATCGAGGAGGATGGTCGTAGTTCTGGCACATCTGCCAAGTTGGACATCACGTCCAAGCTGCTCATCGAGATGGTAACCGAGGCCTCTCTTCAGGACGTGGTGGGCTCCATGGGGAGAGGCTCCACGAACTATTCGTGGAGCCGACCGGATGGCTCACTCCGCTCCAGGATTGACTTTGTGTTCACCTCTCGGGCAGTCAGGCAGAGTAGGCACTCGATGGTCCCCTGCTTCTTCTCCGACCACAGAGCCATTCACTTACAAGGTGTCCTCGGCGACGGTTTTCCGTCCGGCCCCGGCTCCTGGAAGCTGAATTGTGCTCTGCTGGCTCAGGATGAAGTCGTGGAGGAGCTGAGAGCAGCCTACGCAATGTGGCAGTCCTACAAGGGTAGCTTCCAAACAGTCTCTGATTGGTGGGAATATGTTAAACTTGAGTTTCGCTGTTTCTTTCAGGCCAAGGGTCGACAACAGGCGTGTGAGAAGAGGAGGGACTTCAGAGGGCTGCAGCGCGAGCTGCGGTCGCTGCAGGACTTTCTTCACTGTGGCTGGGACGTGAGGGAGGAGCTGGAGGAGACCAAGAAGAGCCTGAAAAGGCACTTTGAGGAGGAGTCCAAGCGAATCGTCTTCCGTTCCAAAGTGGAGAATCTGGAGAAGGGTGAGAAATGTAACTCATTCTTTTTCAGGAAACTTCATGCCGGTCACACGCCCCTGAACGAGCTGCGAGACGAGAGCGGAAACATGCGACGTGGGAAGGAGGACGTGATGAGGGTCGTCAGCGACTTCTACAGCGAACTCTACTCCCACAAGACTACCGACCCCGACGCTGCTGATAACTTCCTGTCAGGTATCACTAACCATCTTGATCCTGCAGGCACGGCAGCCTTGGACAAACCTCTGATGGTGGGCGAATTGCTCTCTGCCGCTAAATCCTTTAGGACCGGCAGGACCCCGGGCAGTGATGGTCTTCCAGCGGAGCTCTATGTAGCGCTGGGAGACCTCATCTGTCCGGACCTGTTGGACCTGTACGAGGAGATGGTGGTGGAGGGTAGAATGCCTCCATCTTTGAGGGAAGGAATGGTCACGATCCTGTACAAGCGGAAGGGAGAGAGTTGCGACCTGAGGAATTGGCGTCCCATCACTCTGCTCAATGTGGACTACAAGATCCTGGCCAAGACGATGGCGACACGACTTAAGACGGTCATCGGACGGATCATCCACCCGGACCAGACCTGCGGCATCCCTGGACGTCGCATCGCAGACAGCCTCGCTCTCGTGCGGGACACGGTCGAGTACATCAAGGTCCGCCGCGCACATGCGGCCCTGGTCTCCTTGGATCAGGAGAAGGCCTTCGACCGGGTTTCCCACGAGTTCATGGGCCGAGCTCTGCACCGGTTAGGTTTGGGTAACATGTTTTGTTCGTATGTCCGTTTGATGTATTTTGATATCCACAGCTCGGTGTTGGTGAAAGGCTGGAAGACTGACCCCTTCCCTGTCCTCTCTGGGGTCAGACAAGGCTGCCCTCTATCACCTCTTCTTTTTGTTTGTGTTATAGAACTCTTCGCAGAGGCTATCCGGCAGAATGGAGAGATCAGAGGGATCACCGCACCGGGTCCGGGACGACACGAGGTCAAGTGCTCGCTCTACATGGACGACGTCACCGTCTTCTGCGCTGATCGTGGTTCAGTCGACGCCCTCGTCCAGACGTGTGAGAGGTTCGGCCGGGCTTCAGGGGCCAAAGTCAACTGCAGGAAGTCGGAAGCCATGCTCTTCGGGGATTGGCAGCCGGCCTCCTCCGCCCCCTTCCCCTTCAACATTCAACCGGATTTCCTCAAGGTGCTGGGAGTCTGGTTCGGGAAGGAAGGAGCGGCCCTCAAGTCCTGGCAAGAACGCTTGGCCAAGGTGAAGCAACGAATCGGACTCTGGAGCCTCAGACACCTCACTTGTGAGGGTAAGGCACTCGTCCTGCGTAATGAGGTCCTGCCCGTCTTGCAGTACACGGCGCAGGCCTGGCCCCCACACGTCACTGTGTGCAGGGCCATTACCAGGACAGTGTTTCACTTTGTCTGGGGATCCAAGATGGACAGAGTCAGGCGGGCCGTCATGTACAAGGAGCCTCGCAAGGGTGGGAAGGGCGTTCCAGATATCCCCACCCTCCTGCGATCCTCTTTTGTGTGTGATTGTGTCCGCCGGACTTTGCAAGTCAAGAATGGCTCCGCGGGCAGGTCCATGTCTCGCTTCTTCCTGCTTCCTCTTTGGAGGCGACTCGGCTGGGACAAGTGGGACAGCTCCTTCCCCTACAACTGGACGACGCCATGGTTCTATGGAGACGTCGTTCGATTTGTGGGGGAACATCAACTGGAGGGACTCAAGCCCGACTTGTGGAAGCCCAAAACTATCCACAAGCTCATCAGAGCCAAGGATGACGTGGAGAACATCACAGGACTTCACCAGGACACGCTGGAGACTGTGTGGACAAATGTGTCGTCTGACAGGCTGACCAACGGGCACAAGGACTTGTCGTGGATGGCGATTCAGGGCGGACTGCCCGTCCGGTCATTCATGCATGCCCGGAACCTGTGCCAGACCCGGTACTGCCCAAGGTGCCCCTTCGTGGAGGAAACATCTTTGCACACTTTTTGGGACTGCGGATTTGCACAGCGCCTGTTGACTGCCCTTGAGGACGACCTGAGGAACTCTGTCCCCAGGGCGAGCCTATCGCACCATTCTGTGCTTTACGGACTCTTCCCTGGGGTTCATACCGTCGGAGCCATCCAGGAGGCTTGGCGCCTTATGAACTGCTTCAAGGATGCCGTTTGGGTCGCCAGGAACCGGCTCATCTTGAGGAGGGAGAGGATGTCCATCCAGGACTGCCGCAGGCTGATCCACAGCCTGCTCAGAGACTATTCCATCGTGGACGGTCCGGAGGACGAGGATGAGGACTAAACCCCTCCTCCCCCTCTCCCCTTATGTGTCTTGTCTTTTAATAAAGCTTCGGGCCTGTGATTTTCCCCTCCCCATCCCCTTTTTCCCAATCCCCATCCCTTATCACGGTTCGTCGTACTGTATTGATTGACATGCTTTTTCTTTCATATTGAGTGTTTTGTGTAGCATAGGGGTGTGATGTGTCTAGTTAGTGCATCGTATCCTCATGCTATGTAAATGTGATGTAGAATTCTGTGTGTACTGGGCTGCGGCACTGTACACTGTCTGTTAACTTATTTTTTGTGCTAATAAAAGATATATTCAATCAAAAAAATCTGTTCTTATCAGTTTAATATCTGATACGTCCCCTATCTGGGGACCATATATTAAATGGATTTTTAGAACAGGGAGATGGAAAAAGAGCTTGCTCTGTCCACTCCACGCATTGACCTGGTATTGCAGTATCTCCAGGACCGGTGCACCCCTTCTTTAATGCAGTTTCTAAAATCAGAAAGAATTGAATTCAATGCTTTTTGTTCATTTTGCTTGTTTGTCGGATTTTGGGATGGACTCTTTGGCTTTGCTTTTCTTCTCCTCATTGGATTTTTCATGTTAAAAGTTGCAGAAGCCAGATGACAAGCTCATTTTGGTTCAACTTCAGCAACTGTGCATTGCATTGCCATGTAATGTAATGTAATGCAATGCTATCTATCTAGCTCTCCCTCTATACTTCCTTTTGGATAAACAGACATATTAGGCAAGCATTTTGGAGCTTTCACCTAAATAACTACAGGTGGTGAGATAAGCTGCACAATATAATTGACCTTTCAGTATATTGTTGCACACACACCATCTATTTAGCAAATGCCCTTGTTATCAACAGCAGCCTTTTAAACTCACCTGAGCTAACAGGTATGTGAGCTGGTTACTCTGCTGCGCTTAAAATTTCTTTTTTGGTTTGCTACAATGCCTTTTCTGAAACGTTGTCTCCCTCTGCTGGAACACTGACTTCTTTCATTTAATGCCTGCAGACTATAAAAGAGAAACCAACCCAAAAAGTTTGGTTGATTAGTCTGTGGCATTCTTTTAAACTGTTGCTTATGGCGGTCTCTGTGAGCTTCTCAGTGACATTCAGCCATCCAGGTATGCCGCCTGCAGTAGACGGAATGTGGCAATGGAACGCTGGCTGCGCGTGTCATAATAGGCTCTGAGCCTTTATATACCTGCGCACAGCAGCAGCCACCTTCAGTCTGCTGCTGGACAGCCAGCAGCAGCAGCAGCAGGAGAGGTAATTAATCAGCAACCCTCCTGCTAAGGGTAGACAGCTGCTCGTTCCACCCCCCCCCCCAGCCTTAATTGGTTCTCCTCCCTTCCAACGGTGTTGAGGCGGGTGGGAACAGCCGGGGGTTGAGGGTACTGTGCTAAAAGAGGTGGAGTTATGCAGATCTAAAACGCGTGGATTGCAGCAGCAGCAAGCCGAAAAGTGCAGGCATGTGAGGGATCTAGAGGTTGACAGCATGTCTTCTTAACGGGAGTCCAGGTGGCCATCTCCACAAATGGACTTTTCAGAATCCTTGGGTGGCACCGTAGTCGGAAACCAATTCTGGTTATCGCTTCTCGGCCTTTTGGCTAAGATCAAGTGTAGTATCTGTTCTTATCAGTTTAATATCTGATACGTCCCCTATCTGGGGACCATATATTAAATGGATTTTTAGAACAGGGAGATGGAAAAAGAGCTTGCTCTGTCCACTCCACGCATTGACCTGGTATTGCAGTATCTCCAGGACCGGTGCACCCCTTCTTTAATGCAGTTTCTAAAATCAGAAAGAATTGAATTCAATGCTTTTTGTTCATTTTGCTTGTTTGTCGGATTTTGGGATGGACTCTTTGGCTTTGCTTTTCTTCTCCTCATTGGATTTTTCATGTTAAAAGTTGCAGAAGCCAGATGACAAGCTCATTTTGGTTCAACTTCAGCAACTGTGCATTGCATTGCCATGTAATGTAATGTAATGCAATGCTATCTATCTAGCTCTCCCTCTATACTTCCTTTTGGATAAACAGACATATTAGGCAAGCATTTTGGAGCTTTCACCTAAATAACTACAGGTGGTGAGATAAGCTGCACAATATAATTGACCTTTCAGTATATTGTTGCACACACACCATCTATTTAGCAAATGCCCTTGTTATCAACAGCAGCCTTTTAAACTCACCTGAGCTAACAGGTATGTGAGCTGGTTACTCTGCTGCGCTTAAAATTTCTTTTTTGGTTTGCTACAATGCCTTTTCTGAAACGTTGTCTCCCTCTGCTGGAACACTGACTTCTTTCATTTAATGCCTGCAGACTATAAAAGAGAAACCAACCCAAAAAGTTTGGTTGATTAGTCTGTGGCATTCTTTTAAACTGTTGCTTATGGCGGTCTCTGTGAGCTTCTCAGTGACATTCAGCCATCCAGGTATCCCGCCTGCAGTAGACGGAATGTGGCAATGGAACGCTGGCTGCGCGTGTCATAATAGGCTCTGAGCCTTTATATACCTGCGCACAGCAGCAGCCACCTTCAGTCTGCTGCTGGACAGCCAGCAGCAGCAGCAGCAGGAGAGGTAATTAATCAGCAACCCTCCTGCTAAGGGTAGACAGCTGCTCGTTCCACCCCCCCCCCCCGCCTTAATTGGTTCTCCTCCCTTCCAACGGTGTTGAGGCGGGTGGGAACAGCCGGGGGTTGAGGGTACTGTGCTAAAAGAGGTGGAGTTATGCAGATCTAAAACGCGTGGATTGCAGCAGCAGCAAGCCGAAAAGTGCAGGCATGTGAGGGATCTAGAGGTTGACAGCATGTCTTCTTAACGGGAGTCCAGGTGGCCATCTCCACAAATGGACTTTTCAGAATCCTTGGGTGGCACCGTAGTCGGAAACCAATTCTGGTTATCGCTTCTCGGCCTTTTGGCTAAGATCAAGTGTAGTATCTGTTCTTATCAGTTTAATATCTGATACGTCCCCTATCTGGGGACCATATATTAAATGGATTTTTAGAACAGGGAGATGGAAAAAGAGCTTGCTCTGTGCATTCCACGCATTGACCTGGTATTGCAGTATCTCCAGGACCGGTGCACCCCTTCTTTAATGCAGTTTCTAAAATCAGAAAGAATTGAATTCAATGCTTTTTGTTCATTTTGCTTGTTTGTCGGATTTTGGGATGGACTCTTTGGCTTTGCTTTTCTTCTCCTCATTGGATTTTTCATGTTAAAAGTTGCAGAAGCCAGATGACAAGCTCATTTTGGTTCAACTTCAGCAACTGTGCATTGCATTGCCATGTAATGTAATGTAATGCAATGCTATCTATCTAGCTCTCCCTCTATACTTCCTTTTGGATAAACAGACATATTAGGCAAGCGTTTTGGAGCTTTCACCTAAATAACTACAGGTGGTGAGATAAGCTGCACAATATAATTGACCTTTCAGTATATTGTTGCACACACACCATCTATTTAGCAAATGCCCTTGTTATCAACAGCAGCCTTTTAAACTCACCTGAGCTAACAGGTATGTGAGCTGGTTACTCTGCTGCGCTTAAAATTTCTTTTTTGGTTTGCTACAATGCCTTTTCTGAAACGTTGTCTCCCTCTGCTGGAACACTGACTTCTTTCATTTAATGCCTGCAGACTATAAAAGAGAAACCAACCCAAAAAGTTTGGTTGATTAGTCTGTGGCATTCTTTTAAACTGTTGCTTATGGCGGTCTCTGTGAGCTTCTCAGTGACATTCAGCCATCCAGGTATCCCGCCTGCAGTAGACGGAATGTGGCAATGGAACGCTGGCTGCGCGTGTCATAATAGGCTCTGAGCCTTTATATACCTGCGCACAGCAGCAGCCACCTTCAGTCTGCTGCTGGACAGCCAGCAGCAGCAGCAGCAGGAGAGGTAATTAATCAGCAACCCTCCTGCTAAGGGTAGACAGCTGCTCGTTCCACCCCCCCCCCCGCCTTAATTGGTTCTCCTCCCTTCCAACGGTGTTGAGGCGGGTGGGAACAGCCGGGGGTTGAGGGTACTGTGCTAAAAGAGGTGGAGTTATGCAGATCTAAAACGCGTGGATTGCAGCAGCAGCAAGCCGAAAAGTGCAGGCATGTGAGGGATCTAGAGGTTGACAGCATGTCTTCTTAACGGGAGTCCAGGTGGCCATCTCCACAAATGGACTTTTCAGAATCCTTGGGTGGCACCGTAGTCGGAAACCAATTCTGGTTATCGCTTCTCGGCCTTTTGGCTAAGATCAAGTGTAGTATCTGTTCTTTTAAGAACACAAGAGCTACGATCTACACTTGACGAGAGCGATCGAACTCGGAAGGAGAAGAGCTTCGGAGCGCAGCTGACATCGGAGAAGGAAGGCGGATATCGGTGGGAGGAAGAAGCTCTAAAGAATCCAGAAGAAGACGAAGACTCGGAGAAGAATCGGGCTGTCCTGTGGAATCTTTGAGTAAGAAAATCATCGAGACAAAGACCTTTCGGGGAATTTGTCCAGAACACGACGGGAGAAGAATCTGCATAGCTCCACCCATTTCGGGAAGAGCTCCAGATCCAGCTCCAAGAAGTAACTGCAGGAGGAAAGCCATGGCAAGCGCTGCGAGGAAGGCCGAAAAGAAGAGCCTGGAGCAGGGGACAGCCAGGAGGGCCCAGCCAGGAGCCGATTCTGACCCCAAGGACTCTGCCTCCACGACTGGCCAGCAGAAGGGACCCCAGAAGCCCCGCCACGAAGCTCCAGCCCTGGAGCCATGGATGCGGCAGACGGTGGCCCTGAAGCTGAAGGAAGTGGATGGGAGGGTGCCGGACATGTCCTCGGACGTGTTCTGCCAGAAGATGCTGCTGGATCGAGGCTTCTCCAGGTCGGACACCCTCAGCATCCAGACCTTCTTGACGGGGATCTTCTTCGTCACCTTCGCCACTGTGAACACCTGCAGGAGGTTCTGGGAAATGGTAAGCGCAAAAGGATCGGATAATTCTTTCTCTGCCTTTACAGGTAGCTGCCCTATCCAGAGGGACGAAAGGAGGATCACGGTCTCCATGCGCAACCCGCACACCCCAGGCCAAGACATCTGTACCTTCCTGAGACGCTTCTGTTTGGTTGTGAAGGAACCCTCTCACATCCTGAATGGACTCGGCTTCTGGACAGGTAAGTGGTCGGTGACTGTTAGACTTCACAGGGACCTGGCGTACTCAGACGGACTTCGGCACCTGCCCCCGACATTCTCCCTGGGCAACTCCTACGGCCTCATCTATTACCCGGACATGCCGCGGAACTGCAGGAGATGCGGCAAGAACGGCCACGAGATGAAGGACTGCAAGGAGGATGCCTGCAGGATTTGTCGAGTGACGGGACACAGCTCGAAGGACTGCCCGAAGAAGACGTCCTGCAACCTGTGTGGGCTGGCGGCTCATCTGTACAAGGATTGCCCCAAGCGTGAGAGATCCTGGGCATCGGTGGTTGCGACGACCCCAGCTCCGGAGGACAAGGCCCCGACGACCAGGCCTGTGAAGGTCAAGGACGCGACGACCAAGGCCCCAGCGGCCAAGGCCGAGACGACCAAGGCCAAAGCGGTCAAGGAGTCGGTGGCCAAAGCCCCAGCGACGGTCCCAGCAGCTCCGAAGCAGAAGAAAAAGTCAAAGGAGGGTAAGAGTTCTGTCACCCCTCTCTCGATCCCTCCCCCTGCCACCCCCGTCCAATCCCCCCCCACCCCGGCCACCCCTGCTGAGGATTCCACTTCCTCTTCCTCCTTCCCCTACTCCTCAGCAGGTGTCCTTTCCCCTGCCCCGGCAGCCACTCTCCCTCCTCAGACCATGGTAGTGGTGGAATTAACCTTTCCTCCACCTGCCGCTATCTATTCCGAGGAGGATTTTCCCCTTCTTGTCTCCCCAGTTCCAACCCGGGGAAAGAGGAAGGTGGAGGACAGCCCTGCTACTGAATCCTCCAAAAAGAAGATTCTGGATTTCGTAGGCGAAAAGGAGGATACCCTCCCTGAGCCAGAAGAGATGGAGCACATGGTTGAGACCCTGGTGGCCGAGCCAGAAGAGGAGGAACTGGTGGTCGCCGAGATCGAGGCCGCGCTGCTTGACCAGATGGAGGAAGAGGGCCTGCTGGTGATCCCGTCACCAGCAGTCAACACCGACGAGGGACCACCCGACCGGAGTGGTAACTAAGGTGTATTGCCTGCGCTAACTTTTTCTTTTTTCCCTACATGATGGCTAATATTAACTTATTTTCCATTAATGTCAGGAGCATCAAGGACAAGTTCAGACGTCAGACTATTTATGCCTTCCTTACTTCCCAGTTGTGTGATGTTTATATGTTGCAGGAATGTTCCCTTCCCTCCTCTAGGTCCTTCAAACATCTGGCCAGGGAGTGGTCCCACGGTCCATCCTACTGGTCCGGTGGGGGTGACTGCAAGTCTGCAGGGGTCGCAATTCTGATCAGGGGGGGCGCATTCACGCTTGAGTCCGTCCAGGAGCTCATCTGCGGCAGGGCTCTTGTTGTAGATGGCAACTGGGCGGGAGAACCTGTCAGGTTCATCAACGTGTATGCGTCCCCACTGAAGAATGAGCGTTTGGAGCTTTTCCAGACCCTGCGGCTTCAGCTTGCCACCACCAGGACCTTAGTGATGGCCGGGGATTTCAACTGCCCCATCGAGGAGGATGGTCGTAGTTCTGGCACATCTGCCAAGTTGGACATCACGTCCAAGCTGCTCATCGAGATGGTAACCGAGGCCTCTCTTCAGGACGTGGTGGGCTCCATGGGGAGAGGCTCCACGAACTATTCGTGGAGCCGACCGGATGGCTCACTCCGCTCCAGGATTGACTTTGTGTTCACCTCTCGGGCAGTCAGGCAGAGTAGGCACTCGATGGTCCCCTGCTTCTTCTCCGACCACAGAGCCATTCACTTACAAGGTGTCCTCGGCGACGGTTTTCCGTCCGGCCCCGGCTCCTGGAAGCTGAATTGTGCTCTGCTGGCTCAGGATGAAGTCGTGGAGGAGCTGAGAGCAGCCTACGCAATGTGGCAGTCCTACAAGGGTAGCTTCCAAACAGTCTCTGATTGGTGGGAATATGTTAAACTTGAGTTTCGCTGTTTCTTTCAGGCCAAGGGTCGACAACAGGCGTGTGAGAAGAGGAGGGACTTCAGAGGGCTGCAGCGCGAGCTGCGGTCGCTGCAGGACCTTCTTCACTGTGGCTGGGACGTGAGGGAGGAGCTGGAGGAGACCAAGAAGAGCCTGAAAAGGCACTTTGAGGAGGAGTCCAAGCGAATCGTCTTCCGTTCCAAAGTGGAGAATCTGGAGAAGGGTGAGAAATGTAACTCATTCTTTTTCAGGAAACTTCATGCCGGTCACACGCCCCTGAACGAGCTGCGAGACGAGAGCGGAAACATGCGACGTGGGAAGGAGGACGTGATGAGGGTCGTCAGCGACTTCTACAGCGAACTCTACTCCCACAAGACTACCGACCCCGACGCTGCTGATAACTTCCTGTCAGGTATCACTAACCATCTTGATCCTGCAGGCACGGCAGCCTTGGACAAACCTCTGATGGTGGGCGAATTGCTCTCTGCCGCTAAATCCTTTAGGACCGGCAGGACCCCGGGCAGTGATGGTCTTCCAGCGGAGCTCTATGTAGCGCTGGGAGACCTCATCTGTCCGGACCTGTTGGACCTGTACGAGGAGATGGTGGTGGAGGGTAGAATGCCTCCATCTTTGAGGGAAGGAATGGTCACGATCCTGTACAAGCGGAAGGGAGAGAGTTGCGACCTGAGGAATTGGCGTCCCATCACTCTGCTCAACGTGGACTACAAGATCCTGGCCAAGACGATGGCGACACGACTTAAGACGGTCATCGGACGGATCATCCACCCGGACCAGACCTGCGGCATCCCTGGACGTCGCATCGCAGACAGCCTCGCTCTCGTGCGGGACACGGTCGAGTACATCAAGGTCCGCCGCGCACACGCGGCCCTGGTCTCCTTGGATCAGGAGAAGGCCTTCGACCGGGTTTCCCACGAGTTCATGGGCCGAGCTCTGCACCGGTTAGGTTTGGGTAACATGTTTTGTTCGTATGTCCGTTTGATGTATTTTGATATCCACAGCTCGGTGTTGGTGAAAGGCTGGAAGACTGACCCCTTCCCTGTCCTCTCTGGGGTCAGACAAGGCTGCCCTCTATCACCTCTTCTTTTTGTTTGTGTTATAGAACTCTTCGCAGAGGCTATCCGGCAGAATGGAGAGATCAGAGGGATCACCGCACCGGGTCCGGGACGACACGAGGTCAAGTGCTCGCTCTACATGGACGACGTCACCGTCTTCTGCGCTGATCGTGGTTCAGTCGACGCCCTCGTCCAGATGTGTGAGAGGTTCGGCCGGGCTTCAGGGGCCAAAGTCAACTGCAGGAAGTCGGAAGCCATGCTCTTCGGGGATTGGCAGCCGGCCTCCTCCGCCCCCTTCCCCTTCAACATTCAACCGGATTTCCTCAAGGTGCTGGGAGTCTGGTTCGGGAAGGAAGGAGCGGCCCTCAAGTCCTGGCAAGAACGCTTGGCCAAGGTGAAGCAACGGATCGGACTCTGGAGCCTCAGACACCTCACTTGTGAGGGTAAGGCACTCGTCCTGCGTAATGAGGTCCTGCCCGTCTTGCAGTACACGGCGCAGGCCTGGCCCCCACACGTCACTGTGTGCAGGGCCATTACCAGGACAGTGTTTCACTTTGTCTGGGGATCCAAGATGGACAGAGTCAGGCGGGCCGTCATGTACAAGGAGCCTCGCAAGGGTGGGAAGGGCGTTCCAGATATCCCCACCCTCCTGCGATCCTCTTTTGTGTGTGATTGTGTCCGCCGGACTTTGCAAGTCAAGAATGGCTCCGCGGGCAGGTCCATGTCTCGCTTCTTCCTGCTTCCTCTTTGGAGGCGACTCGGCTGGGACAAGTGGGACAGCTCCTTCCCCTACAACTGGACGACGCCATGGTTCTACGGAGACGTCGTTCGATTTGTGGGGGAACATCAACTGGAGGGACTCAAGCCCGACTTGTGGAAGCCCAAAACTATCCACAAGCTCATCAGAGCCAAGGATGACGTGGAGAACATCACAGGACTTCACCAGGACACGCTGGAGACTGTGTGGACAAATGTGTCGTCTGACAGGCTGACCAACGGGCACAAGGACTTGTCGTGGATGGCGATTCAGGGCGGACTGCCCGTCCGGTCATTCATGCATGCCCGGAACCTGTGCAAGACCCGGTACTGCCCAAGGTGCCCCTTCGTGGAGGAAACATCTTTGCACACTTTTTGGGACTGCGGATTTGCACAGCGCCTGTTGACTGCCCTTGAGGACGACCTGAGGAACTCTGTCCCCAGGGCGAGCCTATCGCACCATTCTGTGCTTTACGGACTCTTCCCTGGGGTTCATACCGTCGGAGCCATCCAGGAGGCTTGGCGCCTTATGAACTGCTTCAAGGATGCCGTTTGGGTCGCCAGGAACCGGCTCATCTTGAGGAGGGAGAGGATGTCCATCCAG
Source organism: Phyllobates terribilis (assembly GCF_046119375.1). Lineage (NCBI taxonomy): Eukaryota > Metazoa > Chordata > Amphibia > Anura > Dendrobatidae > Phyllobates > Phyllobates terribilis. The sequence continues at coordinate 3,982,920 of NW_027362800.1, read as the reverse complement.
GACTGCCGCAGGCTGATCCACAGCCTGCTCAGAGACTATTCCATCGTGGACGGTCCGGAGGACGAGGATGAGGACTAAACCCCTCCTCCCCCTCTCCCCTTATGTGTCTTGTCTTTTAATAAAGCTTCGGGCCTGTGATTTTCCCCTCCCCATCCCCTTTTTCCCAATCCCCATCCCTTATCACGGTTCGTCGTACTGTATTGATTGACATGCTTTTTCTTTCATATTGAGTGTTTTGTGTAGCATAGGGGTGTGATGTGTCTAGTTAGTGCGTCGTATCCTCATGCTATGTAAATGTGATGTAGAATTCTGTGTGTACTGGGCTGCGGCACTGTACACTGTCTGTTAACTTATTTTTTGTGCTAATAAAAGATATATTCAATCAAAAAAATCTGTTCTTATCAGTTTAATATCTGATACGTCCCCTTTCTGGGGACCATATATTAAATGGATTTTTAGAACAGGGAGATGGAAAAAGAGCTTGCTCTGTCCACTCCACGCATTGACCTGGTATTGCAGTATCTCCAGGACCGGTGCACCCCTTCTTTAATGCAGTTTCTAAAATCAGAAAGAATTGAATTCAATGCTTTTTGTTCATTTTGCTTGTTTGTCGGATTTTGGGATGGACTCTTTGGCTTTGCTTTTCTTCTCCTCATTGGATTTTTCATGTTAAAAGTTGCAGAAGCCAGATGACAAGCTCATTTTGGTTCAACTTCAGCAACTGTGCATTGCATTGCCATGTAATGTAATGTAATGCAATGCTATCTATCTAGCTCTCCCTCTATACTTCCTTTTGGATAAACAGACATATTAGGCAAGCATTTTGGAGCTTTCACCTAAATAACTACAGGTGGTGAGATAAGCTGCACAATATAATTGACCTTTCAGTATATTGTTGCACACACACCATCTATTTAGCAAATGCCCTTGTTATCAACAGCAGCCTTTTAAACTCACCTGAGCTAACAGGTATGTGAGCTGGTTACTCTGCTGCGCTTAAAATTTCTTTTTTGGTTTGCTACAATGCCTTTTCTGAAACGTTGTCTCCCTCTGCTGGAACACTGACTTCTTTCATTTAATGCCTGCAGACTATAAAAGAGAAACCAACCCAAAAAGTTTGGTTGATTAGTCTGTGGCATTCTTTTAAACTGTTGCTTATGGCGGTCTCTGTGAGCTTCTCAGTGACATTCAGCCATCCAGGTATCCCGCCTGCAGTAGACGGAATGTGGCAATGGAACGCTGGCTGCGCGTGTCATAATAGGCTCTGAGCCTTTATATACCTGCGCACAGCAGCAGCCACCTTCAGTCTGCTGCTGGACAGCCAGCAGCAGCAGCAGCAGGAGAGGTAATTAATCAGCAACCCTCCTGCTAAGGGTAGACAGCTGCTCGTTCCACCCCCCCCCCCGCCTTAATTGGTTCTCCTCCCTTCCAACGGTGTTGAGGCGGGTGGGAACAGCCGGGGGTTGAGGGTACTGTGCTAAAAGAGGTGGAGTTATGCAGATCTAAAACGCGTGGATTGCAGCAGCAGCAAGCCGAAAAGTGCAGGCATGTGAGGGATCTAGAGGTTGACAGCATGTCTTCTTAACGGGAGTCCAGGTGGCCATCTCCACAAATGGACTTTTCAGAATCCTTGGGTGGCACCGTAGTCGGAAACCAATTCTGGTTATCGCTTCTCGGCCTTTTGGCTAAGATCAAGTGTAGTATCGGTTCTTATCAGTTTAATATCTGATACGTCCCCTATCTGGGGACCATATATTAAATGGATTTTTAGAACAGGGAGATGGAAAAAGAGCTTGCTCTGTCCACTCCACGCATTGACCTGGTATTGCAGTATCTCCAGGACCGATGCACCCCTTCTTTAATGCAGTTTCTAAAATCAGAAAGAATTGAATTCAATGCTTTTTGTTCATTTTGCTTGTTTGTCGGATTTTGGGATGGACTCTTTGGCTTTGCTTTTCTTCTCCTCATTGGATTTTTCATGTTAAAAGTTGCAGAAGCCAGATGACAAGCTCATTTTGGTTCAACTTCAGCAACTGTGCATTGCATTGCCATGTAATGTAATGTAATGCAATGCTATCTATCTAGCTCTCCCTCTATACTTCCTTTTGGATAAACAGACATATTAGGCAAGCATTTTGGAGCTTTCACCTAAATAACTACAGGTGGTGAGAGAAGCTGCACAATATAATTGACCTTTCAGTATATTGTTGCACACACACCATCTATTTAGCAAATGCCCTTGTTATCAACAGCAGCCTTTTAAACTCACCTGAGCTAACAGGTATGTGAGCTGGTTACTCTGCTGCGCTTAAAATTTCTTTTTTGGTTTGCTACAATGCCTTTTCTGAAACGTTGTCTCCCTCTGCTGGAACACTGACTTCTTTCATTTAATGCCTGCAGACTATAAAAGAGAAACCAACCCAAAAAGTTTGGTTGATTAGTCTGTGGCATTCTTTTAAACTGTTGCTTATGGCGGTCTCTGTGAGCTTCTCAGTGACATTCAGCCATCCAGGTATCCCGCCTGCAGTAGACGGAATGTGGCAATGGAACGCTGGCTGCGCGTGTCATAATAGGCTCTGAGCCTTTATATACCTGCGCACAGCAGCAGCCACCTTCAGTCTGCTGCTGGACAGCCAGCAGCAGCAGCAGCAGGAGAGGTAATTAATCAGCAACCCTCCTGCTAAGGGTAGACAGCTGCTCGTTCCACCCCCCCCCCCCGCCTTAATTGGTTCTCCTCCCTTCCAACGGTGTTGAGGCGGGTGGGAACAGCCGGGGGTTGAGGGTACTGTGCTAAAAGAGGTGGAGTTATGCAGATCTAAAACGCGTGGATTGCAGCAGCAGCAAGCCGAAAAGTGCAGGCATGTGAGGGATCTAGAGGTTGACAGCATGTCTTCTTAACGGGAGTCCAGGTGGCCATCTCCACAAATGGACTTTTCAGAATCCTTGGGTGGCACCGTAGTCGGAAACCAATTCTGGTTATCGCTTCTCGGCCTTTTGGCTAAGATCAAGTGTAGTATCGGTTCTTATCAGTTTAATATCTGATACGTCCCCTATCTGGGGACCATATATTAAATGGATTTTTAGAACAGGGAGATGGAAAAAGAGCTTGCTCTGTCCACTCCACGCATTGACCTGGTATTGCAGTATCTCCAGGACCGATGCACCCCTTCTTTAATGCAGTTTCTAAAATCAGAAAGAATTGAATTCAATGCTTTTTGTTCATTTTGCTTGTTTGTCGGATTTTGGGATGGACTCTTTGGCTTTGCTTTTCTTCTCCTCATTGGATTTTTCATGTTAAAAGTTGCAGAAGCCAGATGACAAGCTCATTTTGGTTCAACTTCAGCAACTGTGCATTGCATTGCCATGTAATGTAATGTAATGCAATGCTATCTATCTAGCTCTCCCTCTATACTTCCTTTTGGATAAACAGACATATTAGGCAAGCATTTTGGAGCTTTCACCTAAATAACTACAGGTGGTGAGAGAAGCTGCACAATATAATTGACCTTTCAGTATATTGTTGCACACACACCATCTATTTAGCAAATGCCCTTGTTATCAACAGCAGCCTTTTAAACTCACCTGAGCTAACAGGTATGTGAGCTGGTTACTCTGCTGCGCTTAAAATTTCTTTTTTGGTTTGCTACAATGCCTTTTCTGAAACGTTGTCTCCCTCTGCTGGAACACTGACTTCTTTCATTTAATGCCTGCAGACTATAAAAGAGAAACCAACCCAAAAAGTTTGGTTGATTAGTCTGTGGCATTCTTTTAAACTGTTGCTTATGGCGGTCTCTGTAAGCTTCTCAGTGACATTCAGCCATCCAGGTATCCCGCCTGCAGTAGACGGAATGTGGCAATGGAACGCTGGCTGCGCGTGTCATAATAGGCTCTGAGCCTTTATATACCTGCGCACAGCAGCAGCCACCTTCAGTCTGCTGCTGGACAGCCAGCAGCAGCAGCAGCAGGAGAGGTAATTAATCAGCAACCCTCCTGCTAAGGGTAGACAGCTGCTCATTCCACCCCCCCCCGCCTTAATTGGTTCTCCTCCCTTCCAACGGTGTTGAGGCGGGTGGGAACAGCCGGGGGTTGAGGGTACTGTGCTAAAAGAGGTGGAGTTATGCAGATCTAAAACGCGTGGATTGCAGCAGCAGCAAGCCGAAAAGTGCAGGCATGTGAGGGATCTAGAGGTTGACAGCATGTCTTCTTAACGGGAGTCCAGGTGGCCATCTCCACAAATGGACTTTTCAGAATCCTTGGGTGGCACCGTAGTCGGAAACCAATTCTGGTTATCGCTTCTCGGCCTTTTGGCTAAGATCAAGTGTAGTATCTGTTCTTATCAGTTTAATATCTGATACGTCCCCTATCTGGGGACCATATATTAAATGGATTTTTAGAACAGGGAGATGGAAAAAGAGCTTGCTCTGTCCACTCCACGCATTGACCTGGTATTGCAGTATCTCCAGGACCGGTGCACCCCTTCTTTAATGCAGTTTCTAAAATCAGAAAGAATTGAATTCAATGCTTTTTGTTCATTTTGCTTGTTTGTCGGATTTTGGGATGGACTCTTTGGCTTTGCTTTTCTTCTCCTCATTGGATTTTTCATGTTAAAAGTTGCAGAAGCCAGATGACAAGCTCATTTTGGTTCAACTTCAGCAACTGTGCATTGCATTGCCATGTAATGTAATGTAATGCAATGCTATCTATCTAGCTCTCCCTCTATACTTCCTTTTGGATAAACAGACATATTAGGCAAGCATTTTGGAGCTTTCACCTAAATAACTACAGGTGGTGAGATAAGCTGCACAATATAATTGACCTTTCAGTATATTGTTGCACACACACCATCTATTTAGCAAATGCCCTTGTTATCAACAGCAGCCTTTTAAACTCACCTGAGCTAACAGGTATGTGAGCTGGTTACTCTGCTGCGCTTAAAATTTCTTTTTTGGTTTGCTACAATGCCTTTTCTGAAACGTTGTCTCCCTCTGCTGGAACACTGACTTCTTTCATTTAATGCCTGCAGACTATAAAAGAGAAACCAACCCAAAAAGTTTGGTTGATTAGTCTGTGGCATTCTTTTAAACTGTTGCTTATGGCGGTCTCTGTGAGCTTCTCAGTGACATTCAGCCATCCAGGTATCCCGCCTGCAGTAGACGGAATGTGGCAATGGAACGCTGGCTGCGCGTGTCATAATAGGCTCTGAGCCTTTATATACCTGCGCACAGCAGCAGCCACGTTCAGTCTGCTGCTGGACAGCCAGCAGCAGCAGCAGCAGGAGAGGTAATTAATCAGCAACCCTCCTGCTAAGGGTAGACAGCTGCTCGTTCCACCCCCCCCCGCCTTAATTGGTTCTCCTCCCTTCCAACGGTGTTGAGGCGGGTGGGAACAGCCGGGGGTTGAGGGTACTGTGCTAAAAGAGGTGGAGTTATGCAGATCTAAAACGCGTGGATTGCAGCAGCAGCAAGCCGAAAAGTGCAGGCATGTGAGGGATCTAGAGGTTGACAGCATGTCTTCTTAACGGGAGTCCAGGTGGCCATCTCCACAAATGGACTTTTCAGAATCCTTGGGTGGCACCGTAGTCGGAAACCAATTCTGGTTATCGCTTCTCGGCCTTTTGGCTAAGATCAAGTGTAGTATCTGTTCTTATCAGTTTAATATCTGATACGTCCCCTATCTGGGGACCATATATTAAATGGATTTTTAGAACAGGGAGATGGAAAAAGAGCTTGCTCTGTCCACTCCACGCATTGACCTGGTATTGCAGTATCTCCAGGACCGGTGCACCCCTTCTTTAATGCAGTTTCTAAAATCAGAAAGAATTGAATTCAATGCTTTTTGTTCATTTTGCTTGTTTGTCGGATTTTGGGATGGACTCTTTGGCTTTGCTTTTCTTCTCCTCATTGGATTTTTCATGTTAAAAGTTGCAGAAGCCAGATGACAAGCTCATTTTGGTTCAACTTCAGCAACTGTGCATTGCATTGCCATGTAATGTAATGTAATGCAATGCTATCTATCTAGCTCTCCCTCTATACTTCCTTTTGGATAAACAGACATATTAGGCAAGCATTTTGGAGCTTTCACCTAAATAACTACAGGTGGTGAGATAAGCTGCACAATATAATTGACCTTTCAGTATATTGTTGCACACACACCATCTATTTAGCAAATGCCCTTGTTATCAACAGCAGCCTTTTAAACTCACCTGAGCTAACAGGTATGTGAGCTGGTTACTCTGCTGCGCTTAAAATTTCTTTTTTGGTTTGCTACAATGCCTTTTCTGAAACGTTGTCTCCCTCTGCTGGAACACTGACTTCTTTCATTTAATGCCTGCAGACTATAAAAGAGAAACCAACCCAAAAAGTTTGGTTGATTAGTCTGTGGCATTCTTTTAAACTGTTGCTTATGGCGGTCTCTGTGAGCTTCTCAGTGACATTCAGCCATCCAGGTATCCCGCCTGCAGTAGACGGAATGTGGCAATGGAACGCTGGCTGCGCGTGTCATAATAGGCTCTGAGCCTTTATATACCTGCGCACAGCAGCAGCCACCTTCAGTCTGCTGCTGGACAGCCAGCAGCAGCAGCAGCAGGAGAGGTAATTAATCAGCAACCCTCCTGCTAAGGGTAGACAGCTGCTCGTTCCACCCCCCCCCCGCCTTAATTGGTTCTCCTCCCTTCCAACGGTGTTGAGGCGGGTGGGAACAGCCGGGGGTTGAGGGTACTGTGCTAAAAGAGGTGGAGTTATGCAGATCTAAAACGCGTGGATTGCAGCAGCAGCAAGCCGAAAAGTGCAGGCATGTGAGGGATCTAGAGGTTGACAGCATGTCTTCTTAACGGGAGTCCAGGTGGCCATCTCCACAAATGGACTTTTCAGAATCCTTGGGTGGCACCGTAGTCGGAAACCAATTCTGGTTATCGCTTCTCGGCCTTTTGGCTAAGATCAAGTGTAGTATCTGTTCTTATCAGTTTAATATCTGATACGTCCCCTATCTGGGGACCATATATTAAATGGATTTTTAGAACAGGGAGATGGAAAAAGAGCTTGCTCTGTCCACTCCACGCATTGACCTGGTATTTCAGTATCTCCAGGACCGGTGCACCCCTTCTTTAATGCAGTTTCTAAAATCAGAAAGAATTGAATTCAATGCTTTTTGTTCATTTTGCTTGTTTGTCGGATTTTGGGATGGACTCTTTGGCTTTGCTTTTCTTCTCCTCATTGGATTTTTCATGTTAAAAGTTGCAGAAGCCAGATGACAAGCTCATTTTGGTTCAACTTCAGCAACTGTGCATTGCATTGCCATGTAATGTAATGTAATGCAATGCTATCTATCTAGCTCTCCCTCTATACTTCCTTTTGGATAAACAGACATATTAGGCAAGCATTTTGGAGCTTTCACCTAAATAACTACAGGTGGTGATATAAGCTGCACAATATAATTGACCTTTCAGTATATTGTTGCACACACACCATCTATTTAGCAAATGCCCTTGTTATCAACAGCAGCCTTTTAAACTCACCTGAGCTAACAGGTATGTGAGCTGGTTACTCTGCTGCGCTTAAAATTTCTTTTTTGGTTTGCTACAATGCCTTTTCTGAAACGTTGTCTCCCTCTGCTGGAACACTGACTTCTTTCATTTAATGCCTGCAGACTATAAAAGAGAAACCAACCCAAAAAGTTTGGTTGATTAGTCTGTGGCATTCTTTTAAACTGTTGCTTATGGCGGTCTCTGTGAGCTTCTCAGTGACATTCAGCCATCCAGGTATCCCGCCTGCAGTAGACGGAATGTGGCAATGGAACGCTGGCTGCGCGTGTCATAATAGGCTCTGAGCCTTTATATACCTGCGCACAGCAGCAGCCACCTTCAGTCTGCTGCTGGACAGCCAGCAGCAGCAGCAGCAGGAGAGGTAATTAATCAGCAACCCTCCTGCTAAGGGTAGACAGCTGCTCGTTCCACCCCCCCCCCGCCTTAATTGGTTCTCCTCCCTTCCAACGGTGTTGAGGCGGGTGGGAACAGCCGGGGGTTGAGGGTACTGTGCTAAAAGAGGTGGAGTTATGCAGATCTAAAACGCGTGGATTGCAGCAGCAGCAAGCCGAAAAGTGCAGGCATGTGAGGGATCTAGAGGTTGACAGCATGTCTTCTTAACGGGAGTCCAGGTGGCCATCTCCACAAATGGACTTTTCAGAATCCTTGGGTGGCACCGTAGTCGGAAACCAATTCTGGTTATCGCTTCTCGGCCTTTTGGCTAAGATCAAGTGTAGTATCTGTTCTTATCAGTTTAATATCTGATACGTCCCCTATCTGGGGACCATATATTAAATGGATTTTTAGAACAGGGAGATGGAAAAAGAGCTTGCTCTGTCCACTCCACGCATTGACCTGGTATTGCAGTATCTCCAGGACCGGTGCACCCCTTCTTTAATGCAGTTTCTAAAATCAGAAAGAATTGAATTCAATGCTTTTTGTTCATTTTGCTTGTTTGTCGGATTTTGGGATGGACTCTTTGGCTTTGCTTTTCTTCTCCTCATTGGATTTTTCATGTTAAAAGTTGCAGAAGCCAGATGACAAGCTCATTTTGGTTCAACTTCAGCAACTGTGCATTGCATTGCCATGTAATGTAATGTAATGCAATGCTATCTATCTAGCTCTCCCTCTAAACTTCCTTTTGGATAAACAGACATATTAGGCAAGCATTTTGGAGCTTTCACCTAAATAACTACAGGTGGTGAGATAAGCTGCACAATATAATTGACCTTTCAGTATATTGTTGCACACACACCATCTATTTAGCAAATGCCCTTGTTATCAACAGCAGCCTTTTAAACTCACCTGAGCTAACAGGTATGTGAGCTGGTTACTCTGCTGCGCTTAAAATTTCTTTTTTGGTTTGCTACAATGCCTTTTCTGAAACGTTGTCTCCCTCTGCTGGAACACTGACTTCTTTCATTTAATGCCTGCAGACTATAAAAGAGAAACCAACCCAAAAAGTTTGGTTGATTAGTCTGTGGCATTCTTTTAAACTGTTGATTATGGCGGTCTCTGTGAGCTTCTCAGTGACATTCAGCCATCCAGGTATCCCGCCTGCAGTAGATGGAATGTGGCAATGGAACGCTGGCTGCGCGTGTCATAATAGGCTCTGAGCCTTTATATACCTGCGCACAGCAGCAGCCACCTTCAGTCTGCTGCTGGACAGCCAGCAGCAGCAGCAGCAGGAGAGGTAATTAATCAGCAACCCTCCTGCTAAGGGTAGACAGCTGCTCGTTCCACCCCCCCCCCGCCTTAATTGGTTCTCCTCCCTTCCAACGGTGTTGAGGCGGGTGGGAACAGCCGGGGGTTGAGGGTACTGTGCTAAAAGAGGTGGAGTTATGCAGATCTAAAACGCGTGGATTGCAGCAGCAGCAAGCCGAAAAGTGCAGGCATGTGAGGGATCTAGAGGTTGACAGCATGTCTTCTTAACGGGAGTCCAGGTGGCCATCTCCACAAATGGACTTTTCAGAATCCTTGGGTGGCACCGTAGTCGGAAACCAATTCTGGTTATCGCTTCTCGGCCTTTTGGCTAAGATCAAGTGTAGTATCTGTTCTTATCAGTTTAATATCTGATACGTCCCCTATCTGGGGACATATATTAAATGGATTTTTAGAACAGGGAGATGGAAAAAGAGCTTGCTCTGTCCACTCCACGCATTGACCTGGTATTGCAGTATCTCCAGGACCGGTGCACCCCTTCTTTAATGCAGTTTCTAAAATCAGAAAGAATTGAATTCAATGCTTTTTGTTCATTTTGCTTGTTTGTCGGATTTTGGGATGGACTCTTTGGCTTTGCTTTTCTTCTCCTCATTGGATTTTTCATGTTAAAAGTTGCAGAAGCCAGATGACAAGCTCATTTTGGTTCAACTTCAGCAACTGTGCATTGCATTGCCATGTAATGTAATGTAATGCAATGCTATCTATCTAGCTCTCCCTCTATACTTCCTTTTGGATAAACAGACATATTAGGCAAGCATTTTGGAGCTTTCACCTAAATAACTACAGGTGGTGAGATAAGCTGCACAATATAATTGACCTATCAGTATATTGTTGCACACACACCATCTATTTAGCAAATGCCCTTGTTATCAACAGCAGCCTTTTAAACTCACCTGAGCTAACAGGTATGTGAGCTGGTTACTCTGCTGCGCTTAAAATTTCTTTTTTGGTTTGCTACAATGCCTTTTCTGAAACGTTGTCTCCCTCTGCTGGAACACTGACTTCTTTCATTTAATGCCTGCAGACTATAAAAGAGAAACCAACCCAAAAAGTTTGGTTGATTAGTCTGTGGCATTCTTTTAAACTGTTGCTTATGGCGGTCTCTGTGAGCTTCTCAGTGACATTCAGCCATCCAGGTATCCCGCCTGCAGTAGACGGAATGTGGCAATGGAACGCTGGCTGCGCGTGTCATAATAGGCTCTGAGCCTTTATATACCTGCGCACAGCAGCAGCCACCTTCAGTCTGCTGCTGGACAGCCAGCAGCAGCAGCAGCAGGAGAGGTAATTAATCAGCAACCCTCCTGCTAAGGGTAGACAGCTGCTCGTTCCACCCCCCCCCACCTTAATTGGTTCTCCTCCCTTCCAACGGTGTTGAGGCGGGTGGGAACAGCCGGGGGTTGAGGGTACTGTGCTAAAAGAGGTGGAGTTATGCAGATCTAAAACGCGTGGATTGCAGCAGCAGCAAGCCGAAAAGTGCAGGCATGTGAGGGATCTAGAGGTTGACAGCATGTCTTCTTAACGGGAGTCCAGGTGGCCATCTCCACAAATGGACTTTTCAGAATCCTTGGGTGGCACCGTAGTCGGAAACCAATTCTGGTTATCGCTTCTCGGCCGTTTGGCTAAGATCAAGTGTAGTATCTGTTCTTATCAGTTTAATATCTGATACGTCCCCTATCTGGGGACCATATATTAAATGGATTTTTAGAACAGGGAGATGGAAAAAGAGCTTGCTCTGTCCACTCCACGCATTGACCTGGTATTGCAGTATCTCCAGGACCGGTGCACCCCTTCTTTAATGCAGTTTCTAAAATCAGAAAGAATTGAATTCAATGCTTTTTGTTCATTTTGCTTGTTTGTCGGATTTTGGGATGGACTCTTTGGCTTTGCTTTTCTTCTCCTCATTGGATTTTTCATGTTAAAAGTTGCAGAAGCCAGATGACAAGCTCATTTTGGTTCAACTTCAGCAACTGTGCATTGCATTGCCATGTAATGTAATGTAATGCAATGCAATCTATCTAGCTCTCCCTCTAAACTTCCTTTTGGATAAACAGACATATTAGGCAAGCATTTTGGAGCTTTCACCTAAATAACTACAGGTGGTGAGATAAGCTGCACAATATAATTGACCTTTCAGTATATTGTTGCACACACACCATCTATTTAGCAAATGCCCTTGTTATCAACAGCAGCCTTTTAAACTCACCTGAGCTAACAGGTATGTGAGCTGGTTACTCTGCTGCGCTTAAAATTTCTTTTTTGGTTTGCTACAATGCCTTTTCTGAAACGTTGTCTCCCTCTGCTGGAACACTGACTTCTTTCATTTAATGCCTGCAGACTATAAAAGAGAAACCAACCCAAAAAGTTTGGTTGATTAGTCTGTGGCATTCTTTTAAACTGTTGCTTATGGCGGTCTCTGTGAGCTTCTCAGTGACATTCAGCCATCCAGGTATCCCGCCTGCAGTAGACGGAATGTGGCAATGGAACGCTGGCTGCGCGTGTCATAATAGGCTCTGAGCCTTTATATACCTGCGCACAGCAGCAGCCACCTTCAGTCTGCTGCTGGACAGCCAGCAGCAGCAGCAGCAGGAGAGGTAATTAATCAGCAACCCTCCTGCTAAGGGTAGACAGCTGCTCGTTCCACCCCCCCCCCGCCTTAATTGGTTCTCCTCCCTTCCAACGGTGTTGAGGCGGGTGGGAACAGCCGGGGGTTGAGGGTACTGTGCTAAAAGAGGTGGAGTTATGCAGATCTAAAACGCGTGGATTGCAGCAGCAGCAAGCCGAAAAGTGCAGGCATGTGAGGGATCTAGAGGTTGACAGCATGTCTTCTTAACGGGAGTCCAGGTGGCCATCTCCACAAATGGACTTTTCAGAATCCTTGGGTGGCACCGTAGTCGGAAACCAATTCTGGTTATCGCTTCTCGGCCTTTTGGCTAAGATCAAGTGTAGTATCTGTTCTTATCAGTTTAATATCTGATACGTCCCCTATCTGGGGACCATATATTAAATGGATTTTTAGAACAGGGAGATGGAAAAAGAGCTTGCTCTGTCCACTCCACGCATTGACCTGGTATTGCAGTATCTCCAGGACCGGTGCACCCCTTCTTTAATGCAGTTTCTAAAATCAGAAAGAATTTAATTCAATGCTTTTTGTTCATTTTGCTTGTTTGTCGGATTTTGGGATGGACTCTTTGGCTTTGCTTTTCTTCTCCTCATTGGATTTTTCATGTTAAAAGTTGCAGAAGCCAGATGACAAGCTCATTTTGGTTCAACTTCAGCAACTGTGCATTGCATTGCCATGTAATGTAATGTAATGCAATGCTATCTATCTAGCTCTCCCTCTATACTTCCTTTTGGATAAACAGACATATTAGGCAAGCATTTTGGAGCTTTCACCTAAATAACTACAGGTGGTGAGATAAGCTGCACAATATAATTGACCTTTCAGTATATTGTTGCACACACACCATCTATTTAGCAAATGCCCTTGTTATCAACAGCAGCCTTTTAAACTCACCTGAGCTAACAGGTATGTGAGCTGGTTACTCTGCTGCGCTTAAAATTTCTTTTTTGGTTTGCTACAATGCCTTTTCTGAAACGTTGTCTCCCTCTGCTGGAACACTGACTTCTTTCATTTAATGCCTGCAGACTATAAAAGAGAAACCAACCCAAAAAGTTTGGTTGATTAGTCTGTGGCATTCTTTTAAACTGTTGCTTATGGCGGTCTCTGTGAGCTTCTCAGTGACATTCAGCCATCCAGGTATCCCGCCTGCAGTAGACGGAATGTGGCAATGGAACGCTGGCTGCGCGTGTCATAATAGGCTCTGAGCCTTTATATACCTGCGCACAGCAGCAGCCACCTTCAGTCTGCTGCTGGACAGCCAGCAGCAGCAGCAGCAGGAGAGGTAATTAATCAGCAACCCTCCTGCTAAGGGTAGACAGCTGCTCGTTACACCCCCCCCCCCCCCCGCCTTAATTGGTTCTCCTCCCTTCCAACGGTGTTGAGGCGGGTGGGAACAGCCGGGGGTTGAGGGTACTGTGCTAAAAGAGGTGGAGTTATGCAGATCTAAAACGCGTGGATTGCAGCAGCAGCAAGCCGAAAAGTGCAGGCATGTGAGGGATCTAGAGGTTGACAGCATGTCTTCTTAACGGGAGTCCAGGTGGCCATCTCCACAAATGGACTTTTCAGAATCCTTGGGTGGCACCGTAGTCGGAAACCAATTCTGGTTATCGCTTCTCGGCCTTTTGGCTAAGATCAAGTGTAGTATCTGTTCTTATCAGTTTAATATCTGATACGTCCCCTATCTGGGGACCATATATTAAATGGATTTTTAGAACAGGGAGATGGAAAAAGAGCTTGCTCTGTCCACTCCACGCATTGACCTGGTATTGCAGTATCTCCAGGACCGGTGCACCCCTTCTTTAATGCAGTTTCTAAAATCAGAAAGAATTGAATTCAATGCTTTTTGTTCATTTTGCTTGTTTGTCGGATTTTGGGATGGACTCTTTGGCTTTGCTTTTCTTCTCCTCATTGGATTTTTCATGTTAAAAGTTGCAGAAGCCAGATGACAAGCTCATTTTGGTTCAACTTCAGCAACTGTGCATTGCATTGCCATGTAATGTAATGTAATGCAATGCTATCTATCTAGCTCTCCCTCTATACTTCCTTTTGGATAAACAGACATATTAGGCAAGCATTTTGGAGCTTTCACCTAAATAACTACAGGTGGTGAGATAAGCTGCACAATATAATTGACCTTTCAGTATATTGTTGCACACACACCATCTATTTAGCAAATGCCCTTGTTATCAACAGCAGCCTTTTAAACTCACCTGAGCTAACAGGTATGTGAGCTGGTTACTCTGCTGCGCTTAAAATTTCTTTTTTGGTTTGCTACAATGCCTTTTCTGAAACGTTGTCTCCCTCTGCTGGAACACTGACTTCTTTCATTTAATGCCTGCAGACTATAAAAGAGAAACCAACCCAAAAAGTTTGGTTGATTAGTCTGTGGCATTCTTTTAAACTGTTGCTTATGGCGGTCTCTGTGAGCTTCTCAGTGACATTCAGCCATCCAGGTATCCCGCCTGCAGTAGACGGAATGTGGCAATGGAACGCTGGCTGCGCGTGTCATAATAGGCTCTGAGCCTTTATATACCTGCGCACAGCAGCAGCCACCTTCAGTCTGCTGCTGGACAGCCAGCAGCAGCAGCAGCAGGAGAGGTAATTAATCAGCAACCCTCCTGCTAAGGGTAGACAGCTGCTCGTTCCACCCCCCCCCGCCTTAATTGGTTCTCCTCCCTTCCAACGGTGTTGAGGCGGGTGGGAACAGCCGGGGGTTGAGGGTACTGTGCTAAAAGAGGTGGAGTTATGCAGATCTAAAACGCGTGGATTGCAGCAGCAGCAAGCCGAAAAGTGCAGGCATGTGAGGGATCTAGAGGTTGACAGCATGTCTTCTTAACGGGAGTCCAGGTGGCCATCTCCACAAATGGACTTTTCAGAATCCTTGGGTGGCACCGTAGTCGGAAACCAATTCTGGTTATCGCTTCTCGGCCTTTTGGCTAAGATCAAGTGTAGTATCTGTTCTTATCAGTTTAATATCTGATACGTCCCCTATCTGGGGACCATATATTAAATGGATTTTTAGAACAGGGAGATGGAAAAAGAGCTTGCTCTGTCCACTCCACGCATTGACCTGGTATTGCAGTATCTCCAGGACCGGTGCACCCCTTCTTTAATGCAGTTTCTAAAATCAGAAAGAATTGAATTCAATGCTTTTTGTTCATTTTGCTTGTTTGTCGGATTTTGGGATGGACTCCTTGGCTTTGCTTTTCTTCTCCTCATTGGATTTTTCATGTTAAAAGTTGCAGAAGCCAGATGACAAGCTCATTTTGGTTCAACTTCAGCAACTCTGCATTGCATTGCCATGTAATGTAATGTAATGCAATGCTATCTATCTAGCTCTCCCTCTATACTTCCTTTTGGATAAACAGACATATTAGGCAAGCATTTTGGAGCTTTCACCTAAATAACTACAGGTGGTGAGATAAGCTGCACAATATAATTGACCTTTCAGTATATTGTTGCACACACACCATCTATTTAGCAAATGCCCTTGTTATCAACAGCAGCCTTTTAAACTCACCTGAGCTAACAGGTATGTGAGCTGGTTACTCTGCTGCGCTTAAAATTTCTTTTTTGGTTTGCTACAATGCCTTTTCTGAAACGTTGTCTCCCTCTGCTGGAACACTGACTTCTTTCATTTAATGCCTGCAGACTATAAAAGAGAAACCAACCCAAAAAGTTTGGTTGATTAGTCTGTGGCATTCTTTTAAACTGTTGCTTATGGCGGTCTCTGTGAGCTTCTCAGTGACATTCAGCCATCCAGGTATCCCGCCTGCAGTAGACGGAATGTGGCAATGGAACGCTGGCTGCGCGTGTCATAATAGGCTCTGAGCCTTTATATACCTGCGCACAGCAGCAGCCACCTTCAGTCTGCTGCTGGACAGCCAGCAGCAGCAGCAGCAGGAGAGGTAATTAATCAGCAACCCTCCTGCTAAGGGTAGACAGCTGCTCGTTCCACCCCCCCCCCCCGCCTTAATTGGTTCTCCTCCCTTCCAACGGTGTTGAGGCGGGTGGGAACAGCCGGGGGTTGAGGGTACTGTGCTAAAAGAGGTGGAGTTATGCAGATCTAAAACGCGTGGATTGCAGCAGCAGCAAGCCGAAAAGTGCAGGCATGTGAGGGATCTAGAGGTTGACAGCATGTCTTCTTAACGGGAGTCCAGGTGGCCATCTCCACAAATGGACTTTTCAGAATCCTTGGGTGGCACCGTAGTCGGAAACCAATTCTGGTTATCGCTTCTCGGCCTTTTGGCTAAGATCAAGTGTAGTATCTGTTCTTATCAGTTTAATATCTGATACGTCCCCTATCTGGGGACCATATATTAAATGGATTTTTAGAACAGGGAGATGGAAAAAGAGCTTGCTCTGTCCACTCCACGCATTGACCTGGTATTGCAGTATCTCCAGGACCGGTGCACCCCTTCTTTAATGCAGTTTCTAAAATCAGAAAGAATTGAATTCAATGCTTTTTGTTCATTTTGCTTGTTTGTCGGATTTTGGGATGGACTCTTTGGCTTTGCTTTTCTTCTCCTCATTGGATTTTTCATGTTAAAAGTTGCAGAAGCCAGATGACAAGCTCATTTTGGTTCAACTTCAGCAACTGTGCATTGCATTGCCATGTAATGTAATGTAATGCAATGCTATCTATCTAGCTCTCCCTCTATACTTCCTTTTGGATAAACAGACATATTAGGCAAGCATTTTGGAGCTTTCACCTAAATAACTACAGGTGGTGAGATAAGCTGCACAATATAATTGACCTTTCAGTATATTGTTGCACACACACCATCTATTTAGCAAATGCCCTTGTTATCAACAGCAGCCTTTTAAACTCACCTGAGCTAACAGGTATGTGAGCTGGTTACTCTGCTGCGCTTAAAATTTCTTTTTTGGTTTGCTACAATGCCTTTTCTGAAACGTTGTCTCCCTCTGCTGGAACACTGACTTCTTTCATTTAATGCCTGCAGACTATAAAAGAGAAACCAACCCAAAAAGTTTGGTTGATTAGTCTGTGGCATTCTTTTAAACTGTTGCTTATGGCGGTCTCTGTGAGCTTCTCAGTGACATTCAGCCATCCAGGTATCCCGCCTGCAGTAGACGGAATGTGGCAATGGAACGCTGGCTGCGCGTGTCATAATAGGCTCTGAGCCTTTATATACCTGCGCACAGCAGCAGCCACCTTCAGTCTGCTGCTGGACAGCCAGCAGCAGCAGCAGCAGGAGAGGTAATTAATCAGCAACCCTCCTGCTAAGGGTAGACAGCTGCTCGTTCCACCCCCCCCCCCGCCTTAATTGGTTCTCCTCCCTTCCAACGGTGTTGAGGCGGGTGGGAACAGCCGGGGGTTGAGGGTACTGTGCTAAAAGAGGTGGAGTTATGCAGATCTAAAACGCGTGGATTGCAGCAGCAGCAAGCCGAAAAGTGCAGGCATGTGAGGGATCTAGAGGTTGACAGCATGTCTTCTTAACGGGAGTCCAGGTGGCCATCTCCACAAATGGACTTTTCAGAATCCTTGGGTGGCACCGTAGTCGGAAACCAATTCTGGTTATCGCTTCTCGGCCTTTTGGCTAAGATCAAGTGTAGTATCTGTTCTTATCAGTTTAATATCTGATACGTCCCCTATCTGGGGACCATATATTAAATGGATTTTTAGAACAGGGAGATGGAAAAAGAGCTTGCTCTGTCCACTCCACGCATTGACCTGGTATTGCAGTATCTCCAGGACCGGTGCACCCCTTCTTTAATGCAGTTTCTAAAATCAGAAAGAATTGAATTCAATGCTTTTTGTTCATTTTGCTTGTTTGTCGGATTTTGGGATGGACTCTTTGGCTTTGCTTTTCTTCTCCTCATTGGATTTTTCATGTTAAAAGTTGCAGAAGCCAGATGACAAGCTCATTTTGGTTCAACTTCAGCAACTGTGCATTGCATTGCCATGTAATGTAATGTAATGCAATGCTATCTATCTAGCTCTCCCTCTATACTTCCTTTTGGATAAACAGACATATTAGGCAAGCATTTTGGAGCTTTCACCTAAATAACTACAGGTGGTGAGATAAGCTGCACAATATAATTGACCTTTCAGTTTATTGTTGCACACACACCATCTATTTAGCAAATGCCCTTGTTATCAACAGCAGCCTTTTAAACTCACCTGAGCTAACAGGTATGTGAGCTGGTTACTCTGCTGCGCTTAAAATTTCTTTTTTGGTTTGCTACAATGCCTTTTCTGAAACGTTGTCTCCCTCTGCTGGAACACTGACTTCTTTCATTTAATGCCTGCAGACTATAAAAGAGAAACCAACCCAAAAAGTTTGGTTGATTAGTCTGTGGCATTCTTTTAAACTGTTGCTTATGGCTGTCTCTGTGAGCTTCTCAGTGACATTCAGCCATCCAGGTATCCCGCCTGCAGTAGACGGAATGTGGCAATGGAACGCTGGCTGCGCGTGTCATAATAGGCTCTGAGCCTTTATATACCTGCGCACAGCAGCAGCCACCTTCAGTCTGCTGCTGGACAGCCAGCAGCAGCAGCAGCAGGAGAGGTAATTAATCAGCAACCCTCCTGCTAAGGGTAGACAGCTGCTCGTTCCACCCCCCCCCCGCCTTAATTGGTTCTCCTCCCTTCCAACGGTGTTGAGGCGGGTGGGAACAGCCGGGGGTTGAGGGTACTGTGCTAAAAGAGGTGGAGTTATGCAGATCTAAAACGCGTGGATTGCAGCAGCAGCAAGCCGAAAAGTGCAGGCATGTGAGGGATCTAGAGGTTGACAGCATGTCTTCTTAACGGGAGTCCAGGTGGCCATCTCCACAAATGGACTTTTCAGAATCCTTGGGTGGCACCGTAGTCGGAAACCAATTCTGGTTATCGCTTCTCGGCCTTTTGGCTAAGATCAAGTGTAGTATCTGTTCTTATCAGTTTAATATCTGATACGTCCCCTATCTGGGGACCATATATTAAATGGATTTTTAGAACAGGGAGATGGAAAAAGAGCTTGCTCTGTCCACTCCACGCATTGACCTGGTATTGCAGTATCTCCAGGACCGGTGCACCCCTTCTTTAATGCAGTTTCTAAAATCAGAAAGAATTGAATTCAATGCTTTTTGTTCATTTTGCTTGTTTGTCGGATTTTGGGATGGACTCTTTGGCTTTGCTTTTCTTCTCCTCATTGGATTTTTCATGTTAAAAGTTGCAGAAGCCAGATGACAAGCTCATTTTGGTTCAACTTCAGCAACTGTGCATTGCATTGCCATGTAATGTAATGTAATGCAATGCTATCTATCTAGCTCTCCCTCTATACTTCCTTTTGGATAAACAGACATATTAGGCAAGCATTTTGGAGCTTTCACCTAAATAACTACAGGTGGTGAGATAAGCTGCACAATATAATTGACCTTTCAGTATAATGTTGCACACACACCATCTATTTAGCAAATGCCCTTGTTATCAACAGCAGCCTTTTAAACTCACCTGAGCTAACAGGTATGTGAGCTGGTTACTCTGCTGCGCTTAAAATTTCTTTTTTGGTTTGCTACAATGCCTTTTCTGAAACGTTGTCTCCCTCTGCTGGAACACTGACTTCTTTCATTTAATGCCTGCAGACTATAAAAGAGAAACCAACCCAAAAAGTTTGGTTGATTAGTCTGTGGCATTCTTTTAAACTGTTGCTTATGGCGGTCTCTGTGAGCTTTTCAGTGATATTCAGCCATCCAGGTATCCCGCCTGCAGTAGACGGAATGTGGCAATGGAACGCTGGCTGCGCGTGTCATAATAGGCTCTGAGCCTTTATATACCTGCGCACAGCAGCAGCCACCTTCAGTCTGCTGCTGGACAGCCAGCAGCAGCAGCAGCAGGAGAGGTAATTAATCAGCAACCCTCTTGCTAAGGGTAGACAGCTGCTCGTTCCACCCCCCCCCCGCCTTAATTGGTTCTCCTCCCTTCCAACGGTGTTGAGGCGGGTGGGAACAGCCGGGGGTTGAGGGTACTGTGCTAAAAGAGGTGGAGTTATGCAGATCTAAAACGCGTGGATTGCAGCAGCAGCAAGCCGAAAAGTGCAGGCATGTGAGGGATCTAGAGGTTGACAGCATGTCTTCTTAACGGGAGTCCAGGTGGCCATCTCCACAAATGGACTTTTCAGAATCCTTGGGTGGCACCGTAGTCTGAAACCAATTCTGGTTATCGCTTCTCGGCCTTTTGGCTAAGATCAAGTGTAGTATCTGTTCTTATCAGTTTAATATCTGATACGTCCCCTATCTGGGGACCATATATTAAATGGATTTTTAGAACAGGGAGATGGAAAAAGAGCTTGCTCTGTCCACTCCACGCATTGACCTGGTATTGCAGTATCTCCAGGACCGGTGCACCCCTTCTTTAATGCAGTTTCTAAAATCAGAAAGAATTGAATTCAATGCTTTTTGTTCATTTTGCTTGTTTGTCGGATTTTGGGATGGACTCTTTGGCTTTGCTTTTCTTCTCCTCATTGGATTTTTCATGTTAAAAGTTGCAGAAGCCAGATGACAAGCTCATTTTGGTTCAACTTCAGCAACTGTGCATTGCATTGCCATGTAATGTAATGTAATGCAATGCTATCTATCTAGCTCTCCCTCTATACTTCCTTTTGGATAAACAGACATATTAGGCAAGCATTTTGGAGCTTTCACCTAAATAACTACAGGTGGTGAGATAAGCTGCACAATATAATTGACCTTTCAGTATAATGTTGCACACACACCATCTATTTAGCAAATGCCCTTGTTATCAACAGCAGCCTTTTAAACTCACCTGAGCTAACAGGTATGTGAGCTGGTTACTCTGCTGCACTTAAAATTTCTTTTTTGGTTTGCTACAATGCCTTTTCTGAAACGTTGTCTCCCTCTGCTGGAACACTGACTTCTTTCATTTAATGCCTGCAGACTATAAAAGAGAAACCAACCCAAAAAGTTTGGTTGATTAGTCTGTGGCATTCTTTTAAACTGTTGCTTATGGCGGTCTCTGTGAGCTTCTCAGTGACATTCAGCCATCCAGGTATCCCGCCTGCAGTAGACGGAATGTGGCAATGGAACGCTGGCTGCGCGTGTCATAATAGGCTCTGAGCCTTTATATACCTGCGCACAGCAGCAGCCACCTTCAGTCTGCTGCTGGACAGCCAGCAGCAGCAGCAGCAGGAGAGGTAATTAATCAGCAACCCTCTTGCTAAGGGTAGACAGCTGCTCGTTCCACCCCCCCCCCCCGCCTTAATTGGTTCTCCTCCCTTCCAACGGTGTTGAGGCGGGTGGGAACAGCCGGGGGTTGAGGGTACTGTGCTAAAAGAGGTGGAGTTATGCAGATCTAAAACGCGTGGATTGCAGCAGCAGCAAGCCGAAAAGTGCAGGCATGTGAGGGATCTAGAGGTTGACAGCATGTCTTCTTAACGGGAGTCCAGGTGGCCATCTCCACAAATGGACTTTTCAGAATCCTTGGGTGGCACCGTAGTCGGAAACCAATTCTGGTTATCGCTTCTCGGCCTTTTGGCTAAGATCAAGTGTAGTATCTGTTCTTATCAGTTTAATATCTGATACGTCCCCTATCTGGGGACCATATATTAAATGGATTTTTAGAACAGGGAGATGGAAAAAGAGCTTGCTCTGTCCACTCCACGCATTGACCTGGTATTGCAGTATCTCCAGGACCGGTGCACCCCTTCTTTAATGCAGTTTCTAAAATCAGAAAGAATTGAATTCAATGCTTTTTGTTCATTTTGCTTGTTTGTCGGATTTTGGGATGGACTCTTTGGCTTTGCTTTTCTTCTCCTCATTGGATTTTTCATGTTAAAAGTTGCAGAAGCCAGATGACAAGCTCATTTTGGTTCAACTTCAGCAACTCTGCATTGCATTGCCATGTAATGTAATGTAATGCAATGCTATCTATCTAGCTCTCCCTCTATACTTCCTTTTGGATAAACAGACATATTAGGCAAGCATTTTGGAGCTTTCACCTAAATAACTACAGGTGGTGAGATAAGCTGCACAATATAATTGACCTTTCAGTATATTGTTGCACACACACCATCTATTTAGCAAATGCCCTTGTTATCAACAGCAGCCTTTTAAACTCACCTGAGCTAACAGGTATGTGAGCTGGTTACTCTGCTGCGCTTAAAATTTCTTTTTTGGTTTGCTACAATGCCTTTTCTGAAACGTTGTCTCCCTCTGCTGGAACACTGACTTCTTTCATTTAATGCCTGCAGACTATAAAAGAGAAACCAACCCAAAAAGTTTGGTTGATTAGTCTGTGGCATTCTTTTAAACTGTTGCTTATGGCGGTCTCTGTGAGCTTCTCAGTGACATTCAGCCATCCAGGTATCCCGCCTGCAGTAGACGGAATGTGGCAATGGAACGCTGGCTGCGCGTGTCATAATAGGCTCTGAGCCTTTATATACCTGCGCACAGCAGCAGCCACCTTCAGTCTGCTGCTGGACAGCCAGCAGCAGCAGCAGCAGGAGAGGTAATTAATCAGCAACCCTCCTGCTAAGGGTAGACAGCTGCTCGTTCCACCCCCCCCCCGCCTTAATTGGTTCTCCTCCCTTCCAACGGTGTTGAGGCGGGTGGGAACAGCCGGGGGTTGAGGGTACTGTGCTAAAAGAGGTGGAGTTATGCAGATCTATAACGCGTGGATTGCAGCAGCAGCAAGCCGAAAAGTGCAGGCATGTGAGGGATCTAGAGGTTGACAGCATGTCTTCTTAACGGGAGTCCAGGTGGCCATCTCCACAAATGGACTTTTCAGAATCCTTGGGTGGCACCGTAGTCGGAAACCAATTCTGGTTATCGCTTCTCGGCCTTTTGGCTAAGATCAAGTGTAGTATCTGTTCTTATCAGTTTAATATCTGATACGTCCCCTATCTGGGGACCATATATTAAATGGATTTTTAGAACAGGGAGATGGAAAAAGAGCTTGCTCTGTCCACTCCACGCATTGACCTGGTATTCCAGTATCTCCAGGACCGGTGCACCCCTTCTTTAATGCAGTTTCTAAAATCAGAAAGAATTGAATTCAATGCTTTTTGTTCATTTTGCTTGTTTGTCGGATTTTGGGATGGACTCTTTGGCTTTGCTTTTCTTCTCCTCATTGGATTTTTCATGTTAAAAGTTGCAGAAGCCAGATGACAAGCTCATTTTGGTTCAACTTCAGCAACTGTGCATTGCATTGCCATGTAATGTAATGTAATGCAATGCTATCTATCTAGCTCTCCCTCTATACTTCCTTTTGGATAAACAGACATATTAGGCAAGCATTTTGGAGCTTTCACCTAAATAACTACAGGTGGTGAGATAAGCTGCACAATATAATTGACCTTTCAGTATATTGTTGCACACACACCATCTATTTAGCAAATGCCCTTGCTATCAACAGCAGCCTTTTAAACTCACCTGAGCTAACAGGTATGTGAGCTGGTTACTCTGCTGCGCTTAAAATTTCTTTTTTGGTTTGCTACAATGCCTTTTCTGAAACGTTGTCTCCCTCTGCTGGAACACTGACTTCTTTCATTTAATGCCTGCAGACTATAAAAGAGAAACCAACCCAAAAAGTTTGGTTGATTAGTCTGTGGCATTCTTTTAAACTGTTGCTTATGGCGGTCTCTGTGAGCTTCTCAGTGACATTCAGCCATCCAGGTATCCCGCCTGCAGTAGACGGAATGTGGCAATGGAACGCTGGCTGCGCGTGTCATAATAGGCTCTGAGCCTTTATATATCTGCGCACAGCAGCAGCCACCTTCAGTCTGCTGCTGGACAGCCAGCAGCAGCAGCAGCAGGAGAGGTACTTAATCAGCAACCCTCCTGCTAAGGGTAGACAGCTGCTCGTTCCACCCCCCCCCCCCGCCTTAATTGGTTCTCCTCCCTTCCAACGGTGTTGAGGCGGGTGGGAACAGCCGGGGGTTGAGGGTACTGTGCTAAAAGAGGTGGAGTTATGCAGATCTAAAACGCGTGGATTGCAGCAGCAGCAAGCCGAAAAGTGCAGGCATGTGAGGGATCTAGAGGTTGACAGCATGTCTTCTTAACGGGAGTCCAGGTGGCCATCTCCACAAATGGACTTTTTAGAATCCTTGGTTGGCACCGTAGTCGGAAACCAATTCTGGTTATCGCTTCTCGGCCTTTTGGCTAAGATCAAGTGTAGTATCTGTTCTTATCAGTTTAATATCTGATACGTCCCCTATCTGGGGACCATATATTAAATGGATTTTTAGAACAGGGAGATGGAAAAAGAGCTTGCTCTGTCCACTCCACGCATTGACCTGGTATTGCAGTATCTCCAGGACCGGTGCACCCCTTCTTTAATGCAGTTTCTAAAATCAGAAAGAATTGAATTCAATGCTTTTTGTTCATTTTGCTTGTTTGTCGGATTTTGGGATGGACTCTTTGGCTTTGCTTTTCTTCTCCTCATTGGATTTTTCATGTTAAAAGTTGCAGAAGCCAGATGACAAGCTCATTTTGGTTCAACTTCAGCAACTGTGCATTGCATTGCCATGTAATGTAATGTAATGCAATGCTATCTATCTAGCTCTCCCTCTATACTTCCTTTTGGATAAACAGACATATTAGGCAAGCATTTTGGAGCTTTCACCTAAATAACTACAGGTGGTGAGATAAGCTGCACAATATAATTGACCTTTCAGTATATTGTTGCACACACACCATCTATTTAGCAAATGCCCTTGTTATCAACAGCAGCCTTTTAAACTCACCTGAGCTAACAGGTATGTGAGCTGGTTACTCTGCTGCGCTTAAAATTTCTTTTTTGGTTTGCTACAATGCCTTTTCTGAAACGTTGTCTCCCTCTGCTGGAACACTGACTTCTTTCATTTAATGCCTGCAGACTATAAAAGAGAAACCAACCCAAAAAGTTTGGTTGATTAGTCTGTGGCATTCTTTTAAACTGTTGCTTATGGCGGTCTCTGTGAGCTTCTCAGTGACATTCAGCCATCCAGGTATCCCGCCTGCAGTAGACGGAATGTGGCAATGGAACGCTGGCTGCGCGTGTCATAATAGGCTCTGAGCCTTTATATACCTGCGCACAGCAGCAGCCACCTTCAGTCTGCTGCTGGACAGCCAGCAGCAGCAGCAGCAGGAGAGGTAATTAATCAGCAACCCTCCTGCTAAGGGTAGACAGCTGCTCGTTCCACCCCCCCCCCTGCCTTAATTGGTTCTCCTCCCTTCCAACGGTGTTGAGGCGGGTGGGAACAGCCGGGGGTTGAGGGTACTGTGCTAAAAGAGGTGGAGTTATGCAGATCTAAAACGCGTGGATTGCAGCAGCAGCAAGCCGAAAAGTGCAGGCATGTGAGGGATCTAGAGGTTGACAGCATGTCTTCTTAACGGGAGTCCAGGTGGCCATCTCCACAAATGGATTTTTCAGAATCCTTGGGTGGCACCGTAGTCGGAAACCAATTCTGGTTATCGCTTCTCGGCCTTTTGGCTAAGATCAAGTGTAGTATCTGTTCTTATCAGTTTAATATCTGATACGTCCCCTATCTGGGGACCATATATTAAATGGATTTTTAGAACAGGGAGATGGAAAAAGAGCTTGCTCTGTCCACTCCACGCATTGACCTGGTATTGCAGTATCTCCAGGACCGGTGCACCCCTTCTTTAATGCAGTTTCTAAAATCAGAAAGAATTGAATTCAATGCTTTTTGTTCATTTTGCTTGTTTGTCGGATTTTGGGATGGACTCTTTGGCTTTGCTTTTCTTCTCCTCATTGGATTTTTCATGTTAAAAGTTGCAGAAGCCAGATGACAAGCTCATTTTGGTTCAACTTCAGCAACTGTGCATTGCATTGCCATGTAATGTAATGTAATGCAATGCTATCTATCTAGCTCTCCCTCTATACTTCCTTTTGGATAAACAGACATATTAGGCAAGCATTTTGGAGCTTTCACCTAAATAACTACAGGTGGTGAGATAAGCTGCACAATATAATTGACCTTTCAGTATATTGTTGCACACACACCATCTATTTAGCAAATGCCCTTGTTATCAACAGCAGCCTTTTAAACTCACCTGAGCTAACAGGTATGTGAGCTGGTTACTCTGCTGCGCTTAAAATTTCTTTTTTGGTTTGCTACAATGCCTTTTCTGAAACGTTGTCTCCCTCTGCTGGAACACTGACTTCTTTCATTTAATGCCTGCAGACTATAAAAGAGAAACCAACCCAAAAAGTTTGGTTGATTAGTCTGTGGCATTCTTTTAAACTGTTGCTTATGGCGGTCTCTGTGAGCTTCTCAGTGACATTCAGCCATCCAGGTATCCCGCCTGCAGTAGACGGAATGTGGCAATGGAACGCTGGCTGCGCGTGTCATAATAGGCTCTGAGCCTTTATATACCTGCGCACAGCAGCAGCCACCTTCAGTCTGCTGCTGGACAGCCAGCAGCAGCAGCAGCAGGAGAGGTAATTAATCAGCAACCCTCCTGCTAAGGGTAGACAGCTGCTCGTTCCACCCCCCCCCCCCCGCCTTAATTGGTTCTCCTCCCTTCCAACGGTGTTGAGGCGGGTGGGAACAGCCGGGGGTTGAGGGTACTGTGCTAAAAGAGGTGGAGTTATGCAGATCTAAAACGCGTGGATTGCAGCAGCAGCAAGCCGAAAAGTGCAGGCATGTGAGGGATCTAGAGGTTGACAGCATGTCTTCTTAACGGGAGTCCAGGTGGCCATCTCCACAAATGGACTTTTCAGAATCCTTGGGTGGCACCGTAGTCGGAAACCAATTCTGGTTATCGCTTCTCGGCCTTTTGGCTAAGATCAAGTGTAGTATCTGTTCTTATCAGTTTAATATCTGATACGTCCCCTATCTGGGGACCATATATTAAATGGATTTTTAGAACAGGGAGATGGAAAAAGAGCTTGCTCTGTCCACTCCACGCATTGACCTGGTATTGCAGTATCTCCAGGACCGGTGCACCCCTTCTTTAATGCAGTTTCTAAAATCAGAAAGAATTGAATTCAATGCTTTTTGTTCATTTTGCTTGTTTGTCGGATTTTGGGATGGACTCTTTGGCTTTGCTTTTCTTCTCCTCATTGGATTTTTCATGTTAAAAGTTGCAGAAGCCAGATGACAAGCTCATTTTGGTTCAACTTCAGCAACTGTGCATTGCATTGCCATGTAATGTAATGTAATGCAATGCTATCTATCTAGCTCTCCCTCTATACTTCCTTTTGGATAAACAGACATATTAGGCAAGCATTTTGGAGCTTTCACCTAAATAACTACAGGTGGTGAGATAAGC
This sequence comes from Phyllobates terribilis, assembly GCF_046119375.1. NCBI lineage: Eukaryota > Metazoa > Chordata > Amphibia > Anura > Dendrobatidae > Phyllobates > Phyllobates terribilis. Next base: position 3,955,822 of record NW_027362800.1, on the reverse strand, counting down.
TGCACAATATAATTGACCTTTCAGTATATTGTTGCACACACACCATCTATTTAGCAAATGCCCTTGTTATCAACAGCAGCCTTTTAAACTCACCTGAGCTAACAGGTATGTGAGCTGGTTACTCTGCTGCGCTTAAAATTTCTTTTTTGGTTTGCTACAATGCCTTTTCTGAAACGTTGTCTCCCTCTGCTGGAACACTGACTTCTTTCATTTAATGCCTGCAGACTATAAAAGAGAAACCAACCCAAAAAGTTTGGTTGATTAGTCTGTGGCATTCTTTTAAACTGTTGCTTATGGCGGTCTCTGTGAGCTTCTCAGTGACATTCAGCCATCCAGGTATCCCGCCTGCAGTAGACGGAATGTGGCAATGGAACGCTGGCTGCGCGTGTCATAATAGGCTCTGAGCCTTTATATACCTGCGCACAGCAGCAGCCACCTTCAGTCTGCTGCTGGACAGCCAGCAGCAGCAGCAGGAGAGGTAATTAATCAGCAACCCTCCTGCTAAGGGTAGACAGCTGCTCGTTCCACCCCCCCCCCCGCCTTAATTGGTTCTCCTCCCTTCCAACGGTGTTGAGGCGGGTGGGAACAGCCGGGGGTTGAGGGTACTGTGCTAAAAGAGGTGGAGTTATGCAGATCTAAAACGCGTGGATTGCAGCAGCAGCAAGCCGAAAAGTGCAGGCATGTGAGGGATCTAGAGGTTGACAGCATGTCTTCTTAACGGGAGTCCAGGTGGCCATCTCCACAAATGGACTTTTCAGAATCCTTGGGTGGCACCGTAGTCGGAAACCAATTCTGGTTATCGCTTCTCGGCCTTTTGGCTAAGATCAACTGTAGTATCTGTTCTTATCAGTTTAATATCTGATACGTCCCCTATCTGGGGACCATATATTAAATGGATTTTTAGAACAGGGAGATGGAAAAAGAGCTTGCTCTGTCCACTCCACGCATTGACCTGGTATTGCAGTATCTCCAGGACCGGTGCACCCCTTCTTTAATGCAGTTTCTAAAATCAGAAAGAATTGAATTCAATGCTTTTTGTTCATTTTGCTTGTTTGTCGGATTTTGGGATGGACTCTTTGGCTTTGCTTTTCTTCTCCTCATTGGATTTTTCATGTTAAAAGTTGCAGAAGCCAGATGACAAGCTCATTTTGGTTCAACTTCAGCAACTGTGCATTGCATTGCCATGTAATGTAATGTAATGCAATGCTATCTATCTAGCTCTCCCTCTATACTTCCTTTTGGATAAACAGACATATTAGGCAAGCATTTTGGAGCTTTCACCTAAATAACTACAGGTGGTGAGATAAGCTGCACAATATAATTGACCTTTCAGTATATTGTTGCACACACACCATCTATTTAGCAAATGCCCTTGTTATCAACAGCAGCCTTTTAAACTCACCTGAGCTAACAGGTATGTGAGCTGGTTACTCTGCTGCGCTTAAAATTTCTTTTTTGGTTTGCTACAATGCCTTTTCTGAAACGTTGTCTCCCTCTGCTGGAACACTGACTTCTTTCATTTAATGCCTGCAGACTATAAAAGAGAAACCAACCCAAAAAGTTTGGTTGATTAGTCTGTGGCATTCTTTTAAACTGTTGCTTATGGCGGTCTCTGTGAGCTTCTCAGTGACATTCAGCCATCCAGGTATCCCGCCTGCAGTAGACGGAATGTGGCAATGGAACGCTGGCTGCGCGTGTCATAATAGGCTCTGAGCCTTTATATACCTGCGCACAGCAGCAGCCACCTTCAGTCTGCTGCTGGACAGCCAGCAGCAGCAGCAGCAGGAGAGGTAATTAATCAGCAACCCTCCTGCTAAGGGTAGACAGCTGCTCGTTCCACCCACCCCCCCGCCTTAATTGGTTCTCCTCCCTTCCAACGGTGTTGAGGCGGGTGGGAACAGCCGGGGGTTGAGGGTACTGTGCTAAAAGAGGTGGAGTTATGCAGATCTAAAACGCGTGGATTGCAGCAGCAGCAAGCCGAAAAGTGCAGGCATGTGAGGGATCTAGAGGTTGACAGCATGTCTTCTTAACGGGAGTCCAGGTGGCCATCTCCACAAATGGATTTTTCAGAATCCTTGGGTGGCACCGTAGTCGGAAACCAATTCTGGTTATCGCTTCTCGGCCTTTTGGCTAAGATCAAGTGTAGTATCTGTTCTTATCAGTTTAATATCTGATACGTCCCCTATCTGGGGACCATATATTAAATGGATTTTTAGAACAGGGAGATGGAAAAAGAGCTTGCTCTGTCCACTCCACGCATTGACCTGGTATTGCAGTATCTCCAGGACCGGTGCACCCCTTCTTTAATGCAGTTTCTAAAATCAGAAAGAATTGAATTCAATGCTTTTTGTTCATTTTGCTTGTTTGTCGGATTTTGGGATGGACTCTTTGGCTTTGCTTTTCTTCTCCTCATTGGATTTTTCATGTTAAAAGTTGCAGAAGCCAGATGACAAGCTCATTTTGGTTCAACTTCAGCAACTGTGCATTGCATTGCCATGTAATGTAATGTAATGCAATGCTATCTATCTAGCTCTCCCTCTATACTTCCTTTTGGATAAACAGACATATTAGGCAAGCATTTTGGAGCTTTCACCTAAATAACTACAGGTGGTGAGATAAGCTGCACAATATAATTGACCTTTCAGTATATTGTTGCACACACACCATCTATTTAGCAAATGCCCTTGTTATCAACAGCAGCCTTTTAAACTCACCTGAGCTAACAGGTATGTGAGCTGGTTACTCTGCTGCGCTTAAAATTTCTTTTTTGGTTTGCTACAATGCCTTTTCTGAAACGTTGTCTCCCTCTGCTGGAACACTGACTTCTTTCATTTAATGCCTGCAGACTATAAAAGAGAAACCAACCCAAAAAGTTTGGTTGATTAGTCTGTGGCATTCTTTTAAACTGTTGCTTATGGCGGTCTCTGTGAGCTTCTCAGTGACATTCAGCCATCCAGGTATCCCGCCTGCAGTAGACGGAATGTGGCAATGGAACGCTGGCTGCGCGTGTCATAATAGGCTCTGAGCCTTTATATACCTGCGCACAGCAGCAGCCACCTTCAGTCTGCTGCTGGACAGCCAGCAGCAGCAGCAGCAGGAGAGGTAATTAATCAGCAACCCTCCTGCTAAGGGTAGACAGCTGCTCGTTCCACCCCCCCCCCACGCCTTAATTGGTTCTCCTCCCTTCCAACGGTGTTGAGGCGGGTGGGAACAGCCGGGGGTTGAGGGTACTGTGCTAAAAGAGGTGGAGTTATGCAGATCTAAAACGCGTGGATTGCAGCAGCAGCAAGCCGAAAAGTGCAGGCATGTGAGGGATCTAGAGGTTGACAGCATGTCTTCTTAACGGGAGTCCAGGTGGCCATCTCCACAAATGGACTTTTCAGAATCCTTGGGTGGCACCGTAGTCGGAAACCAATTCTGGTTATCGCTTCTCGGCCTTTTGGCTAAGATCAAGTGTAGTATCTGTTCTTATCAGTTTAATATCTGATACGTCCCCTATCTGGGGACCATATATTAAATGGATTTTTAGAACAGGGAGATGGAAAAAGAGCTTGCTCTGTCCACTCCACGCATTGACCTGGTATTGCAGTATCTCCAGGACCGGTGCACCCCTTCTTTAATGCAGTTTCTAAAATCAGAAAGAATTGAATTCAATGCTTTTTGTTCATTTTGCTTGTTTGTCGGATTTTGGGATGGACTCTTTGGCTTTGCTTTTCTTCTCCTCATTGGATTTTTCATGTTAAAAGTTGCAGAAGCCAGATGACAAGCTCATTTTGGTTCAACTTCAGCAACTGTGCATTGCATTGCCATGTAATGTAATGTAATGCAATGCTATCTATCTAGCTCTCCCTCTATACTTCCTTTTGGATAAACAGACATATTAGGCAAGCATTTTGGAGCTTTCACCTAAATAACTACAGGTGGTGAGATAAGCTGCACAATATAATTGACCTTTCAGTATATTGTTGCACACACACCATCTATTTAGCAAATGCCCTTGTTATCAACAGCAGCCTTTTAAACTCACCTGAGCTAACAGGTATGTGAGCTGGTTACTCTGCTGCGCTTAAAATTTCTTTTTTGGTTTGCTACAATGCCTTTTCTGAAACGTTGTCTCCCTCTGCTGGAACACTGACTTCTTTCATTTAATGCCTGCAGACTATAAAAGAGAAACCAACCCAAAAAGTTTGGTTGATTAGTCTGTGGCATTCTTTTAAACTGTTGCTTATGGCGGTCTCTGTGAGCTTCTCAGTGACATTCAGCCATCCAGGTATCCCGCCTGCAGTAGACGGAATGTGGCAATGGAACGCTGGCTGCGCGTGTCATAATAGGCTCTGAGCCTTTATATACCTGCGCACAGCAGCAGCCACCTTCAGTCTGCTGCTGGACAGCCAGCAGCAGCAGCAGGAGAGGTAATTAATCAGCAACCCTCCTGCTAAGGGTAGACAGCTGCTCGTTCCACCCCCCCCCCCCGCCTTAATTGGTTCTCCTCCCTTCCAACGGTGTTGAGGCGGGTGGGAACAGCCGGGGGTTGAGGGTACTGTGCTAAAAGAGGTGGAGTTATGCAGATCTAAAACGCGTGGATTGCAGCAGCAGCAAGCCGAAAAGTGCAGGCATGTGAGGGATCTAGAGGTTGACAGCATGTCTTCTTAACGGGAGTCCAGGTGGCCATCTCCACAAATGGACTTTTCAGAATCCTTGGGTGGCACCGTAGTCGGAAACCAATTCTGGTTATCGCTTCTCGGCCTTTTGGCTAAGATCAACTGTAGTATCTGTTCTTATCAGTTTAATATCTGATACGTCCCCTATCTGGGGACCATATATTAAATGGATTTTTAGAACAGGGAGATGGAAAAAGAGCTTGCTCTGTCCACTCCACGCATTGACCTGGTATTGCAGTATCTCCAGGACCGGTGCACCCCTTCTTTAATGCAGTTTCTAAAATCAGAAAGAATTGAATTCAATGCTTTTTGTTCATTTTGCTTGTTTGTCGGATTTTGGGATGGACTCTTTGGCTTTGCTTTTCTTCTCCTCATTGGATTTTTCATGTTAAAAGTTGCAGAAGCCAGATGACAAGCTCATTTTGGTTCAACTTCAGCAACTGTGCATTGCATTGCCATGTAATGTAATGTAATGCAATGCTATCTATCTAGCTCTCCCTCTATACTTCCTTTTGGATAAACAGACATATTAGGCAAGCATTTTGGAGCTTTCACCTAAATAACTACAGGTGGTGAGATAAGCTGCACAATATAATTGACCTTTCAGTATATTGTTGCACACACACCATCTATTTAGCAAATGCCCTTGTTATCAACAGCAGCCTTTTAAACTCACCTGAGCTAACAGGTATGTGAGCTGGTTACTCTGCTGCGCTTAAAATTTCTTTTTTGGTTTGCTACAATGCCTTTTCTGAAACGTTGTCTCCCTCTGCTGGAACACTGACTTCTTTCATTTAATGCCTGCAGACTATAAAAGAGAAACCAACCCAAAAAGTTTGGTTGATTAGTCTGTGGCATTCTTTTAAACTGTTGCTTATGGCGGTCTCTGTGAGCTTCTCAGTGACATTCAGCCATCCAGGTATCCCGCCTGCAGTAGACGGAATGTGGCAATGGAACGCTGGCTGCGCGTGTCATAATAGGCTCTGAGCCTTTATATACCTGCGCACAGCAGCAGCCACCTTCAGTCTGCTGCTGGACAGCCAGCAGCAGCAGCAGCAGGAGAGGTAATTAATCAGCAACCCTCCTGCTAAGGGTAGACAGCTGCTCGTTCCACCCACCCCCCCGCCTTAATTGGTTCTCCTCCCTTCCAACGGTGTTGAGGCGGGTGGGAACAGCCGGGGGTTGAGGGTACTGTGCTAAAAGAGGTGGAGTTATGCAGATCTAAAACGCGTGGATTGCAGCAGCAGCAAGCCGAAAAGTGCAGGCATGTGAGGGATCTAGAGGTTGACAGCATGTCTTCTTAACGGGAGTCCAGGTGGCCATCTCCACAAATGGATTTTTCAGAATCCTTGGGTGGCACCGTAGTCGGAAACCAATTCTGGTTATCGCTTCTCGGCCTTTTGGCTAAGATCAAGTGTAGTATCTGTTCTTATCAGTTTAATATCTGATACGTCCCCTATCTGGGGACCATATATTAAATGGATTTTTAGAACAGGGAGATGGAAAAAGAGCTTGCTCTGTCCACTCCACGCATTGACCTGGTATTGCAGTATCTCCAGGACCGGTGCACCCCTTCTTTAATGCAGTTTCTAAAATCAGAAAGAATTGAATTCAATGCTTTTTGTTCATTTTGCTTGTTTGTCGGATTTTGGGATGGACTCTTTGGCTTTGCTTTTCTTCTCCTCATTGGATTTTTCATGTTAAAAGTTGCAGAAGCCAGATGACAAGCTCATTTTGGTTCAACTTCAGCAACTGTGCATTGCATTGCCATGTAATGTAATGTAATGCAATGCTATCTATCTAGCTCTCCCTCTATACTTCCTTTTGGATAAACAGACATATTAGGCAAGCATTTTGGAGCTTTCACCTAAATAACTACAGGTGGTGAGATAAGCTGCACAATATAATTGACCTTTCAGTATATTGTTGCACACACACCATCTATTTAGCAAATGCCCTTGTTATCAACAGCAGCCTTTTAAACTCACCTGAGCTAACAGGTATGTGAGCTGGTTACTCTGCTGCGCTTAAAATTTCTTTTTTGGTTTGCTACAATGCCTTTTCTGAAACGTTGTCTCCCTCTGCTGGAACACTGACTTCTTTCATTTAATGCCTGCAGACTATAAAAGAGAAACCAACCCAAAAAGTTTGGTTGATTAGTCTGTGGCATTCTTTTAAACTGTTGCTTATGGCGGTCTCTGTGAGCTTCTCAGTGACATTCAGCCATCCAGGTATCCCGCCTGCAGTAGACGGAATGTGGCAATGGAACGCTGGCTGCGCGTGTCATAATAGGCTCTGAGCCTTTATATACCTGCGCACAGCAGCAGCCACCTTCAGTCTGCTGCTGGACAGCCAGCAGCAGCAGCAGCAGGAGAGGTAATTAATCAGCAACCCTCCTGCTAAGGGTAGACAGCTGCTCGTTCCACCCCCCCCCCCCGCCTTAATTGGTTCTCCTCCCTTCCAACGGTGTTGAGGCGGGTGGGAACAGCCGGGGGTTGAGGGTACTGTGCTAAAAGAGGTGGAGTTATGCAGATCTAAAACGCGTGGATTGCAGCAGCAGCAAGCCGAAAAGTGCAGGCATGTGAGGGATCTAGAGGTTGACAGCATGTCTTCTTAACGGGAGTCCAGGTGGCCATCTCCACAAATGGACTTTTCAGAATCCTTGGGTGGCACCGTAGTCGGAAACCAATTCTGGTTATCGCTTCTCGGCCTTTTGGCTAAGATCAAGTGTAGTATCTGTTCTTATCAGTTTAATATCTGATACGTCCCCTATCTGGGGACCATATATTAAATGGATTTTTAGAACAGGGAGATGGAAAAAGAGCTTGCTCTGTCCACTCCACGCATTGACCTGGTATTGCAGTATCTCCAGGACCGGTGCACCCCTTCTTTAATGCAGTTTCTAAAATCAGAAAGAATTGAATTCAATGCTTTTTGTTCATTTTGCTTGTTTGTCGGATTTTGGGATGGACTCTTTGGCTTTGCTTTTCTTCTCCTCATTGGATTTTTCATGTTAAAAGTTGCAGAAGCCAGATGACAAGCTCATTTTGGTTCAACTTCAGCAACTGTGCATTGCATTGCCATGTAATGTAATGTAATGCAATGCTATCTATCTAGCTCTCCCTCTATACTTCCTTTTGGATAAACAGACATATTAGGCAAGCATTTTGGAGCTTTCACCTAAATAACTACAGGTGGTGAGATAAGCTGCACAATATAATTGACATTTCAGTATATTGTTGCACACACACCATCTATTTAGCAAATGCCCTTGTTATCAACAGCAGCCTTTTAAACTCACCTGAGCTAACAGGTATGTGAGCTGGTTACTCTGCTGCGCTTAAAATTTCTTTTTTGGTTTGCTACAATGCCTTTTCTGAAACGTTGTCTCCCTCTGCTGGAACACTGACTTCTTTCATTTAATGCCTGCAGACTATAAAAGAGAAACCAACCCAAAAAGTTTGGTTGATTAGTCTGTGGCATTCTTTTAAACTGTTGCTTATGGCGGTCTCTGTGAGCTTCTCAGTGACATTCAGCCATCCAGGTATCCCGCCTGCAGTAGACGGAATGTGGCAATGGAACGCTGGCTGCGCGTGTCATAATAGGCTCTGAGCCTTTATATACCTGCGCACAGCAGCAGCCACCTTCAGTCTGCTGCTGGACAGCCAGCAGCAGCAGCAGGAGAGGTAATTAATCAGCAACCCTCCTGCTAAGGGTAGACAGCTGCTCGTTCCACCCCCCCCCCCCGCCTTAATTGGTTCTCCTCCCTTCCAACGGTGTTGAGGCGGGTGGGAACAGCCGGGGGTTGAGGGTACTGTGCTAAAAGAGGTGGAGTTATGCAGATCTAAAACGCGTGGATTGCAGCAGCAGCAAGCCGAAAAGTGCAGGCATGTGAGGGATCTAGAGGTTGACAGCATGTCTTCTTAACGGGAGTCCAGGTGGCCATCTCCACAAATGGACTTTTCAGAATCCTTGGGTGGCACCGTAGTCGGAAACCAATTCTGGTTATCGCTTCTCGGCCTTTTGGCTAAGATCAACTGTAGTATCTGTTCTTATCAGTTTAATATCTGATACGTCCCCTATCTGGGGACCATATATTAAATGGATTTTTAGAACAGGGAGATGGAAAAAGAGCTTGCTCTGTCCACTCCACGCATTGACCTGGTATTGCAGTATCTCCAGGACCGGTGCACCCCTTCTTTAATGCAGTTTCTAAAATCAGAAAGAATTGAATTCAATGCTTTTTGTTCATTTTGCTTGTTTGTCGGATTTTGGGATGGACTCTTTGGCTTTGCTTTTCTTCTCCTCATTGGATTTTTCATGTTAAAAGTTGCAGAAGCCAGATGACAAGCTCATTTTGGTTCAACTTCAGCAACTGTGCATTGCATTGCCATGTAATGTAATGTAATGCAATGCTATCTATCTAGCTCTCCCTCTATACTTCCTTTTGGATAAACAGACATATTAGGCAAGCATTTTGGAGCTTTCACCTAAATAACTACAGGTGGTGAGATAAGCTGCACAATATAATTGACCTTTCAGTATATTGTTGCACACACACCATCTATTTAGCAAATGCCCTTGTTATCAACAGCAGCCTTTTAAACTCACCTGAGCTAACAGGTATGTGAGCTGGTTACTCTGCTGCGCTTAAAATTTCTTTTTTGGTTTGCTACAATGCCTTTTCTGAAACGTTGTCTCCCTCTGCTGGAACACTGACTTCTTTCATTTAATGCCTGCAGACTATAAAAGAGAAACCAACCCAAAAAGTTTGGTTGATTAGTCTGTGGCATTCTTTTAAACTGTTGCTTATGGCGGTCTCTGTGAGCTTCTCAGTGACATTCAGCCATCCAGGTATCCCGCCTGCAGTAGACGGAATGTGGCAATGGAACGCTGGCTGCGCGTGTCATAATAGGCTCTGAGCCTTTATATACCTGCGCACAGCAGCAGCCACCTTCAGTCTGCTGCTGGACAGCCAGCAGCAGCAGCAGCAGGAGAGGTAATTAATCAGCAACCCTCCTGCTAAGGGTAGACAGCTGCTCGTTCCACCCCCCCCCCCGCCTTAATTGGTTCTCCTCCCTTCCAACGGTGTTGAGGCGGGTGGGAACAGCCGGGGGTTGAGGGTACTGTGCTAAAAGAGGTGGAGCTATGCAGATCTAAAACGCGTGGATTGCAGCAGCAGCAAGCCGAAAAGTGCAGGCATGTGAGGGATCTAGAGGTTGACAGCATGTCTTCTTAACGGGAGTCCAGGTGGCCATCTCCACAAATGGACTTTTCAGAATCCTTGGGTGGCACCGTAGTCGGAAACCAATTCTGGTTATCGCTTCTCGGCCTTTTGGCTAAGATCAAGTGTAGTATCTGTTCTTATCAGTTTAATATCTGATACGTCCCCTATCTGGGGACCATATATTAAATGGATTTTTAGAACAGGGAGATGGAAAAAGAGCTTGCTCTGTCCACTCCACGCATTGACCTGGTATTGCAGTATCTCCAGGACCGGTGCACCCCTTCTTTAATGCAGTTTCTAAAATCAGAAAGAATTGAATTCAATGCTTTTTGTTCATTTTGCTTGTTTGTCGGATTTTGGGATGGACTCTTTGGCTTTGCTTTTCTTCTCCTCATTGGATTTTTCATGTTAAAAGTTGCAGAAGCCAGATGACAAGCTCATTTTGGTTCAACTTCAGCAACTGTGCATTGCATTGCCATGTAATGTAATGTAATGCAATGCTATCTATCTAGCTCTCCCTCTATACTTCCTTTTGGATAAACAGACATATTAGGCAAGCATTTTGGAGCTTTCACCTAAATAACTACAGGTGGTGAGATAAGCTGCACAATATAATTGACCTTTCAGTATATTGTTGCACACACACCATCTATTTAGCAAATGCCCTTGTTATCAACAGCAGCCTTTTAAACTCACCTGAGCTAACAGGTATGTGAGCTGGTTACTCTGCTGCGCTTAAAATTTCTTTTTTGGTTTGCTACAATGCCTTTTCTGAAACGTTGTCTCCCTCTGCTGGAACACTGACTTCTTTCATTTAATGCCTGCAGACTATAAAAGAGAAACCAACCCAAAAAGTTTGGTTGATTAGTCTGTGGCATTCTTTTAAACTGCTGCTTATGGCGGTCTCTGTGAGCTTCTCAGTGACATTCAGCCATCCAGGTATCCCGCCTGCAGTAGACGGAATGTGGCAATGGAACGCTGGCTGCGCGTGTCATAATAGGCTCTGAGCCTTTATATACCTGCGCACAGCAGCAGCCACCTTCAGTCTGCTGCTGGACAGCCAGCAGCAGCAGCAGCAGGAGAGGTAATTAATCAGCAACCCTCCTGCTAAGGGTAGACAGCTGCTCGTTCCACCCCCCCCCCCGCCTTAATTGGTTCTCCTCCCTTCCAACGGTGTTGAGGCGGGTGGGAACAGCCGGGGGTTGAGGGTACTGTGCTAAAAGAGGTGGAGTTATGCAGATCTAAAATGCGTGGATTGCAGCAGCAGCAAGCCGAAAAGTGCAGGCATGTGAGGGATCTAGAGGTTGACAGCATGTCTTCTTAACGGGAGTCCAGGTGGCCATCTCCACAAATGGACTTTTCAGAATCCTTGGGTGGCACCGTAGTCGGAAACCAATTCTGGTTATCGCTTCTCGGCCTTTTGGCTAAGATCAAGTGTAGTATCTGTTCTTATCAGTTTAATATCTGATACGTCCCCTATCTGGGGACCATATATTAAATGGATTTTTAGAACAGGGAGATGGAAAAAGAGCTTGCTCTGTCCACTCCACGCATTGACCTGGTATTGCAGTATCTCCAGGACCGGTGCACCCCTTCTTTAATGCAGTTTCTAAAATCAGAAAGAATTGAATTCAATGCTTTTTGTTCATTTTGCTTGTTTGTCGGATTTTGGGATGGACTCTTTGGCTTTGCTTTTCTTCTCCTCATTGGATTTTTCATGTTAAAAGTTGCAGAAGCCAGATGACAAGCTCATTTTGGTTCAACTTCAGCAACTGTGCATTGCATTGCCATGTAATGTAATGTAATGCAATGCTATCTATCTAGCTCTCCCTCTATACTTCCTTTTGGATAAACAGACATATTAGGCAAGCATTTTGGAGCTTTCACCTAAATAACTACAGGTGGTGAGATAAGCTGCACAATATAATTGACCTTTCAGTATATTGTTGCACACACACCATCTATTTAGCAAATGCCCTTGTTATCAACAGCAGCCTTTTAAACTCACCTGAGCTAACAGGTATGTGAGCTGGTTACTCTGCTGCGCTTAAAATTTCTTTTTTGGTTTGCTACAATGCCTTTTCTGAAACGTTGTCTCCCTCTGCTGGAACACTGACTTCTTTCATTTAATGCCTGCAGACTATAAAAGAGAAACCAACCCAAAAAGTTTGGTTGATTAGTCTGTGGCACTCTTTTAAACTGTTGCTTATGGCGGTCTCTGTGAGCTTCTCAGTGACATTCAGCCATCCAGGTATCCCGCCTGCAGTAGACGGAATGTGGCAATGGAACGCTGGCTGCGCGTGTCATAATAGGCTCTGAGCCTTTATATACCTGCGCACAGCAGCAGCCACCTTCAGTCTGCTGCTGGACAGCCAGCAGCAGCAGCAGCAGGAGAGGTAATTAAACAGCAACCCTCCTGCTAAGGGTAGACAGCTGCTCGTTCCACCCCCCCCCCGCCTTAATTGGTTCTCCTCCCTTCCAACGGTGTTGAGGCGGGTGGGAACAGCCGGGGGTTGAGGGTACTGTGCTAAAAGAGGTGGAGTTATGCAGATCTAAAACGCGTGGATTGCAGCAGCAGCAAGCCCGAAAAGTGCAGGCATGTGAGGGATCTAGAGGTTGACAGCATGTCTTCTTAACGGGAGTCCAGGTGGCCATCTCCACAAATGGACTTTTCAGAATCCTTGGGTGGCACCGTAGTCGGAAACCAATTCTGGTTATCGCTTCTCGGCCTTTTGGCTAAGATCAAGTGTAGTATCTGTTCTTATCAGTTTAATATCTGATACGTCCCCTATCTGGGGACCATATATTAAATGGATTTTTAGAACAGGGAGATGGAAAAAGAGCTTGCTCTGTCCACTCCACGCATTGACCTGGTATTGCAGTATCTCCAGGACCGGTGCACCCCTTCTTTAATGCAGTTTCTAAAATCAGAAAGAATTGAATTCAATGCTTTTTGTTCATTTTGCTTGTTTGTCGGATTTTGGGATGGACTCTTTGGCTTTGCTTTTCTTCTCCTCATTGGATTTTTCATGTTAAAAGTTGCAGAAGCCAGATGACAAGCTCATTTTGGTTCAACTTCAGCAACTGTGCATTGCATTGCCATGTAATGTAATGTAATGCAATGCTATCTATCTAGCTCTCCCTCTATACTTCCTTTTGGATAAACAGACATATTAGGCAAGCATTTTGGAGCTTTCACCTAAATAACTACAGGTGGTGAGATAAGCTGCACAATATAATTGACCTTTCAGTATATTGTTGCACACACACCATCTATTTAGCAAATGCCCTTGTTATCAACAGCAGCCTTTTAAACTCACCTGAGCTAACAGGTATGTGAGCCGGTTACTCTGCTGCGCTTAAAATTTCTTTTTTGGTTTGCTACAATGCCTTTTCTGAAACGTTGTCTCCCTCTGCTGGAACACTGACTTCTTTCATTTAATGCCTGCAGACTATAAAAGAGAAACCAACCCAAAAAGTTTGGTTGATTAGTCTGTGGCATTCTTTTAAACTGTTGCTTATGGCGGTCTCTGTGAGCTTCTCAGTGACATTCAGCCATCCAGGTATCCCGCCTGCAGTAGACGGAATGTGGCAATGGAACGCTGGCTGCGCGTGTCATAATAGGCTCTGAGCCTTTATATACCTGCGCACAGCAGCAGCCACCTTCAGTCTGCTGCTGGAAAGCCAGCAGCAGCAGCAGCAGGAGAGGTAATTAATCAGCAACCCTCCTGCTAAGGGTAGACAGCTGCTCGTTCCACCCCCCCCCCGCCTTAATTGGTTCTCCTCCCTTCCAACGGTGTTGAGGCGGGTGGGAACAGCCGGGGGTTGAGGGTACTGTGCTAAAAGAGGTGGAGTTATGCAGATCTAAAACGCGTGGATTGCAGCAGCAGCAAGCCGAAAAGTGCAGGCATGTGAGGGATCTAGAGGTTGACAGCATGTCTTCTTAACGGGAGTCCAGGTGGCCATCTCCACAAATGGACTTTTCAGAATCCTTGGGTGGCACCGTAGTCGGAAACCAATTCTGGTTATCGCTTCTCGGCCTTTTGGCTAAGATCAAGTGTAGTATCTGTTCTTATCAGTTTAATATCTGATACGTCCCCTATCTGGGGACCATATATTAAATGGATTTTTAGAACAGGGAGATGGAAAAAGAGCTTGCTCTGTCCACTCCACGCATTGACCTGGTATTGCAGTATCTCCAGGACCGGTGCACCCCTTCTTTAATGCAGTTTCTAAAATCAGAAAGAATTGAATTCAATGCTTTTTGTTCATTTTGCTTGTTTGTCGGATTTTGGGATGGACTCTTTGGCTTTGCTTTTCTTCTCCTCATTGGATTTTTCATGTTAAAAGTTGCAGAAGCCAGATGACAAGCTCATTTTGGTTCAACTTCAGCAACTGTGCATTGCATTGCCATGTAATGTAATGTAATGCAATGCTATCTATCTAGCTCTCCCTCTATACTTCCTTTTGGATAAACAGACATATTAGGCAAGCATTTTGGAGCTTTCACCTAAATAACTACAGGTGGTGAGATAAGCTGCACAATATAATTGACCTTTCAGTATATTGTTGCACACACACCATCTATTTAGCAAATGCCCTTGTTATCAACAGCAGCCTTTTAAACTCACCTGAGCTAACAGGTATGTGAGCTGGTTACTCTGCTGCGCTTAAAATTTCTTTTTTGGTTTGCTACAATGCCTTTTCTGAAACGTTGTCTCCCTCTGCTGGAACACTGACTTCTTTCATTTAATGCCTGCAGACTATAAAAGAGAAACCAACCCAAAAAGTTTGGTTGATTAGTCTGTGGCATTCTTTTAAACTGTTGCTTATGGCGGTCTCTGTGAGCTTCTCAGTGACATTCAGCCATCCAGGTATCCCGCCTGCAGTAGACGGAATGTGGCAATGGAACGCTGGCTGCGCGTGTCATAATAGGCTCTGAGCCTTTATATACCTGCGCACAGCAGCAGCCACCTTCAGTCTGCTGCTGGACAGCCAGCAGCAGCAGCAGCAGGAGAGGTAATTAATCAGCAACCCTCCTGCTAAGGGTAGACAGCTGCTCGTTCCACCCCCCCCCCCGCCTTAATTGGTTCTCCTCCCTTCCAACGGTGTTGAGGCGGGTGGGAACAGCCGGGGGTTGAGGGTACTGTGCTAAAAGAGGTGGAGTTATGCAGATCTAAAACGCGTGGATTGCAGCAGCAGCAAGCCGAAAAGTGCAGGCATGTGAGGGATCTAGAGGTTGACAGCATGTCTTCTTAACGGGAGTCCAGGTGGCCATCTCCACAAATGGACTTTTCAGAATCCTTGGGTGGCACCGTAGTCGGAAACCAATTCTGGTTATCGCTTCTCGGCCTTTTGGCTAAGATCAAGTGTAGTATCTGTTCTTATCAGTTTAATATCTGATACGTCCCCTATCTGGGGACCATATATTAAATGGATTTTTAGAACAGGGAGATGGAAAAAGAGCTTGCTCTGTCCACTCCACGCATTGACCTGGTATTGCAGTATCTCCAGGACCGGTGCACCCCTTCTTTAATGCAGTTTCTAAAATCAGAAAGAATTGAATTCAATGCTTTTTGTTCATTTTGCTTGTTTGTCGGATTTTGGGATGGACTCTTTGGCTTTGCTTTTCTTCTCCTCATTGGATTTTTCATGTTAAAAGTTGCAGAAGCCAGATGACAAGCTCATTTTGGTTCAACTTCAGCAACTGTGCATTGCATTGCCATGTAATGTAATGTAATGCAATGCTATCTATCTAGCTCTCCCTCTATACTTCCTTTTGGATAAACAGACATATTAGGCAAGCATTTTGGAGCTTTCACCTAAATAACTACAGGTGGTGAGATAAGCTGCACAATATAATTGACCTTTCAGTATATTGTTGCACACACACCATCTATTTAGCAAATGCCCTTGTTATCAACAGCAGCCTTTTAAACTCACCTGAGCTAACAGGTATGTGAGCCGGTTACTCTGCTGCGCTTAAAATTTCTTTTTTGGTTTGCTACAATGCCTTTTCTGAAACGTTGTCTCCCTCTGCTGGAACACTGACTTCTTTCATTTAATGCCTGCAGACTATAAAAGAGAAACCAACCCAAAAAGTTTGGTTGATTAGTCTGTGGCATTCTTTTAAACTGTTGCTTATGGCGGTCTCTGTGAGCTTCTCAGTGACATTCAGCCATCCAGGTATCCCGCCTGCAGTAGACGGAATGTGGCAATGGAACGCTGGCTGCGCGTGTCATAATAGGCTCTGAGCCTTTATATACCTGCGCACAGCAGCAGCCACCTTCAGTCTGCTGCTGGACAGCCAGCAGCAGCAGCAGCAGGAGAGGTAATTAATCAGCAACCCTCCTGCTAAGGGTAGACAGCTGCTCGTTCCACCCCCCCCCCCGCCTTAATTGGTTCTCCTCCCTTCCAACGGTGTTGAGGCGGGTGGGAACAGCCGGGGGTTGAGGGTACTGTGCTAAAAGAGGTGGAGTTATGCAGATCTAAAACGCGTGGATTGCAGCAGCAGCAAGCCGAAAAATGCAGGCATGTGAGGGATCTAGAGGTTGACAGCATGTCTTCTTAACGGGAGTCCAGGTGGCCATCTCCACAAATGGACTTTTCAGAATCCTTGGGTGGCACCGTAGTCGGAAACCAATTCTGGTTATCGCTTCTCGGCCTTTTGGCTAAGATCAAGTGTAGTATCTGTTCTTATCAGTTTAATATCTGATACGTCCCCTATCTGGGGACCATATATTAAATGGATTTTTAGAACAGGGAGATGGAAAAAGAGCTTGCTCTGTCCACTCCACGCATTGACCTGGTATTGCAGTATCTCCAGGACCGGTGCACCCCTTCTTTAATGCAGTTTCTAAAATCAGAAAGAATTGAATTCAATGCTTTTTGTTCATTTTGCTTGTTTGTCGGATTTTGGGATGGACTCTTTGGCTTTGCTTTTCTTCTCCTCATTGGATTTTTCATGTTAAAAGTTGCAGAAGCCAGATGACAAGCTCATTTTGGTTCAACTTCAGCAACTGTGCATTGCATTGCCATGTAATGTAATGTAATGCAATGCTATCTATCTAGCTCTCCCTCTATACTTCCTTTTGGATAAACAGACATATTAGGCAAGCATTTTGGAGCTTTCACCTAAATAACTACAGGTGGTGAGATAAGCTGCACAATATAATTGACCTTTCAGTATATTGTTGCACACACACCATCTATTTAGCAAATGCCCTTGTTATCAACAGCAGCCTTTTAAACTCACCTGAGCTAACAGGTATGTGAGCTGGTTACTCTGCTGCGCTTAAAATTTCTTTTTTGGTTTGCTACAATGCCTTTTCTGAAACGTTGTCTCCCTCTGCTGGAAAACTGACTTCTTTCATTTAATGCCTGCAGACTATAAAAGAGAAACCAACCCAAAAAGTTTGGTTGATTAGTCTGTGGCATTCTTTTAAACTGTTGCTTATGGCGGTCTCTGTGAGCTTCTCAGTGACATTCAGCCATCCAGGTATCCCGCCTGCAGTAGACGGAATGTGGCAATGGAACGCTGGCTGCGCGTGTCATAATAGGCTCTGAGCCTTTATATACCTGCGCACAGCAGCAGCCACCTTCAGTCTGCTGCTGGACAGCCAGCAGCAGCAGCAGCAGGAGAGGTAATTAATCAGCAACCCTCCTGCTAAGGGTAGACAGCTGCTCGTTCCACCCCCCCCCCCCGCCTTAATTGGTTCTCCTCCCTTCCAACGGTGTTGAGGCGGGTGGGAACAGCCGGGGGTTGAGGGTACTGTGCTAAAAGAGGTGGAGTTATGCAGATCTAAAACGCGTGGATTGCAGCAGCAGCAAGCCGAAAAGTGCAGGCATGTGAGGGATCTAGAGGTTGACAGCATGTCTTCTTAACGGGAGTCCAGGTGGCCATCTCCACAAATGGACTTTTCAGAATACTTGGGTGGCACCCTAGTCGGAAACCAATTCTGGTTATCGCTTCTCGGCCTTTTGGCTAAGATCAAGTGTAGTATCTGTTCTTATCAGTTTAATATCTGATACGTCCCCTATCTGGGGACCATATATTAAATGGATTTTTAGAACAGGGAGATGGAAAAAGAGCTTGCTCTGTCCACTCCACGCATTGACCTGGTATTGCAGTATCTCCAGGACCGGTGCACCCCTTCTTTAATGCAGTTTCTAAAATCAGAAAGAATTGAATTCAATGCTTTTTGTTCATTTTGCTTGTTTGTCGGATTTTGGGATGGACTCTTTGGCTTTGCTTTTCTTCTCCTCATTGGATTTTTCATGTTAAAAGTTGCAGAAGCCAGATGACAAGCTCATTTTGGTTCAACTTCAGCAACTGTGCATTGCATTGCCATGTAATGTAATGTAATGCAATGCTATCTATCTAGCTCTCCCTCTATACTTCCTTTTGGATAAACAGACATATTAGGCAAGCATTTTGGAGCTTTCACCTAAATAACTACAGGTGGTGAGATAAGCTGCACAATATAATTGACCTTTCAGTATATTGTTGCACACACACCATCTATTTAGCAAATGCCCTTGTTATCAACAGCAGCCTTTTAAACTCACCTGAGCTAACAGGTATGTGAGCTGGTTACTCTGCTGCGCTTAAAATTTCTTTTTTGGTTTGCTACAATGCCTTTTCTGAAACGTTGTCTCCCTCTGCTGGAACACTGACTTCTTTCATTTAATGCCTGCAGACTATAAAAGAGAAACCAACCCAAAAAGTTTGGTTGATTAGTCTGTGGCATTCTTTTAAACTGTTGCTTATGGCGGTCTCTGTGAGCTTCTCAGTGACATTCAGCCATCCAGGTATCCCGCCTGCAGTAGACGGAATGTGGCAATGGAACGCTGGCTGCGCATGTCATAATAGGCTTTGAGCCTTTATATACCTGCGCACAGCAGCAGCCACCTTCAGTCTGCTGCTGGACAGCCAGCAGCAGCAGCAGCAGGAGAGGTAATTAATCAGCAACCCTCCTGCTAAGGGTAGACAGCTGCTCGTTCCACCCCCCCCCCCCCCGCCTTAATTGGTTCTCCTCCCTTCCAACGGTGTTGAGGCGGGTGGGAACAGCCGGGGGTTGAGGGTACTGTGCTAAAAGAGGTGGAGTTATGCAGATCTAAAACGCGTGGATTGCAGCAGCAGCAAGCCGAAAAGTGCAGGCATGTGAGGGATCTAGAGGTTGACAGCATGTCTTCTTAACGGGAGTCCAGGTGGCCATCTCCACAAATGGACTTTTCAGAATCCTTGGGTGGCACCGTAGTCGGAAACCAATTCTGGTTATCGCTTCTCGGCCTTTTGGCTAAGATCAAGTGTAGTATCTGTTCTTATCAGTTTAATATCTGATACGTCCCCTATCTGGGGACCATATATTAAATGGATTTTTAGAACAGGGAGATGGAAAAAGAGCTTGCTCTGTCCACTCCACGCATTGACCTGGTATTGCAGTATCTCCAGGACCGGTGCACCCCTTCTTTAATGCAGTTTCTAAAATCAGAAAGAATTGAATTCAATGCTTTTTGTTCATTTTGCTTGTTTGTCGGATTTTGGGATGGACTCTTTGGCTTTGCTTTTCTTCTCCTCATTGGATTTTTCATGTTAAAAGTTGCAGAAGCCAGATGACAAGCTCATTTTGGTTCAACTTCAGCAACTGTGCATTGCATTGCCATGTAATGTAATGTAATGCAATGCTATCTATCTAGCTCTCCCTCTATACTTCCTTTTGGATAAACAGACATATTAGGCAAGCATTTTGGAGCTTTCACCTAAATAACTACAGGTGGTGAGATAAGCTGCACAATATAATTGACCTTTCAGTATATTGTTGCACACACACCATCTATTTAGCAAATGCCCTTGTTATCAACAGCAGCCTTTTAAACTCACCTGAGCTAACAGGTATGTGAGCTGGTTACTCTGCTGCACTTAAAATTTCTTTTTTGGTTTGCTACAATGCCTTTTCTGAAACGTTGTCTCCCTCTGCTGGAACACTGACTTCTTTCATTTAATGCCTGCAGACTATAAAAGAGAAACCAACCCAAAAAGTTTGGTTGATTAGTCTGTGGCATTCTTTTAAACTGTTGCTTATGGCGGTCTCTGTGAGCTTCTCAGTGACATTCAGCCATCCAGGTATCCCGCCTGCAGTAGACGGAATGTGGCAATGGAACGCTGGCTGCGCGTGTCATAATAGGCTCTGAGCCTTTATATACCTGCGCACAGCAGCAGCCACCTTCAGTCTGCTGCTGGACAGCCAGCAGCAGCAGCAGCAGGAGAGGTAATTAATCAGCAACCCTCCTGCTAAGGGTAGACAGCTGCTCGTTCCACCCCCCCCCCCCCCCGCCTTAATTGGTCCTCCTCCCTTCCAACGGTGTTGAGGCGGGTGGGAACAGTCGGGGGTTGAGGGTACTGTGCTAAAAGAGGTGGAGTTATGCAGATCTAAAACGCATGGATTGCAGCAGCAGCAAGCCGAAAAGTGCAGGCATGTGAGGGATCTAGAGGTTGACAGCATGTCTTCTTAACGGGAGTCCAGGTGGCCATCTCCACAAATGGACTTTTCAGAATCCTTGGGTGGCACCGTAGTCGGAAACCAATTCTGGTTATCGCTTCTCGGCCTTTTGGCTAAGATCAAGTGTAGTATCTGTTCTTATCAGTTTAATATCTGATACGTCCCCTATCTGGGGACCATATATTAAATGGATTTTTAGAACAGGGAGATGGAAAAAGAGCTTGCTCTGTCCACTCCACGCATTGACCTGGTATTGCAGTATCTCCAGGACCGGTGCACCCCTTCTTTAATGCAGTTTCTAAAATCAGAAAGAATTGAATTCAATGCTTTTTGTTCATTTTGCTTGTTTGTCGGATTTTGGGATGGACTGTTTGGCTTTGCTTTTCTTCTCCTCATTGGATTTTTCATGTTAAAAGTTCCAGAAGCCAGATGACAAGCTCATTTTGGTTCAACTTCAGCAACTGTGCATTGCATTGCCATGTAATGTAATGTAATGCAATGCTATCTATCTAGCTCTCCCTCTATACTTCCTTTTGGATAAACAGACATATTAGGCAAGCATTTTGGAGCTTTCACCTAAATAACTACAGGTGGTGAGATAAGCTGCACAATATAATTGACCTTTCAGTATATTGTTGCACACACACCATCTATTTAGCAAATGCCCTTGTTATCAACAGCAGCCTTTTAAACTCACCTGAGCTAACAGGTATGTGAGCTGGTTACTCTGCTGCGCTTAAAATTTCTTTTTTGGTTTGCTACAATGCCTTTTCTGAAACGTTGTCTCCCTCTGCTGGAACACTGACTTCTTTCATTTAATGCCTGCAGACTATAAAAGAGAAACCAACCCAAAAAGTTTGGTTGATTAGTCTGTGGCATTCTTTTAAACTGTTGCTTATGGCTGTCTCTGTGAGCTTCTCAGTGACATTCAGCCATCCAGGTATCCCGCCTGCAGTAGACGGAATGTGGCAATGGAACGCTGGCTGCGCGTGTCATAATAGGCTCTGAGCCTTTATATACCTGCGCACAGCAGCAGCCACCTTCAGTCTGCTGCTGGACAGCCAGCAGCAGCAGCAGCAGGAGAGGTAATTAATCAGCAACCCTCCTGCTAAGGGTAGACAGCTGCTCGTTCCACCCCCCCCGCCTTAATTGGTTCTCCTCCCTTCCAACGGTTTTGAGGCGGGTGGGAACAGCCGGGGGTTGAGGGTACTGTGCTAAAAGAGGTGGAGTTATGCAGATCTAAAACGCGTGGATTGCAGCAGCAGCAAGCCGAAAAGTGCAGGCATGTGAGGGATCTAGAGGTTGACAGCATGTCTTCTTAACGGGAGTCCAGGTGGCCATCTCCACAAATGGACTTTTCAGAATCCTTGGGTGGCACCGTAGTCGGAAACCAATTCTGGTTATCGCTTCTCGGCCTTTTGGCTAAGATCAAGTGTAGTATCTGTTCTTATCAGTTTAATATCTGATACGTCCCCTATCTGGGGACCATATATTAAATGGATTTTTAGAACAGGGAGATGGAAAAAGAGCTTGCTCTGTCCACTCCACGCATTGACCTGGTATGGCAGTATCTCCAGGACCGGTGCACCCCTTCTTTAATGCAGTTTCTAAAATCAGAAAGAATTGAATTCAATGCTTTTTGTTCATTTTGCTTGTTTGTCGGATTTTGGGATGGACTCTTTGGCTTTGCTTTTCTTCTCCTCATTGGATTTTTCATGTTAAAAGTTGCAGAAGCCAGATGACAAGCTCATTTTGGTTCAACTTCAGCAACTGTGCATTGCATTGCCATGTAATGTAATGTAATGCAATGCTATCTATCTAGCTCTCCCTCTATAATTCCTTTTGGATAAACAGACATATTAGGCAAGCATTTTGGAGCTTTCACCTAAATAACTACAGGTGGTGAGATAAGCTGCACAATATAATTGACCTTTCAGTATATTGTTGCACACACACCATCTATTTAGCAAATGCCCTTGTTATCAACAGCAGCCTTTTAAACTCACCTGAGCTAACAGGTATGTGAGCTGGTTACTCTGCTGCGCTTAAAATTTCTTTTTTGGTTTGCTACAATGCCTTTTCTGAAACGTTGTCTCCCTCTGCTGGAACACTGACTTCTTTCACTTAATACCTGCAGACTATAAAAGAGAAACCAACCCAAAAAGTTTGGTTGATTAGTCTGTGGCATTCTTTTAAACTGTTGCTTATGGCGGTCTCTGTGAGCTTCTCAGTGACATTCAGCCATCCAGGTATCCCGCCTGCAGTAGACGGAATGTGGCAATGGAAGGCTGGCTGCGCGTGTCATAATAGGCTCTGAGCCTTTATATACCTGCGCACAGCAGCAGCCACCTTCAGTCTGCTGCTGGACAGCCAGCAGCAGCAGCAGCAGGAGAGGTAATTAATCAGCAACCCTCCTGCTAAGGGTAGACAGCTGCTCGTTCCACCCCCCCCCGCCTTAATTGGTTCTCCTCCCTTCCAACGGTGTTGAGGCGGGTGGGAACAGCCGGGGGTTGAGGGTACTGTGCTAAAAGAGTGGAGTTATGCAGATCTAAAACGCGTGGATTGCAGCAGCAGCAAGCCGAAAAGTGCAGGCATGTGAGGGATCCAGAGGTTGACAGCATGTCTTCTTAACGGGAGTCCAGGTGGCCATCTCCACAAATGGACTTTTCAGAATCCTTGGGTGGCACCGTAGTCGGAAACCAATTCTGGTTATCGCTTCTCGGCCTTTTGGCTAAGATCAAGTGTAGTATCTGTTCTTATCAGTTTAATATCTGATACGTCCCCTATCTGGGGACCATATATTAAATGGATTTTTAGAACAGGGAGATGGAAAAAGAGCTTGCTCTGTCCACTCCACGCATTGACCTGGTATTGCAGTATCTCCAGGACCGGTGCACCCCTTCTTTAATGCAGTTTCTAAAATCAGAAAGAATTGAATTCAATGCTTTTTGTTCATTTTGCTTGTTTGTCGGATTTTGGGATGGACTCTTTGGCTTTGCTTTTCTTCTCCTCATTGGATTTTTCATGTTAAAAGTTGCAGAAGCCAGATGACAAGCTCATTTTGGTTCAACTTCAGCAACTGTGCATTGCATTGCCATGTAATGTAATGTAATGCAATGCTATCTATCTAGCTCTCCCTCTATACTTCCTTTTGGATAAACAGACATATTAGGCAAGCATTTTGGAGCTTTCACCTAAATAACTACAGGTGGTGAGATAAGCTGCACAATATAATTGACCTTTCAGTATATTGTTGCACACACACCATCTATTTAGCAAATGCCCTTGTTATCAACAGCAGCCTTTTAAACTCACCTGAGCTAACAGGTATGTGAGCTGGTTACTCTGCTGCGCTTAAAATTTCTTTTTTGGTTTGCTACAATGCCTTTTCTGAAACGTTGTCTCCCTCTGCTGGAACACTGACTTCTTTCATTTAATGCCTGCAGACTATAAAAGAGAAACCAACCCAAAAAGTTTGGTTGATTAGTCTGTGGCATTCTTTTAAACTGTTGCTTATGGCGGTCTCTGTGAGCTTCTCAGTGACATTCAGCCATCCAGGTATCCCGCCTGCAGTAGACGGAATGTGGCAATGGAACGCTGGCTGCGCGTGTCATAATAGGCTCTGAGCCTTTATATACCTGCGCACAGCAGCAGCCACCTTCAGTCTGCTGCTGGACAGCCAGCAGCAGCAGCAGCAGGAGAGGTAATTAATCAGCAACCCTCCTGCTAAGGGTAGACAGCTGCTCGTTCCACCCCCCCCCGCCTTAATTGGTTCTCCTCCCTTCCAACGGTGTTGAGGCGGGTGGGAACAGCCGGGGGTTGAGGGTACTGTGCTAAAAGAGGTGGAGTTATGCAGATCTAAAACGCGTGGATTGCAGCAGCAGCAAGCCGAAAAGTGCAGGCATGTGAGGGATCTAGAGGTTGACAGCATGTCTTCTTAACGGGAGTCCAGGTGGCCATCTCCACAAATGGACTTTTCAGAATCCTTGGGTGGCACCGTAGTCGGAAACCAATTCTGGTTATCGCTTCTCGGCCTTTTGGCTAAGATCAAGTGTAGTATCTGTTCTTATCAGTTTAATATCTGATACGTCCCCTATCTGGGGACCATATATTAAATGGATTTTTAGAACAGGGAGATGGAAAAAGAGCTTGCTCTGTCCACTCCACGCATTGACCTGGTATTGCAGTATCTCCAGGACCGGTGCACCCCTTCTTTAATGCAGTTTCTAAAATCAGAAAGAATTGAATTCAATGCTTTTTGTTCATTTTGCTTGTTTGTCGGATTTTGGGATGGACTCTTTGGCTTTGCTTTTCTTCTCCTCATTGGATTTTTCATGTTAAAAGTTGCAGAAGCCAGATGACAAGCTCATTTTGGTTCAACTTCAGCAACTGTGCATTGCATTGCCATGTAATGTAATGTAATGCAATGCTATCTATCTAGCTCTCCCTCTATACTTCCTTTTGGATAAACAGACATATTAGGCAAGCATTTTGGAGCTTTCACCTAAATAACTACAGGTGGTGAGATAAGCTGCACAATATAATTGACCTTTCAGTATATTGTTGCACACACACCATCTATTTAGCAAATGCCCTTGTTATCAACAGCAGCCTTTTAAACTCACCTGAGCTAACAGGTATGTGAGCTGGTTACTCTGCTGCGCTTAAAATTTCTTTTTTGGTTTGCTACAATGCCTTTTCTGAAACGTTGTCTCCCTCTGCTGGAACACTGACTTCTTTCATTTAATGCCTGCAGACTATAAAAGAGAAACCAACCCAAAAAGTTTGGTTGATTAGTCTGTGGCATTCTTTTAAACTGTTGCTTATGGCGGTCTCTGTGAGCTTCTCAGTGACATTCAGCCATCCAGGTATCCCGCCTGCAGTAGACGGAATGTGGCAATGGAACGCTGGCTGCGCGTGTCATAATAGGCTCTGAGCCTTTATATACCTGCGCACAGCAGCAGCCACCTTCAGTCTGCTGCTGGACAGCCAGCAGCAGCAGCAGCAGGAGAGGTAATTAATCAGCAACCCTCCTGCTAAGGGTAGACAGCTGCTCGTTCCACCCCCCCCCCCGCCTTAATTGGTTCTCCTCCCTTCCAACGGTGTTGAGGCGGGTGGGAACGGCCGGGGGTTGAGAGTACTGTGCTAAAAGAGGTGGAGTTATGCAGATCTAAAATGCGTGGATTGCAGCAGCAGCAAGCCGAAAAGTGCAGGCATGTGAGGGATCTAGAGGTTGACAGCATGTCTTCTTAACGGGAGTCCAGGTGGCCATCTCCACAAATGGACTTTTCAGAATCCTTGGGTGGCACCGTAGTCGGAAACCAATTCTGGTTATCGCTTCTCGGCCTTTTGGCTAAGATCAAGTGTAGTATCTGTTCTTATCAGTTTAATATCTGATACGTCCCCTATCTGGGGACCATATATTAAATGGATTTTTAGAACAGGGAGATGGAAAAAGAGCTTGCTCTGTCCACTCCACGCATTGACCTGGTATTGCAGTATCTCCAGGACCGGTGCACCCCTTCTTTAATGCAGTTTCTAAAATCAGAAAGAATTGAATTCAATGCTTTTTGTTCATTTTGCTTGTTTGTCGGATTTTGGGATGGACTCTTTGGCTTTGCTTTTCTTCTCCTCATTGGATTTTTCATGTTAAAAGTTGCAGAAGCCAGATGACAAGCTCATTTTGGTTCAACTTCAGCAACTGTGCATTGCATTGCCATGTAATGTAATGTAATGCAATGCTATCTATCTAGCTCTCCCTCTATACTTCCTTTTGGATAAACAGACATATTAGGCAAGCATTTTGGAGCTTTCACCTAAATAACTACAGGTGGTGAGATAAGCTGCACAATATAATTGACCTTTCAGTATATTGTTGCACACACACCATCTATTTAGCAAATGCCCTTGTTATCAACAGCAGCCTTTTAAACTCACCTGAGCTAACAGGTATGTGAGCCGGTTACTCTGCTGCGCTTAAAATTTCTTTTTTGGTTTGCTACAATGCCTTTTCTGAAACGTTGTCTCCCTCTGCTGGAACACTGACTTCTTTCATTTAATGCCTGCAGACTATAAAAGAGAAACCAACCCAAAAAGTTTGGTTGATTAGTCTATGGCATTCTTTTAAACTGTTGCTTATGGCGGTCTCTGTGAGCTTCTCAGTGACATTCAGTCATCCAGGTATCCCGCCTGCAGTAGACGGAATGTGGCAATGGAACGCTGGCTGCGCGTGTCATAATAGGCTCTGAGCCTTTATATACCTGCGCACAGCAGCAGCCACCTTCAGTCTGCTGCTGGACAGCCAGCAGCAGCAGCAGCAGGAGAGGTAATTAATCAGCAACCCTCCTGCTAAGGGTAGACAGCTGCTCGTTCCACCCCCCCCCCGCCTTAATTGGTTCTCCTCCCTTCCAACGGTGTTGAGGCGGGTGGGAACAGCCGGGGGTTGAGGGTACTGTGCTAAAAGAGGTGGAGTTATGCAGATCTAAAACGCGTGGATTGCAGCAGCAGCAAGCCGAAAAGTGCAGGCATGTGAGGGATCTAGAGGTTGACAGCATGTCTTCTTAACGGGAGTCCAGGTGGCCATCTCCACAAATGGACTTTTCAGAATCCTTGGGTGGCACCGTAGTCGGAAACCAATTCTGGTTATCGCTTCTCGGCCTTTTGGCTAAGATCAAGTGTAGTATCTGTTCTTATCAGTTTAATATCTGATACGTCCCCTATCTGGGGACCATATATTAAATGGATTTTTAGAACAGGGAGATGGAAAAAGAGCTTGCTCTGTCCACTCCACGCATTGACCTGGTATTGCAGTATCTCCAGGACCGGTGCACCCCTTCTTTAATGCAGTTTCTAAAATCAGAAAGAATTGAATTCAATGCTTTTTGTTCATTTTGCTTGTTTGTCGGATTTTGGGATGGACTCTTTGGCTTTGCTTTTCTTCTCCTCATTGGATTTTTCATGTTAAAAGTTGCAGAAGCCAGATGACAAGCTCATTTTGGTTCAACTTCAGCAACTGTGCATTGCATTGCCATGTAATGTAATGTAATGCAATGCTATCTATCTAGCTCTCCCTCTATACTTCCTTTTGGATAAACAGACATATTAGGCAAGCATTTTGGAGCTTTCACCTAAATAACTACAGGTGGTGAGATAAGCTGCACAATATAATTGACCTTTCAGTATATTGTTGCACACACACCATCTATTTAGCAAATGCCCTTGTTATCAACAGCAGCCTTTTAAACTCACCTGAGCTAACAGGTATGTGAGCTGGTTACTCTGCTGCGCTTAAAATTTCTTTTTTGGTTTGCTACAATGCCTTTTCTGAAACGTTGTCTCCCTCTGCTGGAACACTGACTTCTTTCATTTAATGCCTGCAGACTATAAAAGAGAAACCAACCCAAAAAGTTTGGTTGATTAGTCTGTGGCATTCTTTTAAACTGTTGCTTATGGCGGTCTCTGTGAGCTTCTCAGTGACATTCAGCCATCCAGGTATCCCGCCTGCAGTAGACGGAATGTGGCAATGGAAGGCTGGCTGCACGTGTCATAATAGGCTCTGAGCCTTTATATACCTGCGCACAGCAGCAGCCACCTTCAGTCTGCTGCTGGACAGCCAGCAGCAGCAGCAGCAGGAGAGGTAATTAATCAGCAACCCTCCTGCTAAGGGTAGACAGCTGCTCGTTCCACCCCCCCCCGCCTTAATTGGTTCTCCTCCCTTCCAACGGTGTTGAGGCGGGTGGGAACAGCCGGGGGTTGAGGGTACTGTGCTAAAAGAGTGGAGTTATGCAGATCTAAAACGCGTGGATTGCAGCAGCAGCAAGCCGAAAAGTGCAGGCATGTGAGGGATCCAGAGGTTGACAGCATGTCTTCTTAACGGGAGTCCAGGTGGCCATCTCCACAAATGGACTTTTCAGAATCCTTGGGTGGCACCCTAGTCGGAAACCAATTCTGGTTATCGCTTCTCGGCCTTTTGGCTAAGATCAAGTGTAGTATCTGTTCTTATCAGTTTAATATCTGATACGTCCCCTATCTGGGGACCATATATTAAATGGATTTTTAGAACAGGGAGATGGAAAAAGAGCTTGCTCTGTCCACTCCACGCATTGACCTGGTATTGCAGTATCTCCAGGACCGGTGCACCCCTTCTTTAATGCAGTTTCTAAAATCAGAAAGAATTGAATTCAATGCTTTTTGTTCATTTTGCTTGTTTGTTGGATTTTGGGATGGACTCTTTGGCTTTGCTTTTCTTCTCCTCATTGGATTTTTCATGTTAAAAGTTGCAGAAGCCAGATGACAAGCTCATTTTGGTTCAACTTCAGCAACTGTGCATTGCATTGCCATGTAATGTAATGTAATGCAATGCTATCTATCTAGCTCTCCCTCTATACTTCCTTTTGGATAAACAGACATATTAGGCAAGCATTTTGGAGCTTTCACCTAAATAACTACAGGTGGTGAGATAAGCTGCACAATATAATTGACCTTTCAGTATATTGTTGCACACACACCATCTATTTAGCAAATGCCCTTGTTATCAACAGCAGCCTTTTAAACTCACCTGAGCTAACAGGTATGTGAGCTGGTTACTCTGCTGCGCTTAAAATTTCTTTTTTGGTTTGCTACAATGCCTTTTCTGAAACGTTGTCTCCCTCTGCTGGAACACTGACTTCTTTCATTTAATGCCTGCAGACTATAAAAGAGAAACCAACCCAAAAAGTTTGGTTGATTAGTCTGTGGCATTCTTTTAAACTGTTGCTTATGGCGGTCTCTGTGAGCTTCTCAGTGACATTCAGCCATCCAGGTATCCCGCCTGCAGTAGACGGAATGTGGCAATGGAACGCTGGCTGCGCGTGTCATAATAGGCTCTGAGCCTTTATATACCTGCGCACAGCAGCAGCCACCTTCAGTCTGCTGCTGGACAGCCAGCAGCAGCAGCAGCAGGAGAGGTAATTAATCAGCAACCCTCCTGCTAAGGGTAGACAGCTGCTCGTTCCACCCCCCCCCGCCTTAATTGGTTCTCCTCCCTTCCAACGGTGTTGAGGCGGGTGGGAACAGCCGGGGGTTGAGGGTACTGTGCTAAAAGAGGTGGAGTTATGCAGATCTAAAACGCGTGGATTGCAGCAGCAGCAAGCCGAAAAGTGCAGGCATGTGAGGGATCTAGAGGTTGACAGCATGTCTTCTTAACGGGAGTCCAGGTGGCCATCTCCACAAATGGACTTTTCAGAATCCTTGGGTGGCACCGTAGTCGGAAACCAATTCTGGTTATCGCTTCTCGGCCTTTTGGCTGCGATCGTATGACTGTACCTTGATTGGTGCGAGTCTCCTGGAGGAATCCGGACCCTTTTGTGGAGGATTTTCTGCTTTTTCCTGTGGTATTCCATACCGACAGAATCCAAGATGTCTTTTGTGAAGAACACCATCCGTTTGTCCGTGGATCCATCTGACCAGAACAAGAACAACGTGGTTTTCATTGTCCAAGACATCGTTGAAGGCAAAGCTGGAGCAAGACGTTCTGAGATCTTCAGTGTCAACGAATTTTCACGTCAAGGTAATTATGACGTTACCTTTATGGACCAGGATGTTTGCCTTAATGTCTTTGAATGGCTCCGTGGTCACTCTAGTGACCCCTGCTTGGAAGGAGTTAGATGGAAACCTTTGTTTGGTCTGCAAGAAAAGGAGGTGACTGTGACTGTCTATAACCCTTTTACAGACCCTGAGCTGCTGGAGTGCTTCCTCTCTCGCTACTGTGAATATGTGCGGAAGGGAGTGAAGCAAGTCAATTGTCTAGGAATCTTTAACTGTCAGTATAAATTCCGTGTGAAATTGAAAAGGGATCCTGACAGTGTGGGGGGCTTTAGACACCCTCCATCAAATTTTTCCGTTGCAGGCCATAGAGGTTTCCTCTTTTACCCAGGCCAGCCCATGTTTTGCCGTAGATGCTTTTCTTTCGGACATACCATGGTAACATGCCTTAAAGGGCAGTGTTGCCGAAATTGCAGAAAGGAGGGGCATATGGCCAACCAGTGTCCAGAGGCCAAGTCCTGTGATGTCTGTGGGAGTAGTGATCACATGTATAAGGACTGTCCTATGAGTGCACCTAGACGTTCTGATAAAGAACAGAAGGAGGAGGAGCTAGAGAGGAGGCAGATGGCAAGCGCACTGAAAGTGCTGGAAAGATTGGAGAGGGAGGAGAGAGAGGGAAGGAGGCGGGAAACTGGTAGAGCCTCTCCCTCTACGGCGCCAGAGGAGGTGTCCCTGAGACCATGTTCTTCTTCTGCTGAAGAAATGAGGAAGAAGCGGAGGGAAGAAAAGGAGTTCTGGAGGGAAGTGGCAAAGGTGGAGAAAAAGGCAGTGTCTGAGAGAATATCTAGGAAAGTGGTGGAGGCAGAGCTGCCTGAGATGATGACTTTTGGAGAGGCAATGGACGCAACAGGATGTGAAGTGCAAATCTCGGAACCCGACAGTCCTGAACACCCTTCGGGTCCTGAAAACATTGAAGATTTTTCTTCGGAGGATGATAGGGGTGCAAAGAAGAGTCGTAGGGAGGATGGTGGGGGCAGTGATGATGCAGATTTTAGTGAGCCTCAGAGGAAGATCAGAACTGCCAGAATGAGGAGTGTGGGTGGTGAAGCCAGCGGGTCGGAAACCAGCTGTTCTGTTCTGATGGCGGAGGAGGATAGTGGTGGTGCTGGATAGTGTCACCATATAATATTGTAAATGTTTTTTCTTTTTGTCCTCTTGTGAGCTTTGGTTTAGGCCAAAGGCTATTTCTTTGTGTAATTGGTGAAGGAGTAGAAGTATTATGGGATTTACCATAGTGTCCCAAAACGTAAGAGTGTTTAAAAGTAAAGTAAGAAGAGCTGCTATTTTTGAGTTTTTAGCTATGCAAAATGCATCTATTTTTTGTTTACAAGAATGTGGGGTAGTGGATGGTGTGAAAGGGGATGAATGGTCTTATGGAGCGTCTGTGTGGTCGGGGAGTGCATGTAATAAGAATGATGGTGTGGGTATTTTGGTTAAAGGAAGGGAGGTTGTTTTGAGTGATTATTTGGTTATTGAGGTGGGGAGATGTATCCTTGCTAATTTTGTATACAAGAATGTAAAGTTTTGTGTTATTAATGTTTATGCGCCAGTTGAAAAAAATGAGCGCAAAAATTTATTTGAAAAAATTAAGCTTTTTGTTCCAGGAAGAATACCTGTGGTAATTGTGGGTGATATGAACTGTGATGTGGGGAGAGTGAATGTGGATGTGTCTGGGAAAGCATTATTGGAGTTAGTGAATGATTTTGGGTTGTGTGATATGCAGCGGGTGTGTAACATGAATCCTTTGTTGAACACTTTCTTTTCTGAGAGTGGTAGGGTACAATCCAGATTGGATTATTGTTTTATTTCTAAAAATATGGTTTCTGTTAATTATAGGCAGGAAAACGTTCTTTTTTCAGATCATGTGTGTATGTTGTGTGAGTTGGATATAAAAGTTGATGGAGTGTTTGGGAGAGGATTGTGGAAGTTAAATGTTAAACTGTTAGAGAATGAAGATGTGAGAAAGGAGTATGAAAGGCGGTATGAAGAATGGTGTAAGCATAAAAATGAGTTTGGGAATGTTTGTGAGTGGTGGGACTGGGTGAAGAAACAAACAAAAATGTTCTTTAAAAATTTAGGATACAAGTATGCAGCAATTAAAAGAGAGAGTTTTGTTAAACTGAACGCGCGGTTGAGCGTTTTGTATAAGTTAAGGGAAGGAGGAGTTGAGGTGGAGGAGGATATTTTAGAGGTAAAAAAGGAGATTAGTGAGTTTTTGTTGGAGAGAGGGAGAAGCATAGTGTTTAGGGCAAAGATTGATAAGATGGAGCAGGATGAGAAATGTTCTCGGTTTTTCTTTAAAAAAGTTTTTGGAAAGAAACAGAGTATGAGCGTGGTGTATGGAGCAGATGGAAGTGAGGTGAGTGGAGAGGATATGTGTGAAGAGGTGGCTAAGTTTTATGAGGATCTGTATGCAGTGAAACAGAGGGATGAATGTTTGGAGAATGATGTTTTGAGTGTGTTAGAGAGTAAGTTGAGTGAAGCAGAAAGAGAGAGAGTGATGGGTGAGGTGACTGGTGATGAGGTATGGAAGGTTATGTGTAGTATGGCTTTGAATAAGACGCCGGGGGAGGATGGCCTCCCAGTAGAATTTTATCGTGTGATGTGGGGTGTGATTGGTAAGGACTTTGTGGATGTATGTAAGTATATGTGGGGAAACATGGAGGTGACTGAGAGTATGCGTGCAGGTATGGTTGTGTTAATTCCTAAGAAAGGGGATTTGAAAAGTCTTAGGAATTGGAGGCCAATAACTTTACTTAATTGTGATTATAAAATCTATGCAAAACTTATGGCTAATAGGATGCGTGATGTTATAGAGAGTGTGATTGGGGATGAGCAGTGTTGTGCGATACCTGGGAGGCGGATTCATGAGTGTGTGTGTATGTTAAGAGATTGTCTATGGGATTGCATGGGTCGTAAGAAGAGTGTATTTTTGTTAAGTTTGGATTTTGAAAAGGCTTATGATAGGTTGTCGCATGGTTTTTTGTTCAGAGTGTTGTTAAAAATGGGTTTTCCGGCTGATTTTGTTGGGCGAGTGAGAAGTTTGTATACGGGTGTTTATAGCTGTGTTTTAATGAATGGGTATGTGGGTAGGAAAGTGAATGTGTTTTCGGGTGTGCGACAGGGGTGTCCTTTGTCCCCTGTAGCATTTATTTGTGCAATTGAGCCATTGTTGTGTATGCTGAGGAAAGATAAGGTAATTCGTGGTGTGCAAGTGCCGGGAGGTGGAGGAAAAGAATGGAAGGTGAGTGGTTATATGGATGACGTGTGTGTATTATGTGATTCTGAATGTTCGGTGAGGCGGGTGAAGTTGTTAGTGTCTATTTTTTGTGGTGCTTCTGCGTTTAAAGTGAATTGGGAAAAGAGTGAGTGTAAGGGTTTTGGAGGCGGAAGTTTAAGTAGGGATGTAGGTGTGAATGTAGTGAATGGACCTATTAAAGTGTTGGGTGTGAAGTTTTCAGAGAGTTTGGATGGGAAAGAAAGTTGGGATGATGCGAAAGGAAAAGTTGAGCAGAAGTTGAATTTTTGGAAATTGAGGAGTTTATCCTTTTTTGGGAAGATTTTAATTGTTAAGAGTGTGGTGTTGCCAATATTTTTATATATTGCGGTAGTATTTCCACCAGGATATATGTGTATGAGAAGCTTGAATAGAATTTTATTTGTTTTTTTGTGGAACTCGAAAATGGAGAGAGCTAGGAGAGATATTTTGGTTAAAAGAGTGGAAAAAGGTGGTTTGGGTTTTCCGAATTTGGACGTGTTTTTTGGTGTGAATATCGTTGTGTTTGTTTTGAAAGTGATTAGGGCGGATGGAAAGTTTTCATGTATGAGTAGGTATTTATTTGGAGCGTATTTGTTTCGTTTAAAGTGGCGAGAAAGGAATTTGCGATGTCCGATTGCTTTTGAGGTGCCTGTATGGTATGTGTGGGTTTATAAGTTTTTGGTGAGGTATGAACTGTGTGATGCAGATGTGAGATTGCTGGAGAATAAGAAGGCTGTGTATAGGATGATTGAATGTAGAGAGGTAGAATGTGGAATAAATATGGTTAGGGGTGGTGATGTGCAGAAGGTTTGGAAGAAAGTGCGGATGAGTGGTATGACCAACAAACAGAGTGAGGTGGTGTGGCAGTCTTTACATGGAGTATTACCTGTGAGAGAGTTTCAGAGGAATAGAGGTTTGGTGAGGAGTGAAATGTGTCCAAGAAATGGCTGTGGTGGAAGGGAAAGTGTGTTGCATGTTTTTTGGAATTGCCAGTATGCTAGAGATGTGATTGGGAGAATGGGGCCTTTGTGTAAAGAATTGTGTGGTGTGAATTTGTTGTCTTTTGAGTTGTTTATGTTTGGTTTGGGAATATGTGATGGGACGAAGGAAAGAGTCTTGTGGTTGATGCTTGCATGTATAAAGGAAGTGTTATGGGATGTGAGGAATGTGTATGTGTTTAAAAGGAAGGAAATTGCTGTAAAGGATAGTGTGAAGGTGATTTTGGGGAAGATGTATGTGTGTTTCCTATGGGACAAAAAGAGGAGAGGGGAAGTGGATGCGGAGGGAATATGGAAAGTTAAAAAGTGGAGATATATTGTTAGTACCTCTTGATTTTTGTTATTGTTGTTTTTGAAATATGAAATAAATATTTCCGATGATGATGGGGACAGCAAATTGCGTATTGGATTTGACGCAGCTGCTTTGATGGAATTTTCCTTTGTCTGGTTTCCATAGACTGTGGAATTTCCTCGTCTGAGGAGAAAAAAAAAAAAAAAAAAATCTGTTCTTATCAGTTTAATATCTGATACGTCCCCTATCTGGGGACCATATATTAAATGGATTTTTAGAACAGGGAGATGGAAAAAGAGCTTGCTCTGTCCACTCCACGCATTGACCTGGTATTGCAGTATCTCCAGGACCGGTGCACCCCTTCTTTAATGCAGTTTCTAAAATCAGAAAGAATTGAATTCAATGCTTTTTGTTCATTTTGCTTGTTTGTCGGATTTTGGGATGGACTCTTTGGCTTTGCTTTTCTTCTCCTCATTGGATTTTTCATGTTAAAAGTTGCAGAAGCCAGATGACAAGCTCATTTTGGTTCAACTTCAGCAACTGTGCATTGCATTGCCATGTAATGTAATGTAATGCAATGCTATCTATCTAGCTCTCCCTCTATACTTCCTTTTGGATAAACAGACATATTAGGCAAGCATTTTGGAGCTTTCACCTAAATAACTACAGGTGGTGAGATAAGCCTCACAATATAATTGACCTTTCAGTATATTGTTGCACACACACCATCTATTTAGCAAATGCCCTTGTTATCAACAGCAGCCTTTTAAACTCACCTGAGCTAACAGGTATGTGAGCTGGTTACTCTGCTGCGCTTAAAATTTCTTTTTTGGTTTGCTACAATGCCTTTTCTGAAACGTTGTCTCCCTCTGCTGGAACACTGACTTCTTTCATTTAATGCCTGCAGACTATAAAAGAGAAACCAACCCAAAAAGTTTGGTTGATTAGTCTGTGGCATTCTTTTAAACTGTTGCTTATGGCGGTCTCTGTGAGCTTCTCAGTGACATTCAGCCATCCAGGTATCCCGCCTGCAGTAGACGGAATGTGGCAATGGAACGCTGGCTGCGCGTGTCATAATAGGCTCTGAGCCTTTATATACCTGCGCACAGCAGCAGCCACCTTCAGTCTGCTGCTGGACAGCCAGCAGCAGCAGCAGCAGGAGAGGTAATTAATCAGCAACCCTCCTGCTAAGGGTAGACAGCTGCTCGTTCCACCCCCCCCCGCCTTAATTGGTTCTCCTCCCTTCCAACGGTGTTGAGGCGGGTGGGAACAGCCGGGGGTTGAGGGTACTGTGCTAAAAGAGGTGGAGTTATGCAGATCTAAAACGCGTGGATTGCAGCAGCAGCAAGCCGAAAAGTGCA
The DNA here is from genome assembly GCF_046119375.1 of Phyllobates terribilis. Classification (NCBI taxonomy): domain Eukaryota; kingdom Metazoa; phylum Chordata; class Amphibia; order Anura; family Dendrobatidae; genus Phyllobates; species Phyllobates terribilis. The sequence continues at coordinate 3,919,940 of NW_027362800.1, read as the reverse complement.
GGCATGTGAGGGATCTAGAGGTTGACAGCATGTCTTCTTAACGGGAGTCCAGGTGGCCATCTCCACAAATGGACTTTTCAGAATCCTTGGGTGGCACCGTAGTCGGAAACCAATTCTGGTTATCGCTTCTCGGCCTTTTGGCTAAGATCAAGTGTAGTATCTGTTCTTATCAGTTTAATATCTGATACGTCCCCTATCTGGGGACCATATATTAAATGGATTTTTAGAACAGGGAGATGGAAAAAGAGCTTGCTCTGTCCACTCCACGCATTGACCTGGTATTGCAGTATCTCCAGGACCGGTGCACCCCTTCTTTAATGCAGTTTCTAAAATCAGAAAGAATTGAATTCAATGCTTTTTGTTCATTTTGCTTGTTTGTCGGATTTTGGAATGGACTCTTTGGCTTTGCTTTTCTTCTCCTCATTGGATTTTTCATGTTAAAAGTTGCAGAAGCCAGATGACAAGCTCATTTTGGTTCAACTTCAGCAACTGTGCATTGCATTGCCATGTAATGTAATGTAATGCAATGCTATCTATCTAGCTCTCCCTCTATACTTCCTTTTGGATAAACAGACATATTAGGCAAGCATTTTGGAGCTTTCACCTAAATAACTACAGGTGGTGAGATAAGCCTCACAATATAATTGACCTTTCAGTATATTGTTGCACACACACCATCTATTTAGCAAATGCCCTTGTTATCAACAGCAGCCTTTTAAACTCACCTGAGCTAACAGGTATGTGAGCTGGTTACTCTGCTGCGCTTAAAATTTCTTTTTTGGTTTGCTACAATGCCTTTTCTGAAACGTTGTCTCCCTCTGCTGGAACACTGACTTCTTTCATTTAATGCCTGCAGACTATAAAAGAGAAACCAACCCAAAAAGTTTGGTTGATTAGTCTGTGGCATTCTTTTAAACTGTTGCTTATGGCGGTCTCTGTGAGCTTCTCAGTGACATTCAGCCATCCAGGTATCCCGCCTGCAGTAGACGGAATGTGGCAATGGAACGCTGGCTGCGTGTGTCATAATAGGCTCTGAGCCTTTATATACCTGCGCACAGCAGCAGCCACCTTCAGTCTGCTGCTGGACAGCCAGCAGCAGCAGCAGCAGGAGAGGTAATTAATCAGCAACCCTCCTGCTAAGGGTAGACAGCTGCTCGTTCCACCCCCCCCCCGCCTTAATTGGTTCTCCTCCCTTCCAACGGTGTTGAGGCGGGTGGGAACAGCCGGGGGTTGAGGGTACTGTGCTAAAAGAGGTGGAGTTATGCAGATCTAAAACGTGTGGATTGCAGCAGCAGCAAGCCGAAAAGTGCAGGCATGTGAGGGATCTAGAGGTTGACAGCATGTCTTCTTAACGGGAGTCCAGGTGGCCATCTCCACAAATGGACTTTTCAGAATCCTTGGGTGGCACCGTAGTCGGAAACCAATTCTGGTTATCGCTTCTCGGCCTTTTGGCTAAGATCAAGTGTAGTATCTGTTCTTATCAGTTTAATATCTGATACGTCCCCTATCTGGGGACCATATATTAAATGGATTTTTAGAACAGGGAGATGGAAAAAGAGCTTGCTCTGTCCACTCCACGCATTGACCTGGTATTGCAGTATCTCCAGGACCGGTGCACCCCTTCTTTAATGCAGTTTCTAAAATCAGAAAGAATTGAATTCAATGCTTTTTGTTCATTTTGCTTGTTTGTCGGATTTTGGGATGGACTCTTTGGCTTTGCTTTTCTTCTCCTCATTGGATTTTTCATGTTAAAAGTTGCAGAAGCCAGATGACAAGCTCATTTTGGTTCAACTTCAGCAACTGTGCATTGCATTGCCATGTAATGTAATGTAATGCAATGCTATCTATCTAGCTCTCCCTCTATACTTCCTTTTGGATAAACAGACATATTAGGCAAGCATTTTGGAGCTTTCACCTAAATAACTACAGGTGGTGAGATAAGCTGCACAATATAATTGACCTTTCAGTATATTGTTGCACACACACCATCTATTTAGCAAATGCCCTTGTTATCAACAGCAGCCTTTTAAACTCACCTGAGCTAACAGGTATGTGAGCTGGTTACTCTGCTGCGCTTAAAATTTCTTTTTTGGTTTGCTACAATGCCTTTTCTGAAACGTTGTCTCCCTCTGCTGGAACACTGACTTCTTTCATTTAATGCCTGCAGACTATAAAAGAGAAACCAACCCAAAAAGTTTGGTTGATTAGTCTGTGGCTTTCTTTTAAACTGTTGCTTATGGCGGTCTCTGTGAGCTTCTCAGTGACATTCAGCCATCCAGGTATCCCGCCTGCAGTAGACGGAATGTGGCAATGGAACGCTGGCTGCGCGTGTCATAATAGGCTCTGAGCCTTTATATACCTGCGCACAGCAGCAGCCACCTTCAGTCTGCTGCTGGACAGCCAGCAGCAGCAGCAGGAGAGGTAATTAATCAGCAACCCTCCTGCTAAGGGTAGACAGCTGCTCGTTCCACCCCCCCCCGCCTTAATTGGTTCTCCTCCCTTCCAACGGTGTTGAGGCGGGTGGGAACAGCCGGGGGTTGAGGGTACTGTGCTAAAAGAGGTGGAGTTATGCAGATCTAAAACGCGTGGATTGCAGCAGCAGCAAGCCGAAAAGTGCAGGCATGTGAGGGATCTAGAGGTTGACAGCATGTCTTCTTAACGGGAGTCCAGGTGGCCATCTCCACAAATGGACTTTTCAGAATCCTTGGGTGGCACCGTAGTCGGAAACCAATTCTGGTTATCGCTTCTCGGCCTTTTGGCTAAGATCAAGTGTAGTATCTGTTCTTATCAGTTTAATATCTGATACGTCCCCTATCTGGGGACCATATATTAAATGGATTTTTAGAACAGGGAGATGGAAAAAGAGCTTGCTCTGTCCACTCCACGCATTGACCTGGTATTGCAGTATCTCCAGGACCGGTGCACCCCTTCTTTAATGCAGTTTCTAAAATCAGAAAGAATTGAATTCAATGCTTTTTGTTCATTTTGCTTGTTTGTCGGATTTTGGGATGGACTCTTTGGCTTTGCTTTTCTTCTCCTCATTGGATTTTTCATGTTAAAAGTTGCAGAAGCCAGATGACAAGCTCATTTTGGTTCAACTTCAGCAACTGTGCATTGCATTGCCATGTAATGTAATGTAATGCAATGCTATCTATCTAGCTCTCCCTCTATACTTCCTTTTGGACAAACAGACATATTAGGCAAGCATTTTGGAGCTTTCACCTAAATAACTACAGGTGGTGAGATAAGCTGCACAATATAATTGACCTTTCAGTATATTGTTGCACACACACCATCTATTTAGCAAATGCCCTTGTTATCAACAGCAGCCTTTTAAACTCACCTGAGCTAACAGGTATGTGAGCTGGTTACTCTGCTGCGCTTAAAATTTCTTTTTTGGTTTGCTACAATGCCTTTTCTGAAACGTTGTCTCCCTCTGCTGGAACACTGACTTCTTTCATTTAATGCCTGCAGACTATAAAAGAGAAACCAACCCAAAAAGTTTGGTTGATTAGTCTGTGGCATTCTTTTAAACTGTTGCTTATGGCGGTCTCTGTGAGCTTCTCAGTGACATTCAGCCATCCAGGTATCCCGCCTGCAGTAGACGGAATGTGGCAATGGAACGCTGGCTGCGCGTGTCATAATAGGCTCTGAGCCTTTATATACCTGCGCACAGCAGCAGCCACCATCAGTCTGCTGCTGGACAGCCAGCAGCAGCAGCAGCAGGAGAGGTAATTAATCAGCAACCCTCCTGCTAAGGGTAGACAGCTGCTCGTTCCACCCCCCCCCCCCGCCTTAATTGGTTCTCCTCCCTTCCAACGGTGTTGAGGCGTGTGGGAACAGCCGGGGGTTGAGGGTACTGTGCTAAAAGAGGTGGAGTTATGCAGATCTAAAACGCGTGGATTGCAGCAGCAGCAAGCCGAAAAGTGCAGGCATGTGAGGGATCTAGAGGTTGACAGCATGTCTTCTTAACGGGAGTCCAGGTGGCCATCTCCACAAATGGACTTTTCAGAATCCTTGGGTGGCACCGTAGTCGGAAACCAATTCTGGTTATCGCTTCTCGGCCTTTTGGCTAAGATCAAGTGTAGTATCTGTTCTTATCAGTTTAATATCTGATACGTCCCCTATCTGGGGACCATATATTAAATGGATTTTTAGAACAGGGAGATGGAAAAAGAGCTTGCTCTGTCCACTCCACGCATTGACCTGGTATTGCAGTATCTCCAGGACCGGTGCACCCCTTCTTTAATGCAGTTTCTAAAATCAGAAAGAATTGAATTCAATGCTTTTTGTTCATTTTGCTTGTTTGTCGGATTTTGGGATGGACTCTTTGGCTTTGCTTTTCTTCTCCTCATTGGATTTTTCATGTTAAAAGTTGCAGAAGCCAGATGACAAGCTCATTTTGGTTCAACTTCAGCAACTGTGCATTGCATTGCCATGTAATGTAATGTAATGCAATGCTATCTATCTAGTTCTCCCTCTATACTTCCTTTTGGATAAACAGACATATTAGGCAAGCATTTTGGAGCTTTCACCTAAATAACTACAGGTGGTGAGATAAGCTGCACAATATAATTGACCTTTCAGTATATTGTTGCACACACACCATCTATTTAGCAAATGCCCTTGTTATCAACAGCAGCCTTTTAAACTCACCTGAGCTAACAGGTATGTGAGCTGGTTACTCTGCTGCGCTTAAAATTTCTTTTTTGGTTTGCTACAATGCCTTTTCTGAAACGTTGTCTCCCTCTGCTGGAACACTGACTTCTTTCATTTAATGCCTGCAGACTATAAAAGAGAAACCAACCCAAAAAGTTTGGTTGATTAGTCTGTGGCATTCTTTTAAACTGTTGCTTATGGCGGTCTCTGTGAGCTTCTCAGTGACATTCAGCCATCCAGGTATCCCGCCTGCAGTAGACGGAATGTGGCAATGGAATGCTGGCTGCGCGTGTCATAATAGGCTCTGAGCCTTTATATACCTGCGCACAGCAGCAGCCACCTTCAGTCTGCTGCTGGACAGCCAGCAGCAGCAGCAGCAGGAGAGGTAATTAATCAGCAACCCTCCTGCTAAGGGTAGACAGCTGCTCGTTCCACCCCCCCCCCCGCCTTAATTGGTTCTCCTCCCTTCCAACGGTGTTGAGGCGGGTGGGAACAGCCGGGGGTTGAGGGTACTGTGCTAAAAGAGGTGGAGTTATGCAGATCTAAAACGCGTGGATTGCAGCAGCAGCAAGCCGAAAAGTGCAGGCATGTGAGGGATCTAGAGGTTGACAGCATGTCTTCTTAACGGGAGTCCAGGTGGCCATCTCCACAAATGGACTTTTCAGAATCCTTGGGTGGCACCGTAGTCGGAAACCAATTCTGGTTATCGCTTCTCGGCCTTTTGGCTAAGATCAAGTGTAGTATCTGTTCTTATCAGTTTAATATCTGATACGTCCCCTATCTGGGGACCATATATTTAATGGATTTTTAGAACAGGGAGATGGAAAAAGAGCTTGCTCTGTCCACTCCACGCATTGACCTGGTATTGCAGTATCTCCAGGACCGGTGCACCCCTTCTTTAATGCAGTTTCTAAAATCAGAAAGAATTGAATTCAATGCTTTTTGTTCATTTTGCTTGTTTGTCGGATTTTGGGATGGACTCTTTGGCTTTGCTTTTCTTCTCCTCATTGGATTTTTCATGTTAAAAGTTGCAGAAGCCAGATGACAAGCTCATTTTGGTTCAACTTCAGCAACTGTGCATTGCATTGCCATGTAATGTAATGTAATGCAATGCTATCTATCTAGCTCTCCCTCTATACTTCCTTTTGGATAAACAGACATATTAGGCAAGCATTTTGGAGCTTTCACCTAAATAACTACAGGTGGTGAGATAAGCTGCACAATATAATTGACCTTTCAGTATATTGTTGCACACACACCATCTATTTAGCAAATGCCCTTGTTATCAACAGCAGCCTTTTAAACTCACCTGAGCTAACAGGTATGTGAGCTGGTTACTCTGCTGCGCTTAAAATTTCTTTTTTGGTTTGCTACAATGCCTTTTCTGAAACGTTGTCTCCCTCTGCTGGAACACTGACTTCTTTCATTTAATGCCTGCAGACTATAAAAGAGAAACCAACCCAAAAAGTTTGGTTGATTAGTCTGTGGCATTCTTTTAAACTGTTGCTTATGGCGGTCTCTGTGAGCTTCTCAGTGACATTCAGCCATCCAGGTATCCCGCCTGCAGTAGACGGAATGTGGCAATGGAACGCTGGCTGCGCGTGTCATAATAGGCTCTGAGCCTTTATATACCTGCGCACAGCAGCAGCCACCTTCAGTCTGCTGCTGGACAGCCAGCAGCAGCAGCAGCAGGAGAGGTAATTAATCAACAACCCTCCTGCTAAGGGTAGACAGCTGCTCGTTCCACCCCCCCCCGCCTTAATTGGTTCTCCTCCCTTCCAACGGTGTTGAGGCGGGTGGGAACAGCCGGGGGTTGAGGGTACTGTGCTAAAAGAGGTGGAGTTATGCAGATCTAAAACGCGTGGATTGCAGCAGCAGCAAGCCGAAAAGTGCAGGCATGTGAGGGATCTAGAGGTTGACAGCATGTCTTCTTAACGGGAGTCCAGGTGGCCATCTCCACAAATGGACTTTTCAGAATCCTTGGGTGGCACCGTAGTCGGAAACCAATTCTGGTTATCGCTTCTCGGCCTTTTGGCTAAGATCAAGTGTAGTATCTGTTCTTATCAGTTTAATATCTGATACGTCCCCTATCTGGGGACCATATATTAAATGGATTTTTAGAACAGGGAGATGGAAAAAGAGCTTGCTCTGTCCACTCCACGCATTGACCTGGTATTGCAGTATCTCCAGGACCGGTGCACCCCTTCTTTAATGCAGTTTCTAAAATCAGAAAGAATTGAATTCAATGCTTTTTGTTCATTTTGCTTGTTTGTCAGATTTTGGGATGGACTCTTTGGCTTTGCTTTTCTTCTCCTCATTGGATTTTTCATGTTAAAAGTTGCAGAAGCCAGATGACAAGCTCATTTTGGTTCAACTTCAGCAACTGTGCATTGCATTGCCATGTAATGTAATGTAATGCAATGCTATCTATCTAGCTCTCCCTCTATACTTCCTTTTGGATAAACAGACATATTAGGCAAGCATTTTGGAGCTTTCACCTAAATAACTACAGGTGGTGAGATAAGCTGCACAATATAATTGACCTTTCAGTATATTGTTGCACACACACCATCTATTTAGCAAATGCCCTTGTTATCAACAGCAGCCTTTTAAACTCACCTGAGCTAACAGGTATGTGAGCTGGTTACTCTGCTGCGCTTAAAATTTATTTTTTGGTTTGCTACAATGCCTTTTCTGAAACGTTGTCTCCCTCTGCTGGAACACTGACTTCTTTCATTTAATGCCTGAAGACTATAAAAGAGAAACCAACCCAAAAAGTTTGGTTGATTAGTCTGTGGCATTCTTTTAAACTGTTGCTTATGGCGGTCTCTGTGAGCTTCTCAGTGACATTCAGCCATCCAGGTATCCCGCCTGCAGTAGACGGAATGTGGCAATGGAACGCTGGCTGCGCGTGTCATAATAGGCTCTGAGCCTTTATATACCTGCGCACAGCAGCAGCCACCTTCAGTCTGCTGCTGGACAGCCAGCAGCAGCAGCAGCAGGAGAGGTAATTAATCAGCAACCCTCCTGCTAAGGGTAGACAGCTGCTCGTTCCACCCCCCCCCCCCGCCTTAATTGGTTCTCCTCCCTTCCAACGGTGTTGAGGCGGGTGGGAACAGCCGGGGGTTGAGGGTACTGTGCTAAAAGAGGTGGAGTTATGCAGATCTAAAACGCGTGGATTGCAGCAGCAGCAAGCCGAAAAGTGCAGGCATGTGAGGGATCTAGAGGTTGACAGCATGTCTTCTTAACGGGAGTCCAGGTGGCCATCTCCACAAATGGACTTTTCAGAATCCTTGGGTGGCACCGTAGTCGGAAACCAATTCTGGTTATCGCTTCTCGGCCTTTTGGCTAAGATCAAGTGTAGTATCGGGAAGGGCGTTCCAGATATCCCCACCCTCCTGCGATCCTTTTTTGTGTGTGATTGTGTCCGCCGGACTTTGCAAGTCAAGAATGGCTCCGCGGGCAGGTCCATGTCTCGCTTCTTCCTGCTTCCTTTTTGGAGGCGACTCGGCTGGGACAAGTGGGACAGCTCCTTCCCCTACAACTGGACGACGCCATGGTTCTACGGAGACGTCGTTCGATTTGTGGGGGAACATCAACTGGAGGGACTCAAGCCCGACTTGTGGAAGCCCAAAACTATCCACAAGCTCATCAGAGCCAAGGATGACGTGGAGAACATCACAGGACTTCACCAGGACACGCTGGAGACTGTGTGGACAAATGTGTCGTCTGACAGGCTGACCAACGGGCACAAGGACTTGTCGTGGATGGCGATTCAGGGCGGACTGCCCGTCCGGTCATTCATGCATGCCCGGAACCTGTGCAAGACCAGGTACTGCCCAAGGTGCCCCTTCGTGGAGGAAACATCTTTGCACACTTTTTGGGACTGCGGATTTGCACAGCGCCTGTTGACTGCCCTTGAGGACGACCTGAGGAACTCTGTCCCCAGGGCGAGCCTATCGCACCATTCTGTGCTTTACGGACTCTTCCCTGGGGTTCATACCGTCGGAGCCATCCAGGAGGCTTGGCGCCTTATGAACTGCTTCAAGGATGCCGTTTGGGTCGCCAGGAACCGGCTCATCTTGAGGAGGGAGAGGATGTCCATCCAGGACTGCCGCAGGCTGATCCACAGCCTGCTCAGAGACTATTCCATCGTGGACGGTCCGGAGGACGAGGATGAGGACTAAACCCCTCCTCCCCCTCTCCCCTTATGTGTCTTGTCTTTCTTCGGGCCTGTGATTTTCCCCTCCCCATCCCCTTTTTCCCAATCCCCATCCCTTATCACGGTTCGTCGTACTGTATTGATTGACATGCTTTTTCTTTCAGATTGAGTGTTTTGTGTAGCATAGGGGTGTGATGTGTCTAGTTAGTGCGTCGTATCCTCATGCTATGTAAATATGATGTAGAATTCTGTGTGTACTGGGCTGCGGCACTGTACACTGTCTGTTAACTTATTTTTTGTGCTAATAAAAGATATATTCAATCAAAAAATCTGTTCTTATCAGTTTAATATCTGATACCTCCCCTATCTGGGGACCATATATTAAATGGATTTTTAGAACAGGGAGATGGAAAAAGAGCTTGCTCTGTCCACTCCACGCATTGACCTGGTATTGCAGTATCTCCAGGACCGGTGCACCCCTTCTTTAATGCAGTTTCTAAAATCAGAAAGAATTGAATTCAATGCTTTTTGTTCATTTTGCTTGTTTGTCGGATTTTGGGATGGACTCTTTGGCTTTGCTTTTCTTCTCCTCATTGGATTTTTCATGTTAAAAGTTGCAGAAGCCAGATGACAAGCTCATTTTGGTTCAACTTCAGCAACTGTGCATTGCATTGCCATGTAATGTAATGTAATGCAATGCTATCTATCTAGCTCTCCCTCTATACTTCCTTTTGGATAAACAGACATATTAGGCAAGCATTTTGGAGCTTTCACCTAAATAACTACAGGTGGTGAGATAAGCTGCACAATATAATTGACCTTTCAGTATATTGTTGCACACACACCATCTATTTAGCAAATGCCCTTGTTATCAACAGCAGCCTTTTAAACTCACCTGAGCTAACAGGTATGTGAGCTGGTTACTCTGCTGCGCTTAAAATTTCTTTTTTGGTTTGCTACAATGCCTTTTCTGAAACGTTGTCTCCCTCTGCTGGAACACTGACTTCTTTCATTTAATGCCTGCAGACTATAAAAGAGAAACCAACCCAAAAAGTTTGGTTGATTAGTCTGTGGCATTCTTTTAAACTGTTGCTTATGGCGGTCTCTGTGAGCTTCTCAGTGACATTCAGCCATCCAGGTATCCCGCCTGCAGTAGACGGAATGTGGCAATGGAACGCTGGCTGCGCGTGTCATAATAGGCTCTGAGCCTTTATATACCTGCGCACAGCAGCAGCCACCTTCAGTCTGCTGCTGGACAGCCAGCAGCAGCAGCAGCAGGAGAGGTAATTAATCAGCAACCCTCCTGCTAAGGGTAGACAGCTGCTCGTTCCACCCCCCCCCCCCCCGCCTTAATTGGTTCTCCTCCCTTCCAACGGTGTTGAGGCGGGTGGGAACAGCCGGGGGTTGAGGGTACTGTGCTAAAAGAGGTGGAGTTATGCAGATCTAAAACGCGTGGATTGCAGCATCAGCAAGCCGAAAAGTGCAGGCATGTGAGGGATCTAGAGGTTGACAGCATGTCTTCTTAACGGGAGTCCAGGTGGCCATCTCCACAAATGGACTTTTCAGAATCCTTGGGTGGCACCGTAGTCGGAAACCAATTCTGGTTATCGCTTCTCGGCCTTTTGGCTAAGATCAAGTGTAGTATCTGTTCTTATCAGTTTAATATCTGATACGTCCCCTATCTGGGGACCATATATTAAATGGATTTTTAGAACAGGGAGATGGAAAAAGAGCTTGCTCTGTCCACTCCACGCATTGACCTGGTATTGCAGTATCTCCAGGACCGGTGCACCCCTTCTTTAATGCAGTTTCTAAAATCAGAAAGAATTGAATTCAATGCTTTTTGTTCATTTTGCTTGTTTGTCGGATTTTGGGATGGACTCTTTGGCTTTGCTTTTCTTCTCCTCATTGGATTTTTCATGTTAAAAGTTGCAGAAGCCAGATGACAAGCTCATTTTGGTTCAACTTCAGCAACTGTGCATTGCATTGCCATGTAATGTAATGTAATGCAATGCTATCTATCTAGCTCTCCCTCTATACTTCCTTTTGGATAAACAGACATATTAGGCAAGCATTTTGGAGCTTTCACCTAAATAACTACAGGTGGTGAGATAAGCTGCACAATATAATTGACCTTTCAGTATATTGTTGCACACACACCATCTATTTAGCAAATGCCCTTGTTATCAACAGCAGCCTTTTAAACTCACCTGAGCTAACAGGTATGTGAGCTGGTTACTCTGCTGCGCTTAAAATTTCTTTTTTGGTTTGCTACAATGCCTTTTCTGAAACGTTGTCTCCCTCTGCTGGAACACTGACTTCTTTCATTTAATGCCTGCAGACTATAAAAGAGAAACCAACCCAAAAAGTTTGGTTGATTAGTCTGTGGCATTCTTTTAAACTGTTGCTTATGGCGGTCTCTGTGAGCTTCTCAGTGACATTCAGCCATCCAGGTATCCCGCCTGCAGTAGACGGAATGTGGCAATGGAACGCTGGCTGCGCGTGTCATAATAGGCTCTGAGCCTTTATATACCTGCGCACAGCAGCAGCCACCTTCAGTCTGCTGCTGGACAGCCAGCAGCAGCAGCAGCAGGAGAGGTAATTAATCAGCAACCCTCCTGCTAAGGGTAGACAGCTGCTCGTTCCACCCCCCCCCCCCCCCCCGCCTTAATTGGTTCTCCTCCCTTCCAACGGTGTTGAGGCGGGTGGGAACAGCCGGGGGTTGAGGGTACTGTGCTAAAAGAGGTGGAGTTATGCAGATCTAAAACGCGTGGATTGCAGCAGCAGCAAGCCGAAAAGTGCAGGCATGTGAGGGATCTAGAGGTTGACAGCATGTCTTCTTAACGGGAGTCCAGGTGGCCATCTCCACAAATGGACTTTTCAGAATCCTTGGGTGGCACCGTAGTCGGAAACCAATTCTGGTTATCGCTTCTCGGCCTTTTGGCTAAGATCAAGTGTAGTATCTGTTCTTATCAGTTTAATATCTGATACGTCCCCTATCTGGGGACCATATATTAAATGGATTTTTAGAACAGGGAGATGGAAAAAGAGCTTGCTCTGTCCACTCCACGCATTGACCTGGTATTGCAGTATCTCCAGGACCGGTGCACCCCTTCTTTAATGCAGTTTCTAAAATCAGAAAGAATTGAATTCAATGCTTTTTGTTCATTTTGCTTGTTTGTCGGATTTTGGGATGGACTCTTTGGCTTTGCTTTTCTTCTCCTCATTGGATTTTTCATGTTAAAAGTTGCAGAAGCCAGATGACAAGCTCATTTTGGTTCAACTTCAGCAACTGTGCATTGCATTGCCATGTAATGTAATGTAATGCAATGCTATCTATCTAGCTCTCCCTCTATACTTCCTTTTGGATAAACAGACATATTAGGCAAGCATTTTGGAGCTTTCACCTAAATAACTACAGGTGGTGAGATAAGCTGCACAATATAATTGACCTTTCAGTATATTGTTGCACACACACCATCTATTTAGCAAATGCCCTTGTTATCAACAGCAGCCTTTTAAACTCACCTGAGCTAACAGGTATGTGAGCTGGTTACTCTGCTGCGCTTAAAATTTCTTTTTTGGTTTGCTGCAATGCCTTTTCTGAAACGTTGTCTCCCTCTGCTGGAACACTGACTTCTTTCATTTAATGCCTGCAGACTATAAAAGAGAAACCAACCCAAAAAGTTTGGTTGATTAGTCTGTGGCATTCTTTTAAACTGTTGCTTATGGCGGTCTCTGTGAGCTTCTCAGTGACATTCAGCCATCCAGGTATCCCGCCTGCAGTAGACGGAATGTGGCAATGGAACGCTGGCTGCGCGTGTCATAATAGGCTCTGAGCCTTTATATACCTGCGCACAGCAGCAGCCACCTTCAGTCTGCTGCTGGACAGCCAGCAGCAGCAGCAGCAGGAGAGGTAATTAATCAGCAACCCTCCTGCTAAGGGTAGACAGCTGCTCGTTCCACCCCCCCCCCGCCTTAATTGGTTCTCCTCCCTTCCAACGGTGTTGAGGCGGGTGGGAAAAGCCGGGGGTTGAGGGTACTGTGCTAAAAGAGGTGGAGTTATGCAGATCTAAAACGCGTGGATTGCAGCAGCAGCAAGCCGAAAAGTGCAGGCATGTGAGGGATCTAGAGGTTGACAGCATGTCTTCTTAACGGGAGTCCAGGTGGCCATCTCCACAAATGGACTTTTCAGAATCCTTGGGTGGCACCGTAGTCGGAAACCAATTCTGGTTATCGCTTCTCGGCCTTTTGGCTAAGATCAAGTGTAGTATCTGTTCTTATCAGTTTAATATCTGATACGTCCCCTATCTGGGGACCATATATTAAATGGATTTTTAGAACAGGGAGATGGAAAAAGAGCTTGCTCTGTCCACTCCACGCATTGACCTGGTATTGCAGTATCTCCAGGACCGGTGCACCCCTTCTTTAATGCAGTTTCTAAAATCAGAAAGAATTGAATTCAATGCTTTTTGTTCATTTTGCTTGTTTGTCGGATTTTGGGATGGACTCTTTGGCTTTGCTTTTCTTCTCCTCATTGGATTTTTCATGTTAAAAGTTGCAGAAGCCAGATGACAAGCTCATTTTGGTTCAACTTCAGCAACTGTGCATTGCATTGCCATGTAATGTAATGTAATGCAATGCTATCTATCTAGCTCTCCCTCTATACTTCCTTTTGGATAAACAGACATATTAGGCAAGCGTTTTGGAGCTTTCACCTAAATAACTACAGGTGGTGAGATAAGCTGCACAATATAATTGACCTTTCAGTATATTGTTGCACACACACCATCTATTTAGCAAATGCCCTTGTTATCAACAGCAGCCTTTTAAACTCACCTGAGCTAACAGGTATGTGAGCTGGTTACTCTGCTGCGCTTAAAATTTCTTTTTTGGTTTGCTACAATGCCTTTTCTGAAACGTTGTCTCCCTCTGCTGGAACACTGACTTCTTTCATTTAATGCCTGCAGACTATAAAAGAGAAACCAACCCAAAAAGTTTGGTTGATTAGTCTGTGGCATTCTTTTAAACTGTTGCTTATGGCGGTCTCTGTGAGCTTCTCAGTGACATTCAGCCATCCAGGTATCCCGCCTGCAGTAGACGGAATGTGGCAATAGAACGCTGGCTGCGCGTGTCATAATAGGCTCTGAGCCTTTATATACCTGCGCACAGCAGCAGCCACCTTCAGTCTGCTGCTGGACAGCCAGCAGCAGCAGCAGGAGAGGTAATTAATCAGCAACCCTCCTGCTAAGGGTAGACAGCTGCTCGTTCCACCCCACCCCCGCCTTAATTGGTTCTCCTCCCTTCCAACGGTGTTGAGGCGGGTGGGAACAGCCGGGGGTTGAGGGTACTGTGCTAAAAGAGGTGGAGTTATGCAGATCTAAAACGCGTGGATTGCAGCAGCAGCAAGCCGAAAAGTGCAGGCATGTGAGGGATCTAGAGGTTGACAGCATGTCTTCTTAACGGGAGTCCAGGTGGCCATCTCCACAAATGGACTTTTCAGAATCCTTGGGTGGCACCGTAGTTGGAAACCAATTCTGGTTATCGCTTCTCGGCCTTTTGGCTAAGATCAAGTGTAGTATCTGTTCTTATCAGTTTAATATCTGATACGTCCCCTATCTGGGGACCATATATTAAATGGATTTTTAGAACAGGGAGATGGAAAAAGAGCTTGCTCTGTCCACTCCACGCATTGACCTGGTATTGCAGTATCTCCAGGACCGGTGCACCCCTTCTTTAATGCAGTTTCTAAAATCAGAAAGAATTGAATTCAATGCTTTTTGTTCATTTTGCTTGTTTGTCGGATTTTGGGATGGACTCTATGGCTTTGCTTTTCTTCTCCTCATTGGATTTTTCATGTTAAAAGTTGCAGAAGCCAGATGACAAGCTCATTTTGGTTCAACTTCAGCAACTGTGCATTGCATTGCCATGTAATGTAATGTAATGCAATGCTATCTATCTAGCTCTCCCTCTATACTTCCTTTTGGATAAACAGACATATTAGGCAAGCATTTGGAGCTTTCACCTAAATAACTACAGGTGGTGAGATAAGCTGCACAATATAATTGACCTTTCAGTATATTGTTGCACACACACCATCTATTTAGCAAATGCCCTTGTTATCAACAGCAGCCTTTTAAACTCACCTGAGCTAACAGGTATGTGAGCTGGTTACTCTGCTGCGCTTAAAATTTCTTTTTTGGTTTGCTACAATGCCTTTTCTGAAACGTTGTCTCCCTCTGCTGGAACACTGACTTCTTTCATTTAATGCCTGCAGACTATAAAAGAGAAACCAACCCAAAAAGTTTGGTTGATTAGTCTGTGGCATTCTTTTAAACTGTTGCTTATGGCGGTCTCTGTGAGCTTCTCAGTGACATTCAGCCATCCAGGTATCCCGCCTGCAGTAGACGGAATGTGGCAATGGAACGCTGGCTGCGCGTGTCATAATAGGCTCTGAGCCTTTATATACCTGCGCACAGCAGCAGCCACCTTCAGTCTGCTGCTGGACAGCCAGCAGCAGCAGCAGCAGGAGAGGTAATTAATCAGCAACCCTCCTGCTAAGGGTAGACAGCTGCTCGTTCCACCCCCCCCCCGCCTTAATTGGTTCTCCTCCCTTCCAACGGTGTTGAGGCGGGTGGGAAAAGCCGGGGGTTGAGGGTACTGTGCTAAAAGAGGTGGAGTTATGCAGATCTAAAACGCGTGGATTGCAGCAGCAGCAAGCCGAAAAGTGCAGGCATGTGAGGGATCTAGAGGTTGACAGCATGTCTTCTTAACGGGAGTCCAGGTGGCCATCTCCACAAATGGACTTTTCAGAATCCTTGGGTGGCACCGTAGTCGGAAACCAATTCTGGTTATCGCTTCTCGGCCTTTTGGCTAAGATCAAGTGTAGTATCTGTTCTTATCAGTTTAATATCTGATACGTCCCCTATCTGGGGACCATATATTAAATGGATTTTTAGAACAGGGAGATGGAAAAAGAGCTTGCTCTGTCCACTCCACGCATTGACCTGGTATTGCAGTATCTCCAGGACCGGTGCACCCCTTCTTTAATGCAGTTTCTAAAATCAGAAAGAATTGAATTCAATGCTTTTTGTTCATTTTGCTTGTTTGTCGGATTTTGGGATGGACTCTTTGGCTTTGCTTTTCTTCTCCTCATTGGATTTTTCATGTTAAAAGTTGCAGAAGCCAGATGACAAGCTCATTTTGGTTCAACTTCAGCAACTGTGCATTGCATTGCCATGTAATGTAATGTAATGCAATGCTATCTATCTAGCTCTCCCTCTATACTTCCTTTTGGATAAACAGACATATTAGGCAAGCGTTTTGGAGCTTTCACCTAAATAACTACAGGTGGTGAGATAAGCTGCACAATATAATTGACCTTTCAGTATATTGTTGCACACACACCATCTATTTAGCAAATGCCCTTGTTATCAACAGCAGCCTTTTAAACTCACCTGAGCTAACAGGTATGTGAGCTGGTTACTCTGCTGCGCTTAAAATTTCTTTTTTGGTTTGCTACAATGCCTTTTCTGAAACGTTGTCTCCCTCTGCTGGAACACTGACTTCTTTCATTTAATGCCTGCAGACTATAAAAGAGAAACCAACCCAAAAAGTTTGGTTGATTAGTCTGTGGCATTCTTTTAAACTGTTGCTTATGGCGGTCTCTGTGAGCTTCTCAGTGACATTCAGCCATCCAGGTATCCCGCCTGCAGTAGACGGAATGTGGCAATAGAACGCTGGCTGCGCGTGTCATAATAGGCTCTGAGCCTTTATATACCTGCGCACAGCAGCAGCCACCTTCAGTCTGCTGCTGGACAGCCAGCAGCAGCAGCAGGAGAGGTAATTAATCAGCAACCCTCCTGCTAAGGGTAGACAGCTGCTCGTTCCACCCCACCCCCGCCTTAATTGGTTCTCCTCCCTTCCAACGGTGTTGAGGCGGGTGGGAACAGCCGGGGGTTGAGGGTACTGTGCTAAAAGAGGTGGAGTTATGCAGATCTAAAACGCGTGGATTGCAGCAGCAGCAAGCCGAAAAGTGCAGGCATGTGAGGGATCTAGAGGTTGACAGCATGTCTTCTTAACGGGAGTCCAGGTGGCCATCTCCACAAATGGACTTTTCAGAATCCTTGGGTGGCACCGTAGTTGGAAACCAATTCTGGTTATCACTTCTCGGCCTTTTGGCTAAGATCAAGTGTAGTATCTGTTCTTATCAGTTTAATATCTGATACGTCCCCTATCTGGGGACCATATATTAAATGGATATTTAGAACAGGGAGATGGAAAAAGAGCTTGCTCTGTCCACTCCACGCATTGACCTGGTATTGCAGTATCTCCAGGACCGGTGCACCCCTTCTTTAATTCAGTTTCTAAAATCAGAAAGAATTGAATTCAATGCTTTTTGTTCATTTTGCTTGTTTGTCGGATTTTGGGATGGACTCTTTGGCTTTGCTTTTCTTCTCCTCATTGGATTTTTCATGTTAAAAGTTGCAGAAGCCAGATGACAAGCTCATTTTGGTTCAACTTCAGCAACTGTGCATTGCATTGCCATGTAATGTAATGTAATGCAATGCTATCTATCTAGCTCTCCCTCTATACTTCCTTTTGGATAAACAGACATATTAGGCAAGCATTTTGGAGCTTTCACCTAAATAACTACAGGTGGTGAGATAAGCTGCACAATATAATTGACCTTTCAGTATATTGTTGCACACACACCATCTATTTAGCAAATGCCCTTGTTATCAACAGCAGCCTTTTAAACTCACCTGAGCTAACAGGTATGTGAGCTGGTTACTCTGCTGCGCTTAAAATTTCTTTTTTGGTTTGCTACAATGCCTTTTCTGAAACGTTGTCTCCCTCTGCTGGAACACTGACTTCTTTCATTTAATGCCTGCAGACTATAAAAGAGAAACCAACCCAAAAAGTTTGGTTGATTAGTCTGTGGCATTCTTTTAAACTGTTGCTTATGGCGGTCTCTGTGAGCTTCTCAGTGACATTCAGCCATCCAGGTATCCCGCCTGCAGTAGACGGAATGTGGCAATGGAACGCTGGCTGCGCGTGTCATAATAGGCTCTGAGCCTTTATATACCTGCGCACAGCAGCAGCCACCTTCAGTCTGCTGCTGGACAGCCAGCAGCAGCAGCAGCAGGAGAGGTAATTAATCAGCAACCCTCCTGCTAAGGGTAGACAGCTGCTCGTTCCACCCCCCCCCCGCCTTAATTGGTTCTCCTCCCTTCCAACGGTGTTGAGGCGGGTGGGAACAGCCGGGGGTTGAGGGTACTGTGCTAAAAGAGGTGGAGTTATGCAGATCTAAAACGCGTGGATTGCAGCAGCAGCAAGCCGAAAAGTGCAGGCATGTGAGGGATCTAGAGGTTGACAGCATGTCTTCTTAACGGGAGTCCAGGTGGCCATCTCCACAAATGGACTTTTCAGAATCCTTGGGTGGCACCGTAGTCGGAAACCAATTCTGGTTATCGCTTCTCGGCCTTTTGGCTAAGATCAAGTGTAGTATCTGTTCTTATCAGTTTAATATCTGATACGTCCCCTATCTGGGGACCATATATTAAATGGATTTTTAGAACAGGGAGATGGAAAAAGAGCTTGCTCTGTCCACTCCACGCATTGACCTGGTATTGCAGTATCTCCAGGACCGGTGCACCCCTTCTTTAATGCAGTTTCTAAAATCAGAAAGAATTGAATTCAATGCTTTTTGTTCATTTTGCTTGTTTGTCGGATTTTGGGATGGACTCTTTGGCTTTGCTTTTCTTCTCCTCATTGGATTTTTCATGTTAAAAGTTGCAGAAGCCAGATGACAAGCTCATTTTGGTTCAACTTCAGCAACTGTGCATTGCATTGCCATGTAATGTAATGTAATGCAATGCTATCTATTTAGCTCTCCCTCTATACTTCCTTTTGGATAAACAGACATATTAGGCAAGCATTTTGGAGCTTTCACCTAAATAACTACAGGTGGTGAGATAAGCTGCACAATATAATTGACCTTTCAGTATATTGTTGCACACACACCATCTATTTAGCAAATGCCCTTGTTATCAACAGCAGCCTTTTAAACTCACCTGAGCTAACAGGTATGTGAGCTGGTTACTCTGCTGCGCTTAAAATTTCTTTTTTGGTTTGCTACAATGCCTTTTCTGAAACGTTGTCTCCCTCTGCTGGAACACTGACTTCTTTCATTTAATGCCTGCAGACTATAAAAGAGAAACCAACCCAAAAAGTTTGGTTGATTAGTCTGTGGCATTCTTTTAAACTGTTGCTTATGGCGGTCTCTGTGAGCTTCTCAGTGACATTCAGCCATCCAGGTATCCCGCCTGCAGTAGACGGAATGTGGCAATGGAACGCTGGCTGCGCGTGTCATAATAGGCTCTGAGCCTTTATATACTTGCGCACAGCAGCAGCCACCTTCAGTCTGCTGCTGGACAGCCAGCAGCAGCAGCAGCAGGAGAGGTAATTAATCAGCAACCCTCCTGCTAAGGGTAGACAGCTGCTCGTTCCACCCCCCCCCCCGCCTTAATTGGTTCTCCTCCCTTCCAACGGTGTTGAGGCGGGTGGGAAAAGCCGGGGGTTGAGGGTACTGTGCTAAAAGAGGTGGAGTTATGCAGATCTAAAACGCGTGGATTGCAGCAGCAGCAAGCCGAAAAGTGCAGGCATGTGAGGGATCTAGAGGTTGACAGCATGTCTTCTTAACGGGAGTCCAGGTGGCCATCTCCACAAATGGACTTTTCAGAATCCTTGGGTGGCACCGTAGTCGGAAACCAATTCTGGTTATCGCTTCTCGGCCTTTTGGCTAAGATCAAGTGTAGTATCTGTTCTTATCAGTTTAATATCTGATACGTCCCCTATCTGGGGACCATATATTAAATGGATTTTTACAACAGGGAGATGGAAAAAGAGCTTGCTCTGTCCACTCCACGCATTGACCTGGTATTGCAGTATCTCCAGGACCGGTGCACCCCTTCTTTAATGCAGTTTCTAAAATCAGAAAGAATTGAATTCAATGCTTTTTGTTCATTTTGCTTGTTTGTCGGATTTTGGGATGGACTCTTTGGCTTTGCTTTTCTTCTCCTCATTGGATTTTTCATGTTAAAAGTTGCAGAAGCCAGATGACAAGCTCATTTTGGTTCAACTTCAGCAACTGTGCATTGCATTGCCATGTAATGTAATGTAATGCAATGCTATCTATCTAGCTCTCCCTCTATACTTCCTTTTGGATAAACAGACATATTAGGCAAGCATTTTGGAGCTTTCACCTAAATAACTACAGGTGGTGAGATAAGCTGCACAATATAATTGACCTTTCAGTATATTGTTGCACACACACCATCTATTTAGCAAATGCCCTTGTTATCAACAGCAGCCTTTTAAACTCACCTGAGCTAACAGGTATGTGAGCTGGTTACTCTGCTGCGCTTAAAATTTCTTTTTTGGTTTGCTACAATGCCTTTTCTGAAACGTTGTCTCCCTCTGCTGGAACACTGACTTCTTTCATTTAATGCCTGCAGACTATAAAAGAGAAACCAACCCAAAAAGTTTGGTTGATTAGTCTGTGGCATTCTTTTAAACTGTTGCTTATGGCGGTCTCTGTGAGCTTCTCAGTGACATTCAGCCATCCAGGTATCCCGCCTGCAGTAGACGGAATGTGGCAATGGAACGCTGGCTGCGCGTGTCATAATAGGCTCTGAGCCTTTATATACCTGCGCACAGCAGCAGCCACCTTCAGTCTGCTGCTGGACAGCCAGCAGCAGCAGCAGGAGAGGTAATTAATCAGCAACCCTCCTGCTAAGGGTAGACAGCTGCTCGTTCCACCCCACCCCCGCCTTAATTGGTTCTCCTCCCTTCCAACGGTGTTGAGGCGGGTGGGAACAGCCGGGGGTTGAGGGTACTGTGCTAAAAGAGGTGGAGTTATGCAGATCTAAAACGCGTGGATTGCAGCAGCAGCAAGCCGAAAAGTGCAGGCATGTGAGGGATCTAGAGGTTGACAGCATGTCTTCTTAACGGGAGTCCAGGTGGCCATCTCCACAAATGGACTTTTCAGAATCCTTGGGTGGCACCGTAGTCGGAAACCAATTCTGGTTATCGCTTCTCGGCCTTTTGGCTAAGATCAAGTGTAGTATCTGTTCTTATCAGTTTAATATCTGATACGTCCCCTATCTGGGGACCATATATTAAATGGATTTTTAGAACAGGGAGATGGAAAAAGAGCTTGCTCTGTCCACTCCACGCATTGACCTGGTATTGCAGTATCTCCAGGACCGGTGCACCCCTTCTTTAATGCAGTTTCTAAAATCAGAAAGAATTGAATTCAATGCTTTTTGTTCATTTTGCTTGTTTGTCGGATTTTGGGATGGACTCTTTGGCTTTGCTTTTCTTCTCCTCATTGGATTTTTCATGTTAAAAGTTGCAGAAGCCAGATGACAAGCTCATTTTGGTTCAACTTCTGCAACTGTGCATTGCATTGCCATGTAATGTAATGCAATGCTATCTATCTAGCTCTCCCTCTATACTTCCTTTTGGATAAACAGACATATTAGGCAAGCATTTTGGAGCTTTCACCTAAATAACTACAGGTGGTGAGATAAGCTGCACAATATAATTGACCTTTCAGTATATTGTTGCACACACACCATCTATTTAGCAAATGCCCTTGTTATCAACAGCAGCCTTTTAAACTCACCTGAGCTAACAGGTATGTGAGCTGGTTACTCTGCTGCGCTTAAAATTTCTTTTTTGGTTTGCTACAATGCCTTTTCTGAAACGTTGTCTCCCTCTGCTGGAACACTGACTTCTTTCATTTAATGCCTGCAGACTATAAAAGAGAAACCAACCCAAAAAGTTTGGTTGATTAGTCTGTGGCATTCTTTTAAACTGTTGCTTATGGCGGTCTCTGTGAGCTTCTCAGTGACATTCAGCCATCCAGGTATCCCGCCTGCAGTAGACGGAATGTGGCAATGGAACGCTGGCTGCGCGTGTCATAATAGGCTCTGAGCCTTTATATACCTGCGCACAGCAGCAGCCACCTTCAGTCTGCTGCTGGACAGCCAGCAGCAGCAGCAGCAGGAGAGGTAATTAATCAGCAACCCTCCTGCTAAGGGTAGACAGCTGCTCGTTCCACCCCCCCCCCCCCCGCCTTAATTGGTTCTCCTCCCTTCCAACGGTGTTGAGGCGGGTGGGAACAGCCGGGGGTTGAGGGTACTGTGCTAAAAGAGGTGGAGTTATGCAGATTTAAAACGCGTGGATTGCAGCAGCAGCAAGCCGAAAAGTGCAGGCATGTGAGGGATCTAGAGGTTGACAGCATGTCTTCTTAACGGGAGTCCAGGTGGCCATCTCCACAAATGGACTTTTCAGAATCCTTGGGTGGCACCGTAGTCGGAAACCAATTCTGGTTATCGCTTCTCGGCCTTTTGGCTAAGATCAAGTGTAGTATCTGTTCTTATCAGTTTAATATCTGATACGTCCCCTATCTGGGGACCATATATTAAATGGATTTTTAGAACAGGGAGATGGAAAAAGAGCTTGCTCTGTCCACTCCACGCATTGACCTGGTATTGCAGTATCTCCAGGACCGGTGCACCCCTTCTTTAATGCAGTTTCTAAAATCAGAAAGAATTGAATTCAATGCTTTTTGTTCATTTTGCTTGTTTGTCGGATTTTGGGATGGACTCTTTGGCTTTGCTTTTCTTCTCCTCATTGGATTTTTCATGTTAAAAGTTGCAGAAGCCAGATGACAAGCTCATTTTGGTTCAACTTCAGCAACTGTGCATTGCATTGCCATGTAATGTAATGTAATGCAATGCTATCTATCTAGCTCTCCCTCTATACTTCCTTTTGGATAAACAGACATATTAGGCAAGCATTTTGGAGCTTTCACCTAAATAACTACAGGTGGTGAGATAAGCTGCACAATATAATTGACCTTTCAGTATATTGTTGCACACACACCATCTATTTAGCAAATGCCCTTGTTATCAACAGCAGCCTTTTAAACTCACCTGAGCTAACAGGTATGTGAGCTGGTTACTCTGCTGCGCTTAAAATTTCTTTTTTGGTTTGCTACAATGCCTTTTCTGAAACGTTGTCTCCCTCTGCTGGAACACTGACTTCTTTCATTTAATGCCTACAGACTATAAAAGAGAAACCAACCCAAAAAGTTTGGTTGATTAGTCTGTGGCATTCTTTTAAACTGTTGCTTATGGCGGTCTCTGTGAGCTTCTCAGTGACATTCAGCCATCCAGGTATCCCGCCTGCAGTAGACGGAATGTGGCAATGGAACGCTGGCTGCGCGTGTCATAATAGGCTCTGAGCCTTTATATACCTGCGCACAGCAGCAGCCACCTTCAGTCTGCTGCTGGACAGCCAGCAGCAGCAGCAGCAGGAGAGGTAATTAATCAGCAACCCTCCTGCTAAGGGTAGACAGCTGCTCGTTCCACCCCCCCCCGCCTTAATTGGTTCTCCTCCCTTCCAACGGTGTTGAGGCGGGTGGGAACAGCCGGGGGTTGAGGGTACTGTGCTAAAAGAGGTGGAGTTATGCAGATCTAAAACGCGTGGATTGCAGCAGCAGCAAGCCGAAAAGTGCAGGCATGTGAGGGATCTAGAGGTTGACAGCATGTCTTCTTAACGGGAGTCCAGGTGGCCATCTCCACAAATGGACTTTTCAGAATCCTTGGGTGGCACCGTAGTCGGAAATCAATTCTGGTTATCGCTTCTCGGCCTTTTGGCTAAGATCAAGTGTAGTATCTGTTCTTATCAGTTTAATATCTGATACGTCCCCTATCTGGGGACCATATATTAAATGGATTTTTAGAACAGGGAGATGGAAAAAGAGCTTGCTCTGTCCACTCCACGCATTGACCTGGTATTGCAGTATCTCCAGGACCGGTGCACCCTTTCTTTAATGCAGTTTCTAAAATCAGAAAGAATTGAATTCAATGCTTTTTGTTCATTTTGCTTGTTTGTCGGATTTTGGGATGGACTCTTTGGCTTTGCTTTTCTTCTCCTCATTGGATTTTTCATGTTAAAAGTTGCAGAAGCCAGATGACAAGCTCATTTTGGTTCAACTTCAGCAACTGTGCATTGCATTGCCATGTAATGTAATGTAATGCAATGCTATCTATCTAGCTCTCCCTCTATACTTCCTTTTGGATAAACAGACATATTAGGCAAGCATTTTGGAGCTTTCACCTAAATAACTACAGGTGGTGAGATAAGCTGCACAATATAATTGACCTTTCAGTATATTGTTGCACACACACCATCTATTTAGCAAATGCCCTTGTTATCAACAGCAGCCTTTTAAACTCACCTGAGCTAACAGGTATGTGAGCTGGTTACTCTGCTGCGCTTAAAATTTCTTTTTTGGTTTGCTACAATGCCTTTTCTGAAACGTTGTCTCCCTCTGCTGGAACACTGACTTCTTTCATTTAATGCCTGCAGACTATAAAAGAGAAACCAACCCAAAAAGTTTGGTTGATTAGTCTGTGGCATTCTTTTAAACTGTTGCTTATGGCGGTCTCTGTGAGCTTCTCAGTGACATTCAGCCATCCAGGTATCCCGCCTGCAGTAGACGGAATGTGGCAATGGAACGCTGGCTGCGCGTGTCATAATAGGCTCTGAGCCTTTATATACCTGCGCACAGCAGCAGCCACCTTCAGTCTGCTGCTGGACAGCCAGCAGCAGCAGCAGCAGGAGAGGTAATTAATCAGCAACCCTCCTGCTAAGGGTAGACAGCTGCTCGTTCCACCCCCCCCCCCGCCTTAATTGGTTCTCCTCCCTTCCAACGGTGTTGAGGCGGGTGGGAACAGCCGGGGGTTGAGGGTACTGTGCTAAAAGAGGTGGAGTTATGCAGATCTAAAACGCGTGGATTGCAGCAGCAGCAAGCCGAAAAGTGCAGGCATGTGAGGGATCTAGAGGTTGACAGCATGTCTTCTTAACGGGAGTCCAGGTGGCCATCTCCACAAATGGACTTTTCAGAATCCTTGGGTGGCACCGTAGTCGGAAACCAATTCTGGTTATCGCTTCTCGGCCTTTTGGCTAAGATCAAGTGTAGTATCTGTTCTTATCAGTTTAATATCTGATACGTCCCCTATCTGGGGACCATATATTAAATGGATTTTTAGAACAGGGAGATGGAAAAAGAGCTTGCTCTGTCCACTCCACGCATTTACCTGGTATTGCAGTATCTCCAGGACCGGTGCACCCCTTCTTTAATGCAGTTTCTAAAATCAGAAAGAATTGAATTCAATGCTTTTTGTTCATTTTGCTTGTTTGTCGGATTTTGGGATGGACTCTTTGGCTTTGCTTTTCTTCTCCTCATTGGATTTTTCATGTTAAAAGTTGCAGAAGCCAGATGACAAGCTCATTTTGGTTCAACTTCAGCAACTGTGCATTGCATTGCCATGTAATGTAATGTAATGCAATGCTATCTATCTAGCTCTCCCTCTATACTTCCTTTTGGATAAACAGACATATTAGGCAAGCATTTTGGAGCTTTCACCTAAATAACTACAGGTGGTGAGATAAGCTGCACAATATAATTGACCTTTCAGTATATTGTTGCACACACACCATCTATTTAGCAAATGCCCTTGTTATCAACAGCAGCCTTTTAAACTCACCTGAGCTAACAGGTATGTGAGCTGGTTACTCTGCTGCGCTTAAAATTTCTTTTTTGGTTTGCTACAATGCCTTTTCTGAAACGTTGTCTCCCTCTGCTGGAACACTGACTTCTTTCATTTAATGCCTGCAGACTATAAAAGAGAAACCAACCCAAAAAGTTTGGTTGATTAGTCTGTGGCATTCTTTTAAACTGTTGCTTATGGCGGTCTCTGTGAGCTTCTCAGTGACATTCAGCCATCCAGGTATCCCGCTTGCAGTAGACGGAATGTGGCAATGGAACGCTGGCTGCGCGTGTCATAATAGGCTCTGAGCCTTTATATACCTGCGCACAGCAGCAGCCACCTTCAGTCTGCTGCTGGACAGCCAGCAGCAGCAGCAGCAGGAGAGGTAATTAATCAGCAACCCTCCTGCTAAGGGTAGACAGCTGCTCGTTCCACCCCCCCCCCCCGCCTTAATTGGTTCTCCTCCCTTCCAACGGTGTTGAGGCGGGTGGGAACAGCCGGGGGTTGAGGGTACTGTGCTAAAAGAGGTGGAGTTATGCAGATCTAAAACGCGTGGATTGCAGCAGCAGCAAGCCGAAAAGTGCAGGCATGTGAGGGATCTAGAGGTTGACAGCATGTCTTCTTAACGGGAGTCCAGGTGGCCATCTCCACAAATGGACTTTTCAGAATCGTTGGGTGGCACCGTAGTCGGAAACCAATTCTGGTTATCGCTTCTCGGCCTTTTGGCTAAGATCAAGTGTAGTATCTGTTCTTATCAGTTTAATATCTGATACGTCCCCTATCTGGGGACCATATATTAAATGGATTTTTAGAACAGGGAGATGGAAAAAGAGCTTGCTCTGTCCACTCCACGCATTGACCTGGTATTGCAGTATCTCCAGGACCGGTGCACCCCTTCTTTAATGCAGTTTCTAAAATCAGAAAGAATTGAATTCAATGCTTTTTGTTCATTTTGCTTGTTTGTCGGATTTTGGGATGGACTCTTTGGCTTTGCTTTTCTTCTCCTCATTGGATTTTTCATGTTAAAAGTTGCAGAAGCCAGATGACAAGCTCATTTTGGTTCAACTTCAGCAACTGTGCATTGCATTGCCATGTAATGTAATGTAATGCAATGCTATCTATCTAGCTCTCCCTCTATACTTCCTTTTGGATAAACAGACATATTAGGCAAGCATTTTGGAGCTTTCACCTAAATAACTACAGGTGGTGAGATAAGCTGCACAATATAATTGACTTTTCAGTATATTGTTGCACACACACCGTCTATTTAGCAAATGCCCTTGTTATCAACAGCAGCCTTTTAAACTCACCTGAGCTAACAGGTATGTGAGCTGGTTACTCTGCTGCGCTTAAAATTTCTTTTTTGGTTTGCTACAATGCCTTTTCTGAAACGTTGTCTCCCTCTGCTGGAACACTGACTTCTTTCATTTAATGCCTGCAGACTATAAAAGAGAAACCAACCCAAAAAGTTTGGTTGATTAGTCTGTGGCATTCTTTTAAACTGTTGCTTATGGCGGTCTCTGTGAGCTTCTCAGTGACATTCAGCCATCCAGGTATCCCGCCTGCAGTAGACGGAATGTGGCAATGGAACGCTGGCTGCGCGTGTCATAATAGGCTCTGAGCCTTTATATACCTGCGCACAGCAGCAGCCACCTTCAGTCTGCTGCTGGACAGCCAGCAGCAGCAGCAGCAGGAGAGGTAATTAATCAGCAACCCTCCTGCTAAGGGTAGACAGCTGCTCGTTCCACCCCCCCCCCGCCTTAATTGGTTCTCCTCCCTTCCAACGGTGTTGAGGCGGGTGGGAACAGCCGGGGGTTGAGGGTACTGTGCTAAAAGAGGTGGAGTTATGCAGATCTAAAACGCGTGGATTGCAGCAGCAGCAAGCCGAAAAGTGCAGGCATGTGAGGGATCTAGAGGTTGACAGCATGTCTTCTTAACGGGAGTCCAGGTGGCCATCTCCACAAATGGACTTTTCAGAATCGTTGGGTGGCACCGTAGTCGGAAACCAATTCTGGTTATCGCTTCTCGGCCTTTTGGCTAAGATCAAGTGTAGTATCTGTTCTTATCAGTTTAATATCTGATACGTCCCCTATCTGGGGACCATATATTAAATGGATTTTTAGAACAGGGAGATGGAAAAAGAGCTTGCTCTGTCCACTCCACGCATTGACCTGGTATTGCAGTATCTCCAGGACCGGTGCACCCCTTCTTTAATGCAGTTTCTAAAATCAGAAAGAATTGAATTCAATGCTTTTTGTTCATTTTGCTTGTTTGTCGGATTTTGGGATGGACTCTTTGGCTTTGCTTTTCTTCTCCTCATTGGATTTTTCATGTTAAAAGTTGCAGAAGCCAGATGACAAGCTCATTTTGGTTCAACTTCAGCAACTGTGCATTGCATTGCCATGTAATGTAATGTAATGTAATGCAATGCTATCTATCAAGCTCTCCCTCTATACTTCCTTTTGGATAAACAGACATATTAGGCAAGCATTTTGGAGCTTTCACCTAAATAACTACAGGTGGTGAGATAAGCTGCACAATATAATTGACCTTTCAGTATATTGTTGCACACACACCATCTATTTAGCAAATGCCCTTGTTATCAACAGCAGCCTTTTAAACTCACCTGAGCTAACAGGTATGTGAGCTGGTTACTCTGCTGCGCTTAAAATTTCTTTTTTGGTTTGCTACAATGCCTTTTCTGAAACGTTGTCTCCCTCTGCTGGAACACTGACTTCTTTCATTTAATGCCTGCAGACTATAAAAGAGAAACCAACCCAAAAAGTTTGGTTGATTAGTCTGTGGCATTCTTTTAAACTGTTGCTTATGGCGGTCTCTGTGAGCTTCTCAGTGACATTCAGCCATCCAGGTATCCCGCCTGCAGTAGACGGAATGTGGCAATGGAACGCTGGCTGCGCGTGTCATAATAGGCTCTGAGCCTTTATATACCTGCGCACAGCAGCAGCCACCTTCAGTCTGCTGCTGGACAGCCAGCAGCAGCAGCAGCAGGAGAGGTAATTAATCAGCAACCCTCCTGCTAAGGGTAGACAGCTGCTCGTTCCACCCCCCCCCCGCCTTAATTGGTTCTCCTCCCTTCCAACGGTGTTGAGGCGGGTGGGAACAGCCGGGGGTTGAGGGTACTGTGCTAAAAGAGGTGGAGTTATGCAGATCTAAAACGCGTGGATTGCAGCAGCAGCAAGCCGAAAAGTGCAGGCATGTGAGGGATCTAGAGGTTGACAGCATGTCTTCTTAACGGGAGTCCAGGTGGCCATCTCCACAAATGGACTTTTCAGAATCCTTGGGTGGCACCGTAGTCGGAAACCAATTCTGGTTATCGCTTCTCGGCCTTTTGGCTAAGATCAAGTGTAGTATCTGTTCTTATCAGTTTAATATCTGATACGTCCCCTATCTGGGGACCATATATTAAATGGATTTTTAGAACAGGGAGATGGAAAAAGAGCTTGCTCTGTCCACTCCACGCATTGACCTGGTATTGCAGTATCTCCAGGACCGGTGCACCCCTTCTTTAATGCAGTTTCTAAAATCAGAAAGAATTGAATTCAATGCTTTTTGTTCATTTTGCTTGTTTGTCGGATTTTGGGATGGACTCTTTGGCTTTGCTTTTCTTCTCCTCATTGGATTTTTCATGTTAAAAGTTGCAGAAGCCAGATGACAAGCTCATTTTGGTTCAACTTCAGCAACTGTGCATTGCATTGCCATGTAATGTAATGTAATGCAATGCTATCTATCTAGCTCTCCCTCTATACTTCCTTTTGGATAAACAGACATATTAGGCAAGCATTTTGGAGCTTTCACCTAAATAACTACAGGTGGTGAGATAAGCTGCACAATATAATTGACCTTTCAGTATATTGTTGCACACACACCATCTATTTAGCAAATGCCCTTGTTATCAACAGCAGCCTTTTAAACTCACCTGAGCTAACAGGTATGTGAGCTGGTTACTCTGCTGCGCTTAAAATTTCTTTTTTGGTTTGCTACAATGCCTTTTCTGAAACGTTGTCTCCCTCTGCTGGAACACTGACTTCTTTCATTTAATGCCTGCAGACTATAAAAGAGAAACCAACCCAAAAAGTTTGGTTGATTAGTCTGTGGCATTCTTTTAAACTGTTGCTTATGGCGGTCTCTGTGAACTTCTCAGTGACATTCAGCCATCCAGGTATCCCGCCTGCAGTAGACGGAATGTGGCAATGGAACGCTGGCTGCGCGTGTCATAATAGGCTCTGAGCTTTTATATACCTGCGCACAGCAGCAGCCACCTTCAGTCTGCTGCTGGACAGCCAGCAGCAGCAGCAGCAGGAGAGGTAATTAATCAGCAACCCTCCTGCTAAGGGTAGACAGCTGCTCGTTCCACCCCCCCCCCCCGCCTTAATTGGTTCTCCTCCCTTCCAACGGTGTTGAGGCGGGTGGGAACAGCCGGGGGTTGAGGGTACTGTGCTAAAAGAGGTGGAGTTATGCAGATCTAAAACGCGTGGATTGCAGCAGCAGCAAGCCGAAAAGTGCAGGCATGTGAGGGATCTAGAGGTTGACAGCATGTCTTCTTAACGGGAGTCCAGGTGGCCATCTCCACAAATGGACTTTTCAGAATCCTTGGGTGGCACCGTAGTCGGAAACCAATTCTGGTTATCGCTTCTCGGCCTTTTGGCTAAGATCAAGTGTAGTATCTGTTCTTATCAGTTTAATATCTGATACGTCCCCTATCTGGGGACCATATATTAAATGGATTTTTAGAACAGGGAGATGGAAAAAGAGCTTGCTCTGTCCACTCCACGCATTGACCTGGTATTGCAGTATCTCCAGGAACGGTGCACCCCTTCTTTAATGCAGTTTCTAAAATCAGAAAGAATTGAATTCAATGCTTTTTGTTCATGTTGCTTGTTTGTCGGATTTTGGGATGGACTCTTTGGCTTTGCTTTTCTTCTCCTCATTGGATTTTTCATGTTAAAAGTTGCAGAAGCCAGATGACAAGCTCATTTTGGTTCAACTTCAGCAACTGTGCATTGCATTGCCATGTAATGTAATGTAATGCAATGCTATCTATCTAGCTCTCCCTCTATACTTCCTTTTGGATAAACAGACATATTAGGCAAGCATTTTGGAGCTTTCACCTAAATAACTACAGGTGGTGAGATAAGCTGCACAATATAATTGACCTTTCAGTATATTGTTGCACACACACCATCTATTTAGCAAATGCCCTTGTTATCAACAGCAGCCTTTTAAACTCACCTGAGCTAACAGGTATGTGAGCTGGTTACTCTGCTGCGCTTAAAATTTCTTTTTTGGTTTGCTACAATGCCTTTTCTGAAACGTTGTCTCCCTCTGCTGGAACACTGACTTCTTTCATTTAATGCCTGCAGACTATAAAAGAGAAACCAACCCAAAAAGTTTGGTTGATTAGTCTGTGGCATTCTTTTAAACTGTTGCTTATGGCGGTCTCTGTGAGCTTCTCAGTGACATTCAGCCATCCAGGTATCCCGCCTGCAGTAGACGGAATGTGGCAATGGAACGCTGGCTGCGCGTGTCATAATAGGCTCTGAGCCTTTATATACCTGCGCACAGCAGCAGCCACCTTCAGTCTGCTGCTGGACAGCCAGCAGCAGCAGCAGCAGGAGAGGTAATTAATCAGCAACCCTCCTGCTAAGGGTAGACAGCTGCTCGTTCCACCCCCCCCCCGCCTTAATTGGTTCTCCTCCCTTCCAACGGTGTTGAGGCGGGTGGGAACAGCCGGGGGTTGAGGGTACTGTGCTAAAAGAGGTGGAGTTATGCAGATCTAAAACGCGTGGATTGCAGCAGCAGCAAGCCGAAAAGTGCAGGCATGTGAGGGATCTAGAGGTTGACAGCATGTCTTCTTAACGGGAGTCCAGGTGGCCATCTCCACAAATGGACTTTTCAGAATCCTTGGGTGGCACCGTAGTCGGAAACCAATTCTGGTTATCGCTTCTCGGCCTTTTGGCTAAGATCAAGTGTAGTATCTGTTCTTATCAGTTTAATATCTGATACGTCCCCTATCTGGGGACCATATATTAAATGGATTTTTAGAACAGGGAGATGGAAAAAGAGCTTGCTCTGTCCACTCCACGCATTGACCTGGTATTGCAGTATCTCCAGGACCGGTGCACCCCTTCTTTAATGCAGTTTCTAAAATCAGAAAGAATTGAATTCAATGCTTTTTGTTCATTTTGCTTGTTTGTCGGATTTTGGGATGGACTCTTTGGCTTTGCTTTTCTTCTCCTCATTGGATTTTTCATGTTAAAAGTTGCAGAAGCCAGATGACAAGCTCATTTTGGTTCAACTTCAGCAACTGTGCATTGCATTGCCATGTAATGTAATGTAATGCAATGCTATCTATCTAGCTCTCCCTCTATACTTCCTTTTGGATAAACAGACATATTAGGCATGCATTTTGGAGCTTTCACCTAAATAACTACAGGTGGTGAGATAAGCTGCACAATATAATTGACCTTTCAGTATATTGTTGCACACACACCATCTATTTAGCAAATGCCCTTGTTATCAACAGCAGCCTTTTAAACTCACCTGAGCTAACAGGTATGTGAGCTGGTTACTCTGCTGCGCTTAAAATTTCTTTTTTGGTTTGCTACAATGCCTTTTCTGAAACGTTGTCTCCCTCTGCTGGAACACTGACTTCTTTCATTTAATGCCTGCAGACTATAAAAGAGAAACCTACCCAAAAAGTTTGGTTGATTAGTCTGTGGCATTCTTTTAAACTGTTGCTTATGGCGGTCTCTGTGAGCTTCTCAGTGACATTCAGCCATCCAGGTATCCCGCCTGCAGTAGACGGAATGTGGCAATGGAACGCTGGCTGCGCGTGTCATAATAGGCTCTGAGCCTTTATATACCTGCGCACAGCAGCAGCCACCTTCAGTCTGCTGCTGGACAGCCAGCAGCAGCAGCAGCAGGAGAGGTAATTAATCAGCAACCCTCCTGCTAAGGGTAGACAGCTGCTCGTTCCACCCCCCCCCCCGCCTTAATTGGTTCTCCTCCCTTCCAACGGTGTTGAGGCGGGTGGGAACAGCCGGGGGTTGAGGGTACTGTGCTAAAAGAGGTGGAGTTATGCAGATCTAAAACGCGTGGATTGCAGCAGCAGCAAGCCGAAAAGTGCAGGCATGTGAGGGATCTAGAGGTTGACAGCATGTCTTCTTAACGGGAGTCCAGGTGGCCATCTCCACAAATGGACTTTTCAGAATCCTTGGGTGGCACCGTAGTCGGAAACCAATTCTGGTTATCGCTTCTCGGCCTTTTGGCTAAGATCAAGTGTAGTATCTGTTCTTATCAGTTTAATATCTGATACGTCCCCTATCTGGGGACCATATATTAAATGGATTTTTAGAACAGGGAGATGGAAAAAGAGCTTGCTCTGTCCACTCCACGCATTGACCTGGTATTGCAGTATCTCCAGGACCGGTGCACCCCTTCTTTAATGCAGTTTCTAAAATCAGAAAGAATTGAATTCAATGCTTTTTGTTCATTTTGCTTGTTTGTCGGATTTTGGGATGGACTCTTTGGCTTTGCTTTTCTTCTCCTCATTGGATTTTTCATGTTAAAAGTTGCAGAAGCCAGATGACAAGCTCATTTTGGTTCAACTTCAGCAACTGTGCATTGCATTGCCATGTAATGTAATGTAATGCAATGCTATCTATCTAGCTCTCCCTCTATACTTCCTTTTGGATAAACAGACATATTAGGCAAGCATTTTGGAGCTTTCACCTAAATAACTACAGGTGGTGAGATAAGCTGCACAATATAATTGACCTTTCAGTATATTGTTGCACACACACCATCTATTTAGCAAATGCCCTTGTTATCAACAGCAGCCTTTTAAACTCACCTGAGCTAACAGGTATGTGAGCTGGTTACTCTGCTGCGCTTAAAATTTCTTTTTTGGTTTGCTACAATGCCTTTTCTGAAACGTTGTCTCCCTCTGCTGGAACACTGACTTCTTTCATTTAATGCCTGCAGACTATAAAAGAGAAACCAACCCAAAAAGTTTGGTTGATTAGTCTGTGGCATTCTTTTAAACTGTTGCTTATGGCGGTCTCTGTGAGCTTCTCAGTGACATTCAGCCATCCAGGTATCCCGCCTGCAGTAGACGGAATGTGGCAATGGAACGCTGGCTGCGCGTGTCATAATAGGCTCTGAGCCTTTATATACCTGCGCACAGCAGCAGCCACCTTCAGTCTGCTGCTGGACAGCCAGCAGCAGCAGGAGAGGTAATTAATCAGCAACCCTCCTGCTAAGGGTAGACAGCTGCTCGTTCCACCCCCCCCTGCCTTAATTGGTTCTCCTCCCTTCCAACAGTGTTGAGGCGGGTGGGAACAGCCGGGGGTTGAGGGTACTGTGCTAAAAGAGGTGGAGTTATGCAGATCTAAAACGCGTGGATTGCAGCAGCAGCAAGCCGAAAAGTGCAGGCATGTGAGGGATCTAGAGGTTGACAGCATGTCTTCTTAACGGGAGTCCAGCTGGCCATCTCCACAAATGGACTTTTCAGAATCCTTGGGTGGCACCGTAGTCGGAAACCAATTCTGGTTATCGCTTCTCGGCCTTTTGGCTAAGATCAAGTGTAGTATCTGTTCTTATCAGTTTAATATCTGATACGTCCCCTATCTGGGGACCATATATTAAATGGATTTTTAGAACAGGGAGATGGAAAAAGAGCTTGCTCTGTCCACTCCACGCATTGACCTGGTATTGCAGTATCTCCAGGACCGGTGCACCCCTTCTTTAATGCAGTTTCTAAAATCAGAAAGAATTGAATTCAATGCTTTTTGTTCATTTTGCTTGTTTGTCGGATTTTGGGATGGACTCTTTGGCTTTGCTTTTCTTCTCCTCATTGGATTTTTCATGTTAAAAGTTGCAGAAGCCAGATGACAAGCTCATTTTGGTTCAACTTCAGCAACTGTGCATTGCATTGCCATGTAATGTAATGTAATGCAATGCTATCTATCTAGCTCTCCCTCTATACTTCCTTTTGGATAAACAGACATATTAGGCAAGCATTTTGGAGCTTTCACCTAAATAACTACAGGTGGTGAGATAAGCTGCACAATATAATTGACCTTTCAGTATATTGTTGCACACACACCATCTATTTAGCAAATGCCCTTGTTATCAACAGCAGCCTTTTAAACTCACCTGAGCTAACAGGTATGTGAGCTGGTTACTCTGCTGCGCTTAAAATTTCTTTTTTGGTTTGCTACAATGCCTTTTCTGAAACGTTGTCTCCCTCTGCTGGAACACTGACTTCTTTCATTTAATGCCTGCAGACTATAAAAGAGAAACCAACCCAAAAAGTTTGGTTGATTAGTCTGTGGCATTCTTTTAAACTGTTGCTTATGGCGGTCTCTGTGAGCTTCTCAGTGACATTCAGCCATCCAGGTATCCCGCCTGCAGTAGACGGAATGTGGCAATGGAACGCTGGCTGCGCGTGTCATAATAGGCTCTGAGCCTTTATATACCTGCGCACAGCAGCAGCCACCTTCAGTCTGCTGCTGGACAGCCAGCAGCAGCAGCAGCAGGAGAGGTAATTAATCAGCAACCCTCCTGCTAAGGGTAGACAGCTGCTCGTTCCACCCCCCCCCCCCGCCTTTATTGGTTCTCCTCCCTTCCAACGGTGTTGAGGCGGGTGGGAACAGCCGGGGGTTGAGGGTACTGTGCTAAAAGAGGTGGAGTTATGCAGATCTAAAACGCGTGGATTGCAGCAGCAGCAAGCCGAAAAGTGCAGGCATGTGAGGGATCTAGAGGTTGACAGCATGTCTTCTTAACGGGAGTCCAGGTGGCCATCTCCACAAATGGACTTTTCAGAATCCTTGGGTGGTACCGTAGTCGGAAACCAATTCTGGTTATCGCTTCTCGGCCTTTTGGCTAAGATCAAGTGTAGTATCTGTTCTTATCAGTTTAATATCTGATACGTCCCCTATCTGGGGACCATATATTAAATGGATTTTTAGAACAGGGAGATGGAAAAAGAGCTTGCTCTGTCCACTCCACGCATTGACCTGGTATTGCAGTATCTCCAGGACCGGTGCACCCCTTCTTTAATGCAGTTTCTAAAATCAGAAAGAATTGAATTCAATGCTTTTTGTTCATTTTGCTTGTTTGTCGGATTTTGGGATGGACTCTTTGGCTTTGCTTTTCTTCTCCTCATTGGATTTTTCATGTTAAAAGTTGCAGAAGCCAGATGACAAGCTCATTTTGGTTCAACTTCAGCAACTGTGCATTGCATTGCCATGTAATGTAATGTAATGCAATGCTATCTATCTAGCTCTCCCTCTATACTTCCTTTTGGATAAACAGACATATTAGGCAAGCATTTTGGAGCTTTCACCTAAATAACTACAGGTGGTGAGATAAGCTGCACAATATAATTGACCTTTCAGTATATTGTTGCACACACACCATCTATTTAGCAAATGCCCTTGTTATCAACAGCAGCCTTTTAAACTCACCTGAGCTAACAGGTATGTGAGCTGGTTACTCTGCTGCGCTTAAAATTTCTTTATTGGTTTGCTACAATGCCTTTTCTGAAACGTTGTCTCCCTCTGCTGGAACACTGACTTCTTTCATTTAATGCCTGCAGACTATAAAAGAGAAACCAACCCAAAAAGTTTGGTTGATTAGTCTGTGGCATTCTTTTAAACTGTTGCTTATGGCGGTCTCTGTGAGCTTCTCAGTGACATTCAGCCATCCAGGTATCCCGCCTGCAGTAGACGGAATGTGGCAATGGAACGCTGGCTGCGCGTGTCATAATAGGCTCTGAGCCTTTATATACCTGCGCACAGCAGCAGCCACCTTCAGTCTGCTGCTGGACAGCCAGCAGCAGCAGAAGCAGGAGAGGTAATTAATCAGCAACCCTCCTGCTAAGGGTAGACAGCTGCTCGTTCCACCCCCCCCCCCCCGCCTTAATTGGTTCTCCTCCCTTCCAACGGTGTTGAGGCGGGTGGGAACAGCCGGGGGTTGAGGGTACTGTGCTAAAAGAGGTGGAGTTATGCAGATCTAAAACGCGTGGATTGCAGCAGCAGCAAGCCGAAAAGTGCAGGCATGTGAGGGATCTAGAGGTTGACAGCATGTCTTCTTAACGGGAGTCCAGGTGGCCATCTCCACAAATGGACTTTTCAGAATCCTTGGGTGGCACCGTAGTCGGAAACCAATTCTGGTTATCGCTTCTCGGCCTTTTGGCTAAGATCAAGTGTAGTATCTGTTCTTATCAGTTTAATATCTGATACGTCCCCTATCTGGGGACCATATATTAAATGGATTTTTAGAACAGGGAGATGGAAAAAGAGCTTGCTCTGTCCACTCCACGCATTGACCTGGTATTGCAGTATCTCCAGGACCGGTGCAGCCCTTCTTTAATGCAGTTTCTAAAATCAGAAAGAATTGAATTCAATGCTTTTTGTTCATTTTGCTTGTTTGTCGGATTTTGGGATGGATTCTTTGGCTTTGCTTTTTTTCTCCTCATTGGATTTTTCATGTTAAAAGTTGCAGAAGCCAGATGACAAGCTCATTTTGGTTCAACTTCAGCAACTGTGCATTGCATTGCCATGTAATGTAATATAATGCAATGCTATCTATCTAGCTCTCCCTCTATACTTCCTTTTGGATAAACAGACATATTAGGCAAGCATTTTGGAGCTTTCACCTAAATAACTACAGGTGGTGAGATAAGCTGCACAATATAATTGACCTTTCAGTATATTGTTGCACACACACCATCTATTTAGCAAATGCCCTTGTTATCAACAGCAGCGTTTTAAACTCACCTGAGCTAACAGGTATGTGAGCTGGTTACTCTGCTGCGCTTAAAATTTCTTTTTTGGTTTGCTACAATGCCTTTTCTGAAACGTTGTCTCCCTCTGCTGGAACACTGACTTCTTTCATTTAATGCCTGCAGACTATAAAAGAGAAACCAACCCAAAAAGTTTGGTTGATTAGTCTGTGGCATTCTTTTAAACTGTTGCTTATGGCGGTCTCTGTGAGCTTCTCAGTGACATTCAGCCATCCAGGTATCCCGCCTGCAGTAGACGGAATGTGGCAATGGAACGCTGGCTGCGCGTGTCATAATAGGCTCTGAGCCTTTATATACCTGCGCACAGCAGCAGCCACCTTCAGTCTGCTGCTGGACAGCCAGCAGCAGCAGGAGAGGTAATTAATCAGCAACCCTCCTGCTAAGGGTAGACAGCTGCTCGTTCCACCCCCCCCCCCCCGCCTTAATTGGTTCTCCTCCCTTCCAACGGTGTTGAGGCGGGTGGGAACAGCCGGGGGTTGAGGGTACTGTGCTAAAAGAGGTGGAGTTATGCAGATCTAAAACGCGTGGATTGCAGCAGCAGCAAGCCGAAAAGTGCAGGCATGTGAGGGATCTAGAGGTTGACAGCATGTCTTCTTAACGGGAGTCCAGGTGGCCATCTCCACAAATGGACTTTTCAGAATCCTTGGGTGGCACCGTAGTCGGAAACCAATTCTGGTTATCGCTTCTCGGCCTTTTGGCTAAGATCAAGTGTAGTATCTGTTCTTATCAGTTTAATATCTGATACGTCCCCTATCTGGGGACCATATATTAAATGGATTTTTAGAACAGGGAGATGGAAAAAGAGCTTGCTCTGTCCACTCCACGCATTGACCTGGTATTGCAGTATCTCCAGGACCGGTGCACCCCTTCTTTAATGCAGTTTCTAAAATCAGAAAGAATTGAATTCAATGCTTTTTGTTCATTTTGCTTGTTTGTCGGATTTTGGGATGGACTCTTTGGCTTTGCTTTTCTTCTCCTCATTGGATTTTTCATGTTAAAAGTTGCAGAAGCCAGATGACAAGCTCATTTTGGTTCAACTTCAGCAACTGTGCATTGCATTGCCATGTAATGTAATGTAATGCAATGCTATCTATCTAGCTCTCCCTCTATACTTCCTTTTGGATAAACAGACATATTAGGCAAGCATTTTGGAGCTTTCACCTAAATAACTACAGGTGGTGAGATAAGCTGCACAATATAATTGACCTTTCAGTATATTGTTGCACACACACCATCTATTTAGCAAATGCCCTTGTTATCAACAGCAGCCTTTTAAACTCACCTGAGCTAACAGGTATGTGAGCTGGTTATTCTGCTGCGCTTAAAATTTCTTTTTTGGTTTGCTACAATGCCTTTTCTGAAACGTTGTCTCCCTCTGCTGGAACACTGACTTCTTTCATTTAATGCCTGCAGACTATAAAAGAGAAACCAACCCAAAAAGTTTGGTTGATTAGTCTGTGGCATTCTTTTAAACTGTTGCTTATGGCGGTCTCTGTGAGCTTCTCAGTGACATTCAGCCATCCAGGTATCCCGCCTGCAGTAGACGGAATGTGGCAATGGAACGCTGGCTGCGCGTGTCATAATAGGCTCTGAGCCTTTATATACCTGCGCACAGCAGCAGCCACCTTCAGTCTGCTGCTGGACAGCCAGCAGCAGCAGCAGCAGGAGAGGTAATTAATCAGCAACCCTCCTGCTAAGGGTAGACAGCTGCTCGTTCCACCCCCCCCCCCCGCCTTAATTGGTTCTCCTCCCTTCCAACGGTGTTGAGGCGGGTGGGAACAGCCGGGGGTTGAGGGTACTGTGCTAAAAGAGGTGGAGTTATGCAGATCTAAAACGCGTGGATTGCAGCAGCAGCAAGCCGAAAAGTGCAGGCATGTGAGGGATCTAGAGGTTGACAGCATGTCTTCTTAACGGGAGTCCAGGTGGCCATCTCCACAAATGGACTTTTCAGAATCCTTGGGTGGCACCGTAGTCGGAAACCAATTCTGGTTATCGCTTCTCGGCCTTTTGGCTAAGATCAAGTGTAGTATCTGTTCTTATCAGTTTAATATCTGATACGTCCCCTATCTGGGGACCATATATTAAATGGATTTTTAGAACAGGGAGATGGAAAAAGAGCTTGCTCTGTCCACTCCACGCATTGACCTGGTATTGCAGTATCTCCAGGACCGGTGCACCCCTTCTTTAATGCAGTTTCTAAAATCA
The DNA here is from genome assembly GCF_046119375.1 of Phyllobates terribilis. Classification (NCBI taxonomy): domain Eukaryota; kingdom Metazoa; phylum Chordata; class Amphibia; order Anura; family Dendrobatidae; genus Phyllobates; species Phyllobates terribilis. The sequence goes on along the minus strand of NW_027362800.1, from coordinate 3,880,453 downwards.
GAAAGAATTGAATTCAATGCTTTTTGTTCATTTTGCTTGTTTGTCGGATTTTGGGATGGATTCTTTGGCTTTGCTTTTCTTCTCCTCATTGGAATTTTCATGTTAAAAGTTGCAGAAGCCAGATGACAAGCTCATTTTGGTTCAACTTCAGCAACTGTGCATTGCATTGCCATGTAATGTAATGTAATGCAATGCTATCTATCTAGCTCTCCCTCTATACTTCCTTTTGGATAAACAGACATATTAGGCAAGCATTTTGGAGCTTTCACCTAAATAACTACAGGTGGTGAGATAAGCTGCACAATATAATTGACCTTTCAGTATATTGTTGCACACACACCATCTATTTAGCAAATGCCCTTGTTATCAACAGCAGCCTTTTAAGCTCACCTGAGCTAACAGGTATGTGAGCTGGTTACTCTGCTGCGCTTAAAATTTCTTTTTTGGTTTGCTACAATGCCTTTTCTGAAACGTTGTCTCCCTCTGCTGGAACACTGACTTCTTTCATTTAATGCCTGCAGACTATAAAATATAAATCAACCCAAAAAGTTTGGTTGATTAGTCTGTGGCATTCTTTTAAACTGTTGCTTATGGCGGTCTCTGTGAGCTTCTCAGTGACATTCAGCCATCCAGGTATCCTGCCTGCAGTAGACGGAATGTGGCAATGGAACGCTGGCTGCGCGTGTCATAATAGGCTCTGAGCCTTTATATACCTGCGCACAGCAGCAGCCACCTTCAGTCTGCTGCTGGACAGCCAGCAGCAGCAGCAGCAGGAGAGGTAATTAATCAGCAACCCTCCTGCTAAGGGTAGACAGCTGCTCGTTCCACCCCCCCCCCGCCTTAATTGGTTCTCCTCCCTTCCAACGGTGTTGAGGCGGGTGGGAAGAGCCGGGGGTTGAGGGTACTGTGCTAAAAGAGGTGGAGTTATGCAGATCTAAAACGCGTGGATTGCAGCAGCAGCAAGCCGAAAAGTGCAGGCATGTGAGGGATCTAGAGGTTGACAGCATGTCTTCTTAACGGGAGTCCAGGTGGCCATCTCCACAAATGGACTTTTCAGAATCCTTGGGTGGCACCGTAGTCGGAAACCAATTCTGGTTATCGCTTCTCGGCCTTTTGGCTAAGATCAAGTGTAGTATCTGTTCTTATCAGTTTAATATCTGATACGTCCCCTATCTGGGGACCATATATTAAATGGATTTTTAGAACAGGGAGATGGAAAAAGAGCTTGCTCTGTCCACTCCACGCATTGACCTGGTATTGCAGTATCTCCAGGACCGGTGCACCCCTTCTTTAATGCAGTTTCTAAAATCAGAAAGAATTGAATTCAATGCTTTTTGTTCATTTTGCTTGTTTGTCGGATTTTGGGATGGACTCTTTGGCTTTGCTTTTCTTCTCCTCATTGGATTTTTCATGTTAAAAGTTGCAGAAGCCAGATGACAAGCTCATTTTGGTTCAACTTCAGCAACTGTGCATTGCATTGCCATGTAATGTAATGTAATGCAATGCTATCTATCTAGCTCTCCCTCTATACTTCCTTTTGGATAAACAGACATATTAGGCAAGCATTTTGGAGCTTTCACCTAAATAACTACAGGTGGTGAGATAAGCTGCACAATATAATTGACCTTTCAGTATATAGTTGCACACACACCATCTATTTAGCAAATGCCCTTGTTATCAACAGCAGCCTTTTAAACTCACCTGAGCTAACAGGTATGTGAGCTGGTTACTCTGCTGCGCTTAAAATTTCTTTTTTGGTTTGCTACAATGCCTTTTCTGAAACGTTGTCTCCCTCTGCTGGAACACTGACTTCTTTCATTTAATGCCTGCAGACTATAAAAGAGAAACCAACCCAAAAAGTTTGGTTGATTAGTCTGTGGCATTCTTTTAAACTGTTGCTTATGGCGGTCTCTGTGAGCTTCTCAGTGACATTCAGCCATCCAGGTATCCCGCCTGCAGTAGACGGAATGTGGCAATGGAACGCTGGCTGCGCGTGTCATAATAGGCTCTGAGCCTTTATATACCTGCGCACAGCAGCAGCCACCTTCAGTCTGCTGCTGGACAGCCAGCAGCAGCAGCAGCAGGAGAGGTAATTAATCAGCAACCCTCCTGCTAAGGGTAGACAGCTGCTCGTTCCACCCCCCCCCCCGCCTTAATTGGTTCTCCTCCCTTCCAACGGTGTTGAGGCGGGTGGGAACAGCCGGGGGTTGAGGGTACTGTGCTAAAAGAGGTGGAGTTATGCAGATCTAAAACGCGTGGATTGCAGCAGCAGCAAGCCGAAAAGTGCAGGCATGTGAGGGATCTAGAGGTTGACAGCATGTCTTCTTAACGGGAGTCCAGGTGGCCATCTCCACAAATGGACTTTTCAGAATCCTTGGGTGGCACCGTAGTCGGAAACCAATTCTGGTTATCGCTTCTCGGCCTTTTGGCTAAGATCAAGTGTAGTATCTGTTCTTATCAGTTTAATATCTGATACGTCCCCTATCTGGGGACCATATATTAAATGGATTTTTAGAACAGGGAGATGGAAAAAGAGCTTGCTCTGTCCACTCCACGCATTGACCTGGTATTGCAGTATCTCCAGGACCGGTGCACCCCTTCTTTAATGCAGTTTCTAAAATCAGAAAGAATTGAATTCAATGCTTTTTGTTCATTTTGCTTGTTTGTCGGATTTTGGGATGGACTCTTTGGCTTTGCTTTTCTTCTCCTCATTGGATTTTTCATGTTAAAAGTTGCAGAAGCCAGATGACAAGCTCATTTTGGTTCAACTTCAGCAACTGTGCATTGCATTGCCATGTAATGTAATGTAATGCAATGCTATCTATCTAGCTCTCCCTCTATACTTCCTTTTGGATAAACAGACATATTAGGCAAGCATTTTGGAGCTTTCACCTAAATAACTACAGGTGGTGAGATAAGCTGCACAATATAATTGACCTTTCAGTATATTGTTGCACACACACCATCTATTTAGCAAATGCCCTTGTTATCAACAGCAGCCTTTTAAACTCACCTGAGCTAACAGGTATGTGAGCTGGTTACTCTGCTGCGCTTAAAATTTCTTTTTTGGTTTGCTACAATGCCTTTTCTGAAACGTTGTCTCCCTCTGCTGGAACACTGACTTCTTTCATTTAATGCCTGCAGACTATAAAAGAGAAACCAACCCAAAAAGTTTGGTTGATTAGTCTGTGGCATTCTTTTAAACTGTTGCTTATGGCGGTCTCTGTGAGCTTCTCAGTGACATTCAGCCATCCAGGTATCCCGCCTGCAGTAGACGGAATGTGGCAATGGAACGCTGGCTGCGCGTGTCATAATAGGCTCTGAGCCTTTATATACCTGCGCACAGCAGCAGCCACCTTCAGTCTGCTGCTGGACAGCCAGCAGCAGCAGCAGCAGGAGAGGTAATTAATCAGCAACCCTCCTGCTAAGGGTAGACAGCTGCTCGTTCCACCCCCCCCCCCGCCTTAATTGGTTCTCCTCCCTTCCAACGGTGTTGAGGCGGGTGGGAAGAGCCGGGGGTTGAGGGTACTGTGCTAAAAGAGGTGGAGTTATGCAGATCTAAAACGCGTGGATTGCAGCAGCAGCAAGCCGAAAAGTGCAGGCATGTGAGGGATCTAGAGGTTGACAGCATGTCTTCTTAACGGGAGTCCAGGTGGCCATCTCCACAAATGGACTTTTCAGAATCCTTGGGTGGCACCGTAGTCGGAAACCAATTCTGGTTATCGCTTCTCGGCCTTTTGGCTAAGATCAAGTGTAGTATCTGTTCTTATCAGTTTAATATCTGATACGTCCCCTATCTGGGGACCATATATTAAATGGATTTTTAGAACAGGGAGATGGAAAAAGAGCTTGCTCTGTCCACTCCACGCATTGACCTGGTATTGCAGTATCTCCAGGACCGGTGCACCCCTTCTTTAATGCAGTTTCTAAAATCAGAAAGAATTGAATTCAATGCTTTTTGTTCATTTTGCTTGTTTGTCGGATTTTGGGATGGACTCTTTGGCTTTGCTTTTCTTCTCCTCATTGGATTTTTCATGTTAAAAGTTGCAGAAGCCAGATGTCAAGCTCATTTTGGTTCAACTTCAGCAACTGTGCATTGCATTGCCATGTAATGTAATGCAATGCTATCTATCTAGCTCTCCCTCTATACTTCCTTTTGGATAAACAGACATATTAGGCAAGCATTTTGGAGCTTTCACCTAAATAACTACAGGTGGTGAGATAAGCTGCACAATATAATTGACCTTTCAGTATATTGTTGCACACACACCATCTATTTAGCAAATGCCCTTGTTATCAACAGCAGCCTTTTAAACTCACCTGAGCTAACAGGTATGTGAGCTGGTTACTCTGCTGCGCTTAAAATTTCTTTTTTGGTTTGCTACAATGCCTTTTCTGAAACGTTGTCTCCCTCTGCTGGAACACTGACTTCTTTCATTTAATGCCTGCAGACTATAAAAGAGAAACCAACCCAAAAAGTTTGGTTGATTAGTCTGTGGCATTCTTTTAAACTGTTGCTTATGGCGGTCTCTGTGAGCTTCTCAGTGACATTCAGCCATCCAGGTATCCCGCCTGCAGTAGACGGAATGTGGCAATGGAACGCTGGCTGCGCGTGTCATAATAGGCTCTGAGCCTTTATATACCTGCGCACAGCAGCAGCCACCTTCAGTCTGCTGCTGGACAGCCAGCAGCAGCAGCAGCAGGAGAGGTAATTAATCAGCAACCCTCCTGCTAAGGGTAGACAGCTGCTCGTTCCACCCCCCCCCCGCCTTAATTGGTTCTCCTCCCTTCCAACGGTGTTGAGGCGGGTGGGAACAGCCGGGGGTTGAGGGTACTGTGCTAAAAGAGGTGGAGTTATGCAGATCTAAAACGCGTGGATTGCAGCAGCAGCAAGCCGAAAAGTGCAGGCATGTGAGGGATCTAGAGGTTGACAGCATGTCTTCTTAACGGGAGTCCAGGTGGCCATCTCCACAAATGGACTTTTCAGAATCCTTGGGTGGCACCGTAGTCGGAAACCAATTCTGGTTATCGCTTCTCGGCCTTTTGGCTAAGATCAAGTGTAGTATCTGTTCTTATCAGTTTAATATCTGATACGTCCCCTATCTGGGGACCATATATTAAATGGATTTTTAGAACAGGGAGATGGAAAAAGAGCTTGCTCTGTCCACTCCACGCATTGACCTGGTATTGCAGTATCTCCAGGACCGGTGCACCCCTTCTTTAATGCAGTTTCTAAAATCAGAAAGAATTGAATTCAATGCTTTTTGTTCATTTTGCTTGTTTGTCGGATTTTGGGATGGACTCTTTGGCTTTGCTTTTCTTCTCCTCATTGGATTTTTCATGTTAAAAGTTGCAGAAGCCAGATGACAAGCTCATTTTGGTTCAACTTCAGCAACTGTGCATTGCATTGCCATGTAATGTAATGTAATGCAATGCTATCTATCTAGCTCTCCCTCTATACTTCCTTTTGGATAAACAGACATATTAGGCAAGCATTTTGGAGCTTTCACCTAAATAACTACAGGTGGTGAGATAAGCTGCACAATATAATTGACCTTTCAGTATATTGTTGCACACACACCATCTATTTAGCAAATGCCCTTGTTATCAACAGCAGCCTTTTAAACTCACCTGAGCTAACAGGTATGTGAGCTGGTTACTCTGCTGCGCTTAAAATTTCTTTTTTGGTTTGCTACAATGCCTTTTCTGAAACGTTGTCTCCCTCTGCTGCAACACTGACTTCTTTCATTTAATGCCTGCAGACTATAAAAGAGAAACCAACCCAAAAAGTTTGGTTGATTAGTCTGTGGCATTCTTTTAAACTGTTGCTTATGGCGGTCTCTGTGAGCTTCTCAGTGACATTCAGCCATCCAGGTATCCCGCCTGCAGTAGACGGAATGTGGCAATGGAACGCTGGCTGCACGTGTCATAATAGGCTCTGAGCCTTTATATACCTGCGCACAGCAGCAGCCACCTTCAGTCTGCTGCTGGACAGCCAGCAGCAGCAGCAGCAGGAGAGGTAATTAATCAGCAACCCTCCTGCTAAGGGTAGACAGCTGCTCGTTCCACCCCCCCCCCCCCCCCCCGCCTTAATTGGTTCTCCTCCCTTCCAACGGTGTTGAGGCGGGTGGGAACAGCCGGGGGTTGAGGGTACTGTGCTAAAAGAGGTGGAGTTATGCAGATCTAAAACGCGTGGATTGCAGCAGCAGCAAGCCGAAAAGTGCAGGCATGTGAGGGATCTAGAGGTTGACAGCATGTCTTCTTAACGGGAGTCCAGGTGGCCATCTCCACAAATGGACTTTTCAGAATCCTTGGGTGGCACCGTAGTCGGAAACCAATTCTGGTTATCGCTTCTCGGCCTTTTGGCTAAGATCAAGTGTAGTATCTGTTCTTATCAGTTTAATATCTGATACGTCCCCTATCTGGGGACCATATATTAAATGGATTTTTAGAACAGGGAGATGGAAAAAGAGCTTGCTCTGTCCACTCCACGCATTGACCTGGTATTGCAGTATCTCCAGGACCGGTGCACCCCTTCTTTAATGCAGTTTCTAAAATCAGAAAGAATTGAATTCAATGCTTTTTGTTCATTTTGCTTGTTTGTCGGATTTTGGGATGGACTCTTTGGCTTTGCTTTTCTTCTCCTCATTGGATTTTTCATGTTAAAAGTTGCAGAAGCCAGATGTCAAGCTCATTTTGGTTCAACTTCAGCAACTGTGCATTGCATTGCCATGTAATGTAATGCAATGCTATCTATCTAGCTCTCCCTCTATACTTCCTTTTGGATAAACAGACATATTAGGCAAGCATTTTGGAGCTTTCACCTAAATAACTACAGGTGGTGAGATAAGCTGCACAATATAATTGACCTTTCAGTATATTGTTGCACACACACCATCTATTTAGCAAATGCCCTTGTTATCAACAGCAGCCTTTTAAACTCACCTGAGCTAACAGGTATGTGAGCTGGTTACTCTGCTGCGCTTAAAATTTCTTTTTTGGTTTGCTACAATGCCTTTTCTGAAACGTTGTCTCCCTCTGCTGGAACACTGACTTCTTTCATTTAATGCCTGCAGACTATAAAAGAGAAACCAACCCAAAAAGTTTGGTTGATTAGTCTGTGGCATTCTTTTAAACTGTTGCTTATGGCGGTCTCTGTGAGCTTCTCAGTGACATTCAGCCATCCAGGTATCCCGCCTGCAGTAGACGGAATGTGGCAATGGAACGCTGGCTGCGCGTGTCATAATAGGCTCTGAGCCTTTATATACCTGCGCACAGCAGCAGCCACCTTCAGTCTGCTGCTGGACAGCCAGCAGCAGCAGCAGCAGGAGAGGTAATTAATCAGCAACCCTCCTGCTAAGGGTAGACAGCTGCTCGTTCCACCCCCCCCCCCGCCTTAATTGGTTCTCCTCCCTTCCAACGGTGTTGAGGCGGGTGGGAAGAGCCGGGGGTTGAGGGTACTGTGCTAAAAGAGGTGGAGTTATGCAGATCTAAAACGCGTGGATTGCAGCAGCAGCAAGCCGAAAAGTGCAGGCATGTGAGGGATCTAGAGGTTGACAGCATGTCTTCTTAACGGGAGTCCAGGTGGCCATCTCCACAAATGGACTTTTCAGAATCCTTGGGTGGCACCGTAGTCGGAAACCAATTCTGGTTATCGCTTCTCGGCCTTTTGGCTAAGATCAAGTGTAGTATCTGTTCTTATCAGTTTAATATCTGATACGTCCCCTATCTGGGGACCATATATTAAATGGATTTTTAGAACAGGGAGATGGAAAAAGAGCTTGCTCTGTCCACTCCACGCATTGACCTGGTATTGCAGTATCTCCAGGACCGGTGCACCCCTTCTTTAATGCAGTTTCTAAAATCAGAAAGAATTGAATTCAATGCTTTTTGTTCATTTTGCTTGTTTGTCGGATTTTGGGATGGACTCTTTGGCTTTGCTTTTCTTCTCCTCATTGGATTTTTCATGTTAAAAGTTGCAGAAGCCAGATGTCAAGCTCATTTTGGTTCAACTTCAGCAACTGTGTATTGCATTGCCATGTAATGTAATGCAATGCTATCTATCTAGCTCTCCCTCTATACTTCCTTTTGGATAAACAGACATATTAGGCAAGCATTTTGGAGCTTTCACCTAAATAACTACAGGTGGTGAGATAAGCTGCACAATATAATTGACCTTTCAGTATATTGTTGCACACACACCATCTATTTAGCAAATGCCCTTGTTATCAACAGCAGCCTTTTAAACTCACCTGAGCTAACAGGTATGTGAGCTGGTTACTCTGCTGCGCTTAAAATTTCTTTTTTGGTTTGCTACAATGCCTTTTCTGAAACGTTGTCTCCCTCTGCTGGAACACTGACTTCTTTCATTTAATGCCTGCAGACTATAAAAGAGAAACCAACCCAAAAAGTTTGGTTGATTAGTCTGTGGCATTCTTTTAAACTGTTGCTTATGGCGGTCTCTGTGAGCTTCTCAGTGACATTCAGCCATCCAGGTATCCCGCCTGCAGTAGACGGAATGTGGCAATGGAACGCTGGCTGCGCGTGTCATAATAGGCTCTGAGCCTTTATATACCTGCGCACAGCAGCAGCCACCTTCAGTCTGCTGCTGGACAGCCAGCAGCAGCAGCAGCAGGAGAGGTAATTAATCAGCAACCCTCCTGCTAAGGGTAGACAGCTGCTCGTTCCACCCCCCCCCCGCCTTAATTGGTTCTCCTCCCTTCCAACGGTGTTGAGGCGGGTGGGAACAGCCGGGGGTTGAGGGTACTGTGCTAAAAGAGGTGGAGTTATGCAGATCTAAAACGCGTGGATTGCAGCAGCAGCAAGCCGAAAAGTGCAGGCATGTGAGGGATCTAGAGGTTGACAGCATGTCTTCTTAACGGGAGTCCAGGTGGCCATCTCCACAAATGGACTTTTCAGAATCCTTGGGTGGCACCGTAGTCGGAAACCAATTCTGGTTATCGCTTCTCGGCCTTTTGGCTAAGATCAAGTGTAGTATCTGTTCTTATCAGTTTAATATCTGATACGTCCCCTATCTGGGGACCATATATTAAATGGATTTTTAGAACAGGGAGATGGAAAAAGAGCTTGCTCTGTCCACTCCACGCATTGACCTGGTATTGCAGTATCTCCAGGACCGGTGCACCCCTTCTTTAATGCAGTTTCTAAAATCAGAAAGAATTGAATTCAATGCTTTTTGTTCATTTTGCTTGTTTGTCGGATTTTGGGATGGACTCTTTGGCTTTGCTTTTCTTCTCCTCATTGGATTTTTCATGTTAAAAGTTGCAGAAGCCAGATGACAAGCTCATTTTGGTTCAACTTCAGCAACTGTGCATTGCATTGCCATGTAATGTAATGTAATGCAATGCTATCTATCTAGCTCTCCCTCTATACTTCCTTTTGGATAAACAGACATATTAGGCAAGCATTTTGGAGCTTTCACCTAAATAACTACAGGTGGTGAGATAAGCTGCACAATATAATTGACCTTTCAGTATATTGTTGCACACACACCATCTATTTAGCAAATGCCCTTGTTATCAACAGCAGCCTTTTAAACTCACCTGAGCTAACAGGTATGTGAGCTGGTTACTCTGCTGCGCTTAAAATTTCTTTTTTGGTTTGCTACAATGCCTTTTCTGAAACGTTGTCTCCCTCTGCTGCAACACTGACTTCTTTCATTTAATGCCTGCAGACTATAAAAGAGAAACCAACCCAAAAAGTTTGGTTGATTAGTCTGTGGCATTCTTTTAAACTGTTGCTTATGGCGGTCTCTGTGAGCTTCTCAGTGACATTCAGCCATCCAGGTATCCCGCCTGCAGTAGACGGAATGTGGCAATGGAACGCTGGCTGCACGTGTCATAATAGGCTCTGAGCCTTTATATACCTGCGCACAGCAGCAGCCACCTTCAGTCTGCTGCTGGACAGCCAGCAGCAGCAGCAGCAGGAGAGGTAATTAATCAGCAACCCTCCTGCTAAGGGTAGACAGCTGCTCGTTCCACCCCCCCCCCCCCCCGCCTTAATTGGTTCTCCTCCCTTCCAACGGTGTTGAGGCGGGTGGGAACAGCCGGGGGTTGAGGGTACTGTGCTAAAAGAGGTGGAGTTATGCAGATCTAAAACGCGTGGATTGCAGCAGCAGCAAGCCGAAAAGTGCAGGCATGTGAGGGATCTAGAGGTTGACAGCATGTCTTCTTAACGGGAGTCCAGGTGGCCATCTCCACAAATGGACTTTTCAGAATCCTTGGGTGGCACCGTAGTCGGAAACCAATTCTGGTTATCGCTTCTCGGCCTTTTGGCTAAGATCAAGTGTAGTATCTGTTCTTATCAGTTTAATATCTGATACGTCCCCTATCTGGGGACCATATATTAAATGGATTTTTAGAACAGGGAGATGGAAAAAGAGCTTGCTCTGTCCACTCCACGCATTGACCTGGTATTGCAGTATCTCCAGGACCGGTGCACCCCTTCTTTAATGCAGTTTCTAAAATCAGAAAGAATTGAATTCAATGCTTTTTGTTCATTTTGCTTGTTTGTCGGATTTTGGGATGGACTCTTTGGCTTTGCTTTTCTTCTCCTCATTGGATTTTTCATGTTAAAAGTTGCAGAAGCCAGATGACAAGCTCATTTTGGTTCAACTTCAGCAACTGTGCATTGCATTGCCATGTAATGTAATGTAATGCAATGCTATCTATCTAGCTCTCCCTCTATACTTCCTTTTGGATAAACAGACATATTAGGCAAGCATTTTGAAGCTTTCACCTAAATAACTACAGGTGGTGAGATAAGCTGCACAATATAATTGACCTTTCAGTATATTGTTGCACACACACCATCTATTTAGCAAATGCCCTTGTTATCAACAGCAGCCTTTTAAACTCACCTGAGCTAACAGGTATGTGAGCTGGTTACTCTGCTGCGCTTAAAATTTCTTTTTTGGTTTGCTACAATGCCTTTTCTGAAACGTTGTCTCCCTCTGCTGCAACACTGACTTCTTTCATTTAATGCCTGCAGACTATAAAAGAGAAACCAACCCAAAAAGTTTGGTTGATTAGTCTGTGGCATTCTTTTAAACTGTTGCTTATGGCGGTCTCTGTGAGCTTCTCAGTGACATTCAGCCATCCAGGTATCCCGCCTGCAGTAGACGGAATGTGGCAATGGAACGCTGGCTGCACGTGTCATAATAGGCTCTGAGCCTTTATATACCTGCGCACAGCAGCAGCCACCTTCAGTCTGCTGCTGGACAGCCAGCAGCAGCAGCAGCAGGAGAGGTAATTAATCAGCAACCCTCCTGCTAAGGGTAGACAGCTGCTCGTTCCACCCCCCCCCCCCGCCTTAATTGGTTCTCCTCCCTTCCAACGGTGTTGAGGCGGGTGGGAACAGCCGGGGGTTGAGGGTACTGTGCTAAAAGAGGTGGAGTTATGCAGATCTAAAACGCGTGGATTGCAGCAGCAGCAAGCCGAAAAGTGCAGGCATGTGAGGGATCTAGAGGTTGACAGCATGTCTTCTTAACGGGAGTCCAGGTGGCCATCTCCACAAATGGACTTTTCAGAATCCTTGGGTGGCACCGTAGTCGGAAACCAATTCTGGTTATCGCTTCTCGGCCTTTTGGCTAAGATCAAGTGTAGTATCTGTTCTTATCAGTTTAATATCTGATACGTCCCCTATCTGGGGACCATATATTAAATGGATTTTTAGAACAGGGAGATGGAAAAAGAGCTTGCTCTGTCCACTCCACGCATTGACCTGGTATTGCAGTATCTCCAGGACCGGTGCACCCCTTCTTTAATGCAGTTTCTAAAATCAGAAAGAATTGAATTCAATGCTTTTTGTTCATTTTGCTTGTTTGTCGGATTTTGGGATGGACTCTTTGGCTTTGCTTTTCTTCTCCTCATTGGATTTTTCATGTTAAAAGTTGCAGAAGCCAGATGACAAGCTCATTTTGGTTCAACTTCAGCAACTGTGCATTGCATTGCCATGTAATGTAATGTAATGCAATGCTATCTATCTAGCTCTCCCTCTATACTTCCTTTTGGATAAACAGACATATTAGGCAAGCATTTTGAAGCTTTCACCTAAATAACTACAGGTGGTGAGATAAGCTGCACAATATAATTGACCTTTCAGTATATTGTTGCACACACACCATCTATTTAGCAAATGCCCTTGTTATCAACAGCAGCCTTTTAAACTCACCTGAGCTAACAGGTATGTGAGCTGGTTACTCTGCTGCGCTTAAAATTTCTTTTTTGGTTTGCTACAATGCCTTTTCTGAAACGTTGTCTCCCTCTGCTGGAACACTGACTTCTTTCATTTAATGCCTGCAGACTATAAAAGAGAAACCAACCCAAAAAGTTTGGTTGATTAGTCTGTGGCATTCTTTTAAACTGTTGCTTATGGCGGTCTCTGTGAGCTTCTCAGTGACATTCAGCCATCCAGGTATCCCGCCTGCAGTAGACGGAATGTGGCAATGGAACGCTGGCTGCGCGTGTCATAATAGGCTCTGAGCCTTTATATACCTGCGCACAGCAGCAGCCACCTTCAGTCTGCTGCTGGACAGCCAGCAGCAGCAGCAGCAGCAGGAGAGGTAATTAATCAGCAACCCTCCTGCTAAGGGTAGACAGCTGCTCGTTCCACCCCCCCCCCCCCGCCTTAAATGGTTCTCCTCCCTTCCAACGGTGTTGAGGCGGGTGGGAACAGCCGGGGGTTGAGGGTACTGTGCTAAAAGAGGTGGAGTTATGCAGATCTAAAACGCGTGGATTGCAGCAGCAGCAAGCCGAAAAGTGCAGGCATGTGAGGGATCTAGAGGTTGACAGCATGTCTTCTTAACGGGAGTCCAGGTGGCCATCTCCACAAATGGACTTTTCAGAATCCTTGGGTGGCACCGTAGTCGGAAACCAATTCTGGTTATCGCTTCTCGGCCTTTTGGCTAAGATCAAGTGTAGTATCTGTTCTTATCAGTTTAATATCTGATACGTCCCCTATCTGGGGACCATATATTAAATGGATTTTTAGAACAGGGAGATGGAAAAAGAGCTTGCTCTGTCCACTCCACGCATTGACCTGGTATTGCAGTATCTCCAGGACCGGTGCACCCCTTCTTTAATGCAGTTTCTAAAATCAGAAAGAATTGAATTCAATGCTTTTTGTTCATTTTGCTTGTTTGTCGGATTTTGGGATGGACTCTTTGGCTTTGCTTTTCTTCTCCTCATTGGATTTTTCATGTTAAAAGTTGCAGAAGCCAGATGACAAGCTCATTTTGGTTCAACTTCAGCAACTGTGCATTGCATTGCCATGTAATGTAATGTAATGCAATGCTATCTATCTAGCTCTCCCTCTATACTTCCTTTTGGATAAACAGACATATTAGGCAAGCATTTTGGAGCTTTCACCTAAATAACTACAGGTGGTGAGATAAGCTGCACAATATAATTGACCTTTCAGTATATTGTTGCACACACACCATCTATTTAGCAAATGCCCTTGTTATCAACAGCAGCCTTTTAAACTCACCTGAGCTAACAGGTATGTGAGCTGGTTACTCTGCTGCGCTTAAAATTTCTTTTTTGGTTTGCTACAATGCCTTTTCTGAAACGTTGTCTCCCTCTGCTGGAACACTGACTTCTTTCATTTAATGCCTGCAGACTATAAAAGAGAAACCAACCCAAAAAGTTTGGTTGATTAGTCTGTGGCATTCTTTTAAACTGTTGCTTATGGCGGTCTCTGTGAGCTTCTCAGTGACATTCAGCCATCCAGGTATCCCGCCTGCAGTAGACGGAATGTGGCAATGGAACGCTGGCTGCGCGTGTCATAATAGGCTCTGAGCCTTTATATACCTGCGCACAGCAGCAGCCACCTTCAGTCTGCTGCTGGACAGCCAGCAGCAGCAGCAGCAGGAGAGGTAATTAATCAGCAACCCTCCTGCTAAGGGTAGACAGCTGCTCGTTCCACCCCAACCCGCCTTAATTGGTTCTCCTCCCTTCCAACGGTGTTGAGGCGGGTGGGAACAGCCGGGGGTTGAGGGTACTGTGCTAAAAGAGGTGGAGTTATGCAGATCTAAAACGCGTGGATTGCAGCAGCAGCAAGCCGAAAAGTGCAGGCATGTGAGGGATCTAGAGGTTGACAGCATGTCTTCTTAACGGGAGTCCAGGTGGCCATCTCCACAAATGGACTTTTCAGAATCCTTGGGTGGCACCGTAGTCGGAAACCAATTCTGGTTATCGCTTCTCGGCCTTTTGGCTAAGATCAAGTGTAGTATCTGTTCTTATCAGTTTAATATCTGATACGTCCCCTATCTGGGGACCATATATTAAATGGATTTTTAGAACAGGGAGATGGAAAAAGAGCTTGCTCTGTCCACTCCACGCATTGACCTGGTATTGCAGTATCTCCAGGACCGGTGCACCCCTTCTTTAATGCAGTTTCTAAAATCAGAAAGAATTGAATTCAATGCTTTTTGTTCATTTTGCTTGTTTGTCGGATTTTGGGATGGACTCTTTGGCTTTGCTTTTCTTCTCCTCATTGGATTTTTCATGTTAAAAGTTGCAGAAGCCAGATGACAAGCTCATTTTGGTTCAACTTCAGCAACTGTGCATTGCATTGCCATGTAATGTAATGTAATGCAATGCTATCTATCTAGCTCTCCCTCTATACTTCCTTTTGGATAAACAGACATATTAGGCAAGCATTTTGGAGCTTTCACCTAAATAACTACAGGTGGTGAGATAAGCTGCACAATATAATTGACCTTTCAGTATATTGTTGCACACACACCATCTATTTAGCAAATGCCCTTGTTATCAACAGCAGCCTTTTAAACTCACCTGAGCTAACAGGTATGTGAGCTGGTTACTCTGCTGCGCTTAAAATTTCTTTTTTGGTTTGCTACAATGCCTTTTCTGAAACGTTGTCTCCCTCTGCTGGAACACTGACTTCTTTCATTTAATGCCTGCAGACTATAAAAGAGAAACCAACCCAAAAAGTTTGGTTGATTAGTCTGTGGCATTCTTTTAAACTGTTGCTTATGGCGGTCTCTGTGAGCTTCTCAGTGACATTCAGCCATCCAGGTATCCCGCCTGCAGTAGACGGAATGTGGCAATGGAACGCTGGCTGCGCGTGTCATAATAGGCTCTGAGCCTTTATATACCTGCGCACAGCAGCAGCCACCTTCAGTCTGCTGCTGGACAGCCAGCAGCAGCAGCAGGAGAGGTAATTAACCAGCAACCCTCCTGCTAAGGGTAGACAGCTGCTCGTTCCACCCGCCCCCCCCCCGCCTTAATTGGTTCTCCTCCCTTCCAACGGTGTTGAGGCGGGTGGGAACAGCCGGGGGTTGAGGGTACTGTGCTAAAAGAGGTGGAGTTATGCAGATCTAAAACGCGTGGATTGCAGCAGCAGCAAGCCGAAAAGTGCAGGCATGTGAGGGATCTAGAGGTTGACAGCATGTCTTCTTAACGGGAGTCCAGGTGGCCATCTCCACAAATGGACTTTTCAGAATCCTTGGGTGGCACCGTAGTCGGAAACCAATTCTGGTTATCGCTTCTCGGCCTTTTGGCTAAGATCAAGTGTAGTATCTTTCGAAAAGGCGGTTTTGGATGTTGGCCGCCCTAGTAGATTGATACATTATGCACACTGGGGTTTAGGCGCTTGTTAGTACGCCAGGTGGCTAATATAGTCATCTGGTGGAAAGCATGGCCCCCCAGGATCGACGCCATTGGGCCGGGGAAGATCGAAAGCCCGAAGTGTGAAGTGCCCCAGGAGTGGTGACCCTGGGGTGCCTTAACTCACTGGGATTGGGAACCCCACTTGAGTTTATGGCACATTTGCACAAGCACTTCAAATTTTCTTTCTTCGCACACACCCTTATTCCGGGCCTTCTGGCCTTAGGATGGGGAATTTTTCAATTCCCGGTTGAAGGTCCGGGCAGTATTATACTGTGAAACCTTCACTATTTATTTAATTTCTTTGTCACTGTGTGTCCACTTATTCACGTGTGTCACGTCCTACTAGGATTTTGTCGGGATGCGGTTCCCTTACGGGTTCCTCTCTTGGCAGGTCTAGGGGGGGAGTGTGTTGCCATCAGGTTCCGCTCCCCCATGAACCCCCCTGGCTCTCCTCTTTCGGGAGGAGAGCGTTGTTGGCTCCCCTCTTCCGGGAGGGGAGCACAGTCTTTGGCTCCCAGTGCCTTGTTCGGGTGAGAACTCGGGCAGGTGCTGGGGGTATGATTGGGTCGCCTCTGGCTTCGGCTGGAGGTGGCTTTTTGTCCCTGTTCCTCGCTGTGGCCTTTTGGCTCGGAGGGACGGGGAATGGTTTGGGGGACCCTTCTCCTTTTGGAGAGGGTTTCAAGAAGACCAGCATCCTAGTGCACTTTTTTTGTGGCACTTGTCACTTTTTTAAGCGCACTCGGGTTTTGTACACGAATTCGGGCTTTAAATATTTTTTTATCTGTTCTTATCAGTTTAATATCTGATACGTCCCCTATCTGGGGACCATATATTAAATGGATTTTTAGAACAGGGAGATGGAAAAAGAGCTTGCTCTGTCCACTCCACGCATTGACCTGGTATTGCAGTATCTCCAGGACCGGTGCACCCCTTCTTTAATGCAGTTTCTAAAATCAGAAAGAATTGAATTCAATGCTTTTTGTTCATTTTGCTTGTTTGTCGGATTTTGGGATGGACTCTTTGGCTTTGCTTTTCTTCTCCTCATTGGATTTTTCATGTTAAAAGTTGCAGAAGCCAGATGACAAGCTCATTTTGGTTCAACTTCAGCAACTGTGCATTGCATTGCCATGTAATGTAATGTAATGCAATGCTATCTATCTAGCTCTCCCTCTATACTTCCTTTTGGATAAACAGACATATTAGGCAAGCATTTTGGAGCTTTCACCTAAATAACTACAGGTGATGAGATAAGCTGCACAATATAATTGACCTTTCAGTATATTGTTGCACACACACCATCTATTTAGCAAATGCCCTTGTTATCAACAGCAGCCTTTTAAACTCACCTGAGCTAACAGGTATGTGAGCTGGTTACTCTGCTGCGCTTAAAATTTCTTTTTTGGTTTGCTACAATGCCTTTTCTGAAACGTTGTCTCCCTCTGCTGGAACACTGACTTCTTTCATTTAATGCCTGCAGACTATAAAAGAGAAACCAACCCAAAAAGTTTGGTTGATTAGTCTGTGGCATTCTTTTAAACTGTTGCTTATGGCGGTCTCTGTGAGCTTCTCAGTGACATTCAGCCATCCAGGTATCCCGCCTGCAGTAGACGGAATGTGGCAATGGAACGCTGGCTGCGCGTGTCATAATAGGCTCTGAGCCTTTATATACCTGCGCACAGCAGCAGCCACCTTCAGTCTGCTGCTGGACAGCCAGCAGCAGCAGCAGCAGGAGAGGTAATTAATCAGCAACCCTCCTGCTAAGGGTAGACAGCTGCTCGTTCCACCCCCCCCCCCCCGCCTTAATTGGTTCTCCTCCCTTCCAACGGTGTTGAGGCGGGTGGGAACAGCCGGGGGTTGAGGGTACTGTGCTAAAAGAGGTGGAGTTATGCAGATCTAAAACGCGTGGATTGCAGCAGCAGCAAGCCGAAAAGTGCAGGCATGTGAGGGATCTAGAGGTTGACAGCATGTCTTCTTAACGGGAGTCCAGGTGGCCATCTCCACAAATGGACTTTTCAGAATCCTTGGGTGGCACCGTAGTCGGAAACCAATTCTGGTTATCGCTTCTCGGCCTTTTGGCTAAGATCAAGTGTAGTATCTGTTCTTATCAGTTTAATATCTGATACGTCCCCTATCTGGGGACCATATATTAAATGGATTTTTAGAACAGGGAGATGGAAAAAGAGCTTGCTCTGTCCACTCCACGCATTGACCTGGTATTGCAGTATCTCCAGGACCGGTGCACCCCTTCTTTAATGCAGTTTCTAAAATCAGAAAGAATTGAATTCAATGCTTTTTGTTCATTTTGCTTGTTTGTCGGATTTTGGGATGGACTCTTTGGCTTTGCTTTTCTTCTCCTCATTGGATTTTTCATGTTAAAAGTTGCAGAAGCCAGATGACAAGCTCATTTTGGTTCAACTTCAGCAACTGTGCATTGCATTGCCATGTAATGTAATGTAATGCAATGCTATCTATCTAGCTCTCCCTCTATACTTCCTTTTGGATAAACAGACATATTAGGCAAGCATTTTGGAGCTTTCACCTAAATAACTACAGGTGGTGAGATAAGCTGCACAATATAATTGACCTTTCAGTATATTGTTGCACACACACCATCTATTTAGCAAATGCCCTTGTTATCAACAGCAGCCTTTTAAACTCACCTGAGCTAACAGGTATGTGAGCTGGTTACTCTGCTGCGCTTAAAATTTCTTTTTTGGTTTGCTACAATGCCTTTTCTGAAACGTTGTCTCCCTCTGCTGGAACACTGACTTCTTTCATTTAATGCCTGCAGACTATAAAAGAGAAACCAACCCAAAAAGTTTGGTTGATTAGTCTGTGGCATTCTTTTAAACTGTTGCTTATGGCGGTCTCTGTGAGCTTCTCAGTGACATTCAGCCATCCAGGTATCCCGCCTGCAGTAGACGGAATGTGGCAATGGAACGCTGGCTGCGCGTGTCATAATAGGCTCTGAGCCTTTATATACCTGCGCACAGCAGCAGCCACCTTCAGTCTGCTGCTGGACAGCCAGCAGCAGCAGCAGCAGGAGAGGTAATTAATCAGCAACCCTCCTGCTAAGGGTAGACAGCTGCTCGTTCCACCCCCCCCCCGCCTTAATTGGTTCTCCTCCCTTCCAACGATGTTGAGGCGGGTGGGAACAGCCGGGGGTTGAGGGTACTGTGCTAAAAGAGGTGGAGTTATGCAGATCTAAAACGCGTGGATTGCAGCAGCAGCAAGCCGAAAAGTGCAGGCATGTGAGGGATCTAGAGGTTGACAGCATGTCTTCTTAACGGGAGTCCAGGTGGCCATCTCCACAAATGGACTTTTCAGAATCCTTGGGTGGCACCGTAGTCGGAAACCAATTCTGGTTATCGCTTCTCGGCCTTTTGGCTAAGATCAAGTGTAGTATCTGTTCTTATCAGTTTAATATCTGATACGTCCCCTATCTGGGGACCATATATTAAATGGATTTTTATAACAGGGAGATGGAAAAAGAGCTTGCTCTGTCCACTCCAAGCATTGACCTGGTATTGCAGTATCTCCAGGACCGGTGCACCCCTTCTTTAATGCAGTTTCTAAAATCAGAAAGAATTGAATTCAATGCTTTTTGTTCATTTTGCTTGTTTGTCGGATTTTGGGATGGACTCTTTGGCTTTGCTTTTCTTCTCCTCATTGGATTTTTCATGTTAAAAGTTGCAGAAGCCAGATGACAAGCTCATTTTGGTTCAACTTCAGCAACTGTGCATTGCATTGCCATGTAATGTAATGTAATGCAATGCTATCTATCTAGCTCTCCCTCTATACTTCCTTTTGGATAAACAGACATATTAGGCAAGCATTTTGGAGCTTTCACCTAAATAACTACAGGTGGTGAGATAAGCTGCACAATATAATTGACCTTTCAGTATATTGTTGCACACACACCATCTATTTAGCAAATGCCCTTGTTATCAACAGCAGCCTTTTAAACTCACCTGAGCTAACAGGTATGTGAGCTGGTTACTCTGCTGCGCTTAAAATTTCTTTTTTGGTTTGCTACAATGCCTTTTCTGAAACGTTGTCTCCCTCTGCTGGAACACTGACTTCTTTCATTTAATGCCTGCAGACTATAAAAGAGAAACCAACCCAAAAAGTTTGGTTGATTAGTCTGTGGCATTCTTTTAAACTGTTGCTTATGGCGGTCTCTGTGAGCTTCTCAGTGACATTCAGCCATCCAGGTATCCCGCCTGCAGTAGACGGAATGTGGCAATGGAACGCTGGCTGCGCGTGTCATAATAGGCTCTGAGCCTTTATATACCTGCGCACAGCAGCAGCCACCTTCAGTCTGCTGCTGGACAGCCAGCAGCAGCAGCAGGAGAGGTAATTAATCAGCAACCCTCCTGCTAAGGGTAGACAGCTGCTCGTTCCACCCGCCCCCCCCCGCCTTAATTGGTTCTCCTCCCTTCCAACGGTGTTGAGGCGGGTGGGAACAGCCGGGGGTTGAGGGTACTGTGCTAAAAGAGGTGGAGTTATGCAGATCTAAAACGCGTGGATTGCAGCAGCAGCAAGCCGAAAAGTGCAGGCATGTGAGGGATCTAGAGGTTGACAGCATGTCTTCTTAACGGGAGTCCAGGTGGCCATCTCCACAAATGGACTTTTCAGAATCCTTGGGTGGCACCGTAGTCGGAAACCAATTCTGGTTATCGCTTCTCGGCCTTTTGGCTAAGATCAAGTGTAGTATCTTTCGAAAAGGCGGTTTTGGATGTTGGCCGCCCTAGTAGATTGATACATTATGCACACTGGGGTTTAGGCGCTTGTTAGTACGCCAGGTGGCTAATATAGTCATCTGGTGGAAAGCATGGCCCCCCAGGATCGACGCCATTGGGCCGGGGAAGATCGAAAGCCCGAAGTGTGAAGTGCCCCAGGAGTGGTGACTCTGGGGTGCCTTAACTCACTGGGATTGGGAACCCCACTTGAGTTTATGGCACATTTGCACAAGCACTTCAAATTTTCTTTCTTCGCACACACCCTTATTCCGGGCCTTCTGGCCTTAGGATGGGGAATTTTTCAATTCCCGGTTGAAGGTCCGGGCAGTATTATACTGTGAAACCTTCACTATTTATTTAATTTCTTTGTCACTGTGTGTCCACTTATTCACGTGTGTCACGTCCTACTAGGATTTTGTCGGGATGCGGTTCCCTTACGGGTTCCTCTCTTGGCAGGTCTAGGGGGGGAGTGTGTTGCCATCAGGTTCCGCTCCCCCATGAACCCCCCTGGCTCTCCTCTTTCGGGAGGAGAGCGTTGTTGGCTCCCCTCTTCCGGGAGGGGAGCACAGTCTTTGGCTCCCAGTGCCTTGTTCGGGTGAGAACTCGGGCAGGTGCTGGGGGTATGATTGGGTCGCCTCTGGCTTCGGCTGGAGGTGGCTTTTTGTCCCTGTTCCTCGCTGTGGCCTTTTGGCTCGGAGGGACGGGGAATGGTTTGGGGGACCCTTCTCCTTTTGGAGAGGGTTTCAAGAAGACCAGCATCCTAGTGCACTTTTTTTGTGGCACTTGTCACTTTTTTAAGCGCACTCGGGTTTTGTACACGAATTCGGGCTTTAAATATTTTTTTATCTGTTCTTATCAGTTTAATATCTGATACGTCCCCTATCTGGGGACCATATATTAAATGGATTTTTAGAACAGGGAGATGGAAAAAGAGCTTGCTCTGTCCACTCCACGCATTGACCTGGTATTGCAGTATCTCCAGGACCGGTGCACCCCTTCTTTAATGCAGTTTCTAAAATCAGAAAGAATTGAATTCAATGCTTTTTGTTCATTTTGCTTGTTTGTCGGATTTTGGGATGGACTCTTTGGCTTTGCTTTTCTTCTCCTCATTGGATTTTTCATGTTAAAAGTTGCAGAAGCCAGATGACAAGCTCATTTTGGTTCAACTTCAGCAACTGTGCATTGCATTGCCATGTAATGTAATGTAATGCAATGCTATCTATCTAGCTCTCCCTCTATACTTCCTTTTGGATAAACAGACATATTAGGCAAGCATTTTGGAGCTTTCACCTAAATAACTACAGGTGGTGAGATAAGCTGCACAATATAATTGACCTTTCAGTATATTGTTGCACACACACCATCTATTTAGCAAATGCCCTTGTTATCAACAGCAGCCTTTTAAACTCACCTGAGCTAACAGGTATGTGAGCTGGTTACTCTGCTGCGCTTAAAATTTCTTTTTTGGTTTGCTACAATGCCTTTTCTGAAACGTTGTCTCCCTCTGCTGGAACACTGACTTCTTTCATTTAATGCCTGCAGACTATAAAAGAGAAACCAACCCAAAAAGTTTGGTTGATTAGTCTGTGGCATTCTTTTAAACTGTTGCTTATGGCGGTCTCTGTGAGCTTCTCAGTGACATTCAGCCATCCAGGTATCCCGCCTGCAGTAGACGGAATGTGGCAATGGAACGCTGGCTGCGCGTGTCATAATAGGCTCTGAGCCTTTATATACCTGCGCACAGCAGCAGCCACCTTCAGTCTGCTGCTGGACAGCCAGCAGCAGCAGCAGGAGAGGTAATTAATCAGCAACCCTCCTGCTAAGGGTAGACAGCTGCTCGTTCCACCCCAACCCGCCTTAATTGGTTCTCCTCCCTTCCAACGGTGTTGAGGCGGGTGGGAACAGCCGGGGGTTGAGGGTACTGTGCTAAAAGAGGTGGAGTTATGCAGATCTAAAACGCGTGGATTGCAGCAGCAGCAAGCCGAAAAGTGCAGGCATGTGAGGGATCTAGAGGTTGACAGCATGTCTTCTTAACGGGAGTCCAGGTGGCCATCTCCACAAATGGACTTTTCAGAATCCTTGGGTGGCACCGTAGTCGGAAACCAATTCTGGTTATCGCTTCTCGGCCTTTTGGCTAAGATCAAGTGTAGTATCTGTTCTTATCAGTTTAATATCTGATACGTCCCCTATCTGGGGACCATATATTAAATGGATTTTTAGAACAGGGAGATGGAAAAAGAGCTTGCTCTGTCCACTCCACGCATTGACCTGGTATTGCAGTATCTCCAGGACCGGTGCACCCCTTCTTTAATGCAGTTTCTAAAATCAGAAAGAATTGAATTCAATGCTTTTTGTTCATTTTGCTTGTTTGTCGGATTTTGGGATGGACTCTTTGGCTTTGCTTTTCTTCTCCTCATTGGATTTTTCATGTTAAAAGTTGCAGAAGCCAGATGACAAGCTCATTTTGGTTCAACTTCAGCAACTGTGCATTGCATTGCCATGTAATGTAATGTAATGCAATGCTATCTATCTAGCTCTCCCTCTATACTTCCTTTTGGATAAACAGACATATTAGGCAAGCATTTTGGAGCTTTCACCTAAATAACTACAGGTGGTGAGATAAGCTGCACAATATAATTGACCTTTCAGTATATTGTTGCACACACACCATCTATTTAGCAAATGCCCTTGTTATCAACAGCAGCCTTTTAAACTCACCTGAGCTAACAGGTATGTGAGCTGGTTACTCTGCTGCGCTTAAAATTTCTTTTTTGGTTTGCTACAATGCCTTTTCTGAAACGTTGTCTCCCTCTGCTGGAACACTGACTTCTTTCATTTAATGCCTGCAGACTATAAAAGAGAAACCAACCCAAAAAGTTTGGTTGATTAGTCTGTGGCATTCTTTTAAACTGTTGCTTATGGCGGTCTCTGTGAGCTTCTCAGTGACATTCAGCCATCCAGGTATCCCGCCTGCAGTAGACGGAATGTGGCAATGGAACGCTGGCTGCGCGTGTCATAATAGGCTCTGAGCCTTTATATACCTGCGCACAGCAGCAGCCACCTTCAGTCTGCTGCTGGACAGCCAGCAGCAGCAGCAGGAGAGGTAATTAATCAGCAACCCTCCTGCTAAGGGTAGACAGCTGCTCGTTCCACCCGCCCCCCCCCGCCTTAATTGGTTCTCCTCCCTTCCAACGGTGTTGAGGCGGGTGGGAACAGCCGGGGGTTGAGGGTACTGTGCTAAAAGAGGTGGAGTTATGCAGATCTAAAACGCGTGGATTGCAGCAGCAGCAAGCCGAAAAGTGCAGGCATGTGAGGGATCTAGAGGTTGACAGCATGTCTTCTTAACGGGAGTCCAGGTGGCCATCTCCACAAATGGACTTTTCAGAATCCTTGGGTGGCACCGTAGTCGGAAACCAATTCTGGTTATCGCTTCTCGGCCTTTTGGCTAAGATCAAGTGTAGTATCTTTCGAAAAGGCGGTTTTGGATGTTGGCCGCCCTAGTAGATTGATACATTATGCACACTGGGGTTTAGGCGCTTGTTAGTACGCCAGGTGGCTAATATAGTCATCTGGTGGAAAGCATGGCCCCCCAGGATCGACGCCATTGGGCCGGGGAAGATCGAAAGCCCGAAGTGTGAAGTGCCCCAGGAGTGGTGACCCTGGGGTGCCTTAACTCACTGGGATTGGGAACCCCACTTGAGTTTATGGCACATTTGCACAAGCACTTCAAATTTTCTTTCTTCGCACACACCCTTATTCCGGGCCTTCTGGCCTTAGGATGGGGAATTTTTCAATTCCCGGTTGAAGGTCCGGGCAGTATTATACTGTGAAACCTTCACTATTTATTTAATTTCTTTGTCACTGTGTGTCCACTTATTCACGTGTGTCACGTCCTACTAGGATTTTGTCGGGATGCGGTTCCCTTACGGGTTCCTCTCTTGGCAGGTCTAGGGGGGGAGTGTGTTGCCATCAGGTTCCGCTCCCCCATGAACCCCCCTGGCTCTCCTCTTTCGGGAGGAGAGCGTTGTTGGCTCCCCTCTTCCGGGAGGGGAGCACAGTCTTTGGCTCCCAGTGCCTTGTTCGGGTGAGAACTCGGGCAGGTGCTGGGGGTATGATTGGGTCGCCTCTGGCTTCGGCTGGAGGTGGCTTTTTGTCCCTGTTCCTCGCTGTGGCCTTTTGGCTCGGAGGGACGGGGAATGGTTTGGGGGACCCTTCTCCTTTTGGAGAGGGTTTCAAGAAGACCAGCATCCTAGTGCACTTTTTTTGTGGCACTTGTCACTTTTTTAAGCGCACTCGGGTTTTGTACACGAATTCGGGCTTTAAATATTTTTTTATCTGTTCTTATCAGTTTAATATCTGATACGTCCCCTATCTGGGGACCATATATTAAATGGATTTTTAGAACAGGGAGATGGAAAAAGAGCTTGCTCTGTCCACTCCACGCATTGACCTGGTATTGCAGTATCTCCAGGACCGGTGCACCCCTTCTTTAATGCAGTTTCTAAAATCAGAAAGAATTGAATTCAATGCTTTTTGTTCATTTTGCTTGTTTGTCGGATTTTGGGATGGACTCTTTGGCTTTGCTTTTCTTCTCCTCATTGGATTTTTCATGTTAAAAGTTGCAGAAGCCAGATGACAAGCTCATTTTGGTTCAACTTCAGCAACTGTGCATTGCATTGCCATGTAATGTAATGTAATGCAATGCTATCTATCTAGCTCTCCCTCTATACTTCCTTTTGGATAAACAGACATATTAGGCAAGCATTTTGGAGCTTTCACCTAAATAACTACAGGTGATGAGATAAGCTGCACAATATAATTGACCTTTCAGTATATTGTTGCACACACACCATCTATTTAGCAAATGCCCTTGTTATCAACAGCAGCCTTTTAAACTCACCTGAGCTAACAGGTATGTGAGCTGGTTACTCTGCTGCGCTTAAAATTTCTTTTTTGGTTTGCTACAATGCCTTTTCTGAAACGTTGTCTCCCTCTGCTGGAACACTGACTTCTTTCATTTAATGCCTGCAGACTATAAAAGAGAAACCAACCCAAAAAGTTTGGTTGATTAGTCTGTGGCATTCTTTTAAACTGTTGCTTATGGCGGTCTCTGTGAGCTTCTCAGTGACATTCAGCCATCCAGGTATCCCGCCTGCAGTAGACGGAATGTGGCAATGGAACGCTGGCTGCGCGTGTCATAATAGGCTCTGAGCCTTTATATACCTGCGCACAGCAGCAGCCACCTTCAGTCTGCTGCTGGACAGCCAGCAGCAGCAGCAGCAGGAGAGGTAATTAATCAGCAACCCTCCTGCTAAGGGTAGACAGCTGCTCGTTCCACCCCCCCCCCGCCTTAATTGGTTCTCCTCCCTTCCAACGATGTTGAGGCGGGTGGGAACAGCCGGGGGTTGAGGGTACTGTGCTAAAAGAGGTGGAGTTATGCAGATCTAAAACGCGTGGATTGCAGCAGCAGCAAGCCGAAAAGTGCAGGCATGTGAGGGATCTAGAGGTTGACAGCATGTCTTCTTAACGGGAGTCCAGGTGGCCATCTCCACAAATGGACTTTTCAGAATCCTTGGGTGGCACCGTAGTCGGAAACCAATTCTGGTTATCGCTTCTCGGCCTTTTGGCTAAGATCAAGTGTAGTATCTGTTCTTATCAGTTTAATATCTGATACGTCCCCTATCTGGGGACCATATATTAAATGGATTTTTATAACAGGGAGATGGAAAAAGAGCTTGCTCTGTCCACTCCAAGCATTGACCTGGTATTGCAGTATCTCCAGGACCGGTGCACCCCTTCTTTAATGCAGTTTCTAAAATCAGAAAGAATTGAATTCAATGCTTTTTGTTCATTTTGCTTGTTTGTCGGATTTTGGGATGGACTCTTTGGCTTTGCTTTTCTTCTCCTCATTGGATTTTTCATGTTAAAAGTTGCAGAAGCCAGATGACAAGCTCATTTTGGTTCAACTTCAGCAACTGTGCATTGCATTGCCATGTAATGTAATGTAATGCAATGCTATCTATCTAGCTCTCCCTCTATACTTCCTTTTGGATAAACAGACATATTAGGCAAGCATTTTGGAGCTTTCACCTAAATAACTACAGGTGGTGAGATAAGCTGCACAATATAATTGACCTTTCAGTATATTGTTGCACACACACCATCTATTTAGCAAATGCCCTTGTTATCAACAGCAGCCTTTTAAACTCACCTGAGCTAACAGGTATGTGAGCTGGTTACTCTGCTGCGCTTAAAATTTCTTTTTTGGTTTGCTACAATGCCTTTTCTGAAACGTTGTCTCCCTCTGCTGGAACACTGACTTCTTTCATTTAATGCCTGCAGACTATAAAAGAGAAACCAACCCAAAAAGTTTGGTTGATTAGTCTGTGGCATTCTTTTAAACTGTTGCTTATGGCGGTCTCTGTGAGCTTCTCAGTGACATTCAGCCATCCAGGTATCCCGCCTGCAGTAGACGGAATGTGGCAATGGAACGCTGGCTGCGCGTGTCATAATAGGCTCTGAGCCTTTATATACCTGCGCACAGCAGCAGCCACCTTCAGTCTGCTGCTGGACAGCCAGCAGCAGCAGCAGCAGGAGAGGTAATTAATCAGCAACCCTCCTGCTAAGGGTAGACAGCTGCTCGTTCCACCCCCCCCCCCCGCCTTAATTGGTTCTCCTCCCTTCCAACGGTGTTGAGGCGGGTGGGAACAGCCAGGGGTTGAGGGTACTGTGCTAAAAGAGGTGGAGTTATGCAGATCTAAAACGCGTGGATTGCAGCAGCAGCAAGCCGAAAAGTGCAGGCATGTGAGGGATCTAGAGGTTGACAGCATGTCTTCTTAACGGGAGTCCAGGTGGCCATCTCCACAAATGGACTTTTCAGAATCCTTGGGTGGCACCGTAGTCGGAAACCAATTCTGGTTATCGCTTCTCGGCCTTTTGGCTAAGATCAAGTGTAGTATCTGTTCTTATCAGTTTAATATCTGATACGTCCCCTATCTGGGGACCATATATTAAATGGATTTTTAGAACAGGGAGATGGAAAAAGAGCTTGCTCTGTCCACTCCACGCATTGACCTGGTATTGCAGTATCTCCAGGACCGGTGCACCCCTTCTTTAATGCAGTTTCTAAAATCAGAAAGAATTGAATTCAATGCTTTTTGTTCATTTTGCTTGTTTGTCGGATTTTGGGATGGACTCTTTGGCTTTGCTTTTCTTCTCCTCATTGGATTTTTCATGTTAAAAGTTGCAGAAGCCAGATGACAAGCTCATTTTGGTTCAACTTCAGCAACTGTGCATTGCATTGCCATGTAATGTAATGTAATGCAATGCTATCTATCTAGCTCTCCCTCTATACTTCCTTTTGGATAAACAGACATATTAGGCAAGCATTTTGGAGCTTTCACCTAAATAACTACAGGTGGTGAGATAAGCTGCACAATATAATTGACCTTTCAGTATATTGTTGCACACACACCATCTATTTAGCAAATGCCCTTGTTATCAACAGCAGCCTTTTAAACTCACCTGAGCTAACAGGTATGTGAGCTGGTTACTCTGCTGCGCTTAAAATTTCTTTTTTGGTTTGCTACAATGCCTTTTCTGAAACGTTGTCTCCCTCTGCTGGAACACTGACTTCTTTCATTTAATGCCTGCAGACTATAAAAGAGAAACCAACCCAAAAAGTTTGGTTGATTAGTCTGTGGCATTCTTTTAAACTGTTGCTTATGGCGGTCTCTGTGAGCTTCTCAGTGACATTCAGCCATCCAGGTATCCCGCCTGCAGTAGACGGAATGTGGCAATGGAACGCTGGCTGCGCGTGTCATAATAGGCTCTGAGCCTTTATATACCTGCGCACAGCAGCAGCCACCTTCAATCTGCTGCTGGACAGCCAGCAGCAGCAGCAGCAGGAGAGGTAATTAATCAGCAACCCTCCTGCTAAGGGTAGACAGCTGCTCGTTCCACCCCCCCCCCGCCTTAATTGGTTCTCCTCCCTTCCAACGGTGTTGAGGCGGGTGGGAACAGCCGGGGGTTGAGGGTACTGTGCTAAAAGAGGTGGAGTTATGCAGATCTAAAACGCGTGGATTGCAGCAGCAGCAAGCCGAAAAGTGCAGGCATGTGAGGGATCTAGAGGTTGACAGCATGTCTTCTTAACGGGAGTCCAGGTGGCCATCTCCACAAATGGACTTTTCAGAATCCTTGGGTGGCACCGTAGTCGGAAACCAATTCTGGTTATCGCTTCTCGGCCTTTTGGCTAAGATCAAGTGTAGTATCTGTTCTTATCAGTTTAATATCTGATACGTCCCCTATCTGGGGACCATATATTAAATGGATTTTTAGAACAGGGAGATGGAAAAAGAGCTTGCTCTGTCCACTCCACGCATTGACCTGGTATTGCAGTATCTCCAGGACCGGTGCACCCCTTCTTTAATGCAGTTTCTAAAATCAGAAAGAATTGAATTCAATGCTTTTTGTTCATTTTGCTTGTTTGTCGGATTTTGGGATGGACTCTTTGGCTTTGCTTTTCTTCTCCTCATTGGATTTTTCATGTTAAAAGTTGCAGAAGCCAGATGACAAGCTCATTTTGGTTCAACTTCAGCAACTGTGCATTGCATTGCCATGTAATGTAATGTAATGCAATGCTATCTATCTAGCTCTCCCTCTATGCTTCCTTTTGGATAAACAGACATATTAGGCAAGCATTTTGGAGCTTTCACCTAAATAACTACAGGTGGTGAGATAAGCTGCACAATATAATTGACCTTTCAGTATATTGTTGCACACACACCATCTATTTAGCAAATGCCCTTGTTATCAACAGCAGCCTTTTAAACTCACCTGAGCTAACAGGTATGTGAGCTGGTTACTCTGCTGCGCTTAAAATTTCTTTTTTGGTTTGCTACAATGCCTTTTCTGAAACGTTGTCTCCCTCTGCTGGAACACTGACTTCTTTCATTTAATGCCTGCAGACTATAAAAGAGAAACCAACCCAAAAAGTTTGGTTGATTAGTCTGTGGCATTCTTTTAAACTGTTGCTTATGGCGGTCTCTGTGAGCTTCTCAGTGACATTCAGCCATCCAGGTATCCCGCCTGCAGTAGACGGAATGTGGCAATGGAACGCTGGCTGCGCGTGTCATATTAGGCTCTGAGCCTTTATATACCTGCGCACAGCAGCAGCCACCTTCAGTCTGCTGCTGGACAGCCAGCAGCAGCAGCAGCAGGAGAGGTAATTAATCAGCAACCCTCCTGCTAAGGGTAGACAGCTGCTCGTTCCACCCCCCCCCGCCTTATTTGGTTCTCCTCCCTTCCAACGGTGTTGAGGCGGGTGGGAACAGCCGGGGGTTGAGGGTACTGTGCTAAAAGAGGTGGAGTTATGCAGATCTAAAACGCGTGGATTGAAGCAGCAGCAAGCCGAAAAGTGCAGGCATGTGAGGGATCTAGAGGTTGACAGCATGTCTTCTTAACGGGAGTCCAGGTGGCCATCTCCACAAATGGACTTTTCAGAATCCTTGGGTGGCACCGTAGTCGGAAACCAATTCTGGTTATCGCTTCTCGGCCTTTTGGCTAAGATCAAGTGTAGTATCTGTTCTTATCAGTTTAATATCTGATACGTCCCCTATCTGGGGACCATATATTAAATGGATTTTTAGAACAGGGAGATGGAAAAAGAGCTTGCTCTGTCCACTCCACGCATTGACCTGGTATTGCAGTATCTCCAGGACCGGTGCACCCCTTCTTTAATGCAGTTTCTAAAATCAGAAAGAATTGAATTCAATGCTTTTTGTTCATTTTGCTTGTTTGTCGGATTTTGGGATGGACTCTTTGGCTTTGCTTTTCTTCTCCTCATTGGATTTTTCATGTTAAAAGTTGCAGAAGCCAGATGACAAGCTCATTTTGGTTCAACTTCAGCAACTGTGCATTGCATTGCCATGTAATGTAATGTAATGCAATGCTATCTATCTAGCTCTCCCTCTATACTTCCTTTTGGATAAACAGACATATTAGGCAAGCATTTTGGAGCTTTCACCTAAATAACTACAGGTGGTGAGATAAGCTGCACAATATAATTGACCTTTCAGTATATTGTTGCACACACACCATCTATTTAGCAAATGCCCTTGTTATCAACAGCAGCCTTTTAAACTCACCTGAGCTAACAGGTATGTGAGCTGGTTACTCTGCTGCGCTTAAAATTTCTTTTTTGGTTTGCTACAATGCCTTTTCTGAAACGTTGTCTCCCTCTGCTGGAACACTGACTTCTTTCATTTAATGCCTGCAGACTATAAAAGAGAAACCAACCCAAAAAGTTTGGTTGATTAGTCTGTGGCATTCTTTTAAACTGTTGCTTATGGCGGTCTCTGTGAGCTTCTCAGTGACATTCAGCCATCCAGGTATCCCGCCTGCAGTAGACGGAATGTGGCAATGGAACGCTGGCTGCGCGTGTCATAATAGGCTCTGAGCCTTTATATACCTGCGCACAGCAGCAGCCACCTTCAGTCTGCTGCTGGACAGCCAGCAGCAGCAGCAGCAGGAGAGGTAATTAATCAGCAACCCTCCTGCTAAGGGTAGACAGCTGCTCGTTCCACCCCCCCCCCGCCTTAATTGGTTCTCCTCCTTTCCAACGGTGTTGAGGCGGGTGGGAACAGCCGGGGGTTGAGGGTACTGTGCTAAAAGAGGTGGAGTTATGCAGATCTAAAACGCGTGGATTGCAGCAGCAGCAAGCCGAAAAGTGCAGGCATGTGAGGGATCTAGAGGTTGACAGCATGTCTTCTTAACGGGAGTCCAGGTGGCCATCTCCACAAATGGACTTTTCAGAATCCTTGGGTGGCACCGTAGTCGGAAACCAATTCTGGTTATCGCTTCTCGGCCTTTTGGCTAAGATCAAGTGTAGTATCTGTTCTTATCAGTTTAATATCTGATACGTCCCCTATCTGGGGACCATATATTAAATGGATTTTTAGAACAGGGAGATGGAAAAAGAGCTTGCTCTGTCCACTCCACGCATTGACCTGGTATTGCAGTATCTCCTGGACCGGTGCACCCCTTCTTTAATGCAGTTTCTAAAATCAGAAAGAATTGAATTCAATGCTTTTTGTTCATTTTGCTTGTTTGTCGGATTTTGGGATGGACTCTTTGGCTTTGCTTTTCTTCTCCTCATTGGATTTTTCATGTTAAAAGTTGCAGAAGCCAGATGACAAGCTCATTTTGGTTCAACTTCAGCAACTGTGCATTGCATTGCCATGTAATGTAATGTAATGCAATGCTATCTATCTAGCTCTCCCTCTATACTTCCTTTTGGATAAACAGACATATTAGGCAAGCATTTTGGAGCTTTCACCTAAATAACTACAGGTGGTGAGATAAGCTGCACAATATAATTGACCTTTCAGTATATTGTTGCACACACACCATCTATTTAGCAAATGCCCTTGTTATCAACAGCAGCCTTTTAAACTCACCTGAGCTAACAGGTATGTGAGCTGGTTACTCTGCTGCGCTTAAAATTTCTTTTTTGGTTTGCTACAATGCCTTTTCTGAAACGTTGTCTCCCTCTGCTGGAACACTGACTTCTTTCATTTAATGCCTGCAGACTATAAAAGAGAAACCAACCCAAAAAGTTTGGTTGATTAGTCTGTGGCATTCTTTTAAACTGTTGCTTATGGCGGTCTCTGTGAGCTTCTCAGTGACATTCAGCCATCCAGGTATCCCGCCTGCAGTAGACGGAATGTGGCAATGGAACGCTGGCTGCGCGTGTCATAATAGGCTCTGAGCCTTTATATACCTGCGCACAGCAGCAGCCACCTTCAGTCTGCTGGACAGCCAGCAGCAGCAGCAGCAGGAGAGGTAATTAATCAGCAACCCTCCTGCTAAGGGTAGACAGCTGCTCGTTCCACCCCCCCCCCGCCTTAATTGGTTCTCCTCCCTTCCAACGGTGTTGAGGCGGGTGGGAACAGCCGGGGGTTGAGGGTACTGTGCTAAAAGAGGTGGAGTTATGCAGATCTAAAACGCGTGGATTGCAGCAGCAGCAAGCCGAAAAGTGCAGGCATGTGAGGGATCTAGAGGTTGACAGCATGTCTTCTTAACGGGAGTCCAGGTGGCCATCTCCACAAATGGACTTTTCAGAATCCTTGGGTGGCACCGTAGTCGGAAACCAATTCTGGTTATCGCTTCTCGGCCTTTTGGCTAAGATCAAGTGTAGTATCTGTTCTTATCAGTTTAATATCTGATACGTCCCCTATCTGGGGACCATATATTAAATGGATTTTTAGAACAGGGAGATGGAAAAAGAGCTTGCTCTGTCCACTCCACGCATTGACCTGGTATTGCAGTATCTCCAGGACCGGTGCACCCCTTCTTTAATGCAGTTTCTAAAATCAGAAAGAATTGAATTCAATGCTTTTTGTTCATTTTGCTTGTTTGTCGGATTTTGGGATGGACTCTTTGGCTTTGCTTTTCTTCTCCTCATTGGATTTTTCATGTTAAAAGTTGCAGAAGCCAGATGACAAGCTCATTTTGGTTCAACTTCAGCAACTGTGCATTGCATTGCCATGTAATGTAATGTAATGCAATGCTATCTATCTAGCTCTCCCTCTATACTTCCTTTTGGATAAACAGACATATTAGGCAAGCATTTTGGAGCTTTCACCTAAATAACTACAGGTGGTGAGATAAGCTGCACAATATAATTGACCTTTCAGTATATTGTTGCACACACACCATCTATTTAGCAAATGCCCTTGTTATCAACAGCAGCCTTTTAAACTCACCTGAGCTAACAGGTATGTGAGCTGGTTACTCTGCTGCGCTTAAAATTTCTTTTTTGGTTTGCTACAATGCCTTTTCTGAAACGTTGTCTCCCTCTGCTGGAACACTGACTTCTTTCATTTAATGCCTGCAGACTATAAAAGAGAAACCAACCCAAAAAGTTTGGTTGATTAGTCTGTGGCATTCTTTTAAACTGTTGCTTATGGCGGTCTCTGTGAGCTTCTCAGTGACATTCAGCCATCCAGGTATCCCGCCTGCAGTAGACGGAATGTGGCAATGGAACGCTGGCTGCGCGTGTCATAATAGGCTCTGAGCCTTTATATACCTGCGCACAGCAGCAGCCACCTTCAGTCTGCTGCTGGACAGCCAGCAGCAGCAGCAGCAGGAGAGGTAATTAATCAGCAACCCTCCTGCTAAGGGTAGACAGCTGCTCGTTCCACCCCCCCCCCCCGCCTTAATTGGTTCTCCTCCCTTCCAACGGTGTTGAGGCGGGTGGGAACAGCCGGGGGTTGAGGGTACTGTGCTAAAAGAGGTGGAGTTATGCAGATCTAAAACGCGTGGATTGCAGCAGCAGCAAGCCGAAAAGTGCAGGCATGTGAGGGATCTAGAGGTTGACAGCATGTCTTCTTAACGGGAGTCCAGGTGGCCATCTCCACAAATGGACTTTTCAGAATCCTTGGGTGGCACCGTAGTCGGAAACCAATTCTGGTTATCGCTTCTCGGCCTTTTGGCTAAGATCAAGTGTAGTATCTGTTCTTATCAGTTTAATATCTGATACGTCCCCTATCTGGGGACCATATATTAAATGGATTTTTAGAACAGGGAGATGGAAAAAGAGCTTGCTCTGTCCACTCCACGCATTGACCTGGTATTGCAGTATCTCCAGGACCGGTGCACCCCTTCTTTAATGCAGTTTCTAAAATCAGAAAGAATTGAATTCAATGCTTTTTGTTCATTTTGCTTGTTTGTCGGATTTTGGGATGGACTCTTTGGCTTTGCTTTTCTTCTCCTCATTGGATTTTTCATGTTAAAAGTTGCAGAAGCCAGATGACAAGCTCATTTTGGTTCAACTTCAGCAACTGTGCATTGCATTGCCATGTAATGTAATGTAATGCAATGCTATCTATCTAGCTCTCCCTCTATGCTTCCTTTTGGATAAACAGACATATTAGGCAAGCATTTTGGAGCTTTCACCTAAATAACTACAGGTGGTGAGATAAGCTGCACAATATAATTGACCTTTCAGTATATTGTTGCACACACACCATCTATTTAGCAAATGCCCTTGTTATCAACAGCAGCCTTTTAAACTCACCTGAGCTAACAGGTATGTGAGCTGGTTACTCTGCTGCGCTTAAAATTTCTTTTTTGGTTTGCTACAATGCCTTTTCTGAAACGTTGTCTCCCTCTGCTGGAACACTGACTTCTTTCATTTAATGCCTGCAGACTATAAAAGAGAAACCAACCCAAAAAGTTTGGTTGATTAGTCTGTGGCATTCTTTTAAACTGTTGCTTATGGCGGTCTCTGTGAGCTTCTCAGTGACATTCAGCCATCCAGGTATCCCGCCTGCAGTAGACGGAATGTGGCAATGGAACGCTGGCTGCGCGTGTCATAATAGGCTCTGAGCCTTTATATACCTGCGCACAGCAGCAGCCACCTTCAGTCTGCTGCTGGACAGCCAGCAGCAGCAGCAGCAGGAGAGGTAATTAATCAGCAACCCTCCTGCTAAGGGTAGACAGCTGCTCGTTCCACCCCCCCCCCGCCTTATTTGGTTCTCCTCCCTTCCAACGGTGTTGAGGCGGGTGGGAACAGCCGGGGGTTGAGGGTACTGTGCTAAAAGAGGTGGAGTTATGCAGATCTAAAACGCGTGGATTGAAGCAGCAGCAAGCCGAAAAGTGCAGGCATGTGAGGGATCTAGAGGTTGACAGCATGTCTTCTTAACGGGAGTCCAGGTGGCCATCTCCACAAATGGACTTTTCAGAATCCTTGGGTGGCACCGTAGTCGGAAACCAATTCTGGTTATCGCTTCTCGGCCTTTTGGCTAAGATCAAGTGTAGTATCTGTTCTTATCAGTTTAATATCTGATACGTCCCCTATCTGGGGACCATATATTAAATGGATTTTTAGAACAGGGAGATGGAAAAAGAGCTTGCTCTGTCCACTCCACGCATTGACCTGGTATTGCAGTATCTCCAGGACCGGTGCACCCCTTCTTTAATGCAGTTTCTAAAATCAGAAAGAATTGAATTCAATGCTTTTTGTTCATTTTGCTTGTTTGTCGGATTTTGGGATGGACTCTTTGGCTTTGCTTTTCTTCTCCTCATTGGATTTTTCATGTTAAAAGTTGCAGAAGCCAGATGACAAGCTCATTTTGGTTCAACTTCAGCAACTGTGCATTGCATTGCCATGTAATGTAATGTAATGCAATGCTATCTATCTAGCTCTCCCTCTATACTTCCTTTTGGATAAACAGACATATTAGGCAAGCATTTTGGAGCTTTCACCTAAATAACTACAGGTGGTGAGATAAGCTGCACAATATAATTGACCTTTCAGTATATTGTTGCACACACACCATCTATTTAGCAAATGCCCTTGTTATCAACAGCAGCCTTTTAAACTCACCTGAGCTAACAGGTATGTGAGCTGGTTACTCTGCTGCGCTTAAAATTTCTTTTTTGGTTTGCTACAATGCCTTTTCTGAAACGTTGTCTCCCTCTGCTGGAACACTGACTTCTTTCATTTAATGCCTGCAGACTATAAAAGAGAAACCAACCCAAAAAGTTTGGTTGATTAGTCTGTGGCATTCTTTTAAACTGTTGCTTATGGCGGTCTCTGTGAGCTTCTCAGTGACATTCAGCCATCCAGGTATCCCGCCTGCAGTAGACGGAATGTGGCAATGGAACGCTGGCTGCGCGTGTCATAATAGGCTCTGAGCCTTTATATACCTGCGCACAGCAGCAGCCACCTTCAGTCTGCTGCTGGACAGCCAGCAGCAGCAGCAGCAGGAGAGGTAATTAATCAGCAACCCTCCTGCTAAGGGTAGACAGCTGCTCGTTCCACCCCCCCCCCGCCTTAATTGGTTCTCCTCCTTTCCAACGGTGTTGAGGCGGGTGGGAACAGCCGGGGGTTGAGGGTACTGTGCTAAAAGAGGTGGAGTTATGCAGATCTAAAACGCGTGGATTGCAGCAGCAGCAAGCCGAAAAGTGCAGGCATGTGAGGGATCTAGAGGTTGACAGCATGTCTTCTTAACGGGAGTCCAGGTGGCCATCTCCACAAATGGACTTTTCAGAATCCTTGGGTGGCACCGTAGTCGGAAACCAATTCTGGTTATCGCTTCTCGGCCTTTTGGCTAAGATCAAGTGTAGTATCTGTTCTTATCAGTTTAATATCTGATACGTCCCCTATCTGGGGACCATATATTAAATGGATTTTTAGAACAGGGAGATGGAAAAAGAGCTTGCTCTGTCCACTCCACGCATTGACCTGGTATTGCAGTATCTCCTGGACCGGTGCACCCCTTCTTTAATGCAGTTTCTAAAATCAGAAAGAATTGAATTCAATGCTTTTTGTTCATTTTGCTTGTTTGTCGGATTTTGGGATGGACTCTTTGGCTTTGCTTTTCTTCTCCTCATTGGATTTTTCATGTTAAAAGTTGCAGAAGCCAGATGACAAGCTCAGTTTGGTTCAACTTCAGCAACTGTGCATTGCATTGCCATGTAATGTAATGTAATGCAATGCTATCTATCTAGCTCTCCCTCTATACTTCCTTTTGGATAAACAGACATATTAGGCAAGCATTTTGGAGCTTTCACCTAAATAACTACAGGTGGTGAGATAAGCTGCACAATATAATTGACCTTTCAGTATATTGTTGCACACACACCATCTATTTAGCAAATGCCCTTGTTATCAACAGCAGCCTTTTAAACTCACCTGAGCTAACAGGTATGTGAGCTGGTTACTCTGCTGCGCTTAAAATTTCTTTTTTGGTTTGCTACAATGCCTTTTCTGAAACGTTGTCTCCCTCTGCTGGAACACTGACTTCTTTCATTTAATGCCTGCAGACTATAAAAGAGAAACCAACCCAAAAAGTTTGGTTGATTAGTCTGTGGCATTCTTTTAAACTGTTGCTTATGGCGGTCTCTGTGAGCTTCTCAGTGACATTCAGCCATCCAGGTATCCCGCCTGCAGTAGACGGAATGTGGCAATGGAACGCTGGCTGCGCGTGTCATAATAGGCTCTGAGCCTTTATATACCTGCGCACAGCAGCAGCCACCTTCAGTCTGCTGGACAGCCAGCAGCAGCAGCAGCAGGAGAGGTAATTAATCAGCAACCCTCCTGCTAAGGGTAGACAGCTGCTCGTTCCACCCCCCCCCCGCCTTAATTGGTTCTCCTCCCTTCCAACGGTGTTGAGGCAGGTGGGAACAGCCGGGGGTTGAGGGTACTGTGCTAAAAGAGGTGGAGTTATGCAGATCTAAAACGCGTGGATTGCAGCAGCAGCAAGCCGAAAAGTGCAGGCATGTGAGGGATCTAGAGGTTGACAGCATGTCTTCTTAACGGGAGTCCAGGTGGCCATCTCCACAAATGGACTTTTCAGAATCCTTGGGTGGCACCGTAGTCGGAAACCAATTCTGGTTATCGCTTCTCGGCCTTTTGGCTAAGATCAAGTGTAGTATCTGTTCTTATCAGTTTAATATCTGATACGTCCCCTATCTGGGGACCATATATTAAATGGATTTTTAGAACAGGGAGATGGAAAAAGAGCTTGCTCTGTCCACTCCACGCATTGACCTGGTATTGCAGTATCTCCAGGACCGGTGCACCCCTTCTTTAATGCAGTTTCTAAAATCAGAAAGAATTGAATTCAATGCTTTTTGTTCATTTTGCTTGTTTGTCGGATTTTGGGATGGACTCTTTGGCTTTGCTTTTCTTCTCCTCATTGGATTTTTCATGTTAAAAGTTGCAGAAGCCAGATGACAAGCTCATTTTGGTTCAACTTCAGCAACTGTGCATTGCATTGCCATGTAATGTAATGTAATGCAATGCTATCTATCTAGCTCTCCCTCTATACTTCCTTTTGGATAAACAGACATATTAGGCAAGCATTTTGGAGCTTTCACCTAAATAACTACAGGTGGTGAGATAAGCTGCACAATATAATTGACCTTTCAGTATATTGTTGCACACACACCATCTATTTAGCAAATGCCCTTGTTATCAACAGCAGCCTTTTAAACTCACCTGAGCTAACAGGTATGTGAGCTGGTTACTCTGCTGCGCTTAAAATTTCTTTTTTGGTTTGCTACAATGCCTTTTCTGAAACATTGTCTCCCTCTGCTGGAACACTGACTTCTTTCATTTAATGCCTGCAGACTATAAAAGAGAAACCAACCCAAAAAGTTTGGTTGATTAGTCTGTGGCATTCTTTTAAACTATTGCTTATGGCGGTCTCTGTGAGCTTCTCAGTGACATTCAGCCATCCAGGTATCCCGCCTGCAGTAGACGGAATGTGGCAATGGAACGCTGGCTGCGCGTGTCATAATAGGCTCTGAGCCTTTATATACCTGCGCACAGCAGCAGCCACCTTCAGTCTGCTGCTGGACAGCCAGCAGCAGCAGCAGCAGGAGAGGTAATTAATCAGCAACCCTCCTGCTAAGGGTAGACAGCTGCTCGTTCCACCCCCCCCCCCCCGCCTTAATTGGTTCTCCTCCCTTCCAACGGTGTTGAGGCGGGTGGGAACAGCTGGGGGTTGAGGGTACTGTGCTAAAAGAGGTGGAGTTATGCAGATCTAAAACGCGTGGATTGCAGCAGCAGCAAGCCGAAAAGTGCAGGCATGTCAGGGATCTAGAGGTTGACAGCATGTCTTCTTAACGGGAGTCCAGGTGGCCATCTCCACAAATGGACTTTTCAGAATCCCTGGGTGGCACCGTAGTCGGAAACCAATTCTGGTTATCGCTTCTCGGCCTTTTGGCTAAGATCAAGTGTAGTATCTGTTCTTATCAGTTTAATATCTGATACGTCCCCTATCTGGGGACCATATATTAAATGGATTTTTAGAACAGGGAGATGGAAAAAGAGCTTGCTCTGTCCACTCCACGCATTGACCTGGTATTGCAGTATCTCCAGGACCGGTGCACCCCTTCTTTAATGCAGTTTCTAAAATCAGAAAGAATTGAATTCAATGCTTTTTGTTCATTTTGCTTGTTTGTCGGATTTTGGGATGGACTCTTTGGCTTTGCTTTTCTTCTCCTCATTGGATTTTTCATGTTAAAAGTTGCAGAAGCCAGATGACAAGCTCATTTTGGTTCAACTTCAGCAACTGTGCATTGCATTGCCATGTAATGTAATGTAATGCAATGCTATCTATCTAGCTCTCCCTCTATACTTCCTTTTGGATAAACAGACATATTAGGCAAGCATTTTGGAGCTTTCACCTAAATAACTACAGGTGGTGAGATAAGCTGCACAATATAATTGACCTTTCAGTATATTGTTGCACACACACCATCTATTTAGCAAATGCCCTTGTTATCAACAGCAGCCTTTTAAACTCACCTGAGCTAACAGGTATGTGAGCTGGTTACTCTGCTGCGCTTAAAATTTCTTTTTTGGTTTGCTACAATGCCTTTTCTGAAACGTTGTCTCCCTCTGCTGGAACACTGAATTCTTTCATTTAATGCCTGCAGACTATAAAAGAGAAACCAACCCAAAAAGTTTGGTTGATTAGTCTGTGGCATTCTTTTAAACTGTTGCTTATGGCGGTCTCTGTGAGCTTCTCAGTGACATTCAGCCATCCAGGTATCCCGCCTGCAGTAGACGGAATGTGGCAATGGAACGCTGGCTGCGCATGTCATAATAGGCTCTGAGCCTTTATATACCTGCGCACAGCAGCAGCCACCTTCAGTCTGCTGCTGGACAGCCAGCAGCAGCAGCAGCAGGAGAGGTAATTAATCAGCAACCCTCCTGCTAAGGGTAGACAGCTGCTCGTTCCACCCCCCCCCCCGCCTTAATTGGTTCTCCTCCCTTCCAACGGTGTTGAGGCAGGTGGGAACAGCCGGGGGTTGAGGGTACTGTGCTAAAAGAGGTGGAGTTATGCAGATCTAAAACGCGTGGATTGCAGCAGCAGCAAGCCGAAAAGTGCAGGCATGTGAGGGATCTAGAGGTTGACAGCATGTCTTCTTAACGGGAGTCCAGGTGGCCATCTCCACAAATGGACTTTTCAGAATCCTTGGGTGGCACCGTAGTCGGAAACCAATTCTGGTTATCGCTTCTCGGCCTTTTGGCTAAGATCAAGTGTAGTATCTGTTCTTATCAGTTTAATATCTGATACGTCCCCTATCTGGGGACCATATATTAAATGGATTTTTAGAACAGGGAGATGGAAAAAGAGCTTGCTCTGTCCACTCCACGCATTGACCTGGTATTGCAGTATCTCCAGGACCGGTGCACCCCTTCTTTAATGCAGTTTCTAAAATCAGAAAGAATTGAATTCAATGCTTTTTGTTCATTTTGCTTGTTTGTCGGATTTTGGGATGGACTCTTTGGCTTTGCTTTTCTTCTCCTCATTGGATTTTTCATGTTAAAAGTTGCAGAAGCCAGATGACAAGCTCATTTTGGTTCAACTTCAGCAACTGTGCATTGCATTGCCATGTAATGTAATGTAATGCAATGCTATCTATCTAGCTCTCCCTCTATACTTCCTTTTGGATAAACAGACATATTAGGCAAGCATTTTGGAGCTTTCACCTAAATAACTACAGGTGGTGAGATAAGCTGCACAATATAATTGACCTTTCAGTATATTGTTGCACACACACCATCTATTTAGCAAATGCCCTTGTTATCAACAGCAGCCTTTTAAACTCACCTGAGCTAACAGGTATGTGAGCTGGTTACTCTGCTGCGCTTAAAATTTCTTTTTTGGTTTGCTACAATGCCTTTTCTGAAACGTTGTCTCCCTCTGCTGGAACACTGACTTCTTTCATTTAATGCCTGCAGACTATAAAAGAGAAACCAACCCAAAAAGTTTGGTTGATTAGTCTGTGGCATTCTTTTAAACTGTTGCTTATGGCGGTCTCTGTGAGCTTCTCAGTGACATTCAGCCATCCAGGTATCCCGCCTGCAGTAGACGGAATGTGGCAATGGAACGCTGGCTGCGCGTGTCATAATAGGCTCTGAGCCTTTATATGCCTGCGCACAGCAGCAGCCACCTTCAGTCTGCTGCTGGACAGCCAGCAGCAGCAGCAGCAGGAGAGGTAATTAATCAGCAACCCTCCTGCTAAGGGTAGACAGCTGCTCGTTCCACCCCCCCCCCCCGCCTTAATTGGTTCTCCTCCCTTCCAACGGTGTTGAGGCGGGTGGGAAC
Source organism: Phyllobates terribilis (assembly GCF_046119375.1). NCBI lineage: Eukaryota > Metazoa > Chordata > Amphibia > Anura > Dendrobatidae > Phyllobates > Phyllobates terribilis. The sequence goes on along the minus strand of NW_027362800.1, from coordinate 3,838,924 downwards.
AGCCGGGGGTTGAGGGTACTGTGCTAAAAGAGGTGGAGTTATGCAGATCTAAAACGCGTGGATTGCAGCAGCAGCAAGCCGAAAAGTGCAGGCATGTCAGGGATCTAGAGGTTGACAGCATGTCTTCTTAACGGGAGTCCAGGTGGCCATCTCCACAAATGGACTTTTCAGAATCCTTGGGTGGCACCGTAGTCGGAAACCAATTCTGGTTATCGCTTCTCGGCCTTTTGGCTAAGATCAAGTGTAGTATCTGTTCTTATCAGTTTAATATCTGATACGTCCCCTATCTGGGGACCATATATTAAATGGATTTTTAGAACAGGGAGATGGAAAAAGAGCTTGCTCTGTCCACTCCACGCATTGACCTGGTATTGCAGTATCTCCAGGACCGGTGCACCCCTTCTTTAATGCAGTTTCTAAAATCAGAAAGAATTGAATTCAATGCTTTTTGTTCATTTTGCTTGTTTGTCGGATTTTGGGATGGACTCTTTGGCTTTGCTTTTCTTCTCCTCATTGGATTTTTCATGTTAAAAGTTGCAGAAGCCAGATGACAAGCTCATTTTGGTTCAACTTCAGCAACTGTGCATTGCATTGCCATGTAATGTAATGTAATGCAATGCTATCTATCTAGCTCTCCCTCTATACTTCCTTTTGGATAAACAGACATATTAGGCAAGCATTTTGGAGCTTTCACCTAAATAACTACAGGTGGTGAGATAAGCTGCACAATATAATTGACCTTTCAGTATATTGTTGCACACACACCATCTATTTAGCAAATGCCCTTGTTATCAACAGCAGCCTTTTAAACTCACCTGAGCTAACAGGTATGTGAGCTGGTTACTCTGCTGCGCTTAAAATTTCTTTTTTGGTTTGCTACAATGCCTTTTCTGAAACGTTGTCTCCCTCTGCTGGAACACTGAATTCTTTCATTTAATGCCTGCAGACTATAAAAGAGAAACCAACCCAAAAAGTTTGGTTGATTAGTCTGTGGCATTCTTTTAAACTGTTGCTTATGGCGGTCTCTGTGAGCTTCTCAGTGACATTCAGCCATCCAGGTATCCCGCCTGCAGTAGACGGAATGTGGCAATGGAACGCTGGCTGCGCGTGTCATAATAGGCTCTGAGCCTTTATATACCTGCGCACAGCAGCAGCCACCTTCAGTCTGCTGCTGGACAGCCAGCAGCAGCAGCAGCAGGAGAGGTAATTAATCAGCAACCCTCCTGCTAAGGGTAGACAGCTGCTCGTTCCACCCCCCCCCCCCGCCTTAATTGGTTCTCCTCCCTTCCAACGGTGTAGAGGCGGGTGGGAACAGCCGGGGGTTGAGGGTACTGTGCTAAAAGAGGTGGAGTTATGCAGATCTAAAACGCGTGGATTGCAGCAGCAGCAAGCCGAAAAGTGCAGGCATGTGAGGGATCTAGAGGTTGACAGCATGTCTTCTTAACGGGAGTCCAGGTGGCCATCTCCACAAATGGACTTTTCAGAATCCTTGGGTGGCACCGTAGTCGGAAACCAATTCTGGTTATCGCTTCTCGGCCTTTTGGCTAAGATCAAGTGTAGTATCTGTTCTTATCAGTTTAATATCTGATACGTCCCCTATCTGGGGACCATATATTAAATGGATTTTTAGAACAGGGAGATGGAAAAAGAGCTTGCTCTGTCCACTCCACGCATTGACCTGGTATTGCAGTATCTCCAGGACCGGTGCACCCCTTCTTTAATGCAGTTTCTAAAATCAGAAAGAATTGAATTCAATGCTTTTTGTTCATTTTGCTTGTTTGTCGGATTTTGGGATGGACTCTTTGGCTTTGCTTTTCTTCTCCTCATTGGATTTTTCATGTTAAAAGTTGCAGAAGCCAGATGACAAGCTCATTTTGGTTCAACTTCAGCAACTGTGCATTGCATTGCCATGTAATGTAATGTAATGCAATGCTATCTATCTAGCTCTCCCTCTATACTTCCTTTTGGATAAACAGACATATTAGGCAAGCATTTTGGAGCTTTCACCTAAATAACTACAGGTGGTGAGATAAGCTGCACAATATAATTGACCTTTCAGTATATTGTTGCACACACACCATCTATTTAGCAAATGCCCTTGTTATCAACAGCAGCCTTTTAAACTCACCTGAGCTAACAGGTATGTGAGCTGGTTACTCTGCTGCGCTTAAAATTTCTTTTTTGGTTTGCTACAATGCCTTTTCTGAAACGTTGTCTCCCTCTGCTGGAACACTGACTTCTTTCATTTAATGCCTGCAGACTATAAAAGAGAAACCAACCCAAAAAGTTTGGTTGATTAGTCTGTGGCATTCTTTTAAACTGTTGCTTATGGCGGTCTCTGTGAGCTTCTCAGTGACATTCAGCCATCCAGGTATCCCGCCTGCAGTAGACGGAATGTGGCAATGGAACGCTGGCTGCGCGTGTCATAATAGGCTCTGAGCCTTTATATACCTGCGCACAGCAGCAGCCACCTTCAGTCTGCTGCTGGACAGCCAGCAGCAGCAGCAGCAGGAGAGGTAATTAATCAGCAACCCTCCTGCTAAGGGTAGACAGCTGCTCGTTCCACCCCCCCCCCGCCTTAATTGGTTCTCCCTTCCAACGGTGTTGAGGCGGGTGGGAACAGCCGGGGGTTGAGGGTACTGTGCTAAAAGAGGTGGAGTTATGCAGATCTAAAACGCGTGGATTGCAGCAGCAGCAAGCCGAAAAGTGCAGGCATGTGAGGGATCTAGAGGTTGACAGCATGTCTTCTTAACGGGAGTCCAGGTGGCCATCTCCACAAATGGACTTTTCAGAATCCTTGGGTGGCACCGTAGTCGGAAACCAATTCTGGTTATCGCTTCTCGGCCTTTTGGCTAAGATCAAGTGTAGTATCTGTTCTTATCAGTTTAATATCTGATACGTCCCCTATCTGGGGACCATATATTAAATGGATTTTTAGAACAGGGAGATGGAAAAAGAGCTTGCTCTGTCCACTCCATGCATTGACCTGGTATTGCAGTATCTCCAGGACCGGTGCACCCCTTCTTTAATGCAGTTTCTAAAATCAGAAAGAATTGAATTCAATGCTTTTTGTTCATTTTGCTTGTTTGTCGGATTTTGGGATGGACTCTTTGGCTTTGCTTTTCTTCTCCTCATTGGATTTTTCATGTTAAAAGTTGCAGAAGCCAGATGACAAGCTCATTTTGGTTCAACTTCAGCAACTGTGCATTGCATTGCCATGTAATGTAATGTAATGCAATGCTATCTATCTAGCTCTCCCTCTATACTTCCTTTTGGATAAACAGACATATTAGGCAAGCATTTTGGAGCTTTCACCTAAATAACTACAGGTGGTGAGATAAGCTGCACAATATAATTGACCTTTCAGTATATTGTTGCACACACACCATCTATTTAGCAAATGCCCTTGTTATCAACAGCAGCCTTTTAAACTTACCTGAGCTAACAGGTATGTGAGCTGGTTACTCTGCTGCGCTTAAAATTTCTTTTTTGGTTTGCTACAATGCCTTTTCTGAAACGTTGTCTCCCTCTGCTGGAACACTGACTTCTTTCATTTAATGCCTGCAGACTATAAAAGAGAAACCAACCCAAAAAATTTGGTTGATTAGTCTGTGGCATTCTTTTAAACTGTTGCTTATGGCGGTCTCTGTGAGCTTCTCAGTGACATTCAGCCATCCAGGTATCCCGCCTGCAGTAGACGGAATGTGGCAATGGAACGCTGGCTGCGCGTGTCATAATAGGCTCTGAGCCTTTATATACCTGCGCACAGCAGCAGCCACCTTCAGTCTGCTGCTGGACAGCCAGCAGCAGCAGCAGCAGGAGAGGTAATTAATCAGCAACCCTCCTGCTAAGGGTAGACAGCTGCTCGTTCCACCCCCCCCCGCCTTAATTGGTTCTCCTCCCTTCCAACGGTGTTGAGGCGGGTGGGAACAGCCGGGGGTTGAGGGTACTGTGCTAAAAGAGGTGGAGTTATGCAGATCTAAAACGCGTGGATTGCAGCAGCAGCAAGCCGAAAAGTGCAGGCATGTCAGGGATCTAGAGGTTGACAGCATGTCTTCTTAACGGGAGTCCAGGTGGCCATCTCCACAAATGGACTTTTCAGAATCCTTGGGTGGCACCGTAGTCAGAAACCAATTCTGGTTATCGCTTCTCGGCCTTTTGGCTAAGATCAAGTGTAGTATCTGTTCTTATCAGTTTAATATCTGATACGTCCCCTATCTGGGGACCATATATTAAATGGATTTTTAGAACAGGGAGATGGAAAAAGAGCTTGCTCTGTCCACTCCACGCATTGACCTGGTATTGCAGTATCTCCAGGACCGGTGCACCCCTTCTTTAATGCAGTTTCTAAAATCAGAAAGAATTGAATTCAATGCTTTTTGTTCATTTTGCTTGTTTGTCGGATTTTGGGATGGACTCTTTGGCTTTGCTTTTCTTCTCCTCATTGGATTTTTCATGTTAAAAGTTGCAGAAGCCAGATGACAAGCTCATTTTGGTTCAACTTCAGCAACTGTGCATTGCATTGCCATGTAATGTAATGTAATGCAATGCTATCTATCTAGCTCTCCCTCTATACTTCCTTTTGGATAAACAGACATATTAGGCAAGCATTTTGGAGCTTTCACCTAAATAACTACAGGTGGTGAGATAAGCTGCACAATATAATTGACCTTTCAGTATATTGTTGCACACACACCATCTATTTAGCAAATGCCCTTGTTATCAACAGCAGCCTTTTAAACTCACCTGAGCTAACAGGTATGTGAGCTGGTTACTCTGCTGCGCTTAAAATTTCTTTTTTGGTTTGCTACAATGCCTTTTCTGAAACGTTGTCTCCCTCTGCTGGAACACTGACTTCTTTCATTTAATGCCTGCAGACTATAAAAGAGAAACCAACCCAAAAAGTTTGGTTGATTAGTCTGTGGCATTCTTTTAAACTGTTGCTTATGGCGGTCTCTGTGAACTTCTCAGTGACATTCAGCCATCCAGGTATCCCGCCTGCAGTAGACGGAATGTGGCAATGGAACGCTGGCTGCGCGTGTCATAATAGGCTCTGAGCCTTTATATACCTGCGCACAGCAGCAGCCACCTTCAGTCTGCTGCTGGACAGCCAGCAGCAGCAGCAGCAGGAGAGGTAATTAATCAGCAACCCTCCTGCTAAGGGTAGACAGCTGCTCGTTCCACCCCCCCCCCGCCTTAATTGGTTCTCCTCCCTTCCAACGGTGTTGAGGCGGGTGGGAACAGCCGGGGGTTGAGGGTACTGTGCTAAAGAGGTGGAGTTATGCAGATCTAAAACGCGTGGATTGCAGCAGCAGCAAGCCGAAAAGTGCAGGCATGTGAGGGATCTAGAGGTTGACAGCATGTCTTCTTAACGGGAGTCCAGGTGGCCATCTCCACAAATGGACTTTTCAGAATCCTTGGGTGGCACCGTAGTCGGAAACCAATTCTGGTTATCGCTTCTCGGCCTTTTGGCTAAGATCAAGTGTAGTATCTGTTCTTATCAGTTTAATATCTGATACGTCCCCTATCTGGGGACCATATATTAAATGGATTTTTAGAACAGGGAGATGGAAAAAGAGCTTGCTCTGTCCACTCCACGCATTGACCTGGTATTGCAGTATCTCCAGGACCGGTGCACCCCTTCTTTAATGCAGTTTCTAAAATCAGAAAGAATTGAATTCAATGCTTTTTGTTCATTTTGCTTGTTTGTCGGATTTTGGGATGGACTCTTTGGCTTTGCTTTTCTTCTCCTCATTGGATTTTTCATGTTAAAAGTTGCAGAAGCCAGATGACAAGCTCATTTTGGTTCAACTTCAGCAACTGTGCATTGCATTGCCATGTAATGTAATGTAATGCAATGCTATCTATCTAGCTCTCCCTCTATACTTCCTTTTGGATAAACAGACATATTAGGCAAGCATTTTGGAGCTTTCACCTAAATAACTACAGGTGGTGAGATAAGCTGCACAATATAATTGACCTTTCAGTATATTGTTGCACACACACCATCTATTTAGCAAATGCCCTTGTTATCAACAGCAGCCTTTTAAACTCACCTGAGCTAACAGGTATGTGAGCTGGTTACTCTGCTGCGCTTAAAATTTCTTTTTTGGTTTGCTACAATGCCTTTTCTGAAACGTTGTCTCCCTCTGCTGGAACACTGAATTCTTTCATTTAATGCCTGCAGACTATAAAAGAGAAACCAACCCAAAAAGTTTGGTTGATTAGTCTGTGGCATTCTTTTAAACTGTTGCTTATGGCGGTCTCTGTGAGCTTCTCAGTGACATTCAGCCATCCAGGTATCCCGCCTGCAGTAGACGGAATGTGGCAATGGAACGCTGGCTGCGCGTGTCATAATAGGCTCTGAGCCTTTATATACCTGCGCACAGCAGCAGCCACCTTCAGTCTGCTGCTGGACAGCCAGCAGCAGCAGCAGCAGGAGAGGTAATTAATCAGCAACCCTCCTGCTAAGGGTAGACAGCTGCTCGTTCCACCCCCCCCCCCCGCCTTAATTGGTTCTCCTCCCTTCCAACGGTGTAGAGGCGGGTGGGAACAGCCGGGGGTTGAGGGTACTGTGCTAAAAGAGGTGGAGTTATGCAGATCTAAAACGCGTGGATTGCAGCAGCAGCAAGCCGAAAAGTGCAGGCATGTGAGGGATCTAGAGGTTGACAGCATGTCTTCTTAACGGGAGTCCAGGTGGCCATCTCCACAAATGGACTTTTCAGAATCCTTGGGTGGCACCGTAGTCGGAAACCAATTCTGGTTATCGCTTCTCGGCCTTTTGGCTAAGATCAAGTGTAGTATCTGTTCTTATCAGTTTAATATCTGATACGTCCCCTATCTGGGGACCATATATTAAATGGATTTTTAGAACAGGGAGATGGAAAAAGAGCTTGCTCTGTCCACTCCACGCATTGACCTGGTATTGCAGTATCTCCAGGACCGGTGCACCCCTTCTTTAATGCAGTTTCTAAAATCAGAAAGAATTGAATTCAATGCTTTTTGTTCATTTTGCTTGTTTGTCGGATTTTGGGATGGACTCTTTGGCTTTGCTTTTCTTCTCCTCATTGGATTTTTCATGTTAAAAGTTGCAGAAGCCAGATGACAAGCTCATTTTGGTTCAACTTCAGCAACTGTGCATTGCATTGCCATGTAATGTAATGTAATGCAATGCTATCTATCTAGCTCTCCCTCTATACTTCCTTTTGGATAAACAGACATATTAGGCAAGCATTTTGGAGCTTTCACCTAAATAACTACAGGTGGTGAGATAAGCTGCACAATATAATTGACCTTTCAGTATATTGTTGCACACACACCATCTATTTAGCAAATGCCCTTGTTATCAACAGCAGCCTTTTAAACTCACCTGAGCTAACAGGTATGTGAGCTGGTTACTCTGCTGCGCTTAAAATTTCTTTTTTGGTTTGCTACAATGCCTTTTCTGAAACGTTGTCTCCCTCTGCTGGAACACTGACTTCTTTCATTTAATGCCTGCAGACTATAAAAGAGAAACCAACCCAAAAAGTTTGGTTGATTAGTCTGTGGCATTCTTTTAAACTGTTGCTTATGGCGGTCTCTGTGAGCTTCTCAGTGACATTCAGCCATCCAGGTATCCCGCCTGCAGTAGACGGAATGTGGCAATGGAACGCTGGCTGCGCGTGTCATAATAGGCTCTGAGCCTTTATATACCTGCGCACAGCAGCAGCCACCTTCAGTCTGCTGCTGGACAGCCAGCAGCAGCAGCAGCAGGAGAGGTAATTAATCAGCAACCCTCCTGCTAAGGGTAGACAGCTGCTCGTTCCACCCCCCCCCCCGCCTTAATTGGTTCTCCCTTCCAACGGTGTTGAGGCGGGTGGGAACAGCCGGGGGTTGAGGGTACTGTGCTAAAAGAGGTGGAGTTATGCAGATCTAAAACGCGTGGATTGCAGCAGCAGCAAGCCGAAAAGTGCAGGCATGTGAGGGATCTAGAGGTTGACAGCATGTCTTCTTAACGGGAGTCCAGGTGGCCATCTCCACAAATGGACTTTTCAGAATCCTTGGGTGGCACCGTAGTCGGAAACCAATTCTGGTTATCGCTTCTCGGCCTTTTGGCTAAGATCAAGTGTAGTATCTGTTCTTATCAGTTTAATATCTGATACGTCCCCTATCTGGGGACCATATATTAAATGGATTTTTAGAACAGGGAGATGGAAAAAGAGCTTGCTCTGTCCACTCCACGCATTGACCTGGTATTGCAGTATCTCCAGGACCGGTGCACCCCTTCTTTAATGCAGTTTCTAAAATCAGAAAGAATTGAATTCAATGCTTTTTGTTCATTTTGCTTGTTTGTCGGATTTTGGGATGGACTCTTTGGCTTTGCTTTTCTTCTCCTCATTGGATTTTTCATGTTAAAAGTTGCAGAAGCCAGATGACAAGCTCATTTTGGTTCAACTTCAGCAACTGTGCATTGCATTGCCATGTAATGTAATGTAATGCAATGCTATCTATCTAGCTCTCCCTCTATACTTCCTTTTGGATAAACAGACATATTAGGCAAGCATTTTGGAGCTTTCACCTAAATAACTACAGGTGGTGAGATAAGCTGCACAATATAATTGACCTTTCAGTATATTGTTGCACACACACCATCTATTTAGCAAATGCCCTTGTTATCAACAGCAGCCTTTTAAACTTACCTGAGCTAACAGGTATGTGAGCTGGTTACTCTGCTGCGCTTAAAATTTCTTTTTTGGTTTGCTACAATGCCTTTTCTGAAACGTTGTCTCCCTCTGCTGGAACACTGACTTCTTTCATTTAATGCCTGCAGACTATAAAAGAGAAACCAACCCAAAAAATTTGGTTGATTAGTCTGTGGCATTCTTTTAAACTGTTGCTTATGGCGGTCTCTGTGAGCTTCTCAGTGACATTCAGCCATCCAGGTATCCCGCCTGCAGTAGACGGAATGTGGCAATGGAACGCTGGCTGCGCGTGTCATAATAGGCTCTGAGCCTTTATATACCTGCGCACAGCAGCAGCCACCTTCAGTCTGCTGCTGGACAGCCAGCAGCAGCAGCAGCAGGAGAGGTAATTAATCAGCAACCCTCCTGCTAAGGGTAGACAGCTGCTCGTTCCACCCCCCCCCGCCTTAATTGGTTCTCCTCCCTTCCAACGGTGTTGAGGCGGGTGGGAACAGCCGGGGGTTGAGGGTACTGTGCTAAAAGAGGTGGAGTTATGCAGATCTAAAACGCGTGGATTGCAGCAGCAGCAAGCCGAAAAGTGCAGGCATGTCAGGGATCTAGAGGTTGACAGCATGTCTTCTTAACGGGAGTCCAGGTGGCCATCTCCACAAATGGACTTTTCAGAATCCTTGGGTGGCACCGTAGTCAGAAACCAATTCTGGTTATCGCTTCTCGGCCTTTTGGCTAAGATCAAGTGTAGTATCTGTTCTTATCAGTTTAATATCTGATACGTCCCCTATCTGGGGACCATATATTAAATGGATTTTTAGAACAGGGAGATGGAAAAAGAGCTTGCTCTGTCCACTCCACGCATTGACCTGGTATTGCAGTATCTCCAGGACCGGTGCACCCCTTCTTTAATGCAGTTTCTAAAATCAGAAAGAATTGAATTCAATGCTTTTTGTTCATTTTGCTTGTTTGTCGGATTTTGGGATGGACTCTTTGGCTTTGCTTTTCTTCTCCTCATTGGATTTTTCATGTTAAAAGTTGCAGAAGCCAGATGACAAGCTCATTTTGGTTCAACTTCAGCAACTGTGCATTGCATTGCCATGTAATGTAATGTAATGCAATGCTATCTATCTAGCTCTCCCTCTATACTTCCTTTTGGATAAACAGACATATTAGGCAAGCATTTTGGAGCTTTCACCTAAATAACTACAGGTGGTGAGATAAGCTGCACAATATAATTGACCTTTCAGTATATTGTTGCACACACACCATCTATTTAGCAAATGCCCTTGTTATCAACAGCAGCCTTTTAAACTCACCTGAGCTAACAGGTATGTGAGCTGGTTACTCTGCTGCGCTTAAAATTTCTTTTTTGGTTTGCTACAATGCCTTTTCTGAAACGTTGTCTCCCTCTGCTGGAACACTGACTTCTTTCATTTAATGCCTGCAGACTATAAAAGAGAAACCAACCCAAAAAGTTTGGTTGATTAGTCTGTGGCATTCTTTTAAACTGTTGCTTATGGCGGTCTCTGTGAACTTCTCAGTGACATTCAGCCATCCAGGTATCCCGCCTGCAGTAGACGGAATGTGGCAATGGAACGCTGGCTGCGCGTGTCATAATAGGCTCTGAGCCTTTATATACCTGCGCACAGCAGCAGCCACCTTCAGTCTGCTGCTGGACAGCCAGCAGCAGCAGCAGCAGGAGAGGTAATTAATCAGCAACCCTCCTGCTAAGGGTAGACAGCTGCTCGTTCCACCCCCCCCCCGCCTTAATTGGTTCTCCTCCCTTCCAACGGTGTTGAGGCGGGTGGGAACAGCCGGGGGTTGAGGGTACTGTGCTAAAGAGGTGGAGTTATGCAGATCTAAAACGCGTGGATTGCAGCAGCAGCAAGCCGAAAAGTGCAGGCATGTGAGGGATCTAGAGGTTGACAGCATGTCTTCTTAACGGGAGTCCAGGTGGCCATCTCCACAAATGGACTTTTCAGAATCCTTGGGTGGCACCGTAGTCGGAAACCAATTCTGGTTATCGCTTCTCGGCCTTTTGGCTAAGATCAAGTGTAGTATCTGTTCTTATCAGTTTAATATCTGATACGTCCCCTATCTGGGGACCATATATTAAATGGATTTTTAGAACAGGGAGATGGAAAAAGAGCTTGCTCTGTCCACTCCACGCATTGACCTGGTATTGCAGTATCTCCAGGACCGGTGCACCCCTTCTTTAATGCAGTTTCTAAAATCAGAAAGAATTGAATTCAATGCTTTTTGTTCATTTTGCTTGTTTGTCGGATTTTGGGATGGACTCTTTGGCTTTGCTTTTCTTCTCCTCATTGGATTTTTCATGTTAGAAGTTGCAGAAGCCAGATGACAAGCTCATTTTGGTTCAACTTCAGCAACTGTGCATTGCATTGCCATGTAATGTAATGTAATGCAATGCTATCTATCTAGCTCTCCCTCTATACTTCCTTTTGGATAAACAGACATATTAGGCAAGCATTTTGGAGCTTTCACCTAAATAACTACAGGTGGTGAGATAAGCTGCACAATATAATTGACCTTTCAGTATATTGTTGCACACACACCATCTATTTAGCAAATGCCCTTGTTATCAACAGCAGCCTTTTAAACTCACCTGAGCTAACAGGTATGTGAGCTGGTTACTCTGCTGCGCTTAAAATTTCTTTTTTGGTTTGCTACAATGCCTTTTCTGAAACGTTGTCTCCCTCTGCTGGAACACTGACTTCTTTCATTTAATGCCTGCAGACTATAAAAGAGAAACCAACCCAAAAAGTTTGGTTGATTAGTCTGTGGCATTCTTTTAAACTGTTGCTTATGGCGGTCTCTGTGAGCTTCTCAGTGACATTCAGCCATCCAGGTATCCCGCCTGCAGTAGACGGAATGTGGCAATGGAACGCTGGCTGCGCGTGTCATAATAGGCTCTGAGCCTTTATATACCTGCGCACAGCAGCAGCCACCTTCAGTCTGCTGCTGGACAGCCAGCAGCAGCAGCAGCAGGAGAGGTAATTAATCAGCAACCCTCCTGCTAAGGGTAGACAGCTGCTCGTTCCACCCCCCCCCCCCGCCTTAATTGGTTCTCCTCCCTTCCAACGGTGTTGAGGCGGGTGGGAACAGCCGGGGGTTGAGGGTACTGTGCTAAAAGAGGTGGAGTTATGCAGATCTAAAACGCGTGGATTGCAGCAGCAGCAAGCCGAAAAGTGCAGGCATGTGAGGGATCTAGAGGTTGACAGCATGTCTTCTTAACGGGAGTCCAGGTGGCCATCTCCACAAATGGACTTTTCAGAATCCTTGGGTGGCACCGTAGTCGGAAACCAATTCTGGTTATCGCTTCTCGGCCTTTTGGCTAAGATCAAGTGTAGTATCTGTTCTTATCAGTTTAATATCTGATACGTCCCCTATCTGGGGACCATATATTAAATGGATTTTTAGAACAGGGAGATGGAAAAAGAGCTTGCTCTGTCCACTCCACGCATTGACCTGGTATTGCAGTATCTCCAGGACCGGTGCACCCCTTCTTTAATGCAGTTTCTAAAATCAGAAAGAATTGAATTCAATGCTTTTTGTTCATTTTGCTTGTTTGTCGGATTTTGGGATGGACTCTTTGGCTTTGCTTTTCTTCTCCTCATTGGATTTTTCATGTTAAAAGTTGCAGAAGCCAGATGACAAGCTCATTTTGGTTCAACTTCAGCAGCTGTGCATTGCATTGCCATGTAATGTAATGTAATGCAATGCTATCTATCTAGCTCTCCCTCTATACTTCCTTTTGGATAAACAGACATATTAGGCAAGCATTTTGGAGCTTTCACCTAAATAACTACAGGTGGTGAGATAAGCTGCACAATATAATTGACCTTTCAGTATATTGTTGCACACACACCATCTATTTAGCAAATGCCCTTGTTATCAACAGCAGCCTTTTAAACTCACCTGAGCTAACAGGTATGTGAGCTGGTTACTCTGCTGCGCTTAAAATTTCTTTTTTGGTTTGCTACAATGCCTTTTCTGAAACGTTGTCTCCCTCTGCTGGAACACTGACTTCTTTCATTTAATGCCTGCAGACTATAAAAGAGAAACCAACCCAAAAAGTTTGGTTGATTAGTCTGTGGCATTCTTTTAAACTGTTGCTTATGGCGGTCTCTGTGAGCTTCTCAGTGACATTCAGCCATCCAGGTATCCCGCCTGCAGTAGACGGAATGTGGCAATGGAACGCTGGCTGCGCGTGTCATAATAGGCTCTGAGCCTTTATATACCTGCGCACAGCAGCAGCCACCTTCAGTCTGCTGCTGGACAGCCAGCAGCAGCAGCAGCAGGAGAGGTAATTAATCAGCAACCCTCCTGCTAAGGGTAGACAGCTGCTCGTTCCACCCCCCCCCCCCCCCGCCTTAATTGGTTCTCCTCCCTTCCAACGGTGTTGAGGCGGGTGGGAACAGCCGGGGGTTGAGGGTACTGTGCTAAAAGAGGTGGAGTTATGCAGATCTAAAACGCGTGGATTGCAGCAGCAGCAAGCCGAAAAGTGCAGGCATGTGAGGGATCTAGAGGTTGACAGCATGTCTTCTTAACGGGAGTCCAGGTGGCCATCTCCACAAATGGACTTTTCAGAATCCTTGGGTGGCACCGTAGTCGGAAACCAATTCTGGTTATCGCTTCTCGGCCTTTTGGCTAAGATCAAGTGTAGTATCTGTTCTTATCAGTTTAATATCTGATACGTCCCCTATCTGGGGACCATATATTAAATGGATTTTTAGAACAGGGAGATGGAAAAAGAGCTTGCTCTGTCCACTCCACGCATTGACCTGGTATTGCAGTATCTCCAGGACCGGTGCACCCCTTCTTTAACCGGTTCCCGACCGCCCACTGTAGATAAACGTCGGCGCTTGCCGGGCTCTGTGCAGCGCCGACGTTTAAAAACGGTGGGCGGTCTCGCAGTGCTCAGGACCCCCAGGGTCCTGCAAGCGCTGCGATTCCGGTGCAGAGCGTTAGCTCTGACAGGGAACATCATCGGGACCTGATTAGATCAGGTCCCAGTGATGTTAACCCTTAGCTGTCTTCTATATGCTGTGATCTATAGTGATCGCGGCATATAGGAGACAGCAGGAGGAGAGGGGGTCGTCAACTTACCTCTCCGAAGACCTCCGAGTCCTTCCAGGACCTGGGGTTGCTATGGCAGCTGGAGGTCACATGACCGCCTCCAGCTCTGCCATATATGGTGTCCTGTCTGGCTCAGCTGCAGCTGTAGCCAGACAGGAGACTCTGACTGAAACAGTCAGGGAAGATCTCATGTAATGTAATATATGTCTATTACATTACATGAGATCAGAGATCAGAAAAATAAAAATTAATGTCCCATACAGGGACTAAGAAAAAATGTGAAAAAAAGTAAAAAAAAAGTTTTTAAACTATTAATAAAAAAAATCACAAAATAAATAAATAAAATATTAAACCAATAAATCCGTATATTTTTACAAAACCAAAAAAAGTACACATATTTGGTATCGCCGCGTCCGAAACAACCCGAGCTATAAAACTGTCACACTAATTAACTCCTTCTGTGCACACCGTAATAAAAATAAATAAAAAACGGAGCAAAAAAATATGCTTTTTCATCATATTGCCAAACAAAAAGTGGAAAAAAATGCGATCAAAAAACAAAATAGAAATAAAAATGGTACCACTGAAAACGTCATCTTGTTACGCAAAAAAAAAGCCGCCATACAGCTCCATCAGCCGAAAAATAAAAAAGTTATAGCGCTCAGAATAAAGCAATGCAAAAAAAATATTTTTTTCTATAAAATAGTTTTATTGTGTAAAAGCGCCAAAACATAAAAAAAATACAGTAAGTGTAGTATCGCTGTAAACGTACTGACCCGAAGAATAACGCTGCCTGATCACTTTTACCACACGCAGAACGGCATAAAAAAAAAACTCAAAAAACAATTCCTGAATTGTTTGTTTTTGTTAATTTTACCTCCCAAAAAACGGAATAGAAAGCGATCAAAAAATGTCACGTCCCCAAAAATGGTACCAATAAAAATGTCAACTCGTCCCGCAAAAAACAAGCCATCACATGACTCTGTCGGCCGAAATATGGAAAAATTATAGCTCTCAAAATATGGTGATGCAAAAACTAGATTTTGCAAAAAAAACGTCTTTTAGTGTGTGACAGCTGTCAGTCATAAAAACCCGATATAAATCTGGTATCTCTGTAATCACACCGACCCGAAGAATAAAGTAATCTAATCAGTTATATCACACTAGGAACGGCGTAAAAAATAAATAAAACCAATTCTTCACCTGCTACTGATTTGTTTATTATGTCCCCAAAGATCCCAGTAAGGCTCTGCCCACATTTATCCTGTGCTCTGCGCTGAGCACTTACACCAGAGTTTCCGTGTAAATCTCTGAAATACATGATTCAGCCGGAACCCATGACGGAAGATTCCCTGTAATGAGACAGATATAGGCCACTGTGGACGCCGTCTAGCCTGGGATCCCACGGTGTCATTTGTTTTAGGCGTGCATAAAAGTGCGGTTGGCCACAGTTTTGTGCACTTCTGAAAAAAAGGACACCGCTACACAGAGGCCAGACGGTGTCCAGAGTAACTCTGCTGCCTCATTACAGTGAATGGATCCTGCAGGGGTTTCATCTGAATTACATCACTTGGAAATTTAGATGGAAACCCCGATGTAAGTGCTCAGCCTAGAGCGCCGGATAAATGTTACGTAAAATGTTCCCAATAAAAGCTTCAACTCAGTCCTCAAAAAAAGCTAGTCCCCACTCAGGTCCGTCATCTGTTAAAAATATAAGGGACTTCCAAGTTACTGGTAGCAGAAAGGCTCTGGAAAAGCAAAATGACCCTTGCCCCCCAAAAGAAATTCAGAAAATTTTGTGCTCCCAAATCCAAATGCCTATTCTACAATAATTTGTTCTCCAATTGTCAAATAGCACTCCGTCCCCCCCAGATCTCACCATATGGCTAAGCGGTACGATACAGCCACATATGGGATATTGACACTTTTAGAAGAAATTGTGTGACACATTTCGGCACCATTTTTACCCATTGCCCTGTGTGAAAATGTAAAATCTGAGGGTAAAACATTTTTTTGTGGTAAAAATATAATTATGATTTTTTCACTGCCCAATGGTATAAATTTAAAAATTAAAAAATACTCACTACTTCCCTAGATGAATTCCTTGAGAGGTGTAGTTTACAAAATGGGGTCATTTGTGGAGGTTTCTGCTGTTTTGGCATGTCAGCGACTCTTCAAATGTGACATGGTGTCTGCTGCCTATCCCAGCCAACATAGCGCTCCTTTCTCTTCCGAACCCTGCCGTACACCAAAGCAGTGGTTTTCCCCCACATATGGGGTATCGGCGTACTCAGGAGAAATTGTACAACAAATTTCATGGTGCAATTTCTCCGGTTATCCTTATGATAATGCAAAATTAGGGGATGAAAAACATTTTTTATGGGAAAAATGTGAATTTTATTTTCACGGCTCAATATTATAAACTTCTGTGAAGCAGCTGGGGGTGCAAGGTGCTCACCACACATCTAGATAAGTTCCCTAAGGGGTCTAGTTTCCAAAATGGTGGCACTTGTGGGGGGTTTCCGCTGTTTAGACACATTAGGGGCTCCACAAATGTGACATGGCGTCCGCTAATTATTCAAACAAATTTTACATTCAAAAAGTCAAATGGCGCTCCTTCCCTTTCAAACCCTGCCGTGCGCCCAAACAGTGGTTTTCCCTCACATATGGGGTATCGGCGTGTTCAGGAGAAATTGCACAACAAACTTCATGGTGCAATTTATCCTGTTACCCTTATGATAATACAAAATTAGAGAATGAAAAAGATTTTTTGTGGGAAAAATGTGAAAATTTTATTTTCACGGCTCAATATTATAAACTTCTGTGAAGCAGCTGGGGGTGCGAGGTGCTCACCACACATCTAGATAAGTTCCCTAAGGGGTCTAGTTTCCAAAATGGTGGCACTTGTGGGGGGTTTCCACTGTTTAGTCACATTAGGGGCTCCCCAAATGCGACATGGCGTCTGCTAATTATTCAAACAAATTTTACATTCAAAAAGTCAAATGGCGCTCCTTCCCTTTCAAACCCTGCCATGCGCCCAAACAGTAATTTGCCTCCACATATGGGGTATCAGCGTGTTCAGGAGAAATTGCACAACAAATTTCATGGTGCAATTTATCCTATTACCCTTATGATAATGCAAAATTAAGGGATGAAAAACGGTTTTGTGGGAAAAATGTGAAAATTTTATTTTTACAGCTCAATATTATAAACTTCTGTGAAGCACCTTGGGGTTCAAGGTGCTCACCACACATCTAGATAAGTTCCCTAAGGGGTCTAGTTTCCAAAATGGTGTCACTTGTGGGGGGTTTCCACTGTTTAGGCACATCAGGAGCTCTCCAAACGCAACATGGCGTCTGCTAATTATTCAGACAAATTTTACATTCAAAAAGTCTAATGGCGCTCCTTCCCTTCCGAACCCTGCAGTGCGCCCAAACAGTGGTTTTCCCTCACATATGGGGTATCAGCACGCTCAAGAGAAATTGCACAAAAAAATTTGGGGTCCATTTTTTCCTGTTACCCCTGTGAAAATAAAAAAAAATTGGGTCTAAAGTAACATTTTTGTGAAAAAAGTTAAATGTTAATTTTTTTTTTCCACATTCCAAAAATTCCTGTGAAGCACCTGAAGGGTTAATAAAGTTCTTGAATGTGGTTTTGAGCACCTTGAGGGGTGCAGTTTTTAGAATGGTGTCACTTTTGGGTATTTTCTGTCATAAAGACCCCTCAAAGTGACTTCAAATATGATGTGGTCCCTAAAAAAATGTTTTTGTAAATTTTGTTGGAAAAATGAGAAAGCGCTGGTCAACTTTTAACCCTTATAGCTCCCTAACAAAAAAAAATTTTGGTTCCAAAATTGTGCTGATGTAAAGTAGACATGTGGGAAATGTTATTTTTTAACTTTTTTGTGTGACATATCTCTCTGATTTAAGGGCATGAAAATTCAAAGTTTGAAAATTGCAAAATTTTCTAAATTTTCGCCAAATTTCCGATTTTTTCACAAATAAACGCAAGTTATATGGAAGAAATTTTACCACTATCATGAAGTACAATATGTCATGAAAAAACAGTCTCAGAATCAGGGGAATACGTTGAAGCGCTCCAGAGTAATTACTTCATAAAGTGACAGTGGTCAGAATTGAAAAAATTGGCCCGGTCACGAAGGCAAAAACAGGCTCTGGCGCGAAGTGGTTAATGCAGTTTCTAAAATCAGAAAGAATTGAATTCAATGCTTTTTGTTCATTTTGCTTGTTTGTCGGATTTTGGGATGGACTCTTTGGCTTTGCTTTTCTTCTCCTCATTGGATTTTTCATGTTAAAAGTTGCAGAAGCCAGATGACAAGCTCATTTTGGTTCAACTTCAGCAACTGTGCATTGCATTGCCATGTAATGTAATGTAATGCAATGCTATCTATCTAGCTCTCCCTCTATACTTCCTTTTGGATAAACAGACATATTAGGCAAGCATTTTGGAGCTTTCACCTAAATAACTACAGGTGGTGAGATAAGCTGCACAATATAATTGACCTTTCAGTATATTGTTGCACACACACCATCTATTTAGCAAATGCCCTTGTTATCAACAGCAGCCTTTTAAACTCACCTGAGCTAACAGGTATGTGAGCTGGTTACTCTGCTGCGCTTAAAATTTCTTTTTTGGTTTGCTACAATGCCTTTTCTGAAACGTTGTCTCCCTCTGCTGGAACACTGACTTCTTTCATTTAATGCCTGCAGACTATAAAAGAGAAACCAACCCAAAAAGTTTGGTTGATTAGTCTGTGGCATTCTTTTAAACTGTTGCTTATGGCGGTCTCTGTGAGCTTCTCAGTGACATTCAGCCATCCAGGTATCCCGCCTGCAGTAGACGGAATGTGGCAATGGAACGCTGGCTGCGCGTGTCATAATAGGCTCTGAGCCTTTATATACCTGCGCACAGCAGCAGCCACCTTCAGTCTGCTGCTGGACAGCCAGCAGCAGCAGCAGCAGGAGAGGTAATTAATCAGCAACCCTCCTGCTAAGGGTAGACAGCTGCTCGTTCCACCCCCCCCCCGCCTTAATTGGTTCTCCTCCCTTCCAACGGTGTTGAGGCGGGTGGGAACAGCCGGGGTTGAGGGTACTGTGCTAAAAGAGGTGGAGTTATGCAGATCTAAAACGCGTGGATTGCAGCAGCAGCAAGCCGAAAAGTGCAGGCATGTGAGGGATCTAGAGGTTGACAGCATGTCTTCTTAACGGGAGTCCAGGTGGCCATCTCCACAAATGGACTTTTCAGAATCCTTGGGTGGCACCGTAGTCGGAAACCAATTCTGGTTATCGCTTCTCGGCCTTTTGGCTAAGATCAAGTGTAGTATCTTTTGAAAAGGCAGTTTTGTCCTTGGGCTGCCCTAGTAAGTTGATGCATATTACACACTGGTTTGGTGCACTTGTTAGTACGCCAGGTGGCTCTTAGAGTTATCTGATGGAAAACATGGCCCTCCAGGATCGAAGTCACTAGGCTGGGTAAGTGTGAGGGCTTTGGAGCAATGTGCCCCAGGAGTAGGCGCCCTGGTGGGAGTCCAAGCTTACTGGGACTGGGAACCCCAGAAAGACTTGGCTTCGTAGCACGCCGCACCTTTGCCAATCATACTTTCTGAGCAACCCCCCCTATTCCTGGCCTCCGGGCTAGGAAGGGGAATTTTTATAAACCCGGTCGGAGGTCCGGTCAGCTTTGGCCTGAGAAACCAACACAGGCTCCAGCTCCACTAGGGTGGCAGCCTAGATGGAAGCTGGGAGCACGAAAACAGCTCTTCTCCGGCTTCGGCTAGGGAGAGCATCGGAGATCCCTGACCCTCGCTGTGGCCTTCTGGCTCGGAGGGATGGGGATGGTTTATTGGGGATCCTCTCCTCCGGGAAGGGTCCACATGAATCCTCGCCTCGTGCGCTGTTTTGTTGTGACTTCGGTCACATTTTTCAGTGCCTTGGATGCAGCTTCAATCAAAAAAATCTGTTCTTATCAGTTTAATATCTGATACGTCCCCTATCTGGGGACCATATATTAAATGGATTTTTAGAACAGGGAGATGGAAAAAGAGCTTGCTCTGTCCACTCCACGCATTGACCTGGTATTGCAGTATCTCCAGGACCGGTGCACCCCTTCTTTAATGCAGTTTCTAAAATCAGAAAGAATTGAATTCAATGCTTTTTGTTCATTTTGCTTGTTTGTCGGATTTTGGGATGGACTCTTTGGCTTTGCTTTTCTTCTCCTCATTGGATTTTTCATGTTAAAAGTTGCAGAAGCCAGATGACAAGCTCATTTTGGTTCAACTTCAGCAACTGTGCATTGCATTGCCATGTAATGTAATGTAATGCAATGCTATCTATCTAGCTCTCCCTCTATACTTCCTTTTGGATAAACAGACATATTAGGCAAGCATTTTGGAGCTTTCACCTAAATAACTACAGGTGGTGAGATAAGCTGCACAATATAATTGACCTTTCAGTATATTGTTGCACACACACCATCTATTTAGCAAATGCCCTTGTTATCAACAGCAGCCTTTTAAACTCACCTGAGCTAACAGGTATGTGAGCTGGTTACTCTGCTGCGCTTAAAATTTCTTTTTTGGTTTGCTACAATGCCTTTTCTGAAACGTTGTCTCCCTCTGCTGGAACACTGACTTCTTTCATTTAATGCCTGCAGACTATAAAAGAGAAACCAACCCAAAAAGTTTGGTTGATTAGTCTGTGGCATTCTTTTAAACTGTTGCTTATGGCGGTCTCTGTGAGCTTCTCAGTGACATTCAGCCATCCAGGTATCCCGCCTGCAGTAGACGGAATGTGGCAATGGAACGCTGGCTGCGCGTGTCATAATAGGCTCTGAGCCTTTATATACCTGCGCACAGCAGCAGCCACCTTCAGTCTGCTGCTGGACAGCCAGCAGCAGCAGCAGCAGGAGAGGTAATTAATCAGCAACCCTACTGCTAAGGGTAGACAGCTGCTCGTTCCACCCCCCCCCCGCCTTAATTGGTTCTCCTCCCTTCCAACGGTGTTGAGGCGGGTGGGAACAGCCGGGGGTTGAGGGTACTGTGCTAAAAGAGGTGGAGTTATGCAGATCTAAAACGCGTGGATTGCAGCAGCAGCAAGCCGAAAAGTGCAGGCATGTGAGGGATCTAGAGGTTGACAGCATGTCTTCTTAACGGGAGTCCAGGTGGCCATCTCCACAAATGGACTTTTCAGAATCCTTGGGTGGCACCGTAGTCGGAAACCAATTCTGGTTATCGCTTCTCGGCCTTTTGGCTAAGATCAAGTGTAGTATCTGTTCTTATCAGTTTAATATCTGATACGTCCCCTATCTGGGGACCATATATTAAATGGATTTTTAGAACAGGGAGATGGAAAAAGAGCTTGCTCTGTCCACTCCACGCATTGACCTGGTATTGCAGTATCTCCAGGACCGGTGCACCCCTTCTTTAATGCAGTTTCTAAAATCAGAAAGAATTGAATTCAATGCTTTTTGTTCATTTTGCTTGTTTGTCGGATTTTGGGATGGACTCTTTGGCTTTGCTTTTCTTCTCCTCATTGGATTTTTCATGTTAAAAGTTGCAGAAGCCAGATGACAAGCTCATTTTGGTTCAACTTCAGCAACTGTGCATTGCATTGCCATGTAATGTAATGTAATGCAATGCTATCTATCTAGCTCTCCCTCTATACTTCCTTTTGGATAAACAGACATATTAGGCAAGCATTTTGGAGCTTTCACCTAAATAACTACAGGTGGTGAGATAAGCTGCACAATATAATTGACCTTTCAGTATATTGTTGCACACACACCATCTATTTAGCAAATGCCCTTGTTATCAACAGCAGCCTTTTAAACTCACCTGAGCTAACAGGTATGTGAGCTGGTTACTCTGCTGCGCTTAAGATTTCTTTTTTGGTTTGCTACAATGCCTTTTCTGAAACGTTGTCTCCCTCTGCTGGAACACTGACTTCTTTCATTTAATGCCTGCAGACTATAAAAGAGAAACCAACCCAAAAAGTTTGGTTGATTAGTCTGTGGCATTCTTTTAAACTGTTGCTTATGGCGGTCTCTGTGAGCTTCTCAGTGACATTCAGCCATCCAGGTATCCCGCCTGCAGTAGACGGAATGTGGCAATGGAACGCTGGCTGCGCGTGTCATAATAGGCTCTGAGCCTTTATATACCTGCGCACAGCAGCAGCCACCTTCAGTCTGCTGCTGGACAGCCAGCAGCAGCAGCAGCAGGAGAGGTAATTAATCAGCAACCCTCCTGCTAAGGGTAGACAGCTGCTCGTTCCACCCCCCCCCCGCCTTAATTGGTTCTCCTCCCTTCCAACGGTGTTGAGGCGGGTGGGAGCAGCCGGGGGTTGAGGGTACTGTGCTAAAAGAGGTGGAGTTATGCAGATCTAAAACGCGTGGATTGCAGCAGCAGCAAGCCGAAAAGTGCAGGCATGTGAGGGATCTAGAGGTTGACAGCATGTCTTCTTAACGGGAGTCCAGGTGGCCATCTCCACAAATGGACTTTTCAGAATCCTTGGGTGGCACCGTAGTCGGAAACCAATTCTGGTTATCGCTTCTCGGCCTTTTGGCTAAGATCAAGTGTAGTATCTGTTCTTATCAGTTTAATATCTGATACGTCCCCTATCTGGGGACCATATATTAAATGGATTTTTAGAACAGGGAGATGGAAAAAGAGCTTGCTCTGTCCACTCCACGCATTGACCTGGTATTGCAGTATCTCCAGGACCGGTGCACCCCTTCTTTAATGCAGTTTCTAAAATCAGAAAGAATTGAATTCAATGCTTTTTGTTCATTTTGCTTGTTTGTCGGATTTTGGGATGGACTCTTTGGCTTTGCTTTTCTTCTCCTCATTGGATTTTTCATGTTAAAAGTTGCAGAAGCCAGATGACAAGCTCATTTTGGTTCAACTTCAGCAACTGTGCATTGCATTGCCATGTAATGTAATGTAATGCAATGCTATCTATCTAGCTCTCCCTCTATACTTCCTTTTGGATAAACAGACATATTAGGCAAGCATTTTGGAGCTTTCACCTAAATAACTACAGGTGGTGAGATAAGCTGCACAATATAATTGACCTTTCAGTATATTGTTGCACACACACCATCTATTTAGCAAATGCCCTTGTTATCAACAGCAGCCTTTTAAACTCACCTGAGCTAACAGGTATGTGAGCTGGTTACTCTGCTGCGCTTAAGATTTCTTTTTTGGTTTGCTACAATGCCTTTTCTGAAACGTTGTCTCCCTCTGCTGGAACACTGACTTCTTTCATTTAATGCCTGCAGACTATAAAAGAGAAACCAACCCAAAAAGTTTGGTTGATTAGTCTGTGGCATTCTTTTAAACTGTTGCTTATGGCGGTCTCTGTGAGCTTCTCAGTGACATTCAGCCATCCAGGTATCCCGCCTGCAGTAGACGGAATGTGGCAATGGAACGCTGGCTGCGCGTGTCATAATAGGCTCTGAGCCTTTATATACCTGCGCACAGCAGCAGCCACCTTCAGTCTGCTGCTGGACAGCCAGCAGCAGCAGCAGCAGGAGAGGTAATTAATCAGCAACCCTCCTGCTAAGGGTAGACAGCTGCTCGTTCCACCCCCCCCCCGCCTTAATTGGTTCTCCTCCCTTCCAACGGTGTTGAGGCGGGTGGGAGCAGCCGGGGGTTGAGGGTACTGTGCTAAAAGAGGTGGAGTTATGCAGATCTAAAACGCGTGGATTGCAGCAGCAGCAAGCCGAAAAGTGCAGGCATGTGAGGGATCTAGAGGTTGACAGCATGTCTTCTTAACGGGAGTCCAGGTGGCCATCTCCACAAATGGACTTTTCAGAATCCTTGGGTGGCACCGTAGTCGGAAACCAATTCTGGTTATCGCTTCTCGGCCTTTTGGCTAAGATCAAGTGTAGTATCTGTTCTTATCAGTTTAATATCTGATACGTCCCCTATCTGGGGACCATATATTAAATGGATTTTTAGAACAGGGAGATGGAAAAAGAGCTTGCTCTGTCCACTCCACGCATTGACCTGGTATTGCAGTATCTCCAGGACCGGTGCACCCCTTCTTTAATGCAGTTTCTAAAATCAGAAAGAATTGAATTCAATGCTTTTTGTTCATTTTGCTTGTTTGTCGGATTTTGGGATGGACTCTTTGGCTTTGCTTTTCTTCTCCTCATTGGATTTTTCATGTTAAAAGTTGCAGAAGCCAGATGACAAGCTCATTTTGGTTCAACTTCAGCAACTGTGCATTGCATTGCCATGTAATGTAATGTAATGCAATGCTATCTATCTAGCTCTCCCTCTATACTTCCTTTTGGATAAACAGACATATTAGGCAAGCATTTTGGAGCTTTCACCTAAATAACTACAGGTGGTGAGATAAGCTGCACAATATAATTGACCTTTCAGTATATTGTTGCACACACACCATCTATTTAGCAAATGCCCTTGTTATCAACAGCAGCCTTTTAAACTCACCTGAGCTAACAGGTATGTGAGCTGGTTACTCTGCTGCGCTTAAAATTTCTTTTTTGGTTTGCTACAATGCCTTTTCTGAAACGTTGTCTCCCTCTGCTGGAACACTGACTTCTTTCATTTAATGCCTGCAGACTATAAAAGAGAAACCAACTAAAAAAGTTTGGTTAATTAGTCTGTGGCATTCTTTTAAACTGTTGCTTATGGCGGTCTCTGTGAGCTTCTCAGTGACATTCAGCCATCCAGGTATCCCGCCTGCAGTAGACGGAATGTGGCAATGGAACGCTGGCTGCGCGTGTCATAATAGGCTCTGAGCCTTTATATACCTGCGCACAGCAGCAGCCACCTTCAGTCTGCTGCTGGACAGCCAGCAGCAGCAGCAGCAGGAGAGGTAATTAATCAGCAACCCTCCTGCTAAGGGTAGACAGCTGCTCGTTCCACCCCCCCCCCGCCTTAATTGGTTCTCCTCCCTTCCAACGGTGTTGAGGCGGGTGGGAACAGCCGGGGGTTGAGGGTACTGTGCTAAAAGAGGTGGAGTTATGCAGATCTAAAACGCGTGGATTGCAGCAGCAGCAAGCCGAAAAGTGCAGGCATGTGAGGGATCTAGAGGTTGACAGCATGTCTTCTTAATGGGAGTCCAGGTGGCCATCTCCACAAATGGACTTTTCAGAATCCTTGGGTGGCACCGTAGTCGGAAACCAATTCTGGTTATCGCTTCTCGGCCTTTTGGCTAAGATCAAGTGTAGTATCTGTTCTTATCAGTTTAATATCTGATACGTCCCCTATCTGGGGACCATATATTAAATGGATTTTTAGAACAGGGAGATGGAAAAAGAGCTTGCTCTGTCCACTCCACGCATTGACCTGGTATTGCAGTATCTCCAGGACCGGTGCACCCCTTCTTTAATGCAGCTTCTAAAATCAGAAAGAATTGAATTCAATGCTTTTTGTTCATTTTGCTTGTTTGTCGGATTTTGGGATGGACTCTTTGGCTTTGCTTTTCTTCTCCTCATTGGATTTTTCATGTTAAAAGTTGCAGAAGCCAGATGACAAGCTCATTTTGGTTCAACTTCAGCAACTGTGCATTGCATTGCCATGTAATGTAATGTAATGCAATGCTATCTATCTAGCTCTCCCTCTATACTTCCTTTTGGATAAACAGACATATTAGGCAAGCATTTTGGAGCTTTCACCTAAATAACTACAGGTGGTGAGATAAGCTGCACAATATAATTGACCTTTCAGTATATTGTTGCACACACACCATCTATTTAGCAAATGCCCTTGTTATCAACAGCAGCCTTTTAAACTCACCTGAGCTAACAGGTATGTGAGCTGGTTACTCTGCTGCGCTTAAAATTTCTTTTTTGGTTTGCTACAATGCCTTTTCTGAAACGTTGTCTCCCTCTGCTGGAACACTGACTTCTTTCATTTAATGCCTGCAGACTATAAAAGAGAAACCAACCCAAAAAGTTTGGTTAATTAGTCTGTGGCATTCTTTTAAACTGTTGCTTATGGCGGTCTCTGTGAGCTTCTCAGTGACATTCAGCCATCCAGGTATCCCGCCTGCAGTAGACGGAATGTGGCAATGGAACGCTGGCTGCGCGTGTCATAATAGGCTCTGAGCCTTTATATACCTGCGCACAGCAGCAGCCACCTTCAGTCTGCTGCTGGACAGCCAGCAGCAGCAGCAGCAGGAGAGGTAATTAATCAGCAACCCTCCTGCTAAGGGTAGACAGCTGCTCGTTCCACCCCCCCCCCGCCTTAATTGGTTCTCCTCCCTTCCAACGGTGTTGAGGCGGGTGGGAACAGCCGGTGGTTGAGGGTACTGTGCTAAAAGAGGTGGAGTTATGCAGATCTAAAACGCGTGGTTTGCAGCAGCAGCAAGCCGAAAAGTGCAGGCATGTGAGGGATCTAGAGGTTGACAGCATGTCTTCTTAACGGGAGTCCAGGTGGCCATCTCCACAAATGGACTTTTCAGAATCCTTGGGTGGCACCGTAGTCGGAAACCAATTCTGGTTATCGCTTCTCGGCCTTTTGGCTAAGATCAAGTGTAGTATCTGTTCTTATCAGTTTAATATCTGATACGTCCCCTATCTGGGGACCATATATTAAATGGATTTTTAGAACAGGGAGATGGAAAAAGAGCTTGCTCTGTCCACTCCACGCATTGACCTGGTATTGCAGTATCTCCAGGACCGGTGCACCCCTTCTTTAATGCAGTTTCTAAAATCAGAAAGAATTGAATTCAATGCTTTTTGTTCATTTTGCTTGTTTGTCGGATTTTGGGATGGACTCTTTGGCTTTGCTTTTCTTCTCCGCATTGGATTTTTCATGTTAAAAGTTGCAGAAGCCAGATGACAAGCTCATTTTGGTTCAACTTCAGCAACTGTGCATTGCATTGCCATGTAATGTAATGTAATGCAATGCTATCTATCTAGCTCTCCCTCTATACTTCCTTTTGGATAAACAGACATATTAGGCAAGCATTTTGGAGCTTTCACCTAAATAGCTACAGGTGGTGAGATAAGCTGCACAATATAATTGACCTTTCAGTATATTATTGCACACACACCATCTATTTAGCAAATGCCCTTGTTATCAACAGCAGCCTTTTAAACTCACCTGAGCTAACAGGTATGTGAGCTGGTTACTCTGCTGCGCTTAAAATTTCTTTTTTGGTTTGCTACAATGCCTTTTCTGAAACGTTGTCTCCCTCTGCTGGAACACTGACTTCTTTCATTTAATGCCTGCAGACTATAAAAGAGAAACCAACCCAAAAAGTTTGGTTGATTAGTCTGTGGCATTCTTTTAAACTGTTGCTTATGGCGGTCTCTGTGAGCTTCTCAGTGACATTCAGCCATCCAGGTATCCCGCCTGCAGTAGACGGAATGTGGCAATGGAACGCTGGCTGCGCGTGTCATAATAGGCTCTGAGCCTTTATATACCTGCGCACAGCAGCAGCCACCTTCAGTCTGCTGCTGGACAGCCAGCAGCAGCAGCAGCAGGAGAGGTAATTAATCAGCAACCCTCCTGCTAAGGGTAGACAGCTGCTCGTTCCACCCCCCCCCCCCGCCTTAATTGGTTCTCCTCCCTTCCAACGGTGTTGAGGCGGGTGGGAACAGCCGGGGGTTGAGGGTACTGTGCTAAAAGAGGTGGAGTTATGCAGATCTAAAACGCGTGGATTGCAGCAGCAGCAAGCCGAAAAGTGCAGGCATGTGAGGGATCTAGAGGTTGACAGCATGTCTTCTTAACGGGAGTCCAGGTGGCCATCTCCACAAATGGACTTTTCAGAATCCTTGGGTGGCACCGTAGTCGGAAACCAATTCTGGTTATCGCTTCTCGGCCTTTTGGCTAAGATCAAGTGTAATATCTGTTCTTATCAGTTTAATATCTGATACGTCCCCTATCTGGGGACCATATATTAAATGGATTTTTAGTACAGGGAGATGGAAAAAGAGCTTGCTCTGTCCACTCCACGCATTGACCTGGTATTGCAGTATCTCCAGGACCGGTGCACCCCTTCTTTAATGCAGTTTCTAAAATCAGAAAGAATTGAATTCAATGCTTTTTGTTCATTTTGCTTGTTTGTCGGATTTTGGGATGGACTCTTTGGCTTTGCTTTTCTTCTCCTCATTGGATTTTTCATGTTAAAAGTTGCAGAAGCCAGATGACAAGCTCATTTTGGTTCAACTTCAGCAACTGTGCATTGCATTGCCATGTAATGTAATGTAATGCAATGCTATCTATCTAGCTCTCCCTCTATACTTCCTTTTGGATAAACAGACATATTAGGCAAGCATTTTGGAGCTTTCACCTAAATAGCTACAGGTGGTGAGATAAGCTGCACAATATAATTGACCTTTCAGTATATTATTGCACACACACCATCTATTTAGCAAATGCCCTTGTTATCAACAGCAGCCTTTTAAACTCACCTGAGCTAACAGGTATGTGAGCTGGTTACTCTGCTGCGCTTAAAATTTCTTTTTTGGTTTGCTACAATGCCTTTTCTGAAACGTTGTCTCCCTCTGCTGGAACACTGACTTCTTTCATTTAATGCCTGCAGACTATAAAAGAGAAACCAACCCAAAAAGTTTGGTTGATTAGTCTGTGGCATTCTTTTAAACTGTTGCTTATGGCGGTCTCTGTGAGCTTCTCAGTGACATTCAGCCATCCAGGTATCCCGCCTGCAGTAGACGGAATGTGGCAATGGAACGCTGGCTGCGCGTGTCATAATAGGCTCTGAGCCTTTATATACCTGCGCACAGCAGCAGCCACCTTCAGTCTGCTGCTGGACAGCCAGCAGCAGCAGCAGCAGGAGAGGTAATTAATCAGCAACCCTCCTGCTAAGGGTAGACAGCTGCTCGTTCCACCCCCCCCCCCGCCTTAATTGGTTCTCCTCCCTTCCAACGGTGTTGAGGCGGGTGGGAACAGCCGGGGGTTGAGGGTACTGTGCTAAAAGAGGTGGAGTTATGCAGATCTAAAACGCGTGGATTGCAGCAGCAGCAAGCCGAAAAGTGCAGGCATGTGAGGGATCTAGAGGTTGACAGCATGTCTTCTTAACGGGAGTCCAGGTGGCCATCTCCACAAATGGACTTTTCAGAATCCTTGGGTGGCACCGTAGTCGGAAACCAATTCTGGTTATCGCTTCTCGGCCTTTTGGCTAAGATCAAGTGTAATATCTGTTCTTATCAGTTTAATATCTGATACGTCCCCTATCTGGGGACCATATATTAAATGGATTTTTAGAACAGGGAGATGGAAAAAGAGCTTGCTCTGTCCACTCCACGCATTGACCTGGTATTGCAGTATCTCCAGGACCGGTGCACCCCTTCTTTAATGCAGTTTCTAAAATCAGAAAGAATTGAATTCAATGCTTTTTGTTCATTTTGCTTGTTTGTCGGATTTTGGGATGGACTCTTTGGCTTTGCTTTTCTTCTCCTCATTGGATTTTTCATGTTAAAAGTTGCAGAAGCCAGATGACAAGCTCATTTTGGTTCAACTTCAGCAACTGTGCATTGCATTGCCATGTAATGTAATGTAATGCAATGCTATCTATCTAGCTCTCCCTCTATACTTCCTTTTGGATAAACAGACATATTAGGCAAGCATTTTGGAGCTTTCACCTAAATAACTACAGGTGGTGAGATAAGCTGCACAATATAATTGACCTTTCAGTATATTGTTGCACACACACCATCTATTTAGCAAATGCCCTTGTTATCAACAGCAGCCTTTTAAACTCACCTGAGCTAACAGGTATGTGAGCTGGTTACTCTGCTGCGCTTAAAATTTCTTTTTTGGTTTGCTACAATGCCTTTTCTGAAACGTTGTCTCCCTCTGCTGGAACACTGACTTCTTTCATTTAATGCCTGCAGACTATAAAAGAGAAACCAACCCAAAAAGTTTGGTTGATTAGTCTGTGGCATTATTTTAAACTGTTGCTTATGGCGGTCTCTGTGAGCTTCTCAGTGACATTCAGCCATCCAGGTATCCCGCCTGCAGTAGACGGAATGTGGCAATGGAACGCTGGCTGCGCGTGTCATAATAGGCTCTGAGCCTTTATATACCTGCGCACAGCAGCAGCCACCTTCAGTCTGCTGCTGGACAGCCAGCAGCAGCAGCAGCAGGAGAGGTAATTAATCAGCAACCCTCCTGCTAAGGGTAGACAGCTGCTCGTTCCACCCCCCCCCCGCCTTAATTGGTTCTCCTCCCTTCCAACGGTGTTGAGGCGGGTGGGAACAGCCGGTGGTTGAGGGTACTGTGCTAAAAGAGGTGGAGTTATGCAGATCTAAAACGCGTGGTTTGCAGCAGCAGCAAGCCGAAAAGTGCAGGCATGTGAGGGATCTAGAGGTTGACAGCATGTCTTCTTAACGGGAGTCCAGGTGGCCATCTCCACAAATGGACTTTTCAGAATCCTTGGGTGGCACCGTAGTCGGAAACCAATTCTGGTTATCGCTTCTCGGCCTTTTGGCTAAGATCAAGTGTAGTATCTGTTCTTATCAGTTTAATATCTGATACGTCCCCTATCTGGGGACCATATATTAAATGGATTTTTAGAACAGGGAGATGGAAAAAGAGCTTGCTCTGTCCACTCCACGCATTGACCTGGTATTGCAGTATCTCCAGGACCGGTGCACCCCTTCTTTAATGCAGTTTCTAAAATCAGAAAGAATTGAATTCAATGCTTTTTGTTCATTTTGCTTGTTTGTCGGATTTTGGGATGGACTCTTTGGCTTTGCTTTTCTTCTCCGCATTGGATTTTTCATGTTAAAAGTTGCAGAAGCCAGATGACAAGCTCATTTTGGTTCAACTTCAGCAACTGTGCATTGCATTGCCATGTAATGTAATGTAATGCAATGCTATCTATCTAGCTCTCCCTCTATACTTCCTTTTGGATAAACAGACATATTAGGCAAGCATTTTGGAGCTTTCACCTAAATAGCTACAGGTGGTGAGATAAGCTGCACAATATAATTGACCTTTCAGTATATTATTGCACACACACCATCTATTTAGCAAATGCCCTTGTTATCAACAGCAGCCTTTTAAACTCACCTGAGCTAACAGGTATGTGAGCTGGTTACTCTGCTGCGCTTAAAATTTCTTTTTTGGTTTGCTACAATGCCTTTTCTGAAACGTTGTCTCCCTCTGCTGGAACACTGACTTCTTTCATTTAATGCCTGCAGACTATAAAAGAGAAACCAACCCAAAAAGTTTGGTTGATTAGTCTGTGGCATTCTTTTAAACTGTTGCTTATGGCGGTCTCTGTGAGCTTCTCAGTGACATTCAGCCATCCAGGTATCCCGCTTGCAGTAGACGGAATGTGGCAATGGAACGCTGGCTGCGCGTGTCATAATAGGCTCTGAGCCTTTATATACCTGCGCACAGCAGCAGCCACCTTCAGTCTGCTGCTGGACAGCCAGCAGCAGCAGCAGCAGGAGAGGTAATTAATCAGCAACCCTCCTGCTAAGGGTAGACAGCTGCTCGTTCCACCCCCCCCCCCGCCTTAATTGGTTCTCCTCCCTTCCAACGGTGTTGAGGCGGGTGGGAACAGCCGGGGGTTGAGGGTACTGTGCTAAAAGAGGTGGAGTTATGCAGATCTAAAACGCGTGGATTGCAGCAGCAGCAAGCCGAAAAGTGCAGGCATGTGAGGGATCTAGAGGTTGACAGCATGTCTTCTTAACGGGAGTCCAGGTGGCCATCTCCACAAATGGACTTTTCAGAATCCTTGGGTGGCACCGTAGTCGGAAACCAATTCTGGTTATCGCTTCTCGGCCTTTTGGCTAAGATCAAGTGTAATATCTGTTCTTATCAGTTTAATATCTGATACGTCCCCTATCTGGGGACCATATATTAAATGGATTTTTAGAACAGGGAGATGGAAAAAGAGCTTGCTCTGTCCACTCCACGCATTGACCTGGTATTGCAGTATCTCCAGGACCGGTGCACCCCTTCTTTAATGCAGTTTCTAAAATCAGAAAGAATTGAATTCAATGCTTTTTGTTCATTTTGCTTGTTTGTCGGATTTTGGGATGGACTCTTTGGCTTTGCTTTTCTTCTCCTCATTGGATTTTTCATGTTAAAAGTTGCAGAAGCCAGATGACAAGCTCATTTTGGTTCAACTTCAGCAACTGTGCATTGCATTGCCATGTAATGTAATGTAATGCAATGCTATCTATCTAGCTCTCCCTCTATACTTCCTTTTGGATAAACAGACATATTAGGCAAGCATTTTGGAGCTTTCACCTAAATAGCTACAGGTGGTGAGATAAGCTGCACAATATAATTGACCTTTCAGTATATTGTTGCACACACACCATCTATTTAGCAAATGCCCTTGTTATCAACAGCAGCCTTTTAAACTCACCTGAGCTAACAGGTATGTGAGCTGGTTACTCTGCTGCGCTTAAAATTTCTTTTTTGGTTTGCTACAATGCCTTTTCTGAAACGTTGTCCCCCTCTGCTGGAACACTGACTTCTTTCATTTAATGCCTGCAGACTATAAAAGAGAAACCAACCCAAAAAGTTTGGTTGATTAGTCTGTGGCATTCTTTTAAACTGTTGCTTATGGCGGTCTCTGTGAGCTTCTCAGTGACATTCAGCCATCCAGGTATCCCGCCTGCAGTAGACGGAATGTGGCAATGGAACGCTGGCTGCGCGTGTCATAATAGGCTCTGAGCCTTTATATACCTGCGCACAGCAGCAGCCACCTTCAGTCTGCTGCTGGACAGCCAGCAGCAGCAGCAGCAGGAGAGGTAATTAATCAGCAACCCTCCTGCTAAGGGTAGACAGCTGCTCGTTCCACCCCCCCCCCGCCTTAATTGGTTCTCCTCCCTTCCAACGGTGTTGAGGCGGGTGGGAACAGCCGGGGGTTGAGGGTACTGTGCTAAAAGAGGTGGAGTTATGCAGATCTAAAACGCGTGGATTGCAGCAGCAGCAAGCCGAAAAGTGCAGGCATGTGAGGGATCTAGAGGTTGACAGCATGTCTTCTTAACGGGAGTCCAGGTGGCCATCTCCACAAATGGACTTTTCAGAATCCTTGGGTGGCACCGTAGTCGGAAACCAATTCTGGTTATCGCTTCTCGGCCTTTTGGCTAAGATCAAGTGTAATATCTGTTCTTATCAGTTTAATATCTGATACGTCCCCTATCTGGGGACCATATATTAAATGGATTTTTAGAACAGGGAGATGGAAAAAGAGCTTGCTCTGTCCACTCCACGCATTGACCTGGTATTGCAGTATCTCCAGGACCGGTGCACCCCTTCTTTAATGCAGTTTCTAAAATCAGAAAGAATTGAATTCAATGCTTTTTGTTCATTTTGCTTGTTTGTCGGATTTTGGGATGGACTCTTTGGCTTTGCTTTTCTTCTCCTCATTGGATTTTTCATGTTAAAAGTTGCAGAAGCCAGATGACAAGCTCATTTTGGTTCAACTTCAGCAACTGTGCATTGCATTGCCATGTAATGTAATGTAATGCAATGCTATCTATCTAGCTCTCCCTCTATACTTCCTTTTGGATAAACAGACATATTAGGCAAGCATTTTGGAGCTTTCACCTAAATAACTACAGGTGGTGAGATAAGCTGCACAATATAATTGACCTTTCAGTATATTGTTGCACACACACCATCTATTTAGCAAATGCCCTTGTTATCAACAGCAGCCTTTTAAACTCACCTGAGCTAACAGGTATGTGAGCTGGTTACTCTGCTGCGCTTAAAATTTCTTTTTTGGTTTGCTACAATGCCTTTTCTGAAACGTTGTCTCCCTCTGCTGGAACACTGACTTCTTTCATTTAATGCCTGCAGACTATAAAAGAGAAACCAACCCAAAAAGTTTGGTTGATTAGTCTGTGGCATTCTTTTAAACTGTTGCTTATGGCGGTCTCTGTGAGCTTCTCAGTGACATTCAGCCATCCAGGTATCCCGCCTGCAGTAGACGGAATGTGGCAATGGAACGCTGGCTGCGCGTGTCATAATAGGCTCTGAGCCTTTATATACCTGCGCACAGCAGCAGCCACCTTCAGTCTGCTGCTGGACAGCCAGCAGCAGCAGCAGCAGGAGAGGTAATTAATCAGCAACCCTCCTGCTAAGGGTAGACAGCTGCTCGTTCCACCCCCCCCCCGCCTTAATTGGTTCTCCTCCCTTCCAACGGTGTTGAGGCGGGTGGGAACAGCCGGGGGTTGAGGGTACTGTGCTAAAAGAGGTGGAGTTATGCAGATCTAAAACGCGTGGATTGCAGCAGCAGCAAGCCGAAAAGTGCAGGCATGTGAGGGATCTAGAGGTTGACAGCATGTCTTCTTAACGGGAGTCCAGGTGGCCATCTCCACAAATGGACTTTTCAGAATCCTTGGGTGGCACCGTAGTCAGAAACCAATTCTGGTTATCGCTTCTCGGCCTTTTGGCTAAGATCAAGTGTAGTATCTGTTCTTATCAGTTTAATATCTGATACGTCCCCTATCTGGGGACCATATATTAAATGGATTTTTAGAACAGGGAGATGGAAAAAGAGCTTGCTCTGTCCACTCCACGCATTGACCTGGTATTGCAGTATCTCCAGGACCGGTGCACCCCTTCTTTAATGCAGTTTCTAAAATCAGAAAGAATTGAATTCAATGCTTTTAGTTCATTTTGCTTGTTTGTCGGATTTTGGGATGGACTCTTTGGCTTTGCTTTTCTTCTCCTCATTGGATTTTTCATGTTAAAAGTTGCAGAAGCCAGATGACAAGCTCATTTTGGTTCAACTTCAGCAACTGTGCATTGCATTGCCATGTAATGTAATGTAATGCAATGCTATCTATCTAGCTCTCCCTCTATACTTCCTTTTGGATAAACAGACATATTAGGCAAGCATTTTGGAGCTTTCACCTAAATAACTACAGGTGGTGAGATAAGCTGCACAATATAATTGACCTTTCAGTATATTGTTGCACACACACCATCTATTTAGCAAATGCCCTTGTTATCAACAGCAGCCTTTTAAACTCACCTGAGCTAACAGGTATGTGAGCTGGTTACTCTGCTGCGCTTAAAATTTCTTTTTTGGTTTGCTACAATGCCTTTTCTGAAACGTTGTCTCCCTCTGCTGGAACACTGACTTCTTTCATTTAATGCCTGCAGACTATAAAAGAGAAACCAACCCAAAAAGTTTGGTTGATTAGTCTGTGGCATTCTTTTAAACTGTTGCTTATGGCGGTCTCTGTGAGCTTCTCAGTGACATTCAGCCATCCAGGTATCCCGCCTGCAGTAGACGGAATGTGGCAATGGAACGCTGGCTGCGCGTGTCATAATAGGCTCTGAGCCTTTATATACCTGCGCACAGCAGCAGCCACCTTCAGTCTGCTGCTGGACAGCCAGCAGCAGCAGCAGCAGGAGAGGTAATTAATCAGCAACCCTCCTGCTAAGGGTAGACAGCTGCTCGTTCCACCCCCCCCCCCGCCTTAATTGGTTCTCCTCCCTTCCAACGGTGTTGAGGCGGGTGGGAACAGCCGGGGGTTGAGGGTACTGTGCTAAAAGAGGTGGAGTTATGCAGATCTAAAACGCGTGGATTGCAGCAGCAGCAAGCCGAAAAGTGCAGGCATGTGAGGGATCTAGAGGTTGACAGCATGTCTTCTTAACGGGAGTCCAGGTGGCCATCTCCACAAATGGACTTTTCAGAATCCTTGGGTGGCACCGTAGTCAGAAACCAATTCTGGTTATCGCTTCTCGGCCTTTTGGCTAAGATCAAGTGTAGTATCTGTTCTTATCAGTTTAATATCTGATACGTCCCCTATCTGGGGACCATATATTAAATGGATTTTTAGAACAGGGAGATGGAAAAAGAGCTTGCTCTGTCCACTCCACGCATTGACCTGGTATTGCAGTATCTCCAGGACCGGTGCACCCCTTCTTTAATGCAGTTTCTAAAATCAGAAAGAATTGAATTCAATGCTTTTTGTTCATTTTGCTTGTTTGTCGGATTTTGGGATGGACTCTTTGGCTTTGCTTTTCTTCTCCTCATTGGATTTTTCATGTTAAAAGTTGCAGAAGCCAGATGACAAGCTCATTTTGGTTCAACTTCAGCAACTGTGCATTGCATTGCCATGTAATGTAATGTAATGCAATGCTATCTATCTAGCTCTCCCTCTATACTTCCTTTTGGATAAACAGACATATTAGGCAAGCATTTTGGAGCTTTCACCTAAATAACTACAGGTGGTGAGATAAGCTGCACAATATAATTGACCTTTCAGTATATTGTTGCACACACACCATCTATTTAGCAAATGCCCTTGTTATCAACAGCAGCCTTTTAAACTCACCTGAGCTAACAGGTATGTGAGCTGGTTACTCTGCTGCGCTTAAAATTTCTTTTTTGGTTTGCTACAATGCCTTTTCTGAAACGTTGTCTCCCTCTGCTGGAACACTGACTTCTTTCATTTAATGCCTGCAGACTATAAAAGAGAAACCAACCCAAAAAGTTTGGTTGATTAGTCTGTGGCATTCTTTTAAACTGTTGCTTATGGCGGTCTCTGTGAGCTTCTCAGTGACATTCAGCCATCCAGGTATCCCGCCTGCAGTAGACGGAATGTGGCAATGGAACGCTGGCTGCGCGTGTCATAATAGGCTCTGAGCCTTTATATACCTGCGCACAGCAGCAGCCACCTTCAGTCTGCTGCTGGACAGCCAGCAGCAGCAGCAGCAGGAGAGGTAATTAATCAGCAACCCTCCTGCTAAGGGTAGACAGCTGCTCGTTCCACCCCCCCCCGCCTTAATTGGTTCTCCTCCCTTCCAACGGTGTTGAGGCGGGTGGGAACAGCCGGGGGTTGAGGGTACTGTGCTAAAAGAGGTGGAGTTATGCAGATCTAAAACGCGTGGATTGCAGCAGCAGCAAGCCG
This sequence comes from Phyllobates terribilis, assembly GCF_046119375.1. Lineage (NCBI taxonomy): Eukaryota > Metazoa > Chordata > Amphibia > Anura > Dendrobatidae > Phyllobates > Phyllobates terribilis. The sequence continues at coordinate 3,802,298 of NW_027362800.1, read as the reverse complement.
AAAAGTGCAGGCATGTGAGGGATCTAGAGGTTGACAGCATGTCTTCTTAACGGGAGTCCAGGTGGCCATCTCCACAAATGGACTTTTCAGAATCCTTGGGTGGCACCGTAGTCGGAAACCAATTCTGGTTATCGCTTCTCGGCCTTTTGGCTAAGATCAAGTGTAGTATCTGTTCTTATCAGTTTAATATCTGATACGTCCCCTATCTGGGGACCATATATTAAATGGATTTTTAGAACAGGGAGATGGAAAAAGAGCTTGCTCTGTCCACTCCACGCATTGACCTGGTATTGCAGTATCTCCAGGACCGGTGCACCCCTTCTTTAATGCAGTTTCTAAAATCAGAAAGAATTGAATTCAATGCTTTTTGTTCATTTTGCTTGTTTGTCGGATTTTGGGATGGACTCTTTGGCTTTGCTTTTCTTCTCCTCATTGGATTTTTCATGTTAAAAGTTGCAGAAGCCAGATGACAAGCTCATTTTCGTTCAACTTCAGCAACTGTGCATTGCATTGCCATGTAATGTAATGTAATGCAATGCTATCTATCTAGCTCTCCCTCTATACTTCCTTTTGGATAAACAGACATATTAGGCAAGCATTTTGGAGCTTTCACCTAAATAACTACAGGTGGTGAGATAAGCTGCACAATATAATTGACCTTTCAGTATATTGTTGCACACACACCATCTATTTAGCAAATGCCCTTGTTATCAACAGCAGCCTTTTAAACTCACCTGAGCTAACAGGTATGTGAGCTGGTTACTCTGCTGCGCTTAAAATTTCTTTTTTGGTTTGCTACAATGCCTTTTCTGAAACGTTGTCTCCCTCTGCTGGAACACTGACTTCTTTCATTTAATGCCTGCAGACTATAAAAGAGAAACCAACCCAAAAAGTTTGGTTGATTAGTCTGTGGCATTCTTTTAAACTGTTGCTTATGGCGGTCTCTGTGAGCTTCTCAGTGACATTCAGCCATCCAGGTATCCCGCCTGCAGTAGACGGAATGTGGCAATGGAACGCTGGCTGCGCGTGTCATAATAGGCTCTGAGCCTTTATATACCTGCGCACAGCAGCAGCCACCTTCAGTCTGCTGCTGGACAGCCAGCAGCAGCAGCAGCAGGAGAGGTAATTAATCAGCAACCCTCCTGCTAAGGGTAGACAGCTGCTCGTTCCACCCCCCCCCCCGCCTTAATTGGTTCTCCTCCCTTCCAACGGTGTTGAGGCGGGTGGGAACAGCCGGGGGTTGAGGGTACTGTGCTAAAAGAGGTGGAGTTATGCAGATCTAAAACGCGTGGATTGCAGCAGCAGCAAGCCGAAAAGTGCAGGCATGTGAGGGATCTAGAGGTTGACAGCATGTCTTCTTAACAGGAGTCCAGGTGGCCATCTCCACAAATGGACTTTTCAGAATCCTTGGGTGGCACCGTAGTCGGAAACCAATTCTGGTTATCGCTTCTCGGCCTTTTGGCTAAGATCAAGTGTAGTATCTGTTCTTATCAGTTTAATATCTGATACGTCCCCTATCTGGGGACCATATATTAAATGGATTTTTAGAACAGGGAGATGGAAAAAGAGCTTGCTCTGTCCACTCCACGCATTGTCCTGGTATTGCAGTATCTCCAGGACCGGTGCACCCCTTCTTTAATGCAGTTTCTAAAATCAGAAAGAATTGAATTCAATGCTTTTTGTTCATTTTGCTTGTTTGTCGGATTTTGGGATGGACTCTTTGGCTTTGCTTTTCTTCTCCTCATTGGATTTTTCATGTTAAAAGTTGCAGAAGCCAGATGACAAGCTCATTTTGGTTCAACTTCAGCAACTGTGCATTGCATTGCCATGTAATGTAATGTAATGCAATGCTATCTATCTAGCTCTCCCTCTATACTTCCTTTTGGATAAACAGACATATTAGGCAAGCATTTTGGAGCTTTCACCTAAATAACTACAGGTGGTGAGATAAGCTGCACAATATAATTGACCTTTCAGTATATTGTTGCACACACACCATCTATTTAGCAAATGCCCTTGTTATCAACAGCAGCCTTTTAAACTCACCTGAGCTAACAGGTATGTGAGCTGGTTACTCTGCTGCGCTTAAAATTTCTTTTTTGGTTTGCTAGAATGCCTTTTCTGAAACGTTGTCTCCCTCTGCTGGAACACTGACTTCTTTCATTTAATGCCTGCAGACTATAAAAGAGAAACCAACCCAAAAAGTTTGGTTGATTAGTCTGTGGCATTCTTTTAAACTGTTGCTTATGGCGGTCTCTGTGAGCTTCTCAGTGACATTCAGCCATCCAGGTATCCCGCCTGCAGTAGACGGAATGTGGCAATGGAACGCTGGCTGCGCGTGTCATAATAGGCTCTGAGCCTTTATATACCTGCGCACAGCAGCAGCCACCTTCAGTCTGCTGCTGGACAGCCAGCAGCAGCAGCAGGAGAGGTAATTAATCAGCAACCCTCCTGCTAAGGGTAGACAGCTGCTCGTTCCACCCCCCCCCCGCCTTAATTGGTTCTCCTCCCTTCCAACGGTGTTGAGGCGGGTGGGAACAGCCGGGGGTTGAGGGTACTGTGCTAAAAGAGGTGGAGTTATGCAGATCTAAAACGCGTGGATTGCAGCAGCAGCAAGCCGAAAAGTGCAGGCATGTGAGGGATCTAGAGGTTGACAGCATGTCTTCTTAACGGGAGTCCAGGTGGCCATCTCCACAAATGGACTTTTCAGAATCCTTGGGTGGCACCGTAGTCGGAAACCAATTCTGGTTATCGCTTCTCGGCCTTTTGGCTAAGATCAAGTGTAGTATCTGTTCTTATCAGTTTAATATCTGATACGTCCCCTATCTGGGGACCATATATTAAATGGATTTTTAGAACAGGGAGATGGAAAAAGAGCTTGCTCTGTCCACTCCACGCATTGACCTGGTATTGCAGTATCTCCAGGACCGGTGCACCCCTTCTTTAATGCAGTTTCTAAAATCAGAAAGAATTGAATTCAATGCTTTTTGTTCATTTTGCTTGTTTGTCGGATTTTGGGATGGACTCTTTGGCTTTGCTTTTCTTCTCCTCATTGGATTTTTCATGTTAAAAGTTGCAGAAGCCAGATGACAAGCTCATTTTGGTTCAACTTCAGCAACTGTGCATTGCATTGCCATGTAATGTAATGTAATGCAATGCTATCTATCTAGCTCTCCCTCTATACTTCCTTTTGGATAAACAGACATATTAGGCAAGCATTTTGGAGCTTTCACCTAAATAACTACAGGTGGTGAGATAAGCTGCACAATATAATTGACCTTTCAGTATATTGTTGCACACACACCATCTATTTAGCAAATGCCCTTGTTATCAACAGCAGCCTTTTAAACTCACCTGAGCTAACAGGTATGTGAGCTGGTTACTCTGCTGCGCTTAAAATTTCTTTTTTGGTTTGCTACAATGCCTTTTCTGAAACGTTGTCTCCCTCTGCTGGAACACTGACTTCTTTCATTTAATGCCTGCAGACTATAAAAGAGAAACCAACCCAAAAAGTTTGGTTGATTAGTCTGTGGCATTCTTTTAAACTGTTGCTTATGGCGGTCTCTGTGAGCTTCTCAGTGACATTCAGCCATCCAGGTATCCCGCCTGCAGTAGACGGAATGTGGCAATGGAACGCTGGCTGCGCGTGTCATAATAGGCTCTGAGCCTTTATATACCTGCGCACAGCAGCAGCCACCTTCAGTCTGCTGCTGGACAGCCAGCAGCAGCAGCAGCAGGAGAGGTAATTAATCAGCAACCCTCCTGCTAAGGGTAGACAGCTGCTCGTTCCACCCCCCCCCCCCGCCTTAATTGGTTCTCCTCCCTTCCAACGGTGTTGAGGCGGGTGGGAACAGCCGGGGGTTGAGGGTACTGTGCTAAAAGAGGTGGAGTTATGCAGATCTAAAACGCGTGGATTGCAGCAGCAGCAAGCCGAAAAGTGCAGGCATGTGAGGGATCTAGAGGTTGACAGCATGTCTTCTTAACGGGAGTCCAGGTGGCCATCTCCACAAATGGACTTTTCAGAATCCTTGGGTGGCACCGTAGTCGGAAACCAATTCTGGTTATCGCTTCTCGGCCTTTTGGCTAAGATCAAGTGTAGTATCTGTTCTTATCAGTTTAATATCTGATACGTCCCTTATCTGGGGACCATATATTAAATGGATTTTTAGAACAGGGAGATGGAAAAAGAGCTTGCTCTGTCCACTCCACGCATTGACCTGGTATTGCAGTATCTCCAGGACCGGTGCACCCCTTCTTTAATGCAGTTTCTAAAATCAGAAAGAATTGAATTCAATGCTTTTTGTTCATTTTGCTTGTTTGTCGGATTTTGGGATGGACTCTTTGGCTTTGCTTTTCTTCTCCTCATTGGATTTTTCATGTTAAAAGTTGCAGAAGCCAGATGACAAGCTCATTTTGGTTCAACTTCAGCAACTGTGCATTGCATTGCCATGTAATGTAATGTAATGCAATGCTATCTATCTAGCTCTCCCTCTATACTTCCTTTTGGATAAACAGACATATTAGGCAAGCATTTTGGAGCTTTCACCTAAATAACTACAGGTGGTGAGATAAGCTGCACAATATAATTGACCTTTCAGCATATTGTTGCACACACACCATCTATTTAGCAAATGCCCTTGTTATCAACAGCAGCCTTTTAAACTCACCTGAGCTAACAGGTATGTGAGCTGGTTACTCTGCTGCGCTTAAAATTTCTTTTTTGGTTTGCTACAATGCCTTTTCTGAAACGTTGTCTCCCTCTGCTGGAACACTGACTTCTTTCATTTAATGCCTGCAGACTATAAAAGAGAAACCAACCCAAAAAGTTTGGTTGATTAGTCTGTGGCATTCTTTTAAACTGTTGCTTATGGCGGTCTCTGTGAGCTTCTCAGTGACATTCAGCCATCCAGGTATCCCGCCTGCAGTAGACGGAATGTGGCAATGGAACGTTGGCTGCGCGTGTCATAATAGGCTCTGAGCCTTTATATACCTGCGCACAGCAGCAGCCACCTTCAGTCTGCTGCTGGACAGCCAGCAGCAGCAGCAGCAGGAGAGGTAATTAATCAGCAACCCTCCTGCTAAGGGTAGACAGCTGCTCGTTCCACCCCCCCCCGCCTTAATTGGTTCTCCTCCCTTCCAACGGTGTTGAGGCGGGTGGGAACAGCCGGGGGTTGAGGGTACTGTGCTAAAAGAGGTGGAGTTATGCAGATGTAAAACGCGTGGATTGCAGCAGCAGCAAGCCGAAAAGTGCAGGCATGTGAGGGATCTAGAGGTTGACAGCATGTCTTCTTAACGGGAGTCCAGGTGGCCATCTCCACAAATGGACTTTTCAGAATCCTTGGGTGGCACCGTAGTCGGAAACCAATTCTGGTTATCGCTTCTCAGCCTTTTGGCTAAGATCAAGTGTAGTATCTGTTCTTATCAGTTTAATATCTGATACGTCCCCTATCTGGGGACCATATATTAAATGGATTTTTAGAACAGGGAGATGGAAAAAGAGCTTGCTCTGTCCACTCCACGCATTGACCTGGTATTGCAGTATCTCCAGGACTGGTGCACCCCTTCTTTAATGCAGTTTCTAAAATCAGAAAGAATTGAATTCAATGCTTTTTGTTCATTTTGCTTGTTTGTCGGATTTTGGGATGGACTCTTTGGCTTTGCTTTTGTTCTCCTCATTGGATTTTTCATGTTAAAAGTTGCAGAAGCCAGATGACAAGCTCATTTTTGTTCAACTTCAGCAACTGTGCATTGCATTGCCATGTAATGTAATGTAATGCAATGCTATCTATCTAGCTCTCCCTCTATACTTCCTTTTGGATAAACAGACATATTAGGCAAGCATTTTGGAGCTTTCACCTAAATAACTACAGGTGGTGAGATAAGCTGCACAATATAATTGACCTTTCAGTATATTGTTGCACACACACCATCTATTTAGCAAATGCCCTTGTTATCAACAGCAGCCTTTTAAACTCACCTGAGCTAACAGGTATGTGAGCTGGTTACTCTGCTGCGCTTAAAATTTCTTTTTTGGTTTGCTACAATGCCTTTTCTGAAACGTTGTCTCCCTCTGCTGGAACACTGACTTCTTTCATTTAATGCCTGCAGACTATAAAAGAGAAACCAACCCAAAAAGTTTGGTTGATTAGTCTGTGGCATTCTTTTAAACTGTTGCTTATGGCGGTCTCTGTGAGCTTCTCAGTGACATTCAGCCATCCAGGTATCCCGCCTGCAGTAGACGGAATGTGGCAATGGAACGCTGGCTGCGCGTGTCATAATAGGCTCTGAGCCTTTATATACCTGCGCACAGCAGCAGCCACCTTCAGTCTGCTGCTGGACAGCCAGCAGCAGCAGCAGCAGGAGAGGTAATTAATCAGCAACCCTCCTGCTAAGGGTAGACAGCTGCTCGTTCCACCCCCCCCCCCCCCGCCTTAATTGGTTCTCCTCCCTTCCAACGGTGTTGAGGCGGGTGGGAACAGCCGGGGGTTGAGGGTACTGTGCTAAAAGAGGTGGAGTTATGCAGATCTAAAACGCGTGGATTGCAGCAGCAGCAAGCCGAAAAGTGCAGGCATGTGAGGGATCTAGAGGTTGACAGCATGTCTTCTTAACGGGAGTCCAGGTGGCCATCTCCACAAATGGACTTTTCAGAATTCTTGGGTGGCACCGTAGTCGGAAACCAATTCTGGTTATCGCTTCTCGGCCTTTTGGCTAAGATCAAGTGTAGTATCTGTTCTTATCAGTTTAATATCTGGTACGTCCCCTATCTGGGGACCATATATTAAATGGATTTTTAGAACAGGGAGATGGAAAAAGAGCTTGCTCTGTCCACTCCACGCATTGACCTGGTATTGCAGTATCTCCAGGACCGGTGCACCCCTTCTTTAATGCAGTTTCTAAAATCAGAAAGAATTGAATTCAATGCTTTTTGTTCATTTTGCTTGTTTGTCGGATTTTGGGATGGACTCTTTGGCTTTGCTTTTCTTCTCCTCATTGGATTTTTCATGTTAAAAGTTGCAGAAGCCAGATGACAAGCTCATTTTGGTTCAACTTCAGCAACTGTGCATTGCATTGCCATGTAATGTAATGTAATGCAATGCTATCTATCTAGCTCTCCCTCTATACTTCCTTTTGGATAAACAGACATATTAGGCAAGCATTTTGGAGCTTTCACCTAAATAACTACAGGTGGTGAGATAAGCTGCACAATATAATTGACCTTTCAGTATATTGTTGCACACACACCATCTATTTAGCAAATGCCCTTGTTATCAACAGCAGCCTTTTAAACTCACCTGAGCTAACAGGTATGTGAGCTGGTTACTCTGCTGCGCTTAAAATTTCTTTTTTGGTTTGCTACAATGCCTTTTCTGAAACGTTGTCTCCCTCTGCTGGAACACTGACTTCTTTCATTTAATGCCTGCAGACTATAAAAGAGAAACCAACCCAAAAAGTTTGGTTGATTAGTCTGTGGCATTCTTTTAAACTGTTGCTTATGGCGGTCTCTGTGAGCTTCTCAGTGACATTCAGCCATCCAGGTATCCCGCCTGCAGTGGACGGAATGTGGCAATGGAACGCTGGCTGCGCGTGTCATAATAGGCTCTGAGCCTTTATATACCTGCGCACAGCAGCAGCCACCTTCAGTCTGCTGCTGGACAGCCAGCAGCAGCAGGAGAGGTAATTAATCAGCAACCCTCCTGCTAAGGGTAGACAGCTGCTCGTTCCACCCCCCCCCCCGCCTTAATTGGTTCTCCTCCCTTCCAACGGTGTTGAGGCGGGTGGGAACAGCCGGGGGTTGAGGGTACTGTGCTAAAAGAGGTGGAGTTATGCAGATCTAAAACGCGTGGATTGCAGCAGCAGCAAGCCGAAAAGTGCAGGCATGTGAGGGATCTAGAGGTTGACAGCATGTCTTCTTAACGGGAGTCCAGGTGGCCATCTCCACAAATGGACTTTTCAGAATCCTTGGGTGGCACCGTAGTCGGAAACCAATTCTGGTTATCGCTTCTCGGCCTTTTGGCTAAGATCAAGTGTAGTATCTGTTCTTATCAGTTTAATATCTGATACGTCCCCTATCTGGGGACCATATATTAAATGGATTTTTAGAACAGGGAGATGGAAAAAGAGCTTGCTCTGTCCACTCCACGCATTGACCTGGTATTGCAGTATCTCCAGGACCGGTGCACCCCTTCTTTAATGCAGTTTCTAAAATCAGAAAGAATTGAATTCAATGCTTTTTGTTCATTTTGCTTGTTTGTCGGATTTTGGGATGGACTCTTTGGCTTTGCTTTTCTTCTCCTCATTGGATTTTTCATGTTAAAAGTTGCAGAAGCCAGATGACAAGCTCATTTTGGTTCAACTTCAGCAACTGTGCATTGCATTGCCATGTAATGTAATGTAATGCAATGCTATCTATCTAGCTCTCCCTCTATACTTCCTTTTGGATAAACAGACATATTAGGCAAGCATTTTGGAGCTTTCACCTAAATAACTACAGGTGGTGAGATAAGCTGCACAATATAATTGACCTTTCAGTATATTGTTGCACACACACCATCTATTTAGCAAATGCCCTTGTTATCAACAGCAGCCTTTTAAACTCACCTGAGCTAACAGGTATGTGAGCTGGTTACTCTGCTGCGCTTAAAATTTCTTTTTTGGTTTGCTACAATGCCTTTTCTGAAACGTTGTCTCCCTCTGCTGGAACACTGACTTCTTTCATTTAATGCCTGCAGACTATAAAAGAGAAACCAACCCAAAAAGTTTGGTTGATTAGTCTGTGGCATTCTTTTAAACTGTTGCTTATGGCGGTCTCTGTGAGCTTCTCAGTGACATTCAGCCATCCAGGTATCCCGCCTGCAGTAGACGGAATGTGGCAATGGAACGCTGGCTGCGCGTGTCATAATAGGCTCTGAGCCTTTATATACCTGCGCACAGCAGCAGCCACCTTCAGTCTGCTGCTGGACAGCCAGCAGCAGCAGCAGCAGGAGAGGTAATTAATCAGCAACCCTCCTGCTAAGGGTAGACAGCTGCTCGTTCCACCCCCCCCGCCTTAATTGGTTCTCCTCCCTTCCAACGGTGTTGAGGCGGGTGGGAACAGCCGGGGGTTGAGGGTACTGTGCTAAAAGAGGTGGAGTTATGCAGATCTAAAACGCGTGGATTGCAGCAGCAGCAAGCCGAAAAGTGCAGGCATGTGAGGGATCTAGAGGTTGACAGCATGTCTTCTTAACGGGAGTCCAGGTGGCCATCTCCACAAATGGACTTTTCAGAATCCTTGGGTGGCACCGTAGTCGGAAACCAATTCTGGTTATCGCTTCTCGGCCTTTTGGCTAAGATCAAGTGTAGTATCTGTTCTTATCAGTTTAATATCTGATACGTCCCCTATCTGGGGACCATATATTAAATGGATTTTTAGAACAGGGAGATGGAAAAAGAGCTTGCTCTGTCCACTCCACGCATTGACCTGGTATTGCAGTATCTCCAGGACCGGTGCACCCCTTCTTTAATGCAGTTTCTAAAATCAGAAAGAATTGAATTCAATGCTTTTTGTTCATTTTGCTTGTTTGTCGGATTTTGGGATGGACTCTTTGGCTTTGCTTTTCTTCTCCTCATTGGATTTTTCATGTTAAAAGTTGCAGAAGCCAGATGACAAGCTCATTTTGGTTCAACTTCAGCAACTGTGCATTGCATTGCCATGTAATGTAATGCAATGCAATGCTATCTATCTAGCTCTCCCTCTATACTTCCTTTTGGATAAACAGACATATTAGGCAAGCATTTTGGAGCTTTCACCTAAATAACTACAGGTGGTGAGATAAGCTGCACAATATAATTGACCTTTCAGTATATTGTTGCACACACACCATCTATTTAGCAAATGCCCTTGTTATCAACAGCAGCCTTATAAACTCACCTGAGCTAACAGGTATGTGAGCTGGTTACTCTGCTGCGCTTAAAATTTCTTTTTTGGTTTGCTACAATGCCTTTTCTGAAACGTTGTCTCCCTCTGCTGGAACACTGACTTCTTTCATTTAATGCCTGCAGACTATAAAAGAGAAACCAACCCAAAAAGTTTGGTTGATTAGTCTGTGGCATTCTTTTAAACTGTTGCTTATGGCGGTCTCTGTGAGCTTCTCAGTGACATTCAGCCATCCAGGTATCCCGCCTGCAGTAGACGGAATGTGGCAATGGAACGCTGGCTGCGCGTGTCATAATAGGCTCTGAGCCTTTATATACCTGCGCACAGCAGAAGCCACCTTCAGTCTGCTGCTGGACAGCCAGCAGCAGCAGCAGCAGGAGAGGTAATTAATCAGCAACCCTCCTGCTAAGGGTAGACAGCTGCTCGTTCCACCCCCCCCCCCGCCTTAATTGGTTCTCCTCCCTTCCAACGGTGTTGAGGCGGGTGGGAACAGCCGGGGGTTGAGGGTACTGTGCTAAAAGAGGTGGAGTTATGCAGATCTAAAACGCGTGGATTGCAGCAGCAGCAAGCCGAAAAGTGCAGGCATGTGAGGGATCTAGAGGTTGACAGCATGTCTTCTTAACGGGAGTCCAGGTGGCCGTCTCCACAAATGGACTTTTCAGAATCCTTGGGTGGCACCGTAGTCGGAAACCAATTCTGGTTATCGCTTCTCGGCCTTTTGGCTAAGATCAAGTGTAGTATCTGTTCTTATCAGTTTAATATCTGATACGTCCCCTATCTGGGGACCATATATTAAATGGATTTTTAGAACAGGGAGATGGAAAAAGAGCTTGCTCTGTCCACTCCACGCATTGACCTGGTATTGCAGTATCTCCAGGACCGGTGCACCCCTTCTTTAATGCAGTTTCTAAAATCAGAAAGAATTGAATTCAATGCTTTTTGTTCATTTTGCTTGTTTGTCGGATTTTGGGATGGACTCTTTGGCTTTGCTTTTCTTCTCCTCATTGGATTTTTCATGTTAAAAGTTGCAGAAGCCAGATGACAAGCTCATTTTGGTTCAACTTCAGCAACTGTGCATTGCATTGCCATGTAATGTAATGTAATGCAATGCTATCTATCTAGCTCTCCCTCTATACTTCCTTTTGGATAAACAGACATATTAGGCAAGCATTTTGGAGCTTTCACCTAAATAACTACAGGTGGTGAGATAAGCTGCACAATATAATTGACCTTTCAGTATATTGTTGCACACACACCATCTATTTAGCAAATGCCCTTGTTATCAACAGCAGCCTTTTAAACTCACCTGAGCTAACAGGTATGTGAGCTGGTTACTCTGCTGCGCTTAAAATTTCTTTTTTGGTTTGCTACAATGCCTTTTCTGAAACATTGTCTCCCTCTGCTGGAACACTGACTTCTTTCATTTAATGCCTGCAGACTATAAAAGAGAAACCAACCCAAAAAGTTTGGTTGATTAGTCTGTGGCATTCTTTTAAACTGTTGCTTATGGCGGTCTCTGTGAGCTTCTCAGTGACATTCAGCCATCCAGGTATCCCGCCTGCAGTAGACGGAATGTGGCAATGGAACGCTGGCTGCGCGTGTCATAATAGGCTCTGAGCCTTTATATACCTGCGCACAGCAGCAGCCACCTTCAGTCTGCTGCTGGACAGCCAGCAGCAGCAGCAGCAGGAGAGGTAATTAATCAGCAACCCTCCTGCTAAGGGTAGACAGCTGCTCGTTCCACCACCCCCCCCGCCTTAATTGGTTCTCCTCCCTTCCAACGGTGTTGAGGCGGGTGGGAACAGCCGGGGGTTGAGGGTACTGTGCTAAAAGAGGTGGAGTTATGCAGATCTAAAACGCGTGGATTGCAGCAGCAGCAAGCCGAAAAGTGCAGGCATGTGAGGGATCTAGAGGTTGACAGCATGTCTTCTTAACGGGAGTCCAGGTGGCCATCTCCACAAATGGACTTTTCAGAATCCTTGGGTGGCACCGTAGTCGGAAACCAATTCTGGTTATCGCTTCTCGGCCTTTTGGCTAAGATCAAGTGTAGTATCTGTTCTTATCAGTTTAATATCTGATACGTCCCCTATCTGGGGACCATATATTAAATGGATTTTTAGAACAGGGAGATGGAAAAAGAGCTTGCTCTGTCCACTCCACGCATTGACCTGGTATTGCAGTATCTCCAGGACCGGTGCACCCCTTCTTTAATGCAGTTTCTAAAATCAGAAAGAATTGAATTCAATGCTTTTTGTTCATTTTGCTTGTTTGTCGGATTTTGGGATGGACTCTTTGGCTTTGCTTTTCTTCTCCTCATTGGATTTTTCATGTTAAAAGTTGCAGAAGCCAGATGACAAGCTCATTTTGGTTCAACTTCAGCAACTGTGCATTGCATTGCCATGTAATGTAATGTAATGCAATGCTATCTATCTAGCTCTCCCTCTATACTTCCTTTTGGATAAACAGACATATTAGGCAAGCATTTTGGAGCTTTCACCTAAATAACTACAGGTGGTGAGATAAGCTGCACAATATAATTGACCTTTCAGTATATTGTTGCACACACACCATCTATTTAGCAAATGCCCTTGTTATCAACAGCAGCCTTTTAAACTCACCTGAGCTAACAGGTATGTGAGCTGGTTACTCTGCTGCGCTTAAAATTTCTTTTTTGGTTTGCTACAATGCCTTTTCTGAAACGTTGTCTCCCTCTGCTGGAACACTGACTTCTTTCATTTAATGCCTGCAGACTATAAAAGAGAAACCAACCCAAAAAGTTTGGTTGATTAGTCTGTGGCATTCTTTTAAACTGTTGCTTATGGCGGTCTCTGTGAGCTTCTCAGTGACATTCAGCCATCCAGGTATCCCGCCTGCAGTAGACGGAATGTGGCAATGGAACGCTGGCTGCGCGTGTCATAATAGGCTCTGAGCCTTTATATACCTGCGCACAGCAGCAGCCACCTTCAGTCTGCTGCTGGACAGCCAGCAGCAGCAGCAGGAGAGGTAATTAATCAGCAACCCTCCTGCTAAGGGTAGACAGCTGCTCGTTCCACCCCCCCCCCGCCTTAATTGGTTCTCCCTTCCAACGGTGTTGAGGCGGGTGGGAACAGCCGGGGGTTGAGGGTACTGTGCTAAAAGAGGTGGAGTTATGCAGATCTAAAACGCGTGGATTGCAGCAGCAGCAAGCCGAAAAGTGCAGGCATGTGAGGGATCTAGAGGTTGACAGCATGTCTTCTTAACGGGAGTCCAGGTGGCCATCTCCACAAATGGACTTTTCAGAATCCTTGGGTGGCACCGTAGTCGGAAACCAATTCTGGTTATCGCTTCTCGGCCTTTTGGCTAAGATCAAGTGTAGTATCTGTTCTTATCAGTTTAATATCTGATACGTCCCCTATCTGGGGACCATATATTAAATGGATTTTTAGAACAGGGAGATGGAAAAAGAGCTTGCTCTGTCCACTCCACGCATTGACCTGGTATTGCAGTATCTCCAGGACCGGTGCACCCCTTCTTTAATGCAGTTTCTAAAATCAGAAAGAATTGAATTCAATGCTTTTTGTTCATTTTGCTTGTTTGTCGGATTTTGGGATGGACTCTTTGGCTTTGCTTTTCTTCTCCTCATTGGATTTTTCATGTTAAAAGTTGCAGAAGCCAGATGACAAGCTCATTTTGGTTCAACTTCAGCAACTGTGCATTGCATTGCCATGTAATGTAATGTAATGCAATGCTATCTATCTAGCTCTCCCTCTATACTTCCTTTTGGATAAACAGACATATTAGGCAAGCATTTTGGAGCTTTCACCTAAATAACTACAGGTGGTGAGATAAGCTGCACAATATAATTGACCTTTCAGTATATTGTTGCACACACACCATCTATTTAGCAAATGCCCTTGTTATCAACAGCAGCCTTTTAAACTCACCTGAGCTAACAGGTATGTGAGCTGGTTACTCTGCTGCGCTTAAAATTTCTTTTTTGGTTTGCTACAATGCCTTTTCTGAAACGTTGTCTCCCTCTGCTGGAACACTGACTTCTTTCATTTAATGCCTGCAGACTATAAAAGAGAAACCAACCCAAAAAGTTTGGTTGATTAGTCTGTGGCATTCTTTTAAACTGTTGCTTATGGCGGTCTCTGTGAGCTTCTCAGTGACATTCAGCCATCCAGGTATCCCGCCTGCAGTAGACGGAATGTGGCAATGGAACGCTGGCTGCGCGTGTCATAATAGGCTCTGAGCCTTTATATACCTGCGCACAGCAGCAGCCACCTTCAGTCTGCTGCTGGACAGCCAGCAGCAGCAGCAGCAGGAGAGGTAATTAATCAGCAACCCTCCTGCTAAGGGTAGACAGCTGCTCGTTCCACCCCCCCCCCCGCCTTAATTGGTTCTCCTCCCTTCCAACGGTGTTGAGGCGGGTGGGAACAGCCGGGGGTTGAGGGTACTGTGCTAAAAGAGGTGGAGTTATGCAGATCTAAAACGCGTGGATTGCAGCAGCAGCAAGCCGAAAAGTGCAGGCATGTGAGGGATCTAGAGGTTGACAGCATGTCTTCTTAACGGGAGTCCAGGTGGCCATCTCCACAAATGGACTTTTCAGAATCCTTGGGTGGCACCGTAGTCGGAAACCAATTCTGGTTATCGCTTCTCGGCCTTTTGGCTAAGATCAAGTGTAGTATCTGTTCTTATCAGTTTAATATCTGATACGTCCCCTATCTGGGGACCATATATTAAATGGATTTTTAGAACAGGGAGATGGAAAAAGAGCTTGCTCTGTCCACTCCACGCATTGACCTGGTATTGCAGTATCTCCAGGACCGGTGCACCCCTTCTTTAATGCAGTTTCTAAAATCAGAAAGAATTGAATTCAATGCTTTTTGTTCATTTTGCTTGTTTGTCGGATTTTGGGATGGACTCTTTGGCTTTGCTTTTCTTCTCCTCATTGGATTTTTCATGTTAAAAGTTGCAGAAGCCAGATGACAAGCTCATTTTGGTTCAACTTCAGCAACTGTGCATTGCATTGCCATGTAATGTAATGTAATGCAATGCTATCTATCTAGCTCTCCCTCTATACTTCCTTTTGGATAAACAGACATATTAGGCAAGCATTTTGGAGCTTTCACCTAAATAACTACAGGTGGTGAGATAAGCTGCACAATATAATTGACCTTTCAGTATATTGTTGCACACACACCATCTATTTAGCAAATGCCCTTGTTATCAACAGCAGCCTTTTAAACTCACCTGAGCTAACAGGTATGTGAGCTGGTTACTCTGCTGCGCTTAAAATTTCTTTTTTGGTTTGCTACAATGCCTTTTCTGAAACGTTGTCTCCCTCTGCTGGAGCACTGACTTCTTTCATTTAATGCCTGCAGACTATAAAAGAGAAACCAACCCAAAAAGTTTGGTTGATTAGTCTGTGGCATTCTTTTAAACTGTTGCTTATGGCGGTCTCTGTGAGCTTCTCAGTGACATTCAGCCATCCAGGTATCCCGCCTGCAGTAGACGGAATGTGGCAATGGAACGCTGGCTGCGCGTGTCATAATAGGCTCTGAGCCTTTATATACCTGCGCACAGCAGCAGCCACCTTCAGTCTGCTGCTGGACAGCCAGCAGCAGCAGCAGCAGGAGAGGTAATTAATCAGCAACCCTCCTGCTAAGGGTAGACAGCTGCTCGTTCCACCCCCCCCCCCGCCTTAATTGGTTCTCCTCCCTTCCAACGGTGTTGAGGCGGGTGGGAACAGCCGGGGGTTGAGGGTACTGTGCTAAAAGAGGTGGAGTTATGCAGATCTAAAACGCGTGGATTGCAGCAGCAGCAAGCCGAAAAGTGCAGGCATGTGAGGGATCTAGAGGTTGACAGCATGTCTTCTTAACGGGAGTCCAGGTGGCCATCTCCACAAATGGACTTTTCAGAATCCTTGGGTGGCACCGTAGTCGGAAACCAATTCTGGTTATCGCTTCTCGGCCTTTTGGCTAAGATCAAGTGTAGTATCTGTTCTTATCAGTTTAATATCTGATACGTCCCCTATCTGGGGACCATATATTAAATGGATTTTTAGAACAGGGAGATGGAAAAAGAGCTTGCTCTGTCCACTCCATGCATTGACCTGGTATTGCAGTATCTCCAGGACCGGTGCACCCCTTCTTTAATGCAGTTTCTAAAATCAGAAAGATTTGAATTCAATGCTTTTTGTTCATTTTGCTTGTTTGTCGGATTTTGGGATGGACTCTTTGGCTTTGCTTTTCTTCTCCTCATTGGATTTTTCATGTTAAAAGTTGCAGAAGCCAGATGACAAGCTCATTTTGGTTCAACTTCAGCAACTGTGCATTGCATTGCCATGTAATGTAATGTAATGCAATGCTATCTATCTAGCTCTCCCTCTATACTTCCTTTTGGATAAACAGACATATTAGGCAAGCATTTTGGAGCTTTCACCTAAATAACTACAGGTGGTGAGATAAGCTGCACAATATAATTGACCTTTCAGTATATTGTTGCACACACACCATCTATTTAGCAAATGCCCTTGTTATCAACAGCAGCCTTTTAAACTCACCTGAGCTAACAGGTATGTGAGCTGGTTACTCTGCTGCGCTTAAAATTTCTTTTTTGGTTTGCTACAATGCCTTTTCTGAAACGTTGTCTCCCTCTGCTGGAACACTGACTTCTTTCATTTAATGCCTGCAGACTATAAAAGAGAAACCAACCCAAAAAGTTTGGTTGATTAGTCTGTGGCATTCTTTTAAACTGTTGCTTATGGCGGTCTCTGTGAGCTTCTCAGTGACATTCAGCCATCCAGGTATCCCGCCTGCAGTAGACGGAATGTGGCAATGGAACGCTGGCTGCGCGTGTCATAATAGGCTCTGAGCCTTTATATACCTGCGCACAGCAGCAGCCACCTTCAGTCTGCTGCTGGACAGCCAGCAGCAGCAGCAGCAGGAGAGGTAATTAATCAGCAACCCTCCTGCTAAGGGTAGACAGCTGCTCGTTCCACCCCCCCCCCGCCTTAATTGGTTCTCCTCCCTTCCAACGGTGTTGAGGCGGGTGGGAACAGCCGGGGGTTGAGGGTACTGTGCTAAAAGAGGTGGAGTTATGCAGATCTAAAACGCGTGGATTGCAGCAGCAGCAAGCCGAAAAGTGCAGGCATGTGAGGGATCTAGAGGTTGACAGCATGTCTTCTTAACGGGAGTCCAGGTGGCCATCTCCACAAATGGACTTTTCAGAATCCTTGGGTGGCACCGTAGTCGGAAACCAATTCTGGTTATCGCTTCTCGGCCTTTTGGCTAAGATCAAGTGTAGTATCTGTTCTTATCAGTTTAATATCTGATACGTCCCCTATCTGGGGACCATATATTAAATGGATTTTTAGAACAGGGAGATGGAAAAAGAGCTTGCTCTGTCCACTCCACGCATTGACCTGGTATTGCAGTATCTCCAGGACCGGTGCACCCCTTCTTTAATGCAGTTTCTAAAATCAGAAAGAATTGAATTCAATGCTTTTTGTTCATTTTGCTTGTTTGTCGGATTTTGGGATGGACTCTTTGGCTTTGCTTTTCTTCTCCTCATTGGATTTTTCATGTTAAAAGTTGCAGAAGCCAGATGACAAGCTCATTTTGGTTCAACTTCAGCAACTGTGCATTGCATTGCCATGTAATGTAATGTAATGCAATGCTATCTATCTAGCTCTCCCTCTATACTTCCTTTTGGATAAACAGACATATTAGGCAAGCATTTTGGAGCTTTCACCTAAATAACTACAGGTGGTGAGATAAGCTGCACAATATAATTGACCTTTCAGTATATTGTTGCACACACACCATCTATTTAGCAAATGCCCTTGTTATCAACAGCAGCCTTTTAAACTCACCTGAGCTAACAGGTATGTGAGCTGGTTACTCTGCTGCGCTTAAAATTTCTTTTTTGGTTTGCTACAATGCCTTTTCTGAAACGTTGTCTCCCTCTGCTGGAACACTGACTTCTTTCATTTAATGCCTGCAGACTATAAAAGAGAAACCAACCCAAAAAGTTTGGTTGATTAGTCTGTGGCATTCTTTTAAACTGTTGCTTATGGCGGTCTCTGTGAGCTTCTCAGTGACATTCAGCCATCCAGGTATCCCGCCTGCAGTAGACGGAATGTGGCAATGGAACGCTGGCTGCGCGTGTCATAATAGGCTCTGAGCCTTTATATACCTGCGCACAGCAGCAGCCACCTTCAGTCTGCTGCTGGACAGCCAGCAGCAGCAGCAGCAGGAGAGGTAATTAATCAGCAACCCTCCTGCTAAGGGTAGACAGCTGCTCGTTCCACCCCCCCCCCCGCCTTAATTGGTTCTCCTCCCTTCCAACGGTGTTGAGGCGGGTGGGAACAGCCGGGGGTTGAGGGTACTGTGCTAAAAGAGGTGGAGTTATGCAGATCTAAAACGCGTGGATTGCAGCAGCAGCAAGCCGAAAAGTGCAGGCATGTGAGGGATCTAGAGGTTGACAGCATGTCTTCTTAACGGGAGTCCAGGTGGCCATCTCCACAAATGGACTTTTCAGAATCCTTGGGTGGCACCGTAGTCGGAAACCAATTCTGGTTATCGCTTCTCGGCCTTTTGGCTAAGATCAAGTGTAGTATCTGTTCTTATCAGTTTAATATCTGATACGTCCCCTATCTGGGGACCATATATTAAATGGATTTTTAGAACAGGGAGATGGAAAAAGAGCTTGCTCTGTCCACTCCACGCATTGACCTGGTATTGCAGTATCTCCAGGACCGGTGCACCCCTTCTTTAATGCAGTTTCTAAAATCAGAAAGAATTGAATTCAATGCTTTTTGTTCATTTTGCTTGTTTGTCGGATTTTGGGATGGACTCTTTGGCTTTGCTTTTCTTCTCCTCATTGGATTTTTCATGCTAAAAGTTGCAGAAGCCAGATGACAAGCTCATTTTGGTTCAACTTCAGCAACTGTGCATTGCATTGCCATGTAATGTAATGTAATGCAATGCTATCTATCTAGCTCTCCCTCTATACTTCCTTTTGGATAAACAGACATATTAGGCAAGCATTTTGGAGCTTTCACCTAAATAACTACAGGTGGTGAGATAAGCTGCACAATATAATTGACCTTTCAGTATATTGTTGCACACACACCATCTATTTAGCAAATGCCCTTGTTATCAACAGCAGCCTTTTAAACTCACCTGAGCTAACAGGTATGTGAGCTGGTTACTCTGCTGCGCTTAAAATTTCTTTTTTGGTTTGCTACAATGCCTTTTCTGAAACGTTGTCTCCCTCTGCTGGAGCACTGACTTCTTTCATTTAATGCCTGCAGACTATAAAAGAGAAACCAACCCAAAAAGTTTGGTTGATTAGTCTGTGGCATTCTTTTAAACTGTTGCTTATGGCGGTCTCTGTGAGCTTCTCAGTGACATTCAGCCATCCAGGTATCCCGCCTGCAGTAGACGGAATGTGGCAATGGAACGCTGGCTGCGCGTGTCATAATAGGCTCTGAGCCTTTATATACCTGCGCACAGCAGCAGCCACCTTCAGTCTGCTGCTGGACAGCCAGCAGCAGCAGCAGCAGGAGAGGTAATTAATCAGCAACCCTCCTGCTAAGGGTAGACAGCTGCTCGTTCCACCCCCCCCCCCGCCTTAATTGGTTCTCCTCCCTTCCAACGGTGTTGAGGCGGGTGGGAACAGCCGGGGGTTGAGGGTACTGTGCTAAAAGAGGTGGAGTTATGCAGATCTAAAACGCGTGGATTGCAGCAGCAGCAAGCCGAAAAGTGCAGGCATGTGAGGGATCTAGAGGTTGACAGCATGTCTTCTTAACGGGAGTCCAGGTGGCCATCTCCACAAATGGACTTTTCAGAATCCTTGGGTGGCACCGTAGTCGGAAACCAATTCTGGTTATCGCTTCTCGGCCTTTTGGCTAAGATCAAGTGTAGTATCTGTTCTTATCAGTTTAATATCTGATACGTCCCCTATCTGGGGACCATATATTAAATGGATTTTTAGAACAGGGAGATGGAAAAAGAGCTTGCTCTGTCCACTCCATGCATTGACCTGGTATTGCAGTATCTCCAGGACCGGTGCACCCCTTCTTTAATGCAGTTTCTAAAATCAGAAAGAATTGAATTCAATGCTTTTTGTTCATTTTGCTTGTTTGTCGGATTTTGGGATGGACTCTTTGGCTTTGCTTTTCTTCTCCTCATTGGATTTTTCATGTTAAAAGTTGCAGAAGCCAGATGACAAGCTCATTTTGGTTCAACTTCAGCAACTGTGCATTGCATTGCCATGTAATGTAATGTAATGCAATGCTATCTATCTAGCTCTCCCTCTATACTTCCTTTTGGATAAACAGACATATTAGGCAAGCATTTTGGAGCTTTCACCTAAATAACTACAGGTGGTGAGATAAGCTGCACAATATAATTGACCTTTCAGTATATTGTTGCACACACACCATCTATTTAGCAAATGCCCTTGTTATCAACAGCAGCCTTTTAAACTCACCTGAGCTAACAGGTATGTGAGCTGGTTACTCTGCTGCGCTTAAAATTTCTTTTTTGGTTTGCTACAATGCCTTTTCTGAAACGTTGTCTCCCTCTGCTGGAACACTGACTTCTTTCATTTAATGCCTGCAGACTATAAAAGAGAAACCAACCCAAAAAGTTTGGTTGATTAGTCTGTGGCATTCTTTTAAACTGTTGCTTATGGCGGTCTCTGTGAGCTTCTCAGTGACATTCAGCCATCCAGGTATCCCGCCTGCAGTAGACGGAATGTGGCAATGGAACGCTGGCTGCGCGTGTCATAATAGGCTCTGAGCCTTTATATACCTGCGCACAGCAGCAGCCACCTTCAGTCTGCTGCTGGACAGCCAGCAGCAGCAGCAGCAGGAGAGGTAATTAATCAGCAACCCTCCTGCTAAGGGTAGACAGCTGCTCGTTCCACCCCCCCCCCCGCCTTAATTGGTTCTCCTCCCTTCCAACGGTGTTGAGGCGGGTGGGAACAGCCGGGGGTTGAGGGTACTGTGCTAAAAGAGGTGGAGTTATGCAGATCTAAAACGCGTGGATTGCAGCAGCAGCAAGCCGAAAAGTGCAGGCATGTGAGGGATCTAGAGGTTGACAGCATGTCTTCTTAACGGGAGTCCAGGTGGCCATCTCCACAAATGGACTTTTCAGAATCCTTGGGTGGCACCGTAGTCGGAAACCAATTCTGGTTATCGCTTCTCGGCCTTTTGGCTAAGATCAAGTGTAGTATCTGTTCTTATCAGTTTAATATCTGATACGTCCCCTATCTGGGGACCATATATTAAATGGATTTTTAGAACAGGGAGATGGAAAAAGAGCTTGCTCTGTCCACTCCACGCATTGACCTGGTATTGCAGTATCTCCAGGACCGGTGCACCCCTTCTTTAATGCAGTTTCTAAAATCAGAAAGAATTGAATTCAATGCTTTTTGTTCATTTTGCTTGTTTGTCGGATTTTGGGATGGACTCTTTGTCTTTGCTTTTCTTCTCCTCATTGGATTTTTCATGTTAAAAGTTGCAGAAGCCAGATGACAAGCTCATTTTGGTTCAACTTCAGCAACTGTGCATTGCATTGCCATGTAATGTAATGTAATGCAATGCTATCTATCTAGCTCTCCCTCTATACTTCCTTTTGGATAAACAGACATATTAGGCAAGCATTTTGGAGCTTTCACCTAAATAACTACAGGTGGTGAGATAAGCTGCACAATATAATTGACCTTTCAGTATATTGTTGCACACACACCATCTATTTAGCAAATGCCCTTGTTATCAACAGCAGCCTTTTAAACTCACCTGAGCTAACAGGTATGTGAGCTGGTTACTCTGCTGCGCTTAAAATTTCTTTTTTGGTTTGCTACAATGCCTTTTCTGAAACGTTGTCTCCCTCTGCTGGAACACTGACTTCTTTCATTTAATGCCTGCAGACTATAAAAGAGAAACCAACCCAAAAAGTTTGGTTGATTAGTCTGTGGCATTCTTTTAAACTGTTGCTTATGGCGGTCTCTGTGAGCTTCTCAGTGACATTCAGCCATCCAGGTATCCCGCCTGCAGTAGACGGAATGTGGCAATGGAACGCTGGCTGCGCGTGTCATAATAGGCTCTGAGCCTTTATATACCTGCGCACAGCAGCAGCCACCTTCAGTCTGCTGCTGGACAGCCAGCAGCAGCAGCAGCAGGAGAGGTAATTAATCAGCAACCCTCCTGCTAAGGGTAGACAGCTGCTCGTTCCACCCCCCCCCCCCCGCCTTAATTGGTTCTCCTCCCTTCCAACGGTGTTGAGGCGGGTGGGAACAGCCGGGGGTTGAGGGTACTGTGCTAAAAGAGGTGGAGTTATGCAGATCTAAAACGCGTGGATTGCAGCAGCAGCAAGCCGAAAAGTGCAGGCATGTGAGGGATCTAGAGGTTGACAGCATGTCTTCTTAACGGGAGTCCAGGTGGCCATCTCCACAAATGGACTTTTCAGAATCCTTGGGTGGCACCGTAGTCGGAAACCAATTCTGGTTATCGCTTCTCGGCCTTTTGGCTAAGATCAAGTGTAGTATCTGTTCTTATCAGTTTAATATCTGATACGTCCCCTATCTGGGGACCATATATTAAATGGATTTTTAGAACAGGGAGATGGAAAAAGAGCTTGCTCTGTCCACTCCACGCATTGACCTGGTATTGCAGTATCTCCAGGACCGGTGCACCCCTTCTTTAATGCAGTTTCTAAAATCAGAAAGAATTGAATTCAATGCTTTTTGTTCATTTTGCTTGTTTGTCGGATTTTGGGATGGACTCTTTGGCTTTGCTTTTCTTCTCCTCATTGGATTTTTCATGTTAAAAGTTGCAGAAGCCAGATGACAAGCTCATTTTGGTTCAGCTTCAGCAACTGTGCATTGCATTGCCATGTAATGTAATGTAATGCAATGCTATCTATCTAGCTCTCCCTCTATACTTCCTTTTGGATAAACAGACATATTAGGCAAGCATTTTGGAGCTTTCACCTAAATAACTACAGGTGGTGAGATAAGCTGCACAATATAATTGACCTTTCAGTATATTGTTGCACACACACCATCTATTTAGCAAATGCCCTTGTTATCAACAGCAGCCTTTTAAACTCACCTGAGCTAACAGGTATGTGAGCTGGTTACTCTGCTGCGCTTAAAATTTCTTTTTTGGTTTGCTACAATGCCTTTTCTGAAACGTTGTCTCCCTCTGCTGGAACACTGACTTCTTTCATTTAATGCCTGCAGACTATAAAAGAGAAACCAACCCAAAAAGTTTGGTTGATTAGTCTGTGGCATTCTTTTAAACTGTTGCTTATGGCGGTCTCTGTGAGCTTCTCAGTGACATTCAGCCATCCAGGTATCCCGCCTGCAGTAGACGGAATGTGGCAATGGAACGCTGGCTGCGCGTGTCATAATAGGCTCTGAGCCTTTATATACCTGCGCACAGCAGCAGCCACCTTCAGTCTGCTGCTGGACAGGGAGCAGCAGCAGCAGCAGGAGAGGTAATTAATCAGCAACCCTCCTGCTAAGGGTAGACAGCTGCTCGTTCCACCCCCCCCCCCCGCCTTAATTGGTTCTCCTCCCTTCCAACGGTGTTGAGGCGGGTGGGAACAGCCGGGGGTTGAGGGTACTGTGCTAAAAGAGGTGGAGTTATGCAGATCTAAAACGCGTGGATTGCAGCAGCAGCAAGCCGAAAAGTGCAGGCATGTGAGGGATCTAGAGGTTGACAGCATGTCTTCTTAACGGGAGTCCAGGTGGCCATCTCCACAAATGGACTTTTCAGAATCCTTGGGTGGCACCGTAGTCGGAAACCAATTCTGGTTATCGCTTCTCGGCCTTTTGGCTAAGATCAAGTGTAGTATCTGTTCTTATCAGTTTAATATCTGATACGTCCCCTATCTGGGGACCATATATTAAATGGATTTTTAGAACAGGGAGATGGAAAAAGAGCTTGCTCTGTCCACTCCACGCATTGACCTGGTATTGCAGTATCTCCAGGACCGGTGCACCCCTTCTTTAATGCAGTTTCTAAAATCAGAAAGAATTGAATTCAATGCTTTTTTTTTCATTTTGCTTGTTTGTCGGATTTTGGGATGGACTCTTTGGCTTTGCTTTTCTTCTCCTCATTGGATTTTTCATGTTAAAAGTTGCAGAAGCCAGATGACAAGCTCATTTTGGTTCAACTTCAGCAACTGTGCATTGCATTGCCATGTAATGTAATGTAATGCAATGCTATCTATCTAGCTCTCCCTCTATACTTCCTTTTGGATAAACAGACATATTAGGCAAGCATTTTGGAGCTTTCACCTAAATAACTACAGGTGGTGAGATAAGCTGCACAATATAATTGACCTTTCAGTATATTGTTGCACACACACCATCTATTTAGCAAATGCCCTTGTTATCAACAGCAGCCTTTTAAACTCACCTGAGCTAACAGGTATGTGAGCTGGTTACTCTGCTGCGCTTAAAATTTCTTTTTTGGTTTGCTACAATGCCTTTTCTGAAACGTTGTCTCCCTCTGCTGGAACACTGACTTCTTTCATTTAATGCCTGCAGACTATAAAAGAGAAACCAACCCAAAAAGTTTGGTTGATTAGTCTGTGGCATTCTTTTAAACTGTTGCTTATGGCGGTCTCTGTGAGCTTCTCAGTGACATTCAGCCATCCAGGTATCCCGCCTGCAGTAGAAGGAATGTGGCAATGGAACGCTGGCTGCGCGTGTCATAATAGGCTCTGAGCCTTTATATACCTGCGCACAGCAGCAGCCACCTTCAGTCTGCTGCTGGACAGCCAGCAGCAGCAGCAGCAGGAGAGGTAATTAATCAGCAACCCTCCTGCTAAGGGTAGACAGCTGCTCGTTCCACCCCCCCCCCCCGCCTTAATTGGTTCTCCTCCCTTCCAACGGTGTTGAGGCGGGTGGGAACAACCGGGGGTTGAGGGTACTGTGCTAAAAGAGGTGGAGTTATGCAGATCTAAAACGCGTGGATTGCAGCAGCAGCAAGCCGAAAAGTGCAGGCATGTGAGGGATCTAGAGGTTGACAGCATGTCTTCTTAACGGGAGTCCAGGTGGCCATCTCCACAAATGGACTTTTCAGAATCCTTGGGTGGCACCGTAGTCGGAAACCAATTCTGGTTATCGCTTCTCGGCCTTTTGGCTAAGATCAAGTGTAGTATCTGTTCTTATCAGTTTAATATCTGATACGTCCCCTATCTGGGGACCATATATTAAATGGATTTTTAGAACAGGGAGATGGAAAAAGAGCTTGCTCTGTCCACTCCACGCATTGACCTGGTATTGCAGTATCTCCAGGACCGGTGCACCCCTTCTTTAATGCAGTTTCTAAAATCAGAAAGAATTGAATTCAATGCTTTTTGTTCATTTTGCTTGTTTGTCGGATTTTGGGATGGACTCTTTGGCTTTGCTTTTCTTCTCCTCATTGGATTTTTCATGTTAAAAGTTGCAGAAGCCAGATGACAAGCTCATTTTGGTTCAACTTCAGCAACTGTGCATTGCATTGCCATGTAATGTAATGTAATGCAATGCTATCTATCTAGCTCTCCCTCTATACTTCCTTTTGGATAAACAGACATATTAGGCAAGCATTTTGGAGCTTTCACCTAAATAACTACAGGTGGTGAGATAAGCTGCACAATATAATTGACCTTTCAGTATATTGTTGCACACACACCATCTATTTAGCAAATGCCCTTGTTATCAACAGCAGCCTTTTAAACTCACCTGAGCTAACAGGTATGTGAGCTGGTTACTCTGCTGCGCTTAAAATTTCTTTTTTGGTTTGCTACAATGCCTTTTCTGAAACGTTGTCTCCCTCTGCTGGAACACTGACTTCTTTCATTTAATGCCTGCAGACTATAAAAGAGAAACCAACCCAAAAAGTTTGGTTGATTAGTCTGTGGCATTCTTTTAAACTGTTGCTTATGGCGGTCTCTGTGAGCTTCTCAGTGACATTCAGCCATCCAGGTATCCCGCCTGCAGTAGACGGAATGTGGCAATGGAACGCTGGCTGCGCGTGTCATAATAGGCTCTGAGCCTTTATATACCTGCGCACAGCAGCAGCCACCTTCAGTCTGCTGCTGGACAGCCAGCAGCAGCAGCAGCAGGAGAGGTAACTAATCAGCAACCCTCCTGCTAAGGGTAGACAGCTGCTCGTTCCACCCCCCCCCCCCCCCGCCTTAATTGGTTCTCCTCCCTTCCAACGGTGTTGAGGCGGGTGGGAACAGCCGGGGGTTGAGGGTACTGTGCTAAAAGAGGTGGAGTTATGCAGATCTAAAACGCGTGGATTGCAGCAGCAGCAAGCCGAAAAGTGCAGGCATGTGAGGGATCTAGAGGTTGACAGCATGTCTTCTTAACGGGAGTCCAGGTGGCCATCTCCACAAATGGACTTTTCAGAATCCTTGGGTGGCACCGTAGTCGGAAACCAATTCTGGTTATCACTTCTCGGCCTTTTGGCTAAGATCAAGTGTAGTATCTGTTCTTATCAGTTTAATATCTGATACGTCCCCTATCTGGGGACCATATATTAAATGGATTTTTAGAACAGGGAGATGGAAAAAGAGCTTGCTCTGTCCACTCCACGCATTGACCTGGTATTGCAGTATCTCCAGGACCGGTGCACCCCTTCTTTAATGCAGTTTCTAAAATCAGAAAGAATTGAATTCAATGCTTTTTGTTCATTTTGCTTGTTTGTCGGATTTTGGGATGGACTCTTTGGCTTTGCTTTTCTTCTCCTCATTGGATTTTTCATGTTAAAAGTTGCAGAAGCCAGATGACAAGCTCATTTTGGTTCAACTTCAGCAACTGTGCATTGCATTGCCATGTAATGTAATGTAATGCAATGCTATCTATCTAGCTCTCCCTCTATACTTCCTTTTGGATAAACAGACATATTAGGCAAGCATTTTGGAGCTTTCACCTAAATAACTACAGGTGGTGAGATAAGCTGCACAATATAATTGACCTTTCAGTATATTGTTGCACACACACCATCTATTTAGCAAATGCCCTTGTTATCAACAGCAGCCTTTTAAACTCACCTGAGCTAACAGGTATGTGAGCTGGTTACTCTGCTGCGCTTAAAATTTCTTTTTTGGTTTGCTACAATGCCTTTTCTGAAACGTTGTCTCCCTCTGCTGGAACACTGACTTCTTTCATTTAATGCCTGCAGACTATAAAAGAGAAACCAACCCAAAAAGTTTGGTTGATTAGTCTGTGGCATTCTTTTAAACTGTTGCTTATGGCGGTCTCTGTGAGCTTCTCAGTGACATTCAGCCATCCAGGTATCCCGCCTGCAGTAGACGGAATGTGGCAATGGAACGCTGGCTGCGCGTGTCATAATAGGCTCTGAGCCTTTATATACCTGCGCACAGCAGCAGCCACCTTCAGTCTGCTGCTGGACAGCCAGCAGCAGCAGCAGCAGGAGAGGTAATTAATCAGCAACCCTCCTGCTAAGGGTAGACAGCTGCTCGTTCCACCCCCCCCCCGCCTTAATTGGTTCTCCTCCCTTCCAACGGTGTTGAGGCGGGTGGGAACAGCCGGGGGTTGAGGGTACTGTGCTAAAAGAGGTGGAGTTATGCAGATCTAAAACGCGTGGATTGCAGCAGCAGCAAGCCGAAAAGTGCAGGCATGTGAGGGATCTAGAGGTTGACAGCATGTCTTCTTAACGGGAGTCCAGGTGGCCATCTCCACAAATGGACTTTTCAGAATCCTTGGGTGGCACCGTAGTCGGAAACCAATTCTGGTTATCGCTTCTCGGCCTTTTGGCTAAGATCAAGTGTAGTATCTGTTCTTATCAGTTTAATATCTGATACGTCCCCTATCTGGGGACCATATATTAAATGGATTTTTAGAACAGGGAGATGGAAAAAGAGCTTGCTCTGTCCACTCCACGCATTGACCTGGTATTGCAGTATCTCCAGGACCGGTGCACCCCTTCTTTAATGCAGTTTCTAAAATCAGAAAGAATTGAATTCAATGCTTTTTTTTTCATTTTGCTTGTTTGTCGGATTTTGGGATGGACTCTTTGGCTTTGCTTTTCTTCTCCTCATTGGATTTTTCATGTTAAAAGTTGCAGAAGCCAGATGACAAGCTCATTTTGGTTCAACTTCAGCAACTGTGCATTGCATTGCCATGTAATGTAATGTAATGCAATGCTATCTATCTAGCTCTCCCTCTATACTTCCTTTTGGATAAACAGACATATTAGGCAAGCATTTTGGAGCTTTCACCTAAATAACTACAGGTGGTGAGATAAGCTGCACAATATAATTGACCTTTCAGTATATTGTTGCACACACACCATCTATTTAGCAAATGCCCTTGTTATCAACAGCAGCCTTTTAAACTCACCTGAGCTAACAGGTATGTGAGCTGGTTACTCTGCTGCGCTTAAAATTTCTTTTTTGGTTTGCTACAATGCCTTTTCTGAAACGTTGTCTCCCTCTGCTGGAACACTGACTTCTTTCATTTAATGCCTGCAGACTATAAAAGAGAAACCAACCCAAAAAGTTTGGTTGATTAGTCTGTGGCATTCTTTTAAACTGTTGCTTATGGCGGTCTCTGTGAGCTTCTCAGTGACATTCAGCCATCCAGGTATCCCGCCTGCAGTAGAAGGAATGTGGCAATAGAACGCTGGCTGCGCGTGTCATAATAGGCTCTGAGCCTTTATATACCTGCGCACAGCAGCAGCCACCTTCAGTCTGCTGCTGGACAGCCAGCAGCAGCAGCAGCAGGAGAGGTAATTAATCAGCAACCCTCCTGCTAAGGGTAGACAGCTGCTCGTTCCACCCCCCCCCCCCGCCTTAATTGGTTCTCCTCCCTTCCAACGGTGTTGAGGCGGGTGGGAACAACCGGGGGTTGAGGGTACTGTGCTAAAAGAGGTGGAGTTATGCAGATCTAAAACGCGTGGATTGCAGCAGCAGCAAGCCGAAAAGTGCAGGCATGTGAGGGATCTAGAGGTTGACAGCATGTCTTCTTAACGGGAGTCCAGGTGGCCATCTCCACAAATGGACTTTTCAGAATCCTTGGGTGGCACCGTAGTCGGAAACCAATTCTGGTTATCGCTTCTCGGCCTTTTGGCTAAGATCAAGTGTAGTATCTGTTCTTATCAGTTTAATATCTGATACGTCCCCTATCTGGGGACCATATATTAAATGGATTTTTAGAACAGGGAGATGGAAAAAGAGCTTGCTCTGTCCACTCCACGCATTGACCTGGTATTGCAGTATCTCCAGGACCGGTGCACCCCTTCTTTAATGCAGTTTCTAAAATCAGAAAGAATTGAATTCAATGCTTTTTGTTCATTTTGCTTGTTTGTCGGATTTTGGGATGGACTCTTTGGCTTTGCTTTTCTTCTCCTCATTGGATTTTTCATGTTAAAAGTTGCAGAAGCCAGATGACAAGCTCATTTTGGTTCAACTTCAGCAACTGTGCATTGCATTGCCATGTAATGTAATGTAATGCAATGCTATCTATCTAGCTCTCCCTCTATACTTCCTTTTGGATAAACAGACATATTAGGCAAGCATTTTGGAGCTTTCACCTAAATAACTACAGGTGGTGAGATAAGCTGCACAATATAATTGACCTTTCAGTATATTGTTGCACACACACCATCTATTTAGCAAATGCCCTTGTTATCAACAGCAGCCTTTTAAACTCACCTGAGCTAACAGGTATGTGAGCTGGTTACTCTGCTGCGCTTAAAATTTCTTTTTTGGTTTGCTACAATGCCTTTTCTGAAACGTTGTCTCCCTCTGCTGGAACACTGACTTCTTTCATTTAATGCCTGCAGACTATAAAAGAGAAACCAACCCAAAAAGTTTGGTTGATTAGTCTGTGGCATTCTTTTAAACTGTTGCTTATGGCGGTCTCTGTGAGCTTCTCAGTGACATTCAGCCATCCAGGTATCCCGCCTGCAGTAGACGGAATGTGGCAATGGAACGCTGGCTGCGCGTGTCATAATAGGCTCTGAGCCTTTATATACCTGCGCACAGCAGCAGCCACCTTCAGTCTGCTGCTGGACAGCCAGCAGCAGCAGCAGCAGGAGAGGTAACTAATCAGCAACCCTCCTGCTAAGGGTAGACAGCTGCTCGTTCCACCCCCCCCCCCCGCCTTAATTGGTTCTCCTCCCTTCCAACGGTGTTGAGGCGGGTGGGAACAGCCGGGGGTTGAGGGTACTGTGCTAAAAGAGGTGGAGTTATGCAGATCTAAAACGCGTGGATTGCAGCAGCAGCAAGCCGAAAAGTGCAGGCATGTGAGGGATCTAGAGGTTGACAGCATGTCTTCTTAACGGGAGTCCAGGTGGCCATCTCCACAAATGGACTTTTCAGAATCCTTGGGTGGCACCGTAGTCGGAAACCAATTCTGGTTATCGCTTCTCGGCCTTTTGGCTAAGATCAAGTGTAGTATCTGTTCTTATCAGTTTAATATCTGATACGTCCCCTATCTGGGGACCATATATTAAATGGATTTTTAGAACAGGGAGATGGAAAAAGAGCTTGCTCTGTCCACTCCACGCATTGACCTGGTATTGCAGTATCTCCAGGACCGGTGCACCCCTTCTTTAATGCAGTTTCTAAAATCAGAAAGAATTGAATTCAATGCTTTTTGTTCATTTTGCTTGTTTGTCGGATTTTGGGATGGACTCTTTGGCTTTGCTTTTCTTCTCCTCATTGGATTTTTCATGTTAAAAGTTGCAGAAGCCAGATGACAAGCTCATTTTGGTTCAACTTCAGCAACTGTGCATTGCATTGCCATGTAATGTAATGTAATGCAATGCTATCTATCTAGCTCTCCCTCTATACTTCCTTTTGGATAAACAGACATATTAGGCAAGCATTTTGGAGCTTTCACCTAAATAACTACAGGTGGTGAGATAAGCTGCACAATATAATTGACCTTTCAGTATATTGTTGCACACACACCATCTATTTAGCAAATGCCCTTGTTATCAACAGCAGCCTTTTAAACTCACCTGAGCTAACAGGTATGTGAGCTGGTTACTCTGCTGCGCTTAAAATTTCTTTTTTGGTTTGCTACAATGCCTTTTCTGAAACGTTGTCTCCCTCTGCTGGAACACTGACTTCTTTCATTTAATGCCTGCAGACTATAAAAGAGAAACCAACCCAAAAAGTTTGGTTGATTAGTCTGTGGCATTCTTTTAAACTGTTGCTTATGGCGGTCTCTGTGAGCTTCTCAGTGACATTCAGCCATCCAGGTATCCCGCCTGCAGTAGACGGAATGTGGCAATGGAACGCTGGCTGCGCGTGTCATAATAGGCTCTGAGCCTTTATATACCTGCGCACAGCAGCAGCCACCTTCAGTCTGCTGCTGGACAGCCAGCAGCAGCAGCAGCAGGAGAGGTAATTAATCAGCAACCCTCCTGCTAAGGGTAGACAGCTGCTCGTTCCACCCCCCCCCCGCCTTAATTGGTTCTCCTCCCTTCCAACGGTGTTGAGGCGGGTGGGAACAGCCGGGGGTTGAGGGTACTGTGCTAAAAGAGGTGGAGTTATGCAGATCTAAAACGCGTGGATTGCAGCAGCAGCAAGCCGAAAAGTGCAGGCATGTGAGGGATCTAGAGGTTGACAGCATGTCTTCTTAACGGGAGTCCAGGTGGCCATCTCCACAAATGGACTTTTCAGAATCCTTGGGTGGCACCGTAGTCGGAAACCAATTCTGGTTATCGCTTCTCGGCCTTTTGGCTAAGATCAAGTGTAGTATCTGTTCTTATCAGTTTAATATCTGATACGTCCCCTATCTGGGAACCATATATTAAATGGATTTTTAGAACAGGGAGATGGAAAAAGAGCTTGCTCTGTCCACTCCACGCATTGACCTGGTATTGCAGTATCTCCAGGACCGGTGCACCCCTTCTTTAATGCAGTTTCTAAAATCAGAAAGAATTGAATTCAATGCTTTTTGTTCATTTTGCTTGTTTGTCGGATTTTGGGATGGACTCTTTGGCTTTGCTTTTCTTCTCCTCATTGGATTTTTCATGTTAAAAGTTGCAGAAGCCAGATGACAAGCTCATTTTGGTTCAACTTCAGCAACTGTGCATTGCATTGCCATGTAATGTAATGTAATGCAATGCTATCTATCTAGCTCTCCCTCTATACTTCCTTTTGGATAAACAGACATATTAGGCAAGCATTTTGGAGCTTTCACCTAAATAACTACAGGTGGTGAGATAAGCTGCACAATATAATTGACCTTTCAGTATATTGTTGCACACACACCATCTATTTAGCAAATGCCCTTGTTATCAACAGCAGCCTTTTAAACTCACCTGAGCTAACAGGTATGTGAGCTGGTTACTCTGCTGCGCTTAAAATTTCTTTTTTGGTTTGCTACAATGCCTTTTCTGAAACGTTGTCTCCCTCTGCTGGAACACTGACTTCTTTCATTTAATGCCTGCAGACTATAAAAGAGAAACCAACCCAAAAAGTTTGGTTGATTAGTCTGTGGCATTCTTTTAAACTGTTGCTTATGGCGGTCTCTGTGAGCTTCTCAGTGACATTCAGCCATCCAGGTATCCCGCCTGCAGTAGACGGAATGTGGCAATGGAACGCTGGCTGCGCGTGTCATAATAGGCTCTGAGCCTTTATATACCTGCGCACAGCAGCAGCCACCTTCAGTCTGCTGCTGGACAGCCAGCAGCAGCAGCAGCAGGAGAGGTAATTAATCAGCAACCCTCCTGCTAAGGGTAGACAGCTGCTCGTTCCACCCCCCCCCCCCCCACCTTAATTGGTTCTCCTCCCTTCCAACGGTGTTGAGGCGGGTGGGAACAGCCGGGGGTTGAGGGTACTGTGCTAAAAGAGGTGGAGTTATGCAGATCTAAAACGCGTGGATTGCAGCAGCAGCAAGCCGAAAAGTGCAGGCATGTGAGGGATCTAGAGGTTGACAGCATGTCTTCTTAACGGGAGTCCAGGTGGCCATCTCCACAAATGGACTTTTCAGAATCCTTGGGTGGCACCGTAGTCGGAAACCAATTCTGGTTATCGCTTCTCGGCCTTTTGGCTAAGATCAAGTGTAGTATCTGTTCTTATCAGTTTAATATCTGATACGTCCCCTATCTGGGGACCATATATTAAATGGATTTTTAGAACAGGGAGATGGAAAAAGAGCTTGCTCTGTCCACTCCACGCATTGACCTGGTATTGCAGTATCTCCAGGACCGGTGCACCCCTTCTTTAATGCAGTTTCTAAAATCAGAAAGAATTGAATTCAATGCTTTTTGTTCATTTTGCTTGTTTGTCGGATTTTGGGATGGACTCTTTGGCTTTGCTTTTCTTCTCCTCATTGGATTTTTCATGTTAAAAGTTGCAGAAGCCAGATGACAAGCTCATTTTGGTTCAACTTCAGCAACTGTGCATTGCATTGCCATGTAATGTAATGTAATGCAATGCTATCTATCTAGCTCTCCCTCTATACTTCCTTTTGGATAAACAGACATATTAGGCAAGCATTTTGGAGCTTTCACCTAAATAACTACAGGTGGTGAGATAAGCTGCACAATATAATTGACCTTTCAGTATATTGTTGCACACACACCATCTATTTAGCAAATGCCCTTGTTATCAACAGCAGCCTTTTAAACTCACCTGAGCTAACAGGTATGTGAGCTGGTTACTCTGCTGCGCTTAAAATTTCTTTTTTGGTTTGCTACAATGCCTTTTCTGAAACGTTGTCTCCCTCTGCTGGAACACTGACTTCTTTCATTTAATGCCTGCAGACTATAAAAGAGAAACCAACCCAAAAAGTTTGGTTGATTAGTCTGTGGCATTCTTTTAAACTGTTGCTTATGGCGGTCTCTGTGAGCTTCTCAGTGACATTCAGCCATCCAGGTATCCCGCCTGCAGTAGACGGAATGTGGCAATGGAACGCTGGCTGCGCGTGTCATAATAGGCTCTGAGCCTTTATATACCTGCGCACAGCAGCAGCCACCTTCAGTCTGCTGCTGGACAGCCAGCAGCAGCAGCAGCAGTAGAGGTAATTAATCAGCAACCCTCCTGCTAAGGGTAGACAGCTGCTCGTTCCACCCCCCCCCCCGCCTTAATTGGTTCTCCTCCCTTCCAACGGTGTTGAGGCGGGTGGGAACAGCCGGGGGTTGAGGGTACTGTGCTAAAAGAGGTGGAGTTATGCAGATCTAAAACGCGTGGATTGCAGCAGCAGCAAGCCGAAAAGTGCAGGCATGTGAGGGATCTAGAGGTTGACAGCATGTCTTCTTAACGGGAGTCCAGGTGGCCATCTCCACAAATGGACTTTTCAGAATCCTTGGGTGGCACCGTAGTCGGAAACCAATTCTGGTTATCGCTTCTCGGCCTTTTGGCTAAGATCAAGTGTAGTATCTGTTCTTATCAGTTTAATATCTGATACGTCCCCTATCTGGGGACCATATATTAAATGGATTTTTAGAACAGGGAGATGGAAAAAGAGCTTGCTCTGTCCACTCCACGCATTGACCTGGTATTGCAGTATCTCCAGGACCGGTGCACCCCTTCTTTAATGCAGTTTCTAAAATCAGAAAGAATTGAATTCAATGCTTTTTGTTCATTTTGCTTGTTTGTCGGATTTTGGGATGGACTCTTTGGCTTTGCTTTTCTTCTCCTCATTGGATTTTTCATGTTAAAAGTTGCAGAAGCCAGATGACAAGCTCATTTTGGTTCAACTTCAGCAACTGTGCATTGCATTGCCATGTAATGTAATGTAATGCAATGCTATCTATCTAGCTCTCCCTCTATACTTCCTTTTGGATAAACAGACATATTAGGCAAGCATTTTGGAGCTTTCACCTAAATAACTACAGGTGGTGAGATAAGCTGCACAATATAATTGACCTTTCAGTATATTGTTGCACACACACCATCTATTTAGCAAATGCCCTTGTTATCAACAGCAGCCTTTTAAACTCACCTGAGCTAACAGGTATGTGAGCTGGTTACTCTGCTGCGCTTAAAATTTCTTTTTTGGTTTGCTACAATGCCTTTTCTGAAACGTTGTCTCCCTCTGCTGGAACACTGACTTCTTTCATTTAATGCCTGCAGACTATAAAAGAGAAACCAACCCAAAAAGTTTGGTTGATTAGTCTGTGGCATTCTTTTAAACTGTTGCTTATGGCGGTCTCTGTGAGCTTCTCAGTGACATTCAGCCATCCAGGTATCCCGCCTGCAGTAGACGGAATGTGGCAATGGAACGCTGGCTGCGCGTGTCATAATAGGCTCTGAGCCTTTATATACCTGCGCACAGCAGCAGCCACCTTCAGTCTGCTGCTGGACAGCCAGCAGCAGCAGCAGCAGGAGAGGTAATTAATCAGCAACCCTCCTGCTAAGGGTAGACAGCTGCTCGTTCCACCCCCCCCCGCCTTAATTGGTTCTCCTCCCTTCCAACGGTGTTGAGGCGGGTGGGAACAGCCGGGGGTTGAGGGTACTGTGCTAAAAGAGGTGGAGTTATGCAGATCTAAAACGCGTGGATTGCAGCAGCAGCAAGCCGAAAAGTGCAGGCATGTGAGGGATCTAGAGGTTGACAGCATGTCTTCTTAACGGGAGTCCAGGTGGCCATCTCCACAAATGGACTTTTCAGAATCCTTGGGTGGCACCGTAGTCGGAAACCAATTCTGGTTATCGCTTCTCGGCCTTTTGGCTAAGATCATGTGTAGTATCTGTTCTTATCAGTTTAATATCTGATACGTCCCCTATCTGGGGACCATATATTAAATGGATTTTTAGAACAGGGAGATGGAAAAAGAGCTTGCTCTGTCCACTCCACGCATTGACCTGGTATTGCAGTATCTCCAGGACCGGTGCACCCCTTCTTTAATGCAGTTTCTAAAATCAGAAAGAATTGAATTCAATGCTTTTTGTTCATTTTGCTTGTTTGTCGGATTTTGGGATGGACTCTTTGGCTTTGCTTTTCTTCTCCTCATTGGATTTTTCATGTTAAAAGTTGCAGAAGCCAGATGACAAGCTCATTTTGGTTCAACTTCAGCAACTGTGCATTGCATTGCCATGTAATGTAATGTAATGCAATGCTATCTATCTAGCTCTCCCTCTATACTTCCTTTTGGATAAACAGACATATTAGGCAAGCATTTTGGAGCTTTCACCTAAATAACTACAGGTGGTGAGATAAGCTGCACAATATAATTGACCTTTCAGTATATTGTTGCACACACACCATCTATTTAGCAAATGCCCTTGTTATCAACAGCAGCCTTTTAAACTCACCTGAGCTAACAGGTATGTGAGCTGGTTACTCTGCTGCGCTTAAAATTTCTTTTTTGGTTTGCTACAATGCCTTTTCTGAAACGTTGTCTCCCTCTGCTGGAACACTGACTTCTTTCATTTAATGCCTGCAGACTATAAAAGAGAAACCAACCCAAAAAGTTTGGTTGATTAGTCTGTGGCATTCTTTTAAACTGTTGCTTATGGCGGTCTCTGTGAGCTTCTCAGTGACATTCAGCCATCCAGGTATCCCGCCTGCAGTAGACGGAATGTGGCAATGGAACGCTGGCTGCGCGTGTCATAATAGGCTCTGAGCCTTTATATACCTGCGCACAGCAGCAGCCACCTTCAGTCTGCTGCTGGACAGCCAGCAGCAGCAGCAGCAGGAGAGGTAATTAATCAGCAACCCTCCTGCTAAGGGTAGACAGCTGCTCGTTCCACCCCACCCCCCCCCCGCCTTAATTGGTTCTCCTCCCTTCCAACGGTGTTGAGGCGGGTGGGAACAGCCGGGGGTTGAGGGTACTGTGCTAAAAGAGGTGGAGTTATGCAGATCTAAAACGCGTGGATTGCAGCAGCAGCAAGCCGAAAAGTGCAGGCATGTGAGGGATCTAGAGGTTGACAGCATGTCTTCTTAACGGGAGTCCAGGTGGCCATCTCCACAAATGGACTTTTCAGAATCCTTGGGTGGCACCGTAGTCGGAAACCAATTCTGGTTATCGCTTCTCGGCCTTTTGGCTAAGATCAAGTGTAGTATCTGTTCTTATCAGTTTAATATCTGATACGTCCCCTATCTGGGGACCATATATTAAATGGATTTTTAGAACAGGGAGATGGAAAAAGAGCTTGCTCTGTCCACTCCACGCATTGACCTGGTATTGCAGTATCTCCAGGACCGGTGCACCCCTTCTTTAATGCAGTTTCTAAAATCAGAAAGAATTGAATTCAATGCTTTTTGTTCATTTTGCTTGTTTGTCGGATTTTGGGATGGACTCTTTGGCTTTGCTTTTCTTCTCCTCATTGGATTTTTCATGTTAAAAGTTGCAGAAGCCAGATGACAAGCTCATTTTGGTTCAACTTCAGCAACTGTGCATTGCATTGCCATGTAATGTAATGTAATGCAATGCTATCTATCTAGCTCTCCCTCTATACTTCCTTTTGGATAAACAGACATATTAGGCAAGCATTTTGGAGCTTTCACCTAAATAACTACAGGTGGTGAGATAAGCTGCACAATATAATTGACCTTTCAGTATATTGTTGCACACACACCATCTATTTAGCAAATGCCCTTGTTATCAACAGCAGCCTTTTAAACTCACCTGAGCTAACAGGTATGTGAGCTGGTTACTCTGCTGCGCTTAAAATTTCTTTTTTGGTTTGCTACAATGCCTTTTCTGAAACGTTGTCTCCCTCTGCTGGAACACTGACTTCTTTCATTTAATGCCTGCAGACTATAAAAGAGAAACCAACCCAAAAAGTTTGGTTGATTAGTCTGTGGCATTCTTTTAAACTGTTGCTTATGGCGGTCTCTGTGAGCTTCTCAGTGACATTCAGCCATCCAGGTATCCCGCCTGCAGTAGACGGAATGTGGCAATGGAACGCTGGCTGCGCGTGTCATAATAGGCTCTGAGCCTTTATATACCTGCGAACAGCAGCAGCCACCTTCAGTCTGCTGCTGGACAGCCAGCAGCAGCAGCAGCAGGAGAGGTAATTAATCAGCAACCCTCCTGCTAAGGGTAGACAGCTGCTCGTTCCACCCCCCCCCCCCCGCCTTAATTGGTTCTCCTCCCTTCCAACGGTGTTGAGGCGGGTGGGAACAGCCGGGGGTTGAGGGTACTGTGCTAAAAGAGGTGGAGTTATGCAGATCTAAAACGCGTGGATTGCAGCAGCAGCAAGCCGAAAAGTGCAGGCATGTGAGGGATCTAGAGGTTGACAGCATGTCTTCTTAACGGGAGTCCAGGTGGCCATCTCCACAAATGGACTTTTCAGAATCCTTGGGTGGCACCGTAGTCGGAAACCAATTCTGGTTATCGCTTCTCGGCCTTTTGGCTAAGATCATGTGTAGTATCTGTTCTTATCAGTTTAATATCTGATACGTCCCCTATCTGGGGACCATATATTAAATGGATTTTTAGAACAGGGAGATGGAAAAAGAGCTTGCTCTGTCCACTCCACGCATTGACCTGGTATTGCAGTATCTCCAGGACCGGTGCACCCCTTCTTTAATGCAGTTTCTAAAATCAGAAAGAATTGAATTCAATGCTTTTTGTTCATTTTGCTTGTTTGTCGGATTTTGGGATGGACTCTTTGGCTTTGCTTTTCTTCTCCTCATTGGATTTTTCATGTTAAAAGTTGCAGAAGCCAGATGACAAGCTCATTTTGGTTCAACTTCAGCAACTGTGCATTGCATTGCCATGTAATGTAATGTAATGCAATGCTATCTATCTAGCTCTCCCTCTATACTTCCTTTTGGATAAACAGACATATTAGGCAAGCATTTTGGAGCTTTCACCTAAATAACTACAGGTGGTGAGATAAGCTGCACAATATAATTGACCTTTCAGTATATTGTTGCACACACACCATCTATTTAGCAAATGCCCTTGTTATCAACAGCAGCCTTTTTAACTCACCTGAGCTAACAGGTATGTGAGCTGGTTACTCTGCTGCGCTTAAAATTTCTTTTTTGGTTTGCTACAATGCCTTTTCTGAAACGTTGTCTCCCTCTGCTGGAACACTGACTTCTTTCATTTAATGCCTGCAGACTATAAAAGAGAAACCAACCCAAAAAGTTTGGTTGATTAGTCTGTGGCATTCTTTTAAACTGTTGCTTATGGCGGTCTCTGTGAGCTTCTCAGTGACATTCAGCCATCCAGGTATCCCGCCTGCAGTAGACGGAATGTGGCAATGGAACGCTGGCTGCGCGTGTCATAATAGGCTCTGAGCCTTTATATATATGCGCACAGCAGCAGCCACCTTCAGTCTGCTGCTGGACAGCCAGCAGCAGCAGCAGCAGGAGAGGTAATTAATCAGCAACCCTCCTGCTAAGGGTAGACAGCTGCTCGTTCCACCCCCCCCCCCGCCTTAATTGGTTCTCCTCCCTTCCAACGGTGTTGAGGCGGGTGGGAACAGCCGGGGGTTGAGGGTACTGTGCTAAAAGAGGTGGAGTTATGCAGATCTAAAACGCGTGGATTGCAGCAGCAGCAAGCCGAAAAGTGCAGGCATGTGAGGGATCTAGAGGTTGACAGCATGTCTTCTTAACGGGAGTCCAGGTGGCCATCTGCACAAATGGACTTTTCAGAATCCTTGGGTGGCACCGTAGTCGGAAACCAATTCTGGTTATCGCTTCTCGGCCTTTTGGCTAAGATCAAGTGTAGTATCTGTTCTTATCAGTTTAATATCTGATACGTCCCCTATCTGGGGACCATATATTAAATGGATTTTTAGAACAGGGAGATGGAAAAAGAGCTTGCTCTGTCCACTCCACGCATTGACCTGGTATTGCAGTATCTCCAGGACCGGTGCACCCCTTCTTTAATGCAGTTTCTAAAATCAGAAAGAATTGAATTCAATGCTTTTTGTTCATTTTGCTTGTTTGTCGGATTTTGGGATGGACTCTTTGGCTTTGCTTTTCTTCTCCTCATTGGATTTTTCATGTTAAAAGTTGCAGAAGCCAGATGACAAGCTCATTTTGGTTCAACTTCAGCAACTGTGCATTGCATTGCCATGTAATGTAATGTAATGCAATGCTATCTATCTAGCTCTCCCTCTATACTTCCTTTTGGATAAACAGACATGTTAGGCAAGCATTTTGGAGCTTTCACCTAAATAACTACAGGTGGTGAGATAAGCTGCACAATATAATTGACCTTTCAGTATATTGTTGCACACACACCATCTATTTAGCAAATGCCCTTGTTATCAACAGCAGCCTTTTAAACTCACCTGAGCTAACAGGTATGTGAGCTGGTTACTCTGCTGCGCTTAAAATTTCTTTTTTGGTTTGCTACAATGCCTTTTCTGAAACGTTGTCTCCCTCTGCTGGAACACTGACTTCTTTCATTTAATGCCTGCAGACTATAAAAGAGAAACCAACCCAAAAAGTTTGGTTGATTAGTCTGTGGCATTCTTTTAAACTGTTGCTTATGGCGGTCTCTGTGAGCTTCTCAGTGACATTCAGCCATCCAGGTATCCCGCCTGCAGTAGACGGAATGTGGCAATGGAACGCTGGCTGCGCGTGTCATAATAGGCTCTGAGCCTTTATATACCTGCGCACAGCAGCAGCCACCTTCAGTCTGCTGCTGGACAGCCAGCAGCAGCAGCAGCAGGAGAGGTAATTAATCAGCAACCCTCCTGCTAAGGGTAGACAGCTGCTCGTTCCACCCCCCCCCCCCGCCTTAATTGGTTCTCCTCCCTTCCAACGGTGTTGAGGCGGGTGGGAACAGCCGGGGGTTGAGGGTACTGTGCTAAAAGAGGTGGAGTTATGCAGATCTAAAACGCGTGGATTGCAGCAGCAGCAAGCCGAAAAGTGCAGGCATGTGAGGGATCTAGAGGTTGACAGCATGTCTTCTTAACGGGAGTCCAGGTGGCCATCTCCACAAATGGACTTTTCAGAATCCTTGGGTGGCACCGTAGTCGGAAACCAATTCTGGTTATCGCTTCTCGGCCTTTTGGCTAAGATCAAGTGTAGTATCTGTTCTTATCAGTTTAATATCTGATACGTCCCCTATCTGGGGACCATATATTAAATGGATTTTTAGAACAGGGAGATGGAAAAAGAGCTTGCTCTGTCCACTCCACGCATTGACCTGGTATTGCAGTATCTCCAGGACCGGTGCACCCCTTCTTTAATGCAGTTTCTAAAATCAGAAAGAATTGAATTCAATGCTTTTTGTTCATTTTGCTTGTTTGTCGGATTTTGGGATGGACTCTTTGGCTTTGCTTTTCTTCTCCTCATTGGATTTTTCATGTTAAAAGTTGCAGAAGCCAGATGACAAGCTCATTTTGGTTCAACTTCAGCAACTGTGCATTGCATTGCCATGTAATGTAATGTAATGCAATGCTATCTATCTAGCTCTCCCTCTATACTTCCTTTTGGATAAACAGACATATTAGGCAAGCATTTTGGAGCTTTCACCTAAATAACTACAGGTGGTGAGATAAGCTGCACAATATAATTGACCTTTCAGTATATTGTTGCACACACACCATCTATTTAGCAAATGCCCTTGTTATCAACAGCAGCCTTTTAAACTCACCTGAGCTAACAGGTATGTGAGCTGGTTACTCTGCTGCGCTTAAAATTTCTTTTTTGGTTTGCTACAATGCCTTTTCTGAAACGTTGTCTCCCTCTGCTGGAACACTGACTTCTTTCATTTAATGCCTGCAGACTATAAAAGAGAAACCAACCCAAAAAGTTTGGTTGATTAGTCTGTGGCATTCTTTTAAACTGTTGCTTATGGCGGTCTCTGTGAGCTTCTCAGTGACATTCAGCCATCCAGGTATCCCGCCTGCAGTAGACGGAATGTGGCAATGGAACGCTGGCTGCGCGTGTCATAATAGGCTCTGAGCCTTTATATACCTGCGCACAGCAGCAGCCACCTTCAGTCTGCTGCTGGACAGCCAGCAGCAGCAGCAGCAGGAGAGGTAATTAATCAGCAACCCTCCTGCTAAGGGTAGACAGCTGCTCGTTCCACCCCCCCCCCGCCTTAATTGGTTCTCCTCCCTTCCAACGGTGTTGAGGCGGGTGGGAACAGCCGGGGGTTGAGGGTACTGTGCTAAAAGAGGTGGAGTTATGCAGATCTAAAACGCGTGGATTGCAGCAGCAGCAAGCCGAAAAGTGCAGGCATGTGAGGGATCTAGAGGTTGACAGCATGTCTTCTTAACGGGAGTCCAGGTGGCCATCTCCACAAATGGACTTTTCAGAATCCTTGGGTGGCACCGTAGTCGGAAACCAATTCTGGTTATCGCTTCTCGGCCTTTTGGCTAAGATCAAGTGTAGTATCTGTTCTTATCAGTTTAATATCTGATACGTCCCCTATCTGGGGACCATATATTAAATGGATTTTTAGAACAGGGAGATGGAAAAAGAGCTTGCTCTGTCCACTCCACGCATTGACCTGGTATTGCAGTATCTCCAGGACCGGTGCACCCCTTCTTTAATGCAGTTTCTAAAATCAGAAAGAATTGAATTCAATGCTTTTTGTTCATTTTGCTTGTTTGTCGGATTTTGGGATGGACTCTTTGGCTTTGCTTTTCTTCTCCTCATTGGATTTTTCATGTTAAAAGTTGCAGAAGCCAGATGACAAGCTCATTTTGGTTCAACTTCAGCAACTGTGCATTGCATTGCCATGTAATGCAATGTAATGCAATGCTATCTATCTAGCTCTCCCTCTATACTTCCTTTTGGATAAACAGACATATTAGGCAAGCATTTTGGAGCTTTCACCTAAATAACTACAGGTGGTGAGATAAGCTGCACAATATAATTGACCTTTCAGTATATTGTTGCACACACACCATCTATTTAGCAAATGCCCTTGTTATCAACAGCAGCCTTTTAAACTCACCTGAGCTAACAGGTATGTGAGCTGGTTACTCTGCTGCGCTTAAAATTTCTTTTTTGGTTTGCTACAATGCCTTTTCTGAAACGTTGTCTCCCTCTGCTGGAACACTGACTTCTTTCATTTAATGCCTGCAGACTATAAAAGAGAAACCAACCCAAAAAGTTTGGTTGATTAGTCTGTGGCATTCTTTTAAACTGTTGCTTATGGCGGTCTCTG
The DNA here is from genome assembly GCF_046119375.1 of Phyllobates terribilis. Taxonomy (NCBI): domain Eukaryota; kingdom Metazoa; phylum Chordata; class Amphibia; order Anura; family Dendrobatidae; genus Phyllobates; species Phyllobates terribilis. The sequence goes on along the minus strand of NW_027362800.1, from coordinate 3,759,369 downwards.
TGAGCTTCTCAGTGACATTCAGCCATCCAGGTATCCCGCCTGCAGTAGACGGAATGTGGCAATGGAACGCTGGCTGCGCGTGTCATAATAGGCTCTGAGCCTTTATATACCTGCGCACAGCAGCAGCCACCTTCAGTCTGCTGCTGGACAGCCAGCAGCAGCAGCAGCAGGAGAGGTAATTAATCAGCAACCCTCCTGCTAAGGGTAGACAGCTGCTCGTTCCACCCCCCCCCCCCCGCCTTAATTGGTTCTCCTCCCTTCCAACGGTGTTGAGGCGGGTGGGAACAGCCGGGGGTTGAGGGTACTGTGCTAAAAGAGGTGGAGTTATGCAGATCTAAAACGCGTGGATTGCAGCAGCAGCAAGCCGAAAAGTGCAGGCATGTGAGGGATCTAGAGGTTGACAGCATGTCTTCTTAACGGGAGTCCAGGTGGCCATCTCCACAAATGGACTTTTCAGAATCCTTGGGTGGCACCGTAGTCGGAAACCAATTCTGGTTATCGCTTCTCGGCCTTTTGGCTAAGATCAAGTGTAGTATCTGTTCTTATCAGTTTAATATCTGATACGTCCCCTATCTGGGGACCATATATTAAATGGATTTTTAGAACAGGGAGATGGAAAAAGAGCTTGCTCTGTCCACTCCACGCATTGACCTGGTATTGCAGTATCTCCAGGACCGGTGCACCCCTTCTTTAATGCAGTTTCTAAAATCAGAAAGAATTGAATTCAATGCTTTTTGTTCATTTTGCTTGTTTGTCGGATTTTGGGATGGACTCTTTGGCTTTGCTTTTCTTCTCCTCATTGGATTTTTCATGTTAAAAGTTGCAGAAGCCAGATGACAAGCTCATTTTGGTTCAACTTCAGCAACTGTGCATTGCATTGCCATGTAATGTAATGTAATGCAATGCTATCTATCTAGCTCTCCCTCTATACTTCCTTTTGGATAAACAGACATATTAGGCAAGCATTTTGGAGCTTTCACCTAAATAACTACAGGTGGTGAGATAAGCTGCACAATATAATTGACCTTTCAGTATATTGTTGCACACACACCATCTATTTAGCAAATGCCCTTGTTATCAACAGCAGCCTTTTAAACTCACCTGAGCTAACAGGTATGTGAGCTGGTTACTCTGCTGCGCTTAAAATTTCTTTTTTGGTTTGCTACAATGCCTTTTCTGAAACGTTGTCTCCCTCTGCTGGAACACTGACTTCTTTCATTTAATGCCTGCAGACTATAAAAGAGAAACCAACCCAAAAAGTTTGGTTGATTAGTCTGTGGCATTCTTTTAAACTGTTGCTTATGGCGGTCTCTGTGAGCTTCTCAGTGACATTCAGCCATCCAGGTATCCCGCCTGCAGTAGACGGAATGTGGCAATGGAACGCTGGCTGCGCGTGTCATAATAGGCTCTGAGCCTTTATATACCTGCGCACAGCAGCAGCCACCTTCAGTCTGCTGCTGGACAGCCAGCAGCAGCAGCAGCAGGAGAGGTAATTAATCAGCAACCCTCCTGCTAAGGGTAGACAGCTGCTCGTTCCACCCCCCCCCGCCTTAATTGGTTCTCCTCCCTTCCAACGGTGTTGAGGCGGGTGGGAACAGCCGGGGGTTGAGGGTACTGTGCTAAAAGAGGTGGAGTTATGCAGATCTAAAACGCGTGGATTGCAGCAGCAGCAAGCCGAAAAGTGCAGGCATGTGAGGGATCTAGAGGTTGACAGCATGTCTTCTTAACGGGAGTCCAGGTGGCCATCTCCACAAATGGACTTTTCAGAATCCTTGGGTGGCACCGTAGTCGGAAACCAATTCTGGTTATCGCTTCTCGGCCTTTTGGCTAAGATCAAGTGTAGTATCTGTTCTTATCAGTATAATATCTGATACGTCCCCTATCTGGGGACCATATATTAAATGGATTTTTAGAACAGGGAGATGGAAAAAGAGCTTGCTCTGTCCACTCCACGCATTGACCTGGTATTGCAGTATCTCCAGGACCGGTGCACCCCTTCTTTAATGCAGTTTCTAAAATCAGAAAGAATTGAATTCAATGCTTTTTGTTCATTTTGCTTGTTTGTCGGATTTTGGGATGGACTCTTTGGCTTTGCTTTTCTTCTCCTCATTGGATTTTTCATGTTAAAAGTTGCAGAAGCCAGATGACAAGCTCATTTTGGTTCAACTTCAGCAACTGTGCATTGCATTGCCATGTAATGTAATGTAATGTAATGCAATGCTATCTATCTAGCTCTCCCTCTATACTTCCTTTTGGATAAACAGACATATTAGGCAAGCATTTTGGAGCTTTCACCTAAATAACTACAGGTGGTGAGATAAGCTGCACAATATAATTGACCTTTCAGTATATTGTTGTACACACACCATCTATTTAGCAAATGCCCTTGTTATCAACAGCAGCCTTTTAAACTCACCTGAGCTAACAGGTATGTGAGCTGGTTACTCTGCTGCGCTTAAAATTTCTTTTTTGGTTTGCTACAATGCCTTTTCTGAAACGTTGTCTCCCTCTGCTGGAACACTGACTTCTTTCATTTAATGCCTGCAGACTATAAAAGAGAAACCAACCCAAAAAGTTTGGTTGATTAGTCTGTGGCATTCTTTTAAACTGTTGCTTATGGCGGTCTCTGTGAGCTTCTCAGTGACATTCAGCCATCCAGGTATCCCGCCTGCAGTAGACGGAATGTGGCAATGGAACGCTGGCTGCGCGTGTCATAATAGGCTCTGAGCCTTTATATACCTGCGCACAGCAGCAGCCACCTTCAGTCTGCTGCTGGACAGCCAGCAGCAGCAGCAGCAGGAGAGGTAATTAATCAGCAACCCTCCTGCTAAGGGTAGACAGCTGCTCGTTCCACCCCCCCCCCCGCCTTAATTGGTTCTCCTCCCTTCCAACGGTGTTGAGGCGGGTGGGAACAGCCGGGGGTTGAGGGTACTGTGCTAAAAGAGGTGGAGTTATGCAGATCTAAAACGCGTGGATTGCAGCAGCAGCAAGCCGAAAAGTGCAGGCATGTGAGGGATCTAGAGGTTGACAGCATGTCTTCTTAACGGGAGTCCAGGTGGCCATCTCCACAAATGGACTTTTCAGAATCCTTGTGTGGCACCGTAGTCGGAAACCAATTCTGGTTATCGCTTCTCGGCCTTTTGGCTAAGATCAAGTGTAGTATCTGTTCTTATCAGTTTAATATCTGATACATCCCCTATCTGGGGACCATATATTAAATGGATTTTTAGAACAGGGAGATGGAAAAAGAGCTTGCTCTGTCCACTCCACGCATTGACCTGGTATTGCAGTATCTCCAGGACCGGTGCACCCCTTCTTTAATGCAGTTTCTAAAATCAGAAAGAATTGAATTCAATGCTTTTTGTTCATTTTGCTTGTTTGTCGGATATTGGGATGGACTCTTTGGCTTTGCTTTTCTTCTCCTCATTGGATTTTTCATGTTAAAAGTTGCAGAAGCCAGATGACAAGCTCATTTTGGTTCAACTTCAGCAACTGTGCATTGCATTGCCATGTAATGTAATGTAATGCAATGCTATCTATCTAGCTCTCCCTCTATACTTCCTTTTGGATAAACAGACATATTAGGCAAGCATTTTGGAGCTTTCACCTAAATAACTACAGGTGGTGAGATAAGCTGCACAATATAATTGACCTTTCAGTATATTGTTGCACACACACCATCTATTTAGCAAATGCCCTTGTTATCAACAGCAGCCTTTTAAACTCACCTGAGCTAACAGGTATGTGAGCTGGTTACTCTGCTGCGCTTAAAATTTCTTTTTTGGTTTGCTACAATGCCTTTTCTGAAACGTTGTCTCCCTCTGCTGGAACACTGACTTCTTTCATTTAATGCCTGCAGACTATAAAAGAGAAACCAACCCAAAAAGTTTGGTTGATTAGTCTGTGGCATTCTTTTAAACTGTTGCTTATGGCGGTCTCTGTGAGCTTCTCAGTGACATTCAGCCATCCAGGTATCCCGCCTGCAGTAGACGGAATGTGGCAATGGAACGCTGGCTGCGCGTGTCATAATAGGCTCTGAGCCTTTATATACCTGCGCACAGCAGCAGCCACCTTCAGTCTGCTGCTGGACAGCCAGCAGCAGCAGCAGCAGGAGAGGTAATTAATCAGCAACCCTCCTGCTAAGGGTAGACAGCTGCTCGTTCCACCCCCCCCCCCGCCTTAATTGGTTCTCCTCCCTTCCAACGGTGTTGAGGCGGGTGGGAACAGCCGGGGGTTGAGGGTACTGTGCTAAAAGAGGTGGAGTTATGCAGATCTAAAACGCGTGGATTGCAGCAGCAGCAAGCCGAAAAGTGCAGGCATGTGAGGGATCTAGAGGTTGACAGCATGTCTTCTTAACGGGAGTCCAGGTGGCCATCTCCACAAATGGACTTTTCAGAATCCTTGGGTGGCACCGTAGTCGGAAACCAATTCTGGTTATCGCTTCTCGGCCTTTTGGCTAAGATCAAGTGTAGTATCTGTTCTTATCAGTTTAATATCTGATACGTCCCCTATCTGGGGACCATATATTAAATGGATTTTTAGAACAGGGAGATGGAAAAAGAGCTTGCTCTGTCCACTCCACGCATTGACCTGGTATTGCAGTATCTCCAGGACCGGTGCACCCCTTCTTTAATGCAGTTTCTAAAATCAGAAAGAATTGAATTCAATGCTTTTTGTTCATTTTGCTTGTTTGTCGGATTTTGGGATGGACTCTTTGGCTTTGCTTTTCTTCTCCTCATTGGATTTTTCATGTTAAAAGTTGCAGAAGCCAGATGACAAGCTCATTTTGGTTCAACTTCAGCAACTGTGCATTGCATTGCCATGTAATGTAATGTAATGCAATGCTATCTATCTAGCTCTCCCTCTATACTTCCTTTTGGATAAACAGACATATTAGGCAAGCATTTTGGAGCTTTCACCTAAATAACTACAGGTGGTGAGATAAGCTGCACAATATAATTGACCTTTCAGTATATTGTTGCACACACACCATCTATTTAGCAAATGCCCTTGTTATCAACAGCAGCCTTTTAAACTCACCTGAGCTAACAGTTATGTGAGCTGGTTACTCTGCTGCGCTTAAAATTTCTTTTTTGGTTTGCTACAATGCCTTTTCTGAAACGTTGTCTCCCTCTGCTGGAACACTGACTTCTTTCATTTAATGCCTGCAGACTATAAAAGAGAAACCAACCCAAAAAGTTTGGTTGATTAGTCTGTGGCATTCTTTTAAACTGTTGCTTATGGCGGTCTCTGTGAGCTTCTCAGTGACATTCAGCCATCCAGGTATCCCGCCTGCAGTAGACGGAATGTGGCAATGGAACGCTGGCTGCGCGTGTCATAATAGGCTCTGAGCCTTTATATACCTGCGCACAGCAGCAGCCACCTTCAGTCTGCTGCTGGACAGCCAGCAGCAGCAGCAGCAGGAGAGGTAATTAATCAGCAACCCTCCTGCTAAGGGTAGACAGCTGCTCGTTCCACCCCCCCCCCCGCCTTAATTGGTTCTCCTCCCTTCCAACGGTGTTGAGGCGGGTGGGAACAGCCGGGGGTTGAGGGTACTGTGCTAAAAGAGGTGGAGTTATGCAGATCTAAAACGCGTGGATTGCAGCAGCAGCAAGCCGAAAAGTGCAGGCATGTGAGGGATCTAGAGGTTGACAGCATGTCTTCTTAACGGGAGTCCAGGTGGCCATCTCCACAAATGGACTTTTCAGAATCCTTGGGTGGCACCGTAGTCGGAAACCAATTCTGGTTATCGCTTCTCGGCCTTTTGGCTAAGATCAAGTGTAGTATCTGTTCTTATCAGTTTAATATCTGATACGTCCCCTATCTGGGGACCATATATTAAATGGATTTTTAGAACAGGGAGATGGAAAAAGAGCTTGCTCTGTCCACTCCACGCATTGACCTGGTATTGCAGTATCTCCAGGACCGGTGCACCCCTTCTTTAATGCAGTTTCTAAAATCAGAAAGAATTGAATTCAATGCTTTTTGTTCATTTTGCTTGTTTGTCGGATTTTGGGATGGACTCTTTGGCTTTGCTTTTCTTCTCCTCATTGGATTTTTCATGTTAAAAGTTGCAGAAGCCAGATGACAAGCTCATTTTGGTTCAACTTCAGCAACTGTGCATTGCATTGCCATGTAATGTAATGTAATGCAATGCTATCTATCTAGCTCTCCCTCTATACTTCCTTTTGGATAAACAGACATATTAGGCAAGCATTTTGGAGCTTTCACCTAAATAACTACAGGTGGTGAGATAAGCTGCACAATATAATTGACCTTTCAGTATATTGTTGCACACACACCATCTATTTAGCAAATGCCCTTGTTATCAACAGCAGCCTTTTAAACTCACCTGAGCTAACAGGTATGTGAGCTGGTTACTCTGCTGCGCTTAAAATTTCTTTTTTGGTTTGCTACAATGCCTTTTCTGAAACGTTGTCTCCCTCTGCTGGAACACTGACTTCTTTCATTTAATGCCTGCAGACTATAAAAGAGAAACCAACCCAAAAAGTTTGGTTGATTAGTCTGTGGCATTCTTTTAAACTGTTGCTTATGGCGGTCTCTGTGAGCTTCTCAGTGACATTCAGCCATCCAGGTATCCCGCCTGCAGTAGACGGAATGTGGCAATGGAACGCTGGCTGCGCGTGTCATAATAGGCTCTGAGCCTTTATATACCTGCGCACAGCAGCAGCCACCTTCAGTCTGCTGCTGGACAGCCAGCAGCAGCAGCAGCAGGAGAGGTAATTAATCAGCAACCCTCCTGCTAAGGGTAGACAGCTGCTCGTTCCACCCCCCCCCCCCCGCCTTAATTGGTTCTCCTCCCTTCCAACGGTGTTGAGGCGGGTGGGAACAGCCGGGGGTTGAGGGTACTGTGCTAAAAGAGGTGGAGTTATGCAGATCTAAAACGCGTGGATTGCAGCAGCAGCAAGCCGAAAAGTGCAGGCATGTGAGGGATCTAGAGGTTGACAGCATGTCTTCTTAACGGGAGTCCAGGTGGCCATCTCCACAAATGGACTTTTCAGAATCCTTGGGTGGCACCGTAGTCGGAAACCAATTCTGGTTATCGCTTCTCGGCCTTTTGGCTAAGATCAAGTGTAGTATCTGTTCTTATCAGTTTAATATCTGATACGTCCCCTATCTGGGGACCATATATTAAATGGATTTTTAGAACAGGGAGATGGAAAAAGAGCTTGCTCTGTCCACTCCACGCATTGACCTGGTATTGCAGTATCTCCAGGACCGGTGCACCCCTTCTTTAATGCAGTTTCTAAAATCAGAAAGAATTGAATTCAATGCTTTTTGTTCATTTTGCTTGTTTGTCGGATTTTGGGATGGACTCTTTGGCTTTGCTTTTCTTCTCCTCATTGGATTTTTCATGTTAAAAGTTGCAGAAGCCAGATGACAAGCTCATTTTGGTTCAACTTCAGCAACTGTGCATTGCATTGCCATGTAATGTAATGTAATGCAATGCTATCTATCTAGCTCTCCCTCTATACTTCCTTTTGGATAAACAGACATATTAGGCAAGCATTTTGGAGCTTTCACCTAAATAACTACAGGTGGTGAGATAAGCTGCACAATATAATTGACCTTTCAGTATATTGTTGCACACACACCATCTATTTAGCAAATGCCCTTGTTATCAACAGCAGCCTTTTAAACTCACCTGAGCTAACAGGTATGTGAGCTGGTTACTCTGCTGCGCTTAAAATTTCTTTTTTGGTTTGCTACAATGCATTTTCTGAAACGTTGTCTCCCTCTGCTGGAACACTGACTTCTTTCATTTAATGCCTGCAGACTATAAAAGAGAAACCAACCCAAAAAGTTTGGTTGATTAGTCTGTGGCATTCTTTTAAACTGTTGCTTATGGCGGTCTCTGTGAGCTTCTCAGTGACATTCAGCCATCCAGGTATCCCGCCTGCAGTAGACGGAATGTGGCAATGGAACGCTGGCTGCGCGTGTCATAATAGGCTCTGAGCCTTTATATACCTGCGCACAGCAGCAGCCACCTTCAGTCTGCTGCTGGACAGCCAGCAGCAGCAGCAGCAGGAGAGGTAATTAATCAGCAACCCTCCTGCTAAGGGTAGACAGCTGCTCGTTCCACCCCCCCCCCGCCTTAATTGGTTCTCCTCCCTTCCAACGGTGTTGAGGCGGGTGGGAACAGCCGGGGGTTGAGGGTACTGTGCTAAAAGAGGTGGAGTTATGCAGATCTAAAACGCGTGGATTGCAGCAGCAGCAAGCCGAAAAGTGCAGGCATGTGAGGGATCTAGAGGTTGACAGCATGTCTTCTTAACGGGAGTGCAGGTGGCCATCTCCACAAATGGACTTTTCAGAATCCTTGGGTGGCACCGTAGTCGGAAACCAATTCTGGTTATCGCTTCTCGGCCTTTTGGCTAAGATCAAGTGTAGTATCTGTTCTTATCAGTATAATATCTGATACGTCCCCTATCTGGGGACCATATATTAAATGGATTTTTAGAACAGGGAGATGGAAAAAGAGCTTGCTCTGTCCACTCCACGCATTGACCTGGTATTGCAGTATCTCCAGGACCGGTGCACCCCTTCTTTAATGCAGTTTCTAAAATCAGAAAGAATTGAATTCAATGCTTTTTGTTCATTTTGCTTGTTTGTCGGATTTTGGGATGGACTCTTTGGCTTTGCTTTTCTTCTCCTCATTGGATTTTTCATGTTAAAAGTTGCAGAAGCCAGATGACAAGCTCATTTTGGTTCAACTTCAGCAACTGTGCATTGCATTGCCATGTAATGTAATGTAATGTAATGCAATGCTATCTATCTAGCTCTCCCTCTATACTTCCTTTTGGATAAACAGACATATTAGGCAAGCATTTTGGAGCTTTCACCTAAATAACTACAGGTGGTGAGATAAGCTGCACAATATAATTGACCTTTCAGTATATTGTTGCACACACACCATCTATTTAGCAAATGCCCTTGTTATCAACAGCAGCCTTTTAAACTCACCTGAGCTAACAGGTATGTGAGCTGGTTACTCTGCTGCGCTTAAAATTTCTTTTTTGGTTTGCTACAATGCCTTTTCTGAAACGTTGTCTCCCTCTGCTGGAACACTGACTTCTTTCATTTAATGCCTGCAGACTATAAAAGAGAAACCAACCCAAAAAGTTTGGTTGATTAGTCTGTGGCATTCTTTTAAACTGTTGCTTATGGCGGTCTCTGTGAGCTTCTCAGTGACATTCAGCCATCCAGGTATCCCGCCTGCAGTAGACGGAATGTGGCAATGGAACGCTGGCTGCGCGTGTCATAATAGGCTCTGAGCCTTTATATACCTGCGCACAGCAGCAGCCACCTTCAGTCTGCTGCTGGACAGCCAGCAGCAGCAGCAGCAGGAGAGGTAATTAATCAGCAACCCTCCTGCTAAGGGTAGACAGCTGCTCGTTCCACCCCCCCCCCCCGCCTTAATTGGTTCTCCTCCCTTCCAACGGTGTTGAGGCGGGTGGGAACAGCCGGGGGTTGAGGGTACTGTGCTAAAAGAGGTGGAGTTATGCAGATCTAAAACGCGTGGATTGCAGCAGCAGCAAGCCGAAAAGTGCAGGCATGTGAGGGATCTAGAGGTTGACAGCATGTCTTCTTAACGGGAGTCCAGGTGGCCATCTCCACAAATGGACTTTTCAGAATCCTTGGGTGGCACCGTAGTCGGAAACCAATTCTGGTTATCGCTTCTCGGCCTTTTGGCTAAGATCAAGTGTAGTATCTGTTCTTATCAGTTTAATATCTGATACGTCCCCTATCTGGGGACCATATATTAAATGGATTTTTAGAACAGGGAGATGGAAAAAGAGCTTGCTCTGTCCACTCCACGCATTGACCTGGTATTGCAGTATCTCCAGGACCGGTGCACCCCTTCTTTAATGCAGTTTCTAAAATCAGAAAGAATTGAATTCAATGCTTTTTGTTCATTTTGCTTGTTTGTCGGATTTTGGGATGGACTCTTTGGCTTTGCTTTTCTTCTCCTCATTGGATTTTTCATGTTAAAAGTTGCAGAAGCCAGATGACAAGCTCATTTTGGTTCAACTTCAGCAACTGTGCATTGCATTGCCATGTAATGTAATGTAATGCAATGCTATCTATCTAGCTCTCCCTCTATACTTCCTTTTGGATAAACAGACATATTAGGCAAGCATTTTGGAGCTTTCACCTAAATAACTACAGGTGGTGAGATAAGCTGCACAATATAATTGACCTTTCAGTATATTGTTGCACACACACCATCTATTTAGCAAATGCCCTTGTTATCAACAGCAGCCTTTTAAACTCACCTGAGCTAACAGGTATGTGAGCTGGTTACTCTGCTGCGCTTAAAATTTCTTTTTTGGTTTGCTACAATGCCTTTTCTGAAACGTTGTCTCCCTCTGCTGGAACACTGACTTCTTTCATTTAATGCCTGCAGACTATAAAAGAGAAACCAACCCAAAAAGTTTGGTTGATTAGTCTGTGGCATTCTTTTAAACTGTTGCTTATGGCGGTCTCTGTGAGCTTCTCAGTGACATTCAGCCATCCAGGTATCCCGCCTGCAGTAGACGGAATGTAGCAATGGAACGCTGGCTGCGCGTGTCATAATAGGCTCTGAGCCTTTATATACCTGCGCACAGCAGCAGCCACCTTCAGTCTGCTGCTGGACAGCCAGCAGCAGCAGCAGCAGGAGAGGTAATTAATCAGCAACCCTCCTACTAAGGGTAGACAGCTGCTCGTTCCACCCCCCCCCCCCCCGCCTTAATTGGTTCTCCTCCCTTCCAACGGTGTTGAGGCGGGTGGGAACAGCCGGGGGTTGAGGGTACTGTGCTAAAAGAGGTGGAGTTATGCAGATCTAAAACGCGTGGATTGCAGCAGCAGCAAGCCGAAAAGTGCAGGCATGTGAGGGATCTAGAGGTTGACAGCATGTCTTCTTAACGGGAGTCCAGGTGGCCATCTCCACAAATGGACTTTTCAGAATCCTTGGGTGGCACCGTAGTCGGAAACCAATTCTGGTTATCGCTTCTCGGCCTTTTGGCTAAGATCAAGTGTAGTATCTGTTCTTATCAGTTTAATATCTGATGCGTCCCCTATCTGGGGACCATATATTAAATGGATTTTTAGAACAGGGAGATGGAAAAAGAGCTTGCTCTGTCCACTCCACGCATTGACCTGGTATTGCAGTATCTCCAGGACCGGTGCACCCCTTCTTTAATGCAGTTTCTAAAATCAGAAAGAATTGAATTCAATGCTTTTTGTTCATTTTGCTTGTTTGTCGGATTTTGGGATGAACTCTTTGGCTTTGCTTTTCTTCTCCTCATTGGATTTTTCATGTTAAAAGTTGCAGAAGCCAGATGACAAGCTCATTTTGGTTCAACTTCAGCAACTGTGCATTGCATTGCCATGTAATGTAATGTAATGCAATGCTATCTATCTAGCTCTCCCTCTATACTTCCTTTTGGATAAACAGACATATTAGGCAAGCATTTTGGAGCTTTCACCTAAATAACTACAGGTGGTGAGATAAGCTGCACAATATAATTGACCTTTCAGTATATTGTTGCACACACACCATCTATTTAGCAAATGCCCTTGTTATCAACAGCAGCCTTTTAAACTCACCTGAGCTAACAGGTATGTGAGCTGGTTACTCTGCTGCGCTTAAAATTTCTTTTTTGGTTTGCTACAATGCCTTTTCTGAAACGTTGTCTCCCTCTGCTGGAACACTGACTTCTTTCATTTAATGCCTGCAGACTATAAAAGAGAAACCAACCCAAAAAGTTTGGTTGATTAGTCTGTGGCATTCTTTTAAACTGTTGCTTATGGCGGTCTCTCTGAGCTTCTCAGTGACATTCAGCCATCCAGGTATCCCGCCTGCAGTAGACGGAATGTGGTAATGGAACGCTGGCTGCGCGTGTCATAATAGGCTCTGAGCCTTTATATACCTGCGCACAGCAGCAACCACCTTCAGTCTGCTGCTGGACAGCCAGCAGCAGCAGCAGCAGGAGAGGTAATTAATCAGCAACCCTCCTGCTAAGGGTAGACAGCTGCTCGTTCCACCCCCCCCCGCCTTAATTGGTTCTCCTCCCTTCCAACGGTGTTGAGGCGGGTGGGAACAGCCGGGGGTTGAGGGTACTGTGCTAAAAGAGGTGGAGTTATGCAGATCTAAAACGCGTGGATTGCCGCAGCAGCAAGCCGAAAAGTGCAGGCATGTGAGGGATCTAGAGGTTGACAGCATGTCTTCTTTACGGGAGTCCAGGTGGCCATCTCCACAAATGGACTTTTCAGAATCCTTGGGTGGCACCGTAGTTGGAAACCAATTCTGGTTATCGCTTCTCGGCCTTTTGGCTAAGATCAAGTGTAGTATCTGTTCTTATCAGTTTAATATCTGATACGTCCCCTATCTGGGGACCATATATTAAATGGATTTTTAGAACAGGGAGATGGAAAAAGAGCTTGCTCTGTCCACTCCACGCATTGACCTGGTATTGCAGTATCTCCAGGACCGGTGCACCCCTTCTTTAATGCAGTTTCTAAAATCAGAAAGAATTGAATTCAATGCTTTTTGTTCATTTTGCTTGTTTGTCGGATTTTGGGATGGACTCTTTGGCTTTGCTTTTCTTCTCCTCATTGGATTTTTCATGTTAAAAGTTGCAGAAGCCAGATGACAAGCTCATTTTGGTTCAACTTCAGCAACTGTGCATTGCATTGCCATGTAATGTAATGTAATGCAATGCTATCTATCTAGCTCTCCCTCTATACTTCCTTTTGGATAAACAGACATATTAGGCAAGCATTTTGGAGCTTTCACCTAAATAACTACAGGTGGTGAGATAAGCTGCACAATATAATTGACCTTTCAGTATATTGTTGCACACACACCATCTATTTAGCAAATGCCCTTGTTATCAACAGCAGCCTTTTAAACTCACCTGAGCTAACAGGTATGTGAGCAGGTTACTCTGCTGCGCTTAAAATTTCTTTTTTGGTTTGCTACAATGCCTTTTCTGAAACGTTGTCTCCCTCTGCTGGAACACTGACTTCTTTCATTTAATGCCTGCAGACTATAAAAGAGAAACCAACCCAAAAAGTTTGGTTGATTAGTCTGTGGCATTCTTTTAAACTGTTGCTTATGGCGGTCTCTGTGAGCTTCTCAGTGACATTCAGGCATCCAGGTATCCCGCCTGCAGTAGACGGAATGTGGCAATGGAACGCTGGCTGCGCGTGTCATAATAGGCTCTGAGCCTTTATATACCTGCGCACAGCAGCAGCCACCTTCAGTCTGCTGCTGGACAGCCAGCAGCAGCAGCAGCAGGAGAGGTAATTAATCAGCAACCCTCCTGCTAAGGGTAGACAGCTGCTCGTTCCACCCCCCCCCCGCCTTAATTGGTTCTCCTCCCTTCCAACGGTGTTGAGGCGGGTGGGAACAGCCGGGGGTTGAGGGTACTGTGCTAAAAGAGGTGGAGTTATGCAGATCTAAAACGCGTGGATTGCAGCAGCAGCAAGCCGAAAAGTGCAGGCATGTGAGGGATCTAGAGGTTGACAGCATGTCTTCTTAACGGGAGTCCAGGTGGCCATCTCCACAAATGGACTTTTCAGAATCCTTGGGTGGCACCGTAGTCGGAAACCAATTCTGGTTATCGCTTCTCGGCCTTTTGGCTAAGATCAAGTGTAGTATCTGTTCTTATCAGTTTAATATCTGATACGTCCCCTATCTGGGGACCATATATTAAATGGATTTTTAGAACAGGGAGATGGAAAAAGAGCTTGCTCTGTCCACTCCACGCATTGACCTGGTATTGCAGTATCTCCAGGACCGGTGCACCCCTTCTTTAATGCAGTTTCTAAAATCAGAAAGAATTGAATTCAATGATTTTTGTTCATTTTGCTTGTTTGTCGGATTTTGGGATGGACTCTTTGGCTTTGCTTTTCTTCTCCTCATTGGATTTTTCATGTTAAAAGTTGCAGAAGCCAGATGACAAGCTCATTTTGGTTCAACTTCAGCAACTGTGCATTGCATTGCCATGTAATGTAATGTAATGCAATGCTATCTATCTAGCTCTCCCTCTATACTTCCTTTTGGATAAACAGACATATTAGGCAAGCATTTTGGAGCTTTCACCTAAATAACTACAGGTGGTGAGATAAGCTGCACAATATAATTGACCTTTCAGTATATTGTTGCACACACACCATCTATTTAGCAAATGCCCTTGTTATCAACAGCAGCCTTTTAAACTCACCTGAGCTAACAGGTATGTGAGCTGGTTACTCTGCTGCGCTTAAAATTTCTTTTTTGGTTTGCTACAATGCCTTTTCTGAAACGTTGTCTCCCTCTGCTGGAACACTGACTTCTTTCATTTAATGCCTGCAGACTATAAAAGAGAAACCAACCCAAAAAGTTTGGTTGATTAGTCTGTGGCATTCTTTTAAACTGTTGCTTATGGCGGTCTCTGTGAGCTTCTCAGTGACATTCAGCCATCCAGGTATCCCGCCTGCAGTAGACGGAATGTGGCAATGGAACGCTGGCTGCGCGTGTCATAATAGGCTCTGAGCCTTTATATACCTGCGCACAGCAGCAGCCACCTTCAGTCTGCTGCTGGACAGCCAGCAGCAGCAGCAGCAGGAGAGGTAATTAATCAGCAACCCTCCTGCTAAGGGTAGACAGCTGCTCGTTCCACCCCCCCCCCCCCCGCCTTAATTGGTTCTCCTCCCTTCCAACGGTGTTGAGGCGGGTGGGAACAGCCGGGGGTTGAGGGTACTGTGCTAAAAGAGGTGGAGTTATGCAGATCTAAAACGCGTGAATTGCAGCAGCAGCAAGCCGAAAAGTGCAGGCATGTGAGGGATCTAGAGGTTGACAGCATGTCTTCTTAACGGGAGTCCAGGTGGCCATCTCCACAAATGGACTTTTCAGAATCCTTGGGTGGCACCGTAGTCGGAAACCAATTCTGGTTATCGCTTCTCGGCCTTTTGGCTAAGATCAAGTGTAGTATCTGTTCTTATCAGTTTAATATCTGATACGTCCCCTATCTGGGGACCATATATTAAATGGATTTTTAGAACAGGGAGATGGAAAAAGAGCTTGCTCTGTCCACTCCACGCATTGACCTGGTATTGCAGTATCTCCAGGACCGGTGCACCCCTTCTTTAATGCAGTTTCTAAAATCAGAAAGAATTGAATTCAATGCTTTTTGTTCATTTTGCTTGTTTGTCGGATTTTGGGATGGACTCTTTGGCTTTGCTTTTCTTCTCCTCATTGGATTTTTCATGTTAAAAGTTGCAGAAGCCAGATGACAAGCTCATTTTGGTTCAACTTCAGCAACTGTGCATTGCATTGCCATGTAATGTAATGTAATGCAATGCTATCTATCTAGCTCTCCCTCTATACTTCCTTTTGGATAAACAGACATATTAGGCAAGCATTTTGGAGCTTTCACCTAAATAACTACAGGTGGTGAGATAAGCTGCACAATATAATTGACCTTTCAGTATATTGTTGCACACACACCATCTATTTAGCAAATGCCCTTGTTATCAACAGCAGCCTTTTAAACTCACCTGAGCTAACAGGTATGTGAGCTGGTTACTCTGCTGCGCTTAAAATTTCTTTTTTGGTTTGCTACAATGCCTTTTCTGAAACGTTGTCTCCCTCTGCTGGAACACTGACTTCTTTCATTTAATGCCTGCAGACTATAAAAGAGAAACCAACCCAAAAAGTTTGGTTGATTAGTCTGTGGCATTCTTTTAAACTGTTGCTTATGGCGGTCTCTGTGAGCTTCTCAGTGACATTCAGCCATCCAGGTATCCCGCCTGCAGTAGACGGAATGTGGCAATGGAACGCTGGCTGCGCGTGTCATAATAGGCTCTGAGCCTTTATATACCTGCGCACAGCAGCAGCCACCTTCAGTCTGCTGCTGGACAGCCAGCAGCAGCAGCAGGAGAAGTAATTAATCAGCAACCCTCCTGCTAAGGGTAGACAGCTGCTCGTTCCACCCCCCCCCCGCCTTAATTGGTTCTCCTCCCTTCCAACGGTGTTGAGGCGGGTGGGAACAGCCGGGGGTTGAGGGTACTGTGCTAAAAGAGGTGGAGTTATGCAGATCTAAAACGCGTGGATTGCAGCAGCAGCAAGCCGAAAAGTGCAGGCATGTGAGGGATCTAGAGGTTGACAGCATGTCTTCTTAACGGGAGTCCAGGTGGCCATCTCCACAAATGGACTTTTCAGAATCCTTGGGTGGCACCGTAGTCGGAAACCAATTCTGGTTATCGCTTCTCGGCCTTTTGGCTAAGATCAAGTGTAGTATCTGTTCTTATCAGTTTAATATCTGATACGTCCCCTATCTGGGGACCATATATTAAATGGATTTTTAGAACAGGGAGATGGAAAAAGAGCTTGCTCTGTCCACTCCACGCATTGACCTGGTATTGCAGTATCTCCAGGACCGGTGCACCCCTTCTTTAATGCAGTTTCTAAAATCAGAAAGAATTGAATTCAATGCTTTTTGTTCATTTTGCTTGTTTGTCGGATTTTGGGATGGACTCTTTGGCTTTGCTTTTCTTCTCCTCATTGGATTTTTCATGTTAAAAGTTGCAGAAGCCAGATGACAAGCTCATTTTGGTTCAACTTCAGCAACTGTGCATTGCATTGCCATGTAATGTAATGTAATGCAATGCTATCTATCTAGCTCTCCCTCTATACTTCCTTTTGGATAAACAGACATATTAGGCAAGCATTTTGGAGCTTTCACCTAAATAACTACAGGTGGTGAGATAAGCTTCACAATATAATTGACCTTTCAGTATATTGTTGCACACACACCATCTATTTAGCAAATGCCCTTGTTATCAACAGCAGCCTTTTAAACTCACCTGAGCTAACAGGTATGTGAGCTGGTTACTCTGCTGCGCTTAAAATTTCTTTTTTGGTTTGCTACAATGCCTTTTCTGAAACGTTGTCTCCCTCTGCTGGAACACTGACTTCTTTCATTTAATGCCTGCAGACTATAAAAGAGAAACCAACCCAAAAAGTTTGGTTGATTAGTCTGTGGCATTCTTTTAAACTGTTGCTTATGGCGGTCTCTGTGAGCTTCTCAGTGACATTCAGCCATCCAGGTATCCCGCCTGCAGTAGACGGAATGTGGCAATGGAACGCTGGCTGCGCGTGTCATAATAGGCTCTGAGCCTTTATATACCTGCGCACAGCAGCAGCCACCTTCAGTCTGCTGCTGGACAGCCAGCAGCAGCAGCAGCAGGAGAGGTAATTAATCAGCAACCCTCCTGCTAAGGGTAGACAGCTGCTCGTTCCACCCCCCCCCGCCTTAATTGGTTCTCCTCCCTTCCAATGGTGTTGAGGCGGGTGGGAACAGCCGGGGGTTGAGGGTACTGTGCTAAAAGAGGTGGAGTTATGCAGATCTAAAACGCGTGGATTGCCGCAGCAGCAAGCCGAAAAGTGCAGGCATGTGAGGGATCTAGAGGTTGACAGCATGTCTTCTTTACGGGAGTCCAGGTGGCCATCTCCACAAATGGACTTTTCAGAATCCTTGGGTGGCACCGTAGTCGGAAACCAATTCTGGTTATCGCTTCTCGGCCTTTTGGCTAAGATCAAGTGTAGTATCTGTTCTTATCAGTTTAATATCTGATACGTCCCCTATCTGGGGACCATATATTAAATGGATTTTTAGAACAGGGAGATGGAAAAAGAGCTTGCTCTGTCCACTCCACGCATTGACCTGGTATTGCAGTATCTCCAGGACCGGTGCACCCCTTCTTTAATGCAGTTTCTAAAATCAGAAAGAATTGAATTCAATGCTTTTTGTTCATTTTGCTTGTTTGTCGGATTTTGGGATGGACTCTTTGGCTTTGCTTTTCTTCTCCTCATTGGATTTTTCATGTTAAAAGTTGCAGAAGCCAGATGACAAGCTCATTTTGGTTCAACTTCAGCAACTGTGCATTGCATTGCCATGTAATGTAATGTAATGCAATGCTATCTATCT
Organism: Phyllobates terribilis; assembly: GCF_046119375.1. Lineage (NCBI taxonomy): Eukaryota > Metazoa > Chordata > Amphibia > Anura > Dendrobatidae > Phyllobates > Phyllobates terribilis. The sequence continues at coordinate 3,741,391 of NW_027362800.1, read as the reverse complement.
AGCTCTCCCTCTATACTTCCTTTTGGATAAACAGACATATTAGGCAAGCATTTTGGAGCTTTCACCTAAATAACTACAGGTGGTGAGATAAGCTGCACAATATAATTGACCTTTCAGTATATTGTTGCACACACACCATCTATTTAGCAAATGCCCTTGTTATCAACAGCAGCCTTTTAAACTCACCTGAGCTAACAGGTATGTGAGCTGGTTACTCTGCTGCGCTTAAAATTTCTTTTTTGGTTTGCTACAATGCCTTTTCTGAAACGTTGTCTCCCTCTGCTGGAACACTGACTTCTTTCATTTAATGCCTGCAGACTATAAAAGAGAAACCAACCCAAAAAGTTTGGTTGATTAGTCTGTGGCATTCTTTTAAACTGTTGCTTATGGCGGTCTCTGTGAGCTTCTCAGTGACATTCAGCCATCCAGGTATCCCGCCTGCAGTAGACGGAATGTGGCAATGGAACGCTGGCTGCGCGTGTCATAATAGGCTCTGAGCCTTTATATACCTGCGCACAGCAGCAGCCACCTTCAGTCTGCTGCTGGACAGCCAGCAGCAGCAGCAGCAGGAGAGGTAATTAATCAGCAACCCTCCTGCTAAGGGTAGACAGCTGCTCGTTCCACCCCCCCCCGCCTTAATTGGTTCTCCTCCCTTCCAACGGTGTTGAGGCGGGTGGGAACAGCCGGGGGTTGAGGGTACTGTGCTAAAAGAGGTGGAGTTATGCAGATCTAAAACGCGTGGATTGCAGCAGCAGCAAGCCGAAAAGTGCAGGCATGTGAGGGATCTAGAGGTTGACAGCATGTCTTCTTAACGGGAGTCCAGGTGGCCATCTCCACAAATGGACTTTTCAGAATCCTTGGGTGGCACCGTAGTCGGAAACCAATTCTGGTTATCGCTTCTCGGCCTTTTGGCTAAGATCAAGTGTAGTATCTGTTCTTATCAGTTTAATATCTGATACGTCCCCTATCTGGGGACCATATATTAAATGGATTTTTAGAACAGGGAGATGGAAAAAGAGCTTGCTCTGTCCACTCCACGCATTGACCTGGTATTGCAGTATCTCCAGGACCGGTGCACCCCTTCTTTAATGCAGTTTCTAAAATCAGAAAGAATTGAATTCAATGCTTTTTGTTCATTTTGCTTGTTTGTCGGATTTTGGGATGGACTCTTTGGCTTTGCTTTTCTTCTCCTCATTGGATTTTTCATGTTAAAAGTTGCAGAAGCCAGATGACAACCTCATTTTGGTTCAACTTCAGCAACTGTGCATTGCATTGCCATGTAATGTAATGTAATGCAATGCTATCTATCTAGCTCTCCCTCTATACTTCCTTTTGGATAAACAGACATATTAGGCAAGCATTTTGGAGCTTTCACCTAAATAACTACAGGTGGTGAGATAAGCTGCACAATATAATTGACCTTTCAGTATATTGTTGCACACACACCATCTATTTAGCAAATGCCCTTGTTATCAACAGCAGCCTTTTAAACTCACCTGAGCTAACAGGTATGTGAGCTGGTTACTCTGCTGCGCTTAAAATTTCTTTTTTGGTTTGCTACAATGCCTTTTCTGAAACGTTGTCTCCCTCTGCTGGAACACTGACTTCTTTCATTTAATGCCTGCAGACTATAAAAGAGAAACCAACCCAAAAAGTTTGGTTGATTAGTCTGTGGCATTCTTTTAAACTGTTGCTTATGGCGGTCTCTGTGAGCTTCTCAGTGACATTCAGCCATCCAGGTATCCCGCCTGCAGTAGACGGAATGTGGCAATGGAACGCTGGCTGCGCGTGTCATAATAGGCTCTGAGCCTTTATATACCTGCGCACAGCAGCAGCCACCTTCAGTCTGCTGCTGGACAGCCCGCAGCAGCAGGAGAGGTAATTAATCAGCAACCCTCCTGCTAAGGGTAGACAGCTGCTCGTTCCACCCCCCCCCGCCTTAATTGGTTCTCCTCCCTTCCAACGGTGTTGAGGCGGGTGGGAACAGCCGGGGGTTGAGGGTACTGTGCTAAAAGAGGTGGAGTTATGCAGATCTAAAACGCGTGGATTGCAGCAGCAGCAAGCCGAAAAGTGCAGGCATGTGAGGGATCTAGAGGTTGACAGCATGTCTTCTTAACGGGAGTCCAGGTGGCCATCTCCACAAATGGACTTTTCAGAATCCTTGGGTGGCACCGTAGTCGGAAACCAATTCTGGTTATCGCTTCTCGGCCTTTTGGCTAAGATCAAGTGTAGTATCTGTTCTTATCAGTTTAATATCTGATACGTCCCCTATCTGGGGACCATATATTAAATGGATTTTTAGAACAGGGAGATGGAAAAAGAGCTTGCTCTGTCCACTCCACGCATTGACCTGGTATTGCAGTATCTCCAGGACCGGTGCACCCCTTCTTTAATGCAGTTTCTAAAATCAGAAAGAATTGAATTCAATGCTTTTTGTTCATTTTGCTTGTTTGTCGGATTTTGGGATGGACTCTTTGGCTTTGCTTTTCTTCTCCTCATTGGATTTTTCATGTTAAAAGTTGCAGAAGCCAGATGACAAGCTCATTTTGGTTCAACTTCAGCAACTGTGCATTGCATTGCCATGTAATGTAATGTAATGCAATGCTATCTATCTAGCTCTCCCTCTATACTTCCTTTTGGATAAACAGACATATTAGGCAAGCATTTTGGAGCTTTCACCTAAATAACTACAGGTGGTGAGATAAGCTGCACAATATAATTGACCTTTCAGTATATTGTTGCACACACACCATCTATTTAGCAAATGCCCTTGTTATCAACAGCAGCCTTTTAAACTCACCTGAGCTAACAGGTATGTGAGCTGGTTACTCTGCTGCGCTTAAAATTTCTTTTTTGGTTGCTACAATGCCTTTTCTGAAACGTTGTCTCCCTCTGCTGGAACACTGACTTCTTTCATTTAATGCCTGCAGACTATAAAAGAGAAACCAACCCAAAAAGTTTGGTTGATTAGTCTGTGGCATTCTTTTAAACTGTTGCTTATGGCGGTCTCTGTGAGCTTCTCAGTGACATTCAGCCATCCAGGTATCCCGCCTGCAGTAGACGGAATGTGGCAATGGAACGCTGGCTGCGCGTGTCATAATAGGCTCTGAGCCTTTATATACCTGCGCACAGCAGCAGCCACCTTCAGTCTGCTGCTGGACAGCCAGCAGCAGCAGCAGCAGGAGAGGTAATTAATCAGCAACCCTCCTGCTAAGGGTAGACAGCTGCTCGTTCCACCCCCCCCGCCTTAATTGGTTCTCCTCCCTTCCAACGGTGTTGAGGCGGGTGGGAACAGCCGGGGGTTGAGGGTACTGTGCTAAAAGAGGTGGAGTTATGCAGATCTAAAACGCGTGGATTGCAGCAGCAGCAAGCCGAAAAGTGCAGGCATGTGAGGGATCTAGAGGTTGACAGCATGTCTTCTTAACGGGAGTCCAGGTGGCCATCTCCACAAATGGACTTTTCAGAATCCTTGGGTGGCACCGTAGTCGGAAACCAATTCTGGTTATCGCTTCTCGGCCTTTTGGCTAAGATCAAGTGTAGTATCTGTTCTTATCAGTTTAATATCTGATACGTCCCCTATCTGGGGACCATATATTAAATGGATTTTTAGAACAGGGAGATGGAAAAAGAGCTTGCTCTGTCCACTCCACGCATTGACCTGGTATTGCAGTATCTCCAGGACCGGTGCACCCCTTCTTTAATGCAGTTTCTAAAATCAGAAAGAATTGAATTCAATGCTTTTTGTTCATTTTGCTTGTTTGTCGGATTTTGGGATGGACTCTTTGGCTTTGCTTTTCTTCTCCTCATTGGATTTTTCATGTTAAAAGTTGCAGAAGCCAGATGACAAGCTCATTTTGGTTCAACTTCAGCAACTGTGCATTGCATTGCCATGTAATGTAATGTAATGCAATGCTATCTATCTAGCTCTCCCTCTATACTTCCTTTTGGATAAACAGACATATTAGGCAAGCATTTTGGAGCTTTCACCTAAATAACTACAGGTGGTGAGATAAGCTGCACAATATAATTGACCTTTCAGTATATTGTTGCACACACACCATCTATTTAGCAAATGCCCTTGTTATCAACAGCAGCCTTTTAAACTCACCTGAGCTAACAGGTATGTGAGCTGGTTACTCTGCTGCGCTTAAAATTTCTTTTTTGGTTTGCTACAATGCCTTTTCTGAAACGTTGTCTCCCTCTGCTGGAACACTGACTTCTTTCATTTAATGCCTGCAGACTATAAAAGAGAAACCAACCCAAAAAGTTTGGTTGATTAGTCTGTGGCATTCTTTTAAACTGTTGCTTATGGCGGTCTCTGTGAGCTTCTCAGTGACATTCAGCCATCCAGGTATCCCGCCTGCAGTAGACGGAATGTGGCAATGGAACGCTGGCTGCGCGTGTCATAATAGGCTCTGAGCCTTTATATACCTGCGCACAGCAGCAGCCACCTTCAGTCTGCTGCTGGACAGCCAGCAGCAGCAGCAGGAGAGGTAATTAATCAGCAACCCTCCTGCTAAGGGTAGACAGCTGCTCGTTCCACCCCCCCCCGCCTTAATTGGTTCTCCTCCCTTCCAACGGTGTTGAGGCGGGTGGGAACAGCCGGGGGTTGAGGGTACTGTGCTAAAAGAGGTGGAGTTATGCAGATCTAAAACGCGTGGATTGCAGCAGCAGCAAGCCGAAAAGTGCAGGCATGTGAGGGATCTAGAGGTTGACAGCATGTCTTCTTAACGGGAGTCCAGGTGGCCATCTCCACAAATGGACTTTTCAGAATCCTTGGGTGGCACCGTAGTCGGAAACCAATTCTGGTTATCGCTTCTCGGCCTTTTGGCTAAGATCAAGTGTAGTATCTGTTCTTATCAGTTTAATATCTGATACGTCCCCTATCTGGGGACCATATATTAAATGGATTTTTAGAACAGGGAGATGGAAAAAGAGCTTGCTCTGTCCACTCCACGCATTGACCTGGTATTGCAGTATCTCCAGGACCGGTGCACCCCTTCTTTAATGCAGTTTCTAAAATCAGAAAGAATTGAATTCAATGCTTTTTGTTCATTTTGCTTGTTTGTCGGATTTTGGGATGGACTCTTTGGCTTTGCTTTTCTTCTCCTCATTGGATTTTTCATGTTAAAAGTTGCAGAAGCCAGATGACAAGCTCATTTTGGTTCAACTTCAGCAACTGTGCATTGCATTGCCATGTAATGTAATGTAATGCAATGCTATCTATCTAGCTCTCCCTCTATACTTCCTTTTGGATAAACAGACATATTAGGCAAGCATTTTGGAGCTTTCACCTAAATAACTACAGGTGGTGAGATAAGCTGCACAATATAATTGACCTTTCAGTATATTGTTGCACACACACCATCTATTTAGCAAATGCCCTTGTTATCAACAGCAGCCTTTTAAACTCACCTGAGCTAACAGGTATGTGAGCTGGTTACTCTGCTGCGCTTAAAATTTCTTTTTTGGTTTGCTACAATGCCTTTTCTGAAACGTTGTCTCCCTCTGCTGGAACACTGACTTCTTTCATTTAATGCCTGCAGACTATAAAAGAGAAACCAACCCAAAAAGTTTGGTTGATTAGTCTGTGGCATTCTTTTAAACTGTTGCTTATGGCGGTCTCTGTGAGCTTCTCAGTGACATTCAGCCATCCAGGTATCCCGCCTGCAGTAGACGGAATGTGGCAATGGAACGCTGGCTGCGCGTGTCATAATAGGCTCTGAGCCTTTATATACCTGCGCACAGCAGCAGCCACCTTCAGTCTGCTGCTGGACAGCCAGCAGCAGCAGCAGCAGGAGAGGTAATTAATCAGCAACCCTCCTGCTAAGGGTAGACAGCTGCTCGTTCCACCCCCCCCGCCTTAATTGGTTCTCCTCCCTTCCAACGGTGTTGAGGCGGGTGGGAACAGCCGGGGGTTGAGGGTACTGTGCTAAAAGAGGTGGAGTTATGCAGATCTAAAACGCGTGGATTGCAGCAGCAGCAAGCCGAAAAGTGCAGGCATGTGAGGGATCTAGAGGTTGACAGCATGTCTTCTTAACGGGAGTCCAGGTGGCCATCTCCACAAATGGACTTTTCAGAATCCTTGGGTGGCACCGTAGTCGGAAACCAATTCTGGTTATCGCTTCTCGGCCTTTTGGCTAAGATCAAGTGTAGTATCTGTTCTTATCAGTTTAATATCTGATACGTCCCCTATCTGGGGACCATATATTAAATGGATTTTTAGAACAGGGAGATGGAAAAAGAGCTTGCTCTGTCCACTCCACGCATTGACCTGGTATTGCAGTATCTCCAGGACCGGTGCACCCCTTCTTTAATGCAGTTTCTAAAATCAGAAAGAATTGAATTCAATGCTTTTTGTTCATTTTGCTTGTTTGTCGGATTTTGGGATGGACTCTTTGGCTTTGCTTTTCTTCTCCTCATTGGATTTTTCATGTTAAAAGTTGCAGAAGCCAGATGACAAGCTCATTTTGGTTCAACTTCAGCAACTGTGCATTGCATTGCCATGTAATGTAATGCAATGCAATGCTATCTATCTAGCTCTCCCTCTATACTTCCTTTTGGATAAACAGACATATTAGGCAAGCATTTTGGAGCTTTCACCTAAATAACTACAGGTGGTGAGATAAGCTGCACAATATAATTGACCTTTCAGTATATTGTTGCACACACACCATCTATTTAGCAAATGCCCTTGTTATCAACAGCAGCCTTTTAAACTCACCTGAGCTAACAGGTATGTGAGCTGGTTACTCTGGTGCGCTTAAAATTTCTTTTTTGGTTTGCTACAATGCCTTTTCTGAAACGTTGTCTCCCTCTGCTGGAACACTGACTTCTTTCATTTAATGCCTGCAGACTATAAAAGAGAAACCAACCCAAAAAGTTTGGTTGATTAGTCTGTGGCATTCTTTTAAACTGTTGCTTATGGCGGTCTCTGTGAGCTTCTCAGTGACATTCAGCCATCCAGGTATCCCGCCTGCAGTAGACGGAATGTGGCAATGGAACGCTGGCTGCGCGTGTCATAATAGGCTCTGAGCCTTTATATACCTGCGCACAGCAGCAGCCACCTTCAGTCTGCTGCTGGACAGCCAGCAGCAGCAACAGCAGGAAAGGTAATTAATCAGCAACCCTCCTGCTAAGGGTAGACAGCTGCTCGTTCCACCCCCCCCGCCTTAATTGGTTCTCCTCCCTTCCAACGGTGTTGAGGCGGGTGGGAACAGCCGGGGGTTGAGGGTACTGTGCTAAAAGAGGTGGAGTTATGCAGATCTAAAACGCGTGGATTGCAGCAGCAGCAAGCCGAAAAGTGCAGGCATGTGAGGGATCTAGAGGTTGACAGCATGTCTTCTTAACGGGAGTCCAGGTGGCCATCTCCACAAATGGACTTTTCAGAATCCTTGGGTGGCACCGTAGTCGGAAACCAATTCTGGTTATCGCTTCTCGGCCTTTTGGCTAAGATCAAGTGTAGTATCTGTTCTTATCAGTTTAATATCTGATACGTCCCCTATCTGGGGACCATATATTAAATGGATTTTTAGAACAGGGAGATGGAAAAAGAGCTTGCTCTGTCCACTCCACGCATTGACCTGGTATTGCAGTATCTCCAGGACCGGTGCACCCCTTCTTTAATGCAGTTTCTAAAATCAGAAAGAATTGAATTCAATGCTTTTTGTTCATTTTGCTTGTTTGTCGGATTTTGGGATGGACTCTTTGGCTTTGCTTTTCTTCTCCTCATTGGATTTTTCATGTTAAAAGTTGCAGAAGCCAGATGACAACCTCATTTTGGTTCAACTTCAGCAACTGTGCATTGCATTGCCATGTAATGTAATGTAATGCAATGCTATCTATCTAGCTCTCCCTCTATACTTCCTTTTGGATAAAGAGACATATTAGGCAAGCATTTTGGAGCTTTCACCTAAATAACTACAGGTGGTGAGATAAGCTGCACAATATAATTGACCTTTCAGTATATTGTTGCACACACACCATCTATTTAGCAAATGCCCTTGTTATCAACAGCAGCCTTTTAAACTCACCTGAGCTAACAGGTATGTGAGCTGGTTACTCTGCTGCGCTTAAAATTTCTTTTTTGGTTTGCTACAATGCCTTTTCTGAAACGTTGTCTCCCTCTGCTGGAACACTGACTTCTTTCATTTAATGCCTGCAGACTATAAAAGAGAAACCAACCCAAAAAGTTTGGTTGATTAGTCTGTGGCATTCTTTTAAACTGTTGCTTATGGCGGTCTCTGTGAGCTTCTCAGTGACATTCAGCCATCCAGGTATCCCGCCTGCAGTAGACGGAATGTGGCAATGGAACGCTGGCTGCGCGTGTCATAATAGGCTCTGAGCCTTTATATACCTGCGCACAGCAGCAGCCACCTTCAGTCTGCTGCTGGACAGCCAGCAGCAGCAGCAGCAGGAGAGGTAATTAATCAGCAACCCTCCTGCTAAGGGTAGACAGCTGCTCGTTCCACCCCCCCCCGCCTTAATTCGTTCTCCTCCCTTCCAACGGTGTTGAGGCGGGTGGGAACAGCCGGGGGTTGAGGGTACTGTGCTAAAAGAGGTGGAGTTATGCAGATCTAAAACGCGTGGATTGCAGCAGCAGCAAGCCGAAAAGTGCAGGCATGTGAGGGATCTAGAGGTTGACAGCATGTCTCCTTAACGGGAGTCCAGGTGGCCATCTCCACAAATGGACTTTTCAGAATCCTTGGGTGGCACCGTAGTCGGAAACCAATTCTGGTTATCGCTTCTCGGCCTTTTGGCTAAGATCAAGTGTAGTATCTGTTCTTATCAGTTTAATATCTGATACGTCCCCTATCTGGGGACCATATATTAAATGGATTTTTAGAACAGGGAGATGGAAAAAGAGCTTGCTCTGTCCACTCCACGCATTGACCTGGTATTGCAGTATCTCCAGGACCGGTGCACCCCTTCTTTAATGCAGTTTCTAAAATCAGAAAGAATTGAATTCAATGCTTTTTGTTCATTTTGCTTGTTTGTCGGATTTTGGGATGGACTCTTTGGCTTTGCTTTTCTTCTCCTCATTGGATTTTTCATGTTAAAAGTTGCAGAAGCCAGATGACAAGCTCATTTTGGTTCAACTTCAGCAACTGTGCATTGCATTGCCATGTAATGTAATGTAATGCAATGCTATCTATCTAGCTCTCCCTCTATACTTCCTTTTGGATAAACAGACATATTAGGCAAGCATTTTGGAGCTTTCACCTAAATAACTACAGGTGGTGAGATAAGCTGCACAATATAATTGACCTTTCAGTATATTGTTGCACACACACCATCTATTTAGCAAATGCCCTTGTTATTAACAGCAGCCTTTTAAACTCACCTGAGCTAACAGGTATGTGAGCTGGTTACTCTGCTGCGCTTAAAATTTCTTTTTTGGTTTGCTACAATGCCTTTTCTGAAACGTTGTCTCCCTCTGCTGGAACACTGACTTCTTTCATTTAATGCCTGCAGACTATAAAAGAGAAACCAACCCAAAAAGTTTGGTTGATTAGTCTGTGGCATTCTTTTAAACTGTTGCTTATGGCGGTCTCTGTGAGCTTCTCAGTGACATTCAGCCATCCAGGTATCCCGCCTGCAGTAGACGGAATGTGGCAATGGAACGCTGGCTGCGCGTGTCATAATAGGCTCTGAGCCTTTATATACCTGCGCACAGCAGCAGCCACCTTCAGTCTGCTGCTGGACAGCCAGCAGCAGCAGCAGCAGGAGAGGTAATTAATCAGCAACCCTCCTGCTAAGGGTAGACAGCTGCTCGTTCCACCCCCCCCGCCTTAATTGGTTCTCCTCCCTTCCAACGGTGTTGAGGCGGGTGGGAACAGCCGGGGGTTGAGGGTACTGTGCTAAAAGAGGTGGAGTTATGCAGATCTAAAACGCGTGGATTGCAGCAGCAGCAAGCCGAAAAGTGCAGGCATGTGAGGGATCTAGAGGTTGACAGCATGTCTTCTTAACGGGAGTCCAGGTGGCCATCTCCACAAATGGACTTTTCAGAATCCTTGGGTGGCACCGTAGTCGGAAACCAATTCTGGTTATCGCTTCTCGGCCTTTTGGCTAAGATCAAGTGTAGTATCTGTTCTTATCAGTTTAATATCTGATACGTCCCCTATCTGGGGACCATATATTAAATGGATTTTTAGAACAGGGAGATGGAAAAAGAGCTTGCTCTGTCCACTCCACGCATTGACCTGGTATTGCAGTATCTCCAGGACCGGTGCACCCCTTCTTTAATGCAGTTTCTAAAATCAGAAAGAATTGAATTCAATGCTTTTTGTTCATTTTGCTTGTTTGTCGGATTTTGGGATGGACTCTTTGGCTTTGCTTTTCTTCTCCTCAATGGATTTTTCATGTTAAAAGTTGCAGAAGCCAGATGACAAGCTCATTTTGGTTCAACTTCAGCAACTGTGCATTGCATTGCCATGTAATGTAATGTAATGCAATGCTATCTATCTAGCTCTCCCTCTATACTTCCTTTTGGATAAACAGACATATTAGGCAAGCATTTTGGAGCTTTCACCTAAATAACTACAGGTGGTGAGATAAGCTGCACAATATAATTGACCTTTCAGTATATTGTTGCACACACACCATCTATTTAGCAAATGCCCTTGTTATTAACAGCAGCCTTTTAAACTCACCTGAGCTAACAGGTATGTGAGCTGGTTACTCTGCTGCGCTTAAAATTTCTTTTTTGGTTTGCTACAATGCCTTTTCTGAAACGTTGTCTCCCTCTGCTGGAACACTGACTTCTTTCATTTAATGCCTGCAGACTATAAAAGAGAAACCAACCCAAAAAGTTTGGTTGATTAGTCTGTGGCATTCTTTTAAACTGTTGCTTATGGCGGTCTCTGTGAGCTTCTCAGTGACATTCAGCCATCCAGGTATCCCGCCTGCAGTAGACGGAATGTGGCAATGGAACGCTGGCTGCGCGTGTCATAATAGGCTCTGAGCCTTTATATACCTGCGCACAGCAGCAGCCACCTTCAGTCTGCTGCTGGACAGCCAGCAGCAGCAGCAGCAGGAGAGGTAATTAATCAGCAACCCTCCTGCTAAGGGTAGACAGCTGCTCGTTCCACCCCCCCCGCCTTAATTGGTTCTCCTCCCTTCCAACGGTGTTGAGGCGGGTGGGAACAGCCGGGGGTTGAGGGTACTGTGCTAAAAGAGGTGGAGTTATGCAGATCTAAAACGCGTGGATTGCAGCAGCAGCAAGCCGAAAAGTGCAGGCATGTGAGGGATCTAGAGGTTGACAGCATGTCTTCTTAACGGGAGTCCAGGTGGCCATCTCCACAAATGGACTTTTCAGAATCCTTGGGTGGCACCGTAGTCGGAAACCAATTCTGGTTATCGCTTCTCGGCCTTTTGGCTAAGATCAAGTGTAGTATCTGTTCTTATCAGTTTAATATCTGATACGTCCCCTATCTGGGGACCATATATTAAATGGATTTTTAGAACAGGGAGATGGAAAAAGAGCTTGCTCTGTCCACTCCACGCATTGACCTGGTATTGCAGTATCTCCAGGACCGGTGCACCCCTTCTTTAATGCAGTTTCTAAAATCAGAAAGAATTGAATTCAATGCTTTTTGTTCATTTTGCTTGTTTGTCGGATTTTGGGATGGACTCTTTGGCTTTGCTTTTCTTCTCCTCAATGGATTTTTCATGTTAAAAGTTGCAGAAGCCAGATGACAAGCTCATTTTGGTTCAACTTCAGCAACTGTGCATTGCATTGCCATGTAATGTAATGTAATGCAATGCTATCTATCTAGCTCTCCCTCTATACTTCCTTTTGGATAAACAGACATATTAGGCAAGCATTTTGGAGCTTTCACCTAAATAACTACAGGTGGTGAGATAAGCTGCACAATATAATTGACCTTTCAGTATATTGTTGCACACACACCATCTATTTAGCAAATGCCCTTGTTATCAACAGCAGCCTTTTAAACTCACCTGAGCTAACAGGTATGTGAGCTGGTTACTCTGCTGCGCTTAAAATTTCTTTTTTGGTTTGCTACAATGCCTTTTCTGAAACGTTGTCTCCCTCTGCTGGAACACTGACTTCTTTCATTTAATGCCTGCAGACTATAAAAGAGAAACCAACCCAAAAAGTTTGGTTGATTAGTCTGTGGCATTCTTTTAAACTGTTGCTTATGGCGGTCTCTGTGAGCTTCTCAGTGACATTCAGCCATCCAGGTATCCCGCCTGCAGTAGACAGAATGTGGCAATGGAACGCTGGCTGCGCGTGTCATAATAGGCTCTGAGTCTTTATATACCTGCGCACAGCAGCAGCCACCTTCAGTCTGCTGCTGGACAGCCAGAAGCAGCAGCAGGAGAGGTAATTAATCAGCAACCCTCCTGCTAAGGGTAGACAGCTGCTCGTTCCACCCCCCCCCCCCCGCCTTAATTGGTTCTCCTCCCTTCCAACGGTGTTGAGGCGGGTGGGAACAGCCGGGGGTTGAGGGTACTGTGCTAAAAGAGGTGGAGTTATGCAGATCTAAAACGCGTGGATTGCAGCAGCAGCAAGCCGAAAAGTGCAGGCATGTGAGGGATCTAGAGGTTGACAGCATGTCTTCTTAACGGGAGTCCAGGTGGCCATCTCCACAAATGGACTTTTCAGAATCCTTGGGTGGCACCGTAGTCGGAAACCAATTCTGGTTATCGCTTCTCGGCCTTTTGGCTAAGATCAAGTGTAGTATCTGTTCTTATCAGTTTAATATCTGATACGTCCCCTATCTGGGGACCATATATTAAATGGATTTTTAGAACAGGGAGATGGAAAAAGAGCTTGCTCTGTCCACTCCACGCATTGACCTGGTATTGCAGTATCTCCAGGACCGGTGCACCCCTTCTTTAATGCAGTTTCTAAAATCAGAAAGAATTGAATTCAATGCTTTTTGTTCATTTTGCTTGTTTGTCGGATTTTGGGATGGACTCTTTGGCTTTGCTTTTCTTCTCCTCATTGGATTTTTCATGTTAAAAGTTGCAGAAGCCAGATGACAAGCTCATTTTGGTTCAACTTCAGCAACTGTGCATTGCATTGCCATGTAATGTAATGTAATGCAATGCTATCTATCTAGCTCTCCCTCTATACTTCCTTTTGGATAAACAGACATATTAGGCAAGCATTTTGGAGCTTTCACCTAAATAACTACAGGTGGTGAGATAAGCTGCACAATATAATTGACCTTTCAGTATATTGTTGCACACACACCATCTATTTAGCAAATGCCCTTGTTATCAACAGCAGCCTTTTAAACTCACCTGAGCTAACAGGTATGTGAGCTGGTTACTCTGCTGCGCTTAAAATTTCTTTTTTGGTTTGCTACAATGCCTTTTCTGAAACGTTGTCTCCCTCTGCTGGAACACTGACTTCTTTCATTTAATGCCTGCAGACTATAAAAGAGAAACCAACCCAAAAAGTTTGGTTGATTAGTCTGTGGCATTCTTTTAAACTGTTGCTTATGGCGGTCTCTGTGAGCTTCTCAGTGACATTCAGCCATCCAGGTATCCCGCCTGCAGTAGACGGAATGTGGCAATGGAACGCTGGCTGCGCGTGTCATAATAGGCTCTGAGCCTTTATATACCTGCGCACAGCAGCAGCCACCTTCAGTCTGCTGCTGGACAGCCAGCAGCAGCAGCAGCAGGAGAGGTAATTAATCAGCAACCCTCCTGCTAAGGGTAGACAGCTGCTCGTTCCACCCCCCCCCGCCTTAATTGGTTCTCCTCCCTTCCAACGGTGTTGAGGCGGGTGGGAACAGCCGGGGGTTGAGGGTACTGTGCTAAAAGAGGTGGAGTTATGCAGATCTAAAACGCGTGGATTGCAGCAGCAGCAAGCCGAAAAGTGCAGGCATGTGAGGGATCTAGAGGTTGACAGCATGTCTTCTTAACGGGAGTCCAGGTGGCCATCTCCACAAATGGACTTTTCAGAATCCTTGGGTGGCACCGTAGTCGGAAACCAATTCTGGTTATCGCTTCTCGGCCTTTTGGCTAAGATCAAGTGTAGTATCTGTTCTTATCAGTTTAATATCTGATACGTCCCCTATCTGGGGACCATATATTAAATGGATTTTTAGAACAGGGAGATGGAAAAAGAGCTTGCTCTGTCCACTCCACGCATTGACCTGGTATTGCAGTATCTCCAGGAGCGGTGCACCCCTTCTTTAATGCAGTTTCTAAAATCAGAAAGAATTGAATTCAATGCTTTTTGTTCATTTTGCTTGTTTGTCGGATTTTGGGATGGACTCTTTGGCTTTGCTTTTCTTCTCCTCATTGGATTTTTCATGTTAAAAGTTGCAGAAGCCAGATGACAAGCTCATTTTGGTTCAACTTCAGCAACTGTGCATTGCATTGCCATGTAATGTAATGTAATGCAATGCTATCTATCTAGCTCTCCCTCTATACTTCCTTTTGGATAAACAGACATATTAGGCAAGCATTTTGGAGCTTTCACCTAAATAACTACAGGTGGTGAGATAAGCTGCACAATATAATTGACCTTTCAGTATATTGTTGCACACACACCATCTATTTAGCAAATGCCCTTGTTATCAACAGCAGCCTTTTAAACTCACCTGAGCTAACAGGTATGTGAGCTGGTTACTCTGCTGCGCTTAAAATTTCTTTTTTGGTTTGCTACAATGCCTTTTGTGAAACGTTGTCTCCCTCTGCTGGAACACTGACTTCTTTCATTTAATGCCTGCAGACTATAAAAGAGAAACCAACCCAAAAAGTTTGGTTGATTAGTCTGTGGCATTCTTTTAAACTGTTGCTTATGGCGGTCTCTGTGAGCTTCTCAGTGACATTCAGCCATCCAGGTATCCCGCCTGCAGTAGACGGAATGTGGCAATGGAACGCTGGCTGCGCGTGTCATAATAGGCTCTGAGCCTTTATATACCTGCGCACAGCAGCAGCCACCTTCAGTCTGCTGCTGGACAGCCAGCAGCAGCAGCAGCAGGAGAGGTAATTAATCAGCAACCCTCCTGCTAAGGGTAGACAGCTGCTCGTTCCACCCCCCCCCCCGCCTTAATTGGTTCTCCTCCCTTCCAACGGTGTTGAGGCGGGTGGGAACAGCCGGGGGTTGAGGGTACTGTGCTAAAAGAGGTGGAGTTATGCAGATCTAAAACGCGTGGATTGCAGCAGCAGCAAGCCGAAAAGTGCAGGCATGTGAGGGATCTAGAGGTTGACAGCATGTCTTCTTAACGGGAGTCCAGGTGGCCATCTCCACAAATGGACTTTTCAGAATCCTTGGGTGGCACCGTAGTCGGAAACCAATTCTGGTTATCGCTTCTCGGCCTTTTGGCTAAGATCAAGTGTAGTATCTGTTCTTATCAGTTTAATATCTGATACGTCCCCTATCTGGGGACCATATATTAAATGGATTTTAAGAACAGGGAGATGGAAAAAGAGCTTGCTCTGTCCACTCCACGCATTGACCTGGTATTGCAGTATCTCCAGGACCGGTGCACCCCTTCTTTAATGCAGTTTCTAAAATCAGAAAGAATTGAATTCAATGCTTTTTGTTCATTTTGCTTGTTTGTCGGATTTTGGGATGGACTCTTTGGCTTTGCTTTTCTTCTCCTCATTGGATTTTTCATGTTAAAAGTTGCAGAAGCCAGATGACAAGCTCATTTTGGTTCAACTTCAGCAACTGTGCATTGCATTGCCATGTAATGTAATGTAATGCAATGCCATCTATCTAGCTCTCCCTCTATACTTCCTTTTGGATAAACAGACATATTAGGCAAGCATTTTGGAGCTTTCACCTAAATAACTACAGGTGGTGAGATAAGCTGCACAATATAATTGACCTTTCAGTATATTGTTGCACACACACCATCTATTTAGCAAATGCCCTTGTTATCAACAGCAGCCTTTTAAACTCACCTGAGCTAACAGGTATGTGAGCTGGTTACTCTGCTGCGCTTAAAATTTCTTTTTTGGTTTGCTACAATGCCTTTTCTGAAACGTTGTCTCCCTCTGCTGGAACACTGACTTCTTTCATTTAATGCCTGCAGACTATAAAAGAGAAACCAACCCAAAAAGTTTGGTTGATTAGTCTGTGGCATTCTTTTAAACTGTTGCTTATGGCGGTCTCTGTGAGCTTCTCAGTGACATTCAGCCATCCAGGTATCCCGCCTGCAGTAGACGGAATGTGGCAATGGAACGCTGGCTGCGCGTGTCATAATAGGCTCTGAGCCTTTATATACCTGCGCACAGCAGCAGCCACCTTCAGTCTGCTGCTGGACAGCCAGCAGCAGCAGCAGCAGGAGAGGTAATTAATCAGCAACCATCCTGCTAAGGGTAGACAGCTGCTCGTTCCACCCCCCCCCCCGCCTTAATTGGTTCTCCTCCCTTCCAACGGTGTTGAGGCGGGTGGGAACAGCCAGGGGTTGAGGGTACTGTGCTAAAAGAGGTGGAGTTATGCAGATCTAAAACGCGTGGATTGCAGCAGCAGCAAGCCGAAAAGTGCAGGCATGTGAGGGATCTAGAGGTTGACAGCATGTCTTCTTAACGGGAGTCCAGGTGGCCATCTCCACAAATGGACTTTTCAGAATCCTTGGGTGGCACCGTAGTCGGAAACCAATTCTGGTTATCGCTTCTCGGCCTTTTGGCTAAGATCAAGTGTAGTATCTGTTCTTATCAGTTTAATATCTGATACGTCCCCTATCTGGGGACCATATATTAAATGGATTTTAAGAACAGGGAGATGGAAAAAGAGCTTGCTCTGTCCACTCCACGCATTGACCTGGTATTGCAGTATCTCCAGGACCGGTGCACCCCTTCTTTAATGCAGTTTCTAAAATCAGAAAGAATTGAATTCAATGCTTTTTGTTCATTTTGCTTGTTTGTCGGATTTTGGGATGGACTCTTTGGCTTTGCTTTTCTTCTCCTCATTGGATTTTTCATGTTAAAAGTTGCAGAAGCCAGATGACAAGCTCATTTTGGTTCAACTTCAGCAACTGTGCATTGCATTGCCATGTAATGTAATGTAATGCAATGCTATCTATCTAGCTCTCCCTCTATACTTCCTTTTGGATAAACAGACATATTAGGCAAGCATTTTGGAGCTTTCACCTAAATAACTACAGGTGGTGAGATAAGCTGCACAATATAATTGACCTTTCAGTATATTGTTGCACACACACCATCTATTTAGCAAATGCCCTTGTTATCAACAGCAGCCTTTTAAACTCACCTGAGCTAACAGGTATGTGAGCTGGTTACTCTGCTGCGCTTAAAATTTCTTTTTTGGTTTGCTACAATGCCTTTTCTGAAACGTTGTCTCCCTCTGCTGGAACACTGACTTCTTTCATTTAATGCCTGCAGACTATAAAAGAGAAACCAACCCAAAAAGTTTGGTTGATTAGTCTGTGGCATTCTTTTAAACTGTTGCTTATGGCGGTCTCTGTGAGCTTCTCAGTGACATTCAGCCATCCAGGTATCCCGCCTGCAGTAGACGGAATGTGGCAATGGAACGCTGGCTGCGCGTGTCATAATAGGCTCTGAGCCTTTATATACCTGCGCACAGCAGCAGCCACCTTCAGTCTGCTGCTGGACAGCCAGCAGCAGCAGCAGCAGGAGAGGTAATTAATCAGCAACCCTCCTGCTAAGGGTAGACAGCTGCTCGTTCCACCCCCCCCGCCTTAATTGGTTCTCCTCCCTTCCAACGGTGTTGAGGCGGGTGGGAACAGCCGGGGGTTGAGGGTACTGTGCTAAAAGAGGTGGAGTTATGCAGATCTAAAACGCGTGGATTGCAGCAGCAGCAAGCCGAAAAGTGCAGGCATGTGAGGGATCTAGAGGTTGACAGCATGTCTTCTTAACGGGAGTCCAGGTGGCCATCTCCACAAATGGACTTTTCAGAATCCTTGGGTGGCACCGTAGTCGGAAACCAATTCTGGTTATCGCTTCTCGGCCTTTTGGCTAAGATCAAGTGTAGTATCTGTTCTTATCAGTTTAATATCTGATACGTCCCCTATCTGGGGACCATATATTAAATGGATTTTTAGAACAGGGAGATGGAAAAAGAGCTTGCTCTGTCCACTCCACGCATTGACCTGGTATTGCAGTATCTCCAGGACCGGTGCACCCCTTCTTTAATGCAGTTTCTAAAATCAGAAAGAATTGAATTCAATGCTTTTTGTTCATTTTGCTTGTTTGTCGGATTTTGGGATGGACTCTTTGGCTTTGCTTTTCTTCTCCTCATTGGATTTTTCATGTTAAAAGTTGCAGAAGCCAGATGACAAGCTCATTTTGGTTCAACTTCAGCAACTGTGCATTGCATTGCCATGTAATGTAATGTAATGCAATGCTATCTATCTAGCTCTCCCTCTATACTTCCTTTTGGATAAACAGACATATTAGGCAAGCATTTTGGAGCTTTCACCTAAATAACTACAGGTGGTGAGATAAGCTGCACAATATAATTGACCTTTCAGTATATTGTTGCACACACACCATCTATTTAGCAAATGCCCTTGTTATCAACAGCAGCCTTTTAAACTCACCTGAGCTAACAGGTATGTGAGCTGGTTACTCTGCTGCGCTTAAAATTTCTTTTTTGGTTTGCTACAATGCCTTTTGTGAAACGTTGTCTCCCTCTGCTGGAACACTGACTTCTTTCATTTAATGCCTGCAGACTATAAAAGAGAAACCAACCCAAAAAGTTTGGTTGATTAGTCTGTGGCATTCTTTTAAACTGTTGCTTATGGCGGTCTCTGTGAGCTTCTCAGTGACATTCAGCCATCCAGGTATCCCGCCTGCAGTAGACGGAATGTGGCAATGGAACGCTGGCTGCGCGTGTCATAATAGGCTCTGAGCCTTTATATACCTGCGCACAGCAGCAGCCACCTTCAGTCTGCTGCTGGACAGCCAGCAGCAGCAGCAGCAGGAGAGGTAATTAATCAGCAACCCTCCTGCTAAGGGTAGACAGCTGCTCGTTCCACCCCCCCCCCGCCTTAATTGGTTCTCCTCCCTTCCAACGGTGTTGAGGCGGGTGGGAACAGCCGGGGGTTGAGGGTACTGTGCTAAAAGAGGTGGAGTTATGCAGATCTAAAACGCGTGGATTGCAGCAGCAGCAAGCCGAAAAGTGCAGGCATGTGAGGGATCTAGAGGTTGACAGCATGTCTTCTTAACGGGAGTCCAGGTGGCCATCTCCACAAATGGACTTTTCAGAATCCTTGGGTGGCACCGTAGTCGGAAACCAATTCTGGTTATCGCTTCTCGGCCTTTTGGCTAAGATCAAGTGTAGTATCTGTTCTTATCAGTTTAATATCTGATACGTCCCCTATCTGGGGACCATATATTAAATGGATTTTAAGAACAGGGAGATGGAAAAAGAGCTTGCTCTGTCCACTCCACGCATTGACCTGGTATTGCAGTATCTCCAGGACCGGTGCACCCCTTCTTTAATGCAGTTTCTAAAATCAGAAAGAATTGAATTCAATGCTTTTTGTTCATTTTGCTTGTTTGTCGGATTTTGGGATGGACTCTTTGGCTTTGCTTTTCTTCTCCTCATTGGATTTTTCATGTTAAAAGTTGCAGAAGCCAGATGACAAGCTCATTTTGGTTCAACTTCAGCAACTGTGCATTGCATTGCCATGTAATGTAATGTAATGCAATGCTATCTATCTAGCTCTCCCTCTATACTTCCTTTTGGATAAACAGACATATTAGGCAAGCATTTTGGAGCTTTCACCTAAATAACTACAGGTGGTGAGATAAGCTGCACAATATAATTGACCTTTCAGTATATTGTTGCACACACACCATCTATTTAGCAAATGCCCTTGTTATCAACAGCAGCCTTTTAAACTCACCTGAGCTAACAGGTATGTGAGCTGGTTACTCTGCTGCGCTTAAAATTTCTTTTTTGGTTTGCTACAATGCCTTTTCTGAAACGTTGTCTCCCTCTGCTGGAACACTGACTTCTTTCATTTAATGCCTGCAGACTATAAAAGAGAAACCAACCCAAAAAGTTTGGTTGATTAGTCTGTGGCATTCTTTTAAACTGTTGCTTATGGCGGTCTCTGTGAGCTTCTCAGTGACATTCAGCCATCCAGGTATCCCGCCTGCAGTAGACGGAATGTGGCAATGGAACGCTGGCTGCGCGTGTCATAATAGGCTCTGAGCCTTTATATACCTGCGCACAGCAGCAGCCACCTTCAGTCTGCTGCTGGACAGCCAGCAGCAGCAGCAGCAGGAGAGGTAATTAATCAGCAACCCTCCTGCTAAGGGTAGACAGCTGCTCGTTCCACCCCCCCCCGCCTTAATTGGTTCTCCTCCCTTCCAACGGTGTTGAGGCGGGTGGGAACAGCCGGGGGTTGAGGGTACTGTGCTAAAAGAGGTGGAGTTATGCAGATCTAAAACGCGTGGATTGCAGCAGCAGCAAGCCGAAAAGTGCAGGCATGTGAGGGATCTAGAGGTTGACAGCATGTCTTCTTAACGGGAGTCCAGGTGGCCATCTCCACAAATGGACTTTTCAGAATCCTTGGGTGGCACCGTAGTCGGAAACCAATTCTGGTTATCGCTTCTCGGCCTTTTGGCTAAGATCAAGTGTAGTATCTGTTCTTATCAGTTTAATATCTGATACGTCCCCTATCTGGGGACCATATATTAAATGGATTTTTAGAACAGGGAGATGGAAAAAGAGCTTGCTCTTTCCACTCCACGCATTGACCTGGTATTGCAGTATCTCCAGGACCGGTGCACCCCTTCTTTAATGCAGTTTCTAAAATCAGAAAGAATTGAATTCAATGCTTTTTGTTCATTTTGCTTGTTTGTCGGATTTTGGGATGGACTCTTTGGCTTTGCTTTTCTTCTCCTCATTGGATTTTTCATGTTAAAAGTTGCAGAAGCCAGATGACAAGCTCATTTTGGTTCAACTTCAGCAACTGTGCATTGCATTGCCATGTAATGTAATGTAATGCAATGCTATCTATCTAGCTCTCCCTCTATACTTCCTTTTGGATAAACAGACATATTAGGCAAGCATTTTGGAGCTTTCACCTAAATAACTACAGGTGGTGAGATAAGCTGCACAATATAATTGACCTTTCAGTATATTGTTGCACACACACCATCTATTTAGCAAATGCCCTTGTTATCAACAGCAGCCTTTTAAACTCACCTGAGCTAACAGGTATGTGAGCTGGTTACTCTGCTGCGCTTAAAATTTCTTTTTTGGTTTGCTACAATGCCTTTTGTGAAACGTTGTCTCCCTCTGCTGGAACACTGACTTCTTTCATTTAATGCCTGCAGACTATAAAAGAGAAACCAACCCAAAAAGTTTGGTTGATTAGTCTGTGGCATTCTTTTAAACTGTTGCTTATGGCGGTCTCTGTGAGCTTCTCAGTGACATTCAGCCATCCAGGTATCCCGCCTGCAGTAGACGGAATGTGGCAATGGAACGCTGGCTGCGCGTGTCATAATAGGCTCTGAGCCTTTATATACCTGCGCACAGCAGCAGCCACCTTCAGTCTGCTGCTGGACAGCCAGCAGCAGCAGCAGCAGGAGAGGTAATTAATCAGCAACCCTCCTGCTAAGGGTAGACAGCTGCTCGTTCCACCCCCCCCCCCGCCTTAATTGGTTCTCCTCCCTTCCAACGGTGTTGAGGCGGGTGGGAACAGCCGGGGGTTGAGGGTACTGTGCTAAAAGAGGTGGAGTTATGCAGATCTAAAACGCGTGGATTGCAGCAGCAGCAAGCCGAAAAGTGCAGGCATGTGAGGGATCTAGAGGTTGACAGCATGTCTTCTTAACGGGAGTCCAGGTGGCCATCTCCACAAATGGACTTTTCAGAATCCTTGGGTGGCACCGTAGTCGGAAACCAATTCTGGTTATCGCTTCTCGGCCTTTTGGCTAAGATCAAGTGTAGTATCTGTTCTTATCAGTTTAATATCTGATACGTCCCCTATCTGGGGACCATATATTAAATGGATTTTAAGAACAGGGAGATGGAAAAAGAGCTTGCTCTGTCCACTCCACGCATTGACCTGGTATTGCAGTATCTCCAGGACCGGTGCACCCCTTCTTTAATGCAGTTTCTAAAATCAGAAAGAATTGAATTCAATGCTTTTTGTTCATTTTGCTTGTTTGTCGGATTTTGGGATGGACTCTTTGGCTTTGCTTTTCTTCTCCTCATTGGATTTTTCATGTTAAAAGTTGCAGAAGCCAGATGACAAGCTCATTTTGGTTCAACTTCAGCAACTGTGCATTGCATTGCCATGTAATGTAATGTAATGCAATGCCATCTATCTAGCTCTCCCTCTATACTTCCTTTTGGATAAACAGACATATTAGGCAAGCATTTTGGAGCTTTCACCTAAATAACTACAGGTGGTGAGATAAGCTGCACAATATAATTGACCTTTCAGTATATTGTTGCACACACACCATCTATTTAGCAAATGCCCTTGTTATCAACAGCAGCCTTTTAAACTCACCTGA
Source organism: Phyllobates terribilis (assembly GCF_046119375.1). Lineage (NCBI taxonomy): Eukaryota > Metazoa > Chordata > Amphibia > Anura > Dendrobatidae > Phyllobates > Phyllobates terribilis. Next base: position 3,718,939 of record NW_027362800.1, on the reverse strand, counting down.
GCTAACAGGTATGTGAGCTGGTTACTCTGCTGCGCTTAAAATTTCTTTTTTGGTTTGCTACAATGCCTTTTCTGAAACGTTGTCTCCCTCTGCTGGAACACTGACTTCTTTCATTTAATGCCTGCAGACTATAAAAGAGAAACCAACCCAAAAAGTTTGGTTGATTAGTCTGTGGCATTCTTTTAAACTGTTGCTTATGGCGGTCTCTGTGAGCTTCTCAGTGACATTCAGCCATCCAGGTATCCCGCCTGCAGTAGACGGAATGTGGCAATGGAACGCTGGCTGCGCGTGTCATAATAGGCTCTGAGCCTTTATATACCTGCGCACAGCAGCAGCCACCTTCAGTCTGCTGCTGGACAGCCAGCAGCAGCAGCAGCAGGAGAGGTAATTAATCAGCAACCCTCCTGCTAAGGGTAGACAGCTGCTCGTTCCACCCCCCCCCCCGCCTTAATTGGTTCTCCTCCCTTCCAACGGTGTTGAGGCGGGTGGGAACAGCCAGGGGTTGAGGGTACTGTGCTAAAAGAGGTGGAGTTATGCAGATCTAAAACGCGTGGATTGCAGCAGCAGCAAGCCGAAAAGTGCAGGCATGTGAGGGATCTAGAGGTTGACAGCATGTCTTCTTAACGGGAGTCCAGGTGGCCATCTCCACAAATGGACTTTTCAGAATCCTTGGGTGGCACCGTAGTCGGAAACCAATTCTGGTTATCGCTTCTCGGCCTTTTGGCTAAGATCAAGTGTAGTATCTGTTCTTATCAGTTTAATATCTGATACGTCCCCTATCTGGGGACCATATATTAAATGGATTTTAAGAACAGGGAGATGGAAAAAGAGCTTGCTCTGTCCACTCCACGCATTGACCTGGTATTGCAGTATCTCCAGGACCGGTGCACCCCTTCTTTAATGCAGTTTCTAAAATCAGAAAGAATTGAATTCAATGCTTTTTGTTCATTTTGCTTGTTTGTCGGATTTTGGGATGGACTCTTTGGCTTTGCTTTTCTTCTCCTCATTGGATTTTTCATGTTAAAAGTTGCAGAAGCCAGATGACAAGCTCATTTTGGTTCAGCTTCAGCAACTGTGCATTGCATTGCCATGTAATGTAATGTAATGCAATGCTATCTATCTAGCTCTCCCTCTATACTTCCTTTTGGATAAACAGACATATTAGGCAAGCATTTTGGAGCTTTCACCTAAATAACTACAGGTGGTGAGATAAGCTGCACAATATAATTGACCTTTCAGTATATTGTTGCACACACACCATCTATTTAGCAAATGCCCTTGTTATCAACAGCAGCCTTTTAAACTCACCTGAGCTAACAGGTATGTGAGCTGGTTACTCTGCTGCGCTTAAAATTTCTTTTTTGGTTTGCTACAATGCCTTTTCTGAAACGTTGTCTCCCTCTGCTGGAACACTGACTTCTTTCATTTAATGCCTGCAGACTATAAAAGAGAAACCAACCCAAAAAGTTTGGTTGATTAGTCTGTGGCATTCTTTTAAACTGTTGCTTATGGCGGTCTCTGTGAGCTTCTCAGTGACATTCAGCCATCCAGGTATCCCGCCTGCAGTAGACGGAATGTGGCAATGGAACGCTGGCTGCGCGTGTCATAATAGGCTCTGAGCCTTTATATACCTGTGCACAGCAGCAGCCACCTTCAGTCTGCTGCTGGACAGCCAGCAGCAGCAGCAGCAGGAGAGGTAATTAATCAGCAACCCTCCTGCTAAGGGTAGACAGCTGCTCGTTCCACCCCCCCCCGCCTTAATTGGTTCTCCTCCCTTCCAACGGTGTTGAGGCGGGTGGGAACAGCCGGGGGTTGAGGGTACTGTGCTAAAAGAGGTGGAGTTATGCAGATCTAAAACGCGTGGATTGCAGCAGCAGCAAGCCGAAAAGTGCAGGCATGTGAGGGATCTAGAGGTTGACAGCATGTCTTCTTAACGGGAGTCCAGGTGGCCATCTCCACAAATGGACTTTTCAGAATCCTTGGGTGGCACCGTAGTCGGAAACCAATTCTGGTTATCGCTTCTCGGCCTTTTGGCTAAGATCAAGTGTAGTATCTGTTCTTATCAGTTTAATATCTGATACGTCCCCTATCTGGGGACCATATATTAAATGGATTTTAAGAACAGGGAGATGGAAAAAGAGCTTGCTCTGTCCACTCCACGCATTGACCTGGTATTGCAGTATCTCCAGGACCGGTGCACCCCTTCTTTAATGCAGTTTCTAAAATCAGAAAGAATTGAATTCAATGCTTTTTGTTCATTTTGCTTGTTTGTCGGATTTTGGGATGGACTCTTTGGCTTTGCTTTTCTTCTCCTCATTGGATTTTTCATGTTAAAAGTTGCAGAAGCCAGATGACAAGCTCATTTTGGTTCAACTTCAGCAACTGTGCATTGCATTGCCATGTAATGTAATGTAATGCAATGCTATCTATCTAGCTCTCCCTCTATACTTCCTTTTGGATAAACAGACATATTAGGCAAGCATTTTGGAGCTTTCACCTAAATAACTACAGGTGGTGAGATAAGCTGCACAATATAATTGACCTTTCAGTATATTGTTGCACACACACCATCTATTTAGCAAATGCCCTTGTTATCAACAGCAGCCTTTTAAACTCACCTGAGCTAACAGGTATGTGAGCTGGTTACTCTGCTGCGCTTAAAATTTCTTTTTTGGTTTGCTACAATGCCTTTTCTGAAACGTTGTCTCCCTCTGCTGGAACACTGACTTCTTTCATTTAATGCCTGCAGACTATAAAAGAGAAACCAACCCAAAAAGTTTGGTTGATTAGTCTGTGGCATTCTTTTAAACTGTTGCTTATGGCGGTCTCTGTGAGCTTCTCAGTGACATTCAGCCATCCAGGTATCCCGCCTGCAGTAGACGGAATGTGGCAATGGAACGCTGGCTGCGCGTGTCATAATAGGCTCTGAGCCTTTATATACCTGCGCACAGCAGCAGCCACCTTCAGTCTGCTGCTGGACAGCCAGCAGCAGCAGCAGCAGGAGAGGTAATTAATCAGCAACCCTCCTGCTAAGGGTAGACAGCTGCTCGTTCCACCCCCCCCCCCCGCCTTAATTGGTTCTCCTCCCTTCCAACGGTGTTGAGGCGGGTGGGAACAGCCAGGGGTTGAGGGTACTGTGCTAAAAGAGGTGGAGTTATGCAGATCTAAAACGCGTGGATTGCAGCAGCAGCAAGCCGAAAAGTGCAGGCATGTGAGGGATCTAGAGGTTGACAGCATGTCTTCTTAACGGGAGTCCAGGTGGCCATCTCCACAAATGGACTTTTCAGAATCCTTGGGTGGCACCGTAGTCGGAAACCAATTCTGGTTATCGCTTCTCGGCCTTTTGGCTAAGATCAAGTGTAGTATCTGTTCTTATCAGTTTAATATCTGATACGTCCCCTATCTGGGGACCATATATTAAATGGATTTTAAGAACAGGGAGATGGAAAAAGAGCTTGCTCTGTCCACTCCACGCATTGACCTGGTATTGCAGTATCTCCAGGACCGGTGCACCCCTTCTTTAATGCAGTTTCTAAAATCAGAAAGAATTGAATTCAATGCTTTTTGTTCATTTTGCTTGTTTGTCGGATTTTGGGATGGACTCTTTGGCTTTGCTTTTCTTCTCCTCATTGGATTTTTCATGTTAAAAGTTGCAGAAGCCAGATGACAAGCTCATTTTGGTTCAACTTCAGCAACTGTGCATTGCATTGCCATGTAATGTAATGTAATGCAATGCTATCTATCTAGCTCTCCCTCTATACTTCCTTTTGGATAAACAGACATATTAGGCAAGCATTTTGGAGCTTTCACCTAAATAACTACAGGTGGTGAGATAAGCTGCACAATATAATTGACCTTTCAGTATATTGTTGCACACACACCATCTATTTAGCAAATGCCCTTGTTATCAACAGCAGCCTTTTAAACTCACCTGAGCTAACAGGTATGTGAGCTGGTTACTCTGCTGCACTTAAAATTTCTTTTTTGGTTTGCTACAATGCCTTTTCTGAAACGTTGTCTCCCTCTGCTGGAACACTGACTTCTTTCATTTAATGCCTGCAGACTATAAAAGAGAAACCAACCCAAAAAGTTTGGTTGATTAGTCTGTGGCATTCTTTTAAACTGTTGCTTATGGCGGTCTCTGTGAGCTTCTCAGTGACATTCAGCCATCCAGGTATCCCGCCTGCAGTAGACGGAATGTGGCAATGGAACGCTGGCTGCGCGTGTCATAATAGGCTCTGAGCCTTTATATACCTGCGCACAGCAGCAGCCACCTTCAGTCTGCTGCTGGACAGCCAGCAGCAGCAGCAGCAGGAGAGGTAATTAATCAGCAACCCTCCTGCTAAGGGTAGACAGCTGCTCGTTCCACCCCCCCCCCCGCATTAATTGGTTCTCCTCCCTTCCAACGGTGTTGAGGCGGGTGGGAACAGCCGGGGGTTGAGGGTACTGTGCTAAAAGAGGTGGAGTTATGCAGATCTAAAACGCGTGGATTGCAGCAGCAGCAAGCCGAAAAGTGCAGGCATGTGAGGGATCTAGAGGTTGACAGCATGTCTTCTTAACGGGAGTCCAGGTGGCCATCTCCACAAATGGACTTTTCAGAATCCTTGGGTGGCACCGTAGTCGGAAACCAATTCTGGTTATCGCTTCTCGGCCTTTTGGCTAAGATCAAGTGTAGTATCTGTTCTTATCAGTTTAATATCTGATACGTCCCCTATCTGGGGACCATATATTAAATGGATTTTTAGAACAGGGAGATGGAAAAAGAGCTTGCTCTGTCCACTCCACGCATTGACCTGGTATTGCAGTATCTCCAGGACCGGTGCACCCCTTCTTTAATGCAGTTTCTAAAATCAGAAAGAATTGAATTCAATGCTTTTTGTTCATTTTGCTTGTTTGTCGGATTTTGGGATGGACTCTTTGGCTTTGCTTTTCTTTTCCTCATTGGATTTTTCATGTTAAAAGTTGCAGAAGCCAGATGACAAGCTCATTTTGGTTCAACTTCAGCAACTGTGCATTGCATTGCCATGTAATGTAATGTAATGCAATGCTATCTATCTAGCTCTCCCTCTATACTTCCTTTTGGATAAACAGACATATTAGGCAAGCATTTTGGAGCTTTCACCTAAATAACTACAGGTGGTGAGATAAGCTGCACAATATAATTGACCTTTCAGTATATTGTTGCACACACACCATCTATTTAGCAAATGCCCTTGTTATCAACAGCAGCCTTTTAAACTCACCTGAGCTAACAGGTATGTGAGCTGGTTACTCTGCTGCGCTTAAAATTTCTTTTTTGGTTTGCTACAATGCCTTTTCTGAAACGTTGTCTCCCTCTGCTGGAACACTGACTTCTTTCATTTAATGCCTGCAGACTATAAAAGAGAAACCAACCCAAAAAGTTTGGTTGATTAGTCTGTGGCATTCTTTTAAACTGTTGCTTATGGCGGTCTCTGTGAGCTTCTCAGTGACATTCAGCCATCCAGGTATCCTGCCTGCAGTAGACGGAATGTGGCAATGGAACGCTGGCTGCGCGTGTCATAATAGGCTCTGAGCCTTTATATACCTGCGCACAGCAGCAGCCACCTTCAGTCTGCTGCTGGACAGCCAGCAGCAGCAGCAGCAGGAGAGGTAATTAATCAGCAACCCTCCTGCTAAGGGTAGACAGCTGCTCGTTCCACCCCCCCCCCCCCCCGCCTTAATTGGTTCTCCTCCTTTCCAACGGTGTTGAGGCGGGTGGGAACAGCCGGGGGTTGAGGGTACTGTGCTAAAAGAGGTGGAGTTATGCAGATCTAAAACGCGTGGATTGCAGCAGCAGCAAGCCGAAAAGTGCAGGTATGTGAGGGATCTAGAGGTTGACAGCATGTCTTCTTAACGGGAGTCCAGGTGGCCATCTCCACAAATGGACTTTTCAGAATCCTTGGGTGGCACCGTAGTCGGAAACCAATTCTGGTTATCGCTTCTCGGCCTTTTGGCTAAGATCAAGTGTAGTATCTGTTCTTATCAGTTTAATATCTGATACGTCCCCTATCTGGGGACCATATATTAAATGGATTTTTAGAACAGGGAGATGGAAAAAGAGCTTGCTCTGTCCACTCCACGCATTGACCTGGTATTGCAGTATCTCCAGGACCGGTGCACCCCTTCTTTAATGCAGTTTCTAAAATCAGAAAGAATTGAATTCAATGCTTTTTGTTCATTTTGCTTGTTTGTCGGATTTTGGGATGGACTCTTTGGCTTTGCTTTTCTTCTCCTCATTGGATTTTTCATGTTAAAAGTTGCAGAAGCCAGATGACAAGCTCATTTTGGTTCAACTTCAGCAACTGTGCATTGCATTGCCATGTAATGTAATGTAATGCAATGCTATCTATCTAGCTCTCCCTCTATACTTCCTTTTGGATAAACAGACATATTAGGCAAGCATTTTGGAGCTTTCACCTAAATAACTACAGGTGGTGAGATAAGCTGCACAATATAATTGACCTTTCAGTATATTGTTGCACACACACCATCTATTTAGCAAATGCCCTTGTTATCAACAGCAGCCTTTTAAACTCACCTGAGCTAACAGGTATGTGAGCTGGTTACTCTGCTGCGCTTAAAATTTCTTTTTTGGTTTGCTACAATGCCTTTTCTGAAACGTTGTCTCCCTCTGCTGGAACACTGACTTCTTTCATTTAATGCCTGCAGACTATAAAAGAGAAACCAACCCAAAAAGTTTGGTTGATTAGTCTGTGGCATTCTTTTAAACTGTTGCTTATGGCGGTCTCTGTGAGCTTCTCAGTGACATTCAGCCATCCAGGTATCCCGCCTGCAGTAGACGGAATGTGGCAATGGAACGCTGGCTGCGCGTGTCATAATAGGCTCTGAGCCTTTATATACCTGCGCACAGCAGCAGCCACCTTCAGTCTGCTGCTGGACAGCCAGCAGCAGCAGCAGCAGGAGAGGTAATTAATCAGCAACCCTCCTGCTAAGGGTAGACAGCTGCTCGTTCCACCCCCCCCCCCCCCCGCCTTAATTGGTTCTCCTCCTTTCCAACGGTGTTGAGGCGGGTGGGAACAGCCGGGGGTTGAGGGTACTGTGCTAAAAGAGGTGGAGTTATGCAGATCTAAAACGCGTGGATTGCAGCAGCAGCAAGCCGAAAAGTGCAGGTATGTGAGGGATCTAGAGGTTGACAGCATGTCTTCTTAACGGGAGTCCAGGTGGCCATCTCCACAAATGGACTTTTCAGAATCCTTGGGTGGCACCGTAGTCGGAAACCAATTCTGGTTATCGCTTCTCGGCCTTTTGGCTAAGATCAAGTGTAGTATCTGTTCTTATCAGTTTAATATCTGATACGTCCCCTATCTGGGGACCATATATTAAATGGATTTTTAGAACAGGGAGATGGAAAAAGAGCTTGCTCTGTCCACTCCACGCATTGACCTGGTATTGCAGTATCTCCAGGACCGGTGCACCCCTTCTTTAATGCAGTTTCTAAAATCAGAAAGAATTGAATTCAATGCTTTTTGTTCATTTTGCTTGTTTGTCGGATTTTGGGATGGACTCTTTGGCTTTGCTTTTCTTCTCCTCATTGGATTTTTCATGTTAAAAGTTGCAGAAGCCAGATGACAAGCTCATTTTGGTTCAACTTCAGCAACTGTGCATTGCATTGCCATGTAATGTAATGTAATGCAATGCTATCTATCTAGCTCTCCCTCTATACTTCCTTTTGGATAAACAGACATATTAGGCAAGCATTTTGGAGCTTTCACCTAAATAACTACAGGTGGTGAGATAAGCTGCACAATATAATTGACCTTTCAGTATATTGTTGCACACACACCATCTATTTAGCAAATGCCCTTGTTATCAACAGCAGCCTTTTAAACTCACCTGAGCTAACACGTATGTGAGCTGGTTACTCTGCTGCGCTTAAAATTTCTTTTTTGGTTTGCTACAATGCCTTTTCTGAAACGTTGTCTCCCTCTGCTGGAACACTGACTTCTTTCATTTAATGCCTGCAGACTATAAAAGAGAAACAAACCCAAAAAGTTTGGTTGATTAGTCTGTGGCATTCTTTTAAACTGTTGCTTATGGCGGTCTCTGTGAGCTTCTCAGTGACATTCAGCCATCCAGGTATCCCGCCTGCAGTAGACGGAATGTGGCAATGGAACGCTGGCTGCGCGTGTCATAATAGGCTCTGAGCCTTTATATACCTGCGCACAGCAGCAGCCACCTTCAGTCTGCTGCTGGACAGCCAGCAGCAGCAGCAGCAGGAGAGGTAATTAATCAGCAACCCTCCTGCTAAGGGTAGACAGCTGCTCGTTCCACCCCCCCCCCCGCCTTAATTGGTTCTCCTCCCTTCCAACGGTGTTGAGGCGGGTGGGAACAGCCGGGGGTTGAGGGTACTGTGCTAAAAGAGGTGGAGTTATGCAGATCTAAAACGCGTGGATTGCAGCAGCAGCAAGCCGAAAAGTGCAGGCATGTGAGGGATCTAGAGGTTGACAGCATGTCTTCTTAACGGGAGTCCAGGTGGCCATCTCCACAAATGGACTTTTCAGAATCCTTAGGTGGCACCGTAGTCGGAAACCAATTCTGGTTATCGCTTCTCGGCCTTTTGGCTAAGATCAAGTGTAGTATCTGTTCTTATCAGTTTAATATCTGATACGTCCCCTATCTGGGGACCATATATTAAATGGATTTTTAGAACAGGGAGATGGAAAAAGAGCTTGCTCTGTCCACTCCACGCATTGACCTGGTATTGCAGTATCTCCAGGACCGGTGCACCCCTTCTTTAATGCAGTTTCTAAAATCAGAAAGAATTGAATTCAATGCTTTTTGTTCATTTTGCTTGTTTGTCGGATTTTGGGATGGACTCTTTGGCTTTGCTTTTCTTCTCCTCATTGGATTTTTCATGTTAAAAGTTGCAGAAGCCAGATGACAAGCTCATTTTGGTTCAACTTCAGCAACTGTGCATTGCATTGCCATGTAATGTAATGTAATGCAATGCTATCTATCTAGCTCTCCCTCTATACTTCCTTTTGGATAAACAGACATATTAGGCAAGCATTTTGGAGCTTTCACCTAAATAACTACAGGTGGTGAGATAAGCTGCACAATATAATTGACCTTTCAGTATATTGTTGCACACACACCATCTATTTAGCAAATGCCCTTGTTATCAACAGCAGCCTTTTAAACTCACCTGAGCTAACAGGTATGTGAGCTGGTTACTCTGCTGCGCTTAAAATTTCTTTTTTGGTTTGCTACAATGCCTTTTCTGAAACGTTGTCTCCCTCTGCTGGAACACTGACTTCTTTCATTTAATGCCTGCAGACTATAAAAGAGAAACCAACCCAAAAAGTTTGGTTGATTAGTCTGTGGCATTCTTTTAAACTGTTGCTTATGGCGGTCTCTGTGAGCTTCTCAGTGACATTCAGCCATCCAGGTATCCCGCCTGCAGTAGACGGAATGTGGCAATGGAACGCTGGCTGCGCGTGTCATAATAGGCTCTGAGCCTTTATATACCTGCGCACAGCAGCAGCCACCTTCAGTCTGCTGCTGGACAGCCAGCAGCAGCAGCAGCAGGAGAGGTAATTAATCAGCAACCCTCCTGCTAAGGGTAGACAGCTGCTCGTTCCACCCCCCCCCCCGCCTTAATTGGTTCTCCTCCCTTCCAACGGTGTTGAGGCGGGTGGGAACAGCCGGGGGTTGAGGGTACTGTGCTAAAAGAGGTGGAGTTATGCAGATCTAAAACGCGTGGATTGCAGCAGCAGCAAGCCGAAAAGTGCAGGCATGTGAGGGATCTAGAGGTTGACAGCATGTCTTCTTAACGGGAGTCCAGGTGGCCATCTCCACAAATGGACTTTTCAGAATCCTTGGGTGGCACCGTAGTCGGAAACCAATTCTGGTTATCGCTTCTCGGCCTTTTGGCTAAGATCAAGTGTAGTATCTGTTCTTATCAGTTTAATATCTGATACGTCCCCTATCTGGGGACCATATATTAAATGGATTTTTAGAACAGGGAGATGGAAAAAGAGCTTGCTCTGTCCACTCCACGCATTGACCTGGTATTGCAGTATCTCCAGGACCGGTGCACCCCTTCTTTAATGCAGTTTCTAAAATCAGAAAGAATTGAATTCAATGCTTTTTGTTCATTTTGCTTGTTTGTCGGATTTTGGGATGGACTCTTTGGCTTTGCTTTTCTTCTCCTCATTGGATTTTTCATGTTAAAAGTTGCAGAAGCCAGATGACAAGCTCATTTTGGTTCAACTTCAGCAACTGTGCATTGCATTGCCATGTAATGTAATGTAATGCAATGCTATCTATCTAGCTCTCCCTCTATACTTCCTTTTGGATAAACAGACATATTAGGCAAGCATTTTGGAGCTTTCACCTAAATAACTACAGGTGGTGAGATAAGCTGCACAATATAATTGACCTTTCAGTATATTGTTGCACACACACCATCTATTTAGCAAATGCCCTTGTTATCAACAGCAGCCTTTTAAACTCACCTGAGCTAACAGGTATGTGAGCTGGTTACTCTGCTGCGCTTAAAATTTCTTTTTTGGTTTGCTACAATGCCTTTTCTGAAACGTTGTCTCCCTCTGCTGGAACACTGACTTCTTTCATTTAATGCCTGCAGACTATAAAAGAGAAACCAACCCAAAAAGTTTGGTTGATTAGTCTGTGGCATTCTTTTAAACTGTTGCTTATGGCGGTCTCTGTGAGCTTCTCAGTGACATTCAGCCATCCAGGTATCCCGCCTGCAGTAGACGGAATGTGGCAATGGAACGCTGGCTGCGCGTGTCATAATAGGCTCTGAGCCTTTATATACCTGCGCACAGCAGCAGCCACCTTCAGTCTGCTGCTGGACAGCCAGCAGCAGCAGCAGCAGGAGAGGTAATTAATCAGCAACCCTCCTGCTAAGGGTAGACAGCTGCTCGTTCCACCCCCCCCCCCGCCTTAATTGGTTCTCCTCCCTTCCAACGGTGTTGAGGCGGGTGGGAACAGCCGGGGGTTGAGGGTACTGTGCTAAAAGAGGTGGAGTTATGCAGATCTAAAACGCGTGGATTGCAGCAGCAGCAAGCCGAAAAGTGCAGGCATGTGAGGGATCTAGAGGTTGACAGCATGTCTTCTTAACGGGAGTCCAGGTGGCCATCTCCACAAATGGACTTTTCAGAATCCTTGGGTGGCACCGTAGTCGGAAACCAATTCTGGTTATCGCTTCTCGGCCTTTTGGCTAAGATCAAGTGTAGTATCTGTTCTTATCAGTTTAATATCTGATACGTCCCCTATCTGGGGACCATATATTAAATGGATTTTTAGAACAGGGAGATGGAAAAAGAGCTTGCTCTGTCCACTCCACGCATTGACCTGGTATTGCAGTATCTCCAGGACCGGTGCACCCCTTCTTTAATGCAGTTTCTAAAATCAGAAAGAATTGAATTCAATGCTTTTTGTTCATTTTGCTTGTTTGTCGGATTTTGGGATGGACTCTTTGGCTTTGCTTTTCTTCTCCTCATTGGATTTTTCATGTTAAAAGTTGCAGAAGCCAGATGACAAGCTCATTTTGGTTCAACTTCAGCAACTGTGCATTGCATTGCCATGTAATGTAATGTAATGCAATGCTATCTATCTAGCTCTCCCTCTATACTTCCTTTTGGATAAACAGACATATTAGGCAAGCATTTTGGAGCTTTCACCTAAATAACTACAGGTGGTGAGATAAGCTGCACAATATAATTGACCTTTCAGTATATTGTTGCACACACACCATCTATTTAGCAAATGCCCTTGTTATCAACAGCAGCCTTTTAAACTCACCTGAGCTAACAGGTATGTGAGCTGGTTACTCTGCTGCGCTTAAAATTTCTTTTTTGGTTTGCTACAATGCCTTTTCTGAAACGTTGTCTCCCTCTGCTGGAACACTGACTTCTTTCATTTAATGCCTGCAGACTATAAAAGAGAAACCAACCCAAAAAGTTTGGTTGATTAGTCTGTGGCATTCTTTTAAACTGTTGCTTATGGCGGTCTCTGTGAGCTTCTCAGTGACATTCAGCCATCCAGGTATCCCGCCTGCAGTAGACGGAATGTGGCAATGGAACGCTGGCTGCGCGTGTCATAATAGGCTCTGAGCCTTTATATACCTGCGCACAGCAGCAGCCACCTTCAGTCTGCTGCTGGACAGCCAGCAGCAGCAGCAGCAGGAGAGGTAATTAATCAGCAACCCTCCTGCTAAGGGTAGACAGCTGCTCGTTCCACCCCCCCCCGCCTTAATTGGTTCTCCTCCCTTCCAACGGTGTTGAGGCGGGTGGGAACAGCCGGGGGTTGAGGGTACTGTGCTAAAAGAGGTGGAGTTATGCAGATCTAAAACGCGTGGATTGCAGCAGCAGCAAGCCGAAAAGTGCAGGCATGTGAGGGATCTAGAGGTTGACAGCATGTCTTCTTAACGGGAGTCCAGGTGGCCATCTCCACAAATGGACTTTTCAGAATCCTTGGGTGGCACCGTAGTCGGAAACCAATTCTGGTTATCGCTTCTCGGCCTTTTGGCTAAGATCAAGTGTAGTATCTGTTCTTATCAGTTTAATATCTGATACGTCCCCTATCTGGGGACCATATATTAAATGGATTTTTAGAACAGGGAGATGGAAAAAGAGCTTGCTCTGTCCACTCCACGCATTGACCTGGTATTGCAGTATCTCCAGGACCGGTGCACCCCTTCTTTAATGCAGTTTCTAAAATCAGAAAGAATTGAATTCAATGCTTTTTGTTCATTTTGCTTGTTTGTCGGATTTTGGGATGGACTCTTTGGCTTTGCTTTTCTTCTCCTCATTGGATTTTTCATGTTAAAAGTTGCAGAAGCCAGATGACAAGCTCATTTTGGTTCAACTTCAGCAACTGTGCATTGCATTGCCATGTAATGTAATGTAATGCAATGCTATCTATCTAGCTCTCCCTCTATACTTCCTTTTGGATAAACAGACATATTAGGCAAGCATTTTGGAGCTTTCACCTAAATAACTACAGGTGGTGAGATAAGCTGCACAATATAATTGACCTTTCAGTATATTGTTGCACACACACCATCTATTTAGCAAATGCCCTTGTTATCAACAGCAGCCTTTTAAACTCACCTGAGCTAACAGGTATGTGAGCTGGTTACTCTGCTGCGCTTAAAATTTCTTTTTTGGTTTGCTACAATGCCTTTTCTGAAACGTTGTCTCCCTCTGCTGGAACACTGACTTCTTTCATTTAATGCCTGCAGACTATAAAAGAGAAACCAACCCAAAAAGTTTGGTTGATTAGTCTGTGGCATTCTTTTAAACTGTTGCTTATGGCGGTCTCTGTGAGCTTCTCAGTGACATTCAGCCATCCAGGTATCCCGCCTGCAGTAGACGGAATGTGGCAATGGAACGCTGGCTGCGCGTGTCATAATAGGCTCTGAGCCTTTATATACCTGCGCACAGCAGCAGCCACCTTCAGTCTGCTGCTGGACAGCCAGCAGCAGCAGCAGCAGGAGAGGTAATTAATCAGCAACCCTCCTGCTAAGGGTAGACAGCTGCTCGTTCCACCCCCCCCCCCGCCTTAATTGGTTCTCCTCCCTTCCAACGGTGTTGAGGCGGGTGGGAACAGCCGGGGGTTGAGGGTACTGTGCTAAAAGAGGTGGAGTTATGCAGATCTAAAACGCGTGGATTGCAGCAGCAGCAAGCCGAAAAGTGCAGGCATGTGAGGGATCTAGAGGTTGACAGCATGTCTTCTTAACGGGAGTCCAGGTGGCCATCTCCACAAATGGACTTTTCAGAATCCTTGGGTGGCACCGTAGTCGGAAACCAATTCTGGTTATCGCTTCTCGGCCTTTTGGCTAAGATCAAGTGTAGTATCTGTTCTTATCAGTTTAATATCTGATACGTCCCCTATCTGGGGACCATATATTAAATGGATTTTTAGAACAGGGAGATGGAAAAAGAGCTTGCTCTGTCCACTCCACGCATTGACCTGGTATTGCAGTATCTCCAGGACCGGTGCACCCCTTCTTTAATGCAGTTTCTAAAATCAGAAAGAATTGAATTCAATGCTTTTTGTTCATTTTGCTTGTTTGTCGGATTTTGGGATGGACTCTTTGGCTTTGCTTTTCTTCTCCTCATTGGATTTTTCATGTTAAAAGTTGCAGAAGCCAGATGACAAGCTCATTTTGGTTCAACTTCAGCAACTGTGCATTGCATTGCCATGTAATGTAATGTAATGCAATGCTATCTATCTAGCTCTCCCTCTATACTTCCTTTTGGATAAACAGACATATTAGGCAAGCATTTTGGAGCTTTCACCTAAATAACTACAGGTGGTGAGATAAGCTGCACAATATAATTGACCTTTCAGTATATTGTTGCACACACACCATCTATTTAGCAAATGCCCTTGTTATCAACAGCAGCCTTTTAAACTCACCTGAGCTAACAGGTATGTGAGCTGGTTACTCTGCTGCGCTTAAAATTTCTTTTTTGGTTTGCTACAATGCCTTTTCTGAAACGTTGTCTCCCTCTGCTGGAACACTGACTTCTTTCATTTAATGCCTGCAGACTATAAAAGAGAAACCAACCCAAAAAGTTTGGTTGATTAGTCTGTGGCATTCTTTTAAACTGTTGCTTATGGCGGTCTCTGTGAGCTTCTCAGTGACATTCAGCCATCCAGGTATCCCGCCTGCAGTAGACGGAATGTGGCAATGGAACGCTGGCTGCGCGTGTCATAATAGGCTCTGAGCCTTTATATACCTGCGCACAGCAGCAGCCACCTTCAGTCTGCTGCTGGACAGCCAGCAGCAGCAGCAGCAGGAGAGGTAATTAATCAGCAACCCTCCTGCTAAGGGTAGACAGCTGCTCGTTCCACCCCCCCCGCCTTAATTGGTTCTCCTCCCTTCCAACGGTGTTGAGGCGGGTGGGAACAGCCGGGGGTTGAGGGTACTGTGCTAAAAGAGGTGGAGTTATGCAGATCTAAAACGCGTGGATTGCAGCAGCAGCAAGCCGAAAAGTGCAGGCATGTGAGGGATCTAGAGGTTGACAGCATGTCTTCTTAACGGGAGTCCAGGTGGCCATCTCCACAAATGGACTTTTCAGAATCCTTGGGTGGCACCGTAGTCGGAAACCAATTCTGGTTATCGCTTCTCGGCCTTTTGGCTAAGATCAAGTGTAGTATCTGTTCTTATCAGTTTAATATCTGATACGTCCCCTATCTGGGGACCATATATTAAATGGATTTTTAGAACAGGGAGATGGAAAAAGAGCTTGCTCTGTCCACTCCACGCATTGACCTGGTATTGCAGTATCTCCAGGACCGGTGCACCCCTTCTTTAATGCAGTTTCTAAAATCAGAAAGAATTGAATTCAATGCTTTTTGTTCATTTTGCTTGTTTGTCGGATTTTGGGATGGACTCTTTGGCTTTGCTTTTCTTCTCCTCATTGGATTTTTCATGTTAAAAGTTGCAGAAGCCAGATGACAAGCTCATTTTGGTTCAACTTCAGCAACTGTGCATTGCATTGCCATGTAATGTAATGTAATGCAATGCTATCTATCTAGCTCTCCCTCTATACTTCCTTTTGGATAAACAGACATATTAGGCAAGCATTTTGGAGCTTTCACCTAAATAACTACAGGTGGTGAGATAAGCTGCACAATATAATTGACCTTTCAGTATATTGTTGCACACACACCATCTATTTAGCAAATGCCCTTGTTATCAACAGCAGCCTTTTAAACTCACCTGAGCTAACAGGTATGTGAGCTGGTTACTCTGCTGCGCTTAAAATTTCTTTTTTGGTTTGCTACAATGCCTTTTCTGAAACGTTGTCTCCCTCTGCTGGAACACTGACTTCTTTCATTTAATGCCTGCAGACTATAAAAGAGAAACCAACCCAAAAAGTTTGGTTGATTAGTCTGTGGCATTCTTTTAAACTGTTGCTTATGGCGGTCTCTGTGAGCTTCTCAGTGACATTCAGCCATCCAGGTATCCCGCCTGCAGTAGACGGAATGTGGCAATGGAACGCTGGCTGCGCGTGTCATAATAGGCTCTGAGCCTTTATATACCTGCGCACAGCATCAGCCACCTTCAGTCTGCTGCTGGACAGCCAGCAGCAGCAGCAGCAGGAGAGGTAATTAATCAGCAACCCTCCTGCTAAGGGTAGACAGCTGCTCGTTCCACCCCCCCCCGCCTTAATTGGTTCTCCTCCCTTCCAACGGTGTTGAGGCGGGTAGGAACAGCCGGGGGTTGAGGGTACTGTGCTAAAAGAGGTGGAGTTATGCAGATCTAAAACGCGTGGATTGCAGCAGCAGCAAGCCGAAAAGTGCAGGCATGTGAGGGATCTAGAGGTTGACAGCATGTCTTCTTAACGGGAGTCCAGGTGGCCATCTCCACAAATGGACTTTTCAGAATCCTTGGGTGGCACCGTAGTCGGAAACCAATTCTGGTTATCGCTTCTTGGCCTTTTGGCTAAGATCAAGTGTAGTATCTGTTCTTATCAGTTTAATATCTGATACGTCCCCTATCTGGGGACCATATATTAAATGGATTTTTAGAACAGGGAGATGGAAAAAGAGCTTGCTCTGTCCACTCCACGCATTGACCTGGTATTGCAGTATCTCCAGGACCGGTGCACCCCTTCTTTAATGCAGTTTCTAAAATCAGAAAGAATTGAATTCAATGCTTTTTGTTCATTTTGCTTGTTTGTCGGATTTTGGGATGGACTCTTTGGCTTTGCTTTTCTTCTCCTCATTGGATTTTTCATGTTAAAAGTTGCAGAAGCCAGATGACAAGCTCATTTTGGTTCAACTTCAGCAACTGTGCATTGCATTGCCATGTAATGTAATGTAATGCAATGCTATCTATCTAGCTCTCCCTCTATACTTCCTTTTGGATAAACAGACATATTAGGCAAGCATTTTGGAGCTTTCACCTAAATAACTACAGGTGGTGAGATAAGCTGCACAATATAATTGACCTTTCAGTATATTGTTGCACACACACCATCTATTTAGCAAATGCCCTTGTTATCAACAGCAGCCTTTTAAACTCACCTGAGCTAACAGGTATGTGAGCTGGTTACTCTGCTGCGCTTAAAATTTCTTTTTTGGTTTGCTACAATGCCTTTTCTGAAACGTTGTCTCCCTCTGCTGGAACACTGACTTCTTTCATTTAATGCCTGCAGACTATAAAAGAGAAACCAACCCAAAAAGTTTGGTTGATTAGTCTGTGGCATTCTTTTAAACTGTTGCTTATGGCGGTCTCTGTGAGCTTCTCAGTGACATTCAGCCATCCAGGTATCCCGCCTGCAGTAGACGGAATGTGGCAATGGAACGCTGGCTGCGCATGTCATAATAGGCTCTGAGCCTTTATATACCTGCGCACAGCAGCAGCCACCTTCAGTCTGCTGCTGGACAGCCAGCAGCAGCAGCAGCAGGAGAGGTAATTAATCAGCAACCCTCCTGCTAAGGGTAGACAGCTGCTCGTTCCACCCCCCCCCGCCTTAATTGGTTCTCCTCCCTTCCAACGGTGTTGAGGCGGGTAGGAACAGCCGGGGGTTGAGGGTACTGTGCTAAAAGAGGTGGAGTTATGCAGATCTAAAACGCGTGGATTGCAGCAGCAGCAAGCCGAAAAGTGCAGGCATGTGAGGGATCTAGAGGTTGACAGCATGTCTTCTTAACGGGAGTCCAGGTGGCCATCTCCACAAATGGACTTTTCAGAATCCTTGGGTGGCACCGTAGTCGGAAACCAATTCTGGTTATCGCTTCTTGGCCTTTTGGCTAAGATCAAGTGTAGTATCTGTTCTTATCAGTTTAATATCTGATACGTCCCCTATCTGGGGACCATATATTAAATGGATTTTTAGAACAGGGAGATGGAAAAAGAGCTTGCTCTGTCCACTCCACGCATTGACCTGGTATTGCAGTATCTCCAGGACCGGTGCACCCCTTCTTTAATGCAGTTTCTAAAATCAGAAAGAATTGAATTCAATGCTTTTTGTTCATTTTGCTTGTTTGTCGGATTTTGGGATGGACTCTTTGGCTTTGCTTTTCTTCTCCTCATTGGATTTTTCATGTTAAAAGTTGCAGAAGCCAGATGACAACCTCATTTTGGTTCAACTTCAGCAACTGTGCATTGCATTGCCATGTAATGTAATGTAATGCAATGCTATCTATCTAGCTCTCCCTCTATACTTCCTTTTGGATAAACAGACATATTAGGCAAGCATTTTGGAGCTTTCACCTAAATAACTACAGGTGGTGAGATAAGCTGCACAATATAATTGACCTTTCAGTATATTGTTGCACACACACCATCTATTTAGCAAATGCCCTTGTTATCAACAGCAGCCTTTTAAACTCACCTGAGCTAACAGGTATGTGAGCTGGTTACTCTGCTGCGCTTAAAATTTCTTTTTTGGTTTGCTACAATGCCTTTTCTGAAACGTTGTCTCCCTCTGCTGGAACACTGACTTCTTTCATTTAATGCCTGCAGACTATAAAAGAGAAACCAACCCAAAAAGTTTGGTTGATTAGTCTGTGGCATTCTTTTAAACTGTTGCTTATGGCGGTCTCTGTGAGCTTCTCAGTGACATTCAGCCATCCAGGTATCCCGCCTGCAGTAGACGGAATGTGGCAATGGAACGCTGGCTGCGCGTGTCATAATAGGCTCTGAGCCTTTATATACCTGCGCACAGCAGCAGCCACCTTCAGTCTGCTGCTGGACAGCCAGCAGCAGCAGCAGCAGGAGAGGTAATTAATCAGCAACCCTCCTGCTAAGGGTAGACAGCTGCTCGTTCCACCCCCCCCCGCCTTAATTGGTTCTAGTCCCTTCCAACGGTGTTGAGGCGGGTGGGAACAGCCGGGGGTTGAGGGTACTGTGCTAAAAGAGGTGGAGTTATGCAGATCTAAAACGCGTGGATTGCAGCAGCAGCAAGCCGAAAAGTGCAGGCATGTGAGGGATCTAGAGGTTGACAGCATGTCTTCTTAACGGGAGTCCAGGTGGCCATCTCCACAAATGGACTTTTCAGAATCCTTGGGTGGCACCGTAGTCGGAAACCAATTCTGGTTATCGCTTCTCGGCCTTTTGGCTAAGATCAAGTGTAGTATCTGTTCTTATCAGTTTAATATCTGATACGTCCCCTATCTGGGGACCATATATTAAATGGATTTTTAGAACAGGGAGATGGAAAAAGAGCTTGCTCTGTCCACTCCACGCATTGACCTGGTATTGCAGTATCTCCAGGACCGGTGCACCCCTTCTTTAATGCAGTTTCTAAAATCAGAAAGAATTGAATTCAATGCTTTTTGTTCATTTTGCTTGTTTGTCGGATTTTGGGATGGACTCTTTGGCTTTGCTTTTCTTCTCCTCATTGGATTTTTCATGTTAAAAGTTGCAGAAGCCAGATGACAAGCTCATTTTGGTTCAACTTCAGCAACTGTGCATTGCATTGCCATGTAATGTAATGTAATGCAATGCTATCTATCTAGCTCTCCCTCTATACTTCCTTTTGGATAAACAGACATATTAGGCAAGCATTTTGGAGCTTTCACCTAAATAACTACAGGTGGTGAGATAAGCTGCACAATATAATTGACCTTTCAGTATATTGTTGCACACACACCATCTATTTAGCAAATGCCCTTGTTATCAACAGCAGCCTTTTAAACTCACCTGAGCTAACAGGTATGTGAGCTGGTTACTCTGCTGCGCTTAAAATTTCTTTTTTGGTTTGCTACAATGCCTTTTCTGAAACGTTGTCTCCCTCTGCTGGAACACTGACTTCTTTCATTTAATGCCTGCAGACTATAAAAGAGAAACCAACCCAAAAAGTTTGGTTGATTAGTCTGTGGCATTCTTTTAAACTGTTGCTTATGGCGGTCTCTGTGAGCTTCTCAGTGACATTCAGCCATCCAGGTATCCCGCCTGCAGTAGACGGAATGTGGCAATGGAACGCTGGCTGCGCGTGTCATAATAGGCTCTGAGCCTTTATATACCTGCGCACAGCAGCAGCCACCTTCAGTCTGCTGCTGGACAGCCAGCAGCAGCAGCAGCAGGAGAGGTAATTAATCAGCAACCCTCCTGCTAAGGGTAGACAGCTGCTCGTTCCACCCCCCCCCCCGCCTTAATTGGTTCTCCTCCCTTCCAACGGTGTTGAGGCGGGTGGGAACAGCCGGGGGTTGAGGGTACTGTGCTAAAAGAGGTGGAGTTATGCAGATCTAAAACGCGTGGATTGCAGCAGCAGCAAGCCGAAAAGTGCAGGCATGTGAGGGATCTAGAGGTTGACAGCATGTCTTCTTAACGGGAGTCCAGGTGGCCATCTCCACAAATGGACTTTTCAGAATCCTTGGGTGGCACCGTAGTCGGAAACCAATTCTGGTTATCGCTTCTCGGCCTTTTGGCTAAGATCAAGTGTAGTATCTGTTCTTATTAGTTTAATATCTGATACGTCCCCTATCTGGGGACCATATATTAAATGGATTTTTAGAACAGGGAGATGGAAAAAGAGCTTGCTCTGTCCACTCCACGCATTGACCTGGTATTGCAGTATCTCCAGGACCGGTGCACCCCTTCTTTAATGCAGTTTCTAAAATCAGAAAGAATTGAATTCAATGCTTTTTGTTCATTTTGCTTGTTTGTCGGATTTTGGGATGGACTCTTTGGCTTTGCTTTTCTTCTCCTCATTGGATTTTTCATGTTAAAAGTTGCAGAAGCCAGATGACAACCTCATTTTGGTTCAACTTCAGCAACTGTGCATTGCATTGCCATGTAATGTAATGTAATGCAATGCTATCTATCTAGCTCTCCCTCTATACTTCCTTTTGGATAAACAGACATATTAGGCAAGCATTTTGGAGCTTTCACCTAAATAACTACAGGTGGTGAGATAAGCTGCACAATATAATTGACCTTTCAGTATATTGTTGCACACACACCATCTATTTAGCAAATGCCCTTGTTATCAACAGCAGTCTTTTAAACTCACCTGAGCTAACAGGTATGTGAGCTGGTTACTCTGCTGCGCTTAAAATTTCTTTTTTGGTTTGCTACAATGCCTTTTCTGAAACGTTGTCTCCCTCTGCTGGAACACTGACTTCTTTCATTTAATGCCTGCAGACTATAAAAGAGAAACCAACCCAAAAAGTTTGGTTGATTAGTCTGTGGCATTCTTTTAAACTGTTGCTTATGGCGGTCTCTGTGAGCTTCTCAGTGACATTCAGCCATCCAGGTATCCCGCCTGCAGTAGACGGAATGTGGCAATGGAACGCTGGCTGCGCGTGTCATAATAGGCTCTGAGCCTTTATATACCTGCGCACAGCAGCAGCCACCTTCAGTCTGCTGCTGGACAGCCAGCAGCAGCAGCAGCAGCAGGAGAGGTAATTAATCAGCAACCCTCCTGCTAAGGGTAGACAGCTGCTCGTTCCACCCCCCCCCGCCTTAATTGGTTCTCCTCCCTTCCAACGGTGTTGAGGCGGGTGGGAACAGCCGGGGGTTGAGGGTACTGTGCTAAAAGAGGTGGAGTTATGCAGATCTAAAACGCGTGGATTGCAGCAGCAGCAAGCCGAAAAGTGCAGGCATGTGAGGGATCTAGAGGTTGACAGCATGTCTTCTTAACGGGAGTCCAGGTGGCCATCTCCACAAATGGACTTTTCAGAATCCTTGGGTGGCACCGTAGTCGGAAACCAATTCTGGTTATCGCTTCTCGGCCTTTTGGCTAAGATCAAGTGTAGTATCTGTTCTTATCAGTTTAATATCTGATACGTCCCCTATCTGGGGACCATATATTAAATGGATTTTTAGAACAGGGAGATGGAAAAAGAGCTTGCTCTGTCCACTCCACGCATTGACCTGGTATTGCAGTATCTCCAGGACCGGTGCACCCCTTCTTTAATGCAGTTTCTAAAATCAGAAAGAATTGAATTCAATGCTTTTTGTTCATTTTGCTTGTTTGTCGGATTTTGGGATGGACTCTTTGGCTTTGCTTTTCTTCTCCTCATTGGATTTTTCATGTTAAAAGTTGCAGAAGCCAGATGACAAGCTCATTTTGGTTCAACTTCAGCAACTGTGCATTGCATTGCCATGTAATGTAATGTAATGCAATGCTATCTATCTAGCTCTCCCTCTATACTTCCTTTTGGATAAACAGACATATTAGGCAAGCATTTTGGAGCTTTCACCTAAATAACTACAGGTGGTGAGATAAGCTGCACAATATAATTGACCTTTCAGTATATTGTTGCACACACACCATCTATTTAGCAAATGCCCTTGTTATCAACAGCAGCCGTTTAAACTCACCTGAGCTAACAGGTATGTGAGCTGGTTACTCTGCTGCGCTTAAAATTTCTTTTTTGGTTTGCTACAATGCCTTTTCTGAAACGTTGTCTCCCTCTGCTGGAACACTGACTTCTTTCATTTAATGCCTGCAGACTATAAAAGAGAAACCAACCCAAAAAGTTTGGTTGATTAGTCTGTGGCATTCTTTTAAACTGTTGCTTATGGCGGTCTCTGTGAGCTTCTCAGTGACATTCAGCCATCCAGGTATCCCGCCTGCAGTAGACGGAATGTGGCAATGGAACGCTGGCTGCGCGTGTCATAATAGGCTCTGAGCCTTTATATACCTGCGCACAGCAGCAGCCACCTTCAGTCTGCTGCTGGACAGCCAGCAGCAGCAGCAGCAGGAGAGGTAATTAATCAGCAACCCTCCTGCTAAGGGTAGACAGCTGCTCGTTCCACCCCCCCCCGCCTTAATTGGTTCTCCTCCCTTCCAACGGTGTTGAGGCGGGTGGGAACAGCCGGGGGTTGAGGGTACTGTGCTAAAAGAGGTGGAGTTATGCAGATCTAAAACGCGTGGATTGCAGCAGCAGCAAGCCGAAAAGTGCAGGCATGTGAGGGATCTAGAGGTTGACAGCATGTCTTCTTAACGGGAGTCCAGGTGGCCATCTCCACAAATGGACTTTTCAGAATCCTTGGGTGGCACCGTAGTCGGAAACCAATTCTGGTTATCGCTTCTCGGCCTTTTGGCAAAGATCAAGTGTAGTATCTGTTCTTATCAGTTTAATATCTGATACGTCCCCTATCTGGGGACCATATATTAAATGGATTTTTAGAACAGGGAGATGGAAAAAGAGCTTGCTCTGTCCACTCCACGCATTGACCTGGTATTGCAGTATCTCCAGGACCGGTGCACCCCTTCTTTAATGCAGTTTCTAAAATCAGAAAGAATTGAATTCAATGCTTTTTGTTCATTTTGCTTGTTTGTCGGATTTTGGGATGGACTCTTTGGCTTTGCTTTTCTTCTCCTCATTGGATTTTTCATGTTAAAAGTTGCAGAAGCCAGATGACAAGCTCATTTTGGTTCAACTTCAGCAACTGTGCATTGCATTGCCATGTAATGTAATGTAATGCAATGCTATCTATCTAGCTCTCCCTCTATACTTCCTTTTGGATAAACAGACATATTAGGCAAGCATTTTGGAGCTTTCACCTAAATAACTACAGGTGGTGAGATAAGCTGCACAATATAATTGACCTTTCAGTATATTGTTGCACACACACCATCTATTTAGCAAATGCCCTTGTTATCAACAGCAGCCTTTTAAACTCACCTGAGCTAACAGGTATGTGAGCTGGTTACTCTGCTGCGCTTAAAATTTCTTTTTTGGTTTGCTACAATGCCTTTTCTGAAACGTTGTCTCCCTTTGCTGGAACACTGACTTCTTTCATTTAATGCCTGCAGACTATAAAAGAGAAACCAACCCAAAAAGTTTGGTTGATTAGTCTGTGGCATTCTTTTAAACTGTTGCTTATGGCGGTCTCTGTGAGCTTCTCAGTGACATTCAGCCATCCAGGTATCCCGCCTGCAGTAGACGGAATGTGGCAATGGAACGCTGGCTGCGCGTGTCATAATAGGCTCTGAGCCTTTATATACCTGCGCACAGCAGCAGCCACCTTCAGTCTGCTGCTGGACAGCCAGCAGCAGCAGCAGCAGCAGGAGAGGTAATTAATCAGCAACCCTCCTGCTAAGGGTAGACAGCTGCTCGTTCCACCCCCCCCCGCCTTAATTGGTTCTCCTCCCTTCCAACGGTGTTGAGGCGGGTGGGAACAGCCGGGGGTTGAGGGTACTGTGCTAAAAGAGGTGGAGTTATGCAGATCTAAAACGCGTGGATTGCAGCAGCAGCAAGCCGAAAAGTGCAGGCATGTGAGGGATCTAGAGGTTGACAGCATGTCTTCTTAACGGGAGTCCAGGTGGCCATCTCCACAAATGGACTTTTCAGAATCCTTGGGTGGCACCGTAGTCGGAAACCAATTCTGGTTATCGCTTCTCGGCCTTTTGGCTAAGATCAAGTGTAGTATCTGTTCTTATCAGTTTAATATCTGATACGTCCCCTATCTGGGGACCATATATTAAATGGATTTTTAGAACAGGGAGATGGAAAAAGAGCTTGCTCTGTCCACTCCACGCATTGACCTGGTATTGCAGTATCTCCAGGACCGGTGCACCCCTTCTTTAATGCAGTTTCTAAAATCAGAAAGAATTGAATTCAATGCTTTTTGTTCATTTTGCTTGTTTGTCGGATTTTGGGATGGACTCTTTGGCTTTGCTTTTCTTCTCCTCATTGGATTTTTCATGTTAAAAGTTGCAGAAGCCAGATGACAAGCTCATTTTGGTTCAACTTCAGCAACTGTGCATTGCATTGCCATGTAATGTAATGTAATGCAATGCTATCTATCTAGCTCTCCCTCTATACTTCCTTTTGGATAAACAGACATATTAGGCAAGCATTTTGGAGCTTTCACCTAAATAACTACAGGTGGTGAGATAAGCTGCACAATATAATTGACCTTTCAGTATATTGTTGCACACACACCATCTATTTAGCAAATGCCCTTGTTATCAACAGCAGCCTTTTAAACTCACCTGAGCTAACAGGTATGTGAGCTGGTTACTCTGCTGCGCTTAAAATTTCTTTTTTGGTTTGCTACAATGCCTTTTCTGAAACGTTGTCTCCCTCTGCTGGAACACTGACTTCTTTCATTTAATGCCTGCAGACTATAAAAGAGAAACCAACCCAAAAAGTTTGGTTGATTAGTCTGTGGCATTCTTTTAAACTGTTGCTTATGGCGGTCTCTGTGAGCTTCTCAGTGACATTCAGCCATCCAGGTATCCCGCCTGCAGTAGACGGAATGTGGCAATGGAACGCTGGCTGCGCGTGTCATAATAGGCTCTGAGCCTTTATATACCTGCGCACAGCAGCAGCCACCTTCAGTCTGCTGCTGGACAGCCAGCAGCAGCAGCAGCAGGAGAGGTAATTAATCAGCAACCCTCCTGCTAAGGGTAGACAGCTGCTCGTTCCACCCCCCCCGCCTTAATTGGTTCTCCTCCCTTCCAACGGTGTTGAGGCGGGTGGGAACAGCCGGGGGTTGAGGGTACTGTGCTAAAAGAGGTGGAGTTATGCAGATCTAAAACGCGTGGATTGCAGCAGCAGCAAGCCGAAAAGTGCAGGCATGTGAGGGATCTAGAGGTTGACAGCATGTCTTCTTAACGGGAGTCCAGGTGGCCATCTCCACAAATGGACTTTTCAGAATCCTTGGGTGGCACCGTAGTCGGAAACCAATTCTGGTTATCGCTTCTCGGCCTTTTGGCTAAGATCAAGTGTAGTATCTGTTCTTATCAGTTTAATATCTGATACGTCCCCTATCTGGGGACCATATATTAAATGGATTTTTAGAACAGGGAGATGGAAAAAGAGCTTGCTCTGTCCACTCCACGCATTGACCTGGTATTGCAGTATCTCCAGGACCGGTGCACCCCTTCTTTAATGCAGTTTCTAAAATCAGAAAGAATTGAATTCAATGCTTTTTGTTCATTTTGCTTGTTTGTCGGATTTTGGGATGGACTCTTTGGCTTTGCTTTTCTTCTCCTCATTGGATTTTTCATGTTAAAAGTTGCAGAAGCCAGATGACAAGCTCATTTTGGTTCAACTTCAGCAACTGTGCATTGCATTGCCATGTAATGTAATGTAATGCAATGCTATCTATCTAGCTCTCCCTCTATACTTCCTTTTGGATAAACAGACATATTAGGCAAGCATTTTGGAGCTTTCACCTAAATAACTACAGGTGGTGAGATAAGCTGCACAATATAATTGACCTTTCAGTATATTGTTGCACACACACCATCTATTTAGCAAATGCCCTTGTTATCAACAGCAGCCTTTTAAACTCACCTGAGCTAACAGGTATGTGAGCTGGTTACTCTGCTGCGCTTAAAATTTCTTTTTTGGTTTGCTACAATGCATTTTCTGAAACGTTGTCTCCCTCTGCTGGAACACTGACTTCTTTCATTTAATGCCTGCAGACTATAAAAGAGAAACCAACCCAAAAAGTTTGGTTGATTAGTCTGTGGCATTCTTTTAAACTGTTGCTTATGGCGGTCTCTGTGAGCTTCTCAGTGACATTCAGCCATCCAGGTATCCCGCCTGCAGTAGACGGAATGTGGCAATGGAACGCTGGCTGCGCGTGTCATAATAGGCTCTGAGCCTTTATATACCTGCGCACAGCAGCAGCCACCTTCAGTCTGCTGCTGGACAGCCAGCAGCAGCAGCAGCAGGAGAGGTAATTAATCAGCAACCCTCCTGCTAAGGGTAGACAGCTGCTCGTTCCACCCCCCCCCGCCTTAATTGGTTCTCCTCCCTTCCAACGGTGTTGAGGCGGGTGGGAACAGCCGGGGGTTGAGGGTACTGTGCTAAAAGAGGTGGAGTTATGCAGATCTAAAACGCGTGGATTGCAGCAGCAGCAAGCCGAAAAGTGCAGGCATGTGAGGGATCTAGAGGTTGACAGCATGTCTTCTTAATGGGAGTCCAGGTGGCCATCTCCACAAATGGACTTTTCAGAATCCTTGGGTGGCACCGTAGTCGGAAACCAATTCTGGTTATCGCTTCTCGGCCTTTTGGCTAAGATCAAGTGTAGTATCTGTTCTTATCAGTTTAATATCTGATACGTCCCCTATCTGGGGACCATATATTAAATGGATTTTTAGAACAGGGAGATGGAAAAAGAGCTTGCTCTGTCCACTCCACGCATTGACCTGGTATTGCAGTATCTCCAGGACCGGTGCACCCCTTCTTTAATGCAGTTTCTAAAATCAGAAAGAATTGAATTCAATGCTTTTTGTTCATTTTGCTTGTTTGTCGGATTTTGGGATGGACTCTTTGGCTTTGCTTTTCTTCTCCTCATTGGATTTTTCATGTTAAAAGTTGCAGAAGCCAGATGACAAGCTCATTTTGGTTCAACTTTAGCAACTGTGCATTGCATTGCCATGTAATGTAATGTAATGCAATGCTATCTATCTAGCTCTCCCTCTATACTTCCTTTTGGATAAACAGACATATTAGGCAAGCATTTTGGAGCTTTCACCTAAATAACTACAGGTGGTGAGATAAGCTGCACAATATAATTGACCTTTCAGTATATTGTTGCACACACACCATCTATTTAGCAAATGCCCTTGTTATCAACAGCAGCCTTTTAAACTCACCTGAGCTAACAGGTATGTGAGCTGGTTACTCTGCTGCGCTTAAAATTTCTTTTTTGGTTTGCTACAATGCCTTTTCTGAAACGTTGTCTCCCTCTGCTGGAACACTGACTTCTTTCATTTAATGCCTGCAGACTATAAAAGAGAAACCAACCCAAAAAGTTTGGTTGATTAGTCTGTGGCATTCTTTTAAACTGTTGCTTATGGCGGTCTCTGTGAGCTTCTCAGTGACATTCAGCCATCCAGGTATCCCGCCTGCAGTAGACGGAATGTGGCAATGGAACGCTGGCTGCGCGTGTCATAATAGGCTCTGAGCCTTTATATACCTGCGCACAGCAGCAGCCACCTTCAGTCTGCTGCTGGACAGCCAGCAGCAGCAGGAGAGGTAATTAATCAGCAACCCTCCTGCTAAGGGTAGACAGCTGCTCGTTCCACCCCCCCCCGCCTTAATTGGTTCTCCTCCCTTCCAACGGTGTTGAGGCGGGTGGGAACAGCCGGGGGTTGAGGGTACTGTGCTAAAAGAGGTGGAGTTATGCAGATCTAAAACGCGTGGATTGCAGCAGCAGCAAGCCGAAAAGTGCAGGCATGTGAGGGATCTAGAGGTTGACAGCATGTCTTCTTAACGGGAGTCCAGGTGGCCATCTCCACAAATGGACTTTTCAGAATCCTTGGGTGGCACCGTAGTCGGAAACCAATTCTGGTTATCGCTTCTCGGCCTTTTGGCTAAGATCAAGTGTAGTATCTGTTCTTATCAGTTTAATATCTGATACGTCCCCTATCTGGGGACCATATATTAAATGGATTTTTAGAACAGGGAGATGGAAAAAGAGCTTGCTCTGTCCACTCCACGCATTGACCTGGTATTGCAGTATCTCCAGGACCGGTGCACCCCTTCTTTAATGCAGTTTCTAAAATCAGAAAGAATTGAATTCAATGCTTTTTGTTCATTTTGCTTGTTTGTCGGATTTTGGGATGGACTCTTTGGCTTTGCTTTTCTTCTCCTCATTGGATTTTTCATGTTAAAAGTTGCAGAAGCCAGATGACAAGCTCATTTTGGTTCAACTTCAGCAACTGTGCATTGCATTGCCATGTAATGTAATGTAATGCAATGCTATCTATCTAGCTCTCCCTCTATACTTCCTTTTGGATAAACAGACATATTAGGCAAGCATTTTGGAGCTTTCACCTAAATAACTACAGGTGGTGAGATAAGCTGCACAATATAATTGACCTTTCAGTATATTGTTGCACACACACCATCTATTTAGCAAATGCCCTTGTTATCAACAGCAGCCTTTTAAACTCACGTGAGCTAACAGGTATGTGAGCTGGTTACTCTGCTGCGCTTAAAATTTCTTTTTTGGTTTGCTACAATGCCTTTTCTGAAACGTTGTCTCCCTCTGCTGGAACACTGACTTCTTTCATTTAATGCCTGCAGACTATAAAAGAGAAACCAACCCAAAAAGTTTGGTTGATTAGTCTGTGGCATTCTGTTAAACTGTTGCTTATGGCGGTCTCTGTGAGCTTCTCAGTGACATTCAGCCATCCAGGTATCCCGCCTGCAGTAGACGGAATGTGGCAATGGAACGCTGGCTGCGCGTGTCATAATAGGCTCTGAGCCTTTATATACCTGCGCACAGCAGCAGCCACCTTCAGTCTGCTGCTGGACAGCCAGCAGCAGCAGCAGCAGGAGAGGTAATTAATCAGCAACCCTCCTGCTAAGGGTAGACAGCTGCTCGTTCCACCCCCCCCCGCCTTAATTGGTTCTCCTCCCTTCCAACGGTGTTGAGGCGGGTGGGAACAGCCGGGGGTTGAGGGTACTGTGCTAAAAGAGGTGGAGTTATGCAGATCTAAAACGCGTGGATTGCAGCAGCAGCAAGCCGAAAAGTGCAGGCATGTGAGGGATCTAGAGGTTGACAGCATGTCTTCTTAATGGGAGTCCAGGTGGCCATCTCCACAAATGGACTTTTCAGAATCCTTGGGTGGCACCGTAGTCGGAAACCAATTCTGGTTATCGCTTCTCGGCCTTTTGGCTAAGATCAAGTGTAGTATCTGTTCTTATCAGTTTAATATCTGATACGTCCCCTATCTGGGGACCATATATTAAATGGATTTTTAGAACAGGGAGATGGAAAAAGAGCTTGCTCTGTCCACTCCACGCATTGACCTGGTATTGCAGTATCTCCAGGACCGGTGCACCCCTTCTTTAATGCAGTTTCTAAAATCAGAAAGAATTGAATTCAATGCTTTTTGTTCATTTTGCTTGTTTGTCGGATTTTGGGATGGACTCTTTGGCTTTGCTTTTCTTCTCCTCATTGGATTTTTCATGTTAAAAGTTGCAGAAGCCAGATGACAAGCTCATTTTGGTTCAACTTTAGCAACTGTGCATTGCATTGCCATGTAATGTAATGTAATGCAATGCTATCTATCTAGCTCTCCCTCTATACTTCCTTTTGGATAAACAGACATATTAGGCAAGCATTTTGGAGCTTTCACCTAAATAACTACAGGTGGTGAGATAAGCTGCACAATATAATTGACCTTTCAGTATATTGTTGCACACACACCATCTATTTAGCAAATGCCCTTGTTATCAACAGCAGCCTTTTAAACTCACCTGAGCTAACAGGTATGTGAGCTGGTTACTCTGCTGCGCTTAAAATTTCTTTTTTGGTTTGCTACAATGCCTTTTCTGAAACGTTGTCTCCCTCTGCTGGAACACTGACTTCTTTCATTTAATGCCTGCAGACTATAAAAGAGAAACCAACCCAAAAAGTTTGGTTGATTAGTCTGTGGCATTCTTTTAAACTGTTGCTTATGGCGGTCTCTGTGAGCTTCTCAGTGACATTCAGCCATCCAGGTATCCCGCCTGCAGTAGACGGAATGTGGCAATGGAACGCTGGCTGCGCGTGTCATAATAGGCTCTGAGCCTTTATATACCTGCGCACAGCAGCAGCCACCTTCAGTCTGCTGCTGGACAGCCAGCAGCAGCAGGAGAGGTAATTAATCAGCAACCCTCCTGCTAAGGGTAGACAGCTGCTCGTTCCACCCCCCCCCCCGCCTTAATTGGTTCTCCTCCCTTCCAACGGTGTTGAGGCGGGTGGGAACAGCCGGGGGTTGAGGGTACTGTGCTAAAAGAGGTGGAGTTATGCAGATCTAAAACGCGTGGATTGCAGCAGCAGCAAGCCGAAAAGTGCAGGCATGTGAGGGATCTAGAGGTTGACAGCATGTCTTCTTAATGGTAGTCCAGGTGGCCATCTCCACAAATGGACTTTTCAGAATCCTTGGGTGGCACCGTAGTCGGAAACCAATTCTGGTTATCGCTTCTCGGCCTTTTGGCTAAGATCAAGTGTAGTATCTGTTCTTATCAGTTTAATATCTGATACGTCCCCTATCTGGGGACCATATATTAAATGGATTTTTAGAACAGGGAGATAGAAAAAGAGCTTGCTCTGTCCACTCCACGCATTGACCTGGTATTGCAGTATCTCCAGGACCGGTGCACCCCTTCTTTAATGCAGTTTCTAAAATCAGAAAGAATTGAATTCAATGCTTTTTGTTCATTTTGCTTGTTTGTCGGATTTTGGGATGGACTCTTTGGCTTTGCTTTTCTTCTCCTCATTGGATTTTTCATGTTAAAAGTTGCAGAAGCCAGATGACAAGCTCATTTTGGTTCAACTTCAGCAACTGTGCATTGCATTGCCATGTAATGTAATGTAATGCAATGCTATCTATCTAGCTCTCCCTCTATACTTCCTTTTGGATAAACAGACATATTAGGCAAGCATTTTGGAGCTTTCACCTAAATAACTACAGGTGGTGAGATAAGCTGCACAATATAATTGACCTTTCAGTATATTGTTGCACACACACCATCTATTTAGCAAATGCCCTTGTTATCAACAGCAGCCTTTTAAACTCACCTGAGCTAACAGGTATGTGAGCTGGTTACTCTGCTGCGCTTAAAATTTCTTTTTTGGTTTGCTACAATGCCTTTTCTGAAACGTTGTCTCCCTCTGCTGGAACACTGACTTCTTTCATTTAATGCCTGCAGACTATAA
The DNA here is from genome assembly GCF_046119375.1 of Phyllobates terribilis. NCBI lineage: Eukaryota > Metazoa > Chordata > Amphibia > Anura > Dendrobatidae > Phyllobates > Phyllobates terribilis. The sequence continues at coordinate 3,687,342 of NW_027362800.1, read as the reverse complement.
AAGAGAAACCAACCCAAAAAGTTTGGTTGATTAGTCTGTGGCATTCTTTTAAACTGTTGCTTATGGCGGTCTCTGTGAGCTTCTCAGTGACATTCAGCCATCCAGGTATCCCGCCTGCAGTAGACGGAATGTGGCAATGGAACGCTGGCTGCGCGTGTCATAATAGGCTCTGAGCCTTTATATACCTGCGCACAGCAGCAGCCACCTTCAGTCTGCTGCTGGACAGCCAGCAGCAGCAGCAGCAGGAGAGGTAATTAATCAGCAACCCTCCTGCTAAGGGTAGACAGCTGCTCGTTCCACCCCCCCCCCCCGCCTTAATTGGTTCTCCTCCCTTCCAACGGTGTTGAGGCGGGTGGGAACAGCCGGGGGTTGAGGGTACTGTGCTAAAAGAGGTGGAGTTATGCAGATCTAAAACGCGTGGATTGCAGCAGCAGCAAGCCGAAAAGTGCAGGCATGTGAGGGATCTAGAGGTTGACAGCATGTCTTCTTAATGGTAGTCCAGGTGGCCATCTCCACAAATGGACTTTTCAGAATCCTTGGGTGGCACCGTAGTCGGAAACCAATTCTGGTTATCGCTTCTCGGCCTTTTGGCTAAGATCAAGTGTAGTATCTGTTCTTATCAGTTTAATATCTGATACGTCCCCTATCTGGGGACCATATATTAAATGGATTTTTAGAACAGGGAGATGGAAAAAGAGCTTGCTCTGTCCACTCCACGCATTGACCTGGTATTGCAGTATCTCCAGGACCGGTGCACCCCTTCTTTAATGCAGTTTCTAAAATCAGAAAGAATTGAATTCAATGCTTTTTGTTCATTTTGCTTGTTTGTCGGATTTTGGGATGGACTCTTTGGCTTTGCTTTTCTTCTCCTCATTGGATTTTTCATGTTAAAAGTTGCAGAAGCCAGATGACAAGCTCATTTTGGTTCAACTTCAGCAACTGTGCATTGCATTGCCATGTAATGTAATGTAATGCAATGCTATCTATCTAGCTCTCCCTCTATACTTCCTTTTGGATAAACAGACATATTAGGCAAGCATTTTGGAGCTTTCACCTAAATAACTACAGGTGGTGAGATAAGCTGCACAATATAATTGACCTTTCAGTATATTGTTGCACACACACCATCTATTTAGCAAATGCCCTTGTTATCAACAGCAGCCTTTTAAACTCACCTGAGCTAACAGGTATGTGAGCTGGTTACTCTGCTGCGCTTAAAATTTCTTTTTTGGTTTGCTACAATGCCTTTTCTGAAACGTTGTCTCCCTCTGCTGGAACACTGACTTCTTTCATTTAATGCCTGCAGACTATAAAAGAGAAACCAACCCAAAAAGTTTGGTTGATTAGTCTGTGGCATTCTTTTAAACTGTTGCTTATGGCGGTCTCTGTGAGCTTCTCAGTGACATTCAGCCATCCAGGTATCCCGCCTGCAGTAGACGGAATGTGGCAATGGAACGCTGGCTGCGCGTGTCATAATAGGCTCTGAGCCTTTATATACCTGCGCACAGCAGCAGCCACCTTCAGTCTGCTGCTGGACAGCCAGCAGCAGCAGCAGCAGGAGAGGTAATTAATCAGCAACCCTCCTGCTAAGGGTAGACAGCTGCTCGTTCCACCCCCCCCCCCGCCTTAATTGGTTCTCCTCCCTTCCAACGGTGTTGAGGCGGGTGGGAACAGCCGGGGGTTGAGGGTACTGTGCTAAAAGAGGTGGAGTTATGCAGATCTAAAACGCGTGGATTGCAGCAGCAGCAAGCCGAAAAGTGCAGGCATGTGAGGGATCTAGAGGTTGACAGCATGTCTTCTTAATGGTAGTCCAGGTGGCCATCTCCACAAATGGACTTTTCAGAATCCTTGGGTGGCACCGTAGTCGGAAACCAATTCTGGTTATCGCTTCTCGGCCTTTTGGCTAAGATCAAGTGTAGTATCTGTTCTTATCAGTTTAATATCTGATACGTCCCCTATCTGGGGACCATATATTAAATGGATTTTTAGAACAGGGAGATGGAAAAAGAGCTTGCTCTGTCCACTCCACGCATTGACCTGGTATTGCAGTATCTCCAGGACCGGTGCACCCCTTCTTTAATGCAGTTTCTAAAATCAGAAAGAATTGAATTCAATGCTTTTTGTTCATTTTGCTTGTTTGTCGGATTTTGGGATGGACTCTTTGGCTTTGCTTTTCTTCTCCTCATTGGATTTTTCATGTTAAAAGTTGCAGAAGCCAGATGACAAGCTCATTTTGGTTCAACTTCAGCAACTGTGCATTGCATTGCCATGTAATGTAATGTAATGCAATGCTATCTATCTAGCTCTCCCTCTATACTTCCTTTTGGATAAACAGACATATTAGGCAAGCATTTTGGAGCTTTCACCTAAATAACTACAGGTGGTGAGATAAGCTGCACAATATAATTGACCTTTCAGTATATTGTTGCACACACACCATCTATTTAGCAAATGCCCTTGTTATCAACAGCAGCCTTTTAAACTCACCTGAGCTAACAGGTATGTGAGCTGGTTACTCTGCTGCGCTTAAAATTTCTTTTTTGGTTTGCTACAATGCCTTTTCTGAAACGTTGTCTCCCTCTGCTGGAACACTGACTTCTTTCATTTAATGCCTGCAGACTATAAAAGAGAAACCAACCCAAAAAGTTTGGTTGATTAGTCTGTGGCATTCTTTTAAACTGTTGCTTATGGCGGTCTCTGTGAGCTTCTCAGTGACATTCAGCCATCCAGGTATCCCGCCTGCAGTAGACGGAATGTGGCAATGGAACGCTGGCTGCGCGTGTCATAATAGGCTCTGAGCCTTTATATACCTGCGCACAGCAGCAGCCACCTTCAGTCTGCTGCTGGACAGCCAGCAGCAGCAGCAGGAGAGGTAATTAATCAGCAACCCTCCTGCTAAGGGTAGACAGCTGCTCGTTCCACCCCCCCCCCGCCTTAATTGGTTCTCCTCCCTTCCAACGGTGTTGAGGCGGGTGGGAACAGCCGGGGGTTGAGGGTACTGTGCTAAAAGAGGTGGAGTTATGCAGATCTAAAACGCGTGGATTGCAGCAGCAGCAAGCCGAAAAGTGCAGGCATGTGAGGGATCTAGTGGTTGACAGCATGTCTTCTTAACGGGAGTCCAGGTGGCCATCTCCACAAATGGACTTTTCAGAATCCTTGGGTGGCACCGTAGTCGGAAACCAATTCTGGTTATCGCTTCTCGGCCTTTTGGCTAAGATCAAGTGTAGTATCTGTTCTTATCAGTTTAATATCTGATACGTCCCCTATCTGGGGACCATATATTAAATGGATTTTTAGAACAGGGAGATGGAAAAAGAGCTTGCTCTGTCCACTCCACGCATTGACCTGGTATTGCAGTATCTCCAGGACCGGTGCACCCCTTCTTTAATGCAGTTTCTAAAATCAGAAAGAATTGAATTCAATGCTTTTTGTTCATTTTGCTTGTTTGTCGGATTTTGGGATGGACTCTTTGGCTTTGCTTTTCTTCTCCTCATTGGATTTTTCATGTTAAAAGTTGCAGAAGCCAGATGACAAGCTCATTTTGGTTCAACTTCAGCAACTGTGCATTGCATTGCCATGTAATGTAATGTAATGCAATGCTATCTATCTAGCTCTCCCTCTATACTTCCTTTTGGATAAACAGACATATTAGGCAAGCATTTTGGAGCTTTCACCTAAATAACTACAGGTGGTGAGATAAGCTGCACAATATAATTGACCTTTCAGTATATTGTTGCACACACACCATCTATTTAGCAAATGCCCTTGTTATCAACAGCAGCCTTTTAAACTCACCTGAGCTAACAGGTATGTGAGCTGGTTACTCTGCTGCGCTTAAAATTTCTTTTTTGGTTTGCTACAATGCCTTTTCTGAAACGTTGTCTCCCTCTGCTGGAACACTGACTTCTTTCATTTAATGCCTGCAGACTATAAAAGAGAAACCAACCCAAAAAGTTTGGTTGATTAGTCTGTGGCATTCTTTTAAACTGTTGCTTATGGCGGTCTCTGTGAGCTTCTCAGTGACATTCAGCCATCCAGGTATCCCGCCTGCAGTAGACGGAATGTGGCAATGGAACGCTGGCTGCGCGTGTCATAATAGGCTCTGAGCCTTTATATACCTGCGCACAGCAGCAGCCACCTTCAGTCTGCTGCTGGACAGCCAGCAGCAGCAGCAGCAGGAGAGGTAATTAATCAGCAACCCTCCTGCTAAGGGTAGACAGCTGCTCGTTCCACCCCCCCCCCCCCCGCCTTAATTGGTTCTCCTCCCTTCCAACGGTGTTGAGGCGGGTGGGAACAGCCGGGGGTTGAGGGTACTGTGCTAAAAGAGGTGGAGTTATGCAGATCTAAAACGCGTGGATTGCAGCAGCAGCAAGCCGAAAAGTGCAGGCATGTGAGGGATCTAGAGGTTGACAGCATGTCTTCTTAACGGGAGTCCAGGTGGCCATCTCCACAAATGGACTTTTCAGAATCCTTGGGTGGCACCGTAGTCGGAAACCAATTCTGGTTATCGCTTCTCGGCCTTTTGGCTAAGATCAAGTGTAGTATCTGTTCTTATCAGTTTAATATCTGATACGTCCCCTATCTGGGGACCATATATTAAATGGATTTTTAGAACAGGGAGATGGAAAAAGAGCTTGCTCTGTCCACTCCACGCATTGACCTGGTATTGCAGTATCTCCAGGACCGGTGCACCCCTTCTTTAATGCAGTTTCTAAAATCAGAAAGAATTGAATTCAATGCTTTTTGTTCATTTTGCTTGTTTGTCGGATTTTGGGATGGACTCTTTGGCTTTGCTTTTCTTCTCCTCATTGGATTTTTCATGTTAAAAGTTGCAGAAGCCAGATGACAAGCTCATTTTGGTTCAACTTCAGCAACTGTGCATTGCATTGCCATGTAATGTAATGTAATGCAATGCTATCTATCTAGCTCTCCCTCTATACTTCCTTTTGGATAAACAGACATATTAGGCAAGCATTTTGGAGCTTTCACCTAAATAACTACAGGTGGTGAGATAAGCTGCACAATATAATTGACCTTTCAGTATATTGTTGCACACACACCATCTATTTAGCAAATGCCCTTGTTATCAACAGCAGCCTTTTAAACTCACCTGAGCTAACAGGTATGTGAGCTGGTTACTCTGCTGCGCTTAAAATTTCTTTTTTGGTTTGCTACAATGCCTTTTCTGAAACGTTGTCTCCCTCTGCTGGAACACTGACTTCTTTCATTTAATGCCTGCAGACTATAAAAGAGAAACCAACCCAAAAAGTTTGGTTGATTAGTCTGTGGCATTCTTTTAAACTGTTGCTTATGGCGGTCTCTGTGAGCTTCTCAGTGACATTCAGCCATCCAGGTATCCCGCCTGCAGTAGACGGAATGTGGCAATGGAACGCTGGCTGCGCGTGTCATAATAGGCTCTGAGCCTTTATATACCTGCGCACAGCAGCAGCCACCTTCAGTCTGCTGCTGGACAGCCAGCAGCAGCAGGAGAGGTAATTAATCAGCAACCCTCCTGCTAAGGGTAGACAGCTGCTCGTTCCACCCCCCCCCCCGCCTTAATTGGTTCTGCTCCCTTCCAACGGTGTTGAGGCGGGTGGGAACAGCCGGGGGTTGAGGGTACTGTGCTAAAAGAGGTGGAGTTATGCAGATCTAAAACGCGTGGATTGCAGCAGCAGCAAGCCGAAAAGTGCAGGCATGTGGGGGATCTAGAGGTTGACAGCATGTCTTCTTAACGGGAGTCCAGGTGGCCATCTCCACAAATGGACTTTTCAGAATCCTTGGGTGGCACCGTAGTCGGAAACCAATTCTGGTTATCGCTTCTCGGCCTTTTGGCTGCGATCTAGTGTTGGTTTTACTGGCATTGGTTGTAGTTGGAAGGTGCCTGGGGTACCCCGCCTCTTGGCCTTGGGTTCGGGTCCCACTCTTGTAGTGGGGCTTAGGCCCTTGCTGCTATAAGGAGGTGGGCTTAGTCCCTGGGCAACGGGTTGCGATCCCAGCTGTACAGTCCTAGGATTGTTCAGCGACTCCTTAGTTGCGGAAATCCCCCATTATTGGTTGCGGAAATCCCCGTTTTCCTGTTGCGGAAATCCTTGTTTCACCATGGATTCAGATCCAGGTGAAATTCCGACCTATGCCCGGTTACGGCATACGGTGCGGTTTTACTTCCATGAGGGAGGTAAAGATAACAGAGGTTTACGTTTTATTGTGGATGATCTTCTTGTGAAATTTTTTTCAATCCAGAAATCCGAGATCCTGGCAATCCAAGACTACCCGAAGCGTGGTGTATACGATGTCACATTCACTGAAAAAGGTATCCACCAAGATTTTTGCCGTAAAATGAATGATCCTGATATAATTTACCAGAGAAAGCCAATCTTTAAAGGTGTTAAAATTGTCGAACATGAATTAGATGTGATAAAAACTGTAATTGTTAAAATTTACTCTCCTTATACAAAAGAAAGCGATGTTATTTCATTTTTATCCAATTATTTCAGCAAAGTGGTAAGCCATGGAAAAGTTATGAATGAGTGCGGAGTTTGGGCGTGTAAGTGGAAATTTACGGTGACATGTATTAAGGACCCTTCAAGTCCGGGGGGTATAAGACTTCCCCCAGCACGTTTTAGAATTGGAAACACGAATGGTGACCTCTTTTTTAATGGGATGCCAGCATTCTGTAGGAAATGCAAAAAATACGGCCATTCTAACTGTGACATTACTTGTGTAGCCTGTGGGAGCAAAGACCATAAAACTGAAAATTGTACAACTGGAATTTTTTGTAGCAACTGTGTTTCCAGAGGTCATGCTTTTTCTCATTGTCCTTTTAGGAATACCTCAAAGAGAGCTCAAGCTGGGCAAACAGAGAGACCTTCACCCCCTGAACCAGAAAAGCCCTCACCCCCTGACCAACCCTCGGCTGGTTCGGACAAGCCCGCGGAGGAGAATGAGGGGGAGAGTATGGAAATACCGACCGAGGATGGTGAGCCATGGTGTACTGTTGGAAACTCGAAGCAAAAGAGGGAACGGCGTGGTAACCCACAAACAGAAACCCCTGCGGAGGGACCGAGGGTGGGTGCTACAGGCCAATCCTCACCTTCGAATCCTCCTGGGAATACTCAAGGGCGCGAACAGTCTGGGCCAAAAAAACGCAGGTTGCACGGAGTGGATAGGGCACCTAAGGAAGTACCCCCACCGGAACCCCCGGATGGAAGTGGGAAACCTCAAACGGTGCCTTTACAGGGTGAGGAGGTTGCCAATGTCCCACCCCCTTCAGAAATGGAGGGGGAGATGGAGATGGCTGACTCAGTGATCCTGGAAACTCCTGAAAATAAGTGGTCAACGTCTGAGACGCATGTGCTCGATACGATTCCCCCAGATGGTGCCTCGATAGGGGTCCAAATGGGGGTTCGTGAGCAAAGAGGCAGGCAATACGACCAAGCAGAGTTGGACAGAATGGAACAAGAGTATATCCTGGGAGGTCTACGGTCTGGGACACTAACAGATGAGGAGTCCTCCGTGACGGGCTCTCTGTTGACGATCAATGATCCCTCATCTCCTGGAATAGAAATATAAACCAGCTGAGGTAAGAGTTTGAAAGAATGCTAAATTTCCTTTTTTTCTCTTATGGCAGGGATTAGTGGTTTTTCTCTTAACGCTAGAGGGTTGAAAACTAAGACCAGAAGAGTTGCTCTCTTTGATTTTTTATCCTCTCTAACAGCTACAGTTTTCTTTTTACAGGAATGCTGCATCCCACACAGTTTAAATTATACAGAATATGAGACTGATTGGGCACATGGACCCTCAGTATGGTCAGGATCAAACGGGTCCAGGTCAGCAGGGGTCGCCATTCTTTTTAAAGGGAATGTTTTTATTGACTCTGTTCAAGAGGTTTTACCAGGTAGAATTTTATTAGTAAAAGCTTTTATTGATGGTTTTAAATGGCAATTTTTAAACTTTTATGGAGCCACAGATAAGCAAGAAAGAGCTGATATGTTGAATATGTTACCCTTATTTATTAATGATTCTGTCCCTCTTATTTTATCAGGAGATTTTAACTGCATTTTAGGTGGAGAAAAAAGGTTCTCAAGCTCCACAAGTAGGAATTATGATAAAACGTCTTTTATGTTAAAAAATGTCATACAAGATTTTAATTTAACAGATGTTTTTAAGGAGTGTAATAAAGACTTGCCTGCAGAGGAATGGGTAACCTGGAGCAACGTGAATTGTAGCTCCAGGATTGATTTTATTTTCTGCTCTAAAAATGTATTGCCTTTTAAATGTGAGCTTTTATCTAATGTTTTTTCTGATCACAAACTTTTATCCTTTTATGTGAAATGTAATGATTTTAAGAAAAAAGGAAAAGGTACCTGGAAGTTAAACATTTCCCTTTTAGAAGACCCCCAAGTTTTATCTGATTTTACTGAATTTTATTTACATTTTAAAAAAATAAGAGACCCCCATATCCCTATAAGTAGGTGGTGGGAAAAGATGAAAAAGAACATAAGAGATTTTTTTATGAAGGTTGGGGTCCAGAAAGCTAGAGAGAAAAGAGAATTTTATTGGCAACTCAACACTAGATTGGAGACCTTATATAAATTGAAGAGCCATGAGATTGAAGTAGATAAACAAATTAGTGACTTAAAAAGTGAAATTCAGCATACCTTGGAACAGAGAGGTAAAGAGTTAATTTTCCATGCAAAGGTCCAACATGTTGAAAATAATGAAACCTGTTCACGATATTTTTTAAAATGTATGGTGAAAAATCGTGTTTTTATTGAATCAATGGAAGGTAAACAAGACATAGAGGGTATTTTAGCTAAAGTGCATGAATTTTATTCCGAGCTTTTTAACACAAAATCTGTTGATGACCATTTTATGAAAAGTACTTTGGATGAAATTACAACTGTTTTAGACCCTGTCTCACAAGATGTTTTATTACAGAGTCTAACTGAAGATGAGATATCTGAGACCATAAGAAGCTTTAAGTCTGGTAAAGTACCGGGGCCTGATGGTATACCCATAGAATTTTATAAGGTTTTTTATGATATTTTACAGGAGGATTTATTTTATGTTTTTAGTGAGGTTTTTAATACAAAAACCCTACCGAACTCCTGGAAGAAAGGTGAGGTCTCCCTTATATACAAAAAGGAAGACAAAACGCAACTAAGAAATTGGAGACCTATCACCCTTCTAAATTGTGATTACAAAATAATGGCAAAAATTTGTGCAAATAGACTTAAAAAGGTAATAGGTAACATAATCCACCCAAACCAAGTGTGTGGCATACCAGGAAGGAGTGTTTGGGAAAATTTGAATCTAATCAAAGATGTAATAGATGACACAAAGTCGAGGGGAAATAAGCTGGCGGTCCTGTCTCTCGACTTTGAAAAAGCATTTGATAGAGTGTCACACCAATTCCTTTTTAATGTTTTAGCTAAAATGGGTATACCAGAAGGTTTTTTATGCTCTCTCAAAGCATTTTATCATGGTTGCACTAGTAAGGTTTTAGTAAATGATTTTAAGACAAGTGATGTGTTTTTAAATTCTGGTGTAAAACAAGGTTGCCCTCTGTCCCCCTTGTTATTTATTTGTGCCCTTGAACCCCTACTCAGTGTCTTAAGGAGAGACAAGCAAATCCGAGGCGTCCATTTGCCAGGTGGGGGAGGGCTAGAAGCAAAAGTTACTGGATATATGGATGATGTAGCCATAACATGTAAAGATGCCCTGTCTATCCGGAAAACACTACGGCAAGTGGAATACTTCTGTGGTGGATCTGGTTTTAAAGTAAATTTTAATAAAAGCTGTATTTTAAATGTGGGGAATATGATTTTAAATGATGTACCGGTTCCTGAATGTGACTCTGTAAAGATTCTAGGTGTGATTTTTAACGAAACAAACAAAGGTAAAGAAAGCTGGGATCTTGTGGCACAAAAGGTAAATCAAAAACTATGTATGTGGAGGTTGAGGAAATTAACAATGGAAGGGAAGGTACTAGTTATAAAAATGGTAATTGTGCCTTTGTTATTGTACTTAAGTTTGGTGTCCCCCCCCCCACACATACCTTTACGAAAATAATCAAAGCTTGTTTCACTTTTTTCTGGAGCTCCAAGATGGAGAAATTGAAAAGAGAGTTAGTGGTCAAGCCTAAAGAGAAAGGCGGTAAAGATTTCCCCGATTTTAGAGCTTTTGTTTTAATAAGATTTTTTGTTTTATGTTTTAATGCACTGTCGAAAAATAGTTATTGGTCATATTTTATCCGTTTTAACACAGGTTATTTTATGAAACGTCATGGATGGTTTGAAACAGTTTTAAGTTCCCCATATGCTCTTAATACACCAGAAAGCTATAAGATTTTAGGAACTATTGTAAACACGTATGACTTAAAAGGGAAAAGTGCAGAAGACTTAAGAGATAGCAAGATGATTTTAAATGGTTTCAAACAAAAGGAATCAATTGTACAGATTGGGAATTTTAATGATAATAAATGTACTGACATATGGAAAGTTATTAATGAACCCTATCTTTTTAATTCCCAGAAGGACCTGGCCTGGAGCTGTGTGCATGATTGTCTTCCATGTCGGGCATTCCAACACCGAAGAGGACTCGTGAGAACTGCCAGATGTCCAAGACAAAGATACCTCGGAGATGAGACAGTTTTACATGTTTTATGGACTTGTCACTTTGCACGACAAACATGGACTACAATATTTCCTTTGCTTCAAAAAATGACAAACATTAAGGATCTTACTTTTGAAACTGTCTTATTTGGTCGTGTGGAGTGCCCCAACGCCAGCAAGAGGATCATCGCATGGAAGACAATCAGTACCATCAAAGAAGCTCTATGGAAGGCCAGGAACATCCTTCTTTTTAAACACGATGTTTTATCTGTGAAAGATGTTTTAGAGTTGGCTTTTAGTGAAATGTATATGTATTATTTATTGGATAAAAAGAGAAATGTAATTTTATCAAAACAATGGCTGGTAAAAGAATGGAACACAGCAATCTAAACACATTGTCTGTATTTTAATGTAATTTTATTGCCTTATTGAACTGAAATCAATTTATGTGCGAATGTATTTTAAAATGTAATGATTTTATGTTCATATCTAATGTATTGTAATTAAGTTTTATCCAATAAACGGGTGTACCTATGTTTGGGTACATTCCAAGTCAAAAAAAAATCTGTTCTTATCAGTTTAATATCTGATACGTCCCCTATCTGGGGACCATATATTAAATGGATTTTTAGAACAGGGAGATGGAAAAAGAGCTTGCTCTGTCCACTCCACGCATTGACCTGGTATTGCAGTATCTCCAGGACCGGTGCACCCCTTCTTTAATGCAGTTTCTAAAATCAGAAAGAATTGAATTCAATGCTTTTTGTTCATTTTGCTTGTTTGTCGGATTTTGGGATGGACTCTTTGGCTTTGCTTTTCTTCTCCTCATTGGATTTTTCATGTTAAAAGTTGCAGAAGCCAGATGACAAGCTCATTTTGGTTCAACTTCAGCAACTGTGCATTGCATTGCCATGAAATGTAATGTAATGCAATGCTATCTATCTAGCTCTCCCTCTATACTTCCTTTTGGATAAACAGACATATTAGGCAAGCATTTTGGAGCTTTCACCTAAATAACTACAGGTGGTGAGATAAGCTGCACAATATAATTGACCTTTCAGTATATTGTTGCACACACACCATCTATTTAGCAAATGCCCTTGTTATCAACAGCAGCCTTTTAAACTCACCTGAGCTAACAGGTATGTGAGCTGGTTACTCTGCTGCGCTTAAAATTTCTTTTTTGGTTTGCTACAATGCCTTTTCTGAAACGTTGTCTCCCTCTGCTGGAACACTGACTTCTTTCATTTAATGCCTGCAGACTATAAAAGAGAAACCAACCCAAAAAGTTTGGTTGATTAGTCTGTGGCATTCTTTTAAACTGTTGCTTATGGCGGTCTCTGTGAGCTTCTCAGTGACATTCAGCCATCCAGGTATCCCGCCTGCAGTAGACGGAATGTGGCAATGGAACGCTGGCTGCGCGTGTCATAATAGGATCTGAGCCTTTATATACCTGCGCACAGCAGCAGCCACCTTCAGTCTGCTGCTGGACAGCCAGCAGCAGCAGCAGCAGGAGAGGTAATTAATCAGCAACCCTCCTGCTAAGGGTAGACAGCTGCTCGTTCCACCCCCCCCCCCGCCTTAATTGGTTCTCCTCCCTTCCAACGGTGTTGAGGCGGGTGGGAACAGCCGGGGGTTGAGGGTACTGTGCTAAAAGAGGTGGAGTTATGCAGATCTAAAACGCGTGGATTGCAGCAGCAGCAAGCCGAAAAGTGCAGGCATGTGAGGGATCTAGAGGTTGACAGCATGTCTTCTTAACGGGAGTCCAGGTGGCCATCTCCACAAATGGACTTTTCAGAATCCTTGGGTGGCACCGTAGTCGGAAACCAATTCTGGTTATCGCTTCTCGGCCTTTTGGCTAAGATCAAGTGTAGTATCTTTTGAAAAGGCAGTTTTGTCCTTGGGCTGCCCTAGTAAATTGATGCATATTACACACTGGTTTGGTGCACTTGTTAGTACGCCAGGTGGCTCATAGAGTTATCTGATGGAAAACATGGCCCTCCAGGATCGAAGTCACTAGGCTGGGTAAGTGTGAGGGCTTTGGAGCAATGTGCCCCAGGAGTAGGCGCCCTGGTGGGAGTCCAAGCTTACTGGGACTGGGAACCCCAGAAAGACTTGGCTTCGTAGCACGCCGCACCTTTGCCAATCATACTTTCTGAGCAACCCCCCCTATTCCTGGCCTCCGGGCTAGGAAGGGGAATTTTTATAAACCCGGTCGGAGGTCCGGTCAGCTTTGCCCTGAGAAACCAACACAGGCTCCAGCTCCACTAGGGTGGCAGCCTAGATGGAAGCTGGGAGCACGAAAACGGCTCTTCTCCGGCTTCGGCTAGGGAGAGCATCGGAGATCCCTGACCCTCGCTGTGGCCTTCTGGCTCGGAGGGATGGGGATGGTTTATTGGGGACCCTCTCCTCCGGGAAGGGTCCACATGAATCCTCGCCTCGTGCGCTGTTTTGGTGTGACTTCGGTCACATTTTTCAGTGCCTTGGATGCAGCTTCAAACAAAAAATCTGTTCTTATCAGTTTAATATCTGATACGTCCCCTATCTGGGGACCATATATTAAATGGATTTTTAGAACAGGGAGATGGAAAAAGAGCTTGCTCTGTCCACTCCACGCATTGACCTGGTATTGCAGTATCTCCAGGACCGGTGCACCCCTTCTTTAATGCAGTTTCTAAAATCAGAAAGAATTGAATTCAATGCTTTTTGTTCATTTTGCTTGTTTGTCGGATTTTGGGATGGACTCTTTGGCTTTGCTTTTCTTCTCCTCATTGGATTTTTCATGTTAAAAGTTGCAGAAGCCAGATGACAAGCTCATTTTGGTTCAACTTCAGCAACTGTGCATTGCATTGCCATGTAATGTAATGTAATGCAATGCTATCTATCTAGCTCTCCCTCTATACTTCCTTTTGGATAAACAAACATATTAGGCAAGCATTTTGGAGCTTTCACCTAAATAACTACAGGTGGTGAGATAAGCTGCACAATATAATTGACCTTTCAGTATATTGTTGCACACACACCATCTATTTAGCAAATGCCCTTGTTATCAACAGCAGCCTTTTAAACTCACCTGAGCTAACAGGTATGTGAGCTGGTTACTCTGCTGCGCTTAAAATTTCTTTTTTGGTTTGCTACAATGCCTTTTCTGAAACGTTGTCTCCCTCTGCTGGAACACTGACTTCTTTCATTTAATGCCTGCAGACTATAAAAGAGAAACCAACCCAAAAAGTTTGGTTGATTAGTCTGTGGCATTCTTTTAAACTGTTGCTTATGGCGGTCTCTGTGAGCTTCTCAGTGACATTCAGCCATCCAGGTATCCCGCCTGCAGTAGACGGAATGTGGCAATGGAACGCTGGCTGCGCGTGTCATAATAGGCTCTGAGCCTTTATATACCTGCGCACAGCAGCAGCCACCTTCAGTCTGCTGCTGGACAGCCAGCAGCAGCAGCAGCAGGAGAGGTAATTAATCAGCAACCCTCCTGCTGAGGGTAGACAGCTGCTCGTTCCACCCACCCCCGCGCCTTAATTGGTTCTCCTCCCTTCCAACGGTGTTGAGGCGGGTGGGAACAGCCAGGGGTTGAGGGTACTGTGCTAAAAGAGGTGGAGTTATGCAGATCTAAAACGCGTGGATTGCAGCAGCAGCAAGCCGAAAAGTGCAGGCATGTGAGGGATCTAGAGGTTGACAGCATGTCTTCTTAACGGGAGTCCAGGTGGCCATCTCCACAAATGGACTTTTCAGAATCCTTGGGTGGCACCGTAGTCGGAAACCAATTCTGGTTATCGCTTCTCGGCCTTTTGGCTAAGATCAAGTGTAGTATCTGTTCTTATCAGTTTAATATCTGATACGTCCCCTCTCTGGGGACCATATATTAAATGGATTTTTAGAACAGGGAGATGGAAAAAGAGCTTGCTCTGTCCACTCCACGCATTGACCTGGTATTGCAGTATCTCCAGGACCGGTGCACCCCTTCTTTAATGCAGTTTCTAAAATCAGAAAGAATTGAATTCAATGCTTTTTGTTCATTTTGCTTGTTTGTCGGATTTTGGGATGGACTCTTTGGCTTTGCTTTTCTTCTCCTCATTGGATTTTTCATGTTAAAAGTTGCAGAAGCCAGATGACAAGCTCATTTTGGTTCAACTTCAGCAACTGTGCATTGCATTGCCATGTAATGTAATGTAATGCAATGCTATCTATCTAGCTCTCCCTCTATACTTCCTTTTGGATAAACAGACATATTAGGCAAGCATTTTGGAGCTTTCACCTAAATAACTACAGGTGGTGAGATAAGCTGCACAATATAATTGACCTTTCAGTATATTGTTGCACACACACCATCTATTTAGCAAATGCCCTTGTTATCAACAGCAGCCTTTTAAACTCACCTGAGCTAACAGGTATGTGAGCTGGTTACTCTGCTGCGCTTAAAATTTCTTTTTTGGTTTGCTACAATGCCTTTTCTGAAACGTTGTCTCCCTCTGCTGGAACACTGACTTCTTTCATTTAATGCCTGCAGACTATAAAAGAGAAACCAACCCAAAAAGTTTGGTTGATTAGTCTGTGGCATTCTTTTAAACTGTTGCTTATGGCGGTCTCTGTGAGCTTCTCAGTGACATTCAGCCATCCAGGTATCCCGCCTGCAGTAGACGGAATGTGGCAATGGAACGCTGGCTGCGCGTGTCATAATAGGCTCTGAGCCTTTATATACCTGCGCACAGCAGCAGATACCTTCAGTCTGCTGCTGGACAGCCAGCAGCAGCAGCAGCAGGAGAGGTAATTAATCAGCAACCCTCCTGCTAAGGGTAGACAGCTGCTCGTTCCACCCCCCCCCCCGCCTTAATTGGTTCTCCTCCCTTCCAACGGTGTTGAGGCGGGTGGGAACAGCCGGGGGTTGAGGGTACTGTGCTAAAAGAGGTGGAGTTATGCAGATCTAAAACGCGTGGATTGCAGCAGCAGCAAGCCGAAAAGTGCAGGCATGTGAGGGATCTAGAGGTTGACAGCATGTCTTCTTAACGGGAGTCCAGGTGGCCATCACCACAAATGGACTTTTCAGAATCCTTGGGTGGCACCGTAGTCGGAAACCAATTCTGGTTATCGCTTCTCGGCCTTTTGGCTAAGATCAAGTGTAGTATCTGTTCTTATCAGTTTAATATCTGATACGTCCCCTATCTGGGGACCATATATTAAATGGATTTTTAGAACAGGGAGATGGAAAAAGAGCTTGCTCTGTCCACTCCACGCATTGACCTGGTATTGCAGTATCTCCAGGACCGGTGCACCCCTTCTTTAATGCAGTTTCTAAAATCAGAAAGAATTGAATTCAATGCTTTTTGTTCATTTTGCTTGTTTGTCGGATTTCGGGATGGACTCTTTGGCTTTGCTTTTCTTCTCCTCATTGGATTTTTCATGTTAAAAGTTGCAGAAGCCAGATGACAAGCTCATTTTGGTTCAACTTCAGCAACTGTGCATTGCATTGCCATGTAATGTAATGTAATGCAATGCTATCTATCTAGCTCTCCCTCTATACTTCCTTTTGGATAAACAGACATATTAGGCAAGCATTTTGGAGCTTTCACCTAAATAACTACAGGTGGTGAGATAAGCTGCACAATATAATTGACCTTTCAGTATATTGTTGCACACACACCATCTATTTAGCAAATGCCCTTGTTATCAACAGCAGCCTTTTAAACTCACCTGAGCTAACAGGTATGTGAGCTGGTTACTCTGCTGCGCTTAAAATTTCTTTTTTGGTTTGCTACAATGCCTTTTCTGAAACGTTGTCTCCCTCTGCTGGAACACTGACTTCTTTCATTTAATGCCTGCAGACTATAAAAGAGAAACCAACCCAAAAAGTTTGGTTGATTAGTCTGTGGCATTCTTTTAAACTGTTGCTTATGGCGGTCTCTGTGAGCTTCTCAGTGACATTCAGCCATCCAGGTATCCCGCCTGCAGTAGACGGAATGTGGCAATGGAACGCTGGCTGCGCGTGTCATAATAGGCTCTGAGCCTTTATATACCTGCGCACAGCAGCAGCCACCTTCAGTCTGCTGCTGGACAGCCAGCAGCAGCAGCAGGAGAGGTAATTAATCAGCAACCCTCCTGCTAAGGGTAGACAGCTGCTCGTTCCACCACCCCCCCGCCTTAATTGGTTCTCCTCCCTTCCAACGGTGTTGAGGCGGGTGGGAACAGCCGGGGGTTGAGGGTACTGTGCTAAAAGAGGTGGAGTTATGCAGATCTAAAACGCGTGGATTGCAGCAGCAGCAAGCCGAAAAGTGCAGGCATGTGAGGGATCTAGAGGTTGACAGCATGTCTTCTTAACGGGAGTCCAGGTGGCCATCTCCACAAATGGACTTTTCAGAATCCTTGGGTGGCACCGTAGTCGGAAACCAATTCTGGTTATCGCTTCTCGGCCTTTTGGCTAAGATCAAGTGTAGTATCTTTTCTTATCAGTTTAATATCTGATACGTCCCCTATCTGGGGACCATATATTAAATGGATTTTTAGAACAGGGAGATGGAAAAAGAGCTTGCTCTGTCCACTCCACGCATTGACCTGGTATTGCAGTATCTCCAGGACCGGTGCACCCCTTCTTTAATGCAGTTTCTAAAATCAGAAAGAATTGAATTCAATGCTTTTTGTTCATTTTGCTTGTTTGTCGGATTTTGGGATGGACTCTTTGGCTTTGCTTTTCTTCTCCTCATTGGATTTTTCATGTTAAAAGTTGCAGAAGCCAGATGACAAGCTCATTTTGGTTCAACTTCAGCAACTGTGCATTGCATTGCCATGTAATGTAATGTAATGCAATGCTATCTATCTAGCTCTCCCTCTATACTTCCTTTTGGATAAACAGACATATTAGGCAAGCATTTTGGAGCTTTCACCTAAATAACTACAGGTGGTGAGATAAGCTGCACAATATAATTGACCTTTCAGTATATTGTTGCACACACACCATCTATTTAGCAAATGCCCTTGTTATCAACAGCAGCCTTTTAAACTCACCTGAGCTAACAGGTATGTGAGCTGGTTACTCTGCTGCGCTTAAAATTTCTTTTTTGGTTTGCTACAATGCCTTTTCTGAAACGTTGTCTCCCTCTGCTGGAACACTGACTTCTTTCATTTAATGCCTGCAGACTATAAAAGAGAAACCAACCCAAAAAGTTTGGTTGATTAGTCTGTGGCATTCTTTTAAACTGTTGCTTATGGCGGTCTCTGTGAGCTTCTCAGTGACATTCAGCCATCCAGGTATCCCGCCTGCAGTAGACGGAATGTGGCAATGGAACGCTGGCTGCGCGTGTCATAATAGGCTCTGAGCCTTTATATACCTGCGCACAGCAGCAGCCACCTTCAGTCTGCTGCTGGACAGCCAGCAGCAGCAGCAGCAGGAGAGGTAATTAATCAGCAACCCTCCTGCTAAGGGTAGACAGCTGCTCGTTCCACCCCCCCCCCGCCTTAATTGGTTCTCCTCCCTTCCAACGGTGTTGAGGCGGGTGGGAACAGCCGGGGGTTGAGGGTACTGTGCTAAAAGAGGTGGAGTTATGCAGATCTAAAACGCGTGGATTGCAGCAGCAGCAAGCCGAAAAGTGCAGGCATGTGAGGGATCTAGAGGTTGACAGCATGTCTTCTTAACGGGAGTCCAGGTGGCCATCTCCACAAATGGACTTTTCAGAATCCTTGGGTGGCACCGTAGTCGGAAACCAATTCTGGTTATCGCTTCTCGGCCTTTTGGCTAAGATCAAGTGTAGTATCTGTTCTTATCAGTTTAATATCTGATACGTCCCCTATCTGGGGACCATATATTAAATGGATTTTTAGAACAGGGAGATGGAAAAAGAGCTTGCTCTGTCCACTCCACGCATTGACCTGGTATTGCAGTATCTCCAGGACCGGTGCACCCCTTCTTTAATGCAGTTTCTAAAATCAGAAAGAATTGAATTCAATGCTTTTTGTTCATTTTGCTTGTTTGTCGGATTTTGGGATGGACTCTTTGGCTTTGCTTTTCTTCTCCTCATTGGATTTTTCATGTTAAAAGTTGCAGAAGCCAGATGACAAGCTCATTTTGGTTCAACTTCAGCAACTGTGCATTGCATTGCCATGTAATGTAATGTAATGCAATGCTATCTATCTAGCTCTCCCTCTATACTTCCTTTTGGATAAACAGACATATTAGGCAAGCATTTTGCAGCTTTCACCTAAATAACTACAGGTGGTGAGATAAGCTGCACAATATAATTGACCTTTCAGTATATTGTTGCACACACACCATCTATTTAGCAAATGCCCTTGTTATCAACAGCAGCCTTTTAAACTCACCTGAGCTAACAGGTATGTGAGCTGGTTACTCTGCTGCGCTTAAAATTTCTTTTTTGGTTTGCTACAATGCCTTTTCTGAAACGTTGTCTCCCTCTGCTGGAACACTGACTTCTTTCATTTAATGCCTGCAGACTATAAAAGAGAAACCAACCCAAAAAGTTTGGTTGATTAGTCTGTGGCATTCTTTTAAACTGTTGCTTATGGCGGTCTCTGTGAGCTTCTCAGTGACATTCAGCCATCCAGGTATCCCGCCTGCAGTAGACGGAATGTGGCAATGGAACGCTGGCTGCGCGTGTCATAATAGGCTCTGAGCCTTTATATACCTGCGCACAGCAGCAGCCACCTTCAGTCTGCTGCTGGACAGCCAGCAGCAGCAGCAGCAGGAGAGGTAATTAATCAGCAACCCTCCTGCTAAGGGTAGACAGCTGCTCGTTCCACCCCCCCCCCCCCCGCCTTAATTGGTTCTCCTCCCTTCCAACGGTGTTGAGGCGGGTGGGAACAGCCGGGGGTTGAGGGTACTGTGCTAAAAGAGGTGGAGTTATGCAGATCTAAAACGCGTGGATTGCAGCAGCAGCAAGCCGAAAAGTGCAGGCATGTGAGGGATCTAGAGGTTGACAGCATGTCTTCTTAACGGGAGTCCAGGTGGCCATCTCCACAAATGGACTTTTCAGAATCCTTGGGTGGCACCGTAGTCGGAAACCAATTCTGGTTATCGCTTCTCGGCCTTTTGGCTAAGATCAAGTGTAGTATCTGTTCTTATCAGTTTAATATCTGATACGTCCCCTATCTGGGGACCATATATTAAATGGATTTTTAGAACAGGGAGATGGAAAAAGAGCTTGCTCTGTCCACTCCACGCATTGACCTGGTATTGCAGTATCTCCAGGACCGGTGCACCCCTTCTTTAATGCAATTTCTAAAATCAGAAAGAATTGAATTCAATGCTTTTTGTTCATTTTGCTTGTTTGTCGGATTTTGGGATGGACTCTTTGGCTTTGCTTTTCTTCTTCTCATTGGATTTTTCATGTTAAAAGTTGCAGAAGCCAGATGACAAGCTCATTTTGGTTCAACTTCAGCAACTGTGCATTGCATTGCCATGTAATGTAATGTAATGCAATGCTATCTATCTAGCTCTCCCTCTATACTTCCTTTTGGATAAACAGACATATTAGGCAAGCATTTTGGAGCTTTCACCTAAATAACTACAGGTGGTGAGATAAGCTGCACAATATAATTGACCTTTCAGTATATTGTTGCACACACACCATCTATTTAGCAAATGCCCTTGTTATCAACAGCAGCCTTTTAAACTCACCTGAGCTAACAGGTATGTGAGCTGGTTACTCTGCTGCGCTTAAAATTTCTTTTTTGGTTTGCTACAATGCCTTTTCTGAAACGTTGTCTCCCTCTGCTGGAACACTGACTTCTTTCATTTAATGCCTGCAGACTATAAAAGAGAAACCAACCCAAAAAGTTTGGTTGATTAGTCTGTGGCATTCTTTTAAACTGTTGCTTATGGCGGTCTCTGTGAGCTTCTCAGTGACATTCAGCCATCCAGGTATCCCGCCTGCAGTAGACGGAATGTGGCAATGGAACGCTGGCTGCGCGTGTCATAATAGGCTCTGAGCCTTTATATACCTGCGCACAGCAGCAGCCACCTTCAGCAGCAGCAGGAGAGGTAATTAATCAGCAACCCTCCTGCTAAGGGTAGACAGCTGCTCGTTCCACCCACCCCCCCCCCGCCTTAATTGGTTCTCCTCCCTTCCAACGGTGTTGAGGCGGGTGGGAACAGCCGGGGGTTGAGGGTACTGTGCTAAAAGAGGTGGAGTTATGCAGATCTAAAACGCGTGGATTGCAGCAGCAGCAAGCCGAAAAGTGCAGGCATGTGAGGGATCTAGAGGTTGACAGCATGTCTTCTTAACGGGAGTCCAGGTGGCCATCTCCACAAATGGACTTTTCAGAATCCTTGGGTGGCACCGTAGTCGGAAACCAATTCTGGTTATCGCTTCTCGGCCTTTTGGCTAAGATCAAGTGTAGTATCTGTTCTTATCAGTTTAATATCTGATACGTCCCCTATCTGGGGACCATATATTAAATGGATTTTTAGAACAGGGAGATGGAAAAAGAGCTTGCTCTGTCCATTCCACGCATTGACCTGGTATTGCAGTATCTGCAGGACCGGTGCACCCCTTCTTTAATGCAGTTTCTAAAATCAGAAAGAATTGAATTCAATGCTTTTTGTTCATTTTGCTTGTTTGTCGGATTTTGGGATGGACTCTTTGGCTTTGCTTTTCTTCTCCTCATTGGATTTTTCATGTTAAAAGTTGCAGAAGCCAGATGACAAGCTCATTTTGGTTCAACTTCAGCAACTGTGCATTGCATTGCCATGTAATGTAATGTAATGCAATGCTATCTATCTAGCTCTCCCTCTATACTTCCTTTTGGATAAACAGACATATTAGGCAAGCATTTTGGAGCTTTCACCTAAATAACTACAGGTGGTGAGATAAGCTGCACAATATAATTGACCTTTCAGTATATTGTTGCACACACACCATCTATTTAGCAAATGCCCTTGTTATCAACAGCAGCCTTTTAAACTCACCTGAGCTAACAGGTATGTGAGCTGGTTACTCTGCTGCGCTTAAAATTTCTTTTTTGGTTTGCTACAATGCCTTTTCTGAAACGTTGTCTCCCTCTGCTGGAACACTGACTTCTTTCATTTAATGCCTGCAGACTATAAAAGAGAAACCAACCCAAAAAGTTTGGTTGATTAGTCTGTGGCATTCTTTTAAACTGTTGCTTATGGCGGTCTCTGTGAGCTTCTCAGTGACATTCAGCCATCCAGGTATCCCGCCTGCAGTAGACGGAATGTGGCAATGGAACGCTGGCTGCGCGTGTCATAATAGGCTCTGAGCCTTTATATACCTGCGCACAGCAGCAGCCACCTTCAGCAGCAGCAGGAGAGGTAATTAATCAGCAACCCTCCTGCTAAGGGTAGACAGCTGCTCGTTCCACCCACCCCCCCCGCCTTAATTGGTTCTCCTCCCTTCCAACGGTGTTGAGGCGGGTGGGAACAGCCGGGGGTTGAGGGTACTGTGCTAAAAGAGGTGGAGTTATGCAGATCTAAAACGCGTGGATTGCAGCAGCAGCAAGCCGAAAAGTGCAGGCATGTGAGGGATCTAGAGGTTGACAGCATGTCTTCTTAACGGGAGTCCAGGTGGCCATCTCCACAAATGGACTTTTCAGAATCCTTGGGTGGCACCGTAGTCGGAAACCAATTCTGGTTATCGCTTCTCGGCCTTTTGGCTAAGATCAAGTGTAGTATCTGTTCTTATCAGTTTAATATCTGATACGTCCCCTATCTGGGGACCATATATTAAATGGATTTTTAGAACAGGGAGATGGAAAAAGAGCTTGCTCTGTCCATTCCACGCATTGACCTGGTATTGCAGTATCTGCAGGACCGGTGCACCCCTTCTTTAATGCAGTTTCTAAAATCAGAAAGAATTGAATTCAATGCTTTTTGTTCATTTTGCTTGTTTGTCGGATTTTGGGATGGACTCTTTGGCTTTGCTTTTCTTCTCCTCATTGGATTTTTCATGTTAAAAGTTGCAGAAGCCAGATGACAAGCTCATTTTGGTTCAACTTCAGCAACTGTGCATTGCATTGCCATGTAATGTAATGTAATGCAATGCTATCTATCTAGCTCTCCCTCTATACTTCCTTTTGGATAAACAGACATATTAGGCAAGCATTTTGGAGCTTTCACCTAAATAACTACAGGTGGTGAGATAAGCTGCACAATATAATTGACCTTTCAGTATATTGTTGCACACACACCATCTATTTAGCAAATGCCCTTGTTATCAACAGCAGCCTTTTAAACTCACCTGAGCTAACAGGTATGTGAGCTGGTTACTCTGCTGCGCTTAAAATTTCTTTTTTGGTTTGCTACAATGCCTTTTCTGAAACGTTGTCTCCCTCTGCTGGAACACTGACTTCTTTCATTTAATGCCTGCAGACTATAAAAGAGAAACCAACCCAAAAAGTTTGGTTGATTAGTCTGTGGCATTCTTTTAAACTGTTGCTTATGGCGGTCTCTGTGAGCTTCTCAGTGACATTCAGCCATCCAGGTATCCCGCCTGCAGTAGACGGAATGTGGCAATGGAACGCTGGCTGCGCGTGTCATAATAGGCTCTGAGCCTTTATATACCTGCGCACAGCAGCAGCCACCTTCAGTCTGCTGCTGGACAGCCAGCAGCAGCAGCAGCAGGAGAGGTAATTAATCAGCAACCCTCCTGCTAAGGGTAGACAGCTGCTCGTTCCACCCCCCCCCCCCGCCTTAATTGGTTCTCCTCCCTTCCAACGGTGTTGAGGCAGGTGGGAACAGCCGGGGGTTGAGGGTACTGTGCTAAAAGAGGTGGAGTTATGCAGATCTAAAACGCGTGGATTGCAGCAGCAGCAAGCCGAAAAGTGCAGGCATGTGAGGGATCTAGAGGTTGACAGCATGTCTTCTTAACGGGAGTCCAGGTGGCCATCTCCACAAATGGACTTTTCAGAATCCTTGGGTGGCACCGTAGTCGGAAACCAATTCTGGTTATCGCTTCTCGGCCTTTTGGCTAAGATCAAGTGTAGTATCTGTTCTTATCAGTTTAATATCTGATACGTCCCCTATCTGGGGACCATATATTAAATGGATTTTTAGAACAGGGAGATGGAAAAAGAGCTTGCTCTGTCCACTCCACGCATTGACCTGGTATTGCAGTATCTCCAGGACCGGTGCACCCCTTCTTTAATGCAGTTTCTAAAATCAGAAAGAATTGAATTCAATGCTTTTTGTTCATTTTGCTTGTTTGTCGGATTTTGGGATGGACTCTTTGGCTTTGCTTTTCTTCTCCTCATTGGATTTTTCATGTTAAAAGTTGCAGAAGCCAGATGACAAGCTCATTTTGGTTCAACTTCAGCAACTGTGCATTGCATTGCCATGTAATGTAATGTAATGCAATGCTATCTATCTAGCTCTCCCTCTAGACTTCCTTTTGGATAAACAGACATAGTAGGCAAGCATTTTGGAGCTTTCACCTAAATAACTACAGGTGGTGAGATAAGCTGCACAATATAATTGACCTTTCAGTATATTGTTGCACACACACCATCTATTTAGCAAATGCCCTTGTTATCAACAGCAGCCTTTTAAACTCACCTGAGCTAACAGGTATATGAGCTGGTTACTCTGCTGCGCTTAAAATTTCTTTTTTGGTTTGCTACAATGCCTTTTCTGAAACGTTGTCTCCCTCTGCTGGAACACTGACTTCTTTCATTTAATGCCTGCAGACTATAAAAGAGAAACCAACCCAAAAAGTTTGGTTGATTAGTCTGTGGCATTCTTTTAAACTGTTGCTTATGGCGGTCTCTGTGAGCTTCTCAGTGACATTCAGCCATCCAGGTATCCCGCCTGCAGTAGACGGAATGTGGCAATGGAACGCTGGCTGCGCGTGTCATAATAGGCTCTGAGCCTTTATATACCTGCGCACAGCAGCAGCCACCTTCAGTCTGCTGCTGGACAGCCAGCAGCAGCAGCAGCAGGAGAGGTAATTAATCAGCAACCCTCCTGCTAAGGGTAGACAGCTGCTCGTTCCACCCCCCCCCCGCCTTAATTGGTTCTCCTCCCTTCCAACGGTGTTGAGGCGGGTGGGAACAGCCGGGGGTTGAGGGTACTGTGCTAAAAGAGGTGGAGTTATGCAGATCTAAAACGCGTGGATTGCAGCAGCAGCAAGCCGAAAAGTGCAGGCATGTGAGGGATCTAGAGGTTGACAGCATGTCTTCTTAACGGGAGTCCAGGTGGCCATCTCCACAAATGGACTTTTCAGAATCCTTGGGTGGCACCGTAGTCGGAAACCAATTCTGGTTATCGCTTCTCGGCCTTTTGGCTAAGATCAAGTGTAGTATCTGTTCTTATCAGTTTAATATCTGATACGTCCCCTATCTGGGGACCATATATTAAATGGATTTTTAGAACAGGGAGATGGAAAAAGAGCTTGCTCTGTCCACTCCACGCATTGACCTGGTATTGCAGTATCTCCAGGACCGGTGCACCCCTTCTTTAATGCAGTTTCTAAAATCAGAAAGAATTGAATTCAATGCTTTTTGTTCATTTTGCTTGTTTGTCGGATTTTGGGATGGACTCTTTGGCTTTGCTTTTCTTCTCCTCATTGGATTTTTCATGTTAAAAGTTGCAGAAGCCAGATGACAAGCTCATTTTGGTTCAACTTCAGCAACTGTGCATTGCATTGCCATGTAATGTAATGTAATGCAATGCTATCTATCTAGCTCTCCCTCTAGACTTCCTTTTGGATAAACAGACATAGTAGGCAAGCATTTTGGAGCTTTCACCTAAATAACTACAGGTGGTGAGATAAGCTGCACAATATAATTGACCTTTCAGTATATTGTTGCACACACACCATCTATTTAGCAAATGCCCTTGTTATCAACAGCAGCCTTTTAAACTCACCTGAGCTAACAGGTATATGAGCTGGTTACTCTGCTGCGCTTAAAATTTCTTTTTTGGTTTGCTACAATGCCTTTTCTGAAACGTTGTCTCCCTCTGCTGGAACACTGACTTCTTTCATTTAATGCCTGCAGACTATAAAAGAGAAACCAACCCAAAAAGTTTGGTTGATTAGTCTGTGGCATTCTTTTAAACTGTTGCTTATGGCGGTCTCTGTGAGATTCTCAGTGACATTCAGCCATCCAGGTATCCCGCCTGCAGTAGACGGAATGTGGCAATGGAACGCTGGCTGCGCGTGTCATAATAGGCTCTGAGCCTTTATATACCTGCGCACAGCAGCAGCCACCTTCAGTCTGCTGCTGGACAGCCAGCAGCAGCAGCAGCAGGAGAGGTAATTAATCAGCAACCCTCCTGCTAAGGGTAGACAGCTGCTCGTTCCACCCCCCCCCCCGCCTTAATTGGTTCTCCTCCCTTCCAACGGTGTTGAGGCGGGTGGGAACAGCCGGGGGTTGAGGGTACTGTGCTAAAAGAGGTGGAGTTATGCAGATCTAAAACGCGTGGATTGCAGCAGCAGCAAGCCGAAAAGTGCAGGCATGTGAGGGATCTAGAGGTTGACAGCATGTCTTCTTAACGGGAGTCCAGGTGGCCATCTCCACAAATGGACTTTTCAGAATCCTTGGGTGGCACCGTAGTCGGAAACCAATTCTGGTTATCGCTTCTCGGCCTTTTGACTAAGATCAAGTGTAGTATCTGTTCTTATCAGTTTAATATCTGATACGTCCCCTATCTGGGGACCATATATTAAATGGATTTTTAGAACAGGGAGATGGAAAAAGAGCTTGCTCTGTCCACTCCACGCATTGACCTGGTATTGCAGTATCTCCAGGACCGGTGCACCCCTTCTTTAATGCAGTTTCTAAAATCAGAAAGAATTGAATTCAATGCTTTTTGTTCATTTTGCTTGTTTGTCGGATTTTGGGATGGACTCTTTGGCTTTGCTTTTCTTCTCCTCATTGGATTTTTCATGTTAAAAGTTGCAGAAGCCAGATGACAAGCTCATTTTGGTTCAACTTCAGCAACTGTGCATTGCATTGCCATGTAATGTAATGTAATGCAATGCTATCTATCTAGCTCTCCCTCTATACTTCCTTTTGGATAAACAGACATATTAGACAAGCATTTTGGAGCTTTCACCTAAATAACTACAGGTGGTGAGATAAGCTGCACAATATAATTGACCTTTCAGTATATTGTTGCACACACACCATCTATTTAGCAAATGCCCTTGTTATCAACAGCAGCCTTTTAAACTCACCTGAGCTAACAGGTATGTGAGCTGGTTACTCTGCTGCGCTTAAAATTTCTTTTTTGGTTTGCTACAATGCCTTTTCTGAAACGTTGTCTCCCTCTGCTGGAACACTGACTTCTTTCATTTAATGCCTGCAGACTATAAAAGAGAAACCAACCCAAAAAGTTTGGTTGATTAGTCTGTGGCATTCTTTTAAACTGTTGCTTATGGCGGTCTCTGTGAGCTTCTCAGTGACATTCAGCCATCCAGGTATCCCGCCTGCAGTAGACGGAATGTGGCAATGGAACGCTGGCTGCGCGTGTCATAATAGGCTCTGAGCCTTTATATACCTGCGCACAGCAGCAGCCACCTTCAGTCTGCTGCTGGACATCCAGCAGCAGCAGCAGCAGGAGAGGTAATTAATCAGCAACCCTCCTGCTAAGGGTAGACAGCTGCTCGTTCCACCCCCCCCCCCGCCTTAATTGGTTCTCCTCCCTTCCAACGGTGTTGAGGCGGGTGGGAACAGCCGGGGGTTGAGGGTACTGTGCTAAAAGAGGTGGAGTTATGCAGATCTAAAACGCGTGGATTGCAGCAGCAGCAAGCCGAAAAGTGCAGGCATGTGAGGGATCTAGAGGTTGACAGCATGTCTTCTTAACGGGAGTCCAGGTGGCCATCTCCACAAATGGACTTTTCAGAATCCTTGGGTGGCACCGTATTCGGAAACCAATTCTGGTTATCGCTTCTCGGCCTTTTGGTTAAGATCAAGTGTAGTATCTGTTCTTATCAGTTTAATATCTGATACGTCCCCTATCTGGGGACCATATATTAAATGGATTTTTAGAACAGGGAGATGGAAAAACAGCTTGCTCTGTCCACTCCACGCATTGACCTGGTATTGCAGTATCTCCAGGACCGGTGCACCCCTTCTTTAATGCAGTTTCTAAAATCAGAAAGAATTGAATTCAATGCTTTTTGTTCATTTTGCTTGTTTGTCGGATTTTGGGATGGACTCTTTGGCTTTGCTTTTCTTCTCCTCATTGGATTTTTCATGTTAAAAGTTGCAGAAGCCAGATGACAAGCTCATTTTGGTTCAACTTCAGCAACTGTGCATTGCATTGCCATGTAATGTAATGTAATGCAATGCTATCTATCTAGCTCTCCCTCTATACTTCCTTTTGGATAAACAGACATATTAGGCAAGCATTTTGGAGCTTTCACCTAAATAACTACAGGTGGTGAGATAAGCTGCACAATATAATTGACCTTTCAGTATATTGTTGCACACACACCATCTATTTAGCAAATGCCCTTGTTATCAACAGCAGCCTTTTAAACTCACCTGAGCTAACAGGTATGTGAGCTGGTTACTCTGCTGCGCTTAAAATTTCTTTTTTGGTTTGCTACAATGCCTTTTCTGAAACGTTGTCTACCTCTGCTGGAACACTGACTTCTTTCATTTAATGCCTGCAGACTATAAAAGAGAAACCAACCCAAAAAGTTTGGTTGATTAGTCTGTGGCATTCTTTTAAACTGTTGCTTATGGCGGTCTCTGTGAGCTTCTCAGTGACATTCAGCCATCCAGGTATCCCGCCTGCAGTAGACGGAATGTGGCAATGGAACGCTGGCTGCGCGTGTCATAATAGGCTCTGAGCCTTTATATACCTGCGCACAGCAGCAGCCACCTTCAGTCTGCTGCTGGACAGCCAGCAGCAGCAGCAGCAGCAGGAGAGGTAATTAATCAGCAACCCTCCTGCTAAGGGTAGACAGCTGCTCGTTCCACCCCCCCCCCCGCCTTAATTGGTTCTCCTCCCTTCCAACGGTGTTGAGGCGGGTGGGAACAGCCGGGGGTTGAGGGTACTGTGCTAAAAGAGGTGGAGTTATGCAGATCTAAAACGCGTGGATTGCAGCAGCAGCAAGCCGAAAAGTGCAGGCATGTGAGGGATCTAGAGGTTGACAGCATGTCTTCTTAACGGGAGTCCAGGTGGCCATCTCCACAAATGGACTTTTCAGAATCCTTGGGTGGCACCGTAGTCGGAAACCAATTCTGGTTATCGCTTCTCGGCCTTTTGGCTAAGCTCAAGTGTAGTATCTGTTCTTATCAGTTTAATATCTGATACGTCCCCTATCTGGGGACCATATATTAAATGGATTTTTAGAACAGGGAGATGGAAAAAGAGCTTGCTCTGTCCACTCCACGCATTGACCTGGTATTGCAGTATCTCCAGGACCGGTGCACTCCTTCTTTAATGCAGTTTCTAAAATCAGAAAGAATTGAATTCAATGCTTTTTGTTCATTTTGCTTGTTTGTCGGATTTTGGGATGGACTCTTTGGCTTTGCTTTTCTTCTCCTCATTGGATTTTTCATGTTAAAAGTTGCAGAAGCCAGATGACAAGCTCATTTTGGTTCAACTTCAGCAACTGTGCATTGCATTGCCATGTAATGTAATGTAATGCAATGCTATCTATCTAGCTCTCCCTCTATACTTCCTTTTGGATAAACAGACATATTAGGCAAGCATTTTGGAGCTTTCACCTAAATAACTACAGGTGGTGAGATAAGCTGCACAATATAATTGACCTTTCAGTATATTGTTGCACACACACCATCTATTTAGCAAATGCCCTTGTTATCAACAGCAGCCTTTTAAACTCACCTGAGCTAACAGGTATGTGAGCTGGTTACTCTGCTGCGCTTAAAATTTCTTTTTTGGTTTGCTACAATGCCTTTTCTGAAACGTTGTCTCCCTCTGCTGGAACACTGACTTCTTTCATTTAATGCCTGCAGACTATAAAAGAGAAACCAACCCAAAAAGTTTGGTTGATTAGTCTGTGGCATTCTTTTAAACTGTTGCTTATGGCGGTCTCTGTGAGCTTCTCAGTGACATTCAGCCATCCAGGTATCCCGCCTGCAGTAGACGGAATGTGGCAATGGAACGCTGGCTGCGCGTGTCATAATAGGCTCTGAGCCTTTATATACCTGCGCACAGCAGCAGCCACCTTCAGTCTGCTGCTGGACAGCCAGCAGCAGCAGCAGCAGGAGAGGTAATTAATCAGCAACCCTCCTGCTAAGGGTAGACAGCTGCTCGTTCCACCCCCCCCCCCCGCCTTAATTGGTTCTCCTCCCTTCCAACGGTGTTGAGGCGGGTGGGAACAGCCGGGGGTTGAGGGTACTGTGCTAAAAGAGGTGGAGTTATGCAGATCTAAAACGCGTGGATTGCAGCAGCAGCAAGCCGAAAAGTGCAGGCATGTGAGGGATCTAGAGGTTGACAGCATGTCTTCTTAACGGGAGTCCAGGTGGCCATCTCCACAAATGGACTTTTCAGAATCCTTGGGTGGCACCGTAGTCGGAAACCAATTCTGGTTATCGCTTCTCGGCCTTTTGGCTAAGCTCAAGTGTAGTATCTGTTCTTATCAGTTTAATATCTGATACGTCCCCTATCTGGGGACCATATATTAAATGGATTTTTAGAACAGGGAGATGGAAAAAGAGCTTGCTCTGTCCACTCCACGCATTGACCTGGTATTGCAGTATCTCCAGGACCGGTGCACCCCTTCTTTAATGCAGTTTCTAAAATCAGAAAGAATTGAATTCAATGCTTTTTGTTCATTTTGCTTGTTTGTCGGATTTTGGGATGGACTCTTTGGCTTTGCTTTTCTTCTCCTCATTGGATTTTTCATGTTAAAAGTTGCAGAAGCCAGATGACAAGCTCATTTTGGTTCAACTTCAGCAACTGTGCATTGCATTGCCATGTAATGTAATGTAATGCAATGCTAT
Source organism: Phyllobates terribilis (assembly GCF_046119375.1). Taxonomy (NCBI): domain Eukaryota; kingdom Metazoa; phylum Chordata; class Amphibia; order Anura; family Dendrobatidae; genus Phyllobates; species Phyllobates terribilis. The sequence goes on along the minus strand of NW_027362800.1, from coordinate 3,656,836 downwards.
CTATCTAGCTCTCCCTCTATACTTCCTTTTGGATAAACAGACATATTAGGCAAGCATTTTGGAGCTTTCACCTAAATAACTACAGGTGGTGAGATAAGCTGCACAATATAATTGACCTTTCAGTATATTGTTGCACACACACCATCTATTTAGCAAATGCCCTTGTTATCAACAGCAGCCTTTTAAACTCACCTGAGCTAACAGGTATGTGAGCTGGTTACTCTGCTGCGCTTAAAATTTCTTTTTTGGTTTGCTACAATGCCTTTTCTGAAACGTTGTCTCCCTCTGCTGGAACACTGACTTCTTTCATTTAATGCCTGCAGACTATAAAAGAGAAACCAACCCAAAAAGTTTGGTTGATTAGTCTGTGGCATTCTTTTAAACTGTTGCTTATGGCGGTCTCTGTGAGCTTCTCAGTGACATTCAGCCATCCAGGTATCCCGCCTGCAGTAGACGGAATGTGGCAATGGAACGCTGGCTGCGCGTGTCATAATAGGCTCTGAGCCTTTATATACCTGCGCACAGCAGCAGCCACCTTCAGTCTGCTGCTGGACAGCCAGCAGCAGCAGCAGCAGGAGAGGTAATTAATCAGCAACCCTCCTGCTAAGGGTAGACAGCTGCTCGTTCCACCCCCCCCCCCGCCTTAATTGGTTCTCCTCCCTTCCAACGGTGTTGAGGCGGGGGGAACAGCCGGGGGTTGAGGGTACTGTGCTAAAAGAGGTGGAGTTATGCAGATCTAAAACGCGTGGATTGCAGCAGCAGCAAGCCGAAAAGTGCAGGCATGTGAGGGATCTAGAGGTTGACAGCATGTCTTCTTAACGGGAGTCCAGGTGGCCATCTCCACAAATGGACTTTTCAGAATCCTTGGGTGGCACCGTAGTCGGAAACCAATTCTGGTTATCGCTTCTCGGCCTTTTGGCTAAGATCAAGTGTAGTATCTGTTCTTATCAGTTTAATATCTGATACGTCCCCTATCTGGGGACCATATATTAAATGGATTTTTAGAACAGGGAGATGGAAAAAGAGCTTGCTCTGTCCACTCCACGCATTGACCTGGTATTGCAGTATCTCCAGGACCGGTGCACCCCTTCTTTAATGCAGTTTCTAAAATCAGAAAGAATTGAATTCAATGCTTTTTGTTCATTTTGCTTGTTTGTCGGATTTTGGGATGGACTCTTTGGCTTTGCTTTTCTTCTCCTCATTGGATTTTTCATGTTAAAAGTTGCAGAAGCCAGATGACAAGCTCATTTTGGTTCAACTTCAGCAACTGTGCATTGCATTGCCATGTAATGTAATGTAATGCAATGCTATCTATCTAGCTCTCCCTCTATACTTCCTTTTGGATAAACAGACATATTAGGCAAGCATTTTGGAGCTTTCACCTAAATAACTACAGGTGGTGAGATAAGCTGCACAATATAATTGACCTTTCAGTATATTGTTGCACACACACCATCTATTTAGCAAATGCCCTTGTTATCAACAGCAGCCTTTTAAACTCACCTGAGCTAACAGGTATGTGAGCTGGTTACTCTGCTGCGCTTAAAATTTCTTTTTTGGTTTGCTACAATGCCTTTTCTGAAACGTTGTCTTCCTCTGCTGGAACACTGACTTCTTTCATTTAATGCCTGCAGACTATAAAAGAGAAACCAACCCAAAAAGTTTGGTTGATTAGTCTGTGGCATTCTTTTAAACTGTTGCTTATGGCGGTCTCTGTGAGCTTCTCAGTGACATTCAGCCATCCAGGTATCCCGCCTGCAGTAGACGGAATGTGGCAATGGAACGCTGGCTGCGCGTGTCATAATAGGCTCTGAGCCTTTATATACCTGCGCACAGCAGCAGCCACCTTCAGTCTGCTGCTGGACAGCCAGCAGCAGCAGCAGCAGGAGAGGTAATTAATCAGCAACCCTCCTGCTAAGGGTAGACAGCTGCTCGTTCCACCCCCCCCCCCGCCTTAATTGGTTCTCCTCCCTTCCAACGGTGTTGAGGCGGGTGGGAACAGCCGGGGGTTGAGGGTACTGTGCTAAAAGAGGTGGAGTTATGCAGATCTAAAACGCGTGGATTGCAGCAGCAGCAAGCCGAAAAGTGCAGGCATGTGAGGGATCTAGAGGTTGACAGCATGTCTTCTTAACGGGAGTCCAGGTGGCCATCTCCACAAATGGACTTTTCAGAATCCTTGGGTGGCACCGTAGTCGGAAACCAATTCTGGTTATCGCTTCTCGGCCTTTTGGCTAAGATCAAGTGTAGTATCTGTTCTTATCAGTTTAATATCTGATACGTCCCCTATCTGGGGACCATATATTAAATGGATTTTTAGAACAGGGAGATGGAAAAAGAGCTTGCTCTGTCCACTCCACGCATTGACCTGGTATTGCAGTATCTCCAGGACCGGTGCACCCCTTCTTTAATGCAATTTCTAAAATCAGAAAGAATTGAATTCAATGCTTTTTGTTCATTTTGCTTGTTTGTCGGATTTTGGGATGGACTCTTTGGCTTTGCTTTTCTTCTCCTCATTGGATTTTTCATGTTAAAAGTTGCAGAAGCCAGATGACAAGCTCATTTTGGTTCAACTTCAGCAACTGTGCATTGCATTGCCATGTAATGTAATGTAATGCAATGCTATCTATCTAGCTCTCCCTCTATACTTCCTTTTGGATAAACAGACATATTAGGCAAGCATTTTGGAGCTTTCACCTAAATAACTACAGGTGGTGAGATAAGCTGCACAATATAATTGACCTTTCAGTATATTGTTGCACACACACCATCTATTTAGCAAATGCCCTTGTTATCAACAGCAGCCTTTTAAACTCACCTGAGCTAACAGGTATGTGAGCTGGTTACTCTGCTGCGCTTAAAATTTCTTTTTTGGTTTGCTACAATGCCTTTTCTGAAACGTTGTCTCCCTCTGCTGGAACACTGACTTCTTTCATTTAATGCCTGCAGACTATAAAAGAGAAACCAACCCAAAAAGTTTGGTTGATTAGTCTGTGGCATTCTTTTAAACTGTTGCTTATGGCGGTCTCTGTGAGCTTCTCAGTGACATTCAGCCATCCAGGTATCCCGCCTGCAGTAGACGGAATGTGGCAATGGAACGCTGGCTGCGCGTGTCATAATAGGCTCTGAGCCTTTATATACCTGCGCACAGCAGCAGCCACCTTCAGTCTGCTGCTGGACAGCCAGCAGCAGCAGCAGCAGGAGAGGTAATTAATCAGCAACCCTCCTGCTAAGGGTAGACAGCTGCTCGTTCCACCCCCCCCCCCGCCTTAATTGGTTCTCCTCCCTTCCAACGGTGTTGAGGCGGGTGGGAACAGCCGGGGGTTGAGGGTACTGTGCTAAAAGAGGTGGAGTTATGCAGATCTAAAACGCGTGGATTGCAGCAGCAGCAAGCCGAAAAGTGCAGGCATGTGAGGGATCTAGAGGTTGACAGCATGTCTTCTTAACGGGAGTCCAGGTGGCCATCTCCACAAATGGACTTTTCAGAATCCTTGGGTGGCACCGTAGTCGGAAACCAATTCTGGTTATCGCTTCTCGGCCTTTTGGCTAAGATCAAGTGTAGTATCTGTTCTTATCAGTTTAATATCTGATACGTCCCCTATCTGGGGACCATATATTAAATGGATTTTTAGAACAGGGAGATGGAAAAAGAGCTTGCTCTGTCCACTCCACGCATTGACCTGGTATTGCAGTATCTCCAGGACCGGTGCACCCCTTCTTTAATGCAGTTTCTAAAATCAGAAAGAATTGAATTCAATGCTTTTTGTTCATTTTGCTTGTTTGTCGGATTTTGGGATGGACTCTTTGGCTTTGCTTTTCTTCTCCTCATTGGATTTTTCATGTTAAAAGTTGCAGAAGCCAGATGACAAGCTCATTTTGGTTCAACTTCAGCAACTGTGCATTGCATTGCCATGTAATGTAATGTAATGCAATGCTATCTATCTAGCTCTCCCTCTATACTTCCTTTTGGATAAACAGACATATTAGGCAAGCATTTTGGAGCTTTCACCTAAATAACTACAGGTGGTGAGATAAGCTGCACAATATAATTGACCTTTCAGTATATTGTTGCACACACACCATCTATTTAGCAAATGCCCTTGTTATCAACAGCAGCCTTTTAAACTCACCTGAGCTAACAGGTATGTGAGCTGGTTACTCTGCTGCGCTTAAAATTTCTTTTTTGGTTTGCTACAATGCCTTTTCTGAAACGTTGTCTTCCTCTGCTGGAACACTGACTTCTTTCATTTAATGCCTGCAGACTATAAAAGAGAAACCAACCCAAAAAGTTTGGTTGATTAGTCTGTGGCATTCTTTTAAACTGTTGCTTATGGCGGTCTCTGTGAGCTTCTCAGTGACATTCAGCCATCCAGGTATCCCGCCTGCAGTAGACGGAATGTGGCAATGGAACGCTGGCTGCGCGTGTCATAATAGGCTCTGAGCCTTTATATACCTGCGCACAGCAGCAGCCACCTTCAGTCTGCTGCTGGACAGCCAGCAGCAGCAGCAGCAGGAGAGGTAATTAATCAGCAACCCTCCTGCTAAGGGTAGACAGCTGCTCGTTCCACCCCCCCCCCCCCCGCCTTAATTGGTTCTCCTCCATTCCAACGGTGTTGAGGCGGGTGGGAACAGCCGGGGGTTGAGGGTACTGTGCTAAAAGAGGTGGAGTTATGCAGATCTAAAACGCGTGGATTGCAGCAGCAGCAAGCCGAAAAGTGCAGGCATGTGAGGGATCTAGAGGTTGACAGCATGTCTTCTTAACGGGAGTCCAGGTGGCCATCTCCACAAATGGACTTTTCAGAATCCTTGGGTGGCACCGTAGTCGGAAACCAATTCTGGTTATCGCTTCTCGGCCTTTTGGCTAAGATCAAGTGTAGTATCTGTTCTTATCAGTTTAATATCTGATACGTCCCCTATCTGGGGACCATATATTAAATGGATTTTTAGAACAGGGAGATGGAAAAAGAGCTTGCTCTGTCCACTCCACGCATTGACCTGGTATTGCAGTATCTCCAGGACCGGTGCACCCCTTCTTTAATGCAGTTTCTAAAATCAGAAAGAATTGAATTCAATGCTTTTTGTTCATTTTGCTTGTTTGTCGGATTTTGGGATGGACTCTTTGGCTTTGCTTTTCTTCTCCTCATTGGATTTTTCATGTTAAAAGTTGCAGAAGCCAGATGACAAGCTCATTTTGGTTCAACTTCAGCAACTGTGCATTGCATTGCCATGTAATGTAATGTAATGCAATGCTATCTATCTAGCTCTCCCTCTATACTTCCTTTTGGATAAACAGACATATTAGGCAAGCATTTTGGAGCTTTCACCTAAATAACTACAGGTGGTGAGATAAGCTGCACAATATAATTGACCTTTCAGTATATTGTTGCACACACACCATCTATTTAGCAAATGCCCTTGTTATCAACAGCAGCCTTTTAAACTCACCTGAGCTAACAGGTATGTGAGCTGGTTACTCTGCTGCGCTTAAAATTTCTTTTTTGGTTTGCTACAATGCCTTTTCTGAAACGTTGTCTCCCTCTGCTGGAACACTGACTTCTTTCATTTAATGCCTGCAGACTATAAAAGAGAAACCAACCCAAAAAGTTTGGTTGATTAGTCTGTGGCATTCTTTTAAACTGTTGCTTATGGCGGTCTCTGTGAGCTTCTCAGTGACATTCAGCCATCCAGGTATCCCGCCTGCAGTAGACGGAATGTGGCAATGGAACGCTGGCTGCGCGTGTCATAATAGGCTCTGAGCCTTTATATACCTGCGCACAGCAGCAGCCACCTTCAGTCTGCTGCTGGACAGCCAGCAGCAGCAGCAGCAGGAGAGGTAATTAATCAGCAACCCTCCTGCTAAGGGTAGACAGCTGCTCGTTCCACCCCCCCCCCCGCCTTAATTGGTTCTCCTCCCTTCCAACGGTGTTGAGGCGGGTGGGAACAGCCGGGGGTTGAGGGTACTGTGCTAAAAGAGGTGGAGTTATGCAGATCTAAAACGCGTGGATTGCAGCAGCAGCAAGCCGAAAAGTGCAGGCATGTGAGGGATCTAGAGGTTGACAGCATGTCTTCTTAACGGGAGTCCAGGTGGCCATCTCCACAAATGGACTTTTCAGAATCCTTGGGTGGCACCGTAGTCGGAAACCAATTCTGGTTATCGCTTCTCGGCCTTTTGGCTAAGATCAAGTGTAGTATCTGTTCTTATCAGTTTAATATCTGATACGTCCCCTATCTGGGGACCATATATTAAATGGATTTTTAGAACAGGGAGATGGAAAAAGAGCTTGCTCTGTCCACTCCACGCATTGACCTGGTATTGCAGTATCTCCAGGACCGGTGCACCCCTTCTTTAATGCAGTTTCTAAAATCAGAAAGAATTGAATTCAATGCTTTTTGTTCATTTTGCTTGTTTGTCGGATTTTGGGATGGACTCTTTGGCTTTGCTTTTCTTCTCCTCATTGGATTTTTCATGTTAAAAGTTGCAGAAGCCAGATGACAAGCTCATTTTGGTTCAACTTCAGCAACTGTGCATTGCATTGCCATGTAATGTAATGTAATGCAATGCTATCTATCTAGCTCTCCCTCTATACTTCCTTTGGATAAACAGACATATTAGGCAAGCATTTTGGAGCTTTCACCTAAATAACTACAGGTGGTGAGATAAGCTGCACAATATAATTGACCTTTCAGTATATTGTTGCACACACACCATCTATTTAGCAAATGCCCTTGTTATCAACAGCAGCCTTTTAAACTCACCTGAGCTAACAGGTATGTGAGCTGGTTACTCTGCTGCGCTTAAAATTTCTTTTTTGGTTTGCTACAATGCCTTTTCTGAAACGTTGTCTTCCTCTGCTGGAACACTGACTTCTTTCATTTAATGCCTGCAGACTATAAAAGAGAAACCAACCCAAAAAGTTTGGTTGATTAGTCTGTGGCATTCTTTTAAACTGTTGCTTATGGCGGTCTCTGTGAGCTTCTCAGTGACATTCAGCCATCCAGGTATCCCGCCTGCAGTAGACGGAATGTGGCAATGGAACGCTGGCTGCGCGTGTCATAATAGGCTCTGAGCCTTTATATACCTGCGCACAGCAGCAGCCACCTTCAGTCTGCTGCTGGACAGCCAGCAGCAGCAGCAGCAGGAGAGGTAATTAATCAGCAACCCTCCTGCTAAGGGTAGACAGCTGCTCGTTCCACCCCCCCCCCCCCGCCTTAATTGGTTCTCCTCCATTCCAACGGTGTTGAGGCGGGTGGGAACAGCCGGGGGTTGAGGGTACTGTGCTAAAAGAGGTGGAGTTATGCAGATCTAAAACGCGTGGATTGCAGCAGCAGCAAGCCGAAAAGTGCAGGCATGTGAGGGATCTAGAGGTTGACAGCATGTCTTCTTAACGGGAGTCCAGGTGGCCATCTCCACAAATGGACTTTTCAGAATCCTTGGGTGGCACCGTAGTCGGAAACCAATTCTGGTTATCGCTTCTCGGCCTTTTGGCTAAGATCAAGTGTAGTATCTGTTCTTATCAGTTTAATATCTGATACGTCCCCTATCTGGGGACCATATATTAAATGGATTTTTAGAACAGGGAGATGGAAAAAGAGCTTGCTCTGTCCACTCCACGCATTGACCTGGTATTGCAGTATCTCCAGGACCGGTGCACCCCTTCTTTAATGCAGTTTCTAAAATCAGAAAGAATTGAATTCAATGCTTTTTGTTCATTTTGCTTGTTTGTCGGATTTTGGGATGGACTCTTTGGCTTTGCTTTTCTTCTCCTCATTGGATTTTTCATGTTAAAAGTTGCAGAAGCCAGATGACAAGCTCATTTTGGTTCAACTTCAGCAACTGTGCATTGCATTGCCATGTAATGTAATGTAATGCAATGCTATCTATCTAGCTCTCCCTCTATACTTCCTTTTGGATAAACAGACATATTAGGCAAGCATTTTGGAGCTTTCACCTAAATAACTACAGGTGGTGAGATAAGCTGCACAATATAATTGACCTTTCAGTATATTGTTGCACACACACCATCTATTTAGCAAATGCCCTTGTTATCAACAGCAGCCTTTTAAACTCACCTGAGCTAACAGGTATGTGAGCTGGTTACTCTGCTGCGCTTAAAATTTCTTTTTTGGTTTGCTACAATGCCTTTTCTGAAACGTTGTCTCCCTCTGCTGGAACACTGACTTCTTTCATTTAATGCCTGCAGACTATAAAAGAGAAACCAACCCAAAAAGTTTGGTTGATTAGTCTGTGGCATTCTTTTAAACTGTTGCTTATGGCGGTCTCTGTGAGCTTCTCAGTGACATTCAGCCATCCAGGTATCCCGCCTGCAGTAGACGGAATGTGGCAATGGAACGCTGGCTGCGCGTGTCATAATAGGCTCTGAGCCTTTATATACCTGCGCACAGCAGCAGCCACCTTCAGTCTGCTGCTGGACAGCCAGCAGCAGCAGCAGCAGGAGAGGTAATTAATCAGCAACCCTCCTGCTAAGGGTAGACAGCTGCTCGTTCCACCCCCCCCCCCCGCCTTAATTGGTTCTCCTCCCTTCCAACGGTGTTGAGGCGGGTGGGAACAGCCGGGGGTTGAGGGTACTGTGCTAAAAGAGGTGGAGTTATGCAGATCTAAAACGCGTGGATTGCAGCAGCAGCAAGCCGAAAAGTGCAGGCATGTGAGGGATCTAGAGGTTGACAGCATGTCTTCTTAACGGGAGTCCAGGTGGCCATCTCCACAAATGGACTTTTCAGAATCCTTGGGTGGCACCGTAGTCGGAAACCAATTCTGGTTATCGCTTCTCGGCCTTTTGGCTAAGCTCAAGTGTAGTATCTGTTCTTATCAGTTTAATATCTGATACGTCCCCTATCTGGGGACCATATATTAAATGGATTTTTAGAACAGGGAGATGGAAAAAGAGCTTGCTCTGTCCACTCCACGCATTGACCTGGTATTGCAGTATCTCCAGGACCGGTGCACCCCTTCTTTAATGCAGTTTCTAAAATCAGAAAGAATTGAATTCAATGCTTTTTGTTCATTTTGCTTGTTTGTCGGATTTTGGGATGGACTCTTTGGCTTTGCTTTTCTTCTCCTCATTGGATTTTTCATGTTAAAAGTTGCAGAAACCAGATGACAAGCTCATTTTGGTTCAACTTCAGCAACTGTGCATTGCATTGCCATGTAATGTAATGTAATGCAATGCTATCTATCTAGCTCTCCCTCTATACTTCCTTTTGGATAAACAGACATATTAGGCAAGCATTTTGGAGCTTTCACCTAAATAACTACAGGTGGTGAGATAAGCTGCACAATATAATTGACCTTTCAGTATATTGTTGCACACACACCATCTATTTAGCAAATGCCCTTGTTATCAACAGCAGCCTTTTAAACTCACCTGAGCTAACAGGTATGTGAGCTGGTTACTCTGCTGCGCTTAAAATTTCTTTTTTGGTTTGCTACAATGCCTTTTCTGAAACGTTGTCTCCCTCTGCTGGAACACTGACTTCTTTCATTTAATGCCTGCAGACTATAAAAGAGAAACCAACCCAAAAAGTTTGGTTGATTAGTCTGTGGCATTCTTTTAAACTGTTGCTTATGGCGGTCTCTGTGAGCTTCTCAGTGACATTCAGCCATCCAGGTATCCCGCCTGCAGTAGACGGAATGTGGCAATGGAACGCTGGCTGCGCGTGTCATAATAGGCTCTGAGCCTTTATATACCTGCGCACAGCAGCAGCCACCTTCAGTCTGCTGCTGGACAGCCAGCAGCAGCAGCAGCAGGAGAGGTAATTAATCAGCAACCCTCCTGCTAAGGGTAGACAGCTGCTCGTTCCACCCCCCCCCCCCGCCTTAATTGGTTCTCCTCCCTTCCAACGGTGTTGAGGCGGGTGGGAACAGCCGGGGGTTGAGGGTACTGTGCTAAAAGAGGTGGAGTTATGCAGATCTAAAACGCGTGGATTGCAGCAGCAGCAAGCCGAAAAGTGCAGGCATGTGAGGGATCTAGAGGTTGACAGCATGTCTTCTTAACGGGAGTCCAGGTGGCCATCTCCACAAATGGACTTTTCAGAATCCTTGGGTGGCACCGTAGTCGGAAACCAATTCTGGTTATCGCTTCTCGGCCTTTTGGCTAAGATCAAGTGTAGTATCTGTTCTTATCAGTTTAATATCTGATACGTCCCCTATCTGGGGACCATATATTAAATGGATTTTTAGAACAGGGAGATGGAAAAAGAGCTTGCTCTGTCCACTCCACGCATTGACCTGGTATTGCAGTATCTCCAGGACCGGTGCACCCCTTCTTTAATGCAGTTTCTAAAATCAGAAAGAATTGAATTCAATGCTTTTTGTTCATTTTGCTTGTTTGTCGGATTTTGGGATGGACTCTTTGGCTTTGCTTTTCTTCTCCTCATTGGATTTTTCATGTTAAAAGTTGCAGAAGCCAGATGACAAGCTCATTTTGGTTCAACTTCAGCAACTGTGCATTGCATTGCCATGTAATGTAATGTAATGCAATGCTATCTATCTAGCTCTCCCTCTATACTTCCTTTGGATAAACAGACATATTAGGCAAGCATTTTGGAGCTTTCACCTAAATAACTACAGGTGGTGAGATAAGCTGCACAATATAATTGACCTTTCAGTATATTGTTGCACACACACCATCTATTTAGCAAATGCCCTTGTTATCAACAGCAGCCTTTTAAACTCACCTGAGCTAACAGGTATGTGAGCTGGTTACTCTGCTGCGCTTAAAATTTCTTTTTTGGTTTGCTACAATGCCTTTTCTGAAACGTTGTCTCCCTCTGCTGGAACACTGACTTCTTTCATTTAATGCCTGCAGACTATAAAAGAGAAACCAACCCAAAAAGTTTGGTTGATTAGTCTGTGGCATTCTTTTAAACTGTTGCTTATGGCGGTCTCTGTGAGCTTCTCAGTGACATTCAGCCATCCAGGTATCCCGCCTGCAGTAGACGGAATGTGGCAATGGAACGCTGGCTGCGCGTGTCATAATAGGCTCTGAGCCTTTATATACCTGCGCACAGCAGCAGCCACCTTCAGTCTGCTGCTGGACAGCCAGCAGCAGCAGCAGCAGGAGAGGTAATTAATCAGCAACCCTCCTGCTAAGGGTAGACAGCTGCTCGTTCCACCCCCCCCCCCCGCCTTAATTGGTTCTCCTCCCTTCCAACGGTGTTGAGGCGGGTGGGAACAGCCGGGGGTTGAGGGTACTGTGCTAAAAGAGGTGGAGTTATGCAGATCTAAAACGCGTGGATTGCAGCAGCAGCAAGCCGAAAAGTGCAGGCATGTGAGGGATCTAGAGGTTGACAGCATGTCTTCTTAACGGGAGTCCAGGTGGCCATCTCCACAAATGGACTTTTCAGAATCCTTGGGTGGCACCGTAGTCGGAAACCAATTCTGGTTATCGCTTCTCGGCCTTTTGGCTAAGCTCAAGTGTAGTATCTGTTCTTATCAGTTTAATATCTGATACGTCCCCTATCTGGGGACCATATATTAAATGGATTTTTAGAACAGGGAGATGGAAAAAGAGCTTGCTCTGTCCACTCCACGCATTGACCTGGTATTGCAGTATCTCCAGGACCGGTGCACCCCTTCTTTAATGCAGTTTCTAAAATCAGAAAGAATTGAATTCAATGCTTTTTGTTCATTTTGCTTGTTTGTCGGATTTTGGGATGGACTCTTTGGCTTTGCTTTTCTTCTCCTCATTGGATTTTTCATGTTAAAAGTTGCAGAAACCAGATGACAAGCTCATTTTGGTTCAACTTCAGCAACTGTGCATTGCATTGCCATGTAATGTAATGTAATGCAATGCTATCTATCTAGCTCTCCCTCTATACTTCCTTTTGGATAAACAGACATATTAGGCAAGCATTTTGGAGCTTTCACCTAAATAACTACAGGTGGTGAGATAAGCTGCACAATATAATTGACCTTTCAGTATATTGTTGCACACACACCATCTATTTAGCAAATGCCCTTGTTATCAACAGCAGCCTTTTAAACTCACCTGAGCTAACAGGTATGTGAGCTGGTTACTCTGCTGCGCTTAAAATTTCTTTTTTGGTTTGCTACAATGCCTTTTCTGAAACGTTGTCTCCCTCTGCTGGAACACTGACTTCTTTCATTTAATGCCTGCAGACTATAAAAGAGAAACCAACCCAAAAAGTTTGGTTGATTAGTCTGTGGCATTCTTTTAAACTGTTGCTTATGGCGGTCTCTGTGAGCTTCTCAGTGACATTCAGCCATCCAGGTATCCCGCCTGCAGTAGACGGAATGTGGCAATGGAACGCTGGCTGCGCGTGTCATAATAGGCTCTGAGCCTTTATATACCTGCGCACAGCAGCAGCCACCTTCAGTCTGCTGCTGGACAGCCAGCAGCAGCAGCAGCAGGAGAGGTAATTAATCAGCAACCCTCCTGCTAAGGGTAGACAGCTGCTCGTTCCACCCCCCCCCCCCGCCTTAATTGGTTCTCCTCCCTTCCAACGGTGTTGAGGCGGGTGGGAACAGCCGGGGGTTGAGGGTACTGTGCTAAAAGAGGTGGAGTTATGCAGATCTAAAACGCGTGGATTGCAGCAGCAGCAAGCCGAAAAGTGCAGGCATGTGAGGGATCTAGAGGTTGACAGCATGTCTTCTTAACGGGAGTCCAGGTGGCCATCTCCACAAATGGACTTTTCAGAATCCTTGGGTGGCACCGTAGTCGGAAACCAATTCTGGTTATCGCTTCTCGGCCTTTTGGCTAAGATCAAGTGTAGTATCTGTTCTTATCAGTTTAATATCTGATACGTCCCCTATCTGGGGACCATATATTAAATGGATTTTTAGAACAGGGAGATGGAAAAAGAGCTTGCTCTGTCCACTCCACGCATTGACCTGGTATTGCAGTATCTCCAGGACCGGTGCACCCCTTCTTTAATGCAGTTTCTAAAATCAGAAAGAATTGAATTCAATGCTTTTTGTTCATTTTGCTTGTTTGTCGGATTTTGGGATGGACTCTTTGGCTTTGCTTTTCTTCTCCTCATTGGATTTTTCATGTTAAAAGTTGCAGAAGCCAGATGACAAGCTCATTTTGGTTCAACTTCAGCAACTGTGCATTGCATTGCCATGTAATGTAATGTAATGCAATGCTATCTATCTAGCTCTCCCTCTATACTTCCTTTTGGATAAACAGACATATTAGGCAAGCATTTTGGAGCTTTCACCTAAATAACTACAGGTGGTGAGATAAGCTGCACAATATAATTGACCTTTCAGTATATTGTTGCACACACACCATCTATTTAGCAAATGCCCTTGTTATCAACAGCAGCCTTTTAAACTCACCTGAGCTAACAGGTATGTGAGCTGGTTACTCTGCTGCGCTTAAAATTTCTTTTTTGGTTTGCTACAATGCCTTTTCTGAAACGTTGTCTCCCTCTGCTGGAACACTGACTTCTTTCATTTAATGCCTGCAGACTATAAAAGAGAAACCAACCCAAAAAGTTTGGTTGATTAGTCTGTGGCATTCTTTTAAACTGTTGCTTATGGCGGTCTCTGTGAGCTTCTCAGTGACATTCAGCCATCCAGGTATCCCGCCTGCAGTAGACGGAATGTGGCAATGGAACGCTGGCTGCGCGTGTCATAATAGGCTCTGAGCCTTTATATACCTGCGCACAGCAGCAGCCACCTTCAGTCTGCTGCTGGACAGCCAGCAGCAGCAGCAGCAGGAGAGGTAATTAATCAGCAACCCTCCTGCTAAGGGTAGACAGCTGCTCGTTCCACCCCCCCCCCCCCGCCTTAATTGGTTCTCCTCCCTTCCAACGGTGTTGAGGCGGGTGGGAACAGCCGGGGGTTGAGGGTACTGTGCTAAAAGAGGTGGAGTTATGCAGATCTAAAACGCGTGGATTGCAGCAGCAGCAAGCCGAAAAGTGCAGGCATGTGAGGGATCTAGAGGTTGACAGCATGTCTTCTTAACGGTAGTCCAGGTGGCCATCTCCACAAATGGACTTTTCAGAATCCTTGGGTGGCACCGTAGTCGGAAACCAATTCTGGTTATCGCTTCTCGGCCTTTTGGCTAAGATCAAGTGTAGTATCTGTTCTTATCAGTTTAATATCTGATACGTCCCCTATCTGGGGACCATATATTAAATGGATTTTTAGAACAGGGAGATGGAAAAAGAGCTTGCTCTGTCCACTCCACGCATTGACCTGGTATTGCAGTATCTCCAGGACCGGTGCACCCCTTCTTTAATGCAGTTTCTAAAATCAGAAAGAATTGAATTCAATGCTTTTTGTTCATTTTGCTTGTTTGTCGGATTTTGGGATGGACTCTTTGGCTTTGCTTTTCTTCTCCTCATTGGATTTTTCATGTTAAAAGTTGCAGAAGCCAGATGACAAGCTCATTTTGGTTCAACTTCAGCAACTGTGCATTGCATTGCCATGTAATGTAATGTAATGCAATGCTATCTATCTAGCTCTCCCTCTATACTTCCTTTTGGATAAACAGACATATTAGGCAAGCATTTTGGAGCTTTCACCTAAATAACTACAGGTGGTGAGATAAGCTGCACAATATAATTGACCTTTCAGTATATTGTTGCACACACACCATCTATTTAGCAAATGCCCTTGTTATCAACAGCAGCCTTTTAAACTCACCTGAGCTAACAGGTATGTGAGCTGGTTACTCTGCTGCGCTTAAAATTTCTTTTTTGGTTTGCTACAATGCCTTTTCTGAAACGTTGTCTCCCTCTGCTGGAACACTGACTTCTTTCATTTAATGCCTGCAGACTATAAAAGAGAAACCAACCCAAAAAGTTTGGTTGATTAGTCTGTGGCATTCTTTTAAACTGTTGCTTATGGCGGTCTCTGTGAGCTTCTCAGTGACATTCAGCCATCCAGGTATCCCGCCTGCAGTAGACGGAATGTGGCAATGGAACGCTGGCTGCGCGTGTCATAATAGGCTCTGAGCCTTTATATACCTGCGCACAGCAGCAGCCACCTTCAGTCTGCTGCTGGACAGCCAGCAGCAGCAGCAGCAGGAGAGGTAATTAATCAGCAACACTCCTGCTAAGGGTAGACAGCTGCTCGTTCCACCCCCCCCCCCGCCTTAATTGGTTCTCCTCCCTTCCAACGGTGTTGAGGCGGGTGGGAACAGCCGGGGGTTGAGGGTACTGTGCTAAAAGAGGTGGAGTTATGCAGATCTAAAACGCGTGGATTGCAGCAGCAGCAAGCCGAAAAGTGCAGGCATGTGAGGGATCTAGAGGTTGACAGCATGTCTTCTTAACGGGAGTCCAGGTGGCCATCTCCACAAATGGACTTTTCAGAATCCTTGGGTGGCACCGTAGTCGGAAACCAATTCTGGTTATCGCTTCTCGGCCTTTTGGCTAAGATCAAGTGTAGTATCTGTTCTTATCAGTTTAATATCTGATACGTCCCCTATCTGGGGACCATATATTAAATGGATTTTTAGAACAGGGAGATGGAAAAAGAGCTTGCTCTGTCCACTCCACGCATTGACCTGGTATTGCAGTATCTCCAGGACCGGTGCACCCCTTCTTTAATGCAGTTTCTAAAATCAGAAAGAATTGAATTCAATGCTTTTTGTTCATTTTGCTTGTTTGTCGGATTTTGGGATGGACTCTTTGGCTTTGCTTTTCTTCTCCTCATTGGATTTTTCATGTTAAAAGTTGCAGAAGCCAGATGACAAGCTCATTTTGGTTCAACTTCAGCAACTGTGCATTGCATTGCCATGTAATGTAATGTAATGCAATGCTATCTATCTAGCTCTCCCTCTATACTTCCTTTTGGATAAACAGACATATTAGGCAAGCATTTTGGAGCTTTCACCTAAATAACTACAGGTGGTGAGATAAGCTGCACAATATAATTGACCTTTCAGTATATTGTTGCACACACACCATCTATTTAGCAAATGCCCTTGTTATCAACAGCAGCCTTTTAAACTCACCTGAGCTAACAGGTATGTGAGCTGGTTACTCTGCTGCGCTTAAAATTTCTTTTTTGGTTTGCTACAATGCCTTTTCTGAAACGTTGTCTCCCTCTGCTGGAACACTGACTTCTTTCATTTAATGCCTGCAGACTATAAAAGAGAAACCAACCCAAAAAGTTTGGTTGATTAGTCTGTGGCATTCTTTTAAACTGTTGCTTATGGCGGTCTCTGTGAGCTTCTCAGTGACATTCAGCCATCCAGGTATCCCGCCTGCAGTAGACGGAATGTGGCAATGGAACGCTGGCTGCGCGTGTCATAATAGGCTCTGAGCCTTTATATACCTGCGCACAGCAGCAGCCACCTTCAGTCTGCTGCTGGACAGCCAGCAGCAGCAGCAGCAGGAGAGGTAATTAATCAGCAACCCTCCTGCTAAGGGTAGACAGCTGCTCGTTCCACCCCCCCCCCCCGCCTTAATTGGTTCTCCTCCCTTCCAACGGTGTTGAGGCGGGTGGGAACAGCCGGGGGTTGAGGGTACTGTGCTAAAAGAGGTGGAGTTATGCAGATCTAAAACGCGTGGATTGCAGCAGCAGCAAGCCGAAAAGTGCAGGCATGTGAGGGATCTAGAGGTTGACAGCATGTCTTCTTAACGGGAGTCCAGGTGGCCATCTCCACAAAGGGACTTTTCAGAATCCTTGGGTGGCACCGTAGTCGGAAACCAATTCTGGTTATCGCTTCTCGGCCTTTTGGCTAAGATCAAGTGTAGTATCTGTTCTTATCAGTTTAATATCTGATACGTCCCCTATCTGGGGACCATATATTAAATGGATTTTTAGAACAGGGAGATGGAAAAAGAGCTTGCTCTGTCCACTCCACGCATTGACCTGGTATTGCAGTATCTCCAGGACCGGTGCACCCCTTCTTTAATGCAGTTTCTAAAATCAGAAAGAATTGAATTCAATGCTTTTTGTTCATTTTGCTTGTTTGTCGGATTTTGGGATGGACTCTTTGGCTTTGCTTTTCTTCTCCTCATTGGATTTTTCATGTTAAAAGTTGCAGAAGCCAGATGACAAGCTCATTTTGGTTCAACTTCAGCAACTGTGCATTGCATTGCCATGTAATGTAATGTAATGCAATGCTATCTATCTAGCTCTCCCTCTATACTTCCTTTTGGATAAACAGACATATTAGGCAAGCATTTTGGAGCTTTCACCTAAATAACTACAGGTGGTGAGATAAGCTGCACAATATAATTGACCTTTCAGTATATTGTTGCACACACACCATCTATTTAGCAAATGCCCTTGTTATCAACAGCAGCCTTTTAAACTCACCTGAGCTAACAGGTATGTGAGCTGGTTACTCTGCTGCGCTTAAAATTTCTTTTTTGGTTTGCTACAATGCCTTTTCTGAAACGTTGTCTCCCTCTGCTGGAACACTGACTTCTTTCATTTAATGCCTGCAGACTATAAAAGAGAAACCAACCCAAAAAGTTTGGTTGATTAGTCTGTGGCATTCTTTTAAACTGTTGCTTATGGCGGTCTCTGTGAGCTTCTCAGTGACATTCAGCCATCCAGGTATCCCGCCTGCAGTAGACGGAATGTGGCAATGGAACGCTGGCTGCGCGTGTCATAATAGGCTCTGAGCCTTTATATACCTGCGCACAGCAGCAGCCACCTTCAGTCTGCTGCTGGACAGCCAGCAGCAGCAGCAGCAGGAGAGGTAATTAATCAGCAACCCTCCTGCTAAGGGTAGACAGCTGCTCGTTCCACCCCCCCCCGCCTTAATTGGTTCTCCTCCCTTCCAACGGTGTTGAGGCGGGTGGGAACAGCCGGGGGTTGAGGGTACTGTGCTAAAAGAGGTGGAGTTATGCAGATCTAAAACGCGTGGATTGCAGCAGCAGCAAGCCGAAAAGTGCAGGCATGTGAGGGATCTAGAGGTTGACAGCATGTCTTCTTAACGGGAGTCCAGGTGGCCATCTCCACAAATGGACTTTTCAGAATCCTTGGGTGGCACCGTAGTCGGAAACCAATTCTGGTTATCGCTTCTCGGCCTTTTGGCTAAGATCAAGTGTAGTATCTGTTCTTATCAGTTTAATATCTGATACGTCCCCTATCTGGGGACCATATATTAAATGGATTTTTAGAACAGGGAGATGGAAAAAGAGCTTGCTCTGTCCACTCCACGCATTGACCTGGTATTGCAGTATCTCCAGGACCGGTGAACCCCTTCTTTAATGCAGTTTCTAAAATCAGAAAGAATTGAATTCAATGCTTTTTGTTCATTTTGCTTGTTTGTCGGATTTTGGGATGGACTCTTTGGCTTTGCTTTTCTTCTCCTCATTGGATTTTTCATGTTAAAAGTTGCAGAAGCCAGATGACAAGCTCATTTTGGTTCAACTTCAGCAACTGTGCATTGCATTGCCATGTAATGTAATGTAATGCAATGCTATCTATCTAGCTCTCCCTCTATACTTCCTTTTGGATAAACAGACATATTAGGCAAGCATTTTGGAGCTTTCACCTAAATAACTACAGGTGGTGAGATAAGCTGCACAATATAATTGACCTTTCAGTATATTGTTGCACACACACCATCTATTTAGCAAATGCCCTTGTTATCAACAGCAGCCTTTTAAACTCACCTGAGCTAACAGGTATGTGAGCTGGTTACTCTGCTGCGCTTAAAATTTCTTTTTTGGTTTGCTACAATGCCTTTTCTGAAACGTTGTCTCCCTCTGCTGGAACACTGACTTCTTTCATTTAATGCCTGCAGACTATAAAAGAGAAACCAACCCAAAAAGTTTGGTTGATTAGTCTGTGGCATTCTTTTAAACTGTTGCTTATGGCGGTCTCTGTGAGCTTCTCAGTGACATTCAGCCATCCAGGTATCCCGCCTGCAGTAGACGGAATGTGGCAATGGAACGCTGGCTGCGCGTGTCATAATAGGCTCTGAGCCTTTATATACCTGCGCACAGCAGCAGCCACCTTCAGTCTGCTGCTGGACAGCCAGCAGCAGCAGCAGCAGGAGAGGTAATTAATCAGCAACCCTCCTGCTAAGGGTAGACAGCTGCTCGTTCCACCCCCCCCCCGCCTTAATTGGCTCTCCTCCCTTCCAACGGTGTTGAGGCGGGTGGGAACAGCCGGGGGTTGAGGGTACTCTGCTAAAAGAGGTGGAGTTATGCAGATCTAAAACGCGTGGATTGCAGCAGCAGCAAGCCGAAAAGTGCAGGCATGTGAGGGATCTAGAGGTTGACAGCATGTCTTCTTAACGGGAGTCCAGGTGGCCATCTCCACAAATGGACTTTTCAGAATCCTTGGGTGGCACCGTAGTCGGAAACCAATTCTGGTTATCGCTTCTCGGCCTTTTGGCTAAGATCAAGTGTAGTATCTTTAGAAAAGGCGGTTTTGGATGTTGGCCGCCCTAGTAGATTGATACATTATGCACACTGGGGTTTAGGCGCTTGTTAGTACGCCAGGTGGCTAATATAGTCATCTGGTGGAAAGCATGGCCCCCCAGGATCGACGCCATTGGGCCGGGGAAGATCGAAAGCCCGAAGTGTGAAGTGCCCCAGGAGTGGTGACCCTGGGGTGCCTTAACTCACTGGGATTGGGAACCCCACTTGAGTTTATGGCACATTTGCACAAGCACTTCAAATTTTCTTTCTTCGCACACACCCTTATTCCGGGCCTTCTGGCCTTAGGATGGGGAATTTTTCAATTCCCGGTCGAAGGTCCGGGCAGTATTATACTGTGAAACCTTCACTATTTATTTAATTTCTTTGTCACTGTGTGTCCACTTATTCACGTGTGTCACGTCCTACTAGGATTTTGTCGGGATGCGGTTCCCTTACGGGTTCCTCTCTTGGCAGGTCTAGGGGGGGAGTGTGTGGCCATCAGGTTCCGCTCCCCCCTGAACCCCCCTGGCTCTCCTCTTTCGGGAGGAGAGCGTTGTTTGCTCCCCTCTTCCGGGAGGGGAGCACAGTCTTTGGCTCCCAGTGCCTTGCTCGGGTGAGAACTCGGGCAGGTGCTGGGGGTAAGATTGGGTCGCCTCTGGCTTCGGCTGGAGGTGGCTTTTTGTCCCTGTTCCTCGCTGTGGCCTTTTGGCTCGGAGGGACGGGGAATGGTTTGGGGGACCCTTCTCCTTTTGGAGAGGGTTTCAAGAAGACCAGCATCCTAGTGCACTTTTTTTGTGGCACTTGTCACTTTTTTAAGCGCACTCGGGTTTTGTATACGAATTCGGGCTTTCGATAAAAAAAAAAAAAATCTGTTCTTATCAGTTTAATATCTGATACGTCCCCTATCTGGGGACCATATATTAAATGGATTTTTAGAACAGGGAGATGGAAAAAGAGCTTGCTCTGTCCACTCCACGCATTGACCTGGTATTGCAGTATCTCCAGGACCGGTGCACCCCTTCTTTAATGCAGTTTCTAAAATCAGAAAGAATTGAATTCAATGCTTTTTGTTCATTTTGCTTGTTTGTCGGATTTTGGGATGGACTCTTTGGCTTTGCTTTTCTTCTCCTCATTGGATTTTTCATGTTAAAAGTTGCAGAAGCCAGATGACAAGCTCATTTTGGTTCAACTTCAGCAACTGTGCATTGCATTGCCATGTAATGTAATGTAATGCAATGCTATCTATCTAGCTCTCCCTCTATACTTCCTTTTGGATAAACAGACATATTAGGCAAGCATTTTGGAGCTTTCACCTAAATAACTACAGGTGGTGAGATAAGCTGCACAATATAATTGACCTTTCAGTATATTGTTGCACACACACCATCTATTTAGCAAATGCCCTTGTTATCAACAGCAGCCTTTTAAACTCACCTGAGCTAACAGGTATGTGAGCTGGTTACTCTGCTGCGCTTAAAATTTCTTTTTTGGTTTGCTACAATGCCTTTTCTGAAACGTTGTCTCCCTCTGCTGGAACACTGACTTCTTTCATTTAATGCCTGCAGACTATAAAAGAGAAACCAACCCAAAAAGTTTGGTTGATTAGTCTGTGGCATTCTTTTAAACTGTTGCTTATGGCGGTCTCTGTGAGCTTCTCAGTGACATTCAGCCATCCAGGTATCCCGCCTGCAGTAGACGGAATGTGGCAATGGAACGCTGGCTGCGCGTGTCATAATAGGCTCTGAGCCTTTATATACCTGCGCACAGCAGCAGCCACCTTCAGTCTGCTGCTGGACAGCCAGCAGCAGCAGCAGCAGGAGAGGTAATTAATCAGCAACCCTCCTGCTAAGGGTAGACAGCTGCTCATTCCACCCCCCCCCCCGCCTTAATTGGTTCTCCTCCCTTCCAACGGTGTTGAGGCGGGTGGGAACAGCCGGGGGTTGAGGGTACTGTGCTAAAAAAGGTGGAGTTATGCAGATCTAAAACGCGTGGATTGCAGCAGCAGCAAGCCGAAAAGTGCAGGCATGTGAGGGATCTAGAGGTTGACAGCATGTCTTCTTAACGGGAGTCCAGGTGGCCATCTCCACAAATGGACTTTTCAGAATCCTTGGGTGGCACCGTAGTCGGAAACCAATTCTGGTTATCGCTTCTCGGCCTTTTGGCTAAGATCAAGTGTAGTATCTGTTCTTATCAGTTTAATATCTGATACGTCCCCTATCTGGGGACCATATATTAAATGGATTTTTAGAACAGGGAGATGGAAAAAGAGCTTGCTCTGTCCACTCCACGCATTGACCTGGTATTGCAGTATCTCCAGGACCGGTGCACCCCTTCTTTAATGCAGTTTCTAAAATCAGAAAGAATTGAATTCAATGCTTTTTGTTCATTTTGCTTGTTTGTCGGATTTTGGGATGGACTCTTTGGCTTTGCTTTTCTTCTCCTCATTGGATTTTTCATGTTAAAAGTTGCAGAAGCCAGATGACAAGCTCATTTTGGTTCAACTTCAGCAACTGTGCATTGCATTGCCATGTAATGTAATGTAATGCAATGCTATCTATCTAGCTCTCCCTCTATACTTCCTTTTGGATAAACAGACATATTAGGCAAGCATTTTGGAGCTTTCACCTAAATAACTACAGGTGGTGAGATAAGCTGCACAATATAATTGACCTTTCAGTATATTGTTGCACACACACCATCTATTTAGCAAATGCCCTTGTTATCAACAGCAGCCTTTTAAACTCACCTGAGCTAACAGGTATGTGAGCTGGTTACTCTGCTGCGCTTAAAATTTCTTTTTTGGTTTGCTACAATGCCTTTTCTGAAACGTTGTCTCCCTCTGCTGGAACACTGACTTCTTTCATTTAATGCCTGCAGACTATAAAAGAGAAACCAACCCAAAAAGTTTGGTTGATTAGTCTGTGGCATTCTTTTAAACTGTTGCTTATGGCGGTCTCTGTGAGCTTCTCAGTGACATTCAGCCATCCAGGTATCCTGCCTGCAGTAGACGGAATGTGGCAATGGAACGCTGGCTGCGCGTGTCATAATAGGCTCTGAGCCTTTATATACCTGCGCACAGCAGCAGCCACCTTCAGTCTGCTGCTGGACAGCCAGCAGCAGCAGCAGCAGGAGAGGTAATTAATCAGCAACCCTCCTGCTAAGGGTAGACAGCTGCTCGTTCCACCCCCCCCCCCGCCTTAATTGGTTCTCCTCCCTTCCAACGGTGTTGAGGCGGGTGGGAACAGCCGGGGGTTGAGGGTACTGTGCTAAAAAAGGTGGAGTTATGCAGATCTAAAACGCGTGGATTGCAGCAGCAGCAAGCCGAAAAGTGCAGGCATGTGAGGGATCTAGAGGTTGACAGCATGTCTTCTTAACGGGAGTCCAGGTGGCCATCTCCACAAATGGACTTTTCAGAATCCTTGGGTGGCACCGTAGTCGGAAACCAATTCTGGTTATCGCTTCTCGGCCTTTTGGCTAAGATCAAGTGTAGTATCTGTTCTTATCAGTTTAATATCTGATACGTCCCCTATCTGGGGACCATATATTAAATGGATTTTTAGAACAGGGAGATGGAAAAAGAGCTTGCTCTGTCCACTCCACGCATTGACCTGGTATTGCAGTATCTCCAGGACCGGTGCACCCCTTCTTTAATGCAGTTTCTAAAATCAGAAAGAATTGAATTCAATGCTTTTTGTTCATTTTGCTTGTTTGTCGGATTTTGGGATGGACTCTTTGGCTTTGCTTTTCTTCTCCTCATTGGATTTTTCATGTTAAAAGTTGCAGAAGCCAGATGACAAGCTCATTTTGGTTCAACTTCAGCAACTGTGCATTGCATTGCCATGTAATGTAATGTAATGCAATGCTATCTATCTAGCTCTCCCTCTATACTTCCTTTTGGATAAACAGACATATTAGGCAAGCATTTTGGAGCTTTCACCTAAATAACTACAGGTGGTGAGATAAGCTGCACAATATAATTGACCTTTCAGTATATTGTTGCACACACACCATCTATTTAGCAAATGCCCTTGTTATCAACAGCAGCCTTTTAAACTCACCTGAGCTAACAGGTATGTGAGCTGGTTACTCTGCTGCACTTAAAATTTCTTTTTTGGTTTGCTACAATGCCTTTTCTGAAACGTTGTCTCCCTCTGCTGGAACACTGACTTCTTTCATTTAATGCCTGCAGACTATAAAAGAGAAACCAACCCAAAAAGTTTGGTTGATTAGTCTGTGGCATTCTTTTAAACTGTTGCTTATGGCGGTCTCTGTGAGCTTCTCAGTGACATTCAGCCATCCAGGTATCCCGCCTGCAGTAGACGGAATGTGGCAATGGAACGCTGGCTGCGCGTGTCATAATAGGCTCTGAGCCTTTATATACCTGCGCACAGCAGCAGCCACCTTCAGTCTGCTGCTGGACAGCCAGCAGCAGCAGCAGCAGGAGAGGTAATTAATCAGCAACCCTCCTGCTAAGGGTAGACAGCTGCTCGTTCCACCCCCCCCCCCCCCGCCTTAATTGGTTCTCCTCCCTTCCAACGGTGTTGAGGCGGGTGGGAACAGCCGGGGGTTGAGGGTACTGTGCTAAAAGAGGTGGAGTTATGCAGATCTAAAACGCGTGGATTGCAGCAGCAGCAAGCCGAAAAGTGCAGGCATGTGAGGGATCTAGAGGTTGACAGCATGTCTTCTTAACGGGAGTCCAGGTGGCCATCTCCACAAATGGACTTTTCAGAATCCTTGGGTGGCACCGTAGTCGGAAACCAATTCTGGTTATCGCTTCTCGGCCTTTTGGCTAAGATCAAGTGTAGTATCTGTTCTTATCAGTTTAATATCTGATACGTCCCCTATCTGGGGACCATATATTAAATGGATTTTTAGAACAGGGAGATGGAAAAAGAGCTTGCTCTGTCCACTCCACGCATTGACCTGGTATTGCAGTATCTCCAGGACCGGTGCACCCCTTCTTTAATGCAGTTTCTAAAATCAGAAAGAATTGAATTCAATGCTTTTTGTTCATTTTGCTTGTTTGTCGGATTTTGGGATGGACTCTTTGGCTTTGCTTTTCTTCTCCTCATTGGATTTTTCATGTTAAAAGTTGCAGAAGCCAGATGACAAGCTCATTTTGGTTCAACTTCAGCAACTGTGCATTGCATTGCCATGTAATGTAATGTAATGCAATGCTATCTATCTAGCTCTCCCTCTATACTTCCTTTTGGATAAACAGACATATTAGGCAAGCATTTTGGAGCTTTCACCTAAATAACTACAGGTGGTGAGATAAGCTGCACAATATAATTGACCTTTCAGTATATTGTTGCACACACACCATCTATTTAGCAAATGCCCTTGTTATCAACAGCAGCCTTTTAAACTCACCTGAGCTAACAGGTATGTGAGCTGGTTACTCTGCTGCGCTTAAAATTTCTTTTTTGGTTTGCTACAATGCCTTTTCTGAAACGTTGTCTCCCTCTGCTGGAACACTGACTTCTTTCATTTAATGCCTGCAGACTATAAAAGAGAAACCAACCCAAAAAGTTTGGTTGATTAGTCTGTGGCATTCTTTTAAACTGTTGCTTATGGCGGTCTCTGTGAGCTTCTCAGTGACATTCAGCCATCCAGGTATCCCGCCTGCAGTAGACGGAATGTGGCAATGGAACGCTGGCTGCGCGTGTCATAATAGGCTCTGAGCCTTTATATACCTGCGCACAGCAGCAGCCACCTTCAGTCTGCTGCTGGACAGCCAGCAGCAGCAGCAGCAGGAGAGGTAATTAATCAGCAACCCTCCTGCTAAGGGTAGACAGCTGCTCGTTCCACCCCCCCCCCCGCCTTAATTGGTTCTCCTCCCTTCCAACGGTGTTGAGGCGGGTGGGAACAGCCGGGGGTTGAGGGTACTGTGCTAAAAAAGGTGGAGTTATGCAGATCTAAAACGCGTGGATTGCAGCAGCAGCAAGCCGAAAAGTGCAGGCATGTGAGGGATCTAGAGGTTGACAGCATGTCTTCTTAACGGGAGTCCAGGTGGCCATCTCCACAAATGGACTTTTCAGAATCCTTGGGTGGCACCGTAGTCGGAAACCAATTCTGGTTATCGCTTCTCGGCCTTTTGGCTAAGATCAAGTGTAGTATCTGTTCTTATCAGTTTAATATCTGATACGTCCCCTATCTGGGGACCATATATTAAATGGATTTTTAGAACAGGGAGATGGAAAAAGAGCTTGCTCTGTCCACTCCACGCATTGACCTGGTATTGCAGTATCTCCAGGACCGGTGCACCCCTTCTTTAATGCAGTTTCTAAAATCAGAAAGAATTGAATTCAATGCTTTTTGTTCATTTTGCTTGTTTGTCGGATTTTGGGATGGACTCTTTGGCTTTGCTTTTCTTCTCCTCATTGGATTTTTCATGTTAAAAGTTGCAGAAGCCAGATGACAAGCTCATTTTGGTTCAACTTCAGCAACTGTGCATTGCATTGCCATGTAATGTAATGTAATGCAATGCTATCTATCTAGCTCTCCCTCTATACTTCCTTTTGGATAAACAGACATATTAGGCAAGCATTTTGGAGCTTTCACCTAAATAACTACAGGTGGTGAGATAAGCTGCACAATATAATTGACCTTTCAGTATATTGTTGCACACACACCATCTATTTAGCAAATGCCCTTGTTATCAACAGCAGCCTTTTAAACTCACCTGAGCTAACAGGTATGTGAGCTGGTTACTCTGCTGCACTTAAAATTTCTTTTTTGGTTTGCTACAATGCCTTTTCTGAAACGTTGTCTCCCTCTGCTGGAACACTGACTTCTTTCATTTAATGCCTGCAGACTATAAAAGAGAAACCAACCCAAAAAGTTTGGTTGATTAGTCTGTGGCATTCTTTTAAACTGTTGCTTATGGCGGTCTCTGTGAGCTTCTCAGTGACATTCAGCCATCCAGGTATCCCGCCTGCAGTAGACGGAATGTGGCAATGGAACGCTGGCTGCGCGTGTCATAATAGGCTCTGAGCCTTTATATACCTGCGCACAGCAGCAGCCACCTTCAGTCTGCTGCTGGACAGCCAGCAGCAGCAGCAGCAGGAGAGGTAATTAATCAGCAACCCTCCTGCTAAGGGTAGACAGCTGCTCGTTCCACCCCCCCCCCCGCCTTAATTGGTTCTCCTCCCTTCCAACGGTGTTGAGGCGGGTGGGAACAGCCGGGGGTTGAGGGTACTGTGCTAAAAGAGGTGGAGTTATGCAGATCTAAAACGCGTGGATTGCAGCAGCAGCAAGCCGAAAAGTGCAGGCATGTGAGGGATCTAGAGGTTGACAGCATGTCTTCTTAACGGGAGTCCAGGTGGCCATCTCCACAAATGGACTTTTCAGAATCCTTGGGTGGCACCGTAGTCGGAAACCAATTCTGGTTATCGCTTCTCGGCCTTTTGGCTAAGATCAAGTGTAGTATCTGTTCTTATCAGTTTAATATCTGATACGTCCCCTATCTGGGGACCATATATTAAATGGATTTTTAGAACAGGGAGATGGAAAAAGAGCTTGCTCTGTCCACTCCACGCATTGACCTGGTATTGCAGTATCTCCAGGACCGGTGCACCCCTTCTTTAATGCAGTTTCTAAAATCAGAAAGAATTGAATTCAATGCTTTTTGTTCATTTTGCTTGTTTGTCGGATTTTGGGATGGACTCTTTGGCTTTGCTTTTCTTCTCCTCATTGGATTTTTCATGTTAAAAGTTGCAGAAGCCAGATGACAAGCTCATTTTGGTTCAACTTCAGCAACTGTGCATTGCATTGCCATGTAATGTAATGTAATGCAATGCTATCTATCTAGCTCTCCCTCTATACTTCCTTTTGGATAAACAGACATATTAGGCAAGCATTTTGGAGCTTTCACCTAAATAACTACAGGTGGTGAGATAAGCTGCACAATATAATTGACCTTTCAGTATATTGTTGCACACACACCATCTATTTAGCAAATGCCCTTGTTATCAACAGCAGCCTTTTAAACTCACCTGAGCTAACAGGTATGTGAGCTGGTTACTCTGCTGCGCTTAAAATTTCTTTTTTGGTTTGCTACAATGCCTTTTCTGAAACGTTGTCTCCCTCTGCTGGAACACTGACTTCTTTCATTTAATGCCTGCAGACTATAAAAGAGAAACCAACCCAAAAAGTTTGGTTGATTAGTCTGTGGCATTCTTTTAAACTGTTGCTTATGGCGGTCTCTGTGAGCTTCTCAGTGACATTCAGCCATCCAGGTATCCCGCCTGCAGTAGACGGAATGTGGCAATGGAACGCTGGCTGCGCGTGTCATAATAGGCTCTGAGCCTTTATATACCTGCGCACAGCAGCAGCCACCTTCAGTCTGCTGCTGGACAGCCAGCAGCAGCAGCAGCAGGAGAGGTAATTAATCAGCAACCCTCCTGCTAAGGGTAGACAGCTGCTCATTCCACCCCCCCCCCCCCGCCTTAATTGGTTCTCCTCCCTTCCAACGGTGTTGAGGCGGGTGGGAACAGCCGGGGGTTGAGGGTACTGTGCTAAAAGAGGTGGAGTTATGCAGATCTAAAACGCGTGGATTGCAGCAGCAGCAAGCCGAAAAGTGCAGGCATGTGAGGGATCTAGAGGTTGACAGCATGTCTTCTTAACGGGAGTCCAGGTGGCCATCTCCACAAATGGACTTTTCAGAATCCTTGGGTGGCACCGTAGTCGGAAACCAATTCTGGTTATCGCTTCTCGGCCTTTTGGCTAAGATCAAGTGTAGTATCTGTTCTTATCAGTTTAATATCTGATACGTCCCCTATCTGGGGACCATATATTAAATGGATTTTTAGAACAGGGAGATGGAAAAAGAGCTTGCTCTGTCCACTCCACGCATTGACCTGGTATTGCAGTATCTCCAGGACCGGTGCACCCCTTCTTTAATGCAGTTTCTAAAATCAGAAAGAATTGAATTCAATGCTTTTTGTTCATTTTGCTTGTTTGTCGGATTTTGGGATGGACTCTTTGGCTTTGCTTTTCTTCTCCTCATTGGATTTTTCATGTTAAAAGTTGCAGAAGCCAGATGACAAGCTCATTTTGGTTCAACTTCAGCAACTGTGCATTGCATTGCCATGTAATGTAATGTAATGCAATGCTATCTATCTAGCTCTCCCTCTATACTTCCTTTTGGATAAACAGACATATTAGGCAAGCATTTTGGAGCTTTCACCTAAATAACTACAGGTGGTGAGATAAGCTGCACAATATAATTGACCTTTCAGTATATTGTTGCACACACACCATCTATTTAGCAAATGCCCTTGTTATCAACAGCAGCCTTTTAAACTCACCTGAGCTAACAGGTATGTGAGCTGGTTACTCTGCTGCGCTTAAAATTTCTTTTTTGGTTTGCTACAATGCCTTTTCTGAAACGTTGTCTCCCTCTGCTGGAACACTGACTTCTTTCATTTAATGCCTGCAGACTATAAAAGAGAAACCAACCCAAAAAGTTTGGTTGATTAGTCTGTGGCATTCTTTTAAACTGTTGCTTATGGCGGTCTCTGTGAGCTTCTCAGTGACATTCAGCCATCCAGGTATCCCGCCTGCAGTAGACGGAATGTGGCAATGGAACGCTGGCTGCGCGTGTCATAATAGGCTCTGAGCCTTTATATACCTGCGCACAGCAGCAGCCACCTTCAGTCTGCTGCTGGACAGCCAGCAGCAGCAGCAGCAGGAGAGGTAATTAATCAGCAACCCTCCTGCTAAGGGTAGACAGCTGCTCGTTCCACCCCACCCCCCCCCGCCTTAATTGGTTCTCCTCCCTTCCAACGGTGTTGAGGCGGGTGGGAACAGCCGGGGGTTGAGGGTACTGTGCTAAAAGAGGTGGAGTTATGCAGATCTAAAACGCGTGGATTGCAGCAGCAGCAAGCCGAAAAGTGCAGGCATGTGAGGGATCTAGAGGTTGACAGCATGTCTTCTTAACGGGAGTCCAGGTGGCCATCTCCACAAATGGACTTTTCAGAATCCTTGGGTGGCACCGTAGTCGGAAACCAATTCTGGTTATCGCTTCTCGGCCTTTTGGCTAAGATCAAGTGTAGTATCTGTTCTTATCAGTTTAATATCTGATACGTCCCCTATCTGGGGACCATATATTAAATGGATTTTTAGAACAGGGAGATGGAAAAAGAGCTTGCTCTGTCCACTCCACGCATTGACCTGGTATTGCAGTATCTCCAGGACCGGTGCACCCCTTCTTTAATGCAGTTTCTAAAATCAGAAAGAATTGAATTCAATGCTTTTTGTTCATTTTGCTTGTTTGTCGGATTTTGGGATGGACTCTTTGGCTTTGCTTTTCTTCTCCTCATTGGATTTTTCATGTTAAAAGTTGCAGAAGCCAGATGACAAGCTCATTTTGGTTCAACTTCAGCAACTGTGCATTGCATTGCCATGTAATGTAATGTAATGCAATGCTATCTATCTAGCTCTCCCTCTATACTTCCTTTTGGATAAACAGACATATTAGGCAAGCATTTTGGAGCTTTCACCTAAATAACTACAGGTGGTGAGATAAGCTGCACAATATAATTGACCTTTCAGTATATTGTTGCACACACACCATCTATTTAGCAAATGCCCTTGTTATCAACAGCAGCCTTTTAAACTCACCTGAGCTAACAGGTATGTGAGCTGGTTACTCTGCTGCGCTTAAAATTTCTTTTTTGGTTTGCTACAATGCCTTTTCTGAAACGTTGTCTCCCTCTGCTGGAACACTGACTTCTTTCATTTAATGCCTGCAGACTATAAAAGAGAAACCAACCCAAAAAGTTTGGTTGATTAGTCTGTGGCATTCTTTTAAACTGTTGCTTATGGCGGTCTCTGTGAGCTTCTCAGTGACATTCAGCCATCCAGGTATCCCGCCTGCAGTAGACGGAATGTGGCAATGGAACGCTGGCTGCGCGTGTCATAATAGGCTCTGAGCCTTTATATACCTGCGCACAGCAGCAGCCACCTTCAGTCTGCTGCTGGACAGCCAGCAGCAGCAGCAGCAGGAGAGGTAATTAATCAGCAACCCTCCTGCTAAGGGTAGACAGCTGCTCGTTCCACCCCCCCCCCGCCTTAATTGGTTCTCCTCCCTTCCAACGGTGTTGAGGCGGGTGGGAACAGCCGGGGGTTGAGGGTACTGTGCTAAAAGAGGTGGAGTTATGCAGATCTAAAACGCGTGGATTGCAGCAGCAGCAAGCCGAAAAGTGCAGGCATGTGAGGGATCTAGAGGTTGACAGCATGTCTTCTTAACGGGAGTCCAGGTGGCCATCTCCACAAATGGACTTTTCAGAATCCTTGGGTGGCACCGTAGTCGGAAACCAATTCTGGTTATCGCTTCTCGGCCTTTTGGCTAAGATCAAGTGTAGTATCTGTTCTTATCAGTTTAATATCTGATACGTCCCCTATCTGGGGACCATATATTAAATGGATTTTTAGAACAGGGAGATGGAAAAAGTGCTTGCTCTGTCCACTCCACGCATTGACCTGGTATTGCAGTATCTCCAGGACCGGTGCACCCCTTCTTTAATGCAGTTTCTAAAATCAGAAAGAATTGAATTCAATGCTTTTTGTTCATTTTGCTTGTTTGTCGGATTTTGGGATGGACTCTTTGGCTTTGCTTTTCTTCTCCTCATTGGATTTTTCATGTTAAAAGTTGCAGAAGCCAGATGACAAGCTCATTTTGGTTCAACTTCAGCAACTGTGCATTGCATTGCCATGTAATGTAATGTAATGCAATGCTATCTATCTAGCTCTCCCTCTATACTTCCTTTTGGATAAACAGACATATTAGGCAAGCATTTTGGAGCTTTCACCTAAATAACTACAGGTGGTGAGATAAGCTGCACAATATAATTGACCTTTCAGTATATTGTTGCACACACACCATCTATTTAGCAAATGCCCTTGTTATCAACAGCAGCCTTTTAAACTCACCTGAGCTAACAGGTATGTGAGCTGGTTACTCTGCTGCGCTTAAAATTTCTTTTTTGGTTTGCTACAATGCCTTTTCTGAAACGTTGTCTCCCTCTGCTGGAACACTGACTTCTTTCATTTAATGCCTGCAGACTATAAAAGAGAAACCAACCCAAAAAGTTTGGTTGATTAGTCTGTGGCATTCTTTTAAACTGTTGCTTATGGCGGTCTCTGTGAGCTTCTCAGTGACATTCAGCCATCCAGGTATCCCGCCTGCAGTAGACGGAATGTGGCAATGGAACGCTGGCTGCGCGTGTCATAATAGGCTCTGAGCCTTTATATACCTGCGCACAGCAGCAGCCACCTTCAGTCTGCTGCTGGACAGCCAGCAGCAGCAGCAGCAGGAGAGGTAATTAATCAGCAACCCTCCTGCTAAGGGTAGACAGCTGCTCGTTCCACCCCCCCCCCCCGCCTCAATTGGTTCTCCTCCCTTCCAACGGTGTTGAGGCGGGTGGGAACAGCCGGGGGTTGAGGGTACTGTGCTAAAAGAGGTGGAGTTATGCAGATCTAAAACGCGTGGATTGCAGCAGCAGCAAGCCGAAAAGTGCAGGCATGTGAGGGATCTAGAGGTTGACAGCATGTCTTCTTAACGGGAGTCCAGGTGGCCATCTCCACAAATGGACTTTTCAGAATCCTTGGGTGGCACCGTAGTCGGAAACCAATTCTGGTTATCGCTTCTCGGCCTTTTGGCTAAGATCAAGTGTAGTATCTGTTCTTATCAGTTTAATATCTGATACGTCCCCTATCTGGGGACCATATATTAAATGGATTTTTAGAACAGGGAGATGGAAAAAGTGCTTGCTCTGTCCACTCCACGCATTGACCTGGTATTGCAGTATCTCCAGGACCGGTGCACCCCTTCTTTAATGCAGTTTCTAAAATCAGAAAGAATTGAGTTCAATGCTTTTTGTTCATTTTGCTTGTTTGTCGGATTTTGGGATGGACTCTTTGGCTTTGCTTTTCTTCTCCTCATTGGATTTTTCATGTTAAAAGTTGCAGAAGCCAGATGACAAGCTCATTTTGGTTCAACTTCAGCAACTGTGCATTGCATTGCCATGTAATGTAATGTAATGCAATGCTATCTATCTAGCTCTCCCTCTATACTTCCTTTTGGATAAACAGACATATTAGGCAAGCATTTTGGAGCTTTCACCTAAATAACTACAGGTGGTGAGATAAGCTGCACAATATAATTGACCTTTCAGTATATTGTTGCACACACACCATCTATTTAGCAAATGCCCTTGTTATCAACAGCAGCCTTTTAAACTCACCTGAGCTAACAGGTATGTGAGCTGGTTACTCTGCTGCGCTTAAAATTTCTTTTTTGGTTTGCTACAATGCCTTTTCTGAAACGTTGTCTCCCTCTGCTGGAACACTGACTTCTTTCATTTAATGCCTGCAGACTATAAAAGAGAAACCAACCCAAAAAGTTTGGTTGATTAGTCTGTGGCATTCTTTTAAACTGTTGCTTATGGCGGTCTCTGTGAGCTTCTCAGTGACATTCAGCCATCCAGGTATCCCGCCTGCAGTAGACGGAATGTGGCAATGGAACGCTGGCTGCGCGTGTCATAATAGGCTCTGAGCCTTTATATACCTGCGCACAGCAGCAGCCACCTTCAGTCTGCTGCTGGACAGCCAGCAGCAGCAGCAGCAGGAGAGGTAATTAATCAGCAACCCTCCTGCTAAGGGTAGACAGCTGCTCGTTCCACCCCCCCCCCCCCCGCCTTAATTTGTTCTCCTCCCTTCCAACGGTGTTGAGGCGGGTGGGAACAGCCGGGGGTTGAGGGTACTGTGCTAAAAGAGGTGGAGTTATGCAGATCTAAAACGTGTGGATTGCAGCAGCAGCAAGCCGAAAAGTGCAGGCATGTGAGGGATCTAGAGGTTGACAGCATGTCTTCTTAACGGGAGTCCAGGTGGCCATCTCCACAAATGGACTTTTCAGAATCCTTGGGTGGCACCGTAGTCGGAAACCAATTCTGGTTATCGCTTCTCGGCCTTTTGGCTAAGATCAAGTGTAGTATCTGTTCTTATCAGTTTAATATCTGATACGTCCCCTATCTGGGGACCATATATTAAATGGATTTTTAGAACAGGGAGATGGAAAAAGAGCTTGCTCTGTCCACTCCACGCATTGACCTGGTATTGCAGTATCTCCAGGACCGGTGCACCAATTCTTTAATGCAGTTTCTAAAATCAGAAAGAATTGAATTCAATGCTTTTTGTTCATTTTGCTTGTTTGTCGGATTTTGGGATGGACTCTTTGGCTTTGCTTTTCTTCTCCTCATTGGATTTTTCATGTTAAAAGTTGCAGAAGCCAGATGACAAGCTCATTTTGGTTCAACTTCAGCAACTGTGCATTGCATTGCCATGTAATGTAATGTAATGCAATGCTATCTATCTAGCTCTCCCTCTATACTTCCTTTTGGATAAACAGACATATTAGGCAAGCATTTTGGAGCTTTCACCTAAATAACTACAGGTGGTGAGATAAGCTGCACAATATAATTGACCTTTCAGTATATTGTTGCACACACACCATCTATTTAGCAAATGCCCTTGTTATCAACAGCAGCCTTTTAAACTCACCTGAGCTAACAGGTATGTGAGCTGGTTACTCTGCTGCGCTTAAAATTTCTTTTTTGGTTTGCTACAATGCCTTTTCTGAAACGTTGTCTCCCTCTGCTGGAACACTGACTTCTTTCATTTAATGCCTGCAGACTATAAAAGAGAAACCAACCCAAAAAGTTTGGTTGATTAGTCTGTGGCATTCTTTTAAACTGTTGCTTATGGCGGTCTCTGTGAGCTTCTCAGTGACATTCAGCCATCCAGGTATCCCGCCTGCAGTAGACGGAATGTGGCAATGGAACGCTGGCTGCGCGTGTCATAATAGGCTCTGAGCCTTTATATACCTGCGCACAGCAGCAGCCACCTTCAGTCTGCTGCTGGACAGCCAGCAGCAGCAGCAGCAGGAGAGGTAATTAATCAGCAACCCTCCTGCTAAGGGTAGACAGCTGCTCGTTCCACCCCCCCCCCCCGCCTTAATTGGTTCTCCTCCCTTCCAACGGTGTTGAGGCGGGTGGGAACAGCCGGGGGTTGAGGGTACTGTGCTAAAAGAGGTGGAGTTATGCAGATCTAAAACGCGTGGATTGCAGCAGCAGCAAGCCGAAAAGTGCAGGCATGTGAGGGATCTAGAGGTTGACAGCATGTCTTCTTAACGGGAGTCCAGGTGGCCATCTCCACAAATGGACTTTTCAGAATCCTTGGGTGGCACCGTAGTCGGAAACCAATTCTGGTTATCGCTTCTCGGCCTTTTGGCTAAGATCAAGTGTAGTATCTTTCGAAAAGGCGGTTTTGGATGTTGGCCGCCCTAGTAGATTGATACATTATGCACACTGGGGTTTAGGCGCTTGTTAGTACGCCAGGTGGCTAATATAGTCATCTGGTGGAAAGCATGGCCCCCCAGGATCGACACCATTGGGCCGGGGAAGATCGAAAGCCCGAAGTGTGAAGTGCCCCAGGAGTGGCGACCCTGGGGTGCCTTAACTCACTGGGATTGGGAACCCCACTTGAGTTTATGGCACATTTGCACAAGCACTTCAATATTTCTTTCTTCGCACACACCCTTATTCTGGGCCTTCTGGCCTTAGGATGGGGAATTTTTTCAATTCCCGGTCGAAGGTCCGGGCAGTATTATACTGTGAAACCTTCACTATTTATTTAATTTCTTTGTCACTGTGTGTCCACTTATTCACGTGTGTCACGTCCTACTAGGATTTTGTCGGGATGCGGTTCCCTTATGGGTTCCTCTCTTGGCAGGTCTAGGGGGGGAGTGTGTGGCCATCAGGTTCCGCTCCCCCCTGAACCCCCCTGGCTCTCCTCTTTCGGGAGGAGAGCGTTGTTGGCTCCCCTCTTCCGGGAGGGGAGCACAGTCTTTGGCTCCCAGTGCCTTGCTCGGGTTAGAACTCGGGCAGGTGCTGGGTGTAAGATTGGGTCGCCTCTGGCTTCGGCTGGAGGTGGCTATTTGTCCCTGTTCCTCGCTGTGGCCTTCTGGCTCGGAGGGACGGGGAATGGTTTGGGGGACCCTTCTCCTTTTGGAGAGGGTTTCAAGAAGACCAGCATCCTAGTGCACTTTTTTTGTGGCACTTGTCACTATTTTAAGCGCACTCGAGTTTTGTACACGAATTCGGGCTTTCGATGGAAAAAAAAAAAAAAAAAAAAAAAAATCTGTTCTTATCAGTTTAATATCTGATACGTCCCCTATCTGGGGACCAAATATTAAATGGATTTTTAGAACAGGGAGATGGAAAAAGAGCTTGCTCTGTCCACTCCACGCATTGACCTGGTATTGCAGTATCTCCAGGACCGGTGCACCCCTTCTTTAATGCAGTTTCTAAAATCAGAAAGAATTGAATTCAATGCTTTTTGTTCATTTTGCTAGTTTGTCGGATTTTGGGATGGACTCTTTGGCTTTGCTTTTCTTCTCCTCATTGGATTTTTCATGTTAAAAGTTGCAGAAGCCAGATGACAAGCTCATTTTGGTTCAACTTCAGCAACTGTGCATTGCATTGCCATGTAATGTAATGTAATGCAATGCTATCTATCTAGCTCTCCCTCTATACTTCCTTTTGGATAAACAGACATATTAGGCAAGCATTTTGGAGCTTTCACCTAAATAACTACAGGTGGTGAGATAAGCTGCACAATATAATTGACCTTTCAGTATATTGTTGCACACACACCATCTATTTAGCAAATGCCCTTGTTATCAACAGCAGCCTTTTAAACTCACCTGAGCTAACAGGTATGTGAGCTGGTTACTCTGCTGCGCTTAAAATTTCTTTTTTGGTTTGCTACAATGCCTTTTCTGAAACGTTGTCTCCCTCTGCTGGAACACTGACTTCTTTCATTTAATGGCTGCAGACTATAAAAGAGAAACCAACCCAAAAAGTTTGGTTGATTAGTCTGTGGCATTCTTTTAAACTGTTGCTTATGGCGGTCTCTGTGAGCTTCTCAGTGACATTCAGCCATCCAGGTATCCCGCCTGCAGTAGACGGAATGTGGCAATGGAACGCTGGCTGCGCGTGTCATAATAGGCTCTGAGCCTTTATATACCTGCGCACAGCAGCAGCCACCTTCAGTCTGCTGCTGGACAGCCAGCAGCAGCAGCAGCAGGAGAGGTAATTAATCAGCAACCCTCCTGCTAAGGGTAGACAGCTGCTCGTTCCACCCCCCCCCCCCGCCTTAATTGGTTCTCCTCCCTTCCAACGGTGTTGAGGCGGGTGGGAACAGCCGGGGGTTGAGGGTACTGTGCTAAAAGAGGTGGAGTTATGCAGATCTAAAACGCGTGGATTGCAGCAGCAGCAAGCCGAAAAGTGCAGGCATGTGAGGGATCTAGAGGTTGACAGCATGTCTTCTTAACGGGAGTCCAGGTGGCCATCTCCACAAATGGACTTTTCAGAATCCTTGGGTGGCACCGTAGTCGGAAACCAATTCTGGTTATCGCTTCTCGGCCTTTTGGCTAAGATCAAGTGTAGTCTCTGTTCTGGAGAGGATGTCCATCCAGGATTGCCGCAGGCTGATCCACAGCCTGCTCAGAGACTATTCCATCATGGACGGTCCGGAGGACGAGGATGAGGACTAAACCCCTCCTCCCCCTCTCCCTTTATGTGTCTTGTCTTTCAATAAAGCTTCGGGCCTGTGATTTTCCCCTCCCCATCCCCTTTTTCCCAATCCCCATCGCTTATCACGGTTCGTCGTACTGTATTGATTGACATGCTTTTTCTTTCAGATTGAGTGTTTTGTGTAGCATAGGGGTGTGATGTGTCTAGTTAGTGCGTCGTGTCCTCATGCTATGTAAATATGATGTAGAATTCTGTGTGTACTGGGCTGCGGCACTGTACACTGTCTGTTAACTTATTTTTTGTGCTAATAAAAGATATATTCAATCAAAAAAATCTGTTCTTATCAGTTTAATATCTGATACGTCCCCTATCTGGGGACCATATATTAAATGGATTTTTAGAACAGGGAGATGGAAAAAGAGCTTGCTCTGTCCACTCCACGCATTGACCTGGTATTGCAGTATCTCCAGGACCGGTGCACCCCTTCTTTAATGCAGTTTCTAAAATCAGAAAGAATTGAATTCAATGCTTTTTGTTCATTTTGCTTGTTTGTCGGATTTTGGGATGGACTCTTTGGCTTTGCTTTTCTTCTCCTCATTGGATTTTTCATGTTAAAAGTTGCAGAAGCCAGATGACAAGCTCATTTTGGTTCAACTTCAGCAACTGTGCATTGCATTGCCATGTAATGTAATGTAATGCAATGCTATCTATCTAGCTCTCCCTCTATACTTCCTTTTGGATAAACAGACATATTAGGCAAGCATTTTGGAGCTTTCACCTAAATAACTACAGGTGGTGAGATAAGCTGCACAATATAATTGACCTTTCAGTATATTGTTGCACACACACCATCTATTTAGCAAATGCCCTTGTTATCAACAGCAGCCTTTTAAACTCACCTGAGCTAACAGGTATGTGAGATGGTTACTCTGCTGCGCTTAAAATTTCTTTTTTGGTTTGCTACAATGCCTTTTCTGAAACGTTGTCTCCCTCTGCTGGAACACTGACTTCTTCCATTTAATGCCTGCAGACTATAAAAGAGAAACCAACCCAAAAAGTTTGGTTGATTAGTCTGTGGCATTCTTTTAAACTGTTGCTTATGGCGGTCTCTGTGAGCTTCTCAGTGACATTCAGCCATCCAGGTATCCCGCCTGCAGTAGACGGAATGTGGCAATGGAACGCTGGCTGCGCGTGTCATAATAGGCTCTGAGCCTTTATATACCTGCGCACAGCAGCAGCCACCTTCAGTCTGCTGCTGGACAGCCAGCAGCAGCAGCAGCAGGAGAGGTAATTAATCAGCAACCCTCCTGCTAAGGGTAGACAGCTGCTCGTTCCACCCCCCCCCCCGCCTTAATTGGTTCTCCTCCCTTCCAACGGTGTTGAGGCGGGTGGGAACAGCCGGGGGTTGAGGGTACTGTGCTAAAAGAGGTGGAGTTATGCAGATCTAAAACGCGTGGATTGCAGCAGCAGCAAGCCGAAAAGTGCAGGCATGTGAGGGATCTAGAGGTTGACAGCATGTCTTCTTAACGGGAGTCCAGGTGGCCATCTCCACAAATGGACTTTTCAGAATCCTTGGGTGGCACCGTAGTCGGAAACCAATTCTGGTTATCGCTTCTCGGCCTTTTGGCTAAGATCAAGTGTAGTATCTGTTCTTATCAGTTTAATATCTGATACGTCCCCTATCTGGGGACCATATATTAAATGGATTTTTAGAACAGGGAGATGGAAAAAGAGCTTGCTCTGTCCACTCCACGCATTGACCTGGTATTGCAGTATCTCCAGGACCGGTGCACCCCTTCTTTAATGCAGTTTCTAAAATCAGAAAGAATTGAATTCAATGCTTTTTGTTCATTTTGCTTGTTTGTCGGATTTTGGGATGGACTCTTTGGCTTTGCTTTTCTTCTCCTCATTGGATTTTTCATGTTAAAAGTTGCAGAAGCCAGATGACAAGCTCATTTTGGTTCAACTTCAGCAACTGTGCATTGCATTGCCATGTAATGTAATGTAATGCAATGCTATCTATCTAGCTCTCCCTCTATACTTCCTTTTGGATAAACAGACATATTAGGCAAGCATTTTGGAGCTTTCACCTAAATAACTACAGGTGGTGAGATAAGCTGCACAATATAATTGACCTTTCAGTATATTGTTGCACACACACCATCTATTTAGCAAATGCCCTTGTTATCAACAGCAGCCTTTTAAACTCACCTGAGCTAACAGGTATGTGAGCTGGTTACTCTGCTGCGCTTAAAATTTCTTTTTTGGTTTGCTACAATGCCTTTTCTGAAACGTTGTCTCCCTCTGCTGGAACACTGACTTCTTTCATTTAATGGCTGCAGACTATAAAAGAGAAACCAACCCAAAAAGTTTGGTTGATTAGTCTGTGGCATTCTTTTAAACTGTTGCTTATGGCGGTCTCTGTGAGCTTCTCAGTGACATTCAGCCATCCAGGTATCCCGCCTGCAGTAGACGGAATGTGGCAATGGAACGCTGGCTGCGCGTGTCATAATAGGCTCTGAGCCTTTATATACCTGCGCACAGCAGCAGCCACCTTCAGTCTGCTGCTGGACAGCCAGCAGCAGCAGCAGCAGGAGAGGTAATTAATCAGCAACCCTCCTGCTAAGGGTAGACAGCTGCTCGTTCCACCCCCCCCCCCGCCTTAATTGGTTCTCCTCCCTTCCAACGGTGTTGAGGCGGGTGGGAACAGCCGGGGGTTGAGGGTACTGTGCTAAAAGAGGTGGAGTTATGCAGATCTAAAACGCGTGGATTGCAGCAGCAGCAAGCCGAAAAGTGCAGGCATGTGAGGGATCTAGAGGTTGACAGCATGTCTTCTTAACGGGAGTCCAGGTGGCCATCTCCACAAATGGACTTTTCAGAATCCTTGGGTGGCACCGTAGTCGGAAACCAATTCTGGTTATCGCTTCTCGGCCTTTTGGCTAAGATCAAGTGTAGTATCTGTTCTTATCAGTTTAATATCTGATACGTCCCCTATCTGGGGACCATATATTAAATGGATTTTTAGAACAGGGAGATGGAAAAAGAGCTTGCTCTGTCCACTCCACGCATTGACCTGGTATTGCAGTATCTCCAGGACCGGTGCACCCCTTCTTTAATGCAGTTTCTAAAATCAGAAAGAATTGAATTCAATGCTTTTTGTTCATTTTGCTTGTTTGTCGGATTTTGGGATGGACTCTTTGGCTTTGCTTTTCTTCTCCTCATTGGATTTTTCATGTTAAAAGTTGCAGAAGCCAGATGACAAGCTCATTTTGGTTCAACTTCAGCAACTGTGCATTGCATTGCCATGTAATGTAATGTAATGCAATGCTATCTATCTAGCTCTCCCTCTATACTTCCTTTTGGATAAACAGACATATTAGGCAAGCATTTTGGAGCTTTCACCTAAATAACTACAGGTGGTGAGATAAGCTGCACAATATAATTGACCTTTCAGTATATTGTTGCACACACACCATCTATTTAGCAAATGCCCTTGTTATCAACAGCAGCCTTTTAAACTCACCTGAGCTAACAGGTATGTGAGCTGGTTACTCTGCTGCGCTTAAAATTTCTTTTTTGGTTTGCTACAATGCCTTTTCTGAAACGTTGTCTCCCTCTGCTGGAACACTGACTTCTTTCATTTAATGCCTGCAGACTATAAAAGAGAAACCAACCCAAAAAGTTTGGTTGATTAGTCTGTGGCATTCTTTTAAACTGTTGCTTATGGCGGTCTCTGTGAGCTTCTCAGTGACATTCAGCCATCCAGGTATCCCGCCTGCAGTAGACGGAATGTGGCAATGGAACGCTGGCTGCGCGTGTCATAATAGGCTCTGAGCCTTTATATACCTGCGCACAGCAGCAGCCACCTTCAGTCTGCTGCTGGACAGCCAGCAGCAGCAGCAGCAGGAGAGGTAATTAATCAGCAACCCTCCTGCTAAGGGTAGACAGCTGCTCGTTCCACCCCCCCCCCCCGCCTTAATTGGTTCTCCTCCCTTCCAACGGTGTTGAGGCGGGTGGGAACAGCCGGGGGTTGAGGGTACTGTGCTAAAAGAGGTGGAGTTATGCAGATCTAAAACGCGTGGATTGCAGCAGCAGCAAGCCGAAAAGTGCAGGCATGTGAGGGATCTAGAGGTTGACAGCATGTCTTCTTAACGGGAGTCCAGGTGGCCATCTCCACAAATGGACTTTTCAGAATCCTTGGGTGGCACCGTAGTCGGAAACCAATTCTGGTTATCGCTTCTCGGCCTTTTGGCTAAGATCAAGTGTAGTATCTGTTCTTATCAGTTTAATATCTGATACGTCCCCTATCTGGGGACCATATATTAAATGGATTTTTAGAACAGGGAGATGGAAAAAGAGCTTGCTCTGTCCACTCCACGCATTGACCTGGTATTGCAGTATCTCCAGGACCGGTGCACCCCTTCTTTAATGCAGTTTCTAAAATCAGAAAGAATTGAATTCAATGCTTTTTGTTCATTTTGCTTGTATGTCGGATTTTGGGATGGACTCTTTGGCTTTGCTTTTCTTCTCCTCATTGGATTTTTCATGTTAAAAGTTGCAGAAGCCAGATGACAAGCTCATTTTGGTTCAACTTCAGCAACTGTGCATTACATTGCCATGTAATGTAATGTAATGCAATGCTATCTATCTAGCTCTCCCTCTATACTTCCTTTTGGATAAACAGACATATTAGGCAAGCATTTTGGAGCTTTCACCTAAATAACTACAGGTGGTGAGATAAGCTGCACAATATAATTGACCTTTCAGTATATTGTTGCACACACACCATCTATTTAGCAAATGCCCTTGTTATCAACAGCAGCCTTTTAAACTCACCTGAGCTAACAGGTATGTGAGCTGGTTACTCTGCTGCGCTTAAAATTTCTTTTTTGGTTTGCTACAATGCCTTTTCTGAAACGTTGTCTCCCTCTGCTGGAACACTGACTTCTTTCATTTAATGCCTGCAGACTATAAAAGAGAAACCAACCCAAAAAGTTTGGTTGATTAGTCTGTGGCATTCTTTTAAACTGTTGCTTATGGCGGTCTCTGTGAGCTTCTCAGTGACATTCAGCCATCCAGGTATCCCGCCTGCAGTAGACGGAATGTGGCAATGGAACGCTGGCTGCGCGTGTCATAATAGGCTCTGAGCCTTTATATACCTGCGCACAGCAGCAGCCACCTTCAGTCTGCTGCTGGACAGCCAGCAGCAGCAGCAGCAGGAGAGGTAATTAATCAGCAACCCTCCTGCTAAGGGTAG
Source organism: Phyllobates terribilis (assembly GCF_046119375.1). Lineage (NCBI taxonomy): Eukaryota > Metazoa > Chordata > Amphibia > Anura > Dendrobatidae > Phyllobates > Phyllobates terribilis. The sequence goes on along the minus strand of NW_027362800.1, from coordinate 3,614,659 downwards.
ACAGCTGCTCGTTCCACCCCCCCCCCCCCCGCCTTAATTGGTTCTCCTCCCTTCCAACGGTGTTGAGGCGGGTGGGAACAGCCGGGGGTTGAGGGTACTGTGCTAAAAGAGGTGGAGTTATGCAGATCTAAAACGCGTGGATTGCAGCAGCAGCAAGCCGAAAAGTGCAGGCATGTGAGGGATCTAGAGGTTGACAGCATGTCTTCTTAACGGGAGTCCAGGTGGCCATCTCCACAAATGGACTTTTCAGAATCCTTGGGTGGCACCGTAGTCGGAAACCAATTCTGGTTATCGCTTCTCGGCCTTTTGGCTAAGATCAAGTGTAGTATCTGTTCTTATCAGTTTAATATCTGATACGTCCCCTATCTGGGGACCATATATTAAATGGATTTTTAGAACAGGGAGATGGAAAAAGAGCTTGCTCTGTCCACTCCACGCATTGACCTGGTATTGCAGTATCTCCAGGACCGGTGCACTCCTTCTTTAATGCAGTTTCTAAAATCAGAAAGAATTGAATTCAATGCTTTTTGTTCATTTTGCTTGTTTGTCGGATTTTGGGATGGACTCTTTGGCTTTGCTTTTCTTCTCCTCATTGGATTTTTCATGTTAAAAGTTGCAGAAGCCAGATGACAAGCTCATTTTGGTTCAACTTCAGCAACTGTGCATTGCATTGCCATGTAATGTAATGTAATGCAATGCTATCTATCTAGCTCTCCCTCTATACTTCCTTTTGGATAAACAGACATATTAGGCAAGCATTTTGGAGCTTTCACCTAAATAACTACAGGTGGTGAGATAAGCTGCACAATATAATTGACCTTTCAGTATATTGTTGCACACACACCATCTATTTAGCAAATGCCCTTGTTATCAACAGCAGCCTTTTAAACTCACCTGAGCTAACAGGTATGTGAGCTGGTTACTCTGCTGCGCTTAAAATTTCTTTTTTGGTTTGCTACAATGCCTTTTCTGAAACGTTGTCTCCCTCTGCTGGAACACTGACTTCTTTCATTTAATGCCTGCAGACTATAAAAGAGAAACCAACCCAAAAAGTTTGGTTGATTAGTCTGTGGCATTCTTTTAAACTGTTGCTTATGGCGGTCTCTGTGAGCTTCTCAGTGACATTCAGCCATCCAGGTATCACGCCTGCAGTAGACGGAATGTGGCAATGGAACGCTGGCTGCGCGTGTCATAATAGGCTCTGAGCCTTTATATACCTGCGCACAGCAGCAGCCACCTTCAGTCTGCTGCTGGACAGCCAGCAGCAGCAGCAGCAGGAGAGGTAATTAATCAGCAACCCTCCTGCTAAGGGTAGACAGCTGCTCGTTCCACCCCCCCCCCCGCCTTAATTGGTTCTCCTCCCTTCCAACGGTGTTGAGGCGGGTGGGAACAGCCGGGGGTTGAGGGTACTGTGCTAAAAGAGGTGGAGTTATGCAGATCTAAAACGCGTGGATTGCAGCAGCAGCAAGCCGAAAAGTGCAGGCATGTGAGGGATCTAGAGGTTGACAGCATGTCTTCTTAACGGGAGTCCAGGTGGCCATCTCCACAAATGGACTTTTCAGAATCCTTGGGTGGCACCGTAGTCGGAAACCAATTCTGGTTATCGCTTCTCGGCCTTTTGGCTAAGATCAAGTGTAGTATCTGTTCTTATCAGTTTAATATCTGATACGTCCCCTATCTGGGGACCATATATTAAATGGATTTTTAGAACAGGGAGATGGAAAAAGAGCTTGCTCTGTCCACTCCACGCATTGACCTGGTATTGCAGTATCTCCAGGACCGGTGCACTCCTTCTTTAATGCAGTTTCTAAAATCAGAAAGAATTGAATTCAATGCTTTTTGTTCATTTTGCTTGTTTGTCGGATTTTGGGATGGACTCTTTGGCTTTGCTTTTCTTCTCCTCATTGGATTTTTCATGTTAAAAGTTGCAGAAGCCAGATGACAAGCTCATTTTGGTTCAACTTCAGCAACTGTGCATTGCATTGCCATGTAATGTAATGTAATGCAATGCTATCTATCTAGCTCTCCCTCTATACTTCCTTTTGGATAAACAGACATATTAGGCAAGCATTTTGGAGCTTTCACCTAAATAACTACAGGTGGTGAGATAAGCTGCACAATATAATTGACCTTTCAGTATATTGTTGCACACACACCATCTATTTAGCAAATGCCCTTGTTATCAACAGCAGCCTTTTAAACTCACCTGAGCTAACAGGTATGTGAGCTGGTTACTCTGCTGCGCTTAAAATTTCTTTTTTGGTTTGCTACAATGCCTTTTCTGAAACGTTGTCTCCCTCTGCTGGAACACTGACTTCTTTCATTTAATGCCTGCAGACTATAAAAGAGAAACCAACCCAAAAAGTTTGGTTGATTAGTCTGTGGCATTCTTTTAAACTGTTGCTTATGGCGGTCTCTGTGAGCTTCTCAGTGACATTCAGCCATCCAGGTATCCCGCCTGCAGTAGACGGAATGTGGCAATGGAACGCTGGCTGCGCGTGTCATAATAGGCTCTGAGCCTTTATATACCTGCGCACAGCAGCAGCCACCTTCAGTCTGCTGCTGGACAGCCAGCAGCAGCAGCAGCAGGAGAGGTAATTAATCAGCAACCCTCCTGCTAAGGGTAGACAGCTGCTCGTTCCACCCCCCCCCCGCCTTAATTGGTTCTCCTCCCTTCCAACGGTGTTGAGGCGGGTGGGAACAGCCGGGGGTTGAGGGTACTGTGCTAAAAGAGGTGGAGTTATGCAGATCTAAAACGCGTGGATTGCAGCAGCAGCAAGCCGAAAAGTGCAGGCATGTGAGGGATCTAGAGGTTGACAGCATGTCTTCTTAATGGGAGTCCAGGTGGCCATCTCCACAAATGGACTTTTCAGAATCCTTGGGTGGCACCGTAGTCGGAAACCAATTCTGGTTATCGCTTCTCGGCCTTTTGGCTAAGATCAAGTGTAGTATCTTTCGAAAAGGCGGTTTTGGATGTTGGCCACCCTAGTAGATTGATACATTATGCACACTGGGGTTTAGGCGCTTGTTAGTACGCCAGGTGGCTAATATAGTCATCTGGTGGAAAGCATGGCCCCCCTGGATCGACGCCATTGGGCCGGGGAAGATCGAAAGCCCGAAGTGTGAAGTGCCCCAGGAGTGGTGACCCTGGGGTGCCTTAACTCACTGGGATTGGGAACCCCACTTGAGTTTATGGTACATTTGCACAAGCACTTCAAATTTTCTTTCTTCGCACACACCCTTATTCCGGGCCTTCTGGCCTTAGGATGGGGAATTTTTCAATTCCCGGTCGAAGGTCCGGGCAGTATTATACTGTGAAACCTTCACTATTTATTTAATTTCTTTGTCACTGTGTGTCCACTTATTCACGTGTGTCACGTCCTACTAGGATTTTGTCGGGATGCGGTTCCCTTACGGGTTCCTCTCTTGGCAGGTCTAGGGGGGGAGTGTGTGGCCATCAGGTTCCGCTCCCCCCTGAACCCCCTGGCTCTCCTCTTTCGGGAGGAGAGCGTTGTTGGCTCCCCTCTTCCGGGAGGGGAGCACAGTCTTTGGCTCCCAGTGCCTTGTTCGGGTGAGAACTCGGGCAGTTGCTGGGGGTAAGATTGGGTCGCCTCTGGCTTCGGCTGGAGGTGGCTTTTTGTCCCTGTTCCTCGCTGTGGCCTTTTGGCTCGGAGGGACGGGGAATGGTTTGGGGGACCCTTCTCCTTTTGGAGAGGGTTTCAAGAAGACCAGCATCCTAGTGCACTTTTTTTGTGGCACTTGTCACTTTTTTAAGCGCACTCGGGTTTTGTACACGAATTCGGGCTTTCAAAAAAAAAAAAAAAAAAAATCTGTTCTTATCAGTTTAATATCTGATACGTCCCCTATCTGGGGACCATATATTAAATGGATTTTTAGAACAGGGAGATGGAAAAAGAGCTTGCTCTGTCCACTCCACGCATTGACCTGGTATTGCAGTATCTCCAGGACCGGTGCACCCCTTCTTTAATGCAGTTTCTAAAATCAGAAAGAATTGAATTCAATGCTTTTTGTTCATTTTGCTTGTTTGTCGGATTTTGGGATGGACTCTTTGGCTTTGCTTTTCTTCTCCTCATTGGATTTTTCATGTTAAAAGTTGCAGAAGCCAGATGACAAGCTCATTTTGGTTCAACTTCAGCAACTGTGCATTGCATTGCCATGTAATGTAATGTAATGCAATGCTATCTATCTAGCTCTCCCTCTATACTTCCTTTTGGATAAACAGACATATTAGGCAAGCATTTTGGAGCTTTCACCTAAATAACTACAGGTGGTGAGATAAGCTGCACAATATAATTGACCTTTCAGTATATTGTTGCACACACACCATCTATTTAGCAAATGCCCTTGTTATCAACAGCAGCCTTTTAAACTCACCTGAGCTAACAGGTATGTGAGCTGGTTACTCTGCTGCGCTTAAAATTTCTTTTTTGGTTTGCTACAATGCCTTTTCTGAAACGTTGTCTCCCTCTGCTGGAACACTGACTTCTTTCATTTAATGCCTGCAGACTATAAAAGAGAAACCAACCCAAAAAGTTTGGTTGATTAGTCTGTGGCATTCTTTTAAACTGTTGCTTATGGCGGTCTCTGTGAGCTTCTCAGTGACATTCAGCCATCCAGGTATCCCGCCTGCAGTAGACGGAATGTGGCAATGGAACGCTGGCTGCGCGTGTCATAATAGGCTCTGAGCCTTTATATACCTGCGCACAGCAGCAGCCACCTTCAGTCTGCTGCTGGACAGCCAGCAGCAGCAGCAGCAGGAGAGGTAATTAATCAGCAACCCTCCTGCTAAGGGTAGACAGCTGCTCGTTCCACCCCCCCCCCCCCGCCTTAATTGGTTCTCCTCCCTTCCAACGGTGTTGAGGCGGGTGGGAACAGCCAGGGGTTGAGGGTACTGTGCTAAAAGAGGTGGAGTTATGCAGATCTAAAACGCGTGGATTGCAGCAGCAGCAAGCCGAAAAGTGAAGGCATGTGAGGGATCTAGAGGTTGACAGCATGTCTTCTTAACGGGAGTCCAGGTGGCCATCTCCACAAATGGACTTTTCAGAATCCTTGGGTGGCACCGTAGTCGGAAACCAATTCTGGTTATCGCTTCTCGGCCTTTTGGCTAAGATCAAGTGTAGTATCTGTTCTTATCAGTTTAATATCTGATACGTCCCCTATCTGGGGACCATATATTAAATGGATTTTTAGAACAGGGAGATGGAAAAAGAGCTTGCTCTGTCCACTCCACGCATTGACCTGGTATTGCAGTATCTCCAGGACCGGTGCACCCCTTCTTTAATGCAGTTTCTAAAATCAGAAAGAATTGAATTCAATGCTTTTTGTTCATTTTGCTTGTTTGTCGGATTTTGGGATGGACTCTTTGGCTTTGCTTTTCTTCTCCTCATTGGATTTTTCATGTTAAAAGTTGCAGAAGCCAGATGACAAGCTCATTTTGGTTCAACTTCAGCAACTGTGCATTGCATTGCCATGTAATGTAATGTAATGCAATGCTATCTATCTAGCTCTCCCTCTATACTTCCTTTTGGATAAACAGACATATTAGGCAAGCATTTTGGAGCTTTCACCTAAATAACTACAGGTGGTGAGATAAGCTGCACAATATAATTGACCTTTCAGTATATTGTTGCACACACACCATCTATTTAGCAAATGCCCTTGTTATCAACAGCAGCCTTTTAAACTCACCTGAGCTAACAGGTATGTGAGCTGGTTACTCTGCTGCGCTTAAAATTTCTTTTTTGGTTTGCTACAATGCCTTTTCTGAAACGTTGTCTCCCTCTGCTGGAACACTGACTTCTTTCATTTAATGCCTGCAGACTATAAAAGAGAAACCAACCCAAAAAGTTTGGTTGATTAGTCTGTGGCATTCTTTTAAACTGTTGCTTATGGCGGTCTCTGTGAGCTTCTCAGTGACATTCAGCCATCCAGGTATCCCGCCTGCAGTAGACAGAATGTGGCAATGGAACGCTGGCTGCGCGTGTCATAATAGGCTCTGAGCCTTTATATACCTGCGCACAGCAGCAGCCACCTTCAGTCTGCTGCTGGACAGCCAGCAGCAGCAGCAGCAGGAGAGGTAATTAATCAGCAACCCTCCTGCTAAGGGTAGACAGCTGCTCGTTCCACCCCCCCCCCGCCTTAATTGGTTCTCCTCCCTTCCAACGGTGTTGAGGCGGGTGGGAACAGCCGGGGGTTGAGGGTACTGTGCTAAAAGAGGTGGAGTTATGCAGATCTAAAACGCGTGGATTGCAGCAGCAGCAAGCCGAAAAGTGCAGGCATGTGAGGGATCTAGAGGTTGACAGCATGTCTTCTTAACGGGAGTCCAGGTGGCCATCTCCACAAATGGACTTTTCAGAATCCTTGGGTGGCACCGTAGTCGGAAACCAATTCTGGTTATCGCTTCTCGGCCTTTTGGCTAAGATCAAGTGTAGTATCTGTTCTTATCAGTTTAATATCTGATACGTCCCCTATCTGGGGACCATATATTAAATGGATTTTTAGAACAGGGAGATGGAAAAAGAGCTTGCTCTGTCCACTCCACGCATTGACCTGGTATTGCAGTATCTCCAGGACCGGTGCACCCCTTCTTTAATGCAGTTTCTAAAATCAGAAAGAATTGAATTCAATGCTTTTTGTTCATTTTGCTTGTTTGTCGGATTTTGGGATGGACTCTTTGGCTTTGCTTTTCTTCTCCTCATTGGATTTTTCATGTTAAAAGTTGCAGAAGCCAGATGACAAGCTCATTTTGGTTCAACTTCAGCAACTGTGCATTGCATTGCCATGTAATGTAATGTAATGCAATGCTATCTATCTAGCTCTCCCTCTATACTTCCTTTTGGATAAACAGACATATTAGGCAAGCATTTTGGAGCTTTCACCTAAATAACTACAGGTGGTGAGATAAGCTGCACAATATAATTGACCTTTCAGTATATTGTTGCACACACACCATCTATTTAGCAAATGCCCTTGTTATCAACAGCAGCCTTTTAAACTCACCTGAGCTAACAGGTATGTGAGCTGGTTACTCTGCTGCGCTTAAAATTTCTTTTTTGGTTTGCTACAATGCCTTTTCTGAAACGTTGTCTCCCTCTGCTGGAACACTGACTTCTTTCATTTAATGCCTGCAGACTATAAAAGAGAAACCAACCCAAAAAGTTTGGTTGATTAGTCTGTGGCATTCTTTTAAACTGTTGCTTATGGCGGTCTCTGTGAGCTTCTCAGTGACATTCAGCCATCCAGGTATCCCGCCTGCAGTAGACGGAATGTGGCAATGGAACGCTGGCTGCGCGTGTCATAATAGGCTCTGAGCCTTTATATACCTGCGCACAGCAGCAGCCACCTTCAGTCTGCTGCTGGACAGCCAGCAGCAGCAGCAGCAGGAGAGGTAATTAATCAGCAACCCTCCTGCTAAGGGTAGACAGCTGCTCGTTCCACCCCCCCCCCGCCTTAATTGGTTCTCCTCCCTTCCAACGGTGTTGAGGCGGGTGGGAACAGCCGGGGGTTGAGGGTACTGTGCTAAAAGAGGTGGAGTTATGCAGATCTAAAACGCGTGGATTGCAGCAGCAGCAAGCCGAAAAGTGCAGGCATGTGAGGGATCTAGAGGTTGACAGCATGTCTTCTTAACGGGAGTCCAGGTGGCCATCTCCACAAATGGACTTTTCAGAATCCTTGGGTGGCACCGTAGTCGGAAACCAATTCTGGTTATCGCTTCTCGGCCTTTTGGCTAAGATCAAGTGTAGTATCTGTTCTTATCAGTTTAATATCTGATACGTCCCCTATCTGGGGACCATATATTAAATGGATTTTTAGAACAGGGAGATGGAAAAAGAGCTTGCTCTGTCCACTCCACGCATTGACCTGGTATTGCAGTATCTCCAGGACCGGTGCACCCCTTCTTTAATGCAGTTTCTAAAATCAGAAAGAATTGAATTCAATGCTTTTTGTTCATTTTGCTTGTTTGTCGGATTTTGGGATGGACTCTTTGGCTTTGCTTTTCTTCTCCTCATTGGATTTTTCATGTTAAAAGTTGCAGAAGCCAGATGACACGCTCATTTTGGTTCAACTTCAGCAACTGTGCATTGCATTGCCATGTAATGTAATGTAATGCAATGCTATGTATCTAGCTCTCCCTCTATACTTCCTTTTGGATAAACAGACATATTAGGCAAGCATTTTGGAGCTTTCACCTAAATAACTACAGGTGGTGAGATAAGCTGCACAATATAATTGACCTTTCAGTATATTGTTGCACACACACCATCTATTTAGCAAATGCCCTTGTTATCAACAGCAGCCTTTTAAACTCACCTGAGCTAACAGGTATGTGAGCTGGTTACTCTGCTGCGCTTAAAATTTCTTTTTTGGTTTGCTACAATGCCTTTTCTGAAACGTTGTCTCCCTCTGCTGGAACACTGACTTCTTTCATTTAATGCCTGCAGACTATAAAAGAGAAACCAACCCAAAAAGTTTGGTTGATTAGTCTGTGGCATTCTTTTAAACTGTTGCTTATGGCGGTCTCTGTGAGCTTCTCAGTGACATTCAGCCATCCAGGTATCCCGCCTGCAGTAGACGGAATGTGGCAATGGAACGCTGGCTGCGCGTGTCATAATAGGCTCTGAGCCTTTATATACCTGCGCACAGCAGCAGCCACCTTCAGTCTGCTGCTGGACAGCCAGCAGCAGCAGCAGCAGGAGAGGTAATTAATCAGCAACCCTCCTGCTAAGGGTAGACAGCTGCTCGTTCCACCCCCCCCCGCCTTAATTGGTTCTCCTCCCTTCCAACGGTGTTGAGGCGGGTGGGAACAGCCGGGGGTTGAGGGTACTGTGCTAAAAGAGGTGGAGTTATGCAGATCTAAAACGCGTGGATTGCAGCAGCAGCAAGCCGAAAAGTGCAGGCATGTGAGGGATCTAGAGGTTGACAGCATGTCTTCTTAACGGGAGTCCAGGTGGCCATCTCCACAAATGGACTTTTCAGAATCCTTGGGTGGCACCGTAGTCGGAAACCAATTCTGGTTATCGCTTCTCGGCCTTTTGGCTAAGATCAAGTGTAGTATCTTTTGAAAAGGTGGTTTTGGATGTTGGCCGCCCTAGTAGATTGATACATTATGCACACTGGGGTTTAGGCGCTTGTTAGTACGCCAGGTGGCTAATATAGTCATCTGGTGGAAAGCATGGCCCCCCAGGATCGACGCCATTGGGCCGGGGAACATCGAAAGCCCGAAGTGTGAAGTGCCCCAGGAGTGGTGACCCTGGGGTGCCTTAACTCACTGGGATTGGGAACCCCACTTGAGTTTATGGCACATTTGCACTAGCACTTCAATATTTCTTTCTTCACACACACCCTTATTCCGGGCCTTCTGGCCTTAGGATGGGGAATTTTTCAATTCCCGGTCGAAGGTCCGGGCAGTATTATACTGTGAAACCTTCACTATTTATTTAAATTTTTTTTTGTCACTGTGTGTCCACTTTTTCACGTGTGTCCACGTCCTTACTAGGATTTTGTCGGGATGCGGTTCCCTTACGGGTTCCTCTCTTGGCAGGTCTAGGGGGGGAGTGTGTGGCCATCAGGTTCCGCTCCCCCCTGAACCCCCCTGGCTCTCCTCTTTCGGGAGGAGAGCGTTGTTGGCTCCCCTCTTCCGGGAGGGGAGCACAGTCTTTGGCTCCCAGTGCCTTGCTCGGGTGAGAACTCGGGCAGGTATTGGGGGTAAGATTGGGTCGCCTCTGGCTCCGGCTGGAGGTGGCTATTTGTCCCTGTTCCTCGCTGTGGCCTTCTGGCTCGGAGGGAGGGGGAATGGTTTGGGGGACCCTTCTCCTTTTGGAGAGGGTTTCAAGAAGACCAGCATCCTAGTGCACTTTTTTTGTGGCACTTGTCACTTTTTTAAGCGCACTCGGGTTTTGTACACGAATTCGGGCTTTCGATAAAAAAAAAAATCTGTTCTTATCAGTTTAATATCTGATACGTCCCCTATCTGGGGACCATATATTAAATGGATTTTTAGAACAGGGAGATGGAAAAAGAGCTTGCTCTGTCCACTCCACGCATTGACCTGGTATTGCAGTATCTCCAGGACCGGTGCACCCCTTCTTTAATGCAGTTTCTAAAATCAGAAAGAATTGAATTCAATGCTTTTTGTTCATTTTGCTTGTTTGTCGGATTTTGGGATGGACTCTTTGGCTTTGCTTTTCTTCTCCTCATTGGATTTTTCATGTTAAAAGTTGCAGAAGCCAGATGACAAGCTCATTTTGGTTCAACTTCAGCAACTGTGCATTGCATTGCCATGTAATGTAATGTAATGCAATGCTATCTATCTAGCTCTCCCTCTATACTTCCTTTTGGATAAACAGACATATTAGGCAAGCATTTTGGAGCTTTCACCTAAATAACTACAGGTGGTGAGATAAGCTGCACAATATAATTGACCTTTCAGTATATTGTTGCACACACACCATCTATTTAGCAAATGCCCTTGTTATCAACAGCAGCCTTTTAAACTCACCTGAGCTAACAGGTATGTGAGCTGGTTACTCTGCTGCGCTTAAAATTTCTTTTTTGGTTTGCTACAATGCCTTTTCTGAAACGTTGTCTCCCTCTGCTGGAACACTGACTTCTTTCATTTAATGCCTGCAGACTATAAAAGAGAAACCAACCCAAAAAGTTTGGTTGATTAGTCTGTGGCATTCTTTTAAACTGTTGCTTATGGCGGTCTCTGTGAGCTTCTCAGTGACATTCAGCCATCCAGGTATCCCGCCTGCAGTAGACGGAATGTGGCAATGGAACGCTGGCTGCGCGTGTCATAATAGGCTCTGAGCCTTTATATACCTGCGCACAGCAGCAGCCACCTTCAGTCTGCTGCTGGACAGCCAGCAGCAGCAGCAGCAGGAGAGGTAATTAATCAGCAACCCTCCTGCTAAGGGTAGACAGCTGCTCGTTCCACCCCCCCCCCCCACCTTAATTGGTTCTCCTCCCTTCCAACGGTGTTGAGGCGGGTGGGAACAGCCGGGGGTTGAGGGTACTGTGCTAAAAGAGGTGGAGTTATGCAGATCTAAAACGCGTGGATTGCAGCAGCAGCAAGCCGAAAAGTGCAGGCATGTGAGGGATCTAGAGGTTGACAGCATGTCTTCTTAACGGGAGTCCAGGTGGCCATCTCCACAAATGGACTTTTCAGAATCCTTGGGTGGCACCGTAGTCGGAAACCAATTCTGGTTATCGCTTCTCGGCCTTTTGGCTAAGATCAAGTGTAGTATCTGTTCTTATCAGTTTAATATCTGATACGTCCCCTATCTGGGGACCATATATTAAATGGATTTTTAGAACAGGGAGATGGAAAAAGAGCTTGCTCTGTCCACTCCACGCATTGACCTGGTATTGCAGTATCTCCAGGACCGGTGCACCCCTTCTTTAATGCAGTTTCTAAAATCAGAAAGAATTGAATTCAATGCTTTTTGTTCATTTTGCTTGTTTGTCGGATTTTGGGATGGACTCTTTGGCTTTGCTTTTCTTCTCCTCATTGGATTTTTCATGTTAAAAGTTGCAGAAGCCAGATGACAAGCTCATTTTGGTTCAACTTCAGCAACTGTGCATTGCATTGCCATGTAATGTAATGTAATGCAATGCTATCTATCTAGCTCTCCCTCTATACTTCCTTTTGGATAAACAGACATATTAGGCAAGCATTTTGGAGCTTTCACCTAAATAACTACAGGTGGTGAGATAAGCTGCACAATATAATTGACCTTTCAGTATATTGTTGCACACACACCATCTATTTAGCAAATGCCCTTGTTATCAACAGCAGCCTTTTAAACTCACCTGAGCTAACAGGTATGTGAGCTGGTTACTCTGCTGCGCTTAAAATTTCTTTTTTGGTTTGCTACAATGCCTTTTCTGAAACGTTGTCTCCCTCTGCTGGAACACTGACTTCTTTCATTTAATGCCTGCAGACTATAAAAGAGAAACCAACCCAAAAAGTTTGGTTGATTAGTCTGTGGCATTCTTTTAAACTGTTGCTTATGGCGGTCTCTGTGAGCTTCTCAGTGACATTCAGCCATCCAGGTATCCCGCCTGCAGTAGACGGAATGTGGCAATGGAACGCTGGCTGCGCGTGTCATAATAGGCTCTGAGCCTTTATATACCTGCGCACAGCAGCAGCCACCTTCAGTCTGCTGCTGGACAGCCAGCAGCAGCAGCAGCAGGAGAGGTAATTAATCAGCAACCCTCCTGCTAAGGGTAGACAGCTGCTCGTTCCACCCCCCCCCCCCACCTTAATTGGTTCTCCTCCCTTCCAACGGTGTTGAGGCGGGTGGGAACAGCCGGGGGTTGAGGGTACTGTGCTAAAAGAGGTGGAGTTATGCAGATCTAAAACGCGTGGATTGCAGCAGCAGCAAGCCGAAAAGTGCAGGCATGTGAGGGATCTAGAGGTTGACAGCATGTCTTCTTAACGGGAGTCCAGGTGGCCATCTCCACAAATGGACTTTTCAGAATCCTTGGGTGGCACCGTAGTCGGAAACCAATTCTGGTTATCGCTTCTCGGCCTTTTGGCTAAGATCAAGTGTAGTATCTGTTCTTATCAGTTTAATATCTGATACGTCCCCTATCTGGGGACCATATATTAAATGGATTTTTAGAACAGGGAGATGGAAAAAGAGCTTGCTCTGTCCACTCCACGCATTGACCTGGTATTGCAGTATCTCCAGGACCGGTGCACCCCTTCTTTAATGCAGTTTCTAAAATCAGAAAGAATTGAATTCAATGCTTTTTGTTCATTTTGCTTGTTTGTCGGATTTTGGGATGGACTCTTTGGCTTTGCTTTTCTTCTCCTCATTGGATTTTTCATGTTAAAAGTTGCAGAAGCCAGATGACAAGCTCATTTTGGTTCAACTTCAGCAACTGTGCTTTGCATTGCCATGTAATGTAATGTAATGCAATGCTATCTATCTAGCTCTCCCTCTATACTTCCTTTTGGATAAACAGACATATTAGGCAAGCATTTTGGAGCTTTCACCTAAATAACTACAGGTGGTGAGATAAGCTGCACAATATAATTGACCTTTCAGTATATTGTTGCACACACACCATCTATTTAGCAAATGCCCTTGTTATCAACAGCAGCCTTTTAAACTCACCTGAGCTAACAGGTATGTGAGCTGGTTACTCTGCTGCGCTTAAAATTTCTTTTTTGGTTTGCTACAATGCCTTTTCTGAAACGTTGTCTCCCTCTGCTGGAACACTGACTTCTTTCATTTAATGCCTGCAGACTATAAAAGAGAAACCAACCCAAAAAGTTTGGTTGATTAGTCTGTGGCATTCTTTTAAACTGTTGCTTATGGCGGTCTCTGTGAGCTTCTCAGTGACATTCAGCCATCCAGGTATCCCGCCTGCAGTAGACGGAATGTGGCAATGGAACGCTGGCTGCGCGTGTCATAATAGGCTCTGAGCCTTTATATACCTGCGCACAGCAGCAGCCACCTTCAGTCTGCTGCTGGACAGCCAGCAGCAGCAGCAGCAGGAGAGGTAATTAATCAGCAACCCTCCTGCTAAGGGTAGACAGCTGCTCGTTCCACCCCCCCCCCGCCTTAATTGGTTCTCCTCCCTTCCAACGGTGTTGAGGCGGGTGGGAACAGCCGGGGGTTGAGGGTACTGTGCTAAAAGAGGTGGAGTTATGCAGATCTAAAACGCGTGGATTGCAGCAGCAGCAAGCCGAAAAGTGCAGGCATGTGAGGGATCTAGAGGTTGACAGCATGTCTTCTTAACGGGAGTCCAGGTGGCCATCTCCACAAATGGACTTTTCAGAATCCTTGGGTGGCACCGTAGTCGGAAACGAATTCTGGTTATCGCTTCTCGGCCTTTTGGCTAAGATCAAGTGTAGTATCTGTTCTTATCAGTTTAATATCTGATACGTCCCCTATCTGGGGACCATATATTAAATGGATTTTTAGAACAGGGAGATGGAAAAAGAGCTTGCTCTGTCCACTCCACGCATTGACCTGGTATTGCAGTATCTCCAGGACCGGTGCACCCCTTCTTTAATGCAGTTTCTAAAATCAGAAAGAATTGAATTCAATGCTTTTTGTTCATTTTGCTTGTTTGTCGGATTTTGGGATGGACTCTTTGGCTTTGCTTTTCTTCTCCTCATTGGATTTTTCAAGTTAAAAGTTGCAGAAGCCAGATGACAAGCTCATTTTGGTTCAACTTCAGCAACTGTGCATTGCATTGCCATGTAATGTAATGTAATGCAATGCTATCTATCTAGCTCTCCCTCTATACTTCCTTTTGGATAAACAGACATATTAGGCAAGCATTTTGGAGCTTTCACCTAAATAACTACAGGTGGTGAGATAAGCTGCACAATATAATTGACCTTTCAGTATATTGTTGCACACACACCATCTATTTAGCAAATGCCCTTGTTATCAACAGCAGCCTTTTAAACTCACCTGAGCTAACAGGTATGTGAGCTGGTTACTCTGCTGCGCTTAAAATTTCTTTTTTGGTTTGCTACAATGCCTTTTCTGAAACGTTGTCTCCCTCTGCTGGAACACTGACTTCTTTCATTTAATGCCTGCAGACTATAAAAGAGAAACCAACCCAAAAAGTTTGGTTGATTAGTCTGTGGCATTCTTTTAAACTGTTGCTTATGGCGGTCTCTGTGAGCTTCTCAGTGACATTCAGCCATCCAGGTATCCCGCCTGCAGTAGACGGAATGTGGCAATGGAACGCTGGCTGCGCGTGTCATAATAGGCTCTGAGCCTTTATATACCTGCGCACAGCAGCAGCCACCTTCAGTCTGCTGCTGGAGAGCCAGCAGCAGCAGCAGCAGGAGAGGTAATTAATCAGCAACCCTCCTGCTAAGGGTAGACAGCTGCTCGTTCCACCCCCCCCCCCCGCCTTAATTGGTTCTCCTCCCTTCCAACGGTGTTGAGGCGGGTGGGAACAGCCGGGGGTTGAGGGTACTGTGCTAAAAGAGGTGGAGTTATGCAGATCTAAAACGCGTGGATTGCAGCAGCAGCAAGCCGAAAAGTGCAGGCATGTGAGGGATCTAGAGGTTGACAGCATGTCTTCTTAATGGGAGTCCAGGTGGCCATCTCCACAAATGGACTTTTCAGAATCCTTGGGTGGCACCGTAGTCGGAAACCAATTCTGGTTATCGCTTCTCGGCCTTTTGGCTAAGATCAAGTGTAGTATCTGTTCTTATCAGTTTAATATCTGATACGTCCCCTATCTGGGGACCATATATTAAATGGATTTTTAGAACAGGGAGATGGAAAAAGAGCTTGCTCTGTCCACTCCACGCATTGACCTGGTATTGCAGTATCTCCAGGACCGGTGCACCCCTTCTTTAATGCAGTTTCTAAAATCAGAAAGAATTGAATTCAATGCTTTTTGTTCATTTTGCTTGTTTGTCGGATTTTGGGATGGACTCTTTGGCTTTGCTTTTCTTCTCCTCATTGGATTTTTCATGTTAAAAGTTGCAGAAGCCAGATGACAAGCTCATTTTGGTTCAACTTCAGCAACTGTGCATTGCATTGCCATGTAATGTAATGTAATGCAATGCTATCTATCTAGCTCTCCCTCTATACTTCCTTTTGGATAAACAGACATATTAGGCAAGCATTTTGGAGCTTTCACCTAAATAACTACAGGTGGTGAGATAAGCTGCACAATATAATTGACCTTTCAGTATATTGTTGCACACACACCATCTATTTAGCAAATGCCCTTGTTATCAACAGCAGCCTTTTAAACTCACCTGAGCTAACAGGTATGTGAGCTGGTTACTCTGCTGCGCTTAAAATTTCTTTTTTGGTTTGCTACAATGCCTTTTCTGAAACGTTGTCTCCCTCTGCTGGAACACTGACTTCTTTCATTTAATGCCTGCAGACTATAAAAGAGAAACCAACCCAAAAAGTTTGGTTGATTAGTCTGTGGCATTCTTTTAAACTGTTGCTTATGGCGGTCTCTGTGAGCTTCTCAGTGACATTCAGCCATCCAGGTATCCCGCCTGCAGTAGACGGAATGTGGCAATGGAACGCTGGCTGCGCGTGTCATAATAGGCTCTGAGCCTTTATATACCTGCGCACAGCAGCAGCCACCTTCAGTCTGCTGCTGGACAGCCAGCAGCAGCAGCAGCAGGAGAGGTAATTAATCAGCAACCCTCCTGCTAAGGGTAGACAGCTGCTCGTTCCACCCCCCCCCCCCCCCGCCTTAATTGGTTCTCCTCCCTTCCAACGGTGTTGAGGCGGGTGGGAACAGCCGGGGGTTGAGGGTACTGTGCTAAAAGAGGTGGAGTTATGCAGATCTAAAACGCGTGGATTGCAGCAGCAGCAAGCCGAAAAGTGCAGGCATGTGAGGGATCTAGAGGTTGACAGCATGTCTTCTTAACGGGAGTCCAGGTGGCCATCTCCACAAATGGACTTTTCAGAATCCTTGGGTGGCACCGTAGTCGGAAACCAATTCTGGTTATCGCTTCTCGGCCTTTTGGCTAAGATCAAGTGTAGTATCTGTTCTTATCAGTTTAATATCTGATACGTCCCCTATCTGGGGACCATATATTAAATGGATTTTTAGAACAGGGAGATGGAAAAAGAGCTTGCTCTGTCCACTCCACGCATTGACCTGGTATTGCAGTATCTCCAGGACCGGTGCACCCCTTCTTTAATGCAGTTTCTAAAATCAGAAAGAATTGAATTCAATGCTTTTTGTTCATTTTGCTTGTTTGTCGGATTTTGGGATGGACTCTTTGGCTTTGCTTTTCTTCTCCTCATTGGATTTTTCATGTTAAAAGTTGCAGAAGCCAGATGACAAGCTCATTTTGGTTCAACTTCAGCAACTGTGCATTGCATTGCCATGTAATGTAATGTAATGCAATGCTATCTATCTAGCTCTCCCTCTATACTTCCTTTTGGATAAACAGACATATTAGGCAAGCATTTTGGAGCTTTCACCTAAATAACTACAGGTGGTGAGATAAGCTGCACAATATAATTGACCTTTCAGTATATTGTTGCACACACACCATCTATTTAGCAAATGCCCTTGTTATCAACAGCAGCCTTTTAAACTCACCTGAGCTAACAGGTATGTGAGCTGGTTACTCTGCTGCGCTTAAAATTTCTTTTTTGGTTTGCTACAATGCCTTTTCTGAAACGTTGTCTCCCTCTGCTGGAACACTGACTTCTTTCATTTAATGCCTGCAGACTATAAAAGAGAAACCAACCCAAAAAGTTTGGTTGATTAGTCTGTGGCATTCTTTTAAACTGTTGCTTATGGCGGTCTCTGTGAGCTTCTCAGTGACATTCAGCCATCCAGGTATCCCGCCTGCAGTAGACGGAATGTGGCAATGGAACGCTGGCTGCGCGTGTCATAATAGGCTCTGAGCCTTTATATACCTGCGCACAGCAGCAGCCACCTTCAGTCTGCTGCTGGACAGCCAGCAGCAGCAGCAGCAGGAGAGGTAATTAATCAGCAACCCTCCTGCTAAGGGTAGACAGCTGCTCGTTCCACCCCCCCCCCGCCTTAATTGGTTCTCCTCCCTTCCAACGGTGTTGAGGCGGGTGGGAACAGCCGGGGGTTGAGGGTACTGTGCTAAAAGAGGTGGAGTTATGCAGATCTAAAACGCGTGGATTGCAGCAGCAGCAAGCCGAAAAGTGCAGGCATGTGAGGGATCTAGAGGTTGACAGCATGTCTTCTTAACGGGAGTCCAGGTGGCCATCTCCACAAATGGACTTTTCAGAATCCTTGGGTGGCACCGTAGTCGGAAACCAATTCTGGTTATCGCTTCTCGGCCTTTTGGCTAAGATCAAGTGTAGTATCTGTTCTTATCAGTTTAATATCTGATACGTCCCCTATCTGGGGACCATATATTAAATGGATTTTTAGAACAGGGAGATGGAAAAAGAGCTTGCTCTGTCCACTCCACGCATTGACCTGGTATTGCAGTATCTTCAGGACCGGTGCACCCCTTCTTTAATGCAGTTTCTAAAATCAGAAAGAATTGAATTCAATGCTTTTTGTTCATTTTGCTTGTTTGTCGGATTTTGGGATGGACTCTTTGGCTTTGCTTTTCTTCTCCTCATTGGATTTTTCATGTTAAAAGTTGCAGAAGCCAGATGACAAGCTCATTTTGGTTCAACTTCAGCAACTGTGCATTGCATTGCCATGTAATGTAATGTAATGCAATGCTATCTATCTAGCTCTCCCTCTATACTTCCTTTTGGATAAACAGACATATTAGGCAAGCATTTTGGAGCTTTCACCTAAATAACTACAGGTGGTGAGATAAGCTGCACAATATAATTGACCTTTCAGTATATTGTTGCACACACACCATCTATTTAGCAAATGCCCTTGTTATCAACAGCAGCCTTTTAAACTCACCTGAGCTAACAGGTATGTGAGCTGGTTACTCTGCTGCGCTTAAAATTTCTTTTTTGGTTTGCTACAATGCCTTTTCTGAAACGTTGTCTCCCTCTGCTGGAACACTGACTTCTTTCATTTAATGCCTGCAGACTATAAAAGAGAAACCAACCCAAAAAGTTTGGTTGATTAGTCTGTGGCATTCTTTTAAACTGTTGCTTATGGCGGTCTCTGTGAGCTTCTCAGTGACATTCAGCCATCCAGGTATCCCGCCTGCAGTAGACGGAATGTGGCAATGGAACGCTGGCTGCGCGTGTCATAATAGGCTCTGAGCCTTTATATACCTGCGCACAGCAGCAGCCACCTTCAGTCTGCTGCTGGACAGCCAGCAGCAGCAGCAGCAGGAGAGGTAATTAATCAGCAACCCTCCTGCTAAGGGTAGACAGATGCTCGTTCCACCCCCCCCCCCCCGCCTTAAATGGTTCTCCTCCCTTCCAACGGTGTTGAGGCGGGTGGGAACAGCCGGGGGTTGAGGGTACTGTGCTAAAAGAGGTGGAGTTATGCAGATCTAAAACGCGTGGATTGCAGCAGCAGCAAGCCGAAAAGTGCAGGCATGTGAGGGATCTAGAGGTTGACAGCATGTCTTCTTAACGGGAGTCCAGGTGGCCATCTCCACAAATGGACTTTTCAGAATCCTTGGGTGGCACCGTAGTCGGAAACCAATTCTGGTTATCGCTTCTCGGCCTTTTGGCTAAGATCAAGTGTAGTATCTGTTCTTATCAGTTTAATATCTGATACGTCCCCTATCTGGGGACCATATATTAAATGGATTTTTAGAACAGGGAGATGGAAAAAGAGCTTGCTCTGTCCACTCCACGCATTGACCTGGTATTGCAGTATCTCCAGGACCGGTGCACCCCTTCTTTAATGCAGTTTCTAAAATCAGAAAGAATTGAATTCAATGCTTTTTGTTCATTTTGCTTGTTTGTCGGATTTTGGGATGGACTCTTTGGCTTTGCTTTTCTTCTCCTCATTGGATTTTTCATGTTAAAAGTTGCAGAAGCCAGATGACAAGCTCATTTTGGTTCAACTTCAGCAACTGTGCATTGCATTGCCATGTAATGTAATGTAATGCAATGCTATCTATCTAGCTCTCCCTCTATACTTCCTTTTGGATAAACAGACATATTAGGCAAGCATTTTGGAGCTTTCACCTAAATAACTACAGGTGGTGAGATAAGCTGCACAATATAATTGACCTTTCAGTATATTGTTGCACACACACCATCTATTTAGCAAATGCCCTTGTTATCAACAGCAGCCTTTTAAACTCACCTGAGCTAACAGGTATGTGAGCTGGTTACTCTGCTGCGCTTAAAATTTCTTTTTTGGTTTGCTACAATGCCTTTTCTGAAACGTTGTCTCCCTCTGCTGGAACACTGACTTCTTTCATTTAATGCCTGCAGACTATAAAAGAGAAACCAACCCAAAAAGTTTGGTTGATTAGTCTGTGGCATTCTTTTAAACTGTTGCTTATGGCGGTCTCTGTGAGCTTCTCAGTGACATTCAGCCATCCAGGTATCCCGCCTGCAGTAGACGGAATGTGGCAATGGAACGCTGGCTGCGCGTGTCATAATAGGCTCTGAGCCTTTATATACCTGCGCACAGCAGCAGCCACCTTCAGTCTGCTGCTGGACAGCCAGCAGCAGCAGCAGCAGGAGAGGTAATTAATCAGCAACCCTCCTGCTAAGGGTAGACAGCTGCTCGTTCCACCCCCCCCCCGCCTTAATTGGTTCTCCTCCCTTCCAATGGTGTTGAGGCGGGTGGGAACAGCCGGGGGTTGAGGGTACTGTGCTAAAAGAGGTGGAGTTATGCAGATCTAAAACGCGTGGATTGCAGCAGCAGCAAGCCGAAAAGTGCAGGCATGTGAGGGATCTAGAGGTTGACAGCATGTCTTCTTAACGGGAGTCCAGGTGGCCATCTCCACAAATGGACTTTTCAGAATCCTTGGGTGGCACCGTAGTCGGAAACCAATTCTGGTTATCGCTTCTCGGCCTTTTGGCTAAGATCAAGTGTAGTATCTGTTCTTATCAGTTTAATATCTGATACGTCCCCTATCTGGGGACCATATATTAAATGGATTTTTAGAACAGGGAGATGGAAAAAGAGCTTGCTCTGTCCACTCCACGCATTGACCTGGTATTGCAGTATCTCCAGGACCGGTGCACCCCTTCTTTAATGCAGTTTCTAAAATCAGAAAGAATTGAATTCAATGCTTTTTGTTCATTTTGCTTGTTTGTCGGATTTTGGGATGGACTCTTTGGCTTTGCTTTTCTTCTCCTCATTGGATTTTTCATGTTAAAAGTTGCAGAAGCCAGATGACAAGCTCATTTTGGTTCAACTTCAGCAACTGTGCATTGCATTGCCATGTAATGTAATGTAATGCAATGCTATCTATCTAGCTCTCCCTCTATACTTCCTTTTGGATAAACAGACATATTAGGCAAGCATTTTGGAGCTTTCACCTAAATAACTACAGGTGGTGAGATAAGCTGCACAATATAATTGACCTTTCAGTATATTGTTGCACACACACCATCTATTTAGCAAATGCCCTTGTTATCAACAGCAGCCTTTTAAACTCACCTGAGCTAACAGGTATGTGAGCTGGTTACTCTGCTGCGCTTAAAATTTCTTTTTTGGTTTGCTACAATGCCTTTTCTGAAACGTTGTCTCCCTCTGCTGGAACACTGACTTCTTTCATTTAATGCCTGCAGACTATAAAAGAGAAACCAACCCAAAAAGTTTGGTTGATTAGTCTGTGGCATTCTTTTAAACTGTTGCTTATGGCGGTCTCTGTGAGCTTCTCAGTGACATTCAGCCATCCAGGTATCCCGCCTGCAGTAGACGGAATGTGGCAATGGAACGCTGGCTGCACGTGTCATAATAGGCTCTGAGCCTTTATATACCTGCGCACAGCAGCAGCCACCTTCAGTCTGCTGCTGGACAGCCAGCAGCAGCAGGAGAGGTAATTAATCAGCAACCCTCCTGCTAAGGGTAGACAGCTGCTCGTTCCACCCCCCCCCCCCCCCGCCTTAATTGGTTCTCCTCCCTTCCAACGGTGTTGAGGCGGGTGGGAACAGCCGGGGGTTGAGGGTACTGTGCTAAAAGAGGTGGAGTTATGCAGACCTAAAACGCGTGGATTGCAGCAGCAGCAAGCCGAAAAGTGCAGGCATGTGAGGGATCTAGAGGTTGACAGCATGTCTTCTTAACGGGAGTCCAGGTGGCCATCTCCACAAATGGACTTTTCAGAATCCTTGGGTGGCACCGTAGTCGGAAACCAATTCTGGTTATCGCTTCTCGGCCTTTTGGCTAAGATCAAGTGTAGTATCTGTTCTTATCAGTTTAATATCTGATACGTCCCCTATCTGGGGACCATATATTAAATGGATTTTTAGAACAGGGAGATGGAAAAAGAGCTTGCTCTGTCCACTCCACGCATTGACCTGGTATTGCAGTATCTCCAGGACCGGTGCACCCCTTCTTTAATGCAGTTTCTAAAATCAGAAAGAATTGAATTCAATGCTTTTTGTTCATTTTGCTTGTTTGTCGGATTTTGGGATGGACTCTTTGGCTTTGCTTTTCTTCTCCTCATTGGATTTTTCATGTTAAAAGTTGCAGAAGCCAGATGACAAGCTCATTTTGGTTCAACTTCAGCAACTGTGCATTGCATTGCCATGTAATGTAATGTAATGCAATTCTATCTATCTAGCTCTCCCTCTATACTTCCTTTTGGATAAACAGACATATTAGGCAAGCATTTTGGAGCTTTCACCTAAATAACTACAGGTGGTGAGATAAGCTGCACAATATAATTGACCTTTCAGTATATTGTTGCACACACACCATCTATTTAGCAAATGCCCTTGTTATCAACAGCAGCCTTTTAAACTCACCTGAGCTAACAGGTATGTGAGCTGGTTACTCTGCTGCGCTTAAAATTTCTTTTTTGGTTTGCTACAATGCCTTTTCTGAAACGTTGTCTCCCTCTGCTGGAACACTGACTTCTTTCATTTAATGCCTGCAGACTATAAAAGAGAAACCAACCCAAAAAGTTTGGTTGATTAGTCTGTGGCATTCTTTTAAACTGTTGCTTATGGCGGTCTCTGTGAGCTTCTCAGTGACATTCAGCCATCCAGGTATCCCGCCTGCAGTAGACGGAATGTGGCAATGGAACGCTGGCTGCGCGTGTCATAATAGGCTCTGAGCCTTTATATACCTGCGCACAGCAGCAGCCACCTTCAGTCTGCTGCTGGACAGCCAGCAGCAGCAGCAGCAGGAGAGGTAATTAATCAGCAACCCTCCTGCTAAGGGTAGACAGCTGCTCGTTCCACCCCCCCCCCCCCCGCCTTAATTGGTTCTCCTCCCTTCCAACGGTGCTGAGGCGGGTGGGAACAGCCGGGGGTTGAGGGTACTGTGCTAAAAGAGGTGGAGTTATGCAGATCTAAAACGCGTGGATTGCAGCAGCAGCAAGCCGAAAAGTGCAGGCATGTGAGGGATCTAGAGGTTGACAGCATGTCTTCTTAACGGGAGTCCAGGTGGCCATCTCCACAAATGGACTTTTCAGAATCCTTGGGTGGCACCGTAGTCGGAAACCAATTCTGGTTATCGCTTCTCGGCCTTTTGGCTAAGATCAAGTGTAGTATCTGTTCTTATCAGTTTAATATCTGATACGTCCCCTATCTGGGGATCATATATTAAATGGATTTTTAGAACAGGGAGATGGAAAAAGAGCTTGCTCTGTCCACTCCACGCATTGACCTGGTATTGCAGTATCTCCAGGACCGGTGCACCCCTTCTTTAATGCAGTTTCTAAAATCAGAAAGAATTGAATTCAATGCTTTTTGTTCATTTTGCTTGTTTGTCGGATTTTGGGATGGACTCTTTGGCTTTGCTTTTCTTCTCCTCATTGGATTTTTCATGTTAAAAGTTGCAGAAGCCAGATGACAAGCTCATTTTGGTTCAACTTCAGCAACTGTGCATTGCATTGCCATGTAATGTAATGTAATGCAATGCTATATATCTAGCTCTCCCTCTATACTTCCTTTTGGATAAACAGACATATTAGGCAAGCATTTTGGAGCTTTCACCTAAATAACTACAGGTGGTGAGATAAGCTGCACAATATAATTGACCTTTCAGTATATTGTTGCACACACACCATCTATTTAGCAAATGCCCTTGTTATCAACAGCAGCCTTTTAAACTCACCTGAGCTAACAGGTATGTGAGCTGGTTACTCTGCTGCGCTTAAAATTTCTTTTTTGGTTTGCTACAATGCCTTTTCTGAAACGTTGTCTCCCTCTGCTGGAACACTGACTTCTTTCATTTAATGCCTGCAGACTATAAAAGAGAAACCAACCCAAAAAGTTTGGTTGATTAGTCTGTGGCATTCTTTTAAACTGTTGCTTATGGCGGTCTCTGTGAGCTTCTCAGTGACATTCAGCCATCCAGGTATCCCGCCTGCAGTAGACGGAATGTGGCAATGGAACGCTGGCTGCGCGTGTCATAATAGGCTCTGAGCCTTTATATACCTGCGCACAGCAGCAGCCACCTTCAGTCTGCTGCTGGACAGCCAGCAGCAGCAGCAGCAGGAGAGGTAATTAATCAGCAACCCTCCTGCTAAGGGTAGACAGCTGCTCGTTCCACCCCCCCCCCCCCCGCCTTAATTGGTTCTCCTCCCTTCCAACGGTGTTGAGGCGGGTGGGAACAGCCGGGGGTTGAGGGTACTGTGCTAAAAGAGGTGGAGTTATGCAGATCTAAAACGCGTGGATTGCAGCAGCAGCAAGCCGAAAAGTGCAGGCATGTGAGGGATCTAGAGGTTGACAGCATGTCTTCTTAACGGGAGTCCAGGTGGCCATCTCCACAAATGGACTTTTCAGAATCCTTGGGTGGCACCGTAGTCGGAAACCAATTCTGGTTATCGCTTCTCGGCCTTTTGGCTAAGATCAAGTGTAGTATCTGTTCTTATCAGTTTAATATCTGATACGTCCCCTATCTGGGGACCATATATTAAATGGATTTTTAGAACAGGGAGATGGAAAAAGAGCTTGCTCTGTCCACTCCACGAATTGACCTGGTATTGCAGTATCTCCAGGACCGGTGCACCCCTTCTTTAATGCAGTTTCTAAAATCAGAAAGAATTGAATTCAATGCTTTTTGTTCATTTTGCTTGTTTGTCGGATTTTGGGATGGACTCTTTGGCTTTGCTTTTCTTCTCCTCATTGGATTTTTCATGTTAAAAGTTGCAGAAGCCAGATGACAAGCTCATTTTGGTTCAACTTCAGCAACTGTGCATTGCATTGCCATGTAATGTAATGTAATGCAATGCTATCTATCTAGCTCTCCCTCTATACTTCCTTTTGGATAAACAGACATATTAGGCAAGCATTTTGGAGCTTTCACCTAAATAACTACAGGTGGTGAGATAAGCTGCACAATATAATTGACCTTTCAGTATATTGTTGCACACACACCATCTATTTAGCAAATGCCCTTGTTATCAACAGCAGCCTTTTAAACTCACCTGAGCTAACAGGTATGTGAGCTGGTTACTCTGCTGCGCTTAAAATTTCTTTTTTGGTTTGCTACAATGCCTTTTCTGAAACGTTGTCTCCCTCTGCTGGAACACTGACTTCTTTCATTTAATGCCTGCAGACTATAAAAGAGAAACCAACCCAAAAAGTTTGGTTGATTAGTCTGTGGCATTCTTTTAAACTGTTGCTTATGGCGGTCTCTGTGAGCTTCTCAGTGACATTCAGCCATCCAGGTATCCCGCCTGCAGTAGACGGAATGTGGCAATGGAACGCTGGCTGCGCGTGTCATAATAGGCTCTGAGCCTTTATATACCTGCGCACAGCAGCAGCCACCTTCAGTCTGCTGCTGGACAGCCAGCAGCAGCAGCAGCAGGAGAGGTAATTAATCAGCAACCCTCCTGCTAAGGGTAGACAGCTGCTCGTTCCACCCCCCCCCCGCCTTAATTGGTTCTCCTCCCTTCCAACGGTGTTGAGGCGGGTGGGAACAGCCGGGGGTTGAGGGTACTGTGCTAAAAGAGGTGGAGTTATGCAGATCTAAAACGCGTGGATTGCAGCAGCAGCAAGCCGAAAAGTGCAGGCATGTGAGGGATCTAGAGGTTGACAGCATGTCTTCTTAACGGGAGTCCAGGTGGCCATCTCCACAAATGGACTTTTCAGAATCCTTGGGTGGCACCGTAGTCGGAAACCAATTCTGGTTATCGCTTCTCGGCCTTTTGGCTAAGATCAAGTGTAGTATCTGTTCTTATCAGTTTAATATCTGATACGTCCCCTATCTGGGGACCATATATTAAATGGATTTTTAGAACAGGGAGATGGAAAAAGAGCTTGCTCTGTCCACTCCACGCATTGACCTGGTATTGCAGTATCTCCAGGACCGGTGCACCCCTTCTTTAATGCAGTTTCTAAAATCAGAAAGAATTGAATTCAATGCTTTTTGTTCATTTTACTTGTTTGTCGGATTTTGGGATGGACTCTTTGGCTTTGCTTTTCTTCTCCTCATTGGATTTTTCATGTTAAAAGTTGCAGAAGCCAGATGACAAGCTCATTTTGGTTCAACTTCAGCAACTGTGCATTGCATTGCCATGTAATGTAATGTAATGCAATGCTATCTATCTAGCTCTCCCTCTATACTTCCTTTTGGATAAACAGACATATTAGGCAAGCATTTTGGAGCTTTCACCTAAATAACTACAGGTGGTGAGATAAGCTGCACAATATAATTGACCTTTCAGTATATTGTTGCACACACACCATTTATTTAGCAAATGCCCTTGTTATCAACAGCAGCCTTTTAAATTCACCTGAGCTAACAGGTATGTGAGCTGGTTACTCTGCTGCGCTTAAAATTTCTTTTTTGGTTTGCTACAATGCCTTTTCTGAAACGTTGTCTCCCTCTGCTGGAACACTGACTTCTTTCATTTAATGCCTGCAGACTATAAAAGAGAAACCAACCCAAAAAGTTTGGTTGATTAGTCTGTGGCATTCTTTTAAACTGTTGCTTATGGCGGTCTCTGTGAGCTTCTCAGTGACATTCAGCCATCCAGGTATCCCGCCTGCAGTAGACGGAATGTGGCAATGGAACGCTGGCTGCGCGTGTCATAATAGGCTCTGAGCCTTTATATACCTGCGCACAGCAGCAGCCACCTTCAGTCTGCTGCTGGACAGCCAGCAGCAGCAGCAGCAGGAGAGGTAATTAATCAGCAACCCTCCTGCTAAGGGTAGACAGCTGCTCGTTCCACCCCCCCCGCCTTAATTGGTTCTCCTCCCTTCCAACGGTGTTGAGGCGGGTGGGAACAGCCGGGGGTTGAGGGTACTGTGCTAAAAGAGGTGGAGTTATGCAGATCTAAAACGCGTGGATTGCAGCAGCAGCAAGCCGAAAAGTGCAGGCATGTGAGGGATCTAGAGGTTGACAGCATGTCTTCTTAACGGGAGTCCAGGTGGCCATCTCCACAAATGGACTTTTCAGAATCCTTGGGTGGCACCGTAGTCGGAAACCAATTCTGGTTATCGCTTCTCGGCCTTTTGGCTAAGATCAAGTGTAGTATCTGTTCTTATCAGTTTAATATCTGATACGTCCCCTATCTGGGGACCATATATTAAATGGATTTTTAGAACAGGGAGATGGAAAAAGAGCTTGCTCTGTCCACTCCACGCATTGACCTGGTATTGCAGTATCTCCAGGACCGGTGCACCCCTTCTTTAATGCAGTTTCTAAAATCAGAAAGAATTGAATTCAATGCTTTTTGTTCATTTTGCTTGTTTGTCGGATTTTGGGATGGACTCTTTGGCTTTGCTTTTCTTCTCCTCATTGGATTTTTCATGTTAAAAGTTGCAGAAGCCAGATGACAAGCTCATTTTGGTTCAACTTCAGCAACTGTGCATTGCATTGCCATGTAATGTAATGTAATGCAATGCTCTCTATCTAGCTCTCCCTCTATACTTCCTTTTGGATAAACAGACATATTAGGCAAGCATTTTGGAGCTTTCACCTAAATAACTACAGGTGGTGAGATAAGCTGCACAATATAATTGACCTTTCAGTATATTGTTGCACACACACCATCTATTTAGCAAATGCCCTTGTTATCAACAGCAGCCTTTTAAACTCACCTGAGCTAACAGGTATGTGAGCTGGTTACTCTGCTGCGCTTAAAATTTCTTTTTTGGTTTGCTACAATGCCTTTTCTGAAACGTTGTCTCCCTCTGCTGGAACACTGACTTCTTTCATTTAATGCCTGCAGACTATAAAAGAGAAACCAACCCAAAAAGTTTGGTTGATTAGTCTGTGGCATTCTTTTAAACTGTTGCTTATGGCGGTCTCTGTGAGCTTCTCAGTGACATTCAGCCATCCAGGTATCCCGCCTGCAGTAGACGGAATGTGGCAATGGAACGCTGGCTGCGCGTGTCATAATAGGCTCTGAGCCTTTATATACCTGCGCACAGCAGCAGCCACCTTCAGTCTGCTGCTGGACAGCAAGCAGCAGCAGCAGCAGGAGAGGTAATTAATCAGCAACCCTCCTGCTAAGGGTAGACAGCTGCTCGTTCCACCCCCCCCCCGCCTTAATTGGTTCTCCTCCCTTCCAACGGTGTTGAGGCGGGTGGGAACAGCCGGGGGTTGAGGGTACTGTGCTAAAAGAGGTGGAGTTATGCAGATCTAAAACGCGTGGATTGCAGCAGCAGCAAGCCGAAAAGTGCAGGCATGTGAGGGATCTAGAGGTTGACAGCATGTCTTCTTAACGGGAGTCCAGGTGGCCATCTCCACAAATGGACTTTTCAGAATCCTTGGGTGGCACCGTAGTCGGAAACCAATTCTGGTTATCGCTTCTCGGCCTTTTGGCTAAGATCAAGTGTAGTATCTGTTCTTATCAGTTTAATATCTGATACGTCCCCTATCTGGGGACCATATATTAAATGGATTTTTAGAACAGGGAGATGGAAAAAGAGCTTGCTCTGTCCACTCCACGCATTGACCTGGTATTGCAGTATCTCCAGGACCGGTGCACCCCTTCTTTAATGCAGTTTCTAAAATCAGAAAGAATTGAATTCAATGCTTTTTGTTCATTTTGCTTGTTTGTCGGATTTTGGGATGGACTCTTTGGCTTTGCTTTTCTTCTCCTCATTGGATTTTTCATGTTAAAAGTTGCAGAAGCCAGATGACAAGCTCATTTTGGTTCAACTTCAGCAACTGTGCATTGCATTGCCATGTAATGTAATGTAATGCAATGCTATCTATCTAGCTCTCCCTCTATACTTCCTTTTGGATAAATAGACATATTAGGCAAGCATTTTGGAGCTTTCACCTAAATAACTACAGGTGGTGAGATAAGCTGCACAATATAATTGACCTTTCAGTATATTGTTGCACACACACCATCTATTTAGCAAATGCCCTTGTTATCAACAGCAGCCTTTTAAACTCACCTGAGCTAACAGGTATGTGAGCTGGTTACTCTGCTGCGCTTAAAATTTCTTTTTTGGTTTGCTACAATGCCTTTTCTGAAACGTTGTCTCCCTCTGCTGGAACACTGACTTCTTTCATTTAATGCCTGCAGACTATAAAAGAGAAACCAACCCAAAAAGTTTGGTTGATTAGTCTGTGGCATTCTTTTAAACTGTTGCTTATGGCGGTCTCTGTGAGCTTCTCAGTGACATTCAGCCATCCAGGTATCCCGCCTGCAGTAGACGGAATGTGGCAATGGAACGCTGGCTGCGCGTGTCATAATAGGCTCTGAGCCTTTATATACCTGCGCACAGCAGCAGCCACCTTCAGTCTGCTGCTGGACAGCCAGCAGCAGCAGCAGCAGCAGGAGAGGTAATTAATCAGCAACCCTCCTGCTAAGGGTAGACAGCTGCTCGTTCCACCCCCCCCCCCGCCTTAATTGGTTCTCCTCCCTTCCAACGGTGTTGAGGCGGGTGGGAACAGCCGGGGGTTGAGGGTACTGTGCTAAAAGAGGTGGAGTTATGCAGATCTAAAACGCGTGGATTGCAGCAGCAGCAAGCCGAAAAGTGCAGGCATGTGAGGGATCTAGAGGTTGACAGCATGTCTTCTTAACGGGAGTCCAGGTGGCCATCTCCACAAATGGACTTTTCAGAATCCTTGGGTGGCACCGTAGTCGGAAACCAATTCTGGTTATCGCTTCTCGGCCTTTTGGCTAAGATCAAGTGTAGTATCTGTTCTTATCAGTTTAATATCTGATACGTCCCCTATCTGGGGACCATATATTAAATGGATTTTTAGAACAGGGAGATGGAAAAAGAGCTTGCTCTGTCCACTCCACGCATTGACCTGGTATTGCAGTATCTCCAGGACCGGTGCACCCCTTCTTTAATGCAGTTTCTAAAATCAGAAAGAATTGAATTCAATGCTTTTTGTTCATTTTGCTTGTTTGTCGGATTTTGGGATGGACTCTTTGGCTTTGCTTTTCTTCTCCTCATTGGATTTTTCATGTTAAAAGTTGCAGAAGCCAGATGACAAGCTCATTTTGGTTCAACTTCAGCAACTGTGCATTGCATTGCCATGTAATGTAATGTAATGCAATGCTATCTATCTAGCTCTCCCTCTATACTTCCTTTTGGATAAACAGACATATTAGGCAAGCATTTTGGAGCTTTCACCTAAATAACTACAGGTGGTGAGATAAGCTGCACAATATAATTGACCTTTCAGTATATTGTTGCACACACACCATCTATTTAGCAAATGCCCTTGTTATCAACAGCAGCCTTTTAAACTCACCTGAGCTAACAGGTATGTGAGCTGGTTACTCTGCTGCGCTTAAAATTTCTTTTTTGGTTTGCTACAATGCCTTTTCTGAAACGTTGTCTCCCTCTGCTGGAACACTGACTTCTTTCATTTAATGCCTGCAGACTATAAAAGAGAAACCAACCCAAAAAGTTTGGTTGATTAGTCTGTGGCATTCTTTTAAACTGTTGCTTATGGCGGTCTCTGTGAGCTTCTCAGTGACATTCAGCCATCCAGGTATCCCGCCTGCAGTAGACGGAATGTGGCAATGGAACGCTGGCTGCGCGTGTCATAATAGGCTCTGAGCCTTTATATACCTGCGCACAGCAGCAGCCACCTTCAGTCTGCTGCTGGACAGCAAGCAGCAGCAGCAGCAGGAGAGGTAATTAATCAGCAACCCTCCTGCTAAGGGTAGACAGCTGCTCGTTCCACCCCCCCCCCGCCTTAATTGGTTCTCCTCCCTTCCAACGGTGTTGAGGCGGGTGGGAACAGCCGGGGGTTGAGGGTACTGTGCTAAAAGAGGTGGAGTTATGCAGATCTAAAACGCGTGGATTGCAGCAGCAGCAAGCCGAAAAGTGCAGGCATGTGAGGGATCTAGAGGTTGACAGCATGTCTTCTTAACGGGAGTCCAGGTGGCCATCTCCACAAATGGACTTTTCAGAATCCTTGGGTGGCACCGTAGTCGGAAACCAATTCTGGTTATCGCTTCTCGGCCTTTTGGCTAAGATCAAGTGTAGTATCTGTTCTTATCAGTTTAATATCTGATACGTCCCCTATCTGGGGACCATATATTAAATGGATTTTTAGAACAGGGAGATGGAAAAAGAGCTTGCTCTGTCCACTCCACGCATTGACCTGGTATTGCAGTATCTCCAGGACCGGTGCACCCCTTCTTTAATGCAGTTTCTAAAATCAGAAAGAATTGAATTCAATGCTTTTTGTTCATTTTGCTTGTTTGTCGGATTTTGGGATGGACTCTTTGGCTTTGCTTTTCTTCTCCTCATTGGATTTTTCATGTTAAAAGTTGCAGAAGCCAGATGACAAGCTCATTTTGGTTCAACTTCAGCAACTGTGCATTGCATTGCCATGTAATGTAATGTAATGCAATGCTATCTATCTAGCTCTCCCTCTATACTTCCTTTTGGATAAATAGACATATTAGGCAAGCATTTTGGAGCTTTCACCTAAATAACTACAGGTGGTGAGATAAGCTGCACAATATAATTGACCTTTCAGTATATTGTTGCACACACACCATCTATTTAGCAAATGCCCTTGTTATCAACAGCAGCCTTTTAAACTCACCTGAGCTAACAGGTATGTGAGCTGGTTACTCTGCTGCGCTTAAAATTTCTTTTTTGGTTTGCTACAATGCCTTTTCTGAAACGTTGTCTCCCTCTGCTGGAACACTGACTTCTTTCATTTAATGCCTGCAGACTATAAAAGAGAAACCAACCCAAAAAGTTTGGTTGATTAGTCTGTGGCATTCTTTTAAACTGTTGCTTATGGCGGTCTCTGTGAGCTTCTCAGTGACATTCAGCCATCCAGGTATCCCGCCTGCAGTAGACGGAATGTGGCAATGGAACGCTGGCTGCGCGTGTCATAATAGGCTCTGAGCCTTTATATACCTGCGCACAGCAGCAGCCACCTTCAGTCTGCTGCTGGACAGCCAGCAGCAGCAGCAGCAGCAGGAGAGGTAATTAATCAGCAACCCTCCTGCTAAGGGTAGACAGCTGCTCGTTCCACCCCCCCCCCCCGCCTTAATTGGTTCTCCTCCCTTCCAACGGTGTTGAGGCGGGTGGGAACAGCCGGGGGTTGAGGGTACTGTGCTAAAAGAGGTGGAGTTATGCAGATCTAAAACGCGTGGATTGCAGCAGCAGCAAGCCGAAAAGTGCAGGCATGTGAGGGATCTAGAGGTTGACAGCATGTCTTCTTAACGGGAGTCCAGGTGGCCATCTCCACAAATGGACTTTTCAGAATCCTTGGGTGGCACCGTAGTCGGAAACCAATTCTGGTTATCGCTTCTCGGCCTTTTGGCTAAGATCAAGTGTAGTATCTGTTCTTATCAGTTTAATATCTGATACGTCCCCTATCTGGGGACCATATATTAAATGGATTTTTAGAACAGGGAGATGGAAAAAGAGCTTGCTCTGTCCACTCCACGCATTGACCTGGTATTGCAGTATCTCCAGGACCGGTGCACCCCTTCTTTAATGCAGTTTCTAAAATCAGAAAGAATTGAATTCAATGCTTTTTGTTCATTTTGCTTGTTTGTCGGATTTTGGGATGGACTCTTTGGCTTTGCTTTTCTTCTCCTCATTGGATTTTTCATGTTAAAAGTTGCAGAAGCCAGATGACAAGCTCATTTTGGTTCAACTTCAGCAACTGTGCATTGCATTGCCATGTAATGTAATGTAATGCAATGCTATCTATCTAGCTCTCCCTCTATACTTCCTTTTGGATAAATAGACATATTAGGCAAGCATTTTGGAGCTTTCACCTAAATAACTACAGGTGGTGAGATAAGCTGCACAATATAATTGACCTTTCAGTATATTGTTGCACACACACCATCTATTTAGCAAATGCCCTTGTTATCAACAGCAGCCTTTTAAACTCACCTGAGCTAACAGGTATGTGAGCTGGTTACTCTGCTGCGCTTAAAATTTCTTTTTTGGTTTGCTACAATGCCTTTTCTGAAACGTTGTCTCCCTCTGCTGGAACACTGACTTCTTTCATTTAATGCCTGCAGACTATAAAAGAGAAACCAACCCAAAAAGTTTGGTTGATTAGTCTGTGGCATTCTTTTAAACTGTTGCTTATGGCGGTCTCTGTGAGCTTCTCAGTGACATTCAGCCATCCAGGTATCCCGCCTGCAGTAGACGGAATGTGGCAATGGAACGCTGGCTGCGCGTGTCATAATAGGCTCTGAGCCTTTATATACCTGCGCACAGCAGCAGCCACCTTCAGTCTGCTGCTGGACAGCCAGCAGCAGCAGCAGCAGCAGGAGAGGTAATTAATCAGCAACCCTCCTGCTAAGGGTAGACAGCTGCTCGTTCCACCCCCCCCCCCCGCCTTAATTGGTTCTCCTCCCTTCCAACGGTGTTGAGGCGGGTGGGAACAGCCGGGGGTTGAGGGTACTGTGCTAAAAGAGGTGGAGTTATGCAGATCTAAAACGCGTGGATTGCAGCAGCAGCAAGCCGAAAAGTGCAGGCATGTGAGGGATCTAGAGGTTGACAGCATGTCTTCTTAACGGGAGTCCAGGTGGCCATCTCCACAAATGGACTTTTCAGAATCCTTGGGTGGCACCGTAGTCGGAAACCAATTCTGGTTATCGCTTCTCGGCCTTTTGGCTAAGATCAAGTGTAGTATCTGTTCTTATCAGTTTAATATCTGATACGTCCCCTATCTGGGGACCATATATTAAATGGATTTTTAGAACAGGGAGATGGAAAAAGAGCTTGCTCTGTCCACTCCACGCATTGACCTGGTATTGCAGTATCTCCAGGACCGGTGCACCCCTTCTTTAATGCAGTTTCTAAAATCAGAAAGAATTGAATTCAATGCTTTTTGTTCATTTTGCTTGTTTGTCGGATTTTGGGATGGACTCTTTGGCTTTGCTTTTCTTCTCCTCATTGGATTTTTCATGTTAAAAGTTGCAGAAGCCAGATGACAAGCTCATTTTGGTTCAACTTCAGCAACTGTGCATTGCATTGCCATGTAATGTAATGTAATGCAATGCTATCTATCTAGCTCTCCCTCTATACTTCCTTTTGGATAAACAGACATATTAGGCAAGCATTTTGGAGCTTTCACCTAAATAACTACAGGTGGTGAGATAAGCTGCACAATATAATTGACCTTTCAGTATATTGTTGCACACACACCATCTATTTAGCAAATGCCCTTGTTATCAACAGCAGCCTTTTAAACTCACCTGAGCTAACAGGTATGTGAGCTGGTTACTCTGCTGCGCTTAAAATTTCTTTTTTGGTTTGCTACAATGCCTTTTCTGAAACGTTGTCTCCCTCTGCTGGAACACTGACTTCTTTCATTTAATGCCTGCAGACTATAAAAGAGAAACCAACCCAAAAAGTTTGGTTGATTAGTCTGTGGCATTCTTTTAAACTGTTGCTTATGGCGGTCTCTGTGAGCTTCTCAGTGACATTCAGCCATCCAGGTATCCCGCCTGCAGTAGACGGAATGTGGCAATGGAACGCTGGCTGCGCGTGTCATAATAGGCTCTGAGCCTTTATATACCTGCGCACAGCAGCAGCCACCTTCAGTCTGCTGCTGGACAGCCAGCAGCAGCAGCAGCAGGAGAGGTAATTAATCAGCAACCCTCCTGCTAAGGGTAGACAGCTGCTCGTTCCACCCCCCCCCCCCCGCCTTAATTGGTTCTCCTCCCTTCCAATGGTGTTGAGGCGGGTGGGAACAGCCGGGGGTTGAGGGTACTGTGCTAAAAGAGGTGGAGTTATGCAGATCTAAAACGCGTGGATTGCAGCAGCAGCAAGCCGAAAAGTGCAGGCATGTGAGGGATCTAGAGGTTGACAGCATGTCTTCTTAACGGGAGTCCAGGTGGCCATCTCCACAAATGGACTTTTCAGAATCCTTGGGTGGCACCGTAGTCGGAAACCAATTCTGGTTATCGCTTCTCGGCCTTTTGGCTAAGATCAAGTGTAGTATCTGTTCTTATCAGTTTAATATCTGATACGTCCCCTATCTGGGGACCATATATTAAATGGATTTTTAGAACAGGGAGATGGAAAAAGAGCTTGCTCTGTCCACTCCACGCATTGACCTGGTATTGCAGTATCTCCAGGACCGGTGCACCCCTTCTTTAATGCAGTTTCTAAAATCAGAAAGAATTGAATTCAATGCTTTTTGTTCATTTTGCTTGTTTGTCGGATTTTGGGATGGACTCTTTGGCTTTGCTTTTCTTCTCCTCATTGGATTTTTCATGTTAAAAGTTGCAGAAGCCAGATGACAAGCTCATTTTGGTTCAACTTCAGCAACTGTGCATTGCATTGCCATGTAATGTAATGTAATGCAATGCTATCTATCTAGCTCTCCCTCTATACTTCCTTTTGGATAAACAGACATATTAGTCAAGCATTTTGGAGCTTTCACCTAAATAACTACAGGTGGTGAGATAAGCTGCACAATATAATTGACCTTTCAGTATATTGTTGCACACACACCATCTATTTAGCAAATGCCCTTGTTATCAACAGCAGCCTTTTAAACTCACCTGAGCTAACAGGTATGTGAGCTGGTTACTCTGCTGCGCTTAAAATTTCTTTTTTGGTTTGCTACAATGCCTTTTCTGAAACGTTGTCTCCCTCTGCTGGAACACTGACTTCTTTCATTTAATGCCTGCAGACTATAAAAGAGAAACCAACCTAAAAAGTTTGGTTGATTAGTCTGTGGCATTCTTTTAAACTGTTGCTTATGGCGGTCTCTGTGAGCTTCTCAGTGACATTCAGCCATCCAGGTATCCCGCCTGCAGTAGACGGAATGTGGCAATGGAACGCTGGCTGCGCGTGTCATAATAGGCTCTGAGCCTTTATATACCTGCGCACAGCAGCAGCCACCTTCAGTCTGCTGCTGGACAGCCAGCAGCATCAGCAGCAGGAGAGGTAATTAATCAGCAACCCTCCTGCTAAGGGTAGACAGCTGCTCGTTCCACCCCCCCCCCCCGCCTTAATTGGTTCTCCTCCCTTCCAACGGTGTTGAGGCGGGTGGGAACAGCCGGGGGTTGAGGGTACTGTGCTAAAAGAGGTGGAGTTATGCAGATCTAAAACGCGTGGATTGCAGCAGCAGCAAGCCGAAAAGTGCAGGCATGTGAGGGATCTAGAGGTTGACAGCATGTCTTCTTAACGGGAGTCCAGGTGGCCATCTCCACAAATGGACTTTTCAGAATCCTTGGGTGGCACCGTAGTCGGAAACCAATTCTGGTTATCGCTTCTCGGCCTTTTGGCTAAGATCAAGTGTAGTATCTGTTCTTATCAGTTTAATATCTGATACGTCCCCTATCTGGGGACCATATATTAAATGGATTTTTAGAACAGGGAGATGGAAAAAGAGCTTGCTCTGTCCACTCCATGCATTGACCTGGCATTGCAGTATCTCCAGGACCGGTGCACCCCTTCTTTAATGCAGTTTCTAAAATCAGAAAGAATTGAATTCAATGCTTTTTGTTCATTTTGCTTGTTTGTCGGATTTTGGGATGGACTCTTTGGCTTTGCTTTTCTTCTCCTCATTGGATTTTTCATGTTAAAAGTTGCAGAAGCCAGATGACAAGCTCATTTTGGTTCAACTTCAGCAACTGTGCATTGCATTGCCATGTAATGTAATGTAATGCAATGCTATCTATCTAGCTCTCCCTCTATACTTCCTTTTGGATAAACAGACATATTAGGCAAGCATTTTGGAGCTTTCACCTAAATAACTACAGGTGGTGAGATAAGCTGCACAATATAATTGACCTTTCAGTATATTGTTGCACACACACCATCTATTTAGCAAATGCCCTTGTTATCAACAGCAGCCTTTTAAACTCACCTGAGCTAACAGGTATGTGAGCTGGTTACTCTGCTGCGCTTAAAATTTCTTTTTTGGTTTGCTACAATGCCTTTTCTGAAACGTTGTCTCCCTCTGCTGGAACACTGACTTCTTTCATTTAATGCCTGCAGACTATAAAAGAGAAACCAACCCAAAATGTTTGGTTGATTAGTCTGTGGCATTCTTTTAAACTGTTGCTTATGGCGGTCTCTGTGAGCTTCTCAGTGA
The DNA here is from genome assembly GCF_046119375.1 of Phyllobates terribilis. Classification (NCBI taxonomy): domain Eukaryota; kingdom Metazoa; phylum Chordata; class Amphibia; order Anura; family Dendrobatidae; genus Phyllobates; species Phyllobates terribilis. The sequence continues at coordinate 3,577,654 of NW_027362800.1, read as the reverse complement.
CATTCAGCCATCCAGGTATCCCGCCTGCAGTAGACGGAATGTGGCAATGGAACGCTGGCTGCGCGTGTCATAATAGGCTCTGAGCCTTTATATGCCTGCGCACAGCAGCAGCCACCTTCAGTCTGCTGCTGGACAGCCAGCAGCAGCAGCAGCAGGAGAGGTAATTAATCAGCAACCCTCCTGCTAAGGGTAGACAGCTGCTCGTTCCACCCCCCCCCCCGCCTTAATTGGTTCTCCTCCCTTCCAACGGTGTTGAGGCGGGTGGGAACAGCCGGGGGTTGAGGGTACTGTGCTAAAAGAGGTGGAGTTATGCAGATCTAAAACGCGTGGATTGCAGCAGCAGCAAGCCGAAAAGTGCAGGCATGTGAGGGATCTAGAGGTTGACAGCATGTCTTCTTAACGGGAGTCCAGGTGGCCATCTCCACAAATGGACTTTTCAGAATCCTTGGGTGGCACCGTAGTCGGAAACCAATTCTGGTTATCGCTTCTCGGCCTTTTGGCTAAGATCAAGTGTAGTATCTGTTCTTATCAGTTTAATATCTGATACGTCCCCTATCTGGGGACCATATATTAAATGGATTTTTAGAACAGGGAGATGGAAAAAGAGCTTGCTCTGTCCACTCCACGCATTGACCTGGTATTGCAGTATCTCCAGGACCGGTGCACCCCTTCTTTAATGCAGTTTCTAAAATCAGAAAGAATTGAATTCAATGCTTTTTGTTCATTTTGCTTGTTTGTCGGATTTTGGGATGGACTCTTTGGCTTTGCTTTTCTTCTCCTCATTGGATTTTTCATGTTAAAAGTTGCAGAAGCCAGATGACAAGCTCATTTTGGTTCAACTTCAGCAACTGTGCATTGCATTGCCATGTAATGTAATGTAATGCAATGCTATCTATCTAGCTCTCCCTCTATACTTCCTTTTGGATAAACAGACATATTAGTCAAGCATTTTGGAGCTTTCACCTAAATAACTACAGGTGGTGAGATAAGCTGCACAATATAATTGACCTTTCAGTATATTGTTGCACACACACCATCTATTTAGCAAATGCCCTTGTTATCAACAGCAGCCTTTTAAACTCACCTGAGCTAACAGGTATGTGAGCTGGTTACTCTGCTGCGCTTAAAATTTCTTTTTTGGTTTGCTACAATGCCTTTTCTGAAACGTTGTCTCCCTCTGCTGGAACACTGACTTCTTTCATTTAATGCCTGCAGACTATAAAAGAGAAACCAACCTAAAAAGTTTGGTTGATTAGTCTGTGGCATTCTTTTAAACTGTTGCTTATGGCGGTCTCTGTGAGCTTCTCAGTGACATTCAGCCATCCAGGTATCCCGCCTGCAGTAGACGGAATGTGGCAATGGAACGCTGGCTGCGCGTGTCATAATAGGCTCTGAGCCTTTATATACCTGCGCACAGCAGCAGCCACCTTCAGTCTGCTGCTGGACAGCCAGCAGCATCAGCAGCAGGAGAGGTAATTAATCAGCAACCCTCCTGCTAAGGGTAGACAGCTGCTCGTTCCACCCCCCCCCCCGCCTTAATTGGTTCTCCTCCCTTCCAACGGTGTTGAGGCGGGTGGGAACAGCCGGGGGTTGAGGGTACTGTGCTAAAAGAGGTGGAGTTATGCAGATCTAAAACGCGTGGATTGCAGCAGCAGCAAGCCGAAAAGTGCAGGCATGTGAGGGATCTAGAGGTTGACAGCATGTCTTCTTAACGGGAGTCCAGGTGGCCATCTCCACAAATGGACTTTTCAGAATCCTTGGGTGGCACCGTAGTCGGAAACCAATTCTGGTTATCGCTTCTCGGCCTTTTGGCTAAGATCAAGTGTAGTATCTGTTCTTATCAGTTTAATATCTGATACGTCCCCTATCTGGGGACCATATATTAAATGGATTTTTAGAACAGGGAGATGGAAAAAGAGCTTGCTCTGTCCACTCCATGCATTGACCTGGCATTGCAGTATCTCCAGGACCGGTGCACCCCTTCTTTAATGCAGTTTCTAAAATCAGAAAGAATTGAATTCAATGCTTTTTGTTCATTTTGCTTGTTTGTCGGATTTTGGGATGGACTCTTTGGCTTTGCTTTTCTTCTCCTCATTGGATTTTTCATGTTAAAAGTTGCAGAAGCCAGATGACAAGCTCATTTTGGTTCAACTTCAGCAACTGTGCATTGCATTGCCATGTAATGTAATGTAATGCAATGCTATCTATCTAGCTCTCCCTCTATACTTCCTTTTGGATAAACAGACATATTAGGCAAGCATTTTGGAGCTTTCACCTAAATAACTACAGGTGGTGAGATAAGCTGCACAATATAATTGACCTTTCAGTATATTGTTGCACACACACCATCTATTTAGCAAATGCCCTTGTTATCAACAGCAGCCTTTTAAACTCACCTGAGCTAACAGGTATGTGAGCTGGTTACTCTGCTGCGCTTAAAATTTCTTTTTTGGTTTGCTACAATGCCTTTTCTGAAACGTTGTCTCCCTCTGCTGGAACACTGACTTCTTTCATTTAATGCCTGCAGACTATAAAAGAGAAACCAACCCAAAATGTTTGGTTGATTAGTCTGTGGCATTCTTTTAAACTGTTGCTTATGGCGGTCTCTGTGAGCTTCTCAGTGACATTCAGCCATCCAGGTATCCCGCCTGCAGTAGACGGAATGTGGCAATGGAACGCTGGCTGCGCGTGTCATAATAGGCTCTGAGCCTTTATATGCCTGCGCACAGCAGCAGCCACCTTCAGTCTGCTGCTGGACAGCCAGCAGCAGCAGCAGCAGGAGAGGTAATTAATCAGCAACCCTCCTGCTAAGGGTAGACAGCTGCTCGTTCCACCCCCCCCCCCCGCCTTAATTGGTTCTCCTCCCTTCCAACGGTGTTGAGGCGGGTGGGAACAGCCGGGGGTTGAGGGTACTGTGCTAAAAGAGGTGGAGTTATGCAGATCTAAAACGCGTGGATTGCAGCAGCAGCAAGCCGAAAAGTGCAGGCATGTGAGGGATCTAGAGGTTGACAGCATGTCTTCTTAACGGGAGTCCAGGTGGCCATCTCCACAAATGGACTTTTCAGAATCCTTGGGTGGCACCGTAGTCGGAAACCAATTCTGGTTATCGCTTCTCGGCCTTTTGGCTAAGATCAAGTGTAGTATCTGTTCTTATCAGTTTAATATCTGATACGTCCCCTATCTGGGGACCATATATTAAATGGATTTTTAGAACAGGGAGATGGAAAAAGAGCTTGCTCTGTCCACTCCACGCATTGACCTGGTATTGCAGTATCTCCAGGACCGGTGCACCCCTTCTTTAATGCAGTTTCTAAAATCAGAAAGAATTGAATTCAATGCTTTTTGTTCATTTTGCTTGTTTGTCGGATTTTGGGATGGACTCTTTGGCTTTGCTTTTCTTCTCCTCATTGGATTTTTCATGTTAAAAGTTGCAGAAGCCAGATGACAAGCTCATTTTGGTTCAACTTCAGCAACTGTGCATTGCATTGCCATGTAATGTAATGTAATGCAATGCTATCTATCTAGCTCTCCCTCTATACTTCCTTTTGGATAAACAGACATATTAGGCAAGCATTTTGGAGCTTTCACCTAAATAACTACAGGTGGTGAGATAAGCTGCACAATATAATTGACCTTTCAGTATATTGTTGCACACACACCATCTATTTAGCAAATGCCCTTGTTATCAACAGCAGCCTTTTAAACTCACCTGAGCTAACAGGTATGTGAGCTGGTTACTCTGCTGCGCTTAAAATTTCTTTTTTGGTTTGCTACAATGCCTTTTCTGAAACGTTGTCTCCCTCTGCTGGAACACTGACTTCTTTCATTTAATGCCTGCAGACTATAAAAGAGAAACCAACCCAAAAAGTTTGGTTGATTAGTCTGTGGCATTCTTTTAAACTGTTGCTTATGGCGGTCTCTGTGAGCTTCTCAGTGACATTCAGCCATCCAGGTATCCCGCCTGCAGTAGACGGAATGTGGCAATGGAACGCTGGCTGCGCGTGTCATAATAGGCTCTGAGCCTTTATATACCTGCGCACAGCAGCAGCCACCTTCAGTCTGCTGCTGGACAGCCAGCAGCAGCAGCAGGAGAGGTAATTAATCAGCAACCCTCCTGCTAAGGGTAGACAGCTGCTCGTTCCACCCCCCCCCCGCCTTAATTGGTTCTCCTCCCTTCCAACGGTGTTGAGGCGGGTGGGAACAGCCGGGGGTTGAGGGTACTGTGCTAAAAGAGGTGGAGTTATGCAGATCTAAAACGCGTGGATTGCAGCAGCAGCAAGCCGAAAAGTGCAGGCATGTGAGGGATCTAGAGGTTGACAGCATGTCTTCTTAACGGGAGTCCAGGTGGCCATCTCCACAAATGGACTTTTCAGAATCCTTGGGTGGCACCGTAGTCGGAAACCAATTCTGGTTATCGCTTCTCGGCCTTTTGGCTAAGATCAAGTGTAGTATCTGTTCTTATCAGTTTAATATCTGATACGTCCCCTATCTGGGGACCATATATTAAATGGATTTTTAGAACAGGGAGATGGAAAAAGAGCTTGCTCTGTCCACTCCACGCATTGACCTGGTATTGCAGTATCTCCAGGACCGGTGCACCCCTTCTTTAATGCAGTTTCTAAAATCAGAAAGAATTGAATTCAATGCTTTTTGTTCATTTTGCTTGTTTGTCGGATTTTGGGATGGACTCTTTGGCTTTGCTTTTCTTCTCCTCATTGGATTTTTCATGTTAAAAGTTGCAGAAGCCAGATGACAAGCTCATTTTGGTTCAACTTCAGCAACTGTGCATTGCATTGCCATGTAATGTAATGTAATGCAATGCTATCTATCTAGCTCTCCCTCTATACTTCCTTTTGGATAAACAGACATATTAGGCAAGCATTTTGGAGCTTTCACCTAAATAACTACAGGTGGTGAGATAAGCTGCACAATATAATTGACCTTTCAGTATATTGTTGCACACACACCATCTATTTAGCAAATGCCCTTGTTATCAACAGCAGCCTTTTAAACTCACCTGAGCTAACAGGTATGTGAGCTGGTTACTCTGCTGCGCTTAAAATGTCTTTTTTGGTTTGCTACAATGCCTTTTCTGAAACGTTGTCTCCCTCTGCTGGAACACTGACTTATTTCATTTAATGCCTGCAGACTATAAAAGAGAAACCAACCCAAAAAGTTTGGTTGATTAGTCTGTGGCATTCTTTTAAACTGTTGCTTATGGCGGTCTCTGTGAGCTTCTCAGTGACATTCAGCCATCCAGGTATCCCGCCTGCAGTAGACGGAATGTGGCAATGGAACGCTGGCTGCGCGTGTCATAATAGGCTCTGAGCCTTTATATACCTGCGCACAGCAGCAGCCACCTTCAGTCTGCTGCTGGACAGCCAGCAGCAGCAGCAGCAGGAGAGGTAATTAATCAGCAACCCTCCTGCTAAGGGTAGACAGCTGCTCGTTCCACCCCCCCCCCCCCGCCTTAATTGGTTCTCCTCCCTTCCAACGGTGTTGAGGCGGGTGGGAACAGCCGGGGGTTGAGGGTACTGTGCTAAAAGAGGTGGAGTTATGCAGATCTAAAACGCATGGATTGCAGCAGCAGCAAGCCGAAAAGTGCAGGCATGTGAGGGATCTAGAGGTTGACAGCATGTCTTCTTAACGGGAGTCCAGGTGGCCATCTCCACAAATGGACTTTTCAGAATCCTTGGGTGGCACCGTAGTCGGAAACCAATTCTGGTTATCGCTTCTCGGCCTTTTGGCTAAGATCAAGTGTAGTATCTGTTCTTATCAGTTTAATATCTGATACGTCCCCTATCTGGGGACCATATATTAAATGGATTTTTAGAACAGGGAGATGGAAAAAGAGCTTGCTCTGTCCACTCCACGCATTGACCTGGTATTGCAGTATCTCCAGGACCGGTGCACCCCTTCTTTAATGCAGTTTCTAAAATCAGAAAGAATTGAATTCAATGCTTTTTGTTCATTTTGCTTGTTTGTCGGATTTTGGGATGGACTCTTTGGCTTTGCTTTTCTTCTCCTCATTGGATTTTTCATGTTAAAAGTTGCAGAAGCCAGATGACAAGCTCATTTTGGTTCAACTTCAGCAACTGTGCATTGCATTGCCATGTAATGTAATGTAATGCAATGCTATCTATCTAGCTCTCCCTCTATACTTCCTTTTGGATAAACAGACATATTAGGCAAGCATTTTGGAGCTTTCACCTAAATAACTACAGGTGGTGAGATAAGCTGCACAATATAATTGACCTTTCAGTATATTGTTGCACACACACCATCTATTTAGCAAATGCCCTTGTTATCAACAGCAGCCTTTTAAACTCACCTGAGCTAACAGGTATGTAAGCTGGTTACTCTGCTGCGCTTAAAATTTCTTTTTTGGTTTGCTACAATGCCTTTTCTGAAACGTTGTCTCCCTCTGCTGGAACACTGACTTCTTTCATTTAATGCCTGCAGACTATAAAAGAGAAACCAACCCAAAAAGTTTGGTTGATTAGTCTGTGGCATTCTTTTAAACTGTTGCTTATGGCGGTCTCTGTGAGCTTCTCAGTGACATTCAGCCATCCAGGTATCCCGCCTGCAGTAGACGGAATGTGGCAATGGAACGCTGGCTGCGCGTGTCATAATAGGCTCTGAGCCTTTATATACCTGCGCACAGCAGCAGCCACCTTCAGTCTGCTGCTGGACAGCCAGCAGCAGCAGCAGCAGGAGAGGTAATTAATCAGCAACCCTCCTGCTAAGGGTAGACAGCTGCTCGTTCCACCCCCCCCCGCCTTAATTGGTTCTCCTCCCTTCCAACGGTGTTGAGGCGGGTGGGAACAGCCGGGGGTTGAGGGTACTGTGCTAAAAGAGGTGGAGTTATGCAGATCTAAAACGCGTGGATTGCAGCAGCAGCAAGCCGAAAAGTGCAGGCATGTGAGGGATCTAGAGGTTGACAGCATGTCTTCTTAACGGGAGTCCAGGTGGCCATCTCCACAAATGGACTTTTCAGAATCCCCGGGTGGCACCGTAGTCGGAAACCAATTCTGGTTATCGCTTCTCGGCCTTTTGGCTAAGATCAAGTGTAGTATCTGTTCTTATCAGTTTAATATCTGATACGTCCCCTATCTGGGGACCATATATTAAATGGATTTTTAGAACAGGGAGATGGAAAAAGAGCTTGCTCTGTCCACTCCACGCATTGACCTGGTATTGCAGTATCTCCAGGACCGGTGCACCCCTTCTTTAATGCAGTTTCTAAAATCAGAAAGAATTGAATTCAATGCTTTTTGTTCATTTTGCTTGTTTGTCGGATTTTGGGATGGACTCTTTGGCTTTGCTTTTCTTCTCCTCATTGGATTTTTCATGTTAAAAGTTGCAGAAGCCAGATGACAAGCTCATTTTGGTTCAACTTCAGCAACTGTGCATTGCATTGCCATGTAATGTAATGTAATGCAATGCTATCTATCTAGCTCTCCCTCTATACTTCCTTTTAGATAAACAGACATATTAGGCAAGCATTTTGGAGCTTTCACCTAAATAACTACAGGTGGTGAGATAAGCTGCACAATATAATTGACCTTTCAGTATATTGTTGCACACACACCATCTATTTAGCAAATGCCCTTGTTATCAACAGCAGCCTTTTAAACTCACCTGAGCTAACAGGTATGTGAGCTGGTTACTCTGCTGCGCTTAAAATTTCTTTTTTGGTTTGCTACAATGCCTTTTCTGAAACGTTTTCTCCCTCTGCTGGAACACTGACTTCTTTCATTTAATGCCTGCAGACTATAAAAGAGAAACCAACCCAAAAAGTTTGGTTGATTAGTCTGTGGCATTCTTTTAAACTGTTGCTTATGGCGGTCTCTGTGAGCTTCTCAGTGACATTCAGCCATCCAGGTATCCCGCCTGCAGTAGACGGAATGTGGCAATGGAACGCTGGCTGCGCGTGTCATAATAGGCTCTGAGCCTTTATATACCTGCGCACAGCAGCAGCCACCTTCAGTCTGCTGCTGGACAGCCAGCAGCAGCAGCAGCAGGAGAGGTAATTAATCAGCAACCCTCCTGCTAAGGGTAGACAGCTGCTCGTTCCACCCCCCCCCCCGCCTTAATTGGTTCTCCTCCCTTCCAACGGTGTTGAGGCGGGTGGGAACAGCCGGGGGTTGAGGGTACTGTGCTAAAAGAGGTGGAGCTATGCAGATCTAAAACGCGTGGATTGCAGCAGCAGCAAGCCGAAAAGTGCAGGCATGTGAGGGATCTAGAGGTTGACAGCATGTCTTCTTAACGGGAGTCCAGGTGGCCATCTCCACAAATGGACTTTTCAGAATCCTTGGGTGGCACCGTAGTCGGAAACCAATTCTGGTTATCGCTTCTCGGCCTTTTGGCTAAGATCAAGTGTAGTATCTGTTCTTATCAGTTTAATATCTGATACGTCCCCTATCTGGGGACCATATATTAAATGGATTTTTAGAACAGGGAGATGGAAAAAGAGCTTGCTCTGTCCACTCCACGCATTGACCTGGTATTGCAGTATCTCCAGGACCGGTGCACCCCTTCTTTAATGCAGTTTCTAAAATCAGAAAGAATTGAATTCAATGCTTTTTGTTCATTTTGCTTGTTTGTCGGATTTTGGGATGGACTCTTTGGCTTTGCTTTTCTTCTCCTCATTGGATTTTTCATGTTAAAAGTTGCAGAAGCCAGATGACAAGCTCATTTTGGTTCAACTTCAGCAACTGTGCATTGCATTGCCATGTAATGTAAAGTAATGCAATGCTATCTATCTAGTTCTCCCTCTATACTTCCTTTTGGATAAACAGACATATTAGGCAAGCATTTTGGAGCTTTCACCTAAATAACTACAGGTGGTGAGATAAGCTGCACAATATAATTGACCTTTCAGTATATTGTTGCACACACACCATCTATTTAGCAAATGCCCTTGTTATCAACAGCAGCCTTTTAAACTCACCTGAGCTAACAGGTATGTGAGCTGGTTACTCTGCTGCGCTTAAAATTTCTTTTTTGGTTTGCTACAATGCCTTTTCTGAAACGTTGTCTCCCTCTGCTGGAACACTGACTTCTTTCATTTAATGCCTGCAAACTATAAAAGAGAAACCAACCCAAAAAGTTTGGTTGATTAGTCTGTGGCATTCTTTTAAACTGTTGCTTATGGCGGTCTCTGTGAGCTTCTCAGTGACATTCAGCCATCCAGGTATCCCGCCTGCAGTAGACGGAATGTGGCAATGGAACGCTGGCTGCGCGTGTCATAATAGGCTCTGAGCCTTTATATACCTGCGCACAGCAGCAGCCACCTTCAGTCTGCTGCTGGACAGCCAGCAGCAGCAGCAGCAGGAGAGGTAATTAATCAGCAACCCTCCTGCTAAGGGTAGACAGCTGCTCGTTCCACCCCCCCCCCCCCGCCTTAATTGGTTCTCCTCCCTTCCAACGGTGTTGAGGCGGGTGGGAACAGCCGGGGGTTGAGGGTACTGTGCTAAAAGAGGTGGAGTTATGCAGATCTAAAACGCGTGGATTGCAGCAGCAGCAAGCCGAAAAGTGCAGGCATGTGAGGGATCTAGAGGTTGACAGCATGTCTTCTTAACGGGAGTCCAGGTGGCCATCTCCACAAATGGACTTTTCAGAATCCTTGGGTGGCACCGTAGTCGGAAACCAATTCTGGTTATCGCTTCTCGGCCTTTTGGCTAAGATCAAGTGTAGTATCTGTTCTTATCAGTTTAATATCTGATACGTCCCCTATCTGGGGACCATATATTAAATGGATTTTTAGAACAGGGAGATGGAAAAAGAGCTTGCTCTGTCCACTCCACGCATTGACCTGGTATTGCAGTATCTCCAGGACCGGTGCACCCCTTCTTTAATGCAGTTTCTAAAATCAGAAAGAATTGAATTCAATGCTTTTTGTTCATTTTGCTTGTTTGTCGGATTTTGGGATGGACTCTTTGGCTTTGCTTTTCTTCTCCTCATTGGATTTTTCATGTTAAAAGTTGCAGAAGCCAGATGACAAGCTCATTTTTGTTCAACTTCAGCAACTGTGCATTGCATTGCCATGTAATGTAATGTAATGCAATGCTATCTATCTAGCTCTCCCTCTATACTTCCTTTTGGATAAACAGACATATTAGGCAAGTGACGCGCCCCTGGGCCTGTGTCGCGCTGCGAGAGCTTACCCGGAGCCGGATCTGTTGAGGGTTGTAGTCTCGTGGCGGTGACCCGGTCCGTGCCCAGGGAGTCAAACTGGACGGCAGTCTGTTAGCGGTAAATGGTTGATGACTATGCCACCCGTTGAGTGCAGCCAGGGGGCTGCTGCTGCAGGGCAGACCTCTGAGGCCGATGGTGGGATTGTGCAGCGTGATAGTATAACCCCCAACGGGAGGGGTATGGCCTCAGGGCAGCCGACGTGGATGATGGGGGTAGCAGGAACCACTCAGAGACGGTACGGTGTAGTTCAGGGTCTTTACTGGTAACAACAAAAGACCCTCCCGGAGTACTTGCTAGCGGATGGGGCCTGGTCAGTCCTTGAGCAGATGGGATCTCCCCTGGCCAGGCGTAGTTGTAGGCCTCCCAAACTGACTGTACTCTTCTGGCTACCTTGCTAGGAGCTGATGTAAGTAGCCCACGTCCCTGAGTGTACCGTGTGGTGCTCACCCGTATGGCCGGTGACTCGGGGCCTTCTAATGGCTTCCGCTCCACGATGGCGGTGCTGGTCCCACGCGTGTGACCGTGCCTTCGGGCTTCTGGGCCAGAGGACCTGAAATCCCCTGCCTGACGGATTCTGCTGCTGGGTAGGAATTAGTCCCCACAGCCTCGGACTCCGGGTCCGGTAAAAAGTCTTCTTAGTCAGGGCGAACTCTGCAGCTGCCAGCCCCTGACTCCTTGTAACTGCTGTTTCTTCCTATGCTGTCTCTACTTCTTCTCTTCTTCTACTCACTCACCCTGCCTCAGCCCCAGGTTTTTATAGGGGAAGTTCTTCCCCTCCCAAGACTGGGCAGGAGGTGTGGCATGCACAGGATCCCTGACCAAAGGACCTCCCACCTGCTCTCAGACATAACATTACGTTACTGTGGCAACCAGACCCCTGGGGTGTCACATTCCCCCCTAGTAAAATTTAGTACTCCGGGACTAAACACATTATAGAAAAACATAACAAGGTAAAAACAACAACACTAAAATACAATAAGATGGTCACGGCGTATCCGCAACCGGGTGCAGTCTTTGAAGAAAAGCAAAGGTGTCCATTTCACCGAAACAGGGAGACGTAACCAGGTAGGGGTCTGTTCTACCCCGAGTCCTTGACAGTCTTTAGTCCATCCTGGGTTACGCTCCAACTATGTACAAGGATTCCCGGTAAATCCACCAAGGATTCCTAAAAACAACTAGAAACACAAAATTACACACAAGCAACTATAGACAGGTAAACATACAAAATAGCTTAAACATTTAGATCCTCCAACGTGCGGGTAACTGGCCTCTAGTGGCCCTAGTGGACCTACGGAGCTGACTGTCTGGCCCTGAACTACAGGGTGTAGGAGCTGTCAAGGGTAAACTGGGCAGCTGTCTACCGGCTCTTTGTCTCACTAGGGGTACGGCAGGCTCACTATAAGCAGAGGGTTGATTCTCCTGTTCTGCTTGTGTGGAGTCTTCTGCCTCCTGGACCGGCTGTTCTTCCAGCTCTACCCGTTGCTCCGTAGGTTCTTGGGATGATGGTTGGAGGAAGGTGAGTACGGGTACCACAACTGCACCATTGACTTGAGTCCAAGACCGAGGGAAGTCCCCGAGCACGGTACTAACCATATCTTCCCTTTCCTCTACGGGTCGATGGTCTTCTTGTTCCTCTTCAGGGTTCCTCAGTTGTTCGGGACACTTCTTCAGGTGGTCCCGGGATACAATGGCTGTGGTTTCCCCTCCGTCTTTACTGATGGTACAGACCTTCGGGTTTTCGTGGCTTGAGGGCAGTACGGTGTACGGGTCCTTCTCCCACTGGTCGTCCAACTTGTGGAGCCGTCTCTTCCTCTTCAAGACCTGCTCTCCGGGTACCAGGGGAACAGCGGGAGCATACTGGTTGTATGTCTTCTCTTGTCTTTCCCTAGCCTGACAGAGACTTCGCTCCACGCTCTCCTGTACTCTCCGGTACTGCTGCTGCCTCTCTGTGTCCCAGTCTGTTTCTGGTGAAGTGTCCTCGGGTGTCAGGACTCCCATTTCCAGGTCAACAGGTAACTTACCAGGTCTTGCCCTCATTAGGTAAGCCGGGGTACAATTGGTGGAACCTACCGGGATGTGGTTGTATAGGTCCACCAGATCGGGCAACTTCTCAGGCCACAGACTGCGTTCTTCCAGGGGCAATGTTTTTAGAAGATCCATTACCACCTGGTTCATTTTTTCACAAAGTCCATTAGTTTGCGGATGGTAGGGTGTCGTCCTTATCTTCCGGCAGCCATACAGATTGCAGAATTCCTGGAAGACCTCCGCTTCAAAGGCAGGTCCCTGGTCCGTCAGCACTTGGTCCGGGTACCCGTGTGGACGGCAGAAGTGCTGCTGGAAGGCTCTAGCTGCTGTTTGAGCCGTTAAGTCCTTGACGGGGACGACAACCAAGAACCGGGAGTAATGATCCACGATGGTTAACGCGTAGACGTAGCCACTTCTGCTTGGGGTCAGTTTTACATGATCCAAGGCTACCAGTTCCAACGGTTGCCGGGTGACGATGGACTGCAGGGGAGTCTTCTGGCTGGCCCGGTCCTTCCTTCTCAGATTGCACGGGCCACAGTCTCTGCACCACTTCTCGATGGTTCCCCTCATGCCTACCCAGTGGAACCGCTCGCGCAGCAGGAACTCCAGCTTTTTCCACCCGAAGTGTCCAGCTCCGCCGTGGTATGCCTCCATCACCATGGCTGCGTCTCTTCGGGGCACCACTACTTGCCAGAGTAGTTCATGCGTCCGGGAGTTGACCATTCTGCGGCACAACTTCCCCTTGTAAAGGAATAGTCGACTCTTCTCCGCCCATAGTTGTTTGGCTTCCTCCGGAGCGTCTGGTTCAAGGCGAGCCTCCGGCCGAGTCAGCATCTCCTTCACCAGTCGGACGGCAGGGTCGCTGTCTTGCGTTTCCGCCCAGTTGTAGTGGGGTAAGGGGTTCAACGTAGCAGCCTGCTTACCCCTTACCCGGTGGGAATACTGGATAGTCCCATGACGGTGGAACGCAGGGAGTTCAACTTCTTCCAGTCCCTCCGGATCTTCTCCTCCGTCCGGCAGGTTGGGCATCCTGGACAGGGCGTCCGTGTTGGTATTGGAGCGTCCTGCCCGGTATTTAATTGTGAACTCGTAGTTGGACAGACGGGCCATCCACCTCTGCTCCAGGGCACCGAGTCTTGCCGTGTCCAGGTGTGTCAGCGGGTTGTTATCCGTGTACACGGTGAACCGGGAAGAAGCGAGGTAATGCTTAAAGCGCTCAGTGATTGCCCATACTACGGCCAGGAACTCTAACTTAAATGAGCTGTAATTCTCGGGGTTCCTTTCGGTGGGTCGCAGTTTTCGGCTGGCGTAGGCGATTACTCGTTCCTTCCCCTGCTGGATCTGGGACAGTACGGCTCCTAGCCCGATGTTACTGGCGTCGGTGTAGAGGATAAAGGGCTGGCTATAATCCGGGTACGCCAGGATTTCGTCCCCCGTGAGGGCCATCTTCAGCTGGCGGAAGGACTCTTCTTCCAGCTCTTCCCATTTGAAGGGCGGCTTCTGGTTCTTGGCCTTCCGGGACTGGCCTATCAGGAGGTCCTGCATAGGTGCTGCCTTTTTGGTGAAACCGGGAATAAACCTTCGGTAGTAGCCTACCAACCCGAGGAACTGCCGCACTTCTTTTACGCTGGAGGGGCTTGGCCATTCCTTAATTGCGGTGATTTTATCAGGGTCGGGAGCCACTCCGTCAGCGCTCACCACGTGTCCCAGGTACTGCACCTTTGGTTTCAGGAGGTGACACTTGGAGGGTTTCACCTTTAGGCCGTAACTCGCCAGAGCCTCGAACACTTCCGCCAGGTGTTTCAGGTGGTCCTCATACGTCTTGGAATATACGATGACATCGTCCAGGTACAACAGGACCGTCTCGAAGTTTCTGTGGCCCAGACAACACTCCATTAGGCGTTGGAAGGTTCCTGGTGCGTTGCAGAGTCCGAACGGCATGCAGGTGAACTCGCTAAGTCCCATCGGGGTGGTGAATGCGGTCTTCTCCCGGTCCGCCTCTGCTACAGGAACCTGCCAGTACCCGCTAGTGAGATCCAAGGTAGAGAAGAAGTTAGCAGATCTTAAAGCAGCCAATGACTCCTCTATCCTTGGTAAGGGGTACGCATCCTTGTGTGTGATACGGTTGATTTTCCGGTAATCTACACACATCCTCATGGTGTTGTCTTTCTTTTTGACTAAAACTAATGGGGCTGCCCAGGGGCTACAACTATCCCGGATTACCCCAGCCTCCTTCATGTCTCTAAGCATCCCCTTGGCGTGTTGGTAATGTGCAGGGGGTACGGGTCGATACCTCTCTTTTATGGGAGGATGATCTCCCGTGGGGATGCGGTGTTCTACCCCCTTGACTCGCCCGAAGTCTAACGGGTGTTTACTAAACACTCTCTCATACTCTTGAACCACCCGATAGACTCCTTGTTTCTGATGTGAGGGAGTGGAGTCAGTACCCAGATGTAGTTGCTGACACCAGTCCTCCATGTCTTTCTTAGAGCCGTTACCTTCCTCCGGGTGAGATGGAGGCAAGGGTTCCACAGATTGTATAGAATTTTGATTAGTGATATATAATTTGGCTAACGTGGCATACCGGGGCAGGTATACTTCCCTCTCCCCGATATTTATTATGCGAACGGGCACCCTCCCATGGCGTACATTGACCACCCCCCGTGCTGTCAAAATGGTGGGCCTACTGTCTGAGTAAACTGGTTCTACCATTGCCTGGTAATCTCTACCTCTCAGACCAATAGCTGCCCGGCACCAAATCATCATTTCACTTTTTGGGGGCATGGCAATAGGAAAAGGGTCACACATTCTTACGCTACCAATCTCACCGCCGGAGAGTTCTACTTGTTGCCGTTGCATCAGTGCCCGGATCTCTTTCTGGAGCACCCGCTGCTCGCCGGAGCTGGCGTTCTTGGCAACCTGCTGTAAAAGGAAAATCACCTCTGCAAGACAATTTTCAATTACGTTAGTTCCTAGAGTTATTTTTGGGTGACTCTCATGTTTATCAATATCTACAATGATCAGTCCCTGTGCGGCCAGTTCGACTCTACCGATTTTGAGGGTCACCTCTTTAAATCCGATCTGTGGCACGGGCTGGCCATTGCTGGCGATGATACTCAAGTCGTCGTCAGGGTAGCGGGTAATATCCGAGTCATTCCAGTACTGCTTGAAGAGCACGTACGGGATGGTGGTGACCTGTGACCCGGTATCCAGTAGGGCACTCATGGGAATGCCATCCAGTACCACAGGCAAGACTGGACGTCCTCCCACATATCTGTCGCGCCAGTTCGATGGGCCTGGTGATCTTTTTCCTGGGGGTTGGACCTCTACCCCAGGTTGTGCCCGTTTAAAGAACAGTACCTTGCCATATGTCCGGGTTGATTGCAGCGGCGGCAGATGGGTCGTCCGTCCTCACTGTATCGGTCACTGGGTCTTCCTCTGGCCGGTAGGGTCCTCCTTGGTCGACGCCACGGGATGTCCTCCGGTCCGGATGCCAGCTGGATTTTCCCTGGGGTGGAAACCTGTAAAGACTGCACAGTTCGGGTTAGCGCAGCAACGCTCTTAACTAGCTCTTGGACCTGATGGTGTAGGTCTGGAGCCGGGTCATTGTCCAAAGCCTGCGCATCAGCTCCCACAGGCCCTGCCGACAAGGGCGCCGCCTCCTGGTGGTAAGTGATAGCTGGGCGCCTGTGGGTCACAACGCCACCCGGTGCTGGTTCTCGGAGCACCCGGATAGCTCTATCCTTGAACTGTGCAAAGTCCAGATGGGGATCCTGTAAGGCCATTGCCCGCAACTGGGTTCGGTGGGCATTGCAATATAAACCCTCTATAAATTGTTCAGTCAACAGCCTGTCCTCGTTTCCCACCCCATCAGGGTCGGTCTGCTTTATGGCCCTCAGGGCCTCTTGTAGGTTTAGTGCATAGTCCCTTATACTCTCATGCGCTCGCTGCTTGCACCCGTAGAATCTAAGCTTAATCTCAGCTGATGTGCGGGTATCAAAGGTGTCCTTCAGCCGGGTTAGTATCCCTGCGACAGTCTTCCTCCCAGGTGGCCAGGATTTTACTTCCCTTTTGGCTGCCCCGGTTAGTTGGGCCACCAGGATGCTCACTTTTTGCTCTTCTGTGAGGGGGTACACCTGGAAGAGGCTATCCAGCTTTTCTCTAAAGTCATGCAGGGTATGTGACTCCCCTGAGTACTGGGGTAGCCAAGCTGCTCCCGGGATATAGGGCATGGTGAAGGGCATAACTGCAGCAGCGGTAGCGCTGGCGGGGGTTGAGGCAGTGAAGCTCTCCTCCGTATCCGACATCTTCCTCCCCCCTAGTGGACCGTGGCCTACCTTGCGATGATCCTCTTCCGTAGGCCGCGGCTCCGCAGTGGATCGTCAGGGTTGAGGACCTTCCGTCGCGCTCCTGTGACGTCGGCGTCTGCTGGGCTCCTTCCAGGACCTTACGCAACGTCCGGACGTGAGGCGGGGCTTCAGTTCTCGCGCGCTTTCGGAGTCCACGCCCCTCTTCTTCCCGCGCGGCGTCCTCAAGATGGCGTCCAACGGCGGGAAAACTCCACGGATGGCGGGAAGAAGGCCGAAGATGGCGCCGGATGGCGGGAAACTTCACCGATGGCGGGAAGAAGGCTGAAGATGGCGCCGGATGGCGGGAATCTTCACCACTGGTAAGTTTGAAAAGTCTCTTTTTCAGGCACGCAGTACCCGGTGGTTGCGGGCACGAAATCCTGCCGACTACGCCAAAATTGACGCGCCCCTGGGCCTGTGTCGCGCTGCGAGAGCTTACCCAGAGCCGGATCTGTTGAGGGTTGTAGTCTCGCGGCGGTGACCCGGTCCGTGCCCAGGGAGTCAAACTGGACGGCAGTCTGTTAGCGGTAAATGGTTGATGACTACGCCACCCGTTGAGTGCAGCCAGGGGGCTGCTGCTGCAGGGCAGACCGCTGAGGCCGATGGTGGGATTGTGCAGCGTGATAGTATAACCCCCAACGGGAGGGGTATGGCCTCAGGGCAGCCGACGTGGATGATGGGGGTAGCAGGAACCACTCAGAGACGGTACGGTGTAGTTCAGGGTCTTTACTGGTAACAACAAAAGACCCTCCCGGAGTACTTGCTAGCGGATGGGGCCTGGTCAGTCCTTGAGCAGATGGGATCTCCCCTGGCCAGGCGTAGTTGTAGGCCTCCCAAACTGACTGTACTCTTCTGGCTACCTTGCTAGGAGCTGATGTAAGTAGCCCACGTCCCTGAGTGTACCGTGTGGTGCTCACCCGTATGGCCGGTGACTCGGGGCCTTCTAATGGCTTCCGCTCCACGATGGCGGTGCTGGTCCCACGCGTGTGACCGTGCCTTCGGGCTTCTGGGCCAGAGGACCTGAAATCCCCTGCCTGACGGATTCTGCTGCTGGGTAGGAATTAGTCCCCACAGCCTCGGACTCCGGGTCCGGTAAAAAGTCTTCTTAGTCAGGGCGAACTCTGCAGCTGCCAGCCCCTGACTCCTTGTAACTGCTGTTTCTTCCTATGCTGTCTCTACTTCTTCTCTTCTTCTACTCACTCACCCTGCCTCAGCCCCAGGTTTTTATAGGGGAAGTTCTTCCCCTCCCAAGACTGGGCAGGAGGTGTGGCATGCACAGGATCCCTGACCAAAGGACCTCCCACCTGCTCTCAGACATAACATTACGTTACTGTGGCAACCAGACCCCTGGGGTGTCACACAAGCATTTTGGAGCTTTCACCTAAATAACTACAGGTGGTGAGATAAGCTGCACAATATAATTGACCTTTCAGTATATTGTTGCACACACACCATCTATTTAGCAAATGCCCTTGTTATCAACAGCAGCCTTTTAAACTCACCTGAGCTAACAGGTATGTGAGCTGGTTACTCTGCTGCGCTTAAAATTTCTTTTTTGGTTTGCTACAATGCCTTTTCTGAAACGTTGTCTCCCTCTGCTGGAACACTGACTTCTTTCATTTAATGCCTGCAGACTATAAAAGAGAAACCAACCCAAAAAGTTTGGTTGATTAGTCTGTGGCATTCTTTTAAACTGTTGCTTATGGCGGTCTCAGTGAGCTTCTCAGTGACATTCAGCCATCCAGGTATCCCGCCTGCAGTAGACGGAATGTGGCAATGGAACGCTGGCTGCGCGTGTCATAATAGGCTCTGAGCCTTTATATACCTGCGCACAGCAGCAGCCACCTTCAGTCTGCTGCTGGACAGCCAGCAGCAGCAGCAGCAGGAGAGGTAATTAATCAGCAACCCTCCTGCTAAGGGTAGACAGCTGCTCGTTCCACCCCCCCCCCCCCCCGCCTTAATTGGTTCTCCTCCCTTCCAACGGTGTTGAGGCGGGTGGGAACAGCCGGGGGTTGAGGGTACTGTGCTAAAAGAGGTGGAGTTATGCAGATCTAAAACGCGTGGATTGCAGCAGCAGCAAGCCGAAAAGTGCAGGCATGTGAGGGATCTAGAGGTTGACAGCATGTCTTCTTAACGGGAGTCCAGGTGGCCATCTCCACAAATGGACTTTTCAGAATCCTTGGGTGGCACCGTAGTCGGAAACCAATTCTGGTTATCGCTTCTCGGCCTTTTGGCTAAGATCAAGTGTAGTATCTGTTCTTATCAGTTTAATATCTGATACGTCCCCTATCTGGGGACCATATATTAAATGGATTTTTAGAACAGGGAGATGGAAAAAGAGCTTGCTCTGTCCACTCCACGCATTGACCTGGTATTGCAGTATCTCCAGGACCGGTGCACCCCTTCTTTAATGCAGTTTCTAAAATCAGAAAGAATTGAATTCAATGCTTTTTGTTCATTTTGCTTGTTTGTCGGATTTTGGGATGGACTCTTTGGCTTTGCTTTTCTTCTCCTCATTGGATTTTTCATGTTAAAAGTTGCAGAAGCCAGATGACAAGCTCATTTTGGTTCAACTTCAGCAACTGTGCATTGCATTGCCATGTAATGTAATGTAATGCAATGCTATCTATCTAGCTCTCCCTCTATACTTCCTTTTGGATAAACAGACATATTAGGCAAGCATTTTGGAGCTTTCACCTAAATAACTACAGGTGGTGAGATAAGCTGCACAATATAATTGACCTTTCAGTATATTGTTGCACACACACCATCTATTTAGCAAATGCCCTTGTTATCAACAGCAGCCTTTTAAACTCACCTGAGCTAACAGGTATGTGAGCTGGTTACTCTGCTGCGCTTAAAATTTCTTTTTTGGTTTGCTACAATGCCTTTTCTGAAACGTTGTCTCCCTCTGCTGGAACACTGACTTCTTTCATTTAATGCCTGCAGACTATAAAAGAGAAACCAACCCAAAAAGTTTGGTTGATTAGTCTGTGGCATTCTTTTAAACTGTTGCTTATGGCGGTCTCTGTGAGCTTCTCAGTGACATTCAGCCATCCAGGTATCCCGCCTGCAGTAGACGGAATGTGGCAATGGAACGCTGGCTGCGCGTGTCATAATAGGCTCTGAGCCTTTATATACCTGCGCACAGCAGCAGCCACCTTCAGTCTGCTGCTGGACAGCCAGCAGCAGCAGCAGCAGGAGAGGTAATTAATCAGCAACCCTCCTGCTAAGGGTAGACAGCTGCTCGTTCCACCCCCCCCCCCCCCGCCTTAATTGGTTCTCCTCCCTTCCAACGGTGTTGAGGCGGGTGGGAACAGCCGGGGGTTGAGGGTACTGTGCTAAAAGAGGTGGAGTTATGCAGATCTAAAACGCGTGGATTGCAGCAGCAGCAAGCCGAAAAGTGCAGGCATGTGAGGGATCTAGAGGTTGACAGCATGTCTTCTTAACGGGAGTCCAGGTGGCCATCTCCACAAATGGACTTTTCAGAATCCTTGGGTGGCACCGTAGTCGGAAACCAATTCTGGTTATCGCTTCTCGGCCTTTTGGCTAAGATCAAGTGTAGTATCTGTTCTTATCAGTTTAATATCTGATACGTCCCCTATCTGGGGACCATATATTAAATGGATTTTTAGAACAGGGAGATGGAAAAAGAGCTTGCTCTGTCCACTCCACGCATTGACCTGGTATTGCAGTATCTCCAGGACCGGTGCACCCCTTCTTAAATGCAGTTTCTAAAATCAGAAAGAATTGAATTCAATGCTTTTTGTTCATTTTGCTTGTTTGTCGGATTTTGGGATGGACTCTTTGGCTTTGCTTTTCTTCTCCTCATTGGATTTTTCATGTTAAAAGTTGCAGAAGCCAGATGACAAGCTCATTTTGGTTCAACTTCAGCAACTGTGCATTGCATTGCCATGTAATGTAATGTAATGCAATGCTATCTATCTAGCTCTCCCTCTATACTTCCTTTTGGATAAACAGACATATTAGGCAAGCATTTTGGAGCTTTCACCTAAATAACTACAGGTGGTGAGATAAGCTGCACAATATAATTGACCTTTCAGTATATTGTTGCACACACACCATCTATTTAGCAAATGCCCTTGTTATCAACAGCAGCCTTTTAAACTCACCTGAGCTAACAGGTATGTGAGCTGGTTACTCTGCTGCGCTTAAAATTTCTTTTTTGGTTTGCTACAATGCCTTTTCTGAAACGTTGTCTCCCTCTGCTGGAACACTGACTTCTTTCATTTAATGCCTGCAGACTATAAAAGAGAAACCAACCCAAAAAGTTTGGTTGATTAGTCTGTGGCATTCTTTTAAACTGTTGCTTATGGCGGTCTCTGTGAGCTTCTCAGTGAGATTCAGCCATCCAGGTATCCCGCCTGCAGTAGACGGAATGTGGCAATGGAACGCTGGCTGCGCGTGTCATAATAGGCTCTGAGCCTTTATATACCTGCGCACAGCAGCAGCCACCTTCAGTCTGCTGCTGGACAGCCAGCAGCAGCAGCAGCAGGAGAGGTAATTAATCAGCAACCCTCCTGCTAAGGGTAGACAGCTGCTCGTTCCACCCCCCCCCCCCCCCGCCTTAATTGGTTCTCCTCCCTTCCAACGGTGTTGAGGCGGGTGGGAACAGCCGGGGGTTGAGGGTACTGTGCTAAAAGAGGTGGAGTTATGCAGATCTAAAACGCGTGGATTGCAGCAGCAGCAAGCCGAAAAGTGCAGGCATGTGAGGGATCTAGAGGTTGACAGCATGTCTTCTTAACGGGAGTCCAGGTGGCCATCTCCACAAATGGACTTTTCAGAATCCTTGGGTGGCACCGTAGTCGGAAACCAATTCTGGTTATCGCTTCTCGGCCTTTTGGCTAAGATCAAGTGTAGTATCTGTTCTTATCAGTTTAATATCTGATACGTCCCCTATCTGGGGACGATATATTAAATGGATTTTTAGAACAGGGAGATGGAAAAAGAGCTTGCTCTGTCCACTCCACGCATTGACCTGGTATTGCAGTATCTCCAGGACCGGTGCACCCCTTCTTTAATGCAGTTTCTAAAATCAGAAAGAATTGAATTCAATGCTTTTTGTTCATTTTGCTTGTTTGTCGGATTTTGGGATGGACTCTTTGGCTTTGCTTTTCTTCTCCTCATTGGATTTTTCATGTTAAAAGTTGCAGAAGCCAGATGACAAGCTCATTTTGGTTCAACTTCAGCAACTGTGCATTGCATTGCCATGTAATGTAATGTAATGCAATGCTATCTATCTAGCTCTCCCTCTATACTTCCTTTTGGATAAACAGACATATTAGGCAAGCATTTTGGAGCTTTCACCTAAATAACTACAGGTGGTGAGATAAGCTGCACAATATAATTGACCTTTCAGTATATTGTTGCACACACACCATCTATTTAGCAAATGCCCTTGTTATCAACAGCAGCCTTTTAAACTCACCTGAGCTAACAGGTATGTGAGCTGGTTACTCTGCTGCGCTTAAAATTTCTTTTTTGGTTTGCTACAATGCCTTTTCTGAAACGTTGTCTCCCTCTGCTGGAACACTGACTTCTTTCATTTAATGCCTGCAGACTATAAAAGAGAAACCAACCCAAAAAGTTTGGTTGATTAGTCTGTGGCATTCTTTTAAACTGTTGCTTATGGCGGTCTCTGTGAGCTTCTCAGTGACATTCAGCCATCCAGGTATCCCGCCTGCAGTAGACGGAATGTGGCAATGGAACGCTGGCTGCGCGTGTCATAATAGGCTCTGAGCCTTTATATACCTGCGCACAGCAGCAGCCACCTTCAGTCTGCTGCTGGACAGCCAGCAGCAGCAGCAGCAGGAGAGGTAATTAATCAGCAACCCTCCTGCTAAGGGTAGACAGCTGCTCGTTCCACCCCCCCCCCCCCCCGCCTTAATTGGTTCTCCTCCCTTCCAACGGTGTTGAGGTGGGTGGGAACAGCCGGGGGTTGAGGGTACTGTGCTAAAAGAGGTGGAGTTATGCAGATCTAAAACGCGTGGATTGCAGCAGCAGCAAGCCGAAAAGTGCAGGCATGAGAGGGATCTAGAGGTTGACAGCATGTCTTCTTAACGGGAGTCCAGGTGGCCATCTCCACAAATGGACTTTTCAGAATCCTTGGGTGGCACCGTAGTCGGAAACCAATTCTGGTTATCGCTTCTCGGCCTTTTGGCTAAGATCAAGTGTAGTATCTGTTCTTATCAGTTTAATATCTGATACGTCCCCTATCTGGGGACCATATATTAAATGGATTTTTAGAACAGGGAGATGGAAAAAGAGCTTGCTCTGTCCACTCCACGCATTGACCTGGTATTGCAGTATCTCCAGGACCGGTGCACCCCTTCTTTAATGCAGTTTCTAAAATCAGAAAGAATTGAATTCAATGCTTTTTGTTCATTTTGCTTGTTTGTCGGATTTTGGGATGGACTCTTTGGCTTTGCTTTTCTTCTCCTCATTGGATTTTTCATGTTAAAAGTTGCAGAAGCCAGATGACAAGCTCATTTTGGTTCAACTTCAGCAACTGTGCATTGCATTGCCATGTAATGTAATGTAATGCAATGCTATCTATCTAGCTCTCCCTCTATACTTCCTTTTGGATAAACAGACATATTAGGCAAGCATTTTGGAGCTTTCACCTAAATAACTACAGGTGGTGAGATAAGCTGCACAATATAATTGACCTTTCAGTATATTGTTGCACACACACCATCTATTTAGCAAATGCCCTTGTTATCAACAGCAGCCTTTTAAACTCACCTGAGCTAACAGGTATGTGAGCTGGTTACTCTGCTGCGCTTAAAATTTCTTTTTTGGTTTGCTACAATGCCTTTTCTGAAACGTTGTCTCCCTCTGCTGGAACACTGACTTCTTTCATTTAATGCCTGCAGACTATAAAAGAGAAACCAACCCAAAAAGTTTGGTTGATTAGTCTGTGGCATTCTTTTAAACTGTTGCTTATGGCGGTCTCTGTGAGCTTCTCAGTGACATTCAGCCATCCAGGTATCCCGCCTGCAGTAGACGGAATGTGGCAATGGAACGCTGGCTGCGCGTGTCATAATAGGCTCCTAGCCTTTATATACCTGCGCACAGCAGCAGCCACCTTCAGTCTGCTGCTGGACAGCCAGCAGCAGCAGCAGCAGGAGAGGTAATTAATCAGCAACCCTCCTGCTAAGGGTAGACAGCTGCTCGTTCCACCCCCCCCCCCCCCCGCCTTAATTGGTTCTCCTCCCTTCCAACGGTGTTGAGGCGGGTGGGAACAGCCGGGGGTTGAGGGTACTGTGCTAAAAGAGGTGGAGTTATGCAGATCTAAAACGCGTGGATTGCAGCAGCAGCAAGCCGAAAAGTGCAGGCATGTGAGGGATCTAGAGGTTGACAGCATGTCTTCTTAACGGGAGTCCAGGTGGCCATCTCCACAAATGGACTTTTCAGAATCCTTGGGTGGCACCGTAGTCGGAAACCAATTCTGGTTATCGCTTCTCGGCCTTTTGGCTAAGATCAAGTGTAGTATCTGTTCTTATCAGTTTAATATCTGATACGTCCCCTATCTGGGGACCATATATTAAATGGATTTTTAGAACAGGGAGATGGAAAAAGAGCTTGCTCTGTCCACTCCACGCATTGACCTGGTATTGCAGTATCTCCAGGACCGGTGCACCCCTTCTTTAATGCAGTTTCTAAAATCAGAAAGAATTGAATTCAATGCTTTTTGTTCATTTTGCTTGTTTGTCGGATTTTGGGATGGACTCTTTGGCTTTGCTTTTCTTCTCCTCATTGGATTTTTCATGTTAAAAGTTGCAGAAGCCAGATGACAAGCTCATTTTGGTTCAACTTCAGCAACTGTGCATTGCATTGCCATGTAATGTAATGTAATGCAATGCTATCTATCTAGCTCTCCCTCTATACTTCCTTTTGGATAAACAGACATATTAGGCAAGCATTTTGGAGCTTTCACCTAAATAACTACAGGTGGTGAGATAAGCTGCACAATATAATTGACCTTTCAGTATATTGTTGCACACACACCATCTATTTAGCAAATGCCCTTGTTATCAACAGCAGCCTTTTAAACTCACCTGAGCTAACAGGTATGTGAGCTGGTTACTCTGCTGCGCTTAAAATTTCTTTTTTGGTTTGCTACAATGCCTTTTCTGAAACGTTGTCTCCCTCTGCTGGAACACTGACTTCTTTCATTTAATGCCTGCAGACTATAAAAGAGAAACCAACCCAAAAAGTTTGGTTGATTAGTCTGTGGCATTCTTTTAAACTGTTGCTTATGGCGGTCTCTGTGAGCTTCTCAGTGACATTCAGCCATCCAGGTATCCCGCCTGCAGTAGACGGAATGTGGCAATGGAACGCTGGCTGCGCGTGTCATAATAGGCTCCTAGCCTTTATATACCTGCGCACAGCGGCAGCCACCTTCAGTCTGCTGCTGGACAGCCAGCAGCAGCAGCAGCAGGAGAGGTAATTAATCAGCAACCCTCCTGCTAAGGGTAGACAGCTGCTCGTTCCACCCCCCCCCCCCCCGCCTTAATTGGTTCTCCTCCCTTCCAACGGTGTTGAGGCGGGTGGGAACAGCCGGGGGTTGAGGGTACTGTGCTAAAAGAGGTGGAGTTATGCAGATCTAAAACGCGTGGATTGCAGCAGCAGCAAGCCGAAAAGTGCAGGCATGTGAGGGATCTAGAGGTTGACAGCATGTCTTCTTAACGGGAGTCCAGGTGGCCATCTCCACAAATGGACTTTTCAGAATCCTTGGGTGGCACCGTAGTCGGAAACCAATTCTGGTTATCGCTTCTCGGCCTTTTGGCTAAGATCAAGTGTAGTATCTGTTCTTATCAGTTTAATATCTGATACGTCCCCTATCTGGGGACCATATATTAAATGGATTTTTAGAACAGGGAGATGGAAAAAGAGCTTGCTCTGTCCACTCCACGCATTGACCTGGTATTGCAGTATCTCCAGGACCGGTGCACCCCTTCTTTAATGCAGTTTCTAAAATCAGAAAGAATTGAATTCAATGCTTTTTGTTCATTTTGCTTGTTTGTCGGATTTTGGGATGGACTCTTTGGCTTTGCTTTTCTTCTCCTCATTGGATTTTTCATGTTAAAAGTTGCAGAAGCCAGATGACAAGCTCATTTTGGTTCAACTTCAGCAACTGTGCATTGCATTGCCATGTAATGTAATGTAATGCAATGCTATCTATCTAGCTCTCCCTCTATACTTCCTTTTGGATAAACAGACATATTAGGCAAGCATTTTGGAGCTTTCACCTAAATAACTACAGGTGGTGAGATAAGCTGCACAATATAATTGACCTTTCAGTATATTGTTGCACACACACCATCTATTTAGCAAATGCCCTTGTTATCAACAGCAGCCTTTTAAACTCACCTGAGCTAACAGGTATGTGAGCTGGTTACTCTGCTGCGCTTAAAATTTCTTTTTTGGTTTGCTACAATGCCTTTTCTGAAACGTTGTCTCCCTCTGCTGGAACACTGACTTCTTTCATTTAATGCCTGCAGACTATAAAAGAGAAACCAACCCAAAAAGTTTGGTTGATTAGTCTGTGGCATTCTTTTAAACTGTTGCTTATGGCGGTCTCTGTGAGCTTCTCAGTGACATTCAGCCATCCAGGTATCCCGCCTGCAGTAGACGGAATGTGGCAATGGAACGCTGGCTGCGCGTGTCATAATAGGCTCTGAGCCTTTATATACCTGCGCACAGCAGCAGCCACCTTCAGTCTGCTGTTGGACAGCCAGCAGCAGCAGCAGCAGGAGAGGTAATTAATCAGCAACCCTCCTGCTAAGGGTAGACAGCTGCTCGTTCCACCCCCCCCCCCGCCTTAATTGGTTCTCCTCCCTTCCAACGGTGTTGAGGCGGGTGGGAACAGCCGGGGGTTGAGGGTACTGTGCTAAAAGAGGTGGAGTTATGCAGATCTAAAACGCGTGGATTGCAGCAGCAGCAAGCCGAAAAGTGCAGGCATGTGAGGGATCTAGAGGTTGACAGCATGTCTTCTTAACGGGAGTCCAGGTGGCCATCTCCACAAATGGACTTTTCAGAATCCTTGGGTGGCACCGTAGTCGGAAACCAATTCTGGTTATCGCTTCTCGGCCTTTTGGCTACGATCAAGTGCTTTATTGCAGGAGATTGTGGTTGAAGGGCACTCGGGTACCCCTCTCCTTGGCCTGGCAGGATCGTCCACTTTGGTGGACTTAACCTGCTTGCTGCTATTAGGGAGAGGGCTTAGTCCCAGGGTAACGAGTTGCGATCCCCCAGCTTCCAGGTGTTTTTCGCTGCAAGAACACTGGGAGCGCAGATTGCAAGCGGCTGCAATTTGCAACCTTGTTGCGTTTTTCCATGGAGGTTGACCCTAACCTCGTGCCTCTTTATGCGAGGCTAAAAAACTCTATCCGAGTTCACTTCACGGCGGGTGGCTCGGATATGAGGAAATTAGGGTATGTAGTCCAGGACGTGCTCAGGAACCTTCTTGGCGTACAAAGGAATGAAATTCTCTCCATCCAGGATTATCCCAGAAGAGGTGACTATGACATCACATTCACCGGAGAAGGTATTTTTAGAGATGTACTAGAAAAGTTAAAAAAAGTTGAAAATAGTCCTGTTTTGAAAGGGATACAAATTGTTGAGCACGTCCTGGATGAGGTAAGACTGGTTATTGTAAAAATATTTTCGCCCTTTGTTTCTGCTCCAGAAGTAATGTCATTTCTAGCAATTTATTTTAAAAGTGTTAAATGTATTGGGAAGATATTAAACGAATATAACATATGGACATCTAAGTGGAAATTCCTTGTGAAGTGTACAAGAGATCCAAATACACCAGGTGGTATACGGCTCCCCCCTGCCCGTTTCAAAATAGGGCAAACAAATGGGGATTTCTTCTTTTCTGGGATGCCAGTATATTGCAGAAATTGTGGGCGCTATGGTCATTCAAAAGAAAACTGTCATGTATCATGTAGAAATTGTGCTAGTGAAGAACATGAGACAAAAGAATGCCCTAAGGAAAAGAAA
Organism: Phyllobates terribilis; assembly: GCF_046119375.1. NCBI lineage: Eukaryota > Metazoa > Chordata > Amphibia > Anura > Dendrobatidae > Phyllobates > Phyllobates terribilis. The sequence continues at coordinate 3,550,049 of NW_027362800.1, read as the reverse complement.
TGCAGTTTTTGCCAGACTCCAGGTCACTTTTATTTTTCTTGCCCTCACAGATTTCGGGAAGATGAGCAAAAGGGGAAGTCCAAGACGTCCGACCAAGGACCAAAAGATCAGACCACCCCTCAGGAGGAGGAACAACAACCTGGAGCCTCTGGAGACAATAAGGGCGTACCAAATAGTGAAGTGTCTCCAGAGTCTATGACAGGTAAAATACCAAATCCCAAAACCTGGCTGCAGGACCTGCGGGAGTCCAAAAGGAGGGCTGAGAAGGAGCAGAAGGGCACTACTGGTAAGGTCAAAAGGGACCGGCAAAAGGCCGACACAGAAGCCCATGCCCAGTCTGGGTCTCCTAGTGCTGAGGGCGCTGAGTGGATAAAGGTGGGTCCTAAGAAAAAGAAAAAGGGTGGTTCGGAGGAGGCAGCAGGAGGTGAACAGATGGACACTTCTCCAGAAGGGGACGTGGACGCTGGACCCTCAGGGGTTTCGGTCTCCGCTGCTACAGGTGGGGACCGGGATCTTGCTGCCTCTGAAGAGTCAGAGGCTCTGCCTTGTGCGCAACCTCCTCCTATAGGACGACCTTCTACAGGTCAAACAGGGGCGGCGGAACCCCTCGGGGACCCACCTGATGAGGAACTGCATGGCCAGCCAATGGAGACCCAGCGGGTTCTGCCAGCCAGCCCTCCGAGCTATGCCAGTGTAGCGTCGGGTTTATATAAATGTGGTAATCTTTCCTCCTCCACGGAGACTCTCGTGACGATACTATCAGATGAGGAGGGAGGCGCAAGCCCAGTGGTCTGATCAGGTTCATCGGACAGGTAAATCCGTTGCTCTTAGTTACCTAAGTAAAATTTCTACATTTTCTAATGATGGCTGAACTCAAAGGTATTTCCCTCAACGTGAGAGGCATAAAATCTAACACGAGAAGAACTGCTCTTTTTAATTTTTTTACGTGTTTTACTGCATCTGTATTTTTTCTGCAAGAATGTAATATCCCACATGAAATGTCATATCAAAAATATAAAGATGAGTGGAAGTGTGGGCCATCTGTCTGGTCCGGATCGAATGCTGCAGGATCAGCGGGTGTAGCCATACTTTTTAAAGGGAACGTTTTAATTGATTTTATTCAGGAAATTTTACCAGGTCGTATTTTATTAGTGAAAGCTTTTATTGATGGTATTAGATGGCAGTTTTTAAATTTTTATGGATCCCCAGAGAAAAATGAAAGAGCCGAAATGCTTGATCTTTTACCATTATTTATTAATAACTCTGAACCTTTTATCTTAGCAGGGGATTTTAATTGTGTTTTAAAAGGTGAAAACCGGCGCTCCAGCTCTGTAAGCAGGAACTACGATAAAACCTCAGGTATGCTACATGATATAGTCAAAGATGCTAAATTGATAGACATATATAAAGAGTGTCATAGTGACAGCCCAGAGGACGCCGGTTTCACTTGGAGCAATGCTAATTGTAGCTCTAGGATTGATTTTATTTTTGGTTCAGATAAAACAATACCTGCCAAATGTGAAGTTTTAACTAATATATTTTCAGACCATAAACTTTTATCCTTTACCATAAAAGTAAATGACAACAAAAAATGTGGTAAGAAAAGCTGGAAAATGAACGTATCCCTTTTAACCGACCCGCAGATTTTATCAGATTTTATTGAGTTTTATAGGAAATGTAGAAAAGGGAAAAAAACAAATGAGACTATGAGTGTATGGTGGGATAGAATGAAAGTAAAAATAAAAGACTTTTTTATTAAAAAGAGTATATGTAGAGCCAAAGAAAAATATGAAGAATATAGAATTTTAAATACCCGCCTACAAACATTATTTAAGCTCAGAGACAATGGGATAGATGTACAACTTGATATTTCAAACTTAAAAGAAGAGATTTCAAAATGGCTAGAACAAAAAGGAAAAGAGATAATTTTTCGTTCTAGAGTACAACATATAGAAGAAAATGAAAAGTGTTCCAGATATTTTTTTAGGAAAAATAAAAAAGAAAAAGTGATAATTGACCATATAGATGGTGAGAATAATATAAAAAATATGCTGGGTAAAGTTGAGGTTTTTTTTTCTAATCTTTTTAATGGAAAAAATATAGATAATAAATTAATGGATGATTCGCTGCAAGGACTAACAGCTGTTTTAGATCCCGCATCCCAAGAGTTTTTATCCCAAGTTTTAACGGAACAAGAAGTGTTAAAAACTATTAAAAGTTTTAAAACTGGAAAGGTCCCTGGTCCTGATGGCATCCCAATAGAATTTTATGTATGTTTTTATGATATTTTAAAAGATGATTTGTTTTATTTGTTTACTGAGGTTTTTAATAATAAGGTTTTATTAAATTCCTGGAAGAAAGGTGAAGTCTCCCTCCTATACAAAAAAGGCGATAAATCAAAATTAGAAAACTGGAGACCAATAACACTTTTAAATTGTGACTATAAAATAATGGCTAAAATTTGTGCAAATCGTCTAAAAGAAGTCATCAGCAAAGTTATTCATTCTAATCAAGTGTGTGGGGTGCCGGGGCGCAGTATATGGGACAATCTGAATTTAGTGAAAGACTGTATTGAGGATGTGAAAGACAGAAAGGGGAAAATGGCGATTTTATCTATTGATTTTGAAAAAGCATTTGACCGTGTCTCACACTTTTATCTTTTTAAAGTTTTAGAGAAAATGGGCATACCAGAAGGGTTTTTACTATCGCTTAAAGCATTTTACAAGGATTGTACAAGTAAGATTTTAGTGAATGGTTTTAAGACACAAGAGGTATTTTTACGGTCAGGGGTGAAACAGGGATGCCCTCTGTCCCCCCTACTGTTTATCTGTGCACTGGAACCAATGTTATGTGCAATACGCCAAAATAAACAGATATGCGGTGTCCCTCTGCCTGGAAGCGGTGGTTTGGAGGCCAAGGTTGTAGGCTACATGGATGACGTGGCGGTCTTGTGTACAGATGCACCATCACTTACGGCCACTCTCCATCAAGTGCAATCCTTTTGTCTAGCTTCTGGTTTTAAAATCAATTTTAATAAGTGTAACATTTTAAGTGTTGGGGGGATGATTTTACGTGATGTACCAATTAATGTCTCCGAATCCATTTCCATTTTAGGTATATCATTCACTGAAAATAATGATGGTTATAATAGTTGGGAAACAGTTACACAGAAAGTAAATACGAAAATATGTATGTGGAACATGAGGAGACTTACAATGGAGGGTAAAGTATTGGTTTTAAAGATGGTGATTTTACCTCTTTTATTGTATCTTAGCATGGTTTTCCCCCCGCCTGTTAATGTTTTAAAAAAGATAACCAAAACCTGTTTTACCTTCTTTTGGAACTCAAAAATGGAAAAGCTGAAAAGAGAAATCGTGATGAAATCAAAAGTAAAAGGTGGTAAAGATTTTCCAGATTTTAATAGGTTTCTTTTAATCCATCTGTTCGTTTACTGTTTTAATGCCCTTTTTAAGAATCACTATTGGTCCTTTTTTATGCGTTTTAATACAGGATTTTTTATGAGAAAGTTTGGATGGTATGAAGTTAATATATCTGTGCCCCATGCTTTTAATTTGTCGACGCATTATGAGATTTTAAGGAAAATAGTGTCCGATTTTAATTTAGGGACTAAGAAAATAGAGGAATTAAGAAATAGTAAGAAACTAATTAAAGAAATACGTAAAAGTGAGGAAATATGTAATGTTGACAGATATGATGATGACAAATCTATGTCTATCTGGAAAATGATTAACGTTTTTTATCTTTTTAATGAACAGAGAGATCTGGCTTGGAGTTGCATGCACCGCTGTCTTCCTTGCCGGGCATTCCAATACAGAAGAGGATTTGTGAGGTCTGCCATCTGCCCAAGAGCCGGATGCCAAGAAGAGGAAACGGTGGAACATTTATTATGGACATGTAATTTTGCAAAGGATTTCTGGAGAAGACTGCTCCCCCTACTGGAAAGGGTGGCAGACCTCAAGGACTTTACATATAAAACTGTGCTATACGGACTTATGGAATGCCCCACAATGGACCAGTACACAATGGCTTGGAAGACAGTGAACTGCGCCAAGTCATCTCTCTGGAAAGCGCGCAACATTGCTATTTTTAAACAAGATGTTTTATCAGTGAATGATGTTTTAAGTTTATGTTTATGTGAAATGTATACTTATTATTTAATTGACAAAAAGAAGAATGTACATATTTCCAAAAAATGGCTTGTTGACCAATGGAACCTAATTATTTAAAATCTTTGTATTTTTTTGTTTTGTAAATTTCATTTGTCTTTTAACGTTTGGTATTTGTCTAATTATGCTTGTAATTTGTTAAAGTTTTAATAAACGGTTTTATCCCTCTGCAGGGGATAGCCAAATTAAAAAAAAAAATAAAAAATCTGTTCTTATCAGTTTAATATCTGATACGTCCCCTATCTGGGGACCATATATTAAATGGATTTTTAGAACAGGGAGATGGAAAAAGAGCTTGCTCTGTCCACTCCACGCATTGACCTGGTATTGCAGTATCTCCAGGACCGGTGCACCCCTTCTTTAATGCAGTTTCTAAAATCAGAAAGAATTGAATTCAATGCTTTTTGTTCATTTTGCTTGTTTGTCGGATTTTGGGATGGACTCTTTGGCTTTGCTTTTCTTCTCCTCATTGGATTTTTCATGTTAAAAGTTGCAGAAGCCAGATGACAAGCTCATTTTGGTTCAACTTCAGCAACCGTGCATTGCATTGCCATGTAATGTAATGTAATGCAATGCTATCTATCTAGCTCTCCCTCTATACTTCCTTTTGGATAAACAGACATATTAGGCAAGCATTTTGGAGCTTTCACCTAAATAACTACAGGTGGTGAGATAAGCTGCACAATATAATTGACCTTTCAGTATATTGTTGCACACACACCATCTATTTAGCAAATGCCCTTGTTATCAACAGCAGCCTTTTAAACTCACCTGAGCTAACAGGTATGTGAGCTGGTTACTCTGCTGCGCTTAAAATTTCTTTTTTGGTTTGCTACAATGCCTTTTCTGAAACGTTGTCTCCCTCTGCTGGAACACTGACTTCTTTCATTTAATGCCTGCAGACTATAAAAGAGAAACCAACCCAAAAAGTTTGGTTGATTAGTCTGTGGAATTCTTTTAAACTGTTGCTTATGGCGGTCTCTGTGAGCTTCTCAGTGACATTCAGCCATCCAGGTATCCCGCCTGCAGTAGACGGAATGTGGCAATGGAACGCTGGCTGCGCGTGTCATAATAGGCTCTGAGCCTTTATATACCTGCGCACAGCAGCAGCCACCTTCAGTCTGCTGCTGGACAGCCAGCAGCAGCAGCAGCAGGAGAGGTAATTAATCAGCAACCCTCCTGCTAAGGGTAGACAGCTGCTCGTTCCACCCCCCCCCCCGCCTTAATTGGTTCTCCTCCCTTCCAACGGTGTTGAGGCGGGTGGGAACAGCCGGGGGTTGAGGGTACTGTGCTAAAAGAGGTGGAGTTATGCAGATCTAAAACGCGTGGATTGCAGCAGCAGCAAGCCGAAAAGTGCAGGCATGTGAGGGATCTAGAGGTTGACAGCATGTCTTCTTAACGGGAGTCCAGGTGGCCATCTCCACAAATGGACTTTTCAGAATCCTTGGGTGGCACCGTAGTCGGAATCCAATTCTGGTTATCGCTTCTCGGCCTTTTGGCTAAGATCAAGTGTAGTATCTGTTCTTATCAGTTTAATATCTGATACGTCCCCTATCTGGGGACCATATATTAAATGGATTTTTAGAACAGGGAGATGGAAAAAGAGCTTGCTCTGTCCACTCCACGCATTGACCTGGTATTGCAGTATCTCCAGGACCGGTGCACCCCTTCTTTAATGCAGTTTCTAAAATCAGAAAGAATTGAATTCAATGCTTTTTGTTCATTTTGCTTGTTTGTCGGATTTTGGGATGGACTCTTTGGCTTTGCTTTTCTTATCCTCATTGGATTTTTCATGTTAAAATTTGCAGAAGGCAGATGACAAGCTCATTTTGGTTCAACTTCAGCAACTGTGCATTGCATTGCCATGTAATGTAATGTAATGCAATGCTATCTATCTAGCTCTCCCTCTATACTTCCTTTTGGATAAACAGACATATTAGGCAAGCATTTTGGAGCTTTCACCTAAATAACTACAGGTGGTGAGATAAGCTGCACAATATAATTGACCTTTCAGTATATTGTTGCACACACACCATCTATTTAGCAAATGCCCTTGTTATCAACAGCAGCCTTTTAAACTCACCTGAGCTAACAGGTATGTGAGCTGGTTACTCTGCTGCGCTTAAAATTTCTTTTTTGGTTTGCTACAATGCCTTTTCTGAAACGTTGTCTCCCTCTGCTGGAACACTGACTTCTTTCATTTAATGCCTGCAGACTATAAAAGAGAAACCAACCCAAAAAGTTTGGTTGATTAGTCTGTGGCATTCTTTTAAACTGTTGCTTATGGCGGTCTCTGTGAGCTTCTCAGTGACATTCAGCCATCCAGGTATCCCGCCTGCAGTAGACGGAATGTGGCAATGGAACGCTGGCTGCGCGTGTCATAATAGGCTCTGAGCCTTTATATACCTGCGCACAGCAGCAGCCACCTTCAGTCTGCTGCTGGACAGCCAGCAGCAGCAGCAGCAGGAGAGGTAATTAATCAGCAACCCTCCTGCTAAGGGTAGACAGCTGCTCGTTCCATCCCCCCCCCCCCGCCTTAATTGGTTCTCCTCCCTTCCAACGGTGTTGAGGCGGGTGGGAACAGCCGGGGGTTGAGGGTACTGTGCTAAAAGAGGTGGAGTTATGCAGATCTAAAACGCGTGGATTGCAGCAGCAGCAAGCCGAAAAGTGCAGGCATGTGAGGGATCTAGAGGTTGACAGCATGTCTTCTTAACGGGAGTCCAGGTGGCCATCTCCACAAATGGACTTTTCAGAATCCTTGGGTGGCACCGTAGTCGGAAACCAATTCTGGTTATCGCTTCTCGGCCTTTTGGCTAAGATCAAGTGTAGTATCTGTTCTTATCAGTTTAATATCTGATACGTCCCCTATCTGGGGACCATATATTAAATGGATTTTTAGAACAGGGAGATGGAAAAAGAGCTTGCTCTGTCCACTCCACTCATTGACCTGGTATTGCAGTATCTCCAGGACCGGTGCACCCCTTCTTTAATGCAGTTTCTAAAATCAGAAAGAATTGAATTCAATGCTTTTTGTTCATTTTGCTTGTTTGTCGGATTTTGGGATGGACTCTTTGGCTTTGCTTTTCTTCTCCTCATTGGATTTTTCATGTTAAAAGTTGCAGAAGCCAGATGACAAGCTCATTTTGGTTCAACTTCAGCAACTGTGCATTGCATTGCCATGTAATGTAATGTAATGCAATGCTATCTATCTAGCTCTCCCTCTATACTTCCTTTTGGATAAACAGACATATTAGGCAAGCATTTTGGAGCTTTCACCTAAATAACTACAGGTGGTGAGATAAGCTGCACAATATAATTGACCTTTCAGTATATTGTTGCACACACACCATCTATTTAGCAAATGCCCTTGTTATCAACAGCAGCCTTTTAAACTCACCTGAGCTAACAGGTATGTGAGCTGGTTACTCTGCTGCGCTTAAAATTTCTTTTTTGGTTTGCTACAATGCCTTTTCTGAAACGTTGTCTCCCTCTGCTGGAACACTGACTTCTTTCATTTAATGCCTGCAGACTATAAAAGAGAAACCAACCCAAAAAGTTTGGTTGATTAGTCTGTGGCATTCTTTTAAACTGTTGCTTATGGCGGTCTCTGTGAGCTTCTCAGTGACATTCAGCCATCCAGGTATCCCGCCTGCAGTAGACGGAATGTGGCAATGGAACGCTGGCTGCGCGTGTCATAATAGGCTCTGAGCCTTTATATACCTGCGCACAGCAGCAGCCACCTTCAGTCTGCTGCTGGACAGCCAGCAGCAGCAGCAGCAGGAGAGGTAATTAATCAGCAACCCTCCTGCTAAGGGTAGACAGCTGCTCGTTCCATCCCCCTCCCCCCCCCTTAATTGGTTCTCCTCCCTTCCAACGGTGTTGAGGCGGGTGGGAACAGCCGGGGGTTGAGGGTACTGTGCTAAAAGAGGTGGAGTTATGCAGATCTAAAACGCGTGGATTGCAGCAGCAGCAAGCCGAAAAGTGCAGGCATGTGAGGGATCTAGAGGTTGACAGCATGTCTTCTTAACGGGAGTCCAGGTGGCCATCTCCACAAATGGACTTTTCAGAATCCTTGGGTGGCACCGTAGTCGGAATCCAATTCTGGTTATCGCTTCTCGGCCTTTTGGCTAAGATCAAGTGTAGTATCTGTTCTTATCAGTTTAATATCTGATACGTCCCCTATCTGGGGACCATATATTAAATGGATTTTTAGAACAGGGAGATGACCTGGTATTGCAGTATCTCCAGGACCGGTGCACCCCTTCTTTAATGCAGTTTCTAAAATCAGAAAGAATTGAATTCAATGCTTTTTGTTCATTTTGCTTGTTTGTCGGATTTTGGGATGGACTCTTTGGCTTTGCTTTTCTTCTCCTCATTGGATTTTTCATGTTAAAAGTTGCAGAAGCCAGATGACAAGCTCATTTTGGTTCAACTTCAGCAACTGTGCATTGCATTGCCATGTAATGTAATGTAATGCAATGCTATCTATCTAGCTCTCCCTCTATACTTCCTTTTGGATAAACAGACATATTAGGCAAGCATTTTGGAGCTTTCACCTAAATAACTACAGGTGGTGAGATAAGCTGCACAATATAATTGACCTTTCAGTATATTGTTGCACACACACCATCTATTTAGCAAATGCCCTTGTTATCAACAGCAGCCTTTTAAACTCACCTGAGCTAACAGGTATGTGAGCTGGTTACTCTGCTGCGCTTAAAATTTCTTTTTTGGTTTGCTACAATGCCTTTTCTGAAACGTTGTCTCCCTCTGCTGGAACACTGACTTCTTTCATTTAATGCCTGCAGACTATAAAAGAGAAACCAACCCAAAAAGTTTGGTTGATTAGTCTGTGGCATTCTTTTAAACTGTTGCTTATGGCGGTCTCTGTGAGCTTCTCAGTGACATTCAGCCATCCAGGTATCCCGCCTGCAGTAGACGGAATGTGGCAATGGAACGCTGGCTGCGCGTGTCATAATAGGCTCTGAGCCTTTATATACCTGCGCACAGCAGCAGCCACCTTCAGTCTGCTGCTGGACAGCCAGCAGCAGCAGCAGCAGGAGAGGTAATTAATCAGCAACCCTCCTGCTAAGGGTAGACAGCTGCTCGTTCCCCCCCCCCCCCGCCTTAATTGGTTCTCCTCCCTTCCAACGGTGTTGAGGCGGGTGGGAACAGCCGGGGGTTGAGGGTACTGTGCTAAAAGAGGTGGAGTTATGCAGATCTAAAACGCGTGGATTGCAGCAGCAGCAAGCCGAAAAGTGCAGGCATGTGAGGGATCTAGAGGTTGACAGCATGTCTTCTTAACGGGAGTCCAGGTGGCCATCTCCACAAATGGACTTTTCAGAATCCTTGGGTGGCACCGTAGTCGGAAACCAATTCTGGTTATCGCTTCTCGGCCTTTTGGCTAAGATCAAGTGTAGTATCTGTTCTTATCAGTTTAATATCTGATACGTCCCCTATCTGGGGACCATATATTAAATGGATTTTTAGAACAGGGAGATGGAAAAAGAGCTTGCTCTGTCCACTCCACGCATTGACCTGGTATTGCAGTATCTCCAGGACCGGTGCACCCCTTCTTAAATGCAGTTTCTAAAATCAGAAAGAATTGAATTCAATGCTTTTTGTTCATTTTGCTTGTTTGTCGGATTTTGGGATGGACTCTTTGGCTTTGCTTTTCTTCTCCTCATTGGATTTTTCATGTTAAAAGTTGCAGAAGCCAGATGACAAGCTCATTTTGGTTCAACTTCAGCAACTGTGCATTGCATTGCCATGTAATGTAATGTAATGCAATGCTATCTATCTAGCTCTCCCTCTATACTTCCTTTTGGATAAACAGACATATTAGGCAAGCATTTTGGAGCTTTCACCTAAATAACTACAGGTGGTGAGATAAGCTGCACAATATAATTGACCTTTCAGTATATTGTTGCACACACACCATCTATTTAGCAAATGCCCTTGTTATCAACAGCAGCCTTTTAAACTCACCTGAGCTAACAGGTATGTGAGCTGGTTACTCTGCTGCGCTTAAAATTTCTTTTTTGGTTTGCTACAATGCCTTTTCTGAAACGTTGTCTCCCTCTGCTGGAACACTGACTTCTTTCATTTAATGCCTGCAGACTATAAAAGAGAAACCAACCCAAAAAGTTTGGTTGATTAGTCTGTGGCATTCTTTTAAACTGTTGCTTATGGCGGTCTCTGTGAGCTTCTCAGTGACATTCAGCCATCCAGGTATCCCGCCTGCAGTAGACGGAATGTGGCAATGGAACGCTGGCTGCGCGTGTCATAATAGGCTCTGAGCCTTTATATACCTGCGCACAGCAGCAGCCACCTTCAGTCTGCTGCTGGACAGCCAGCAGCAGCAGCAGCAGGAGAGGTAATTAATCAGCAACCCTCCTGCTAAGGGTAGACAGCTGCTCGTTCCACCCCCCCCCCCCCCCGCCTTAATTGGTTCTCCTCCCTTCCAACGGTGTTGAGGCGGGTGGGAACAGCCGGGGGTTGAGGGTACTGTGCTAAAAGAGGTGGAGTTATGCAGATCTAAAACGCGTGGATTGCAGCAGCAGCAAGCCGAGAAGTGCAGGCATGTGAGGGATCTAGAGGTTGACAGCATGTCTTCTTAACGGGAGTCCAGGTGGCCATCTCCACAAATGGACTTTTCAGAATCCTTGGGTGGCACCGTAGTCGGAAACCAATTCTGGTTATCGCTTCTCGGCCTTTTGGCTAAGATCAAGTGTAGTATCTGTTCTTATCAGTTTAATATCTGATACGTCCCCTATCTGGGGACCATATATTAAATGGATTTTTAGAACAGGGAGATGGAAAAAGAGCTTGCTCTGTCCACTCCACGCATTGACCTGGTATTGCAGTATCTCCAGGACCGGTGCACCCCTTCTTTAATGCAGTTTCTAAAATCAGAAAGAATTGAATTCAATGCTTTTTGTTCATTTTGCTTGTTTGTCGGATTTTGGGATGGACTCTTTGGCTTTGCTTTTCTTCTCCTCATTGGATTTTTCATGTTAAAAGTTGCAGAAGCCAGATGACAAGCTCATTTTGGTTCAACTTCAGCAACTGTGCATTGCATTGCCATGTAATGTAATGTAATGCAATGCTATCTATCTAGCTCTCCCTCTATACTTCCTTTTGGATAAACAGACATATTAGGCAAGCATTTTGGAGCTTTCACCTAAATAACTACAGGTGGTGAGATAAGCTGCACAATATAATTGACCTTTCAGTATATTGTTGCACACACACCATCTATTTAGCAAATGCCCTTGTTATCAACAGCAGCCTTTTAAACTCACCTGAGCTAACAGGTATGTGAGCTGGTTACTCTGCTGCGCTTAAAATTTCTTTTTTGGTTTGCTACAATGCCTTTTCTGAAACGTTGTCTCCCTCTGCTGGAACACTGACTTCTTTCATTTAATGCCTGCAGACTATAAAAGAGAAACCAACCCAAAAAGTTTGGTTGATTAGTCTGTGGCATTCTTTTAAACTGTTGCTTATGGCGGTCTCTGTGAGCTTCTCAGTGACATTCAGCCATCCAGGTATCCCGCCTGCAGTAGACGGAATGTGGCAATGGAACGCTGGCTGCGCGTGTCATAATAGGCTCTGAGCCTTTATATACCTGCGCACAGCAGCAGCCACCTTCAGTCTGCTGCTGGACAGCCAGCAGCAGCAGCAGCAGGAGAGGTAATTAATCAACAACCCTCCTGCTAAGGGTAGACAGCTGCTCGTTCCACCCCCCCCCCCGCCTTAATTGGTTCTCCTCCCTTCCAACGGTGTTGAGGTGGGTGGGAACAGCCGGGGGTTGAGGGTACTGTGCTAAAAGAGGTGGAGTTATGCAGATCTAAAACGCGTGGATTGCAGCAGCAGCAAGCCGAAAAGTGCAGGCATGAGAGGGATCTAGAGGTTGACAGCATGTCTTCTTAACGGGAGTCCAGGTGGCCATCTCCACAAATGGACTTTTCAGAATCCTTGGGTGGCACCGTAGTCGGAAACCAATTCTGGTTATCGCTTCTCGGCCTTTTGGCTAAGATCAAGTGTAGTATCTGTTCTTATCAGTTTAATATCTGATACGTCCCCTATCTGGGGACCATATATTAAATGGATTTTTAGAACAGGGAGATGGAAAAAGAGCTTGCTCTGTCCACTCCACGCATTGACCTGGTATTGCAGTATCTCCAGGACCGGTGCACCCCTTCTTTAATGCAGTTTCTAAAATCAGAAAGAATTGAATTCAATGCTTTTTGTTCATTTTGCTTGTTTGTCGGATTTTGGGATGGACTCTTTGGCTTTGCTTTTCTTCTCCTCATTGGATTTTTCATGTTAAAAGTTGCAGAAGCCAGATGACAAGCTCATTTTGGTTCAACTTCAGCAACTGTGCATTGCATTGCCATGTAATGTAATGTAATGCAATGCTATCTATCTAGCTCTCCCTCTATACTTCCTTTTGGATAAACAGACATATTAGGCAAGCATTTTGGAGCTTTCACCTAAATAACTACAGGTGGTGAGATAAGCTGCACAATATAATTGACCTTTCAGTATATTGTTGCACACACACCATCTATTTAGCAAATGCCCTTGTTATCAACAGCAGCCTTTTAAACTCACCTGAGCTAACAGGTATGTGAGCTGGTTACTCTGCTGCGCTTAAAATTTCTTTTTTGGTTTGCTACAATGCCTTTTCTGAAACGTTGTCTCCCTCTGCTGGAACACTGACTTCTTTCATTTAATGCCTGCAGACTATAAAAGAGAAACCAACCCAAAAAGTTTGGTTGATTAGTCTGTGGCATTCTTTTAAACTGTTGCTTATGGCGGTCTCTGTGAGCTTCTCAGTGACATTCAGCCATCCAGGTATCCCGCCTGCAGTAGACGGAATGTGGCAATGGAACGCTGGCTGCGCGTGTCATAATAGGCTCCTAGCCTTTATATACCTGCGCACAGCAGCAGCCACCTTCAGTCTGCTGCTGGACAGCCAGCAGCAGCAGCAGCAGGAGAGGTAATTAATCAGCAACCCTCCTGCTAAGGGTAGACAGCTGCTCGTTCCACCCCCCCCCCCGCCTTAATTGGTTCTCCTCCCTTCCAACGGTGTTGAGGCGGGTGGGAACAGCCGGGGGTTGAGGGTACTGTGCTAAAAGAGGTGGAGTTATGCAGATCTAAAACGCGTGGATTGCAGCAGCAGCAAGCCGAAAAGTGCAGGCATGTGAGGGATCTAGAGGTTGACAGCATGTCTTCTTAACGGGAGTCCAGGTGGCCATCTCCACAAATGGACTTTTCAGAATCCTTGGGTGGCACCGTAGTCGGAAACCAATTCTGGTTATCGCTTCTCGGCCTTTTGGCTACGATCAAGTGCTTTATTGCAGGAGATTGTGGTTGAAGGGCACTCGGGTACCCCTCTCCTTGGCCTGGCAGGATCGTCCACTTTGGTGGACTTAACCTGCTTGCTGCTATTAGGGAGAGGGCTTAGTCCCAGGGTAACGAGTTGCGATCCCCCAGCTTCCAGGTGTTTTTCGCTGCAAGAACACTGGGAGCGCAGATTGCAAGCGGCTGCAATTTGCAACCTTGTTGCGTTTTTCCATGGAGGTTGACCCTAACCTCGTGCCTCTTTATGCGAGGCTAAAAAACTCTATCCGAGTTCACTTCACGGCGGGTGGCTCGGATATGAGGAAATTAGGGTATGTAGTCCAGGACGTGCTCAGGAACCTTCTTGGCGTACAAAGGAATGAAATTCTCTCCATCCAGGATTATCCCAGAAGAGGTGACTATGACATCACATTCACCGGAGAAGGTATTTTTAGAGATGTACTAGAAAAGTTAAAAAAAGTTGAAAATAGTCCTGTTTTGAAAGGGATACAAATTGTTGAGCACGTCCTGGATGAGGTAAGACTGGTTATTGTAAAAATATTTTCGCCCTTTGTTTCTGCTCCAGAAGTAATGTCATTTCTAGCAATTTATTTTAAAAGTGTTAAATGTATTGGGAAGATATTAAACGAATATAACATATGGACATCTAAGTGGAAATTCCTTGTGAAGTGTACAAGAGATCCAAATACACCAGGTGGTATACGGCTCCCCCCTGCCCGTTTCAAAATAGGGCAAACAAATGGGGATTTCTTCTTTTCTGGGATGCCAGTATATTGCAGAAATTGTGGGCGCTATGGTCATTCAAAAGAAAACTGTCATGTATCATGTAGAAATTGTGCTAGTGAAGAACATGAGACAAAAGAATGCCCTAAGGAAAAGAAATGCAGTTTTTGCCAGACTCCAGGTCACTTTTATTTTTCTTGCCCTCACAGATTTCGGGAAGATGAGCAAAAGGGGAAGTCCAAGACGTCCGACCAAGGACCAAAAGATCAGACCACCCCTCAGGAGGAGGAACAACAACCTGGAGCCTCTGGAGACAATAAGGGCGTACCAAATAGTGAAGTGTCTCCAGAGTCTATGACAGGTAAAATACCAAATCCCAAAACCTGGCTGCAGGACCTGCGGGAGTCCAAAAGGAGGGCTGAGTAGGAGCAGAAGGGCACTACTGGTAAGGTCAAAAGGGACCGGCAAAAGGCCGACACAGAAGCCCATGCCCAGTCTGGGTCTCCTAGTGCTGAGGGCGCTGAGTGGATAAAGGTGGGTCCTAAGAAAAAGAAAAAGGGTGGTTCGGAGGAGGCAGCAGGAGGTGAACAGATGGACACTTCTCCAGAAGGGGACGTGGACGCTGGACCCTCAGGGGTTTCGGTCTCCGCTGCTACAGGTGGGGACCGGGATCTTGCTGCCTCTGAAGAGTCAGAGGCTCTGCCTTGTGCGCAACCTCCTCCTATAGGACGACCTTCTACAGGTCAAACAGGGGCGGCGGAACCCCTCGGGGACCCACCTGATGAGGAACTGCATGGCCAGCCAATGGAGACCCAGCGGGTTCTGCCAGCCAGCCCTCCGAGCTATGCCAGTGTAGCGTCGGGTTTATATAAATGTGGTAATCTTTCCTCCTCCACGGAGACTCTCGTGACGATACTATCAGATGAGGAGGGAGGCGCAAGCCCAGTGGTCTGATCAGGTTCATCGGACAGGTAAATCCGTTGCTCTTAGTTACCTAAGTAAAATTTCTACATTTTCTAATGATGGCTGAACTCAAAGGTATTTCCCTCAACGTGAGAGGCATAAAATCTAACACGAGAAGAACTGCTCTTTTTAATTTTTTTACGTGTTTTACTGCATCTGTATTTTTTCTGCAAGAATGTAATATCCCACATGAAATGTCATATCAAAAATATAAAGATGAGTGGAAGTGTGGGCCATCTGTCTGGTCCGGATCGAATGCTGCAGGATCAGCGGGTGTAGCCATACTTTTTAAAGGGAACGTTTTAATTGATTTTATTCAGGAAATTTTACCAGGTCGTATTTTATTAGTGAAAGCTTTTATTGATGGTATTAGATGGCAGTTTTTAAATTTTTATGGATCCCCAGAGAAAAATGAAAGAGCCGAAATGCTTGATCTTTTACCATTATTTATTAATAACTCTGAACCTTTTATCTTAGCAGGGGATTTTAATTGTGTTTTAAAAGGTGAAAACCGGCGCTCCAGCTCTGTAAGCAGGAACTACGATAAAACCTCAGGTATGCTACATGATATAGTCAAAGATGCTAAATTGATAGACATATATAAAGAGTGTCATAGTGACAGCCCAGAGGACGCCGGTTTCACTTGGAGCAATGCTAATTGTAGCTCTAGGATTGATTTTATTTTTGGTTCAGATAAAACAATACCTGCCAAATGTGAAGTTTTAACTAATATATTTTCAGACCATAAACTTTTATCCTTTACCATAAAAGTAAATGACAACAAAAAATGTGGTAAGAAAAGCTGGAAAATGAACGTATCCCTTTTAACCGACCCGCAGATTTTATCAGATTTTATTGAGTTTTATAGGAAATGTAGAAAAGGGAAAAAAACAAATGAGACTATGAGTGTATGGTGGGATAGAATGAAAGTAAAAATAAAAGACTTTTTTATTAAAAAGAGTATATGTAGAGCCAAAGAAAAATATGAAGAATATAGAATTTTAAATACCCGCCTACAAACATTATTTAAGCTCAGAGACAATGGGATAGATGTACAACTTGATATTTCAAACTTAAAAGAAGAGATTTCAAAATGGCTAGAACAAAAAGGAAAAGAGATAATTTTTCGTTCTAGAGTACAACATATAGAAGAAAATGAAAAGTGTTCCAGATATTTTTTTAGGAAAAATAAAAAAGAAAAAGTGATAATTGACCATATAGATGGTGAGAATAATATAAAAAATATGCTGGGTAAAGTTGAGGTTTTTTTTTCTAATCTTTTTAATGGAAAAAATATAGATAATAAATTAATGGATGATTCGCTGCAAGGACTAACAGCTGTTTTAGATCCCGCATCCCAAGAGTTTTTATCCCAAGTTTTAACGGAACAAGAAGTGTTAAAAACTATTAAAAGTTTTAAAACTGGAAAGGTCCCTGGTCCTGATGGCATCCCAATAGAATTTTATGTATGTTTTTATGATATTTTAAAAGATGATTTGTTTTATTTGTTTACTGAGGTTTTTAATAATAAGGTTTTATTAAATTCCTGGAAGAAAGGTGAAGTCTCCCTCCTATACAAAAAAGGCGATAAATCAAAATTAGAAAACTGGAGACCAATAACACTTTTAAATTGTGACTATAAAATAATGGCTAAAATTTGTGCAAATCGTCTAAAAGAAGTCATCAGCAAAGTTATTCATTCTAATCAAGTGTGTGGGGTGCCGGGGCGCAGTATATGGGACAATCTGAATTTAGTGAAAGACTGTATTGAGGATGTGAAAGACAGAAAGGGGAAAATGGCGATTTTATCTATTGATTTTGAAAAAGCATTTGACCGTGTCTCACACTTTTATCTTTTTAAAGTTTTAGAGAAAATGGGCATACCAGAAGGGTTTTTACTATCGCTTAAAGCATTTTACAAGGATTGTACAAGTAAGATTTTAGTGAATGGTTTTAAGACACAAGAGGTATTTTTACGGTCAGGGGTGAAACAGGGATGCCCTCTGTCCCCCCTACTGTTTATCTGTGCACTGGAACCAATGTTATGTGCAATACGCCAAAATAAACAGATATGCGGTGTCCCTCTGCCTGGAAGCGGTGGTTTGGAGGCCAAGGTTGTAGGCTACATGGATGACGTGGCGGTCTTGTGTACAGATGCACCATCACTTACGGCCACTCTCCATCAAGTGCAATCCTTTTGTCTAGCTTCTGGTTTTAAAATCAATTTTAATAAGTGTAACATTTTAAGTGTTGGGGGGATGATTTTACGTGATGTACCAATTAATGTCTCCGAATCCATTTCCATTTTAGGTATATCATTCACTGAAAATAATGATGGTTATAATAGTTGGGAAACAGTTACACAGAAAGTAAATACGAAAATATGTATGTGGAACATGAGGAGACTTACAATGGAGGGTAAAGTATTGGTTTTAAAGATGGTGATTTTACCTCTTTTATTGTATCTTAGCATGGTTTTCCCCCCGCCTGTTAATGTTTTAAAAAAGATAACCAAAACCTGTTTTACCTTCTTTTGGAACTCAAAAATGGAAAAGCTGAAAAGAGAAATCGTGATGAAATCAAAAGTAAAAGGTGGTAAAGATTTTCCAGATTTTAATAGGTTTCTTTTAATCCATCTGTTCGTTTACTGTTTTAATGCCCTTTTTAAGAATCACTATTGGTCCTTTTTTATGCGTTTTAATACAGGATTTTTTATGAGAAAGTTTGGATGGTATGAAGTTAATATATCTGTGCCCCATGCTTTTAATTTGTCGACGCATTATGAGATTTTAAGGAAAATAGTGTCCGATTTTAATTTAGGGACTAAGAAAATAGAGGAATTAAGAAATAGTAAGAAACTAATTAAAGAAATACGTAAAAGTGAGGAAATATGTAATGTTGACAGATATGATGATGACAAATCTATGTCTATCTGGAAAATGATTAACGTTTTTTATCTTTTTAATGAACAGAGAGATCTGGCTTGGAGTTGCATGCACCGCTGTCTTCCTTGCCGGGCATTCCAATACAGAAGAGGATTTGTGAGGTCTGCCATCTGCCCAAGAGCCGGATGCCAAGAAGAGGAAACGGTGGAACATTTATTATGGACATGTAATTTTGCAAAGGATTTCTGGAGAAGACTGCTCCCCCTACTGGAAAGGGTGGCAGACCTCAAGGACTTTACATATAAAACTGTGCTATACGGACTTATGGAATGCCCCACAATGGACCAGTACACAATGGCTTGGAAGACAGTGAACTGCGCCAAGTCATCTCTCTGGAAAGCGCGCAACATTGCTATTTTTAAACAAGATGTTTTATCAGTGAATGATGTTTTAAGTTTATGTTTATGTGAAATGTATACTTATTATTTAATTGACAAAAAGAAGAATGTACATATTTCCAAAAAATGGCTTGTTGACCAATGGAACCTAATTATTTAAAATCTTTGTATTTTTTTGTTTTGTAAATTTCATTTGTCTTTTAACGTTTGGTATTTGTCTAATTATGCTTGTAATTTGTTAAAGTTTTAATAAACGGTTTTATCCCTCTGCAGGGGATAGCCAAATTAAAAAAAAAAATAAAAAATCTGTTCTTATCAGTTTAATATCTGATACGTCCCCTATCTGGGGACCATATATTAAATGGATTTTTAGAACAGGGAGATGGAAAAAGAGCTTGCTCTGTCCACTCCACGCATTGACCTGGTATTGCAGTATCTCCAGGACCGGTGCACCCCTTCTTTAATGCAGTTTCTAAAATCAGAAAGAATTGAATTCAATGCTTTTTGTTCATTTTGCTTGTTTGTCGGATTTTGGGATGGACTCTTTGGCTTTGCTTTTCTTCTCCTCATTGGATTTTTCATGTTAAAAGTTGCAGAAGCCAGATGACAAGCTCATTTTGGTTCAACTTCAGCAACCGTGCATTGCATTGCCATGTAATGTAATGTAATGCAATGCTATCTATCTAGCTCTCCCTCTATACTTCCTTTTGGATAAACAGACATATTAGGCAAGCATTTTGGAGCTTTCACCTAAATAACTACAGGTGGTGAGATAAGCTGCACAATATAATTGACCTTTCAGTATATTGTTGCACACACACCATCTATTTAGCAAATGCCCTTGTTATCAACAGCAGCCTTTTAAACTCACCTGAGCTAACAGGTATGTGAGCTGGTTACTCTGCTGCGCTTAAAATTTCTTTTTTGGTTTGCTACAATGCCTTTTCTGAAACGTTGTCTCCCTCTGCTGGAACACTGACTTCTTTCATTTAATGCCTGCAGACTATAAAAGAGAAACCAACCCAAAAAGTTTGGTTGATTAGTCTGTGGCATTCTTTTAAACTGTTGCTTATGGCGGTCTCTGTGAGCTTCTCAGTGACATTCAGCCATCCAGGTATCCCGCCTGCAGTAGACGGAATGTGGCAATGGAACGCTGGCTGCGCGTGTCATAATAGGCTCTGAGCCTTTATATACCTGCGCACAGCAGCAGCCACCTTCAGTCTGCTGCTGGACAGCCAGCAGCAGCAGCAGCAGGAGAGGTAATTAATCAGCAACCCTCCTGCTAAGGGTAGACAGCTGCTCGTTCCACCCCCCCCCCGCCTTAATTGGTTCTCCTCCCTTCCAACGGTGTTGAGGCGGGTGGGAACAGCCGGGGGTTGAGGGTACTGTGCTAAAAGAGGTGGAGTTATGCAGATCTAAAACGCGTGGATTGCAGCAGCAGCAAGCCGAAAAGTGCAGGCATGTGAGGGATCTAGAGGTTGACAGCATGTCTTCTTAACGGGAGTCCAGGTGGCCATCTCCACAAATGGACTTTTCAGAATCCTTGGGTGGCACCGTAGTCGGAAACCAATTCTGGTTATCGCTTCTCGGCCTTTTGGCTAAGATCAAGTGTAGTATCTGTTCTTATCAGTTTAATATCTGATACGTCCCCTATCTGGGGACCATATATTAAATGGATTTTTAGAACAGGGAGATGGAAAAAGAGCTTGCTCTGTCCACTCCACGCATTGACCTGGTATTGCAGTATCTCCAGGACCGGTGCACCCCTTCTTTAATGCAGTTTCTAAAATCAGAAAGAATTGAATTCAATGCTTTTTGTTCATTTTGCTTGTTTGTCGGATTTTGGGATGGACTCTTTGGCTTTGCTTTTCTTCTCCTCATTGGATTTTTCATGTTAAAAGTTGCAGAAGCCAGATGACAAGCTCATTTTGGTTCAACTTCAGCAACTGTGCATTGCATTGCCATGTAATGTAATGTAATGCAATGCTATCTATCTAGCTCTCCCTCTATACTTCCTTTTGGATAAACAGACATATTAGGCAAGCATTTTGGAGCTTTCACCTAAATAACTACAGGTGGTGAGATAAGCTGCACAATATAATTGACCTTTCAGTATATCGTTGCACACACACCATCTATTTAGCAAATGCCCTTGTTATCAACAGCAGCCTTTTAAACTCACCTGAGCTAACAGGTATGTGAGCTGGTTACTCTGCTGCGCTTAAAATTTCTTTTTTGGTTTGCTACAATGCCTTTTCTGAAACGTTGTCTCCCTCTGCTGGAACACTGACTTCTTTCATTTAATGCCTGCAGACTATAAAAGAGAAACCAACCCAAAAAGTTTGGTTGATTAGTCTGTGGCATTCTTTTAAACTGTTGCTTATGGCGGTCTCTGTGAGCTTCTCAGTGACATTCAGCCATCCAGGTATCCCGCCTGCAGTAGACGGAATGTGGCAATGGAACGCTGGCTGCGCGTGTCATAATAGGCTCTGAGCCTTTATATACCTGCGCACAGCAGCAGCCACCTTCAGTCTGCTGCTGGACAGCCAGCAGCAGCAGCAGCAGGAGAGGTAATTAATCAGCAACCCTCCTGCTAAGGGTAGACAGCTGCTCGTTCCATCCCCCCCCCCCCGCCTTAATTGGTTCTCCTCCCTTCCAACGGTGTTGAGGCGGGTGGGAACAGCCGGGGGTTGAGGGTACTGTGCTAAAAGAGGTGGAGTTATGCAGATCTAAAACGCGTGGATTGCAGCAGCAGCAAGCCGAAAAGTGCAGGCATGTGAGGGATCTAGAGGTTGACAGCATGTCTTCTTAACGGGAGTCCAGGTGGCCATCTCCACAAATGGACTTTTCAGAATCCTTGGGTGGCACCGTAGTCGGAATCCAATTCTGGTTATCGCTTCTCGGCCTTTTGGCTAAGATCAAGTGTAGTATCTGTTCTTATCAGTTTAATATCTGATACGTCCCCTATCTGGGGACCATATATTAAATGGATTTTTAGAACAGGGAGATGGAAAAAGAGCTTGCTCTGTCCACTCCACGCATTGACCTGGTATTGCAGTATCTCCAGGACCGGTGCACCCCTTCTTTAATGCAGTTTCTAAAATCAGAAAGAATTGAATTCAATGCTTTTTGTTCATTTTGCTTGTTTGTCGGATTTTGGGATGGACTCTTTGGCTTTGCTTTTCTTCTCCTCATTGGATTTTTCATGTTAAAAGTTGCAGAAGGCAGATGACAAGCTCATTTTGGTTCAACTTCAGCAACTGTGCATTGCATTGCCATGTAATGTAATGTAATGCAATGCTATCTATCTAGCTCTCCCTCTATACTTCCTTTTGGATAAACAGACATATTAGGCAAGCATTTTGGAGCTTTCACCTAAATAACTACAGGTGGTGAGATAAGCTGCACAATATAATTGACCTTTCAGTATATTGTTGCACACACACCATCTATTTAGCAAATGCCCTTGTTATCAACAGCAGCCTTTTAAACTCACCTGAGCTAACAGGTATGTGAGCTGGTTACTCTGCTGTGCTTAAAATTTCTTTTTTGGTTTGCTACAATGCCTTTTCTGAAACGTTGTCTCCCTCTGCTGGAACACTGACTTCTTTCATTTAATGCCTGCAGACTATAAAAGAGAAACCAACCCAAAAAGTTTGGTTGATTAGTCTGTGGCATTCTTTTAAACTGTTGCTTATGGCGGTCTCTGTGAGCTTCTCAGTGACATTCAGCCATCCAGGTATCCCGCCTGCAGTAGACGGAATGTGGCAATGGAACGCTGGCTGCGCGTGTCATAATAGGCTCTGAGCCTTTATATACCTGCGCACAGCAGCAGCCACCTTCAGTCTGCTGCTGGACAGCCAGCAGCAGCAGCAGCAGGAGAGGTAATTAATCAGCAACCCTCCTGCTAAGGGTAGACAGCTGCTCGTTCCATCCCCCCCCCCCGCCTTAATTGGTTCTCCTCCCTTCCAACGGTGTTGAGGCGGGTGGGAACAGCCGGGGGTTGAGGGTACTGTGCTAAAAGAGGTGGAGTTATGCAGATCTAAAACGCGTGGATTGCAGCAGCAGCAAGCCGAAAAGTGCAGGCATGTGAGGGATCTAGAGGTTGACAGCATGTCTTCTTAACGGGAGTCCAGGTGGCCATCTCCACAAATGGACTTTTCAGAATCCTTGGGTGGCACCGTAGTCGGAAACCAATTCTGGTTATCGCTTCTCGGCCTTTTGGCTAAGATCAAGTGTAGTATCTGTTCTTATCAGTTTAATATCTGATACGTCCCCTATCTGGGGACCATATATTAAATGGATTTTTAGAACAGGGAGATGGAAAAAGAGCTTGCTCTGTCCACTCCACGCATTGACCTGGTATTGCAGTATCTCCAGGACCAGTGCACCCCTTCTTTAATGCAGTTTCTAAAATCAGAAAGAATTGAATTCAATGCTTTTTGTTCATTTTGCTTGTTTGTCGGATTTTGGGATGGACTCTTTGGCTTTGCTTTTCTTCTCCTCATTGGATTTTTCATGTTAAAAGTTGCAGAAGCCAGATGACAAGCTCATTTTGGTTCAACTTCAGCAACTGTGCATTGCATTGCCATGTAATGTAATGTAATGCAATGCTATCTATCTAGCTCTCCCTCTATACTTCCTTTTGGATAAACAGACATATTAGGCAAGCATTTTGGAGCTTTCACCTAAATAACTACAGGTGGTGAGATAAGCTGCACAATATAATTGACCTTTCAGTATATTGTTGCACACACACCATCTATTTAGCAAATGCCCTTGTTATCAACAGCAGCCTTTTAAACTCACCTGAGCTAACAGGTATGTGAGCTGGTTACTCTGCTGCGCTTAAAATTTCTTTTTTGGTTTGCTACAATGCCTTTTCTGAAACGTTGTCTCCCTCTGCTGGAACACTGACTTCTTTCATTTAATGCCTGCAGACTATAAAAGAGAAACCAACCCAAAAAGTTTGGTTGATTAGTCTGTGGCATTCTTTTAAACTGTTGCTTATGGCGGTCTCTGTGAGCTTCTCAGTGACATTCAGCCATCCAGGTATCCCGCCTGCAGTAGACGGAATGTGGCAATGGAACGCTGGCTGCGCGTGTCATAATAGGCTCTGAGCCTTTATATACCTGCGCACAGCAGCAGCCACCTTCAGTCTGCTGCTGGACAGCCAGCAGCAGCAGCAGCAGGAGAGGTAATTAATCAGCAACCCTCCTGCTAAGGGTAGACAGCTGCTCGTTCCATCCCCCCCCCCCCGCCTTAATTGGTTCTCCTCCCTTCCAACGGTGTTGAGGCGGGTGGGAACAGCCGGGGGTTGAGGGTACTGTGCTAAAAGAGGTGGAGTTATGCAGATCTAAAACGCGTGGATTGCAGCAGCAGCAAGCCGAAAAGTGCAGGCATGTGAGGGATCTAGAGGTTGACAGCATGTCTTCTTAACGGGAGTCCAGGTGGCCATCTCCACAAATGGACTTTTCAGAATCCTTGGGTGGCACCGTAGTCGGAAACCAATTCTGGTTATCGCTTCTCGGCCTTTTGGCTAAGATCAAGTGTAGTATCTGTTCTTATCAGTTTAATATCTGATACGTCCCCTATCTGGGGACCATATATTAAATGGATTTTTATAACAGGGAGATGGAAAAAGAGCTTGCTCTGTCCACTCCACGCATTGACCTGGTATTGCAGTATCTCCAGGACCGGTGCACCCCTTCTTTAATGCAATTTCTAAAATCAGAAAGAATTGAATTCAATGCTTTTTGTTCATTTTGCTTGTTTGTCGGATTTTGGGATGGACTCTTTGGCTTTGCTTTTCTTCTCCTCATTGGATTTTTCATGTTAAAAGTTGCAGAAGCCAGATGACAAGCTCATTTTGGTTCAACTTCAGCAACTGTGCATTGCATTGCCATGTAATGTAATGTAATGCAATGCTATCTATCTAGCTCTCCCTCTATACTTCCTTTTGGATAAACAGACATATTAGGCAAGCATTTTGGAGCTTTCACCTAAATAACTACAGGTGGTGAGATAAGCTGCACAATATAATTGACCTTTCAGTATATTGTTGCACACACACCATCTATTTAGCAAATGCCCTTGTTATCAACAGCAGCCTTTTAAACTCACCTGAGCTAACAGGTATGTGAGCTGGTTACTCTGCTGCGCTTAAAATTTCTTTTTTGGTTTGCTACAATGCCTTTTCTGAAACGTTGTCTCCCTCTGCTGGAACACTGACTTCTTTCATTTAATGCCTGCAGACTATAAAAGAGAAACCAACCCAAAAAGTTTGGTTGATTAGTCTGTGGCATTCTTTTAAACTGTTGCTTATGGCGGTCTCTGTGAGCTTCTCAGTGACATTCAGCCATCCAGGTATCCCGCCTGCAGTAGACGGAATGTGGCAATGGAACGCTGGCTGCGCGTGTCATAATAGGCTCTGAGCCTTTATATACCTGCGCACAGCAGCAGCCACCTTCAGTCTGCTGCTGGACAGCCAGCAGCAGCAGCAGCAGCAGGAGAGGTAATTAATCAGCAACCCTCCTGCTAAGGGTAGACAGCTGCTCGTTCCACCCCCCCCCCCCCGCCTTAATTGGTTCTCCTCCCTTCCAACGGTGTTGAGGCGGGTGGGAACAGCCGGGGGTTGAGGGTACTGTGCTAAAAGAGGTGGAGTTATGCAGATCTAAAACGCGTGGATTGCAGCAGCAGCAAGCCGAAAAGTGCAGGCATGTGAGGGATCTAGAGGTTGACAGCATGTCTTCTTAACGGGAGTCCAGGTGGCCATCTCCACAAATGGACTTTTCAGAATCCTTGGGTGGCACCGTAGTCGGAAACCAATTCTGGTTATCGCTTCTCGGCCTTTTGGCTAAGATCAAGTGTAGTATCTGTTCTTATCAGTTTAATATCTGATACGTCCCCTATCTGGGGACCATATATTAAATGGATTTTTAGAACAGGGAGATGGAAAAAGAGCTTGCTCTGTCCACTCCACGCATTGACCTGGTATTGCAGTATCTCCAGGACCGGTGCACCCCTTCTTTAATGCAGTTTCTAAAATCAGAAAGAATTGAATTCAATGCTTTTTGTTCATTTTGCTTGTTTGTCGGATTTTGGGATGGACTCTTTGGCTTTGCTTTTCTTCTCCTCATTGGATTTTTCATGTTAAAAGTTGCAGAAGCCAGATGACAAGCTCATTTTGGTTCAACTTCAGCAACTGTGCATTGCATTGCCATGTAATGTAATGTAATGCAATGCTATCTATCTAGCTCTCCCTCTATACTTCCTTTTGGATAAACAGACATATTAGGCAAGCATTTTGGAGCTTTCACCTAAATAACTACAGGTGGTGAGATAAGCTGCACAATATAATTGACCTTTCAGTATATTGTTGCACACACACCATCTATTTAGCAAATGCCCTTGTTATCAACAGCAGCCTTTTAAACTCACCTGAGCTAACAGGTATGTGAGCTGGTTACTCTGCTGCGCTTAAAATTTCTTTTTTGGTTTGCTACAATGCCTTTTCTGAAACGTTGTCTCCCTCTGCTGGAACACTGACTTCTTTCATTTAATGCCTGCAGACTATAAAAGAGAAACCAACCCAAAAAGTTTGGTTGATTAGTCTGTGGCATTCTTTTAAACTGTTGCTTATGGCGGTCTCTGTGAGCTTCTCAGTGACATTCAGCCATCCAGGTATCCCGCCTGCAGTAGACGGAATGTGGCAATGGAACGCTGGCTGCGCGTGTCATAATAGGCTCTGAGCCTTTATATACCTGCGCACAGCAGCAGCCACCTTCAGTCTGCTGCTGGACAGCCAGCAGCAGCAGCAGCAGGAGAGGTAATTAATCAGCAACCCTCCTGCTAAGGGTAGACAGCTGCTCGTTCCATCCCCCCCCCCCGCCTTAATTGGTTCTCCTCCCTTCCAACGGTGTTGAGGCGGGTGGGAACAGCCGGGGGTTGAGGGTACTGTGCTAAAAGAGGTGGAGTTATGCAGATCTAAAACGCGTGGATTGCAGCAGCAGCAAGCCGAAAAGTGCAGGCATGTGAGGGATCTAGAGGTTGACAGCATGTCTTCTTAACGGGAGTCCAGGTGGCCATCTCCACAAATGGACTTCTCAGAATCCTTGGGTGGCACCGTAGTCGGAAACCAATTCTGGTTATCGCTTCTCGGCCTTTTGGCTAAGATCAAGTGTAGTATCTGTTCTTATCAGTTTAATATCTGATACGTCCCCTATCTGGGGACCATATATTAAATGGATTTTTAGAACAGGGAGATGGAAAAAGAGCTTGCTCTGTCCACTCCACGCATTGACCTGGTATTGCAGTATCTCCAGGACCGGTGCACCCCTTCTTTAATGCAGTTTCTAAAATCAGAAAGAATTGAATTCAATGCTTTTTGTTCATTTTACTTGTTTGTCGGATTTTGGGATGGACTCTTTGGCTTTGCTTTTCTTCTCCTCATTGGATTTTTCATGTTAAAAGTTGCAGAAGCCAGATGACAAGCTCATTTTGGTTCAACTTCAGCAACTGTGCATTGCATTGCCATGTAATGTAATGTAATGCAATGCTATCTATCTAGCTCTCCCTCTATACTTCCTTTTGGATAAACAGACATATTAGGCAAGCATTTTGGAGCTTTCACCTAAATAACTACAGGTGGTGAGATAAGCTGCACAATATAATTGACCTTTCAGTATATTGTTGCACACACACCATCTATTTAGCAAATGCCCTTGTTATCAACAGCAGCCTTTTAAACTCACCTGAGCTAACAGGTATGTGAGCTGGTTACTCTGCTGCGCTTAAAATTTCTTTTTTGGTTTGCTACAATGCCTTTTCTGAAACGTTGTCTCCCTCTGCTGGAACACTGACTTCTTTCATTTAATGCCTGCAGACTATAAAAGAGAAACCAACCCAAAAAGTTTGGTTGATTAGTCTGTGGCATTCTTTTAAACTGTTGCTTATGGCGGTCTCTGTGAGCTTCTCAGTGACATTCAGCCATCCAGGTATCCCGCCTGCAGTAGACGGAATGTGGCAATGGAACGCTGGCTGCGCGTGTCATAATAGGCTCTGAGCCTTTATATACCTGCGCACAGCAGCAGCCACCTTCAGTCTGCTGCTGGACAGCCAGCAGCAGCAGCAGCAGCAGGAGAGGTAATTAATCAGCAACCCTCCTGCTAAGGGTAGACAGCTGCTCGTTCCACCCCCCCCCCGCCTTAATTGGTTCTCCTCCCTTCCAACGGTGTTGAGGCGGGTGGGAACAGCCGGGGGTTGAGGGTACTGTGCTAAAAGAGGTGGAGTTATGCAGATCTAAAACGCGTGGATTGCAGCAGCAGCAAGCCGAAAAGTGCAGGCATGTGAGGGATCTAGAGGTTGACAGCATGTCTTCTTAACGGGAGTCCAGGTGGCCATCTCCACAAATGGACTTTTCAGAATCCTTGGGTGGCACCGTAGTCGGAAACCAATTCTGGTTATCGCTTCTCGGCCTTTTGGCTAAGATCAAGTGTAGTATCTGTTCTTATCAGTTTAATATCTGATACGTCCCCTATCTGGGGACCATATATTAAATGGATTTTTAGAACAGGGAGATGGAAAAAGAGCTTGCTCTGTCCACTCCACGCATTGACCTGGTATTGCAGTATCTCCAGGACCGGTGCACCCCTTCTTTAATGCAGTTTCTAAAATCAGAAAGAATTGAATTCAATGCTTTTTGTTCATTTTGCTTGTTTGTCGGATTTTGGGATGGACTCTTTGGCTTTGCTTTTCTTCTCCTCATTGGATTTTTCATGTTAAAAGTTGCAGAAGCCAGATGACAAGCTCATTTTGGTTCAACTTCAGCAACTGTGCATTGCATTGCCATGTAATGTAATGTAATGCAATGCTATCTATCTAGCTCTCCCTCTATACTTCCTTTTGGATAAACAGACATATTAGGCAAGCATTTTGGAGCTTTCACCTAAATAACTACAGGTGGTGAGATAAGCTGCACAATATAATTGACCTTTCAGTATATTGTTGCACACACACCATCTATTTAGCAAATGCCCTTGTTATCAACAGCAGCCTTTTAAACTCACCTGAGCTAACAGGTATGTGAGCTGGTTACTCTGCTGCGCTTAAAATTTCTTTTTTGGTTTGCTACAATGCCTTTTCTGAAACGTTGTCTCCCTCTGCTGGAACACTGACTTCTTTCATTTAATGCCTGCAGACTATAAAAGAGAAACCAACCCAAAAAGTTTGGTTGATTAGTCTGTGGCATTCTTTTAAACTGTTGCTTATGGCGGTCTCTGTGAGCTTCTCAGTGACATTCAGCCATCCAGGTATCCCGCCTGCAGTAGACGGAATGTGGCAATGGAACGCTGGCTGCGCGTGTCATAATAGGCTCTGAGCCTTTATATACCTGCGCACAGCAGCAGCCACCTTCAGTCTGCTGCTGGACAGCCAGCAGCAGCAGCAGCAGGAGAGGTAATTAATCAGCAACCCTCCTGCTAAGGGTAGACAGCTGCTCGTTCCATCCCCCCCCCCCGCCTTAATTGGTTCTCCTCCCTTCCAACGGTGTTGAGGCGGGTGGGAACAGCCGGGGGTTGAGGGTACTGTGCTAAAAGAGGTGGAGTTATGCAGATCTAAAACGCGTGGATTGCAGCAGCAGCAAGCCGAAAAGTGCAGGCATGTGAGGGATCTAGAGGTTGACAGCATGTCTTCTTAACGGGAGTCCAGGTGGCCATCTCCACAAATGGACTTTTCAGAATCCTTGGGTGGCACCGTAGTCGGAAACCAATTCTGGTTATCGCTTCTCGGCCTTTTGGCTAAGATCAAGTGTAGTATCTGTTCTTATCAGTTTAATATCTCATACGTCCCCTATCTGGGGACCATATATTAAATGGATTTTTAGAACAGGGAGATGGAAAAAGAGCTTGCTCTGTCCACTCCACGCATTGACCTGGTATTGCAGTATCTCCAGGACCGGTGCACCCCTTCTTTAATGCAGTTTCTAAAATCAGAAAGAATTGAATTCAATGCTTTTTGTTCATTTTGCTTGTTTGTCGGATTTTGGGATGGACTCTTTGGCTTTGCTTTTCTTCTCCTCATTGGATTTTTCATGTTAAAAGTTGCAGAAGCCAGATGACAAGCTCATTTTGGTTCAACTTCAGCAACTGTGCATTGCATTGCCATGTAATGTAATGTAATGCAATGCTATCTATCTAGCTCTCCCTCTATACTTCCTTTTGGATAAACAGACATATTAGGCAAGCATTTTGGAGCTTTCACCTAAATAACTACAGGTGGTGAGATAAGCTGCACAATATAATTGACCTTTCAGTATATTGTTGCACACACACCATCTATTTAGCAAATGCCCTTGTTATCAACAGCAGCCTTTTAAACTCACCTGAGCTAACAGGTATGTGAGCTGGTTACTCTGCTGCGCTTAAAATTTCTTTTTTGGTTTGCTACAATGCCTTTTCTGAAACGTTGTCTCCCTCTGCTGGAACACTGACTTCTTTCATTTAATGCCTGCAGACTATAAAAGAGAAACCAACCCAAAAAGTTTGGTTGATTAGTCTGTGGCATTCTTTTAAACTGTTGCTTATGGCGGTCTCTGTGAGCTTCTCAGTGACATTCAGCCATCCAGGTATCCCGCCTGCAGTAGACGGAATGTGGCAATGGAACGCTGGCTGCGCGTGTCATAATAGGCTCTGAGCCTTTATATACCTGCGCACAGCAGCAGCCACCTTCAGTCTGCTGCTGGACAGCCAGCAGCAGCAGCAGCAGGAGAGGTAATTAATCAGCAACCCTCCTGCTAAGGGTAGACAGCTGCTCGTTCCATCCCCCCCCCCCCGCCTTAATTGGTTCTCCTCCCTTCCAACGGTGTTGAGGCGGGTGGGAACAGCCGGGGGTTGAGGGTACTGTGCTAAAAGAGGTGGAGTTATGCAGATCTAAAACGCGTGGATTGCAGCAGCAGCAAGCCGAAAAGTGCAGGCATGTGAGGGATCTAGAGGTTGACAGCATGTCTTCTTAACGGGAGTCCAGGTGGCCATCTCCACAAATGGACTTCTCAGAATCCTTGGGTGGCACCGTAGTCAGAAACCAATTCTGGTTATCGCTTCTCGGCCTTTTGGCTAAGATCAAGTGTAGTATCTGTTCTTATCAGTTTAATATCTGATACGTCCCCTATCTGGGGACCATATATTAAATGGATTTTTAGAACAGGGAGATGGAAAAAGAGCTTGCTCTGTCCACTCCACGCATTGACCTGGTATTGCAGTATCTCCAGGACCGGTGCACCCCTTCTTTAATGCAGTTTCTAAAATCAGAAAGAATTGAATTCAATGCTTTTTGTTCATTTTACTTGTTTGTCGGATTTTGGGATGGACTCTTTGGCTTTGCTTTTCTTCTCCTCATTGGATTTTTCATGTTAAAAGTTGCAGAAGCCAGATGACAAGCTCATTTTGGTTCAACTTCAGCAACTGTGCATTGCATTGCCATGTAATGTAATGTAATGCAATGCTATCTATCTAGCTCTCCCTCTATACTTCCTTTTGGATAAACAGACATATTAGGCAAGCATTTTGGAGCTTTCACCTAAATAACTACAGGTGGTGAGATAAGCTGCACAATATAATTGACCTTTCAGTATATTGTTGCACACACACCATCTATTTAGCAAATGCCCTTGTTATCAACAGCAGCCTTTTAAACTCACCTGAGCTAACAGGTATGTGAGCTGGTTACTCTGCTGCGCTTAAAATTTCTTTTTTGGTTTGCTACAATGCCTTTTCTGAAACGTTGTCTCCCTCTGCTGGAACACTGACTTCTTTCATTTAATGCCTGCAGACTATAAAAGAGAAACCAACCCAAAAAGTTTGGTTGATTAGTCTGTGGCATTCTTTTAAACTGTTGCTTATGGCGGTCTCTGTGAGCTTCTCAGTGACATTCAGCCATCCAGGTATCCCGCCTGCAGTAGACGGAATGTGGCAATGGAACGCTGGCTGCGCGTGTCATAATAGGCTCTGAGCCTTTATATACCTGCGCACAGCAGCAGCCACCTTCAGTCTGCTGCTGGACAGCCAGCAGCAGCAGCAGCAGGAGAGGTAATTAATCAGCAACCCTCCTGCTAAGGGTAGACAGCTGCTCGTTCCACCCCCCCCCCCCGCCTTAATTGGTTCTCCTCCCTTCCAACGGTGTTGAGGCGGGTGGGAACAGCCGGGGGTTGAGGGTACTGTGCTAAAAGAGGTGGAGTTATGCAGATCTAAAACGCGTGGATTGCAGCAGCAGCAAGCCGAAAAGTGCAGGCATGTGAGGTATCTAGAGGTTGACAGCATGTCTTCTTAACGGGAGTCCAGGTGGCCATCTCCACAAATGGACTTTTCAGAATCCTTGGGTGGCACCGTAGTCGGAAACCAATTCTGGTTATCGCTTCTCGGCCTTTTGGCTAAGATCAAGTGTAGTATCTGTTCTTATCAGTTTAATATCTGATACGTCCCCTATCTGGGGACCATATATTAAATGGATTTTTAGAACAGGGAGATGGAAAAAGAGCTTTCTCTGTCCTCTCCACGCATTGACCTGGTATTGCAGTATCTCCAGGACCGGTGCACCCCTTCTTTAATGCAGTTTCTAAAATCAGAAAGAATTGAATTCAATGCTTTTTGTTCATTTTGCTTGTTTGTCGGATTTTGGGATGGACTCTTTGGCTTTGCTTTTCTTCTCCTCATTGGATTTTTCATGTTAAAAGTTGCAGAAGCCAGATGACAAGCTCATTTTGGTTCAACTTCAGCAACTGTGCATTGCATTGCCATGTAATGTAATGTAATGCAATGCTATCTATCTAGCTCTCCCTCTATACTTCCTTTTGGATAAACAGACATATTAGGCAAGCATTTTGGAGCTTTCACCTAAATAACTACAGGTGGTGAGATAAGCTGCACAATATAATTGACCTTTCAGTATATTGTTGCACACACACCATCTATTTAGCAAATGCCCTTGTTATCAACAGCAGCCTTTTAAACTCACCTGAGCTAACAGGTATGTGAGCTGGTTACTCTGCTGCGCTTAAAATTTCTTTTTTGGTTTGCTACAATGCCTTTTCTGAAACGTTGTCTCCCTCTGCTGGAACACTGACTTCTTTCATTTAATGCCTGCAGACTATAAAAGAGAAACCAACCCAAAAAGTTTGGTTGATTAGTCAGTGGCATTCTTTTAAACTGTTGCTTATGGCGGTCTCTGTGAGCTTCTCAGTGACATTCAGCCATCCAGGTATCCCGCCTGCAGTAGACGGAATGTGGCAATGGAACGCTGGCTGCGCGTGTCATAATAGGCTCTGAGCCTTTATATACCTGCGCACAGCAGCAGCCACCTTCAGTCTGCTGCTGGACAGCCAGCAGCAGCAGCAGCAGGAGAGGTAATTAATCAGCAACCCTCCTGCTAAGGGTAGACAGCTGCTCGTTCCACCCCCCCCCCCCGCCTTAATTGGTTCTCCTCCCTTCCAACGGTGTTGAGGCGGGTGGGAACAGCCGGGGGTTGAGGGTACTGTGCTAAAAGAGGTGGAGTTATGCAGATCTAAAACGCGTGGATTGCAGCAGCAGCAAGCCGAAAAGTGCAGGCATGTGAGGGATCTAGAGGTTGACAGCATGTCTTCTTAACGGGAGTCCAGGTGGCCATCTCCACAAATGGACTTTTCAGAATCCTTGGGTGGCACCGTAGTCGGAAACCAATTCTGGTTATCGCTTCTCGGCCTTTTGGCTAAGATCAAGTGTAGTATCTGTTCTTATCAGTTTAATATCTGATACGTCCCCTATCTGGGGACCATATATTAAATGGATTTTTAGAACAGGGAGATGGAAAAAGAGCTTGCTCTGTCCACTCCACGCATTGACCTGGTATTGCAGTATCTCCAGGACCGGTGCACCCCTTCTTTAATGCAGTTTCTATAATCAGAAAGAATTGAATTCAATGCTTTTTGTTCATTTTGCTTGTTTGTCGGATTTTGGGATGGACTCTTTGGCTTTGCTTTTCTTCTCCTCATTGGATTTTTCATGTTAAAAGTTGCAGAAGCCAGATGACAAGCTCATTTTGGTTCAACTTCAGCAACTGTGCATTGCATTGCCATGTAATGTAATGTAATGCAATGCTATCTATCTAGCTCTCCCTCTATACTTCCTTTTGGATAAACAGACATATTAGGCAAGCATTTTGGAGCTTTCACCTAAATAACTACAGGTGGTGAGATAAGCTGCACAATATAATTGACCTTTCAGTATATTGTTGCACACACACCATCTATTTAGCAAATGCCCTTGTTATCAACAGCAGCCTTTTAAACTCACCTGAGCTAACAGGTATGTGAGCTGGTTACTCTGCTGCGCTTAAAAT
This sequence comes from Phyllobates terribilis, assembly GCF_046119375.1. NCBI lineage: Eukaryota > Metazoa > Chordata > Amphibia > Anura > Dendrobatidae > Phyllobates > Phyllobates terribilis. The sequence goes on along the minus strand of NW_027362800.1, from coordinate 3,516,158 downwards.
TTCTTTTTTGGTTTGCTACAATGCCTTTTCTGAAACGTTGTCTCCCTCTGCTGGAACACTGACTTCTTTCATTTAATGCCTGCAGACTATAAAAGAGAAACCAACCCAAAAAGTTTGGTTGATTAGTCTGTGGCATTCTTTTAAACTGTTGCTTATGGCGGTCTCTGTGAGCTTCTCAGTGACATTCAGCCATCCAGGTATCCCGCCTGCAGTAGACGGAATGTGGCAATGGAACGCTGGCTGCGCGTGTCATAATAGGCTCTGAGCCTTTATATACCTGTGCACAGCAGCAGCCACCTTCAGTCTGCTGCTGGACAGCCAGCAGCAGCAGCAGCAGGAGAGGTAATTAATCAGCAACCCTCCTGCTAAGGGTAGACAGCTGCTCGTTCCACCCGCCCCCCGCTTTAATTGGTTCTTCTCCCTTCCAACGGTGTTGAGGCGGGTGGGAACAGCCGGGGGTTGAGGGTACTGTGCTAAAAGAGGTGGAGTTATGCAGATCTATAACGCGTGGATTGCAGCAGCAGCAAGCCGAAAAGTGCAGGCATGTGAGGGATCTAGAGGTTGACAGCATGTCTTCTTAACGGGAGTCCAGGTGGCCATCTCCACAAATGGACTTTTCAGAATCCTTGGGTGGCACCGTAGTCGGAAACCAATTCTGGTTATCGCTTCTCGGCCTTTTGGCTAAGATCAAGTGTAGTATCTGTTCTTATCAGTTTAATATCTGATACGTCCCCTATCTGGGGACCATATATTAAATGGATTTTTAGAACAGGGAGATGGAAAAAGAGCTTGCTCTGTCCACTCCACGCATTGACCTGGTATTGCAGTATCTCCAGGACCGGTGCACCCCTTCTTTAATGCAGTTTCTAAAATCAGAAAGAATTGAATTCAATGCTTTTTGTTCATTTTGCTTGTTTGTCGGATTTTGGGATGGACTCTTTGGCTTTGCTTTTCTTCTCCTCATTGGATTTTTCATGTTAAAAGTTGCAGAAGCCAGATGACAAGCTCATTTTGGTTCAACTTCAGCAACTGTGCATTGCATTGCCATGTAATGTAATGTAATGCAATGCTATCTATCTAGCTCTCCCTCTATACTTCCTTTTGGATAAACAGACATATTAGGCAAGCATTTTGGAGCTTTCACCTAAATAACTACAGGTGGTGAGATAAGCTGCACAATATAATTGACCTTTCAGTATATTGTTGCACACACACCATCTATTTAGCAAATGCCCTTGTTATCAACAGCAGCCTTTTAAACTCACCTGAGCTAACAGGTATGTGAGCTGGTTACTCTGCTGCGCTTAAAATTTCTTTTTTGGTTTGCTACAATGCCTTTTCTGAAACGTTGTCTCCCTCTGCTGGAACACTGACTTCTTTCATTTAATGCCTGCAGACTATAAAAGAGAAACCAACCCAAAAAGTTTGGTTGATTAGTCTGTGGCATTCTTTTAAACTGTTGCTTATGGCGGTCTCTGTGAGCTTCTCAGTGACATTCAGCCATCCAGGTATCCCGCCTGCAGTAGACGGAATGTGGCAATGGAACGCTGGCTGCGCGTGTCATAATAGGCTCTGAGCCTTTATATACCTGCGCACAGCAGCAGCCACCTTCAGTCTGCTGCTGGACAGCCAGCAGCAGCAGCAGCAGGAGAGGTAATTAATCAGCAACCCTCCTGCTAAGGGTAGACAGCTGCTCGTTCCACCCCCCCCCCGCCTTAATTGGTTCTCCTCCCTTCCAACGGTGTTGAGGCGGGTGGGAACAGCCGGGGGTTGAGGGTACTGTGCTAAAAGAGGTGGAGTTATGCAGATCTAAAACGCGTGGATTGCAGCAGCAGCAAGCCGAAAAGTGCAGGCATGTGAGGGATCTAGAGGTTGACAGCATGTCTTCTTAACGGGAGTCCAGGTGGCCATCTCCACAAATGGACTTTTCAGAATCCTTGGGTGGCACCGTAGTCGGAAACCAATTCTGGTTATCGCTTCTCGGCCTTTTGGCTAAGATCAAGTGTAGTATCTGTTCTTATCAGTTTAATATCTGATACGTCCCCTATCTGGGGACCATATATTAAATGGATTTTTAGAACAGGGAGATGGAAAAAGAGCTTGCTCTGTCCACTCCACGCATTGACCTGGTATTGCAGTATCTCCAGGACCGGTGCACCCCTTCTTTAATGCAGTTTCTAAAATCAGAAAGAATTGAATTCAATGCTTTTTGTTCATTTTGCTTGTTTGTCGGATTTTGGGATGGACTCTTTGGCTTTGCTTTTCTTCTCCTCATTGGATTTTTCATGTTAAAAGTTGCAGAAGCCAGATGACAAGCTCATTTTGGTTCAACTTCAGCAACTGTGCATTGCATTGCCATGTAATGTAATGTAATGCAATGCTATCTATCTAGCTCTCCCTCTATACTTCCTTTTGGATAAACAGACATATTAGGCAAGCATTTTGGAGCTTTCACCTAAATAACTACAGGTGGTGAGATAAGCTGCACAATATAATTGACCTTTCAGTATATTGTTGCACACACACCATCTATTTAGCAAATGCCCTTGTTATCAACAGCAGCCTTTTAAACTCACCTGAGCTAACAGGTATGTGAGCTGGTTACTCTGCTGCGCTTAAAATTTCTTTTTTGGTTTGCTACAATGCCTTTTCTGAAACGTTGTCTCCCTCTGCTGGAACACTGACTTCTTTCATTTAATGCCTGCAGACTATAAAAGAGAAACCAACCCAAAAAGTTTGGTTGATTAGTCTGTGGCATTCTTTTAAACTGTTGCTTATGGCGGTCTCTGTGAGCTTCTCAGTGACATTCAGCCATCCAGGTATCCCGCCTGCAGTAGACGGAATGTGGCAATGGAACGCTGGCTGCGCGTGTCATAATAGGCTCTGAGCCTTTATATACCTGCGCACAGCAGCAGCCACCTTCAGTCTGCTGCTGGACAGCCAGCAGCAGCAGCAGCAGGAGAGGTAATTAATCAGCAACCCTCCTGCTAAGGGTAGACAGCTGCTCGTTCCACCCCCCCCCCCGCCTTAATTGGTTCTCCTCCCTTCCAACGGTGTTGAGGCGGGTGGGAACAGACGGGGGTTGAGGGTACTGTGCTAAAAGAGGTGGAGTTATGCAGATCTAAAACGCGTGGATTGCAGCAGCAGCAAGCCGAAAAGTGCAGGCATGTGAGGGATCTAGAGGTTGACAGCATGTCTTCTTAACGGGAGTCCAGGTGGCCATCTCCACAAATGGACTTTTCAGAATCCTTGGGTGGCACCGTAGTCGGAAACCAATTCTGGTTATCGCTTCTCGGCCTTTTGGCTAAGATCAAGTGTAGTATCTGTTCTTATCAGTTTAATATCTGATACGTCCCCTATCTGGGGACCATATATTAAATGGATTTTTAGAACAGGGAGATGGAAAAAGAGCTTGCTCTGTCCACTCCACGCATTGACCTGGTATTGCAGTATCTCCAGGACCGGTGCACCCCTTCTTTAATGCAGTTTCTAAAATCAGAAAGAATTGAATTCAATGCTTTTTGTTCATTTTGCTTGTTTGTCGGATTTTGGGATGGACTCTTTGGCTTTGCTTTTCTTCTCCTCATTGGATTTTTCATGTTAAAAGTTGCAGAAGCCAGATGACAAGCTCATTTTGGTTCAACTTCAGCAACTGTGCATTGCATTGCCATGTAATGTAATGTAATGCAATGCTATCTATCTAGCTCTCCCTCTATACTTCCTTTTGGATAAACAGACATATAAGGCAAGCATTTTGGAGCTTTCACCTAAATAACTACAGGTGGTGAGATAAGCTGCACAATATAATTGACCTTTCAGTATATTGTTGCACACACACCATATATTTAGCAAATGCCCTTGTTATCAACAGCAGCCTTTTAAACTCACCTGAGCTAACAGGTATGTGAGCTGGTTACTCTGCTGCGCTTAAAATTTCTTTTTTGGTTTGCTACAATGCCTTTTCTGAAACGTTGTCTCCCTCTGCTGGAACACTGACTTCTTTCATTTAATGCCTGCAGACTATAAAAGAGAATCCAACCCAAAAAGTTTGGTTGATTAGTCTGTGGCATTCTTTTAAACTGTTGCTTATGGCGGTCTCTGTGAGCTTCTCAGTGACATTCAGCCATCCAGGTATCCCGCCTGCAGTAGACGGAATGTGGCAATGGAACGCTGGCTGCGCGTGTCATAATAGGCTCTGAGCCTTTATATACCTGCGCACAGCAGCAGCCACCTTCAGTCTGCTGCTGAACAGCCAGCAGCAGCAGCAGCAGGAGAGGAAATTAATCAGCAACCCTCCTGCTAAGGGTAGACAGCTGCTCGTTCCACCCCCCCCCCCGCCTTAATTGGTTCTCCTCCCTTCCAACGGTGTTGAGGCGGGTGGGAACAGCCGGGGGTTGAGGGTACTGTGCTAAAAGAGGTGGAGTTATGCAGATCTAAAACGCGTGGATTGCAGCAGCAGCAAGCCGAAAAGTGCAGGCATGTGAGGGATCTAGAGGTTGACAGCATGTCTTCTTAACGGGAGTCCAGGTGGCCATCTCCACAAATGGACTTTTCAGAATCCTTGGGTGGCACCGTAGTCGGAAAACCAATTCTGGTTATCGCTTCTCGGCCTTTTGGCTAAGATCAAGTGTAGTATCTGTTCTTATCAGTTTAATATCTGATACGTCCCCTATCTGGGGACCATATATTAAATGGATTTTTAGAACAGGGAGATGGAAAAAGAGCTTGCTCTGTCCACTCCACGCATTGACCTGGTATTGCAGTATCTCCAGGACCGGTGCACCCCTTCTTTAATGCAGTTTCTAAAATCAGAAAGAATTGAATTCAATGCTTTTTGTTCATTTTGCTTGTTTGTCGGATTTTGGGATGGACTCTTTGGCTTTGCTTTTCTTCTCCTCATTGGATTTTTCATGTTAAAAGTTGCAGAAGCCAGATGACAAGCTCATTTTGGTTCAACTTCAGCAACTGTGCATTGCATTGCCATGTAATGTAATGTAATGCAATGCTATCTATCTAGCTCTCCCTCTATACTTCCTTTTGGATAAACAGACATATTAGGCAAGCATTTTGGAGCTTTCACCTAAATAACTACAGGTGGTGAGATAAGCTGCACAATATAATTGACCTTTCAGTATATTGTTGCACACACACCATCTATTTAGCAAATGCCCTTGTTATCAACAGCAGCCTTTTAAACTCACCTGAGCTAACAGGTATGTGAGCTGGTTACTCTGCTGCGCTTAAAATTTCTTTTTTGGTTTGCTACAATGCCTTTTCTGAAACGTTGTCTCCCTCTGCTGGAACACTGACTTCTTTCATTTAATGCCTGCAGACTATAAAAGAGAAACCAACCCAAAAAGTTTGGTTGATTAGTCTGTGGAATTCTTTTAAACTGTTGCTTATGGCGGTCTCTGTGAGCTTCTCAGTGACATTCAGCCATCCAGGTATCCCGCCTGCAGTAGACGGAATGTGGCAATGGAACGCTGGCTGCGCGTGTCATAATAGGCTCTGAGCCTTAATATACCTGCGCACAGCAGCAGCCACCTTCAGTCTGCTGCTGGACAGCTAGCAGCAGCAGCAGCAGGAGAGGTAATTAATCAGCAACCCTCCTGCTAAGGGTAGACAGCTGCTCGTTCCACCCCCCCCCCGCCTTAATTGGTTCTCCTCCCTTCCAACGGTGTTGAGGCGGGTGGGAACAGCCGGGGGTTGAGGGTACTGTGCTAAAAGAGGTGGAGTTATGCAGATCTAAAACGCGTGGATTGCAGCAGCAGCAAGCCGAAAAGTGCAGGCATGTGAGGGATCTAGAGGTTGACAGCATGTCTTCTTAACGGGAGTCCAGGTGGCCATCTCCACAAATGGACTTTTCAGAATCCTTGGGTGGCACCGTAGTCGGAAACCAATTCTGGTTATCGCTTCTCGGCCTTTTGGCTAAGATCAAGTGTAGTATCTGTTCTTATCAGTTTAATATCTGATACGTCCCCTATCTGGGGACCATATATTAAATGGATTTTTAGAACAGGGAGATGGAAAAAGAGCTTGCTCTGTCCACTCCACGCATTGACCTGGTATTGCAGTATCTCCAGGACCGGTGCACCCCTTCTTTAATGCAGTTTCTAAAATCAGAAAGAATTGAATTCAATGCTTTTTGTTCATTTTGCTTGTTTGTCGGATTTTGGGATGGACTCTTTGGCTTAGGTTTTCTTCTCCTCATTGGATTTTTCATGTTAAAAGTTGCAGAAGCCAGATGACAAGCTCATTTTGGTTCAACTTCAGCAACTGTGCATTGCATTGCCATGTAATGTAATGTAATGCAATGCTATCTATCTAGCTCTCCCTCTATACTTCCTTTTGGATAAACAGACATATTAGGCAAGCATTTTGGAGCTTTCACCTAAATAACTACAGGTGGTGAGATAAGCTGCACAATATAATTGACCTTTCAGTATATTGTTGCACACACACCATCTATTTAGCAAATGCCCTTGTTATCAACAGCAGCCTTTTAAACTCACCTGAGCTAACAGGTATGTGAGCTGGTTACTCTGCTGCGCTTAAAATTTCTTTTTTGGTTTGCTACAATGCCTTTTCTGAAACGTTGTCTCCCTCTGCTGGAACACTGACTTCTTTCATTTAATGCCTGCAGACTATAAAAGAGAATCCAACCCAAAAAATTTGGTTGATTAGTCTGTGGCATTCTTTTAAACTGTTGCTTATGGCGGTCTCTGTGAGCTTCTCAGTGACATTCAGCCATCCAGGTATCCCGCCTGCAGTAGACGGAATGTGGCAATGGAACGCTGGCTGCGCGTGTCATAATAGGCTCTGAGCCTTTATATACCTGCGCACAGCAGCAGCCACCTTCAGTCTGCTGCTGGACAGCCAGCAGCAGCAGCAGCAGGAGAGGTAATTAATCAGCAACCCTCCTGCTAAGGGTAGACAGCTGCTCGTTCCACCCCCCCCCGCCTTAATTGGTTCTCCTCCCTTCCAACGGTGTTGAGGCGGGTGGGAACAGCCGGGGGTTGAGGGTACTGTGCTAAAAGAGGTGGAGTTATGCAGATCTAAAACGCGTGGATTGCAGCAGCAGCAAGCCGAAAAGTGCAGGCATGTGAGGGATCTAGAGGTTGACAGCATGTCTTCTTAACGGGAGTCCAGGTGGCCATCTCCACAAATGGACTTTTCAGAATCCTTGGGTGGCACCGTAGTCGGAAAACCAATTCTGGTTATCGCTTCTCGGCCTTTTGGCTAAGATCAAGTGTAGTATCTGTTCTTATCAGTTTAATATCTGATACGTCCCCTATCTGGGGACCATATATTAAATGGATTTTTAGAACAGGGAGATGGAAAAAGAGCTTGCTCTGTCCACTCCACGCATTGACCTGGTATTGCAGTATCTCCAGGACCGGTGCACCCCTTCTTTAATGCAGTTTCTAAAATCAGAAAGAATTGAATTCAATGCTTTTTGTTCATTTTGCTTGTTTGTCGGATTTTGGGATGGACTCTTTGGCTTTGCTTTTCTTCTCCTCATTGGATTTTTCATGTTAAAAGTTGCAGAAGACAGATGACAAGCTCATTTTGGTTCAACTTCAGCAACTGTGCATTGCATTGCCATGTAATGTAATGTAATGCAATGCTATCTATCTAGCTCTCCCTCTATACTTCCTTTTGGATAAACAGACATATTAGGCAAGCATTTTGGAGCTTTCACCTAAATAACTACAGGTGGTGAGATAAGCTGCACAATATAATTGACCTTTCAGTATATTGTTGCACACACACCATCTATTTAGCAAATGCCCTTGTTATCAACAGCAGCCTTTTAAACTCACCTGAGCTAACAGGTATGTGAGCTGGTTACTCTGCTGCGCTTAAAATTTCTTTTTTGGTTTGCTACAATGCCTTTTCTGAAAAGTTGTCTCCCTCTGCTGGAACACTGACTTCTTTCATTTAATGCCTGCAGACTATAAAAGAGAAACCAACCCAAAAAGTTTGGTTGATTAGTCTGTGGCATTCTTTTAAACTGTTGCTTATGGCGGTCTCTGTGAGCTTCTCAGTGACATTCAGCCATCCAGGTATCCCGCCTGCAGTAGACGGAATGTGGCAATGGAACGCTGGCTGCGCGTGTCATAATAGGCTCTGAGCCTTTATATACCTGCGCACAGCAGCAGCCACCTTCAGTCTGCTGCTGGACAGCCAGCAGCAGCAGCAGCAGGAGAGGTAATTAATCAGCAACCCTCCTGCTAAGGGTAGACAGCTGCTCGTTCCACCCCCCCCCCCCCGCCTTAATTGGTTCTCCTCCCTTCCAACGGTGTTGAGGCGGGTGGGAACAGCCGGGGGTTGAGGGTACTGTGCTAAAAGAGGTGGAGTTATGCAGATCTAAAACACGTGGATTGCAGCAGCAGCAAGCCGAAAAGTGCAGGCATGTGAGGGATCTAGAGGTTGACAGCATGTCTTCTTAACGGGAGTCCAGGTGGCCATCTCCACAAATGGACTTTTCAGAATCCTTGGGTGGCACCGTAGTCGGAAACCAATTCTGGTTATCGCTTCTCGGCCTTTTGGCTAAGATCAAGTGTAGTATCTGTTCTTATCAGTTTAATATCTGATACGTCCCCTATCTGGGGACCATATATTAAATGGATTTTTAGAACAGGGAGATGGAAAAAGAGCTTGCTCTGTCCACTCCACGCATTGACCTGGTATTGCAGTATCTCCAGGACCGGTGCACCCCTTCTTTAATGCAGTTTCTAAAATCAGAAAGAATTGAATTCAATGCTTTTTGTTCATTTTGCTTGTTTGTCGGATTTTGGGATGGACTCTTTGGCTTTGCTTTTCTTCTCCTCATTGGATTTTTCATGTTAAAAGTTGCAGAAGCCAGATGACAAGCTCATTTTGGTTCAACTTCAGCAACTGTGCATTGCATTGCCATGTAATGTAATGTAATGCAATGCTATCTATCTAGCTCTCCCTCTATACTTCCTTTTGGATAAACAGACATATTAGGCAAGCATTTTGGAGCTTTCACCTAAATAACTACAGGTGGTGAGATAAGCTGCACAATATAATTGACCTTTCAGTATATTGTTGCACACACACCATCTATTTAGCAAATGCCCTTGTTATCAACAGCAGCCTTTTAAACTCACCTGAGCTAACAGGTATGTGAGCTGGTTACTCTGCTGCGCTTAAAATTTCTTTTTTGGTTGGCTACAATGCCTTTTCTGAAACGTTGTCTCCCTCTGCTGGAACACTGACTTCTTTCATTTAATGCCTGCAGACTATAAAAGAGAAACCAACCCAAAAAGTTTGGTTGATTAGTCTGTGGCATTCTTTTAAACTGTTGCTTATGGCGGTCTCTGTGAGCTTCTCAGTGACATTCAGCCATCCAGGTATCCCGCCTGCAGTAGACGGAATGTGGCAATGGAACGCTGGCTGCGCGTGTCATAATAGGCTCTGAGCCTTTATATACCTGCGCACAGCAGCAGCCACCTTCAGTCTGCTGCTGGACAGCCAGCAGCAGCAGCAGCAGGAGAGGTAATTAATCAGCAACCCTCCTGCTAAGGGTAGACAGCTGCTCGTTCCACCCCCCCCCCCGCCTTAATTGGTTCTCCTCCCTTCCAACGGTGTTGAGGCGGGTGGGAACAGCCGGGGGTTGAGGGTACTGTGCTAAAAGAGGTGGAGTTATGCAGATCTAAAACGCGTGGATTGCAGCAGCAGGAAGCCGAAAAGTGCAGGCATGTAAGGGATCTAGAGGTTGACAGCATGTCTTCTTAACGGGAGTCCAGGTGGCCATCTCCACAAATGGACTTTTCAGAATCCTTGGGTGGCACCGTAGTCGGAAACCAATTCTGGTTATCGCTTCTCGGCCTTTTGGCTAAGATCAAGTGTAGTATCTGTTCTTATCAGTTTAATATCTGATACGTCCCCTATCTGGGGACCATATATTAAATTGATTTTTAGAACAGGGAGATGGAAAAAGAGCTTGCTCTGTCCACTCCACGCATTGACCTGGTATTGCAGTATCTCCAGGACCGGTGCACCCCTTCTTTAATGCAGTTTCTAAAATCAGAAAGAATTGAATTCAATGCTTTTTGTTCATTTTGCTTGTTTGTCGGATTTTGGGATGGACTCTTTGGCTTTGCTTTTCTTCTCCTCATTGGATTTTTCATGTTAAAAGTTGCAGAAGCCAGATGACAAGCTCATTTTGGTTCAACTTCAGCAACTGTGCATTGCATTGCCATGTAATGTAATGTAATGCAATGCTATCTATCTAGCTCTCCCTCTATACTTCCTTTTGGATAAACAGACATATTAGGCAAGCATTTTGGAGCTTTCACCTAAATAACTACAGGTGGTGAGATAAGCTGCACAATATAATTGACCTTTCAGTATATTGTTGCACACACACCATCTATTTAGCAAATGCCCTTGTTATCAACAGCAGCCTTTTAAACTCACCTGAGCTAACAGGTATGTGAGCTGGTTACTCTGCTGCGCTTAAAATTTCTTTTTTGGTTTGCTACAATGCCTTTTCTGAAACGTTGTCTCCCTCTGCTGGAACACTGACTTCTTTCATTTAATGCCTGCAGACTATAAAAGAGAAACCAACCCAAAAAGTTTGGTTGATTAGTCTGTGGCATTCTTTTAAACTGTTGCTTATGGCGGTCTCTGTGAGCTTCTCAGTGACATTCAGCCATCCAGGTATCCCGCCTGCAGTAGACGGAATGTGGCAATGGAACGCTGGCTGCGCGTGTCATAATAGGCTCTGAGCCTTTATATACCTGCGCACAGCAGCAGCCACCTTCAGTCTGCTGCTGGACAGCCAGCAGCAGCAGCAGCAGGAGAGGTAATTAATCAGCAACCCTCCTGCTAAGGGTAGACAGCTGCTCGTTCCATCCCCCCCCCCCCCCGCCTTAATTGGTTCTCCTCCCTTCCAACGGTGTTGAGGCGGGTGGGAACAGCCGGGGGTTGAGGGTACTGTGCTAAAAGAGGTGGAGTTATGCAGATCTAAAACGCGTGGATTGCAGCAGCAGCAAGCCGAAAAGTGCAGGCATGTGAGGGATCTAGAGGTTGACAGCATGTCTTCTTAACGGGAGTCCAGGTGGCCATCTCCACAAATGGACTTTTCAGAATCCTTGGGTGGCACCGTAGTCGGAAACCAATTCTGGTTATCGCTTCTCGGCCTTTTGGCTAAGATCAAGTGTAGTATCTGTTCTTATCAGTTTAATATCTGATACGTCCCCTATCTGGGGACCATATATTAAATGGATTTTTAGAACAGGGAGATGGAAAAAGAGCTTGCTCTGTCCACTCCACGCATTGACCTGGTATTTCAGTATCTCCAGGACCGGTGCACCCCTTCTTTAATGCAGTTTCTAAAATCAGAAAGAATTGAATTCAATGCTTTTTGTTCATTTTGCTTGTTTGTCGGATTTTGGGATGGACTCTTTGGCTTTGCTTTTCTTCTCCTCATTGGATTTTTCATGTTAAAAGTTGCAGAAGCCAGATGACAAGCTCATTTTGGTTCAACTTCAGCAACTGTGCATTGCATTGCCATGTAATGTAATGTAATGCAATGGTATCTATCTAGCTCTCCCTCTATACTTCCTTTTGGATAAACAGACATATTAGGCAAGCATTTTGGAGCTTTCACCTAAATAACTACAGGTGGTGAGATAAGCTGCACAATATAATTGACCTTTCAGTATATTGTTGCACACACACCATCTATTTAGCAAATGCCCTTGTTATCAACAGCAGCCTTTTAAACTCACCTGAGCTAACAGGTATGTGAGCTGGTTACTCTGCTGCGCTTAAAATTTCTTTTTTGGTTTGCTACAATGCCATTTCTGAAACGTTGTCTCCCTCTGCTGGAACACTGACTTCTTTCATTTAATGCCTGCAGACTATAAAAGAGAAACCAACCCAAAAAGTTTGGTTGATTAGTCTGTGGCATTCTTTTAAACTGTTGCTTATGGCGGTCTCTGTGAGCTTCTCAGTGACATTCAGCCATCCAGGTATCCCGCCTGCAGTAGACGGAATGTGGCAATGGAACGCTGGCTGCGCGTGTCATAATAGGCTCTGAGCCTTTATATACCTGCGCACAGCAGCAGCCACCTTCAGTCTGCTGCTGGACAGCCAGCAGCAGCAGCAGCAGGAGAGGTAATTAATCAGCAACCCTCCTGCTAAGGGTAGACAGCTGCTCGTTCCATCCCCCCCCCCCCCCGCCTTAATTGGTTCTCCTCCCTTCCAACGGTGTTGAGGCGGGTGGGAACAGCCGGGGGTTGAGGGTACTGTGCTAAAAGAGGTGGAGTTATGCAGATCTAAAACGCGTGGATTGCAGCAGCAGCAAGCCGAAAAGTGCAGGCATGTGAGGGATCTAGAGGTTGACAGCATGTCTTCTTAACGGGAGTCCAGGTGGCCATCTCCACAAATGGACTTTTCAGAATCCTTGGGTGGCACCGTAGTCGGAAACCAATTCTGGTTATCGCTTCTCGGCCTTTTGGCTAAGATCAAGTGTAGTATCTGTTCTTATCAGTTTAATATCTGATACGTCCCCTATCTGGGGACCATATATTAAATGGATTTTTAGAACAGGGAGATGGAAAAAGAGCTTGCTCTGTCCACTCCACGCATTGACCTGGTATTGCAGTATCTCCAGGACCGGTGCACCCCTTCTTTAATGCAGTTTCTAAAATCAGAAAGAATTGAATTCAATGCTTTTTGTTCATTTTGCTTGTTTGTCGGATTTTGGGATGGACTCTTTGGCTTTGCTTTTCTTCTCCTCATTGGATTTTTCATGTTAAAAGTTGCAGAAGCCAGATGACAAGCTCATTTTGGTTCAACTTCAGCAACTGTGCATTGCATTGCCATGTAATGTAATGTAATGCAATGCTATCTATCTAGCTCTCCCTCTATACTTCCTTTTGGATAAACAGACATATTAGGCAAGCATTTTGGAGCTTTCACCTAAATAACTACAGGTGGTGAGATAAGCTGCACAATATAATTGACCTTTCAGTATATTGTTGCACACACACCATCTATTTAGCAAATGCCCTTGTTATCAACAGCAGCCTTTTAAACTCACCTGAGCTAACAGGTATGTGAGCTGGTTACTCTGCTGCGCTTAAAATTTCTTTTTTGGTTTGCTACAATGCCTTTTCTGAAACGTTGTCTCCCTCTGCTGGAACACTGACTTCTTTCATTTAATGCCTGCAGACTATAAAAGAGAAACCAACCCAAAAAGTTTGGTTGATTAGTCTGTGGCATTCTTTTAAACTGTTGCTTATGGCGGTCTCTGTGAGCTTCTCAGTGACATTCAGCCATCCAGGTATCCCGCCTGCAGTAGACGGAATGTGGCAATGGAACGCTGGCTGCGCGTGTCATAATAGGCTCTGAGCCTTTATATACCTGCGCACAGCAGCAGCCACCTTCAGTCTGCTGCTGGACAGCCAGCAGCAGCAGCAGCAGGAGAGGTAATTAATCAGCAACCCTCCTGCTAAGGGTAGACAGCTGCTCGTTCCACCCCCCCCCCCGCCTTAATTGGTTCTCCTCCCTTCCAACGGTGTTGAGGCGGGTGGGAACAGCCGGGGGTTGAGGGTACTGTGCTAAAAGAGGTGGAGTTATGCAGATCTAAAACGCGTGGATTGCAGCAGCAGCAAGCCGAAAAGTGCAGGCATGTGAGGGATCTAGAGGTTGACAGCATGTCTTCTTAACGGGAGTCCAGGTGGCCATCTCCACAAATGGACTTTTCAGAATCCTTGGGTGGCACCGTAGTCGGAAACCAATTCTGGTTATCGCTTCTCGGCCTTTTGGCTAAGATCAAGTGTAGTATCTGTTCTTATCAGTTTAATATCTGATACGTCCCCTATCTGGGGACCATATATTAAATGGATTTTTAGAACAGGGAGATGGAAAAAGAGCTTGCTCTGTCCACTCCACGCATTGACCTGGTATTGCAGTATCTCCAGGACCGGTGCACCCCTTCTTTAATGCAGTTTCTAAAATCAGAAAGAATTGAATTCAATGCTTTTTGTTCATTTTGCTTGTTTGTCGGATTTTGGGATGGACTCTTTGGCTTTGCTTTTCTTCTCCTCATTGGATTTTTCATGTTAAAAGTTGCAGAAGCCAGATGACAAGCTCATTTTGGTTCAACTTCAGCAACTGTGCATTGCATTGCCATGTAATGTAATGTAATGCAATGCTATCTATCTAGCTCTCCCTCTATACTTCCTTTTGGATAAACAGACATATTAGGCAAGCATTTTGGAGCTTTCACCTAAATAACTACAGGTGGTGAGATAAGCTGCACAATATAATTGACCTTTCAGTATATTGTTGCACACACACCATCTATTTAGCAAATGCCCTTGTTATCAACAGCAGCCTTTTAAACTCACCTGAGCTAACAGGTATGTGAGCTGGTTACTCTGCTGCGCTTAAAATTTCTTTTTTGGTTTGCTACAATGCCTTTTCTGAAACGTTGTCTCCCTCTGCTGGAACACTGACTTCTTTCATTTAATGCCTGCAGACTATAAAAGAGAAACCAACCCAAAAAGTTTGGTTGATTAGTCTGTGGCATTCTTTTAAACTGTTGCTTATGGCGGTCTCTGTGAGCTTCTCAGTGACATTCAGCCATCCAGGTATCCCGCCTGCAGTAGACGGAATGTGGCAATGGAACGCTGGCTGCGCGTCTCATAATAGGCTCTGAGCCTTTATATACCTGCGCACAGCAGCAGCCACCTTCAGTCTGCTGCTGGACAGCCAGCAGCAGCAGCAGCAGGAGAGGTAATTAATCAGCAACCCTCCTGCTAAGGGTAGACAGCTGCTCGTTCCACCCCCCCGCCCCCGCCTTAATTGGTTCTCCTCCCTTCCAACGGTGTTGAGGCGGGTGGGAACAGCCGGGGGTTGAGGGTACTGTGCTAAAAGAGGTGGAGTTATGCAGATCTAAAACGCGTGGATTGCAGCAGCAGCAAGCCGAAAAGTGCAGGCATGTGAGGGATCTAGAGGTTGACAGCATGTCTTCTTAACGGGAGTCCAGGTGGCCATCTCCACAAATGGACTTTTCAGAATCCTTGGGTGGCACCGTAGTCGGAAACCAATTCTGGTTATCGCTTCTCGGCCTTTTGGCTAAGATCAAGTGTAGTATCTGTTCTTATCAGTTTAATATCTGATACGTCCCCTATCTGGGGACCATATATTAAATGGATTTTTAGAACAGGGAGATGGAAAAAGATGCTTGCTCTGTCCACTCCACGCATTGACCTGGTATTGCAGTATCTCCAGGACCGGTGCACCCCTTCTTTAATGCAGTTTCTAAAATCAGAAAGAATTGAATTCAATGCTTTTTGTTCATTTTGCTTGTTTGTCGGATTTTGGGATGGACTCTTTGGCTTTGCTTTTCTTCTCCTCATTGGATTTTTCATGTTAAAAGTTGCAGAAGCCAGATGACAAGCTCATTTTGGTTCAACTTCAGCAACTGTGCATTGCATTGCCATGTAATGTAATGTAATGCAATGCTATCTATCTAGCTCTCCCTCTATACTTCCTTTTGGATAAACAGACATATTAGGCAAGCATTTTGGAGCTTTCACCTAAATAACTACAGGTGGTGAGATAAGCTGCACAATATAATTGACCTTTCAGTATATTGTTGCACACACACCATCTATTTAGCAAATGCCCTTGTTATCAACAGCAGCCTTTTAAACTCACCTGAGCTAACAGGTATGTGAGCTGGTTACTCTGCTGCGCTTAAAATTTCTTTTTTGGTTTGCTACAATGCCTTTTCTGAAACGTTGTCTCCCTCTGCTGGAACACTGACTTCTTTCATTTAATGCCTGCAGACTATAAAAGAGAAACCAACCCAAAAAGTTTGGTTGATTAGTCTGTGGCATTCTTTCAAACTGTTGCTTATGGCGGTCTCTGTGAGCTTCTCAGTGACATTCAGCCATCCAGGTATCCCGCCTGCAGTAGACGGAATGTGGCAATGGAACGCTGGCTGCGCGTGTCATAATAGGCTCTGAGCCTTTATATACCTGCGCACAGCAGCAGCCACCTTCATTCTGCTGCTGGACAGCCAGCAGCAGCAGCAGCAGGAGAGGTAATTAATCAGCAACCCTCCTGCTAAGGGTAGACAGCTGCTCGTTCCACCCCCCCCCCGCCTTAATTGGTTCTCCTCCCTTCCAACGGTGTTGAGGCGGGTGGGAACAGCCGGGGGTTGAGGGTACTGTGCTAAAAGAGGTGGAGTTATGCAGATCTAAAACGCGTGGATTGCAGCAGCAGCAAGCCGAAAAGTGCAGGCATGTGAGGGATCTAGAGGTTGACAGCATGTCTTCTTAACGGGAGTCCAGGTGGCCATCTCCACAAATGGACTTTTCAGAATCCTTGGGTGGCACCGTAGTCGGAAACCAATTCTGGTTATCGCTTCTCGGCCTTTTGGCTAAGATCAAGTGTAGTATCTGTTCTTATCAGTTTAATATCTGATACGTCCCCTATCTGAGGACCATATATTAAATGGATTTTTAGAACAGGGAGATGGAAAAAGAGCTTGCTCTGTCCACTCCACGCATTGACCTGGTATTGCAGTATCTCCAGGACCGGTGCACCCCTTCTTTAATGCAGTTTCTAAAATCAGAAAGAATTGAATTCAATGCTTTGTGTTCATTTTGCTTGTTTGTCGGATTTTGGGATGGACTCTTTGGCTTTGCTTTTCTTCTCCTCATTGGATTTTTCATGTTAAAAGTTGCAGAAGCCAGATGACAAGCTCATTTTGGTTCAACTTCAGCAACTGTGCATTGCATTGCCATGTAATGTAATGTAATGCAATGCTATCTATCTAGCTCTCCCTCTATACTTCCTTTTGGATAAACAGACATATTAGGCAAGCATTTTGGAGCTTTCACCTAAATAACTACAGGTGGTGAGATAAGCTGCACAATATAATTGACCTTTCAGTATATTGTTGCACACACACCATCTATTTAGCAAATGCCCTTGTTATCAACAGCAGCCTTTTAAACTCACCTGAGCTAACAGGTATGTGAGCTGGTTACTCTGCTGCGCTTAAAATTTCTTTTTTGGTTTGCTACAATGCCTTTTCTGAAACGTTGTCTCCCTCTGCTGGAACACTGACTTCTTTCATTTAATGCCTGCAGACTATAAAAGAGAAACCAACCCAAAAAGTTTGGTTGATTAGTCTGTGGCATTCTTTTAAACTGTTGCTTATGGCGGTCTCTGTGAGCTTCTCAGTGACATTCAGCCATCCAGGTATCCCGCCTGCAGTAGACGGAATGTGGCAATGGAACGCTGGCTGCGCGTGTCATAATAGGCTCTGAGCCTTTATATACCTGCGCACAGCAGCAGCCACCTTCAGTCTGCTGCCTGACAGCCAGCAGCAGCAGCAGCAGGAGAGGTAATTAATCAGCAACCCTCCTGCTAAGGGTAGACAGCTGCTCGTTCCACCCCCCCCCCCGCCTTAATTGGTTCTCCTCCCTTCCAACGGTGTGGAGGCGGGTGGGAACAGCCGGGGGTTGAGGGTACTGTGCTAAAAGAGGTGGAGTTATGCAGATCTAAAACGCGTGGATTGCAGCAGCAGCAAGCCGAATAGTGCAGGCATGTGAGGGATCTAGAGGTTGACAGCATGTCTTCTTAACGGGAGTCCAGGTGGCCATCTCCACAAATGGACTTTTCAGAATCCTTGGGTGGCACCGTAGTCGGAAACCAATTCTGGTTATCGCTTCTCGGCCTTTTGGCTAAGATCAAGTGTAGTATCTGTTCTTATCAGTTTAATATCTGATACGTCCCCTATCTGGGGACCATATATTAAATGGATTTTTAGAACAGGGAGATGGAAAAAGAGCTTGCTCTGTCCACTCCACGCATTGACCTGGTATTGCAGTATCTCCAGGACCGGTGCACCCCTTCTTTAATGCAGTTTCTAAAATCAGAAAGAATTGAATTCAATGCTTTTTGTTCATTTTGCTTGTTTGTCGGATTTTGGGATGGACTCTTTGGCTTTGCTTTTCTTCTCCTCATTGGATTTTTCATGTTAAAAGTTGCAGAAGCCAGATGACAAGCTCATTTTGGTTCAACTTCAGCAATTGTGCATTGCATTGCCATGTAATGTAATGTAATGCAATGCTATCTATCTAGCTCTCCCTCTATACTTCCTTTTGGATAAACAGACATATTAGGCAAGCATTTTGGAGCTTTCACCTAAATAACTACAGGTGGTGAGATAAGCTGCACAATATAATTGACCTTTCAGTATATTGTTGCACACACACCATCTATTTAGCAAATGCCCTTGTTATCAACAGCAGCCTTTTAAACTCACCTGAGCTAACAGGTATGTGAGCTGGTTACTCTGCTGCGCTTAAAATTTCTTTTTTGGTTTGCTACAATGCCTTTTCTGAAACGTTGTCTCCCTCTGCTGGAACACTGACTTCTTTCATTTAATGCCTGCAGACTATAAAAGAGAAACCAACCCAAAAAGTTTGGTTGATTAGTCTGTGGCATTCTTTTAAACTGTTGCTTATGGCGGTCTCTGTGAGCTTCTCAGTGACATTCAGCCATCCAGGTATCCCGCCTGCAGTAGACGGAATGTGGCAATGGAACGCTGGCTGCGCGTGTCATAATAGGCTCTGAGCCTTTATATACCTGCGCACAGCAGCAGCCACCTTCAGTCTGCTGCCTGACAGCCAGCAGCAGCAGCAGCAGGAGAGGTAATTAATCAGCAACCCTCCTGCTAAGGGTAGACAGCTGCTCGTTCCACCCCCCCCCCGCCTTAATTGGTTCTCCTCCCTTCCAACGGTGTTGAGGCGGGTGGGAACAGCCGGGGGTTGAGGGTACTGTGCTAAAAGAGGTGGAGTTATGCAGATCTAAAACGCGTGGATTGCAGCAGCAGCAAGCCGAAAAGTGCAGGCATGTGAGGGATCTAGAGGTTGACAGCATGTCTTCTTAACGGGAGTCCAGGTGGCCATCTCCACAAATGGACTTTTCAGAATCCTTGGGTGGCACCGTAGTCGGAAACCAATTCTGGTTATCGCTTCTCGGCCTTTTGGCTAAGATCAAGTGTAGTATCTGTTCTTATCAGTTTAATATCTGATACGTCCCCTATCTGGGGACCATATATTAAATGGATTTTTAGAACAGGGAGATGGAAAAAGAGCTTGCTCTGTCCACTCCACGCATTGACCTGGTATTGCAGTATCTCCAGGACCGGTGCACCCCTTCTTTAATGCAGTTTCTAAAATCAGAAAGAATTGAATTCAATGCTTTTTGTTCATTTTGCTTGTTTGTCGGATTTTGGGATGGACTCTTTGGCTTTGCTTTTCTTCTCCTCATTGGATTTTTCATGTTAAAAGTTGCAGAAGCCAGATGACAAGCTCATTTTGGTTCAACTTCAGCAATTGTGCATTGCATTGCCATGTAATGTAATGTAATGCAATGCTATCTATCTAGCTCTCCCTCTATACTTCCTTTTGGATAAACAGACATATTAGGCAAGCATTTTGGAGCTTTCACCTAAATAACTACAGGTGGTGAGATAAGCTGCACAATATAATTGACCTTTCAGTATATTGTTGCACACACACCATCTATTTAGCAAATGCCCTTGTTATCAACAGCAGCCTTTTAAACTCACCTGAGCTAACAGGTATGTGAGCTGGTTACTCTGCTGCGCTTAAAATTTCTTTTTTGGTTTGCTACAATGCCTTTTCTGAAACGTTGTCTCCCTCTGCTGGAACACTGACTTCTTTCATTTAATGCCTGCAGACTATAAAAGAGAAACCAACCCAAAAAGTTTGGTTGATTAGTCTGTGGCATTCTTTTAAACTGTTGCTTATGGCGGTCTCTGTGAGCTTCTCAGTGACATTCAGCCATCCAGGTATCCCGCCTGCAGTAGACGGAATGTGGCAATGGAACGCTGGCTGCGCGTGTCATAATAGGCTCTGAGCCTTTATATACCTGCGCACAGCAGCAGCCACCTTCAGTCTGCTGCTGGACAGCCAGCAGCAGCAGCAGCAGGAGAGGTAATTAATCAGCAACCCTCCTGCTAAGGGTAGACAGCTGCTCGTTCCACCCCCCCCCCCGCCTTAATTGGTTCTCCTCCCTTCCAACGGTGTTGAGGAGGGTGGGAACAGCCGGGGGTTGCGGGTACTGTGCTAAAAGAGGTGGAGTTATGCAGATCTAAAACGCGTGGATTGCAGCAGCAGCAAGCCGAAAAGTGCAGGCATGTGAGGGATCTAGAGGTTGACAGCATGTCTTCTTAACGGGAGTCCAGGTGGCCATCTCCACAAATGGACTTTTCAGAATCCTTGGGTGGCACCGTAGTCGGAAACCAATTCTGGTTATCGCTTCTCGGCCTTTTGGCTAAGATCAAGTGTAGTATCTGTTCTTATCAGTTTAATATCTGATACGTCCCCTATCTGGGGACCATATATTAAATGGATTTTTAGAACAGGGAGATGGAAAAAGAGCTTGCTCTGTCCACTCCACGCATTGACCTGGTATTGCAGTATCTCCAGGACCGGTGCACCCCTTCTTTAATGCAGTTTCTAAAATCAGAAAGAATTGAATTCAATGCTTTTTGTTCATTTTGCTTGTTTGTCGGATTTTGGGATGGACTCTTTGGCTTTGCTTTTCTTCTCCTCATTGGATTTTTCATGTTAAAAGTTGCAGAAGCCAGATGACAAGCTCATTTTGGTTCAACTTCAGCAACTGTGCATTGCATTGCCATGTAATGTAATGTAATGCAATGCTATCTATCTAGCTCTCCCTCTATACTTCCTTTTGGATAAACAGACATATTAGGCAAGCATTTTGGAGCTTTCACCTAAATAACTACAGGTGGTGAGATAAGCTGCACAATATAATTGACCTTTCAGTATATTGTTGCACACACACCATCTATTTAGCAAATGCCCTTGTTATCAACAGCAGCCTTTTAAACTCACCTGAGCTAACAGGTATGTGAGCTGGTTACTCTGCTGCGCTTAAAATTTCTTTTTTGGTTTGCCACAATGCCTTTTCTGAAACGTTGTCTCCCTCTGCTGGAACACTGACTTCTTTCATTTAATGCCTGCAGACTATAAAAGAGAAACCAACCCAAAAAGTTTGGTTGATTAGTCTGTGGCATTCTTTTAAACTGTTGCTTATGGCGGTCTCTGTGAGCTTCTCAGTGACATTCAGCCGTCCAGGTATCCCGCCTGCAGTAGACGGAATGTGGCAATGGAATGCTGGCTGCGCGTGTCATAATAGGCTCTGAGCCTTTATATACCTGCGCACAGCAGCAGCCACCTTCAGTCTGCTGCTGGACAGCCAGCAGCAGCAGCAGCAGGAGAGGTAATTAATCAGCAACCCTCCTGCTAAGGGTAGACAGCTGCTCGTTCCACCCCCCCCCCCCGCCTTAATTGGTTCTCCTCCCTTCCAACGGTGTTGAGGCGGGTGGGAACAGCCGGGGGTTGAGGGTACTGTGCTAAAAGAGGTGGAGTTATGCAGATCTAAAACGCGTGGATTGCAGCAGCAGCAAGCCGAAAAGTGCAGGCATGTGAGGGATCTAGAGGTTGACAGCATGTCTTCTTAACGGGAGTCCAGGTGGCCATCTCCACAAATGGACTTTTCAGAATCCTTGGGTGGCACCGTAGTCGGAAACCAATTCTGGTTATCGCTTCTCGGCCTTTTGGCTAAGATCAAGTGTAGTATCTGTTCTTATCAGTTTAATATCTGATACGTCCCCTATCTGGGGACCATATATTAAATGGATTTTTAGAACAGGGAGATGGAAAAAGAGCTTGCTCTGTCCACTCCACGCATTGACCTGGTATTGCAGTATCTCCAGGACCGGTGCACCCCTTCTTTAATGCAGTTTCTAAAATCAGAAAGAATTGAATTCAATGCTTTTTGCTCATTTTGCTTGTTTGTCGGATTTTGGGATGGACTCTTCGGCTTTGCTTTTCTTCTCCTCATTGGATTTTTCATATTAAAAGTTGCAGAAGCCAGATGACAAGCTCATTTTGGTTCAACTTCAGCAACTGTGCATTGCATTGCCATGTAATGTAATGTAATGCAATGCTATCTATCTAGCTCTCCCTCTATACTTCCTTTTGGATAAACAGACATATTAGGCAAGCATTTTGGAGCTTTCACCTAAATAACTACAGGTGGTGAGATAAGCTGCACAATATAATTGACCTTTCAGTATATTGTTGCACACACACCATCTATTTAGCAAATGCCCTTGTTATCAACAGCAGCCTTTTAAACTCACCTGAGCTAACAGGTATGTGAGCTGGTTACTCTGCTGCGCTTAAAATTTCTTTTTTGGTTTGCTACAATGCCTTTTCTGAAACGTTGTCTCCCTCTGCTGGAACACTGACTTCTTTCATTTAATGCCTGCAGACTATAAAAGAGAAACCAACCCAAAAAGTTTGGTTGATTAGTCTGTGGCATTTTTTTAAACTGTTGCTTATGGCGGTCTCTGTGAGCTTCTCAGTGACATTCAGCCATCCAGGTATCCCGCCTGCAGTAGACGGAATGTGGCAATGGAACGCTGGCTGCGCGTGTCATAATAGGCTCTGAGCCTTTATATACCTGCGCACAGCAGCAGCCACCTTCAGTCTGCTGCTGGACAGCCAGCAGCAGCAGCAGCAGGAGGGGTAATTAATCAGCAACCCTCCTGCTAAGGGTAGACAGCTGCTCGTTCCACCCCCCCCCCCCCCGCCTTAATTGGTTCTCCTCCCTTCCAACGGTGTTGAGGCGGGTGGGAACAGCCGGGGGTTGAGGGTACTGTGCTAAAAGAGGTGGAGTTATGCAGATCTAAAACGCGTGGATTGCAGCAGCAGCAAGCCGAAAAGTGCAGGCATGTGAGGGATCTAGAGGTTGACAGCATGTCTTCTTAACGGGAGTCCAGGTGGCCATCTCCACAAATGGACTTTTCAGAATCCTTGGGTGGCACCGTAGTCGGAAACCAATTCTGGTTATCGCTTCTCGGCCTTTTGGCTAAGATCAAGTGTAGTATCTGTTCTTATCAGTTTAATATCTGATACGTCCCCTATCTGGGGACCATATATTAAATGGATTTTTAGAACAGGGAGATGGAAAAAGAGCTTGCTCTGTCCACTCCACGCATTGACCTGGTATTGCAGTATCTCCAGGACCGGTGCACCCCTTCTTTAATGCAGTTTCTAAAATCAGAAAGAATTGAATTCAATGCTTTTTGTTCATTTTGCTTGTTTGTCGGATTTTGGGATGGACTCTTTGGCTTTGCTTTTCTTCTCCTCATTGGATTTTTCATGTTAAAAGTTGCAGAAGCCAGATGACAAGCTCATTTTGGTTCAACTTCAGCAACTGTGCATTGCATTGCCATGTAATGTGTTATGCACACGCCCGGACAGACTGGCGTGTGCGGTTGTAGTGGTTCCACTGGACCATGAACCGGAGAGTGCCTGGAGGGGCGTGACTAAGTATCTGGCCGATCCGACCAAGATGGCACGACGGCATACGACGCCAGTGCACCAGGGAGAAACCGGGCAGAGGGACCAGGTGCTACTCCAGGTCAAACTCCGGACACGGGGGTTGACCCACACAGGGATTACTGGAACAGGCTGGTAGGCTGGCACACAGACTGGTGGGTATAGGCAGGCACGACTGGTATGCAGGCAGGGGGGGTACAGGCAAGCACAGCAAGTGTGCAGACAGGGAGGCACTAGCAGGTAGGAACACAGGCGGGATAGGACCCAGTACACACTGGGACTCAGGAATAATACAGGCAGAGGGGTACAGGCAGGGCAGGACAGGACTGCCGGAGCAGCGGGCAGAAGCAGGGCAGGACAGGACTGCCGGAGCAGCGGGCAGAAGCAGGGCAGGACAGGACTGCCGGAGCAGCGGGCAGAAGCAGGGCAGGACAGGACTGCCGGAGCAGCGGGCAGAAGCAGGGCAGGACAGGACTCTGTTCACACGGAACAGACAGGAAGGGAAAGACAGAGCCAGACACCCACAGGGTACTTGCAGTGAAGTAGCGAGTGGACCACAAACTCACAAACGGGAGTACAGAGACAACAGGCAGGAGTTAGGTACGAGTTCAGACTCTGCAGAAAAAGGAAGGGAACGGACATAGAGGCAAAACAGGTAAAGGATAGGAGAGAGTTCAGACTGGAACTGAGTGTACGGAGGAGACCGACACTGCAGCGGGATACAGGAGCGGGTCTGGGAATACTGCCCCCAGAGAGGCGGGACGAACAGGCAAGGAGCGTGTTCAGACAGGACAGACAAGATACAGGAGCGGGTCTAGGTAATCGGCCCCTAGAAGGCGGGAGGAACAGGCTAGGAGCGTGTTCAGACAGGACAGACACGATACACAGAAAGGACTCAGTTCAGACACGGGAACAAATACCGCAAAGCAGGAGACATACAGGACTCAGTTCAGACACGGGAGCTGATAAAGCATTAGACATACAGGACACAGTTCAGACACGGGAGCTGATACCGCAAAGCAGGAGACATACAGGACTCAGTTCAGACACGGGAACTAATACCGCAAAGCAGGAGACATACAGGACTCAGTTCAGACACGGGAGCTGATACCGCAAAGCAGGAGACATACAGGACTAAGTTCAGACAGGCCTGGAAATACAGCCTCCAGGAAAGGCAGACAAGGAAACAAAGACGGGACCTGGCACCTTCAGAGTGCAAGCACACACTGAAGGAAACACTATGCTCAGGCAGGGATAGAAGGGAGCTGCTGAGCTATATACCAAGTGTCAGACAGCAATAGGCTGAGGACGCACAAGGGGTGTGACCCACAGCAGGTACAAAAAGCAGGAAGTGATCGGGCGCCGCCCTTAAGCAGCAGAGACAGACACAAACAGACAGCATGGAGGGAAGCCAGAGAGACATTCTGGACAGGAGATCAAGTGCGCGCTCCTGCACAGTGGGAGATGGACCACTATGCAAGGACGCCGCCAGGTATGTTACAGTACCTCCCCCCTTACGCCCCCTCTTCTTCAGGCCTGCCAGAATCTTCCGCAGGGAATTCGAGGACCAGTCGTTCACTGGGTTGGAGGGGGACAGAGACTTGAGGGTAATCTCTGCTTCGAGGTACATCTTGTCAAGCTCACAGGAAAAAATAGACGGGTTATCAGGTACATAATGAGGAAAAGTCACTGTCTCTTTGTTATCTGGTGGTACCCCGGAGGATTCAGGAAACAACTGGAGGTCCTCCGCCGGGTCAGAAGAGTGCAGAGGCTCAGAGAAAACAACTGCTTCAGAGTACACTAGGTCGGACTCACTGGAGGAAGCAGGCGAGGTATCGGGTACCGAGTATAGGAAAGTCTCTGTCCATTCACCACCAGGTGGCACCCCGAAGGGTTCTGAACACAACTGGAGGTCCTCCGCCTGGTCGGAGTGGTGTAGAGACTCGGGAGTAACCTCTGCTTCGGAGTACACTAGGTTGGACTCACTGGACGAAGCGAGCGAGGTATCAGGTACAGAGTATAGGAGAGTCTCTGTCCTTTCGCTACCAGGTAGCACCCCGAAGGGTTCAGGAGACAACTGGAGATCCTCCGCCTGGTCGGAGGGGTGTAGAGACTCGGGGGTAACTACCACTTTGGGGTACCCATTGTCAGGCTCACAGGACGAAGCGGACAAAGTATTGAGTACCGGGTGTAGAGAAGTCTCTCTCCATTTGTCATCGAGAGGTATCCCGGAGGATTCTGGAGGCAACAGGGGATCCTCCGCCAGGTAGTAGAGGTGCACAGACTCTGAGGTAACCACAGCTTTGGAGCATCCTTGGACATGCACACCGGTTAAAGAGAGAGAAGCAACTGATGCCGGGTGCAGGAAGTTCTCCTGTGTGGAGTCTGGATGGGCAGAAGTCTCTTCGGGCAGGAGAACTGGTGCACTACCCACGCACATTACCCATTGGGGTTTCTCCGGGATACAGGGAGATGAAGCTTCAGTAGGGACTTCAAGGTTGGGGTCAGGAGGTCTCAGGGAGGACAGACCCTGGCGTGACGGCTTGCCTCTAAGTCTAGCACGTCTGGACTGCCTCTTGAGGTTGAGAGAAGTATTCCGGAAAGCGTAGTCACCCTGTGAGGATTCTGGGTGGGCAGTAGTCTCATTGGGCTGGAGGACTATTGCGCTACCCACACACATTACCCATCGGGGCTGCTCCGGGATATTGGGAGGTGAAGCTTCAGCAGGAGCCTCCGGGTTAGGATCATCGAAGACCATTAGAAAGGCCACCAGGAAGGCCATTAGGTCCAGGAGGATCGGATCCTGTGTTTCATATAGGGGGTTGATCCATTCCAAGGCATCACCCGCCAGGTAAGACATAATAAAGGCCACTTTAGCCCAATCGGAAGGAAAAGAGAGAGGGTAGGCCTTAAATTGAAGCATGCATTGCTCCACAAATGCACGACACTGTCTTGGATCCCCATAGTAACGTGGCGGATCCGCAGGAACGAGAGCTGATAGATCCATCTGGACGGTGCGTAATTCGCCTGGAACTCAGCTAAGGGAAAAAAAAATTATTTATTTATTTTAATGCATGTATTCGCTGGAAAAACTTCTCAGAGAGCGAAGGCCATGGGGCTCAACGGGAACCATGGCCTGAGCATGCTGTTATGCACACGCCCGGACAGACTGGCGTGTGCGGTTGTAGTGGTTCCACTGGACCATGAACCGGAGAGTGCCTGGAGGGGCGTGACTAAGTATCTGGCCGATCCGACCAAGATGGCACGACGGCATACGACGCCAGTGCACCAGGGAGAAACCGGGCAGAGGGACCAGGTGCTACTCCAGGTCAAACTCCGGACACGGGGGTTGACCCACACAGGGATTACTGGAACAGGCTGGTAGGCTGGCACACAGACTGGTGGGTATAGGCAGGCACGACTGGTATGCAGGCAGGGGGGGTACAGGCAAGCACAGCAAGAGTGCAGACAGGGAGGCACTAGCAGGTAGGAACACAGGCGGGATAGGACCCAGTACACACTGGGACTCAGGAATAATACAGGCAGAGGGGTACAGGCAGGGCAGGACAGGACTGCCGGAGCAGCGGGCAGAAGCAGGGCAGGACAGGACTGCCGGAGCAGCGGGCAGAAGCAGGGCAGGACAGGACTGCCGGAGCAGCGGGCAGAAGCAGGGCAGGACAGGACTGCCGGAGCAGCGGGCAGAAGCAGGGCAGGACAGGACTCTGTTCACACGGAACAGACAGGAAGGGAAAGACAGAGCCAGACACCCACAGGGTACTTGCAGTGAAGTAGCGAGTGGACCACAAACTCACAAACGGGAGTACAGAGACAACAGGCAGGAGTTAGGTACGAGTTCAGACTCTGCAGAAAAAGGAAGGGAACGGACATAGAGGCAAAACAGGTAAAGGATAGGAGAGAGTTCAGACTGGAACTGAGTGTACGGAGGAGACCGACACTGCAGCGGGATACAGGAGCGGGTCTGGGAATACTGCCCCCAGAGAGGCGGGACGAACAGGCAAGGAGCGTGTTCAGACAGGACAGACAAGATACAGGAGCGGGTCTAGGTAATCGGCCCCTAGAAGGCGGGAGGAACAGGCTAGGAGCGTGTTCAGACAGGACAGACAAGATACACAGAAAGGACTCAGTTCAGACACGGGAACAAATACCGCAAAGCAGGAGACATACAGGACTCAGTTCAGACACGGGAGCTGATAAAGCAGGAGACATACAGGACACAGTTCAGACACGGGAGCTGATACCGCAAAGCAGGAGACATACAGGACTCAGTTCAGACACGGGAACTAATACCGCAAAGCAGGAGACATACAGGACTCAGTTCAGACACGGGAGCTGATACCGCAAAGCAGGAGACATACAGGACTAAGTTCAGACAGGCCTGGAAATACAGCCTCCAGGAAAGGCAGACAAGGAAACAAAGACAGGACCTGGCACCTTCAGAGTGCAAGCACACACTGAAGGAAACACTATGCTCAGGCAGGGATAGAAGGGAGCTGCTGAGCTATATACCAAGTGTCAGACAGCAATAGGCTGAGGACGCACAAGGGGTGTGACCCACAGCAGGTACAAAAAGCAGGAAGTGATCGGGCGCCGCCCTTAAGCAGCAGAGACAGACACAAACAGACAGCATGGAGGGAAGCCAGAGAGACATTCTGGACAGGAGATCAAGTGCGCGCTCCTGCACAGTGGGAGATGGACCACTATGCAAGGACGCCGCCAGGTATGTTACATAATGTAATGTAATGCAATGCTATCTATCTAGCTCTCCCTCTATACTTCCTTTTGGATAAACAGACATATTAGGCAAGCATTTTGGAGCTTTCACCTAAATAACTACAGGTGGTGAGATAAGCTGCACAATATAATTGACCTTTCAGTATATTGTTGCACACACACCATCTATTTAGCAAATGCCCTTGTTATCAACAGCAGCCTTTTAAACTCACCTGAGCTAACAGGTATGTGAGCTGGTTACTCTGCTGCGCTTAAAATTTCTTTTTTGGTTTGCTACAATGCCTTTTCTGAAACGTTGTCTCCCTCTGCTGGAACACTGACTTCTTTCATTTAATGCCTGCAGACTATAAAAGAGAAACCAACCCAAAAAGTTTGGTTGATTAGTCTGTGGCATTCTTTTAAACTGTTGCTTATGGCGGTCTCTGTGAGCTTCTCAGTGACATTCAGCCATCCAGGTATCCCGCCTGCAGTAGACGGAATGTGGCAATGGAACGCTGGCTGCGCGTGTCATAATAGGCTCTGAGCCTTTATATACCTGCGCACAGCAGCAGCCACCTTCAGTCTGCTGCTGGACAGCCAGCAGCAGCAGCAGCAGGAGAGGTAATTAATCAGCAACCCTCCTGCTAAGGGTAGACAGCTGCTCGTTCCACCCCCCCCCCCCGCCTTAATTGGTTCTCCTCCCTTCCAACGGTGTTGAGGCGGGTGGGAACAGCCGGGGGTTGAGGGTACTGTGCTAAAAGAGGTGGAGTTATGCAGATCTAAAACGCGTGGATTGCAGCAGCAGCAAGCCAAAAAGTGCAGGCATGTGAGGGATCTAGAGGTTGACAGCATGTCTTCTTAACGGGAGTCCAGGTGGCCATCTCCACAAATGGACTTTTCAGAATCCTTGGGTGGCACCGTAGTCGGAAACCAATTCTGGTTATCGCTTCTCGGCCTTTTGGCTAAGATCAAGTGTAGTATCTGTTCTTATCAGTTTAATATCTGATACGTCCCCTATCTGGGGACCATATATTAAATGGATTTTTAGAACAGGGAGATGGAAAAAGAGCTTGCTCTGTCCACTCCACGCATTGACCTGGTATTGCAGTATCTCCAGGACCGGTGCACCCCTTCTTTAATGCAGTTTCTAAAATCAGAAAGAATTGAATTCAATGCTTTTTGTTCATTTTGCTTGTTTGTCGGATTTTGGGATGGACTCTTTGGCTTTGCTTTTCTTCTCCTCATTGGATTTTTCATGTTAAAAGTTGCAGAAGCCAGATGACAAGCTCATTTTGGTTCAACTTCAGCAACTGTGCATTGCATTGCCATGTAATGTAATGTAATGCAATGCTATCTATCTAGCTCTCCCTCTATACTTCCTTTTGGATAAACAGACATATTAGGCAAGCATTTTGGAGCTTTCACCTAAATAACTACAGGTGGTGAGATAAGCTGCACAATATAATTGACCTTTCAGTATATTGTTGCACACACACCATCTATTTAGCAAATGCCCTTGTTATCAACAGCAGCCTTTTAAACTCACCTGAGCTAACAGGTATGTGAGCTGGTTACTCTGCTGCGCTTAAAATTTCTTTTTTGGTTGGCTACAATGCCTTTTCTGAAACGTTGTCTCCCTCTGCTGGAACACTGACTTCTTTCATTTAATGCCTGCAGACTATAAAAGAGAAACCAACCCAAAAAGTTTGGTTGATTAGTCTGTGGCATTCTTTTAAACTGTTGCTTATGGCGGTCTCTGTGAGCTTCTCAGTGACATTCAGCCATCCAGGTATCCCGCCTGCAGTAGACGGAATGTGGCAATGGAACGCTGGCTGCGCGGGTCATAATAGGCTCTGAGCCTTTATATACCTGCGCACAGCAGCAGCCACCTTCAGTCTGCTGCTGGACAGCCAGCAGCAGCAGCAGCAGGAGAGGTAATTAATCAGCAACCCTCCTGCTAAGGGTAGACAGCTGCTCGTTCCACCCCCCCCCCCCGCCTTAATTGGTTCTCCTCCCTTCCAACGGTGTTGAGGCGGGTGGGAACAGCCGGGGGTTGAGGGTACTGTGCTAAAAGAGGTGGAGTTATGCAGATCTAAAACGCGTGGATTGCAGCAGCAGCAAGCCGAAAAGTGCAGGCATGTGAGGGATCTAGATGTTGACAGCATGTCTTCTTAACGGGAGTCCAGGTGGCCATCTCCACAAATGGACTTTTCAGAATCCTTGGGTGGCACCGTAGTCGGAAACCAATTCTGGTTATCGCTTCTCGGCCTTTTGGCTAAGATCAAGTGTAGTATCTGTTCTTATCAGTTTAATATCTGATACGTCCCCTATCTGGGGACCATATATTAAATGGATTTTTAGAACAGGGAGATGGAAAAAGAGCTTGCTCTGTCCACTCCACGCATTGACCTGGTATTGCAGTATCTCCAGGACCGGTGCACCCCTTCTTTAATGCAGTTTCTAAAATCAGAAAGAATTGAATTCAATGCTTTTTGTTCATTTTGCTTGTTTGTCGGATTTTGGGATGGACTCTTTGGCTTTGCTTTTCTTCTCCTCATTGGATTTTTCATGTTAAAAGTTGCAGAAGCCAGATGACAAGCTCATTTTGGTTCAACTTCAGCAACTGTGCATTGCATTGCCATGTAATGTAATGTAATACAATGCTATCTATCTAGCTCTCCCTCTATACTTCCTTTTGGATAAACAGACATATTAGGCAAGCATTTTGGAGCTTTCACCTAAATAACTACAGGTGGTGAGATAAGCTGCACAATATAATTGACCTTTCAGTATATTGTTGCACACACACCATCTATTTAGCAAATGCCCTTGTTATCAACAGCAGCCTTTTAAACTCACCTGAGCTAACAGGTATGTGAGCTGGTTACTCTGCTGCGCTTAAAATTTCTTTTTTGGTTTGCTACAATGCCTTTTCTGAAACGTTGTCTCCCTCTGCTGGAACACTGACTTCTTTCATTTAATGCCTGCAGACTATAAAAGAGAAACCAACCCAAAAAGTTTGGTTGATTAGTCTGTGGCATTCTTTTAAACTGTTGCTTATGGCGGTCTCTGTGAGCTTCTCAGTGACATTCTGCCATCCAGGTATCCCGCCTGCAGTAGACGGAATGTGGCAATGGAACGCTGGCTGCGCGTGTCATAATAGGCTCTGAGCCTTTATATACCTGCGCACAGCAGCAGCCACCTTCAGTCTGCTGCTGGACAGCCAGCAGCAGCAGCAGGAGAGGTAATTAATCAGCAACCCTCCTGCTAAGGGTAGACAGCTGCTCGTTCCACCCCCCCCCCCCGCCTTAATTGGTTCTCCTCCCTTCCAACGGTGTTGAGGCGGGTGGGAACAGCCGGGGGTTGAGGGTACTGTGCTAAAAGAGGTGGAGTTATGCAGATCTAAAACGCGTGGATTGCAGCAGCAGCAAGCCGAAAAGTGCAGGCATGTGAGGGATCTAGAGGTTGACAGCATGTCTTCTTAACGGGAGTCCAGGTGGCCATCTCCACAAATGGACTTTTCAGAATCCTTGGGTGGCACCGTAGTCGGAAACCAATTCTGGTTATCGCTTCTCGGCCTTTTGGCTAAGATCAAGTGTAGTATCTGTTCTTATCAGTTCAATATCTGATACGTCCCCTATCTGGGGACCATATATTAAATGGATTTTTAGAACAGGGAGATGGAAAAAGAGCTTGCTCTGTCCACTCCACGCATTGACCTGGTATTGCAGTATCTCCAGGACCGGTGCACCCCTTCTTTAATGCAGTTTCTAAAATCAGAAAGAATTGAATTCAATGCTTTTTGTTCATTTTGCTTGTTTGTCGGATTTTGGGATGGACTCTTTGGCTTTGCTTTTCTTCTCCTCATTGGATTTTTCATGTTAAAAGTTGCAGAAGCCAGATGACAAGCTCATTTTGGTTCAACTTCAGCAACTGTGCATTGCATTGCCATGTAATGTGTTATGCACACGCCCGGACAGACTGGCGTGTGCGGTTGTAGTGGTTCCACTGGACCATGAACCGGAGAGTGCCTGGAGGGGCGTGACTAAGTATCTGGCCGATCCGACCAAGATGGCACGACGGCATACGACGCCAGTGCACCAGGGAGAAACCGGGCAGAGGGACCAGGTGCTACTCCAGGTCAAACTCCGGACACGGGGGTTGACCCACACAGGGATTACTGGAACAGGCTGGTAGGCTGGCACACAGACTGGTGGGTATAGGCAGGCACGACTGGTATGCAGGCAGGGGGGGTACAGGCAAGCACAGCAAGAGTGCAGACAGGGAGGCACTAGCAGGTAGGAACACAGGCGGGATAGGACCCAGTACACACTGGGACTCAGGAATAATACAGGCAGAGGGGTACAGGCAGGGCAGGACAGGACTGCCGGAGCAGCGGGCAGAAGCAGGGCAGGACAGGACTGCCGGAGCAGCGGGCAGAATCAGGGCAGGACAGGACTGCCGGAGCAGCGGGCAGAAGCAGGGCAGGACAGGACTGCCGGAGCAGCGGGCAGAAGCAGGGCAGGACAGGACTCTGTTCACACGGAACAGACAGGAAGGGAAAGACAGAGCCAGACACCCACAGGGTACTTGCAGTGAAGTAGCGAGTGGACCACAAACTCACAAACGGGAGTACAGAGACAACAGGCAGGAGTTAGGTACGAGTTCAGACTCTGCAGAAAAAGGAAGGGAACAGACATAGAGGCAAAACAGGTAAAGGATAGGAGAGAGTTCAGACTGGAACTGAGTGTACGGAGGAGACCGACACTGCAGCGGGATACAGGAGCGGGTCTGGGAATACTGCCCCCAGAGAGGCGGGACGAACAGGCAAGGAGCGTGTTCAGACAGGACAGACAAGATACAGGAGCGGGTCTAGGTAATCGGCCCCTAGAAGGCGGGAGGAACAGGCTAGGAGCGTGTTCAGACAGGACAGACAAGATACACAGAAAGGACTCAGTTCAGACACGGGAACAAATACCGCAAAGCAGGAGACATACAGGACTCAGTTCAGACACGGGAGCTGATAAAGCAGGAGACATACAGGACACAGTTCAGACACGGGAGCTGATACCGCAAAGCAGGAGACATACAGGACTCAGTTCAGACACGGGAACTAATACCGCAAAGCAGGAGACATACAGGACTCAGTTCAGACACGGGAGCTGATACCGCAAAGCAGGAGACATACAGGACTAAGTTCAGACAGGCCTGGAAATACAGCCTCCAGGAAAGGCAGACAAGGAAACAAAGACGGGACCTGGCACCTTCAGAGTGCAAGCACACACTGAAGGAAACACTATGCTCAGGCAGGGATAGAAGGGAGCTGCTGAGCTATATACCAAGTGTCAGACAGCAATAGGCTGAGGACGCACAAGGGGTGTGACCCACAGCAGGTACAAAAAGCAGGAAGTGATCGGGCGCCGCCCTTAAGCAGCAGAGACAGACACAAACAGACAGCATGGAGGGAAGCCAGAGAGACATTCTGGACAGGAGATCAAGTGCGCGCTCCTGCACAGTGGGAGATGGACCACTATGCAAGGACGCCGCCAGGTATGTTACATAATGTAATGTAATGCAATGCTATCTATCTAGCTCTCCCTCTATACTTCCTTTTGGATAAACAGACATATTAGGCAAGCATTTTGGAGCTTTCACCTAAATAACTACAGGTGGTGAGATAAGCTGCACAATATAATTGACCTTTCAGTATATTGTTGCACACACACCATCTATTTAGCAAATGCCCTTGTTATCAACAGCAGCCTTTTAAACTCACCTGAGCTAACAGGTATGTGAGCTGGTTACTCTGCTGCGCTTAAAATTTCTTTTTTGGTTTGCTACAATGCCTTTTCTGAAACGTTGTCTCCCTCTGCTGGAACACTGACTTCTTTCATTTAATGCCTGCAGACTATAAAAGAGAAACCAACCCAAAAAGTTTGGTTGATTAGTCTGTGGCATTCTTTTAAACTGTTGCTTATGGCGGTCTCTGTGAGCTTCTCAGTGACATTCAGCCATCCAGGTATCCCGCCTGCAGTAGACGGAATGTGGCAATGGAACGCTGGCTGTGCGTGTCATAATAGGCTCTGAGCCTTTATATACCTGCGCACAGCAGCAGCCACCTTCAGTCTGCTGCTGGACAGCCAGCAGCAGCAGCAGCAGGAGAGGTAATTAATCAGCAACCCTCCTGCTAAGGGTAGACAGCTGCTCGTTCCACCCCCCCCCCCGCCTTAATTGGTTCTCCTCCCTTCCAACGGTGTTGAGGCGGGTGGGAACAGCCGGGGGTTGAGGGTACTGTGCTAAAAGAGGTGGAGTTATGCAGATCTAAAACGCGTGGATTGCAGCAGCAGCAAGCCGAAAAGTGCAGGCATGTGAGGGATCTAGAGGTTGACAGCATGTCTTCTTAACGGGAGTCCAGGTGGCCATCTCCACAAATGGACTTTTCAGAATCCTTGGGTGGCACCGTAGTCGGAAACCAATTCTGGTTATCGCTTCTCGGCCTTTTGGCTAAGATCAAGTGTAGTATCTGTTCTTATCAGTTTAATATCTGATACGTCCCCTATCTGGGGACCATATATTAAATGGATTTTTAGAACAGGGAGATGGGAAAAGAGCTTGCTCTGTCCACTCCACGCATTGACCTGGTATTGCAGTATCTCCAGGACCGGTGCACCCCTTCTTTAATGCAGTTTCTAAAATCAGAAAGAATTGAATTCAATGCTTTTTGTTCATTTTGCTTGTTTGCCGGATTTTGGGATGGACTCTTTGGCTTTGCTTTTCTTCTCCTCATTGGATTTTCATGTTAAAAGTTGCAGAAGCCAGATGACAAGCTCATTTTGGTTCAACTTCAGCAACTGTGCATTGCATTGCCATGTAATGTAATGTAATGCAATGCTATCTATCTAGCTCTCCCTCTATACTTTCTTTTGGATAAACAGACATATTAGGCAAGCATTTTGGAGCTTTCACCTAAATAACTACAGGTGGTGAGATAAGCTGCACAATATAATTGACCTTTCAGTATATTGTTGCACACACACCATCTATTTAGCAAATGCCCTTGTTATCAACAGCAGCCTTTTAAACTCACCTGAGCTAACAGGTATGTGAGCTGGTTACTCTGCTGCGCTTAAAATTTCTTTTTTGGTTTGCTACAATGCCTTTTCTGAAACGTTGTCTCCCTCTGCTGGAACACTGACTTCTTTCATTTAATGCCTGCAGACTATAAAAGAGAAACCAACCCAAAAAGTTTGGTTGATTAGTCTGTGGCATTCTTTTAAACTGTTGCTTATGGCGGTCTCTGTGAGCTTCTCAGTGACATTCAGCCATCCAGGTATCCCGCCTGCAGTAGACGGAATGTGGCAATGGAACGCTGGCTGCGCGTGTCATAATAGGCTCTGAGCCTTTATATACCTGCGCACAGCAGCAGCCACCTTCAGTCTGCTGCTGGACAGCCAGCAGCAGCAGCAGGAGAGGTAATTAATCAGCAACCCTCCTGCTAAGGGTAGACAGCTGCTCGTTCCACCCCCCCCCCCCGCCTTAATTGGTTCTCCTCCCTTCCAACGGTGTTGAGGCGGGTGGGAACAGCCGGGGGTTGAGGGTACTGTGCTAAAAGAGGTGGAGTTATGCAGATCTAAAACGCGTGGATTGCAGCAGCAGCAAGCCGAAAAGTGCAGGCATGTGAGGGATCTAGAGGTTGACAGCATGTCTTCTTAACGGGAGTCCAGGTGGCCATCTCCACAAATGGACTTTTCAGAATCCTTGGGTGGCACCGTAGTCGGAAACCAATTCTGGTTATCGCTTCTCGGCCTTTTGGCTAAGATCAAGTGTAGTATCTGTTCTTATCAGTTTAATATCTGATACGTCCCCTATCTGGGGACCATATATTAAATGGATTTTTAGAACAGGGAGATGGAAAAAGAGCTTGCTCTGTCCACTCCACGCATTGACCTGGTATTGCAGTATCTCCAGGACCGGTGCACCCCTTCTTTAATGCAGTTTCTAAAATCAGAAAGAATTGAATTCAATGCTTTTTGTTCATTTTGCTTGTTTGTCGGATTTTGGGATGGACTCTTTGGCTTTGCTTTTCTTCTCCTCATTGGATTTTTCATGTTAAAAGTTGCAGAAGCCAGATGACAAGCTCATTTTGGTTCAACTTCAGCAACTGTGCATTGCATTGCCATGTAATGTAATGTAATGCAATGCTATCTATCTAGCTCTCCCTCTATACTTCCTTTTGGATAAACAGACATATTAGGCAAGCATTTTGGAGCTTTCACCTAAATAACTACAGGTGGTGAGATAAGCTGCACAATATAATTGACCTTTCAGTATATTGTTGCACACACACCATCTATTTAGCAAATGCCCTTGTTATCAACAGCAGCCTTTTAAACTCACCTGAGCTAACAGGTATGTGAGCTGGTTACTCTGCTGCGCTTAAAATTTCTTTTTTGGTTTGCTACAATGCCTTTTCTGAAACGTTGTCTCCCTCTGCTGGAACACTGACTTCTTTCATTTAATGCCTGCAGACTATAAAAGAGAAACCAACCCAAAAAGTTTGGTTGATTAGTCTGTGGCATTCTTTTAAACTGTTGCTTATGGCGGTCTCTGTGAGCTTCTCAGTGACATTCAGCCATCCAGGTATCCCGCCTGCAGTAGACGGAATGTGGCAATGGAACGCTGGCTGCGCGTGTCATAATAGGCTCTGAGCCTTTATATACCTGCGCACAGCAGCAGCCACCTTCAGTCTGCTGCTGGACAGCCAGCAGCAGCAGCAGGAGAGGTAATTAATCAGCAACCCTCCTGCTAAGGGTAGACAGCTGCTCGTTCCACCCCCCCCCGCCTTAATTGGTTCTCCTCCCTTCCAACGGTGTTGAGGCGGGTGGGAACAGCCGGGGGTTGAGGGTACTGTGCTAAAAGAGGTGGAGTTATGCAGATCTAAAACGCGTGGATTGCAGCAGCAGCAAGCCGAAAAGTGCAGGCATGTGAGGGATCTAGAGGTTGACAGCATGTCTTCTTAACGGGAGTCCAGGTGGCCATCTCCACAAATGGACTTTTCAGAATCCTTGGGTGGCACCGTAGTCGGAAACCAATTCTGGTTATCGCTTCTCGGCCTTTTGGCTAAGATCAAGTGTAGTATCTGTTCTTATCAGTTTAATATCTGATACGTCCCCTATCTGGGGACCATATATTAAATGGATTTTTAGAACAGGGAGATGGAAAAAGAGCTTGCTCTGTCCACTCCACGCATTGACCTGGTATTGCAGTATCTCCAGGACCGGTGCACCCCTTCTTTAATGCAGTTTCTAAAATCAGAAAGAATTGAATTCAATGCTTTTTGTTCATTTTGCTTGTTTGTCGGATTTTGGGATGGACTCTTTGGCTTTGCTTTTCTTCTCCTCATTGGATTTTTCATGTTAAAAGTTGCAGAAGCCAGATGACAAGCTCATTTTGGTTCAACTTCAGCAACTGTGCATTGCATTGCCATGTAATGTAATGTAATGCAATGCTATCTATCTAGCTCTCCCTCTATACTTCCTTTTGGATAAACAGACATATTAGGCAAGCATTTTGGAGCTTTCACCTAAATAACTACAGGTGGTGAGATAAGCTGCACAATATAATTGACCTTTCAGTATATTGTTGCACACACACCATCTATTTAGCAAATGCCCTTGTTATCAACAGCAGCCTTTTAAACTCACCTGAGCTAACAGGTATGTGAGCTGGTTACTCTGCTGCGCTTAAAATTTCTTTTTTGGTTTGCTACAATGCCTTTTCTGAAACGTTGTCTCCCTCTGCTGGAACACTGACTTCTTTCATTTAATGCCTGCAGACTATAAAAGAGAAACCAACCCAAAAAGTTTGGTTGATTAGTCTGTGGCATTCTTTTAAACTGTTGCTTATGGCGGTCTCTGTGAGCTTCTCAGTGACATTCAGCCATCCAGGTATCCCGCCTGCAGTAGACGGAATGTGGCAATGGAACGCTGGCTGCGCGTGTCATAATAGGCTCTGAGCCTTTATATACCTGCGCACAGCAGCAGCCACCTTCAGTCTGCTGCTGGACAGCCAGCAGCAGCAGCAGCAGGAGAGGTAATTAATCAGCAACCCTCCTGCTAAGGGTAGACAGCTGCTCGTTCCACCCCCCCCCGCCTTAATTGGTTCTCCTCCCTTCCAACGGTGATGAGGCGGGTGGGAACAGCCGGGGGTTGAGGGTACTGTGCTAAAAGAGGTGGAGTTATGCAGATCTAAAACGCGTGGATTGCAGCAGCAGCAAGCCGAAAAGTGCAGGCATGTGAGGGATCTAGAGGTTGACAGCATGTCTTCTTAACGGGAGTCCAGGTGGCCATCTCCACAAATGGACTTTTCAGAATCCTTGGGTGGCACCGTAGTCGGAAACCAATTCTGGTTATCGCTTCTCGGCCTTTTGGCTAAGATCAAGTGTAGTATCTGTTCTTATCAGTTTAATATCTGATACGTCCCCTATCTGGGGACCATATATTAAATGGATTTTTAGAACAGGGAGATGGAAAAAGAGCTTGCTCTGTCCACTCCACGCATTGACCTGGTATTGCAGTATCTCCAGGACCGGTGCACCCCTTCTTTAATGCAGTTTCTAAAATCAGAAAGAATTGAATTCAATGCTTTTTGTTCATTTTGCTTGTTTGTCGGATTTTGGGATGGACTCTTTGGCTTTGCTTTTCTTCTCCTCATTGGATTTTTCATGTTAAAAGTTGCAGAAGCCAGATGACAAGCTCATTTTGGTTCAACTTCAGCAACTGTGCATTGCATTGCCATGTAATGTAATGTAATGCAATGCTATCTATCTAGCTCTCCCTCTATACTTCCTTTTGGATAAACAGACATATTAGGCAAGCATTTTGGAGCTTTCACCTAAATAACTACAGGTGGTGAGATAAGCTGCACAATATAATTGACCTTTCAGTATATTGTTGCACACACACCATCTATTTAGCAAATGCCCTTGTTATCAACAGCAGCCTTTTAAACTCACCTGAGCTAACAGGTATGTGAGCTGGTTACTCTGCTGCGCTTAAAATTTCTTTTTTGGTTTGCTACAATGCCTTTTCTGAAACGTTGTCTCCCTCTGCTGGAACACTGACTTCTTTCATTTAATGCCTGCAGACTATAAAAGAGAAACCAACCCAAAAAGTTTGGTTGATTAGTCTGTGGCATTCTTTTAAACTGTTGCTTATTTCGGTCTCTGTGAGCTTCTCAGTGACATTCAGCCATCCAGGTATCCCGCCTGCAGTAGACGGAATGTGGCAATGGAACGCTGGCTGCGCGTGTCATAATAGGCTCTGAGCCTTTATATACCTG
Source organism: Phyllobates terribilis (assembly GCF_046119375.1). Lineage (NCBI taxonomy): Eukaryota > Metazoa > Chordata > Amphibia > Anura > Dendrobatidae > Phyllobates > Phyllobates terribilis. The sequence goes on along the minus strand of NW_027362800.1, from coordinate 3,476,616 downwards.
CGCACAGCAGCAGCCACCTTCAGTCTGCTGCTGGACAGCCAGCAGCAGCAGCAGCAGGAGAGGTAATTAATCAGCAACCCTCCTGCTAAGGGTAGACAGCTGCTCGTTCCACCCCCCCCCCCCGCCTTAATTGGTTCTCCTCCCTTCCAACGGTGTTGAGGCGGGTGGGAACAGCCGGGGGTTGAGGGTACTGTGCTAAAAGAGGTGGAGTTATGCAGATCTAAAACGCGTGGATTGCAGCAGCAGCAAGCCGAAAAGTGCAGGCATGTGAGGGATCTAGAGGTTGACAGCATGTCTTCTTAACGGGAGTCCAGGTGGCCATCTCCACAAATGGACTTTTCAGAATCCTTGGGTGGCACCGTAGTCGGAAACCAATTCTGGTTATCGCTTCTCGGCCTTTTGGCTAAGATCAAGTGTAGTATCTGTTCTTATCAGTTTAATATCTGATACGTCCCCTATCTGGGGACCATATATTAAATGGATTTTTAGAACAGGGAGATGGAAAAAGAGCTTGCTCTGTCCACTCCACGCATTGACCTGGTATTGCAGTATCTCCAGGACCGGTGCACCCCTTCTTTAATGCAGTTTCTAAAATCAGAAAGAATTGAATTCAATGCTTTTTGTTCATTTTGCTTGTTTGTCGGATTTTGGGATGGACTCTTTGGCTTTGCTTTTCTTCTCCTCATTGGATTTTTCATGTTAAAAGTTGCAGAAGCCAGATGACAAGCTCATTTTGGTTCAACTTCAGCAACTGTGCATTGCATTGCCATGTAATGTAATGTAATGCAATGCTATCTATCTAGCTCTCCCTCTATACTTCCTTTTGGATAAACAGACATATTAGGCAAGCATTTTGGAGCTTTCACCTAAATAACTACAGGTGGTGAGATAAGCTGCACAATATAATTGACCTTTCAGTATATTGTTGCACACACACCATCTATTTAGCAAATGCCCTTGTTATCAACAGCAGCCTTTTAAACTCACCTGAGCTAACAGGTATGTGAGCTGGTTACTCTGCTGCGCTTAAAATTTCTTTTTTGGTTTGCTACAATGCCTTTTCTGAAACGTTGTCTCCCTCTGCTGGAACACTGACTTCTTTCATTTAATGCCTGCAGACTATAAAAGAGAAACCAACCCAAAAAGTTTGGTTGATTAGTCTGTGGCATTCTTTTAAACTGTTGCTTATGGCGGTCTCTGTGAGCTTCTCAGTGACATTCAGCCATCCAGGTATCCCGCCTGCAGTAGACGGAATGTGGCAATGGAACGCTGGCTGCGCGTGTCATAATAGGCTCTGAGCCTTTATATACCTGCGCACAGCAGCAGCCACCTTCAGTCTGCTGCTGGACAGCCAGCAGCAGCAGCAGCAGGAGAGGTAATTAATCAGCAACCCTCCTGCTAAGGGTAGACAGCTGCTCGTTCCACCCCCCCCCCGCCTTAATTGGTTCTCCTCCCTTCCAACGGTGTTGAGGCGGGTGGGAACAGCCGGGGGTTGAGGGTACTGTGCTAAAAGAGGTGGAGTTATGCAGATCTAAAACGCGTGGATTGCAGCAGCAGCAAGCCGAAAAGTGCAGGCATGTGAGGGATCTAGAGGTTGACAGCATGTCTTCTTAACGGGAGTCCAGGTGGCCATCTCCACAAATGGACTTTTCAGAATCCTTGGGTGGCACCGTAGTCGGAAACCAATTCTGGTTATCGCTTCTCGGCCTTTTGGCTAAGATCAAGTGTAGTATCTGTTCTTATCAGTTTAATATCTGATACGTCCCCTATCTGGGGACCATATATTAAATGGATTTTTAGAACAGGGAGATGGAAAAAGAGCTTGCTCTGTCCACTCCACGCATTGACCTGGTATTGCAGTATCTCCAGGACCGGTGCACCCCTTCTTTAATGCAGTTTCTAAAATCAGAAAGAATTGAATTCAATGCTTTTTGTTCATTTTGCTTGTTTGTCGGATTTTGGGATGGACTCTTTGGCTTTGCTTTTCTTCTCCTCATTGGATTTTTCATGTTAAAAGTTGCAGAAGCCAGATGACAAGCTCATTTTGGTTCAACTTCAGCAACTGTGCATTGCATTGCCATGTAATGTAATGTAATGCAATGCTATCTATCTAGCTCTCCCTCTATACTTCCTTTTGGATAAACAGACATATTAGGCAAGCATTTTGGAGCTTTCACCTAAATAACTACAGGTGGTGAGATAAGCTGCACAATATAATTGACCTTTCAGTATATTGTTGCACACACACCATCTATTTAGCAAATGCCCTTGTTATCAACAGCAGCCTTTTAAACTCACCTGAGCTAACAGGTATGTGAGCTGGTTACTCTGCTGCGCTTAAAATTTCTTTTTTGGTTTGCTACAATGCCTTTTCTGAAACGTTGTCTCCCTCTGCTGGAACACTGACTTCTTTCATTTAATGCCTGCAGACTATAAAAGAGAAACCAACCCAAAAAGTTTGGTTGATTAGTCTGTGGCATTCTTTTAAACTGTTGCTTATGGCGGTCTCTGTGAGCTTCTCAGTGACATTCAGCCATCCAGGTATCCCGCCTGCAGTAGACGGAATGTGGCAATGGAACGCTGGCTGCGCGTGTCATAATAGGCTCTGAGCCTTTATATACCTGCGCACAGCAGCAGCCACCTTCAGTCTGCTGCTGGACAGCCAGCAGCAGCAGCAGCAGGAGAGGTAATTAATCAGCAACCCTCCTGCTAAGGGTAGACAGCTGCTCGTTCCACCCCCCCCCCGCCTTAATTGGTTCTCCTCCCTTCCAACGGTGTTGAGGCGGGTGGGAACAGCCGGGGGTTGAGGGTACTGTGCTAAAAGAGGTGGAGTTATGCAGATCTAAAACGCGTGGATTGCAGCAGCAGCAAGCCGAAAAGTGCAGGCATGTGAGGGATCTAGAGGTTGACAGCATGTCTTCTTAACGGGAGTCCAGGTGGCCATCTCCACAAATGGACTTTTCAGAATCCTTGGGTGGCACCGTAGTCGGAAACCAATTCTGGTTATCGCTTCTCGGCCTTTTGGCTAAGATCAAGTGTAGTATCTGTTCTTATCAGTTTAATATCTGATACGTCCCCTATCTGGGGACCATATATTAAATGGATTTTTAGAACAGGGAGATGGAAAAAGAGCTTGCTCTGTCCACTCCACGCATTGACCTGGTATTGCAGTATCTCCAGGACCGGTGCACCCCTTCTTTAATGCAGTTTCTAAAATCAGAAAGAATTGAATTCAATGCTTTTTGTTCATTTTGCTTGTTTGTCGGATTTTGGGATGGACTCTTTGGCTTTGCTTTTCTTCTCCTCATTGGATTTTTCATGTTAAAAGTTGCAGAAGCCAGATGACAAGCTCATTTTGGTTCAACTTCAGCAACTGTGCATTGCATTGCCATGTAATGTAATGTAATGCAATGCTATCTATCTAGCTCTCCCTCTATACTTCCTTTTGGATAAACAGACATATTAGGCAAGCATTTTGGAGCTTTCACCTAAATAACTACAGGTGGTGAGATAAGCTGCACAATATAATTGACCTTTCAGTATATTGTTGCACACACACCATCTATTTAGCAAATGCCCTTGTTATCAACAGCAGCCTTTTAAACTCACCTGAGCTAACAGGTATGTGAGCTGGTTACTCTGCTGCGCTTAAAATTTCTTTTTTGGTTTGCTACAATGCCTTTTCTGAAACGTTGTCTCCCTCTGCTGGAACACTGACTTCTTTCATTTAATGCCTGCAGACTATAAAAGAGAAACCAACCCAAAAAGTTTGGTTGATTAGTCTGTGGCATTCTTTTAAACTGTTGCTTATGGCGGTCTCTGTGAGCTTCTCAGTGACATTCAGCCATCCAGGTATCCCGCCTGCAGTAGACGGAATGTGGCAATGGAACGCTGGCTGCGCGTGTCATAATAGGCTCTGAGCCTTTATATACCTGCGCACAGCAGCAGCCACCTTCAGTCTGCTGCTGGACAGCCAGCAGCAGCAGCAGCAGGAGAGGTAATTAATCAGCAACCCTCCTGCTAAGGGTAGACAGCTGCTCGTTCCACCCCCCCCCCGCCTTAATTGGTTCTCCTCCCTTCCAACGGTGTTGAGGCGGGTGGGAACAGCCGGGGGTTGAGGGTACTGTGCTAAAAGAGGTGGAGTTATGCAGATCTAAAACGCGTGGATTGCAGCAGCAGCAAGCCGAAAAGTGCAGGCATGTGAGGGATCTAGAGGTTGACAGCATGTCTTCTTAACGGGAGTCCAGGTGGCCATCTCCACAAATGGACTTTTCAGAATCCTTGGGTGGCACCGTAGTCGGAAACCAATTCTGGTTATCGCTTCTCGGCCTTTTGGCTAAGATCAAGTGTAGTATCTGTTCTTATCAGTTTAATATCTGATACGTCCCCTATCTGGGGACCATATATTAAATGGATTTTTAGAACAGGGAGATGGAAAAAGAGCTTGCTCTGTCCACTCCACGCATTGACCTGGTATTGCAGTATCTCCAGGACCGGTGCACCCCTTCTTTAATGCAGTTTCTAAAATCAGAAAGAATTGAATTCAATGCTTTTTGTTCATTTTGCTTGTTTGTCGGATTTTGGGATGGACTCTTTGGCTTTGCTTTTCTTCTCCTCATTGGATTTTTCATGTTAAAAGTTGCAGAAGCCAGATGACAAGCTCATTTTGGTTCAACTTCAGCAACTGTGCATTGCATTGCCATGTAATGTAATGTAATGCAATGCTATCTATCTAGCTCTCCCTCTATACTTCCTTTTGGATAAACAGACATATTAGGCAAGCATTTTGGAGCTTTCACCTAAATAACTACAGGTGGTGAGATAAGCTGCACAATATAATTGACCTTTCAGTATATTGTTGCACACACACCATCTATTTAGCAAATGCCCTTGTTATCAACAGCAGCCTTTTAAACTCACCTGAGCTAACAGGTATGTGAGCTGGTTACTCTGCTGCGCTTAAAATTTCTTTTTTGGTTTGCTACAATGCCTTTTCTGAAACGTTGTCTCCCTCTGCTGGAACACTGACTTCTTTCATTTAATGCCTGCAGACTATAAAAGAGAAACCAACCCAAAAAGTTTGGTTGATTAGTCTGTGGCATTCTTTTAAACTGTTGCTTATGGCGGTCTCTGTGAGCTTCTCAGTGACATTCAGCCATCCAGGTATCCCGCCTGCAGTAGACGGAATGTGGCAATGGAACGCTGGCTGCGCGTGTCATAATAGGCTCTGAGCCTTTATATACCTGCGCACAGCAGCAGCCACCTTCAGTCTGCTGCTGGACAGCCAGCAGCAGCAGCAGCAGGAGAGGTAATTAATCAGCAACCCTCCTGCTAAGGGTAGACAGCTGCTCGTTCCACCCCCCCCCCCCCCCCGCCTTAATTGGTTCTCCTCCCTTCCAACGGTGTTGAGGCGGGTGGGAACAGCCGGGGGTTGAGGGTACTGTGCTAAAAGAGGTGGAGTTATGCAGATCTAAAACGCGTGGATTGCAGCAGCAGCAAGCCGAAAAGTGCAGGCATGTGAGGGATCTAGAGGTTGACAGCATGTCTTCTTAACGGGAGTCCAGGTGGCCATCTCCACAAATGGACTTTTCAGAATCCTTGGGTGGCACCGTAGTCGGAAACCAATTCTGGTTATCGCTTCTCGGCCTTTTGGCTAAGATCAAGTGTAGTATCTGTTCTTATCAGTTTAATATCTGATACGTCCCCTATCTGGGGACCATATATTAAATGGATTTTTAGAACAGGGAGATGGAAAAAGAGCTTGCTCTGTCCACTCCACGCATTGACCTGGTATTGCAGTATCTCCAGGACCGGTGCACCCCTTCTTTAATGCAGTTTCTAAAATCAGAAAGAATTGAATTCAATGCTTTTTGTTCATTTTGCTTGTTTGTCGGATTTTGGGATGGACTCTTTGGCTTTGCTTTTCTTCTCCTCATTGGATTTTTCATGTTAAAAGTTGCAGAAGCCAGATGACAAGCTCATTTTGGTTCAACTTCAGCAACTGTGCATTGCATTGCCATGTAATGTAATGTAATGCAATGCTATCTATCTAGCTCTCCCTCTATACTTCCTTTTGGATAAACAGACATATTAGGCAAGCATTTTGGAGCTTTCACCTAAATAACTACAGGTGGTGAGATAAGCTGCACAATATAATTGACCTTTCAGTATATTGTTGCACACACACCATCTATTTAGCAAATGCCCTTGTTATCAACAGCAGCCTTTTAAACTCACCTGAGCTAACAGGTATGTGAGCTGGTTACTCTGCTGCGCTTAAAATTTCTTTTTTGGTTTGCTACAATGCCTTTTCTGAAACGTTGTCTCCCTCTGCTGGAACACTGACTTCTTTCATTTAATGCCTGCAGACTATAAAAGAGAAACCAACCCAAAAAGTTTGGTTGATTAGTCTGTGGCATTCTTTTAAACTGTTGCTTATGGCGGTCTCTGTGAGCTTCTCAGTGACATTCAGCCATCCAGGTATCCCGAATGCAGTAGACGGAATGTGGCAATGGAACGCTGGCTGCGCGTGTCATAATAGGCTCTGAGCCTTTATATACCTGCGCACAGCAGCAGCCACCTTCAGTCTGCTGCTGGACAGCCAGCAGCAGCAGCAGCAGGAGAGGTAATTAATCAGCAACCCTCCTGCTAAGGGTAGACAGCTGCTCGTTCCACCCCCCCCCGCCTTAATTGGTTCTCCTCCCTTCCAACGGTGTTGAGGCGGGTGGGAACAGCCGGGGGTTGAGGGTACTGTGCTAAAAGAGGTGGAGTTATGCAGATCTAAAACGCGTGGATTGCAGCAGCAGCAAGCCGAAAAGTGCAGGCATGTGAGGGATCTAGAGGTTGACAGCATGTCTTCTTAACGGGAGTCCAGGTGGCCATCTCCACAAATGGACTTTTCAGAATCCTTGGGTGGCACCGTAGTCGGAAACCAATTCTGGTTATCGCTTCTCGGCCTTTTGGCTAAGATCAAGTGTAGTATCTGTTCTTATCAGTTTAATATCTGATACGTCCCCTATCTGGGGACCATATATTAAATGGATTTTTAGAACAGGGAGATGGAAAAAGAGCTTGCTCTGTCCACTCCACGCATTGACCTGGTATTGCAGTATCTCCAGGACCGGTGCACCCCTTCTTTAATGCAGTTTCTAAAATCAGAAAGAATTGAATTCAATGCTTTTTGTTCATTTTGCTTGTTTGTCGGATTTTGGGATGGACTCTTTGGCTTTGCTTTTCTTCTCCTCATTGGATTTTTCATGTTAAAAGTTGCAGAAGCCAGATGACAAGCTCATTTTGGTTCAACTTCAGCAACTGTGCATTGCATTGCCATGTAATGTAATGTAATGCAATGCTATCTATCTAGCTCTCCCTCTATACTTCCTTTTGGATAAACAGACATATTAGGCAAGCATTTTGGAGCTTTCACCTAAATAACTACAGGTGGTGAGATAAGCTGCACAATATAATTGACCTTTCAGTATATTGTTGCACACACACCATCTATTTAGCAAATGCCCTTGTTATCAACAGCAGCCTTTTAAACTCACCTGAGCTAACAGGTATGTGAGCTGGTTACTCTGCTGCGCTTAAAATTTCTTTTTTGGTTTGCTACAATGCCTTTTCTGAAACGTTGTCTCCCTCTGCTGGAACACTGACTTCTTTCATTTAATGCCTGCAGACTATAAAAGAGAAACCAACCCAAAAAGTTTGGTTGATTAGTCTGTGGCATTCTTTTAAACTGTTGCTTATGGCGGTCTCTGTGAGCTTCTCAGTGACATTCAGCCATCCAGGTATCCCGCCTGCAGTAGACGGAATGTGGCAATGGAACGCTGGCTGCGCGTGTCATAATAGGCTCTGAGCCTTTATATACCTGCGCACAGCAGCAGCCACCTTCAGTCTGCTGCTGGACAGCCAGCAGCAGCAGCAGCAGGAGAGGTAATTAATCAGCAACCCTCCTGCTAAGGGTAGACAGCTGCTCGTTCCACCCCCCCCCCGCCTTAATTGGTTCTCCTCCCTTCCAACGGTGTTGAGGCGGGTGGGAACAGCCGGGGGTTGAGGGTACTGTGCTAAAAGAGGTGGAGTTATGCAGATCTAAAACGCGTGGATTGCAGCAGCAGCAAGCCGAAAAGTGCAGGCATGTGAGGGATCTAGAGGTTGACAGCATGTCTTCTTAACGGGAGTCCAGGTGGCCATCTCCACAAATGGACTTTTCAGAATCCTTGGGTGGCACCGTAGTCGGAAACCAATTCTGGTTATCGCTTCTCGGCCTTTTGGCTAAGATCAAGTGTAGTATCTGTTCTTATCAGTTTAATATCTGATACGTCCCCTATCTGGGGACCATATATTAAATGGATTTTTAGAACAGGGAGATGGAAAAAGAGCTTGCTCTGTCCACTCCACGCATTGACCTGGTATTGCAGTATCTCCAGGACCGGTGCACCCCTTCTTTAATGCAGTTTCTAAAATCAGAAAGAATTGAATTCAATGCTTTTTGTTCATTTTGCTTGTTTGTCGGATTTTGGGATGGACTCTTTGGCTTTGCTTTTCTTCTCCTCATTGGATTTTTCATGTTAAAAGTTGCAGAAGCCAGATGACAAGCTCATTTTGGTTCAACTTCAGCAACTGTGCATTGCATTGCCATGTAATGTAATGTAATGCAATGCTATCTATCTAGCTCTCCCTCTATACTTCCTTTTGGATAAACAGACATATTAGGCAAGCATTTTGGAGCTTTCACCTAAATAACTACAGGTGGTGAGATAAGCTGCACAATATAATTGACCTTTCAGTATATTGTTGCACACACACCATCTATTTAGCAAATGCCCTTGTTATCAACAGCAGCCTTTTAAACTCACCTGAGCTAACAGGTATGTGAGCTGGTTACTCTGCTGCGCTTAAAATTTCTTTTTTGGTTTGCTACAATGCCTTTTCTGAAACGTTGTCTCCCTCTGCTGGAACACTGACTTCTTTCATTTAATGCCTGCAGACTATAAAAGAGAAACCAACCCAAAAAGTTTGGTTGATTAGTCTGTGGCATTCTTTTAAACTGTTGCTTATGGCGGTCTCTGTGAGCTTCTCAGTGACATTCAGCCATCCAGGTATCCCGCCTGCAGTAGACGGAATGTGGCAATGGAACGCTGGCTGCGCGTGTCATAATAGGCTCTGAGCCTTTATATACCTGCGCACAGCAGCAGCCACCTTCAGTCTGCTGCTGGACAGCCAGCAGCAGCAGCAGCAGGAGAGGTAATTAATCAGCAACCCTCCTGCTAAGGGTAGACAGCTGCTCGTTCCACCCCCCCCCCGCCTTAATTGGTTCTCCTCCCTTCCAACGGTGTTGAGGCGGGTGAGAACAACCGGGGGTTGAGGGTACTGTGCTAAAAGAGGTGGAGTTATGCAGATCTAAAACGCGTGGATTGCAGCAGCAGCAAAGCCGAAAAGTGCAGGCATGTGAGGGATCTAGAGGTTGACAGCATGTCTTCTTAACGGGAGTCCAGGTGGCCATCTCCACAAATGGACTTTTCAGAATCCTTGGGTGGCACCGTAGTCGGAAACCAATTCTGGTTATCGCTTCTCGGCCTTTTGGCTAAGATCAAGTGTAGTATCTGTTCTTATCAGTTTAATATCTGATACGTCCCCTATCTGGGGACTATATATTAAATGAATTTTTAGAACAGGGAGATGGAAAAAGAGCTTGCTCTGTCCACTCCACGCATTGACCTGGTATTGCAGTATCTCCAGGACCGGTGCACCCCTTCTTTAATGCAGTTTCTAAAATCAGAAAGAATTGAATTCAATGCTTTTTGTTCATTTTGCTTGTTTGTCGGATTTTGGGATGGACTCTTTGGCTTTGCTTTTTTTCTCCTCATTGGATTTTTCATGTTAAAAGTTGCAGAAGCCAGATGACAAGCTCATTTTGGTTCAACTTCAGCAACTGTGCATTGCATTGCCATGTAATGTAATGTAATGCAATGCTATCTATCTAGCTCTCCCTCTATACTTCCTTTTGGATAAACAGACATATTAGGCAAGCATTTTGGAGCTTTCACCTAAATAACTACAGGTGGTGAGATAAGCTGCACAATATAATTGACCTTTCATTATATTGTTGCACACACACCATCTATTTAGCAAATGCCCTTGTTATCAACAGCAGCCTTTTAAACTCACCTGAGCTAACAGGTATGTGAGCTGGTTACTCTGCTGCGCTTAAAATTTCTTTTTTGGTTTGCTACAATGCCTTTTCTGAAACGTTGTCTCCCTCTGCTGGAACACTGACTTTTTTCATTTAATGCCTGCAGACTATAAAAGAGAAACCAACCCAAAAAGTTTGGTTGATTAGTCTGTGGCATTCTTTTAAACTGTTGCTTATGGCGGTCTCTGTGAGCTTCTCAGTGACATTCAGCCATCCAGGTATCCCGCCTGCAGTAGACGGAATGTGGCAATGGAACGCTGGCTGCGCGTGTCATAATAGGCTCTGAGCCTTTATATACCTGCGCACAGCAGCAGCCACCTTCAGTCTGCTGCTGGACAGCCAGCAGCAGCAGCAGCAGGAGAGGTAATTAATCAGCAACCCTCCTGCTAAGGGTAGACAGCTGCTCGTTCCACCCCCCCCCCCGCCTTAATTGGTTCTCCTCCCTTCCAACGGTGTTGAGGCGGGTGGGAACAGCCGGGGGTTGAGGGTACTGTGCTAAAAGAGGTGGAGTTATGCAGATCTAAAACGCGTGGATTGCAGCAGCAGCAAGCCGAAAAGTGCAGGCATGTGAGGGATCTAGAGGTTGACAGCATGTCTTCTTAACGGGAGTCCAGGTGGCCATCTCCACAAATGGACTTTTCAGAATCCTTGGGTGGCACCGTAGTCGGAAACCAATTCTGGTTATCGCTTCTCGGCCTTTTGGCTAAGATCAAGTGTAGTATCTGTTCTTATCAGTTTAATATCTGATACGTCCCCTATCTGGGGACCATATATTAAATGGATTTTTAGAACAGGGAGATGGAAAAAGAGCTTGCTCTGTCCACTCCACGCATTGACCTGGTATTGCAGTATCTCCAGGACCGGTGCACCCCTTCTTTAATGCAGTTTCTAAAATCAGAAAGAATTGAATTCAATGCTTTTTGTTCATTTTGCTTGTTTGTCGGATTTTGGGATGGACTCTTTGGCTTTGCTTTTCTTCTCCTCATTGGATTTTTCATGTTAAAAGTTGCAGAAGCCAGATGACAAGCTCATTTTGGTTCAACTTCAGCAACTGTGCATTGCATTGCCATGTAATGTAATGTAATGCAATAGCTATCTATCTAGCTCTCCCTCTATACTTCCTTTTGGATAAACAGACATATTAGGCAAGCATTTTGGAGCTTTCACCTAAATAACTACAGGTGGTGAGATAAGCTGCACAATATAATTGACCTTTCAGTATATTGTTGCACACACACCATCTATTTAGCAAATGCCCTTGTTATCAACAGCAGCCTTTTAAACTCACCTGAGCTAACAGGTATGTGAGCTGGTTACTCTGCTGCGCTTAAAATTTCTTTTTTGGTTTGCTACAATGCCTTTTCTGAAACGTTGTCTCCCTCTGCTGGAACACTGACTTCTTTCATTTAATGCCTGCAGACTATAAAAGAGAAACCAACCCAAAAAGTTTGGTTGATTAGTCTGTGGCATTCTTTTAAACTGTTGCTTATGGCGGTCTCTGTGAGCTTCTCAGTGACATTCAGCCATCCAGGTATCCCGCCTGCAGTAGACGGAATGTGGCAATGGAACGCTGGCTGCGCGTGTCATAATAGGCTCTGAGCCTTTATATACCTGCGCACAGCAGCAGCCACCTTCAGTCTGCTGCTGGACAGCCAGCAGCAGCAGCAGCAGGAGAGGTAATTAATCAGCAACCCTCCTGCTAAGGGTAGACAGCTGCTCGTTCCACCCCCCCCCCGCCTTAATTGGTTCTCCTCCCTTCCAACGGTGTTGAGGCGGGTGGAAACAGCCGGGGGTTGAGGGTACTGTGCTAAAAGAGGTGGAGTTATGCAGATCTAAAACGCGTGGATTGCAGCAGCAGCAAGCCAAAAAGTGCAGGCATGTGAGGGATCTAGAGGTTGACAGCATGTCTTCTTAACGGGAGTCCAGGTGGCCATCTCCACAAATGGACTTTTCAGAATCCTTGGGTGGCACCGTAGTCGGAAACCAATTCTGGTTATCGCTTCTCGGCCTTTTGGCTAAGATCAAGTGTAGTATCTGTTCTTATCAGTTTAATATCTGATACGTCCCCTATCTGGGGACCATATATTAAATGGATTTTTAGAACAGGGAGATGGAAAAAGAGCTTGCTCTGTCCACTCCACGCATTGACCTGGTATTGCAGTATCTCCAGGACCGGTGCACCCCTTCTTTAATGCAGTTTCTAAAATCAGAAAGAATTGAATTCAATGCTTTTTGTTCATTTTGCTTGTTTGTCGGATTTTGGGATGGACTCTTTGGCTTTGCTTTTCTTCTCCTCATTGGATTTTTCATGTTAAAAGTTGCAGAAGCCAGATGACAAGCTCATTTTGGTTCAACTTCAGCAACTGTGCATTGCATTGCCATGTAATGTAATGTAATGCAATGCTATCTATCTAGCTCTCCCTCTATACTTCCTTTTGGATAAACAGACATATTAGGCAAGCATTTTGGAGCTTTCACCTAAATAACTACAGGTGGTGAGATAAGCTGCACAATATAATTGACCTTTCAGTATATTGTTGCACACACACCATCTATTTAGCAAATGCCCTTGTTATCAACAGCAGCCTTTTAAACTCACCTGAGCTAACAGGTATGTGAGCTGGTTACTCTGCTGCGCTTAAAATTTCTTTTTTGGTTTGCTACAATGCCTTTTCTGAAACGTTGTCTCCCTCTGCTGGAACACTGACTTCTTTCATTTAATGCCTGCAGACTATAAAAGAGAAACCAACCCAAAAAGTTTGGTTGATTAGTCTGTGGCATTCTTTTAAACTGTTGCTTATGGCGGTCTCTGTGAGCTTCTCAGTGACATTCAGCCATCCAGGTATCCCGCCTGCAGTAGACGGAATGTGGCAATGGAACGCTGGCTGCGCGTGTCATAATAGGCTCTGAGCCTTTATATACCTGCGCACAGCAGCAGCCACCTTCAGTCTGCTGCTGGACAGCCAGCAGCAGCAGCAGCAGGAGAGGTAATTAATCAGCAACCCTCCTGCTAAGGGTAGACAGCTGCTCGTTCCACCCCCCCCCCGCCTTAATTGGTTCTCCTCCCTTCCAACGGTGTTGAGGCGGGTGAGAACAACCGGGGGTTGAGGGTACTGTGCTAAAAGAGGTGGAGTTATGCAGATCTAAAACGCGTGGATTGCAGCAGCAGCAAAGCCGAAAAGTGCAGGCATGTGAGGGATCTAGAGGTTGACAGCATGTCTTCTTAACGGGAGTCCAGGTGGCCATCTCCACAATTGGACTTTTCAGAATCCTTGGGTGGCACCGTAGTCGGAAACCAATTCTGGTTATCGCTTCTCGGCCTTTTGGCTAAGATCAAGTGTAGTATCTGTTCTTATCAGTTTAATATCTGATACGTCCCCTATCTGGGGACTATATATTAAATGAATTTTAAGAACAGGGAGATGGAAAAAGAGCTTGCTCTGTCCACTCCACGCATTGACCTGGTATTGCAGTATCTCCAGGACCGGTGCACCCCTTCTTTAATGCAGTTTCTAAAATCAGAAAGAATTGAATTCAATGCTTTTTGTTCATTTTGCTTGTTTGTCGGATTTTGGGATGGACTCTTTGGCTTTGCTTTTCTTCTCCTCATTGGATTTTTCATGTTAAAAGTTGCAGAAGCCAGATGACAAGCTCATTTTGGTTCAACTTCAGCAACTGTGCATTGCATTGCCATGTAATGTAATGTAATGCAATGCTATCTATCTAGCTCTCCCTCTATACTTCCTTTTGGATAAACAGACATATTAGGCAAGCATTTTGGAGCTTTCACCTAAATAACTACAGGTGGTGAGATAAGCTGCACAATATAATTGACCTTTCAGTATATTGTTGCACACACACCATCTATTTAGCAAATGCCCTTGTTATCAACAGCAGCCTTTTAAACTCACCTGAGCTAACAGGTATGTGAGCTGGTTACTCTGCTGCGCTTAAAATTTCTTTTTTGGTTTGCTACAATGCCTTTTCTGAAACGTTGTCTCCCTCTGCTGGAACACTGACTTCTTTCATTTAATGCCTGCAGACTATAAAAGAGAAACCAACCCAAAAAGTTTGGTTGATTAGTCTGTGGCATTCTTTTAAACTGTTGCTTATGGCGGTCTCTGTGAGCTTCTCAGTGACATTCAGCCATCCAGGTATCCCGCCTGCAGTAGACGGAATGTGGCAATGGAACGCTGGCTGCGCGTGTCATAATAGGCTCTGAGCCTTTATATACCTGCGCACAGCAGCAGCCACCTTCAGTCTGCTGCTGGACAGCCAGCAGCAGCAGCAGCAGGAGAGGTAATTAATCAGCAACCCTCCTGCTAAGGGTAGACAGCTGCTCGTTCCACCCCCCCCCCCGCCTTAATTGGTTCTCCTCCCTTCCAACGGTGTTGAGGCGGGTGGGAACAGCCGGGGGTTGAGGGTACTGTGCTAAAAGAGGTGGAGTTATGCAGATCTAAAACGCGTGGATTGCAGCAGCAGCAAGCCGAAAAGTGCAGGCATGTGAGGGATCTAGAGGTTGACAGCATGTCTTCTTAACGGGAGTCCAGGTGGCCATCTCCACAAATGGACTTTTCAGAATCCTTGGGTGGCACCGTAGTCGGAAACCAATTCTGGTTATCGCTTCTCGGCCTTTTGGCTAAGATCAAGTGTAGTATCTGTTCTTATCAGTTTAATATCTGATACGTCCCCTATCTGGGGACCATATATTAAATGGATTTTTAGAACAGGGAGATGGAAAAAGAGCTTGCTCTGTCCACTCCACGCATTGACCTGGTATTGCAGTATCTCCAGGACCGGTGCACCCCTTCTTTAATGCAGTTTCTAAAATCAGAAAGAATTGAATTCAATGCTTTTTGTTCATTTTGCTTGTTTGTCGGATTTTGGGATGGACTCTTTGGCTTTGCTTTTCTTCTCCTCATTGGATTTTTCATGTTAAAAGTTGCAGAAGCCAGATGACAAGCTCATTTTGGTTCAACTTCAGCAACTGTGCATTGCATTGCCATGTAATGTAATGTAATGCAATGCTATCTATCTAGCTCTCCCTCTATACTTCCTTTTGGATAAACAGACATATTAGGCAAGCATTTTGGAGCTTTCACCTAAATAACTACAGGTGGTGAGATAAGCTGCACAATATAATTGACCTTTCAGTATATTGTTGCACACACACCATCTATTTAGCAAATGCCCTTGTTATCAACAGCAGCCTTTTAAACTCACCTGAGCTAACAGGTATGTGAGCTGGTTACTCTGCTGCGCTTAAAATTTCTTTTTTGGTTTGCTACAATGCCTTTTCTGAAACGTTGTCTCCCTCTGCTGGAACACTGACTTCTTTCATTTAATGCCTGCAGACTATAAAAGAGAAACCAACCCAAAAAGTTTGGTTGATTAGTCTGTGGCATTCTTTTAAACTGTTGCTTATGGCGGTCTCTGTGAGCTTCTCAGTGACATTCAGCCATCCAGGTATCCCGCCTGCAGTAGACGGAATGTGGCAATGGAACGCTGGCTGCGCGTGTCATAATAGGCTCTGAGCCTTTATATACCTGCGCACAGCAGCAGCCACCTTCAGTCTGCTGCTGGACAGCCAGCAGCAGCAGCAGCAGGAGAGGTAATTAATCAGCAACCCTCCTGCTAAGGGTAGACAGCTGCTCGTTCCACCCCCCCCCCCCGCCTTAATTGGTTCTCCTCCCTTCCAACGGTGTTGAGGCGGGTGGGAACAGCCGGGGGTTGAGGGTACTGTGCTAAAAGAGGTGGAGTTATGCAGATCTAAAACGCGTGGATTGCAGCAGCAGCAAGCCAAAAAGTGCAGGCATGTGAGGGATCTAGAGGTTGACAGCATGTCTTCTTAACGGGAGTCCAGGTGGCCATCTCCACAAATGGACTTTTCAGAATCCTTGGGTGGCACCGTAGTCGGAAACCAATTCTGGTTATCGCTTCTCGGCCTTTTGGCTAAGATCAAGTGTAGTATCTGTTCTTATCAGTTTAATATCTGATACGTCCCCTATCTGGGGACCATATATTAAATGGATTTTTAGAACAGGGAGATGGAAAAAGAGCTTGCTCTGTCCACTCCACGCATTGACCTGGTATTGCAGTATCTCCAGGACCGGTGCACCCCTTCTTTAATGCAGTTTCTAAAATCAGAAAGAATTGAATTCAATGCTTTTTGTTCATTTTGCTTGTTTGTCGGATTTTGGGATGGACTCTTTGGCTTTGCTTTTCTTCTCCTCATTGGATTTTTCATGTTAAAAGTTGCAGAAGCCAGATGACAAGCTCATTTTGGTTCAACTTCAGCAACTGTGCATTGCATTGCCATGTAATGTAATGTAATGCAATGCTATCTATCTAGCTCTCCCTCTATACTTCCTTTTGGATAAACAGACATATTAGGCAAGCATTTTGGAGCTTTCACCTAAATAACTACAGGTGGTGAGATAAGCTGCACAATATAATTGACCTTTCAGTATATTGTTGCACACACACCATCTATTTAGCAAATGCCCTTGTTATCAACAGCAGCCTTTTAAACTCACCTGAGCTAACAGGTATGTGAGCTGGTTACTCTGCTGCGCTTAAAATTTCTTTTTTGGTTTGCTACAATGCCTTTTCTGAAACGTTGTCTCCCTCTGCTGGAACACTGACTTCTTTCATTTAATGCCTGCAGACTATAAAAGAGAAACCAACCCAAAAAGTTTGGTTGATTAGTCTGTGGCATTCTTTTAAACTGTTGCTTATGGCGGTCTCTGTGAGCTTCTCAGTGACATTCAGCCATCCAGGTATCCCGCCTGCAGTAGACGGAATGTGGCAATGGAACGCTGGCTGCGCGTGTCATAATAGGCTCTGAGCCTTTATATACCTGCGCACAGCAGCAGCCACCTTCAGTCTGCTGCTGGACAGCCAGCAGCAGCAGCAGCAGGAGAGGTAATTAATCAGCAACCCTCCTGCTAAGGGTAGACAGCTGCTCGTTCCACCCCCCCCCGCCTTAATTGGTTCTCCTCCCTTCCAACGGTGTTGAGGCGGGTGGGAACAGCCGGGGGTTGAGGGTACTGTGCTAAAAGAGGTGGAGTTATGCAGATCTAAAACGCGTGGATTGCAGCAGCAGCAAGCCAAAAAGTGCAGGCATGTGAGGGATCTAGAGGTTGACAGCATGTCTTCTTAACGGGAGTCCAGGTGGCCATCTCCACAAATGGACTTTTCAGAATCCTTGGGTGGCACCGTAGTCGGAAACCAATTCTGGTTATCGCTTCTCGGCCTTTTGGCTAAGATCAAGTGCAGTATCTGTTCTTATCAGTTTAATATCTGATACGTCCCCTATCTGGGGACCATATATTAAATGGATTTTTAGAACAGGGAGATGGAAAAAGAGCTTGCTCTGTCCACTCCACGCATTGACCTGGTATTGCAGTATCTCCAGGACCGGTGCACCCCTTCTTTAATGCAGTTTCTAAAATCAGAAAGAATTGAATTCAATGCTTTTTGTTCATTTTGCTTGTTTGTCGGATTTTGGGATGGACTCTTTGGCTTTGCTTTTCTTCTCCTCATTGGATTTTTCATGTTAAAAGTTGCAGAAGCCAGATGACAAGCTCATTTTGGTTCAACTTCAGCAACTGTGCATTGCATTGCCATGTAATGTAATGTAATGCAATGCTATCTATCTAGCTCTCCCTCTATACTTCCTTTTGGATAAACAGACATATTAGGCAAGCATTTTGGAGCTTTCACCTAAATAACTACAGGTGGTGAGATAAGCTGCACAATATAATTGACCTTTCAGTATATTGTTGCACACACACCATCTATTTAGCAAATGCCCTTGTTATCAACAGCAGCCTTTTAAACTCACCTGAGCTAACAGGTATGTGAGCTGGTTACTCTGCTGCGCTTAAAATTTATTTTTTGGTTTGCTACAATGCCTTTTCTGAAACGTTGTCTCCCTCTGCTGGAACACTGACTTCTTTCATTTAATGCCTGCAGACTATAAAAGAGAAACCAACCCAAAAAGTTTGGTTGATTAGTCTGTGGCATTCTTTTAAACTGTTGCTTATGGCGGTCTCTGTGAGCTTCTCAGTGACATTCAGCCATCCAGGTATCCCGCCTGCAGTAGACGGAATGTGGCAATGGAACGCTGGCTGCGCGTGTCATAATAGGCTCTGAGCCTTTATATACCTGCGCACAGCAGCAGCCACCTTCAGTCTGCTGCTGGACAGCCAGCAGCAGCAGCAGCAGGAGAGGTAATTAATCAGCAACCCTCCTGCTAAGGGTAGACAGCTGCTCGTTCCACCCCCCCCCGCCTTAATTGGTTCTCCTCCCTTCCAACGGTGTTGAGGCGGGTGGGAACAGCCGGGGGTTGAGGGTACTGTGCTAAAAGAGGTGGAGTTATGCAGATCTAAAACGCGTGGATTGCAGCAGCAGCAAGCCAAAAAGTGCAGGCATGTGAGGGATCTAGAGGTTGACAGCATGTCTTCTTAACGGGAGTCCAGGTGGCCATCTCCACAAATGGACTTTTCAGAATCCTTGGGTGGCACCGTAGTCGGAAACCAATTCTGGTTATCGCTTCTCGGCCTTTTGGCTAAGATCAAGTGCAGTATCTGTTCTTATCAGTTTAATATCTGATACGTCCCCTATCTGGGGACCATATATTAAATGGATTTTTAGAACAGGGAGATGGAAAAAGAGCTTGCTCTGTCCACTCCACGCATTGACCTGGTATTGCAGTATCTCCAGGACCGGTGCACCCCTTCTTTAATGCAGTTTCTAAAATCAGAAAGAATTGAATTCAATGCTTTTTGTTCATTTTGCTTGTTTGTCGGATTTTGGGATGGACTCTTTGGCTTTGCTTTTCTTCTCCTCATTGGATTTTTCATGTTAAAAGTTGCAGAAGCCAGATGACAAGCTCATTTTGGTTCAACTTCAGCAACTGTGCATTGCATTGCCATGTAATGTAATGTAATGCAATGCTATCTATCTAGCTCTCCCTCTGTACTTCCTTTTGGATAAACAGACATATTAGGCAAGCATTTTGGAGCTTTCACCTAAATAACTACAGGTGGTGAGATAAGCTGCACAATATAATTGACCTTTCAGTAAATTGTTGCACACACACCATCTATTTAGCAAATGCCCTTGTTATCAACAGCAGCCTTTTAAACTCACCTGAGCTAACAGGTATGTGAGCTGGTTACTCTGCTGCGCTTAAAATTTCTTTTTTGGTTTGCTACAATGCCTTTTCTGAAACGTTGTCTCCCTCTGCTGGAACACTGACTTCTTTCATTTAATGCCTGCAGACTATAAAAGAGAAACCAACCCAAAAAGTTTGGTTGATTAGTCTGTGGCATTCTTTTAAACTGTTGCTTATGGCGGTCTCTGTGAGCTTCTCAGTGACATTCAGCCATCCAGGTATCCCGCCTGCAGTAGACGGAATGTGGCAATGGAACGCTGGCTGCGCGTGTCATAATAGGCTCTGAGCCTTTATATACCTGCGCACAGCAGCAGCCACCTTCAGTCTGCTGCTGGACAGCCAGCAGCAGCAGCAGCAGGAGAGGTAATTAATCAGCAACCCTCCTGCTAAGGGTAGACAGCTGCTCGTTCCACCCCCCCCCCGCCTTAATTGGTTCTCCTCCCTTCCAACGGTGTTGAGGCGGGTGGGAACAACCGGGGGTTGAGGGTACTGTGCTAAAAGAGGTGGAGTTATGCAGATCTAAAACGCGTGGATTGCAGCAGCAGCAAGCCAAAAAGTGCAGGCATGTGAGGGATCTAGAGGTTGACAGCATGTCTTCTTAACGGGAGTCCAGGTGGCCATCTCCACAAATGGACTTTTCAGAATCCTTGGGTGGCACCGTAGTCGGAAACCAATTCTGGTTATCGCTTCTCGGCCTTTTGGCTAAGATCAAGTGTAGTATCTGTTCTTATCAGTTTAATATCTGATACGTCCCCTATCTGGGGACCATATATAAAATGGATTTTTAGAACAGGGAGATGGAAAAAGAGCTTGCTCTGTCCACTCCACGCATTGACCTGGTATTGCAGTATCTCCAGGACCGGTGCACCCCTTCTTTAATGCAGTTTCTAAAATCAGAAAGAATTGAATTCAATGCTTTTTGTTCATTTTGCTTGTTTGTCGGATTTTGGGATGGACTCTTTGGCTTTGCTTTTCTTCTCCTCATTGGATTTTTCATGTTAAAAGTTGCAGAAGCCAGATGACAAGCTCATTTTGGTTCAACTTCAGCAACTGTGCATTGCATTGCCATGTAATGTAATGTAATGCAATGCTATCTATCTAGCTCTCCCTCTATACTTCCTTTTGGATAAACAGACATATTAGGCAAGCATTTTGGAGCTTTCACCTAAATAACTACAGGTGGTGAGATAAGCTGCACAATATAATTGACCTTTCAGTATATTGTTGCACACACACCATCTATTTAGCAAATGCCCTTGTTATCAACAGCAGCCTTTTAAACTCACCTGAGCTAACAGGTATGTGAGCTGGTTACTCTGCTGCGCTTAAAATTTCTTTTTTGGTTTGCTACAATGCCTTTTCTGAAACGTTGTCTCCCTCTGCTGGAACACTGACTTCTTTCATTTAATGCCTGCAGACTATAAAAGAGAAACCAACCCAAAAAGTTTGGTTGATTAGTCTGTGGCATTCTTTTAAACTGTTGCTTATGGCGGTCTCTGTGAGCTTCTCAGTGACATTCAGCCATCCAGGTATCCCGCCTGCAGTAGACGGAATGTGGCAATGGAACGCTGGCTGCGCGTGTCATAATAGGCTCTGAGCCTTTATATACCTGCGCACAGCAGCAGCCACCTTCAGTCTGCTGCTGGACAGCCAGCAGCAGCAGCAGCAGGAGAGGTAATTAATCAGCAACCCTCCTGCTAAGGGTAGACAGCTGCTCGTTCCACCCCCCCCCCGCCTTAATTGGTTCTCCTCCCTTCCAACGGTGTTGAGGCGGGTGGGAACAGCCGGGGGTTGAGGGTACTGTGCTAAAAGAGGTGGAGTTATGCAGATCTAAAATGCGTGGATTGCAGCAACAGCAAGCCGAAAAGTGCAGGCATGTGAGGGATCTAGAGGTTGACAGCATGTCTTCTTAACGGGAGTCCAGGTGGCCATCTCCACAAATGGACTTTTCAGAATCCTTGGGTGGCACCGTAGTCGGAAACCAATTCTGGTTATCGCTTCTCGGCCTTTTGGCTAAGATCAAGTGTAGTATCTTTTGAAAAGGCAGTTTTGTCCTTGGGCTGCCCTAGTAAATTGATGCATATTACACACTGGTTTGGTGCACTTGTTAGTACGCCAGGTGGCTCATAGAGTTATCTGATGGAAAACATGGCCCTCCAGGATCGAAGTCACTAGGCTGGGTAAGTGTGAGGGCTTTGGAGCAATGTGCCCCAGGAGTAGGCGCCCTGGTGGGAGTCCAAGCTTACTGGGACTGGGAACCCCAGAAAGACTTGGCTTCGTAGCACGCCGCACCTTTGCCAATCATACTTTCTGAGCAACCCCCCCTATTCCTGGCCTCCGGGCTAGGAAAGGGAATTTTTATAAACCCGGTCGGAGGTCCGGTCAGCTTTGGGCTGAGAAACCAACACAGGCTCCAGCTCCACTAGTGTGGCAGCCTAGATGGAAGCTGGGAGCACGAAAACGGCTCTTCTCCGGCTTCGGCTAGGGAGAGCATCGGAGATCCCTGACCCTCGCTGTGGCCTTCTGGCTCGGAGGGATGGGGATGGTTTATTGGGAACCCTCTCCTCCGGGAAGGGTCCACATGAATCCTCGCCTCGTGCGCTGTTTTGGTGTGACTTCGGTCACATTTTTCAGTGCCTTGGATGCAGCTTCAATCAAAAAATCTGTTCTTATCAGTTTAATATCTGATACGTCCCCTATCTGGGGACCATATATTAAATGGATTTTTAGAACAGGGAGATGGAAAAAGAGCTTGCTCTGTCCACTCCACGCATTGACCTGGTATTGCAGTATCTCCAGGACCGGTGCACCCCTTCTTTAATGCAGTTTCTAAAATCAGAAAGAATTGAATTCAATGCTTTTTGTTCATTTTGCTTGTTTGTCGGATTTTGGGATGGACTCTTTGGCTTTGCTTTTCTTCTCCTCATTGGATTTTTCATGTTAAAAGTTGCAGAAGCCAGATGACAAGCTCATTTTGGTTCAACTTCAGCAACTGTGCATTGCATTGCCATGTAATGTAATGTAATGCAATGCTATCTATCTAGCTCTCCCTCTATACTTCCTTTTGGATAAACAGACATATTAGGCAAGCATTTTGGAGCTTTCACCTAAATAACTACAGGTGGTGAGATAAGCTGCACAATATAATTGACCTTTCAGTATATTGTTGCACACACACCATCTATTTAGCAAATGCCCTTGTTATCAACAGCAGCCTTTTAAACTCACCTGAGCTAACAGGTATGTGAGCTGGTTACTCTGCTGCGCTTAAAATTTCTTTTTTGGTTTGCTACAATGCCTTTTCTGAAACGTTGTCTCCCTCTGCTGGAACACTGACTTCTTTCATTTAATGCCTGCAGACTATAAAAGAGAAACCAACCCAAAAAGTTTGGTTGATTAGTCTGTGGCATTCTTTTAAACTGTTGCTTATGGCGGTCTCTGTGAGCTTCTCAGTGACATTCAGCCATCCAGGTATCCCGCCTGCAGTAGACGGAATGTGGCAATGGAACGCTGGCTGCGCGTGTCATAATAGGCTCTGAGCCTTTATATACCTGCGCACAGCAGCAGCCACCTTCAGTCTGCTGCTGGACAGCCAGCAGCAGCAGCAGCAGGAGAGGTAATTAATCAGCAACCCTCCTGCTAAGGGTAGACAGCTGCTCGTTCCACCCCCCCCCCCCCGCCTTAATTGGTTCTCCTCCCTTCCAACGGTGTTGAGGCGGGTGGGAACAGCCGGGGGTTGAGGGTACTGTGCTAAAAGAGGTGGAGTTATGCAGATCTAAAACGCGTGGATTGCAGCAGCAGCAAGCCGAAAAGTGCAGGCATGTGAGGGATCTAGAGGTTGACAGCATGTCTTCTTAACGGGAGTCCAGGTGGCCATCTCCACAAATGGACTTTTCAGAATCCTTGGGTGGCACCGTAGTCGGAAACCAATTCTGGTTATCGCTTCTCGGCCTTTTGGCTAAGATCAAGTGTAGTATCTGTTCTTATCAGTTTAATATCTGATACGTCCCCTATCTGGGGACCATATATTAAATGGATTTTTAGAACAGGGAGATGGAAAAAGAGCTTGCTCTGTCCACTCCACGCATTGACCTGGTATTGCAGTATCTCCAGGACCGGTGCACCCCTTCTTTAATGCAGTTTCTAAAATCAGAAAGAATTGAATTCAATGCTTTTTGTTCATTTTGCTTGTTTGTCGGATTTTGGGATGGACTCTTTGGCTTTGCTTTTCTTCTCCTCATTGGATTTTTCATGTTAAAAGTTGCAGAAGCCAGATGACAAGCTCATTTTGGTTCAACTTCAGCAACTGTGCATTGCATTGCCATGTAATGTAATGTAATGCAATGCTATCTATCTAGCTCTCCCTCTATACTTCCTTTTGGATAAACAGACATATTAGGCAAGCATTTTGGAGCTTTCACCTAAATAACTACAGGTGGTGAGATAAGCTGCACAATATAATTGACCTTTCAGTATATTGTTGCACACACACCATCTATTTAGCAAATGCCCTTGTTATCAACAGCAGCCTTTTAAACTCACCTGAGCTAACAGGTATGTGAGCTGGTTACTCTGCTGCGCTTAAAATTTCTTTTTTGGTTTGCTACAATGCCTTTTCTGAAACGTTGTCTCCCTCTGCTGGAACACTGACTTCTTTCATTTAATGCCTGCAGACTATAAAAGAGAAACCAACCCAAAAAGTTTGGTTGATTAGTCTGTGGCATTCTTTTAAACTGTTGCTTATGGCGGTCTCTGTGAGCTTCTCAGTGACATTCAGCCATCCAGGTATCCCGCCTGCAGTAGACGGAATGTGGCAATGGAACGCTGGCTGCGCGTGTCATAATAGGCTCTGAGCCTTTATATACCTGCGCACAGCAGCAGCCACCTTCAGTCTGCTGCTGGACAGCCAGCAGCAGCAGCAGCAGGAGAGGTAATTAATCAGCAACCCTCCTGCTAAGGGTAGACAGCTGCTCGTTCCACCCCCCCCCCCCCCGCCTTAATTGGTTCTCCTCCCTTCCAACGGTGTTGAGGCGGGTGGGAACAGCCGGGGGTTGAGGGTACTGTGCTAAAAGAGGTGGAGTTATGCAGATCTAAAACGCGTGGATTGCAGCAGCAGCAAGCCGAAAAGTGCAGGCATGTGAGGGATCTAGAGGTTGACAGCATGTCTTCTTAACGGGAGTCCAGGTGGCCATCTCCACAAATGGACTTTTCAGAATCCTTGGGTGGCACCGTAGTCGGAAACCAATTCTGGTTATCGCTTCTCGGCCTTTTGGCTAAGATCAAGTGTAGTATCTGTTCTTATCAGTTTAATATCTGATACGTCCCCTATCTGGGGACCATATATTAAATGGATTTTTAGAACAGGGAGATGGAAAAAGAGCTTGCTCTGTCCACTCCACGCATTGACCTGGTATTGCAGTATCTCCAGGACCGGTGCACCCCTTCTTTAATGCAGTTTCTAAAATCAGAAAGAATTGAATTCAATGCTTTTTGTTCATTTTGCTTGTTTGTCGGATTTTGGGATGGACTCTTTGGCTTTGCTTTTCTTCTCCTCATTGGATTTTTCATGTTAAAAGTTGCAGAAGCCAGATGACAAGCTCATTTTGGTTCAACTTCAGCAACTGTGCATTGCATTGCCATGTAATGTAATGTAATGCAATGCTATCTATCTAGCTCTCCCTCTATACTTCCTTTTGGATAAACAGACATATTAGGCAAGCATTTTGGAGCTTTCACCTAAATAACTACAGGTGGTGAGATAAGCTGCACAATATAATTGACCTTTCAGTATATTGTTGCACACACACCATCTATTTAGCAAATGCCCTTGTTATCAACAGCAGCCTTTAAACTCACCTGAGCTAACAGGTATGTGAGCTGGTTACTCTGCTGCGCTTAAAATTTCTTTTTTGGTTTGCTACAATGCCTTTTCTGAAACGTTGTCTCCCTCTGCTGGAACACTGACTTCTTTCATTTAATGCCTGCAGACTATAAAAGAGAAACCAGCCCAAAAAGTTTGGTTGATTAGTCTGTGGCATTCTTTTAAACTGTTGCTTATGGCGGTCTCTGTGAGCTTCTCAGTGACATTCAGCCATCCAGGTATCCCGCCTGCAGTAGACGGAATGTGGCAATGGAACGCTGACTGCGCGTGTCATAATAGGCTCTGAGCCTTTATATACCTGCGCACAGCAGCAGCCACCTTCAGTCTGCTGCTGGACAGCCAGCAGCAGCAGCAGCAGGAGAGGTAATTAATCAGCAACCCTCCTGCTAAGGGTAGACAGCTGCTCGTTCCACTCCCCCCCCCCCCGCCTTAATTGGTTCTCCTCCCTTCCAACGGTGTTGAGGCGGGTGGGAACAGCCGGGGGTTGAGGGTACTGTGCTAAAAGAGGTGGAGTTATGCAGATCTAAAACGCGTGGATTGCAGCAGCAGCAAGCCGAAAAGTGCAGGCATGTGAGGGATCTAGAGGTTGACAGCATGTCTTCTTAACGGGAGTCCAGGTGGCCATCTCCACAAATGGACTTTTCAGAATCCTTGGGTGGCACCGTAGTCGGAAACCAATTCTGGTTATCGCTTCTCGGCCTTTTGGCTAAGATCAAGTGTAGTATCTGTTCTTATCAGTTTAATATCTGATACGTCCCCTATCTGGGGACCATATATTAAATGGATTTTTAGAACAGGGAGATGGAAAAAGAGCTTGCTCTGTCCACTCCACGCATTGACCTGGTATTGCAGTATCTCCAGGACCGGTGCACCCCTTCTTTAATGCAGTTTCTAAAATCAGAAAGAATTGAATTCAATGCTTTTTGTTCATTTTGCTTGTTTGTCGGATTTTGGGATGGACTCTTTGGCTTTGCTTTTCTTCTCCTCATTGGATTTTTCATGTTAAAAGTTGCAGAAGCCAGATGACAAGCTCATTTTGGTTCAACTTCAGCAACTGTGCATTGCATTGCCATGTAATGTAATGTAATGCAATGCTATCTATCTAGCTCTCCCTCTATACTTCCTTTTGGATAAACAGACATATTAGGCAAGCATTTTGGAGCTTTCACCTAAATAACTACAGGTGGTGAGATAAGCTGCACAATATAATTGACCTTTCAGTATATTGTTGCACACACACCATCTATTTAGCAAATGCCCTTGTTATCAACAGCAGCCTTTTAAACTCACCTGAGCTAACAGGTATGTGAGCTGGTTACTCTGCTGCGCTTAAAATTTATTTTTTGGTTTGCTACAATGCCTTTTCTGAAACGTTGTCTCCCTCTGCTGGAACACTGACTTCTTTCATTTAATGCCTGCAGACTATAAAAGAGAAACCAACCCAAAAAGTTTGGTTGATTAGTCTGTGGCATTCTTTTAAACTGTTGCTTATGGCGGTCTCTGTGAGCTTCTCAGTGACATTCAGCCATCCAGGTATCCCGCCTGCAGTAGACGGAATGTGGCAATGGAACGCTGGCTGCGCGTGTCATAATAGGCTCTGAGCCTTTATATACCTGCGCACAGCAGCAGCCACCTTCAGTCTGCTGCTGGACAGCCAGCAGCAGCAGCAGCAGGAGAGGTAATTAATCAGCAACCCTCCTGCTAAGGGTAGACAGCTGCTCGTTCCACCCCCCCCCCCGCCTTAATTGGTTCTCCTCCCTTCCAACGGTGTTGAGGCGGGTGGGAACAGCCGGGGGTTGAGGGTACTGTGCTAAAAGAGGTGGAGTTATGCAGATCTAAAACGCGTGGATTGCAGCAGCAGCAAGCCGAAAAGTGCAGGCATGTGAGGGATCTAGAGGTTGACAGCATGTCTTCTTAACGGGAGTCCAGGTGGCCATCTCCACAAATGGACTTTTCAGAATCCTTGGGTGGCACCGTAGTCGGAAACCAATTCTGGTTATCGCTTCTCGGCCTTTTGGCTAAGATCAAGTGTAGTATCTGTTCTTATCAGTTTAATATCTGATACGTCCCCTATCTGGGGACC
Organism: Phyllobates terribilis; assembly: GCF_046119375.1. Classification (NCBI taxonomy): domain Eukaryota; kingdom Metazoa; phylum Chordata; class Amphibia; order Anura; family Dendrobatidae; genus Phyllobates; species Phyllobates terribilis. The sequence continues at coordinate 3,449,276 of NW_027362800.1, read as the reverse complement.
ATATATTAAATGGATTTTTAGAACAGGGAGATGGAAAAAGAGCTTGCTCTGTCCACTCCACGCATTGACCTGGTATTGCAGTATCTCCAGGACCGGTGCACCCCTTCTTTAATGCAGTTTCTAAAATCAGAAAGAATTGAATTCAATGCTTTTTGTTCATTTTGCTTGTTTGTCGGATTTTGGGATGGACTCTTTGGCTTTGCTTTTCTTCTCCTCATTGGATTTTTCATGTTAAAAGTTGCAGAAGCCAGATGACAAGCTCATTTTGGTTCAACTTCAGCAACTGTGCATTGCATTGCCATGTAATGTAATGTAATGCAATGCTATCTATCTAGCTCTCCCTCTATACTTCCTTTTGGATAAACAGACATATTAGGCAAGCATTTTGGAGCTTTCACCTAAATAACTACAGGTGGTGAGATAAGCTGCACAATATAATTGACCTTTCAGTATATTGTTGCACACACACCATCTATTTAGCAAATGCCCTTGTTATCAACAGCAGCCTTTTAAACTCACCTGAGCTAACAGGTATGTGAGCTGGTTACTCTGCTGCGCTTAAAATTTCTTTTTTGGTTTGCTACAATGCCTTTTCTGAAACGTTGTCTCCCTCTGCTGGAGCACTGACTTCTTTCATTTAATGCCTGCAGACTATAAAAGAGAAACCAACCCAAAAAGTTTGGTTGATTAGTCTGTGGCATTCTTTTAAACTGTTGCTTATGGCGGTTTCTGTGAGCTTCTCAGTGACATTCAGCCATCCAGGTATCCCGCCTGCAGTAGACGGAATGTGGCAATGGAACGCTGGCTGCGCGTGTCATAATAGGCTCTGAGCCTTTATATACCTGCGCACAGCAGCAGCCACCTTCAGTCTGCTGCTGGACAGCCAGCAGCAGCAGCAGCAGGAGAGGTAATTAATCAGCAACCCTCCTGCTAAGGGTAGACAGCTGCTCGTTCCACACCCCCCCCGCCTTAATTGGTTCTCCTCCCTTCCAACGGTGTTGAGGCGGGTGGGAACAGCCGGGGGTTGAGGGTACTGTGCTAAAAGAGGTGGAGTTATGCAGATCTAAAACGCGTGGATTGCAGCAGCAGCAAGCCGAAAAGTGCAGGCATGTGAGGGATCTAGAGGTTGACAGCATGTCTTCTTAACGGGAGTCCAGGTGGCCATCTCCACAAATGGACTTTTCAGAATCCTTGGGTGGCACCGTAGTCGGAAACCAATTCTGGTTATCGCTTCTCGGCCTTTTGGCTAAGATCAAGTGTAGTATCTGTTCTTATCAGTTTAATATCTGATACGTCCCCTATCTGGGGACCATATATTAAATGGATTTTTAGAACAGGGAGATGGAAAAAGAGCTTGCTCTGTCCACTCCACGCATTGACCTGGTATTGCAGTATCTCCAGGACCGGTGCACCCCTTCTTTAATGCAGTTTCTAAAATCAGAAAGAATTGAATTCAATGCTTTTTGTTCATTTTGCTTGTTTGTCAGATTTTGGGATGGACTCTTTGGCTTTGCTTTTCTTCTCCTCATTGGATTTTTCATGTTAAAAGTTGCAGAAGCCAGATGACAAGCTCATTTTGGTTCAACTTCAGCAACTGTGCATTGCATTGCCATGTAATGTAATGTAATGCAATGCTATCTATCTAGCTCTCCCTCTATACTTCCTTTTGGATAAACAGACATATTAGGCAAGCATTTTGGAGCTTTCACCTAAATAACTACAGGTGGTGAGATAAGCTGCACAATATAATTGACCTTTCAGTATATTGTTGCACACACACCATCTATTTAGCAAATGCCCTTGTTATCAACAGCAGCCTTTTAAACTCACCTGAGCTAACAGGTATGTGAGCTGGTTACTCTGCTGCGCTTAAAATTTCTTTTTTGGTTTGCTACAATGCCTTTTCTGAAACGTTGTCTCCCTCTGCTGGAACACTGACTTCTTTCATTTAATGCCTGCAGACTATAAAAGAGAAACCAACCCAAAAAGTTTGGTTGATTAGTCTGTGGCATTCTTTTAAACTGTTGCTTATGGCGGTCTCTGTGAGCTTCTCAGTGACATTCAGCCATCCAGGTATCCCGCCTGCAGTAGACGGAATGTGGCAATGGAACGCTGGCTGCGCATGTCATAATAGGCTCTGAGCCTTTATATACCTGCGCACAGCAGCAGCCACCTTCAGTCTGCTGCTGGACAGCCAGCAGCAGCAGCAGCAGGAGAGGTAATTAATCAGCAACCCTCCTGCTAAGGGTAGACAGCTGCTCGTTCCACCCCCCCCCCGCCTTAATTGGTTCTCCTCCCTTCCAACGGTGTTGAGGCGGGTGGGAACAGCCGGGGGTTGAGGGTACTGTGCTAAAAGAGGTGGAGTTATGCAGATCTAAAACGCGTGGATTGCAGCAGCAGCAAGCCGAAAAGTGCAGGCATGTGAGGGATCTAGAGGTTGACAGCATGTCTTCTTAACGGGAGTCCAGGTGGCCATCTCCACAAATGGACTTTTCAGAATCCTTGGGTGGCACCGTAGTCGGAAACCAATTCTGGTTATCGCTTCTCGGCCTTTTGGCTAAGATCAAGTGTAGTATCTGTTCTTATCAGTTTAATATCTAATACGTCCCCTATCTGGGGACCATATATTAAATGGATTTTTAGAACAGGGAGATGGAAAAAGAGCTTGCTCTGTCCACTCCACGCATTGACCTGGTATTGCAGTATCTCCAGGACCGGTGCACCCCTTCTTTAATGCAGTTTCTAAAATCAGAAAGAATTGAATTCAATGCTTTTTGTTCATTTTGCTTGTTTGTCGGATTTTGGGATGGACTCTTTGGCTTTGCTTTTCTTCTCCTCATTGGATTTTTCATGTTAAAAGTTGCAGAAGCCAGATGACAAGCTCATTTTGGTTCAACTTCAGCAACTGTGCATTGCATTGCCATGTAATGTAATGTAATGCAATGCTATCTATCTAGCTCTCCCTCTATACTTCCTTTTGGATAAACAGACATATTAGGCAAGCATTTTGGAGCTTTCACCTAAATAACTACAGGTGGTGAGATAAGCTGCACAATATAATTGACCTTTCAGTATATTGTTGCACACACACCATCTATTTAGCAAATGCCCTTGTTATCAACAGCAGCCTTTTCAACTCACCTGAGCTAACAGGTATGTGAGCTGGTTACTCTGCTGCGCTTAAAATTTCTTTTTTGGTTTGCTACAATGCCTTTTCTGAAACGTTGTCTCCCTCTGCTGGAACACTGACTTCTTTCATTTAATGCCTGCAGACTATAAAAGAGAAACCAACCCAAAAAGTTTGGTTGATTAGTCTGTGGCATTCTTTTAAACTGTTGCTTATGGCGGTCTCTGTGAGCTTCTCAGTGACATTCAGCCATCCAGGTATCCCGCCTGCAGTAGACGGAATGTGGCAATGGAACGCTGGCTGCGCGTGTCATAATAGGCTCTGAGCCTTTATATACCTGCGCACAGCAGCAGCCACCTTCAGTCTGCTGCTGGACAGCCAGCAGCAGCAGCAGCAGGAGAGGTAATTAATCAGCAACCCTCCTGCTAAGGGTAGACAGCTGCTCGTTCCACCCCCCCCCCGCCTTAATTGGTTCTCCTCCCTTCCAACGGTGTTGAGGCGGGTGGGAACAGCCGGGGGTTGAGGGTACTGTGCTAAAAGAGGTGGAGTTATGCAGATCTAAAACGCGTGGATTGCAGCAGCAGCAAGCCGAAAAGTGCAGGCATGTGAGGGATCTAGAGGTTGACAGCATGTCTTCTTAACGGGAGTCCAGGTGGCCATCTCCACAAATGGACTTTTCAGAATCCTTGGGTGGCACCGTAGTCGGAAACCAATTCTGGTTATCGCTTCTCGGCCTTTTGGCTAAGATCAAGTGTAGTATCTGTTCTTATCAGTTTAATATCTGATACGTCCCCTATCTGGGGACCATATATTAAATGGATTTTTAGAACAGGGAGATGGAAAAAGAGCTTGCTCTGTCCACTCCACGCATTGACCTGGTATTGCAGTATCTCCAGGACCGGTGCACCCCTTCTTTAATGCAGTTTCTAAAATCAGAAAGAATTGAATTCAATGCTTTTTGTTCATTTTGCTTGTTTGTCGGATTTTGGGATGGACTCTTTGGCTTTGCTTTTCTTCTCCTCATTGGATTTTTCATGTTAAAAGTTGCAGAAGCCAGATGACAAGCTCATTTTGGTTCAACTTCAGCAACTGTGCATTGCATTGCCATGTAATGTAATGTAATGCAATGCTATCTATCTAGCTCTCCCTCTATACTTCCTTTTGGATAAACAGACATATTAGGCAAGCATTTTGGAGCTTTCACCTAAATAACTACAGGTGGTGAGATAAGCTGCACAATATAATTGACCTTTCAGTATATTGTTGCACACACACCATCTATTTAGCAAATGCCCTTGTTATCAACAGCAGCCTTTTAAACTCACCTGAGCTAACAGGTATGTGAGCTGGTTACTCTGCTGCGCTTAAAATTTCTTTTTTGGTTTGCTACAATGCCTTTTCTGAAACGTTGTCTCCCTCTGCTGGAACACTGACTTCTTTCATTTAATGCCTGCAGACTATAAAAGAGAAACCAACCCAAAAAGTTTGGTTGATTAGTCTGTGGCATTCTTTTAAACTGTTGCTTATGGCGGTCTCTGTGAGCTTCTCAGTGACATTCAGCCATCCAGGTATCCCGCCTGCAGTAGACGGAATGTGGCAATGGAACGCTGGCTGCGCGTGTCATAATAGGCTCTGAGCCTTTATATACCTGCGCACAGCAGCAGCCACCTTCAGTCTGCTGCTGGACAGCCAGCAGCAGCAGCAGCAGGAGAGGTAATTAATCAGCAACCCTCCTGCTAAGGGTAGACAGCTGCTCGTTCCACCCCCCCCCCCGCCTTAATTGGTTCTCCTCCCTTCCAACGGTGTTGAGGCGGGTGGGAACAGCCGGGGGTTGAGGGTACTGTGCTAAAAGAGGTGGAGTTATGCAGATCTAAAACGCGTGGATTGCAGCAGCAGCAAGCCGAAAAGTGCAGGCATGTGAGGGATCTAGAGGTTGACAGCATGTCTTCTTAACGGGAGTCCAGGTGGCCATCTCCACAAATGGACTTTTCAGAATCCTTGGGTGGCACCGTAGTCGGAAACCAATTCTGGTTATCGCTTCTCGGCCTTTTGGCTAAGATCAAGTGTAGTATCTGTTCTTATCAGTTTAATATCTGATACGTCCCCTATCTGGGGACCATATATTAAATGGATTTTTAGAACAGGGAGATGGAAAAAGAGCTTGCTCTGTCCACTCCACGCATTGACCTGGTATTGCAGTATCTCCAGGACCGGTGCACCCCTTCTTTAATGCAGTTTCTAAAATCAGAAAGAATTGAATTCAATGCTTTTTGTTCATTTTGCTTGTTTGTCGGATTTTGGGATGGACTCTTTGGCTTTGCTTTTCTTCTCCTCATTGGATTTTTCATGTTAAAAGTTGCAGAAGCCAGATGACAAGCTCATTTTGGTTCAACTTCAGCAACTGTGCATTGCATTGCCATGTAATGTAATGTAATGCAATGCTATCTATCTAGCTCTCCCTCTATACTTCCTTTTGGATAAACAGACATATTAGGCAAGCATTTTGGAGCTTTCACCTAAATAACTACAGGTGGTGAGATAAGCTGCACAATATAATTGACCTTTCAGTATATTGTTGCACACACACCATCTATTTAGCAAATGCCCTTGTTATCAACAGCAGCCTTTTAAACTCACCTGAGCTAACAGGTATGTGAGCTGGTTACTCTGCTGCGCTTAAAATTTCTTTTTTGGTTTGCTACAATGCCTTTTCTGAAACGTTGTCTCCCTCTGCTGGAACACTGACTTCTTTCATTTAATGCCTGCAGACTATAAAAGAGAAACCAACCCAAAAAGTTTGGTTGATTAGTCTGTGGCATTCTTTTAAACTGTTGCTTATGGCGGTCTCTGTGAGCTTCTCAGTGACATTCAGCCATCCAGGTATCCCGCCTGCAGTAGACGGAATGTGGCAATGGAACGCTGGCTGCGCGTGTCATAATAGGCTCTGAGCCTTTATATACCTGCGCACAGCAGCAGCCACCTTCAGTCTGCTGCTGGACAGCCAGCAGCAGCAGCAGCAGGAGAGGTAATTAATCAGCAACCCTCCTGCTAAGGGTAGACAGCTGCTCGTTCCACCCCCCCCCCCGCCTTAATTGGTTCTCCTCCCTTCCAACGGTGTTGAGGCGGGTGGGAACAGCCGGGGGTTGAGGGTACTGTGCTAAAAGAGGTGGAGTTATGCAGATCTAAAACGCGTGGATTGCAGCAGCAGCAAGCCGAAAAGTGCAGGCATGTGAGGGATCTAGAGGTTGACAGCATGTCTTCTTAACGGGAGTCCAGGTGGCCATCTCCACAAATGGACTTTTCAGAATCCTTGGGTGGCACCGTAGTCGGAAACCAATTCTGGTTATCGCTTCTCGGCCTTTTGGCTAAGATCAAGTGTAGTATCTGTTCTTATCAGTTTAATATCTGATACGTCCCCTATCTGGGGACCATATATTAAATGGATTTTTAGAACAGGGAGATGGAAAAAGAGCTTGCTCTGTCCACTCCACGCATTGACCTGGTATTGCAGTATCTCCAGGACCGGTGCACCCCTTCTTTAATGCAGTTTCTAAAATCAGAAAGAATTGAATTCAATGCTTTTTGTTCATTTTGCTTGTTTGTCGGATTTTGGGATGGACTCTTTGGCTTTGCTTTTCTTCTCCTCATTGGATTTTTCATGTTAAAAGTTGCAGAAGCCAGATGACAAGCTCATTTTGGTTCAACTTCAGCAACTGTGCATTGCATTGCCATGTAATGTAATGTAATGCAATGCTATCTATCTAGCTCTCCCTCTATACTTCCTTTTGGATAAACAGACATATTAGGCAAGCATTTTGGAGCTTTCACCTAAATAACTACAGGTGGTGAGATAAGCTGCACAATATAATTGACCTTTCAGTATATTGTTGCACACACACCATCTATTTAGCAAATGCCCTTGTTATCAACAGCAGCCTTTTAAACTCACCTGAGCTAACAGGTATGTGAGCTGGTTACTCTGCTGCGCTTAAAATTTCTTTTTTGGTTTGCTACAATGCCTTTTCTGAAACGTTGTCTCCCTCTGCTGGAACACTGACTTCTTTCATTTAATGCCTGCAGACTATAAAAGAGAAACCAACCCAAAAAGTTTGGTTGATTAGTCTGTGGCATTCTTTTAAACTGTTGCTTATGGCGGTCTCTGTGAGCTTCTCAGTGACATTCAGCCATCCAGGTATCCCGCCTGCAGTAGACGGAATGTGGCAATGGAACGCTGGCTGCGCGTGTCATAATAGGCTCTGAGCCTTTATATACCTGCGCACAGCAGCAGCCACCTTCAGTCTGCTGCTGGACAGCCAGCAGCAGCAGCAGCAGGAGAGGTAATTAATCAGCAACCCTCCTGCTAAGGGTAGACAGCTGCTCGTTCCACCCCCCCCCCCCGCCTTAATTGGTTCTCCTCCCTTCCAACGGTGTTGAGGCGGGTGGGAACAGCCGGGGGTTGAGGGTACTGTGCTAAAAGAGGTGGAGTTATGCAGATCTAAAACGCGTGGATTGCAGCAGCAGCAAGCCGAAAAGTGCAGGCATGTGAGGGATCTAGAGGTTGACAGCATGTCTTCTTAACGGGAGTCCAGGTGGCCATCTCCACAAATGGACTTTTCAGAATCCTTGGGTGGCACCGTAGTCGGAAACCAATTCTGGTTATCGCTTCTCGGCCTTTTGGCTAAGATCAAGTGTAGTATCTGTTCTTATCAGTTTAATATCTGATACGTCCCCTATCTGGGGACCATATATTAAATGGATTTTTAGAACAGGGAGATGGAAAAAGAGCTTGCTCTGTCCACTCCACGCATTGACCTGGTATTGCAGTATCTCCAGGACCGGTGCACCCCTTCTTTAATGCAGTTTCTAAAATCAGAAAGAATTGAATTCAATGCTTTTTGTTCATTTTGCTTGTTTGTCGGATTTTGGGATGGACTCTTTGGCTTTGCTTTTCTTCTCCTCATTGGATTTTTCATGTTAAAAGTTGCAGAAGCCAGATGACAAGCTCATTTTGGTTCAACTTCAGCAACTGTGCATTGCATTGCCATGTAATGTAATGTAATGCAATGCTATCTATCTAGCTCTCCCTCTATACTTCCTTTTGGATAAACAGACATATTAGGCAAGCATTTTGGAGCTTTCACCTAAATAACTACAGGTGGTGAGATAAGCTGCACAATATAATTGACCTTTCAGTATATTGTTGCACACACACCATCTATTTAGCAAATGCCCTTGTTATCAACAGCAGCCTTTTAAACTCACCTGAGCTAACAGGTATGTGAGCTGGTTACTCTGCTGCGCTTAAAATTTCTTTTTTGGTTTGCTACAATGCCTTTTCTGAAACGTTGTCTCCCTCTGCTGGAACACTGACTTCTTTCATTTAATGCCTGCAGACTATAAAAGAGAAACCAACCCAAAAAGTTTGGTTGATTAGTCTGTGGCATTCTTTTAAACTGTTGCTTATGGCGGTCTCTGTGAGCTTCTCAGTGACATTCAGCCATCCAGGTATCCCGCCTGCAGTAGACGGAATGTGGCAATGGAACGCTGGCTGCGCGTGTCATAATAGGCTCTGAGCCTTTATATACCTGCGCACAGCAGCAGCCACCTTCAGTCTGCTGCTGGACAGCCAGCAGCAGCAGCAGCAGGAGAGGTAATTAATCAGCAACCCTCCTGCTAAGGGTAGACAGCTGCTCGTTCCACCCCCCCCCCCCCGCCTTAATTGGTTCTCCTCCCTTCCAACGGTGTTGAGGCGGGTGGGAACAGCCGGGGGTTGAGGGTACTGTGCTAAAAGAGGTGGAGTTATGCAGATCTAAAACGCGTGGATTGCAGCAGCAGCAAGACGAAAAGTGCAGGCATGTGAGGGATCTAGAGGTTGACAGCATGTCTTCTTAACGGGAGTCCAGGTGGCCATCTCCACAAATGGACTTTTCAGAATCCTTGGGTGGCACCGTAGTCGGAAACCAATTCTGGTTATCGCTTCTCGGCCTTTTGGCTAAGATCAAGTGTAGTATCTGTTCTTATCAGTTTAATATCTGATACGTCCCCTATCTGGGGACCATATATTAAATGGATTTTTAGAACAGGGAGATGGAAAAAGAGCTTGCTCTGTCCACTCCACGCATTGACCTGGTATTGCAGTATCTCCAGGACCGGTGCACCCCTTCTTTAATGCAGTTTCTAAAATCAGAAAGAATTGAATTCAATGCTTTTTGTTCATTTTGCTTGTTTGTCGGATTTTGGGATGGACTCTTTGGCTTTGCTTTTCTTCTCCTCATTGGATTTTTCATGTTAAAAGTTGCAGAAGCCAGATGACAAGCTCATTTTGGTTCAACTTCAGCAACTGTGCATTGCATTGCCATGTAATGTAATGTAATGCAATGCTATCTATCTAGCTCTCCCTCTATACTTCCTTTTGGATAAACAGACATATTAGGCAAGCATTTTGGAGCTTTCACCTAAATAACTACAGGTGGTGAGATAAGCTGCACAATATAATTGACCTTTCAGTATATTGTTGCACACACACCATTTATTTAGCAAATGCCCTTGTTATCAACAGCAGCCTTTTAAACTCACCTGAGCTAACAGGTATGTGAGCTGGTTACTCTGCTGCGCTTAAAATTTCTTTTTTGGTTTGCTACAATGCCTTTTCTGAAACGTTGTCTCCCTCTGCTGGAACACTGACTTCTTTCATTTAATGCCTGCAGACTATAAAAGAGAAACCAACCCAAAAAGTTTGGTTGATTAGTCTGTGGCATTCTTTTAAACTGTTGCTTATGGCGGTCTCTGTGAGCTTCTCAGTGACATTCAGCCATCCAGGTATCCCGCCTGCAGTAGACGGAATGTGGCAATGGAACGCTGGCTGCGCGTGTCATAATAGGCTCTGAGCCTTTATATACCTGCGCACAGCAGCAGCCACCTTCAGTCTGCTGCTGGACAGCCAGCAGCAGCAGCAGCAGGAGAGGTAATTAATCAGCAACCCTCCTGCTAAGGGTAGACAGCTGCTCGTTCCACCCCCCCCCCCGCCTTAATTGGTTCTCCTCCCTTCCAACGGTGTTGAGGCGGGTGGGAACAGCCGGGGGTTGAGGGTACTGTGCTAAAAGAGGTGGAGTTATGCAGATCTAAAACGCGTGGATTGCAGCAGCAGCAAGCCGAAAAGTGCAGGCATGTGAGGGATCTAGAGGTTGACAGCATGTCTTCTTAACGGGAGTCCAGGTGGCCATCTCCACAAATGGACTTTTCAGAATCCTTGGGTGGCACCGTAGTCGGAAACCAATTCTGGTTATCGCTTCTCGGCCTTTTGGCTAAGATCAAGTGTAGTATCTGTTCTTATCAGTTTAATATCTGATACGTCCCCTATCTGGGGACCATATATTAAATGGATTTTTAGAACAGGGAGATGGAAAAAGAGCTTGCTCTGTCCACTCCACGCATTGACCTGGTATTGCAGTATCTCCAGGACCGGTGCACCCCTTCTTTAATGCAGTTTCTAAAATCAGAAAGAATTGAATTCAATGCTTTTTGTTCATTTTGCTTGTTTGTCGGATTTTGGGATGGACTCTTTGGCTTTGCTTTTCTTCTCCTCATTGGATTTTTCATGTTAAAAGTTGCAGAAGCCAGATGACAAGCTCATTTTGGTTCAACTTCAGCAACTGTGCATTGCATTGCCATGTAATGTAATGTAATGCAATGCTATCTATCTAGCTCTCCCTCTATACTTCCTTTTGGATAAACAGACATATTAGGCAAGCATTTTGGAGCTTTCACCTAAATAACTACAGGTGGTGAGATAAGCTGCACAATATAATTGACCTTTCAGTATATTGTTGCACACACACCATCTATTTAGCAAATGCCCTTGTTATCAACAGCAGCCTTTTAAACTCACCTGAGCTAACAGGTATGTGAGCTGGTTACTCTGCTGCGCTTAAAATTTCTTTTTTGGTTTGCTACAATGCCTTTTCTGAAACGTTGTCTCCCTCTGCTGGAACACTGACTTCTTTCATTTAATGCCTGCAGACTATAAAAGAGAAACCAACCCAAAAAGTTTGGTTGATTAGTCTGTGGCATTCTTTTAAACTGTTGCTTATGGCGGTCTCTGTGAGCTTCTCAGTGACATTCAGCCATCCAGGTATCCCGCCTGCAGTAGACGGAATGTGGCAATGGAACGCTGGCTGCGCGTGTCATAATAGGCTCTGAGCCTTTATATACCTGCGCACAGCAGCAGCCACCTTCAGTCTGCTGCTGGACAGCCAGCAGCAGCAGCAGCAGGAGAGGTAATTAATCAGCAACCCTCCTGCTAAGGGTAGACAGCTGCTCGTTCCACCCCCCCCCCCGCCTTAATTGGTTCTCCTCCCTTCCAACGGTGTTGAGGCGGGTGGGAACAGCCGGGGGTTGAGGGTACTGTGCTAAAAGAGGTGGAGTTATGCAGATCTAAAACGCGTGGATTGCAGCAGCAGCAAGCCGAAAAGTGCAGGCATGTGAGGGATCTAGAGGTTGACAGCATGTCTTCTTAACGGGAGTCCAGGTGGCCATCTCCACAAATGGACTTTTCAGAATCCTTGGGTGGCACCGTAGTCGGAAACCAATTCTGGTTATCGCTTCTCGGCCTTTTGGCTAAGATCAAGTGTAGTATCTGTTCTTATCAGTTTAATATCTGATACGTCCCCTATCTGGGGACCATATATTAAATGGATTTTTAGAACAGGGAGATGGAAAAAGAGCTTGCTCTGTCCACTCCACGCATTGACCTGGTATTGCAGTATCTCCAGGACCGGTGCACCCCTTCTTTAATGCAGTTTCTAAAATCAGAAAGAATTGAATTCAATGCTTTTTGTTCATTTTGCTTGTTTGTCGGATTTTGGGATGGACTCTTTGGCTTTGCTTTTCTTCTCCTCATTGGATTTTTCATGTTAAAAGTTGCAGAAGCCAGATGACAAGCTCATTTTGGTTCAACTTCAGCAACTGTGCATTGCATTGCCATGTAATGTAATGTAATGCAATGCTATCTATCTAGCTCTCCCTCTATACTTCCTTTTGGATAAACAGACATATTAGGCAAGCATTTTGGAGCTTTCACCTAAATAACTACAGGTGGTGAGATAAGCTGCACAATATAATTGACCTTTCAGTATATTGTTGCACACACACCATCTATTTAGCAAATGCCCTTGTTATCAACAGCAGCCTTTTAAACTCACCTGAGCTAACAGGTATGTGAGCTGGTTACTCTGCTGCGCTTAAAATTTCTTTTTTGGTTTGCTACAATGCCTTTTCTGAAACGTTGTCTCCCTCTGCTGGAACACTGACTTCTTTCATTTAATGCCTGCAGACTATAAAAGAGAAACCAACCCAAAAAGTTTGGTTGATTAGTCTGTGGCATTCTTTTAAACTGTTGCTTATGGCGGTCTCTGTGAGCTTCTCAGTGACATTCAGCCATCCAGGTATCCCGCCTGCAGTAGACGGAATGTGGCAATGGAACGCTGGCTGCGCGTGTCATAATAGGCTCTGAGCCTTTATATACCTGCGCACAGCAGCAGCCACCTTCAGTCTGCTGCTGGACAGCCAGCAGCAGCAGCAGCAGGAGAGGTAATTAATCAGCAACCCTCCTGCTAAGGGTAGACAGCTGCTCGTTCCACCCCCCCCCCCCGCCTTAATTGGTTCTCCTCCCTTCCAACGGTGTTGAGGCGGGTGGGAACAGCCGGGGGTTGAGGGTACTGTGCTAAAAGAGGTGGAGTTATGCAGATCTAAAACGCGTGGATTGCAGCAGCAGCAAGCCGAAAAGTGCAGGCATGTGAGGGATCTAGAGGTTGACAGCATGTCTTCTTAACGGGAGTCCAGGTGGCCATCTCCACAAATGGACTTTTCAGAATCCTTGGGTGGCACCGTAGTCGGAAACCAATTCTGGTTATCGCTTCTCGGCCTTTTGGCTAAGATCAAGTGTAGTATCTGTTCTTATCAGTTTAATATCTGATACGTCCCCTATCTGGGGACCATATATTAAATGGATTTTTAGAACAGGGAGATGGAAAAAGAGCTTGCTCTGTCCACTCCACGCATTGACCTGGTATTGCAGTATCTCCAGGACCGGTGCACCCCTTCTTTAATGCAGTTTCTAAAATCAGAAAGAATTGAATTCAATGCTTTTTGTTCATTTTGCTTGTTTGTCGGATTTTGGGATGGACTCTTTGGCTTTGCTTTTCTTCTCCTCATTGGATTTTTCATGTTAAAAGTTGCAGAAGCCAGATGACAAGCTCATTTTGGTTCAACTTCAGCAACTGTGCATTGCATTGCCATGTAATGTAATGTAATGCAATGCTATCTATCTAGCTCTCCCTCTATACTTCCTTTTGGATTATCAGACATATTAGGCAAGCATTTTGGAGCTTTCACCTAAATAACTACAGGTGGTGAGATAAGCTGCACAATATAATTGACCTTTCAGTATATTGTTGCACACACACCATCTATTTAGCAAATGCCCTTGTTATCAACAGCAGCCTTTTAAACTCACCTGAGCTAACAGGTATGTGAGCTGGTTACTCTGCTGCGCTTAAAATTTCTTTTTTGGTTTGCTACAATGCCTTTTCTGAAACGTTGTCTCCCTCTGCTGGAACACTGACTTCTTTCATTTAATGCCTGCAGACTATAAAAGAGAAACCAACCCAAAAAGTTTGGTTGATTAGTCTGTGGCATTCTTTTAAACTGTTGCTTATGGCGGTCTCTGTGAGCTTCTCAGTGACATTCAGCCATCCAGGTATCCCGCCTGCAGTAGACGGAATGTGGCAATGGAACGCTGGCTGCGCGTGTCATAATAGGCTCTGAGCCTTTATATACCTGCGCACAGCAGCAGCCACCTTCAGTCTGCTGCTGGACAGCCAGCAGCAGCAGCAGCAGGAGAGGTAATTAATCAGCAACCCTCCTGCTAAGGGTAGACAGCTGCTCGTTCCACCCCCCCCCCCCCCGCCTTAATTGGTTCTCCTCCCTTCCAACGGTGTTGAGGCGGGTGGGAACAGCCGGGGGTTGAGGGTACTGTGCTAAAAGAGGTGGAGTTATGCAGATCTAAAACGCGTGGATTGCAGCAGCAGCAAGACGAAAAGTGCAGGCATGTGAGGGATCTAGAGGTTGACAGCATGTCTTCTTAACGGGAGTCCAGGTGGCCATCTCCACAAATGGACTTTTCAGAATCCTTGGGTGGCACCGTAGTCGGAAACCAATTCTGGTTATCGCTTCTCGGCCTTTTGGCTAAGATCAAGTGTAGTATCTGTTCTTATCAGTTTAATATCTGATACGTCCCCTATCTGGGGACCATATATTAAATGGATTTTTAGAACAGGGAGATGGAAAAAGAGCTTGCTCTGTCCACTCCACGCATTGACCTGGTATTGCAGTATCTCCAGGACCGGTGCACCCCTTCTTTAATGCAGTTTCTAAAATCAGAAAGAATTGAATTCAATGCTTTTTGTTCATTTTGCTTGTTTGTCGGATTTTGGGATGGACTCTTTGGCTTTGCTTTTCTTCTCCTCATTGGATTTTTCATGTTAAAAGTTGCAGAAGCCAGATGACAAGCTCATTTTGGTTCAACTTCAGCAACTGTGCATTGCATTGCCATGTAATGTAATGTAATGCAATGCTATCTATCTAGCTCTCCCTCTATACTTCCTTTTGGATAAACAGACATATTAGGCAAGCATTTTGGAGCTTTCACCTAAATAACTACAGGTGGTGAGATAAGCTGCACAATATAATTGACCTTTCAGTATATTGTTGCACACACACCATTTATTTAGCAAATGCCCTTGTTATCAACAGCAGCCTTTTAAACTCACCTGAGCTAACAGGTATGTGAGCTGGTTACTCTGCTGCGCTTAAAATTTCTTTTTTGGTTTGCTACAATGCCTTTTCTGAAACTTTGTCTCCCTCTGCTGGAACACTGACTTCTTTCATTTAATGCCTGCAGACTATAAAAGAGAAACCAACCCAAAAAGTTTGGATGATTAGTCTGTGGCATTCTTTTAAACTGTTGCTTATGGCGGTCTCTGTGAGCTTCTCAGTGACATTCAGCCATCCAGGTATCCCGCCTGCAGTAGACGGAATGTGGCAATGGAACGCTGGCTGCGCGTGTCATAATAGGCTCTGAGCCTTTATATACCTGCGCACAGCAGCAGCCACCTTCAGTCTGCTGCTGGACAGCCAGCAGCAGCAGCAGCAGGAGAGGTAATTAATCAGCAACCCTCCTGCTAAGGGTAGACAGCTGCTCGTTCCACCCCCCCCCCGCCTTAATTGGTTCTCCTCCCTTCCAACGGTGTTGAGGCGGGTGGGAACAGCCAGGGGTTGAGGGTACTGTGCTAAAAGAGGTGGAGTTATGCAGATCTAAAACGCGTGGATTGCAGCAGCAGCAAGCCGAAAAGTGCAGGCATGTGAGGGATCTAGAGGTTGACAGCATGTCTTCTTAACGGGAGTCCAGGTGGCCATCTCCACAAATGGACTTTTCAGAATCCTTGGGTGGCACCGTAGTCGGAAACCAATTCTGGTTATCGCTTCTCGGCCTTTTGGCTAAGATCAAGTGTAGTATCTGTTCTTATCAGTTTAATATCTGATATGTCCCCTATCTGGGGACCATATATTAAATGGATTTTTAGAACAGGGAGATGGAAAAAGAGCTTGCTCTGTCCACTCCACGCATTGACCTGGTATTGCAGTATCTCCAGGACCGGTGCACCCCTTCTTTAATGCAGTTTCTAAAATCAGAAAGAATTTAATTCAATGCTTTTTGTTCATTTTGCTTGTTTGTCGGATTTTGGGATGGACTCTTTGGCTTTGCTTTTCTTCTCCTCATTGGATTTTTCATGTTAAAAGTTGCAGAAGCCAGATGACAAGCTCATTTTGGTTCAACTTCAGCAACTGTGCATTGCATTGCCATGTAATGTAATGTAATGCAATGCTATCTATCTAGCTCTCCCTCTATACTTCCTTTTGGATAAACAGACATATTAGGCAAGAATTTTGGAGCTTTCACCTAAATAACTACAGGTGGTGAGATAAGCTGCACAATATAATTGACCTTTCAGTATATTGTTGCACACACACCATCTATTTAGCAAATGCCCTTGTTATCAACAGCAGCCTTTTAAACTCACCTGAGCTAACAAGTATGTGAGCTGGTTACTCTGCTGCGCTTAAAATTTCTTTTTTGGTTTGCTACAATGCCTTTTCTGAAACGTTGTCTCCCTCTGCTGGAACACTGACTTCTTTCATTTAATGCCTGCAGACTATAAAAGAGAAACCAACCCAAAAAGTTTGGTTGATTAGTCTGTGGCATTCTTTTAAACTGTTGCTTATGGCGGTCTCTGTGAGCTTCTCAGTGACATTCAGCCATCCAGGTATCCCGCCTGCAGTAGACGGAATGTGGCAATGGAACGCTGGCTGCGCGTGTCATAATAGGCTCTGAGCCTTTATATACCTGCGCACAGCAGCAGCCACCTTCAGTCTGCTGCTGGACAGCCAGCAGCAGCAGCAGCAGGAGAGGTAATTAATCATCAACCCTCCTGCTAAGGGTAGACAGCTGCTCGTTCCACCCCCCCCCCCGCCTTAATTGGTTCTCCTCCCTTCCAACGGTGTTGAGGCGGGTGGGAACAGCCGGGGGTTGAGGGTACTGTGCTAAAAGAGGTGGAGTTATGCAGATCTAAAACGCGTGGATTGCAGCAGCAGCAAGCCGAAAAGTGCAGGCATGTGAGGGATCTAGAGGTTGACAGCATGTCTTCTTAACGGGAGTCCAGGTGGCCATCTCCACAAATGGACTTTTCAGAATCCTTGGGTGGCACCGTAGTCGGAAACCAATTCTGGTTATCGCTTCTCGGCCTTTTGGCTAAGATCAAGTGTAGTATCTGTTCTTATCAGTTTAATATTTGATACGTCCCCTATCTGGGGACCATATATTAAATGGATTTTTAGAACAGGGAGATGGAAAAAGAGCTTGCTCTGTCCACTCCACGCATTGACCTGGTATTGCAGTATCTCCAGGACCGGTGCACCCCTTCTTTAATGCAGTTTCTAAAATCAGAAAGAATTGAATTCAATGCTTTTTGTTCATTTTGCTTGTTTGTCGGATTTTGGGATGGACTCTTTGGCTTTGCTTTTCTTCTCCTCATTGGATTTTTCATGTTAAAAGTTGCAGAAGCCAGATGACAAGCTCATTTTGGTTCAACTTCAGCAACTGTGCATTGCATTGCCATGTAATGTAATGTAATGCAATGCTATCTATCTAGCTCTCCCTCTATACTTCCTTTTGGATAAACAGACATATTAGGCAAGCATTTTGGAGCTTTCACCTAAATAACTACAGGTGGTGAGATAAGCTGCACAATATAATTGACCTTTCAGTATATTGTTGCACACACACCATCTATTTAGCAAATGCCCTTGTTATCAACAGCAGCCTTTTAAACTCACCTGAGCTAACAGGTATGTGAGCTGGTTACTCTGCTGCGCTTAAAATTTCTTTTTTGGTTTGCTACAATGCCTTTTCTGAAACGTTGTCTCCCTCTGCTGGAACACTGACTTCTTTCATTTAATGCCTGCAGACTATAAAAGAGAAACCAACCCAAAAAGTTTGGTTGATTAGTCTGTGGCATTCTTTTAAACTGTTGCTTATGGCGGTCTCTGTGAGTTCTCAGTGACATTCAGCCATCCAGGTATCCCGCCTGCAGTAGACGGAATGTGGCAATGGAACGCTGGCTGCGCGTGTCATAATAGGCTCTGAGCCTTTATATACCTGCGCACAGCAGCAGCCACCTTCAGTCTGCTGCTGGACAGCCAGCAGCAGCAGCAGCAGGAGAGGTAATTAATCAGCAACCCTCCTGCTAAGGGTAGACAGCTGCTCGTTCCACCCCCCCCCCCCGCCTTAATTGGTTCTCCTCCCTTCCAACGGTGTTGAGGCAGGTGGGAACAGCCGGGGGTTGAGGGTACTGTGCTAAAAGAGGTGGAGTTATGCAGATCTAAAACGCGTGGATTGCAGCAGCAGCAAGCCGAAAAGTGCAGGCATGTGAGGGATCTAGAGGTTGACAGCATGTCTTCTTAACGGGAGTCCAGGTGGCCATCTCCACAAATGGACTTTTCAGAATCCTTGGGTGGCACCGTAGTCGGAAACCAATTCTGGTTATCGCTTCTCGGCCTTTTGGCTAAGATCAAGTGTAGTATCTGTTCTTATCAGTTTAATATCTGATACGTCCCCTATCTGGGGACCATATATTAAATGGATTTTTAGAACAGGGAGATGGAAAAAGAGCTTGCTCTGTCCACTCCACGCATTGACCTGGTATTGCAGTATCTCCAGGACCGGTGCACCCCTTCTTTAATGCAGTTTCTAAAATCAGAAAGAATTGAATTCAATGCTTTTTGTTCATTTTGCTTGTTTGTCGGATTTTGGGATGGACTCTTTGGCTTTGCTTTTCTTCTCCTCATTGGATTTTTCATGTTAAAAGTTGCAGAAGCCAGATGACAAGCTCATTTTGGTTCAACTTCAGCAACTGTGCATTGCATTGCCATGTAATGTAATGTAATGCAATGCTATCTATCTAGCTCTCCCTCTATACTTCCTTTTGGATAAACAGACATATTAGGCAAGCATTTTGGAGCTTTCACCTAAATAACTACAGGTGGTGAGATAAGCTGCACAATATAATTGACCTTTCAGTATATTGTTGCACACACACCATCTATTTAGCAAATGCCCTTGTTATCAACAGCAGCCTTTTAAACTCACCTGAGCTAACAGGTATGTGAGCTGGTTACTCTGCTGCGCTTAAAATTTCTTTTTTGGTTTGCTACAATGCCTTTTCTGAAACGTTGTCTCCCTCTGCTGGAACACTGACTTCTTTCATTTAATGCCTGCAGACTATAAAAGAGAAACCAACCCAAAAAGTTTGGTTGATTAGTCTGTGGCATTCTTTTAAACTGTTGCTTATGGCGGTCTCTGTGAGCTTCTCAGTGACATTCAGCCATCCAGGTATCCCGCCTGCAGTAGACGGAATGTGGCAATGGAACGCTGGCTGCGCGTGTCATAATAGGCTCTGAGCCTTTATATACCTGCGCACAGCAGCAGCCACCTTCAGTCTGCTGCTGGACAGCCAGCAGCAGCAGCAGCAGGAGAGGTAATTAATCAGCAACCCTCCTGCTAAGGGTAGACAGCTGCTCGTTCCACCCCCCCCCCCCGCCTTAATTGGTTCTCCTCCCTTCCAACGGTGTTGAGGCGGGTGGGAACAGCCGGGGGTTGAGGGTACTGTGCTAAAAGAGGTGGAGTTATGCAGATCTAAAACGCGTGGATTGCAGCAGCAGCAAGCCGAAAAGTGCAGGCATGTGAGGGATCTAGAGGTTGACAGCATGTCTTCTTAACGGGAGTCCAGGTGGCCATCTCCACAAATGGACTTTTCAGAATCCTTGGGTGGCACCGTAGTCGGAAACCAATTCTGGTTATCGCTTCTCGGCCTTTTGGCTAAGATCAAGTGTAGTATTTGTTCTTATCAGTTTAATATCTGATACGTCCCCTATCTGGGGACCATATATTAAATGGATTTTTAGAACAGGGAGATGGAAAAAGAGCTTGCTCTGTCCACTCCACGCATTGACCTGGTATTGCAGTATCTCCAGGACCGGTGCACCCCTTCTTTAATGCAGTTTCTAAAATCAGAAAGAATTGAATTCAATGCTTTTTGTTCATTTTGCTTGTTTGTCGGATTTTGGGATGGACTCTTTGGCTTTGCTTTTCTTCTCCTCATTGGATTTTTCATGTTAAAAGTTGCAGAAGCCAGATGACAAGCTCATTTTGGTTCAACTTCAGCAACTGTGCATTGCATTGCCATGTAATGTAATGTAATGCAATGCTATCTATCTAGCTCTCCCTCTATACTTCCTTTTGGATAAACAGACATATTAGGCAAGCATTTTGGAGCTTTCACCTAAATAACTACAGGTGGTGAGATAAGCTGCACAATATAATTGACCTTTCAGTATATTGTTGCACACACACCATCTATTTAGCAAATGCCCTTGTTATCAACAGCAGCCTTTTAAACTCACCTGAGCTAACAGGTATGTGAGCTGGTTACTCTGCTGCGCTTAAAATTTCTTTTTTGGTTTGCTACAATGCCTTTTCTGAAACGTTGTCTCCCTCTGCTGGAACACTGACTTCTTTCATTTAATGCCTGCAGACTATAAAAGAGAAACCAACCCAAAAAGTTTGGTTGATTAGTCTGTGGCATTCTTTTAAACTGTTGCTTATGGCGGTCTCTGTGAGCTTCTCAGTGACATTCAGCCATCCAGGTATCCCGCCTGCAGTAGACGGAATGTGGCAATGGAACGCTGGCTGCGCGTGTCATAATAGGCTCTGAGCCTTTATATACCTGCGCACAGCAGCAGCCACCTTCAGTCTGCTGCTGGACAGCCAGCAGCAGCAGCAGCAGGAGAGGTAATTAATCAGCAACCCTCCTGCTAAGGGTAGACAGCTGCTCGTTCCACCCCCCCCCCGCCTTAATTGGTTCTCCTCCCTTCCAACGGTGTTGAGGCGGGTGGGAACAGCCGGGGGTTGAGGGTACTGTGCTAAAAGAGGTGGAGTTATGCAGATCTAAAACGCGTGGATTGCAGCAGCAGCAAGCCGAAAAGTGCAGGCATGTGAGGGATCTAGAGGTTGACAGCATGTCTTCTTAACGGGAGTCCAGGTGGCCATCTCCACAAATGGACTTTTCAGAATCCTTGGGTGGCACCGTAGTCGGAAACCAATTCTGGTTATCGCTTCTCGGCCTTTTGGCTAAGATCAAGTGTAGTATCTGTTCTTATCAGTTTAATATCTGATACGTCCCCTATCTGGGGACCATATATTAAATGGATTTTTAGAACAGGGAGATGGAAAAAGAGCTTGCTCTGTCCACTCCACGCATTGACCTGGTATTGCAGTATCTCCAGGACCGGTGCACCCCTTCTTTAATGCAGTTTCTAAAATCAGAAAGAATTGAATTCAATGCTTTTTGTTCATTTTGCTTGTTTGTCGGATTTTGGGATGGACTCTTTGGCTTTGCTTTTCTTCTCCTCATTGGATTTTTCATGTTAAAAGTTGCAGAAGCCAGATGACAAGCTCATTTTGGTTCAACTTCAGCAACTGTGCATTGCATTGCCATGTAATGTAATGTAATGCAATGCTATCTATCTAGCTCTCCCTCTATACTTCCTTTTGGATAAACAGACATATTAGGCAAGAATTTTGGAGCTTTCACCTAAATAACTACAGGTGGTGAGATAAGCTGCACAATATAATTGACCTTTCAGTATATTGTTGCACACACACCATCTATTTAGCAAATGCCCTTGTTATCAACAGCAGCCTTTTAAACTCACCTGAGCTAACAAGTATGTGAGCTGGTTACTCTGCTGCGCTTAAAATTTCTTTTTTGGTTTGCTACAATGCCTTTTCTGAAACGTTGTCTCCCTCTGCTGGAACACTGACTTCTTTCATTTAATGCCTGCAGACTATAAAAGAGAAACCAACCCAAAAAGTTTGGTTGATTAGTCTGTGGCATTCTTTTAAACTGTTGCTTATGGCGGTCTCTGTGAGCTTCTCAGTGACATTCAGCCATCCAGGTATCCCGCCTGCAGTAGACGGAATGTGGCAATGGAACGCTGGCTGCGCGTGTCATAATAGGCTCTGAGCCTTTATATACCTGCGCACAGCAGCAGCCACCTTCAGTCTGCTGCTGGACAGCCAGCAGCAGCAGCAGCAGGAGAGGTAATTAATCATCAACCCTCCTGCTAAGGGTAGACAGCTGCTCGTTCCACCCCCCCCCCCGCCTTAATTGGTTCTCCTCCCTTCCAACGGTGTTGAGGCGGGTGGGAACAGCCGGGGGTTGAGGGTACTGTGCTAAAAGAGGTGGAGTTATGCAGATCTAAAACGCGTGGATTGCAGCAGCAGCAAGCCGAAAAGTGCAGGCATGTGAGGGATCTAGAGGTTGACAGCATGTCTTCTTAACGGGAGTCCAGGTGGCCATCTCCACAAATGGACTTTTCAGAATCCTTGGGTGGCACCGTAGTCGGAAACCAATTCTGGTTATCGCTTCTCGGCCTTTTGGCTAAGATCAAGTGTAGTATCTGTTCTTATCAGTTTAATATTTGATACGTCCCCTATCTGGGGACCATATATTAAATGGATTTTTAGAACAGGGAGATGGAAAAAGAGCTTGCTCTGTCCACTCCACGCATTGACCTGGTATTGCAGTATCTCCAGGACCGGTGCACCCCTTCTTTAATGCAGTTTCTAAAATCAGAAAGAATTGAATTCAATGCTTTTTGTTCATTTTGCTTGTTTGTCGGATTTTGGGATGGACTCTTTGGCTTTGCTTTTCTTCTCCTCATTGGATTTTTCATGTTAAAAGTTGCAGAAGCCAGATGACAAGCTCATTTTGGTTCAACTTCAGCAACTGTGCATTGCATTGCCATGTAATGTAATGTAATGCAATGCTATCTATCTAGCTCTCCCTCTATACTTCCTTTTGGATAAACAGACATATTAGGCAAGCATTTTGGAGCTTTCACCTAAATAACTACAGGTGGTGAGATAAGCTGCACAATATAATTGACCTTTCAGTATATTGTTGCACACACACCATCTATTTAGCAAATGCCCTTGTTATCAACAGCAGCCTTTTAAACTCACCTGAGCTAACAGGTATGTGAGCTGGTTACTCTGCTGCGCTTAAAATTTCTTTTTTGGTTTGCTACAATGCCTTTTCTGAAACGTTGTCTCCCTCTGCTGGAACACTGACTTCTTTCATTTAATGCCTGCAGACTATAAAAGAGAAACCAACCCAAAAAGTTTGGTTGATTAGTCTGTGGCATTCTTTTAAACTGTTGCTTATGGCGGTCTCTGTGAGCTTCTCAGTGACATTCAGCCATCCAGGTATCCCGCCTGCAGTAGACGGAATGTGGCAATGGAACGCTGGCTGCGCGTGTCATAATAGGCTCTGAGCCTTTATATACCTGCGCACAGCAGCAGCCACCTTCAGTCTGCTGCTGGACAGCCAGCAGCAGCAGCAGCAGGAGAGGTAATTAATCAGCAACCCTCCTGCTAAGGGTAGACAGCTGCTCGTTCCACCCCCCCCCCGCCTTAATTGGTTCTCCTCCCTTCCAACGGTGTTGAGGCGGGTGGGAACAGCCGGGGGTTGAGGGTACTGTGCTAAAAGAGGTGGAGTTATGCAGATCTAAAACGCGTGGATTGCAGCAGCAGCAAGCCGAAAAGTGCAGGCATGTGAGGGATCTAGAGGTTGACAGCATGTCTTCTTAACGGGAGTCCAGGTGGCCATCTCCACAAATGGACTTTTCAGAATCCTTGGGTGGCACCGTAGTCGGAAACCAATTCTGGTTATCGCTTCTCGGCCTTTTGGCTAAGATCAAGTGTAGTATCTGTTCTTATCAGTTTAATATCTGATACGTCCCCTATCTGGGGACCATATATTAAATGGATTTTTAGAACAGGGAGATGGAAAAAGAGCTTGCTCTGTCCACTCCACGCATTGACCTGGTATTGCAGTATCTCCAGGACCGGTGCACCCCTTCTTTAATGCAGTTTCTAAAATCAGAAAGAA
Source organism: Phyllobates terribilis (assembly GCF_046119375.1). NCBI lineage: Eukaryota > Metazoa > Chordata > Amphibia > Anura > Dendrobatidae > Phyllobates > Phyllobates terribilis. Next base: position 3,425,522 of record NW_027362800.1, on the reverse strand, counting down.
TTGAATTCAATGCTTTTTGTTCATTTTGCTTGTTTGTCGGATTTTGGGATGGACTCTTTGGCTTTGCTTTTCTTCTCCTCATTGGATTTTTCATGTTAAAAGTTGCAGAAGCCAGATGACAAGCTCATTTTGGTTCAACTTCAGCAACTGTGCATTGCATTGCCATGTAATGTAATGTAATGCAATGCTATCTATCTAGCTCTCCCTCTATACTTCCTTTTGGATAAACAGACATATTAGGCAAGCATTTTGGAGCTTTCACCTAAATAACTACAGGTGGTGAGATAAGCTGCACAATATAATTGACCTTTCAGTATATTGTTGCACACACACCATCTATTTAGCAAATGCCCTTGTTATCAACAGCAGCCTTTTAAACTCACCTGAGCTAACAGGTATGTGAGCTGGTTACTCTGCTGCGCTTAAAATTTCTTTTTTGGTTTGCTACAATGCCTTTTCTGAAACGTTGTCTCCCTCTGCTGGAACACTGACTTCTTTCATTTAATGCCTGCAGACTATAAAAGAGAAACCAACCCAAAAAGTTTGGTTGATTAGTCTGTGGCATTCTTTTAAACTGTTGCTTATGGCGGTCTCTGTGAGCTTCTCAGTGACATTCAGCCATCCAGGTATCCCGCCTGCAGTAGACGGAATGTGGCAATGGAACGCTGGCTGCGCGTGTCATAATAGGCTCTGAGCCTTTATATACCTGCGCACAGCAGCAGCCACCTTCAGTCTGCTGCTGGACAGCCAGCAGCAGCAGCAGCAGGAGAGGTAATTAATCAGCAACCCTCCTGCTAAGGGTAGACAGCTGCTCGTTCCACCCCCCCCCCCGCCTTAATTGGTTCTCCTCCCTTCCAACGGTGTTGAGGCGGGTGGGAACAGCCGGGGGTTGAGGGTACTGTGCTAAAAGAGGTGGAGTTATGCAGATCTAAAACGCGTGGATTGCAGCAGCAGCAAGCCGAAAAGTGCAGGCATGTGAGGGATCTAGAGGTTGACAGCATGTCTTCTTAACGGGAGTCCAGGTGGCCATCTCCACAAATGGACTTTTCAGAATCCTTGGGTGGCACCGTAGTCGGAAACCAATTCTGGTTATCGCTTCTCGGCCTTTTGGCTAAGATCAAGTGTAGTATTTGTTCTTATCAGTTTAATATCTGATACGTCCCCTATCTGGGGACCATATATTAAATGGATTTTTAGAACAGGGAGATGGAAAAAGAGCTTGCTCTGTCCACTCCACGCATTGACCTGGTATTGCAGTATCTCCAGGACCGGTGCACCCCTTCTTTAATGCAGTTTCTAAAATCAGAAAGAATTGAATTCAATGCTTTTTGTTCATTTTGCTTGTTTGTCGGATTTTGGGATGGACTCTTTGGCTTTGCTTTTCTTCTCCTCATTGGATTTTTCATGTTAAAAGTTGCAGAAGCCAGATGACAAGCTCATTTTGGTTCAACTTCAGCAACTGTGCATTGCATTGCCATGTAATGTAATGTAATGCGATGCTATCTATCTAGCTCTCCCTCTATACTTCCTTTTGGATAAACAGACATATTAGGCAAGCATTTTGGAGCTTTCACCTAAATAACTACAGGTGGTGAGATAAGCTGCACAATATAATTGACCTTTCAGTATATTGTTGCACACACACCATCTATTTAGCAAATGCCCTTGTTATCAACAGCAGCCTTTTAAACTCACCTGAGCTAACAGGTATGTGAGCTGGTTACTCTGCTGCGCTTAAAATTTCTTTTTTGGTTTGCTACAATGCCTTTTCTGAAACGTTGTCTCCCTCTGCTGGAACACTGACTTCTTTCATTTAATGCCTGCAGACTATAAAAGAGAAACCAACCCAAAAAGTTTGGTTGATTAGTCTGTGGCATTCTTTTAAACTGTTGCTTATGGCGGTCTCTGTGAGCTTCTCAGTGACATTCAGCCATCCAGGTATCCCGCCTGCAGTAGACGGAATGTGGCAATGGAACGCTGGCTGCGCGTGTCATAATAGGCTCTGAGCCTTTATATACCTGCGCACAGCAGCAGCCACCTTCAGTCTGCTGCTGGACAGCCAGCAGCAGCAGCAGCAGGAGAGGTAATTAATCAGCAACCCTCCTGCTAAGGGTAGACAGCTGCTCGTTCCACCCCCCCCCCGCCTTAATTGGTTCTCCTCCCTTCCAACGGTGTTGAGGCGGGTGGGAACAGCCGGGGGTTGAGGGTACTGTGCTAAAAGAGGTGGAGTTATGCAGATCTAAAACGCGTGGATTGCAGCAGCAGCAAGCCGAAAAGTGCAGGCATGTGAGGGATCTAGAGGTTGACAGCATGTCTTCTTAACGGGAGTCCAGGTGGCCATCTCCACAAATGGACTTTTCAGAATCCTTGGGTGGCACCGTAGTCGGAAACCAATTCTGGTTATCGCTTCTCGGCCTTTTGGCTAAGATCAAGTGTAGTATCTGTTCTTATCAGTTTAATATCTGATACGTCCCCTATCTGGGGACCATATATTAAATGGATTTTTAGAACAGGGAGATGGAAAAAGAGCTTGCTCTGTCCACTCCACGCATTGACCTGGTATTGCAGTATCTCCAGGACCGGTGCACCCCTTCTTTAATGCAGTTTCTAAAATCAGAAAGAATTGAATTCAATGCTTTTTGTTCATTTTGCTTGTTTGTCGGATTTTGGGATGGACTCTTTGGCTTTGCTTTTCTTCTCCTCATTGGATTTTTCATGTTAAAAGTTGCAGAAGCCAGATGACAAGCTCATTTTGGTTCAACTTCAGCAACTGTGCATTGCATTGCCATGTAATGTAATGTAATGCAATGCTATCTATCTAGCTCTCCCTCTATACTTCCTTTTGGATAAACAGACATATTAGGCAAGCATTTTGGAGCTTTCACCTAAATAACTACAGGTGGTGAGATAAGCTGCACAATATAATTGACCTTTCAGTATATTGTTGCACACACACCATCTATTTAGCAAATGCCCTTGTTATCAACAGCAGCCTTTTAAACTCACCTGAGCTAACAGGTATGTGAGCTGGTTACTCTGCTGCGCTTAAAATTTCTTTTTTGGTTTGCTACAATGCCTTTTCTGAAACGTTGTCTCCCTCTGCTGGAACACTGACTTCTTTCATTTAATGCCTGCAGACTATAAAAGAGAAACCAACCCAAAAAGTTTGGTTGATTAGTCTGTGGCATTCTTTTAAACTGTTGCTTATGGCGGTCTCTGTGAGCTTCTCAGTGACATTCAGCCATCCAGGTATCCCGCCTGCAGTAGACGGAATGTGGCAATGGAACGCTGGCTGCGCGTGTCATAATAGGCTCTGAGCCTTTATATACCTGCGCACAGCAGCAGCCACCTTCAGTCTGCTGCTGGACAGCCAGCAGCAGCAGCAGCAGGAGAGGTAATTAATCAGCAACCCTCCTGCTAAGGGTAGACAGCTGCTCGTTCCACCCCCCCCCCCGCCTTAATTGGTTCTCCTCCCTTCCAACGGTGTTGAGGCGGGTGGGAACAGCCGGGGGTTGAGGGTACTGTGCTAAAAGAGGTGGAGTTATGCAGATCTAAAACGCGTGGATTGCAGCAGCAGCAAGCCGAAAAGTGCAGGCATGTGAGGGATCTAGAGGTTGACAGCATGTCTTCTTAACGGGAGTCCAGGTGGCCATCTCCACAAATGGACTTTTCAGAATCCTTGGGTGGCACCGTAGTCGGAAACCAATTCTGGTTATCGCTTCTCGGCCTTTTGGCTAAGATCAAGTGTAGTATCTGTTCTTATCAGTTTAATATCTGATACGTCCCCTATCTGGGGACCATATATTAAATGGATTTTTAGAACAGGGAGATGGAAAAAGAGTTTGCTCTGTCCACTCCACGCATTGACCTGGTATTGCAGTATCTCCAGGACCGGTGCACCCCTTCTTTAATGCAGTTTCTAAAATCAGAAAGAATTGAATTCAATGCTTTTTGTTCATTTTGCTTGTTTGTCGGATTTTGGGATGGACTCTTTGGCTTTGCTTTTCTTCTCCTCATTGGATTTTTCATGTTAAAAGTTGCAGAAGCCAGATGACAAGCTCATTTTGGTTCAACTTCAGCAACTGTGCATTGCATTGCCATGTAATGTAATGTAATGCAATGCTATCTATCTAGCTCTCCCTCTATACTTCCTTTTGGATAAACAGACATATTAGGCAAGCATTTTGGAGCTTTCACCTAAATAACTACAGGTGGTGAGATAAGCTGCACAATATAATTGACCTTTCAGTATATTGTTGCACACACACCATCTATTTAGCAAATGCCCTTGTTATCAACAGCAGCCTTTTAAACTCACCTGAGCTAACAGGTATGTGAGCTGGTTACTCTGCTGCGCTTAAAATTTCTTTTTTGGTTTGCTACAATGCCTTTTCTGAAACGTTGTCTCCCTCTGCTGGAACACTGACTTCTTTCATTTAATGCCTGCAGACTATAAAAGAGAAACCAACCCAAAAAGTTTGGTTGATTAGTCTGTGGCATTCTTTTAAACTGTTGCTTATGGCGGTCTCTGTGAGCTTCTCAGTGACATTCAGCCATCCAGGTATCCCGCCTGCAGTAGACGGAATGTGGCAATGGAACGCTGGCTGCGCGTGTCATAATAGGCTCTGAGCCTTTATATACCTGCGCACAGCAGCAGCCACCTTCAGTCTGCTGCTGGACAGCCAGCAGCAGCAGCAGCAGGAGAGGTAATTAATCAGCAACCCTCCTGCTAAGGGTAGACAGCTGCTCGTTCCACCCCCCCCCCGCCTTAATTGGTTCTCCTCCCTTCCAACGGTGTTGAGGCGGGTGGGAACAGCCGGGGGTTGAGGGTACTGTGCTAAAAGAGGTGGAGTTATGCAGATCTAAAACGCGTGGATTGCAGCAGCAGCAAGCCGAAAAGTGCAGGCATGTGAGGGATCTAGAGGTTGACAGCATGTCTTCTTAACGGGAGTCCAGGTGGCCATCTCCACAAATGGACTTTTCAGAATCCTTGGGTGGCACCGTAGTCGGAAACCAATTCTGGTTATCGCTTCTCGGCCTTTTGGCTAAGATCAAGTGTAGTATCTGTTCTTATCAGTTTAATATCTGATACGTCCCCTATCTGGGGACCATATATTAAATGGATTTTTAGAACAGGGAGATGGAAAAAGAGCTTGCTCTGTCCACTCCACGCATTGACCTGGTATTGCAGTATCTCCAGGACCGGTGCACCCCTTCTTTAATGCAGTTTCTAAAATCAGAAAGAATTGAATTCAATGCTTTTTGTTCATTTTGCTTGTTTGTCGGATTTTGGGATGGACTCTTTGGCTTTGCTTTTCTTCTCCTCATTGGATTTTTCATGTTAAAAGTTGCAGAAGCCAGATGACAAGCTCATTTTGGTTCAACTTCAGCAACTGTGCATTGCATTGCCATGTAATGTAATGTAATGCAATGCTATCTATCTAGCTCTCCCTCTATACTTCCTTTTGGATAAACAGACATATTAGGCAAGCATTTTGGAGCTTTCACCTAAATAACTACAGGTGGTGAGATAAGCTGCACAATATAATTGACCTTTCAGTATATTGTTGCACACACACCATCTATTTAGCAAATGCCCTTGTTATCAACAGCAGCCTTTTAAACTCACCTGAGCTAACAGGTATGTGAGCTGGTTACTCTGCTGCGCTTAAAATTTCTTTTTTGGTTTGCTACAATGCCTTTTCTGAAACGTTGTCTCCCTCTGCTGGAACACTGACTTCTTTCATTTAATGCCTGCAGACTATAAAAGAGAAACCAACCCAAAAAGTTTGGTTGATTAGTCTGTGGCATTCTTTTAAACTGTTGCTTATGGCGGTCTCTGTGAGCTTCTCAGTGACATTCAGCCATCCAGGTATCCCGCCTGCAGTAGACGGAATGTGGCAATGGAACGCTGGCTGCGCGTGTCATAATAGGCTCTGAGCCTTTATATACCTGCGCACAGCAGCAGCCACCTTCAGTCTGCTGCTGGACAGCCAGCAGCAGCAGCAGCAGGAGAGGTAATTAATCAGCAACCCTCCTGCTAAGGGTAGACAGCTGCTCGTTCCACCCCCCCCCCCGCCTTAATTGGTTCTCCTCCCTTCCAACGGTGTTGAGGCGGGTGGGAACAGCCGGGGGTTGAGGGTACTGTGCTAAAAGAGGTGGAGTTATGCAGATCTAAAACGCGTGGATTGCAGCAGCAGCAAGCCGAAAAGTGCAGGCATGTGAGGGATCTAGAGGTTGACAGCATGTCTTCTTAACGGGAGTCCAGGTGGCCATCTCCACAAATGGACTTTTCAGAATCCTTGGGTGGCACCGTAGTCGGAAACCAATTCTGGTTATCGCTTCTCGGCCTTTTGGCTAAGATCAAGTGTAGTATCTGTTCTTATCAGTTTAATATCTGATACGTCCCCTATCTGGGGACCATATATTAAATGGATTTTTAGAACAGGGAGATGGAAAAAGAGCTTGCTCTGTCCACTCCACGCATTGACCTGGTATTGCAGTATCTCCAGGACCGGTGCACCCCTTCTTTAATGCAGTTTCTAAAATCAGAAAGAATTGAATTCAATGCTTTTTGTTCATTTTGCTTGTTTGTCGGATTTTGGGATGGACTCTTTGGCTTTGCTTTTCTTCTCCTCATTGGATTTTTCATGTTAAAAGTTGCAGAAGCCAGATGACAAGCTCATTTTGGTTCAACTTCAGCAACTGTGCATTGCATTGCCATGTAATGTAATGTAATGCAATGCTATCTATCTAGCTCTCCCTCTATACTTCCTTTTGGATAAACAGACATATTAGGCAAGCATTTTGGAGCTTTCACCTAAATAACTACAGGTGGTGAGATAAGCTGCACAATATAATTGACCTTTCAGTATATTGTTGCACACACACCATGTATTTAGCAAATGCCCTTGTTATCAACAGCAGCCTTTTAAACTCACCTGAGCTAACAGGTATGTGAGCTGGTTACTCTGCTGCGCTTAAAATTTCTTTTTTGGTTTGCTACAATGCCTTTTCTGAAACGTTGTCTCCCTCTGCTGGAACACTGACTTCTTTCATTTAATGCCTGCAGACTATAAAAGAGAAACCAACCCAAAAAGTTTGGTTGATTAGTCTGTGGCATTCTTTTAAACTGTTGCTTATGGCGGTCTCTGTGAGCTTCTCAGTGACATTCAGCCATCCAGGTATCCCGCCTGCAGTAGACGGAATGTGGCAATGGAACGCTGTCTGCGCGTGTCATAATAGGCTCTGAGCCTTTATATACCTGCGCACAGCAGCAGCCACCTTCAGTCTGCTGCTGGACAGCCAGCAGCAGCAGCAGCAGGAGAGGTAATTAATCAGCAACCCTCCTGCTAAGGGTAGACAGCTGCTCGTTCCACCCCCCCCCCGCCTTAATTGGTTCTCCTCCCTTCCAACGGTGTTGAGGCGGGTGGGAACAGCCGGGGGTTGAGGGTACTGTGCTAAAAGAGGTGGAGTTATGCAGATCTAAAACGCGTGGATTGCAGCAGCAGCAAGCCGAAAAGTGCAGGCATGTGAGGGATCTAGAGGTTGACAGCATGTCTTCTTAACGGGAGTCCAGGTGGCCATCTCCACAAATGGACTTTTCAGAATCCTTGGGTGGCACCGTAGTCGGAAACCAATTCTGGTTATCGCTTCTCGGCCTTTTGGCTAAGATCAAGTGTAGTATCTGTTCTTATCAGTTTAATATCTGATACGTCCCCTATCTGGGGACCATATATTAAATGGATTTTTAGAACAGGGAGATGGAAAAAGAGCTTGCTCTGTCCACTCCACGCATTGACCTGGTATTGCAGTATCTCCAGGACCGGTGCACCCCTTCTTTAATGCAGTTTCTAAAATCAGAAAGAATTGAATTCAATGCTTTTTGTTCATTTTGCTTGTTTGTCGGATTTTGGGATGGACTCTTTGGCTTTGCTTTTCTTCTCCTCATTGGATTTTTCATGTTAAAAGTTGCAGAAGCCAGATGACAAGCTCATTTTGGTTCAACTTCAGCAACTGTGCATTGCATTGCCATGTAATGTAATGTAATGCAATGCTATCTATCTAGCTCTCCCTCTATACTTCCTTTTGGATAAACAGACATATTAGGCAAGCATTTTGGAGCTTTCACCTAAATAACTACAGGTGGTGAGATAAGCTGCACAATATAATTGACCTTTCAGTATATTGTTGCACACACACCATCTATTTAGCAAATGCCCTTGTTATCAACAGCAGCGTTTTAAACTCACCTGAGCTAACAGGTATGTGAGCTGGTTACTCTGCTGCGCTTAAAATTTCTTTTTTGGTTTGCTACAATGCCTTTTCTGAAACGTTGTCTCCCTCTGCTGGAACACTGACTTCTTTCATTTAATGCCTGCAGACTATAAAAGAGAAACCAACCCAAAAAGTTTGGTTGATTAGTCTGTGGCATTCTTTTAAACTGTTGCTTATGGCGGTCTCTGTGAGCTTCTCAGTGACATTCAGCCATCCAGGTATCCCGCCTGCAGTAGACGGAATGTGGCAATGGAACGCTGTCTGCGCGTGTCATAATAGGCTCTGAGCCTTTATATACCTGCGCACAGCAGCAGCCACCTTCAGTCTGCTGCTGGACAGCCAGCAGCAGCAGCAGCAGGAGAGGTAATTAATCAGCAACCCTCCTGCTAAGGGTAGACAGCTGCTCGTTCCACCCCCCCCCCCCCCCGCCTTAATTGGTTCTCCTCCCTTCCAACGGTGTTGAGGCGGGTGGGAACAGCCGGGGGTTGAGGGTACTGTGCTAAAAGAGGTGGAGTTATGCAGATCTAAAACGCGTGGATTGCAGCAGCAGCAAGCCGAAAAGTGCAGGCATGTGAGGGATCTAGAGGTTGACAGCATGTCTTCTTAACGGGAGTCCAGGTGGCCATCTCCACAAATGGACTTTTCAGAATCCTTGGGTGGCACCGTAGTCGGAAACCAATTCTGGTTATCGCTTCTCGGCCTTTTGGCTAAGATCAAGTGTAGTATCTGTTCTTATCAGTTTAATATCTGATACGTCCCCTATCTGGGGACCATATATTAAATGGATTTTTAGAACAGGGAGATGGAAAAAGAGCTTGCTCTGTCCACTCCACGCATTGACCTGGTATTGCAGTATCTCCAGGACCGGTGCACCCCTTCTTTAATGCAGTTTCTAAAATCAGAAAGAATTGAATTCAATGCTTTTTGTTCATTTTGCTTGTTTGTCGGATTTTGGGATGGACTCTTTGGCTTTGCTTTTCTTCTCCTCATTGGATTTTTCATGTTAAAAGTTGCAGAAGCCAGATGACAAGCTCATTTTGGTTCAACTTCAGCAACTGTGCATTGCATTGCCATGTAATGTAATGTAATGCAATGCTATCTATCTAGCTCTCCCTCTATACTTCCTTTTGGATAAACAGACATATTAGGCAAGCATTTTGGAGCTTTCACCTAAATAACTACAGGTGGTGAGATAAGCTGCACAATATAATTGACCTTTCAGTATATTGTTGCACACACACCATCTATTTAGCAAATGCCCTTGTTATCAACAGCAGCCTTTTAAACTCACCTGAGCTAACAGGTATGTGAGCTGGTTACTCTGCTGCGCTTAAAATTTCTTTTTTGGTTTGCTACAATGCCTTTTCTGAAACGTTGTCTCCCTCTGCTGGAACACTGACTTCTTTCATTTAATGCCTGCAGACTATAAAAGAGAAACCAACCCAAAAAGTTTGGTTGATTAGTCTGTGGCATTCTTTTAAACTGTTGCTTATGGCGGTCTCTGTGAGCTTCTCAGTGACATTCAGCCATCCAGGTATCCCGCCTGCAGTAGACGGAATGTGGCAATGGAACGCTGGCTGCGCGTGTCATAATAGGCTCTGAGCCTTTATATACCTGCGCACAGCAGCAGCCACCTTCAGTCTGCTGCTGGACAGCCAGCAGCAGCAGCAGCAGGAGAGGTAATTAATCAGCAACCCTCCTGCTAAGGGTAGACAGCTGCTCGTTCCACCCCCCCCCGCCTTAATTGGTTCTCCTCCCTTCCAACGGTGTTGAGGCGGGTGGGAACAGCCGGGGGTTGAGGGTACTGTGCTAAAAGAGGTGGAGTTATGCAGATCTAAAACGCGTGGATTGCAGCAGCAGCAAGCCGAAAAGTGCAGGCATGTGAGGGATCTAGAGGTTGACAGCATGTCTTCTTAACGGGAGTCCAGGTGGCCATCTCCACAAATGGACTTTTCAGAATCCTTGGGTGGCACCGTAGTCGGAAACCAATTCTGGTTATCGCTTCTCGGCCTTTTGGCTAAGATCAAGTGTAGTATCTGTTCTTATCAGTTTAATATCTGATACGTCCCCTATCTGGGGACCATATATTAAATGGATTTTTAGAACAGGGAGATGGAAAAAGAGCTTGCTCTGTCCACTCCACGCATTGACCTGGTATTGCAGTATCTCCAGGACCGGTGCACCCCTTCTTTAATGCAGTTTCTAAAATCAGAAAGAATTGAATTCAATGCTTTTTGTTCATTTTGCTTGTTTGTCGGATTTTGGGATGGACTCTTTGGCTTTGCTTTTCTTCTCCTCATTGGATTTTTCATGTTAAAAGTTGCAGAAGCCAGATGACAAGCTCATTTTGGTTCAACTTCAGCAACTGTGCATTGCATTGCCATGTAATGTAATGTAATGCAATGCTATCTATCTAGCTCTCCCTCTATACTTCCTTTTGGATAAACAGACATATTAGGCAAGCATTTTGGAGCTTTCACCTAAATAACTACAGGTGGTGAGATAAGCTGCACAATATAATTGACCTTTCAGTATATTGTTGCACACACACCATCTATTTAGCAAATGCCCTTGTTATCAACAGCAGCCTTTTAAACTCACCTGAGCTAACAGGTATGTGAGCTGGTTACTCTGCTGCGCTTAAAATTTCTTTTTTGGTTTGCTACAATGCCTTTTCTGAAACGTTGTCTCCCTCTGCTGGAACACTGACTTCTTTCATTTAATGCCTGCAGACTATAAAAGAGAAACCAACCCAAAAAGTTTGGTTGATTAGTCTGTGGCATTCTTTTAAACTGTTGCTTATGGCGGTCTCTGTGAGCTTCTCAGTGACATTCAGCCATCCAGGTATCCCGCCTGCAGTAGACGGAATGTGGCAATGGAACGCTGGCTGCGCGTGTCATAATAGGCTCTGAGCCTTTATATACCTGCGCACAGCAGCAGCCACCTTCAGTCTGCTGCTGGACAGCCAGCAGCAGCAGCAGCAGGAGAGGTAATTAATCAGCAACCCTCCTGCTAAGGGTAGACAGCTGCTCGTTCCACCCCCCCCCCCGCCTTAATTGGTTCTCCTCCCTTCCAACGGTGTTGAGGCGGGTGGGAACAGCCGGGGGTTGAGGGTACTGTGCTAAAAGAGGTGGAGTTATGCAGATCTAAAACGTGTGGATTGCAGCAGCAGCAAGCCGAAAAGTGCAGGCATGTGAGGGATCTAGAGGTTGACAGCATGTCTTCTTAACGGGAGTCCAGGTGGCCATCTCCACAAATGGACTTTTCAGAATCCTTGGGTGGCACCGTAGTCGGAAACCAATTCTGGTTATCGCTTCTCGGCCTTTTGGCTAAGATCAAGTGTAGTATCTGTTCTTATCAGTTTAATATTTGATACGTCCCCTATCTGGGGACCATATATTAAATGGATTTTTAGAACAGGGAGATGGAAAAAGAGCTTGCTCTGTCCACTCCACGCATTGACCTGGTATTGCAGTATCTCCAGGACCGGTGCACCCCTTCTTTAATGCAGTTTCTAAAATCAGAAAGAATTGAATTCAATGCTTTTTGTTCATTTTGCTTGTTTGTCGGATTTTGGGATGGACTCTTTGGCTTTGCTTTTCTTCTCCTCATTGGATTTTTCATGTTAAAAGTTGCAGAAGCCAGATGACAAGCTCATTTTGGTTCAACTTCAGCAACTGTGCATTGCATTGCCATGTAATGTAATGTAATGCAATGCTATCTATCTAGCTCTCCCTCTATACTTCCTTTTGGATAAACAGACATATTAGGCAAGCATTTTGGAGCTTTCACCTAAATAACTACAGGTGGTGAGATAAGCTGCACAATATAATTGACCTTTCAGTATATTGTTGCACACACACCATCTATTTAGCAAATGCCCTTGTTATCAACAGCAGCCTTTTAAACTCACCTGAGCTAACAGGTATGTGAGCTGGTTACTCTGCTGCGCTTAAAATTTCTTTTTTGGTTTGCTACAATGCCTTTTCTGAAACGTTGTCTCCCTCTGCTGGAACACTGACTTCTTTCATTTAATGCCTGCAGACTATAAAAGAGAAACCAACCCAAAAAGTTTGGTTGATTAGTCTGTGGCATTCTTTTAAACTGTTGCTTATGGCGGTCTCTGTGAGCTTCTCAGTGACATTCAGCCATCCAGGTATCCCGCCTGCAGTAGACGGAATGTGGCAATGGAACGCTGTCTGCGCGTGTCATAATAGGCTCTGAGCCTTTATATACCTGCGCACAGCAGCAGCCACCTTCAGTCTGCTGCTGGACAGCCAGCAGCAGCAGCAGCAGGAGAGGTAATTAATCAGCAACCCTCCTGCTAAGGGTAGACAGCTGCTCGTTCCACCCCCCCCCCCCCCGCCTTAATTGGTTCTCCTCCCTTCCAACGGTGTTGAGGCGGGTGGGAACAGCCGGGGGTTGAGGGTACTGTGCTAAAAGAGGTGGAGTTATGCAGATCTAAAACGCGTGGATTGCAGCAGCAGCAAGCCGAAAAGTGCAGGCATGTGAGGGATCTAGAGGTTGACAGCATGTCTTCTTAACGGGAGTCCAGGTGGCCATCTCCACAAATGGACTTTTCAGAATCCTTGGGTGGCACCGTAGTCTGAAACCAATTCTGGTTATCGCTTCTCGGCCTTTTGGCTAAGATCAAGTGTAGTATCTGTTCTTATCAGTTTAATATCTGATACGTCCCCTATCTGGGGACCATATATTAAATGGATTTTTAGAACAGGGAGATGGAAAAAGAGCTTGCTCTGTCCACTCCACGCATTGACCTGGTATTGCAGTATCTCCAGGACCGGTGCACCCCTTCTTTAATGCAGTTTCTAAAATCAGAAAGAATTGAATTCAATGCTTTTTGTTCATTTTGCTTGTTTGTCGGATTTTGGGATGGACTCTTTGGCTTTGCTTTTCTTCTCCTCATTGGATTTTTCATGTTAAAAGTTGCAGAAGCCAGATGACAAGCTCATTTTGGTTCAACTTCAGCAACTGTGCATTGCATTGCCATGTAATGTAATGTAATGCAATGCTATCTATCTAGCTCTCCCTCTATACTTCCTTTTGGATAAACAGACATATTAGGCAAGCATTTTGGAGCTTTCACCTAAATAACTACAGGTGGTGAGATAAGCTGCACAATATAATTGACCTTTCAGTATATTGTTGCACACACACCATCTATTTAGCAAATGCCCTTGTTATCAACAGCAGCCTTTTAAACTCACCTGAGCTAACAGGTATGTGAGCTGGTTACTCTGCTGCGCTTAAAATTTCTTTTTTGGTTTGCTACAATGCCTTTTCTGAAACGTTGTCTCCCTCTGCTGGAACACTGACTTCTTTCATTTAATGCCTGCAGACTATAAAAGAGAAACCAACCCAAAAAGTTTGGTTGATTAGTCTGTGGCATTCTTTTAAACTGTTGCTTATGGCGGTCTCTGTGAGCTTCTCAGTGACATTCAGCCATCCAGGTATCCCGCCTGCAGTAGACGGAATGTGGCAATGGAACGCTGGCTGCGCGTGTCATAATAGGCTCTGAGCCTTTATATACCTGCGCACAGCAGCAGCCACCTTCAGTCTGCTGCTGGACAGCCAGCAGCAGCAGCAGCAGGAGAGGTAATTAATCAGCAACCCTCCTGCTAAGGGTAGACAGCTGCTCGTTCCACCCCCCCCCGCCTTAATTGGTTCTCCTCCCTTCCAACGGTGTTGAGGCGGGTGGGAACAGCCGGGGGTTGAGGGTACTGTGCTAAAAGAGGTGGAGTTATGCAGATCTAAAACGCGTGGATTGCAGCAGCAGCAAGCCGAAAAGTGCAGGCATGTGAGGGATCTAGAGGTTGACAGCATGTCTTCTTAACGGGAGTCCAGGTGGCCATCTCCACAAATGGACTTTTCAGAATCCTTGGGTGGCACCGTAGTCGGAAACCAATTCTGGTTATCGCTTCTCGGCCTTTTGGCTAAGATCAAGTGTAGTATCTGTTCTTATCAGTTTAATATCTGATACGTCCCCTATCTGGGGACCATATATTAAATGGATTTTTAGAACAGGGAGATGGAAAAAGAGCTTGCTCTGTCCACTCCACGCATTGACCTGGTATTGCAGTATCTCCAGGACCGGTGCACCCCTTCTTTAATGCAGTTTCTAAAATCAGAAAGAATTGAATTCAATGCTTTTTGTTCATTTTGCTTGTTTGTCGGATTTTGGGATGGACTCTTTGGCTTTGCTTTTCTTCTCCTCATTGGATTTTTCATGTTAAAAGTTGCAGAAGCCTGATGACAAGCTCATTTTGGTTCAACTTCAGCAACTGTGCATTGCATTGCCATGTAATGTAATGTAATGCAATGCTATCTATCTAGCTCTCCCTCTATACTTCCTTTTGGATAAACAGACATATTAGGCAAGCATTTTGGAGCTTTCACCTAAATAACTACAGGTGGTGAGATAAGCTGCACAATATAATTGACCTTTCAGTATATTGTTGCACACACACCATCTATTTAGCAAATGCCCTTGTTATCAACAGCAGCCTTTTAAACTCACCTGAGCTAACAGGTATGTGAGCTGGTTACTCTGCTGCGCTTAAAATTTCTTTTTTGGTTTGCTACAATGCCTTTTCTGAAACGTTGTCTCCCTCTGCTGGAACACTGACTTCTTTCATTTAATGCCTGCAGACTATAAAAGAGAAACCAACCCAAAAAGTTTGGTTGATTAGTCTGTGGCATTCTTTTAAACTGTTGCTTATGGCGGTCTCTGTGAGCTTCTCAGTGACATTCAGCCATCCAGGTATCCCGCCTGCAGTAGACGGAATGTGGCAATGGAACGCTGGCTGCGCGTGTCATAATAGGCTCTGAGCCTTTATATACCTGCGCACAGCAGCAGCCACCTTCAGTCTGCTGCTGGACAGCCAGCAGCAGCAGCAGCAGGAGAGGTAATTAATCAGCAACCCTCCTGCTAAGGGTAGACAGCTGCTCGTTCCACCCCCCCCCCCCGCCTTAATTGGTTCTCCTCCCTTCCAACGGTGTTAAGGCGGGTGGGAACAGCCGGGGGTTGAGGGTACTGTGCTAAAAGAGGTGGAGTTATGCAGATCTAAAACGCGTGGATTGCAGCAGCAGCATGCCGAAAAGTGCAGGCATGTGAGGGATCTAGAGGTTGACAGCATGTCTTCTTAACGGGAGTCCAGGTGGCCATCTCCACAAATGGACTTTTCAGAATCCTTGGGTGGCACCGTAGTCGGAAACCAATTCTGGTTATCGCTTCTCGGCCTTTTGGCTAAGATCAAGTGTAGTATCTGTTCTTATCAGTTTAATATTTGATACGTCCCCTATCTGGGGACCATATATTAAATGGATTTTTAGAACAGGGAGATGGAAAAAGAGCTTGCTCTGTCCACTCCACGCATTGACCTGGTATTGCAGTATCTCCAGGACCGGTGCACCCCTTCTTTAATGCAGTTTCTAAAATCAGAAAGAATTGAATTCAATGCTTTTTGTTCATTTTGCTTGTTTGTCGGATTTTGGGATGGACTCTTTGGCTTTGCTTTTCTTCTCCTCATTGGATTTTTCATGTTAAAAGTTGCAGAAGCCAGATGACAAGCTCATTTTGGTTCAACTTCAGCAACTGTGCATTGCATTGCCATGTAATGTAATGTAATGCAATGCTATCTATCTAGCTCTCCCTCTATACTTCCTTTTGGATAAACAGACATATTAGGCAAGCATTTTGGAGCTTTCACCTAAATAACTACAGGTGGTGAGATAAGCTGCACAATATAATTGACCTTTCAGTATATTGTTGCACACACACCATCTATTTAGCAAATGCCCTTGTTATCAACAGCAGCCTTTTAAACTCACCTGAGCTAACAGGTATGTGAGCTGGTTACTCTGCTGCGCTTAAAATTTCTTTTTTGGTTTGCTACAATGCCTTTTCTGAAACGTTGTCTCCCTCTGCTGGAACACTGACTTCTTTCATTTAATGCCTGCAGACTATAAAAGAGAAACCAACCCAAAAAGTTTGGTTGATTAGTCTGTGGCATTCTTTTAAACTGTTGCTTATGGCGGTCTCTGTGAGCTTCTCAGTGACATTCAGCCATCCAGGTATCCCGCCTGCAGTAGACGGAATGTGGCAATGGAACGCTGGCTGCGCGTGTCATAATAGGCTCTGAGCCTTTATATACCTGCGCACAGCAGCAGCCACCTTCAGTCTGCTGCTGGACAGCCAGCAGCAGCAGCAGCAGGAGAGGTAATTAATCAGCAACCCTCCTGCTAAGGGTAGACAGCTGCTCGTTCCACCCCCCCCCCCGCCTTAATTGGTTCTCCTCCCTTCCAACGGTGTTGAGGCGGGTGGGAACAGCCGGGGGTTGAGGGTACTGTGCTAAAAGAGGTGGAGTTATGCAGATCTAAAACGCGTGGATTGCAGCAGCAGCAAGCCGAAAAGTGCAGGCATGTGAGGGATCTAGAGGTTGACAGCATGTCTTCTTAACGGGAGTCCAGGTGGCCATCTCCACAAATGGACTTTTCAGAATCCTTGGGTGGCACCGTAGTCGGAAACCAATTCTGGTTATCGCTTCTCGGCCTTTTGGCTAAGATCAAGTGTAGTATCTGTTCTTATCAGTTTAATATCTGATACGTCCCCTATCTGGGGACCATATATTAAATGGATTTTTAGAACAGGGAGATGGAAAAAGAGCTTGCTCTGTCCACTCCACGCATTGACCTGGTATTGCAGTATCTCCAGGACCGGTGCACCCCTTCTTTAATGCAGTTTCTAAAATCAGAAAGAATTGAATTCAATGCTTTTTGTTCATTTTGCTTGTTTGTCGGATTTTGGGATGGACTCTTTGGCTTTGCTTTTCTTCTCCTCATTGGATTTTTCATGTTAAAAGTTGCAGAAGCCAGATGACAAGCTCATTTTGGTTCAACTTCAGCAACTGTGCATTGCATTGCCATGTAATGTAATGTAATGCAATGCTATCTATCTAGCTCTCCCTCTATACTTCCTTTTGGATAAACAGACATATTAGGCAAGCATTTTGGAGCTTTCACCTAAATAACTACAGGTGGTGAGATAAGCTGCACAATATAATTGACCTTTCAGTATATTGTTGCACACACACCATCTATTTAGCAAATGCCCTTGTTATCAACAGCAGCCTTTTAAACTCACCTGAGCTAACAGGTATGTGAGCTGGTTACTCTGCTGCGCTTAAAATTTCTTTTTTGGTTTGCTACAATGCCTTTTCTGAAACGTTGTCTCCCTCTGCTGGAACACTGACTTCTTTCATTTAATGCCTGCAGACTATAAAAGAGAAACCAACCCAAAAAGTTTGGTTGATTAGTCTGTGGCATTCTTTTAAACTGTTGCTTATGGCGGTCTCTGTCAGCTTCTCAGTGACATTCAGCCATCCAGGTATCCCGCCTGCAGTAGACGGAATGTGGCAATGGAACGCTGGCTGCGCGTGTCATAATAGGCTCTGAGCCTTTATATACCTGCGCACAGCAGCAGCCACCTTCAGTCTGCTGCTGGACAGCCAGCAGCAGCAGCAGCAGGAGAGGTAATTAATCAGCAACCCTCCTGCTAAGGGTAGACAGCTGCTCGTTCCACCCTCCCCCCTCCCCCGCCTTAATTGGTTCTCCTCCCTTCCAACGGTGTTGAGGCGGGTGGGAACAGCCGGGGGTTGAGGGTACTGTGCTAAAAGAGGTGGAGTTATGCAGATCTAAAACGCGTGGATTGCAGCAGCAGCAAGCCGAAAAGTGCAGGCATGTGAGGGATCTAGAGGTTGACAGCATGTCTTCTTAACGGGAGTCCAGGTGGCCATCTCCACAAATGGACTTTTCAGAATCCTTGGGTGGCACCGTAGTCGGAAACCAATTCTGGTTATCGCTTCTCGGCCTTTTGGCTAAGATCAAGTGTAGTATCTGTTCTTATCAGTTTAATATCTGATACGTCCCCTATCTGGGGACCATATATTAAATGGATTTTTAGAACAGGGAGATGGAAAAAGAGCTTGCTCTGTCCACTCCACGCATTGACCTGGTATTGCAGTATCTCCAGGACCGGTGCACCCCTTCTTTAATGCAGTTTCTAAAATCAGAAAGAATTGAATTCAATGCTTTTTGTTCATTTTGCTTGTTTGTCGGATTTTGGGATGGACTCTTTGGCTTTGCTTTTCTTCTTCTCATTGGATTTTTCATGTTAAAAGTTGCAGAAGCCAGATGACAAGCTCATTTTGGTTCAACTTCAGCAACTGTGCATTGCATTGCCATGTAATGTAATGTAATGCAATGCTATCTATCTAGCTCTCCCTCTATACTTCCTTTTGGATAAACAGACATATTAGGCAAGCATTTTGGAGCTTTCACCTAAATAACTACAGGTGGTGAGATAAGCTGCACAATATAATTGACCTTTCAGTATATTGTTGCACACACACCATCTATTTAGCAAATGCCCTTGTTATCAACAGCAGCCTTTTAAACTCACCTGAGCTAACAGGTATGTGAGCTGGTAACTCTGCTGCGCTTAAAATTTCTTTTTTGGTTTGCTACAATGCCTTTTCTGAAACGTTGTCTCCCTCTGCTGGAACACTGACTTCTTTCATTTAATGCCTGCAGACTATAAAAGAGAAACCAACCCAAAAAGTTTGGTTGATTAGTCTGTGGCATTCTTTTAAACTGTTGCTTATGGCGGTCTCTGTGAGCTTCTCAGTGACATTCAGCCATCCAGGTATCCCGCCTGCAGTAGACGGAATGTGGCAATGGAACGCTGGCTGCGCGTGTCATAATAGGCTCTGAGCCTTTATATACCTGCGCACAGCAGCAGCCACCTTCAGTCTGCTGCTGGACAGCCAGCAGCAGCAGCAGCAGGAGAGGTAATTAATCAGCAACCCTCCTGCTAAGGGTAGACAGCTGCTCGTTCCACCCCCCCCCCCGCCTTAATTGGTTCTCCTCCCTTCCAACGGTGTTGAGGCGGGTGGGAACAGCCGGGGGTTGAGGGTACTGTGCTAAAAGAGGTGGAGTTATGCAGATCTAAAACGCGTGGATTGCAGCAGCAGCAAGCCGAAAAGTGCAGGCATGTGAGGGATCTAGAGGTTGACAGCATGTCTTCTTAACGGGAGTCCAGGTGGCCATCTCCACAAATGGACTTTTCAGAATCCTTGGGTGGCACCGTAGTCGGAAACCAATTCTGGTTATCGCTTCTCGGCCTTTTGGCTAAGATCAAGTGTAGTATCTGTTCTTATCAGTTTAATATCTGATACGTCCCCTATCTGGGGACCATATATTAAATGGATTTTTAGAACAGGGAGATGGAAAAAGAGCTTGCTCTGTCCACTCCACGCATTGACCTGGTATTGCAGTATCTCCAGGACCGGTGCACCCCTTCTTTAATGCAGTTTCTAAAATCAGAAAGAATTGAATTCAATGCTTTTTGTTCATTTTGCTTGTTTGTCGGATTTTGGGATGGACTCTTTGGCTTTGCTTTTCTTCTCCTCATTGGATTTTTCATGTTAAAAGTTGCAGAAGCCAGATGACAAGCTCATTTTGGTTCAACTTCAGCAACTGTGCATTGCATTGCCATGTAATGTAATGTAATGCAATGCTATCTATCTAGCTCTCCCTCTATACTTCCTTTTGGATAAACAGACATATTAGGCAAGCATTTTGGAGCTTTCACCTAAATAACTACAGGTGGTGAGATAAGCTGCACAATATAATTGACCTTTCAGTATATTGTTGCACACACACCATCTATTTAGCAAATGCCCTTGTTATCAACAGCAGCCTTTTAAACTCACCTGAGCTAACAGGTATGTGAGCTGGTTACTCTGCTGCGCTTAAAATTTCTTTTTTGGTTTGCTACAATGCCTTTTCTGAAACGTTGTCTCCCTCTGCTGGAACACTGACTTCTTTCATTTAATGCCTGCAGACTATAAAAGAGAAACCAACCCCAAAAGTTTGGTTGATTAGTCTGTGGCATTCTTTTAAACTGTTGCTTATGGCGGTCTCTGTGAGCTTCTCAGTGACATTCAGCCATCCAGGTATCCCGCCTGCAGTAGACGGAATGTGGCAATGGAACGCTGGCTGCGCGTGTCATAATAGGCTCTGAGCCTTTATATACCTGCGCACAGCAGCAGCCACCTTCAGTCTGCTGCTGGACAGCCAGCAGCAGCAGCAGCAGGAGAGGTAATTAATCAGCAACCCTCCTGCTAAGGGTAGACAGCTGCTCGTTCCACCCCCCCCCCCGCCTTAATTGGTTCTCCTCCCTTCCAACGGTGTTGAGGCGGGTGGGAACAGCCGGGGGTTGAGGGTACTGTGCTAAAAGAGGTGGAGTTATGCAGATCTAAAACGCGTGGATTGCAGCAGCAGCAAGCCGAAAAGTGCAGGCATGTGAGGGATCTAGAGGTTGACAGCATGTCTTCTTAACGGGAGTCCAGGTGGCCATCTCCACAAATGGACTTTTCAGAATCCTTGGGTGGCACCGTAGTCGGAAACCAATTCTGGTTATCGCTTCTCGGCCTTTTGGCTAAGATCAAGTGTAGTATCTGTTCTTATCAGTTTAATATCTGATACGTCCCCTATCTGGGGACCATATATTAAATGGATTTTTAGAACAGGGAGATGGAAAAAGAGCTTGCTCTGTCCACTCCACGCATTGACCTGGTATTGCAGTATCTCCAGGACCGGTGCACCCCTTCTTTAATGCAGTTTCTAAAATCAGAAAGAATTGAATTCAATGCTTTTTGTTCATTTTGCTTGTTTGTCGGATTTTGGGATGGACTCTTTGGCTTTGCTTTTCTTCTCCTCATTGGATTTTTCATGTTAAAAGTTGCAGAAGCCAGATGACAAGCTCATTTTGGTTCAACTTCAGCAACTGTGCATTGCATTGCCATGTAATGTAATGTAATGCAATGCTATCTATCTAGCTCTCCCTCTATACTTCCTTTTGGATAAACAGACATATTAGGCAAGCATTTTGGAGCTTTCACCTAAATAACTACAGGTGGTGAGATAAGCTGCACAATATAATTGACCTTTCAGTATATTGTTGCACACACACCATCTATTTAGCAAATGCCCTTGTTATCAACAGCAGCCTTTTAAACTCACCTGAGCTAACAGGTATGTGAGCTGGTTACTCTGCTGCGCTTAAAATTTCTTTTTTGGTTTGCTACAATGCCTTTTCTGAAACGTTGTCTCCCTCTGCTGGAACACTGACTTCTTTCATTTAATGCCTGCAGACTATAAAAGAGAAACCAACCCAAAAAGTTTGGTTGATTAGTCTGTGGCATTCTTTTAAACTGTTGCTTATGGCGGTCTCTGTGAGCTTCTCAGTGACATTCAGCCATCCAGGTATCCCGCCTGCAGTAGACGGAATGTGGCAATGGAACGCTGGCTGCGCGTGTCATAATAGGCTCTGAGCCTTTATATACCTGCGCACAGCAGCAGCCACCTTCAGTCTGCTGCTGGACAGCCAGCAGCAGCAGCAGCAGGAGAGGTAATTAATCAGCAACCCTCCTGCTAAGGGTAGACAGCTGCTCGTTCCACCCCCCCCCCGCCTTAATTGGTTCTCCTCCCTTCCAACGGTGTTGAGGCGGGTGGGAACAGCCGGGGGTTGAGGGTACTGTGCTAAAAGAGGTGGAGTTATGCAGATCTAAAACGCGTGGATTGCAGCAGCAGCAAGCCGAAAAGTGCAGGCATGTGAGGGATCTAGAGGTTGACAGCATGTCTTCTTAACGGGAGTCCAGGTGGCCATCTCCACAAATGGACTTTTCAGAATCCTTGGGTGGCACCGTAGTCGGAAACCAATTCTGGTTATCGCTTCTCGGCCTTTTGGCTAAGATCAAGTGTAGTATCTGTTCTTATCAGTTTAATATCTGATACGTCCCCTATCTGGGGACCATATATTAAATGGATTTTTAGAACAGGGAGATGGAAAAAGAGCTTGCTCTGTCCACTCCACGCATTGACCTGGTATTGCAGTATCTCCAGGACCGGTGCACCCCTTCTTTAATGCAGTTTCTAAAATCAGAAAGAATTGAATTCAATGCTTTTTGTTCATTTTGCTTGTTTGTCGGATTTTGGGATGGACTCTTTGGCTTTGCTTTTCTTCTCCTCATTGGATTTTTCATGTTAAAAGTTGCAGAAGCCAGATGACAAGCTCATTTTGGTTCAACTTCAGCAACTGTGCATTGCATTGCCATGTAATGTAATGTAATGCAATGCTATCTATCTAGCTCTCCCTCTATACTTCCTTTTGGATAAACAGACATATTAGGCAAGCATTTTGGAGCTTTCACCTAAATAACTACAGGTGGTGAGATAAGCTGCACAATATAATTGACCTTTCAGTATATTGTTGCACACACACCATCTATTTAGCAAATGCCCTTGTTATCAACAGCAGCCTTTTAAACTCACCTGAGCTAACAGGTATGTGAGCTGGTTACTCTGCTGCGCTTAAAATTTCTTTTTTGGTTTGCTACAATGCCTTTTCTGAAACGTTGTCTCCCTCTGCTGGAACACTGACTTCTTTCATTTAATGCCTGCAGACTATAAAAGAGAAACCAACCCCAAAAGTTTGGTTGATTAGTCTGTGGCATTCTTTTAAACTGTTGCTTATGGCGGTCTCTGTGAGCTTCTCAGTGACATTCAGCCATCCAGGTATCCCGCCTGCAGTAGACGGAATGTGGCAATGGAACGCTGGCTGCGCGTGTCATAATAGGCTCTGAGCCTTTATATACCTGCGCACAGCAGCAGCCACCTTCAGTCTGCTGCTGGACAGCCAGCAGCAGCAGCAGCAGGAGAGGTAATTAATCAGCAACCCTCCTGCTAAGGGTAGACAGCTGCTCGTTCCACCCCCCCCCCCGCCTTAATTGGTTCTCCTCCCTTCCAACGGTGTTGAGGCGGGTGGGAACAGCCGGGGGTTGAGGGTACTGTGCTAAAAGAGGTGGAGTTATGCAGATCTAAAACGCGTGGATTGCAGCAGCAGGAAGCCGAAAAGTGCAGGCATGTGAGGGATCTAGAGGTTGACAGCATGTCTTCTTAACGGGAGTCCAGGTGGCCATCTCCACAAATGGACTTTTCAGAATCCTTGGGTGGCACCGTAGTCGGAAACCAATTCTGGTTGTCGCTTCTCGGCCTTTTGGCTAAGATCAAGTGTAGTATCTGTTCTTATCAGTTTAATATCTGATACGTCCCCTATCTGGGGACCATATATTAAATGGATTTTTAGAACAGGGAGATGGAAAAAGAGCTTGCTCTGTCCACTCCACGCATTGACCTGGTATTGCAGTATCTCCAGGACCGGTGCACCCCTTCTTTAATGCAGTTTCTAAAATCAGAAAGAATTGAATTCAATGCTTTTTGTTCATTTTGCTTGTTTGTCGGATTTTGGGATGGACTCTTTGGCTTTGCTTTTCTTCTCCTCATTGGATTTTTCATGTTAAAAGTTGCAGAAGCCAGATGACAAGCTCATTTTGGTTCAACTTCAGCAACTGTGCATTGCATTGCCATGTAATGTAATGTAATGCAATGCTATCTATCTAGCTCTCCCTCTATACTTCCTTTTGGATAAACAGACATATTAGGCAAGCATTTTGGAGCTTTCACCTAAATAACTACAGGTGGTGAGATAAGCTGCACAATATAATTGACCTTTCAGTATATTGTTGCACACACACCATCTATTTAGCAAATGCCCTTGTTATCAACAGCAGCCTTTTAAACTCACCTGAGCTAACAGGTATGTGAGCTGGTTACTCTGCTGCGCTTAAAATTTCTTTTTTGGTTTGCTACAATGCCTTTTCTGAAACGTTGTCTCCCTCTGCTGGAACACTGACTTCTTTCATTTAATGCCTGCAGACTATAAAAGAGAAACCAACCCAAAAAGTTTGGTTGATTAGTCTGTGGCATTCTTTTAAACTGTTGCTTATGGCGGTCTCTGTGAGCTTCTCAGTGACATTCAGCCATCCAGGTATCCCGCCTGCAGTAGACGGAATGTGGCAATGGAACGCTGGCTGCGCGTGTCATAATAGGCTCTGAGCCTTTATATACCTGCGCACAGCAGCAGCCACCTTCAGTCTGCTGCTGGACAGCCAGCAGCAGCAGCAGCAGGAGAGGTAATTAATCAGCAACCCTCCTGCTAAGGGTAGACAGCTGCTCGTTCCACCCCCCCCCCGCCTTAATTGGTTCTCCTCCCTTCCAACGGTGTTGAGGCGGGTGGGAACAGCCGGGGGTTGAGGGTACTGTGCTAAAAGAGGTGGAGTTATGCAGATCTAAAACGCGTGGATTGCAGCAGCAGCAAGCCGAAAAGTGCAGGCATGTGAGGGATCTAGAGGTTGACAGCATGTCTTCTTAACGGGAGTCCAGGTGGCCATCTCCACAAATGGACTTTTCAGAATCCTTGGGTGGCACCGTAGTCGGAAACCAATTCTGGTTATCGCTTCTCGGCCTTTTGGCTAAGATCAAGTGTAGTATCTGTTCTTATCAGTTTAATATCTGATACGTCCCCTATCTGGGGACCATATATTAAATGGATTTTTAGAACAGGGAGATGGAAAAAGAGCTTGCTCTGTCCACTCCACGCATTGACCTGGTATTGCAGTATCTCCAGGACCGGTGCACCCCTTCTTTAATGCAGTTTCTAAAATCAGAAAGAATTGAATTCAATGCTTTTTGTTCATTTTGCTTGTTTGTCGGATTTTGGGATGGACTCTTTGGCTTTGCTTTTCTTCTCCTCATTGGATTTTTCATGTTAAAAGTTGCAGAAGCCAGATGACAAGCTCATTTTGGTTCAACTTCAGCAACTGTGCATTGCATTGCCATGTAATGTAATGTAATGCAATGCTATCTATCTAGCTCTCCCTCTATACTTCCTTTTGGATAAACAGACATATTAGGCAAGCATTTTGGAGCTTTCACCTAAATAACTACAGGTGGTGAGATAAGCTGCACAATATAATTGACCTTTCAGTATATTGTTGCACACACACCATCTATTTAGCAAATGCCCTTGTTATCAACAGCAGCCTTTTAAACTCACCTGAGCTAACAGGTATGTGAGCTGGTTACTCTGCTGCGCTTAAAATTTCTTTTTTGGTTTGCTACAATGCCTTTTCTGAAACGTTGTCTCCCTCTGCTGGAACACTGACTTCTTTCATTTAATGCCTGCAGACTATAAAAGAGAAACCAACCCCAAAAGTTTGGTTGATTAGTCTGTGGCATTCTTTTAAACTGTTGCTTATGGCGGTCTCTGTGAGCTTCTCAGTGACATTCAGCCATCCAGGTATCCCGCCTGCAGTAGACGGAATGTGGCAATGGAACGCTGGCTGCGCGTGTCATAATAGGCTCTGAGCCTTTATATACCTGCGCACAGCAGCAGCCACCTTCAGTCTGCTGCTGGACAGCCAGCAGCAGCAGCAGCAGGAGAGGTAATTAATCAGCAACCCTCCTGCTAAGGGTAGACAGCTGCTCGTTCCACCCCCCCCCCCGCCTTAATTGGTTCTCCTCCCTTCCAACGGTGTTGAGGCGGGTGGGAACAGCCGGGGGTTGAGGGTACTGTGCTAAAAGAGGTGGAGTTATGCAGATCTAAAACGCGTGGATTGCAGCAGCAGCAAGCCGAAAAGTGCAGGCATGTGAGGGATCTAGAGGTTGACAGCATGTCTTCTTAACGGGAGTCCAGGTGGCCATCTCCACAAATGGACTTTTCAGAATCCTTGGGTGGCACCGTAGTCGGAAACCAATTCTGGTTGTCGCTTCTCGGCCTTTTGGCTAAGATCAAGTGTAGTATCTGTTCTTATCAGTTTAATATCTGATACGTCCCCTATCTGGGGACCATATATTAAATGGATTTTTAGAACAGGGAGATGGAAAAAGAGCTTGCTCTGTCCACTCCACGCATTGACCTGGTATTGCAGTATCTCCAGGACCGGTGCACCCCTTCTTTAATGCAGTTTCTAAAATCAGAAAGAATTGAATTCAATGCTTTTTGTTCATTTTGCTTGTTTGTCGGATTTTGGGATGGACTCTTTGGCTTTGCTTTTCTTCTCCTCATTGGATTTTTCATGTTAAAAGTTGCAGAAGCCAGATGACAAGCTCATTTTGGTTCAACTTCAGCAACTGTGCATTGCATTGCCATGTAATGTAATGTAATGCAATGCTATCTATCTAGCTCTCCCTCTATACTTCCTTTTGGATAAACAGACATATTAGGCAAGCATTTTGGAGCTTTCACCTAAATAACTACAGGTGGTGAGATAAGCTGCACAATATAATTGACCTTTCAGTATATTGTTGCACACACACCATCTATTTAGCAAATGCCCTTGTTATCAACAGCAGCCTTTTAAACTCACCTGAGCTAACAGGTATGTGAGCTGGTTACTCTGCTGCGCTTAAAATTTCTTTTTTGGTTTGCTACAATGCCTTTTCTGAAACGTTGTCTCCCTCTGCTGGAACACTGACTTCTTTCATTTAATGCCTGCAGACTATAAAAGAGAAACCAACCCAAAAAGTTTGGTTGATTAGTCTGTGGCATTCTTTTAAACTGTTGCTTATGGCGGTCTCTGTGAGCTTCTCAGTGACATTAAGCCATCCAGGTATCCCGCCTGCAGTAGACGGAATGTGGCAATGGAACGCTGGCTGCGCGTGTCATAATAGGCTCTGAGCCTTTATATACCTGCGCACAGCAGCAGCCACCTTCAGTCTGCTGCTGGACAGCCAGCAGCAGCAGCAGCAGGAGAGGTAATTAATCAGCAACCCTCCTGCTAAGGGTAGACAGCTGCTCGTTCCACCCCCCCCCCCGCCTTAATTGGTTCTCCTCCCTTCCAACGGTGTTGAGGCGGGTGGGAACAGCCGGGGGTTGAGGGTACTGTGCTAAAAGAGGTGGAGTTATGCAGATCTAAAACGCGTGGATTGCAGCAGCAGCAAGCCGAAAAGTGCAGGCATGTGAGGGATCTAGAGGTTGACAGCATGTCTTCTTAACGGGAGTCCAGGTGGCCATCTCCACAAATGGACTTTTCAGAATCCTTGGGTGGCACCGTAGTCGGAAACCAATTCTGGTTATCGCTTCTCGGCGTTTTGGCTAAGATCAAGTGTAGTATCTGTTCTTATCAGTTTAATATCTGATACGTCCCCTATCTGGGGACCATATATTAAATGGATTTTTAGAACAGGGAGATGGAAAAAGAGCTTGCTCTGTCCACTCCACGCATTGACCTGGTATTGCAGTATCTCCAGGACCGGTGCACCCCTTCTTTAATGCAGTTTCTAAAATCAGAAAGAATTGAATTCAATGCTTTTTGTTCATTTTGCTTGTTTGTCGGATTTTGGGATGGACTCTTTGGCTTTGCTTTTCTTCTCCTCATTGGATTTTTCATGTTAAAAGTTGCAGAAGCCAGATGACAAGCTCATTTTGGTTCAACTTCAGCAACTGTGCATTGCATTGCCATGTAATGTAATGTAATGCAATGCTATCTATCTAGCTCTCCCTCTATACTTCCTTTTGGATAAACAGACATATTAGGCAAGCATTTTGGAGCTTTCACCTAAATAACTACAGGTGGTGAGATAAGCTGCACAATATAATTGACCTTTCAGTATATTGTTGCACACACACCATCTATTTAGCAAATGCCCTTGTTATCAACAGCAGCCTTTTAAACTCACCTGAGCTAACAGGTATGTGAGCTGGTTACTCTGCTGCGCTTAAAATTTCTTTTTTGGTTTGCTACAATGCCTTTTCTGAAACGTTGTCTCCCTCTGCTGGAACACTGACTTCTTTCATTTAATGCCTGCAGACTATAAAAGAGAAACCAACCCAAAAAGTTTGGTTGATTAGTCTGTGGCATTCTTTTAAACTGTTGCTTATGGCGGTCTCTGTGAGCTTCTCAGTGACATTCAGCCATCCAGGTATCCCGCCTGCAGTAGACGGAATGTGGCAATGGAACGCTGGCTGCGCGTGTCATAATAGGCTCTGAGCATTTATATACCTGCGCACAGCAGCAGCCACCTTCAGTCTGCTGCTGGACAGCCAGCAGCAGCAGCAGCAGGAGAGGTAATTAATCAGCAACCCTCCTGCTAAGGGTAGACAGCTGCTCGTTCCACCCCCCCCCCCGCCTTAATTGGTTCTCCTCCCTTCCAACGGTGTTGAGGCGGGTGGGAACAGCCGGGGGTTGAGGGTACTGTGCTAAAAGAGGTGGAGTTATGCAGATCTAAAACGCGTGGATTGCAGCAGCAGCAAGCCGAAAAGTGCAGGCATGTGAGGGATCTAGAGGTTGACAGCATGTCTTCTTAACGGGAGTCCAGGTGGCCATCTCCACAAATGGACTTTCAGAATCCTTGGGTGGCACCGTAGTCGGAAACCAATTCTGGTTATCGCTTCTCGGCCTTTTGGCTAAGATCAAGTGTAGTATCTGTTCTTATCAGTTTAATATCTGATACGTCCCCTATCTGGGGACCATATATTAAATGGATTTTTAGAACAGGGAGATGGAAAAAGAGCTTGCTCTGTCCACTCCACGCATTGACCTGGTATTGCAGTATCTCCAGGACCGGTGCACCCCTTCTTTAATGCAGTTTCTAAAATCAGAAAGAATTGAATTCAATGTTTTTTGTTCATTTTGCTTGTTTGTCGGATTTTGGGATGGACTCTTTGGCTTTGATTTTCTTCTCCTCATTGGATTTTTCATGTTAAAAGTTGCAGAAGCCAGATGACAAGCTCATTTTGGTTCAACTTCAGCAACTGTGCATTGCATTGCCATGTAATGTAATGTAATGCAATGCTATCTATCTAGCTCTCCCTCTATACTTCCTTTTGGATAAACAGACATATTAGGCAAGCATTTTGGAGCTTTCACCTAAATAACTACAGGTGGTGAGATAAGCTGCACAATATAATTGACCTTTCAGTATATTGTTGCACACACACCATCTATTTAGCAAATGCCCTTGTTATCAACAGCAGCCTTTTAAACTCACCTGAGCTAACAGGTATGTGAGCTGGTTACTCTGCTGCGCTTAAAATTTCTTTTTTGGTTTGCTACAATGCCTTTTCTGAAACGTTGTCTCCCTCTGCTGGAACACTGACTTCTTTCATTTAATGCCTGCAGACTATAAAAGAGAAACCAACCCAAAAAGTTTGGTTGATTAGTCTGTGGCATTCTTTTAAACTGTTGCTTATGGCGGTCTCTGTGAGCTTCTCAGTGACATTCAGCCATCCAGGTATCCCGCCTGCAGTAGACGGAATGTGGCAATGGAACGCTGGCTGCGCGTGTCATAATAGGCTCTGAGCCTTTATATACCTGCGCACAGCAGCAGCCACCTTCAGTCTGCTGCTGGACAGCCAGCAGCAGCAGCAGCAGGAGAGGTAATTAATCAGCAAACCTCCTGCTAAGGGTAGACAGCTGCTCGTTCCACCCCCCCCCCGCCTTAATTGGTTCTCCTCCCTTCCAACGGTGTTGAGGCGGGTGGGAACAGCCGGGGGTTGAGGGTACTGTGCTAAAAGAGGTGGAGTTATGCAGATCTAAAACGCGTGGATTGCAGCAGCAGCAAGCCGAAAAGTGCAGGCATGTGAGGGATCTAGAGGTTGACAGCATGTCTTCTTAACGGGAGTCCAGGTGGCCATCTCCACAAATGGACTTTTCAGAATCCTTGGGTGGCACCGTAGTCGGAAACCAATTCTGGTTATCGCTTCTCGGCCTTTTGGCTAAGATCAAGTGTAGTATCTGTTCTTATCAGTTTAATATCTGATACGTCCCCTATCTGGGGACCATATATTAAATGGATTTTTAGAACAGGGAGATGGAAAAAGAGTTTGCTCTGTCCACTGCACGCATTGACCTGGTATTGCAGTATCTCCAGGACCGGTGCACCCCTTCTTTAATGCAGTTTCTAAAATCAGAAAGAATTGAATTCAATGCTTTTTGTTCATTTTGCTTGTTTGTCGGATTTTGGGATGGACTCTTTGGCTTTGCTTTTCTTCTCCTCATTGGATTTTTCATGTTAAAAGTTGCAGAAGCCAGATGACAAGCTCATTTTGGTTCAACTTCAGCAACTGTGCATTGCATTGCCATGTAATGTAATGTAATGCAATGCTATCTATCTAGCTCTCCCTCTATACTTCCTTTTGGATAAACAGACATATTAGGCAAGCATTTTGGAGCTTTCACCTAAATAACTACAGGTGGTGAGATAAGCTGCACAATATAATTGACCTTTCAGTATATTGTTGCACACACACCATCTATTTAGCAAATGCCCTTGTTATGAACAGCAGCCTTTTAAACTCACCTGAGCTAACAGGTATGTGAGCTGGTTACTCTGCTGCGCTTAAAATTTCTTTTTTGGTTTGCTACAATGCCTTTTCTGAAACGTTGTCTCCCTCTGCTGGAACACTGACTTCTTTCATTTAATGCCTGCAGACTATAAAAGAGAAACCAACCCAAAAAGTTTGGTTGATTAGTCTGTGGCATTCTTTTAAACTGTTGCTTATGGCGGTCTCTGTGATCTTCTCAGTGACATTCAGCCATCCAGGTATCCCGCCTGCAGTAGACGGAATGTGGCAATGGAACGCTGGCTGCGCGTGTCATAATAGGCTCTGAGCCTTTATATACCTGCGCACAGCAGCAGCCACCTTCAGTCTGCTGCTGGACAGCCAGCAGCAGCAGCAGCAGGAGAGGTAATTAATCAGCAACCCTCCTGCTAAGGGTAGACAGCTGCTCGTTCCACCCCACCCCCCCGCCTTAATTGGTTCTCCTCCCTTCCAACGGTGTTGAGGCGGGTGGGAACAGCCGGGGGTTGAGGGTACTGTGCTAAAAGAGGTGGAGTTATGCAGATCTAAAACGCGTGGATTGCAGCAGCAGCAAGCCGAAAAGTGCAGGCATGTGAGGGATCTAGAGGTTGACAGCATGTCTTCTTAACGGGAGTCCAGGTGGCCATCTCCACAAATGGACTTTTCAGAATCCTTGGGTGGCACCGTAGTCGGAAACCAATTCTGGTTATCGCTTCTCGGCCTTTTGGCTAAGATCAAGTGTAGTATCTGTTCTTATCAGTTTAATATCTGATACGTCCCCTATCTGGGGACCATATATTAAATGGATTTTTAGAACAGGGAGATGGAAAAAGAGCTTGCTCTGTCCACTCCACGCATTGACCTGGTATTGCAGTATCTCCAGGACCGGTGCACCCCTTCTTTAATGCAGTTTCTAAAATCAGAAAGAATTGAATTCAATGCTTTTTGTTCATTTTGCTTGTTTGTCGGATTTTGGGATGGACTCTTTGGCTTTGCTTTTCTTCTCCTCATTGGATTTTTCATGTTAAAAGTTGCAGAAGCCAGATGACAAGCTCATTTTGGTTCAACTTCAGCAACTGTGCATTGCATTGCCATGTAATGTAATGTAATGCAATGCTATCTATCTAGCTCTCCCTCTATACTTCCTTTTGGATAAACAGACATATTAGGCAAGCATTTTGGAGCTTTCACCTAAATAACTACAGGTGGTGAGATAAGCTGCACAATATAATTGACCTTTCAGTATATTGTTGCACACACACCATCTATTTAGCAAATGCCCTTGTTATCAACAGCAGCCTTTTAAACTCACCTGAGCTAACAGGTATGTGAGCTGGTTACTCTGCTGCGCTTAAAATTTCTTTTTTGGTTTGCTACAATGCCTTTTCTGAAACGTTGTCTCCCTCTGCTGGAACACTGACTTCTTTCATTTAATGCCTGCAGACTATAAAAGAGAAACCAACCCAAAAAGTTTGGTTGATTAGTCTGTGGCATTCTTTTAAACTGTTGCTTATGGCGGTCTCTGTGAGCTTCTCAGTGACATTCAGCCATCCAGGTATCCCGCCTGCAGTAGACGGAATGTGGCAATGGAACGCTGGCTGCGCATGTCATAATAGGCTCTGAGCCTTTATATACCTGCGCACAGCAGCAGCCACCTTCAGTCTGCTGCTGGACAGCCAGCAGCAGCAGCAGCAGGAGAGGTAATTAATCAGCAACCCTCCTGCTAAGGGTAGACAGCTGCTCGTTCCACCCCACCCCCCCGCCTTAATTGGTTCTCCTCCCTTCCAACGGTGTTGAGGCGGGTGGGAACAGCCGGGGGTTGAGGGTACTGTGCTAAAAGAGGTGGAGTTATGCAGATCTAAAACGCGTGGATTGCAGCAGCAGCAAGCCGAAAAGTGCAGGCATGTGAGGGATCTAGAGGTTGACAGCATGTCTTCTTAACGGGAGTCCAGGTGGCCATCTCCACAAATGGACTTTTCAGAATCCTTGGGTGGCACCGTAGTCGGAAACCAATTCTGGTTATCGCTTCTCGGCCTTTTGGATAAGATCAAGTGTAGTATCTGTTCTTATCAGTTTAATATCTGATACGTCCCCTATCTGGGGACCATATATTAAATGGATTTTTAGAACAGGGAGATGGAAAAAGAGCTTGCTCTGTCCACTCCACGCATTGACCTGGTATTGCAGTATCTCCAGGACCGGTGCACCCCTTCTTTAATGCAGTTTCTAAAATCAGAAAGAATTGAATTCAATGCTTTTTGTTCATTTTGCTTGTTTGTCGGATTTTGGGATGGACTCTTTGGCTTTGCTTTTCTTCTCCTCATTGGATTTTTCATGTTAAAAGTTGCAGAAGCCAGATGACAAGCTCATTTTGGTTCAACTTCAGCAACTGTGCATTGCATTGCCATGTAATGTAATGTAATGCAATGCTATCTATCTAGCTCTCCCTCTATACTTCCTTTTGGATAAACAGACATATTAGGCAAGCATTTTGGAGCTTTCACCTAAATAACTACAGGTGGTGAGATAAGCTGCACAATATAATTGACCTTTCAGTATATTGTTGCACACACACCATCTATTTAGCAAATGCCCTTGTTATCAACAGCAGCCTTTTAAACTCACCTGAGCTAACAGGTATGTGAGCTGGTTACTCTGCTGCGCTTAAAATTTCTTTTTTGGTTTGCTACAATGCCTTTTCTGAAACGTTGTCTCCCTCTGCTGGAACACTGACTTCTTTCATTTAATGCCTGCAGACTATAAAAGAGAAACCAACCCAAAAAGTTTGGTTGATTAGTCTGTGGCATTCTTTTAAACTGTTGCTTATGGCGGTCTCTGTGAGCTTCTCAGTGACATTCAGCCATCCAGGTATCCCGCCTGCAGTAGACGGAATGTGGCAATGGAACGCTGGCTGCGCGTGTCATAATAGGCTCTGAGCCTTTATATACCTGCGCACAGCAGCAGCCACCTTCAGTCTGCTGCTGGACAGCCAGCAGCAGCAGCAGCAGGAGAGGTAATTAATCAGCAACCCTCCTGCTAAGGGTAGACAGCTGCTCGTTCCACCCCCCCCCCCCCGCCTTAATTGGTTCTCCTCCCTTCCAACGGTGTTGAGGCGGGTGGGAACAGCCGGGGGTTGAGGGTACTGTGCTAAAAGAGGTGGAGTTATGCAGATCTAAAACGCGTGGATTGCAGCAGCAGCAAGCCGAAAAGTGCAGGCATGTGAGGGATCTAGAGGTTGACAGCATGTCTTCTTAACGGGAGTCCAGGTGGCCATCTCCACAAATGGACTTTTCAGAATCCTTGGGTGGCACCGTAGCCGGAAACCAATTCTGGTTATCGCTTCTCGGCCTTTTGGCTAAGATCAAGTGTAGTATCTGTTCTTATCAGTTTAATATCTGATACGTCCCCTATCTGGGGACCATATATTAAATGGATTTTTAGAACAGGGAGATGGAAAAAGAGCTTGCTCTGTCCACTCCACGCATTGACCTGGTATTGCAGTATCTCCAGGACCGGTGCACCCCTTCTTTAATGCAGTTTCTAAAATCAGAAAGAATTGAATTCAATGCTTTTTGTTCATTTTGCTTGTTTGTCGGATTTTGGGATGGACTCTTTGGCTTTGCTTTTCTTCTCCTCATTGGATTTTTCATGTTAAAAGTTGCAGAAGCCAGATGACAAGCTCATTTTGGTTCAACTTCAGCAACTGTGCATTGCATTGCCATGTAATGTAATGTAATGCAATGCTATCTATCTAGCTCTCCCTCTATACTTCCTTTTGGATAAACAGACATATTAGGCAAGCATTTTGGAGCTTTCACCTAAATAACTACAGGTGGTGAGATAAGCTGCACAATATAATTGACCTTTCAGTATATTGTTGCACACACACCATCTATTTAGCAAATGCCCTTGTTATCAACAGCAGCCTTTTAAACTCACCTGAGCTAACAGGTATGAGAGCTGGTTACTCTGCTGCGCTTAAAATTTCTTTTTTGGTTTGCTACAATGCCTTTTCTGAAACGTTGTCTCCCTCTGCTGGAACACTGACTTCTTTCATTTAATGCCTGCAGACTATAAAAGAGAAACCAACCCAAAAAGTTTGGTTGATTAGTCTGTGGCATTCTTTTAAACTGTTGCTTATGGCGGTCTCTGTGAGCTTCTCAGTGACATTCAGCCATCCAGGTATCCCGCCTGCAGTAGACGGAATGTGGCAATGGAACGCTGGCTGCGCGTGTCATAATAGGCTCTGAGCCTTTATATACCTGCGCACAGCAGCAGCCACCTTCAGTCTGCTGCTGGACAGCCAGCAGCAGCAGCAGCAGGAGAGGTAATTAATCAGCAACCCTCCTGCTAAGGGTAGACAGCTGCTCGTTCCACCCCCCCCCGCCTTAATTGGTTCTCCTCCCTTCCAACGGTGTTGAGGCGGGTGGGAACAGCCGGGGGTTGAGGGTACTGTGCTAAAAGAGGTGGAGTTATGCAGATCTAAAACGCGTGGATTGCAGCAGCAGCAAGCCGAAAAGTGCAGGCATGTGAGCGATCTAGAGGTTGACAGCATGTCTTCTTAACGGGAGTCCAGGTGGCCATCTCCACAAATGGACTTTTCAGAATCCTTGGGTGGCACCGTAGTCGGAAACCAATTCTGGTTATCGCTTCTCGGCCTTTTGGCTAAGATCAAGTGTAGTATCTGTTCTTATCAGTTTAATATCTGATACGTCCCCTATCTGGGGACCATATATTAAATGGATTTTTAGAACAGGGAGATGGAAAAAGAGCTTGCTCTGTCCACTCCACGCATTGACCTGGTATTGCAGTATCTCCAGGACCGGTGCACCCCTTCTTTAATGCAGTTTCTAAAATCAGAAAGAATTGAATTCAATGCTTTTTGTTCATTTTGCTTGTTTGTCGGATTTTGGGATGGACTCTTTGGCTTTGCTTTTCTTCTCCTCATTGGATTTTTCATGTTAAAAGTTGCAGAAGCCAGATGACAAGCTCATTTTGGTTCAACTTCAGCAACTGTGCATTGCATTGCCATGTAATGTAATGTAATGCAATGCTATCTATCTAGCTCTCCCTCTATACTTCCTTTTGGATAAACAGACATATTAGGCAAGCATTTTGGAGCTTTCACCTAAATAACTACAGGTGGTGAGATAAGCTGCACAATATAATTGACCTTTCAGTATATTGTTGCACACACACCATCTATTTAGCAAATGCCCTTGTTATCAACAGCAGCCTTTTAAACTCACCTGAGCTAACAGGTATGTGAGCTGGTTACTCTGCTGCGCTTAAAATTTCTTTTTTGGTTTGCTACAATGCCTTTTCTGAAACGTTGTCTCCCTCTGCTGGAACACTGACTTCTTTCATTTAATGCCTGCAGACTATAAAAGAGAAACCAACCCAAAAAGTTTGGTTGATTAGTCTGTGGCATTCTTTTAAACTGTTGCTTATGGCGGTCTCTGTGAGCTTCTCAGTGACATTCAGCCATCCAGGTATCCCGCCTGCAGTAGACGGAATGTGGCAATGGAACGCTGGCTGCGCGTGTCATAATAGGCTCTGAGCCTTTATATACCTGCGCACAGCAGCAGCCACCTTCAGTCTGCTGCTGGACAGCCAGCAGCAGCAGCAGCAGGAGAGGTAATTAATCAGCAACCCTCCTGCTAAGGGTAGACAGCTGCTCGTTCCACCCCCCCCCCGCCTTAATTGGTTCTCCTCCCTTCCAACGGTGTTGAGGCGGGTGGGAACAGCCGGGGGTTGAGGGTACTGTGCTAAAAGAGGTGGAGTTATGCAGATCTAAAACGCGTGGATTGCAGCAGCAGCAAGCCGAAAAGTGCAGGCATGTGAGGGATCTAGAGGTTGACAGCATGTCTTCTTAACGGGAGTCCAGGTGGCCATCTCCACAAATGGACTTTTCAGAATCCTTGGGTGGCACCGTAGTCGGAAACCAATTCTGGTTATCGCTTCTCGGCCTTTTGGCTAAGATCAAGTGTAGTATCTGTTCTTATCAGTTTAATATCTGATACGTCCCCTATCTGGGGACCATATATTAAATGGATTTTTAGAACAGGGAGATGGAAAAAGAGCTTGCTCTGTCCACTCCACGCATTGACCTGGTATTGCAGTATCTCCAGGACCGGTGCACCCCTTCTTTAATGCAGTTTCTAAAATCAGAAAGAATTGAATTCAATGCTTTTTGTTCATTTTGCTTGTTTGTCGGATTTTGGGATGGACTCTTTGGCTTTGCTTTTCTTCTCCTCATTGGATTTTTCATGTTAAAAGTTGCAGAAGCCAGATGACAAGCTCATTTTGGTTCAACTTCAGCAACTGTGCATTGCATTGCCATGTAATGTAATGTAATGCAATGCTATCTATCTAGCTCTCCCTCTATACTTCCTTTTGGATAAACAGACATATTAGGCAAGCATTTTGGAGCTTTCACCTAAATAACTACAGGTGGTGAGATAAGCTGCACAATATAATTGACCTTTCAGTATATTGTTGCACACACACCATCTATTTAGCAAATGCCCTTGTTATCAACAGCAGCCTTTTAAACTCACCTGAGCTAACAGGTATGTGAGCTGGTTACTCTGCTGCGCTTAAAATTTCTTTTTTGGTTTGCTACAATGCCTTTTCTGAAACGTTGTCTCCCTCTGCTGGAACACTGACTTCTTTCATTTAATGCCTGCAGACTATAAAAGAGAAACCAACCCAAAAAGTTTGGTTGATTAGTCTGTGGCATTCTTTTAAACTGTTGCTTATGGCGGTCTCTGTGAGCTTCTCAGTGACATTCAGCCATCCAGGTATCCCGCCTGCAGTAGACGGAATGTGGCAATGGAACGCTGGCTGCGCGTGTCATAATAGGCTCTGAGCCTTTATATACCTGCGCACAGCAGCAGCCACCTTCAGTCTGCTGCTGGACAGCCAGCAGCAGCAGCAGCAGGAGAGGTAATTAATCAGCAACCCTCCTGCTAAGGGTAGACAGCTGCTCGTTCCACCCCCCCCCCCGCCTTAATTGGTTCTCCTCCCTTCCAACGGTGTTGAGGCGGGTGGGAACAGCCGGGGGTTGAGGGTACTGTGCTAAAAGAGGTGGAGTTATGCAGATCTAAAACGCGTGGATTGCAGCAGCAGCAAGCCGAAAAGTGCAGGCATGTGAGGGATCTAGAGGTTGACAGCATGTCTTCTTAACGGGAGTCCAGGTGGCCATCTCCACAAATGGACTTTTCAGAATCCTTGGGTGGCACCGTAGTCGGAAGCCAATTCTGGTTATCGCTTCTCGGCCTTTTGGCTAAGATCAAGTGTAGTATCTGTTCTTATCAGTTTAATATCTGATACGTCCCCTATCTGGGGACCATATATTAAATGGATTTTTAGAACAGGGAGATGGAAAAAGAGCTTGCTCTGTCCACTCCACGCATTGACCTGGTATTGCAGTATCTCCAGGACCGGTGCACCCCTTCTTTAATGCAGTTTCTAAAATCAGAAAGAATTGAATTCAATGCTTTTTGTTCATTTTGCTTGTTTGTCGGATTTTGGGATGGACTCTTTGGCTTTGCTTTTCTTCTCCTCATTGGATTTTTCATGTTAAAAGTTGCAGAAGCCAGATGACAAGCTCATTTTGGTTCAACTTCAGCAACTGTGCATTGCATTGCCATGTAATGTAATGTAATGCAATGCTATCTATCTAGCTCTCCCTCTATACTTCCTTTTGGATAAACAGACATATTAGGCAAGCATTTTGGAGCTTTCACCTAAATAACTACAGGTGGTGAGATAAGCTGCACAATATAATTGACCTTTCAGTATATTGTTGCACACACACCATCTATTTAGCAAATGCCCTTGTTATCAACAGCAGCCTTTTAAACTCACCTGAGCTAACAGGTATGTGAGCTGGTTACTCTGCTGCGCTTAAAATTTCTTTTTTGGTTTGCTACAATGCCTTTTCTGAAACGTTGTCTCCCTCTGCTGGAACACTGACTTCTTTCATTTAATGCCTGCAGACTATAAAAGAGAAACCAACCCAAAAAGTTTGGTTGATTAGTCTGTGGCATTCTTTTAAACTGTTGCTTATGGCGGTCTCTGTGAGCTTCTCAGTGACATTCAGCCATCCAGGTATCCCGCCTGCAGTAGACGGAATGTGGCAATGGAACGCTGGCTGCGCATGTCATAATAGGCTCTGAGCCTTTATATACCTGCGCACAGCAGCAGCCACCTTCGGTCTGCTGCTGGACAGCCAGCAGCAGCAGCAGCAGGAGAGGTAATTAATCAGCAACCCTCCTGCTAAGGGTAGACAGCTGCTCGTTCCACCCCCCCCCCCCCCCCGCCTTAATTGGTTCTCCTCCCTTCCAACGGTGTTGAGGCGGGTGGGAACAGCCGGGGGTTGAGGGTACTGTGCTAAAAGAGGTGGAGTTATGCAGATCTAAAACGCGTGGATTGCAGCAGCAGCAAGCCGAAAAGTGCAGGCATGTGAGGGAT
This sequence comes from Phyllobates terribilis, assembly GCF_046119375.1. NCBI lineage: Eukaryota > Metazoa > Chordata > Amphibia > Anura > Dendrobatidae > Phyllobates > Phyllobates terribilis. Next base: position 3,386,482 of record NW_027362800.1, on the reverse strand, counting down.
CTAGAGGTTGACAGCATGTCTTCTTAACGGGAGTCCAGGTGGCCATCTCCACAAATGGACTTTTCAGAATCCTTGGGTGGCACCGTAGTCGGAAACCAATTCTGGTTATCGCTTCTCGGCCTTTTGGCTAAGATCAAGTGTAGTATCTGTTCTTATCAGTTTAATATCTGATACGTCCCCTATCTGGGGACCATATATTAAATGGATTTTTAGAACAGGGAGATGGAAAAAGAGCTTGCTCTGTCCACTCCACGCATTGACCTGGTATTGCAGTATCTCCAGGACCGGTGCACCCCTTCTTTAATGCAGTTTCTAAAATCAGAAAGAATTGAATTCAATGCTTTTTGTTCATTTTGCTTGTTTGTCGGATTTTGGGATGGACTCTTTGGCTTTGCTTTTCTTCTCCTCATTGGATTTTTCATGTTAAAAGTTGCAGAAGCCAGATGACAAGCTCATTTTGGTTCAACTTCAGCAACTGTGCATTGCATTGCCATGTAATGTAATGTAATGCAATGCTATCTATCTAGCTCTCCCTCTATACTTCCTTTTGGATAAACAGACATATTAGGCAAGCATTTTGGAGCTTTCACCTAAATAACTACAGGTGGTGAGATAAGCTGCACAATATAATTGACCTTTCAGTATATTGTTGCACACACACCATCTATTTAGCAAATGCCCTTGTTATCAACAGCAGCCTTTTAAACTCACCTGAGCTAACAGGTATGTGAGCTGGTTACTCTGCTGCGCTTAAAATTTCTTTTTTGGTTTGCTACAATGCCTTTTCTGAAACGTTGTCTCCCTCTGCTGGAACACTGACTTCTTTCATTTAATGCCTACAGACTATAAAAGAGAAACCAACCCAAAAAGTTTGGTTGATTAGTCTGTGGCATTCTTTTAAACTGTTGCTTATGGCGGTCTCTGTGAGCTTCTCAGTGACATTCAGCCATCCAGGTATCCCGCCTGCAGTAGACGGAATGTGGCAATGGAACGCTGGCTGCGCGTGTCATAATAGGCTCTGAGCCTTTATATACCTGCGCACAGCAGCAGCCACCTTCAGTCTGCTGCTGGACAGCCAGCAGCAGCAGCAGCAGGAGAGGTAATTAATCAGCAACCCTCCTGCTAAGGGTAGACAGCTGCTCGTTCCACCCCCCCCCCGCCTTAATTGGTTCTCCTCCCTTCCAACGGTGTTGAGGCGGGTGGGAACAGCCGGGGGTTGAGGGTACTGTGCTAAAAGAGGTGGAGTTATGCAGATCTAAAACGCGTGGATTGCAGCAGCAGCAAGCCGAAAAGTGCAGGCATGTGAGGGATCTAGAGGTTGACAGCATGTCTTCTTAACGGGAGTCCAGGTGGCCATCTCCACAAATGGACTTTTCAGAATCCTTGGGTGGCACCGTAGTCGGAAGCCAATTCTGGTTATCGCTTCTCGGCCTTTTGGCTAAGATCAAGTGTAGTATCTGTTCTTATCAGTTTAATATCTGATACGTCCCCTATCTGGGGACCATATATTAAATGGATTTTTAGAACAGGGAGATGGAAAAAGAGCTTGCTCTGTCCACTCCACGCATTGACCTGGTATTGCAGTATCTCCAGGACCGGTGCACCCCTTCTTTAATGCAGTTTCTAAAATCAGAAAGAATTGAATTCAATGCTTTTTGTTCATTTTGCTTGTTTGTCGGATTTTGGGATGGACTCTTTGGCTTTGCTTTTCTTCTCCTCATTGGATTTTTCATGTTAAAAGTTGCAGAAGCCAGATGACAAGCTCATTTTGGTTCAACTTCAGCAACTGTGCATTGCATTGCCATGTAATGTAATGTAATGCAATGCTATCAATCTAGCTCTCCCTCTATACTTCCTTTTGGATAAACAGACATATTAGGCAAGCATTTTGGAGCTTTCACCTAAATAACTACAGGTGGTGAGATAAGCTGCACAATATAATTGACCTTTCAGTATATTGTTGCACACACACCATCTATTTAGCAAATGCCCTTGTTATCAACAGCAGCCTTTTAAACTCACCTGAGCTAACAGGTATGTGAGCTGGTTACTCTGCTGCGCTTAAAATTTCTTTCTTGGTTTGCTACAATGCCTTTTCTGAAACGTTGTCTCCCTCTGCTGGAACACTGACTTCTTTCATTTAATGCCTGCAGACTATAAAAGAGAAACCAACCCAAAAAGTTTGGTTGATTAGTCTGTGGCATTCTTTTAAACTGTTGCTTATGGCGGTCTCTGTGAGCTTCTCAGTGACATTCAGCCATCCAGGTATCCCGCCTGCAGTAGACGGAATGTGGCAATGGAACGCTGGCTGCGCGTGTCATAATAGGCTCTGAGCCTTTATATACCTGCGCACAGCAGCAGCCACCTTCAGTCTGCTGCTGGACAGCCAGCAGCAGCAGCAGCAGGAGAGGTAATTAATCAGCAACCCTCCTGCTAAGGGTAGACAGCTGCTCGTTCCACCCCCCCCCCCGCCTTAATTGGTTCTCCTCCCTTCCAACGGTGTTGAGGCGGGTGGGAACAGCCGGGGGTTGAGGGTACTGTGCTAAAAGAGGTGGAGTTATGCAGATCTAAAACGCGTGGATTGCAGCAGCAGCAAGCCGAAAAGTGCAGGCATGTGAGGGATCTAGAGGTTGACAGCATGTCTTCTTAACGGGAGTCCAGGTGGCCATCTCCACAAATGGACTTTTCAGAATCCTTGGGTGGCACCGTAGTCGGAAACCAATTCTGGTTATCGCTTCTCGGCCTTTTGGCTAAGATCAAGTGTAGTATCTGTTCTTATCAGTTTAATATCTGATACGTCCCCTATCTGGGGACCATATATTAAATGGATTTTTAGAACAGGGAGATGGAAAAAGAGCTTGCTCTGTCCACTCCACGCATTGACCTGGTATTGCAGTATCTCCAGGACCGGTGCACCCCTTCTTTAATGCAGTTTCTAAAATCAGAAAGAATTGAATTCAATGCTTTTTGTTCATTTTGCTTGTTTGTCGGATTTTGGGATGGACTCTTTGGCTTTGCTTTTCTTCTCCTCATTGGATTTTTCATGTTAAAAGTTGCAGAAGCCAGATGACAAGCTCATTTTGGTTCAACTTCAGCAACTGTGCATTGCATTGCCATGTAATGTAATGTAATGCAATGCTATCTATCTAGCTCTCCCTCTATACTTCCTTTTGGATAAACAGACATATTAGGCAAGCATTTTGGAGCTTTCACCTAAATAACTACAGGTGGTGAGATAAGCTGCACAATATAATTGACCTTTCAGTATATTGTTGCACACACACCATCTATTTAGCAAATGCCCTTGTTATCAACAGCAGCCTTTTAAACTCACCTGAGCTAACAGGTATGTGAGCTGGTTACTCTGCTGCGCTTAAAATTTCTTTTTTGGTTTGCTACAATGCCTTTTCTGAAACGTTGTCTCCCTCTGCTGGAACACTGACTTCTTTCATTTAATGCCTGCAGACTATAAAAGAGAAACCAACCCAAAAAGTTTGGTTGATTAGTCTGTGGCATTCTTTTAAACTGTTGCTTATGGCGGTCTCTGTGAGCTTCTCAGTGACATTCAGCCATCCAGGTATCCCGCCTGCAGTAGACGGAATGTGGCAATGGAACGCTGGCTGCGCGTGTCATAATAGGCTCTGAGCCTTTATATACCTGCGCACAGCAGCAGCCACCTTCAGTCTGCTGCTGGACAGCCAGCAGCAGCAGCAGCAGGAGAGGTAATTAATCAGCAACCCTCCTGCTAAGGGTAGACAGCTGCTCGTTCCACCCCCCCCCCCGCCTTAATTGGTTCTCCTCCCTTCCAACGGTGTTGAGGCGGGTGGGAACAGCCGGGGGTTGAGGGTACTGTGCTAAAAGAGGTGGAGTTATGCAGATCTAAAACGCGTGGATTGCAGCAGCAGCAAGCCGAAAAGTGCAGGCATGTGAGGGATCTAGAGGTTGACAGCATGTCTTCTTAACGGGAGTCCAGGTGGCCATCTCCACAAATGGACTTTTCAGAATCCTTGGGTGGCACCGTAGTCGGAAACCAATTCTGGTTATCGCTTCTCGGCCTTTTGGCTAAGATCAAGTGTAGTATCTGTTCTTATCAGTTTAATATCTGATACGTCCCCTATCTGGGGACCATATATTAAATGGATTTTTAGAACAGGGAGATGGAAAAAGAGCTTGCTCTGTCCACTCCACGCATTGACCTGGTATTGCAGTATCTCCAGGACCGGTGCACCCCTTCTTTAATGCAGTTTCTAAAATCAGAAAGAATTGAATTCAATGCTTTTTGTTCATTTTGCTTGTTTGTCGGATTTTGGGATGGACTCTTTGGCTTTGCTTTTCTTCTCCTCATTGGATTTTTCATGTTAAAAGTTGCAGAAGCCAGATGACAAGCTCATTTTGGTTCAACTTCAGCAACTGTGCATTGCATTGCCATGTAATGTAATGTAATGCAATGCTATCTATCTAGCTCTCACTCTATACTTCCTTTTGGATAAACAGACATATTAGGCAAGCATTTTGGAGCTTTCACCTAAATAACTACAGGTGGTGAGATAAGCTGCACAATATAATTGACCTTTCAGTATATTGTTGCACACACACCATCTATTTAGCAAATGCCCTTGTTATCAACAGCAGCCTTTTAAACTCACCTGAGCTAACAGGTATGTGAGCTGGTTACTCTGCTGCGCTTAAAATTTCTTTTTTGGTTTGCTACAATGCCTTTTCTGAAACGTTGTCTCCCTCTGCTGGAACACTGACTTCTTTCATTTAATGCCTGCAGACTATAAAAGAGAAACCAACCCAAAAAGTTTGGTTGATTAGTCTGTGGCATTCTTTTAAACTGTTGCTTATGGCGGTCTCTGTGAGCTTCTCAGTGACATTCAGCCATCCAGGTATCCCGCCTGCAGTAGACGGAATGTGGCAATGGAACGCTGGCTGCGCGTGTCATAATAGGCTCTGAGCCTTTATATACCTGCGCACAGCAGCAGCCACCTTCAGTCTGCTGCTGGACAGCCAGCAGCAGCAGCAGCAGGAGAGGTAATTAATCAGCAACCCTCCTGCTAAGGGTAGACAGCTGCTCGTTCCACCCCCCCCCCCGCCTTAATTGGTTCTCCTCCCTTCCAACGGTGTTGAGGCGGGTGGGAACAGCCGGGGGTTGAGGGTACTGTGCTAAAAGAGGTGGAGTTATGCAGATCTAAAACGCGTGGATTGCAGCAGCAGCAAGCCGAAAAGTGCAGGCATGTGAGGGATCTAGAGGTTGACAGCATGTCTTCTTAACGGGAGTCCAGGTGGCCATCTCCACAAATGGACTTTTCAGAATCCTTGGGTGGCACCGTAGTCGGAAACCAATTCTGGTTATCGCTTCTCGGCCTTTTGGCTAAGATCAAGTGTAGTATCTGTTCTTATCAGTTTAATATCTGATACGTCCCCTATCTGGGGACCATATATTAAATGGATTTTTAGAACAGGGAGATGGAAAAAGAGCTTGCTCTGTCCACTCCACGCATTGACCTGGTATTGCAGTATCTCCAGGACCGGTGCACCCCTTCTTTAATGCAGTTTCTAAAATCAGAAAGAATTGAATTCAATGCTTTTTGTTCATTTTGCTTGTTTGTCGGATTTTGGGATGGACTCTTTGGCTTTGCTTTTCTTCTCCTCATTGGATTTTTCATGTTAAAAGTTGCAGAAGCCAGATGACAAGCTCATTTTGGTTCAACTTCAGCAACTGTGCATTGCATTGCCATGTAATGTAATGTAATGCAATGCTATCTATCTAGCTCTCCCTCTATACTTCCTTTTGGATAAACAGACATATTAGGCAAGCATTTTGGAGCTTTCACCTAAATAACTACAGGTGGTGAGATAAGCTGCACAATATAATTGACCTTTCAGTATATTGTTGCACACACACCATCTATTTAGCAAATGCCCTTGTTATCAACAGCAGCCTTTTAAACTCACCTGAGCTAACAGGTATGTGAGCTGGTTACTCTGCTGCGCTTAAAATTTCTTTTTTGGTTTGCTACAATGCCTTTTCTGAAACGTTGTCTCCCTCTGCTGGAACACTGACTTCTTTCATTTAATGCCTGCAGACTATAAAAGAGAAACCAACCCAAAAAGTTTGGTTGATTAGTCTGTGGCATTCTTTTAAACTGTTGCTTATGGCGGTCTCTGTGAGCTTCTCAGTGACATTCAGCCATCCAGGTATCCCGCCTGCAGTAGACGGAATGTGGCAATGGAACGCTGGCTGCGCGTGTCATAATAGGCTCTGAGCCTTTATATACCTGCGCACAGCAGCAGCCACCTTCAGTCTGCTGCTGGACAGCCAGCAGCAGCAGCAGCAGGAGAGGTAATTAATCAGCAACCCTCCTGCTAAGGGTAGACAGCTGCTCGTTCCACCCCCCCCCCGCCTTAATTGGTTCTCCTCCCTTCCAACGGTGTTGAGGCGGGTGGGAACAGCCGGGGGTTGAGGGTACTGTGCTAAAAGAGGTGGAGTTATGCAGATCTAAAACGCGTGGATTGCAGCAGCAGCAAGCCGAAAAGTGCAGGCATGTGAGGGATCTAGAGGTTGACAGCATGTCTTCTTAACGGGAGTCCAGGTGGCCATCTCCACAAATGGACTTTTCAGAATCCTTGGGTGGCACCGTAGTCGGAAACCAATTCTGGTTATCGCTTCTCGGCCTTTTGGCTAAGATCAAGTGTAGTATCTGTTCTTATCAGTTTAATATCTGATACGTCCCCTATCTGGGGACCATATATTAAATGGATTTTTAGAACAGGGAGATGGAAAAAGAGCTTGCTCTGTCCACTCCACGCATTGACCTGGTATTGCAGTATCTCCAGGACCGGTGCACCCCTTCTTTAATGCAGTTTCTAAAATCAGAAAGAATTGAATTCAATGCTTTTTGTTCATTTTGCTTGTTTGTCGGATTTTGGGATGGACTCTTTGGCTTTGCTTTTCTTCTCCTCATTGGATTTTTCATGTTAAAAGTTGCAGAAGCCAGATGACAAGCTCATTTTGGTTCAACTTCAGCAACTGTGCATTGCATTGCCATGTAATGTAATGTAATGCAATGCTATCTATCTAGCTCTCCCTCTATACTTCCTTTTGGATAAACAGACATATTAGGCAAGCATTTTGGAGCTTTCACCTAAATAACTACAGGTGGTGAGATAAGCTGCACAATATAATTGACCTTTCAGTATATTGTTGCACACACACCATCTATTTAGCAAATGCCCTTGTTATCAACAGCAGCCTTTTAAACTCACCTGAGCTAACAGGTATGTGAGCTGGTTACTCTGCTGCGCTTAAAATTTCTTTTTTGGTTTGCTACAATGCCTTTTCTGAAACGTTGTCTCCCTCTGCTGGAACACTGACTTCTTTCATTTAATGCCTGCAGACTATAAAAGAGAAACCAACCCAAAAAGTTTGGTTGATTAGTCTGTGGCATTCTTTTAAACTGTTGCTTATGGCGGTCTCTGTGAGCTTCTCAGTGACATTCAGCCATCCAGGTATCCCGCCTGCAGTAGACGGAATGTGGCAATGGAACGCTGGCTGCGCGTGTCATAATAGGCTCTGAGCCTTTATATACCTGCGCACAGCAGCAGCCACCTTCAGTCTGCTGCTGGACAGCCAGCAGCAGCAGCAGGAGAGGTAATTAATCAGCAACCCTCCTGCTAAGGGTAGACAGCTGCTCGTTCCACCCCCCCCCCGCCTTAATTGGTTCTCCTCCCTTCCAACGGTGTTGAGGCGGGTGGGAACAGCCGGGGGTTGAGGGTACTGTGCTAAAAGAGGTGGAGTTATGCAGATCTAAAACGCGTGGATTGCAGCAGCAGCAAGCCGAAAAGTGCAGGCATGTGAGGGATCTAGAGGTTGACAGCATGTCTTCTTAACGGGAGTCCAGGTGGCCATCTCCACAAATGGACTTTTCAGAATCCTTGGGTGGCACCGTAGTCGGAAACCAATTCTGGTTATCGCTTCTCGGCCTTTTGGCTAAGATCAAGTGTAGTATCTGTTCTTATCAGTTTAATATCTGATACGTCCCCTATCTGGGGACCATATATTAAATGGATTTTTAGAACAGGGAGATGGAAAAAGAGCTTGCTCTGTCCACTCCACGCATTGACCTGGTATTGCAGTATCTCCAGGACCGGTGCACCCCTTCTTTAATGCAGTTTCTAAAATCAGAAAGAATTGAATTCAATGCTTTTTGTTCATTTTGCTTGTTTGTCGGATTTTGGGATGGACTCTTTGGCTTTGCTTTTCTTCTCCTCATTGGATTTTTCATGTTAAAAGTTGCAGAAGCCAGATGACAAGCTCATTTTGGTTCAACTTCAGCAACTGTGCATTGCATTGCCATGTAATGTAATGTAATGCAATGCTATCTATCTAGCTCTCCCTCTATACTTCCTTTTGGATAAACAGACATATTAGGCAAGCATTTTGGAGCTTTCACCTAAATAACTACAGGTGGTGAGATAAGCTGCACAATATAATTGACCTTTCAGTATATTGTTGCACACACACCATCTATTTAGCAAATGCCCTTGTTATCAACAGCAGCCTTTTAAACTCACCTGAGCTAACAGGTATGTGAGCTGGTTACTCTGCTGCGCTTAAAATTTCTTTTTTGGTTTGCTACAATGCCTTTTCTGAAACGTTGTCTCCCTCTGCTGGAACACTGACTTCTTTCATTTAATGCCTGCAGACTATAAAAGAGAAACCAACCCAAAAAGTTTGGTTGATTAGTCTGTGGCATTCTTTTAAACTGTTGCTTATGGCGGTCTCTGTGAGCTTCTCAGTGACATTCAGCCATCCAGGTATCCCGCCTGCAGTAGACGGAATGTGGCAATGGAACGCTGGCTGCGCGTGTCATAATAGGCTCTGAGCCTTTATATACCTGCGCACAGCAGCAGCCACCTTCAGTCTGCTGCTGGACAGCCAGCAGCAGCAGCAGGAGAGGTAATTAATCAGCAACCCTCCTGCTAAGGGTAGACAGCTGCTCGTTCCACCCCCCCCCCCCGCCTTAATTGGTTCTCCTCCCTTCCAACGGTGTTGAGGCGGGTGGGAACAGCCGGGGGTTGAGGGTACTGTGCTAAAAGAGGTGGAGTTATGCAGATCTAAAACGCGTGGATTGCAGCAGCAGCAAGCCGAAAAGTGCAGGCATGTGAGGGATCTAGAGGTTGACAGCATGTCTTCTTAACGGGAGTCCAGGTGGCCATCTCCACAAATGGACTTTTCAGAATCCTTGGGTGGCACCGTAGTCGGAAACCAATTCTGGTTATCGCTTCTCGGCCTTTTGGCTAAGATCAAGTGTAGTATCTGTTCTTATCAGTTTAATATCTGATACGTCCCCTATCTGGGGACCATATATTAAATGGATTTTTAGAACAGGGAGATGGAAAAAGAGCTTGCTCTGTCCACTCCACGCATTGACCTGGTATTGCAGTATCTCCAGGACCGGTGCACCCCTTCTTTAATGCAGTTTCTAAAATCAGAAAGAATTGAATTCAATGCTTTTTGTTCATTTTGCTTGTTTGTCGGATTTTGGGATGGACTCTTTGGCTTTGCTTTTCTTCTCCTCATTGGATTTTTCATGTTAAAAGTTGCAGAAGCCAGATGACAAGCTCATTTTGGTTCAACTTCAGCAACTGTGCATTGCATTGCCATGTAATGTAATGTAATGCAATGCTATCTATCTAGCTCTCCCTCTATACTTCCTTTTGGATAAACAGACATATTAGGCAAGCATTTTGGAGCTTTCACCTAAATAACTACAGGTGGTGAGATAAGCTGCACAATATAATTGACCTTTCAGTATATTGTTGCACACACACCATCTATTTAGCAAATGCCCTTGTTATCAACAGCAGCCTTTTAAACTCACCTGAGCTAACAGGTATGTGAGCTGGTTACTCTGCTGCGCTTAAAATTTCTTTTTTGGTTTGCTACAATGCCTTTTCTGAAACGTTGTCTCCCTCTGCTGGAACACTGACTTCTTTCATTTAATGCCTGCAGACTATAAAAGAGAAACCAACCCAAAAAGTTTGGTTGATTAGTCTGTGGCATTCTTTTAATCTGTTGCTTATGGCGGTCTCTGTGAGCTTCTCAGTGACATTCAGCCATCCAGGTATCCCGCCTGCAGTAGACGGAATGTGGCAATGGAACGCTGGCTGCGCGTGTCATAATAGGCTCTGAGCCTTTATATACCTGCGCACAGCAGCAGCCACCTTCAGTCTGCTGCTGGACAGCCAGCAGCAGCAGCAGCAGGAGAGGTAATTAATCAGCAACCCTCCTGCTAAGGGTAGACAGCTGCTCGTTCCACCCCCCCCCCGCCTTAATTGGTTCTCCTCCCTTCCAACGGTGTTGAGGCGGGTGGGAACAGCCGGGGGTTGAGGGTACTGTGCTAAAAGAGGTGGAGTTATGCAGATCTAAAACGCGTGGATTGCAGCAGCAGCAAGCCGAAAAGTGCAGGCATGTGAGGGATCTAGAGGTTGACAGCATGTCTTCTTAACGGGAGTCCAGGTGGCCATCTCCACAAATGGACTTTTCAGAATCCTTGGGTGGCACCGTAGTCGGAAACCAATTCTGGTTATCGCTTCTCGGCCTTTTGGCTAAGATCAAGTGTAGTATCTGTTCTTATCAGTTTAATATCTGATACGTCCCCTATCTGGGGACCATATATTAAATGGATTTTTAGAACAGGGAGATGGAAAAAGAGCTTGCTCTGTCCACTCCACGCATTGACCTGGTATTGCAGTATCTCCAGGACCGGTGCACCCCTTCTTTAATGCAGTTTCTAAAATCAGAAAGAATTGAATTCAATGCTTTTTGTTCATTTTGCTTGTTTGTCGGATTTTGGGATGGACTCTTTGGCTTTGCTTTTCTTCTCCTCATTGGATTTTTCATGTTAAAAGTTGCAGAAGCCAGATGACAAGCTCATTTTGGTTCAACTTCAGCAACTGTGCATTGCATTGCCATGTAATGTAATGTAATGCAATGCTATCTATCTAGCTCTCCCTCTATACTTCCTTTTGGATAAACAGACATATTAGGCAAGCATTTTGGAGCTTTCACCTAAATAACTACAGGTGGTGAGATAAGCTGCACAATATAATTGACCTTTCAGTATATTGTTGCACACACACCATCTATTTAGCAAATGCCCTTGTTATCAACAGCAGCCTTTTAAACTCACCTGAGCTAACAGGTATGTGAGCTGGTTACTCTGCTGCGCTTAAAATTTCTTTTTTGGTTTGCTACAATGCCTTTTCTGAAACGTTGTCTCCCTCTGCTGGAACACTGACTTCTTTCATTTAATGCCTGCAGACTATAAAAGAGAAACCAACCCAAAAAGTTTGGTTGATTAGTCTGTGGCATTCTTTTAAACTGTTGCTTATGGCGGTCTCTGTGAGCTTCTCAGTGACATTCAGCCATCCAGGTATCCCGCCTGCAGTAGACGGAATGTGGCAATGGAACGCTGGCTGCGCGTGTCATAATAGGCTCTGAGCCTTTATATACCTGCGCACAGCAGCAGCCACCTTCAGTCTGCTGCTGGACAGCCAGCAGCAGCAGCAGGAGAGGTAATTAATCAGCAACCCTCCTGCTAAGGGTAGACAGCTGCTCGTTCCACCCCCCCCCCCGCCTTAATTGGTTCTCCTCCCTTCCAACGGTGTTGAGGCGGGTGGGAACAGCCGGGGGTTGAGGGTACTGTGCTAAAAGAGGTGGAGTTATGCAGATCTAAAACGCGTGGATTGCAGCAGCAGCAAGCCGAAAAGTGCAGGCATGTGAGGGATCTAGAGGTTGACAGCATGTCTTCTTAACGGGAGTCCAGGTGGCCATCTCCACAAATGGACTTTTCAGAATCCTTGGGTGGCACCGTAGTCGGAAACCAATTCTGGTTATCGCTTCTCGGCCTTTTGGCTAAGATCAAGTGTAGTATCTGTTCTTATCAGTTTAATATCTGATACGTCCCCTATCTGGGGACCATATATTAAATGGATTTTTAGAACAGGGAGATGGAAAAAGAGCTTGCTCTGTCCACTCCACGCATTGACCTGGTATTGCAGTATCTCCAGGACCGGTGCACCCCTTCTTTAATGCAGTTTCTAAAATCAGAAAGAATTGAATTCAATGCTTTTTGTTCATTTTGCTTGTTTGTCGGATTTTGGGATGGACTCTTTGGATTTGCTTTTCTTCTCCTCATTGGATTTTTCATGTTAAAAGTTGCAGAAGCCAGATGACAAGCTCATTTTGGTTCAACTTCAGCAACTGTGCATTGCATTGCCATGTAATGTAATGTAATGCAATGCTATCTATCTAGCTCTCCCTCTATACTTCCTTTTGGATAAACAGACATATTAGGCAAGCATTTTGGAGCTTTCACCTAAATAACTACAGGTGGTGAGATAAGCTGCACAATATAATTGACCTTTCAGTATATTGTTGCACACACACCATCTATTTAGCAAATGCCCTTGTTATCAACAGCAGCCTTTTAAACTCACCTGAGCTAACAGGTATGTGAGCTGGTTACTCTGCTGCGCTTAAAATTTCTTTTTTGGTTTGCTACAATGCCTTTTCTGAAACGTTGTCTCCCTCTGCTGGAACACTGACTTCTTTCATTTAATGCCTGCAGACTATAAAAGAGAAACCAACCCAAAAAGTTTGGTTGATTAGTCTGTGGCATTCTTTTAAACTGTTGCTTATGGCGGTCTCTGTGAGCTTCTCAGTGACATTCAGCCATCCAGGTATCCCGCCTGCAGTAGACGGAATGTGGCAATGGAACGCTGGCTGCGCGTGTCATAATAGGCTCTGAGCCTTTATATACCTGCGCACAGCAGCAGCCACCTTCAGTCTGCTGCTGGACAGCCAGCAGCAGCAGCAGCAGGAGAGGTAATTAATCAGCAACCCTCCTGCTAAGGGTAGACAGCTGCTCGTTCCACCCCCCCCCCCGCCTTAATTGGTTCTCCTCCCTTCCAACGGTGTTGAGGCGGGTGGGAACAGCCGGGGGTTGAGGGTACTGTGCTAAAAGAGGTGGAGTTATGCAGATCTAAAATGCGTGGATTGCAGCAGCAGCAAGCCGAAAAGTGCAGGCATGTGAGGGATCTAGAGGTTGACAGCATGTCTTCTTAACGGGAGTCCAGGTGGCCATCTCCACAAATGGACTTTTCAGAATCCTTGGGTGGCACCGTAGTCGGAAACCAATTCTGGTTATCGCTTCTCGGCCTTTTGGCTAAGATCAAGTGTAGTATCTGTTCTTATCAGTTTAATATCTGATACGTCCCCTATCTGGGGACCATATATTAAATGGATTTTTAGAACAGGGAGATGGAAAAAGAGCTTGCTCTGTCCACTCCACGCATTGACCTGGTATTGCAGTATCTCCAGGACCGGTGCACCCCTTCTTTAATGCAGTTTCTAAAATCAGAAAGAATTGAATTCAATGCTTTTTGTTCATTTTGCTTGTTTGTCGGATTTTGGGATGGACTCTTTGGCTTTGCTTTTCTTCTCCTCATTGGATTTTTCATGTTAAAAGTTGCAGAAGCCAGATGACAAGCTCATTTTGGTTCAACTTCAGCAACTGTGCATTGCATTGCCATGTAATGTAATGTAATGCAATGCTATCTATCTAGCTCTCCCTCTATACTTCCTTTTGGATAAACAGACATATTAGGCAAGCATTTTGGAGCTTTCACCTAAATAACTACAGGTGGTGAGATAAGCTGCACAATATAATTGACCTTTCAGTATATTGTTGCACACACACCATCTATTTAGCAAATGCCCGTGTTATCAACAGCAGCCTTTTAAACTCACCTGAGCTAACAGGTATGTGAGCTGGTTACTCTGCTGCGCTTAAAATTTCTTTTTTGGTTTGCTACAATGCCTTTTCTGAAACGTTGTCTCCCTCTGCTGGAACACTGACTTCTTTCATTTAATGCCTGCAGACTATAAAAGAGAAACCAACCCAAAAAGTTTGGTTGATTAGTCTGTGGCATTCTTTTAAACTGTTGCTTATGGCGGTCTCTGTGAGCTTCTCAGTGACATTCAGCCATCCAGGTATCCCGCCTGCAGTAGACGGAATGTGGCAATGGAACGCTGGCTGCGCGTGTCATAATAGGCTCTGAGCCTTTATATACCTGCGCACAGCAGCAGCCACCTTCAGTCTGCTGCTGGACAGCCAGCAGCAGCAGCAGCAGGAGAGGTAATTAATCAGCAACCCTCCTGCTAAGGGTAGACAGCTGCTCGTTCCACCCCCCCCCCGCCTTAATTGGTTCTCCTCCCTTCCAACGGTGTTGAGGCGGGTGGGAACAGCCGGGGGTTGAGGGTACTGTGCTAAAAGAGGTGGAGTTATGCAGATCTAAAACGCGTGGATTGCAGCAGCAGCAAGCCGAAAAGTGCAGGCATGTGAGGGATCTAGAGGTTGACAGCATGTCTTCTTAACGGGAGTCCAAGTGGCCATCTCCACAAATGGACTTTTCAGAATCCTTGGGTGGCACCGTAGTCGGAAACCAATTCTGGTTATCGCTTCTCGGCCTTTTGGCTAAGATCAAGTGTAGTATCTGTTCTTATCAGTTTAATATCTGATACGTCCCCTATCTGGGGACCATATATTAAATGGATTTTTAGAACAGGGAGATGGAAAAAGAGCTTGCTCTGTCCACTCCACGCATTGACCTGGTATTGCAGTATCTCCAGGACCGGTGCACCCCTTCTTTAATGCAGTTTCTAAAATCAGAAAGAATTGAATTCAATGCTTTTTGTTCATTTTGCTTGTTTGTCGGATTTTGGGATGGACTCTTTGGCTTTGCTTTTCCTCTCCTCATTGGATTTTTCATGTTAAAAGTTGCAGAAGCCAGATGACAAGCTCATTTTGGTTCAACTTCAGCAACTGTGCATTGCATTGCCATGTAATGTAATGTAATGCAATGCTATCTATCTAGCTCTCCCTCTATACTTCCTTTTGGATAAACAGACATATTAGGCAAGCATTTTGGAGCTTTCACCTAAATAACTACAGGTGGTGAGATAAGCTGCACAATATAATTGACCTTTCAGTATATTGTTGCACACACACCATCTATTTAGCAAATGCCCGTGTTATCAACAGCAGCCTTTTAAACTCACCTGAGCTAACAGGTATGTGAGCTGGTTACTCTGCTGCGCTTAAAATTTCTTTTTTGGTTTGCTACAATGCCTTTTCTGAAACGTTGTCTCCCTCTGCTGGAACACTGACTTCTTTCATTTAATGCCTGCAGACTATAAAAGAGAAACCAACCCAAAAAGTTTGGTTGATTAGTCTGTGGCATTCTTTTAAACTGTTGCTTATGGCGGTCTCTGTGAGCTTCTCAGTGACATTCAGCCATCCAGGTATCCCGCCTGCAGTAGACGGAATGTGGCAATGGAACGCTGGCTGCGCCTGTCATAAGAGGCTCTGAGCCTTTATATACCTGCGCACAGCAGCAGCCACCTTCAGTCTGCTGCTGGACAGCCAGCAGCAGCAGCAGGAGAGGTAATTAATCAGCAACCCTCCTGCTAAGGGTAGACAGCTGCTCGTTCCACCCCCCCCCCCGCCTTAATTGGTTCTCCTCCCTTCCAACGGTGTTTAGGCGGGTGGGAACAGCCGGGGGTTGAGGGTACTGTGCTAAAAGAGGTGGAGTTATGCAGATCTAAAACGCGTGGATTGCAGCAGCAGCAAGCCGAAAAGTGCAGGCATGTGAGGGATCTAGAGGTTGACAGCATGTCTTCTTAACGGGAGTCCAGGTGGCCATCTCCACAAATGGACTTTTCAGAATCCTTGGGTGGCACCGTAGTCGGAAACCAATTCTGGTTATCGCTTCTCGGCCTTTTGGCTAAGATCAAGTGTAGTATCTGTTCTTATCAGTTTAATATCTGATACGTCCCCTATCTGGGGACCATATATTAAATGGATTTTTAGAACAGGGAGATGGAAAAAGAGCTTGTTCTGTCCACTCCACGCATTGACCTGGTATTGCAGTATCTCCAGGACCGGTGCACCCCTTCTTTAATGCAGTTTCTAAAATCAGAAAGAATTGAATTCAATGCTTTTTGTTCATTTTGCTTGTTTGTCGGATTTTGGGATGGACTCTTTGGCTTTGCTTTTCTTCTCCTCATTGGATTTTTCATGTTAAAAGTTGCAGAAGCCAGATGACAAGCTCATTTTGGTTCAACTTCAGCAACTGTGCATTGCATTGCCATGTAATGTAATGTAATGCAATGCTATCTATCTAGCTCTCCCTCTATACTTCCTTTTGGATAAACAGACATATTAGGCAAGCATTTTGGAGCTTTCACCTAAATAACTACAGGTGGTGAGATAAGCTGCACAATATAATTGACCTTTCAGTATATTGTTGCACACACACCATCTATTTAGCAAATGCCCTTGTTATCAACAGCAGCCTTTTAAACTCACCTGAGCTAACAGGTATGTGAGCTGGTTACTCTGCTGCGCTTAAAATTTCTTTTTTGGTTTGCTACAATGCCTTTTCTGAAACGTTGTCTCCCTCTGCTGGAACACTGACTTCTTTCATTTAATGCCTGCAGACTATAAAAGAGAAACCAACCCAAAAAGTTTGGTTGATTAGTCTGTGGCATTCTTTTAAACTGTTGCTTATGGCGGTCTCTCTGAGCTTCTCAGTGACATTCAGCCATCCAGGTATCCCGCCTGCAGTAGACGGAATGTGGCAATGGAACGCTGGCTGCGCGTGTCATAATAGGCTCTGAGCCTTTATATACCTGCGCACAGCAGCAGCCACCTTCAGTCTGCTGCTGGACAGCCAGCAGCAGCAGCAGCAGGAGAGGTAATTAATCAGCAACCCTCCTGCTAAGGGTAGACAGCTGCTCGTTCCACCCCCCCCCCCGCCTTAATTGGTTCTCCTCCCTTCCAACGGTGTTGAGGCGGGTGGGAACAGCCGGGGGTTGAGGGTACTGTGCTAAAAGAGGTGGAGTTATGCAGATCTAAAACGCGTGGATTGCAGCAGCAGCAAGCCGAAAAGTGCAGGCATGTGAGGGATCTAGAGGTTGACAGCATGTCTTCTTAACGGGAGTCCAAGTGGCCATCTCCACAAATGGACTTTTCAGAATCCTTGGGTGGCACCGTAGTCGGAAACCAATTCTGGTTATCGCTTCTCGGCCTTTTGGCTAAGATCAAGTGTAGTATCTGTTCTTATCAGTTTAATATCTGATACGTCCCCTATCTGGGGACCATATATTAAATGGATTTTTAGAACAGGGAGATGGAAAAAGAGCTTGCTCTGTCCACTCCACGCATTGACCTGGTATTGCAGTATCTCCAGGACCGGTGCACCCCTTCTTTAATGCAGTTTCTAAAATCAGAAAGAATTGAATTCAATGCTTTTTGTTCATTTTGCTTGTTTGTCGGATTTTGGGATGGACTCTTTGGCTTTGCTTTTCCTCTCCTCATTGGATTTTTCATGTTAAAAGTTGCAGAAGCCAGATGACAAGCTCATTTTGGTTCAACTTCAGCAACTGTGCATTGCATTGCCATGTAATGTAATGTAATGCAATGCTATCTATCTAGCTCTCCCTCTATACTTCCTTTTGGATAAACAGACATATTAGGCAAGCATTTTGGAGCTTTCACCTAAATAACTACAGGTGGTGAGATAAGCTGCACAATATAATTGACCTTTCAGTATATTGTTGCACACACACCATCTATTTAGCAAATGCCCTTGTTATCAACAGCAGCCTTTTCAACTCACCTGAGCTAACAGGTATGTGAGCTGGTTACTCTGCTGCGCTTAAAATTTCTTTTTTGGTTTGCTACAATGCCTTTTCTGAAACGTTGTCTCCCTCTGCTGGAACACTGACTTCTTTCATTTAATGCCTGCAGACTATAAAAGAGAAACCAACCCAAAAAGTTTGGTTGATTAGTCTGTGGCATTCTTTTAAACTGTTGCTTATGGCGGTCTCTGTGAGCTTCTCAGTGACATTCAGCCATCCAGGTATCCCGCCTGCAGTAGACGGAATGTGGCAATGGAACGCTGGCTGCGCGTGTCATAATAGGCTCTGAGCCTTTATATACCTGCGCACAGCAGCAGCCACCTTCAGTCTGCTGCTGGACAGCCAGCAGCAGCAGCAGCAGGAGAGGTAATTAATCAGCAACCCTCCTGCTAAGTGTAGACAGCTGCTCGTTCCACCCCCCCCCCGCCTTAATTGGTTCTCCTCCCTTCCAACGGTGTTGAGGCGGGTGGGAACAGCCGGGGGTTGAGGGTACTGTGCTAAAAGAGGTGGAGTTATGCAGATCTAAAACGCGTGGATTGCAGCAGCAGCAAGCCGAAAAGTGCAGGCATGTGAGGGATCTAGAGGTTGACAGCATGTCTTCTTAACGGGAGTCCAGGTGGCCATCTCCACAAATGGACTTTTCAGAATCCTTGGGTGGCACCGTAGTCGGAAACCAATTCTGGTTATCGCTTCTCGGCCTTTTGGCTAAGATCAAGTGTAGTATCTGTTCTTATCAGTTTAATATCTGATACGTCCCCTATCTGGGGACCATATATTAAATGGATTTTTAGAACAGGGAGATGGAAAAAGAGCTTGCTCTGTCCACTCCACGCATTGACCTGGTATTGCAGTATCTCCAGGACCGGTGCACCCCTTCTTTAATGCAGTTTCTAAAATCAGAAAGAATTGAATTCAATGCTTTTTGTTCATTTTGCTTGTTTGTCGGATTTTGGGATGGACTCTTTGGCTTTGCTTTTCTTCTCCTCATTGGATTTTTCATGTTAAAAGTTGCAGAAGCCAGATGACAAGCTCATTTTGGTTCAACTTCAGCAACTGTGCATTGCATTGCCATGTAATGTAATGTAATGCAATGCTATCTATCTAGCTCTCCCTCTATACTTCCTTTTGGATAAACAGACATATTAGGCAAGCATTTTGGAGCTTTCACCTAAATAACTACAGGTGGTGAGATAAGCTGCACAATATAATTGACCTTTCAGTATATTGTTGCACACACACCATCTATTTAGCAAATGCCCTTGTTATCAACAGCAGCCTTTTAAACTCACCTGAGCTAACAGGTATGTGAGCTGGTTACTCTGCTGCGCTTAAAATTTCTTTTTTGGTTTGCTACAATGCCTTTTCTGAAACGTTGTCTCCCTCTGCTGGAACACTGACTTCTTTCATTTAATGCCTGCAGACTATAAAAGAGAAACCAACCCAAAAAGTTTGGTTGATTAGTCTGTGGCATTCTTTTAAACTGTTGCTTATGGCGGTCTCTGTGAGCTTCTCAGTGACATTCAGCCATCCAGGTATCCCGCCTGCAGTAGACGGAATGTGGCAATGGAACGCTGGCTGCGCGTGTCATAATAGGCTCTGAGCCTTTATATACCTGCGCACAGCAGCAGCCACCTTCAGTCTGCTGCTGGACAGCCAGCAGCAGCAGCAGCAGGAGAGGTAATTAATCAGCAACCCTCCTGCTAAGGGTAGACAGCTGCTCGTTCCACCCCCCCCCCCCCCCCGCCTTAATTGGTTCTCCTCCCTTCCAACGGTGTTGAGGCGGGTGGGAACAGCCGGGGGTTGAGGGTACTGTGCTAAAAGAGGTGGAGTTATGCAGATCTAAAACGCGTGGATTGCAGCAGCAGCAAGCCGAAAAGTGCAGGCATGTGAGGGATCTAGAGGTTGACAGCATGTCTTCTTAACGGGAGTCCAGGTGGCCATCTCCACAAATGGACTTTTCAGAATCCTTGGGTGGCACCGTAGTCGGAAACCAATTCTGGTTATCGCTTCTCGGCCTTTTGGCTAAGATCAAGTGTAGTATCTGTTCTTATCAGTTTAATATCTGATACGTCCCCTATCTGGGGACCATATATTAAATGGATTTTTAGAACAGGGAGATGGAAAAAGAGCTTGCTCTGTCCACTCCACGCATTGACCTGGTATTGCAGTATCTCCAGGACCGGTGCACCCCTTCTTTAATGCAGTTTCTAAAATCAGAAAGAATTGAATTCAATGCTTTTTGTTCATTTTGCTTGTTTGTCGGATTTTGGGATGGACTCTTTGGCTTTGCTTTTCTTCTCCTCATTGGATTTTTCATGTTAAAAGTTGCAGAAGCCAGATGACAAGCTCATTTTGGTTCAACTTCAGCAACTGTGCATTGCATTGCCATGTAATGTAATGTAATGCAATGCTATCTATCTAGCTCTCCCTCTATACTTCCTTTTGGATAAACAGACATATTAGGCAAGCATTTTGGAGCTTTCACCTAAATAACTACAGGTGGTGAGATAAGCTGCACAATATAATTGACCTTTCAGTATATTGTTGCACACACACCATCTATTTAGCAAATGCCCTTGTTATCAACAGCAGCCTTTTAAACTCACCTGAGCTAACAGGTATGTGAGCTGGTTACTCTGCTGCGCTTAAAATTTCTTTTTTGGTTTGCTACAATGCCTTTTCTGAAACGTTGTCTCCCTCTGCTGGAACACTGACTTCTTTCATTTAATGCCTGCAGACTATAAAAGAGAAACCAACCCAAAAAGTTTGGTTGATTAGTCTGTGGCATTCTTTTAAACTGTTGCTTATGGCGGTCTCTGTGAGCTTCTCAGTGACATTCAGCCATCCAGGTATCC
The DNA here is from genome assembly GCF_046119375.1 of Phyllobates terribilis. NCBI lineage: Eukaryota > Metazoa > Chordata > Amphibia > Anura > Dendrobatidae > Phyllobates > Phyllobates terribilis. The sequence continues at coordinate 3,365,854 of NW_027362800.1, read as the reverse complement.
CGCCTGCAGTAGACGGAATGTGGCAATGGAACGCTGGCTGCGCGTGTCATAATAGGCTCTGAGCCTTTATATACCTGCGCACAGCAGCAGCCACCTTCAGTCTGCTGCTGGACAGCCAGCAGCAGCAGCAGGAGAGGTAATTAATCAGCAACCCTCCTGCTAAGGGTAGACAGCTGCTCGTTCCACCCCCCCCCCGCCTTAATTGGTTCTCCTCCCTTCCAACGGTGTTGAGGCGGGTGGGAACAGCCGGGGGTTGAGGGTACTGTGCTAAAAGAGGTGGAGTTATGCAGATCTAAAACGCGTGGATTGCAGCAGCAGCAAGCCGAAAAGTGCAGGCATGTGAGGGATCTAGAGGTTGACAGCATGTCTTCTTAACGGGAGTCCAGGTGGCCATCTCCACAAATGGACTTTTCAGAATCCTTGGGTGGCACCGTAGTCGGAAACCAATTCTGGTTATCGCTTCTCGGCCTTTTGGCTAAGATCAAGTGTAGTATCTGTTCTTATCAGTTTAATATCTGATACGTCCCCTATCTGGGGACCATATATTAAATGGATTTTTAGAACAGGGAGATGGAAAAAGAGCTTGCTCTGTCCACTCCACGCATTGACCTGGTATTGCAGTATCTCCAGGACCGGTGCACCCCTTCTTTAATGCAGTTTCTAAAATCAGAAAGAATTGAATTCAATGCTTTTTGTTCATTTTGCTTGTTTGTCGGATTTTGGGATGGACTCTTTGGCTTTGCTTTTCTTCTCCTCATTGGATTTTTCATGTTAAAAGTTGCAGAAGCCAGATGACAAGCTCATTTTGGTTCAACTTCAGCAACTGTGCATTGCATTGCCATGTAATGTAATGTAATGCAATGCTATCTATCTAGCTCTCCCTCTATACTTCCTTTTGGATAAACAGACATATTAGGCAAGCATTTTGGAGCTTTCACCTAAATAACTACAGGTGGTGAGATAAGCTGCACAATATAATTGACCTTTCAGTATATTGTTGCACACACACCATCTATTTAGCAAATGCCCTTGTTATCAACAGCAGCCTTTTAAACTCACCTGAGCTAACAGGTATGTGAGCTGGTTACTCTGCTGCGCTTAAAATTTCTTTTTTGGTTTGCTACAATGCCTTTTCTGAAACGTTGTCTCCCTCTGCTGGAACACTGACTTCTTTCATTTAATGCCTGCAGACTATAAAAGAGAAACCAACCCAAAAAGTTTGGTTGATTAGTCTGTGGCATTCTTTTAAACTGTTGCTTATGGCGGTCTCTGTGAGCTTCTCAGTGACATTCAGCCATCCAGGTATCCCGCCTGCAGTAGACGGAATGTGGCAATGGAACGCTGGCTGCGCGTGTCATAATAGGCTCTGAGCCTTTATATACCTGCGCACAGCAGCAGCCACCTTCAGTCTGCTGCTGGACAGCCAGCAGCAGCAGCAGCAGGAGAGGTAATTAATCAGCAACCCTCCTGCTAAGGGTAGACAGCTGCTCGTTCCACCCCCCTCCCCCCCCCCCCCGCCTTAATTGGTTCTCCTCCCTTCCAACGGTGTTGAGGCGGGTGGGAACAGCCGGGGGTTGAGGGTACTGTGCTAAAAGAGGTGGAGTTATGCAGATCTAAAACGCGTGGATTGCAGCAGCAGCAAGCCGAAAAGTGCAGGCATGTGAGGGATCTAGAGGTTGACAGCATGTCTTCTTAACGGGAGTCCAAGTGGCCATCTCCACAAATGGACTTTTCAGAATCCTTGGGTGGCACCGTAGTCGGAAACCAATTCTGGTTATCGCTTCTCGGCCTTTTGGCTAAGATCAAGTGTAGTATCTGTTCTTATCAGTTTAATATCTGATACGTCCCCTATCTGGGGACCATATATTAAATGGATTTTTAGAACAGGGAGATGGAAAAAGAGCTTGCTCTGTCCACTCCACGCATTGACCTGGTATTGCAGTATCTCCAGGACCGGTGCACCCCTTCTTTAATGCAGTTTCTAAAATCAGAAAGAATTGAATTCAATGCTTTTTGTTCATTTTGCTTGTTTGTCGGATTTTGGGATGGACTCTTTGGCTTTGCTTTTCCTCTCCTCATTGGATTTTTCATGTTAAAAGTTGCAGAAGCCAGATGACAAGCTCATTTTGGTTCAACTTCAGCAACTGTGCATTGCATTGCCATGTAATGTAATGTAATGCAATGCTATCTATCTAGCTCTCCCTCTATACTTCCTTTTGGATAAACAGACATATTAGGCAAGCATTTTGGAGCTTTCACCTAAATAACTACAGGTGGTGAGATAAGCTGCACAATATAATTGACCTTTCAGTATATTGTTGCACACACACCATCTATTTAGCAAATGCCCTTGTTATCAACAGCAGCCTTTTCAACTCACCTGAGCTAACAGGTATGTGAGCTGGTTACTCTGCTGCGCTTAAAATTTCTTTTTTGGTTTGCTACAATGCCTTTTCTGAAACGTTGTCTCCCTCTGCTGGAACACTGACTTCTTTCATTTAATGCCTGCAGACTATAAAAGAGAAACCAACCCAAAAAGTTTGGTTGATTAGTCTGTGGCATTCTTTTAAACTGTTGCTTATGGCGGTCTCTGTGAGCTTCTCAGTGACATTCAGCCATCCAGGTATCCCGCCTGCAGTAGACGGAATGTGGCAATGGAACGCTGGCTGCGCGTGTCATAATAGGCTCTGAGCCTTTATATACCTGCGCACAGCAGCAGCCACCTTCAGTCTGCTGCTGGACAGCCAGCAGCAGCAGCAGCAGGAGAGGTAATTAATCAGCAACCCTCCTGCTAAGGGTAGACAGCTGCTCGTTCCACCCCCCCCCCCCCGCCTTAATTGGTTCTCCTCCCTTCCAACGGTGTTGAGGCGGGTGGGAACAGCCGGGGGTTGAGGGTACTGTGCTAAAAGAGGTGGAGTTATGCAGATCTAAAACGCGTGGATTGCAGCAGCAGCAAGCCGAAAAGTGCAGGCATGTGAGGGATCTAGAGGTTGACAGCATGTCTTCTTAACGGGAGTCCAGGTGGCCATCTCCACAAATGGACTTTTCAGAATCCTTGGGTGGCACCGTAGTCGGAAACCAATTCTGGTTATCGCTTCTCGGCCTTTTGGCTAAGATCAAGTGTAGTATCTGTTCTTATCAGTTTAATATCTGATACGTCCCCTATCTGGGGACCATATATTAAATGGATTTTTAGAACAGGGAGATGGAAAAAGAGCTTGCTCTGTCCACTCCACGCATTGACCTGGTATTGCAGTATCTCCAGGACCGGTGCACCCCTTCTTTAATGCAGTTTCTAAAATCAGAAAGAATTGAATTCAATGCTTTTTGTTCATTTTGCTTGTTTGTCGGATTTTGGGATGGACTCTTTGGCTTTGCTTTTCTTCTCCTCATTGGATTTTTCATGTTAAAAGTTGCAGAAGCCAGATGACAAGCTCATTTTGGTTCAACTTCAGCAACTGTGCATTGCATTGCCATGTAATGTAATGTAATGCAATGCTATCTATCTAGCTCTCCCTCTATACTTCCTTTTGGATAAACAGACATATTAGGCAAGCATTTTGGAGCTTTCACCTAAATAACTACAGGTGGTGAGATAAGCTGCACAATATAATTGACCTTTCAGTATATTGTTGCACACACACCATCTATTTAGCAAATGCCCTTGTTATCAACAGCAGCCTTTTAAACTCACCTGAGCTAACAGGTATGTGAGCTGGTTACTCTGCTGCGCTTAAAATTTCTTTTTTGGTTTGCTACAATGCCTTTTCTGAAACGTTGTCTCCCTCTGCTGGAACACTGACTTCTTTCATTTAATGCCTGCAGACTATAAAAGAGAAACCAACCCAAAAAGTTTGGTTGATTAGTCTGTGGCATTCTTTTAAACTGTTGCTTATGGCGGTCTCTGTGAGCTTCTCAGTGACATTCAGCCATCCAGGTATCCCGCCTGCAGTAGACGGAATGTGGCAATGGAACGCTGGCTGCGCGTGTCATAATAGGCTCTGAGCCTTTATATACCTGCGCACAGCAGCAGCCACCTTCAGTCTGCTGCTGGACAGCCAGCAGCAGCAGCAGCAGGAGAGGTAATTAATCAGCAACCCTCCTGCTAAGGGTAGACAGCTGCTCGTTCCACCCCCCCCCCGCCTTAATTGGTTCTCCTCCCTTCCAACGGTGTTGAGGCGGGTGGGAACAGCCGGGGGTTGAGGGTACTGTGCTAAAAGAGGTGGAGTTATGCAGATCTAAAACGCGTGGATTGCAGCAGCAGCAAGCCGAAAAGTGCAGGCATGTGAGGGATCTAGAGGTTGACAGCATGTCTTCTTAACGGGAGTCCAGGTGGCCATCTCCACAAATGGACTTTTCAGAATCCTTGGGTGGCACCGTAGTCGGAAACCAATTCTGGTTATCGCTTCTCGGCCTTTTGGCTAAGATCAAGTGTAGTATCTGTTCTTATCAGTTTAATATCTGATACGTCCCCTATCTGGGGACCATATATTAAATGGATTTTTAGAACAGGGAGATGGAAAAAGAGCTTGCTCTGTCCACTCCACGCATTGACCTGGTATTGCAGTATCTCCAGGACCGGTGCACCCCTTCTTTAATGCAGTTTCTAAAATCAGAAAGAATTGAATTCAATGCTTTTTGTTCATTTTGCTTGTTTGTCGGATTTTGGGATGGACTCTTTGGCTTTGCTTTTCTTCTCCTCATTGGATTTTTCATGTTAAAAGTTGCAGAAGCCAGATGACAAGCTCATTTTGGTTCAACTTCAGCAACTGTGCATTGCATTGCCATGTAATGTAATGTAATGCAATGCTATCTATCTAGCTCTCCCTCTATACTTCCTTTTGGATAAACAGACATATTAGGCAAGCATTTTGGAGCTTTCACCTAAATAACTACAGGTGGTGAGATAAGCTGCACAATATAATTGACCTTTCAGTATATTGTTGCACACACACCATCTATTTAGCAAATGCCCTTGTTATCAACAGCAGCCTTTTCAACTCACCTGAGCTAACAGGTATGTGAGCTGGTTACTCTGCTGCGCTTAAAATTTCTTTTTTGGTTTGCTACAATGCCTTTTCTGAAACGTTGTCTCCCTCTGCTGGAACACTGACTTCTTTCATTTAATGCCTGCAGACTATAAAAGAGAAACCAACCCAAAAAGTTTGGTTGATTAGTCTGTGGCATTCTTTTAAACTGTTGCTTATGGCGGTCTCTGTGAGCTTCTCAGTGACATTCAGCCATCCAGGTATCCCGCCTGCAGTAGACGGAATGTGGCAATGGAACGCTGGCTGCGCGTGTCATAATAGGCTCTGAGCCTTTATATACCTGCGCACAGCAGCAGCCACCTTCAGTCTGCTGCTGGACAGCCAGCAGCAGCAGCAGCAGGAGAGGTAATTAATCAGCAACCCTCCTGCTAAGGGTAGACAGCTGCTCGTTCCACCCCCCCCCCCGCCTTAATTGGTTCTCCTCCCTTCCAACGGTGTTGAGGCGGGTGGGAACAGCCGGGGGTTGAGGGTACTGTGCTAAAAGAGGTGGAGTTATGCAGATCTAAAACGCGTGGATTGCAGCAGCAGCAAGCCGAAAAGTGCAGGCATGTGAGGGATCTAGAGGTTGACAGCATGTCTTCTTAACGGGAGTCCAGGTGGCCATCTCCACAAATGGACTTTTCAGAATCCTTGGGTGGCACCGTAGTCGGAAACCAATTCTGGTTATCGCTTCTCGGCCTTTTGGCTAAGATCAAGTGTAGTATCTGTTCTTATCAGTTTAATATCTGATACGTCCCCTATCTGGGGACCATATATTAAATGGATTTTTAGAACAGGGAGATGGAAAAAGAGCTTGCTCTGTCCACTCCACGCATTGACCTGGTATTGCAGTATCTCCAGGACCGGTGCACCCCTTCTTTAATGCAGTTTCTAAAATCAGAAAGAATTGAATTCAATGCTTTTTGTTCATTTTGCTTGTTTGTCGGATTTTGGGATGGACTCTTTGGCTTTGCTTTTCTTCTCCTCATTGGATTTTTCATGTTAAAAGTTGCAGAAGCCAGATGACAAGCTCATTTTGGTTCAACTTCAGCAACTGTGCATTGCATTGCCATGTAATGTAATGTAATGCAATGCTATCTATCTAGCTCTCCCTCTATACTTCCTTTTGGATAAACAGACATATTAGGCAAGCATTTTGGAGCTTTCACCTAAATAACTACAGGTGGTGAGATAAGCTGCACAATATAATTGACCTTTCAGTATATTGTTGCACACACACCATCTATTTAGCAAATGCCCTTGTTATCAACAGCCGCCTTTTAAACTCACCTGAGCTAACAGGTATGTGAGCTGGTTACTCTGCTGCGCTTAAAATTTCTTTTTTGGTTTGCTACAATGCCTTTTCTGAAACGTTGTCTCCCTCTGCTGGAACACTGACTTCTTTCATTTAATGCCTGCAGACTATAAAAGAGAAACCAACCCAAAAAGTTTGGTTGATTAGTCTGTGGCATTCTTTTAAACTGTTGCTTATGGCGGTCTCTGTGAGCTTCTCAGTGACATTCAGCCATCCAGGTATCCCGCCTGCAGTAGACGGAATGTGGCAATGGAACGCTGGCTGCGCGTGTCATAATAGGCTCTGAGCCTTTATATACCTGCGCACAGCAGCAGCCACCTTCAGTCTGCTGCTGGACAGCCAGCAGCAGCAGCAGCAGGAGAGGTAATTAATCAGCAACCCTCCTGCTAAGGGTAGACAGCTGCTCGTTCCACCCCCCCCCCCCCGCCTTAATTGGTTCTCCTCCCTTCCAACGGTGTTGAGGCGGGTGGGAACAGCCGGGGGTTGAGGGTACTGTGCTAAAAGAGGTGGAGTTATGCAGATCTAAAACGCGTGGATTGCAGCAGCAGCAAGCCGAAAAGTGCAGGCATGTGAGGGATCTAGAGGTTGACAGCATGTCTTCTTAACGGGAGTCCAGGTGGCCATCTCCACAAATGGACTTTTCAGAATCCTTGGGTGGCACCGTAGTCGGAAACCAATTCTGGTTATCGCTTCTCGGCCTTTTGGCTAAGATCAAGTGTAGTATCTGTTCTTATCAGTTTAATATCTGATACGTCCCCTATCTGGGGACCATATATTAAATGGATTTTTAGAACAGGGAGATGGAAAAAGAGCTTGCTCTGTCCACTCCACGCATTGACCTGGTATTGCAGTATCTCCAGGACCGGTGCACCCCTTCTTTAATGCAGTTTCTAAAATCAGAAAGAATTGAATTCAATGCTTTTTGTTCATTTTGCTTGTTTGTCGGATTTTGGGATGGACTCTTTGGCTTTGCTTTTCTTCTCCTCATTGGATTTTTCATGTTAAAAGTTGCAGAAGCCAGATGACAAGCTCATTTTGGTTCAACTTCAGCAACTGTGCATTGCATTGCCATGTAATGTAATGTAATGCAATGCTATCTATCTAGCTCTCCCTCTATACTTCCTTTTGGATAAACAGACATATTAGGCAAGCATTTTGGAGCTTTCACCTAAATAACTACAGGTGGTGAGATAAGCTGCACAATATAATTGACCTTTCAGTATATTGTTGCACACACACCATCTATTTAGCAAATGCCCTTGTTATCAACAGCAGCCTTTTCAACTCACCTGAGCTAACAGGTATGTGAGCTGGTTACTCTGCTGCGCTTAAAATTTCTTTTTTGGTTTGCTACAATGCCTTTTCTGAAACGTTGTCTCCCTCTGCTGGAACACTGACTTCTTTCATTTAATGCCTGCAGACTATAAAAGAGAAACCAACCCAAAAAGTTTGGTTGATTAGTCTGTGGCATTCTTTTAAACTGTTGCTTATGGCGGTCTCTGTGAGCTTCTCAGTGACATTCAGCCATCCAGGTATCCCGCCTGCAGTAGACGGAATGTGGCAATGGAACGCTGGCTGCGCGTGTCATAATAGGCTCTGAGCCTTTATATACCTGCGCACAGCAGCAGCCACCTTCAGTCTGCTGCTGGACAGCCAGCAGCAGCAGCAGCAGGAGAGGTAATTAATCAGCAACCCTCCTGCTAAGGGTAGACAGCTGCTCGTTCCACCCCCCCCCCCCCCCGCCTTAATTGGTTCTCCTCCCTTCCAACGGTGTTGAGGCGGGTGGGAACAGCCGGGGATTGAGGGTACTGTGCTAAAAGAGGTGGAGTTATGCAGATCTAAAACGCGTGGATTGCAGCAGCAGCAAGCCGAAAAGTGCAGGCATGTGAGGGATCTAGAGGTTGACAGCATGTCTTCTTAACGGGAGTCCAGGTGGCCATCTCCACAAATGGACTTTTCAGAATCCTTGGGTGACACCGTAGTCGGAAACCAATTCTGGTTATCGCTTCTCGGCCTTTTGGCTAAGATCAAGTGTAGTATCTGTTCTTATCAGTTTAATATCTGATACGTCCCCTATCTGGGGACCATATATTAAATGGATTTTTAGAACAGGGAGATGGAAAAAGAGCTTGCTCTGTCCACTCCACGCATTGACCTGGTATTGCAGTATCTCCAGGACCGGTGCACCCCTTCTTTAATGCAGTTTCTAAAATCAGAAAGAATTGAATTCAATGCTTTTTGTTCATTTTGCTTGTTTGTCGGATTTTGGGATGGACTCTTTGGCTTTGCTTTTCTTCTCCTCATTGGATTTTTCATGTTAAAAGTTGCAGAAGCCAGATGACAAGCTCATTTTGGTTCAACTTCAGCAACTGTGCATTGCATTGCCATGTAATGTAATGTAATGCAATGCTATCTATCTAGCTCTCCCTCTATACTTCCTTTTGGATAAACAGACATATTAGGCAAGCATTTTGGAGCTTTCACCTAAATAACTACAGGTGGTGAGATAAGCTGCACAATATAATTGACCTTTCAGTATATTGTTGCACACACACCATCTATTTAGCAAATGCCCTTGTTATCAACAGCAGCCTTTTAAACTCACCTGAGCTAACAGGTATGTGAGCTGGTTACTCTGCTGCGCTTAAAATTTCTTTTTTGGTTTGCTACAATGCCTTTTCTGAAACGTTGTCTCCCTCTGCTGGAACACTGACTTCTTTCATTTAATGCCTGCAGACTATAAAAGAGAAACCAACCCAAAAAGTTTGGTTGATTAGTCTGTGGCATTCTTTTAAACTGTTGCTTATGGCGGTCTCTGTGAGCTTCTCAGTGACATTCAGCCATCCAGGTATCCCGCCTGCAGTAGACGGAATGTGGCAATGGAACGCTGGCTGCGCGTGTCATAATAGGCTCTGAGCCTTTATATACCTGCGCACAGCAGCAGCCACCTTCAGTCTGCTGCTGGACAGCCAGCAGCAGCAGCAGCAGGAGAGGTAATTAATCAGCAACCCTCCTGCTAAGGGTAGACAGCTGCTCGTTCCACCCCCCCCCCCCCCGCCTTAATTGGTTCTCCTCCCTTCCAACGGTGTTGAGGCGGGTGGGAACAGCCGGGGGTTGAGGGTACTGTGCTAAAAGAGGTGGAGTTATGCAGATCTAAAACGCGTGGATTGCAGCAGCAGCAAGCCGAAAAGTGCAGGCATGTGAGGGATCTAGAGGTTGACAGCATGTCTTCTTAACGGGAGTCCAGGTGGCCATCTCCACAAATGGACTTTTCAGAATCCTTGGGTGGCACCGTAGTCGGAAACCAATTCTGGTTATCGCTTCTCGGCCTTTTGGCTAAGATCAAGTGTAGTATCTGTTCTTATCAGTTTAATATCTGATACGTCCCCTATCTGGGGACCATATATTAAATGGATTTTTAGAACAGGGAGATGGAAAAAGAGCTTGCTCTGTCCACTCCACGCATTGACCTGGTATTGCAGTATCTCCAGGACCGGTGCACCCCTTCTTTAATGCAGTTTCTAAAATCAGAAAGAATTGAATTCAATGCTTTTTGTTCATTTTGCTTGTTTGTCGGATTTTGGGATGGACTCTTTGGCTTTGCTTTTCTTCTCCTCATTGGATTTTTCATGTTAAAAGTTGCAGAAGCCAGATGACAAGCTCATTTTGGTTCAACTTCAGCAACTGTGCATTGCATTGCCATGTAATGTAATGTAATGCAATGCTATCTATCTAGCTCTCCCTCTATACTTCCTTTTGGATAAACAGACATATTAGGCAAGCATTTTGGAGCTTTCACCTAAATAACTACAGGTGGTGAGATAAGCTGCACAATATAATTGACCTTTCAGTATATTGTTGCACACACACCATCTATTTAGCAAATGCCCTTGTTATCAACAGCAGCCTTTTAAACTCACCTGAGCTAACAGGTATGTGAGCTGGTTACTCTGCTGCGCTTAAAATTTCTTTTTTGGTTTGCTACAATGCCTTTTCTGAAACGTTGTCTCCCTCTGCTGGAACACTGACTTCTTTCATTTAATGCCTGCAGACTATAAAAGAGAAACCAACCCAAAAAGTTTGGTTGATTAGTCTGTGGCATTCTTTTAAACTGTTGCTTATGGCGGTCTCTGTGAGCTTCTCAGTGACATTCAGCCATCCAGGTATCCCGCCTGCAGTAGACGGAATGTGGCAATGGAACGCTGGCTGCGCGTGTCATAATAGGCTCTGAGCCTTTATATACCTGCGCACAGCAGCAGCCACCTTCAGTCTGCTGCTGGACAGCCAGCAGCAGCAGCAGCAGGAGAGGTAATTAATCAGCAACCCTCCTGCTAAGGGTAGACAGCTGCTCGTTCCACCCCCCCCCGCCTTAATTGGTTCTCCTCCCTTCCAACGGTGTTGAGGCGGGTGGGAACAGCCGGGGGTTGAGGGTACTGTGCTAAAAGAGGTGGAGTTATGCAGATCTAAAACGCGTGGATTGCAGCAGCAGCAAGCCGAAAAGTGCAGGCATGTGAGGGATCTAGAGGTTGACAGCATGTCTTCTTAACGGGAGTCCAGGTGGCCATCTCCACAAATGGACTTTTCAGAATCCTTGGGTGGCACCGTAGTCGGAAACCAATTCTGGTTATCGCTTCTCGGCCTTTTGGCTAAGATCAAGTGTAGTATCTGTTCTTATCAGTTTAATATCTGATACGTCCCCTATCTGGGGACCATATATTAAATGGATTTTTAGAACAGGGAGATGGAAAAAGAGCTTGCTCTGTCCACTCCACGCATTGACCTGGTATTGCAGTATCTCCAGGACCGGTGCACCCCTTCTTTAATGCAGTTTCTAAAATCAGAAAGAATTGAATTCAATGCTTTTTGTTCATTTTGCTTGTTTGTCGGATTTTGGGATGGACTCTTTGGCTTTGCTTTTCTTCTCCTCATTGGATTTTTCATGTTAAAAGTTGCAGAAGCCAGATGACAAGCTCATTTTGGTTCAACTTCAGCAACTGTGCATTGCATTGCCATGTAATGTAATGTAATGCAATGCTATCTATCTAGCTCTCCCTCTATACTTCCTTTTGGATAAACAGACATATTAGGCAAGCATTTTGGAGCTTTCACCTAAATAACTACAGGTGGTGAGATAAGCTGCACAATATAATTGACCTTTCAGTATATTGTTGCACACACACCATCTATTTAGCAAATGCCCTTGTTATCAACAGCAGCCTTTTAAACTCACCTGAGCTAACAGGTATGTGAGCTGGTTACTCTGCTGCGCTTAAAATTTCTTTTTTGGTTTGCTACAATGCCTTTTCTGAAATGTTGTCTCCCTCTGCTGGAACACTGACTTCTTTCATTTAATGCCTGCAGACTATAAAAGAGAAACCAACCCAAAAAGTTTGGTTGATTAGTCTGTGGCATTCTTTTAAACTGTTGCTTATGGCGGTCTCTGTGAGCTTCTCAGTGACATTCAGCCATCCAGGTATCCCGCCTGCAGTAGACGGAATGTGGCAATGGAACGCTGGCTGCGCGTGTCATAATAGGCTCTGAGCCTTTATATACCTGCGCACAGCAGCAGCCACCTTCAGTCTGCTGCTGGACAGCCAGCAGCAGCAGCAGCAGGAGAGGTAATTAATCAGCAACCCTCCTGCTAAGGGTAGACAGCTGCTCGTTCCACCCCCCCCCCGCCTTAATTGGTTCTCCTCCCTTCCAACGGTGTTGAGGCGGGTGGGAACAGCCGGGGGTTGAGGGTACTGTGCTAAAAGAGGTGGAGTTATGCAGATCTAAAACGCGTGGATTGCAGCAGCAGCAAGCCGAAAAGTGCAGGCATGTGAGGGATCTAGAGGTTGACAGCATGTCTTCTTAACGGGAGTCCAGGTGGCCATCTCCACAAATGGACTTTTCAGAATCCTTGGGTGGCACCGTAGTCGGAAACCAATTCTGGTTATCGCTTCTCGGCCTTTTGGCTAAGATCAAGTGTAGTATCTGTTCTTATCAGTTTAATATCTGATACGTCCCCTATCTGGGGACCATATATTAAATGGATTTTTAGAACAGGGAGATGGAAAAAGAGCTTGCTCTGTCCACTCCACGCATTGACCTGGTATTGCAGTATCTCCAGGACCGGTGCACCCCTTCTTTAATGCAGTTTCTAAAATCAGAAAGAATTGAATTCAATGCTTTTTGTTCATTTTGCTTGTTTGTCGGATTTTGGGATGGACTCTTTGGCTTTGCTTTTCTTCTCCTCATTGGATTTTTCATGTTAAAAGTTGCAGAAGCCAGATGACAAGCTCATTTTGGTTCAACTTCAGCAACTGTGCATTGCATTGCCATGTAATGTAATGTAATGCAATGCTATCTATCTAGCTCTCCCTCTATACTTCCTTTTGGATAAACAGACATATTAGGCAAGCATTTTGGAGCTTTCACCTAAATAACTACAGGTGGTGAGATAAGCTGCACAATATAATTGACCTTTCAGTATATTGTTGCACACACACCATCTATTTAGCAAATGCCCTTGTTATCAACAGCAGCCTTTTAAACTCACCTGAGCTAACAGGTATGTGAGCTGGTTACTCTGCTGCGCTTAAAATTTCTTTTTTGGTTTGCTACAATGCCTTTTCTGAAACGTTGTCTCCCTCTGCTGGAACACTGACTTCTTTCATTTAATGCCTGCAGACTATAAAAGAGAAACCAACCCAAAAAGTTTGGTTGATTAGTCTGTGGCATTCTTTTAAACTGTTGCTTATGGCGGTCTCTGTGAGCTTCTCAGTGACATTCAGCCATCCAGGTATCCCGCCTGCAGTAGACGGAATGTGGCAATGGAACGCTGGCTGCGCGTGTCATAATAGGCTCTGAGCCTTTATATACCTGCGCACAGCAGCAGCCACCTTCAGTCTGCTGCTGGACAGCCAGCAGCAGCAGCAGGAGAGGTAATTAATCAGCAACCCTCCTGCTAAGGGTAGACAGCTGCTCGTTCCACCCCCCCCCCCGCCTTAATTGGTTCTCCTCCCTTCCAACGGTGTTGAGGCGGGTGGGAACAGCCGGGGGTTGAGGGTACTGTGCTAAAAGAGGTGGAGTTATGCAGATCTAAAACGCGTGGATTGCAGCAGCAGCAAGCCGAAAAGTGCAGGCATGTGAGGGATCTAGAGGTTGACAGCATGTCTTCTTAACGGGAGTCCAGGTGGCCATCTCCACAAATGGACTTTTCAGAATCCTTGGGTGGCACCGTGTCGGAAACCAATTCTGGTTATCGCTTCTCGGCCTTTTGGCTAAGATCAAGTGTAGTATCTGTTCTTATCAGTTTAATATCTGATACGTCCCCTATCTGGGGACCATATATTAAATGGATTTTTAGAACAGGGAGATGGAAAAAGAGCTTGCTCTGTCCACTCCACGCATTGACCTGGTATTGCAGTATCTCCAGGACCGGTGCACCCCTTCTTTAATGCAGTTTCTAAAATCAAAAAGAATTGAATTCAATGCTTTTTGTTCATTTTGCTTGTTTGTCGGATTTTGGGATGGACTCTTTGGCTTTGCTTTTCTTCTCCTCATTGGATTTTTCATGTTAAAAGTTGCAGAAGCCAGATGACAAGCTCATTTTGGTTCAACTTCAGCAACTGTGCATTGCATTGCATGTAATGTAATGTAATGCAATGCTATCTATCTAGCTCTCCCTCTATACTTCCTTTTGGATAAACAGACATATTAGGCAAGCATTTTGGAGCTTTCACCTAAATAACTACAGGTGGTGAGATAAGCTGCACAATATAATTGACCTTTCAGTATATTGTTGCACACACACCATCTATTTAGCAAATGCCCTTGTTATCAACAGCAGCCTTTTAAACTCACCTGAGCTAACAGGTATGTGAGCTGGTTACTCTGCTGCGCTTAAAATTTCTTTTTTGGTTTGCTACAATGCCTTTTCTGAAACGTTGTCTCCCTCTGCTGGAACACTGACTTCTTTCATTTAATGCCTGCAGACTATAAAAGAGAAACCAACCCAAAAAGTTTGGTTGATTAGTCTGTGGCATTCTTTTAAACTGTTGCTTATGGCGGTCTCTGTGAGCTTCTCAGTGACATTCAGCCATCCAGGTATCCCGCCTGCAGTAGACGGAATGTGGCAATGGAACGCTGGCTGCGCGTGTCATAATAGGCTCTGAGCCTTTATATACCTGCGCACAACAGCAGCCACCTTCAGTCTGCTGCTGGACAGCCAGCAGCAGCAGCAGCAGGAGAGGTAATTAATCAGCAACCCTCCTGCTAAGGGTAGACAGCTGCTCGTTCCACCCCCCCCCCCCGCCTTAATTGGTTCTCCTCCCTTCCAACGGTGTTGAGGCGGGTGGGAACAGCCGGGGGTTGAGGGTACTGTGCTAAAAGAGGTGGAGTTATGCAGATCTAAAACGCGTGGATTGCAGCAGCAGCAAGCCGAAAAGTGCAGGCATGTGAGGGATCTAGAGGTTGACAGCATGTCTTCTTAACGGGAGTCCAGGTGGCCATCTCCACAAATGGACTTTTCAGAATCCTTGGGTGGCACCGTAGTCGGAAACCAATTCTGGTTATCGCTTCTCGGCCTTTTGGCTAAGATCAAGTGTAGTATCTGTTCTTATCAGTTTAATATCTGATACGTCCCCTATCTGGGGACCATATATTAAATGGATTTTTAGAACAGGGAGATGGAAAAAGAGCTTGCTCTGTCCACTCCACGCATTGACCTGGTATTGCAGTATCTCCAGGACCGGTGCACCCCTTCTTTAATGCAGTTTCTAAAATCAGAAAGAATTGAATTCAATGCTTTTTGTTCATTTTGCTTGTTTGTCGGATTTTGGGATGGACTCTTTGGCTTTGCTTTTCTTCTCCTCATTGGATTTTTCATGTTAAAAGTTGCAGTAGCCAGATGACAAGCTCATTTTGGTTCAACTTCAGCAACTGTGCATTGCATTGCCATGTAATGTAATGTAATGCAATGCTATCTATCTAGCTCTCCCTCTATACTTCCTTTTGGATAAACAGACACATTAGGCAAGCATTTTGGAGCTTTCACCTAAATAACTACAGGTGGTGA
Organism: Phyllobates terribilis; assembly: GCF_046119375.1. NCBI lineage: Eukaryota > Metazoa > Chordata > Amphibia > Anura > Dendrobatidae > Phyllobates > Phyllobates terribilis. The sequence continues at coordinate 3,350,451 of NW_027362800.1, read as the reverse complement.
GATAAGCTGCACAATATAATTGACCTTTCAGTATATTGTTGCACACACACCATCTATTTAGCAAATGCCCTTGTTATCAACAGCAGCCTTTTAAACTCACCTGAGCTAACAGGTATGTGAGCTGGTTACTCTGCTGCGCTTAAAATTTATTTTTTGGTTTGCTACAATGCCTTTTCTGAAACGTTGTCTCCCTCTGCTGGAACACTGACTTCTTTCATTTAATGCCTGCAGACTATAAAAGAGAAACCAACCCAAAAAGTTTGGTTGATTAGTCTGTGGCATTCTTTTAAACTGTTGCTTATGGCCGTCTCTGTGAGCTTCTCAGTGACATTCAGCCATCCAGGTATCCCGCCTGCAGTAGACGGAATGTGGCAATGGAACGCTGGCTGCGCGTGTCATAATAGGCTCTGAGCCTTTATATACCTGCGCACAGCAGCAGCCACCTTCAGTCTGCTGCTGGACAGCCAGCAGCAGCAGCAGCAGGAGAGGTAATTAATCAGCAACCCTCCTGCTAAGGGTAGACAGCTGCTCGTTCCACCCCCCCCCCCCCCCCGCCTTAATTGGTTCTCCTCCCTTCCAACGGTGTTGAGGCGGGTGGGAACAGCCGGGGGTTGAGGGTACTGTGCTAAAAGAGGTGGAGTTATGCAGATCTAAAACGCGTGGATTGCAGCAGCAGCAAGCCGAAAAGTGCAGGCATGTGAGGGATCTAGAGGTTGACAGCATGTCTTCTTAACGGGAGTCCAGGTGGCCATCTCCACAAATGGACTTTTCAGAATCCTTGGGTGGCATCGTAGTCGGAAACCAATTCTGGTTATCGCTTCTCGGCCTTTTGGCTAAAGATCAAGTGTAGTATCTGTTCTTATCAGTTTAATATCTGATACGTCCCCTATCTGGGGACCATATATTAAATGGATTTTTAGAACAGGGAGATGGAAAAAGAGCTTGCTCTGTCCACTCCACGCATTGACCTGGTATTGCAGTATCTCCAGGACCGGTGCACCCCTTCTTTAATGCAGTTTCTAAAATCAGAAAGAATTGAATTCAATGCTTTTTGTTCATTTTGCTTGTTTGTCGGATTTTGGGATGGACTCTTTGGCTTTGCTTTTCTTCTCCTCATTGGATTTTTCATGTTAAAAGTTGCAGAAGCCAGATGACAAGCTCATTTTGGTTCAACTTCAGCAACTGTGCATTGCATTGCCATGTAATGTAATGTAATGCAATGCTATCTATCTAGCTCTCCCTCTATACTTCCTTTTGGATAAACAGACATATTAGGCAAGCATTTTGGAGCTTTCACCTAAATAACTACAGGTGGTGAGATAATCTGCACAATATAATTGACCTTTCAGTATATTGTTGCACACACACCATCTATTTAGCAAATGCCCTTGTTATCAACAGCAGCCTTTTAAACTCACCTGAGCTAACAGGTATGTGAGCTGGTTACTCCGCTGCGCTTAAAATTTCTTTTTTGGTTGGCTACAATGCCTTTTCTGAAACGTTGTCTCCCTCTGCTGGAACACTGACTTCTTTCATTTAATGCCTGCAGACTATAAAAGAGAAACCAACCCAAAAAGTTTGGTTGATTAGTCTGTGGCATTCTTTTAAACTGTTGCTTATGGCGGTCTCTGTGAGCTTCTCAGTGACATTCAGCCATCCAGGTATCCCGCCTGCAGTAGACGGAATGTGGCAATGGAACGCGGGCTGCGCGTGTCATAATAGGCTCTGAGCCTTTATATACCTGCTCACAGCAGCAGCCACCTTCAGTCTGCTGCTGGACAGCCAGCAGCAGCAGCAGCAGGAGAGGTAATTAATCAGCAACCCTCCTGCTAAGGGTAGACAGCTGCTCGTTCCACCCCCCCCCCCGCCTTAATTGGTTCTCCTCCCTTCCAACGGTGTTGAGGCGGGTGGGAACAGCCGGGGGTTGAGGGTACTGTGCTAAAAGAGGTGGAGTTATGCAGTTCTAAAACGCGTGGATTGCAGCAGCAGCAAGCCGAAAAGTGCAGGCATGTGAGGGATCTAGAGGTTGACAGCATGTCTTCTTAACGGGAGTCCAGGTGGCCATCTCCACAAATGGACTTTTCAGAATCCTTGGGTGGCACCGTAGTCGGAAACCAATTCTGGTTATCGCTTCTCGGCCTTTTGGCTAAGATCAAGTGTAGTATCTGTTCTTATCAGTTTAATATCTGATACGTCCCCTATCTGGGGACCATATATTAAATGGATTTTTAGAACAGGGAGATGGAAAAAGAGCTTGCTCTGTCCACTCCACGCATTGACCTGGTATTGCAGTATCTCCAGGACCGGTGCACCCCTTCTTTAATGCAGTTTCTAAAATCTGAAAGAATTGAATTCAATGCTTTTTGTTCATTTTGCTTGTTTGTCGGATTTTGGGATGGACTCTTTGGCTTTGCTTTTCTTCTCCTCATTGGATTTTTCATGTTAAAAGTTGCAGAAGCCAGATGACAAGCTCATTTTGGTTCAACTTCAGCAACTGTGCATTGCATTGCCATGTAATGTAATGTAATGCAATGCTATCTATCTAGCTCTCCCTCTATACTTCCTTTTGGATAAACAGACATATTAGGCAAGCATTTTGGAGCTTTCACCTAAATAACTACAGGTGGTGATATAAGCTGCACAATATAATTGACCTTTCAGTATATTGTTGCACACACACCATCTATTTAGCAAATGCCCTTGTTATCAACAGCAGCCTTTAAAACTCACCTGAGCTAACAGGTATGTGAGCTGGTTACTCTGCTGCGCTTAAAATTTCTTTTTTGGTTGGCTACAATGCCTTTTCTGAAACGTTGTCTCCCTCTGCTGGAACACTGACTTCTTTCATTTAATGCCTGCAGACTATAAAAGAGAAACCAACCCAAAAAGTTTGGTTGATTAGTCTGTGGCATGCTTTTAAACTGTTGCTTATGGAGGTCTCTGTGAGCTTCTCAGTGACATTCAGCCATCCAGGTATCCCGCCTGCAGTAGACGGAATGTGGCAATGGAACGCGGGCTGCGCGTGTCATAATAGGCTCTGAGCCTTTATATACCTGCGCACAGCAGCAGCCACCTTCAGTCTGCTGCTGGACAGCCAGCAGCAGCAGCAGCAGGAGAGGTAATTAATCAGCAACCCTCCTGCTAAGGGTAGACAGCTGCTCGTTCCACCCCCCCCCCCGCCTTAATTGGTTCTCCTCCCTTCCAACGGTGTTGAGGCGGGTGGGAACAGCCGGGGGTTGAGGGTACTGTGCTAAAAGAGGTGGAGTTATGCAGATCTAAAACGCGTGGATTGCAGCAGCAGCAAGCCGAAAAGTGCAGGCATGTGAGGGATCTAGAGGTTGACAGCATGTCTTCTTAACGGGAGTCCAGGTGGCCATCTCCACAAATGGACTTTTCAGAATCCTTGGGTGGCACCGTAGTCGGAAACCAATTCTGGTTATCGCTTCTCGGCCTTTTGGCTAAGATCAAGTGTAGTATCTGTTCTTATCAGTTTAATATCTGATACGTCCCCTATCTGGGGACCATATATTAAATGGATTTTTAGAACAGGGAGATGGAAAAAGAGCTTGCTCTGTCCACTCCACGCATTGACCTGGTATTGCAGTATCTCCAGGACCGGTGCACCCCTTCTTTAATGCAGTTTCTAAAATCAGAAAGAATTGAATTCAATGCTTTTTGTTCATTTTGCTTGTTTGTCGGATTTTGGGATGGACTCTTTGGCTTTGCTTTTCTTCTCCTCATTGGATTTTTCATGTTAAAAGTTGCAGAAGCCAGATGACAAGCTCATTTTGGTTCAACTTCAGCAACTGTGCATTGCATTGCCATGTAATGTAATGTAATGCAATGCTATCTATCTAGCTCTCCCTCTATACTTCCTTTTGGATAAACAGACATATTAGGCAAGCATTTTGGAGCTTTCACCTAAATAACTACAGGTGGTGAGATAAGCTGCACAATATAATTGACCTTTCAGTATATTGTTGCACACACACCATCTATTTAGCAAATGCCCTTGTTATCAACAGCAGCCTTTTAAACTCACCTGAGCTAACAGGTATGTGAGCTGGTTACTCTGCTGCGCTTAAAATTTCTTTTTTGGTTTGCTACAATGCCTTTTCTGAAACGTTGTCTCCCTCTGCTGGAACACTGACTTCTTTCATTTAATGCCTGCAGACTATAAAAGAGAAACCAACCCAAAAAGTTTGGTTGATTAGTCTGTGGCATTCTTTTAAACTGTTGCTTATGGCGGTCTCTGTGAGCTTCTCAGTGACATTCAGCCATCCAGGTATCCCGCCTGCAGTAGACGGAATGTGGCAATGGAACGCTGGCTGCGCGTGTCATAATAGGCTCTGAGCCTTTATATACCTGCGCACAGCAGCAGCCACCTTCAGTCTGCTGCTGGACAGCCAGCAGCAGCAGCAGCAGGAGAGGTAATTAATCAGCAACCCTCCTGCTAAGGGTAGACAGCTGCTCGTTCCACCCCCCCCCCCGCCTTAATTGGTTCTCCTCCCTTCCAACGGTGTTGAGGCGGGTGGGAACAGCCGGGGGTTGAGGGTACTGTGCTAAAAGAGGTGGAGTTATGCAGATCTAAAACGCGTGGATTGCAGCAGCAGCAAGCCGAAAAGTGCAGGCATGTGAGGGATCTAGAGGTTGACAGCATGTCTTCTTAACGGGAGTCCAGGTGGCCATCTCCACAAATGGACTTTTCAGAATCCTTGGGTGGCACCGTAGTCGGAAACCAATTCTGGTTATCGCTTCTCGGCCTTTTGGCTAAGATCAAGTGTAGTATCTGTTCTTATCAGTTTAAGATCTGATACGTCCCCTATCTGGGGACCATATATTAAATGGATTTTTAGAACAGGGAGATGGAAAAAGAGCTTGCTCTGTCCACTCCACGCATTGACCTGGTATTGCAGTATCTCCAGGACCGGTGCACCCCTTCTTTAATGCAGTTTCTAAAATCAGAAAGAATTGAATTCAATGCTTTTTGTTCATTTTGCTTGTTTGTCGGATTTTGGGATGGACTCTTTGGCTTTGCTTTTCTTCTCCTCATTGGATTTTTCATGTTAAAAGTTGCAGAAGCCAGATGACAAGCTCATTTTGGTTCAACTTCAGCAACTGTGCATTGCATTGCCATGTAATGTAATGTAATGCAATGCTATTTATCTAGCTCTCCCTCTATACTTCCTTTTGGATAAACAGACATATTAGGCAAGCATTTTGGAGCTTTCACCTAAATAACTACAGGTGGTGAGATAAGCTGCACAATATAATTGACCTTTCAGTATATTGTTGCACACACACCATCTATTTAGCAAATGCCCTTGTTATCAACAGCAGCCTTTTAAACTCACCTGAGCTAACAGGTATGTGAGCTGGTTACTCTGCTGCGCTTAAAATTTCTTTTTTGGTTTGCTACAATGCCTTTTCTGAAACGTTGTCTCCCTCTGCTGGAACACTGACTTCTTTCATTTAATGCCTGCAGACTATAAAAGAGAAACCAACCCAAAAAGTTTGGTTGATTAGTCTGTGGCATTCTTTTAAACTGTTGCTTATGGCGGTCTCTGTGAGCTTCTCAGTGACATTCAGCCATCCAGGTATCCCGCCTGCAGTAGACGGAATGTGGCAATGGAACGCTGGCTGCGCGTGTCATAATAGGCTCTGAGCCTTTATATACCTGCGCACAGCAGCAGCCACCTTCAGTCTGCTGCTGGACAGCCAGCAGCAGCAGCAGCAGGAGAGGTAATTAATCAGCAACCCTCCTGCTAAGGGTAGACAGCTGCTCGTTCCACCCCCCCCCGCCTTAATTGGTTCTCCTCCCTTCCAACGGTGTTGAGGCGGGTGGGAACAGCCGGGGGTTGAGGGTACTGTGCTAAAAGAGGTGGAGTTATGCAGATCTAAAACGCGTGGATTGCAGCAGCAGCAAGCCGAAAAGTGCAGGCATGTGAGGGATCTAGAGGTTGACAGCATGTCTTCTTAACGGGAGTCCAGGTGGCCATCTCCACAAATGGACTTTTCAGAATCCTTGGGTGGCACCGTAGTCGGAAACCAATTCTGGTTATCGCTTCTCGGCCTTTTGGCTAAGATCAAGTGTAGTATCTGTTCTTATCAGTTTAATATCTGATACGTCCCCTATCTGGGGACCATATATTAAATGGATTTTTAGAACAGGGAGATGGAAAAAGAGCTTGCTCTGTCCACTCCACGCATTGACCTGGTATTGCAGTATCTCCAGGACCGGTGCACCCCTTCTTTAATGCAGTTTCTAAAATCAGAAAGAATTGAATTCAATGCTTTTTGTTCATTTTGCTTGTTTGTCGGATTTTGGGATGGACTCTTTGGCTTTGCTTTTCTTCTCCTCATTGGATTTTTCATGTTAAAAGTTGCAGAAGCCAGATGACAAGCTCATTTTGGTTCAACTTCAGCAACTGTGCATTGCATTGCCATGTAATGTAATGTAATGCAATGCTATCTATCTAGCTCTCCCTCTATACTTCCTTTTGGATAAACAGACATATTAGGCAAGCATTTTGGAGCTTTCACCTAAATAACTACAGGTGGTGAGATAAGCTGCACAATATAATTGACCTTTCAGTATATTGTTGCACACACACCATCTATTTAGCAAATGCCCTTGTTATCAGCAGCAGCCTTTTAAACTCACCTGAGCTAACAGGTATGTGAGCTGGTTACTCTGCTGCGCTTAAAATTTCTTTTTTGGTTTGCTACAATGCCTTTTCTGAAACGTTGTCTCCCTCTGCTGGAACACTGACTTCTTTCATTTAATGCCTGCAGACTATAAAAGAGAAACCAACCCAAAAAGTTTGGTTGATTAGTCTGTGGCATTCTTTTAAACTGTTGCTTATGGCGGTCTCTGTGAGCATCTCAGTGACATTCAGCCATCCAGGTATCCCGCCTACAGTAGACGGAATGTGGCAATGGAACGCTGGCTGCGCATGTCATAATAGGCTCTGAGCCTTTATATACCTGCGCACAGCAGCAGCCACCTTCAGTCTGCTGCTGGACAGCCAGCAGCAGCAGCAGCAGGAGAGGTAATTAATCAGCAACCCTCCTGCTAAGGGTAGACAGCTGCTCGTTCCACCCCCCCCCCCCCCCGCCTTAATTGGTTCTCCTCCCTTCCAACGGTGTTGAGGCGGGTGGGAACAGCCGGGGGTTGAGGGTACTGTGCTAAAAGAGGTGGAGTTATGCAGATCTAAAACGCGTGGATTGCAGCAGCAGCAAGCCGAAAAGTGCAGGCATGTGAGGGATCTAGAGGTTGACAGCATGTCTTCTTAACGGGAGTCCAGGTGGCCATCTCCACAAATGGACTTTTCAGAATCCTTGGGTGGCACCGTAGTCGGAAACCAATTCTGGTTATCGCTTCTCGGCCTTTTGGCTAAGATCAAGTGTAGTATCTGTTCTTATCAGTTTAATATCTGATACGTCCCCTATCTGGGGACCATATATTAAATGGATTTTTAGAACAGGGAGATGGAAAAAGAGCTTGCTCTGTCCACTCCACGCATTGACCTGGTATTGCAGTATCTCCAGGACCGGTGCACCCCTTCTTTAATGCAGTTTCTAAAATCAGAAAGAATTGAACTCAATGCTTTTTGTTCATTTTGCTTGTTTGTCGGATTTTGGGATGGACTCTTTGGCTTTGCTTTTCTTCTCCTCATTGGATTTTTCATGTTAAAAGTTGCAGAAGCCAGATGACAAGCTCATTTTGGTTCAACTTCAGCAACTGTGCATTGCATTGCCATGTAATGTAATGTAATGCAATGCTATCTATCTAGCTCTCCCTCTATACTTCCTTTTGGATAAACAGACATATTAGGCAAGCATTTTGGAGCTTTCACCTAAATAACTACAGGTGGTGAGATAAGCTGCACAATATAATTGACCTTTCAGTATATTGTTGCACACACACCATCTATTTAGCAAATGCCCTTGTTATCAACAGCAGCCTTTTAAACTCACCTGAGCTAACAGGTATGTGAGCTGGTTACTCTGCTGCGCTTAAAATTTCTTTTTTGGTTTGCTACAATGCCTTTTCTGAAACGTTGTCTCCCTCTGCTGGAACACTGACTTCTTTCATTTAATGCCTGCAGACTATAAAAGAGAAACCAACCCAAAAAGTTTGGTTGATTAGTCTGTGGCATTCTTTTAAACTGTTGCTTATGGCGGTCTCTGTGAGCTTCTCAGTGACATTCAGCCATCCAGGTATCCCGCCTGCAGTAGACGGAATGTGGCAATGGAACGCTGGCTGCGCGTGTCATAATAGGCTCTGAGCCTTTATATACCTGCGCACAGCAGCAGCCACCTTCAGTCTGCTGCTGGACAGCCAGCAGCAGCAGCAGCAGGAGAGGTAATTAATCAGCAACCCTCCTGCTAAGGGTAGACAGCTGCTCGTTCCACCCCCCCCCCGCCTTAATTGGTTCTCCTCCCTTCCAACGGTGTTGAGGCGGGTGGGAACAGCCGGGGGTTGAGGGTACTGTGCTAAAAGAGGTGGAGTTATGCAGATCTAAAACGCGTGGATTGCAGCAGCAGCAAGCCGAAAAGTGCAGGCATGTAAGGGATCTAGAGGTTGACAGCATGTCTTCTTAACGGGAGTCCAGGTGGCCATCTCCAAAAATGGACTTTTCAGAATCCTTGGGTGGCACCGTAGTCGGAAACCAATTCTGGTTATCGCTTCTCGGCCTTTTGGCTAAGATCAAGTGTAGTATCTGTTCTTATCAGTTTAATATCTGATACGTCCCCTATCTGGGGACCATATATTAAATGGATTTTTAGAACAGGGAGATGGAAAAAGAGCTTGCTCTGTCCACTCCACGCATTGACCTGGAATTGCAGTATCTCCAGGACCGGTGCACCCCTTCTTTAATGCAGTTTCTAAAATCAGAAAGAATTGAATTCAATGCTTTTTGTTCATTTTGCTTGTTTGTCGGATTTTGGGATGGACTCTTTGGCTTTGCTTTTCTTCTCCTCATTGGATTTTTCATGTTAAAAGTTGCAGAAGCCAGATGACAAGCTCATTTTGGTTCAACTTCAGCAACTGTGCATTGCATTGCCATGTAATGTAATGTAATGCAATGCTATCTATCTAGCTCTCCCTCTATACTTCCTTTTGGATAAACAGACATATTAGGCAAGCATTTTGGAGCTTTCACCTAAATAACTACAGGTGGTGAGATAAGCTGCACAATATAATTGACCTTTCAGTATATTGTTGCACACACACCATCTATTTAGCAAATGCCCTTGTTATCAACAGCAGCCTTTTAAACTCACCTGAGCTAACAGGTATGTGAGCTGGTTACTCTGCTGCGCTTAAAATTTCTTTTTTGGTTTGCTACAATGCCTTTTCTGAAACGTTGTCTCCCTCTGCTGGAACACTGACTTCTTTCATTTAATGCCTGCAGACTATAAAAGAGAAACCAACCCAAAAAGTTTGGTTGATTAGTCTGTGGCATTCTTTTAAACTGTTGCTTATGGCGGTCTCTGTGAGCTTCTCAGTGACATTCAGCCATCCAGGTATCCCGCCTGCAGTAGACGGAATGTGGCAATGGAACGCTGGCTGCGCGTGTCATAATAGGCTCTGAGCCTTTATATACCTGCGCACAGCAGCAGCCACCTTCAGTCTGCTGCTGGACAGCCAGCAGCAGCAGCAGCAGGAGAGGTAATTAATCAGCAACCCTCCTGCTAAGGGTAGACAGCTGCTCGTTCCACCCCCCCCCCCGCCTTAATTGGTTCTCCTCCCTTCCAACGGTGTTGAGGCGGGTGGGAACAGCCGGGGGTTGAGGGTACTGTGCTAAAAGAGGTGGAGTTATGCAGATCTAAAACGCGTGGATTGCAGCAGCAGCAAGCCGAAAAGTGCAGGCATGTAAGGGATCTAGAGTTTGACAGCATGTCTTCTTAACGGGAGTCCAGGTGGCCATCTCCACAAATGGACTTTTCAGAATCCTTGGGTGGCACCGTAGTCGGAAACCAATTCTGGTTATCGCTTCTCGGCCTTTTGGCTAAGATAAAGTGTAGTATCTGTTCTTATCAGTTTAATATCTGATACGTCCCCTATCTGGGGACCATATATTAAATGGATTTTTAGAACAGGGAGATGGAAAAAGAGCTTGCTCTGTCCACTCCACGCATTGACCTGGTATTGCAGTATCTCCAGGACCGGTGCACCCCTTCTTTAATGCAGTTTCTAAAATCAGAAAGAATTGAATTCAATGCTTTTTGTTCATTTTGCTTGTTTGTCGGATTTTGGGATGGACTCTTTGGCTTTGCTTTTCTTCTCCTCATTGGATTTTTCATGTTAAAAGTTGCAGAAGCCAGATGACAAGCTCATTTTGGTTCAACTTCAGCAACTGTGCATTGCATTGCCATGTAATGTAATGTAATGCAATGCTATCTATCTAGCTCTCCCTCTATACTTCCTTTTGGATAAACAGACATATTAGGCAAGCATTTTGGAGCTTTCACCTAAATAACTACAGGTGGTGAGATAAGCTGCACAATATAATTGACCTTTCAGTATATTGTTGCACACACACCATCTATTTAGCAAATGCCCTTGTTATCAACAGCAGCCTTTTAAACTCACCTGAGCTAACAGGTATGTGAGCTGGTTACTCTGCTGCGCTTAAAATTTCTTTTTTGGTTTGCTACAATGCCTTTTCTGAAACGTTGTCTCCCTCTGCTGGAACACTGACTTCTTTCATTTAATGCCTGCAGACTATAAAAGAGAAACCAACCCAAAAAGTTTGGTTGATTAGTCTGTGGCATTCTTTTAAACTGTTGCTTATGGCGGTCTCTGTGAGCTTCTCAGTGACATTCAGCCATCCAGGTATCCCGCCTGCAGTAGACGGAATGTGGCAATGGAACGCTGGCTGCGCGTGTCATAATAGGCTCTGAGCCTTTATATACCTGCGCACAGCAGCAGCCACCTTCAGTCTGCTGCTGGACAGCCAGCAGCAGCAGCAGCAGGAGAGGTAATTAATCAGCAACCCTCCTGCTAAGGGTAGACAGCTGCTCGTTCCACCCCCCCCCCGCCTTAATTGGTTCTCCTCCCTTCCAACGGTGTTGAGGCGGGTGGGAACAGCCGGGGGTTGAGGGTACTGTGCTAAAAGAGGTGGAGTTATGCAGATCTAAAACGCGTGGATTGCAGCAGCAGCAAGCCGAAAAGTGCAGGCATGTGAGGGATCTAGAGGTTGACAGCATGTCTTCTTAACGGGAGTCCAGGTGGCCATCTCCACAAATGGACTTTTCAGAATCCTTGGGTGGCACCGTAGTCGGAAACCAATTCTGGTTATCGCTTCTCGGCCTTTTGGCTAAGATCAAGTGTAGTATCTGTTCTTATCAGTTTAATATCTGATACGTCCCCTATCTGGGGACCATATATTAAATGGATTTTTAGAACAGGGAGATGGAAAAAGAGCTTGCTCTGTCCACTCCACGCATTGACCTGGTATTGCAGTATCTCCAGGACCGGTGCACCCCTTCTTTAATGCAGTTTCTAAAATCAGAAAGAATTGAATTCAATGCTTTTTGTTCATTTTGCTTGTTTGTCGGATTTTAGGATGGACTCTTTGGCTTTGCTTTTCTTCTCCTCATTGGATTTTTCATGTTAAAAGTTGCAGAAGCCAGATGACAAGCTCATTTTGGTTCAACTTCAGCAACTGTGCATTGCATTGCCATGTAATGTAATGTAATGCAATGCTATCTATCTAGCTCTCCCTCTATACTTCCTTCTGGATAAACAGACATATTAGGCAAGCATTTTGGAGCTTTCACCTAAATAACTACAGGTGGTGAGATAAGCTGCACAATATAATTGACCTTTCAGTATATTGTTGCACACACACCATCTATTTAGCAAATGCCCTTGTTATCAACAGCAGCCTTTTAAACTCACCTGAGCTAACAGGTATGTGAGCTGGTTACTCTGCTGCGCTTAAAATTTCTTTTTTGGTTTGCTACAATGCCTTTTCTGAAACGTTGTCTCCCTCTGCTGGAACACTGACTTCTTTCATTTAATGCCTGCAGACTATAAAAGAGAAACCAACCCAAAAAGTTTGGTTGATTAGTCTGTGGCATTCTTTTAAACTTTTGCTTATGGCGGTCTCTGTCAGCTTCTCAGTGACATTCAGCCATCCAGGTATCCCGCCTGCAGTAGACGGAATGTGGCAATGGAACGCTGGCTGCGCGTGTCATAATAGGCTCTGAGCCTTTATATACCTGCGCACAGCAGCAGCCACCTTCAGTCTGCTGCTGGACAGCCAGCAGCAGCAGCAGCAGGAGAGGTAATTAATCAGCAACCCTCCTGCTAAGGGTAGACAGCTGCTCGTTCCACCCCCCCCCCCCGCCTTAATTGGTTCTCCTCCCTTCCAACGGTGTTGAGGCGGGTGGGAACAGCCGGGGGTTGAGGGTACTGTGCTAAAAGAGGTGGAGTTATGCAGATCTAAAACGCGTGGATTGCAGCAGCAGCAAGCCGAAAAGTGCAGGCATGTGAGGGATCTAGAGGTTGACAGCATGTCTTCTTAACGGGAGTCCAGGTGGCCATCTCCACAAATGGACTTTTCAGAATCCTTGGGTGGCACCGTAGTCGAAAACCAATTCTGGTTATCGCTTCTCGGCCTTTTGGCTAAGATCAAGTGTAGTATCTGTTCTTATCAGTTTAATATCTGATACGTCCCCTATCTGGGGACCATATTTAAATGGATTTTTAGAACAGGGAGATGGAAAAAGAGCTTGCTCTGTCCACTCCACGCATTGACCTGGTATTGCAGTATCTCCAGGACCGGTGCACCCCTTCTTTAATGCAGTTTCTAAAATCAGAAAGAATTGAATTCAATGCTTTTTGTTCATTTTGCTTGTTTGTCGGATTTTGGGATGGACTCTTTGGCTTTGCTTTTCTTCTCCTCATTGGATTTTTCATGTTAAAAGTTGCAGAAGCCAGATGACAAGCTCATTTTGGTTCAACTTCAGCAACTGTGCATTGCATTGCCATGTAATGTAATGTAATGCAATGCTATCTATCTAGCTCTCCCTCTATATTCCTTTTGGATAAACAGACATATTAGGCAAGCATTTTGGATCTTTCACCTAAATAACTACAGGTGGTGAGATAAGCTGCACAATATAATTGACCTTTCAGTATATTGTTGCACACACACCATCTATTTAGCAAATGCCCTTGTTATCAACAGCAGCCTTTTAAACTCACCTGAGCTAACAGGTATGTGAGCTGGTTACTCTGCTGCGCTTAAAATTTCTTTTTTGGTTTGCTACAATGCCTTTTCTGAAACGTTGTCTCCCTCTGCTGGAACACTGACTTCTTTCATTTAATGCCTGCAGACTATAAAAGAGAAACCAACCCAAAAAGTTTGGTTGATTAGTCTGTGGCATTCTTTTAAACTGTTGCTTATGGCGGTCTCTGTGAGCTTCTCAGTGACATTCAGCCATCCAGGTATCCCGCCTGCAGTAGACGGAATGTGGCAATGGAACGCTGGCTGCGCGTGTCATCATAGGCTCTGAGCCTTTATATACCTGCGCACAGCAGCAGCCACCTTCAGTCTGCTGCTGGACAGCCAGCAGCAGCAGCAGCAGGAGAGGTAATTAATCAGCAACCCTCCTGCTAAGGGTAGACAGCTGCTCGTTCCACCCCCCCCCCCCGCCTTAATTGGTTCTCCTCCCTTCCAACGGTGTTGAGGCGGGTGGGAACAGCCGGGGGTTGAGGGTACTGTGCTAAAAGAGGTGGAGTTATGCAGATCTAAAACGCGTGGATTGCAGCAGCAGCAAGCCGAAAAGTGCAGGCATGTGAGGGATCTAGAGGTTGACAGCATGTCTTCTTAACGGGAGTCCAGGTGGCCATCTCCACAAATGGACTTTTCAGAATCCTTGGGTGGCACCGTAGTCGGAAACCAATTCTGGTTATCGCTTCTCGGCCTTTTGGCTAAGATCAAGTGTAGTATCTGTTCTTATCAGTTTAATATCTGATACGTCCCCTATCTGGGGACCATATATTAAATGGATTTTTAGAACAGGGAGATGGAAAAAGAGCTTGCTCTGTCCACTCCACGCATTGACCTGGTATTGCAGTATCTCCAGGACCGGTGCACCCCTTCTTTAATGCAGTTTCTAAAATCAGAAAGAATTGAATTCAATGCTTTTTGTTCATTTTGCTTGTTTGTCGGATTTTGGGATGGACTCTTTGGCTTTGCTTTTCTTCTCCTCATTGGATTTTTCATGTTAAAAGTTGCAGAAGCCAGATGACAAGCTCATTTTGGTTCAACTTCAGCAACTGTGCATTGCATTGCCATGTAATGTAATGTAATGCAATGCTATCTATCTAGCTCTCCCTCTATACTTCCTTTTGGATAAACAGACATATTAGGCAAGCATTTTGGAGCTTTCACCTAAATAACTACAGGTGGTGAGATAAGCTGCACAATATAATTGACCTTTCAGTATATTGTTGCACACACACCATCTATTTAGCAAATGCCCTTGTTATCAACAGCAGCCTTTTAAACTCACCTGAGCTAACAGGTATGTGAGCTGGTTACTCTGCTGCGCTTAAAATTTCTTTTTTGGTTTGCTACAATGCCTTTTCTGAAACGTTGTCTCCCTCTGCTGGAACACTGACTTCTTTCATTTAATGCCTGCAGACTATAAAAGAGAAACCAACCCAAAAAGTTTGGTTGATTAGTCTGTGGCATTCTTTTAAACTGCTGCTTATGGCGGTCTCTGTGAGCTTCTCAGTGACATTCAGCCATCCAGGTATCCCGCCTGCAGTAGACGGAATGTGGCAATGGAACGCTGGCTGCGCGTGTCATAATAGGCTCTGAGCCTTTATATACCTGCGCACAGCAGCAGCCACCTTCAGTCTGCTGCTGGACAGCCAGCAGCAGCAGCAGCAGGAGAGGTAATTAATCAGCAACCCTCCTGCTAAGGGTAGACAGCTGCTCGTTCCACCCCCCCCCGCCTTAATTGGTTCTCCTCCCTTCCAACGGTGTTGAGGCGGGTGGGAACAGCCGGGGGTTGAGGGTACTGTGCTAAAAGAGGTGGAGTTATGCAGATCTAAAACGCGTGGATTGCAGCAGCAGCAAGCCGAAAAGTGCAGGCATGTGAGGGATCTAGAGGTTGACAGCATGTCTTCTTAACGGGAGTCCAGGTGGCCATCTCCACAAATGGACTTTTCAGAATCCTTGGGTGGCACCGTAGTCGGAAACCAATTCTGGTTATCGCTTCTCGGCCTTTTGGCTAAGATCAAGTGTAGTATCTGTTCTTATCAGTTTAATATCTGATACGTCCCCTATCTGGGGACCATATATTAAATGGATTTTTAGAACAGGAAGATGGAAAAAGAGCTTGCTCTGTCCACTCCACGCATTGACCTGGTATTGCAGTATCTCCAGGACCGGTGCACCCCTTCTTTAATGCAGTTTCTAAAATCAGAAAGAATTGAATTCAATGCTTTTTGTTCATTTTGCTTGTTTGTCGGATTTTGGGATGGACTCTTTGGCTTTGCTTTTCTTCTCCTCATTGGATTTTTCATGTTAAAAGTTGCAGAAGCCAGATGACAAGCTCATTTTGGTTCAACTTCAGCAACTGTGCATTGCATTGCCATGTAATGTAATGTAATGCAATGCTATCTATCTAGCTCTCCCTCTATACTTCCTTTTGGATAAACAGACATATTAGGCAAGCATTTTGGAGCTTTCACCTAAATAACTACAGGTGGTGAGATAAGCTGCACAATATAATTGACCTTTCAGTATATTGTTGCACACACACCATCTATTTAGCAAATGCCCTTGTTATCAACAGCAGCCTTTTAAACTCACCTGAGCTAACAGGTATGTGAGCTGGTTACTCTGCTGCGCTTAAAATTTCTTTTTTGGTTTGCTACAATGCCTTTTCTGAAACGTTGTCTCCCTCTGCTGGAACACTGACTTCTTTCATTTAATGCCTGCAGACTATAAAAGAGAAACCAACCCAAAAAGTTTGGTTGATTAGTCTGTGGCATTCTTTTAAACTGTTGCTTATGGCGGTCTCTGTGAGCTTCTCAGTGACATTCAGCCATCCAGGTATCCCGCCTGCAGTAGACGGAATGTGGCAATGGAACGCTGGCTGCGCGTGTCATAATAGGCTCTGAGCCTTTATATACCTGCGCACAGCAGCAGCCACCTTCAGTCTGCTGCTGGACAGCCAGCAGCAGCAGCAGCAGGAGAGGTAATTAATCAGCAACCCTCCTGCTAAGGGTAGACAGCTGCTCGTTCCACCCCCCCCCCCCCCGCCTTAATTGGTTCTCCTCCCTTCCAACGGTGTTGAGGCGGGTGGGAACAGCCGGGGGTTGAGGGTACTGTGCTAAAAGAGGTGGAGTTATGCAGATCTAAAACGCGTGGATTGCAGCAGCAGCAAGCCGAAAAGTGCAGGCATGTGAGGGATCTAGAGGTTGACAGCATGTCTTCTTAACGGGAGTCCAGGTGGCCATCTCCACAAATGGACTTTTCAGAATCCTTGGGTGGCACCGTAGTCGGAAACCAATTCTGGTTATCGCTTCTCGGCCTTTTGGCTAAGATCAAGTGTAGTATCTGTTCTTATCAGTTTAATATCTGATACGTCCCCTATCTGGGGACCATATATTAAATGGATTTTTAGAACAGGGAGATGGAAAAAGAGCTTGCTCTGTCCACTCCACGCATTGACCTGGTATTGCAGTATCTCCAGGACCGGTGCACCCCTTCTTTAATGCAGTTTCTAAAATCAGAAAGAATTGAATTCAATGCTTTTTGTTCATTTTGCTTGTTTGTCGGATTTTGGGATGGACTCTTTGGCTTTGCTTTTCTTCTCCTCATTGGATTTTTCATGTTAAAAGTTGCAGAAGCCAGATGACAAGCTCATTTTGGTTCAACTTCAGCAACTGTGCATTGCATTGCCATGTAATGTAATGTAATGCAACGCTATCTATCTAGCTCTCCCTCTATACTTCCTTTTGGATAAACAGACATATTAGGCAAGCATTTTGGAGCTTTCACCTAAATAACTACAGGTGGTGAGATAAGCTGCACAATATAATTGACCTTTCAGTATATTGTTGCACACACACCATCTATTTAGCAAATGCCCTTGTTATCAACAGCAGCCTTTTAAACTCACCTGAGCTAACAGGTATGTGAGCTGGTTACTCTGCTGCGCTTAAAATTTCTTTTTTGGTTTGCTACAATGCCTTTTCTGAAACGTTGTCTCCCTCTGCTGGAACACTGACTTCTTTCATTTAATGCCTGCAGACTATAAAAGAGAAACCAACCCAAAAAGTTTGGTTGATTAGTCTGTGGCATTCTTTTAAACTGTTGCTTATGGTGGTCTCTGTGAGCTTCTCAGTGACATTCAGCCATCCAGGTATCCCGCCTGCAGTAGACGGAATGTGGCAATGGAACGCTGGCTGCGCGTGTCATAATAGGCTCTGAGCCTTTATATACCTGCGCACAGCAGCAGCCACCTTCAGTCTGCTGCTGGACAGCCAGCAGCAGCAGCAGCAGGAGAGGTAATTAATCAGCAACCCTCCTGCTAAGGGTAGACAGCTGCTCGTTCCACCCCCCCCCACCTAAATTGGTTCTCCTCCCTTCCAACGGTGTTGAGGCGGGTGGGAACAGCCGGGGGTTGAGGGTACTGTGCTAAAAGAGGTGGAGTTATGCAGATCTAAAACGCGTGGATTGCAGCAGCAGCAAGCCGAAAATGCAGGCATGTGAGGGATCTAGAGGTTGACAGCATGTCTTCTTAACGGGAGTCCAGGTGGCCATCTCCACAAATGGACTTTTCAGAATCCTTGGGTGGCACCGTAGTCGGAAACCAATTCTGGTTATCGCTTCTCGGCCTTTTGGCTAAGATCAAGTGTAGTATCTGTTCTTATCAGTTTAATATCTGATACGTCCCCTATCTGGGGACCATATATTAAATGGATTTTTAGAACAGGGAGATGGAAAAAGAGCTTGCTCTGTCCACTCCACGCATTGACCTGGTATTGCAGTATCTCCAGGACCGGTGCACCCCTTCTTTAATGCAGTTTCTAAAATCAGAAAGAATTGAATTCAATGCTTTTTGTTCATTTTGCTTGTTTGTCGGATTTTGGGATGGACTCTTTGGCTTTGCTTTTCTTCTCCTCATTGGATTTTTCATGTTAAAAGTTGCAGAAGCCAGATGACAAGCTCATTTTGGTTCAACTTCAGCAACTGTGCATTGCATTGCCATGTAATGTAATGTAATGCAATGCTATCTATCTAGCTCTCCCTCTATACTTCCTTTTGGATAAACAGACATATTAGGCAAGCATTTTGGAGCTTTCACCTAAATAACTACAGGTGGTGAGATAAGCTGCACAATATAATTGACCTTTCAGTATATTGTTGCACACACACCATCTATTTAGCAAATGCCCTTGTTATCAACAGCAGCCTTTTAAACTCACCTGAGCTAACAGGTATGTGAGCTGGTTACTCTGCTGCGCTTAAAATTTCTTTTTTGGTTTGCTACAATGCCTTTTCTGAAACGTTGTCTCCCTCTGCTGGAACACTGACTTCTTTCATTTAATGCCTGCAGACTATAAAAGAGAAACCAACCCAAAAAGTTTGGTTGATTAGTCTGTGGCATTCTTTTAAACTGTTGCTTATGGCGGTCTCTGTGAGCTTCTCAGTGACATTCAGCCATCCAGGTATCCCGCCTGCAGTAGACGGAATGTGGCAATGGAACGCTGGCTGCGCGTGTCATATTAGGCTCTGAGCCTTTATATACCTGCGCACAGCAGCAGCCACCTTCAGTCTGCTGCTGGACAGCCAGCAGCAGCAGCAGCAGGAGAGGTAATTAATCAGCAACCTTCCTGCTAAGGGTAGACAGCTGCTCGTTCCACCCCCCCCCCGCCTTAATTGGTTCTCCTCCCTTCCAACGGTGTTGAGGCGGGTGGGAACAGCCGGGGGTTGAGGGTACTGTGCTAAAAGAGGTGGAGTTATGCAGATCTAAAACGCGTGGATTGCAGCAGCAGCAAGCCGAAAAGTGCAGGCATGTGAGGGATCTAGAGGTTGACAGCATGTCTTCTTAACGGGAGTCCAGGTGGCCATCTCCACAAATGGACTTTTCAGAATCCTTGGGTGGCACCGTAGTCGGAAACCAATTCTGGTTATCGCTTCTCGGCCTTTTGGCTAAGATCAAGTGTAGTATCTGTTCTTATCAGTTTAATATCTGATACGTCCCCTATCTGGGGACCATATATTAAATGGATTTTTAGAACAGGGAGATGGAAAAAGAGCTTGCTCTGTCCACTCCACGCATTGACCTGGTATTGCAGTATCTCCAGGACCGGTGCACCCCTTCTTTAATGCAGTTTCTAAAATCAGAAAGAATTGAATTCAATGCTTTTTGTTCATTTTGCTTGTTTGTCGGATTTTGGGATGGACTCTTTGGCTTTGCTTTTCTTCTCCTCATTGGATTTTTCATGTTAAAAGTTGCAGAAGCCAGATGACAAGCTCATTTTGGTTCAACTTCAGCAACTGTGCATTGCATTGCCATGTAATGTAATGTAATGCAATGCTATCTATCTAGCTCTCCCTCTATACTTCCTTTTGGATAAACAGACATATTAGGCAAGCATTTTGGAGCTTTCACCTAAATAACTACAGGTGGTGAGATAAGCTGCACAATATAATTGACCTTTCAGTATATTGTTGCACACACACCATCTATTTAGCAAATGCCCTTGTTATCAACAGCAGCCTTTTAAACTCACCTGAGCTAACAGGTATGTGAGCTGGTTACTCTGCTGCGCTTAAAATTTCTTTTTTGGTTTGCTACAATGCCTTTTCTGAAACGTTGTCTCCCTCTGCTGGAACACTGACTTCTTTCATTTAATGCCTGCAGACTATAAAAGAGAAACCAACCCAAAAAGTTTGGTTGATTAGTCTGTGGCATTCTTTTAAACTGTTGCTTATGGCGGTCTCTGTGAGCTTCTCAGTGACATTCAGCCATCCAGGTATCCCGCCTGCAGTAGACGGAATGTGGCAATGGAACGCTGGCTGCGCGTGTCATAATAGGCTCTGAGCCTTTATATACCTGCGCACAGCAGCAGCCACCTTCAGTCTGCTGCTGGACAGCCAGCAGCAGCAGCTGCAGGAGAGGTAATTAATCAGCAACCCTCCTGCTAAGGGTAGACAGCTGCTCGTTCCACCCCCCCCCCGCCTTAATTGGTTCTCCTCCCTTCCAACGGTGTTGAGGCGGGTGGGAACAGCCGGGGGTTGAGGGTACTGTGCTAAAAGAGGTGGAGTTATGCAGATCTAAAACGCGTGGATTGCAGCAGCAGCAAGCCGAAAAGTGCAGGCATGTGAGGGATCTAGAGGTTGACAGCATGTCTTCTTAACGGGAGTCCAGGTGGCCATCTCCACAAATGGACTTTTCAGAATCCTTGGGTGGCACCGTAGTCGGAAACCAATTCTGGTTATCGCTTCTCGGCCTTTTGGCTAAGATCAAGTGTAGTATCTTTTGAAAAGGCAGTTTTGTCCTTGGGCTGCCCTAGTAAATTGATGCATATTACACACTGGTTTGGTGCACTTGTTAGTACGCCAGGTGGCTCATAGAGTTATCTGATGGAAAACATGGCCCTCCAGGATCGAAGTCACTAGGCTGGGTAAGTGTGAGGGCTTTGGAGCAATGTGCCCCAGGAGTAGGCGCCCTGGTCGGAGTCCAAGCTTACTGGGACTGGGAACCCCAGAAAGACTTGGCTTCGTAGCACGCCGCACCTTTGCCAATCATACTTTCTGAGCAACCCCCCCTATTCCTGGCCTCCGGGCTAGGAAGGGGAATTTTTATAAACCCGGTCGGAGGTCCGGTCAGCTTTGGGCTGAGAAACCAACACAGGCTCCAGCTCCACTAGGGTGGCAGCCTAGATGGAAGCTGGGAGCACGAAAACAGCTCTTCTCCGGCTTCGGCTAGGGAGAGCATCGGAGATCCCTGACCCTCGCTGTGGCCTTCTGGCTCGGAGGGATGGGGATGGTTTATTGGGGATCCTCTCTTCCGGGAAGGGTCCACATGAATCCTCGCCTCGTGCGCTGTTTTGGTGTGACTTCGGTCACATTTTTCAGTGCCTTGGATGCAGCTTCAATCAAAAAATCTGTTCTTATCAGTTTAATATCTGATACGTCCCCTATCTGGGGACCATATATTAAATGGATTTTTAGAACAGGGAGATGGAAAAAGAGCTTGCTCTGTCCACTCCACGCATTGACCTGGTATTGCAGTATCTCCAGGACCGGTGCACCCCTTCTTTAATGCAGTTTCTAAAATCAGAAAGAATTGAATTCAATGCTTTTTGTTCATTTTGCTTGTTTGTCGGATTTTGGGATGGACTCTTTGGCTTTGCTTTTCTTCTCCTCATTGGATTTTTCATGTTAAAAGTTGCAGAAGCCAGATGACAAGCTCATTTTGGTTCAACTTCAGCAACTGTGCATTGCATTGCCATGTAATGTAATGTAATGCAATGCTATCTATCTAGCTCTCCCTCTATACTTCCTTTTGGATAAACAGACATATTAGGCAAGCATTTTGGAGCTTTCACCTAAATAACTACAGGTGGTGAGATAAGCTGCACAATATAATTGACCTTTCAGTATATTGTTGCACACACACCATCTATTTAGCAAATGCCCTTGTTATCAACAGCAGCCTTTTAAACTCACCTGAGCTAACAGGTATGTGAGATGGTTACTCTGCTGCGCTTAAAATTTCTTTTTTGGTTTGCTACAATGCCTTTTCTGAAACGTTGTCTCCCTCTGCTGGAACACTGACTTCTTTCATTTAATGCCTGCAGACTATAAAAGAGAAACCAACCCAAAAAGTTTGGTTGATTAGTCTGTGGCATTCTTTTAAACTGTTGCTTATGGCGGTCTCTGTCAGCTTCTCAGTGACATTCAGCCATCCAGGTATCCCGCCTGCAGTAGACGGAATGTGGCAATGGAACGCTGGCTGCGCGTGTCATAATAGGCGCTGAGCCTTTATATACCTGCGCACAGCAGCAGCCACCTTCAGTCTGCTGCTGGACAGCCAGCAGCAGCAGCAGCAGGAGAGGTAATTAATCAGCAACCCTCCTGCTAAGGGTAGACAGCTGCTCGTTCCACCCCCCCCCCGCCTTAATTGGTTCTCCTCCCTTCCAACGGTGTTGAGGCGGGTGGGAACAGCCGGGGGTTGAGGGTACTGTGCTAAAAGAGGTGGAGTTATGCAGATCTAAAACGCGTGGATTGCAGCAGCAGCAAGCCGAAAAGTGCAGGCATGTGAGGGATCTAGAGGTTGACAGCATGTCTTCTTAACGGGAGTCCAGGTGGCCATCTCCACAAATGGACTTTTCAGAATCCTTGGGTGGCACCGTAGTCGGAAACCAATTCTGGTTATCGCTTCTCGGCCTTTTGGCTAAGATCAAGTGTAGTATCTGTTCTTATCAGTTTAATATCTGATACGTCCCCTATCTGGGGACCATATATTAAATGGATTTTTAGAACAGGGAGATGGAAAAAGAGCTTGCTCTGTCCACTCCACGCATTGACCTGGTATTGCAGTATCTCCAGGACCGGTGCACCCCTTCTTTAATGCAGTTTCTAAAATCAGAAAGAATTGAATTCAATGCTTTTTGTTCATTTTGCTTGTTTGTCGGATTTTGGGATGGACTCTTTGGCTTTGCTTTTCTTCTCCTCATTGGATTTTTCATGTTAAAAGTTGCAGAAGCCAGATGACAAGCTCATTTTGGTTCAACTTCAGCAACTGTGCATTGCATTGCCATGTAATGTAATGTAATGCAATGCTATCTATCTAGCTCTCCCTCTATACTTCCTTTTGGATAAACAGACATATTAGGCAAGCATTTTGGAGCTTTCACCTAAATAACTACAGGTGGTGAGATAAGCTGCACAATATAATTGACCTTTCAGTATATTGTTGCACACACACCATCTATTTAGCAAATGCCCTTGTTATCAACAGCAGCCTTTTAAACTCACCTGAGCTAACAGGTATGTGAGCTGGTTACTCTGCTGCGCTTAAAATTTCTTTTTTGGTTTGCTACAATGCCTTTTCTGAAACGTTGTCTCCCTCTGCTGGAACACTGACTTCTTTCATTTAATGCCTGCAGACTATAAAAGAGAAACCAACCCAAAAAGTTTGGTTGATTAGTCTGTGGCATTCTTTTAAACTGTTGCTTATGGCGGTCTCTGTGAGCTTCTCAGTGACATTCAGCCATCCAGGTATCCCGCCTGCAGTAGACGGAATGTGGCAATGGAACGCTGGCTGCGCGTGTCATAATAGGCTCTGAGCCTTTATATACCTGCGCACAGCAGCAGCCACCTTCAGTCTGCTGCTTGACAGCCAGCAGCAGCAGCAGCAGGAGAGGTAATTAATCAGCAACCCTCCTGCTAAGGGTAGACAGCTGCTCGTTCCACCCCCCCCCGCCTTAATTGGTTCTCCTCCCTTCCAACGGTGTTGAGGCGGGTGGGAACAGCCGGGGGTTGAGGGTACTGTGCTAAAAGAGGTGGAGTTATGCAGATCTAAAACGCGTGGATTGCAGCAGCAGCAAGCCGAAAAGTGCAGGCATGTGAGGGATCTAGAGGTTGACAGCATGTCTTCTTAACGGGAGTCCAGGTGGCCATCTCCACAAATGGACTTTTCAGAATCCTTGGGTGGCACCGTAGTCGGAAACCAATTCTGGTTATCGCTTCTCGGCCTTTTGGCTAAGATCAAGTGTAGTATCTTTTGAAAAGGCAGTTTTGTCCTTGGGCTGCCCTAGTAAATTGATGCATATTACACACTGGTTTGGTGCACTTGTTAGTACGCCAGGTGGCTCATAGAGTTGTCTGATGGAAAACATGGCCCTCCAGGATCGAAGTCACTAGGCTGGGTAAGTGTGAGGGCTTTGGAGCAATGTGCCCCAGGAGTAGGCGCCCTGGTCGGAGTCCAAGCTTACTGGGACTGGGAACCCCAGAAAGACTTGGCTTCGTAGCACGCCGCACCTTTGCCAATCATACTTTCTGAGCAACCCCCCCTATTCCTGGCCTCCGGGCTAGGAAGGGGAATTTTTATAAACCCGGTCGGAGGTCCGGTCAGCTTTGGGCTGAGAAACCAACACAGGCTCCAGCTCCACTAGGGTGGCAGCCTAGATGGAAGCTGGGAGCACGAAAACAGCTCTTCTCCGGCTTCGGCTAGGGAGAGCATCGGAGATCCCTGACCCTCGCTGTGGCCTTCTGGCTCGGAGGGATGGGGATGGTTTATTGGGGATCCTCTCTTCCGGGAAGGGTCCACATGAATCCTCGCCTCGTGCGCTGTTTTGGTGTGACTTCGGTCACATTTTTCAGTGCCTTGGATGCAGCTTCAATCAAAAAATCTGTTCTTATCAGTTTAATATCTGATACGTCCCCTATCTGGGGACCATATATTAAATGGATTTTTAGAACAGGGAGATGGAAAAAGAGCTTGCTCTGTCCACTCCACGCATTGACCTGGTATTGCAGTATCTCCAGGACCGGTGCACCCCTTCTTTAATGCAGTTTCTAAAATCAGAAAGAATTGAATTCAATGCTTTTTGTTCATTTTGCTTGTTTGTCGGATTTTGGGATGGACTCTTTGGCTTTGCTTTTCTTCTCCTCATTGGATTTTTCATGTTAAAAGTTGCAGAAGCCAGATGACAAGCTCATTTTGGTTCAACTTCAGCAACTGTGCATTGCATTGCCATGTAATGTAATGTAATGCAATGCTATCTATCTAGCTCTCCCTCTATACTTCCTTTTGGATAAACAGACATATTAGGCAAGCATTTTGGAGCTTTCACCTAAATAACTACAGGTGGTGAGATAAGCTGCACAATATAATTGACCTTTCAGTATATTGTTGCACACACACCATCTATTTAGCAAATGCCCTTGTTATCAACAGCAGCCTTTTAAACTCACCTGAGCTAACAGGTATGTGAGCTGGTTACTCTGCTGCGCTTAAAATTTCTTTTTTGGTTTGCTACAATGCCTTTTCTGAAACGTTGTCTCCCTCTGCTGGAACACTGACTTCTTTCATTTAATGCCTGCAGACTATAAAAGAGAAACCAACCCAAAAAGTTTGGTTGATTAGTCTGTGGCATTCTTTTAAACTGTTGCTTATGGCGGTCTCTGTCAGCTTCTCAGTGACATTCAGCCATCCAGGTATCCCGCCTGCAGTAGACGGAATGTGGCAATGGAACGCTGGCTGCGCGTGTCATAATAGGCTCTGAGCCTTTATATACCTGCGCACAGCAGCAGCCACCTTCAGTCTGCTGCTGGACAGCCAGCAGCAGCAGCAGCAGGAGAGGTAATTAATCAGCAACCCTCCTGCTAAGGGTAGACAGCTGCTCGTTCCACCCCCCCCCCGCCTTAATTGGTTCTCCTCCCTTCCAACGGTGTTGAGGCGGGTGGGAACAGCCGGGGGTTGAGGGTACTGTGCTAAAAGAGGTGGAGTTATGCAGATCTAAAACGCGTGGATTGCAGCAGCAGCAAGCCGAAAAGTGCAGGCATGTGAGGGATCTAGAGGTTGACAGCATGTCTTCTTAACGGGAGTCCAGGTGGCCATCTCCACAAATGGACTTTTCAGAATCCTTGGGTGGCACCGTAGTCGGAAACCAATTCTGGTTATCGCTTCTCGGCCTTTTGGCTAAGATCAAGTGTAGTATCTGTTCTTATCAGTTTAATATCTGATACGTCCCCTATCTGGGGACCATATTTAAATGGATTTTTAGAACAGGGAGATGGAAAAAGAGCTTGCTCTGTCCACTCCACGCATTGACCTGGTATTGCAGTATCTCCAGGACCGGTGCACCCCTTCTTTAATGCAGTTTCTAAAATCAGAAAGAATTGAATTCAATGCTTTTTGTTCATTTTGCTTGTTTGTCGGATTTTGGGATGGACTCTTTGGCTTTGCTTTTCTTCTCCTCATTGGATTTTTCATGTTAAAAGTTGCAGAAGCCAGATGACAAGCTCATTTTGGTTCAACTTCAGCAACTGTGCATTGCATTGCCATGTAATGTAATGTAATGCAATGCTATCTATCTAGCTCTCCCTCTATACTTCCTTTTGGATAAACAGACATATTAGGCAAGCATTTTGGAGCTTTCACCTAAATAACTACAGGTGGTGAGATAAGCTGCACAATATAATTGACCTTTCAGTATATTGTTGCACACACACCATCTATTTAGCAAATGCCCTTGTTATCAACAGCAGCCTTTTAAACTCACCTGAGCTAACAGGTATGTGAGCTGGTTACTCTGCTGCGCTTAAAATTTCTTTTTTGGTTTGCTACAATGCCTTTTCTGAAACGTTGTCTCCCTCTGCTGGAACACTGACTTCTTTCATTTAATGCCTGCAGACTATAAAAGAGAAACCAACCCAAAAAGTTTGGTTGATTAGTCTGTGGCATTCTTTTAAACTGTTGCTTATGGCGGTCTCTGTGAGCTTCTCAGTGACATTCAGCCATCCAGGTATCCTGCCTGCAGTAGACGGAATGTGGCAATGGAACGCTGGCTGCGCGTGTCATAATAGGCTCTGAGCCTTTATATACCTGCGCACAGCAGCAGCCACCTTCAGTCTGCTGCTGGACAGCCAGCAGCAGCAGCAGGAGAGGTAATTAATCAGCAACCCTCCTGCTAAGGGTAGACAGCTGCTCGTTCCACCCCCCCCCCCGCCTTAATTGGTTCTCCTCCCTTCCAACGGTGTTGAGGCGGGTGGGAACAGCCGGGGGTTGAGGGTACTGTGCTAAAAGAGGTGGAGTTATGCAGATCTAAAACGCGTGGATTGCAGCAGCAGCAAGCCGAAAAGTGCAGGCATGTGAGGGATCTAGAGGTTGACAGCATGTCTTCTTAACGGGAGTCCAGGTGGCCATCTCCACAAATGGACTTTTCAGAATCCTTGGGTGGCACCGTAGTCGGAAACCAATTCTGGTTATCGCTTCTCGGCCTTTTGGCTAAGATCAAGTGTAGTATCTGTTCTTATCAGTTTAATATCTGATACGTCCCCTATCTGGGGACCATATATTAAATGGATTTTTAGAACAGGGAGATGGAAAAAGAGCTTGCTCTGTCCACTCCACGCATTGACCTGGTATTGCAGTATCTCCAGGACCGGTGCACCCCTTCTTTAATGCAGTTTCTAAAATCAGAAAGAATTGAATTCAATGCTTTTTGTTCATTTTGCTTGTTTGTCGGATTTTGGGATGGACTCTTTGGCTTTGCTTTTCTTCTCCTCATTGGATTTTTCATGTTAAAAGTTGCAGAAGCCAGATGACAAGCTCATTTTGGTTCAACTTCAGCAACTGTGCATTGCATTGCCATGTAATGTAATGTAATGCAATGCTATCTATCTAGCTCTCCCTCTATACTTCCTTTTGGATAAACAGACATATTAGGCAAGCATTTTGGAGCTTTCACCTAAATAACTACAGGTGGTGAGATAAGCTGCACAATATAATTGACCTTTCAGTATATTGTTGCACACACACCATCTATTTAGCAAATGCCCTTGTTATCAACAGCAGCCTTTTAAACTCACCTGAGCTAACAGGTATGTGAGCTGGTTACTCTGCTGCGCTTAAAATTTCTTTTTTGGTTTGCTACAATGCCTTTTCTGAAACGTTGTCTCCCTCTGCTGGAACACTGACTTCTTTCATTTAATGCCTGCAGACTATAAAAGAGAAACCAACCCAAAAAGTTTGGTTGATTAGTCTGTGGCATTCTTTTAAACTGTTGCTTATGGCGGTCTCTGTCAGCTTCTCAGTGACATTCAGCCATCCAGGTATCCCGCCTGCAGTAGACGGAATGTGGCAATGGAACGCTGGCTGCGCGTGTCATAATAGGCTCTGAGCCTTTATATACCTGCGCACAGCAGCAGCCACCTTCAGTCTGCTGCTGGACAGCCAGCAGCAGCAGCAGCAGGAGAGGTAATTAATCAGCAACCCTCCTGCTAAGGGTAGACAGCTGCTCGTTCCACCCCCCCCCCCGCCTTAATTGGTTCTCCTCCCTTCCAACGGTGTTGAGGCGGGTGGGAACAGCCGGGGGTTGAGGGTACTGTGCTAAAAGAGGTGGAGTTATGCAGATCTAAAACGCGTGGATTGCAGCAGCAGCAAGCCGAAAAGTGCAGGCATGTGAGGGATCTAGAGGTTGACAGCATGTCTTCTTAACGGGAGTCCAGGTGGCCATCTCCACAAATGGACTTTTCAGAATCCTTGGGTGGCACCGTAGTCGGAAACCAATTCTGGTTATCGCTTCTCGGCCTTTTGGCTAAGATCAAGTGTAGTATCTGTTCTTATCAGTTTAATATCTGATACGTCCCCTATCTGGGGACCATATTTAAATGGATTTTTAGAACAGGGAGATGGAAAAAGAGCTTGCTCTGTCCACTCCACGCATTGACCTGGTATTGCAGTATCTCCAGGACCGGTGCACCCCTTCTTTAATGCAGTTTCTAAAATCAGAAAGAATTGAATTCAATGCTTTTTGTTCATTTTGCTTGTTTGTCGGATTTTGGGATGGACTCTTTGGCTTTGCTTTTCTTCTCCTCATTGGATTTTTCATGTTAAAAGTTGCAGAAGCCAGATGACAAGCTCATTTTGGTTCAACTTCAGCAACTGTGCATTGCATTGCCATGTAATGTAATGTAATGCAATGCTATCTATCTAGCTCTCCCTCTATACTTCCTTTTGGATAAACAGACATATTAGGCAAGCATTTTGGAGCTTTCACCTAAATAACTACAGGTGGTGAGATAAGCTGCACAATATAATTGACCTTTCAGTATATTGTTGCACACACACCATCTATTTAGCAAATGCCCTTGTTATCAACAGCAGCCTTTTAAACTCACCTGAGCTAACAGGTATGTGAGCTGGTTACTCTGCTGCGCTTAAAATTTCTTTTTTGGTTTGCTACAATGCCTTTTCTGAAACGTTGTCTCCCTCTGCTGGAACACTGACTTCTTTCATTTAATGCCTGCAGACTATAAAAGAGAAACCAACCCAAAAAGTTTGGTTGATTAGTCTGTGGCATTCTTTTAAACTGTTGCTTATGGCGGTCTCTGTGAGCTTCTCAGTGACATTCAGCCATCCAGGTATCCTGCCTGCAGTAGACGGAATGTGGCAATGGAACGCTGGCTGCGCGTGTCATAATAGGCTCTGAGCCTTTATATACCTGCGCACAGCAGCAGCCACCTTCAGTCTGCTGCTGGACAGCCAGCAGCAGCAGCAGGAGAGGTAATTAATCAGCAACCCTCCTGCTAAGGGTAGACAGCTGCTCGTTCCACCCCCCCCCCCCGCCTTAATTGGTTCTCCTCCCTTCCAACGGTGTTGAGGCGGGTGGGAACAGCCGGGGGTTGAGGGTACTGTGCTAAAAGAGGTGGAGTTATGCAGATCTAAAACGCGTGGATTGCAGCAGCAGCAAGCCGAAAAGTGCAGGCATGTGAGGGATCTAGAGGTTGACAGCATGTCTTCTTAACGGGAGTCCAGGTGGCCATCTCCACAAATGGACTTTTCAGAATCCTTGGGTGGCACCGTAGTCGGAAATCAATTCTGGTTATCGCTTCTCGGCCTTTTGGCTAAGATCAAGTGTAGTATCTGTTCTTATCAGTTTAATATCTGATACGTCCCCTATCTGGGGACCATATATTAAATGGATTTTTAGAACAGGGAGATGGAAAAAGAGCTTGCTCTGTCCACTCCACGCATTGACCTGGTATTGCAGTATCTCCAGGACCGGTGCACCCCTTCTTTAATGCAGTTTCTAAAATCAGAAAGAATTGAATTCAATGCTTTTTGTTCATTTTGCTTGTTTGTCGGATTTTGGGATGGACTCTTTGGCTTTGCTTTTCTTCTCCTCATTGGATTTTTCATGTTAAAAGTTGCAGAAGCCAGATGACAAGCTCATTTTGGTTCAACTTCAGCAACTGTGCATTGCATTGCCATGTAATGTAATGTAATGCAATGCTATCTATCTAGCTCTCCCTCTATACTTCCTTTTGGATAAACAGACATATTAGGCAAGCATTTTGGAGCTTTCACCTAAATAACTACAGGTGGTGAGATAAGCTGCACAATATAATTGACCTTTCAGTATATTGTTGCACACACACCATCTATTTAGCAAATGCCCTTGTTATCAACAGCAGCCTTTTAAACTCACCTGAGCTAACAGGTATGTGAGCTGGTTACTCTGCTGCGCTTAAAATTTCTTTTTTGGTTTGCTACAATGCCTTTTCTGAAACGTTGTCTCCCTCTGCTGGAACACTGACTTCTTTCATTTAATGCCTGCAGACTATAAAAGAGAAACCAACCCAAAAAGTTTGGTTGATTAGTCTGTGGCATTCTTTTAAACTGTTGCTTATGGCGGTCTCTGTGAGCTTCTCAGTGACATTCAGCCATCCAGGTATCCCGCCTGCAGTAGACGGAATGTGGCAATGGAACGCTGGCTGCGCGTGTCATAATAGGCTCTGAGCCTTTATATACCTGCGCACAGCAGCAGCCACCTTCAGTCTGCTGCTGGACAGCCAGCAGCAGCAGCAGCAGGAGAGGTAATTAATCAGCAACCCTCCTGCTAAGGGTAGACAGCTGCTCGTTCCACCCCCCCCCCCGCCTTAATTGGTTCTCCTCCCTTCCAACGGTGTTGAGGCGGGTGGGAACAGCCGGGGGTTGAGGGTACTGTGCTAAAAGAGGTGGAGTTATGCAGATCTAAAACGCGTGGATTGCAGCAGCAGCAAGCCGAAAAGTGCAGGCATGTGAGGGATCTAGAGGTTGACAGCATGTCTTCTTAACGGGAGTCCAGGTGGCCATCTCCACAAATGGACTTTTCAGAATCCTTGGGTGGCACCGTAGTCGGAAACCAATTCTGGTTATCGCTTCTCGGCCTTTTGGCTAAGATCAAGTGTAGTATCTGTTCTTATCAGTTTAATATCTGATACGTCCCCTATCTGGGGACCATATATTAAATGGATTTTTAGAACAGGAAGATGGAAAAAGAGCTTGCTCTGTCCACTCCACGCATTGACCTGGTATTGCAGTATCTCCAGGACCGGTGCACCCCTTCTTTAATGCAGTTTCTAAAATCAGAAAGAATTGAATTCAATGCTTTTTGTTCATTTTGCTTGTTTGTCGGATTTTGGGATGGACTCTTTGGCTTTGCTTTTCTTCTCCTCATTGGATTTTTCATGTTAAAAGTTGCAGAAGCCAGATGACAAGCTCATTTTGGTTCAACTTCAGCAACTGTGCATTGCATTGCCATGTAATGTAATGTAATGCAATGCTATCTATCTAGCTCTCCCTCTATACTTCCTTTTGGATAAACAGACATATTAGGCAAGCATTTTGGAGCTTTCACCTAAATAACTACAGGTGGTGAGATAAGTTGCACAATATAATTGACCTTTCAGTATATTGTTGCACACACACCATCTATTTAGCAAATGCCCTTGTTATCAACAGCAGCCTTTTAAACTCACCTGAGCTAACAGGTATGTGAGCTGGTTACTCTGCTGCGCTTAAAATTTCTTTTTTGGTTTGCTACAATGCCTTTTCTGAAACGTTGTCTCCCTCTGCTGGAACACTGACTTCTTTCATTTAATACCTGCAGACTATAAAAGAGAAACCAACCCAAAAAGTTTGGTTGATTAGTCTGTGGCATTCTTTTAAACTGTTGCTTATGGCGGTCTCTGTGAGCTTCTCAGTGACATTCAGCCATCCAGGTATCCCGCCTGCAGTAGACGGAATGTGGCAATGGAACGCTGGCTGCGCGTGTCATCATAGGCTCTGAGCCTTTATATACCTGCGCACAGCAGCAGCCACCTTCAGTCTGCTGCTGGACAGCCAGCAGCAGCAGCAGCAGGAGAGGTAATTAATCAGCAACCCTCCTGCTAAGGGTAGACAGCTGCTCGTTCCACCCCCCCCCCCCCGCCTTAATTGGTTCTCCTCCCTTCCAACGGTGTTGAGGCGGGTGGGAACAGCCGGGGGTTGAGGGTACTGTGCTAAAAGAGGTGGAGTTATGCAGATCTAAAACGCGTGGATTGCAGCAGCAGCAAGCCGAAAAGTGCAGGCATGTGAGGGATCTAGAGGTTGACAGCATGTCTTCTTAACGGGAGTCCAGGTGGCCATCTCCACAAATGGACTTTTCAGAATCCTTGGGTGGCACCGTAGTCGGAAACCAATTCTGGTTATCGCTTCTCGGCCTTTTGGCTAAGATCAAGTGTAGTATCTGTTCTTATCAGTTTAATATCTGATACGTCCCCTATCTGGGGACCATATATTAAATGGATTTTTAGAACAGGGAGATGGAAAAAGAGCTTGCTCTGTCCACTCCACGCATTGACCTGGTATTGCAGTATCTCCAGGACCGGTGCACCCCTTCTTTAATGCAGTTTCTAAAATCAGAAAGAATTGAATTCAATGCTTTTTGTTCATTTTGCTTGTTTGTCGGATTTTGGGATGGACTCTTTGGCTTTGCTTTTCTTCTCCTCATTGGATTTTTCATGTTAAAAGTTGCAGAAGCCAGATGACAAGCTCATTTTGGTTCAACTTCAGCAACTGTGCATTGCATTGCCATGTAATGTAATGTAATGCAATGCTATCTATCTAGCTCTCCCTCTATACTTCCTTTTGGATAAACAGACATATTAGGCAAGCATTTTGGAGCTTTCACCTAAATAACTACAGGTGGTGAGATAAGCTGCACAATATAATTGACCTTTCAGTATATTGTTGCACACACACCATCTATTTAGCAAATGCCCTTGTTATCAACAGCAGCCTTTTAAACTCACCTGAGCTAACAGGTATGTGAGCTGGTTACTCTGCTGCGCTTAAAATTTCTTTTTTGGTTTGCTACAATGCCTTTTCTGAAACGTTGTCTCCCTCTGCTGGAACACTGACTTCTTTCATTTAATGCCTGCAGACTATAAAAGAGAAACCAACCCAAAAAGTTTGGTTGATTAGTCTGTGGCATTCTTTTAAGCTGTTGCTTATGGCGGTCTCTGTGAGCTTCTCAGTGATATTCAGCCATCCAGGTATCCCGCCTGCAGTAGACGGAATGTGGCAATGGAACGCTGGCTGCGCGTGTCATCATAGGCTCTGAGCCTTTATATACCTGCGCACAGCAGCAGCCACCTTCAGTCTGCTGCTGGACAGCCAGCAGCAGCAGCAGCAGGAGAGGTAATTAATCAGCAACCCTCCTGCTAAGGGTAGACAGCTGCTCGTTCCACCCCCCCCCCCGCCTTAATTGGTTCTCCTCCCTTCCAACGGTGTTGAGGCGGGTGGGAACAGCCGGGGGTTGAGGGTACTGTGCTAAAAGAGGTGGAGTTATGCAGATCTAAAACGCGTGGATTGCAGCAGCAGCAAGCCGAAAAGTGCAGGCATGTGAGGGATCTAGAGGTTGACAGCATGTCTTCTTAACGGGAGTCCAGGTGGCCATCTCCACAAATGGACTTTTCAGAATCCTTGGGTGGCACCGTAGTCGGAAACCAATTCTGGTTATCGCTTCTCGGCCTTTTGGCTAAGATCAAGTGTAGTATCTGTTCTTATCAGTTTAATATCTGATACGTCCCCTATCTGGGGACCATATATTAAATGGATTTTTAGAACAGGGAGATGGAAAAAGAGCTTGCTCTGTCCACTCCACGCATTGACCTGGTATTGCAGTATCTCCAGGACCGGTGCACCCCTTCTTTAATGCAGTTTCTAAAATCAGAAAGAATTGAATTCAATGCTTTTTGTTCATTTTGCTTGTTTGTCGGATTTTGGGATGGACTCTTTGGCTTTGCTTTTCTTCTCCTCATTGGATTTTTCATGTTAAAAGTTGCAGAAGCCAGATGACAAGCTCATTTTGGTTCAACTTCAGCAACTGTGCATTGCATTGCCATGTAATGTAATGTAATGCAATGCTATCTATCTAGCTCTCCCTCTATACTTCCTTTTGGATAAACAGACATATTAGGCAAGCATTTTGGAGCTTTCACCTAAATAACTACAGGTGGTGAGATAAGCTGCACAATATAATTGACCTTTCAGTATATTGTTGCACACACACCATCTATTTAGCAAATGCCCTTGTTATCAACAGCAGCCTTTTAAACTCACCTGAGCTAACAGGTATGTGAGCTGGTTACTCTGCTGCGCTTAAAATTTCTTTTTTGGTTTGCTACAATGCCTTTTCTGAAACGTTGTCTCCCTCTGCTGGAACACTGACTTCTTTCATTTAATGCCTGCAGACTATAAAAGAGAAACCAACCCAAAAAGTTTGGTTGATTAGTCTGTGGCATTCTTTTAAACTGTTGCTTATGGTGGTCTCTGTGAGCTTCTCAGTGACATTCAGCCATCCAGGTATCCCGCCTGCAGTAGACGGAATGTGGCAATGGAACGCTGGCTGCGCGTGTCATAATAGGCTCTGAGCCTTTATATACCTGCGCACAGCAGCAGCCACCTTCAGTCTGCTGCTGGACAGCCAGCAGCAGCAGCAGCAGGAGAGGTAATTAATCAGCAACCCTCCTGCTAAGGGTAGACAGCTGCTCGTTCCACCCCTCCCCGCCTAAATTGGTTCTCCTCCCTTCCAACGGTGTTGAGGCGGGTGGGAACAGCCGGGGGTTGAGGGTACTGTGCTAAAAGAGGTGGAGTTATGCAGATCTAAAACGCGTGGATTGCAGCAGCAGCAAGCCGAAAAGTGCAGGCATGTGAGGGATCTAGAGGTTGACAGCATGTCTTCTTAACGGGAGTCCAGGTGGCCATCTCCACAAATGGACTTTTCAGAATCCTTGGGTGGCACCGTAGTCGGAAACCAATTCTGGTTATCGCTTCTCGGCCTTTTGGCTAAGATCAAGTGTAGTATCTGTTCTTATCAGTTTAATATCTGATACGTCCCCTATCTGGGGACCATATATTAAATGGATTTTTAGAACAGGGAGATGGAAAAAGAGCTTGCTCTGTCCACTCCACGCATTGACCTGGTATTGCAGTATCTCCAGGACCGGTGCACCCCTTCTTTAATGCAGTTTCTAAAATCAGAAAGAATTGAATTCAATGCTTTTTGTTCATTTTGCTTGTTTGTCGGATTTTGGGATGGACTCTTTGGCTTTGCTTTTCTTCTCCTCATTGGATTTTTCATGTTAAAAGTTGCAGAAGCCAGATGACAAGCTCATTTTGGTTCAACTTCAGCAACTGTGCATTGCATTGCCATGTAATGTAATGTAATGCAATGCTATCTATCTAGCTCTCCCTCTATACTTCCTTTTGGATAAACAGACATATTAGGCAAGCATTTTGGAGCTTTCACCTAAATAACTACAGGTGGTGAGATAAGCTGCACAATATAATTGACCTTTCAGTATATTGTTGCACACACACCATCTATTTAGCAAATGCCCTTGTTATCAACAGCAGCCTTTTAAACTCACCTGAGCTAACAGGTATGTGAGCTGGTTACTCTGCTGCGCTTAAAATTTCTTTTTTGGTTTGCTACAATGCCTTTTCTGAAACGTTGTCTCCCTCTGCTGGAACACTGACTTCTTTCATTTAATGCCTGCAGACTATAAAAGAGAAACCAACCCAAAAAGTTTGGTTGATTAGTCTGTGGCATTCTTTTAAACTGTTGCTTATGGCGGTCTCTGTGAGCTTCTCAGTGACATTCAGCCATCCAGGTATCCCGCCTGCAGTAGACGGAATGTGGCAATGGAACGCTGGCTGCGCGTGTCATAATAGGCTCTGAGCCTTTATATACCTGCGCACAGCAGCAGCCACCTTCAGTCTGCTGCTGGACAGCCAGCAGCAGCAGCAGCAGCAGGAGAGGTAATTAATCAGCAACCCTCCTGCTAAGGGTAGACAGCTGCTCGTTCCACCCCCCCCCCCCGCCTTAATTGGTTCTCCTCCCCTCCAACGGTGTTGAGGCGGGTGGGAACAGCCGGGGGTTGAGGGTACTGTGCTAAAAGAGGTGGAGTTATGCAGATCTAAAACGCGTGGATTGCAGCAGCAGCAAGCCGAAAAGTGCAGGCATGTGAGGGATCTAGAGGTTGACAGCATGTCTTCTTAACGGGAGTCCAGGTGGCCATCTCCACAAATGGACTTTTCAGAATCCTTGGGTGGCACCGTAGTCGGAAACCAATTCTGGTTATCGCTTCTCGGCCTTTTGGCTAAGATCAAGTGTAGTATCTGTTCTTATCAGTTTAATATCTGATACGTCCCCTATCTGGGGACCATATATTAAATGGATTTTTAGAACAGGGAGATGGAAAAAGAGCTTGCTCTGTCCACTCCACGCATTGACCTGGTATTGCAGTATCTCCAGGACCGGTGCACCCCTTCTTTAATGCAGTTTCTAAAATCAGAAAGAATTGAATTCAATGCTTTTTGTTCATTTTGCTTGTTTGTCGGATTTTGGGATGGACTCTTTGGCTTTGCTTTTCTTCTCCTCATTGGATTTTTCATGTTAAAAGTTGCAGAAGCCAGATGACAAGCTAATTTTCTTTCAACTTCAGCAACTGTGCATTGCATTGCCATGTAATGTAATGTAATGCAATGCTATCTATCTAGCTCTCCCTCTATACTTCCTTTTGGATAAACAGACATATCAGGCAAGCATTTTGGAGCTTTCACCTAAATAACTACAGGTGGTGAGATAAGCTGCACAATATAATTGACCTTTCAGTATATTGTTGCACACACACCATCTATTTAGCAAATGCCCTTGTTATCAACAGCAGCCTTTTAAACTCACCTGAGCTAACAGGTATGTGAGCTGGTTACTCTGCTGCGCTTAAAATTTCTTTTTTGGTTTGCTACAATGCCTTTTCTGAAACGTTGTCTCCCTCTGCTGGAACACTGACTTCTTTCATTTAATGCCTGCAGACTATAAAAGAGAAACCAACCCAAAAAGTTTGGTTGATTAGTCTGTGGCATTCTTTTAAACTGTTGCTTATGGCGGTCTCTGTGAGCTTCTCAGTGACATTCAGCCATCCAGGTATCCCGCCTGCAGTAGACGGAATGTGGCAATGGAACGCTGGCTGCGCGTGTCATAATAGGCTCTGAGCCTTTATATACCTGCGCACAGCAGCAGCCACCTTCAGTCTGCTGCTGGACAGCCAGCAGCAGCAGCTGCAGGAGAGGTAATTAATCAGCAACCCTCCTGCTAAGGGTAGACAGCTGCTCGTTCCACCCCCCCCCCCCGCCTTAATTGGTTCTCCTCCCTTCCAACGGTGTTGAGGCGGGTGGGAACAGCCGGGGGTTGAGGGTACTGTGCTAAAAGAGGTGGAGTTATGCAGATCTAAAACGCGTGGATTGCAGCAGCAGCAAGCCGAAAAGTGCAGGCATGTGAGGGATCTAGAGGTTGACAGCATGTCTTCTTAACGGGAGTCCAGGTGGCCATCTCCACAAATGGACTTTTCAGAATCCTTGGGTGGCACCGTAGTCGGAAACCAATTCTGGTTATCGCTTCTCGGCCTTTTGGCTAAGATCAAGTGTAGTATCTTTTGAAAAGGCAGTTTTGTCCTTGGGCTGCCCTAGTAAATTGATGCATATTACACACTGGTTTGGTGCACTTGTTAGTACGCCAGGTGGCTCATAGAGTTATCTGATGGAAAACATGGCCCTCCAGGATCGAAGTCACTAGGCTGGGTAAGTGTGAGGGCTTTGGAGCAATGTGCCCCAGGAGTAGGCGCCCTGGTGGGAGTCCAAGCTTACTGGGACTGGGAACCCCAGAAAGACTTGGCTTCGTAGCACGACGCACCTTTGCCAATCATACTTTCTGAGCAACCCCCCCTATTCCTGGCCTCCGGGCTAGGAAGGGGAATTTTTATAAACCCGGTCGGAGGTCCGGTCAGCTTTGGGCTGAGAAACCAACACAGGCTCCAGCTCCACTAGGGTGGCAGCCTAGATGGAAGCTGGGAGCACGAAAACAGCTCTTCTCCGGCTTCGGCTAGGGAGAGCATCGGAGATCCCTGACCCTCGCTGTGGCCTTCTGGCTCGGAGGGATGGGGATGGTTTATTGGGGATCCTCTCCTCCGGGAAGGGTCCACATGAATCCTCGCCTCGTGCGCTGTTTTGGTGTGACTTCGGTCACATTTTTCAGTGCCTTGGATGCAGCTTCAATCAAAAAATCTGTTCTTATCAGTTTAATATCTGATACGTCCCCTATCTGGGGACCATATATTAAATGGATTTTTAGAACAGGGAGATGGAAAAAGAGCTTGCTCTGTCCACTCCACGCATTGACCTGGTATTGCAGTATCTCCAGGACCGGTGCACCCCTTCTTTAATGCAGTTTCTAAAATCAGAAAGAATTGAATTCAATGCTTTTTGTTCATTTTGCTTGTTTGTCGGATTTTGGGATGGACTCTTTGGCTTTGCTTTTCTTCTCCTCATTGGATTTTTCATGTTAAAAGTTGCAGAAGCCAGATGACAAGCTCATTTTGGTTCAACTTCAGCAACTGTGCATTGCATTGCCATGTAATGTAATGTAATGCAATGCTATCTATCTAGCTCTCCCTCTATACTTCCTTTTGGATAAACAGACATATTAGGCAAGCATTTTGGAGCTTTCACCTAAATAACTACAGGTGGTGAGATAAGCTGCACAATATAATTGACCTTTCAGTATATTGTTGCACACACACCATCTATTTAGCAAATGCCCTTGTTATCAACAGCAGCCTTTTAAACTCACCTGAGCTAACAGGTATGTGAGCTGGTTACTCTGCTGCGCTTAAAATTTCTTTTTTGGTTTGCTACAATGCCTTTTCTGAAACGTTGTCTCCCTCTGCTGGAACACTGACTTCTTTCATTTAATGCCTGCAGACTATAAAAGAGAAACCAACCCAAAAAGTTTGGTTGATTAGTCTGTGGCATTCTTTTAAACTGTTGCTTATGGCGGTCTCTGTGAGCTTCTCAGTGACATTCAGCCATCCAGGTATCCCGCCTGCAGTAGACGGAATGTGGCAATGGAACGCTGGCTGCGCGTGTCATAATAGGCTCTGAGCCTTTATATACCTGCGCACAGCAGCAGCCACCTTCAGTCTGCTGCTGGACAGCCAGCAGCAGCAGCAGGAGAGGTAATTAATCAGCAACCCTCCTGCTAAGGGTAGACAGCTGCTCGTTCCACCTCCCCCCCCGCCTTAATTGGTTTTCCTCCCTTCCAACGGTGTTGAGGCGGGTGGGAACAGCCGGGGGTTGAGGGTACTGTGCTAAAAGAGGTGGAGTTATGCAGATCTAAAACGCGTGGATTGCAGCAGCAGCAAGCCGAAAAGTGCAGGCATGTGAGGGATCTAGAGGTTGACAGCATGTCTTCTTAACGGGAGTCCAGGTGGCCATCTCCACAAATGGACTTTTCAGAATCCTTGGGTGGCACCGTAGTCGGAAACCAATTCTGGCTATCGCTTCTCGGCCTTTTGGCTAAGATCAAGTGTAGTATCTGTTCTTATCAGTTTAATATCTGATACGTCCCCTATCTGGGGACCATATATTAAATGGATTTTTAGAACAGGGAGATGGAAAAAGAGCTTGCTCTGTCCACTCCACGCATTGACCTGGTATTGCAGTATCTCCAGGACCGGTGCACCCCTTCTTTAATGCAGTTTCTAAAATCAGAAAGAATTGAATTCAATGCTTTTTGTTCATTTTGCTTGTTTGTCGGATTTTGGGATGGACTCTTTGGCTTTGCTTTTCTTCTCCTCATTGGATTTTTCATGTTAAAAGTTGCAGAAGCCAGATGACAAGCTCATTTTGGTTCAACTTCAGCTACTGTGCATTGCATTGCCATGTAATGTAATGTAATGCAATGCTATCTATCTAGCTCTCCCTCTATACTTCCTTTTGGATAAACAGACATATTAGGCAAGCATTTTGGAGCTTTCACCTAAATAACTACAGGTGGTGAGATAAGCTGCACAATATAATTGACCTTTCAGTATATTGTTGCACACACACCATCTATTTAGCAAATGCCCTTGTTATCAACAGCAGCCTTTTAAACTCACCTGAGCTAACAGGTATGTGAGCTGGTTACTCTGCTGCGCTTAAAATTTCTTTTTTGGTTTGCTACAATGCCTTTTCTGAAACGTTGTCTCCCTCTGCTGGAACACTGACTTCTTTCATTTAATGCCTGCAGACTATAAAAGAGAAACCAACCCAAAAAGTTTGGTTGATTAGTCTGTGGCATTCTTTTAAACTGTTGCTTATGGCGGTCTCTGTGAGCTTCTCAGTGACATTCAGCCATCCAGGTATCCCGCCTGCAGTAGACGGAATGTGGCAATGGAACGCTGGCTGCGCGTGTCATAATAGGCTCTGAGCCTTTATATACCTGCGCACAGCAGCAGCCACCTTCAGTCTGCTGCTGGACAGCCAGCAGCAGCAGCAGCAGGAGAGGTAATTAATCAGCAACCCTCCTGCTAAGGGTAGACAGCTGCTCGTTCCACCCCCCCCCCGCCTTAATTGGTTCTCCTCCCTTCCAACGGTGTTGAGGCGGGTGGGAACAGCCGGGGGTTGAGGGTACTGTGCTAAAAGAGGTGGAGTTATGCAGATCTAAAACGCGTGGATTGCAGCAGCAGCAAGCCGAAAAGTGCAGGCATGTGAGGGATCTAGAGGTTGACAGCATGTCTTCTTAACGGGAGTCCAGGTGGCCATCTCCACAAATGGACTTTTCAGAATCCTTGGGTGGCACCGTAGTCGGAAACCAATTCTGGTTATCGCTTCTCGGCCTTTTGGCTAAGATCAAGTGTAGTATCTGTTCTTATCAGTTTAATATCTGATACGTCCCCTATCTGGGGACCATATATTAAATGGATTTTTAGAACAGGGAGATGGAAAAAGAGCTTGCTCTGTCCACTCCACGCATTGACCTGGTATTGCAGTATCTCCAGGACCGGTGCACCCCTTCTTTAATGCAGTTTCTAAAATCAGAAAGAATTGAATTCAATGCTTTTTGTTCATTTTGCTTGTTTGTCGGATTTTGGGATGGACTCTTTTGCTTTGCTTTTCTTCTCCTCATTGGATTTTTCATGTTAAAAGTTGCAGAAGCCAGATGACAAGCTCATTTTGGTTCAACTTCAGCAACTGTGCATTGCATTGCCATGTAATGTAATGTAATGCAATGCTATCTATCTAGCTCTCCCTCTATACTTCCTTTTGGATAAACAGACATATTAGGCAAGCATTTTGGAGCTTTCACCTAAATAACTACAGGTGGTGAGATAAGCTGCACAATATAATTGACCTTTCAGTATATTGTTGCACACACACCATCTATTTAGCAAATGCCCTTGTTATCAACAGCAGCCTTTTAAACTCACCTGAGCTAACAGGTATGTGAGCTGGTTACTCTGCTGCGCTTAAAATTTCTTTTTTGGTTTGCTACAATGCCTTTTCTGAAACGTTGTCTCCCTCTGCTGGAACACTGACTTCTTTCATTTAATGCCTGCAGACTATAAAAGAGAAACCAACCCAAAAAGTTTGGTTGATTAGTCTGTGGCATTCTTTTAAACTGTTGCTTATGGCGGTCTCTGTGAGCTTCTCAGTGACATTCAGCCATCCAGGTATCCCGCCTGCAGTAGACGGAATGTGGCAATGGAACGCTGGCTGCGCGTGTCATAATAGGCTCTGAGCCTTTATATACCTGCGCACAGCAGCAGCCACCTTCAGTCTGCTGCTGGACAACCAGCAGCAGCAGCAGCAGGAGAGGTAATTAATCAGCAACCCTCCTGCTAAGGGTAGACAGCTGCTCGTTCCACCCCCCTCCCCCCCCCCCCGCCTTAATTGGTTCTCCTCCCTTCCAACGGTGTTGAGGCGGGTGGGAACAGCCGGGGGTTGAGGGTACTGTGCTAAAAGAGGTGGAGTTATGCAGATCTAAAACGCGTGGATTGCAGCAGCAGCAAGCCGAAAAGTGCAGGCATGTGAGGGATCTAGAGGTTGACAGCATGTCTTCTTAACGGGAGTCCAGGTGGCCATCTCCACAAATGGACTTTTCAGAATCCTTGGGTGGCACCGTAGTCGGAAACCAATTCTGGTTATCGCTTCTCGGCCTTTTGGCTAAGATCAAGTGTAGTATCTGTTCTTATCAGTTTAATATCTGATACGTCCCCTATCTGGGGACCATATATTAAATGGATTTTTAGAACAGGGAGATGGAAAAAGAGCTTGCTCTGTCCACTCCACGCATTGACCTGGTATTGCAGTATCTCCAGGACCGGTGCACCCCTTCTTTAATGCAGTTTCTAAAATCAGAAAGAATTGAATTCAATGCTTTTTGTTCATTTTGCTTGTTTGTCGGATTTTGGGATGGACTCTTTGGCTTTGCTTTTCTTCTCCTCATTGGATTTTTCATGTTAAAAGTTGCAGAAGCCAGATGACAAGCTCATTTTGGTTCAACTTCAGCAACTGTGCATTGCATTGCCATGTAATGTAATGTAATGCAATGCTATCTATCTAGCTCTCCCTCTATACTTCCTTTTGGATAAACAGACATATTAGGCAAGCATTTTGGAGCTTTCACCTAAATAACTACAGGTGGTGAGATAAGCTGCACAATATAATTGACCTTTCAGTATATTGTTGCACACACACCATCTATTTAGCAAATGCCCTTGTTATCAACAGCAGCCTTTTAAACTCACCTGAGCTAACAGGTATGTGAGCTGGTTACTCTGCTGCGCTTAAAATTTCTTTTTTGGTTTGCTACAATGCCTTTTCTGAAACGTTGTCTCCCTCTGCTGGAACACTGACTTCTTTCATTTAATGCCTGCAGACTATAAAAGAGAAACCAACCCAAAAAGTTTGGTTGATTAGTCTGTGGCATTCTTTTAAACTGTTGCTTATGGCGGTCTCTGTGAGCTTCTCAGTGACATTCAGCCATCCAGGTATCCCGCCTGCAGTAGACGGAATGTGGCAATGGAACGCTGGCTGCGCGTGTCATAATAGGCTCTGAGCCTTTATATACCTGCGCACAGCAGCAGCCACGTTCAGTCTGCTGCTGGACAGCCAGCAGCAGCAGCAGCAGGAGAGGTAATTAATCAGCAACCCTCCTGCTAAGGGTAGACAGCTGCTCGTTCCACCCCCCCCCCGCCTTAATTGGTTCTCCTCCCTTCCAACGGTGTTGAGGCGGGTGGGAACAGCCGGGGGTTGAGGGTACTGTGCTAAAAGAGGTGGAGTTATGCAGATCTAAAACGCGTGGATTGCAGCAGCAGCAAGCCGAAAAGTGCAGGCATGTGAGGGATCTAGAGGTTGACAGCATGTCTTCTTAACGGGAGTCCAGGTGGCCATCTCCACAAATGGACTTTTCAGAATCCTTGGGTGGCACCGTAGTCGGAAACCAATTCTGGTTATCGCTTCTCGGCCTTTTGGCTAAGATCAAGTGTAGTATCTGTTCTTATCAGTTTAATATCTGATACGTCCCCTATCTGGGGACCATATATTAAATGGATTT
This sequence comes from Phyllobates terribilis, assembly GCF_046119375.1. NCBI lineage: Eukaryota > Metazoa > Chordata > Amphibia > Anura > Dendrobatidae > Phyllobates > Phyllobates terribilis. The sequence continues at coordinate 3,306,977 of NW_027362800.1, read as the reverse complement.
TTAGAACAGGGAGATGGAAAAAGAGCTTGCTCTGTCCACTCCACGCATTGACCTGGTATTGCAGTATCTCCAGGACCGGTGCACCTCTTCTTTAATGCAGTTTCTAAAATCAGAAAGAATTGAATTCAATGCTTTTTGTTCATTTTGCTTGTTTGTCGGATTTTGGGATGGACTCTTTGGCTTTGCTTTTCTTCTCCTCATTGGATTTTTCATGTTAAAAGTTGCAGAAGCCAGATGACAAGCTCATTTTGGTTCAACTTCAGCAACTGTGCATTGCATTGCCATGTAATGTAATGTAATGCAATGCTATCTATCTAGCTCTCCCTCTATACTTCCTTTTGGATAAACAGACATATTAGGCAAGCATTTTGGAGCTTTCACCTAAATAACTACAGGTGGTGAGATAAGCTGCACAATATAATTGACCTTTCAGTATATTGTTGCACACACACCATCTATTTAGCAAATGCCCTTGTTATCAACAGCAGCCTTTTAAACTCACCTGAGCTAACAGGTATGTGAGCTGGTTACTCTGCTGCGCTTAAAATTTCTTTTTTGGTTTGCTACAATGCCTTTTCTGAAACGTTGTCTCCCTCTGCTGGAACACTGACTTCTTTCATTTAATGCCTGCAGACTATAAAAGAGAAACCAACCCAAAAAGTTTGGTTGATTAGTCTGTGGCATTCTTTTAAACTGTTGCTTATGGCGGTCTCTGTGAGCTTCTCAGTGACATTCAGCCATCCAGGTATCCCGCCTGCAGTAGACGGAATGTGGCAATGGAACGCTGGCTGCGCGTGTCATAATAGGCTCTGAGCCTTTATATACCTGCGCACAGCAGCAGCCACCTTCAGTCTGCTGCTGGACAGCCAGCAGCAGCAGCAGCAGGAGAGGTAATTAATCAGCAACCCTCCTGCTAAGGGTAGACAGCTGCTCGTTCCACCCCCCCCCCCGCCTTAATTGGTTCTCCTCCCTTCCAACGGTGTTGAGGCGGGTGGGAACAGCCGGGGGTTGAGGGTACTGTGCTAAAAGAGGTGGAGTTATGCAGATCTAAAACGCGTGGATTGCAGCAGCAGCAAGCCGAAAAGTGCAGGCATGTGAGGGATCTAGAGGTTGACAGCATGTCTTCTTAACGGGAGTCCAGGTGGCCATCTCCACAAATGGACTTTTCAGAATCCTTGGGTGGCACCGTAGTCGGAAACCAATTCTGGTTATCGCTTCTCGGCCTTTTGGCTAAGATCAAGTGTAGTATCTGTTCTTATCAGTTTAATATCTGATACGTCCCCTATCTGGGGACCATATATTAAATGGATTTTTAGAACAGGGAGATGGAAAAAGAGCTTGCTCTGTCCACTCCACGCATTGACCTGGTATTGCAGTATCTCCAGGACCGGTGCACCCCTTCTTTAATGCAGTTTCTAAAATCAGAAAGAATTGAATTCAATGCTTTTTGTTCATTTTGCTTGTTTGTCGGATTTTGGGATGGACTCTTTGGCTTTGCTTTTCTTCTCCTCATTGGATTTTTCATGTTAAAAGTTGCAGAAGCCAGATGACAAGCTCATTTTGGTTCAACTTCAGCAACTGTGCATTGCATTGCCATGTAATGTAATGTAATGCAATGCTATCTATCTAGCTCTCCCTCTATACTTCCTTTTGGATAAACAGACATATTAGGCAAGCATTTTGGAGCTTTCACCTAAATAACTACAGGTGGTGAGATAAGCTGCACAATATAATTGACCTTTCAGTATATTGTTGCACACACACCATCTATTTAGCAAATGCCCTTGTTATCAACAGCAGCCTTTTAAACTCACCTGAGCTAACAGGTATGTGAGCTGGTTACTCTGCTGCGCTTAAAATTTCTTTTTTGGTTTGCTACAATGCCTTTTCTGAAACGTTGTCTCCCTCTGCTGGAACACTGACTTCTTTCATTTAATGCCTGCAGACTATAAAAGAGAAACCAACCCAAAAAGTTTGGTTGATTAGTCTGTGGCATTCTTTTAAACTGTTGCTTATGGCGGTCTCTGTGAGCTTCTCAGTGACATTCAGCCATCCAGGTATCCCGCCTGCAGTAGACGGAATGTGGCAATGGAACGCTGGCTGCGCGTGTCATAATAGGCTCTGAGCCTTTATATACCTGCGCACAGCAGCAGCCACCTTCAGTCTGCTGCTGGACAGCCAGCAGCAGCAGCAGGAGAGGTAATTAATCAGCAACCCTCCTGCTAAGGGTAGACAGCTGCTCGTTCCACCCCCCCCCCGCCTTAATTGGTTCTCCTCCCTTCCAACGGTGTTGAGGCAGGTGGGAACAGCCGGGGGTTGAGGGTACTGTGCTAAAAGAGGTGGAGTTATGCAGATCTAAAACGCGTGGATTGCAGCAGCAGCAAGCCGAAAAGTGCAGGCATGTGAGGGATCTAGAGGTTGACAGCATGTCTTCTTAACGGGAGTCAGGGTGGCCATCTCCACAAATGGACTTTTCAGAATCCTTGGGTGGCACCGTAGTCGGAAACCAATTCTGGTTATCGCTTCTCGGCCTTTTGGCTAAGATCAAGTGTAGTATCTGTTCTTATCAGTTTAATATCTGATACGTCCCCTATCTGGGGACCATATATTAAATGGATTTTTAGAACAGGGAGATGGAAAAAGAGCTTGCTCTGTCCACTCCACGCATTGACCTGGTATTGCAGTATCTCCAGGACCGGTGCACCCCTTCTTTAATGCAGTTTCTAAAATCAGAAAGAATTGAATTCAATGCTTTTTGTTCATTTTGCTTGTTTGTCGGATTTTGGGATGGACTCTTTGGCTTTGCTTTTCTTCTCCTCATTGGATTTTTCATGTTAAAAGTTGCAGAAGCCAGATGACAAGCTCATTTTGGTTCAACTTCAGCAACTGTGCATTGCATTGCCATGTAATGTAATGTAATGCAATGCTATCTATCTAGCTCTCCCTCTATACTTCCTTTTGGATAAACAGACATATTAGGCAAGCATTTTGGAGCTTTCACCTAAATAACTACAGGTGGTGAGATAAGCTGCACAATATAATTGACCTTTCAGTATATTGTTGCACACACACCATCTATTTAGCAAATGCCCTTGTTATCAACAGCAGCCTTTTAAACTCACCTGAGCTAACAGGTATGTGAGCTGGTTACTCTGCTGCGCTTAAAATTTCTTTTTTGGTTTGCTACAATGCCTTTTCTGAAACGTTGTCTCCCTCCGCTGGAACACTGACTTCTTTCATTTAATGCCTGCAGACTATAAAAGAGAAACCAACCCAAAAAGTTTGGTTGATTAGTCTGTGGCATTCTTTTAAACTGTTGATTATGGCGGTCTCTGTGAGCTTCTCAGTGACATTCAGCCATCCAGGTATCCCGCCTGCAGTAGACGGAATGTGGCAATGGAACGCTGGCTGCGCGTGTCATAATAGGCTCTGAGCCTTTATATACCTGCGCACAGCAGCAGCCACCTTCAGTCTGCTGCTGGACAACCAGCAGCAGCAGCAGCAGGAGAGGTAATTAATCAGCAACCCTCCTGCTAAGGGTAGACAGCTGCTCGTTCCACCCCCCCCCCGCCTTAATTGGTTCTCCTCCCTTCCAACGGTGTTGAGGCGGGTGGGAACAGCCGGGGGTTGAGGGTACTGTGCTAAAAGAGGTGGAGTTATGCAGATCTAAAACGCGTGGATTGCAGCAGCAGCAAGCCGAAAAGTGCAGGCATGTGAGGGATCTAGAGGTTGACAGCATGTCTTCTTAACGGGAGTCCAGGTGGCCATCTCCACAAATGGACTTTTCAGAATCCTTGGGTGGCACCGTAGTCGGAAACCAATTCTGGTTATCGCTTCTCGGCCTTTTGGCTAAGATCAAGTGTAGTATCTGTTCTTATCAGTTTAATATCTGATACGTCCCCTATCTGGGGACCATATATTAAATGGATTTTTAGAACAGGGAGATGGAAAAAGAGCTTGCTCTGTCCACTCCACGCATTGACCTGGTATTGCAGTATCTCCAGGACCGGTGCACCCCTTCTTTAATGCAGTTTCTAAAATCAGAAAGAATTGAATTCAATGCTTTTTGTTCATTTTGCTTGTTTGTCGGATTTTGGGATGGACTCTTTGGCTTTGCTTTTCTTCTCCTCATTGGATTTTTCATGTTAAAAGTTGCAGAAGCCAGATGACAAGCTCATTTTGGTTCAACTTCAGCAACTGTGCATTGCATTGCCATGTAATGTAATGTAATGCAATGCTATCTATCTAGCTCTCCCTCTATACTTCCTTTTGGATAAACAGACATATTAGGCAAGCATTTTGGAGCTTTCACCTAAATAACTACAGGTGGTGAGATAAGCTGCACAATATAATTGACCTTTCAGTATATTGTTGCACACACACCATCTATTTAGCAAATGCCCTTGTTATCAACAGCAGCCTTTTAAACTCACCTGAGCTAACAGGTATGTGAGCTGGTTACTCTGCTGCGCTTAAAATTTCTTTTTTGGTTTGCTACAATGCCTTTTCTGAAACGTTGTCTCCCTCTGCTGGAACACTGACTTCTTTCATTTAATGCCTGCAGACTATAAAAGAGAAACCAACCCAAAAAGTTTGGTTGATTAGTCTGTGGCATTCTTTTAAACTGTTGCTTATGGCGGTCTCTGTGAGCTTCTCAGTGACATTCAGCCATCCAGGTATCCCGCCTGCAGTAGACGGAATGTGGCAATGGAACGCTGGCTGCGCGTGTCATAATAGGCTCTGAGCCTTTATATACCTGCGCACAGCAGCAGCCACCTTCAGTCTGCTGCTGGACAGCCAGCAGCAGCAGCAGGAGAGGTAATTAATCAGCAACCCTCCTGCTAAGGGTAGACAGCTGCTCGTTCCACCCCCCCCCCGCCTTAATTGGTTCTCCTCCCTTCCAACGGTGTTGAGGCAGGTGGGAACAGCCGGGGGTTGAGGGTACTGTGCTAAAAGAGGTGGAGTTATGCAGATCTAAAACGCGTGGATTGCAGCAGCAGCAAGCCGAAAAGTGCAGGCATGTGAGGGATCTAGAGGTTGACAGCATGTCTTCTTAACGGGAGTCAGGGTGGCCATCTCCACAAATGGACTTTTCAGAATCCTTGGGTGGCACCGTAGTCGGAAACCAATTCTGGTTATCGCTTCTCGGCCTTTTGGCTAAGATCAAGTGTAGTATCTGTTCTTATCAGTTTAATATCTGATACGTCCCCTATCTGGGGACCATATATTAAATGGATTTTTAGAACAGGGAGATGGAAAAAGAGCTTGCTCTGTCCACTCCACGCATTGACCTGGTATTGCAGTATCTCCAGGACCGGTGCACCCCTTCTTTAATGCAGTTTCTAAAATCAGAAAGAATTGAATTCAATGCTTTTTGTTCATTTTGCTTGTTTGTCGGATTTTGGGATGGACTCTTTGGCTTTGCTTTTCTTCTCCTCATTGGATTTTTCATGTTAAAAGTTGCAGAAGCCAGATGACAAGCTCATTTTGGTTCAACTTCAGCAACTGTGCATTGCATTGCCATGTAATGTAATGTAATGCAATGCTATCTATCTAGCTCTCCCTCTATACTTCCTTTTGGATAAACAGACATATTAGGCAAGCATTTTGGAGCTTTCACCTAAATAACTACAGGTGGTGAGATAAGCTGCACAATATAATTGACCTTTCAGTATATTGTTGCACACACACCATCTATTTAGCAAATGCCCTTGTTATCAACAGCAGCCTTTTAAACTCACCTGAGCTAACAGGTATGTGAGCTGGTTACTCTGCTGCGCTTAAAATTTCTTTTTTGGTTTGCTACAATGCCTTTTCTGAAACGTTGTCTCCCTCTGCTGGAACACTGACTTCTTTCATTTAATGCCTGCAGACTATAAAAGAGAAACCAACCCAAAAAGTTTGGTTGATTAGTCTGTGGCATTCTTTTAAACTGTTGATTATGGCGGTCTCTGTGAGCTTCTCAGTGACATTCAGCCATCCAGGTATCCCGCCTGCAGTAGACGGAATGTGGCAATGGAACGCTGGCTGCGCGTGTCATAATAGGCTCTGAGCCTTTATATACCTGCGCACAGCAGCAGCCACCTTCAGTCTGCTGCTGGACAACCAGCAGCAGCAGCAGCAGGAGAGGTAATTAATCAGCAACCCTCCTGCTAAGGGTAGACAGCTGCTCGTTCCACCCCCCCCCCCGCCTTAATTGGTTCTCCTCCCTTCCAACGGTGTTGAGGCGGGTGGGAACAGCCGGGGGTTGAGGGTACTGTGCTAAAAGAGGTGGAGTTATGCAGATCTAAAACGCGTGGATTGCAGCAGCAGCAAGCCGAAAAGTGCAGGCATGTGAGGGATCTAGAGGTTGACAGCATGTCTTCTTAACGGGAGTCAGGGTGGCCATCTCCACAAATGGACTTTTCAGAATCCTTGGGTGGCACCGTAGTCGGAAACCAATTCTGGTTATCGCTTCTCGGCCTTTTGGCTAAGATCAAGTGTAGTATCTGTTCTTATCAGTTTAATATCTGATACGTCCCCTATCTGGGGACCATATATTAAATGGATTTTTAGAACAGGGAGATGGAAAAAGAGCTTGCTCTGTCCACTCCACGCATTGACCTGGTATTGCAGTATCTCCAGGACCGGTGCACCCCTTCTTTAATGCAGTTTCTAAAATCAGAAAGAATTGAATTCAATGCTTTTTGTTCATTTTGCTTGTTTGTCGGATTTTGGGATGGACTCTTTGGCTTTGCTTTTCTTCTCCTCATTGGATTTTTCATGTTAAAAGTTGCAGAAGCCAGATGACAAGCTCATTTTGGTTCAACTTCAGCAACTGTGCATTGCATTGCCATGTAATGTAATGTAATGCAATGCTATCTATCTAGCTCTCCCTCTATACTTCCTTTTGGATAAACAGACATATTAGGCAAGCATTTTGGAGCTTTCACCTAAATAACTACAGGTGGTGAGATAAGCTGCACAATATAATTGACCTTTCAGTATATTGTTGCACACACACCATCTATTTAGCAAATGCCCTTGTTATCAACAGCAGCCTTTTAAACTCACCTGAGCTAACAGGTATGTGAGCTGGTTACTCTGCTGCGCTTAAAATTTCTTTTTTGGTTTGCTACAATGCCTTTTCTGAAACGTTGTCTCCCTCTGCTGGAACACTGACTTCTTTCATTTAATGCCTGCAGACTATAAAAGAGAAACCAACCCAAAAAGTTTGGTTGATTAGTCTGTGGCATTCTTTTAAACTGTTGCTTATGGCGGTCTCTCTGAGCTTCTCAGTGACATTCAGCCATCCAGGTATCCCGCCTGCAGTAGACGGAATGTGGCAATGGAACGCTGGCTGCGCGTGTCATAATAGGCTCTGAGCCTTTATATACCTGCGCACAGCAGCAGCCACGTTCAGTCTGCTGCTGGACAGCCAGCAGCAGCAGCAGCAGGAGAGGTAATTAATCAGCAACCCTCCTGCTAAGGGTAGACAGCTGCTCGTTCCACCCCCCCCCCGCCTTAATTGGTTCTCCTCCCTTCCAACGGTGTTGAGGCGGGTGGGAACAGCCGGGGGTTGAGGGTACTGTGCTAAAAGAGGTGGAGTTATGCAGATCTAAAACGCGTGGATTGCAGCAGCAGCAAGCCGAAAAGTGCAGGCATGTGAGGGATCTAGAGGTTGACAGCATGTCTTCTTAACGGGAGTCCAGGTGGCCATCTCCACAAATGGACTTTTCAGAATCCTTGGGTGGCACCGTAGTCGGAAACCAATTCTGGTTATCGCTTCTCGGCCTTTTGGCTAAGATCAAGTGTAGTATCTGTTCTTATCAGTTTAATATCTGATACGTCCCCTATCTGGGGACCATATATTAAATGGATTTTTAGAACAGGGAGATGGAAAAAGAGCTTGCTCTGTCCACTCCACGCATTGACCTGGTATTGCAGTATCTCCAGGACCGGTGCACCCCTTCTTTAATGCAGTTTCTAAAATCAGAAAGAATTGAATTCAATGCTTTTTGTTCATTTTGCTTGTTTGTCGGATTTTGGGATGGACTCTTTGGCTTTGCTTTTCTTCTCCTCATTGGATTTTTCATGTTAAAAGTTGCAGAAGCCAGATGACAAGCTCATTTTGGTTCAACTTCAGCAACTGTGCATTGCATTGCCATGTAATGTAATGTAATGCAATGCTATCTATCTAGCTCTCCCTCTATACTTCCTTTTGGATAAACAGACATATTAGGCAAGCATTTTGGAGCTTTCACCTAAATAACTACAGGTGGTGAGATAAGCTGCACAATATAATTGACCTTTCAGTATATTGTTGCACACACACCATCTATTTAGCAAATGCCCTTGTTATCAACAGCAGCCTTTTAAACTCACCTGAGCTAACAGGTATGTGAGCTGGTTACTCTGCTGCGCTTAAAATTTCTTTTTTGGTTTGCTACAATGCCTTTTCTGAAACGTTGTCTCCCTCTGCTGGAACACTGACTTCTTTCATTTAATGCCTGCAGACTATAAAAGAGAAACCAACCCAAAAAGTTTGGTTGATTAGTCTGTGGCATTCTTTTAAACTGTTGCTTATGGCGGTCTCTGTGAGCTTCTCAGTGACATTCAGCCATCCAGGTATCCCGCCTGCAGTAGACGGAATGTGGCAATGGAACGCCGGCTGCGCGTGTCATAATAGGCTCTGAGCCTTTATATACCTGCGCACAGCAGCAGCCACCTTCAGTCTGCTGCTGGACAGCCAGCAGCAGCAGCAGCAGGAGAGGTAATTAATCAGCAACCCTCCTGCTAAGGGTAGACAGCTGCTCGTTCCACCCCCCCCCCCGCCTTAATTGGTTCTCCTCCCTTCCAACGGTGTTGAGGCGGGTGGGAACAGCCGGGGGTTGAGGGTACTGTGCTAAAAGAGGTGGAGTTATGCAGATCTAAAACGCGTGGATTGCAGCAGCAGCAAGCCGAAAAGTGCAGGCATGTGAGGGATCTAGAGGTTGACAGCATGTCTTCTTAACGGGAGTCCAGGTGGCCATCTCCACAAATGGACTTTTCAGAATCCTTGGGTGGCACCGTAGTCGGAAACTAATTCTGGTTATCGCTTCTCGGCCTTTTGGCTAAGATCAAGTGTAGTATCTGTTCTTATCAGTTTAATATCTGATACGTCCCCTATCTGGGGACCATATATTAAATGGATTTTTAGAACAGGGAGATGGAAAAAGAGCTTGCTCTGTCCACTCCACGCATTGACCTGGTATTGCAGTATCTCCAGGACCGGTGCACCCCTTCTTTAATGCAGTTTCTAAAATCAGAAAGAATTGAATTCAATGCTTTTTGTTCATTTTGCTTGTTTGTCGGATTTTGGGATGGACTCTTTGGCTTTGCTTTTCTTCTCCTCATTGGATTTTTCATGTTAAAAGTTGCAGAAGCCAGATGACAAGCTCATTTTGGTTCAACTTCAGCAACTGTGCATTGCATTGCCATGTAATGTAATGTAATGCAATGCTATCTATCTAGCTCTCCCTCTATACTTCCTTTTGGATAAACAGACATATTAGGCAAGCATTTTGGAGCTTTCACCTAAATAACTACAGGTGGTGAGATAAGCTGCACAATATAATTGACCTTTCAGTATATTGTTGCACACACACCATCTATTTAGCAAATGCCCTTGTTATCAACAGCAGCCTTTTAAACTCACCTGAGCTAACAGGTATGTGAGCTGGTTACTCTGCTGCGCTTAAAATTTCTTTTTTGGTTTGCTACAATGCCTTTTCTGAAACGTTGTCTCCCTCTGCTGGAACACTGACTTCTTTCATTTAATGCCTGCAGACTATAAAAGAGAAACCAACCCAAAAAGTTTGGTTGATTAGTCTGTGGCATTCTTTTAAACTGTTGCTTATGGCGGTCTCTGTGAGCTTCTCAGTGACATTCAGCCATCCAGGTATCCCGCCTGCAGTAGACGGAATGTGGCAATGGAACGCCGGCTGCGCGTGTCATAATAGGCTCTGAGCCTTTATATACCTGCGCACAGCAGCAGCCACCTTCAGTCTGCTGCTGGACAGCCAGCAGCAGCAGCAGCAGGAGAGGTAATTAATCAGCAACCCTCCTGCTAAGGGTAGACAGCTGCTCGTTCCACCCCCCCCCCCGCCTTAATTGGTTCTCCTCCCTTCCAACGGTGTTGAGGCGGGTGGGAACAGCCGGGGGTTGAGGGTACTGTGCTAAAAGAGGTGGAGTTATGCAGATCTAAAACGCGTGGATTGCAGCAGCAGCAAGCCGAAAAGTGCAGGCATGTGAGGGATCTAGAGGTTGACAGCATGTCTTCTTAACGGGAGTCCAGGTGGCCATCTCCACAAATGGACTTTTCAGAATCCTTGGGTGGCACCGTAGTCGGAAACCAATTCTGGTTATCGCTTCTCGGCCTTTTGGCTAAGATCAAGTGTAGTATCTGTTCTTATCAGTTTAATATCTGATACGTCCCCTATCTGGGGACCATATATTAAATGGATTTTTAGAACAGGGAGATGGAAAAAGAGCTTGCTCTGTCCACTCCACGCATTGACCTGGTATTGCAGTATCTCCAGGACCGGTGCACCCCTTCTTTAATGCAGTTTCTAAAATCAGAAAGAATTGAATTCAATGCTTTTTGTTCATTTTGCTTGTTTGTCGGATTTTGGGATGGACTCTTTGGCTTTGCTTTTCTTCTCCTCATTGGATTTTTCATGTTAAAAGTTGCAGAAGCCAGATGACAAGCTCATTTTGGTTCAACTTCAGCAACTGTGCATTGCATTGCCATGTAATGTAATGTAATGCAATGCTATCTATCTAGCTCTCCCTCTATACTTCCTTTTGGATAAACAGACATATTAGGCAAGCATTTTGGAGCTTTCACCTAAATAACTACAGGTGGTGAGATAAGCTGCACAATATAATTGACCTTTCAGTATATTGTTGCACACACACCATCTATTTAGCAAATGCCCTTGTTATCAACAGCAGCCTTTTAAACTCACCTGAGCTAACAGGTATGTGAGCTGGTTACTCTGCTGCGCTTAAAATTTCTTTTTTGGTTTGCTACAATGCCTTTTCTGAAACGTTGTCTCCCTCTGCTGGAACACTGACTTCTTTCATTTAATGCCTGCAGACTATGAAAGAGAAACCAACCCAAAAAGTTTGGTTGATTAGTCTGTGGCATTCTTTTAAACTGTTGCTTATGGCGGTCTCTGTGAGCTTCTCAGTGACATTCAGCCATCCAGGTATCCCGCCTGCAGTAGACGGAATGTGGCAATGGAACGCCGGCTGCGCGTGTCATAATAGGCTCTGAGCCTTTATATACCTGCGCACAGCAGCAGCCACCTTCAGTCTGCTGCTGGACAGCCAGCAGCAGCAGCAGGAGAGGTAATTAATCAGCAACCCTCCTGCTAAGGGTAGACAGCTGCTCGTTCCACCACCCCCCCCGCCTTAATTGGTTCTCCTCCCTTCCAACGGTGTTGAGGCGGGTGGGAACAGCCGGGGGTTGAGGGTACTGTGCTAAAAGAGGTGGAGTTATGCAGATCTAAAACGCGTGGATTGCAGCAGCAGCAAGCCGAAAAGTGCAGCCATGTGAGGGATCTAGAGGTTGACAGCATGACTTCTTAACGGGAGTAAAGGTGGCCATCTCCACAAATGGACTTTTCAGAATCCTTGGGTGGCACCGTAGTCGGAAACCAATTCTGGTTATCGCTTCTCGGCCTTTTGGCTAAGATCAAGTGTAGTATCTGTTCTTATCAGTTTAATATCTGATACGTCCCCTATCTGGGGACCATATATTAAATGGATTTTTAGAACAGGGAGATGGAAAAAGAGCTTGCTCTGTCCACTCCACGCATTGACCTGGTATTGCAGTATCTCCAGGACCGGTGCACCCCTTCTTTAATGCAGTTTCTAAAATCAGAAAGAATTGAATTCAATGCTTTTTGTTCATTTTGCTTGTTTGTCGGATTTTGGGATGGACTCTTTGGCTTTGCTTTTCTTCTCCTCATTGGATTTTTCATGTTAAAAGTTGCAGAAGCCAGATGACAAGCTCATTTTGGTTCAACTTCAGCAACTGTGCATTGCATTGCCATGTAATGTAATGTAATGCAATGCTATCTATCTAGCTCTCCCTCTATACTTCCTTTTGGATAAACAGACATATTAGGCAAGCATTTTGGAGCTTTCACCTAAATAACTACAGGTGGTGAGATAAGCTGCACAATATAATTGACCTTTCAGTATATTGTTGCACACACACCATCTATTTAGCAAATGCCCTTGTTATCAACAGCAGCCTTTTAAACTCACCTGAGCTAACAGGTATGTGAGCTGGTTACTCTGCTGCGCTTAAAATTTCTTTTTTGGTTTGCTACAATGCCTTTTCTGAAACGTTGTCTCCCTCTGCTGGAACACTGACTTCTTTCATTTAATGCCTGCAGACTATAAAAGAGAAACCAACCCAAAAAGTTTGGTTGATTAGTCTGTGGCATTCTTTTAAACTGTTGCTTATGGCGGTCTCTGTGAGCTTCTCAGTGACATTCAGCCATCCAGGTATCCCGCCTGCAGTAGACGGAATGTGGCAATGGAACGCTGGCTGCGCGTGTCATAATAGGCTCTGAGCCTTTATATACCTGCGCACAGCAGCAGCCACCTTCAGTCTGCTGCTGGACAGCCAGCAGCAGCAGCAGCAGGAGAGGTAATTAATCAGCAACCCTCCTGCTAAGGGTAGACAGCTGCTCGTTCCACCCCCCCCCCCGCCTTAATTGGTTCTCCTCCCTTCCAACGGTGTTGAGGCGGGTGGGAACAGCCGGGGGTTGAGGGTACTGTGCTAAAAGAGGTGGAGTTATGCAGATCTAAAACGCGTGGATTGCAGCAGCAGCAAGCCGAAAAGTGCAGGCATGTGAGGGATCTAGAGGTTGACAGCATGTCTTCTTAACGGGAGTCCAGGTGGCCATCTCCACAAATGGACTTTTCAGAATCCTTGGGTGGCACCGTAGTCGGAAACCAATTCTGGTTATCGCTTCTCGGCCTTTTGGCTAAGATCAAGTGTAGTATCTGTTCTTATCAGTTTAATATCTGATACGTCCCCTATCTGGGGACCATATATTAAATGGATTTTTAGAACAGGGAGATGGAAAAAGAGCTTGCTCTGTCCACTCCACGCATTGACCTGGTATTGCAGTATCTCCAGGACCGGTGCACCCCTTCTTTAATGCAGTTTCTAAAATCAGAAAGAATTGAATTCAATGCTTTTTGTTCATTTTGCTTGTTTGTCGGATTTTGGGATGGACTCTTTGGCTTTGCTTTTCTTCTCCTCATTGGATTTTTCATGTTAAAAGTTGCAGAAGCCAGATGACAAGCTCATTTTGGTTCAACTTCAGCAACTGTGCATTGCATTGCCATGTAATGTAATGTAATGCAATGCTATCTATCTAGCTCTCCCTCTATACTTCCTTTTGGATAAACAGACATATTAGGCAAGCATTTTGGAGCTTTCACCTAAATAACTACAGGTGGTGAGATAAGCTGCACAATATAATTGACCTTTCAGTATATTGTTGCACACACACCATCTATTTAGCAAATGCCCTTGTTATCAACAGCAGCCTTTTAAACTCACCTGAGCTAACAGGTATGTGAGCTGGTTACTCTGCTGCGCTTAAAATTTCTTTTTTGGTTTGCTACAATGCCTTTTCTGAAACGTTGTCTCCCTCTGCTGGAACACTGACTTCTTTCATTTAATGCCTGCAGACTATAAAAGAGAAACCAACCCAAAAAGTTTGGTTGATTAGTCTGTGGCATTCTTTTAAACTGTTGCTTATGGCGGTCTCTGTGAGCTTCTCAGTGACATTCAGCCATCCAGGTATCCCGCCTGCAGTAGACGGAATGTGGCAATGGAACGCTGGCTGCGCGTGTCATAATGGGCTCTGAGCCTTTATATACCTGCGCACAGCAGCAGCCACCTTCAGTCTGCTGCTGGACAGCCAGCAGCAGCAGCAGCAGGAGAGGTAATTAATCAGCAACCCTCCTGCTAAGGGTAGACAGCTGCTCGTTCCACCCCCCCCCGCCTTAATTGGTTCTCCTCCCTTCCAACGGTGTTGAGGCGGGTGGGAACAGCCGGGGGTTGAGGGTACTGTGCTAAAAGAGGTGGAGTTATGCAGATCTAAAACGCGTGGATTGCAGCAGCAGCAAGCCGAAAAGTGCAGGCATGTGAGGGATCTAGAGGTTGACAGCATGTCTTCTTAACGGGAGTCCAGGTGGCCATCTCCACAAATGGACTTTTCAGAATCCTTGGGTGGCACCGTAGTCGGAAACCAATTCTGGTTATCGCTTCTCGGCCTTTTGGCTAAGATCAAGTGTAGTATCTGTTCTTATCAGTTTAATATCTGATACGTCCCCTATCTGGGGACCATATATTAAATGGATTTTTAGAACAGGGAGATGGAAAAAGAGCTTGCTCTGTCCATTCCACGCATTGACCTGGTATTGCAGTATCTCCAGGACCGGTGCACCCCTTCTTTAATGCAGTTTCTAAAATCAGAAAGAATTGAATTCAATGCTTTTTGTTCATTTTGCTTGTTTGTCGGATTTTGGGATGGACTCTTTGGCTTTGCTTTTCTTCTCCTCATTGGATTTTTCATGTTAAAAGTTGCAGAAGCCAGATGACAAGCTCATTTTGGTTCAACTTCAGCAACTGTGCATTGCATTGCCATGTAATGTAATGTAATGCAATGCTATCTATCTAGCTCTCCCTCTATACTTCCTTTTGGATAAACAGACATATTAGGCAAGCATTTTGGAGCTTTCACCTAAATAACTACAGGTGGTGAGATAAGCTGCACAATATAATTGACCTTTCAGTATATTGTTGCACACACACCATCTATTTAGCAAATGCCCTTGTTATCAACAGCAGCCTTTTAAACTCACCTGAGCTAACAGGTATGTGAGCTGGTTACTCTGCTGCGCTTAAAATTTCTTTTTTGGTTTGCTACAATGCCTTTTCTGAAACGTTGTCTCCCTCTGCTGGAACACTGACTTCTTTCATTTAATGCCTGCAGACTATAAAAGAGAAACCAACCCAAAAAGTTTGGTTGATTAGTCTGTGGCATTCTTTTAAACTGTTGCTTATGGCGGTCTCTGTGAGCTTCTCAGTGACATTCAGCCATCCAGGTATCCCGCCTGCAGTAGACGGAATGTGGCAATGGAACGCTGGCTGCGCGTGTCATAATAGGCTCTGAGCCTTTATATACCTGCGCACAGCAGCAGCCACCTTCAGTCTGCTGCTGGACAGCCAGCAGCAGCAGCAGCAGGAGAGGTAATTAATCAGCAACCCTCCTGCTAAGGGTAGACAGCTGCTCGTTCCACCCCCCCCCCGCCTTAATTGGTTCTCCTCCCTTCCAACGGTGTTGAGGCGGGTGGGAACAGCCGGGGGTTGAGGGTACTGTGCTAAAAGAGGTGGAGTTATGCAGATCTAAAACGCGTGGATTGCAGCAGCAGCAAGCCGAAAAGTGCAGGCATGTGAGGGATCTAGAGGTTGACAGCATGTCTTCTTAACGGGAGTCCAGGTGGCCATCTCCACAAATGGACTTTTCAGAATCCTTGGGTGGCACCGTAGTCGGAAACCAATTCTGGTTATCGCTTCTCGGCCTTTTGGCTAAGATCAAGTGTAGTATCTGTTCTTATCAGTTTAATATCTGATACGTCCCCTATCTGGGGACCATATATTAAATGGATTTTTAGAACAGGGAGATGGAAAAAGAGCTTGCTCTGTCCACTCCACGCATTGACCTGGTATTGCAGTATCTCCAGGACCGGTGCACCCCTTCTTTAATGCAGTTTCTAAAATCAGAAAGAATTGAATTCAATGCTTTTTGTTCATTTTGCTTGTTTGTCGGATTTTGGGATGGACTCTTTGGCTTTGCTTTTCTTCTCCTCATTGGATTTTTCATGTTAAAAGTTGCAGAAGCCAGATGACAAGCTCATTTTGGTTCAACTTCAGCAACTGTGCATTGCATTGCCATGTAATGTAATGTAATGCAATGCTATCTATCTAGCTCTCCCTCTATACTTCCTTTTGGATAAACAGACATATTAGGCAAGCATTTTGGAGCTTTCACCTAAATAACTACAGGTGGTGAGATAAGCTGCACAATATAATTGACCTTTCAGTATATTGTTGCACACACACCATCTATTTAGCAAATGCCCTTGTTATCAACAGCAGCCTTTTAAACTCACCTGAGCTAACAGGTATGTGAGCTGGTTACTCTGCTGCGCTTAAAATTTCTTTTTTGGTTTGCTACAATGCCTTTTCTGAAACGTTGTCTCCCTCTGCTGGAACACTGACTTCTTTCATTTAATGCCTGCAGACTATAAAAGAGAAACCAACCCAAAAAGTTTGGTTGATTAGTCTGTGGCATTCTTTTAAACTGTTGCTTATGGCGGTCTCTGTGAGCTTCTCAGTGACATTCAGCCATCCAGGTATCCCGCCTGCAGTAGACGGAATGTGGCAATGGAACGCTGGCTGCGCGTGTCATAATAGGCTCTGAGCCTTTATATACCTGCGCACAGCAGCAGCCACCTTCAGTCTGCTGCTGGACAGCCAGCAGCAGCAGCAGCAGGAGAGGTAATTAATCAGCAACCCTCCTGCTAAGGGTAGACAGCTGCTCGTTCCACCCCCCCCCCCCGCCTTAATTGGTTCTCCTCCCTTCCAACGGTGTTGAGGCGGGTGGGAACAGCCGGGGGTTGAGGGTACTGTGCTAAAAGAGGTGGAGTTATGCAGATCTAAAACGCGTGGATTGCAGCAGCAGCAAGCCGAAAAGTGCAGGCATGTGAGGGATCTAGAGGTTGACAGCATGTCTTCTTAACGGGAGTCCAGGTGGCCATCTCCACAAATGGACTTTTCAGAATCCTTGGGTGGCACCGTAGTCGGAAACCAATTCTGGGTATCGCTTCTCGGCCTTTTGGCTAAGATCAAGTGTAGTATCTGTTCTTATCAGTTTAATATCTGATACGTCCCCTATCTGGGGACCATATATTAAATGGATTTTTAGAACAGGGAGATGGAAAAAGAGCTTGCTCTGTCCACTCCACGCATTGACCTGGTATTGCAGTATCTCCAGGACCGGTGCACCCCTTCTTTAATGCAGTTTCTAAAATCAGAAAGAATTGAATTCAATGCTTTTTGTTCATTTTGCTTGTTTGTCGGATTTTGGGATGGACTCTTTGGCTTTGCTTTTCTTCTCCTCATTGGATTTTTCATGTTAAAAGTTGCAGAAGCCAGATGACAAGCTCATTTTGGTTCAACTTCAGCAACTGTGCATTGCATTGCCATGTAATGTAATGTAATGCAATGCTATCTATCTAGCTCTCCCTCTATACTTCCTTTTGGATAAACAGACATATTAGGCAAGCATTTTGGAGCTTTCACCTAAATAACTACAGGTGGTGAGATAAGCTGCACAATATAATTGACCTTTCAGTATATTGTTGCACACACACCATCTATTTAGCAAATGCCCTTGTTATCAACAGCAGCCTTTTAAACTCACCTGAGCTAACAGGTATGTGAGCTGGTTACTCTGCTGCGCTTAAAATTTCTTTTTTGGTTTGCTACAATGCCTTTTCTGAAACGTTGTCTCCCTCTGCTGGAACACTGACTTCTTTCATTTAATGCCTGCAGACTATAAAAGAGAAACCAACCCAAAAAGATTGGTTGATTAGTCTGTGGCATTCTTTTAAACTGTTGCTTATGGCGGTCTCTGTGAGCTTCTCAGTGACATTCAGCCATCCAGGTATCCCGCCTGCAGTAGACGGAATGTGGCAATGGAACGCTGGCTGCGCGTGTCATAATAGGCTCTGAGCCTTTATATACCTGCGCACAGCAGCAGCCACCTTCAGTCTGCTGCTGGACAGCCAGCAGCAGCAGCAGCAGGAGAGGTAATTAATCAGCAACCCTCCTGCTAAGGGTAGACAGCTGCTCGTTCCACCCCCCCCCCGCCTTAATTGGTTCTCCTCCCTTCCAACGGTGTTGAGGCGGGTGGGAACAGCCGGGGGTTGAGGGTACTGTGCTAAAAGAGGTGGAGTTATGCAGATCTAAAACGCGTGGATTGCAGCAGCAGCAAGCCGAAAAGTGCAGGCATGTGAGGGATCTAGAGGTTGACAGCATGTCTTCTTAACGGGAGTCCAGGTGGCCATCTCCACAAATGGACTTTTCAGAATCCTTGGGTGGCACCGTAGTCGGAAACCAATTCTGGTTATCGCTTCTCGGCCTTTTGGCTAAGATCAAGTGTAGTATCTGTTCTTATCAGTTTAATATCTGATACGTCCCCTATCTGGGGACCATATATTAAATGGATTTTTAGAACAGGGAGATGGAAAAAGAGCTTGCTCTGTCCACTCCACGCATTGACCTCGTATTGCAGTATCTCCAGGACCGGTGCACACCTTCTTTAATGCAGTTTCTAAAATCAGAAAGAATTGAATTCAATGCTTTTTGTTCATTTTGCTTGTTTGTCGGATTTTGGGATGGACTCTTTGGCTTTGCTTTTCTTCTCCTCATTGGATTTTTCATGTTAAAAGTTGCAGAAGCCAGATGACAAGCTCATTTTGGTTCAACTTCAGCAACTGTGCATTGCATTGCCATGTAATGTAATGTAATGCAATGCTATCTATCTAGCTCTCCCTCTATACTTCCTTTTGGATAAACAGACATATTAGGCAAGCATTTTGGAGCTTTCACCTAAATAACTACAGGTGGTGAGATAAGCTGCACAATATAATTGACCTTTCAATATATTGTTGCACACACACCATCTATTTAGCAAATGCCCTTGTTATCAACAGCAGCCTTTTAAACTCACCTGAGCTAACAGGTATGTGAGCTGGTTACTCTGCTGCGCTTAAAATTTCTTTTTTGGTTTGCTACAATGCCTTTTCTGAAACGTTGTCTCCCTCTGCTGGAACACTGACTTCTTTCATTTAATGCCTGCAGACTATAAAAGAGAAACCAGCCCAAAAAGTTTGGTTGATTAGTCTGTGGCATTCTTTTAAACTGTTGCTTATGGCGGTCTCTGTGAGCTTCTCAGTGACATTCAGCCATCCAGGTATCCCGCCTGCAGTAGACGGAATGTGGCAATGGAACGCTGGCTGCGCGTGTCATAATAGGCTCTGAGCCTTTATATACCTGCGCACAGCAGCAGCCACCTTCAGTCTGCTGCTGGACAGCCAGCAGCAGCAGCAGCAGGAGAGGTAATTAATCAGCAACCCTCCTGCTAAGGGTAGACAGCTGCTCGTTCCACCCCCCACCCCCGCCTTAATTGGTTCTCCTCCCTTCCAACGGTGTTGAGGCGGGTGGGAACAGCCGGGGGTTGAGGGTACTGTGCTAAAAGAGGTGGAGTTATGCAGATCTAAAACGCGTGGATTGCAGCAGCAGCAAGCCGAAAAGTGCAGGCATGTGAGGGATCTAGAGGTTGACAGCATGTCTTCTTAACGGGAGTCCAGGTGGCCATCTCCACAAATGGACTTTTCAGAATCCTTGGGTGGCACCGTAGTCGGAAACCAATTCTGGTTATCGCTTCTCGGCCTTTTGGCTAAGATCAAGTGTAGTATCTGTTCTTATCAGTTTAATATCTGATACGTCCCCTATCTGGGGACCATATATTAAATGGATTTTTAGAACAGGGAGATGGAAAAAGAGCTTGCTCTGTCCACTCCACGCATTGACCTGGTATTGCAGTATCTCCAGGACCGGTGCACCCCTTCTTTAATGCAGTTTCTAAAATCAGAAAGAATTGAATTCAATGCTTTTTGTTCATTTTGCTTGTTTGTCGGATTTTGGGATGGACTCTTTGGCTTTGCTTTTCTTCTCCTCATTGGATTTTTCATGTTAAAAGTTGCAGAAGCCAGATGACAAGCTCATTTTGGTTCAACTTCAGCAACTGTGCATTGCATTGCCATGTAATGTAATGTAATGCAATGCTATCTATCTAGCTCTCCCTCTATACTTCCTTTTGGATAAACAGACATATTAGGCAAGCATTTTGGAGCTTTCACCTAAATAACTACAGGTGGTGAGATAAGCTGCACAATATAATTGACCTTTCAGTATATTGTTGCACACACACCATCTATTTAGCAAATGCCCTTGTTATCAACAGCAGCCTTTTAAACTCACCTGAGCTAACAGGTATGTGAGCTGGTTACTCTGCTGCGCTTAAAATTTCTTTTTTGGTTTGCTACAATGCCTTTTCTGAAACGTTGTCTCCCTCTGCTGGAACACTGACTTCTTTCATTTAATGCCTGCAGACTATAAAAGAGAAACCAACCCAAAAAGTTTGGTTGATTAGTCTGTGGCATTCTTTTAAACTGTTGCTTATGGCGGTCTCTGTGAGCTTCTCAGTGACATTCAGCCATCCAGGTATCCCGCCTGCAGTAGACGGAATGTGGCAATGGAACGCTGGCTGCGCGTGTCATAATAGGCTCTGAGCCTTTATATACCTGCGCACAGCAGCAGCCACCTTCAGTCTGCTGCTGGACAGCCAGCAGCAGCAGCAGCAGGAGAGGTAATTAATCAGCAACCCTCCTGCTAAGGGTAGACAGCTGCTCGTTCCACCCCCCCCTCCCCGCCTTAATTGGTTCTCCTCCCTTCCAACGGTGTTGAGGCGGGTGGGAACAGCCGGGGGTTGAGGGTACTGTGCTAAAAGAGGTGGAGTTATGCAGATCTAAAACGCGTGGATTGCAGCAGCAGCAAGCCGAAAAGTGCAGGCATGTGAGGGATCTAGAGGTTGACAGCATGTCTTCTTAACGGGAGTCCAGGTGGCCATCTCCACAAATGGACTTTTCAGAATCCTTGGGTGGCACCGTAGTCGGAAACCAATTCTGGTTATCGCTTCTCGGCCTTTTGGCTAAGATCAAGTGTAGTATCTGTTCTTATCAGTTTAATATCTGATACGTCCCCTATCTGGGGACCATATATTAAATGGATTTTTAGAACAGGGAGATGGAAAAAGAGCTTGCTCTGTCCACTCCACGCATTGACCTGGTATTGCAGTATCTCCAGGACCGGTGCACCCCTTCTTTAATGCAGTTTCTAAAATCAGAAAGAATTGAATTCAATGCTTTTTGTTCATTTTGCTTGTTTGTCGGATTTTGGGATGGACTCTTTGGCTTTGCTTTTCTTCTCCTCATTGGATTTTTCATGTTGAAAGTTGCAGAAGCCAGATGACAAGCTCATTTTGGTTCAACTTCAGCAACTGTGCATTGCATTGCCATGTAATGTAATGTAATGCAATGCTATCTATCTAGCTCTCCCTCTATACTTCCTTTTGGATAAACAGACATATTAGGCAAGCATTTTGGAGCTTTCACCTAAATAACTACAGGTGGTGAGATAAGCTGCACAATATAATTGACCTTTCAGTATATTGTTGCACACACACCATCTATTTAGCAAATGCCCTTGTTATCAACAGCAGCCTTTTAAACTCACCTGAGCTAACAGGTATGTGAGCTGGTTACTCTGCTGCGCTTAAAATTTCTTTTTTGGTTTGCTACAATGCCTTTTCTGAAACGTTGTCTCCCTCTGCTGGAACACTGACTTCTTTCATTTAATGCCTGCAGACTATAAAAGAGAAACCAACCCAAAAAGTTTGGTTGATTAGTCTGTGGCATTCTTTTAAACTGTTGCTTATGGCGGTCTCTGTGAGCTTCTCAGTGACATTCAGCCATCCAGGTATCCCGCCTGCAGTAGACGGAATGTGGCAATGGAACGCTGGCTGCGCGTGTCATAATAGGCTCTGAGCCTTTATATACCTGCGCACAGCAGCAGCCACCTTCAGTCTGCTGCTGGACAGCCAGCAGCAGCAGCAGCAGGAGAGGTAATTAATCAGCAACCCTCCTGCTAAGGGTAGACAGCTGCTCGTTCCACCCCCCCCTCCCCGCCTTAATTGGTTCTCCTCCCTTCCAACGGTGTTGAGGCGGGTGGGAACAGCCGGGGGTTGAGGGTACTGTGCTAAAAGAGGTGGAGTTATGCAGATCTAAAACGCGTGGATTGCAGCAGCAGCAAGCCGAAAAGTGCAGGCATGTGAGGGATCTAGAGGTTGACAGCATGTCTTCTTAACGGGAGTCCAGGTGGCCATCTCCACAAATGGACTTTTCAGAATCCTTGGGTGGCACCGTAGTCGGAAACCAATTCTGGTTATCGCTTCTCGGCCTTTTGGCTAAGATCAAGTGTAGTATCTGTTCTTATCAGTTTAATATCTGATACGTCCCCTATCTGGGGACCATATATTAAATGGATTTTTAGAACAGGGAGATGGAAAAAGAGCTTGCTCTGTCCACTCCACGCATTGACCTGGTATTGCAGTATCTCCAGGACCGGTGCACCCCTTCTTTAATGCAGTTTCTAAAATCAGAAAGAATTGAATTCAATGCTTTTTGTTCATTTTGCTTGTTTGTCGGATTTTGGGATGGACTCTTTGGCTTTGCTTTTCTTCTCCTCATTGGATTTTTCATGTTAAAAGTTGCAGAAGCCAGATGACAAGCTCATTTTGGTTCAACTTCAGCAACTGTGCATTGCATTGCCATGTAATGTAATGTAATGCAATGCTATCTATCTAGCTCTCCCTCTATACTTCCTTTTGGATAAACAGACATATTAGGCAAGCATTTTGGAGCTTTCACCTAAATAACTACAGGTGGTGAGATAAGCTGCACAATATAATTGACCTTTCAGTATATTGTTGCACACACACCATCTATTTAGCAAATGCCCTTGTTATCAACAGCAGCCTTTTAAACTCACCTGAGCTAACAGGTATGTGAGCTGGTTACTCTGCTGCGCTTAAAATTTCTTTTTTGGTTTGCTACAATGCCTTTTCTGAAACGTTGTCTCCCTCTGCTGGAACACTGACTTCTTTCATTTAATGCCTGCAGACTATAAAAGAGAAACCAACCCAAAAAGTTTGGTTGATTAGTCTGTGGCATTCTTTTAAACTGTTGCTTATGGCGGTCTCTGTGAGCTTCTCAGTGACATTCAGCCATCCAGGTATCCCGCCTGCAGTAGACGGAATGTGGCAATGGAACGCTGGCTGCGCGTGTCATAATAGGCTCTGAGCCTTTATATACCTGCGCACAGCAGCAGCCACCTTCAGTCTGCTGCTGGACAGCCAGCAGCAGCAGCAGCAGGAGAGGTAATTAATCAGCAACCCTCCTGCTAAGGGTAGACAGCTGCTCGTTCCACCCCACCCCGCCTTAATTGGTTCTCCTCCCTTCCAACGGTGTTGAGGCGGGTGGGAACAGCCGGGGGTTGAGGGTACTGTGCTAAAAGAGGTGGAGTTATGCAGATCTAAAACGCGTGGATTGCAGCAGCAGCAAGCCGAAAAGTGCAGGCATGTGAGGGATCTAGAGGTTGACAGCATGTCTTCTTAACGGGAGTCCAGGTGGCCATCTCCACAAATGGACTTTTCAGAATCCTTGGGTGGCACCGTAGTCGGAAACCAATTCTGGTTATCGCTTCTCGGCCTTTTGGCTAAGATCAAGTGTAGTATCTGTTCTTATCAGTTTAATATCTGATACGTCCCCTATCTGGGGACCATATATTAAATGGATTTTTAGAACAGGGAGATGGAAAAAGAGCTTGCTCTGTCCACTCCATGCATTGACCTGGTATTGCAGTATCTCCAGGACTGGTGCACCCCTTCTTTAATGCAGTTTCTAAAATCAGAAAGAATTGAATTCAATGCTTTTTGTTCATTTTGCTTGTTTGTCGGATTTTGGGATGGACTCTTTGGCTTTGCTTTTCTTCTCCTCATTGGATTTTTCATGTTAAAAGTTGCAGAAGCCAGATGACAAGCTCATTTTGGTTCAACTTCAGCAACTGTGCATTGCATTGCCATGTAATGTAATGTAATGCAATGCTATCTATCTAGCTCTCCCTCTATACTTCCTTTTGGATAAACAGACATATTAGGCAAGCATTTTGGAGCTTTCACCTAAATAACTACAGGTGGTGAGATAAGCTGCACAATATAATTGACCTTTCAGTATATTGTTGCACACACACCATCTATTTAGCAAATGCCCTTGTTATCAACAGCAGCCTTTTAAACTCACCTGAGCTAACAGGTATGTGAGCTGGTTACTCTGCTGCGCTTAAAATTTCTTTTTTGGTTTGCTACAATGCCTTTTCTGAAACGTTGTCTCCCTCTGCTGGAACACTGACTTCTTTCATTTAATGCCTGCAGACTATAAAAGAGAAACCAACCCAAAAAGTTTGGTTGATTAGTCTGTGGCATTCTTTTAAACTGTTGCTTATGGCGGTCTCTGTGAGCTTCTCAGTGACATTCAGCCATCCAGGTATCCCGCCTGCAGTAGACGGAATGTGGCAATGGAACGCTGGCTGCGCGTGTCATAATAGGCTCTGAGCCTTTATATACCTGCGCACAGCAGCAGCCACCTTCAGTCTGCTGCTGGACAGCCAGCAGCAGCAGCAGGAGAGGTAATTAATCAGCAACCCTCCTGCTAAGGGTAGACAGCTGCTCGTTCCACCCCCCCCTCCCCGCCTTAATTGGTTCTCCTCCCTTCCAACGGTGTTGAGGCGGGTGGGAACAGCCGGGGGTTGAGGGTACTGTGCTAAAAGAGGTGGAGTTATGCAGATCTAAAACGCGTGGATTGCAGCAGCAGCAAGCCGAAAAGTGCAGGCATGTGAGGGATCTAGAGGTTGACAGCATGTCTTCTTAACGGGAGTCCAGGTGGCCATCTCCACAAATGGACTTTTCAGAATCCTTGGGTGGCACCGTAGTCGGAAACCAATTCTGGTTATCGCTTCTCGGCCTTTTGGCTAAGATCAAGTGTAGTATCTGTTCTTATCAGTTTAATATCTGATACGTCCCCTATCTGGGGACCATATATTAAATGGATTTTTAGAACAGGGAGATGGAAAAAGAGCTTGCTCTGTCCACTCCACGCATTGACCTGGTATTGCAGTATCTCCAGGACCGGTGCACCCCTTCTTTAATGCAGTTTCTAAAATCAGAAAGAATTGAATTCAATGCTTTTTGTTCATTTTGCTTGTTTGTCGGATTTTGGGATGGACTCTTTGGCTTTGCTTTTCTTCTCCTCATTGGATTTTTCATGTTAAAAGTTGCAGAAGCCAGATGACAAGCTCATTTTGGTTCAACTTCAGCAACTGTGCATTGCATTGCCATGTAATGTAATGTAATGCAATGCTATCTATCTAGCTCTCCCTCTATACTTCCTTTTGGATAAACAGACATATTAGGCAAGCATTTTGGAGCTTTCACCTAAATAACTACAGGTGGTGAGATAAGCTGCACAATATAATTGACCTTTCAGTATATTGTTGCACACACACCATCTATTTAGCAAATGCCCTTGTTATCAACAGCAGCCTTTTAAACTCACCTGAGCTAACAGGTATGTGAGCTGGTTACTCTGCTGCGCTTAAAATTTCTTTTTTGGTTTGCTACAATGCCTTTTCTGAAACGTTGTCTCCCTCTGCTGGAACACTGACTTCTTTCATTTAATGCCTGCAGATTATAAAAGAGAAACCAACCCAAAAAGTTTGGTTGATTAGTCTGTGGCATTCTTTTAAACTGTTGCTTATGGCGGTCTCTGTGAGCTTCTCAGTGACATTCAGCCATCCAGGTATCCCGCCTGCAGTAGACGGAATGTGGCAATGGAACGCTGGCTGCGCGTGTCATAATAGGCTCTGAGCCTTTATATACCTGCGCACAGCAGCAGCCACCTTCAGTCTGCTGCTGGACAGCCAGCAGCAGCAGCAGGAGAGGTAATTAATCAGCAACCCTCCTGCTAAGGGTAGACAGCTGCTCGTTCCACCCCCCCCTCCCCGCCTTAATTGGTTCTCCTCCCTTCCAACGGTGTTGAGGCGGGTGGGAACAGCCGGGGGTTGAGGGTACTGTGCTAAAAGAGGTGGAGTTATGCAGATCTAAAACGCGTGGATTGCAGCAGCAGCAAGCCGAAAAGTGCAGGCATGTGAGGGATCTAGAGGTTGACAGCATGTCTTCTTAACGGGAGTCCAGGTGGCCATCTCCACAAATGGACTTTTCAGAATCCTTGGGTGGCACCGTAGTCGGAAACCAATTCTGGTTATCGCTTCTCGGCCTTTTGGCTAAGATCAAGTGTAGTATCTGTTCTTATCAGTTTAATATCTGATACGTCCCCTATCTGGGGACCATATATTAAATGGATTTTTAGAACAGGGAGATGGAAAAAGAGCTTGCTCTGTCCACTCCACGCATTGACCTGGTATTGCAGTATCTCCAGGACCGGTGCACCCCTTCTTTAATGCAGTTTCTAAAATCAGAAAGAATTGAATTCAATGCTTTTTGTTCATTTTGCTTGTTTGTCGGATTTTGGGATGGACTCTTTGGCTTTGCTTTTCTTCTCCTCATTGGATTTTTCATGTTAAAAGTTGCAGAAGCCAGATGACAAGCTCATTTTGGTTCAACTTCAGCAACTGTGCATTGCATTGCCATGTAATGTAATGTAATGCAATGCTATCTATCTAGCTCTCCCTCTATACTTCCTTTTGGATAAACAGACATATTAGGCAAGCATTTTGGAGCTTTCACCTAAATAACTACAGGTGGTGAGATAAGCTGCACAATATAATTGACCTTTCAGTATATTGTTGCACACACACCATCTATTTAGCAAATGCCCTTGTTATCAACAGCAGCCTTTTAAACTCACCTGAGCTAACAGGTATGTGAGCTGGTTACTCTGCTGCGCTTAAAATTTCTTTTTTGGTTTGCTACAATGCCTTTTCTGAAACGTTGTCTCCCTCTGCTGGAACACTGACTTCTTTCATTTAATGCCTGCAGACTATAAAAGAGAAACCAACCCAAAAAGTTTGGTTGATTAGTCTGTGGCATTCTTTTAAACTGTTGCTTATGGCGGTCTCTGTGAGCTTCTCAGTGACATTCAGCCATCCAGGTATCCCGCCTGCAGTAGACGGAATGTGGCAATGGAACGCTGGCTGCGCGTGTCATAATAGGCTCTGAGCCTTTATATACCTGCGCACAGCAGCAGCCACCTTCAGTCTGCTGCTGGACAGCCAGCAGCAGCAGCAGCAGGAGAGGTAATTAATCAGCAACCCTCCTGCTAAGGGTAGACAGCTGCTCGTTCCACCCCCCCCTCCCCGCCTTAATTGGTTCTCCTCCCTTCCAACGGTGTTGAGGCGGGTGGGAACAGCCGGGGGTTGAGGGTACTGTGCTAAAAGAGGTGGAGTTATGCAGATCTAAAACGCGTGGATTGCAGCAGCAGCAAGCCGAAAAGTGCAGGCATGTGAGGGATCTAGAGGTTGACAGCATGTCTTCTTAACGGGAGTCCAGGTGGCCATCTCCACAAATGGACTTTTCAGAATCCTTGGGTGGCACCGTAGTCGGAAACCAATTCTGGTTATCGCTTCTCGGCCTTTTGGCTAAGATCAAGTGTAGTATCTGTTCTTATCAGTTTAATATCTGATACGTCCCCTATCTGGGGACCATATATTAAATGGATTTTTAGAACAGGGAGATGGAAAAAGAGCTTGCTCTGTCCACTCCACGCATTGACCTGGTATTGCAGTATCTCCAGGACCGGTGCACCCCTTCTTTAATGCAGTTTCTAAAATCAGAAAGAATTGAATTCAATGCTTTTTGTTCATTTTGCTTGTTTGTCGGATTTTGGGATGGACTCTTTGGCTTTGCTTTTCTTCTCCTCATTGGATTTTTCATGTTAAAAGTTGCAGAAGCCAGATGACAAGCTCATTTTGGTTCAACTTCAGCAACTGTGCATTGCATTGCCATGTAATGTAATGTAATGCAATGCTATCTATCTAGCTCTCCCTCTATACTTCCTTTTGGATAAACAGACATATTAGGCAAGCATTTTGGAGCTTTCACCTAAATAACTACAGGTGGTGAGATAAGCTGCACAATATAATTGACCTTTCAGTATATTGTTGCACACACACCATCTATTTAGCAAATGCCCTTGTTATCAACAGCAGCCTTTTAAACTCACCTGAGCTAACAGGTATGTGAGCTGGTTACTCTGCTGCGCTTAAAATTTCTTTTTTGGTTTGCTACAATGCCTTTTCTGAAACGTTGTCTCCCTCTGCTGGAACACTGACTTCTTTCATTTAATGCCTGCAGACTATAAAAGAGAAACCAACCCAAAAAGTTTGGTTGATTAGTCTGTGGCATTCTTTTAAACTGTTGCTTATGGCGGTCTCTGTGAGCTTCTCAGTGACATTCAGCCATCCAGGTATCCCGCCTGCAGTAGACGGAATGTGGCAATGGAACGCTGGCTGCGCGTGTCATAATAGGCTCTGAGCCTTTATATACCTGCGCACAGCAGCAGCCACCTTCAGTCTGCTGCTGGACAGCCAGCAGCAGCAGCAGCAGGAGAGGTAATTAATCAGCAACCCTCCTGCTAAGGGTAGACAGCTGCTCGTTCCACCCCCCCTCCCCGCCTTAATTGGTTCTCCTCCCTTCCAACGGTGTTGAGGCGGGTGGGAACAGCCGGGGGTTGAGGGTACTGTGCTAAAAGAGGTGGAGTTATGCAGATCTAAAACGCGTGGATTGCAGCAGCAGCAAGCCGAAAAGTGCAGGCATGTGAGGGATCTAGAGGTTGACAGCATGTCTTCTTAACGGGAGTCCAGGTGGCCATCTCCACAAATGGACTTTTCAGAATCCTTGGGTGGCACCGTAGTCGGAAACCAATTCTGGTTATCGCTTCTCGGCCTTTTGGCTAAGATCAAGTGTAGTATCTGTTCTTATCAGTTTAATATCTGATACGTCCCCTATCTGGGGACCATATATTAAATGGATTTTTAGAACAGGGAGATGGAAAAAGAGCTTGCTCTGTCCACTCCACGCATTGACCTGGTATTGCAGTATCTCCAGGACCGGTGCACCCCTTCTTTAATGCAGTTTCTAAAATCAGAAAGAATTGAATTCAATGCTTTTTGTTCATTTTGCTTGTTTGTCGGATTTTGGGATGGACTCTTTGGCTTTGCTTTTCTTCTCCTCATTGGATTTTTCATGTTAAAAGTTGCAGAAGCCAGATGACAAGCTCATTTTGGTTCAACTTCAGCAACTGTGCATTGCATTGCCATGTAATGTAATGTAATGCAATGCTATCTATCTAGCTCTCCCTCTATACTTCCTTTTGGATAAACAGACATATTAGGCAAGCATTTTGGAGCTTTCACCTAAATAACTACAGGTGGTGAGATAAGCTGCACAATATAATTGACCTTTCAGTATATTGTTGCACACACACCATCTATTTAGCAAATGCCCTTGTTATCAACAGCAGCCTTTTAAACTCACCTGAGCTAACAGGTATGTGAGCTGGTTACTCTGCTGCGCTTAAAATTTCTTTTTTGGTTTGCTACAATGCCTTTTCTGAAACGTTGTCTCCCTCTGCTGGAACACTGACTTCTTTCATTTAATGCCTGCAGACTATAAAAGAGAAACCAACCCAAAAAGTTTGGTTGATTAGTCTGTGGCATTCTTTTAAACTGTTGCTTATGGCGGTCTCTGTGAGCTTCTCAGTGACATTCAGCCATCCAGGTATCCCGCCTGCAGTAGACGGAATGTGGCAATGGAACGCTGGCTGCGCGTGTCATAATAGGCTCTGAGCCTTTATATACCTGCGCACAGCAGCAGCCACCTTCAGTCTGCTGCTGGACAGCCAGCAGCAGCAGCAGGAGAGGTAATTAATCAGCAACCCTCCTGCTAAGGGTAGACAGCTGCTCGTTCCACCCCACCCCGCCTTAATTGGTTCTCCTCCCTTCCAACGGTGTTGAGGCGGGTGGGAACAGCCGGGGGTTGAGGGTACTGTGCTAAAAGAGGTGGAGTTATGCAGATCTAAAACGCGTGGATTGCAGCAGCAGCAAGCCGAAAAGTGCAGGCATGTGAGGGATCTAGAGGTTGACAGCATGTCTTCTTAACGGGAGTCCAGGTGGCCATCTCCACAAATGGACTTTTCAGAATCCTTGGGTGGCACCGTAGTCGGAAACCAATTCTGGTTATCGCTTCTCGGCCTTTTGGCTAAGATCAAGTGTAGTATCTGTTCTTATCAGTTTAATATCTGATACGTCCCCTATCTGGGGACCATATATTAAATGGATTTTTAGAACAGGGAGATGGAAAAAGAGCTTGCTCTGTCCACTCCATGCATTGACCTGGTATTGCAGTATCTCCAGGACTGGTGCACCCCTTCTTTAATGCAGTTTCTAAAATCAGAAAGAATTGAATTCAATGCTTTTTGTTCATTTTGCTTGTTTGTCGGATTTTGGGATGGACTCTTTGGCTTTGCTTTTCTTCTCCTCATTGGATTTTTCATGTTAAAAGTTGCAGAAGCCAGATGACAAGCTCATTTTGGTTCAACTTCAGCAACTGTGCATTGCATTGCCATGTAATGTAATGTAATGCAATGCTATCTATCTAGCTCTCCCTCTATACTTCCTTTTGGATAAACAGACATATTAGGCAAGCATTTTGGAGCTTTCACCTAAATAACTACAGGTGGTGAGATAAGCTGCACAATATAATTGACCTTTCAGTATATTGTTGCACACACACCATCTATTTAGCAAATGCCCTTGTTATCAACAGCAGCCTTTTAAACTCACCTGAGCTAACAGGTATGTGAGCTGGTTACTCTGCTGCGCTTAAAATTTCTTTTTTGGTTTGCTACAATGCCTTTTCTGAAACGTTGTCTCCCTCTGCTGGAACACTGACTTCTTTCATTTAATGCCTGCAGACTATAAAAGAGAAACCAACCCAAAAAGTTTGGTTGATTAGTCTGTGGCATTCTTTTAAACTGTTGCTTATGGCGGTCTCTGTGAGCTTCTCAGTGACATTCAGCCATCCAGGTATCCCGCCTGCAGTAGACGGAATGTGGCAATGGAACGCTGGCTGCGCGTGTCATAATAGGCTCTGAGCCTTTATATACCTGCGCACAGCAGCAGCCACCTTCAGTCTGCTGCTGGACAGCCAGCAGCAGCAGCAGCAGGAGAGGTAATTAATCAGCAACCCTCCTGCTAAGGGTAGACAGCTGCTCGTTCCACCCCCCCCTCCCCGCCTTAATTGGTTCTCCTCCCTTCCAACGGTGTTGAGGCGGGTGGGAACAGCCGGGGGTTGAGGGTACTGTGCTAAAAGAGGTGGAGTTATGCAGATCTAAAACGCGTGGATTGCAGCAGCAGCAAGCCGAAAAGTGCAGGCATGTGAGGGATCTAGAGGTTGACAGCATGTCTTCTTAACGGGAGTCCAGGTGGCCATCTCCACAAATGGACTTTTCAGAATCCTTGGGTGGCACCGTAGTCGGAAACCAATTCTGGTTATCGCTTCTCGGCCTTTTGGCTAAGATCAAGTGTAGTATCTGTTCTTATCAGTTTAATATCTGATACGTCCCCTATCTGGGGACCATATATTAAATGGATTTTTAGAACAGGGAGATGGAAAAAGAGCTTGCTCTGTCCACTCCACGCATTGACCTGGTATTGCAGTATCTCCAGGACCGGTGCACCCCTTCTTTAATGCAGTTTCTAAAATCAGAAAGAATTGAATTCAATGCTTTTTGTTCAGTTTGCTTGTTTGTCGGATTTTGGGATGGACTCTTTGGCTTTGCTTTTCTTCTCCTCATTGGATTTTTCATGTTAAAAGTTGCAGAAGCCAGATGACAAGCTCATTTTGGTTCAACTTCAGCAACTGTGCATTGCATTGCCATGTAATGTAATGTAATGCAATGCTATCTATCTAGCTCTCCCTCTATACTTCCTTTTGGATAAACAGACATATTAGGCAAGCATTTTGGAGCTTTCACCTAAATAACTACAGGTGGTGAGATAAGCTGCACAATATAATTGACCTTTCAGTATATTGTTGCACACACACCATCTATTTAGCAAATGCCCTTGTTATCAACAGCAGCCTTTTAAACTCACCTGAGCTAACAGGTATGTGAGCTGGTTACTCTGCTGCGCTTAAAATTTCTTTTTTGGTTTGCTACAATGCCTTTTCTGAAACGTTGTCTCCCTCTGCTGGAACACTGACTTCTTTCATTTAATGCCTGCAGATTATAAAAGAGAAACCAACCCAAAAAGTTTGGTTGATTAGTCTGTGGCATTCTTTTAAACTGTTGCTTATGGCGGTCTCTGTGAGCTTCTCAGTGACATTCAGCCATCCAGGTATCCCGCCTGCAGTAGACGGAATGTGGCAATGGAACGCTGGCTGCGCGTGTCATAATAGGCTCTGAGCCTTTATATACCTGCGCACAGCAGCAGCCACCTTCAGTCTGCTGCTGGACAGCCAGCAGCAGCAGCAGCAGGAGAGGTAATTAATCAGCAACCCTCCTGCTAAGGGTAGACAGCTGCTCGTTCCACCCCCCCCTCCCCGCCTTAATTGGTTCTCCTCCCTTCCAACGGTGTTGAGGCGGGTGGGAACAGCCGGGGGTTGAGGGTACTGTGCTAAAAGAGGTGGAGTTATGCAGATCTAAAACGCGTGGATTGCAGCAGCAGCAAGCCGAAAAGTGCAGGCATGTGAGGGATCTAGAGGTTGACAGCATGTCTTCTTAACGGGAGTCCAGGTGGCCATCTCCACAAATGGACTTTTCAGAATCCTTGGGTGGCACCGTAGTCGGAAACCAATTCTGGTTATCGCTTCTCGGCCTTTTGGCTAAGATCAAGTGTAGTATCTGTTCTTATCAGTTTAATATCTGATACGTCCCCTATCTGGGGACCATATATTAAATGGATTTTTAGAACAGGGAGATGGAAAAAGAGCTTGCTCTGTCCACTCCACGCATTGACCTGGTATTGCAGTATCTCCAGGACCGGTGCACCCCTTCTTTAATGCAGTTTCTAAAATCAGAAAGAATTGAATTCAATGCTTTTTGTTCATTTTGCTTGTTTGTCGGATTTTGGGATGGACTCTTTGGCTTTGCTTTTCTTCTCCTCATTGGATTTTTCATGTTAAAAGTTGCAGAAGCCAGATGACAAGCTCATTTTGGTTCAACTTCAGCAACTGTGCATTGCATTGCCATGTAATGTAATGTAATGCAATGCTATCTATCTAGCTCTCCCTCTATACTTCCTTTTGGATAAACAGACATATTAGGCAAGCATTTTGGAGCTTTCACCTAAATAACTACAGGTGGTGAGATAAGCTGCACAATATAATTGACCTTTCAGTATATTGTTGCACACACACCATCTATTTAGCAAATGCCCTTGTTATCAACAGCAGCCTTTTAAACTCACCTGAGCTAACAGGTATGTGAGCTGGTTACTCTGCTGCGCTTAAAATTTCTTTTTTGGTTTGCTACAATGCCTTTTCTGAAACGTTGTCTCCCTCTGCTGGAACACTGACTTCTTTCATTTAATGCCTGCAGACTATAAAAGAGAAACCAACCCAAAAAGTTTGGTTGATTAGTCTGTGGCATTCTTTTAAACTGTTGCTTATGGCGGTCTCTGTGAGCTTCTCAGTGACATTCAGCCATCCAGGTATCCCGCCTGCAGTAGACGGAATGTGGCAATGGAACGCTGGCTGCGCGTGTCATAATAGGCTCTGAGCCTTTATATACCTGCGCACAGCAGCAGCCACCTTCAGTCTGCTGCTGGACAGCCAGCAGCAGCAGCAGGAGAGGTAATTAATCAGCAACCCTCCTGCTAAGGGTAGACAGCTGCTCGTTCCACCCCCCCCCCGCCTTAATTGGTTCTCCTCCCTTCCAACGGTGTTGAGGCGGGTGGGAACAGCCGGGGGTTGAGGGTACTGTGCTAAAAGAGGTGGAGTTATGCAGATCTAAAACGCGTGGATTGCAGCAGCAGCAAGCCGAAAAGTGCAGGCATGTGAGGGATCTAGAGGTTGACAGCATGTCTTCTTAACGGGAGTCCAGGTGGCCATCTCCACAAATGGACTTTTCAGAATCCTTGGGTGGCACCGTAGTCGGAAACCAATTCTGGTTATCGCTTCTCGGCCTTTTGGCTAAGATCAAGTGTAGTATCTGTTCTTATCAGTTTAATATCTGATACGTCCCCTATCTGGGGACCATATATTAAATGGATTTTTAGAACAGGGAGATGGAAAAAGAGCTTGCTCTGTCCACTCCACGCATTGACCTGGTATTGCAGTATCTCCAGGACCGGTGCACCCCTTCTTTAATGCAGTTTCTAAAATCAGAAAGAATTGAATTCAATGCTTTTTGTTCATTTTGCTTGTTTGTCGGATTTTGGGATGGACTCTTTGGCTTTGCTTTTCTTCTCCTCATTGGATTTTTCATGTTAAAAGTTGCAGAAGCCAGATGACAAGCTCATTTTGGTTCAACTTCAGCAACTGTGCATTGCATTGCCATGTAATGTAATGTAATGCAATGCTATCTATCTAGCTCTCCCTCTATACTTCCTTTTGGATAAACAGACATATTAGGCAAGCATTTTGGAGCTTTCACCTAAATAACTACAGGTGGTGAGATAAGCTGCACAATATAATTGACCTTTCAGTATATTGTTGCACACACACCATCTATTTAGCAAATGCCCTTGTTATCAACAGCAGCCTTTTAAACTCACCTGAGCTAACAGGTATGTGAGCTGGTTACTCTGCTGCGCTTAAAATTTCTTTTTTGGTTTGCTACAATGCCTTTTCTGAAACGTTGTCTCCCTCTGCTGGAACACTGACTTCTTTCATTTAATGCCTGCAGACTATAAAAGAGAAACCAACCCAAAAAGTTTGGTTGATTAGTCTGTGGCATTCTTTTAAACTGTTGCTTATGGCGGTCTCTGTGAGCTTCTCAGTGACATTCAGCCATCCAGGTATCCCGCCTGCAGTAGACGGAATGTGGCAATGGAACGCTGGCTGCGCGTGTCATAATAGGCTCTGAGCCTTTATATACCTGTGCACAGCAGCAGCCACATTCAGTCTGCTGCTGGACAGCCAGCAGCAGCAGCAGCAGGAGAGGTAATTAATCAGCAACCCTCCTGCTAAGGGTAGACAGCTGCTCGTTCCACCCCCCCCCCCGCCTTAATTGGTTCTCCTCCCTTCCAACGGTGTTGAGGCGGGTGGGAACAGCCGGGGGTTGAGGGTACTGTGCTAAAAGAGGTGGAGTTATGCAGATCTAAAACGCGTGGATTGCAGCAGCAGCAAGCCGAAAAGTGCAGGCATGTGAGGGATCTAGAGGTTGACAGCATGTCTTCTTAACGGGAGTCCAGGTGGCCATCTCCACAAATGGACTTTTCAGAATCCTTGGGTGGCACCGTAGTCGGAAACCAATTCTGGTTATCGCTTCTCGGCCTTTTGGCTAAGATCAAGTGTAGTATCTGTTCTTATCAGTTTAATATCTGATACGTCCCCTATCTGGGGACCATATATTAAATGGATTTTTAGAACAGGGAGATGGAAAAAGAGCTTGCTCTGTCCACTCCACGCATTGACCTGGTATTGCAGTATCTCCAGGACCGGTGCACCCCTTCTTTAATGCAGTTTCTAAAATCAGAAAGAATTGAATTCAATGCTTTTTGTTCATTTTGCTTGTTTGTCGGATTTTGGGATGGACTCTTTGGCTTTGCTTTTCTTCTCCTCATTGGATTTTTCATGTTAAAAGTTGCAGAAGCCAGATGACAAGCTCATTTTGGTTCAACTTCAGCAACTGTGCATTGCATTGCCATGTAATGTAATGTAATGCAATGCTATCTATCTAGCTCTCCCTCTATACTTCCTTTTGGATAAACAGACATATTAGGCAAGCATTTTGGAGCTTTCACCTAAATAACTACAGGTGGTGAGATAAGCTGCACAATATAATTGACCTTTCAGTATATTGTTGCACACACACCATCTATTTAGCAAATGCCCTTGTTATCAACAGCAGCCTTTTAAACTCACCTGAGCTAACAGGTATGTGAGCTGGTTACTCTGCTGCGCTTAAAATTTCTTTTTTGGTTTGCTACAATGCCTTTTCTGAAACGTTGTCTCCCTCTGCTGGAACACTGACTTCTTTCATTTAATGCCTGCAGACTATAAAAGAGAAACCAACCCAAAAAGTTTGGTTGATTAGTCTGTGGCATTCTTTTAAACTGTTGCTTATGGCGGTCTCTGTGAGCTTCTCAGTGACATTCAGCCATCCAGGTATCCCGCCTGCAGTAGACGGAATGTGGCAATGGAACGCTGGCTGCGCGTGTCATAATAGGCTCTGAGCCTTTATATACCTGCGCACAGCAGCAGCCACCTTCAGTCTGCTGCTGGACAGCCAGCAGCAGCAGCAGCAGGAGAGGTAATTAATCAGCAACCCTCCTGCTAAGGGTAGACAGCTGCTCGTTCCACCCCCCCCGCCTTAATTGGTTCTCCTCCCTTCCAACGGTGTTGAGGCGGGTGGGAACAGCCGGGGGTTGAGGGTACTGTGCTAAAAGAGGTGGAGTTATGCAGATCTAAAACGCGTGGATTGCAGCAGCAGCAAGCCGAAAAGTGCAGGCATGTGAGGGATCTAGAGGTTGACAGCATGTCTTCTTAACGGGAGTCCAGGTGGCCATCTCCACAAATGGACTTTTCAGAATCCTTGGGTGGCACCGTAGTCGGAAACCAATTCTGGTTATCGCTTCTCGGCCTTTTGGCTAAGATCAAGTGTAGTATCTTTCGAAAAGGCGGTTTTGGATGTTGGCAGCCCTAGTAGATTGATACATTATGCACACTGGGGTTTAGGCGCTTGTTAGTACGCCAGGTGGCTAATATAGTCATCTGGTGGAAAGCATGGCCCCCCAGGATCGACGCCATTGGGCCGGGGAAGATCGAAAGCCCGAAGTGTGAAGTGCCCCAGGAGTGGTGACCCTGGGGTGCCTTAACTCACTGGGATTGGGAACCCCACTTGAGTTTATGGCACATTTGCACTAGCACTTCAATATTTCTTTCTTCACACACACCCTTATTCCGGGCCTTCTGGCCTTAGGATGGGGAATTTTTCAATTCCCGGTCGAAGGTCCGGGCAGTATTATACTGTGAAACCTTCACTATTTATTTAATTTCTTTGTCACTGTGTGTCCACTTATTCACGTGTGTCACGTCCTACTAGGATTTTGTCGGGATGCGGTTCCCTTACGGGTTCCTCTCTTGGCAGGTCTAGGGGGGGAGTGTGTGGCCATCAGGTTCCGCTCCCCCCTGAACCCCCCTGGCTCTCCTCTTTCGGGAGGAGAGCGTTGTTGGCTCCCCTCTTCCGGGAGGGGAGCACAGTCTTTGGCTCCCAGTGCCTTGCTCGGGTGAGAACTCGGGCAGGTGCTGGGGGTAAGATTGGGTCGCCTCTGGCTCCGGCTGGAGGTGGCTATTTGTCCCTGTTCCTCGCTGTGGCCTTCTGGCTCGGAGGGACGGGGAATGGTTTGGGGGACCCTTCTCCTTTTGGAGAGGGTTTCAAGAAGACCA
The DNA here is from genome assembly GCF_046119375.1 of Phyllobates terribilis. Classification (NCBI taxonomy): domain Eukaryota; kingdom Metazoa; phylum Chordata; class Amphibia; order Anura; family Dendrobatidae; genus Phyllobates; species Phyllobates terribilis. The sequence goes on along the minus strand of NW_027362800.1, from coordinate 3,269,544 downwards.
GCATCCTAGTGCACTTTTTTTGTGGCACTTGTCACTTTTTTAAGCGCACTCGGGTTTTGTACACGAATTCGGGCTTTCGATAAAAAAAAAAAAAAAAATCTGTTCTTATCAGTTTAATATCTGATACGTCCCCTATCTGGGGACCATATATTAAATGGATTTTTAGAACAGGGAGATGGAAAAAGAGCTTGCTCTGTCCACTCCACGCATTGACCTGGTATTGCAGTATCTCCAGGACCGGTGCACCCCTTCTTTAATGCAGTTTCTAAAATCAGAAAGAATTGAATTCAATGCTTTTTGTTCATTTTGCTTGTTTGTCGGATTTTGGGATGGACTCTTTGGCTTTGCTTTTCTTCTCCTCATTGGATTTTTCATGTTAAAAGTTGCAGAAGCCAGATGACAAGCTCATTTTGGTTCAACTTCAGCAACTGTGCATTGCATTGCCATGTAATGTAATGTAATGCAATGCTATCTATCTAGCTCTCCCTCTATACTTCCTTTTGGATAAACAGACATATTAGGCAAGCATTTTGGAGCTTTCACCTAAATAACTACAGGTGGTGAGATAAGCTGCACAATATAATTGACCTTTCAGTATATTGTTGCACACACACCATCTATTTAGCAAATGCCCTTGTTATCAACAGCAGCCTTTTAAACTCACCTGAGCTAACAGGTATGTGAGCTGGTTACTCTGCTGCGCTTAAAATTTCTTTTTTGGTTTGCTACAATGCCTTTTCTGAAACGTTGTCTCCCTCTGCTGGAACACTGACTTCTTTCATTTAATGCCTGCAGACTATAAAAGAGAAACCAACCCAAAAAGTTTGGTTGATTAGTCTGTGGCATTCTTTTAAACTGTTGCTTATGGCGGTCTCTGTGAGCTTCTCAGTGACATTCAGCCATCCAGGTATCCCGCCTGCAGTAGACGGAATGTGGCAATGGAACGCTGGCTGCGCGTGTCATAATAGGCTCTGAGCCTTTATATACCTGCGCACAGCAGCAGCCACGTTCAGTCTGCTGCTGGACAGCCAGCAGCAGCAGGAGAGGTAATTAATCAGCAACCCTCCTGCTAAGGGTAGACAGCTGCTCGTTCCACCCCCCCCCCCCCGCCTTAATTGGTTCTCCTCCCTTCCAACGGTGTTGAGGCGGGTGGGAACAGCCGGGGGTTGAGGGTACTGTGCTAAAAGAGGTGGAGTTATGCAGATCTAAAACGCGTGGATTGCAGCAGCAGCAAGCCGAAAAGTGCAGGCATGTGAGGGATCTAGAGGTTGACAGCATGTCTTCTTAACGGGAGTCCAGGTGGCCATCTCCACAAATGGACTTTTCAGAATCCTTGGGTGGCACCGTAGTCGGAAACCAATTCTGGTTATTGCTTCTCGGCCTTTTGGCTAAGATCAAGTGTAGTATCTGTTCTTATCAGTTTAATATCTGATACGTCCCCTATCTGGGGACCATATATTAAATGGATTTTTAGAACAGGGAGATGGAAAAAGAGCTTGCTCTGTCTACTCCACGCATTGACCTGGTATTGCAGTATCTCCAGGACCGGTGCACCCCTTCTTTAATGCAGTTTCTAAAATCAGAAAGAATTGAATTCAATGCTTTTTGTTCATTTTGCTTGTTTGTCGGATTTTGGGATGGACTCTTTGGCTTTGCTTTTCTTCTCCTCATTGGATTTTTCATGTTAAAAGTTGCAGAAGCCAGATGACAAGCTCATTTTGGTTCAACTTCAGCAACTGTGCATTGCATTGCCATGTAATGTAATGTAATGCAATGCTATCTATCTAGCTCTCCCTCTATACTTCCTTTTGGATAAACAGACATATTAGGCAAGCATTTTGGAGCTTTCACCTAAATAACTACAGGTGGTGAGATAAGCTGCACAATATAATTGACCTTTCAGTATATTGTTGCACACACACCATCTATTTAGCAAATGCCCTTGTTATCAACAGCAGCCTTTTAAACTCACCTGAGCTAACAGGTATGTGAGCTGGTTACTCTGCTGCGCTTAAAATTTCTTTTTTGGTTTGCTACAATGCCTTTCTGAAACGTTGTCTCCCTCTGCTGGAACACTGACTTCTTTCATTTAATGCCTGCAGACTATAAAAGAGAAACCAACCCAAAAAGTTTGGTTGATTAGTCTGTGGCATTCTTTTAAACTGTTGCTTATGGCGGTCTCTGTGAGCTTCTCAGTGACATTCAGCCATCCAGGTATCCCGCCTGCAGTAGACGGAATGTGGCAATGGAACGCTGGCTGCGCGTGTCATAATAGGCTCTGAGCCTTTATATACCTGCGCACAGCAGCAGCCACCTTCAGTCTGCTGCTGGACAGCCAGCAGCAGCAGCAGCAGGAGAGGTAATTAATCAGCAACCCTCCTGCTAAGGGTAGACAGCTGCTCGTTCCACCCCCCCCCCGCCTTAATTGGTTCTCCTCCCTTCCAACGGTGTTGAGGCGGGTGGGAACAGCCGGGGGTTGATTGTACTGTGCTAAAAGAGGTGGAGTTATGCAGATCTAAAACGCGTGGATTGCAGCAGCAGCAAGCCGAAAAGTGCAGGCATGTGAGGGATCTAGAGGTTGACAGCATGTCTTCTTAACGGGAGTCCAGGTGGCCATCTCCACAAATGGACTTTTCAGAATCCTTGGGTGGCACCGTAGTCGGAAACCAATTCTGGTTATCGCTTCTCGGCCTTTTGGCTAAGATCAAGTGTAGTATCTGTTCTTATCAGTTTAATATCTGATACGTCCCCTATCTGGGGACCATATATTAAATGGATTTTTAGAACAGGGAGATGGAAAAAGAGCTTGCTCTGTCCACTCCACGCATTGACCTGGTATTGCAGTATCTCCAGGACCGGTGCACCCCTTCTTTAATGCAGTTTCTAAAATCAGAAAGAATTGAATTCAATGCTTTTTGTTCATTTTGCTTGTTTGTCGGATTTTGGGATGGACTCTTTGGCTTTGCTTTTCTTCTCCTCATTGGATTTTTCATGTTAAAAGTTGCAGAAGCCAGATGACAAGCTCATTTTGGTTCAACTTCAGCAACTGTGCATTGCATTGCCATGTAATGTAATGTAATGCAATGCTATCTATCTAGCTCTCCCTCTATACTTCCTTTTGGATAAACAGACATATTAGGCAAGCATTTTGGAGCTTTCACCTAAATAACTACAGGTGGTGAGATAAGCTGCACAATATAATTGACCTTTCAGTATATTGTTGCACACACACCATCTATTTAGCAAATGCCCTTGTTATCAACAGCAGCCTTTTAAACTCACCTGAGCTAACAGGTATGTGAGCTGGTTACTCTGCTGCGCTTAAAATTTCTTTTTTGGTTTGCTACAATGCCTTTTCTGAAACGTTGTCTCCCTCTGCTGGAACACTGACTTCTTTCATTTAATGCCTGCAGACTATAAAAGAGAAACCAACCCAAAAAGTTTGGTTGATTAGTCTGTGGCATTCTTTTAAACTGTTGCTTATGGCGGTCTCTGTGAGCTTCTCAGTGACATTCAGCCATCCAGGTATCCCGCCTGCAGTAGACGGAATGTGGCAATGGAACGCTGGCTGCGCGTGTCATAATAGGCTCTGAGCCTTTATATACCTGCGCACAGCAGCAGCCACCTTCAGTTTGCTGCTGAACAGCCAGCAGCAGCAGCAGCAGGAGAGGTAATTAATCAGCAACCCTCCTGCTAAGGGTAGACAGCTGCTCGTTCCACCCCCCCCCCCGCCTTAATTGGTTCTCCTCCCTTCCAACGGTGTTGAGGCGGGTGGGAACAGCCGGGGGTTGAGGGTACTGTGCTAAAAGAGGTGGAGTTATGCAGATCTAAAACGCGTGGATTGCAGCAGCAGCAAGCCGAAAAGTGCAGGCATGTGAGGGATCTAGAGGTTGACAGCATGTCTTCTTAACGGGAGTCCAGGTGGCCATCTCCACAAATGGACTTTTCAGAATCCTTGGGTGGCACCGTAGTCGGAAACCAATTCTGGTTATCGCTTCTCGGCCTTTTGGCTCAGATCAAGTGTCTGGACATCAGGTTCCTTGAGTGCTAGCCCTCGGCCTTCCAGCATCGCCACTCCGGTGGCTTAAGCTGGATGCTGCTATAGGGGGAGAGTGAGGAGGAAACGGGAAGGCGATTTCCGTGGCTGACTATGGGAGTCAAGCTGAAATTTGCTGGGACCGGGGACCCCCGGGTCAAGAATGGATTTCGCATTGAGATTTCCGAGGAGAAGAAGGGACATTTTTCCATGTCCTACCTGGTGAATGCCATCTTCTATGAAGCATTGAAGATTAAGAAGTCGGACATTCTTTGCCTGCAGGAATTTAGAAGTCATGGAAGGTATGTGCTGGTTCTTTCTACTATGGCTGCTTGCCAAAATCTTTATAGAACCTTGAAAGGCCATACTGAGAACTCCCTCCTAGATGGACTCACTTTTACTGTCCTCTATTCAAAGGGGGATGTTCCTGTTGTTGTGTTTATGCACAATCCCTTTATCCCCCAGGAGGACATTACTTTATTCTTGAGGAGGCATTGTACTTATGTGCATTTTTCCCACAAGATCTCGAATGAAGAAGGCTTGTGGACTGGCAAATACAAGTACTTTGTTCGTTTTGCTACAGACCCCGAGGGGCCAGGGGGCATACATTATCCTCCTATGTGTTTCTCTATTGGGAGAGACACTGGTTTCTTGTACTTTCCTGATGCTCCTTTTTTCTGCAGAAGATGTAACAAGTATGGTCATGTCCAGGAGTCCTGCAGGTATCCGCCAACCTGCAGGAGGTGTAACACGTCTGGTCATATGGCGAAAGACTGCAAGAACCAGGTAAAGTGTGATGCTTGTGGTGAGGAGGGGCATGTTCTTAGGCAGTGTCAAGCTAGAACCACTCCTAAGTCTTTTGCTCAAGTGGTCGCGGAGGGGCCTGCTGTTCCTTCGACTTCTACTAGGGTTCCACAAGGTCCCCTTCCGGATGTCGGGGAGGCAACTGCTCCCCAAGAGGAAGAGGATGGCACTCAGATGGACGACATATTTGAAGATGCCCAGCTTCAGCCTCCTGCATCAGGAGGCTTTGACATGGTGATTCCTGAGGTGATGTCACCTTTCCCTCCCCAGTTTGGTGTCCGTGGTGAGGGGGAAATGGACTTGTCCAATTCTCCTGTCATATCTTGGTGCAATACTGCTTCAGAGGAGATCGGGGGCGGTGGCCAAGGGGACTTGTCTGCTGTCCGTTTCTCTGATGAGGAGGATCCTGATGTGGTCAAGAAGAAGCCAAGGACTGAGTGTTCATCCATTGCTGCCGTGTGTGATAGCCCGGTGGACTCTCGTGCTTACCCGTCAGATGTATTTTCTCCTGACATTGTTACATTTGGCATTCAGCCAGATGGTAATAGCTTTGCTTTGCTTGATGAAGGTTGAGTTGATGTTTTCTTTCTTTTTTTTTCAGGTTATGTGTGATCCCCTTTAGTTATGCCGCATCATTCTGGATGGGACATTGTGTCCCTTAATGTTAGGCAAATTAGATCTGTTACCCGAAGAACAACAGTTCTGGATTATCTAAAGGGTTTGAGTGCAGATGTCTATTGTCTACAAGAGTGTGGGATTACTGAATCTCGAGGGGATAAGGACTGGCCTTATGGCCAGTATGTTTGGTCGGGGTCCAGCTTTAACAAAAATGATGGTGTGGGGATTTTAGTTGGTAATAAGAATATTACTATTGATAGTTACACGGTTGTGGAGGTGGGTCGCTGCATTATTGTTTTTTTGAGTTATAGGGGGTGGAAGGTTAGAATGATTAATTTATATTGTCCTACTAAAAAAGAGGAGCGGCTTGCTCTTCTTGAGAAATTGAGTTTTTTTCTCCCTGGAAAAATTCCTACAGTGTTTGTTGGTGACTGTAATTGTGTCACAGAAGGTAATGTGGACATTACGGGAAAAAAGTTATCTCAACTTATTTCTGATTTTTCTTTCTTAGACGCTGCAATACTTGAGTATGGCATTCCACCACCGCCTACATATTATGCTGACCGTGGTAATATTTCATCGAGAATAGATAGGATGTTATTTTCCAAAAATATGGTTTGTTCAAGTTATGTTCAACATAAGGTACCTTTTTCTGATCATGAGTGTTTGCGTGGAGTTTTTAGTGCGAATGGGGACATGGTGTTTGGGGGTGGGGTTTGGAAATTGAATACGAGGTTGTTGGAGGATGAGGAGGTGATGAGTGAGTTGGAGAAAAGGTATGCAAGTTGGAGGTGGCGTAAGCGTGATTTTGGTAGTGTGCTTGAATGGTGGGATTGGGTGAAATTACAGTTAAAAACTTTCTTTAAAAAATGGGGCTACAAAAAAGCTGCCAGATATCGTAATAGATTTAATGACTTAAGTAGACGGATTGATTGGTTGCGTGGGTGTGTTAGGAAAGGAATGGATATGTCTGATCAGCTTGAGGTTGCTAAGAATGAGTTAAAATGTCTTCTGGATGAAAAAGGTAAAGAGATTATTTACCGTACCAAGTTAGAGCATTTGGAAAAGAATGAAAAGTGCACCAGGTACTTTTTTAAAAAAATGAATGGAAGGAAGTTGGATTTGAGTGAAGTGGTAGGTGAAGATGGATCTAGTGTGGTTGGGAAGAATGTGTTGAATGAGGTGAATGGCTTCTATAGTAAGTTGTACGATGAGAAATGGATTGATCCTGGACTTGTGTCGCATGTATTGAGTGGTATGGAGAAGAGACTTGGTTCGGATGAATGTGATGCTTTGTGTGAGGATGTTATTTTGGATGAGGTGAGGAATGTTGTTATGAGTGCTAAAAAGAATAAGACGCCTGGGAAGGATGGGTTGCCTGTGGAGCTGTATGTGAAAGCTTGGGAGTTTTTGGGTAAGGACTTGACTGAGGTTTGTAGGTATATGTGGATGAATGGTGTTTTGTGTGACAGTATGAAAGAGGGTATAGTGGTTCTTGTGTTTAAGAAGGGTGAGAAAAAGCGTTTGGAGAACTGGAGACCCATATCATTGCTTAACGCTGATTATAAGGTCTACAGTAAATTGTTAGCAAATCGTATGCGTGAGGTGATTGGTAGGGTTGTGGAGGATGACCAAGTGTGTGCCGTGCCTGGTCGGAGTATAAGTGATAATTTGTTATTGTTAAGGGATATGCTTGGGGATTGTAAGACTAGAAAGCAGAAGTGTATGGTGTTAGCAATTGATTTTGAAAAGGCTTTTGATAGAGTTTCGCATGTGTTTCTGTTTAAAGTATTGGAGAGGATGGGTTTCCCTAGGGTTTTTCTGAATGGAGTTAAGTCTTTATATGATTATGTGTCAAGTGAGTTTTTAGTGAATGGATGGTTGTCTGACAAAGTGATGATTAGGTCTGGTGTAAGACAGGGGTGCCCTATGTCCCCTGTCTTGTTTGTATGTGTGATTGAGCCTTTGCTGTGTTTAGTGAGACGTGAGAAAATGATGAGAGGATTGTTAGTGCCTGGGAGTGGGGGTAAGCATGTGAAGGTGTTAGGTTACATGGATGATGTTGTGATGGTGAGTGAAAGTATGGCTTCAATGAGTAGGGTGAGGTTGCTTTTGGATTTTTTCTGTGGTGCATCAGGTTTTAGAGTTAACTGGACTAAGTGTAGTTTCAAATGCTTTGGAGATGACAGTATTCGTATGGAAGGTGTTAAGTATGAGGAGAGTGCAATTAAGATTTTAGGGGTATTTTTCAATGATGATCTGAAAGGAAATGAGAGTTGGGACGAGTGTGGTATGCGTGTTGAGCGAAAACTGAATTTTTGGAGAATGAGAGATCTTTCTTTGCGGGGCAAAGTTCTAGTTATCAAAGCAGTGATCTTACCCATTCTGCTTTTTGTGGCCATATTTTTTCCATCCCCTTTTAGGAAAGTGAAGAGAGTTGAGAAAATGATTTTTTCTTTTTTCTGGTGCAGCAAGATGGAGAAGCTGAAGAGGGAAAGCCTTTATAAGGCCTGCCAGCATGGTGGTTTGGGATTTCCTAATGTTGAGGTTTTTTTAGGGCTCCATTATATTAAGACGATTGTGGTATTGTTGGGTAAAGGTAATAAGGGTGCATGTATGGCAAGTAATTCTGCAGGATGAATGTTGTATGGGTTAGGTTGGAGAAAGAGGGATGCGAGAGTGCCTGTGTCTTTTAAGTGTCCGGTGTGGTATGAGGTGATTGAAAAGTTTGTCAAGAAGTATGATTTGCTGAGTGTGCCGGCGGATGAGTTTAGAATGACTAAGAGGGTGTATAGGAAATTGTGTGCAAATGAGGTCGAGTCTAATATTGTTGGTTTGAGAGGGAATGAGGTTGCGGATGCTTGGAGAAAGTTGGGTATGTATGGGATGTCCAACAAACAGAAGGATGTAGTGTGGATGGCGTTTCACAATATTCTTCCAGTGAGGGACGTTCAAAAGAAGAGAGGTTTGATTATGTCGGATGTTTGTCCAAGAGATGGATGTAATGGTTGTGAGACGGTTATGCATCTGATGTGGAATTGTAATTTTGCGCAAGACGTGTGGAAATGTGTAGGGGGGTTGTGTAGGAGTTTGGCGGGAGTGACTTTTGTGGATTGGCGTGTGGTTATGTTTGGTATTGGTGCAAGTGGACGTGTAAAGGAGAGAGTTTTGTGGTTAATTATGGCTTGTGTGTTAGAAAGTTTGTGGGATGTGAGGAATCTTTGTGTATTCAAAAGGAAATCAATTACAGTAAATGAATGTATTAGGATTATTCTTTCTAGGCTATTTTTGATTTACAAGATGGATAGTAGTAGCGGTGGTGGAACAGATGCCGAGGGAATATGGAAATTTAAAAAGTGGAGGCATATTGTAAAATTTCAGTGATCTTTTGGTTTATATTAATAAGATGTTCTTCTTTCTGTAATATTAGGTTACTTTATGCTTAATAAATATGGCCATGATGATGAGAAGTTTTTTTTTTTGCAACAGTTTTGGTATATCCTACTGATTTGCTATAAAACTAACCTGAATGGTTAAAAAAAAAAAAAAAAAAAAAAAAAAAAAAAATCTGTTCTTATCAGTTTAATATCTGATACGTCCCCTATCTGGGGACCATATATTAAATGGATTTTTAGAACAGGGAGATGGAAAAAGAGCTTGCTCTGTCCACTCCACGCATTGACCTGGTATTGCAGTATCTCCAGGACCGGTGCACCCCTTCTTTAATGCAGTTTCTAAAATCAGAAAGAATTGAATTCAATGCTTTTTGTTCATTTTGCTTGTTTGTCGGATTTTGGGATGGACTCTTTGGCTTTGCTTTTCTTCTCCTCATTGGATTTTTCATGTTAAAAGTTGCAGAAGCCAGATGACAAGCTCATTTTGGTTCAACTTCAGCAACTGTGCATTGCATTGCCATGTAATGTAATGTAATGCAATGCTATCTATCTAGCTCTCCCTCTATACTTCCTTTTGGATAAACAGACATATTAGGCAAGCATTTTGGAGCTTTCACCTAAATAACTACAGGTGGTGAGATAAGCTGCACAATATAATTGACCTTTCAGTATATTGTTGCACACACACCATCTATTTAGCAAATGCCCTTGTTATCAACAGCAGCCTTTTAAACTCACCTGAGCTAACAGGTATGTGAGCTGGTTACTCTGCTGCGCTTAAAATTTATTTTTTGGTTTGCTACAATGCCTTTTCTGAAACGTTGTCTCCCTCTGCTGGAACACTGACTTCTTTCATTTAATGCCTGCAGACTATAAAAGAGAAACCAACCCAAAAAGTTTGGTTGATTAGTCTGTGGCATTCTTTTAAACTGTTGCTTATGGCGGTCTCTGTGAGCTTCTCAGTGACATTCAGCCATCCAGGTATCCCGCCTGCAGTAGACGGAATGTGGCAATGGAACGCTGGCTGCGCGTGTCATAATAGGCTCTGAGCCTTTATATACCTGCGCACAGCAGCAGCCACCTTCAGTCTGCTGCTGGACAGCCAGCAGCAGCAGCAGCAGGAGAGGTAATTAATCAGCAACCCTCCTGCTAAGGGTAGACAGCTGCTCGTTCCACCCCCCCCCCGCCTTAATTGGTTCTCCTCCCTTCCAACGGTGTTGAGGCGGGTGGGAACAGCCGGGGGTTGAGGGTACTGTGCTAAAAGAGGTGGAGTTATGCAGATCTAAAACGCGTGGATTGCAGCAGCAGCAAGCCGAAAAGTGCAGGCATGTGAGGGATCTAGAGGTTGACAGCATGTCTTCTTAACGGGAGTCCAGGTGGCCATCTCCACAAATGGACTTTTCAGAATCCTTGGGTGGCACCGTAGTCGGAAACCAATTCTGGTTATCGCTTCTCGGCCTTTTGGCTAAGATCAAGTGTAGTATCTGTTCTTATCAGTTTAATATCTGATACGTCCCCTATCTGGGGACCATATATTAAATGGATTTTTAGAACAGGGAGATGGAAAAAGAGCTTGCTCTGTCCACTCCACGCATTGACCTGGTATTGCAGTATCTCCAGGACCGGTGCACCCCTTCTTTAATGCAGTTTCTAAAATCAGAAAGAATTGAATTCAATGCTTTTTGTTCATTTTGCTTGTTTGTCGGATTTTGGGATGGACTCTTTGGCTTTGCTTTTCTTCTCCTCATTGGATTTTTCATGTTAAAAGTTGCAGAAGCCAGATGACAAGCTCATTTTGGTTCAACTTCAGCAACTGTGCATTGCATTGCCATGTAATGTAATGTAATGCAATGCTATCTATCTAGCTCTCCCTCTATACTTCCTTTTGGATAAACAGACATATTAGGCAAGCATTTTGGAGCTTTCACCTAAATAACTACAGGTGGTGAGATAAGCTGCACAATATAATTGACCTTTCAGTATATTGTTGCACACACACCATCTATTTAGCAAATGCCCTTGTTATCAACAGCAGCCTTTTAAACTCACCTGAGCTAACAGGTATGTGAGCTGGTTACTCTGCTGCGCTTAAAATTTCTTTTTTGGTTTGCTACAATGCCTTTTCTGAAACGTTGTCTCCCTCTGCTGGAACACTGACTTCTTTCATTTAATGCCTGCAGACTATAAAAGAGAAACCAACCCAAAAAGTTTGGTTGATTAGTCTGTGGCATTCTTTTAAACTGTTGCTTATGGCGGTCTCTGTGAGCTTCTCAGTGACATTCAGCCATCCAGGTATCCCGCCTGCAGTAGACGGAATGTGGCAATGGAACGCTGGCTGCGCGTGTCATAATAGGCTCTGAGCCTTTATATACCTGCGCACAGCAGCAGCCACCTTCAGTCTGCTGCTGGACAGCCAGCAGCAGCAGCAGCAGGAGAGGTAATTAATCAGCAACCCTCCTGCTAAGGGTAGACAGCTGCTCGTTCCACCCCCCCCCCGCCTTAATTGGTTCTCCTCCCTTCCAACGGTGTTGAGGCGGGTGGGAACAGCCGGGGGTTGAGGGTACTGTGCTAAAAGAGGTGGAGTTACGCAGATCTAAAACGCGTGGATTGCAGCAGCAGCAAGCCGAAAAGTGCAGGCATGTGAGGGATCTAGAGGTTGACAGCATGTCTTCTTAACGGGAGTCCAGGTGGCCATCTCCACAAATGGACTTTTCAGAATCCTTGGGTGGCACCGTAGTCGGAAACCAATTCTGGTTATCGCTTCTCGGCCTTTTGGCTAAGATCAAGTGTAGTATCTGTTCTTATCAGTTTAATATCTGATACGTCCCCTATCTGGGGACCATATATTAAATGGATTTTTAGAACAGGGAGATGGAAAAAGAGCTTGCTCTGTCCACTCCACGCATTGACCTGGTATTGCAGTATCTCCAGGACCGGTGCACCCCTTCTTTAATGCAGTTTCTAAAATCAGAAAGAATTGAATTCAATGCTTTTTGTTCATTTTGCTTGTTTGTCGGATTTTGGGATGGACTCTTTGGCTTTGCTTTTCTTCTCCTCATTGGATTTTTCATGTTAAAAGTTGCAGAAGCCAGATGACAAGCTCATTTTGGTTCAACTTCAGCAACTGTGCATTGCATTGCCATGTAATGTAATGTAATGCAATGCTATCTATCTAGCTCTCCCTCTATACTTCCTTTTGGATAAACAGACATATTAGGCAAGCATTTTGGAGCTTTCACCTAAATAACTACAGGTGGTGAGATAAGCTGCACAATATAATTGACCTTTCAGTATATTGTTGCACACACACCATCTATTTAGCAAATGCCCTTGTTATCAACAGCAGCCTTTTAAACTCACCTGAGCTAACAGGTATGTGAGCTGGTTACTCTGCTGCACTTAAAATTTCTTTTTTGGTTTGCTACAATGCCTTTTCTGAAACGTTGTCTCCCTCTGCTGGAACACTGACTTCTTTCATTTAATGCCTGCAGACTATAAAAGAGAAACCAACCCAAAAAGTTTGGTTGATTAGTCTGTGGCATTCTTTTAAACTGTTGCTTATGGCGGTCTCTGTGAGCTTCTCAGTGACATTCAGCCATCCAGGTATCCCGCCTGCAGTAGACGGAATGTGGCAATGGAACGCTGGCTGCGCGTGTCATAATAGGCTCTGAGCCTTTATATACCTGCGCACAGCAGCAGCCACCTTCAGTCTGCTGCTGGACAGCCAGCAGCAGCAGTAGCAGGAGAGGTAATTAATCAGCAACCCTCCTGCTAAGGGTAGACAGCTGCTCGTTCCACCCCCCCCCCCCGCCTTAATTGGTTCTCCTCCCTTCCAACGGTGTTGAGGCGGGTGGGAACAGCCGGGGGTTGAGGGTACTGTGCTAAAAGAGGTGGAGTTATGCAGATCTAAAACGCGTGGATTGCAGCAGCAGCAAGCCGAAAAGTGCAGGCATGTGAGGGATCTAGAGGTTGACAGCATGTCTTCTTAACGGGAGTCCAGGTGGCCATCTCCACAAATGGACTTTTCAGAATCCTTGGGTGGCACCGTAGTCGGAAACCAATTCTGGTTATCGCTTCTCGGCCTTTTGGCTAAGATCAAGTGTAGTATCTGTTCTTATCAGTTTAATATCTGATACGTCCCCTATCTGGGGACCATATATTAAATGGATTTTTAGAACAGGGAGATGGAAAAAGAGCTTGCTCTGTCCACTCCACGCATTGACCTGGTATTGCAGTATCTCCAGGACCGGTGCACCCCTTCTTTAATGCAGTTTCTAAAATCAGAAAGAATTGAATTCAATGCTTTTTGTTCATTTTGCTTGTTTGTCGGATTTTGGGATGGACTCTTTGGCTTTGCTTTTCTTCTCCTCATTGGATTTTTCATGTTAAAAGTTGCAGAAGCCAGATGACAAGCTCATTTTGGTTCAACTTCAGCAACTGTGCATTGCATTGCCATGTAATGTAATGTAATGCAATGCTATCTATCTAGCTCTCCCTCTATACTTCCTTTTGGATAAACAGACATATTAGGCAAGCATTTTGGAGCTTTCACCTAAATAACTACAGGTGGTGAGATAAGCTGCACAATATAATTGACCTTTCAGTATATTGTTGCACACACACCATCTATTTAGCAAATGCCCTTGTTATCAACAGCAGCCTTTTAAACTCACCTGAGCTAACAGGTATGTGAGCTGGTTACTCTGCTGCGCTTAAAATTTCTTTTTTGGTTTGCTACAATGCCTTTTCTGAAACGTTGTCTCCCTCTGCTGGAACACTGACTTCTTTCATTTAATGCCTGCAGACTATAAAAGAGAAACCAACCCAAAAAGTTTGGTTGATTAGTCTGTGGCATTCTTTTAAACTGTTGCTTATGGCGGTCTCTGTGAGCTTCTCCGTGACATTCAGCCATCCAGGTATCCCGCCTGCAGTAGACGGAATGTGGCAATGGAACGCTGGCTGCGCGTGTCATAATAGGCTCTGAGCCTTTATATACCTGCGCACAGCAGCAGCCACCTTCAGTCTGCTGCTGGACAGCCATCAGCAGCAGCAGCAGGAGAGGTAATTAATCAGCAACCCTCCTGCTAAGGGTAGACAGCTGCTCGTTCCACCCCCCCCCCGCCTTAATTGGTTCTCCTCCCTTCCAACGGTGTTGAGGCGGGTGGGAACAGCCGGGGGTTGAGGGTACTGTGCTAAAAGAGGTGGAGTTATGCAGATCTAAAACGCGTGGATTGCAGCAGCAGCAAGCCAAAAAGTGCAGGCATGTGAGGGATCTAGAGGTTGACAGCATGTCTTCTTAACGGGAGTCCAGGTGGCCATCTCCACAAATGGACTTTTCAGAATCCTTGGGTGGCACCGTAGTCGGAAACCAATTCTGGTTATCGCTTCTCGGCCTTTTGGCTAAGATCAAGTGTAGTATCTGTTCTTATCAGTTTAATATCTGATACGTCCCCTATCTGGGGACCATATATTAAATGGATTTTTAGAACAGGGAGATGGAAAAAGAGCTTGCTCTGTCCACTCCACGCATTGACCTGGTATTGCAGTATCTCCAGAACCGGTGCACCCCTTCTTTAATGCAGTTTCTAAAATCAGAAAGAATTGAATTCAATGCTTTTTGTTCATTTTGCTTGTTTGTCGGATTTTGGGATGGACTCTTTGGCTTTGCTTTTCTTCTCCTCATTGGATTTTTCATGTTAAAAGTTGCAGAAGCCAGATGACAAGCTCATTTTGGTTCAACTTCAGCAACTGTGCATTGCATTGCCATGTAATGTAATGTAATGCAATGCTATCTATCTAGCTCTCCCTCTATACTTCCTTTTGGATAAACAGACATATTAGGCAAGCATTTTGGAGCTTTCACCTAAATAACTACAGGTGGTGAGATAAGCTGCACAATATAATTGACCTTTCAGTATATTTTTGCACACACACCATCTATTTAGCAAATGCCCTTGTTATCAACAGCAGCCTTTTAAACTCACCTGAGCTAACAGGTATGTGAGCTGGTTACTCTGCTGCGCTTAAAATTTCTTTTTTGGTTTGCTACAATGCCTTTTCTGAAACGTTGTCTCCCTCTGCTGGAACACTGACTTCTTTCATTTAATGCCTGCAGACTATAAAAGAGAAACCAACCCAAAAAGTTTGGTTGATTAGTCTGTGGCATTCTTTTAAACTGTTGCTTATGGCGGTCTCTGTGAGCTTCTCAGTGACATTCAGCCATCCAGGTATCCCGCCTGCAGTAGACGGAATGTGGCAATGGAACGCTGGCTGCGCGTGTCATAATAGGCTCTGAGCCTTTATATACCTGCGCACAGCAGCAGCCACCTTCAGTCTGCTGCTGGACAGCCAGCAGCAGCAGCAGCAGGAGAGGTAATTAATCAGCAACCCTCCTGCTAAGGGTAGACAGCTGCTCTTTCCACTCCCACCCCTGCCTTAATTGGTTCTCCTCCCTTCCAACGGTGTTGAGGCGGGTGGGAACAGCCGGGGGTTGAGGGTACTGTGCTAAAAGAGGTGGAGTTATGCAGATCTAAAACGCGTGGATTGCAGCAGCAGCAAGCCGAAAAGTGCAGGCATGTGAGGGATCTAGAGGTTGACAGCATGTCTTCTTAACGGGAGTCCAGGTGGCCATCTCCACAAATGGACTTTTCAGAATCCTTGGGTGGCACCGTAGTCGGAAACCAATTCTGGTTATCGCTTCTCGGCCTTTTGGCTAAGATCAAGTGTAGTATCTGTTCTTATCAGTTTAATATCTGATACGTCCCCTATCTGGGGACCATATATTAAATGGATTTTTAGAACAGGGAGATGGAAAAAGAGCTTGCTCTGTCCACTCCACGCATTGACCTGGTATTGCAGTATCTCCAGGACCGGTGCACCCCTTCTTTAATGCAGTTTCTAAAATCAGAAAGAATTGAATTCAATGCTTTTTGTTCATTTTGCTTGTTTGTCAGATTTTGGGATGGACTCTTTGGCTTTGCTTTTCTTCTCCTCATTGGATTTTTCATGTTAAAAGTTGCAGAAGCCAGATGACAAGCTCATTTTGGTTCAACTTCAGCAACTGTGCATTGCATTGCCATGTAATGTAATGTAATGAAATGCTATCTATCTAGCTCTCCCTCTATACTTCCTTTTGGATAAACAGACATATTAGGCAAGCATTTTGGAGCTTTCACCTAAATAACTACAGGTGGTGAGATAAGCTGCACAATATAATTGACCTTTCAGTATATTGTTGCACACACACCATCTATTTAGCAAATGCCCTTGTTATCAACAGCAGCCTTTTAAACTCACCTGAGCTAACAGGTATGTGAGCTGGTTACTCTGCTGCGCTTAAAATTTCTTTTTTGGTTTGCTACAATGCCTTTTCTGAAACGTTGTCTCCCTCTGCTGGAACACTGACTTCTTTCATTTAATGCCTGCAGACTATAAAAGAGAAACCAACCCAAAAAGTTTGGTTGATTAGTCTGTGGCATTCTTTTAAACTGTTGCTTATGGCGGTCTCTGTGAGCTTCTCAGTGACATTCAGCCATCCAGGTATCCCGCCTGCAGTAGACGGAATGTGGCAATGGAACGCTGGCTGCGCGTGTCATAATAGGCTCTGAGCCTTTATATACCTGCGCACAGCAGCAGCCACCTTCAGTCTGCTGCTGGACAGCCAGCAGCAGCAGCAGCAGGAGAGGTAATTAATCAGCAACCCTCCTGCTAAGGGTAGACAGCTGCTCGTTCCACCCCCCCCCCGCCTTAATTGGTTCTCCTCCCTTCCAACGGTGTTGAGGCGGGTGGAAACAGCCGGGGGTTGAGGGTACTGTGCTAAAAGAGGTGGAGTTATGCAGATCTAAAACGCGTGGATTGCAGCAGCAGCAAGCCGAAAAGTGCAGGCATGTGAGGGATCTAGAGGTTGACAGCATGTCTTCTTAACGGGAGTCCAGGTGGCCATCTCCACAAATGGACTTTTCAGAATCCTTGGGTGGCACCGTAGTCGGAAACCAATTCTGGTTATCGCTTCTCGGCCTTTTGGCTAAGATCAAGTGTAGTATCTGTTCTTATCAGTTTAATATCTGATACGTCCCCTATCTGGGGACCATATATTAAATGGATTTTTAGAACAGGGAGATGGAAAAAGAGCTTGCTCTGTCCACTCCACGCATTGACCTGGTATTGCAGTATCTCCAGGACCGGTGCACCCCTTCTTTAATGCAGTTTCTAAAATCAGAAAGAATTGAATTCAATGCTTTTTGTTCATTTTGCTTGTTTGTCGGATTTTGGGATGGACTCTTTGGCTTTGCTTTTCTTCTCCTCATTGGATTTTTCATGTTAAAAGTTGCAGAAGCCAGATGACAAGCTCATTTTGGTTCAACTTCAGCAACTGTGCATTGCATTGCCATGTAATGTAATGTAATGCAATGCTATCTATCTAGCTCTCCCTCTATACTTCCTTTTGGATAAACAGACATATTAGGCAAGCATTTTGGAGCTTTCACCTAAATAACTACAGGTGGTGAGATAAGCTGCACAATATAATTGACCTTTCAGTATATTGTTGCACACACACCATCTATTTAGCAAATGCCCTTGTTATCAACAGCAGCCTTTTAAACTCACCTGAGCTAACAGGTATGTGAGCTGGTTACTCTGCTGCGCTTAAAATTTCTTTTTTGGTTTGCTACAATGCCTTTTCTGAAACGTTGTCTCCCTCTGCTGGAACACTGACTTCTTTCATTTAATGCCTGCAGACTATAAAAGAGAAACCAACCCAAAAAGTTTGGTTGATTAGTCTGTGGCATTCTTTTAAACTGTTGCTTATGGCGGTCTCTGTGAGCTTCTCAGTGACATTCAGCCATCCAGGTATCCCGCCTGCAGTAGACGGAATGTGGCAATGGAACGCTGGCTGCGCGTGTCATAATAGGCTCTGAGCCTTTATATACCTGCGCACAGCAGCAGCCACCTTCAGTCTGCTGCTGGACAGCCAGCAGCAGCAGCAGCAGGAGAGGTAATTAATCAGCAACCCTCCTGCTAAGGGTAGACAGCTGCTCGTTCCACCCCCCCCCCCCGCATTAATTGGTTCTCCTCCCTTCCAACGGTGTTGAGGCGGGTGGGAACAGCCGGGGGTTGAGGGTACTGTGCTAAAAGAGGTGGAGTTATGCAGATCTAAAACGCGTGGATTGCAGCAGCAGCATGCCGAAAAGTGCAGGCATGTGAGGGATCTAGAGGTTGACAGCATGTCTTCTTAACGGGAGTCCAGGTGGCCATCTCCACAAATGGACTTTTCAGAATCCTTGGGTGGCACCGTAGTCGGAAACCAATTCTGGTTATCGCTTCTCGGCCTTTTGGCTAAGATCAAGTGTAGTATCTGTTCTTATCAGTTTAATATCTGATACGTCCCCTATCTGGGGACCATATATTAAATGGATTTTTAGAACAGGGAGATGGAAAAAGAGCTTGCTCTGTCCACTCCACGCATTGACCTGGTATTGCAGTATCTCCAGGACCGGTGCACCCCTTCTTTAATGCAGTTTCTAAAATCAGAAAGAATTGAATTCAATGCTTTTTGTTCATTTTGCTTGTTTGTCGGATTTTGGGATGGACTCTTTGGCTTTGCTTTTCTTCTCCTCATTGGATTTTTCATGTTAAAAGTTGCAGAAGCCAGATGACAAGCTCATTTTGGTTCAACTTCAGCAACTGTGCATTGCATTGCCATGTAATGTAATGTAATGCAATGCTATCTATCTAGCTCTCCCTCTATACTTCCTTTTGGATAAACAGACATATTAGGCAAGCATTTTGGAGCTTTCACCTAAATAACTACAGGTGGTGAGATAAGCTGCACAATATAATTGACCTTTCAGTATATTGTTGCACACACACCATCTATTTAGCAAATGCCCTTGTTATCAACAGCAGCCTTTTAAACTCACCTGAGCTAACAGGTATGTGAGCTGGTTACTCTGCTGCGCTTAAAATTTCTTTTTTGGTTTGCTACAATGCCTTTTCTGAAACGTTGTCTCCCTCTGCTGGAACACTGACTTCTTTCATTTAATGCCTGCAGACTATAAAAGAGAAACCAACCCAAAAAGTTTGGTTGATTAGTCTGTGGCATTCTTTTAAACTGTTGCTTATGGCGGTCTCTGTGAGCTTCTCAGTGACATTCAGCCATCCAGGTATCCCGCCTGCAGTAGACGGAATGTGGCAATGGAACGCTGGCTGCGCGTGTCATAATAGGCTCTGAGCCTTTATATACCTGCGCACAGCAGCAGCCACCTTCAGTCTGCTGCTGGACAGCCAGCAGCAGCAGCAGCAGGAGAGGTAATTAATCAGCAACCCTCCTGCTAAGGGTAGACAGCTGCTCGTTCCACCCCCCCCCCGCCTTAATTGGTTCTCCTCCCTTCCAACGGTGTTGAGGCGGGTGGGAACAGCCGGGGGTTGAGGGTACTGTGCTAAAAGAGGTGGAGTTATGCAGATCTAAAACGCGTGGATTGCAGCAGCAGCAAGCCGAAAAGTGCAGGCATGTGAGGGATCTAGAGGTTGACAGCATGTCTTCTTAACGGGAGTCCAGGTGGCCATCTCCACAAATGGACTTTTCAGAATCCTTGGGTGGCACCGTAGTCGGAAACCAATTCTGGTTATCGCTTCTCGGCCTTTTGGCTAAGATCAAGTGTAGTATCTGTTCTTTTAAGAACACAAGAGCTACGATCTACACTTGACGAGAGCGATCGAACTCGGAAGGAGAAGAGCTTCGGAGCCCAGCTGACATCGGAGAAGGAAGGCGGATATCGGTGGGAGGAAGAAGCTCTAAAGAATCCAGAAGAAGACGAAGACTCGGAGAAGAATCGGGCTGTCCTGTGGAATCTTCGAGGAAGAAAATCATCGAGACAAAGACCTTTCGGGGAATTTGTCCAGAACACGACGGGAGAAGAATCTGCATAGCTCCACCCATTCCGGGAAGAGTTCCAGATCCAGCTCCAAGAAGTAACTGCAGGAGGAAAGCCATGGCAAGCGCTGCGAGGAAGGCCGAAAAGAAGAGCCTGGAGCAGGGGACAGCCAGGAGGGCCCAGCCAGGAGCCGATTCTGACCCCAAGGACTCTGCCTCCACGACTGGCCAGCAGAAGGGACCCCAGAAGCCCCGCCACGAAGCTCCAGCCCTGGAGCCATGGATGCGGCAGACGGTGGCCCTGAAGCTGAAGGAAGTGGATGGGAGGGTGCCGGACATGTCCTCGGACGTGTTCTGCCAGAAGATGCTGCTGGATCGAGGCTTCTCCAGGTCGGACACCCTCAGCATCCAGACCTTCTTGACGGGGATCTTCTTCGTCACCTTCGCCACTGTGAACACCTGCAGGAGGTTCTGGGAAATGGTAAGCGCAAAAGGACCGGATAATTCTTTCTCTGCCTTTACAGGTAGCTGCCCTATCCAGAGGGACGAAAGGAGGATCACGGTCTCCATGCGCAACCCGCACACCCCAGGCCAAGACTTCTGTACCTTCCTGAGACGCTTCTGTTTGGTTGTGAAGGAACCCTCTCACATCCTGAATGGACTCGGCTTCTGGACAGGTAAGTGGTCGGTGACCGTTAGACTTCACAGGGACCTGGCGTACTCAGACGGACTTCGGCACCTGCCCCCGACATTCTCCCTGGGCAACTCCTACGGCCTCATCTATTACCCAGACATGCCGCGGAACTGCAGGAGATGCGGCAAGAATGGCCACGAGATGAAGGACTGCAAGGAGGATGCCTGCAGGATTTGTCGAGTGACGGGACACAGCTCGAAGGACTGCCCGAAGAAGACGTCCTGCAACCTGTGTGGGCTGGTGGCTCATCTGTACAAGGATTGCCCCAAGCGTGAGAGATCCTGGGCATCGGTGGTTGCGACGACCCCAGCTCCGGAGGACAAGGCCCCGACGACCAGGCCTGTGAAGGTCAAGGACGCGACGACCAAGGCCCCAGCGGCCAAAGCCGAGACGACCAAGGCCAAAGCGGTCAAGGAGTCGGTGGCCAAAGCCCCAGCGACGGTCCCAGCAGCTCTGAAGCAGAAGAAAAAGTCAAAGGAGGGTAAGAGTTCTGTCACCCCTCTCTCGATCCCTCCCCCTGCCACCCCCGTCCAATCAGCCCCCACCCCGGCCACCCCTGCTGAGGATTCCACTTCCTCTTCCTCCTTCCCCTACTCCTCAGCAGGTGTCCTTTCCCCTGCCCCGGCAGCCACTCTCCCTCCCCAGACCATGGTAGCGGTGGAATTAACCTTTCCTCCACCCGCCGCTATCTATTCCGAGGAGGATTTTCCCCTTCTTGTCTCCCCAGTTCCAACCCGGGGAAAGAGGAAGGTGGAGGACAGCCCTGCTACTGAATCCTCCAAAAAGAAGATTCTGGATTTCGTAGGCGAAAAGGAGGATACCCTCCCTGAGCCAGAAGAGATGGAGCACATGGTTGAGACCCTGGTGGCCGAGCCAGAAGAGGAGGAACTGGTGGTCGCCGAGATCGAGGCCGCGCTGCTTGACCAGATGGAGGAAGAGGGCCTGCTGGTGATCCCGTCACCAGCAGTCAACACCGACGAGGGACCACCCGACCGGAATGGTAACTAAGGTGTATTGCCTGTGCTAACTTTTTCTTTTTTTCCCTACATGATGGCTAATATTAACTTATTTTCCATTAATGTCAGGAGCATCAAGGACAAGTTCAGACGTCAGACTATTTATGCCTTCCTTACTTCCCAGTTGTGTGATGTTTATATGTTGCAGGAATGTTCCCTTCCCTCCTCTAGGTCCTTCAAACATCTGGCCAGGGAGTGGTCCCACGGTCCATCCTACTGGTCCGGTGGGGGTGACTGCAAGTCTGCGGGGGTCGCAATTCTGATCAGGGGGGGCGCATTCACGCTTGAGTCCGTCCAGGAGCTCATCTGCGGCAGGGCTCTTGTTGCAGATGGCAACTGGGCGGGAGAACCTGTCAGGTTCATCAACGTGTATGCGTCCCCACTGAAGAATGAGCGTTTGGAGCTTTTCCAGACCCTGCGGCTTCAGCTTGCCACCACCAGGACCTTAGTGATGGCCGGGGATTTCAACTGCCCCATCGAGGAGGATGGTCGTAGTTCTGGCACATCTGCCAAGTTGGACATCACGTCCAAGCTGCTCATCGAGATGGTAACCGAGGCCTCTCTTCAGGACGTGGTGGGCTCCATGGGGAGAGGCTCCACGAACTATTCGTGGAGCCGACCCGATGGCTCACTCCGCTCCAGGATTGACTTTGTGTTCACCTCTCGGGCAGTCAGGCAGAGTAGGCACTCGATGGTCCCCTGCTTCTTCTCCGACCACAGAGCCATTCACTTACAAGGTGTCCTCGGCGATGGTTTTCCGTCCGGCCCCGGCTCCTGGAAGCTGAATTGTGCTCTGCTGGCTCAGGATGAAGTCGTGGAGGAGCTGAGAGCAGCCTACGCAATGTGGCAGTCCTACAAGGGTAGCTTCCAAACAGTCTCTGATTGGTGGGAATATGTTAAACTTGAGTTTCGCTGTTTCTTTCAGGCCAAGGGTCGACAACAGGCGTGTGAGAAGAGGAGGGACTTCAGAGGGCTGCAGCGCGAGCTGCGATCGCTGCAGGACCTTCTTCACTGTGGCTGGGACGTGAGGGAGGAGCTGGAGGAGACCAAGAAGAGCCTGAAAAGGCACTTTGAGGAGGAGTCCAAGCGAATCGTCTTCCGTTCCAAAGTGGAGAATCTGGAGAAGGGTGAGAAATGTAACTCATTCTTTTTCAGGAAACTTCATGCCGGTCACACGCCCCTGAACGAGCTGCGAGACGAGAGCGGAAACATGCGACGTGGGAAGGAGGACGTGATGAGGGTCGTCAGAGACTTCTACAGCGAACTCTACTCCCACAAGACTACCGACCCCAACGCTGCTGATAAGTTCCTGTCAGGTATCACTAACCATCTTGATCCTGCAGGCACGGCAGCCTTGGACAAACCTCTGATGGTGGGCGAATTGCTCTCTGCCGCTAAATCCTTTAGGACCGGCAGGACCCCGGGCAGTGATGGTCTTCCAGCGGAGCTCTATGTAGCGCTGGGAGACCTCATCTGTCCGGACCTGTTGGACCTGTACGAGGAGATGGTGGTGGAGGGTAGAATGCCTCCATCTTTGAGGGAAGGAATGGTCACGATCCTGTACAAGCGGAAGGGAGAGAGGTGCGACCTGAGGAATTGGCGTCCCATCACTCTGCTCAACGTGGACTACAAGATCCTGGCCAAGACGATGGCGACACGACTTAAGACGGTCATCGGACGGATCATCCACCCGGACCAGACCTGCGGCATCCCTGGACGTCGCATCGCAGACAGCCTCGCTCTCGTGCGGGACACGGTCGAGTACATCAAGGTCCGCCGCGCACACGCGGCCCTGGTCTCCTTGGATCAGGAGAAGGCCTTCGACCGGGTTTCCCACGAGTTCATGGGCCGAGCTCTGCACCGGTTAGGTTTGGGTAACATGTTTTGTTCGTATGTCCGTCTGATGTATTTTGATATCCACAGCTCGGTGTTGGTGAACGGCTGGAAGACTGACCCCTTCCCTGTCCTCTCTGGGGTCAGACAAGGCTGCCCTCTATCACCTCTTCTTTTTGTTTGTGTTATAGAACTCTTCGCAGAGGCTATCCGGCAGAATGGAGAGATCAGAGGGATCACCGCACCGGGTCCGGGACGACACGAGGTCAAGTGCTCGCTCTACATGGACGACGTCACCGTCTTCTGCGCTGATCGTGGTTCAGTCGACGCCCTCGTCCAGACGTGTGAGAGGTTCGGCCGGGCTTCAGGGGCCAAAGTCAACTGCAGGAAGTCGGAAGCCATGCTCTTCGGGGATTGGCAGCCGGCCTCCTCCGCCCCCTTCCCCTTCAACATTCAACCGGATTTCCTCAAGGTGCTGGGAGTCTGGTTCGGGAAGGAAGGAGCGGCCCTCAAGTCCTGGCAAGAACGCTTGGCCAAGGTGAAGCAACGGATCGGACTCTGGAGCCTCAGACACCTCACTTGTGAGGGTAAGGCACTCGTCCTGCGTAATGAGGTCCTGCCCGTCTTGCAGTACACGGCGCAGGCCTGGCCCCCACACGTCACTGTGTGCAGGGCCATTACCAGGACAGTGTTTCACTTTGTCTGGGGATCCAAGATGGACAGAGTCAGGCGGGCCGTCATGTACAAGGAGCCTCGCAAGGGTGGGAAGGGCGTTCCAGATATCCCCACCCTCCTGCGATCCTCTTTTGTGTGTGATTGTGTCCGCCGGACTTTGCAAGTCAAGAATGGCTCCGCGGGCAGGTCCATGTCTCGCTTCTTCCTGCTTCCTCTTTGGAGGCGACTCGGCTGGGACAAGTGGGACAGCTCCTTCCCCTACAACTGGACGACGCCATGGTTCTACGGAGACGTCGTTCGATTTGTGGGGGAACATCAACTGGAGGGACTCAAGCCCGACTTGTGGAAGCCCAAAACTATCCACAAGCTCATCAGAGCCAAGGATGACGTGGAGAATATCACAGGACTTCACCAGGACACGCTGGAGACTGTGTGGACAAATGTGTCGTCTGACAGGCTGACCAACGGGCACAAGGACTTGTCGTGGATGGCGATTCAGGGCGGACTGCCCGTCCGGTCATTCATGCATGCCCGGAACCTGTGCAAGACCCGGTACTGCCCAAGGTGCCCCTTCGTGGAGGAAACATCTTTGCACACTTTTTGGGACTGCGGATTTGCACAGCGCCTGTTGACTGCCCTTGAGGACGACCTGAGGAACTCTGTCCCCAGGGCGAGCCTATCGCACCATTCTGTGCTTTACGGACTCTTCCCTGGGGTTCATACCGTCGGAGCCATCCAGGAGGCTTGGCGCCTTATGAACTGCTTCAAGGATGCCGTTTGGGTCGCCAGGAACCGGCTCATCTTGAGGAGGGAGAGGATGTCCATCCAGGACTGCCGCAGGCTGATCCACAGCCTGCTCAGAGACTATTACATCGTGGACGGTCCGGAGGACGAGGATGAGGACTAAACCCCTCCTCCCCCTCTCCCCTTATGTGTCTTGTCTTTCAATAAAGCTTCGGGCCTGTGATTTTCCCTTCCCCATCCCCTTTTTCCCAATCCCCATCCCCTATCACGGTTCGTCGTACTGTATTGATTGACATGCTTTTTCTTTCAGATTGAGTGTTTTGTGTAGCATAGGGGTGTGATGTGTCTAGTTAGTGCGTCGTATCCTCATGCTATGTAAATATGATGTAGAATTCTGTGTGTACTGGGTTGCGGCACTGTACACTGTCTGTTAACTTATTTTTTGTGCTAATAAAAGATATATTCAATCAAAAAAAAAAAAAAAAAAAAAAAAAAAATCTGTTCTTATCAGTTTAATATCTGATACGTCCCCTATCTGGGGACCATATATTAAATGGATTTTTAGAACAGGGAGATGGAAAAAGAGCTTGCTCTGTCCACTCCACGCATTGACCTGGTATTGCAGTATCTCCAGGACCGGTGCACCCCTTCTTTAATGCAGTTTCTAAAATCAGAAAGAATTGAATTCAATGCTTTTTGTTCATTTTGCTTGTTTGTCGGATTTTGGGATGGACTCTTTGGCTTTGCTTTTCTTCTCCTCATTGGATTTTTCATGTTAAAAGTTGCAGAAGCCAGATGACAAGCTCATTTTGGTTCAACTTCAGCAACTGTGCATTGCATTGCCATGTAATGTAATGTAATGCAATGCTATCTATCTAGCTCTCCCTCTATACTTCCTTTTGGATAAACAGACATATTAGGCAAGCATTTTGGAGCTTTCACCTAAATAACTACAGGTGGTGAGATAAGCTGCACAATATAATTGACCTTTCAGTATATTGTTGCACACACACCATCTATTTAGCAAATGCCCTTGTTATCAACAGCAGCCTTTTAAACTCACCTGAGCTAACAGGTATGTGAGCTGGTTACTCTGCTGCGCTTAAAATTTCTTTTTTGGTTTGCTACAATGCCTTTTCTGAAACGTTGTCTCCCTCTGCTGGAACACTGACTTCTTTCATTTAATGCCTGCAGACTATAAAAGAGAAACCAACCCAAAAAGTTTGGTTGATTAGTCTGTGGCATTCTTTTAAACTGTTGCTTATGGCGGTCTCTGTGAGCTTCTCAGTGACATTCAGCCATCCAGGTATCCCGCCTGCAGTAGACGGAATGTGGCAATGGAACGCTGGCTGCGCGTGTCATAATAGGCTCTGAGCCTTTATATACCTGCGCACAGCAGCAGCCACCTTCAGTCTGCTGCTGGACAGCCAGCAGCAGCAGCAGCAGGAGAGGTAATTAATCAGCAACCCTCCTGCTAAGGGTAGACAGCTGCTCGTTCCACCCCCCCCCCGCCTTAATTGATTCTCCTCCCTTCCAACGGTGTTGAGGCGGGTGGGAACAGCCGGGGGTTGAGGGTACTGTGCTAAAAGAGGTGGAGTTATGCAGATCTAAAACGCGTGGATTGCAGCAGCAGCAAGCCGAAAAGTGCAGGCATGTGAGGGATCTAGAGGTTGACAGCATGTCTTCTTAACGGGAGTCCAGGTGGCCATCTCCACAAATGGACTTTTCAGAATCCTTGGGTGGCACCGTAGTCGGAAACCAATTCTGGTTATCGCTTCTCGGCCTTTTGGCTAAGATCAAGTGTAGTATCTGTTCTTATCAGTTTAATATCTGATACGTCCCCTATCTGGGGACCATATATTAAATGGATTTTTAGAACAGGGAGATGGAAAAAGAGCTTGCTCTGTCCACTCCACGCATTGACCTGGTATTGCAGTATCTCCAGGACCGGTGCACCCCTTCTTTAATGCAGTTTCTAAAATCAGAAAGAATTGAATTCAATGCTTTTTGTTCATTTTGCTTGTTTGTCGAATTTTGGGATGGACTCTTTGGCTTTGCTTTTCTTCTCCTCATTGGATTTTTCATGTTAAAAGTTGCAGAAGCCAGATGACAAGCTCATTTTGGTTCAACTTCAGCAACTGTGCATTGCATTGCCATGTAATGTAATGTAATGCAATGCTATCTATCTAGCTCTCCCTCTATACTTCCTTTTGGATAAACAGACATATTAGGCAAGCATTTTGGAGCTTTCACCTAAATAACTACAGGTGGTGAGATAAGCTGCACAATATAATTGACCTTTCAGTATATTGTTGCACACACACCATCTATTTAGCAAATGCCCTTGTTATCAACAGCAGCCTTTTAAACTCACCTGAGCTAACAGGTATGTGAGCTGGTTACTCTGCTGCGCTTAAAATTTCTTTTTTGGTTTGCTACAATGCCTTTTCTGAAACGTTGTCTCCCTCTGCTGGAACACTGACTTCTTTCATTTAATGCCTGCAGACTATAAAAGAGAAACCAACCCAAAAAGTTTGGTTGATTAGTCTGTGGCATTCTTTTAAACTGTTGCTTATGGCGGTCTCTGTGAGCTTCTCAGTGACATTCAGCCATCCAGGTATCCCGCCTGCAGTAGACGGAATGTGGCAATGGAACGCTGGCTGCGCGTGTCATAATAGGCTCTGAGCCTTTATATACCTGCGCACAGCAGCAGCCACCTTCAGTCTGCTGCTGGACAGCCAGCAGCAGCAGCAGCAGGAGAGGTAATTAATCAGCAACCCTCCTGCTAAGGGTAGACAGCTGCTCGTTCCACCCCCCCCCCGCCTTAATTGGTTCTCCTCCCTTCCAACGGTGTTGAGGCGGGTGGGAACAGCCGGGGGTTGAGGGTACTGTGCTAAAAGAGGTGGAGTTATGCAGATCTAAAACGCGTGGATTGCAGCAGCAGCAAGCCGAAAAGTGCAGGCATGTGAGGGATCTAGAGGTTGACAGCATGTCTTCTTAACGGGAGTCCAGGTGGCCATCTCCACAAATGGACTTTTCAGAATCCTTGGGTGGCACCGTAGTCGGAAACCAATTCTGGTTATCGCTTCTCGGCCTTTTGGCTAAGATCAAGTGTAGTATCTGTTCTTATCAGTTTAATATCTGATACGTCCCCTATCTGGGGACCATATATTAAATGGATTTTTAGAACAGGGAGATGGAAAAAGAGCTTGCTCTGTCCACTCCACGCATTGACCTGGTATTGCAGTATCTCCAGGACCGGTGCACCCCTTCTTTAATGCAGTTTCTAAAATCAGAAAGAATTGAATTCAATGCTTTTTGTTCATTTTGCTTGTTTGTCGGATTTTGGGATGGACTCTTTGGCTTTGCTTTTCTTCTCCTCATTGGATTTTTCATGTTAAAAGTTGCAGAAGCCAGATGACAAGCTCATTTTGGTTCAACTTCAGCAACTGTGCATTGCATTGCCATGTAATGTAATGTAATGCAATGCTATCTATCTAGCTCTCCCTCTATACTTCCTTTTGGATAAACAGACATATTAGGCAAGCATTTTGGAGCTTTCACCTAAATAACTACAGGTGGTGAGATAAGCTGCACAATATAATTGACCTTTCAGTATATTGTTGCACACACACCATCTATTTAGCAAATGCCCTTGTTATCAACAGCAGCCTTTTAAACTCACCTGAGCTAACAGGTATGTGAGCTGGTTACTCTGCTGCGCTTAAAATTTCTTTTTTGGTTTGCTACAATGCCTTTTCTGAAACGTTGTCTCCCTCTGCTGGAACACTGACTTCTTTCATTTAATGCCTGCAGACTATAAAAGAGAAACCAACCCAAAAAGTTTGGTTGATTAGTCTGTGGCATTCTTTTAAACTGTTGCTTATGGCGGTCTCTGTGAGCTTCTCAGTGACATTCAGCCATCCAGGTATCCCGCCTGCAGTAGACGGAATGTGGCAATGGAACGCTGGCTGCGCGTGTCATAATAGGCTCTGAGCCTTTATATACCTGCGCACAGCAGCAGCCACCTTCAGTCTGCTGCTGGACAGCCAGCAGCAGCAGCAGCAGGAGAGGTAATTAATCAGCAACCCTCCTGCTAAGGGTAGACAGCTGCTCGTTCCACCCCCCCCCCCGCCTTAATTGGTTCTCCTCCCTTCCAACGGTGTTGAGGCGGGTGGGAACAGCCGGGGGTTGAGGGTACTGTGCTAAAAGAGGTGGAGTTATGCAGATCTAAAACGCGTGGATTGCAGCAGCAGCAAGCCGAAAAGTGCAGGCATGTGAGGGATCTAGAGGTTGACAGCATGTCTTCTTAACGGGAGTCCAGGTGGCCATCTCCACAAATGGACTTTTCAGAATCCTTGGGTGGCACCGTAGTCGGAAACCAATTCTGGTTATCGCTTCTCGGCCTTTTGGCTAAGATCAAGTGTAGTATCTGTTCTTATCAGTTTAATATCTGATACGTTCCCTATCTGGGGACCATATATTAAATGGATTTTTAGAACAGGGAGATGGAAAAAGAGCTTGCTCTGTCCACTCCACGCATTGACCTGGTATTGCAGTATCTCCAGGACCGGTGCACCCCTTCTTTAATGCAGTTTCTAAAATCAGAAAGAATTGAATTCAATGCTTTTTGTTCATTTTGCTTGTTTGTCGGATTTTGGGATGGACTCTTTGGCTTTGCTTTTCTTCTCCTCATTGGATTTTTCATGTTAAAAGTTGCAGAAGCCAGATGACAAGCTCATTTTGGTTCAACTTCAGCAACTGTGCATTGCATTGCCATGTAATGTAATGTAATGCAATGCTATCTATCTAGCTCTCCCTCTATACTTCCTTTTGGATAAACAGACATATTAGGCAAGCATTTTGGAGCTTTCACCTAAATAACTACAGGTGGTGAGATAAGCTGCACAATATAATTGACCTTTCAGTATATTGTTGCACACACACCATCTATTTAGCAAATGCCCTTGTTATCAACAGCAGCCTTTTAAACTCACCTGAGCTAACAGGTATGTGAGCTGGTTACTCTGCTGCGCTTAAAATTTCTTTTTTGGTTTGCTACAATGCCTTTTCTGAAACGTTGTCTCCCTCTGCTGGAACACTGACTTCTTTCATTTAATGCCTGCAGACTATAAAAGAGAAACCAACCCAAAAAGTTTGGTTGATTAGTCTGTGGCATTCTTTTAAACTGTTGCTTATGGCGGTCTCTGTGAGCTTCTCAGTGACATTCAGCCATCCAGGTATCCCGCCTGCAGTAGACGGAATGTGGCAATGGAACGCTGGCTGCGCGTGTCATAATAGGCTCTGAGCCTTTATATACCTGCGCACAGCAGCAGCCACCTTCAGTCTGCTGCTGGACAGCCAGCAGCAGCAGCAGCAGGAGAGGTAATTAATCAGCAACCCTCCTGCTAAGGGTAGACAGCTGCTCGTTCCACCCCCCCCCCCCCCCCCGCCTTAATTGGTTCTCCTCCCTTCCAACGGTGTTGAGGCGGGTGGGAACAGCCGGGGGTTGAGGGTACTGTGCTAAAAGAGGTGGAGTTATGCAGATCTAAAACGCGTGGATTGCAGCAGCAGCAAGCCGAAAAGTGCAGGCATGTGAGGGATCTAGAGGTTGACAGCATGTCTTCTTAACGGGAGTCCAGGTGGCCATCTCAACAAATGGACTTTTCAGAATCCTTGGGTGGCACCGTAGTCGGAAACCAATTCTGGTTATCGCTTCTCGGCCTTTTGGCTAAGATCAAGTGTAGTATCTGTTCTTATCAGTTTAATATCTGATACGTCCCCTATCTGGGGACCATATATTAAATGGATTTTTAGAACAGGGAGATGGAAAAAGAGCTTGCTCTGTCCACTCCACGCATTGACCTGGTATTGCAGTATCTCCAGGACCGGTGCACCCCTTCTTTAATGCAGTTTCTAAAATCAGAAAGAATTGAATTCAATGCTTTTTGTTCATTTTGCTTGTTTGTCGGATTTTGGGATGGACTCTTTGGCTTTGCTTTTCTTCTCCTCATTGGATTTTTCATGTTAAAAGTTGCAGAAGCCAGATGACAAGCTCATTTTGGTTCAACTTCAGCAACTGTGCATTGCATTGCCATGTAATGTAATGTAATGCAATGCTATCTATCTAGCTCTCCCTCTATACTTCCTTTTGGATAAACAGACATATTAGGCAAGCATTTTGGAGCTTTCACCTAAATAACTACAGGTGGTGAGATAAGCTGAACAATATAATTGACCTTTCAGTATATTGTTGCACACACACCATCTATTTAGCAAATGCCCTTGTTATCAACAGCAGCCTTTTAAACTCACCTGAGCTAACAGGTAT
The DNA here is from genome assembly GCF_046119375.1 of Phyllobates terribilis. Classification (NCBI taxonomy): domain Eukaryota; kingdom Metazoa; phylum Chordata; class Amphibia; order Anura; family Dendrobatidae; genus Phyllobates; species Phyllobates terribilis. The sequence goes on along the minus strand of NW_027362800.1, from coordinate 3,238,525 downwards.
GTGAGCTGGTTACTCTGCTGCGCTTAAAATTTCTTTTTTGGTTTGCTACAATGCCTTTTCTGAAACGTTGTCTCCCTCTGCTGGAACACTGACTTCTTTCATTTAATGCCTGCAGACTATAAAAGAGAAACCAACCCAAAAAGTTTGGTTGATTAGTCTGTGGCATTCTTTTAAACTGTTGCTTATGGCGGTCTCTGTGAGCTTCTCAGTGACATTCAGCCATCCAGGTATCCCGCCTGCAGTAGACGGAATGTGGCAATGGAACGCTGGCTGCGCGTGTCATAATAGGCTCTGAGCCTTTATATACCTGCGCACAGCAGCAGCCACCTTCAGTCTGCTGCTGGACAGCCAGCAGCAGCAGCAGCAGGAGAGGTAATTAATCAGCAACCCTCCTGCTAAGGGTAGACAGCTGCTCGTTCCACCCCCCCCCCCCGCCTTAATTGGTTCTCCTCCCTTCCAACGGTGTTGAGGCGGGTGGGAACAGCCGGGGGTTGAGGGTACTGTGCTAAAAGAGGTGGAGTTATGCAGATCTAAAACGCGTGGATTGCAGCAGCAGCAAGCCGAAAAGTGCAGGCATGTGAGGGATCTAGAGGTTGACAGCATGTCTTCTTAACGGGAGTCCAGGTGGCCATCTCCACAAATGGACTTTTCAGAATCCTTGGGTGGCACCGTAGTCGGAAACCAATTCTGGTTATCGCTTCTCGGCCTTTTGGCTAAGATCAAGTGTAGTATCTGTTCTTATCAGTTTAATATCTGATACGTCCCCTATCTGGGGACCATATATTAAATGGATTTTTAGAACAGGGAGATGGAAAAAGAGCTTGCTCTGTCCACTCCACGCATTGACCTGGTATTGCAGTATCTCCAGGACCGGTGCACCCCTTCTTTAATGCAGTTTCTAAAATCAGAAAGAATTGAATTCAATGCTTTTTGTTCATTTTGCTTGTTTGTCGGATTTTGGGATGGACTCTTTGGCTTTGCTTTTCTTCTCCTCATTGGATTTTTCATGTTAAAAGTTGCAGAAGCCAGATGACAAGCTCATTTTGGTTCAACTTCAGCAACTGTGCATTGCATTGCCATGTAATGTAATGTAATGCAATGCTATCTATCTAGCTCTCCCTCTATACTTCCTTTTGGATAAACAGACATATTAGGCAAGCATTTTGGAGCTTTCACCTAAATAACTACAGGTGGTGAGATAAGCGGCACAATATAATTGACCTTTCAGTATACTGTTGCACACACACCATCTATTTAGCAAATGCCCTTGTTATCAACAGCAGCCTTTTAAACTCACCTGAGCTAACAGGTATGTGAGCTGGTTACTCTGCTGCGCTTAAAATTTCTTTTTTGGTTTGCTACAATGCCTTTTCTGAAACGTTGTCTCCCTCTGCTGGAACACTGACTTCTTTCATTTAATGCCTGCAGACTATAAAAGAGAAACCAACCCAAAAAGTTTGGTTGATTAGTCTGTGGCATTCTTTTAAACTGTTGCTTATGGCGGTCTCTGTGAGCTTCTCAGTGACATTCAGCCATCCAGGTATCCCGCCTGCAGTAGACGGAATGTGGCAATGGAACGCTGGCTGCGCGTGTCATAATAGGCTCTGAGCCTTTATGTACCTGCGCACAGCAGCAGCCACCTTCAGTCTGCTGCTGGACAGCCAGCAGCAGCAGCAGCAGGAGAGGTAATTAATCAGCAACCCTCCTGCTAAGGGTAGACAGCTGCTCGTTCCACCCCCCCCCCCCGCCTTAATTGGTTCTCCTCCCTTCCAACGGTGTTGAGGCGGGTGGGAACAGCCGGGGGTTGAGGGTACTGTGCTAAAAGAGGTGGAGTTATGCAGATCTAAAACGCGTGGATTGCAGCAGCAGCAAGCCGAAAAGTGCAGGCATGTGAGGGATCTAGAGGTTGACAGCATGTCTTCTTAACGGGAGTCCAGGTGGCCGTCTCCACAAATGGACTTTTCAGAATCCTTGGGTGGCACCGTAGTCGGAAACCAATTCTGGTTATCGCTTCTCGGCCTTTTGGCTAAGATCAAGAGTAGTATCTGTTCTTATCAGTTTAATATCTGATACGTCCCCTATCTGGGGACCATATATTAAATGGATTTTTAGAACAGGGAGATGGAAAAAGAGCTTGCTCTGTCCACTCCACGCATTGACCTGGTATTGCAGTATCTCCAGGACCGGTGCACCCCTTCTTTAATGCAGTTTCTAAAATCAGAAAGAATTGAATTCAATGCTTTTTGTTCATTTTGCTTGTTTGTCGGATTTTGGGATGGACTCTTTGGCTTTGCTTTTCTTCTCCTCATTGGATTTTTCATGTTAAAAGTTGCAGAAGCCAGATGACAAGCTCATTTTGGTTCAACTTCAGCAACTGTGCATTGCATTGCCATGTAATGTAATGTAATGCAATGCTATCTATCTAGCTCTCCCTCTATACTTCCTTTTGGATAAACAGACATATTAGGCAAGCATTTTGGAGCTTTCACCTAAATAACTACAGGTGGTGAGATAAGCTGCACAATATAATTGACCTTTCAGTATATTGTTGCACACACACCATCTATTTAGCAAATGCCCTTGTTATCAACAGCAGCCTTTTAAACTCACCTGAGCTAACAGGTATGTGAGCTGGTTACTCTGCTGCGCTTAAAATTTCTTTTTTGGTTTGCTACAATGCCTTTTCTGAAACGTTGTCTCCCTCTGCTGGAACACTGACTTCTTTCATTTAATGCCTGCAGACTATAAAAGAGAAACCAACCCAAAATGTTTGGTTGATTAGTCTGTGGCATTCTTTTAAACTGTTGCTTATGGCGGTCTCTGTGAGCTTCTCAGTGACATTCAGCCATCCAGGTATCCTGCCTGCAGTAGACGGAATGTGGCAATGGAACGCTGGCTGCGCGTGTCATAATAGGCTCTGAGCCTTTATACACCTGCGCACAGCAGCAGCCACCTTCAGTCTGCTGCTGGACAGCCAGCAGCAGCAGCAGCAGGAGAGGTAATTAATCAGCAACCCTCCTGCTAAGGGTAGACAGCTGCTCGTTCCACCCCCCCCCGCCTTAATTGGTTCTCCTCCCTTCCAACGGTGTTGAGGCGGGTGGGAACAGCCGGGGGTTGAGGGTACTGTGCTAAAAGAGGTGGAGTTATGCAGATCTAAAACGCGTGGATTGCAGCAGCAGCAAGCCGAAAAGTGCAGGCATGTGAGGGATCTAGAGGTTGACAGCATGTCTTCTTAACGGGAGTCCAGGTGGCCATCTCCACAAATGGACTTTTCAGAATCCTTGGGTGGCACCGTAGTCGGAAACCAATTCTGGTTATCGCTTCTCGGCCTTTTGGCTAAGATCAAGTGTAGTATCTGTTCTTATCAGTTTAATATCTGATACGTCCCCTATCTGGGGACCATATATTAAATGGATTTTTAGAACAGGGAGATGGAAAAAGAGCTTGCTCTGTCCACTCCACGCATTGACCTGGTATTGCAGTATCTCCAGGACCGGTGCACCCCTTCTTTAATGCAGTTTCTAAAATCAGAAAGAATTGAATTCAATGCTTTTTGTTCATTTTGCTTGTTTGTCGGATTTTGGGATGGACTCTTTGGCTTTGCTTTTCTTCTCCTCATTGGATTTTTCATGTTAAAAGTTGCAGAAGCCAGATGACAAGCTCATTTTGGTTCAACTTCAGCAACTGTGCATTGCATTGCCATGTAATGTAATGTAATGCAATGCTATCTATCTAGCTCTCCCTCTATACTTCCTTTTGGATAAACAGACATATTAGGCAAGCATTTTGGAGCTTTCACCTAAATAACTACAGGTGGTGAGATAAGCTGCACAATATAATTGACCTTTCAGTATATTGTTGCACACACACCATCTATTTAGCAAATGCCCTTGTTATCAACAGCAGCCTTTTAAACTCACCTGAGCTAACAGGTATGTGAGCTGGTTACTCTGCTGCGCTTAAAATTTCTTTTTTGGTTTGCTACAATGCCTTTTCTGAAACGTTGTCTCCCTCTGCTGGAACACTGACTTCTTTCATTTAATGCCTGCAGACTATAAAAGAGAAACCAACCCAAAAAGTTTGGTTGATTAGTCTGTGGCATTCTTTTAAACTGTTGCTTATGGCGGTCTCTGTGAGCTTCTCAGTGACATTCAGCCATCCAGGTATCCCGCCTGCAGTAGACGGAATGTGGCAATGGAACGCTGGCTGCGCGTGTCATAATAGGCTCTGAGCCTTTATATACCTGCGCACAGCAGCAGCCACCTTCAGTCTGCTGCTGGACAGCCAGCAGCAGCAGCAGCAGGAGAGGTAATTAATCAGCAACCCTCCTGCTAAGGGTAGACAGCTGCTCGTTCCACCCCCCCCCCGCCTTAATTGGTTCTCCTCCCTTCCAACGGTGTTGAGGCGGGTGGGAACAGCCGGGGGTTGAGGGTACTGTGCTAAAAGAGGTGGAGTTATGCAGATCTAAAACGCGTGGATTGCAGCAGCAGCAAGCCGAAAAGTGCAGGCATGTGAGGGATCTAGAGGTTGACAGCATGTCTTCTTAACGGGAGTCCAGGTGGCCATCTCCACAAATGGACTTTTCAGAATCCTTGGGTGGCACCGTAGTCGGAAACCAATTCTGGTTATCGCTTCTCGGCCTTTTGGCTAAGATCAAGTGTAGTATCTGTTCTTATCAGTTTAATATCTGATACGTCCCCTATCTGGGGACCATATATTAAATGGATTTTTAGAACAGGGAGATGGAAAAAGAGCTTGCTCTGTCCACTCCACGCATTGACCTGGTATTGCAGTATCTCCAGGACGGTGCACCCCTTCTTTAATGCAGTTTCTAAAATCAGAAAGAATTGAATTCAATGCTTTTTGTTCATTTTGCTTGTTTGTCGGATTTTGGGATGGACTCTTTGGCTTTGCTTTTCTTCTCCTCATTGGATTTTTCATGTTAAAAGTTGCAGAAGCCAGATGACAAGCTCATTTTGGTTCAACTTCAGCAACTGTGCATTGCATTGCCATGTAATGTAATGTAATGCAATGCTATCTATCTAGCTCTCCCTCTATACTTCCTTTTGGATAAACAGACATATTAGGCAAGCATTTTGGAGCTTTCACCTAAATAACTACAGGTGGTGAGATAAGCTGCACAATATAATTGACCTTTCAGTATATTGTTGCACACACACCATCTATTTAGCAAATGCCCTTGTTATCAACAGCAGCCTTTTAAACTCACCTGAGCTAACAGGTATGTGAGCTGGTTACTCTGCTGCGCTTAAAATTTCTTTTTTGGTTTGCTACAATGCCTTTTCTGAAACGTTGTCTCCCTCTGCTGGAACACTGACTTCTTTCATTTAATGCCTGCAGACTATAAAAGAGAAACCAACCCAAAAAGTTTGGTTGATTAGTCTGTGGCATTCTTTTAAACTGTTGCTTATGGCGGTCTCTGTGAGCTTCTCAGTGACATTCAGCCATCCAGGTATCCCGCCTGCAGTAGACGGAATGTGGCAATGGAACGCTGGCTGCGCGTGTCATAATAGGCTCTGAGCCTTTATATACCTGCGCACAGCAGCAGCCACCTTCAGTCTGCTGCTGGACAGCCAGCAGCAGCAGCAGCAGGAGAGGTAATTAATCAGCAACCCTCCTGCTAAGGGTAGACAGCTGCTCGTTCCACCCCCCCCCCGCCTTAATTGGTTCTCCTCCCTTCCAACGGTGTTGAGGCGGGTGGGAACAGCCGGGGGTTGAGGGTACTGTGCTAAAAGAGGTGGAGTTATGCAGATCTAAAACGCGTGGATTGCAGCAGCAGCAAGCCGAAAAGTGCAGGCATGTGAGGGATCTAGAGGTTGACAGCATGTCTTCTTAACGGGAGTCCAGGTGGCCATCTCCACAAATGGACTTTTCAGAATCCTTGGGTGGCACCGTAGTCGGAAACCAATTCTGGTTATCGCTTCTCGGCCTTTTGGCTAAGATCAAGTGTAGTATCTGTTCTTATCAGTTTAATATCTGATACGTCCCCTATCTGGGGACCATATATTAAATGGATTTTTAGAACAGGGAGATGGAAAAAGAGCTTGCTCTGTCCACTCCACGCATTGACCTGGTATTGCAGTATCTCCAGGACCGGTGCACCCCTTCTTTAATGCAGTTTCTAAAATCAGAAAGAATTGAATTCAATGCTTTTTGTTCATTTTGCTTGTTTGTCGGATTTTGGGATGGACTCTTTGGCTTTGCTTTTCTTCTCCTCATTGGATTTTTCATGTTAAAAGTTGCAGAAGCCAGATGACAAGCTCATTTTGGTTCAACTTCAGCAACTGTGCATTGCATTGCCATGTAATGTAATGTAATGCAATGCTATCTATCTAGCTCTCCCTCTATACTTCCTTTTGGATAAACAGACATATTAGGCAAGCATTTTGGAGCTTTCACCTAAATAACTACAGGTGGTGAGATAAGCTGCACAATATAATTGACCTTTCAGTATATTGTTGCACACACACCATCTATTTAGCAAATGCCCTTGTTATCAACAGCAGCCTTTTAAACTCACCTGAGCTAACAGGTATGTGAGCTGGTTACTCTGCTGCGCTTAAAATTTCTTTTTTGGTTTACTACAATGCCTTTTCTGAAACGTTGTCTCCCTCTGCTGGAACACTGACTTCTTTCATTTAATGCCTGCAGACTATAAAAGAGAAACCAACCCAAAAAGTTTGGTTGATTAGTCTGTGGCATTCTTTTAAACTGTTGCTTATGGCGGTCTCTGTGAGCTTCTCAGTGACATTCAGCCATCCAGGTATCCCGCCTGCAGTAGACGGAATGTGGCAATGGAACGCTGGCTGCGCGTGTCATAATAGGCTCTGAGCCTTTATATACCTGCGCACAGCAGCAGCCACCTTCAGTCTGCTGCTGGACAGCCAGCAGCAGCAGCAGCAGGAGAGGTAATTAATCAGCAACCCTCCTGCTAAGGGTAGACAGCTGCTCGTTCCACCCCCCCCCCCCCGCCTTAATTGGTTCTCCTCCCTTCCAACGGTGTTGAGGCGGGTGGGAACAGCCGGGGGTTGAGGGTACTGTGCTAAAAGAGGTGGAGTTATGCAGATCTAAAACGCGTGGATTGCAGCAGCAGCAAGCCGAAAAGTGCAGGCATGTGAGGGATCTAGAGGTTGACAGCATGTCTTCTTAACGGGAGTCCAGGTGGCCATCTCCACAAATGGACTTTTCAGAATCCTTGGGTGGCACCGTAGTCGGAAACCAATTCTTGTTATCGCTTCTCGGCCTTTTGGCTAAGATCAAGTGTAGTATCTGTTCTTATCAGTTTAATATCTGATACGTCCCCTATCTGGGGACCATATATTAAATGGATTTTTAGAACAGGGAGATGGAAAAAGAGCTTGCTCTGTCCACTCCACGCATTGACCTGGTATTGCAGTATCTCCAGGACCGGTGCACCCCTTCTTTAATGCAGTTTCTAAAATCAGAAAGAATTGAATTCAATGCTTTTTGTTCATTTTGCTTGTTTGTCGGATTTTGGGATGGACTCTTTGGCTTTGCTTTTCTTCTCCTCATTGGATTTTTCATGTTAAAAGTTGCAGAAGCCAGATGACAAGCTCATTTTGGTTCAACTTCAGCAACTGTGCATTGCATTGCCATGTAATGTAATGTAATGCAATGCTATCTATCTAGCTCTCCCTCTATACTTCCTTTTGGATAAACAGACATATTAGGCAAGCATTTTGGAGCTTTCACCTAAATAACTACAGGTGGTGAGATAAGCTGCACAATATAATTGACCTTTCAGTATATTGTTGCACACACACCATCTATTTAGCAAATGCCCTTGTTATCAACAGCAGCCTTTTAAACTCACCTGAGCTAACAGGTATGTGAGCTGGTTACTCTGCTGCGCTTAAAATTTCTTTTTTGGTTTGCTACAATGCCTTTTCTGAAACGTTGTCTCCCTCTGCTGGAACACTGACTTCTTTCATTTAATGCCTGCAGACTATAAAAGAGAAACCAACCCAAAAAGTTTGGTTGATTAGTCTGTGGCATTCTTTTAAACTGTTGCTTATGGCGGTCTCTGTGAGCTTCTCAGTGACATTCAGCCATCCAGGTATCCCGCCTGCAGTAGACGGAATGTGGCAATGGAACGCTGGCTGCGCGTGTCATAATAGGCTCTGAGCCTTTATATACCTGCGCACAGCAGCAGCCACCTTCAGTCTGCTGCTGGACAGCCAGCAGCAGCAGCAGGAGAGGTAATTAATCAGCAACCCTCCTGCTAAGGGTAGACAGCTGCTCGTTCCACCCCCCCCCCCGCCTTAATTGGTTCTCCTCCCTTCCAACGGTGTTGAGGCGGGTGGGAACAGCCGGGGGTTGAGGGTACTGTGCTAAAAGAGGTGGAGTTATGCAGATCTAAAACGCGTGGATTGCAGCAGCAGCAAGCCGAAAAGTGCAGGCATGTGAGGGATCTAGAGGTTGACAGCATGTCTTCTTAACGGGAGTCCAGGTGGCCATCTCCACAAATGGACTTTTCAGAATCCTTGGGTGGCACCGTAGTCGGAAACCAATTCTGGTTATCGCTTCTCGGCCTTTTGGCTAAGATCAAGTGTAGTATCTTTTGAAAATTCAGTTTTGTCCTTGGGCTGCCCTAGTAAATTGATGCATATTACACACTGGTTTGGTGCACTTGTTAGTACGCCAGGTGGCTCATAGAGTTATCTGATGGAAAACATGGCCCTCCAGGATCGAAGTCACTAGGCTGGGTAAGTGTGAGGGCTTTGGAGCAATGTGCCCCAGGAGTAGGCTCCCTGGTGGGAGTCCAAGCTTACTGGGACTGGGAACCCCAGAAAGACTTGGCTTCGTAGCACGCCGCACCTTTGCCAATCATACTTTCTGAGCAACCCCCCCTATTCCTGGCCTCCGGGCTAGGAAGGGGAATTTTTATAAACCCGGTCGGAGGTCCGGTCAGCTTTGGGCTGAGAAACCAACACAGGCTCCAGCTCCACTAGGGTGGCAGCCTAGATGGAAGCTGGGAGCACGAAAACGGCTCTTCTCCGGCTTCGGCTAGGGAGAGCATCGGAGATCCCTAACCCTCGCTGTGGCCTTCTGGCTCGGAGGGATGGGGATGGTTTATTGGGGACCCTCTCCTCCGGGAAGGGTCCACATGAATCCTCGCCTCGTGCGCTGTTTTGGTGTGACTTCGGTCACATTTTTCAGTGCCTTGGATGCAGCTTCTATCAAAAAAAAATCTGTTCTTATCAGTTTAATATCTGATACGTCCCCTATCTGGGGACCATATATTAAATGGATTTTTAGAACAGGGAGATGGAAAAAGAGCTTGTTCTGTCCACTCCACGCATTGACCTGGTATTGCAGTATCTCCAGGACCGGTGCACCCCTTCTTTAATGCAGTTTCTAAAATCAGAAAGAATTGAATTCAATGCTTTTTGTTCATTTTGCTTGTTTGTCGGATTTTGGGATGGACTCTTTGGCTTTGCTTTTCTTCTCCTCATTGGATTTTTCATGTTAAAAGTTGCAGAAGCCAGATGACAAGCTCATTTTGGTTCAACTTCAGCAACTGTGCATTGCATTGCCATGTAATGTAATGTAATGCAATGCTATCTATCTAGCTCTCCCTCTATACTTCCTTTTGGATAAACAGACATATTAGGCAAGCATTTTGGAGCTTTCACCTAAATAACTACAGGTGGTGAGATAAGCTGCACAATATAATTGACCTTTCAGTATATTGTTGCACACACACCATCTATTTAGCAAATGCCCTTGTTATCAACAGCAGCCTTTTAAACTCACCTGAGCTAACAGGTATGTGAGCTGGTTACTCTGCTGCGCTTAAAATTTCTTTTTTGGTTTGCTACAATGCCTTTTCTGAAACGTTGTCTCCCTCTGCTGGAACACTGACTTCTTTCATTTAATGCCTGCAGACTATAAAAGAGAAACCAACCCAAAAAGTTTGGTTGATTAGTCTGTGGCATTCTTTTAAACTGTTGCTTATGGCGGTCTCTGTGAGCTTCTCAGTGACATTCAGCCATCCAGGTATCCCGCCTGCAGTAGACGGAATGTGGCAATGGAACGCTGGCTGCGCATGTCATAATAGGCTCTGAGCCTTTATATACCTGCGCACAGCAGCAGCCACCTTCAGTCTGCTGCTGGACAGCCAGCAGCAGCAGCAGCAGGAGAGGTAATTAATCAGCAACCCTCCTGCTAAGGGTAGACAGCTGCTCGTTCCACCCCCCCCCGCCTTAATTGGTTCTCCTCCCTTCCAACGGTGTTGAGGCGGGTGGGAACAGCCGGGGGTTGAGGGTACTGTGCTAAAAGAGGTGGAGTTATGCAGATCTAAAACGCGTGGATTGCAGCAGCAGCAAGCCGAAAAGTGCAGGCATGTGAGGGATCTAGAGGTTGACAGCATGTCTTCTTAACGGGAGTCCAGGTGGCCATCTCCACAAATGGACTTTTCAGAATCCTTGGGTGGCACCGTAGTCGGAAACCAATTCTGGTTATCGCTTCTCGGCCTTTTGGCTAATATCAAGTGTAGTATCTGTTCTTATCAGTTTAATATCTGATACGTCCCCTATCTGGGGACCATATATTAAATGGATTTTTAGAACAGGGAGATGGAAAAAGAGCTTGCTCTGTCCACTCCACGCATTGACCTGGTATTGCAGTATCTCCAGGACCGGTGCACCCCTTCTTTAATGCAGTTTCTAAAATCAGAAAGAATTGAATTCAATGCTTTTTGTTCATTTTGCTTGTTTGTCGGATTTTGGGATGGACTCTTTGGCTTTGCTTTTCTTCTCCTCATTGGATTTTTCATGTTAAAAGTTGCAGAAGCCAGATGACAAGCTCATTTTGGTTCAACTTCAGCAACTGTGCATTGCATTGCCATGTAATGTAATGTAATGCAATGCTATCTATCTAGCTCTCCCTCTATACTTCCTTTTGGATAAACAGACATATTAGGCAAGCATTTTGGAGCTTTCACCTAAATAACTACAGGTGGTGAGATAAGCTGCACAATATAATTGACCTTTCAGTATATTGTTGCACACACACCATCTATTTAGCAAATGCCCTTGTTATCAACAGCAGCCTTTTAAACTCACCTGAGCTAACAGGTATGTGAGCTGGTTACTCTGCTGCGCTTAAAATTTCTTTTTTGGTTTGCTACAATGCCTTTTCTAAAACGTTGTCTCCCTCTGCTGGAACACTGACTTCTTTCATTTAATGCCTGCAGACTATAAAAGAGAAACCAACCCAAAAAGTTTGGTTGATTAGTCTGTGGCATTCTTTTAAACTGTTGCTTATGGCGGTCTCTGTGAGCTTCTCAGTGACATTCAGCCATCCAGGTATCCCGCCTGCAGTAGACGGAATGTGGCAATGGAACGCTGGCTGCGCGTGTCATAATAGGCTCTGAGCCTTTATATACCTGCGCACAGCAGCAGCCACCTTCAGTCTGCTGCTGGACAGCCAGCAGCAGCAGCAGCAGGAGAGGTAATTAATCAGCAACCCTCCTGCTAAGGGTAGACAGCTGCTCGTTCCACCCCCCCCCGCCTTAATTGGTTCTCCTCCCTTCCAACGGTGTTGAGGCGGGTGGGAACAGCCGGGGGTTGAGGGTACTGTGCTAAAAGAGGTGGAGTTATGCAGATCTAAAACGCGTGGATTGCAGCAGCAGCAAGCCGAAAAGTGCAGGCATGTGAGGGATCTAGAGGTTGACAGCATGTCTTCTTAACGGGAGTCCAGGTGGCCATCTCCACAAATGGACTTTTCAGAATCCTTGGGTGGCACCGTAGTCGGAAACCAATTCTGGTTATCGCTTCTCGGCCTTTTGGCTAAGATCAAGTGTAGTATCTGTTCTTATCAGTTTAATATCTGATACGTCCCCTATCTGGGGACCATATATTAAATGGATTTTTAGAACAGGGAGATGGAAAAAGAGCTTGCTCTGTCCACTCCACGCATTGACCTGGTATTGCAGTATCTCCAGGACCGGTGCACCCCTTCTTTAATGCAGTTTCTAAAATCAGAAAGAATTGAATTCAATGCTTTTTGTTCATTTTGCTTGTTTGTCGGATTTTGGGATGGACTCTTTGGCTTTGCTTTTCTTCTCCTCATTGGATTTTTCATGTTAAAAGTTGCAGAAGCCAGATGACAAGCTCATTTTGGTTCAACTTCAGCAACTGTGCATTGCATTGCCATGTAATGTAATGTAATGCAATGCTATCTATCTAGCTCTCCCTCTATACTTCCTTTTGGATAAACAGACATATTAGGCAAGCATTTTGGAGCTTTCACCTAAATAACTACAGGTGGTGAGATAAGCTGCACAATATAATTGACCTTTCAGTATATTGTTGCACACACACCATCTATTTAGCAAATGCCCTTGTTATCAACAGCAGCCTTTTAAACTCACCTGAGCTAACAGGTATGTGAGCTGGTTACTCTGCTGCGCTTAAAATTTCTTTTTTGGTTTGCTACAATGCCTTTTCTGAAACGTTGTCTCCCTCTGCTGGAACACTGACTTCTTTCATTTAATGCCTGCAGACTATAAAAGAGAAACCAACCCAAAAAGTTTGGTTGATTAGTCTGTGGCATTCTTTTAAACTGTTGCTTATGGCGGTCTCTGTGAGCTTCTCAGTGACATTCAGCCATCCAGGTATCCCGCCTGCAGTAGACGGAATGTGGCAATGGAACGCTGGCTGCGCGTGTCATAATAGGCTCTGAGCCTTTATATACCTGCGCACAGCAGCAGCCACCTTCAGTCTGCTGCTGGACAGCCAGCAGCAGCAGCAGCAGGAGAGGTAATTAATCAGCAACCCTCCTGCTAAGGGTAGACAGCTGCTCGTTCCACCCCCCCCCCCGCCTTAATTGGTTCTCCTCCCTTCCAACGGTGTTGAGGCGGGTGGGAACAGCCGGGGGGTGAGGGTACTGTGCTAAAAGAGGTGGAGTTATGCAGATCTAAAACGCGTGGATTGCAGCAGCAGCAAGCCGAAAAGTGCAGGCATGTGAGGGATCTAGAGGTTGACAGCATGTCTTCTTAACGGGAGTCCAGGTGGCCATCTCCACAAATGGACTTTTCAGAATCCTTGGGTGGCACCGTAGTCGGAAACCAATTCTGGTTATCGCTTCTCGGCCTTTTGGCTAAGATCAAGTGTAGTATCTGTTCTTATCAGTTTAATATCTGATACGTCCCCTATCTGGGGACCATATATTAAATGGATTTTTAGAACAGGGAGATGGAAAAAGAGCTTGCTCTGTCCACTCCACGCATTGACCTGGTATTGCAGTATCTCCAGGACCGGTGCACCCCTTCTTTAATGCAGTTTCTAAAATCAGAAAGAATTGAATTCAATGCTTTTTGTTCATTTTGCTTGTTTGTCGGATTTTGGGATGGACTCTTTGGCTTTGCTTTTCTTCTTCTCATTGGATTTTTCATGTTAAAAGTTGCAGAAGCCAGATGACAAGCTCATTTTGGTTTAACTTCAGCAACTGTGCATTGCATTGCCATGTAATGTAATGTAATGCAATGCAATCTATCTAGCTCTCCCTCTATACTTCCTTTTGGATAAACAGACATATTAGGCAAGCATTTTGGAGCTTTCACCTAAATAACTACAGGTGGTGAGATAAGCTGCACAATATAATTGACCTTTCAGTATATTGTTGCACACACACCATCTATTTAGCAAATGCCCTTGTTATCAACAGCAGCCTTTTAAACTCACCTGAGCTAACAGGTATGTGAGCTGGTTACTCTGCTGCGCTTAAAATTTCTTTTTTGGTTTGCTACAATGCCTTTTCTGAAACGTTGTCTCCCTCTGCTGGAACACTGACTTCTTTCATTTAATGCCTGCAGACTATAAAAGAGAAACCAACCCAAAAAGTTTGGTTGATTAGTCTGTGGCATTCTTTTAAACTGTTGCTTATGGCGGTCTCTGTGAGCTTCTCAGTGACATTCAGCCATCCAGGTATCCCGCCTGCAGTAGACGGAATGTGGCAATGGAACGCTGGCTGCGCGTGTCATAATAGGCTCTGAGCCTTTATATACCTGCGCACAGCAGCAGCCACCTTCAGTCTGCTGCTGGACAGCCAGCAGCAGCAGCAGGAGAGGTAATTAATCAGCAACCCTCCTGCTAAGGGTAGACAGCTGCTCGTTCCACCCCCCCCCGCCTTAATTGGTTCTCCTCCCTTCCAACGGTGTTGAGGCGGGTGGGAACAGCCGGGGGTTGAGGGTACTGTGCTAAAAGAGGTGGAGTTATGCAGATCTAAAACGCGTGGATTGCAGCAGCAGCAAGCCGAAAAGTGCAGGCATGTGAGGGATCTAGAGGTTGACAGCATGTCTTCTTAACGGGAGTCCAGGTGGCCATCTCCACAAATGGACTTTTCAGAATCCTTGGGTGGCACCGTAGTCGGAAACCAATTCTGGTTATCGCTTCTCGGCCTTTTTGCTAAGATCAAGTGTAGTATCTGTTCTTATCAGTTTAATATCTGATACGTCCCCTATCTGGGGACCATATATTAAATGGATTTTTAGAACAGGGAGATGGAAAAAGAGCTTGCTCTGTCCACTCCACGCATTGACCTGGTATTGCAGTATCTCCAGGACCGGTGCACCCCTTCTTTAATGCAGTTTCTAAAATCAGAAAGAATTGAATTCAATGCTTTTTGTTCATTTTGCTTGTTTGTCGGATTTTGGGATGGACTCTTTGGCTTTGCTTTTCTTCTCCTCATTGGATTTTTCATGTTAAAAGTTGCAGAAGCCAGATGACAAGCTCATTTTGGTTCAACTTCAGCAACTGTGCATTGCATTGCCATGTAATGTAATGTAATGCAATGCTATCTATCTAGCTCTCCCTCTATACTTCCTTTTGGATAAACAGACATATTAGGCAAGCATTTTGGAGCTTTCACCTAAATAACTACAGGTGGTGAGATAAGCTGCACAATATAATTGACCTTTCAGTATATTGTTGCACACACACCATCTATTTAGCAAATGCCCTTGTTATCAACAGCAGCCTTTTAAACTCACCTGAGCTAACAGGTATGTGAGCTGGTTACTCTGCTGCGCTTAAAATTTCTTTTTTGGTTTGCTACAATGCCTTTTCTGAAACGTTGTCTCCCTCTGCTGGAACACTGACTTCTTTCATTTAATGCCTGCAGACTATAAAAGAGAAACCAACCCAAAAAGTTTGGTTGATTAGTCTGTGGCATTCTTTTAAACTGTTGCTTATGGCGGTCTCTGTGAGCTTCTCAGTGACATTCAGCCATCCAGGTATCCCGCCTGCAGTAGACGGAATGTGGCAATGGAACGCTGGCTGCGCGTGTCATAATAGGCTCTGAGCCTTTATATACCTGCGCACAGCAGCAGCCACCTTCAGTCTGCTGCTGGACAGCCAGCAGCAGCAGCAGCAGGAGAGGTAATTAATCAGCAACCCTCCTGCTAAGGGTAGACAGATGCTCGTTCCACCCCCCCCCCCCCGCCTTAATTGGTTCTCCTCCCTTCCAACGGTGTTGAGGCGGGTGGGAACAGCCGGGGGTTGAGGGTACTGTGCTAAAAGAGGTGGAGTTATGCAGATCTAAAACGCGTGGATTGCAGCAGCAGCAAGCCGAAAAGTGCAGGCATGTGAGGGATCTAGAGGTTGACAGCATGTCTTCTTAACGGGAGTCCAGGTGGCCATCTCCACAAATGGACTTTTCAGAATCCTTGGGTGGCACCGTAGTCGGAAACCAATTCTGGTTATCGCTTCTCGGCCTTTTGGCTAATATCAAGTGTAGTATCTGTTCTTATCAGTTTAATATCTGATACGTCCCCTATCTGGGGACCATATATTAAATGGATTTTTAGAACAGGGAGATGGAAAAAGAGCTTGCTCTGTCCACTCCACGCATTGACCTGGTATTGCAGTATCTCCAGGACCGGTGCACCCCTTCTTTAATGCAGTTTCTAAAATCAGAAAGAATTGAATTCAATGCTTTTTGTTCATTTTGCTTGTTTGTCGGATTTTGGGATGGACTCTTTGGCTTTGCTTTTCTTCTCCTCATTGGATTTTTCATGTTAAAAGTTGCAGAAGCCAGATGACAAGCTCATTTTGGTTCAACTTCAGCAACTGTGCATTGCATTGCCATGTAATGTAATGTAATGCAATGCTATCTATCTAGCTCTCCCTCTATACTTCCTTTTGGATAAACAGACATATTAGGCAAGCATTTTGGAGCTTTCACCTAAATAACTACAGGTGGTGAGATAAGCTGCACAATATAATTGACCTTTCAGTATATTGTTGCACACACACCATCTATTTAGCAAATGCCCTTGTTATCAACAGCAGCCTTTTAAACTCACCTGAGCTAACAGGTATGTGAGCTGGTTACTCTGCTGCGCTTAAAATTTCTTTTTTGGTTTGCTACAATGCCTTTTCTAAAACGTTGTCTCCCTCTGCTGGAACACTGACTTCTTTCATTTAATGCCTGCAGACTATAAAAGAGAAACCAACCCAAAAAGTTTGGTTGATTAGTCTGTGGCATTCTTTTAAACTGTTGCTTATGGCGGTCTCTGTGAGCTTCTCAGTGACATTCAGCCATCCAGGTATCCCGCCTGCAGTAGACGGAATGTGGCAATGGAACGCTGGCTGCGCGTGTCATAATAGGCTCTGAGCCTTTATATACCTGCGCACAGCAGCAGCCACCTTCAGTCTGCTGCTGGACAGCCAGCAGCAGCAGCAGCAGGAGAGGTAATTAATCAGCAACCCTCCTGCTAAGGGTAGACAGCTGCTCGTTCCACCCCCCCCCGCCTTAATTGGTTCTCCTCCCTTCCAACGGTGTTGAGGCGGGTGGGAACAGCCGGGGGTTGAGGGTACTGTGCTAAAAGAGGTGGAGTTATGCAGATCTAAAACGCGTGGATTGCAGCAGCAGCAAGCCGAAAAGTGCAGGCATGTGAGGGATCTAGAGGTTGACAGCATGTCTTCTTAACGGGAGTCCAGGTGGCCATCTCCACAAATGGACTTTTCAGAATCCTTGGGTGGCACCGTAGTCGGAAACCAATTCTGGTTATCGCTTCTCGGCCTTTTGGCTAAGATCAAGTGTAGTATCTGTTCTTATCAGTTTAATATCTGATACGTCCCCTATCTGGGGACCATATATTAAATGGATTTTTAGAACAGGGAGATGGAAAAAGAGCTTGCTCTGTCCACTCCACGCATTGACCTGGTATTGCAGTATCTCCAGGACCGGTGCACCCCTTCTTTAATGCAGTTTCTAAAATCAGAAAGAATTGAATTCAATGCTTTTTGTTCATTTTGCTTGTTTGTCGGATTTTGGGATGGACTCTTTGGCTTTGCTTTTCTTCTCCTCATTGGATTTTTCATGTTAAAAGTTGCAGAAGCCAGATGACAAGCTCATTTTGGTTCAACTTCAGCAACTGTGCATTGCATTGCCATGTAATGTAATGTAATGCAATGCTATCTATCTAGCTCTCCCTCTATACTTCCTTTTGGATAAACAGACATATTAGGCAAGCATTTTGGAGCTTTCACCTAAATAACTACAGGTGGTGAGATAAGCTGCACAATATAATTGACCTTTCAGTATATTGTTGCACACACACCATCTATTTAGCAAATGCCCTTGTTATCAACAGCAGCCTTTTAAACTCACCTGAGCTAACAGGTATGTGAGCTGGTTACTCTGCTGCGCTTAAAATTTCTTTTTTGGTTTGCTACAATGCCTTTTCTGAAACGTTGTCTCCCTCTGCTGGAACACTGACTTCTTTCATTTAATGCCTGCAGACTATAAAAGAGAAACCAACCCAAAAAGTTTGGTTGATTAGTCTGTGGCATTCTTTTAAACTGTTGCTTATGGCGGTCTCTGTGAGCTTCTCAGTGACATTCAGCCATCCAGGTATCCCGCCTGCAGTAGACGGAATGTGGCAATGGAACGCTGGCTGCGCGTGTCATAATAGGCTCTGAGCCTTTATATACCTGCGCACAGCAGCAGCCACCTTCAGTCTGCTGCTGGACAGCCAGCAGCAGCAGCAGCAGGAGAGGTAATTAATCAGCAACCCTCCTGCTAAGGGTAGACAGCTGCTCGTTCCACCCCCCCCCCCGCCTTAATTGGTTCTCCTCCCTTCCAACGGTGTTGAGGCGGGTGGGAACAGCCGGGGGGTGAGGGTACTGTGCTAAAAGAGGTGGAGTTATGCAGATCTAAAACGCGTGGATTGCAGCAGCAGCAAGCCGAAAAGTGCAGGCATGTGAGGGATCTAGAGGTTGACAGCATGTCTTCTTAACGGGAGTCCAGGTGGCCATCTCCACAAATGGACTTTTCAGAATCCTTGGGTGGCACCGTAGTCGGAAACCAATTCTGGTTATCGCTTCTCGGCCTTTTGGCTAAGATCAAGTGTAGTATCTGTTCTTATCAGTTTAATATCTGATACGTCCCCTATCTGGGGACCATATATTAAATGGATTTTTAGAACAGGGAGATGGAAAAAGAGCTTGCTCTGTCCACTCCACGCATTGACCTGGTATTGCAGTATCTCCAGGACCGGTGCACCCCTTCTTTAATGCAGTTTCTAAAATCAGAAAGAATTGAATTCAATGCTTTTTGTTCATTTTGCTTGTTTGTCGGATTTTGGGATGGAATCTTTGGCTTTGCTTTTCTTCTTCTCATTGGATTTTTCATGTTAAAAGTTGCAGAAGCCAGATGACAAGCTCATTTTGGTTTAACTTCAGCAACTGTGCATTGCATTGCCATGTAATGTAATGTAATGCAATGCTATCTATCTAGCTCTCCCTCTATACTTCCTTTTGGATAAACAGACATATTAGGCAAGCATTTTGGAGCTTTCACCTAAATAACTACAGGTGGTGAGATAAGCTGCACAATATAATTGACCTTTCAGTATATTGTTGCACACACACCATCTATTTATCAAATGCCCTTGTTATCAACAGCAGCCTTTTAAACTCACCTGAGCTAACAGGTATGTGAGCTGGTTACTCTGCTGCGCTTAAAATTTCTTTTTTGGTTTGCTACAATGCCTTTTCTGAAACGTTGTCTCCCTCTGCTGGAACACTGACTTCTTTCATTTAATGCCTGCAGACTATAAAAGAGAAACCAACCCAAAAAGTTTGGTTGATTAGTCTGTGGCATTCTTTTAAACTGTTGCTTATGGCGGTCTCTGTGAGCTTCTCAGTGACATTCAGCCATCCAGGTATCCCGCCTGCAGTAGACGGAATGTGGCAATGGAACGCTGGCTGCGCGTGTCATAATAGGCTCTGAGCCTTTATATACCTGCGCACAGCAGCAGCCACCTTCAGTCTGCTGCTGGACAGCCAGCAGCAGCAGCAGGAGAGGTAATTAATCAGCAACCCTCCTGCTAAGGGTAGACAGCTGCTCGTTCCACCCCCCCCCGCCTTAATTGGTTCTCCTCCCTTCCAACGGTGTTGAGGCGGGTGGGAACAGCCGGGGGTTGAGGGTACTGTGCTAAAAGAGGTGGAGTTATGCAGATCTAAAACGCGTGGATTGCAGCAGCAGCAAGCCGAAAAGTGCAGGCATGTGAGGGATCTAGAGGTTGACAGCATGTCTTCTTAACGGGAGTCCAGGTGGCCATCTCCACAAATGGACTTTTCAGAATCCTTGGGTGGCACCGTAGTCGGAAACCAATTCTGGTTATCGCTTCTCGGCCTTTTGGCTAAGATCAAGTGTAGTATCTGTTCTTATCAGTTTAATATCTGATACGTCCCCTATCTGGGGACCATATATTAAATGGATTTTTAGAACAGGGAGATGGAAAAAGAGCTTGCTCTGTCCACTCCACGCATTGACCTGGTATTGCAGTATCTCCAGGACCGGTGCACCCCTTCTTTAATGCAGTTTCTAAAATCAGAAAGAATTGAATTCAATGCTTTTTGTTCATTTTGCTTGTTTGTCGGATTTTGGGATGGACTCTTTGGCTTTGCTTTTCTTCTCCTCATTGGATTTTTCATGTTAAAAGTTGCAGAAGCCAGATGACAAGCTCATTTTGGTTCAACTTCAGCAACTGTGCATTGCATTGCCATGTAATGTAATGTAATGCAATGCTATCTATCTAGCTCTCCCTCTATACTTCCTTTTGGATAAACAGACATATTAGGCAAGCATTTTGGAGCTTTCACCTAAATAACTACAGGTGGTGAGATAAGCTGCACAATATAATTGACCTTTCAGTATATTGTTGCACACACACCATCTATTTAGCAAATGCCCTTGTTATCAACAGCAGCCTTTTAAACTCACCTGAGCTAACAGGTATGTGAGCTGGTTACTCTGCTGCGCTTAAAATTTCTTTTTTGGTTTGCTACAATGCCTTTTCTGAAACGTTGTCTCCCTCTGCTGGAACACTGACTTCTTTCATTTAATGCCTGCAGACTATAAAAGAGAAACCAACCCAAAAAGTTTGGTTGATTAGTCTGTGGCATTCTTTTAAACTGTTGCTTATGGCGGTCTCTGTGAGCTTCTCAGTGACATTCAGCCATCCAGGTATCCCGCCTGCAGTAGACGGAATGTGGCAATGGAACGCTGGCTGCGCGTGTCATAATAGGCTCTGAGCCTTTATATACCTGCGCACAGCAGCAGCCACCTTCAGTCTGCTGCTGGACAGCCAGCAGCAGCAGCAGCAGGAGAGGTAATTAATCAGCAACCCTCCTGCTAAGGGTAGACAGATGCTCGTTCCACCCCCCCCCCCCGCCTTAATTGGTTCTCCTCCCTTCCAACGGTGTTGAGGCGGGTGGGAACAGCCGGGGGTTGAGGGTACTGTGCTAAAAGAGGTGGAGTTATGCAGATCTAAAACGCGTGGATTGCAGCAGCAGCAAGCCGAAAAGTGCAGGCATGTGAGGGATCTAGAGGTTGACAGCATGTCTTCTTAACGGGAGTCCAGGTGGCCATCTCCACAAATGGACTTTTCAGAATCCTTGGGTGGCACCGTAGTCGGAAACCAATTCTGGTTATCGCTTCTCGGCCTTTTGGCTAAGATCAAGTGTAGTATCTGTTCTTATCAGTTTAATATCTGATACGTCCCCTATCTGGGGACCATATATTAAATGGATTTTTAGAACAGGGAGATGGAAAAAGAGCTTGCTCTGTCCACTCCACGCATTGACCTGGTATTGCAGTATCTCCAGGACCGGTGCACCCCTTCTTTAATGCAGTTTCTAAAATCAGAAAGAATTGAATTCAATGCTTTTTGTTCATTTTGCTTGTTTGTCGGATTTTGGGATGGACTCTTTGGCTTTGCTTTTCTTCTCCTCATTGGATTTTTCATGTTAAAAGTTGCAGAAGCCAGATGACAAGCTCATTTTGGTTCAACTTCAGCAACTGTGCATTGCATTGCCATGTAATGTAATGTAATGCAATGCTATCTATCTAGCTCTCCCTCTATACTTCCTTTTGGATAAACAGACATATTAGGCAAGCATTTTGGAGCTTTCACCTAAATAACTACAGGTGGTGAGATAAGCTGCACAATATAATTGACCTTTCAGTATATTGTTGCACACACACCATCTATTTAGCAAATGCCCTTGTTATCAACAGCAGCCTTTTAAACTCACCTGAGCTAACAGGTATGTGAGCTGGTTACTCTGCTGCGCTTAAAATTTCTTTTTTGGTTTGCTACAATGCCTTTTCTGAAACGTTGTCTCCCTCTGCTGGAACACTGACTTCTTTCATTTAATGCCTGCAGACTATAAAAGAGAAACCAACCCAAAAAGTTTGGTTGATTAGTCTGTGGCATTCTTTTAAACTGTTGCTTATGGCGGTCTCTGTGAGCTTCTCAGTGACATTCAGCCATCCAGGTATCCCGCCTGCAGTAGACGGAATGTGGCAATGGAACGCTGGCTGCGCGTGTCATAATAGGCTCTGAGCCTTTATATACCTGCGCACAGCAGCAGCCACCTTCAGTCTGCTGCTGGACAGCCAGCAGCAGCAGCAGCAGGAGAGGTAATTAATCAGCAACCCTCCTGCTAAGGGTAGACAGATGCTCGTTCCACCCCCCCCCCCCCCCGCCTTAATTGGTTCTCCTCCCTTCCAACGGTGTTGAGGCGGGTGGGAACAGCCGGGGGTTGAGGGTACTGTGCTAAAAGAGGTGGAGTTATGCAGATCTAAAACGCGTGGATTGCAGCAGCAGCAAGCCGAAAAGTGCAGGCATGTGAGGGATCTAGAGGTTGACAGCATGTCTTCTTAACGGGAGTCCAGGTGGCCATCTCCACAAATGGACTTTTCAGAATCCTTGGGTGGCACCGTAGTCGGAAACCAATTCTGGTTATCGCTTCTCGGCCTTTTGGCTAAGATCAAGTGTAGTATCTGTTCTTATCAGTTTAATATCTGATACGTCCCCTATCTGGGGACCATATATTAAATGGATTTTTAGAACAGGGAGATGGAAAAAGAGCTTGCTCTGTCCACTCCACGCATTGACCTGGTATTGCAGTATCTCCAGGACCGGTGCACCCCTTCTTTAATGCAGTTTCTAAAATCAGAAAGAATTGAATTCAATGCTTTTTGTTCATTTTGCTTGTTTGTCGGATTTTGGGATGGACTCTTTGGCTTTGCTTTTCTTCTCCTCATTGGATTTTTCATGTTAAAAGTTGCAGAAGCCAGATGACAAGCTCATTTTGGTTCAACTTCAGCAACTGTGCATTGCATTGCCATGTAATGTAATGTAATGCAATGCTATCTATCTAGCTCTCCCTCTATACTTCCTTTTGGATAAACAGACATATTAGGCAAGCATTTTGGAGCTTTCACCTAAATAACTACAGGTGGTGAGATAAGCTGCACAATATAATTGACCTTTCAGTATATTGTTGCACACACACCATCTATTTAGCAAATGCCCTTGTTATCAACAGCAGCCTTTTAAACTCACCTGAGCTAACAGGTATGTGAGCTGGTTACTCTGCTGCGCTTAAAATTTCTTTTTTGGTTTGCTACAATGCCTTTTCTGAAACGTTGTCTCCCTCTGCTGGAACACTGACTTCTTTCATTTAATGCCTGCAGACTATAAAAGAGAAACCAACCCAAAAAGTTTGGTTGATTAGTCTGTGGCATTCTTTTAAACTGTTGCTTATGGCGGTCTCTGTGAGCTTCTCAGTGACATTCAGCCATCCAGGTATCCCGCCTGCAGTAGACGGAATGTGGCAATGGAACGCTGGCTGCGCGTGTCATAATAGGCTCTGAGCCTTTATATACCTGCGCACAGCAGCAGCCACCTTCAGTCTGCTGCTGGACAGCCAGCAGCAGCAGCAGCAGGAGAGGTAATTAATCAGCAACCCTCCTGCTAAGGGTAGACAGCTGCTCGTTCCACCCCCCCCCCGCCTTAATTGGTTCTCCTCCCTTCCAACGGTGTTGAGGCGGGTGGGAACAGCCGGGGGTTGAGGGTACTGTGCTAAAAGAGGTGGAGTTATGCAGATCTAAAACGCGTGGATTGCAGCAGCAGCAAGCCGAAAAGTGCAGGCATGTGAGGGATCTAGAGATTGACAGCATGTCTTCTTAACGGGAGTCCAGGTGGCCATCTCCACAAATGGACTTTTCAGAATCCTTGGGTGGCACCGTAGTCGGAAACCAATTCTGGTTATCGCTTCTCGGCCTTTTGGCTAAGATCAAGTGTAGTATCTGTTCTTATCAGTTTAATATCTGATACGTCCCCTATCTGGGGACCATATATTAAATGGATTTTTAGAACAGGGAGATGGAAAAAGAGCTTGCTCTGTCCACTCCACGCATTGACCTGGTATTGCAGTATCTCCAGGACCGGTGCACCCCTTCTTTAATGCAGTTTCTAAAATCAGAAAGAATTGAATTCAATGCTTTTTGTTCATTTTGCTTGTTTGTCGGATTTTGGGATGGACTCTTTGGCTTTGCTTTTCTTCTCCTCATTGGATTTTTCATGTTAAAAGTTGCAGAAGCCAGATGACAAGCTCATTTTGGTTCAACTTCAGCAACTGTGCATTGCATTGCCATGTAATGTAATGTAATGCAATGCTATCTATCTAGCTCTCCCTCTATACTTCCTTTTGGATAAACAGACATATTAGGCAAGCATTTTGGAGCTTTCACCTAAATAACTACAGGTGGTGAGATAAGCTGCACAATATAATTGACCTTTCAGTATATTGTTGCACACACACCATCTATTTAGCAAATGCCCTTGTTATCAACAGCAGCCTTTTAAACTCACCTGAGCTAACAGGTATGTGAGCTGGTTACTCTGCTGCGCCTAAAATTTCTTTTTTGGTTTGCTACAATGCCTTTTCTGAAACGTTGTCTCCCTCTGCTGGAACACTGACTTCTTTCATTTAATGCCTGCAGACTATAAAAGAGAAACCAACCCAAAAACTTTGGTTGATTAGTCTGTGGCATTCTTTTAAACTGTTGCTTATGGCGGTCTCTGTGAGCTTCTCAGTGACATTCAGCCATCCAGGTATCCCGCCTGCAGTAGACGGAATGTGGCAATGGAACGCTGGCTGCGCGTGTCATAATAGGCTCTGAGCCTTTATATACCTGCGCACAGCAGCAGCCACCTTCAGTCTGCTGCTGGACAGCCAGCAGCAGCAGCAGCAGGAGAGGTAATTAATCAGCAACCCTCCTGCTAAGGGTAGACAGCTGCTCGTTCCACCCCCCCCCCCACCTTAATTGGTTCTCCTCCCTTCCAACGGTGTTGAGGCGGGTGGGAACAGCCGGGGGTTGAGGGTACTGTGCTAAAAGAGGTGGAGTTATGCAGATCTAAAACGCGTGGATTGCAGCAGCAGCAAGCCGAAAAGTGCAGGCATGTGAGGGATCTAGAGGTTGACAGCATGTCTTCTTAACGGGAGTCCAGGTGGCCATCTCCACAAATGGACTTTTCAGAATCCTTGGGTGGCACCGTAGTCGGAAACCAATTCTGGTTATCGCTTCTCGGCCTTTTGGCTAAGATCAAGTGTAGTATCTGTTCTTATCAGTTTAATATCTGATACGTCCCCTATCTGGGGACCATATATTAAATGGATTTTTAGAACAGGGAGATGGAAAAAGAGCTTGCTCTGTCCACTCCACGCATTGACCTGGTATTGCAGTATCTCCAGGACCGGTGCACCCCTTCTTTAATGCAGTTTCTAAAATCAGAAAGAATTGAATTCAATGCTTTTTATTAATTTTGCTTGTTTGTCGGATTTTGGGATGGACTCTTTGGCTTTGCTTTTCTTCTCCTCATTGGATTTTTCATGTTAAAAGTTGCAGAAGCCAGATGACAAGCTCATTTTGGTTCAACTTCAGCAACTGTGCATTGCATTGCCATGTAATGTAATGTAATGCAATGCTATCTATCTAGCTCTCCCTCTATACTTCCTTTTGGATAAACAGACATATTAGGCAAGCATTTTGGAGCTTTCACCTAAATAACTACAGGTGGTGAGATAAGCTGCACAATATAATTGACCTTTCAGTATATTGTTGCACACACACCATCTATTTAGCAAATGCCCTTGTTATCAACAGCAGCCTTTTAAACTCACCTGAGCTAACAGGTATGTGAGCTGGTTACTCTGCTGCGCTTAAAATTTCTTTTTTGGTTTGCTACAATGCCTTTTCTGAAACGTTGTCTCCCTCTGCTGGAACACTGACTTCTTTCATTTAATGCCTGCAGACTATAAAAGAGAAACCAACCCAAAAAGTTTGGTTGATTAGTCTGTGGCATTCTTTTAAACTGTTGCTTATGGCGGTCTCTGTGAGCTTCTCAGTGACATTCAGCCATCCAGGTATCCCGCCTGCAGTAGACGGAATGTGGCAATGGAACGCTGGCTGCGCGTGTCATAATAGGCTCTGAGCCTTTATATACCTGCGCACAGCAGCAGCCACCTTCAGTCTGCTGCTGGACAGCCAGCAGCAGCAGCAGCAGGAGAGGTAATTAATCAGCAACCCTCCTGCTAAGGGTAGACAGCTGCTCGTTCCACCCCCCCCCCGCCTTAATTGGTTCTCCTCCCTTCCAACGGTGATGAGGCGGGTGGGAACAGCCGGGGGTTGAGGGTACTGTGCTAAAAGAGGTGGAGTTATGCAGATCTAAAACGCGTGGATTGCAGCAGCAGCAAGCCGAAAAGTGCAGGCATGTGAGGGATCTAGAGGTTGACAGCATGTCTTCTTAACGGGAGTCCAGGTGGCCATCTCCACAAATGGACTTTTCAGAATCCTTGGGTGGCACCGTAGTCGGAAACCAATTCTGGTTATCGCTTCTCGGCCTTTTGGCTAAGATCAAGTGTAGTATCTGTTCTTATCAGTTTAATATCTGATACGTCCCCTATCTGGGGACCATATATTAAATGGATTTTTAGAACAGGGAGATGGAAAAAGAGCTTGCTCTGTCCACTCCACGCATTGACCTGGTATTGCAGTATCTCCAGGACCGGTGCACCCCTTCTTTAATGCAGTTTCTAAAATCAGAAAGAATTGAATTCAATGCTTTTTGTTCATTTTGCTTGTTTGTCGGATTTTGGGATGGACTCTTTGGCTTTGCTTTTCTTCTCCTCATTGGATTTTTCATGTTAAAAGTTGCAGAAGCCAGATGACAAGCTCATTTTGGTTCAACTTCAGCAACTGTGCATTGCATTGCCATGTAATGTAATGTAATGCAATGCTATCTATCTAGCTCTCCCTCTATACTTCCTTTTGGATAAACAGACATATTAGGCAAGCATTTTGGAGCTTTCACCTAAATAACTACAGGTGGTGAGATAAGCTGCACAATATAATTGACCTTTCAGTATATTGTTGCACACACACCATCTATTTAGCAAATGCCCTTGTTATCAACAGCAGCCTTTTAAACTCACCTGAGCTAACAGGTATGTGAGCTGGTTACTCTGCTGCGCCTAAAATTTCTTTTTTGGTTTGCTACAATGCCTTTTCTGAAACGTTGTCTCCCTCTGCTGGAACACTGACTTCTTTCATTTAATGCCTGCAGACTATAAAAGAGAAACCAACCCAAAAAGTTTGGTTGATTAGTCTGTGGCATTCTTTTAAACTGTTGCTTATGGCGGTCTCTGTGAGCTTCTCAGTGACATTCAGCCATCCAGGTATCCCGCCTGCAGTAGACGGAATGTGACAATGGAACGCTGGCTGCGCGTGTCATAATAGGCTCTGAGCCTTTATATACCTGCGCACAGCAGCAGCCACCTTCAGTCTGCTGCTGGACAGCCAGCAGCAGCAGCAGCAGGAGAGGTAATTAATCAGCAACCCTCCTGCTAAGGGTAGACAGCTGCTCGTTCCACCCCCCCCCCCCACCTTAATTGGTTCTCCTCCCTTCCAACGGTGTTGAGGCGGGTGGGAACAGCCGGGGGTTGAGGGTACTGTGCTAAAAGAGGTGGAGTTATGCAGATCTAAAACGCGTGGATTGCAGCAGCAGCAAGCCGAAAAGTGCAGGCATGTGAGGGATCTAGAGGTTGACAGCATGTCTTCTTAACGGGAGTCCAGGTGGCCATCTCCACAAATGGACTTTTCAGAATCCTTGGGTGGCACCGTAGTCGGAAACCAATTCTGGTTATCGCTTCTCGGCCTTTTGGCTAAGATCAAGTGTAGTATCTGTTCTTATCAGTTTAATATCTGATACGTCCCCTATCTGGGGACCATATATTAAATGGATTTTTAGAACAGGGAGATGGAAAAAGAGCTTGCTCTGTCCACTCCACGCATTGACCTGGTATTGCAGTATCTCCAGGACCGGTGCACCCCTTCTTTAATGCAGTTTCTAAAATCAGAAAGAATTGAATTCAATGCTTTTTGTTCATTTTGCTTGTTTGTCGGATTTTGGGATGGACTCTTTGGCTTTGCTTTTCTTCTCCTCATTGGATTTTTCATGTTAAAAGTTGCAGAAGCCAGATGACAAGCTCATTTTGGTTCAACTTCAGCAACTGTGCATTGCATTGCCATGTAATGTAATGTAATGCAATGCTATCTATCTAGCTCTCCCTCTATACTTCCTTTTGGATAAACAGACATATTAGGCAAGCATTTTGGAGCTTTCACCTAAATAACTACAGGTGGTGAGATAAGCTGCACAATATAATTGACCTTTCAGTATATTGTTGCACACACACCATCTATTTAGCAAATGCCCTTGTTATCAACAGCAGCCTTTTAAACTCACCTGAGCTAACAGGTATGTGAGCTGGTTACTCTGCTGCGCTTAAAATTTCTTTTTTGGTTTGCTACAATGCCTTTTCTGAAACGTTGTCTCCCTCTGCTGGAACACTGACTTCTTTCATTTAATGCCTGCAGACTATAAAAGAGAAACCAACCCAAAAAGTTTGGTTGATTAGTCTGTGGCATTCTTTTAAACTGTTGCTTATGGCGGTCTCTGTGAGCTTCTCAGTGACATTCAGCCATCCAGGTATCCCGCCTGCAGTAGACGGAATGTGGCAATGGAACGCTGGCTGCGCGTGTCATAATAGGCTCTGAGCCTTTATATACCTGCGCACAGCAGCAGCCACCTTCAGTCTGCTGCTGGACAGCCAGCAGCAGCAGCAGCAGGAGAGGTAATTAATCAGCAACCCTCCTGCTAAGGGTAGACAGCTGCTCGTTCCACCCCCCCCCCCGCCTTAATTGGTTCTCCTCCCTTCCAACGGTGTTGAGGCGGGTGGGAACAGCCGGGGGTTGAGGGTACTGTGCTAAAAGAGGTGGAGTTATGCAGATCTAAAACGCGTGGATTGCAGCAGCAGCAAGCCGAAAAGTGCAGGCATGTGAGGGATCTAGAGGTTGACAGCATGTCTTCTTAACGGGAGTCCAGGTGGCCATCTCCACAAATGGACTTTTCAGAATCCTTGGGTGGCACCGTAGTCGGAAACCAATTCTGGTTATCGCTTCTCGGCCTTTTGGCTAAGATCAAGTGTAGTATCTGTTCTTATCAGTTTAATATCTGATACGTCCCCTATCTGGGGACCATATATTAAATGGATTTTTAGAACAGGGAGATGGAAAAAGAGCTTGCTCTGTCCACTCCACGCATTGACCTGGTATTGCAGTATCTCCAGGACCGGTGCACCCCTTCTTTAATGCAGTTTCTAAAATCAGAAAGAATTGAATTCAATGCTTTTTGTTCATTTTGCTTGTTTGTCGGATTTTGGGATGGACTCTTTGGCTTTGCTTTTCTTCTCCTCATTGGATTTTTCATGTTAAAAGTTGCAGAAGCCAGATGACAAGCTCATTTTGGTTCAACTTCAGCAACTGTGCATTGCATTGCCATGTAATGTAATGTAATGCAATGCTATCTATCTAGCTCTCCCTCTATACTTCCTTTTGGATAAACAGACATATTAGGCAAGCATTTTGGAGCTTTCACCTAAATAACTACAGGTGGTGAGATAAGCTGCACAATATAATTGACCTTTCAGTATATTGTTGCACACACACCATCTATTTAGCAAATGCCCTTGTTATCAACAGCAGCCTTTTAAACTCACCTGAGCTAACAGGTATGTGAGCTGGTTACTCTGCTGCGCTTAAAATTTCTTTTTTGGTTTGCTACAATGCCTTTTCTGAAACGTTGTCTCCCTCTGCTGGAACACTGACTTCTTTCATTTAATGCCTGCAGACTATAAAAGAGAAACCAACCCAAAAAGTTTGGTTGATTAGTCTGTGGCATTCTTTTAAACTGTTGCTTATGGCGGTCTCTGTGAGCTTCTCAGTGACATTCAGCCATCCAGGTATCCCGCCTGCAGTAGACGGAATGTGGCAATGGAACGCTGGCTGCGCGTGTCATAATAGGCTCTGAGCCTTTATATACCTGCGCACAGCAGCAGCCACCTTCAGTCTGCTGCTGGACAGCCAGCAGCAGCAGCAGCAGGAGAGGTAATTAATCAGCAACCCTCCTGCTAAGGGTAGACAGCTGCTCGTTCCACACCCCCCCCGCCTTAATTGGTTCTCCTCCCTTCCAACGGTGTTGAGGCGGGTGGGAACAGCCGGGGGTTGAGGGTACTGTGCTAAAAGAGGTGGAGTTATGCAGATCTAAAACGCGTGGATTGCAGCAGCAGCAAGCCGAAAAGTGCAGGCATGTGAGGGATCTAGAGGTTGACAGCATGTCTTCTTAACGGGAGTCCAGGTGGCCATCTCCACAAATGGACTTTTCAGAATCCTTGGGTGGCACCGTAGTCGGAAACCAATTCTGGTTATCGCTTCTCATCCTTTTGGCTAAGATCAAGTGTAGTATCTGTTCTTATCAGTTTAATATCTGATACGTCCCCTATCTGGGGACCATATATTAAATGGATTTTTAGAACAGGGAGATGGAAAAAGAGCTTGCTCTGTCCACTCCACGCATTGACCTGGTATTGCAGTATCTCCAGGACCGGTGCACCCCTTCTTTAATGCAGTTTCTAAAATCAGAAAGAATTGAATTCAATGCTTTTTGTTCATTTTGCTTGTTTGTCGGATTTTGGGATGGACTCTTTGGCTTTGCTTTTCTTCTCCTCATTGGATTTTTCATGTTAAAAGTTGCAGAAGCCAGATGACAAGCTCATTTTGGTTCAACTTCAGCAACTGTGCATTGCATTGCCATGTAATGTAATGTAATGCAATGCTATCTATCTAGCTCTCCCTCTATACTTCCTTTTGGATAAACAGACATATTAGGCAAGCATTTTGGAGCTTTCACCTAAATAACTACAGGTGGTGAGATAAGCTGCACAATATAATTGACCTTTCAGTATATTGTTGCACACACACCATCTATTTAGCAAATGCCCTTGTTATCAACAGCAGCCTTTTAAACTCACCTGAGCTAACAGGTATGTGAGCTGGTTACTCTGCTGCGCTTAAAATTTCTTTTTTGGTTTGCTACAATGCCTTTTCTGAAACGTTGTCTCCCTCTGCTGGAACACTGACTTCTTTCATTTAATGCCTGCAGACTATAAAAGAGAAACCAACCCAAAAAGTTTGGTTGATTAGTCTGTGGCATTCTTTTAAACTGTTGCTTATGGCGGTCTCTGTGAGCTTCTCAGTGACATTCAGCCATCCAGGTATCCCGCCTGCAGTAGACGGAATGTGGCAATGGAACGCTGGCTGCGCGTGTCATAATAGGCTCTGAGCCTTTATATACCTGCGCACAGCAGCAGCCACCTTCAGTCTGCTGCTGGACAGCCAGCAGCAGCAGCAGCAGGAGAGGTAATTAATCAGCAACCCTCCTGCTAAGGGTAGACAGCTGCTCGTTCCACCCCCCACCCCCGCCTTAATTGGTTCTCCTCCCTTCCAACAGTGTTGAGGCGGGTGGGAACAGCCGGGGGTTGAGGGTACTGTGCTAAAAGAGGTGGAGTTATGCAGATCTAAAACGCGTGGATTGCAGCAGCAGCAAGCCGAAAAGTGCAGGCATGTGAGGGATCTAGAGGTTGACAGCATGTCTTCTTAACGGGAGTCCAGGTGGCCATCTCCACAAATGGACTTTTCAGAATCCTTGGGTGGCACCGTAGTCGGAAACCAATTCTGGTTATCGCTTCTCGGCCTTTTGGCTAAGATCAAGTGTAGTATCTGTTCTTATCAGTTTAATATCTGATACGTCTCCTATCTGGGGACCATATATTAAATGGATTTTTAGAACAGGGAGATGGAAAAAGAGCTTGCTCTGTCCACTCCACGCATTGACCTGGTATTGCAGTATCTCCAGGACCGGTGCACCCCTTCTTTAATGCAGTTTCTAAAATCAGAAAGAATTGAATTCAATGCTTTTTGTTCATTTTGCTTGTTTGTCGGATTTTGGGATGGACTCTTTGGCTTTGCTTTTCTTCTCCTCATTGGATTTTTCATGTTAAAAGTTGCAGAAGCCAGATGACAAGCTCATTTTGGTTCAACTTCAGCAACTGTGCATTGCATTGCCATGTAATGTAATGTAATGCAATGCTATCTATCTAGCTCTCCCTCTATACTTCCTTTTGGATAAACAGACATATTAGGCAAGCATTTTGGAGCTTTCACCTAAATAACTACAGGTGGTGAGATAAGCTGCACAATATAATTGACCTTTCAGTATATTGTTGCACACACACCATCTATTTAGCAAATGCCCTTGTTATCAACAGCAGCCTTTTAAACTCACCTGAGCTAACAGGTATGTGAGCTGGTTACTCTGCTGCGCTTAAAATTTCTTTTTTGGTTTGCTACAATGCCTTTTCTGAAACGTTGTCTCCCTCTGCTGGAACACTGACTTCTTTCATTTAATGCCTGCAGACTATAAAAGAGAAACCAACCCAAAAAGTTTGGTTGATTAGTCTGTGGCATTCTTTTAAACTGTTGCTTATGGCGGTCTCTGTGAGCTTCTCAGTGACATTCAGCCATCCAGGTATCCCGCCTGCAGTAGACGGAATGTGGCAATGGAACGCTGGCTGCGCGTGTCATAATAGGCTCTGAGCCTTTATATACCTGCGCACAGCAGCAGCCACCTTCAGTCTGCTGCTGGACAGCCAGCAGCAGCAGCAGCAGGAGAGGTAATTAATCAGCAACCCTCCTGCTAAGGGTAGACAGCTGCTCGTTCCACCCCCCCCCCCGCCTTAATTGGTTCTCCTCCCTTCCAACGGTGATGAGGCGGGTGGGAACAGCCGGGGGTTGAGGGTACTGTGCTAAAAGAGGTGGAGTTATGCAGATCTAAAACGCGTGGATTGCAGCAGCAGCAAGCCGAAAAGTGCAGGCATGTGAGGGATCTAGAGGTTGACAGCATGTCTTCTTAACGGGAGTCCAGGTGGCCATCTCCACAAATGGACTTTTCAGAATCCTTGGGTGGCACCGTAGTCGGAAACCAATTCTGGTTATCGCTTCTCGGCCTTTTGGCTAAGATCAAGTGTAGTATCTGTTCTTATCAGTTTAATATCTGATACGTCCCCTATCTGGGGACCATATATTAAATGGATTTTTAGAACAGGGAGATGGAAAAAGAGCTTGCTCTGTCCACTCCACGCATTGACCTGGTATTGCAGTATCTCCAGGACCGGTGCACCCCTTCTTTAATGCAGTTTCTAAAATCAGAAAGAATTGAATTCAATGCTTTTTGTTCATTTTGCTTGTTTGTCGGATTTTGGGATGGACTCTTTGGCTTTGCTTTTCTTCTCCTCATTGGATTTTTCATGTTAAAAGTTGCAGAAGCCAGATGACAAGCTCATTTTGGTTCAACTTCAGCAACTGTGCATTGCATTGCCATGTAATGTAATGTAATGCAATGCTATCTATGTAGCTCTCCCTCTATACTTCCTTTTGGATAAACAGACATATTAGGCAAGCATTTTGAAGCTTTCACCTAAATAACTACAGGTGGTGAGATAAGCTGCACAATATAATTGAACTTTCAGTATATTGTTGCACACACACCATCTATTTAGCAAATGCCCTTGTTATCAACAGCAGCCTTTTAAACTCACCTGAGCTAACAGGTATGTGAGCTGGTTACTCTGCTGCGCTTAAAATTTCTTTTTTGGTTTGCTACAATGCCTTTTCTGAAACGTTGTCTCCCTCTGCTGGAACACTGACTTCTTTCATTTAATGCCTGCAGACTATAAAAGAGAAACCAACCCAAAAAGTTTGGTTGATTAGTCTGTGGCATTCTTTTAAACTGTTGCTTATGGCGGTCTCTGTGAGCTTCTCAGTGACATTCAGCCATTCAGGTATCCCGCCTGCAGTAGACGGAATGTGGCAATGGAACGCTGGCTGCGCGTGTCATAATAGGCTCTGAGCCTTTATATACCTGCGCACAGCAGCAGCCACCTTCAGTCTGCTGCTGGACAGCCAGCAGCAGCAGCAGCAGGAGAGGTAATTAATCAGCAACCCTCCTGCTAAGGGTAGACAGCTGCTCGTTCCACCCCCCCCGCCTTAATTGGTTCTCCTCCCTTCCAACGGTGTTGAGGCGGGTGGGAACAGCCGGGGGTTGAGGGTACTGTGCTAAAAGAGGTGGAGTTATGCAGATCTAAAACGCGTGGATTGCAGCAGCAGCAAGCCGAAAAGTGCAGGCATGTGAGGGATCTAGAGGTTGACAGCATGTCTTCTTAACGGGAGTCCAGGTGGCCATCTCCACAAATGGACTTTTCAGAATCCTTGGGTGGCACCGTAGTCGGAAACCAATTCTGGTTATCGCTTCTCGGCCTTTTGGCTAAGATCAAGTGTAGTATCTGTTCTTATCAGTTTAATATCTGATACGTCCCCTATCTGGGGACCATATATTAAATGGATTTTTAGAACAGGGAGATGGAAAAAGAGCTTGCTCTGTCCACTCCACGCATTGACCTCGTATTGCAGTATCTCCAGGACCGGTGCACCCCTTCTTTAATGCAGTTTCTAAAATCAGAAAGAATTGAATTCAATGCTTTTTGTTCATTTTGCTTGTTTGTCGGATTTTGGGATGGACTCTTTGGCTTTGCTTTTCTTCTCCTCATTGGATTTTTCATGTTAAAAGTTGCAGAAGCCAGATGACAAGCTCATTTTGGTTCAACTTCAGCAACTGTGCATTGCATTGCCATGTAATGTAATGTAATGCAATGCTATCTATCTAGCTCTCCCTCTATACTTCCTTTTGGATAAACAGACATATTAGGCAAGCATTTTGGAGCTTTCACCTAAATAACTACAGGTGGTGAGATAAGCTGCACAATATAATTGACCTTTCAGTATATTGTTGCACACACACCATCTATTTAGCAAATGCCCTTGTTATCAACAGCAGCCTTTTAAACTCACCTGAGCTAACAGGTATGTGAGCTGGTTACTCTGCTGCGCCTAAAATTTCTTTTTTGGTTTGCTACAATGCCTTTTCTGAAACGTTGTCTCCCTCTGCTGGAACACTGACTTCTTTCATTTAATGCCTGCAGACTATAAAAGAGAAACCAACCCAAAAAGTTTGGTTGATTAGTCTGTGGCATTCTTTTAAACTGTTGCTTATGGCGGTCTCTGTGAGCTTCTCAGTGACATTCAGCCATCCAGGTATCCCGCCTGCAGTAGACGGAATGTGGCAATGGAACGCTGGCTGCGCGTGTCATAATAGGCTCTGAGCCTTTATATACCTGCGCACAGCAGCAGCCACCTTCAGTCTGCTGCTGGACAGCCAGCAGCAGCAGCAGCAGGAGAGGTAATTAATCAGCAACCCTCCTGCTAAGGGTAGACAGCTGCTCGTTCCACCCCCCCCCCCCCCCACCTTAATTGGTTCTCCTCCCTTCCAACGGTGTTGAGGCGGGTGGGAACAGCCGGGGGTTGAGGGTACTGTGCTAAAAGAGGTGGAGTTATGCAGATCTAAAACGCGTGGATTGCAGCAGCAGCAAGCCGAAAAGTGCAGGCATGTGAGGGATCTAGAGGTTGACAGCATGTCTTCTTAACGGGAGTCCAGGTGGCCATCTCCACAAATGGACTTTTCAGAATCCTTGGGTGGCACCGTAGTCGGAAACCAATTCTGGTTATCGCTTCTCGGCCTTTTGGCTAAGATCAAGTGTAGTATCTGTTCTTATCAGTTTAATATCTGATACGTCCCCTATCTGGGGACCATATATTAAATGGATTTTTAGAACAGGGAGATGGAAAAAGAGCTTGCTCTGTCCACTCCACGCATTGACCTGGTATTGCAGTATCTCCAGGACCGGTGCACCCCTTCTTTAATGCAGTTTCTAAAATCAGAAAGAATTGAATTCAATGCTTTTTGTTCATTTGGCTTGTTTGTCGGATTTTGGGATGGACTCTTTGGCTTTGCTTTTCTTCTCCTCATTGGATTTTTCATGTTAAAAGTTGCAGAAGCCAGATGACAAGCTCATTTTGGTTCAACTTCAGCAACTGTGCATTGCATTGCCATGTAATGTAATGTAATGCAATGCTATCTATCTAGCTCTCCCTCTATACTTCCTTTTGGATAAACAGACATATTAGGCAAGCATTTTGGAGCTTTCACCTAAATAACTACAGGTGGTGAGATAAGCTGCACAATATAATTGACCTTTCAGTATATTGTTGCACACACACCATCTATTTAGCAAATGCCCTTGTTATCAACAGCAGCCTTTTAAACTCACCTGAGCTAACAGGTATGTGAGCTGGTTACTCTGCTGCGCTTAAAATTTCTTTTTTGGTTTGCTACAATGCCTTTTCTGAAACGTTGTCTCCCTCTGCTGGAACACTGACTTCTTTCATTTAATGCCTGCAGACTATAAAAGAGAAACCAACCCAAAAAGTTTGGTTGATTAGTCTGTGGCATTCTTTTAAACTGTTGCTTATGGCGGTCTCTGTGAGCTTCTCAGTGACATTCAGCCATCCAGGTATCCCGCCTGCAGTAGACGGAATGTGGCAATGGAACGCTGGCTGCGCGTGTCATAATAGGCTCTGAGCCTTTATATACCTGCGCACAGCAGCAGCCACCTTCAGTCTGCTGCTGGACAGCCAGCAGCAGCAGCAGCAGGAGAGGTAATTAATCAGCAACCCTCCTGCTAAGGGTAGACAGCTGCTCGTTCCACTCCCCCCCCGCCTTAATTGGTTCTCCTCCCTTCCAACGGTGATGAGGCGGGTGGGAACAGCCGGGGGTTGAGGGTACTGTGCTAAAAGAGGTGGAGTTATGCAGATCTAAAACGCGTGGATTGCAGCAGCAGCAAGCCGAAAAGTGCAGGCATGTGAGGGATCTAGAGGTTGACAGCATGTCTTCTTAACGGGAGTCCAGGTGGCCATCTCCACAAATGGACTTTTCAGAATCCTTGGGTGGCACCGTAGTCGGAAACCAATTCTGGTTATCGCTTCTCGGCCTTTTGGCTAAGATCAAGTGTAGTATCTGTTCTTATCAGTTTAATATCTGATACGTCCCCTATCTGGGGACCATATATTAAATGGATTTTTAGAACAGGGAGATGGAAAAAGAGCTTGCTCTGTCCACTCCACGCATTGACCTGGTATTGCAGTATCTCCAGGACCGGTGCACCCCTTCTTTAATGCAGTTTCTAAAATCAGAAAGAATTGAATTCAATGCTTTTTGTTAATTTTGCTTGTTTGTCGGATTTTGGGATGGACTCTTTGGCTTTGCTTTTCTTCTCCTCATTGGATTTTTGATGTTAAAAGTTGCAGAAGCCAGATGACAAGCTCATTTTGGTTCAACTTCAGCAACTGTGCATTGCATTGCCATGTAATGTAATGTAATGCAATGCTATCTATCTAGCTCTCCCTCTATACTTCCTTTTGGATAAACAGACATATTAGGCAAGCATTTTGGAGCTTTCACCTAAATAACTACAGGTGGTGAGATAAGCTGCACAATATAATTGACCTTTCAGTATATTGTTGCACACACACCATCTATTTAGCAAATGCCCTTGTTATCAACAGCAGCCTTTTAAACTCACCTGAGCTAACAGGTATGTGAGCTGGTTACTCTGCTGCGCTTAAAATTTCTTTTTTGGTTTGCTACAATGCCTTTTCTGAAACGTTGTCTCCCTCTGCTGGAACACTGACTTCTTTCATTTAATGCCTGCAGACTATAAAAGAGAAACCAACCCAAAAAGTTTGGTTGATTAGTCTGTGGCATTCTTTTAAACTGTTGCTTATGGCGGTCTCTGTGAGCTTCTCAGTGACATTCAGCCATCCAGGTATCCCGCCTGCAGTAGACGGAATGTGGCAATGGAACGCTGGCTGCGCGTGTCATAATAGGCTCTGAGCCTTTATATACCTGCGCACAGCAGCAGCCACCTTCAGTCTGCTGCTGGACAGCCAGCAGCAGCAGCAGCAGGAGAGGTAATTAATCAGCAACCCTCCTGCTAAGGGTAGACAGCTGCTCGTTCCACCCCCCCCCGCCTTAATTGGTTCTCCTCCCTTCCAACGGTGTTGAGGCGGGTGGGAACAGCCGGGGGTTGAGGGTACTGTGCTAAAAGAGGTGGAGTTATGCAGATCTAAAACGCGTGGATTGCAGCAGCAGCAAGCCGAAAAGTGCAGGCATGTGAGGGATCTAGAGGTTGACAGCATGTCTTCTTAACGGGAGTCCAGGTGGCCATCTCCACAAATGGACTTTTCAGAATCCTTGGGTGGCACCGTAGTCGGAAACCAATTCTGGTTATCGCTTCTCGGCCTTTTGGCTAAGATCAAGTGTAGTATCTGTTCTTATCAGTTTAATATCTGATACGTCCCCTATCTGGGGACCATATATTAAATGGATTTTTAGAACAGGGAGATGGAAAAAGAGCTTGCTCTGTCCACTCCACGCATTGACCTGGTATTGCAGTATCTCCAGGACCGGTGCACCCCTTCTTTAATGCAGTTTCTAAAATCAGAAAGAATTGAATTCAATGCTTTTTGTTCATTTTGCTTGTTTGTCGGATTTTGGGATGGACTCTTTGGCTTTGCTTTTCTTCTCCTCATTGGATTTTTCATGTTAAAAGTTGCAGAAGCCAGATGACAAGCTCATTTTGGTTCAACTTCAGCAACTGTGCATTGCATTGCCATGTAATGTAATGTAATGCAATGCTATCTATCTAGCTCTCCCTCTATACTTCCTTTTGGATAAACAGACATATTAGGCAAGCATTTTGGAGCTTTCACCTAAATAACTACAGGTGGTGAGATAAGCTGCACAATATAATTGACCTTTCAGTATATTGTTGCACACACAGCATCTATTTAGCAAATGCCCTTGTTATCAACAGCAGCCTTTTAAACTCACCTGAGCTAACAGGTATGTGAGCTGGTTACTCTGCTGCGCTTAAAATTTCTTTTTTGGTTTGCTACAATGCCTTTTCTGAAACGTTGTCTCCCTCTGCTGGAACACTGACTTCTTTCATTTAATGCCTGCAGACTATAAAAGAGAAACCAACCCAAAAAGTTTGGTTGATTAGTCTGTGGCATTCTTTTAAACTGTTGCTTATGGCGGTCTCTGTGAGCTTCTCAGTGACATTCAGCCATCCAGGTATCCCGCCTGCAGTAGACGGAATGTGGCAATGGAACGCTGGCTGCGCGTGTCATAATAGGCTCTGAGCCTTTATATACCTGCGCACAGCAGCAGCCACCTTCAGTCTGCTGCTGGACAGCCAGCAGCAGCAGCAGCAGGAGAGGTAATTAATCAGCAACCCTCCTGCTAAGGGTAGACAGCTGCTCGTTCCACCCCCCCCCCCGCCTTAATTGGTTCTCCTCCCTTCCAACGGTGTTGAGGCGGGTGGGAACAGCCGGGGGTTGAGGGTACTGTGCTAAAAGAGGTGGAGTTATGCAGATCTAAAACGCGTGGATTGCAGCAGCAGCAAGCCGAAAAGTGCAGGCATGTGAGGGATCTAGAGGTTGACAGCATGTCTTCTTAACGGGAGTCCAGGTGGCCATCTCCACAAATGGACTTTTCAGAATCCTTGGGTGGCACCGTAGTCGGAAACCAATTCTGGTTATCGCTTCTCGGCCTTTTGGCTAAGATCAAGTGTAGTATCTGTTCTTATCAGTTTAATATCTGATACGTCCCCTATCTGGGGACCATATATTAAATGGATTTTTAGAACAGGGAGATGGAAAAAGAGCTTGCTCTGTTCACTCCACGCATTGACCTCGTATTGCAGTATCTCCAGGACCGGTGCACCCCTTCTTTAATGCAGTTTCTAAAATCAGAAAGAATTGAATTCAATGCTTTTTGTTCATTTTGCTTGTTTGTCGGATTTTGGGATGGACTCTTTGGCTTTGCTTTTCTTCTCCTCATTGGATTTTTCATGTTAAAAGTTGCAGAAGCCAGATGACAAGCTCATTTTGGTTCAACTTCAGCAACTGTGCATTGCATTGCCATGTAATGTAATGTAATGCAATGCTATCTATCTAGCTCTCCCTCTATACTTCCTTTTGGATAAACAGACATATTAGGCAAGCATTTTGGAGCTTTCACCTAAATAACTACAGGTGGTGAGATAAGCTGCACAATATAATTGACCTTTCAGTATATTGTTGCACACACACCATCTATTTAGCAAATGCCCTTGTTATCAACAGCAGCCTTTTAAACTCACCTGAGCTAACAGGTATGTGAGCTGGTTACTCTGCTGCGCTTAAAATTTCTTTTTTGGTTTGCTACAATGCCTTTTCTGAAACGTTGTCTCCCTCTGCTGGAACACTGACTTCTTTCATTTAATGCCTGCAGACTATAAAAGAGAAACCAACCCAAAAAGTTTGGTTGATTAGTCTGTGGCATTCTTTTAAACTGTTGCTTATGGCGGTCTCTGTGAGCTTCTCAGTGACATTCAGCCATCCAGGTATCCCGCCTGCAGTAGACGGAATGTGGCAATGGAACGCTGGCTGCGCGTGTCATAATAGGCTCTGAGCCTTTATATACCTGCGCACAGCAGCAGCCACCTTCAGTCTGCTGCTGGACAGCCAGCAGCAGCAGCAGCAGGAGAGGTAATTAATCAGCAACCCTCCTGCTAAGGGTAGACAGCTGCTCGTTCCACACCCCCCCCGCCTTAATTGGTTCTCCTCCCTTCCAACGGTGTTGAGGCGGGTGGGAACAGCCGGGGGTTGAGGGTACTGTGCTAAAAGAGGTGGAGTTATGCAGATCTAAAACGCGTGGATTGCAGCAGCAGCAAGCCGAAAAGTGCAGGCATGTGAGGGATCTAGAGGTTGACAGCATGTCTTCTTAACGGGAGTCCAGGTGGCCATCTCCACAAATGGACTTTTCAGAATCCTTGGGTGGCACCGTAGTCGGAAACCAATTCTGGTTATCGCTTCTCGGCCTTTTGGCTAAGATCAAGTGTAGTATCTGTTCTTATCAGTTTAATATCTGATACGTCCCCTATCTGGGGACCATATATTAAATGGATTTTTAGAACAGGGAGATGGAAAAAGAGCTTGCTCTGTCCACTCCACGCATTGACCTGGTATTGCAGTATCTCCAGGACCGGTGCACCCCTTCTTTAATGCAGTTTCTAAAATCAGAAAGAATTGAATTCAATGCTTTTTGTTCATTTTGC
The DNA here is from genome assembly GCF_046119375.1 of Phyllobates terribilis. Classification (NCBI taxonomy): domain Eukaryota; kingdom Metazoa; phylum Chordata; class Amphibia; order Anura; family Dendrobatidae; genus Phyllobates; species Phyllobates terribilis. Next base: position 3,197,606 of record NW_027362800.1, on the reverse strand, counting down.
TTGTTTGTCGGATTTTGGGATGGACTCTTTGGCTTTGCTTTTCTTCTCCTCATTGGATTTTTCATGTTAAAAGTTGCAGAAGCCAGATGACAAGCTCATTTTGGTTCAACTTCAGCAACTGTGCATTGCATTGCCATGTAATGTAATGTAATGCAATGCTATCTATCTAGCTCTCCCTCTATACTTCCTTTTGGATAAACAGACATATTAGGCAAGCATTTTGGAGCTTTCACCTAAATAACTACAGGTGGTGAGATAAGCTGCACAATATAATTGACCTTTCAGTATATTGTTGCACACACACCATCTATTTAGCAAATGCCCTTGTTATCAACAGCAGCCTTTTAAACTCAACTGAGCTAACAGGTATGTGAGCTGGTTACTCTGCTGCGCTTAAAATTTCTTTTTTGGTTTGCTACAATGCCTTTTCTGAAACGTTGTCTCCCTCTGCTGGAACACTGACTTCTTTCATTTAATGCCTGCAGACTATAAAAGAGAAACCAACCCAAAAAGTTTGGTTGATTAGTCTGTGGCATTCTTTTAAACTGTTGCTTATGGCGGTCTCTGTGAGCTTCTCAGTGACATTCAGCCATCCAGGTATCCCGCCTGCAGTAGACGGAATGTGGCAATGGAACGCTGGCTGCGCGTGTCATAATAGGCTCTGAGCCTTTATATACCTGCGCACAGCAGCAGCCACCTTCAGTCTGCTGCTGGACAGCCAGCAGCAGCAGCAGCAGGAGAGGTAATTAATCAGCAACCCTCCTGCTAAGGGTAGACAGCTGCTCGTTCCACCCCCCCCCCGCCTTAATTGGTTCTCCTCCCTTCCAACGGTGTTGAGGCGGGTGGGAACAGCCGGGGGTTGAGGGTACTGTGCTAAAAGAGGTGGAGTTATGCAGATCTAAAACGCGTGGATTGCAGCAGCAGCAAGCCGAAAAGTGCAGGCATGTGAGGGATCTAGAGGTTGACAGCATGTCTTCTTAACGGGAGTCCAGGTGGCCATCTCCACAAATGGACTTTTCAGAATCCTTGGGTGGCACCGTAGTCGGAAACCAATTCTGGTTATCGCTTCTCGGCCTTTTGGCTAAGATCAAGTGTAGTATCTGTTAGAACCTTGCTGTTAGGTTTTTTTTCCTTTGCTGGTCACATGACCTTGTTGGCCTATTTAATCCTGCTCCGCCCTTCTGGCTTTGCTGGACTTCATTGTATTTCTACTTTCTAGCTAGCCTGTGCTCTGTATCTAACTCTGTTAGTTTGCTTGGTCTACGGACCTCTATGTTCAATCTATTTTGTTTGTTCGTCTTTCTGCTACTATTTCTGTTAGGAGGTGTCCCATATTCCTCCCAGTCCTTAGTACTTGTAGGGATTCCCTCCCCACATCTATAGGTCTTCGTACAGACTAGATTAGGACTTTAGCAGGTCTGATCGCAGGATCAGGTTCCCTGTTACATCGTAGGGATTCAGCTGAGTCCTATAGTAGGGACAGATCTCCTCTCTTTCCTTAGCTCTGGTAGCAGAACATAACAGTAAGTCCAGCCCGCAAATTCTCTAAGGAAAGATTTTTTTTTTTGTTCCATCATGGTGTCGGTTCAGGATTTGGCTAAACACCTGCAGGGACTCTCTCTGGAAGTGGCCGAGCTCCGTCAGCACGTGAGTAACTGTCCTGGAGCATATTTCTTGGAGCCTAAGGTATGTTTGCCGGATTTATTTTTTGGTGAACACCGAGAATTTTTTTCATTTAAAAATGCTTGCTTATTGTATTTTCGTTTGAGACCCAAGTCCTCTGGGGATGAATCCCAGCGCGTAGGGTTCATAATGTCACTTTTGCGCAAAGAGCCTCAGGAGTGGGCCTTTTCTTTGCAACCTAGTGATACATGCTTCAGATCAGTGGATAGTTTTTTTTCTGCTTTAGGACTATTATATGATGATCCTGACCGTGTGGCATCAGCTGAGACTGAGTTGAGACGTCTAAAACAAGGATCGGGTAATGTTGAAAAATATTGTACACATTTTCGTCGTTGGTCCACTCAAACAGGGTGGAACGATTCTGCTCTGAAAAGTCTATTTCTTGCTGGGCTCAGTGAAAGGGTTAAAGACCTGCTAATTGCTTATCCTACACCTGAGGATTTGCAACAGGCTATGCAATTAGCTATACGGGTGGATAGAAGACTGCGTGCTAGGGTTAATGAGAGCAAATCCTCTGCTATGTCAGTTTCTGGTTATGATAATGTGTGTACTAACAGTGGTGAACCGATGGAGATTGGATCGGGGGAACCTCGCTCTCAAGAAAAAGACCGTCGTTTTTCGGAAGGCTTGTGTTACTATTGCGGAAAATCTGGTCATTTGATTAAAGGCTGTGAGCTTCGTATGAAGAAAGAAAAAAAAATGGTCAGTCACGCCCGTATTGTATGTTTAAATTCCAAGGGTATATTTTTAGCTGCTTCCACGATTGCTCAGGAAAAATTGATGGAATTTCGGGTGTTTGTTGATTGCGGGTCTACACTGAATGTAATTGATGGGGGATTCGTGGAAAAACTCAATTTAAAACCTGAACCTTTATCATCCCCCATTGCTGTGGTTTCTGTGGATGGCTCCCCTTTGAAGAATATTACTCTCAAGGTCAGTGAATTTCCTCTCACTATTAATGGTGTTCACCATGAGAAATTGGATTTGGTAGTGTTGAATAACTTGCCTTCTCCAGTAATATTGGGTTTGCCCTGGTTAAAATTTCACAATCCTGTATTGGATTGGTCTACCAGTGAAATTAAATCCTGGAGCCATAAATGTTATGACAAGTGTTATAACGGGCGTATTGCAGCTTTGGATAGGGGAGAATTGCCTGTTCCTATTCAGGATTTTTGGAGAGTTTTTTCTGAGAAGGAATCGCAGGTTTTGCCTCCCCATAGAGACTATGATTGTTCTATTGAATTTGTCCCTGGAGCGACTCTTCCTAAAAGTCGTTTATTTAACCTTACTATTCCTGAGAGGAAGGCTTTGGAGGAATACATACAGACAAGTTTGGCCGCCGGTCACATTAGGCCCTCTAAGTCTCCTGTGGCGGTTGGATTTTTTTTTGTAAAAAAAAAGGACGGCGGTTTACGTCCTTGTCTGGATTTTCGTGAGATTAACAAAATTACGGTACGCAATCCTTACCCACTGCCATTGATTCCTGATCTGTTTAACCAGTTATTGGGGGCCAAGTGGTTCTCTAAAATTGACCTTAAGGGGGCATACAATCTGTTGCGCATGAAGGAGGGTGATGAATGGAAGACTGCTTTTAACACTCCTGTGGGTCATTTTGAGAATCTGGTTATGCCTTTTGGTCTTACTAATGCTCCTGCATTTTTTCAGAATCTGATTAATGACATCCTTAGACCTTTGATCGGTAAAAATGTGGTTGTGTATTTGGATGACATTTTGATTTATTCGCCAGATCTGGAGTCTCATTGGCGGAGCGTGCGTGAGGTATTACAGTTATTAATGGACAATTCGCTTTTTGCTAAGCTGGAGAAATGTGAGTTCGCTGTACAGAGAATTAGTTTTTTGGGCTACATTATCTCCAGCAAAGGTTTTGAGATGGATCCGGTTAAGGTTCAGGCTGTGCAGGAATGGCCTAGGCCTATTGGTTTGAAATCGATACAGAGGTTTTTGGGTTTCGCCAATTACTATAGAAAATTCATAAAAATTTTTTCTAGTATTGTCAAACCTCTGACTGATCTCACCAGGAAAGGTGCTGATGCGGTTCAGTGGTCTTCTGAGGCCATTGAAGCTTTTGTGTATCTCAAGGAGAGGTTCACCTCTGCTCCCATCCTTATGCAGCCTGATGTTACTAGGCCGTTTTTGGTTGAGGTTGATGCTTCCTCTGTGGGGGTTGGCGCAGTATTGTCTCAGGATAACGGGGATGGATTACATCCCTGTGCTTTTCTTTCAAAAAAATTTTCGGAGACTGAATTGAATTACGATATTGGTAATCGGGAATTATTGGCTATTAAACTCGCATTTGAACACTGGCGCCACTTCTTGGAAGGTGCGGAATTTCCCGTTCAGGTTCTTACGGATCATAAAAATCTGATATATCTTGACGCTGCCAAGCGCCTGAATGCCCGTCAGGCTAGGTGGGCACTGTTTTTCTCGCGGTTTAATTTCTCCGTTACTTACATCCCTGGTACTAAGAATGTTAAGGCGGATGCCTTGTCTCGCAGTTTTTCTCCCATAGTCGGTGCTGAGAAAGAGGAAAACATTTTACAAGAAGGTGTTGTGATAGCTGCTTTAGACTCCGTTTTGGAAGATGAGATTCTTAAAGCTCAGGAGAATGCCCCATCTAACACTCCTCATGGGAGGTTGTTTGTGCCTGGGACCTTTAGGAGAGATTTGTTTGTTGAGTGTCACGAATCTCGGTTGGCAGGTCATCCCGGAATCTCTGAGACCAAGAGACTGGTGGGTCGCAGTTTTTGGTGGCCTGGATGGCAGAAGGAAGTCATTAAGTGGGTGCGCCAATGTACTATATGTGCTAGATCTAAGTCCTCACATACTCCTGCTGCGGGGTTGCTTTGTCCTTTGGAGGTCCCCAGTGCTCCTTGGACACATTTGGCTATGGACTTTATAACTGACCTTCCCCCCTCTGAGGGTTTTACTGTCATCTGGGTGGTCGTGGACCGTTTTAGCAAGATGTGTCACTTGGTTCCCTTCGTCAAACTGCCCTGCGCTAAAACTCTCGCTAAGGCCTTTGTCAAGGAAATTGTCAGACTTCATGGCGTTCCTACTGACATTGTTTCTGATAGAGGTCCTCAGTTCGTGGCTCGTTTTTGGCGTGCCTTTTGTGACAGGTTGGGAATTCATTTGTCGTTTTCGTCCGGATATCATCCTGAATCTAATGGCCAGACAGAAAGGAAAAACCAGGATGTTGAGCAGTTCTTGCGTTGTTTTGTGGCAGACAATCAAGAGGGGTGGTCTGAGTTTCTGCCACTTGCCGAATTTGCTCTGAACAATCATACATCTTCTTCTGCTGGTTGTTCGCCTCTTTTTTGTTGTTCTGGGAGACATCCGTCGTTTGGGTCGTTCTCCAAGTTGGGATCTGCCGTGCCTGAGGAGGAGAATTTTTCCGGTGATTTGGAAAGAGTTTGGACGGATGTGCGTGGTAATCTTCAGGAGGCCAACAGAAAATCTAAAGACTACTTTGATAGGAAACGACAGGAGGTTTTGTTCGCTGTTGGTGACATGGTTTGGTTGTCCTCTAGGAATCTGCGGTTGAGGATTCCTTCTAAGAAATTGGGTCCCAAGTTTGTAGGGCCCTTTAAGGTGCTTCAGGTTGTCAACCAATCTGCTGTTAGGTTGGAGGTTCCTACCTCCTGGAGAATTAATCCGGTCTTTCATGTCTCTCTGTTAAAAAAAGCTGTTGTGTCGGATGGTGACGCCTCTGCCTCTGTTCCTCCGGTGGTGGAGGACGGGGAATATGAAATTTCTCGCATCCTTGACTCTAGACGGTATAGAGGTAGTTTGCAGTATCTTGTGGCCTGGAAAGGTTTCGGACCCGAGGATAACTCTTGGGTGAGGTCAGATGATGTTTCCGCGTCCAGACTTATCAGAGCGTTTCACAGGAGATTTCCTGATAAGCCTGGTCCTAGCGGATCCGGAGGATCCTCTTAGAAGGGGGGGTACTGTTAGAACCTTGCTGTTAGGTTTTTTTTCCTTTGCTGGTCACATGACCTTGTTGGCCTATTTAATCCTGCTCCGCCCTTCTGGCTTTGCTGGACTTCATTGTATTTCTACTTTCTAGCTAGCCTGTGCTCTGTATCTAACTCTGTTAGTTTGCTTGGTCTACGGACCTCTATGTTCAATCTATTTTGTTTGTTCGTCTTTCTGCTACTATTTCTGTTAGGAGGTGTCCCATATTCCTCCCAGTCCTTAGTACTTGTAGGGATTCCCTCCCCACATCTATAGGTCTTCGTACAGACTAGATTAGGACTTTAGCAGGTCTGATCGCAGGATCAGGTTCCCTGTTACATCGTAGGGATTCAGCTGAGTCCTATAGTAGGGACAGATCTCCTCTCTTTCCTTAGCTCTGGTAGCAGAACATAACAGTATCTGTTCTTATCAGTTTAATATCTGATACGTCCCCTATCTGGGGACCATATATTAAATGGATTTTTAGAACAGGGAGATGGAAAAAGAGCTTGCTCTGTCCACTCCACGCATTGACCTGGTATTGCAGTATCTCCAGGACCGGTGCACCCCTTCTTTAATGCAGTTTCTAAAATCAGAAAGAATTGAATTCAATGCTTTTTGTTCATTTTGCTTGTTTGTCGGATTTTGGGATGGACTCTTTGGCTTTGCTTTTCTTCTCCTCATTGGATTTTTCATGTTAAAAGTTGCAGAAGCCAGATGACAAGCTCATTTTGGTTCAACTTCAGCAACTGTGCATTGCATTGCCATGTAATGTAATGTAATGCAATGCTATCTATCTAGCTCTCCCTCTATACTTCCTTTTGGATAAACAGACATATTAGGCAAGCATTTTGGAGCTTTCACCTAAATAACTACAGGTGGTGAGATAAGCTGCACAATATAATTGACCTTTCAGTATATTGTTGCACACACACCATCTATTTAGCAAATGCCCTTGTTATCAACAGCAGCCTTTTAAACTCACCTGAGCTAACAGGTATGTGAGCTGGTTACTCTGCTGCGCTTAAAATTTCTTTTTTGGTTTGCTACAATGCCTTTTCTGAAACGTTGTCTCCCTCTGCTGGAACACTGACTTCTTTCATTTAATGCCTGCAGACTATAAAAGAGAAACCAACCCAAAAAGTTTGGTTGATTAGTCTGTGGCATTCTTTTAAACTGTTGCTTATGGCGGTCTCTGTGAGCTTCTCAGTGACATTCAGCCATCCAGGTATCCCGCCTGCAGTAGACGGAATGTGGCAATGGAACGCTGGCTGCGCGTGTCATAATAGGCTCTGAGCCTTTATATACCTGCGCACAGCAGCAGCCACCTTCAGTCTGCTGCTGGACAGCCAGCAGCAGCAGCAGCAGGAGAGGTAATTAATCAGCAACCCTCCTGCTAAGGGTAGACAGCTGCTCGTTCCACTCCCCCCCCCGCCTTAATTGGTTCTCCTCCCTTCCAACGGTGTTGAGGCGGGTGGGAACAGCCGGGGGTTGAGGGTACTGTGCTAAAAGAGGTGGAGTTATGCAGATCTAAAACGCGTGGATTGCAGCAGCAGCAAGCCGAAAAGTGCAGGCATGTGAGGGATCTAGAGGTTGACAGCATGTCTTCTTAACGGGAGTCCAGGTGGCCATCTCCACAAATGGACTTTTCAGAATCCTTGGGTGGCACCGTAGTCGGAAACCAATTCTGGTTATCGCTTCTTGGCCTTTTGGCTAAGATCAAGTGTAGTATCTGTTCTTATCAGTTTAATATCTGATACGTCCCCTATCTGGGGACCATATATTAAATGGATTTTTAGAACAGGGAGATGGAAAAAGAGCTTGCTCTGTCCACTCCACGCATTGACCTGGTATTGCAGTATCTCCAGGACCGGTGCACCCCTTCTTTAATGCAGTTTCTAAAATCAGAAAGAATTGAATTCAATGCTTTTTGTTCATTTTGCTTGTTTGTCGGATTTTGGGATGGACTCTTTGGCTTTGCTTTTCTTCTCCTCATTGGATTTTTCATGTTAAAAGTTGCAGAAGCCAGATGACAAGCTCATTTTGGTTCAACTTCAGCAACTGTGCATTGCATTGCCATGTAATGTAATGTAATGCAATGCTATCTATCTAGCTCTCCCTCTATACTTCCTTTTGGATAAACAGACATATTAGGCAAGCATTTTGGAGCTTTCACCTAAATAACTACAGGTGGTGAGATAAGCTGCACAATATAATTGACCTTTCAGTATATTGTTGCACACACACCATCTATTTAGCAAATGCCCTTGTTATCAACAGCAGCCTTTTAAACTCACCTGAGCTAACAGGTATGTGAGCTGGTTACTCTGCTGCGCTTAAAATTTCTTTTTTGGTTTGCTACAATGCCTTTTCTGAAACGTTGTCTCCCTCTGCTGGAACACTGACTTCTTTCATTTAATGCCTGCAGACTATAAAAGAGAAACCAACCCAAAAAGTTTGGTTGATTAGTCTGTGGCATTCTTTTAAACTGTTGCTTATGGCGGTCTCTGTGAGCTTCTCAGTGACATTCAGCCATCCAGGTATCCCGCCTGCAGTAGACGGAATGTGGCAATGGAACGCTGGCTGCGCGTGTCATAATAGGCTCTGAGCCTTTATATACCTGCGCACAGCAGCAGCCACCTTCAGTCTGCTGCTGGACAGCCAGCAGCAGCAGCAGCAGGAGAGGTAATTAATCAGCAACCCTCCTGCTAAGGGTAGACAGCTGCTCGTTCCACCCCCCCCGCCTTAATTGGTTCTCCTCCCTTCCAACGGTGTTGAGGCGGGTGGGAACAGCCGGGGGTTGAGGGTACTGTGCTAAAAGAGGTGGAGTTATGCAGATCTAAAACGCGTGGATTGCAGCAGCAGCAAGCCGAAAAGTGCAGGCATGTGAGGGATCTAGAGGTTGACAGCATGTCTTCTTAACGGGAGTCCAGGTGGCCATCTCCACAAATGGACTTTTCAGAATCCTTGGGTGGCACCGTAGTCGGAAACCAATTCTGGTTATCGCTTCTCGGCCTTTTGGCTACGATCAAGTGCTTTATTGCAGGAGATTGTGGTTGAAGGGCACTCGGGTACCCCTCTCCTTGGCCTGGCAGGATCGTCCACTTTGGTGGACTTAACCTGCTTGCTGCTATTAGGGAGAGGGCTTAGTCCCAGGGTAACGAGTTGCGATCCCCCAGCTTCCAGGTGTTTTTCGCTGCAAGAACACTGGGAGCGCAGATTGCAAGCGGCTGCAATTTGCAACCTTGTTGCGTTTTTCCATGGAGGTTGACCCTAACCTCGTGCCTCTTTATGCGAGGCTAAAAAACTCTATCCGAGTTCACTTCACGGCGGGTGGCTCGGATATGAGGAAATTAGGGTATGTAGTCCAGGACGTGCTCAGGAACCTTCTTGGCGTACAAAGGAATGAAATTCTCTCCATCCAGGATTATCCCAGAAGAGGTGACTATGACATCACATTCACCGGAGAAGGTATTTTTAGAGATGTACTAGAAAAGTTAAAAAAAGTTGAAAATAGTCCTGTTTTGAAAGGGATACAAATTGTTGAGCACGTCCTGGATGAGGTAAGACTGGTTATTGTAAAAGTATTTTCGCCCTTTGTTTCTGCTCCAGAAGTAATGTCATTTCTAGCAATTTATTTTAAAAGTGTTAAATGTATTGGGAAGATATTAAACGAATATAACATATGGACATCTAAGTGGAAATTCCTTGTGAAGTGTACAAGAGATCCAAATACACCAGGTGGTATACGGCTCCCCCCTGCCCGTTTCAAAATTGGGCAAACAAATGGGGATTTCTTCTTTTCTGGGATGCCAGTATATTGCAGAAATTGTGGGCGCTATGGTCATTCAAAAGAAAACTGTCATGTATCATGTAGAAATTGTGCTAGTGAAGAACATGAGACAAAAGAATGCCCTAAGGAAAAGAAATGCAGTTTTTGCCAGACTCCAGGTCACTTTTATTTTTCTTGCCCTCACAGATTTCGGGAAGATGAGCAAAAGGGGAAGTCCAAGACGTCCGACCAAGGACCAAAAGATCAGACCACCCCTCAGGAGGAGGAACAACAACCTGGAGCCTCTGGAGACAATAAGGGCGTACCAAATAGTGAAGTGTCTCCAGAGTCTATGACAGGTAAAATACCAAATCCCAAAACCTGGCTGCAGGACCTGCGGGAGTCCAAAAGGAGGGCTGAGAAGGAGCAGAAGGGCACTACTGGAAAGGTCAAAAGGGACCGGCAAAAGGCCGACACAGAAGCCCTTGCCCAGTCTGGGTCTCCTAGGGCTGAGGGCGCTGAGTGGATAAAGGTGGGTCCTAAGAAAAAGAAAAAGGGTGGTTCGGAGGAGGCAGCAGGAGGTGAACAGATGGACACTTCTCCAGAAGGGGACGTGGACGCTGGACCCTCAGAGGTTTCGGTCTCCGCTGCTACAGGTGGGGACCGGGATCTTGCTGCCTCTGAAGAGTCAGAGGCTCTGCCTTGTGCGCAACCTCCTCCTATAGGACGACCTTCTACAGGTCAAACAGGGGCGGCGGAACCCCTCGGGGACCCACCTGATGAGGAACTGCATGGCCAGCCAATGGAGACCCAGCGGGTTCTGCCAGCCAGCCCTCCGAGCTATGCCAGTGTAGCGTCGGGTTTATATAAATGTGGTAATCTTTCCTCCTCCACGGAGACTCTCGTGACGATACTATCAGATGAGGAGGGAGGCGCAAGCCCAGTGGTCTGATCAGGTTCATCGGACAGGTAAATCCGTTGCTCTTAGTTACCTAAGTAAAATTTTTACATTTTCTAATGATGGCTGAACTCAAAGGTATTTCCCTCAACGTGAGAGGCATAAAATCTAACACGAGAAGAACTGCTCTTTTTAATTTTTTTACGTGTTTTACTGCATCTGTATTTTTTCTGCAAGAATGTAATATCCCACATGAAATGTCATATCAAAAATATAAAGATGAGTGGAAGTGTGGGCCATCTGTCTGGTCCGGATCGAATGCTGCAGGATCAGCGGGTGTAGCCATACTTTTTAAAGGGAACGTTTTAATTGATTTTATTCAGGAAATTTTACCAGGTCGTATTTTATTAGTGAAAGCTTTTATTGATGGTATTAGATGGCAGTTTTTAAATTTTTATGGATCCCCAGAGAAAAATGAAAGAGCCGAAATGCTTGATCTTTTACCATTATTTATTAATAACTCTGAACCTTTTATCTTAGCAGGGGATTTTAATTGTGTTTTAAAAGGTGAAAACCGGCGCTCCAGCTCTGTAAGCAGGAACTACGATAAAACCTCAGGTATGCTACATGATATAGTCAAAGATGCTAAATTGATAGACATATATAAAGAGTGTCATAGTGACAGCCCAGAGGACGCCGGTTTCACTTGGAGCAATGCTAATTGTAGCTCTAGGATTGATTTTATTTTTGGTTCAGATAAAACAATACCTGCCAAATGTGAAGTTTTAACTAATATATTTTCAGACCATAAACTTTTATCCTTTACCATAAAAGTAAATGACAACAAAAAATGTGGTAAGAAAAGCTGGAAAATGAACGTATCCCTTTTAACCGACCCGCAGATTTTATCAGATTTTATTGAGTTTTATAGGAAATGTAGAAAAGGGAAAAAAACAAATGAGACTATGAGTGTATGGTGGGATAGAATGAAAGTAAAAATAAAAGACTTTTTTATTAAAAAGAGTATATGTAGAGCCAAAGAAAAATATGAAGAATATAGAATTTTAAATACCCGCCTACAAACATTATTTAAGCTCAGAGACAATGGGATAGATGTACAACTTGATATTTCAAACTTAAAAGAAGAGATTTCAAAATGGCTAGAACAAAAAGGAAAAGAGATAATTTTTCGTTCTAGAGTACAACATATAGAAGAAAATGAAAAGTGTTCCAGATATTTTTTTAGGAAAAATAAAAAAGAAAAAGTGATAATTGACCATATAGATGGTGAGAATAATATAAAAAATATGCTGGGTAAAGTTGAGGTTTTTTTTTCTAATCTTTTTAATGGAAAAAATATAGATAATAAATTAATGGATGATTCGCTGCAAGGACTAACAGCTGTTTTAGATCCCGCATCCCAAGAGTTTTTATCCCAAGTTTTAACGGAACAAGAAGTGTTAAAAACTATTAAAAGTTTTAAAACTGGAAAGGTCCCTGGTCCTGATGGCATCCCAATAGAATTTTATGTATGTTTTTATGATATTTTAAAAGATGATTTGTTTTATTTGTTTACTGAGGTTTTTAATAATAAGGTTTTATTAAATTCCTGGAAGAAAGGTGAAGTCTCCCTCCTATACAAAAAAGGTGATAAATCAAAATTAGAAAACTGGAGACCAATAACACTTTTAAATTGTGACTATAAAATAATGGCTAAAATTTGTGCAAATCGTCTAAAAGAAGTCATCAGCAAAGTTATTCATTCTAATCAAGTGTGTGGGGTGCCGGGGCGCAGTATATGGGACAATCTGAATTTAGTGAAAGACTGTATTGAGGATGTGAAAGACAGAAAGGGGAAAATGGCGATTTTATCTATTGATTTTGAAAAAGCATTTGACCGTGTCTCACACTTTTATCTTTTTAAAGTTTTAGAGAAAATGGGCATACCAGAAGGGTTTTTACTATCGCTTAAAGCATTTTACAAGGATTGTACAAGTAAGATTTTAGTGAATGGTTTTAAGACACAAGAGGTATTTTTACGGTCAGGGGTGAAACAGGGATGCCCTCTGTCCCCCCTACTGTTTATCTGTGCACTGGAACCAATGTTATGTGCAATACGCCAAAATAAACAGATATGCGGTGTCCCTCTGCCTGGAAGCGGTGGTTTGGAGGCCAAGGTTGTAGGCTACATGGATGACGTGGCGGTCTTGTGTACAGATGCACCATCACTTACGGCCACTCTCCATCAAGTGCAATCCTTTTGTCTAGCTTCTGGTTTTAAAATCAATTTTAATAAGTGTAACATTTTAAGTGTTGGGGGGATGATTTTACGTGATGTACCAATTAATGTCTCCGAATCCATTTCCATTTTAGGTATATCATTCACTGAAAATAATGATGGTTATAATAGTTGGGAAACAGTTACACAGAAAGTAAATACGAAAATATGTATGTGGAACATGAGGAGACTTACAATGGAGGGTAAAGTATTGGTTTTAAAGATGGTGATTTTACCTCTTTTATTGTATCTTAGCATGGTTTTCCCCCCGCCTGTTAATGTTTTAAAAAAGATAACCAAAACCTGTTTTACCTTCTTTTGGAACTCAAAAATGGAAAAGCTGAAAAGAGAAATCGTGATGAAATCAAAAGTAAAAGGTGGTAAAGATTTTCCAGATTTTAATAGGTTTCTTTTAATCCATCTGTTCGTTTACTGTTTTAATGCCCTTTTTAAGAATCACTATTGGTCCTTTTTTATGCGTTTTAATACAGGATTTTTTATGAGAAAGTTTGGATGGTATGAAGTTAATATATCTGTGCCCCATGCTTTTAATTTGTCGACGCATTATGAGATTTTAAGGAAAATAGTGTCCGATTTTAATTTAGGGACTAAGAAAATAGAGGAATTAAGAAATAGTAAGAAACTAATTCAAGAAATACGTAAAAGTGAGGAAATATGTAATGTTGACAGATATGATGATGACAAATCTATGTCTATCTGGAAAATGATTAACGTTTTTTATCTTTTTAATGAACAGAGAGATCTGGCTTGGAGTTGCATGCACCGCTGTCTTCCTTGCCGGGCATTCCAATACAGAAGAGGATTTGTGAGGTCTGCCATCTGCCCAAGAGCCGGATGCCAAGACGAGGAAACGGTGGAACATCTATTATGGACATGTAATTTTGCAAAGGATTTCTGGAGAAGACTGCTCCCCCTACTGGAAAGGGTGGCAGACCTCAAGGACTTTACATATAAAACTGTGCTATACGGACTTATGGAATGCCCCACAATGGACCAGTACACAATGGCTTGGAAGACAGTGAACTGCGCCAAGTCATCTCTCTGGAAAGCGCGCAACATTGCTATTTTTAAACAAGATGTTTTATCAGTGAATGATGTTTTAAGTTTATGTTTATGTGAAATGTATACTTATTATTTAATTGACAAAAAGAAGAATGTACATATTTCCAAAAAATGGCTTGTTGACCAATGGAACCTAATTATTTAAAATCTTTGTATTTTTTTGTTTTGTAAATTTCATTTGTCTTTTAACGTTTGGTATTTGTTTAATTATGCTTGTAATTTGTTAAAGTTTTAATAAACGGTTTTATCCCTCTGCAGGGGATAGCCAAATTAAAAAAAAAATCTGTTCTTATCAGTTTAATATCTGATACGTCCCCTATCTGGGGACCATATATTAAATGGATTTTTAGAACAGGGAGATGGAAAAAGAGCTTGCTCTGTCCACTCCACGCATTGACCTGGTATTGCAGTATCTCCAGGACCGGTGCACCCCTTCTTTAATGCAGTTTCTAAAATCAGAAAGAATTGAATTCAATGCTTTTTGTTCATTTTGCTTGTTTGTCGGATTTTGGGATGGACTCTTTGGCTTTGCTTTTCTTCTCCTCATTGGATTTTTCATGTTAAAAGTTGCAGAAGCCAGATGACAAGCTCATTTTGGTTCAACTTCAGCAACTGTGCATTGCATTGCCATGTAATGTAATGTAATGCAATGCTATCTATCTAGCTCTCCCTCTATACTTCCTTTTGGATAAACAGACATATTAGGCAAGCATTTTGGAGCTTTCACCTAAATAACTACAGGTGGTGAGATAAGCTGCACAATATAATTGACCTTTCAGTATATTGTTGCACACACACCATCTATTTAGCAAATGCCCTTGTTATCAACAGCAGCCTTTTAAACTCACCTGAGCTAACAGGTATGTGAGCTGGTTACTCTGCTGCGCTTAAAATTTATTTTTTGGTTTGCTACAATGCCTTTTCTGAAACGTTGTCTCCCTCTGCTGGAACACTGACTTCTTTCATTTAATGCCTGCAGACTATAAAAGAGAAACCAACCCAAAAAGTTTGGTTGATTAGTCTGTGGCATTCTTTTAAACTGTTGCTTATGGCGGTCTCTGTGAGCTTCTCAGTGACATTCAGCCATCCAGGTATCCCGCCTGCAGTAGACGGAATGTGGCAATGGAACGCTGGCTGCGCGTGTCATAATAGGCTCTGAGCCTTTATATACCTGCGCACAGCAGCAGCCACCTTCAGTCTGCTGCTGGACAGCCAGCAGCAGCAGCAGCAGGAGAGGTAATTAATCAGCAACCCTCCTGCTAAGGGTAGACAGCTGCTCGTTCCACCCCCCCCGCCTTAATTGGTTCTCCTCCCTTCCAACGGTGTTGAGGCGGGTGGGAACAGCCGGGGGTTGAGGGTACTGTGCTAAAAGAGGTGGAGTTATGCAGATCTAAAACGCGTGGATTGCAGCAGCAGCAAGCCGAAAAGTGCAGGCATGTGAGGGATCTAGAGGTTGACAGCATGTCTTCTTAACGGGAGTCCAGGTGGCCTTCTCCACAAATGGACTTTTCAGAATCCTTGGGTGGCACCGTAGTCGGAAACCAATTCTGGTTATCGCTTCTCGGCCTTTTGGCTAAGATCAAGTGTAGTATCTGTTCTTATCAGTTTAATATCTGATACGT
This sequence comes from Phyllobates terribilis, assembly GCF_046119375.1. Taxonomy (NCBI): domain Eukaryota; kingdom Metazoa; phylum Chordata; class Amphibia; order Anura; family Dendrobatidae; genus Phyllobates; species Phyllobates terribilis. The sequence continues at coordinate 3,182,292 of NW_027362800.1, read as the reverse complement.
CCCCTATCTGGGGACCATATATTAAATGGATTTTTAGAACAGGGAGATGGAAAAAGAGCTTGCTCTGTCCACTCCACGCATTGACCTGGTATTGCAGTATCTCCAGGACCGGTGCACCCCTTCTTTAATGCAGTTTCTAAAATCAGAAAGAATTGAATTCAATGCTTTTTGTTCATTTTGCTTGTTTGTCGGATTTTGGGATGGACTCTTTGGCTTTGCTTTTCTTCTCCTCATTGGATTTTTCATGTTAAAAGTTGCAGAAGCCAGATGACAAGCTCATTTTGGTTCAACTTCAGCAACTGTGCATTGCATTGCCATGTAATGTAATGTAATGCAATGCTATCTATCTAGCTCTCCCTCTATACTTCCTTTTGGATAAACAGACATATTAGGCAAGCATTTTGGAGCTTTCACCTAAATAACTACAGGTGGTGAGATAAGCTGCACAATATAATTGACCTTTCAGTATATTGTTGCACACACACCATCTATTTACCAAATGCCCTTGTTATCAACAGCAGCCTTTTAAACTCACCTGAGCTAACAGGTATGTGAGCTGGTTACTCTGCTGCGCTTAAAATTTCTTTTTTGGTTTGCTACAATGCCTTTTCTGAAACGTTGTCTCCCTCTGCTGGAACACTGACTTCTTTCATTTAATGCCTGCAGACTATAAAAGAGAAACCAACCCAAAAAGTTTGGTTGATTAGTCTGTGGCATTCTTTTAAACTGTTGCTTATGGCGGTCTCTGTGAGCTTCTCAGTGACATTCAGCCATCCAGGTATCCCGCCTGCAGTAGACGGAATGTGGCAATGGAACGCTGGCTGCGCGTGTCATAATAGGCTCTGAGCCTTTATATACCTGCGCACAGCAGCAGCCACCTTCAGTCTGCTGCTGGACAGCCAGCAGCAGCAGCAGCAGGAGAGGTAATTAATCAGCAACCCTCCTGCTAAGGGTAGACAGCTGCTCGTTCCACCCCCCCCCCGCCTTAATTGGTTCTCCTCCCTTCCAACGGTGTTGAGGCGGGTGGGAACAGCCGGGGGTTGAGGGTACTGTGCTAAAAGAGGTGGAGTTATGCAGATCTAAAACGCGTGGATTGCAGCAGCAGCAAGCCGAAAAGTGCAGGCATGTGAGGGATCTAGAGGTTGACAGCATATCTTCTTAACGGGAGTCCAGGTGGCCATCTCCACAAATGGACTTTTCAGAATCCTTGGGTGGCACCGTAGTCGGAAACCAATTCTGGTTATCGCTTCTCGGCCTTTTGGCTAAGATCAAGTGTAGTATCTGTTCTTATCAGTTTAATATCTGATACGTCCCCTATCTGGGGACCATATATTAAATGGATTTTTAGAACAGGGAGATGGAAAAAGAGCTTGCTCTGTCCACTCCACGCATTGACCTGGTATTGCAGTATCTCCAGGACCGGTGCACCCCTTCTTTAATGCAGTTTCTAAAATCAGAAAGAATTGAATTCAATGCTTTTTGTTCATTTTGCTTGTTTGTCGGATTTTGGGATGGACTCTTTGGCTTTGCTTTTCTTCTCCTCATTGGATTTTTCATGTTAAAAGTTGCAGAAGCCAGATGACAAGCTCATTTTGGTTCAACTTCAGCAACTGTGCATTGCATTGCCATGTAATGTAATGTAATGCAATGCTATCTATCTAGCTCTCCCTCTATACTTCCTTTTGGATAAACAGACATATTAGGCAAGCATTTTGGAGCTTTCACCTAAATAACTACAGGTGGTGAGATAAGCTGCACAATATTATTGACCTTTCAGTATATTGTTGCACACACACCATCTATTTAGCAAATGCCCTTGTTATCAACAGCAGCCTTTTAAACTCACCTGAGCTAACAGGTATGTGAGCTGGTTACTCTGCTGCGCTTAAAATTTCTTTTTTGGTTTGCTACAATGCCTTTTCTGAAACGTTGTCTCCCTCTGCGGGAACACTGACTTCTTTCATTTAATGCCTGCAGACTATAAAAGAGAAACCAACCCAAAAAGTTTGGTTGATTAGTCTGTGGCATTCTTTTAAACTGTTGCTTACGGCGGTCTCTGTGAGCTTCTCAGTGACATTCAGCCATCCAGGTATCCCGCCTGCAGTAGACGGAATGTGGCAATGGAACGCTGGCTGCGCGTGTCATAATAGGCTCTGAGCCTTTATATACCTGCGCACAGCAGCAGCCACCTTCAGTCTGCTGCTGGACAGCCATCAGTAGCAGCAGCAGGAGAGGTAATTAATCAGCAACCCTCCTGCTAAGGGTAGACAGCTGCTCGTTCCACCCCCCCCCCCGCCTTAATTGGTTCTCCTCCCTTCCAACGGTGTTGAGGCGGGTGGGAACAGCCGGGGGTTGAGGGTACTGTGCTAAAAGAGGTGGAGTTATGCAGATCTAAAACGCGTGGATTGCAGCAGCAGCAAGCCGAAAAGTGCAGGCATGTGAGGGATCTAGAGGTTGACAGCATGTCTTCTTAACGGGAGTCCAGGTGGCCATCTCCACAAATGGACTTTTCAGAATCCTTGGGTGGCACCGTAGTCGGAAACCAATTCTGGTTATCGCTTCTCGGCCTTTTGGCTAAGATCAAGTGTAGTATCTGTTCTTATCAGTTTAATATCTGATACGTCCCCTATCTGGGGACCATATATTAAATGGATTTTTAGAACAGGGAGATGGAAAAAGAGCTTGCTCTGTCCACTCCACGCATTGACCTGGTATTGCAGTATCTCCAGGACCGGTGCACCCCTTCTTTAATGCAGTTTCTAAAATCAGAAAGAATTGAATTCAATGCTTTTTGTTCATTTTGCTTGTTTGTCGGATTTTGGGATGGACTCTTTGGCTTTGCTTTTCTTCTCCTCATTGGATTTTTCATGTTAAAAGTTGCAGAAGCCAGATGACAAGCTCATTTTGGTTCAACTTCAGCAACTGTGCATTGCATTGCCATGTAATGTAATGTAATGCAATGCTATCTATCTAGCTCTCCCTCTATACTTCCTTTTGGATAAACAGACATATTAGGCAAGCATTTTGGAGCTTTCACCTAAATAACTACAGGTGGTGAGATAAGCTGCACAATATAATTGACCTTTCAGTATATTGTTGCACACACACCATCTATTTAGCAAATGCCCTTGTTATCAACAGCAGCCTTTTAAACTCACCTGAGCTAACAGGTATGTGAGCTGGTTACTCTGCTGCGCTTAAAATTTCTTTTTTGGTTTGCTACAATGCCTTTTCTGAAACGTTGTCTCCCTCTGCTGGAACACTGACTTCTTTCATTTAATGCCTGCAGACTATAAAAGAGAAACCAACCCAAAAAGTTTGGTTGATTAGTCTGTGGCATTCTTTTAAACTGTTGCTTATGGCGGTCTCTGTGAGCTTCTCAGTGACATTCAGCCATCCAGGTATCCCGCCTGCAGTAGACGGAATGTGGCAATGGAACGCTGGCTGCGCGTGTCATAATAGGCTCTGAGCCTTTATATACCTGCGCACAGCAGCAGCCACCTTCAGTCTGCTGCTGGACAGCCAGCAGCAGCAGCAGCAGGAGAGGTAATTAATCAGCAACCCTCCTGCTAAGGGTAGACAGCTGCTCGTTCCACCCCCCCCCGCCTTAATTGGTTCTCCTCCCTTCCAACGGTGTTGAGGCGGGTGGGAACAGCCGGGGGTTGAGGGTACTGTGCTAAAAGAGGTGGAGTTATGCAGATCTAAAACGCGTGGATTGCAGCAGCAGCAAGCCGAAAAGTGCAGGCATGTGAGGGATCTAGAGGTTGACAGCATATCTTCTTAACGGGAGTCCAGGTGGCCATCTCCACAAATGGACTTTTCAGAATCCTTGGGTGGCACCGTAGTCGGAAACCAATTCTGGTTATCGCTTCTCGGCCTTTTGGCTAAGATCAAGTGTAGTATCTGTTCTTATCAGTTTAATATCTGATACGTCCCCTATCTGGGGACCATATATTAAATGGATTTTTAGAACAGGGAGATGGAAAAAGAGCTTGCTCTGTCCACTCCACGCATTGACCTGGTATTGCAGTATCTCCAGGACCGGTGCACCCCTTCTTTAATGCAGTTTCTAAAATCAGAAAGAATTGAATTCAATGCTTTTTGTTCATTTTGCTTGTTTGTCGGATTTTGGGATGGACTCTTTGGCTTTGCTTTTCTTCTCCTCATTGGATTTTTCATGTTAAAAGTTGCAGAAGCCAGATGACAAGCTCATTTTGGTTCAACTTCAGCAACTGTGCATTGCATTGCCATGTAATGTAATGTAATGCAATGCTATCTATCTAGCTCTCCCTCTATACTTCCTTTTGGATAAACAGACATATTAGGCAAGCATTTTGGAGCTTTCACCTAAATAACTACAGGTGGTGAGATAAGCTGCACAATATAATTGACCTTTCAGTATATTGTTGCACACACACCATCTATTTAGCAAATGCCCTTGTTATCAACAGCAGCCTTTTAAACTCACCTGAGCTAACAGGTATGTGAGCTGGTTACTCTGCTGCGCTTAAAATTTCTTTTTTGGTTTGCTACAATGCCTTTTCTGAAACGTTGTCTCCCTCTGCTGGAACACTGACTTCTTTCATTTAATGCCTGCAGACTATAAAAGAGAAACCAACCCAAAAAGTTTGGTTGATTAGTCTGTGGCATTCTTTTAAACTGTTGCTTATGGCGGTCTCTGTGAGCTTCTCAGTGACATTCAGCCATCCAGGTATCCCGCCTGCAGTAGACGGAATGTGGCAATGGAACGCTGGCTGCGCGTGTCATAATAGGCTCTGAGCCTTTATATACCTGCGCACAGCAGCAGCCACCTTCAGTCTGCTGCTGGACAGCCAGCAGCAGCAGCAGGAGAGGTAATTAATCAGCAACCCTCCTGCTAAGGGTAGACAGCTGCTCGTTCCACCCCCCCCCCGCCTTAATTGGTTCTCCTCCCTTCCAACGGTGTTGAGGCGGGTGGGAACAGCCGGGGGTTGAGGGTACTGTGCTAAAAGAGGTGGAGTTATGCAGATCTAAAACGCGTGGATTGCAGCAGCAGCAAGCCGAAAAGTGCAGGCATGTGAGGGATCTAGAGGTTGACAGCATGTCTTCTTAACGGGAGTCCAGGTGGCCATCTCCACAAATGGACTTTTCAGAATCCTTGGGTGGCACCGTAGTCGGAAACCAATTCTGGTTATCGCTTCTCGGCCTTTTGGCTAAGATCAAGTGTAGTATCTGTTCTTATCAGTTTAATATCTGATACGTCCCCTATCTGGGGACCATATATTAAATGGATTTTTAGAACAGGGAGATGGAAAAAGAGCTTGCTCTGTCCACTCCACGCATTGACCTGGTATTGCAGTATCTCCAGGACCGGTGCACCCCTTCTTTAATGCAGTTTCTAAAATCAGAAAGAATTGAATTCAATGCTTTTTGTTCATTTTGCTTGTTTGTCGGATTTTGGGATGGACTCTTTGGCTTTGCTTTTCTTCTCCTCATTGGATTTTTCATGTTAAAAGTTGCAGAAGCCAGATGACAAGCTCATTTTGGTTCAAATTCAGCAACTGTGCATTGCATTGCCATGTAATGTAATGTAATGCAATGCTATCTATCTAGCTCTCCCTCTATACTTCCTTTTGGATAAACAGACATATTAGGCAAGCATTTTGGAGCTTTCACCTAAATAACTACAGGTGGTGAGATAAGCTGCACAATATAATTGACCTTTCAGTATATTGTTGCACACACACCATCTATTTAGCAAATGCCCTTGTTATCAACAGCAGCCTTTTAAACTCACCTGAGCTAACAGGTATGTGAGCTGGTTACTCTGCTGCGCTTAAAATTTGTTTTTTGGTTTGCTACAATGCCTTTTCTGAAACGTTGTCTCCCTCTGCTGGAACACTGACTTCTTTCATTTAATGCCTGCAGACTATAAAAGAGAAACCAACCCAAAAAGTTTGGTTGATTAGTCTGTGGCATTCTTTTAAACTGTTGCTTATGGCGGTCTCTGTGAGCTTCTCAGTGACATTCAGCCATCCAGGTATCCCGCCTGCAGTAGACGGAATGTGGCAATGGAACGCTGGCTGCGCGTGTCATAATAGGCTCTGAGCCTATATATACCTGCGCACAGCAGCAGCCACCTTCAGTCTGCTGCTGGACAGCCAGCAGCAGCAGCAGCAGGAGAGGTAATTAATCAGCAACCCTCCTGCTAAGGGTAGACAGCTGCTCGTTCCACCCCCCCCCCGCCTTAATTGGTTCTCCTCCCTTCCAACGGTGTTGAGGCGGGTGGGAACAGCCGGGGGTTGAGGGTACTGTGCTAAAAGAGGTGGAGTTATGCAGATCTAAAACGCGTGGATTGCAGCAGCAGCAAGCCGAAAAGTGCAGGCATGTGAGGGATCTAGAGGTTGACAGCATGTCTTCTTAACGGGAGTCCAGGTGGCCATCTCCACAAATGTACTTTTCAGAATCCTTGGGTGGCACCGTAGTCGGAAACCAATTCTGGTTATCGCTTCTCGGCCTTTTGGCTAAGATCAAGTGTAGTATCTGTTCTTATCAGTTTAATATCTGATACGTCCCCTATCTGGGGACCATATATTAAATGGATTTTTAGAACAGGGAGATGGAAAAAGAGCTTGCTCTGTCCACTCCACGCATTGACCTGGTATTGCAGTATCTCCAGGACCGGTGCACCCCTTCTTTAATGCAGTTTCTAAAATCAGAAAGAATTGAATTCAATGCTTTTTGTTCATTTTGCTTGTTTGTCAGATTTTGGGATGGACTCTTTGGCTTTGCTTTTCTTCTCCTCATTGGATTTTTCATGTTAAAAGTTGCAGAAGCCAGATGACAAGCTCATTTTGGTTCAACTTCAGCAACTGTGCATTGCATTGCCATGTAATGTAATGTAATGCAATGCTATCTATCTAGCTCTCCCTCTATACTTCCTTTTGGATAAACAGACATATTAGGCAAGCATTTTGGAGCTTTCACCTAAATAACTACAGGTGGTGAGATAAGCTGCACAATATAATTGACCTTTCAGTATATTGTTGCACACACACCATCTATTTAGCAAATGCCCTTATTATCAACAGCAGCCTTTTAAACTCACCTGAGCTAACAGGTATGTGAGCTGGTTACTCTGCTGCGCTTAAAATTTCTTTTTTGGTTTGCTACAATGCCTTTTCTGAAACGTTGTCTCCCTCTGCTGGAACACTGACTTCTTTCATTTAATGCCTGCAGACTATAAAAGAGAAACCAACCCAAAAAGTTTGGTTGATTAGTCTGTGGCATTCTTTTAAACTGCTGCTTATGGCGGTCTCTGTGAGCTTCTTAGTGACATTCAGCCATCCAGGTATCCCGCCTGCAGTAGACGGAATGTGGCAATGGAACGCTGGTTGCGCGTGTCATAATAGGCTCTGAGCCTTTATATACCTGCGCACAGCAGCAGCCACCTTCAGTCTGCTGCTGGACAGCCAGCAGCAGCAGCAGCAGGAGAGGTAATTAATCAGCAACCCTCCTGCTAAGGGTAGACAGCTGCTCGTTCCACCCCCCCCCCCGCCTTAATTGGTTCTCCTCCCTTCCAACGGTGTTGAGGCGGGTGGGAACAGCCGGGGGTTGAGGGTACTGTGCTAAAAGAGGTGGAGTTATGCAGATCTAAAACGCGTGGATTGCAGCAGCAGCAAGCCGAAAAGTGCAGGCATGTGAGGGATCTAGAGGTTGACAGCATGTCTTCTTAACGGGAGTCCAGGTGGCCATCTCCACAAATGGACTTTTCAGAATCCTTGGGTGGCACCGTAGTCGGAAACCAATTCTGGTTATCGCTTCTCGGCCTTTTGGCTAAGATCAAGAGTAGTATCTGTTCTTATCAGTTTAATATCTGATACGTCCCCTATCTGGGGACCATATATTAAATGGATTTTTAGAACAGGGAGATGGAAAAAGAGCTTGCTCTGTCCACTCCACGCATTGACCTGGTATTGCAGTATCTCCAGGACCGGTGCACCCCTTCTTTAATGCAGTTTCTAAAATCAGAAAGAATTGAATTCAATGCTTTTTGTTCATTTTGCTTGTTTGTCGGATTTTGGGATGGACTCTTTGGCTTTGCTTTTCTTCTCCTCATTGGATTTTTCATGTTAAAAGTTGCAGAAGCCAGATGACAAGCTCATTTTGGTTCAACTTCAGCAACTGTGCATTGCATTGCCATGTAATGTAATGTAATGCAATGCTATCTATCTAGCTCTCCCTCTATACTTCCTTTTGGATAAACAGACATATTAGGCAAGCATTTTGGAGCTTTCACCTAAATAACTACAGGTGGTGAGATAAGCTGCACAATATAATTGACCTTTCAGTATATTGTTGCACACACACCATCTATTTAGCAAATGCCCTTGTTATCAACAGCAGCCTTTTAAACTCACCTGAGCTAACAGGTATGTGAGCTGGTTACTCTGCTGCGCTTAAAATTTCTTTTTTGGTTTGCTACAATGCCTTTTCTGAAACGTTGTCTCCCTCTGCTGGAACACTGACTTCTTTCATTTAATGCCTGCAGACTATAAAAGAGAAACCAACCCAAAAAGTTTGGTTGATTAGTCTGTGGCATTCTTTTAAACTGTTGCTTATGGCGGTCTCTGTGAGCTTCTCAGTGACATTCAGCCATCCAGGTATCCCGCCTGCAGTAGACGGAATGTGGCAATGGAACGCTGGCTGCGCGTGTCATAATAGGCTCTGAGCCTTTATATACCTGCGCACAGCAGCAGCCACCTTCAGTCTGCTGCTGGACAGCCAGCAGCAGCAGCAGCAGGAGAGGTAATTAATCAGCAACCCTCCTGCTAAGGGTAGACAGCTGCTCGTTCCACCCCCCCCCGCCTTAATTGGTTCTCCTCCCTTCCAACGGTGTTGAGGCGGGTGGGAACAGCCGGGGGTTGAGGGTACTGTGCTAAAAGAGGTGGAGTTATGCAGATCTAAAACGCGTGGATTGCAGCAGCAGCAAGCCGAAAAGTGCAGGCATGTGAGGGATCTAGAGGTTGACAGCATGTCTTCTTAACGGGAGTCCAGGTGGCCATCTCCACAAATGGACTTTTCAGAATCCTTGGGTGGCACCGTAGTCGGAAACCAATTCTGGTTATCGCTTCTCGGCCTTTTGGCTAAGATCAAGTGTAGTATCTGTTCTTATCAGTTTAATATCTGATACGTCCCCTATCTGGGGACCATATATTAAATGGATTTTTAGAACAGGGAGATGGAAAAAGAGCTTGCTCTGTCCACTCCACGCATTGACCTGGTATTGCAGTATCTCCAGGACCGGTGCACCCCTTCTTTAATGCAGTTTCTAAAATCAGAAAGAATTGAATTCAATGCTTTTTGTTCATTTTGCTTGTTTGTCGGATTTTGGGATGGACTCTTTGGCTTTGCTTTTCTTCTCCTCATTGGATTTTTCATGTTAAAAGTTGCAGAAGCCAGATGACAAGCTCATTTTGGTTCAACTTCAGCAACTGTGCATTGCATTGCCATGTAACGTAATGTAATGCAATGCTATCTATCTAGCTCTCCCTCTATACTTCCTTTTGGATAAACAGACATATTAGGCAAGCATTTTGGAGCTTTCACCTAAATAACTACAGGTGGTGAGATAAGCTGCACAATATAATTGACCTTTCAGTATATTGTTGCACACACACCATCTATTTAGCAAATGCCCTTGTTATCAACAGCAGCCTTTTAAACTCACCTGAGCTAACAGGTATGTGAGCTGGTTACTCTGCTGCGCTTAAAATTTCTTTTTTGGTTTGCTACAATGCCTTTTCTGAAACGTTGTCTCCCTCTGCTGGAACACTGACTTCTTTCATTTAATGCCTGCAGACTATAAAAGAGAAACCAACCCAAAAAGTTTGGTTGATTAGTCTGTGGCATTCTTTTAAACTGTTGCTTATGGCGGTCTCTGTGAGCTTCTCAGTGACATTCAGCCATCCAGGTATCCCGCCTGCAGTAGACGGAATGTGGCAATGGAACGCTGGCTGCGCGTGTCATAATAGGCTCTGAGCCTTTATATACCTGCGCACAGCAGCAGCCACCTTCAGTCTGCTGCTGGACAGCCAGCAGCAGCAGCAGCAGCAGGAGAGGTAATTAATCAGCAACCCTCCTGCTAAGGGTAGACAGCTGCTCGTTCCACCCCCCCCCCCCCGCCTTAATTGGTTCTCCTCCCTTCCAACGGTGTTGAGGCGGGTGGGAACAGCCGGGGGTTGAGGGTACTGTGCTAAAAGAGGTGGAGTTATGCAGATCTAAAACGCGTGGATTGCAGCAGCAGCAAGCCGAAAAGTGCAGGCATGTGAGGGATCTAGAGGTTGACAGCATGTCTTCTTAACGGGAGTCCAGGTGGCCATCTCCACAAATGGACTTTTCAGAATCCTTGGGTGGCACCGTAGTCGGAAACCAATTCTGGTTATCGCTTCTCGGCCTTTTGGCTGAGACCAAGTGCTTCACAGCAGGCGGTTTCAGTTGAAGGGCACTCAGGTACCCCTCTCCTTGGCCTGGCAGGATCGTCCACTTCAGTGGGCTTCACCTGCCTGCTGCTATTAGGGAGAAGGATTAGTCCTAGGGTAACGGGCAGCGATCCCCCAGCCTTCAGGTGCTTTATCTCAAAGCTCTGAAGGCGCAGATTGCAGGCGGTTGCAATTTGCATTTTGTTGCGCCATACCATGGAGGTTGACCCCAACCTCGTGCCTCTATATGCGAGGCTTAAGAACACCATAAGGGTCCGCTTTACGGCTGGTGGTTCCGATATGCGGAATCTGGGATATGTAGTCCAGGACGTGCTTGAGAAACTGCTCCACGTCAGAACCAACGAAATCCTTTCTATCCAGGATTATCCTCGACGTGGAGATTATGATGTAACCTTTACTGGCGAAGGTATTTTCAAAGATGTTTTGTCCAGAGTTAAGTCGGTAGAAAATAGCCCTGGTCTAAAAGGGATTCAGATTATCGAGCACGTCCTGGATGAGGTAAAGATGGTGGTTGTGAAAATCTTCTCACCCTTCATAACAGCACCAGAGGTTATTTCCTTTTTGTCAGTTTATTTTAAAAGTGTGAAATTGATTGGGAAAGTGTTGAATGAGTTTAACATCTGGACCTCAAAATGGAAGTTTTTAGTAAAATGTGAAAGAGACCCTAAATTCCCTGGAGGTGGGAGACTTCCTCCAGCTCGATTTAAAATAGGGCAAACTAATGGGGATTTTTTTTTCTCAGGAATGCCACTTTTCTGTAGGTATTGTGGTCTCTATGGGCACTCTAAGGATAGTTGTGGTGCCACTTGTAGAAATTGTGCCAGTACTGAACATGACACAAAGGAGTGCCCAAATGAAAAAAAATGCTCTTTTTGTCGGACACCTGGTCATTTCTATTTTTCTTGCCCTCACAGGTTCAGAGAGGATGAACAAAAACAAAAGGAGAAGTCCAAGACATCCGGGAATGGACGGGCCAATCAGACCACCCCTCAGGAGGAGGAACAACAACCTGGAGCCTCGGGAGGTGATAAGGGCGCTTCGACTAGTAACAATCCCTCCGAGTCAATGACAGGTAACTCACAGGAGCCCAGGAGCTGGCTGAAAGACCATAAGGAGGCTAAAAGGAAGGCTGAGAAAGATCATAAAGGGGCGGTCGGTAAGGCCAAAAAAGAGCGCCAAAAGGCTGACACCGAGCCCAAAATTCCCACTGGGTCTCACGAGAGCGAGGGCGGTACGTGGCATTTGGTGAGGTCTCATAATAAGAAAAAGAATGGTTCCGTGGAGGTGGCTAATAGGGAGGAGATGGATACATCCCCTCACGGGGGTGTAGACTCTGGAATCCCGAGGTCCCGGGGCTCTGCTGCCCCAGGTGGGGCCCCGAACCTGGCTGCCTCCGGGGACTCTGAGGCTCCGCCATGTGCGCAGCCTGCCCCTGTGTTACGACCCTCTGCGGGTCAGCAGGGGAGTGCGGAGCCTCTCGGAGACCCACCTGACGAGGACCTAAATGGTCAGCCTATGGAGACCCAGTGTAACCTTTCTCACAATATCCTTCCGAGCTACACCCCAGTAGCGTCGGGTCTTAATTTAAGTGAATGTTCCTTCTCCGATGATGAAGACTCTTTGATAACGGTGGATTCAGAAGAGGGCGTTGGTGAAAGTCCAAGTGGTCTGATCCGTCCATCGGATAGGTAAAGTCCAGTTTTTGTTTCTTCCTAACCATTTGTTATGATGGCTGACATTAGTGGTGTTTCCCTCAATGTGAGAGGCATAGGATCCAAGACCAGAAGAGCTACTGTTTTACATTTTTTAACCTGTTTTACAGCTTCTGTTTTCTTTTTACAAGAATGTCATATCCCTCATAAGATTTCTTACAAAAAATATAAGGAAGAGTGGAAACATGGTCCATCGGTCTGGTCTGGATCAAATGCAACCGGATCAGCCGGGGTAGCTATACTTTTTAAGGGAAATGTGTCTATTGATTTTATCCAAGATATTTTACCGGGTCGTATTCTTTTAGTTAAGGCTTTTATTGATGGGACAAGATGGCAGTTTTTAAATTTTTATGGGTCACCTGATAAAAATGAAAGGGCTGATATGCTGGAAATTTTACCTTTATTTATTAACATTTCTGAACCTTTTATCCTGGCAGGTGATTTTAATTGTATTTTAAAAGGCGAAAGCCGACGCTCCGGTTCCGTGAGTAGAAATTATGACAAAACGTCTGGAATGTTAAGCAATATTATAAATGATTGTAAATTAACTGATGTGTATAAAGAATGTAACAAGGATAGCCCTATAGACGCTGGTTTCACCTGGAGCAATTCTACATGTAGCTCCAGGATAGATTTTGTTTTAGGTTCAGAAAAAATACTGCCAGTGAAATGTGAAGTTTTAACTAATATTCTCTCAGATCACAAGGTTTTATCTTTTAGAGTGAGGATTAATGGAAAGAAGAAATGTGGTAAGAAATCTTGGAAATTGAATGTGTCCCTTTTAAAAGATCCACAAATTTTATCGGATTTTATTGAGTTTTATGTAAACTGTAGAAAAAGGAAAAACCCCAATATTTCTTTTAGCTCCTGGTGGGATAGAATGAAAATAAGCATTAAAGATTTCTTTATAAAGAAAAGCATACAAAAAGCTAAAGAAAAGTTTGAGATCTATAATTTTCTTAATATCAGGTTACAGACATTGTACAAATTCAAAGACAATGGTCTGGATGTAGGTAATGATATATTGAGTCTTAAAGGAGAAATTTCAAAGTGGTTGGAACAAAAAGGAAAAGAACTGATTTTTCGTTCAAAGGTAAAACACGTAGAAGAGGATGAGACTTGTTCCAGGTATTTTTTTAAGAAAAACAAACAGGCGAAAACAATAATTGATAACATAGATGGAGATAATAATATCAACGTTATATTGGATAAGGTAAATGTCTATTTTAATGATCTTTTTAATGTAAAAACTGTAGACCATGATTTAATACACACTTTCCTGGGGGAGATCAAGTCCACCCTAGATGCTGATGCCCAAAGTTTTTTATCCCAACCTCTATGTGAGGAAGAGATTTTAGAAACCATGAAGAGTTTTAAAAATGGTAAAGTGCCGGGCCCTGATGGTATCCCCATAGAGTTTTATATAAGTTTTTATGATATTTTAAAAGATGATTTGTTTAATTTGTTTTCCGAAGTTTTTAATAATAAGGTTTTACTCAACTCATGGAAGAAAGGTGAGGTATCACTACTATACAAAAAAGGTGACAAAACGGATCTTAAAAACTGGAGGCCGATAACTCTTTTAAATAGTGATTACAAAATTATGGCTAAGATCTGTGCAAATCGGTTGAAAAAGGTGATACATAAAGTAATTCATGCAAATCAGGTATGCGGGGTACCTGGGCGTAGTATCTGGGACAATTTAAACCTGGTGAAAGATTGTATTGAAGATGTAAAAACCAGAAAGACAAAGATGTCAATCCTAGCGGTGGATTTTGAGAAAGCTTTTGACCGCGTGTCTCATTTTTATCTTTTTAAAGTTTTAGAAAAAATGGGCATTCCGGGTGGGTTTTTATTGTCTCTTAAAGCTTTTTATAATGATTGTACGAGTAAGATTTTAGTTAATGGTTTTAAAACAAAAGAGGTAGTTTTAAAATCAGGGGTGAAGCAGGGTTGCCCTTTGTCCCCCCTGCTTTTTATATGTGCTATAGAACCCCTTTTATGTACAATACGCCGGGATAAGCAAATATGTGGAGTACCCTTACCCGGAGGGAATGGTCTACAAGTTAAAGTTGTAAGCTATATGGATGATGTAGCAGTGTTTGGATGTGATGTACCTTCAATACAAAAAACGATAAGCCAAATTCAGTCTTTTTGTACAGTTTCCGGTTTTAAAATTAATCTTACTAAATGTAATATTTTAAATGTCGGGGGGATGTGTAGCACCCTGAGGATTCGGCTGCTACAGGGGTATTGCACCTCAACCCAGAGGTGTGATATTCCACTCCCGGGTAAGGATGGAGTGTGGAACTGAGCTCGGTAGGCTGCATGCACTACATACATCCCATTTCCGAGGAACAGGCCGACGGTACTCCCACTTAGAAATGTGCAGGTACGACCGAGTCTGTTCCTGGCTGGAGTGGGAGGGGGGTGGTACATCCCATGTAGTGTAGGGGCAGATAGGGGGAGCAGCCTGGGTAAAGATAGGAGCTCACTGGGTGCTGGTCACCTGAGCTCACACATAGAGGGATATATAAGGTGGGCACCAACTAGAATCAGGGTCAGATGCAGAGAGTCAGATGCAGAGAACAAGTCAGTTGGAGAGGAGCCTGTCTGATGCAGAGAACAAATCGGCAGAGAGAAGGAAACAGCAGCCCTGGAGAGAGAGAGAGTGGAGCAGAGAAAGACCCAGAGGGGGAAGACTAAAGGGACCCAAGAACCCAAATTAGAGCACCGGGTGAGGAGTCAGCAAAAGGGTACCGGAACCCAAGCTGGTGGGGGTAAAAACATTCCCCAGCCAGAGACCGGAGACCGTGGGCAGCGTCTGCCACGGTCACCCATCACATCCACCCCGAATGCACACCACATGAAGGGTCAGGGAACCCAGGGCCAAGGGTGTCCCAACAGAAGGCCCGAGGGAGCTGGACCTAGGTGGATCACTGGTGGGGACGGCTGAAGAAAGGACAGAGGGAGAGCTCAGGGCCACGCTCCGGACTTGTTTGGGGGTTGGCTGGATCCAGGACCTGGTGGACGCAGCACGGCACGGGTGGTCACTAGCAGCTGGAGTGACCAGTACAACATCTGCAGTAAGTAAACACCCTTAACTGCACAACCCGACTCTGTCTTCACTGCCGTCTGCATTACATCACCACAACCCCCATCCTCTGCACCTGTCCTCTCTGAGGCTATACCCCTCCCGTTGGGGGTTATCCCACCAAGCTGCGCATCCACCATCAGCCTCAGCGGACCCTGCTGCAGCGGCGGCCACAGTGACCGCATCACAACGGGTGGCGTAGTCGACACAAAAGAACTTTAGTAACATCAGTAAGGACTGCCACATAACACTGAGCTTGACGCCCTGGGCACGGGCCGGGTCACAGCCGCTCGGAGACTACAACCCTCCATCTGATCCGGTGCCGGGTATTCCCCTCAAAAAGGAATATGTCCCAGGGGGCGCGTCAACTTTGGCGTAGTCGGCAGGATTACGTGCCCGCAGCACCCGGGTACTGCGTGCCTGAAGAAAAGTGCAAGTTTACCTCAGAAAGAAGTCTCCCGCCGGTTCCGGAGGGTCCACGCCATCGGACTCCATCACCAGTCGTTTCCCGCCGATTGTCCGCCATTTCCAGCTTGTTCCCGCCATCTGCAGAGTTTCCCGCCACTGGGCGACGCTTCCCGCCAAAACCGCAGATTTCCCGCCTTGGAAGAGCAGCGGACGCCATTATGGGCGTGCCAAAGGAGGGCGGGAGGCCGCCTCCCATCGTGGGCGAGGACAGAAAATGGCGCCAAAAGTGGAAACCGCCCCCACCAACAGAGACTGTGATGCTAGAGGTGTCTGTCAGCGTGAAAGAACTACCCCTGGAGCTGACAGTCACCGAGTTGCCCCGGGACCGCCCTCGAAGTGGGAGGAGACGAAAGAGAAGAGAAAAGATGGGTGTCGCCTGGAGCAGTCTGGAGCGAGCGCACCCGGAGGCAAGAAGTCTAACGAGGAGTAGCAGAGAAGCTTACCCGGAGATGTCCAGAGAGCAGAGCAGCACCGGCCCGCTGGCCAGGAGCCTGCTGGAAGAAGAGCAGAGCAGCACCGACCCGTTGGTCAGGAGCCTGCTGGACACCACGACCCCACTAGGCCTAGTGGAGGTCCTTGCACAGCTCCCCCGAGACCGGGAGTGTGCACAGACTGCCCTGGAGGGCCTCGCAAGGAGGATGGCCCGGGTACAGCGTGAGATACTGGCGGAGTGGAGCCGGGAGATGGCCCAGCAAGCTGGAACCCGTCCACGGAGCACGCTCCCCTGGGAGAGGACACCAACTGCCTCTACGGATGACGCGGGAGGACCCAAGGTCGGAGACGGCGCTGAGAAGGGAGCCGAACGTATGAAGGCAGGTAAAGGGGACGCTTATACCCCATACCGAGAGACCGCCCACCTGCCCCGGTTCCCCGTCGCAGAGCCCGAAAGTCCCCCGTCCGTGCCTGTAACCGCCATGTCACCGCTAATGACTAGGCCCCGACCGGAAGCCGCCGCCGCGACCCCTGTGACGTCACACGCACCGACCCGGAGCGTGACCAAGCAGGAAGAGCCTCCGGCCTGGTCGCAAGGCCCAGTACTCCCGGGCCCCGCATCACCAACAGCGCCCCCTACCTCCGCGGAGCCTCCGGCCTGGTCGCAAGGCCAGGTAGCCCAGGGCGCCGCCGTATTAACGGTGCCCTTCACATTCCAGGTGCCCCAGGCCTGGCCGCAAGGCCTGGGCAACCCGGGCGCCACCACCACCGCGCCCGCGCCCGTAAAACCAAGGGTGCCGAGTTTGGGAAAGGACCTCTTCAGCCAGCTCACATGGCCGGACGGGCGTCCCTTTATCTGGCCCGAGGAGTTTTGTGAGCTGGAGCGGTAACAGAGACTAGGGCCCTTGTGTGAGCCCCTGATCCCGGCTCCGAAGCCCGTGACTCGGGTCTCCCCTCCTCTAGAAGAAGCCCAATTCGTGTGGGACCCCACGGGAGAAGATTTGATGGGGTTCACCGGAGAAACTCGGGCAGCCGCAGCTGAGCGTACTGAGTGTTGCCGTCAGCAGCTAGCAGAGTTTGCGAGAGAACGGGAGGAGAGGCGGGTCAGAGAACAACAGGCCCAAATCCAGAGCGCGGAGCAGAAGAGCCGGACTAGGAGGAACCCCCGTGCAGCGCACTGTCCCCGCACCATCGGGACGGTGATAAAGTTCAACCCGCAGCATGGGTGGGGCTTTATTCGGGACTGTAACAACCGCGGTAACGTTTTTGTGACCCGCAGAGACGTCGAGTCCCACCTGCCGGAAGGTCACAAAGGCCGTGACCTCTATGTCGGAGACGAAGTCACTTTCACCCGGCACAAGTGTGCCAAAGGACCTTACGCCCTCCACGTACACCGTTTGACGGAGGAGGAGTTGCGGTACGGGGAGGAGGAGCCAGAGGACCCGGATGGGTCTGAAGCAACACCGTATCACCAAGAAAAAGCAGGAGGGAGCCGTCATTGAGGACGGGAGTAGAGACTGTATATAGTTGCCTGTCGGGGCACAGTGAACCGTTGCTGCAAAAATAGTCCCCGTTGGGACCAGTGAACAGTTTACCCGTTTAACCCTTGATCCCGTATCCATACCAGGCTGAGGACTGTGAGCAGCCATTCCCTTCCTTTTACCTGGCCGAGGACTGAGAGCGGCCAACTTCCCCTGTATATAGTTGCGCTTCCTAAAGCGCCCCCTACCGGTTTTATAGGAAAGACCAGTTTTTCTAAGAGACTGTCGCACTTTTCCCGGACACACGTTGCACAGTGTCCGGAGGAGGAACCTGAAACAAGAGACGACGAGAATGTTTATATGAAAAATTTTATATATATAATGTTTTATATGTTTTATATGTTTATGAAAAAAAAAAAAATGTATGTTTTTGGTGTTTTATGTCTTACAGCCCGAGGACGTGCTGTGATTTACCAGGGGGGAATGTAGCACCCTGAGGATTCGGCTGCTACAGGGGTATTGCACCTCAACCCAGAGGTGTGATATTCCACTCCCGGGTAAGGATGGAGTGTGGAACTGAGCTCGGTAGGCTGCATGCACTACATACATCCCATTTCCGAGGAACAGGCCGACGGTACTCCCACTTAGAAATGTGCAGGTACGACCGAGTCTGTTCCTGGCTGGAGTGGGAGGGGGGTGGTACATCCCATGTAGTGTAGGGGCAGATAGGGGGAGCAGCCTGGGTAAAGATAGGAGCTCATTGGGTGCTGGTCACCTGAGCTCACACATAGAGGGATATATAAGGTGGGCACCAACTAGAATCAGGGTCAGATGCAGAGAGTCAGATGCAGAGAACAAGTCATTTGGAGACAGCAAGACAGCTGCAGAGGAGCAGACAGCAAGCAGAGAGGAAGTCAGCCTGCAGCAAGAGAGAGACCCTGAGTGAGAGGGGAGCAGAGAAGGAGTACCCAGAGGGGAAAACAGAGAGGACCCAAGAACCCAAATTAAAGCACCGGGTGAGGAGTCGGCACAGGGTACCGGAACCCAAGCTGGTGGGGGCAGAAAACACACCCTAGCCAGAGACCGGAGACCGTGGGCAGCGTCTGCCACGGTCACCCATCACATCCACCCCGAAGGCACACCACATGAAGGGTCAGGGAACCCAGGGCCAAGGGTGTCCCAACAGAAGGCCCGAGGGAGCTGGACCTAGGTGGATCACTGGTGGGGACGGCTGAAGAAAGGACAGAGGGAGAGCTCAGGGCCACGCTCCGGACTTGTTTGGGGGTTGGCTGGATCCAGGACCTGGTGGACGCAGCACGGCTCGGGTGGTCACTAGCAGCTGGAGTGACCAGTACAACATCTGCAGTAAGTAAACACCCTTAACTGCACAACCCGACTCTGTCTTCACTGCCGTCTGCATTACATCACCACAACCCCCATCCTCTGCACCTGTCCCCTCTGAGGCTATACCCCTCCCGTTGGGGGTTATCCCACCAAGCTGCGCATCCACCATCAGCCTCAGCGGACCCTGCTGCAGCGGCGGCTACAGTGACCGCATCACAACGGGTGGCGTAGTCGACACAAAAGAACTTTAGTAACATCAGTAAGGACTGCCACATAACACTGAGCTTGACGCCCTGGGCACGGGCCGGGTCACAGCCGCTCGGAGACTACAACCCCCCATCTGATCCGGTGCCGGGTATTCCCCTCAAAAAGGAATATGTCCCAGGGGGCGCGTCAGATGCGTTTACATGATGTACCAATTGCAGTTACAGATTCCATCACTATTTTAGGTGTTTTTTTTAATGAATCTAATAATGGTTTTAATAGCTGGGATGCGGCAGCACAGAAAATTAATCAGAAAATCTGCATGTGGAATATGAGAAAGCTGTCAATGGAAGGTAAAGTTCTGATTGTAAAAATGGTGATATTACCTATCCTGTTATATCTTAGTTTGGTGTTCCCCCCTCCTACAAATTTGTTGAAACGAATTACAAAAGTATGTTTTACCTTTTTTTGGGGCTCAAAAATGGAGAAACTCAAAAGAGAAATTGTGACAAAGCCAAAGGTTAAAGGTGGGAAAGATTTCCCTGTTTTAGATAAGTTTCTTTTAATACATTTTTTCTGTTTCTGTTTTAAAACCCTTTTTAAAGATAATTACCTTTCCTATTTTATGCGTTTTAACACTGGTTTTCTCATGAGAAGGTTTGGTTGGTTTGAAACGGTTTTATCCTCTCCTTATGCTTTTAACCTACCTGCACATTATGAGATTTTAAAGAAAATTATCCTTGATTTTAATTTGAATAAGAAACAGACAGGGGATCTATGTAACAGCAAGACACTACTCAAACAAATTAGTACTGATGTGACGTTGTGTGATATTGAACGTTATGATGATGACAAAACTGTACACATATGGAAAATGATTAACGCCCCTTATCTTTTTAATGTACAGAAAGACATGTCTTGGAGCTGCGCACACCACTGTCTTCCTTGCCGGGCATTCCAGTACAGAAGAGGTTTTGTGAGGTCTGTCATCTGCCCAAGAGAAGGTTGTCAAGAAGAAGAGACAGTGAAGCATCTTTTATGGACTTGTGCTTTTGCTAAAGAGTTCTGGAGAAGATTAATCCCCCTGCTGGAGAAAATGGTGGACCTCAAGGACTTTAATTTTGCATCAGTGTTATATGGTCTTCTGGAATGCCCAACAATGGACCAAAAAATAATGGCGTGGAAGACAGTGAATTGTGCCAAGATAGCGCTCTGGAATGCTAGAAATATTGCTGTTTTTAAACATGAAATGTTACCAGTAGATGATGTTTTAGCCTTTTGTAAAAGTGAAATGTACATATACTATTTATTGGACAGGAAAAAGAATGTAACGTTGGCAGGCAAATGGCTTTTTAACCTATGGAATATTTGAAGTCTTGTAATATTTGCTGTGATGGAATTTTATTTTTCTTTGAAGTCCCGAAAGTGTAATGTGGATGTAATGGTTTTATTTCTGTAATTTGTTAAATTTTAAATAAACGGTTTTTATCCCCATGTGGGGGATAGCCAAATTAAAAAAAAATCTGTTCTTATCAGTTTAATATCTGATACGTCCCCTATCTGGGGACCATATATTAAATGGATTTTTAGAACAGGGAAATGGAAAAAGAGCTTGCTCTGTCCACTCCACGCATTGACCTGGTATTGCAGTATCTCCAGGACCGGTGCACCCCTTCTTTAATGCAGTTTCTAAAATCAGAAAGAATTGAATTCAATGCTTTTTGTTCATTTTGCTTGTTTGTCGGATTTTGGGATGGACTCTTTGGCTTTGCTTTTCTTCTCCTCATTGAATTTTTCATGTTAAAAGTTGCAGAAGCCAGATGACAAGCTCATTTTGGTTCAACTTCAGCAACTGTGCATTGCATTGCCATGTAATGTAATGTAATGCAATGCTATCTATCTAGCTCTCCCTCTATACTTCCTTTTGGATAAACAGACATATTAGGCAAGCATTTTGGAGCTTTCACCTAAATAACTACAGGTGGTGAGATAAGCTGCACAATATAATTGACCTTTCAGTATATTGTTGCACACACACCATCTATTTAGCAAATGCCCTTGTTATCAACAGCAGCCTTTTAAACTCACCTGAGCTAACAGGTATGTGAGCTGGTTACTCTGCTGCGCTTAAAATTTCTTTTTTGGTTTGCTACAATGCCTTTTCTGAAACGTTGTCTCCCTCTGCTGGAACACTGACTTCTTTCATTTAATGCCTGCAGACTATAAAAGAGAAACCAACCCAAAAAGTTTGGTTGATTAGTCTGTGGCATTCTTTTAAACTGTTGCTTATGGCGGTCTCTGTGAGCTTCTCAGTGACATTCAGCCATCCAGGTATCCCGCCTGCAGTAGACGGAATGTGGCAATGGAACGCTGGCTGCGCGTGTCATAATAGGCTCTGAGCCTTTATATACCTGCGCACAGCAGCAGCCACCTTCAGTCTGCTGCTGGACAGCCAGCAGCAGCAGGAGAGGTAATTAATCAGCAACCCTCCTGCTAAGGGTAGACAGCTGCTCGTTCCACCCCCCCCCCGCCTTAATTGGTTCTCCTCCCTTCCAACGGTGTTGAGGCGGGTGGGAACAGCCGGGGGTTGAGGGTACTGTGCTAAAAGAGGTGGAGTTATGCAGATCTAAAACGCGTGGATTGCAGCAGCAGCAAGCCGAAAAGTGCAGGCATGTGAGGGATCTAGAGGTTGACAGCATGTCTTCTTAACGGGAGTCCAGGTGGCCATCTCCACAAATGGACTTTTCAGAATCCTTGGGTGGCACCGTAGTCGGAAACCAATTCTGGTTATCGCTTCTCGGCCTTTTGGCTAAGATCAAGTGTAGTATCTGTTCTTATCAGTTTAATATCTGATACGTCCCCTATCTGGGGACCATATATTAAATGGATTTTTAGAACAGGGAGATGGAAAAAGAGCTTGCTCTGTCCACTCCACGCATTGACCTGGTTTTGCAGTATCTCCAGGACCGGTGCACCCCTTCTTTAATGCAGTTTCTAAAATCAGAAAGAATTGAATTCAATGCTTTTTGTTCATTTTGCTTGTTTGTCGGATTTTGGGATGGACTCTTTGGCTTTGCTTTTCTTCTCCTCATTGAATTTTTCATGTTAAAAGTTGCAGAAGCCAGATGACAAGCTCATTTTGGTTCAACTTCAGCAACTGTGCATTGCATTGCCATGTAATGTAATGTAATGCAATGCTATCTATCTAGCTCTCCCTCTATACTTCCTTTTGGATAAACAGACATATTAGGCAAGCATTTTGGAGCTTTCACCTAAATAACTACAGGTGGTGAGATAAGCTGCACAATATAATTGACCTTTCAGTATATTGTTGCACACACACCATCTATTTAGCAAATGCCCTTGTTATCAACAGCAGCCTTTTAAACTCACCTGAGCTAACAGGTATGTGAGCTGGTTACTCTGCTGCGCTTAAAATTTCTTTTTTGGTTTGCTACAATGCCTTTTCTGAAACGTTGTCTCCCTCTGCTGGAACACTGACTTCTTTCATTTAATGCCTGCAGACTATAAAAGAGAAACCAACCCAAAAAGTTTGGTTGATTAGTCTGTGGCATTCTTTTAAACTGTTGCTTATGGCGGTCTCTGTGAGCTTCTCAGTGACATTCAGCCATCCAGGTATCCCGCCTGCAGTAGACGGAATGTGGCAATGGAACGCTGGCTGCGCGTGTCATAATAGGCTCTGAGCCTTTATATACCTGCGCACAGCAGCAGCCACCTTCAGTCTGCTGCTGGACAGCCAGCAGCAGCAGCAGCAGGAGAGGTAATTAATCAGCAACCCTCCTGCTAAGGGTAGACAGCTGCTCGTTCCACCCCCCCCCCGCCTTAATTGGTTCTCCTCCCTTCCAACGGTGTTGAGGCGGGTGGGAACAGCCGGGGGTTGAGGGTACTGTGCCAAAAGAGGTGGAGTTATGCAGATCTAAAACGCGTGGATTGCAGCAGCAGCAAGCCGAAAAGTGCAGGCATGTGAGGGATCTAGAGGTTGACAGCATGTCTTCTTAACGGGAGTCCAGGTGGCCATCTCCACAAATGGACTTTTCAGAATCCTTGGGTGGCACCGTAGTCGGAAACCAATTCTGGTTATCGCTTCTCGGCCTTTTGGCTAAGATCAAGTGTAGTATCTGTTCTTATCAGTTTAATATCTGATACGTCCCCTATCTGGGGACCATATATTAAATGGATTTTTAGAACAGGGAGATGGAAAAAGAGCTTGCTCTGTCCACTCCACGCATTGACCTGGTATTGCAGTATCTCCAGGACCGGTGCACCCCTTCTTTAATGCAGTTTCTAAAATCAGAAAGAATTGAATTCAATGCTTTTTGTTCATTTTGCTTGTTTGTCGGATTTTGGGATGGACTCTTTGGCTTTGCTTTTCTTCTCCTCATTGGATTTTTCATGTTAAAAGTTGCAGAAGCCAGATGACAAGCTCATTTTGGTTCAACTTCAGCAACTGTGCATTGCATTGCCATGTAATGTAATGTAATGCAATGCTATCTATCTAGCTCTCCCTCTATACTTCCTTTTGGATAAACAGACATATTAGGCAAGCATTTTGGAGCTTTCACCTAAATAACTACAGGTGGTGAGATAAGCTGCACAATATAATTGACCTTTCAGTATATTGTTGCACACACACCATCTATTTAGCAAATGCCCTTGTTATCAACAGCAGCCTTTTAAACTCACCTGAGCTAACAGGTATGTGAGCTGGTTACTCTGCTGCGCTTAAAATTTCTTTTTTGGTTTGCTACAATGCCTTTTCTGAAACGTTGTCTCCCTCTGCTGGAACACTGACTTCTTTCATTTAATGCCTGCAGACTATAAAAGAGAAACCAACCCAAAAAGTTTGGTTGATTAGTCTGTGGCATTCTTTTAAACTGTTGCTTATGGCGGTCTCTGTGAGCTTCTCAGTGACATTCAGCCATCCAGGTATCCCGCCTGCAGTAGACGGAATGTGGCAATGGAACGCTGGCTGCGCGTGTCATAATAGGCTCTGAGCCTTTATATACCTGCGCACAGCAGCAGCCACCTTCAGTCTGCTGCTGGACAGCCAGCAGCAGCAGCAGCAGGAGAGGTAATTAATCAGCAACCCTCCTGCTAAGGGTAGACAGCTGCTCGTTCCACCCCCCCCCCCCGCCTTAATTGGTTCTCCTCCCTTCCAACGGTGTTGAGGCGGGTGGGAACAGCCGGGGGTTGAGGGTACTGTGCTAAAAGAGGTGGAGTTATGCAGATCTAAAACGCGTGGATTGCAGCAGCAGCAAGCCGAAAAGTGCAGGCATGTGAGGGATCTAGAGGTTGACAGCATGTCTTCTTAACGGGAGTCCAGGTGGCCATCTCCACAAATGGACTTTTCAGAATCCTTGGGTGGCACCGTAGTCGGAAACCAATTCTGGTTATCGCTTCTCGGCCTTTTGGCTAAGATCAAGTGTAGTATCTGTTCTTATCAGTTTAATATCTGATACGTCCCCTATCTGGGGACCATATATTAAATGGATTTTTAGAACAGGGAGATGGAAAAAGAGCTTGCTCTGTCCACTCCACGCATTGACCTGGTATTGCAGTATCTCCAGGACCGGTGCACCCCTTCTTTAATGCAGTTTCTAAAATCAGAAAGAATTGAATTCAATGCTTTTTGTTCATTTTGCTTGTTTGTCGGATTTTGGGATGGACTCTTTGGCTTTGCTTTTCTTCTCCTCATTGGATTTTTCATGTTAAAAGTTGCAGAAGCCAGATGACAAGCTCATTTTGGTTCAACTTCAGCAACTGTGCATTGCATTGCCATGTAATGTAATGTAATGCAATGCTATCTATCTAGCTCTCCCTCTATACTTCCTTTTGGATAAACAGACATATTAGGCAAGCATTTTGGAGCTTTCACCTAAATAACTACAGGTGGTGAGATAAGCTGCACAATATAATTGACCTTTCAGTATATTGTTGCACACACACCATCTATTTAGCAAATGCCCTTGTTATCAACAGCAGCCTTTTAAACTCACCTGAGCTAACAGGTATGTGAGCTGGTTACTCTGCTGCGCTTAAAATTTCTTTTTTGGTTTGCTACAATGCCTTTTCTGAAACGTTGTCTCCCTCTGCTGGAACACTGACTTCTTTCATTTAATGCCTGCAGACTATAAAAGAGAAACCAACCCAAAAAGTTTGGTTGATTAGTCTGTGGCATTCTTTTAAACTGTTGCTTATGGCGGTCTCTGTGAGCTTCTCAGTGACATTCAGCCATCCAGGTATCCCGCCTGCAGTAGACGGAATGTGGCAATGGAACGCTGGCTGCGCGTGTCATAATAGGCTCTGAGCCTTTATATACCTGCGCACAGCAGCAGCCACCTTCAGTCTGCTGCTGGACAGCCAGCAGCAGCAGCAGCAGCAGGAGAGGTAATTAATCAGCAACCCTCCTGCTAAGGGTAGACAGCTGCTCGTTCCACCCCCCCCCCCGCCTTAATTGGTTCTCCTCCCTTCCAACGGTGTTGAGGCGGGTGGGAACAGCCGGGGGTTGAGGGTACTGTGCTAAAAGAGGTGGAGTTATGCAGATCTAAAACGCGTGGATTGCAGCAGCAGCAAGCCGAAAAGTGCAGGCATGTGAGGGATCTAGAGGTTGACAGCATGTCTTCTTAACGGGAGTCCAGGTGGCCATCTCCACAAATGGACTTTTCAGAATCCTTGGGTGGCACCGTAGTCGGAAACCAATTCTGGTTATCGCTTCTCGGCCTTTTGGCTAAGATCAAGTGTAGTATCTGTTCTTATCAGTTTAATATCTGATACGTCCCCTATCTGGGGACCATATATTAAATGGATTTTTAGAACAGGGAGATGGAAAAAGAGCTTGCTCTGTCCACTCCACGCATTGACCTGGTATTGCAGTATCTCCAGGACCGGTGCACCCCTTCTTTAATGCAGTTTCTAAAATCAGAAAGAATTGAATTCAATGCTTTTTGTTCATTTTGCTTGTTTGTCGGATTTTGGGATGGACTCTTTGGCTTTGCTTTTCTTCTCCTCATTGGATTTTTCATGTTAAAAGTTGCAGAAGCCAGATGACAAGCTCATTTTGGTTCAACTTCAGCAACTGTGCATTGCATTGCCATGTAATGTAATGTAATGCAATGCTATCTATCTAGCTCTCCCTCTATACTTCCTTTTGGATAAACAGACATATTAGGCAAGCATTTTGGAGCTTTCACCTAAATAACTACAGGTGGTGAGATAAGCTGCACAATATAATTGACCTTTCAGTATATTGTTGCACACACACCATCTATTTAGCAAATGCCCTTGTTATCAACAGCAGCCTTTTAAACTCACCTGAGCTAACAGGTATGTGAGCTGGTTACTCTGCTGCGCTTAAAATTTCTTTTTTGGTTTGCTACAATGCCTTTTCTGAAACGTTGTCTCCCTCTGCTGGAACACTGACTTCTTTCATTTAATGCCTGCAGACTATAAAAGAGAAACCAACCCAAAAAGTTTGGTTGATTAGTCTGTGGCATTCTTTTAAACTGTTGCTTATGGCGGTCTCTGTGAGCTTCTCAGTGACATTCAGCCATCCAGGTATCCCGCCTGCAGTAGACGGAATGTGGCAATGGAACGCTGGCTGCGCGTGTCATAATAGGCTCTGAGCCTTTATATACCTGCGCACAGCAGCAGCCACCTTCAGTCTGCTGCTGGACAGCCAGCAGCAGCAGCAGCAGGAGAGGTAATTAATCAGCAACCCTCCTGCTAAGGGTAGACAGCTGCTCGTTCCACCCCCCCCCCGCCTTAATTGGTTCTCCTCCCTTCCAACGGTGTTGAGGCGGGTGGGAACAGCCGGGGGTTGAGGGTACTGTGCTAAAAGAGGTGGAGTTATGCAGATCTAAAACGCGTGGATTGCAGCAGCAGCAAGCCGAAAAGTGCAGGCATGTGAGGGATCTAGAGGTTGACAGCATGTCTTCTTAACGGGAGTCCAGGTGGCCATCTCCACAAATGGACTTTTCAGAATCCTTGTTTGGCACCGTAGTCGGAAACCAATTCTGGTTATCGCTTCTCGGCCTTTTGGCTAAGATCAAGTGTAGTATCTGTTCTTATCAGTTTAATATCTGATACGTCCCCTATCTGGGGACCATATATTAAATGGATTTTTAGAACAGGGAGATGGAAAAAGAGCTTGCTCTGTCCACTCCACGCATTGACCTGGTATTGCAGTATCTCCAGGACCGGTGCACCCCTTCTTTAATGCAGTTTCTAAAATCAGAAAGAATTGAATTCAATGCTTTTTGTTCATTTTGCTTGTTTGTCGGATTTTGGGATGGACTCTTTGGCTTTGCTTTTCTTCTCCTCATTGGATTTTTCATGTTAAAAGTTGCAGAAGCCAGATGACAAGCTCATTTTGGTTCAACTTCAGCAACTGTGCATTGCATTGCCATGTAATGTAATGTAATGCAATGCTATCTATCTAGCTCTCCCTCTATACTTCCTTTTGGATAAACAGACATATTAGGCAAGCATTTTGGAGCTTTCACCTAAATAACTACAGGTGGTGAGATAAGCTGCACAATATAATTGACCTTTCAGTATATTGTTGCACACACACCATCTATTTAGCAAATGCCCTTGTTATCAACAGCAGCCTTTTAAACTCACCTGAGCTAACAGGTATGTGAGCTGGTTACTCTGCTGCGCTTAAAATTTCTTTTTTGGTTTGCTACAATGCCTTTTCTGAAACGTTGTCTCCCTCTGCTGGAACACTGACTTCTTTCATTTAATGCCTGCAGACTATAAAAGAGAAACCAACCCAAAAAGTTTGGTTGATTAGTCTGTGGCATTCTTTTAAACTGTTGCTTATGGCGGTCTCTGTGAGCTTCTCAGTGACATTCAGCCATCCAGGTATCCCGCCTGCAGTAGACGGAATGTGGCAATGGAACGCTGGCTGCGCGTGTCATAATAGGCTCTGAGCCTTTATATACCTGCGCACAGCAGCAGCCACCTTCAGTCTGCTGCTGGACAGCCAGCAGCAGCAGCAGCAGCAGGAGAGGTAATTAATCAGCAACCCTCCTGCTAAGGGTAGACAGCTGCTCGTTCCACCCCCCCCCCGCCTTAATTGGTTCTCCTCCCTTCCAACGGTGTTGAGGCGGGTGGGAACAGCCGGGGGTTGAGGGTACTGTGCTAAAAGAGGTGGAGTTATGCAGATCTAAAACGCGTGGATTGCAGCAGCAGCAAGCCGAAAAGTGCAGGCATGTGAGGGATCTAGAGGTTGACAGCATGTCTTCTTAACGGGAGTCCAGGTGGCCATCTCCACAAATGGACTTTTCAGAATCCTTGGGTGGCACCGTAGTCGGAAACCAATTCTGGTTATCGCTTCTCGGCCTTTTGGCTAAGATCAAGTGTAGTATCTGTTCTTATCAGTTTAATATCTGATACGTCCCCTATCTGGGGACCATATATTAAATGGATTTTTAGAACAGGGAGATGGAAAAAGAGCTTGCTCTGTCCACTCCACGCATTGACCTGGTATTGCAGTATCTCCAGGACCGGTGCACCCCTTCTTTAATGCAGTTTCTAAAATCAGAAAGAATTGAATTCAATGCTTTTTGTTCATTTTGCTTGTTTGTCGGATTTTGGGATGGACTCTTTGGCTTTGCTTTTCTTCTCCTCATTGGATTTTTCATGTTAAAAGTTGCAGAAGCCAGATGACAAGCTCATTTTGGTTCAACTTCAGCAACTGTGCATTGCATTGCCATGTAATGTAATGTAATGCAATGCTATCTATCTAGCTCTCCCTCTATACTTCCTTTTGGATAAACAGACATATTAGGCAAGCATTTTGGAGCTTTCACCTAAATAACTACAGGTGGTGAGATAAGCTGCACAATATAATTGACCTTTCAGTATATTGTTGCACACACACCATCTATTTAGCAAATGCCCTTGTTATCAACAGCAGCCTTTTAAACTCACCTGAGCTAACAGGTATGTGAGCTGGTTACTCTGCTGCGCTTAAAATTTCTTTTTTGGTTTGCTACAATGCCTTTTCTGAAACGTTGTCTCCCTCTGCTGGAACACTGACTTCTTTCATTTAATGCCTGCAGACTATAAAAGAGAAACCAACCCAAAAAGTTTGGTTGATTAGTCTGTGGCATTCTTTTAAACTGTTGCTTATGGCGGTCTCTGTGAGCTTCTCAGTGACATTCAGCCATCCAGGTATCCCGCCTGCAGTAGACGGAATGTGGCAATGGAACGCTGGCTGCGCGTGTCATAATAGGCTCTGAGCCTTTATATACCTGCGCACAGCAGCAGCCACCTTCAGTCTGCTGCTGGACAGCCAGCAGCAGCAGCAGCAGGAGAGGTAATTAATCAGCAACCCTCCTGCTAAGGGTAGACAGCTGCTCGTTCCACCCCCCCCCCCGCCTTAATTGGTTCTCCTCCCTTCCAACGGTGTTGAGGCGGGTGGGAACAGCCGGGGGTTGAGGGTACTGTGCTAAAAGAGGTGGAGTTATGCAGATCTAAAACGCGTGGATTGCAGCAGCAGCAAGCCGAAAAGTGCAGGCATGTGAGGGATCTAGAGGTTGACAGCATGTCTTCTTAACAGGAGTCCAGGTGGCCATCTCCACAAATGGACTTTTCAGAATCCTTGGGTGGCACCGTAGTCGGAAACCAATTCTGGTTATCGCTTCTCGGCCTTTTGGCTAAGATCAAGTGTAGTATCTGTTCTTATCAGTTTAATATCTGATACGTCCCCTATCTGGGGACCATATATTAAATGGATTTTTAGAACAGGGAGATGGAAAAAGAGCTTGCTCTGTCCACTCCACGCATTGACCTGGTATTGCAGTATCTCCAGGACCGGTGCACCCCTTCTTTAATGCAGTTTCTAAAATCAGAAAGAATTGAATTCAATTCTTTTTGTTCATTTTGCTTGTTTGTCGGATTTTGGGATGGACTCTTTGGCTTTGCTTTTCTTCTCCTCATTGGATTTTTCATGTTAGAAGTTGCAGAAGCCAGATGACAAGCTCATTTTGGTTCAACTTCAGCAACTGTGCATTGCATTGCCATGTAATGTAATGTAATGCAATGCTATCTATCTAGCTCTCCCTCTATACTTCCTTTTGGATAAACAGACATATTAGGCAAGCATTTTGGAGCTTTCACCTAAATAACTACAGGTGGTGAGATAAGCTGCACAATATAATTGACCTTTCAGTATATTGTTGCACACACACCATCTATTTAGCAAATGCCCTTGTTATCAACAGCAGCCTTTTAAACTCACCTGAGCTAACAGGTATGTGAGCTGGTTACTCTGCTGCGCTTAAAATTTCTTTTTTGGTTTGCTACAATGCCTTTTCTGAAACGTTGTCTCCCTCTGCTGGAACACTGACTTCTTTCATTTAATGCCTGCAGACTATAAAAGAGAAACCAACCCAAAAAGTTTGGTTGATTAGTCTGTGGCATTCTTTTAAACTGTTGCTTATGGCGGTCTCTGTGAGCTTCTCAGTGACATTCAGCCATCCAGGTATCCCGCCTGCAGTAGACGGAATGTGGCAATGGAACGCTGGCTGCGCGTGTCATAATAGGCTCTGAGCCTTTATATACCTGCGCACAGCAGCAGCCACCTTCAGTCTGCTGCTGGACAGCCAGCAGCAGCAGCAGCAGCAGGAGAGGTAATTAATCAGCAACCCTCCTGCTAAGTGTAGACAGCTGCTCGTTCCACCCCCCCCCGCCTTAATTGGTTCTCCTCCCTTCCAACGGTGTTGAGGCGGGTGGGAACAGCCGGGGGTTGAGGGTACTGTGCTAAAAGAGGTGGAGTTATGCAGATCTAAAACGCGTGGATTGCAGCAGCAGCAAGCCGAAAAGTGCAGGCATGTGAGGGATCTAGAGGTTGACAGCATGTCTTCTTAACGGGAGTCCAGGTGGCCATCTCCACAAATGGACTTTTCAGAATCCTTGGGTGGCACCGTAGTCGGAAACCAATTCTGGTTATCGCTTCTCGGCCTTTTGGCTAAGATCAAGTGTAGTATCTGTTCTTATCAGTTTAATATCTGATACGTCCCCTATCTGGGGACCATATATTAAATGGATTTTTAGAACAGGGAGATGGAAAAAGAGCTTGCTCTGTCCACTCCACGCATTGACCTGGTATTGCAGTATCTCCAGGACCGGTGCACCCCTTCTTTAATGCAGTTTCTAAAATCAGAAAGAATTGAATTCAATGCTTTTTGTTCATTTTGCTTGTTTGTCGGATTTTGGGATGGACTCTTTGGCTTTGCTTTTCTTCTCCTCATTGGATTTTTCATGTTAAAAGTTGCAGAAGCCAGATGACAAGCTCATTTTGGTTCAACTTCAGCAACTGTGCATTGCATTGCCATGTAATGTAATGTAATGCAATGCTATCTATCTAGCTCTCCCTCTATACTTCCTTTTGGATAAACAGACATATTAGGCAAGCATTTTGGAGCTTTCACCTAAATAACTACAGGTGGTGAGATAAGCTGCACAATATAATTGACCTTTCAGTATATTGTTGCACACACACCATCTATTTAGCAAATGCCCTTGTTATCAACAGCAGCCTTTTAAACTCACCTGAGCTAACAGGTATGTGAGCTGGTTACTCTGCTGCGCTTAAAATTTCTTTTTTGGTTTGCTACAATGCCTTTTCTGAAACGTTGTCTCCCTCTGCTGGAACACTGACTTCTTTCATTTAATGCCTGCAGACTATAAAAGAGAAACCAACCCAAAAAGTTTGGTTGATTAGTCTGTGGCATTCTTTTAAACTGTTGCTTATGGCGGTCTCTGTGAGCTTCTCAGTGACATTCAGCCATCCAGGTATCCCGCCTGCAGTAGACGGAATGTGGCAATGGAACGCTGGCTGCGCGTGTCATAATAGGCTCTGAGCCTTTATATACCTGCGCACAGCAGCAGCCACCTTCAGTCTGCTGCTGGACAGCCAGCAGCAGCAGGAGAGGTAATTAATCAGCAACCCTCCTGCTAAGGGTAGACAGCTGCTCGTTCCACCCCCCCCCCGCCTTAATTGGTTCTCCTCCCTTCCAACGGTGTTGAGGCGGGTGGGAACAGCCGGGGGTTGAGGGTACTGTGCTAAAAGAGGTGGAGTTATGCAGATCTAAAACGCGTGGATTGCAGCAGCAGCAAGCCGAAAAGTGCAGGCATGTGAGGGATCTAGAGGTTGACAGCATGTCTTCTTAACAGGAGTCCAGGTGGCCATCTCCACAAATGGACTTTTCAGAATCCTTGGGTGGCACCGTAGTCGGAAACCAATTCTGGTTATCGCTTCTCGGCCTTTTGGCTAAGATCAAGTGTAGTATCTGTTCTTATCAGTTTAATATCTGATACGTCCCCTATCTGGGGACCATATATTAAATGGATTTTTAGAACAGGGAGATGGAAAAAGAGCTTGCTCTGTCCACTCCACGCATTGACCTGGTATTGCAGTATCTCCAGGACCGGTGCACCCCTTCTTTAATGCAGTTTCTAAAATCAGAAAGAATTGAATTCAATGCTTTTTGTTCATTTTGCTTGTTTGTCGGATTTTGGGATGGACTCTTTGGCTTTGCTTTTCTTCTCCTCATTGGATTTTTCATGTTAAAAGTTGCAGAAGCCAGATGACAAGCTCATTTTGGTTCAACTTCAGCAACTGTGCATTGCATTGCCATGTAATGTAATGTAATGCAATGCTATCTATCTAGCTCTCCCTCTATACTTCCTTTTGGATAAACAGACATATTAGGCAAGCATTTTGGAGCTTTCACCTAAATAACTACAGGTGGTGAGATAAGCTGCACAATATAATTGACCTTTCAGTATATTGTTGCACACACACCATCTATTTAGCAAATGCCCTTGTTATCAACAGCAGCCTTTTAAACTCACCTGAGCTAACAGGTATGTGAGCTGGTTACTCTGCTGCGCTTAAAATTTCTTTTTTGGTTTGCTACAATGCCTTTTCTGAAACGTTGTCTCCCTCTGCTGGAACACTGACTTCTTTCATTTAATGCCTGCAGACTATAAAAGAGAAACCAACCCAAAAAGTTTGGTTGATTAGTCTGTGGCATTCTTTTAAACTGTTGCTTATGGCGGTCTCTGTGAGCTTCTCAGTGACATTCAGCCATCCAGGTATCCCGCCTGCAGTAGACGGAATGTGGCAATGGAACGCTGGCTGCGCGTGTCATAATAGGCTCTGAGCCTTTATATACCTGCGCACAGCAGCAGCCACCTTCAGTCTGCTGCTGGACAGCCAGCAGCAGCAGCAGCAGGAGAGGTAATTAATCAGCAACCCTCCTGCTAAGGGTAGACAGCTGCTCGTTCCACCCCCCCCCCGCCTTAATTGGTTCTCCTCCCTTCCAACGGTGTTGAGGCGGGTGGGAACAGCCGGGGGTTGAGGGTACTGTGCTAAAAGAGGTGGAGTTATGCAGATCTAAAACGCGTGGATTGCAGCAGCAGCAAGCCGAAAAGTGCATTCATGTGAGGGATCTAGAGGTTGACAGCATGTCTTCTTAACGGGAGTCCAGGTGGCCATCTCCACAAATGGACTTTTCAGAATCCTTGGGTGGCACCGTAGTCGGAAACCAATTCTGGTTATCGCTTCTCGGCCTTTTGGCTAAGATCAAGTGTAGTATCTGTTCTTATCAGTTTAATATCTGATACGTCCCCTATCTGGGGACCATATATTAAATGGATTTTTAGAACAGGGAGATGGAAAAAGAGCTTGCTCTGTCCACTCCACGCATTGACCTGGTATTGCAGTATCTCCAGGACCGGTGCACCCCTTCTTTAATGCAGTTTCTAAAATCAGAAAGAATTGAATTCAATGCTTTTTGTTCATTTTGCTTGTTTGTCGGATTTTGGGATGGACTCTTTGGCTTTGCTTTTCTTCTCCTCATTGGATTTTTCATGTTAAAAGTTGCAGAAGCCAGATGACAAGCTCATTTTGGTTCAACTTCAGCAACTGTGCATTGCATTGCCATGTAATGTAATGTAATGCAATGCTATCTATCTAGCTCTCCCTCTATACTTCCTTTTGGATAAACAGACATATTAGGCAAGCATTTTGGAGCTTTCACCTAAATAACTACAGGTGGTGAGATAAGCTGCACAATATAATTGACCTTTCAGTATATTGTTGCACACACACCATCTATTTAGCAAATGCCCTTGTTATCAACAGCAGCCTTTTAAACTCACCTGAGCTAACAGGTATGTGAGCTGGTTACTCTGCTGCGCTTAAAATTTCTTTTTTGGTTTGCTACAATGCCTTTTCTGAAACGTTGTCTCCCTCTGCTGGAACACTGACTTCTTTCATTTAATGCCTGCAGACTATAAAAGAGAAACCAACCCAAAAAGTTTGGTTGATTAGTCTGTGGCATTCTTTTAAACTGTTGCTTATGGCGGTCTCTGTAAGCTTCTCAGTGACATTCAGCCATCCAGGTATCCCGCCTGCAGTAGACGGAATGTGGCAATGGAACGCTGGCTGCGCGTGTCATAATAGGCTCTGAGCCTTTATATACCTGCGCACAGCAGCAGCCACCTTCAGTCTGCTGCTGGACAGCCAGCAGCAGCAGCAGGAGAGGTAATTAATCAGCAACCCTCCTGCTAAGGGTAGACAGCTGCTCGTTCCACCCCCCCCCCGCCTTAATTGGTTCTCCTCCCTTCCAACGGTGTTGAGGCGGGTGGGAACAGCCGGGGGTTGAGGGTACTGTGCTAAAAGAGGTGGAGTTATGCAGATCTAAAACGCGTGGATT
Source organism: Phyllobates terribilis (assembly GCF_046119375.1). Classification (NCBI taxonomy): domain Eukaryota; kingdom Metazoa; phylum Chordata; class Amphibia; order Anura; family Dendrobatidae; genus Phyllobates; species Phyllobates terribilis. The sequence goes on along the minus strand of NW_027362800.1, from coordinate 3,147,321 downwards.
GCAGCAACAGCAAGCCGAAAAGTGCAGGCATGTGAGGGATCTAGAGGTTGACAGCATGTCTTCTTAACGGGAGTCCAGGTGGCCATCTCCACAAATGGACTTTTCAGAATCCTTGGGTGGCACCTTAGTCGGAAACCAATTCTGGTTATCGCTTCTCGGCCTTTTGGCTAAGATCAAGTGTAGTATCTGTTCTTATCAGTTTAATATCTGATACGTCCCCTATCTGGGGACCATATATTAAATGGATTTTTAGAACAGGGAGATGGAAAAAGAGCTTGCTCTGTCCACTCCACGCATTGACCTGGTATTGCAGTATCTCCAGGACCGGTGCACCCCTTCTTTAATGCAGTTTCTAAAATCAGAAAGAATTGAATTCAATGCTTTTTGTTCATTTTGCTTGTTTGTCGGATTTTGGGATGGACTCTTTGGCTTTGCTTTTCTTCTCCTCATTGGATTTTTCATGTTAAAAGTTGCAGAAGCCAGATGACAAGCTCATTTTGGTTCAACTTCAGCAACTGTGCATTGCATTGCCATGTAATGTAATGTAATGCAATGCTATCTATCTAGCTCTCCCTCTATACTTCCTTTTGGATAAACAGACATATTAGGCAAGCATTTTGGAGCTTTCACCTAAATAACTACAGGTGGTGAGATAAGCTGCACAATATAATTGACCTTTCAGTATATTGTTGCACACACACCATCTATTTAGCAAATGCCCTTGTTATCAACAGCAGCCTTTTAAACTCACCTGAGCTAACAGGTATGTGAGCTGGTTACTCTGCTGCGCTTAAAATTTCTTTTTTGGTTTGCTACAATGCCTTTTCTGAAACGTTGTCTCCCTCTGCTGGAACACTGACTTCTTTCATTTAATGCCTGCAGACTATAAAAGAGAAACCAACCCAAAAAGTTTGGTTGATTAGTCTGTGGCATTCTTTTAAACTGTTGCTTATGGCGGTCTCTGTGAGCTTCTCAGTGACATTCAGCCATCCAGGTATCCCGCCTGCAGTAGACGGAATGTGGCAATGGAACGCTGGCTGCGCGTGTCATAATAGGCTCTGAGCCTTTATATACCTGCGCACAGCAGCAGCCACCTTCAGTCTGCTGCTGGACAGCCAGCAGCAGCAGCAGCAGGAGAGGTAATTAATCAGCAACCCTCCTGCTAAGGGTAGACAGCTGCTCGTTCCACCCCCCCCCCCGCCTTAATTGGTTCTCCTCCCTTCCAACGGTGTTGAGGCGGGTGGGAACAGCCGGGGGTTGAGGGTACTGTGCTAAAAGAGGTGGAGTTATGCAGATCTAAAACGCGTGGATTGCAGCAGCAGCAAGCCGAAAAGTGCAGGCATGTGAGGGATCTAGAGGTTGACAGCATGTCTTCTTAACGGGAGTCCAGGTGGCCATCTCCACAAATGGACTTTTCAGAATCCTTGGGTGGCACCGTAGTCGGAAACCAATTCTGGTTATCGCTTCTCGGCCTTTTGGCTAAGATCAAGTGTAGTATCTGTTCTTATCAGTTTAATATCTGATACGTCCCCTATCTGGGGACCATATATTAAATGGATTTTTAGAACAGGGAGATGGAAAAAGAGCTTGCTCTGTCCACTCCACGCATTGACCTGGTATTGCAGTATCTCCAGGACCGGTGCACCCCTTCTTTAATGCAGTTTCTAAAATCAGAAAGAATTGAATTCAATGCTTTTTGTTCATTTTGCTTGTTTGTCGGATTTTGGGATGGACTCTTTGGCTTTGCTTTTCTTCTCCTCATTGGATTTTTCATGTTAAAAGTTGCAGAAGCCAGATGACAAGCTCATTTTGGTTCAACTTCAGCAACTGTGCATTGCATTGCCATGTAATGTAATGTAATGCAATGCTATCTATCTAGCTCTCCCTCTATACTTCCTTTTGGATAAACAGACATATTAGGCAAGCATTTTGGAGCTTTCACCTAAATAACTACAGGTGGTGAGATAAGCTGCACAATATAATTGACCTTTCAGTATATTGTTGCACACACACCATCTATTTAGCAAATGCCCTTGTTATCAACAGCAGCCTTTTAAACTCACCTGAGCTAACAGGTATGTGAGCTGGTTACTCTGCTGCGCTTAAAATTTCTTTTTTGGTTTGCTACAATGCCTTTTCTGAAACGTTGTCTCCCTCTGCTGGAACACTGACTTCTTTCATTTAATGCCTGCAGACTATAAAAGAGAAACCAACCCAAAAAGTTTGGTTGATTAGTCTGTGGCATTCTTTTAAACTGTTGCTTATGGCGGTCTCTGTGAGCTTCTCAGTGACATTCAGCCATCCAGGTATCCCGCCTGCAGTAGACGGAATGTGGCAATGGAACGCTGGCTGCGCGTGTCATAATAGGCTCTGAGCCTTTATATACCTGCGCACAGCAGCAGCCACCTTCAGTCTGCTGCTGGACAGCCAGCAGCAGCAGCAGCAGGAGAGGTAATTAATCAGCAACCCTCCTGCTAAGGGTAGACAGCTGCTCGTTCCACCCCCCCCCCCGCCTTAATTGGTTCTCCTCCCTTCCAACTGTGTTGAGGCGGGTGGGAACAGCCGGGGGTTGAGGGTACTGTGCTAAAAGAGGTGGAGTTATGCAGATCTAAAACGCGTGGATTGCAGCAGCAGCAAGCCGAAAAGTGCAGGCATGTGAGGGATCTAGAGGTTGACAGCATGTCTTCTTAACGGGAGTCCAGGTGGCCATCTCCACAAATGGACTTTTCAGAATCCTTGGGTGGCACCGTAGTCGGAAACCAATTCTGGTTATCGCTTCTCGGCCTTTTGGCTAAGATCAAGTGTAGTATCTGTTCTTATCAGTTTAATATCTGATACGTCCCCTATCTGGGGACCATATATTAAATGGATTTTTAGAACAGGGAGATGGAAAAAGAGCTTGCTCTGTCCACTCCACGCATTGACCTGGTATTGCAGTATCTCCAGGACCGGTGCACCCCTTCTTTAATGCAGTTTCTAAAATCAGAAAGAATTGAATTCAATGCTTTTTGTTCATTTTGCTTGTTTGTCGGATTTTGGGATGGACTCTTTGGCTTTGCTTTTCTTCTCCTCATTGGATTTTTCATGTTAAAAGTTGCAGAAGCCAGATGACAAGCTCATTTTGGTTCAACTTCAGCAACTGTGCATTGCATTGCCATGTAATGTAATGTAATGCAATGCTATCTATCTAGCTCTCCCTCTATACTTCCTTTTGGATAAACAGACATATTAGGCAAGCATTTTGGAGCTTTCACCTAAATAACTACAGGTGGTGAGATAAGCTGCACAATATAATTGACCTTTCAGTATATTGTTGCACACACACCATCTATTTAGCAAATGCCTTTGTTATAAAAAGCAGCCTTTTAAACTCACCTGAGCTAACAGGTATGTGAGCTGGTTACTCTGCTGCGCTTAAAATTTCTTTTTTGGTTTGCTACAATGCCTTTTCTGAAACGTTGTCTCCCTCTGCTGGAACACTGACTTCTTTCATTTAATGCCTGCAGACTATAAAAGAGAAACCAACCCAAAAAGTTTGGTTGATTAGTCTGTGGCATTCTTTTAAACTGTTGCTTATGGCGGTCTCTGTGAGCTTCTCAGTGACATTCAGCCATCCAGGTATCCCGCCTGCAGTAGACGGAATGTGGCAATGGAACGCTGGCTGCGCGTGTCATAATAGGCTCTGAGCCTTTATATACCTGCGCACAGCAGCAGCCACCTTCAGTCTGCTGCTGGACAGCCAGCAGCAGCAGCAGCAGGAGAGGTAATTAATCAGCAACCCTCCTGCTAAGGGTAGACAGCTGCTCGTTCCACCCCCCCCCCCCGCCTTAATTGGTTCTCCTCCCTTCCAACGGTGTTGAGGCGGGTGGGAACAGCCGGGGGTTGAGGGTACTGTGCTAAAAGAGGTGGAGTTATGCAGATCTAAAACGCGTGGATTGCAGCAGCAGCAAGCCGAAAAGTGCAGGCATGTGAGGGATCTAGAGGTTGACAGCATGTCTTCTTAACGGGAGTCCAGGTGGCCATCTCCACAAATGGACTTTTCAGAATCCTTGGGTGGCACCGTAGTCGGAAACCAATTCTGGTTATCGCTTCTCGGCCTTTTGGCTAAGATCAAGTGTAGTATCTGTTCTTATCAGTTTAATATCTGATACGTCCCCTATCTGGGGACCATATATTAAATGGATTTTTAGAACAGGGAGATGGAAAAAGAGCTTGCTCTGTCCACTCCACGCATTGACCTGGTATTGCAGTATCTCCAGGACCGGTGCACCCCTTCTTTAATGCAGTTTCTAAAATCAGAAAGAATTGAATTCAATGCTTTTTGTTCATTTTGCTTGTTTGTCGGATTTTGGGATGGACTCTTTGGCTTTGCTTTTCTTCTCCTCATTGGATTTTTCATGTTAAAAGTTGCAGAAGCCAGATGACAAGCTCATTTTGGTTCAACTTCAGCAACTGTGCATTGCATTGCCATGTAATGTAATGTAATGCAATGCAATCTATCTAGCTCTCCCTCTATACTTCCTTTTGGATAAACAGACATATTAGGCAAGCATTTTGGAGCTTTCACCTAAATAACTACAGGTGGTGAGATAAGCTGCACAATATAATTGACCTTTCAGTATATTGTTGCACACACACCATCTATTTAGCAAATGCCCTTGTTATCAACAGCAGCCTTTTAAACTCACCTGAGCTAACAGGTATGTGAGCTGGTTACTCTGCTGCGCTTAAAATTTCTTTTTTGGTTTGCTACAATGCCTTTTCTGAAACGTTTTCTCCCTCTGCTGGAACACTGACTTCTTTCATTTAATGCCTGCAGACTATAAAAGAGAAACCAACCCAAAAAGTTTGGTTGATTAGTCTGTGGCATTCTTTTAAACTGTTGCTTATGGCGGTCTCTGTGAGCTTCTCAGTGACATTCAGCCATCCAGGTATCCCGCCTGCAGTAGACGGAATGTGGCAATGGAACGCTGGCTGCGCGTGTCATAATAGGCTCTGAGCCTTTATATACCTGCGCACAGCAGCAGCCACCTTCAGTCTGCTGCTGGACAGCCAGCAGCAGCAGCAGCAGGAGAGGTAATTAATCAGCAACCCTCCTGCTAAGGGTAGACAGCTGCTCGTTCCACCCCCCCGCCGCCTTAATTGGTTCTCCTCCCTTCCAACGGTGTTGAGGCGGGTGGGAACAGCCGGGGGTTGAGGGTACTGTGCTAAAAGAGGTGGAGTTATGCAGATCTAAAACGCGTGGATTGCAGCAGCAGCAAGCCGAAAAGTGCAGGCATGTGAGGGATCTAGAGGTTGACAGCATGTCTTCTTAACGGGAGTCCAGGTGGCCATCTCCACAAATGGACTTTTCAGAATCCTTGGGTGGCACCGTAGTCGGAAACCAATTCTGGTTATCGCTTCTCGGCCTTTTGGCTAAGATCAAGTGTAGTATCTGTTCTTATCAGTTTAATATCTGATACGTCCCCTATCTGGGGACCATATATTAAATGGATTTTTAGAACAGGGAGATGGAAAAAGAGCTTGCTCTGTCCACTCCACGCATTGACCTGGTATTGCAGTATCTCCAGGACCGGTGCACCCCTTCTTTAATGCAGTTTCTAAAATCAGAAAGAATTGAATTCAATGCTTTTTGTTCATTTTGCTTGTTTGTCGGATTTTGGGATGGACTCTTTGGCTTTGCTTTTCTTCTCCTCATTGGATTTTTCATGTTAAAAGTTGCAGAAGCCAGATGACAAGCTCATTTTGGTTCAACTTCAGCAACTGTGCATTGCATTGCCATGTAATGTAATGTAATGCAATGCAATCTATCTAGCTCTCCCTCTATACTTCCTTTTGGATAAACAGACATATTAGGCAAGCATTTTGGAGCTTTCACCTAAATAACTACAGGTGGTGAGATAAGCTGCACAATATAATTGACCTTTCAGTATATTGTTGCACACACACCATCTATTTAGCAAATGCCCTTGTTATCAACAGCAGCCTTTTAAACTCACCTGAGCTAACAGGTATGTGAGCTGGTTACTCTGCTGCGCTTAAAATTTCTTTTTTGGTTTGCTACAATGCCTTTTCTGAAACGTTTTCTCCCTCTGCTGGAACACTGACTTCTTTCATTTAATGCCTGCAGACTATAAAAGAGAAACCAACCCAAAAAGTTTGGTTGATTAGTCTGTGGCATTCTTTTAAACTGTTGCTTATGGCGGTCTCTGTGAGCTTCTCAGTGACATTCAGCCATCCAGGTATCCCGCCTGCAGTAGACGGAATGTGGCAATGGAACGCTGGCTGCGCGTGTCATAATAGGCTCTGAGCCTTTATATACCTGCGCACAGCAGCAGCCACCTTCAGTCTGCTGCTGGACAGCCAGCAGCAGCAGCAGCAGGAGAGGTAATTAATCAGCAACCCTCCTGCTAAGGGTAGACAGCTGCTCGTTCCACCCCCCCGCCGCCTTAATTGGTTCTCCTCCCTTCCAACGGTGTTGAGGCGGGTGGGAACAGCCGGGGGTTGAGGGTACTGTGCTAAAAGAGGTGGAGTTATGCAGATCTAAAACGCGTGGATTGCAGCAGCAGCAAGCCGAAAAGTGCAGGCATGTGAGGGATCTAGAGGTTGACAGCATGTCTTCTTAACGGGAGTCCAGGTGGCCATCTCCACAAATGGACTTTTCAGAATCCTTGGGTGGCACCGTAGTCGGAAACCAATTCTGGTTATCGCTTCTCGGCCTTTTGGCTAAGATCAAGTGTAGTATCTGTTCTTATCAGTTTAATATCTGATACGTCCCCTATCTGGGGACCATATATTAAATGGATTTTTAGAACAGGGAGATGGAAAAAGAGCTTGCTCTGTCCACTCCACGCATTGACCTGGTATTGCAGTATCTCCAGGACCGGTGCACCCCTTCTTTAATGCAGTTTCTAAAATCAGAAAGAATTGAATTCAATGCTTTTTGTTCATTTTGCTTGTTTGTCGGATTTTGGGATGGACTCTTTGGCTTTGCTTTTCTTCTCCTCATTGGATTTTTCATGTTAAAAGTTGCAGAAGCCAGATGACAAGCTCATTTTGGTTCAACTTCAGCAACTGTGCATTGCATTGCCATGTAATGTAATGTAATGCAATGCTATCTATCTAGCTCTCCCTCTATACTTCCTTTTGGATAAACAGACATATTAGGCAAGCATTTTGGAGCTTTCACCTAAATAACTACAGGTGGTGAGATAAGCTGCACAATATAATTGACCTTTCAGTATATTGTTGCACACACACCATCTATTTAGCAAATGCCCTTGTTATCAACAGCAGCCTTTTAAACTCACCTGAGCTAACAGGTATGTGAGCTGGTTACTCTGCTGCGCTTAAAATTTCTTTTTTGGTTTGCTACAATGCCTTTTCTGAAACGTTGTCTCCCTCTGCTGGAACACTGACTTCTTTCATTTAATGCCTGCAGACTATAAAAGAGAAACCAACCCAAAAAGTTTGGTTGATTAGTCTGTGGCATTCTTTTAAACTGTTGCTTATGGCGGTCTCTGTGAGCTTCTCAGTGACATTCAGCCATCCAGGTATCCCGCCTGCAGTAGACGGAATGTGGCAATGGAACGCTGGCTGCGCGTGTCATAATAGGCTCTGAGCCTTTATATACCTGCGCACAGCAGCAGCCACCTTCAGTCTGCTGCTGGACAGCCAGCAGCAGCAGCAGCAGGAGAGGTAACTAATCACCAACCCTCCTGCTAAGGGTAGACAGCTGCTCGTTCCACCCCCCCCCCCGCCTTAATTGGTTCTCCTCCCTTCCAACGGTGTTGAGGCGGGTGGGAACAGCCGGGGGTTGAGGGTACTGTGCTAAAAGAGGTGGAGTTATGCAGATCTAAAACGCGTGGATTGCAGCAGCAGCAAGCCGAAAAGTGCAGGCATGTGAGGGATCTAGAGGTTGACAGCATGTCTTCTTAACGGGAGTCCAGGTGGCCATCTCCACAAATGGACTTTTCAGAATCCTTGGGTGGCACCGTAGTCGGAAACCAATTCTGGTTATCGCTTCTCGGCCTTTTGGCTAAGATCAAGTGTAGTATCTGTTCTTATCAGTTTAATATCTGATACGTCCCCTATCTGGGGACCATATATTAAATGGATTTTTAGAACAGGGAGATGGAAAAAGAGCTTGCTCTGTCCACTCCACGCATTGACCTGGTATTGCAGTATCTCCAGGACCGGTGCACCCCTTCTTTAATGCAGTTTCTAAAATCAGAAAGAATTGAATTCAATGCTTTTTGTTCATTTTGCTTGTTTGTCGGATTTTGGGATGGACTCTTTGGCTTTGCTTTTCTTCTCCTCATTGGATTTTTCATGTTAAAAGTTGCAGAAGCCAGATGACAAGCTCATTTTGGTTCAACTTCAGCAACTGTGCATTGCATTGCCATGTAATGTAATGTAATGCAATGCTATCTATCTAGCTCTCCCTCTATACTTCCTTTTGGATAAACAGATATATTAGGCAAGCATTTTGGAGCTTTAACCTAAATAACTACAGGTGGTGAGATAAGCTGCACAATATAATTGACCTTTCAGTATATTGTTGCACACACACCATCTATTTAGCAAATGCCCTTGTTATCAACAGCAGCCTTTTAAACTCACCTGAGCTAACAGGTATGTGAGCTGGTTACTCTGCTGCGCTTAAAATTTCTTTTTTGGTTTGCTACAATGCCTTTTCTGAAACGTTGTCTCCCTCTGCTGGAACACTGACTTCTTTCATTTAATGCCTGCAGACTATAAAAGAGAAACCAACCCAAAAAGTTTGGTTGATTAGTCTGTGGCATTCTTTTAAACTGTTGCTTATGGCGGTCTCTGTGAGCTTCTCAGTGACATTCAGCCATCCAGGTATCCCGCCTGCAGTAGACGGAATGTGGCAATGGAACGCTGGCTGCGCGTGTCATAATAGGCTCTGAGCCTTTATATACCTGCGCACAGCAGCAGCCACCTTCAGTCTGCTGCTGGACAGCCAGCAGCAGCAGCAGCAGGAGAGGTAATTAATCAGCAACCCTCCTGCTAAGGGTAGACAGCTGCTCGTTCCACCCCCCCCCCCGCCTTAATTGGTTCTCCTCCCTTCCAACGGTGTTGAGGCGGGTGGGAACAGCCGGGGGTTGAGGGTACTGTGCTAAAAGAGGTGGAGTTATGCAGATCTAAAACGCGTGGATTGCAGCAGCAGCAAGCCGAAAAGTGCAGGCATGTGAGGGATCTAGAGGTTGACAGCATGTCTTCTTAACGGGAGTCCAGGTGGCCATCTCCACAAATGGACTTTTCAGAATCCTTGGGTGGCACCGTAGTCGGAAACCAATTCTGGTTATCGCTTCTCGGCCTTTTGGCTAAGATCAAGTGTAGTATCTGTTCTTATCAGTTTAATATCTGATACGTCCCCTATCTGGGGACCATATATTAAATGGATTTTTAGAACAGGGAGATGGAAAAAGAGCTTGCTCTGTCCACTCCACGCATTGACCTGGTATTGCAGTATCTCCAGGACCGGTGCACCCCTTCTTTAATGCAGTTTCTAAAATCAGAAAGAATTGAATTCAATGCTTTTTGTTCATTTTGCTTGTTTGTCGGATTTTGGGATGGACTCTTTGGCTTTGCTTTTCTTCTCCTCATTGGATTTTTCATGTTAAAAGTTGCAGAAGCCAGATGACAAGCTCATTTTGGTTCAACTTCAGCAACTGTGCATTGCATTGCCATGTAATGTAATGTAATGCAATGCTATCTATCTAGCTCTCCCTCTATACTTCCTTTTGGATAAACAGACATATTAGGCAAGCATTTTGGAGCTTTCACCTAAATAACTACAGGTGGTGAGATAAGCTGCACAATATAATTGACCTTTCAGTATATTGTTGCACACACACCATCTATTTAGCAAATGCCCTTGTTATCAACAGCAGCCTTTTAAACTCACCTGAGCTAACAGGTATGTGAGCTGGTTACTCTGCTGCGCTTAAAATTTCTTTTTTGGTTTGCTACAATGCCTTTTCTGAAACGTTGTCTCCCTCTGCTGGAACACTGACTTCTTTCATTTAATGCCTGCAGACTATAAAAGAGAAACCAACCCAAAAAGTTTGGTTGATTAGTCTGTGGCATTCTTTTAAACTGTTGCTTATGGCGGTCTCTGTGAGCTTCTCAGTGACATTCAGCCATCCAGGTATCCCGCCTGCAGTAGACGGAATGTGGCAATGGAACGCTGGCTGCGCGTGTCATAATAGGCTCTGAGCCTTTATATACCTGCGCACAGCAGCAGCCACCTTCAGTCTGCTGCTGGACAGCCAGCAGCAGCAGCAGGAGAGGTAATTAATCAGCAACCCTCCTGCTAAGGGTAGACAGCTGCTCGTTCCACCCCCCCCCCGCCTTAATTGGTTCTCCTCCCTTCCAACGGTGTTGAGGCGGGTGGGAACAGCCGGGGGTTGAGGGTACTGTGCTAAAAGAGGTGGAGTTATGCAGATCTAAAACGCGTGGATTGCAGCAACAGCAAGCCGAAAAGTGCAGGCATGTGAGGGATCTAGAGGTTGACAGCATGTCTTCTTAACGGGAGTCCAGGTGGCCATCTCCACAAATGGACTTTTCAGAATCCTTGGGTGGCACCTTAGTCGGAAACCAATTCTGGTTATCGCTTCTCGGCCTTTTGGCTAAGATCAAGTGTAGTATCTGTTCTTATCAGTTTAATATCTGATACGTCCCCTATCTGGGGACCATATATTAAATGGATTTTTAGAACAGGGAGATGGAAAAAGAGCTTGCTCTGTCCACTCCACGCATTGACCTGGTATTGCAGTATCTCCAGGACCGGTGCACCCCTTCTTTAATGCAGTTTCTAAAATCAGAAAGAATTGAATTCAATGCTTTTTGTTCATTTTGCTTGTTTGTCGGATTTTGGGATGGACTCTTTGGCTTTGCTTTTCTTCTCCTCATTGGATTTTTCATGTTAAAAGTTGCAGAAGCCAGATGACAAGCTCATTTTGGTTCAACTTCAGCAACTGTGCATTGCATTGCCATGTAATGTAATGTAATGCAATGCTATCTATCTAGCTCTCCCTCTATACTTCCTTTTGGATAAACAGACATATTAGGCAAGCATTTTGGAGCTTTCACCTAAATAACTACAGGTGGTGAGATAAGCTGCACAATATAATTGACCTTTCAGTATATTGTTGCACACACACCATCTATTTAGCAAATGCCCTTGTTATCAACAGCAGCCTTTTAAACTCACCTGAGCTAACAGGTATGTGAGCTGGTTACTCTGCTGCGCTTAAAATTTCTTTTTTGGTTTGCTACAATGCCTTTTCTGAAACGTTGTCTCCCTCTGCTGGAACACTGACTTCTTTCATTTAATGCCTGCAGACTATAAAAGAGAAACCAACCCAAAAAGTTTGGTTGATTAGTCTGTGGCATTCTTTTAAACTGTTGCTTATGGCGGTCTCTGTGAGCTTCTCAGTGACATTCAGCCATCCAGGTATCCCGCCTGCAGTAGACGGAATGTGGCAATGGAACGCTGGCTGCGCGTGTCATAATAGGCTCTGAGCCTTTATATACCTGCGCACAGCAGCAGCCACCTTCAGTCTGCTGCTGGACAGCCAGCAGCAGCAGCAGCAGGAGAGGTAATTAATCAGCAACCCTCCTGCTAAGGGTAGACAGCTGCTCGTTCCACCCCCCCCCCCCGCCTTAATTGGTTCTCCTCCCTTCCAACGGTGTTGAGGCGGGTGGGAACAGCCGGGGGTTGAGGGTACTGTGCTAAAAGAGGTGGAGTTATGCAGATCTAAAACGCGTGGATTGCAGCAGCAGCAAGCCGAAAAGTGCAGGCATGTGAGGGATCTAGAGGTTGACAGCATGTCTTCTTAACGGGAGTCCAGGTGGCCATCTCCACAAATGGACTTTTCAGAATCCTTGGGTGGCACCGTAGTCGGAAACCAATTCTGGTTATCGCTTCTCGGCCTTTTGGCTAAGATCAAGTGTAGTATCTGTTCTTATCAGTTTAATATCTGATACGTCCCCTATCTGGGGACCATATATTAAATGGATTTTTAGAACAGGGAGATGGAAAAAGAGCTTGCTCTGTCCACTCCACGCATTGACCTGGTATTGCAGTATCTCCAGGACCGGTGCACCCCTTCTTTAATGCAGTTTCTAAAATCAGAAAGAATTGAATTCAATGCTTTTTGTTCATTTTGCTTGTTTGTCGGATTTTGGGATGGACTCTTTGGCTTTGCTTTTCTTCTCCTCATTGGATTTTTCATGTTAAAAGTTGCAGAAGCCAGATGACAAGCTCATTTTGGTTCAACTTCAGCAACTGTGCATTGCATTGCCATGTAATGTAATGTAATGCAATGCTATCTATCTAGCTCTCCCTCTATACTTCCTTTTGGATAAACAGACATATTAGGCAAGCATTTTGGAGCTTTCACCTAAATAACTACAGGTGGTGAGATAAGCTGCACAATATAATTGACCTTTCAGTATATTGTTGCACACACACCATCTATTTAGCAAATGCCCTTGTTATCAACAGCAGCCTTTTAAACTCACCTGAGCTAACAGGTATGTGAGCTGGTTACTCTGCTGCGCTTAAAATTTCTTTTTTGGTTTGCTACAATGCCTTTTCTGAAACGTTGTCTCCCTCTGCTGGAACACTGACTTCTTTCATTTAATGCCTGCAGACTATAAAAGAGAAACCAACCCAAAAAGTTTGGTTGATTAGTCTGTGGCATTCTTTTAAACTGTTGCTTATGGCGGTCCCTGTGAGCTTCTCAGTGACATTCAGCCATCCAGGTATCCCGCCTGCAGTAGACGGAATGTGGCAATGGAACGCTGGCTGCGCGTGTCATAATAGGCTCTGAGCCTTTATATACCTGCGCACAGCAGCAGCCACCTTCAGTCTGCTGCTGGACAGCCAGCAGCAGCAGCAGCAGGAGAGGTAATTAATCAGCAACCCTCCTGCTAAGGGTAGACAGCTGCTCGTTCCACCGCCCCCCCCGCCTTAATTGGTTCTCCTCCCTTCCAACGGTGTTGAGGCGGGTGGGAACAGCCGGGGGTTGAGGGTACTGTGCTAAAAGAGGTGGAGTTATGCAGATCTAAAACGCGTGGATTGCAGCAGCAGCAAGCCGAAAAGTGCAGGCATGTGAGGGATCTAGAGGTTGACAGCATGTCTTCTTAACGGGAGTCCAGGTGGCCATCTCCACAAATGGACTTTTCAGAATCCTTGGGTGGCACCGTAGTCGGAAACCAATTCTGGTTATCGCTTCTCGGCCTTTTGGCTAAGATCAAGTGTAGTATCTGTTCTTATCAGTTTAATATCTGATACGTCCCCTATCTGGGGACCATATATTAAATGGATTTTTAGAACAGGGAGATGGAAAAAGAGCTTGCTCTGTCCACTCCACGCATTGACCTGGTATTGCAGTATCTCCAGGACCGGTGCACCCCTTCTTTAATGCAGTTTCTAAAATCAGAAAGAATTGAATTCAATGCTTTTTGTTCATTTTGCTTGTTTGTCGGATTTTGGGATGGACTCTTTGGCTTTGCTTTTCTTCTCCTCATTGGATTTTTCATGTTAAAAGTTGCAGAAGCCAGATGACAAGCTCATTTTGGTTCAACTTCAGCAACTGTGCATTGCATTGCCATGTAATGTAATGTAATGCAATGCAATCTATCTAGCTCTCCCTCTATACTTCCTTTTGGATAAACAGACATATTAGGCAAGCATTTTGGAGCTTTCACCTAAATAACTACAGGTGGTGAGATAAGCTGCACAATATAATTGACCTTTCAGTATATTGTTGCACACACACCATCTATTTAGCAAATGCCCTTGTTATCAACAGCAGCCTTTTAAACTCACCTGAGCTAACAGGTATGTGAGCTGGTTACTCTGCTGCGCTTAAAATTTCTTTTTTGGTTTGCTACAATGCCTTTTCTGAAACGTTGTCTCCCTCTGCTGGAACACTGACTTCTTTCATTTAATGCCTGCAGACTATAAAAGAGAAACCAACCCAAAAAGTTTGGTTGATTAGTCTGTGGCATTCTTTTAAACTGTTGCTTATGGCGGTCTCTGTGAGCTTCTCAGTGACATTCAGCCATCCAGGTATCCCGCCTGCAGTAGACGGAATGTGGCAATGGAACGCTGGCTGCGCGTGTCATAATAGGCTCTGAGCCTTTATATACCTGCGCACAGCAGCAGCCACCTTCAGTCTGCTGCTGGACAGCCAGCAGCAGCAGCAGCAGGAGAGGTAATTAATCAGCAACCCTCCTGCTAAGGGTAGACAGCTGCTCGTTCCACCCCCCCCCCGCCTTAATTGGTTCTCCTCCCTTCCAACGGTGTTGAGGCGGGTGGGAACAGCCGGGGGTTGAGGGTACTGTGCTAAAAGAGGTGGAGTTATGCAGATCTAAAACGCGTGGATTGCAGCAGCAGCAAGCCGAAAAGTGCAGGCATGTGAGGGATCTAGAGGTTGACAGCATGTCTTCTTAACGGGAGTCCAGGTGGCCATCTCCACAAATGGACTTTTCAGAATCCTTGGGTGGCACCGTAGTCGGAAACCAATTCTGGTTATCGCTTCTCGGCCTTTTGGCTAAGATCAAGTGTAGTATCTGTTCTTATCAGTTTAATATCTGATACGTCCCCTATCTGGGGACCATATATTAAATGGATTTTTAGAACAGGGAGATGGAAAAAGAGCTTGCTCTGTCCACTCCACGCATTGACCTGGTATTGCAGTATCTCCAGGACCGGTGCACCCCTTCTTTAATGCAGTTTCTAAAATCAGAAAGAATTGAATTCAATGCTTTTTGTTCATTTTGCTTGTTTGTCGGATTTTGGGATGGACTCTTTGGCTTTGCTTTTCTTCTCCTCATTGGATTTTTCATGTTAAAAGTTGCAGAAGCCAGATGACAAGCTCATTTTGGTTCAACTTCAGCAACTGTGCATTGCATTGCCATGTAATGTAATGTAATGCAATGCTATCTATCTAGCTCTCCCTCTATACTTCCTTTTGGATAAACAGACATATTAGGCAAGCATTTTGGAGCTTTCACCTAAATAACTACAGGTGGTGAGATAAGCTGCACAATATAATTGACCTTTCAGTATATTGTTGCACACACACCATCTATTTAGCAAATGCCCTTGTTATCAACAGCAGCCTTTTAAACTCACCTGAGCTAACAGGTATGTGAGCTGGTTACTCTGCTGCGCTTAAAATTTCTTTTTTGGTTTGCTACAATGCCTTTTCTGAAACGTTGTCTCCCTCTGCTGGAACACTGACTTCTTTCATTTAATGCCTGCAGACTATAAAAGAGAAACCAACCCAAAAAGTTTGGTTGATTAGTCTGTGGCATTCTTTTAAACTGTTGCTTATGGCGGTCTCTGTGAGCTTCTCAGTGACATTCAGCCATCCAGGTATCCCGCCTGCAGTAGACGGAATGTGGCAATGGAACGCTGGCTGCGCGTGTCATAATAGGCTCTGAGCCTTTATATACCTGCGCACAGCAGCAGCCACCTTCAGTCTGCTGCTGGACAGCCAGCAGCAGCAGCAGCAGCAGGAGAGGTAATTAATCAGCAACCCTCCTGCTAAGGGTAGAAAGCTGCTCGTTCCACCCCCCCCCCCCACCTTAATTGGTTCTCCTCCCTTCCAACGGTGTTGAGGCGGGTGGGAACAGCCGGGGGTTGAGGGTACTGTGCTAAAAGAGGTGGAGTTATGCAGATCTAAAACGCGTGGATTGCAGCAGCAGCAAGCCGAAAAGTGCAGGCATGTGAGGGATCTAGAGGTTGACAGCATGTCTTCTTAACGGGAGTCCAGGTGGCCATCTCCACAAATGAACTTTTCAGAATCCTTGGGTGGCACCGTAGTCGGAAACCAATTCTGGCTATCGCTTCTCGGCCTTTTGGCTAAGATCAAGTGTAGTATCTGTTCTTATCAGTTTAATATCTGATACGTCCCCTATCTGGGGACCATATATTAAATGGATTTTTAGAACAGGGAGATGGAAAAAGAGCTTGCTCTGTCCACTCCACGCATTGACCTGGTATTGCAGTATCTCCAGGACCGGTGCACCCCTTCTTTAATGCAGTTTCTAAAATCAGAAAGAATTGAATTCAATGCTTTTTGTTCATTTTGCTTGTTTGTCGGATTTTGGGATGGACTATTTGGCTTTGCTTTTCTTCTCCTCATTGGATTTTTCATGTTAAAAGTTGCAGAAGCCAGATGACAAGCTCATTTTGGTTCAACTTCAGCAACTGTGCATTGCATTGCCATGTAATGTAATGTAATGCAATGCTATCTATCTAGCTCTCCCTCTATACTTCCTTTTGGATAAACAGACATATTAGGCAAGCATTTTGGAGCTTTCACCTAAATAACTACAGGTGGTGAGATAAGCTGCACAATATAATTGACCTTTCAGTATATTGTTGCACACACACCATCTATTTAGCAAATGCCCTTGTTATCAACAGCAGCCTTTTAAACTCACCTGAGCTAACAGGTATGTGAGCTGGTTACTCTGCTGCGCTTAAAATTTCTTTTTTGGTTTGCTACAATGCCTTTTCTGAAACGTTGTCTCCCTCTGCTGGAACACTGACTTCTTTCATTTAATGCCTGCAGACTATAAAAGAGAAACCAACCCAAAAAGTTTGGTTGATTAGTCTGTGGCATTCTTTTAAACTGTTGCATATGGCGGTCTCTGTGAGCTTCTCAGTGACATTCAGCCATCCAGGTATCCCGCCTGCAGTAGACGGAATGTGGCAATGGAACGCTGGCTGCGCGTGTCATAATAGGCTCTGAGCCTTTATATACCTGCGCACAGCAGCAGCCACCTTCAGTCTGCTGCTGGACAGCCAGCAGCAGCAGCAGCAGCAGGAGAGGTAATTAATCAGCAACCCTCCTGCTAAGGGTAGACAGCTGCTCGTTCCACCCCCCCCCCCGCCTTAATTGGTTCTCCTCCCTTCCAACGGTGTTGAGGCGGGTGGGAACAGCCGGGGGTTGAGGGTACTGTGCTAAAAGAGGTGGAGTTATGCAGATCTAAAACGCGTGGATTGCAGCAGCAGCAAGCCGAAAAGTGCAGGCATGTGAGGGATCTAGAGGTTGACAGCATGTCTTCTTAACGGGAGTCCAGGTGGCCATCTCCACAAATGGACTTTTCAGAATCCTTGGGTGGCACCGTAGTCGGAAACCAATTCTGGTTATCGCTTCTCGGCCTTTTGGCTAAGATCAAGTGTAGTATCTGTTCTTATCAGTTTAATATCTGATACGTCCCCTATCTGGGGACCATATATTAAATGGATTTTTAGAACAGGGAGATGGAAAAAGAGCTTGCTCTGTCCACTCCACGCATTGACCTGGTATTGCAGTATCTCCAGGACCGGTGCACCCCTTCTTTAATGCAGTTTCTAAAATCAGAAAGAATTGAATTCAATGCTTTTTGTTCATTTTGCTTGTTTGTCGGATTTTGGGATGGACTCTTTGGCTTTGCTTTTCTTCTCCTCATTGGATTTTTCATGTTAAAAGTTGCAGAAGCCAGATGACAAGCTCATTTTGGTTCAACTTCAGCAACTGTGCATTGCATTGCCATGTAATGTAATGTAATGCAATGCTATCTATCTAGCTCTCCCTCTATACTTCCTTTTGGATAAACAGACATATTAGGCAAGCATTTTGGAGCTTTCACCTAAATAACTACAGGTGGTGAGATAAGCTGCACAATATAATTGACCTTTCAGTATATTGTTGCACACACACCATCTATTTAGCAAATGCCCTTGTTATCAACAGCAGCCTTTTAAACTCACCTGAGCTAACAGGTATGTGAGCTGGTTACTCTGCTGCGCTTAAAATTTCTTTTTTGGTTTGCTACAATGCCTTTTCTGAAACGTTGTCTCCCTCTGCTGGAACACTGACTTCTTTCATTTAATGCCTGCAGACTATAAAAGAGAAACCAACCCAAAAAGTTTGGTTGATTAGTCTGTGGCATTCTTTTAAACTGTTGCTTATGGCGGTCTCTGTGAGCTTCTCAGTGACATTCAGCCATCCAGGTATCCCGCCTGCAGTAGACGGAATGTGGCAATGGAACGCTGGCTGCGCGTGTCATAATAGGCTCTGAGCCTTTATATACCTGCGCACAGCAGCAGCCACCTTCAGTCTGCTGCTGGACAGCCAGCAGCAGCAGCAGCAGGAGAGGTAATTAATCAGCAACCCTCCTGCTAAGGGTAGACAGCTGCTCGTTCCACCCCCCCCCCCCCACCTTAATTGGTTCTCCTCCCTTCCAACGGTGTTGAGGCGGGTGGGAACAGCCGGGGGTTGAGGGTACTGTGCTAAAAGAGGTGGAGTTATGCAGATCTAAAACGCGTGGATTGCAGCAGCAGCAAGCCGAAAAGTGCAGGCATGTGAGGGATCTAGAGGTTGACAGCATGTCTTCTTAACGGGAGTCCAGGTGGCCATCTCCACAAATGGACTTTTCAGAATCCTTGGGTGGCACCGTAGTCGGAAACCAATTCTGGTTATCGCTTCTCGGCCTTTTGGCTAAGATCAAGTGTAGTATCTGTTCTTATCAGTTTAATATCTGATACGTCCCCTATCTGGGGACCATATATTAAATGGATTTTTAGAACAGGGAGATGGAAAAAGAGCTTGCTCTGTCCACTCCACGCATTGACCTGGTATTGCAGTATCTCCAGGACCGGTGCACCCCTTCTTTAATGCAGTTTCTAAAATCAGAAAGAATTGAATTCAATGCTTTTTGTTCATTTTGCTTGTTTGTCGGATTTTGGGATGGACTCTTTGGCTTTGCTTTTCTTCTCCTCATTGGATTTTTCATGTTAAAAGTTGCAGAAGCCAGATGACAAGCTCATTTTGGTTCAACTTCAGCAACTGTGCATTGCATTGCCATGTAATGTAATGTAATGCAATGCTATCTATCTAGCTCTCCCTCTATACTTCCTTTTGGATAAACAGACATATTAGGCAAGCATTTTGGAGCTTTCACCTAAATAACTACAGGTGGTGAGATAAGCTGCACAATATAATTGACCTTTCAGTATATTGTT
The DNA here is from genome assembly GCF_046119375.1 of Phyllobates terribilis. Lineage (NCBI taxonomy): Eukaryota > Metazoa > Chordata > Amphibia > Anura > Dendrobatidae > Phyllobates > Phyllobates terribilis. The sequence continues at coordinate 3,128,258 of NW_027362800.1, read as the reverse complement.
GCACACACACCATCTATTTAGCAAATGCCCTTGTTATCAACAGCAGCCTTTTAAACTCACCTGAGCTAACAGGTATGTGAGCTGGTTACTCTGCTGCGCTTAAAATTTCTTTTTTGGTTTGCTACAATGCCTTTTCTGAAACGTTGTCTCCCTCTGCTGGAACACTGACTTCTTTAATTTAATGCCTGCAGACTATAAAAGAGAAACCAACCCAAAAAGTTTGGTTGATTAGTCTGTGGCATTCTTTTAAACTGTTGCTTATGGCGGTCTCTGTGAGCTTCTCAGTGACATTCAGCCATCCAGGTATCCCGCCTGCAGTAGACGGAATGTGGCAATGGAACGCTGGCTGCGCGTGTCATAATAGGCTCTGAGCCTTTATGTACCTGCGCACAGCAGCAGCCACCTTCAGTCTGCTGCTGGACAGCCAGCAGCAGCAGCAGCAGCAGGAGAGGTAATTAATCAGCAACCCTCCTGCTAAGGGTAGACAGCTGCTCGTTCCACCCCCCCCCCCGCCTTAATTGGTTCTCCTCCCTTCCAACGGTGTTGAGGCGGGTGGGAACAGCCGGGGGTTGAGGGTACTGTGCTAAAAGAGGTGGAGTTATGCAGATCTAAAACGCGTGGATTGCAGCAGCAGCAAGCCGAAAAGTGCAGGCATGTGAGGGATCTAGAGGTTGACAGCATGTCTTCTTAACGGGAGTCCAGGTGGCCATCTCCACAAATGGACTTTTCAGAATCCTTGGGTGGCACCGTAGTCGGAAACCAATTCTGGTTATCGCTTCTCGGCCTTTTGGCTAAGATCAAGTGTAGTATCTGTTCTTATCAGTTTAATATCTGATACGTCCCCTATCTGGGGACCATATATTAAATGGATTTTTAGAACAGGGAGATGGAAAAAGAGCTTGCTCTGTCCACTCCACGCATTGACCTGGTATTGCAGTATCTCCAGGACCGGTGCACCCCTTCTTTAATGCAGTTTCTAAAATCAGAAAGAATTGAATTCAATGCTTTTTGTTCATTTTGCTTGTTTGTCGGATTTTGGGATGGACTCTTTGGCTTTGCTTTTCTTCTCCTCATTGGATTTTTCATGTTAAAAGTTGCAGAAGCCAGATGACAAGCTCATTTTGGTTCAACTTCAGCAACTGTGCATTGCATTGCCATGTAATGTAATGTAATGCAATGCTATCTATCTAGCTCTCCCTCTATACTTCCTTTTGGATAAACAGACATATTAGGCAAGCATTTTGGAGCTTTCACCTAAATAACTACAGGTGGTGAGATAAGCTGCACAATATAATTGACCTTTCAGTATATTGTTGCACACACACCATCTATTTAGCAAATGCCCTTGTTATCAACAGCAGCCTTTTAAACTCACCTGAGCTAACAGGTATGTGAGCTGGTTACTCTGCTGCGCTTAAAATTTCTTTTTTGGTTTGCTACAATGCCTTTTCTGAAACGTTGTCTCCCTCTGCTGGAACACTGACTTCTTTCATTTAATGCCTGCAGACTATAAAAGAGAAACCAACCCAAAAAGTTTGGTTGATTAGTCTGTGGCATTCTTTTAAACTGTTGCTTATGGCGGTCTCTGTGAGCTTCTCAGTGACATTCAGCCATCCAGGTATCCCGCCTGCAGTAGACGGAATGTGGCAATGGAACGCTGGCTGCGCGTGTCATAATAGGCTCTGAGCCTTTATATACCTGCGCACAGCAGCAGCCACCTTCAGTCTGCTGCTGGACAGCCAGCAGCAGCAGCAGCAGGAGAGGTAATTAATCAGCAACCCTCCTGCTAAGGGTAGACAGCTGCTCGTTCCCCCCCCCCCCCCCGCCTTAATTGGTTCTCCTCCCTTCCAACGGTGTTGAGGCGGGTGGGAACAGCCGGGGATTGAGGGTACTGTGCTAAAAGAGGTGGAGTTATGCAGATCTAAAACGCGTGGATTGCAGCAGCAGCAAGCCGAAAAGTGCAGGCATGTGAGGGATCTAGAGGTTGACAGCATGTCTTCTTAACGGGAGTCCAGGTGGCCATCTCCACAAATGGACTTTTCAGAATCCTTGGGTGGCACCGTAGTCGGAAACCAATTCTGGTTATCGCTTCTCGGCCTTTTGGCTAAGATCAAGTGTAGTAACTGTTCTTATCAGTTTAATATCTGATACGTCCCCTATCTGGGGACCATATATTAAATGGATTTTTAGAACAGGGAGATGGAAAAAGAGCTTGCTCTGTCCACTCCACGCATTGACCTGGTATTGCAGTATCTCCAGGACCGGTGCACCCCTTCTTTAATGCAGTTTCTAAAATCAGAAAGAATTGAATTCAATGCTTTTTGTTCATTTTGCTTGTTTGTCGGATTTTGGGATGGACTCTTTGGCTTTGCTTTTCTTCTCCTCATTGGATTTTTCATGTTAAAAGTTGCAGAAGCCAGATGACAAGCTCATTTTGGTTCAACTTCAGCAACTGTGCATTGCATTGCCATGTAATGTAATGTAATGCAATGCTATCTATCTAGCTCTCCCTCTATACTTCCTTTTGGATAAACAGACATATTAGGCAAGCATTTTGGAGCTTTCACCTAAATAACTACAGGTGGTGAGATAAGCTGCACAATATAATTGACCTTTCAGTATATTGTTGCACACACACCATCTATTTAGCAAATGCCCTTGTTATCAACAGCAGCCTTTTAAACTCACCTGAGCTAACAGGTATGTGAGCTGGTTACTCTGCTGCGCTTAAAATTTCTTTTTTGGTTTGCTACAATGCCTTTTCTGAAACGTTGTCTCCCTCTGCTGGAACACTGACTTCTTTAATTTAATGCCTGCAGACTATAAAAGAGAAACCAACCCAAAAAGTTTGGTTGATTAGTTTGTGGCATTCTTTTAAACTGTTGCTTATGGCGGTCTCTGTGAGCTTCTCAGTGACATTCAGCCATCCAGGTATCCCGCCTGCAGTAGACGGAATGTGGCAATGGAACGCTGGCTGCGCGTGTCATAATAGGCTCTGAGCCTTTATATACCTGCGCACAGCAGCAGCCACCTTCAGTCTGCTGCTGGACAGCCAGCAGCAGCAGCAGCAGGAGAGGTAATTAATCAGCAACCCTCCTGCTAAGGGTAGACAGCTGCTCGTTCCACCCCCCCCCCCGCCTTAATTGGTTCTCCTCCCTTCCAACGGTGTTGAGGCGGGTGGGAACAGCCGGGGGTTGAGGGTACTGTGCTAAAAGAGGTGGAGTTATGCAGATCTAAAACGCGTGGATTGCAGCAGCAGCAAGCCGAAAAGTGCAGGCATGTGAGGGATCTAGAGGTTGACAGCATGTCTTCTTAACGGGAGTCCAGGTGGCCATCTCCACAAATGGACTTTTCAGAATCCTTGGGTGGCACCGTAGTCGGAAACCAATTCTGGTTATCGCTTCTCGGCCTTTTGGCTAAGATCAAGTGTAGTATCTGTTCTTATCAGTTTAATATCTGATACGTCCCCTATCTGGGGACCATATATTAAATGGATTTTTAGAACAGGGAGATGGAAAAAGAGCTTGCTCTGTCCACTCCACGCATTGACCTGGTATTGCAGTATCTCCAGGACCGGTGCACCCCTTCTTTAATGCAGTTTCTAAAATCAGAAAGAATTGAATTCAATGCTTTTTGTTCATTTTGCTTGTTTGTCGGATTTTGGGATGGACTCTTTGGCTTTGCTTTTCTTCTCCTCATTGGATTTTTCATGTTAAAAGTTGCAGAAGCCAGATGACAAGCTCATTTTGGTTCAACTTCAGCAACTGTGCATTGCATTGCCATGTAATGTAATGTAATGCAATGCTATCTATCTAGCTCTCCCTCTATACTTCCTTTTGGATAAACAGACATATTAGGCAAGCATTTTGGAGCTTTCACCTAAATAACTACAGGTGGTGAGATAAGCTGCACAATATAATTGACCTTTCAGTATATTGTTGCACACACACCATCTATTTAGCAAATGCCCTTGTTATCAACAGCAGCCTTTTAAACTCACCTGAGCTAACAGGTATGTGAGCTGGTTACTCTGCTGCGCTTAAAATTTCTTTTTTGGTTTGCTACAATGCCTTTTCTGAAACGTTGTCTCCCTCTGCTGGAACACTGACTTCTTTCATTTAATGCCTGCAGACTATAAAAGAGAAACCAACCCAAAAAGTTTGGTTGATTAGTCTGTGGCATTCTTTTAAACTGTTGCTTATGGCGGTCTCTGTGAGCTTCTCAGTGACATTCAGCCATCCAGGTATCCCGCCTGCAGTAGACGGAATGTGGCAATGGAACGCTGGCTGCGCGTGTCATAATAGGCTCTGAGCCTTTATATACCTGCGCACAGCAGCAGCCACCTTCAGTCTGCTGCTGGACAGCCAGCAGCAGCAGCAGCAGGAGAGGTAATTAATCAGCAACCCTCCTGCTAAGGGTAGACAGCTGCTCGTTCCACCCCCCCCCCCGCCTTAATTGGTTCTCCTCCCTTCCAACGGTGTTGAGGCGGGTGGGAACAGCCAGGGGTTGAGGGTACTGTGCTAAAAGAGGTGGAGTTATGCAGATCTAAAACGCGTGGATTGCAGCAGCAGCAAGCCGAAAAGTGCAGGCATGTGAGGGATCTAGAGGTTGACAGCATGTCTTCTTAACGGGAGTCCAGGTGGCCATCTCCACAAATGGACTTTTCAGAATCCTTGGGTGGCACCGTAGTCGGAAACCAATTCTGGTTATCGCTTCTCGGCCTTTTGGCTAAGATCAAGTGTAGTATCTGTTCTTATCAGTTTAATATCTGATGCGTCCCCTATCTGGGGACCATATATTAAATGGATTTTTAGAACAGGGAGATGGAAAAAGAGCTTGCTCTGTCCACTCCACGCATTGACCTGGTATTGCAGTATCTCCAGGACCGGTGCACCCCTTCTTTAATGCAGTTTCTAAAATCAGAAAGAATTGAATTCAATGCTTTTTGTTCATTTTGCTTGTTTGTCGGATTTTGGGATGGACTCTTTGGCTTTGCTTTTCTTCTCCTCATTGGATTTTTCATGTTAAAAGTTGCAGAAGCCAGATGACAAGCTCATTTTGGTTCAACTTCAGCAACTGTGCATTGCATTGCCATGTAATGTAATGTAATGCAATGCTATCTATCTAGCTCTCCCTCTATACTTCCTTTTGGATAAACAGACATATTAGGCAAGCATTTTGGAGCTTTCACCTAAATAACTACAGGTGGTGAGATAAGCTGCACAATATAATTGACCTTTCAGTATATTGTTGCACACACACCATCTATTTAGCAAATGCCCTTGTTATCAACAGCAGCCTTTTAAACTCACCTGAGCTAACAGGTATGTGAGCTGGTTACTCTGCTGCGCTTAAAATTTCTTTTTTGGTTTGCTACAATGCCTTTTCTGAAACGTTGTCTCCCTCTGCTGGAACACTGACTTCTTTCATTTAATGCCTGCAGACTATAAAAGAGAAACCAACCCAAAAAGTTTGGTTGATTAGTCTGTGGCATTCTTTTAAACTGTTGCTTATGGCGGTCTCTGTGAGCTTCTCAGTGACATTCAGCCATCCAGGTATCCCGCCTGCAGTAGACGGAATGTGGCAATGGAACGCTGGCTGCGCGTGTCATAATAGGCTCTGAGCCTTTATATACCTGCGCACAGCAGCAGCCACCTTCAGTCTGCTGCTGGACAGCCAGCAGCAGCAGCAGCAGGAGAGGTAATTAATCAGCAACCCTCCTGCTAAGGGTAGACAGCTGCTCGTTCCACCCCCCCCCCCCCGCCTTAATTGGTTCTCCTCCCTTCCAACGGTGTTGAGGCGGGTGGGAACAGCCGGGGGTTGAGGGTACTGTGCTAAAAGAGGTGGAGTTATGCAGATCTAAAACGCGTGGATTGCAGCAGCAGCAAGCCGAAAAGTGCAGGCATGTGAGGGATCTAGAGGTTGACAGCATGTCTTCTTAACGGGAGTCCAGGTGGCCATCTCCACAAATGGACTTTTCAGAATCCTTGGGTGGCACCGTAGTCGGAAACCAATTCTGGTTATCGCTTCTCGGCCTTTTGGCTAAGATCAAGTGTAGTATCTGTTCTTATCAGTTTAATATCTGATACGTCCCCTATCTGGGGACCATATATTAAATGGATTTTTAGAACAGGGAGATGGAAAAAGAGCTTGCTCTGTCCACTCCACGCATTGACCTGGTATTGCAGTATCTCCAGGACCGGTGCACCCCTTCTTTAATGCAGTTTCTAAAATCAGAAAGAATTGAATTCAATGCTATTTGTTCATTTTGCTTGTTTGTCGGATTTTGGGATGGACTCTTTGGCTTTGCTTTTCTTCTCCTCATTGGATTTTTCATGTTAAAAGTTGCAGAAGCCAGATGACAAGCTCATTTTGGTTCAACTTCAGCAACTGTGCATTGCATTGCCATGTAATGTAATGTAATGCAATGCTATCTATCTAGCTCTCCCTCTATACTTCCTTTTGGATAAACAGACATATTAGGCAAGCATTTTGGAGCTTTCACCTAAATAACTACAGGTGGTGAGATAAGCTGCACAATATAATTGACCTTTCAGTATATTGTTGCACACACACCATCTATTTAGCAAATGCCCTTGTTATCAACAGCAGCCTTTTAAACTCACCTGAGCTAACAGGTATGTGAGCTGGTTACTCTGCTGCGCTTAAAATTTCTTTTTTGGTTTGCTACAATGCCTTTTCTGAAACGTTGTCTCCCTCTGCTGGAACACTGACTTCTTTCATTTAATGCCTGCAGACTATAAAAGAGAAACCAACCCCAAAAAGTTTGGTTGATTAGTCTGTGGCATTCTTTTAAACTGTTGCTTATGGCGGTCTCTGTGAGCTTCTCAGTGACATTCAGCCATCCAGGTATCCCGCCTGCAGTAGACGGAATGTGGCAATGGAACGCTGGCTGCGCGTGTCATAATAGGCTCTGAGCCTTTATATACCTGCGCACAGCAGCAGCCACCTTCAGTCTGCTGCTGGACAGCCAGCAGCAGCAGCAGCAGGAGAGGTAATTAATCAGCAACCCTCCTGCTAAGGGTAGACAGCTGCTCGTTCCACCCCCCCCCCGCCTTAATTGGTTCTCCTCCCTTCCAACGGTGTTGAGGCGGGTGGGATCAGCCGGGGGTTGAGGGTACTGTGCTAAAAGAGGTGGAGTTATGCAGATCTAAAACGCGTGGATTGCAGCAGCAGCAAGCCGAAAAGTGAAGGCATGTGAGGGATCTAGAGGTTGACAGCATGTCTTCTTAACGGGAGTCCAGGTGGCCATCTCCACAAATGGACTTTTCAGAATCCTTGGGTGGCACCGTAGTCGGAAACCAATTCTGGTTATCGCTTCTCGGCCTTTTGGCTAAGATCAAGTGTAGTATCTGTTCTTATCAGTTTAATATCTGATACGTCCCCTATCTGGGGACCATATATTAAATGGATTTTTAGAACAGGGAGATGGAAAAAGAGCTTGCTCTGTCCACTCCACGCATTGACCTGGTATTGCAGTATCTCCAGGACCGGTGCACCCCTTCTTTAATGCAGTTTCTAAAATCAGAAAGAATTGAATTCAATGCTTTTTGTTCATTTTGCTTGTTTGTCGGATTTTGGGATGGACTCTTTGGCTTTGCTTTTCTTCTTCTCATTGGATTTTTCATGTTAAAAGTTGCAGAAGCCAGATGACAAGCTCATTTTGGTTCAACTTCAGCAACTGTGCATTGCATTGCCATGTAATGTAATGTAATGCAATGCTATCTATCTAGTTCTCCCTCTATACTTCCTTTTGGATAAACAGACATATTAGGCAAGCATTTTGGAGCTTTCACCTAAGTAACTACAGGTGGTGAGATAAGCTGCACAATATAATTGACCTTTCAGTATATTGTTGCACACACACCATCTATTTAGCAAATGCCCTTGTTATCAACAGCAGCCTTTTAAACTCACCTGAGCTAACAGGTATGTGAGCTGGTTACTCTGCTGCGCTTAAAATTTCTTTTTTGGTTTGCTACAATGCCTTTTCTGAAACGTTGTCTCCCTCTGCTGGAACACTGACTTCTTTCATTTAATGCCTGCAGACTATAAAAGAGAAACCAACCCCAAAAAGTTTGGTTGATTAGTCTGTGGCATTCTTTTAAAATGTTGCTTATGGCGGTCTCTGTGAGCTTCTCAGTGACATTCAGCCATCCAGGTATCCCGCCTGCAGTAGACGGAATGTGGCAATGGAACGCTGGCTGCGCGTGTCATAATAGGCTCTGAGCCTTTATATACCTGCGCACAGCAGCAGCCACCTTCAGTCTGCTGCTGGACAGCCAGCAGCAGCAGCAGCAGGAGAGGTAATTAATCAGCAACCCTCCTGCTAAGGGTAGACAGCTGCTCGTTCCACCCCCCCCCCGCCTTAATTGGTTCTCCTCCCTTCCAACGGTGTTGAGGCGGGTGGGAACAGCCGGGGGTTGAGGGTACTGTGCTAAAAGAGGTGCAGTTATGCAGATCTAAAACGCGTGGATTGCAGCAGCAGCAAGCCGAAAAGTGCAGGCATGTGAGGGATCTAGAGGTTGACAGCATGTCTTCTTAACGGGAGTCCAGGTGGCCATCTCCACAAATGGACTTTTCAGAATCCTTGGGTGGCACCGTAGTCGGAAACCAATTCTGGTTATCGCTTCTCGGCCTTTTGGCTAAGATCAAGTGTAGTATCTGTTCTTACCAGTTTAATATCTGATACGTCCCCTATCTGGGGACCATATATTAAATGGATTTTTAGAACAGGGAGATGGAAAAAGAGCTTGCTCTGTCCACTCCACGCATTGACCTGGTATTGCAGTATCTCCAGGACCGGTGCACCCCTTCTTTAATGCAGTTTCTAAAATCAGAAAGAATTGAATTCAATGCTTTTTGTTCATTTTGCTTGTTTGTCGGATTTTGGGATGGACTCTTTGGCTTTGCTTTTCTTCTCCTCATTGGATTTTTCATGTTAAAAGTTGCAGAAGCCAGATGACAAGCTCATTTTGGTTCAACTTCAGCAACTGTGCATTGCATTGCCATGTAATGTAATGTAATGCAATGCTATCTATCTAGCTCTCCCTCTATACTTCCTTTTGGATAAACAGACATATTAGGCAAGCATTTTGGAGCTTTCACCTAAATAACTACAGGTGGTGAGATAAGCTGCACAATATAATTGACCTTTCAGTATATTGTTGCACACACACCATCTATTTAGCAAATGCCCTTGTTATCAACAGCAGCCTTTTAAACTCACCTGAGCTAACAGGTATGTGAGCTGGTTACTCTGCTGCGCTTAAAATTTCTTTTTTGGTTTGCTACAATGCCTTTTCTGAAACGTTGTCTCCCTCTGCTGGAACACTGACTTCTTTCATTTAATGCCTGCAGACTATAAAAGAGAAACCAACCCAAAAAGTTTGGTTGATTAGTCTGTGGCATTCTTTTAAACTGTTGCTTATGGCGGTCTCTGTGAGCTTCTCAGTGACATTCAGCCATCCAGGTATCCCGCCTGCAGTAGACGGAATGTGGCAATGGAACGCTGGCTGCGCGTGTCATAATAGGCTCTGAGCCTTTATATACCTGCGCACAGCAGCAGCCACCTTCAGTCTGCTGCTGGACAGCCAGCAGCAGCAGCAGCAGGAGAGGTAATTAATCAGCAACCCTCCTGCTAAGGGTAGACAGCTGCTCGTTCCACCCCCCCCCCCCCCGCCTTAATTGGTTCTCCTCCCTTCCAACGGTGTTGAGGCGGGTGGGAACAGCCGGGGGTTGAGGGTACTGTGCTAAAAGAGGTGGAGTTATGCAGATCTAAAACGCGTGGATTGCAGCAGCAGCAAGCCGAAAAGTGCAGGCATGTGAGGGATCTAGAGGTTGACAGCATGTCTTCTTAACGGGAGTCCAGGTGGCCATCTCCACAAATGGATTTTTCAGAATCCTTGGGTGGCACCATAGTCGGAAACCAATTCTGGTTATCGCTTCTCGGCCTTTTGGCTAAGATCAAGTGTAGTATCTGTTCTTATCAGTTTAATATCTGATACGTCCCCTATCTGGGGACCATATATTAAATGGATTTTTAGAACAGGGAGATGGAAAAAGAGCTTGCTCTGTCCACTCCACGCATTGACCTGGTATTGCAGTATCTCCAGGACCGGTGCACCCCTTCTTTAATGCAGTTTCTAAAATCAGAAAGAATTGAATTCAATGCTTTTTGTTCATTTTGCTTGTTTGTCGGATTTTGTGATGGACTCTTTGGCTTTGCTTTTCTTCTCCTCATTGGATTTTTCATGTTAAAAGTTGCAGAAGCCAGATGACAAGCTCATTTTGGTTCAACTTCAGCAACTGTGCATTGCATTGCCATGTAATGTAATGTAATGCAATGCTATCTATCTAGCTCTCCCTCTATACTTCCTTTTGGATAAACAGACATATTAGGCAAGCATTTTGGAGCTTTCACCTAAATAACTACAGGTGGTGAGATAAGCTGCACAATATAATTGACCTTTCAGTATATTGTTGCACACACACCATCTATTTAGCAAATGCCCTTGTTATCAACAGCAGCCTTTTAAACTCACCTGAGCTAACAGGTATGTGAGCTGGTTACTCTGCTGCGCTTAAAATTTCTTTTTTGGTTTGCTACAATGCCTTTTCTGAAACGTTGTCTCCCTCTGCTGGAACACTGACTTCTTTCATTTAATGCCTGCAGACTATAAAAGAGAACCAACCCCAAAAAGTTTGGTTGATTAGTCTGTGGCATTCTTTTAAACTGTTGCTTATGGCGGTCTCTGTGAGCTTCTCAGTGACATTCAGCCATCCAGGTATCCCGCCTGCAGTAGACGGAATGTGGCAATGGAACGCTGGCTGCGCGTGTCATAATAGGCTCTGAGCCTTTATATACCTGCGCACAGCAGCAGCCACCTTCAGTCTGCCAGCAGCAGCAGCAGCAGGAGAGGTAATTAATCAGCAACCCTCCTGCTAAGGGTAGACAGCTGCTCGTTCCACCCCCCCCCCCCGCCTTAATTGGTTCTCCTCCCTTCCAACGGTGTTGAGGCGGGTGGGAACAGCCGGGGGTTGAGGGTACTGTGCTAAAAGAGGTGGAGTTATGCAGATCTAAAACGCGTGGATTGCAGCAGCAGCAAGCCGAAAAGTGCAGGCATGTGAGGGATCTAGAGGTTGACAGCATGTCTTCTTAACGGGAGTCCAGGTGGCCATCTCCACAAATGGACTTTTCAGAATCCTTGGGTGGCACCGTAGTCGGAAACCAATTCTGGTTATCGCTTCTCGGCCTTTTGGCTAAGATCAAGTGTAGTATCTGTTCTTATCAGTTTAATATCTGATACGTCCCCTATCTGGGGACCATATATTAAATGGATTTTTAGAACAGGGAGATGGAAAAAGAGCTTGCTCTGTCCACTCCACGCATTGACCTGGTATTGCAGTATCTCCAGGACCGGTGCACCCCTTCTTTAATGCAGTTTCTAAAATCAGAAAGAATTGAATTCAATGCTTTTTGTTCATTTTGCTTGTTTGTCGGATTTTGGGATGGACTCTTTGGCTTTGCTTTTCTTCTCCTCATTGGATTTTTCATGTTAAAAGTTGCAGAAGCCAGATGACAAGCTCATTTTGGTTCAACTTCAGCAACTGTGCATTGCATTGCCATGTAATGTAATGTAATGCAATGCTATCTATCTAGCTCTCCCTCTATACTTCCTTTTGGATAAACAGACATATTAGGCAAGCATTTTGGAGCTTTCACCTAAATAACTACAGGTGGTGAGATAAGCTGCACAATATAATTGACCTTTCAGTATATTGTTGCACACACACCATCTATTTAGCAAATGCCCTTGTTATCAACAGCAGCCTTTTAAACTCACCTGAGCTAACAGGTATGTGAGCTGGTTACTCTGCTGCGCTTAAAATTTCTTTTTTGGTTTGCTACAATGCCTTTTCTGAAACGTTGTCTCCCTCTGCTGGAACACTGACTTCTTTCATTTAATGCCTGCAGACTATAAAAGAGAAACCAACCCAAAAAGTTTGGTTGATTAGTCTGTGGCATTCTTTTAAACTGTTGCTTATGGCGGTCTCTGTGAGCTTCTCAGTGACATTCAGCCATCCAGGTATCCCGCCTGCAGTAGACGGAATGTGGCAATGGAACGCTGGCTGCGCGTGTCATAATAGGCTCTGAGCCTTTATATACCTGCGCACAGCAGCAGCCACCTTCAGTCTGCTGCTGGACAGCCAGCAGCAGCAGCAGCAGGAGAGGTAATTAATCAGCAACCCTCCTGCTAAGGGTAGACAGCTGCTCGTTCCACCCCCCCCCCCGCCTTAATTGGTTCTCCTCCCTTCCAACGGTGTTGAGGCGGGTGGGATCAGCCGGGGGTTGAGGGTACTGTGCTAAAAGAGGTGGAGTTATGCAGATCTAAAACGCGTGGATTGCAGCAGCAGCAAGCCGAAAAGTGCAGGCATGTGAGGGATCTAGAGGTTGACAGCATGTCTTCTTAACGGGAGTCCAGGTGGCCATCTCCACAAATGGACTTTTCAGAATCCTTGGGTGGCACCGTAGTCGGAAACCAATTCTGGTTATCGCTTCTCGGCCTTTTGGCTAAGATCAAGTGTAGTATCTGTTCTTATCAGTTTAATATCTGATACGTCCCCTATCTGGGGACCATATATTAAATGGATTTTTAGAACAGGGAGATGGAAAAAGAGCTTGCTCTGTCCACTCCACGCATTGACCTGGTATTGCAGTATCTCCAGGACCGGTGCACCCCTTCTTTAATGCAGTTTCTAAAATCAGAAAGAATTGAATTCAATGCTTTTTGTTCATTTTGCTTGTTTGTCGGATTTTGGGATGGACTCTTTGGCTTTGCTTTTCTTCTCCTCATTGGATTTTTCATGTTAAAAGTTGCAGAAGCCAGATGACAAGCTCATTTTGGTTCAACTTCAGCAACTGTGCATTGCATTGCCATGTAATGTAATGTAATGCAATGCTATCTATCTAGCTCTCCCTCTATACTTCCTTTTGGATAAACAGACATATTAGGCAAGCATTTTGGAGCTTTCACCTAAATAACTACAGGTGGTGAGATAAGCTGCACAATATAATTGACCTTTCAGTATATTGTTGCACACACACCATCTATTTAGCAAATGCCCTTGTTATCAACAGCAGCCTTTTAAACTCACCTGAGCTAACAGGTATGTGAGCTGGTTACTCTGCTGCGCTTAAAATTTCTTTTTTGGTTTGCTACAATGCCTTTTCTGAAACGTTGTCTCCCTCTGCTGGAACACTGACTTCTTTCATTTAATGCCTGCAGACTATAAAAGAGAAACCAACCCAAAAAGTTTGGTTGATTAGTCTGTGGCATTCTTTTAAACTGTTGCTTATGGCGGTCTCTGTGAGCTTCTCAGTGACATTCAGCCATCCAGGTATCCCGCCTGCAGTAGACGGAATGTGGCAATGGAACGCTGGCTGCGCGTGTCATAATAGGCTCTGAGCCTTTATATACCTGCGCACAGCAGCAGCCACCTTCAGTCTGCTGCTGGACAGCCAGCAGCAGCAGCAGCAGGAGAGGTAATTAATCAGCAACCCTCCTGCTAAGGGTAGACAGCTGCTCGTTCCACCCCCCCCCGCCTTAATTGGTTCTCCTCCCTTCCAACGGTGTTGAGGCGGGTGGGAACAGCCGGGGGTTGAGGGTACTGTGCTAAAAGAGGTGGAATTATGCAGATCTAAAACGCGTGGATTGCAGCAGCAGCAAGCCGAAAAGTGCAGGCATGTGAGGGATCTAGAGGTTGACAGCATGTCTTCTTAACGGGAGTCCAGGTGGCCATCTCCACAAATGGACTTTTCAGAATCCTTGGGTGGCACCGTAGTCGGAAACCAATTCTGGTTATCGCTTCTCGGCCTTTTGGCTAAGATCAAGTGTAGTATCTGTTCTTATTAGTTTAATATCTGATACGTCCCCTATCTGGGGACCATATATTAAATGGATTTTTAGAACAGGGAGATGGAAAAAGAGCTTGCTCTGTCCACTCCACGCATTGACCTGGTATTGCAGTATCTCCAGGACCGGTGCACCCCTTCTTTAATGCAGTTTCTAAAATCAGAAAGAATTGAATTCAATGCTTTTTGTTCATTTTGCTTGTTTGTCGGATTTTGGGATGGACTCTTTGGCTTTGCTTTTCTTCTCCTCATTGGATTTTTCATGTTAAAAGTTGCAGAAGCCAGATGACAAGCTCATTTTGGTTCAACTTCAGCAACTGTGCATTGCATTGCCATGTAATGTAATGTAATGCAATGCTATCTATCTAGCTCTCCCTCTATACTTCCTTTTGGATAAACAGACATATTAGGCAAGCATTTTGGAGCTTTCACCTAAATAACTACAGGTGGTGAGATAAGCTGCACAATATAATTGACCTTTCAGTATATTGTTGCACACACACCATCTATTTAGCAAATGCCCTTGTTATCAACAGCAGCCTTTTAAACTCACCTGAGCTAACAGGTATGTGAGCTGGTTACTCTGCTGCGCTTAAAATTTCTTTTTTGGTTTGCTACAATGCCTTTTCTGAAACGTTGTCTCCCTCTGCTGGAACACTGACTTCTTTCATTTAATGCCTGCAGACTATAAAAGAGAAACCAACCCAAAAAGTTTGGTTGATTAGTCTGTGGCATTCTTTTAAACTGTTGCTTATGGCGGTCTCTGTGAGCTTCTCAGTGACATTCAGCCATCCAGGTATCCCGCCTGCAGTAGACGGAATGTGGCAATGGAACGCTGGCTGCGCGTGTCATAATAGGCTCTGAGCCTTTATATACCTGCGCACAGCAGCAGCCACCTTCAGTCTGCTGCTGGACAGCCAGCAGCAGCAGCAGCAGGAGAGGTAATTAATCTGCAACCCTCCTGCTAAGGGTAGACAGCTGCTCGTTCCACCCCCCCCCGCCTTAATTGGTTCTCCTGCCTTCCAACGGTGTTGAGGCGGGTGGGAACAGCCGGGGGTTGAGGGTACTGTGCTAAAAGAGGTGGAGTTATGCAGATCTAAAACGCGTGGATTGCAGCAGCAGCAAGCCGAAAAGTGCAGGCATGTGAGGGATCTAGAGGTTGACAGCATGTCTTCTTAACGGGAGTCCAGGTGGCCATCTCCACAAATGGACTTTTCAGAATCCTTGGGTGGCACCGTAGTCGGAAACCAATTCTGGTTATCGCTTCTCGGCCTTTTGGCTAAGATCAAGTGTAGTATCTTTCGAAAAGGCGGTTTTGGATGTTGGCCGCCCTAGTAGATTGATACATTATGCACACTGGGGTTTAGGCGCTTGTTAGTACGCCAGGTGGCTAATATAGTCATCTGGTGGAAAGCATGGCCCCCCAGGATCGACGCCATTGGGCCGGGGAAGATCGAAAGCCCGAAGTGTGAAGTGCCCCAGGAGTGGTGACCCTGGGGTGCCTTAACTCACTGGGATTGGGAACCCCACTTGAGTTTATGGCACATTTGCACAAGCACTTCAAATTTTCTTTCTTCGCACACACCCTTATTCCGGGCCTTCTGGCCTTAGGATGGGGAATTTTTCAATTCCCGGTCGAAGGTCCGGGCAGTATTATACTGTGAAACCTTCACTATTTATTTAATTTCTTTGTCACTGTGTGTCCACTTATTCACGTGTGTCACGTCCTACTAGGATTTTGCCGGGATGCGGTTCCCTTACGGGTTCCTCTCTTGGCAGGTCTAGGGGGGGAGTGTGTGGCCATCAGGTTCCGCTCCCCCCTGAACCCCCCTGGCTCTCCTCTTTTGGGAGGAGAGCGTTGTTGGCTCCCCTCTTCCGGGAGGGGAGCACAGTCTTTGGCTCCCAGTGCCTTGCTCGGGTGAGAACTCGGGCAGGTGCTGGGGGTAAGATTGGGTCGCCTCTGGCTTCGGCTGGAGGTGGCTTTTTGTCCCTGTTCCTCGCTGTGGCCTTTTGGCTCGGAGGGACGGGGAATGGTTTGGGGGACCCTTCTCCTTTTGGAGAGGGTTTCAAGAAGACCAGCATCCTAGTGCACTTTTTTTGTGGCACTTGTCACTTTTTTAAGCGCACTCGGGTTTTGTACACGAATTCGGGCTTTCGATAAAAAAAAATAAAAAAAAAAATCTGTTCTTATCAGTTTAATATCTGATACGTCCCCTATCTGGGGACCATATATTAAATGGATTTTTAGAACAGGGAGATGGAAAAAGAGCTTGCTCTGTCCACTCCACGCATTGACCTGGTATTGCAGTATCTCCAGGACCGGTGCACCCCTTCTTTAATGCAGTTTCTAAAATCAGAAAGAATTGAATTCAATGCTTTTTGTTCATTTTGCTTGTTTGTCGGATTTTGGGATGGACTCTTTGGCTTTGCTTTTCTTCTCCTCATTGGATTTTTCATGTTAAAAGTTGCAGAAGCCAGATGACAAGCTCATTTTGGTTCAACTTCAGCAACTGTGCATTGCATTGCCATGTAATGTAATGTAATGCAATGCTATCTATCTAGCTCTCCCTCTATACTTCCTTTTGGATAAACAGACATATTAGGCAAGCATTTTGGAGCTTTCACCTAAATAACTACAGGTGGTGAGATAAGCTGCACAATATAATTGACCTTTCAGTATATTGTTGCACACACACCATCTATTTAGCAAATGCCCTTGTTATCAACAGCAGCCTTTTAAACTCACCTGAGCTAACAGGTATGTGAGCTGGTTACTCTGCTGCGCTTAAAATTTCTTTTTTGGTTTGCTACAATGCCTTTTCTGAAACGTTGTCTCCCTCTGCTGGAACACTGACTTCTTTCATTTAATGCCTGCAGACTATAAAAGAGAAACCAACCCAAAAAGTTTGGTTGATTAGTCTGTGGCATTCTTTTAAACTGTTGCTTATGGCGGTCTCTGTGAGCTTCTCAGTGACATTCAGCCATCCAGGTATCCCGCCTGCAGTAGACGGAATGTGGCAATGGAACGCTGGCTGCGCGTGTCATAATAGGCTCTGAGCCTTTATATACCTGCGCACAGCAGCAGCCACCTTCAGTCTGCTGCTGGACAGCCAGCAGCAGCAGCAGCAGGAGAGGTAATTAATCAGCAACCCTCCTGCTAAGGGTAGACAGCTGCTCGTTCCACCCCCCCCCGCCTTAATTGGTTCTCCTCCCTTCCAACGGTGTTGAGGCGGGTGGGAACAGCCGGGGGTTGAGGGTACTGTGCTAAAAGAGGTGGAGTTATGCAGATCTAAAACGCGTGGATTGCAGCAGCAGCAAGCCGAAAAGTGCAGGCATGTGAGGGATCTAGAGGTTGACAGCATGTCTTCTTAACGGGAGTCCAGGTGGCCATCTCCACAAATGGACTTTTCAGAATCCTTGGGTGGCACCATAGTCGGAAACCAATTCTGGTTATCGCTTCTCGGCCTTTTGGCTAAGATCAAGTGTAGTATCTGTTCTTATCAGTTTAATATCTGATACGTCCCCTATCTGGGGACCATATATTAAATGGATTTTTAGAACAGGGAGATGGAAAAAGAGCTTGCTCTGTCCACTCCACGCATTGACCTGGTATTGCAGTATCTCCAGGACCGGTGCACCCCTTCTTTAATGCAGTTTCTAAAATCAGAAAGAATTGAATTCAATGCTTTTTGTTCATTTTGCTTGTTTGTCGGATTTTGGGATGGACTCTTTGGCTTTGCTTTTCTTCTCCTCATTGGATTTTTCATGTTAAAAGTTGCAGAAGCCAGATGACAAGCTCATTTTGGTTCAACTTCAGCAACTGTGCATTGCATTGCCATGTAATGTAATGTAATGCAATGCTATCTATCTAGCTCTCCCTCTATACTTCCTTTTGGATAAACAGACATATTAGGCAAGCATTTTGGAGCTTTCACCTAAATAACTACAGGTGGTGAGATAAGCTGCACAATATAATTGACCTTTCAGTATATTGTTGCACACACACCATCTATTTAGCAAATGCCCTTGTTATCAACAGCAGCCTTTTAAACTCACCTGAGCTAACAGGTATGTGAGCTGGTTACTCTGCTGCGCTTAAAATTTCTTTTTTGGTTTGCTACAATGCCTTTTCTGAAACGTTGTCTCCCTCTGCTGGAACACTGACTTCTTTCATTTAATGCCTGCAGACTATAAAAGAGAAACCAACCCAAAAAGTTTGGTTGATTAGTCTGTGGCATTCTTTTAAACTGTTGCTTATGGCGGTCTCTGTGAGCTTCTCAGTGACATTCAGCCATCCAGGTATCCCGCCTGCAGTAGACGGAATGTGGCAATGGAACGCTGGCTGCGCGTGTCATAATAGGCTCTGAGCCTTTATATACCTGCGCACAGCAGCAGCCACCTTCAGTCTGCTGCTGGACAGCCAGCAGCAGCAGCAGCAGGAGAGGTAATTAATCAGCAACCCTCCTGCTAAGGGTAGACAGCTGCTCGTTCCACCCCCCCCCCGCCTTAATTGGTTCTCCTCCCTTCCAACGGTGTTGAGGCGGGTGGGAACAGCCGGGGGTTGAGGGTACTGTGCTAAAAGAGGTGGAGTTATGCAGATCTAAAACGCTTGGATTGCAGCAGCAGCAAGCCGAAAAGTGCAGGCATGTGAGGGATCTAGAGGTTGACAGCATGTCTTCTTAACGGGAGTCCAGGTGGCCATCTCCACAAATGGACTTTTCAGAATCCTTGGGTGGCACCGTAGTCGGAAACCAATTCTGGTTATCGCTTCTCGGCCTTTTGGCTAAGATCAAGTGTAGTATCTGTTCTTATCAGTTTAATATCTGATACGTCCCCTATCTGGGGACCATATATTAAATGGATTTTTAGAACAGGGAGATGGAAAAAGAGCTTGCTCTGTCCACTCCACGCATTGACCTGGTATTGCAGTATCTCCAGGACCGGTGCACCCCTTCTTTAATGCAGTTTCTAAAATCAGAAAGAATTGAATTCAATGCTTTTTGTTCATTTTGCTTGTTTGTCGGATTTTGGGATGGACTCTTTGGCTTTGCTTTTCTTCTCCTCATTGGATTTTTCATGTTAAAAGTTGCAGAAGCCAGATGACAAGCTCATTTTGGTTCAACTTCAGCAACTGTGCATTGCATTGCCATGTAATGTAATGTAATGCAATGCTATCTATCTAGCTCTCCCTCTATACTTCCTTTTGGATAAACAGACATATTAGGCAAGCATTTTGGAGCTTTCACCTAAATAACTACAGGTGGTGAGATAAGCTGCACAATATAATTGACCTTTCAGTATATTGTTGCACACACACCATCTATTTAGCAAATGCCCTTGTTATCAACAGCAGCCTTTTAAACTCACCTGAGCTAACAGGTATGTGAGCTGGTTACTCTGCTGCGCTTAAAATTTCTTTTTTGGTTTGCTACAATGCCTTTTCTGAAACGTTGTCTCCCTCTGCTGGAACACTGACTTCTTTCATTTAATGCCTGCAGACTATAAAAGAGAAACCAACCCAAAAAGTTTGGTTGATTAGTCTGTGGCATTCTTTTAAACTGTTGCTTATGGCGGTCTCTGTGAGCTTCTCAGTGACATTCAGCCATCCAGGTATCCCGCCTGCAGTAGACGGAATGTGGCAATGGAACGCTGGCTGCGCGTGTCATAATAGGCTCTGAGCCTTTATATACCTGCGCACAGCAGCAGCCACCTTCAGTCTGCTGCTGGACAGCCAGCAGCAGCAGCAGCAGGAGAGGTAATTAATCAGCAACCCTCCTGCTAAGGGTAGACAGCTGCTCGTTCCACCCCCCCCCCGCCTTAATTGGTTCTCCTCCCTTCCAACGGTGTTGAGGCGGGTGGGAACAGCCGGGGGTTGAGGGTACTGTGCTAAAAGAGGTGGAGTTATGCAGATCTAAAACGCTTGGATTGCAGCAGCAGCAAGCCGAAAAGTGCAGGCATGTGAGGGATCTAGAGGTTGACAGCATGTCTTCTTAACGGGAGTCCAGGTGGCCATCTCCACAAATGGACTTTTCAGAATCCTTGGGTGGCACCGTAGTCGGAAACCAATTCTGGTTATCGCTTCTCGGCCTTTTGGCTAAGATCAAGTGTAGTATCTGTTCTTATCAGTTTAATATCTGATACGTCCCCTATCTGGGGACCATATATTAAATGGATTTTTAGAACAGGGAGATGGAAAAAGAGCTTGCTCTGTCCACTCCACGCATTGACCTGGTATTGCAGTATCTCCAGGACCGGTGCACCCCTTCTTTAATGCAGTTTCTAAAATCAGAAAGAATTGAATTCAATGCTTTTTGTTCATTTTGCTTGTTTGTCGGATTTTGGGATGGACTCTTTGGCTTTGCTTTTCTTCTCCTCATTGGATTTTTCATGTTAAAAGTTGCAGAAGCCAGATGACAAGCTCATTTTGGTTCAACTTCAGCAACTGTGCATTGCATTGCCATGTAATGTAATGTAATGCAATGCTATCTATCTAGCTCTCCCTCTATACTTCCTTTTGGATAAACAGACATATTAGGCAAGCATTTTGGAGCTTTCACCTAAATAACTACAGGTGGTGAGATAAGCTGCACAATATAATTGACCTTTCAGTATATTGTTGCACACACACCATCTATTTAGCAAATGCCCTTGTTATCAACAGCAGCCTTTTAAACTCACCTGAGCTAACAGGTATGTGAGCTGGTTACTCTGCTGCGCTTAAAATTTCTTTTTTGGTTTGCTACAATGCCTTTTCTGAAACGTTGTCTCCCTCTGCTGGAACACTGACTTCTTTCATTTAATGCCTGCAGACTATAAAAGAGAAACCAACCCAAAAAGTTTGGTTGATTAGTCTGTGGCATTCTTTTAAACTGTTGCTTATGGCGGTCTCTGTGAGCTTCTCAGTGACATTCAGCCATCCAGGTATCCCGCCTGCAGTAGACGGAATGTGGCAATGGAACGCTGGCTGCGCGTGTCATAATAGGCTCTGAGCCTTTATATACCTGCGCACAGCAGCAGCCACCTTCAGTCTGCTGCTGGACAGCCAGCAGCAGCAGCAGCAGGAGAGGTAATTAATCAGCAACCCTCCTGCTAAGGGTAGACAGCTGCTCGTTCCACCCCCCCCCCCGCCTTAATTGGTTCTCCTCCCTTCCAACGGTGTTGAGGCGGGTGGGAACAGCCGGGGGTTGAGGGTACTGTGCTAAAAGAGGTGGAGTTATGCAGATCTAAAACGCGTGGATTGCAGCAGCAGCAAGCCGAAAAGTGCAGGCATGTGAGGGATCTAGAGGTTGACAGCATGTCTTCTTAACGGGAGTCCAGGTGGCCATCTCCACAAATGGACTTTTCAGAATCCTTGGGTGGCACCGTAGTCGGAAACCAATTCTGGTTATCGCTTCTCGGCCTTTTGGCTAAGATCAAGTGTAGTATCTGTTCTTATCAGTTTAATATCTGATACGTCCCCTATCTGGGGACCATATATTAAATGGATTTTTAGAACAGGGAGATGGAAAAAGAGCTTGCTCTGTCCACTCCACGCATTGACCTGGTATTGCAGTATCTCCAGGACCGGTGCACCCCTTCTTTAATGCAGTTTCTAAAATCAGAAAGAATTGAATTCAATGCTTTTTGTTCATTTTGCTTGTTTGTCGGATTTTGGGATGGACTCTTTGGCTTTGCTTTTCTTCTCCTCATTGGATTTTTCATGTTAAAAGTTGCAGAAGCCAGATGACAAGCTCATTTTGGTTCAACTTCAGCAACTGTGCATTGCATTGCCATGTAATGTAATGTAATGCAATGCTATCTATCTAGCTCTCCCTCTATACTTCCTTTTGGATAAACAGACATATTAGGCAAGCATTTTGGAGCTTTCACCTAAATAACTACAGGTGGTGAGATAAGCTGCACAATATAATTGACCTTTCAGTATATTGTTGCACACACACCATCTATTTAGCAAATGCCCTTGTTATCAACAGCAGCCTTTTAAACTCACCTGAGCTAACAGGTATGTGAGCTGGTTACTCTGCTGCGCTTAAAATTTCTTTTTTGGTTTGCTACAATGCCTTTTCTGAAACGTTGTCTCCCTCTGCTGGAACACTGACCTCTTTCATTTAATGCCTGCAGACTATAAAAGAGAAACCAACCCAAAAAGTTTGGTTGATTAGTCTGTGGCATTCTTTTAAACTGTTGCTTATGGCGGTCTCTGTGAGCTTCTCAGTGACATTCAGCCATCCAGGTATCCCGCCTGCAGTAGACGGAATGTGGCAATGGAACGCTGGCTGCGCGTGTCATAATAGGCTCTGAGCCTTTATATACCTGCGCACAGCAGCAGCCACCTTCAGTCTGCTGCTGGACAGCCAGCAGCAGCAGCAGCAGGAGAGGTAATTAATCAGCAACCCTCCTGCTAAGGGTAGACAGCTGCTCGTTCCACCCCCCCCCCTGCCTTAATTGGTTCTCCTCCCTTCCAACGGTGTTGAGGCGGGTGGGAACAGCCGGGGGTTGAGGGTACTGTGCTAAAAGAGGTGGAGTTATGCAGATCTAAAACGCGTGGATTGCAGCAGCAGCAAGCCGAAAAGTGCAGGCATGTGAGGGATCTAGAGGTTGACAGCATGTCTTCTTAACGGGAGTCCAGGTGGCCATCTCCACAAATGGACTTTTCAGAATCCTTGGGTGGCACCGTAGTCGGAAACCAATTCTGGTTATCGCTTCTCGGCCTTTTGGCTAAGATCAAGTGTAGTATCTGTTCTTATCAGTTTAATATCTGATACGTCCCCTATCTGGGGACCATATATTAAATGGATTTTTAGAACAGGGAGATGGAAAAAGAGCTTGCTCTGTCCACTCCACGCATTGACCTGGTATTGCAGTATCTCCAGGACCGGTGCACCCCTTCTTTAATGCAGTTTCTAAAATCAGAAAGAATTGAATTCAATGCTTTTTGTTCATTTTGCTTGTTTGTCGGATTTTGGGATGGACTCTTTGGCTTTGCTTTTCTTCTCCTCATTGGATTTTTCATGTTAAAAGTTGCAGAAGCCAGATGACAAGCTCATTTTGGTTCAACTTCAGCAACTGTGCATTGCATTGCCATGTAATGTAATGTAATGCAATGCTATCTATCTAGCTCTCCCTCTATACTTCCTTTTGGATAAACAGACATATTAGGCAAGCATTTTGGAGCTTTCACCTAAATAACTACAGGTGGTGAGATAAGCTGCACAATATAATTGACCTTTCAGTATATTGTTGCACACACACCATCTATTTAGCAAATGCCCTTGTTATCAACAGCAGCCTTTTAAACTCACCTGAGCTAACAGGTATGTGAGCTGGTTACTCTGCTGCGCTTAAAATTTCTTTTTTGGTTTGCTACAATGCCTTTTCTGAAACGTTGTCTCCCTCTGCTGGAACACTGACTTCTTTCATTTAATGCCTGCAGACTATAAAAGAGAAACCAACCCAAAAAGTTTGGTTGATTAGTCTGTGGCATTCTTTTAAACTGTTGCTTATGGCGGTCTCTGTGAGCTTCTCAGTGACATTCAGCCATCCAGGTATCCCGCCTGCAGTAGACGGAATGTGGCAATGGAACGCTGGCTGCGCGTGTCATAATAGGCTCTGAGCCTTTATATACCTGCGCACAGCAGCAGCCACCTTCAGTCTGCTGCTGGACAGCCAGCAGCAGCAGCAGCAGCAGGAGAGGTAATTAATCAGCAACCCTCCTGCTAAGGGTAGACAGCTGCTCGTTCCACCCCCCCCCCGCCTTAATTGGTTCTCCTCCCTTCCAACGGTGTTGAGGCGGGTGGGAACAGCCGGGGGTTGAGGGTACTGTGCTAAAAGAGGTGGAGTTATGCAGATCTAAAACGCGTGGATTGCAGCAGCAGCAAGCCGAAAAGTGCAGGCATGTGAGGGATCTAGAGGTTGACAGCATGTCTTCTTAACGGGAGTCCAGGTGGCCATCTCCACAAATGGACTTTTCAGAATCCTTGGGTGGCACCGTAGTCGGAAACCAATTCTGGTTATCGCTTCTCGGCCTTTTGGCTAAGATCAAGTGTAGTATCTGTTCTTATCAGTTTAATATCTGATACGTCCCCTATCTGGGGACCATATATTAAATGGATTTTTAGAACAGGGAGATGGAAAAAGAGCTTGCTCTGTCCACTCCACGCATTGACCTGGTATTGCAGTATCTCCAGGACCGGTGCACCCCTTCTTTAATGCAGTTTCTAAAATCAGAAAGAATTGAATTCAATGCTTTTTGTTCATTTTGCTTGTTTGTCGGATTTTGGGATGGACTCTTTGGCTTTGCTTTTCTTCTCCTCATTGGATTTTTCATGTTAAAAGTTGCAGAAGCCAGATGACAAGCTCATTTTGGTTCAACTTCAGCAACTGTGCATTGCATTGCCATGTAATGTAATGTAATGCAATGCTATCTATCTAGCTCTCCCTCTATACTTCCTTTTGGATAAACAGACATATTAGGCAAGCATTTTGGAGCTTTCACCTAAATAACTACAGGTGGTGAGATAAGCTGCACAATATAATTGACCTTTCAGTATATTGTTGCACACACACCATCTATTTAGCAAATGCCCTTGTTATCAACAGCAGCCTTTTAAACTCACCTGAGCTAACAGGTATGTGAGCTGGTTACTCTGCTGCGCTTAAAATTTCTTTTTTGGTTTGCTACAATGCCTTTTCTGAAACGTTGTCTCCCTCTGCTGGAACACTGACTTCTTTCATTTAATGCCTGCAGACTATAAAAGAGAAACCAACCCAAAAAGTTTGGTTGATTAGTCTGTGGCATTCTTTTAAACTGTTGCTTATGGCGGTCTCTGTGAGCTTCTCAGTGACATTCAGCCATCCAGGTATCCCGCCTGCAGTAGACGGAATGTGGCAATGGAACGCTGGCTGCGCGTGTCATAATAGGCTCTGAGCCTTTATATACCTGCGCACAGCAGCAGCCACCTTCAGTCTGCTGCTGGACAGCCAGCAGCAGCAGCAGCAGGAGAGGTAATTAATCAGCAACCCTCCTGCTAAGGGTAGACAGCTGCTCGTTCCACCCCCCCCCCCGCCTTAATTGGTTCTCCTCCCTTCCAACGGTGTTGAGGCGGGTGGGAACAGCCGGGGGTTGAGGGTACTGTGCTAAAAGAGGTGGAGTTATGCAGATCTAAAACGCGTGGATTGCAGCAGCAGCAAGCCGAAAAGTGCAGGCATGTGAGGGATCTAGAGGTTGACAGCATGTCTTCTTAACGGGAGTCCAGGTGGCCATCTCCACAAATGGACTTTTCAGAATCCTTGGGTGGCACCGTAGTCGGAAACCAATTCTGGTTATCGCTTCTCGGCCTTTTGGCTAAGATCAAGTGTAGTATCTGTTCTTATCAGTTTAATATCTGATACGTCCCCTATCTGGGGACCATATATTAAATGGATTTTTAGAACAGGGAGATGGAAAAAGAGCTTGCTCTGTCCACTCCACGCATTGACCTGGTATTGCAGTATCTCCAGGACCGGTGCACCCCTTCTTTAATGCAGTTTCTAAAATCAGAAAGAATTGAATTCAATGCTTTTTGTTCATTTTGCTTGTTTGTCGGATTTTGGGATGGACTCTTTGGCTTTGCTTTTCTTCTCCTCATTGGATTTTTCATGTTAAAAGTTGCAGAAGCCAGATGACAAGCTCATTTTGGTTCAACTTCAGCAACTGTGCATTGCATTGCCATGTAATGTAATGTAATGCAATGCTATCTATCTAGCTCTCCCTCTATACTTCCTTTTGGATAAACAGACATATTAGGCAAGCATTTTGGAGCTTTCACCTAAATAACTACAGGTGGTGAGATAAGCTGCACAATATAATTGACCTTTCAGTATATTGTTGCACACACACCATCTATTTAGCAAATGCCCTTGTTATCAACAGCAGCCTTTTAAACTCACCTGAGCTAACAGGTATGTGAGCTGGTTACTCTGCTGCGCTTAAAATTTCTTTTTTGGTTTGCTACAATGCCTTTTCTGAAACGTTGTCTCCCTCTGCTGGAACACTGACTTCTTTCATTTAATGCCTGCAGACTATAAAAGAGAAACCAACCCAAAAAGTTTGGTTGATTAGTCTGTGGCATTCTTTTAAACTGTTGCTTATGGCGGTCTCTGTGAGCTTCTCAGTGACATTCAGCCATCCAGGTATCCCGCCTGCAGTAGACGGAATGTGGCAATGGAACGCTGGCTGCGCGTGTCATAATAGGCTCTGAGCCTTTATATACCTGCGCACAGCAGCAGCCACCTTCAGTCTGCTGCTGGACAGCCAGCAGCAGCAGCAGGAGAGGTAATTAATCAGCAACCCTCCTGCTAAGGGTAGACAGCTGCTCGTTCCCCCCCCCCCCGCCTTAATTGGTTCTCCTCCCTTCCAACGGTGTTGAGGCGGGTGGGAACAGCCGGGGGTTGAGGGTACTGTGCTAAAAGAGGTGGAGTTATGCAGATCTAAAACGCGTGGATTGCAGCAGCAGCAAGCCGAAAAGTGCAGGCATGTGAGGGATCTAGAGGTTGACAGCATGTCTTCTTAACGGGAGTCCAGGTGGCCATCTCCACAAATGGACATTTCAGAATCCTTGGGTGGCACCGTAGTCGGAAACCAATTCTGGTTATCGCTTCTCGGCCTTTTGGCTAAGATCAAGTGTAGTATCTGTTCTTATCAGTTTAATATCTGATACGTCCCCTATCTGGGGACCATATATTAAATGGATTTTTAGAACAGGGAGATGGAAAAAGAGCTTGCTCTGTCCACTCCACGCATTGACCTGGTATTGCAGTATCTCCAGGACCGGTGCACCCCTTCTTTAATGCAGTTTCTAAAATCAGAAAGAATTGAATTCAATGCTTTTTGTTCATTTTGCTTGTTTGTCGGATTTTGGGATGGACTCTTTGGCTTTGCTTTTCTTCTCCTCATTGGATTTTTCATGTTAAAAGTTGCAGAAGCCAGATGACAAGCTCATTTTGGTTCAACTTCAGCAACTGTGCATTGCATTGCCATGTAATGTAATGTAATGCAATGCTATCTATCTAGCTCTCCCTCTATACTTCCTTTTGGATAAACAGACATATTAGGCAAGCATTTTGGAGCTTTCACCTAAATAACTACAGGTGGTGAGATAAGCTGCACAATATAATTGACCTTTCAGTATATTGTTGCACACACACCATCTATTTAGCAAATGCCCTTGTTATCAACAGCAGCCTTTTAAACTCACCTGAGCTAACAGGTATGTGAGCTGGTTACTCTGCTGCGCTTAAAATTTCTTTTTTGGTTTGCTACAATGCCTTTTCTGAAACGTTGTCTCCCTCTGCTGGAACACTGACTTCTTTCATTTAATGCCTGCAGACTATAAAAGAGAAACCAACCCAAAAAGTATGGTTGATTAGTCTGTGGCATTCTTTTAAACTGTTGCTTATGGCGGTCTCTGTGAGCTTCTCAGTGACATTCAGCCATCCAGGTATCTTGCCTGCAGTAGACGGAATGTGGCAATGGAACGCTGGCTGCGCGTGTCATAATAGGCTCTGAGCCTTTATATACCTGCGCACAGCAGCAGCCACCTTCAGTCTGCTGCTGGACAGCCAGCAGCAGCAGCAGCAGGAGAGGGAATTAATCAGCAACCCTCCTGCTAAGGGTAGACAGCTGCTCGTTCCACCCCCCCCCCCCCCCGCCTTAATTGGTTCTCCTCCCTTCCAACGGTGTTGAGGCGGGTGGGAACAGCCGGGGGTTGAGGGTACTGTGCTAAAAGAGGTGGAGTTATGCAGATCTAAAACGCGTGGATTGCAGCAGCAGCAAGCCGAAAAGTGCAGGCATGTGAGGGATCTAGAGGTTGACAGCATGTCTTCTTAACGGGAGTCCAGGTGGCCATCTCCACAAATGGACTTTTCAGAATCCTTGGGTGGCACCGTAGTCGGAAACCAATTCTGGTTATCGCTTCTCGGCCTTTTGGCTAAGATCAAGTGTAGTATCTGTTCTTATCAGTTTAATATCTGATACGTCCCCTATCTGGGGACCATACATTAAATGGATTTTTAGAACAGGGAGATGGAAAAAGAGCTTGCTCTGTCCACTCCACGCATTGACCTGGTATTGCAGTATCTCCAGGACCGGTGCACCCCTTCTTTAATGCAGTTTCTAAAATCAGAAAGAATTGAATTCAATGCTTTTTGTTCATTTTGCTTGTTTGTCGGATTTTGGGATGGACTCTTTGGCTTTGCTTTTCTTCTCCTCATTGGATTTTTCATGTTAAAAGTTGCAGAAGCCAGATGACAAGCTCATTTTGGTTCAACTTCAGCAACTGTGCATTGCATTGCCATGTAATGTAATGTAATGCAATGCTATCTATCTAGCTCTCCCTCTATACTTCCTTTTGGATAAACAGACATATTAGGCAAGCATTTTGGAGCTTTCACCTAAATAACTACAGGTGGTGAGATAAGCTGCACAATATAATTGACCTTTCAGTATATTGTTGCACACACACCATCTATTTAGCAAATGCCCTTGTTATCAACAGCAGCCTTTTAAACTCACCTGAGCTAACAGGTATGTGAGCTGGTTACTCTGCTGCGCTTAAAATTTCTTTTTTGGTTTGCTACAATGCCTTTTCTGAAACGTTGTCTCCCTCTGCTGGAACACTGCCTTCTTTCATTTAATGCCTGCAGACTATAAAAGAGAAACCAACCCAAAAAGTTTGGTTGATTAGTCTGTGGCATTCTTTTAAACTGTTGCTTATGGCGGTCTCTGTGAGCTTCTCAGTGACATTCAGCCATCCAGGTATCCCGCCTGCAGTAGACGGAATGTGGCAATGGAACGCTGGCTGCGCGTGTCATAATAGGCTCTGAGCCTTTATATACCTGCGCACAGCAGCAGCCACCTTCAGTCTGCTGCTGGACAGCCAGCAGCAGCAGCAGCAGGAGAGGTAATTAATCAGCAACCCTCCTGCTAAGGGTAGACAGCTGCTCGTTCCACCCCCCCCCCCCCGCCTTAATTGGTTCTCCTCCCTTCCAACGGTGTTGAGGCGGGTGGGAACAGCCGGGGGTTGAGGGTACTGTGCTAAAAGAGGTGGAGTTATGCAGATCTAAAACGCGTGGATTGCAGCAGCAGCAAGCCGAAAAGTGCAGGCATGTGAGGGATCTAGAGGTTGACAGCATGTCTTCTTAACGGGAGTCCAGGTGGCCATCTCCACAAATGGACTTTTCAGAATCCTTGGGTGGCACCGTAGTCGGAAACCAATTCTGGTTATCGCTTCTCGGCCTTTTGGCTAAGATCAAGTGTAGTCGGCCTTTTGGCTAAGATCAAGTGTAGTATCTTTCGAAAAGGCGGTTTTGGATGTTGGCCGCCCTAGTACATTGATACATTATGCACACTGGGGTTTAGGTGCTTGTTAGTACGCCAGGTGGCTAATATAGTCATCTGGTGGAAAGCATGGCCCCCCAGGATCGACGCCATTGGGCCGGGGGAAGATCGAAAGCCCGAAGTGTGAAGTGCCCCAGGAGTGGTGACCCTGGGGTGCCTTAACTCACTGGGATTGGGAACCCCACTTGAGTTTATGGCACATTTGCACAAGCACTTCAAATTTTCTTTCTTCGCACACACCCTTATTCCGGGCCTTCTGGCCTTAGGATGGGGAATTTTTCAATTCCCGGTCGAAGGTCCGGGCAGTATTATACTGTGCAACCTTCACTATTTATTTAATTTCTTTGTCACTGTGTGTCCACTTATTCACGTGTGTCACGTCCTACTAGGATTTTGTCGGGATGCGGTTCCCTTACGGGTTCCTCTCTTGGCAGGTCTAGGGGGGGAGTGTGTGGCCATCAGTTTCCGCTCCCCCCTGAACCCCCCTGGCTCTCCTCTTTCGGGAGGAGAGCGTTGTTGGCTCCCCTCTTCCGGGAGGGGAGCACAGTCTTTGGCTCCCAGTGCCTTGCTCGGGTGAGAACTCGGGCAGGTGCTGGGGGTAAGATTGGGTCGCCTCTGGCTTCGGCTGGAGGTGGCTTTTTGTCCCTGTTCCTCGCTGTGGCCTTTTGGCTCGGAGGGACGGGGAATGGTTTGGGGGACCCTTCTCCTTTTGGAGAGGGTTTCAAGAAGACCAGCATCCTAGTGCACTTTTTTTGTGGCACTTGTCACTTTTTTAAGCGCACTCGGGTTTTGTACACGAATTCGGGCTTTCGATAGAAAAAAAATCTGTTCTTATCAGTTTAATATCTGATACGTCCCCTATCTGGGGACCATATATTAAATGGATTTTTAGAACAGGGAGATGGAAAAAGAGCTTGCTCTGTCCACTCCACGCATTGACCTGGTATTGCAGTATCTCCAGGACCGGTGCACCCCTTCTTTAATGCAGTTTCTAAAATCAGAAAGAATTGAATTCAATGCTTTTTGTTCATTTTGCTTGTTTGTCGGATTTTGGGATGGACTCTTTGGCTTTGCTTTTCTTCTCCTCATTGGATTTTTCATGTTAAAAGTTGCAGAAGCCAGATGACAAGCTCATTTTGGTTCAACTTCAGCAACTGTGCATTGCATTGCCATGTAATGTAATGTAATGCAATGCTATCTATCTAGCTCTCCCTCTATACTTCCTTTTGGATAAACAGACATATTAGGCAAGCATTTTGGAGCTTTCACCTAAATAACTACAGGTGGTGAGATAAGCTGCACAATATAATTGACCTTTCAGTATATTGTTGCACACACACCATCTATTTAGCAAATGCCCTTGTTATCAACAGCAGCCTTTTAAACTCACCTGAGCTAACAGGTATGTGAGTTGGTTACTCTGCTGCGCTTAAAATTTCTTTTTTGGTTTGCTACAATGCCTTTTCTGAAACGTTGTCTCCCTCTGCTGGAACACTGACTTCTTTCATTTAATGCCTGCAGACTATAAAAGAGAAACCAACCCAAAAAGTTTGGTTGATTAGTCTGTGGCATTCTTTTAAACTGTTGCTTATGGCGGTCTCTGTGAGCTTCTCAGTGACATTCAGCCATCCAGGTATCCCGCCTGCAGTAGACGGAATGTGGCAATGGAACGCTGGCTGCGCGTGTCATAATAGGCTCTGAGCCTTTATATACCTGCGCACAGCAGCAGCCACCTTCAGTCTGCTGCTGGACAGCCAGCAGCAGCAGCAGCAGGAGAGGTAATTAATCAGCAACCCTCCTGCTAAGGGTAGACAGCTGCTCGTTCCACCCCCCCCCCGCCTTAATTGGTTCTCCTCCCTTCCAACGGTGTTGAGGCGGGTGGGAACAGCCGGGGGTTGAGGGTACTGTGCTAAAAGAGGTGGAGTTATGCAGATCTAAAACGCGTGGATTGCAGCAGCAGCAAGCCGAAAAGTGCAGGCATGTGAGGGATCTAGAGGTTGACAGCATGTCTTCTTAACGGGAGTCCAGGTGGCCATCTCCACAAATGGACTTTTCAGAATCCTTGGGTGGCACCGTAGTCGGAAACCAATTCTGGTTATCGCTTCTCGGCCTTTTGGCTAAGATCAAGTGTAGTATCTGTTCTTATCAGTTTAATATCTGATACGTCCCCTATCTGGGGACCATATATTAAATGGATTTTTAGAACAGGGAGATGGAAAAAGAGCTTGCTCTGTCCACTCCACGCATTGACCTGGTATTGCAGTATCTCCAGGACCGGTGCACCCCTTCTTTAATGCAGTTTCTAAAATCAGAAAGAATTGAATTCAATGCTTTTTGTTCATTTTGCTTGTTTGTCGGATTTTGGGATGGACTCTTTGGCTTTGCTTTTCTTCTCCTCATTGGATTTTTCATGTTAAAAGTTGCAGAAGCCAGATGACAAGCTCATTTTGGTTCAACTTCAGCAACTGTGCATTGCATTGCCATGTAATGTAATGTAATGCAATGCTATCTATCTAGCTCTCCCTCTATACTTCCTTTTGGATAAACAGACATATTAGGCAAGCATTTTGGAGCTTTCACCTAAATAACTACAGGTGGTGAGATAAGCTGCACAATATAATTGACCTTTCAGTATATTGTTGCACACACACCATCTATTTAGCAAATGCCCTTGTTATCAACAGCAGCCTTTTAAACTCACCTGAGCTAACAGGTATGTGAGTTGGTTACTCTGCTGCGCTTAAAATTTCTTTTTTGGTTTGCTACAATGCCTTTTCTGAAACGTTGTCTCCCTCTGCTGGAACACTGACTTCTTTCATTTAATGCCTGCAGACTATAAAAGAGAAACCAACCCAAAAAGTTTGGTTGATTAGTCTGTGGCATTCTTTTAAACTGTTGCTTATGGCGGTCTCTGTGAGCTTCTCAGTGACATTCAGCCATCCAGGTATCCCGCCTGCAGTAGACGGAATGTGGCAATGGAACGCTGGCTGCGCGTGTCATAATAGGCTCTGAGCCTTTATATACCTGCGCACAGCAGCAGCCACCTTCAGTCTGCTGCTGGACAGCCAGCAGCAGCAGCAGCAGGAGAGGTAATTAATCAGCAACCCTCCTGCTAAGGGTAGACAGCTGCTCGTTCCACCCCCCCCCCCGCCTTAATTGGTTCTCCTCCCTTCCAACGGTGTTGAGGCGGGTGGGAACAGCCGGGGGTTGAGGGTACTGTGCTAAAAGAGGTGGAGTTATGCAGATCTAAAACGCGTGGATTGCAGCAGCAGCAAGCCGAAAAGTGCAGGCATGTGAGGGATCTAGAGGTTGACAGCATGTCTTCTTAACGGGAGTCCAGGTGGCCATCTCCACAAATGGACTTTTCAGAATCCTTGGGTGGCACCGTAGTCGGAAACCAATTCTGGTTATCGCTTCTCGGCCTTTTGGCTAAGATCAAGAGTAGTATCTGTTCTTATCAGTTTAATATCTGATACGTCCCCTATCTGGGGACCATATATTAAATGGATTTTTAGAACAGGGAGATGGAAAAAGAGCTTGCTCTGTCCACTCCACGCATTGACCTGGTATTGCAGTATCTCCAGGACCGGTGCACCCCTTCTTTAATGCAGTTTCTAAAATCAGAAAGAATTGAATTCAATGCTTTTTGTTCATTTTGCTTGTTTGTCGGATTTTGGGATGGACTCTTTGGCTTTGCTTTTCTTCTCCTCATTGGATTTTTCATGTTAAAAGTTGCAGAAGCCAGATGACAAGCTCATTTTGGTTCAACTTCAGCAACTGTGCATTGCATTGCCATGTAATGTAATGTAATGCAATGCTATCTATCTAGCTCTCCCTCTATACTTCCTTTTGGATAAACAGACATATTAGGCAAGCATTTTGGAGCTTTCACCTAAATAACTACAGGTGGTGAGATAAGCTGCACAATATAATTGACCTTTCAGTATTTTGTTGCACACACACCATCTATTTAGCAAATGCCCTTGTTATCAACAGCAGCCTTTTAAACTCACCTGAGCTAACAGGTATGTGAGCTGGTTACTCTGCTGCGCTTAAAATTTCTTTTTTGGTTTGCTACAATGCCTTTTCTGAAACGTTGTCTCCCTCTGCTGGAACACTGACTTCTTTCATTTAATGCCTGCAGACTATAAAAGAGAAACCAACCCAAAAAGTTTGGTTGATTAGTCTGTGGCATTCTTTTAAACTGTTGCTTATGGCGGTCTCTGTGAGCTTCTCAGTGACATTCAGCCATCCAGGTATCACGCCTGCAGTAGACGGAATGTGGCAATGGAACGCTGGCTGCGCGTGTCATAATAGGCTCTGAGCCTTTATATACCTGCGCACAGCAGCAGCCACCTTCAGTCTGCTGCTGGACAGCCAGCAGCAGCAGCAGCAGGAGAGGTAATTAATCAGCAACCCTCCTGCTAAGGGTAGACAGCTGCTCGTTCCACCCCCCCCCCGCCTAATTGGTTCTCCTCCCTTCCAACGGTGTTGAGGCGGGTGGGAACAGCCGGGGGTTGAGGGTACTGTGCTAAAAGAGGTGGAGTTATGCAGATCTAAAACGCGTGGATTGCAGCAGCAGCAAGCCGAAAAGTGCAGGCATGTGAGGGATCTAAAGGTTGACAGCATGTCTTCTTAACGGGAGTCCAGGTGGCCATCTCCACAAATGGACTTTTCAGAATCCTTGGGTGGCACCGTAGTCGGAAACCAATTCTGGTTATCGCTTCTCGGCCTTTTGGCTAAGATCAAGTGTAGTATCTGTTCTTATCAGTTTAATATCTGATACGTCCCCTATCTGGGGACCATATATTAAATGGATTTTTAGAACAGGGAGATGGAAAAAGAGCTTGCTCTGTCCACTCCACGCATTGACCTGGTATTGCAGTATCTCCAGGACCGGTGCACCCCTTCTTTAATGCAGTTTCTAAAATCAGAAAGAATTGAATTCAATGCTTTTTGTTCATTTTGCTTGTTTGTCGGATTTTGGGATGGACTCTTTGGCTTTGCTTTTCTTCTCCTCATTGGATTTTTCATGTTAAAAGTTGCAGAAGCCAGATGACAAGCTCATTTTGGTTCAACTTCAGCAACTGTGCATTGCATTGCCATGTAATGTAATGTAATGCAATGCTATCTATCTAGCTCTCCCTCTATACTTCCTTTTGGATAAACAGACATATTAGGCAAGCATTTTGGAGCTTTCACCTAAATAACTACAGGTGGTGAGATAAGCTGCACAATATAATTGACCTTTCAGTATATTGTTGCACACACACCATCTATTTAGCAAATGCCTTTGTTATCAACAGCAGCCTTTTAAACTCACCTGAGCTAACAGGTATGTGAGCTGGTTACTCTGCTGCGCTTAAAATTTCTTTTTTGGTTTGCTACAATGCCTTTTCTGAAACGTTGTCTCCCTCTGCTGGAACACTGACTTCTTTCATTTAATGCCTGCAGACTATAAAAGAGAAACCAACCCAAAAAGTTTGGTTGATTAGTCTGTGGCATTCTTTTAAACTGTTGCTTATGGCGGTCTCTGTGAGCTTCTCAGTGACATTCAGCCATCCAGGTATCCCGCCTGCAGTAGACGGAATGTGGCAATGGAACGCTGGCTGCGCGTGTCATAATAGGCTCTGAGCCTTTATATACCTGCGCACAGCAGCAGCCACCTTCAGTCTGCTGCTGGACAGCCAGCAGCAGCAGCAGCAGGAGAGGTAATTAATCAGCAACCCTCCTGCTAAGGGTAGACAGCTGCTCGTTCCACCCCCCCCCCCGCCTTAATTGGTTCTCCTCCCTTCCAACGGTGTTGAGGCGGGTGGGAACAGCCGGGGGTTGAGGGTACTGTGCTAAAAGAGGTGAAGTTATGCAGATCTAAAACGCGTGGATTGCAGCAGCAGCAAGCCGAAAAGTGCAGGCATGTGAGGGATCTAGAGGTTGACAGCATGTCTTCTTAACGGGAGTCCAGGTGGCCATCTCCACAAATGGACTTTTCAGAATCCTTGGGTGGCACCGTAGTCGGAAACCAATTCTGGTTATCGCTTCTCGGCCTTTTGGCTAAGATCAAGTGTAGTATCTGTTCTTATCAGTTTAATATCTGATACGTCCCCTATCTGGGGACCATATATTAAATGGATTTTTAGAACAGGGAGATGGAAAAAGAGCTTGCTCTGTCCACTCCACGCATTGACCTGGTATTGCAGTATCTCCAGGACCGGTGCAAACCTTCTTTAATGCAGTTTCTAAAATCAGAAAGAATTGAATTCAATGCTTTTTGTTCATTTTGCTTGTTTGTCGGATTTTGGGATGGACTCTTTGGCTTTGCTTTTCTTCTCCTCATTGGATTTTTCATGTTAAAAGTTGCAGAAGCCAGATGACAAGCTCATTTTGGTTCAACTTCAGCAACTGTGCATTGCATTGCCATGTAATGTAATGTAATGCAATGCTATCTATCTAGCTCTCCCTCTATACTTCCTTTTGGATAAACAGACATATTAGGCAAGCATTTTGGAGCTTTCACCTAAATAACTACAGGTGGTGAGATAAGCTGCACAATATAATTGACCTTTCAGTATATTGTTGCACACACACCATCTATTTAGCAAATGCCCTTGTTATCAACAGCAGCCTTTTAAACTCACCTGAGCTAACAGGTATGTGAGCTGGTTACTCTGCTGCGCTTAAAATTTCTTTTTTGGTTTGCTACAATGCCTTTTCTGAAACGTTGTCTCCCTCTGCTGGAACACTGACTTCTTTCATTTAATGCCTGCAGACTATAAAAGAGAAACCAACCCAAAAAGTTTGGTTGATTAGTCTGTGGCATTCTTTTAAACTGTTGCTTATGGCGGTCTCTGTGAGCTTCTCAGTGACATTCAGCCATCCAGGTATCCCGCCTGCAGTAGACGGAATGTGGCAATGGAACGCTGGCTGCGCGTGTCATAATAGGCTCTGAGCCTTTATATACCTGCGCACAGCAGCAGCCACCTTCAGTCTGCTGCTGGACAGCCAGCAGCAGCAGCAGCAGGAGAGGTAATTAATCAGCAACCCTCCTGCTAAGGGTAGACAGCTGCTCGTTCCACCCCCCCCCCGCCTTAATTGGTTCTCCTCCCTTCCAACGGTGTTGAGGCGGGTGGGAACAGCCGGGGGTTGAGGGTACTGTGCTAAAAGAGGTGGAGTTATGCAGATCTAAAACGCGTGGATTGCAGCAGCAGCAAGCCGAAAAGTGCAGGCATGTGAGGGATCTAGAGGTTGACAGCATGTCTTCTTAACGGGAGTCCAGGTGGCCATCTCCACAAATGGACTTTTCAGAATCCTTGGGTGGCACCGTAGTCGGAAACCAATTCTGGTTATCGCTTCTCGGCCTTTTGGCTAAGATCAAGTGTAGTATCTGTTCTTATCAGTTTAATATCTGATACGTCCCCTATCTGGGGACCATATATTAAATGGATTTTTAGAACAGGGAGATGGAAAAAGAGCTTGCTCTGTCCACTCCACGCATTGACCTGGTATTGCAGTATCTCCAGGACCGGTGCACCCCTTCTTTAATGCAGTTTCTAAAATCAGAAAGAATTGAATTCAATGCTTTTTGTTCATTTTGCTTGTTTGTCGGATTTTGGGATGGACTCTTTGGCTTTGCTTTTCTTCTCCTCATTGGATTTTTCATGTTAAAAGTTGCAGAAGCCAGATGACAAGCTCATTTTGGTTCAACTTCAGCAACTGTGCATTGCATTGCCATGTAATGTAATGTAATGCAATGCTATCTATCTAGCTCTCCCTCTATACTTCCTTTTGGATAAACAGACATATTAGGCAAGCATTTTGGAGCTTTCACCTAAATAACTACAGGTGGTGAGATAAGCTGCACAATATAATTGACCTTTCAGTATATTGTTGCACACACACCATCTATTTAGCAAATGCCCTTGTTATCAACAGCAGCCTTTTAAACTCACCTGAGCTAACAGGTATGTGAGCTGGTTACTCTGCTGCGCTTAAAATTTCTTTTTTGGTTTGCTACAATGCCTTTTCTGAAACGTTGTCTCCCTCTGCTGGAACACTGACTTCTTTCATTTAATGCCTGCAGACTATAAAAGAGAAACCAACCCAAAAA
Organism: Phyllobates terribilis; assembly: GCF_046119375.1. Classification (NCBI taxonomy): domain Eukaryota; kingdom Metazoa; phylum Chordata; class Amphibia; order Anura; family Dendrobatidae; genus Phyllobates; species Phyllobates terribilis. Next base: position 3,090,842 of record NW_027362800.1, on the reverse strand, counting down.
GTTTGGTTGATTAGTCTGTGGCATTCTTTTAAACTGTTGCTTATGGCGGTCTCTGTGAGCTTCTCAGTGACATTCAGCCATCCAGGTATCCCGCCTGCAGTAGACGGAATGTGGCAATGGAACGCTGGCTGCGCGTGTCATAATAGGCTCTGAGCCTTTATATACCTGCGCACAGCAGCAGCCACCTTCAGTCTGCTGCTGGACAGCCAGCAGCAGCAGCAGCAGGAGAGGTAATTAATCAGCAACCCTCCTGCTAAGGGTAGACAGCTGCTCGTTCCACCCCCCCCCCCGCCTTAATTGGTTCTCCTCCCTTCCAACGGTGTTGAGGCGGGTGGGAACAGCCGGGGGTTGAGGGTACTGTGCTAAAAGAGGTGGAGTTATGCAGATCTAAAACGCGTGGATTGCAGCAGCAGCAAGCCGAAAAGTGCAGGCATGTGAGGGATCTAGAGGTTGACAGCATGTCTTCTTAACGGGAGTCCAGGTGGCCATCTCCACAAATGGACTTTTCAGAATCCTTGGGTGGCACCGTAGTCGGAAACCAATTCTGGTTATCGCTTCTCGGCCTTTTGGCTAAGATCAAGTGTAGTATCTGTTCTTATCAGTTTAATATCTGATACGTCCCCTATCTGGGGACCATATATTAAATGGATTTTTAGAACAGGGAGATGGAAAAAGAGCTTGCTCTGTCCACTCCACGCATTGACCTGGTATTGCAGTATCTCCAGGACCGGTGCACCCCTTCTTTAATGCAGTTTCTAAAATCAGAAAGAATTGAATTCAATGCTTTTTGTTCATTTTGCTTGTTTGTCGGATTTTGGGATGGACTCTTTGGCTTTGCTTTTCTTCTCCTCATTGGATTTTTCATGTTAAAAGTTGCAGAAGCCAGATGACAAGCTCATTTTGGTTCAACTTCAGCAACTGTGCATTGCATTGCCATGTAATGTAATGTAATGCAATGCTATCTATCTAGCTCTCCCTCTATACTTCCTTTTGGATAAACAGACATATTAGGCAAGCATTTTGGAGCTTTCACCTAAATAACTACAGGTGGTGAGATAAGCTGCACAATATAATTGACCTTTCAGTATATTGTTGCACACACACCATCTATTTAGCAAATGCCCTTGTTATCAACAGCAGCCTTTTAAACTCACCTGAGCTAACAGGTATGTGAGCTGGTTACTCTGCTGCGCTTAAAATTTCTTTTTTGGTTTGCTACAATGCCTTTTCTGAAACGTTGTCTCCCTCTGCTGGAACACTGACTTCTTTCATTTAATGCCTGCAGACTATAAAAGAGAAACCAACCCAAAAAGTTTGGTTGATTAGTCTGTGGCATTCTTTTAAACTGTTGCTTATGGCGGTCTCTGTGAGCTTCTCAGTGACAATCAGCCATCCAGGTATCCCGCCTGCAGTAGACGGAATGTGGCAATGGAACGCTGGCTGCGCGTGTCATAATAGGCTCTGAGCCTTTATATACCTGCGCACAGCAGCAGCCACCTTCAGTCTGCTGCTGGACAGCCAGCAGCAGCAGCAGCAGGAGAGGTAATTAATCAGCAACCCTCCTGCTAAGGGTAGACAGCTGCTCGTTCCACCCCCCCCCCGCCTTAATTGGTTCTCCTCCCTTCCAACGGTGTTGAGGCGGGTGGGAACAGCCGGGGGTTGAGGGTACTGTGCTAAAAGAGGTGGAGTTATGCAGATCTAAAACGCGTGGATTGCAGCAGCAGCAAGCCGAAAAGTGCAGGCATGTGAGGGATCTAGAGGTTGACAGCATGTCTTCTTAACGGGAGTCCAGGTGGCCATCTCCACAAATGGACTTTTCAGAATCCTTGGGTGGCACCGTAGTCGGAAACCAATTCTGGTTATCGCTTCTCGGCCTTTTGGCTAAGATCAAGTGTAGTATCTGTTCTTATCAGTTTAATATCTGATACGTCCCCTATCTGGGGACCATATATTAAATGGATTTTTAGAACAGGGAGATGGAAAAAGAGCTTGCTCTGTCCACTCCACGCATTGACCTGGTATTGCAGTATCTCCAGGACCGGTGCACCCCTTCTTTAATGCAGTTTCTAAAATCAGAAAGAATTGAATTCAATGCTTTTTGTTCATTTTGCTTGTTTGTCGGATTTTGGGATGGACTCTTTGGCTTTGCTTTTCTTCTCCTCATTGGATTTTTCATGTTAAAAGTTGCAGAAGCCAGATGACAAGCTCATTTTGGTTCAACTTCAGCAACTGTGCATTGCATTGCCATGTAATGTAATGTAATGCAATGCTATCTATCTAGCTCTCCCTCTATACTTCCTTTTGGATAAACAGACATATTAGGCAAGCATTTTTTAGCTTTCACCTAAATAACTACAGGTGGTGAGATAAGCTGCACAATATAATTGACCTTTCAGTATATTGTTGCACACACACCATCTATTTAGCAAATGCCCTTGTTATCAACAGCAGCCTTTTAAACTCACCTGAGCTAACAGGTATGTGAGCTGGTTACTCTGCTGCGCTTAAAATTTCTTTTTTGGTTTGCTACAATGCCTTTTCTGAAACGTTGTCTCCCTCTGCTGGAACACTGACTTCTTTCATTTAATGACTGCAGACTATAAAAGAGAAACCAACCCAAAAAGTTTGGTTGATTAGTCTGTGGCATTCTTTTAAACTGTTGCTTATGGCGGTCTCTGTGAGCTTCTCAGTGACATTCAGCCATCCAGGTATCCCGCCTGCAGTAGACGGAATGTGGCAATGGAACGCTGGCTGCGCGTGTCATAATAGGCTCTGAGCCTTTATATACCTGCGCACAGCAGCAGCCACCTTCAGTCTGCTGCTGGACAGCCAGCAGCAGCAGCAGCAGGAGAGGTAATTAATCAGCAACCCTCCTGCTAAGGGTAGACAGCTGCTCGTTCCACCCCCCCCCCGCCTTAATTGGTTCTCCTCCCTTCCAACGGTGTTGAGGCGGGTGGGAACAGCCGGGGGTTGAGGGTACTGTGCTAAAAGAGGTGGAGTTATGCAGATCTAAAACGCGTGGATTGCAGCAGCAGCAAGCCGAAAAGTGCAGGCATGTGAGGGATCTAGAGGTTGACAGCATGTCTTCTTAACGGGAGTCCAGGTGGCCATCTCCACAAATGGACTTTTCAGAATCCTTGGGTGGCACCGTAGTCGGAAACCAATTCTGGTTATCGCTTCTCGGCCTTTTGGCTAAGATCAAGTGTAGTATCTGTTCTTATCAGTTTAATATCTGATACGTCCCCTATCTGGGGACCATATATTAAATGGATTTTTAGAACAGGGAGATGGAAAAAGAGCTTGCTCTGTCCACTCCACGCATTGACCTGGTATTGCAGTATCTCCAGGACCGGTGCACCCCTTCTTTAATGCAGTTTCTAAAATCAGAAAGAATTGAATTCAATGCTTTTTGTTCATTTTGCTTGTTTGTCGGATTTTGGGATGGACTCTTTGGCTTTGCTTTTCTTCTCCTCATTGGATTTTTCATGTTAAAAGTTGCAGAAGCCAGATGACAAGCTCATTTTGGTTCAACTTCAGCAACTGTGCATTGCATTGCCATGTAATGTAATGTAATGCAATGCTATCTATCTAGCTCTCCCTCTATACTTCCTTTTGGATAAACAGACATATTAGGCAAGCATTTTGGAGCTTTCACCTAAATAACTACAGGTGGTGAGATAAGCTGCACAATATAATTGACCTTTCAGTATATTGTTGCACACACACCATCTATTTAGCAAATGCCCTTGTTATCAACAGCAGCCTTTTAAACTCACCTGAGCTAACAGGTATGTGAGCTGGTTACTCTGCTGCGCTTAAAATTTCTTTTTTGGTTTGCTACAATGCCTTTTCTGAAACGTTGTCTCCCTCTGCTGGAACACTGACTTCTTTCATTTAATGCCTGCAGACTATAAAAGAGAAACCAACCCAAAAAGTTTGGTTGATTAGTCTGTGGCATTCTTTTAAACTGTTGCTTATGGCGGTCTCTGTGAGCTTCTCAGTGACATTCAGCCATCCAGGTATCCCGCCTGCAGTAGACGGAATGTGGCAATGGAACGCTGGCTTCGCGTGTCATAATAGGCTCTGAGCCTTTATATACCTGCGCACAGCAGCAGCCACCTTCAGTCTGCTGCTGGACAGCCAGCAGCAGCAGCAGCAGGAGAGGTAATTAATCAGCAACCCTCCTGCTAAGGGTAGACAGCTGCTCGTTCCACCCCCCCCCGCCTTAATTGGTTCTCCTCCCTTCCAACGGTGTTGAGGCGGGTGGGAACAGCCGGGGGTTGAGGGTACTGTGCTAAAAGAGGTGGAGTTATGCAGATCTAAAACGCGTGGATTGCAGCAGCAGCAAGCCGAAAAGTGCAGGCATGTGAGGGATCTAGAGGTTGACAGCATGTCTTCTTAACGGGAGTCCAGGTGGCCATCTCCACAAATGGACTTTTCAGAATCCTTGGGTGGCACCGTAGTCGGAAACCAATTCTGGTTATCGCTTCTCGGCCTTTTGGCTAAGATCAAGTGTAGTATCTGTTCTTATCAGTTTAATATCTGATACGTCCCCTATCTGGGGACCATATATTAAATGGATTTTTAGAGCAGGGAGATGGAAAAAGAGCTTGCTCTGTCCACTCCACGCATTGACCTGGTATTGCAGTATCTCCAGGACCGGTGCACCCCTTCTTTAATGCAGTTTCTAAAATCAGAAAGAATTGAATTCAATGCTTTTTGTTCATTTTGCTTGTTTGTCGGATTTTGGGATGGACTCTTTGGCTTTGCTTTTCTTCTCCTCATTGGATTTTTCATGTTAAAAGTTGCAGAAGCCAGATGACAAGCTCATTTTGGTTCAACTTCAGCAACTGTGCATTGCATTGCCATGTAATGTAATGTAATGCAATGCTATCTATCTAGCTCTCCCTCTATACTTCCTTTTGGATAAACAGACATATTAGGCAAGCATTTTGGAGCTTTCACCTAAATAACTACAGGTGGTGAGATAAGCTGCACAATATAATTGACCTTTCAGTATATTGTTGCACACACACCATCTATTTAGCAAATGCCCTTGTTATCAACAGCAGCCTTTTAAACTCACCTGAGCTAACAGGTATGTTAGCTGGTTACTCTGCTGCGCTTAAAATTTCTTTTTTGGTTTGCTACAATGCCTTTTCTGAAACGTTGTCTCCCTCTGCTGGAACACTGACTTCTTTCATTTAATGCCTGCAGACTATAAAAGAGAAACCAACCCAAAAAGTTTGGTTGATTAGTCTGTGGCATTCTTTTAAACTGTTGCTTATGGCGGTCTCTGTGAGCTTCTCAGTGACATTCAGCCATCCAGGTATCCCGCCTGCAGTAGACGGAATGTGGCAATGGAACGCTGGCTGCGCGTGTCATAATAGGCTCTGAGCCTTTATATACCTGCGCACAGCAGCAGCCACCTTCAGTCTGCTGCTGGACAGCCAGCAGCAGCAGCAGCAGGAGAGGTAATTAATCAGCAACCCTCCTGCTAAGGGTAGACAGCTGCTCGTTCCACCCCCCCCCGCCTTAATTGGTTCTCCTCCCTTCCAACGGTGTTGAGGCGGGTGGGAACAGCCGGGGGTTGAGGGTACTGTGCTAAAAGAGGTGGAGTTATGCAGATCTAAAACGCGTGGATTGCAGCAGCAGCAAGCCGAAAAGTGCAGGCATGTGAGGGATCTAGAGGTTGACAGCATGTCTTCTTAACGGGAGTCCAGGTGGCCATCTCCACAAATGGACTTTTCAGAATCCTTGGGTGGCACCGTAGTCGGAAACCAATTCTGGTTATCGCTTCTCGGCCTTTTGGCTAAGATCAAGTGTAGTATCTGTTCTTATCAGTTTAATATCTGATACATCCCCTATCTGGGGACCATATATTAAATGGATTTTTAGAACAGGGAGATGGAAAAAGAGCTTGCTCTGTCCACTCCACGCATTGACCTGGTATTGCAGTATCTCCAGGACCGGTGCACCCCTTCTTTAATGCAGTTTCTAAAATCAGAAAGAATTGAATTCAATGCTTTTTGTTCATTTTGCTTGTTTGTCGGATTTTGGGATGGACTCTTTGGCTTTGCTTTTCTTCTCCTCATTGGATTTTTCATGTTAAAAGTTGCAGAAGCCAGATGACAAGCTCATTTTGGTTCAACTTCAGCAACTGTGCATTGCATTGCCATGTAATGTAATGTAATGCAATGCTATCTATCTAGCTCTCCCTCTATACTTCCTTTTGGATAAACAGACATATTAGGCAAGCATTTTGGAGCTTTCACCTAAATAACTACAGGTGGTGAGATAAGCTGCACAATATAATTGACCTTTCAGTATATTGTTGCACACACACCATCTATTTAGCATATGCCCTTGTTATCAACAGCAGCCTTTTAAACTCACCTGAGCTAACAGGTATGTGAGCTGGTTACTCTGCTGCGCTTAAAATTTCTTTTTTGGTTTGCTACAATGCCTTTTCTGAAACGTTGTCTCCCTCTGCTGGAACACTGACTTCTTTCATTTAATGCCTGCAGACTATAAAAGAGAAACCAACCCAAAAAGTTTGGTTGATTAGTCTGTGGCATTCTTTTAAACTGTTGCTTATGGCGGTCTCTGTGAGCTTCTCAGTGACATTCAGCCATCCAGGTATCCCGCCTGCAGTAGACGGAATGTGGCAATGGAACGCTGGCTGCGCGTGTCATAATAGGCTCTGAGCCTTTATATACCTGCGCACAGCAGCAGCCACCTTCAGTCTGCTGCTGGACAGCCAGCAGCAGCAGCAGCAGGAGAGGTAATTAATCAGCAACCCTCCTGCTAAGGGTAGACAGCTGCTCGTTCCACCCCCCCCCCCCCCGCCTTAATTGGTTCTCCTCCCTTCCAACGGTGTTGAGGCGGGTGGGAACAGCCGGGGGTTGAGGGTACTGTGCTAAAAGAGGTGGAGTTATGCAGATCTAAAACGCGTGGATTGCAGCAGCAGCAAGCCGAAAAGTGCAGGCATGTGAGGGATCTAGAGGTTGACAGCATGTCTTCTTAACGGGAGTCCAGGTGGCCATCTCCACAAATGGACTTTTCAGAATCCTTGGGTGGCACCGTAGTCGGAAACCAATTCTGGTTATCGCTTCTCGGCCTTTTGGCTAAGATCAAGTGTAGTATCTGTTCTTATCAGTTTAATATCTGATACGTCCCCTATCTGGGGACCATATATTAAATGGATTTTTAGAACAGGGAGATGGAAAAAGAGCTTGCTCTGTCCACTCCACGCATTGACCTGGTATTGCAGTATCTCCAGGACCGGTGGACCCCTTCTTTAATGCAGTTTCTAAAATCAGAAAGAATTGAATTCAATGCTTTTTGTTCATTTTGCTTGTTTGTCGGATTTTGGGATGGACTCTTTGGCTTTGCTTTTCTTCTAATCATTGGATTTTTCATGTTAAAAGTTGCAGAAGCCAGATGACAAGCTCATTTTGGTTCAACTTCAGCAACTGTGCATTGCATTGCCATGTAATGTAATGTAATGCAATGCTATCTATCTAGCTCTCCCTCTATACTTCCTTTTGGATAAACAGACATATTAGGCAAGCATTTTGGAGCTTTCACCTAAATAACTACAGGTGGTGAGATAAGCTGCACAATATAATTGACCTTTCAGTATATTGTTGCACACACACCATCTATTTAGCAAATGCCCTTGTTATCAACAGCAGCCTTTTAAACTCACCTGAGCTAACAGGTATGTGAGCTGGTTACTCTGCTGCGCTTAAAATTTCTTTTTTGGTTTGCTACAATGCCTTTTCTGAAACGTTGTCTCCCTCTGCTGGAACACTGACTTCTTTCATTTAATGCCTGCAGACTATAAAAGAGAAACCAACCCAAAAAGTTTGGTTGATTAGTCTGTGGCATTCTTTTAAACTGTTGCTTATGGCGGTCTCTGTGAGCTTCTCAGTGACAATCAGCCATCCAGGTATCCCGCCTGCAGTAGACGGAATGTGGCAATGGAACGCTGGCTGCGCGTGTCATAATAGGCTCTGAGCCTTTATATACCTGCGCACAGCAGCAGCCACCTTCAGTCTGCTGCTGGACAGCCAGCAGCAGCAGGAGAGGTAATTAATCAGCAACCCTCCTGCTAAGGGTAGACAGCTGCTCGTTCCACCCCCCCCCCCGCCTTAATTGGTTCTCCTCCCTTCCAACGGTGTTGAGGCGGGTGGGAACAGCCGGGGGTTGAGGGTACTGTGCTAAAAGAGGTGGAGTTATGCAGATCTAAAACGCGTGGATTGCAGCAGCAGCAAGCCGAAAAGTGCAGGCATGTGAGGGATCTAGAGGTTGACAGAATGTCTTCTTAACGGGAGTCCAGGTGGCCATCTCCACAAATGGACTTTTCAGAATCCTTGGGTGGCACCGTAGTCGGAAACCAATTCTGGTTATCGCTTCTCGGCCTTTTGGCTAAGATCAAGTGTAGTATCTGTTCTTATCAGTTTAATATCTGATACGTCCCCTATCTGGGGACCATATATTAAATGGATTTTTAGAACAGGGAGATGGAAAAAGAGCTTGCTCTGTCCACTCCACGCATTGACCTGGTATTGCAGTATCTCCAGGACCGGTGCACCCCTTCTTTAATGCAGTTTCTAAAATCAGAAAGAATTGAATTCAATGCTTTTTGTTCATTTTGCTTGTTTGTCGGATTTTGGGATGGACTCTTTGGCTTTGCTTTTCTTCTCCTCATTGGATTTTTCATGTTAAAAGTTGCAGAAGCCAGATGACAAGCTCATTTTGGTTCAACTTCAGCAACTGTGCATTGCATTGCCATGTAATGTAATGTAATGCAATGCTATCTATCTAGCTCTCCCTCTATACTTCCTTTTGGATAAACAGACATATTAGGCAAGCATTTTGGAGCTTTCACCTAAATAACTACAGGTGGTGAGATAAGCTGCACAATATAATTGACCTTTCAGTATATTGTTGCACACACACCATCTATTTAGCAAATGCCCTTGTTATCAACAGCAGCCTTTTAAACTCACCTGAGCTAACAGGTATGTGAGCTGGTTACTCTGCTGCGCTTAAAATTTCTTTTTTGGTTTGCTACAATGCCTTTTCTGAAACGTTGTCTCCCTCTGCTGGAACACTGACTTCTTTCATTTAATGCCTGCAGACTATAAAAGAGAAACCAACCCAAAAAGTTTGGTTGATTAGTCTGTGGCATTCTTTTAAACTGTTGCTTATGGCGGTCTCTGTGAGCTTCTCAGTGACATTCAGCCATCCAGGTATCCCGCCTGCAGTAGACGGAATGTGGCAATGGAACGCTGGCTGCGCGTGTCATAATAGGCTCTGAGCCTTTATATACCTGCGCACAGCAGCAGCCACCTTCAGTCTGCTGCTGGACAGCCAGCAGCAGCAGCAGCAGGAGAGGTAATTAATCAGCAACCCTCCTGCTAAGGGTAGACAGCTGCTCGTTCCACCCCCCCCCCCCCCGCCTTAATTGGTTCTTCTCCCTTCCAACGGTGTTGAGGCGGGTGGGAACAGCCGGGGGTTGAGGGTACTGTGCTAAAAGAGGTGGAGTTATGCAGATCTAAAATGCGTGGATTGCAGCAGCAGCAAGCCGAAAAGTGCAGGCATGTGAGGGATCTAGAGGTTGACAGCATGTCTTCTTAACGGGAGTCCAGGTGGCCATCTCCACAAATGGACTTTTCAGAATCCTTGGGTGGCACCGTAGTCGGAAACCAATTCTGGTTATCGCTTCTCGGCCTTTTGGCTAAGATCAAGTGTAGTATCTGTTCTTATCAGTTTAATATCTGATACGTCCCCTATCTGGGGACCATATATTAAATGGATTTTTAGAACAGGGAGATGGAAAAAGAGCTTGCTATGTCCACTCCACGCATTGACCTGGTATTGCAGTATCTCCAGGACCGGTGCACCCCTTCTTTAATGCAGTTTCTAAAATCAGAAAGAATTGAATTCAATGCTTTTTGTTCATTTTGCTTGTTTGTCGGATTTTGGGATGGACTCTTTGGCTTTGCTTTTCTTCTCCTCATTGGATTTTTCATGTTAAAAGTTGCAGAAGCCAGATGACAAGCTCATTTTGGTTCAACTTCAGCAACTGTGCATTGCATTGCCATGTAATGTAATGTAATGCAATGCTATCTATCTAGCTCTCCCTCTATACTTCCTTTTGGATAAACAGACATATTAGGCAAGCATTTTGGAGCTTTCACCTAAATAACTACAGGTGGTGAGATAAGCTGCACAATATAATTGACCTTTCAGTATATTGTTGCACACACACCATCTATTTAGCAAATGCCCTTGTTATCAACAGCAGCCTTTTAAACTCACCTGAGCTAACAGGTATGTGAGCTGGTTACTCTGCTGCGCTTAAAATTTCTTTTTTGGTTTGCTACAATGCCTTTTCTGAAACGTTGTCTCCCTCTGCTGGAACACTGACTTCTTTCATTTAATGCCTGCAGACTATAAAAGAGAAACCAACCCAAAAAGTTTGGTTGATTAGTCTGTGGCATTCTTTTAAACTGTTGCTTATGGCGGTCTCTGTGAGCTTCTCAGTGACATTCAGCCATCCAGGTATCCCGCCTGCAGTAGACGGAATGTGGCAATGGAACGCTGGCTGCGCGTGTCATAATAGGCTCTGAGCCTTTATATACCTGCGCACAGCAGCAGCCACCTTCAGTCTGCTGCTGGACAGCCAGCAGCAGCAGCAGCAGGAGAGGTAATTAATCAGCAACCCTCCTGCTAAGGGTAGACAGCTGCTCGTTCCACCCCCCCGCCGCCTTAATTGGTTCTCCTCCCTTCCAACGGTGTTGAGGCGGGTGGGAACAGCCGGGGGTTGAGGGTACTGTGCTAAAAGAGGTGGAGTTATGCAGATCTAAAACGCGTGGATTGCAGCAGCAGCAAGCCGAAAAGTGCAGGCATGTGAGGGATCTAGAGGTTGACAGCATGTCTTCTTAACGGGAGTCCAGATGGCCATCTCCACAAATGGACTTTACAGAATCCTTGGGTGGCACCGTAGTCGGAAACCAATTCTGGTTATCGCTTCTCGGCCTTTTGGCTAAGATCAAGTGTAGTATCTGTTCTTATCAGTTTAATATCTGATACGTCCCCTATCTGGGGACCATATATTAAATGGATTTTTAGAACAGGGAGATGGAAAAAGAGCTTGCTCTGTCCACTCCACGCATTGACCTGGTATTGCAGTATCTCCAGGACCGGTGCACCCCTTCTTTAATGCAGTTTCTAAAATCAGAAAGAATTGAATTCAATGCTTTTTGTTCATTTTGCTTGTTTGTCGGATTTTGGGATGGACTCTTTGGCTTTGCTTTTCTTCTCCTCATTGGATTTTTCATGTTAAAAGTTGCAGAAGCCAGATGACAAGCTCATTTTGGTTCAACTTCAGCAACTGTGCATTGCATTGCCATGTAATGTAATGTAATGCAATGCTATCTATCTAGCTCTCCCTCTATACTTCCTTTTGGATAAACAGACATATTAGGCAAGCATTTTGGAGCTTTCACCTAAATAACCACAGGTGGTGAGATAAGCTGCACAATATAATTGACCTTTCAGTATATTGTTGCACACACACCATCTATTTAGCAAATGCCCTTGTTATCAACAGCAGCCTTTTAAACTCACCTGAGCTAACAGGTATGTGAGCTGGTTACTCTGCTGCGCTTAAAATTTCTTTTTTGGTTTGCTACAATGCCTTTTCTGAAACGTTGTCTCCCTCTGCTGGAACACTGACTTCTTTCATTTAATGCCTGCAGACTATAAAAGAGAAACCAACCCAAAAAGTTTGGTTGATTAGTCTGTGGCATTCTTTTAAACTGTTGCTTATGGCGGTCTCTGTGAGCTTCTCAGTGACATTCAGCCATCCAGGTATCCCGCCTGCAGTAGACGGAATGTGGCAATGGAACGCTGGCTGCGCGTGTCATAATAGGCTCTGAGCCTTTATATACCTGCGCACAGCAGCAGCCACCTTCAGTCTGCTGCTGGACAGCCAGCAGCAGCAGCAGCAGGAGAGGTAATTAATCAGCAACCCTCCTGCTAAGGGTAGACAGCTGCTCGTTCCACCCCCCCCCCCGCCTTAATTGGTTCTCCTCCCTTCCAACGGTGTTGAGGCGGGTGGGAACAGCCGGGGGTTGAGGGTACTGTGCTAAAAGAGGTGGAGTTATGCAGATCTAAAACGCGTGGATTGCAGCAGCAGCAAGCCGAAAAGTGCAGGCATGTGAGGGATCTAGAGGTTGACAGCATGTCTTCTTAACGGGAGTCCAGGTGGCCATCTCCACAAATGGACTTTTCAGAATCCTTGGGTGGCACCGTAGTCGGAAACCAATTCTGGTTATCGCTTCTCGGCCTTTTGGCTAAGATCAAGTAGTATCTGTTCTTATCAGTTTAATATCTGATACGTCCCCTATCTGGGGACCATATATTAAATGGATTTTTAGAACAGGGAGATGGAAAAAGAGCTTGCTCTGTCCACTCCACGCATTGACCTGGTATTGCAGTATCTCCAGGACCGGTGCACCCCTTCTTTAATGCAGTTTCTAAAATCAGAAAGAATTGAATTCAATGCTTTTTGTTCATTTTGCTTGTTTGTCGGATTTTGGGATGGACTCTTTGGCTTTGCTTTTCTTCTCCTCATTGGATTTTTCATGTTAAAAGTTGCAGAAGCCAGATGACAAGCTCATTTTGGTTCAACTTAAGCAACTGTGCATTGCATTGCCATGTAATGTAATGTAATGCAATGCTATCTATCTAGCTCTCCCTCTATACTTCCTTTTGGATAAACAGACATATTAGGCAAGCATTTTGGAGCTTTCACCTAAATAACTACAGGTGGTGAGATAAGCTGCACAATATAATTGACCTTTCAGTATATTGTTGCACACACACCATCTATTTAGCAAATGCCCTTGTTATCAACAGCAGCCTTTTAAACTCACCTGAGCTAACAGGTATGTGAGCTGGTTACTCTGCTGCGCTTAAAATTTCTTTTTTGGTTTGCTACAATGCCTTTTCTGAAACGTTGTCTCCCTCTGCTGGAACACTGACTTCTTTCATTTAATGCCTGCAGACTATAAAAGAGAAACCAACCCAAAAAGTTTGGTTGATTAGTCTGTGGCATTCTTTTAAACTGTTGCTTATGGCGGTCTCTGTGAGCTTCTCAGTGACATTCAGCCATCCAGGTATCCCGCCTGCAGTAGACGGAATGTGGCAATGGAACGCTGGCTGCGCGTGTCATAATAGGCTCTGAGCCTTTATATACCTGCGCACAGCAGCAGCCACCTTCAGTCTGCTGCTGGACAGCCAGCAGCAGCAACAGCAGGAGAGGTAATTAATCAGCAACCCTCCTGCTAAGGGTAGACAGCTGCTCGTTCCACCCCCCCCCGCCTTAATTGGTTCTCCTCCCTTCCAACGGTGTTGAGGCGGGTGGGAACAGCCGGGGGTTGAGGGTACTGTGCTAAAAGAGGTGGAGTTATGCAGATCTAAAACGCGTGGATTGCAGCAGCAGCAAGCCGAAAAGTGCAGGCATGTGAGGGATCTAGAGGTTGACAGCATGTCTTCTTAACGGGAGTCCAGGTGGCCATCTCCACAAATGGACTTTTCAGAATCCTTGGGTGGCACCGTAGTCGGAAACCAATTCTGGTTATCGCTTCTCGGCCTTTTGGCTAAGATCAAGTGTAGTATCTGTTCTTATCAGTTTAATATCTGATACGTCCCCTATCTGGGGACCATATATTAAATGGATTTTTAGAACAGGGAGATGGAAAAAGAGCTTGCTCTGTCCACTCCACGCATTGACCTGGTATTGCAGTATCTCCAGGACCGGTGCACCCCTTCTTTAATGCAGTTTCTAAAATCAGAAAGAATTGAATTCAATGCTTTTTGTTCATTTTGCTTGTTTGTCGGATTTTGGGATGGACTCTTTGGCTTTGCTTTTCTTCTCCTCATTGGATTTTTCATGTTAAAAGTTGCAGAAGCCAGATGACAAGCTCATTTTGGTTCAACTTCAGCAACTGTGCATTGCATTGCCATGTAATGTAATGTAATGCAATGCTATCTATCTAGCTCTCCCTCTATACTTCCTTTTGGATAAACAGACATATTAGGCAAGCATTTTGGAGCTTTCACCTAAATAACTACAGGTGGTGAGATAAGCTGCACAATATAATTGACCTTTCAGTATATTGTTGCACACACACCATCTATTTAGCAAATGCCCTTGTTATCAACAGCAGCCTTTTAAACTCACCTGAGCTAACAGGTATGTGAGCTGGTTACTCTGCTGCACTTAAAATTTCTTTTTTGGTTTGCTACAATGCCTTTTCTGAAACGTTGTCTCCCTCTGCTGGAACACTGACTTCTTTCATTTAATGCCTGCAGACTATAAAAGAGAAACCAACCCAAAAAGTTTGGTTGATTAGTCTGTGGCATTCTTTTAAACTGTTGCTTATGGCGGTCTCTGTGAGCTTCTCAGTGACATTCAGCCATCCAGGTATCCCGCCTGCAGTAGACGGAATGTGGCAATGGAACGCTGGCTGCGCGTGTCATAATAGGCTCTGAGCCTTTATATACCTGCGCACAGCAGCAGCCACCTTCAGTCTGCTGCTGGACAGCCAGCAGCAGCAGCAGCAGGAGAGGTAATTAATCAGCAACCCTCCTGCTAAGGGTAGACAGCTGCTCGTTCCACCCCCCCCCCCCGCCTTAATTGGTTCTCCTCCCTTCCAACGGTGTTGAGGCGGGTGGGAACAGCCGGGGGTTGAGGGTACTGTGCTAAAAGAGGTGGAGTTATGCAGATCTAAAACGCGTGGATTGCAGCAGCAGCAAGCCGAAAAGTGCAGGCATGTGAGGGATCTAGAGGTTGACAGCATGTCTTCTTAACGGGAGTCCAGGTGGCCATCTCCACAAATGGACTTTTCAGAATCCTTGGGTGGCACCGTAGTCGGAAACCAATTCTGGTTATCGCTTCTCGGCCTTTTGGCTAAGATCAAGTGTAGTATCTGTTCTTATCAGTTTAATATCTGATACGTCCCCTATCTGGGGACCATATATTAAATGGATTTTTAGAACAGGGAGATGGAAAAAGAGCTTGCTCTGTCCACTCCACGCATTGACCTGGTATTGCAGTATCTCCAGGACCGGTGCACCCCTTCTTTAATGCAGTTTCTAAAATCAGAAAGAATTGAATTCAATGCTTTTTGTTCATTTTGCTTGTTTGTCGGATTTTGGGATGGACTCTTTGGCTTTGCTTTTCTTCTCCTCATTGGATTTTTCATGTTAAAAGTTGCAGAAGCCAGATGACAAGCTCATTTTGGTTCAACTTCAGCAACTGTGCATTGCATTGCCATGTAATGTAATGTAATGCAATGCTATCTATCTAGCTCTCCCTCTATACTTCCTTTTGGATAAACAGACATATTAGGCAAGCATTTTGGAGCTTTCACCTAAATAACTACAGGTGGTGAGATAAGCTGCACAATATAATTGACCTTTCAGTATATTGTTGCACACACACCATCTATTTAGCAAATGCCCTTGTTATCAACAGCAGCCTTTTAAACTCACCTGAGCTAACAGGTATGTGAGCTGGTTACTCTGCTGCGCTTAAAATTTCTTTTTTGGTTTGCTACAATGCCTTTTCTGAAACGTTGTCTCCCTCTGCTGGAACACTGACTTCTTTCATTTAATGCCTGCAGACTATAAAAGAGAAACCAACCCAAAAAGTTTGGTTGATTAGTCTGTGGCATTCTTTTAAACTGTTGCTTATGGCGGTCTCTGTGAGCTTCTCAGTGACATTCAGCCATCCAGGTATCCCGCCTGCAGTAGACGGAATGTGGCAATGGAACGCTGGCTGCGCGTGTCATAATAGGCTCTGAGCCTTTATATACCTGCGCACAGCAGCAGCCACCTTCAGTCTGCTGCTGGACAGCCAGCAGCAGCAGGAGAGGTAATTAATCAGCAACCCTCCTGCTAAGGGTAGACAGCTGCTCGTTCCACCCCCCCCCCCCCGCCTTAATTGGTTCTCCTCCCTTCCAACGGTGTTGAGGCGGGTGGGAACAGCCGGGGATTGAGGGTACTGTGCTAAAAGAGGTGGAGTTATGCAGATCTAAAACGCGTGGATTGCAGCAGCAGCAAGCCGAAAAGTGCAGGCATGTGAGGGATCTAGAGGTTGACAGCATGTCTTCTTAACGGGAGTCCAGGTGGCCATCTCCACAAATGGACTTTTCAGAATCCTTGGGTGGCACCGTAGTCGGAAACCAATTCTGGTTATCGCTTCTCGGCCTTTTGGCTAAGATCAAGTGTAGTATCTGTTCTTATCAGTTTAATATCTGATACGTCCCCTATCTGGGGACCATATATTAAATGGATTTTTAGAACAGGGAGATGGAAAAAGAGCTTGCTCTGTCCACTCCACGCATTGACCTGGTATTGCAGTATCTCCAGGACCGGTGCACCCCTTCTTTAATGCAGTTTCTAAAATCAGAAAGAATTGAATTCAATGCTTTTTGTTCATTTTGCTTGTTTGTCGGATTTTGGGATGGACTCTTTGGCTTTGCTTTTCTTCTCCTCATTGGATTTTTCATGTTAAAAGTTGCAGAAGCCAGATGACAAGCTCATTTTGGTTCAACTTCAGCAACTGTGCATTGCATTGCCATGTAATGTAATGTAATGCAATGCTATCTATCTAGCTCTCCCTCTATACTTCCTTTTGGATAAACAGACATATTAGGCAAGCATTTTGGAGCTTTCACCTAAATAACTACAGGTGGTGAGATAAGCTGCACAATATAATTGACCTTTCAGTATATTGTTGCACACACACCATCTATTTAGCAAATGCCCTTGTTATCAACAGCAGCCTTTTAAACTCACCTGAGCTAACAGGTATGTGAGCTGGTTACTCTGCTGCGCTTAAAATTTCTTTTTTGGTTTGCTACAATGCCTTTTCTGAAACGTTGTCTTCCTCTGCTGGAACACTGACTTCTTTCATTTAATGCCTGCAGACTATAAAAGAGAAACCAACCCAAAAAGTTTGGTTGATTAGTCTGTGGCATTCTTTTAAACTGTTGCTTATGGCGGTCTCTGTGAGCTTCTCAGTGACATTCAGCCATCCAGGTATCCCGCCTGCAGTAGACGGAATGCGGCAATGGAACGCTGGCTGCGCGTGTCATAATAGGCTCTGAGCCTTTATATACCTGTGCACAGCAGCAGCCACCTTCAGTCTGCTGCTGGACAGCCAGCAGCAGCAGCAGCAGGAGAGGTAATTAATCAGCAACCCTCCTGCTAAGGGTAGACAGCTGCTCGTTCCACCCCCCCCCCCGCCTTAATTGGTTCTCCTCCCTTCCAACGGTGTTGAGGCGGGTGGGAACAGCCGGGGGTTGAGGGTACTGTGCTAAAAGAGGTGGAGTTATGCAGATCTAAAACGCGTGGATTGCAGCAGCAGCAAGCCGAAAAGTGCAGGCATGTGAGGGATCTAGAGGTTGACAGCATGTCTTCTTAACGGGAGTCCAGGTGGCCATCTCCACAAATGGACTTTTCAGAATCCTTGGGTGGCACCGTAGTCGGAAACCAATTCTGGTTATCGCTTCTCGGCCTTTTGGCTAAGATCAAGTGTAGTATCTGTTCTTATCAGTTTAATATCTGATACGTCCCCTATCTGGGGACCATATATTAAATGGATTTTTAGAACAGGGAGATGGAAAAAGAGCTTGCTCTGTCCACTCCACGCATTGACCTGGTATTGCAGTATCTCCAGGACCGGTGCACCCCTTCTTTAATGCAGTTTCTAAAATCAGAAAGAATTGAATTCAATGCTTTTTGTTCATTTTGCTTGTTTGTCGGATTTTGGGATGGACTCTTTGGCTTTGCTTTTCTTCTCCTCATTGGATTTTTCATGTTAAAAGTTGCAGAAGCCAGATGACAAGCTCATTTTGGTTCAACTTCAGCAACTGTGCATTGCATTGCCATGTAATGTAATGTAATGCAATGCTATCTATCTAGCTCTCCCTCTATACTTCCTTTTGGATAAACAGACATATTAGGCAAGCATTTTGGAGCTTTCACCTAAATAACTACAGGTGGTGAGATAAGCTGCACAATATAATTGACCTTTCAGTATATTGTTGCACACACACCATCTATTTAGCAAATGCCCTTGTTATCAACAGCAGCCTTTTAAACTCACCTGAGCTAACAGGTATGTGAGCTGGTTACTCTGCTGCGCTTAAAATTTCTTTTTTGGTTTGCTACAATGCCTTTTCTGAAACGTTGTCTCCCTCTGCTGGAACACTGACTTCTTTCATTTAATGCCTGCAGACTATAAAAGAGAAACCAACCCAAAAAGTTTGGTTGATTAGTCTGTGGCATTCTTTTAAACTGTTGCTTATGGCGGTCTCTGTGAGCTTCTCAGTGACATTCAGCCATCCAGGTATCCCGCCTGCAGTAGACGGAATGTGG
Organism: Phyllobates terribilis; assembly: GCF_046119375.1. Classification (NCBI taxonomy): domain Eukaryota; kingdom Metazoa; phylum Chordata; class Amphibia; order Anura; family Dendrobatidae; genus Phyllobates; species Phyllobates terribilis. Next base: position 3,072,374 of record NW_027362800.1, on the reverse strand, counting down.
CAATGGAACGCTGGCTGCGCGTGTCATAATAGGCTCTGAGCCTTTATATACCTGCGCACAGCAGCAGCCACCTTCAGTCTGCTGCTGGACAGCCAGCAGCAGCAGCAGCAGGAGAGGTAATTAATCAGCAACCCTCCTGCTAAGGGTAGACAGCTGCTCGTTCCACCCCCCCCCCGCCTTAATTGGTTCTCCTCCCTTCCAACGGTGTTGAGGCGGGTGGGAACAGCCGGGGGTTGAGGGTACTGTGCTAAAAGAGGTGGAGTTATGCAGATCTAAAACGCGTGGATTGCAGCAGCAGCAAGCCGAAAAGTGCAGGCATGTGAGGGATCTAGAGGTTGACAGCATGTCTTCTTAACGGGAGTCCAGGTGGCCATCTCCACAAATGGACTTTTCAGAATCCTTGGGTGGCACCGTAGTCGGAAACCAATTCTGGTTATCGCTTCTCGGCCTTTTGGCTAAGATCAAGTGTAGTATCTGTTCTTATCAGTTTAATATCTGATACGTCCCCTATCTGGGGACCATATATTAAATGGATTTTTAGAACAGGGAGATGGAAAAAGAGCTTGCTCTGTCCACTCCACGCATTGACCTGGTATTGCAGTATCTCCAGGACCGGTGCACCCCTTCTTTAATGCAGTTTCTAAAATCAGAAAGAATTGAATTCAATGCTTTTTGTTCATTTTGCTTGTTTGTCGGATTTTGGGATGGACTCTTTGGCTTTGCTTTTCTTCTCCTCATTGCATTTTTCATGTTAAAAGTTGCAGAAGCCAGATGACAAGCTCATTTTGGTTCAACTTCAGCAACTGTGCATTGCATTGCCATGTAATGTAATGTAATGCAATGCTATCTATCTAGCTCTCCCTCTATACTTCCTTTTGGATAAACAGACATATTAGGCAAGCATTTTGGAGCTTTCACCTAAATAACTACAGGTGGTGAGATAAGCTGCACAATATAATTGACCTTTCAGTATATTGTTGCACACACACCATCTATTTAGCAAATGCCCTTGTTATCAACAGCAGCCTTTTAAACTCACCTGAGCTAACAGGTATGTGAGCTGGTTACTCTGCTGCGCTTAAAATTTCTTTTTTGGTTTGCTACAATGCCTTTTCTGAAACGTTGTCTCCCTCTGCTGGAACACTGACTTCTTTCATTTAATGCCTGCAGACTATAAAAGAGAAACCAACCCAAAAAGTTTGGTTGATTAGTCTGTGGCATTCTTTTAAACTGTTGCTTATGGCGGTCTCTGTGAGCTTCTCAGTGACATTCAGCCATCCAGGTATCCTGCCTGCAGTAGACGGAATGTGGCAATGGAACGCTGGCTGCGCGTGTCATAATAGGCTCTGAGCCTTTATATACCTGCGCACAGCAGCAGCCACCTTCAGTCTGCTGCTGGACAGCCAGCAGCAGCAGCAGCAGGAGAGGTAATTAATCAGCAACCCTCCTGCTAAGGGTAGACAGCTGCTCGTTCCACCCCCCCCCCCGCCTTAATTGGTTCTCCTCCCTTCCAACGGTGTTGAGGCGGGTGGGAACAGCCGGGGGTTGAGGGTACTGTGCTAAAAGAGGTGGAGTTATGCAGATCTAAAACGCGTTGATTGCAGCAGCAGCAAGCCGAAAAGTGCAGGCATGTGAGGGATCTAGAGGTTGACAGCATGTCTTCTTAACGGGAGTCCAGGTGGCCATCTCCACAAATGGACTTTTCAGAATCCTTGGGTGGCACCGTAGTCGGAAACCAATTCTGGTTATCGCTTCTCGGCCTTTTGGCTAAGATCAAGTGTAGTATCTGTTCTTATCAGTTTAATATCTGATACGTCCCCTATCTGGGGACCATATATTAAATGGATTTTTAGAACAGGGAGATGGAAAAAGAGCTTGCTCTGTCCACTCCACGCATTGACCTGGTATTGCAGTATCTCCAGGACCGGTGCACCCCTTCTTTAATGCAGTTTCTAAAATCAGAAAGAATTGAATTCAATGCTTTTTGTTCATTTTGCTTGTTTGTCGGATTTTGGGATGGACTCTTTGGCTTTGCTTTTCTTCTCCTCATTGGATTTTTCATGTTAAAAGTTGCAGAAGCCAGATGACAAGCTCATTTTGGTTCAACTTCAGCAACTGTGCATTGCATTGCCATGTAATGTAATGTAATGCAATGCTATCTATCTAGCTCTCCCTCTATACTTCCTTTTGGATAAACAGACATACTAGGCAAGCATTTTGGAGCTTTCACCTAAATAACTACAGGTGGTGAGATAAGCTGCACAATATAATTGACCTTTCAGTATATTGTTGCACACACACCATCTATTTAGCAAATGCCCTTGTTATCAACAGCAGCCTTTTAAACTCACCTGAGCTAACAGGTATGTGAGCTGGTTACTCTGCTGCGCTTAAAATTTCTTTTTTGGTTTGCTACAATGCCTTTTCTGAAACGTTGTCTCCCTCTGCTGGAACACTGACTTCTTTCATTTAATGCCTGCAGACTATAAAAGAGAAACCAACCCAAAAAGTTTGGTTGATTAGTCTGTGGCATTCTTTTAAACTGTTGCTTATGGCGGTCTCTGTGAGCTTCTCAGTGACATTCAGCCATCCAGGTATCCCGCCTGCAGTAGACGGAATGTGGCAATGGAACGCTGGCTGCGCGTGTCATAATAGGCTCTGAGCCTTTATATACCTGCGCACAGCAGCAGCCACCTTCAGTCTGCTGCTGGACAGCCAGCAGCAGCAGCAGCAGGAGAGGTAATTAATCAGCAACCCTCCTGCTAAGGGTAGACAGCTGCTCGTTCCACCCCCCCCCGCCTTAATTGGTTCTCCTCCCTTCCAACGGTGTTGAGGCGGGTGGGAACAGCCGGGGGTTGAGGGTACTGTGCTAAAAGAGGTGGAGTTATGCAGATCTAAAACGCGTGGATTGCAGCAGCAGCAAGCCGAAAAGTGCAGGCATGTGAGGGATCTAGAGGTTGACAGCATGTCTTCTTAACGGGAGTCCAGGTGGCCATCTCCAGAAATGGACTTTTCAGAATCCTTGGGTGGCACCGTAGTCGGAAACCAATTCTGGTTATCGCTTCTCGGCCTTTTGGCTAAGATCAAGTGTAGTATCTGTTCTTATCAGTTTAATATCTGATACGTCCCCTATCTGGGGACCATATATTAAATGGATTTTTAGAACAGGGAGATGGAAAAAGAGCTTGCTCTGTCCACTCCACGCATTGACCTGGTATTGCAGTATCTCCAGGACCGGTGCACCCCTTCTTTAATGCAGTTTCTAAAATCAGAAAGAATTGAATTCAATGCTTTTTGTTCATTTTGCTTGTTTGTCGGATTTTGGGATGGACTCTTTGGCTTTGCTTTTCTTCTCCTCATTGGATTTTTCATGTTAAAAGTTGCAGAAGCCAGATGACAAGCTCATTTTGGTTCAACTTCAGCAACTGTGCATTGCATTGCCATGTAATGTAATGTAATGCAATGCTATCTATCTAGCTCTCCCTCTATACTTCCTTTTGGATAAACAGACATATTAGGCAAGCATTTTGGAGCTTTCACCTAAATAACTACAGGTGGTGAGATAAGCTGCACAATATAATTGACCTTTCAGTATATTGTTGCACACACACCATCTATTTAGCAAATGCCCTTGTTATCAACAGCAGCCTTTTAAACTCACCTGAGCTAACAGGTATGTGAGCTGGTTACTCTGCTGCGCTTAAAATTTCTTTTTTGGTTTGCTACAATGCCTTTTCTGAAACGTTGTCTCCCTCTGCTGGAACACTGACTTCTTTCATTTAATGCCTGCAGACTATAAAAGAGAAACCAACCCAAAAAGTTTGGTTGATTAGTCTGTGGCATTCTTTTAAACTGTTGCTTATGGCGGTCTCTGTGAGCTTCTCAGTGACATTCAGCCATCCAGGTATCCCGCCTGCAGTAGACGGAATGTGGCAATGGAACGCTGGCTGCGCGTGTCATAATAGGCTCTGAGCCTTTATATACCTGCGCACAGCAGCAGCCACCTTCAGTCTGCTGCTGGACAGCCAGCAGCAGCAGGAGCAGGAGAGGTAATTAATCAGCAACCCTCCTGCTAAGGGTAGACAGCTGCTCGTTCCACCCCCCCCCCGCCTTAATTGGTTCTCCTCCCTTCCAACGGTGTTGAGGCGGGTGGGAACAGCCGGGGGTTGAGGGTACTGTGCTAAAAGAGGTGGAGTTATGCAGATCTAAAACGCGTGGATTGCAGCAGCAGCAAGCCGAAAAGTGCAGGCATGTGAGGGATCTAGAGGTTGACAGCATGTCTTCTTAACGGGAGTCCAGGTGGCCATCTCCACAAATGGACTTTTCAGAATCCTTGGGTGGCACCGTAGTCGGAAACCAATTCTGGTTATCGCTTCTCGGCCTTTTGGCTAAGATCAAGTGTAGTATCTGTTCTTATCAGTTTAATATCTGATACGTCCCCTATCTGGGGACCATATATTAAATGGATTTTTAGAACAGGGAGATGGAAAAAGAGCTTGCTCTGTCCACTCCACGCATTGACCTGGTATTGCAGTATCTCCAGGACCGGTGCACCCCTTCTTTAATGCAGTTTCTAAAATCAGAAAGAATTGAATTCAATGCTTTTTGTTCATTTTGCTTGTTTGTCGGATTTTGGGATGGACTCTTTGGCTTTGCTTTTCTTCTCCTCATTGGATTTTTCATGTTAAAAGTTGCAGAAGCCAGATGACAAGCTCATTTTGGTTCAACTTCAGCAACTGTGCATTGCATTGCCATGTAATGTAATGTAATGCAATGCTATCTATCTAGCTCTCCCTCTATACTTCCTTTTGGATAAACAGACATATTAGGCAAGCATTTTGGAGCTTTCACCTAAATAACTACAGGTGGTGAGATAAGCTGCACAATATAATTGACCTTTCAGTATATTGTTGCACACACACCATCTATTTAGCAAATGCCCTTGTTATCAACAGCAGCCTTTTAAACTCACCTGAGCTAACAGGTATGTGAGCTGGTTACTCTGCTGCGCTTAAAATTTCTTTTTTGGTTTGCTACAATGCCTTTTCTGAAACGTTGTCTCCCTCTGCTGGAACACTGACTTCTTTCATTTAATGCCTGCAGACTATAAAAGAGAAACCAACCCAAAAAGTTTGGTTGATTAGTCTGTGGCATTCTTTTAAACTGTTGCTTATGGCGGTCTCTGTGAGCTTCTCAGTGACATTCAGCCATCCAGGTATCCCGCCTGCAGTAGACGGAATGTGGCAATGGAACGCTGGCTGCGCGTGTCATAATAGGCTCTGAGCCTTAATATACCTGCGCACAGCAGCAGCCACCTTCAGTCTGCTGCTGGACAGCCAGCAGCAGCAGCAGCAGGAGAGGTAATTAATCAGCAACCCTCCTGCTAAGGGTAGACAGCTGCTCGTTCCACCCCCCCCCGCCTTAATTGGTTCTCCTCCCTTCCAACGGTGTTGAGGCGGGTGGGAACAGCCGGGGGTTGAGGGTACTGTGCTAAAAGAGGTGGAGTTATGCAGATCTAAAACGCGTGGATTGCAGCAGCAGCAAGCCGAAAAGTGCAGGCATGTGAGGGATCTAGAGGTTGACAGCATGTCTTCTTAACGGGAGTCCAGGTGGCCATCTCCACAAATGGACTTTTCAGAATCCTTGGGTGGCACCGTAGTCAGAAACCAATTCTGGTTATCGCTTCTCGGCCTTTTGGCTAAGATCAAGTGTAGTATCTGTTCTTATCAGTTTAATATCTGATACGTCCCCTATCTGGGGACCATATATTAAATGGATTTTTAGAACAGGGAGATGGAAAAAGAGCTTGCTCTGTCCACTCCACGCATTGACCTGGTATTGCAGTATCTCCAGGACCGGTGCACCCCTTCTTTAATGCAGTTTCTAAAATCAGAAAGAATTGAATTCAATGCTTTTTGTTCATTTTGCTTGTTTGTCGGATTTTGGGATGGACTCTTTGGCTTTGCTTTTCTTCTCCTCATTGGATTTTTCATGTTAAAAGTTGCAGAAGCCAGATGACAAGCTCATTTTGGTTCAACTGCAGCAACTGTGCATTGCATTGCCATGTAATGTAATGTAATGCAATGCTATCTATCTAGCTCTCCCTCTATACTTCCTTTTGGATAAACAGACATATTAGGCAAGCATTTTGGAGCTTTCACCTAAATAACTACAGGTGGTGAGATAAGCTGCACAATATAATTGACCTTTCAGTATATTGTTGCACACACACGATCTATTTAGCAAATGCCCTTGTTATCAACAGCAGCCTTTTAAACTCACCTGAGCTAACAGGTATGTGAGCTGGTTACTCTGCTGCGCTTAAAATTTCTTTTTTGGTTTGCTACAATGCCTTTTCTGAAACGTTGTCTCCCTCTGCTGGAACACTGACTTCTTTCATTTAATGCCTGCAGACTATAAAAGAGAAACCAACCCAAAAAGTTTGGTTGATTAGTCTGTGGCATTCTTTTAAACTGTTGCTTATGGCGGTCTCTGTGAGCTTCTCAGTGACATTCAGCCATCCAGGTATCCCGCCTGCAGTAGACGGAATGTGGCAATGGAACGCTGGCTGCGCGTGTCATAATTGGCTCTGAGCCTTTATATACCTGCGCACAGCAGCAGCCACCTTCAGTCTGCTGCTGGACAGCCAGCAGCAGCAGCAGCAGGAGAGGTAATTAATCAGCAACCCTCCTGCTAAGGGTAGACAGCTGCTCGTTCCACCCCCCCCCCGCCTTAATTGGTTCTCCTCCCTTCCAACGGTGTTGAGGCGGGTGGGAACAGCCGGGGGTTGAGGGTACTGTGCTAAAAGAGGTGGAGTTATGCAGATCTAAAACGCGTGGATTGCAGCAGCAGCAAGCCGAAAAGTGCAGGCATGTGAGGGATCTAGAGGTTGACAGCATGTCTTCTTAACGGGAGTCCAGGTGGCCATCTCCACAAATGGACTTTTCAGAATCCTTGGGTGGCACCGTAGTCGGAAACCAATTCTGGTTATCGCTTCTCGGCCTTTTTGCTAAGATCAAGTGTAGTATCTGTTCTTATCAGTTTAATATCTGATACGTCCCCTATCTGGGGACCATATATTAAATGGATTTTTAGAACAGGGAGATGGAAAAAGAGCTTGCTCTGTCCACTCCACGCATTGACCTGGTATTGCAGTATCTCCAGGACCGGTGCACCCCTTCTTTAATGCAGTTTCTAAAATCAGAAAGAATTGAATTCAATGCTTTTTGTTCATTTTGCTTGTTTGTCGGATTTTGGGATGGACTCTTTGGCTTTGCTTTTCTTCTCCTCATTGGATTTTTCATGTTAAAAGTTGCAGAAGCCAGATGACAAGCTCATTTTGGTTCAACTTCAGCAACTGTGCATTGCATTGCCATGTAATGTAATGTAATGCAATGCTATCTATCTAGCTCTCCCTCTATACTTCCTTTTGGATAAACAGACATATTAGGCAAGCATTTTGGAGCTTTCACCTAAATAACTACAGGTGGTGAGATAAGCTGCACAATATAATTGACCTTTCAGTATATTGTTGCACACACACCATCTATTTAGCAAATGCCCTTGTTATCAACAGCAGCCTTTTAAACTCACCTGAGCTAACAGGTATGTGAGCTGGTTACTCTGCTGCGCTTAAAATTTCTTTTTTGGTTTGCTACAATGCCTTTTCTGAAACGTTGTCTCCCTCTGCTGGAACACTGACTTCTTTCATTTAATGCCTGCAGACTATAAAAGAGAAACCAACCCAAAAAGTTTGGTTGATTAGTCTGTGGCATTCTTTTAAACTGTTGCTTATGGCGGTCTCTGTGAGCTTCTCAGTGACATTCAGCCATCCAGGTATCCCGCCTGCAGTAGACGGAATGTGGCAATGGAACGCTGGCTGCGCGTGTCATAATAGGCTCTGAGCCTTTATATACCTGCGCACAGCAGCAGCCACCTTCAGTCTGCTGCTGGACAGCCAGCAGCAGCAGCAGCAGGAGAGGTAATTAATCAGCAACCCTCCTGCTAAGGGTAGACAGCTGCTCGTTCCACCCCCCCCCCGCCTTAATTGGTTCTCCTCCCTTCCAACGGTGTTGAGGCGGGTGGGAACAGCCGGGGGTTGAGGGTACTGTGCTAAAAGAGGTGGAGTTATGCAGATCTAAAACGCGTGGATTGCAGCAGCAGCAAGCCGAAAAGTGCAGGCATGTGAGGGATCTAGAGGTTGACAGCATGTCTTCTTAACGGGAGTCCAGGTGGCCATCTCCACAAATGGACTTTTCAGAATCCTTGGGTGGCACCGTAGTCGGAAACCAATTCTGGTTATCGCTTCTCGGCCTTTTGGCTAAGATCAAGTGTAGTATCTGTTCTTATCAGTTTAATATCTGATACGTCCCCTATCTGGGGACCATATATTAAATGGATTTTTAGAACAGGGAGATGGAAAAAGAGCTTGCTCTGTCCACTCCACGCATTGACCTGGTATTGCAGTATCTCCAGGACCGGTGCACCCCTTCTTTAATGCAGTTTCTAAAATCAGAAAGAATTGAATTCAATGCTTTTTGTTCATTTTGCTTGTTTGTCGGATTTTGGGATGGACTCTTTGGCTTTGCTTTTCTTCTCCTCATTGGATTTTTCATGTTAAAAGTTGCAGAAGCCAGATGACAAGCTCATTTTGGTTCAACTTCAGCAACTGTGCATTGCATTGCCATGTAATGTAATGTAATGCAATGCTATCTATCTAGCTCTCCCTCTATACTTCCTTTTGGATAAACAGACATATTAGGCAAGCATTTTGGAGCTTTCACCTAAATAACTACAGGTGGTGAGATAAGCTGCACAATATAATTGACCTTTCAGTATATTGTTGCACACACACCATCTATTTAGCAAATGCCCTTGTTATCAACAGCAGCCTTTTAAACTCACCTGAGCTAACAGGTATGTGAGCTGGTTAATCTGCTGCGCTTAAAATTTCTTTTTTGGTTTGCTACAATGCCTTTTCTGAAACGTTGTCTCCCTCTGCTGGAACACTGACTTCTTTCATTTAATGCCTGCAGACTATAAAAGAGAAACCAACCCAAAAAGTTTGGTTGATTAGTCTGTGGCATTCTTTTAAACTGTTGCTTATGGCGGTCTCTGTGAGCTTCTCAGTGACATTCAGCCATCCAGGTATCCCGCCTGCAGTAGACGGAATGTGGCAATGGAACGCTGGCTGCGCGTGTCATAATAGGCTCTGAGCCTTTATATACCTGCGCACAGCAGCAGCCACCTTCAGTCTGCTGCTGGACAGCCAGCAGCAGCAGCAGCAGGAGAGGTAATTAATCAGCAACCCTCCTGCTAAGGGTAGACAGCTGCTCGTTCCACCCCCCCCCCGCCTTAATTGGTTCTCCTCCCTTCCAACGGTGTTGAGGCGGGTGGGAACAGCCGGGGGTTGAGGGTACTGTGCTAAAAGAGGTGGAGTTATGCAGATCTAAAACGCGTGGATTGCAGCAGCAGCAAGCCGAAAAGTGCAGGCATGTGAGGGATCTAGAGGTTGACAGCATGTCTTCTTAACGGGAGTCCAGGTGGCCATCTCCACAAATGGACTTTTCAGAATCCTTGGGTGGCACCGTAGTCGGAAACCAATTCTGGTTATCGCTTCTCGGCCTTTTGGCTAAGATCAAGTGTAGTATCTGTTCTTATCAGTTTAATATCTGATACGTCCCCTATCTGGGGACCATATATTAAATGGATTTTTAGAACAGGGAGATGGAAAAAGAGCTTGCTCTGTCCACTCCACGCATTGACCTGGTATTGCAGTATCTCCAGGACCGGTGCACCCCTTCTTTAATGCAGTTTCTAAAATCAGAAAGAATTGAATTCAATGCTTTTTGTTCATTTTGCTTGTTTGTCGGATTTTGGGATGGACTCTTTGGCTTTGCTTTTCTTCTCCTCATTGGATTTTTCATGTTAAAAGTTGCAGAAGCCAGATGACAAGCTCATTTTGGTTCAACTTCAGCAACTGTGCATTGCATTGCCATGTAATGTAATGTAATGCAATGCTATCTATCTAGCTCTCCCTCTATACTTCCTTTTGGATAAACAGACATATTAGGCAAGCATTTTGGAGCTTTCACCTAAATAACTACAGGTGGTGAGATAAGCTGCACAATATAATTGACCTTTCAGTATATTGTTGCACACACACCATCTATTTAGCAAATGCCCTTGTTATCAACAGCAGCCTTTTAAACTCACCTGAGCTAACAGGTATGTGAGCTGGTTACTCTGCTGCGCTTAAAATTTCTTTTTTGGTTTGCTACAATGCCTTTTCTGAAACGTTGTCTCCCTCTGCTGGAACACTGACTTCTTTCATTTAATGCCTGCAGACTATAAAAGAGAAACCAACCCAAAAAGTTTGGTTGATTAGTCTGTGGCATTCTTTTAAACTGTTGCTTATGGCGGTCTCTGTGAGCTTCTCAGTGACATTCAGCCATCCAGGTATCCCGCCTGCAGTAGACGGAATGTGGCAATGGAACGCTGGCTGCGCGTGTCATAATAGGCTCTGAGCCTTTATATACCTGCGCACAGCAGCAGCCACCTTCAGTCTGCTGCTGGACAGCCAGCAGCAGCAGCAGCAGGAGAGGTAATTAATCAGCAACCCTCCTGCTAAGGGTAGACAGCTGCTCGTTCCACCCCCCCCCCGCCTTAATTGGTTCTCCTCCCTTCCAACGGTGTTGAGGCGGGTGGGAACAGCCGGGGGTTGAGGGTACTGTGCTAAAAGAGGTGGAGTTATGCAGATCTAAAACGCGTGGATTGCAGCAGCAGCAAGCCGAAAAGTGCAGGCATGTGAGGGATCTAGAGGTTGACAGCATGTCTTCTTAACGGGAGTCCAGGTGGCCATCTCCACAAATGGACTTTTCAGAATCCTTGGGTGGCACCGTAGTCGGAAACCAATTCTGGTTATCGCTTCTCGGCCTTTTGGCTAAGATCAAGTGTAGTATCTGTTCTTATCAGTTTAATATCTGATACGTCCCCTATCTGGGGACCATATATTAAATGGATTTTTAGAACAGGGAGATGGAAAAAGAGCTTGCTCTGTCCACTCCACGCATTGACCTGGTATTGCAGTATCTCCAGGACCGGTGCACCCCTTCTTTAATGCAGTTTCTAAAATCAGAAAGAATTGAATTCAATGCTTTTTGTTCATTTTGCTTGTTTGTCGGATTTTGGGATGGACTCTTTGGCTTTGCTTTTCTTCTCCTCATTGGATTTTTCATGTTAAAAGTTGCAGAAGCCAGATGACAAGCTCATTTTGGTTCAACTTCAGCAACTGTGCATTGCATTGCCATGTAATGTAATGTAATGCAATGCTATCTATCTAGCTCTCCCTCTATACTTCTTTTTGGATAAACAGACATATTAGGCAAGCATTTTGGAGCTTTCACCTAAATAACTACAGGTGGTGAGATAAGCTGCACAATATAATTGACCTTTCAGTATATTGTTGCACACACACCATCTATTTAGCAAATGCCCTTGTTATCAACAGCAGCCTTTTAAACTCACCTGAGCTAACAGGTATGTGAGCTGGTTACTCTGCTGCGCTTAAAATTTCTTTTTTGGTTTGCTACAATGCCTTTTCTGAAACGTTGTCTCCCTCTGCTGGAACACTGACTTCTTTCATTTAATGCCTGCAGACTATAAAAGAGAAACCAACCCAAAAAGTTTGGTTGATTAGTCTGTGGCATTCTTTTAAACTGTTGCTTATGGCGGTCTCTGTGAGCTTCTCAGTGACATTCAGCCATCCAGGTATCCCGCCTGCAGTAGACGGAATGTGGCAATGGAACGCTGGCTGCGCGTGTCATAATAGGCTCTGAGCCTTTATATACCTGCGCACAGCAGCAGCCACCTTCAGTCTGCTGCTGGACAGCCAGCAGCAGCAGCAGCAGGAGAGGTAATTAATTAGCAACCCTCCTGCTAAGGGTAGACAGCTGCTCGTTCCACCCCCCCCCGCCTTAATTGGTTCTCCTCCCTTCCAACGGTGTTGAGGCGGGTGGGAACAGCCGGGGGTTGAGGGTACTGTGCTAAAAGAGGTGGAGTTATGCAGATCTAAAACGCGTGGATTGCAGCAGCAGCAAGCCGAAAAGTGCAGGCATGTGAGGGATCTAGAGGTTGACAGCATGTCTTCTTAACGGGAGTCAAGGTGGCCATCTCCACAAATGGACTTTTCAGAATCCTTGGGTGGCACCGTAGTCGGAAACCAATTCTGGTTATCGCTTCTCGGCCTTTTGGCTAAGATCAAGTGTAGTATCTGTTCTTATCAGTTTAATATCTGATACGTCCCCTATCTGGGGACCATATATTAAATGGATTTTTAGAACAGGGAGATGGAAAAAGAGCTTGCTCTGTCCACTCCACGCATTGACCTGGTATTGCAGTATCTCCAGGACCGGTGCACCCCTTCTTTAATGCAGTTTCTAAAATCAGAAAGAATTGAATTCAATGCTTTTTGTTCATTTTGCTTGTTTGTCGGATTTTGGGATGGACTCTTTGGCTTTGCTTTTCTTCTCCTCATTGGATTTTTCATGTTAAAAGTTGCAGAAGCCAGATGACAAGCTCATTTTGGTTCAACTTCAGCAACTGTGCATTGCATTGCCATGTAATGTAATGTAATGCAATGCTATCTATCTAGCTCTCCCTCTATACTTCCTTTTGGATAAACAGACATATTAGGCAAGCATTTTGGAGCTTTCACCTAAATAACTACAGGTGGTGAGATAAGCTGCACAATATAATTGACCTTTCAGTATACTGTTGCACACACACCATCTATTTAGCAAATGCCCTTGTTATCAACAGCAGCCTTTTAAACTCACCTGAGCTAACAGGTATGTGAGCTCGTTACTCTGCTGCGCTTAAAATTTCTTTTTTGGTTTGCTACAATGCCTTTTCTGAAACGTTGTCTCCCTCTGCTGGAACACTGACTTCTTTCATTTAATGCCTGCAGACTATAAAAGAGAAACCAACCCAAAAAGTTTGGTTGATTAGTCTGTGGCATTCTTTTAAACTGTTGCTTATGGCGGTCTCTGTGAGCTTCTCAGTGACATTCAGCCATCCAGGTATCCCGCCTGCAGTAGACGGAATGTGGCAATGGAACGCTGGCTGCGCGTGTCATAATAGGCTCTGAGCCTTTATATACCTGCGCACAGCAGCAGCCACCTTCAGTCTGCTGCTGGACAGCCAGCAGCAGCAGCAGGAGAGGTAATTAATCAGCAACCCTCCTGCTAAGGGTAGACAGCTGCTCGTTCCACCCCCCCCCCCGCCTTAATTGGTTCTCCTCCCTTCCAACGGTGTTGAGGCGGGTGGGAACAGCCGGGGGTTGAGGGTACTGTGCTAAAAGAGGTGGAGTTATGCAGATCTAAAACGCGTGGATTGCAGCAGCAGCAAGCCGAAAAGTGCAGGCATGTGAGGGATCTAGAGGTTGACAGCATGTCTTCTTAACGGGAGTCCAGGTGGCCATCTCCACAAATGGACTTTTCAGAATCCTTGGGTGGCACCGTAGTCGGAAACCAATTCTGGTTATCGCTTCTCGGCCTTTTGGCTAAGATCAAGTGTAGTATCTGTTCTTATCAGTTTAATATCTGATACGTCCCCTATCTGGGGACCATATATTAAATGGATTTTTAGAACAGGGAGATGGAAAAAGAGCTTGCTCTGTCCACTCCACGCATTGACCTGGTATTGCAGTATCTCCAGGACCGGTGCACCCCTTCTTTAATGCAGTTTCTAAAATCAGAAAGAATTGAATTCAATGCTTTTTGTTCATTTTGCTTGTTTGTCGGATTTTGGGATGGACTCTTTGGCTTTGCTTTTCTTCTCCTCATTGGATTTTTCATGTTAAAAGTTGCAGAAGCCAGATGACAAGCTCATTTTGGTTCAACTTCAGCAACTGTGCATTGCATTGCCATGTAATGTAATGTAATGCAATGCTATCTATCTAGCTCTCCCTCTATACTTCCTTTTGGATAAACAGACATATTAGGCAAGCATTTTGGAGCTTTCACCTAAATAACTACAGGTGGTGAGATAAGCTGCACAATATAATTGACCTTTCAGTATATTGTTGCACACACACCATCTATTTAGCAAATGCCCTTGTTATCAACAGCAGCCTTTTAAACTCACCTGAGCTAACAGGTATGTGAGCTGGTTACTCTGCTGCGCTTAAAATTTCTTTTTTGGTTTGCTACAATGCCTTTTCTGAAACGTTGTCTCCCTCTGCTGGAACACTGACTTCTTTCATTTAATGCCTGCAGACTATAAAAGAGAAACCAACCCAAAAAGTTTGGTTGATTAGTCTGTGGCATTCTTTTAAACTGTTGCTTATGGCGGTCTCTGTGAGCTTCTCAGTGACATTCAGCCATCCAGGTATCCCGCCTGCAGTAGACGGAATGTGGCAATGGAACGCTGGCTGCGCGTGTCATAATAGGCTCTGAGCCTTTATATACCTGCGCACAGCAGCAGCCACCTTCAGTCTGCTGCTGGACAGCCAGCAGCAGCAGCAGCAGCAGGAGAGGTAATTAATCAGCAACCCTCCTGCTAAGGGTAGACAGCTGCTCGTTCCACCCCCCCCCCCCCCCGCCTTAATTGGTTCTCCTCCCTTCCAACGGTGTTGAGGCGGGTGGGAACAGCTGGGGGTTGAGGGTACTGTGCTAAAAGAGGTGGAGTTATGCAGATCTAAAACGCGTGGATTGCAGCAGCAGCAAGCCGAAAAGTGCAGGCATGTGAGGGATCTAGAGGTTGACAGCATGTCTTCTTAACGGGAGTCCAGGTGGCCATCTCCACAAATGGACTTTTCAGAATCCTTGGGTGGCACCGTAGTCGGAAACCAATTCTGGTTATCGCTTCTCGGCCTTTTGGCTAAGATCAAGTGTAGTATCTGTTCTTATCAGTTTAATATCTGATACGTCCCCTATCTGGGGACCATATATTAAATGGATTTTTAGAACAGGGAGATGGAAAAAGAGCTTGCTCTGTCCACTCCACGCATTGACCTGGTATTGCAGTATCTCCAGGACCGGTGCACCCCTTCTTTAATGCAGTTTCTAAAATCAGAAAGAATTGAATTCAATGCTTTTTGTTCATTTTGCTTGTTTGTCGGATTTTGGGATGGACTCTTTGGCTTTGCTTTTCTTCTCCTCATTGGATTTTTCATGTTAAAAGTTGCAGAAGCCAGATGACAAGCTCATTTTGGTTCAACTTCAGCAACTGTGCATTGCATTGCCATGTAATGTAATGTAATTCAATGCTATCTATCTAGCTCTCCCTCTATACTTCCTTTTGGATAAACAGACATATTAGGCAAGCATTTTGGAGCTTTCACCTAAATAACTACAGGTGGTGAGATAAGCTGCACAATATAATTGACCTTTCAGTATATTGTTGCACACACACCATCTATTTAGCAAATGCCCTTGTTATCAACAGCAGCCTTTTAAACTCACCTGAGCTAACAGGTATGTGAGCTGGTTACTCTGCTGCGCTTAAAATTTCTTTTTTGGTTTGCTACAATGCCTTTTCTGAAACGTTGTCTCCCTCTGCTGGAACACTGACTTCTTTCATTTAATGCCTGCAGACTATAAAAGAGAAACCAACCCAAAAAGTTTGGTTGATTAGTCTGTGGCATTCTTTTAAACTGTTGCTTATGGCGGTCTCTGTGAGCTTCTCAGTGACATTCAGCCATCCAGGTATCCCGCCTGCAGTAGACGGAATGTGGCAATGGAACGCTGGCTGCGCGTGTCATAATAGGCTCGGAGACTTTATATACCTGCGCACAGCAGCAGCCACCTTCAGTCTGCTGCTGGACAGCCAGCAGCAGCAGCAGCAGGAGAGGTAATTAATCAGCAACCCTCCTGCTAAGGGTAGACAGCTGCTCGTTCCACCCCCCCCCCCGCCTTAATTGGTTCTCCTCCCTTCCAACGGTGTTGAGGCGGGTGGGAACAGCCGGGGGTTGAGGGTACTGTGCTAAAAGAGGTGGAGTTATGCAGATCTAAAACGCGTGGATTGCAGCAGCAGCAAGCCGAAAAGTGCAGGCATGTGAGGGATCTAGAGGTTGACAGCATGTCTTCTTAACGGGAGTCCAGGTGGCCATCTCCACAAATGGACTTTTCAGAATCCTTGGGTGGCACCGTAGTCGGAAACCAATTCTGGTTATCGCTTCTCGGCCTTTTGGCTAAGATCAAGTGTAGTATCTGTTCTTATCAGTTTAATATCTGATACGTCCCCTATCTGGGGACCATATATTAAATGGATTTTTAGAACAGGGAGATGGAAAAAGAGCTTGCTCTGTCCACTCCACGCATTGACCTGGTATTGCAGTATCTCCAGGACCGGTGCACCCCTTCTTTAATGCAGTTTCTAAAATCAGAAAGAATTGAATTCAATGCTTTTTGTTCATTTTGCTTGTTTGTCGGATTTTGGGATGGACTCTTTGGCTTTGCTTTTCTTCTCCTCATTGGATTTTTCATGTTAAAAGTTGCAGAAGCCAGATGACAAGCTCATTTTGGTTCAACTTCAGCAACTGTGCATTGCATTGCCATGTAATGTAATGTAATGCAATGCTATCTATCTAGCTCTCCCTCTATACTTCCTTTTGGATAAACAGACATATTAGGCAAGCATTTTGGAGCTTTCACCTAAATAACTACAGGTGGTGAGATAAGCTGCACAATATAATTGACCTTTCAGTATATTGTTGCACACACACCATCTATTTAGCAAATGCCCTTGTTATCAACAGCAGCCTTTTAAACTCACCTGAGCTAACAGGTATGTGAGCTGGTTAATCTGCTGCGCTTAAAATTTCTTTTTTGGTTTGCTACAATGCCTTTTCTGAAACGTTGTCTCCCTCTGCTGGAACACTGACTTCTTTCATTTAATGCCTGCAGACTATAAAAGAGAAACCAACCCAAAAAGTTTGGTTGATTAGTCTGTGGCATTCTTTTAAACTGTTGCTTATGGCGGTCTCTGTGAGCTTCTCAGTGACATTCAGCCATCCAGGTATCCCGCCTGCAGTAGACGGAATGTGGCAATGGAACGCTGGCTGCGCGTGTCATAATAGGCTCTGAGCCTTTATATACCTGCGCACAGCAGCAGCCACCTTCAGTCTGCTGCTGGACAGCCAGCAGCAGCAGCAGCAGGAGAGGTAATTAATCAGCAACCCTCCTGCTAAGGGTAGACAGCTGCTCGTTCCACCCCCCCCCCCGCCTTAATTGGTTCTCCTCCCTTCCAACGGTGTTGAGGCGGGTGGGAACAGCCGGGGGTTGAGGGTACTGTGCTAAAAGAGGTGGAGTTATGCAGATCTAAAACGCGTGGATTGCAGCAGCAGCAAGCCGAAAAGTGCAGGCATGTGAGGGATCTAGAGGTTGACAGCATGTCTTCTTAACGGGAGTCCAGGTGGCCATCTCCACAAATGGACTTTTCAGAATCCTTGGGTGGCACCGTAGTCGGAAACCAATTCTGGTTATCGCTTCTCGGCCTTTTGGCTAAGATCAAGTGTAGTATCTGTTCTTATCAGTTTAATATCTGATACGTCCCCTATCTGGGGACCATATATTAAATGGATTTTTAGAACAGGGAGATGGAAAAAGAGCTTGCTCTGTCCACTCCACGCATTGACCTGGTATTGCAGTATCTCCAGGACCGGTGCACCCCTTTTTTAATGCAGTTTCTAAAATCAGAAAGAATTGAATTCAATGCTTTTTGTTCATTTTGCTTGTTTGTCGGATTTTGGGATGGACTCTTTGGCTTTGCTTTTCTTCTCCTCATTGGATTTTTCATGTTAAAAGTTGCAGAAGCCAGATGACAAGCTCATTTTGGTTCAACTTCAGCAACTGTGCATTGCATTGCCATGTAATGTAATGTAATGCAATGCTATCTATCTAGCTCTCCCTCTATACTTCTTTTTGGATAAACAGACATATTAGGCAAGCATTTTGGAGCTTTCACCTAAATAACTACAGGTGGTGAGATAAGCTGCACAATATAATTGACCTTTCAGTATATTGTTGCACACACACCATCTATTTAGCAAATGCCCTTGTTATCAACAGCAGCCTTTTAAACTCACCTGAGCTAACAGGTATGTGAGCTGGTTACTCTGCTGCGCTTAAAATTTCTTTTTTGGTTTGCTACAATGCCTTTTCTGAAACGTTGTCTCCCTCTGCTGGAACACTGACTTCTTTCATTTAATGCCTGCAGACTATAAAAGAGAAACCAACCCAAAAAGTTTGGTTGATTAGTCTGTGGCATTCTTTTAAACTGTTGCTTATGGCGGTCTCTGTGAGCTTCTCAGTGACATTCAGCCATCCAGGTATCCCGCCTGCAGTAGACGGAATGTGGCAATGGAACGCTGGCTGCGCGTGTCATAATAGGCTCTGAGCCTTTATATACCTGCGCACAGCAGCAGCCACCTTCAGTCTGCTGCTGGACAGCCAGCAGCAGCAGCAGCAGGAGAGGTAATTAATTAGCAACCCTCCTGCTAAGGGTAGACAGCTGCTCGTTCCACCCCCCCCCGCCTTAATTGGTTCTCCTCCCTTCCAACGGTGTTGAGGCGGGTGGGAACAGCCGGGGGTTGAGGGTACTGTGCTAAAAGAGGTGGAGTTATGCAGATCTAAAACGCGTGGATTGCAGCAGCAGCAAGCCGAAAAGTGCAGGCATGTGAGGGATCTAGAGGTTGACAGCATGTCTTCTTAACGGGAGTCAAGGTGGCCATCTCCACAAATGGACTTTTCAGAATCCTTGGGTGGCACCGTAGTCGGAAACCAATTCTGGTTATCGCTTCTCGGCCTTTTGGCTAAGATCAAGTGTAGTATCTGTTCTTATCAGTTTAATATCTGATACGTCCCCTATCTGGGGACCATATATTAAATGGATTTTTAGAACAGGGAGATGGAAAAAGAGCTTGCTCTGTCCACTCCACGCATTGACCTGGTATTGCAGTATCTCCAGGACCGGTGCACCCCTTCTTTAATGCAGTTTCTAAAATCAGAAAGAATTGAATTCAATGCTTTTTGTTCATTTTGCTTGTTTGTCGGATTTTGGGATGGACTCTTTGGCTTTGCTTTTCTTCTCCTCATTGGAATTTCATGTTAAAAGTTGCAGAAGCCAGATGACAAGCTCATTTTGGTTCAACTTCAGCAACTGTGCATTGCATTGCCATGTAATGTAATGTAATGCAATGCTATCTATCTAGCTCTCCCTCTATACTTCCTTTTGGATAAACAGACATATTAGGCAAGCATTTTGGAGCTTTCACCTAAATAACTACAGGTGGTGAGATAAGCTGCACAATATAATTGACCTTTCAGTATATTGTTGCACACACACCATCTATTTAGCAAATGCCCTTGTTATCAACAGCAGCCTTTTAAACTCACCTGAGCTAACAGGTATGTGAGCTGGTTACTCTGCTGTGCTTAAAATTTCTTTTTTGGTTTGCTACAATGCCTTTTCTGAAACGTTGTCTCCCTCTGCTGGAACACTGACTTCTTTCATTTAATGCCTGCAGACTATAAAAGAGAAACCAACCCAAAAAGTTTGGTTGATTAGTCTGTGGCATTCTTTTAAACTGTTGCTTATGGCGGTCTCTGTGAGCTTCTCAGTGACATTCAGCCATCCAGGTATCCCGCCTGCAGTAGACGGAATGTGGCAATGGAACGCTGGCTGCGCGTGTCATAATAGGCTCTGAGCCTTTATATACCTGCGCACAGCAGCAGCCACCTTCAGTCTGCTGCTGGACAGCCAGCAGCAGCAGCAGCAGGAGAGGTAATTAATCAGCAACCCTCCTGCTAAGGGTAGACAGCTGCTCGTTCCACCCCCCCCCGCCTTAATTGGTTCTCCTCCCTTCCAACGGTGTTGAGGCGGGTGGGAACAGCCGGGGGTTGAGGGTACTGTGCTAAAAGAGGTGGAGTTATGCAGATCTAAAACGCGTGGATTGCAGCAGCAGCAAGCCGAAAAGTGCAGGCATGTGAGGGATCTAGAGGTTGACAGCATGTCTTCTTAACGGGAGTCCAGGTGGCCATCTCCACAAATGGACTTTTCAGAATCCTTGGGTGGCACCGTAGTCGGAAACCAATTCTGGTTATCGCTTCTCGGCCTTTTGGCTAAGATCAAGTGTAGTATCTGTTCTTATCAGTTTAATATCTGATACGTCCCCTATCTGGGGACCATATATTAAATGGATTTTTAGAACAGGGAGATGGAAAAAGAGCTTGCTCTGTCCACTCCACGCATTGACCTGGTATTGCAGTATCTCCAGGACCGGTGCACCCCTTCTTTAATGCAGTTTCTAAAATCAGAAAGAATTGAATTCAATGCTTTTTGTTCATTTTGCTTGTTTGTTGGATTTTGGGATGGACTCTTTGGCTTTGCTTTTCTTCTCCTCATTGGATTTTTCATGTTAAAAGTTGCAGAAGCCAGATGACAAGCTCATTTTGGTTCAACTTCAGCAACTGTGCATTGCATTGCCATGTAATGTAATGTAATGCAATGCTATCTATCTAGCTCTCCCTCTATACTTCCTTTTGGATAAACAGACATATTAGGCAAGCATTTTGGAGCTTTCACCTAAATAACTACAGGTGGTGAGATAAGCTGCACAATATAATTGACCTTTCAGTATATTGTTGCACACACACCATCTATTTAGCAAATGCCCTTGTTATCAACAGCAGCCTTTTAAACTCACCTGAGCTAACAGGTATGTGAGCTGGTTACTCTGCTGCGCTTAAAATTTCTTTTTTGGTTTGCTACAATGCCTTTTCTGAAACGTTGTCTCCCTCTGCTGGAACACTGACTTCTTTCATTTAATGCCTGCAGACTATAAAAGAGAAACCAACCCAAAAAGTTTGGTTGATTAGTCTGTGGCATTCTTTTAAACTGTTGCTTATGGCGGTCTCTGTGAGCTTCTCAGTGACATTCAGCCATCCAGGTATCCCGCCTGCAGTAGACGGAATGTGACAATGGAACGCTGGCTGCGCGTGTCATAATAGGCTCTGAGCCTTTATATACCTGCGCACAGCAGCAGCCACCTTCAGTCTGCTGTTGAACAGCCAGCAGCAGCAGCAGCAGGAGAGGTAATTAATCAGCAACCCTCCTGCTAAGGGTAGACAGCTGCTCGTTCCACCCCCCACCCCCCCCCCCCGCCTCAATTGGTTCTCCTCCCTTCCAACGGTGTTGAGGCGGGTGGGAACAGCCGGGGGTTGAGGGTACTGTGCTAAAAGAGGTGGAGTTATGCAGATCTAAAACGCGTGGATTGCAGCAGCAGCAAGCCGAAAAGTGCAGGCATGTGAGGGATCTAGAGGTTGACAGCATGTCTTCTTAACGGGAGTCCAGGTGGCCATCTCCACAAATGGACTTTTCAGAATCCTTGGGTGGCACCGTTGTCGGAAACCAATTCTGGTTATCGCTTCTCGGCCTTTTGGCTAAGATCAAGTGTAGTATCTGTTCTTATCAGTTTAATATCTGATACGTCCCCTATCTGGGGACCATATATTAAATGGATTTTTAGAACAGGGAGATGGAAAAAGAGCTTGCTCTGTCCACTCCACGCATTGACCTGGTATTGCAGTATCTCCAGGACCGGTGCACCCCTTCTTTAATGCAGTTTCTAAAATCAGAAAGAATTGAATTCAATGCTTTTTGTTCATTTTGCTTGTTTGTCGGATTTTGGGATGGACTCTTTGGCTTTGCTTTTCTTCTCCTCATTGGATTTTTCATGTTAAAAGTTGCAGAAGCCAGATGACAAGCTCATTTTGGTTCAACTTCAGCAACTGTGCATTGCATTGCCATGTAATGTAATGTAATGCAATGCTATCTATCTAGCTCTCCCTCTATACTTCCTTTTGGATAAACAGACATATTAGGCAAGCATTTTGGAGCTTTCACCTAAATAACTACAGGTGGTGAGATAAGCTGCACAATATAATTGACCTTTCAGTATATTGTTGCACACACACCATCTATTTAGCAAATGCCCTTGTTATCAACAGCAGCCTTTTAAACTCACCTGAGCTAACAGGTATGTGAGCTGGTTACTCTGCTGCGCTTAAAATTTCTTTTTTGGTTTGCTACAATGCCTTTTCTGAAACGTTGTCTCCCTCTGCTGGAACACTGACTTCTTTCATTTAATGCCTGCAGACTATAAAAGAGAAACCAACCCAAAAAGTTTGGTTGATTAGTCTGTGGCATTCTTTTAAACTGTTGCTTATGGCGGTCTCTGTGAGCTTCTCAGTGACATTCAGCCATCCAGGTATCCCGCCTGCAGTAGACGGAATGTGGCAATGGAACGCTGGCTGCGCGTGTCATAATAGGCTCTGAGCCTTTATATACCTGCGCACAGCAGCAGCCACCTTCAGTCTGCTGCTGGACAGCCAGCAGCAGCAGCAGCAGGAGAGGTAATTAATCAGCAACCCTCCTGCTAAGGGTAGACAGCTGCTCGTTCCACCCCCCCCCCGCCTTAATTGGTTCTCCTCCCTTCCAACGGTGTTGAGGCGGGTGGGAACAGCCGGGGGTTGAGGGTACTGTGCTAAAAGAGGTGGAGTTATGCAGATCTAAAACGCGTGGATTGCAGCAGCAGCAAGCCGAAAAGTGCAGGCATGTGAGGGATCTAGAGGTTGACAGCATGTCTTCTTAACGGGAGTCCAGGTGGCCATCTCCACAAATGGACTTTTCAGAATCCTTGGGTGGCACCGTAGTCGGAAACCAATTCTGGTTATCGCTTCTCGGCCTTCTGGCTAAGATCAAGTGTAGTATCTTTCGAAAAGGCGGTTTTGGATGTTGGCCGCCCTAGTAGATTGATACATTATGCACACTGGGGTTTAGGCGCTTGTTAGTACGCCAGGTGGCTAATATAGTCATCTGGTGGAAAGCATGGCCCCCCAGGATCGACGCCATTGGGCCGGGAAAGATCGAAAGCCCGAAGTGTGAAGTGCCCCAGGAGTGGTGACCCTGGGGTGCCTTAACTCACTGGGATTGGGAACCCCACTTGAGTTTATGGCACATTTGCACAAGCATTTCAAATTTTCTTTCTTCGCACACACCCTTATTCCGGGCCTTCTGGCCTTAGGATGGGGAATTTTTCAATTCCCGGTCGAAGGTCCGGGCAGTATTATACTGTGAAACCTTCACTATTTATTTAATTTCTTTGTCACTGTGTGTCCACTTATTCACGTGTGTCACGTCCTACTAGGATTTTGTCGGGATGCGGTTCCCTTATGGGTTCCTCTCTTGGCAGGTCTAGGGGGGGAGTGTGTGGCCATCAGGTTCCGCTCCCCCCTGAACCCCCCTGGCTCTCCTCTTTCGGGAGGAGAGCGTTGTTGGCTCCCCTCTTCCGGGAGGGGAGCACAGTCTTTGGCTCCCAGTGCCTTGCTCGGGTGAGAACTCGGGCAGGTGCTGGGGGTAAGATTGGGTCGCCTCTGGCTTCGGCTGGAGGTGGCTTTTTGTCCCTGTTCCTCGCTGTGGCCTTTTGGCTCGGAGGGACGGGGAATGGTTTGGGGGACCCTTCTCCTTTTGGAGAGGGTTTCAAGAAGACCAGCATCCTAGTGCACTTTTTTTGTGGCACTTGTCACTTTTTTAAGCGCACTCGGGTTTTGTACACGAATTCGGGCTTTCGAAAAAAAAAAAAAAAAAAAAAATCTGTTCTTATCAGTTTAATATCTGATACGTCCCCTATCTGGGGACCATATATTAAATGGATTTTTAGAACAGGGAGATGGAAAAAGAGCTTGCTCTGTCCACTCCACGCATTGACCTGGTATTGCAGTATCTCCAGGACCGGTGCACCCCTTCTTTAATGCAGTTTCTAAAATCAGAAAGAATTGAATTCAATGCTTTTTGTTCATTTTGCTTGTTTGTCGGATTTTGGGATGGACTCTTTGGCTTTGCTTTTCTTCTCCTCATTGGATTTTTCATGTTAAAAGTTGCAGAAGCCAGATGACAAGCTCATTTTGGTTCAACTTCAGCAACTGTGCATTGCATTGCCATGTAATGTAATGTAATGCAATGCTATCTATCTAGCTCTCCCTCTATACTTCCTTTTGGATAAACAGACATATTAGGCAAGCATTTTGGAGCTTTCACCTAAATAACTACAGGTGGTGAGATAAGCTGCACAATATAATTGACCTTTCAGTATATTGTTGCACACACACCATCTATTTAGCAAATGCCCTTGTTATCAACAGCAGCCTTTTAAACTCACCTGAGCTAACAGGTATGTGAGCTGGTTACTCTGCTGCGCTTAAAATTTCTTTTTTGGTTTGCTACAATGCCTTTTCTGAAACGTTGTCTCCCTCTGCTGGAACACTGACTTCTTTCATTTAATGCCTGCAGACTATAAAAGAGAAACCAACCCAAAAAGTTTGGTTGATTAGTCTGTGGCATTCTTTTAAACTGTTGCTTATGGCGGTCTCTGTGAGCTTCTCAGTGACATTCAGCCATCCAGGTATCCCGCCTGCAGTAGACGGAATGTGGCAATGGAACGCTGGCTGCGCGTGTCATAATAGGCTCTGAGCCTTTATATACCTGCGCACAGCAGCAGCCACCTTCAGTCTGCTGCTGGACAGCCAGCAGCAGCAGCAGCAGGAGAGGTAATTAATCAGCAACCCTCCTGCTAAGGGTAGACAGCTGCTCGTTCCACCCCCCCCCCCCGCCTTAATTGGTTCTCCTCCGTTCCAACGGTGTTGAGGCGGGTGGGAACAGCCGGGGGTTGAGGGTACTGTGCTAAAAGAGGTGGAGTTATGCAGATCTAAAACGCGTGGATTGCAGCAGCAGCAAGCCGAAAAGTGCAGGCATGTGAGGGATCTAGAGGTTGACAGCATGTCTTCTTAACGGGAGTCCAGGTGGCCATCTCCACAAATGGACTTTTCAGAATCCTTGGGTGGCACCGTAGTTGGAAACCAATTCTGGTTATCGCTTCTCGGCCTTTTGGCTAAGATCAAGTGTAGTATCTGTTCTTATCAGTTTAATATCTGATACGTCCCCTATCTGGGGACCATATATTAAATGGATTTTTAGAACAGGGAGATGGAAAAAGAGCTTGCTCTGTCCACTCCACGCATTGACCTGGTATTGCAGTATCTCCAGGACCGGTGCACCCCTTCTTTAATGCAGTTTCTAAAATCAGAAAGAATTGAATTCAATGCTTTTTGTTCATTTTGCTTGTTTGTCGGATTTTGGGATGGACTCTTTGGCTTTGCTTTTCTTCTCCTCATTGGAATTTCATGTTAAAAGTTGCAGAAGCCAGATGACAAGCTCATTTTGGTTCAACTTCAGCAACTGTGCATTGCATTGCCATGTAATGTAATGTAATGCAATGCTATCTATCTAGCTCTCCCTCTATACTTCCTTTTGGATAAACAGACATATTAGGCAAGCATTTTGGAGCTTTCACCTAAATAACTACAGGTGGTGAGATAAGCTGCACAATATAATTGACCTTTCAGTATATTGTTGCACACACACCATCTATTTAGCAAATGCCCTTGTTATCAACAGCAGCCTTTTAAACTCACCTGAGCTAACAGGTATGTGAGCTGGTTACTCTGCTGCGCTTAAAATTTCTTTTTTGGTTTGCTACAATGCCTTTTCTGAAACGTTGTCTCCCTCTGCTGGAACACTGACTTCTTTCATTTAATGCCTGCAGACTATAAAAGAGAAACCAACCCAAAAAGTTTGGTTGATTAGTCTGTGGCATTCTTTTAAACTGTTGCTTATGGCGGTCTCTGTGAGCTTCTCAGTGACATTCAACCATCCAGGTATCCCGCCTGCAGTAGACGGAATGTGGCAATGGAACGCTGGCTGCGCGTGTCATAATAGGCTCTGAGCCTTTATATACCTGCGCACAGCAGCAGCCACCTTCAGTCTGCTGCTGGACAGCCAGCAGCAGCAGCAGCAGGAGAGGTAATTAATCAGCAACCCTCCTGCTAAGGGTAGACAGCTGCTCGTTCCACCCCCCCCCCGCCTTAATTGGTTCTCCTCCCTTCCAACGGTGTTGAGGCGGGTGGGAACAGCCGGGGGTTGAGGGTACTGTGCTAAAAGAGGTGGAGTTATGCAGATCTAAAACGCGTGGATTGCAGCAGCAGCAAGCCGAAAAGTGCAGGCATGTGAGGGATCTAGAGGTTGACAGCATGTCTTCTTAACGGGAGTCCAGGTGGCCATCTCCACAAATGGACTTTTCAGAATCCTTGGGTGGCACCGTAGTCGGAAACCAATTCTGGTTATCGCTTCTCGGCCTTTTGGCTAAGATCAAGTGTAGTATCTGTTCTTATCAGTTTAATATCTGATACGTCCCCTATCTGGGGACCATATATTAAATGGATTTTTAGAACAGGGAGATGGAAAAAGAGCTTGCTCTGTCCACTCCACGCATTGACCTGGTATTGCAGTATCTCCAGGACCGGTGCACCCCTTCTTTAATGCAGTTTCTAAAATCAGAAAGAATTGAATTCAATGCTTTTTGTTCATTTTGCTTGTTTGTCGGATTTTGGGATGGACTCTTTGGCTTTGCTTTTCTTCTCCTCATTGGATTTTTCATGTTAAAAGTTGCAGAAGCCAGATGACAAGCTCATTTTGGTTCAACTTCAGCAACTGTGCATTGCATTGCCATGTAATGTAATGTAATGCAATGCTATCTATCTAGCTCTCCCTCTATACTTCCTTTTGGATAAACAGACATATTAGGCAAGCATTTTGGAGCTTTCACCTAAATAACTACAGGTGGTGAGATAAGCTGCACAATATAATTGACCTTTCAGTATATTGTTGCACACACACCATCTATTTAGCAAATGCCCTTGTTATCAACAGCAGCCTTTTAAACTCACCTGAGCTAACAGGTATGTGAGCTGGTTACTCTGCTGCGCTTAAAATTTCTTTTTTGGTTTGCTACAATGCCTTTTCTGAAACGTTGTCTCCCTCTGCTGGAACACTGACTTCTTTCATTTAATGCCTGCAGACTATAAAAGAGAAACCAACCCAAAAAGTTTGGTTGATTAGTCTGTGGCATTCTTTTAAACTGTTGCTTATGGCGGTCTCTGTGAGCTTCTCAGTGACATTCAGCCATCCAGGTATCCCGCCTGCAGTAGACGGAATGTGGCAATGGAACGCTGGCTGCGCGTGTCATAATAGGCTCTGAGCCTTTATATACCTGCGCACAGCAGCAGCCACCTTCATTCTGCTGCTGGACAGCCAGCAGCAGCAGGAGAGGTAATTAATCAGCAACCCTCCTGCTAAGGGTAGACAGCTGCTCGTTCCACCCCCCCCCCCCCCCGCCTTAATTGGTTCTCCTCCCTTCCAACGGTGTTGAGGCGGGTGGGAACAGCCGGGGGTTGAGGGTACTGTGCTAAAAGAGGTGGAGTTATGCAGATCTAAAACGCGTGGATTGCAGCAGCAGCAAGCCGATAAGTGCAGGCATGTGAGGGATCTAGAGGTTGACAGCATGTCTTCTTAACGGGAGTCCAGGTGGCCATCTCCACAAATGGACTTTTCAGAATCCTTGGGTGGCACCGTAGTCGGAAACCAATTCTGGTTATCGCTTCTCGTCCTTTTGGCTAAGATCAAGTGTAGTATCTGTTCTTATCAGTTTAATATCTGATACGTCCCCTATCTGGGGACCATATATTAAATGGATTTTTAGAACAGGGAGATGGAAAAAGAGCTTGCTCTGTCCACTCCACGCATTGACCTGGTATTGCAGTATCTCCAGGACCGGTGCACCCCTTCTTTAATGCAGTTTCTAAAATCAGAAAGAATTGAATTCAATGCTTTTTGTTCATTTTGCTTGTTTGTCGGATTTTGGGATGGACTCTTTGGCTTTGCTTTTCTTCTCCTCATTGGATTTTTCATGTTAAAAGTTGCAGAAGCCAGATGACAAGCTCATTTTGGTTCAACTTCAGCAACTGTGCATTGCATTGCCATGTAATGTAATGTAATGCAATGCTATCTATCTAGCTCTCCCTCTATACTTCCTTTTGGATAAACAGACATATTAGGCAAGCATTTTGGAGCTTTCACCTAAATAACTACAGGTGGTGAGATAAGCTGCACAATATAATTGACCTTTCAGTATATTGTTGCACACACACCATCTATTTAGCAAATGCCCTTGTTATCAACAGCAGGCTTTTAAACTCACCTGAGCTAACAGGTATGTGAGCTGGTTACTCTGCTGCGCTTAAAATTTCTTTTTTGGTTTGCTACAATGCCTTTTCTGAAACGTTGTCTCCCTCTGCTGGAACACTGACTTCTTTCATTTAATGCCTGCAGACTATAAAAGAGAAACCAACCCAAAAAGTTTGGTTGATTAGTCTGTGGCATTCTTTTAAACTGTTGCTTATGGCGGTCTCTGTGAGCTTCTCAGTGACATTCAGCCATCCAGGTATCCCGCCTGCAGTAGACGGAATGTGGCAATGGAACGCTGGCTGCGCGTGTCATAATAGGCTCTGAGCCTTTATATACCTGCGCACAGCAGCAGCCACCTTCAGTCTGCTGCTGGACAGCCAGCAGCAGCAGCAGCAGGAGAGGTAATTAATCAGCAACCCTCCTGCTAAGGGTAGACAGCTGCTCGTTCCACCCCCCCCCCCCGCCTTAATTGGTTCTCCTCCCTTCCAACGGTGTTGAGGCGGGTGGGAACAGCCGGGGGTTGAGGGTACTGTGCTAAAAGAGGTGGAGTTATGCAGATCTAAAACGCGTGGATTGCAGCAGCAGCAAGCCGAAAAGTGCAGGCATGTGAGGGATCTAGAGGTTGACAGCATGTCTTCTTAACGGGAGTCCAGGTGGCCATCTCCACAAATGGACTTTTCAGAATCCTTGGGTGGCACCGTAGTCGGAAACCAATTCTGGTTATCGCTTCTCGTCCTTTTGGCTAAGATCAAGTGTAGTATCTGTTCTTATCAGTTTAATATCTGATACGTCCCCTATCTGGGGACCATATATTAAATGGATTTTTAGAACAGGGAGATGGAAAAAGAGCTTGCTCTGTCCACTCCACGCATTGACCTGGTATTGCAGTATCTCCAGGACCGGTGCACCCCTTCTTTAATGCAGTTTCTAAAATCAGAAAGAATTGAATTCAATGCTTTTTGTTCATTTTGCTTGTTTGTCGGATTTTGGGATGGACTCTTTGGCTTTGCTTTTCTTCTCCTCATTGGATTTTTCATGTTAAAAGTTGCAGAAGCCAGATGACAAGCTCATTTTGGTTCAACTTCAGCAACTGTGCATTGCATTGCCATGTAATGTAATGTAATGCAATGCTATCTATCTAGCTCTCCCTCTATACTTCCTTTTGGATAAACAGACATATTAGGCAAGCATTTTGGAGCTTTCACCTAAATAACTACAGGTGGTGAGATAAGCTGCACAATATAATTGACCTTTCAGTATATTGTTGCACACACACCATCTATTTAGCAAATGCCCTTGTTATCAACAGCAGCCTTTTAAACTCACCTGAGCTAACAGGTATGTGAGCTGGTTACTCTGCTGCGCTTAAAATTTCTTTTTTGGTTTGCTACAATGCCTTTTCTGAAACGTTGTCTCCCTCTGCTGGAACACTGACTTCTTTCATTTAATGCCTGCAGACTATAAAAGAGAAACCAACCCAAAAAGTTTGGTTGATTAGTCTGTGGCATTCTTTTAAACTGTTGCTTATGGCGGTCTCTGTGAGCTTCTCAGTGACATTCAGCCATCCAGGCATCCCGCATGCAGTAGACGGAATGTGGCAATGGAACGCTGGCTGCGCGTGTCATAATAGGCTCTGAGCCTTTATATACCTGCGCACAGCAGCAGCCACCTTCATTCTGCTGCTGGACAGCCAGCAGCAGCAGCAGCAGGAGAGGTAATTAATCAGCAACCCTCCTGCTAAGGGTAGACAGCTGCTCGTTCCACCCCCCCCCCCCCCCCGCCTTAATTGGTTCTCCTCCCTTCCAACGGTGTTGAGGCGGGTGGGAACAGCCGGGGGTTGAGGGTACTGTGCTAAAAGAGGTGGAGTTATGCAGATCTAAAACGCGTGGATTGCAGCAGCAGCAAGCCGATAAGTGCAGGCATGTGAGGGATCTAGAGGTTGACAGCATGTCTTCTTAACGGGAGTCCAGGTGGCCATCTCCACAAATGGACTTTTCAGAATCCTTGGGTGGCACCGTAGTCGGAAACCAATTCTGGTTATCGCTTCTCGGCCTTTTGGCTAAGATCAAGTGTAGTATCTGTTCTTATCAGTTTAATATCTGATACGTCCCCTATCTGGGGACCATATATTAAATGGATTTTTAGAACAGGGAGATGGAAAAAGAGCTTGCTCTGTCCACTCCACGCATTGACCTGGTATTGCAGTATCTCCAGGACCGGTGCACCCCTTCTTTAATGCAGTTTCTAAAATCAGAAAGAATTGAATTCAATGCTTTTTGTTCATTTTGCTTGTTTGTCGGATTTTGGGATGGACTCTTTGGCTTTGCTTTTCTTCTCCTCATTGGATTTTTCATGTTAAAAGTTGCAGAAGCCAGATGACAAGCTCATTTTGGTTCAACTTCAGCAACTGTGCATTGCATTGCCATGTAATGTAATGTAATGCAATGCTATCTATCTAGCTCTCCCTCTATACTTCCTTTTGGATAAACAGACATATTAGGCAAGCATTTTGGAGCTTTCACCTAAATAACTACAGGTGGTGAGATAAGCTGCACAATATAATTGACCTTTCAGTATATTGTTGCACACACACCATCTATTTAGCAAATGCCCTTGTTATCAACAGCAGCCTTTTAAACTCACCTGAGCTAACAGGTATGTGAGCTGGTTACTCTGCTGCGCTTAAAATTTCTTTTTTAGTTTGCTACAATGCCTTTTCTGAAACGTTGTCTCCCTCTGCTGGAACACTGACTTCTTTCATTTAATGCCTGCAGACTATAAAAGAGAAACCAACCCAAAAAGTTTGGTTGATTAGTCTGTGGCATTCTTTTAAACTGTTGCTTATGGCGGTCTCTGTGAGCTTCTCAGTGACATTCAGCCATCCAGGTATCCCGCCTGCAGTAGACGGAATGTGGCAATGGAACGCTGGCTGCGCGTGTCATAATAGGCTCTGAGCCTTTATATACCTGCGCACAGCAGCAGCCACCTTCAGTCTGCTGCTGGACAGCCAGCAGCAGCAGCAGCAGGAGAGGTAATTAATCAGCAACCCTCCTGCTAAGGGTAGACAGCTGCTCGTTCCACCCCCCCCCCCGCCTTAATTGGTTCTCCTCCCTTCCAACGGTGTTGAGGCGGGTGGGAACAGCCGGGGGTTGAGGGTACTGTGCTAAAAGAGGTGGAGTTATGCAGATCTAAAACGCGTGGATTGCAGCAGCAGCAAGCCGAAAAGTGCAGGCATGTGAGGGATCTAGAGGTTGACAGCATGTCTTCTTAACGGGAGTCCAGGTGGCCATCTCCACAAATGGACTTTTCAGAATCCTTGGGTGGCACCGTAGTCGGAAACCAATTCTGGTTATCGCTTCTCGGCCTTTTGGCTAAGATCAAGTGTAGTATCTGTTCTTATCAGTTTAATATCTGATACGTCCCCTATATGGGGACCATATATTAAATGGATTTTTAGAACAGGGAGATGGAAAAAGAGCTTGCTCTGTCCACTCCACGCATTGACCTGGTATTGCAGTATCTCCAGGACCGGTGCACCCCTTCTTTAATGCAGTTTCTAAAATCAGAAAGAATTGAATTCAATGCTTTTTGTTCATTTTGCTTGTTTGTCGGATTTTGGGATGGACTCTTTGGCTTTGCTTTTCTTCTCCTCATTGGATTTTTCATGTTAAAAGTTGCAGAAGCCAGATGACAAGCTCATTTTGGTTCAACTTCAGCAACTGTGCATTGCATTGCCATGTAATGTAATGTAATGCAATGCTATCTATCTAGCTCTCCCTCTATACTTCCTTTTGGATAAACAGACATATTAGGCAAGCATTTTGGAGCTTTCACCTAAATAACTACAGGTGGTGAGATAAGCTGCACAATATAATTGACCTTTCAGTATATTGTTGCACACACACCATCTATTTAGCAAATGCCCTTGTTATCAACAGCAGCCTTTTAAACTCACCTGAGCTAACAGGTATGTGAGCTGGTTACTCTGCTGCGCTTAAAATTTCTTTTTTGGTTTGCTACAATGCCTTTTCTGAAACGTTGTCTCCCTCTGCTGGAACACTGACTTCTTTCATTTAATGCCTGCAGACTATAAAAGAGAAACCAACCCAAAAAGTTTGGTTGATTAGTCTGTGGCATTCTTTTAAACTGTTGCTTATGGCGGTCTCTGTGAGCTTCTCAGTGACATTCAGCCATCCAGGTATCCCGCCTGCAGTAGACGGAATGTGGCAATGGAACGCTGGCTGCGCGTGTCATAATAGGCTCTGAGCCTTTATATACCTGCGCACAGCAGCAGCCACCTTCAGTCTGCTGCTGGACAGCCAGCAGCAGCAGCAGCAGGAGAGGTAATTAATCAGCAACCCTCCTGCTAAGGGTAGACAGCTGCTCGTTCCACCCCCCCCCCCCCGCCTTAATTGGTTCTCCTCCCTTCCAACGGTGTTGAGGCGGGTGGGAACAGCCAGGGGTTGAGGGTACTGTGCTAAAAGAGGTGGAGTTATGCAGATCTAAAACGCGTGGATTGCAGCAGCAGCAAGCCGAAAAGTGCAGGCATGTGAGGGATCTAGAGGTTGACAGCATGTCTTCTTAACGGGAGTCCAGGTGGCCATCTCCACAAATGGACTTTTCAGAATCCTTGGGTGGCACCGTAGTCGGAAACCAATTCTGGTTATCGCTTCTCGGCCTTTTGGCTAAGATCAAGTGTAGTATCTGTTCTTATCAGTTTAATATCTGATACGTCCCCTATCTCGGGACCATATATTAAATGGATTTTTAGAACAGGGAGATGGAAAAAGAGCTAGCTCTGTCCACTCCACGCATTGACCTGGTATTGCAGTATCTCCAGGACCGGTGCACCCCTTCTTTAATGCAGTTTCTAAAATCAGAAAGAATTGAATTCAATGCTTTTTGTTCATTTTGCTTGTTTGTCGGATTTTGGGATGGACTCTTTGGCTTTGCTTTTCTTCTCCTCATTGGATTTTTCATGTTAAAAGTTGCAGAAGCCAGATGACAAGCTCATTTTGGTTCAACTTCAGCAACTGTGCATTGCATTGCCATGTAATGTAATATAATGCAATGCTATCTATCTAGCTCTCCCTCTATACTTCCTTTTCGATAAACAGACATATTAGGCAAGCATTTTGGAGCTTTCACCTAAATAACTACAGGTGGTGAGATAAGCTGCACAATATAATTGACCTTTCAGTATATTGTTGCACACACACCATCTATTTAGCAAATGCCCTTGTTATCAACAGCAGCCTTTTAAACTCACCTGAGCTAACAGGTATGTGAGCTGGTTACTCTGCTGCGCTTAAAATTTCTTTTTTGGTTTGCTACAATGCCTTTTCTGAAACGTTGTCTCCCTCTGCTGGAACACTGATTTCTTTCATTTAATGCCTGCAGACTATAAAAGAGAAACCAACCCAAAAAGTTTGGTTGATTAGTCTGTGGCATTCTTTTAAACTGTTGCTTATGGCGGTCTCTGTGAGCTTCTCAGTGACATTCAGCCATCCAGGTATCCCGCCTGCAGTAGACGGAATGTGGCAATGGAACGCTGGCTGCGCGTGTCATAATAGGCTCTGAGCCTTTATATACCTGCGCACAGCAGCAGCCACCTTCAGTCTGCTGCTGGACAGCCAGCAGCAGCAGCAGCAGGAGAGGTAATTAATCAGCAACCCTCCTGCTAAGGGTAGACAGCTGCTCGTTCCACCCCCCCCCGCCTTAATTGGTTCTCCTCCCTTCCAACGGTGTTGAGGCGGGTGGGAACAGCCGGGGGTTGAGGGTACTGTGCTAAAAGAGGTGGAGTTATGCAGATCTAAAACGCGTGGATTGCTGCAGCAGCAAGCCGAAAAGTGCAGGCATGTGAGGGATCTAGAGGTTGACAGCATGTCTTCTTAACGGGAGTCCAGGTGGCCATCTCCACAAATGGACTTTTCAGAATCCTTGGGTGGCACCGTAGTCGGAAACCAATTCTGGTTATCGCTTCTCGTCCTTTTGGCTAAGATCAAGTGTAGTATCTGTTCTTATCAGTTTAATATCTGATACGTCCCCTATCTGGGGACCATATATTAAATGGATTTTTAGAACAGGGAGATGGAAAAAGAGCTTGCTCTGTCCACTCCACGCATTGACCTGGTATTGCAGTATCTCCAGGACCGGTGCACCCCTTCTTTAATGCAGTTTCTAAAATCAGAAAGAATTGAATTCAATGCTTTTTGTTCATTTTGCTTGTTTGTCGGATTTTGGGATGGACTCTTTGGCTTTGCTTTTCTTCTCCTCATTGGATTTTTCATGTTAAAAGTTGCAGAAGCCAGATGACAAGCTCATTTTGGTTCAACTTCAGCAACTGTGCATTGCATTGCCATGTAATGTAATGTAATGCAATGCTATCTATCTAGCTCTCCCTCTATACTTCCTTTTGGATAAACAGACATATTAGGCAAGCATTTTGGAGCTTTCACCTAAATAACTACAGGTGGTGAGATAAGCTGCACAATATAATTGACCTTTCAGTATATTGTTGCACACACACCATCTATTTAGCAAATGCCCTTGTTATCAACAGCAGCCTTTTAAACTCACCTGAGCTAACAGGTATGTGAGCTGGTTACTCTGCTGCGCTTAAAATTTCTTTTTTGGTTTGCTACAATGCCTTTTCTGAAACGTTGTCTCCCTTTGCTGGAACACTGACTTCTTTCATTTAATGCCTGCAGACTATAAAAGAGAAACCAACCCAAAAAGTTTGGTTGATTAGTCTGTGGCATTCTTTTAAACTGTTGCTTATGGCGGTCTCTGTGAGCTTCTCAGTGACATTCAGCCATCCAGGTATCCCGCCTGCAGTAGACGGAATGTGGCAATGGAACGCTGGCTGCGCGTGTCATAATAGGCTCTAAGCCTTTATATACCTGCGCACAGCAGCAGCCACCTTCAGTCTGCTGCTGGACAGCCAGCAGCAGCAGCAGCAGGAGAGGTAATTAATCAGCAACCCTCCTGCTAAGGGTAGACAGCTGCTCGTTCCACCCCCCCCCCGCCTTAATTGGTTCTCCTCCCTTCCAACGGTGTTGAGGCGGGTGGGAACAGCCGGGGGTTGAGGGTACTGTGCTAAAAGAGGTGGAGTTATGCAGATCTAAAACGCGTGGATTGCAGCAGCAGCAAGCCGAAAAGTGCAGGCATGTGAGGGATCTAGAGGTTGACAGCATGTCTTCTTAACGGGAGTCCAGGTGGCCATCTCCACAAATGGACTTTCAGAATCCTTGGGTGGCACCGTAGTCGGAAACCAATTCTGGTTATCGCTTCTCGGCCTTTTGGCTAAGATCAAGTGTAGTATCTTTCGAAAAGGCGGTTTTGGATGTTGGCCGCCCTAGTAGATTGATACATTATGCACACTGGGGTTTAGGCGCTTGTTAGTACGCCAGGTGGCTAATATAGTCATCTGGTGGAAAGCATGGCCCCCCAGGATCGACGCCATTGGGCCGGGGAAGATCGAAAGCCCGAAGTGTGAAGTGCCCCAGGAGTGGTGACCCTGGGGTGCCTTAACTCACTGGGATTGGGAACCCCACTTGAGTTTATGGCACATTTGCACAAGCACTTCAAATTTTCTTTCTTCGCACACACCCTTATTCCGGGCCTTCTGGCCTTAGGATGGGGAATTTTTCAATTCCCGGTCGAAGGTCCGGGCAGTATTATACTGTGAAACCTTCACTATTTATTTAATTTCTTTGTCACTGTGTGTCCACTTATTCACGTGTGTCACGTCCTACTAGGATTTTGTCGGGATGCGGTTCCCTTACGGGTTCCTCTCTTGGCAGGTCTAGGGGGGGAGTGTGTGGCCATCAGGTTCCGCTCCCCCCTGAACCCCCCTGGCTCTCCTCTTTCGGGAGGAGAGCGTTGTTGGCTCCCCTCTTCCGGGAGGGGAGCACAGTCTTTGGCTCCCAGTGCCTTGCTCAGGTGAGAACTCGGGCAGGTGCTGGGGGTAAGATTGGGTCGCCTCTGGCTTCGGCTGGAGGTGGCTTTTTGTCCCTGTTCCTGGCTGTGGCCTTTTGGCTCGGAGGGACGGGGAATGGTTTGGGGGACCCTTCTCCTTTTGGAGAGGGTTTCAAGAAGACCAGCATCCTAGTGCACTTTTTTTGTGGCACTTGTCACTTTTTTAAGCGCACTCGGGTTTTGTACACGAATTCGGGCTTTCGATAAAAAAAAAAAAAAAAATCTGTTCTTATCAGTTTAATATCTGATACGTCCCCTATCTGGGGACCATATATTAAATGGATTTTTAGAACAGGGAGATGGAAAAAGAGCTTGCTCTGTCCACTCCACGCATTGACCTGGTATTGCAGTATCTCCAGGACCGGTGCACCCCTTCTTTAATGCAGTTTCTAAAATCAGAAAGAATTGAATTCAATGCTTTTTGTTCATTTTGCTTGTTTGTCGGATTTTGGGATGGACTCTTTGGCTTTGCTTTTCTTCTCCTCATTGGATTTTTCATGTTAAAAGTTGCAGAAGCCAGATGACAAGCTCATTTTGGTTCAACTTCAGCAACTGTGCATTGCATTGCCATGTAATGTAATGTAATGCAATGCTATCTATCTAGCTCTCCCTCTATACTTCCTTTTGGATAAACAGACATATTAGGCAAGCATTTTGGAGCTTTCACCTAAATAACTACAGGTGGTGAGATAAGCTGCACAATATAATTGACCTTTCAGTATATTGTTGCACACACACCATCTATTTAGCAAATGCCCTTGTTATCAACAGCAGCCTTTTAAACTCACCTGAGCTAACAGGTATGTGAGCTGGTTACTCTGCTGCGCTTAAAATTTCTTTTTTGGTTTGCTACAATGCCTTTTCTGAAACGTTGTCTCCCTCTGCTGGAACACTGACTTCTTTCATTTAATGCCTGCAGACTATAAAAGAGAAACCAACCCAAAAAGTTTGGTTGATTAGTCTGTGGCATTCTTTTAAACTGTTGCTTATGGCGGTCTCTGTGAGCTTCTCAGTGACATTCAGCCATCCAGGTATCCCGCCTGCAGTAGACGGAATGTGGCAATGGAACGCTGGCTGCGCGTGTCATAATAGGCTCTGAGCCTTTATATACCTGCGCACAGCAGCAGTCACCTTCAGTCTGCTGCTGGACAGCCAGCAGCAGCAGCAGCAGGAGAGGTAATTAATCAGCAACCCTCCTGCTAAGGGTAGACAGCTGCTCGTTCCACCCCCCCCCCGCCTTAATTGGTTCTCCTCCCTTCCAACGGTGTTGAGGCGGGTGGGAACAGCCGGGGGTTGAGGGTACTGTGCTAAAAGAGGTGGAGTTATGCAGATCTAAAACGCGTGGATTGCAGCAGCAGCAAGCCGAAAAGTGCAGGCATGTGAGGGATCTAGAGGTTGACAGCATGTCTTCTTAACGGGAGTCCAGGTGGCCATCTCCACAAATGGACTTTTCAGAATCCTTGGGTGGCACCGTAGTCGGAAACCAATTCTGGTTATCGCTTCTCGGCCTTTTGGCTAAGATCAAGTGTAGTATCTGTTCTTATCAGTTTAATATCTGATACGTCCCCTATCTGGGGACCATATATTAAATGGATTTTTAGAACAGGGAGATGGAAAAAGAGCTTGCTCTGTCCACTCCACGCATTGACCTGGTATTGCAGTATCTCCAGGACCGGTGCACCCCTTCTTTAATGCAGTTTCTAAAATCAGAAAGAATTGAATTCAATGCTTTTTGTTCATTTTGCTTGTTTGTCGGATTTTGGGATGGACTCTTTGGCTTTGCTTTTCTTCTCCTCATTGGATTTTTCATGTTAAAAGTTGCAGAAGCCAGATGACAAGCTCATTTTGGTTCAACTTCAGCAACTGTGCATTGCATTGCCATGTAATGTAATGTAATGCAATGCTATCTATCTAGCTCTCCCTCTATACTTCCTTTTGGATAAACAGACATATTAGGCAAGCATTTTGGAGCTTTCACCTAAATAACTACAGGTGGTGAGATAAGCTGCAGAATATAATTGACCTTTCAGTATATTGTTGCACACACACCATCTATTTAGCAAATGCCCTTGTTATCAACAGCAGCCTTTTAAACTCACCTGAGCTAACAGGTATGTGAGCTGGTTACTCTGCTGCGCTTAAAATTTCTTTTTTGGTTTGCTACAATGCCTTTTCTGAAACGTTGTCTCCCTCTGCTGGAACACTGACTTCTTTCATTTAATGCCTGCAGACTATAAAAGAGAAACCAACCCAAAAAGTTTGGTTGATTAGTCTGTGGCATTCTTTTAAACTGTTGCTTATGGCGGTCTCTGTGAGCTTCTCAGTGACATTCAGCCATCCAGGTATCCCGCCTGCAGTAGACGGAATGTGGCAATGGAACGCTGGCTGCGCGTGTCATAATAGGCTCTGAGCCTTTATATACCTGCGCACAGCAGCAGCCACCTTCAGTCTGCTGCTGGACAGCCAGCAGCAGCAGCAGCAGGAGAGGTAATTAATCAGCAACCCTCCTGCTAAGGGTAGACAGCTGCTCGTTCCACCCCCCCCCCCGCCTTAATTGGTTCTCCTCCCTTCCAACGGTGTTGAGGCGGGTGGGAACAGCCGGGGGTTGAGGGTACTGTGCTAAAAGAGGTGGAGTTATGCAGATCTAAAACGCGTGGATTGCAGCAGCAGCAAGCCGAAAAGTGCAGGCATGTGAGGGATCTAGAGGTTGACAGCATGTCTTCTTAACGGGAGTCCAGGTGGCCATCTCCACAAATGGACTTTTCAGAATCCTTGGGTGGCACCGTAGTCGGAAACCAATTCTGGTTATCGCTTCTCGGCCTTTTGGCTAATATCAAGTGTAGTATCTGTTCTTATCAGTTTAATATCTGATACGTCCCCTATCTGGGGACCATATATTAAATGGATTTTTAGAACAGGGAGATGGAAAAAGAGCTTGCTCTGTCCACTCCACGCATTGACCTGGTATTGCAGTATCTCCAGGACCGGTGCACCCCTTCTTTAATGCAGTTTCTAAAATCAGAAAGAATTGAATTCAATGCTTTTTGTTCATTTTGCTTGTTTGTCGGATTTTGGGATGGACTCTTTGGCTTTGCTTTTCTTCTCCTCATTGGATTTTTCATGTTAAAAGTTGCAGAAGCCAGATGACAAGCTCATTTTGGTTCAACTTCAGCAACTGTGCATTGCATTGCCATGTAATGTAATGTAATGCAATGCTATCTATCTAGCTCTCCCTCTATACTTCCTTTTGGATAAACAGACATATTAGGCAAGCATTTTGGAGCTTTCACCTAAATAACTACAGGTGGTGAGATAAGCTGCACAATATAATTGACCTTTCAGTATATTGTTGCACACACACCATCTATTTAGCAAATGCCCTTGTTATCAACAGCAGCCTTTTAAACTCACCTGAGCTAACAGGTATGTGAGCTGGTTACTCTGCTGCGCTTAAAATTTCTTTTTTGGTTTGCTACAATGCCTTTTCTGAAACGTTGTCTCCCTCTGCTGGAACACTGACTTCTTTCATTTAATGCCTGCAGACTATAAAAGAGAAACCAACCCAAAAAGTTTGGT
Source organism: Phyllobates terribilis (assembly GCF_046119375.1). Lineage (NCBI taxonomy): Eukaryota > Metazoa > Chordata > Amphibia > Anura > Dendrobatidae > Phyllobates > Phyllobates terribilis. The sequence continues at coordinate 3,032,678 of NW_027362800.1, read as the reverse complement.
TGATTAGTCTGTGGCATTCTTTTAAACTGTTGCTTATGGCGGTCTCTGTGAGCTTCTCAGTGATATTCAGCCATCCAGGTATCCCGCCTGCAGTAGACGGAATGTGGCAATGGAACGCTGGCTGCGCGTGTCATAATAGGCTCTGAGCCTTTATATACCTGCGCACAGCAGCAGCCACCTTCAGTCTGCTGCTGGACAGCCAGCAGCAGCAGCAGCAGGAGAGGTAATTAATCAGCAACCCTCCTGCTAAGGGTAGACAGCTGCTCGTTCCACCCCCCCCCCGCCTTAATTGGTTCTCCTCCCTTCCAACGGTGTTGAGGCGGGTGGGAACAGCCGGGGGTTGAGGGTACTGTGCTAAAAGAGGTGGAGTTATGCAGATCTAAAACGCGTGGATTGCAGCAGCAGCAAGCCGAAAAGTGCAGGCATGTGAGGGATCTAGAGGTTGACAGCATGTCTTCTTAACGGGAGTCCAGGTGGCCATCTCCACAAATGGACTTTTCAGAATCCTTGGGTGGCACCGTAGTCGGAAACCAATTCTGGTTATCGCTTCTCGGCCTTTTGGCTAAGATCAAGTGTAGTATCTGTTCTTATCAGTTTAATATCTGATACGTCCCCTATCTGGGGACCATATATTAAATGGATTTTTAGAACAGGGAGATGGAAAAAGAGCTTGCTCTGTCCACTCCACGCATTGACCTGGTATTGCAGTATCTCCAGGACCGGTGCACCCCTTCTTTAATGCAGTTTCTAAAATCAGAAAGAATTGAATTCAATGCTTTTTGTTCATTTTGCTTGTTTGTCGGATTTTGGGATGGACTCTTTGGCTTTGCTTTTCTTCTCCTCATTGGATTTTTCATGTTAAAAGTTGCAGAAGCCAGATGACAAGCTCATTTTGGTTCAACTTCAGCAACTGTGCATTGCATTGCCATGTAATGTAATGTAATGCAATGCTATCTATCTAGCTCTCCCTCTATACTTCCTTTTGGATAAACAGACATATTAGGCAAGCATTTTGGAGCTTTCACCTAAATAACTACAGGTGGTGAGATAAGCTGCACAATATAATTGACCTTTCAGTATATTGTTGCACACACACCATCTATTTAGCAAATGCCCTTGTTATCAACAGCAGCCTTTTAAACTCACCTGAGCTAACAGGTATGTGAGCTGGTTACTCTGCTGCGCTTAAAATTTCTTTTTTGGTTTGCTACAATGCCTTTTCTGAAACGTTGTCTCCCTCTGCTGGAACACTGACTTCTTTCATTTAATGCCTGCAGACTATAAAAGAGAAACCAACCCAAAAAGTTTGGTTGATTAGTCTGTGGCATTCTTTTAAACTGTTGCTTATGGCGGTCTCTGTGAGCTTCTCAGTGACATTCAGCCATCCAGGTATCCCGCCTGCAGTAGACGGAATGTGGCAATGGAACGCTGGCTGCGCGTGTCATAATAGGCTCTGAGCCTTTATATACCTGCGCACAGCAGCAGCCACCTTCAGTCTGCTGCTGGACAGCCAGCAGCAGCAGCAGCAGGAGAGGTAATTAATCAGCAACCCTCCTGCTAAGGGTAGACAGCTGCTCGTTACACCCCCCCCCGCCTTAATTGGTTCTCCTCCCTTCCAACGGTGTTGAGGCGGGTGGGAACAGCCGGGGGTTGAGGGTACTGTGCTAAAAGAGGTGGAGTTATGCAGATCTAAAACGCGTGGATTGCAGCAGCAGCAAGCCGAAAAGTGCAGGCATGTGAGGGATCTAGAGGTTGACAGCATGTCTTCTTAACGGGAGTCCAGGTGGCCATCTCCACAAATGGACTTTTCAGAATCCTTGGGTGGCACCGTAGTCGGAAACCAATTCTGGTTATCGCTTCTCGGCCTTTTGGCTAAGATCAAGTGTAGTATCTGTTCTTATCAGTTTAATATCTGATACGTCCCCTATCTGGGGACCATATATTAAATGGATTTTTAGAACAGGGAGATGGAAAAAGAGCTTGCTCTGTCCACTCCACGCATTGACCTGGTATTGCAGTATCTCCAGGACCGGTGCACCCCTTCTTTAATGCAGTTTCTAAAATCAGAAAGAATTGAATTCAATGCTTTTTGTTCATTTTGCTTGTTTGTCGGATTTTGGGATGGACTCTTTGGCTTTGCTTTTCTTCTCCTCATTGGATTTTTCATGTTAAAAGTTGCAGAAGCCAGATGACAAGCTCATTTTGGTTCAACTTCAGCAAATGTGCATTGCATTGCCATGTAATGTAATGTAATGCAATGCTATCTATCTAGCTCTCCCTCTATACTTCCTTTTGGATAAACAGACATATTAGGCAAGCATTTTGGAGCTTTCACCTAAATAACTACAGGTGGTGAGATAAGCTGCACAATATAATTGACCTTTCAGTATATTGTTGCACACACACCATCTATTTAGCAAATGCCCTTGTTATCAACAGCAGCCTTTTAAACTCACCTGAGCTAACAGGTATGTGAGCTGGTTACTCTGCTGCGCTTAAAATTTCTTTTTTGGTTTGCTACAATGCCTTTTCTGAAACGTTGTCTCCCTCTGCTGGAACACTGACTTCTTTCATTTAATGCCTGCAGACTATAAAAGAGAAACCAACCCAAAAAGTTTGGTTGATTAGTCTGTGGCATTCTTTTAAACTGTTGCTTATGGCGGTCTCTGTGAGCTTCTCAGTGACATTCAGCCATCCAGGTATCCCGCCTGCAGTAGACGGAATGTGGCAATGGAACGCTGGCTGCGCGTGTCATAATAGGCTCTGAGCCTTTATATACCTGCGCACAGCAGCAGCCACCTTCAGTCTGCTGCTGGACAGCCAGCAGCAGCAGCAGCAGGAGAGGTAATTAATCAGCAACCCTCCTGCTAAGGGTAGACAGCTGCTCGTTACACCCCCCCCCGCCTTAATTGGTTCTCCTCCCTTCCAACGGTGTTGAGGCGGGTGGGAACAGCCGGGGGTTGAGGGTACTGTGCTAAAAGAGGTGGAGTTATGCAGATCTAAAACGCGTGGATTGCAGCAGCAGCAAGCCGAAAAGTGCAGGCATGTGAGGGATCTAGAGGTTGACAGCATGTCTTCTTAACGGGAGTCCAGGTGGCCATCTCCACAAATGGACTTTTCAGAATCCTTGGGTGGCACCGTAGTCGGAAACCAATTCTGGTTATCGCTTCTCGGCCTTTTGGCTAAGATCAAGTGTAGTATCTGTTCTTATCAGTTTAATATCTGATACGTCCCCTATCTGGGGACCATATATTAAATGGATTTTTAGAACAGGGAGATGGAAAAAGAGCTTGCTCTGTCCACTCCACGCATTGACCTGGTATTGCAGTATCTCCAGGACCGGTGCACCCCTTCTTTAATGCAGTTTCTAAAATCAGAAAGAATTGAATTCAATGCTTTTTGTTCATTTTGCTTGTTTGTCGGATTTTGGGATGGACTCTTTGGCTTTGCTTTTCTTCTCCTCATTGGATTTTTCATGTTAAAAGTTGCAGAAGCCAGATGACAAGCTCATTTTGGTTCAACTTCAGCAAATGTGCATTGCATTGCCATGTAATGTAATGTAATGCAATGCTATCTATCTAGCTCTCCCTCTATACTTCCTTTTGGATAAACAGACATATTAGGCAAGCATTTTGGAGCTTTCACCTAAATAACTACAGGTGGTGAGATAAGCTGCACAATATAATTGACCTTTCAGTATATTGTTGCACACACACCATCTATTTAGCAAATGCCCTTGTTATCAACAGCAGCCTTTTAAACTCACCTGAGCTAACAGGTATGTGAGCTGGTTACTCTGCTGCGCTTAAAATTTCTTTTTTGGTTTGCTACAATGCCTTTTCTGAAACGTTGTCTCCCTCTGCTGGAACACTGACTTCTTTCATTTAATGCCTGCAGACTATAAAAGAGAAACCAACCCAAAAAGTTTGGTTGATTAGTCTGTGGCATTCTTTTAAACTGTTGCTTATGGCGGTCTCTGTGAGCTTCTCAGTGACATTCAGCCATCCAGGTATCCCGCCTGCAGTAGACGGAATGTGGCAATGGAACGCTGGCTGCGCGTGTCATAATAGGCTCTGAGCCTTTATATACCTGCGCACAGCAGCAGCCACCTTCAGTCTGCTGCTGGACAGCCAGCAGCAGCAGCAGCAGGAGAGGTAATTAATCAGCAACCCTCCTGCTAAGGGTAGACAGCTGCTCGTTCCACCCCCCCCCCCGCCTTAATTGGTTCTCCTCCCTTCCAACGGTGTTGAGGCGGGTGGGAACAGCCGGGGGTTGAGGGTACTGTGCTAAAAGAGGTGGAGTTATGCAGATCTAAAACGCGTGGATTGCAGCAGCAGCAAGCCGAAAAGTGCAGGCATGTGAGGGATCTAGAGGTTGACAGCATGTCTTCTTAACGGGAGTCCAGGTGGCCATCTCCACAAATGGACTTTTCAGAATCCTTGGGTGGCACCGTAGTCGGAAACCAATTCTGGTTATCGCTTCTCGGCCTTTTGGCTAAGATCAAGTGTAGTATCTGTTCTTATCAGTTTAATATCTGATACGTCCCCTATCTGGGGACCATATATTAAATGGATTTTTAGAACAGGGAGATGGAAAAAGAGCTTGCTCTGTCCACTCCACGCATTGACCTGGTATTGCAGTATCTCCAGGACCGGTGCACCCCTTCTTTAATGCAGTTTCTAAAATCAGAAAGAATTGAATTCAATGCTTTTTGTTCATTTTGCTTGTTTGTCGGATTTTGGGATGGACTCTTTGGCTTTGCTTTTCTTCTCCTCATTGGATTTTTCATGTTAAAAGTTGCAGAAGCCAGATGACAAGCTCATTTTGGTTCAACTTCAGCAACTGTGCATTGCATTGCCATGTAATGTAATGTAATGCAATGCTATCTATCTAGCTCTCCCTCTATACTTCCTTTTGGATAAACAGACATATTAGGCAAGCATTTTGGAGCTTTCACCTAAATAACTACAGGTGGTGAGATAAGCTGCACAATATAATTGACCTTTCAGTATATTGTTGCACACACACCATCTATTTAGCAAATGCCCTTGTTATCAACAGCAGCCTTTTAAACTCACCTGAGCTAACAGGTATGTGAGCTGGTTACTCTGCTGCGCTTAAAATTTCTTTTTTGGTTTGCTACAATGCCTTTTCTGAAACGTTGTCTCCCTCTGCTGGAACACTGACTTCTTTCATTTAATGCCTGCAGACTATAAAAGAGAAACCAACCCAAAAAGTTTGGTTGATTAGTCTGTGGCATTCTTTTAAACTGTTGCTTATGGCGGTCTCTGTGAGCTTCTCAGTGACATTCAGCCATCCAGGTATCCCGCCTTCAGTAGACGGAATGTGGCAATGGAACGCTGGCTGCGCGTGTCATAATAGGCTCTGAGCCTTTATATACCTGCGCACATCAGCAGCCACCTTCAGTCTGCTGCTGGACAGCCAGCAGCAGCAGCAGCAGGAGAGGTAATTAATCAGCAACCCTCCTGCTAAGGGTAGACAGCTGCTCGTTCCACCCCCCCCCCGCCTTAATTGGTTCTCCTCCCTTCCAACGGTGTTGAGGCGGGTGGGAACAGCCGGGGGTTGAGGGTACTGTGCTAAAAAAGGTGGAGTTATGCAGATCTAAAACGCGTGGATTGCAGCAGCAGCAAGCCGAAAAGTGCAGGCATGTGAGGGATCTAGAGGTTGACAGCATGTCTTCTTAACGGGAGTCCAGGTGGCCATCTCCACAAATGGACTTTTCAGAATCCTTGGGTGGCACCGTAGTCGGAAACCAATTCTGGTTATCGCTTCTCGGCCTTTTGGCTAAGATCAAGTGTAGTATCTGTTCTTATCAGTTTAATATCTGATACGTCCCCTATCTGGGGACCATATATTAAATGGATTTTTAGAACAGGGAGATGGAAAAAGAGCTTGCTCTGTCCACTCCACGCATTGACCTGGTATTGCAGTATCTCCAGGACCGGTGCACCCCTTCTTTAATGCAGTTTCTAAAATCAGAAAGAATTGAATTCAATGCTTTTTGTTCATTTTGCTTGTTTGTCGGATTTTGGGATGGACTCTTTGGCTTTGCTTTTCTTCTCCTCATTGGATTTTTCATGTTAAAAGTTGCAGAAGCCAGATGACAAGCTCATTTTGGTTCAACTTCAGCAACTGTGCATTGCATTGCCATGTAATGTAATGTAATGCAATGCTATCTATCTAGCTCTCCCTCTATACTTCCTTTTGGATAAACAGACATATTAGGCAAGCATTTTGGAGCTTTCACCTAAATAACTACAGGTGGTGAGATAAGCTGCACAATATAATTGACCTTTCAGTATATTGTTGCACACACACCATCTATTTAGCAAATGCCCTTGTTATCAACAGCAGCCTTTTAAACTCACCTGAGCTAACAGGTATGTGAGCTGGTTACTCTGCTGCGCTTAAAATTTCTTTTTTGGTTTGCTACAATGCCTTTTCTGAAACGTTGTCTCCCTCTGCTGGAACACTGACTTCTTTCATTTAATGCCTGCAGACTATAAAAGAGAAACCAACCCAAAAAGTTTGGTTGATTAGTCTGTGGCATTCTTTTAAACTGTTGCTTATGGCGGTCTCTGTGAGCTTCTCAGTGACATTCAGCCATCCAGGTATCCCGCCTGCAGTAGACGGAATGTGGCAATGGAACGCTGGCTGCGCGTGTCATAATAGGCTCTGAGCCTTTATATACCTGCGCACAGCAGCAGCCACCTTCAGTCTGCTGCTGGACAGCCAGCAGCAGCAGCAGCAGGAGAGGTAATTAATCAGCAACCCTCCTGCTAAGGGTAGACAGCTGCTCGTTCCACCCCCCCCCCCGCCTTAATTGGTTCTCCTCCCTTCCAACGGTGTTGAGGCGGGTGGGAACAGCCGGGGGTTGAGGGTACTGTGCTAAAAGAGGTGGAGTTATGCAGATCTAAAACGCGTGGATTGCAGCAGCAGCAAGCCGAAAAGTGCAGGCATGTGAGGGATCTAGAGGTTGACAGCATGTCTTCTTAACGGGAGTCCAGGTGGCCATCTCCACAAATGGACTTTTCAGAATCCTTGGGTGGCACCGTAGTCGGAAACAAATTCTGGTTATCGCTTCTCGGCCTTTTGGCTAAGATCAAGTGTAGTATCTGTTCTTATCAGTTTAATATCTGATACGTCCCCTATCTGGGGACCATATATTAAATGGATTTTTAGAACAGGGAGATGGAAAAAGAGCTTGCTCTGTCCACTCCCCGCATTGACCTGGTATTGCAGTATCTCCAGGACCGGTGCACCCCTTCTTTAATGCAGTTTCTAAAATCAGAAAGAATTGAATTCAATGCTTTTTGTTCATTTTGCTTGTTTGTCGGATTTTGGGATGGACTCTTTGGCTTTGCTTTTCTTCTCCTCATTGGATTTTTCATGTTAAAAGTTGCAGAAGCCAGATGACAAGCTCATTTTGGTTCAACTTCAGCAACTGTGCATTGCATTGCCATGTAATGTAATGTAATGCAATGCTATCTATCTAGCTCTCCCTCTATACTTCCTTTTGGATAAACAGACATATTAGGCAAGCATTTTGGAGCTTTCACCTAAATAACTACAGGTGGTGAGATAAGCTGCACAATATAATTGACCTTTCAGTATATTGTTGCACACACACCATCTATTTAGCAAATGCCCTTGTTATCAACAGCAGCCTTTTAAACTCACCTGAGCTAACAGGTATGTGAGCTGGTTACTCTGCTGCGCTTAAAATTTCTTTTTTGGTTTGCTACAATGCCTTTTCTGAAGCGTTGTCTCCCTCTGCTGGAACACTGACTTCTTTCATTTAATGCCTGCAGACTATAAAAGAGAAACCAACCCAAAAAGTTTGGTTGATTAGTCTGTGGCATTCTTTTAAACTGTTGCTTATGGCGGTCTCTGTGAGCTTCTCAGTGACATTCAGCCATCCAGGTATCCCGCCTGCAGTAGACGGAATGTGGCAATGGAACGCTGGCTGCGCGTGTCATAATAGGCTCTGAGCCTTTATATACCTGCGCACAGCAGTAGCCACCTTCAGTCTGCTGCTGGACAGCCAGCAGCAGCAGCAGCAGGAGAGGTAATTAATCAGCAACCCTCCTGCTAAGGGTAGACAGCTGCTCGTTCCACCCCCCCCCCGCCTTAATTGGTTCTCCTCCCTTCCAACGGTGTTGAGGCGGGTGGGAACAGCCGGGGGTTGAGGGTACTGTGCTAAAAGAGGTGGAGTTATGCAGATCTAAAACGCGTGGATTGCAGCAGCAGCAAGCCGAAAAGTGCAGGCATGTGAGGGATCTAGAGGTTGACAGCATGTCTTCTTAACGGGAGTCCAGGTGGCCATCTCCACAAATGGACTTTTCAGAATCCTTGGGTGGCACCGTAGTCGGAAACCAATTCTGGTTATCGCTTCTCGGCCTTTTGGCTAAGATCAAGTGTAGTATCTGTTCTTATCAGTTTAATATCTGATACGTCCCCTATCTGGGGACCATATATTAAATGGATTTTTAGAACAGGGAGAAGGAAAAAGAGCTTGCTCTGTCCACTCCACGCATTGACCTGGTATTGCAGTATCTCCAGGACCGGTGCACCCCTTCTTTAATGCAGTTTCTAAAATCAGAAAGAATTGAATTCAATGCTTTTTGTTCATTTTGCTTGTTTGTCGGATTTTGGGATGGACTCTTTGGCTTTGCTTTTCTTCTCCTCATTGGATTTTTCATGTTAAAAGTTGCAGAAGCCAGATGACAAGCTCATTTTGGTTCAACTTCAGCAACTGTGCATTGCATTGCCATGTAATGTAATGTAATGCAATGCTATCTATCTAGCTCTCCCTCTATACTTCCTTTTGGATAAACAGACATATTAGGCAAGCATTTTGGAGCTTTCACCTAAATAACTACAGGTGGTGAGATAAGCTGCACAATATAATTGACCTTTCAGTATATTGTTGCACACACACCATCTATTTAGAAAATGCCCTTGTTATCAACAGCAGCCTTTTAAACTCACCTGAGCTAACAGGTATGTGAGCTGGTTACTCTGCTGCGCTTAAAATTTCTTTTTTGGTTTGCTACAATGCCTTTTCTGAAACGTTGTCTCCCTCTGCTGGAACACTGACTTCTTTCATTTAATGCCTGCAGACTATAAAAGAGAAACCAACCCAAAAAGTTTGGTTGATTAGTCTGTGGCATTCTTTTAAACTGTTGCTTATGGCGGTCTCTGTGAGCTTCTCAGTGACATTCAGCCATCCAGGTATCCCGCCTGCAGTAGACGGAATGTGGCAATGGAACGCTGGCTGCGCGTGCCATAATAGGCTCTGAGCCTTTATATACCTGCGCACAGCAGCAGCCACCTTCAGTCTGCTGCTGGACAGCCAGCAGCAGCAGCAGCAGGAGAGGTAATTAATCAGCAACCCTCCTGCTAAGGGTAGACAGCTGCTCGTTCCACCCCCCCCCCGCCTTAATTGGTTCTCCTCCCTTCCAACGGTGTTGAGGCGGGTGGGAACAGCCGGGGGTTGAGGGTACTGTGCTAAAAGAGGTGGAGTTATGCAGATCTAAAACGCCTGGATTGCAGCAGCAGCAAGCCGAAAAGTGCAGGCATGTGAGGGATCTAGAGGTTGACAGCATGTCTTCTTAACGGGAGTCCAGGTGGCCATCTCCACAAATGGACTTTTCAGAATCCTTGGGTGGCACCGTAGTCGGAAACCAATTCTGGTTATCGCTTCTCGGCCTTTTGGCTAAGATCAAGAGTAGTATCTGTTCTTATCAGTTTAATATCTGATACGTCCCCTATCTGGGGACCATATATTAAATGGATTTTTAGAACAGGGAGATGGAAAAAGAGCTTGCTCTGTCCACTCCACGCATTGACCTGGTATTGCAGTATCTCCAGGACCGGTGCACCCCTTCTTTAATGCAGTTTCTAAAATCAGAAAGAATTGAATTCAATGCTTTTTGTTCATTTTGCTTGTTTGTCGGATTTTGGGATGGACTCTTTGGCTTTGCTTTTCTTCTCCTCATTGGATTTTTCATGTTAAAAGTTGCAGAAGCCAGATGACAAGCTCATTTTGGTTCAACTTCAGCAACTGTGCATTGCATTGCCATGTAATGTAATGTAATGCAATGCTATCTATCTAGCTCTCCCTCTATACTTCCTTTTGGATAAACAGACATATTAGGCAAGCATTTTGGAGCTTTCACCTAAATAACTACAGGTGGTGAGATAAGCTGCACAATATAATTGACCTTTCAGTATATTGTTGCACACACACCATCTATTTAGCAAATGCCCTTGTTATCAACAGCAGCCTTTTAAACTCACCTGAGCTAACAGGTATGTGAGCTGGTTACTCTGCTGCGCTTAAAATTTCTTTTTTGGTTTGCTACAATGCCTTTTCTGAAACGTTGTCTCCCTCTGCTGGAACACTGACTTCTTTCATTTAATGCCTGCAGACTATAAAAGAGAAACCAACCCAAAAAGTTTGGTTGATTAGTCTGTGGCATTCTTTTAAACTGTTGCTTATGGCAGTCTCTGTGAGCTTCTCAGTGACATTCAGCCATCCAGGTATCCCGCCTGCAGTAGACGGAATGTGGCAATGGAACGCTGGCTGCGCGTGTCATAATAGGCTCTGAGCCTTTATATACCTGCGCACAGCAGCAGCCACCTTCAGTCTGCTGCTGGACAGCCAGCAGCAGCAGCAGGAGAGGTAATTAATCAGCAACCCTCCTGCTAAGGGTAGACAGCTGCTCGTTCCACCCCCCCCCCCGCCTTAATTGGTTCTCCTCCCTTCCAACGGTGTTGAGGCGGGTGGGAACAGCCGGGGGTTGAGGGTACTGTGCTAAAAGAGGTGGAGTTATGCAGATCTAAAACGCGTGGATTGCAGCAGCAGCAAGCCGAAAAGTGCAGGCATGTGAGGGATCTAGAGGTTGACAGCATGTCTTCTTAACGGGAGTCCAGGTGGCCATCTCCACAAATGGACTTTTCAGAATCCTTGGGTGGCACCGTAGTCGGAAACCAATTCTGGTTATCGCTTCTCGGCCTTTTGGCTAAGATCAAGTGTAGTATCTGTTCTTATCAGTTTAATATCTGATACGTCCCCTATCTGGGGACCATATATTAAATGGATTTTTAGAACAGGGAGATGGAAAAAGAGCTTGCTCTGTCCACTCCACGCATTGACCTGGTATTGCAGTATCTCCAGGACCGGTGCACCCCTTCTTTAATGCAGTTTCTAAAATCAGAAAGAATTGAATTCAATGCTTTTTGTTCATTTTGCTTGTTTGTCGGATTTTGGGATGGACTCTTTGGCTTTGCTTTTCTTCTCCTCATTGGATTTTTCATGTTAAAAGTTGCAGAAGCCAGATGACAAGCTCATTTTGGTTCAACTTCAGCAACTGTGCATTGCATTGCCATGTAATGTAATGTAATGCAATGCTATCTATCTAGCTCTCCCTCTATACTTCCTTTTGGATAAACAGACATATTAGGCAAGTGACGCGCCCCTGGGCCTGTGTCGCGCTGCGTTGCGCACGCGGGAGCTTACCCGGAGCCGGATCAGTGGAGGGTTGTAGTCTCGTGGCGGTGACCCGGTCCGTGCCCAGGGAGTCAAACTAGACGGCAGTCTATTAGTAGTAAATAGTTGATGACTACGCCACCCGTTGAGTGCAGCCAGGGAGCTGCTGCTGCGGGGCAGACCGCTGAGGCCGATGGTAGGATTATGCAGCGTGATAGTATAACCCCCAACGGGAGGGGTATGGCCTCAGGGCAGCCGACGTGGATGATGGGGGTAGCAGGAACCACTCAGAGACGGTACGGTGTAGTTCAGGGTCTTTACTGGTAACAACGATAGACCCTCCTGGAGTACTTGCTAGCGAACGGGGCCTGGTCAGTCCTTGAGCAGATGGGATCTCCCCTGGCCAGGCGTAGTTGTAGGCCTCCCAAACTGACTGTACTCTTCTGGCTACCTTGCTAGAAGCTGATGTAAGTAGCCCACGTCCCTGAGTGTACCGTGTGGTGCTCACCCGTATGGCCGGTGACTCGGGGCCTTCTAATGGCTTCCGCTCCACGATGGCGGTGCTGGTCCCACGCGTGTGACCGTGCCTTCGGGCTTCTGGGCCAGAGGACCTGAAATCCCCTGCCTGACGGATTCTGCTGCTGGGTAGGAGTTAGTCCCCACAGCCTCGGACTCCGGGTCCGGAAAGAAGTCTTCTTAGTCAGGGCGAGCTCTGCAGCTGCCAGCCCCTGACTCCTTGTAACTCTGCTGTTTCCTATGCTGCTTCTTGTCTCTACTCCACTTGTCTCACTCACCCTGCCTCAGCCCCGGGTTTATATAGGGGAAGTCCTTCCCCTCCCAAGACTAGGCAGGAGGTGTAGCATGCACAGGATCCCTGACCAAAGGACCTCCCACCTGCTCTCAGACGTAATATCTCTATCACTGTGGCAACCAGACCCCTGGGGTGTCACATTCCCCCCTAGTGAAATTTAGTACTCCGGGACTAAACATATTTTTTTTTTTTTTTTCGAAAAACATAACAAAGTATAACAATAACAATACAATAAGAAAAACACATAAGATGGTTACGGCGTGTCCGCAACCGGGTGCAGTTTTGAAAAGCAAGGTGTCCATTTCACCAAAACAGGGAGACGTAACCAGGTAGGGGCCTGTCCTGCCCCGAGTCCTTAACAGTCTTTAGTCCATCCTGGGTTACGCTCCAACTATGTACAAGGATTCCCGGTAAATCCACCAAGGATTCCTAAAAATAACTGGAAACACAAAATTATACACAAGCAACAAGACACAAAAAAACATAAATAAAACAATTTATACACTTCAAATTCTCCAGCGTGCGGGTAACTGGCCTCTAGTGGCCCTAGTGGACCTACGGAGCTGACTGTCTGGCCCTGAACTACAGGGTGTAGGAGCTGTCAAGGGTAAACTGGGCGGCTGTCTACCGGCTCTTTGTCTCACTAGGGGTACGGCAGGCTCACTATAAGCAGAGGGTTGATTCACCTGTTCTGCTGGTGTGGAGTCTTCTGCCTCCTGGACCGGCTGTTCTTCCAGCTCTACCCGTTGCTCCGTAGGTTCTTGGGATGGTGGTTGGAGGAAGGTGAGTACGGGTACCACAACTGCACCATTGACTTGAGTCCAAGACCGAGGGAAGTCCCCGAGCACGGTACTAACCATATCTTCCCTTTCTTCCACGGGTCGATGGTCTTCTTGTTCCTCTTCAGGGTTCCTCAGTTGTTCGGGACACTTCTTCAGGTGGTCCCGGGATACAATGGCTGTGGTTTCCCCTCCGTCTTTACTGATGGTACAGACCTTCGGGTTCTCGTGGCTTGAGGGCAGTACGGTGTACGGGTCCTTCTCCCACTGGTCGTCCAACTTGTGGAGCCGTCTCTTCCTCTTCAAGACCTGCTCTCCGGGTACCAGGGGAACAGCGGGAGCATACTGGTTGTAAGTCTTCTCTTGTCTTTCCCTAGCCTGACAGAGACTTCGCTCCACGCTCTCCTGTACTCTCCGGTACTGCTGCTGCCTCTCTGTGTCCCAGTCTGTTTCTGGTGAAGTGTCCTCGGGTGTCAGGACTCCCATTTCCAGGTCAACAGGCAACTTACCAGGTCTTGCCCTCATTAGGTAAGCCGGGGTACAGTTGGTGGAACCTACCGGGATGTGGTTGTATAGGTCCACCAGATCGGGCAACTTCTCAGGCCACAGACTGCGTTCTTCCAGGGGCAACGTTTTTAGAAGATCCATTACCACCTGGTTCATTTTCTCACAAAGTCCATTAGTTTGCGGATGGTAGGGTGTCGTCCTTATCTTCCGGCAGCCATACAGATTGCAGAATTCCTGGAAGACCTCCGCTTCAAAAGCAGGTCCCTGGTTCGTCAGCACTTGGTCCGGGTACCCGTGTGGACGGCAAAAGTGCTGCTGGAAGGCTCTAGCTGCTGTTTGAGCCGTTAAGTCCTTGACGGGGATGACAAACAGAAACCGGGAGTAATGATCCACGATGGTTAACGCGTAGACGTAGCCACTTCTGCTCGGGGTCAGTTTTACATGATCCAAGGCTACCAGTTCCAACGGTTGCCGGGTGACGATGGACTGCAGGGGAGTCTTCTGGCTGGCGCGGTCCTTCCTTCTCAGGTTGCACGGGCCACAGTCTCTGCACCACCTCTCGATGGTTCCCCTCATGCCTACCCAGTGGAACCGCTCGCGCAGCAGGAACTCCAGCTTCTTCCATCCAAAGTGTCCAGCCCCGTCGTGGTATGCCTCCATCACCATGGCTGCGTCTCTTCGTGGCACCACTACTTGCCAGAGTAGTTCATGCGTCCGGGAGTTAACCATTCTGCGGCACAACTTCCCCTTGTAAAGGAACAGTCGACTCTTCTCTGCCCATAGTTGTTTGGCTTCCTCCGGAGCGTCTGGTTCAAGGCAAGCCTCCGGGCGAGTCAGCATCTCCTTCACCAGTCGGACGGCAGGGTCGCTGTCTTGCGTTTCCGCCCAGTTGTAGTGAGGTAAGGGAATACTGGATAGTCCCATGACGGTGGAACGCAGGGAGTTCAACTTCTTCCAGTCCCTCCGGATCTTCTCCTCCGTCCGGCAGGTTGGGCATCCTGGACAGGGCGTCCGCGTTGGTATTGGAGCGCCCTGCCCGGTATTTGATTGTGAACTCGTAGTTGGACAGACGGGCCATCCACCTCTGCTCCAGGGCACCGAGTCTTGCCGTGTCCAGGTGTGTCAGCGGGTTGTTATCCGTGTACACGGTGAACCGGGAAGAAGCGAGGTAATGCTTAAAGCGCTCAGTGATTGCCCATACTACGGCCAGGAACTCTAACTTAAATGAGCTGTAATTCTCGGGGTTCCTTTCGGTGGGTCGCAGTTTTCGGCTGGCGTAGGCGATTACTCGTTCCTTCCCCTGCTGGATCTGGGACAGTACAGCTCCTAGCCCGATGTTACTGGCGTCGGTGTAGAGGATAAAGGGCTGACTATAATCCGGGTACGCCAGGATTTCGTCCCCCGTGAGGGCCATTTTCAGCTGGCGGAAGGACTCTTCTTCCAGCTCCTCCCATTTGAAGGGCGGCTTCTGGTTCTTGGCCTTCCGGGACTGGCCTATCAGGAGGTCCTGCATAGGTGCTGCCTTTTTGGTGAAACCGGGAATAAACCTTCGGTAGTAGCCTACCAACCCGAGGAACTGCCGCACTTCTTTTACGCTGGAGGGGCTTGGCCATCCCTTAATTGCGGTGATCTTATCAGGGTCGGGAGCCACTCCGTCAGCGCTCACCACGTGTCCCAGGTACTGCACCTTTGGTTTCAGGAGGTGACACTTGGAGGGTTTCACCTTTAGGCCGTAACTCGCCAGAGCTTCGAACACCTCCGCCAGGTGTTTCAGGTGGTCCTCATAAGTCTTGG
This sequence comes from Phyllobates terribilis, assembly GCF_046119375.1. NCBI lineage: Eukaryota > Metazoa > Chordata > Amphibia > Anura > Dendrobatidae > Phyllobates > Phyllobates terribilis. The sequence goes on along the minus strand of NW_027362800.1, from coordinate 3,017,272 downwards.
AATATACGATGACATCATCCAAGTACAACAGGACCGTCTCGAAGTTTCTGTGGCCTAGACAGCACTCCATTAATCGTTGGAAGGTTCCTGGGGCGTTGCAGAGTCCGAACGGCATGCAGGTGAACTCGCTAAGTCCCATCGGGGTGGTGAATGCGGTCTTCTCCCGGTCCGCCTCTGCTACAGGAACCTGCCAGTACCCACTAGTGAGATCCAAGGTAGAGAAGAAGTTAGCAGATCTTAAAGCAGCCAATGACTCCTCTATCCTTGGTAAGGGGTACGCATCCTTGTGTGTGATACGGTTAATTTTCCGGTAATATACACACATCCTCATGGTGTTGTCTTTCTTTTTGACTAAAACTAGTGGGGCTGCCCAGGGGCTACAGCTATCCCGGATTACCCCAGCCTCCTTCATGTCTCTAAGCATCCCCTTGGCGTGTTGGTAATGTGCAGGGGGTACGGGTCGATACCTCTCTTTTATGGGAGGATGATCTCCCGTGGGGATGCGGTGTTCTACCCCCTTGACTCGCCCGAAGTCTAACGGGTGTTTACTAAACACTCTCTCATACTCTTGAACCACCCGATAGACTCCTTGTTTCTGGTGTGAGGGAGTGGAGTCAGTACCCAGATGTAGTTGCTGACACCAGTCCTCCATGTCTTTCTTAGAGCCGTTACCTTCCTCCGGGTGAGATGGAGGCAAGGGTTCCACAGATTGTATAGAATTTTGATTAGTGGTATATAATTTGGCTAGCGTGGCATACCGGGGCAGGTACACTTCCCTCTCCCCGATATTTATTATGCGAACGGGCACCCTCCCATGGCGTACATTGACCACCCCCCGTGCTGTCAAAATGGTGGGCCTACTGTCTGAGTAAACTGGTTCTACCATTGCCTGGTAATCTCTACCTCTCAGACCAATAGCTGCCCGGCACCAAATCATCATTTCACTTTTTGGGGGCATGGCAATAGGAAAAGGGTCACACATTCTTACGCTACCAATCTCACCGCCGGAGAGTTCCACTTGTTGCCGTTGCATCAGTGCCCGGATCTCTTTCTGGAGCACCCGCTGCTCGCCGGAGCTGGCATTCTTGGCAACCTGCTGTAAAAGGAAAATCACCTCTGCAAGACAATTTTCAATTACATTAGTTCCTAGAGTTATTTTTGGGTGACTCTCATGTTTGTCAATATCTACAATGATCAGTCCCTGTGCGGCCAGTTCGACTCTACCAATTTTGATGGTCACCTCTTTAAATCCGATCTGTGGCACGGGCTGACCATTGCTGGCGATGATACTCAAGTCGTCGTCAGGGTAGCGGGTAATATCCGAGTCATTCCAGTACTGCTTGAAGAGCACGTACGGGATGGTGGTGACCTGTGACCCGGTGTCCAGTAGGGCACTCATGGGAATGCCATCCAGTACCACAGGCAAGACTGGACGTCCTCCCACATATCTGTCGCGCCAGTTCGATGGGCCTGGTGATCTTTTTCCTGGGGGTTGGCCCTCTACCCCAGGTTGTGCCCGTTTAAAGAACAGTACCTTGCCATATGTCCGGGTTGATTGCAGCGGCGGCAGATGGGTCGTCCGTCCTCACTGTATCGGTCACTGGGTCTTCCTCTGGCCGGTGGGGTCCTCCTTGGTCGACGCCACGGGATGTCCTCCGGTCCGGATGCCAGCTGGATCTTCCCTGGGGTGGAAGCCTGTAAAGACTGCACAGTTCGGGTTAGCGCAGCAACGCTCTTAGCTAGCTCTTGGACCTGATGGTGTAGGTCTGGAGCCGGGTCATTGTCCAAAGCCTGCGCATCAGCTCCCACAGGCCCTGCTGACAAGGGCGCCGCCTCCTGGTAGTAAGTGGTAGTGGGGCGTCTGTGGGTCACAACGCCACCTGGTGCCGGTTCTCGGAGCACCCGGATGGCTCTGTCCTTGAACTGTGCAAAGTCCAGATGGGGATCCTGTAAGGCCATTGCCCGCAACTGGGTTCGGTGGGCATTGCAATATAAACCCTCTATAAATTGTTCAGTCAACAGCCTGTCCTCGTTTCCCACCCCATCGGGGTCGGTCTGCTTTATGGCCCTCAGGGCCTCTTGTAGGTTTAGTGCATAGTCCCTTATACTCTCATGCGCTCGCTGCTTGCACCCGTAGAATCTAAGCTTAATCTCGGCTGAGGTGCGGGTATCAAAGGTGTCCTTCAGCCGGGTTAGTATCCCTGCGACAGTCTTCCTCCCAGGTGGCCAGGATTTTACTTCCCTTTTGGCTGCCCTGGTTAGTTGGGCCACCAGGATGCTCACTTTTTGCTCTTCTGTGAGGGGGTACACCTGGAAGAGGCTATCCAGCTTTTCTCTAAAGTCATGCAGGGTATGTGACTCCCCTGAGTACTGGGGTAGCCAAGCTGCTCCCGGGATATAGGGCATGGTGAAGGGCATAACTGCAGCAGCGGTAGCGCTGGCGGGGGTTGAGGCAGTGAAGCTCTCCTCCGTATCCGACATCTTCCTCCCCCCTAGTGGACCGTGGCCTACCTTGCGATGATCCTCTCCCGTAGGCTGCGGCTCCGCAGTGGATCGTCAGGGTTGAGGACCTTCCGTCGCGCTCCTGCGACGTCGGCGTCTGCTGGGCTCCTTCCAGGACCTTACGCAACGTCCGGACGTGAGGCGGGGCTTCAGTTCTCGCGCGCTTTCGGAGTCCACGCCCCTCTTCTTCCCGCGCGGCGTCCTCAAGATGGCGTCCAATGGCGGGAAAACTCCACGGATGGCGGGAAGAAGGTTCAAGATGGCGCCGGATGGCGGGAAAACTTCGCGGATGGCGGGAAGAAGGTAGAAGATGGCGCCGGATGGCGGGAAACCTCCACGGATAGCGGGAATCTTCACCACTGGTAAGTTTGAACAGTCTTTGCTTTTCAGGCACGCAGTACCCGGTGGTTGCGGGCACGAAATCCTGCCGACTACGCCAAAGTTGACGCGCCCCTGGGCCTGTGTCGCGCTGCGTTGCGCACGCGGGAGCTTACCCGGAGCCGGATCAGTGGAGGGTTGTAGTCTCGTGGCGGTGACCCGGTCCGTGCCCAGGGAGTCAAACTAGACGGCAGTCTATTAGTAGTAAATAGTTGATGACTACGCCACCCGTTGAGTGCAGCCAGGGAGCTGCTGCTGCGGGGCAGACCGCTGAGGCCGATGGTAGGATTATGCAGCGTGATAGTATAACCCCCAACGGGAGGGGTATGGCCTCAGGGCAGCCGACGTGGATGATGGGGGTAGCAGGAACCACTCAGAGACGGTACGGTGTAGTTCAGGGTCTTTACTGGTAACAACGATAGACCCTCCTGGAGTACTTGCTAGCGAACGGGGCCTGGTCAGTCCTTGAGCAGATGGGATCTCCCCTGGCCAGGCGTAGTTGTAGGCCTCCCAAACTGACTGTACTCTTCTGGCTACCTTGCTAGAAGCTGATGTAAGTAGCCCACGTCCCTGAGTGTACCGTGTGGTGCTCACCCGTATGGCCGGTGACTCGGGGCCTTCTAATGGCTTCCGCTCCACGATGGCGGTGCTGGTCCCACGCGTGTGACCGTGCCTTCGGGCTTCTGGGCCAGAGGACCTGAAATCCCCTGCCTGACGGATTCTGCTGCTGGGTAGGAGTTAGTCCCCACAGCCTCGGACTCCGGGTCCGGAAAGAAGTCTTCTTAGTCAGGGCGAGCTCTGCAGCTGCCAGCCCCTGACTCCTTGTAACTCTGCTGTTTCCTATGCTGCTTCTTGTCTCTACTCCACTTGTCTCACTCACCCTGCCTCAGCCCCGGGTTTATATAGGGGAAGTCCTTCCCCTCCCAAGACTAGGCAGGAGGTGTGGCATGCACAGGATCCCTGACCAAAGGACCTCCCACCTGCTCTCAGACGTAATATCTCTATCACTGTGGCAACCAGACCCCTGGGGTGTCACACAAGCATTTTGGAGCTTTCACCTAAATAACTACAGGTGGTGAGATAAGCTGCACAATATAATTGACCTTTCAGTATATTGTTGCACACACACCATCTATTTAGCAAATGCCCTTGTTATCAACAGCAGCCTTTTAAACTCACCTGAGCTAACAGGTATGTGAGCTGGTTACTCTGCTGCGCTTAAAATTTCTTTTTTGGTTTGCTACAATGCCTTTTCTGAAACGTTGTCTCCCTCTGCTGGAACACTGACTTCTTTCATTTAATGCCTGCAGACTATAAAAGAGAAACCAACCCAAAAAGTTTGGTTGATTAGTCTGTGGCATTCTTTTAAACTGTTGCTTATGGCGGTCTCTGTGAGCTTCTCAGTGACATTCAGCCATCCAGGTATCCCGCCTGCAGTAGACGGAATGTGGCAATGGAACGCTGGCTGCGCGTGTCATAATAGGCTCCGAGCCTTTATATACCTGCGCACAGCAGCAGCCACCTTCAGTCTGCTGCTGGACAGCCAGCAGCAGCAGCAGCAGGAGAGGTAATTAATCAGCAACCCTCCTGCTAAGGGTAGACAGCTGCTCGTTCCACCCCCCCCCGCCTTAATTGGTTCTCCTCCCTTCCAACGGTGTTGAGGCGGGTGGGAACAGCCGGGGGTTGAGGGTACTGTGCTAAAAGAGGTGGAGTTATGCAGATCTAAAACGCGTGGATTGCAGCAGCAGCAAGCCGAAAAGTGCAGGCATGTGAGGGATCTAGAGGTTGACAGCATGTCTTCTTAACGGGAGTCCAGGTGGCCATCTCCACAAATGGACTTTTCAGAATCCTTGGGTGGCACCGTAGTCGGAAACCAATTCTGGTTATCGCTTCTCGGCCTTTTGGCTAAGATCAAGTGTAGTATCTGTTCTTATCAGTTTAATATCTGATACGTCCCCTATCTGGGGACCATATATTAAATGGATTTTTAGAACAGGGAGATGGAAAAAGAGCTTGCTCTGTCCACTCCACGCATTGACCTGGTATTGCAGTATCTCCAGGACCGGTGCACCCCTTCTTTAATGCAGTTTCTAAAATCAGAAAGAATTGAATTCAATGCTTTTTGTTCATTTTGCTTGTTTGTCGGATTTTAGGATGGACTCTTTGGCTTTGCTTTTCTTCTCCTCATTGGATTTTTCATGTTAAAAGTTGCAGAAGCCAGATGACAAGCTCATTTTGGTTCAACTTCAGCAACTGTGCATTGCATTGCCATGTAATGTAATGTAATGCAATGCTATCTATCTAGCTCTCCCTCTATACTTCCTTTTGGATAAACAGACATATTAGGCAAGCATTTTGGAGCTTTCACCTAAATAACTACAGGTGGTGAGATAAGCTGCACAATATAATTGACCTTTCAGTATATTGTTGCACACACACCATCTATTTAGCAAATGCCCTTGTTATCAACAGCAGCCTTTTAAACTCACCTGAGCTAACAGGTATGTGAGCTGGTTACTCTGCTGCGCTTAAAATTTCTTTTTTGGTTTGCTACAATGCCTTTTCTGAAACGTTGTCTCCCTCTGCTGGAACACTGACTTCTTTCATTTAATGCCTGCAGACTATAAAAGAGAAACCAACCCAAAAAGTTTGGTTGATTAGTCTGTGGCATTCTTGTAAACTGTTGCTTATGGCGGTCTCTGTGAGCTTCTCAGTGACATTCCGCCATCCAGGTATCCCGCCTGCAGTAGACGGAATGTGGCAATGGAACGCTGGCTGCGCGTGTCATAATAGGCTCTGAGCCTTTATATACCTGCGCACAGCAGCAGCCACCTTCAGTCTGCTGCTGGACAGCCAGCAGCAGCAGCAGCAGGAGAGGTAATTAATCAGCAACCCTCCTGCTAAGGGTAGACAGCTGCTCGTTCCACCCCACCCCCCCGCCTTAATTGGTTCTCCTCCCTTCCAACGGTGTTGAGGCGGGTGGAACAGCCGGGGGTTGAGGGTACTGTGCTAAAAGAGGTGGAGTTATGCAGATCTAAAACGCGTGGATTGCAGCAGCAGCAAGCCGAAAAGTGCAGGCATGTGAGGGATCTAGAGGTTGACAGCATGTCTTCTTAACGGGAGTCCAGGTGGCCATCTCCACAAATGGACTTTTCAGAATCCTTGGGTGGCACCGTAGTCGGAAACCAATTCTGGTTATCGCTTCTCGGCCTTTTGGCTAAGATCAAGTGTAGTATCTGTTCTTATCAGTTTAATATCTGATACGTCCCCTATCTGGGGACCATATATTAAATGGATTTTTAGAACAGGGAGATGGAAAAAGAGCTTGCTCTGTCCACTCCACGCATTGACCTGGTATTGCAGTATCTCCAGGACCGGTGCACCCCTTCTTTAATGCAGTTTCTAAAATCAGAAAGAATTGAATTCAATGCTTTTTGTTCATTTTGCTTGTTTGTCGGATTTTGGGATGGACTCTTTGGCTTTGCTTTTCTTCTCCTCATTGGATTTTTCATGTTAAAAGTTGCAGAAGCCAGATGACAAGCTCATTTTGGTTCAACTTCAGCAACTGTGCATTGCATTGCCATGTAATGTAATGTAATGCAATGCTATCTATCTAGCTCTCCCTCTATACTTCCTTTTGGATAAACAGACATATTAGGCAAGCATTTTGGAGCTTTCACCTAAATAACTACAGGTGGTGAGATAAGCTGCACAATATAATTGACCTTTCAGTATATTGTTGCACACACACCATCTATTTAGCAAATGCCCTTGTTATCAACAGCAGCCTTTTAAACTCACCTGAGCTAACAGGTATGTGAGCTGGTTACTCTGCTGCGCTTAAAATTTCTTTTTTGGTTTGCTACAATGCCTTTTCTGAAACGTTGTCTCCCTCTGCTGGAACACTGACTTCTTTCATTTAATGCCTGCAGACTATAAAAGAGAAACCAACCCAAAAAGTTTGGTTGATTAGTCTGTGGCATTCTTTTAAACTGTTGCTTATGGCGGTCTCTGTGAGCTTCTCAGTGACATTCAGCCATCCAGGTATCCCGCCTGCAGTAGACGGAATGTGGCAATGGAACGCTGGCTGCGCGTGTCATAATAGGCTCTGAGCCTTTATATACCTGCACACAGCAGCAGCCACCTTCAGTCTGCTGCTGGACAGCCAGCAGCAGCAGCAGCAGGAGAGGTAATTAATCAGCAACCCTCCTGCTAAGGGTAGACAGCTGCTCGTTCCACCCCCCCCCCGCCTTAATTGGTTCTCCTCCCTTCCAACGGTGTTGAGGCGGGTGGGAACAGCCGGGGGTTGAGGGTACTGTGCTAAAAGAGGTGGAGTTATGCAGATCTAAAACGCGTGGATTGCAGCAGCAGCAAGCCGAAAAGTGCAGGCATGTGAGGGATCTAGAGGTTGACAGCATGTCTTCTTAACGGGAGTCCAGGTGGCCATCTCCACAAATGGACTTTTCAGAATCCTTGGGTGGCACCGTAGTCGGAAACCAATTCTGGTTATCGCTTCTCGGCCTTTTGGCTAAGATCAAGTGTAGTATCTGTTCTTATCAGTTAAATATCTGATACGTCCCCTATCTGCGGACCATATATTAAATGGATTTTTAGAACAGGGAGATGGAAAAAGAGCTTGCTCTGTCCACTCCACGCATTGACCTGGTATTGCAGTATCTCCAGGACCGCTGCACCCCTTCTTTAATGCAGTTTCTAAAATCAGAAAGAATTGAATTCAATGCTTTTTGTTCATTTTGCTTGTTTGTCGGATTTTGGGATGGACTCTTTGGCTTTGCTTTTCTTCTCCTCATTGGATTTTTCATGTTAAAAGTTGCAGAAGCCAGATGACAAGCTCATTTTGGTTCAACTTCAGCAACTGTGCATTGCATTGCCATGTAATGTAATGTAATGCAATGCTATCTATCTAGCTCTCCCTCTATACTTCCTTTTGGATAAACAGACATATTAGGCAAGCATTTTGGAGCTTTCACCTAAATAACTACAGGTGGTGAGATAAGCTGCACAATATAATTGACCTTTCAGTATATTGTTGCACACACACCATCTATTTAGCAAATGCCCTTGTTATCAACAGCAGCCTTTTAAACTCACCTGAGCTAACAGGTATGTGAGCTGGTTACTCTGCTGCGCTTAAAATTTCTTTTTTGGTTTGCTACAATGCCTTTTCTGAAACGTTGTCTCCCTCTGCTGGAACACTGACTTCTTTCATTTAATGCCTGCAGACTATAAAAGAGAAACCAACCCAAAAAGTTTGGTTGATTAGTCTGTGGCATTCTTTTAAACTGTTGCTTATGGCGGTCTCTGTGAGCTTCTCAGTGACATTCAGCCATCCAGGTATCCCGCCTGCAGTAGACGGAATGTGGCAATGGAACGCTGGCTGCGCGTGTCATAATAGGCTCTGAGCCTTTATATACCTGCGCACAGCAGCAGCCACCTTCAGTCTGCTGCTGGACAGCCAGCAGCAGCAGCAGCAGGAGAGGTAATTAATCAGCAACCCTCCTGCTAAGGGTAGACAGCTGCTCGTTCCACCCCCCCCCCCGCCTTAATTGGTTCTCCTCCCTTCCAACGGTGTTGAGGCGGGTGGGAACAGCCGGGGGTTGAGGGTACTGTGCTAAAAGAGGTGGAGTTATGCAGATCTAAAACGCGTGGATTGCAGCAGCAGCAAGCCGAAAAGTGCAGGCATGTGAGGGATCTAGAGGTTGACAGCATGTCTTCTTAACGGGAGTCCAGGTGGCCATCTCCACAAATGGACTTTTCAGAATCCTTGGGTGGCACCGTAGTCGGAAACCAATTCTGGTTATCGCTTCTCGGCCTTTTGGCTAAGATCAAGTGTAGTATCTGTTCTTATCAGTTTAATATCTGATACGTCCCCTATCTGGGGACCATATATTAAATTGATTTTTAGAACAGGGAGATGGAAAAAGAGCTTGCTCTGTCCACTCCACGCATTGACCTGGTATTGCAGTATCTCCAGGACCGGTGCACCCCTTCTTTAATGCAGTTTCTAAAATCAGAAAGAATTGAATTCAATGCTTTTTGTTCATTTTGCTTGTTTGTCGGATTTTGGGATGGACTCTTTGGCTTTGCTTTTCTTCTCCTCATTGGATTTTTCATGTTAAAAGTTGCAGAAGCCAGATGACAAGCTCATTTTGGTTCAACTTCAGCAACTGTGCATTGCATTGCCATGTAATGTAATGTAATGCAATGCTATCTATCTAGCTCTCCCTCTATACTTCCTTTTGGATAAACAGACATATTAGGCAAGCATTTTGGAGCTTTCACCTAAATAACTACAGGTGGTGAGATAAGCTGCACAATATAATTGACCTTTCAGTATATTGTTGCACACACACCATCTATTTAGCAAATGCCCTTGTTATCAACAGCAGCCTTTTAAACTCACCTGAGCTAACAGGTATGTGAGCTGGTTACTCTGCTGCGCTTAAAATTTCTTTTTTGGTTTGCTACAATGCCTTTTCTGAAACGTTGTCTCCCTCTGCTGGAACACTGACTTCTTTCATTTAATGCCTGCAGACTATAAAAGAGAAACCAACCCAAAAAGTTTGGTTGATTAGTCTGTGGCATTCTTTTAAACTGTTGCTTATGGCGGTCTCTGTGAGCTTCTCAGTGACATTCAGCCATCCAGGTATCCCGCCTGCAGTAGACGGAATGTGGCAATGGAACGCTGGCTGCGCGTGTCATAATAGGCTCTGAGCCTTTATATACCTGCGCACAGCAGCAGCCACCTTCAGTCTGCTGCTGGACAGCCAGCAGCAGCAGCAGCAGGAGAGGTAATTAATCAGCAACCCTCCTGCTAAGGGTAGACAGCTGCTCGTTCCACCCCCCCCCCGCCTTAATTGGTTCTCCTCCCTTCCAACGGTGTTGAGGCGGGTGGGAACAGCCGGGGGTTGAGGGTACTGTGCTAAAAGAGGTGGAGTTATGCAGATCTAAAACGCGTGGATTGCAGCAGCAGCAAGCCGAAAAGTGCAGGCATGTGAGGGATCTAGAGGTTGACAGCATGTCTTCTTAACGGGAGTCCAGGTGGCCATCTCCACAAATGGACTTTTCAGAATCCTTGGGTGGCACCGTAGTCGGAAACCAATTCTGGTTATCGCTTCTCGGCCTTTTGGCTAAGATCAAGTGTAGTATCTGTTCTTATCAGTTTAATATCTGATACGTCCCCTATCTGGGGACCATATATTAAATGGATTTTTAGAACAGGGAGATGGAAAAAGAGCTTGCTCTGTCCACTCCACGCATTGACCTGGTATTGCAGTATCTCCAGGACCGGTGCACCCCTTCTTTAATGCAGTTTCTAAAATCAGAAAGAATTGAATTCAATGCTTTTTGTTCATTTTGCTTGTTTGTCGGATTTTGGGATGGACTCTTTGGCTTTGCTTTTCTTCTCCTCATTGGATTTTTCATGTTAAAAGTTGCAGAAGCCAGATGACAAGCTCATTTTGGTTCAACTTCAGCAACTGTGCATTGCATTGCCATTTAATGTAATGTAATGCAATGCTATCTATCTAGCTCTCCCTCTATACTTCCTTTTGGATAAACAGACATATTAGGCAAGCATTTTGGAGCTTTCACCTAAATAACTACAGGTGGTGAGATAAGCTGCACAATATAACTGACCTTTCAGTATATTGTTGCACACACACCATCTATTTAGCAAATGCCCTTGTTATCAACAGCAGCCTTTTAAACTCACCTGAGCTAACAGGTATGTGAGCTGGTTACTCTGCTGCGCTTAAAATTTCTTTTTTGGTTTGCTACAATGCCTTTTCTGAAACGTTGTCTCCCTCTGCTGGAACACTGACTTCTTTCATTTAATGCCTGCAGACTATAAAAGAGAAACCAACCCAAAAAGTTTGGTTGATTAGTCTGTGGCATTCTTTTAAACTGTTGCTTATGGCGGTCTCTGTGAGCTTCTCAGTGACATTCAGCCATCCAGGTATCCCGCCTGCAGTAGACGGAATGTGGCAATGGAACGCTGGCTGCGCGTGTCATAATAGGCTCTGAGCCTTTATATACCTGCGCACAGCAGCAGCCACCTTCAGTCTGCTGCTGGACAGCCAGCAGCAGCAGCAGCAGGAGAGGTAATTAATCAGCAACCCTCCTGCTAAGGGTAGACAGCTGCTCGTTCCACCCCCCCCCCCCGCCTTAATTGGTTCTCCTCCCTTCCAACGGTGTTGAGGCGGGTGGGAACAGCCGGGGGTTGAGGGTACTGTGCTAAAAGAGGTGGAGTTATGCAGATCTAAAACGCGTGGATTGCAGCAGCAGCAAGCCGAAAAGTGCAGGCATGTGAGGGATCTAGAGGTTGACAGCATGTCTTCTTAACGGGAGTCCAGGTGGCCATCTCCACAAATGGACTTTTCAGAATCCTTGGGTGGCACCGTAGTCGGAAACCAATTCTGGTTATCGCTTCTCGGCCTTTTGGCTAAGATCAAGTGTAGTATCTGTTCTTATCAGTTTAATATCTGATACGTCCCCTATCTGGGGACCATATATTAAATGGATTTTTAGAACAGGGAGATGGAAAAAGAGCTTGCTCTGTCCACTCCACGCATTGACCTGGTATTGCAGTATCTCCAGGACCGGTGCACCCCTTCTTTAATGCAGTTTCTAAAATCAGAAAGAATTGAATTCAATGCTTTTTGTTCATTTTGCTTGTTTGTCGGATTTTGGGATGGACTCTTTGGCTTTGCTTTTCTTCTCCTCATTGGATTTTTCATGTTAAAAGTTGCAGAAGCCAGATGACAAGCTCATTTTGGTTCAACTTCAGCAACTGTGCATTGCATTGCCATGTAATGTAATGTAATGCAATGCTATCTATCTAGCTCTCCCTCTATACTTCCTTTTGGATAAACAGACATATTAGGCAAGCATTTTGGAGCTTTCACCTAAATAACTACAGGTGGTGAGATAAGCTGCACAATATAATTGACCTTTCAGTATATTGTTGCACACACACCATCTATTTAGCAAATGCCCTTGTTATCAACAGCAGCCTTTTAAACTCACCTGAGCTAACAGGTATGTGAGCTGGTTACTCTGCTGCGCTTAAAATTTCTTTTTTGGTTTGCTACAATGCCTTTTCTGAAACGTTGTCTCCCTCTGCTGGAACACTGACTTCTTTCATTTAATGCCTGCAGACTATAAAAGAGAAACCAACCCAAAAAGTTTGGTTGATTAGTCTGTGGCATTCTTTTAAACTGTTGCTTATGGCGGTCTCTGTGAGCTTCTCAGTGACATTCAGCCATCCAGGTATCCCGCCTGCAGTAGACGGAATGTGGCAATGGAACGCTGGCTGCGCGTGTCATAATAGGCTCTGAGCCTTTATATACCTGCGCACAGCAGCAGCCACCTTCAGTCTGCTGCTGGACAGCCAGCAGCAGCAGCAGCAGGAGAGGTAATTAATCAGCAACCCTCCTGCTAAGGGTAGACAGCTGCTCGTTCCACCCCCCCCCGCCTTAATTGGTTCTCCTCCCTTCCAACGGTGTTGAGGCGGGTGGGAACAGCCGGGGGTTGAGGGTACTGTGCTAAAAGAGGTGGAGTTATGCAGATCTAAAACGCGTGGATTGCAGCAGCAGCAAGCCGAAAAGTGCAGGCATGTGAGGGATCTAGAGGTTGACAGCATGTCTTCTTAACGGGAGTCCAGGTGGCCATCTCCACAAATGGACTTTTCAGAATCCTTGGGTGGCACCGTAGTCGGAAACCAATTCTGGTTATCGCTTCTCGGCTTTTTGGCTAAGATCAAGTGTAGTATCTGTTCTTATCAGTTTAATATCTGTTACGTCCCCTATCTGGGGACCATATATTAAATGGATTTTTAGAACAGGGAGATGGAAAAAGAGCTTGCTCTGTCCACTCCACGCATTGACCTGGTATTGCAGTATCTCCAGGACCGGTGCACCCCTTCTTTAATGCAGTTTCTAAAATCAGAAAGAATTGAATTCAATGCTTTTTGTTCATTTTGCTTGTTTGTCGGATTTTGGGATGGACTCTTTGGCTTTGCTTTTCTTCTCCTCATTGGATTTTTCATGTTAAAAGTTGCAGAAGCCAGATGACAAGCTCATTTTGGTTCAACTTCAGCAACTGTGCATTGCATTGCCATGTAATGTAATGTAATGCAATGCTATCTATCTAGCTCTCCCTCTATACTTCCTTTTGGATAAACAGACATATTAGGCAAGCATTTTGGAGCTTTCACCTAAATAACTACAGGTGGTGAGATAAGCTGCACAATATAATTGACCTTTCAGTATATTGTTGCACACACACCATCTATTTAGCAAATGCCCTTGTTATCAACAGCAGCCTTTTAAACTCACCTGAGCTAACAGGTATGTGAGCTGGTTACTCTGCTGCGCTTAAAATTTCTTTTTTGGTTTGCTACAATGCCTTTTCTGAAACGTTGTCTCCCTCTGCTGGAACACTGACTTCTTTCATTTAATGCCTGCAGACTATAAAAGAGAAACCAACCCAAAAAGTTTGGTTGATTAGTCTGTGGCATTCTTTTAAACTGTTGCTTATGGCGGTCTCTGTGAGCTTCTCAGTGACATTCAGCCATCCAGGTATCCCGCCTGCAGTAGACGGAATGTGGCAATGGAACGCTGGCTGCGCGTGTCATAATAGGCTCTGAGCCTTTATATACCTGCGCACAGCAGCAGCCACCTTCAGTCTGCTGCTGGACAGCCAGCAGCAGCAGCAGCAGGAGAGGTAATTAATCAGCAACCCTCCTGCTAAGGGTAGACAGCTGCTCGTTCCACCCCCCCCCCGCCTTAATTGGTTCTCCTCCCTTCCAACGGTGTTGAGGCGGGTGGGAACAGCCGGGGGTTGAGGGTACTGTGCTAAAAGAGGTGGAGTTATGCAGATCTAAAACGCGTGGATTGCAGCAGCAGCAAGCCGAAAAGTGCAGGCATGTGAGGGATCTAGAGGTTGACAGCATGTCTTCTTAACGGGAGTCCAGGTGGCCATCTCCACAAATGGACTTTTCAGAATCCTTGGGTGGCACCGTAGTCGGAAACCAATTCTGGTTATCGCTTCTCGGCCTTTTGGCTAAGATCAAGTGTAGTATCTGTTCTTATCAGTTTAATATCTGATACGTCCCCTATCTGGGGACCATATATTAAATGGATTTTTAGAACAGGGAGATGGAAAAAGAGCTTGCTCTGTCCACTCCACGCATTGACCTGGTATTGCAGTATCTCCAGGACCGGTGCACCCCTTCTTTAATGCAGTTTCTAAAATCAGAAAGAATTGAATTCAATGCTTTTTGTTCATTTTGCTTGTTTGTCGGATTTTGGGATGGACTCTTTGGCTTTGCTTTTCTTCTCCTCATTGGATTTTTCATGTTAAAAGTTGCAGAAGCCAGATGACAAGCTCATTTTGGTTCAACTTCAGCAACTGTGCATTGCATTGCCATGTAATGTAATGTAATGCAATGCTATCTATCTAGCTCTCCCTCTATACTTCCTTTTGGATAAACAGACATATTAGGCAAGCATTTTGGAGCTTTCACCTAAATAACTACAGGTGGTGAGATAAGCTGCACAATATAATTGACCTTTCAGTATATTGTTGCACACACACCATCTATTTAGCAAATGCCCTTGTTATCAACAGCAGCCTTTTAAACTCACCTGAGCTAACAGGTATGTGAGCTGGTTACTCTGCTGCGCTTAAAATTTCTTTTTTGGTTTGCTACAATGCCTTTTCTGAAACGTTGTCTCCCTCTGCTGGAACACTGACTTCTTTCATTTAATGCCTGCAGACTATAAAAGAGAAACCAACCCAAAAAGTTTGGTTGATTAGTCTGTGGCATTCTTTTAAACTGTTGCTTATGGCGGTCTCTGTGAGCTTCTCAGTGACATTCAGCCATCCAGGTATCCCGCCTGCAGTAGACGGAATGTGGCAATGGAACGCTGGCTGCACGTGTCATAATAGGCTCTGAGCCTTTATATACCTGCGCACAGCAGCAGCCACCTTCAGTCTGCTGCTGGACAGCCAGCAGCAGCAGCAGCAGGAGAGGTAATTAATCAGCAACCCTCCTGCTAAGGGTAGACAGCTGCTCGTTCCACCCCCCCCCCCCCCGCCTTAATTGGTTCTCCTCCCTTCCAACGGTGTTGAGGCGGGTGGGAGCAGCCAGGGGTTGAGGGTACTGTGCTAAAAGAGGTGGAGTTATGCAGATCTAAAACGCGTGGATTGCAGCAGCAGCAAGCCGAAAAGTGCAGGCATGTGAGGGATCTAGAGGTTGACAGCATGTCTTCTTAACGGGAGTCCAGGTGGCCATCTCCACAAATGGACTTTTCAGAATCCTTGGGTGGCACCGTAGTCGGAAACCAATTCTGGTTATCGCTTCTCGGCCTTTTGGCTAAGATCAAGTGTAGTATCTGTTCTTATCAGTTTAATATCTGATACGTCCCCTATCTGGGGACCATATATTAAATGGATTTTTAGAACAGGGAGATGGAAAAAGAGCTTGCTCTGTCCACTCCATGCATTGACCTGGTATTGCAGTATCTCCAGGACCGGTGCACCCCTTCTTTAATGCAGTTTCTAAAATCAGAAAGAATTGAATTCAATGCTTTTTGTTCATTTTGCTTGTTTGTCGGATTTTGGGATGGACTCTTTGGCTTTGCTTTTCTTCTCCTCATTGGATTTTTCATGTTAAAAGTTGCAGAAGCCAGATGACAAGCTCATTTTGGTTCAACTTCAGCAACTGTGCATTGCATTGCCATGTAATGTAATGTAATGCAATGCTATCTATCTAGCTCTCCCTCTATACTTCCTTTTGGATAAACAGACATATTAGGCAAGCATTTTGGAGCTTTCACCTAAATAACTACAGGTGGTGAGATAAGCTGCACAATATAATTGACCTTTCAGTATATTGTTGCACACACACCATCTATTTAGCAAATGCCCTTGTTATCAACAGCAGCCTTTTAAACTCACCTGAGCTAACAGGTATGTGAGCTGGTTACTCTGCTGCGCTTAAAATTTCTTTTTTGGTTTGCTACAATGCCTTTTCTGAAACGTTGTCTCCCTCTGCTGGAACACTGACTTCTTTCATTTAATGCCTGCAGACTATAAAAGAGAAACCAACCCAAAAAGTTTGGTTGATTAGTCTGTGGCATTCTTTTAAACTGTTGCTTATGGCGGTCTCTGTGAGCTTCTCAGTGACATTCAGCCATCCAGGTATCGCGCCTGCAGTAGACGGAATGTGGCAATGGAACGCTGGCTGCGCGTGTCATAATAGGCTCTGAGCCTTTATATACCTGCGCACAGCAGCAGCCACCTTCAGTCTGCTGCTGGACAGCCAGCAGCAGCAGCAGCAGCAGCAGGAGAGGTAATTAATCAGCAACCCTCCTGCTAAGGGTAGACAGCTGCTCGTTCCACCCCCCCCCCCCCGCCTTAATTGGTTCTCCTCCCTTCCAACGGTGTTGAGGCGGGTGGGAACAGCCGGGGGTTGAGGGTACTGTGCTAAAAGAGGTGGAGTTATGCAGATCTAAAACGCGTGGATTGCAGCAGCAGCAAGCCGAAAAGTGCAGGCATGTGAGGGATCTAGAGGTTGACAGCATGTCTTCTTAACGGGAGTCCAGGTGGCCATCTCCACAAATGGACTTTTCAGAATCCTTGGGTGGCACCGTAGTCGGAAACCAATTCTGGTTATCGCTTCTCGGCCTTTTGGCTAAGATCAAGTGTAGTATCTGTTCTTATCAGTTTAATATCTGATACGTCCCCTATCTGGGGACCATATATTAAATGGATTTTTAGAACAGGGAGATGGAAAAAGAGCTTGCTCTGTCCACTCCACGCATTGACCTGGTATTGCAGTATCTCCAGGACCGGTGCACCCCTTCTTTAATGCAGTTTCTAAAATCAGAAAGAATTGAATTCAATGCTTTTTGTTCATTTTGCTTGTTTGTCGGATTTTGGGATGGACTCTTTGGCTTTGCTTTTCTTCTCCTCATTGGATTTTTCATGTTAAAAGTTGCAGAAGCCAGATGACAAGCTCATTTTGGTTCAACTTCAGCAACTGTGCATTGCATTGCCATGTAATGTAATGTAATGCAATGCTATCTATCTAGCTCTCCCTCTATACTTCCTTTTGGATAAACAGACATATTAGGCAAGCATTTTGGAGCTTTCACCTAAATAACTACAGGTGGTGAGATAAGCTGCACAATATAATTGACCTTTCAGTATATTGTTGCACACACACCATCTATTTAGCAAATGCCCTTGTTATCAACAGCAGCCTTTTAAACTCACCTGAGCTAACAGGTATGTGAGCTGGTTACTCTGCTGCGCTTAAAATTTCTTTTTTGGTTTGCTACAATGCCTTTTCTGAAACGTTGTCTCCCTCTGCTGGAACACTGACTTCTTTCATTTAATGCCTGCAGACTATAAAAGAGAAACCAACCCAAAAAGTTTGGTTGATTAGTCTGTGGCATTCTTTTAAACTGTTGCTTATGGCGGTCTCTGTGAGCTTCTCAGTGACATTCAGCCATCCAGGTATCCCGCCTGCAGTAGACGGAATGTGGCAATGGAACGCTGGCTGCACGTGTCATAATAGGCTCTGAGCCTTTATATACCTGCGCACAGCAGCAGCCACCTTCAGTCTGCTGCTGGACAGCCAGCAGCAGCAGGAGAGGTAATTAATCAGCAACCCTCCTGCTAAGGGTAGACAGCTGCTCGTTCCACCCCCCCCCCGCCTTAATTGGTTCTCCTCCCTTCCAACGGTGTTGAGGCGGGTGGGAGCAGCCGGGGGTTGAGGGTACTGTGCTAAAAGAGGTGGAGTTATGCAGATCTAAAACGCGTGGATTGCAGCAGCAGCAAGCCGAAAAGTGCAGGCATGTGAGGGATCTAGAGGTTGACAGCATGTCTTCTTAACGGGAGTCCAGGTGGCCATCTCCACAAATGGACTTTTCAGAATCCTTGGGTGGCACCGTAGTCGGAAACCAATTCTGGTTATCGCTTCTCGGCCTTTTGGCTAAGATCAAGTGTAGTATCTGTTCTTATCAGTTTAATATCTGATACGTCCCCTATCTGGGGACCATATATTAAATGGATTTTTAGAACAGGGAGATGGAAAAAGAGCTTGCTCTGTCCACTCCATGCATTGACCTGGTATTGCAGTATCTCCAGGACCGGTGCACCCCTTCTTTAATGCAGTTTCTAAAATCAGAAAGAATTGAATTCAATGCTTTTTGTTCATTTTGCTTGTTTGTCGGATTTTGGGATGGACTCTTTGGCTTTGCTTTTCTTCTCCTCATTGGATTTTTCATGTTAAAAGTTGCAGAAGCCAGATGACAAGCTCATTTTGGTTCAACTTCAGCAACTGTGCATTGCATTGCCATGTAATGTAATGTAATGCAATGCTATCTATCTAGCTCTCCCTCTATACTTCCTTTTGGATAAACAGACATATTAGGCAAGCATTTTGGAGCTTTCACCTAAATAACTACAGGTGGTGAGATAAGCTGCACAATATAATTGACCTTTCAGTATATTGTTGCACACACACCATCTATTTAGCAAATGCCCTTGTTATCAACAGCAGCCTTTTAAACTCACCTGAGCTAACAGGTATGTGAGCTGGTTACTCTGCTGCGCTTAAAATTTCTTTTTTGGTTTGCTACAATGCCTTTTCTGAAACGTTGTCTCCCTCTGCTGGAACACTGACTTCTTTCATTTAATGCCTGCAGACTATAAAAGAGAAACCAACCCAAAAGTTTGGTTGATTAGTCTGTGGCATTCTTTTAAACTGTTGCTTATGGCGGTCTCTGTGAGCTTCTCAGTGACA
Source organism: Phyllobates terribilis (assembly GCF_046119375.1). Lineage (NCBI taxonomy): Eukaryota > Metazoa > Chordata > Amphibia > Anura > Dendrobatidae > Phyllobates > Phyllobates terribilis. The sequence continues at coordinate 2,998,554 of NW_027362800.1, read as the reverse complement.
TTCAGCCATCCAGGTATCCCGCCTGCAGTAGACGGAATGTGGCAATGGAACGCTGGCTGCGCGTGTCATAATAGGCTCTGAGCCTTTATATACCTGCGCACAGCAGCAGCCACCTTCAGTCTGCTGCTGGACAGCCAGCAGCAGCAGCAGCAGGAGAGGTAATTAATCAGCAACCCTCCTGCTAAGGGTAGACAGCTGCTCGTTCCACCCCCCCCCGCCTTAATTGGTTCTCCTCCCTTCCAACGGTGTTGAGGCGGGTGGGAACAGCCGGGGGTTGAGGGTACTGTGCTAAAAGAGGTGGAGTTATGCAGATCTAAAACGCGTGGATTGCAGCAGCAGCAAGCCGAAAAGTGCAGGCATGTGAGGGATCTAGAGGTTGACAGCATGTCTTCTTAACGGGAGTCCAGGTGGCCATCTCCACAAATGGACTTTTCAGAATCCTTGGGTGGCACCGTAGTCGGAAACCAATTCTGGTTATCGCTTCTCGGCCTTTTGGCTAAGATCAAGTGTAGTATCTGTTCTTATCAGTTTAATATCTGATACGTCCCCTATCTGGGGACCATATATTAAATGGATTTTTAGAACAGGGAGATGGAAAAAGAGCTTGCTCTGTCCACTCCACGCATTGACCTGGTATTGCAGTATCTCCAGGACCGGTGCACCCCTTCTTTAATGCAGTTTCTAAAATCAGAAAGAATTGAATTCAATGCTTTTTGTTCATTTTGCTTGTTTGTCGGATTTTGGGATGGACTCTTTGGCTTTGCTTTTCTTCTCCTCATTGGATATTTCATGTTAAAAGTTGCAGAAGCCAGATGACAAGCTCATTTTGGTTCAACTTCAGCAACTGTGCATTGCATTGCCATGTAATGTAATGTAATGCAATGCTATCTATCTAGCTCTCCCTCTATACTTCCCTTTGGATAAACAGACATATTAGGCAAGCATTTTGGAGCTTTCACCTAAATAACTACAGGTGGTGAGATAAGCTGCACAATATAATTGACCTTTCAGTATATTGTTGCACACACACCATCTATTTAGCAAATGCCCTTGTTATCAACAGCAGCCTTTTAAACTCACCTGAGCTAACAGGTATGTGAGCTGGTTACTCTGCTGCGCTTAAAATTTCTTTTTTGGTTTGCTACAATGCCTTTTCTGAAACGTTGTCTCCCTCTGCTGGAACACTGACTTCTTTCATTTAATGCCTGCAGACTATAAAAGAGAAACCAACCCAAAAAGTTTGGTTGATTAGTCTGTGGCATTCTTTTAAACTGTTGCTTATGGCGGTCTCTGTGAGCTTCTCAGTGACATTCAGCCATCCAGGTATCCCGCCTGCAGTAGACGGAATGTGGCAATGGAACGCTGGCTGCGCGTGTCATAATAGGCTCTGAGCCTTTATATACCTGCGCACAGCAGCAGCCACCTTCAGTCTGCTGCTGGACAGCCAGCAGCAGCAGCAGCAGGAGAGGTAATTAATCAGCAACCCTCCTGCTAAGGGTAGACAGCTGCTCGTTCCACCCCCCCCTCGCCTTATTTGGTTCTCCTCCCTTCCAACGGTGTTGAGGCGGGTGGGAACAGCCGGGGGTTGAGGGTACTGTGCTAAAAGAGGTGGAGTTATGCAGATCTAAAACGCGTGGATTGCAGTAGCAGCAAGCCGAAAAGTGCAGGCATGTGAGGGATCTAGAGGTTGACAGCATGTCTTCTTAACGGGAGTCCAGGTGGCCATCTCCACAAATGGACTTTTCAGAATCCTTGGGTGGCACCGTAGTCGGAAACCAATTCTGGTTATCGCTTCTCGGCCTTTTGGCTAAGATCAAGTGTAGTATCTGTTCTTATCAGTTTAATATCTGATACGTCCCCTATCTGGGGACCATATATTAAATGGATTTTTAGAACAGGGAGATGGAAAAAGAGCTTGCTCTGTCCACTCCACACATTGACCTGGTATTGCAGTATCTCCAGGACCGGTGCACCCCTTCTTTAATGCAGTTTCTAAAATCAGAAAGAATTGAATTCAATGCTTTTTGTTCATTTTGCTTGTTTGTCGGATTTTGGGATGGACTCTTTGGCTTTGCTTTTCTTCTCCTCATTGGATTTTTCATGTTAAAAGTTGCAGAAGCCAGATGACAAGCTCATTTTGGTTCAACTTCAACAACTGTGCATTGCATTGCCATGTAATGTAATGTAATGCAATGCTATCTATCTAGCTCTCCCTCTATACTTCCTTTTGGATAAACAGACATATTAGGCAAGCATTTTGGAGCTTTCACCTAAATAACTACAGGTGGTGAGATAAGCTGCACAATATAATTGACCTTTCAGTATATTGTTGCACACACACCATCTATTTAGCATATGCCCTTGTTATCAACAGCAGCCTTTTAAACTCACCTGAGCTAACAGGTATGTGAGCTGGTTACTCTGCTGCGCTTAAAATTTCTTTTTTGGTTTGCTACAATGCCTTTTCTGAAACGTTGTCTCCCTCTGCTGGAACACTGACTTCTTTCATTTAATGCCTGCAGACTATAAAAGAGAAACCAACCCAAAAAGTTTGGTTGATTAGTCTGTGGCATTCTTTTAAACTGTTGCTTATGGCGGTCTCTGTGAGCTTCTCAGTGACATTCAGCCATCCAGGTATCCCGCCTGCAGTAGACGGAATGTGGCAATGGAACGCTGGCTGCGCGTGTCATAATAGGCTCTGAGCCTTTATATACCTGCGCACAGCAGCAGCTACCTTCAGTCTGCTGCTGGACAGCCAGCAGCAGCAGCAGCAGGAGAGGTAATTAATCAGCAACCCTCCTGCTAAGGGTAGACAGCTGCTCGTTCCACCCCCCCCCCGCCTTAATTGGTTCTCCTCCCTTCCAACGGTGTTGAGGCGGGTGGGAACAGCCGGGAGTTGAGGGTACTGTGCTAAAAGAGGTGGAGTTATGCAGATCTAAAACGCGTGGATTGCAGCAGCAGCAAGCCGAAAAGTGCAGGCATGTGAGGGATCTAGAGGTTGACAGCATGTCTTCTTAACGGGAGTCCAGGTGGCCATCTCCACAAATGGACTTTTCAGAATCCTTGGGTGGCACCGTAGTCGGAAACCAATTCTGGTTATCGCTTCTCGGCCTTTTGGCTAAGATCAAGTGTAGTATCTGTTCTTATCAGTTTAATATCTGATACGTCCCCTATCTGGGGACCATATATTAAATGGATTTTTAGAACAGGGAGATGGAAAAAGAGCTTGCTCTGTCCACTCCACGCATTGACCTGGTATTGCAGTATCTCCAGGACCGGTGCACCCCTTCTTTAATGCAGTTTCTAAAATCAGAAAGAATTGAATGCAATGCTTTTTGTTCATTTTGCTTGTTTGTCGGATTTTGGGATGGACTCTTTGGCTTTGCTTTTCTTCTCCTCATTGGATTTTTCATGTTAAAAGTTGCAGAAGCCAGATGACAAGCTCATTTTGGTTCAACTTCAGCAACTGTGCATTGCATTGCCATGTAATGTAATGTAATGCAATGCTATCTATCTAGCTCTCCCTCTATACTTCCTTTTGGATAAACAGACATATTAGGCAAGCATTTTGGAGCTTTCACCTAAATAACTACAGGTGGTGAGATAAGCTGCACAATATAATTGACCTTTCAGTATATTGTTGCACACACACCATCTATTTAGCAAATGCCCTTGTTATCAACAGCAGCCTTTTAAACTCACCTGAGCTAACAGGTATGTGAGCTGGTTACTCTGCTGCGCTTAAAATTTCTTTTTTGGTTTGCTACAATGCCTTTTCTGAAACGTTGTCTCCCTCTGCTGGAACACTGACTTCTTTCATTTAATGCCTGCAGACTATAAAAGAGAAACCAACCCAAAAAGTTTGGTTGATTAGTCTGTGGCATTCTTTTAAACTGTTGCTTATGGCGGTCTCTGTGAGCTTCTCAGTGACATTCAGCCATCCAGGTATCCCGCCTGCAGTAGACGGAATGTGGCAATGGAACGCTGGCTGCGCGTGTCATAATAGGCTCTGAGCCTTTATATACCTGCGCACAGCAGCAGCCACCTTCAGTCTGCTGCTGGACAGCCAGCAGCAGCAGCAGCAGGAGAGGTAATTAATCAGCAACCCTCCTGCTAAGGGTAGACAGCTGCTCGTTCCACCCCCCCCCCGCCTTAATTGGTTCTCCTCCCTTCCAACGGTGTTGAGGCGGGTGGGAACAGCCGGGGGTTGAGGGTACTGTGCTAAAAGAGGTGGAGTTATGCAGATCTAAAACGCGTGGATTGCAGCAGCAGCAAGCCGAAAAGTGCAGGCATGTGAGGGATCTAGAGGTTGACAGCATGTCTTCTTAACGGGAGTCCAGGTGGCCATCTCCACAAATGGACTTTTCAGAATCCTTGGGTGGCACCGTAGTCGGAAACCAATTCTGGTTATCGCTTCTCGGCCTTTTGGCTAAGATCAAGTGTAGTATCTGTTCTTATCAGTTTAATATCTGATACGTCCCCTATCTGGGGACCATATATTAAATGGATTTTTAGAACAGGGAGATGGAAAAAGAGCTTGCTCTGTCCACTCCACGCATTGACCTGGTATTGCAGTATCTCCAGGACCGGTGCACCCCTTCTTTAATGCAGTTTCTAAAATCAGAAAGAATTGAATTCAATGCTTTTTGTTCATTTTGCTTGTTTGTCGGATTTTGGGATGGACTCTTTGGCTTTGCTTTTCTTCTCCTCATTGGATTTTTCATGTTAAAAGTTGCAGAAGCCAGATGACAAGCTCATTTTGGTTCAACTTCAGCAACTGTGCATTGCATTGCCATGTAATGTAATGTAATGCAATGCTATCTATCTAGCTCTCCCTCTATACTTCCTTTTGGATAAACAGACATATTAGGCAAGCATTTTGGAGCTTTCACCTAAATAACTACAGGTGGTGAGATAAGCTGCACAATATAATTGACCTTTCAGTATATTGTTGCACACACACCATCTATTTAGCAAATGCCCTTGTTATCAACAGCAGCCTTTTAAACTCACCTGAGCTAACAGGTATGTGAGCTGGTTACTCTGCTGCGCTTAAAATTTCTTTTTTGGTTTGCTACAATGCCTTTTCTGAAACGTTGTCTCCCTCTGCTGGAACACTGACTTCTTTCATTTAATGCCTGCAGACTATAAAAGAGAAACCAACCCAAAAAGTTTGGTTGATTAGTCTGTGGCATTCTTTTAAACTGTTGCTTATGGCGGTCTCTGTGAGCTTCTCAGTGACATTCAGCCATCCAGGTATCCCGCCTGCAGTAGACGGAATGTGGCAATGGAACGCTGGCTGCGCGTGTCATAATAGGCTCTGAGCCTTTATATACCTGCGCACAGCAGCAGCCACCTTCAGTCTGCTGCTGGACAGCCAGCAGCAGCAGCAGCAGGAGAGGTAATTAATCAGCAACCCTCCTGCTAAGGGTAGACAGCTGCTCGTTCCACCCCCCCCCCGCCTTAATTGGTTCTCCTCCCTTCCAACGGTGTTGAGGCGGGTGGGAACAGCCGGGGGTTGAGGGTACTGTGCTAAAAGAGGTGGAGTTATGCAGATCTAAAACGCGTGGATTGCAGCAGCAGCAAGCCGAAAAGTGCAGGCATGTGAGGGATCTAGAGGTTGACAGCATGTCTTCTTAACGGGAGTCCAGGTGGCCATCTCCACAAATGGACTTTTCAGAATCCTTGGGTGGCACCATAGTCGGAAACCAATTCTGGTTATCGCTTCTCGGCCTTTTGGCTAAGATCAAGTGTAGTATCTGTTCTTATCAGTTTAATATCTGATACGTCCCCTATCTGGGGACCATATATTAAATGGATTTTTAGAACAGGGAGATGGAAAAAGAGCTTGCTCTGTCCACTCCACGCATTGACCTGGTATTGCAGTATCTCCAGGACCGGTGCACCCCTTCTTTAATGCAGTTTCTAAAATCAGAAAGAATTGAATTCAATGCTTTTTGTTCATTTTGCTTGTTTGTCGGATTTTGGGATGGACTCTTTGGCTTTGCTTTTCTTCTCCTCATTGGATTTTTCATGTTAAAAGTTGCAGAAGCCAGATGACAAGCTCATTTTGGTTCAACTTCAGCAACTGTGCATTGCATTGCCATGTAATGTAATGTAATGCAATGCTATCTATCTAGCTCTCCCTCTATACTTCCTTTTGGATAAACAGACATATTAGGCAAGCATTTTGGAGCTTTCACCTAAATAACTACAGGTGGTGAGATAAGCTGCACAATATAATTGACCTTTCAGTATATTGTTGCACACACACCATCTATTTAGCAAATGCCCTTGTTATCAACAGCAGCCTTTTAAACTCACCTGAGCTAACAGGTATGTGAGCTGGTTACTCTGCTGCGCTTAAAATTTCTTTTTTGGTTTGCTACAATGCCTTTTCTGAAACGTTGTCTCCCTCTGCTGGAACACTGACTTCTTTCATTTAATGCCTGCAGACTATAAAAGAGAAACCAACCCAAAAAGTTTGGTTGATTAGTCTGTGGCATTCTTTTAAACTGTTGCTTATGGCGGTCTCTGTGAGCTTCTCAGTGACATTCAGCCATCCAGGTATCCCGCCTGCAGTAGACGGAATGTGGCAATGGAACGCTGGCTGCGCGTGTCATAATAGGCTCTGAGCCTTTATATACCTGCGCACAGCAGCAGCCACCTTCAGTCTGCTGCTGGACAGCCAGCAGCAGCAGCAGCAGGAGAGGTAATTAATCAGCAACCCTCCTGCTAAGGGTAGACAGCTGCTCGTTCCACCCCCCCCCCCCCCCCGCCTTAATTGGTTCTCCTCCCTTCCAACGGTGTTGAGGCGGGTGGGAACAGCCGGGGGTTGAGGGTACTGTGCTAAAAGAGGTGGAGTTATGCAGATCTAAAACGCGTGGATTGCAGCAGCAGCAAGCCGAAAAGTGCAGGCATGTGAGGGATCTAGAGGTTGACAGCATGTCTTCTTAACGGGAGTCCAGGTGGCCATCTCCACAAATGGACTTTTCAGAATCCTTGGGTGGCACCGTAGTCGGAAACCAATTCTGGTTATCGCTTCTCGGCCTTTTGGCTAAGATCAAGTGTAGTATCTGTTCTTATCAGTTTAATATCTGATACGTCCCCTATCTGGGGACCATATATTAAATGGATTTTTAGAACAGGGAGATGGAAAAAGAGCTTGCTCTGTCCACTCCACGCATTGACCTGGTATTGCAGTATCTCCAGGACCGGTGCACCCCTTCTTTAATGCAGTTTCTAAAATCAGAAAGAATTGAATTCAATGCTTTTTGTTCATTTTGCTTGTTTGTCGGATTTTGGGATGGACTCTTTGGCTTTGCTTTTCTTCTCCTCATTGGATTTTTCATGTTAAAAGTTGCAGAAGCCAGATGACAAGCTCATTTTGGTTCAACTTCAGCAACTGTGCATTGCATTGCCATGTAATGTAATGTAATGCAATGCTATCTATCTAGCTCTCCCTCTATACTTCCTTTTGGATAAACAGACATATTAGGCAAGCATTTTGGAGCTTTCACCTAAATAACTACAGGTGGTGAGATAAGCTGCACAATATAATTGACCTTTCAGTATATTGTTGCACACACACCATCTATTTAGCAAATGCCCTTGTTATCAACAGCAGCCTTTTAAACTCACCTGAGCTAACAGGTATGTGAGCTGGTTACTCTGCTGCGCTTAAAATTTCTTTTTTGGTTTGCTACAATGCCTTTTCTGAAACGTTGTCTCCCTCTGCTGGAACACTGACTTCTTTCATTTAATGCCTGCAGACTATAAAAGAGAAACCAACCCAAAAAGTTTGGTTGATTAGTCTGTGGCATTCTTTTAAACTGTTGCTTATGGCGGTCTCTGTGAGCTTCTCAGTGACATTCAGCCATCCAGGTATCCCGCCTGCAGTAGACGGAATGTGGCAATGGAACGCTGGCTGCGCGTGTCATAATAGGCTCTGAGCCTTTATATACCTGCGCACAGCAGCAGCCACCTTCAGTCTGCTGCTGGACAGCCAGCAGCAGCAGCAGCAGGAGAGGTAATTAATCAGCAACCCTCCTGCTAAGGGTAGACAGCTGCTCGTTCCACCCCCCCCCGCCTTAATTGGTTCTCCTCCCTTCCAACGGTGTTGAGGCGGGTGGGAACAGCCGGGGGTTGAGGGTACTGAGCTAAAAAAGGGGGAGTTATGCAGATCTAAAACGCGTGGATTGCAGCAGCAGCAAGCCGAAAAGTGCAGGCATGTGAGGGATCTAGAGGTTGACAGCATGTCTTCTTAACGGGAGTCCAGGTGGCCATCTCCACAAATGGACTTTTCAGAATCCTTGGGTGGCACCGTAGTCGGAAACCAATTCTGGTTATCGCTTCTCGGCCTTTTGGCTAAGATCAAGTGTAGTATCTGTTCTTATCAGTTTAATATCTGATACGTCCCCTATCTGGGGACCATATATTAAATGGATTTTTAGAACAGGGAGATGGAAAAAGAGCTTGCTCTGTCCACTCCACGCATTGACCTGGTATTGCAGTATCTCCAGGACCGGTGCACCCCTTCTTTAATGCAGTTTCTAAAATCAGAAAGAATTGAATTCAATGCTTTTTGTTCATTTTGCTTGTTTGTCGGATTTTGGGATGGACTCTTTGGCTTTGCTTTTCTTCTCCTCATTGGATTTTTCATGTTAAAAGTTGCAGAAGCCAGATGACAAGCTCATTTTGGTTCAACTTCAGCAACTGTGCATTGCATTGCCATGTAATGTAATGTAATGCAATGCTATCTATCTAGCTCTCCCTCTATACTTCCTTTTGGATAAACAGACATATTAGGCAAGCATTTTGGAGCTTTCACCTAAATAACTACAGGTGGTGAGATAAGCTGCACAATATAATTGACCTTTCAGTATATTGTTGCACACACACCATCTATTTAGCAAATGCCCTTGTTATCAACAGCAGCCTTTTAAACTCACCTGAGCTAACAGGTATGTGAGCTGGTTACTTTGCTGCGCTTAAAATTTCTTTTTTGGTTTGCTACAATGCCTTTTCTGAAACGTTGTCTCCCTCTGCTGGAACACTGACTTCTTTCATTTAATGCCTGCAGACTATAAAAGAGAAACCAACCCAAAAAGTTTGGTTGATTAGTCTGTGGCATTCTTTTAAACTGTTGCTTATGGCGGTCTCTGTGAGCTTCTCAGTGACATTCAGCCATCCAGGTATCCCGCCTGCAGTAGACGGAATGTGGCAATGGAACGCTGGCTGCGCGTGTCATAATAGGCTCTGAGCCTTTATATACCTGCGCACAGCAGCAGCCACCTTCAGTCTGCTGCTGGACAGCCAGCAGCAGCAGCAGCAGGAGAGGTAATTAATCAGCAACCCTCCTGCTAAGGGTAGACAGCTGCTCGTTCCACCCCCCCCCCCGCCTTAATTGGTTCTCCTCCCTTCCAACGGTGTTGAGGCGGGTGGGAACAGCCGGGGGTTGAGGGTACTGTGCTAAAAGAGGTGGAGTTATGCAGATCTAAAACGCGTGGATTGCAGCAGCAGCAAGCCGAAAAGTGCAGGCATGTGAGGGATCTAGAGGTTGACAGCATGTCTTCTTAACGGGAGTCCAGGTGGCCATCTCCACAAATGGACTTTTCAGAATCCTTGGGTGGCACCGTAGTCGAAAACCAATTCTGGTTATCGCTTCTCGGCCTTTTGGCTAAGATCAAGTGTAGTATCTGTTCTTATCAGTTTAATATCTGATACGTCCCCTATCTGGGGACCATATATTAAATGGATTTTTAGAACAGGGAGATGGAAAAAGAGCTTGCTCTGTCCACTCCACGCATTGACCTGGTATTGCAGTATCTCCAGGACCGGTGCACCCCTTCTTTAATGCAGTTTCTAAAATCAGAAAGAATTGAATTCAATGCTTTTTGTTCATTTTGCTTGTTTGTCGGATTTTGGGATGGACTCTTTGGCTTTGCTTTTCTTCTCCTCATTGGATTTTTCATGTTAAAAGTTGCAGAAGCCAGATGACAAGCTCATTTTGGTTCAACTTCAGCAACTGTGCATTGCATTGCCATGTAATGTAATGTAATGCAATGCTATCTATCTAGCTCTCCCTCTATACTTCCTTTTGGATAAACAGACATATTAGGCAAGCATTTTGGAGCTTTCACCTAAATAACTACAGGTGGTGAGATAAGCTGCACAATATAATTGACCTTTCAGTATATTGTTGCACACACACCATCTATTTAGCAAATGCCCTTGTTATCAACAGCAGCCTTTTAAACTCACCTGAGCTAACAGGTATGTGAGCTGGTTACTCTGCTGCGCTTAAAATTTCTTTTTTGGTTTGCTACAATGCCTTTTCTGAAACGTTGTCTCCCTCTGCTGGAACACTGACTTCTTTCATTTAATGCCTGCAGACTATAAAAGAGAAACCAACCCAAAAAGTTTGGTTGATTAGTCTGTGGCATTCTTTTAAACTGTTGCTTATGGCGGTCTCTGTGAGCTTCTCAGTGACATTCAGCCATCCAGGTATCCCGCCTGCAGTAGACGGAATGTGGCAATGGAACGCTGGCTGCGCGTGTCATAATAGGCTCTGAGCCTTTATATACCTGCGCACAGCAGCAGCCACCTTCAGTCTGCTGCTGGACAGCCAGCAGCAGCAGCAGCAGGAGAGGTAATTAATCAGCAACCCTCCTGCTAAGGGTAGACAGCTGCTCGTTCCACCCCCCCCCGCCTTAATTGGTTCTCCTCCCTTCCAACGGTGTTGAGGCGGGTGGGAACAGCCGGGGGTTGAGGGTACTGTGCTAAAAGAGGTGGAGTTATGCAGATCTAAAACGCGTGGATTGCAGCAGCAGCAAGCCGAAAAGTGCAGGCATGTGAGGGATCTAGAGGTTGACAGCATGTCTTCTTAACGGGAGTCCAGGTGGCCATCTCCACAAATGGACTTTTCAGAATCCTTGGGTGGCACCGTAGTCGGAAACCAATTCTGGTTATCGCTTCTCGGCCTTTTGGCTAAGATCAAGTGTAGTATCTGTTCTTATCAGTTTAATATCTGATACGTCCCCTATCTGGGGACCATATATTAAATGGATTTTTAGAACAGGGAGATGGAAAAAGAGCTTGCTCTGTCCACTCCACGCATTGACCTGGTATTGCAGTATCTCCAGGACCGGTGCACCCCTTCTTTAATGCAGTTTCTAAAATCAGAAAGAATTGAATTCAATGCTTTTTGTTCATTTTGCTTGTTTGTCGGATTTTGGGATGGACTCTTTGGCTTTGCTTTTCTTCTCCTCATTGGATTTTTCATGTTAAAAGTTGCAGAAGCCAGATGACAAGCTCATTTTGGTTCAACTTCAGCAACTGTGCATTGCATTGCCATGTAATGTAATGTAATGCAATGCTATCTATCTAGCTCTCCCTCTATACTTCCTTTTGGATAAACAGACATATTAGGCAAGCATTTTGGAGCTTTCACCTAAATAACTACAGGTGGTGAGATAAGCTGCACAATATAATTGACCTTTCAGTATATTGTTGCACACACACCATCTATTTAGCAAATGCCCTTGTTATCAACAGCAGCCTTTTAAACTCACCTGAGCTAACAGGTATGTGAGCTGGTTACTCTGCTGCGCTTAAAATTTCTTTTTTGGTTTGCTACAATGCCTTTTCTGAAACGTTGTCTCCCTCTGCTGGAACACTGACTTCTTTCATTTAATGCCTGCAGACTATAAAAGAGAAACCAACCCAAAAAGTTTGGTTGATTAGTCTGTGGCATTCTTTTAAACTGTTGCTTATGGCGGTCTCTGTGAGCTTCTCAGTGACATTCAGCCATCCAGGTATCCCGCCTGCAGTAGACGGAATGTGGCAATGGAACGCTGGCTGCGCGTGTCATAATAGGCTCTGAGCCTTTATATACCTGCGCACAGCAGCAGCCACCTTCAGTCTGCTGCTGGACAGCCAGCAGCAGCAGCAGCAGGAGAGGTAATTAATCAGCAACCCTCCTGCTAAGGGTAGACAGCTGCTCGTTCCACCCCCCCCCCCGCCTTAATTGGTTCTCCTCCCTTCCAACGGTGTTGAGGCGGGTGGGAACAGCCGGGGGTTGAGGGTACTGTGCTAAAAGAGGTGGAGTTATGCAGATCTAAAACGCGTGGATTGCAGCAGCAGCAAGCCGAAAAGTGCAGGCATGTGAGGGATCTAGAGGTTGACAGCATGTCTTCTTAACGGGAGTCCAGGTGGCCATCTCCACAAATGGACTTTTCAGAATCCTTGGGTGGCACCGTAGTCGAAAACCAATTCTGGTTATCGCTTCTCGGCCTTTTGGCTAAGATCAAGTGTAGTATCTGTTCTTATCAGTTTAATATCTGATACGTCCCCTATCTGGGGACCATATATTAAATGGATTTTTAGAACAGGGAGATGGAAAAAGAGCTTGCTCTGTCCACTCCACGCATTGACCTGGTATTGCAGTATCTCCAGGACCGGTGCACCCCTTCTTTAATGCAGTTTCTAAAATCAGAAAGAATTGAATTCAATGCTTTTTGTTCATTTTGCTTGTTTGTCGGATTTTGGGATGGACTCTTTGGCTTTGCTTTTCTTCTCCTCATTGGATTTTTCATGTTAAAAGTTGCAGAAGCCAGATGACAAGCTCATTTTGGTTCAACTTCAGCAACTGTGCATTGCATTGCCATGTAATGTAATGTAATGCAATGCTATCTATCTAGCTCTCCCTCTATACTTCCTTTTGGATAAACAGACATATTAGGCAAGCATTTTGGAGCTTTCACCTAAATAACTACAGGTGGTGAGATAAGCTGCACAATATAATTGACCTTTCAGTATATTGTTGCACACACACCATCTATTTAGCAAATGCCCTTGTTATCAACAGCAGCCTTTTAAACTCACCTGAGCTAACAGGTATGTGAGCTGGTTACTCTGCTGCGCTTAAAATTTCTTTTTTGGTTTGCTACAATGCCTTTTCTGAAACGTTGTCTCCCTCTGCTGGAACACTGACTTCTTTCATTTAATGCCTGCAGACTATAAAAGAGAAACCAACCCAAAAAGTTTGGTTGATTAGTCTGTGGCATTCTTTTAAACTGTTGCGTATGGCGGTCTCTGTGAGCTTCTCAGTGACATTCAGCCATCCAGGTATCCCGCCTGCAGTAGACGGAATGTGGCAATGGAACGCTGGCTGCGCGTGTCATAATAGGCTCTGAGCCTTTATATACCTGCGCACAGCAGCAGCCACCTTCAGTCTGCTGCTGGACAGCCAGCAGCAGCAGCAGCAGGAGAGGTAATTAATCAGCAACCCTCCTGCTAAGGGTAGACAGCTGCTCGTTCCACCCCCCCCCCCACCTTAATTGGTTCTCCTCCCTTCCAATGGTGTTGAGGCGGGTGGGAACAGCCGGGGGTTGAGGGTACTGTGCTAAAAGAGGTGGAGTTATGCAGATCTAAAACGCGTGGATTGCAGCAGCAGCAAGCCGAAAAGTGCAGGCATGTGAGGGATCTAGAGGTTGACAGCATGTCTTCTTAACGGGAGTCCAGGTGGCCATCTCCACAAATGGACTTTTCAGAATCCTTGGGTGGCACCGTAGTCGGAAACCAATTCTGTTTATCGCTTCTCGGCCTTTTGGCTAAGATCAAGTGTAGTATCTGTTCTTATCAGTTTAATATCTGATACGTCCCCTATCTGGGGACCATATATTAAATGGATTTTTAGAACAGGGAGATGGAAAAAGAGCTTGCTCTGTCCACTCCACGCATTGACCTGGTATTGCAGTATCTCCAGGACCGGTGCACCCCTTCTTTAATGCAGTTTCTAAAATCAGAAAGAATTGAATTCAATGCTTTTTGTTCATATTGCTTGTTTGTCGGATTTTGGGATGGACTCTTTGGCTTTGCTTTTCTTCTCCTCATTGGATTTTTCATGTTAAAAGTTGCAGAAGCCAGATGACAAGCTCATTTTGGTTCAACTTCAGCAACTGTGCATTGCATTGCCATGTAATGTAATGTAATGCAATGCTATCTATCTAGCTCTCCCTCTATACTTCCTTTTGGATAAACAGACATATTAGGCAAGCATTTTGGAGCTTTCACCTAAATAACTACAGGTGGTGAGATAAGCTGCACAATATAATTGACCTTTCAGTATATTGTTGCACACACACCATCTATTTAGCAAATGCCCTTGTTATCAACAGCAGCCTTTTAAACTCACCTGAGCTAACAGGTATGTGAGCTGGTTACTCTGCTGCGCTTAAAATTTCTTTTTTGGTTTGCTACAATGCCTTTTCTGAAACGTTGTCTCCCTCTGCTGGAACACTGACTTCTTTCATTTAATGCCTGCAGACTATAAAAGAGAAACCAACCCAAAAAGTTTGGTTGATTAGTCTGTGGCATTCTTTTAAACTGTTGCGTATGGCGGTCTCTGTGAGCTTCTCAGTGACATTCAGCCATCCAGGTATCCCGTCTGCAGTAGACGGAATGTGGCAATGGAACGCTGGCTGCGCGTGTCATAATAGGCTCTGAGCCTTTATATACCTGCGCACAGCAGCAGCCACCTTCAGTCTGCTGCTGGACAGCCAGCAGCAGCAGCAGGAGAGGTAATTAATCAGCAACCCTCCTGCTAAGGGTAGACAGCTGCTCGTTCCACCCCCCCCCCCGCCTTAATTGGTTCTCCTCCCTTCCAACGGTGTTGAGGCGGGTGGGAACAGCCGGGGGTTGAGGGTACTGTGCTAAAAGAGGTGGAGTTATGCAGATCTAAAACGCGTGGATTGCAGCAGCAGCAAGCCGAAAAGTGCAGGCATGTGAGGGATCTAGAGGTTGACAGCATGTCTTCTTAACGGGAGTCCAGGTGGCCATCTCCACAAATGGACTTTTCAGAATCCTTGGGTGGCACCGTAGTCGGAAACCAATTCTGGTTATCGCTTCTCGGCCTTTTGGCTAAGATCAAGTGTAGTATCTGTTCTTATCAGTTTAATATCTGATACGTCCCCTATCTGGGGACCATATATTAAATGGATTTTTAGAACAGGGAGATGGAAAAAGAGCTTGCTCTGTCCACTCCACGCATTGACCTGGTATTGCAGTATCTCCAGGACCGGTGCACCCCTTCTTTAATGCAGTTTCTAAAATCAGAAAGAATTGAATTCAATGCTTTTTGTTCATTTTGCTTGTTTGTCGGATTTTGGGATGGACTCTTTGGCTTTGCTTTTCTTCTCCTCATTGGATTTTTCATGTTAAAAGTTGCAGAAGCCAGATGACAAGCTCATTTTGGTTCAACTTCAGCAACTGTGCATTGCATTGCCATGTAATGTAATGTAATGCAATGCTATCTATCTAGCTCTCCCTCTATAATTCCTTTTGGATAAACAGACATATTAGGCAAGCATTTTGGAGCTTTCACCTAAATAACTACAGGTGGTGAGATAAGCTGCACAATATAATTGACCTTTCAGTATATTGTTGCACACACACCATCTATTTAGCAAATGCCCTTGTTATCAACAGCAGCCTTCTAAACTCACCTGAGCTAACAGGTATGTGAGCTGGTTACTCTGCTGCGCTTAAAATTTCTTTTTTGGTTTGCTACAATGCCTTTTCTGAAACGTTGTCTCCCTCTGCTGGAACACTGACTTCTTTCATTTAATGCCTGCAGACTATAAAAGAGAAACCAACCCAAAAAGTTTGGTTGATTAGTCTGTGGCATTCTTTTAAACTGTTGCTTATGGCGGTCTCTGTGAGCTTCTCAGTGACATTCAGCCATCCAGGTATCCCGCCTGCAGTAGACGGAATGTGGCAATGGAACGCTGGCTGCGCGTGTCATAATAGGCTCTGAGCCTTTATATACCTGCGCACAGCAGCAGCCACCTTCAGTCTGCTGCTGGACAGCCAGCAGCAGCAGCAGCAGGAGAGGTAATTATTCAGCAACCCTCCTGCTAAGGGTAGACAGCTGCTCGTTCCACCCCCCCCCCGCCTTAATTGGTTCTCCTCCCTTCCAACGGTGTTGAGGCGGGTGGGAACAGCCGGGGGTTGAGGGTACTGTGCTAAAAGAGGTGGAGTTATGCAGATCTAAAACGCGTGGATTGCAGCAGCAGCAAGCCGAAAAGTGCAGGCATGTGAGGGATCTAGAGGTTGACAGCATGTCTTCTTAACGGGAGTCCAGGTGGCCATCTCCACAAATGGACTTTTCAGAATCCTTGGGTGGCACCGTAGTCGGAAACCAATTCTGGTTATCGCTTCTCGGCCTTTTGGCTAAGATCAAGTGTAGTATCTGTTCTTATCAGTTTAATATCTGATACGTCCCCTATCTGGGGACCATATATTAAATGGATTTTTAGAACAGGGAGATGGAAAAAGAGCTTGCTCTGTCCACTCCACGCATTGACCTGGTATTGCAGTATCTCCAGGACCGGTGCACCCCTTCTTTAATGCAGTTTCTAAAATCAGAAAGAATTGAATTCAATGCTTTTTGTTCATTTTGCTTGTTTGTCGGATTTTGGGATGGACTCTTTGGCTTTGCTTTTCTTCTCCTCATTGGATTTTTCATGTTAAAAGTTGCAGAAGCCAGATGACAAGCTCATTTTGGTTCAACTTCAGCAACTGTGCATTGCATTGCCATGTAATGTAATGTAATGCAATGCTATCTATCTAGCTCTACCTCTATAATTCCTTTTGGATAAACAGACATATTAGGCAAGCATTTTGGAGCTTTCACCTAAATAACTACAGGTGGTGAGATAAGCTGCACAATATAATTGACCTTTCAGTATATTGTTGCACACACACCATCTATTTAGCAAATGCCCTTGTTATCAACAGCAGCCTTCTAAACTCACCTGAGCTAACAGGTATGTGAGCTGGTTACTCTGCTGCGCTTAAAATTTCTTTTTTGGTTTGCTACAATGCCTTTTCTGAAACGTTGTCTCCCTCTGCTGGAACACTGACTTCTTTCATTTAATGCCTGCAGACTATAAAAGAGAAACCAACCCAAAAAGTTTGGTTGATTAGTCTGTGGCATTCTTTTAAACTTTTGCTTATGGCGGTCTCTGTGAGCTTCTCAGTGACATTCAGCCATCCAGGTATCCCGCCTGCAGTAGACGGAATGTGGCAATGGAACGCTGGCTGCGCGTGTCATAATAGGCTCTGAGCCTTTATATACCTGCGCACAGCAGCAGCCACCTTCAGTCTGCTGCTGGACAGCCAGCAGCAGCAGCAGCAGGAGAGGTAATTATTCAGCAACCCTCCTGCTAAGGGTAGACAGCTGCTCGTTCCACCCCCCCCCCGCCTTAATTGGTTCTCCTCCCTTCCAACGGTGTTGAGGCGGGTGGGAACAGCCAGGGGTTGAGGGTACTGTGCTAAAAGAGGTGGAGTTATGCAGATCTAAAACGCGTGGATTGCAGCAGCAGCAAGCCGAAAAGTGCAGGCATGTGAGGGATCTAGAGGTTGACAGCATGTCTTCTTAACGGGAGTCCAGGTGGCCATCTCCACAAATGGACTTTTCAGAATCCTTGGGTGGCACCGTAGTCGGAAACCAATTCTGGTTATCGCTTCTCGGCCTTTTGGCTAAGATCAAGTGTAGTATCTGTTCTTATCAGTTTAATATCTGATACGTCCCCTATCTGGGGACCATATATTAAATGGATTTTTAGAACAGGGAGATGGAAAAAGAGCTTGCTCTGTCCACTCCACGCATTGACCTGGTATTGCAGTATCTCCAGGACCGGTGCACCCCTTCTTTAATGCAGTTTCTAAAATCAGAAAGAATTGAATTCAATGCTTTTTGTTCATTTTGCTTGTTTGTCGGATTTTGGGATGGACTCTTTGGCTTTGCTTTTCTTCTCCTCATTGGATTTTTCATGTTAAAAGTTGCAGAAGCCAGATGACAAGCTCATTTTGGTTCAACTTCAGCAACTGTGCATTGCATTGCCATGTAATGTAATGTAATGCAATGCTATCTATCTAGCTCTCCCTCTATACTTCCTTTTGGATAAACAGACATATTAGGCAAGCATTTTGGAGCTTTCACCTAAATAACTACAGGTGGTGAGATAAGCTGCACAATATAATTGACCTTTCAGTATATTGTTGCACACACACCATCTATTTAGCAAATGCCCTTGTTATCAACAGCAGCCTTTTAAACTCACCTGAGCTAACAGGTATGTGAGCTGGTTACTCTGCTGCACTTAAAATTTCTTTTTTGGTTGGCTACAATGCCTTTTCTGAAACGTTGTCTCCCTCTGCTGGAACACTGACTTCTTTCATTTAATGCCTGCAGACTATAAAAGAGAAACCAACCCAAAAAGTTTGGTTGATTAGTCTGTGGCATTCTTTTAAACTGTTGCTTATGGCGGTCTCTGTGAGCTTCTCAGTGACATTCAGCCATCCAGGTATCCCACCTGCAGTAGACGGAATGTGGCAATGGAACGCTGGCTGCGCGTGTCATAATAGGCTCTGAGCCTTTATATACCTGCGCACAGCAGCAGCCACCTTCAGTCTGCTGCTGGACAGCCAGCAGCAGCAGCAGCAGGAGAGGTAATTAATCAGCAACCCTCCTGCTAAGGGTAGACAGCTGCTCGTTCCACCCCCCCCCCGCCTTAATTGGTTCTCCTCCCTTCCAACGGTGTTGAGGCGGGTGGGAACAGCCGGGGGTTGAGGGTACTGTGCTAAAAGAGGTGGAGTTATGCAGATCTAAAACGCGTGGATTGCAGCAGCAGCAAGCCGAAAAGTGCAGGCATGTGAGGGATCTAGAGGTTGACAGCATGTCTTCTTAACGGGAGTCCAGGTGGCCATCTCCACAAATGGACTTTTCAGAATCCTTGGGTGGCACCGTAGTCGGAAACCAATTCTGGTTATCGCTTCTCGGCCTTTTGGCTAAGATCAAGTGTAGTATCTTTCGAAAAGGCGGTTTTGGATGTTGGCCGCCCTAGTAGATTGATACATTATGCACACTGGGGTTTAGGCGCTTGTTAGTACGCCAGGTGGCTAATATAGTCATCTGGTGGAAAGCATGGCCCCCCAGGAACGACGCCATTGGGCCGGGGAAGATCGAAAGCCCGAAGTGTGAAGTGCCCCAGGAATGGTGACCCTGGGGTGCCTTAACTCACTGGGATTGGGAACCCCACTTGAGTTTATGGCACATTTGCACAAGCACTTCAAATTTTCTTTCTTCGCACACACCCTTATTCCGGGCCTTCTGGCCTTAGGATGGGGAATTTTTCAATTCCCGGTCGAAGGTCCGGGCAGTATTATACTGTGAAACCTTCACTATTTATTTAATTTCTTTGTCACTGTGTGTCCACTTATTCACGTGTGTCACGTCCTACTAGGATTTTGTCGGGATGCGGTTCCCTTACGGGTTCCTCTCTTGGCAGGTCTAGGGGGGGAGTGTGTGGCCATCAGGTTCCGCTACCCCCTGAACCCCCCTGGCTCTCCTCTTTCGGGAGGAGAGCGTTGTTGGCTCCACTCTTCCGGGAGGGGAGCACAGTCTTTGGCTCCCAGTGCCTTGCTCGGGTGAGAACTCGGGCAGGTGCTGGGGGTAAGATTGGGTCGCCTCTGGCTTCGGCTGGAGGTGGCTTTTTGTCCCTGTTCCTCGCTGTGGCCTTCTGGCTCGGAGGGACGGGGAATGGTTTGGGGGACCCTTCTCCTTTTGGAGAGGGTTTCAAGAAGACCAGCATCCTAGTGCACTTTTTTTGTGGCACTTGTCACTTTTTTAAGCGCACTCGGGTTTTGTACACGAATTCGGGCTTTCGAAAAAAAAAAAAAATCTGTTCTTATCAGTTTAATATCTGATACGTCCCCTATCTGGGGACCATATATTAAATGGATTTTTAGAACAGGGAGATGGAAAAAGAGCTTGCTCTGTCCACTCCACGCATTGACCTGGTATTGCAGTATCTCCAGGACCGGTGCACCCCTTCTTTAATGCAGTTTCTAAAATCAGAAAGAATTGAATTCAATGCTTTTTGTTCATTTTGCTTGTTTGTCGGATTTTGGGATGGACTCTTTGGCTTTGCTTTTCTTCTCCTCATTGGATTTTTCATGTTAAAAGTTGCAGAAGCCAGATGACAAGCTCATTTTGGTTCAACTTCAGCAACTGTGCATTGCATTGCCATGTAATGTAATGTAATGCAATGCTATCTATCTAGCTCTCCCTCTATACTTCCTTTTGGATAAACAGACATATTAGGCAAGCATTTTGGAGCTTTCACCTAAATAACTACAGGTGGTGAGATAAGCTGCACAATATAATTGACCTTTCAGTATATTGTTGCACACACACCATCTATTTAGCAAATGCCCTTGTTATCAACAGCAGCCTTTTAAACTCACCTGAGCTAACAGGTATGTAAGCTGGTTACTCTGCTGCGCTTAAAATTTCTTTTTTGGTTTGCTACAATGCCTTTTCTGAAACGTTGTCTCCCTCTGCTGGAACACTGACTTCTTTCATTTAATGCCTGCAGACTATAAAAGAGAAACCAACCCAAAAAGTTTGGTTGATTAGTCTGTGGCATTCTTTTAAACTGTTGCTTATGGCGGTCTCTGTTAGCTTCTCAGTGACATTCAGCCATCCAGGTATCCCGCCTGCAGTAGACGGAATGTGGCAATGGAACGCTGGCTGCGCGTGTCATAATAGGCTCTGAGCCTTTATATACCTGCGCACAGCAGCAGCCACCTTCAGTCTGCTGCTGGACAGCCAGCAGCAGCAGCAGCAGGAGAGGTAATTAATCAGCAACCCTCCTGCTAAGGGTAGACAGCTGCTCGTTCCACCCCCCCCCGCCTTAATTGGTTCTCCTCCCTTCCAACGGTGTTGAGGCGGGTGGGAACAGCCGGGGGTTGAGGGTACTGTGCTAAAAGAGGTGGAGTTATGCAGATCTAAAACGCGTGGATTGCAGCAGCAGCAAGCCGAAAAGTGCAGGCATGTGAGGGATCTAGAGGTTGACAGCATGTCTTCTTAACGGGAGTCCAGGTGGCCATCTCCACAAATGGACTTTTCAGAATCCTTGGGTGGCACCGTAGTCGGAAACCAATTCTGGTTATCGCTTCTCGGCCTTTTGGCTAAGATCAAGTGTAGTATCTGTTCTTATCAGTTTAATATCTGATACGTCCCCTATCTGGGGACCATATATTAAATGGATTTTTAGAACAGGGAGATGGAAAAAGAGCTTGCTCTGTCCACTCCACGCATTGACCTGGTATTGCAGTATCTCCAGGACCGGTGCACCCCTTCTTTAATGCAGTTTCTAAAATCAGAAAGAATTGAATTCAATGCTTTTTGTTCATTTTGCTTGTTTGTCGGATTTTGGGATGGACTCTTTGGCTTTGCTTTTCTTCTCCTCATTGGATTTTTCATGTTAAAAGTTGCAGAAGCCAGATGACAAGCTCATTTTGGTTCAACTTCAGCAACTGTGCATTGCATTGCCATGTAATGTAATGTAATGCAATGCTATCTATCTAGCTCTCCCTCTATACTTCCTTTTGGATAAACAGACATATTAGGCAAGCATTTTGGAGCTTTCACCTAAATAACTACAGGTGGTGAGATAAGCTGCACAATATAATTGACCTTTCAGTATATTGTTGCACACACACCATCTATTTAGCAAATGCCCTTGTTATCAACAGCAGCCTTTTAAACTCACCTGAGCTAACAGGTATGTGAGCTGGTTACTCTGCTGCGCTTAAAATTTCTTTTTTGGTTTGCTACAATGCCTTTTCTGAAACGTTGTCTCCCTCTGCTGGAACACTGACTTCTTTCATTTAATGCCTGCAGACTATAAAAGAGAAACCAACCCAAAAAGTTTGGTTGATTAGTCTGTGGCATTCTTTTAAACTGTTGCTTATGGCGGTCTCTGTGAGCTTCTCAGTGACATTCAGCCATCCAGGTATCCCGCCTGCAGTAGACGGAATGTGGCAATGGAACGCTGGCTGCGCGTGTCATAATAGGCTCTGAGCCTTTATATACCTGCGCACAGCAGCAGCCACCTTCAGTCTGCTGCTGGACAGCCAGCAGCAGCAACACCAGGAGAGGTAATTAATCAGCAACCCTCCTGCTAAGGGTAGACAGCTGCTCGTTCCACCCCCCCCGCCTTAATTGGTTCTCCTCCCTTCCAATGGTGTTGAGGCGGGTGGGAACAGCCGGGGGTTGAGAGTACTGTGCTAAAAGAGGTGGAGTTATGCAGATCTAAAACGCGTGGATTGCAGCAGCAGCAAGCCGAAAAGTGCAGGCATGTGAGGGATCTAGAGGTTGACAGCATGTCTTCTTAACGGGAGTCCAGGTGGCCATCTCCACAAATGGACTTTTCAGAATCCTTGGGTGGCACCGTAGTCGGAAACCAATTCTGGTTATCGCTTCTCGGCCTTTTGGCTAAGATCAAGTGTAGTATCTGTTCTTATCAGTTTAATATCTGATACGTCCCCTATCTGGGGACCATATATTACATGGATTTTTAGAACAGGGAGATGGAAAAAGAGCTTGCTCTGTCCACTCCACGCATTGACCTGGTATTGCAGTATCTCCAGGACCGGTGCACCCCTTCTTTAATGCAGTTTCTAAAATCAGAAAGAATTGAATTCAATGCTTTTTGTTCATTTTGCTTGTTTGTCGGATTTTGGGATGGACTCTTTGGCTTTGCTTTTCTTCTCCTCATTGGATTTTTCATGTTAAAAGTTGCAGAAGCCAGATGACAAGCTCATTTTGGTTCAACTTCAGCAACTGTGCATTGCATTGCCATGTAATGTAATGTAATGCAATGCTATCTATCTAGCTCTCCCTCTATACTTCCTTTTGGATAAACAGACATATTAGGCAAGCATTTTGGAGCTTTCACCTAAATAACTAAAGGTGGTGAGATAAGCTGCACAATATAATTGACCTTTCAGTATATTGTTGCACACACACCATCTATTTAGCAAATGCCCTTGTTATCAACAGCAGCCTTTTAAACTCACCTGAGCTAACAGGTATGTGAGCTGGTTACTCTGCTGCACTTAAAATTTCTTTTTTGGTTTGCTACAATGCCTTTTCTGAAACGTTGTCTCCCTCTGCTGGAACACTGACTTCTTTCATTTAATGCCTGCAGACTATAAAAGAGAAACCAACCCAAAAAGTTTGGTTGATTAGTCTGTGGCATTCTTTTAAACTGTTGCTTATGGCGGTCTCTGTTAGCTTCTCAGTGACATTCAGCCATCCAGGTATCCCGCCTGCAGTAGACGGAATGTGGCAATGGAACGCTGGCTGCGCGTGTCATAATAGGCTCTGAGCCTTTATATACCTGCGCACAGCAGCAGCCACCTTCAGTCTGCTGCTGGACAGCCAGCAGCAGCAGCAGCAGGAGAGGTAATTAATCAGCAACCCTCCTGCTAAGGGTAGACAGCTGCTCGTTCCACCCCCCCCCCCGCCTTAATTGGTTCTCCTCCCTTCCAACGGTGTTGAGGCGGGTGGGAACAGCCGGGGGTTGAGGGTACTGTGCTAAAAGAGGTGGAGTTATGCAGATCTAAAACGCGTGGATTGCAGCAGCAGCAAGCCGAAAAGTGCAGGCATGTGAGGGATCTAGAGGTTGACAGCATGTCTTCTTAACGGGAGTCCAGGTGGCCATCTCCACAAATGGACTTTTCAGAATCCTTGGGTGGCACCGTAGTCGGAAACCAATTCTGGTTATCGCTTCTCGGCCTTTTGGCTAAGATCAAGTGTAGTATCTGTTCTTATCAGTTTAATATCTGATACGTCCCCTATCTGGGGACCATATATTAAATGGATTTTTAGAACAGGGAGATGGAAAAAGAGCTTGCTCTGTCCACTCCACGCATTGACCTGGTATTGCAGTATCTCCAGGACCGATGCACCCCTTCTTTAATGCAGTTTCTAAAATCAGAAAGAATTGAATTCAATGCTTTTTGTTCATTTTGCTTGTTTGTCGGATTTTGGGATGGACTCTTTGGCTTTGCTTTTCTTCTCCTCATTGGATTTTTCATGTTAAAAGTTGCAGAAGCCAGATGACAAGCTCATTTTGGTTCAACTTCAGCAACTGTGCATTGCATTGCCATGTAATGTAATGTAATGCAATGCTATCTATCTAGCTCTCCCTCTATACTTCCTTTTGGATAAACAGACATATTAGGCAAGCATTTTGGAGCTTTCACCTAAATAACTACAGGTGGTGAGATAAGCTGCACAATATAATTGACCTTTCAGTATATTGTTGCACACACACCATCTATTTAGCAAATGCCCTTGTTATCAACAGCAGCCTTTTAAACTCACCTGAGCTAACAGGTATGTGAGCTGGTTACTCTGCTGCGCTTAAAATTTCTTTTTTGGTTTGCTACAATGCCTTTTCTGAAACGTTGTCTCCCTCTGCTGGAACACTGACTTCTTTCATTTAATGCCTGCAGACTATAAAAGAGAAACCAACCCAAAAAGTTTGGTTGATTAGTCTGTGGCATTCTTTTAAACTGTTGCTTATGGCGGTCTCTGTGAGCTTCTCAGTGACATTCAGCCATCCAGGTATCCCGCCTGCAGTAGACGGAATGTGGCAATGGAACGCTGGCTGCGCGTGTCATAATAGGCTCTGAGCCTTTATATACCTGCGCACAGCAGCAGCCACCTTCAGTCTGCTGCTGGACAGCCAGCAGCAGCAGCAGCAGGAGAGGTAATTAATCAGCAACCCTCCTGCTAAGGGTAGACAGCTGCTCGTTCCACCCCCCCCCCGCCTTAATTGGTTCTCCTCCCTTCCAACGGTGTTGAGGCGGGTGGGAACAGCCGGGGGTTGAGGGTACTGTGCTAAAAGAGGTGGAGTTATGCAGATCTAAAACGCGTGGATTGCAGCAGCAGCAAGCCGAAAAGTGCAGGCATGTGAGGGATCTAGAGGTTGACAGCATGTCTTCTTAACGGGAGTCCAGGTGGCCATCTCCACAAATGGACTTTTCAGAATCCTTGGGTGGCACCGTAGTCGGAAACCAATTCTGGTTATCGCTTCTCGGCCTTTTGGCTAAGATCAAGTGTAGTATCTGTTCTTATCAGTTTAATATCTGATACGTCCCCTATCTGGGGACCATATATTAAATGGATTTTTAGAACAGGGAGATGGAAAAAGAGCTTGCTCTGTCCACTCCACGCATTGACCTGGTATTGCAGTATCTCCAGGACCGGTGCACCCCTTCTTTAATGCAGTTTCTAAAATCAGAAAGAATTGAATTCAATGCTTTTTGTTCATTTTGCTTGTTTGTCGGATTTTGGGATGGACTCTTTGGCTTTGCTTTTCTTCTCCTCATTGGATTTTTCATGTTAAAAGTTGCAGAAGCCAGATGACAAGCTCATTTTGGTTCAACTTCAGCAACTGTGCATTGCATTGCCATGTAATGTAATGTAATGCAATGCTATCTATCTAGCTCTCCCTCTATACTTCCTTTTGGATAAACAGACATATTAGGCAAGCATTTTGGAGCTTTCACCTAAATAACTACAGGTGGTGAGATAAGCTGCACAATATAATTGACCTTTCAGTATATTGTTGCACACACACCATCTATTTAGCAAATGCCCTTGTTATCAACAGCAGCCTTTTAAACTCACCTGAGCTAACAGGTATGTGAGCTGGTTACTCTGCTGCGCTTAAAATTTCTTTTTTGGTTTGCTACAATGCCTTTTCTGAAACGTTGTCTCCCTCTGCTGGAACACTGACTTCTTTCATTTAATGCCTGCAGACTATAAAAGAGAAACCAACCCAAAAAGTTTGGTTGATTAGTCTGTGGCATTCTTTTAAACTGTTGCTTATGGCGGTCTCTGTGAGCTTCTCAGTGACATTCAGCCATCCAGGTATCCCGCCTGCAGTAGACGGAATGTGGCAATGGAACGCTGGCTGCGCGTGTCATAATAGGCTCTGAGCCTTTATATACCTGCGCACAGCAGCAGCCACCTTCAGTCTGCTGCTGGACAGTCAGCAGCAGCAGCAGCAGGAGAGGTAATTAATCAGCAACCCTCCTGCTAAGGGTAGACAGCTGCTCGTTCCACCCCCCCCCCGCCTTAATTGGTTCTCCTCCCTTCCAACGGTGTTGAGGCGGGTGGGAACAGCCGGGGGTTGAGGGTACTGTGCTAAAAGAGGTGGAGTTATGCAGATCTAAAACGCGTGGATTGCAGCAGCAGCAAGCCGAAAAGTGCAGGCATGTGAGGGATCTAGAGGTTGACAGCATGTCTTCTTAACGGGAGTCCAGGTGGCCATCTCCACAAATGGACTTTTCAGAATCCTTGGGTGGCACCGTAGTCGGAAACCAATTCTGGTTATCGCTTCTCGGCCTTTTGGCTAAGATCAAGTGTAGTATCTGTTCTTATCAGTTTAATATCTGATACGTCCCCTATCTGGGGACCATATATTAAATGGATTTTTAGAACAGGGAGATGGAAAAAGAGCTTGCTCTGTCCACTCCACGCATTGACCTGGTATTGCAGTATCTCCAGGACCGGTGCACCCCTTCTTTAATGCAGTTTCTAAAATCAGAAAGAATTGAATTCAATGCTTTTTGTTCATTTTGCTTGTTTGTCGGATTTTGGGATGGACTCTTTGGCTTTGCTTTTCTTCTCCTCATTGGATTTTTCATGTTAAAAGTTGCAGAAGCCAGATGACAAGCTCATTTTGGTTCAACTTCAGCAACTGTGCATTGCATTGCCATGTAATGTAATGTAATGCAATGCTATCTATCTAGCTCTCCCTCTATACTTCCTTTTGGATAAACAGACATATTAGGCAAGCATTTTGGAGCTTTCACCTAAATAACTACAGGTGGTGAGATAAGCTGCACAATATAATTGACCTTTCAGTATATTGTTGCACACACACCATCTATTTAGCAAATGCCCTTGTTATCAACAGCAGCCTTTTAAACTCACCTGAGCTAACAGGTATGTGAGCTGGTTACTCTGCTGCGCTTAAAATTTCTTTTTTGGTTTACTACAATGCCTTTTCTGAAACGTTGTCTCCCTCTGCTGGAACACTGACTTCTTTCATTTAATGCCTGCAGACTATAAAAGAGAAACCAACCCAAAAAGTTTGGTTGATTAGTCTGTGGCATTCTTTTAAACTGTTGCTTATGGCGGTCTCTGTGAGCTTCTCAGTGACATTCAGCCATCCAGGTATCCCGCCTGCAGTAGACGGAATGTGGCAATGGAACGCTGGCTGCGCGTGTCATAATTGGCTCTGAGCCTTTATATACCTGCGCACAGCAGCAGCCACCTTCAGTCTGCTGCTGGACAGCCAGCAGCAGCAGCAGCAGGAGAGGTAATTAATCAGCAACCCTCCTGCTAAGGGTAGACAGCTGCTCGTTCCACCCCCCCCCCGCCTTAATTGGTTCTCCTCCCTTCCAACGGTGTTGAGGCGGGTGGGAACAGCCGGGGGTTGAGGGTTCTGTGCTAAAAGAGGTGGAGTTATGCAGATCTAAAACGCGTGGATTGCAGCAGCAGCAAGCCGAAAAGTGCAGGCATGTGAGGGATCTAGAGGTTGACAGCATGTCTTCTTAACGGGAGTCCAGGTGGCCATCTCCACAAATGGACTTTTCAGAATCCTTGGGAGGCACCGTAGTCGGAAACCAATTCTGGTTATCGCTTCTCGGCCTTTTGGCTAAGATCAAGTGTAGTATCTGTTCTTATCAGTTTAATATCTGATACGTCCCCTGTCTGGGGACCATATATTAAATGGATTTTTAGAACAGGGAGATGGAAAAAGAGCTTGCTCTGTCCACTCCACGCATTGACCTGGTATTGCAGTATCTCCAGGACCGGTGCACCCCTTCTTTAATGCAGTTTCTAAAATCAGAAAGAATTGAATTCAATGCTTTTTGTTCATTTTGCTTGTTTGTCGGATTTTGGGATGGACTCTTTGGCTTTGCTTTTCTTCTCCTCATTGGATTTTTCATGTTAAAAGTTGCAGAAGCCAGATGACAAGCTCATTTTGGTTCAACTTCAGCAACTGTGCATTGCATTGCCATGTAATGTAATGTAATGCAATGCTATCTATCTAGCTCTCCCTCTATACTTCCTTTTGGATAAACAGACATATTAGGCAAGCATTTTGGAGCTTTCACCTAAATAACTACAGGTGGTGAGATAAGCTGCACAATATAATTGACCTTTCAGTATATTGTTGCACACACACCATCTATTTAGCAAATGCCCTTGTTATCAACAGCAGCCTTTTAAACTCACCTGAGCTAACAGGTATGTGAGCTGGTTACTCTGCTGCGCTTAAAATTTCTTTTTTGGTTTGCTACAATGCCTTTTCTGAAACGTTGTCTCCCTCTGCTGGAACACTGACTTCTTTCATTTAATGCCTGCAGACTATAAAAGAGAAACCAACCCAAAAAGTTTGGTTGATTAGTCTGTGGCATTCTTTTAAACTGTTGCTTATGGCGGTCTCTGTGAGCTTCTCAGTGACATTCAGCCATCCAGGTATCCCGCCTGCAGTAGGCGGAATGTGGCAATGGAACGCTGGCTGCGCGTGTCATAATAGGCTCTGAGCCTTTATATACCTGCGCACAGCAGCAGCCACCTTCAGTCTGCTGCTGGACAGCCAGCAGCAGCAGCAGCAGGAGAGGTAATTAATCAGCAACCCTCCTGCTAAGGGTAGACAGCTGCTCGTTCCACCCCCCCCCCCCCGCCTTAATTGGTTCTCCTCCCTTCCAACGGTGTTGAGGCGGGTGGGAACAGCCGGGGGTTGAGGGTACTGTGCTAAAAGAGGTGGAGTTATGCAGATCTAAAACGCGTGGATTGCAGCAGCAGCAAGCCGAAAAGTGCAGGCATGTGAGGGATCTAGAGGTTGACAGCATGTCTTCTTAACGGGAGTCCAGGTGGCCATCTCCACAAATGGACTTTTCAGAATCCTTGGGTGGCACCGTAGTCGGAAACCAATTCTGGTTATCGCTTCTCGGCCTTTTGGCTAAGATCAAGTGTAGTATCTGTTCTTATCAGTTTAATATCTGATACGTCCCCTATCTGGGGACCATATATTAAATGGATTTTTAGAACAGGGAGATGGAAAAAGAGCTTGCTCTGTCCACTCCACGCATTGACCTGGTATTGCAGTATCTCCAGGACCGGTGCACCCCTTCTTTAATGCAGTTTCTAAAATCAGAAAGAATTGAATTCAATGCTTTTTGTTCATTTTGCTTGTTTGTCGGATTTTGGGATGGACTCTTTGGCTTTGCTTTTCTTCTCCTCATTGGATTTTTCATGTTAAAAGTTGCAGAAGCCAGATGACAAGCTCATTTTGGTTCAACTTCAGCAACTGTGCATTGCATTGCCATGTAATGTAATGTAATGCAATGCTATCTATCTAGCTCTCCCTCTATACTTCCTTTTGGATAAACAGACATATTAGGCAAGCATTTTGGAGCTTTCACCTAAATAACTACAGGTGGTGAGATAAGCTGCACAATATAATTGACCTTTCAGTATATTGTTGCACACACACCATCTATTTAGCAAATGCCCTTGTTATCAACAGCAGCCTTTTAAACTCACCTGAGCTAACAGGTATGTGAGCTGGTTACTCTGCTGCGCTTAAAATTTCTTTTTTGGTTTGCTACAATGCCTTTTCTGAAACGTTGTCTCCCTCTGCTGGAACACTGACTTCTTTCATTTAATGCCTGCAGACTATAAAAGAGAAACCAACCCAAAAAGTTTGGTTGATTAGTCTGTGGCATTCTTTTAAACTGTTGCTTATGGCGGTCTCTGTGAGCTTCTCAGTGACATTCAGCCATCCAGGTATCCCGCCTGCAGTAGACGGAATGTGGCAATGGAACGCTGGCTGCGCGTGTCATAATAGGCTCTGAGCCTTTATATACCTGCGCACAGCAGCAGCCACCTTCAGTCTGCTGCTGGACAGCCAGCAGCAGCAGCAGCAGGAGAGGTAATTAATCAGCAACCCTCCTGCTAAGGGTAGACAGCTGCTCGTTCCACCCCCCCCCCGCCTTAATTGGTTCTCCTCCCTTCCAACGGTGTTGAGGCGGGTGGGAACAGCCGGGGGTTGAGGGTACTGTGCTAAAAGAGGTGGAGTTATGCAGATCTAAAACGCGTGGATTGCAGCAGCAGCAAGCCGAAAAGTGCAGGCATGTGAGGGATCTAGAGGTTGACAGCATGTCTTCTTAACGGGAGTCCAGGTGGCTATCTCCACAAATGGACTTTTCAGAATCCTTGGGTGGCATCGTAGTCGGAAACCAATTCTGGTTATCGCTTCTCGGCCTTTTGGCTAAGATCAAGTGTAGTATCTGTTCTTATCAGTTTAATATCTGATACGTCCCCTATCTGGGGAACATATATTAAATGGATTTTTAGAACAGGGAGATGGAAAAAGAGCTTGCTCTGTCCACTCCACGCATTGACCTGGTATTGCAGTATCTCCAGGACCGGTGCACCCCTTCTTTAATGCAGTTTCTAAAATCAGAAAGAATTGAATTCAATGCTTTTTGTTCATTTTGCTTGTTTGTCGGATTTTGGGATGGACTCTTTGGCTTTGCTTTTCTTCTCCTCATTGGATTTTTCATGTTAAAAGTTGCAGAAGCCAGATGACAAGCTCATTTTGGTTCAACTTCAGCAACTGTGCATTGCATTGCCATGTAATGTAATGTAATGCAATGCTATCTATCTAGCTCTCCCTCTATACTTCCTTTTGGATAAACAGACATATTAGGCAAGCATTTTGGAGCTTTCACCTAAATAACTACAGGTGGTGAGATAAGCTGCACAATATAATTGACCTTTCAGTATATTGTTGCACACACACCATCTATTTAGCAAATGCCTTGTTATCAACAGCAGCCTTTTAAACTCACCTGAGCTAACAGGTATGTGAGCTGGTTACTCTGCTGCGCTTAAAATTTCTTTTTTGGTTTGCTACAATGCCTTTTCTGAAACGTTGTCTCCCTCTGCTGGAACACTGACTTCTTTCATTTAATGCCTGCAGACTATAAAAGAGAAACCAACCCAAAAAGTTTGGTTGATTAGTCTGTGGCATTCTTTTAAACTGTTGCTTATGGCGGTCTCTGTGAGCTTCTCAGTGACATTCAGCCATCCAGGTATCCCGCCTGCAGTAGACGGAATGTGGCAATGGAACGCTGGCTGCGCGTGTCATAATAGGCTCTGAGCCTTTATATACCTGCGCACAGCAGCAGCCACCTTCAGTCTGCTGCTGGACAGCCAGCAGCAGCAGCAGCAGGAGAGGTAATTAATCAGCAACCCTCCTGCTAAGGGTAGACAGCTGCTCGTTCCACCCCCCCCCCGCCTTAATTGGTTCTCCTCCCTTCCAACGGTGTTGAGGCGGGTGGGAACAGCCGGGGGTTGAGGGTACTGTGCTAAAAGAGGTGGAGTTATGCAGATCTAAAACGCGTGGATTGCAGCAGCAGCAAGCCGAAAAGTGCAGGCATGTGAGGGATCTAGAGGTTGACAGCATGTCTTCTTAACGGGAGTCCAGGTGGCCATCTCCACAAATGGACTTTTCAGAATCCTTGGGTGGCACCGTAGTCGGAAACCAATTCTGGTTATCGCTTCTCGGCCTTTTGGCTAAGATCAAGTGTAGTATCTGTTCTTATCAGTTTAATATCTGATACGTCCCCTATCTGGGGACCATATATTAAATGGATTTTTAGAACAGGGAGATGGAAAAAGAGCTTGCTCTGTCCACTCCACGCATTGACCTGGTATTGCAGTATCTCCAGGACCGGTGCACCCCTTCTTTAATGCAGTTTCTAAAATCAGAAAGAATTGAATTCAATGCTTTTTGTTCATTTTGCTTGTTTGTCGGATTTTGGAATGGACTCTTTGGCTTTGCTTTTCTTCTCCTCATTGGATTTTTCATGTTAAAAGTTGCAGAAGCCAGATGACAAGCTCATTTTGGTTCAACTTCAGCAACTGTGCATTGCATTGCCATGTAATGTAATGTAATGCAATGCTATCTATCTAGCTCTCCCTCTATACTTCCTTTTGGATAAACAGACATATTAGGCAAGCATTTTGGAGCTTTCACCTAAATAACTACAGGTGGTGAGAGAAGCTGCACAATATAATTGACCTTTCAGTATATTGTTGCACACACACCATCTATTTAGCAAATGCCCTTGTTATCAACAGCAGCGTTTTAAACTCACCTGAGCTAACAGGTATGTGAGCTGGTTACTCTGCTGCGCTTAAAATTTCTTTTTTGGTTTGCTACAATGCCTTTTCTGAAACGTTGTCTCCCTCTGCTGGAACACTGACTTCTTTCATTTAATGCCTGCAGACTATAAAAGAGAAACCAACCCAAAAAGTTTGGTTGATTAGTCTGTGGCATTCTTTTAAACTGTTGCTTATGGCGGTCTCTGTGAGCTTCTCAGTGACATTCAGCCATCCAGGTATCCCGCCTGCAGTAGACGGAATGTGGCAATGGAACGCTGGCTGCGCGTGTCATAATAGGCTCTGAGCCTTTATATACCTGCGCACAGCAGCAGCCACCTTCAGTCTGCTGCTGGACAGCCAGCAGCAGCAGCAGCAGGAGAGGTAATTAATCAGCAACCCTCCTGCTAAGGGTAGACAGCTGCTCGTTCCACCCCCCCCCCGCCTTAATTGGTTCTCCTCCCTTCCAACGGTGTTGAGGCGGGTGGGAACAGCCGGGGGTTGAGGGTACTGTGCTAAAAGAGGTGGAGTTATGCAGATCTAAAACGCGTGGATTGCAGCAGCAGCAAGCCGAAAAGTGCAGGCATGTGAGGGATCTAGAGGTTGACAGCATGTCTTCTTAACGGGAGTCCAGGTGGCTATCTCCACAAATGGACTTTTCAGAATCCTTGGGTGGCATCGTAGTCGGAAACCAATTCTGGTTATCGCTTCTCGGCCTTTTGGCTAAGATCAAGTGTAGTATCTGTTCTTATCAGTTTAATATCTGATACGTCCCCTATCTGGGGAACATATATTAAATGGATTTTTAGAACAGGGAGATGGAAAAAGAGCTTGCTCTGTCCACTCCACGCATTGACCTGGTATTGCAGTATCTCCAGGACCGGTGCACCCCTTCTTTAATGCAGTTTCTAAAATCAGAAAGAATTGAATTCAATGCTTTTTGTTCATTTTGCTTGTTTGTCGGATTTTGGGATGGACTCTTTGGCTTTGCTTTTCTTCTCCTCATTGGATTTTTCATGTTAAAAGTTGCAGAAGCCAGATGACAAGCTCATTTTGGTTCAACTTCAGCAACTGTGCATTGCATTGCCATGTAATGTAATGTAATGCAATGCTATCTATCTAGCTCTCCCTCTATACTTCCTTTTGGATAAACAGACATATTAGGCAAGCATTTTGGAGCTTTCACCTAAATAACTACAGGTGGTGAGATAAGCTGCACAATATAATTGACCTTTCAGTATATTGTTGCACACACACCATCTATTTAGCAAATGCCCTTGTTATCAACAGCAGCCTTTTAAACTCACCTGAGCTAACAGGTATGTGAGCTGGTTACTCTGCTGCGCTTAAAATTTCTTTTTTGGTTTGCTACAATGCCTTTTCTGAAACGTTGTCTCCCTCTGCTGGAACACTGACTTCTTTCATTTAATGCCTGCAGACTATAAAAGAGAAACCAACCCAAAAAGTTTGGTTGATTAGTCTGTGGCATTCTTTTAAACTGTTGCTTATGGCGGTCTCTGTGAGCTTCTCAGTGACATTCAGCCATCCAGGTATCCCGCCTGCAGTAGACGGAATGTGGCAATGGAACGCTGGCTGCGCGTGTCATAATAGGCTCTGAGCCTTTATATACCTGCGCACAGCAGCAGCCACCTTCAGTCTGCTGCTGGACAGCCAGCAGCAGCAGCAGCAGGAGAGGTAATTAATCAGCAACCCTCCTGCTAAGGGTAGACAGCTGCTCGTTCCACCCCCCCCCCCCCGCCTTAATTGGTTCTCCTCCCTTCCAACGGTGTTGAGGCGGGTGGGAACAGCCGGGGGTTGAGGGTACTGTGCTAAAAGAGGTGGAGTTATGCAGATCTAAAACGCGTGGATTGCAGCAGCAGCAAGCCGAAAAGTGCAGGCATGTGAGGGATCTAGAGGTTGACAGCATGTCTTCTTAACGGGAGTCCAGGTGGCCATCTCCACAAATGGACTTTTCAGAATCCTTGGGTGGCACCGTAGTCGGAAACCAATTCTGGTTATCGCTTCTCGGCCTTTTGGCTAAGATCAAGTGTAGTATCTGTTCTTATCAGTTTAATATCTGATACGTCCCCTATCTGGGGACCATATATTAAATGGATTTTTAGAACAGGGAGATGGAAAAAGAGCTTGCTCTGTCCACTCCACGCATTGACCTGGTATTGCAGTATCTCCAGGACCGGTGCACCCCTTCTTTAATGCAGTTTCTAAAATCAGAAAGAATTGAATTCAATGCTTTTTGTTCATTTTGCTTGTTTGTCGGATTTTGGGATGGACTCTTTGGCTTTGCTTTTCTTCTCCTCATTGGATTTTTCATGTTAAAAGTTGCAGAAGCCAGATGACAAGCTCATTTTGGTTCAACTTCAGCAACTGTGCATTGCATTGCCATGTAATGTAATGTAATGCAATGCTATCTATCTAGCTCTCCCTCTATACTTCCTTTTGGATAAACAGACATATTAGGCAAGCATTTTGGAGCTTTCACCTAAATAACTACAGGTGGTGAGATAAGCTGCACAATATAATTGACCTTTCAGTATATTGTTGCACACACACCATCTATTTAGCAAATGCCCTTGTTATCAACAGCAGCCTTTTAAACTCACCTGAGCTAACAGGTATGTGAGCTGGTTACTCTGCTGCGCTTAAAATTTCTTTTTTGGTTTGCTACAATGCCTTTTCTGAAACGTTGTCTCCCTCTGCTGGAACACTGACTTCTTTCATTTAATGCCTGCAGACTATAAAAGAGAAACCAACCCAAAAAGTTTGGTTGATTAGTCTGTGGCATTCTTTTAAACTGTTGCTTATGGCGGTCTCTGTGAGCTTCTCAGTGACATTCAGCCATCCAGGTATCCCGCCTGCAGTAGACGGAATGTGGCAATGGAACGCTGGCTGCGCGTGTCATAATAGGCTCTGAGCCTTTATATACCTGCGCACAGCAGCAGCCACCTTCAGTCTGCTGCTGGACAGCCAGCAGCAGCAGCAGCAGGAGAGGTAATTAATCAGCAACCCTCCTGCTAAGGGTAGACAGCTGCTCGTTCCACCCCCCCCCCCGCCTTAATTGGTTCTCCTCCCTTCCAACGGTGTTGAGGCGGGTGGGAACAGCCGGGGGTTGAGGGTACTGTGCTAAAAGAGGTGGAGTTATGCAGATCTAAAACGCGTGGATTGCAGCAGCAGCAAGCCGAAAAGTGCAGGCATGTGAGGGATCTAGAGGTTGACAGCATGTCTTCTTAACGGGAGTCCAGGTGGCTATCTCCACAAATGGACTTTTCAGAATCCTTGGGTGGCACCGTAGTCGGAAACCAATTCTGGTTATCGCTTCTCGGCCTTTTGGCTAAGATCAAGTGTAGTATCTGTTCTTATCAGTTTAATATCTGATACGTCCCCTATCTGGGGAACATATATTAAATGGATTTTTAGAACAGGGAGATGGAAAAAGAGCTTGCTCTGTCCACTCCACGCATTGACCTGGTATTGCAGTATCTCCAGGACCGGTGCACCCCTTCTTTAATGCAGTTTCTAAAATCAGAAAGAATTGAATTCAATGCTTTTTGTTCATTTTGCTTGTTTGTCGGATTTTGGGATGGACTCTTTGGCTTTGCTTTTCTTCTCCTCATTGGATTTTTCATGTTAAAAGTTGCAGAAGCCAGATGACAAGCTCATTTTGGTTCAACTTCAGCAACTGTGCATTGCATTGCCATGTAATGTAATGTAATGCAATGCTATCTATCTAGCTCTCCCTCTATACTTCCTTTTGGATAAACAGACATATTAGGCAAGCATTTTGGAGCTTTCACCTAAATAACTACAGGTGGTGAGATAAGCTGCACAATATAATTGACCTTTCAGTATATTGTTGCACACACACCATCTATTTAGCAAATGCCCTTGTTATCAACAGCAGCCTTTTAAACTCACCTGAGCTAACAGGTATGTGAGCTGGTTACTCTGCTGCGCTTAAAATTTCTTTTTTGGTTTGCTACAATGCCTTTTCTGAAACGTTGTCTCCCTCTGCTGGAACACTGACTTCTTTCATTTAATGCCTGCAGACTATAAAAGAGAAACCAACCCAAAAAGTTTGGTTGATTAGTCTGTGGCATTCTTTTAAACTGTTGCTTATGGCGGTCTCTGTGAGCTTCTCAGTGACATTCAGCCATCCAGGTATCCCGCCTGCAGTAGACGGAATGTGGCAATGGAACGCTGGCTGCGCGTGTCATAATAGGCTCTGAGCCTTTATATACCTGCGCACAGCAGCAGCCACCTTCAGTCTGCTGCTGGACAGCCAGCAGCAGCAGCAGCAGGAGAGGTAATTAATCAGCAACCCTCCTGCTAAGGGTAGACAGCTGCTCGTTCCACCCCCCCCCCCGCCTTAATTGGTTCTCCTCCCTTCCAACGGTGTTGAGGCGGGTGGGAACAGCCGGGGGTTGAGGGTACTGTGCTAAAAGAGGTGGAGTTATGCAGATCTAAAACGCGTGGATTGCAGCAGCAGCAAGCCGAAAAGTGCAGGCATGTGAGGGATCTAGAGGTTGACAGCATGTCTTCTTAACGGGAGTCCAGGTGGCTATCTCCACAAATGGACTTTTCAGAATCCTTGGGTGGCACCGTAGTCGGAAACCAATTCTGGTTATCGCTTCTCGGCCTTTTGGCTAAGATCAAGTGTAGTATCTGTTCTTATCAGTTTAATATCTGATACGTCCCCTATCTGGGGAACATATATTAAATGGATTTTTAGAACAGGGAGATGGAAAAAGAGCTTGCTCTGTCCACTCCACGCATTGACCTGGTATTGCAGTATCTCCAGGACCGGTGCACCCCTTCTTTAATGCAGTTTCTAAAATCAGAAAGAATTGAATTCAATGCTTTTTGTTCATTTTGCTTGTTTGTCGGATTTTGGGATGGACTCTTTGGCTTTGCTTTTCTTCTCCTCATTGGATTTTTCATGTTAAAAGTTGCAGAAGCCAGATGACAAGCTCATTTTGGTTCAACTTCAGCAACTGTGCATTGCATTGCCATGTAATGTAATGTAATGCAATGCTATCTATCTAGCTCTCCCTCTATACTTCCTTTTGGATAAACAGACATATTAGGCAAGCATTTTGGAGCTTTCACCTAAATAACTACAGGTGGTGAGATAAGCTGCACAATATAATTGACCTTTCAGTATATTGTTGCACACACACCATCTATTTAGCAAATGCCCTTGTTATCAACAGCAGCCTTTTAAACTCACCTGAGCTAACAGGTATGTGAGCTGGTTACTCTGCTGCGCTTAAAATTTCTTTTTTGGTTTGCTACAATGCCTTTTCTGAAACGTTGTCTCCCTCTGCTGGAACACTGACTTCTTTCATTTAATGCCTGCAGACTATAAAAGAGAAACCAACCCAAAAAGTTTGGTTGATTAGTCTGTGGCATTCTTTTAAACTGTTGCTTATGGCGGTCTCTGTGAGCTTCTCAGTGACATTCAGCCATCCAGGTATCCCGCCTGCAGTAGACGGAATGTGGCAATGGAACGCTGGCTGCGCGTGTCATAATAGGCTCTGAGCCTTTATATACCTGCGCACAGCAGCAGCCACCTTCAGTCTGCTGCTGGACAGCCAGCAGCAGCAGCAGCAGGAGAGGTAATTAATCAGCAACCCTCCTGCTAAGGGTAGACAGCTGCTCGTTCCACCCCCCCCCCGCCTTAATTGGTTCTCCTCCCTTCCAACGGTGTTGAGGCGGGTGGGAACAGCCGGGGGTTGAGGGTACTGTGCTAAAAGAGGTGGAGTTATGCAGATCTAAAACGCGTGGATTGCAGCAGCAGCAAGCCGAAAAGTGCAGGCATGTGAGGGATCTAGAGGTTGACAGCATGTCTTCTTAACGGGAGTCCAGGTGGCCATCTCCACAAATGGACTTTTCAGAATCCTTGGGTGGCACCGTAGTCGGAAACCAATTCTGGTTATCGCTTCTCGGCCTTTTGGCTAAGATCAAGTGTAGTATCTGTTCTTATCAGTTTAATATCTGATACGTCCCCTATCTGGGGACCATATATTAAATGTATTTTTAGAACAGGGAGATGGAAAAAGAGCTTGCTCTGTCCACTCCACGCATTGACCTGGTATTGCAGTATCTCCAGGACCGGTGCACCCCTTCTTTAATGCAGTTTCTAAAATCAGAAAGAATTGAATTCAATGCTTTTTGTTCATTTTGCTTGTTTGTCGGATTTTGGAATGGACTCTTTGGCTTTGCTTTTCTTCTCCTCATTGGATTTTTCATGTTAAAAGTTGCAGAAGCCAGATGACAAGCTCATTTTGGTTCAACTTCAGCAACTGTGCATTGCATTGCCATGTAATGTAATGTAATGCAATGCTATCTATCTAGCTCTCCCTCTATACTTCCTTTTGGATAAACAGACATATTAGGCAAGCATTTTGGAGCTTTCACCTAAATAACTACAGGTGGTGAGATAAGCTGCACAATATAATTGACCTTTCAGTATATTGTTGCACACACACCATCTATTTAGCAAATGCCCTTGTTATCAACAGCAGCCTTTTAAACTCACCTGAGCTAACAGGTATGTGAGCTGGTTACTCTGCTGCGCTTAAAATTTCTTTTTTGGTTTGCTACAATGCCTTTTCTGAAACGTTGTCTCCCTCTGCTGGAACACTGACTTCTTTCATTTAATGCCTGCAGACTATAAAAGAGAAACCAACCCAAAAAGTTTGGTTGATTAGTCTGTGGCATTCTTTTAAACTGTTGCTTATGGCGGTCTCTGTGAGCTTCTCAGTGACATTCAGCCATCCAGGTATCCCGCCTGCAGTAGACGGAATGTGGCAATGGAACGCTGGCTGCGCGTGTCATAATAGGCTCTGAGCCTTTATATACCTGCGCACAGCAGCAGCCACCTTCAGTCTGCTGCTGGACAGCCAGCAGCAGCAGCAGCAGGAGAGGTAATTAATCAGCAACCCTCCTGCTAAGGGTAGACAGCTGCTCGTTCCACCCCCCCCCCGCCTTAATTGGTTCTCCTCCCTTCCAACGGTGTTGAGGCGGGTGGGAACAGCCGGGGGTTGAGGGTACTGTGCTAAAAGAGGTGGAGTTATGCAGATCTAAAACGCGTGGATTGCAGCAGCAGCAAGCCGAAAAGTGCAGGCATGTGAGGGATCTAGAGGTTGACAGCATGTCTTCTTAACGGGAGTCCAGGTGGCCATCTCCACAAATGGACTTTTCAGAATCCTTGGGTGGCACCGTAGTCGGAAACCAATTCTGGTTATCGCTTCTCGGCCTTTTGGCTAAGATCAAGTGTAGTATCTGTTCTTATCAGTTTAATATCTGATACGTCCCCTATCTGGGGACCATATATTAAATGGATTTTTAGAACAGGGAGATGGAAAAAGAGCTTGCTCTGTCCACTCCACGCATTGACCTGGTATTGCAGTATCTCCAGGACCGGTGCACCCCTTCTTTAATGCAGTTTCTAAAATCAGAAAGAATTGAATTCAATGCTTTTTGTTCATTTTGCTTGTTTGTCGGATTTTGGGATGGACTCTTTGGCTTTGCTTTTCTTCTCCTCATTGGATTTTTCATGTTAAAAGTTGCAGAAGCCAGATGACAAGCTCATTTTGGTTCAACTTCAGCAACTGTGCATTGCATTGCCATGTAATGTAATGTAATGCAATGCTATCTATCTAGCTCTCCCTCTATACTTCCTTTTGGATAAACAGACATATTAGGCAAGCATTTTGGAGCTTTCACCTAAATAACTACAGGTGGTGAGATAAGCTGCACAATATAATTGACCTTTCAGTATATTGTTGCACACACACCATCTATTTAGCAAATGCCCTTGTTATCAACAGCAGCCTTTTAAACTCACCTGAGCTAACAGGTATGTGAGCTGGTTACTCTGCTGCGCTTAAAATTTCTTTTTTGGTTTGCTACAATGCCTTTTCTGAAACGTTGTCTCCCTCTGCTGGAACACTGACTTCTTTCATTTAATGCCTGCAGACTATAAAAGAGAAACCAACCCAAAAAGTTTGGTTGATTAGTCTGTGGCATTCTTTTAAACTGTTGCTTATGGCGGTCTCTGTGAGCTTCTCAGTGACATTCAGCCATCCAGGTATCCCGCCTGCAGTAGACGGAATGTGGCAATGGAACGCTGGCTGCGCGTGTCATAATAGGCTCTGAGCCTTTATATACCTGCGCACAGCAGCAGCCACCTTCAGTCTGCTGCTGGACAGCCAGCAGCAGCAGCAGCAGGAGAGGTAATTAATCAGCAACCCTCCTGCTAAGGGTAGACAGCTGCTCGTTCCACCCCCCCCCCCCCGCCTTAATTGGTTCTCCTCCCTTCCAACGGTGTTGAGGCGGGTGGGAACAGCCGGGGGTTGAGGGTACTGTGCTAAAAGAGGTGGAGTTATGCAGATCTAAAACGCGTGGATTGCAGCAGCAGCAAGCCGAAAAGTGCAGGCATGTGAGGGATCTAGAGGTTGACAGCATGTCTTCTTAACGGGAGTCCAGGTGGCCATCTCCACAAATGGACTTTTCAGAATCCTTGGGTGGCAACGTAGTCGGAAACCAATTCTGGTTATCGCTTCTCGGCCTTTTGGCTAAGATCAAGTGTAGTATCTGTTCTTATCAGTTTAATATCTGATACGTCCCCTATCTGGGGACCATATATTAAATGGATTTTTAGAACAGGGAGATGGAAAAAGAGCTTGCTCTGTCCACTCCACGCATTGACCTGGTATTGCAGTATCTCCAGGACCGGTGCACCCCTTCTTTAATGCAGTTTCTAAAATCAGAAAGAATTGAATTCAATGCTTTTTGTTCATTTTGCTTGTTTGTCGGATTTTGGGATGGACTCTTTGGCTTTGCTTTTCTTCTCCTCATTGGATTTTTCATGTTAAAAGTTGCAGAAGCCAGATGACAAGCTCATTTTGGTTCAACTTCAGCAACTGTGCATTGCATTGCCATGTAATGTAATGTAATGCAATGCTATCTATCTAGCTCTCCCTCTATACTTCCTTTTGGATAAACAGACATATTAGGCAAGCATTTTGGAGCTTTCACCTAAATAACTACAGGTGGTGAGATAAGCTGCACAATATAATTGACCTTTCAGTATATTGTTGCACACACACCATCTATTTAGCAAATGCCCTTGTTATCAACAGCAGCCTTTTAAACTCACCTGAGCTAACAGGTATGTGAGCTGGTTACTCTGCTGCGCTTAAAATTTCTTTTTTGGTTTGCTACAATGCCTTTTCTGAAACGTTGTCTCCCTCTGCTGGAACACTGACTTCTTTCATTTAATGCCTGCAGACTATAAAAGAGAAACCAACCCAAAAAGTTTGGTTGATTAGTCTGTGGCATTCTTTTAAACTGTTGCTTATGGCGGTCTCTGTGAGCTTCTCAGTGACATTCAGCCATCCAGGTATCCCGCCTGCAGTAGACGGAATGTGGCAATGGAACGCTGGCTGCGCGTGTCATAATAGGCTCTGAGCCTTTATATACCTGCGCACAGCAGCAGCCACCTTCAGTCTGCTGCTGGACAGCCAGCAGCAGCAGCAGCAGGAGAGGTAATTAATCAGCAACCCTCCTGCTAAGGGTAGACAGCTGCTCGTTCCACCCCCCCCCCCGCCTTAATTGGTTCTCCTCCCTTCCAACGGTGTTGAGGCGGGTGGGAACAGCCGGGGGTTGAGGGTACTGTGCTAAAAGAGGTGGAGTTATGCAGATCTAAAACGCGTGGATTGCAGCAGCAGCAAGCCGAAAAGTGCAGGCATGTGAGGGATCTAGAGGTTGACAGCATGTCTTCTTAACGGGAGTCCAGGTGGCCATCTCCACAAATGGACTTTTCAGAATCCTTGGGTGGCACCGTAGTCGGAAACCAATTCTGGTTATCGCTTCTCGGCACTTTGGCTAAGATCAAGTGTAGTATCTGTTCTTATCAGTTTAATATCTGATACGTCCCCTATCTGGGGACCATATATTAAATGGATTTTTAGAACAGGGAGATGGAAAAAGAGCTTGCTCTGTCCACTCCACGCATTGACCTGGTATTGCAGTATCTCCAGGACCGGTGCACCCCTTCTTTAATGCAGTTTCTAAAATCAGAAAGAATTGAATTCAATGCTTTTTGTTCATTTTGCTTGTTTGTCGGATTTTGGGATGGACTCTTTGGCTTTGCTTTTCTTCTCCTCATTGGATTTTTCATGTTAAAAGTTGCAGAAGCCAGATGACAAGCTCATTTTGGTTCAACTTCAGCAACTGTGCATTGCATTGCCATGTAATGTAATGTAATGCAATGCTATCTATCTAGCTCTCCCTCTATACTTCCTTTTGGATAAACAGACATATTAGGCAAGCATTTTGGAGCTTTCACCTAAATAACTACAGGTGGTGAGATAAGCTGCACAATATAATTGACCTTTCAGCATATTGTTGCACACACACCATCTATTTAGCAAATGCCCTTGTTATCAACAGCAGCCTTTTAAACTCACCTGAGCTAACAGGTATGTGAGCTGGTTACTCTGCTGCGCTTAAAATTTCTTTTTTGGTTTGCTACAATGCCTTTTCTGAAACGTTGTCTCCCTCTGCTGGAACACTGACTTCTTTCATTTAATGCCTGCAGACTATAAAAGAGAAACCAACCCAAAAAGTTTGGTTGATTAGTCTGTGGCATTCTTTTAAACTGTTGCTTATGGCGGTCTCTGTGAGCTTCTCAGTGACATTCAGCCATCCAGGTATCCCGCCTGCAGTAGACGGAATGTGGCAATGGAACGCTGGCTGCGCGTGTCATAATAGGCTCTGAGCCTTTATATACCTGCGCACAGCAGCAGCCACCTTCAGTCTGCTGCTGGACAGCCAGCAGCAGCAGCAGCAGGAGAGGTAATTAATCAGCAACCCTCCTGCTAAGGGTAGACAGCTGCTCGTTCCACCCCCCCCCCGCCTTAATTGGTTCTCCTCCCTTCCAACGGTGTTGAGGCGGGTGGGAACAGCCGGGGGTTGAGGGTACTGTGCTAAAAGAGGTGGAGTTATGCAGATCTAAAACGCGTGGATTGCAGCAGCAGCAAGCCGAAAAGTGCAGGCATGTGAGGGATCTAGAGGTTGACAGCATGTCTTCTTAACGGGAGTCCAGGTGGCCATCTCCACAAATGGACTTTTCAGAATCCTTGGGTGGCACCGTAGTCGGAAACCAATTCTGGTTATCGCTTCTCGGCCTTTTGGCTAAGATCAAGTGTAGTATCTGTTCTTATCAGTTTAATATCTGATACGTCCCCTATCTGGGGACCATATATTAAATGGATTTTTAGAACAGGGAGATGGAAAAAGAGCTTGCTCTGTCCACTCCACGCATTGACCTGGTATTGCAGTATCTCCAGGACCGGTGCACCCCTTCTTTAATGCAGTTTCTAAAATCAGAAAGAATTGAATTCAATGCTTTTTGTTCATTTTGCTTGTTTGTCGGATTTTGGGATGGACTCTTTGGCTTTGCTTTTCTTCTCCTCATTGGATTTTTCATGTTAAAAGTTGCAGAAGCCAGATGACAAGCTCATTTTGGTTCAACTTCAGCAACTGTGCATTGCATTGCCATGTAATGTAATGTAATGCAATGCTATCTATCTAGCTCTCCCTCTATACTTCCTTTTGGATAAACAGACATATTAGGCAAGCATTTTGGAGCTTTCACCTAAATAACTACAGGTGGTGAGATAAGCTGCACAATATAATTGACCTTTCAGTATATTGTTGCACACACACCATCTATTTAGCAAATGCCCTTGTTATCAACAGCAGCCTTTTAAACTCACCTGAGCTAACAGGTATGTGAGCTGGTTACTCTGCTGCGCTTAAAATTTCTTTTTTGGTTTGCTACAATGCCTTTTCTGAAACGTTGTCTCCCTCTGCTGGAACACTGACTTCTTTCATTTAATGCCTGCAGACTATAAAAGAGAAACCAACCCAAAAAGTTTGGTTGATTAGTCTGTGGCATTCTTTTAAACTGTTGCTTATGGCGGTCTCTGTGAGCTTCTCAGTGACATTCAGCCATCCAGGTATCCCGCCTGCAGTAGACGGAATGTGGCAATGGAACGCTGACTGCGCGTGTCATAATAGGCTCTGAGCCTTTATATACCTGCGCACAGCAGCAGCCACCTTCAGTCTGCTGCTGGACAGCCAGCAGCAGCAGCAGCAGGAGAGGTAATTAATCAGCAACCCTCCTGCTAAGGGTAGACAGCTGCTCGTTCCACCCCCCCCCCCCCCCGCCTCAATTGGTTCTCCTCCCTTCCAACGGTGTTGAGGCGGGTGGGAACAGCCGGGGGTTGAGGGTACTGTGCTAAAAGAGGTGGAGTTATGCAGATCTAAAACGCGTGGATTGCAGCAGCAGCAAGCCGAAAAGTGCAGGCATGTGAGGGATCTAGAGG
The DNA here is from genome assembly GCF_046119375.1 of Phyllobates terribilis. Lineage (NCBI taxonomy): Eukaryota > Metazoa > Chordata > Amphibia > Anura > Dendrobatidae > Phyllobates > Phyllobates terribilis. Next base: position 2,954,022 of record NW_027362800.1, on the reverse strand, counting down.
TTGCCAGCATGTCTTCTTAACGGGAGTCCAGGTGGCCATCTCCACAAATGGACTTTTCAGAATCCTTGGGTGGCACCGTAGTTGGAAACCAATTCTGGTTATCGCTTCTCGGCCTTTTGGCTAAGATCAAGTGTAGTATCTGTTCTTATCAGTTTAATATCTGATACGTCCCCTATCTGGGGACCATATATTAAATGGATTTTTAGAACAGGGAGATGGAAAAAGAGCTTGCTCTGTCCACTCCACGCATTGACCTGGTATTGCAGTATCTCCAGGACCGGTGCACCCCTTCTTTAATGCAGTTTCTAAAATCAGAAAGAATTGAATTCAATGCTTTTTGTTCATTTTGCTTGTTTGTCGGATTTTGGGATGGACTCTTTGGCTTTGCTTTTCTTCTCCTCATTGGATTTTTCATGTTAAAAGTTGCAGAAGCCAGATGACAAGCTCATTTTGGTTCAACTTCAGCAACTGTGCATTGCATTGCCATGTAATGTAATGTAATGCAATGCTATCTATCTAGCTCTCCCTCTATACTTCCTTTTGGATAAACAGACATATTAGGCAAGCATTTTGGAGCTTTCACCTAAATAACTACAGGTGGTGAGATAAGCTGCACAATATAATTGACCTTTCAGTACATTGTTGCACACACACCATCTATTTAGCAAATGCCCTTGTTATCAACAGCAGCCTTTTAAACTCACCTGAGCTAACAGGTATGTGAGCTGGTTACTCTGCTGCGCTTAAAATTTCTTTTTTGGTTTGCTACAATGCCTTTTCTGAAACGTTGTCTCCCTCTGCTGGAACACTGACTTCTTTCATTTAATGCCTGCAGACTATAAAAGAGAAACCAACCCAAAAAGTTTGGTTGATTAGTCTGTGGCATTCTTTTAAACTGTTGCTTATGGCGGTCTCTGTGAGCTTCTCAGTGACATTCAGCCATCCAGGTATCCCGCCTGCAGTAGACGGAATGTGGCAATGGAACGCTGGCTGCGCGTGTCATAATAGGCTCTGAGCCTTTATATACCTGCGCACAGCAGCAGCCACCTTCAGTCTGCTGCTGGACAGCCAGCAGCAGCAGCAGCAGGAGAGGTAATTAATCAGCAACCCTCCTGCTAAGGGTAGACAGCTGCTCGTTCCACCCCCCCCCCCGCCTTAATTGGTTCTCCTCCCTTCCAACGGTGTTGAGGCGGGTGGGAACAGCCGGGGGTTGAGGGTACTGTGCTAAAAGAGGTGGAGTTATGCAGATCTAAAATGCGTGGATTGCAGCAGCAGCAAGCCGAAAAGTGCAGGCATGTGAGGGATCTAGAGGTTGACAGCATGTCTTCTTAACGGGAGTCCAGGTGGCCATCTCCACAAATGGACTTTTCAGAATCCTTGGGTGGCACCGTAGTCGGAAACCAATTCTGGTTATCGCTTCTCGGCCTTTTGGCTAAGATCAAGTGTAGTATCTGTTCTTATCAGTTTAATATCTGATACGTCCCCTATCTGGGGACCATATATTAAATGGATTTTTAGAACAGGGAGATGGAAAAAGAGCTTGCTCTGTCCACTCCACGCATTGACCTGGTATTGCAGTATCTCCATGACCGGTGCACCCCTTCTTTAATGCAGTTTCTAAAATCAGAAAGAATTGAATTCAATGCTTTTTGCTCATTTTGCTTGTTTGTCGGATTTTGGGATGGACTCTTTGGCTTTGCTTTTCTTCTCCTCATTGGATTTTTCATGTTAAAAGTTGCAGAAGCCAGATGACAAGCTCATTTTGGTTCAACTTCAGCAACTGTGCATTGCATTGCCATGTAATGTAATGTAATGCAATGCTATCTATCTAGCTCTCCCTCTATACTTCCTTTTGGATAAACAGACATATTAGGCAAGCATTTTGGAGCTTTCACCTAAATAACTACAGGTGGTGAGATAAGCTGCACAATATAATTGACCTTTCAGTATATTGTTGCACACACACCATCTATTTAGCAAATGCCCTTGTTATCAACAGCAGCCTTTTAAACTCACCTGAGCTAACAGGTATGTGAGCTGGTTACTCTGCTGCGCTTAAAATTTCTTTTTTGGTTTGCTACAATGCCTTTTCTGAAACGTTGTCTCCCTCTGCTGGAACACTGACTTCTTTCATTTAATGCCTGCAGACTATAAAAGAGAAACCAACCCAAAAAGTTTGGTTGATTAGTCTGTGGCATTCTTTTAAACTGTTGCTTATGGCGGTCTCTGTGAGCTTCTCAGTGACATTCAGCCATCCAGGTATCCCGCCTGCAGTAGACGGAATGTGGCAATGGAACGCTGGCTGCGCGTGTCATAATAGGCTCTGAGCCTTTATATACCTGCGCACAGCAGCAGCCACCTTCAGTCTGCTGCTGGACAGCCAGCAGCAGCAGCAGCAGGAGAGGTAATTAATCAGCAACCCTCCTGCTAAGGGTAGACAGCTGCTCGTTCCACCCCCCCCCCGCCTTAATTGGTTCTCCTCCCTTCCAACGGTGTTGAGGCGGGTGGGAACAGCCGGGGGTTGAGGGTACTGTGCTAAAAGAGGTGGAGTTATGCAGATCTAAAACGCGTGGATTGCAGCAGCAGCAAGCCGAAAAGTGCAGGCATGTGAGGGATCTAGAGGTTGACAGCATGTCTTCTTAACGGGAGTCCAGGTGGCCATCTCCACAAATGGACTTTTCAGAATCCTTGGGTGGCACCGTAGTCGGAAACCAATTCTGGTTATCGCTTCTCGGCCTTTTGGCTAAGATCAAGTGTAGTATCTGTTCTTATCAGTTTAATATCTGATACGTCCCCTATCTGGGGACCATATATTAAATGGATTTTTAGAACAGGGAGATGGAAAAAGAGCTTGCTCTGTCCACTCCACGCATTGACCTGGTATTGCAGTATCTCCAGGACCGGTGCACCCCTTCTTTAATGCAGTTTCTAAAATCAGAAAGAATTGAATTCAATGCTTTTTGTTCATTTTGCTTGTTTGTCGGATTTTGGGATGGACTCTTTGGCTTTGCTTTTCTTCTCCTCATTGGATTTTTCATGTTAAAAGTTGCAGAAGCCAGATGACAAGCTCATTTTGGTTCAACTTCAGCAACTGTGCATTGCATTGCCATGTAATGTAATGTAATGCAATGCTATCTATCTAGCTCTCCCTCTATACTTCCTTTTGGATAAACAGACATATTAGGCAAGCATTTTGGAGCTTTCACCTAAATAACTACAGGTGGTGAGATAAGCTGCACAATATAATTGACCTTTCAGTATATTGTTGCACACACACCATCTATTTAGCAAATGCCCTTGTTATCAACAGCAGCCTTTTAAACTCACCTGAGCTAACAGGTATGTGAGCTGGTTACTCTGCTGCGCTTAAAATTTCTTTTTTGGTTTGCTACAATGCCTTTTCTGAAACGTTGTCTCCCTCTGCTGGAACACTGACTTCTTTCATTTAATGCCTGCAGACTATAAAAGAGAAACCAACCCAAAAAGTTTGGTTGATTAGTCTGTGGCATTCTTTTAAACTGTTGCTTATGGCGGTCTCTGTGAGCTTCTCAGTGACATTCAGCCATCCAGGCATCCCGCATGCAGTAGACGGAATGTGGCAATGGAACGCTGGCTGCGCGTGTCATAATAGGCTCTGAGCCTTTATATACCTGCGCACAGCAGCAGCCACCTTCAGTCTGCTGCTGGACAGCCAGCAGCAGCAGCAGCAGGAGAGGTAATTAATCAGCAACCCTCCTGCTAAGGGTAGACAGCTGCTCGTTCCACCCCCCCCCCCGCCTTAATTGGTTCTCCTCCCTTCCAACGGTGTTGAGGCGGGTGGGAACAGCCGGGGGTTGAGGGTACTGTGCTAAAAGAGGTGGAGTTATGCAGATCTAAAATGCGTGGATTGCAGCAGCAGCAAGCCGATAAGTGCAGGCATGTGAGGGATCTAGAGGTTGACAGCATGTCTTCTTAACGGGAGTCCAGGTGGCCATCTCCACAAATGGACTTTTCAGAATCCTTGGGTGGCACCGTAGTCAGAAACCAATTCTGGTTATCGCTTCTCGGCCTTTTGGCTAAGATCAAGTGTAGTATCTGTTCTTATCAGTTTAATATCTGATACGTCCCCTATCTGGGGACCATATATTAAATGGATTTTTAGAACAGGGAGATGGAAAAAGAGCTTGCTCTGTCCACTCCACGCATTGACCTGGTATTGCAGTATCTCCAGGACCGGTGCACCCCTTCTTTAATGCAGTTTCTAAAATCAGAAAGAATTGAATTCAATGCTTTTTGTTCATTTTGCTTGTTTGTCGGATTTTGGGATGGACTCTTTGGCTTTGCTTTTCTTCTCCTCATTGGATTTTTCATGTTAAAAGTTGCAGAAGCCAGATGACAAGCTCATTTTGGTTCAACTTCAGCAACTGTGCATTGCATTGCCATGTAATGTAATGTAATGCAATGCTATCTATCTAGCTCTCCCTCTATACTTCCTTTTGGATAAACAGACATATTAGGCAAGCATTTTGGAGCTTTCACCTAAATAACTACAGGTGGTGAGATAAGCTGCACAATATAATTGACCTTTCAGTATATTGTTGCACACACACCATCTATTTAGCAAATGCCCTTGTTATCAACAGCAGCCTTTTAAACTCACCTGAGCTAACAGGTATGTGAGCTGGTTTCTCTGCTGCGCTTAAAATATCTTTTTTGGTTTGCTACAATGCCTTTTCTGAAACGTTGTCTCCCTCTGCTGGAACACTGACTTCTTTCATTTAATGCCTGCAGACTATAAAAGAGAAACCAACCCAAAAAGTTTGGTTGATTAGTCTGTGGCATTCTTTTAAACTGTTGCTTATGGCGGTCTCTGTGAGCTTCTCAGTGACATTCAGCCATCCAGGTATCCCGCCTGCAGTAGACGGAATGTGGCAATGGAACGCTGGCTGCGCGTGTCATAATAGGCTCTGAGCCTTTATATACCTGCGCACAGCAGCAGCCACCTTCAGTCTGCTGCTGGACAGCCAGCAGCAGCAGCAGCAGGAGAGGTAATTAATCAGCAACCCTCCTGCTAAGGGTAGACAGCTGCTCGTTCCACCCCCCCCCCGCCTTAATTGGTTCTCCTCCCTTCCAACGGTGTTGAGGCGGGTGGGAACAGCCGGGGGTTGAGGGTACTGTGCTAAAAGAGGTGGAGTTATGCAGATCTAAAACGCGTGGATTGCAGCAGCAGCAAGCCGAAAAGTGCAGGCATGTGAGGGATCTAGAGGTTGACAGCATGTCTTCTTAACGGGAGTCCAGGTGGCCATCTCCACAAATGGACTTTTCAGAATCCTTGGGTGGCACCGTAGTCGGAAACCAATTCTGGTTATCGCTTCTCGGCCTTTTGGCTAAGATCAAGTGTAGTATCTGTTCTTATCAGTTTAATATCTGATACGTCCCCTATCTGGGGACCATATATTAAATGGATTTTTAGAACAGGGAGATGGAAAAAGAGCTTGCTCTGTCCACTCCACGCATTGACCTGGTATTGCAGTATCTCCAGGACCGGTGCACCCCTTCTTTAATGCAGTTTCTAAAATCAGAAAGAATTGAATTCAATGCTTTTTGTTCATTTTGCTTGTTTGTCGGATTTTGGGATGGACTCTTTGGCTTTGCTTTTCTTCTCCTCATTGGATTTTTCATGTTAAAAGTTGCAGAAGCCAGATGACAAGCTCATTTTGGTTCAACTTCAGCAACTGTGCATTGCATTGCCATGTAATGTAATGTAATGCAATGCTATCTATCTAGCTCTCCCTCTATACTTCCTTTTGGATAAACAGACATATTAGGCAAGCATTTTGGAGCTTTCACCTAAATAACTACAGGTGGTGAGATAAGCTGCACAATATAATTGACCTTTCAGTATATTGTTGCACACACACCATCTATTTAGCAAATGCCCTTGTTATCAACAGCAGCCTTTTAAACTCACCTGAGCTAACAGGTATGTGAGCTGGTTACTCTGCTGCGCTTAAAATTTCTTTTTTGGTTTGCTACAATGCCTTTTCTGAAACGTTGTCTCCCTCTGCTGGAACACTGACTTCTTTCATTTAATGCCTGCAGACTATAAAAGAGAAACCAACCCAAAAAGTTTGGTTGATTAGTCTGTGGCATTCTTTTAAACTGTTGCTTATGGCGGTCTCTGTGAGCTTCTCAGTGACATTCAGCCATCCAGGTATCCCGCCTGCAGTAGACGGAATGTGGCAATGGAACGCTGGCTGCGCGTGTCATAATAGGCTCTGAGCCTTTATATACCTGCGCACAGCAGCAGCCACCTTCAGTCTGCTGCTGGACAGCCAGCAGCAGCAGCAGCAGGAGAGGTAATTAATCAGCAACCCTCCTGCTAAGGGTAGACAGCTGCTCGTTCCACCCCCCCCCCCCCCCCGCCTTAATTGGTTCTCCTCCCTTCCAACGGTGTTGAGGCGGGTGGGAACAGCCGGGGGTTGAGGGTACTGTGCTAAAAGAGGTGGAGTTATGCAGATCTAAAACGCGTGGATTGCAGCAGCAGCAAGCCGAAAAGTGCAGGCATGTGAGGGATCTAGAGGTTGACAGCATGTCTTCTTAACGGGAGTCCAGGTGGCCATCTCCAGAAATGGACTTTTCAGAATCCTTGGGTGGCACCGTAGTCAGAAACCAATTCTGGTTATCGCTTCTCGGCCTTTTGGCTAAGATCAAGTGTAGTATCTGTTCTTATCAGTTTAATATCTGATACGTCCCCTATCTGGGGACCATATATTAAATGGATTTTTAGAACAGGGAGATGGAAAAAGAGCTTGCTCTGTCCACTCCACGCATTGACCTGGTATTGCAGTATCTCCAGGACCGGTGCACCCCTTCTTTAATGCAGTTTCTAAAATCAGAAAGAATTGAATTCAATGCTTTTTGTTCATTTTGCTTGTTTGTCGGATTTTGGGATGGACTCTTTGGCTTTGCTTTTCTTCTCCTCATTGGATTTTTCATGTTAAAAGTTGCAGAAGCCAGATGACAAGCTCATTTTGGTTCAACTTCAGCAACTGTGCATTGCATTGCCATGTAATGTAATGTAATGCAATGCTATCTATCTAGCTCTCCCTCTATACTTCCTTTTGGATAAACAGACATATTAGGCAAGCATTTTGGAGCTTTCACCTAAATAACTACAGGTGGTGAGATAAGCTGCACAATATAATTGACCTTTCAGTATATTGTTGCACACACACCATCTATTTAGCAAATGCCCTTGTTATCAACAGCAGCCTTTTAAACTCACCTGAGCTAACAGGTATGTGAGCTGGTTACTCTGCTGCGCTTAAAATTTCTTTTTTGGTTTGCTACAATGCCTTTTCTGAAACGTTGTCTCCCTCTGCTGGAACACTGACTTCTTTCATTTAATGCCTGCAGACTATAAAAGAGAAACCAACCCAAAAAGTTTGGTTGATTAGTCTGTGGCATTCTTTTAAACTGTTGCTTATGGCGGTCTCTGTGAGCTTCTCAGTGACATTCAGCCATCCAGGTATCCCGCCTGCAGTAGACGGAATGTGGCAATGGAACGCTGGCTGCGCGTGTCATAATAGGCTCTGAGCCTTTATATACCTGCGCACAGCAGCAGCCACCTTCAGTCTGCTGCTGGACAGCCAGCAGCAGCAGCAGCAGGAGAGGTAATTAATCAGCAACCCTCCTGCTAAGGGTAGACAGCTGCTCGTTCCACCCCCCCCCCCCGCCTTAATTGGTTCTCCTCCCTTCCAACGGTGTTGAGGCGGGTGGGAACAGCCGGGGGTTGAGGGTACTGTGCTAAAAGAGGTGGAGTTATGCAGATCTAAAACGCGTGGATTGCAGCAGCAGCAAGCCGATAAGTGCAGGCATGTGAGGGATCTAGAGGTTGACAGCATGTCTTCTTAACGGGAGTCCAGGCGGCCATCTCCACAAATGGACTTTTCAGAATCCTTGGGTGGCACCGTAGTCGGAAACCAATTCTGGTTATCGCTTCTCGGCCTTTTGGCTAAGATCAAGTGTAGTATCTGTTCTTATCAGTTTAATATCTGATACGTCCCCTATCTGGGGACCATATATTAAATGGATTTTTAGAACAGGGAGATGGAAAAAGAGCTTGCTCTGTCCACTCCACGCATTGACCTGGTATTGCAGTATCTCCAGGACCGGTGCACCCCTTCTTTAATGCAGTTTCTAAAATCAGAAAGAATTGAATTCAATGCTTTTTGTTCATTTTGCTTGTTTGTCGGATTTTGGGATGGACTCTTTGGCTTTGCTTTTCTTCTCCTCATTGGATTTTTCATGTTAAAAGTTGCAGAAGCCAGATGACAAGCTCATTTTGGTTCAACTTCAGCAACTGTGCATTGCATTGCCATGTAATGTAATGTAATGCAATGCTATCTATCTAGCTCTCCCTCTATACTTCCTTTTGGATAAACAGACATATTAGGCAAGCATTTTGGAGCTTTCACCTAAATAACTACAGGTGGTGAGATAAGCTGCACAATATAATTGACCTTTCAGTATATTGTTGCACACACACCATCTATTTAGCAAATGCCCTTGTTATCAACAGCAGCCTTTTAAACTCACCTGAGCTAACAGGTATGTGAGCTGGTTACTCTGCTGCGCTTAAAATTTCTTTTTTGGTTTGCTACAATGCCTTTTCTGAAACGTTGTCTCCCTCTGCTGGAACACTGACTTCTTTCATTTAATGCCTGCAGACTATAAAAGAGAAACCAACCCAAAAAGTTTGGTTGATTAGTCTGTGGCATTCTTTTAAACTGTTGCTTATGGCGGTCTCTGTGAGCTTCTCAGTGACATTCAGCCATCCAGGTATCCCGCCTGCAGTAGACGGAATGTGGCAATGGAACGCTGGCTGCGCGTGTCATAATAGGCTCTGAGCCTTTATATACCTGCGCACAGCAGCAGCCACCTTCAGTCTGCTGCTGGACAGCCAGCAGCAGCAGCAGCAGGAGAGGTAATTAATCAGCAACCCTCCTGCTAAGGGTAGACAGCTGCTCGTTCCACCCCCCCCCCGCCTTAATTGGTTCTCCTCCCTTCCAACGGTGTTGAGGCGGGTGGGAACAGCCGGGGGTTGAGGGTACTGTGCTAAAAGAGGTGGAGTTATGCAGATCTAAAACGCGTGGATTGCAGCAGCAGCAAGCCGAAAAGTGCAGGCATGTGAGGGATCTAGAGGTTGACAGCATGTCTTCTTAACGGGAGTCCAGGTGGCCATCTCCACAAATGGACTTTTCAGAATCCTTGGGTGGCACCGTAGTCGGAAACCAATTCTGGTTATCGCTTCTCGGCCTTTTGGCTAAGATCAAGTGTAGTATCTGTTCTTATCAGTTTAATATCTGATACGTCCCCTATCTGGGGACCATATATTAAATGGATTTTTAGAACAGGGAGATGGAAAAAGAGCTTGCTCTGTCCACTCCACGCATTGACCTGGTATTGCAGTATCTCCAGGACCGGTGCACCCCTTCTTTAATGCAGTTTCTAAAATCAGAAAAAATTGAATTCAATGCTTTTTGTTCATTTTGCTTGTTTGTCGGATTTTGGGATGGACTCTTTGGCTTTGCTTTTCTTCTCCTCATTGGATTTTTCATGTTAAAAGTTGCAGAAGCCAGATGACAAGCTCATTTTGGTTCAACTTCAGCAACTGTGCATTGCATTGCCATGTAATGTAATGTAATGCAATGCTATCTATCTAGCTCTCCCTCTATACTTCCTTTTGGATAAACAGACATATTAGGCAAGCATTTTGGAGCTTTCACCTAAATAACTACAGGTGGTGAGATAAGCTGCACAATATAATTGACCTTTCAGTATATTGTTGCACACACACCATCTATTTAGCAAATGCCCTTGTTATCAACAGCAGCCTTTTAAACTCACCTGAGCTAACAGGTATGTGAGCTGGTTACTCTGCTGCGCTTAAAATTTCTTTTTTGGCTTGCTACAATGCCTTTTCTGAAACGTTGTCTCCCTCTGCTGGAACACTGACTTCTTTCATTTAATGCCTGCAGACTATAAAAGAGAAACCAACCCAAAAAGTTTGGTTGATTAGTCTGTGGCATTCTTTTAAACTGTTGCTTATGGCGGTCTCTGTGAGCTTCTCAGTGACATTCAGCCATCCAGGTATCCCGCCTGCAGTAGACGGAATGTGGCAATGGAACGCTGGCTGCGCGTGTCATAATAGGCTCTGAGCCTTTATATACCTGCGCACAGCAGCAGCCACCTTCAGTCTGCTGCTGGACAGCCAGCAGCAGCAGCAGCAGGAGAGGTAATTAATCAGCAACCCTCCTGCTAAGGGTAGACAGCTGCTCGTTCCACCCCCCCCCCCCCCGCCTTAATTGGTTCTCCTCCCTTCCAACGGTGTTGAGGCGGGTGGGAACAGCCGGGGGTTGAGGGTACTGTGCTAAAAGAGGTGGAGTTATGCAGATCTAAAACGCGTGGATTGCAGCAGCAGCAAGCCGAAAAGTGCAGGCATGTGAGGGATCTAGAGGTTGACAGCATGTCTTCTTAACGGGAGTCCAGGTGGCCATCTCCACAAATGGACTTTTCAGAATCCTTGGGTGGCACCGTAGTCGGAAACCAATTCTGGTTATCGCTTCTCGGCCTTTTGGCTAAGATCAAGTGTAGTATCTGTTCTTATCAGTTTAATATCTGATACGTCCCCTATCTGGGGACCATATATTAAATGGATTTTTAGAACAGGGAGATGGAAAAAGAGCTTGCTCTGTCCACTCCACGCATTGACCTGGTATTGCAGTATCTCCAGGACCGGTGCACCCCTTCTTTAATGCAGTTTCTAAAATCAGAAAGAATTGAATTCAATGCTTTTTGTTCATTTTGCTTGTTTGTCGGATTTTGGGATGGACTCTTTGGCTTTGCTTTTCTTCTCCTCATTGGATTTTTCATGTTAAAAGTTGCAGAAGCCAGATGACAAGCTCATTTTGGTTCAACTTCAGCAACTGTGCATTGCATTGCCATGTAATGTAATGTAATGCAATGCTATCTATCTAGCTCTCCCTCTATACTTCCTTTTGGATAAACAGACATATTAGGCAAGCATTTTGGAGCTTTCACCTAAATAACTACAGGTGGTGAGATAAGCTGCACAATATAATTGACCTTTCAGTATATTGTTGCACACACACCATCTATTTAGCAAATGCCCTTGTTATCAACAGCAGCCTTTTAAACTCACCTGAGCTAACAGGTATGTGAGCTGGTTACTCTGCTGCGCTTAAAATTTCTTTTTTGGTTTGCTACAATGCCTTTTCTGAAACGTTGTCTCCCTCTGCTGGAACACTGACTTCTTTCATTTAATGCCTGCAGACTATAAAAGAGAAACCAACCCAAAAAGTTTGGTTGATTAGTCTGTGGCATTCTTTTAAACTGTTGCTTATGGCGGTCTCTGTGAGCTTCTCAGTGACATTCAGCCATCCAGGTATCCCGCCTGCAGTAGACGGAATGTGGCAATGGAACGCTGGCTGCGCGTGTCATAATAGGCTCTGAGCCTTTATATACCTGCGCACAGCAGCAGCCACCTTCAGTCTGCTGCTGGACAGCCAGCAGCAGCAGCAGCAGGAGAGGTAATTAATCAGCAACCCTCCTGCTAAGGGTAGACAGCTGCTCGTTCCACCCCCCCCCCCGCCTTAATTGGTTCTCCTCCCTTCCAACGGTGTTGAGGCGGGTGGGAACAGCCGGGGGTTGAGGGTACTGTGCTAAAAGAGGTGGAGTTATGCAGATCTAAAACGCGTGGATTGCAGCAGCAGCAAGCCGAAAAGTGCAGGCATGTGAGGGATCTAGAGGTTGACAGCATGTCTTCTTAACGGGAGTCCAGGTGGCCATCTCCACAAATGGACTTTTCAGAATCCTTGGGTGGCACCGTAGTCGGAAACCAATTCTGGTTATCGCTTCTCGGCCTTTTGGCTAAGATCAAGTGTAGTATCTGTTCTTATCAGTTTAATATCTGATACGTCCCCTATCTGGGGACCATATATTAAATGGATTTTTAGAACAGGGAGATGGAAAAAGAGCTTGCTCTGTCCACTCCACGCATTGACCTGGTATTGCAGTATCTCCAGGACCGGTGCACCCCTTCTTTAATGCAGTTTCTAAAATCAGAAAGAATTGAATTCAATGCTTTTTGTTCATTTTGCTTGTTTGTCGGATTTTGGGATGGACTCTTTGGCTTTGCTTTTCTTCTCCTCATTGGATTTTTCATGTTAAAAGTTGCAGAAGCCAGATGACAAGCTCATTTTGGTTCAACTTCAGCAACTGTGCATTGCATTGCCATGTAATGTAATGTAATGCAATGCTATCTATCTAGCTCTCCCTCTATACTTCCTTTTGGATAAACAGACATATTAGGCAAGCATTTTGGAGCTTTCACCTAAATAACTACAGGTGGTGAGATAAGCTGCACAATATAATTGACCTTTCAGTATATTGTTGCACACACACCATCTATTTAGCAAATGCCCTTGTTATCAACAGCAGCCTTTTAAACTCACCTGAGCTAACAGGTATGTGAGCTGGTTACTCTGCTGCGCTTAAAATTTCTTTTTTGGCTTGCTACAATGCCTTTTCTGAAACGTTGTCTCCCTCTGCTGGAACACTGACTTCTTTCATTTAATGCCTGCAGACTATAAAAGAGAAACCAACCCAAAAAGTTTGGTTGATTAGTCTGTGGCATTCTTTTAAACTGTTGCTTATGGCGGTCTCTGTGAGCTTCTCAGTGACATTCAGCCATCCAGGTATCCCGCCTGCAGTAGACGGAATGTGGCAATGGAACGCTGGCTGCGCGTGTCATAATAGGCTCTGAGCCTTTATATACCTGCGCACAGCAGCAGCCACCTTCAGTCTGCTGCTGGACAGCCAGCAGCAGCAGCAGCAGGAGAGGTAATTAATCAGCAACCCTCCTGCTAAGGGTAGACAGCTGCTCGTTCCACCCCCCCCCCCCCCGCCTTAATTGGTTCTCCTCCCTTCCAACGGTGTTGAGGCGGGTGGGAACAGCCGGGGGTTGAGGGTACTGTGCTAAAAGAGGTGGAGTTATGCAGATCTAAAACGCGTGGATTGCAGCAGCAGCAAGCCGAAAAGTGCAGGCATGTGAGGGATCTAGAGGTTGACAGCATGTCTTCTTAACGGGAGTCCAGGTGGCCATCTCCACAAATGGACTTTTCAGAATCCTTGGGTGGCACCGTAGTCGGAAACCAATTCTGGTTATCGCTTCTCGGCCTTTTGGCTAAGATCAAGTGTAGTATCTGTTCTTATCAGTTTAATATCTGATACGTCCCCTATCTGGGGACCATATATTAAATGGATTTTTAGAACAGGGAGATGGAAAAAGAGCTTGCTCTGTCCACTCCACGCATTGACCTGGTATTGCAGTATCTCCAGGACCGGTGCACCCCTTCTTTAATGCAGTTTCTAAAATCAGAAAGAATTGAATTCAATGCTTTTTGTTCATTTTGCTTGTTTGTCGGATTTTGGGATGGACTCTTTGGCTTTGCTTTTCTTCTCCTCATTGGATTTTTCATGTTAAAAGTTGCAGAAGCCAGATGACAAGCTCATTTTGGTTCAACTTCAGCAACTGTGCATTGCATTGCCATGTAATGTAATGTAATGCAATGCTATCTATCTAGCTCTCCCTCTATACTTCCTTTTGGATAAACAGACATATTAGGCAAGCATTTTGGAGCTTTCACCTAAATAACTACAGGTGGTGAGATAAGCTGCACAATATAATTGACCTTTCAGTATATTGTTGCACACACACCATCTATTTAGCAAATGCCCTTGTTATCAACAGCAGCCTTTTAAACTCACCTGAGCTAACAGGTATGTGAGCTGGTTACTCTGCTGCGCTTAAAATTTCTTTTTTGGTTTGCTACAATGCCTTTTCTGAAACGTTGTCTCCCTCTGCTGGAACACTGACTTCTTTCATTTAATGCCTGCAGACTATAAAAGAGAAACCAACCCAAAAAGTTTGGTTGATTAGTCTGTGGCATTCTTTTAAACTGTTGCTTATGGCGGTCTCTGTGAGCTTCTCAGTGACATTCAGCCATCCAGGTATCCCGCCTGCAGTAGACGGAATGTGGCAATGGAACGCTGGCTGCGCGTGTCATAATAGGCTCTGAGCCTTTATATACCTGCGCACAGCAGCAGCCACCTTCAGTCTGCTGCTGGACAGCCAGCAGCAGCAGCAGCAGGAGAGGTAATTAATCAGCAACCCTCCTGCTAAGGGTAGACAGCTGCTCGTTCCACCCCCCCCCCCGCCTTAATTGGTTCTCCTCCCTTCCAACGGTGTTGAGGCGGGTGGGAACAGCCGGGGGTTGAGGGTACTGTGCTAAAAGAGGTGGAGTTATGCAGATCTAAAACGCGTGGATTGCAGCAGCAGCAAGCCGAAAAGTGCAGGCATGTGAGGGATCTAGAGGTTGACAGCATGTCTTCTTAACGGGAGTCCAGGTGGCCATCTCCACAAATGGACTTTTCAGAATCCTTGGGTGGCACCGTAGTCGGAAACCAATTCTGGTTATCGCTTCTCGGCCTTTTGGCTAAGATCAAGTGTAGTATCTGTTCTTATCAGTTTAATATCTGATACGTCCCCTATCTGGGGACCATATATTAAATGGATTTTTAGAACAGGGAGATGGAAAAAGAGCTTGCTCTGTCCACTCCACGCATTGACCTGGTATTGCAGTATCTCCAGGACCGGTGCACCCCTTCTTTAATGCAGTTTCTAAAATCAGAAAGAATTGAATTCAATGCTTTTTGTTCATTTTGCTTATTTGTCGGATTTTGGGATGGACTCTTTGGCTTTGCTTTTCTTCTCCTCATTGGATTTTTCATGTTAAAAGTTGCAGAAGCCAGATGACAAGCTCATTTTGGTTCAACTTCAGCAACTGTGCATTGCATTGCCATGTAATGTAATGTAATGCAATGCTATCTATCTAGCTCTCCCTCTATACTTCCTTTTGGATAAACAGACATATTAGGCAAGCATTTTGGAGCTTTCACCTAAATAACTACAGGTGGTGAGATAAGCTGCACAATATAATTGACCTTTCAGTATATTGTTGCACACACACCATCTATTTAGCAAATGCCCTTGTTATCAACAGCAGCCTTTTAAACTCACCTGAGCTAACAGATATGTGAGCTGGTTTCTCTGCTGCGCTTAAAATTTCTTTTTTGGTTTGCTACAATGCCTTTTCTGAAACGTTGTCTCCCTCTGCTGGAACACTGACTTCTTTCATTTAATGCCTGCAGACTATAAAAGAGAAACCAACCCAAAAAGTTTGGTTGATTAGTCTGTGGCATTCTTTTAAACTGTTGCTTATGGCGGTCTCTGTGAGCTTCTCAGTGACATTCAGCCATCCAGGTATCCCGCCTGCAGTAGACGGAATGTGGCAATGGAACGCTGGCTGCGCGTGTCATAATAGGCTCTGAGCCTTTATATACCTGCGCACAGCAGCAGCCACCTTCAGTCTGCTGCTGGACAGCCAGCAGCAGCAGCAGCAGGAGAGGTAATTAATCAGCAACCCTCCTGCTAAGGGTAGACAGCTGCTCGTTCCACCCCCCCCCCGCCTTAATTGGTTCTCCTCCCTTCCAACGGTGTTGAGGCGGGTGGGAACAGCCGGGGGTTGAGGGTACTGTGCTAAAAGAGGTGGAGTTATGCAGATCTAAAACGCGTGGATTGCAGCAGCAGCAAGCCGAAAAGTGCAGGCATGTGAGGGATCTAGAGGTTGACAGCATGTCTTCTTAACGGGAGTCCAGGTGGCCATCTCCACAAATGGACTTTTCAGAATCCTTGGGTGGCACCGTAGTCGGAAACCAATTCTGGTTATCGCTTCTCGGCCTTTTGGCTAAGATCAAGTGTAGTATCTGTTCTTATCAGTTTAATATCTGATACGTCCCCTATCTGGGGACCATATATTAAATGGATTTTTAGAACAGGGAGATGGAAAAAGAGCTTGCTCTGTCCACTCCACGCATTGACCTGGTATTGCAGTATCTCCAGGACCGGTGCACCCCTTCTTTAATGCAGTTTCTAAAATCAGAAAGAATTGAATTCAATGCTTTTTGTTCATTTTGCTTGTTTGTCGGATTTTGGGATGGACTCTTTGGCTTTGCTTTTCTTCTCCTCATTGGATTTTTCATGTTAAAAGTTGCAGAAGCCAGATGACAAGCTCATTTTGGTTCAACTTCAGCAACTGTGCATTGCATTGCCATGTAATGTAATGTAATGCAATGCTATCTATCTAGCTCTCCCTCTATACTTCCTTTTGGATAAACAGACATATTAGGCAAGCATTTTGGAGCTTTCACCTAAATAACTACAGGTGGTGAGATAAGCTGCACAATATAATTGACCTTTCAGTATATTGTTGCACACACACCATCTATTTAGCAAATGCCCTTGTTATCAACAGCAGCCTTTTAAACTCACCTGAGCTAACAGGTATGTGAGCTGGTTACTCTGCTGCGCTTAAAATTTCTTTTTTGGTTTGCTACAATGCCTTTTCTGAAACGTTGTCTCCCTCTGCTGGAACACTGACTTCTTTCATTTAATGCCTGCAGACTATAAAAGAGAAACCAACCCAAAAAGTTTGGTTGATTAGTCTGTGGCATTCTTTTAAACTGTTGCTTATGGCGGTCTCTGTGAGCTTCTCAGTGACATTCAGCCATCCAGGTATCCCGCCTGCAGTAGACGGAATGTGGCAATGGAACGCTGGCTGCGCGTGTCATAATAGGCTCTGAGCCTTTATATACCTGCGCACAGCAGCAGCCACCTTCAGTCTGCTGCTGGACAGCCAGCAGCAGCAGCAGCAGGAGAGGTAATTAATCAGCAACCCTCCTGCTAAGGGTAGACAGCTGCTCGTTCCACCCCCCGCCCCGCCTTAATTGGTTCTCCTCCCTTCCAACGGTGTTGAGGCGGGTGGGAACAGCCGGGGGTTGAGGGTACTGTGCTAAAAGAGGTGGAGTTATGCAGATCTAAAACGCGTGGATTGCAGCAGCAGCAAGCCGAAAAGTGCAGGCATGTGAGGGATCTAGAGGTTGACAGCATGTCTTCTTAACGGGAGTCCAGGTGGCCATCTCCACAAATGGACTTTTCAGAATCCTTGGGTGGCACCGTAGTCGGAAACCAATTCTGGTTATCGCTTCTCGGCCTTTTGGCTAAGATCAAGTGTAGTATCTGTTCTTATCAGTTTAATATCTGATACGTCCCCTATCTGGGGACCATATATTAAATGGATTTTTAGAACAGGGAGATGGAAAAATAGCTTGCTCTGTCCACTCCACGCATTGACCTGGTATTGCAGTATCTCCAGGACCGGTGCACCCCTTCTTTAATGCAGTTTCTAAAATCAGAAAGAATTGAATTCAATGCTTTTTGTTCATTTTGCTTATTTGTCGGATTTTGGGATGGACTCTTTGGCTTTGCTTTTCTTCTCCTCATTGGATTTTTCATGTTAAAAGTTGCAGAAGCCAGATGACAAGCTCATTTTGGTTCAACTTCAGAAACTGTGCATTGCATTGCCATGTAATGTAATGTAATGCAATGCTATCTATCTAGCTCTCCCTCTATACTTCCTTTTGGATAAACAGACATATTAGGCAAGCATTTTGGAGCTTTCACCTAAATAACTACAGGTGGTGAGATAAGCTGCACAATATAATTGACCTTTCAGTATATTGTTGCACACACACCATCTATTTAGCAAATGCCCTTGTTATCAACAGCAGCCTTTTAAACTCACCTGAGCTAACAGGTATGTGAGCTGGTTACTCTGCTGCGCTTAAAATTTCTTTTTTGGTTTGCTACAATGCCTTTTCTGAAACGTTGTCTCCCTCTGCTGGAACACTGACTTCTTTCATTTAATGCCTGCAGACTATAAAAGAGAAACCAACCCAAAAAGTTTGGTTGATTAGTCTGTGGCATTCTTTTAAACTGTTGCTTATGGCGGTCTCTGTGAGCTTCTCAGTGACATTCAGCCATCCAGGTATCCCGCCTGCAGTAGACGGAATGTGGCAATGGAACGCTGGCTGCGCGTGTCATAATAGGCTCTGAGCCTTTATATACCTGCGCACAGCAGCAGCCACCTTCAGTCTGCTGCTGGACAGCCAGCAGCAGCAGCAGCAGCAGGAGAGGTAATTAATCAGCAACCCTCCTGCTAAGGGTAGACAGCTGCTCGTTCCACCCCCCCCCCCCCGCCTTAATTGGTTCTCCTCCCTTCCAACGGTGTTGAGGCGGGTGGGAACAGCCGTGGGTTGAGGGTACTGTGCTAAAAGAGGTGGAGTTATGCAGATCTAAAACGCGTGGATTGCAGCAGCAGCAAGCCGAAAAGTGCAGGCATGTGAGGGATCTAGAGGTTGACAGCATGTCTTCTTAACGGGAGTCCAGGTGGCCATCTCCACAAATGGACTTTTCAGAATCCTTGGGTGGCACCGTAGTCGGAAACCAATTCTGGTTATCGCTTCTCGGCCTTTTGGCTAAGATCAAGTGTAGTATCTGTTCTTATCAGTTTAATATCTGATACGTCCCCTATCTCGGGACCATATATTAAATGGATTTTTAGAACAGGGAGATGGAAAAAGAGCTTGCTCTGTCCACTCCACGCATTGACCTGGTATTGCAGTATCTCCAGGACCGGTGCACCCCTTCTTTAATGCAGTTTCTAAAATCAGAAAGAATTGAATTCAATGCTTTTTGTTCATTTTGCTTGTTTGTCGGATTTTGGGATGGACTCTTTGGCTTTGCTTTTCTTCTCCTCATTGGATTTTTCATGTTAAAAGTTGCAGAAGCCAGATGACAAGCTCATTTTGGTTCAACTTCAGCAACTGTGCATTGCATTGCCATGTAATGTAATGTAATGCAATGCTATCTATCTAGCTCTCCCTCTATACTTCCTTTTGGATAAACAGACATATTAGGCAAGCATTTTGGAGCTTTCACCTAAATAACTACAGGTGGTGAGATAAGCTGCACAATATAATTGACCTTTCAGTATATTGTTGCACACACACCATCTATTTAGCAAATGCCCTTGTTATCAACAGCAGCCTTTTAAACTCACCTGAGCTAACAGGTATGTGAGCTGGTTACTCTGCTGCGCTTAAAATTTCTATTTTGGTTTGCTACAATGCCTTTTCTGAAACGTTGTCTCCCTCTGCTGGAACACTGACTTCTTTCATTTAATGCCTGCAGACTATAAAAGAGAAACCAACCCAAAAAGTTTGGTTGATTAGTCTGTGGCATTCTTTTAAACTGTTGCTTATGGCGGTCTCTGTGAGCTTCTCAGTGACATTCAGCCATCCAGGTATCCCGCCTGCAGTAGACGGAATGTGGCAATGGAACGCTGGCTGCGCGTGTCATAATAGGCTCTGAGCCTTTATATACCTGCGCACAGCAGCAGCCACCTTCAGTCTGCTGCTGGACAGCCAGCAGCAGCAGCAGCAGGAGAGGTAATTAATCAGCAACCCTCCTGCTAAGGGTAGACAGCTGCTCGTTCCACCCTCCCCCCCCGCCTTAATTGGTTCTCCTCCCTTCCAACGGTGTTGAGGCGGGTGGGAACAGCCGGGGGTTGAGGGTACTGTGCTAAAAGAGGTGGAGTTATGCAGATCTAAAACGCGTGGATTGCAGCAGCAGCAAGCCGAAAAGTGCAGGCATGTGAGGGATCTAGAGGTTGACAGCATGTCTTCTTAACGGGAGTCCAGGTGGCCATCTCCACAAATGGACTTTTCAGAATCCTTGGGTGGCACCGTAGTCGGAAACCAATTCTGGTTATCGCTTCTCGGCCTTTTGGCTAAGATCAAGTGTAGTATCTGTTCTTATCAGTTTAATATCTGATACGTCCCCTATCTGGGGACCATATATTAAATGGATTTTTAGAACAGGGAGATGGAAAAAGAGCTTGCTCTGTCCACTCCACGCATTGACCTGGTATTGCAGTATCTCCAGGACCGGTGCACCCCTTCTTTAATGCAGTTTCTAAAATCAGAAAGAATTGAATTCAATGCTTTTTGTTCATTTTGCTTATTTGTCGGATTTTGGGATGGACTCTTTGGCTTTGCTTTTCTTCTCCTCATTGGATTTTTCATGTTAAAAGTTGCAGAAGCCAGATGACAAGCTCATTTTGGTTCAACTTCAGCAACTGTGCATTGCATTGCCATGTAATGTAATGTAATGCAATGCTATCTATCTAGCTCTCCCTCTATACTTCCTTTTGGATAAACAGACATATTAGGCAAGCATTTTGGAGCTTTCACCTAAATAACTACAGGTGGTGAGATAAGCTGCACAATATAATTGACCTTTCAGTATATTGTTGCACACACACCATCTATTTAGCAAATGCCCTTGTTATCAACAGCAGCCTTTTAAACTCACCTGAGCTAACAGATATGTGAGCTGGTTACTCTGCTGCGCTTAAAATTTCTTTTTTGGTTTGCTACAATGCCTTTTCTGAAACGTTGTCTCCCTCTGCTGGAACACTGACTTCTTTCATTTAATGCCTGCAGACTATAAAAGAGAAACCAACCCAAAAAGTTTGGTTGATTAGTCTGTGGCATTCTTTTAAACTGTTGCTTATGGCGGTCTCTGTGAGCTTCTCAGTGACATTCAGCCATCCAGGTATCCCGCCTGCAGTAGACGGAATGTGGCAATGGAACGCTGGCTGCGCGTGTCATAATAGGCTCTGAGCCTTTATATACCTGCGCACAGCAGCAGCCACCTTCAGTCTGCTGCTGGACAGCCAGCAGCAGCAGCAGCAGCAGGAGAGGTAATTAATCAGCAACCCTCCTGCTAAGGGTAGACTGCTGCTCGTTCCACCCCCCCCCCCCGCCTTAATTGGTTCTCCTCCCTTCCAACGGTGTTGAGGCGGGTGGGAACAGCCGTGGGTTGAGGGTACTGTGCTAAAAGAGGTGGAGTTATGCAGATCTAAAACGCGTGGATTGCAGCAGCAGCAAGCCGAAAAGTGCAGGCATGTGAGGGATCTAGAGGTTGACAGCATGTCTTCTTAACGGGAGTCCAGGTGGCCATCTCCACAAATGGACTTTTCAGAATCCTTGGGTGGCACCGTAGTCGGAAACCAATTCTGGTTATCGCTTCTCGGCCTTTTGGCTAAGATCAAGTGTAGTATCTGTTCTTATCAGTTTAATATCTGATACGTCCCCTATCTCGGGACCATATATTAAATGGATTTTTAGAACAGGGAGATGGAAAAAGAGCTTGCTCTGTCCACTCCACGCATTGACCTGGTATTGCAGTATCTCCAGGACCGGTGCACCCCTTCTTTAATGCAGTTTCTAAAATCAGAAAGAATTGAATTCAATGCTTTTTGTTCATTTTGCTTGTTTGTCGGATTTTGGGATGGACTCTTTGGCTTTGCTTTTCTTCTCCTCATTGGATTTTTCATGTTAAAAGTTGCAGAAGCCAGATGACAAGCTCATTTTGGTTCAACTTCAGCAACTGTGCATTGCATTGCCATGTAATGTAATGTAATGCAATGCTATCTATCTAGCTCTCCCTCTATACTTCCTTTTGGATAAACAGACATATTAGGCAAGCATTTTGGAGCTTTCACCTAAATAACTACAGGTGGTGAGATAAGCTGCACAATATAATTGACCTTTCAGTATATTGTTGCACACACACCATCTATTTAGCAAATGCCCTTGTTATCAACAGCAGCCTTTTAAACTCACCTGAGCTAACAGGTATGTGAGCTGGTTACTCTGCTGCGCTTAAAATTTCTATTTTGGTTTGCTACAATGCCTTTTCTGAAACGTTGTCTCCCTCTGCTGGAACACTGACTTCTTTCATTTAATGCCTGCAGACTATAAAAGAGAAACCAATCCAAAAAGTTTGGTTGATTAGTCTGTGGCATTCTTTTAAACTGTTGCTTATGGCGGTCTCTGTGAGCTTCTCAGTGACATTCAGCCATCCAGGTATCCCGCCTGCAGTAGACGGAATGTGGCAATGGAACGCTGGCTGCGCGTGTCATAATAGGCTCTGAGCCTTTATATACCTGCGCACAGCAGCAGCCACCTTCAGTCTGCTGCTGGACAGCCAGCAGCAGCAGCAGCAGGAGAGGTAATTAATCAGCAACCCTCCTGCTAAGGGTAGACAGCTGCTCGTTCCACCCCCCCCCCGCCTTAATTGGTTCTCCTCCCTTCCAACGGTGTTGAGGCGGGTGGGAACAGCCGGGGGTTGAGGGTACTGTGCTAAAAGAGGTGGAGTTATGCAGATCTAAAACGCGTGGATTGCAGCAGCAGCAAGCCGAAAAGTGCAGGCATGTGAGGGATCTAGAGGTTGACAGCATGTCTTCTTAACGGGAGTCCAGGTGGCCATCTCCACAAATGGACTTTTCAGAATCCTTGGGTGGCACCGTAGTCGGAAACCAATTCTGGTTATCGCTTCTCGGCCTTTTGGCTAAGATCAAGTGTAGTATCTGTTCTTATCAGTTTAATATCTGATACGTCCCCTATCTCGGGACCATATTTTAAATGGATTTTTAGAACAGGGAGATGGAAAAAGAGCTTGCTCTGTCCACTCCACGCATTGACCTGGTATTGCAGTATCTCCAGGACCGGTGCACCCCTTCTTTAATGCAGTTTCTAAAATCAGAAAGAATTGAATTCAATGCTTTTTGTTCATTTTGCTTGTTTGTCGGATTTTGGGATGGACTCTTTGGCTTTGCTTTTCTTCTCCTCATTGGATTTTTCATGTTAAAAGTTGCAGAAGCCAGATGACAAGCTCATTTTGGTTCAACTTCAGCAACTGTGCATTGCATTGCCATGTAATGTAATGTAATGCAATGCTATCTATCTAGCTCTCCCTCTATACTTCCTTTTGGATAAACAGACATATTAGGCAAGCATTTTGGAGCTTTCACCTAAATAACTACAGGTGGTGAGATAAGCTGCACAATATAATTGACCTTTCAGTATATTGTTGCACACACACCATCTATTTAGCAAATGCCCTTGTTATCAACAGCAGCCTTTTAAACTCACCTGAGCTAACAGGTATGTGAGCTGGTTACTCTGCTGCGCTTAAAATTTCTTTTTTGGTTTGCTACAATGCCTTTTCTGAAACGTTGTCTCCCTCTGCTGGAACACTGACTTCTTTCATTTAATGCCTGCAGACTATAAAAGAGAAACCAACCCAAAAAGTTTGGTTGATTAGTCTGTGGCATTCTTTTAAACTGTTGCTTATGGCGGTCTCTGTGAGCTTCTCAGTGACATTCAGCCATCCAGGTATCCCGCCTGCAGTAGACGGAATGTGGCAATGGAACGCTGGCTGCGCGTGTCATAATAGGCTCTGAGCCTTTATATACCTGCGCACAGCAGCAGCCACCTTCAGTCTGCTGCTGGACAGCCAGCAGCAGCAGCAGCAGGAGAGGTAATTAATCAGCAACCCTCCTGCTAAGGGTAGACAGCTGCTCGTTCCACCCCCCCCCCCCCCGCCTTAATTGGTTCTCCTCCCTTCCAACGGTGTTGAGGCGGGTGGGAACAGCCGGGGGTTGAGGGTACTGTGCTAAAAGAGGTGGAGTTATGCAGATCTAAAACGCGTGGATTGCAGCAGCAGCAAGCCGAAAAGTGCAGGCATGTGAGGGATCTAGAGGTTGACAGCATGTCTTCTTAACGGGAGTCCAGGTGGCCATCTCCACAAATGGACTTTTCAGAATCCTTGGGTGGCACCGTAGTCGGAAACCAATTCTGGTTATCGCTTCTCGGCCTTTTGGCTAAGATCAAGTGTAGTATCTGTTCTTATCAGTTTAATATCTGATACGTCCCCTATCTGGGGACCATATATTAAATGGATTTTTAGAACAGGGAGATGGAAAAAGAGCTTGCTCTGTCCACTCCACGCATTGACCTGGTATTGCAGTATCTCCAGGACCGGTGCACCCCTTCTTTAATGCAGTTTCTAAAATCAGAAAGAATTGAATTCAATGCTTTTTGTTCATTTTGCTTGTTTGTCGGATTTTGGGATGGACTCTTTGGCTTTGCTTTTCTTCTCCTCATTGGATTTTTCATGTTAAAAGTTGCAGAAGCCAGATGACAAGCTCATTTTGGTTCAACTTCAGCAACTGTGCATTGCATTGCCATGTAATGTAATGTAATGCAATGCTATCTATCTAGCTCTCCCTCTATACTTCCTTTTGGATAAACAGACATATTAGGCAAGCATTTTGGAGCTTTCACCTAAATAACTACAGGTGGTGAGATAAGCTGCACAATATAATTGACCTTTCAGTATATTGTTGCACACACACCATCTATTTAGCAAATGCCCTTGTTATCAACAGCAGCCTTTTAAACTCACCTGAGCTAACAGGTATGTGAGCTGGTTACTCTGCTGCGCTTAAAATTTCTATTTTGGTTTGCTACAATGCCTTTTCTGAAACGTTGTCTCCCTCTGCTGGAACACTGACTTCTTTCATTTAATGCCTGCAGACTATAAAAGAGAAACCAACCCAAAAAGTTTGGTTGATTAGTCTGTGGCATTCTTTTAAACTGTTGCTTATGGCGGTCTCTGTGAGCTTCTCAGTGACATTCAGCCATCCAGGTATCCCGCCTGCAGTAGACGGAATGTGGCAATGGAACGCTGGCTGCGCGTGTCATAATAGGCTCTGAGCCTTTATATACCTGCGCACAGCAGCAGCCACCTTCAGTCTGCTGCTGGACAGCCAGCAGCAGCAGCAGCAGGAGAGGTAATTAATCAGCAACCCTCCTGCTAAGGGTAGACAGCTGCTCGTTCCACCCCCCCCCCCACCTTAATTGGTTCTCCTCCCTTCCAACGGTGTTGAGGCGGGTGGGAACAGCCGGGGGTTGAGGGTACTGTGCTAAAAGAGGTGGAGTTATGCAGATCTAAAACGCGTGGATTGCAGCAGCAGCAAGCCGAAAAGTGCAGGCATGTGAGGGATCTAGAGGTTGACAGCATGTCTTCTTAACGGGAGTCCAGGTGGCCATCTCCACAAATGGACTTTTCAGAATCCTTGGGTGGCACCGTAGTCGGAAACCAATTCTGGTTATCGCTTCTCGGCCTTTTGGCTAAGATCAAGTGTAGTATCTGTTCTTATCAGTTTAATATCTGATACGTCCCCTATATGGGGACCATATATTAAATGGATTTTTAGAACAGGGAGATGGAAAAAGAGCTTGCTCTGTCCACTCCACGCATTGACCTGGTATTGCAGTATCTCCAGGACCGGTGCACCCCTTCTTTAATGCAGTTTCTAAAATCAGAAAGAATTGAATTCAATGCTTTTTGTTCATTTTGCTTGTTTGTCGGATTTTGGGATGGACTCTTTGGCTTTGCTTTTCTTCTCCTCATTGGATTTTTCATGTTAAAAGTTGCAGAAGCCAGATGACAAGCTCATTTTGGTTCAACTTCAGCAACTGTGCATTGCATTGCCATGTAATGTAATGTAATGCAATGCTATCTATCTAGCTCTCCCTCTATACTTCCTTTTGGATAAACAGACATATTAGGCAAGCATTTTGGAGCTTTCACCTAAATAACTACAGGTGGTGAGATAAGCTGCACAATATAATTGACCTTTCAGTATATTGTTGCACACACACCATCTATTTAGCAAATGCCCTTGTTATCAACAGCAGCCTTTTAAACTCACCTGAGCTAACAGGTATGTGAGCTGGTTACTCTGCTGCGCTTAAAATTTCTTTTTTGGTTTGCTACAATGCCTTTTCTGAAACGTTGTCTCCCTCTGCTGGAACACTGACTTCTTTCATTTAATGCCTGCAGACTATAAAAGAGAAACCAACCCAAAAAGTTTGGTTGATTAGTCTGTGGCATTCTTTTAAACTGTTGCTTATGGCGGTCTCTGTGAGCTTCTCAGTGACATTCAGCCATCCAGGTATCCCGCCTGCAGTAGACGGAATGTGGCAATGGAACGCTGGCTGCGCGTGTCATAATAGGCTCTGAGCCTTTATATACCTGCGCACAGCAGCAGCCACCTTCAGTCTGCTGCTGGACAGCCAGCAGCAGCAGCAGCAGGAGAGGTAATTAATCAGCAACCCTCCTGCTAAGGGTAGACAGCTGCTCGTTCCACCCCCCCCCCCCCCCGCCTTAATTGGTTCTCCTCCCTTCCAACGGTGTTGAGGCGGGTGGGAACAGCCGGGGGTTGAGGGTACTGTGCTAAAAGAGGTGGAGTTATGCAGATCTAAAACGCGTGGATTGCAGCAGCAGCAAGCCGAAAAGTGCAGGCATGTGAGGGATCTAGAGGTTGACAGCATGTCTTCTTAACGGGAGTCCAGGTGGCCATCTCCACAAATGGACTTTTCAGAATCCTTGGGTGGCACCGTAGTCGGAAACCAATTCTGGTTATCGCTTCTCGGCCTTTTGGCTAAGATCAAGTGTAGTATCTGTTCTTATCAGTTTAATATCTGATACGTCCCCTATCTGGGGACCATATATTAAATGGATTTTTAGAACAGGGAGATGGAAAAAGAGCTTGCTCTGTCCACTCCACGCATTGACCTGGTATTGCAGTATCTCCAGGACCGGTGCACCCCTTCTTTAATGCAGTTTCTAAAATCAGAAAGAATTGAATTCAATGCTTTTTGTTCATTTTGCTTGTTTGTCGGATTTTGGGATGGACTCTTTGGCTTTGCTTTTCTTCTCCTCATTGGATTTTTCATGTTAAAAGTTGCAGAAGCCAGATGACAAGCTCATTTTGGTTCAACTTCAGCAACTGTGCATTGCATTGCCATGTAATGTAATGTAATGCAATGCTATCTATCTAGCTCTCCCTCTATACTTCCTTTTGGATAAACAGACATATTAGGCAAGCATTTTGGAGCTTTCACCTAAATAACTACAGGTGGTGAGATAAGCTGCACAATATAATTGACCTTTCAGTATATTGTTGCACACACACCATCTATTTAGCAAATGCCCTTGTTATCAACAGCAGCCTTTTAAACTCACCTGAGCTAACAGGTATGTGAGCTGGTTACTCTGCTGCGCTTAAAATTTCTATTTTGGTTTGCTACAATGCCTTTTCTGAAACGTTGTCTCCCTCTGCTGGAACACTGACTTCTTTCATTTAATGCCTGCAGACTATAAAAGAGAAACCAACCCAAAAAGTTTGGTTGATTAGTCTGTGGCATTCTTTTAAACTGTTGCTTATGGCGGTCTCTGTGAGCTTCTCAGTGACATTCAGCCATCCAGGTATCCCGCCTGCAGTAGACGGAATGTGGCAATGGAACGCTGGCTGCGCGTGTCATAATAGGCTCTGAGCCTTTATATACCTGCGCACAGCAGCAGCCACCTTCAGTCTGCTGCTGGACAGCCAGCAGCAGCAGCAGCAGGAGAGGTAATTAATCAGCAACCCTCCTGCTAAGGGTAGACAGCTGCTCGTTCCACCCCCCCCCCCACCTTAATTGGTTCTCCTCCCTTCCAACGGTGTTGAGGCGGGTGGGAACAGCCGGGGGTTGAGGGTACTGTGCTAAAAGAGGTGGAGTTATGCAGATCTAAAACGCGTGGATTGCAGCAGCAGCAAGCCGAAAAGTGCAGGCATGTGAGGGATCTAGAGGTTGACAGCATGTCT
This sequence comes from Phyllobates terribilis, assembly GCF_046119375.1. Taxonomy (NCBI): domain Eukaryota; kingdom Metazoa; phylum Chordata; class Amphibia; order Anura; family Dendrobatidae; genus Phyllobates; species Phyllobates terribilis. The sequence continues at coordinate 2,926,432 of NW_027362800.1, read as the reverse complement.
TCTTAACGGGAGTCCAGGTGGCCATCTCCACAAATGGACTTTTCAGAATCCTTGGGTGGCACCGTAGTCGGAAACCAATTCTGGTTATCGCTTCTCGGCCTTTTGGCTAAGATCAAGTGTAGTATCTGTTCTTATCAGTTTAATATCTGATACGTCCCCTATATGGGGACCATATATTAAATGGATTTTTAGAACAGGGAGATGGAAAAAGAGCTTGCTCTGTCCACTCCACGCATTGACCTGGTATTGCAGTATCTCCAGGACCGGTGCACCCCTTCTTTAATGCAGTTTCTAAAATCAGAAAGAATTGAATTCAATGCTTTTTGTTCATTTTGCTTGTTTGTCGGATTTTGGGATGGACTCTTTGGCTTTGCTTTTCTTCTCCTCATTGGATTTTTCATGTTAAAAGTTGCAGAAGCCAGATGACAAGCTCATTTTGGTTCAACTTCAGCAACTGTGCATTGCATTGCCATGTAATGTAATGTAATGCAATGCTATCTATCTAGCTCTCCCTCTATACTTCCTTTTGGATAAACAGACATATTAGGCAAGCATTTTGGAGCTTTCACCTAAATAACTACAGGTGGTGAGATAAGCTGCACAATATAATTGACCTTTCAGTATATTGTTGCACACACACCATCTATTTAGCAAATGCCCTTGTTATCAACAGCAGCCTTTTAAACTCACCTGAGCTAACAGGTATGTGAGCTGGTTACTCTGCTGCGCTTAAAATTTCTTTTTTGGTTTGCTACAATGCCTTTTCTGAAACGTTGTCTCCCTCTGCTGGAACACTGACTTCTTTCATTTAATGCCTGCAGACTATAAAAGAGAAACCAACCCAAAAAGTTTGGTTGATTAGTCTGTGGCATTCTTTTAAACTGTTGCTTATGGCGGTCTCTGTGAGCTTCTCAGTGACATTCAGCCATCCAGGTATCCCGCCTGCAGTAGACGGAATGTGGCAATGGAACGCTGGCTGCGCGTGTCATAATAGGCTCTGAGCCTTTATATACCTGCGCACAGCAGCAGCCACCTTCAGTCTGCTGCTGGACAGCCAGCAGCAGCAGCAGCAGGAGAGGTAATTAATCAGCAACCCTCCTGCTAAGGGTAGACAGCTGCTCGTTCCACCCCCCCCCCGCCTTAATTGGTTCTCCTCCCTTCCAACGGTGTTGAGGCGGGTGGGAACAGCCGGGGGTTGAGGGTACTGTGCTAAAAGAGGTGGAGTTATGCAGATCTAAAACGCGTGGATTGCAGCAGCAGCAAGCCGAAAAGTGCAGGCATGTGAGGGATCTAGAGGTTGACAGCATGTCTTCTTAACGGGAGTCCAGGTGGCCATCTCCACAAATGGACTTTTCAGAATCCTTGGGTGGCACCGTAGTCGGAAACCAATTCTGGTTATCGCTTCTCGGCCTTTTGGCTAAGATCAAGTGTAGTATCTGTTCTTATCAGTTTAATATCTGATACGTCCCCTATCTGGGGACCATATATTAAATGGATTTTTAGAACAGGGAGATGGAAAAAGAGCTTGCTCTGTCCACTCCACGCATTGACCTGGTATTGCAGTATCTCTAGGACCGGTGCACCCCTTCTTTAATGCAGTTTCTAAAATCAGAAAGAATTGAATTCAATGCTTTTTGTTCATTTTGCTTGTTTGTCGGATTTTGGGATGGACTCTTTGGCTTTGCTTTTCTTCTCCTCATTGGATTTTTCATGTTAAAAGTTGCAGAAGCCAGATGACAAGCTCATTTTGGTTCAACTTCAGCAACTGTGCATTGCATTGCCATGTAATGTAATGTAATGCAATGCTATCTATCTAGCTCTCCCTCTATACTTCCTTTTGGATAAACAGACATATTAGGCAAGCATTTTGGAGCTTTCACCTAAATAACTACAGGTGGTGAGATAAGCTGCACAATATAATTGACCTTTCAGTATATTGTTGCACACACACCATCTATTTAGCAAATGCCCTTGTTATCAACAGCAGCCTTTTAAACTCACCTGAGCTAACAGGTATGTGAGCTGGTTACTCTGCTGCGCTTAAAATTTCTTTTTTGGTTTGCTACAATGCCTTTTCTGAAACGTTGTCTCCCTCTGCTGGAACACTGACTTCTTTCATTTAATGCCTGCAGACTATAAAAGAGAAACCAACCCAAAAAGTTTGGTTGATTAGTCTGTGGCATTCTTTTAAACTGTTGCTTATGGCGGTCTCTGTGAGCTTCTCAGTGACATTCAGCCATCCAGGTATCCCGCCTGCAGTAGACGGAATGTGGCAATGGAACGCTGGCTGCGCGTGTCATAATAGGCTCTGAGCCTTTATATACCTGCGCACAGCAGCAGCCACCTTCAGTCTGCTGCTGGACAGCCAGCAGCAGCAGCAGCAGGAGAGGTAATTAATCAGCAACCCTCCTGCTAAGGGTAGACAGCTGCTCGTTCCACCCCCCCCCCCCGCCTTAATTGGTTCTCCTCCCTTCCAACGGTGTTGAGGCGGGTGGGAACAGCCGGGGGTTGAGGGTACTGTGCTAAAAGAGGTGGAGTTATGCAGATCTAAAACGCGTGGATTGCAGCAGCAGCAAGCCGAAAAGTGCAGGCATGTGAGGGATCTAGAGGTTGACAGCATGTCTTCTTAACGGGAGTCCAGGTGGCCATCTCCACAAATGGACTTTTCAGAATCCTTGGGTGGCACCGTAGTCGGAAACCAATTCTGGTTATCGCTTCTCGGCCTTTTGGCTAAGATCAAGTGTAGTATCTGTTCTTATCAGTTTAATATCTGATACGTCCCCTATCTGGGGACCATATATTAAATGGATTTTTAGAACAGGGAGATGGAAAAAGAGCTTGCTCTGTCCACTCCACGCATTGACCTGGTATTGCAGTATCTCTAGGACCGGTGCACCCCTTCTTTAATGCAGTTTCTAAAATCAGAAAGAATTGAATTCAATGCTTTTTGTTCATTTTGCTTGTTTGTCGGATTTTGGGATGGACTCTTTGGCTTTGCTTTTCTTCTCCTCATTGGATTTTTCATGTTAAAAGTTGCAGAAGCCAGATGACAAGCTCATTTTGGTTCAACTTCAGCAACTGTGCATTGCATTGCCATGTAATGTAATGTAATGCAATGCTATCTATCTAGCTCTCCCTCTATACTTCCTTTTGGATAAACAGACATATTAGGCAAGCATTTTGGAGCTTTCACCTAAATAACTACAGGTGGTGAGATAAGCTGCACAATATAATTGACCTTTCAGTATATTGTTGCACACACACCATCTATTTAGCAAATGCCCTTGTTATCAACAGCAGCCTTTTAAACTCACCTGAGCTAACAGGTATGTGAGCTGGTTACTCTGCTGCGCTTAAAATTTCTTTTTTGGTTTGCTACAATGCCTTTTCTGAAACGTTGTCTCCCTCTGCTGGAACACTGACTTCTTTCATTTAATGCCTGCAGACTATAAAAGAGAAACCAACCCAAAAAGTTTGGTTGATTAGTCTGTGGCATTCTTTTAAACTGTTGCTTATGGCGGTCTCTGTGAGCTTCTCAGTGACATTCAGCCATCCAGGTATCCCGCCTGCAGTAGACGGAATGTGGCAATGGAACGCTGGCTGCGCGTGTCATAATAGGCTCTGAGCCTTTATATACCTGCGCACAGCAGCAGCCACCTTCAGTCTGCTGCTGGACAGCCAGCAGCAGCAGCAGCAGGAGAGGTAATTAATCAGCAACCCTCCTGCTAAGGGTAGACAGCTGCTCGTTCCACCCCCCCCCCGCCTTAATTGGTTCTCCTCCCTTCCAACGGTGTTGAGGCGGGTGGGAACAGCCGGGGGTTGAGGGTACTGTGCTAAAAGAGGTGGAGTTATGCAGATCTAAAACGCGTGGATTGCAGCAGCAGCAAGCCGAAAAGTGCAGGCATGTGAGGGATCTAGAGGTTGACAGCATGTCTTCTTAACGGGAGTCCAGGTGGCCATCTCCACAAATGGACTTTTCAGAATCCTTGGGTGGAACCGTAGTCGGAAACCAATTCTGGTTATCGCTTCTCGGCCTTTTGGCTAAGATCAAGTGTAGTATCTGTTCTTATCAGTTTAATATCTGATACGTCCCCTATCTGGGGACCATATATTAAATGGATTTTTAGAACAGGGAGATGGAAAAAGAGCTTGCTCTGTCCACTCCACGCATTGACCTGGTATTGCAGTATCTCTAGGACCGGTGCACCCCTTCTTTAATGCAGTTTCTAAAATCAGAAAGAATTGAATTCAATGCTTTTTGTTCATTTTGCTTGTTTGTCGGATTTTGGGATGGACTCTTTGGCTTTGCTTTTCTTCTCCTCATTGGATTTTTCATGTTAAAAGTTGCAGAAGCCAGATGACAAGCTCATTTTGGTTCAACTTCAGCAACTGTGCATTGCATTGCCATGTAATGTAATGTAATGCAATGCTATCTATCTAGCTCTCCCTCTATACTTCCTTTTGGATAAACAGACATATTAGGCAAGCATTTTGGAGCTTTCACCTAAATAACTACAGGTGGTGAGATAAGCTGCACAATATAATTGACCTTTCAGTATATTGTTGCACACACACCATCTATTTAGCAAATGCCCTTGTTATCAACAGCAGCCTTTTAAACTCACCTGAGCTAACAGGTATGTGAGCTGGTTACTCTGCTGCGCTTAAAATTTCTTTTTTGGTTTGCTACAATGCCTTTTCTGAAACGTTGTCTCCCTCTGCTGGAACACTGACTTCTTTCATTTAATGCCTGCAGACTATAAAAGAGAAACCAACCCAAAAAGTTTGGTTGATTAGTCTGTGGCATTCTTTTAAACTGTTGCTTATGGCGGTCTCTGTGAGCTTCTCAGTGACATTCAGCCATCCAGGTATCCCGCCTGCAGTAGACGGAATGTGGCAATGGAACGCTGGCTGCGCGTGTCATAATAGGCTCTGAGCCTTTATATACCTGCGCACAGCAGCAGCCACCTTCAGTCTGCTGCTGGACAGCCAGCAGCAGCAGCAGCAGGAGAGGTAATTAATCAGCAACCCTCCTGCTAAGGGTAGACAGCTGCTCGTTCCACCCCCCCCCCCCCGCCTTAATTGGTTCTCCTCCCTTCCAACGGTGTTGAGGCGGGTGGGAACAGCCGGGGGTTGAGGGTACTGTGCTAAAAGAGGTGGAGTTATGCAGATCTAAAACGCGTGGATTGCAGCAGCAGCAAGCCGAAAAGTGCAGGCATGTGAGGGATCTAGAGGTTGACAGCATGTCTTCTTAACGGGAGTCCAGGTGGCCATCTCCACAAATGGACTTTTCAGAATCCTTGGGTGGCACCGTAGTCGGAAACCAATTCTGGTTATCGCTTCTCGGCCTTTTGGCTAAGATCAAGTGTAGTATCTGTTCTTATCAGTTTAATATCTGATACGTCCCCTATCTGGGGACCATATATTAAATGGATTTTTAGAACAGGGAGATGGAAAAAGAGCTTGCTCTGTCCACTCCACGCATTGACCTGGTATTGCAGTATCTCTAGGACCGGTGCACCCCTTCTTTAATGCAGTTTCTAAAATCAGAAAGAATTGAATTCAATGCTTTTTGTTCATTTTGCTTGTTTGTCGGATTTTGGGATGGACTCTTTGGCTTTGCTTTTCTTCTCCTCATTGGATTTTTCATGTTAAAAGTTGCAGAAGCCAGATGACAAGCTCATTTTGGTTCAACTTCAGCAACTGTGCATTGCATTGCCATGTAATGTAATGTAATGCAATGCTATCTATCTAGCTCTCCCTCTATACTTCCTTTTGGATAAACAGACATATTAGGCAAGCATTTTGGAGCTTTCACCTAAATAACTACAGGTGGTGAGATAAGCTGCACAATATAATTGACCTTTCAGTATATTGTTGCACACACACCATCTATTTAGCAAATGCCCTTGTTATCAACAGCAGCCTTTTAAACTCACCTGAGCTAACAGGTATGTGAGCTGGTTACTCTGCTGCGCTTAAAATTTCTTTTTTGGTTTGCTACAATGCCTTTTCTGAAACGTTGTCTCCCTCTGCTGGAACACTGACTTCTTTCATTTAATGCCTGCAGACTATAAAAGAGAAACCAACCCAAAAAGTTTGGTTGATTAGTCTGTGGCATTCTTTTAAACTGTTGCTTATGGCGGTCTCTGTGAGCTTCTCAGTGACATTCAGCCATCCAGGTATCCCGCCTGCAGTATACGGAATGTGGCAATGGAACGCTGGCTGCGCGTGTCATAATAGGCTCTGAGCCTTTATATACCTGCGCACAGCAGCAGCCACCTTCAGTCTGCTGCTGGACAGCCAGCAGCAGCAGCAGCAGGAGAGGTAATTAATCAGCAACCCTCCTGCTAAGGGTAGACAGCTGCTCGTTCCACCCCCCCCCGCCTTAATTGGTTCTCCTCCCTTCCAACGGTGTTGAGGCGGGTGGGAACAGCCGGGGGTTGAGGGTACTGTGCTAAAAGAGGTGGAGTTATGCAGATCTAAAACGCGTGGATTGCAGCAGCAGCAAGCCGAAAAGTGCAGGCATGTGAGGGATCTAGAGGTTGACAGCATGTCTTCTTAACGGGAGTCCAGGTGGCCATCTCCACAAATGGACTTTTCAGAATCCTTGGGTGGCACCGTAGTCGGAAACCAATTCTGGTTATCGCTTCTCGGCCTTTTGGCTAAGATCAAGTGTAGTATCTGTTCTTATCAGTTTAATATCTGATACGTCCCCTATCTGGGGACCATATATTAAATGGATTTTTAGAACAGGGAGATGGAAAAAGAGCTTGCTCTGTCCACTCCACGCATTGACCTGGTATTGCAGTATCTCCAGGACCGGTGCACCCCTTCTTTAATGCAGTTTCTAAAATCAGAAAGAATTGAATTCAATGCTTTTTGTTCATTTTGCTTGTTTATCGGATTTTGGGATGGACTCTTTGGCTTTGCTTTTCTTCTCCTCATTGGATTTTTCATGTTAAAAGTTGCAGAAGCCAGATGACAAGCTCATTTTGGTTCAACTTCAGCAACTGTGCATTGCATTGCCATGTAATGTAATGTAATGCAATGCTATCTATCTAGCTCTCCCTCTATACTTCCTTTTGGATAAACAGACATATTAGGCAAGCATTTTGGAGCTTTCACCTAAATAACTACAGGTGGTGAGATAAGCTGCACAATATAATTGACCTTTCAGTATATTGTTGCACACACACCATCTATTTAGCAAATGCCCTTGTTATCAACAGCAGCCTTTTAAACTCACCTGAGCTAACAGGTATGTGAGCTGGTTACTCTGCTGCGCTTAAAATTTCTTTTTTGGTTTGCTACAATGCCTTTTCTGAAACGTTGTCTCCCTCTGCTGGAACACTGACTTCTTTCATTTAATGCCTGCAGACTATAAAAGAGAAACCAACCCAAAAAGTTTGGTTGATTAGTCTGTGGCATTCTTTTAAACTGTTGCTTATGGCAGTCTCTGTGAGCTTCTCAGTGACATTCAGCCATCCAGGTATCCCGCCTGCAGTAGACGGAATGTGGCAATGGAACGCTGGCTGCGCGTGTCATAATAGGCTCTGAGCCTTTATATACCTGCGCACAGCAGCAGCCACCTTCAGTCTGCTGCTGGACAGCCAGCAGCAGCAGCAGGAGAGGTAATTAATCAGCAACCCTCCTGCTAAGGGTAGACAGCTGCTCGTTCCACCCCCCCCCCCGCCTTAATTGGTTCTCCTCCCTTCCAACGGTGTTGAGGCGGGTGGGAACAGCCGGGGGTTGAGGGTACTGTGCTAAAAGAGGTGGAGTTATGCAGATCTAAAACGCGTGGATTGCAGCAGCAGCAAGCCGAAAAGTGCAGGCATGTGAGGGATCTAGAGGTTGACAGCATGTCTTCTTAACGGGAGTCCAGGTGGCCATCTCCACAAATGGACTTTTCAGAATCCTTGGGTGGCACCGTAGTCGGAAACCAATTCTGGTTATCGCTTCTCGGCCTTTTGGCTAAGATCAAGTGTAGTATCTGTTCTTATCAGTTTAATATCTGATACGTCCCGTATCTGGGGACCATATATTAAATGGATTTTTAGAACAGGGAGATGGAAAAAGAGCTTGCTCTGTCCACTCCACGCATTGACCTGGTATTGCAGTATCTCCAGGACCGGTGCACCCCTTCTTTAATGCAGTTTCTAAAATCAGAAAGAATTGAATTCAATGCTTTTTGTTCATTTTGCTTGTTTGTCGGATTTTGGGATGGACTCTTTGGCTTTGCTTTTCTTCTCCTCATTGGATTTTTCATGTTAAAAGTTGCAGAAGCCAGATGACAAGCTCATTTTGGTTCAACTTCAGCAACTGTGCATTGCATTGCCATGTAATGTAATGTAATGCAATGCTATCTATCTAGCTCTCCCTCTATACTTCCTTTTGGATAAACAGACATATTAGGCAAGCATTTTGGAGCTTTCACCTAAATAACTACAGGTGGTGAGATAAGCTGCACAATATAATTGACCTTTCAGTATATTGTTGCACACACACCATCTATTTAGCAAATGCCCTTGTTATCAACAGCAGCCTTTTAAACTCACCTGAGCTAACAGGTATGTGAGCTGGTTACTCTGCTGCGCTTAAAATTTCTTTTTTGGTTTGCTACAATGCCTTTTCTGAAACGTTGTCTCCCTCTGCTGGAACACTGACTTCTTTCATTTAATGCCTGCAGACTATAAAAGAGAAACCAACCCAAAAAGTTTGGTTGATTAGTCTGTGGCATTCTTTTAAACTGTTGCTTATGGCGGTCTCTGTGAGCTTCTCAGTGACATTCAGCCATCCAGGTATCCCGCCTGCAGTAGACGGAATGTGGCAATGGAACGCTGGCTGCGCGTGTCATAATAGGCTCTGAGCCTTTATATACCTGCGCACAGCAGCAGCCACCTTCAGTCTGCTGCTGGACAGCCAGCAGCAGCAGCAGCAGGAGAGGTAATTAATCAGCAACCCTCCTGCTAAGGGTAGACAGCTGCTCGTTCCACCCCCCCCCCCCCGCCTTAATTGGTTCTCCTCCCTTCCAACGGTGTTGAGGCGGGTGGGAACAGCCGGGGGTTGAGGGTACTGTGCTAAAAGAGGTGGAGTTATGCAGATCTAAAACGCGTGGATTGCAGCAGCAGCAAGCCGAAAAGTGCAGGCATGTGAGGGATCTAGAGGTTGACAGCATGTCTTCTTAACGGGAGTCCAGGTGGCCATCTCCACAAATGGACTTTTCAGAATCCTTGGGTGGCACCGTAGTCGGAAACCAATTCTGGTTATCGCTTCTCGGCCTTTTGGCTAAGATCAAGTGTAGTATCTGTTCTTATCAGTTTAATATCTGATACGTCCCCTATCTGGGGACCATATATTAAATGGATTTTTAGAACAGGGAGATGGAAAAAGAGCTTGCTCTGTCCACTCCACGCATTGACCTGGTATTGCAGTATCTCTAGGACCGGTGCACCCCTTCTTTAATGCAGTTTCTAAAATCAGAAAGAATTGAATTCAATGCTTTTTGTTCATTTTGCTTGTTTGTCGGATTTTGGGATGGACTCTTTGGCTTTGCTTTTCTTCTCCTCATTGGATTTTTCATGTTAAAAGTTGCAGAAGCCAGATGACAAGCTCATTTTGGTTCAACTTCAGCAACTGTGCATTGCATTGCCATGTAATGTAATGTAATGCAATGCTATCTATCTAGCTCTCCCTCTATACTTCCTTTTGGATAAACAGACATATTAGGCAAGCATTTTGGAGCTTTCACCTAAATAACTACAGGTGGTGAGATAAGCTGCACAATATAATTGACCTTTCAGTATATTGTTGCACACACACCATCTATTTAGCAAATGCCCTTGTTATCAACAGCAGCCTTTTAAACTCACCTGAGCTAACAGGTATGTGAGCTGGTTACTCTGCTGCGCTTAAAATTTCTTTTTTGGTTTGCTACAATGCCTTTTCTGAAACGTTGTCTCCCTCTGCTGGAACACTGACTTCTTTCATTTAATGCCTGCAGACTATAAAAGAGAAACCAACCCAAAAAGTTTGGTTGATTAGTCTGTGGCATTCTTTTAAACTGTTGCTTATGGCGGTCTCTGTGAGCTTCTCAGTGACATTCAGCCATCCAGGTATCCCGCCTGCAGTAGACGGAATGGGGCAATGGAACGCTGGCTGCGCGTGTCATAATAGGCTCTGAGCCTTTATATACCTGCGCACAGCAGCAGCCACCTTCAGTCTGCTGCTGGACAGCCAGCAGCAGCAGCAGCAGGAGAGGTAATTAATCAGCAACCCTCCTGCTAAGGGTAGACAGCTGCTCGTTCCACCCCCCCCCGCCTTAATTGGTTCTCCTCCCTTCCAACGGTGTTGAGGCGGGTGGGAACAGCCGGGGGTTGAGGGTACTGTGCTAAAAGAGGTGGAGTTATGCAGATCTAAAACGCGTGGATTGCAGCAGCAGCAAGCCGAAAAGTGCAGGCATGTGAGGGATCTAGAGGTTGACAGCATGTCTTCTTAACGGGAGTCCAGGTGGCCATCTCCACAAATGGACTTTTCAGAATCCTTGGGTGGCACCGTAGTCGGAAACCAATTCTGGTTATCGCTTCTCGGCCTTTTGGCTAAGATCAAGTGTAGTATCTGTTCTTATCAGTTTAATATCTGATACGTCCCCTATCTGGGGACCATATATTAAATGGATTTTTAGAACAGGGAGATGGAAAAAGAGCTTGCTCTGTCCACTCCACGCATTGACCTGGTATTGCAGTATCTCCAGGACCGGTGCACCCCTTCTTTAATGCAGTTTCTAAAATCAGAAAGAATTGAATTCAATGCTTTTTGTTCATTTTGCTTGTTTATCGGATTTTGGGATGGACTCTTTGGCTTTGCTTTTCTTCTCCTCATTGGATTTTTCATGTTAAAAGTTGCAGAAGCCAGATGACAAGCTCATTTTGGTTCAACTTCAGCAACTGTGCATTGCATTGCCATGTAATGTAATGTAATGCAATGCTATCTATCTAGCTCTCCCTCTATACTTCCTTTTGGATAAACAGACATATTAGGCAAGCATTTTGGAGCTTTCACCTAAATAACTACAGGTGGTGAGATAAGCTGCACAATATAATTGACCTTTCAGTATATTGTTGCACACACACCATCTATTTAGCAAATGCCCTTGTTATCAACAGCAGCCTTTTAAACTCACCTGAGCTAACAGGTATGTGAGCTGGTTACTCTGCTGCGCTTAAAATTTCTTTTTTGGTTTGCTACAATGCCTTTTCTGAAACGTTGTCTCCCTCTGCTGGAACACTGACTTCTTTCATTTAATGCCTGCAGACTATAAAAGAGAAACCAACCCAAAAAGTTTGGTTGATTAGTCTGTGGCATTCTTTTAAACTGTTGCTTATGGCAGTCTCTGTGAGCTTCTCAGTGACATTCAGCCATCCAGGTATCCCGCCTGCAGTAGACGGAATGTGGCAATGGAACGCTGGCTGCGCGTGTCATAATAGGCTCTGAGCCTTTATATACCTGCGCACAGCAGCAGCCACCTTCAGTCTGCTGCTGGACAGCCAGCAGCAGCAGCAGGAGAGGTAATTAATCAGCAACCCTCCTGCTAAGGGTAGACAGCTGCTCGTTCCACCCCCCCCCCCGCCTTAATTGGTTCTCCTCCCTTCCAACGGTGTTGAGGCGGGTGGGAACAGCCGGGGGTTGAGGGTACTGTGCTAAAAGAGGTGGAGTTATGCAGATCTAAAACGCGTGGATTGCAGCAGCAGCAAGCCGAAAAGTGCAGGCATGTGAGGGATCTAGAGGTTGACAGCATGTCTTCTTAACGGGAGTCCAGGTGGCCATCTCCACAAATGGACTTTTCAGAATCCTTGGGTGGCACCGTAGTCGGAAACCAATTCTGGTTATCGCTTCTCGGCCTTTTGGCTAAGATCAAGTGTAGTATCTGTTCTTATCAGTTTAATATCTGATACGTCCCGTATCTGGGGACCATATATTAAATGGATTTTTAGAACAGGGAGATGGAAAAAGAGCTTGCTCTGTCCACTCCACGCATTGACCTGGTATTGCAGTATCTCCAGGACCGGTGCACCCCTTCTTTAATGCAGTTTCTAAAATCAGAAAGAATTGAATTCAATGCTTTTTGTTCATTTTGCTTGTTTGTCGGATTTTGGGATGGACTCTTTGGCTTTGCTTTTCTTCTCCTCATTGGATTTTTCATGTTAAAAGTTGCAGAAGCCAGATGACAAGCTCATTTTGGTTCAACTTCAGCAACTGTGCATTGCATTGCCATGTAATGTAATGTAATGCAATGCTATCTATCTAGCTCTCCCTCTATACTTCCTTTTGGATAAACAGACATATTAGGCAAGCATTTTGGAGCTTTCACCTAAATAACTACAGGTGGTGAGATAAGCTGCACAATATAATTGACCTTTCAGTATATTGTTGCACACACACCATCTATTTAGCAAATGCCCTTGTTATCAACAGCAGCCTTTTAAACTCACCTGAGCTAACAGGTATGTGAGCTGGTTACTCTGCTGCGCTTAAAATTTCTTTTTTGGTTTGCTACAATGCCTTTTCTGAAACGTTGTCTCCCTCTGCTGGAACACTGACTTCTTTCATTTAATGCCTGCAGACTATAAAAGAGAAACCAACCCAAAAAGTTTGGTTGATTAGTCTGTGGCATTCTTTTAAACTGTTGCTTATGGCGGTCTCTGTGAGCTTCTCAGTGACATTCAGCCATCCAGGTATCCCGCCTGCAGTAGACGGAATGTGGCAATGGAACGCTGGCTGCGCGTGTCATAATAGGCTCTGAGCCTTTATATACCTGCGCACAGCAGCAGCCACCTTCAGTCTGCTGCTGGACAGCCAGCAGCAGCAGCAGCAGGAGAGGTAATTAATCAGCAACCCTCCTGCTAAGGGTAGACAGCTGCTCGTTCCACCCCCCCCCGCCTTAATTGGTTCTCCTCCCTTCCAACGGTGTTGAGGCGGGTGGGAACAGCCGGGGGTTGAGGGTACTGTGCTAAAAGAGGTGGAGTTATGCAGATCTAAAACGCGTGGATTGCAGCAGCAGCAAGCCGAAAAGTGCAGGCATGTGAGGGATCTAGAGGTTGACAGCATGTCTTCTTAACGGGAGTCCAGGTGGCCATCTCCACAAATGGACTTTTCAGAATCCTTGGGTGGCACCGTAGTCGGAAACCAATTCTGGTTATCGCTTCTCGGCCTTTTGGCTAAGATCAAGTGTAGTATCTGTTCTTATCAGTTTAATATCTGATACGTCCCCTATCTGGGGACCATATATTAAATGGATTTTTAGAACAGGGAGATGGAAAAAGAGCTTGCTCTGTCCACTCCACGCATTGACCTGGTATTGCAGTATCTCCAGGACCGGTGCACCCCTTCTTTAATGCAGTTTCTAAAATCAGAAAGAATTGAATTCAATGCTTTTTGTTCATTTTGCTTGTTTGTCGGATTTTGGGATGGACTCTTTGGCTTTGCTTTTCTTCTCCTCATTGGATTTTTCATGTTAAAAGTTGCAGAAGCCAGATGACAAGCTCATTTTGGTTCAACTTCAGCAACTGTGCATTGCATTGCCATGTAATGTAATGTAATGCAATGCTATCTATCTAGCTCTCCCTCTATACTTCCTTTTGGATAAACAGACATATTAGGCAAGCATTTTGGAGCTTTCACTTAAATAACTACAGGTGGTGAGATAAGCTGCACAATATAATTGACCTTTCAGTATATTGTTGCACACACACCATCTATTTAGGAAATGCCCTTGTTATCAACAGCAGCCTTTTAAACTCACCTGAGCTAACAGGTATGTGAGCTGGTTACTCTGCTGCGCTTAAAATTTCTTTTTTGGTTTGCTACAATGCCTTTTCTGAAACGTTGTCTCCCTCTGCTGGAACACTGACTTCTTTCATTTAATGCCTGCAGACTATAAAAGAGAAACCAACCCAAAAAGTTTGGTTGATTAGTCTGTGGCATTCTTTTAAACTGTTGCTTATGGCAGTCTCTGTGAGCTTCTCAGTGACATTCAGCCATCCAGGTATCCCGCCTGCAGTAGACGGAATGTGGCAATGGAACGCTGGCTGCGCGTGTCATAATAGGCTCTGAGCCTTTATATACCTGCGCACAGCAGCAGCCACCTTCAGTCTGCTGCTGGACAGCCAGCAGCAGCAGCAGCAGGAGAGGTAATTAATCAGCAACCCTCCTGCTAAGGGTAGACAGCTGCTCGTTCCACCCCCCCCCCCGCCTTAATTGGTTCTCCTCCCTTCCAACGGTGTTGAGGCGGGTGGGAACAGCCGGGGGTTGAGGGTACTGTGCTAAAAGAGGTGGAGTTATGCAGATCTAAAACGCGTGGATTGCAGCAGCAGCAAGCCGAAAAGTGCAGGCATGTGAGGGATCTAGAGGTTGACAGCATGTCTTCTTAACGGGAGTCCAGGTGGCCATCTCCACAAATGGACTTTTCAGAATCCTTGGGTGGCACCGTAGTCGGAAACCAATTCTGGTTATCGCTTCTCGGCCTTTTGGCTAAGATCAAGTGTAGTATCTGTTCTTATCAGTTTAATATCTGATACGTCCCCTATCTGGGGACCATATATTAAATGGATTTTTAGAACAGGGAGATGGAAAAAGAGCTTGCTCTGTCCACTCCACGCATTGACCTGGTATTGCAGTATCTCCAGGACCGGTGCACCCCTTCTTTAATGCAGTTTCTAAAATCAGAAAGAATTGAATTCAATGCTTTTTGTTCATTTTGCTTGTTTGTCGGATTTTGGGATGGACTCTTTGGCTTTGCTTTTCTTCTCCTCATTGGATTTTTCATGTTAAAAGTTGCAGAAGCCAGATGACAAGCTCATTTTGGTTCAACTTCAGCAACTGTGCATTGCATTGCCATGTAATGTAATGTAATGCAATGCTATCTATCTAGCTCTCCCTCTATACTTCCTTTTGGATAAACAGACATATTAGGCAAGCATTTTGGAGCTTTCACCTAAATAACTACAGGTGGTGAGATAAGCTGCACAATATAATTGACCTTTCAGTATATTGTTGCACACACACCATCTATTTAGCAAATGCCCTTGTTATCAACAGCAGCCTTTTAAACTCACCTGAGCTAACAGGTATGTGAGCTGGTTACTATGCTGCGCTTAAAATTTCTTTTTTGGTTTGCTACAATGCCTTTTCTGAAACGTTGTCTCCCTCTGCTGGAACACTGACTTCTTTCATTTAATGCCTGCAGACTATAAAAGAGAAACCAACCCAAAAAGTTTGGTTGATTAGTCTGTGGCATTCTTTTAAACTGTTGATTATGGCGGTCTCTGTGAGCTTCTCAGTGACATTCAGCCATCCAGGTATCCCGCCTGCAGTAGACGGAATGTGGCAATGGAACGCTGGCTGCGCGTGTCATAATAGGCTCTGAGCCTTTATATACCTGCGCACAGCAGCAGCCACCTTCAGTCTGCTGCTGGACAGCCAGCAGCAGCAGCAGCAGGAGAGGTAATTAATCAGCAACCCTCCTGCTAAGGGTAGACAGCTGCTCGTTCCACCCCCCCCCGCCTTAATTGGTTCTCCTCCCTTCCAACGGTGTTGAGGCGGGTGGGAACAGCCGGGGGTTGAGGGTACTGTGCTAAAAGAGGTGGAGTTATGCAGATCTAAAACGCGTGGATTGCAGCAGCAGCAAGCCGAAAAGTGCAGGCATGTGAGGGATCTAGAGGTTGACAGCATGTCTTCTTAACGGGAGTCCAGGTGGCCATCTCCACAAATAGACTTTTCAGAATCCTTGGGTGGCACCGTAGTCGGAAACCAATTCTGGTTATCGCTTCTCGGCCTTTTGGCTAAGATCAAGTGTAGTATCTGTTCTTATCAGTTTAATATCTGATACGTCCCCTATCTGGGGACCATATATTAAATGGATTTTTAGAACAGGGAGATGGAAAAAGAGCTTGCTCTGTCCACTCCACGCATTGACCTGGTATTGCAGTATCTCCAGGACCGGTGCACCCCTTCTTTAATGCAGTTTCTAAAATCAGAAAGAATTGAATTCAATGCTTTTTGTTCATTTTGCTTGTTTGTCGGATTTTGGGATGGACTCTTTGGCTTTGCTTTTCTTCTCCTCATTGGATTTTTCATGTTAAAAGTTGCAGAAGCCAGATGACAAGCTCATTTTGGTTCAACTTCAGCAACTGTGCATTGCATTGCCATGTAATGTAATGTAATGCAATGCTATCTATCTAGCTCTCCCTCTATACTTCCTTTTGGATAAACAGACATATTAGGCAAGCATTTTGGAGCTTTCACCTAAATAACTACAGGTGGTGAGATAAGCTGCACAATATAATTGACCTTTCAGTATATTGTTGCACACACACCATCTATTTAGCAAATGCCCTTGTTATCAACAGCAGCCTTTTAAACTCACCTGAGCTAACAGGTATGTGAGCTGGTTACTCTGCTGCGCTTAAAATTTCTTTTTTGGTTTGCTACAATGCCTTTTCTGAAACGTTGTCTCCCTCTGCTGGAACACTGACTTCTTTCATTTAATGCCTGCAGACTATAAAAGAGAAACCAACCCAAAAAGTTTGGTTGATTAGTCTGTGGCATTCTTTTAAACTGTTGCTTATGGCGGTCTCTGTGAGCTTCTCAGTGACATTCAGCCATCCAGGTATCCCGCCTGCAGTAGACGGAATGTGGCAATGGAACGCTGGCTGCGCGTGTCATAATAGGCTCTGAGCCTTTATATACCTGCGCACAGCAGCAGCCACCTTCAGTCTGCTGCTGGACAGCCAGCAGCAGCAGCAGCAGGAGAGGTAATTAATCAGCAACCCTCCTGCTAAGGGTAGACAGCTGCTCGTTCCACCCCCCCCCGCCTTAATTGGTTCTCCTCCCTTCCAACGGTGTTGAGGCGGGTGGGAACAGCCGGGGGTTGAGGGTACTGTGCTAAAAGAGGTGGAGTTATGCAGATCTAAAACGCGTGGATTGCAGCAGCAGCAAGCCGAAAAGTGCAGGCATGTGAGGGATCTAGAGGTTGACAGCATGTCTTCTTAACGGGAGTCCAGGTGGCCATCTCCACAAATGGACTTTTCAGAATCCTTGGGTGGCACCGTAGTCGGAAACCAATTCTGGTTATCGCTTCTCGGCCTTTTGGCTAAGATCAAGTGTAGTATCTGTTCTTATCAGTTTAATATCTGATACGTCCCCTATCTGGGGACCATATATTAAATGGATTTTTAGAACAGGGAGATGGAAAAAGAGCTTGCTCTGTCCACTCCACGCATTGACCTGGTATTGCAGTATCTCCAGGACCGGTGCACCCCTTCTTTAATGCAGTTTCTAAAATCAGAAAGAATTGAATTCAATGCTTTTTGTTCATTTTGCTTGTTTGTCGGATTTTGGGATGGACTCTTTGGCTTTGCTTTTCTTCTCCTCATTGGATTTTTCATGTTAAAAGTTGCAGAAGCCAGATGACAAGCTCATTTTGGTTCAACTTCAGCAACTGTGCATTGCATTGCCATGTAATGTAATGTAATGCAATGCTATCTATCTAGCTCTCCCTCTATACTTCCTTTTGGATAAACAGACATATTAGGCAAGCATTTTGGAGCTTTCACCTAAATAACTACAGGTGGTGAGATAAGCTGCACAATATAATTGACCTTTCAGTATATTGTTGCACACACACCATCTATTTAGCAAATGCCCTTGTTATCAACAGCAGCCTTTTAAACTCACCTGAGCTAACAGGTATGTGAGCTGGTTACTCTGCTGCGCTTAAAATTTCTTTTTTGGTTTGCTACAATGCCTTTTCTGAAACGTTGTCTCCCTCTGCTGGAACACTGACTTCTTTCATTTAATGCCTGCAGACTATAAAAGAGAAACCAACCCAAAAAGTTTGGTTGATTAGTCTGTGGCATTCTTTTAAACTGTTGCTTATGGCGGTCTCTGTGAGCTTCTCAGTGACATTCAGCCATCCACGTATCCCGCCTGCAGTAGACGGAATGTGGCAATGGAACGCTGGCTGCGCGTGTAATAATAGGCTCTGAGCCTTTATATACCTGCGCACAGCAGCAGCCACCTTCAGTCTGCTGCTGGACAGCCAGCAGCAGCAGCAGCAGGAGAGGTAATTAATCAGCAACCCTCCTGCTAAGGGTAGACAGCTGCTCGTTCCACCCCCCCCCCCCGCCTTAATTGGTTCTCCTCCCTTCCAACGGTGTTGAGGCGGGTGGGAACAGCCGGGGGTTGAGGGTACTGTGCTAAAAGAGGTGGAGTTATGCAGATCTAAAACGCGTGGATTGCAGCAGCAGCAAGCCGAAAAGTGCAGGCATGTGAGGGATCTAGAGGTTGACAGCATGTCTTCTTAACGGGAGTCCAGGTGGCCATCTCCACAAATGGACTTTTCAGAATCCTTGGGTGGCACCGTAGTCGGAAACCAATTCTGGTTATCGCTTCTCGGCCTTTTGGCTAAGATCAAGTGTAGTATCTGTTCTTATCAGTTTAATATCTGATACGTCCCCTATCTGGGGACCATATATTAAATGGATTTTTAGAACAGGGAGATGGAAAAAGAGCTTGCTCTGTCCACTCCACGCATTGACCTGGTATTGCAGTATCTCCAGGACCGGTGCACCCCTTCTTTAATGCAGTTTCTAAAATCAGAAAGAATTGAATTCAATGCTTTTTGTTCATTTTGCTTGTTTGTCGGATTTTGGGATGGACTCTTTGGCTTTGCTTTTCTTCTCCTCATTGGATTTTTCATGTTAAAAGTTGCAGAAGCCAGATGACAAGCTCATTTTGGTTCAACTTCAGCAACTGTGCATTGCATTGCCATGTAATGTAATGTAATGCAATGCTATCTATCTAGCTCTCCCTCTATACTTCCTTTTGGATAAACAGACATATTAGGCAAGCATTTTGGAGCTTTCACCTAAATAACTACAGGTGGTGAGATAAGCTGCACAATATAATTGACCTTTCAGTATATTGTTGCACACACACCATCTATTTAGGAAATGCCCTTGTTATCAACAGCAGCCTTTTAAACTCACCTGAGCTAACAGGTATGTGAGCTGGTTACTCTGCTGCGCTTAAAATTTCTTTTTTGGTTTGCTACAATGCCTTTTCTGAAACGTTGTCTCCCTCTGCTGGAACACTGACTTCTTTCATTTAATGCCTGCAGACTATAAAAGAGAAACCAACCCAAAAAGTTTGGTTGATTAGTCTGTGGCATTCTTTTAAACTGTTGCTTATGGCGGTCTCTGTGAGCTTCTCAGTGACATTCAGCCATCCAGGTATCCCGCCTGCAGTAGACGGAATGTGGCAATGGAACGCTGGCTGCGCGTGTCATAATAGGCTCTGAGCCTTTATATACCTGCGCACAGCAGCAGCCACCTTCAGTCTGCTGCTGGACAGCCAGCAGCAGCAGCAGCAGGAGAGGTAATTAATCAGCAACCCTCCTGCTAAGGGTAGACAGCTGCTCGTTCCACCCCCCCCCCCCCCCGCCTTAATTGGTTCTCCTCCCTTCCAACGGTGTTGAGGCGGGTGGGAACAGCCGGGGGTTGAGGGTACTGTGCTAAAAGAGGTGGAGTTATGCAGATCTAAAACGCGTGGATTGCAGCAGCAGCAAGCCGAAAAGTGCAGGCATGTGAGGGATCTAGAGGTTGACAGCATGTCTTCTTAACGGGAGTCCAGGTGGCCATCTCCACAAATGGACTTTTCAGAATCCTTGGGTGGCACCGTAGTCGGAAACCAATTCTGGTTATCGCTTCTCGGCCTTTTGGCTAAGATCAAGTGTAGTATCTGTTCTTATCAGTTTAATATCTGATACGTCCCCTATCTGGGGACCATATATTAAATGGATTTTTCGAACAGGGAGATGGAAAAAGAGCTTGCTCTGTCCACTCCACGCATTGACCTGGTATTGCAGTATCTCCAGGACCGGTGCACCCCTTCTTTAATGCAGTTTCTAAAATCAGAAAGAATTGAATTCAATGCTTTTTGTTCATTTTGCTTGTTTGTCGGATTTTGGGATGGACTCTTTGGCTTTGCTTTTCTTCTCCTCATTGGATTTTTCATGTTAAAAGTTGCAGAAGCCAGATGACAAGCTCATTTTGGTTCAACTTCAGCAACTGTGCATTGCATTGCCATGTAATGTAATGTAATGCAATGCTATCTATCTAGCTCTCCCTCTATACTTCCTTTTGGATAAACAGACATATTAGGCAAGCATTTTGGAGCTTTCACCTAAATAACTACAGGTGGTGAGATAAGCTGCACAATATAATTGACCTTTCAGTATATTGTTGCACACACACCATCTATTTAGCAAATGCCCTTGTTATCAACAGCAGCCTTTTAAACTCACCTGAGCTAACAGGTATGTGAGCTGGTTACTCTGCTGCGCTTAAAATTTCTTTTTTGGTTTGCTACAATGCCTTTTCTGAAACGTTGTCTCCCTCTGCTGGAACACTGACTTCTTTCATTTAATGCCTGCAGACTATAAAAGAGAAACCAACCCAAAAAGTTTGGTTGATTAGTCTGTGGCATTCTTTTAAACTGTTGCTTATGGCGGTCTCTGTGAGCTTCTCAGTGACATTCAGCCATCCAGGTATCCCGCCTGCAGTAGACGGAATGTGGCAATGGAACGCTGGCTGCGCGTGTCATAATAGGCTCTGAGCCTTTATATACCTGCGCACAGCAGCAGCCACCTTCAGTCTGCTGCTGGACAGCCAGCAGCAGCAGCAGCAGCAGGAGAGGTAATTAATCAGCAACCCTCCTGCTAAGGGTAGACAGCTGCTCGTTCCACCCCCCCCCCCGCCTTAATTGGTTCTCCTCCCTTCCAACGGTGTTGAGGCGGGTGGGAACAGCCGGGGGTTGAGGGTACTGTGCTAAAAGAGGTGGAGTTATGCAGATCTAAAACGCGTGGATTGCAGCAGCAGCAAGCCGAAAAGTGCAGGCATGTGAGGGATCTAGAGGTTGACAGCATGTCTTCTTAACGGGAGTCCAGGTGGCCATCTCCACAAATGGACTTTTCAGAATCCTTGGGTGGCACCATAGTCGGAAACCAATTCTGGTTATCGCTTCTCGGCCTTTTGGCTAAGATCAAGTGTAGTATCTGTTCTTATCAGTTTAATATCTGATACGTCCCCTAAATGGGGACCATATATTAAATGGATTTTTAGAACAGGGAGATGGAAAAAGAGCTTGCTCTGTCCACTCCACGCATTGACCTGGTATTGCAGTATCTCCAGGACCGGTGCACCCCTTCTTTAATGCAGTTTCTAAAATCAGAAAGAATTGAATTCAATGCTTTTTGTTCATTTTGCTTGTTTGTCGGATTTTGGGATGGACTCTTTGGCTTTGCTTTTCTTCTGCTCATTGGATTTTTCATGTTAAAAGTTGCAGAAGCCAGATGACAAGCTCATTTTGGTTCAACTTCAGCAACTGTGCATTGCATTGCCATGTAATGTAATGTAATGCAATGCTATCTATCTAGCTCTCCCTCTATACTTCCTTTTGGATAAACAGACATATTAGGCAAGCATTTTGGAGCTTTCACCTAAATAACTACAGGTGGTGAGATAAGCTGCACAATATAATTGACCTTTCAGTATATTGTTGCACACACACCATCTATTTAGCAAATGCCCTTGTTATCAACAGCAGCCTTTTAAACTCACCTGAGCTAACAGGTATGTGAGCTGGTTACTCTGCTGCGCTTAAAATTTCTTTTTTGGTTTGCTACAATGCCTTTTCTGAAACGTTGTCTCCCTCTGCTGGAACACTGACTTCTTTCATTTAATGCCTGCAGACTGTAAAAGAGAAACCAACCCAAAAAGTTTGGTTGATTAGTCTGTGGCATTCTTTTAAACTGTTGCTTATGGCGGTCTCTGTGAGCTTCTCAGTGACATTCAGCCATCCAGGTATCCCGCCTGCAGTAGACGGAATGTGGCAATGGAACGCTGGCTGCGCGTGTCATAATAGGCTCTGAGCCTTTATATACCTGCGCACAGCAGCAGCCACCTTCAGTCTGCTGCTGGACAGCCAGCAGCAGCAGCAGCAGGAGAGGTAATTAATCAGCAACCCTCCTGCTAAGGGTAGACAGCTGCTCGTTCCACCCCCCCCCCCCGCCTTAATTGGCTCTCCTCCCTTCCAACGGTGTTGAGGCGGGTGGGAACAGCCGGGGGTTGAGGCTACTGTGCTAAAAGAGGTGGAGTTATGCAGATCTAAAACGCGTGGATTGCAGCAGCAGCAAGCCGAAAAGTGCAGGCATGTGAGGGATCTAGAGGTTGACAGCATGTCTTCTTAACGGGAGTCCAGGTGGCCATCTCCACAAATGGACTTTTCAGAATCCTTGGGTGGCACCATAGTCGGAAACCAATTCTGGTTATCGCTTCTCGGCCTTTTGGCTAAGATCAAGTGTAGTATCTGTTCTTATCAGTTTAATATCTGATACGTCCCCTAAATGGGGACCATATATTAAATGGATTTTTAGAACAGGGAGATGGAAAAAGAGCTTGCTCTGTCCACTCCACGCATTGACCTGGTATTGCAGTATCTCCAGGACCGGTGCACCCCTTCTTTAATGCAGTTTCTAAAATCAGAAAGAATTGAATTCAATGCTTTTTGTTCATTTTGCTTGTTTGTCGGATTTTGGGATGGACTCTTTGGCTTTGCTTTTCTTCTCCTCATTGGATTTTTCATGTTAAAAGTTGCAGAAGCCAGATGACAAGCTCATTTTGGTTCAACTTCAGCAACTGTGCATTGCATTGCCATGTAATGTAATGTAATGCAATGCTATCTATCTAGCTCTCCCTCTATACTTCCTTTTGGATAAACAGACATATTAGGCAAGCATTTTGGAGCTTTCACCTAAATAACTACAGGTGGTGAGATAAGCTGCACAATATAATTGACCTTTCAGTATATTGTTGCACACACACCATCTATTTAGCAAATGCCCTTGTTATCAACAGCAGCCTTTTAAACTCACCTGAGCTAACAGGTATGTGAGCTGGTTACTCTGCTGCGCTTAAAATTTCTTTTTTGGTTTGCTACAATGCCTTTTCTGAAACGTTGTCTCCCTCTGCTGGAACACTGACTTCTTTCATTTAATGCCTGCAGACTATAAAAGAGAAACCAACCCAAAAAGTTTGGTTGATTAGTCTGTGGCATTCTTTTAAACTGTTGCTTATGGCGGTCTCTGTGAGCTTCTCAGTGACATTCAGCCATCCAGGTATCCCGCCTGCAGTAGACGGAATGTGGCAATGGAACGCTGGCTGCGCGTGTCATAATAGGCTCTGAGCCTTTATATACCTGCGCACAGCAGCAGCCACCTTCAGTCTGCTGCTGGACAGCCAGCAGCAGCAGCAGCAGGAGAGGTAATTAATCAGCAACCCTCCTGCTAAGGGTAGACAGCTGCTCGTTCCACCACCCCCCCCGCCTTAATTGGTTCTCCTCCCTTCCAACGGTGTTGAGGCGGGTGGGAACAGCCGGGGGTTGAGGGTACTGTGCTAAAAGAGGTGGAGTTATGCAGATCTAAAACGCGTGGATTGCAGCAGCAGCAAGCCGAAAAGTGCAGGCATGTGAGGGATCTAGAGGTTGACAGCATGTCTTCTTAACGGGAGTCCAGGTGGCCATCTCCACAAATGGACTTTTCAGAATCCTTGGGTGGCACCGTAGTCGGAAACCAATTCTGGTTATCGCTTCTCGGCCTTTTGGCTAAGATCAAGTGTAGTATCTGTTCTTATCAGTTTAATATCTGATACGTCCCCTATCTGGGGACCATATATTAAATGGATTTTTAGAACAGGGAGATGGAAAAAGAGCTTGCTCTGTCCACTCCACGCATTGACCTGGTATTGCAGTATCTCCAGGACCGGTGCACCCCTTCTTTAATGCAGTTTCTAAAATCAGAAAGAATTGAATTCAATGCTTTTTGTTCATTTTGCTTGTTTGTCGGATTTTGGGATGGACTCTTTGGCTTTGCTTTTCTTCTCCTCATTGGATTTTTCATGTTAAAAGTTGCAGAAGCCAGATGACAAGCTCATTTTGGTTCAACTTCAGCAACTGTGCATTGCATTGCCATGTAATGTAATGTAATGCAATGCTATCTATCTAGCTCTCCCTCTATACTTCCTTTTGGATAAACAGACATATTAGGCAAGCATTTTGGAGCTTTCACCTAAATAACTACAGGTGGTGAGATAAGCTGCACAATATAATTGACCTTTCAGTATATTGTTGCACACACACCATCTATTTAGCAAATGCCCTTGTTATCAACAGCAGCCTTTTAAACTCACCTGAGCTAACAGGTATGTGAGCTGGTTACTCTGCTGCGCTTAAAATTTCTTTTTTGGTTTGCTACAATGCCTTTTCTGAAACGTTGTCTCCCTCTGCTGGAACACTGACTTCTTTCATTTAATGCCTGCAGACTATAAAAGAGAAACCAACTCAAAAAGTTTGGTTGATTAGTCTGTGGCATTCTTTTAAACTGTTGCTTATGGCGGTCTCTGTGAGCTTCTCAGTGACATTCAGCCATCCAGGTATCCCGCCTGCAGTAGACGGAATGTGGCAATGGAACGATGGCTGCGCGTGTCATAATAGGCTCTGAGCCTTTATATACCTGCGCACAGCAGCAGCCACCTTCAGTCTGCTGCTGGACAGCCAGCAGCAGCAGCAGCAGGAGAGGTAATTAATCAGCAACCCTCCTGCTAAGGGTAGACAGCTGCTCGTTCCACCCCCCCCCCGCCTTAATTGGTTCTCCTCCCTTCCAACGGTGTTGAGGCGGGTGGGAACAGCCGGGGGTTGAGGGTACTGTGCTAAAAGAGGTGGAGTTATGCAGATCTAAAACGCGTGGATTGCAGCAGCAGCAAGCCGAAAAGTGCAGGCATGTGAGGGATCTAGAGGTTGACAGCATGTCTTCTTAACGGGAGTCCAGGTGGCCATCTCCACAAATGGACTTTTCAGAATCCTTGGGTGGCACCGTAGTCGGAAACCAATTCTGGTTATCGCTTCTCGGCCTTTTGGCTAAGATCAAGTGTAGTATCTGTTCTTATCAGTTTAATATCTGATACGTCCCCTATCTGGGGACCATATATTAAATGGATTTTTAGAACAGGGAGATGTAAAAAGAGCTTGCTCTGTCCACTCCACGCATTGACCTGGTATTGCAGTATCTCCAGGACCGGTGCACCCCTTCTTTAATGCAGTTTCTAAAATCAGAAAGAATTGAATTCAATGCTTTTTGTTCATTTTGCTTGTTTGTCGGATTTTGGGATGGACTCTTTGGCTTTGCTTTTCTTCTCCTCATTGGATTTTTCATGTTAAAAGTTGCAGAAGCCAGATGACAAGCTCATTTTGGTTCAACTTCAGCAACTGTGCATTGCATTGCCATGTAATGTAATGTAATGCAATGCTATCTATCTAGCTCTCCCTCTATACTTCCTTTTGGATAAACAGACATATTAGGCAAGCATTTTGGAGCTTTCACCTAAATAACTACAGGTGGTGAGATAAGCTGCACAATATAATTGACCTTTCAGTATATTGTTGCACACACACCATCTATTTAGCAAATGCCCTTGTTATCAACAGCAGCCTTTTAAACTCACCTGAGCTAACAGGTATGTGAGCTGGTTACTCTGCTGCGCTTAAAATTTCTTTTTTGGTTTGCTACAATGCCTTTTCTGAAACGTTGTCTCCCTCTGCTGGAACACTGACTTCTTTCATTTAATGCCTGCAGACTATAAAAGAGAAACCAACCCAAAAAGTTTGGTTGATTAGTCTGTGGCATTCTTTTAAACTGTTGCTTATGGCAGTCTCTGTGAGCTTCTCAGTGACATTCAGCCATCCAGGTATCCCGCCTGCAGTAGACGGAATGTGGCAATGGAACGCTGGCTGCGCGTGTCATAATAGGCTCTGAGCCTTTATATACCTGCGCACAGCAGCAGCCACCTTCAGTCTGCTGCTGGACAGCCAGCAGCAGCAGCAGCAGGAGAGGTAATTAATCAGCAACCCTCCTGCTAAGGGTAGACAGCTGCTCGTTCCACCCCCCCCCCCCGCCTTAATTGGTTCTCCTCCCTTCCAACGGTGTTGAGGCGGGTGGGAACAGCCGGGGGTTGAGGGTACTGTGCTAAAAGAGGTGGAGTTATGCAGATCTAAAACGCGTGGATTGCAGCAGCAGCAAGCCGAAAAGTGCAGGCATGTGAGGGATCTAGAGGTTGACAGCATGTCTTCTTAACGGGAGTCCAGGTGGCCATCTCCACAAATGGACTTTTCAGAATCCTTGGGTGGCACCGTAGTCGGAAACCAATTCTGGTTATCGCTTCTCGGCCTTTTGGCTAAGATCAAGTGTAGTATCTGTTCTTATCAGTTTAATATCTGATACGTCCCCTATCTGGGGACCATATATTAAATGGATTTTTAGAACAGGGAGATGGAAAAAGAGCTTGCTCTGTCCACTCCACGCATTGACCTGGTATTGCAGTATCTCCAGGACCGGTGCACCCCTTCTTTAATGCAGTTTCTAAAATCAGAAAGAATTGAATTCAATGCTTTTTGTTCATTTTGCTTGTTTGTCGGATTTTGGGATGGACTCTTTGGCTTTGCTTTTCTTCTCCTCATTGGATTTTTCATGTTAAAAGTTGCAGAAGCCAGATGACAAGCTCATTTTGGTTCAACTTCAGCAACTGTGCATTGCATTGCCATGTAATGTAATGTAATGCAATGCTATCTATCTAGCTCTCCCTCTATACTTCCTTTTGGATAAACAGACATATTAGGCAAGCATTTTGGAGCTTTCACCTAAATAACTACAGGTGGTGAGATAAGCTGCACAATATAATTGACCTTTCAGTATATTGTTGCACACACACCATCTATTTAGCAAATGCCCTTGTTATCAACAGCAGCCTTTTAAACTCACCTGAGCTAACAGGTATGTGAGCTGGTTACTCTGCTGCGCTTAAAATTTCTTTTTTGGTTTGCTACAATGCCTTTTCTGAAACGTTGTCTCCCTCTGCTGGAACACTGACTTCTTTCATTTAATGCCTGCAGACTATAACAGAGAAACCAACCCAAAAAGTTTGGTTGATTAGTCTGTGGCATTCTTTTAAACTGTTGCTTATGGCGGTCTCTGTGAGCTTCTCAGTGACATTCAGCCATCCAGGTATCCCGCCTGCAGTAGACGGAATGTGGCAATGGAACGCTGGCTGCGCGTGTCATAATAGGCTCTGAGCCTTTATATACCTGCGCACAGCAGCAGCCACCTTCAGTCTGCTGCTGGACAGCCAGCAGCAGCAGCAGCAGGAGAGGTAATTAATCAGCAACCCTCCTGCTAAGGGTAGACAGCTGCTCGTTCCACCCCCCCCCCCCCGCCTTAATTGGTTCTCCTCCCTTCCAACGGTGTTGAGGCGGGTGGGAACAGCCGGGGGTTGAGGGTACTGTGCTAAAAGAGGTGGAGTTATGCAGATCTAAAACGCGTGGATTGCAGCAGCAGCAAGCCGAAAAGTGCAGGCATGTGAGGGATCTAGAGGTTGACAGCATGTCTTCTTAACGGGAGTCCAGGTGGCCATCTCCACAAATGGACTTTTCAGAATCCTTGGGTGGCACCGTAGTCGGAAACCAATTCTGGTTATCGCTTCTCGGCCTTTTGGCTAAGATCAAGTGTAGTATCTGTTCTTATCAGTTTAATATCTGATACGTCCCCTATCTGGGGACCATATATTAAATGGATTTTTAGAACAGGGAGATGGAAAAAGAGCTTGCTCTGTCCACTCCACGCATTGACCTGGTATTGCAGTATCTCCAGGACCGGTGCACCCCTTCTTTAATGCAGTTTCTAAAATCAGAAAGAATTGAATTCAATGCTTTTTGTTCATTTTGCTTGTTTGTCGGATTTTGGGATGGACTCTTTGGCTTTGCTTTTCTTCTCCTCATTGGATTTTTCATGTTAAAAGTTGCAGAAGCCAGATGACAAGCTCATTTTGGTTCAACTTCAGCAACTGTGCATTGCATTGCCATGTAATGTAATGTAATGCAATGCTATCTATCTAGCTCTCCCTCTATACTTCCTTTTGGATAAACAGACATATTAGGCAAGCATTTTGGAGCTTTCACCTAAATAACTACAGGTGGTGAGATAAGCTGCACAATATAATTGACCTTTCAGTATATTGTTGCACACACACCATCTATTTAGCAAATGCCCTTGTTATCAACAGCAGCCTTTTAAACTCACCTGAGCTAACAGGTATGTGAGCTGGTTACTCTGCTGCGCTTAAAATTTCTTTTTTGGTTTGCTACAATGCCTTTTCTGAAACGTTGTCTCCCTCTGCTGGAACACTGACTTCTTTCATTTAATGCCTGCAGACTATAAAAGAGAAACCAACCCAAAAAGTTTGGTTGATTAGTCTGTGGCATTCTTTTAAACTGTTGCTTATGGCGGTCTCTGTGAGCTTCTCAGTGACATTCAGCCATCCAGGTATCCCGCCTGCAGTAGACGGAATGTGGCAATGGAACGCTGGCTGCGAGTGTCATAATAGGCTCTGAGCCTTTATATACCTGCGCACAGCAGCAGCCACCTTCAGTCTGCTGCTGGACAGCCAGCAGCAGCAGCAGCAGGAGAGGTAATTAATCAGCAACCCTCCTGCTAAGGGTAGACAGCTGCTCGTTCCACCCCCCCCCCGCCTTAATTGGTTCTCCTCCCTTCCAACGGTGTTGAGGCGGGTGGGAACAGCCGGGGGTTGAGGGTACTGTGCTAAAAGAGGTGGAGTTATGCAGATCTAAAACGCGTGGATTGCAGCAGCAGCAAGCCGAAAAGTGCAGGCATGTGAGGGATCTAGAGGTTGACAGCATGTCTTCTTAACGGGAGTCCAGGTGGCCATCTCCACAAATGGACTTTTCAGAATCCTTGGGTGGCACCGTAGTCGGAAACCAATTCTGGTTATCGCTTCTCGGCCTTTTGGCTAAGATCAAGTGTAGTATCTGTTCTTATCAGTTTAATATCTGATACGTCCCCTATCTGGGGACCATATATTAAATGGATTTTTAGAACAGGGAGATGGAAAAAGAGCTTGCTCTGTCCACTCCACGCATTGACCTGGTATTGCAGTATCTCCAGGACCGGTGCACCCCTTCTTTAATGCAGTTTCTAAAATCAGAAAGAATTGAATTCAATGCTTTTTGTTCATTTTGCTTGTTTGTCGGATTTTGGGATGGACTCTTTGGCTTTGCTTTTCTTCTCCTCATTGGATTTTTCATGTTAAAAGTTGCAGAAGCCAGATGACAAGCTCATTTTGGTTCAACTTCAGCAACTGTGCATTGCATTGCCATGTAATGTAATGTAATGCAATGCTATCTATCTAGCTCTCCCTCTATACTTCCTTTTGGATAAACAGACATATTAGGCAAGCATTTTGGAGCTTTCACCTAAATAACTACAGGTGGTGAGATAAGCTGCACAATATAATTGACCTTTCAGTATATTGTTGCACACACACCATCTATTTAGCAAATGCCCTTGTTATCAACAGCAGCCTTTTAAACTCACCTGAGCTAACAGGTATGTGAGCTGGTTACTCTGCTGCGCTTAAAATTTCTTTTTTGGTTTGCTACAATGCCTTTTCTGAAACGTTGTCTCCCTCTGCTGGAACACTGACTTCTTTCATTTAATGCCTGCAGACTATAAAAGAGAAACCAACCCAAAAAGTTTGGTTGATTAGTCTGTGGCATTCTTTTAAACTGTTGCTTATGGCGGTCTCTGTGAGCTTCTCAGTGACATTCAGCCATCCAGGTATCCCGCCTGCAGTAGACGGAATGTGGCAATGGAACGCTGGCTGCGCGTGTCATAATAGGCTCTGAGCCTTTATATACCTGCGCACAGCAGCAGCCACCTTCAGTCTGCTGCTGGACAGCCAGCAGCAGCAGCAGCAGGAGAGGTAATTAATCAGCAACCCTCCTGCTAAGGGTAGACAGCTGCTCGTTCCACCCCCCCCCGCCTTAATTGGTTCTCCTCCCTTCCAACGGTGTTGAGGCGGGTGGGAACAGCCGGGGGTTGAGGGTACTGTGCTAAAAGAGGTGGAGTTATGCAGATCTAAAACGCGTGGATTGCAGCAGCAGCAAGCCGAAAAGTGCAGGCATGTGAGGGATCTAGAGGTTGACAGCATGTCTTCTTAACGGGAGTCCAGGTGGCCATCTCCACAAATGGACTTTTCAGAATCCTTGGGTGGCACCGTAGTCGGAAACCAATTCTGGTTATCGCTTCTCGGCATTTTGGCTAAGATCAAGTGTAGTATCTTTCGAAAAGGCGGTTTTGTATGTTGGCCGCCCTAGTAGATTGATACATTATGCACACTGGGGTTTAGGCGCTTGTTAGTACGCCAGGTGGCTAATATAGTCATCTGGTGGAAAGCATGGCCCCCCAGGATCGACGCCATTGGGCCGGGGAAGATCGAAAGCCCGAAGTGTGAAGTGCCCCAGGAGTGGTGACCCTGGGGTGCCTTAACTCACTGGGATTGGGAACCCCACTTGAGTTTATGGCACATTTGCACAAGCACTTCAATATTTCTTTCTTCGCACACACCCTTATTCTGGGCAATCTGGCCTTAGGATGGGGAATTTTTTCAATTCCCGGTCGAAGGTCCGGGCAGTATTATACTGTGAAACCTTCACTATTTATTTAATTTCTTTGTCACTGTGTGTCCACTTATTCACGTGTGTCACGTCCTACTAGGATTTTGTCGGGATGCGGTTCCCTTATGGGTTCCTCTCTTGGCAGGTCTAGGGGGGGAGTGTGTGGCCATCAGGTTCCGCTCTCCCCTGAACCCCCCTGGCTCTCCTCTTTCGGGAGGAGAGCGTTGTTGGCTCCCCTCTTCCGGGAGGGGAGCACAGTCTTTGGCTCCCAGTGCCTTGCTCGGGTGAGAACTCGGGCAGGTGCTGGGGGTAAGATTGGGTCGCCTCTGGCTTCGGCTGGAGGTGGCTATTTGTCCCTGTTCCTCGCTGTGGCCTTCTGGCTCGGAGGGACGGGGAATGGTTTGGGGGACCCTTCTCCTTTTGGAGAGGGTTTCAAGAAGACCAGCATCCTAGTGCACTTTTTTTGTGGCACTTGTCACTTTTTTAAGCGCACTCGGGTTTTGTACACGAATTCGGGCTTTCGATAAAAAAAAATCTGTTCTTATCAGTTTAATATCTGATACGTCCCCTATCTGGGGACCATATATTAAATGGATTTTTAGAACAGGGAGATGGAAAAAGAGCTTGCTCTGTCCACTCCACGCATTGACCTGGTATTGCAGTATCTCCAGGACCGGTGCACCCCTTCTTTAATGCAGTTTCTAAAATCAGAAAGAATTGAATTCAATGCTTTTTGTTCATTTTGCTTGTTTGTCGGATTTTGGGATGGACTCTTTGGCTTTGCTTTTCTTCTCCTCATTGGATTTTTCATGTTAAAAGTTGCAGAAGCCAGATGACAAGCTCATTTTGGTTCAACTTCAGCAACTGTGCATTGCATTGCCATGTAATGTAATGTAATGCAATGCTATCTATCTAGCTCTCCCTCTATACTTCCTTTTGGATAAACAGACATATTAGGCAAGCATTTTGGAGCTTTCACCTAAATAACTACAGGTGGTGAGATAAGCTGCACAATATAATTGACCTTTCAGTATATTGTTGCACACACACCATCTATTTAGCAAATGCCCTTGTTATCAACAGCAGCCTTTTAAACTCACCTGAGCTAACAGGTATGTGAGCTGGTTACTCTGCTGCGCTTAAAATTTCTTTTTTGGTTTGCTACAATGCCTTTTCTGAAACGTTGTCTCCCTCTGCTGGAACACTGACTTCTTTCATTTAATGCCTGCAGACTATAAAAGAGAAACCAACCCAAAAAGTTTGGTTGATTAGTCTGTGGCATTCTTTTAAACTGTTGCTTATGGCAGTCTCTGTGAGCTTCTCAGTGACATTCAGCCATCCAGGTATCCCGCCTGCAGTAGACGGAATGTGGCAATGGAACGCTGGCTGCGCGTGTCATAATAGGCTCTGAGCCTTTATATACCTGCGCACAGCAGCAGCCACCTTCAGTCTGCTGCTGGACAGCCAGCAGCAGCAGCAGCAGGAGAGGTAATTAATCAGCAACCCTCCTGCTAAGGGTAGACAGCTGCTCGTTCCACCCCCCCCCCCGCCTTAATTGGTTCTCCTCCCTTCCAACGGTGTTGAGGCGGGTGGGAACAGCCGGGGGTTGAGGGTACTGTGCTAAAAGAGGTGGAGTTATGCAGATCTAAAACGCATGGATTGCAGCAGCAGCAAGCCGAAAAGTGCAGGCATGTGAGGGATCTAGAGGTTGACAGCATGTCTTCTTAACGGGAGTCCAGGTGGCCATCTCCACAAATGGACTTTTCAGAATTCTTGGGTGGCACCGTAGTCGGAAACCAATTCTGGTTATCGCTTCTCGGCCTTTTGGCTAAGATCAAGTGTAGTATCTGTTCTTATCAGTTTAATATCTGATACGTCCCCTAAATGGGGACCATATATTAAATGGATTTTTAGAACAGGGAGATGGAAAAAGAGCTTGCTCTGTCCACTCCACGCATTGACCTGGTATTGCAGTATCTCCAGGACCGGTGCACCCCTTCTTTAATGCAGTTTCTAAAATCAGAAAGAATTGAATTCAATGCTTTTTGTTCATTTTGCTTGTTTGTCGGATTTTGGGATGGACTCTTTGGCTTTGCTTTTCTTCTCCTCATTGGATTTTTCATGTTAAAAGTTGCAGAAGCCAGATGACAAGCTCATTTTGGTTCAACTTCAGCAACTGTGCATTGCATTGCCATGTAATGTAATGTAATGCAATGCTATCTATCTAGCTCTCCCTCTATACTTCCTTTTGGATAAACAGACATATTAGGCAAGCATTTTGGAGCTTTCACCTAAATAACTACAGGTGGTGAGATAAGCTGCACAATATAATTGACCTTTCAGTATATTGTTGCACACACACCATCTATTTAGCAAATGCCCTTGTTATCAACAGCAGCCTTTTAAACTCACCTGAGCTAACAGGTATGTGAGCTGGTTACTCTGCTGCGCTTAAAATTTTTTTTTTTGGTTTGCTACAATGCCTTTTCTGAAACGTTGTCTCCCTCTGCTGGAACACTGACTTCTTTCATTTAATGCCTGCAGACTATAAAAGAGAAACCAACCCAAAAAGTTTGGTTGATTAGTCTGTGGCATTCTTTTAAACTGTTGCTTATGGCGGTCTCTGTGAGCTTCTCAGTGACATTCAGCCATCCAGGTATCCCGCCTGCAGTAGACGGAATGTGGCAATGGAACGCTGGCTGCGCGTGTCATAATAGGCTCTGAGCCTTTATATACCTGCGCACAGCAGCAGCCACCTTCAGTCTGCTGCTGGACAGCCAGCAGCAGCAGCAGCAGGAGAGGTAATTAATCAGCAACCCTCCTGCTAAGGGTAGACAGCTGCTCGTTCCACCCCCCCCCCCGCCTTAATTGGTTCTCCTCCCTTCCAACGGTGTTGAGGCGGGTGGGAACAGCCGGGGGTTGAGGGTACTGTGCTAAAAGAGGTGGAGTTATGCAGATCTAAAACGCGTGGATTGCAGCAGCAGCAAGCCGAAAAGTGCAGGCATGTGAGGGATCTAGAGGTTGACAGCATGTCTTCTTAACGGGAGTCCAGGTGGCCATCTCCACAAATGGACTTTTCAGAATCCTTGGGTGGCACCGTAGTCGGAAACCAATTCTGGTTATCGCTTCTCGGCCTTTTGGCTAAGATCAAGTGTAGTATCTGTTCTTATCAGTTTAATATCTGATACGTCCCCTATCTGGGGACCATATATTAAATGGATTTTTAGAACAGGGAGATGGAAAAAGAGCTTGCTCTGTCCACTCCACGCATTGACCTGGTATTGCAGTATCTCCAGGACCGGTGCACCCCTTCTTTAATGCAGTTTCTAAAATCAGAAAGAATTGAATTCAATGCTTTTTGTTCATTTTGCTTGTTTGTCGGATTTTGGGATGGACTCTTTGGCTTTGCTTTTCTTCTCCTCATTGGATTTTTCATGTTAAAAGTTGCAGAAGCCAGATGACAAGCTCATTTTGGTTCAACTTCAGCAACTGTGCATTGCATTGCCATGTAATGTAATGTAATGCAATGCTATCTATCTAGCTCTCCCTCTATACTTCCTTTTGGATAAACAGACATATTAGGCAAGCATTTTGGAGCTTTCACCTAAATAACTACAGGTGGTGAGATAAGCTGCACAATATAATTGACCTTTCAGTATATTGTTGCACACACACCATCTATTTAGCAAATGCCCTTGTTATCAACAGCAGCCTTTTAAACTCACCTGAGCTAACAGGTATGTGAGCTGGTTACTCTGCTGCGCTTAAAATTTCTTTTTTGGTTTGCTACAATGCCTTTTCTGAAACGTTGTCTCCCTCTGCTGGAACACTGACTTCTTTCATTTAATGCCTGCAGACTATAAAAGAGAAACCAACCCAAAAAGTTTGGTTGATTAGTCTGTGGCATTCTTTTAAACTGTTGCTTATGGCGGTCTCTGTGAGCTTCTCAGTGACATTCAGCCATCCAGGTATCCCGCCTGCAGTAGACGGAATGTGGCAATGGAACGCTGGCTGCGCGTGTCATAATAGGCTCTGAGCCTTTATATACCTGCGCACAGCAGCAGCCACCTTCAGTCTGCTGCTGGACAGCCAGCAGCAGCAGCAGCAGGAGAGGTAATTAATCAGCAACCCTCCTGCTAAGGGTAGACAGCTGCTCGTTCCACCCCCCCCCCGCCTTAATTGGTTCTCCTCCCTTCCAACGGTGTTGAGGCGGGTGGGAACAGCCGGGGGTTGAGGGTACTGTGCTAAAAGAGGTGGAGTTATGCAGATCTAAAACGCGTGGATTGCAGCAGCAGCAAGCCGAAAAGTGCAGGCATGTGAGGGATCTAGAGGTTGACAGCATGTCTTCTTAACGGGAGTCCAGGTGGCCATCTCCACAAATGGACTTTTCAGAATCCTTGGGTGGCACCGTAGTCGGAAACCAATTCTGGTTATCGCTTCTCTGCCTTTTGGCTAAGATCAAGTGTAGTATCTGTTCTTTTAAGAACACAAGAGCTACGATCTACACTTGACGAGAGCGATCGAACTCGGAAGGAGAAGAGCTTCGGAGCCCAGCTGACATCGGAGAAGGAAGGCGGATATCGGTGGGAGGAAGAAGCTCTAAAGAATCCAGAAGAAGACGAAGACTCGGAGTAGAATCGGGCTGTCCTGTGGAATCTTCGAGTAAGAAAATCATCGAGACAAAGACCTTTCGGGGAATTTGTCCAGAACACGACGGGAGAAGAATCTGCATAGCTCCACCCATTTCGGGAAGAGCTCCAGATCCAGCTCCAAGAAGTAACTGCAGGAGGAAAGCCATGGCAAGCGCTGCGAGGAAGGCCGAAAAGAAGAGCCTGGAGCAGGGGACAGCCAGGAGGGCCCAGCCAGGAGCCGATTCTGACCCCAAGGACTCTGCCTCCACGACTGCCAGCAGAAGGGACCCCAGAAGCCCCGCCAAGAAGCTCCAGCCCTGGAGCCATGGATGCGGCAGACGGTGGCCCTGAAACTGAAGGAAGTGGATGGGAGGGTGCCGGACATGTCCTCGGACGTGTTCTGCCAGAAGGTGCTGCTGGATCGAGGCTTCTCCAGGTCGGACACCCTCAGCATCCAGACCTTCTTGACGGGGATCTTCTTCGTCACCTTCGCCACTGTGAACACCTGCAGGAGGTTCTGGGAAATGGTAAGCGCAAAAGGACCGGATAATTCTTTCTCTGCCTTTACAGGTAGCTGCCCTATCCAGAGGGACGAAAGGAGGATCACGGTCTCCATGCGCAACCCGCACACCCCAGGCCAAGACATCTGTACCTTCCTGAGACGCTTCTGTTTGGTTGTGAAGGAACCCTCTCACATCCTGAATGGACTCGGCTTCTGGACAGGTAAGTGGTCGGTGACTGTTAGACTTCACAGGGACCTGGCGTACTCAGACGGACTTCGGCACCTGCCCCCGACATTCTCCCTGGGCAACTCCTACGGCCTCATCTATTACCCGGACATGCCGCGGAACTGCAGGAGATGCGGCAAGAACGGCCACGAGATGAAGGACTGCAAGGAGGATGCCTGCAGGATTTGTCGAGTGACGGGACACAGCTCGAAAGACTGCCCGAAGAAGACGTCTTGCAACCTGTGTGGGCTGGCGGCTCATCTGTACAAGGATTGCCCCAAGCGTGAGAGATCCTGGGCATCGGTGGTTGCGACGACCCCAGCTCCGGAGGACAAGGCCCCGACGACCAGGCCTGTGAAGGTCAAGGACGCGACGACCAAGGCCCCAGCGGCCAAGGCCGAGACGACCAAGGCCAAAGCGGTCAAGGAGTCGGTGGCCAAAGCCCCAGCGACGGTCCCAGCAGCTCCGAAGCAGAAGAAAAAGTCAAAGGAGGGTAAGAGTTCTGTCACCCCTCTCTCGATCCCTCCCCCTGCCACCCCCGTCCAACCCC
The DNA here is from genome assembly GCF_046119375.1 of Phyllobates terribilis. NCBI lineage: Eukaryota > Metazoa > Chordata > Amphibia > Anura > Dendrobatidae > Phyllobates > Phyllobates terribilis. The sequence goes on along the minus strand of NW_027362800.1, from coordinate 2,889,890 downwards.
CCCCCACCCCGGCCACCCCTGCTGAGGATTCCACTTCCTCTTCCTCCTTCCCCTACTCCTCAGCAGGTGTCCTCTCCCCTGCCCCGGCAGCCACTCTCCCTCCCCAGACCATGGTAGCGGTGGAATTAACCTTTCCTCCACCTGCCGCTATCTATTCCGAGGAGGATTTTCCCCTTCTTGTCTCCCCAGTTCCAACCCGGGGAAAGAGGAAGGTGGAGGACAGCCCTGCTACTGAATCCTCCAAAAAGAAGATTCTGGATTTCGTAGGCGAAAAGGAGGATACCCTCCCTGAGCCAGAAGAGATGGAGCACATGGTTGAGACCCTGGTGGCCGAGCCAGAAGAGGAGGAACTGGTGGTTGCCGAGATCGAGGCCGCGCTGCTTGACCAGATGGAGGAAGAGGGCCTGCTGGTGATCCCGTCACCAGCAGTCAACACCGACGAGGGACCACCCGACCGGAGTGGTAACTAAGGTGTATTGCCTGCGCTAACTTTTTCTTTTTTCCCTACATGATGGCTAATATTAACTTATTTTCCATTAATGTCAGGAGCATCAAGGACAAGTTCAGACGTCAGACTATTTATGCCTTCCTTACTTCCCAGTTGTGTGATGTTTATATGTTGCAGGAATGTTCCCTTCCCTCCTCTAGGTCCTTCAAACATCTGGCCAGGGAGTGGTCCCACGGTCCATCCTACTGGTCCGGTGGGGGTGACTGCAAGTCTGCGGGGGTCGCAATTCTGATCAGGGGGGGCGCATTCACGCTTGAGTCCATCCAGGAGCTCATCTGCGGCAGGGCTCTTGTTGTAGATGGCAACTGGGCGGGAGAACCTGTCAGGTTCATCAACGTGTATGCGTCCCCACTGAAGAATGAGCGTTTGGAGCTTTTCCAGACCCTGCGGCTTCAGCTTGCCACCACCAGGACCTTAGTGATGGCCGGGGATTTCAACTGCCCCATCGAGGAGGATGGTCGTAGTTCTGGCACATCTGCCAAGTTGGACATCACGTCCAAGCTGCTCATCGAGATGGTAACCGAGGCCTCTCTTCAGGACGTGGTGGGCTCCATGGGGAGAGGCTCCACGAACTATTCGTGGAGCCGACCCGATGGCTCACTCCGCTCCAGGATTGACTTTGTGTTCACCTCTCGGGCAGTCAGGCAGAGTAGGCACTCGATGGTCCCCTGCTTCTTCTCCGACCACAGAGCCATTCACTTACAAGGTGTCCTCGGCAACGGTTTTCCGTCCGGCCCCGGCTCCTGGAAGCTTAATTGTGCTCTGCTGGCTCAGGATGAAGTCGTGGAGGAGCTGAGAGCAGCCTACGCAATGTGGCAGTCCTACAAGGGTAGCTTCCAAACAGTCTCTGATTGGTGGGAATATGTTAAACTTGAGTTTCGCTGTTTCTTTCAGGCCAAGGGTCGACAACAGGCATGTGAGAAGAGGAGGGACTTCAGAGGGCTGCAGCGCGAGCTGCGGTCGCTGTAGGACCTTCTTCACTGCGGCTGGGACGTGAGGGAGGAGCTGGAGGAGACCAAGAAGAGCCTGAAAAGGCACTTTGAGGAGGAGTCCAAGCGAATCGTCTTCCGTTCCAAAGTGGAGAATCTGGAGAAGGGTGAGAAATGTAACTCATTCTTTTTCAGGAAACTTCATGCCGGTCACACGCCCCTGAACGAGCTGCGAGACGAGAGCGGAAACATGCGACGTGGGAAGGAGGACGTGATGAGGGTCGTCAGCGACTTCTACAGCGAACTCTACTCCCACAAGACTACCGACCCCGACGCTGCTGATAAGTTCCTGTCAGGTATCACTAACCATCTTGATCCTGCAGGCACGGCAGCCTTGGACAAACCTCTGATGGTGGGCGAATTGCTCTCTGCCGCTAAATCCTTTAGGACCGGCAGGACCCCAGGCAGTGATGGTCTTCCAGCGGAGCTCTATGTAGCGCTGGGAGACCTCATCTGTCCGGACCTGTTGGACCTGTACGAGGAGATGGTGGTGGAGGGTAGAATGCCTCCATCTTTGAGGGAAGGAATGGTCACGATCCTGTACAAGCGGAAGGGAGAGAGGTGCGACCTGAGGAATTGGCGTCCCATCACTCTGCTCAACGTGGACTACAAGATCCTGGCCAAGACGATGGCGACACGACTTAAGACGGTCATCGGACGGATCATCCACCCGGACCAGACCTGCGGCATCCCTGGACGTCGCATCGCAGACAGCCTCGCTCTCGTGCGGGACACGGTCGAGTACATCAAGGTCCGCCGCGCACACGCGGCCCTGGTCTCCTTGGATCAGGAGAAGGCCTTCGACCGGGTTTCCCACGAGTTCATGGGCCGAGCTCTGCACCGGTTAGGTTTGGGTAACATGTTTTGTTCGTATGTCCGTTTGATGTATTTTGATATCCACAGCTCGGTGTTGGTGAAAGGCTGGAAGACTGACCCCTTCCCTGTCCTCTCTGGGGTCAGACAAGGCTGCCCTCTATCACCTCTTCTTTTTGTTTGTGTTATAGAACTCTTCGCAGAGGCTATCCGGCAGAATGGAGAGATCAGAGGGATCACCGCACCGGGTCCGGGACGACACGAGGTCAAGTGCTCGCTCTACATGGACGACGTCACCGTCTTCTGCTCTGATCGTGGTTCAGTCGACGCCCTCGTCCAGACGTGTGAGAGGTTCGGCCGGGCTTCAGGGGCCAAAGTCAACTGCAGGAAGTCGGAAGCCATGCTCTTCGGGGATTGGCAGCCGGCCTCCTCCGCCCCCTTCCCCTTCAACATTCAACCGGATTTCCTCAAGGTGCTGGGAGTCTGGTTCGGGAAGGAAGGAGCGGCCCTCAAGTCCTGGCAAGAACGCTTGGCCAAGGTGAAGCAACGGATCGGACTCTGGAGCCTCAGACACCTCACTTGTGAGGGTAAGGCACTCGTCCTGCGTAATGAGGTCCTGCCCGTCTTGCAGTACACGGCGCAGGCCTGGCCCCCACACGTCACTGTGTGCAGGGCCATTACCAGGACAGTGTTTCACTTTGTCTGGGGATCCAAGATGGACAGAGTCAGGCGGGCCGTCATGTACAAGGAGCCTCGCAAGGGTGGGAAGGGCGTTCCAGATATCCCCACCCTCCTGCGATCCTCTTTTGTGTGTGATTGTGTTCGCCGGACTTTGCAAGTCAAGAATGGCTCCGCGGGCAGGTCCATGTCTCGCTTCTTCCTGCTTCCTCTTTGGAGGCGACTCGGCTGGGACAAGTGGGACAGCTCCTTCCCCTACAACTGGACGACGCCATGGTTCTACGGAGACGTCGTTCGATTTGTGGGGGAACATCAACTGGAGGGACTCAAGCCCGACTTGTGGAAGCCCAAAACTATCCACAAGCTCATCAGAGCCAAGGATGACGTGGAGAACATCACAGGACTTCACCAGGACACGCTGGAGACTGTGTGGACAAATGTGTCGTCTGACAGGCTGACCAACGGGCACAAGGACTTGTCGTGGATGGCGATTCAGGGCGGACTGCTCGTCCGGTCATTCATGCATGCCCGGAACCTGTGCAAGACCCGGTACTGCCCAAGGTGCCCCTTCGTGGAGGAAACATCTTTGCACACTTTTTGGGACTGCGGATTTGCACAGCGCCTGTTGACTGCCCTTGAGGACGACCTGAGGAACTCTGTCCTCAGGGCGAGCCTATCGCACCATTCTGTGCTTTACGGACTCTTCCCTGGGGTTCATACCGTCGGAGCCATCCAGGAGGCTTGGCGCCTTATGAACTGCTTCAAGGATGCCGTTTGGGTCGCCAGGAACCGGCTCATCTTGAGGAGGGAGAGGATGTCCATCCAGGACTGCCGCAGGCTGATCCACAGTCTGCTCAGAGACTATTCCATCGTGGACGGTCCGGAGGACGAGGATGAGGACTAAACCCCTCCTCCCCCTCTCCCCTTATGTGTCTTGTCTTTCAATAAAGCTTCGGGCCTGTGATTTTCCCCTCCCCATCCCCTTTTTCCCAATCCCCATCCCTTATCACGGTTCGTCGTACTGTATTGATTGACATGCTTTTTCTTTCAGATTGAGTGTTTTGTGTAGCATAGGGGTGTGATGTGTCTAGTTAGTGCGTCGTATCCTCATGCTATGTAAATATGATGTAGAATTCTGTGTGTACTGGGCTGCGGCACTGTACACTGTCTGTTAACTTATTTTTTGTGCTAATAAAAGATATATTCAATCAAAAAAATCTGTTCTTATCAGTTTAATATCTGATACGTCCCCTATCTGGGGACCATATATTAAATGGATTTTTAGAACAGGGAGATGGAAAAAGAGCTTGCTCTGTCCACTCCACGCATTGACCTGGTATTGCAGTATCTCCAGGACCGGTGCACCCCTTCTTTAATGCAGTTTCTAAAATCAGAAAGAATTGAATTCAATGCTTTTTGTTCATTTTGCTTGTTTGTCGGATTTTGGGATGGACTCTTTGGCTTTGCTTTTCTTCTCCTCATTGGATTTTTCATGTTAAAAGTTGCAGAAGCCAGATGACAAGCTCATTTTGGTTCAACTTCAGCAACTGTGCATTGCATTGCCATGTAATGTAATGTAATGCAATGCTATCTATCTAGCTCTCCCTCTATACTTCCTTTTGGATAAACAGACATATTAGGCAAGCATTTTGGAGCTTTCACCTAAATAACTACAGGTGGTGAGATAAGCTGCACAATATAATTGACCTTTCAGTATATTGTTGCACACACACCATCTATTTAGCAAATGCCCTTGTTATCAACAGCAGCCTTTTAAACTCACCTGAGCTAACAGGTATGTGAGCTGGTTACTCTGCTGCGCTTAAAATTTCTTTTTTGGTTTGCTACAATGCCTTTTCTGAAACGTTGTCTCCCTCTGCTGGAACACTGACTTCTTTCATTTAATGCCTGCAGACTATAAAAGAGAAACCAACCCAAAAAGTTTGGTTGATTAGTCTGTGGCATTCTTTTAAACTGTTGCTTATGGCGGTCTCTGTGAGCTTCTCAGTGACATTCAGCCATCCAGGTATCCCGCCTGCAGTAGACGGAATGTGGCAATGGAACGCTGGCTGCGCGTGTCATAATAGGCTCTGAGCCTTTATATACCTGCGCACAGCAGCAGCCACCTTCAGTCTGCTGCTGGACAGCCAGCAGCAGCAGCAGCAGGAGAGGTAATTAATCAGCAACCCTCCTGCTAAGGGTAGACAGCTGCTCGTTCCACCCCCCCCCCGCCTTAATTGGTTCTCCTCCCTTCCAACGGTGTTGAGGCGGGTGGGAACAGCCGGGGGTTGAGGGTACTGTGCTAAAAGAGGTGGAGTTATGCAGATCTAAAACGCGTGGATTGCAGCAGCAGCAAGCCGAAAAGTGCAGGCATGTGAGGGATCTAGAGGTTGACAGCATGTCTTCTTAACGGGAGTCCAGGTGGCCATCTCCACAAATGGACTTTTCAGAATCCTTGGGTGGCACCGTAGTCGGAAACCAATTCTGGTTATCGCTTCTCGGCCTTTTGGCTAAGATCAAGTGTAGTATCTGTTCTTATCAGTTTAATATCTGATACGTCCCCTATCTGGGGACCATATATTAAATGGATTTTTAGAACAGGGAGATGGAAAAAGAGCTTGCTCTGTCCACTCCACGCATTGACCTGGTATTGCAGTATCTCCAGGACCGGTGCACCCCTTCTTTAATGCAGTTTCTAAAATCAGAAAGAATTGAATTCAATGTTTTTTGTTCATTTTGCTTGTTTGTCGGATTTTGGGATGGACTCTTTGGCTTTGCTTTTCTTCTCCTCATTGGATTTTTCATGTTAAAAGTTGCAGAAGCCAGATGACAAGCTCATTTTGGTTCAACTTCAGCAACTGTGCATTGCATTGCCATGTAATGTAATGTAATGCAATGCTATCTATCTAGCTCTCCCTCTATACTTCCTTTTGGATAAACAGACATATTAGGCAAGCATTTTGGAGCTTTCACCTAAATAACTACAGGTGGTGAGATAAGCTGCACAATATAATTGACCTTTCAGTATATTGTTGCACACACACCATCTATTTAGCAAATGCCCTTGTTATCAACAGCAGCCTTTTAAACTCACCTGAGCTAACAGGTATGTGAGCTGGTTACTCTGCTGCGCTTAAAATTTCTTTTTTGGTTTGCTACAATGCCTTTTCTGAAACGTTGTCTCCCTCTGCTGGAACACTGACTTCTTTCATTTAATGCCTGCAGACTATAAAAGAGAAACCAACCCAAAAAGTTTGGTTGATTAGTCTGTGGCATTCTTTTAAACTGTTGCTTATGGCGGTCTCTGTGAGCTTCTCAGTGACATTCAGCCATCCAGGTATCCCGCCTGCAGTAGACGGAATGTGGCAATGGAACGCTGGCTGCGCGTGTCATAATAGGCTCTGAGCCTTTATATACCTGCGCACAGCAGCAGCCACCTTCAGTCTGCTGCTGGACAGCCAGCAGCAGCAGCAGCAGGAGAGGTAATTAATCAGCAACCCTCCTGCTAAGGGTAGACAGCTGCTCGTTCCACCCCCCCCCGCCTTAATTGGTTCTCCTCCCTTCCAACGGTGTTGAGGCGGGTGGGAACAGCCGGGGGTTGAGGGTACTGTGCTAAAAGAGGTGGAGTTATGCAGATCTAAAACGCGTGGATTGCAGCAGCAGCAAGCCGAAAAGTGCAGGCATGTGAGGGATCTAGAGGTTGACAGCATGTCTTCTTAACGGGAGTCCAGGTGGCCATCTCCACAAATGGACTTTTCAGAATCCTTGGGTGGCACCGTAGTCGGAAACCAATTCTGGTTATCGCTTCTCGGCCTTTTGGCTAAGATCAAGTGTAGTATCTGTTCTTATCAGTTTAATATCTGATACGTCCCCTATCTGGGGACCATATATTAAATGGATTTTTAGAACAGGGAGATGGAAAAAGAGCTTGCTCTGTCCACTCCACGCATTGACCTGGTATTGCAGTATCTCCAGGACCGGTGCACCCCTTCTTTAATGCAGTTTCTAAAATCAGAAAGAATTGAATTCAATGCTTTTTGTTCATTTTGCTTGTTTGTCGGATTTTGGGATGGACTCTTTGGCTTTGCTTTTCTTCTCCTCATTGGATTTTTCATGTTAAAAGTTGCAGAAGCCAGATGACAAGCTCATTTTGGTTCAACTTCAGCAACTGTGCATTGCATTGCCATGTAATGTAATGTAATGCAATGCTATCTATCTAGCTCTCCCTCTATACTTCCTTTTGGATAAACAGACATATTAGGCAAGCATTTTGGAGCTTTCACCTAAATAACTACAGGTGGTGAGATAAGCTGCACAATATAATTGACCTTTCAGTATATTGTTGCACACAGACCATCTATTTAGCAAATGCCCTTGTTATCAACAGCAGCCTTTTAAACTCACCTGAGCTAACAGGTATGTGAGCTGGTTACTCTGCTGCGCTTAAAATTTCTTTTTTGGTTTGCTACAATGCCTTTTCTGAAACGTTGTCTCCCTCTGCTGGAACACTGACTTCTTTCATTTAATGCCTGCAGACTATAAAAGAGAAACCAACCCAAAAAGTTTGGTTGATTAGTCTGTGGCATTCTTTTAAACTGTTGCTTATGGCGGTGTCTGTGAGCTTCTCAGTGACATTCAGCAATCCAGGTATCCCGCCTGCAGTAGACGGAATGTGGCAATGGAACGCTGGCTGCGCGTGTCATAATAGGCTCTGAGCCTTTATATACCTGCGCACAGCAGCAGCCACCTTCAGTCTGCTGCTGGACAGCCAGCAGCAGCAGCAGCAGGAGAGGTAATTAATCAGCAACCCTCCTGCTAAGGGTAGACAGCTGCTCGTTCCACCCCCCCCCGCCTTAATTGGTTCTCCTCCCTTCCAACGGTGTTGAGGCGGGTGGGAACAGCCGGGGGTTGAGGGTACTGTGCTAAAAGAGGTGGAGTTATGCAGATCTAAAACGCGTGGATTGCAGCAGCAGCAAGCCGAAAAGTGCAGGCATGTGAGGGATCTAGAGGTTGACAGCATGTCTTCTTAACGGGAGTCCAGGTGGCCATCTCCACAAATGGACTTTTCAGAATCCTTGGGTGGCACCGTAGTCGGAAACCAATTCTGGTTATCGCTTCTCGGCCTTTTGGCTAAGATCAAGTGTAGTATCTGTTCTTATCAGTTTAATATCTGATACGTCCCCTATCTGGGGACCATATATTAAATGGATTTTTAGAACAGGGAGATGGAAAAAGAGCTTGCTCTGTCCACTCCACGCATTGACCTGGTATTGCAGTATCTCCAGGACCGGTGCACCCCTTCTTTAATGCAGTTTCTAAAGTCAGAAAGAATTGAATTCAATGCTTTTTGTTCATTTTGCTTGTTTGTCGGATTTTGGGATGGACTCTTTGGCTTTGCTTTTCTTCTCCTCATTGGATTTTTCATGTTAAAAGTTGCAGAAGCCAGATGACAAGCTCATTTTGGTTCAACTTCAGCAACTGTGCATTGCATTGCCATGTAATGTAATGTAATGCAATGCTATCTATCTAGCTCTCCCTCTATACTTCCTTTTGGATAAACAGACATATTAGGCAAGCATTTTGGAGCTTTCACCTAAATAACTACAGGTGGTGAGATAAGCTGCACAATATAATTGACCTTTCAGTATATTGTTGCACACACACCATCTATTTAGCAAATGCCCTTGTTATCAACAGCAGCCTTTTAAACTCACCTGAGCTAACAGGTATGTGAGCTGGTTACTCTGCTGCGCTTAAAATTTCTTTTTTGGTTTGCTACAATGCCTTTTCTGAAACGTTGTCTCCCTCTGCTGGAACACTGACTTCTTTCATTTAATGCCTGCAGACTATAAAAGAGAAACCAACCCAAAAAGTTTGGTTGATTAGTCTGTGGCATTCTTTTAAACTGTTGCTTATGGCGGTCTCTGTGAGCTTCTCAGTGACATTCAGCCATCCAGGTATCCCGCCTGCAGTAGACGGAATGTGGCAATGGAACGCTGGCTGCGCGTGTCATAATAGGCTCTGAGCCTTTATATACCTGCGCACAGCAGCAGCCACCTTCAGTCTGCTGCTGGACAGCCAGCAGCAGCAGCAGGAGAGGTAATTAATCAGCAACCCTCCTGCTAAGGGTAGACAGCTGCTCGTTCCACCCCCCCCCCGCCTTAATTGGTTCTCCTCCCTTCCAACGGTGTTGAGGCGGGTGGGAACAGCCGGGGGTTGAGGGTACTGTGCTAAAAGAGGTGGAGTTATGCAGATCTAAAACGCGTGGATTGCAGCAGCAGCAAGCCGAAAAGTGCAGGCATGTGAGGGATCTAGAGGTTGACAGCATGTCTTCTTAACGGGAGTCCAGGTGGCCATCTCCACAAATGGACTTTTCAGAATCCTTGGGTGGCACCGTAGTCGGAAACCAATTCTGGTTATCGCTTCTTGGCCTTTTGGCTAAGATCAAGTGTAGTATCTGTTCTTATCAGTTTAATATCTGATACGTCCCCTATCTGGGGACCATATATTAAATGGATTTTTAGAACAGGGAGATGGAAAAAGAGCTTGCTCTGTCCACTCCACGCATTGACCTGGTATTGCAGTATCTCCAGGACCGGTGCACCCCTTCTTTAATGCAGTTTCTAAAATCAGAAAGAATTGAATTCAATGCTTTTTGTTCATTTTGCTTGTTTGTCGGATTTTGGGATGGACTCTTTGGCTTTGCTTTTCTTCTCCTCATTGGATTTTTCATGTTAAAAGTTGCAGAAGCCAGATGACAAGCTCATTTTGGTTCAACTTCAGCAACTGTGCATTGCATTGCCATGTAATGTAATGTAATGCAATGCTATCTATCTAGCTCTCCCTCTATACTTCCTTTTGGATAAACAGACATATTAGGCAAGCATTTTGGAGCTTTCACCTAAATAACTACAGGTGGTGAGATAAGCTGCACAATATAATTGACCTTTCAGTATATTGTTGCACACACACCATCTATTTAGCAAATGCCCTTGTTATCAACAGCAGCCTTTTAAACTCACCTGAGCTAACAGGTATGTGAGCTGGTTACTCTACTGCGCTTAAAATTTCTTTTTTGGTTTGCTACAATGCCTTTTCTGAAACGTTGTCTCCCTCTGCTGGAACACTGACTTCTTTCATTTAATGCCTGCAGACTATAAAAGAGAAACCAACCCAAAAAGTTTGGTTGATTAGTCTGTGGCATTCTTTTAAACTGTTGCTTATGGCGGTCTCTGTGAGCTTCTCAGTGACATTCAGCCATCCAGGTATCCCGCCTGCAGTAGACGGAATGTGGCAATGGAACGCTGGCTGCGCGTGTCATAATAGGCTCTGAGCCTTTATATACCTGCGCACAGCAGCAGCCACCTTCAGTCTGCTGCTGGACAGCCAGCAGCAGCAGCAGCAGGAGAGGTAATTAATCAGCAACCCTCCTGCTAAGGGTAGACAGCTGCTCGTTCCACCCCCCCCCCGCCTTAATTGGTTCTCCTCCCTTCCAACGGTGTTGAGGCGGGTGGGAACAGCCGGGGGTTGAGGGTACTGTGCTAAAAGAGGTGGAGTTATGCAGATCTAAAACGCGTGGATTGCAGCAGCAGCAGCAAGCCGAAAAGTGCAGGCATGTGAGGGATCTAGAGGTTGACAGCATGTCTTCTTAACGGGAGTCCAGGTGGCCATCTCCACAAATGGACTTTTCAGAATCCTTGGGTGGCACCGTAGTCGGAAACCAATTCTGGTTATCGCTTCTCGGCCTTTTGGCTAAGATCAAGTGTAGTATCTGTTCTTATCAGTTTAATATCTGATACGTCCCCTATCTGGGACCATATATTAAATGGATTTTTAGAACAGGGAGATGGAAAAAGAGCTTGCTCTGTCCACTCCACGCATTGACCTGGTATTGCAGTATCTCCAGGACCGGTGCACCCCTTCTTTAATGCAGTTTCTAAAATCAGAAAGAATTGAATTCAATGCTTTTTGTTCATTTTGCTTGTTTGTCGGATTTTGGGATGGACTCTTTGGCTTTGCTTTTCTTCTCCTCATTGGATTTTTCATGTTAAAAGTTGCAGAAGCCAGATGACAAGCTCATTTTGGTTCAACTTCAGCAACTGTGCATTGCATTGCCATGTAATGTAATGTAATGCAATGCTATCTATCTAGCTCTCCCTCTATACTTCCTTTTGGATAAACAGACATATTAGGCAAGCATTTTGGAGCTTTCACCTAAATAACTACAGGTGGTGAGATAAGCTGCACAATATAATTTACCTTTCAGTATATTGTTGCACACACACCATCTATTTAGCAAATGCCCTTGTTATCAACAGCAGCCTTTTAAACTCACCTGAGCTAACAGGTATGTGAGCTGGTTACTCTGCTGCGCTTAAAATTTCTTTTTTGGTTTGCTACAATGCCTTTTCTGAAACGTTGTCTCCCTCTGCTGGAACACTGACTTCTTTCATTTAATGCCTGCAGACTATAAAAGAGAAACCAACCCAAAAAGTTTGGTTGATTAGTCTGTGGCATTCTTTTAAACTGTTGCTTATGGCGGTCTCTGTGAGCTTCTCAGTGACATTCAGCCATCCAGGTATCCCGCCTGCAGTAGACGGAATGTGGCAATGGAACGCTGGCTGCGCGTGTCATAATAGGCTCTGAGCCTTTATATACCTGCGCACAGCAGCAGCCACCTTCAGTCTGCTGCTGGAAAGCCAGCAGCAGCAGCAGGAGAGGTAATTAATCAGCAACCCTCCTGCTAAGGGTAGACAGCTGCTCGTTCCACCCCCCCCCCCCGCCTTAATTGGTTCTCCTCCCTTCCAACGGTGTTGAGGCGGGTGGGAACAGCCGGGGGTTGTGGGTACTGTGCTAAAAGAGGTGGAGTTATGCAGATCTAAAACGCGTGGATTGCAGCAGCAGCAAGCCGAAAAGTGCAGGCATGTGAGGGATCTAGAGGTTGACAGCATGTCTTCTTAACGGGAGTCCAGGTGGCCATCTCCACAAATGGACTTTTCAGAATCCTTGGGTGGCACCGTAGTCGGAAACCAATTCTGGTTATCGCTTCTCGGCCTTTTGGCTAAGATCAAGTGTAGTATCTGTTCTTATCAGTTTAATATCTGATACGTCCCCTATCTGGGGACCATATATTAAATGGATTTTTAGAACAGGGAGATGGAAAAAGAGCTTGCTCTGTCCACTCCACGCATTGAACTGGTATTGCAGTATCTCCAGGACCGGTGCACCCCTTCTTTAATGCAGTTTCTAAAATCAGAAAGAATTGAATTCAATGCTTTTTGTTCATTTTGCTTGTTTGTCGGATTTTGGGATGGACTCTTTGGCTTTGCTTTTCTTCTCCTCATTGGATTTTTCATGTTAAAAGTTGCAGAAGCCAGATGACAAGCTCATTTTGGTTCAACTTCAGCAACTGTGCATTGCATTGCCATGTAATGTAATGTAATGCAATGCTATCTATCTAGCTCTCCCTCTATACTTCCTTTTGGATAAACAGACATATTAGGCAAGCATTTTGGAGCTTTCACCTAAATAACTACAGGTGGTGAGATAAGCTGCACAATATAATTGACCTTTCAGTATATTGTTGCACACACACCATCTATTTAGCAAATGCCCTTGTTATCAACAGCAGCCTTTTAAACTCACCTGAGCTAACAGGTATGTGAGCTGGTTACTCTGCTGCGCTTAAAATTTCTTTTTTGGTTTGCTACAATGCCTTTTCTGAAACGTTGTCTCCCTCTGCTGGAACACTGACTTCTTTCATTTAATGCCTGCAGACTATAAAAGAGAAACCAACCCAAAAAGTTTGGTTGATTAGTCTGTGGCATTCTTTTAAACTGTTGCTTATGGCGGTCTCTGTGAGCTTCTCAGTGACATTCAGCCATCCAGGTATCCCGCCTGCAGTAGACGGAATGTGGCAATGGAACGCTGGCTGCGCGTGTCATAATAGGCTCTGAGCCTTTATATACCTGCGCACAGCAGCAGCCACCTTCAGTCTGCTGCTGGACAGCCAGCAGCAGCAGCAGCAGGAGAGGTAATTAATCAGCAACCCTCCTGCTAAGGGTAGACAGCTGCTCGTTCCACCCCCCCCCCCGCCTTAATTGGTTCTCCTCCCTTCCAACGGTGTTGAGGCGGGTGGGAACAGCCGGGGGTTGAGGGTACTGTGCTAAAAGAGGTGGAGTTATGCAGATCTAAAACGCGTGGATTGCAGCAGCAGCAAGCCGAAAAGTGCAGGCATGTGAGGGATCTAGAGGTTGACAGCATGTCTTCTTATCGGGAGTCCAGGTGGCCATCTCCACAAATGGACTTTTCAGAATCCTTGGGTGGCACCGTAGTCGGAAACCAATTCTGGTTATCGCTTCTCGGCCTTTTGGCTAAGATCAAGTGTAGTATCTGTTCTTATCAGTTTAATATCTGATACGTCCCCTATCTGGGGACCATATATTAAATGGATTTTTAGAACAGGGAGATGGAAAAAGAGCTTGCTCTGTCCACTCCACGCATTGACCTGGTATTGCAGTATCTCCAGGACCGGTGCACCCCTTCTTTAATGCAGTTTCTAAAATCAGAAAGAATTGAATTCAATGCTTTTTGTTCATTTTGCTTGTTTGTCGGATTTTGGGATGGACTCTTTGGCTTTGCTTTTCTTCTCCTCATTGGATTTTTCATGTTAAAAGTTGCAGAAGCCAGATGACAAGCTCATTTTGGTTCAACTTCAGCAACTGTGCATTGCATTGCCATGTAATGTAATGTAATGCAATGCTATCTATCTAGCTCTCCCTCTATACTTCCTTTTGGATAAACAGACATATTAGGCAAGCATTTTGGAGCTTTCACCTAAATAACTACAGGTGGTGAGATAAGCTGCACAATATAATTGACCTTTCAGTATATTGTTGCACACACACCATCTATTTAGCAAATGCCCTTGTTATCAACAGCAGCCTTTTAAACTCACCTGAGCTAACAGGTATGTGAGCTGGTTACTCTGCTGCGCTTAAAATTTCTTTTTTGGTTTGCTACAATGCCTTTTCTGAAACGTTGTCTCCCTCTGCTGGAACACTGACTTCTTTCATTTAATGCCTGCAGACTATAAAAGAGAAACCAACCCAAAAAGTTTGGTTGATTAGTCTGTGGCATTCTTTTAAACTGTTGCTTATGGAGGTCTCTGTGAGCTTCTCAGTGACATTCAGCCATCCAGGTATCCCGCCTGCAGTAGACGGAATGTGGCAATGGAACGCTGGCTGCGCGTGTCATAATAGGCTCTGAGCCTTTATATACCTGCGCACAGCAGCAGCCACCTTCAGTCTGCTGCTGGACAGCCAGCAGCAGCAGCAGCAGGAGAGGTAATTAATCAGCAACCCTCCTGCTAAGGGTAGACAGCTGCTCGTTCCACCCCCCCCCCGCCTTAATTGGTTCTCCTCCCTTCCAACGGTGTTGAGGCGGGTGGGAACAGCCGGGGGTTGAGGGTACTGTGCTAAAAGAGGTGGAGTTATGCAGATCTAAAACGCGTGGATTGCAGCAGCAGCAGCAAGCCGAAAAGTGCAGGCATGTGAGGGATCTAGAGGTTGACAGCATGTCTTCTTAACGGGAGTCCAGGTGGCCATCTCCACAAATGGACTTTTCAGAATCCTTGGGTGGCACCGTAGTCGGAAACCAATTCTGGTTATCGCTTCTCGGCCTTTTGGCTAAGATCAAGTGTAGTATCTGTTCTTATCAGTTTAATATCTGATACGTCCCCTATCTGGGACCATATATTAAATGGATTTTTAGAACAGGGAGATGGAAAAAGAGCTTGCTCTGTCCACTCCACGCATTGACCTGGTATTGCAGTATCTCCAGGACCGGTGCACCCCTTCTTTAATGCAGTTTCTAAAATCAGAAAGAATTGAATTCAATGCTTTTTGTTCATTTTGCTTGTTTGTCGGATTTTGGGATGGACTCTTTGGCTTTGCTTTTCTTCTCCTCATTGGATTTTTCATGTTAAAAGTTGCAGAAGCCAGATGACAAGCTCATTTTGGTTCAACTTCAGCAACTGTGCATTGCATTGCCATGTAATGTAATGTAATGCAATGCTATCTATCTAGCTCTCCCTCTATACTTCATTTTGGATAAACAGACATATTAGGCAAGCATTTTGGAGCTTTCACCTAAATAACTACAGGTGGTGAGATAAGCTGCACAATATAATTGACCTTTCAGTATATTGTTGCACACACACCATCTATTTAGCAAATGCCCTTGTTATCAACAGCAGCCTTTTAAACTCACCTGAGCTAACAGGTATGTGAGCTGGTTACTCTGCTGCGCTTAAAATTTCTTTTTTGGTTTGCTACAATGCCTTTTCTGAAACGTTGTCTCCCTCTGCTGGAACACTGACTTCTTTCATTTAATGCCTGCAGACTATAAAAGAGAAACCAACCCAAAAAGTTTGGTTGATTAGTCTGTGGCATTCTTTTAAACTGTTGCTTATGGCGGTCTTTGTGAGCTTCTCAGTGACATTCAGCCATCCAGGTATCCCGCCTGCAGTAGACGGAATGTGGCAATGGAACGCTGGCTGCGCGTGTCATAATAGGCTCTGAGCCTTTATATACCTGCGCACAGCAGCAGCCACCTTCAGTCTGCTGCTGGACAGCCAGCAGCAGCAGCAGCAGGAGAGGTAATTAATCAGCAACCCTCCTGCTAAGGGTAGACAGCTGCTCGTTCCACCCCCCCCCCCGCCTTAATTGGTTCTCCTCCCTTCCAACGGTGTTGAGGCGGGTGGGAACAGCCGGGGGTTGAGGGTACTGTGCTAAAAGAGGTGGAGTTATGCAGATCTAAAACGCGTGGATTGCAGCAGCAGCAAGCCGAAAAGTGCAGGCATGTGAGGGATCTAGAGGTTGACAGCATGTCTTCTTAACGGGAGTCCAGGTGGCCATCTCCACAAATGGACTTTTCAGAATCCTTGGGTGGCACCGTAGTCGGAAACCAATTCTGGTTATCGCTTCTCGGCCTTTTGGCTAAGATCAAGTGTAGTATCTGTTCTTATCAGTTTAATATCTGATACGTCCCCTATCTGGGACCATATATTAAATGGATTTTTAGAACAGGGAGATGGAAAAAGAGCTTGCTCTGTCCACTCCACGCATTGACCTGGTATTGCAGTATCTCCAGGACCGGTGCACCCCTTCTTTAATGCAGTTTCTAAAATCAGAAAGAATTGAATTCAATGCTTTTTGTTCATTTTGCTTGTTTGTCGGATTTTGGGATGGACTCTTTGGCTTTGCTTTTCTTCTCCTCATTGGATTTTTCATGTTAAAAGTTGCAGAAGCCAGATGACAAGCTCATTTTGGTTCAACTTCAGCAACTGTGCATTGCATTGCCATGTAATGTAATGTAATGCAATGCTATCTATCTAGCTCTCCCTCTATACTTCATTTTGGATAAACAGACATATTAGGCAAGCATTTTGGAGCTTTCACCTAAATAACTACAGGTGGTGAGATAAGCTGCACAATATAATTGACCTTTCAGTATATTGTTGCACACACACCATCTATTTAGCAAATGCCCTTGTTATCAACAGCAGCCTTTTAAACTCACCTGAGCTAACAGGTATGTGAGCTGGTTACTCTGCTGCGCTTAAAATTTCTTTTTTGGTTTGCTACAATGCCTTTTCTGAAACGTTGTCTCCCTCTGCTGGAACACTGACTTCTTTCATTTAATGCCTGCAGACTATAAAAGAGAAACCAACCCAAAAAGTTTGGTTGATTAGTCTGTGGCATTCTTTTAAACTGTTGCTTATGGCGGTCTTTGTGAGCTTCTCAGTGACATTCAGCCATCCAGGTATCCCGCCTGCAGTAGACGGAATGTGGCAATGGAACGCTGGCTGCGCGTGTCATAATAGGCTCTGAGCCTTTATATACCTGCGCACAGCAGCAGCCACCTTCAGTCTGCTGCTGGACAGCCAGCAGCAGCAGCAGCAGGAGAGGTAATTAATCAGCAACCCTCCTGCTAAGGGTAGACAGCTGCTCGTTCCACCCCCCCCCCCGCCTTAATTGGTTCTCCTCCCTTCCAACGGTGTTGAGGCGGGTGGGAACAGCCGGGGGTTGAGGGTACTGTGCTAAAAGAGGTGGAGTTATGCAGATCTAAAACGCGTGGATTGCAGCAGCAGCAAGCCGAAAAGTGCAGGCATGTGAGGGATCTAGAGGTTGACAGCATGTCTTCTTAACGGGAGTCCAGGTGGCCATCTCCACAAATGGACTTTTCAGAATCCTTGGGTGGCACCGTAGTCGGAAACCAATTCTGGTTATCGCTTCTCGGCCTTTTGGCTAAGATCAAGTGTAGTATCTGTTCTTATCAGTTTAATATCTGATACGTCCCCTATCTGGGGACCATATATTAAATGGATTTTTAGAACAGGGAGATGGAAAAAGAGCTTGCTCTGTCCACTCCACGCATTGACCTGGTATTGCAGTATCTCCAGGACCGGTGCACCCCTTCTTTAATGCAGTTTCTAAAATCAGAAAGAATTGAATTCAATGCTTTTTGTTCATTTTGCTTGTTTGTCGGATTTTGGGATGGACTCTTTGGCTTTGCTTTTCTTCTCCTCATTGGATTTTTCATGTTAAAAGTTGCAGAAGCCAGATGACAAGCTCATTTTGGTTCAACTTCAGCAACTGTGCATTGCATTGCCATGTAATGTAATGTAATGCAATGCTATCTATCTAGCTCTCCCTCTATACTTCCTTTTGGATAAACAGACATATTAGGCAAGCATTTTGGAGCTTTCACCTAAATAACTACAGGTGGTGAGATAAGCTGCACAATATAATTGACCTTTCAGTATATTGTTGCACACACACCATCTATTTAGCAAATGCCCTTGTTATCAACAGCAGCCTTTTAAACTCACCTGAGCTAACAGGTATGTGAGCTGGTTACTCTGCTGCGCTTAAAATTTCTTTTTTGGTTTGCTACAATGCCTTTTCTGAAACGTTGTCTCCCTCTGCTGGAACACTGACTTCTTTCATTTAATGCCTGCAGACTATAAAAGAGAAACCAACCCAAAAAGTTTGGTTGATTAGTCTGTGGCATTCTTTTAAACTGTTGCTTATGGCGGTCTCTGTGAGCTTCTCAGTGACATTCAGCCATCCAGGTATCCCGCCTGCAGTAGACGGAATGTGGCAATGGAACGCTGGCTGCGCGTGTCATAATAGGCTCTGAGCCTTTATATACCTGCGCACAGCAGCAGCCACCTTCAGTCTGCTGCTGGACAGCCAGCAGCAGCAGCAGGAGAGGTAATTAATCAGCAACCCTCCTGCTAAGGGTAGACAGCTGCTCGTTCCACCCCCCCCCCCGCCTTAATTGGTTCTCCTCCCTTCCAACGGTGTTGAGGCGGGTGGGAACAGCCGAGGGTTGAGGGTACTGTGCTAAAAGAGGTGGAGTTATGAAGATCTACAACGCGTGGATTGCAGCAGCAGCAAGCCGAAAAGTGCAGGCATGTGAGGGATCTAGAGGTTGACAGCATGTCTTCTTAACGGGAGTCCAGGTGGCCATCTCCACAAATGGACTTTTCAGAATCCTTGGGTGGCACCGTAGTCGGAAACCAATTCTGGTTATCGCTTCTCGGCCTTTTGGCTAAGATCAAGTGTAGTATCTGTTCTTATCAGTTTAATATCTGATACGTCCCCTATCTGGGGACCATATATTAAATGGATTTTTAGAACAGGGAGATGGAAAAAGAGCTTGCTCTGTCCACTCCACGCATTGACCTGGTATTGCAGTATCTCCAGGACCGGTGCACCCCTTCTTTAATGCAGTTTCTAAAATCAGAAAGAATTGAATTCAATGCTTTTTGTTCATTTTGCTTGTTTGTCGGATTTTGGGATGGACTCTTTGGCTTTGCTTTTCTTCTCCTCATTGGATTTTTCATGTTAAAAGTTGCAGAAGCCAGATGACAAGCTCATTTTGGTTCAACTTCAGCAACTGTGCATTGCATTGCCATGTAATGTAATGTAATGCAATGCTATCTATCTAGCTCTCCCTCTATACTTCCTTTTGGATAAACATACATATTAGGCAAGCATTTTGGAGCTTTCACCTAAATAACTACAGGTGGTGAGATAAGCTGCACAATATAATTGACCTTTCAGTATATTGTTGCACACACACCATCTATTTAGCAAATGCCCTTGTTATCAACAGCAGCCTTTTAAACTCACCTGAGCTAACAGGTATGTGAGCTGGTTACTCTGCTGCGCTTAAAATTTCTTTTTTGGTTTGCTACAATGCCTTTTCTGAAACGTTGTCTCCCTCTGCTGGAACACTGACTTCTTTCATTTAATGCCTGCAGACTACAAAAGAGAAACCAACCCAAAAAGTTTGGTTGATTAGTCTGTGGCATTCTTTTAAACTGTTGCTTATGGCGGTCTCTGTGAGCTTCTCAGTGACATTCAGCCATCCAGGTATCCCGCCTGCAGTAGACGGAATGTGGCAATGGAACGCTGGCTGCGCGTGTCATAATAGGCTCTGAGCCTTTATATACCTGCGCACAGCAGCAGCCACCTTCAGTCTGCTGCTGGACAGCCAGCAGCAGCAGCAGCAGGAGAGGTAATTAATCAGCAACCCTCCTGCTAAGGGTAGACAGCTGCTCGTTCCACCCCCCCCCCGCCTTAATTGGTTCTCCTCCCTTCCAACGGTGTTGAGGCGGGTGGGAACAGCCGGGGGTTGAGGGTACTGTGCTAAAAGAGGTGGAGTTATGCAGACCTAAAACGCGTGGATTGCAGCAGCAGCAAGCCGAAAAGTGCAGGCATGTGAAGGATCTAGAGGTTGACAGCATGTCTTCTTAACGGGAGTCCAGGTGGCCATCTCCACAAATGGACTTTTCAGAATCCTTGGGTGGCACCGTAGTCGGAAACCAATTCTGGTTATCGCTTCTCGGCCTTTTGGCTAAGATCAAGTGTAGTATCTGTTCTTATCAGTTTAATATCTGATACGTCCCCTATCTGGGGACCATATATTAAATGGATTTTTAGAACAGGGAGATGGAAAAAGAGCTTGCTCTGTCCACTCCACGCATTGACCTGGTATTGCAGTATCTCCAGGACCGGTGCACCCCTTCTTTAATGCAGTTTCTAAAATCAGAAAGAATTGAATTCAATGCTTTTTGTTCATTTTGCTTGTTTGTCGGATTTTGGGATGGACTCTTTGGCTTTGCTTTTCTTCTCCTCATTGGATTTTTCATGTTAAAAGTTGCAGAAGCCAGATGACAAGCTCATTTTGGTTCAACTTCAGCAACTGTGCATTGCATTGCCATGTAATGTAATGTAATGCAATGCTATCTATCTAGCTCTCCCTCTATACTTCCTTTTGGATAAACAGACATATTAGGCAAGCATTTTGGAGCTTTCACCTAAATAACTACAGGTGGTGAGATAAGCTGCACAATATAATTGACCTTTCAGTATATTGTTGCACACACACCATCTATTTAGCAAATGCCCTTGTTATCAACAGCAGCCTTTTAAACTCACCTGAGCTAACAGGTATGTGAGCTGGTTACTCTGCTGCGCTTAAAATTTCTTTTTTGGTTTGCTACAATGCCTTTTCTGAAACGTTGTCTCCCTCTGCTGGAACACTGACTTCTTTCATTTAATGCCTGCAGACTATAAAAGAGAAACCAACCCAAAAAGTTTGGTTGATTAGTCAGTGGCATTCTTTTAAACTGTTGCTTATGGCGGTCTCTGTGAGCTTCTCAGTGACATTCAGCCATCCAGGTATCCCGCCTGCAGTAGACGGAATGTGGCAATGGAACGCTGGCTGCGCGTGTCATAATAGGCTCTGAGCCTTTATATACCTGCGCACAGCAGCAGCCACCTTCAGTCTGCTGCTGGACAGCCAGCAGCAGCAGCAGCAGGAGAGGTAATTAATCAGCAACCCTCCTGCTAAGGGTAGACAGCTGCTCGTTCCACCCCCCCCCGCCTTAATTGGTTCTCCTCCCTTCCAACGGTGTTGAGGCGGGTGGGAACAGCCGGGGGTTGAGGGTACTGTGCTAAAAGAGGTGGAGTTATGCAGATCTAAAACGCGTGGATTGCAGCAGCAGCAAGCCGAAAAGTGCAGGCATGTGAGGGATCTAGAGGTTGACAGCATGTCTTCTTAACGGGAGTCCAGGTGGCCATCTCCACAAATGGACTTTTCAGAATCCTTGGGTGGCACCGTAGTCGGAAACCAATTCTGGTTATCGCTTCTCGGCCTTTTGGCTAAGATCAAGTGTAGTATCTGTTCTTATCAGTTTAATATCTGATACGTCCCCTATCTGGGGACCATATATTAAATGGATTTTTAGAACAGGGAGATGGAAAAAGAGCTTGCTCTGTCCACTCCACGCATTGACCTGGTATTGCAGTATCTCCAGGACCGGTGCACCCCTTCTTTAATGCAGTTTCTAAAATCAGAAAGAATTGAATTCAATGCTTTTTGTTCATTTTGCTTGTTTGTCGGATTTTGGGATGGACTCTTTGGCTTTGCTTTTCTTCTCCTCATTGGATTTTTCATGTTAAAAGTTGCAGAAGCCAGATGACAAGCTCATTTTGGTTCAACTTCAGCAACTGTGCATTGCATTGCCATGTAATGTAATGTAATGCAATGCTATCTATCTAGCTCTCCCTCTATACTTCCTTTTGGATAAACAGACATATTAGGCAAGCATTTTGGAGCTTTCACCTAAATAACTACAGGTGGTGAGATAAGCTGCACAATATAATTGACCTTTCAGTATATTGTTGCACACACACCATCTATTTAGCAAATGCCCTTGTTATCAACAGCAGCCTTTTAAACTCACCTGAGCTAACAGGTATGTGAGCTGGTTACTCTGCTGCGCTTAAAATTTCTTTTTTGGTTTGCTACAATGCCTTTTCTGAAACGTCTCCCTCTGCTGGAACACTGACTTCTTTCATTTAATGCCTGCAGACTATAAAAGAGAAACCAACCCAAAAAGTTTGGTTGATTAGTCTGTGGCATTCTTTTAAACTGTTGCTTATGGCGGTCTCTGTGAGCTTCTCAGTGACATTCAGCCATCCAGGTATCCCGCCTGCAGTAGACGGAATGTGGCAATGGAACGCTGGCTGCGCGTGTCATAATAGGCTCTGAGCCTTTATATACCTGCGCACAGCAGCAGCCACCTTCAGTCTGCTGCTGGACAGCCAGCAGCAGCAGCAGCAGGAGAGGTAATTAATCAGCAACCCTCCTGCTAAGGGTAGACAGCTGCTCGTTCCACCCCCCCCCCGCCTTAATTGGTTCTCCTCCCTTCCAACGGTGTTGAGGCGGGTGGGAACAGCCGGGGGTTGAGGGTACTGTGCTAAAAGAGGTGGAGTTATGCAGATCTAAAACGCGTGGATTGCAGCAGCAGCAAGCCGAAAAGTGCAGGCATGTGAGGGATCTAGAGGTTGACAGCATGTCTTCTTAACGGGAGTCCAGGTGGCCATCTCCACAAATGGACTTTTCAGAATCCTTGGGTGGCACCGTAGTCGGAAACCAATTCTGGTTATCGCTTCTCGGCCTTTTGGCTAAGATCAAGTGTGGTATCTGTTCTTATCAGTTTAATATCTGATACGTCCCCTATCTGGGGACCATATATTAAATGGATTTTTAGAACAGGGAGATGGAAAAAGAGCTTGCTCTGTCCACTCCACGCATTGACCTGGTATTGCAGTATCTCCAGGACCGGTGCACCCCTTCTTTAATGCAGTTTCTAAAATCAGAAAGAATTGAATTCAATGCTTTTTGTTCATTTTGCTTGTTTATCGGATTTTGGGATGGACTCTTTGGCTTTGCTTTTCTTCTCCTCATTGGATTTTTCATGTTAAAAGTTGCAGAAGCCAGATGACAAGCTCATTTTGGTTCAACTTCAGCAACTGTGCATTGCATTGCCATGTAATGTAATGTAATGCAATGCTATCTATCTAGCTCTCCCTCTATACTTCCTTTTGGATAAACAGACATATTAGGCAAGCATTTTGGAGCTTTCACCTAAATAACTACAGGTGGTGAGATAAGCTGCACAATATAATTGACCTTTCAGTATATTGTTGCACACACACCATCTATTTAGCAAATGCCCTTGTTATCAACAGCAGCCTTTTAAACTCACCTGAGCTAACAGGTATGTGAGCTGGTTACTCTGCTGCGCTTAAAATTTCTTTTTTGGTTTGCTACAATGCCTTTTCTGAAACGTTGTCTCCCTCTGCTGGAACACTGACTTCTTTCATTTAATGCCTGCAGACTATAAAAGAGAAACCAACCCAAAAAGTTTGGTTGATTAGTCTGTGGCATTCTTTTAAACTGTTGCTTATGGCGGTCTCTGTGAGCTTCTCAGTGACATTCAGCCATCCAGGTATCCCGCCTGCAGTAGACGGAATGTGGCAATGGAACGCTGGCTGCGCGTGTCATAATAGGCTCTGAGCCTTTATAT
This sequence comes from Phyllobates terribilis, assembly GCF_046119375.1. Lineage (NCBI taxonomy): Eukaryota > Metazoa > Chordata > Amphibia > Anura > Dendrobatidae > Phyllobates > Phyllobates terribilis. The sequence continues at coordinate 2,866,450 of NW_027362800.1, read as the reverse complement.
ACCTGCGCACAGCAGCAGCCACCTTCAGTCTGCTGCTGGACAGCCAGCAGCAGCAGCAGGAGAGGTAATTAATCAGCAACCCTCCTGCTAAGGGTAGACAGCTGCTCGTTCCACCCCCCCCCCCGCCTTAATTGGTTCTCCTCCCTTCCAACGGTGTTGAGGCGGGTGGGAACAGCCGGGGGTTGAGGGTACTGTGCTAAAAGAGGTGGAGTTATGCAGATCTAAAACGCATGGATTGCAGCAGCAGAAAGCCGAAAAGTGCAGGCATGTGAGGGATCTAGAGGTTGACAGCATGTCTTCTTAACGGGAGTCCAGGTGGCCATCTCCACAAATGGACTTTTCAGAATCCTTGGGTGGCACCGTAGTCGGAAACCAATTCTGGTTATCGCTTCTCGGCCTTTTGGCTAAGATCAAGTGTAGTATCTGTTCTTATCAGTTTAATATCTGATACGTCCCCTATCTGGGGACCATATATTAAATGGATTTTTAGAACAGGGAGATGGAAAAAGAGCTTGCTCTGTCCACTCCACGCATTGACCTGGTATTGCAGTATCTCCAGGACCGGTGCACCCCTTCTTTAATGCAGTTTCTAAAATCAGAAAGAATTGAATTCAATGCTTTTTGTTCATTTTGCTTGTTTGTCGGATTTTGGGATGGACTCTTTGGCTTTGCTTTTCTTCTCCTCATTGGATTTTTCATGTTAAAAGTTGCAGAAGCCAGATGACAAGCTCATTTTGGTTCAACTTCAGCAACTGTGCATTGCATTGCCATGTAATGTAATGTAATGCAATGCTATCTATCTAGCTCTCCCTCTATACTTCCTTTTGGATAAACAGACATATTAGGCAAGCATTTTGGAGCTTTCACCTAAATAACTACAGGTGGTGAGATAAGCTGCACAATATAATTGACCTCTCAGTATATTGTTGCACACACACCATCTATTTAGCAAATGCCCTTGTTATCAACAGCAGCCTTTTAAACTCACCTGAGCTAACAGGTATGTGAGCTGGTTACTCTGCTGCGCTTAAAATTTCTTTTTTGGTTTGCTACAATGCCTTTTCTGAAACGTTGTCTCCCTCTGCTGGAACACTGACTTCTTTCATTTAATGCCTGCAGACTATAAAAGAGAAACCAACCCAAAAAGTTTGGTTGATTAGTCTGTGGCATTCTTTTAAACTGTTGCTTATGGCGGTCTCTGTGAGCTTCTCAGTGACATTCAGCCATCCAGGTATCCCGCCTGCAGTAGACGGAATGTGGCAATGGAACGCTGGCTGCGCGTGTCATAATAGGCTCTGAGCCTTTATATACCTGCGCACAGCAGCAGCCACCTTCAGTCTGCTGCTGGACAGCCAGCAGCAGCAGCAGCAGGAGAGGTAATTAATCAGCAACCCTCCTACTAAGGGTAGACAGCTGCTCGTTCCACCCCCCCCGCCTTAATTGGTTCTCCTCCCTTCCAACGGTGTTGAGGCGGGTGGGAACAGCCGGGGTTTGAGGGTACTGTGCTAAAAGAGGTGGAGTTATGCAGATCTAAAACGCGTGGATTGCAGCAGCAGCAAGCCGAAAAGTGCAGGCATGTGAGGGATCTAGAGGTTGACAGCATGTCTTCTTAACGGGAGTCCAGGTGGCCATCTCCACAAATGGACTTTTCAGAATCCTTGGGTGGCACCGTAGTCGGAAACCAATTCTGGTTATCGCTTCTCGGCCTTTTGGCTAAGATCAAGTGTAGTATCTTTCGAAAAGGCGGTTTTGGATGTTGGCCGCCCTAGTAGATTGATACATTATGCACACTGGGGTTTAGGCGCTTGTTAGTACGCCAGGTGGCTAATATAGTCATCTGGTGGAAAGCATGGCCCCCCAGGATCGACGCCATTGGGCCGGGGAAGATCGAAAGCCCGAAGTGTGAAGTGCCCCAGGAATGGTGACCCTGGGGTGCCTTAACTCACTGGGATTGGGAACCCCACTTGAGTTTATGGCACATTTGCACAAGCACTTCAAATTTTCTTTCTTCGCACACACCCTTATTCCGGGCCTTCTGGCCTTAGGATGGGGAATTTTTCAATTCCCGGTCGAAGGTCCGGGCAGTATTATACTGTGAAACCTTCACTATTTATTTAATTTCTTTGTCACTGTGTGTCCACTTATTCACGTGTGTCACGTCCTACTAGGATTTTGTCGGGATGCGGTTCCCTTACGGGTTCCTCTCTTGGCAGGTCTAGGGGGGGAGTGTGTGGCCATCAGGTTCCGCTCCCCCCTGAACCCCCCTGGCTCTCCTCTTTCGGGAGGAGAGCGTTGTTGGCTCCCCTCTTCCGGGAGGGGAGCACAGTCTTTGGCTCCCAGTGCCTTGCTCGGGTGAGAACTCGGGCAGGTGCTGGGGGTAAGATTGGGTCGCCTCTGGCTTCGGCTGGAGGTGGCTTTTTGTCCCTGTTCCTCGCTGTGGCCTTTTGGCTCGGAGGGACGGGGAATGGTTTGGGGGACCCTTCTCCTTTTGGAGAGGGATTCAAGAAGACCAGCATCCTAGTGCACTTTTTTTGTGGCACTTGTCACTTTTTTAAGCGCACTCGGGTTTTGTACACGAATTCGGGCTTTCGATAAAAAAAAAAAAAATCTGTTCTTATCAGTTTAATATCTGATACGTCCCCTATCTGGGGACCATATATTAAATGGATTTTTAGAACAGGGAGATGGAAAAAGAGCTTGCTCTGTCCACTCCACGCATTGACCTGGTATTGCAGTATCTCCAGGACCGGTGCACCCCTTCTTTAATGCAGTTTCTAAAATCAGAAAGAATTGAATTCAATGCTTTTTGTTCATTTTGTTTGTTTGTCGGATTTTGGGATGGACTCTTTGGCTTTGCTTTTCTTCTCCTCATTGGATTTTTCATGTTAAAAGTTGCAGAAGCCAGATGACAAGCTCATTTTGGTTCAACTTCAGCAACTGTGCATTGCATTGCCATGTAATGTAATGTAATGCAATGCTATCTATCTAGCTCTCCCTCTATACTTCCTTTTGGATAAACAGACATATTAGGCAAGCATTTTGGAGCTTTCACCTAAATAACTACAGGTGGTGAGATAAGCTGCACAATATAATTGACCTTTCAGTATATTGTTGCACACACACCATCTATTTAGCAAATGCCCTTGTTATCAACAGCAGCCTTTTAAACTCACCTGAGCTAACAGGTATGTGAGCTGGTTACTCTGCTGCGCTTAAAATTTCTTTTTTGGTTTGCTACAATGCCTTTTCTGAAACGTTGTCTCCCTCTGCTGGAACACTGACTTCTTTCATTTAATGCCTGCAGACTATAAAAGAGAAACCAACCCAAAAAGTTTGGTTGATTAGTCTGTGGCATTCTTTTAAACTGTAGCTTATGGCGGTCTCTGTGAGCTTCTCAGTGACATTCAGCCATCCAGGTATCCCGCCTGCAGTAGACGGAATGTGGCAATGGAACGCTGGCTGCGCGTGTCATAATAGGCTCTGAGCCTTTATATACCTGCGCACAGCAGCAGCCACCTTCAGTCTGCTGCTGGACAGCCAGCAGCAGCAGCAGCAGGAGAGGTAATTAATCAGCAACCCTCCTGCTAAGGGTAGACAGCTGCTCGTTCCACCCCCCCCCGCCTTAATTGGTTCTCCTCCCTTCCAACGGTGTTGAGGCGGGTGGGAACAGCCGGGGGTTGAGGGTACTGTGCTAAAAGAGGTGGAGTTATGCAGATCTAAAACGCGTGGATTGCAGCAGCAGCAAGCCGAAAAGTGCAGGCATGTGAGGGATCTAGAGGTTGACAGCATGTCTTCTTAACGGGAGTCCAGGTGGCCATCTCCACAAATGGACTTTTCAGAATCCTTGGGTGGCACCGTAGTCGGAAACCAATTCTGGTTATCGCTTCTCGGCCTTTTGGCTAAGATCAAGTGTAGTATCTTTCGAAAAGGCGGTTTTGGATGTTGGCCGCCCTAGTAGATTGATACATTATGCACACTGGGGTTTAGGCGCTTGTTAGTACGCCAGGTGGCTAATATAGTCATCTGGTGGAAAGCATGGCCCCCCAGGATCGACGCCATTGGGCCGGGGAAGATCGAAAGCCCGAAGTGTGAAGTGCCCCAGGAATGGTGACCCTGGGGTGCCTTAACTCACTGGGATTGGGAACCCCACTTGAGTTTATGGCACATTTGCACAAGCACTTCAAATTTTCTTTCTTCGCACACACCCTTATTCCGGGCCTTCTGGCCTTAGGATGGGGAATTTTTCAATTCCCGGTCGAAGGTCCGGGCAGTATTATACTGTGAAACCTTCACTATTTATTTAATTTCTTTGTCACTGTGTGTCCACTTATTCACGTGTGTCACGTCCTACTAGGATTTTGTCGGGATGCGGTTCCCTTACGGGTTCCTCTCTTGGCAGGTCTAGGGGGGGAGTGTGTGGCCATCAGGTTCCGCTCCCCCCTGAACCCCCCTGGCTCTCCTCTTTCGGGAGGAGAGCGTTGTTGGCTCCCCTCTTCCGGGAGGGGAGCACAGTCTTTGGCTCCCAGTGCCTTGCTCGGGTGAGAACTCGGGCAGGTGCTGGGGGTAAGATTGGGTCGCCTCTGGCTTCGGCTGGAGGTGGCTTTTTGTCCCTGTTCCTCGCTGTGGCCTTCTGGCTCGGAGGGACGGGGAATGGTTTGGGGGACCCTTCTCCTTTTGGAGAGGGTTTCAAGAAGACCAGCATCCTAGTGCACTTTTTTTGTGGCACTTGTCACTTTTTTAAGCGCACTCGGGTTTTGTACACGAATTCGGGCTTTCGAAAAAAAAAAAAAAAATCTGTTCTTATCAGTTTAATATCTGATACGTCCCCTATCTGGGGACCATATATTAAATGGATTTTTAGAACAGGGAGATGGAAAAAGAGCTTGCTCTGTCCACTCCACGCATTGACCTGGTATTGCAGTATCTCCAGGACCGGTGCACCCCTTCTTTAATGCAGTTTCTAAAATCAGAAAGAATTGAATTCAATGCTTTTTGTTCATTTTGCTTGTTTGTCGGATTTTGGGATGGACTCTTTGGCTTTGCTTTTCTTCTCCTCATTGGATTTTTCATGTTAAAAGTTGCAGAAGCCAGATGACAAGCTCATTTTGGTTCAACTTCAGCAACTGTGCATTGCATTGCCATGTAATGTAATGTAATGCAATGCTATCTATCTAGCTCTCCCTCTATACTTCCTTTTGGATAAACAGACATATTAGGCAAGCATTTTGGAGCTTTCACCTAAATAACTACAGGTGGTGAGATAAGCTGCACAATATAATTGACCTTTCAGTATATTGTTGCACACACACCATCTATTTAGCAAATGCCCTTGTTATCAACAGCAGCCTTTTAAACTCACCTGAGCTAACAGGTATGTGAGCTGGTTACTCTGCTGCGCTTAAAATTTCTTTTTTGGTTTGCTACAATGCCTTTTCTGAAACGTTGTCTCCCTCTGCTGGAACACTGACTTCTTTCATTTAATGCCTGCAGACTATAAAAGAGAAACCAACCCAAAAAGTTTGGTTGATTAGTCTGTGGCATTCTTTTAAACTGTTGCTTATGGCGGTCTCTGTGAGCTTCTCAGTGACATTCAGCCATCCAGGTATCCCGCCTGCAGTAGACGGAATGTGGCAATGGAACGCTGGCTGCGCGTGTCATAATAGGCTCTGAGCCTTTATATACCTGCGCACAGCAGCAGCCACCTTCAGTCTGCTGCTGGACAGCCAGCAGCAGCAGCAGCAGGAGAGGTAATTAATCAGCAACCCTCCTGCTAAGGGTAGACAGCTGCTCGTTCCACCCCCCCCGCCTTAATTGGTTCTCCTCCCTTCCAACGGTGTTGAGGCGGGTGGGAACAGCCGGGGGTTGAGGGTACTGTGCTAAAAGAGGTGGAGTTATGCAGATCTAAAACGCGTGGATTGCAGCAGCAGCAAGCCGAAAAGTGCAGGCATGTGAGGGATCTAGAGGTTGACAGCATGTCTTCTTAACGGGAGTCCAGGTGGCCATCTCCACAAATGGACTTTTCAGAATCCTTGGGTGGCACCGTAGTCGGAAACCAATTCTGGTTATCGCTTCTCGGCCTTTTGGCTAAGATCAAGTGTAGTATCTTTCGAAAAGGCGGTTTTGGATGTTGGCCGCCCTAGTAGATTGATACATTATGCACACTGGGGTTTAGGCGCTTGTTAGTACGCCAGGTGGCTAATATAGTCATCTGGTGGAAAGCATGGCCCCCCAGGATCGACGCCATTGGGCCGGGGAAGATCGAAAGCCCGAAGTGTGAAGTGCCCCAGGAATGGTGACCCTGGGGTGCCTTAACTCACTGGGATTGGGAACCACACTTGAGTTTATGGCACATTTGCACAAGCACTTCAAATTTTCTTTCTTCGCACACACCCTTATTCCGGGCCTTCTGGCCTTAGGATGGGGAATTTTTCAATTCCCGGTCGAAGGTCCGGGCAGTATTATACTGTGAAACCTTCACTATTTATTTAATTTCTTTGTCACTGTGTGTCCACTTATTCACGTGTGTCACGTCCTACTAGGATTTTGTCGGGATGCGGTTCCCTTACGGGTTCCTCTCTTGGCAGGTCTAGGGGGGGAGTGTGTGGCCATCAGGTTCCGCTCCCCCCTGAACCCCCCTGGCTCTCCTCTTTCGGGAGGAGAGCGTTGTTGGCTCCCCTCTTCCGGGAGGGGAGCACAGTCTTTGGCTCCCAGTGCCTTGCTCGGGTGAGAACTCGGGCAGGTGCTGGGGGTAAGATTGGGTCGCCTCTGGCTTCGGCTGGAGGTGGCTTTTTGTCCCTGTTCCTCGCTGTGGCCTTTTGGCTCGGAGGGACGGGGAATGGTTTGGGGGACCCTTCTCCTTTTGGAGAGGGTTTCAAGAAGACCAGCATCCTAGTGCACTTTTTTTGTGGCACTTGTCACTTTTTTAAGCGCACTCGGGTTTTGTACACGAATTCGGGCTTTCGATAAAAAAAAAAAAAATCTGTTCTTATCAGTTTAATATCTGATACGTCCCCTATCTGGGGACCATATATTAAATGGATTTTTAGAACAGGGAGATGGAAAAAGAGCTTGCTCTGTCCACTCCACGCATTGACCTGGTATTGCAGTATCTCCAGGACCGGTGCACCCCTTCTTTAATGCAGTTTCTAAAATCAGAAAGAATTGAATTCAATGCTTTTTGTTCATTTTGCTTGTTTGTCGGATTTTGGGATGGACTCTTTGGCTTTGCTTTTCTTCTCCTCATTGGATTTTTCATGTTAAAAGTTGCAGAAGCCAGATGACAAGCTCATTTTGGTTCAACTTCAGCAACTGTGCATTGCATTGCCATGTAATGTAATGTAATGCAATGCTATCTATCTAGCTCTCCCTCTATACTTCCTTTTGGATAAACAGACATATTAGGCAAGCATTTTGGAGCTTTCACCTAAATAACTACAGGTGGTGAGATAAGCTGCACAATATAATTGACCTTTCAGTATATTGTTGCACACACACCATCTATTTAGCAAATGCCCTTGTTATCAACAGCAGCCTTTTAAACTCACCTGAGCTAACAGGTATGTGAGCTGGTTACTCTGCTGCGCTTAAAATTTCTTTTTTGGTTTGCTACAATGCCTTTTCTGAAACGTTGTCTCCCTCTGCTGGAACACTGACTTCTTTCATTTAATGCCTGCAGACTAGTTTGGTTGATTAGTCTGTGGCATTCTTTTAAACTGTTGCTTATGGCGGTCTCTGTGAGCTTCTCAGTGACATTCAGCCATCCAGGTATCCCGCCTGCAGTAGACGGAATGTGGCAATGGAACGCTGGCTGCGCGTGTCATAATAGGCTCTGAGCCTTTATATACCTGCGCACAGCAGCAGCCACCTTCAGTCTGCTGCTGGACAGCCAGCAGCAGCAGCAGCAGGAGAGGTAATTAATCAGCAACCCTCCTGCTAAGGGTAGACAGCTGCTCGTTCCACCCCCCCCCGCCTTAATTGGTTCTCCTCCCTTCCAACGGTGTTGAGGCGGGTGGGAACAGCCGGGGGTTGAGGGTACTGTGCTAAAAGAGGTGGAGTTATGCAGATCTAAAACGCGTGGATTGCAGCAGCAGCAAGCCGAAAAGTGCAGGCATGTGAGGGATCTAGAGGTTGACAGCATGTCTTCTTAACGGGAGTCCAGGTGGCCATCTCCACAAATGGACTTTTCAGAATCCTTGGGTGGCACCGTAGTCGGAAACCAATTCTGGTTATCGCTTCTCGGCCTTTTGGCTAAGATCAAGTGTAGTATCTTTCGAAAAGGCGGTTTTGGATGTTGGCCGCCCTAGTAGATTGATACATTATGCACACTGGGGTTTAGGCGCTTGTTAGTACGCCAGGTGGCTAATATAGTCATCTGGTGGAAAGCATGGCCCCCCAGGATCGACGCCATTGGGCCGGGGAAGATCGAAAGCCCGAAGTGTGAAGTGCCCCAGGAATGGTGACCCTGGGGTGCCTTAACTCACTGGGATTGGGAACCCCACTTGAGTTTATGGCACATTTGCACAAGCACTTCAAATTTTCTTTCTTCGCACACACCCTTATTCCGGGCCTTCTGGCCTTAGGATGGGGAATTTTTCAATTCCCGGTCGAAGGTCCGGGCAGTATTATACTGTGAAACCTTCACTATTTATTTAATTTCTTTGTCACTGTGTGTCCACTTATTCACGTGTGTCACGTCCTACTAGGATTTTGTCGGGATGCGGTTCCCTTACGGGTTCCTCTCTTGGCAGGTCTAGGGGGGGAGTGTGTGGCCATCAGGTTCCGCTCCCCCCTGAACCCCCCTGGCTCTCCTCTTTCGGGAGGAGAGCGTTGTTGGCTCCCCTCTTCCGGGAGGGGAGCACAGTCTTTGGCTCCCAGTGCCTTGCTCGGGTGAGAACTCGGGCAGGTGCTGGGGGTAAGATTGGGTCGCCTCTGGCTTCGGCTGGAGGTGGCTTTTTGTCCCTGTTCCTCGCTGTGGCCTTTTGGCTCGGAGGGACGGGGAATGGTTTGGGGGACCCTTCTCCTTTTGGAGAGGGTTTCAAGAAGACCAGCATCCTAGTGCACTTTTTTTGTGGCACTTGTCACTTTTTTAAGCGCACTCGGGTTTTGTACACGAATTCGGGCTTTCGATAAAAAAAAAAAAAATCTGTTCTTATCAGTTTAATATCTGATACGTCCCCTATCTGGGGACCATATATTAAATGGATTTTTAGAACAGGGAGATGGAAAAAGAGCTTGCTCTGTCCACTCCACGCATTGACCTGGTATTGCAGTATCTCCAGGACCGGTGCACCCCTTCTTTAATGCAGTTTCTAAAATCAGAAAGAATTGAATTCAATGCTTTTTGTTCATTTTGCTTGTTTGTCGGATTTTGGGATGGACTCTTTGGCTTTGCTTTTCTTCTCCTCATTGGATTTTTCATGTTAAAAGTTGCAGAAGCCAGATGACAAGCTCATTTTGGTTCAACTTCAGCAACTGTGCATTGCATTGCCATGTAATGTAATGTAATGCAATGCTATCTATCTAGCTCTCCCTCTATACTTCCTTTTGGATAAACAGACATATTAGGCAAGCATTTTGGAGCTTTCACCTAAATAACTACAGGTGGTGAGATAAGCTGCACAATATAATTGACCTTTCAGTATATTGTTGCACACACACCATCTATTTAGCAAATGCCCTTGTTATCAACAGCAGCCTTTTAAACTCACCTGAGCTAACAGGTATGTGAGCTGGTTACTCTGCTGCGCTTAAAATTTCTTTTTTGGTTTGCTACAATGCCTTTTCTGAAACGTTGTCTCCCTCTGCTGGAACACTGACTTCTTTCATTTAATGCCTGCAGACTATAAAAGAGAAACCAACCCAAAAAGTTTGGTTGATTAGTCTGTGGCATTCTTTTAAACTGTTGCTTATGGCGGTCTCTGTGAGCTTCTCAGTGACATTCAGCCATCCAGGTATCCCGCCTGCAGTAGACGGAATGTGGCAATGGAACGCTGGCTGCGCGTGTCATAATAGGCTCTGAGCCTTTATATACCTGCGCACAGCAGCAGCCACCTTCAGTCTGCTGCTGGACAGCCAGCAGCAGCAGCAGCAGGAGAGGTAATTAATCAGCAACCCTCCTGCTAAGGGTAGACAGCTGCTCGTTCCACCCCCCCCCGCCTTAATTGGTTCTCCTCCCTTCCAACGGTGTTGAGGCGGGTGGGAACAGCCGGGGGTTGAGGGTACTGTGCTAAAAGAGGTGGAGTTATGCAGATCTAAAACGCGTGGATTGCAGCAGCAGCAAGCCGAAAAGTGCAGGCATGTGAGGGATCTAGAGGTTGACAGCATGTCTTCTTAACGGGAGTCCAGGTGGCCATCTCCACAAATGGACTTTTCAGAATCCTTGGGTGGCACCGTAGTCGGAAACCAATTCTGGTTATCGCTTCTCGGCCTTTTGGCTAAGATCAAGTGTAGTATCTTTCGAAAAGGCGGTTTTGGATGTTGGCCGCCCTAGTAGATTGATACATTATGCACACTGGGGTTTAGGCGCTTGTTAGTACGCCAGGTGGCTAATATAGTCATCTGGTGGAAAGCATGGCCCCCCAGGATCGACGCCATTGGGCCGGGGAAGATCGAAAGCCCGAAGTGTGAAGTGCCCCAGGAATGGTGACCCTGGGGTGCCTTAACTCACTGGGATTGGGAACCCCACTTGAGTTTATGGCACATTTGCACAAGCACTTCAAATTTTCTTTCTTCGCACACACCCTTATTCCGGGCCTTCTGGCCTTAGGATGGGGAATTTTTCAATTCCCGGTCGAAGGTCCGGGCAGTATTATACTGTGAAACCTTCACTATTTATTTAATTTCTTTGTCACTGTGTGTCCACTTATTCACGTGTGTCACGTCCTACTAGGATTTTGTCGGGATGCGGTTCCCTTACGGGTTCCTCTCTTGGCAGGTCTAGGGGGGGAGTGTGTGGCCATCAGGTTCCGCTCCCCCCTGAACCCCCCTGGCTCTCCTCTTTCGGGAGGAGAGCGTTGTTGGCTCCCCTCTTCCGGGAGGGGAGCACAGTCTTTGGCTCCCAGTGCCTTGCTCGGGTGAGAACTCGGGCAGGTGCTGGGGGTAAGATTGGGTCGCCTCTGGCTTCGGCTGGAGGTGGCTTTTTGTCCCTGTTCCTCGCTGTGGCCTTTTGGCTCGGAGGGACGGGGAATGGTTTGGGGGACCCTTCTCCTTTTGGAGAGGGTTTCAAGAAGACCAGCATCCTAGTGCACTTTTTTTGTGGCACTTGTCACTTTTTTAAGCGCACTCGGGTTTTGTACACGAATTCGGGCTTTCGATAAAAAAAAAAAAAATCTGTTCTTATCAGTTTAATATCTGATACGTCCCCTATCTGGGGACCATATATTAAATGGATTTTTAGAACAGGGAGATGGAAAAAGAGCTTGCTCTGTCCACTCCACGCATTGACCTGGTATTGCAGTATCTCCAGGACCGGTGCACCCCTTCTTTAATGCAGTTTCTAAAATCAGAAAGAATTGAATTCAATGCTTTTTGTTCATTTTGCTTGTTTGTCGGATTTTGGGATGGACTCTTTGGCTTTGCTTTTCTTCTCCTCATTGGATTTTTCATGTTAAAAGTTGCAGAAGCCAGATGACAAGCTCATTTTGGTTCAACTTCAGCAACTGTGCATTGCATTGCCATGTAATGTAATGTAATGCAATGCTATCTATCTAGCTCTCCCTCTATACTTCCTTTTGGATAAACAGACATATTAGGCAAGCATTTTGGAGCTTTCACCTAAATAACTACAGGTGGTGAGATAAGCTGCACAATATAATTGACCTTTCAGTATATTGTTGCACACACACCATCTATTTAGCAAATGCCCTTGTTATCAATAGCAGCCTTTTAAACTCACCTGAGCTAACAGGTATGTGAGCTGGTTACTCTGCTGCGCTTAAAATTTCTTTTTTGGTTTGCTACAATGCCTTTTCTGAAACGTTGTCTCCCTCTGCTGGAACACTGACTTCTTTCATTTAATGCCTGCAGACTATAAAAGAGAAACCAACCCAAAAAGTTTGGTTGATTAGTCTGTGGCATTCTTTTAAACTGTTGCTTATGGCGGTCTCTGTGAGCTTCTCAGTGACATTCAGCCATCCAGGTATCCCGCCTGCAGTAGACGGAATGTGGCAATGGAACGCTGGCTGCGCATGTCATAATAGGCTCTGAGCCTTTATATACCTGCGCACAGCAGCAGCCACCTTCAGTCTGCTGCTGGACAGCCAGCAGCAGCAGCAGCAGGAGAGGTAATTAATCAGCAACCCTCCTGCTAAGGGTAGACAGCTGCTCGTTCCACCCCCCCCCCGCCTTAATTGGTTCTCCTCCCTTCCAACGGTGTTGAGGCGGGTGGGAACAGCCGGGGGTTGAGGGTACTGTGCTAAAAGAGGTGGAGTTATGCAGATCTAAAACGCGTGGATTGCAGCAGCAGCAAGTCGAAAAGTGCAGGCATGTGAGGGATCTAGAGGTTGACAGCATGTCTTCTTAACGGGAGTCCAGGTGGCCATCTCCACAAATGGACTTTTCAGAATCCTTGGGTGGCACCGTAGTCGGAAACCAATTCTGGTTATCGCTTCTCGGCCTTTTGGCTAAGATCAAGTGTAGTATCTGTTCTTATCAGTTTAATATCTGATACGTCCCCTATCTGGGGACCATATATTAAATGGATTTTTAGAACAGGGAGATGGAAAAAGAGCTTGCTCTGTCCACTCCACGCATTGACCTGGTATTGCAGTATCTCCAGGACCGGTGCACCCCTTCTTTAATGCAGTTTCTAAAATCAGAAAGAATTGAATTCAATGCTTTTTGTTCATTTTGCTTGTTTGTCGGATTTTGGGATGGACTCTTTGGCTTTGCTTTTCTTCTCCTCATTGGATTTTTCATGTTAAAAGTTGCAGAAGCCAGATGACAAGCTCATTTTGGTTCAACTTCAGCAACTGTGCATTGCATTGCCATGTAATGTAATGTAATGCAATGCTATCTATCTAGCTCTCCCTCTATACTTCCTTTTGGATAAACAGACATATTAGGCAAGCATTTTGGAGCTTTCACCTAAATAACTACAGGTGGTGAGATAAGCTGCACAATATAATTGACCTTTCAGTATATTTTTGCACACACACCATCTATTTAGCAAATGCCCTTGTTATCAACAGCAGCCTTTTAAACTCACCTGAGCTAACAGGTATGTGAGCTGGTTACTCTGCTGCGCTTAAAATTTCTTTTTTGGTTTGCTACAATGCCTTTTCTGAAACGTCTCCCTCTGCTGGAACACTGACTTCTTTCATTTAATGCCTGCAGACTATAAAAGAGAAACCAACCCAAAAAGTTTGGTTGATTAGTCTGTGGCATTCTTTTAAACTGTTGCTTATGGCGGTCTCTGTGAGCTTCTCAGTGACATTCAGCCATCCAGGTATCCCGCCTGCAGTAGACGGAATGTGGCAATGGAACGCTGGCTGCGCGTGTCATAATAGGCTCTGAGCCTTTATATACCTGCGCACAGCAGCAGCCACCTTCAGTCTGCTGCTGGACAGCCAGCAGCAGCAGCAGCAGGAGAGGTAATTAATCAGCAACCCTCCTGCTAAGGGTAGACAGCTGCTCGTTCCACCCCCCCCCCGCCTTAATTGGTTCTCCTCCCTTCCAACGGTGTTGAGGCGGGTGGGAACAGCCGGGGGTTGAGGGTACTGTGCTAAAAGAGGTGGAGTTATGCAGATCTAAAACGCGTGGATTGCAGCAGCAGCAAGCCGAAAAGTGCAGGCATGTGAGGGATCTAGAGGTTGACAGCATGTCTTCTTAACGGGAGTCCAGGTGGCCATCTCCACAAATGGACTTTTCAGAATCCTTGGGTGGCACCGTAGTCGGAAACCAATTCTGGTTATCGCTTCTCGGCCTTTTGGCTAAGATCAAGTGTAGTATCTGTTCTTATCAGTTTAATATCTGATACGTCCCCTATCTGGGGACCATATATTAAATGGATTTTTAGAACAGGGAGATGGAAAAAGAGCTTGCTCTGTCCACTCCACGCATTGACCTGGTATTGCAGTATCTCCAGGACCGGTGCACCCCTTCTTTAATGCAGTTTCTAAAATCAGAAAGAATTGAATTCAATGCTTTTTGTTCATTTTGCTTGTTTGTCGGATTTTGGGATGGACTCTTTGGCTTTGCTTTTCTTCTCCTCATTGGATTTTTCATGTTAAAAGTTGCAGAAGCCAGATGACAAGCTCATTTTGGTTCAACTTCAGCAACTGTGCATTGCATTGCCATGTAATGTAATGTAATGCAATGCTATCTATCTAGCTCTCCCTCTATACTTCCTTTTGGATAAACAGACATATTAGGCAAGCATTTTGGAGCTTTCACCTAAATAACTACAGGTGGTGAGATAAGCTGCACAATATAATTGACCTTTCAGTATATTGTTGCACACACACCATCTATTTAGCAAATGCCCTTGTTATCAACAGCAGCCTTTTAAACTCACCTGAGCTAACAGGTATGTGAGCTGGTTACTCTGCTGCGCTTAAAATTTCTTTTTTGGTTTGCTACAATGCCTTTTCTGAAACGTTGTCTCCCTCTGCTGGAACACTGACTTCTTTCATTTAATGCCTGCAGACTATAAAAGAGAAACCAACCCAAAAAGTTTGGTTGATTAGTCTGTGGCATTCTTTTAAACTGTTGCTTATGGCGGTCTCTGTGAGCTTCTCAGTGACATTCAGCCATCCAGGTATCCCGCCTGCAGTAGACGGAATGTGGCAATGGAACACTGGCTGCGCGTGTCATAATAGGCTCTGAGCCTTTATATACCTGCGCAGAGCAGCAGCCACCTTCAGTCTGCTGCTGGACAACCAGCAGCAGCAGCAGCAGGAGAGGTAATTAATCAGCAACCCTCCTGCTAAGGGTAGACAGCTGCTCGTTCCACCCCACCCCCCGCCTTAATTGGTTCTCCTCCCTTCCAACGGTGTTGAGGCGGGTGGGAACAGCCGGGGGTTGAGGGTACTGTGCTAAAAGAGGTGGAGTTATGCAGATCTAAAACGCGTGGATTGCAGCAGCAGCAAGCCGAAAAGTGCAGGCATGTGAGGGATCTAGAGGTTGACAGCATGTCTTCTTAACGGGAGTCCAGGTGGCCATCTCCACAAATGGACTTTTCAGAATCCTTGGGTGGCACCGTAGTCGGAAACCAATTCTGGTTATCGCTTCTCGGCCTTTTGGCTAAGATCAAGTGTAGTATCTGTTCTTATCAGTTTAATATCTGATACGTCCCCTATCTGGGGACCATATATTAAATGGATTTTTAGAACAGGGAGATGGAAAAAGAGCTTGCTCTGTCCACTCCACGCATTGACCTGGTATTGCAGTATCTCCAGGACCGGTGCACCCCTTCTTTAATGCAGTTTCTAAAATCAGAAAGAATTGAATTCAATGCTTTTTGTTCATTTTGCTTGTTTGTCGGATTTTGGGATGGACTCTTTGGCTTTGCTTTTCTTCTCCTCATTGGATTTTTCATGTTAAAAGTTGCAGAAGCCAGATGACAAGCTCATTTTGGTTCAACTTCAGCAACTGTGCATTGCATTGCCATGTAATGTAATGTAATGCAATGCTATCTATCTAGCTCTCCCTCTATACTTCCTTTTGGATAAACAGACATATTAGGCAAGCATTTTGGAGCTTTCACCTAAATAACTACAGGTGGTGAGATAAGCTGCACAATATAATTGACCTTTCAGTATATTGTTGCACACACACCATCTATTTAGCAAATGCCCTTGTTATCAACAGCAGCCTTTTAAACTCACCTGAGCTAACAGGTATGTGAGCTGGTTACTCTGCTGCGCTTAAAATTTCTTTTTTGGTTTGCTACAATGCCTTTTCTGAAACGTCTCCCTCTGCTGGAACACTGACTTCTTTCATTTAATGCCTGCAGACTATAAAAGAGAAACCAACCCAAAAAGTTTGGTTGATTAGTCTGTGGCATTCTTTTAAACTGTTGCTTATGGCGGTCTCTGTGAGCTTCTCAGTGACATTCAGCCATCCAGGTATCCCGCCTGCAGTAGACGGAATGTGGCAATGGAACGCTGGCTGCGCGTGTCATAATAGGCTCTGAGCCTTTATATACCTGCGCACAGCAGCAGCCACCTTCAGTCTGCTGCTGGACAGCCAGCAGCAGCAGCAGCAGGAGAGGTAATTAATCAGCAACCCTCCTGCTAAGGGTAGACAGCTGCTCGTTCCACCCCCCCCCCCCGCCTTAATTGGTTCTCCTCCCTTCCAACGGTGTTGAGGCGGGTGGGAACAGCCGGGGGTTGAGGGTACTGTGCTAAAAGAGGTGGAGTTATGCAGATCTAAAACGCGTGGATTGCAGCAGCAGCAAGCCGAAAAGTGCAGGCATGTGAGGGATCTAGAGGTTGACAGCATGTCTTCTTAACGGGAGTCCAGGTGGCCATCTCCACAAATGGACTTTTCAGAATCCTTGGGTGGCACCGTAGTCGGAAACCAATTCTGGTTATCGCTTCTCGGCCTTTTGGCTAAGATCAAGTGTAGTATCTGTTCTTATCAGTTTAATATCTGATACGTCCCCTATCTGGGGACCATATATTAAATGGATTTTTAGAACAGGGAGATGGAAAAAGAGCTTGCTCTGTCCACTCCACGCATTGACCTGGTATTGCAGTATCTCCAGGACCGGTGCACCCCTTCTTTAATGCAGTTTCTAAAATCAGAAAGAATTGAATTCAATGCTTTTTGTTCATTTTGCTTGTTTGTCGGATTTTGGGATGGACTCTTTGGCTTTGCTTTTCTTCTCCTCATTGGATTTTTCATGTTAAAAGTTGCAGAAGCCAGATGACAAGCTCATTTTGGTTCAACTTCAGCAACTGTGCATTGCATTGCCATGTAATGTAATGTAATGCAATGCTATCTATCTAGCTCTCCCTCTATACTTCCTTTTGGATAAACAGACATATTAGGCAAGCATTTTGGAGCTTTCACCTAAATAACTACAGGTGGTGAGATAAGCTGCACAATATAATTGACCTTTCAGTATATTGTTGCACACACACCATCTATTTAGCAAATGCCCTTGTTATCAACAGCAGCCTTTTAAACTCACCTGAGCTAACAGGTATGTGAGCTGGTTACTCTGCTGCGCTTAAAATTTCTTTTTTGGTTTGCTACAATGCCTTTTCTGAAACGTTGTCTCCCTCTGCTGGAACACTGACTTCTTTCATTTAATGCCTGCAGACTATAAAAGAGAAACCAACCCAAAAAGTTTGGTTGATTAGTCTGTGGCATTCTTTTAAACTGTTGCTTATGGCGGTCTCTGTGAGCTTCTCAGTGACATTCAGCCATCCAGGTATCCCGCCTGCAGTAGACGGAATGTGGCAATGGAACGCTGGCTGCGCGTGTCATAATAGGCTCTGAGCCTTTATATACCTGCGCACAGCAGCAGCCACCTTCAGTCTGCTGCTGGACAGCCAGCAGCAGCAGCAGCAGGAGAGGTAATTAATCAGCAACCCTCCTGCTAAGGGTAGACAGCTGCTCGTTCCACCCCCCCCCCGCCTTAATTGGTTCTCCTCCCTTCCAACGGTGTTGAGGCGGGTGGGAACAGCCGGGGGTTGAGGGTACTGTGCTAAAAGAGGTGGAGTTATGCAGATCTAAAACGCGTGGATTGCAGCAGCAGCAAGCCGAAAAGTGCAGGCATGTGAGGGATCTAGAGGTTGACAGCATGTCTTCTTAACGGGAGTCCAGGTGGCCATCTCCACAAATGGACTTTTCAGAATCCTTGGGTGGCACCGTAGTCGGAAACCAATTCTGGTTATCGCTTCTCGGCCTTTTGGCTAAGATCAAGTGTAGTATCTGTTCTTATCAGTTTAATATCTGATACGTCCCCTATCTGGGGACCATATATTAAATGGATTTTTAGAACAGGGAGATGGAAAAAGAGCTTGCTCTGTCCACTCCACGCATTGACCTGGTATTGCAGTATCTCCAGGACCGGTGCACCCCTTCTTTAATGCAGTTTCTAAAATCAGAAAGAATTGAATTCAATGCTTTTTGTTCATTTTGCTTGTTTGTCGGATTTTGGGATGGACTCTTTGGCTTTGCTTTTCTTCTCCTCATTGGATTTTTCATGTTAAAAGTTGCAGAAGCCAGATGACAAGCTCATTTTGGTTCAACTTCAGCAACTGTGCATTGCATTGCCATGTAATGTAATGTAATGCAATGCTATCTATCTAGCTCTCCCTCTATACTTCCTTTTGGATAAACAGACATATTAGGCAAGCATTTTGGAGCTTTCACCTAAATAACTACAGGTGGTGAGATAAGCTGCACAATATAATTGACCTTTCAGTATATTGTTGCACACACACCATCTATTTAGCAAATGCCCTTGTTATCAACAGCAGCCTTTTAAACTCACCTGAGCTAACAGGTATGTGAGCTGGTTACTCTGCTGCGCTTAAAATTTCTTTTTTGGTTTGCTACAATGCCTTTTCTGAAACGTTGTCTCCCTCTGCTGGAACACTGACTTCTTTCATTTAATGCCTGCAGACTATAAAAGAGAAACCAACCCAAAAAGTTTGGTTGATTAGTCTGTGGCATTCTTTTAAACTGTTGCTTATGGCGGTCTCTGTGAGCTTCTCAGTGACATTCAGCCATCCAGGTATCCCGCCTGCAGTAGACGGAATGTGGCAATGGAACACTGGCTGCGCGTGTCATAATAGGCTCTGAGCCTTTATATACCTGCGCACAGCAGCAGCCACCTTCAGTCTGCTGCTGGACAGCCAGCAGCAGCAGCAGCAGGAGAGGTAATTAATCAGCAACCCTCCTGCTAAGGGTAGACAGCTGCTCGTTCCACCCCCCCCCCGCCTTAATTGGTTCTCCTCCCTTCCAACGGTGTTGAGGCGGGTGGGAACAGCCGGGGGTTGAGGGTACTGTGCTAAAAGAGGTGGCGTTATGCAGATCTAAAACGCGTGGATTGCAGCAGCAGCAAGCCGAAAAGTGCAGGCATGTGAGGGATCTAGAGGTTGACAGCATGTCTTCTTAACGGGAGTCCAGGTGGCCATCTCCACAAATGGACTTTTCAGAATCCTTGGGTGGCACCGTAGTCGGAAACCAATTCTGGTTATCGCTTCTCGGCCTTTTGGCTAAGATCAAGTGTAGTATCTGTTCTTATCAGTTTAATATCTGATACGTCCCCTATCTGGGGACCATATATTAAATGGATTTTTAGAACAGGGAGATGGAAAAAGAGCTTGCTCTGTCCACTCCACGCATTGACCTGGTGTTGCAGTATCTCCAGGACCGGTGCACCCCTTCTTTAATGCAGTTTCTAAAATCAGAAAGAATTGAATTCAATGCTTTTTGTTCATTTTGCTTGTTTGTCGGATTTTGGGATGGACTCTTTGGCTTTGCTTTTCTTCTCCTCATTGGATTTTTCATGTTAAAAGTTGCAGAAGCCAGATGACAAGCTCATTTTGGTTCAACTTCAGCAACTGTGCATTGCATTGCCATGTAATGTAATGTAATGCAATGCTATCTATCTAGCTCTCCCTCTATACTTCCTTTTGGATAAACAGACATATTAGGCAAGCATTTTGGAGCTTTCACCTAAATAACTACAGGTGGTGAGATAAGCTGCACAATATAATTGACCTTTCAGTATATTGTTGCACACACACCATCTATTTAGCAAATGCCCTTGTTATCAACAGCAGCCTTTTAAACTCACCTGAGCTAACAGGTATGTGAGCTGGTTACTCTGCTGCGCTTAAAATTTCTTTTTTGGTTTGCTACAATGCCTTTTCTGAAACGTTGTCTCCCTCTGCTGGAACACTGACTTCTTTCTTTTAATGCCTGCAGACTATAAAAGAGAAACCAACCCAAAAAGTTTGGTTGATTAGTCTGTGGCATTCTTTTAAACTGTTGCTTATGGCGGTCTCTGTGAGCTTCTCAGTGACATTCAGCCATCCAGGTATCCCGCCTGCAGTAGACGGAATGTGGCAATGGAACGCTGGCTGCGCGTGTCATAATAGGCTCTGAGCCTTTATATACCTGCGCACAGCAGCAGCCACCTTCAGTCTGCTGCTGGACAGCCAGCAGCAGCAGCAGCAGGAGAGGTAATTAATCAGCAACCCTCCTGCTAAGGGTAGACAGCTGCTCGTTCCACCCCCCCCCCGCCTTAATTGGTTCTCCTCCCTTCCAACGGTGTTGAGGCGGGTGGGAACAGCCGGGGGTTGAGGGTACTGTGCTAAAAGAGGTTGAGTTATGCAGATCTAAAACGCGTGGATTGCAGCAGCAGCAAGCCGAAAAGTGCAGGCATGTGAGGGATCTAGAGGTTGACAGCATGTCTTCTTAACGGGAGTCCAGGTGGCCATCTCCACAAATGGACTTTTCAGAATCCTTGGGTGGCACCGTAGTCGGAAACCAATTCTGGTTATCACTTCTCGGCCTTTTGGCTAAGATCAAGTGTAGTATCTGTTCTTATCAGTTTAATATCTGATACGTCCCCTATCTGGGGACCATATATTAAATGGATTTTTAGAACAGGGAGATGGAAAAAGAGCTTGCTCTGTCCACTCCACGCATTGACCTGGTATTGCAGTATCTCCAGGACCGGTGCACCCCTTCTTTAATGCAGTTTCTAAAATCAGAAAGAATTGAATTCAATGCTTTTT
Source organism: Phyllobates terribilis (assembly GCF_046119375.1). Classification (NCBI taxonomy): domain Eukaryota; kingdom Metazoa; phylum Chordata; class Amphibia; order Anura; family Dendrobatidae; genus Phyllobates; species Phyllobates terribilis. The sequence continues at coordinate 2,845,748 of NW_027362800.1, read as the reverse complement.
GTTCATTTTGCTTGTTTGTCGGATTTTGGGATGGACTCTTTGGCTTTGCTTTTCTTCTCCTCATTGGATTTTTCATGTTAAAAGTTGCAGAAGCCAGATGACAAGCTCATTTTGGTTCAACTTCAGCAACTGTGCATTGCATTGCCATGTAATGTAATGTAATGCAATGCTATCTATCTAGCTCTCCCTCTATACTTCCTTTTGGATAAACAGACATATTAGGCAAGCATTTTGGAGCTTTCACCTAAATAACTACAGGTGGTGAGATAAGCTGCACAATATAATTGACCTTTCAGTATATTGTTGCACACACACCATCTATTTAGCAAATGCCCTTGTTATCAACAGCAGCCTTTTAAACTCACCTGAGCTAACAGGTATGTGAGCTGGTTACTCTGCTGCGCTTAAAATTTCTTTTTTGGTTTGCTACAATGCCTTTTCTGAAACGTTGTCTCCCTCTGCTGGAACACTGACTTCTTTCATTTAATGCCTGCAGACTATAAAAGAGAAACCAACCCAAAAAGTTTGGTTGATTAGTCTGTGGCATTCTTTTAAACTGTTGCTTATGGCGGTCTCTGTGAGCATCTCAGTGACATTCAGCCATCCAGGTATCCCGCCTGCAGTAGACGGAATGTGGCAATGGAACGCTGGCTGCGCGTGTCATAATAGGCTCTGAGCCTTTATATACCTGCGCACAGCAGCAGCCACCTTCAGTCTGCTGCTGGACAGCCAGCAGCAGCAGCAGCAGGAGAGGTAATTAATCAGAAACCCTCCTGCTAAGGGTAGACAGCTGCTCGTTCCACCCCCCCCCCCCCCCGCCTTAATTGGTTCTCCTCCCTTCCAACGGTGTTGAGGCGGGTGGGAACAGCCGGGGGTTGAGGGTACTGTGCTAAAAGAGGTGGAGTTATGCAGATCTAAAACGCGTGGATTGCAGCAGCAGCAAGCCGAAAAGTGCAGGCATGTGAGGGATCTAGAGGTTGACAGCATGTCTTCTTAACGGGAGTCCAGGTGGCCATCTCCACAAATGGACTTTTCAGAATCCTTGGGTGGCACCGTAGTCGGAAACCAATTCTGGTTATCGCTTCTCGGCCTTTTGGCTAAGATCAAGTGTAGTATCTGTTCTTATCAGTTTAATATCTGATACGACCCCTATCTGGGGACCATATATTAAATGGATTTTTAGAACAGGGAGATGGAAAAAGAGCTTGCTCTGTCCACTCCACGCATTGACCTGGTATTGCAGTATCTCCAGGACCGGTGCACCCCTTCTTTAATGCAGTTTCTAAAATCAGAAAGAATTGAATTCAATGCTTTTTGTTCATTTTGTTTGTTTGTCGGATTTTGGGATGGACTCTTTGGCTTTGCTTTTCTTCTCCTCATTGGATTTTTCATGTTAAAAGTTGCAGAAGCCAGATGACAAGCTCATTTTGGTTCAACTTCAGCAACTGTGCATTGCATTGCCATGTAATGTAATGTAATGCAATGCTATCTATCTAGCTCTCCCTCTATACTTCCTTTTGGATAAACAGACATATTAGGCAAGCATTTTGGAGCTTTCACCTAAATAACTACAGGTGGTGAGATAAGCTGCACAATATAATTGACCTTTCAGTATATTGTTGCACACACACCATCTATTTAGCAAATGCCCTTGTTATCAACAGCAGCCTTTTAAACTCACCTGAGCTAACAGGTATGTGAGCTGGTTACTCTGCTGCGCTTAAAATTTCTTTTTTGGTTTGCTACAATGCCTTTTCTGAAACGTTGTCTCCCTCTGCTGGAACACTGACTTCTTTCATTTAATGCCTGCAGACTATAAAAGAGAAACCAACCCAAAAAGTTTGGTTGATTAGTCTGTGGCATTCTTTTAAACTGTTGCTTATGGCGGTCTCTGTGAGCTTCTCAGTGACATTCAGCCATCCAGGTATCCCGCCTGCAGTAGACGGAATGTGGCAATGGAACGCTGGCTGCGCGTGTCATAATAGGCACTGAGCCTTTATATACCTGCGCACAGCAGCAGCCACCTTCAATCTGCTGCTGGACAGCCAGCAGCAGCAGCAGCAGGAGAGGTAATTAATCAGCAACCCTCCTGCTAAGGGTAGACAGCTGCTCGTTCCACCCCCCCCCGCCTTAATTGGTTCTCCTCCCTTCCAACGGTGTTGAGGCGGGTGGGAACAGCCGGGGGTTGAGGGTACTGTGCTAAAAGAGGTGGAGTTATGCAGATCTAAAACGCATGGATTGCAGCAGCAGCAAGCCGAAAAGTGCAGGCATGTGAGGGATCTAGAGGTTGACAGCATGTCTTCTTAACGGGAGTCCAGGTGGCCATCTCCACAAATGGACTTTTCAGAATCCTTGGGTGGCACCGTAGTCGGAAACCAATTCTGGTTATCGCTTCTCGGCCTTTTGGCTAAGATTGGGTGTGGTGTTTAGGCATTGCATCTGGTCTTGGCTGATAGGTGTTTGGGGTACTCGGCTCCTTGGCCTGGGGGGATCGTCCCACCTTACGGTGGGGCTTCACCCCCCTGCTGCTATTAGGGAGCTGGCTTAGTCCCCTTACAACGTGTTGCGATCCCTTAAAAAGGCTCACGCCTTTTTTCTTTTCTTCTGTAGTTGGTACGCTTTCGTGGAAGGATGCCTGCTACAATTTCTTTTGCATCGGGAGAGCCCCGGATGAGGAACACAATCCGTATCGAGGTCTTGGAAAGTTTCAGAGAGCAGAAAGGTATCCGCTTCGTCTGCAATACCATCCTCCTTGGGATCCTGGAGTTCGACAGAGATGACATCTTTTGCTTCCAGGACAATGAACTCAAAGGTATTTATACCATCACTTTTAAGAACCAAGGATGCTGCCAACAGTTGGTCCAGAAGGTGAACGAGCATGGTTGGAGAGATGAGATGGATGGCCTGGTGTTTTCCCTGCTTTTCGTCCATGAGGAGGTACAAATAACAACGTATTTTCCCAACCCTTTTGTGGAGAGGCAGGACATCCAAACCTGTTTGAGCCGTCACTGTGATGAGGTGAGATACATTGGGCCTGTGAAGAACTCTGTTGGCTTCTGGGGTGGGAAGCGGAGGTTTCTTGTGCGGTTGCGGAAGGATCCCCAGGGCTATGGAGGAACACATCACCCCCCCTCTACTATCACTATCGGGAAAAGTCGGGGGTATTTATTTTATGCTGGCATGCCTATGTACTGTCGAAATTGTGGGAAAATGGGGCATGTCCAGAGCAATTGTGCAGAGTCCAAGGCATTCCGTTGTAATAACTGTGGTCTACTAGGACATTTATTTAAGGATTGCCCCCATAAGGATTCTTGCAACCTTTGTGGCGTGGACGGCCATATATTTCGGGAGTGCCCACTGAAGACCAAGACCCGAACATATGCGGAAGCTGCTGGAGGACCTATGCCACGGGAAGGACCAGTTCGTGTTCCGGAGACCAGTAAAGGACCTGAGCCTCGTCCTTCTGTTTCCACAACAGAGGAGGTGGCGGAGAAGGTCAAGGGCGCGAGGAAGGAGACGGAGAGGATGGAGCAGGAGTCGGGTCTCCCCCGTGGAGAGCCTCCTGTGGCGAAGTCCCAGAAAAAGGGCGGAGGGCGGACCACCCAAAGACCGGAGCAGAGGGACTCTCCCGTCAGGGAGAAGACCACTGCGTCGATGGTCCCTGGTGTGTTGGAGCAGGGCGCCCCCAATGAGTTGGCGGTGGGGGGCTCTGTGTCGAAGACCCCAGACATACCTAGGGACTCGTGCCAGCAGACCACGGTTCTTTGTCCAGCAGGTGGCAATGATGGTGAGGTTTTCATGTCTGACCTGGAGAGTCTTCAGGAAGTGAGAGGCCACACAGCAATAGCGGAGGATGACTGCACGAGCGACGTGATTGAGCCGTGTGGCAAAAAGTTGAGAGCGGACGATCCTCCGGCATTTAATCCAGACTCGCCTGATGTGTGCCTTGCCAGGGACGATATATGGCAACCCGGTTCCTCCGGGTATCCGATATCCGGTTCGGACCCCCAGAATATTCTCTGCTTCTCCTCAACACTCGAGAGCTTGACGGGGTCTGCAGGGGATATAATGGATGACTCCCCTCCCCCATGACACAAATGCCATCTATTAAGTGTCTCTCACTCAATGTGAGATCTTTAAAGAGCCCTGTCCGCAGGGCTGCTCTCTTTGATTTTTTCAAAACATTAGACTTTGATATTTGTTTCCTACAGGAATGCGGTCTGCAACACGGACTACGGTATAATGAGCTAAAGAAAGACTGGAAACTAGGGCCCTCCATTTGGTCCGGCTCTAATGAGAATAAATCAGCTGGTGTGGGTCTGCTCTGCCGAGGTAATGCTTTTATAATCTCCTCTGTCACTGAGATTGTGCCCGGCAGAGCTATATTAGTACATTTATGTTTTAATAATTTTAACTTTCGTGTTATAAATGTGTATGCCCCTCCAGATAAACAAGAGCGGATACAATTGTTTGAGATTTTACCGTTGTTCTGTGTAGGGTCATCTCCTCTTTTGGTAGCTGGGGACTTTAATTGCCTCAGTGTAAATGAGCGCCGAGGAGGAGGTGACCCAATCCGTAAATTAGATAAATCATGTTTTTTATTAAGTAATTTGCAGACAGATTTTAAGTTGCGCGATGCCTGGAGGTCGCTATCGCCGACGGACCCGGGATTTACGTGGTCCGGTCGGGGAGTGACCTCCAGGATCGATTTTATCTTTTTATCTGAAACTTTTAGCCCTGTATATTTTGTTTTAATTCCTAATTTATTTTCTGACCATAACATATTAAAATTAGAGATAGAATACCAGGGGGAACTAAAGGTGAATAGAGGGTTGTGGCGCCTGGGGGTACACCTATTGGAAGACCCCCTGGTAAGGTCAGATTTTATCAAAAAGTACCAACAATGGAGGCAGCTCAAACCCCCATATTTTAAAATGCTGTCCTGGTGGGAAGGGATTAAAGACAAGATCCAACATTTTTTTATCAGGGCTGGGAAGAGGAAGGCGAGGCAGAAGAAGCAGGGCTATGCAAATTTGAATACTAGACTGCAGACTCTCCTTAAATTCAAAGAGATAGGCTTAGAGGTGCATGATGATATTGTAAGCCTTAAAAATGAGATACAGTCATACCTTGAACAAAAAGGGAAGGAAATAATATTTAATTCTAAGGTGCAATTTTTAGAAGAAGGGGAAAAGTGTACACGTTTCTTTTTCAAAAAAGTGGTGGAGAGGAAAGAAACGATTACCTGCCTAGATGGAGATAGCACAATACAAGGTATGAAGAGGGTAGCTTTTAATTTTTATAGAAACCTTTTTAGCAAAAAAAGTGTTAATAATGTGTTTTTACAAGATGCTCTTAATGTCCTGGATTTTAGGCTAAATTCTGCAGATCAGGGGTTTTTAACAAAAGATATTACTTTAGAAGAACTTTTTAGTGTTTTTAAAAGTTTTTCAAGAGGGAAAGCCCCAGGAGCTGATGGCCTTCCTGTGGAATTTTATTTATCCTTTTGGGATATTTTAAAAGAGGATCTTTTAGCACTTTTTAAAGAGGTTTTTTTGTGTGATAAGTTACCCAAGTCATGGAGGAGGGGGATAGTGTCCTTAATATACAAGAAGAAGGGCGCTCGGGACGACCTCAAAAATTGGAGACCTATCACCCTCCTTAACATGGATTACAAGGCTTTAGCTAAGATTATTGCATGTCGTTTTAAAACTGTTATTAATGTGTTAATACAACCCGAACAAGTATGTGGTGTACCAGGGAGGAGTATTACAGAGACCCTAAATGCGATCAGAGACGTATTATGGTACAGTAAAGACAGGGATCAAGGGCTGGCCCTGTTGGCGCTAGACTTCGAGAAAGCGTTTGACAGGGTTTCTCATGAATATCTTTTTAAAGTTTTAAAACAAATGGCAATCCCAGACTGGTTTTTATCTCGCATTAAGAGTTTATATAATAATATGTTTTCACAAATCTCTGTCAATGGTTTTTTAACTGATTTTATCCCACTGGAATCCGGAGTGAAGCAGGGATGTCCATTATCCCCAATTCTGTTTATTTGCGCTATGGAACCCCTTTTATGCATGATCCGGAAAGACAAGGTAGTCCGGGGGGTTCCTGTCCCAGGAGGGGGAGGGGCTCAGGTTAAAGTGCTTGGATATATGGATGACGTGACGGCTATTTGCACTGATCCTGCTTCACTCCGGAGAGTAGTATTGTGCACCAATCTTTTTAGTCAAGCTTCTGGTTTTAAAATGAATTTTAATAAAACTGAGTGTTTGATTATGGGTGCCTGGGATAGAAATGACTTACCGACTGTTAATGTGAAATATGACAATGTGAAAATTTTAGGGGTTGTATTTGATGCAAATAATGATGGGCTTGTGAGTTGGGGAGAGGTTCAAGATAAAATGGCAAAGAAACTTTCCTTTTGGACCCTGAGGAATCTTTCGATCGAAGGGAAAGTCCTTGTTATTAAATCTGATTTATTACCTATGATTTTATATATTGCCATGGTGTATCCTCCCTCTGACTTAATGCTAAAAAAACTAACTCGTTGTATTTTTATGTTTATATGGGGCTCTAAAATGGAAAAGCTTAAACGATCAGAAATGTATAAGAGAAAGCAGAATGGAGGAAAAGATGTTCCCGATCTTCGCCTGTTTTTATATGTAAATTTTTTCTGTTTTTGTTTTAAAGCTTTTAAGTCTGATACTACTTTTGGCCTGTTTTTAAAATACACGTGTGGTTTTATCTTTAAGAGATGGTTTAGGCCATCCTTATCAGCGCCTGTTTTATTGTGTCCACCAAAGCACCTTATTATTTTAGAAAAAGTTGCAAAGACTCATAATTTAAAAGACCTTGGAGCTGACATCCTTCTGGACCGGAAGAAGCTATTTGTCCATTTGAGGAGAGAAGAAGAGACATCCCCAGTTTGCAACTACTCATGGAACAGATCCAAACGTGTGTGGAGGAATGTCTTCGGGAAGTTCCTCGCCAATGTCCATAAAGACCTTGCCTGGATGTCCGTCCACCAGTGCCTCCCAACCAGAGAATTCCAACACCGGAGAGGCCTGGTGGCACGGGCAAAATGCCCAAGAGACTCTTGCCATTGTGATGAGACCGTTATGCACCTTTTTTGGAACTGCACCTTTGCACAAGAACTCTGGGGGAAATTTGGGATTCTTTTAAAGTGGGTTTGCGGTTTAAAGGACTTTTATTATGAATATGTTTTATACGGACTTTTTAATTGCCCTACTGCATACCAATCTGAAATCTGCTGGTGTATAATAAACTGTGCCAAGAATGCAATTTGGAAAGCAAGGAATATTTTATTGTTTAATCGTGATTTTATTTCTGTGCTTGATTGTATTAAACTGGCTTTTAGTGAAATGTATGTTTATTATTTAAAAAATGTAAAAGATATGGGCAAGAAGGAAGCGAACCGTAGATGGTGCTTTTATATGTGGAATTCTATTTTATATTGATTATTCTCTGTAATGTATAATTGTCAAATGTTTTTATGGGTTTTTTTGTACTTGAAAGGTTTCGCATTGATTGTCTTGTAATCTGACTTATGTACAATAAAATTATGTTGAAACCTTATCTGTTCTTATCAGTTTAATATCTGATACGTCCCCTATCTGGGGACCATATATTAAATGGATTTTTAGAACAGGGAGATGGAAAAAGAGCTTGCTCTGTCCACTCCACGCATTGACCTGGTATTGCAGTATCTCCAGGACCGGTGCACCCCTTCTTTAATGCAGTTTCTAAAATCAGAAAGAATTGAATTCAATGCTTTTTGTTCATTTTGCTTGTTTGTCGGATTTTGGGATGGACTCTTTGGCTTTGCTTTTCTTCTCCTCATTGGATTTTTCATGTTAAAAGTTGCAGAAGCCAGATGACAAGCTCATTTTGGTTCAACTTCAGCAACTGTGCATTGCATTGCCATGTAATGTAATGTAATGCAATGCTATCTATCTAGCTCTCCCTCTATACTTCCTTTTGGATAAACAGACATATTAGGCAAGCATTTTGGAGCTTTCACCTAAATAACTACAGGTGGTGAGATAAGCTGCACAATATAATTGACCTTTCAGTATATTGTTGCACACACACCATATATTTAGCAAATGCCCTTGTTATCAACAGCAGCCTTTTAAACTCACCTGAGCTAACAGGTATGTGAGCTGGTTACTCTGCTGCGCTTAAAATTTCTTTTTTGGTTTGCTACAATGCCTTTTCTGAAACGTTGTCTCCCTCTGCTGGAACACTGACTTCTTTCATTTAATGCCTGCAGACTATAAAAGAGAAACCAACCCAAAAAGTTTGGTTGATTAGTCTGTGGCATTCTTTTAAACTGTTGCTTATGGCGGTCTCTGTGAGCTTCTCAGTGACATTCAGCCATCCAGGTATCCCGCCTGCAGTAGACGGAATGTGGCAATGGAACGCTGGCTGCGCGTGTCATAATAGGCTCTGAGCCTTTATATACCTGCGCACAGCAGCAGCCACCTTCAGTCTGCTGCTGGACAGCCAGCAGCAGCAGCAGCAGCAGGAGAGGTAATTAATCAGCAACCCTCCTGCTAAGGGTAGACAGCTGCTCGTTCCACCCCCCCCCCCGCCTTAATTGGTTCTCCTCCCTTCCAACGGTGTTGAGGCGGGTGGGAACAGCCGGGGGTTGAGGGTACTGTGCTAAAAGAGGTGGAGTTATGCAGATCTAAAACGCGTGGATTGCAGCAGCAGCAAGCCGAAAAGTGCAGGCATGTGAGGGATCTAGAGGTTGACAGCATGTCTTCTTAACGGGAGTCCAGGTGGCCATCTCCACAAATGGACTTTTCAGAATCCTTGGGTGGCACCGTAGTCGGAAACCAATTCTGGTTATCGCTTCTCGGCCTTTTGGCTAAGATCAAGTGTAGTATCTGTTCTTATCAGTTTAATATCTGATACGTCCCCTATCTGGGGACCATATATTAAATGGATTTTTAGAACAGGGAGATGGAAAAAGAGCTTGCTCTGTCCACTCCACGCATTGACCTGGTATTGCAGTATCTCCAGGACCGGTGCACCCCTTCTTTAATGCAGTTTCTAAAATCAGAAAGAATTGAATTCAATGCTTTTTGTTCATTTTGCTTGTTTGTCGGATTTTGGGATGGACTCTTTGGCTTTGCTTTTCTTCTCCTCATTGGATTTTTCATGTTAAAAGTTGCAGAAGCCAGATGACAAGCTCATTTTGGTTCAACTTCAGCAACTGTGCATTGCATTGCCATGTAATGTAATGTAATGCAATGCTATCTATCTAGCTCTCCCTCTATACTTCCTTTTGGATAAACAGACATATTAGGCAAGCATTTTGGAGCTTTCACCTAAATAACTACAGGTGGTGAGATAAGCTGCACAATATAATTGACCTTTCAGTATATTGTTGCACACACACCATCTATTTAGCAAATGCCCTTGTTATCAACAGCAGCCTTTTAAACTCACCTGAGCTAACAGGTATGTGAGCTGGTTACTCTGCTGCGCTTAAAATTTCTTTTTTGGTTTGCTACAATGCCTTTTCTGAAACGTTGTCTCCCTCTGCTGGAACACTGACTTCTTTCATTTAATGCCTGCAGACTATAAAAGAGAAACCAACCCAAAAAGTTTGGTTGATTAGTCTGTGGCATTCTTTTAAACTGTTGCTTATGGCGGTCTCTGTGAGCTTCTCAGTGACATTCAGCCATCCAGGTATCCCGCCTGCAGTAGACGGAATGTGGCAATGGAACGCTGGCTGCGCGTGTCATAATAGGCTCTGAGCCTTTATATACCTGCGCACAGCAGCAGCCACCTTCAGTCTGCTGCTGGACAGCCAGCAGCAGCAGCAGCAGGAGAGGTAATTAATCAGCAACCCTCCTGCTAAGGGTAGACAGCTGCTCGTTCCACCCCCCCCCGCCTTAATTGGTTCTCCTCCCTTCCAACGGTGTTGAGGCGGGTGGGAACAGCCGGGGGTTGAGGGTACTGTGCTAAAAGAGGTGGAGTTATGCAGATCTAAAACGCGTGGATTGCAGCAGCAGCAAGCCGAAAAGTGCAGGCATGTGAGGGATCTAGAGGTTGACAGCATGTCTTCTTAACGGGAGTCCAGGTGGCCATCTCCACAAATGGACTTTTCAGAATCCTTGGGTGGCACCGTAGTCGGAAACCAATTCTGGTTATCGCTTCTCGGCCTTTTGGCTAAGATCAAGTGTAGTATCTTTTCTTATCAGTTTAATATCTGATACGTCCCCTATCTGGGGACCATATATTAAATGGATTTTTAGAACAGGGAGATGGAAAGAGAGCTTGCTCTGTCCACTCCACGCATTGACCTGGTATTGCAGTATCTCCAGGACCGGTGCACCCCTTCTTTAATGCAGTTTCTAAAATCAGAAAGAATTGAATTCAATGCTTTTTGTTCATTTTGCTTGTTTGTCGGATTTTGGGATGGACTCTTTGGCTTTGCTTTTCTTCTCCTCATTGGATTTTTCATGTTAAAAGTTGCAGAAGCCAGATGACAAGCTCATTTTGGTTCAACTTCAGCAACTGTGCATTGCATTGCCATGTAATGTAATGTAATGCAATGCTATCTATCTAGCTCTCCCTCTATACTTACTTTTGGATAAACAGACATATTAGGCAAGCATTTTGGAGCTTTCACCTAAATAACTACAGGTGGTGAGATAAGCTGCACAATATAATTGACCTTTCAGTATATTGTTGCACACACACCATCTATTTAGCAAATGCCCTTGTTATCAACAGCAGCCTTTTAAACTCACCTGAGCTAACAGGTATGTGAGCTGGTTACTCTGCTGCGCTTAAAATTTATTTTTTGGTTTGCTACAATGCCTTTTCTGAAACATTGTCTCCCTCTGCTGGAACACTGACTTCTTTCATTTAATGCCTGCAGACTATAAAAGAGAAACCAACCCAAAAAGTTTGGTTGATTAGTCTGTGGCATTCTTTTAAACTGTTGCTTATGGCGGTCTCTGTGAGCTTCTCAGTGACATTCAGCCATCCAGGTAACCCGCCTGCAGTAGACGGAATGTGGCAATGGAACGCTGGCTGCGCGTGTCATAATAGGCTCTGAGCCTTTATATACCTGCGCACAGCAGCAGCCACCTTCAGTCTGCTGCTGGACAGCCAGCAGCAGCAGCAGCAGGAGAGGTAATTAATCAGCAACCCTCCTGCTAAGGGTAGACAGCTGCTCGTTCCACCCCCCCCCCCCCCCCCCGCCTTAATTGGTTCTCCTCCCTTCCAACGGTGTTGAGGCGGGTGGGAACAGCCGGGGGTTGAGGGTACTGTGCTAAAAGAGGTGGAGTTATGCAGATCTAAAACGCGTGGATTGCAGCAGCAGCAAGCCAAAAAGTGCAGGCATGTGAGGGATCTAGAGGTTGACAGCATGTCTTCTTAACGGGAGTCCAGGTGGCCATCTCCACAAATGGACTTTTCAGAATCCTTGGGTGGCACCGTAGTCGGAAACCAATTCTGGTTATCGCTTCTCGGCCTTTTGGCTAAGATCAAGTGTAGTATCTGTTCTTATCAGTTTAATATCTGATACGTCCCCTATCTGGGGACCATATATTAAATGGATTTTTAGAACAGGGAGATGGAAAAAGAGCTTGCTCTGTCCACTCCACGCATTGACCTGGTATTGCAGTATCTCCAGGACCGGTGCACCCCTTCTTTAATGCAGTTTCTAAAATCAGAAAGAATTGAATTCAATGCTTTTTGTTCATTTTGCTTGTTTGTCGGATTTTGGGATGGACTCTTTGGCTTTGCTTTTCTTCTCCTCATTGGATTTTTCATGTTAAAAGTTGCAGAAGCCAGATGACAAGCTCATTTTGGTTCAACTTCAGCAACTGTGCATTGCATTGCCATGTAATGTAATGTAATGCAATGCTATCTATCTAGCTCTCCCTCTATACTTCCTTTTGGATAAACAGACATATTAGGCAAGCATTTTGGAGCTTTCACCTAAATAACTACAGGTGGTGAGATAAGCTGCACAATATAATTGACCTTTCAGTATATTGTTGCACACACACCATCTATTTAGCAAATGCCCTTGTTATCAACAGCAGCCTTTTAAACTCACCTGAGCTAACAGGTATGTGAGCTGGTTACTCTGCTGCGCTTAAAATTTCTTTTTTGGTTTGCTACAATGCCTTTTCTGAAACGTTGTCTCCCTCTGCTGGAACACTGACTTCTTTCTTTTAATGCCTGCAGACTATAAAAGAGAAACCAACCCAAAAAGTTTGGTTGATTAGTCTGTGGCATTCTTTTAAACTGTTGCTTATGGCGGTCTCTGTGAGCTTCTCAGTGACATTCAGCCATCCAGGTATCCCGCCTGCAGTAGACGGAATGTGGCAATGGAACGCTGGCTGCGCGTGTCATAATAGGCTCTGAGCCTTTATATACCTGCGCACAGCAGCAGCCACCTTCAGTCTGCTGCTGGACAGCCAGCAGCAGCAGCAGCAGGAGAGGTAATTAATCAGCAACCCTCCTGCTAAGGGTAGACAGCTGCTCGTTCCACCCCCCCCCGCCTTAATTGGTTCTCCTCCCTTCCAACGGTGTTGAGGCGGGTGGGAACAGCCGGGGGTTGAGGGTACTGTGCTAAAAGAGGTGGAGTTATGCAGATCTAAAACGCGTGGATTGCAGCAGCAGCAAGCCGAAAAGTGCAGGCATGTGAGGGATCTAGAGGTTGACAGCATGTCTTCTTAACGGGAGTCCAGGTGGCCATCTCCACAAATGGACTTTTCAGAATCCTTGGGTGGCACCGTAGTCGGAAACCAATTCTGGTTATCGCTTCTCGGCCTTTTGGCTGAGACCAAGTGCTTCACAGCAGGAGGTTTCAGTTGAAGGGCACTCAGGTACCCCTCTCCTTGGCCTGGCAGGATCGTCCACTTCGGTGGGCTTCACCTGCCTGCTGCTATTAGGGAGAGGGATTAGTCCTAGGGTAACGGGCAGCGATCCCCCAGCCTTCAGGTGCTTTATCTCAAAGCTCTGAAGGCGCAGATTGCAGGCGGTTGCAATTTGCATTTTGTTGCGCCATACCATGGAGGTTGACCCCAACCTCGTGCCTCTATATGCGAGGCTTAAGAACACTATAAGGGTCCACTTTACGGCTGGTGGTTCCGATATGCGGAATCTGGGATATGTAGTCCAGGACGTGCTTGAGAAACTGCTCCACGTCAGAACCAACGAAATCCTTTCTATCCAGGATTATCCTCGACGTGGAGATTATGATGTAACCTTTACTGGCGAAGGTATTTTCAAAGATGTTTTGTCCAGAGTTAAGTCGGTAGAAAATAGCCCTGGTCTAAAAGGGATTCAGATCATCGAGCACGTCCTGGATGAGGTAAAAATGGTGGTTGTGAAAATCTTCTCACCCTTCATAACAGCACCAGAGGTTATTTCCTTTTTGTCAGTTTATTTTAAAAGTGTGAAATTGATTGGGAAAGTGTTGAATGAGTTTAACATCTGGACCTCAAAATGGAAGTTTTTAGTAAAATGTGAAAGAGACCCTAAATTCCCTGGAGGTGTGAGACTTCCTCCAGCTCGATTTAAAATAGGGCAAACTAATGGGGATTTTTTTTTCTCAGGAATGCCACTTTTCTGTAGGTATTGTGGTCTCTATGGGCACTCTAAGGATAGTTGTGGTGCCACTTGTAGAAATTGTGCCAGTACTGAACATGACACAAAGGAGTGCCCAAATGAAAAAAAATGCTCTTTTTGTCGGACACCTGGTCATTTCTATTTTTCTTGCCCTCACAGGTTCAGAGAGGATGAACAAAAACAAAAGGAGAAGTCCAAGACATCCGGGAATGGACGGGCCAATCAGACCACCCCTCAGGAGGAGGAACAACAACCTGGAGCCTCGGGAGGTGATAAGGGCGCTTCGACTAGTAACAATCCCTCCGAGTCAATGACAGGTAACTCACAGGAGCCCAGGAGCTGGCTGAAAGACCATAAGGAGGCTAAAAGGAAGGCTGAGAAAGATCATAAAGGGGCGGTCGGTAAGGCCAAAAAAGAGCGCCAAAAGGCTGACACCGAGCCCAAAATTCCCACTGGGTCTCACGAGAGCGAGGGCGGTACGTGGCACTTGGTGAGGTCTCATAATAAGAAAAAGAATGGTTCCGTGGAGGTGGCTAATAGGGAGGAGATGGATACATCCCCTCACGGGGGTGTAGACTCTGGAATCCCGAGGTCCCGGGGCTCTGCTGCCCCAGGTGGGGCCCCGAACCTGGCTGCCTCCAGGGACTCTGAGGCTCCGCCATGTGCGCAGCCTGCCCCTGTGTTACGACCCTCTGCGGGTCAGCAGGGGAGTGCGGAGCCTCTCGGAGACCCACCTGACGAGGACCTAAATGGTCAGCCTATGGAGACCCAGTGTAACCTTTCTCACAATATCCTTCCGAGCTACACCCCAGTAGCGTCGGGTCTTAATTTAAGTGAATGTTCCTTCTCCGATGATGAAGACTCTTTGATAACGGTGGATTCAGAAGAGGGCGTTGGTGAAAGTCCAAGTGGTCTGATCCGTCCATCGGATAGGTAAAGTCCAGTTTTTGTTTCTTCCTAACCATTTGCTATGATGGCTGACATTAGTGGTGTTTCCCTCAATGTGAGAGGCATAGGATCCAAGACCAGAAGAGCTACTGTTTTACATTTTTTAACTTGTTTTACAGCTTCTGTTTTCTTTTTACAAGAATGTCATATCCCTCATAAGATTTCTTACAAAAAATATAAGGAAGAGTGGAAACATGGTCCATCGGTCTGGTCTGGATCAAATGCAACCGGATCAGCCGGGGTAGCTATACTTTTTAAGGGAAATGTGTCTATTGATTTTATCCAAGATATTTTACCGGGTCGTATTCTTTTAGTTAAGGCTTTTATTGATGGGACAAGATGGCAGTTTTTAAATTTTTATGGGTCACCTGATAAAAATGAAAGGGCTGATATGCTGGAAATTTTACCTTTATTTATTAACATTTCTGAACCTTTTATCCTGGCAGGTGATTTTAATTGTATTTTAAAAGGCGAAAGCCGACGCTCCGGTTCCGTGAGTAGAAATTATGACAAAACGTCTGGAATGTTAAGCAATATTATAAATGATTGTAAATTAACTGATGTGTATAAAGAATGTAACAAGGATAGCCCTATAGACGCTGGTTTCACCTGGAGCAATTCTACATGTAGCTCCAGGATAGATTTTGTTTTAGGTTCAGAAAAAATACTGCCAGTGAAATGTGAAGTTTTAACTAATATTCTCTCAGATCACAAGGTTTTATCTTTTAGAGTGAGGATTAATGGAAAGAAGAAATGTGGTAAGAAATCTTGGAAATTGAATGTGTCCCTTTTAAAAGATCCACAAATTTTATCGGATTTTATTGAGTTTTATGTAAACTGTAGAAAAAGGAAAAACCCCAATATTTCTTTTAGCTCCTGGTGGGATAGAATGAAAATAAGCATTAAAGATTTCTTTATAAAGAAAAGCATACAAAAAGCTAAAGAAAAGTTTGAGATCTATAATTTTCTTAATATCAGGTTACAGACATTGTACAAATTCAAAGACAATGGTCTGGATGTAGGTAATGATATATTGAGTCTTAAAGGAGAAATTTCAAAGTGGTTGGAACAAAAAGGAAAAGAACTGATTTTTCGTTCAAAGGTAAAACACGTAGAAGAGGATGAGACTTGTTCCAGGTATTTTTTTAAGAAAAACAAACAGGCGAAAACAATAATTGATAACATAGATGGAGATAATAATATCAACGTTATATTGGATAAGGTAAATGTCTATTTTAATGATCTTTTTAATGTAAAAACTATAGACCATGATTTAATACACACTTTCCTGGGGGAGATCAAGTCCACCCTAGATGCTGATGCCCAAAGTTTTTTATCCCAACCTCTATGTGAGGAAGAGATTTTAGAAACCATGAAGAGTTTTAAAAATGGTAAAGTGCCGGGCCCTGATGGTATCCCCATAGAGTTTTATATAAGTTTTTATGATATTTTAAAAGATGATTTGTTTAATTTGTTTTCCGAAGTTTTTAATAATAAGGTTTTACTCAACTCATGGAAGAAAGGTGAGGTATCACTACTATACAAAAAAGGTGACAAAACGGATCTTAAAAACTGGAGGCCGATAACTCTTTTAAATAGTGATTACAAAATTATGGCTAAGATCTGTGCAAATCGGTTGAAAAAGGTGATACATAAAGTAATTCATGCAAATCAGGTATGCGGGGTACCTGGGCGTAGTATCTGGGACAATTTAAACCTGGTGAAAGATTGTATTGAAGATGTAAAAACCAGAAAGACAAAGATGTCAATCCTAGCGGTGGATTTTGAGAAAGCTTTTGACCGCGTGTCTCATTTTTATCTTTTTAAAGTTTTAGAAAAAATGGGCATTCCGGGTGGGTTTTTATTGTCTCTTAAAGCTTTTTATAATGATTGTACGAGTAAGATTTTAGTTAATGGTTTTAAAACAAAAGAGGTAGTTTTAAAATCAGGGGTGAAGCAGGGTTGCCCTTTGTCCCCCCTGCTTTTTATATGTGCTATAGAACCCCTTTTATGTACAATACGCCGGGATAAGCAAATATGTGGAGTACCCTTACCCGGAGGGAACGGTCTACAAGTTAAAGTTGTAAGCTATATGGATGATGTAGCAGTGTTTGGATGTGATGTACCTTCAATACAAAAAACGATAAGCCAAATTCAGTCTTTTTGTACAGTTTCCGGTTTTAAAATTAATCTTACTAAATGTAATATTTTAAATGTCGGGGGGATGAGTTTACATGATGTACCAATTGCAGTTACAGATTCCATTACTATTTTAGGTGTTTCTTTTAATGAATCTAATAATGGTTTTAATAGCTGGGATGCGGCAGCACAGAAAATTAATCAGAAAATCTGCATGTGGAATATGAGAAAGCTGTCAATGGAAGGTAAAGTTCTGATTGTAAAAATGGTGATATTACCTATCCTGTTATATCTTAGTTTGGTGTTCCCCCCTCCTACAAATTTGTTGAAACGAATTACAAAAGTATGTTTTACCTTTTTTTGGGGCTCAAAAATGGAGAAACTCAAAAGAGAAACTGTGACAAAGCCAAAGGTTAAAGGTGGGAAAGATTTCCCTGTTTTAGATAAGTTTCTTTTAATACATTTTTTCTGTTTCTGTTTTAAAACCCTTTTTAAAGATAATTACCTTTCCTATTTTATGCGTTTTAACACTGGTTTTCTCATGAGAAGGTTTGGTTGGTTTGAAACGGTTTTATCCTTTCCTTATGCTTTTAACCTACCTGCACATTATGAGATTTTAAAGAAAATTATTCTTGATTTTAATTTGAATAAGAAACAGACAGGGGATCTATGTAACAGCAAGACACTACTCAAACAAATTAGTACTGATGTGACGTTGTGTGATATTGAACGTTATGATGATGACAAAACTGTACACATATGGAAAATGATTAACGCCCCTTATCTTTTTAATGTACAGAAAGACATGTCTTGGAGCTGCGCACACCACTGTCTTCCTTGCCGGGCATTCCAGTACAGAAGAGGTTTTGTGAGGTCTGCCATCTGCCCAAGAGAAGGTTGTCAAGAAGAAGAGACAGTGAAGCATCTTTTATGGACTTGTGCTTTTGCTAAAGAGTTCTGGAGAAGATTAATCCCCCTGCTGGAGAAAATGGTGGACCTCAAGGACTTTAATTTTGCATCAGTGTTATATGGTCTTCTGGAATGCCCAACAATGGACCAAAAAATAATGGCGTGGAAGATAGTGAATTGTGCCAAGATAGCGCTCTGGAATGCTAGAAATATTGCTGTTTTTAAACATGAAATGTTACCAGTAGATGATGTTTTAGCCTTTTGTAAAAGTGAAATGTACATATACTATTTATTGGACAGGAAAAAGAATGTAACGTTGGCAGGCAAATGGCTTTTTAACCTATGGAATATTTGAAGTCTTGTAAAATTTGCTGTGATGGAATTTTTATTTTTCTTTGAAGTCCCGAAAGTGTAATGTGGATGTAATGGTTTTATTTCTGTAATTTGTTAAATTTTAAATAAACGGTTTTTATCCCCATGTGGGGGATAGCCAAATTAAAAAAAAATCTGTTCTTATCAGTTTAATATCTGATACGTCCCCTATCTGGGGACCATATATTAAATGGATTTTTAGAACAGGGAGATGGAAAAAGAGCTTGCTCTGTCCACTCCACGCATTGACCTGGTATTGCAGTATCTCCAGGACCGGTGCACCCCTTCTTTAATGCAGTTTCTAAAATCAGAAAGAATTGAATTCAATGCTTTTTGTTCATTTTGCTTGTTTGTCGGATTTTGGGATGGACTCTTTGGCTTTGTTTTTCTTCTCCTCATTGGATTTTTCATGTTAAAAGTTGCAGAAGCCAGATGACAAGCTCATTTTGGTTCAACTTCAGCAACTGTGCATTGCATTGCCATGTAATGTAATGTAATGCAATGCTATCTATCTAGCTCTCCCTCTATACTTCCTTTTGGATAAACAGACATATTAGGCAAGCATTTTGGAGCTTTCACCTAAATAACTACAGGTGGTGAGATAAGCTGCACAATATAATTGACCTTTCAGTATATTGTTGCACACACACCATCTATTTAGCAAATGCCCTTGTTATCAACAGCAGCCTTTTAAACTCACCTGAGCTAACAGGTATGTGAGCTGGTTACTCTGCTGCGCTTAAAATTTCTTTTTTGGTTTGCTACAATGCCTTTTCTGAAACGTTGTCTCCCTCTGCTGGAACACTGACTTCTTTCATTTAATGCCTGCAGACTATAAAAGAGAAACCAACCCAAAAAGTTTGGTTGATTAGTCTGTGGCATTCTTTTAAACTGTTGCTTATGGCGGTCTCTGTGAGCTTCTCAGTGACATTCAGCCATCCAGGTATCCCGCCTGCAGTAGACGGAATGTGGCAATGGAACGCTGGCTGCGCGTGTCATAATAGGCTCTGAGCCTTTATATACCTGCGCACAGCAGCAGCCACCTTCAGTCTGCTGCTGGACAGCCAGCAGCAGCAGCAGCAGGAGAGGTAATTAATCAGCAACCCTCCTGCTAAGGGTAGACAGCTGCTTGTTCCACCCCCCCCCCGCCTTAATTGGTTCTCCTCCCTTCCAACGGTGTTGAGGCGGGTGGGAACAGCCGGGGGTTGAGGGTACTGTGCTAAAAGAGGTGGAGTTATGCAGATCTAAAACGCGTGGATTGCAGCAGCAGCAAGCCGAAAAGTGCAGGCATGTGAGGGATCTAGAGGTTGACAGCATGTCTTCTTAACGGGAGTCCAGGTGGCCATCTCCACAAATGGACTTTTCAGAATCCTTGGGTGGCACCGTAGTCGGAAACCAATTCTGGTTATCGCTTCTCGGCCTTTTGGCTAAGATCAAGTGTAGTATCTGTTCTTATCAGTTTAATATCTGATACGTCCCCTATCTGGGGACCATATATTAAATGGATTTTTAGAACAGGGAGATGGAAAAAGAGCTTGCTCTGTCCACTCCACGCATTGACCTGGTATTGCAGTATCTCCAGGACCGGTGCACCCCTTCTTTAATGCAGTTTCTAAAATCAGAAAGAATTGAATTCAATGCTTTTTGTTCATTTTGCTTGTTTGTCGGATTTTGGGATGGACTCTTTGGCTTTGCTTTTCTTCTCCTCATTGGATTTTTCATGTTAAAAGTTGCAGAAGCCAGATGACAAGCTCATTTTGGTTCAACTTCAGCAACTGTGCATTGCATTGCCATGTAATGTAATGTAATGCAATGCTATCTATCTAGCTCTCCCTCTATACTTCCTTTTGGATAAACAGACATATTAGGCAAGCATTTTGGAGCTTTCACCTAAATAACTACAGGTGGTGAGATAAGCTGCACAATATAATTGACCTTTCAGTATATTGTTGCACACACACCATCTATTTAGCAAATGCCCTTGTTATCAACAGCAGCCTTTTAAACTCACCTGAGCTAACAGGTATGTGAGCTGGTTACTCTGCTGCGCTTAAAATTTCTTTTTTGGTTTGCTACAATGCCTTTTCTGAAACGTTGTCTCCCTCTGCTGGAACACTGACTTCTTTCATTTAATGCCTGCAGACTATAAAAGAGAAACCAACCCAAAAAGTTTGGTTGATTAGTCTGTGGCATTCTTTTAAACTGTTGCTTATGGCGGTCTCTGTGAGCTTCTCAGTGACATTCAGCCATCCAGGTATCCCGCCTGCAGTAGACGGAATGTGGCAATGGAACGCTGGCTGCGCGTGTCATAATAGGCTCTGAGCCTTTATATACCTGCGCACAGCAGCAGCCACCTTCAGTCTGCTGCTGGACAGCCAGCAGCAGCAGCAGCAGGAGAGGTAATTAATCAGCAACCCTCCTGCTAAGGGTAGACAGCTGCTTGTTCCACCCCCCCCCGCCTTAATTGGTTCTCCTCCCTTCCAACGGTGTTGAGGCGGGTGGGAACAGCCGGGGGTTGAGGGTACTGTGCTAAAAGAGGTGGAGTTATGCAGATCTAAAACGCGTGGATTGCAGCAGCAGCAAGCCGAAAAGTGCAGGCATGTGAGGGATCTAGAGGTTGACAGCATGTCTTCTTAACGGGAGTCCAGGTGGCCATCTCCACAAATGGACTTTTCAGAATCCTTGGGTGGCACCGTAGTCGGAAACCAATTCTGGTTATCGCTTCTCGGCCTTTTGGCTAAGATCAAGTGTAGTATCTGTTCTTATCAGTTTAATATCTGATACGTCCCCTATCTGGGGACCATATATTAAATGGTTTTTTAGAACAGGGAGATGGAAAAAGAGCTTGCTCTGTCCACTCCACGCATTGACCTGGTATTGCAGTATCTCCAGGACCGGTGCACCCCTTCTTTAATGCAGTTTCTAAAATCAGAAAGAATTGAATTCAATGCTTTTTGTTCATTTTGCTTGTTTGTCGGATTTTGGGATGGACTCTTTGGCTTTGCTTTTCTTCTCCTCATTGGATTTTTCATGTTAAAAGTTGCAGAAGCCAGATGACAAGCTCATTTTGGTTCAACTTCAGCAACTGTGCATTGCATTGCCATGTAATGTAATGTAATGCAATGCTATCTATCTAGCTCTCCCTCTATACTTCCTTTTGGATAAACAGACATATTAGGCAAGCATTTTGGAGCTTTCACCTAAATAACTACAGGTGGTGAGATAAGCTGCACAATATAATTGACCTTTCAGTATATTGTTGCACACACACCATCTATTTAGCAAATGCCCTTGTTATCAACAGCAGCCTTTTAAACTCACCTGAGCTAACAGGTATGTGAGCTGGTTACTCTGCTGCGCTTAAAATTTCTTTTTTGGTTTGCTACAATGCCTTTTCTGAAACGTTGTCTCCCTCTGCTGGAACACTGACTTCTTTCATTTAATGCCTGCAGACTATAAAAGAGAAACCAACCCAAAAAGTTTGGTTGATTAGTCTGTGGCATTCTTTTAAACTGTTGCTTATGGCGGTCTCTGTGAGCTTCTCAGTGACATTCAGCCATCCAGGTATCCCGCCTGCAGTAGACGGAATGTGGCAATGGAACGCTGGCTGCGCGTGTCATAATAGGCTCTGAGCCTTTATATACCTGCGCACAGCAGCAGCCACCTTCAGTCTGCTGCTGGACAGCCAGCAGCAGCAGCAGCAGGAGAGGTAATTAATCAGCAACCCTCCTGCTAAGGGTAGACAGCTGCTTGTTCCACCCCCCCCCCCGCCTTAATTGGTTCTCCTCCCTTCCAACGGTGTTGAGGCGGGTGGGAACAGCCGGGGGTTGAGGGTACTGTGCTAAAAGAGGTGGAGTTATGCAGATCTAAAACGCGTGGATTGCAGCAGCAGCAAGCCGAAAAGTGCAGGCATGTGAGGGATCTAGAGGTTGACAGCATGTCTTCTTAACGGGAGTCCAGGTGGCCATCTCCACAAATGGACTTTTCAGAATCCTTGGGTGGCACCGTAGTCGGAAACCAATTCTGGTTATCGCTTCTCGGCCTTTTGGCTAAGATCAAGTGTAGTATCTGTTCTTATCAGTTTAATATCTGATACGTCCCCTATCTGGGGACCATATATTAAATGGATTTTTAGAACAGGGAGATGGAAAAAGAGCTTGCTCTGTCCACTCCACGCATTGACCTGGTATTGCAGTATCTCCAGGACCGGTGCACCCCTTCTTTAATGCAGTTTCTAAAATCAGAAAGAATTGAATTCAATGCTTTTTGTTCATTTTGCTTGTTTGTCGGATTTTGGGATGGACTCTTTGGCTTTGCTTTTCTTCTCCTCATTGGATTTTTCATGTTAAAAGTTGCAGAAGCCAGATGACAAGCTCATTTTGGTTCAACTTCAGCAACTGTGCATTGCATTGCCATGTAATGTAATGTAATGCAATGCTATCTATCTAGCTCTCCCTCTATACTTCCTTTTGGATAAACAGACATATTAGGCAAGCATTTTGGAGCTTTCACCTAAATAACTACAGGTGGTGAGATAAGCTGCACAATATAATTGACCTTTCAGTATATTGTTGCACACACACCATCTATTTAGCAAATGCCCTTGTTATCAACAGCAGCCTTTTAAACTCACCTGAGCTAACAGGTATGTGAGCTGGTTACTCTGCTGCGCTTAAAATTTCTTTTTTGGTTTGCTACAATGCCTTTTCTGAAACGTTGTCTCCCTCTGCTGGAACACTGACTTCTTTCATTTAATGCCTGCAGACTATAAAAGAGAAACCAACCCAAAAAGTTTGGTTGATTAGTCTGTGGCATTCTTTTAAACTGTTGCTTATGGCGGTCTCTGTGAGCTTCTCAGTGACATTCAGCCATCCAGGTATCCCGCCTGCAGTAGACGGAATGTGGCAATGGAACGCTGGCTGCGCGTGTCATAATAGGCTCTGAGCCTTTATATACCTGCGCACAGCAGCAGCCACCTTCAGTCTGCTGCTGGACAGCCAGCAGCAGCAGCAGCAGGAGAGGTAATTAATCAGCAACCCTCCTGCTAAGGGTAGACAGCTGCTTGTTCCACCCCCCCCCGCCTTAATTGGTTCTCCTCCCTTCCAACGGTGTTGAGGCGGGTGGGAACAGCCGGGGGTTGAGGGTACTGTGCTAAAAGAGGTGGAGTTATGCAGATCTAAAACGCGTGGATTGCAGCAGCAGCAAGCCGAAAAGTGCAGGCATGTGAGGGATCTAGAGGTTGACAGCATGTCTTCTTAACGGGAGTCCAGGTGGCCATCTCCACAAATGGACTTTTCAGAATCCTTGGGTGGCACCGTAGTCGGAAACCAATTCTGGTTATCGCTTCTCGGCCTTTTGGCTAAGATCAAGTGTAGTATCTGTTCTTATCAGTTTAATATCTGATACGTCCCCTATCTGGGGACCATATATTAAATGGATTTTTAGAACAGGGAGATGGAAAAAGAGCTTGCTCTGTCCACTCCACGCATTGACCTGGTATTGCAGTATCTCCAGGACCGGTGCACCCCTTCTTTAATGCAGTTTCTAAAATCAGAAAGAATTGAATTCAATGCTTTTTGTTCATTTTGCTTGTTTGTCGGATTTTGGGATGGACTCTTTGGCTTTGCTTTTCTTCTCCTCATTGGATTTTTCATGTTAAAAGTTGCAGAAGCCAGATGACAAGCTCATTTTGGTTCAACTT
Organism: Phyllobates terribilis; assembly: GCF_046119375.1. Classification (NCBI taxonomy): domain Eukaryota; kingdom Metazoa; phylum Chordata; class Amphibia; order Anura; family Dendrobatidae; genus Phyllobates; species Phyllobates terribilis. The sequence continues at coordinate 2,822,044 of NW_027362800.1, read as the reverse complement.
CAGCAACTGTGCATTGCATTGCCATGTAATGTAATGTAATGCAATGCTATCTATCTAGCTCTCCCTCTATACTTCCTTTTGGATAAACAGACATATTAGGCAAGCATTTTGGAGCTTTCACCTAAATAACTACAGGTGGTGAGATAAGCTGCACAATATAATTGACCTTTCAGTATATTGTTGCACACACACCATCTATTTAGCAAATGCCCTTGTTATCAACAGCAGCCTTTTAAACTCACCTGAGCTAACAGGTATGTGAGCTGGTTACTCTGCTGCGCTTAAAATTTCTTTTTTGGTTTGCTACAATGCCTTTTCTGAAACGTTGTCTCCCTCTGCTGGAACACTGACTTCTTTCATTTAATGCCTGCAGACTATAAAAGAGAAACCAACCCAAAAAGTTTGGTTGATTAGTCTGTGGCATTCTTTTAAACTGTTGCTTATGGCGGTCTCTGTGAGCTTCTCAGTGACATTCAGCCATCCAGGTATCCCGCCTGCAGTAGACGGAATGTGGCAATGGAACGCTGGCTGCGCGTGTCATAATAGGCTCTGAGCCTTTATATACCTGCGCACAGCAGCAGCCACCTTCAGTCTGCTGCTGGACAGCCAGCAGCAGCAGCAGCAGGAGAGGTAATTAATCAGCAACCCTCCTGCTAAGGGTAGACAGCTGCTCGTTCCACCCCCCCCCCCGCCTTAATTGGTTCTCCTCCCTTCCAACGGTGTTGAGGCGGGTGGGAACAGCCGGGGGTTGAGGGTACTGTGCTAAAAGAGGTGGAGTTATGCAGATCTAAAACGCGTGGATTGCAGCAGCAGCAAGCCGAAAAGTGCAGGCATGTGAGGGATCTAGAGGTTGACAGCATGTCTTCTTAACGGGAGTCCAGGTGGCCATCTCCACAAATGGACTTTTCAGAATCCTTGGGTGGCACCGTAGTCGGAAACCAATTCTGGTTATCGCTTCTCGGCCTTTTGGCTAAGATCAAGTGTAGTATCTGTTCTTATCAGTTTAATATCTGATACGTCCCCTATCTGGGGACCATATATTAAATGGATTTTTAGAACAGGGAGATGGAAAAAGAGCTTGCTCTGTCCACTCCACGCATTGACCTGGTATTGCAGTATCTCCAGGACCGGTGCACCCCTTCTTTAATGCAGTTTCTAAAATCAGAAAGAATTGAATTCAATGCTTTTTGTTCATTTTGCTTGTTTGTCGGATTTTGGGATGGACTCTTTGGCTTTGCTTTTCTTCTCCTCATTGGATTTTTCATGTTAAAAGTTGCAGAAGCCAGATGACAAGCTCATTTTGGTTCAACTTCAGCAACTGTGCATTGCATTGCCATGTAATGTAATGTAATGCAATGCTATCTATCTAGCTCTCCCTCTATACTTCCTTTTGGATAAACAGACATATTAGGCAAGCATTTTGGAGCTTTCACCTAAATAACTACAGGTGGTGAGATAAGCTGCACAATATAATTGACCTTTCAGTATATTGTTGCACACACACCATCTATTTAGCAAATGCCCTTGTTATCAACAGCAGCCTTTTAAACTCACCTGAGCTAACAGGTATGTGAGCTGGTTACTCTGCTGCGCTTAAAATTTCTTTTTTGGTTTGCTACAATGCCTTTTCTGAAACGTTGTCTCCCTCTGCTGGAACACTGACTTCTTTCATTTAATGCCTGCAGACTATAAAAGAGAAACCAACCCAAAAAGTTTGGTTGATTAGTCTGTGGCATTCTTTTAAACTGTTGCTTATGGCGGTCTCTGTGAGCTTCTCAGTGACATTCAGCCATCCAGGTATCCCGCCTGCAGTAGACGGAATGTGGCAATGGAACGCTGGCTGCGCGTGTCATAATAGGCTCTGAGCCTTTATATACCTGCGCACAGCAGCAGCCACCTTCAGTCTGCTGCTGGACAGCCAGCAGCAGCAGCAGCAGGAGAGGTAATTAATCAGCAACCCTCCTGCTAAGGGTAGACAGCTGCTCGTTCCACCCCCCCCCCCGCCTTAATTGGTTCTCCTCCCTTCCAACGGTGTTGAGGCGGGTGGGAACAGCCGGGGGTTGAGGGTACTGTGCTAAAAGAGGTGGAGTTATGCAGATCTAAAACGCGTGGATTGCAGCAGCAGCAAGCCGAAAAGTGCAGGCATGTGAGGGATCTAGAGGTTGACAGCATGTCTTCTTAACGGGAGTCCAGGTGGCCATCTCCACAAATGGACTTTTCAGAATCCTTGGGTGGCACCGTAGTCGGAAACCAATTCTGGTTATCGCTTCTCGGCCTTTTGGCTAAGATCAAGTGTAGTATCTGTTCTTATCAGTTTAATATCTGATACGTCCCCTATCTGGGGACCATATATTAAATGGATTTTTAGAACAGGGAGATGGAAAAAGAGCTTGCTCTGTCCACTCCACGCATTGACCTGGTATTGCAGTATCTCCAGGACCGGTGCACCCCTTCTTTAATGCAGTTTCTAAAATCAGAAAGAATTGAATTCAATGCTTTTTGTTCATTTTGCTTGTTTGTCGGATTTTGGGATGGACTCTTTGGCTTTGCTTTTCTTCTCCTCATTGGATTTTTCATGTTAAAAGTTGCAGAAGCCAGATGACAAGCTCATTTTGGTTCAACTTCAGCAACTGTGCATTGCATTGCCATGTAATGTAATGTAATGCAATGCTATCTATCTAGCTCTCCCTCTATACTTCCTTTTGGATAAACAGACATATTAGGCAAGCATTTTGGAGCTTTCACCTAAATAACTACAGGTGGTGAGATAAGCTGCACAATATAATTGACCTTTCAGTATATTGTTGCACACACACCATCTATTTAGCAAATGCCCTTGTTATCAACAGCAGCCTTTTAAACTCACCTGAGCTAACAGGTATGTGAGCTGGTTACTCTGCTGCGCTTAAAATTTCTTTTTTGGTTTGCTACAATGCCTTTTCTGAAACGTTGTCTCCCTCTGCTGGAACACTGACTTCTTTCATTTAATGCCTGCAGACTATAAAAGAGAAACCAACCCAAAAAGTTTGGTTGATTAGTCTGTGGCATTCTTTTAAACTGTTGCTTATGGCGGTCTCTGTGAGCTTCTCAGTGACATTCAGCCATCCAGGTATCCCGCCTGCAGTAGACGGAATGTGGCAATGGAACGCTGGCTGCGCGTGTCATAATAGGCTCTGAGCCTTTATATACCTGCGCACAGCAGCAGCCACCTTCAGTCTGCTGCTGGACAGCCAGCAGCAGCAGCAGCAGGAGAGGTAATTAATCAGCAACCCTCCTGCTAAGGGTAGACAGCTGCTCGTTCCACCCCCCCCCCGCCTTAATTGGTTCTCCTCCCTTCCAACGGTGTTGAGGCGGGTGGGAACAGCCGGGGGTTGAGGGTACTGTGCTAAAAGAGGTGGAGTTATGCAGATCTAAAACGCGTGGATTGCAGCAGCAGCAAGCCGAAAAGTGCAGGCATGTGAGGGATCTAGAGGTTGACAGCATGTCTTCTTAACGGGAGTCCAGGTGGCCATCTCCACAAATGGACTTTTCAGAATCCTTGGGTGGCACCGTAGTCGGAAACCAATTCTGGTTATCGCTTCTCGGCCTTTTGGCTAAGATCAAGTGTAGTATCTGTTCTTATCAGTTTAATATCTGATACGTCCCCTATCTGGGGACCATATATTAAATGGATTTTTAGAACAGGGAGATGGAAAAAGAGCTTGCTCTGTCCACTCCACGCATTGACCTGGTATTGCAGTATCTCCAGGACCGGTGCACCCCTTCTTTAATGCAGTTTCTAAAATCAGAAAGAATTGAATTCAATGCTTTTTGTTCATTTTGCTTGTTTGTCGGATTTTGGGATGGACTCTTTGGCTTTGCTTTTCTTCTCCTCATTGGATTTTTCATGTTAAAAGTTGCAGAAGCCAGATGACAAGCTCATTTTGGTTCAACTTCAGCAACTGTGCATTGCATTGCCATGTAATGTAATGTAATGCAATGCTATCTATCTAGCTCTCCCTCTATACTTCCTTTTGGATAAACAGACATATTAGGCAAGCATTTTGGAGCTTTCACCTAAATAACTACAGGTGGTGAGATAAGCTGCACAATATAATTGACCTTTCAGTATATTGTTGCACACACACCATCTATTTAGCAAATGCCCTTGTTATCAACAGCAGCCTTTTAAACTCACCTGAGCTAACAGGTATGTGAGCTGGTTACTCTGCTGCGCTTAAAATTTCTTTTTTGGTTTGCTACAATGCCTTTTCTGAAACGTTGTCTCCCTCTGCTGGAACACTGACTTCTTTCATTTAATGCCTGCAGACTATAAAAGAGAAACCAACCCAAAAAGTTTGGTTGATTAGTCTGTGGCATTCTTTTAAACTGTTGCTTATGGCGGTCTCTGTGAGCTTCTCAGTGACATTCAGCCATCCAGGTATCCCGCCTGCAGTAGACGGAATGTGGCAATGGAACGCTGGCTGCGCGTGTCATAATAGGCTCTGAGCCTTTATATACCTGCGCACAGCAGCAGCCACCTTCAGTCTGCTGCTGGACAGCCAGCAGCAGCAGCAGCAGGAGAGGTAATTAATCAGCAACCCTCCTGCTAAGGGTAGACAGCTGCTCGTTCCACCCCCCCCCCCGCCTTAATTGGTTCTCCTCCCTTCCAACGGTGTTGAGGCGGGTGGGAACAGCCGGGGGTTGAGGGTACTGTGCTAAAAGAGGTGGAGTTATGCAGATCTAAAACGCGTGGATTGCAGCAGCAGCAAGCCGAAAAGTGCAGGCATGTGAGGGATCTAGAGGTTGACAGCATGTCTTCTTAACGGGAGTCCAGGTGGCCATCTCCACAAATGGACTTTTCAGAATCCTTGGGTGGCACCGTAGTCGGAAACCAATTCTGGTTATCGCTTCTCGGCCTTTTGGCTAAGATCAAGTGTAGTATCTGTTCTTATCAGTTTAATATCTGATACGTCCCCTATCTGGGGACCATATATTAAATGGATTTTTAGAACAGGGAGATGGAAAAAGAGCTTGCTCTGTCCACTCCACGCATTGACCTGGTATTGCAGTATCTCCAGGACCGGTGCACCCCTTCTTTAATGCAGTTTCTAAAATCAGAAAGAATTGAATTCAATGCTTTTTGTTCATTTTGCTTGTTTGTCGGATTTTGGGATGGACTCTTTGGCTTTGCTTTTCTTCTCCTCATTGGATTTTTCATGTTAAAAGTTGCAGAAGCCAGATGACAAGCTCATTTTGGTTCAACTTCAGCAACTGTGCATTGCATTGCCATGTAATGTAATGTAATGCAATGCTATCTATCTAGCTCTCCCTCTATACTTCCTTTTGGATAAACAGACATATTAGGCAAGCATTTTGGAGCTTTCACCTAAATAACTACAGGTGGTGAGATAAGCTGCACAATATAATTGACCTTTCTTTATATTGTTGCACACACACCATCTATTTAGCAAATGCCCTTGTTATCAACAGCAGCCTTTTAAACTCACCTGAGCTAACAGGTATGTGAGCTGGTTACTCTGCTGCGCTTAAAATTTCTTTTTTGGTTTGCTACAATGCCTTTTCTGAAACGTTGTCTCCCTCTGCTGGAACACTGACTTCTTTCATTTAATGCCTGCAGACTATAAAAGAGAAACCAACCCAAAAAGTTTGGTTGATTAGTCTGTGGCATTCTTTTAAACTGTTGCTTATGGCGGTCTCTGTGAGCTTCTCAGTGACATTCAGCCATCCAGGTATCCCGCCTGCAGTAGACGGAATGTGGCAATGGAACGCTGGCTGCGCGTGTCATAATAGGCTCTGAGCCTTTATATACCTGCGCACAGCAGCAGCCACCTTCAGTCTGCTGCTGGACAGCCAGCAGCAGCAGCAGCAGGAGAGGTAATTAATCAGCAACCCTCCTGCTAAGGGTAGACAGCTGCTCGTTCCACCCCCCCCCCCGCCTTAATTGGTTCTCCTCCCTTCCAACGGTGTTGAGGCGGGTGGGAACAGCCGGGGGTTGAGGGTACTGTGCTAAAAGAGGTGGAGTTATGCAGATCTAAAACGCGTGGATTGCAGCAGCAGCAAGCCGAAAGTGCAGGCATGTGAGGGATCTAGAGGTTGACAGCATGTCTTCTTAACGGGAGTCCAGGTGGCCATCTCCACAAATGGACTTTTCAGAATCCTTGGGTGGCACCGTAGTCGGAAACCAATTCTGGTTATCGCTTCTCGGCCTTTTGGCTAAGATCAAGTGTAGTATCTGTTCTTATCAGTTTAATATCTGATACGTCCCCTATCTGGGGACCATATATTAAATGGATTTTTAGAACAGGGAGATGGAAAAAGAGCTTGCTCTGTCCACTCCACGCATTGACCTGGTATTGCAGTATCTCCAGGACCGGTGCACCCCTTCTTTAATGCAGTTTCTAAAATCAGAAAGAATTGAATTCAATGCTTTTTGTTCATTTTGCTTGTTTGTCGGATTTTGGGATGGACTCTTTGGCTTTGCTTTTCTTCTCCTCATTGGATTTTTCATGTTAAAAGTTGCAGAAGCCAGATGACAAGCTCATTTTGGTTCAACTTCAGCAACTGTGCATTGCATTGCCATGTAATGTAATGTAATGCAATGCTATCTATCTAGCTCTCCCTCTATACTTCCTTTTGGATAAACAGACATATTAGGCAAGCATTTTGGAGCTTTCACCTAAATAACTACAGGTGGTGAGATAAGCTGCACAATATAATTGACCTTTCAGTATATTGTTGCACACACACCATCTATTTAGCAAATGCCCTTGTTATCAACAGCAGCCTTTTAAACTCACCTGAGCTAACAGGTATGTGAGCTGGTTACTCTGCTGCGCTTAAAATTTCTTTTTTGGTTTGCTACAATGCCTTTTCTGAAACGTTGTCTCCCTCTGCTGGAACACTGACTTCTTTCATTTAATGCCTGCAGACTATAAAAGAGAAACCAACCCAAAAAGTTTGGTTGATTAGTCTGTGGCATTCTTTTAAACTGTTGCTTATGGCGGTCTCTGTGAGCTTCTCAGTGACATTCAGCCATCCAGGTATCCCGCCTGCAGTAGACGGAATGTGGCAATGGAACGCTGGCTGCGCGTGTCATAATAGGCTCTGAGCCTTTATATACCTGCGCACAGCAGCAGCCACCTTCAGTCTGCTGCTGGACAGCCAGCAGCAGCAGCAGCAGGAGAGGTAATTAATCAGCAACCCTCCTGCTAAGGGTAGACAGCTGCTCGTTCCACCCCCCCCCGCCTTAATTGGTTCTCCTCCCTTCCAACGGTGTTGAGGCGGGTGGGAACAGCCGGGGGTTGAGGGTACTGTGCTAAAAGAGGTGGAGTTATGCAGATCTAAAACGCGTGGATTGCAGCAGCAGCAAGCCGAAAAGTGCAGGCATGTGAGGGATCTAGAGGTTGACAGCATGTCTTCTTAACAGGAGTCCAGGTGGCCATCTCCACAAATGGACTTTTCAGAATCCTTGGGTGGCACCGTAGTCGGAAACCAATTCTGGTTATCGCTTCTCGGCCTTTTGGCTAAGATCAAGTGTAGTATCTGTTCTTATCAGTTTAATATCTGATACGTCCCCTATCTGGGGACCATATATTAAATGGATTTTTAGAACAGGGAGATGGAAAAAGAGCTTGCTCTGTCCACTCCACGCATTGACCTGGTATTGCAGTATCTCCAGGACCGGTGCACCCCTTCTTTAATGCAGTTTCTAAAATCAGAAAGAATTGATTTCAATGCTTTTTGTTCATTTTGCTTGTTTGTCGGATTTTGGGATGGACTCTTTGGCTTTGCTTTTCTTCTCCTCATTGGATTTTTCATGTTAAAAGTTGCAGAAGCCAGATGACAAGCTCATTTTGGTTCAACTTCAGCAACTGTGCATTGCATTGCCATGTAATGTAATGTAATGCAATCCTATCTATCTAGCTCTCCCTCTATACTTCCTTTTGGATAAACAGACATATTAGGCAAGCATTTTGGAGCTTTCACCTAAATAACTACAGGTGGTGAGATAAGCTGCACAATATAATTGACCTTTCAGTATATTGTTGCACACACACCATCTATTTAGCAAATGCCATTGTTATCAACAGCAGCCTTTTAAACTCACCTGAGCTAACAGGTATGTGAGCTGGTTACTCTGCTGCGCTTAAAATTTCTTTTTTGGTTTGCTACAATGCCTTTTCTGAAACGTTGTCTCCCTCTGCTGGAACACTGACTTCTTTCATTTAATGCCTGCAGACTATAAAAGAGAAACCAACCCAAAAAGTTTGGTTGATTAGTCTGTGGCATTCTTTTAAACTGTTGCTTATGGCGGTCTCTGTGAGCTTCTCAGTGACATTCAGCCATCCAGGTATCCCGCCTGCAGTAGACGGAATGTGGCAATGGAACGCTGGCTGCGCGTGTCATAATAGGCTCTGAGCCTTTATATACCTGCGCACAGCAGCAGCCACCTTCAGTCTGCTGCTGGACAGCCAGCAGCAGCAGCAGCAGCAGGAGAGGTAATTAATCAGCAACCCTCCTGCTAAGGGTAGACAGCTGCTCGTTCCACCCCCCCCCCGCCTTAATTGGTTCTCCTCCCTTCCAACGGTGTTGAGGCGGGTGGGAACAGCCGGGGGTTGAGGGTACTGTGCTAAAAGAGGTGGAGTTATGCAGATCTAAAACGCGTGGATTGCAGCAGCAGCAAGCCGAAAAGTGCAGGCATGTGAGGGATCTAGAGGTTGACAGCATGTCTTCTTAACGGGAGTCCAGGTGGCCATCTCCACAAATGGACTTTTCAGAATCCTTGGGTGGCACCGTAGTCGGAAACCAATTCTGGTTATCGCTTCTCGGCCTTTTGGCTAAGATCAAGTGTAGTATCTGTTCTTATCAGTTTAATATCTGATACGTCCCCTATCTGGTGACCATATATTAAATGGATTTTTAGAACAGGGAGATGGAAAAAGAGCTTGCTCTGTCCACTCCACGCATTGACCTGGTATTGCAGTATCTCCAGGACCGGTGCACCCCTTCTTTAATGCAGTTTCTAAAATCAGAAAGAATTGAATTCAATGCTTTTTGTTCATTTTGCTTGTTTGTCGGATTTTGGGATGGACTCTTTGGCTTTGCTTTTCTTCTCCTCATTGGATTTTTCATGTTAAAAGTTGCAGAAGCCAGATGACAAGCTCATTTTGGTTCAACTTCAGCAACTGTGCATTGCATTGCCATGTAATGTAATGTAATGCAATGCTATCTATCTAGCTCTCCCTCTATACTTCCTTTTGGATAAACAGACATATTAGGCAAGCATTTTGGAGCTTTCACCTAAATAACTACAGGTGGTGAGATAAGCTGCACAATATAATTGACCTTTCAGTATATTGTTGCACACACACCATCTATTTAGCAAATGCCCTTGTTATCAACAGCAGCCTTTTAAACTCACCTGAGCTAACAGGTATGTGAGCTGGATACTCTGCTGCGCTTAAAATTTCTTTTTTGGTTTGCTACAATGCCTTTTCTGAAACGTTGTCTCCCTCTGCTGGAACACTGACTTCTTTCATTTAATGCCTGCAGACTATAAAAGAGAAACCAACCCAAAAAGTTTGGTTGATTAGTCTGTGGCATTCTTTTAAACTGTTGCTTATGGCGGTCTCTGTGAGCTTCTCAGTGACATTCAGCCATCCAGGTATCCCGCCTGCAGTAGACGGAATGTGGCAATGGAACGCTGGCTGCGCGTGTCATAATAGGCTCTGAGCCTTTATATACCTGCGCACAGCAGCAGCCACCTTCAGTCTGCTGCTGGACAGCCAGCAGCAGCAGCAGCAGGAGAGGTAATTAATCAGCAACCCTCCTGCTAAGGGTAGACAGCTGCTCGTTCCACCCCCCCCCGCCTTAATTGGTTCTCCTCCCTTCCAACGGTGTTGAGGCGGGTGGGAACAGCCGGGGGTTGAGGGTACTGTGCTAAAAGAGGTGGAGTTATGCAGATCTAAAACGCGTGGATTGCAGCAGCAGCAAGCCGAAAAGTGCAGGCATGTGAGGGATCTAGAGGTTGACAGCATGTCTTCTTAACGGGAGTCCAGGTGGCCATCTCCACAAATGGACTTTTCAGAATCCTTGGGTGGCACCGTAGTCGGAAACCAATTCTGGTTATCGCTTCTCGGCCTTTTGGCTAAGATCAAGTGTAGTATGTGTTCTTATCAGTTTAATATCTGATACGTCCCCTATCTGGGGACCATATATTAAATGGATTTTTAGAACAGGGAGATGGAAAAAGAGCTTGCTCTGTCCACTCCACGCATTGACATGGTATTGCAGTATCTCCAGGACCGGTGCACCCCTTCTTTAATGCAGTTTCTAAAATCAGAAAGAATTGAATTCAATGCTTTTTGTTCATTTTGCTTGTTTGTCGGATTTTGGGATGGACTCTTTGGCTTTGCTTTTCTTCTCCTCACTGGATTTTTCATGTTAAAAGTTGCAGAAGCCAGATGACAAGCTCATTTTGGTTCAACTTCAGCAACTGTGCATTGCATTGCCATGTAATGTAATGTAATGCAATGCTATCTATCTAGCTCTCCCTCTATACTTCCTTTTGGATAAACAGACATATTAGGCAAGCATTTTGGAGCTTTCACCTAAATAACTACAGGTGGTGAGATAAGCTGCACAATATAATTGACCTTTCAGTATATTGTTGCACACACACCATCTATTTAGCAAATGCCCTTGTTATCAACAGCAGCCTTTTAAACTCACCTGAGCTAACAGGTATGTGAGCTGGTTACTCTGCTGCGCTTAAAATTTCTTTTTTGGTTTGCTACAATGCCTTTTCTGAAACGTTGTCTCCCTCTGCTGGAACACTGACTTCTTTCATTTAATGCCTGCAGACTATAAAAGAGAAACCAACCCAAAAAGTTTGGTTGATTAGTCTGTGGCATTCTTTTAAACTGTTGCTTATGGCGGTCTCTGTGAGCTTCTCAGTGACATTCAGCCATCCAGGTATCCCGCCTGCAGTAGACGGAATGTGGCAATGGAACGCTGGCTGCGCGTGTCATAATAGGCTCTGAGCCTTTATATACCTGCGCACAGCAGCAGCCACCTTCAGTCTGCTGCTGGACAGCCAGCAGCAGCAGCAGCAGGAGAGGTAATTAATCAGCAACCCTCCTGCTAAGGGTAGACAGCTGCTCGTTCCACCCCCCCCCCCCCCAGCCTTAATTGGTTCTCCTCCCTTCCAACGGTGTTGAGGCGGGTGGGAACAGCCGGGGGTTGAGGGTACTGTGCTAAAAGAGGTGGAGTTATGCAGATCTAAAACGCGTGGATTGCAGCAGCAGCAAGCCGAAAAGTGCAGGCATGTGAGGGATCTAGAGGTTGACAGCATGTCTTCTTAACGGGAGTCCAGGTGGCCATCTCCACAAATGGACTTTTCAGAATCCTTGGGTGGCACCGTAGTCGGAAACCAATTCTGGTTATCGCTTCTCGGCCTTTTGGCTAAGATCAAGTGTAGTATCTGTTCTTATCAGTTTAATATCTGATACGTCCCCTATCTGGGGACCATATATTAAATGGATTTTTAGAACAGGGAGATGGAAAAAGAGCTTGCTCTGTCCACTCCACGCATTGACCTGGTATTGCAGTATCTCCAGGACCGGTGCACCCCTTCTTTAATGCAGTTTCTAAAATCAGAAAGAATTGAATTCAATGCTTTTTGTTCATTTTGCTTGTTTGTCGGATTTTGGGATGGACTCTTTGGCTTTGCTTTTCTTCTCCTCATTGGATTTTTCATGTTAAAAGTTGCAGAAGCCAGATGACAAGCTCATTTTGGTTCAACTTCAGCAACTGTGCATTGCATTGCCATGTAATGTAATGTAATGCAATGCTATCTATCTAGCTCTCCCTCTATACTTCCTTTTGGATAAACAGACATATTAGGCAAGCATTTTGGAGCTTTCACCTAAATAACTACAGGTGGTGAGATAAGCTGCACAATATAATTGACCTTTCAGTATATTGTTGCACACACACCATCTATTTAGCAAATGCCCTTGTTATCAACAGCAGCCTTTTAAACTCACCTGAGCTAACAGGTATGTGAGCTGGTTACTCTGCTGCGCTTAAAATTTCTTTTTTGGTTTGCTACAATGCCTTTTCTGAAACGTTGTCTCCCTCTGCTGGAACACTGACTTCTTTCATTTAATGCCTGCAGACTATAAAAGAGAAACCAACCCAAAAAGTTTGGTTGATTAGTCTGTGGCATTCTTTTAAACTGTTGCTTATGGCGGTCTCTGTGAGCTTCTCAGTGACATTCAGCCATCCAGGTATCCCGCCTGCAGTAGACGGAATGTGGCAATGGAACGCTGGCTGCGCGTGTCATAATAGGCTCTGAGCCTTTATATACCTGCGCACAGCAGCAGCCACCTTCAGTCTGCTGCTGGACAGCCAGCAGCAGCAGCAGCAGGAGAGGTAATTAATCAGCAACCCTCCTGCTAAGGGTAGACAGCTGCTCGTTCCACCCCCCCCCCCCCCCCGCCTTAATTGGTTCTCCTCCCTTCCAACGGTGTTGAGGCGGGTGGGAACAGCCGGGGGTTGAGGGTACTGTGCTAAAAGAGGTGGAGTTATGCAGATCTAAAACGCGTGGATTGCAGCAGCAGCAAGCCGAAAAGTGCAGGCATGTGAGGGATCTAGAGGTTGACAGCATGTCTTCTTAACGGGAGTCCAGGTGGCCATCTCCACAAATGGACTTTTCAGAATCCTTGGGTGGCACCGTAGTCGGAAACCAATTCTGGTTATCGCTTCTCGGCCTTTTGGCTAAGATCAAGTGTAGTATCTGTTCTTATCAGTTTAATATCTGATACGTCCCCTATCTGGGGACCATATATTAAATGGATTTTTAGAACAGGGAGATGGAAAAAGAGCTTGCTCTGTCCACTCCACGCATTGACCTGGTATTGCAGTATCTCCAGGACCGGTGCACCCCTTCTTTAATGCAGTTTCTAAAATCAGAAAGAATTGAATTCAATGCTTTTTGTTCATTTTGCTTGTTTGTCGGATTTTGGGATGGACTCTTTGGCTTTGCTTTTCTTCTCCTCATTGGATTTTTCATGTTAAAAGTTGCAGAAGCCAGATGACAAGCTCATTTTGGTTCAACTTCAGCAACTGTGCATTGCATTGCCATGTAATGTAATGTAATGCAATGCTATCTATCTAGCTCTCCCTCTATACTTCCTTTTGGATAAACAGACATATTAGGCAAGCATTTTGGAGCTTTCACCTAAATAACTACAGGTGGTGAGATAAGCTGCACAATATAATTGACCTTTCAGTATATTGTTGCACACACACCATCTATTTAGCAAATGCCCTTGTTATCAACAGCAGCCTTTTAAACTCACCTGAGCTAACAGGTATGTGAGCTGGTTACTCTGCTGCGCTTAAAATTTCTTTTTTGGTTTGCTACAATGCCTTTTCTGAAACGTTGTCTCCCTCTGCTGGAACACTGACTTCTTTCATTTAATGCCTGCAGACTATAAAAGAGAAACCAACCCAAAAAGTTTGGTTGATTAGTCTGTGGCATTCTTTTAAACTGTTGCTTATGGCGGTCTCTGTGAGCTTCTCAGTGACATTCAGCCATCCAGGTATCCCGCCTGCAGTAGACGGAATGTGGCAATGGAACGCTGGCTGCGCGTGTCATAATAGGCTCTGAGCCTTTATATACCTGCGCACAGCAGCAGCCACCTTCAGTCTGCTGCTGGACAGCCAGCAGCAGCAGCAGCAGGAGAGGTAATTAATCAGCAACCCTCCTGCTAAGGGTAGACAGCTGCTCGTTCCACCCCCCCCCCCCCGCCTTAATTGGTTCTCCTCCCTTCCAACGGTGTTGAGGCGGGTGGGAACAGCCGGGGGTTGAGGGTACTGTGCTAAAAGAGGTGGAGTTATGCAGATCTAAAACGCGTGGATTGCAGCAGCAGCAAGCCGAAAAGTGCAGGCATGTGAGGGATCTAGAGGTTGACAGCATGTCTTCTTAACGGGAGTCCAGGTGGCCATCTCCACAAATGGACTTTTCAGAATCCTTGGGTGGCACCGTAGTCGGAAACCAATTCTGGTTATCGCTTCTCGGCCTTTTGGCTAAGATCAAGTGTAGTATCTGTTCTTATCAGTTTAATATCTGATACGTCCCCTATCTGGGGACCATATATTAAATGGATTTTTAGAACAGGGAGATGGAAAAAGAGCTTGCTCTGTCCACTCCACGCATTGACCTGGTATTGCAGTATCTCCAGGACCGGTGCACCCCTTCTTTAATGCAGTTTCTAAAATCAGAAAGAATTGAATTCAATGCTTTTTGTTCATTTTGCTTGTTTGTCGGATTTTGGGATGGACTCTTTGGCTTTGCTTTTCTTCTCCTCATTGGATTTTTCATGTTAAAAGTTGCAGAAGCCAGATGACAAGCTCATTTTGGTTCAACTTCAGCAACTGTGCATTGCATTGCCATGTAATGTAATGTAATGCAATGCTATCTATCTACCTCTCCCTCTATACTTCCTTTTGGATAAACAGACATATTAGGCAAGCATTTTGGAGCTTTCACCTAAATAACTACAGGTGGTGAGATAAGCTGCACAATATAATTGACCTTTCAGTATATTGTTGCACACACACCATCTATTTAGCAAATGCCCTTGTTATCAACAGCAGCCTTTTAAACTCACCTGAGCTAACAGGTATGTGAGCTGGTTACTCTGCTGCGCTTAAAATTTCTTTTTTGGTTTGCTACAATGCCTTTTCTGAAACGTTGTCTCCCTCTGCTGGAACACTGACTTCTTTCATTTAATGCCTGCAGACTATAAAAGAGAAACCAACCCAAAAAGTTTGGTTGATTAGTCTGTGGCATTCTTTTAAACTGTTGCTTATGGCGGTCTCTGTGAGCTTCTCAGTGACATTCAGCCATCCAGGTATCCCGCCTGCAGTAGACGGAATGTGGCAATGGAACGCTGGCTGCGCGTGTCATAATAGGCTCTGAGCCTTTATATACCTGCGCACAGCAGCAGCCACCTTCAGTCTGCTGCTGGACAGCCAGCAGCAGCAGCAGCAGGAGAGGTAATTAATCAGCAACCCTCCTGCTAAGGGTAGACAGCTGCTCGTTCCACCCCCCCCGCCTTAATTGGTTCTCCTCCCTTCCAACGGTGTTGAGGCGGGTGGGAACAGCCGGGGGTTGAGGGTACTGTGCTAAAAGAGGTGGAGTTATGCAGATCTAAAACGCGTGGATTGCAGCAGCAGCAAGCCGAAAAGTGCAGGCATGTGAGGGATCTAGAGGTTGACAGCATGTCTTCTTAACGGGAGTCCAGGTGGCCATCTCCACAAATGGACTTTTCAGAATCCTTGGGTGGCACCGTAGTCGGAAACCAATTCTGGTTATCGCTTCTCGGCCTTTTGGCTAAGATCAAGTGCAGTGATCTATCGGTTGTTGCCTTGGTCTCGGCTAGGAGGTGCCTGGGGTACCCGGCTTGTTAGCCTTGGGGGATCGCTCTCTCTTAACGGAGGGAGCTTCACCCCCTTGCTGCTATTGGCAAGTCGGATTAATCCCCAGGCAACGAGAAGCGATCACCCTTGTCACTACTTCGGTAGGGGGCAACTGTTCCCACACATAGCTGTGGGGACAACATTGTGGAAGGACTTGAAGATGGAGGATGTAATGAAGTGGAATTGCTTACGCTTTTCTGCGAAGATGGACTGTTTGTTGGAGGAAGAAGAAGTTCTGGATTTGCTGGAGGAATATGGAGCAGTAGAAAAGAAGGATATCTTGTGCATGCAAGAGCTAAGGTACAAGAAGATGTATGATGTGACTTTACGCTTGGAGGAGAAATGTCTTCATTTCTTGAAGTGTTGGAATGGAGGGAAGGTTGGAGTGAAGCCACTTTTTTTGGGAAAACCAAGAACTGTGGTAGTAAGTATGGACGATCCTTTTGTGATAATGGAGGAAGTGCTGGAGTATTTAAAGAAGAAATGTGTGTTGGTAAAGTTCCAGAAGGACTATTTGAACAAAGTTGGAGTATGGAACGGAAAAAGACGATTTGTAGTATGGATGAAGAGAGAAGAAGAGTTGGTTATGGGAAAAATTGTGATAAATGGCAGGACTGGTTTCTGTTATATGGAAAAAGACAAGAAGAGTTTTGAAGAATGTAAAGAGGAGCAGAGAGAGTTGCAAGTAGTTAAAGAGAAAGAAGAAATTGTGAAAAAGAAGCAAGATTTGGTGAGAAGTAAAGACTCATTGTTAGAAGGAGTAAAGATTGAAGATTGTGCTGTGGGAGAAGAGGAGATACAAGTAAAGCAGATATTTGTAAGGAGAGAACTAAAGGAAAATGATAAAGAAAAGAGACGTAAGTCGGAGGACAAGAAAGAAGAGAAAGTAACATGTGATAGTGCTGAAGGTGAAAAGATTTTGTTGGAAGGTTTTTTGGATAGTGACTGGGATATGTGGGACAGGTCTTGGAGTAGGAAAAGACGTGGAAGGAAAAAAGCTTTGAGTTAATTGTTAATGTCTTGTAGGAAGGTTTTTTTTGCTGATGTAAGATTGTTTTATGTTTGTTAAATTTATTAAGTATTATTATTAAATTTTCTAATAAAAAAAAAGAAAGTTGAATTCGGATGATGAAGGCGTAGGCGACATTTTTGTTGTCCATGCATATGGAATTTAATTTATGTCGCGTCTTCTGACGCATTCAATTAAAAAAAAATCTGTTCTTATCAGTTTAATATCTGATACGTCCCCTATCTGGGGACCATATATTAAATGGATTTTTAGAACAGGGAGATGGAAAAAGAGCTTGCTCTGTCCACTCCACGCATTGACCTGGTATTGCAGTATCTCCAGGACCGGTGCACCCCTTCTTTAATGCAGTTTCTAAAATCAGAAAGAATTTAATTCAATGCTTTTTGTTCATTTTGCTTGTTTGTCGGATTTTGGGATGGACTCTTTGGCTTTGCTTTTCTTCTCCTCATTGGATTTTTCATGTTAAAAGTTGCAGAAGCCAGATGACAAGCTCATTTTGGTTCAACTTCAGCAACTGTGCATTGCATTGCCATGTAATGTAATGTAATGCAATGCTATCTATCTAGCTCTCCCTCTATACTTCCTTTTGGATAAACAGACATATTAGGCAAGCATTTTGGAGCTTTCACCTAAATAACTACAGGTGGTGAGATAAGCTGCACAATATAATTGACCTTTCAGTATATTGTTGCACACACACCATTTATTTAGCAAATGCCCTTGTTATCAACAGCAGCCTTTTAAACTCACCTGAGCTAACAGGTATGTGAGCTGGTTACTCTGCTGCGCTTAAAATTTCTTTTTTGGTTTGCTACAATGCCTTTTCTGAAACGTTGTCTCCCTCTGCTGGAACACTGACTTCTTTCATTTAATGCCTGCAGACTATAAAAGAGAAACCAACCCAAAAAGTTTGGTTGATTAGTCTGTGGCATTCTTTTAAACTGTTGCTTATGGCGGTCTCTGTGAGCTTCTCAGTGACATTCAGCCATCCAGGTATCCCGCCTGCAGTAGACGGAATGTGGCAATGGAACGCTGGCTGCGCGTGTCATAATAGGCTCTGAGCCTTTATATACCTGCGCACAGCAGCAGCCACCTTCAGTCTGCTGCTGGACAGCCAGCAGCAGCAGCAGCAGGAGAGGTAATTAATCAGCAACCCTCCTGCTAAGGGTAGACAGCTGCTCGTTCCACCCCCCCCCCCGCCTTAATTGGTTCTCCTCCCTTCCAACGGTGTTGAGGCGGGTGGGAACAGCCGGGGGTTGAGGGTACTGTGCTAAAAGAGGTGGAGTTATGCAGATCTAAAACGCGTGGATTGCAGCAGCAGCAAGCCGAAAAGTGCAGGCATGTGAGGGATCTAGAGGTTGACAGCATGTCTTCTTAACGGGAGTCCAGGTGGCCATCTCCACAAATGGACTTTTCAGAATCCTTGGGTGGCACCGTAGTCGGAAACCAATTCTGGTTATCGCTTCTCGGCCTTTTGGCTAAGATCAAGTGTAGTATCTGTTCTTATCAGTTTAATATCTGATACGTCCCCTATCTGGGGACCATATATTAAATGGATTTTTAGAACAGGGAGATGGAAAAAGAGCTTGCTCTGTCAATTCCACGCATTGACCTGGTATTGCAGTATCTCCAGGACCGGTGCACCCCTTCTTTAATGCAGTTTCTAAAATCAGAAAGAATTGAATTCAATGCTTTTTGTTCATTTTGCTTGTTTGTCGGATTTTGGGATGGACTCTTTGGCTTTGCTTTTCTTCTCCTCATTGGATTTTTCATGTTAAAAGTTGCAGAAGCCAGATGACAAGCTCATTTTGGTTCAACTTCAGCAACTGTGCATTGCATTGCCATGTAATGTAATGTAATGCAATGCTATCTATCTAGCTCTCCCTCTATACTTCCTTTTGGATAAACACACATATTAGGCAAGCATTTTGGAGCTTTCACCTAAATAACTACAGGTGGTGAGATAAGCTGCACAATATAATTGACCTTTCAGTATATTGTTGCACACACACCATCTATTTACCAAATGCCCTTGTTATCAACAGCAGCCTTTTAAACTCACCTGAGCTAACAGGTATGTGAGCTGGTTACTCTGCTGCGCTTAAAATTTCTTTTTTGGTTTGCTACAATGCCTTTTCTGAAACGTTGTCTCCCTCTGCTGGAACACTGACTTCTTTCATTTAATGCCTGCAGACTATAAAAGAGAAACCAACCCAAAAAGTTTGGTTGATTAGTCTGTGGCATTCTTTTAAACTGTTGCTTATGGCGGTCTCTGTGAGCTTCTCAGTGACATTCAGCCATCCAGGTATCCCGCCTGCAGTAGACGGAACGTGGCAATGGAACGCTGGCTGCGCGTGTCATAATAGGCTCTGAGCCTTTATATACCTGCACACAGCAGCAGCCACCTTCAGTCTGCTGCTGGACAGCCAGCAGCAGCAGCAGGAGAGGTAATTAATCAGCAACCCTCCTGCTAAGGGTAGACAGCTGCTCGTTCCACCCCCCCCCCCGCCTTAATTGGTTCTCCTCCCTTCCAACGGTGTTGAGGCGGGTGGGAACAGCCGGGGGTTGAGGGTACTGTGCTAAAAGAGGTGGAGTTATGCAGATCTAAAACGCGTGGATTGCAGCAGCAGCAAGCCGAAAAGTGCAGGCATGTGAGGGATCTAGAGGTTGACAGCATGTCTTCTTAACGGGAGTCCAGGTGGCCATCTCCACAAATGGACTTTTCAGAATCCTTGGGTGGCACCGTAGTCGGAAACCAATTCTGGTTATCGCTTCTCGGCCTTTTGGCTAAGATCAAGTGTAGTATCTGTTCTTATCAGTTTAATATCTGATACGTCCCCTATCTGGGGACCATATATTAAATGGATTTTTAGAACAGGGAGATGGAAAAAGAGCTTGCTCTGTCCACTCCACGCATTGACCTGGTATTGCAGTATCTCCAGGACCGGTGCACCCCTTCTTTAATGCAGTTTCTAAAATCAGAAAGAATTGAATTCAATGCTTTTTGTTCATTTTGCTTGTTTGTCGGATTTTGGGATGGACTCTTTGGCTTTGCTTTTCTTCTCCTCATTGGATTTTTCATGTTAAAAGTTGCAGAAGCCAGATGACAAGCTCATTTTGGTTCAACTTCAGCAACTGTGCATTGCATTGCCATGTAATGTAATGTAATGCAATGCTATCTATCTAGCTCTCCCTCTATACTTCCTTTTGGATAAACAGACATATTAGGCAAGCATTTTGGAGCTTTCACCTAAATAACTACAGGTGGTGAGATAAGCTGCACAATATAATTGACCTTTCAGTATATTGTTGCACACACACCATCTATTTAGCAAATGCCCTTGTTATCAACAGCAGCCTTTTAAACTCACCTGAGCTAACAGGTATGTGAGCTGGTTACTCTGCTGCGCTTAAAATTTCTTTTTTGGTTTGCTACAATGCCTTTTCTGAAACGTTGTCTCCCTCTGCTGGAACACTGACTTCTTTCATTTAATGCCTGCAGACTATAAAAGAGAAACCAACCCAAAAAGTTTGGTTGATTAGTCTGTGGCATTCTTTTAAACTGTTGCTTATGGCGGTCTCTGTGAGTTTCTCAGTGACATTCAGCCATCCAGGTATCCCGCCTGCAGTAGACGGAATGTGGCAATGGAACGCTGGCTGCGCGTGTCATAATAGGCTCTGAGCCTTTATATACCTGCGCACAGCAGCAGCCACCTTCAGTCTGCTGCTGGACAGCCAGCAGCAGCAGCAGCAGAGGTAATTAATCAGCAACCCTCCTGCTAAGGGTAGACAGCTGCTCGTTCCACCCCCCCCCCCCCCGCCTTAATTGGTTCTCCTCCCTTCCAACGGTGTTGAGGCGGGTGGGAACAGCCGGGGGTTGAGGGTACTGTGCTAAAAGAGGTGGAGTTATGCAGATCTAAAACGCGTGGATTGCAGCAGCAGCAAGCCGAAAAGTGCAGGCATGTGAGGGATCTAGAGGTTGACAGCATGTCTTCTTAACGGGAGTCCAGGTGGCCATCTCCACAAATGGACTTTTCAGAATCCTTGGGTGGCACCGTAGTCGGAAACCAATTCTGGTTATCGCTTCTCGGCCTTTTGGCTAAGATCAAGTGTAGTATCTGTTCTTATCAGTTTAATATCTGATACGTCCCCTATCTGGGGACCATATATTAAATGGATTTTTAGAACAGGGAGATGGAAAAAGAGCTTGCTCTGTCCACTCCACGCATTGACCTGGTATTGCAGTATCTCCAGGACCGGTGCACCCCTTCTTTAATGCAGTTTCTAAAATCAGAAAGAATTGAATTCAATGCTTTTTGTTCATTTTGCTTGTTTGTCGGATTTTGGGATGGACTCTTTGGCTTTGCTTTTCTTCTCCTCATTGGATTTTTCATGTTAAAAGTTGCAGAAGCCAGATGACAAGCTCATTTTGGTTCAACTTCAGCAACTGTGCATTGCATTGCCATGTTATGTAATGTAATGCAATGCTATCTATCTAGCTCTCCCTCTATACTTCCTTTTGGATAAACAGACATATTAGGCAAGCATTTTGGAGCTTTCACCTAAATAACTACAGGTGGTGAGATAAGCTGCAAAATATAATTGACCTTTCAGTATATTGTTGCACACACACCATCTATTTAGCAAATGCCCTTGTTATCAACAGCAGCCTTTTAAACTCACCTGAGCTAACAGGTATGTGAGCTGGTTACTCTGCTGCGCTTAAAATTTCTTTTTTGGTTTGCTACAATGCCTTTTCTGAAACGTTGTCTCCCTCTGCTGGAACACTGACTTCTTTCATTTAATGCCTGCAGACTATAAAAGAGAAACCAACCCAAAAAGTTTGGTTGATTAGTCTGTGGCATTCTTTTAAACTGTTGCTTATGGCGGTCTCTGTGAGCTTCTCAGTGACATTCAGCCATCCAGGTATCCCGCCTGCAGTAGACGGAATGTGGCAATGGAACGCTGGCTGCGCGTGTCATAATAGGCTCTGAGCCTTTATATACCTGCGCACAGCAGCAGCCACCTTCAGTCTGCTGCTGGACAGCCAGCAGCAGCAGCAGCAGGAGAGGTAATTAATCAGCAACCCTCCTGCTAAGGGTAGACAGCTGCTCGTTCCACCCCCCCCCCGCCTTAATTGGTTCTCCTCCCTTCCAACGGTGTTGAGGCGGGTGGGAACAGCCGGGGGTTGAGGGTACTGTGCTAAAAGAGGTGGAGTTATGCAGATCTAAAACGCGTGGATTGCAGCAGCAGCAAGCCGAAAAGTGCAGGCATG
Source organism: Phyllobates terribilis (assembly GCF_046119375.1). Taxonomy (NCBI): domain Eukaryota; kingdom Metazoa; phylum Chordata; class Amphibia; order Anura; family Dendrobatidae; genus Phyllobates; species Phyllobates terribilis. The sequence continues at coordinate 2,800,247 of NW_027362800.1, read as the reverse complement.
TGAGGGATCTAGAGGTTGACAGCATGTCTTCTTAACGGGAGTCCAGGTGGCCATCTCCACAAATGGACTTTTCAGAATCCTTGGGTGGCACCGTAGTCGGAAACCAATTCTGGTTATCGCTTCTCGGCCTTTTGGCTAAGATCAAGTGTAGTATCTGTTCTTATCAGTTTAATATCTGATACGTCCCCTATCTGGGGAAAATATATTAAATGGATTTTTAGAACAGGGAGATGGAAAAAGAGCTTGCTCTGTCCACTCCACGCATTGACCTGGTATTGCAGTATCTCCAGGACCGGTGCACCCCTTCTTTAATGCAGTTTCTAAAATCAGAAAGAATTGAATTCAATGCTTTTTGTTCATTTTGCTTGTTTGTCGGATTTTGGGATGGACTCTTTGGCTTTGCTTTTCTTCTCCTCATTGGATTTTTCATGTTAAAAGTTGCAGAAGCCAGATGACAAGCTCATTTTGGTTCAACTTCAGCAACTGTGCATTGCATTGCCATGTAATGTAATGTAATGCAATGCTATCTATCTAGCTCTCCCTCTATACTTCCTTTTGGATAAACAGACATATTAGGCAAGCATTTTGGAGCTTTCACCTAAATAACTACAGGTGGTGAGATAAGCTGCACAATATAATTGACCTTTCAGTATATTGTTGCACACACACCATCTATTTAGCAAATGCCCTTGTTATCAACAGCAGCCTTTTAAACTCACCTGAGCTAACAGGTATGTGAGCTGGTTACTCTGCTGCGCTTAAAATTTCTTTTTTGGTTTGCTACAATGCCTTTTCTGAAACGTTGTCTCCCTCTGCTGGAACACTGACTTCTTTCATTTAATGCCTGCAGACTATAAAAGAGAAACCAACCCAAAAAGTTTGGTTGATTAGTCTGTGGCATTCTTTTAAACTGTTGCTTATGGCGGTCTCTGTGAGCTTCTCAGTGACATTCAGCCATCCAGGTATCCCGCCTGCAGTAGACGGAATGTGGCAATGGAACGCTGGCTGCGCGTGTCATAATAGGCTCTGAGCCTTTATATACCTGCGCACAGCAGCAGCCACCTTCAGTCTGCTGCTGGACAGCCAGCAGCAGCAGCAGCAGGAGAGGTAATTAATCAGCAACCCTCCTGCTAAGGGTAGACAGCTGCTCGTTCCACACCCCCCCCCCGCCTTAATTGGTTCTCCTCCCTTCCAACGGTGTTGAGGCGGGTGGGAACAGCCGGGGGTTGAGGGTACTGTGCTAAAAGAGGTGGAGTTATGCAGATCTAAAACGCGTGGATTGCAGCAGCAGCAAGCCGAAAAGTGCAGGCATGTGAGGGATCTAGAGGTTGACAGCATGTCTTCTTAACGGGAGTCCAGGTGGCCATCTCCACAAATGGACTTTTCAGAATCCTTGGGTGGCACCGTAGTCGGAAACCAATTCTGGTTATCGCTTCTCGGCCTTTTGGCTAAGATCAAGTGTAGTATCTGTTCTTATCAGTTTAATATCTGATACGTCCCCTATCTGGGGAAAATATATTAAATGGATTTTTAGAACAGGGAGATGGAAAAAGAGCTTGCTCTGTCCACTCCACGCATTGACCTGGTATTGCAGTATCTCCAGGACCGGTGCACCCCTTCTTTAATGCAGTTTCTAAAATCAGAAAGAATTGAATTCAATGCTTTTTGTTCATTTTGCTTGTTTGTCGGATTTTGGGATGGACTCTTTGGCTTTGCTTTTCTTCTCCTCATTGGATTTTTCATGTTAAAAGTTGCAGAAGCCAGATGACAAGCTCATTTTGGTTCAACTTCAGCAACTGTGCATTGCATTGCCATGTAATGTAATGTAATGCAATGCTATCTATCTAGCTCTCCCTCTATACTTCCTTTTGGATAAACAGACATATTAGGCAAGCATTTTGGAGCTTTCACCTAAATAACTACAGGTGGTGAGATAAGCTGCACAATATAATTGACCTTTCAGTATATTGTTGCACACACACCATCTATTTAGCAAATGCCCTTGTTATCAACAGCAGCCTTTTAAACTCACCTGAGCTAACAGGTATGTGAGCTGGTTACTCTGCTGCGCTTAAAATTTCTTTTTTGGTTTGCTACAATGCCTTTTCTGAAACGTTGTCTCCCTCTGCTGGAACACTGACTTCTTTCATTTAATGCCTGCAGACTATAAAAGAGAAACCAACCCAAAAAGTTTGGTTGATTAGTCTGTGGCATTCTTTTAAACTGTTGCTTATGGCGGTCTCTGTGAGCTTCTCAGTGACATTCAGCCATCCAGGTATCCCGCCTGCAGTAGACGGAATGTGGCAATGGAACGCTGGCTGCGCGTGTCATAATAGGCTCTGAGCCTTTATATACCTGCGCACAGCAGCAGCCACCTTCAGTCTGCTGCTGGACAGCCAGCAGCAGCAGCAGCAGGAGAGGTAATTAATCAGCAACCCTCCTGCTAAGGGTAGACAGCTGCTCGTTCCACACCCCCCCCCCGCCTTAATTGGTTCTCCTCCCTTCCAACGGTGTTGAGGCGGGTGGGAACAGCCGGGGGTTGAGGGTACTGTGCTAAAAGAGGTGGAGTTATGCAGATCTAAAACGCGTGGATTGCAGCAGCAGCAAGCCGAAAAGTGCAGGCATGTGAGGGATCTAGAGGTTGACAGCATGTCTTCTTAACGGGAGTCCAGGTGGCCATCTCCACAAATGGACTTTTCAGAATCCTTGGGTGGCACCGTAGTCGGAAACCAATTCTGGTTATCGCTTCTCGGCCTTTTGGCTAAGATCAAGTGTAGTATCTGTTCTTATCAGTTTAATATCTGATACGTCCCCTATCTGGGGAAAATATATTAAATGGATTTTTAGAACAGGGAGATGGAAAAAGAGCTTGCTCTGTCCACTCCACGCATTGACCTGGTATTGCAGTATCTCCAGGACCGGTGCACCCCTTCTTTAATGCAGTTTCTAAAATCAGAAAGAATTGAATTCAATGCTTTTTGTTCATTTTGCTTGTTTGTCGGATTTTGGGATGGACTCTTTGGCTTTGCTTTTCTTCTCCTCATTGGATTTTTCATGTTAAAAGTTGCAGAAGCCAGATGACAAGCTCATTTTGGTTCAACTTCAGCAACTGTGCATTGCATTGCCATGTAATGTAATGTAATGCAATGCTATCTATCTAGCTCTCCCTCTATACTTCCTTTTGGATAAACAGACATATTAGGCAAGCATTTTGGAGCTTTCACCTAAATAACTACAGGTGGTGAGATAAGCTGCACAATATAATTGACCTTTCAGTATATTGTTGCACACACACCATCTATTTAGCAAATGCCCTTGTTATCAACAGCAGCCTTTTAAACTCACCTGAGCTAACAGGTATGTGAGCTGGTTACTCTGCTGCGCTTAAAATTTCTTTTTTGGTTTGCTACAATGCCTTTTCTGAAACGTTGTCTCCCTCTGCTGGAACACTGACTTCTTTCATTTAATGCCTGCAGACTATAAAAGAGAAACCAACCCAAAAAGTTTGGTTGATTAGTCTGTGGCATTCTTTTAAACTGTTGCTTTGGCGGTCTCTGTGAGCTTCTCAGTGACATTCAGCCATCCAGGTATCCCGCCTGCAGTAGACGGAATGTGGCAATGGAACGCTGGCTGCGCGTGTCATAATAGGCTCTGAGCCTTTATATACCTGCGCACAGCAGCAGCCACCTTCAGTCTGCTGCTGGACAGCCAGCAGCAGCAGCAGCAGGAGAGGTAATTAATCAGCAACCCTCCTGCTAAGGGTAGACAGCTGCTCGTTCCACCCCCCCCCCCGCCTTAAATGGTTCTCCTCCCTTCCAACGGTGTTGAGGCGGGTGGGAACAGCCGGGGGTTGAGGGTACTGTGCTAAAAGAGGTGGAGTTATGCAGATCTAAAACGCGTGGATTGCAGCAGCAGCTAGCCGAAAAGTGCAGGCATGTGAGGGATCTAGAGGTTGACAGCATGTCTTCTTAACGGGAGTCCAGGTGGCCATCTCCACAAATGGACTTTTCAGAATCCTTGGGTGGCACCGTAGTCGGAAACCAATTCTGGTTATCGCTTCTCGGCCTTTTGGCTAAGATCAAGTGTAGTATCTGTTCTTATCAGTTTAATATCTGATACGTCCCCTATCTGGGGACCATATATTAAATGGATTTTTAGAACAGGGAGATGGAAAAAGAGCTTGCTCTGTCCACTCCACGCATTGACCTGGTATTGCAGTATCTCCAGGACCGGTGCACCCCTTCTTTAATGCAGTTTCTAAAATCAGAAAGAATTGAATTCAATGCTTTTTGTTCATTTTGCTTGTTTGTCGGATTTTGGGATGGACTCTTTGGCTTTGCTTTTCTTCTCCTCATTGGATTTTTCATGTTAAAAGTTGCAGAAGCCAGATGACAAGCTCATTTTGGTTCAACTTCAGCAACTGTGCATTGCATTGCCATGTAATGTAATATAATGCAATGCTATCTATCTAGCTCTCCCTCTATACTTCCTTTTGGATAAACAGACATATTAGGCAAGCATTTTGGAGCTTTCACCTAAATAACTACAGGTGGTGAGATAAGCTGCACAATATAATTGACCTTTCAGTATATTGTTGCACACACACCATCTATTTAGCAAATGCCCTTGTTATCAACAGCAGCCTTTTAAACTCACCTGAGCTAACAGGTATGTGAGCTGGTTACTCTGCTGCGCTTAAAATTTCTTTTTTGGTTTGCTACAATGCCTTTTCTGAAACGTTGTCTCCCTCTGCCGGAACACTGACTTCTTTCATTTAATGCCTGCAGACTATAAAAGAGAAACCAACCCAAAAAGTTTGGTTGATTAGTCTGTGGCATTCTTTTAAACTGTTGCTTATGGCGGTCTCTGTGAGCTTCTCAGTGACATTCAGCCATCCAGGTATCCCGCCTGCAGTAGACGGAATGTGGCAATGGAACGCTGGCTGCGCGTGTCATAATAGGCTCTGAGCCTTTATATACCTGCGCACAGCAGCAGCCACCTTCAGTCTGCTGCTGGACAGCCAGCAGCAGTAGCAGCAGGAGAGGTAATTAATCAGCAACCCTCCTGCTATGGGTAGACAGCTGCTCGTTCCACCCCCCCCCCGCCTTAATTGGTTCTCCTCCCTTCCAACGGTGTTGAGGCGGGTGGTAACAGCCGGGGGTTGAGGGTACTGTGCTAAAAGAGGTGGAGTTATGCAGATCTAAAACGCGTGGATTGCAGCAGCAGCAAGCCGAAAAGTGCAGGCATGTGAGGGATATAGAGGTTGACAGCATGTCTTCTTAACGGGAGTCCAGGTGGCCATCTCCACAAATGGACTTTTCAGAATCCTTGGGTGGCACCGTAGTCGGAAACCAATTCTGGTTATCGCTTCTCGGCCTTTTGGCTAAGATCAAGTGTAGTATCTGTTCTTATCAGTTTAATATCTGATACGTCCCCTATCTGGGGACCATATATTAAATGGATTTTTAGAACAGGGAGATGGAAAAAGAGCTTGCTCTGTCCACTCCACGCATTGACCTGGTATTGCAGTATCTCCAGGACCGGTGCACCCCTTCTTTAATGCAGTTTCTAAAATCAGAAAGAATTGAATTCAATGCTTTTTGTTCATTTTGCTTGTTTGTCGGATTTTGGGATGGACTCTTTGGCTTTGCTTTTCTTCTCCTCATTGGATTTTTCATGTTAAAAGTTGCAGAAGCCAGATGACAAGCTCATTTTGGTTCAACTTCAGCAACTGTGCATTGCATTGCCATGTAATGTAATGTAATGCAATGCTATCTATCTAGCTCTCCCTCTATACTTCCTTTTGGATAAACAGACATATTAGGCAAGCATTTTGGAGCTTTCACCTAAATAACTACAGGTGGTGAGATAAGCTGCACAATATAATTGACCTTTCAGTATATTGTTGCACACACACCATCTATTTAGCAAATGCCCTTGTTATCAACAGCAGCCTTTTAAACTCACCTGAGCTAACAGGTATGTGAGCTGGTTACTCTGCTGCGCTTAAAATTTCTTTTTTGGTTTGCTACAATGCCTTTTCTGAAACGTTGTCTCCCTCTGCTGGAACACTGACTTCTTTCATTTAATGCCTGCAGACTATAAAAGAGAAACCAACCCAAAAAGTTTGGTTGATTAGTCTGTGGCATTCTTTTAAACTGTTGCTTATGGCGGTCTCTGTGAGCTTCTCAGTGACATTCAGCCATCCAGGTATCCCGCCTGCAGTAGACGGAATGTGGCAATGGAACGCTGGCTGCGCGTGTCATAATAGGCTCTGAGCCTTTATATACCTGCGCACAGCAGCAGCCACCTTCAGTCTGCTGCTGGACAGCCAGCAGCAGCAGCAGCAGGAGAGGTAATTAATCAGCAACCCTCCTGCTAAGGGTAGACAGCTGCTCGTTCCACACCCCCCCCCCGCCTTAATTGGTTCTCCTCCCTTCCAACGGTGTTGAGGCGGGTGGGAACAGCCGGGGGTTGAGGGTACTGTGCTAAAAGAGGTGGAGTTATGCAGATCTAAAACGCGTGGATTGCAGCAGCAGCAAGCCGAAAAGTGCAGGCATGTGAGGGATCTAGAGGTTGACAGCATGTCTTCTTAACGGGAGTCCAGGTGGCCATCTCCACAAATGGACTTTTCAGAATCCTTGGGTGGCACCGTAGTCGGAAACCAATTCTGGTTATCGCTTCTCGGCCTTTTGGCTAAGATCAAGTGTAGTATCTGTTTTATCAGTTTAATATCTGATACGTCCCCTATCTGGGGACCATATATTAAATGGATTTTTAGAACAGGGAGATGGAAAAAGAGCTTGCTCTGTCCACTCCACGCATTGACCTGGTATTGCAGTATCTCCAGGACCGGTGCACCCCTTCTTTAATGCAGTTTCTAAAATCAGAAAGAATTGAATTCAATGCTTTTTGTTCATTTTGCTTGTTTGTCGGATTTTGGGATGGACTCTTTGGCTTTGCTTTTCTTCTCCTCATTGGATTTTTCATGTTAAAAGTTGCAGAAGCCAGATGACAAGCTCATTTTGGTTCAACTTCAGCAACTGTGCATTGCATTGCCATGTAATGTAATGTAATGCAATGCTATCTATCTAGCTCTCCCTCTATACTTCCTTTTGGATAAACAGACATATTAGGCAAGCATTTTGGAGCTTTCACCTAAATAACTACAGGTGGTGAGATAAGCTGCACAATATAATTGACCTTTCTGTATATTGTTGCACACACACCATCTATTTAGCAAATGCCCTTGTTATCAACAGCAGCCTTTTAAACTCACCTGAGCTAACAGGTATGTGAGCTGGTTACTCTGCTGCGCTTAAAATTTCTTTTTTGGTTTGCTACAATGCCTTTTCTGAAACGTTGTCTCCCTCTGCTGGAACACTGACTTCTTTCATTTAATGCCTGCAGACTATAAAAGAGAAACCAACCCAAAAAGTTTGGTTGATTAGTCTGTGGCATTCTTTTAAACTGTTGCTTATGGCGGTCTCTGTGAGCTTCTCAGTGACATTCAGCCATCCAGGTATCCCGCCTGCAGTAGACGGAATGTGGCAATGGAACGCTGGCTGCGCGTGTCATAATAGGCTCTGAGCTTTTATATACCTGCGCACAGCAGCAGCCACCTTCAGTCTGCTGCTGGACAGCCAGCAGCAGCAGCAGCAGGAGAGGTAATTAATCAGCAACCCTCCTGCTAAGGGTAGACAGCTGCTCGTTCCACCCCCCCCCCCGCCTTAATTGGTTCTCCTCCCTTCCAACGGTGTTGAGGCGGGTGGGAACAGCCGGGGGTTGAGGGTACTGTGCTAAAAGAGGTGGAGTTATGCAGATCTAAAACGCGTGGATTGCAGCAGCAGCAAGCCGAAAAGTGCAGGCATGTGAGGGATCTAGAGGTTGACAGCATGTCTTCTTAACGGGAGTCCAGGTGGCCATCTCCACAAATGGACTTTTCAGAATCCTTGGGTGGCACCGTAGTCGGAAACCAATTCTGGTTATCGCTTCTCGGCCTTTTGGCTAAGATCAAGTGTAGTATCTGTTCTTATCAGTTTAATATCTGATACGTCCCCTATCTGGGGACCATATATTAAATGGATTTTTAGAACAGGGAGATGGAAAAAGAGCTTGCTCTGTCCACTCCACGCATTGACCTGGTATTGCAGTATCTCCAGGACCGGTGCACCCCTTCTTTAATGCAGTTTCTAAAATCAGAAAGAATTGAATTCAATGCTTTTTGTTCATTTTGCTTGTTTGTCGGATTTTGGGATGGACTCTTTGGCTTTGCTTTTCTTCTCCTCATTGGATTTTTCATGTTAAAAGTTGCAGAAGCCAGATGACAAGCTCATTTTGGTTCAACTTCAGCAACTGTGCATTGCATTGCCATGTAATGTAATGTAATGCAATGCTATCTATCTAGCTCTCCCTCTATACTTCCTTTTGGATAAACAGACATATTAGGCAAGCATTTTGGAGCTTTCACCTAAATAACTACAGGTGGTGAGATAAGCTGCACAATATAATTGACCTTTCAGTATATTGTTGCACACACACCATCTATTTAGCAAATGCCCTTGTTATCAACAGCAGCCTTTTAAACTCACCTGAGCTAACAGGTATGTGAGCTGGTTACTCTGCTGCGCTTAAAATTTCTTTTTTGGTTTGCTACAATGCCTTTTCTGAAACGTTGTCTCCCTCTGCTGGAACACTGACTTCTTTCATTTAATGCCTGCAGACTATAAAAGAGAAACCAACCCAAAAAGTTTGGTTGATTAGTCTGTGGCATTCTTTTAAACTGTTGCTTTGGCGGTCTCTGTGAGCTTTTCAGTGACATTCAGCCATCCAGGTATCCCGCCTGCAGTAGACGGAATGTGGCAATGGAACGCTGGCTGCGCGTGTCATAATAGGCTCTGAGCCTTTATATACCTGCGCACAGCAGCAGCCACCTTCAGTCTGCTGCTGGACAGCCAGCAGCAGCAGCAGCAGGAGAGGTAATTAATCAGCAACCCTCCTGCTAAGGGTAGACAGCTGCTCGTTCCACCCCCCCCCCCGCCTTAAATGGTTCTCCTCCCTTCCAACGGTGTTGAGGCGGGTGGGAACAGCCGGGGGTTGAGGGTACTGTGCTAAAAGAGGTGGAGTTATGCAGATCTAAAACGCGTGGATTGCAGCAGCAGCAAGCTGAAAAGTGCAGGCATGTGAGGGATCTAGAGGTTGACAGCATGTCTTCTTAACGGGAGTCCAGGTGGCCATCTCCACAAATGGACTTTTCAGAATCCTTGGGTGGCACCGTAGTCGGAAACCAATTCTGGTTATCGCTTCTCGGCCTTTTGGCTAAGATCAAGTGTAGTATCTGTTCTTATCAGTTTAATATCTGATACGTCCCCTATCTGGGGACCATATATTAAATGGATTTTTAGAACAGGGAGATGGAAAAAGAGCTTGCTCTGTCCACTCCACGCATTGACCTGGTATTGCAGTATCTCCAGGACCGGTGCACCCCTTCTTTAATGCAGTTTCTAAAATCAGAAAGAATTGAATTCAATGCTTTTTGTTCATTTTGCTTGTTTGTCGGATTTTGGGATGGACTCTTTGGCTTTGCTTTTCTTCTCCTCATTGGATTTTTCATGTTAAAAGTTGCAGAAGCCAGATGACAAGCTCATTTTGGTTCAACTTCAGCAACTGTGCATTGCATTGCCATGTAATGTAATATAATGCAATGCTATCTATCTAGCTCTCCCTCTATACTTCCTTTTGGATAAACAGACATATTAGGCAAGCATTTTGGAGCTTTCACCTAAATAACTACAGGTGGTGAGATAAGCTGCACAATATAATTGACCTTTCAGTATATTGTTGCACACACACCATCTATTTAGCAAATGCCCTTGTTATCAACAGCAGCCTTTTAAACTCACCTGAGCTAACAGGTATGTGAGCTGGTTACTCTGCTGCGCTTAAAATTTCTTTTTTGGTTTGCTACAATGCCTTTTCTGAAACGTTGTCTCCCTCTGCCGGAACACTGACTTCTTTCATTTAATGCCTGCAGACTATAAAAGAGAAACCAACCCAAAAAGTTTGGTTGATTAGTCTGTGGCATTCTTTTAAACTGTTGCTTATGGCGGTCTCTGTGAGCTTCTCAGTGACATTCAGCCATCCAGGTATCCCGCCTGCAGTAGACGGAATGTGGCAATGGAACGCTGGCTGCGCGTGTCATAATAGGCTCTGAGCCTTTATATACCTGCGCACAGCAGCAGCCACCTTCAGTCTGCTGCTGGACAGCCAGCAGCAGCAGCAGCAGGAGAGGTAATTAATCAGCAACCCTCCTGCTATGGGTAGACAGCTGCTCGTTCCACCCCCCCCCCGCCTTAATTGGTTCTCCTCCCTTCCAACGGTGTTGAGGCGGGTGGGAACAGCCGGGGGTTGAGGGTACTGTGCTAAAAGAGGTGGAGTTATGCAGATCTAAAACGCGTGGATTGCAGCAGCAGCAAGCCGAAAAGTGCAGGCATGTGAGGGATATAGAGGTTGACAGCATGTCTTCTTAACGGGAGTCCAGGTGGCCATCTCCACAAATGGACTTTTCAGAATCCTTGGGTGGCACCGTAGTCGGAAACCAATTCTGGTTATCGCTTCTCGGCCTTTTGGCTAAGATCAAGTGTAGTATCTGTTCTTATCAGTTTAATATCTGATACGTCCCCTATCTGGGGACCATATATTAAATGGATTTTTAGAACAGGGAGATGGAAAAAGAGCTTGCTCTGTCCACTCCACGCATTGACCTGGTATTGCAGTATCTCCAGGACCGGTGCACCCCTTCTTTAATGCAGTTTCTAAAATCAGAAAGAATTGAATTCAATGCTTTTTGTTCATTTTGCTTGTTTGTCGGATTTTGGGATGGACTCTTTGGCTTTGCTTTTCTTCTCCTCATTGGATTTTTCATGTTAAAAGTTGCAGAAGCCAGATGACAAGCTCATTTTGGTTCAACTTCAGCAACTGTGCATTGCATTGCCATGTAATGTAATGTAATGCAATGCTATCTATCTAGCTCTCCCTCTATACTTCCTTTTGGATAAACAGACATATTAGGCAAGCATTTTGGAGCTTTCACCTAAATAACTACAGGTGGTGAGATAAGCTGCACAATATAATTGACCTTTCAGTATATTGTTGCACACACACCATCTATTTAGCAAATGCCCTTGTTATCAACAGCAGCCTTTTAAACTCACCTGAGCTAACAGGTATGTGAGCTGGTTACTCTGCTGCGCTTAAAATTTCTTTTTTGGTTTGCTACAATGCCTTTTCTGAAACGTTGTCTCCCTCTGCTGGAACACTGACTTCTTTCATTTAATGCCTGCAGACTATAAAAGAGAAACCAACCCAAAAAGTTTGGTTGATTAGTCTGTGGCATTCTTTTAAACTGTTGCTTATGGCGGTCTCTGTGAGCTTCTCAGTGACATTCAGCCATCCAGGTATCCCGCCTGCAGTAGACGGAATGTGGCAATGGAACGCTGGCTGCGCGTGTCATAATAGGCTCTGAGCCTTTATATACCTGCGCACAGCAGCAGCCACCTTCAGTCTGCTGCTGGACAGCCAGCAGCAGCAGCAGCAGGAGAGGTAATTAATCAGCAACCCTCCTGCTAAGGGTAGACAGCTGCTCGTTCCACCCCCCCCCCCGCCTTAAATGGTTCTCCTCCCTTCCAACGGTGTTGAGGCGGGTGGGAACAGCCGGGGGTTGAGGGTACTGTGCTAAAAGAGGTGGAGTTATGCAGATCTAAAACGCGTGGATTGCAGCAGCAGCAAGCCGAAAAGTGCAGGCATGTGAGGGATCTAGAGGTTGACAGCATGTCTTCTTAACGGGAGTCCAGGTGGCCATCTCCACAAATGGACTTTTCAGAATCCTTGGGTGGCACCGTAGTCGGAAACCAATTCTGGTTATCGCTTCTCGGCCTTTTGGCTAAGATCAAGTGTAGTATCTGTTCTTATCAGTTTAATATCTGATACGTCCCCTATCTGGGGACCATATATTAAATGGATTTTTAGAACAGGGAGATGGAAAAAGAGCTTGCTCTGTCCACTCCACGCATTGACCTGGTATTGCAGTATCTCCAGGACCGGTGCACCCCTTCTTTAATGCAGTTTCTAAAATCAGAAAGAATTGAATTCAATGCTTTTTGTTCATTTTGCTTGTTTGTCGGATTTTGGGATGGACTCTTTGGCTTTGCTTTTCTTCTCCTCATTGGATTTTTCATGTTAAAAGTTGCAGAAGCCAGATGACAAGCTCATTTTGGTTCAACTTCAGCAACTGTGCATTGCATTGCCATGTAATGTAATATAATGCAATGCTATCTATCTAGCTCTCCCTCTATACTTCCTTTTGGATAAACAGACATATTAGGCAAGCATTTTGGAGCTTTCACCTAAATAACTACAGGTGGTGAGATAAGCTGCACAATATAATTGACCTTTCAGTATATTGTTGCACACACACCATCTATTTAGCAAATGCCCTTGTTATCAACAGCAGCCTTTTAAACTCACCTGAGCTAACAGGTATGTGAGCTGGTTACTCTGCTGCGCTTAAAATTTCTTTTTTGGTTTGCTACAATGCCTTTTCTGAAACGTTGTCTCCCTCTGCCGGAACACTGACTTCTTTCATTTAATGCCTGCAGACTATAAAAGAGAAACCAACCCAAAAAGTTTGGTTGATTAGTCTGTGGCATTCTTTTAAACTGTTGCTTATGGCGGTCTCTGTGAGCTTCTCAGTGACATTCAGCCATCCAGGTATCCCGCCTGCAGTAGACGGAATGTGGCAATGGAACGCTGGCTGCGCGTGTCATAATAGGCTCTGAGCCTTTATATACCTGCGCACAGCAGCAGCCACCTTCAGTCTGCTGCTGGACAGCCAGCAGCAGCAGCAGCAGGAGAGGTAATTAATCAGCAACCCTCCTGCTATGGGTAGACAGCTGCTCGTTCCACCCCCCCCCCGCCTTAATTGGTTCTCCTCCCTTCCAACGGTGTTGAGGCGGGTGGGAACAGCCGGGGGTTGAGGGTACTGTGCTAAAAGAGGTGGAGTTATGCAGATCTAAAACGCGTGGATTGCAGCAGCAGCAAGCCGAAAAGTGCAGGCATGTGAGGGATCTAGAGGTTGACAGCATGTCTTCTTAACGGGAGTCCAGGTGGCCATCTCCACAAATGGACTTTTCAGAATCCTTGGGTGGCACCGTAGTCGGAAACCAATTCTGGTTATCGCTTCTCGGCCTTTTGGCTAAGATCAAGTGTAGTATCTGTTCTTATCAGTTTAATATCTGATACGTCCCCTATCTGGGGACCATATATTAAATGGATTTTTAGAACAGGGAGATGGAAAAAGAGCTTGCTCTGTCCACTCCACGCATTGACCTGGTATTGCAGTATCTCCAGGACCGGTGCACCCCTTCTTTAATGCAGTTTCTAAAATCAGAAAGAATTGAATTCAATGCTTTTTGCTCATTTTGCTTGTTTGTCGGATTTTGGGATGGACTCTTTGGCTTTGCTTTTCTTCTCCTCATTGGATTTTTCATGTTAAAAGTTGCAGAAGCCAGATGACAAGCTCATTTTGGTTCAACTTCAGCAACTGTGCATTGCATTGCCATGTAATGTAATGTAATGCAATGCTATCTATCTAGCTCTCCCTCTATACTTCCTTTTGGATAAACAGACATATTAGGCAAGCATTTTGGAGCTTTCACCTAAATAACTACAGGTGGTGAGATAAGCTGCACAATATAATTGACCTTTCAGTATATTGTTGCACACACACCATCTATTTAGCAAATGCCCTTGTTATCAACAGCAGCCTTTTAAACTCACCTGAGCTAACAGGTATGTGAGCTGGTTACTCTGCTGCGCTTAAAATTTCTTTTTTGGTTTGCTACAATGCCTTTTCTGAAACGTTGTCTCCCTCTGCTGGAACACTGACTTCTTTCATTTAATGCCTGCAGACTATAAAAGAGAAACCAACCCAAAAAGTTTGGTTGATTAGTCTGTGGCATTCTTTTAAACTGTTGCTTATGGCGGTCTCTGTGAGCTTCTCAGTGACATTCAGCCATCCAGGTATCCCGCCTGCAGTAGACGGAATGTGGCAATGGAACGCTGGCTGCGCGTGTCATAATAGGCTCTGAGCCTTTATATACCTGCGCACAGCAGCAGCCACCTTCAGTCTGCTGCTGGACAGCCAGCAGCAGCAGCAGCAGGAGAGGTAATTAATCAGCAACCCTCCTGCTAAGGGTAGACAGCTGCTCGTTCCACCCCCCCCCACCCGCCTTAATTGGTTCTCCTCCCTTCCAACGGTGTTGAGGCGGGTGGGAACAGCCGGGGGTTGAGGGTACTGTGCTAAAAGAGGTGGAGTTATGCAGATCTAAAACGCGTGGATTGCAGCAGCAGCAAGCCGAAAAGTGCAGGCATGTGAGGGATCTAGAGGTTGACAGCATGTCTTCTTAACGGGAGTCCAGGTGGCCATCTCCACAAATGGACTTTTCAGAATCCTTGGGTGGCACCGTAGTCGGAAACCAATTCTGGTTATCGCTTCTCGGCCTTTTGGCTAAGATCAAGTGTAGTATCTGTTCTTATCAGTTTAATATCTGATACGTCCCCTATCTGGGGACCATATATTAAATGGATTTTTAGAACAGGGAGATGGAAAAAGAGCTTGCTCTGTCCACTCCACGCATTGACCTGGTATTGCAGTATCTCCAGGACCGGTGCACCCCTTCTTTAATGCAGTTTCTAAAATCAGAAAGAATTGAATTCAATGCTTTTTGTTCATTTTGCTTGTTTGTCGGATTTTGGGATGGACTCTTTGGCTTTGCTTTTCTTCTCCTCATTGGATTTTTCATGTTAAAAGTTGCAGAAGCCAGATGACAAGCTCATTTTGGTTCAACTTCAGCAACTGTGCATTGCATTGCCATGTAATGTAATGTAATGCAATGCTATCTATCTAGCTCTCCCTCTATACTTCCTTTTGGATAAACAGACATATTAGGCAAGCATTTTGGAGCTTTCACCTAAATAACTACAGGTGGTGAGATAAGCTGCACAATATAATTGACCTTTCAGTATATTGTTGCACACACACCATCTATTTAGCAAATGCCCTTGTTATCAACAGCAGCCTTTTAAACTCACCTGAGCTAACAGGTATGTGAGCTGGTTACTCTGCTGCGCTTAAAATTTCTTTTTTGGTTTGCTACAATGCCTTTTCTGAAACGTTGTCTCCCTCTGCTGGAACACTGACTTCTTTCATTTAATGCCTGCAGACTATAAAAGAGAAACCAACCCAAAAAGTTTGGTTGATTAGTCTGTGGCATTCTTTTAAACTGTTGCTTATGGCGGTCTCTGTGAGCTTCTCAGTGACATTCAGCCATCCAGGTATCCCGCCTGCAGTAGACGGAATGTGGCAATGGAACGCTGGCTGCGCGTGTCATAATAGGCTCTGAGCCTTTATATACCTGCGCACAGCAGCAGCCACCTTCAGTCTGCTGCTGGACAGCCAGCAGCAGCAGCAGCAGGAGAGGTAATTAATCAGCAACCCTCCTGCTAAGGGTAGACAGCTGCTCGTTCCACCCCCCCCCCCGCCTTAATTGGTTCTCCTCCCTTCCAACGGTGTTGAGGCGGGTGGGAACAGCCGGGGGTTGAGGGTACTGTGCTAAAAGAGGTGGAGTTATGCAGATCTAAAACGCGTGGATTGCAGCAGCAGCAAGCCGAAAAGTGCAGGCATGTGAGGGATCTAGAGGTTGACAGCATGTCTTCTTAACGGGAGTCCAGGTGGCCATCTCCACAAATGGACTTTTCAGAATCCTTGGGTGGCACCGTAGTCGGAAACCAATTCTGGTTATCGCTTCTCGGCCTTTTGGCTAAGATCAAGTGTAGTATCTGTTCTTATCAGTTTAATATCTGATACGTCCCCTATCTGGGGACCATATATTAAATGGATTTTTAGAACAGGGAGATGGAAAAAGAGCTTGCTCTGTCCACTCCACGCATTGACCTGGTATTGCAGTATCTCCAGGACCGGTGCACCCCTTCTTTAATGCAGTTTCTAAAATCAGAAAGAATTGAATTCAATGCTTTTTGTTCATTTTGCTTGTTTGTCGGATTTTGGGATGGACTCTTTGGCTTTGCTTTTCTTCTCCTCATTGGATTTTTCATGTTAAAAGTTGCAGAAGCCAGATGACAAGCTCATTTTGGTTCAACTTCAGCAACTGTGCATTGCATTGCCATGTAATGTAATGTAATGCAATGCTATCTATCTAGCTCTCCCTCTATACTTCCTTTTGGATAAACAGACATATTAGGCAAGCATTTTGGAGCTTTCACCTAAATAACTACAGGTGGTGAGATAAGCTGCACAATATAATTGACCTTTCAGTATATTGTTGCACACACACCATCTATTTAGCAAATGCCCTTGTTATCAACAGCAGCCTTTTAAACTCACCTGAGCTAACAGGTATGTGAGCTGGTTACTCTGCTGCGCTTAAAATTTCTTTTTTGGTTTGCTACAATGCCTTTTCTGAAACGTTGTCTCCCTCTGCTGGAACACTGACTTCTTTCATTTAATGCCTGCAGACTATAAAAGAGAAACCAACCCAAAAAGTTTGGTTGATTAGTCTGTGGCATTCTTTTAAACTGTTGCTTATGGCGGTCTCTGTGAGCTTCTCAGTGACATTCAGCCATCCAGGTATCCCGCCTGCAGTAGACGGAATGTGGCAATGGAACGCTGGCTGCGCGTGTCATAATAGGCTCTGAGCCTTTATATACCTGCGCACAGCAGCAGCCACCTTCAGTCTGCTGCTGGACAGCCAGCAGCAGCAGCAGCAGGAGAGGTAATTAATCAGCAACCCTCCTGCTAAGGGTAGACAGCTGCTCGTTCCACCCCCCCCCCCGCCTTAATTGGTTCTCCTCCCTTCCAACGGTGTTGAGGCGGGTGGGAACAGCCGGGGGTTGAGGGTACTGTGCTAAAAGAGGTGGAGTTATGCAGATCTAAAACGCGTGGATTGCAGCAGCAGCAAGCCGAAAAGTGCAGGCATGTGAGGGATCTAGAGGTTGACAGCATGTCTTCTTAACGGGAGTCCAGGTGGCCATCTCCACAAATGGACTTTTCAGAATCCTTGGGTGGCACCGTAGTCGGAAACCAATTCTGGTTATCGCTTCTCGGCCTTTTGGCTAAGATCAAGTGTAGTATCTGTTCTTATCAGTTTAATATCTGATACGTCCCCTATCTGGGGACCATATATTAAATGGATTTTTAGAACAGGGAGATGGAAAAAGAGCTTGCTCTGTCCACTCCACGCATTGACCTGGTATTGCAGTATCTCCAGGACCGGTGCACCCCTTCTTTAATGCAGTTTCTAAAATCAGAAAGAATTGAATTCAATGCTTTTTGTTCATTTTGCTTGTTTGTCGGATTTTGGGATGGACTCTTTGGCTTTGCTTTTCTTCTCCTCATTGGATTTTTCATGTTAAAAGTTGCAGAAGCCAGATGACAAGCTCATTTTGGTTCAACTTCAGCAACTGTGCATTGCATTGCCATGTAATGTAATGTAATGCAATGCTATCTATCTAGCTCTCCCTCTATACTTCCTTTTGGATAAACAGACATATTAGGCAAGCATTTTGGAGCTTTCACCTAAATAACTACAGGTGGTGAGATAAGCTGCACAATATAATTGACCTTTCAGTATATTGTTGCACACACACCATCTATTTAGCAAATGCCCTTGTTATCAACAGCAGCCTTTTAAACTCACCTGAGCTAACAGGTATGTGAGCTGGTTACTCTGCTGCGCTTAAAATTTCTTTTTTGGTTTGCTACAATGCCTTTTCTGAAACGTTGTCTCCCTCTGCTGGAACACTGACTTCTTTCATTTAATGCCTGCAGACTATAAAAGAGAAACCAACCCAAAAAGTTTGGTTGATTAGTCTGTGGCATTCTTTTAAACTGTTGCTTATGGCGGTCTCTGTGAGCTTCTCAGTGACATTCAGCCATCCAGGTATCCCGCCTGCAGTAGACGGAATGTGGCAATGGAACGCTGGCTGCGCGTGTCATAATAGGCTCTGAGCCTTTATATACCTGCGCACAGCAGCAGCCACCTTCAGTCTGCTGCTGGACAGCCAGCAGCAGCAGCAGCAGGAGAGGTAATTAATCAGCAACCCTCCTGCTAAGGGTAGACAGCTGCTCGTTCCACCCCCCCCCCGCCTTAATTGGTTCTCCTCCCTTCCAACGGTGTTGAGGCGGGTGGGAACAGCCGGGGGTTGAGGGTACTGTGCTAAAAGAGGTGGAGTTATGCAGATCTAAAACGCGTGGATTGCAGCAGCAGCAAGCCGAAAAGTGCAGGCATGTGAGGGATCTAGAGGTTGACAGCATGTCTTCTTAACGGGAGTCCAGGTGGCCATCTCCACAAATGGACTTTTCAGAATCCTTGGGTGGCACCGTAGTCGGAAACCAATTCTGGTTATCGCTTCTCGGCCTTTTGGCTAAGATCAAGTGTAGTATCTGTTCTTATCAGTTTAATATCTGATACGTCCCCTATCTGGGGACCATATATTAAATGGATTTTTAGAACAGGGAGATGGAAAAAGAGCTTGCTCTGTCCACTCCACGCATTGACCTGGTATTGCAGTATCTCCAGGACCGGTGCACCCCTTCTTTAATGCAGTTTCTAAAATCAGAAAGAATTGAATTCAATGCTTTTTGTTCATTTTGCTTGTTTGTCGGATTTTGGGATGGACTCTTTGGCTTTGCTTTTCTTCTCCTCATTGGATTTTTCATGTTAAAAGTTGCAGAAGCCAGATGACAAGCTCATTTTGGTTCAACTTCAGCAACTGTGCATTGCATTGCCATGTAATGTAATGTAATGCAATCCTATCTATCTAGCTCTCCCTCTATACTTCCTTTTGGATAAACAGACATATTAGGCAAGCATTTTGGAGCTTTCACCTAAATAACTACAGGTGGTGAGATAAGCTGCACAATATAATTGACCTTTCAGTATATTGTTGCACACACACCATCTATTTAGCAAATGCCCTTGTTATCAACAGCAGCCTTTTAAACTCACCTGAGCTAACAGGTATGTGAGCTGGTTACTCTGCTGCGCTTAAAATTTCTTTTTTGGTTTGCTACAATGCCTTTTCTGAAACGTTGTCTCCCTCTGCTGGAACACTGACTTCTTTCATTTAATGCCTGCAGACTATAAAAGAGAAACCAACCCAAAAAGTTTGGTTGATTAGTCTGTGGCATTCTTTTAAACTGTTGCTTATGGCGGTCTCTGTGAGCTTCTCAGTGACATTCAGCCATCCAGGTATCCCGCCTGCAGTAGACGGAATGTGGCAATGGAACGCTGGCTGCGCGTGTCATAATAGGCTCTGAGCCTTTATATACCTGCGCACAGCAGCAGCCACCTTCAGTCTGCTGCTGGACAGCCAGCAGCAGCAGCAGCAGGAGAGGTAATTAATCAGCAACCCTCCTGCTAAGGGTAGACAGCTGCTCGTTCCACCCCCCCCACCCGCCTTAATTGGTTCTCCTCCCTTCCAACGGTGTTGAGGCGGGTGGGAACAGCCGGGGGTTGAGGGTACTGTGCTAAAAGAGGTGGAGTTATGCAGATCTAAAACGCGTGGATTGCAGCAGCAGCAAGCCGAAAAGTGCAGGCATGTGAGGGATCTAGAGGTTGACAGCATGTCTTCTTAACGGGAGTCCAGGTGGCCATCTCCACAAATGGACTTTTCAGAATCCTTGGGTGGCACCGTAGTCGGAAACCAATTCTGGTTATCGCTTCTCGGCCTTTTGGCTAAGATCAAGTGTAGTATCTGTTCTTATCAGTTTAATATCTGATACGTCCCCTATCTGGGGACCATATATTAAATGGATTTTTAGAACAGGGAGATGGAAAAAGAGCTTGCTCTGTCCACTCCACGCATTGACCTGGTATTGCAGTATCTCAAGGACCGGTGCACCCCTTCTTTAATGCAGTTTCTAAAATCAGAAAGAATTGAATTCAATGCTTTTTGTTCATTTTGCTTGTTTGTCGGATTTTGGGATGGACTCTTTGGCTTTGCTTTTCTTCTCCTCATTGGATTTTTCATGTTAAAAGTTGCAGAAGCCAGATGACAAGCTCATTTTGGTTCAACTTCAGCAACTGTGCATTGCATTGCCATGTAATGTAATGTAATGCAATGCTATCTATCTAGCTCTCCCTCTATACTTCCTTTTGGATAAACAGACATATTAGGCAAGCATTTTGGAGCTTTCACCTAAATAACTACAGGTGGTGAGATAAGCTGCACAATATAATTGACCTTTCAGTATATTGTTGCACACACACCATCTATTTAGCAAATGCCCTTGTTATCAACAGCAGCCTTTTAAACTCACCTGAGCTAACAGGTATGTGAGCTGGTTACTCTGCTGCGCTTAAAATTTCTTTTTTGGTTTGCTACAATGCCTTTTCTGAAACGTTGTCTCCCTCTGCTGGAACACTGACTTCTTTCATTTAATGCCTGCAGACTATAAAAGAGAAACCAACCCAAAAAGTTTGGTTGATTAGTCTGTGGCATTCTTTTAAACTGTTGCTTATGGCGGTCTCTGTGAGCTTCTCAGTGACATTCAGCCATCCAGGTATCCCGCCTGCAGTAGACAGAATGTGGCAATGGAACGCTGGCTGCGCGTGTCATAATAGGCTCTGAGCCTTTATATACCTGCGCACAGCAGCAGCCACCTTCAGTCTGCTGCTGGACAGCCAGCAGCAGCAGCAGCAGGAGAGGTAATTAATCAGCAACCCTCCTGCTAAGGGTAGACAGCTGCTCGTTCCACCCCCCCCCCCCCCCGCCTTAATTGGTTCTCCTCCCTTCCAACGGTGTTGAGGCGGGTGGGAACAGCCGGGGGTTGAGGGTACTGTGCTAAAAGAGGTGGAGTTATGCAGATCTAAAACGCGTGGATTGCAGCAGCAGCAAGCCGAAAAGTGCAGGCATGTGAGGGATCTAGAGGTTGACAGCATGTCTTCTTAACGGGAGTCCAGGTGGCCATCTCCACAAATGGACTTTTCAGAATCCTTGGGTGGCACCGTAGTCGGAAACCAATTCTGGTTATCGCTTCTCGGCCTTTTGGCTAAGATCAAGTGTAGTATCTGTTCTTATCAGTTTAATATCTGATACGTCCCCTATCTGGGGACCATATATTAAATGGATTTTTAGAACAGGGAGATGGAAAAAGAGCTTGCTCTGTCCACTCCACGCATTGACCTGGTATTGCAGTATCTCCAGGACCGGTGCACCCCTTCTTTAATGCAGTTTCTAAAATCAGAAAGAATTGAATTCAATGCTTTTTGTTCATTTTGCTTGTTTGTCGGATTTTGGGATGGACTCTTTGGCTTTGCTTTTCTTCTCCTCATTGGATTTTTCATGTTAAAAGTTGCAGAAGCCAGATGACAAGCTCATTTTGGTTCAACTTCAGCAACTGTGCATTGCATTGCCATGTAATGTAATGTAATGCAATGCTATCTATCTAGCTCTCCCTCTATACTTCCTTTTGGATAAACAGACATATTAGGCAAGCATTTTGGAGCTTTCACCTAAATAACTACAGGTGGTGAGATAAGCTGCACAATATAATTGACCTTTCAGTATATTGTTGCACACACACCATCTATTTAGCAAATGCCCTTGTTATCAACAGCAGCCTTTTAAACTCACCTGAGCTAACAGGTATGTGAGCTGGTTACTCTGCTGCGCTTAAAATTTCTTTTTTGGTTTGCTACAATGCCTTTTCTGAAACGTTGTCTCCCTCTGCTGGAACACTGACTTCTTTCATTTAATGCCTGCAGACTATAAAAGAGAAACCAACCCAAAAAGTTTGGTTGATTAGTCTGTGGCATTCTTTTAAACTGTTGCTTATGGCGGTCTCTGTGAGCTTCTCAGTGACATTCAGCCATCCAGGTATCCCGCCTGCAGTAGACGGAATGTGGCAATGGAACGCTGGCTGCGCGTGTCATAATAGGCTCTGAGCCTTTATATACCTGCGCACAGCAGCAGCCACCTTCAGTCTGCTGCTGGACAGCCAGCAGCAGCAGCAGCAGGAGAGGTAATTAATCAGCAACCCTCCTGCTAAGGGTAGACAGCTGCTCGTTCCACCCCCCCCCCCGCCTTAATTGGTTCTCCTCCCTTCCAACGGTGTTGAGGCGGGTGGGAACAGCCGGGGGTTGAGGGTACTGTGCTAAAAGAGGTGGAGTTATGCAGATCTAAAACGCGTGGATTGCAGCAGCAGCAAGCCGAAAAGTGCAGGCATGTGAGGGATCTAGAGGTTGACAGCATGTCTTCTTAACGGGAGTCCAGGTGGCCATCTCCACAAATGGACTTTTCAGAATCCTTGGGTGGCACCGTAGTCGGAAACCAATTCTGGTTATCGCTTCTCGGCCTTTTGGCTCAGATCAAGTGTAGTATCTGTTCTTTTAAGAACACAAGAGCTACGATCTACACTTGACGAGAGCGATCGAACTCGGAAGGAGAAGAGCTTCGGAGCCCAGCTGACATCGGAGAAGGAAGGCGGATATCGGTGGGAGGAAGAAGCTCTAAAGAATCCAGAAGAAGACGAAGACTCGGAGAAGAATCGGGCTGTCCTGTGGAATCTTCGAGGAAGAAAATCATCGAGACAAAGACCTTTCGGGGAATTTGTCCAGAACACGACGGGAGAAGAATCTGCATAGCTCCACCCATTCCGGGAAGAGTTCCAGATCCAGCTCCAAGAAGTAACTGCAGGAGGAAAGCCATGGCAAGCGCTGCGAGGAAGACCGAAAAGAAGAGCCTGGAGCAGGGGACAGCCAGGAGGGCCCAGCCAGGAGCCTATTCTGACCCCAAGGACTCTGCCTCCACGACTGGCCAGCAGAAGGGACCCCAGAAGCGCCGCCACGAAGCTCCAGCCCTGGAGCCATGGATGCGGCAGACGGTGGCCCTGAAGCTGAAGGAAGTGGATGGGAGGGTGCCGGATATGTCCTCGGACGTGTTCTGCCAGAAGATGCTGCTGGATCGAGGCTTCTCCAGGTCGGACACCCTCAGCATCCAGACCTTCTTGACGGGGATCTTCTTCGTCACCTTCGCCACTGTGAACACCTGTAGGAGGTTCTGGGAAATGGTAAGCGCAAAAGGACCGGATAATTCTTTCTCTGCCTTTACAGGTAGCTGCCCTATCCAGAGGGACGAAAGGAGGATCACGGTCTCCATGCGCAACCCGCACACCCCAGGCCAAGACATCTGTACCTTCCTGAGACGCTTCTGTTTGGTTGTGAAGGAACCCTCTCACATCCTGAATGGACTCGGCTTCTGGACAGGTAAGTGGTCGGTGACCGTTAGACTTCACAGGGACCTGGCGTACTCAGACGGACTTCGGCACCTGCCCCCGACATTCTCCCTGGGCAACTCCTACGGCCTCATCTATTACCCGGACATGCCGCGGAACTGCAGGAGATGCGGCAAGAACGGCCACGAGATGAAGGACTGCAAGGAGGATGCCTGCAGGATTTGTCGAGTGACAGGACACAGCTCGAAGGACTGCCCGAAGAAGACGTCCTGCAACCTGTGTGGGCTGGCGGCTCATCTGTACAAGGATTGCCCCAAGCGTGAGAGATCCTGGGCATCGGTGGTTGCGACGACCCCAGCTCCGGAGGACAAGGCCCCGACGACCAGGCCTGTGAAGGTCAAGGACGCGACGACCAAGGCCCCAGCGGCCAAGGCTGAGACGACCAAGGCCAAAGCGGTCAAGGAGTCGGTGGCCAAAGCCCCAGCGACGGTCCCAGCAGCTCCGAAGCAGAAGAAAAAGTCAAAGGAGGGTAAGAGTTCTGTCACCCCTCTCTCGATCCCTCCCCCTGCCACCCCCGTCCAATCCCCCCCCACCCCGGCCACCCCTGCTGAGGATTCCACTTCCTCTTCCTCCTTCCCCTACTCCTCAGCAGGTGTCCTTTCCCCTGCCCCGGCAGCCACTCTCCCTCCCCAGACCATGGTAGCGGTGGAATTAACCTTTCCTCCACCCGCCGCTATCTATTCCGAGGAGGATTTTCCCCTTCTTGTCTCCCCAGTTCCAACCCGGGGAAAGAGGAAGGTGGAGGACAGCCCTGCTACTGAATCCTCCAAAAAGAAGATTCTGGATTTCGTAGGCGAAAAGGAGGATACCCTCCCTGAGCCAGAAGAGATGCAGCACATGGTTGAGACCCTGGTGGCCGAGCCAGAAGAGGAGGAACTGGTGGTCGCCGAGATCGAGGCCGCGCTGCTTGACCAGATGGAGGAAGAGGGCCTGCTGGTGATCCCGTCACCAGCAGTCAACACCGATGAGGGACCACCCGACCGGAGTGGTAACTAAGGTGTATTGCCTGCGCTAACTTTTTCTTTTTTCCCTACATGATGGCTAATATTAACTTATTTTCCATTAATGTCAGGAGCATCAAGGACAAGTTCAGACGTCAGACTATTTATGCCTTCCTTACTTCCCAGTTGTGTGATGTTTATATGTTGCAGGAATGTTCCCTTCCCTCCTCTAGGTCCTTCAAACATCTGGCCAGGGAGTGGTCCCACGGTCCATCCTACTGGTCTGGTGGGGGTGACTGCAAGTCTGCGGGGGTCGCAATTCTGATCAGGGGGGGCGCATTCACGCTTGAGTCCGTCCAGGAGCTCATCTGCGGCAGGGCTCTTGTTGTAGATGGCAACTGGGCAGGAGAACCTGTCAGGTTCATCAACGTGTATGCGTCCCCACTGAAGAATGAGCGTTTGGAGCTTTTCCAGACCCTGCGGCTTCAGCTTGCCACCACCAGGACCTTAGTGATGGCCGGGGATTTCAACTGCCCCATCGAGGAGGATGGTCGTAGTTCTGGCACATCTGCCAAGTTGGACATCACGTCCAAGCTGCTCATCGAGATGGTAACCGAGGCCTCTCTTCAGGACGTGGTGGGCTCCATGGGGAGAGGCTCCACAAACTATTCGTGGAGCCGACCCGATGGCTCACTCCGCTCCAGGATTGACTTTGTGTTCACCTCTCGGGCAGTCAGGCAGAGTAGGCACTCGATGGTCCCCTGCTTCTTCTCCGACCACAGAGCCATTCACTTAGAAGGTGTCCTCGGCGACGGTTTTCCGTCCGGCCCCGGCTCCTGGAAGCTGAATTGTGCTCTGCTGGCTCAGGATGAAGTCGTGGAGGAGCTGAGAGCAGCCTACGCAATGTGGCAGTCCTACAAGGGTAGCTTCCAAACAGTCTCTGATTGGTGGGAATATGTTAAACTTGAGTTTCGCTGTTTCTTTCAGGCCAAGGGTCGACAACAGGCGTGTGAGAAGAGGAGGGACTTCAGAGGGCTGCAGCGCGAGCTGCGGTCGCTGCAGGACCTTCTTCACTGCGGCTGGGACGTGAGGGAGGAGCTGGAGGAGACCAAGAAGAGCCTGAAAAGGCACTTTGAGGAGGAGTCCAAGCGAATCGTCTTCCGTTCCAAAGTGGAGAATCTGGAGAAGGGTGAGAAATGTAACTCATTCTTTTTCAGGAAACTTCATGCCGGTCACACGCCCCTGAACGAGCTGCGAGACGAGAGCGGAAACATGCAACGTGGGAAGGAGGATGTGATGAGGGTAGTCAGCGACTTCTACAGCGAACTCTACTTCCACAAGACTACCGACCCCGACGCTGCTGATAAGTTCCTGTCAGGTATCACTAACCATCTTGATCCTGCAGGCACGGCAGCCTTGGACAAACCTCTGATGGTGGGCGAATTGCTCTCTGCCGCTAAATCCTTTAGGACCGGCAGGACCCCGGGCAGTGATGGTCTTCCAGCGGAGCTCTATGTAGCGCTGGGAGACCTCATCTGTCCGGACCTGTTGGATCTGTACGAGGAGATGGTGGTGGAGGGTAGAATGCCTCCATCTTTGAGGGAAGGAATGGTCACGATCCTGTACAAGCGGAAGGGAGAGAGGTGCGACCTGAGAAATTGGCGTCCCATCACTCTGCTCAACGTGGACTACAAGATCCTGGCCAAGACGATGGCGACACGACTTAAGACGGTCATCGGACGGATCATCCACCCGGACCAGACCTGCGGCATCCCTGGACGTCGCATCGCAGACAGCCTCGCTCTCGTGCGGGACACGGTCGAGTACATCAAGGTCCGCCGCGCACACGCGGCCCTGGTCTCCTTGGATCAGGAGAAGGCCTTCGACCGGGTTTCCCACGAGTTCATGGGCCGAGCTCTGCACCGGTTAGGTTTGGGTAACATGTTTTGTTCGTATGTCCGTCTGATGTATTTTGATATCCACAGCTCGG
Organism: Phyllobates terribilis; assembly: GCF_046119375.1. Lineage (NCBI taxonomy): Eukaryota > Metazoa > Chordata > Amphibia > Anura > Dendrobatidae > Phyllobates > Phyllobates terribilis. The sequence continues at coordinate 2,773,942 of NW_027362800.1, read as the reverse complement.
TGTTGGTGAACGGCTGGAAGACTGACCCCTTCCCTGTCCTCTCTGGGGTCAGACAAGGCTGCCCTCTATCACCTCTTCTTTTTGTTTGTGTTATAGAACTCTTCGCAGAGGCTATCCGGCAGAATGGAGAGATCAGAGGGATCACCGCACCGGGTCCGGGACGACACGAGGTCAAGTGCTCGCTCTACATGGACGACGTCACCGTCTTCTGCGCTGATCGTGGTTCAGTCGACGCCCTCGTCCAGACGTGTGAGAGGTTCGGCCGGGCTTCAGGGGCCAAAGTCAACTGCAGGAAGTCGGAAGCCATGCTCTTCGGGGATTGGCAGCCGGCCTCCTCCGCCCCCTTCCCCTTCAACATTCAACCGGATTTCCTCAAGGTGCTGGGAGTCTGGTTCGGGAAGGAAGGAGCGGCCCTCAAGTCCTGGCAAGAACGCTTGGCCAAAGTGAAGCAACGGATCGGACTCTGGAGCCTCAGACACCTCACTTGTGAGGGTAAGGCACTCGTCCTGCGTAATGAGGTCCTGCCCATCTTGCAGTACACGGCGCAGGCCTGGCCCCCACACGTCACTGTGTGCAGGGCCATTACCAGGACAGTGTTTCACTTTGTCTGGGGATCCAAGATGGACAGAGTCAGGCGGGCCGTCATGTACAAGGAGCCTCGCAAGGGTGGGAAGGGCGTTCCAGATATCCCCACCCTCCTGCGATCCTCTTTTGTGTGTGATTGTGTCCGCCGGACTTTGCAAGTCAAAAATGGCTCCGCGGGCAGGTCCATGTCTCGCTTCTTCCTGCTTCCTTTTTGGAGGCGACTCGGCTGGGACAAGTGGGACAGCTCCTTCCCCTACAACTGGACGACGCCATGGTTCTACGGAGACGTCGTTCGATTTGTGGGGGAACATCAACTGGAGGGACTCAAGCCCGACTTGTGGAAGCCCAAAACTATCCACAAGCTCATCAGAGCCAAGGATGACGTGGAGAACATCACAGGACTTCACCAGGACACGCTGGAGACTGTGTGGACAAATGTGTCGTCTGACAGGCTGACCAACGGGCACAAGGACTTGTCGTGGATGGCGATTCAGGGCGGACTGCCCGTCCGGTCATTCATGCATGCCCGGAACCTGTGCAAGACCAGGTACTGCCCAAGGTGCCCCTTCGTGGAGGAAACATCTTTGCACACTTTTTGGGACTGCGGATTTGCACAGCGCCTGTTGACTGCCCTTGAGGACGACCTGAGGAACTCTGTCCCCAGGGCGAGCCTATCGCACCATTCTGTGCTTTACGGACTCTTCCCTGGGGTTCATACCGTTGGAGCCATCCAGGAGGCTTATGAACTGCTTCAAGGATGCCGTTTGGGTCGCCAGGAACCGGCTCATCTTGAGGAGGGAGAGGATGTCCATCCAGGACTGCCGCAGGCTGATCCACAGCCTGCTCAGAGACTATTCCATCGTGGATGGTCCGGAGGACGAGGATGAGGACTAAACCCCTCCTCCCCCTCTCCCCTTATGTGTCTTGTCTTTCAATAAACCTTCGGGCCTGTGATTTTCCCCTCCCCATCCCCCTTTTCCCAATCCCCATCCCTTATCACGATTCGTCGTACTGTATTGATTGACATGCTTTTTCTTTCAGATTGAGTGTTTTGTGTAGCATAGGGGTGTGATGTGTCTAGTTAGTGCGTCGTATCCTCATGCTATGTAAATATGATGTAGAATTCTGTGTGTACTGGGCTGCGGCACTGTACACTGTCTGTTAACTTATTTTTTGTGCTAATAAAAGATATCTGTTCTTATCAGTTTAATATCTGATACGTCCCCTATCTGGGGACCATATATTAAATGGATTTTTAGAACAGGGAGATGGAAAAAGAGCTTGCTCTGTCCACTCCACGCATTGACCTGGTATTGCAGTATCTCCAGGACCGGTGCACCCCTTCTTTAATGCAGTTTCTAAAATCAGAAAGAATTGAATTCAATGCTTTTTGTTCATTTTGCTTGTTTGTCGGATTTTGGGATGGACTCTTTGGCTTTGCTTTTCTTCTCCTCATTGGATTTTTCATGTTAAAAGTTGCAGAAGCCAGATGACAAGCTCATTTTGGTTCAACTTCAGCAACTGTGCATTGCATTGCCATGTAATGTAATGTAATGCAATGCTATCTATCTAGCTCTCCCTCTATACTTCCTTTTGGATAAACAGACATATTAGGCAAGCATTTTGGAGCTTTCACCTAAATAACTACAGGTGGTGAGATAAGCTGCACAATATAATTGACCTTTCAGTATATTGTTGCACACACACCATCTATTTAGCAAATGCCCTTGTTATCAACAGCAGCCTTTTAAACTCACCTGAGCTAACAGGTATGTGAGCTGGTTACTCTGCTGCGCTTAAAATTTCTTTTTTGGTTTGCTACAATGCCTTTTCTGAAACGTTGTCTCCCTCTGCTGGAACACTGACTTCTTTCATTTAATGCCTGCAGACTATAAAAGAGAAACCAACCCAAAAAGTTTGGTTGATTAGTCTGTGGCATTCTTTTAAACTGTTGCTTATGGCGGTCTCTGTGAGCTTCTCAGTGACATTCAGCCATCCAGGTATCCCGCCTGCAGTAGACGGAATGTGGCAATGGAACGCTGGCTGCGCGTGTCATAATAGGCTCTGAGCCTTTATATACCTGCGCACAGCAGCAGCCACCTTCAGTCTGCTGCTGGACAGCCAGCAGCAGCAGCAGCAGGAGAGGTAATTAATCAGCAACCCTCCTGCTAAGGGTAGACAGCTGCTCGTTCCACCCCCCCCCCGCCTTAATTGGTTCTCCTCCCTTCCAACGGTGTTGAGGCGGGTGGGAACAGCCGGGGGTTGAGGGTACTGTGCTAAAAGAGGTGGAGTTATGCAGATCTAAAACGCGTGGATTGCAGCAGCAGCAAGTCGAAAAGTGCAGGCATGTGAGGGATCTAGAGGTTGTCAGCATGTCTTCTTAACGGGAGTCCAGGAGGCCATCTCCACAAATGGACTTTTCAGAATCCTTGGGTGGCACCGTAGTCGGAAACCAATTCTGGTTATCGCTTCTCGGCCTTTTGGCTAAGATCAAGTGTAGTATCTGTTCTTATCAGTTTAATATCTGATACGTCCCCTATCTGGGGACCATATATTAAATGGATTTTTAGAACAGGGAGATGGAAAAAGAGCTTGCTCTGTCCACTCCACGCATTGACCTGGTATTGCAGTATCTCCAGGACCGGTGCACCCCTTCTTTAATGCAGTTTCTAAAATCAGAAAGAATTGAATTCAATGCTTTTTGTTCATTTTGCTTGTTTGTCGGATTTTGGGATGGACTCTTTGGCTTTGCTTTTCTTCTCCTCATTGGATTTTTCATGTTAAAAGTTGCAGAAGCCAGATGACAAGCTCATTTTGGTTCAACTTCAGCAACTGTGCATTGCATTGCCATGTAATGTAATGTAATGCAATGCTATCTATCTAGCTCTCCCTCTATACTTCCTTTTGGATAAACAGACATATTAGGCAAGCATTTTGGAGCTTTCACCTAAATAACTACAGGTGGTGAGATAAGCTGCACAATATAATTGACCTTTCAGTATATTGTTGCACACACACCATCTATTTAGCAAATGCCCTTGTTATCAACAGCAGCCTTTTAAACTCACCTGAGCTAACAGGTATGTGAGCTGGTTACTCTGCTGCGCTTAAAATTTCTTTTTTGGTTTGCTACAATGCCTTTTCTGAAACGTTGTCTCCCTCTGCTGGAACACTGACTTCTTTCATTTAATGCCTGCAGACTATAAAAGAGAAACCAACCCAAAAAGTTTGGTTGATTAGTCTGTGGCATTCTTTTAAACTGTTGCTTATGGCGGTCTCTGTGAGCTTCTCAGTGACATTCAGCCATCCAGGTATCCCGCCTGCAGTAGACGGAATGTGGCAATGGAACGCTGGCTGCGCGTGTCATAATAGGCTCTGAGCCTTTATATACCTGCGCACAGCAGCAGCCACCTTCAGTCTGCTGCTGGACAGCCAGCAGCAGCAGCAGCAGGAGAGGTAATTAATCAGCAACCCTCCTGCTAAGGGTAGACAGCTGCTCGTTCCACCCCCCCCGCCTTAATTGGTTAATTGGTTCTCCTCCCTTCCAACGGTGTTGAGGCGGGTGGGAACAGCCGGGGGTTGAGGGTACTGTGCTAAAAGAGGTGGAGTTATGCAGATCTAAAACGCGTGGATTGCAGCAGCAGCAAGCCGAAAAGTGCAGGCATGTGAGGGATCTAGAGGTTGACAGCATGTCTTCTTAACGGGAGTCCAGGTGGCCATCTCCACAAATGGACTTTTCAGAATCCTTGGGTGGCACCGTAGTCGGAAACCAATTCTGGTTATCGCTTCTCGGCCTTTTGGCTAAGATCAAGTGTAGTATCTGTTCTTATCAGTTTAATATCTGATACGTCCCCTATCTGGGGACCATATATTAAATGGATTTTTAGAACAGGGAGATGGAAAAAGAGCTTGCTCTGTCCACTCCACGCATTGACCTGGTATTGCAGTATCTCCAGGACCGGTGCACCCCTTCTTTAATGCAGTTTCTAAAATCAGAAAGAATTGAATTCAATGCTTTTTGTTCATTTTGCTTGTTTGTCGGATTTTGGGATGGACTCTTTGGCTTTGCATTTCTTCTCCTCATTGGATTTTTCATGTTAAAAGTTGCAGAAGCCAGATGACAAGCTCATTTTGGTTCAACTTCAGCAACTGTGCATTGCATTGCCATGTAATGTAATGTAATGCAATGCTATCTATCTAGCTCTCCCTCTATACTTCCTTTTGGATAAACAGACATATTAGGCAAGCATTTTGGAGCTTTCACCTAAATAACTACAGGTGGTGAGATAAGCTGCACAATATAATTGACCTTTCAGTATATTGTTGCACACACACCATCTATTTAGCAAATGCCCTTGTTATCAACAGCAGCCTTTTAAACTCACCTGAGCTAACAGGTATGTGAGCTGGTTACTCTGCTGCGCTTAAAATTTCTTTTTTGGTTTGCTACAATGCCTTTTCTGAAACGTTGTCTCCCTCTGCTGGAACACTGACTTCTTTCATTTAATGCCTGCAGACTATAAAAGAGAAACCAACCCAAAAAGTTTGGTTGATTAGTCTGTGGCATTCTTTTAAACTGTTGCTTATGGCGGTCTCTGTGAGCTTCTCAGTGACATTCAGCCATCCAGGTATCCCGCCTGCAGTAGACGGAATGTGGCAATGGAACGCTGGCTGCGCGTGTCATAATAGGCTCTGAGCCTTTATATACCTGCGCACAGCAGCAGCCACCTTCAGTCTGCTGCTGGACAGCCAGCAGCAGCAGCAGCAGGAGAGGTAATTAATCAGCAACCCTCCTGCTAAGGGTAGACAGCTGCTCGTTCCACCCCCCCCCCCGCCTTAATTGGTTCTCCTCCCTTCCAACGGTGTTGAGGCGGGTGGGAACAGCCGGGGGTTGAGGGTACTGTGCTAAAAGAGGTGGAGTTATGCAGATCTAAAACGCGTGGATTGCAGCAGCAGCAAGCCGAAAAGTGCAGGCATGTGAGGGATCTAGAGGTTGACAGCATGTCTTCTTAACGGGAGTCCAGGTGGCCATCTCCACAAATGGACTTTTCAGAATCCTTGGGTGGCACCGTAGTCGGAAACCAATTCTGGTTATCGCTTCTCGGCCTTTTGGCTAAGATCAAGTGTAGTATCTGTTCTTATCAGTTTAATATCTGATACGTCCCCTATCTGGGGACCATATATTAAATGGATTTTTAGAACAGGGAGATGGAAAAAGAGCTTGCTCTGTCCACTCCACGCATTGACCTGGTATTGCAGTATCTCCAGGACCGGTGCACCCCTTCTTTAATGCAGTTTCTAAAATCAGAAAGAATTGAATTCAATGCTTTTTGTTCATTTGGCTTGTTTGTCGGATTTTGGGATGGACTCTTTGGCTTTGCTTTTCTTCTCCTCATTGGATTTTTCATGTTAAAAGTTGCAGAAGCCAGATGACAAGCTCATTTTGGTTCAACTTCAGCAACTGTGCATTGCATTGCCATGTAATGTAATGTAATGCAATGCTATCTATCTAGCTCTCCCTCTATACTTCCTTTTGGATAAACAGACATATTAGGCAAGCATTTTGGAGCTTTCACCTAAATAACTACAGGTGGTGAGATAAGCTGCACAATATAATTGACCTTTCAGTATATTGTTGCACACACACCATCTATTTAGCAAATGCCCTTGTTATCAACAGCAGCCTTTTAAACTCACCTGAGCTAACAGGTATGTGAGCTGGTTACTCTGCAGCGCTTAAAATTTCTTTTTTGGTTTGCTACAATGCCTTTTCTGAAACGTTGTCTCCCTCTGCTGGAACACTGACTTCTTTCATTTAATGCCTGCAGACTATAAAAGAGAAACCAACCCAAAAAGTTTGGTTGATTAGTCTGTGGCATTCTTTTAAACTGTTGCTTATGGCGGTCTCTGTGAGCTTCTCAGTGACATTCAGCCATCCAGGTATCCCGCCTGCAGTAGACGGAATGTGGCAATGGAACGCTGGCTGCGCGTGTCATAATAGGCTCTGAGCCTTTATATACCTGCGCACAGCAGCAGCCACCTTCAGTCTGCTGCTGGACAGCCAGCAGCAGCAGCAGCAGGAGAGGTAATTAATCAGCAACCCTCCTGCTAAGGGTAGACAGCTGCTCGTTCCACCCCCCCCCCCGCCTTAATTGGTTCTCCTCCCTTCCAACGGTGTTGAGGCGGGTGGGAACAGCCGGGGGTTGAGGGTACTGTGCTAAAAGAGGTGGAGTTATGCAGATCTAAAACGCGTGGATTGCAGCAGCAGCAAGCCGAAAAGTGCAGGCATGTGAGGGATCTAGAGGTTGACAGCATGTCTTCTTAACGGGAGTCCAGGTGGCCATCTCCACAAATGGACTTTTCAGAATCCTTGGGTGGCACCGTAGTCGGAAACCAATTCTGGTTATCGCTTCTCGGCCTTTTGGCTAAGATCAAGTGTAGTATCTGTTCTTATCAGTTTAATTTCTGATACGTCCCCTATCTGGGGACCATATATTAAATGGATTTTTAGAACAGGGAGATGGAAAAAGAGCTTGCTCTGTCCACTCCACGCATTGACCTGGTATTGCAGTATCTCCAGGACCGGTGCACCCCTTCTTTAATGCAGTTTCTAAAATCAGAAAGAATTGAATTCAATGCTTTTTGTTCATTTTGCTTGTTTGTCGGATTTTGGGATGGACTCTTTGGCTTTGCTTTTCTTCTCCTCATTGGATTTTTCATGTTAAAAGTTGCAGAAGCCAGATGACAAGCTCATTTTGGTTCAACTTCAGCAACTGTGCATTGCATTGCCATGTAATGTAATGTAATGCAATGCTATCTATCTAGCTCTCCCTCTATACTTCCTTTTGGATAAACAGACATATTAGGCAAGCATTTTGGAGCTTTCACCTAAATAACTACAGGTGGTGAGATAAGCTGCACAATATAATTGACCTTTCAGTATATTGTTGCACACACACCATCTATTTAGCAAATGCCCTTGTTATCAACAGCAGCCTTTTAAACTCACCTGAGCTAACAGGTATGTGAGCTGGTTACTCTGCTGCGCTTAAAATTTCTTTTTTGGTTTGCTACAATGCCTTTTCTGAAACGTAGTCTCCCTCTGCTGGAACACTGACTTCTTTCATTTAATGCCTGCAGACTATAAAAGAGAAACCAACCCAAAAAGTTTGGTTGATTAGTCTGTGGCATTCTTTTAAACTGTTGCTTATGGCGGTCTCTGTGAGCTTCTCAGTGACATTCAGCCATCCAGGTATCCCGCCTGCAGTAGACGGAATGTGGCAATGGAACGCTGGCTGCGCGTGTCATAATAGGCTCTGAGCCTTTATATACCTGCGCACAGCAGCAGCCACCTTCAGTCTGCTGCTGGACAGCCAGCAGCAGCAGCAGCAGGAGAGGTAATTAATCAGCAACCCTCCTGCTAAGGGTAGACAGCTGCTCGTTCCACCCCCCCCCCCCGCCTTAATTGGTTCTCCTCCCTTCCAACGGTGTTGAGGCGGGTGGGAACAGCCGGGGGTTGAGGGTACTGTGCTAAAAGAGGTGGAGTTATGCAGATCTAAAACGCGTGGATTGCAGCAGCAGCAAGCCGAAAAGTGCAGGCATGTGAGGGATCTAGGGGTTGACAGCATGTCTTCTTAACGGGAGTCCAGGTGGCCATCTCCACAAATGGACTTTTCAGAATCCTTGGGTGGCACCGTAGTCGGAAACCAATTCTGGTTATCGCTTCTCGGCCTTTTGGCTAAGATCAAGTGTAGTATCTGTTCTTATCAGTTTAATATCTGATACGTCCCCTATCTGGGGACCATATATTAAATGGATTTTTAGAACAGGGAGATGGAAAAAGAGCTTGCTCTGTCCACTCCACGCATTGACCTGGTATTGCAGTATCTCCAGGACCGGTGCACCCCTTCTTTAATGCAGTTTCTAAAATCAGAAAGAATTGAATTCAATGCTTTTTGTTCATTTTGCTTGTTTGTCGGATTTTGGGATGGACTCTTTGGCTTTGCTTTTCTTCTCCTCATTGGATTTTTCATGTTAAAAGTTGCAGAAGCCAGATGACAAGCTCATTTTGGTTCAACTTCAGCAACTGTGCATTGCATTGCCATGTAATGTAATGTAATGCAATGCTATCTATCTAGCTCTCCCTCTATACTTCCTTTTGGATAAACAGACATATTAGGCAAGCATTTTGGAGCTTTCACCTAAATAACTACAGGTGGTGAGATAAGCTGCACAATATAATTGACCTTTCAGTATATTGTTGCACACACACCATCTATTTAGCAAATGCCCTTCTTATCAACAGCAGCCTTTTAAACTCACCTGAGCTAACAGGTATGTGAGCTGGTTACTCTGCTGCGCTTAAAATTTCTTTTTTGGTTTGCTACAATGCCTTTTCTGAAACGTTGTCTCCCTCTGCTGGAACACTGACTTCTTTCATTTAATGCCTGCAGACTATAAAAGAGAAACCAACCCAAAAAGTTTGGTTGATTAGTCTGTGGCATTCTTTTAAACTGTTGCTTATGGCGGTCTCTGTGAGCTTCTCAGTGACATTCAGCCATCCAGGTATCCCGCCTGCAGTAGACGGAATGTGGCAATGGAACGCTGGCTGCGCGTGTCATAATAGGCTCTGAGCCTTTATATACCTGCGCACAGCAGCAGCCACCTTCAGTCTGCTGCTGGACAGCCAGCAGCAGCAGCAGCAGGAGAGGTAATTAATCAGCAACCCTCCTGCTAAGGGTAGACAGCTGCTCGTTCCACCCCCCCCCGCCTTAATTGGTTCTCCTCCCTTCCAACGGTGTTGAGGCGGGTGGGAACAGCCGGGGGTTGAGGGTACTGTGCTAAAAGAGGTGGAGTTATGCAGATCTAAAACGCGTGGATTGCAGCAGCAGCAAGCCGAAAAGTGCAGGCATGTGAGGGATCTAGAGGTTGACAGCATGTCTTCTTAACGGGAGTCAAGGTGGCCATCTCCACAAATGGACTTTTCAGAATCCTTGGGTGGCACCGTAGTCGGAAACCAATTCTGGTTATCGCTTCTCGGCCTTTTGGCTAAGATCAAGTGTAGTATCTGTTCTTATCAGTTTAATATCTGATACGTCCCCTATCTGGGGACCATATATTAAATGGATTTTTAGAACAGGGAGATGGAAAAAGAGCTTGCTCTGTCCACTCCACGCATTGAACTGGTATTGCAGTATCTCCAGGACCGGTGCACCCCTTCTTTAATGCATTTTCTAAAATCAGAAAGAATTGAATTCAATGCTTTTTGTTCATTTTGCTTGTTTGTCGGATTTTGGGATGGACTCTTTGGCTTTGCTTTTCTTCTCCTCATTGGATTTTTCATGTTAAAAGTTGCAGAAGCCAGATGACAAGCTCATTTTGGTTCAACTTCAGCAACTGTGCATTGCATTGCCATGTAATGTAATGTAATGCAATGCTATCTATCTAGCTCTCCCTCTATACTTCCTTTTGGATAAACAGACATATTAGGCAAGCATTTTGGAGCTTTCACCTAAATAACTACAGGTGGTGAGATAAGCTGCACAATATAATTGACCTTTCAGTATATTGTTGCACACACACCATCTATTTAGCAAATGCCCTTGTTATCAACAGCAGCCTTTTAAACTCACCTGAGCTAACAGGTATGTGAGCTGGTTACTCTGCTGCGCTTAAAATTTCTTTTTTGGTTTGCTACAATGCCTTTTCTGAAACGTTGTCTCCCTCTGCTGGAACACTGACTTCTTTCATTTAATGCCTGCAGACTATAAAAGAGAAACCAACCCAAAAAGTTTGGTTGATTAGTCTGTGGCATTCTTTTAAACTGTTGCTTATGGCGGTCTCTGTGAGCTTCTCAGTGACATTCAGCCATCCAGGTATCCCGCCTGCAGTAGACGGAATGTGGCAATGGAACGCTGGCTGCGCGTGTCATAATAGGCTCTGAGCCTTTATATACCTGCGCACAGCAGCAGCCACCTTCAGTCTGCTGCTGGACAGCCAGCAGCAGCAGCAGCAGGAGAGGTAATTAATCAGCAACCCTCCTGCTAAGGGTAGACAGCTGCTCGTTCCACCCCCCCCCCCCGCCTTAATTGGTTCTCCTCCCTTCCAACGGTGTTGAGGCGGGTGGGAACAGCCGGGGGTTGAGGGTACTGTGCTAAAAGAGGTGGAGTTATGCAGATCTAAAACGCGTGGATTGCAGCAGCAGCAAGCCGAAAAGTGCAGGCATGTGAGGGATCTAGAGGTTGACAGCATGTCTTCTTAACGGGAGTCCAGGTGGCCATCTCCACAAATGGACTTTTCAGAATCCTTGGGTGGCACCGTAGTCGGAAACCAATTCTGGTTATCGCTTCTCGGCCTTTTGGCTAAGATCAAGTGTAGTATCTGTTCTTATCAGTTTAATATCTGATACGTCCCCTATCTGGGGACCATATATTAAATGGATTTTTAGAACAGGGAGATGGAAAAAGAGCTTGCTCTGTCCACTCCACGCATTGACCTGGTATTGCAGTATCTCCAGGACCGGTGCACCCCTTCTTTAATGCAGTTTCTAAAATCAGAAAGAATTGAATTCAATGCTTTTTGTTCATTTTGCTTGTTTGTCGGATTTTGGGATGGACTCTTTGGCTTTGCTTTTCTTCTCCTCATTGGATTTTTCATGTTAAAAGTTGCAGAAGCCAGATGACAAGCTCATTTTGGTTCAACTTCAGCAACTGTGCATTGCATTGCCATGTAATGTAATGTAATGCAATGCTATCTATCTAGCTCTCCCTCTATACTTCCTTTTGGATAAACAGACATATTAGGCAAGCATTTTGGAGCTTTCACCTAAATAACTACAGGTGGTGAGATAAGCTGCACAATATAATTGACCTTTCAGTATATTGTTGCACACACACCATCTATTTAGCAAATGCCCTTGTTATCAACAGCAGCCTTTTAAACTCACCTGAGCTAACAGGTATGTGAGCTGGTTACTCTGCTGCGCTTAAAATTTCTTTTTTGGTTTGCTACAATGCCTTTTCTGAAACGTTGTCTCCCTCTGCTGGAACACTGACTTCTTTCATTTAATGCCTGCAGACTATAAAAGAGAAACCAACCCAAAAAGTTTGGTTGATTAGTCTGTGGCATTCTTTTAAACTGTTGCTTATGGCGGTCTCTGTGAGCTTCTCAGTGACATTCAGCCATCCAGGTATCCCGCCTGCAGTAGACGGAATGTGGCAATGGAACGCTGGCTGCGCGTGTCATAATAGGCTCTGAGCCTTTATATACCTGCGCACAGCAGCAGCCACCTTCAGTCTGCTGCTGGACAGCCAGCAGCAGCAGCAGCAGGAGAGGTAATTAATCAGCAACCCTCCTGCTAAGGGTAGACAGCTGCTCGTTCCACCCCCCCCCACCTTAATTGGTTCTCCTCCCTTCCAACGGTGTTGAGGCGGGTGGGAACAGCCGGGGGTTGAGGGTACTGTGCTAAAAGAGGTGGAGTTATGCAGATCTAAAACGCGTGGATTGCAGCAGCAGCAAGCCGAAAAGTGCAGGCATGTGAGGGATCTAGAGGTTGACAGCATGTCTTCTTAACGGGAGTCCAGGTGGCCATCTCCACAAATGGACTTTTCAGAATCCTTGGGTGGCACCGTAGTCGGAAACCAATTCTGGTTATCGCTTCTCGGCCTTTTGGCTAAGATCAAGTGTAGTATCTGTTCTTATCAGTTTAATATCTGATACGTCCCCTATCTGGGGACCATATATTAAATGGATTTTTAGAACAGGGAGATGGAAAAAGAGCTTGCTCTGTCCACTCCACGCATTGACCTGGTATTGCAGTATCTCCAGGACCGGTGCACCCCTTCTTTAATGCAGTTTCTAAAATCAGAAAGAATTGAATTCAATGCTTTTTGTTCATTTTGCTTGTTTGTCGGATTTTGGGATGGACTCTTTGGCTTTGCTTTTCTTCTCCTCATTGGATTTTTCATGTTAAAAGTTGCAGAAGCCAGATGACAAGCTCATTTTGGTTCAACTTCAGCAACTGTGCATTGCATTGCCATGTAATGTAATGTAATGCAATGCTATCTATCTAGCTCTCCCTCTATACTTCCTTTTGGATAAACAGACATATTAGGCAAGCATTTTGGAGCTTTCACCTAAATAACTACAGGTGGTGAGATAAGCTGCACAATATAATTGACCTTTCAGTATATTGTTGCACACACACCATCTATTTAGCAAATGCCCTTGTTATCAACAGCAGCCTTTTAAACTCACCTGAGCTAACAGGTATGTGAGCTGGTTACTCTGCTGCGCTTAAAATTTCTTTTTTGGTTTGCTACAATGCCTTTTCTGAAACGTTGTCTCCCTCTGCTGGAACACTGACTTCTTTCATTTAATGCCTGCAGACTATAAAAGAGAAACCAACCCAAAAAGTTTGGTTGATTAGTCTGTGACATTCTTTTAAACTGTTGCTTATGGTGGTCTCTGTGAGCTTCTCAGTGACATTGAGCCATCCAGGTATCCCGCCTGCAGTAGACGGAATGTGGCAATGGAACGCTGGCTGCGCGTGTCATAATAGGCTCTGAGCCTTTATATACCTGCGCACAGCAGCAGCCACCTTCAGTCTGCTGCTGGACAGCCAGCAGCAGCAGCAGCAGGAGAGGTAATTAATCAGCAACCCTCCTGCTAAGGGTAGACAGCTGCTCGTTCCACCCCCCCCCCCCCGCCTTAATTGGTTCTCCTCCCTTCCAACGGTGTTGAGGCGGGTGGGAACAGCCGGGGGTTGAGGGTACTGTGCTAAAAGAGGTGGAGTTATGCAGATCTAAAACGCGTGGATTGCAGCAGCAGCAAGCCGAAAAGTGCAGGCATGTGAGGGATCTAGAGGTTGACAGCATGTCTTCTTAACGGGAGTCCAGGTGGCCATCTCCACAAATGGACTTTTCAGAATCCTTGGGTGGCACCGTAGTCGGAAACCAATTCTGGTTATCGCTTCTCGGCCTTTTGGCTAAGATCAAGTGTAGTATCTGTTCTTATCAGTTTAATATCTGATACGTCCCCTATCTGGGGACCATATATTAAATGGATTTTTAGAACAGGGAGATGGAAAAAGAGCTTGCTCTGTCCACTCCACGCATTGACCTGGTATTGCAGTATCTCCAGGACCGGTGCACCCCTTCTTTAATGCAGTTTCTAAAATCAGAAAGAATTGAATTCAATGCTTTTTGTTCATTTTGCTTGTTTGTCGGATTTTGGGATGGACTCTTTGGCTTTGCTTTTCTTCTCCTCATTGGATTTTTCATGTTAAAAGTTGCAGAAGCCAGATGACAAGCTCATTTTGGTTCAACTTCAGCAACTGTGCATTGCATTGCCATGTAATGTAATGTAATGCAATGCTATCTATCTAGCTCTCCCTCTATACTTCCTTTTGGATAAACAGACATATTAGGCAAGCATTTTGGAGCTTTCACCTAAATAACTACAGGTGGTGAGATAAGCTGCACAATATAATTGACCTTTCAGTATATTGTTGCACACACACCATCTATTTAGCAAATGCCCTTGTTATCAACAGCAGCCTTTTAAACTCACCTGAGCTAACAGGTATGTGAGCTGGTTACTCTGCTGCGCTTAAAATTTCTTTTTTGTTTTTCTACAATTCCTTTTCTGAAACGTTGTCTCCCTCTGCTGGAACACTGACTTCTTTCATTTAATGCCTGCAGACTATAAAAGAGAAACCAACCCAAAAAGTTTGGTTGATTAGTCTGTGGCATTCTTTTAAACTGTTGCTTATGGCGGTCTCTGTGAGCTTCTCAGTGACATTCAGCCATCCAGGTATCCCGCCTGCAGTAGACGGAATGTGGCAATGGAACGCTGGCTGCGCGTGTCATAATAGGCTCTGAGCCTTTATATACCTGCGCACAGCAGCAGCCACCTTCAGTCTGCTGCTGGACAGCCAGCAGCAGCAGCAGCAGGAGAGGTAATTAATCAGCAACCCTCCTGCTAAGGGTAGACAGCTGCTCGTTCCACCCCCCCCCCCCGCCTTAATTGGTTCTCCTCCCTTCCAACGGTGTTGAAGCGGGTGGGAACAGCCGGGGGTTGAGGGTACTGTGCTAAAAGAGGTGGAGTTATGCAGATCTAAAACGCGTGGATTGCAGCAGCAGCAAGCCGAAAAGTGCAGGCATGTGAGGGATCTAGAGGTTGACAGCATGTCTTCTTAACGGGAGTCCAGGTGGCCATCTCCACAAATGGACTTTTCAGAATCCTTGGGTGGCACCGTAGTCGGAAACCAATTCTGGTTATCGCTTCTCGGCCTTTTGGCTAAGATCAAGTGTAGTATCTTTCGAAAAGGCGGTTTTGGATGTTGGCCGCCCTAGTAGATTGATACATTATGCACACTGGGGTTTAGGCGCTTGTTAGTACGCCAGGTGGCTAATATAGTCATCTGGTGGAAAGCATGGCCCCCCAGGATCGACGCCATTGGGCCGGGGAAGATCGAAAGCCCGAAGTGTGAAGTGCCCCAGGAGTGGTGACCCTGGGGTGCCTTAACTCACTGGGATTGGGAACCCCACTTGAGTTTATGGCACATTTGCACTAGCACTTCAATATTTCTTTCTTCACACACACCCTTATTCCGGGCCTTCTGGCCTTAGGATGGGGAATTTTTCAATTCCCGGTCGAAGGTCCGGGCAGTATTATACTGTGAAACCTTCACTATTTATTTAATTTTTTTTTGTCACTGTGTGTCCACTTTTTCACGTGTGTCCACGTCCTTACTAGGATTTTGTCGGGATGCGGTTCCCTTACGGGTTCCTCTCTTGGCAGGTCTAGGGGGGGAGTGTGTGGCCATCAGGTTCCGCTCTCCCCTGAACCCCACTGGCTCTCCTCTTTCGGGAGGAGAGCGTTGTTGGCTCCCCTCTTCCGGGAGGGGAGCACAGTCTTTGGCTCCCAGTGCCTTGCTCGGGTGAGAACTCGGGCAGGTATTGGGGGTAAGATTGGGTCGCCTCTGGCTCCGGCTGGAGGTGGCTATTTGTCCCTGTTCCTCGCTGTGGCCTTCTGGCTCGGAGGGACGGGGAATGGTTTGGGGGACCCTTCTCCTTTTGGAGAGGGTTTCAAGAAGACCAGCATCCTAGTGCACTTTTTTTTGTGGCACTTGTCACTTTTTTAAGCGCACTCGGGTTTTGTACACGAATTCGGGCTTTCGATAAAAAAAAAAAAAAATCTGTTCTTATCAGTTTAATATCTGATACGTCCCCTATCTGGGGACCATATATTAAATGGATTTTTAGAACAGGGAGATGGAAAAAGAGCTTGCTCTGTCCACTCCACGCATTGACCTGGTATTGCAGTATCTCCAGGACCGGTGCACCCCTTCTTTAATGCAGTTTCTAAAATCAGAAAGAATTGAATTCAATGCTTTTTGTTCATTTTGCTTGTTTGTCGGATTTTGGGATGGACTCTTTGGCTTTGCTTTTCTTCTCCTCATTGGATTTTTCATGTTAAAAGTTGCAGAAGCCAGATGACAAGCTCATTTTGGTTCAACTTCAGCAACTGTGCATTGCATTGCCATGTAATGTAATGTAATGCAATGCTATCTATCTAGCTCTCCCTCTATACTTCCTTTTGGATAAACAGACATATTAGGCAAGCATTTTGGAGCTTTCACCTAAATAACTACAGGTGGTGAGATAAGCTGCACAATATAATTGACCTTTCAGTATATTGTTGCACACACACCATCTATTTAGCAAATGCCCTTGTTATCAACAGCAGCCTTTTAAACTCACCTGAGCTAACAGGTATGTGAGCTGGTTACTCTGCTGCGCTTAAAATTTCTTTTTTGGTTTGCTACAATGCCTTTTCTGAAACGTTGTCTCCCTCTGCTGGAACACTGACTTCTTTCATTTAATGCCTGCAGACTATAAAAGAGAAACCAACCCAAAAAGTTTGGTTGATTAGTCTGTGACATTCTTTTAAACTGTTGCTTATGGTGGTCTCTGTGAGCTTCTCAGTGACATTCAGCCATCCAGGTATCCCGCCTGCAGTAGACGGAATGTGGCAATGGAACGCTGGCTGCGCGTGTCATAATAGGCTCTGAGCCTTTATATACCTGCGCACAGCAGCAGCCACCTTCAGTCTGCTGCTGGACAGCCAGCAGCAGCAGCAGCAGGAGAGGTAATTAATCAGCAACCCTCCTGCTAAGGGTAGACAGCTGCTCGTTCCACCCCCCCCCCCGCCTTAATTGGTTCTCCTCCCTTCCAACGGTGTTGAGGCGGGTGGGAACAGCCGGGGGTTGAGGGTACTGTGCTAAAAGAGGTGGAGTTATGCAGATCTAAAACGCGTGGATTGCAGCAGCAGCAAGCCGAAAAGTGCAGGCATGTGAGGGATCTAGAGGTTGACAGCATGTCTTCTTAACGGGAGTCCAGGTGGCCATCTCCACAAATGGACTTTTCAGAATCCTTGGGTGGCACCGTAGTCGGAAACCAATTCTGGTTATCGCTTCTCGGCCTTTTGGCTAAGATCAAGTGTAGTATCTGTTCTTATCAGTTTAATATCTGATACGTCCCCTATCTGGGGACCATATATTAAATGGATTTTTAGAACAGGGAGATGGAAAAAGAGCTTGCTCTGTCCACTCCACGCATTGACCTGGTATTGCAGTATCTCCAGGACCGGTGCACCCCTTCTTTAATGCAGTTTCTAAAATCAGAAAGAATTGAATTCAATGCTTTTTGTTCATTTTGCTTGTTTGTCGGATTTTGGGATGGACTCTTTGGCTTTGCTTTTCTTCTCCTCATTGGATTTTTCATGTTAAAAGTTGCAGAAGCCAGATGACAAGCTCATTTTGGTTCAACTTCAGCAACTGTGCATTGCATTGCCATGTAATGTAATGTAATGCAATGCTATCTATCTAGCTCTCCCTCTATACTTCCTTTTGGATAAACAGACATATTAGGCAAGCATTTTGGAGCTTTCACCTAAATAACTACAGGTGGTGAGATAAGCTGCACAATATAATTGACCTTTCAGTATATTGTTGCACACACACCATCTATTTAGCAAATGCCCTTGTTATCAACAGCAGCCTTTTAAACTCACCTGAGCTAACAGGTATGTGAGCTGGTTACTCTGCTGCGCTTAAAATTTCTTTTTTGTTTTTCTACAATTCCTTTTCTGAAACGTTGTCTCCCTCTGCTGGAACACTGACTTCTTTCATTTAATGCCTGCAGACTATAAAAGAGAAACCAACCCAAAAAGTTTGGTTGATTAGTCTGTGGCATTCTTTTAAACTGTTGCTTATGGCGGTCTCTGTGAGCTTCTCAGTGACATTCAGCCATCCAGGTATCCCGCCTGCAGTAGACGGAATGTGGCAATGGAACGCTGGCTGCGCGTGTCATAATAGGCTCTGAGCCTTTATATACCTGCGCACAGCAGCAGCCACCTTCAGTCTGCTGCTGGACAGCCAGCAGCAGCAGCAGCAGGAGAGGTAATTAATCAGCAACCCTCCTGCTAAGGGTAGACAGCTGCTCGTTCCACCCCCCCCCCCGCCTTAATTGGTTCTCCTCCCTTCCAACGGTGTTGAAGCGGGTGGGAACAGCCGGGGGTTGAGGGTACTGTGCTAAAAGAGGTGGAGTTATGCAGATCTAAAACGCGTGGATTGCAGCAGCAGCAAGCCGAAAAGTGCAGGCATGTGAGGGATCTAGAGGTTGACAGCATGTCTTCTTAACGGGAGTCCAGGTGGCCATCTCCACAAATGGACTTTTCAGAATCCTTGGGTGGCACCGTAGTCGGAAACCAATTCTGGTTATCGCTTCTCGGCCTTTTGGCTAAGATCAAGTGTAGTATCTTTCGAAAAGGCGGTTTTGGATGTTGGCCGCCCTAGTAGATTGATACATTATGCACACTGGGGTTTAGGCGCTTGTTAGTACGCCAGGTGGCTAATATAGTCATCTGGTGGAAAGCATGGCCCCCCAGGATCGACGCCATTGGGCCGGGGAAGATCGAAAGCCCGAAGTGTGAAGTGCCCCAGGAGTGGTGACCCTGGGGTGCCTTAACTCACTGGGATTGGGAACCCCACTTGAGTTTATGGCACATTTGCACTAGCACTTCAATATTTCTTTCTTCACACACACCCTTATTCCGGGCCTTCTGGCCTTAGGATGGGGAATTTTTCAATTCCCGGTCGAAGGTCCGGGCAGTATTATACTGTGAAACCTTCACTATTTATTTAATTTTTTTTTGTCACTGTGTGTCCACTTTTTCACGTGTGTCCACGTCCTTACTAGGATTTTGTCGGGATGCGGTTCCCTTACGGGTTCCTCTCTTGGCAGGTCTAGGGGGGGAGTGTGTGGCCATCAGGTTCCGCTCTCCCCTGAACCCCACTGGCTCTCCTCTTTCGGGAGGAGAGCGTTGTTGGCTCCCCTCTTCCGGGAGGGGAGCACAGTCTTTGGCTCCCAGTGCCTTGCTCGGGTGAGAACTCGGGCAGGTATTGGGGGTAAGATTGGGTCGCCTCTGGCTCCGGCTGGAGGTGGCTATTTGTCCCTGTTCCTCGCTGTGGCCTTCTGGCTCGGAGGGACGGGGAATGGTTTGGGGGACCCTTCTCCTTTTGGGGAGGGTTTCAAGAAGACCAGCATCCTAGTGCACTTTTTTTTGTGGCACTTGTCACTTTTTTAAGCGCACTCGGGTTTTGTACACGAATTCGGGCTTTCGATAAAAAAAAAAAAAAATCTGTTCTTATCAGTTTAATATCTGATACGTCCCCTATCTGGGGACCATATATTAAATGGATTTTTAGAACAGGGAGATGGAAAAAGAGCTTGCTCTGTCCACTCCACGCATTGACCTGGTATTGCAGTATCTCCAGGACCGGTGCACCCCTTCTTTAATGCAGTTTCTAAAATCAGAAAGAATTGAATTCAATGCTTTTTGTTCATTTTGCTTGTTTGTCGGATTTTGGGATGGACTCTTTGGCTTTGCTTTTCTTCTCCTCATTGGATTTTTCATGTTAAAAGTTGCAGAAGCCAGATGACAAGCTCATTTTGGTTCAACTTCAGCAACTGTGCATTGCATTGCCATGTAATGTAATGTAATGCAATGCTATCTATCTAGCTCTCCCTCTATACTTCCTTTTGGATAAACAGACATATTAGGCAAGCATTTTGGAGCTTTCACCTAAATAACTACAGGTGGTGAGATAAGCTGCACAATATAATTGACCTTTCAGTATATTGTTGCACACACACCATCTATTTAGCAAATGCCCTTGTTATCAACAGCAGCCTTTTAAACTCACCTGAGCTAACAGGTATGTGAGCTGGTTACTCTGCTGCGCTTAAAATTTCTTTTTTGGTTTGCTACAATGCCTTTTCTGAAACGTTGTCTCCCTCTGCTGGAACACTGACTTCTTTCATTTAATGCCTGCAGACTATAAAAGAGAAACCAACCCAAAAAGTTTGGTTGATTAGTCTGTGGCATTCTTTTAAACTGTTGCTTATGGCGGTCTCTGTGAGCTTCTCAGTGACATTCAGCCATCCAGGTATCCCGCCTGCAGTAGACGGAATGTGGCAATGGAACGCTGGCTGCGCGTGTCATAATAGGCTCTGAGCCTTTATATACCTGCGCACAGCAGCAGCCACCTTCAGTCTGCTGCTGGACAGCCAGCAGCAGCAGCAGCAGGAGAGGTAATTAATCAGCAACCCTCCTGCTAAGGGTAGACAGCTGCTCGTTCCACCCCCCCCCCCCGCCTTAATTGGTTCTCCTCCCTTCCAACGGTGTTGAGGCGGGTGGGAACAGCCGGGGGTTGAGGGTACTGTGCTAAAAGAGGTGGAGTTATGCAGATCTAAAACGCGTGGATTGCAGCAGCAGCAAGCCGAAAAGTGCAGGCATGTGAGGGATCTAGAGGTTGACAGCATGTCTTCTTAACGGGAGTCCAGGTGGCCATCTCCACAAATGGACTTTTCAGAATCCTTGGGTGGCACCGTAGTCGGAAACCAATTCTGGTTATCGCTTCTCGGCCTTTTGGCTAAGATCAAGTGTAGTATCTGTTCTTATCAGTTTAATATCTGATACGTCCCCTATCTGGGGACCATATATTAAATGGATTTTTAGAACAGGGAGATGGAAAAAGAGCTTGCTCTGTCCACTCCACGCATTGACCTGGTATTGCAGTATCTCCAGGACCGGTGCACCCCTTCTTTAATGCGGTTTCTAAAATCAGAAAGAATTGAATTCAATGCTTTTTGTTCATTTTGCTTGTTTGTCGGATTTTGGGATGGACTCTTTGGCTTTGCTTTTCTTCTCCTCATTGGATTTTTCATGTTAAAAGTTGCAGAAGCCAGATGACAAGCTCATTTTGGTTCAACTTCAGCAACTGTGCATTGCATTGCCATGTAATGTAATGTAATGCAATGCTATCTATCTAGCTCTCCCTCTATACTTCCTTTTGGATAAACAGACATATTAGGCAAGCATTTTGGAGCTTTCACCTAAATAACTACAGGTGGTGAGATAAGCTGCACAATATAATTGACCTTTCAGTATATTGTTGCACACACACCATCTATTTAGCAAATGCCCTTGTTATCAACAGCAGCCTTTTAAACTCACCTGAGCTAACAGGTATGTGAGCTGGTTACTCTGCTGCGCTTAAAATTTCTTTTTTGGTTTGCTACAATGCCTTTTCTGAAACGTTGTCTCCCTCTGCTGGAACACTGACTTCTTTCATTTAATGCCTGCAGACTATAAAAGAGAAACCAACCCAAAAAGTTTGGTTGATTAGTCTGTGGCATTCTTTTAAACTGTTGCTTATGGCGGTCTCTGTGAGCTTCTCAGTGACATTCAGCCATCCAGGTATCCCGCCTGCAGTAGACGGAATGTGGCAATGGAACGCTGGCTGCGCGTGTCATAATAGGCTCTGAGCCTTTATATACCTGCGCACAGCAGCAGCCACCTTCAGTCTGCTGCTGGACAGCCAGCAGCAGCAGCAGCAGGAGAGGTAATTAATCAGCAACCCTCCTGCTAAGGGTAGACAGCTGCTCGTTCCACCCCCCCCCCCCCCGCCTTAATTGGTTCTCCTCCCTTCCAACGGTGTTGAGGCGGGTGGGAACAGCCGGGGGTTGAGGGTACTGTGCTAAAAGAGGTGGAGTTATGCAGATCTAAAACGCGTGGATTGCAGCAGCAGCAAGCCGAAAAGTGCAGGCATGTGAGGGATCTAGAGGTTGACAGCATGTCTTCTTAACGGGAGTCCAGGTGGCCATCTCCACAAATGGACTTTTCAGAATCCTTGGGTGGCACCGTAGTCGGAAACCAATTCTGGTTATCGCTTCTCGGCCTTTTGGCTAAGATCAAGTGTAGTATCTGTTCTTATCAGTTTAATATCTGATACGTCCCCTATCAGGGGACCATATATTAAATGGATTTTTAGAACAGGGAGATGGAAAAAGAGCTTGCTCTGTCCACTCCACGCATTGACCTGGTATTGCAGTATCTCCAGGACCGGTGCACCCCTTCTTTAATGCAGTTTCTAAAATCAGAAAGAATTGAATTCAATGCTTTTTGTTCATTTTGCTTGTTTGTCGGATTTTGGGATGGACTCTTTGGCTTTGCTTTTCTTCTCCTCATTGGATTTTTCATGTTAAAAGTTGCAGAAGCCAGATGACAAGCTCATTTTGGTTCAACTTCAGCAACTGTGCATTGCATTGCCATGTAATGTAATGTAATGCAATGCTATCTATCTAGCTCTCCCTCTATACTTCCTTTTGGATAAACAGACATATTAGGCAAGCATTTTGGAGCTTTCACCTAAATAACTACAGGTGGTGAGATAAGCTGCACAATATAATTGACCTTTCAGTATATTGTTGCACACACACTATCTATTTAGCAAATGCCCTTGTTATCAACAGCAGCCTTTTAAACTCACCTGAGCTAACAGGTATGTGAGCTGGTTACTCTGCTGCGCTTAAAATTTCTTTTTTGGTTTGCTACAATGCCTTTTCTGAAACGTTGTCTCCCTCTGCTGGAACACTGACTTCTTTCATTTAATGCCTGCAGACTATAAAAGAGAAACCAACCCAAAAAGTTTGGTTGATTAGTCTGTGGCATTCTTTTAAACTGTTGCTTATGGCGGTCTCTGTGAGCTTCTCAGTGACATTCAGCCATCCAGGTATCCCGCCTGCAGTAGACGGAATGTGGCAATGGAACGCTGGCTGCGCGTGTCATAATAGGCTCTGAGCCTTTATATACCTGCGCACAGCAGCAGCCACCTTCAGTCTGCTGCTGGACAGCCAGCAGCAGCAGCAGCAGGAGAGGTAATTAATCAGCAACCCTCCTGCTAAGGGTAGACAGCTGCTCGTTCCACCCCCCCCCCCCCGCCTTAATTGGTTCTCCTCCCTTCCAACGGTGTTGAGGCGGGTGGGAACAGCCGGGGGTTGAGGGTACTGTGCTAAAAGAGGTGGAGTTATGCAGATCTAAAACGCGTGGATTGCAGCAGCAGCAAGCCGAAAAGTGCAGGCATGTGAGGGATCTAGAGGTTGACAGCATGTCTTCTTAACGGGAGTCCAGGTGGCCATCTCCACAAATGGACTTTTCAGAATCCTTGGGTGGCACCGTAGTCGGAAACCAATTCTGGTTATCGCTTCTCGGCCTTTTGGCTAAGATCAAGTGTAGTATCTGTTCTTATCAGTTTAATATCTGATACGTCCCCTATCTGGGGACCATATATTAAATGGATTTTTAGAACAGGGAGATGGAAAAAGAGCTTGCTCTGTCCACTCCACGCATTGACCTGGTATTGCAGTATCTCCAGGACCGGTGCACCCCTTCTTTAATGCAGTTTCTAAAATCAGAAAGAATTGAATTCAATGCTTTTTGTTCATTTTGCTTGTTTGTCGGATTTTGGGATGGACTCTTTGGCTTTGCTTTTCTTCTCCTCATTGGATTTTTCATGTTAAAAGTTGCAGAAGCCAGATGACAAGCTCATTTTGGTTCAACTTCAGCAACTGTGCATTGCATTGCCATGTAATGTAATGTAATGCAATGCTATCTATCTAGCTCTCCCTCTATACTTCCTTTTGGATAAACAGACATATTAGGCAAGCATTTTGGAGCTTTCACCTAAATAACTACAGGTGGTGAGATAAGCTGCACAATATAATTGACCTTTCAGTATATTGTTGCACACACACTATCTATTTAGCAAATGCCCTTGTTATCAACAGCAGCCTTTTAAACTCACCTGAGCTAACAGGTATGTGAGCTGGTTACTCTGCTGCGCTTAAAATTTCTTTTTTGGTTTGCTACAATGCCTTTTCTGAAACGTTGTCTCCCTCTGCTGGAACACTGACTTCTTTCATTTAATGCCTGCAGACTATAAAAGAGAAACCAACCCAAAAAGTTTGGTTGATTAGTCTGTGGCATTCTTTTAAACTGTTGCTTATGGCGGTCTCTGTGAGCTTCTCAGTGACATTCAGCCATCCAGGTATCCCGCCTGCAGTAGACGGAATGTGGCAATGGAACGCTGGCTGCGCGTGTCATAATAGGCTCTGAGCCTTTATATACCTGCGCACAGCAGCAGCCACCTTCAGTCTGCTGCTGGACAGCCAGCAGCAGCAGCAGCAGGAGAGGTAATTAATCAGCAACCCTCCTGCTAAGGGTAGACAGCTGCTCGTTCCACCCCCCCCCCCCGCCTTAATTGGTTCTCCTCCCTTCCAACGGTGTTGAGGCGGGTGGGAACAGCCGGGGGTTGAGGGTACTGTGCTAAAAGAGGTGGAGTTATGCAGATCTAAAACGCGTGGATTGCAGCAGCAGCAAGCCGAAAAGTGCAGGCATGTGAGGGATCTAGAGGTTGACAGCATGTCTTCTTAACGGGAGTCCAGGTGGCCATCTCCACAAATGGAGTTTTCAGAATCCTTGGGTGGCACCGTAGTCGGAAACCAATTCTGGTTATCGCTTCTCGGCCTTTTGGCTAAGATCAAGTGTAGTATCTGTTCTTATCAGTTTAATATCTGATACGTCCCCTATCTGGGGACCATATATTAAATGGATTTTTAGAACAGGGAGATGGAAAAAGAGCTTGCTCTGTCCACTCCACGCATTGACCTGGTATTGCAGTATCTCCAGGACCGGTGCACCCCTTCTTTAATGCAGTTTCTAAAATCAGAAAGAATTGAATTCAATGCTTTTTGTTCATTTTGCTTGTTTGTCGGATTTTGGGATGGACTCTTTGGCTTTGCTTTTCTTCTCCTCATTGGATTTTTCATGTTAAAAGTTGCAGAAGCCAGATGACAAGCTCATTTTGGTTCAACTTCAGCAACTGTGCATTGCATTGCCATGTAATGTAATGTAATGCAATGCTATCTATCTAGCTCTCCCTCTATACTTCCTTTTGGATAAACAGACATATTAGGCAAGCATTTTGGAGCTTTCACCTAAATAACTACAGGTGGTGAGATAAGCTGCACAATATAATTGACCTTTCAGTATATTGTTGCACACACACCATCTATTTAGCAAATGCCCTTGTTATCAACAGCAGCCTTTTAAACTCACCTGAGCTAACAGGTATGTGAGCTGGTTACTCTGCTGCGCTTAAAATTTCTTTTTTGGTTTGCTACAATGCCTTTTCTGAAACGTTGTCTCCCTCTGCTGGAACACTGACTTCTTTCATTTAATGCCTGCAGACTATAAAAGAGAAACCAATCCAAAAAGTTTGGTTGAAAAGTCTGTGGCATTCTTTTAAACTGTTGCTTATGGCGGTCTCTGTGAGCTTCTCAGTGACATTCAGCCATCCAGGTATCCCGCCTGCAGTAGACGGAATGTGGCAATGGAACGCTGGCTGCGCGTGTCATAATAGGCTCTGAGCCTTTATATACCTGCGCACAGCAGCAGCCACCTTCAGTCTGCTGCTGGACAGCCAGCAGCAGCAGCAGCAGGAGAGGTAATTAATCAGCAACCCTCCTGCTAAGGGTAGACAGCTGCTCGTTCCACACCCCCCCCCCCCGCCTTAATTGGTTCTCCTCCCTTCCAACGGTGTTGAGGCGGGTGGGAACAGCCGGGGGTTGAGGGTACTGTGCTAAAAGAGGTGGAGTTATGCAGATCTAAAACGCGTGGATTGCAGCAGCAGCAAGCCGAAAAGTGCAGGCATGTGAGGGATCTAGAGGTTGACAGCATGTCTTCTTAACGGGAGTCCAGGTGGCCATCTCCACAAATGGACTTTTCAGAATCCTTGGGTGGCACCGTAGTCGGAAACCAATTCTGGTTATCGCTTCTCGGCCTTTTGGCTAAGATCAAGTGTAGTATCTGTTCTTATCAGTTTAATATCTGATACGTCCCCTATCTGGGGACCATATATTAAATGGATTTTTAGAACAGGGAGATGGAAAAAGAGCTTGCTCTGTCCACTCCACGCATTGACCTGGTATTGCAGTATCTCCAGGACCGGTGCACCCCTTCTTTAATGCAGTTTCTAAAATCAGAAAGAATTGAATTCAATGCTTTTTGTTCATTTTGCTTGTTTGTCGGATTTTGGGATGGACTCTTTGGCTTTGCTTTTCTTCTCCTCATTGGATTTTTCATGTTAAAAGTTGCAGAAGCCAGATGACAAGCTCATTTTGGTTCAACTTCAGCAACTGTGCATTGCATTGCCATGTAATGTAATGTAATGCAATGCTATCTATCTAGCTCTCCCTCTATACTTCCTTTTGGATAAACAGACATATTAGGCAAGCATTTTGGAGCTTTCACCTAAATAACTACAGGTGGTGAGATAAGCTGCACAATATAATTGACCTTTCAGTATATTGTTGCACACACACCATCTATTTAGCAAATGCCCTTGTTATCAACAGCAGCCTTTTAAACTCACCTGAGCTAACAGGTATGTGAGCTGGTTACTCTGCTGCGCTTAAAATTTCTTTTTTGGTTTGCTACAATGCCTTTTCTGAAACGTTGTCTCCCTCTGCTGGAACACTGACTTCTTTCATTTAATGCCTGCAGACTATAAAAGAGAAACCAACCCAAAAAGTTTGGTTGATTAGTCTGTGGCATTCTTTTAAACTGTTGCTTATGGCAATCTCTGTGAGCTTCTCAGTGACATTCAGCCATCCAGGTATCCCGCCTGCAGTAGACGGAATGTGGCAATGGAACGCTGGCTGCACGTGTCATAATAGGCTCTGAGCCTTTATATACCTGCGCACAGCAGCAGCCACCTTCAGTCTGCTGCTGGACAGCCAGCAGCAGCAGCAGCAGGAGAGGTAATTAATCAGCAACCCTCCTGCTAAGGGTAGACAGCTGCTCGTTCCACCCCCCCCCCCGCCTTAATTGGTTCTCCTCCCTTCCAACGGTGTTGAGGCGGGTGGGAACAGCCGGGGGTTGAGGGTACTGTGCTAAAAGAGGTGGAGTTATGCAGATCTAAAACGCGTGGATTGCAGCAGCAGCAAGCCGAAAAGTGCAGGCATGTGAGGGATCTAGAGGTTGACAGCATGTCTTCTTAACGGGAGTCCAGGTGGCCATCTCCACAAATGGACTTTTCAGAATCCTTGGGTGGCACCGTAGTCGGAAACCAATTCTGGTTATCGCTTCTCGGCCTTTTGGCTAAGATCAAGTGTAGTATCTGTTCTTATCAGTTTAATATCTGATACGTCCCCTATCTGGGGACCATATATTAAATGGATTTTTAGAACAGGGAGATGGAAAAAGAGCTTGCTCTGTCCACTCCACGCATTGACCTGGTATTGCAGTATCTCCAGGACCGGTGCACCCCTTCTTTAATGCAGTTTCTAAAATCAGAAAGAATTGAATTCAATGCTTTTTGTTCATTTTGCTTGTTTGTCGGATTTTGGGATGGACTCTTTGGCTTTGCTTTTCTTCTCCTCATTGGATTTTTCATGTTAAAAGTTGCAGAAGCCAGATGACAAGCTCATTTTGGTTCAACTTCAGCAACTGTGCATTGCATTGCCATGTAATGTAATGTAATGCAATGCTATCTATCTAGCTCTCCCTCTATACTTCCTTTTGGATAAACAGACATATTAGGCAAGCATTTTGGAGCTTTCACCTAAATAACTACAGGTGGTGAGATAAGCTGCACAATATAATTGACCTTTCAGTATATTGTTGCACACACACCATCTATTTAGCAAATGCCCTTGTTATCAACAGCAGCCTTTTAAACTCACCTGAGCTAACAGGTATGTGAGCTGGTTACTCTGCTGCGCTTAAAATTTCTTTTTTGGTTTGCTACAATGCCTTTTCTGAAACGTTGTCTCCCTCTGCTGGAACACTGACTTCTTTCATTTAATGCCTGCAGACTATAAAAGAGAAACCAACCCAAAAAGTTTGGTTGATTAGTCTGTGGCATTCTTTTAAACTGTTGCTTATGGCGGTCTCTGTGAGCTTCTCAGTGACATTCAGCCATCCAGGTATCCCGCCTGCAGTAGACGGAATGTGGCAATGGAACGCTGGCTGCGCGTGTCATAATAGGCTCTGAGCCTTTATATACCTGCGCACAGCAGCAGCCACCTTCAGTCTGCTGCTGGACAGCCAGCAGCAGCAGCAGCAGGAGAGGTAATTAATCAGCAACCCTCCTGCTAAGGGTAGACAGCTGCTCGTTCCACCCCCCCCCCCGCCTTAATTGGTTCTCCTCCCTTCCAACGGTGTTGAGGCGGGTGGGAACAGCCGGGGGTTGAGGGTACTGTGCTAAAAGAGGTGGAGTTATGCAGATCTAAAACGCGTGGATTGCAGCAGCAGCAAGCCGAAAAGTGCAGGCATGTGAGGGATCTAGAGGTTGACAGCATGTCTTCTTAACGGGAGTCCAGGTGGCCATCTCCACAAATGGACTTTTCAGAATCCTTGGGTGGCACCGTAGTCGGAAACCAATTCTGGTTATCGCTTCTCGGCCTTTTGGCTAAGATCAAGTGTAGTATCTGTTCTTATCAGTTTAATATCTGATACGTCCCCTATCTGGGGACCATATATTAAATGGATTTTTAGAACAGGGAGATGGAAAAAGAGCTTGCTCTGTCCACTCCACGCATTGACCTGGTATTGCAGTATCTCCAGGACCGGTGCACCCCTTCTTTAATGCAGTTTCTAAAATCAGAAAGAATTGAATTCAATGCTTTTTGTTCATTTTGCTTGTTTGTCGGATTTTGGGATGGACTCTTTGGCTTTGCTTTTCTTCTCCTCATTGGATTTTTCATGTTAAAAGTTGCAGAAGCCAGATGACAAGCTCATTTTGGTTCAACTTCAGCAACTGTGCATTGCATTGCCATGTAATGTAATGTAATGCAATGCTATCTATCTAGCTCTCCCTCTATACTTCCTTTTGGATAAACAGACATATTAGGCAAGCATTTTGGAGCTTTCACCTAAATAACTACAGGTGGTGAGATAAGCTGCACAATATAATTGACCTTTCAGTATATTGTTGCACACACACCATCTATTTAGCAAATGCCCTTGTTATCAACAGCAGCCTTTTAAACTCACCTGAGCTAACAGGTATGTGAGCTGGTTACTCTGCTGCGCTTAAAATTTCTTTTTTGGTTTGCTACAATGCCTTTTCTGAAACGTTGTCTCCCTCTGCTGGAACACTGACTTCTTTCATTTAATGCCTGCAGACTATAAAAGAGAAACCAACCCAAAAAGTTTGGTTGATTAGTCTGTGGCATTCTTTTAAACTGTTGCTTATGGCGGTCTCTGTGAGCTTCTCAGTGACATTCAGCCATCCAGGTATCCCGCCTGCAGTAGACGGAATGTGGCAATGGAACGCTGGCTGCGCGTGTCATAATAGGCTCTGAGCCTTTATATACCTGCGCACAGCAGCAGCCACCTTCAGTCTGCTGCTGGACAGCCAGCAGCAGCAGCAGCAGGAGAGGTAATTAATCAGCAACCCTCCTGCTAAGGGTAGACAGCTGCTCGTTCCACCCCCCCCCGCCTTAATTGGTTCTCCTCCCTTCCAACGGTGTTGAGGCGGGTGGGAACAGCCGGGGGTTGAGGGTACTGTGCTAAAAGAGGTGGAGTTATGCAGATCTAAAACGCGTGGATTGCAGCAGCAGCAAGCCGAAAAGTGCAGGCATGTGAGGGATCTAGAGGTTGACAGCATGTCTTCTTAACGGGAGTCCAGGTGGCCATCTCCACAAATGGACTTTTCAGAATCCTTGGGTGGCACCGTAGTCGGAAACCAATTCTGGTTATCGCTTCTCAGCCTTTTGGCTAAGATCAAGTGTAGTATCTGTTCTTATCAGTTTAATATCTGATACGTCCCCTATCTGGGGACCATATATTAAATGGATTTTTAGAACAGGGAGATGGAAAAAGAGCTTGCTCTGTCCACTCCACGCATTGACCTGGTATTGCAGTATCTCCAGGACCGGTGCACCCCTTCTTTAATGCAGTTTCTAAAATCAGAAAGAATTGAATTCAATGCTTTTTGTTCATTTTGCTTGTTTGTCGGATTTTGGGATGGACTCTTTGGCTTTGCTTTTCTTCTCCTCATTGGATTTTTCATGTTAAAAGTTGCAGAAGCCAGATGACAAGCTCATTTTGGTTCAACTTCAGCAACTGTGCATTGCATTGCCATGTAATGTAATGTAATGCAATGCTATCTATCTAGCTCTCCCTCTATACTTCCTTTTGGATAAACAGACATATTAGGCAAGCATTTTGGAGCTTTCACCTAAATAACTACAGGTGGTGAGATAAGCTGCACAATATAATTGACCTTTCAGTATATTGTTGCACACACACCATCTATTTAGCAAATGCCCTTGTTATCAACAGCAGCCTTTTAAACTCACCTGAGCTAACAGGTATGTGAGCTGGTTACTCTGCTGCGCTTAAAATTTCTTTTTTGGTTTGCTACAATGCCTTTTCTGAAACGTTGTCTCCCTGTGCTGGAACACTGACTTCTTTCATTTAATGCCTGCAGACTATAAAAGAGAAACCAACCCAAAAAGTTTGGTTGATTAGTCTGTGGCATTCTTTTAAACTGTTGCTTATGGCGGTCTCTGTGAGCTTCTCAGTGACATTCAGCCATCCAGGTATCCCGCCTGCAGTAGACGGAAAGTGGCAATGGAACGCTGGCTGCGCGTGTCATAATAGGCTCTGAGCCTTTATATACCTGCGCAAAGCAGCAACCACCTTCAGTCTGCTGCTGGACAGCCAGCAGCAGCAGCAGCAGGAGAGGTAATTAATCAGCAACCCTCCTGCTAAGGGTAGACAGCTGCTCGTTCCACCCCCCCCCGCCTTAATTGGTTCTCCTCCCTTCCAACGGTGTTGAGGCGGGTGGGAACAGCCGGGGGTTGAGGGTACTGTGCTAAAAGAGGTGGAGTTATGCAGATCTAAAACGCGTGGATTGCAGCAGCAGCAAGCCGAAAAGTGCAGGCATGTGAGGGATCTAGAGGTTGACAGCATGTCTTCTTAACGGGAGTCCAGGTGGCCATCTCCACAAATGGACTTTTCAGAATCCTTGGGTGGCACCGTAGTCGGAAACCAATTCTGGTTATCGCTTCTCAGCCTTTTGGCTAAGATCAAGTGTAGTATCTGTTCTTATCAGTTTAATATCTGATACGTCCCCTATCTGGGGACCATATATTAAATGGATTTTTAGAACAGGGAGATGGAAAAAGAGCTTGCTCTGTCCACTCCACGCATTGACCTGGTATTGCAGTATCTCCAGGACCGGTGCACCCCTTCTTTAATGCAGTTTCTAAAATCAGAAAGAATTGAATTCAATGCTTTTTGTTCATTTTGCTTGTTTGTCGGATTTTGGGATGGACTCTTTGGCTTTGCTTTTCTTCTCCTCATTGGATTTTTCATGTTAAAAGTTGCAGAAGCCAGATGACAAGCTCATTTTGGTTCAACTTCAGCAACTGTGCATTGCATTGCCATGTAATGTAATGTAATGCAATGCTATCTATCTAGCTCTCCCTCTATACTTCCTTTTGGATAAACAGACATATTAGGCAAGCATTTTGGAGCTTTCACCTAAATAACTACAGGTGGTGAGATAAGCTGCACAATATAATTGACCTTTCAGTATATTGTTGCACACACACCATCTATTTAGCAAATGCCCTTGTTATCAACAGCAGCCTTTTAAACTCACCTGAGCTAACAGGTATGTGAGCTGGTTACTCTGCTGCGCTTAAAATTTCTTTTTTGGTTTGCTACAATGCCTTTTCTGAAACGTTGTCTCCCTCTGCTGGAACACTGACTTCTTTCATTTAATGCCTGCAGACTATAAAAGAGAAACCAACCCAAAAAGTTTGGTTGATTAGTCTGTGGCATTCTTTTAAACTGTTGCTTATGGCGGTCTCTGTGAGCTTCTCAGTGACATTCAGCCATCCAGGTATCCCGCCTGCAGTAGACGGAAAGTGGCAATGGAACGCTGGCTGCGCGTGTCATAATAGGCTCTGAGCCTTTATATACCTGCGCAAAGCAGCAACCACCTTCAGTCTGCTGCTGGACAGCCAGCAGCAGCAGCAGCAGGAGAGGTAATTAATCAGCAACCCTCCTGCTAAGGGTAGACAGCTGCTCGTTCCACCCCCCCCCGCCTTAATTGGTTCTCCTCCCTTCCAACGGTGTTGAGGCGGGTGGGAACAGCCGGGGGTTGAGGGTACTGTGCTAAAAGAGGTGGAGTTATGCAGATCTAAAATGCGTGGATTGCCGCAGCAGCAAGCCGAAAAGTGCAGGCATGTGAGGGATCTAGAGGTTGACAGCATGTCTTCTTAACGGGAGTCCAGGTGGCCATCTCCACAAATGGACTTTTCAGAATCCTTGGGTGGCACCGTAGTCGGAAACCAATTCTGGTTATCGCTTCTCGGCCTTTTGGCTAAGATCAAGTGTAGTATCTGTTCTTATCAGTTTAATATCTGATACGTCCCCTATCTGGGGACCATATATTAAATGGATTTTTAGAACAGGGAGATGGAAAAAGAGCTTGCTCTGTCCACTCCACGCATTGACCTGGTATTGCAGTATCTCCAGGACCGGTGCACCCCTTCTTTAATGCAGTTTCTAAAATCAGAAAGAATTGAATTCAATGCTTTTTGTTCATTTTGCTTGTTTGTCGGATTTTGGGATGGACTCTTTGGCTTTGCTTTTCTTCTCCTCATTGGATTTTTCATGTTAAAAGTTGCAGAAGCCAGATGACAAGCTCATTTTGGTTCAACTTCAGCAACTGTGCATTGCATTTCCATGTAATGTAATGTAATGCAATGCTATCTATCTAGCTCTCCCTCTATACTTCCTTTTGGATAAACAGACATATTAGGCAAGCATTTTGGAGCTTTCACCTAAATAACTACAGGTGGTGAGATAAGCTGCACAATATAATTGACCTTTCAGTATATTGTTGCACACACACCATCTATTTAGCAAATGCCCTTGTTATCAACAGCAGCCTTTTAAACTCACCTGAGCTAACAAGTATGTGAGCTGGTTACTCTGCTGCGCTTAAAATTTCTTTTTTGGTTTGCTACAATGCCTTTTCTGAAACGTTGTCTCCCTCTGCTGGAACACTGACTTCTTTCATTTAATGCCTGCAGACTATAAAAGAGAAACCAACCCAAAAAGTTTGGTTGATTAGTCTGTGGCATTCTTTTAAACTGTTGCTTATGGCGGTCTCTGTGAGCTTCTCAGTGACATTCAGCCATCCGGTATCCCGCCTGCAGTAGACGGAATGTGGCAATGGAACGCTGGCTGCGCGTGTCATAATAGGCTCTGAGCCTTTATATACCTGCGCACAGCAGCAGCCACCTTCAGTCTGCTGCTGGACAGCCAGCAGCAGCAGCAGCAGGAGAGGTAATTAATCAGCAACCCTCCTGCTAAGGGTAAACAGCTGCTCGTTCCACCCCCCCCGCCTTAATTGGTTCTCCTCCCTTCCAACGGTGTTGAGGCGGGTGGGAACAGCCGGGGGTTGAGGGTACTGTGCTAAAAGAGGTGGAGTTATGCAGATCTAAAACGCGTGGATTGCAGCAGCAGCAAGCCGAAAAGTGCAGGCATGTGAGGGATCTAGAGGTTGACAGCATGTCTTCTTAACGGGAGTCCAGGTGGCCATCTCCACAAATGGACTTTTCAGAATCCTTGGGTGGCACCGTAGTCGGAAACCAATTCTGGTTATCGCTTCTCGGCCTTTTGGCTAAGATCAAGTGTAGTATCTGTTCTTATCAGTTTAATATCTGATACGTCCCCTATCTGGGGACCATATATTAAATGGATTTTTAGAACAGGGAGATGGAAAAAGAGCTTGCTCTGTCCACTCCACGCATTGACCTGGTATTGCAGTATCTCCAGGACCGGTGCACCCCTTCTTTAATGCAGTTTCTAAAATCAGAAAGAATTGAATTCAATGCTTTTTGTTCATTTTGCTTGTTTGTCGGATTTTGGGATGGACTCTTTGGCTTTGCTTTTCTTCTCCTCATTGGATTTTTCATGTTAAAAGTTGCAGAAGCCAGATGACAAGCTCATTTTGGTTCAACTTCAGCAACTGTGCATTGCATTGCCATGTAATGTAATGTAATGCAATGCTATCTATCTAGCTCTCCCTCTATACTTCCTTTTGGATAAACAGACATATTAGGCAAGCATTTTGGAGCTTTCACCTAAATAACTACAGGTGGTGAGATAAGCTGCACAATATAATTGACCTTTCAGTATATTGTTGCACACACACCATCTATTTAGCAAATGCCCTTGTTATCAACAGCAGCCTTTTAAACTCACCTGAGCTAACAGGTATGTGAGCTGGTTACTCTGCTGCGCTTAAAATTTCTTTTTTGGTTTGCTACAATGCCTTTTCTGAAACGTTGTCTCCCTCTGCTGGAACACTGACTTCTTTCATTTAATGCCTGCAGACTATAAAAGAGAAACCAACCCAAAAAGTTTGGTTGATTAGTCTGTGGCATTCTTTTAAACTGTTGCTTATGGCGGTCTCTGTGAGCTTCTCAGTGACATTCAGCCATCCAGGTATCCCGCCTGCAGTAGACGGAATGTGGCAATGGAACGCTGGCTGCGCTTGTCATAATAGGCTCTGAGCCTTTATATACCTGCGCACAGCAGCAGCCACCTTCAGTCTGCTGCTGGACAGCCAGCAGCAGCAGCAGCAGGAGAGGTAATTAATCAGCAACCCTCCTGCTAAGGGTAGACAGCTGCTCGTTCCACCCCCCCCGCCTTAATTGGTTCTCCTCCCTTCCAACGGTGTTGAGGCGGGTGGGAACAGCCGGGGGTTGAGGGTACTGTGCTAAAAGAGGTGGAGTTATGCAGATCTAAAACGCGTGGATTGCAGCAGCAGCAAGCCGAAAAGTGCAGGCATGTGAGGGATCTAGAGGTTGACAGCATGTCTTCTTAACGGGAGTCCAGGTGGCCATCTCCACAAATGGACTTTTCAGAATCCTTGGGTGGCACCGTAGTCGGAAACCAATTCTGGTTATCGCTTCTCGGCCTTTTGGCTAAGATCAAGTGTAGTATCTGTTCTTATCAGTTTAATATCTGATACGTCCCCTATCTGGGGACCATATATTAAATGGATTTTTAGAACAGGGAGATGGAAAAAGAGCTTGCTCTGTCCACTCCACGCATTGACCTGGTATTGCAGTATCTCCAGGACCGGTGCACCCCTTCTTTAATGCAGTTTCTAAAATCAGAAAGAATTGAATTCAATGCTTTTTGTTCATTTTGCTTGTTTGTCGGATTTTGGGATGGACTCTTTGGCTTTGCTTTTCTTCTCCTCATTGGATTTTTCATGTTAAAAGTTGCAGAAGCCAGATGACAAGCTCATTTTGGTTCAACTTCAGCAACTGTGCATTGCATTGCCATGTAATGTAATGTAATGCAATGCTATCTATCTAGCTCTCCCTCTATACTTCCTTTTGGATAAACAGACATATTAGGCAAGCATTTTGGAGCTTTCACCTAAATAACTACAGGTGGTGAGATAAGCTGCACAATATAATTGACCTTTCAGTATATTGTTGCACACACACCATCTATTTAGCAAATGCCCTTGTTATCAACAGCAGCCTTTTAAACTCACCTGAGCTAACAGGTATGTGAGCTGGTTACTCTGCTGCGCTTAAAATTTCTTTTTTGGTTTGCTACAATGCCTTTTCTGAAACGTTGTCTCCCTCTGCTGGAACACTGACTTCTTTCATTTAATGCCTGCAGACTATAAAAGAGAAACCAACCCAAAAAGTTTGGTTGATTAGTCTGTGGCATTCTTTTAAACTGTTGCTTATGGCGGTCTCTGTGAGCTTCTCAGTGACATTCAGCCATCCAGGTATCCCGCCTGCAGTAGACGGAATGTGGCAATGGAACGCTGGCTGCGCGTGTCATAATAGGCTCTGAGCCTTTATATACCTGCGCACAGCAGCAGCCACCTTCAGTCTGCTGCTGGACAGCCAGCAGCAGCAGCAGCAGGAGAGGTAATTAATCAGCAACCCTCCTGCTAAGGGTAGACAGCTGCTCGTTCCACCCCCCCCCCGCCTTAATTGGTTCTCCTCCCTTCCAACGGTGTTGAGGCGGGTGGGAACAGCCGGGGGTTGAGGGTACTGTGCTAAAAGAGGTGGAGTTATGCAGATCTAAAACGCGTGGATTGCAGCAGCAGCAAGCCGAAAAGTGCAGGCATGTGAGGGATCTAGAGGTTGACAGCATGTCTTCTTAACGGGAGTCCAGGTGGCCATCTCCACAAATGGACTTTTCAGAATCCTTGGGTGGCACCGTAGTCGGAAACCAATTCTGGTTATCGCTTCTCAGCCTTTTGGCTAAGATCAAGTGTAGTATCTGTTCTTATCAGTTTAATATCTGATACGTCCCCTATCTGGGGACCATATATTAAATGGATTTTTAGAACAGGGAGATGGAAAAAGAGCTTGCTCTGTCCACTCCACGCATTGACCTGGTATTGCAGTATCTCCAGGACCGGTGCACCCCTTCTTTAATGCAGTTTCTAAAATCAGAAAGAATTGAATTCAATGCTTTTTGTTCATTTTGCTTGTTTGTCGGATTTTGGGATGGACTCTTTGGCTTTGCTTTTCTTCTCCTCATTGGATTTTTCATGTTAAAAGTTGCAGAAGCCAGATGACAAGCTCATTTTGGTTCAACTTCAGCAACTGTGCATTGCATTGCCATGTAATGTAATGTAATGCAATGCTATCTATCTAGCTCTCCCTCTATACTTCCTTTTGGATAAACAGACATATTAGGCAAGCATTTTGGAGCTTTCACCTAAATAACTACAGGTGGTGAGATAAGCTGCACAATATAATTGACCTTTCAGTATATTGTTGCACACACACCATCTATTTAGCAAATGCCCTTGTTATCAACAGCAGCCTTTTAAACTCACCTGAGCTAACAGGTATGTGAGCTGGTTACTCTGCTGCGCTTAAAATTTCTTTTTTGGTTTGCTACAATGCCTTTTGTGAAACGTTGTCTCCCTCTGCTGGAACACTGACTTCTTTCATTTAATGCCTGCAGACTATAAAAGAGAAACCAACCCAAAAAGTTTAGTTGATTAGTCTGTGGCATTCTTTTAAACTGTTGCTTATGGCGGTCTCTGTGAGCTTCTCAGTGACATTCAGCCATCCAGGTATCCCGCCTGCAGTAGACGGAATGTGGCAATGGAACGCTGGCTGCGCGTGTCATAATAGGCTCTGAGCCTTTATATACCTGCGCACAGCAGCAGCCACCTTCAGTCTGCTGCTGGACAGCCAGCAGCAGCAGCAGGAGAGGTAATTAATCAGCAACCCTCCTGCTAAGGGTAGACAGCTGCTCGTTCCACCCCGCCCCCCCCGCCTTAATTGGTTCTCCTCCCTTCCAACGGTGTTGAGGCGGGTGGGAACAGCCGGGGGTTGAGGGTACTGTGCTAAAAGAGGTGGAGTTATGCAGATCTAAAACGCGTGGATTGCAGCAGCAGCAAGCCGAAAAGTGCAGGCATGTGAGGGATCTAGAGGTTGACAGCATGTCTTCTTAACGGGAGTCCAGGTGGCCATCTCCACAAATGGACTTTTCAGAATCCTTGGGTGGCACCGTAGTCGGAAACCAATTCTGGTTATCGCTTCTCGGCCTTTTGGCTAAGATCAAGTGTAGTATCTGTTCGGCCTTTTGGCTAAGATCAAGTGTAGTATCTTTTGAAAAGGCAGTTTTGTCCTTGGGCTGCCCTAGTAAATTGATGCATATTACACACTGGTTTGGTGCACTTGTTAGTACGCCAGGTGGCTCATAGAGCTATCTGATGGAAAACATGGCCCTCCAGGATCGAAGTCACTAGGCTGGGTAAGTGTGAGGGCTTTGGAGCAATGTGCCCCAGGAGTAGGCGCCCTGGTGGGAGTCCAAGCTTACTGGGACTGGGAACCCCAGAAAGACTTGGCTTCGTAGCACGCCGCACCTTTGCCAATCATACTTTCTGAGCAACCCCCCCTATTCCTGGCCTCCGGGCTAGGAAGGGGAATTTTTATAAACCCGGTCGGAGGTCCGGTCAGCTTTGGGCTGAGAAACCAACACAGGCTCCAGCTCCACTAGGGTGGCAGCCTAGATGGAAGCTGGGAGCACGAAAACGGCTCTTCTCCGGCTTCGGCTAGGGAGAGCATCGGAGATCCCTGACCCTCGCTGTGGCCTTCTGGCTCGGAGGGATGGGGATGGTTTATTGGGGACCCTCTCCTCCGGGAAGGGTCCACATGAATCCTCGCCTCGTGCGCTGTTTTGGTGTGACTTCGGTCACATTTTTCAGTGCCTTGGATGCAGCTTCAATCAAAAAATCTGTTCTTATCAGTTTAATATCTGATACGTCCCCTATCTGGGGACCATATATTAAATGGATTTTTAGAACAGGGAGATGGAAAAAGAGCTTGCTCTGTCCACTCCACGCATTGACCTGGTATTGCAGTATCTCCAGGACCGGTGCACCCCTTCTTTAATGCAGTTTCTAAAATCAGAAAGAATTGAATTCAATGCTTTTTGTTCATTTTGCTTGTTTGTCGGATTTTGGGATGGACTCTTTGGCTTTGCTTTTCTTCTCCTCATTGGATTTTTCATGTTAAAAGTTGCAGAAGCCAGATGACAAGCTCATTTTGGTTCAACTTCAGCAACTGTGCATTGCATTGCCATGTAATGTAATGCAATGCAATGCTATCTATCTAGCTCTCCCTCTATACTTCCTTTTGGATAAACAGACATATTAGGCAAGCATTTTGGAGCTTTCACCTAAATAACTACAGGTGGTGAGATAAGCTGCACAATATAATTGACCTTTCAGTATATTGTTGCACACACACCATCTATTTAGCAAATGCCCTTGTTATCAACAGCAGCCTTTTAAACTCACCTGAGCTAACAGGTATGTGAGCTGGTTACTCTGCTGCGCTTAAAATTTCTTTTTTGGTTTGCTACAATGCCTTTTCTGAAACGTTGTCTCCCTCTGCTGGAACACTGACTTCTTTCATTTAATGCCTGCAGACTATAAAAGAGAAACCAACCCAAAAAGTTTGGTTGATTAGTCTGTGGCATTCTTTTAAACTGTTGCTTATGGCGGTCTCTGTGAGCTTCTCAGTGACATTCAGCCATCCAGGTATCCCGCCTGCAGTAGACGGAATGTGGCAATGGAACGCTGGCTGCGCGTGTCATAATAGGCTCTGAGCCTTTATATACCTGCGCACAGCAGCAGCCACCTTCAGTCTGCTGCTGGACAGCCAGCAGCAGCAGCAGCAGGAGAGGTAATTAATCAGCAACCCTCCTGCTAAGGGTAGACAGCTGCTCGTTCCACCCCCCCCCGCCTTAATTGGTTCTCCTCCCTTCCAACGGTGTTGAGGCGGGTGGGAACAGCCGGGGGTTGAGGGTACTGTGCTAAAAGAGGTGGAGTTATGCAGATCTAAAACGCGTGGATTGCAGCAGCAGCAAGCCGAAAAGTGCAGGCATGTGAGGGATCTAGAGGTTGACAGCATGTCTTCTTAACGGGAGTCCAGGTGGCCATCTCCACAAATGGACTTTTCAGAATCCTTGGGTGGCACCGTAGTCGGAAACCAATTCTGGTTATCGCTTCTCGGCCTTTTGGCTAAGATCAAGTGTAGTATCTGTTCTTATCAGTTTAATATCTGATACGTCCCCTATCTGGGGACCATATATTAAATGGATTTTTAGAACAGGGAGATGGAAAAAGAGCTTGCTCTGTCCACTCCACGCATTGACCTGGTATTGCAGTATCTCCAGGACCGGTGCACCCCTTCTTTAATGCAGTTTCTAAAATCAGAAAGAATTGAATTCAATGCTTTTTGTTCATTTTGCTTGTTTGTCGGATTTTGGGATGGACTCTTTGGCTTTGCTTTTCTTCTCCTCATTGGATTTTTCATGTTAAAAGTTGCAGAAGCCAGATGACAAGCTCATTTTGGTTCAACTTCAGCAACTGTGCATTGCATTGCCATGTAATGTAATGTAATGCAATGCTATCTATCTAGCTCTCCCTCTATACTTCCTTTTGGATAAACAGACATATTAGGCAAGCATTTTGGAGCTTTCACCTAAATAACTACAGGTGGTGAGATAAGCTGCACAATATAATTGACCTTTCAGTATATTGTTGCACACACACCATCTATTTAGCAAATGCCCTTGTTATCAACAGCAGCCTTTTAAACTCACCTGAGCTAACAGGTATGTGAGCTGGTTACTCTGCTGCGCTTAAAATTTCTTGTTTGGTTTGCTACAATGCCTTTTCTGAAACGTTGTCTCCCTCTGCTGGAACACTGACTTCTTTCATTTAATGCCTGCAGACTATGAAAGAGAAACCAACCCAAAAAGTTTGGTTGATTAGTCTGTGGCATTCTTTTAAACTGTTGCTTATGGCGGTCTCTGTGAGCTTCTCAGTGACATTCAGCCATCCAGGTATCCCGCCTGCAGTAGACAGAATGTGGCAATGGAACGCTGGCTGCGCGTGTCATAATAGGCTCTGAGCCTTTATATACCTGCGCACAGCAGCAGCCACCTTCAGTCTGCTGCTGGACATCCAGCAGCAGCAGCAGCAGGAGAGGTAATTAATCAGCAACCCTCCTGCTAAGGGTAGACAGCTGCTCGTTCCACCCCCCCCCCCGCCTTAATTGGTTCTCCTCCCTTCCAACGGTGTTGAGGCGGGTGGGAACAGCCGGGGGTTGAGGGTACTGTGCTAAAAGAGGTGGAGTTATGCAGATCTAAAACGCGTGGATTGCAGCAGCAGCAAGCCGAAAAGTGCAGGCATGTGAGGGATCTAGAGGTTGACACCATGTCTTCTTAACGGGAGTCCAGGTGGCCATCTCCACAAATGGACTTTTCAGAATCCTTGGGTGGCACCGTAGTCGGAAACCAATTCTGGTTATCGCTTCTCGGCCTTTTGGCTAAGATCAAGTGTAGTATCTGTTCTTATCAGTTTAATATCTGATACGTCCCCTATCTGGGGACCATATATTAAATGGATTTTTAGAACAGGGAGATGGAAAAAAAGCTTGCTCTGTCCACTCCACGCATTGACCTGGTATTGCAGTATCTCCAGGACCGGTGCACCCCTTCTTTAATGCAGTTTCTAAAATCAGAAAGAATTGAATTCAATGCTTTTTGTTCATTTTGCTTGTTTGTCGGATTTTGGGATGGACTCTTTGGCTTTGCTTTTCTTCTCCTCATTGGATTTTTCATGTTAAAAGTTGCAGAAGCCAGATGACAAGCTCATTTTGGTTCAACTTCAGCAACTGTGCATTGCATTGCCATGTAATGTAATGTAATGCAATGCTATCTATCTAGCTCTCCCTCTATACTTCCTTTTGGATAAACAGACATATTAGGCAAGCATTTTGGAGCTTTCACCTAAATAACTACAGGTGGTGAGATAAGCTGCACAATATAATTGACCTTTCAGTATATTGTTGCACACACACCATCTATTTAGCAAATGCCCTTGTTATCAACAGCAGCCTTTTAAACTCACCTGAGCTAACAGGTATGTGAGCTGGTTACTCTGCTGCGCTTAAAATTTCTTTTTTGGTTTGCTACAATGCCTTTTCTGAAATGTTGTCTCCCTCTGCTGGAACACTGACTTCTTTCATTTAATGCCTGCAGACTATAAAAGAGAAACCAACCCAAAAAGTTTGGTTGATTAGTCTGTGGCATTCTTTTAAACTGTTGCTTATGGCGGTCTCTGTGAGCTTCTCAGTGACATTCAGCCATCCAGGTATCCCGCCTGCAGTAGACGGAATGTGGCAATGGAACGCTGGCTGCGCGTGTCATAATAGGCTCTGAGCCTTTATATACCTGCGCACAGCAGCAGCCACCTTCAGTCTGCTGCTGGACAGCCAGCAGCAGCAGCAGCAGGAGAGGTAATTAATCAGCAACCCTCCTGCTAAGGGTAGACAGCTGCTCGTTCCACCCCCCCCCGCCTTAATTGGTTCTCCTCCCTTCCAACGGTGTTGAGGCGGGTGGGAACAGCCGGGGGTTGAGGGTACTGTGCTAAAAGAGGTGGAGTTATGCAGATCTAAAACGCGTGGATTGCAGCAGCAGCAAGCCGAAAAGTGCAGGCATGTGAGGGATCTAGAGGTTGACAGCATGTCTTCTTAACGGGAGTCCAGGTGGCCATCTCCACAAATGGACTTTTCAGAATCCTTGGGTGGCACCGTAGTCGGAAACCAATTCTGGTTATCGCTTCTCGGCCTTTTGGCTAAGATCAAGTGTAGTATCTGTTCTTATCAGTTTAATATCTGATACGTCCCCTATCTGGGGACCATATATTAAATGGATTTTTAGAACAGGGAGATGGAAAAAGAGCTTGCTCTGTCCACTCCACGCATTGACCTGGTATTGCAGTATCTCCAGGACCGGTGCACCCCTTCTTTAATGCAGTTTCTAAAATCAGAAAGAATTGAATTCAATGCTTTTTGTTCATTTTGCTTGTTTGTCGGATTTTGGGATGGACTCTTTGGCTTTGCTTTTCTTCTCCTCATTGGATTTTTCATGTTAAAAGTTGCAGAAGCCAGATGACAAGCTCATTTTGGTTCAACTTCAGCAACTGTGCATTGCATTGCCATGTAATGTAATGTAATGCAATGCTATCTATCTAGCTCTCCCTCTATACTTCCTTTTGGATAAACAGACATATTAGGCAAGCATTTTGGAGCTTTCACCTAAATAACTACAGGTGGTGAGATAAGCTGCACAATATAATTGACCTTTCAGTATATTGTTGCACACACACCATCTATTTA
This sequence comes from Phyllobates terribilis, assembly GCF_046119375.1. Lineage (NCBI taxonomy): Eukaryota > Metazoa > Chordata > Amphibia > Anura > Dendrobatidae > Phyllobates > Phyllobates terribilis. The sequence continues at coordinate 2,731,166 of NW_027362800.1, read as the reverse complement.
GCAAATGCCCTTGTTATCAACAGCAGCCTTTTAAACTCACCTGAGCTAACAGGTATGTGAGCTGGTTACTCTGCTGCGCTTAAAATTTCTTGTTTGGTTTGCTACAATGCCTTTTCTGAAACGTTGTCTCCCTCTGCTGGAACACTGACTTCTTTCATTTAATGCCTGCAGACTATGAAAGAGAAACCAACCCAAAAAGTTTGGTTGATTAGTCTGTGGCATTCTTTTAAACTGTTGCTTATGGCGGTCTCTGTGAGCTTCTCAGTGACATTCAGCCATCCAGGTATCCCGCCTGCAGTAGACAGAATGTGGCAATGGAACGCTGGCTGCGCGTGTCATAATAGGCTCTGAGCCTTTATATACCTGCGCACAGCAGCAGCCACCTTCAGTCTGCTGCTGGACAGCCAGCAGCAGCAGCAGCAGGAGAGGTAATTAATCAGCAACCCTCCTGCTAAGGGTAGACAGCTGCTCGTTCCACCCCCCCCCGCCTTAATTGGTTCTCCTCCCTTCCAACGGTGTTGAGGCGGGTGGGAACAGCCGGGGGTTGAGGGTACTGTGCTAAAAGAGGTGGAGTTATGCAGATCTAAAACGCGTGGATTGCAGCAGCAGCAAGCCGAAAAGTGCAGGCATGTGAGGGATCTAGAGGTTGACAGCATGTCTTCTTAACGGGAGTCCAGGTGGCCATCTCCACAAATGGACTTTTCAGAATCCTTGGGTGGCACCGTAGTCGGAAACCAATTCTGGTTATCGCTTCTCGGCCTTTTGGCTAAGATCAAGTGTAGTATCTGTTCTTATCAGTTTAATATCTGATACGTCCCCTATCTGGGGACCATATATTAAATGGATTTTTAGAACAGGGAGATGGAAAAAGAGCTTGCTCTGTCCACTCCACGCATTGACCTGGTATTGCAGTATCTCCAGGACCGGTGCACCCCTTCTTTAATGCAGTTTCTAAAATCAGAAAGAATTGAATTCAATGCTTTTTGTTCATTTTGCTTGTTTGTCGGATTTTGGGATGGACTCTTTGGCTTTGCTTTTCTTCTCCTCATTGGATTTTTCATGTTAAAAGTTGCAGAAGCCAGATGACAAGCTCATTTTGGTTCAACTTCAGCAACTGTGCATTGCATTGCCATGTAATGTAATGTAATGCAATGCTATCTATCTAGCTCTCCCTCTATACTTCCTTTTGGATAAACAGACATATTAGGCAAGCATTTTGGAGCTTTCACCTAAATAACTACAGGTGGTGAGATAAGCTGCACAATATAATTGACCTTTCAGTATATTGTTGCACACACACCATCTATTTAGCAAATGCCCTTGTTATCAACAGCAGCCTTTTAAACTCACCTGAGCTAACAGGTATGTGAGCTGGTTACTCTGCTGCGCTTAAAATTTCTTTTTTGGTTTGCTACAATGCCTTTTCTGAAATGTTGTCTCCCTCTGCTGGAACACTGACTTCTTTCATTTAATGCCTGCAGACTATAAAAGAGAAACCAACCCAAAAAGTTTGGTTGATTAGTCTGTGGCATTCTTTTAAACTGTTGCTTATGTCGGTCTCTGTGAGCTTCTCAGTGACATTCAGCCATCCAGGTATCCCGCCTGCAGTAGACGGAATGTGGCAATGGAACGCTGGCTGCGCGTGTCATAATAGGCTCTGAGCCTTTATATACCTGCGCACAGCAGCAGCCACCTTCAGTCTGCTGCTGGACAGCCAGCAGCAGCAGCAGCAGGAGAGGTAATTAATCAGCAACCCTCCTGCTAAGGGTAGACAGCTGCTCGTTCCACCCCCCCCCGCCTTAATTGGTTCTCCTCCCTTCCAACGGTGTTGAGGCGGGTGGGAACAGCCGGGGGTTGAGGGTACTGTGCTAAAAGAGGTGGAGTTATGCAGATCTAAAACGCGTGGATTGCAGCAGCAGCAAGCCGAAAAGTGCAGGCATGTGAGGGATCTAGAGGTTGACAGCATGTCTTCTTAACGGGAGTCCAGGTGGCCATCTCCACAAATGGACTTTTCAGAATCCTTGGGTGGCACCGTAGTCGGAAACCAATTCTGGTTATCGCTTCTCGGCCTTTTGGCTAAGATCAAGTGTAGTATCTGTTCTTATCAGTTTAATATCTGATACGTCCCCTATCTGGGGACCATATATTAAATGGATTTTTAGAACAGGGAGATGGAAAAAGAGCTTGCTCTGTCCACTCCACGCATTGACCTGGTATTGCAGTATCTCCAGGACCGGTGCACCCCTTCTTTAATGCAGTTTCTAAAATCAGAAAGAATTGAATTCAATGCTTTTTGTTCATTTTGCTTGTTTGTCGGATTTTGGGATGGACTCTTTGGCTTTGCTTTTCTTCTCCTCATTGGATTTTTCATGTTAAAAGTTGCAGAAGCCAGATGACAAGCTCATTTTGGTTCAACTTCAGCAACTGTGCATTGCATTGCCATGTAATGTAATGTAATGCAATGCTATCTATCTAGCTCTCCCTCTATACTTCCTTTTGGATAAACAGACATATTAGGCAAGCATTTTGGAGCTTTCACCTAAATAACTACAGGTGGTGAGATAAGCTGCACAATATAATTGACCTTTCAGTATATTGTTGCACACACACCATCTATTTAGCAAATGCCCTTGTTATCAACAGCAGCCTTTTAAACTCACCTGAGCTAACAGGTATGTGAGCTGGTTACTCTGCTGCGCTTAAAATTTCTTGTTTGGTTTGCTACAATGCCTTTTCTGAAACGTTGTCTCCCTCTGCTGGAACACTGACTTCTTTCATTTAATGCCTGCAGACTATGAAAGAGAAACCAACCCAAAAAGTTTGGTTGATTAGTCTGTGGCATTCTTTTAAACTGTTGCTTATGGCGGTCTCTGTGAGCTTCTCAGTGACATTCAGCCATCCAGGTATCCCGCCTGCAGTAGACAGAATGTGGCAATGGAACGCTGGCTGCGCGTGTCATAATAGGCTCTGAGCCTTTATATACCTGCGCACAGCAGCAGCCACCTTCAGTCTGCTGCTGGACAGCCAGCAGCAGCAGCAGCAGGAGAGGTAATTAATCAGCAACCCTCCTGCTAAGGGTAGACAGCTGCTCGTTCCACCCCCCCCCGCCTTAATTGGTTCTCCTCCCTTCCAACGGTGTTGAGGCGGGTGGGAACAGCCGGGGGTTGAGGGTACTGTGCTAAAAGAGGTGGAGTTATGCAGATCTAAAACGCGTGGATTGCAGCAGCAGCAAGCCGAAAAGTGCAGGCATGTGAGGGATCTAGAGGTTGACAGCATGTCTTCTTAACGGGAGTCCAGGTGGCCATCTCCACAAATGGACTTTTCAGAATCCTTGGGTGGCACCGTAGTCGGAAACCAATTCTGGTTATCGCTTCTCGGCCTTTTGGCTAAGATCAAGTGTAGTATCTGTTCTTATCAGTTTAATATCTGATACGTCCCCTATCTGGGGACCATATATTAAATGGATTTTTAGAACAGGGAGATGGAAAAAGAGCTTGCTCTGTCCACTCCACGCATTGACCTGGTATTGCAGTATCTCCAGGACCGGTGCACCCCTTCTTTAATGCAGTTTCTAAAATCAGAAAGAATTGAATTCAATGCTTTTTGTTCATTTTGCTTGTTTGTCGGATTTTGGGATGGACTCTTTGGCTTTGCTTTTCTTCTCCTCATTGGATTTTTCATGTTAAAAGTTGCAGAAGCCAGATGACAAGCTCATTTTGGTTCAACTTCAGCAACTGTGCATTGCATTGCCATGTAATGTAATGTAATGCAATGCTATCTATCTAGCTCTCCCTCTATACTTCCTTTTGGATAAACAGACATATTAGGCAAGCATTTTGGAGCTTTCACCTAAATAACTACAGGTGGTGAGATAAGCTGCACAATATAATTGACCTTTCAGTATATTGTTGCACACACACCATCTATTTAGCAAATGCCCTTGTTATCAACAGCAGCCTTTTAAACTCACCTGAGCTAACAGGTATGTGAGCTGGTTACTCTGCTGCGCTTAAAATTTCTTTTTTGGTTTGCTACAATGCCTTTTCTGAAACGTTGTCTCCCTCTGCTGGAACACTGACTTCTTTCATTTAATGCCTGCAGACTATAAAAGAGAAACCAACCCAAAAAGTTTGGTTGATTAGTCTGTGGCATTCTTTTAAACTGTTGCTTATGGCGGTCTCTGTGAGCTTCTCAGTGACATTCAGCCATCCAGGTATCCCGCCTGCAGTAGACGGAATGTGGCAATGGAACGCTGGCTGCGCGTGTCATAATAGGCTCTGAGCCTTTATATACCTGCACACAGCAGCAGCCACCTTCAGTCTGCTGCTGGACAGCCAGCAGCAGCAGCAGCAGGAGAGGTAATTAATCAGCAACCCTCCTGCTAAGGGTAGACAGCTGCTCGTTCCACCCCCCCCCGCCTTAATTGGTTCTCCTCCCTTCCAACGGTGTTGAGGCGGGTGGGAACAGCCGGGGGTTGAGGGTACTGTGCTAAAAGAGGTGGAGTTATGCAGATCTAAAACGCGTGGATTGCAGCAGCAGCAAGCCGAAAAGTGCAGGCATGTGAGGGATCTAGAGGTTGACAGCATGTCTTCTTAACGGGAGTCCAGGTGGCCATCTCCACAAATGGACTTTTCAGAATCCTTGGGTGGCACCGTAGTCGGAAACCAATTCTGGTTATCGCTTCTCGGCCTTTTGGCTAAGATCAAGTGTAGTATCTGTTCTTATCAGTTTAATATCTGATACGTCCCCTATCTGGGGACCATATATTAAATGGATTTTTAGAACAGGGAGATGGAAAAAGAGCTTGCTCTGTCCACTCCACGCATTGACCTGGTATTGCAGTATCTCCAGGACCGGTGCACCCCTTCTTTAATGCAGTTTCTAAAATCAGAAAGAATTGAATTCAATGCTTTTTGTTCATTTTGCTTGTTTGTCGGATTTTGGGATGGACTCTTTGGCTTTGCTTTTCTTCTCCTCATTGGATTTTTCATGTTAAAAGTTGCAGAAGCCAGATGACAAGCTCATTTTGGTTCAACTTCAGCAACTGTGCATTGCATTGCCATGTAATGTAATGTAATGCAATGCTATCTATCTAGCTCTCCCTCTATACTTCCTTTTGGATAAACAGACATATTAGGCAAGCATTTTGGAGCTTTCACCTAAATAACTACAGGTGGTGAGATAAGCTGCACAATATAATTGACCTTTCAGTATATTGTTGCACACACACCATCTATTTAGCAAATGCCCTTGTTATCAACAGCAGCCTTTTAAACTCACCTGAGCTAACAGGTATGTGAGCTGGTTACTCTGCTGCGCTTAAAATTTCTTGTTTGGTTTGCTACAATGCCTTTTCTGAAACGTTGTCTCCCTCTGCTGGAACACTGACTTCTTTCATTTAATGCCTGCAGACTATGAAAGAGAAACCAACCCAAAAAGTTTGGTTGATTATTCTGTGGCATTCTTTTAAACTGTTGCTTATGGCGGTCTCTGTGAGCTTCTCAGTGACATTCAGCCATCCAGGTATCCCGCCTGCAGTAGACAGAATGTGGCAATGGAACGCTGGCTGCGCGTGTCATAATAGGCTCTGAGCCTTTATATACCTGCGCACAGCAGCAGCCACCTTCAGTCTGCTGCTGGACAGCCAGCAGCAGCAGCAGCAGGAGAGGTAATTAATCAGCAACCCTCCTGCTAAGGGTAGACAGCTGCTCGTTCCACCCCCCCCCGCCTTAATTGGTTCTCCTCCCTTCCAACGGTGTTGAGGCGGGTGGGAACAGCCGGGGGTTGAGGGTACTGTGCTAAAAGAGGTGGAGTTATGCAGATCTAAAACGCGTGGATTGCAGCAGCAGCAAGCCGAAAAGTGCAGGCATGTGAGGGATCTAGAGGTTGACAGCATGTCTTCTTAACGGGAGTCCAGGTGGCCATCTCCACAAATGGACTTTTCAGAATCCTTGGGTGGCACCGTAGTCGGAAACCAATTCTGGTTATCGCTTCTCGGCCTTTTGGCTAAGATCAAGTGTAGTATCTGTTCTTATCAGTTTAATATCTGATACGTCCCCTATCTGGGGACCATATATTAAATGGATTTTTAGAACAGGGAGATGGAAAAAGAGCTTGCTCTGTCCACTCCACGCATTGACCTGGTATTGCAGTATCTCCAGGACCGGTGCACCCCTTCTTTAATGCAGTTTCTAAAATCAGAAAGAATTGAATTCAATGCTTTTTGTTCATTTTGCTTGTTTGTCGGATTTTGGGATGGACTCTTTGGCTTTGCTTTTCTTCTCCTCATTGGATTTTTCATGTTAAAAGTTGCAGAAGCCAGATGACAAGCTCATTTTGGTTCAACTTCAGCAACTGTGCATTGCATTGCCATGTAATGTAATGTAATGCAATGCTATCTATCTAGCTCTCCCTCTATACTTCCTTTTGGATAAACAGACATATTAGGCAAGCATTTTGGAGCTTTCACCTAAATAACTACAGGTGGTGAGATAAGCTGCACAATATAATTGACCTTTCAGTATATTGTTGCACACACACCATCTATTTAGCAAATGCCCTTGTTATCAACAGCAGCCTTTTAAACTCACCTGAGCTAACAGGTATGTGAGCTGGTTACTCTGCTGCGCTTAAAATTTCTTGTTTGGTTTGCTACAATGCCTTTTCTGAAACGTTGTCTCCCTCTGCTGGAACACTGACTTCTTTCATTTAATGCCTGCAGACTATGAAAGAGAAACCAACCCAAAAAGTTTGGTTGATTAGTCTGTGGCATTCTTTTAAACTGTTGCTTATGGCGGTCTCTGTGAGCTTCTCAGTGACATTCAGCCATCCAGGTATCCCGCCTGCAGTAGACAGAATGTGGCAATGGAACGCTGGCTGCGCGTGTCATAATAGGCTCTGAGCCTTTATATACCTGCGCACAGCAGCAGCCACCTTCAGTCTGCTGCTGGACAGCCAGCAGCAGCAGCAGCAGGAGAGGTAATTAATCAGCAACCCTCCTGCTAAGGGTAGACAGCTGCTCGTTCCACCCCCCCCCCGCCTTAATTGGTTCTCCTCCCTTCCAACGGTGTTGAGGCGGGTGGGAACAGCCGGGGGTTGAGGGTACTGTGCTAAAAGAGGTGGAGTTATGCAGATCTAAAACGCGTGGATTGCAGCAGCAGCAAGCCGAAAAGTGCAGGCATGTGAGGGATCTAGAGGTTGACAGCATGTCTTCTTAACGGGAGTCCAGGTGGCCATCTCCACAAATGGACTTTTCAGAATCCTTGGGTGGCACCGTAGTCGGAAACCAATTCTGGTTATCGCTTCTCGGCCTTTTGGCTAAGATCAAGTGTAGTATCTGTTCTTATCAGTTTAATATCTGATACGTCCCCTATCTGGGGACCATATATTAAATGGATTTTTAGAACAGGGAGATGGAAAAAGAGCTTGCTCTGTCCACTCCACGCATTGACCTGGTATTGCAGTATCTCCAGGACCGGTGCACCCCTTCTTTAATGCAGTTTCTAAAATCAGAAAGAATTGAATTCAATACTTTTTGTTCATTTTGCTTGTTTGTCGGATTTTGGGATGGACTCTTTGGCTTTGCTTTTCTTCTCCTCATTGGATTTTTCATGTTAAAAGTTGCAGAAGCCAGATGACAAGCTCATTTTGGTTCAACTTCAGCAACTGTGCATTGCATTGCCATGTAATGTAATGTAATGCAATGCTATCTATCTAGCTCTCCCTCTATACTTCCTTTTGGATAAACAGACATATTAGGCAAGCATTTTGGAGCTTTCACCTAAATAACTACAGTTGGTGAGATAAGCTGCACAATATAATTGACCTTTCAGTATATTGTTGCACACACACCATCTATTTAGCAAATGCCCTTGTTATCAACAGCAGCCTTTTAAACTCACCTGAGCTAACAGGTATGTGAGCTGGTTACTCTGCTGCGCTTAAAATTTCTTTTTTGGTTTGCTACAATGCCTTTTCTGAAATGTTGTCTCCCTCTGCTGGAACACTGACTTCTTTCATTTAATGCCTGCAGACTATAAAAGAGAAACCAACCCAAAAAGTTTGGTTGATTAGTCTGTGGCATTCTTTTAAACTGTTGCTTATGGCGGTCTCTGTGAGCTTCTCAGTGACATTCAGCCATCCAGGTATCCCGCCTGCAGTAGACGGAATGTGGCAATGGAACGCTGGCTGCGCGTGTCATAATAGGCTCTGAGCCTTTATATACCTGCGCACAGCAGCAGCCACCTTCAGTCTGCTGCTGGACAGCCAGCAGCAGCAGCAGCAGGAGAGGTAATTAATCAGCAACCCTCCTGCTAAGGGTAGACAGCTGCTCGTTCCACCCCCCCCCGCCTTAATTGGTTCTCCTCCCTTCCAACGGTGTTGAGGCGGGTGGGAACAGCCGGGGGTTGAGGGTACTGTGCTAAAAGAGGTGGAGTTATGCAGATCTAAAACGCGTGGATTGCAGCAGCAGCAAGCCAAAAAGTGCAGGCATGTGAGGGATCTAGAGGTTGACAGCATGTCTTCTTAACGGGAGTCCAGGTGGCCATCTCCACAAATGGACTTTTCAGAATCCTTGGGTGGCACCGTAGTCGGAAACCAATTCTGGTTATCGCTTCTCGGCCTTTTGGCTAAGATCAAGTGTAGTATCTGTTCTTATCAGTTTAATATCTGATACGTCCCCTATCTGGGGACCATATATTAAATGGATTTTTAGAACAGGGAGATGGAAAAAGAGCTTGCTCTGTCCACTCCACGCATTGACCTGGTATTGCAGTATCTCCAGGACCGGTGCACCCCTTCTTTAATGCAGTTTCTAAAATCAGAAAGAATTGAATTCAATGCTTTTTGTTCATTTTGCTTGTTTGTCGGATTTTGGGATGGACTCTTTGGCTTTGCTTTTCTTCTCCTCATTGGATTTTTCATGTTAAAAGTTGCAGAAGCCAGATGACAAGCTCATTTTGGTTCAACTTCAGCAACTGTGCATTGCATTGCCATGTAATGTAATGTAATGCAATGCTATCTATCTAGCTCTCCCTCTATACTTCCTTTTGGATAAACAGACATATTAGGCAAGCATTTTGGAGCTTTCACCTAAATAACTACAGGTGGTGAGATAAGCTGCACAATATAATTGACCTTTCAGTATATTGTTGCACACACACCATCTATTTAGCAAATGCCCTTGTTATCAACAGCAGCCTTTTAAACTCACCTGAGCTAACAGGTATGTGAGCTGGTTACTCTGCTGCGCTTAAAATTTCTTTTTTGGTTTGCTACAATGCCTTTTCTGAAACGTTGTCTCCCTCTGCTGGAACACTGACTTCTTTCATTTAATGCCTGCAGACTATAAAAGAGAAACCAACCCAAAAAGTTTGGTTGATTAGTCTGTGGCATTCTTTTAAACTGTTGCTTATGGCGGTCTCTGTGAGCTTCTCAGTGACATTCAGCCATCCAGGTATCCCGCCTGCAGTAGACGGAATGTGGCAATGGAACGCTGGCTGCGCGTGTCATAATAGGCTCTGAGCCTTTATATACCTGCGCACAGCAGCAGCCACCTTCAGTCTGCTGCTGGACAGCCAGCAGCAGCAGCAGCAGGAGAGGTAATTAATCAGCAACCCTCCTGCTAAGGGTAGACAGCTGCTCGTTCCACCCCCCCCCCGCCTTAATTGGTTCTCCTCCCTTCCAACGGTGTTGAGGCGGGTGGGAACAGCCGGGGGTTGAGGGTACTGTGCTAAAAGAGGTGGAGTTATGCAGATCTAAAACGCGTGGATTGCAGCAGCAGCAAGCCGAAAAGTGCAGGCATGTGAGGGATCTAGAGGTTGACAGCATGTCTTCTTAACGGGAGTCCAGGTGGCCATCTCCACAAATGGACTTTTCAGAATCCTTGGGTGGCACCGTAGTCGGAAACCAATTCTGGTTATCGCTTCTCGGCCTTTTGGCTAAGATCAAGTGTAGTATCTGTTCTTATCAGTTTAATATCTGATACATCCCCTATCTGGGGACCATATATTAAATGGATTTTTAGAACAGGGAGATGGAAAAAGAGCTTGCTCTGTCCACTCCACGCATTGACCTGGTATTGCAGTATCTCCAGGACCGGTGCACCCCTTCTTTAATGCAGTTTCTAAAATCAGAAAGAATTGAATTCAATGCTTTTTGTTCATTCTGCTTGTTTGTCGGATTTTGGGATGGACTCTTTGGCTTTGCTTTTCTTCTCCTCATTGGATTTTTCATGTTAAAAGTTGCAGAAGCCAGATGACAAGCTCATTTTGGTTCAACTTCAGCAACTGTGCATTGCATTGCCATGTAATGTAATGTAATGCAATGCTATCTATCTAGCTCTCCCTCTATACTTCCTTTTGGATAAACAGACATATTAGGCAAGCATTTTGGAGCTTTCACCTAAATAACTACAGGTGGTGAGATAAGCTGCACAATATAATTGACCTTTCAGTATATTGTTGCACACACACCATCTATTTAGCAAATGCCCTTGTTATCAACAGCAGCCTTTTAAACTCACCTGAGCTAACAGGTATGTGAGCTGGTTACTCTGCTGCGCTTAAAATTTCTTTTTTGGTTTGCTACAATGCCTTTTCTGAAACGTTGTCTCCCTCTGCTGGAACACTGACTTCTTTCATTTAATGCCTGCAGACTATAAAAGAGAAACCAACCCAAAAAGTTTGGTTGATTAGTCTGTGGCATTCTTTTAAACTGTTGCTTATGGCGGTCTCTGTGAGCTTCTCAGTGACATTCAGCCATCCAGGTATCCCGCCTGCAGTAGACGGAATGTGGCAATGGAACGCTGGCTGCGCGTGTCATAATAGGCTCTGAGCCTTTATATACCTGCGCACAGCAGCAGCCACCTTCAGTCTGCTGCTGGACAGCCAGCAGCAGCAGCAGCAGGAGAGGTAATTAATCAGCAACCCTCCTGCTAAGGGTAGACAGCTGCTCGTTCCACCCCCCCCCCGCCTTAATTGGTTCTCCTCCTTTCCAACGGTGTTGAGGCGGGTGGGAACAGCCGGGGGTTGAGGGTACTGTGCTAAAAGAGGTGGAGTTATGCAGATCTAAAACGCGTGGATTGCAGCAGCAGCAAGCCGAAAAGTGCAGGTATGTGAGGGATCTAGAGGTTGACAGCATGTCTTCTTAACGGGAGTCCAGGTGGCCATCTCCACAAATGGACTTTTCAGAATCCTTGGGTGGCACCATAGTCGGAAACCAATTCTGGTTATCGCTTCTCGGCCTTTTGGCTAAGATCAAGTGTAGTATCTGTTCTTATCAGTTTAATATCTGATACGTCCCCTATCTGGGGACCATATATTAAATGGATTTTTAGAACAGGGAGATGGAAAAAGAGCTTGCTCTGTCCACTCCACGCATTGACCTGGTATTGCAGTATCTCCAGGACCGGTGCACCCCTTCTTTAATGCAGTTTCTAAAATCAGAAAGAATTGAATTCAATGCTTTTTGTTCATTTTGCTTGTTTGTCGGATTTTGGGATGGACTCTTTGGCTTTGCTTTTCTGCTCCTCATTGGATTTTTCATGTTAAAAGTTGCAGAAGCCAGATGACAAGCTCATTTTGGTTCAACTTCAGCAACTGTGCATTGCATTGCCATGTAATGTAATGTAATGCAATGCTATCTATCTAGCTCTCCCTCTATACTTCCTTTTGGATAAACAGACATATTAGGCAAGCATTTTGGAGCTTTCACCTAAATAACTACAGGTGGTGAGATAAGCTGCACAATATAATTGACCTTTCAGTATATTGTTGCACACACACCATCTATTTAGCAAATGCCCTTGTTATCAACAGCAGCCTTTTAAACTCACCTGAGCTAACAGGTATGTGAGCTGGTTACTCTGCTGCGCTTAAAATTTCTTTTTTGGTTTGCTACAATGCCTTTTCTGAAACGTTGTCTCCCTCTGCTGGAACACTGACTTCTTTCATTTAATGCCTGCAGACTATAAAAGAGAAACCAACCCAAAAAGTTTGGTTGATTAGTCTGTGGCATTCTTTTAAACTGTTGCTTATGGCGGTCTCTGTGAGCTTCTCAGTGACATTCAGCCATCCAGGTATCCCGCCTGCAGTAGACGGAATGTGGCAATGGAACGCTGGCTGCGCGTGTCATAATAGGCTCTGAGCCTTTATATACCTGCGCACAGCAGCAGCCACCTTCAGTCTGCTGCTGGACAGCCAGCAGCAGCAGCAGCAGGAGAGGTAATTAATCAGCAACCCTCCTGCTAAGGGTAGACAGCTGCTCGTTCCACCCCCCCCCCGCCTTAATTGGTTCTCCTCCCTTCCAACGGTGTTGAGGCGGGTGGGAACAGCCGGGGGTTGAGGGTACTGTGCTAAAAGAGGTGGAGTTATGCAGATCTAAAACGCGTGGATTGCAGCAGCAGCAAGCCGAAAAGTGCAGGCATGTGAGGGATCTAGAGGTTGACAGCATGTCTTCTTAACGGGAGTCCAGGTGGCCATCTCCACAAATGGAGTTTTCAGAATCCTTGGGTGGCACCGTAGTCGGAAACCAATTCTGGTTATCGCTTCTCGGCCTTTTGGCTAAGATCAAGTGTAGTATCTGTTCTTATCAGTTTAATATCTGATACGTCCCCTATCTGGGGACCATATATTAAATGGATTTTTAGAACAGGGAGATGGAAAAAGAGCTTGCTCTGTCCACTCCACGCATTGACCTGGTATTGCAGTATCTCCAGGACCGGTGCACCCCTTCTTTAATGCAGTTTCTAAAATCAGAAAGAGTTGAATTCAATGCTTTTTGTTCATTTTGCTTGTTTGTCGGATTTTGGGATGGACTCTTTGGCTTTGCTTTTCTTCTCCTCATTGGATTTTTCATGTTAAAAGTTGCAGAAGCCAGATGACAAGCTCATTTTGGTTCAACTTCAGCAACTGTGCATTGCATTGCCATGTAATGTAATGTAATGCAATGCTATCTATCTAGCTCTCCCTCTATACTTCCTTTTGGATAAACAGACATATTAGGCAAGCATTTTGGAGCTTTCACCTAAATAACTACAGGTGGTGAGATAAGCTGCACAATATAATTGACCTTTCAGTATATTGTTGCACACACACCATCTATTTAGCAAATGCCCTTGTTATCAACAGCAGCCTTTTAAACTCACCTGAGCTAACAGGTATGTGAGCTGGTTACTCTGCTGCGCTTAAAATTTCTTTTTTGGTTTGCTACAATGCCTTTTCTGAAACGTTGTCTCCCTCTGCTGGAACACTGACTTCTTTCATTTAATGCCTGCAGACTATAAAAGAGAAACCAACCCAAAAAGTTTGGTTGATTAGTCTGTGGCATTCTTTTAAACTGTTGCTTATGGCGGTCTCTGTGAGCTTCTCAGTGACATTCAGCCATCCAGGTATCCCGCCTGCAGTAGACGGAATGTGGCAATGGAACGCTGGCTGCGCGTGTCATAATAGGCTCTGAGCCTTTATATACCTGCGCACAGCAGCAGCCACCTTCAGTCTGCTGCTGGACAGCCAGCAGCAGCAGCAGCAGGAGAGGTAATTAATCAGCAACCCTCCTGCTAAGGGTAGACAGCTGCTCGTTCCACCCCCCCCCCCGCCTTAATTGGTTCTCCTCCTTTCCAACGGTGTTGAGGCGGGTGGGAACAGCCGGGGGTTGAGGGTACTGTGCTAAAAGAGGTGGAGTTATGCAGATCTAAAACGCGTGGATTGCAGCAGCAGCAAGCCGAAAAGTGCAGGTATGTGAGGGATCTAGAGGTTGACAGCATGTCTTCTTAACGGGAGTCCAGGTGGCCATCTCCACAAATGGACTTTTCAGAATCCTTGGGTGGCACCGTAGTCGGAAACCAATTCTGGTTATCGCTTCTCGGCCTTTTGGCTAAGATCAAGTGTAGTATCTGTTCTTATCAGTTTAATATCTGATACGTCCCCTATCTGGGGACCATATATTAAATGGATTTTTAGAACAGGGAGATGGAAAAAGAGCTTGCTCTGTCCACTCCACGCATTGACCTGGTATTGCAGTATCTCCAGGACCGGTGCACCCCTTCTTTAATGCAGTTTCTAAAATCAGAAAGAATTGAATTCAATGCTTTTTGTTCATTTTGCTTGTTTGTCGGATTTTGGGATGGACTCTTTGGCTTTGCTTTTCTTCTCCTCATTGGATTTTTCATGTTAAAAGTTGCAGAAGCCAGATGACAAGCTCATTTTGGTTCAACTTCAGCAACTGTGCATTGCATTGCCATGTAATGTAATGTAATGCAATGCTATCTATCTAGCTCTCCCTCTATACTTCCTTTTGGATAAACAGACATATTAGGCAAGCATTTTGGAGCTTTCACCTAAATAACTACAGGTGGTGAGATAAGCTGCACAATATAATTGACCTTTCAGTATATTGTTGCACACACACCATCTATTTAGCAAATGCCCTTGTTATCAACAGCAGCCTTTTAAACTCACCTGAGCTAACAGGTATGTGAGCTGGTTACTCTGCTGCGCTTAAAATTTCTTTTTTGGTTTGCTACAATGCCTTTTCTGAAACGTTGTCTCCCTCTGCTGGAACACTGACTTCTTTCATTTAATGCCTGCAGACTATAAAAGAGAAACCAACCCAAAAAGTTTGGTTGATTAGTCTGTGGCATTCTTTTAAACTGTTGCTTATGGCGGTCTCTGTGAGCTTCTCAGTGACATTCAGCCATCCAGGTATCCCGCCTGCAGTAGACGGAATGTGGCAATGGAACGCTGGCTGCGCGTGTCATAATAGGCTCTGAGCCTTTATATACCTGCGCACAGCAGCAGCCACCTTCAGTCTGCTGCTGGACAGCCAGCAGCAGCAGCAGCAGGAGAGGTAATTAATCAGCAACCCTCCTGCTAAGGGTAGACAGCTGCTCGTTCCACCCCCCCCCCGCCTTAATTGGTTCTCCTCCCTTCCAACGGTGTTGAGGCGGGTGGGAACAGCCGGGGGTTGAGGGTACTGTGCTAAAAGAGGTGGAGTTATGCAGATCTAAAACGCGTGGATTGCAGCAGCAGCAAGCCGAAAAGTGCAGGCATGTGAGGGATCTAGAGGTTGACAGCATGTCTTCTTAACGGGAGTCCAGGTGGCCATCTCCACAAATGGAGTTTTCAGAATCCTTGGGTGGCACCGTAGTCGGAAACCAATTCTGGTTATCGCTTCTCGGCCTTTTGGCTAAGATCAAGTGTAGTATCTGTTCTTATCAGTTTAATATCTGATACGTCCCCTATCTGGGGACCATATATTAAATGGATTTTTAGAACAGGGAGATGGAAAAAGAGCTTGCTCTGTCCACTCCACGCATTGACCTGGTATTGCAGTATCTCCAGGACCGGTGCACCCCTTCTTTAATGCAGTTTCTAAAATCAGAAAGAATTGAATTCAATGCTTTTTGTTCATTTTGCTTGTTTGTCGGATTTTGGGATGGACTCTTTGGCTTTGCTTTTCTTCTCCTCATTGGATTTTTCATGTTAAAAGTTGCAGAAGCCAGATGACAAGCTCATTTTGGTTCAACTTCAGCAACTGTGCACTGCATTGCCATGTAATGTAATGTAATGCAATGCTATCTATCTAGCTCTCCCTCTATACTTCCTTTTGGATAAACAGACATATTAGGCAAGCATTTTGGAGCTTTCACCTAAATAACTACAGGTGGTGAGATAAGCTGCACAATATAATTGACCTTTCAGTATATTGTTGCACACACACCATCTATTTAGCAAATGCCCTTGTTATCAACAGCAGCCTTTTAAACTCACCTGAGCTAACAGGTATGTGAGCTGGTTACTCTGCTGCGCTTAAAATTTCTTTTTTGGTTTGCTACAATGCCTTTTCTGAAACGTTGTCTCCCTCTGCTGGAACACTGACTTCTTTCATTTAATGCCTGCAGACTATAAAAGAGAAACCAACCCAAAAAGTTTGGTTGATTAGTCTGTGGCATTCTTTTAAACTGTTGCTTATGGCGGTCTCTGTGAGCTTCTCAGTGACATTCAGCCATCCAGGTATCCCGCCTGCAGTAGACGGAATGTGGCAATGGAACGCTGGCTGCGCGTGTCATAATAGGCTCTGAGCCTTTATATACCTGCGCACAGCAGCAGCCACGTTCAGTCTGCTGCTGGACAGCCAGCAGCAGCAGCAGCAGGAGAGGTAATTAATCAGCAACCCTCCTGCTAAGGGTAGACAGATGCTCGTTCCACCCCCCCCCCGCCTTAATTGGTTCTCCTCCCTTCCAACGGTGTTGAGGCGGGTGGGAACAGCCGGGGGTTGAGGGTACTGTGCTAAAAGAGGTGGAGTTATGCAGATCTAAAACGCGTGGATTGCAGCAGCAGCAAGCCGAAAAGTGCAGGCATGTGAGGGATCTAGAGGTTGACAGCATGTCTTCTTAACGGGAGTCCAGGTGGCCATCTCCACAAATGGACTTTTCAGAATCCTTGGGTGGCACCGTAGTCGGAAACCAATTCTGGTTATCGCTTCTCGGCCTTTTTTGGCTAAGATCAAGTGTAGTATCTGTTCTTATCAGTTTAATATCTGATACGTCCCCTATCTGGGGACCATATATTAAATGGATTTTTAGAACAGGGAGATGGAAAAAGAGCTTGCTCTGTCCACTCCACGCATTGACCTGGTATTGCAGTATCTCCAGGACCGGTGCACCCCTTCTTTAATGCAGTTTCTAAAATCAGAAAGAATTGAATTCAATGCTTTTTGTTCATTTTGCTTGTTTGTCGGATTTTGGGATGGACTCTTTGGCTTTGCTTTTCTGCTCCTCATTGGATTTTTCATGTTAAAAGTTGCAGAAGCCAGATGACAAGCTCATTTTGGTTCAACTTCAGCAACTGTGCATTGCATTGCCATGTAATGTAATGTAATGCAATGCTATCTATCTAGCTCTCCCTCTATACTTCCTTTTGGATAAACAGACATATTAGGCAAGCATTTTGGAGCTTTCACCTAAATAACTACAGGTGGTGAGATAAGCTGCACAATATAATTGACCTTTCAGTATATTGTTGCACACACACCATCTATTTAGCAAATGCCCTTGTTATCAACAGCAGCCTTTTAAACTCACCTGAGCTAACAGGTATGTGAGCTGGTTACTCTGCTGCGCTTAAAATTTCTTTTTTGGTTTGCTACAATGCCTTTTCTGAAACGTTGTCTCCCTCTGCTGGAACACTGACTTCTTTCATTTAATGCCTGCAGACTATAAAAGAGAAACCAACCCAAAAAGTTTGGTTGATTAGTCTGTGGCATTCTTTTAAACTGTTGCTTATGGCGGTCTCTGTGAGCTTCTCAGTGACATTCAGCCATCCAGGTATCCCGCCTGCAGTAGACGGAATGTGGCAATGGAACGCTGGCTGCGCGTGTCATAATAGGCTCTGAGCCTTTATATACCTGCGCACAGCAGCAGCCACCTTCAGTCTGCTGCTGGACAGCCAGCAGCAGCAGCAGCAGGAGAGGTAATTAATCAGCAACCCTCCTGCTAAGGGTAGACAGCTGCTCGTTCCACCCCCCCCCCGCCTTAATTGGTTCTCCTCCCTTCCAACGGTGTTGAGGCGGGTGGGAACAGCCGGGGGTTGAGGGTACTGTGCTAAAAGAGGTGGAGTTATGCAGATCTAAAACGCGTGGATTGCAGCAGCAGCAAGCCGAAAAGTGCAGGCATGTGAGGGATCTAGAGGTTGACAGCATGTCTTCTTAACGGGAGTCCAGGTGGCCATCTCCACAAATGGAGTTTTCAGAATCCTTGGGTGGCACCGTAGTCGGAAACCAATTCTGGTTATCGCTTCTCGGCCTTTTGGCTAAGATCAAGTGTAGTATCTGTTCTTATCAGTTTAATATCTGATACGTCCCCTATCTGGGGACCATATATTAAATGGATTTTTAGAACAGGGAGATGGAAAAAGAGCTTGCTCTGTCCACTCCACGCATTGACCTGGTATTGCAGTATCTCCAGGACCGGTGCACCCCTTCTTTAATGCAGTTTCTAAAATCAGAAAGAGTTGAATTCAATGCTTTTTGTTCATTTTGCTTGTTTGTCGGATTTTGGGATGGACTCTTTGGCTTTGCTTTTCTTCTCCTCATTGGATTTTTCATGTTAAAAGTTGCAGAAGCCAGATGACAAGCTCATTTTGGTTCAACTTCAGCAACTGTGCATTGCATTGCCATGTAATGTAATGTAATGCAATGCTATCTATCTAGCTCTCCCTCTATACTTCCTTTTGGATAAACAGACATATTAGGCAAGCATTTTGGAGCTTTCACCTAAATAACTACAGGTGGTGAGATAAGCTGCACAATATAATTGACCTTTCAGTATATTGTTGCACACACACCATCTATTTAGCAAATGCCCTTGTTATCAACAGCAGCCTTTTAAACTCACCTGAGCTAACAGGTATGTGAGCTGGTTACTCTGCTGCGCTTAAAATTTCTTTTTTGGTTTGCTACAATGCCTTTTCTGAAACGTTGTCTCCCTCTGCTGGAACACTGACTTCTTTCATTTAATGCCTGCAGACTATAAAAGAGAAACCAACCCAAAAAGTTTGGTTGATTAGTCTGTGGCATTCTTTTAAACTGTTGCTTATGGCGGTCTCTGTGAGCTTCTCAGTGACATTCAGCCATCCAGGTATCCCGCCTGCAGTAGACGGAATGTGGCAATGGAACGCTGGCTGCGCGTGTCATAATAGGCTCTGAGCCTTTATATACCTGCGCACAGCAGCAGCCACCTTCAGTCTGCTGCTGGACAGCCAGCAGCAGCAGCAGCAGGAGAGGTAATTAATCAGCAACCCTCCTGCTAAGGGTAGACAGCTGCTCGTTCCACCCCCCCCCCCGCCTTAATTGGTTCTCCTCCTTTCCAACGGTGTTGAGGCGGGTGGGAACAGCCGGGGGTTGAGGGTACTGTGCTAAAAGAGGTGGAGTTATGCAGATCTAAAACGCGTGGATTGCAGCAGCAGCAAGCCGAAAAGTGCAGGTATGTGAGGGATCTAGAGGTTGACAGCATGTCTTCTTAACGGGAGTCCAGGTGGCCATCTCCACAAATGGACTTTTCAGAATCCTTGGGTGGCACCGTAGTCGGAAACCAATTCTGGTTATCGCTTCTCGGCCTTTTGGCTAAGATCAAGTGTAGTATCTGTTCTTATCAGTTTAATATCTGATACGTCCCCTATCTGGGGACCATATATTAAATGGATTTTTAGAACAGGGAGATGGAAAAAGAGCTTGCTCTGTCCACTCCACGCATTGACCTGGTATTGCAGTATCTCCAGGACCGGTGCACCCCTTCTTTAATGCAGTTTCTAAAATCAGAAAGAATTGAATTCAATGCTTTTTGTTCATTTTGCTTGTTTGTCGGATTTTGGGATGGACTCTTTGGCTTTGCTTTTCTTCTCCTCATTGGATTTTTCATGTTAAAAGTTGCAGAAGCCAGATGACAAGCTCATTTTGGTTCAACTTCAGCAACTGTGCATTGCATTGCCATGTAATGTAATGTAATGCAATGCTATCTATCTAGCTCTCCCTCTATACTTCCTTTTGGATAAACAGACATATTAGGCAAGCATTTTGGAGCTTTCACCTAAATAACTACAGGTGGTGAGATAAGCTGCACAATATAATTGACCTTTCAGTATATTGTTGCACACACACCATCTATTTAGCAAATGCCCTTGTTATCAACAGCAGCCTTTTAAACTCACCTGAGCTAACAGGTATGTGAGCTGGTTACTCTGCTGCGCTTAAAATTTCTTTTTTGGTTTGCTACAATGCCTTTTCTGAAACGTTGTCTCCCTCTGCTGGAACACTGACTTCTTTCATTTAATGCCTGCAGACTATAAAAGAGAAACCAACCCAAAAAGTTTGGTTGATTAGTCTGTGGCATTCTTTTAAACTGTTGCTTATGGCGGTCTCTGTGAGCTTCTCAGTGACATTCAGCCATCCAGGTATCCCGCCTGCAGTAGACGGAATGTGGCAATGGAACGCTGGCTGCGCGTGTCATAATAGGCTCTGAGCCTTTATATACCTGCGCACAGCAGCAGCCACCTTCAGTCTGCTGCTGGACAGCCAGCAGCAGCAGCAGCAGGAGAGGTAATTAATCAGCAACCCTCCTGCTAAGGGTAGACAGCTGCTCGTTCCACCCCCCCCCCGCCTTAATTGGTTCTCCTCCCTTCCAACGGTGTTGAGGCGGGTGGGAACAGCCGGGGGTTGAGGGTACTGTGCTAAAAGAGGTGGAGTTATGCAGATCTAAAACGCGTGGATTGCAGCAGCAGCAAGCCGAAAAGTGCAGGCATGTGAGGGATCTAGAGGTTGACAGCATGTCTTCTTAACGGGAGTCCAGGTGGCCATCTCCACAAATGGAGTTTTCAGAATCCTTGGGTGGCACCGTAGTCGGAAACCAATTCTGGTTATCGCTTCTCGGCCTTTTGGCTAAGATCAAGTGTAGTATCTGTTCTTATCAGTTTAATATCTGATACGTCCCCTATCTGGGGACCATATATTAAATGGATTTTTAGAACAGGGAGATGGAAAAAGAGCTTGCTCTGTCCACTCCACGCATTGACCTGGTATTGCAGTATCTCCAGGACCGGTGCACCCCTTCTTTAATGCAGTTTCTAAAATCAGAAAGAATTGAATTCAATGCTTTTTGTTCATTTTGCTTGTTTGTCGGATTTTGGGATGGACTCTTTGGCTTTGCTTTTCTTCTCCTCATTGGATTTTTCATGTTAAAAGTTGCAGAAGCCAGATGACAAGCTCATTTTGGTTCAACTTCAGCAACTGTGCACTGCATTGCCATGTAATGTAATGTAATGCAATGCTATCTATCTAGCTCTCCCTCTATACTTCCTTTTGGATAAACAGACATATTAGGCAAGCATTTTGGAGCTTTCACCTAAATAACTACAGGTGGTGAGATAAGCTGCACAATATAATTGACCTTTCAGTATATTGTTGCACACACACCATCTATTTAGCAAATGCCCTTGTTATCAACAGCAGCCTTTTAAACTCACCTGAGCTAACAGGTATGTGAGCTGGTTACTCTGCTGCGCTTAAAATTTCTTTTTTGGTTTGCTACAATGCCTTTTCTGAAACGTTGTCTCCCTCTGCTGGAACACTGACTTCTTTCATTTAATGCCTGCAGACTATAAAAGAGAAACCAACCCAAAAAGTTTGGTTGATTAGTCTGTGGCATTCTTTTAAACTGTTGCTTATGGCGGTCTCTGTGAGCTTCTCAGTGACATTCAGCCATCCAGGTATCCCGCCTGCAGTAGACGGAATGTGGCAATGGAACGCTGGCTGCGCGTGTCATAATAGGCTCTGAGCCTTTATATACCTGCGCACAGCAGCAGCCACGTTCAGTCTGCTGCTGGACAGCCAGCAGCAGCAGCAGCAGGAGAGGTAATTAATCAGCAACCCTCCTGCTAAGGGTAGACAGATGCTCGTTCCACCCCCCCCCCGCCTTAATTGGTTCTCCTCCCTTCCAACGGTGTTGAGGCGGGTGGGAACAGCCGGGGGTTGAGGGTACTGTGCTAAAAGAGGTGGAGTTATGCAGATCTAAAACGCGTGGATTGCAGCAGCAGCAAGCCGAAAAGTGCAGGCATGTGAGGGATCTAGAGGTTGACAGCATGTCTTCTTAACGGGAGTCCAGGTGGCCATCTCCACAAATGGACTTTTCAGAATCCTTGGGTGGCACCGTAGTCGGAAACCAATTCTGGTTATCGCTTCTCGGCCTTTTGGCTAAGATCAAGTGTAGTATCTGTTCTTATCAGTTTAATATCTGATACGTCCCCTATCTGGGGACCATATATTAAATGGATTTTTAGAACAGGGAGATGGAAAAAGAGCTTGCTCTGTCCACTCCACGCATTGACCTGGTATTGCAGTATCTCCAGGACCGGTGCACCCCTTCTTTAATGCAGTTTCTAAAATCAGAAAGAATTGAATTCAATGCTTTTTGTTCATTTTGCTTGTTTGTCGGATTTTGGGATGGACTCTTTGGCTTTGCTTTTCTTCTCCTCATTGGATTTTTCATGTTAAAAGTTGCAGAAGCCAGATGACAAGCTCATTTTGGTTCAACTTCAGCAACTGTGAATTGCATTGCCATGTAATGTAATGTAATGCAATCCTATCTATCTAGCTCTCCCTCTATACTTCCTTTTGGATAAACAGACATATTAGGCAAGCATTTTGGAGCTTTCACCTAAATAACTACAGGTGGTGAGATAAGCTGCACAATATAATTGACCTTTCAGTATATTGTTGCACACACACCATCTATTTAGCAAATGCCCTTGTTATCAACAGCAGCCTTTTAAACTCACCTGAGCTAACAGGTATGTGAGCTGGTTACTCTGCTGCGCTTAAAATTTCTTTTTTGGTTTGCTACAATGCCTTTTCTGAAACGTTGTCTCCCTCTGCTGGAACACTGACTTCTTTCATTTAATGCCTGCAGACTATAAAAGAGAAACCAACCCAAAAAGTTTGGTTGATTAGTCTGTGGCATTCTTTTAAACTGTTGCTTATGGCGGTCTCTGTGAGCTTCTCAGTGACATTCAGCCATCCAGGTATCCCGCCTGCAGTAGACGGAATGTGGCAATGGAACGCTGGCTGCGCGTGTCATAATAGGCTCTGAGCCTTTATATACCTGCGCACAGCAGCAGCCACCTTCAGTCTGCTGCTGGACAGCCAGCAGCAGCAGCAGCAGGAGAGGTAATTAATCAGCAACCCTCCTGCTAAGGGTAGACAGCTGCTCGTTCCACCCCCCCCCGCCTTAATTGGTTCTCCTCCCTTCCAACGGTGTTGAGGCGGGTGGGAACAGCCGGGGGTTGAGGGTACTGTGCTAAAAGAGGTGGAGTTATGCAGATCTAAAACGCGTGGATTGCAGCAGCAGCAAGCCGAAAAGTGCAGGCATGTGAGGGATCTAGAGGTTGACAGCATGTCTTCTTAACGGGAGTCCAGGTGGCCATCTCCACAAATGGACTTTTCAGAATCCTTGGGTGGCACCGTAGTCGGAAACCAATTCTGGTTATCGCTTCTCGGCCTTTTTTGGCTAAGATCAAGTGTAGTATCTGTTCTTATCAGTTTAATATCTGATACGTCCCCTATCTGGGGACCATATATTAAATGGATTTTTAGAACAGGGAGATGGAAAAAGAGCTTGCTCTGTCCACTCCATGCATTGACCTGGTATTGAAGTATCTCCAGGACCGGTGCACCCCTTCTTTAATGCAGTTTCTAAAATCAGAAAGAATTGAATTCAATGCTTTTTGTTCATTTTGCTTGTTTGTCGGATTTTGGGATGGACTCTTTGGCTTTGCTTTTCTTCTCCTCATTGGATTTTTCATGTTAAAAGTTGCAGAAGCCAGATGACAAGCTCATTTTGGTTCAACTTCAGCAACTGTGCATTGCATTGCCATGTAATGTAATGTAATGCAATGCTATCTATCTAGCTCTCCCTCTATACTTTCTTTTGGATAAACAGACATATTAGGCAAGCATTTTGGAGCTTTCACCTAAATAACTACAGGTGGTGAGATAAGCTGCACAATATAATTGACCTTTCAGTATATTGTTGCACACACACCATCTATTTAGCAAATGCCCTTGTTATCAACAGCAGCCTTTTAAACTCACCTGAGCTAACAGGTATGTGAGCTGGTTACTCTGCTGCGCTTAAAATTTCTTTTTTGGTTTGCTACAATGCCTTTTCTGAAACGTTGTCTCCCTCTGCTGGAACACTGACTTCTTTCATTTAATGCCTGCAGACTATAAAAGAGAAACCAACCCAAAAAGTTTGGTTGATTAGTCTGTGGCATTCTTTTAAACTGTTGCTTATGGCGGTCTCTGTGAGCTTCTCAGTGACATTCAGCCATCCAGGTATCCCGCCTGCAGTAGACGGAATGTGGCAATGGAACGCTGGCTGCGCGTGTCATAATAGGCTCTGAGCCTTTATATACCTGCGCACAGCAGCAGCCACCTTCAGTCTGCTGCTGGACAGCCAGCAGCAGCAGCAGCAGGAGAGGTAATTAATCAGCAACCCTCCTGCTAAGGGTAGACAGCTGCTCGTTCCACCCCCCCCCCCCGCCTTAATTGGTTCTCCTCCCTTCCAACGGTGTTGAGGCAGGTGGGAACAGCCGGGGGTTGAGGGTACTGTGCTAAAAGAGGTGGAGTTATGCAGATCTAAAACGCGTGGATTGCAGCAGCAGCAAGCCGAAAAGTGCAGGCATGTGAGGGATCTAGAGGTTGACAGCATGTCTTCTTAACGGGAGTCCAGGTGGCCATCTCCACAAATGGACTTTTCAGAATCCTTGGGTGGCACCGTAGTCGGAAACCAATTCTGGTTATCGCTTCTCGGCCTTTTGGCTAAGATCAAGTGTAGTATCTGTTCTTATCAGTTTAATATCTGATACGTCCACTATCTGGGGACCATATATTAAATGGATTTTTAGAACAGGGAGATGGAAAAAGAGCTTGCTCTGTCCGCTCCACGCATTGACCTGGTATTGCAGTATCTCCAGGACCGGTGCACCCCTTCTTTAATGCAGTTTCTAAAATCAGAAAGAATTGAATTCAATGCTTTTTGTTCATTTTGCTTGTTTGTCGGATTTTGGGATGGACTCTTTGGCTTTGCTTTTCTTCTCCTCATTGGATTTTTCATGTTAAAAGTTGCAGAAGCCAGATGACAAGCTCATTTTGGTTCAACTTCAGCAACTGTGCATTGCATTGCCATGTAATGTAATGTAATGCAATGCTATCTATCTAGCTCTCCCTCTATACTTCCTTTTGGATAAACAGACATATTAGGCAAGCATTTTGGAGCTTTCACCTAAATAACTACAGGTGGTGAGATAAGCTGCACAATATAATTGACCTTTCAGTATATTGTTGCACACACACCATCTATTTAGCAAATGCCCTTGTTATCAACAGCAGCCTTTTAAACTCACCTGAGCTAACAGGTATGTGAGCTGGTTACTCTGCTGCGCTTAAAATTTCTTTTTTGGTTTGCTACAATGCCTTTTCTGAAACGTTGTCTCCCTCTGCTGGAACACTGACTTCTTTCATTTAATGCCTGCAGACTATAAAAGAGAAACCAACCCAAAAAGTTTGGTTGATTAGTCTGTGGCATTCTTTTAAACTGTTGCTTATGGCGGTCTCTGTGAGCTTCTCAGTGACATTCAGCCATCCAGGTATCCTGCCTGCAGTAGACAGAATGTGGCAATGGAACGCTGGCTGCGCGTGTCATAATAGGCTCTGAGCCTTTATATACCTGCGCACAGCAGCAGCCACCTTCAGTCTGCTGCTGGACAGCCAGCAGCAGCAGCAGCAGGAGAGGTAATTAATCAGCAACCCTCCTGCTAAGGGTAGACAGCTGCTCGTTCCACCCCCCCCCGCCTTAATTGGTTCTCCTCCCTTCCAACGGTGTTGAGGCGGGTGGGAACAGCCGGGGGTTGAGGGTACTGTGCTAAAAGAGGTGGAGTTATGCAGATCTAAAACGCGTGGATTGCAGCAGCAGCAAGCCGAAAAGTGCAGGCATGTGAGGGATCTAGAGGTTGACAGCATGTCTTCTTAACGGGAGTCCAGGTGGCCATCTCCACAAATGGACTTTTCAGAATCCTTGGGTGGCACCGTAGTCGGAAACCAATTCTGGTTATCGCTTCTCGGCCTTTTGGCTAAGATCAAGTGTAGTATCTGTTCTTATCAGTTTAATATCTGATACGTCCCCTATCTGGGGACCATATATTAAATGGATTTTTAGAACAGGGAGATGGAAAAAGAGCTTGCTCTGTCCACTCCACGCATTGACCTGGTATTGCAGTATCTCCAGGACCGGTGCACCCCTTCTTTAATGCAGTTTCTAAAATCAGAAAGAATTGAATTCAATGCTTTTTGTTCATTTTGCTTGTTTGTCGGATTTTGGGATGGACTCTTTGGCTTTGCTTTTCTTCTCCTCATTGGATTTTTCATGTTAAAAGTTGCAGAAGCCAGATGACAAGCTCATTTTGGTTCAACTTCAGCAACTGTGCATTGCATTGCCATGTAATGTAATGTAATGCAATGCTATCTATCTAGCTCTCCCTCTATACTTCCTTTTGGATAAACAGACATATTAGGCAAGCATTTTGGAGCTTTCACCTAAATAACTACAGGTGGTGAGATAAGCTGCACAATATAATTGACCTTTCAGTATATTGTTGCACACACACCATCTATTTAGCAAATGCCCTTGTTATCAACAGCAGCCTTTTAAACTCACCTGAGCTAACAGGTATGTGAGCTGGTTACTCTGCTGCGCTTAAAATTTCTTTTTTGGTTTGCTACAATGCCTTTTCTGAAACGTTGTCTCCCTCTGCTGGAACACTGACTTCTTTCATTTAATGCCTGCAGACTATAAAAGAGAAACCAACCCAAAAAGTTTGGTTGATTAGTCTGTGGCATTCTTTTAAACTGTTGCTTATGGCGGTCTCTGTGAGCTTCTCAGTGACATTCAGCCATCCAGGTATCCCGCCTGCAGTAGACGGAATGTGGCAATGGAACGCTGGCTGCGCGTGTCATAATAGGCTCTGAGCCTTTATATACCTGCGCACAGCAGCAGCCACCTTCAGTCTGCTGCTGGACAGCCAGCAGCAGCAGCAGCAGGAGAGGTAATTAATCAGCAACCCTCCTGCTAAGGGTAGACAGCTGCTCGTTCCACCCCCCCCGCCTTAATTGGTTCTCCTCCCTTCCAACGGTGTTGAGGCGGGTAGGAACAGCCGGGGGTTGAGGGTACTGTGCTAAAAGAGGTGGAGTTATGCAGATCTAAAACGCGTGGATTGCAGCAGCAGCAAGCCGAAAAGTGCAGGCATGTGAGGGATCTAGAGGTTGACAGCATGTCTTCTTAACGGGAGTCCAGGTGGCCATCTCCACAAATGGACTTTTCAGAATCCTTGGGTGGCACCGTAGTCGGAAACCAATTCTGGTTATCGCTTCTCGGCCTTTTGGCTAAGATCAAGTGTAGTATCTGTTCTTATCAGTTTAATATCTGATACGTCCCCTATCTGGGGACCATATATTAAATGGATTTTTAGAACAGGGAGATGGAAAAAGAGCTTGCTCTGTCCACTCCACGCATTGACCTGGTATTGCAGTATCTCCAGGACCGGTGCACCCCTTCTTTAATGCAGTTTCTAAAATCAGAAAGAATTGAATTCAATGCTTTTTGTTCATTTTGCTTGTTTGTCGGATTTTGGGATGGACTCTTTGGCTTTGCTTTTCTTCTCTTCATTGGATTTTTCATGTTAAAAGTTGCAGAAGCCAGATGACAAGCTCATTTTGGTTCAACTTCAGCAACTGTGCATTGCATTGCCATGTAATGTAATGTAATGCAATGCTATCTATCTAGCTCTCCCTCTATACTTCCTTTTGGATAAACAGACATATTAGGCAAGCATTTTGGAGCTTTCACCTAAATAACTACAGGTGGTGAGATAAGCTGCACAATATAATTGACCTTTCAGTATATTGTTGCACACACACCATCTATTTAGCAAATGCCCTTGTTATCAACAGCAGCCTTTTAAACTCACCTGAGCTAACAGGTATGTGAGCTGGTTACTCTGCTGCGCTTAAAATTTCTTTTTTGGTTTGCTACAATGCCTTTTCTGAAACGTTGTCTCCCTCTGTTGGAACACTGACTTCTTTCATTTAATGCCTGCAGACTATAAAAGAGAAACCAACCCAAAAAGTTTGGTTGATTAGTCTGTGGCATTCTTTTAAACTGTTGCTTATGGCGGTCTCTGTGAGCTTCTCAGTGACATTCAGCCATCCAGGTATCCCGCCTGCAGTAGACGGAATGTGGCAATGGAACGCTGGCTGCGCGTGTCATAATAGGCTCTGAGCCTTTATATACCTGCGCACAGCAGCAGCCACCTTCAGTCTGCTGCTGGACAGCCAGCAGCAGCAGCAGCAGGAGAGGTAATTAATCAGCAACCCTCCTGCTAAGGGTAGACAGCTGCTCGTTCCACCCCCCCCGCCTTAATTGGTTCTCCTCCCTTCCAACGGTGTTGAGGCGGGTGGGAACAGCCGGGGGTTGAGGGTACTGTGCTAAAAGAGGTGGAGTTATGCAGATCTAAAATGCGTGGATTGCAGCAGCAGCAAGCCGAAAAGTGCAGGCATGTGAGGGATCTAGAGGTTGACAGCATGTCTTCTTAACGGGAGTCCAGGTGGCCATCTCCACAAATGGACTTTTCAGAATCCTTGGGTGGCACCGTAGTCGGAAACCAATTCTGGTTATCGCTTCTCGGCCTTTTGGCTAAGATCAAGTGTAGTATCTGTTCTTATCAGTTTAATATCTGATACGTCCCCTATCTGGGGACCATATATTAAATGGATTTTTAGAACAGGGAGATGGAAAAAGAGCTTGCTCTGTCCACTCCACGCATTGACCTGGTATTGCAGTATCTCCAGGACCGGTGCACCCCTTCTTTAATGCAGTTTCTAAAATCAGAAAGAATTGAATTCAATGCTTTTTGTTCATTTTGCTTGTTTGTCGGATTTTGGGATGGACTCTTTGGCTTTGCTTTTCTTCTCCTCATTGGATTTTTCATGTTAAAAGTTGCAGAAGCCAGATGACAAGCTCATTTTGGTTCAACTTCAGCAACTGTGCATTGCATTGCCATGTAATGTAATGTAATGCAATGCTATCTATCTAGCTCTCCCTCTATACTTCCTTTTGGATAAACAGACATATTAGGCAAGCATTTTGGAGCTTTCACCTAAATAACTACAGGTGGTGAGATAAGCTGCACAATATAATTGACCTTTCAGTATATTGTTGCACACACACCATCTATTTAGCAAATGCCCTTGTTATCAACAGCAGCCTTTTAAACTCACCTGAGCTAACAGGTATGTGAGCTGGTTACTCTGCTGCGCTTAAAATTTCTTTTTTGGTTTGCTACAATGCCTTTTCTGAAACGTTGTCTCCCTCTGCTGGAACACTGACTTCTTTCATTTAATGCCTGCAGACTATAAAAGAGAAACCAACCCAAAAAGTTTGGTTGATTAGTCTGTGGCATTCTTTTAAACTGTTGCTTATGGCGGTCTCTGTGAGCTTCTCAGTGACATTCAGCCATCCAGGTATCCCGCCTGCAGTAGACGGAATGTGGCAATGGAACGCTGGCTGCGCGTGTCATAATAGGCTCTGAGCCTTTATATACCTGCGCACAGCAGCAGCCACCTTCAGTCTGCTGCTGGACAGCCAGCAGCAGCAGCAGCAGGAGAGGTAATTAATCAGCAACCCTCCTGCTAAGGGTAGACAGCTGCTCGTTCCACCCCCCCCCCCGCCTTAATTGGTTCTCCTCCCTTCCAACGGTGTTGAGGCGGGTGGGAACAGCCGGGGGTTGAGGGTACTGTGCTAAAAGAGGTGGAGTTATGCAGATCTAAAACGCGTGGATTGCAGCAGCAGCAAGCCGAAAAGTGCAGGCATGTGAGGGATCTAGAGGTTGACAGCATGTCTTCTTAACGGGAGTCCAGGTGGCCATCTCCACAAATGGACTTTTCAGAATCCTTGGGTGGCACCGTAGTCGGAAACCAATTCTGGTTATCGCTTCTCGGCCTTTTGGCTAAGATCAAGTGTAGTATCTGTTCTTATCAGTTTAATATCTGATACGTCCCCTATCTGGGGACCATATATTAAATGGATTTTTAGAACAGGGAGATGGAAAAAGAGCTTGCTCTGTCCACTCCACGCATTGACCTGGTATTGCAGTATCTCCAGGACCGGTGCACCCCTTCTTTAATGCAGTTTCTAAAATCAGAAAGAATTGAATTCAATGCTTTTTGTTCATTTTGCTTGTTTGTCGGATTTTGGGATGGACTCTTTGGCTTTGCTTTTCTTCTCCTCATTGGATTTTTCATGTTAAAAGTTGCAGAAGCCAGATGACAAGCTCATTTTGGTTCAACTTCAGCAACTGTGCATTGCATTGCCATGTAATGTAATGTAATGCAATGCTATCTATCTAGCTCTCCCTCTATACTTCCTTTTGGATAAACAGACATATTAGGCAAGCATTTTGGAGCTTTCACCTAAATAACTACAGGTGGTGAGATAAGCTGCACAATATAATTGACCTTTCAGTATATTGTTGCACACACACCATCTATTTAGCAAATGCCCTTGTTATCAACAGCAGCCTTTTAAACTCACCTGAGCTAACAGGTATGTGAGCTGGTTACTCTGCTGCGCTTAAAATTTCTTTTTTGGTTTGCTACAATGCCTTTTCTGAAACGTTGTCTCCCTCTGCTGGAACACTGACTTCTTTCATTTAATGCCTGCAGACTATAAAAGAGAAACCAACCCAAAAAGTTTGGTTGATTAGTCTGTGGCATTCTTTTAAACTGTTGCTTATGGCGGTCTCTGTGAGCTTCTCAGTGACATTCAGCCATCCAGGTATCCCGCCTGCAGTAGACGGAATGTGGCAATGGAACGCTGGCTGCGCGTGTCATAATAGGCTCTGAGCCTTTATATACCTGCGCACAGCAGCAGCCACCTTCAGTCTGCTGCTGGACAGCCAGCAGCAGCAGCAGCAGGAGAGGTAATTAATCAGCAACCCTCCTGCTAAGGGTAGACAGCTGCTCGTTCCACCCCCCCCCCCCGCCTTAATTGGTTCTCCTCCCTTCCAACGGTGTTGAGGCGGGTGGGAACAGCCGGGGGTTGAGGGTACTGTGCTAAAAGAGGTGGAGTTATGCAGATCTAAAACGCGTGGATTGCAGCAGCAGCAAGCCGAAAAGTGCAGGCATGTGAGGGATCTAGAGGTTGACAGCATGTCTTCTTAACGGGAGTCCAGGTGGCCATCTCCACAAATGGACTTTTCAGAATCCTTGGGTGGCACCGTAGTCGGAAACCAATTCTGGTTATCGCTTCTCGGCCTTTTGGCTAAGATCAAGTGTAGTATCTGTTCTTATCAGTTTAATATCTGATTCGTCCCCTATCTGGGGACCATATATTAAATGGATTTTTAGAACAGGGAGATGGAAAAAGAGCTTGCTCTGTCCACTCCACGCATTGACCTGGTATTGCAGTATCTCCAGGACCGGTGCACCCCTTCTTTAATGCAGTTTCTAAAATCAGAAAGAATTGAATTCAATGCTTTTTGTTCATTTTGCTTGTTTGTCGGATTTTGGGATGGACTCTTTGGCTTTGCTTTTCTTCTCCTCATTGGATTTTTCATGTTAAAAGTTGCAGAAGCCAGATGACAAGCTCATTTTGGTTCAACTTCAGCAACTGTGCATTGCATTGCCATGTAATGTAATGTAATGCAATGCTATCTATCTAGCTCTCCCTCTATACTTCCTTTTGGATAAACAGACATATTAGGCAAGCATTTTGGAGCTTTCACCTAAATAACTACAGGTGGTGAGATAAGCTGCACAATATAATTGACCTTTCAGTATATTGTTGCACACACACCATCTATTTAGCAAATGCCCTTGTTATCAACAGCAGCCTTTTAAACTCACCTGAGCTAACAGGTATGTGAGCTGGTTACTCTGCTGCGCTTAAAATTTCTTTTTTGGTTTGCTACAATGCCTTTTCTGAAACGTTGTCTCCCTCTGCTGGAACACTGACTTCTTTCATTTAATGCCTGCAGACTATAAAAGAGAAACCAACCCAAAAAGTTTGGTTGATTAGTCTGTGGCATTCTTTTAAACTGTTGCTTATGGCGGTCTCTGTGAGCTTCTCAGTGACATTCAGCCATCCAGGTATCCCGCCTGCAGTAGACGGAATGTGGCAATGGAACGCTGGCTGCGCGTGTCATAATAGGCTCTGAGCCTTTATATACCTGCGCACAGCAGCAGCCACCTTCAGTCTGCTGCTGGACAGCCAGCAGCAGCAGCAGCAGCAGGAGAGGTAATTAATCAGCAACCCTCCTGCTAAGGGTAGACAGCTGCTCGTTCCACCCCCCCCCCGCCTTAATTGGTTCTCCTCCCTTCCAACGGTGTTGAGGCGGGTGGGAACAGCCGGGGGTTGAGGGTACTGTGCTAAAAGAGGTGGAGTTATGCAGATCTAAAACGCGTGGATTGCAGCAGCAGCAAGCCGAAAAGTGCAGGCATGTGAGGGATCTAGAGGTTGACAGCATGTCTTCTTAACGGGAGTCCAGGTGGCCATCTCCACAAATGGACTTTTCAGAATCCTTGGGTGGCACCGTAGTCGGAAACCAATTCTGGTTATCGCTTCTCGGCCTTTTGGCTAAGATCAAGTGTAGTATCTGTTCTTATCAGTTTAATATCTGATACGTCCCCTATCTGGGGACCATATATTAAATGGATTTTTAGAACAGGGAGATGGAAAAAGAGCTTGCTCTGTCCACTCCACGCATTGACCTGGTATTGCAGTATCTCCAGGACCGGTGCACCCCTTCTTTAATGCAGTTTCTAAAATCAGAAAGAATTGAATTCAATGCTTTTTGTTCATTTTGCTTGTTTGTCGGATTTTGGGATGGACTCTTTGGCTTTGCTTTTCTTCTCCTCATTGGATTTTTCATGTTAAAAGTTGCAGAAGCCAGATGACAAGCTCATTTTGGTTCAACTTCAGCAACTGTGCATTGCATTGCCATGTAATGTAATGTAATGCAATGCTATCTATCTAGCTCTCCCTCTATACTTCCTTTTGGATAAACAGACATATTAGGCAAGCATTTTGGAGCTTTCACCTAAATAACTACAGGTGGTGAGATAAGCTGCACAATATAATTGACCTTTCAGTATATTGTTGCACACACACCATCTATTTAGCAAATGCCCTTGTTATCAACAGCAGCCTTTTAAACTCACCTGAGCTAACAGGTATGTGAGCTGGTTACTCTGCTGCGCTTAAAATTTCTTTTTTGGTTTGCTACAATGCCTTTTCTGAAACGTTGTCTCCCTCTGCTGGAACACTGACTTCTTTCATTTAATGCCTGCAGACTATAAAAGAGAAACCAACCCAAAAAGTTTGGTTGATTAGTCTGTGGCATTCTTTTAAACTGTTGCTTATGGCGGTCTCTGTGAGCTTCTCAGTGACATTCAGCCATCCAGGTATCCCGCCTGCAGTAGACGGAATGTGGCAATGGAACGCTGGCTGCGCGTGTCATAATAGGCTCTGAGCCTTTATATACCTGCGCACAGCAGCAGCCACCTTCAGTCTGCTGCTGGACAGCCAGCAGCAGCAGCAGCAGGAGAGGTAATTAATCAGCAACCCTCCTGCTAAGGGTAGACAGCTGCTCGTTCCACCCCCCCCGCCTTAATTGGTTCTCCTCCCTTCCAACGGTGTTGAGGCGGGTGGGAACAGCCGGGGGTTGAGGGTACTGTGCTAAAAGAGGTGGAGTTATGCAGATCTAAAACGCGTGGATTGCAGCAGCAGCAAGCCGAAAAGTGCAGGCATGTGAGGGATCTAGAGGTTGACAGCATGTCTTCTTAACGGGAGTCCAGGTGGCCATCTCCACAAATGGACTTTTCAGAATCCTTGGGTGGCACCGTAGTCGGAAACCAATTCTGGTTATCGCTTCTCGGCCTTTTGGCTAAGATCAAGTGTAGTATCTGTTCTTATCAGTTTAATATCTGATACGTCCCCTATCTGGGGACCATATATTAAATGGATTTTTAGAACAGGGAGATGGAAAAAGAGCTTGCTCTGTCCACTCCACACATTGACCTGGTATTGCAGTATCTCCAGGACCGGTGCACCCCTTCTTTAATGCAGTTTCTAAAATCAGAAAGAATTGAATTCAATGCTTTTTGTTCATTTTGCTTGTTTGTCGGATTTTGGGATGGACTCTTTGGCTTTGCTTTTCTTCTCCTCATTGGATTTTTCATGTTAAAAGTTGCAGAAGCCAGATGACAAGCTCATTTTGGTTCAACTTCAGCAACTGTGCATTGCATTGCCATGTAATGTAATGTAATGCAATGCTATCTATCTAGCTCTCCCTCTATACTTCCTTTTGGATAAACAGACATATTAGGCAAGCATTTTGGAGCTTTCACCTAAATAACTACAGGTGGTGAGATAAGCTGCACAATATAATTGACCTTTCAGTATATTGTTGCACACACACCATCTATTTAGCAAATGCCCTTGTTATCAACAGCAGCCTTTTAAACTCACCTGAGCTAACAGGTATGTGAGCTGGTTACTCTGCTGCGCTTAAAATTTCTTTTTTGGTTTGCTACAATGCCTTTTCTGAAACGTTGTCTCCCTCTGCTGGAACACTGACTTCTTTCATTTAATGCCTGCAGACTATAAAAGAGAAACCAACCCAAAAAGTTTGGTTGATTAGTCTGTGGCATTCTTTTAAACTGTTGCTTATGGCGGTCTCTGTGAGCTTCTCAGTGACATTCAGCCATCCAGGTATCCCGCCTGCAGTAGACGGAATGTGGCAATGGAACGCTGGCTGCGCGTGTCATAATAGGCTCTGAGCCTTTATATACCTGCGCACAGCAGCAGCCACCTTCAGTCTGCTGCTGGACAGCCAGCAGCAGCAGCAGCAGGAGAGGTAATTAATCAGCAACCCTCCTGCTAAGGGTAGACAGCTGCTCGTTCCACCCCCCCCGCCTTAATTGGTTCTCCTCCCTTCCAACGGTGTTGAGGCGGGTGGGAACAGCCGGGGGTTGAGGGTACTGTGCTAAAAGAGGTGGAGTTATGCAGATCTAAAACGCGTGGATTGCAGCAGCAGCAAGCCGAAAAGTGCAGGCATGTGAGGGATCTAGAGGTTGACAGCATGTCTTCTTAACGGGAGTCCAGGTGGCCATCTCCACAAATGGACTTTTCAGAATCCTTGGGTGGCACCGTAGTCGGAAACCAATTCTGGTTATCGCTTCTCGGCCTTTTGGCTAAGATCAAGTGTAGTATCTGTTCTTATCAGTTTAATATCTGATACGTCCCCTATCTGGGGACCATATATTAAATGGATTTTTAGAACAGGGAGATGGAAAAAGAGCTTGCTCTGTCCACTCCACGCATTGACCTGGTATTGCAGTATCTCCAGGACCGGTGCACCCCTTCTTTAATGCAGTTTCTAAAATCAGAAAGAATTGAATTCAATGCTTTTTGTTCATTTTGCTTGTTTGTCGGATTTTGGGATGGACTCTTTGGCTTTGCTTTTCTTCTCCTCATTGGATTTTTCATGTTAAAAGTTGCAGAAGCCAGATGACAAGCTCATTTTGGTTCAACTTCAGCAACTGTGCATTGCATTGCCATGTAATGTAATGTAATGCAATGCTATCTATCTAGCTCTCCCTCTATACTTCCTTTTGGATAAACAGACATATTAGGCAAGCATTTTGGAGCTTTCACCTAAATAACTACAGGTGGTGAGATAAGCTGCACAATATAATTGACCTTTCAGTATATTGTTGCACACACACCATCTATTTAGCAAATGCCCTTGTTATCAACAGCAGCCTTTTAAACTCACCTGAGCTAACAGGTATGTGAGCTGGTTACTCTGCTGCGCTTAAAATTTCTTTTTTGGTTTGCTACAATGCCTTTTCTGAAACGTTGTCTCCCTCTGCTAGAACACTGACTTCTTTCATTTAATGCCTGCAGACTATAAAAGAGAAACCAACCCAAAAAGTTTGGTTGATTAGTCTGTGGCATTCTTTTAAACTGTTGCTTATGGCGGTCTCTGTGAGCTTCTCAGTGACATTCAGCCATCCAGGTATCCCGCCTGCAGTAGACGGAATGTGGCAATGGAACGCTGGCTGCGCGTGTCATAATAGGCTCTGAGCCTTTATATACCTGCGCACAGCAGCAGCCACCTTCAGTCTGCTGCTGGACAGCCAGCAGCAGCAGCAGCAGGAGAGGTAATTAATCAGCAACCCTCCTGCTAAGGGTAGACAGCTGCTCGTTCCACCCCCCCCCCCGCCTTAATTGGTTCTCCTCCCTTCCAACGGTGTTGAGGCGGGTGGGAACAGCCGGGGGTTGAGGGTACTGTGCTAAAAGAGGTGGAGTTATGCAGATGTAAAACGCGTGGATTGCAGCAGCAGCAAGCCGAAAAGTGCAGGCATGTGAGGGATCTAGAGGTTGACAGCATGTCTTCTTAACGGGAGTCCAGGTGGCCATCTCCACAAATGGACTTTTCAGAATCCTTGGGTGGCACCGTAGTCGGAAACCAATTCTGGTTATCGCTTCTCGGCCTTTTGGCTAAGATCAAGTGTAGTATCTGTTCTTATCAGTTTAATATCTGATACGTCCCCTATCTGGGGACCATATATTAAATGGATTTTTAGAACAGGGAGATGGAAAAAGAGCTTGCTCTGTCCACTCCACGCATTGACCTGGTATTGCAGTATCTCCAGGACCGGTGCACCCCTTCTTTAATGCAGTTTCTAAAATCAGAAAGAATTGAATTCAATGCTTTTTGTTCATTTTGCTTGTTTGTCGGATTTTGGGATGGACTCTTTGGCTTTGCTTTTCTTCTCCTCATTGGATTTTTCATGTTAAAAGTTGCAGAAGCCAGATGACAAGCTCATTTTGGTTCAACTTCAGCAACTGTGCATTGCATTGCCATGTAATGTAATGTAATGCAATGCTATCTATCTAGCTCTCCCTCTATACTTCCTTTTGGATAAACAGACATATTAGGCAAGCATTTTGGAGCTTTCACCTAAATAACTACAGGTGGTGAGATAAGCTGCACAATATAATTGACCTTTCAGTATATTGTTGCACA
The DNA here is from genome assembly GCF_046119375.1 of Phyllobates terribilis. Taxonomy (NCBI): domain Eukaryota; kingdom Metazoa; phylum Chordata; class Amphibia; order Anura; family Dendrobatidae; genus Phyllobates; species Phyllobates terribilis. The sequence goes on along the minus strand of NW_027362800.1, from coordinate 2,694,474 downwards.
CACACCATCTATTTAGCAAATGCCCTTGTTATCAACAGCAGCCTTTTAAACTCACCTGAGCTAACAGGTATGTGAGCTGGTTACTCTGCTGCGCTTAAAATTTCTTTTTTGGTTTGCTACAATGCCTTTTCTGAAACGTTGTCTCCCTCTGCTGGAACACTGACTTCTTTCATTTAATGCCTGCAGACTATAAAAGAGAAACCAACCCAAAAAGTTTGGTTGATTAGTCTGTGGCATTCTTTTAAACTGTTGCTTATGGCGGTCTCTGTGAGCTTCTCAGTGACATTCAGCCATCCAGGTATCCCGCCTGCAGTAGACGGAATGTGGCAATGGAACGCTGGCTGCGCGTGTCATAATAGGCTCTGAGCCTTTATATACCTGCGCACAGCAGCAGCCACCTTCAGTCTGCTGCTGGACAGCCAGCAGCAGCAGCAGCAGGAGAGGTAATTAATCAGCAACCCTCCTGCTAAGGGTAGACAGCTGCTCGTTCCACCCCCCCCGCCTTAATTGGTTCTCCTCCCTTCCAACGGTGTTGAGGCGGGTGGGAACAGCCGGGGGTTGAGGGTACTGTGCTAAAAGAGGTGGAGTTATGCAGATCTAAAACGCGTGGATTGCAGCAGCAGCAAGCCGAAAAGTGCAGGCATGTGAGGGATCTAGAGGTTGACAGCATGTCTTCTTAACGGGAGTCCAGGTGGCCATCTCCACAAATGGACTTTTCAGAATCCTTGGGTGGCACCGTAGTCGGAAACCAATTCTGGTTATCGCTTCTCGGCCTTTTGGCTAAGATCAAGTGTAGTATCTGTTCTTATCAGTTTAATATCTGATACGTCCCCTATCTGGGGACCATATATTAAATGGATTTTTAGAACAGGGAGATGGAAAAAGAGCTTGCTCTGTCCACTCCACGCATTGACCTGGTATTGCAGTATCTCCAGGACCGGTGCACCCCTTCTTTAATGCAGTTTCTAAAATCAGAAAGAATTGAATTCAATGCTTTTTGTTCATTTTGCTTGTTTGTCGGATTTTGGGATGGACTCTTTGGCTTTGCTTTTCTTCTCCTCATTGGATTTTTCATGTTAAAAGTTGCAGAAGCCAGATGACAAGCTCATTTTGGTTCAACTTCAGCAACTGTGCATTGCATTGCCATGTAATGTAATGTAATGCAATGCTATCTATCTAGCTCTCCCTCTATACTTCCTTTTGGATAAACAGACATATTAGGCAAGCATTTTGGAGCTTTCACCTAAATAACTACAGGTGGTGAGATAAGCTGCACAATATAATTGACCTTTCAGTATATTGTTGCACACACACCATCTATTTAGCAAATGCCCTTGTTATCAACAGCAGCCTTTTAAACTCACCTGAGCTAACAGGTATGTGAGCTGGTTACTCTGCTGCGCTTAAAATTTCTTTTTTGGTTTGCTACAATGCCTTTTCTGAAACGTTGTCTCCCTCTGCTGGAACACTGACTTCTTTCATTTAATGCCTGCAGACTATAAAAGAGAAACCAACCCAAAAAGTTTGGTTGATTAGTCTGTGGCATTCTTTTAAACTGTTGCTTATGGCGGTCTCTGTGAGCTTCTCAGTGACATTCAGCCATCCAGGTATCCCGCCTGCAGTAGACGGAATGTGGCAATGGAACGCTGGCTGCGCGTGTCATAATAGGCTCTGAGCCTTTATATACCTGCGCACAGCAGCAGCCACCTTCAGTCTGCTGCTGGACAGCCAGCAGCAGCAGCAGGAGAGGTAATTAATCAGCAACCCTCCTGCTAAGGGTAGACAGCTGCTCGTTCCACCCCCCCCCCCGCCTTAATTGGTTCTCCTCCCTTCCAACGGTGTTGAGGCGGGTGGGAACAGCCGGGGGTTGAGGGTACTGTGCTAAAAGAGGTGGAGTTATGCAGATCTAAAACGCGTGGATTGCAGCAGCAGCAAGCCGAAAAGTGCAGGCATGTGAGGGATCTAGAGGTTGACAGCATGTCTTCTTAACGGGAGTCCAGGTGGCCATCTCCACAAATGGACTTTTCAGAATCCTTGGGTGGCACCGTAGTCGGAAACCAATTCTGGTTATCGCTTCTCGGCCTTTTGGCTAAGATCAAGTGTAGTATCTGTTCTTATCAGTTTAATATCTGATACGTCCCCTATCTGGGGACCATATATTAAATGGATTTTTAGAACAGGGAGATGGAAAAAGAGCTTGCTCTGTCCACTCCACGCATTGACCTGGTATTGCAGTATCTCCAGGACCGGTGCACCCCTTCTTTAATGCAGTTTCTAAAATCAGAAAGAATTGAATTCAATGCTTTTTGTTCATTTTGCTTGTTTGTCGGATTTTGGGATGGACTCTTTGGCTTTGCTTTTCTTCTCCTCATTGGATTTTTCATGTTAAAAGTTGCAGAAGCCAGATGACAAGCTCATTTTGGTTCAACTTCAGCAACTGTGCATTGCATTGCCATGTAATGTAATGTAATGCAATGCTATCTATCTAGCTCTCCCTCTATACTTCCTTTTGGATAAACAGACATATTAGGCAAGCATTTTGGAGCTTTCACCTAAATAACTACAGGTGGTGAGATAAGCTGCACAATATAATTGACCTTTCAGTATATTGTTGCACACACACCATCTATTTAGCAAATGCCCTTGTTATCAACAGCAGCCTTTTAAACTCACCTGAGCTAACAGGTATGTGAGCTGGTTACTCTGCTGCGCTTAAAATTTCTTTTTTGGTTTGCTACAATGCCTTTTCTGAAACGTTGTCTCCCTCTGCTGGAACACTGACTTCTTTCATTTAATGCCTGCAGACTATAAAAGAGAAACCAACCCAAAAAGTTTGGTTGATTAGTCTGTGGCATTCTTTTAAACTGTTGCTTATGGCGGTCTCTGTGAGCTTCTCAGTGACATTCAGCCATCCAGGTATCGCGCCTGCAGTAGACGGAATGTGGCAATGGAACGCTGGCTGCGCGTGTCATAATAGGCTCTGAGCCTTTATATACCTGCGCACAGCAGCAGCCACCTTCAGTCTGCTGCTGGACAGCCAGCAGCAGCAGCAGGAGAGGTAATTAATCAGCAACCCTCCTGCTAAGGGTAGACAGCTGCTCGTTCCACCCCCCCCCCCCGCCTTAATTGGTTCTCCTCCCTTCCAACGGTGTTGAGGCGGGTGGGAACAGCCGGGGGTTGAGGGTACTGTGCTAAAAGAGGTGGAGTTATGCAGATCTAAAACGCGTGGATTGCAGCAGCAGCAAGCCGAAAAGTGCAGGCATGTGAGGGATCTAGAGGTTGACAGCATGTCTTCTTAACGGGAGTCCAGGTGGCCATCTCCACAAATGGACTTTTCAGAATCCTTGGGTGGCACCGTAGTCGGAAACCAATTCTGGTTATCGCTTCTCGGCCTTTTGGCTAAGATCAAGTGTAGTATCTGTTCTTATCAGTTTAATATCTGATACGTCCCCTATCTGGGGACCATATATTAAATGGATTTTTAGAACAGGGAGATGGAAAAAGAGCTTGCTCTGTCCACTCCACGCATTGACCTGGTATTGCAGTATCTCCAGGACCGGTGCACCCCTTCTTTAATGCAGTTTCTAAAATCAGAAAGAATTGAATTCAATGCTTTTTGTTCATTTTGCTTGTTTGTCGGATTTTGGGATGGACTCTTTGGCTTTGCTTTTCTTCTCCTCATTGGATTTTTCATGTTAAAAGTTGCAGAAGCCAGATGACAAGCTCATTTTGGTTCAACTTCAGCAACTGTGCATTGCATTGCCATGTAATGTAATGTAATGCAATGCTATCTATCTAGCTCTCCCTCTATACTTCCTTTTGGATAAACAGACATATTAGGCAAGCATTTTGGAGCTTTCACCTAAATAACTACAGGTGGTGAGATAAGCTGCACAATATAATTGACCTTTCAGTATATTGTTGCACACACACCATCTATTTAGCAAATGCCCTTGTTATCAACAGCAGCCTTTTAAACTCACCTGAGCTAACAGGTATGTGAGCTGGTTACTCTGCTGCGCTTAAAATTTCTTTTTTGGTTTGCTACAATGCCTTTTCTGAAACGTTGTCTCCCTCTGCTGGAACACTGACTTCTTTCATTTAATGCCTGCAGACTATAAAAGAGAAACCAACCCAAAAAGTTTGGTTGATTAGTCTGTGGCATTCTTTTAAACTGTTGCTTATGGCGGTCTCTGTGAGCTTCTCAGTGACATTCAGCCATCCAGGTATCCCGCCTGCAGTAGACAGAATGTGGCAATGGAACGCTGGCTGCGCGTGTCATAATAGGCTCTGAGCCTTTATATACCTGCGCACAGCAGCAGCCACCTTCAGTCTGCTGCTGGACAGCCAGCAGCAGCAGCAGGAGAGGTAATTAATCAGCAACCCTCCTGCTAAGGGTAGACAGCTGCTCGTTCCACCCCCCCCCCCCCCCCGCCTTAATTGGTTCTCCTCCCTTCCAACGGTGTTGAGGCGGGTGGGAACAGCCGGGGGTTGAGGGTACTGTGCTAAAAGAGGTGGAGTTATGCAGATCTAAAACGCGTGGATTGCAGCAGCAGCAAGCCGAAAAGTGCAGGCATGTGAGGGATCTAGAGGTTGACAGCATGTCTTCTTAACGGGAGTCCAGGTGGCCATCTCCACAAATGGACTTTTCAGAATCCTTGGGTGGCACCGTAGTCGGAAACCAATTCTGGTTATCGCTTCTCGGCCTTTTGGCTAAGATCAAGTGTAGTATCTGTTCTTATCAGTTTAATATCTGATACGTCCCCTATCTGGGGACCATATATTAAATGGATTTTTAGAACAGGGAGATGGAAAAAGAGCTTGCTCTGTCCACTCCACGCATTGACCTGGTATTGCAGTATCTCCAGGACCGGTGCACCCCTTCTTTAATGCAGTTTCTAAAATCAGAAAGAATTGAATTCAATGCTTTTTGTTCATTTTGCTTGTTTGTCGGATTTTGGGATGGACTCTTTGGCTTTGCTTTTCTTCTCCTCATTGGATTTTTCATGTTAAAAGTTGCAGAAGCCAGATGACAAGCTCATTTTGGTTCAACTTCAGCAACTGTGCATTGCATTGCCATGTAATGTAATGTAATGCAATGCTATCTATCTAGCTCTCCCTCTATACTTCCTTTTGGATAAACAGACATATTAGGCAAGCATTTTGGAGCTTTCACCTAAATAACTACAGGTGGTGAGATAAGCTGCACAATATAATTGACCTTTCAGTATATTGTTGCACACACACCATCTATTTAGCAAATGCCCTTGTTATCAACAGCAGCCTTTTAAACTCACCTGAGCTAACAGGTATGTGAGCTGGTTACTCTGCTGCGCTTAAAATTTCTTTTTTGGTTTGCTACAATGCCTTTTCTGAAACGTTGTCTCCCTCTGCTGGAACACTGACTTCTTTCATTTAATGCCTGCAGACTATAAAAGAGAAACCAACCCAAAAAGTTTGGTTGATTAGTCTGTGGCATTCTTTTAAACTGTTGCTTATGGCGGTCTCTGTGAGCTTCTCGGTGACATTCAGCCATCCAGGTATCCCGCCTGCAGTAGACGGAATGTGGCAATGGAACGCTGGCTGCGCGTGTCATAATAGGCTCTGAGCCTTTATATACCTGCGCACAGCAGCAGCCACCTTCAGTCTGCTGCTGGACAGCCAGCAGCAGCAGCAGCAGCAGGAGAGGTAATTAATCAGCAACCCTCCTGCTAAGGGTAGACAGCTGCTCGTTCCACCCCCCCCCCCCGCCTTAATTGGTTCTCCTCCCTTCCAACGGTGTTGAGGCGGGTGGGAACAGCCGGGGGTTGAGGGTACTGTGCTAAAAGAGGTGGAGTTATGCAGATCTAAAACGCGTGGATTGCAGCAGCAGCAAGCCGAAAAGTGCAGGCATGTGAGGGATCTAGAGGTTGACAGCATGTCTTCTTAATGGGAGTCCAGGTGGCCATCTCCACAAATGGACTTTTCAGAATCCTTGGGTGGCACCGTAGTCGGAAACCAATTCTGGTTATCGCTTCTCGGCCTTTTGGCTAAGATCAAGTGTAGTATCTGTTCTTATCAGTTTAATATCTGATACGTCCCCTATCTGGGGACCATATATTAAATGGATTTTTAGAACAGGGAGATGGAAAAAGAGCTTGCTCTGTCCACTCCACGCATTGACCTGGTATTGCAGTATCTCCAGGACCGGTGCACCCCTTCTTTAATGCAGTTTCTAAAATCAGAAAGAATTGAATTCAATGCTTTTTGTTCATTTTGCTTGTTTGTCGGATTTTGGGATGGACTCTTTGGCTTTGCTTTTCTTCTCCTCATTGGATTTTTCATGTTAAAAGTTGCAGAAGCCAGATGACAAGCTCATTTTGGTTCAACTTCAGCAACTGTGCATTGCATTGCCATGTAATGTAATGTAATGCAATGCTATCTATCTAGCTCTCCCTCTATACTTCCTTTTGGATAAACAGACATATTAGGCAAGCATTTTGGAGCTTTCACCTAAATAACTACAGGTGGTGAGATAAGCTGCACAATATAATTGACCTTTCAGTATATTGTTGCACACACACCATCTATTTAGCAAATGCCCTTGTTATCAACAGCAGCCTTTTAAACTCACCTGAGCTAACAGGTATGTGAGCTGGTTACTCTGCTGCGCTTAAAATTTCTTTTTTGGTTTGCTACAATGCCTTTTCTGAAACGTTGTCTCCCTCTGCTAGAACACTGACTTCTTTCATTTAATGCCTGCAGACTATAAAAGAGAAACCAACCCAAAAAGTTTGGTTGATTAGTCTGTGGCATTCTTTTAAACTGTTGCTTATGGCGGTCTCTGTGAGCTTCTCAGTGACATTCAGCCATCCAGGTATCCCGCCTGCAGTAGACGGAATGTGGCAATGGAACGCTGGCTGCGCGTGTCATAATAGGCTCTGAGCCTTTATATACCTGCGCACAGCAGCAGCCACCTTCAGTCTGCTGCTGGACAGCCAGCAGCAGCAGCAGCAGGAGAGGTAATTAATCAGCAACCCTCCTGCTAAGGGTAGACAGCTGCTCGTTCCACCCCCCCCCCCGCCTTAATTGGTTCTCCTCCCTTCCAACGGTGTTGAGGCGGGTGGGAACAGCCGGGGGTTGAGGGTACTGTGCTAAAAGAGGTGGAGTTATGCAGATCTAAAACGCGTGGATTGCAGCAGCAGCAAGCCGAAAAGTGCAGGCATGTGAGGGATCTAGAGGTTGACAGCATGTCTTCTTAACGGGAGTCCAGGTGGCCATCTCCACAAATGGACTTTTCAGAATCCTTGGGTGGCACCGTAGTCGGAAACCAATTCTGGTTATCGCTTCTCGGCCTTTTGGCTAAGATCAAGTGTAGTATCTGTTCTTATCAGTTTAATATCTGATACGTCCCCTATCTGGGGACCATATATTAAATGGATTTTTAGAACAGGGAGATGGAAAAAGAGCTTGCTCTGTCCACTCCACGCATTGACCTGGTATTGCAGTATCTCCAGGACCGGTGCACCCCTTCTTTAATGCAGTTTCTAAAATCAGAAAGAATTGAATTCAATGCTTTTTGTTCATTTTGCTTGTTTGTCGGATTTTGGGATGGACTCTTTGGCTTTGCTTTTCTTCTCCTCATTGGATTTTTCATGTTAAAAGTTGCAGAAGCCAGATGACAAGCTCATTTTGGTTCAACTTCAGCAACTGTGCATTGCATTGCCATGTAATGTAATGTAATGCAATGCTATCTATCTAGCTCTCCCTCTATACTTCCTTTTGGATAAACAGACATATTAGGCAAGCATTTTGGAGCTTTCACCTAAATAACTACAGGTGGTGAGATAAGCTGTACAATATAATTGACCTTTCAGTATATTGTTGCACACACACCATCTATTTAGCAAATGCCCTTGTTATCAACAGCAGCCTTTTAAACTCACCTGAGCTAACAGGTATGTGAGCTGGTTACTCTGCTGCGCTTAAAATTTCTTTTTTGGTTTGCTACAATGCCTTTTCTGAAACGTTGTCTCCCTCTGCTGGAACACTGACTTCTTTCATTTAATGCCTGCAGACTATAAAAGAGAAACCAACCCAAAAAGTTTGGTTGATTAGTCTGTGGCATTCTTTTAAACTGTTGCTTATGGCGGTCTCTGTGAGCTTCTCAGTGACATTCAGCCATCCAGGTATCCCGCCTGCAGTAGACGGAATGTGGCAATGGAACGCTGGCTGCGCGTGTCATAATAGGCTCTGAGCCTTTATATACCTGCGCACAGCAGCAGCCACCTTCAGTCTGCTGCTGGACAGCCAGCAGCAGCAGCAGCAGCAGGAGAGGTAATTAATCAGCAACCCTCCTGCTAAGGGTAGACAGCTGCTCGTTCCACCCCCCCCCCCCGCCTTAATTGGTTCTCCTCCCTTCCAACGGTGTTGAGGCGGGTGGGAACAGCCGGGGGTTGAGGGTACTGTGCTAAAAGAGGTGGAGTTATGCAGATCTAAAACGCGTGGATTGCAGCAGCAGCAAGCCGAAAAGTGCAGGCATGTGAGGGATCTAGAGGTTGACAGCATGTCTTCTTAACGGGAGTCCAGGTGGCCATCTCCACAAATGGACTTTTCAGAATCCTTGGGTGGCACCGTAGTCGGAAACCAATTCTGGTTATCGCTTCTCGGCCTTTTGGCTAAGATCAAGTGTAGTATCTGTTCTTATCAGTTTAATATCTGATACGTCCCCTATCTGGGGACCATATATTAAATGGATTTTTAGAACAGGGAGATGGAAAAAGAGCTTGCTCTGTCCACTCCACGCATTGACCTGGTATTGCAGTATCTCCAGGACCGGTGCACCCCTTCTTTAATGCAGTTTCTAAAATCAGAAAGAATTGAATTCAATGCTTTTTGTTCATTTTGCTTGTTTGTCGGATTTTGGGATGGACTCTTTGGCTTTGCTTTTCTTCTCCTCATTGGATTTTTCATGTTAAAAGTTGCAGAAGCCAGATGACAAGCTCATTTTGGTTCAACTTCAGCAACTGTGCATTGCATTGCCATGTAATGTAATGTAATGCAATGCTATCTATCTAGCTCTCCCTCTATACTTCCTTTTGGATAAACAGACATATTAGGCAAGCATTTTGGAGCTTTCACCTAAATAACTACAGGTGGTGAGATAAGCTGCACAATATAATTGACCTTTCAGTATATTGTTGCACACACACCATCTATTTAGCAAATGCCCTTGTTATCAACAGCAGCCTTTTAAACTCACCTGAGCTAACAGGTATGTGAGCTGGTTACTCTGCTGCGCTTAAAATTTCTTTTTTGGTTTGCTACAATGCCTTTTCTGAAACGTTGTCTCCCTCTGCTGGAACACTGACTTCTTTCATTTAATGCCTGCAGACTATAAAAGAGAAACCAACCCAAAAAGTTTGGTTGATTAGTCTGTGGCATTCTTTTAAACTGTTGCTTATGGCGGTCTCTGTGAGCTTCTCAGTGACATTCAGCCATCCAGGTATCCCGCCTGCAGTAGACGGAATGTGGCAATGGAACGCTGGCTGCGCGTGTCATAATAGGCTCTGAGCCTTTATATACCTGCGCACAGCAGCAGCTACCTTCAGTCTGCTGCTGGACAGCCAGCAGCAGCAGCAGCAGGAGAAGTAATTAATCAGCAACCCTCCTGCTAAGGGTAGACAGCTGCTCGTTCCACCCCCCCCGCCTTAATTGGTTCTCCTCCCTTCCAACGGTGTTGAGGCGGGTGGGAACAGCCGGGGGTTGAGGGTACTGTGCTAAAAGAGGTGGAGTTATGCAGATCTGAAACGCGTGGATTGCAGCAGCAGCAAGCCGAAAAGTGCAGGCATGTGAGGGATCTAGAGGTTGACAGCATGTCTTCTTAACGGGAGTCCAGGTGGCCATCTCCACAAATGGACTTTTCAGAATCCTTGGGTGGCACCGTAGTCGGAAACCAATTCTGGTTATCGCTTCTCGGCCTTTTGGCTAAGATCAAGTGTAGTATCTGTTCTTATCAGTTTAATACCTGATACGTCCCCTATCTGGGGACCATATATTAAATGGATTTTTAGAACAGGGAGATGGAAAAAGAGCTTGCTCTGTCCACTCCACGCATTGACCTGGTATTGCAGTATCTCCAGGACCGGTGCACCCCTTCTTTAATGCAGTTTCTAAAATCAGAAAGAATTGAATTCAATGCTTTTTGTTCATTTTGCTTGTTTGTCGGATTTTGGGATGGACTCTTTGGCTTTGCTTTTCTTCTCCTCATTGGATTTTTCATGTTAAAAGTTGCAGAAGCCAGATGACAAGCTCATTTTGGTTCAACTTCAGCAACTGTGCATTGCATTGCCATGTAATGTAATGTAATGCAATGCTATCTATCTAGCTCTCCCTCTATACTTCCTTTTGGATAAACAGACATATTAGGCAAGCATTTTGGAGCTTTCACCTAAATAACTACAGGTGGTGAGATAAGCTGCACAATATAATTGACCTTTCAGTATATTGTTGCACACACACCATCTATTTAGCAAATGCCCTTGTTATCAACAGCAGCCTTTTCAACTCACCTGAGCTAACAGGTATGTGAGCTGGTTACTCTGCTGCGCTTAAAATTTCTTTTTTGGTTTGCTACAATGCCTTTTCTGAAACGTTGTCTCCCTCTGCTGGAACACTGACTTCTTTCATTTAATGCCTGCAGACTATAAAAGAGAAACCAACCCAAAAAGTTTGGTTGATTAGTCTGTGGCATTCTTTTAAACTGTTGCTTATGGCGGTCTCTGTGAGCTTCTCAGTGACATTCAGCCATCCAGGTATCCCGCCTGCAGTAGACGGAATGTGGCAATGGAAAGCTGGCTGCGCGTGTCATAATAGGCTCTGAGCCTTTATATACCTGCGCACAGCAGCAGCCACCTTCAGTCTGCTGCTGGACAGCCAGCAGCAGCAGGAGAGGTAATTAATCAGCAACCCTCCTGCTAAGGGTAGACAGCTGCTCGTTCCACCCCCCCCCCGCCTTAATTGGTTCTCCTCCCTTCCAACGGTGTTGAGGCGGGTGGGAACAGCCGGGGGTTGAGGGTACTGTGCTAAAAGAGGTGGAGTTATGCAGATCTAAAACGCGTGGATTGCAGCAGCAGCAAGCCGAAAAGTGCAGGCATGTGAGGGATCTAGAGGTTGACAGCATGTCTTCTTAACGGGAGTCCAGGTGGCCATCTCCACAAATGGACTTTTCAGAATCCTTGGGTGGCACCGTAGTCGGAAACCAATTCTGGTTATCGCTTCTCGGCCTTTTGGCTAAGATCAAGTGTAGTATCTGTTCTTATCAGTTTAATATCTGATACGTCCCCTATCTGGGGACCATATATTAAATGGATTTTTAGAACAGGGAGATGGAAAAAGAGCTTTCTCTGTCCACTCCACGCATTGACCTGGTATTGCAGTATCTCCAGGACCGGTGCACCCCTTCTTTAATGCAGTTTCTAAAATCAGAAAGAATTGAATTCAATGCTTTTTGTTCATTTTGCTTGTTTGTCGGATTTTGGGATGGACTCTTTGGCTTTGCTTTTCTTCTCCTCATTGGATTTTTCATGTTAAAAGTTGCAGAAGCCAGATGACAAGCTCATTTTGGTTCAACTTCAGCAACTGTGCATTGCATTGCCATGTAATGTAATGTAATGCAATGCTATCTATCTAGCTCTCCCTCTATACTTCCTTTTGGATAAACAGACATATTAGGCAAGCATTTTGGAGCTTTCACCTAAATAACTACAGGTGGTGAGATAAGCTGCACAATATAATTGACCTTTCAGTATATTGTTGCACACACACCATCTATTTAGCAAATGCCCTTGTTATCAACAGCAGCCTTTTAAACTCACTTGAGCTAACAGGTATGTGAGCTGGTTACTCTGCTGCGCTTAAAATTTCTTTTTTGGTTTGCTACAATGCCTTTTCTGAAATGTTGTCTCCCTCTGCTGGAACACTGACTTCTTTCATTTAATGCCTGCAGACTATAAAAGAGAAACCAACCCAAAAAGTTTGGTTGATTAGTCTGTGGCATTCTTTTAAACTGTTGCTTATGGCGGTCTCTGTGAGCTTCTCAGTGACATTCAGCCATCCAGGTATCCCGCCTGCAGTAGACGGAATGTGGCAATGGAACGCTGGCTGCGCGTGTCATAATAGGCTCTGAGCCTTTATATACCTGCGCACAGCAGCAGCCACCTTCAGTCTGCTGCTGGACAGCCAGCAGCAGCAGCAGCAGGAGAGGTAATTAATCAGCAACCCTCCTGCTAAGGGTAGACAGCTGCTCGTTCCACCCCCCCCCCCGCCTTAATTGGTTCTCCTCCCTTCCAACGGTGTTGAGGCGGGTGGGAACAGCCGGGGGTTGAGGGTACTGTGCTAAAAGAGGTGGAGTTATGCAGATCTAAAACGCGTGGATTGCAGCAGCAGCAAGCCGAAAAGTGCAGGCATGTGAGGGATCTAGAGGTTGACAGCATGTCTTCTTAACGGGAGTCCAGGTGGCCATCTCCACAAATGGACTTTTCAGAATCCTTGGGTGGCACCGTAGTCGGAAACCAATTCTGGTTATCGCTTCTCGGCCTTTTGGCTAAGATCAAGTGTAGTATCTGTTCTTATCAGTTTAATATCTGATACGTCCCCTATCTGGGGACCATATATTAAATGGATTTTTAGAACAGGGAGATGGAAAAAGAGCTTGCTCTGTCCACTCCACGCATTGACCTGGTATTGCAGTATCTCCAGGACCGGTGCACCCCTTCTTTAATGCAGTTTCTAAAATCAGAAAGAATTGAATTCAATGCTTTTTGTTCATTTTGCTTGTTTGTCGGATTTTGGGATGGACTCTTTGGCTTTGCTTTTCTTCTCCTCATTGGATTTTTCATGTTAAAAGTTGCAGAAGCCAGATGACAAGCTCATTTTGGTTCAACTTCAGCAACTGTGCATTGCATTGCCATGTAATGTAATGTAATGCAATGCTATCTATCTAGCTCTCCCTCTATACTTCCTTTTGGATAAACAGACATATTAGGCAAGCATTTTGGAGCTTTCACCTAAATAACTACAGGTGGTGAGATAAGCTGCACAATATAATTGACCTTTCAGTATATTGTTGCACACACACCATCTATTTAGCAAATGCCCTTGTTATCAACAGCAGCCTTTTAAACTCACCTGAGCTAACAGGTATGTGAGCTGGTTACTCTGCTGCGCTTAAAATTTCTTTTTTGGTTTGCTACAATGCCTTTTCTGAAACGTTGTCTCCCTCTGCTGGAACACTGACTTCTTTCATTTAATGCCTGCAGACTATAAAAGAGAAACCAACCCAAAAAGTTTGGTTGATTAGTCTGTGGCATTCTTTTAAACTGTTGCTTATGGCGGTCTCTGTGAGCTTCTCAGTGACATTCAGCCATCCAGGTATCCCGCCTGCAGTAGACGGAATGTGGCAATGGAACGCTGGCTGCGCGTGTCATAATAGGCTCTGAGCCTTTATATACCTGCGCACAGCAGCAGCCACCTTCAGTCTGCTGCTGGACAGCCAGCAGCAGCAGCAGCAGGAGAGGTAATTAATCAGCAACCCTCCTGCTAAGGGTAGACAGCTGCTCGTTCCACCCCCCCCCCCCGCCTTAATTGGTTCTCCTCCCTTCCAACGGTGTTGAGGCGGGTGGGAACAGCCGGGGGTTGAGGGTACTGTGCTAAAAGAGGTGGAGTTATGCAGATCTAAAACGCGTGGATTGCAGCAGCAGCAAGCCGAAAAGTGCAGGCATGTGAGGGATCTAGAGGTTGACAGCATGTCTTCTTAACGGGAGTCCAGGTGGCCATCTCCACAAATGGACTTTTCAGAATCCTTGGGTGGCACCGTAGTCGGAAACCAATTCTGGTTATCGCTTCTCGGCCTTTTGGCTAAGATCAAGTGTAGTATCTGTTCTTATCAGTTTAATATCTGATACGTCCCCTATCTGGGGACCATATATTAAATGGATTTTTAGAACAGGGAGATGGAAAAAGAGCTTGCTCTGTCCACTCCACGCATTGACCTGGTATTGCAGTATCTCCAGGACCGGTGCACCCCTTCTTTAATGCAGTTTCTAAAATCAGAAAGAATTGAATTCAATGCTTTTTGTTCATTTTGCTTGTTTGTCGGATTTTGGGATGGACTCTTTGGCTTTGCTTTTCTTCTCCTCATTGGATTTTTCATGTTAAAAGTTGCAGAAGCCAGATGACAAGCTCATTTTGGTTCAACTTCAGCAACTGTGCATTGCATTGCCATGTAATGTAATGTAATGCAATGCTATCTATCTAGCTCTCCCTCTATACTTCCTTTTGGATAAACAGACATATTAGGCAAGCATTTTGGAGCTTTCACCTAAATAACTACAGGTGGTGAGATAAGCTGTACAATATAATTGACCTTTCAGTATATTGTTGCACACACACCATCTATTTAGCAAATGCCCTTGTTATCAACAGCAGCCTTTTAAACTCACCTGAGCTAACAGGGATGTGAGCTGGTTACTCTGCTGCGCTTAAAATTTCTTTTTTGGTTTGCTACAATGCCTTTTCTGAAACGTTGTCTCCCTCTGCTGGAACACTGACTTCTTTCATTTAATGCCTGCAGACTATAAAAGAGAAACCAACCCAAAAAGTTTGGTTGATTAGTCTGTGGCATTCTTTTAAACTGTTGCTTATGGCGGTCTCTGTGAGCTTCTCAGTGACATTCAGCCATCCAGGTATCCCGCCTGCAGTAGACGGAATGTGGCAATGGAACGCTGGCTGCGCGTGTCATAATAGGCTCTGAGCCTTTATATACCTGCGCACAGCAGCAGCCACCTTCAGTCTGCTGCTGGACAGCCAGCAGCAGCAGCAGCAGCAGGAGAGGTAATTAATCAGCAACCCTCCTGCTAAGGGTAGACAGCTGCTCGTTCCACCCCCCCCCCCGCCTTAATTGGTTCTCCTCCCTTCCAACGGTGTTGAGGCGGGTGGGAACAGCCGGGGGTTGAGGGTACTGTGCTAAAAGAGGTGGAGTTATGCAGATCTAAAACGCGTGGATTGCAGCAGCAGCAAGCCGAAAAGTGCAGGCATGTGAGGGATCTAGAGGTTGACAGCATGTCTTCTTAACGGGAGTCCAGGTGGCCATCTCCACAAATGGACTTTTCAGAATCCTTGGGTGGCACCGTAGTCGGAAACCAATTCTGGTTATCGCTTCTCGGCCTTTTGGCTAAGATCAAGTGTAGTATCTGTTCTTATCAGTTTAATATCTGATACGTCCCCTATCTGGGGACCATATATTAAATGGATTTTTAGAACAGGGAGATGGAAAAAGAGCTTGCTCTGTCCACTCCACGCATTGACCTGGTATTGCAGTATCTCCAGGACCGGTGCACCCCTTCTTTAATGCAGTTTCTAAAATCAGAAAGAATTGAATTCAATGCTTTTTGTTCATTTTGCTTGTTTGTCGGATTTTGGGATGGACTCTTTGGCTTTGCTTTTCTTCTCCTCATTGGATTTTTCATGTTAAAAGTTGCAGAAGCCAGATGACAAGCTCATTTTGGTTCAACTTCAGCAACTGTGCATTGCATTGCCATGTAATGTAATGTAATGCAATGCTATCTATCTAGCTCTCCCTCTATACTTCCTTTTGGATAAACAGACATATTAGGCAAGCATTTTGGAGCTTTCACCTAAATAACTACAGGTGGTGAGATAAGCTGCACAATATAATTGACCTTTCAGTATATTGTTGCACACACACCATCTATTTAGCAAATGCCCTTGTTATCAACAGCAGCCTTTTAAACTCACCTGAGCTAACAGGTATGTGAGCTGGTTACTCTGCTGCGCTTAAAATTTCTTTTTTGGTTTGCTACAATGCCTTTTCTGAAACGTTGTCTCCCTCTGCTGGAACACTGACTTCTTTCATTTAATGCCTGCAGACTATAAAAGAGAAACCAACCCAAAAAGTTTGGTTGATTAGTCTGTGGCATTCTTTTAAACTGTTGCTTATGGCGGTCTCTGTGAGCTTCTCAGTGACATTCAGCCATCCAGGTATCCCGCCTGCAGTAGACGGAATGTGGCAATGGAACGCTGGCTGCGCGTGTCATAATAGGCTCTGAGCCTTTATATACCTGCGCACAGCAGCAGCTACCTTCAGTCTGCTGCTGGACAGCCAGCAGCAGCAGCAGCAGGAGAGGTAATTAATCAGCAACCCTCCTGCTAAGGGTAGACAGCTGCTCGTTCCACCCCCCCCGCCTTAATTGGTTCTCCTCCCTTCCAACGGTGTTGAGGCGGGTGGGAACAGCCGGGGGTTGAGGGTACTGTGCTAAAAGAGGTGGAGTTATGCAGATCTGAAACGCGTGGATTGCAGCAGCAGCAAGCCGAAAAGTGCAGGCATGTGAGGGATCTAGAGGTTGACAGCATGTCTTCTTAACGGGAGTCCAGGTGGCCATCTCCACAAATGGACTTTTCAGAATCCTTGGGTGGCACCGTAGTCGGAAACCAATTCTGGTTATCGCTTCTCGGCCTTTTGGCTAAGATCAAGTGTAGTATCTGTTCTTATCAGTTTAATACCTGATACGTCCCCTATCTGGGGACCATATATTAAATGGATTTTTAGAACAGGGAGATGGAAAAAGAGCTTGCTCTGTCCACTCCACGCATTGACCTGGTATTGCAGTATCTCCAGGACCGGTGCACCCCTTCTTTAATGCAGTTTCTAAAATCAGAAAGAATTGAATTCAATGCTTTTTGTTCATTTTGCTTGTTTGTCGGATTTTGGGATGGACTCTTTGGCTTTGCTTTTCTTCTCCTCATTGGATTTTTCATGTTAAAAGTTGCAGAAGCCAGATGACAAGCTCATTTTGGTTCAACTTCAGCAACTGTGCATTGCATTGCCATGTAATGTAATGTAATGCAATGCTATCTATCTAGCTCTCCCTCTATACTTCCTTTTGGATAAACAGACATATTAGGCAAGCATTTTGGAGCTTTCACCTAAATAACTACAGGTGGTGAGATAAGCTGCACAATATAATTGACCTTTCAGTATATTGTTGCACACACACCATCTATTTAGCAAATGCCCTTGTTATCAACAGCAGCCTTTTCAACTCACCTGAGCTAACAGGTATGTGAGCTGGTTACTCTGCTGCGCTTAAAATTTCTTTTTTGGTTTGCTACAATGCCTTTTCTGAAACGTTGTCTCCCTCTGCTGGAACACTGACTTCTTTCATTTAATGCCTGCAGACTATAAAAGAGAAACCAACCCAAAAAGTTTGGTTGATTAGTCTGTGGCATTCTTTTAAACTGTTGCTTATGGCGGTCTCTGTGAGCTTCTCAGTGACATTCAGCCATCCAGGTATCCCGCCTGCAGTAGACGGAATGTGGCAATGGAACGCTGGCTGCGCGTGTCATAATAGGCTCTGAGCCTTTATATACCTGCGCACAGCAGCAGCCACCTTCAGTCTGCTGCTGGACAGCCAGCAGCAGCAGCAGCAGGAGAGGTAATTAATCAGCAACCCTCCTGCTAAGGGTAGACAGCTGCTCGTTCCACCCCCCCCCCCGCCTTAATTGGTTCTCCTCCCTTCCAACGGTGTTGAGGCGGGTGGGAACAGCCGGGGGTTGAGGGTACTGTGCTAAAAGAGGTGGAGTTATGCAGATCTAAAACGCGTGGATTGCAGCAGCAGCAAGCCGAAAAGTGCAGGCATGTGAGGGATCTAGAGGTTGACAGCATGTCTTCTTAACGGGAGTCCAGGTGGCCATCTCCACAAATGGACTTTTCAGAATCCTTGGGTGGCACCGTAGTCGGAAACCAATTCTGGTTATCGCTTCTCGGCCTTTTGGCTAAGATCAAGTGTAGTATCTGTTCTTATCAGTTTAATATCTGATACGTCCCCTATCTGGGGACCATATATTAAATGGATTTTTAGAACAGGGAGATGGAAAAAGAGCTTGCTCTGTCCACTCCACGCATTGACCTGGTATTGCAGTATCTCCAGGACCGGTGCACCCCTTCTTTAATGCAGTTTCTAAAATCAGAAAGAATTGAATTCAATGCTTTTTGTTCATTTTGCTTGTTTGTCGGATTTTGGGATGGACTCTTTGGCTTTGCTTTTCTTCTCCTCATTGGATTTTTCATGTTAAAAGTTGCAGAAGCCAGATGACAAGCTCATTTTGGTTCAACTTCAGCAACTGTGCATTGCATTGCCATGTAATGTAATGTAATGCAATGCTATCTATCTAGCTCTCCCTCTATACTTCCTTTTGGATAAACAGACATATTAGGCAAGCATTTTGGAGCTTTCACCTAAATAACTACAGGTGGTGAGATAAGCTGCACAATATAATTGACCTTTCAGTATATTGTTGCACACACACCATCTATTTAGCAAATGCCCTTGTTATCAACAGCAGCCTTTTAAACTCACCTGAGCTAACAGGTATGTGAGCTGGTTACTCTGCTGCGCTTAAAATTTCTTTTTTGGTTTGCTACAATGCCTTTTCTGAAACGTTGTCTCCCTCTGCTGGAACACTGACTTCTTTCATTTAATGCCTGCAGACTATAAAAGAGAAACCAACCCAAAAAGTTTGGTTGATTAGTCTGTGGCATTCTTTTAAACTGTTGCTTATGGCGGTCTCTGTGAGCTTCTCAGTGACATTCAGCCATCCAGGTATCCCGCCTGCAGTAGACGGAATGTGGCAATGGAACGCTGGCTGCGCGTGTCATAATAGGCTCTGAGCCTTTATATACCTGCGCACAGCAGCAGCTACCTTCAGTCTGCTGCTGGACAGCCAGCAGCAGCAGCAGCAGGAGAGGTAATTAATCAGCAACCCTCCTGCTAAGGGTAGACAGCTGCTCGTTCCACCCCCCCCGCCTTAATTGGTTCTCCTCCCTTCCAACGGTGTTGAGGCGGGTGGGAACAGCCGGGGGTTGAGGGTACTGTGCTAAAAGAGGTGGAGTTATGCAGATCTGAAACGCGTGGATTGCAGCAGCAGCAAGCCGAAAAGTGCAGGCATGTGAGGGATCTAGAGGTTGACAGCATGTCTTCTTAACGGGAGTCCAGGTGGCCATCTCCACAAATGGACTTTTCAGAATCCTTGGGTGGCACCGTAGTCGGAAACCAATTCTGGTTATCGCTTCTCGGCCTTTTGGCTAAGATCAAGTGTAGTATCTGTTCTTATCAGTTTAATACCTGATACGTCCCCTATCTGGGGACCATATATTAAATGGATTTTTAGAACAGGGAGATGGAAAAAGAGCTTGCTCTGTCCACTCCACGCATTGACCTGGTATTGCAGTATCTCCAGGACCGGTGCACCCCTTCTTTAATGCAGTTTCTAAAATCAGAAAGAATTGAATTCAATGCTTTTTGTTCATTTTGCTTGTTTGTCGGATTTTGGGATGGACTCTTTGGCTTTGCTTTTCTTCTCCTCATTGGATTTTTCATGTTAAAAGTTGCAGAAGCCAGATGACAAGCTCATTTTGGTTCAACTTCAGCAACTGTGCATTGCATTGCCATGTAATGTAATGTAATGCAATGCTATCTATCTAGCTCTCCCTCTATACTTCCTTTTGGATAAACAGACATATTAGGCAAGCATTTTGGAGCTTTCACCTAAATAACTACAGGTGGTGAGATAAGCTGCACAATATAATTGACCTTTCAGTATATTGTTGCACACACACCATCTATTTAGCAAATGCCCTTGTTATCAACAGCAGCCTTTTCAACTCACCTGAGCTAACAGGTATGTGAGCTGGTTACTCTGCTGCGCTTAAAATTTCTTTTTTGGTTTGCTACAATGCCTTTTCTGAAACGTTGTCTCCCTCTGCTGGAACACTGACTTCTTTCATTTAATGCCTGCAGACTATAAAAGAGAAACCAACCCAAAAAGTTTGGTTGATTAGTCTGTGGCATTCTTTTAAACTGTTGCTTATGGCGGTCTCTGTGAGCTTCTCAGTGACATTCAGCCATCCAGGTATCCCGCCTGCAGTAGACGGAATGTGGCAATGGAACGCTGGCTGCGCGTGTCATAATAGGCTCTGAGCCTTTATATACCTGCGCACAGCAGCAGCTACCTTCAGTCTGCTGCTGGACAGCCAGCAGCAGCAGCAGCAGGAGAGGTAATTAATCAGCAACCCTCCTGCTAAGGGTAGACAGCTGCTCGTTCCACCCCCCCCGCCTTAATTGGTTCTCCTCCCTTCCAACGGTGTTGAGGCGGGTGGGAACAGCCGGGGGTTGAGGGTACTGTGCTAAAAGAGGTGGAGTTATGCAGATCTGAAACGCGTGGATTGCAGCAGCAGCAAGCCGAAAAGTGCAGGCATGTGAGGGATCTAGAGGTTGACAGCATGTCTTCTTAACGGGAGTCCAGGTGGCCATCTCCACAAATGGACTTTTCAGAATCCTTGGGTGGCACCGTAGTCGGAAACCAATTCTGGTTATCGCTTCTCGGCCTTTTGGCTAAGATCAAGTGTAGTATCTGTTCTTATCAGTTTAATACCTGATACGTCCCCTATCTGGGGACCATATATTAAATGGATTTTTAGAACAGGGAGATGGAAAAAGAGCTTGCTCTGTCCACTCCACGCATTGACCTGGTATTGCAGTATCTCCAGGACCGGTGCACCCCTTCTTTAATGCAGTTTCTAAAATCAGAAAGAATTGAATTCAATGCTTTTTGTTCATTTTGCTTGTTTGTCGGATTTTGGGATGGACTCTTTGGCTTTGCTTTTCTTCTCCTCATTGGATTTTTCATGTTAAAAGTTGCAGAAGCCAGATGACAAGCTCATTTTGGTTCAACTTCAGCAACTGTGCATTGCATTGCCATGTAATGTAATGTAATGCAATGCTATCTATCTAGCTCTCCCTCTATACTTCCTTTTGGATAAACAGACATATTAGGCAAGCATTTTGGAGCTTTCACCTAAATAACTACAGGTGGTGAGATAAGCTGCACAATATAATTGACCTTTCAGTATATTGTTGCACACACACCATCTATTTAGCAAATGCCCTTGTTATCAACAGCAGCCTTTTCAACTCACCTGAGCTAACAGGTATGTGAGCTGGTTACTCTGCTGCGCTTAAAATTTCTTTTTTGGTTTGCTACAATGCCTTTTCTGAAACGTTGTCTCCCTCTGCTGGAACACTGACTTCTTTCATTTAATGCCTGCAGACTATAAAAGAGAAACCAACCCAAAAAGTTTGGTTGATTAGTCTGTGGCATTCTTTTAAACTGTTGCTTATGGCGGTCTCTGTGAGCTTCTCAGTGACATTCAGCCATCCAGGTATCCCGCCTGCAGTAGACGGAATGTGGCAATGGAACGCTGGCTGCGCGTGTCATAATAGGCTCTGAGCCTTTATATACCTGCGCACAGCAGCAGCCACCTTCAGTCTGCTGCTGGACAGCCAGCAGCAGCAGCAGCAGGAGAGGTAATTAATCAGCAACCCTCCTGCTAAGGGTAGACAGCTGCTCGTTCCACCCCCCCCCCCGCCTTAATTGGTTCTCCTCCCTTCCAACGGTGTTGAGGCGGGTGGGAACAGCCGGGGGTTGAGGGTACTGTGCTAAAAGAGGTGGAGTTATGCAGATCTAAAACGCGTGGATTGCAGCAGCAGCAAGCCGAAAAGTGCAGGCATGTGAGGGATCTAGAGGTTGACAGCATGTCTTCTTAACGGGAGTCCAGGTGGCCATCTCCACAAATGGACTTTTCAGAATCCTTGGGTGGCACCGTAGTCGGAAACCAATTCTGGTTATCGCTTCTCGGCCTTTTGGCTAAGATCAAGTGTAGTATCTGTTCTTATCAGTTTAATATCTGATACGTCCCCTATCTGGGGACCATATATTAAATGGATTTTTAGAACAGGGAGATGGAAAAAGAGCTTGCTCTGTCCACTCCACGCATTGACCTGGTATTGCAGTATCTCCAGGACCGGTGCACCCCTTCTTTAATGCAGTTTCTAAAATCAGAAAGAATTGAATTCAATGCTTTTTGTTCATTTTGCTTGTTTGTCGGATTTTGGGATGGACTCTTTGGCTTTGCTTTTCTTCTCCTCATTGGATTTTTCATGTTAAAAGTTGCAGAAGCCAGATGACAAGCTCATTTTGGTTCAACTTCAGCAACTGTGCATTGCATTGCCATGTAATGTAATGTAATGCAATGCTATCTATCTAGCTCTCCCTCTATACTTCCTTTTGGATAAACAGACATATTAGGCAAGCATTTTGGAGCTTTCACCTAAATAACTACAGGTGGTGAGATAAGCTGCACAATATAATTGACCTTTCAGTATATTGTTGCACACACACCATCTATTTAGCAAATGCCCTTGTTATCAACAGCAGCCTTTTAAACTCACCTGAGCTAACAGGTATGTGAGCTGGTTACTCTGCTGCGCTTAAAATTTCTTTTTTGGTTTGCTACAATGCCTTTTCTGAAACGTTGTCTCCCTCTGCTGGAACACTGACTTCTTTCATTTAATGCCTGCAGACTATAAAAGAGAAACCAACCCAAAAAGTTTGGTTGATTAGTCTGTGGCATTCTTTTAAACTGTTGCTTATGGCGGTCTCTGTGAGCTTCTCAGTGACATTCAGCCATCCAGGTATCCCGCCTGCAGTAGACGGAATGTGGCAATGGAACGCTGGCTGCGCGTGTCATAATAGGCTCTGAGCCTTTATATACCTGCGCACAGCAGCAGCTACCTTCAGTCTGCTGCTGGACAGCCAGCAGCAGCAGCAGCAGGAGAGGTAATTAATCAGCAACCCTCCTGCTAAGGGTAGACAGCTGCTCGTTCCACCCCCCCCGCCTTAATTGGTTCTCCTCCCTTCCAACGGTGTTGAGGCGGGTGGGAACAGCCGGGGGTTGAGGGTACTGTGCTAAAAGAGGTGGAGTTATGCAGATCTGAAACGCGTGGATTGCAGCAGCAGCAAGCCGAAAAGTGCAGGCATGTGAGGGATCTAGAGGTTGACAGCATGTCTTCTTAACGGGAGTCCAGGTGGCCATCTCCACAAATGGACTTTTCAGAATCCTTGGGTGGCACCGTAGTCGGAAACCAATTCTGGTTATCGCTTCTCGGCCTTTTGGCTAAGATCAAGTGTAGTATCTGTTCTTATCAGTTTAATACCTGATACGTCCCCTATCTGGGGACCATATATTAAATGGATTTTTAGAACAGGGAGATGGAAAAAGAGCTTGCTCTGTCCACTCCACGCATTGACCTGGTATTGCAGTATCTCCAGGACCGGTGCACCCCTTCTTTAATGCAGTTTCTAAAATCAGAAAGAATTGAATTCAATGCTTTTTGTTCATTTTGCTTGTTTGTCGGATTTTGGGATGGACTCTTTGGCTTTGCTTTTCTTCTCCTCATTGGATTTTTCATGTTAAAAGTTGCAGAAGCCAGATGACAAGCTCATTTTGGTTCAACTTCAGCAACTGTGCATTGCATTGCCATGTAATGTAATGTAATGCAATGCTATCTATCTAGCTCTCCCTCTATACTTCCTTTTGGATAAACAGACATATTAGGCAAGCATTTTGGAGCTTTCACCTAAATAACTACAGGTGGTGAGATAAGCTGCACAATATAATTGACCTTTCAGTATATTGTTGCACACACACCATCTATTTAGCAAATGCCCTTGTTATCAACAGCAGCCTTTTCAACTCACCTGAGCTAACAGGTATGTGAGCTGGTTACTCTGCTGCGCTTAAAATTTCTTTTTTGGTTTGCTACAATGCCTTTTCTGAAACGTTGTCTCCCTCTGCTGGAACACTGACTTCTTTCATTTAATGCCTGCAGACTATAAAAGAGAAACCAACCCAAAAAGTTTGGTTGATTAGTCTGTGGCATTCTTTTAAACTGTTGCTTATGGCGGTCTCTGTGAGCTTCTCAGTGACATTCAGCCATCCAGGTATCCCGCCTGCAGTAGACGGAATGTGGCAATGGAAAGCTGGCTGCGCGTGTCATAATAGGCTCTGAGCCTTTATATACCTGCGCACAGCAGCAGCCACCTTCAGTCTGCTGCTGGACAGCCAGCAGCAGCAGCAGCAGCAGGAGAGGTAATTAATCAGCAACCCTCCTGCTAAGGGTAGACAGCTGCTCGTTCCACCCCCCCCCCCGCCTTAATTGGTTCTCCTCCCTTCCAACGGTGTTGAGGCGGGTGGGAACAGCCGGGGGTTGAGGGTACTGTGCTAAAAGAGGTGGAGTTATGCAGATCTAAAACGCGTGGATTGCAGCAGCAGCAAGCCGAAAAGTGCAGGCATGTGAGGGATCTAGAGGTTGACAGCATGTCTTCTTAACGGGAGTCCAGGTGGCCATCTCCACAAATGGACTTTTCAGAATCCTTGGGTGGCACCGTAGTCGGAAACCAATTCTGGTTATCGCTTCTCGGCCTTTTGGCTAAGATCAAGTGTAGTATCTGTTCTTATCAGTTTAATATCTGATACGTCCCCTATCTGGGGACCATATATTAAATGGATTTTTAGAACAGGGAGATGGAAAAAGAGCTTTCTCTGTCCACTCCACGCATTGACCTGGTATTGCAGTATCTCCAGGACCGGTGCACCCCTTCTTTAATGCAGTTTCTAAAATCAGAAAGAATTGAATTCAATGCTTTTTGTTCATTTTGCTTGTTTGTCGGATTTTGGGATGGACTCTTTGGCTTTGCTTTTCTTCTCCTCATTGGATTTTTCATGTTAAAAGTTGCAGAAGCCAGATGACAAGCTCATTTTGGTTCAACTTCAGCAACTGTGCATTGCATTGCCATGTAATGTAATGTAATGCAATGCTATCTATCTAGCTCTCCCTCTATACTTCCTTTTGGATAAACAGACATATTAGGCAAGCATTTTGGAGCTTTCACCTAAATAACTACAGGTGGTGAGATAAGCTGCACAATATAATTGACCTTTCAGTATATTGTTGCACACACACCATCTATTTAGCAAATGCCCTTGTTATCAACAGCAGCCTTTTAAACTCACTTGAGCTAACAGGTATGTGAGCTGGTTACTCTGCTGCGCTTAAAATTTCTTTTTTGGTTTGCTACAATGCCTTTTCTGAAATGTTGTCTCCCTCTGCTGGAACACTGACTTCTTTCATTTAATGCCTGCAGACTATAAAAGAGAAACCAACCCAAAAAGTTTGGTTGATTAGTCTGTGGCATTCTTTTAAACTGTTGCTTATGGCGGTCTCTGTGAGCTTCTCAGTGACATTCAGCCATCCAGGTATCCCGCCTGCAGTAGACGGAATGTGGCAATGGAACGCTGGCTGCGCGTGTCATAATAGGCTCTGAGCCTTTATATACCTGCGCACAGCAGCAGCCACCTTCAGTCTGCTGCTGGACAGCCAGCAGCAGCAGCAGCAGGAGAGGTAATTAATCAGCAACCCTCCTGCTAAGGGTAGACAGCTGCTCGTTCCACCCCCCCCCCGCCTTAATTGGTTCTCCTCCCTTCCAACGGTGTTGAGGCGGGTGGGAACAGCCGGGGGTTGAGGGTACTGTGCTAAAAGAGGTGGAGTTATGCAGATCTAAAACGCGTGGATTGCAGCAGCAGCAAGCCGAAAAGTGCAGGCATGTGAGGGATCTAGAGGTTGACAGCATGTCTTCTTAACGGGAGTCCAGGTGGCCATCTCCACAAATGGACTTTTCAGAATCCTTGGGTGGCACCGTAGTCGGAAACCAATTCTGGTTATCGCTTCTCGGCCTTTTGGCTAAGATCAAGTGTAGTATCTGTTCTTATCAGTTTAATATCTGATACGTCCCCTATCTGGGGACCATATATTAAATGGATTTTTAGAACAGGGAGATGGAAAAAGAGCTTGCTCTGTCCACTCCACGCATTGACCTGGTATTGCAGTATCTCCAGGACCGGTGCACCCCTTCTTTAATGCAGTTTCTAAAATCAGAAAGAATTGAATTCAATGCTTTTTGTTCATTTTGCTTGTTTGTCGGATTTTGGGATGGACTCTTTGGCTTTGCTTTTCTTCTCCTCATTGGATTTTTCATGTTAAAAGTTGCAGAAGCCAGATGACAAGCTCATTTTGGTTCAACTTCAGCAACTGTGCATTGCATTGCCATGTAATGTAATGTAATGCAATGCTATCTATCTAGCTCTCCCTCTATACTTCCTTTTGGATAAACAGACATATTAGGCAAGCATTTTGGAGCTTTCACCTAAATAACTACAGGTGGTGAGATAAGCTGCACAATATAATTGACCTTTCAGTATATTGTTGCACACACACCATCTATT
This sequence comes from Phyllobates terribilis, assembly GCF_046119375.1. Taxonomy (NCBI): domain Eukaryota; kingdom Metazoa; phylum Chordata; class Amphibia; order Anura; family Dendrobatidae; genus Phyllobates; species Phyllobates terribilis. Next base: position 2,668,235 of record NW_027362800.1, on the reverse strand, counting down.
TAGCAAATGCCCTTGTTATCAACAGCAGCCTTTTAAACTCACCTGAGCTAACAGGTATGTGAGCTGGTTACTCTGCTGCGCTTAAAATTTCTTTTTTGGTTTGCTACAATGCCTTTTCTGAAACGTTGTCTCCCTCTGCTGGAACACTGACTTCTTTCATTTAATGCCTGCAGACTATAAAAGAGAAACCAACCCAAAAAGTTTGGTTGATTAGTCTGTGGCATTCTTTTAAACTGTTGCTTATGGCGGTCTCTGTGAGCTTCTCAGTGACATTCAGCCATCCAGGTATCCCGCCTGCAGTAGACGGAATGTGGCAATGGAACGCTGGCTGCGCGTGTCATAATAGGCTCTGAGCCTTTATATACCTGCGCACAGCAGCAGCCACCTTCAGTCTGCTGCTGGACAGCCAGCAGCAGCAGCAGCAGGAGAGGTAATTAATCAGCAACCCTCCTGCTAAGGGTAGACAGCTGCTCGTTCCACCCCCCCCCCCGCCTTAATTGGTTCTCCTCCCTTCCAACGGTGTTGAGGCGGGTGGGAACAGCCGGGGGTTGAGGGTACTGTGCTAAAAGAGGTGGAGTTATGCAGATCTAAAACGCGTGGATTGCAGCAGCAGCAAGCCGAAAAGTGCAGGCATGTGAGGGATCTAGAGGTTGACAGCATGTCTTCTTAACGGGAGTCCAGGTGGCCATCTCCACAAATGGACTTTTCAGAATCCTTGGGTGGCACCGTAGTCGGAAACCAATTCTGGTTATCGCTTCTCGGCCTTTTGGCTAAGATCAAGTGTAGTATCTGTTCTTATCAGTTTAATATCTGATACGTCCCCTATCTGGGGACCATATATTAAATGGATTTTTAGAACAGGGAGATGGAAAAAGAGCTTGCTCTGTCCACTCCACGCATTGACCTGGTATTGCAGTATCTCCAGGACCGGTGCACCCCTTCTTTAATGCAGTTTCTAAAATCAGAAAGAATTGAATTCAATGCTTTTTGTTCATTTTGCTTGTTTGTCGGATTTTGGGATGGACTCTTTGGCTTTGCTTTTCTTCTCCTCATTGGATTTTTCATGTTAAAAGTTGCAGAAGCCAGATGACAAGCTCATTTTGGTTCAACTTCAGCAACTGTGCATTGCATTGCCATGTAATGTAATGTAATGCAATGCTATCTATCTAGCTCTCCCTCTATACTTCCTTTTGGATAAACAGACATATTAGGCAAGCATTTTGGAGCTTTCACCTAAATAACTACAGGTGGTGAGATAAGCTGCACAATATAATTGACCTTTCAGTATATTGTTGCACACACACCATCTATTTAGCAAATGCCCTTGTTATCAACAGCAGCCTTTTAAACTCACCTGAGCTAACAGGTATGTGAGCTGGTTACTCTGCTGCGCTTAAAATTTCTTTTTTGGTTTGCTACAATGCCTTTTCTGAAACGTTGTCTCCCTCTGCTGGAACACTGACTTCTTTCATTTAATGCCTGCAGACTATAAAAGAGAAACCAACCCAAAAAGTTTGGTTGATTAGTCTGTGGCATTCTTTTAAACTGTTGCTTATGGCGGTCTCTGTGAGCTTCTCAGTGACATTCAGCCATCCAGGTATCCCGCCTGCAGTAGACGGAATGTGGCAATGGAACGCTGGCTGCGCGTGTCATAATAGGCTCTGAGCCTTTAGATACCTGCGCACAGCAGCAGCCACCTTCAGTCTGCTGCTGGACAGCCAGCAGCAGCAGCAGCAGGAGAGGTAATTAATCAGCAACCCTCCTGCTAAGGGTAGACAGCTGCTCGTTCCACCCCCCCCCCCCGCCTTAATTGGTTCTCCTCCCTTCCAACGGTGTTGAGGCGGGTGGGAACAGCCGGGGGTTGAGGGTACTGTGCTAAAAGAGGTGGAGTTATGCAGATCTAAAACGCGTGGATTGCAGCAGCAGCAAGCCGAAAAGTGCAGGCATGTGAGGGATCTAGAGGTTGACAGCATGTCTTCTTAACGGGAGTCCAGGTGGCCATCTCCACAAATGGACTTTTCAGAATCCTTGGGTGGCACCGTAGTCGGAAACCAATTCTGGTTATCGCTTCTCGGCCTTTTGGCTGCGATCTAGTGTTGGTTTTACTGGCATTGGTTGTAGTTGGAAGGTGCCTGGGGTACCCCGCCTCTTGGCCTTGGGTTCGGGTCCCACTCTTGTAGTGGGGCTTAGGCCCTTGCTGCTATAAGGAGGTGGGCTTAGTCCCTGGGCAACGGGTTGCGATCCCAGCTGTACAGTCCTAGGATTGTTCAGCGACTCCTTAGTTGCGGAAATCCCCCATTATTGGTTGCGGAAATCCCCGTTTTCCTGTTGCGGAAATCCTTGTTTCACCATGGATTCAGATCCAGGTGAAATTCCGACCTATGCCCGGTTACGGCATACGGTGCGGTTTTACTTCCATGAGGGAGGTAAAGATAACAGAGGTTTACGTTTTATTGTGGATGATCTTCTTGTGAAATTTTTTTCAATCCAGAAATCCGAGATCCTGGCAATCCAAGACTACCCAAAGCGTGGTGTATACGATGTCACATTCACTGAAAAAGGTATCCACCAAGATTTTTGCCGTAAAATGAATGATCCTGATATAATTTACCAGAGAAAGCCAATCTTTAAAGGTGTTAAAATTGTCGAACATGAATTAGATGTGATAAAAACTGTAATTGTTAAAATTTACTCTCCTTATACAAAAGAAAGCGATGTTATTTCATTTTTATCCAATTATTTCAGCAAAGTGGTAAGCCATGGAAAAGTTATGAATGAGTGCGGAGTTTGGGCGTGTAAGTGGAAATTTACGGTGACATGTATTAAGGACCCTTCAAGTCCGGGGGGTATAAGACTTCCCCCAGCACGTTTTAGAATTGGAAACACGAATGGTGACCTCTTTTTTAATGGGATGCCAGCATTCTGTAGGAAATGCAAAAAATACGGCCATTCTAACTGTGACATTACTTGTGTAGCCTGTGGGAGCAAAGACCATAAAACTGAAAATTGTACAACTGGAATTTTTTGTAGCAACTGTGTTTCCAGAGGTCATGCTTTTTCTCATTGTCCTTTTAGGAATACCTCAAAGAGAGCTCAAGCTGGGCAAACAGAGAGACCTTCACCCCCTGAACCAGAAAAGCCCTCACCCCCTGACCAACCCTCGGCTGGTTCGGACAAGCCCGCGGAGGAGAATGAGGGGGAGAGTATGGAAATACCGACCGAGGATGGTGAGCCATGGTGTACTGTTGGAAACTCGAAGCAAAAGAGGGAACGGCGTGGTAACCCACAAACAGAAACCCCTGCGGAGGGACCGAGGGTGGGTGCTACAGGCCAATCCTCACCTTCGAATCCTCCTGGGAATACTCAAGGGCGCGAACAGTCTGGGCCAAAAAAACGCAGGTTGCACGGAGTGGATAGGGCACCTAAGGAAGTACCCCCACCGGAACCCCCGGATGGAAGTGGGAAACCTCAAACGGTGCCTTTACAGGGTGAGGAGGTTGCCAATGTCCCACCCCCTTCAGAAATGGAGGGGGAGATGGAGATGGCTAACTCAGTGATCCTGGAAACTCCTGAAAATAAGTGGTCAACGTCTGAGACGCATGTGCTCGATACGATTCCCCCAGATGGTGCCTCGATAGGGGTCCAAATGGGGGTTCGTGAGCAAAGAGGCAGGCAATACGACCAAGCAGAGTTGGACAGAATGGAACAAGAGTATATCCTGGGAGGTCTACGGTCTGGGACACTAACAGATGAGGAGTCCTCCGTGACGGGCTCTCTGTTGACGATCAATGATCCCTCATCTCCTGGAATAGAAATATAAACCAGCTGAGGTAAGAGTTTGAAAGAATGCTAAATTTCCTTTTTTTCTCTTATGGCAGGGATTAGTGGTTTTTCTCTTAACGCTAGAGGGTTGAAAACTAAGACCAGAAGAGTTGCTCTCTTTGATTTTTTATCCTCTCTAACAGCTACAGTTTTCTTTTTACAGGAATGCTGCATCCCACACAGTTTAAATTATACAGAATATGAGACTGATTGGGCACATGGACCCTCAGTATGGTCAGGATCAAACGGGTCCAGGTCAGCAGGGGTCGCCATTCTTTTTAAAGGGAATGTTTTTATTGACTCTGTTCAAGAGGTTTTACCAGGTAGAATTTTATTAGTAAAAGCTTTTATTGATGGTTTTAAATGGCAATTTTTAAACTTTTATGGAGCCACAGATAAGCAAGAAAGAGCTGATATGTTGAATATGTTACCCTTATTTATTAATGATTCTGTCCCTCTTATTTTATCAGGAGATTTTAACTGCATTTTAGGTGGAGAAAAAAGGTTCTCAAGCTCCACAAGTAGGAATTATGATAAAACGTCTTTTATGTTAAAAAATGTCATACAAGATTTTAATTTAACAGATGTTTTTAAGGAGTGTAATAAAGACTTGCCTGCAGAGGAATGGGTAACCTGGAGCAACGTGAATTGTAGCTCCAGGATTGATTTTATTTTCTGCTCTAAAAATGTATTGCCTTTTAAATGTGAGCTTTTATCTAATGTTTTTTCTGATCACAAACTTTTATCCTTTTATGTGAAATGTAATGATTTTAAGAAAAAAGGAAAAGGTACCTGGAAGTTAAACATTTCCCTTTTAGAAGACCCCCAAGTTTTATCTGATTTTACTGAATTTTATTTACATTTTAAAAAAATAAGAGACCCCCATATCCCTATAAGTAGGTGGTGGGAAAAGATGAAAAAGAACATAAGAGATTTTTTTATGAAGGTTGGGGTCCAGAAAGCTAGAGAGAAAAGAGAATTTTATTGGCAACTCAACACTAGATTGGAGACCTTATATAAATTGAAGAGCCATGAGATTGAAGTAGATAAACAAATTAGTGACTTAAAAAGTGAAATTCAGCATACCTTGGAACAGAGAGGTAAAGAGTTAATTTTCCATGCAAAGGTCCAACATGTTGAAAATAATGAAACCTGTTCACGATATTTTTTTAAATGTATGGTGAAAAATCGTGTTTTTATTGAATCAATGGAAGGTAAACAAGACATAGAGGGTGTTTTAGCTAAAGTGCATGAATTTTATTCCGAGCTTTTTAACACAAAATCTGTTGATGACCATTTTATGAAAAGTACTTTGGATGAAATTACAACTGTTTTAGACCCTGTCTCACAAGATGTTTTATTACAGAGTCTAACTGAAGATGAGATATCTGAGACCATAAGAAGCTTTAAGTCTGGTAAAGTACCGGGGCCTGATGGTATACCCATAGAATTTTATAAGGTTTTTTATGATATTTTACAGGAGGATTTATTTTATGTTTTTAGTGAGGTTTTAATACAAAAACCCTACCGAACTCCTGGAAGAAAGGTGAGGTCTCCCTTATATACAAAAAGGAAGACAAAACGCAACTAAGAAATTGGAGACCTATCACCCTTCTAAATTGTGATTACAAAATAATGGCAAAAATTTGTGCAAATAGACTTAAAAAGGTAATAGGTAACATAATCCACCCAAACCAAGTGTGTGGCATACCAGGAAGGAGTGTTTGGGAAAATTTGAATCTAATCAAAGATGTAATAGATGACACAAAGTCGAGGGGAAATAAGCTGGCGGTCCTGTCTCTCGACTTTGAAAAAGCATTTGATAGAGTGTCACACCAATTCCTTTTTAATGTTTTAGCTAAAATGGGTATACCAGAAGGTTTTTTATGCTCTCTCAAAGCATTTTATCATGGTTGCACTAGTAAGGTTTTAGTAAATGGTTTTAAGACAAGTGATGTGTTTTTAAATTCTGGTGTAAAACAAGGTTGCCCTCTGTCCCCCTTGTTATTTATTTGTGCCCTTGAACCCCTACTCAGTGTCTTAAGGAGAGACAAGCAAATCCGAGGCGTCCATTTGCCAGGTGGGGGAGGGCTAGAAGCAAAAGTTACTGGATATATGGATGATGTAGCCATAACATGTAAAGATGCCCTGTCTATCCGGAAAACACTACGGCAAGTGGAATACTTCTGTGGTGGATCTGGTTTTAAAGTAAATTTTAATAAAAGCTGTATTTTAAATGTGGGGAATATGATTTTAAATGATGTACCGGTTCCTGAATGTGACTCTGTAAAGATTCTAGGTGTGATTTTTAACGAAACAAACAAAGGTAAAGAAAGCTGGGATCTTGTGGCACAAAAGGTAAATCAAAAACTATGTATGTGGAGGTTGAGGAAATTAACAATGGAAGGGAAGGTACTAGTTATAAAAATGGTAATTGTGCCTTTGTTATTGTACTTAAGTTTGGTGTCCCCCCCCCCCCACACATACCTTTACGAAAATAATCAAAGCTTGTTTCACTTTTTTCTGGAGCTCCAAGATGGAGAAATTGAAAAGAGAGTTAGTGGTCAAGCCTAAAGAGAAAGGCGGTAAAGATTTCCCCGATTTTAGAGCTTTTGTTTTAATAAGATTTTTTGTTTTATGTTTTAATGCACTGTCGAAAAATAGTTATTGGTCATATTTTATCCGTTTTAACACAGGTTATTTTATGAAACGTCATGGATGGTTTGAAACAGTTTAAAGTTCCCCATATGCTCTTAATACACCAGAAAGCTATAAGATTTTAGGAACTATTGTAAACACGTATGACTTAAAAGGGAAAAGTGCAGAAGACTTAAGAGATAGCAAAATGATTTTAAATGGTTTCAAACAAAAGGAATCAATTGTACAGATTGGGAATTTTAATGATAATAAATGTACTGACATATGGAAAGTTATTAATGAACCCTATCTTTTTAATTCCCAGAAGGACCTGGCCTGGAGCTGTGTGCATGATTGTCTTCCATGTCGGGCATTCCAACACCGAAGAGGACTCGTGAGAACTGCCAGATGTCCAAGACAAAGATGCCTCGGAGATGAGACTGTTTTACATGTTTTATGGACTTGTCACTTTGCACGACAAACATGGACTACAATATTTCCCTTGCTTCAAAAAATGACAAACATTAAGGATCTTACTTTTGAAACTGTCTTATTTGGTCGTGTGGAGTGCCCCAACGCCAGCAAGAGGATCATCGCATGGAAGACAATCAGTACCATCAAAGAAGCTCTATGGAAGGCCAGGAACATCCTTCTTTTTAAACACGATGTTTTATCTGTGAAAGATGTTTTAGAGTTGGCTTTCAGTGAAATGTATATGTATTATTTATTGGATAAAAAGAGAAATGTAATTTTATCAAAACAATGGCTGGTAAAAGAATGGAACACAGCAATCTAAACACATTGTCTGTATTTTAATGTAATTTTATTGCCTTATTGAACTGAAATCAATTTATGTACGAATGTATTTTAAAATGTAATGATTTTATGTTCATATCTAATGTATTGTAATTAAGTTTTATCCAATAAACGGGTGTGCCTATGTTTGGGTACATTCCAAGTCAAAAAAATCTGTTCTTATCAGTTTAATATCTGATACGTCCCCTATCTGGGGACCATATATTAAATGGATTTTTAGAACAGGGAGATGGAAAAAGAGCTTGCTCTGTCCACTCCACGCATTGACCTGGTATTGCAGTATCTCCAGGACCGGTGCACCCCTTCTTTAATGCAGTTTCTAAAATCAGAAAGAATTGAATTCAATGCTTTTTGTTCATTTTGCTTGTTTGTCGGATTTTGGGATGGACTCTTTGGCTTTGCTTTTCTTCTCCTCATTGGATTTTTCATGTTAAAAGTTGCAGAAGCCAGATGACAAGCTCATTTTGGTTCAACTTCAGCAACTGTGCATTGCATTGCCATGTAATGTAATGTAATGCAATGCTATCTATCTAGCTCTCCCTCTATACTTCCTTTTGGATAAACAGACATATTAGGCAAGCATTTTGGAGCTTTCACCTAAATAACTACAGGTGGTGAGATAAGCTGCACAATATAATTGACCTTTCAGTATATTGTTGCACACACACCATCTATTTAGCAAATGCCCTTGTTATCAACAGCAGCCTTTTAAACTCACCTGAGCTAACAGGTATGTGAGCTGGTTACTCTGCTGCGCTTAAAATTTCTTTTTTGGTTTGCTACAATGCCTTTTCTGAAACGTTGTCTCCCTCTGCTGGAACACTGACTTCTTTCATTTAATGCCTGCAGACTATAAAAGAGAAACCAACCCAAAAAGTTTGGTTGATTAGTCTGTGGCATTCTTTTAAACTGTTGCTTATGGCGGTCTCTGTGAGCTTCTCAGTGACATTCAGCCATCCAGGTATCCCGCCTGCAGTAGACGGAATGTGGCAATGGAACGCTGGCTGCGCGTGTCATAATAGGCTCTGAGCCTTTATATACCTGCGCACAGCAGCAGCCACCTTCAGTCTGCTGCTGGACAGCCAGCAGCAGCAGCAGCAGGAGAGGTAATTAATCAGCAACCCTCCTGCTAAGGGTAGACAGCTGCTCGTTCCACCCCCCCCCCCGCCTTAATTGGTTCTCCTACCTTCCAACGGTGTTGAAGCGGGTGGGAACAGCCGGGGGTTGAGGGTACTGTGCTAAAAGAGGTGGAGTTATGCAGATCTAAAACGCGTGGATTGCAGCAGCAGCAAGCCGAAAAGTGCAGGCATGTGAGGGATCTAGAGGTTGACAGCATGTCTTCTTAAGGGGAGTCCAGGTGGCCATCTCCACAAATGGACTTTTCAGAATCCTTCGGTGGCACCGTAGTCGGAAACCAATTCTGGTTATCGCTTCTCGGCCTTTTGGCTAAGATCAAGTGTAGTATCTGTTCTTATCAGTTTAATATCTGATACGTCCCCTATCTGGGGACCATATATTAAATGGATTTTTAGAACAGGGAGATGGAAAAAGAGCTTGCTCTGTCCACTCCACGCATTGACCTGGTATTGCAGTATCTCCAGGACCGGTGCACCCCTTCTTTAATGCAGTTTCTAAAATCAGAAAGAATTGAATTCAATGCTTTTTGTTCATTTTGCTTGTTTGTCGGATTTTGGGATGGACTCTTTGGCTTTGCTTTTCTTCTCCTCATTGGATTTTTCATGTTAAAAGTTGCAGAAGCCAGATGACAAGCTCATTTTGGTTCAACTTCAGCAACTGTGCATTGCATTGCCATGTAATGTAATGTAATGCAATGCTATCTATCTAGCTCTCCCTCTATACTTCCTTTTGGATAAACAGACATATTAGGCAAGCATTTTGGAGCTTTCACCTAAATAACTACAGGTGGTGAGATAAGCTGCACTATATAATTGACCTTTCAGTATATTGTTGCACACACACCATCTATTTAGCAAATGCCCTTGTTATCAACAGCAGCCTTTTAAACTCACCTGAGCTAACAGGTATGTGAGCTGGTTACTCTGCTGCGCTTAAAATTTCTTTTTTGGTTTGCTACAATGCCTTTTCTGAAACGTTGTCTCCCTCTGCTGGAACACTGACTTCTTTCATTTAATGCCTGCAGACTATAAAAGAGAAACCAACCCAAAAAGTTTGGTTGATTAGTCTGTGGCATTCTTTTAAACTGTTGCTTATGGCGGTCTCTGTGAGCTTCTCAGTGACATTCAGCCATCCAGGTATCCCGCCTGCAGTAGACGGAATGTGGCAATGGAACGCTGGCTGCGCGTGTCATAATAGGCTCTGAGCCTTTATATACCTGCGCACAGCAGCAGCCACCTTCAGTCTGCTGCTGGACAGCCAGCAGCAGCAGCAGCAGGAGAGGTAATTAATCAGCAACCCTCCTGCTAAGGGTAGACAGCTGCTCGTTCCACCCCCCCCCCCGCCTTAATTGGTTCTCCTCCCTTCCAACGGTGTTGAGGCGGGTGGGAACAGCCGGGGGTTGAGGGTACTGTGCTAAAAGAGGTGGAGTTATGCAGATCTAAAACGCGTGGATTGCAGCAGCAGCAAGCCGAAAAGTGCAGGCATGTGAGGGATCTAGAGGTTGACAGCATGTCTTCTTAACGGGAGTCCAGGTGGCCATCTCCACAAATGGACTTTTCAGAATCCTTGGGTGGCACCGTAGTCGGAAACCAATTCTGGTTATCGCTTCTCGGCCTTTTGGCTAAGATCAAGTGTAGTATCTGTTCTTATCAGTTTAATATCTGATACGTCCCCTATCTGGGGACCATATATTAAATGGATTTTTAGAACAGGGAGATGGAAAAAGAGCTTGCTCTGTCCACTCCACGCATTGACCTGGTATTGCAGTATCTCCAGGACCGGTGCACCCCTTCTTTAATGCAGTTTCTAAAATCAGAAAGAATTGAATTCAATGCTTTTTGTTCATTTTGCTTGTTTGTCGGATTTTGGGATGGACTCTTTGGCTTTGCTTTTCTTCTCCTCATTGGATTTTTCATGTTAAAAGTTGCAGAAGCCAGATGACAAGCTCATTTTGGTTCAACTTCAGCAACTGTGCATTGCATTGCCATGTAATGTAATGTAATGCAATGCTATCTATCTAGCTCTCCCTCTATACTTCCTTTTGGATAAACAGACATATTAGGCAAGCATTTTGGAGCTTTCACCTAAATAACTACAGGTGGTGAGATAAGCTGCACAATATAATTGACCTTTCAGTATATTGTTGCACACACACCATCTATTTAGCAAATGCCCTTGTTATCAACAGCAGCCTTTTAAACTCACCTGAGCTAACAGGTATGTGAGCTGGTTACTCTGCTGCGCTTAAAATTTCTTTTTTGGTTTGCTACAATGCCTTTTCTGAAACGTTGTCTCCCTCTGCTGGAACACTGACTTCTTTCATTTAATGCCTGCAGACTATAAAAGAGAAACCAACCCAAAAAGTTTGGTTGATTAGTCTGTGGCATTCTTTTAAACTGTTGCTTATGGCGGTCTCTGTGAGCTTCTCAGTGACATTCAGCCATCCAGGTATCCCGCCTGCAGTAGACGGAATGTGGCAATGGAACGCTGGCTGCGCGTGTCATAATAGGCTCTGAGCATTTATATACCTGCGCACAGCAGCAGCCACCTTCAGTCTGCTGCTGGACAGCCAGCAGCAGCAGCAGCAGGAGAGATAATTAATCAGCAACCCTCCTGCTAAGGGTAGACAGCTGCTCGTTCCACCCCCCCCCCCCGCCTTAATTGGTTCTCCTCCCTTCCAACGGTGTTGAGGCGGGTGGGAACAGCCGGGGGTTGAGGGTACTGTGCTAAAAGAGGTGGAGTTATGCAGATCTAAAACGCGTGGATTGCAGCAGCAGCAAGCCAAAAAGTGCAGGCATGTGAGGGATCTAGAGGTTGACAGCATGTCTTCTTAACGGGAGTCCAGGTGGCCATCTCCACAAATGGACTTTTCAGAATCCTTGGGTGGCACCGTAGTCGGAAACCAATTCTGGTTATCGCTTCTCGGCCTTTTGGCTAAGATCAAGTGTAGTATCTGTTCTTATCAGTTTAATATCTGATACGTCCCCTATCTGGGGACCATATATTAAATGGATTTTTAGAACAGGGAGATGGAAAAAGAGCTTCCTCTGTCCACTCCACGCATTGACCTGGTATTGCAGTATCTCCAGGACCGGTGCACCCCTTCTTTAATGCAGTTTCTAAAATCAGAAAGAATTGAATTCAATGCTTTTTGTTCATTTTGCTTGTTTGTCGGATTTTGGGATGGACTCTTTGGCTTTGCTTTTCTTCTCCTCATTGGATTTTTCATGTTAAAAGTTGCAGAAGCCAGATGACAAGCTCATTTTGGTTCAACTTCAGCAACTGTGCATTGCATTGCCATGTAATGTAATGTAATGCAATGCTATCTATCTAGCTCTCCCTCTATACTTCCTTTTGGATAAACAGACATATTAGGCAAGCATTTTGGAGCTTTCACCTAAATAACTACAGGTGGTGAGATAAGCTGCACAATATAATTGACCTTTCAGTATATTGTTGCACACACACCATCTATTTAGCAAATGCCCTTGTTATCAACAGCAGCCTTTTAAACTCACCTGAGCTAACAGGTATGTGAGCTGGTTACTCTGCTGCGCTTAAAATTTCTTTTTTGGTTTGCTACAATGCCTTTTCTGAAACGTTGTCTCCCTCTGCTGGAACACTGACTTCTTTCATTTAATGCCTGCAGACTATAAAAGAGAAACCAACCCAAAAAGTTTGGTTGATTAGTCTGTGGCATTCTTTTAAACTGTTGCTTATGGCGGTCTCTGTGAGCTTCTCAGTGACATTCAGCCATCCAGGTATCCCGCCTGCAGTAGACGGAATGTGGCAATGGAACGCTGGCTGCGCGTGTCATAATAGGCTCTGAGCCTTTATATACCTGCGCACAGCAGCAGCCACCTTCAGTCTGCTGCTGGACAGCCAGCAGCAGCAGCAGCAGGAGAGGTAATTAATCAGCAACCCTCCTGCTAAGGGTAGACAGCTGCTCGTTCCACCCCCCCCCCCGCCTTAATTGGTTCTCCTCCCTTCCAACGGTGTTGAGGCGGGTGGGAACAGCCGGGGGTTGAGGGTACTGTGCTAAAAGAGGTGGAGTTATGCAGATCTAAAACGCGTGGATTGCAGCAGCAGCAAGCCGAAAAGTGCAGGCATGTGAGGGATCTAGAGGTTGACAGCATGTCTTCTTAACGGGAGTCCAGGTGGCCATCTCCACAAATGGACTTTTCAGAATCCTTGGGTGGCACCGTAGTCGGAAACCAATTCTGGTTATCGCTTCTCGGCCTTTTGGCTAAGATCAAGTGTAGTATCTGTTCTTATCAGTTTAATATCTGATACGTCCCCTATCTGGGGACCATATATTAAATGGATTTTTAGAACAGGGAGATGGAAAAAGAGCTTGCTCTGTCCACTCCACGCATTGACCTGGTATTGCAGTATCTCCAGGACCGGTGCACCCCTTCTTTAATGCAGTTTCTAAAATCAGAAAGAATTGAATTCAATGCTTTTTGTTCATTTTGCTTGTTTGTCGGATTTTGGGATGGACTCTTTGGCTTTGCTTTTCTTCTCCTCATTGGATTTTTCATGTTAAAAGTTGCAGAAGCCAGATGACAAGCTCATTTTGGTTCAACTTCAGCAACTGTGCATTGCATTGCCATGTAATGTAATGTAATGCAATGCTATCTATCTAGCTCTCCCTCTATACTTCCTTTTGGATAAACAGACATATTAGGCAAGCATTTTGGAGCTTTCACCTAAATAACTACAGGTGGTGAGATAAGCTGCACAATATAATTGACCTTTCAGTATATTGTTGCACACACACCATCTATTTAGCAAATGCCCTTGTTATCAACAGCAGCCTTTTAAACTCACCTGAGCTAACAGGTATGTGAGCTGGTTACTCTGCTGCGCTTAAAATTTCTTTTTTGGTTTGCTACAATGCCTTTTCTGAAACGTTGTCTCCCTCTGCTGGAACACTGACTTCTTTCATTTAATGCCTGCAGACTATAAAAGAGAAACCAACCCAAAAAGTTTGGTTGATTAGTCTGTGGCATTCTTTTAAACTGTTGCTTATGGCGGTCTCTGTGAGCTTCTCAGTGACATTCAGCCATCCAGGTATCCCGCCTGCAGTAGACGGAATGTGGCAATGGAACGCTGGCTGCGCGTGTCATAATAGGCTCTGAGCCTTTATATACCTGCGCACAGCAGCAGCCACCTTCAGTCTGCTGCTGGACAGCCAGCAGCAGCAGCAGCAGGAGAGGTAATTAATCAGCAACCCTCCTGCTAAGGGTAGACAGCTGCTCGTTCCACCCCCCCCCCCGCCTTAATTGGTTCTCCTCCCTTCCAACGGTGTTGAGGCGGGTGGGAACAGCCGGGGGTTGAGGGTACTGTGCTAAAAGAGGTGGAGTTATGCAGATCTAAAACGCGTGGATTGCAGCAGCAGCAAGCCGAAAAGTGCAGGCATGTGAGGGATCTAGAGGTTGACAGCATGTCTTCTTAACGGGAGTCCAGGTGGCCATCTCCACAAATGGACTTTTCAGAATCCTTGGGTGGCACCGTAGTCGGAAACCAATTCTGGTTATCGCTTCTCGGCCTTTTGGCTAAGATCAAGTGTAGTATCTGTTCTTATCAGTTTAATATCTGATACGTCCCCTATCTGGGGACCATATATTAAATGGATTTTTAGAACAGGGAGATGGAAAAAGAGCTTGCTCTGTCCACTCCACGCATTGACCTGGTATTGCAGTATCTCCAGGACCGGTGCACCCCTTCTTTAATGCAGTTTCTAAAATCAGAAAGAATTGAATTCAATGCTTTTTGTTCATTTTGCTTGTTTGTCGGATTTTGGGATGGACTCTTTGGCTTTGCTTTTCTTCTCCTCATTGGATTTTTCATGTTAAAAGTTGCAGAAGCCAGATGACAAGCTCATTTTGGTTCAACTTCAGCAACTGTGCATTGCATTGCCATGTAATGTAATGTAATGCAATGCTATCTATCTAGCTCTCCCTCTATACTTCCTTTTGGATAAACAGACATATTAGGCAAGCATTTTGGAGCTTTCACCTAAATAACTACAGGTGGTGAGATAAGCTGCACAATATAATTGACCTTTCAGTATATTGTTGCACACACACCATCTATTTAGCAAATGCCCTTGTTATCAACAGCAGCCTTTTAAACTCACCTGAGCTAACAGGTATGTGAGCTGGTTACTCTGCTGCGCTTAAAATTTCTTTTTTGGTTTGCTACAATGCCTTTTCTGAAACGTTGTCTCCCTCTGCTGGAACACTGACTTCTTTCATTTAATGCCTGCAGACTATAAAAGAGAAACCAACCCAAAAAGTTTGGTTGATTAGTCTGTGGCATTCTTTTAAACTGTTGCTTATGGCGGTCTCTGTGAGCTTCTCAGTGACATTCAGCCATCCAGGTATCCCGCCTGCAGTAGACGGAATGTGGCAATGGAACGCTGGCTGCGCGTGTCATAATAGGCTCTGAGCCTTTATATACCTGCGCACAGCAGCAGCCACCTTCAGTCTGCTGCTGGACAGCCAGCAGCAGCAGCAGCAGGAGAGGTAATTAATCAGCAACCCTCCTGCTAAGGGTAGACAGCTGCTCGTTCCACCCCCCCCCCGCCTTAATTGGTTCTCCTCCCTTCCAACGGTGTTGAGGCGGGTGGGAACAGCCGGGGGTTGAGGGTACTGTGCTAAAAGAGGTGGAGTTATGCAGATCTAAAACGCGTGGATTGCAGCAGCAGCAAGCCGAAAAGTGCAGGCATGTGAGGGATCTAGAGGTTGACAGCATGTCTTCTTAACGGGAGTCCAGGTGGCCATCTCCACAAATGGACTTTTCAGAATCCTTGGGTGGCACCGTAGTCGGAAACCAATTCTGGTTATCGCTTCTCGGCCTTTTGGCTAAGATCAAGTGTAGTATCTGTTCTTATCAGTTTAATATCTGATACGTCCCCTATCTGGGGACCATATATTAAATGGATTTTTAGAACAGGGAGATGGAAAAAGAGCTTGCTCTGTCCACTCCACGCATTGACCTGGTATTGCAGTATCTCCAGGACCGGTGCACCCCTTCTTTAATGCAGTTTCTAAAATCAGAAAGAATTGAATTCAATGCTTTTTGTTCATTTTGCTTGTTTGTCGGATTTTGGGATGGACTCTTTGGCTTTGCTTTTCTTCTCCTCATTGGATTTTTCATGTTAAAAGTTGCAGAAGCCAGATGACAAGCTCATTTTGGTTCAACTTCAGCAACTGTGCATTGCATTGCCATGTAATGTAATGTAATGCAATGCAATCTATCTAGCTCTCCCTCTATACTTCCTTTTGGATAAACAGACATATTAGGCAAGCATTTTGGAGCTTTCACCTAAATAACTACAGGTGGTGAGATAAGCTGCACAATATAATTGACCTTTCAGTATATTGTTGCACACACACCATCTATTTAGCAAATGCCCTTGTTATCAACAGCAGCCTTTTAAACTCACCTGAGCTAACAGGTATGTGAGCTGGTTACTCTGCTGCGCTTAAAATTTCTTTTTTGGTTTGCTACAATGCCTTTTCTGAAACGTTGTCTCCCTCTGCTGGAACACTGACTTCTTTCATTTAATGCCTGCAGACTATAAAAGAGAAACCAACCCAAAAAGTTTGGTTGATTAGTCTGTGGCATTCTTTTAAACTGTTGCTTATGGCGGTCTCTGTGAGCTTCTCAGTGACATTCAGCCATCCAGGTATCCCGCCTGCAGTAGACGGAATGTGGCAATGGAACGCTGGCTGCGCGTGTCATAATAGGCTCTGAGCCTTTATATACCTGCGCACAGCAGCAGCCACCTTCAGTCTGCTGCTGGACAGCCAGCAGCAGCAGCAGGAGAGGTAATTAATCAGCAACCCTCCTGCTAAGGGTAGACAGCTGCTCGTTCCACCCCCCCCCCCACCTTAATTGGTTCTCCTCCCTTCCAACGGTGTTGAGGCGGGTGGGAACAGCCGGGGGTTAAGGGTACTGTGCTAAAAGAGGTGGAGTTATGCAGATCTAAAACGCGTGGATTGCAGCAGCAGCAAGCCGAAAAGTGCAGGCATGTGAGGGATCTAGAGGTTGACAGCATGTCTTCTTAACGGGAGTCCAGGTGGCCATCTCCACAAATGGACTTTTCAGAATCCTTGGGTGGCACCGTAGTCGGAAACCAATTCTGGTTATCGCTTCTCGGCCTTTTGGCTAAGATCAAGTGTAGTATCTGTTCTTATCAGTTTAATATCTGATACGTCCCCTATCTGGGGACCATATATTAAATGGATTTTTAGAACAGGGAGATGGAAAAAGAGCTTGCTCTGTCCACTCCACGCATTGACCTGGTATTGCAGTATCTCCAGGACCGGTGCACCCCTTCTTTAATGCAGTTTCTAAAATCAGAAAGAATTGAATTCAATGCTTTTTGTTCATTTTGCTTGTTTGTCGGATTTTGGGATGGACTCTTTGGCTTTGCTTTTCTTCTCCTCATTGGATTTTTCATGTTAAAAGTTGCAGAAGCCAGATGACAAGCTCATTTTGGTTCAACTTCAGCAACTGTGCATTGCATTGCCATGTAATGTAATGTAATGCAATGCTATCTATCTAGCTCTCCCTCTATACTTCCTTTTGGATAAACAGACATATTAGGCAAGCATTTTGGAGCTTTCACCTAAATAACTACAGGTGGTGAGATAAGCTGCACAATATAATTGACCTTTCAGTATATTGTTGCACACACACCATCTATTTAGCAAATGCCCTTGTTATCAACAGCAGCCTTTTAAACTCACCTGAGCTAACAGGTATGTGAGCTGGTTACTCTGCTGCGCTTAAAATTTCTTTTTTGGTTTGCTACAATGCCTTTTCTGAAACGTTGTCTCCCTCTGCTGGAACACTGACTTCTTTCATTTAATGCCTGCAGACTATAAAAGAGAAACCAACCCAAAAAGTTTGGTTGATTAGTCTGTGGCATTCTTTTAAACTGTTGCTTATGGCGGTCTCTGTGAGCTTCTCAGTGACATTCAGCCATCCAGGTATCCCGCCTGCAGTAGACGGAATGTGGCAATGGAACGCTGGCTGCGCGTGTCATAATAGGCTCTGAGCCTTTATATACCTGCGCACAGCAGCAGCCACCTTCAGTCTGCTGCTGGACAGCCAGCAGCAGCAGCAGCAGGAGAGGTAATTAATCAGCAACCCTCCTGCTAAGGGTAGACAGCTGCTCGTTCCACCCCCCCCCCGCCTTAATTGGTTCTCCTCCCTTCCAACGGTGTTGAGGCGGGTGGGAACAGCCGGGGGTTGAGGGTACTGTGCTAAAAGAGGTGGAGTTATGCAGATCTAAAACGCGTGGATTGCAGCAGCAGCAAGCCGAAAAGTGCAGGCATGTGAGGGATCTAGAGGTTGACAGCATGTCTTCTTAACGGGAGTCCAGGTGGCCATCTCCACAAATGGACTTTTCAGAATCCTTGGGTGGCACCGTAGTCGGAAACCAATTCTGGTTATCGCTTCTCGGCCTTTTGGCTAAGATCAAGTGTAGTATCTGTTCTTATCAGTTTAATATCTGATACGTCCCCTATCTGGGGACCATATATTAAATGGATTTTTAGAACAGGGAGATGGAAAAAGAGCTTGCTCTGTCCACTCCACGCATTGACCTGGTATTGCAGTATCTCCAGGACCGGTGCACCCCTTCTTTAATGCAGTTTCTAAAATCAGAAAGAATTGAATTCAATGCTTTTTGTTCATTTTGCTTGTTTGTCGGATTTTGGGATGGACTCTTTGGCTTTGCTTTTCTTCTCCTCATTGGATTTTTCATGTTAAAAGTTGCAGAAGCCAGATGACAAGCTC
Source organism: Phyllobates terribilis (assembly GCF_046119375.1). NCBI lineage: Eukaryota > Metazoa > Chordata > Amphibia > Anura > Dendrobatidae > Phyllobates > Phyllobates terribilis. Next base: position 2,650,007 of record NW_027362800.1, on the reverse strand, counting down.
ATTTTGGTTCAACTTCAGCAACTGTGCATTGCATTGCCATGTAATGTAATGTAATGCAATGCTATCTATCTAGCTCTCCCTCTATACTTCCTTTTGGATAAACAGACATATTAGGCAAGCATTTTGGAGCTTTCACCTAAATAACTACAGGTGGTGAGATAAGCTGCACAATATAATTGACCTTTCAGTATATTGTTGCACACACACCATCTATTTAGCAAATGCCCTTGTTATCAACAGCAGCCTTTTAAACTCACCTGAGCTAACAGGTATGTGAGCTGGTTACTCTGCTGCGCTTAAAATTTCTTTTTTGGTTTGCTACAATGCCTTTTCTGAAACGTTGTCTCCCTCTGCTGGAACACTGACTTCTTTCATTTAATGCCTGCAGACTATAAAAGAGAAACCAACCCAAAAAGTTTGGTTGATTAGTCTGTGGCATTCTTTTAAACTGTTGCTTATGGCGGTCTCTGTGAGCTTCTCAGTGACATTCAGCCATCCAGGTATCCCGCCTGCAGTAGACGGAATGTGGCAATGGAACGCTGGCTGCGCGTGTCATAATAGGCTCTGAGCCTTTATATACCTGCGCACAGCAGCAGCCACCTTCAGTCTGCTGCTGGACAGCCAGCAGCAGCAGCAGGAGAGGTAATTAATCAGCAACCCTCCTGCTAAGGGTAGACAGCTGCTCGTTCCACCCCCCCCCCCCCACCTTAATTGGTTCTCCTCCCTTCCAACGGTGTTGAGGCGGGTGGGAACAGCCGGGGGTTAAGGGTACTGTGCTAAAAGAGGTGGAGTTATGCAGATCTAAAACGCGTGGATTGCAGCAGCAGCAAGCCGAAAAGTGCAGGCATGTGAGGGATCTAGAGGTTGACAGCATGTCTTCTTAACGGGAGTCCAGGTGGCCATCTCCACAAATGGACTTTTCAGAATCCTTGGGTGGCACCGTAGTCGGAAACCAATTCTGGTTATCGCTTCTCGGCCTTTTGGCTAAGATCAAGTGTAGTATCTGTTCTTATCAGTTTAATATCTGATACGTCCCCTATCTGGGGACCATATATTAAATGGATTTTTAGAACAGGGAGATGGAAAAAGAGCTTGCTCTGTCCACTCCACGCATTGACCTGGTATTGCAGTATCTCCAGGACCGGTGCACCCCTTCTTTAATGCAGTTTCTAAAATCAGAAAGAATTGAATTCAATGCTTTTTGTTCATTTTGCTTGTTTGTCGGATTTTGGGATGGACTCTTTGGCTTTGCTTTTCTTCTCCTCATTGGATTTTTCATGTTAAAAGTTGCAGAAGCCAGATGACAAGCTCATTTTGGTTCAACTTCAGCAACTGTGCATTGCATTGCCATGTAATGTAATGTAATGCAATGCTATCTATCTAGCTCTCCCTCTATACTTCCTTTTGGATAAACAGACATATTAGGCAAGCATTTTGGAGCTTTCACCTAAATAACTACAGGTGGTGAGATAAGCTGCACAATATAATTGACCTTTCAGTATATTGTTGCACACACACCATCTATTTAGCAAATGCCCTTGTTATCAACAGCAGCCTTTTAAACTCACCTGAGCTAACAGGTATGTGAGCTGGTTACTCTGCTGCGCTTAAAATTTCTTTTTTGGTTTGCTACAATGCCTTTTCTGAAACGTTGTCTCCCTCTGCTGGAACACTGACTTCTTTCATTTAATGCCTGCAGACTATAAAAGAGAAACCAACCCAAAAAGTTTGGTTGATTAGTCTGTGGCATTCTTTTAAACTGTTGCTTATGGCGGTCTCTGTGAGCTTCTCAGTGACATTCAGCCATCCAGGTATCCCGCCTGCAGTAGACGGAATGTGGCAATGGAACGCTGGCTGCGCGTGTCATAATAGGCTCTGAGCCTTTATATACCTGCGCACAGCAGCAGCCACCTTCAGTCTGCTGCTGGACAGCCAGCAGCAGCAGCAGCAGGAGAGGTAATTAATCAGCAACCCTCCTGCTAAGGGTAGACAGCTGCTCGTTCCACCCCCCCCCCCCCCGCCTTAATTGGTTCTCCTCCCTTCCAACGATGTTGAGGCGGGTGGGAACAGCCGGGGGTTAAGGGTACTGTGCTAAAAAAGGTGGAGTTATGCAGATCTAAAACGCGTGGATTGCAGCAGCAGCAAGCCGAAAAGTGCAGGCATGTGAGGGATCTAGAGGTTGACAGCATGTCTTCTTAACGGGAGTCCAGGTGGCCATCTCCACAAATGGACTTTTCAGAATCCTTGGGTGGCACCGTAGTCGGAAACCAATTCTGGTTATCGCTTCTCGGCCTTTTGGCTAAGATCAAGTGTAGTATCTGTTCTTATCAGTTTAATATCTGATACGTCCCCTATCTGGGGACCATATATTAAATGGATTTTTAGAACAGGGAGATGGAAAAAGAGCTTGCTCTGTCCACTCCACGCATTGACCTGGTATTGCAGTATCTCCAGGACCGGTGCACCCCTTCTTTAATGCAGTTTCTAAAATCAGAAAGAATTGAATTCAATGCTTTTTGTTCATTTTGCTTGTTTGTCGGATTTTGGGATGGACTCTTTGGCTTTGCTTTTCTTCTCCTCATTGGATTTTTCATGTTAAAAGTTGCAGAAGCCAGATGACAAGCTCATTTTGGTTCAACTTCAGCAACTGTGCATTGCATTGCCATGTAATGTAATGTAATGCAATGCTATCTATCTAGCTCTCCCTCTATACTTCCTTTTGGATAAACAGACATATTAGGCAAGCATTTTGGAGCTTTCACCTAAATAACTACAGGTGGTGAGATAAGCTGCACAATATAATTGACCTTTCAGTATATTGTTGCACACACACCATCTATTTAGCAAATGCCCTTGTTATCAACAGCAGCCTTTTAAACTCACCTGAGCTAACAGGTATGTGAGCTGGTTACTCTGCTGCGCTTAAAATTTCTTTTTTGGTTTGCTACAATGCCTTTTCTGAAACGTTGTCTCCCTCTGCTGGAACACTGACTTCTTTCATTTAATGCCTGCAGACTATAAAAGAGAAACCAACCCAAAAAGTTTGGTTGATTAGTCTGTGGCATTCTTTTAAACTGTTGCTTATGGCGGTCTCTGTGAGCTTCTCAGTGACATTCAGCCATCCAGGTATCCCGCCTGCAGTAGACGGAATGTGGCAATGGAACGCTGGCTGCGCGTGTCATAATAGGCTCTGAGCCTTTATATACCTGCGCACAGCAGCAGCCACCTTCAGTCTGCTGCTGGACAGCCAGCAGCAGCAGCAGCAGGAGAGGTAATTAATCAGCAACCCTCCTGCTAAGGGTAGACAGCTGCTCGTTCCACCCCCCCCCCCGCCTTAATTGGTTCTCCTCCCTTCCAACGGTGTTGAGGCGGGTGGGAACAGCCGGGGGTTGAGGGTACTGTGCTAAAAGAGGTGGAGTTATGCAGATCTAAAACGCGTGGATTGCAGCAGCAGCAAGCCGAAAAGTGCAGGCATGTGAGGGATCTAGAGGTTGACAGCATGTCTTCTTAACGGGAGTCCAGGTGGCCATCTCCACAAATGGACTTTTCAGAATCCTTGGGTGGCACCGTAGTCGGAAACCAATTCTGGTTATCGCTTCTCGGCCTTTTGGCTAAGATCAAGTGTAGTATCTGTTCTTATCAGTTTAATATCTGATAGGTCCCCTATCTGGGGACCATATATTAAATGGATTTTTAGAACAGGGAGATGGAAAAAGAGCTTGCTCTGTCCACTCCACGCATTGACCTGGTATTGCAGTATCTCCAGGACCGGTGCACCCCTTCTTTAATGCAGTTTCTAAAATCAGAAAGAATTGAATTCAATGCTTTTTGTTCATTTTGCTTGTTTGTCGGATTTTGGGATGGACTCTTTGGCTTTGCTTTTCTTCTCCTCATTGGATTTTTCATGTTAAAAGTTGCAGAAGCCAGATGACAAGCTCATTTTGGTTCAACTTCAGCAACTGTGCATTGCATTGCCATGTAATGTAATGTAATGCAATGCTATCTATCTAGCTCTCCCTCTATACTTCCTTTTGGATAAACAGACATATTAGGCAAGCATTTTGGAGCTTTCACCTAAATAACTACAGGTGGTGAGATAAGCTGCACAATATAATTGACCTTTCAGTATATTGTTGCACACACACCATCTATTTAGCAAATGCCCTTGTTATCAACAGCAGCCTTTTAAACTCACCTGAGCTAACAGGTATGTGAGCTGGTTACTCTGCTGCGCTTAAAATTTCTTTTTTGGTTTGCTACAATGCCTTTTCTGAAACGTTGTCTCCCTCTGCTGGAACACTGACTTCTTTCATTTAATGCCTGCAGACTATAAAAGAGAAACCAACCCAAAAAGTTTGGTTGATTAGTCTGTGGCATTCTTTTAAACTGTTGCTTATGGCGGTCTCTGTGAGCTTCTCAGTGACATTCAGCCATCCAGGTATCCCGCCTGCAGTAGACGGAATGTGGCAATGGAACGCTGGCTGCGCGTGTCATAATAGGCTCTGAGCCTTTATATACCTGCGCACAGCAGCAGCCACCTTCAGTCTGCTGCTGGACAGCCAGCAGCAGCAGCAGCAGGAGAGGTAATTAATCAGCAACCCTCCTGCTAAGGGTAGACAGCTGCTCGTTCCACCCCCCCCCCCGCCTTTATTGGTTCTCCTCCCTTCCAACGGTGTTGAGGCGGGTGGGAACAGCCGGGGGTTGAGGGTACTGTGCTAAAAGAGGTGGAGTTATGCAGATCTAAAACGAGTGGATTGCAGCAGCAGCAAGCCGAAAAGTGCAGGCATGTGAGGGATCTAGAGGTTGACAGCATGTCTTCTTAACGGGAGTCCAGGTGGCCATCTCCACAAATGGACTTTTCAGAATCCTTGGGTGGCACCGTAGTCGGAAACCAAATCTGGTTATCGCTTCTCGGCCTTTTGGCTAAGATCAAGTGTAGTATCTGTTCTTATCAGTTTAATATCTGATACGTCCCCTATCTGGGGACCATATATTAAATGGATTTTTAGAACAGGGAGATGGAAAAAGAGCTTGCTCTGTCCACTCCACGCATTGACCTGGTATTGCAGTATCTCCAGGACCGGTGCACCCCTTCTTTAATGCAGTTTCTAAAATCAGAAAGAATTGAATTCAATGCTTTTTGTTCATTTTGCTTGTTTGTCGGATTTTGGGATGGACTCTTTGGCTTTGCTTTTCTTCTCCTCATTGGATTTTTCATGTTAAAAGTTGCAGAAGCCAGATGACAAGCTCATTTTGGTTCAACTTCAGCAACTGTGCATTGCATTGCCATGTAATGTAATGTAATGCAATGCTATCTATCTAGCTCTCCCTCTATACTTCCTTTTGGATAAACAGACATATTAGGCAAGCATTTTGGAGCTTTCACCTAAATAACTACAGGTGGTGAGATAAGCTGCACAATATAATTGACCTTTCAGTATATTGTTGCACACACACCATCTATTTAGCAAATGCCCTTGTTATCAACAGCAGCCTTTTAAACTCACCTGAGCTAACAGGTATGTGAGCTGGTTACTCTGCTGCGCTTAAAATTTCTTTTTTGGTTTGCTACAATGCCTTTTCTGAAACGTTGTCTCCCTCTGCTGGAACACTGACTTCTTTCATTTAATGCCTGCAGACTATAAAAGAGAAACCAACCCAAAAAGTTTGGTTGATTAGTCTGTGGCGTTCTTTTAAACTGTTGCTTATGGCGGTCTCTGTGAGCTTCTCAGTGACATTCAGCCATCCAGGTATCCCGCCTGCAGTAGACGGAATGTGGCAATGGAACGCTGGCTGCGCGTGTCATAATAGGCTCTGAGCCTTTATATACCTGCGCACAGCAGCAGCCACCTTCAGTCTGCTGCTGGACAGCCAGCAGCAGCAGCAGCAGGAGAGGTAATTAATCAGCAACCCTCCTGCTAAGGGTAGACAGCTGCTCGTTCCACCCCCCCCCCCCCGCCTTAATTGGTTCTCCTCCCTTCCAACGGTGTTGAGGCGGGTGGGAACAGCCGGGGGTTGAGGGTACTGTGCTAAAAGAGGTGGAGTTATGCAGATCTAAAACGCGTGGATTGCAGCAGCAGCAAGCCAAAAAGTGCAGGCATGTGAGGGATCTAGAGGTTGACAGCATGTCTTCTTAACGGGAGTCCAGGTGGCCATCTCCACAAATGGACTTTTCAGAATCCTTGGGTGGCACCGTAGTCGGAAACCAATTCTGGTTATCGCTTCTCGGCCTTTTGGCTAAGATCAAGTGTAGTATCTGTTCTTTTAAGAACACAAGAGCTACGATCTACACTTGACGAGAGCGATCGAACTCGGAAGGAGAAGAGCTTCGGAGCCCAGCTGACATCGGAGAAGGAAGGCGGATATCGGTGGGAGGAAGAAGCTCTAAAGAATCCAGAAGAAGACGAAGACTCGGAGAAGAATCGGGCTGTCCTGTGGAATCTTCGAGGAAGAAAATCATCGAGACAAAGACCTTTCGGGGAATTTGTCCAGAACACGACGGGAGAAGAATCTGCATAGCTCCACCCATTCCGGGAAGAGTTCCAGATCCAGCTCCAAGAAGTAACTGCAGGAGGAAAGCCATGGCAAGCGCTGCGAGGAAGGCTGAAAAGAAGAGCCTGGAGCAGGGGACAGCCAGGAGGGCCCAGCCAGGAGCCGATTCTGACCCCAAGGACTCTGCCTCCACGACTGGCCAGCAGAAGGGAAACCAGAAGCCCCGCCACGAAGCTCCAGCCCTGGAGCCATGGATGCGGCAGACGGTGGCCCTGAAGCTGAAGGAAGTGGATGGGAGGGTGCCGGACATGTCCTCGGACGTGTTCTGCCAGAAGATGCTGCTGGATCGAGGCTTCTCCAGGTCGGACACCCTCAGCATCCAGACCTTCTTGACGGGGATCTTCTTCGTCACCTTCGCCACTGTGAACACCTGCAGGAGGTTCTGGGAAATGGTAAGCGCAAAAGGACCGGATAATTCTTTCTCTGCCTTTACAGGTAGCTGCCCTATCCAGAGGGACGAAAGGAGGATCACGGTCTCCATGCGCAACCCGCACACCCCAGGCCAAGACATCTGTACCTTCCTGAGACGCTTCTGTTTGGTTGTGAAGGAACCCTCTAACATCCTGAATGGACTCGGCTTCTGGACAGGTAAGTGGTCGGTGACCGTTAGACTTCACAGGGACCTGGCGTACTCAGACGGACTTCGGCACCTGCCCCCGACATTCTCCCTGGGCAACTCCTACGGCCTCATCTATTACCCGGACATGCCGCGGAACTGCAGGAGATGCGGCAAGAACGGCCACGAGATGAAGGACTGCAAGGAGGATGCCTGCAGGATTTGTCGAGTGACGGGACACAGCTCGAAGGACTGCCCGAAGAAGACGTCCTGCAACCTGTGTGGGCTGGCGGCTCATCTATACAAGGATTGCCCCAAGCGTGAGAGATCCTGGGCATCGGTGGTTGCGACGACCCCAGCTCCGGAGGACAAGGCCCCGACGACCAGGCCTGTGAAGGTCAAGGACGCGACGACCAAGGCCCCAGCGGCCAAGGCCAAGACGACCAAGGCCAAAGCGGTCAAGGAGTCGGTGGCCAAAGCCCCAGCGACGGTCCCAACAGCTCCGAAGCAGAAGAAAAAGTCAAAGGAGGGTAAGAGTTCTGTCACCCCTCTCTCGATCCCTCCCCCTGCCACCCCCGTCCAATCCCCCCCCACCCCGGCCACCCCTGCTGAGGATTCCACTTCCTCTTCCTCCTTCCCCTACTCCTCAGCAGGTGTCCTTTCCCCTGCCCCGGCAGCCACTCTCCCTCCCCAGACCATGGTAGCGGTGGAATTAACCTTTCCTCCACCCGCCGCTATCTATTCCGAGGAGGATTTTCCCCTTCTTGTCTCCCCAGTTCCAACCCGGGGAAAGAGGAAGGTGGAGGACAGCCCTGCTACTGAATCCTCCAAAAAGAAGATTCTGGATTTCGTAGGCGAAAAGGAGGATACCCTCCCTGAGCCAGAAGAGATGGAGCACATGGTTGAGACCCTGGTGGCCGAGCCAGAAGAGGAGGAACTGGTGGTCGCCGAGATCGAGGCCGCGCTGCTTGACCAGATGGAGGAAGAGGGCCTGCTGGTGATCCCGTCACCAGCAGTCAACACCGACGAGGGACCACCCGACCGGAGTGGTAACTAAGGTGTATTGCCTGCGCTAACTTTTTCTTTTTTCCCTACATGATGGCTAATATTAAGTTATTTTCCATTAATGTCAGGAGCATCAAGGACAAGTTCAGACGTCAGACTATTTATGCCTTCCTTACTTCCCAGTTGTGTGATGTTTATATGTTGCAGGAATGTTCCCTTCCCTCCTCTAGGTCCTTCAAACATCTGGCCAGGGAGTGGTCCCACGGTCCATCCTACTGGTCCGGTGGGGGTGACTGCAAGTCTGCGGGGGTCGCAATTCTGATCAGGGGGGGCGCATTCACGCTTGAGTCCGTCCAGGAGCTCATCTGCGGCAGGGCTCTTGTTGTAGATGGCAACTGGGCAGGAGAACCTGTCAGGTTCATCAACGTGTATGCGTCCCCACTGAAGAATGAGCGTTTGGAGCTTTTCCAGACCCTGCGGCTTCAGCTTGCCACCACCAGGACCTTAGTGATGGCCGGGGATTTCAACTGCCCCATCGAGGAGGATGGTCGTAGTTCTGGCACATCTGCCAAGTTGGACATCACGTCCAAGCTGCTCATCGAGATGGTAACCGAGGCCTCTCTTCAGGACGTGGTGGGCTCCTTGGGGAGAGGCTCCACGAACTATTCGTGGAGCCGACCCGATGGCTCACTCCGCTCCAGGATTGACTTTGTGTTCACCTCTCGGGCAGTCAGGCAGAGTAGGCACTCGATGGTCCCCTGCTTCTTCTCCGACCACAGAGCCATTCACTTACAAGGTGTCCTCGGCGACGGTTTTCCGTCCGGCCCCGGCTCCTGGAAGCTGAATTGTGCTCTGCTGGCTCAGGATGAAGTCGTGGAGGAGCTGAGAGCAGCCTACGCAATGTGGCAGTCCTACAAGGGTAGCTTCCAAACAGTCTCTGATTGGTGGGAATATGTTAAACTTGAGTTTCGCTGTTTCTTTCAGGCCAAGGGTCGACAACAGGCGTGTGAGAAGAGGAGGGACTTCAGAGGGCTGCAGCGCGAGCTGCGGTCGCTGCAGGACCTTCTTCACTGCGGCTGGGACGTGAGGGAGGAGCTGGAGGAGACCAAGAAGAGCCTGAAAAGGCACTTTGAGGAGGAGTCCAAGCGAATCGTCTTCCGTTCCAAAGTGGAGAATCTGGAGAAGGGTGAGAAATGTAACTCATTCTTTTTCAGGAAACTTCATGCCGGTCACACGCCCCTGAACGAGCTGCGAGACGAGAGCGGAAACATGCGACGTGGGAAGGAGGACGTGATGAGGGTCGTCAGCGACTTCTACAGCGAACTCTACTCCCACAAGACTACCGACCCCGACGCTGCTGATAAGTTCCTGTCAGGTATCACTAACCATCTTGATCCTGCAGGCACGGCAGCCTTGGACAAACCTCTGATGGTGGGCGAATTGCTCTCTGCCGCTAAATCCTTTAGGACCGGCAGGACCCCGGGCAGTGATGGTCTTCCAGCGGAGCTCTATGTAGCGCTGGGAGACCTCATCTGTCCGGACCTGTTGGACCTGTACGAGGAGATGGTGGTGGAGGGTAGAATGCCTCCATCTTTGAGGGAAGGAATGGTCATGATCCTGTACAAGCGGAAGGGAGAGAGGTGCGACCTGAGGAATTGGCGTCCCATCACTCTGCTCAACGTGGACTACAAGATCCTGGCCAAGACGATGGCGACACGACTTAAGACTGTCATCGGACGGATCATCAAACCGGACCAGACCTGCGGCATCCCTGGACGTCGCATCGCAGACAGCCTCGCTCTCGTGCGGGACACGGTCGAGTACATCAAGGTCCGCCGCGCACACGCGGCCCTGGTCTCCTTGGATCAGGAGAAGGCCTTCGACCGGGTTTCCCACGAGTTCATGGGCCGAGCTCTGCACCGGTTAGGTTTGGGTAACATGTTTTGTTCGTATGTCCGTCTGATGTATTTTGATATCCACAGCTCGGTGTTGGTGAACGGCTGGAAGACTGACCCCTTCCCTGTCCTCTCTGGGGTCAGACAAGGCTGCCCTCTATCACCTCTTCTTTTTGTTTGTGTTATAGAACTCTTCGCAGAGGCTATCCGGCAGAATGGAGAGATCAGAGGGATCACCGCACCGGGTCCGGGACGACACGAGGTCAAGTGCTCGCTCTACATGGACGACGTCACCGTCTTCTGCGCTGATCGTGGTTCAGTCGACGCCCTCGTCCAGACGTGTGAGAGGTTCGGCCGGGCTTCAGGGGCCAAAGTCAACTGCAGGAAGTCGGAAGCCATGCTCTTCGGGGATTGGCAGCCGGCCTCCTCCGCCCCCTTCCCCTTCAACATTCAACCGGATTTCCTCAAGGTGCTGGGAGTCTGGTTCGGGAAGGAAGGAGCGGCCCTCAAGTCCTGGCAAGAACGCTTGGCCAAAGTGAAGCAACGGATCGGACTCTGGAGCCTCAGACACCTCACTTGTGAGGGTAAGGCACTCGTCCTGCGTAATGAGGTCCTGCCCGTCTTGCAGTACACGGCGCAGGCCTGGCCCCCACACGTCACTGTGTGCAGGGCCATTACCAGGACAGTGTTTCACTTTGTCTGGGGATCCAAGATGGACAGAGTCAGGCGGGCCGTCATGTACAAGGAGCCTCGCAAGGGTGGGAAGGGCGTTCCAGATATCCCCACCCTCCTGCGATCCTCTTTTGTGTGTGATTGTGTCCGCCGGACTTTGCAAGTCAAGAATGGCTCCGCGGGCAGGTCCATGTCTCGCTTCTTCCTGCTTCCTCTTTGGAGGCGACTCGGCTGGGACAAGTGGGACAGCTCCTTCCCCTACAACTGGACGACGCCATGGTTCTACGGAGACGTCGTTCGATTTGTGGGGGAACATCAACTGGAGGGACTCAAGCCCGACTTGTGGAAGCCCAAAACTATCCACAAGCTCATCAGAGCCAAGGATGACGTGGAGAACATCACAGGACTTCACCAGGACACGCTGGAGACTGTGTGGACAAATGTGTCGTCTGACAGGCTGACCAACGGGCACAAGGACTTGTCGTGGATGGCGATTCAGGGCGGACTGCCCGTCCGGTCATTCATGCATGCCCGGAACCTGTGCAAGACCCGGTACTGCCCAAGGTGCCCCTTCGTGGAGGAAACATCTTTGCACACTTTTTGGGACTGCGGATTTGCACAGCGCCTGTTGACTGCCCTTGAGGACGACCTGAGGAACTCTGTCCCCAGGGCGAGCCTATCGCACCATTCTGTGCTTTACGGACTCTTCCCTGGGGTTCATACCGTCGGAGCCATCCAGGAGGCTTGGCGCCTTATGAACTGCTTCAAGGATGCCGTTTGGGTCGCCAGGAACCGGCTCATCTTGAGGAGGGAGAGGATGTCCATCCAGGACTGCCGCAGGCTGATCCACAGCCTGCTCAGAGACTATTCCATCGTGGACGGTCCGGAGGACGAGGATGAGGACTAAACCCCTCCTCCCCCTCTCCCCTTATGTGTCTTGTCTTTCAATAAAGCTTCGGGCCTGTGATTTTCCCCTCCCCATCCCCTTTTTCCCAATCCCCATCCCTTATCACGATTCGTCGTACTGTATTGATTGACATGCTTTTTCTTTCAGATTGAGTGTTTTGTGTAGCATAGGGGTGTGATGTGTCTAGTTAGTGCGTCGTATCCTCATGCTATGTAAATATGATGTAGAATTCTGTGTGTACTGGGCTGCGGCACTGTACACTGTCTGTTAACTTATTTTTTGTGCTAATAAAAGATATATTCAATCAAAAAATCTGTTCTTATCAGTTTAATATCTGATACGTCCCCTATCTGGGGACCATATATTAAATGGATTTTTAGAACAGGGAGATGGAAAAAGAGCTTGCTCTGTCCACTCCACGCATTGACCTGGTATTGCAGTATCTCCAGGACCGGTGCACCCCTTCTTTAATGCAGTTTCTAAAATCAGAAAGAATTGAATTCAATGCTTTTTGTTCATTTTGCTTGTTTGTCGGATTTTGGGATGGACTCTTTGGCTTTGCTTTTCTTCTCCTCATTGGATTTTTCATGTTAAAAGTTGCAGAAGCCAGATGACAAGCTCATTTTGGTTCAACTTCAGCAACTGTGCATTGCATTGCCATGTAATGTAATGTAATGCAATGCTATCTATCTAGCTCTCCCTCTATACGTCCTTTTGGATAAACAGACATACTAGGCAAGCATTTTGGAGCTTTCACCTAAATAACTACAGGTGGTGAGATAAGCTGCACAATATAATTGACCTTTCAGTATATTGTTGCACACACACCATCTATTTAGCAAATGCCCTTGTTATCAACAGCAGCCTTTTAAACTCACCTGAGCTAACAGGTATGTGAGCTGGTTACTCTGCTGCGCTTAAAATTTCTTTTTTGGTTTGCTACAATGCCTTTTCTGAAACGTTGTCTCCCTCTGCTGGAACACTGACTTCTTTCATTTAATGCCTGCAGACTATAAAAGAGAAACCAACCCAAAAAGTTTGGTTGATTAGTCTGTGGCATTCTTTTAAACTGTTGCTTATGGCGGTCTCTGTGAGCTTCTCAGTGACATTCAGCCATCCAGGTATCCCGCCTGCAGTAGACGGAATGTGGCAATGGAACGCTGGCTGCGCGTGTCATAATAGGCTCTGAGCCTTTATATACCTGCGCACAGCAGCAGCCACCTTCAGTCAGCTGCTGGACAGCCAGCAGCAGCAGCAGCAGGAGAGGTAATTAATCAGCAACCCTCCTGCTAAGGGTAGACAGCTGCTCGTTCCACCCCCCCCCCCACGCCTTAATTGGTTCTCCTCCCTTCCAACGGTGTTGAGGCGGGTGGGAACAGCCGGGGGTTGAGGGTACTGTGCTAAAAGAGGTGGAGTTATGCAGATCTAAAACGCGTGGATTGCAGCAGCAGCAAGCCGAAAAGTGCAGGCATGTGAGGGATCTAGAGGTTGACAGCATGTCTTCTTAACGGGAGTCCAGGTGGCCATCTCCACAAATGGACTTTTCAGAATCCTTGGGTGGCACCGTAGTCGGAAACCAATTCTGGTTATCGCTTCTCGGCCTTTTGGCTAAGATCAAGTGTAGTATCTGTTCTTATCAGTTTAATATCTGATATGTCCCCTATCTGGGGACCATATATTAAATGGATTTTTAGAACAGGGAGATGGAAAAAGAGTTTGCTCTGTCCACTCCACGCATTGACCTGGTATTGCAGTATCTCCAGGACCGGTGCACCCCTTCTTTAATGCAGTTTCTAAAATCAGAAAGAATTGAATTCAATGCTTTTTGTTCATTTTGCTTGTTTGTCGGATTTTGGGATGGACTCTTTGGCTTTGCTTTTCTTCTCCTCATTGGATTTTTCATGTTAAAAGTTGCAGAAGCCAGATGACAAGCTCATTTTGGTTCAACTTCAGCATCTGTGCATTGCATTGCCATGTAATGTAATGTAATGCAATGCTATCTATCTAGCTCTCCCTCTATACTTCCTTTTGGATAAACAGACATACTAGGCAAGCATTTTGGAGCTTTCACCTAAATAACTACAGGTGGTGAGATAAGCTGCACAATATAATTGACCTTTCAGTATATTGTTGCACACACACCATCTATTTAGCAAATGCCCTTGTTATCAACAGCAGCCTTTTAAACTCACCTGAGCTAACAGGTATGTGAGCTGGTTACTCTGCTGCGCTTAAAATTTCTTTTTTGGTTTGCTACAATGCCTTTTCTGAAACGTTGTCTCCCTCTGCTGGAACACTGACTTCTTTCATTTAATGCCTGCAGACTATAAAAGAGAAACCAACCCAAAAAGTTTGGTTGATTAGTCTGTGGCATTCTTTTAAACTGTTGCTTATGGCGGTCTCTGTGAGCTTCTCAGTGACATTCAGCCATCCAGGTATCCCGCCTGCAGTAGACGGAATGTGGCAATGGAACGCTGGCTGCGCGTGTCATAATAGGCTCTGAGCCTTTATATACCTGCGCACAGCAGCAGCCACCTTCAGTCTGCTGCTGGACAGCCAGCAGCAGCAGCAGCAGGAGAGGTAATTAATCAGCAACCCTCCTGCTAAGGGTAGACAGCTGCTCGTTCCACCCCCCCCCCCCCCCCCGCCTTAATTGGTTCTCCTCCCTTCCAACGGTGTTGAGGCGGGTGGGAACAGCCGGGGGTTGAGGGTACTGTGCTAAAAGAGGTGGAGTTATGCAGATGTAAAACGCGTGGATTGCAGCAGCAGCAAGCCGAAAAGTGCAGGCATGTGAGGGATCTAGAGGTTGAGAGCATGTCTTCTTAACGGGAGTCCAGGTGGCCATCTCCACAAATGGACTTTTCAGAATCCTTGGGTGGCACCGTAGTCGGAAACCAATTCTGGTTATCGCTTCTCGGCCTTTTGGCTAAGATCAAGTGTAGTATCTGTTCTTATCAGTTTAATATCTGATACGTCCCCTATCTGGGGACCATATATTAAATGGATTTTTTAGAATAGGGAGATGGAAAAAGAGCTTGCTCTGTCCACTCCACGCATTGACCTGGTATTGCAGTATCTCCAGGACCGGTGCACCCCTTCTTTAATGCAGTTTCTAAAATCAGAAAGAATTGAATTCAATGCTTTTTGTTCATTTTGCTTGTTTGTCGGATTTTGGGATGGACTCTTTGGCTTTGCTTTTCTTCTCCTCATTGGATTTTTCATGTTAAAAGTTGCAGAAGCCAGATGACAAGCTCATTTTGGTTCAACTTCAGCAACTGTGCATTGCATTGCCATGTAATGTAATGTAATGCAATGCTATCTATCTAGCTCTCCCTCTATACTTCCTTTTGGATAAACAGACATATTAGGCAAGCATTTTGGAGCTTTCACCTAAATAACTACAGGTGGTGAGATAAGCTGCACAATATAATTGACCTTTCAGTATATTGTTGCACACACACCATCTATTTAGCAAATGCCCTTGTTATCAACAGCAGCCTTTTAAACTCACCTGAGCTAACAGGTATGTGAGCTGGTTACTCTGCTGCGCTTAAAATTTCTTTTTTGGTTTGCTACAATGCCTTTTCTGAAACGTTGTCTCCCTCTGCTGGAACACTGACTTCTTTCATTTAATGCCTGCAGACTATAAAAGAGAAACCAACCCAAAAAGTTTGGTTGATTAGTCTGTGGCATTCTTTTAAACTGTTGCTTATGGCGGTCTCTGTGAGCTTCTCAGTGACATTCAGCCATCCAGGTATCCCGCCTGCAGTAGACGGAATGTGGCAATGGAACGCTGGCTGCGCGTGTCATAATAGGCTCTGAGCCTTTATATACCTGCGCACAGCAGCAGCCACCTTCAGTCTGCTGCTGGACAGCCAGCAGCAGCAGCAGCAGGAGAGGTAATTAATCAGCAACCCTCCTGCTAATGGTAGACAGCTGCTCGTTCCACCCCCCCCCCCCGCCTTAATTGGTTCTCCTCCCTTCCAACGGTGTTGAGGCGGGTGGGAACAGCCGGGGGTTGAGGGTACTGTGCTAAAAGAGGTGGAGTTATGCAGATCTAAAACGCGTGGATTGCAGCAGCAGCAAGCCGAAAAGTGCAGGCATGTGAGGGATCTAGAGGTTGACAGCATGTCTTCTTAACGGGAGTCCAGGTGGCCATCTCCACAAATGGACTTTTCAGAATCCTTGGGTGGCACCGTAGTCGGAAACCAATTCTGGTTATCGCTTCTCGGCCTTTTGGCTAAGATCAAGTGTAGTATCTGTTCTTATCAGTTTAATATCTGATACGTCCCCTATCTGGGGACCATATATTAAATGGATTTTTAGAACAGGGAGATGGAAAAAGAGCTTGCTCTGTCCACTCCACGCATTGACCTGGTATTGCAGTATCTCCAGGACCGGTGCACCCCTTCTTTAATGCAGTTTCTAAAATCAGAAAGAATTGAATTCAATGCTTTTTGTTCATTTTGCTTGTTTGTCGGATTTTGGGATGGACTCTTTGGCTTTGCTTTTCTTCTCCTCATTGGATTTTTCATGTTAAAAGTTGCAGAAGCCAGATGACAAGCTCATTTTGGTTCAACTTCAGCAACTGTGCATTGCATTGCCATGTAATGTAATGTAATGCAATGCTATCTATCTAGCTCTCCCTCTATACTTCCTTTTGGATAAACAGACATATTAGGCAAGCATTTTGGAGCTTTCACCTAAATAACTACAGGTGGTGAGATAAGCTGCACAATATAATTGACCTTTCAGTATATTGTTGCACACACACCATCTATTTAGCAAATGCCCTTGTTATCAACAGCAGCCTTTTAAACTCACCTGAGCTAACAGGTATGTGAGCTGGTTACTCTGCTGCGCTTAAAATTTCTTTTTTGGTTTGCTACAATGCCTTTTCTGAAACGTTGTCTCCCTCTGCTGGAACACTGACTTCTTTCATTTAATGCCTGCAGACTATAAAAGAGAAACCAACCCAAAAAGTTTGGTTGATTAGTCTGTGGCATTCTTTTAAACTGTTGCTTATGGCGGTCTCTGTGAGCTTCTCAGTGACATTCAGCCATCCAGGTATCCCGCCTGCAGTAGACGGAATGTGGCAATGGAACGCTGGCTGCGCGTGTCATAATAGGCTCTGAGCCTTTATATACCTGCGCACAGCAGCAGCCACCTTCAGTCTGCTGCTGGACAGCCAGCAGCAGCAGCAGCAGGAGAGGTAATTAATCAGCAACCCTCCTGCTAAGGGTAGACAGCTGCTCGTTCCACCCCCCCCCCCCCCCCCGCCTTAATTGGTTCTCCTCCCTTCCAACGGTGTTGAGGCGGGTGGGAACAGCCGGGGGTTGAGGGTACTGTGCTAAAAGAGGTGGAGTTATGCAGATGTAAAACGCGTGGATTGCAGCAGCAGCAAGCCGAAAAGTGCAGGCATGTGAGGGATCTAGAGGTTGAGAGCATGTCTTCTTAACGGGAGTCCAGGTGGCCATCTCCACAAATGGACTTTTCAGAATCCTTGGGTGGCACCGT
The DNA here is from genome assembly GCF_046119375.1 of Phyllobates terribilis. NCBI lineage: Eukaryota > Metazoa > Chordata > Amphibia > Anura > Dendrobatidae > Phyllobates > Phyllobates terribilis. Next base: position 2,632,903 of record NW_027362800.1, on the reverse strand, counting down.
AGTCGGAAACCAATTCTGGTTATCGCTTCTCGGCCTTTTGGCTAAGATCAAGTGTAGTATCTGTTCTTATCAGTTTAATATCTGATACGTCCCCTATCTGGGGACCATATATTAAATGGATTTTTTAGAATAGGGAGATGGAAAAAGAGCTTGCTCTGTCCACTCCACGCATTGACCTGGTATTGCAGTATCTCCAGGACCGGTGCACCCCTTCTTTAATGCAGTTTCTAAAATCAGAAAGAATTGAATTCAATGCTTTTTGTTCATTTTGCTTGTTTGTCGGATTTTGGGATGGACTCTTTGGCTTTGCTTTTCTTCTCCTCATTGGATTTTTCATGTTAAAAGTTGCAGAAGCCAGATGACAAGCTCATTTTGGTTCAACTTCAGCAACTGTGCATTGCATTGCCATGTAATGTAATGTAATGCAATGCTATCTATCTAGCTCTCCCTCTATACTTCCTTTTGGATAAACAGACATATTAGGCAAGCATTTTGGAGCTTTCACCTAAATAACTACAGGTGGTGAGATAAGCTGCACAATATAATTGACCTTTCAGTATATTGTTGCACACACACCATCTATTTAGCAAATGCCCTTGTTATCAACAGCAGCCTTTTAAACTCACCTGAGCTAACAGGTATGTGAGCTGGTTACTCTGCTGCGCTTAAAATTTCTTTTTTGGTTTGCTACAATGCCTTTTCTGAAACGTTGTCTCCCTCTGCTGGAACACTGACTTCTTTCATTTAATGCCTGCAGACTATAAAAGAGAAACCAACCCAAAAAGTTTGGTTGATTAGTCTGTGGCATTCTTTTAAACTGTTGCTTATGGCGGTCTCTGTGAGCTTCTCAGTGACATTCAGCCATCCAGGTATCCCGCCTGCAGTAGACGGAATGTGGCAATGGAACGCTGGCTGCGCGTGTCATAATAGGCTCTGAGCCTTTATATACCTGCGCACAGCAGCAGCCACCTTCAGTCTGCTGCTGGACAGCCAGCAGCAGCAGCAGCAGGAGAGGTAATTAATCAGCAACCCTCCTGCTAATGGTAGACAGCTGCTCGTTCCACCCCCCCCCCCGCCTTAATTGGTTCTCCTCCCTTCCAACGGTGTTGAGGCGGGTGGGAACAGCCGGGGGTTGAGGGTACTGTGCTAAAAGAGGTGGAGTTATGCAGATCTAAAACGCGTGGATTGCAGCAGCAGCAAGCCGAAAAGTGCAGGCATGTGAGGGATCTAGAGGTTGACAGCATGTCTTCTTAACGGGAGTCCAGGTGGCCATCTCCACAAATGGACTTTTCAGAATCCTTGGGTGGCACCGTAGTCGGAAACCAATTCTGGTTATCGCTTCTCGGCCTTTTGGCTAAGATCAAGTGTAGTATCTGTTCTTATCAGTTTAATATCTGATACGTCCCCTATCTGGGGACCATATATTAAATGGATTTTTAGAACAGGGAGATGGAAAAAGAGCTTGCTCTGTCCACTCCACGCATTGACCTGGTATTGCAGTATCTCCAGGACCGGTGCACCCCTTCTTTAATGCAGTTTCTAAAATCAGAAAGAATTGAATTCAATGCTTTTTGTTCATTTTGCTTGTTTGTCGGATTTTGGGATGGACTCTTTGGCTTTGCTTTTCTTCTCCTCATTGGATTTTTCATGTTAAAAGTTGCAGAAGCCAGATGACAAGCTCATTTTGGTTCAACTTCAGCAACTGTGCATTGCATTGCCATGTAATGTAATGTAATGCAATGCTATCTATCTAGCTCTCCCTCTATACTTCCTTTTGGATAAACAGACATATTAGGCAAGCATTTTGGAGCTTTCACCTAAATAACTACAGGTGGTGAGATAAGCTGCACAATATAATTGACCTTTCAGTATATTGTTGCACACACACCATCTATTTAGCAAATGCCCTTGTTATCAACAGCAGCCTTTTAAACTCACCTGAGCTAACAGGTATGTGAGCTGGTTACTCTGCTGCGCTTAAAATTTCTTTTTTGGTTTGCTACAATGCCTTTTCTGAAACGTTGTCTCCCTCTGCTGGAACACTGACTTCTTTCATTTAATGCCTGCAGACTATAAAAGAGAAACCAACCCAAAAAGTTTGGTTGATTAGTCTGTGGCATTCTTTTAAACTGTTGCTTATGGCGGTCTCTGTGAGCTTCTCAGTGACATTCAGCCATCCAGGTATCCCGCCTGCAGTAGACGGAATGTGGCAATGGAACGCTGGCTGCGCGTGTCATAATAGGCTCTGAGCCTTTATATACCTGCGCACAGCAGCAGCCACCTTCAGTCTGCTGCTGGACAGCCAGCAGCAGCAGCAGCAGGAGAGGTAATTAATCAGCAACCCTCCTGCTAAGGGTAGACAGCTGCTCGTTCCACCCCCCCCCCCGCCTTAATTGGTTCTCCTCCCTTCCAACGGTGTTGAGGCGGGTGGGAACAGCCGGGGGTTGAGGGTACTGTGCTAAAAGAGGTGGAGTTATGCAGATCTAAAACGCGTGGATTGCAGCAGCAGCAAGCCGAAAAGTGCAGGCATGTGAGGGATCTAGAGGTTGACAGCATGTCTTCTTAACGGGAGTCCAGGTGGCCATCTCCACAAATGGACTTTTCAGAATCCTTGGGTGGCACCGTAGTCGGAAACCAATTCTGGTTATCGCTTCTCGGCCTTTTGGCTAAGATCAAGTGTAGTATCTGTTCTTATCAGTTTAATATCTGATACGTCCCCTATCTGGGGACCATATATTAAATGGATTTTTAGAACAGGGAGATGGAAAAAGAGCTTGCTCTGTCCACTCCACGCATTGACCTGGTATTGCAGTATCTCCAGGACCGATGCACCCCTTCTTTAATGCAGTTTCTAAAATCAGAAAGAATTGAATTCAATGCTTTTTGTTCATTTTGCTTGTTTGTCGGATTTTGGGATGGACTCTTTGGCTTTGCTTTTCTTCTCCTCATTGGATTTTTCATGTTAAAAGTTGCAGAAGCCAGATGACAAGCTCATTTTGGTTCAACTTCAGCAACTGTGCATTGCATTGCCATGTAATGTAATGTAATGCAATGCTATCTATCTAGCTCTCCCTCTATACTTCCTTTTGGATAAACAGACATATTAGGCAAGCATTTTGGAGCTTTCACCTAAATAACTACAGGTGGTGAGATAAGCTGCACAATATAATTGACCTTTCAGTATATTGTTGCACACACACCATCTATTTAGCAAATGCCCTTGTTATCAACAGCAGCCTTTTAAACTCACCTGAGCTAACAGGTATGTGAGCTGGTTACTCTGCTGCGCTTAAAATTTCTTTTTTGGTTTGCTACAATGCCTTTTCTGAAACGTTGTCTCCCTCTGCTGGAACACTGACTTCTTTCATTTAATGCCTGCAGACTATAAAAGAGAAACCAACCCAAAAAGTTTGGTTGATTAGTCTGTGGCATTCTTTTAAACTGTTGCTTATGGCGGTCTCTGTGAGCTTCTCAGTGACATTCAGCCATCCAGGTATCCCGCCTGCAGTAGACGGAATGTGGCAATGGAACGCTGGCTGCGCGTGTCATAATAGGCTCTGAGCCTTTATATACCTGCGCACAGCAGCAGCCACCTTCAGTCTGCTGCTGGACAGCCAGCAGCAGCAGCAGCAGGAGAGGTAATTAATCAGCAACCCTCCTGCTAAGGGTAGACAGCTGCTCGTTCCACCCCCCCCCGCCTTAATTGGTTCTCCTCCCTTCCAACGGTGTTGAGGCGGGTGGGAACAGCCGGGGGTTGAGGGTACTGTGCTAAAAGAGGTGGAGTTATGCAGATCTAAAACGCGTGGATTGCAGCAGCAGCAAGCCGAAAAGTGCAGGCATGTGAGGGATCTAGAGGTTGACAGCATGTCTTCTTAACGGGAGTCTAGGTGGCCATCTCCACAAATGGACTTTTCAGAATCCTTGGGTGGCACCGTAGTCGGAAACCAATTCTGGTTATCGCTTCTCGGCCTTTTGGCTAAGATCAAGTGTAGTATCTGTTCTTATCAGTTTAATATCTGATACGTCCCCTATCTGGGGACCATATATTAAATGGATTTTTAGAACAGGGAGATGGAAAAAGAGCTTGCTCTGTCCACTCCACGCATTGACCTGGTATTGCAGTATCTCCAGGACCGGTGCACCCCTTCTTTAATGCAGTTTCTAAAATCAGAAAGAATTGAATTCAATGCTTTTTGTTCATTTTGCTTGTTTGTCGGATTTTGGGATGGACTCTTTGGCTTTGCTTTTCTTCTCCTCATTGGATTTTTCATGTTAAAAGTTGCAGAAGCCAGATGACAAGCTCATTTTGGTTCAACTTCAGCAACTGTGCATTGCATTGCCATGTAATGTAATGTAATGCAATGCTATCTATCTAGCTCTCCCTCTATACTTCCTTTTGGATAAACAGACATATTAGGCAAGCATTTTGGAGCTTTCACCTAAATAACTACAGGTGGTGAGATAAGCTGCACAATATAATTGACCTTTCAGTATATTGTTGCACACACACCATCTATTTAGCAAATGCCCTTGTTATCAACAGCAGCCTTTTAAACTCACCTGAGCTAACAGGTATGTGAGCTGGTTACTCTGCTGCGCTTAAAATTTCTTTTTTGGTTTGCTACAATGCCTTTTCTGAAACGTTGTCTCCCTCTGCTGGAACACTGACTTCTTTCATTTAATGCCTGCAGACTATAAAAGAGAAACCAACCCAAAAAGTTTGGTTGATTAGTCTGTGGCATTCTTTTAAACTGTTGCTTATGGCGGTCTCTGTGAGCTTCTCAGTGACATTCAGCCATCCAGGTATCCCGCCTGCAGTAGACGGAATGTGGCAATGGAACGCTGGCTGCGCGTGTCATAATAGGCTCTGAGCCTTTATATACCTGCGCACAGCAGCAGCCACCTTCAGTCTGCTGCTGGACAGCCAGCAGCAGCAGCAGGAGAGGTAATTAATCAGCAACCCTCCTGCTAAGGGTAGACAGCTGCTCGTTCCACCCCCCCCCCCCGCCTTAATTGGTCCTCCTCCCTTCCAACGGTGTTGAGGCGGGTGGGAACAGCCGGGGGTTGAGGGTACTGTGCTAAAAGAGGTGGAGTTATGCAGATCTAAAACGCGTGGATTGCAGCAGCAGCAAGCCGAAAAGTGCAGGCATGTGAGGGATCTAGAGGTTGACAGCATGTCTTCTTAACGGGAGTCCAGGTGGCCATCTCCACAAATGGACTTTTCAGAATCCTTGGGTGGCACCGTAGTCGGAAACCAATTCTGGTTATCGCTTCTCGGCCTTTTGGCTAAGATCAAGTGTAGTATCTGTTCTTATCAGTTTAATATCTGATACGTCCCCTATCTGGGGACCATATATTAAATGGATTTTTAGAACAGGGAGATGGAAAAAGAGCTTGCTCTGTCCACTCCACGCATTGACCTGGTATTGCAGTATCTCCAGGACCGGTGCACCCCTTCTTTAATGCAGTTTCTAAAATCAGAAAGAATTGAATTCAATGCTTTTTGTTCATTTTGCTTGTTTGTCGGATTTTGGGATGGACTCTTTGGCTTTGCTTTTCTTCTCCTCATTGGATTTTTCATGTTAAAAGTTGCAGAAGCCAGATGACAAGCTCATTTTGGTTCAACTTCAGCAACTGTGCATTGCATTGCCATGTAATGTAATGTAATGCAATGCTATCTATCTAGCTCTCCCTCTATACTTCCTTTTGGATAAACAGACATATTAGGCAAGCATTTTGGAGCTTTCACCTAAATAACTACAGGTGGTGAGATAAGCTGCACAATATAATTGACCTTTCAGTATATTGTTGCACACACACCATCTATTTAGCAAATGCCCTTGTTATCAACAGCAGCCTTTTAAACTCACCTGAGCTAACAGGTATGTGAGCTGGTTACTCTGCTGCGCTTAAAATTTCTTTTTTGGTTTGCTACAATGCCTTTTCTGAAACGTTGTCTCCCTCTGCTGGAACACTGACTTCTTTCATTTAATGCCTGCAGACTATAAAAGAGAAACCAACCCAAAAAGTTTGGTTGATTAGTCTGTGGCATTCTTTTAAACTGTTGCTTATGGCGGTCTCTGTGAGCTTCTCAGTGACATTCAGCCATCCAGGTATCCCGCCTGCAGTAGACGGAATGTGGCAATGGAACGCTGGCTGCGCGTGTCATAATAGGCTCTGAGCCTTTATATACCTGCGCACAGCAGCAGTCACCTTCAGTCTGCTGCTGGACAGCCAGCAGCAGCAGCAGCAGGAGAGGTAATTAATCAGCAACCCTCCTGCTAAGGGTAGACAGCTGCTCGTTCCACCCCCCCCCCGCCTTAATTGGTTCTCCTCCCTTCCAACGGTGTTGAGGCGGGTGGGAACAGCCGGGGGTTGAGGGTACTGTGCTAAAAGAGGTGGAGTTATGCAGATCTAAAACGCGTGGATTGCAGCAGCAGCAAGCCGAAAAGTGCAGGCATGTGAGGGATCTAGAGGTTGACAGCATGTCTTCTTAACGGGAGTCCAGGTGGCCATCTCCACAAATGGACTTTTCAGAATCCTTGGGTGGCACCGTAGTCGGAAACCAATTCTGGTTATCGCTTCTCGGCCTTTTGGCTAAGATCAAGTGTAGTATCTGTTCTTATCAGTTTAATATCTGATACGTCCCCTATCTGGGGACCATATATTAAATGGATTTTTAGAACAGGGAGATGGAAAAAGAGCTTGCTCTGTCCACTCCACGCATTGACCTGGTATTGCAGTATCTCCAGGACCGGTGCACCCCTTCTTTAATGCAGTTTCTAAAATCAGAAAGAATTGAATTCAATGCTTTTTGTTCATTTTGCTTGTTTGTCGGATTTTGGGATGGACTCTTTGGCTTTGCTTTTCTTCTCCTCATTGGATTTTTCATGTTAAAAGTTGCAGAAGCCAGATGACAAGCTCATTTTGGTTCAACTTCAGCAACTGTGCATTGCATTGCCATGTAATGTAATGTAATGCAATGCTATCTATCTAGCTCTCCCTCTATACTTCCTTTTGGATAAACAGACATATTAGGCAAGCATTTTGGAGCTTTCACCTAAATAACTACAGGTGGTGAGATAAGCTGCACAATATAATTGACCTTTCAGTATATTGTTGCACACACACCATCTATTTAGCAAATGCCCTTGTTATCAACAGCAGCCTTTTAAACTCACCTGAGCTAACAGGTATGTGAGCTGGTTACTCTGCTGCGCTTAAAATTTCTTTTTTGGTTTGCTACAATGCCTTTTCTGAAACGTTGTCTCCCTCTGCTGGAACACTGACTTCTTTCATTTAATGCCTGCAGACTATAAAAGAGAAACCAACCCAAAAAGTTTGGTTGATTAGTCTGTGGCATTCTTTTAAACTGTTGCTTATGGCGGTCTCTGTGAGCTTCTCAGTGACATTCAGCCATCCAGGTATCCCGCCTGCAGTAGACGGAATGTGGCAATGGAACGCTGGCTGCGCGTGTCATAATAGGCTCTGAGCCTTTATATACCTGCGCACAGCAGCAGCCACCTTCAGTCTGCTGCTGGACAGCCAGCAGCAGCAGCAGCAGGAGAGGTAATTAATCAGCAACCCTCCTGCTAAGGGTAGACAGCTGCTCGTTCCACCCCCCCCCCCCGCCTTAATTGGTTCTCCTCCCTTCCAACGGTGTTGAGGCGGGTGGGAACAGCCGGGGGTTGAGGGTACTGTGCTAAAAGAGGTGGAGTTATGCAGATCTAAAACGCGTGGATTGCAGCAGCAGCAAGCCGAAAAGTGCAGGCATGTGAGGGATCTAGAGGTTGACAGCATGTCTTCTTAACGGGAGTCCAGGTGGCCATCTCCACAAATGGACTTTTCAGAATCCTTGGGTGGCACCGTAGTCGGAAACCAATTCTGGTTATCGCTTCTCGGCCTTTTGGCTAAGATCAAGTGTAGTATCTGTTCTTATCAGTTTAATATCTGATATGTCCCCTATCTGGGGACCATATATTAAATGGATTTTTAGAACAGGGAGATGGAAAAAGAGCTTGCTCTGTCCACTCCACGCATTGACCTGGTATTGCAGTATCTCCAGGACCGGTGCACCCCTTCTTTAATGCAGTTTCTAAAATCAGAAAGAATTGAATTCAATGCTTTTTGTTCATTTTGCTTGTTTGTCGGATTTTGGGATGGACTCTTTGGCTTTGCTTTTCTTCTCCTCATTGGATTTTTCATGTTAAAAGTTGCAGAAGCCAGATGACAAGCTCATTTTGGTTCAACTTCAGCAACTGTGCATTGCATTGCCATGTAATGTAATGTAATGCAATGCTATCTATCTAGCTCTCCCTCTATACTTCCTTTTGGATAAACAGACATATTAGGCAAGCATTTTGGAGCTTTCACCTAAATAACTACAGGTGGTGAGATAAGCTGCACAATATAATTGACCTTTCAGTATATTGTTGCACACACACCATCTATTTAGCAAATGCCCTTGTTATCAACAGCAGCCTTTTAAACTCACCTGAGCTAACAGGTATGTGAGCTGGTTACTCTGCTGCGCTTAAAATTTCTTTTTTGGTTTGCTACAATGCCTTTTCTGAAACGTTGTCTCCCTCTGCTGGAACACTGACTTCTTTCATTTAATGCCTGCAGACTATAAAAGAGAAACCAACCCAAAAAGTTTGGTTGATTAGTCTGTGGCATTCTTTTAAACTGTTGCTTATGGCGGTCTCTGTGAGCTTCTCAGTGACATTCAGCCATCCAGGTATCCCGCCTGCAGTAGACGGAATGTGGCAATGGAACGCTGGCTGCGCGTGTCATAATAGGCTCTGAGCCTTTATATACCTGCGCACAGCAGCAGCCACCTTCAGTCTGCTGCTGGACAGCCAGCAGCAGCAGCAGCAGGAGAGGTAATTAATCAGCAACCCTCCTGCTAAGGGTAGACAGCTGCTCGTTCCACCCCCCCCCCCCCCGCCTTAATTGGTTCTCCTCCCTTCCAACGGTGTTGAGGCGGGTGGGAACAGCCGGGGGTTGAGGGTACTGTGCTAAAAGAGGTGGAGTTATGCAGATCTAAAACGCGTGGATTGCAGCAGCAGCAAGCCGAAAAGTGCAGGCATGTGAGGGATCTAGAGGTTGACAGCATGTCTTCTTAACGGGAGTCCAGGTGGCCATCTCCACAAATGGACTTTTCAGAATCCTTGGGTGGCACCGTAGTCGGAAACCAATTCTGGTTATCGCTTCTCGGCCTTTTGGCTAAGATCAAGTGTAGTATCTGTTCTTATCAGTTTAATATCTGATACGTCCCCTATCTGGGGACCATATATTAAATGGATTTTTAGAACAGGGAGATGGAAAAAGAGCTTGCTCTGTCCACTCCACGCATTGACCTGGTATTGCAGTATCTCCAGGACCGGTGCACCCCTTCTTTAATGCAGTTTCTAAAATCAGAAAGAATTGAATTCAATGCTTTTTGTTCATTTTGCTTGTTTGTCGGATTTTGGGATGGACTCTTTGGCTTTGCTTTTCTTCTCCTCATTGGATTTTTCATGTTAAAAGTTGCAGAAGCCAGATGACAAGCTCATTTTGGTTCAACTTCAGCAACTGTGCATTGCATTGCCATGTAATGTAATGTAATGCAATGCTATCTATCTAGCTCTCCCTCTATACTTCCTTTTGGATAAACAGACATATTAGGCAAGCATTTTGGAGCTTTCACCTAAATAACTACAGGTGGTGAGATAAGCTGCACAATATAATTGACCTTTCAGTATATTGTTGCACACACACCATCTATTTAGCAAATGCCCTTGTTATCAACAGCAGCCTTTTAAACTCACCTGAGCTAACAGGTATGTGAGCTGGTTACTCTGCTGCGCTTAAAATTTCTTTTTTGGTTTGCTACAATGCCTTTTCTGAAACGTTGTCTCCCTCTGCTGGAACACTGACTTCTTTCATTTAATGCCTGCAGACTATAAAAGAGAAACCAACCCAAAAAGTTTGGTTGATTAGTCTGTGGCATTCTTTTAAACTGTTGCTTATGGCGGTCTCTGTGAGCTTCTCAGTGACATTCAGCCATCCAGGTATCCCGCCTGCAGTAGACGGAATGTGGCAATGGAACGCTGGCTGCGCGTGTCATAATAGGCTCTGAGCCTTTATATACCTGCGCACAGCAGCAGCCACCTTCAGTCTGCTGCTGGACAGCCAGCAGCAGCAGCAGCAGGAGAGGTAATTAATCAGCAACCCTCCTGCTAAGGGTAGACAGCTGCTCGTTCCACCCCCCCCCCCCCCCCCGCCTTAATTGGTTCTCCTCCCTTCCAACGGTGTTGAGGCGGGTGGGAACAGCCGGGGGTTGAGGGTACTGTGCTAAAAGAGGTGGAGTTATGCAGATCTAAAACGCGTGGATTGCAGCAGCAGCAAGCCGAAAAGTGCAGGCATGTGAGGGATCTAGAGGTTGACAGCATGTCTTCTTAACGGGAGTCCAGGTGGCCATCTCCACAAATGGACTTTTCAGAATCCTTGGGTGGCACCGTAGTCGGAAACCAATTCTGGTTATCGCTTCTCGGCCTTTTGGCTAAGATCAAGTGTAGTATCTGTTCTTATCAGTTTAATATCTGATACGTCCCCTATCTGGGGACCATATATTAAATGGATTTTTAGAACAGGGAGATGGAAAAAGAGCTTGCTCTGTCCACTCCACGCATTGACCTGGTATTGCAGTATCTCCAGGACCGGTGCACCCCTTCTTTAATGCAGTTTCTAAAATCAGAAAGAATTGAATTCAATGCTTTTTGTTCATTTTGCTTGTTTGTCGGATTTTGGGATGGACTCTTTGGCTTTGCTTTTCTTCTCCTCATTGGATTTTTCATGTTAAAAGTTGCAGAAGCCAGATGACAAGCTCATTTTGGTTCAACTTCAGCAACTGTGCATTGCATTGCCATGTAATGTAATGTAATGCAATGCTATCTATCTAGCTCTCCCTCTATACTTCCTTTTGGATAAACAGACATATTAGGCAAGCATTTTGGAGCTTTCACCTAAATAACTACAGGTGGTGAGATAAGCTGCACAATATAATTGACCTTTCAGTATATTGTTGCACACACACCATCTATTTAGCAAATGCCCTTGTTATCAACAGCAGCCTTTTAAACTCACCTGAGCTAACAGGTATGTGAGCTGGTTACTCTGCTGCGCTTAAAATTTCTTTTTTGGTTTGCTACAATGCCTTTTCTGAAACGTTGTCTCCCTCTGCTGGAACACTGACTTCTTTCATTTAATGCCTGCAGACTATAAAAGAGAAACCAACCCAAAAAGTTTGGTTGATTAGTCTGTGGCATTCTTTTAAACTGTTGCTTATGGCGGTCTCTGTGAGCTTCTCAGTGACATTCAGCCATCCAGGTATCCCGCCTGCAGTAGACGGAATGTGGCAATGGAACGCTGGCTGCGCGTGTCATAATAGGCTCTGAGCCTTTATATACCTGCGCACAGCAGCAGCCACCTTCAGTCTGCTGCTGGACAGCCAGCAGCAGCAGCAGCAGCAGGAGAGGTAATTAATCAGCAACCCTCCTGCTAAGGGTAGACAGCTGCTCGTTCCACCCCCCCCCCCCCCGCCTTAATTGGTTCTCCTCCCTTCCAACGGTGTTGAGGCGGGTGGGAACAGCCGGGGGTTGAGGGTACTGTGCTAAAAGAGGTGGAGTTATGCAGATCTAAAACGCGTGGATTGCAGCAGCAGCAAGCCGAAAAGTGCAGGCATGTGAGGGATCTAGAGGTTGACAGCATGTCTTCTTAACGGGAGTCCAGGTGGCCATCTCCACAAATGGACTTTTCAGAATCCTTGGGTGGCACCGTAGTCGGAAACCAATTCTGGTTATCGCTTCTCGGCCTTTTGGCTAAGATCAAGTGTAGTATCTGTTCTTATCAGTTTAATATCTGATACGTCCCCTATCTGGGGACCATATATTAAATGGATTTTTAGAACAGGGAGATGGAAAAAGAGCTTGCTCTGTCCACTCCACGCATTGACCTGGTATTGCAGTATCTCCAGGACCGGTGCACCCCTTCTTTAATGCAGTTTCTAAAATCAGAAAGAATTGAATTCAATGCTTTTTGTTCATTTTGCTTGTTTGTCGGATTTTGGGATGGACTCTTTGGCTTTGCTTTTCTTCTCCTCATTGGATTTTTCATGTTAAAAGTTGCAGAAGCCAGATGACAAGCTCATTTTGGTTCAACTTCAGCAACTGTGCATTGCATTGCCATGTAATGTAATGTAATGCAATGCTATCTATCTAGCTCTCCCTCTATACTTCCTTTTGGATAAACAGACATATTAGGCAAGCATTTTGGAGCTTTCACCTAAATAACTACAGGTGGTGAGATAAGCTGCACAATATAATTGACCTTTCAGTATATTGTTGCACACACACCATCTATTTAGCAAATGCCCTTGTTATCAACAGCAGCCTTTTAAACTCACCTGAGCTAACAGGTATGTGAGCTGGTTACTCTGCTGCGCTTAAAATTTCTTTTTTGGTTTGCTACAATGCCTTTTCTGAAACGTTGTCTCCCTCTGCTGGAACACTGACTTCTTTCATTTAATGCCTGCAGACTATAAAAGAGAAACCAACCCAAAAAGTTTGGTTGATTAGTCTGTGGCATTCTTTTAAACTGTTGCTTATGGCGGTCTCTGTGAGCTTCTCAGTGACATTCAGCCATCCAGGTATCCCGCCTGCAGTAGACGGAATGTGGCAATGGAACGCTGGCTGCGCGTGTCATAATAGGCTCTGAGCCTTTATATACCTGCGCACAGCAGCAGCCACCTTCAGTCTGCTGCTGGACAGCCAGCAGCAGCAGCAGCAGGAGAGGTAATTAATCAGCAACCCTCCTGCTAAGGGTAGACAGCTGCTCGTTCCACCCCCCCCCGCCTTAATTGGTTCTCCTCCCTTCCAACGGTGTTGAGGCGGGTGGGAACAGCCGGGGGTTGAGGGTACTGTGCTAAAAGAGGTGGAGTTATGCAGATCTAAAACGCGTGGATTGCAGCAGCAGCAAGCCGAAAAGTGCAGGCATGTGAGGGATCTAGAGGTTGACAGCATGTCTTCTTAACGGGAGTCCAGGTGGCCATCTCCACAAATGGACTTTTCAGAATCCTTGGGTGGCACCGTAGTCGGAAACCAATTCTGGTTATCGCTTCTCGGCCTTTTGGCTAAGATCAAGTGTAGTATCTGTTCTTATCAGTTTAATATCTGATACGTCCCCTATCTGGGGACCATATATTAAATGGATTTTTAGAACAGGGAGATGGAAAAAGAGCTTGCTCTGTCCACTCCACGCATTGACCTGGTATTGCAGTATCTCCAGGACCGGTGCACCCCTTCTTTAATGCAGTTTCTAAAATCAGAAAGAATTGAATTCAATGCTTTTTGTTCATTTTGCTTGTTTGTCGGATTTTGGGATGGACTCTTTGGCTTTGCTTTTCTTCTCCTCATTGGATTTTTCATGTTAAAAGTTGCAGAAGCCAGATGACAAGCTCATTTTGGTTCAACTTCAGCAACTGTGCATTGCATTGCCATGTAATGTAATGTAATGCAATGCTATCTATCTAGCTCTCCCTCTATACTTCCTTTTGGATAAACAGACATATTAGGCAAGCATTTTGGAGCTTTCACCTAAATAACTACAGGTGGTGAGATAAGCTGCACAATATAATTGACCTTTCAGTATATTGTTGCACACACACCATCTATTTAGCAAATGCCCTTGTTATCAACAGCAGCCTTTTAAACTCACCTGAGCTAACAGGTATGTGAGCTGGTTACTCTGCTGCGCTTAAAATTTCTTTTTTGGTTTGCTACAATGCCTTTTCTGAAACGTTGTCTCCCTCTGCTGGAACACTGACTTCTTTCATTTAATGCCTGCAGACTATAAAAGAGAAACCAACCCAAAAAGTTTGGTTGATTAGTCTGTGGCATTCTTTTAAACTGTTGCTTATGGCGGTCTCTGTGAGCTTCTCAGTGACATTCAGCCATCCAGGTATCCCGCCTGCAGTAGACGGAATGTGGCAATGGAACGCTGGCTGCGCGTGTCATAATAGGCTTTGAGCCTTTATATACCTGAGCACAGCAGCAGCCACCTTCAGTCTGCTGCTGGACAGCCAGCAGCAGCAGCAGCAGGAGAGGTAATTAATCAGCAACCCTCCTGCTAAGGGTAGACAGCTGCTCGTTCCACCCCCCCCCCCGCCTTAATTGGTTCTCCTCCCTTCCAACGGTGTTGAGGCGGGTGGGAACAGCCGGGGGTTGAGGGTACTGTGCTAAAAGAGGTGGAGTTATGCAGATCTAAAACGCGTGGATTGCAGCAGCAGCAAGCCGAAAAGTGCAGGCATGTGAAGGATCTAGAGGTTGACAGCATGTCTTCTTAACGGGAGTCCAGGTGGCCATCTCCACAAATGGACTTTTCAGAATCCTTGGGTGGCACCGTAGTCGGAAACCAATTCTGGTTATCGCTTCTCGGCCTTTTGGCTAAGATCAAGTGTAGTATCTGTTCTTATCAGTTTAATATCTGATACGTCCCCTATCTGGGGACCATATATTAAATGGATTTTTAGAACAGGGAGATGGAAAAAGAGCTTGCTCTGTCCACTCCACGCATTGACCTGGTATTGCAGTATCTCCAGGACCGGTGCACCCCTTCTTTAATGCAGTTTCTAAAATCAGAAAGAATTGAATTCAATGCTTTTTGTTCATTTTGCTTGTTTGTCGGATTTTGGGATGGACTCTTTGGCTTTGCTTTTCTTCTCCTCATTGGATTTTTCATGTTAAAAGTTGCAGAAGCCAGATGACAAGCTCATTTTGGTTCAACTTCAGCAACTGTGCATTGCATTGCCATGTAATGTAATGTAATGCAATGCTATCTATCTAGCTCTCCCTCTATACTTCCTTTTGGATAAACAGACATATTAGGCAAGCATTTTGGAGCTTTCACCTAAATAACTACAGGTGGTGAGATAAGCTGCACAATATAATTGACCTTTCAGTATATTGTTGCACACACACCATCTATTTAGCAAATGCCCTTGTTATCAACAGCAGCCTTTTAAACTCACCTGAGCTAACAGGTATGTGAGCTGGTTACTCTGCTGCGCTTAAAATTTCTTTTTTGGTTTGCTACAATGCCTTTTCTGAAACGTTGTCTCCCTCTGCTGGAACACTGACTTCTTTCATTTAATGCCTGCAGACTATAAAAGAGAAACCAACCCAAAAAGTTTGGTTGATTAGTCTGTGGCATTCTTTTAAACTGTTGCTTATGGCGGTCTCTGTGAGCTTCTCAGTGACATTCAGCCATCCAGGTATCCCGCCTGCAGTAGACGGAATGTGGCAATGGAACGCTGGCTGCGCGTGTCATAATAGGCTCTGAGCCTTTATATACCTGCGCACAGCAGCAGCCACCTTCAGTCTGCTGCTGGACAGCCAGCAGCAGCAGCAGCAGGAGAGGTAATTAATCAGCAACCCTCCTGCTAAGGGTAGACAGCTGCTCGTTCCACCCCCCCCCCCCCCGCCTTAATTGGTTCTCCTCCCTTCCAACGGTGTTGAGGCGGGTGGGAACAGCCGGGGGTTGAGGGTACTGTGCTAAAAGAGGTGGAGTTATGCAGATCTAAAACGCGTGGATTGCAGCAGCAGCAAGCCGAAAAGTGCAGGCATGTGAGGGATCTAGAGGTTGACAGCATGTCTTCTTAACGGGAGTCCAGGTGGCCATCTGCACAAATGGACTTTTCAGAATCCTTGGGTGGCACCGTCGTCGGAAACCAATTCTGGTTATCGCTTCTCGGCCTTTTGGCTAAGATCAAGTGTAGTATCTGTTCTTATCAGTTTAATATCTGATACGTCCCCTATCTGGGGACCATATATTAAATGGATTTTTAGAACAGGGAGATGGAAAAAGAGCTTGCTCTGTCCACTCCACGCATTGACCTGGTATTGCAGTATCTCCAGGACCGGTGCACCCCTTCTTTAATGCAGTTTCTAAAATCAGAAAGAATTGAATTCAATGCTTTTTGTTCATTTTGCTTGTTTGTCGGATTTTGGGATGGACTCTTTGGCTTTGCTTTTCTTCTCCTCATTGGATTTTTCATGTTAAAAGTTGCAGAAGCCAGATGACAAGCTCATTTTGGTTCAACTTCAGCAACTGTGCATTGCATTGCCATGTAATGTAATGTAATGCAATGCTATCTATCTAGCTCTCCCTCTATACTTCCTTTTGGATAAACAGACATATTAGGCAAGCATTTTGGAGCTTTCACCTAAATAACTACAGGTGGTGAGATAAGCTGCACAATATAATTGACCTTTCAGTATATTGTTGCACACACACCATCTATTTAGCAAATGCCCTTGTTATCAACAGCAGCCTTTTAAACTCACCTGAGCTAACAGGTATGTGAGCTGGTTACTCTGCTGCGCTTAAAATTTATTTTTTGGTTTGCTACAATGCCTTTTCTGAAACGTTGTCTCCCTCTGCTGGAACACTGACTTCTTTCATTTAATGCCTGCAGACTATAAAAGAGAAACCAACCCAAAAAGTTTGGTTGATTAGTCTGTGGCATTCTTTTAAACTGTTGCTTATGGCAGTCTCTGTGAGCTTCTCAGTGACATTCAGCCATCCAGGTATCCCGCCTGCAGTAGACGGAATGTGGCAATGGAACGCTGGCTGCGCGTGTCATAATAGGCTCTGAGCCTTTATATACCTGCGCACAGCAGCAGCCACCTTCAGTCTGCTGCTGGACAGCCAGCAGCAGCAGCAGCAGGAGAGGTAATTAATCAGCAACCCTCCTGCTAAGGGTAGACAGCTGCTCGTTCCACCCCCCCCCCCGCCTTAATTGGTTCTCCTCCCTTCCAACGGTGTTGAGGCGGGTGGGAACAGCCGGGGGTTGAGGGTACTGTGCTAAAAGAGGTGGAGTTATGCAGATCTAAAACGCGTGGATTGCAGCAGCAGCAAGCCGAAAAGTGCAGGCATGTGAGGGATCTAGAGGTTGACAGCATGTCTTCTTAACGGGAGTCCAGGTGGCCATCTCCACAAATGGACTTTTCAGAATCCTTGGGTGGCATCGTAGTCGGAAACCAATTCTGGTTATCGCTTCTCGGCCTTTTGGCTAAGATCAAGTGTAGTATCTTTTCTTATCAGTTTAATATCTGATACGTCCCCTATCTGGGGACCATATATTAAATGGATTTTTAGAACAGGGAGATGGAAAAAGAGCTTGCTCTGTCCACTCCACGCAGTGACCTGGTATTGCAGTATCTCCAGGACCGGTGCACCCCTTCTTTAATGCAGTTTCTAAAATCAGAAAGAATTGAATTCAATGCTTTTTGTTCATTTTGCTTGTTTGTCGGATTTTGGGATGGACTCTTTGGCTTTGCTTTTCTTCTCCTCATTGGATTTTTCATGTTAAAAGTTGCAGAAGCCAGATGACAAGCTCATTTTGGTTCAACTTCAGCAACTGTGCATTGCATTGCCATGTAATGTAATGTAATGCAATGCTATCTATCTAGCTCTCCCTCTATACTTCCTTTTGGATAAACAGACATATTAGGCAAGCATTTTGGAGCTTTCACCTAAATAACTACAGGTGGTGAGATAAGCTGCACAATATAATTGACCTTTCAGTATATTGTTGCACACACACCATCTATTTAGCAAATGCCCTTGTTATCAACAGCAGCCTTTTAAACTCACCTGAGCTAACAGGTATGTGAGCTGGTTACTCTGCTGCGCTTAAAATTTCTTTTTTGGTTTGCTACAATGCCTTTTCTGAAACGTTGTCTCCCTCTGCTGGAACACTGACTTCTTTCATTTAATGCCTGCAGACTATAAAAGAGAAACCAACCCAAAAAGTTTGGTTGATTAGTCTGTGGCATTCTTTTAAACTGTTGCTTATGGCGGTCTCTGTGAGCTTCTCAGTGACATTCAGCCATCCAGGTATCCCGCCTGCAGTAGACGGAATGTGGCAATGGAACGCTGGCTGCGCGTGTCATAATAGGCTCTGAGCCTTTATATACCTGCGCACAGCAGCAGCCACCTTCAGTCTGCTGCTGGACAGCCAGCAGCAGCAGCAGCAGGAGAGGTAATTAATCAGCAACCCTCCTGCTAAGGGTAGACAGCTGCTCGTTCCACCCCCCCCCCGCCTTAATTGGTTCTCCTCCCTTCCAACGGTGTTGAGGCGGGTGGGAACAGCCGGGGGTTGAGGGTACTGTGCTAAAAGAGGTGGAGTTGTGCAGATCTAAAACGCGTGGATTGCAGCAGCAGCAAGCCGAAAAGTGCAGGCATGTGAGGGATCTAGAGGTTGACAGCATGTCTTCTTAACGGGAGTCCAGGTGGCCATCTCCACAAATGGACTTTTCAGAATCCTTGGGTGGCACCGTAGTCGGAAACCAATTCTGGTTATCGCTTCTCGGCCTTTTGGCTAAGATCAAGTGTAGTATCTGTTCTTATCAGTTTAATATCTGATACGTCCCCTATCTGGGGACCATATATTAAATGGATTTTTAGAACAGGGAGATGGAAAAAGAGCTTGCTCTGTCCACTCCACGCATTGACCTGGTATTGCAGTATCTCCAGGACCGGTGCACCCCTTCTTTAATGCAGTTTCTAAAATCAGAAAGAATTGAATTCAATGCTTTTTGTTCATTTTGCTTGTTTGTCGGATTTTGGGATGGACTCTTTGGCTTTGCTTTTCTTCTCCTCATTGGATTTTTCATGTTAAAAGTTGCAGAAGCCAGATGACAAGCTCATTTTGGTTCAACTTCAGCAACTGTGCATTGCATTGCCATGTAATGTAATGTAATGCAATGCTATCTATCTAGCTCTCCCTCTATACTTCCTTTTGGATAAACAGACATATTAGGCAAGCATTTTGGAGCTTTCACCTAAATAACTACAGGTGGTGAGATAAGCTGCACAATATAATTGACCTTTCAGTATATTGTTGCACACACACCATCTATTTAGCAAATGCCCTTGTTATCAACAGCAGCCTTTTAAACTCACCTGAGCTAACAGGTATGTGAGCTGGTTACTCTGCTGCGCTTAAAATTTCTTTTTTGGTTTGCTACAATGCCTTTTCTGAAACGTTGTCTCCCTCTGCTGGAACACTGACTTCTTTCATTTAATGCCTGCAGACTATAAAAGAGAAACCAACCCAAAAAGTTTGGTTGATTAGTCTGTGGCATTCTTTTAAACTGTTGCTTATGGCGGTCTCTGTGAGCTTCTCAGTGACATTCAGCCATCCAGGTATCCCGCCTGCAGTAGACGGAATGTGGCAATGGAACGCTGGCTGCGCGTGTCATAATAGGCTCTGAGCCTTTATATACCTGCGCACAGCAGCAGCCACCTTCAGTCTGCTGTTGGACAGCCAGCAGCAGCAGCAGCAGGAGAGGTAATTAATCAGCAACCCTCCTGCTAAGGGTAGACAGCTGCTCGTTCCACCCCCCCCCCCGCCTTAATTGGTTCTCCTCCCTTCCAACGGTGTTGAGGCGGGTGGGAACAGCCAGGGGTTGAGGGTACTGTGCTAAAAGAGGTGGAGTTATGCAGATCTAAAACGCGTGGATTGCAGCAGCAGCAAGCCGAAAAGTGCAGGCATGTGAGGGATCTAGAGGTTGACAGCATGTCTTCTTAACGGGAGTCCAGGTGGCCATCTCCACAAATGGACTTTTCAGAATCCTTGGGTGGCACCGTAGTCGGAAACCAATTCTGGTTATCGCTTCTCGGCCTTTTGGCTAAGATCAAGTGTAGTATCTGTTCTTATCAGTTTAATATCTGATACGTCCTCTATCTGGGGACAATATATTAAATGGATTTTTAGAACAGGGAGATGGAAAAAGAGCTTGCTCTGTCCACTCCACGCATTGACCTGGTATTGCAGTATCTCCAGGACCGGTGCACCCCTTCTTTAATGCAGTTTCTAAAATCAGAAAGAATTGAATTCAATGCTTTTTGTTCATTTTGCTTGTTTGTCGGATTTTGGGATGGACTCTTTGGCTTTGCTTTTCTTCTCCTCATTGGATTTTTCATGTTAAAAGTTGCAGAAGCCAGATGACAAGCTCATTTTGGTTCAACTTCAGCAACTGTGCATTGCATTGCCATGTAATGTAATGTAATGCAATGCTATCTATCTAGCTCTCCCTCTATACTTCCTTTTGGATAAACAGACATATTAGGCAAGCATTTTGGAGCTTTCACCTAAATAACTACAGGTGGTGAGATAAGCTGCACAATATAATTGACCTTTCAGTATATTGTTGCACACACACCATCTATTTAGCAAATGCCCTTGTTATCAACAGCAGCCTTTTAAACTCACCTGAGCTAACAGGTATGTGAGCTGGTTACTCTGCTGCGCTTAAAATTTATTTTTTGGTTTGCTACAATGCCTTTTCTGAAACGTTGTCTCCCTCTGCTGGAACACTGACTTCTTTCATTTAATGCCTGCAGACTATAAAAGAGAAACCAACCCAAAAAGTTTGGTTGATTAGTCTGTGGCATTCTTTTAAACTGTTGCTTATGGCGGTCTCTGTGAGCTTCTCAGTGACATTCAGCCATCCAGGTATCCCGCCTGCAGTAGACGGAATGTGGCAATAGAACGCTGGCTGCGCGTGTCATAATAGGCTCTGAGCATTTATATACCTGCGCACAGCAGCAGCCACCTTCAGTCTGCTGCTGGACAGCCAGCAGCAGCAGCAGCAGGAGAGGTAATTAATCAGCAACCCTCCTGCTAAGGGTAGACAGCTGCTCGTTCCACCCCCCCCCCGCCTTAATTGGTTCTCCTCCCTTCCAACGATGTTGAGGCGGGTGGGAACAGCCGGGGGTTGAGGGTACTGTGCTAAAAGAGGTGGAGTTATGCAGATCTAAAACGCGTGGATTGCAGCAGCAGCAAGCCGAAAAGTGCAGGCATGTGAGGGATCTAGAGGTTGACAGCATGTCTTCTTAACGGGAGTCCAGGTGGCCATCTCCACAAATGGACTTTTCAGAATCCTTGGGTGGCACCGTAGTCGGAAACCAATTCTGGTTATCGCTTCTCGGCCTTTTGGCTAAGATCAAGTGTAGTATCTGTTCTTATCAGTTTAATATCTGATACGTCCCCTATCTGGGGACCATATATTAAATGGATTTTTAGAACAGGGAGATGGAAAAAGAGCTTGCTCTGTCCACTCCACGCATTGACCTGGTATTGCAGTATCTCCAGGACCGGTGCACCCCTTCTTTAATGCAGTTTCTAAAATCAGAAAGAATTGAATTCAATGCTTTTTGTTCATTTTGCTTGTTTGTCGGATTTTGGGATGGACTCTTTGGCTTTGCTTTTCTTCTCCTCATTGGATTTTTCATGTTAAAAGTTGCAGAAGCCAGATGACAAGCTCATTTTGGTTCAACTTCAGCAACTGTGCATTGCATTGCCATGTAATGTAATGTAATGCAATGCTATCTATCTAGCTCTCCCTCTATACTTCCTTTTGGATAAACAGACATATTAGGCAAGCATTTTGGAGCTTTCACCTAAATAACTACAGGTGGTGAGATAAGCTGCACAATATAATTGACCTTTCAGTATATTGTTGCACACACACCATCTATTTAGCAAATGCCCTTGTTATCAACAGCAGCCTTTTAAACTCACCTGAGCTAACAGGTGTGTGAGCTGGTTACTCTGCTGCGCTTAAAATTTCTTTTTTGGTTTGCTACAATGCCTTTTCTGAAACGTTGTCTCCCTCTGCTGGAACACTGACTTCTTTCATTTAATGCCTGCAGACTATAAAAGAGAAACCAACCCAAAAAGTTTGGTTGATTAGTCTGTGGCATTCTTTTAAACTGTTGCTTATGGCGGTCTCTGTGAGCTTCTCAGTGACATTCAGCCATCCAGGTATCCCGCCTGCAGTAGACGGAATGTGGCAATGGAACGCTGGCTGCGCGTGTCATAATAGGCTCTGAGCCTTTATATACCTGCGCACAGCAGCAGCCACCTTCAGTCTGCTGCTGGACAGCCAGCAGCAGCAGCAGCAGGAGAGGTAATTAATCAGCAACCCTCCTGCTAAGGGTAGACAGCTGCTCGTTCCACCCCCCCCCCCGCCTTAATTGGTTCTCCTCCCTTCCAACGGTGTTGAGGCGGGTGGGAACAGCCGGGGGTTGAGGGTACTGTGCTAAAAGAGGTGGAGTTATGCAGATCTAAAACGCGTGGATTGCAGCAGCAGCAAGCCGAAAAGTGCAGGCATGTGAGGGATCTAGAGGTTGACAGCATGTCTTCTTAACGGGAGTCCAGGTGGCCATCTCCACAAATGGACTTTTCAGAATCCTTGGGTGGCACCGTAGTCGGAAACCAATTCTGGTTATCGCTTCTCGGCCTTTTGGCTAAGATCAAGTGTAGTATCTGTTCTTATCAGTTTAATATCTGATACGTCCCCTATCTGGGGACCATATATTAAATGGATTTTTAGAACAGGGAGATGGAAAAAGAGCTTGCTCTGTCCACTCCACGCATTGACCTGGTATTGCAGTATCTCCAGGACCGGTGCACCCCTTCTTTAATGCAGTTTCTAAAATCAGAAAGAATTGAATTCAATGCTTTTTGTTCATTTTGCTTGTTTGTCGGATTTTGGGATGGACTCTTTGGCTTTGCTTTTCTTCTCCTCATTGGATTTTTCATGTTAAAAGTTGCAGAAGCCAGATGACAAGCTCATTTTGGTTCAACTTCAGCAACTGTGCATTGCATTGCCATGTAATGTAATGTAATGCAATGCTATCTATCTAGCTCTCCCTCTATACTTCCTTTTGGATAAACAGACATATTAGGCAAGCATTTTGGAGCTTTCACCTAAATAACTACAGGTGGTGAGATAAGCTGCACAATATAATTGACCTTTCAGTATATTGTTGCACACACACCATCTATTTAGCAAATGCCCTTGTTATCAACAGCAGCCTTTTAAACTCACCTGAGCTAACAGGTATGTGAGCTGGTTACTCTGCTGCGCTTAAAATTTCTTTTTTGGTTTGCTACAATGCCTTTTCTGAAACGTTGTCTCCCTCTGCTGGAACACTGACTTCTTTCATTTAATGCCTGCAGACTATAAAAGAGAAACCAACCCAAAAAGTTTGGTTGATTAGTTTGTGGCATTCTTTTAAACTGTTGCTTATGGCGGTCTCTGTGAGCTTCTCAGTGACATTCAGCCATCCAGGTATCCCGCCTGCAGTAGACGGAATGTGGCAATGGAACGCTGGCTGCGAGTGTCATAATAGGCTCTGAGCCTTTATATACCTGCGCACAGCAGCAGCCACCTTCAGTCTGCTGCTGGACAGCCAGCAGCAGCAGCAGCAGGAGAGGTAATTAATCAGCAACCCTCCTGCTAAGGGTAGACAGCTGCTCGTTCCACCCCCCCCCCCGCCTTAATTGGTTCTCCTCCCTTCCAACGGTGTTGAGGCGGGTGGGAACAGCCGGGGGTTGAGGGTACTGTGCTAAAAGAGGTGGAGTTATGCAGATCTAAAACGCGTGGATTGCAGCAGCAGCAAGCCGAAAAGTGCAGGCATGTGAGGGATCTAGAGGTTGACAGCATGTCTTCTTAACGGGAGTCCAGGTGGCCATCTCCACAAATGGACTTTTCAGAATCCTTGGGTGGCACCGTAGTCGGAAACCAATTCTGGTTATCGCTTCTCGGCCTTTTGGCTAAGATCAAGTGTAGTATCTGTTCTTATCAGTTTAATATCTGATACGTCCCCTATCTGGGGACCATATATTAAATGGATTTTTAGAACAGGGAGATGGAAAAAGAGCTTGCTCTGTCCACTCCACGCATTGACCTGGTATTGCAGTATCTCCAGGACCGGTGCACCCCTTCTTTAATGCAGTTTCTAAAATCAGAAAGAATTGAATTCAATGCTTTTTGTTCATTTTGCTTGTTTGTCGGATTTTGGGATGGACTCTTTGGCTTTGCTTTTCTTCTCCTCATTGGATTTTTCATGTTAAAAGTTGCAGAAGCCAGATGACAAGCTCATTTTGGTTCAACTTCAGCAACTGTGCATTGCATTGCCATGTAATGTAATGTAATGCAATGCTATCTATCTAGCTCTCCCTCTATACTTCCTTTTGGATAAACAGACATATTAGGCAAGCATTTTGGAGCTTTCACCTAAATAACTACAGGTGGTGAGATAAGCTGCACAATATAATTGACCTTTCAGTATATTGTTGCACACACACCATCTATTTAGCAAATGCCCTTGTTATCAACAGCAGCCTTTTAAACTCACCTGAGCTAACAGGTATGTGAGCTGGTTACTCTGCTGCGCTTAAAATTTATTTTTTGGTTTGCTACAATGCCTTTTCTGAAACGTTGTCTCCCTCTGCTGGAACACTGACTTCTTTCATTTAATGCCTGCAGACTATAAAAGAGAAACCAACCCAAAAAGTTTGGTTGATTAGTTTGTGGCATTCTTTTAAACTGTTGCTTATGGCGGTCTCTGTGAGCTTCTCAGTGACATTCAGCCATCCAGGTATCCCGCCTGCAGTAGACGGAATGTGGCAATGGAACGCTGGCTGCGCGTGTCATAATAGGCTCTGAGCCTTTATATACCTGCGCACAGCAGCAGCCACCTTCAGTCTGCTGCTGGACAGCCAGCAGCAGCAGCAGCAGGAGAGGTAATTAATCAGCAACCCTCCTGCTAAGGGTAGACAGCTGCTCGTTCCACCCCCCCCCCGCCTTAATTGGTTCTCCTCCCTTCCAACGGTGTTGAGGCGGGTGGGAACAGCCGGGGGTTGAGGGTACTGTGCTAAAAGAGGTGGAGTTATGCAGATCTAAAACGCGTGGATTGCAGCAGCAGCAAGCCGAAAAGTGCAGGCATGTGAGGGATCTAGAGGTTGACAGCATGTCTTCTTAACGGGAGTCCAGGTGGCCATCTCCACAAATGGACTTTTCAGAATCCTTGGGTGGCACCGTAGTCGGAAACCAATTCTGGTTATCGCTTCTCGGCCTTTTGGCTAAGATCAAGTGTAGTATCTGTTCTTATCAGTTTAATATCTGATACGTCCCCTATCTGGGGACCATATATTAAATGGATTTTTAGAACAGGGAGATGGAAAAAGAGCTTGCTCTGTCCACTCCACGCATTGACCTGGTATTGCAGTATCTCCAGGACCGGTGCACCCCTTCTTTAATGCAGTTTCTAAAATCAGAAAGAATTGAATTCAATGCTTTTTGTTCATTTTGCTTGTTTGTCGGATTTTGGGATGGACTCTTTGGCTTTGCTTTTCTTCTCCTCATTGGATTTTTCATGTTAAAAGTTGCAGAAGCCAGATGACAAGCTCATTTTGGTTCAACTTCAGCAACTGTGCATTGCATTGCCATGTAATGTAATGTAATGCAATGCTATCTATCTAGCTCTCCCTCTATACTTCCTTTTGGATAAACAGACATATTAGGCAAGCATTTTGGAGCTTTCACCTAAATAACTACAGGTGGTGAGATAAGCTGCACAATATAATTGACCTTTCAGTATATTGTTGCACACACACCATCTATTTAGCAAATGCCCTTGTTATCAACAGCAGCCTTTTAAACTCACCTGAGCTAACAGGTATGTGAGCTGGTTACTCTGCTGCGCTTAAAATTTCTTTTTTGGTTTGCTACAATGCCTTTTCTGAAACGTTGTCTCCCTCTGCTGGAACACTGACTTCTTTCATTTAATGCCTGCAGACTATAAAAGAGAAACCAACCCAAAAAGTTTGGTTGATTAGTTTGTGGCATTCTTTTAAACTGTTGCTTATGGCGGTCTCTGTGAGCTTCTCAGTGACATTCAGCCATCCAGGTATCCCGCCTGCAGTAGACGGAATGTGGCAATGGAACGCTGGCTGCGCGTGTCATAATAGGCTCTGAGCCTTTATATACCTGCGCACAGCAGCAGCCACCTTCAGTCTGCTGCTGGACAGCCAGCAGCAGCAGCAGCAGGAGAGGTAATTAATCAGCAACCCTCCTGCTAAGGGTAGACAGCTGCTCGTTCCACCCCCCCCCCGCCTTAATTGGTTCTCCTCCCTTCCAACGGTGTTGAGGCGGGTGGGAACAGCCGGGGGTTGAGGGTACTGTGCTAAAAGAGGTGGAGTTATGCAGATCTAAAACGCGTGGATTGCAGCAGCAGCAAGCCGAAAAGTGCAGGCATGTGAGGGATCTAGAGGTTGACAGCATGTCTTCTTAACGGGAGTCCAGGTGGCCATCTCCACAAATGGACTTTTCAGAATCCTTGGGTGGCACCGTAGTCGGAAACCAATTCTGGTTATCGCTTCTCGGCCTTTTGGCTAAGATCAAGTGTAGTATCTGTTCTTATCAGTTTAATATCTGATACGTCCCCTATCTGGGGACCATATATTAAATGGATTTTTAGAACAGGGAGATGGAAAAAGAGCTTGCTCTGTCCACTCCACGCATTGACCTGGTATTGCAGTATCTCCAGGACCGGTGCACCCCTTCTTTAATGCAGTTTCTAAAATCAGAAAGAATTGAATTCAATGCTTTTTGTTCATTTTGCTTGTTTGTCGGATTTTGGGATGAACTCTTTGGCTTTGCTTTTCTTCTCCTCATTGGATTTTTCATGTTAAAAGTTGCAGAAGCCAGATGACAAGCTCATTTTGGTTCAACTTCAGCAACTGTGCATTGCATTGCCATGTAATGTAATGTAATGCAATGCTATCTATCTAGCTCTCCCTCTATACTTCCTTTTGGATAAACAGACATATTAGGCAAGCATTTTGGAGCTTTCACCTAAATAACTACAGGTGGTGAGATAAGCTGCACAATATAATTGACCTTTCAGTATATTGTTGCACACACACCATCTATTTAGCAAATGCCCTTGTTATCAACAGCAGCCTTTTAAACTCACCTGAGCTAACAGGTATGTGAGCTGGTTACTCTGCTGCGCTTAAAATTTATTTTTTGGTTTGCTACAATGCCTTTTCTGAAACGTTGTCTCCCTCTGCTGGAACACTGACTTCTTTCATTTAATGCCTGCAGACTATAAAAGAGAAACCAACCCAAAAAGTTTGGTTGATTAGTCTGTGGCATTCTTTTAAACTGTTGCTTATGGCGGTCTCTGTGAGCTTCTCAGTGACATTCAGCCATCCAGGTATCCCGCCTGCAGTAGACGGAATGTGGCAATGGAACGCTGGCTGCGCGTGTCATAATAGGCTCTGAGCCTTTATATACCTGCGCACAGCAGCAGCCACCTTCAGTCTGCTGCTGGACAGCCAGCAGCAGCAGCAGCAGGAGAGGTAATTAATCAGCAACCCTCCTGCTAAGGGTAGACAGCTGCTCGTTCCACCCCCCCCCCCGCCTTAATTGGTTCTCCTCCCTTCCAACGGTGTTGAGGCGGGTGGGAACAGCCGGGGGTTGAGGGTACTGTGCTAAAAGAGGTGGAGTTATGCAGATCTAAAACGCGTGGATTGCAGCAGCAGCAAGCCGAAAAGTGCAGGCATGTGAGGGATCTAGAGGTTGACAGCATGTCTTCTTAACGGGAGTCCAGGTGGCCATCTCCACAAATGGACTTTTCAGAATCCTTGGGTGGCACCGTAGTCGGAAACCAATTCTGGTTATCGCTTCTCGGCCTTTTGGCTAAGATCAAGTGTAGTATCTGTTTTTATCAGTTTAATATCTGATACGTCCCCTATCTGGGGACCATATATTAAATGGATTTTTAGAACAGGGAGAAGGAAAAAGAGCTTGCTCTGTCCACTCCACGCATTGACCTGGTATTGCAGTATCTCCAGGACCGGTGCACCCCTTCTTTAATGCAGTTTCTAAAATCAGAAAGAATTGAATTCAATGCTTTTTGTTCATTTTGCTTGTTTGTCGGATTTTGGGATGGACTCTTTGGCTTTGCTTTTCTTCTCCTCATTGGATTTTTCATGTTAAAAGTTGCAGAAGCCAGATGACAAGCTCATTTTGGTTCAACTTCAGCAACTGTGCATTGCATTGCCATGTAATGTAATGTAATGCAATGCTATCTATCTAGCTCTCCCTCTATACTTCCTTTTGGATAAACAGACATATTAGGCAAGCATTTTGGAGCTTTCACCTAAATAACTACAGGTGGTGAGATAAGCTGCACAATATAATTGACCTTTCAGTATATTGTTGCACACACACCATCTATTTAGCAAATGCCCTTGTTATCAACAGCAGCCTTTTAAACTCACCTGAGCTAACAGGTATGTGAGCTGGTTACTCTGCTGCGCTTAAAATTTCTTTTTTGGTTTGCTACAATGCCTTTTCTGAAACGTTGTCTCCCTCTGCTGGAACACTGACTTCTTTCATTTAATGCCTGCAGACTATAAAAGAGAAACCAACCCAAAAAGTTTGGTTGATTAGTCTGTGGCATTCTTTTAAACTGTTGCTTATGGCGGTCTCTGTGAGCTTCTCAGTGACATTCAGCCATCCAGGTATCCCGCCTGCAGTAGACGGAATGTGGCAATGGAACGCTGGCTGCGCATGTCATAATAGGCTCTGAGCCTTTATATACCTGCGCACAGCAGCAGCCACCTTCAGTCTGCTGCTGGACAGCCAGCAGCAGCAGCAGGAGAGGTAATTAATCAGCAACCCTCCTGCTAAGGGTAGACAGCTGCTCGTTCCACCCCCCCCCCGCCTTAATTGGTTCTCCTCCCTTCCAACGGTGTTGAGGCGGGTGGGAACAGCCGGGGGTTGAGGGTACTGTGCTAAAAGAGGTGGAGTTATGCAGATCTAAAACGCGTGGATTGCAGCAGCAGCAAGCCGAAAAGTGCAGGCATGTGAGGGATCTAGAGGTTGACAGCATGTCTTCTTAACGGGAGTCCAGGTGGCCATCTCCACAAATGGACTTTTCAGAATCCTTGGGTGGCACCGTAGTCGGAAACCAATTCTGGTTATCGCTTCTCGGCCTTTTGGCTAAGATCAAGTGTAGTATCTGTTCTTATCAGTTTAATATCTGATACGTCCCCTATCTGGGGACCATATATTAAATGGATTTTTAGAACAGGGAGATGGAAAAAGAGCTTGCTCTGTCCACTCCACGCATTGACCTGGTATTGCAGTATCTCCAGGACCGGTGCACCCCTTCTTTAATGCAGTTTCTAAAATCAGAAAGAATTGAATTCAATGCTTTTTGTTCATTTTGCTTGTTTGTCGGATTTTGGGATGGACTCTTTGGCTTTGCTTTTCTTCTCCTCATTGGATTTTTCATGTTAAAAGTTGCAGAAGCCAGATGACAAGCTCATTTTGGTTCAACTTCAGCAACTGTGCATTGCATTGCCATGTAATGTAATGTAATGCAATGCTATCTATCTAGCTCTCCCTCTATACTTCCTTTTGGATAAACAGACATATTAGGCAAGCATTTTGGAGCTTTCACCTAAATAACTACAGGTGGTGAGATAAGCTGCACAATATAATTGACCTTTCAGTATATTGTTGCACACACACCATCTATTTAGCAAATGCCCTTGTTATCAACAGCAGCCTTTTAAACTCACCTGAGCTAACAGGTATGTGAGCTGGTTACTCTGCTGCGCTTAAAATTTCTTTTTTGGTTTGCTACAATGCCTTTTCTGAAACGTTGTCTCCCTCTGCTGGAACACTGACTTCTTTCATTTAATGCCTGCAGACTATAAAAGAGAAACCAACCCAAAAAGTTTGGTTGATTAGTCTGTGGCATTCTTTTAAACTGTTGCTTATGGCGGTCTCTGTGAGCTTCTCAGTGACATTCAGCCATCCAGGTATCCCGCCTGCAGTAGACGGAATGTGGCAATGGAACGCTGGCTGCGCGTGTCATAATAGGCTCTGAGCCTTTATATACCTGCGCACAGCAGCAGCCACCTTCAGTCTGCTGCTGGGCAGCCAGCAGCAGCAGCAGCAGGAGAGGTAATTAATCAGCAACCCTCCTGCTAAGGGTAGACAGCTGCTCGTTCCACCCCCCCCCCGCCTTAATTGGTTCTCCTCCCTTCCAACGGTGTTGAGGCGGGTGGGAACAGCCCGGGGTTGAGGGTACTGTGCTAAAAGAGGTGGAGTTATGCAGATCTAAAACGCGTGGATTGCAGCAGCAGCAAGCCGAAAAGTGCAGGCATGTGAGGGATCTAGAGGTTGACAGCATGTCTTCTTAACGGGAGTCCAGGTGGCCATCTCCACAAATGGACTTTTCAGAATCCTTGGGTGGCATCGTAGTCGAAAACCAATTCTGGTTATCGCTTCTCGGCCTTTTGGCTAAGATCAAGTGTAGTATCTGTTCTTATCAGTTTAATATCTGATACGTCCCCTATCTGGGGACCATATATTAAATGGATTTTTAGAACAGGGAGATGGAAAAAGAGCTTGCTCTGTCCACTCCACGCATTGACCTGGTATTGCAGTATCTCCAGGACCGGTGCACCCCTTCTTTAATGCAGTTTCTAAAATCAGAAAGAATTGAATTCAATGCTTTTTGTTCATTTTGCTTGTTTGTCGGATTTTGGGATGGACTCTTTGGCTTTGCTTTTCTTCTCCTCATTGGATTTTTCATGTTAAAAGTTGCAGAAGCCAGATGACAAGCTCATTTTGGTTCAACTTCAGCAACTGTGCATTGCATTGCCATGTAATGTAATGTAATGCAATGCTATCTATCTAGCTCTCCCTCTATACTTCCTTTTGGATAAACAGACATATTAGGCAAGCATTTTGGAGCTTTCACCTAAATAACTACAGGTGGTGAGATAAGCTGCACAATATAATTGACCTTTCAGTATATTGTTGCACACACACCATCTATTTAGCAAATGCCCTTGTTATCAACAGCAGCCTTTTAAACTCACCTGAGCTAACAGGTATGTGAGCTGGTTACTCTGCTGCGCTTAAAATTTCTTTTTTGGTTTGCTACAATGCCTTTTCTGAAACGTTGTCTCCCTCTGCTGGAACACTGACTTCTTTCATTTAATGCCTGCAGACTATAAAAGAGAAACCAACCCAAAAAGTTTGGTTGATTAGTCTGTGGCATTCTTTTAAACTGTTGCTTATGGCGGTCTCTGTGAGCTTCTCAGTGACATTCAGCCATCCAGGTATCCCGCCTGCAGTAGACGGAATGTGGCAATGGAACGCTGGCTGCGCGTGTCATAATAGGCTCTGAGCCTTTATATACCTGCGCACAGCAGCAGCCACCTTCAGTCTGCTGCTGGACAGCCAGCAGCAGCAGCAGGAGAGGTAATTAATCAGCAACCCTCCTGCTAAGGGTAGACAGCTGCTCGTTCCACCCCCCCCCCCGCCTTAATTGGTTCTCCTCCCTTCCAACGGTGTTGAGGCGGGTGGGAACAGCCGGGGGTTGAGGGTACTGTGCTAAAAGAGGTGGAGTTATGCAGATCTAAAACGCGTGGATTGCAGCAGCAGCAAGCCGAAAAGTGCAGGCATGTGAGGGATCTAGAGGTTGACAGCATGTCTTCTTAACGGGAGTCCAGGTGGCCATCTCCACAAATGGACTTTTCAGAATCCTTGGGTGGCACCGTAGTCGGAAACCAATTCTGGTTATCGCTTCTCGGCCTTTTGGCTAAGATCAAGTGTAGTATCTGTTCTTTTAAGAACACAAGAGCTACGATCTACACTTGATGAGAGCGATCGAACTCGGAAGGAGAAGAGCTTCGGAGCCCAGCTGACATCAGAGAACGAAGGCGGATATCGGTGGGAGGAAGAAGTTCTAAAGAATCCAGAAGAAGACGAAGACTCGGAGAAGAATCGGGCTGTCCTGTGGAATCTTCGAGGAAGAAAATCATCGAGACAAAGACCTTTCGGGGAATTTGTCCAGAACACGACGGGAGAAGAATCTGCATAGCTCCACCCATTCCGGGAAGAGTTCCAGATCCAGCTCCAAGAAGTAACTGCAGGAGGAAAGCCATGGCAAGCGCTGCGAGGAAGGCCGAAAAGAAGAGCCTGGAGCTGGGGACAGCCAGGAGGGCCCAGCCAGGAGCCGATTCTGACCCCAAGGACTCTGCCTCCACGACTGGCCAGCAGAAGGGACCCCAGAAGCCCCGCCACGAAGCTCCAGCCCTGGAGCCATGGATGCGGCAGACGGTGGCCCTGAAGCTGAAGGAAGTGGATGGGAGGGTGCCGGACATGTCCTCGGACGTGTTCTGCCAGAAGATGCTGCTGGATCGAGGCTTCTCCAGGTCGGACACCCTCAGCATCCAGACCTTCTTGACGGGGATCTTCTTCGTCACCTTCGCCACTGTGAACACCTGCAGGAGGTTCTGGGAAATGGTAAGCGCAAAAGGACCGGATAATTCTTTCTCTGCCTTTACAGGTAGCTGCCCTATCCAGAGGGATGAAAGGAGGATCACGGTCTCCATGCGCAACCCGCACACCCCAGGCCAAGACATCTGTACCTTCCTGAGACGCTTCTGTTTGGTTGTGAAGGAACCCTCTCACATCCTGAATGGACTCGGCTTCTGGACAGGTAAGTGGTCGGTGACCGTTAGACTTCACAGGGACCTGGCGTACTCAGACGGACTTCGGCACCTGCCCCCGACATTCTCCCTGGGCAACTCCTACGGCCTCATCTATTACCCGGACATGCCGCGGAACTGCAGGAGATGCGGCAAGAACGGCCACGAGATGAAGGACTGCAAGGAGGATGCCTGCAGGATTTGTCGAGTGACGGGACACAGCTCGAAGGACTGCCCGAAGAAGACGTCCTGCAACCTGTGTGGGCTGGCGGCTCATCTGTACAAGGATTGCCCCAGGCGTGAGAGATCCTGGGCATCGGTGGTTGCGACGACCCCAGCTACGGAGGACAAGGCCCCGACGACCAGGCCTGTGAAGGTCAAGGACGCGACGACCAAGGCCACAGCGGCCAAGGCCGAGACGACCAAGGCCAAAGCGGTCAAGGAGTCGGTGGCCAAAGCCCCAGCGACGGTCCCAGCAGCTCCGAAGCAGAAGAAAAAGTCAAAGGAGGGTAAGAGTTCTGTCACCCCTCTCTCGATCCCTCCCCCTGCCACCCCCGTCCAATCCCCCCCCACCCCGGCCACCCCTGCTGAGGATTCCACTTCCTCTTCCTCCTTCCCCTACTCCTCAGCAGGTGTCCTTTCCCCTGCCCCGACAGCCACTCTCCCTCCCCAGACCATGGTAGCGGTGGAATTAACCTTTCCTCCACCCGCCGCTATCTATTCCGAGGAGGATTTTCCCCTTCTTGTCTCCCCAGTTCCAACCCGGGGAAAGAGGAAGGTGGAGGACAGCCCTGCTACTGAATCCTCCAAAAAGAAGATTCTGGATTTCGTAGGCGAAAAGGAGGATACCCTCCCTGAGCCAGAAGAGATGGAGCACATGGTTGAGACCCTGGTGGCCGAGCCAGAAGAGGAGGAACTGGTGGACGCCGAGATTGAGGCCGCGCTGCTTGACCAGATGGAGGAAGAGGGCCTGCTGGTGATCCCGTCACCAGCAGTCAACACCGACGAGGGACCACCCGACCGGAGTGGTAACTAAGGTGTATTGCCTGTGCTAACTTTTTCTTTTTTCCCTACATGATGGCTAATATTAACTTATTTTCCATTAATGTCAGGAGCATCAAGGACAAGTTCAGACGTCAGACTATTTATGCCTTCCTTACTTCCCAGTTGTGTGATGTTTATATGTTGCAGGAATGTTCCCTTCCCTCCTCTAGGTCCTTCAAACATCTGGCCAGGGAGTGGTCCCACGGTCCATCCTACTGGTCCGGTGGGGGTGACTGCAAGTCTGCGGGGGTCGCAATTCTGATCAGGGGGGGCGCATTCACGCTTGAGTCCGTCCAGGAGCTCATCTGCGGCAGGGCTCTTGTTGTAGATGGCAACTGGGCGGGGGAACCTGTCAGGTTCATCAACGTGTATGCGTCCCCACTGAAGAATGAGCGTTTGGAGCTTTTCCAGACCCTGCGGCTTCAGCTTGCCACCACCAGGACCTTAGTGATGGCCGGGGATTTCAACTGCCCCATCGAGGAGGACGGTCGTAGTTCTGGCACATCTGCCAAGTTGGACATCACGTCCAAGCTGCTCATCGAGATGGTAACCGAGGCCTCTCTTCAGGACGTGGTGGGCTCCATGGGGAGAGGCTCCACGAACTATTCGTGGAGCCGACCCGATGGCTCACTCCGCTCCAGGATTGACTTTGTGTTCACCTCTCGGGCAGTCAGGCAGAGTAGGCACTCGATGGTCTCCTGCTTCTTCTCCGACCACAGAGCCATTCACTTACAAGGTGTCCTCGGCGACGGTTTTCCGTCCGGCCCCGGCTCCTGGAAGCTGAATTGTGCTCTGCTGGCTCAGGATGAAGTCGTGGAGGAGCTGAGAGCAGCCTACGCAATGTGGCAGTCCTACAAGGGTAGCTTCCAAACAGTCTCTGATTGGTGGGAATATGTTAAACTTGAGTTTCGCTGTTTCTTTCAGGCCAAGGGTCGACAACAGGAGTGTGAGAAGAGGAGGGACTTCAGAGGGCTGCAGCGCGAGCTGCGGTCGCTGCAGGACCTTCTTCACTGCGGCTGGGACGTGAGGGAGGAGCTGGAGGAGACCAAGAAGAGCCTGAAAAGGCACTTTGAGGAGGAGTCCAAGCGAATCATCTTCCGTTCCAAAGTGGAGAATCTGGAGAAGGGTGAGAAATGTAACTCATTCTTTTTCAGGAAACTTCATGCCGGTCACACGCCCCTGAACGAGCTGCGAGACGAGAGCGGAAACATGCGACGTGGGAAGGAGGACGTGATGAGGGTCGTCAGCGACTTCTACAGCGAACTCTACTCCCACAAGACTACCGACCCCGACGCTGCTGATAAGTTCCTGTCAGGTATCACTAACCATCTTGATCCTGCGGGCACGGCAGCCTTGGACAAACCTCTGATGGTGGGCGAATTGCTCTCTGCCGCTAAATCCTTTAGGACCGGCAGGACCCCGGGCAGTGATGGTCTTCCAGCGGAGCTCTATGTAGCGCTGGGAGACCTCATCTGTCCGGACCTGTTGGACCTGTACGAGGAGATGGTGGTGGAGGGTAGAATGCCTCCATCTTTGAGGGAAGGAATGGTCACGATCCTGTACAAGCGGAAGGGAGAGAGGTGCGACCTGAGGAATTGGCGTCCCATCACTCTGCTCAACGTGGACTACAAGATCCTGGCCAAGACGATGGCGACACGACTTAAGACGGTCATCGGACGGATCATCCACCCGGACCAGACCTGCGGCATCCCTGGACGTCGCATCGCAGACAGCCTCGCTCTCGTGCGGGACACGGTCGAGTACATCAAGGTCCGCCGCGCACACGCGGCCCTGGTCTCCTTGGATCAGGAGAAGGCCTTCGACCGGGTTTCCCACGAGTTCATGGGCCGAGCTCTGCACCGGTTAGGTTTGGGTAACATGTTTTGTTCGTATGTCCGTCTGATGTATTTTGATATCCACAGCTCGGTGTTGGTGAACGGCTGGAAGACTGACCCCTTCCCTGTCCTCTCTGGGGTCAGACAAGGCTGCCCTCTATCACCTCTTCTTTTTGTTTGTGTTATAGAACTCTTCGCAGAGGCTATCCGGCAGAATGGAGAGATCAGAGGGATCACCGCACCGGGTCCGGGACGACACGAGGTCAAGTGCTCGCTCTACATGGACGACGTCACCGTCTTCTGCGCTGATCGTGGTTCAGTCGACGCCCTCGTCCAGACGTGTGAGAGGTTCGGCCGGGCTTCAGGGGCCAAAGTCAACTGCAGGAAGTCGGAAGCCATGCTCTTCGGGGATTGGCAGCCGGCCTCCTCCGCCCCCTTCCCCTTCAACATTCAACCGGATTTCCTCAAGGTGCTGGGAGTCTGGTTCGGGAAGGAAGGAGCGGCCCTCAAGTCCTGGCAAGAACGCTTGGCCAAGGTGAAGCAACGGATCGGACTCTGGAGCCTCAGACACCTCACTTGTGAGGGTAAGGCACTCGTCCTGCGTAATGAGGTCCTGCCCGTCTTGCAGTACACGGCGCAGGCCTGGCCCCCACACGTCACTGTGTGCAGGGCCATTACTAGGACAGTGTTTCACTTTGTCTGGGGATCCAAGATGGACAGAGTCAGGCGGGCCGTCATGTACAAGGAGCCTCGCAAGGGTGGGAAGGGCGTTCCAGATATCCCCACCCTCCTGCGATCCTCTTTTGTGTGTGATTGTGTCCGCCGGACTTTGCAAGTCAAGAATGGCTCCGCGGGCAGGTCCATGTCTCGCTTCTTCCTGCTTCCTCTTTGGAGGCGACTCGGCTGGGACAAGTGGGACAGCTCCTTCCCCTACAACTGGACGACGCCATGGTTCTACGGAGACGTCGTTCGATTTGTGGGGGAGCATCAACTGGAGGGACTCAAGCCCGACTTGTGGAAGCCCAAAACTATCCACAAGCTAATCAGAGCCAAGGATGACGTGGAGAACATCACAGGACTTCACCAGGACACGCTGGAGACTGTGTGGACAAATGTGTCGTCTGACAGGCTGACCAACGGGCACAAGGACTTGTCGTGGATGGCGATTCAGGGCGGACTGCCCGTCCGGTCATTCATGCATGCCCGGACCCTGTGCAAGATCCGGTACTGCCCAAGGTGCCCCTTCGTGGAGGAAACATCTTTGCACACTTTTTGGGACTGCGGATTTGCACAGCGCCTATTGACTGCACTTGAGGACGACCTGAGGAACTCTGTCCCCAGGGCGAGCCTATCGCACCATTCTGTGCTTTACGGACTCTTCCCTGGGGTTCATACCGTCGGAGCCATCCAGGAGGCTTGGCGCCTTATGAACTGCTTCAAGGATGCCGTTTGGGTCGCCAGGAACCGGCTCATCTTGAGGAGGGAGAGGATGTCCATCCAGGACTGCCGCAGGCTGATCCACAGCCTGCTCAGAGACTATTCCATCATGGACGGTCCGGAGGACGAGGACGAGGACTAAACCCCTCCTCCCCCTCTCCCCTTATGTGTCTTGTCTTTCAATAAAGCTTCGGGCCTGTGATTTTCCCCTCCCCATCCCCTTTTTCCCAATCCCCATCCCTTATCACGGTTCGTCGTACTGTATTGATTGACATGCTTTTTCTTTCAGATTGAGTGTTTTGTGTAGCATAGGGGTGTGATGTGTCTAGTTAGTGCGTCGTATCCTCATGCTATGTAAATATGATGTAGAATTCTGTGTGTACTGGGCTGCGGCACTGTACACTGTCTGTTAACTTATTTTTTGTGCTAATAAAAGATATATTCAATCAAAAAATCTGTTCTTATCAGTTTAATATCTGATACGTCCCCTATCTGGGGACCATATATTAAATGGATTTTTAGAACAGGGAGATGGAAAAAGAGCTTGCTCTGTCCACTCCACGCATTGACCTGGTATTGCAGTATCTCCAGGACCGGTGCACCCCTTCTTTAATGCAGTTTCTAAAATCAGAAAGAATTGAATTCAATGCTTTTTGTTCATTTTGCTTGTTTGTCGGATTTTGGGATGGACTCTTTGGCTTTGCTTTTCTTCTCCTCATTGGATTTTTCATGTTAAAAGTTGCAGAAGCCAGATGACAAGCTCATTTTGGTTCAAGTTCAGCAACTGTGCATTGCATTGCCATGTAATGTAATGTAATGCAATGCTATCTATCTAGCTCTCCCTCTATACTTCCTTTTGGATAAACAGACATATTAGGCAAGCATTTTGGAGCTTTCACCTAAATAACTACAGGTGGTGAGATAAGCTGCACAATATAATTGACCTTTCAGTATATTGTTGCACACACACCATCTATTTAGCAAATGCCCTTGTTATCAACAGCAGCCTTTTAAACTCACCTGAGCTAACAGGTATGTGAGCTGGTTACTCTACTGCGCTTAAAATTTCTTTTTTGGTTTGCTACAATGCCTTTTCTGAAACGTTGTCTCCCTCTGCTGGAACACTGACTTCTTTCATTTAATGCCTGCAGACTATAAAAGAGAAACCAACCCAAACAGTTTGGTTGATTAGTCTGTGGCATTCTTTTAAACTGTTGCTTATGGCGGTCTCTGTGAGCTTCTCAGTGACATTCAGCCATCCAGGTATCCCGCCTGCAGTAGACGGAATGTGGCAATGGAACGCTGGCTGCGCGTGTCATAACAGGCTCTGAGCCTTTATATACCTGCGCACAGCAGCAGCCACCTTCAGTCTGCTGCTGGACAGCCAGCAGCAGCAGCAGCGGGAGAGGTAATTAATCAGCAACCCTCCTGCTAAGGGTAGACAGCTGCTCGTTCCACCCCCCCCCCCGCCTTAATTGGTTCTCCTCCCTTCCAACGGTGTTGAGGCGGGTGGGAACAGCCGGGGGTTGAGGGTACTGTGCTAAAAGAGGTGGAGTTATGCAGATCTAAAACGCGTGGATTGCAGCAGCAGCAAGCCGAAAAGTGCAGGCATGTGAGGGATCTAGAGGTTGACAGCATGTCTTCTTAACGGGAGTCCAGGTGGCCATCTCCACAAATGGACTTTTCAGAATCCTTGGGTGGCACCGTAGTCGGAAACCAATTCTGGTTATCGCTTCTCGGCCTTTTGGCTAAGATCAAGTGTAGTATCTGTTCTTATCAGTTTAATATCTGATACGTCCCCTATCTGGGGACCATATATTAAATGGATTTTTAGAACAGGGAGATGGAAAAAGAGCTTGCTCTGTCCACTCCACGCATTGACCTGGTATTGCAGTATCTCCAGGACCGGTGCACCCCTTCTTTAATGCAGTTTCTAAAATCAGAAAGAATTGAATTCAATGCTTTTTGTTCATTTTGCTTGTTTGTCGGATTTTGGGATGGACTCTTTGGCTTTGCTTTTCTTCTCCTCATTGGATTTTTCATGTTAAAAGTTGCAGAAGCCAGATGACAAGCTCATTTTGGTTCAACTTCAGCAACTGTGCATTGCATTGCCATGTAATGTAATGTAATGCAATGCTATCTATCTAGCTCTCCCTCTATACTTCCTTTTGGATAAACAGACATATTAGGCAAGCATTTTGGAGCTTTCACCTAAATAACTACAGGTGGTGAGATAAGCTGCACAATATAATTGACCTTTCAGTATATTGTTGCACACACACCATCTATTTAGCAAATGCCCTTGTTATCAACAGCAGCCTTTTAAACTCACCTGAGCTAACAGGTATGTGAGCTGGTTACTCTGCTGCGCTTAAAATTTCTTTTTTGGTTTGCTACAATGCCTTTTCTGAAACGTTGTCTCCCTCTGCTGGAACACTGACTTCTTTCATTTAATGCCTGCAGACTATAAAAGAGAAACCAACCCAAAAAGTTTGGTTGATTAGTCTGTGGCATTCTTTTAAACTGTTGCTTATGGCGGTCTCTGTGAGCTTCTCAGTGACATTCAGCCATCCAGGTATCCCGCCTGCAGTAGACGGAATGTGGCAATGGAACGCTGGCTGCGCGTGTCATAATAGGCTCTGAGCCTTTATATACCTGCGCACAGCAGCAGCCACCTTCAGTCTGCTGCTGGACAGCCAGCAGCAGCAGCAGCAGGAGAGGTAATTAATCAGCAACCCTCCTGCTAAGGGTAGACAGCTGCTCGTTCCACCCCCCCCCCGCCTTAATTGGTTCTCCTCCCTTCCAACGGTGTTGAGGCGGGTGGGAACAGCCGGGGGTTGAGGGTACTGTGCTAAAAGAGGTGGAGTTATGCAGATCTAAAACGCGTGGATTGCAGCAGCAGCAAGCCGAAAAGTGCAGGCTTGTGAGGGATCTAGAGGTTGACAGCATGTCTTCTTAACGGGAGTCCAGGTGGCCATCTCCACAAATGGACTTTTCAGAATCCTTGGGTGGCACCGTAGTCGGAAACCAATTCTGGTTATCGCTTCTCGGCCTTTTGGCTAAGATCAAGTGTAGTATCTGTTCTTATCAGTTTAATATCTGATACGTCCCCTATCTGGGGACCATATATTAAATGGATTTTTAGAACAGGGAGATGGAAAAAGAGCTTGCTCTGTCCACTCCACGCATTGACCTGGTATTGCAGTATCTCCAGGACCGGTGCACCCCTTCTTTAATGCAGTTTCTAAAATCAGAAAGAATTGAATTCAATGCTTTTTGTTCATTTTGCTTGTTTGTCGGATTTTGGGATGGACTCTTTGGCTTTGCTTTTCTTCTCCTCATTGGATTTTTCATGTTAAAAGTTGCAGAAGCCAGATGACAAGCTCATTTTGGTTCAACTTCAGCAACTGTGCATTGCATTGCCATGTAATGTAATGTAATGCAATGCTATCTATCTAGCTCTCCCTCTATACTTCCTTTTGGATAAACAGACATATTAGGCAAGCATTTTGGAGCTTTCACCTAAATAACTACAGGTGGTGAGATAAGCTGCACAATATAATTGACCTTTCAGTATATTGTTGCACACACACCATCTATTTAGCAAATGCCCTTGTTATCAACAGCAGCCTTTTAAACTCACCTGAGCTAACAGGTATGTGAGCTGGTTACTCTGCTGCGCTTAAAATTTCTTTTTTGGTTTGCAACAATGCCTTTTCTGAAACGTTGTCTCCCTCTGCTGGAACACTGACTTCTTTCATTTAATGCCTGCAGACTATAAAAGAGCAACCAACCCAAAAAGTTTGGTTGATTAGTCTGTGGCATTCTTTTAAACTGTTGCTTATGGCGGTCTCTGTGAGCTTCTCAGTGACATTCAGCCATCCAGGTATCCCGCCTGCAGTAGACGGAATGTGGCAATGGAACGCTGGCTGCGCGTGTCATAATAGGCTCTGAGCCTTTATATACCTGCGCACAGCAGCAGCCACCTTCAGTCTGCTGCTGGACAGCCAGCAGCAGCAGCAGCAGGAGAGGTAATTAATCAGCAACCCTCCTGCTAAGGGTAGACAGCTGCTCGTTCCACCCCCCCCCCGCCTTAATTGGTTCTCCTCCCTTCCAACGGTGTTGAGGCGGGTGGGAACAGCCGGGGGTTGAGGGTACTGTGCTAAAAGAGGTGGAGTTATGCAGATCTAAAACGCGTGGATTGCAGCAGCAGCAAGCCGAAAAGTGCAGGCATGTGAGGGATCTAGAGGTTGACAGCATGTCTTCTTAACGGGAGTCCAGGTGGCCATCTCCACAAATGGACTTTTCAGAATCCTTGGGTGGCACCGTAGTCGGAAACCAATTCTGGTTATCGCTTCTCGGCCTTTTGGCTAAGATCAAGTGTAGTATCTGTTCTTATCAGTTTAATATCTGATACGTCCCCTATCTGGGGACCATATATTAAATGGATTTTTAGAACAGGGAGATGGAAAAAGAGCTTGCTCTGTCCACTCCACGCATTGACCTGGTATTGAAGTATCTCCAGGACCGGTGCACCCCTTCTTTAATGCAGTTTCTAAAATCAGAAAGAATTGAATTCAATGCTTTTTGTTCATTTTGCTTGTTTGTCGGATTTTGGGATGGACTCTTTGGCTTTGCTTTTCTTCTCCTCATTGGATTTTTCATGTTAAAAGTTGCAGAAGCCAGATGACAAGCTCATTTTGGTTCAACTTCAGCAACTGTGCATTGCATTGCCATGTAATGTAATGTAATGCAATGCTATCTATCTAGCTCTCCCTCTATACTTCCTTTTGGATAAACAGACATATTAGGCAAGCATTTTGGAGCTTTCACCTAAATAACTACAGGTGGTGAGATAAGCTGCACAATATAATTGACCTTTCAGTATATTGTTGCACACACACCATCTATTTAGCAAATGCCCTTGTTATCAACAGCAGCCTTTTAAACTCACCTGAGCTAACAGGTATGTGAGCTGGTTACTCTGCTGCGCTTAAAATTTCTTTTTTGGTTTGCTACAATGCCTTTTCTGAAACATTGTCTCCCTCTGCTGGAACACTGACTTCTTTCATTTAATGCCTGCAGACTATAAAAGAGAAACCAACCCAAAAAGTTTGGTTGATTAGTCTGTGGCATTCTTTTAAACTGTTGCTTATGGCGGTCTCTGTGAGCTTCTCAGTGACATTCAGCCATCCAGGTATCCCGCCTGCAGTAGACGGAATGTGGCAATGGAACGCTGGCTGCGCGTGTCATAATAGGCTCTGAGCCTTTATATACCTGCGCACAGCAGCAGCCACCTTCAGTCTGCTGCTGGACAGCCAGCAGCAGCAGCAGCAGGAGAGGTAATTAATCAGCAACCCTCCTGCTAAGGGTAGACAGCTGCTCGTTCCACCCCCCCCCCCCCCGCCTTAATTGGTTCTCCTCCCTTCCAACGGTGTTGAGGCGGGTGGGAACAGCCGGGGGTTGAGGGTACTGTGCTAAAAGAGGTGGAGT
Source organism: Phyllobates terribilis (assembly GCF_046119375.1). Classification (NCBI taxonomy): domain Eukaryota; kingdom Metazoa; phylum Chordata; class Amphibia; order Anura; family Dendrobatidae; genus Phyllobates; species Phyllobates terribilis. The sequence continues at coordinate 2,590,672 of NW_027362800.1, read as the reverse complement.
TATGCAGATCTAAAACGCGTGGATTGCAGCAGCAGCAAGCCGAAAAGTGCAGGCATGTGAGGGATCTAGAGGTTGACAGCATGTCTTCTTAACGGGAGTCCAGGTGGCCATCTCCACAAATGGACTTTTCAGAATCCTTGGGTGGCACCGTAGTCGGAAACCAATTCTGGTTATCGCTTCTCGGCCTTTTGGCTAAGATCAAGTGTAGTATCTGTTCTTATCAGTTTAATATCTGATACGTCCCCTATCTGGGGACCATATATTAAATGGATTTTTAGAACAGGGAGATGGAAAAAGAGCTTGCTCTGTCCACTCCACGCATTGACCTGGTATTGCAGTATCTCCAGGACCGGTGCACCCCTTCTTTAATGCAGTTTCTAAAATCAGAAAGAATTGAATTCAATGCTTTTTGTTCATTTTGCTTGTTTGTCGGATTTTGGGATGGACTCTTTGGCTTTGCTTTTCTTCTCCTCATTGGATTTTTCATGTTAAAAGTTGCAGAAGCCAGATGACAAGCTCATTTTGGTTCAACTTCAGCAACTGTGCATTGCATTGCCATGTAATGTAATGTAATGCAATGCTATGTATCTAGCTCTCCCTCTATACTTCCTTTTGGATAAACAGACATATTAGGCAAGCATTTTGGAGCTTTCACCTAAATAACTACAGGTGGTGAGATAAGCTGCACAATATAATTGACCTTTCAGTATATTGTTGCACACACACCATCTATTTAGCAAATGCCCTTGTTATCAACAGCAGCCTTTTAAACTCACCTGAGCTAACAGGTATGTGAGCTGGTTACTCTGCTGCGCTTAAAATTTCTTTTTTGGTTTGCTACAATGCCTTTTCTGAAACATTGTCTCCCTCTGCTGGAACACTGACTTCTTTCATTTAATGCCTGCAGACTATAAAAGAGAAACCAACCCAAAAAGTTTGGTTGATTAGTCTGTGGCATTCTTTTAAACTGTTGCTTATGGCGGTCTCTGTGAGCTTCTCAGTGACATTCAGCCATCCAGGTATCCCGCCTGCAGTAGACGGAATGTGGCAATGGAACGCTGGCTGCGCGTGTCATAATAGGCTCTGAGCCTTTATATACATGCGCACAGCAGCAGCCACCTTCAGTCTGCTGCTGGACAGCCAGCAGCAGCAGCAGCAGCAGGAGAGGTAATTAATCAGCAACCCTCCTGCTAAGGGTAGACAGCTGCTCGTTCCACCCCCCCCCCCGCCTTAATTGGTTCTCCTCCCTTCCAACGGTGTTGAGGCGGGTGGGAACAGCCGGGGGTTGAGGGTACTGTGCTAAAAGAGGTGGAATTATGCAGATCTAAAACGCGTGGATTGCAGCAGCAGCAAGCCGAAAAGTGCAGGCATGTGAGGGATCTAGAGGTTGACAGCATGTCTTCTTAACGGGAGTCCAGGTGGCCATCTCCACAAATGGACTTTTCAGAATCCTTGGGTGGCACCGTAGTCGGAAACCAATTCTGGTTATCGCTTCTCGGCCTTTTGGCTAAGATCAAGTGTAGTATCTGTTCTTATCAGTTTAATATCTGATACGTCCCCTATCTGGGGACCATATATTAAATGGATTTTTAGAACAGGGAGATGGAAAAAGAGCTTGCTCTGTCCACTCCACGCATTGACCTGGTATTGCAGTATCTCCAGGACCGGTGCACACCTTCTTTAATGCAGTTTCTAAAATCAGAAAGAATTGAATTCAATGCTTTTTGTTCATTTTGCTTGTTTGTCGGATTTTGGGATGGACTCTTTGGCTTTGCTTTTCTTCTCCTCATTGGATTTTTCATGTTAAAAGTTGCAGAAGCCAGATGACAAGCTCATTTTGGTTCAACTTCAGCAACTGTGCATTGCATTGCCATGTAATGTAATGTAATGCAATGCTATCTATCTAGCTCTCCCTCTATACTTCCTTTTGGATAAACAGACATATTAGGCAAGCATTTTGGAGCTTTCACCTAAATAACTACAGGTGGTGAGATAAGCTGCACAATATAATTGACCTTTCAGTATATTGTTGCACACACACCATCTATTTAGCAAATGCCCTTGTTATCAACAGCAGCCTTTTAAACTCACCTGAGCTAACAGGTATGTGAGCTGGTTACTCTGCTGCGCTTAAAATTTCTTTTTTGGTTTGCTACAATGCCTTTTCTGAAACGTTGTCTCCCTCTGCTGGAACACTGACTTCTTTCATTTAATGCCTGCAGACTATAAAAGAGAAACCAACCCAAAAAGTTTGGTTGATTAGTCTGTGGCATTCTTTTAAACTGTTGCTTATGGCGGTCTCTGTGAGCTTCTCAGTGACATTCAGCCATCCAGGTATCCCGCCTGCAGTAGACGGAATGTGGCAATGGAACGCTGGCTGCGCGTGTCATAATAGGCTCTGAGCCTTTATATACCTGCGCACAGCAGCAGCCACCTTCAGTCTGCTGCTGGACAGCCAGCAGCAGCAGCAGCAGGAGAGGTAATTAATCAGCAACCCTCCTGCTAAGGGTAGACAGCTGCTCGTTCCACCCCCCCCCCGCCTTAATTGGTTCTCCTCCCTTCCAACGGTGTTGAGGCGGGTGGGAACAGCCGGGGGTTGAGGGTACTGTGCTAAAAGAGGTGGAGTTATGCAGATCTAAAACGCGTGGATTGCAGCAGCAGCAAGCCGAAAAGTGCAGGCATGTGAGGGATCTAGAGGTTGACAGCATGTCTTCTTAACGGGAGTCCAGGTGGCCATCTCCACAAATGGACTTTTCAGAATCCTTGGGTGGCACCGTAGTCGGAAACCAATTCTGGTTATCGCTTCTCGGCCTTTTGGCTAAGATCAAGTGTAGTATCTGTTCTTATCAGTTTAATATCTGATACGTCCCCTATCTGGGGACCATATATTAAATGGATTTTTAGAACAGGGAGATGGAAAAAGAGCTTGCTCTGTCCACTCCACGCATTGACCTGGTATTGCAGTATCTCCAGGACCGGTGCACCCCTTCTTTAATGCAGTTTCTAAAATCAGAAAGAATTGAATTCAATGCTTTTTGTTCATTTTGCTTGTTTGTCGGATTTTGGGATGGACTCTTTGGCTTTGCTTTTCTTCTCCTCATTGGATTTTTCATGTTAAAAGTTGCAGAAGCCAGATGACAAGCTCATTTTGGTTCAACTTCAGCAACTGTGCATTGCATTGCCATGTAATGTAATGTAATACAATGCTATCTATCTAGCTCTCCCTCTATACTTCCTTTTGGATAAACAGACATATTAGGCAAGCATTTTGGAGCTTTCACCTAAATAACTACAGGTGGTGAGATAAGCTGCACAATATAATTGACCTTTCAGTATATTGTTGCACACACACCATCTATTTAGCAAATGCCCTTGTTATCAACAGCAGCCTTTTAAACTCACCTGAGCTAACAGGTATGTGAGCTGGTTACTCTGCTGCGCTTAAAATTTCTTTTTTGGTTTGCTACAATGCCTTTTCTGAAACGTTGTCTCCCTCTGCTGGAACACTGACTTCTTTCATTTAATGCCTGCAGACTATAAAAGAGAAACCAACCCAAAAAGTTTGGTTGATTAGTCTGTGGCATTCTTTTAAACTGTTGCTTATGGCGGTCTCTGTGAGCTTCTCAGTGACATTCAGCCATCCAGGTATCCCGCCTGCAGTAGACGGAATGTGGCAATGGAACGCTGGCTGCGCGTGTCATAATAGGCTCTGAGCCTTTATATACATGCGCACAGCAGCAGCCACCTTCAGTCTGCTGCTGGACAGCCAGCAGCAGCAGCAGCAGCAGGAGAGGTAATTAATCAGCAACCCTCCTGCTAAGGGTAGACAGCTGCTCGTTCCACCCCCCCCCGCCTTAATTGGTTCTCCTCCCTTCCAACGGTGTTGAGGCGGGTGGGAACAGCCGGGGGTTGAGGGTACTGTGCTAAAAGAGGTGGAGTTATGCAGATCTAAAACGCGTGGATTGCAGCAGCAGCAAGCCGAAAAGTGCAGGCATGTGAGGGATCTAGAGGTTGACAGCATGTCTTCTTAACGGGAGTCCAGGTGGCCATCTCCACAAATGGACTTTTCAGAATCCTTGGGTGGCACCGTAGTCGGAAACCAATTCTGGTTATCGCTTCTCGGCCTTTTGGCTAAGATCAAGTGTAGTATCTGTTCTTATCAGTTTAATATCTGGTACGTCCCCTATCTGGGGACCATATATTAAATGGATTTTTAGATCAGGGAGATGGAAAAAGAGCTTGCTCTGTCCACTCCACGCATTGACCTGGTATTGCAGTATCTCCAGGACCGGTGCACCCCTTCTTTAATGCAGTTTCTAAAATCAGAAAGAATTGAATTCAATGCTTTTTGTTCATTTTGCTTGTTTGTCGGATTTTGGGATGGACTCTTTGGCTTTGCTTTTCTTCTCTTCATTGGATTTTTCATGTTAAAAGTTGCAGAAGCCAGATGACAAGCTCATTTTGGTTCAACTTCAGCAACTGTGCATTGCATTGCCATGTAATGTAATGTAATGCAATGCTATCTATCTAGCTCTCCCTCTATACTTCCTTTTGGATAAACAGACATATTAGGCAAGCATTTTGGAGCTTTCACCTAAATAACTACAGGTGGTGAGATAAGCTGCACAATATAATTGACCTTTCAGTATATTGTTGCACACACACCATCTATTTAGCAAATGCCCTTGTTATCAACAGCAGCCTTTTAAACTCACCTGAGCTAACAGGTATGTGAGCTGGTTACTCTGCTGCGCTTAAAATTTCTTTTTTGGTTTGCTACAATGCCTTTTCTGAAACGTTGTCTCCCTCTGCTGGAACACTGACTTCTTTCATTTAATGCCTGCAGACTATAAAAGAGAAACCAACCCAAAAAGTTTGGTTGATTAGTCTGTGGCATTCTTTTAAACTGTTGCTTATGGCGGTCTCTGTGAGCTTCTCAGTGACATTCAGCCATCCAGGTATCCCGCCTGCAGTAGACGGAATGTGGCAATGGAACGCTGGCTGCGCGTGTCATAATAGGCTCTGAGCTTTTATATACCTGCCCACAGCAGCAGCCACCTTCAGTCTGCTGCTGGACAGCCAGCAGCAGCAGCAGCAGCAGGAGAGGTAATTAATCAGCAACCCTCCTGCTAAGGGTAGACAGCTGCTCGTTCCACCCCCCCCCCGCCTTAATTGGTTCTCCTCCCTTCCAACGGTGTTGAGGCGGGTGGGAACAGCCGGGGGTTGAGGGTACTGTGCTAAAAGAGGTGGAGTTATGCAGATCTAAAACGCGTGGATTGCAGCAGCAGCAAGCCGAAAAGTGCAGGCATGTGAGGGATCTAGAGGTTGACAGCATGTCTTCTTAACGGGAGTCCAGGTGGCCATCTCCACAAATGGACTTTTCAGAATCCTTGGGTGGCACCGTAGTCCGAAACCAATTCTGGTTATCGCTTCTCGGCCTTTTGGCTAAGATCAAGTGTAGTATCTGTTCTTATCAGTTTAATATCTGATACGTCCCCTATCTGGGGACCATATATTAAATGGATTTTTAGAACAGGGAGATGGAAAAAGAGCTTGCTCTGTCCACTCCACGCATTGACCTGGTATTGCAGTATCTCCAGGACCGGTGCACCCCTTCTTTAATGCAGTTTCTAAAATCAGAAAGAATTGAATTCAATGCTTTTTGTTCATTTTGCTTGTTTGTCGGATTTTGGGATGGACTCTTTGGCTTTGCTTTTCTTCTCCTCATTGGATTTTTCATGTTAAAAGTTGCAGAAGCCAGATGACAAGCTCATTTTGGTTCAACTTCAGCAACTGTGCATTGCATTGCCATGTAATGTAATGTAATGCAATGCTATCTATCTAGCTCTCCCTCTATACTTCCTTTTGGATAAACAGACATATTAGGCAAGCATTTTGGAGCTTTCACCTAAATAACTACAGGTGGTGAGATAAGCTGCACAATATAATTGACCTTTCAGTATATTGTTGCACACACACCATCTATTTAGCAAATGCACTTGTTATCAACAGCAGCCTTTTAAACTCACCTGAGCTAACAGGTATGTGAGCTGGTTACTCTGCTGCGCTTAAAATTTCTTTTTTGGTTTGCTACAATGCCTTTTCTGAAACGTTGTCTCCCTCTGCTGGAACACTGACTTCTTTCATTTAATGCCTGCAGACTATAAAAGAGAAACCAACCCAAAAAGTTTGGTTGATTAGTCTGTGGCATTCTTTTAAACTGTTGCTTATGGCGGTCTCTGTGAGCTTCTCAGTGACATTCAGCCATCCAGGTATCCCGCCTGCAGTAGACGGAATGTGGCAATGGAACGCTGGCTGCGCGTGTCATAATAGGCTTTGAGCTTTTATATACCTGCGCACAGCAGCAGCCACCTTCAGTCTGCTGCTGGACAGCCAGCAGCAGCAGCAGCAGCAGGAGAGGTAATTAATCAGCAACCCTCCTGCTAAGGGTAGACAGCTGCTCGTTCCACCCCCCCCCCCGCCTTAATTGGTTCTCCTCCCTTCCAACGGTGTTGAGGCGGGTGGGAACAGCCGGGGGTTGAGGGTACTGTGCTAAAAGAGGTGGAGTTATGCAGATCTAAAACGCGTGGATTGCAGCAGCAGCAAGCCGAAAAGTGCAGGCATGTGAGGGATCTAGAGGTTGACAGCATGTCTTCTTAACGGGAGTCCAGGTGGCCATCTCCACAAATGGACTTTTCAGAATCCTTGGGTGGCACCGTAGTCGGAAACCAATTCTGGTTATCGCTTCTCGGCCTTTTGGCTAAGATCAAGTGTAGTATCTGTTCTTATCAGTTTAATATCTGATACGTCCCCTATCTGGGGACCATATATTAAATGGATTTTTAGAACAGGGAGATGGAAAAAGAGCTTGCTCTGTCCACTCCACGCATTGACCTGGTATTGCAGTATCTCCAGGACCGGTGCACCCCTTCTTTAATGCAGTTTCTAAAATCAGAAAGAATTGAATTCAATGCTTTTTGTTCATTTTGCTTGTTTGTCGGATTTTGGGATGGACTCTTTGGCTTTGCTTTTCTTCTCCTCATTGGATTTTTCATGTTAAAAGTTGCAGAAGCCAGATGACAAGCTCATTTTGGTTCAACTTCAGCAACTGTGCATTGCATTGCCATGTAATGTAATGTAATGCAATGCTATCTATCTAGCTCTCCCTCTATACTTCCTTTTGGATAAACAGACATATTAGGCAAGCATTTTGGAGCTTTCACCTAAATAACTACAGGTGGTGAGATAAGCTGCACAATATAATTGACCTTTCAGTATATTGTTGCACACACACCATCTATTTAGCAAATGCCCTTGTTATCAACAGCAGCCTTTTAAACTCACCTGAGCTAACAGGTATGTGAGCCGGTTACTCTGCTGCGCTTAAAATTTCTTTTTTGGTTTGCTACAATGCCTTTTCTGAAACGTTGTCTCCCTCTGCTGGAACACTGACTTCTTTCATTTAATGCCTGCAGACTATAAAAGAGAAACCAACCCAAAAAGTTTGGTTGATTAGTCTGTGGCATTCTTTTAAACTGTTGCTTATGGCGGTCTCTGTGAGCTTCTCAGTGACATTCAGCCATCCAGGTATCCCGCCTGCAGTAGACGGAATGTGGCAATGGAACGCTGGCTGCGCGTGTCATAATAGGCTCTGAGCCTTTATATACCTGCGCACAGCAGCAGCCACCTTCAGTCTGCTGCTGGACAGCCAGCAGCAGCAGCAGCAGGAGAGGTAATTAATCAGCATCCCTCCTGCTAAGGGTAGACAGCTGCTCGTTCCAACCCCCCCCCCCGCCTTAATTGGTTCTCCTCCCTTCCAACGGTGTTGAGGCGGGTGGGAACAGCCGGGGGTTGAGGGTACTGTGCTAAAAGAGGTGGAGTTATGCAGATCTAAAACGCGTGGATTGCAGCAGCAGCAAGCCGAAAAGTGCAGGCATGTGAGGGATCTAGAGGTTGACAGCATGTCTTCTTAACGGGAGTCCAGGTGGCCATCTCCACAAATGGACTTTTCAGAATCCTTGGGTGGCACCGTAGTCGGAAACCAATTCTGGTTATCGCTTCTCGGCCTTTTGGCTAAGATCAAGTGTAGTATCTGTTCTTATCAGTTTAATATCTGATACGTCCCCTATCTGGGGACCATATATTAAATGGATTTTTAGAACAGGGAGATGGAAAAAGAGCTTGCTCTGTCCACTCCACGCATTGACCTGGTATTGCAGTATCTCCAGGACCGGTGCACCCCTTCTTTAATGCAGTTTCTAAAATCAGAAAGAATTGAATTCAATGCTTTTTGTTCATTTTGCTTGTTTGTCGGATTTTGGGATGGACTCTTTGGCTTTGCTTTTCTTCTCCTCATTGGATTTTTCATGTTAAAAGTTGCAGAAGCCAGATGACAAGCTCATTTTGGTTCAACTTCAGCAACTGTGCATTGCATTGCCATGTAATGTAATGTAATGCAATGCTATCTATCTAGCTCTCCCTCTATACTTCCTTTTGGATAAACAGACATATTAGGCAAGCATTTTGGAGCTTTCACCTAAATAACTACAGGTGGTGAGATAAGCTGCACAATATAATTGACCTTTCAGTATATTGTTGCACACACACCATCTATTTAGCAAATGCCCTTGTTATCAACAGCAGCCTTTTAAACTCACCTGAGCTAACAGGTATGTGAGCCGGTTACTCTGCTGCGCTTAAAATTTCTTTTTTGGTTTGCTACAATGCCTTTTCTGAAACGTTGTCTCCCTCTGCTGGAACACTGACTTCTTTCATTTAATGCCTGCAGACTATAAAAGAGCAACCAACCCAAAAAGTTTGGTTGATTAGTCTGTGGCATTCTTTTAAACTGTTGCTTATGGCGGTCTCTGTGAGCTTCTCAGTGACATTCAGCCATCCAGGTATCCCGCCTGCAGTAGACGGAATGTGGCAATGGAACGCTGGCTGCGCGTGTCATAATAGGCTCTGAGCCTTTATATACCTGCGCACAGCAGCAGCAACCTTCAGTCTGCTGCTGGACAGCCAGCAGCAGCAGCAGCAGGAGAGGTAATTAATCAGCAACCCTCCTGCTAAGGGTAGACAGCTGCTCGTTCCACCCCCCCCCCCCGCCTTAATTGGTTCTCCTCCCTTCCAACGGTGTTGAGGCGGGTGGGAACAGCCGGGGGTTGAGGGTACTGTGCTAAAAGAGGTGGAGTTATGCAGATCTAAAACGCGTGGATTGCAGCAGCAGCAAGCCGAAAAGTGCAGGCATGTGAGGGATCTAGAGGTTGACAGCATGTCTTCTTAACGGGAGTCCAGGTGGCCATCTCCACAAATGGACTTTTCAGAATCCTTGGGTGGCACCGTAGTCGGAAACCAATTCTGGTTATCGCTTCTCGGCCTTTTGGCTAAGATCAAGTGTAGTATCTTTTGAAAAGGCAGTTTTGTCCTTGGGCTGCCCTAGTAAATTGATGCATATTACACACTGGTTTGGTGCACTTGTTAGTACGCCAGGTGGCTCATAGAGTTATCTGATGGAAAACATGGCCCTCCAGGATCGAAGTCACTAGGCTGGGTAAGTGTGAGGGCTTTGGAGCAATGTGCCCCAGGAGTAGGCGCCCTGGTGGGAGTCCAAGCTTACTGGGACTGGGAACCCCAGAAAGACTTGGCTTCGTAGCACGCCGCACCTTTGCCAATCATACTTTCTGAGCAACCCCCCCTATTCCTGGCCTCCGGGCTAGGAAGGGGAATTTTTATAAACCCGGTCGGAGGTCCGGTCAGCTTTGGGCTGAGAAACCAACACAGGCTCCAGCTCCACTAGGGTGGCAGCCTAGATGGAAGCTGGGAGCACGAAAACGGCTCTTCTCCGGCTTCGGCTAGGGAGAGCATCGGAGATCCCTGACCCTCGCTGTGGCCTTCTGGCTCGGAGGGATGGGGATGGTTTATTGGGGACCCTCTCCTCCGGGAAGGGTCCACATGAATCCTCGCCTCGTGCGCTGTTTTGGTGTGACTTCGGTCACATTTTTCAGTGCCTTGGATGCAGCTTCAATCAAAAAATCTGTTCTTATCAGTTTAATATCTGATACGTCCCCTATCTGGGGACCATATATTAAATGGATTTTTAGAACAGGGAGATGGAAAAAGAGCTTGCTCTGTCCACTCCACGCATTGACCTGGTATTGCAGTATCTCCAGGACCGGTGCACCCCTTCTTTACTGCAGTTTCTAAAATCAGAAAGAATTGAATTCAATGCTTTTTGTTCATTTTGCTTGTTTGTCGGATTTTGGGATGGACTCTTTGGCTTTGCTTTTCTTCTCCTCATTGGATTTTTCATGTTAAAAGTTGCAGAAGCCAGATGACAAGCTCATTTTGGTTCAACTACAGCAACTGTGCATTGCATTGCCATGTAATGTAATGTAATGCAATGCTATCTATCTAGCTCTCCCTCTATACTTCCTTTTGGATAAACAGACATATTAGGCAAGCATTTTGGAGCTTTCACCTAAATAACTACAGGTGGTGAGATAAGCTGCACAATATAATTGACCTTTCAGTATATTGTTGCACACACACCATCTATTTAGCAAATGCACTTGTTATCAACAGCAGCCTTTTAAACTCACCTGAGCTAACAGGTATGTGAGCTGGTTACTCTGCTGCGCTTAAAATTTCTTTTTTGGTTTGCTACAATGCCTTTTCTGAAACGTTGTCTCCCTCTGCTGGAACACTGACTTCTTTCATTTAATGCCTGCAGACTATAAAAGAGAAACCAACCCAAAAAGTTTGGTTGATTAGTCTGTGGCATTCTTTTAAACTGTTGCTTATGGCGGTCTCTGTGAGCTTCTCAGTGACATTCAGCCATCCAGGTATCCCGCCTGCAGTAGACGGAATGTGGCAATGGAACGCTGGCTGCGCGTGTCATAATAGGCTCTGAGCCTTTATATACCTGCGCACAGCAGCAGCCACCTTCAGTCTGCTGCTGGACAGCCAGCAGCAGCAGCAGGAGAGGTAATTAATCAGCAACCCTCCTGCTAAGGGTAGACAGCTGCTCGTTCCACCCCCCCCCGCCTTAATTGGTTCTCCTCCCTTCCAACGGTGTTGAGGCGGGTGGGAACAGCCGGGGGTTGAGGGTACTGTGCTAAAAGAGGTGGAGTTATGCAGATCTAAAACGCGTGGATTGCAGCAGCAGCAAGCCGAAAAGTGCAGGCATGTGAGGGATCTAGAGGTTGACAGCATGTCTTCTTAACGGGAGTCCAGGTGGCCATCTCCACAAATGGACTTTTCAGAATCCTTGGGTGGCACCGTAGTCGGAAACCAATTCTGGTAATCGCTTCTCGGCCTTTTGGCTAAGATCAAGTGTAGTATCTGTTCTTATCAGTTTAATATCTGATACGTCCCCTATCTGGGGACCATATATTAAATGGATTTTTAGAACAGGGAGATGGAAAAAGAGCTTGCTCTGTCCACTCCACGCATTGACCTGGTATTGCAGTATCTCCAGGACCGGTGCACCCCTTCTTTAATGCAGTTTCTAAAATCAGAAAGAATTGAATTCAATGCTTTTTGTTCATTTTGCTTGTTTGTCGGATTTTGGGATGGACTCTTTTGCTTTGCTTTTCTTCTCCTCATTGGATTTTTCATGTTAAAAGTTGCAGAAGCCAGATGACAAGCTCATTTTGGTTCAACTTCAGCAACTGTGCATTGCATTGCCATGTAATGTAATGTAATGCAATGCTATCTATCTAGCTCTCCCTCTATACTTCCTTTTGGATAAACAGACATATTAGGCAAGCATTTTGGAGCTTTCACCTAAATAACTACAGGTGGTGAGATAAGCTGCACAATATAATTTACCTTTCAGTATATTGTTGCACACACACCATCTATTTAGCAAATGCCCTTGTTATCAACAGCAGCCTTTTAAACTCACCTGAGCTAACAGGTATGTGAGCTGGTTACTCTGCTGCGCTTAAAATTTCTTTTTTGGTTTGCTACAATGCCTTTTCTGAAACGTTGTCTCCCTCTGCTGGAACACTGACTTCTTTCATTTAATGCCTGCAGACTATAAAAGAGAAACCAACCCAAAAAGTTTGGTTGATTAGTCTGTGGCATTCTTTTAAACTGTTGCTTATGGCGGTCTCTGTGAGCTTCTCAGTGACATTCAGCCATCCAGGTATCCCGCCTGCAGTAGACGGAATGTGGCAATGGAACGCTGGCTGCGCGTGTCATAATAGGCTCTGAGCTTTTATATACCTGCCCACAGCAGCAGCCACCTTCAGTCTGCTGCTGGACAGCCAGCAGCAGCAGCAGCAGCAGGAGAGGTAATTAATCAGCAACCCTCCTGCTAAGGGTAGACAGCTGCTCGTTCCACCCCCCCCCCGCCTTAATTGGTTCTCCTCCCTTCCAACGGTGTTGAGGCGGGTGGGAACAGCCGGGGGTTGAGGGTACTGTGCTAAAAGAGGTGGAGTTATGCAGATCTAAAACGCGTGGATTGCAGCAGCAGCAAGCCGAAAAGTGCAGGCATGTGAGGGATCTAGAGGTTGACAGCATGTCTTCTTAACGGGAGTCCAGGTGGCCATCTCCACAAATGGACTTTTCAGAATCCTTGGGTGGCACCGTAGTCCGAAACCAATTCTGGTTATCGCTTCTCGGCCTTTTGGCTAAGATCAAGTGTAGTATCTGTTCTTATCAGTTTAATATCTGATACGTCCCCTATCTGGGGACCATATATTAAATGGATTTTTAGAACAGGGAGATGGAAAAAGAGCTTGCTCTGTCCACTCCACGCATTGACCTGGTATTGCAGTATCTCCAGGACCGGTGCACCCCTTCTTTAATGCAGTTTCTAAAATCAGAAAGAATTGAATTCAATGCTTTTTGTTCATTTTGCTTGTTTGTCGGATTTTGGGATGGACTCTTTGGCTTTGCTTTTCTTCTCCTCATTGGATTTTTCATGTTAAAAGTTGCAGAAGCCAGATGACAAGCTCATTTTGGTTCAACTTCAGCAACTGTGCATTGCATTGCCATGTAATGTAATGTAATGCAATGCTATCTATCTAGCTCTCCCTCTATACTTCCTTTTGGATAAACAGACATATTAGGCAAGCATTTTGGAGCTTTCACCTAAATAACTACAGGTGGTGAGATAAGCTGCACAATATAATTGACCTTTCAGTATATTGTTGCACACACACCATCTATTTAGCAAATGCCCTTGTTATCAACAGCAGCCTTTTAAACTCACCTGAGCTAACAGGTATGTGAGCTGGTTACTCTGCTGCGCTTAAAATTTCTTTTTTGGTTTGCTACAATGCCTTTTCTGAAACGTTGTCTCCCTCTGCTGGAACACTGACTTCTTTCATTTAATGCCTGCAGACTATAAAAGAGAAACCAACCCAAAAAGTTTGGTTGATTAGTCTGTGGCATTCTTTTAAACTGTTGCTTATGGCGGTCTCTGTGAGCTTCTCAGTGACATTCAGCCATCCAGGTATCCCGCCTGCAGTAGACGGAATGTGGCAATGGAACGCTGGCTGCGCGTGTCATAATAGGCTCTGAGCTTTTATATACCTGCGCACAGCAGCAGCCACCTTCAGTCTGCTGCTGGACAGCCAGCAGCAGCAGCAGCAGCAGGAGAGGTAATTAATCAGCAACCCTCCTGCTAAGGGTAGACAGCTGCTCGTTCCACCCCCCCCCCCGCCTTAATTGGTTCTCCTCCCTTCCAACGGTGTTGAGGCGGGTGGGAACAGCCGGGGGTTGAGGGTACTGTGCTAAAAGAGGTGGAGTTATGCAGATCTAAAACGCGTGGATTGCAGCAGCAGCAAGCCGAAAAGTGCAGGCATGTGAGGGATCTAGAGGTTGACAGCATGTCTTCTTAACGGGAGTCCAGGTGGCCATCTCCACAAATGGACTTTTCAGAATCCTTGGGTGGCACCGTAGTCGGAAACCAATTCTGGTTATCGCTTCTCGGCCTTTTGGCTAAGATCAAGTGTAGTATCTGTTCTTATCAGTTTAATATCTGATACGTCCCCTATCTGGGGACCATATATTAAATGGATTTTTAGAACAGGGAGATGGAAAAAGAGCTTGCTCTGTCCACTCCACGCATTGACCTGGTATTGCAGTATCTCCAGGACCGGTGCACCCCTTCTTTAATGCAGTTTCTAAAATCAGAAAGAATTGAATTCAATGCTTTTTGTTCATTTTGCTTGTTTGTCGGATTTTGGGATGGACTCTTTGGCTTTGCTTTTCTTCTCCTCATTGGATTTTTCATGTTAAAAGTTGCAGAAGCCAGATGACAAGCTCATTTTGGTTCAACTTCAGCAACTGTGCATTGCATTGCCATGTAATGTAATGTAATGCAATGCTATCTATCTAGCTCTCCCTCTATACTTCCTTTTGGATAAACAGACATATTAGGCAAGCATTTTGGAGCTTTCACCTAAATAACTACAGGTGGTGAGATAAGCTGCACAATATAATTGACCTTTCAGTATATTGTTGCACACACACCATCTATTTAGCAAATGCCCTTGTTATCAACAGCAGCCTTTTAAACTCACCTGAGCTAACAGGTATGTGAGCCGGTTACTCTGCTGCGCTTAAAATTTCTTTTTTGGTTTGCTACAATGCCTTTTCTGAAACGTTGTCTCCCTCTGCTGGAACACTGACTTCTTTCATTTAATGCCTGCAGACTATAAAAGAGAAACCAACCCAAAAAGTTTGGTTGATTAGTCTGTGGCATTCTTTTAAACTGTTGCTTATGGCGGTCTCTGTGAGCTTCTCAGTGACATTCAGCCATCCAGGTATCCCGCCTGCAGTAGACGGAATGTGGCAATGGAACGCTGGCTGCGCGTGTCATAATAGGCTCTGAGCCTTTATATACCTGCGCACAGCAGCAGCCACCTTCAGTCTGCTGCTGGACAGCCAGCAGCAGCAGCAGCAGGAGAGGTAATTAATCAGCATCCCTCCTGCTAAGGGTAGACAGCTGCTCGTTCCAACCCCCCCCCCGCCTTAATTGGTTCTCCTCCCTTCCAACGGTGTTGAGGCGGGTGGGAACAGCCGGGGGTTGAGGGTACTGTGCTAAAAGAGGTGGAGTTATGCAGATCTAAAACGCGTGGATTGCAGCAGCAGCAAGCCGAAAAGTGCAGGCATGTGAGGGATCTAGAGGTTGACAGCATGTCTTCTTAACGGGAGTCCAGGTGGCCATCTCCACAAATGGACTTTTCAGAATCCTTGGGTGGCACCGTAGTCGGAAACCAATTCTGGTTATCGCTTCTCGGCCTTTTGGCTAAGATCAAGTGTAGTATCTGTTCTTATCAGTTTAATATCTGATACGTCCCCTATCTGGGGACCATATATTAAATGGATTTTTAGAACAGGGAGATGGAAAAAGAGCTTGCTCTGTCCACTCCACGCATTGACCTGGTATTGCAGTATCTCCAGGACCGGTGCACCCCTTCTTTAATGCAGTTTCTAAAATCAGAAAGAATTGAATTCAATGCTTTTTGTTCATTTTGCTTGTTTGTCGGATTTTGGGATGGACTCTTTGGCTTTGCTTTTCTTCTCCTCATTGGATTTTTCATGTTAAAAGTTGCAGAAGCCAGATGACAAGCTCATTTTGGTTCAACTTCAGCAACTGTGCATTGCATTGCCATGTAATGTAATGTAATGCAATGCTATCTATCTAGCTCTCCCTCTATACTTCCTTTTGGATAAACAGACATATTAGGCAAGCATTTTGGAGCTTTCACCTAAATAACTACAGGTGGTTAGATAAGCTGCACAATATAATTGACCTTTCAGTATATTGTTGCACACACACCATCTATTTAGCAAATGCCCTTGTTATCAACAGCAGCCTTTTAAACTCACCTGAGCTAACAGGTATGTGAGCCGGTTACTCTGCTGCGCTTAAAATTTCTTTTTTGGTTTGCTACAATGCCTTTTCTGAAACGTTGTCTCCCTCTGCTGGAACACTGACTTCTTTCATTTAATGCCTGCAGACTATAAAAGAGCAACCAACCCAAAAAGTTTGGTTGATTAGTCTGTGGCATTCTTTTAAACTGTTGCTTATGGCGGTCTCTGTGAGCTTCTCAGTGACATTCAGCCATCCAGGTATCCCGCCTGCAGTAGACGGAATGTGGCAATGGAACGCTGGCTGCGCGTGTCATAATAGGCTCTGAGCCTTTATATACCTGCGCACAGCAGCAGCAACCTTCAGTCTGCTGCTGGACAGCCAGCAGCAGCAGCAGCAGGAGAGGTAATTAATCAGCAACCCTCCTGCTAAGGGTAGACAGCTGCTCGTTCCACCCCCCCCCCCCGCCTTAATTGGTTCTCCTCCCTTCCAACGGTGTTGAGGCGGGTGGGAACAGCCGGGGGTTGAGGGTACTGTGCTAAAAGAGGTGGAGTTATGCAGATCTAAAACGCGTGGATTGCAGCAGCAGCAAGCCGAAAAGTGCAGGCATGTGAGGGATCTAGAGGTTGACAGCATGTCTTCTTAACGGGAGTCCAGGTGGCCATCTCCACAAATGGACTTTTCAGAATCCTTGGGTGGCACCGTAGTCGGAAACCAATTCTGGTTATCGCTTCTCGGCCTTTTGGCTAAGATCAAGTGTAGTATCTTTTGAAAAGGCAGTTTTGTCCTTGGGCTGCCCTAGTAAATTGATGCATATTACACACTGGTTTGGTGCACTTGTTAGTACGCCAGGTGGCTCATAGAGTTATCTGATGGAAAACATGGCCCTCCAGGATCGAAGTCACTAGGCTGGGTAAGTGTGAGGGCTTTGGAGCAATGTGCCCCAGGAGTAGGCGCCCTGGTGGGAGTCCAAGCTTACTGGGACTGGGAACCCCAGAAAGACTTGGCTTCGTAGCACGCCGCACCTTTGCCAATCATACTTTCTGAGCAACCCCCCCTATTCCTGGCCTCCGGGCTAGGAAGGGGAATTTTTATAAACCCGGTCGGAGGTCCGGTCAGCTTTGGGCTGAGAAACCAACACAGGCTCCAGCTCCACTAGGGTGGCAGCCTAGATGGAAGCTGGGAGCACGAAAACGGCTCTTCTCCGGCTTCGGCTAGGGAGAGCATCGGAGATCCCTGACCCTCGCTGTGGCCTTCTGGCTCGGAGGGATGGGGATGGTTTATTGGGGACCCTCTCCTCCGGGAAGGGTCCACATGAATCCTCGCCTCGTGCGCTGTTTTGGTGTGACTTCGGTCACATTTTTCAGTGCCTTGGATGCAGCTTCAATCAAAAAATCTGTTCTTATCAGTTTAATATCTGATACGTCCCCTATCTGGGGACCATATATTAAATGGATTTTTAGAACAGGGAGATGGAAAAAGAGCTTGCTCTGTCCACTCCACGCATTGACCTGGTATTGCAGTATCTCCAGGACCGGTGCACCCCTTCTTTACTGCAGTTTCTAAAATCAGAAAGAATTGAATTCAATGCTTTTTGTTCATTTTGCTTGTTTGTCGGATTTTGGGATGGACTCTTTGGCTTTGCTTT
Source organism: Phyllobates terribilis (assembly GCF_046119375.1). Lineage (NCBI taxonomy): Eukaryota > Metazoa > Chordata > Amphibia > Anura > Dendrobatidae > Phyllobates > Phyllobates terribilis. The sequence continues at coordinate 2,573,192 of NW_027362800.1, read as the reverse complement.
TCTTCTCCTCATTGGATTTTTCATGTTAAAAGTTGCAGAAGCCAGATGACAAGCTCATTTTGGTTCAACTACAGCAACTGTGCATTGCATTGCCATGTAATGTAATGTAATGCAATGCTATCTATCTAGCTCTCCCTCTATACTTCCTTTTGGATAAACAGACATATTAGGCAAGCATTTTGGAGCTTTCACCTAAATAACTACAGGTGGTGAGATAAGCTGCACAATATAATTGACCTTTCAGTATATTGTTGCACACACACCATCTATTTAGCAAATGCCCTTGTTATCAACAGCAGCCTTTTAAACTCACCTGAGCTAACAAGTATGTGAGCTGGTTACTCTGCTGCGCTGAAATTTCTTTTTTGGTTTGCTACAATGCCTTTTCTGAAACGTTGTCTCCCTCTGCTGGAACACTGACTTCTTTCATTTAATGCCTGCAGACTATAAAAGAGAAACCAACCCAAAAAGTTTGGTTGATTAGTCTGTGGCATTCTTTTAAACTGTTGCTTATGGCGGTCTCTGTGAGCTTCTCAGTGACATTCAGCCATCCAGGTATCCCGCCTGCAGTAGACGGAATGTGGCAATGGAACGCTGGCTGCGCGTGTCATAATAGGCTCTGAGCCTTTATATACCTGCGCACAGCAGCAGCCACCTTCAGTCTGCTGCTGGACAGCCAGCAGCAGCAGCAGGAGAGGTAATTAATCAGCAACCCTCCTGCTAAGGGTAGACAGCTGCTCGTTCCACCCCCCCCCCGCCTTAATTGGTTCTCCTCCCTTCCAACGGTGTTGAGGCGGGTGGGAACAGCCGGGGGTTGAGGGTACTGTGCTAAAAGAGGTGGAGTTATGCAGATCTAAAACGCGTGGATTGCAGCAGCAGCAAGCCGAAAAGTGCAGGCATGTGAGGGATCTAGAGGTTGACAGCATGTCTTCTTAACGGGAGTCCAGGTGGCCATCTCCACAAATGGACTTTTCAGAATCCTTGGGTGGCACCGTAGTCGGAAACCAATTCTGGTAATCGCTTCTCGGCCTTTTGGCTAAGATCAAGTGTAGTATCTGTTCTTATCAGTTTAATATCTGATACGTCCCCTATCTGGGGACCATATATTAAATGGATTTTTAGAACAGGGAGATGGAAAAAGAGCTTGCTCTGTCCACTCCACGCATTGACCTGGTATTGCAGTATCTCCAGGACCGGTGCACCCCTTCTTTAATGCAGTTTCTAAAATCAGAAAGAATTGAATTCAATGCTTTTTGTTCATTTTGCTTGTTTGTCGGATTTTGGGATGGACTCTTTTGCTTTGCTTTTCTTCTCCTCATTGGATTTTTCATGTTAAAAGTTGCAGAAGCCAGATGACAAGCTCATTTTGGTTCAACTTCAGCAACTGTGCATTGCATTGCCATGTAATGTAATGTAATGCAATGCTATCTATCTAGCTCTCCCTCTATACTTCCTTTTGGATAAACAGACATATTAGGCAAGCATTTTGGAGCTTTCACCTAAATAACTACAGGTGGTGAGATAAGCTGCACAATATAATTTACCTTTCAGTATATTGTTGCACACACACCATCTATTTAGCAAATGCCCTTGTTATCAACAGCAGCCTTTTAAACTCACCTGAGCTAACAGGTATGTGAGCTGGTTACTCTGCTGCGCTTAAAATTTCTTTTTTGGTTTGCTACAATGCCTTTTCTGAAACGTTGTCTCCCTCTGCTGGAACACTGACTTCTTTCATTTAATGCCTGCAGACTATAAAAGAGAAACCAACCCAAAAAGTTTGGTTGATTAGTCTGTGGCATTCTTTTAAACTGTTGCTTATGGCGGTCTCTGTGAGCTTCTCAGTGACATTCAGCCATCCAGGTATCCCGCCTGCAGTAGACGGAATGTGGCAATGGAACGCTGGCTGCGCGTGTCATAATAGGCTCTGAGCCTTTATATACCTGCGCACAGCAGCAGCCACCTTCAGTCTGCTGCTGGACAGCCAGCAGCAGCAGCAGCAGGAGAGGTAATTAATCAGCAACCCTCCTGCTAAGGGTAGACAGCTGCTCGTTCCACCCCCCCCCCCCCGCCTTAATTGGTTCTCCTCCCTTCCAACGGTGTTGAGGCGGGTGGGAACAGCCGGGGGTTGAGGGTACTGTGCTAAAAGAGGTGGAGTTATGCAGATCTAAAACGCGTGGATTGCAGCAGCAGCAAGCCGAAAAGTGCAGGCATGTGAGGGATCTAGAGGTTGACAGCATGTCTTCTTAACGGGAGTCCAGGTGGCCATCTCCACAAATGGACTTTTCAGAATCCTTGGGTGGCACCGTAGTCGGAAACCAATTCTGGTTATCGCTTCTCGGCCTTTTGGCTAAGATCAAGTGTAGTATCTGTTCTTATCAGTTTAATATCTGATACGTCCCCTATCTGGGGACCATATATTAAATGGATTTTTAGAACAGGGAGATGGAAAAAGAGCTTGCTCTGTCCACTCCACGCATTGACCTGGTATTGCAGTATCTCCAGGACCGGTGCACCCCTTCTTTAATGCAGTTTCCAAAATCAGAAAGAATTGAATTCAATGCTTTTTGTTCATTTTGCTTGTTTGTCGGATTTTGGGATGGACTCTTTGGCTTTGCTTTTCTTCTCCTCATTGGATTTTTCATGTTAAAAGTTGCAGAAGCCAGATGACAAGCTCATTTTGGTTCAACTTCAGCAACTGTGCATTGCATTGCCATGTAATGTAATGTAATGCAATGCTATCTATCTAGCTCTCCCTCTATACTTCCTTTTGGATAAACAGACATATTAGGCAAGCATTTTGGAGCTTTCACCTAAATAACTACAGGTGGTGAGATAAGCTGCACAATATAATTGACCTTTCAGTATATTGTTGCACACACACCATCTATTTAGCAAATGCCCTTGTTATCAACAGCAGCCTTTTAAACTCACCTGAGCTAACAGGTATGTGAGCTGGTTACTCTGCTGCGCTTAAAATTTCTTTTTTGGTTTGCTACAATGCCTTTTCTGAAACGTTGTCTCCCTCTGCTGGAACACTGACTTCTTTCATTTAATGCCTGCAGACTATAAAAGAGAAACCAACCCAAAAAGTTTGGTTGATTAGTCTGTGGCATTCTTTTAAACTGTTGCTTATGGCGGTCTCTGTGAGCTTCTCAGTGACATTCAGCCATCCAGGTATCCCGCCTGCAGTAGACGGAATGTGGCAATGGAACGCTGGCTGCGCGTGTCATAATAGGCTCTGAGCCTTTATATACCTGCGCACAGCAGCAGCCACCTTCAGTCTGCTGCTGGACAGCCAGCAGCAGCAGCAGCAGGAGAGGTAATTAATCAGCAACCCTCCTGCTAAGGGTAGACAGCTGCTCGTTCCACCCCCCCCCCCCCGCCTTAATTGGTTCTCCTCCCTTCCAACGGTGTTGAGGCGGGTGGGAACAGCCGGGGGTTGAGGGTACTGTGCTAAAAGAGGTGGAGTTATGCAGATCTAAAACGCGTGGATTGCAGCAGCAGCAAGCCGAAAAGTGCAGGCATGTGAGGGATCTAGAGGTTGACAGCATGTCTTCTTAACGGGAGTCCAGGTGGCCATCTCCACAAATGGACTTTTCAGAATCCTTGGGTGGCACCGTAGTCGGAAACCAATTCTGGTTATCGCTTCTCGGCCTTTTGGCTAAGATCAAGTGTAGTATCTGTTCTTATCAGTTTAATATCTGATACGTCCCCTATCTGGGGACCATATATTAAATGGATTTTTAGAACAGGGAGATGGAAAAAGAGCTTGCTCTGTCCACTCCACGCATTGACCTGGTATTGCAGTATCTCCAGGACCGGTGCACCCCTTCTTTAATGCAGTTTCCAAAATCAGAAAGAATTGAATTCAATGCTTTTTGTTCATTTTGCTTGTTTGTCGGATTTTGGGATGGACTCTTTGGCTTTGCTTTTCTTCTCCTCATTGGATTTTTCATGTTAAAAGTTGCAGAAGCCAGATGACAAGCTCATTTTGGTTCAACTTCAGCAACTGTGCATTGCATTGCCATGTAATGTAATGTAATGCAATGCTATCTATCTAGCTCTCCCTCTATACTTCCTTTTGGATAAACAGACATATTAGGCAAGCATTTTGGAGCTTTCACCTAAATAACTACAGGTGGTGAGATAAGCTGCACAATATAATTGACCTTTCAGTATATTGTTGCACACACACCATCTATTTAGCAAATGCCCTTGTTATCAACAGCAGCCTTTTAAACTCACCTGAGCTAACAGGTATGTGAGCTGGTTACTCTGCTGCGCTTAAAATTTCTTTTTTGGTTTGCTACAATGCCTTTTCTGAAACGTTGTCTCCCTCTGCTGGAACACTGACTTCTTTCATTTAATGCCTGCAGACTATAAAAGAGAAACCAACCCAAAAAGTTTGGTTGATTAGTCTGTGGCATTCTTTTAAACTGTTGCTTATGGCGGTCTCTGTGAGCTTCTCAGTGACATTCAGCCATCCAGGTATCCCGCCTGCAGTAGACGGAATGTGGCAATGGAACGCTGGCTGCGCGTGTCATAATAGGCTCTGAGCCTTTATATACCTGCGCACAGCAGCAGCCACCTTCAGTCTGCTGCTGGACAGCCAGCAGCAGCAGCAGCAGGAGAGGTAATTAATCAGCAACCCTCCTGCTAAGGGTAGACAGCTGCTCGTTCCAACCCCCCCCCCGCCTTAATTGGTTCTCCTCCCTTATAACGGTGTTGAGGCGGGTGGGAACAGCCGGGGGTTGAGGGTACTGTGCTAAAAGAGGTGGAGTTATGCAGATCTAAAACGCGTGGATTGCAGCAGCAGCAAGCCGAAAAGTGCAGGCATGTGAGGGATCTAGAGGTTGACAGCATGTCTTCTTAACGGGAGTCCAGGTGGCCATCTCCACAAATGGACTTTTCAGAATCCTTGGGTGGCACCGTAGTCGGAAACCAATTCTGGTTATCGCTTCTCGGCCTTTTGGCTAAGATCAAGTGTAGTATCTGTTCTTATCAGTTTAATATCTGATACGTCCCCTATCTGGGGACCATATATTAAATGGATTTTTAGAACAGGGAGATGGAAAAAGAGCTTGCTCTGTCCACTCCACGCATTGACCTGGTATTGCAGTATCTCCAGGACCGGTGCACCCCTTCTTTAATGCAGTTTCTAAAATCAGAAAGAATTGAATTCAATGCTTTTTGTTCATTTTGCTTGTTTGTCGGATTTTGGGATGGACTCTTTGGCTTTGCTTTTCTTCTCCTCATTGGATTTTTCATGTTAAAAGTTGCAGAAGCCAGATGACAAGCTCATTTTGGTTCAACTTCAGCAACTGTGCATTGCATTGCCATGTAATGTAATGTAATGCAATGCTATCTATCTAGCTCTCCCCATATACTTCCTTTTGGATAAACAGACATATTAGGCAAGCATTTTGGAGCTTTCACCTAAATAACTACAGGTGGTGAGATAAGCTGCACAATATAATTGACCTTTCAGTATATTGTTGCACACACACCATCTATTTAGCAAATGCCCTTGTTATCAACAGCAGCCTTTTAAACTCACCTGAGCTAACAGGTATGTGAGCTGGTTACTCTGCTGCGCTTAAAATTTCTTTTTTGGTTTGCTACAATGCCTTTTCTGAAACGTTGTCTCCCTCTGCTGGAACACTGACTTCTTTCATTTAATGCCTGCAGACTATAAAAGAGCAACCAACCCAAAAAGTTTGGTTGATTAGTCTGTGGCATTCTTTTAAACTGTTGCTTATGGCGGTCTCTGTGAGCTTCTCAGTGACATTCAGCCATCCAGGTATCCCGCCTGCAGTAGACGGAATGTGGCAATGGAACGCTGGCTGCGCGTGTCATAATAGGCTCTGAGCCTTTATATACCTGCGCACAGCAGCAGCCACCTTCAGTCTGCTGCTGGACAGCCAGCAGCAGCAGCAGCAGGAGAGGTAATTAATCAGCAACCCTCCTGCTAAGGGTAGACAGCTGCTCGTTCCACCCCCCCCCCGCCTTAATTGGTTCTCCTCCCTTCCAACGGTGTTGAGGCGGGTGGGAACAGCCGGGGGTTGAGGGTACTGTGCTAAAAGAGGTGGAGTTATGCAGATCTAAAACGCGTGGATTGCAGCAGCAGCAAGCCGAAAAGTGCAGGCATGTGAGGGATCTAGAGGTTGACAGCATGTCTTCTTAACGGGAGTCCAGGTGGCCATCTCCACAAATGGACTTTTCAGAATCCTTGGGTGGCACCGTAGTCGGAAACCAATTCTGGTTATCGCTTCTCGGCCTTTTGGCTAAGATCAAGTGTAGTATCTGTTCTTATCAGTTTAATATCTGATACGTCCCCTATCTGGGGACCATATATTAAATGGATTTTTAGAACAGGGAGATGGAAAAAGAGCTTGCTCTGTCCACTCCACGCATTGACCTGGTATTGCAGTATCTCCAGGACCGGTGCACCCCTTCTTTAATGCAGTTTCTAAAATCAGAAAGAATTGAATTCAATGCTTTTTGTTCATTTTGCTTGTTTGTCGGATTTTGGGATGGACTCTTTTGCTTTGCTTTTCTTCTCCTCATTGGATTTTTCATGTTAAAAGTTGCAGAAGCCAGATGACAAGCTCATTTTGGTTCAACTTCAGCAACTGTGCATTGCATTGCCATGTAATGTAATGTAATGCAATGCTATCTATCTAGCTCTCCCTCTATACTTCCTTTTGGATAAACAGACATATTAGGCAAGCATTTTGGAGCTTTCACCTAAATAACTACAGGTGGTGAGATAAGCTGCACAATATAATTGACCTTTCAGTATATTGTTGCACACACACCATCTATTTAGCAAATGCCCTTGTTATCAACAGCAGCCTTTTAAACTCACCTGAGCTAACAGGTATGTGAGCTGGTTACTCTGCTGCGCTTAAAATTTCTTTTTTGGTTTGCTACAATGCCTTTTCTGAAACGTTGTCTCCCTCTGCTGGAACACTGACTTCTTTCATTTAATGCCTGCAGACTATAAAAGAGAAACCAACCCAAAAAGTTTGGTTGATTAGTCTGTGGCATTCTTTTAAACTGTTGCTTATGGCGGTCTCTGTGAGCTTCTCAGTGACATTCAGCCATCCAGGTATCCCGCCTGCAGTAGACGGAATGTGGCAATGGAACGCTGGCTGCGCGTGTCATAATAGGCTCTGAGCCTTTATATACCTGCGCACAGCAGCAGCCACCTTCAGTCTGCTGCTGGACAGCCAGCAGCAGCAGCAGCAGCAGGAGAGGTAATTAATCAGCAACCCTCCTGCTAAGGGTAGACAGCTGCTCGTTCCAACCCCCCCCCCGCCTTAATTGGTTCTCCTCCCTTCCAACGGTGTTGAGGCGGGTGGGAACAGCCGGGGGTTGAGGGTACTGTGCTAAAAGAGGTGGAGTTATGCAGATCTAAAACGCGTGGATTGCAGCAGCAGCAAGCCGAAAAGTGCAGGCATGTGAGGGATCTAGAGGTTGACAGCATGTCTTCTTAACGGGAGTCCAGGTGGCCATCTCCACAAATGGACTTTTCAGAATCCTTGGGTGGCACCGTAGTCGGAAACCAATTCTGGTTATCGCTTCTCGGCCTTTTGGCTAAGATCAAGTGTAGTATCTGTTCTTATCAGTTTAATATCTGATACGTCCCCTATCTGGGGACCATATATTAAATGGATTTTTAGAACAGGGAGATGGAAAAAGAGCTTGCTCTGTCCACTCCACGCATTGACCTGGTATTGCAGTATCTCCAGGACCGGTGCACCCCTTCTTTAATGCAGTTTCTAAAATCAGAAAGAATTGAATTCAATGCTTTTTGTTCATTTTGCTTGTTTGTCGGATTTTGGGATGGACTCTTTGGCTTTGCTTTTCTTCTCCTCATTGGATTTTTCATGTTAAAAGTTGCAGAAGCCAGATGACAAGCTCATTTTGGTTCAACTTCAGCAACTGTGCATTGCATTGCCATGTAATGTAATGTAATGCAATGCTATCTATCTAGCTCTCCCTCTATACTTCCTTTTGGATAAACAGACATATTAGGCAAGCATTTTGGAGCTTTCACCTAAATAACTACAGGTGGTGAGATAAGCTGCACAATATAATTGACCTTTCAGTATATTGTTGCACACACACCATCTATTTAGCAAATGCCCTTGTTATCAACAGCAGCCTTTTAAACTCACCTGAGCTAACAGGTATGTGAGCTGGTTACTCTGCTGCGCTTAAAATTTCTTTTTTGGTTTGCTACAATGCCTTTTCTGAAACGTTGTCTCCCTCTGCTGGAACACTGACTTCTTTCATTTAATGCCTGCAGACTATAAAAGAGAAACCAACCCAAAAAGTTTGGTTGATTAGTCTGTGGCATTCTTTTAAACTGTTGCTTATGGCGGTCTCTGTGAGCTTCTCAGTGACATTCAGCCATCCAGGTATCCCGCCTGCAGTAGACGGAATGTGGCAATGGAACGCTGGCTGCGCGTGTCATAATAGGCTCTGAGCCTTTAAATACCTGCGCACAGCAGCAGCCACCTTCAGTCTGCTGCTGGACAGCCAGCAGCAGCAGCAGCAGGAGAGGTAATTAATCAGCAACCCTCCTGCTAAGGGTAGACAGCTGCTCGTTCCAACCCCCCCCCGCCTTAATTGGTTCTCCTCCCTTCCAACGGTGTTGAGGCGGGTGGGAACAGCCGGGGGTTGAGGGTACTGTGCTAAAAGAGGTGGAGTTATGCAGATCTAAAACGCGTGGATTGCAGCAGCAGCAAGCCGAAAAGTGCAGGCATGTGAGGGATCTAGAGGTTGACAGCATGTCTTCTTAACGGGAGTCCAGGTGGCCATCTCCACAAATGGACTTTTCAGAATCCTTGGGTGGCACCGTAGTCGGAAACCAATTTTGGTTATCGCTTCTCGGCCTTTTGGCTAAGATCAAGTGTAGTATCTGTTCTTATCAGTTTAATATCTGATACGTCCCCTATCTGGGGACCATATATTAAATGGATTTTTAGAACAGGGAGATGGAAAAAGAGCTTGCTCTGTCCACTCCACGCATTGACCTGGTATTGCAGTATCTCCAGGACCGGTGCACCCCTTCTTTAATGCAGTTTCTAAAATCAGAAAGAATTGAATTCAATGCTTTTTGTTCATTTTGCTTGTTTGTCGGATTTTGGGATGGACTCTTTGGCTTTGCTTTTCTTCTCCTCATTGGATTTTTCATGTTAAAAGTTGCAGAAGCCAGATGACAAGCTCATTTTGGTTCAGCTTCAGCAACTGTGCATTGCATTGCCATGTAATGTAATGTAATGCAATGCTATCTATCTAGCTCTCCCCCTATACTTCCTTTTGGATAAACAGACATATTAGGCAAGCATTTTGGAGCTTTCACCTAAATAACTACAGGTGGTGAGATAAGCTGCACAATATAATTGACCTTTCAGTATATTGTTGCACACACACCATCTATTTAGCAAATGCCCTTGTTATCAACAGCAGCCTTTTAAACTCACCTGAGCTAACAGGTATGTGAGCTGGTTACTCTGCTGCGCTTAAAATTTCTTTTTTGGTTTGCTACAATGCCTTTTCTGAAACGTTGTCTCCCTCTGCTGGAACACTGACTTCTTTCATTTAATGCCTGCAGACTATAAAAGAGCAACCAACCCAAAAAGTTTGGTTGATTAGTCTGTGGCATTCTTTTAAACTGTTGCTTATGGCGGTCTCTGTGAGCTTCTCAGTGACATTCAGCCATCCAGGTATCCCGCCTGCAGTAGACGGAATGTGGCAATGGAACGCTGGCTGCGCGTGTCATAATAGGCTCTGAGCCTTTATATACCTGCGCACAGCAGCAGCCACCTTCAGTCTGCTGCTGGACAGCCAGCAGCAGCAGCAGCAGGAGAGGTAATTAATCAGCAACCCTCCTGCTAAGGGTAGACAGCTGCTCGTTCCACCCCCCCCCCCCGCCTTAATTGGTTCTCCTCCCTTCCAACGGTGTTGAGGCGGGTGGGAACAGCCGGGGGTTGAGGGTACTGTGCTAAAAGAGGTGGAGTTATGCAGATCTAAAACGCGTGGATTGCAGCAGCAGCAAGCCGAAAAGTGCAGGCATGTGAGGGATCTAGAGGTTGACAGCATGTCTTCTTAACGGGAGTCCAGGTGGCCATCTCCACAAATGGACTTTTCAGAATCCTTGGGTGGCACCGTAGTCGGAAACCAATTCTGGTTATCGCTTCTCGGCCTTTTGGCTAAGATCAAGTGTAGTATCTGTTCTTATCAGTTTAATATCTGATACGTCCCCTATCTGGGGACCATATATTAAATGGATTTTTAGAACAGGGAGATGGAAAAAGAGCTTGCTCTGTCCACTCCACGCATTGACCTGGTATTGCAGTATCTCCAGGACCGGTGCACCCCTTCTTTAATGCAGTTTCTAAAATCAGAAAGAATTGAATTCAATGCTTTTTGTTCATTTTGCTTGTTTGTCGGATTTTGGGATGGACTCTTTGGCTTTGCTTTTCTTCTCCTCATTGGATTTTTCATGTTAAAAGTTGCAGAAGCCAGATGACAAGCTCATTTTGGTTCAACTTCAGCAACTGTGCATTGCATTGCCATGTAATGTAATGTAATGCAATGCTATCTATCTAGCTCTCCCTCTATACTTCCTTTTGGATAAACAGACATATTAGGCAAGCATTTTGGAGCTTTCACCTAAATAACTACAGGTGGTGAGATAAGCTGCACAATATAATTGACCTTTCAGTATATTGTTGCACACACACCATCTATTTAGCAAATGCCCTTGTTATCAACAGCAGCCTTTTAAACTCACCTGAGCTAACAGGTATGTGAGCTGGTTACTCTGCTGCGCTTAAAATTTCTTTTTTGGTTTGCTACAATGCCTTTTCTGAAACGTTGTCTCCCTCTGCTGGAACACTGACTTCTTTCATTTAATGCCTGCAGACTATAAAAGAGAAACCAACCCAAAAAGTTTGGTTGATTAGTCTGTGGCATTCTTTTAAACTGTTGCTTATGGCGGTCTCTGTGAGCTTCTCAGTGACATTCAGCCATCCAGGTATCCCGCCTGCAGTAGACGGAATGTGGCAATGGAACGCTGGCTGCGCGTGTCATAATAGGCTCTGAGCCTTTATATACCTGCGCACAGCAGCAGCCACCTTCAGTCTGCTGCTGGACAGCCAGCAGCAGCAGCAGCAGCAGGAGAGGTAATTAATCAGCAACCCTCCTGCTAAGGGTAGACAGCTGCTCGTTCCACCCCCCCCCCGCCTTAATTGGTTCTCCTCCCTTCCAACGGTGTTGAGGCGGGTGGGAACAGCCGGGGGTTGAGGGTACTGTGCTAAAAGAGGTGGAGTTATGCAGATCTAAAACGCGTGGATTGCAGCAGCAGCAAGCCGAAAAGTGCAGGCATGTGAGGGATCTAGAGGTTGACAGCATGTCTTCTTAACGGGAGTCCAGGTGGCCATCTCCACAAATGGACTTTTCAGAATCCTTGGGTGGCACCGTAGTCGGAAACCAATTCTGGTAATCGCTTCTCGGCCTTTTGGCTAAGATCAAGTGTAGTATCTGTTCTTATCAGTTTAATATCTGATACGTCCCCTATCTGGGGACCATATATTAAATGGATTTTTAGAACAGGGAGATGGAAAAAGAGCTTGCTCTGTCCACTCCACGCATTGACCTGGTATTGCAGTATCTCCAGGACCGGTGCACCCCTTCTTTAATGCAGTTTCTAAAATCAGAAAGAATTGAATTCAATGCTTTTTGTTCATTTTGCTTGTTTGTCGGATTTTGGGATGGACTCTTTGGCTTTGCTTTTCTTCTCCTCATTGGATTTTTCATGTTAAAAGTTGCAGAAGCCAGATGACAAGCTCATTTTGGTTCAACTTCAGCAACTGTGCATTGCATTGCCATGTAATGTAATGTAATGCAATGCTATCTATCTAGCTCTCCCTCTATACTTCCTTTTGGATAAACAGACATATTAGGCAAGCATTTTGGAGCTTTCACCTAAATAACTACAGGTGGTGAGATAAGCTGCACAATATAATTGACCTTTCAGTATATTGTTGCACACACACCATCTATTTAGCAAATGCCCTTGTTATCAACAGCAGCCTTTTAAACTCACCTGAGCTAACAGGTATGTGAGCTGGTTACTCTGCTGCGCTTAAAATTTCTTTTTTGGTTTGCTACAATGCCTTTTCTGAAACGTTGTCTCCCTCTGCTGGAACACTGACTTCTTTCATTTAATGCCTGCAGACTATAAAAGAGAAACCAACCCAAAAAGTTTGGTTGATTAGTCTGTGGCATTCTTTTAAACTGTTGCTTATGGCGGTCTCTGTGAGCTTCTCAGTGACATTCAGCCATCCAGGTATCCCGCCTGCAGTAGACGGAATGTGGCAATGGAACGCTGGCTGCGCGTGTCATAATAGGCTCTGAGCCTTTATATACCTGCGCACAGCAGCAGCCACCTTCAGTCTGCTGCTGGACAGCCAGCAGCAGCAGCAGCAGCAGGAGAGGTAATTAATCAGCAACCCTCCTGCTAAGGGTAGACAGCTGCTCGTTCCAACCCCCCCCCCGCCTTAATTGGTTCTCCTCCCTTCCAACGGTGTTGAGGCGGGTGGGAACAGCCGGGGGTTGAGGGTACTGTGCTAAAAGAGGTGGAGTTATGCAGATCTAAAACGCGTGGATTGCAGCAGCAGCAAGCCGAAAAGTGCAGGCATGTGAGGGATCTAGAGGTTGACAGCATGTCTTCTTAACGGGAGTCCAGGTGGCCATCTCCACAAATGGACTTTTCAGAATCCTTGGGTGGCACCGTAGTCGGAAACCAATTCTGGTTATCGCTTCTCGGCCTTTTGGCTAAGATCAAGTGTAGTATCTGTTCTTATCAGTTTAATATCTGATACGTCCCCTATCTGGGGACCATATATTAAATGGATTTTTAGAACAGGGAGATGGAAAAAGAGCTTGCTCTGTCCACTCCACGCATTGACCTGGTATTGCAGTATCTCCAGGACCGGTGCACCCCTTCTTTAATGCAGTTTCTAAAATCAGAAAGAATTGAATTCAATGCTTTTTGTTCATTTTGCTTGTTTGTCGGATTTTGGGATGGACTCTTTGGCTTTGCTTTTCTTCTCCTCATTGGATTTTTCATGTTAAAAGTTGCAGAAGCCAGATGACAAGCTCATTTTGGTTCAACTTCAGCAACTGTGCATTGCATTGCCATGTAATGTAATGTAATGCAATGCTATCTATCTAGCTCTCCCTCTATACTTCCTTTTGGATAAACAGACATATTAGGCAAGCATTTTGGAGCTTTCACCTAAATAACTACAGGTGGTGAGATAAGCTGCACAATATAATTGACCTTTCAGTATATTGTTGCACACACACCATCTATTTAGCAAATGCCCTTGTTATCAACAGCAGCCTTTTAAACTCACCTGAGCTAACAGGTATGTGAGCTGGTTACTCTGCTGCGCTTAAAATTTCTTTTTTGGTTTGCTACAATGCCTTTTCTGAAACGTTGTCTCCCTCTGCTGGAACACTGACTTCTTTCATTTAATGCCTGCAGACTATAAAAGAGAAACCAACCCAAAAAGTTTGGTTGATTAGTCTGTGGCATTCTTTTAAACTGTTGCTTATGGCGGTCTCTGTGAGCTTCTCAGTGACATTCAGCCATCCAGGTATCCCGCCTGCAGTAGACGGAATGTGGCAATGGAACGCTGGCTGCGCGTGTCATAATAGGCTCTGAGCCTTTATATACCTGCGCACAGCAGCAGCAACCTTCAGTCTGCTGCTGGACAGCCAGCAGCAGCAGCAGCAGGAGAGGTAATTAATCAGCAACCCTCCTGCTAAGGGTAGACAGCTGCTCGTTCCACCCCCCCCCCCCGCCTTAATTGGTTCTCCTCCCTTCCAACGGTGTTGAGGCGGGTGGGAACAGCCGGGGGTTGAGGGTACTGTGCTAAAAGAGGTGGAGTTATGCAGATCTAAAACGCGTGGATTGCAGCAGCAGCAAGCCGAAAAGTGCAGGCATGTGAGGGATCTAGAGGTTGACAGCATGTCTTCTTAACGGGAGTCCAGGTGGCCATCTCCACAAATGGACTTTTCAGAATCCTTGGGTGGCACCGTAGTCGGAAACCAATTCTGGTTATCGCTTCTCGGCCTTTTGGCTAAGATCAAGTGTAGTATCTTTTGAAAAGGCAGTTTTGTCCTTGGGCTGCCCTAGTAAATTGATGCATATTACACACTGGTTTGGTGCACTTGTTAGTACGCCAGGTGGCTCATAGAGTTATCTGATGGAAAACATGGCCCTCCAGGATCGAAGTCACTAGGCTGGGTAAGTGTGAGGGCTTTGGAGCAATGTGCCCCAGGAGTAGGCGCCCTGGTGGGAGTCCAAGCTTACTGGGACTGGGAACCCCAGAAAGACTTGGCTTCGTAGCACGCCGCACCTTTGCCAATCATACTTTCTGAGCAACCCCCCCTATTCCTGGCCTCCGGGCTAGGAAGGGGAATTTTTATAAACCCGGTCGGAGGTCCGGTCAGCTTTGGGCTGAGAAACCAACACAGGCTCCAGCTCCACTAGGGTGGCAGCCTAGATGGAAGCTGGGAGCACGAAAACGGCTCTTCTCCGGCTTCGGCTAGGGAGAGCATCGGAGATCCCTGACCCTCGCTGTGGCCTTCTGGCTCGGAGGGATGGGGATGGTTTATTGGGGACCCTCTCCTCCGGGAAGGGTCCACATGAATCCTCGCCTCGTGCGCTGTTTTGGTGTGACTTCGGTCACATTTTTCAGTGCCTTGGATGCAGCTTCAATCAAAAAATCTGTTCTTATCAGTTTAATATCTGATACGTCCCCTATCTGGGGACCATATATTAAATGGATTTTTAGAACAGGGAGATGGAAAAAGAGCTTGCTCTGTCCACTCCACGCATTGACCTGGTATTGCAGTATCTCCAGGACCGGTGCACCCCTTCTTTAATGCAGTTTCTAAAATCAGAAAGAATTGAATTCAATGCTTTTTGTTCATTTTGCTTGTTTGTCGGATTTTGGGATGGACTCTTTGGCTTTGCTTTTCTTCTCCTCATTGGATTTTTCATGTTAAAAGTTGCAGAAGCCAGATGACAAGCTCATTTTGGTTCAACTTCAGCAACTGTGCATTGCATTGCCATGTAATGTAATGTAATGCAATGCTATCTATCTAGCTCTCCCTCTATACTTCCTTTTGGATAAACAGACATATTAGGCAAGCATTTTGGAGCTTTCACCTAAATAACTACAGGTGGTGAGATAAGCTGCACAATATAATTGACCTTTCAGTATATTGTTGCACACACACCATCTATTTAGCAAATGCCCTTGTTATCAACAGCAGCCTTTTAAACTCACCTGAGCTAACAGGTATGTGAGCTGGTTACTCTGCTGCGCTTAAAATTTCTTTTTTGGTTTGCTACAATGCCTTTTCTGAAACGTTGTCTCCCTCTGCTGGAACACTGACTTCTTTCATTTAATGCCTGCAGACTATAAAAGAGCAACCAACCCAAAAAGTTTGGTTGATTAGTCTGTGGCATTCTTTTAAACTGTTGCTTATGGCGGTCTCTGTGAGCTTCTCAGTGACATTCAGCCATCCAGGTATCCCGCCTGCAGTAGACGGAATGTGGCAATGGAACGCTGGCTGCGCGTGTCATAATAGGCTCTGAGCCTTTATATACCTGCGCACAGCAGCAGCCACCTTCAGTCTGCTGCTGGACAGCCAGCAGCAGCAGCAGCAGGAGAGGTAATTAATCAGCAACCCTCCTGCTAAGGGTAGACAGCTGCTCGTTCCACCCCCCCCCCGCCTTAATTGGTTCTCCTCCCTTCCAACGGTGTTGAGGCGGGTGGGAACAGCCGGGGGTTGAGGGTACTGTGCTAAAAGAGGTGGAGTTATGCAGATCTAAAACGCGTGGATTGCAGCAGCAGCAAGCCGAAAAGTGCAGGCATGTGAGGGATCTAGAGGTTGACAGCATGTCTTCTTAACGGGAGTCCAGGTGGCCATCTCCACAAATGGACTTTTCAGAATCCTTGGGTGGCACCGTAGTCGGAAACCAATTCTGGTTATCGCTTCTCGGCCTTTTGGCTAAGATCAAGTGTAGTATCTGTTCTTATCAGTTTAATATCTGATACGTCCCCTATCTGGGGACCATATATTAAATGGATTTTTAGAACAGGGAGATGGAAAAAGAGCTTGCTCTGTCCACTCCACGCATTGACCTGGTATTGCAGTATCTCCAGGACCGGTGCACCCCTTCTTTAATGCAGTTTCTAAAATCAGAAAGAATTGAATTCAATGCTTTTTGTTCATTTTGCTTGTTTGTCGGATTTTGGGATGGACTCTTTTGCTTTGCTTTTCTTCTCCTCATTGGATTTTTCATGTTAAAAGTTGCAGAAGCCAGATGACAAGCTCATTTTGGTTCAACTTCAGCAACTGTGCATTGCATTGCCATGTAATGTAATGTAATGCAATGCTATCTATCTAGCTCTCCCTCTATACTTCCTTTTGGATAAACAGACATATTAGGCAAGCATTTTGGAGCTTTCACCTAAATAACTACAGGTGGTGAGATAAGCTGCACAATATAATTGACCTTTCAGTATATTGTTGCACACACACCATCTATTTAGCAAATGCCCTTGTTATCAACAGCAGCCTTTTAAACTCACCTGAGCTAACAGGTATGTGAGCTGGTTACTCTGCTGCGCTTAAAATTTCTTTTTTGGTTTGCTACAATGCCTTTTCTGAAACGTTGTCTCCCTCTGCTGGAACACTGACTTCTTTCATTTAATGCCTGCAGACAATAAAAGAGAAACCAACCCAAAAAGTTTGGTTGATTAGTCTGTGGCATTCTTTTAAACTGTTGCTTATGGCGGTCTCTGTGAGCTTCTCAGTGACATTCAGCCATCCAGGTATCCCGCCTGCAGTAGACGGAATGTGGCAATGGAACGCTGGCTGCGCGTGTCATAATAGGCTCTGAGCCTTTATATACCTGCGCACAGCAGCAGCCACCTTCAGTCTGCTGCTGGACAGCCAGCAGCAGCAGCAGCAGGAGAGGTAATTAATCAGCAACCCTCCTGCTAAGGGTAGACAGCTGCTCGTTCCACCCCCCCCCCCCCGCCTTAATTGGTTCTCCTCCCTTCCAACGGTGTTGAGGCGGGTGGGAACAGCCGGGGGTTGAGGGTACTGTGCTAAAAGAGGTGGAGTTATGCAGATCTAAAACGCGTGGATTGCAGCAGCAGCAAGCCGAAAAGTGCAGGCATGTGAGGGATCTAGAGGTTGACAGCATGTCTTCTTAACGGGAGTCCAGGTGGCCATCTCCACAAATGGACTTTTCAGAATCCTTGGGTGGCACCGTAGTCGGAAACCAATTCTGGTTATCGCTTCTCGGCCTTTTGGCTAAGATCAAGTGTAGTATCTGTTCTTATCAGTTTAATATCTGATACGTCCCCTATCTGGGGACCATATATTAAATGGATTTTTAGAACAGGGAGATGGAAAAAGAGCTTGCTCTGTCCACTCCACGCATTGACCTGGTATTGCAGTATCTCCAGGACCGGTGCACCCCTTCTTTAATGCAGTTTCTAAAATCAGAAAGAATTGAATTCAATGCTTTTTGTTCATTTTGCTTGTTTGTCGGATTTTGGGATGGACTCTTTGGCTTTGCTTTTCTTCTCCTCATTGGATTTTTCATGTTAAAAGTTGCAGAAGCCAGATGACAAGCTCATTTTGGTTCAACTTCAGCAACTGTGCATTGCATTGCCATGTAATGTAATGTAATGCAATGCTATCTATCTAGCTCTCCCTCTATACTTCCTTTTGGATAAACAGACATATTAGGCAAGCATTTTGGAGCTTTCACCTAAATAACTACAGGTGGTGAGATAAGCTGCACAATATAATTGACCTTTCAGTATATTGTTGCACACACACCATCTATTTAGCAAATGCCCTTGTTATCAACAGCAGCCTTTTAAACTCACCTGAGCTAACAGGTATGTGAGCTGGTTACTCTGCTGCGCTTAAAATTTCTTTTTTGGTTTGCTACAATGCCTTTTCTGAAACGTTGTCTCCCTCTGCTGGAACACTGACTTCTTTCATTTAATGCCTGCAGACTATAAAAGAGAAACCAACCCAAAAAGTTTGGTTGATTAGTCTGTGGCATTCTTTTAAACTGTTGCTTATGGCGGTCTCTGTGAGCTTCTCAGTGACATTCAGCCATCCAGGTATCCCGCCTGCAGTAGACGGAATGTGGCAATGGAACGCTGGCTGCGCGTGTCATAATAGGCTCTGAGCCTTTAAATACCTGCGCACAGCAGCAGCCACCTTCAGTCTGCTGCTGGACAGCCAGCAGCAGCAGCAGCAGGAGAGGTAATTAATCAGCAACCCTCCTGCTAAGGGTAGACAGCTGCTCGTTCCAACCCCCCCCCCGCCTTAATTGGTTCTCCTCCCTTCCAACGGTGTTGAGGCGGGTGGGAACAGCCGGGGGTTGAGGGTACTGTGCTAAAAGAGGTGGAGTTATGCAGATCTAAAACGCGTGGATTGCAGCAGCAGCAAGCCGAAAAGTGCAGGCATGTGAGGGATCTAGAGGTTGACAGCATGTCTTCTTAACGGGAGTCCAGGTGGCCATCTCCACAAATGGACTTTTCAGAATCCTTGGGTGGCACCGTAGTCGGAAACCAATTCTGGTTATCGCTTCTCGGCCTTTTGGCTAAGATCAAGTGTAGTATCTGTTCTTATCAGTTTAATATCTGATACGTCCTCTATCTGGGGACCATATATTAAATGGATTTTTAGAACAGGGAGATGGAAAAAGAGCTTGCTCTGTCCACTCCACGCATTGACCTGGTATTGCAGTATCTCCAGGACCGGTGCACCCCTTCTTTAATGCAGTTTCTAAAATCAGAAAGAATTGAATTCAATGCTTTTTGTTCATTTTGCTTGTTTGTCGGATTTTGGGATGGACTCTTTGGCTTTGCTTTTCTTCTCCTCATTGGATTTTTCATGTTAAAAGTTGCAGAAGCCAGATGACAAGCTCATTTTGGTTCAGCTTCAGCAACTGTGCATTGCATTGCCATGTAATGTAATGTAATGCAATGCTATCTATCTAGCTCTCCCCCTATACTTCCTTTTGGATAAACAGACATATTAGGCAAGCATTTTGGAGCTTTCACCTAAATAACTACAGGTGGTGAGATAAGCTGCACAATATAATTGACCTTTCAGTATATTGTTGCACACACACCATCTATTTAGCAAATGCCCTTGTTATCAACAGCAGCCTTTTAAACTCACCTGAGCTAACAGGTATGTGAGCTGGTTACTCTGCTGCGCTTAAAATTTCTTTTTTGGTTTGCTACAATGCCTTTTCTGAAACGTTGTCTCCCTCTGCTGGAACACTGACTTCTTTCATTTAATGCCTGCAGACTATAAAAGAGCAACCAACCCAAAAAGTTTGGTTGATTAGTCTGTGGCATTCTTTTAAACTGTTGCTTATGGCGGTCTCTGTGAGCTTCTCAGTGACATTCAGCCATCCAGGTATCCCGCCTGCAGTAGACGGAATGTGGCAATGGAACGCTGGCTGCGCGTGTCATAATAGGCTCTGAGCCTTTATATACCTGCGCACAGCAGCAGCCACCTTCAGTCTGCTGCTGGACAGCCAGCAGCAGCAGCAGCAGGAGAGGTAATTAATCAGCAACCCTCCTGCTAAGGGTAGACAGCTGCTCGTTCCACCCCCCCCCCGCCTTAATTGGTTCTCCTCCCTTCCAACGGTGTTGAGGCGGGTGGGAACAGCCGGGGGTTGAGGGTACTGTGCTAAAAGAGGTGGAGTTATGCAGATCTAAAACGCGTGGATTGCAGCAGCAGCAAGCCGAAAAGTGCAGGCATGTGAGGGATCTAGAGGTTGACAGCATGTCTTCTTAACGGGAGTCCAGGTGGCCATCTCCACAAATGGACTTTTCAGAATCCTTGGGTGGCACCGTAGTCGGAAACCAATTCTGGTTATCGCTTCTCGGCCTTTTGGCTAAGATCAAGTGTAGTATCTGTTCTTATCAGTTTAATATCTGATACGTCCCCTATCTGGGGACCATATATTAAATGGATTTTTAGAACAGGGAGATGGAAAAAGAGCTTGCTCTGTCCACTCCACGCATTGACCTGGTATTGCAGTATCTCCAGGACCGGTGCACCCCTTCTTTAATGCAGTTTCTAAAATCAGAAAGAATTGAATTCAATGCTTTTTGTTCATTTTGCTTGTTTGTCGGATTTTGGGATGGACTCTTTGGCTTTGCTTTTCTTCTCCTCATTGGATTTTTCATGTTAAAAGTTGCAGAAGCCAGATGACAAGCTCATTTTGGTTCAACTTCAGCAACTGTGCATTGCATTGCCATGTAATGTAATGTAATGCAATGCTATCTATCTAGCTCTCCCTCTATACTTCCTTTTGGATAAACAGACATATTAGGCAAGCATTTTGGAGCTTTCACCTAAATAACTACAGGTGGTGAGATAAGCTGCACAATATAATTGACCTTTCAGTATATTGTTGCACACACACCATCTATTTAGCAAATGCCCTTGTTATCAACAGCAGCCTTTTAAACTCACCTGAGCTAACAGGTATGTGAGCTGGTTACTCTGCTGCGCTTAAAATTTCTTTTTTGGTTTGCTACAATGCCTTTTCTGAAACGTTGTCTCCCTCTGCTGGAACACTGACTTCTTTCATTTAATGCCTGCAGACTATAAAAGAGAAACCAACCCAAAAAGTTTGGTTGATTAGTCTGTGGCATTCTTTTAAACTGTTGCTTATGGCGGTCTCTGTGAGCTTCTCAGTGACATTCAGCCATCCAGGTATCCCGCCTGCAGTAGACGGAATGTGGCAATGGAACGCTGGCTGCGCGTGTCATAATAGGCTCTGAGCCTTTATATACCTGCGCACAGCAGCAGCCACCTTCAGTCTGCTGCTGGACAGCCAGCAGCAGCAGCAGCAGCAGGAGAGGTAATTAATCAGCAACCCTCCTGCTAAGGGTAGACAGCTGCTCGTTCCACCCCCCCCCCGCCTTAATTGGTTCTCCTCCCTTCCAACGGTGTTGAGGCGGGTGGGAACAGCCGGGGGTTGAGGGTACTGTGCTAAAAGAGGTGGAGTTATGCAGATCTAAAACGCGTGGATTGCAGCAGCAGCAAGCCGAAAAGTGCAGGCATGTGAGGGATCTAGAGGTTGACAGCATGTCTTCTTAACGGGAGTCCAGGTGGCCATCTCCACAAATGGACTTTTCAGAATCCTTGGGTGGCACCGTAGTCGGAAACCAATTCTGGTAATCGCTTCTCGGCCTTTTGGCTAAGATCAAGTGTAGTATCTGTTCTTATCAGTTTAATATCTGATACGTCCCCTATCTGGGGACCATATATTAAATGGATTTTTAGAACAGGGAGATGGAAAAAGAGCTTGCTCTGTCCACTCCACGCATTGACCTGGTATTGCAGTATCTCCAGGACCGGTGCACCCCTTCTTTAATGCAGTTTCTAAAATCAGAAAGAATTGAATTCAATGCTTTTTGTTCATTTTGCTTGTTTGTCGGATTTTGGGATGGACTCTTTGGCTTTGCTTTTCTTCTCCTCATTGGATTTTTCATGTTAAAAGTTGCAGAAGCCAGATGACAAGCTCATTTTGGTTCAACTTCAGCAACTGTGCATTGCATTGCCATGTAATGTAATGTAATACAATGCTATCTATCTAGCTCTCCCTCTATACTTCCTTTTGGATAAACAGACATATTAGGCAAGCATTTTGGAGCTTTCACCTAAATAACTACAGGTGGTGAGATAAGCTGCACAATATAATTGACCTTTCAGTATATTGTTGCACACACACCATCTATTTAGCAAATGCCCTTGTTATCAACAGCAGCCTTTTAAACTCACCTGAGCTAACAGGTATGTGAGCTGGTTACTCTGCTGCGCTTAAAATTTCTTTTTTGGTTTGCTACAATGCCTTTTCTGAAACGTTGTCTCCCTCTGCTGGAACACTGACTTCTTTCATTTAATGCCTGCAGACTATAAAAGAGAAACCAACCCAAAAAGTTTGGTTGATTAGTCTGTGGCATTCTTTTAAACTGTTGCTTATGGCGGTCTCTGTGAGCTTCTCAGTGACATTCAGCCATCCAGGTATCCCGCCTGCAGTAGACGGAATGTGGCAATGGAACGCTGGCTGCGCGTGTCATAATAGGCTCTGAGCCTTTATATAACTGCGCACAGCAGCAGCCACCTTCAGTCTGCTGCTGGACAGCCAGCAGCAGCAGCAGCAGCAGGAGAGGTAATTAATCAGCAACCCTCCTGCTAAGGGTAGACAGCTGCTCGTTCCACCCCCCCCCCCGCCTTAATTGGTTCTCCTCCCTTCCAACGGTGTTGAGGCGGGTGGGAACAGCCGGGGGTTGAGGGTACTGTGCTAAAAGAGGTGGAGTTATGCAGATCTAAAACGCGTGGATTGCAGCAGCAGCAAGCCGAAAAGTGCAGGCATGTGAGGGATCTAGAGGTTGACAGCATGTCTTCTTAACGGGAGTCCAGGTGGCCATCTCCACAAATGGACTTTTCAGAATCCTTGGGTGGCACCGTAGTCGGAAACCAATTCTGGTTATCGCTTCTCGGCCTTTTGGCTAAGATCAAGTGTAGTATCTGTTCTTATCAGTTTAATATCTGATACGTCCCCTATCTGGGGACCATATATTAAATGGATTTTTAGAACAGGGAGATGGAAAAAGAGCTTGCTCTGTCCACTCCACGCATTGACCTGGTATTGCAGTATCTCCAGGACCGGTGCACCCCTTCTTTAATGCAGTTTCTAAAATCAGAAAGAATTGAATTCAATGCTTTTTGTTCATTTTGCTTGTTTGTCGGATTTTGGGATGGACTCTTTGGCTTTGCTTTTCTTCTCCTCATTGGATTTTTCATGTTAAAAGTTGCAGAAGCCAGATGACAAGCTCATTTTGGTTCAACTTCAGCAACTGTGCATTGCATTGCCATGTAATGTAATGTAATGCAATGCTATCTATCTAGCTCTCCCTCTATACTTCCTTTTGGATAAACAGACATATTAGGCAAGCATTTTGGAGCTTTCACCTAAATAACTACAGGTGGTGAGATAAGCTGCACAATATAATTGACCTTTCAGTATATTGTTGCACACACACCATCTATTTAGCAAATGCCCTTGTTATCAACAGCAGCCTTTTAAACTCACCTGAGCTAACAGGTATGTGAGCTGGTTACTCTGCTGCGCTTAAAATTTCTTTTTTGGTTTGCTACAATGCCTTTTCTGAAACGTTGTCTCCCTCTGCTGGAACACTGACTTCTTTCATTTAATGCCTGCAGACTATAAAAGAGAAACCAACCCAAAAAGTTTGGTTGATTAGTCTGTGGCATTCTTTTAAACTGTTGCTTATGGCGGTCTCTGTGAGCTTCTCAGTGACATTCAGCCATCCAGGTATCCCGCCTGCAGTAGACGGAATGTGGCAATGGAACGCTGGCTGCGCGTGTCATAATAGGCTCTGAGCCTTTATATACCTGCGCACAGCAGCAGCCACCTTCAGTCTGCTGCTGGACAGCCAGCAGCAGCAGCAGCAGCAGGAGAGGTAATTAATCAGCAACCCTCCTGCTAAGGGTAGACAGCTGCTCGTTCCAACCCCCCCCCCGCCTTAATTGGTTCTCCTCCCTTCCAACGGTGTTGAGGCGGGTGGGAACAGCCGGGGGTTGAGGGTACTGTGCTAAAAGAGGTGGAGTTATGCAGATCTAAAACGCGTGGATTGCAGCAGCAGCAAGCCGAAAAGTGCAGGCATGTGAGGGATCTAGAGGTTGACAGCATGTCTTCTTAACGGGAGTCCAGGTGGCCATCTCCACAAATGGACTTTTCAGAATCCTTGGGTGGCACCGTAGTCGGAAACCAATTCTGGTTATCGCTTCTCGGCCTTTTGGCTAAGATCAAGTGTAGTATCTGTTCTTATCAGTTTAATATCTGATACGTCCCCTATCTGGGGACCATATATTAAATGGATTTTTAGAACAGGGAGATGGAAAAAGAGCTTGCTCTGTCCACTCCACGCATTGACCTGGTATTGCAGTATCTCCAGGACCGGTGCACCCCTTCTTTAATGCAGTTTCTAAAATCAGAAAGAATTGAATTCAATGCTTTTTGTTCATTTTGCTTGTTTGTCGGATTTTGGGATGGACTCTTTGGCTTTGCTTTTCTTCTCCTCATTGGATTTTTCATGTTAAAAGTTGCAGAAGCCAGATGACAAGCTCATTTTGGTTCAACTTCAGCAACTGTGCATTGCATTGCCATGTAATGTAATGTAATGCAATGCTATCTATCTAGCTCTCCCTCTATACTTCCTTTTGGATAAACAGACATATTAGGCAAGCATTTTGGAGCTTTCACCTAAATAACTACAGGTGGTGAGATAAGCTGCACAATATAATTGACCTTTCAGTATATTGTTGCACACACACCATCTATTTAGCAAATGCCCTTGTTATCAACAGCAGCCTTTTAAACTCACCTGAGCTAACAGGTATGTGAGCTGGTTACTCTGCTGCGCTTAAAATTTCTTTTTTGGTTTGCTACAATGCCTTTTCTGAAACGTTGTCTCCCTCTGCTGGAACACTGACTTCTTTCATTTAATGCCTGCAGACTATAAAAGAGAAACCAACCCAAAAAGTTTGGTTGATTAGTCTGTGGCATTCTTTTAAACTGTTGCTTATGGCGGTCTCTGTGAGCTTCTCAGTGACATTCAGCCATCCAGGTATCCCGCCTGCAGTAGACGGAATGTGGCAATGGAACGCTGGCTGCGCGTGTCATAATAGGCTCTGAGCCTTTATATACCTGCGCACAGCAGCAGCAACCTTCAGTCTGCTGCTGGACAGCCAGCAGCAGCAGCAGCAGGAGAGGTAATTAATCAGCAACCCTCCTGCTAAGGGTAGACAGCTGCTCGTTCCACCCCCCCCCCCCGCCTTAATTGGTTCTCCTCCCTTCCAACGGTGTTGAGGCGGGTGGGAACAGCCGGGGGTTGAGGGTACTGTGCTAAAAGAGGTGGAGTTATGCAGATCTAAAACGCGTGGATTGCAGCAGCAGCAAGCCGAAAAGTGCAGGCATGTGAGGGATCTAGAGGTTGACAGCATGTCTTCTTAACGGGAGTCCAGGTGGCCATCTCCACAAATGGACTTTTCAGAATCCTTGGGTGGCACCGTAGTCGGAAACCAATTCTGGTTATCGCTTCTCGGCCTTTTGGCTAAGATCAAGTGTAGTATCTGTTCTTATCAGTTTAATATCTGATACGTCCCCTATCTGGGGACCATATATTAAATGGATTTTTAGAACAGGGAGATGGAAAAAGAGCTTGCTCTGTCCACTCCACGCATTGACCTGGTATTGCAGTATCTCCAGGACCGGTGCACCCCTTCTTTAATGCAGTTTCTAAAATCAGAAAGAATTGAATTCAATGCTTTTTGTTCATTTTGCTTGTTTGTCGGATTTTGGGATGGACTCTTTGGCTTTGCTTTTCTTCTCCTCATTGGATTTTTCATGTTAAAAGTTGCAGAAGCCAGATGACAAGCTCATTTTGGTTCAACTTCAGCAACTGTGCATTGCATTGCCATGTAATGTAATGTAATGCAATGCTATCTATCTAGCTCTCCCTCTATACTTCCTTTTGGATAAACAGACATATTAGGCAAGCATTTTGGAGCTTTCACCTAAATAACTACAGGTGGTGAGATAAGCTGCACAATATAATTGACCTTTCAGTATATTGTTGCACACACACCATCTATTTAGCAAATGCCCTTGTTATCAACAGCAGCCTTTTAAACTCACCTGAGCTAACAGGTATGTGAGCTGGTTACTCTGCTGCGCTTAAAATTTCTTTTTTGGTTTGCTACAATGCCTTTTCTGAAACGTTGTCTCCCTCTGCTGGAACACTGACTTCTTTCATTTAATGCCTGCAGACTATAAAAGAGAAACCAACCCAAAAAGTTTGGTTGATTAGTCTGTGGCATTCTTTTAAACTGTTGCTTATGGCGGTCTCTGTGAGCTTCTCAGTGACATTCAGCCATCCAGGTATCCCGCCTGCAGTAGACGGAATGTGGCAATGGAACGCTGGCTGCGCGTGTCATAATAGGCTCTGAGCCTTTATATACCTGCGCACAGCAGCAGCCACCTTCAGTCTGCTGCTGGACAGCCAGCAGCAGCAGCAGCAGCAGGAGAGGTAATTAATCAGCAACCCTCCTGCTAAGGGTAGACAGCTGCTCGTTCCAACCCCCCCCCCGCCTTAATTGGTTCTCCTCCCTTCCAACGGTGTTGAGGCGGGTGGGAACAGCCGGGGGTTGAGGGTACTGTGCTAAAAGAGGTGGAGTTATGCAGATCTAAAACGCGTGGATTGCAGCAGCAGCAAGCCGAAAAGTGCAGGCATGTGAGGGATCTAGAGGTTGACAGCATGTCTTCTTAACGGGAGTCCAGGTGGCCATCTCCACAAATGGACTTTTCAGAATCCTTGGGTGGCACCGTAGTCGGAAACCAATTCTGGTTATCGCTTCTCGGCCTTTTGGCTAAGATCAAGTGTAGTATCTGTTCTTATCAGTTTAATATCTGATACGTCCCCTATCTGGGGACCATATATTAAATGGATTTTTAGAACAGGGAGATGGAAAAAGAGCTTGCTCTGTCCACTCCACGCATTGACCTGGTATTGCAGTATCTCCAGGACCGGTGCACCCCTTCTTTAATGCAGTTTCTAAAATCAGAAAGAATTGAATTCAATGCTTTTTGTTCATTTTGCTTGTTTGTCGGATTTTGGGATGGACTCTTTGGCTTTGCTTTTCTTCTCCTCATTGGATTTTTCATGTTAAAAGTTGCAGAAGCCAGATGACAAGCTCATTTTGGTTCAACTTCAGCAACTGTGCATTGCATTGCCATGTAATGTAATGTAATGCAATGCTATCTATCTAGCTCTCCCTCTATACTTCCTTTTGGATAAACAGACATATTAGGCAAGCATTTTGGAGCTTTCACCTAAATAACTACAGGTGGTGAGATAAGCTGCACAATATAATTGACCTTTCAGTATATTGTTGCACACACACCATCTATTTAGCAAATGCCCTTGTTATCAACAGCAGCCTTTTAAACTCACCTGAGCTAACAGGTATGTGAGCTGGTTACTCTGCTGCGCTTAAAATTTCTTTTTTGGTTTGCTACAATGCCTTTTCTGAAACGTTGTCTCCCTCTGCTGGAACACTGACTTCTTTCATTTAATGCCTGCAGACTATAAAAGAGAAACCAACCCAAAAAGTTTGGTTGATTAGTCTGTGGCATTCTTTTAAACTGTTGCTTATGGCGGTCTCTGTGAGCTTCTCAGTGACATTCAGCCATCCAGGTATCCCGCCTGCAGTAGACGGAATGTGGCAATGGAACGCTGGCTGCGCGTGTCATAATAGGCTCTGAGCCTTTATATACCTGCGCACAGCAGCAGCAACCTTCAGTCTGCTGCTGGACAGCCAGCAGCAGCAGCAGCAGGAGAGGTAATTAATCAGCAACCCTCCTGCTAAGGGTAGACAGCTGCTCGTTCCACCCCCCCCCCCCCCCGCCTTAATTGGTTCTCCTCCCTTCCAACGGTGTTGAGGCGGGTGGGAACAGCCGGGGGTTGAGGGTACTGTGCTAAAAGAGGTGGAGTTATGCAGATCTAAAACGCGTGGATTGCAGCAGCAGCAAGCCGAAAAGTGCAGGCATGTGAGGGATCTAGAGGTTGACAGCATGTCTTCTTAACGGGAGTCCAGGTGGCCATCTCCACAAATGGACTTTTCAGAATCCTTGGGTGGCACCGTAGTCGGAAACCAATTCTGGTTATCGCTTCTCGGCCTTTTGGCTAAGATCAAGTGTAGTATCTTTTGAAAAGGCAGTTTTGTCCTTGGGCTGCCCTAGTAAATTGATGCATATTACACACTGGTTTGGTGCACTTGTTAGTACGCCAGGTGGCTCATAGAGTTATCTGATGGAAAACATGGCCCTCCAGGATCGAAGTCACTAGGCTGGGTAAGTGTGAGGGCTTTGGAGCAATGTGCCCCAGGAGTAGGCGCCCTGGTGGGAGTCCAAGCTTACTGGGACTGGGAACCCCAGAAAGACTTGGCTTCGTAGCACGCCGCACCTTTGCCAATCATACTTTCTGAGCAACCCCCCCTATTCCTGGCCTCCGGGCTAGGAAGGGGAATTTTTATAAACCCGGTCGGAGGTCCGGTCAGCTTTGGGCTGAGAAACCAACACAGGCTCCAGCTCCACTAGGGTGGCAGCCTAGATGGAAGCTGGGAGCACGAAAACGGCTCTTCTCCGGCTTCGGCTAGGGAGAGCATCGGAGATCCCTGACCCTCGCTGTGGCCTTCTGGCTCGGAGGGATGGGGATGGTTTATTGGGGACCCTCTCCTCCGGGAAGGGTCCACATGAATCCTCGCCTCGTGCGCTGTTTTGGTGTGACTTCGGTCACATTTTTCAGTGCCTTGGATGCAGCTTCAATCAAAAAATCTGTTCTTATCAGTTTAATATCTGATACGTCCCCTATCTGGGGACCATATATTAAATGGATTTTTAGAACAGGGAGATGGAAAAAGAGCTTGCTCTGTCCACTCCACGCATTGACCTGGTATTGCAGTATCTCCAGGACCGGTGCACCCCTTCTTTAATGCAGTTTCTAAAATCAGAAAGAATTGAATTCAATGCTTTTTGTTCATTTTGCTTGTTTGTCGGATTTTGGGATGGACTCTTTGGCTTTGCTTTTCTTCTCCTCATTGGATTTTTCATGTTAAAAGTTGCAGAAGCCAGATGACAAGCTCATTTTGGTTCAACTTCAGCAACTGTGCATTGCATTGCCATGTAATGTAATGTAATGCAATGCT
Organism: Phyllobates terribilis; assembly: GCF_046119375.1. Taxonomy (NCBI): domain Eukaryota; kingdom Metazoa; phylum Chordata; class Amphibia; order Anura; family Dendrobatidae; genus Phyllobates; species Phyllobates terribilis. Next base: position 2,544,236 of record NW_027362800.1, on the reverse strand, counting down.
ATCTATCTAGCTCTCCCTCTATACTTCCTTTTGGATAAACAGACATATTAGGCAAGCATTTTGGAGCTTTCACCTAAATAACTACAGGTGGTGAGATAAGCTGCACAATATAATTGACCTTTCAGTATATTGTTGCACACACACCATCTATTTAGCAAATGCCCTTGTTATCAACAGCAGCCTTTTAAACTCACCTGAGCTAACAGGTATGTGAGCTGGTTACTCTGCTGCGCTTAAAATTTCTTTTTTGGTTTGCTACAATGCCTTTTCTGAAACGTTGTCTCCCTCTGCTGGAACACTGACTTCTTTCATTTAATGCCTGCAGACTATAAAAGAGCAACCAACCCAAAAAGTTTGGTTGATTAGTCTGTGGCATTCTTTTAAACTGTTGCTTATGGCGGTCTCTGTGAGCTTCTCAGTGACATTCAGCCATCCAGGTATCCCGCCTGCAGTAGACGGAATGTGGCAATGGAACGCTGGCTGCGCGTGTCATAATAGGCTCTGAGCCTTTATATACCTGCGCACAGCAGCAGCCACCTTCAGTCTGCTGCTGGACAGCCAGCAGCAGCAGCAGCAGGAGAGGTAATTAATCAGCAACCCTCCTGCTAAGGGTAGACAGCTGCTCGTTCCACCCCCCCCCCCCGCCTTAATTGGTTCTCCTCCCTTCCAACGGTGTTGAGGCGGGTGGGAACAGCCGGGGGTTGAGGGTACTGTGCTAAAAGAGGTGGAGTTATGCAGATCTAAAACGCGTGGATTGCAGCAGCAGCAAGCCGAAAAGTGCAGGCATGTGAGGGATCTAGAGGTTGACAGCATGTCTTCTTAACGGGAGTCCAGGTGGCCATCTCCACAAATGGACTTTTCAGAATCCTTGGGTGGCACCGTAGTCGGAAACCAATTCTGGTTATCGCTTCTCGGCCTTTTGGCTAAGATCAAGTGTAGTATCTGTTCTTATCAGTTTAATATCTGATACGTCCCCTATCTGGGGACCATATATTAAATGGATTTTTAGAACAGGGAGATGGAAAAAGAGCTTGCTCTGTCCACTCCACGCATTGACCTGGTATTGCAGTATCTCCAGGACCGGTGCACCCCTTCTTTAATGCAGTTTCTAAAATCAGAAAGAATTGAATTCAATGCTTTTTGTTCATTTTGCTTGTTTGTCGGATTTTGGGATGGACTCTTTGGCTTTGCTTTTCTTCTCCTCATTGGATTTTTCATGTTAAAAGTTGCAGAAGCCAGATGACAAGCTCATTTTGGTTCAACTTCAGCAACTGTGCATTGCATTGCCATGTAATGTAATGTAATGCAATGCTATCTATCTAGCTCTCCCTCTATACTTCCTTTTGGATAAACAGACATATTAGGCAAGCATTTTGGAGCTTTCACCTAAATAACTACAGGTGGTGAGATAAGCTGCACAATATAATTGACCTTTCAGTATATTGTTGCACACACACCATCTATTTAGCAAATGCCCTTGTTATCAACAGCAGCCTTTTAAACTCACCTGAGCTAACAGGTATGTGAGCTGGTTACTCTGCTGCGCTTAAAATTTCTTTTTTGGTTTGCTACAATGCCTTTTCTGAAACGTTGTCTCCCTCTGCTGGAACACTGACTTCTTTCATTTAATGCCTGCAGACTATAAAAGAGAAACCAACCCAAAAAGTTTGGTTGATTAGTCTGTGGCATTCTTTTAAACTGTTGCTTATGGCGGTCTCTGTGAGCTTCTCAGTGACATTCAGCCATCCAGGTATCCCGCCTGCAGTAGACGGAATGTGGCAATGGAACGCTGGCTGCGCGTGTCATAATAGGCTCTGAGCCTTTAAATACCTGCGCACAGCAGCAGCCACCTTCAGTCTGCTGCTGGACAGCCAGCAGCAGCAGCAGCAGGAGAGGTAATTAATCAGCAACCCTCCTGCTAAGGGTAGACAGCTGCTCGTTCCAACCCCCCCCCCGCCTTAATTGGTTCTCCTCCCTTCCAACGGTGTTGAGGCGGGTGGGAACAGCCGGGGGTTGAGGGTACTGTGCTAAAAGAGGTGGAGTTATGCAGATCTAAAACGCGTGGATTGCAGCAGCAGCAAGCCGAAAAGTGCAGGCATGTGAGGGATCTAGAGGTTGACAGCATGTCTTCTTAACGGGAGTCCAGGTGGCCATCTCCACAAATGGACTTTTCAGAATCCTTGGGTGGCACCGTAGTCGGAAACCAATTCTGGTTATCGCTTCTCGGCCTTTTGGCTAAGATCAAGTGTAGTATCTGTTCTTATCAGTTTAATATCTGATACGTCCCCTATCTGGGGACCATATATTAAATGGATTTTTAGAACAGGGAGATGGAAAAAGAGCTTGCTCTGTCCACTCCACGCATTGACCTGGTATTGCAGTATCTCCAGGACCGGTGCACCCCTTCTTTAATGCAGTTTCTAAAATCAGAAAGAATTGAATTCAATGCTTTTTGTTCATTTTGCTTGTTTGTCGGATTTTGGGATGGACTCTTTGGCTTTGCTTTTCTTCTCCTCATTGGATTTTTCATGTTAAAAGTTGCAGAAGCCAGATGACAAGCTCATTTTGGTTCAGCTTCAGCAACTGTGCATTGCATTGCCATGTAATGTAATGTAATGCAATGCTATCTATCTAGCTCTCCCCCTATACTTCCTTTTGGATAAACAGACATATTAGGCAAGCATTTTGGAGCTTTCACCTAAATAACTACAGGTGGTGAGATAAGCTGCACAATATAATTGACCTTTCAGTATATTGTTGCACACACACCATCTATTTAGCAAATGCCCTTGTTATCAACAGCAGCCTTTTAAACTCACCTGAGCTAACAGGTATGTGAGCTGGTTACTCTGCTGCGCTTAAAATTTCTTTTTTGGTTTGCTACAATGCCTTTTCTGAAACGTTGTCTCCCTCTGCTGGAACACTGACTTCTTTCATTTAATGCCTGCAGACTATAAAAGAGCAACCAACCCAAAAAGTTTGGTTGATTAGTCTGTGGCATTCTTTTAAACTGTTGCTTATGGCGGTCTCTGTGAGCTTCTCAGTGACATTCAGCCATCCAGGTATCCCGCCTGCAGTAGACGGAATGTGGCAATGGAACGCTGGCTGCGCGTGTCATAATAGGCTCTGAGCCTTTATATACCTGCGCACAGCAGCAGCCACCTTCAGTCTGCTGCTGGACAGCCAGCAGCAGCAGCAGCAGGAGAGGTAATTAATCAGCAACCCTCCTGCTAAGGGTAGACAGCTGCTCGTTCCACCCCCCCCCCCGCCTTAATTGGTTCTCCTCCCTTCCAACGGTGTTGAGGCGGGTGGGAACAGCCGGGGGTTGAGGGTACTGTGCTAAAAGAGGTGGAGTTATGCAGATCTAAAACGCGTGGATTGCAGCAGCAGCAAGCCGAAAAGTGCAGGCATGTGAGGGATCTAGAGGTTGACAGCATGTCTTCTTAACGGGAGTCCAGGTGGCCATCTCCACAAATGGACTTTTCAGAATCCTTGGGTGGCACCGTAGTCGGAAACCAATTCTGGTTATCGCTTCTCGGCCTTTTGGCTAAGATCAAGTGTAGTATCTGTTCTTATCAGTTTAATATCTGATACGTCCCCTATCTGGGGACCATATATTAAATGGATTTTTAGAACAGGGAGATGGAAAAAGAGCTTGCTCTGTCCACTCCACGCATTGACCTGGTATTGCAGTATCTCCAGGACCGGTGCACCCCTTCTTTAATGCAGTTTCTAAAATCAGAAAGAATTGAATTCAATGCTTTTTGTTCATTTTGCTTGTTTGTCGGATTTTGGGATGGACTCTTTGGCTTTGCTTTTCTTCTCCTCATTGGATTTTTCATGTTAAAAGTTGCAGAAGCCAGATGACAAGCTCATTTTGGTTCAACTTCAGCAACTGTGCATTGCATTGCCATGTAATGTAATGTAATGCAATGCTATCTATCTAGCTCTCCCTCTATACTTCCTTTTGGATAAACAGACATATTAGGCAAGCATTTTGGAGCTTTCACCTAAATAACTACAGGTGGTGAGATAAGCTGCACAATATAATTGACCTTTCAGTATATTGTTGCACACACACCATCTATTTAGCAAATGCCCTTGTTATCAACAGCAGCCTTTTAAACTCACCTGAGCTAACAGGTATGTGAGCTGGTTACTCTGCTGCGCTTAAAATTTCTTTTTTGGTTTGCTACAATGCCTTTTCTGAAACGTTGTCTCCCTCTGCTGGAACACTGACTTCTTTCATTTAATGCCTGCAGACTATAAAAGAGAAACCAACCCAAAAAGTTTGGTTGATTAGTCTGTGGCATTCTTTTAAACTGTTGCTTATGGCGGTCTCTGTGAGCTTCTCAGTGACATTCAGCCATCCAGGTATCCCGCCTGCAGTAGACGGAATGTGGCAATGGAACGCTGGCTGCGCGTGTCATAATAGGCTCTGAGCCTTTATATACCTGCGCACAGCAGCAGCCACCTTCAGTCTGCTGCTGGACAGCCAGCAGCAGCAGCAGCAGCAGGAGAGGTAATTAATCAGCAACCCTCCTGCTAAGGGTAGACAGCTGCTCGTTCCACCCCCCCCCCGCCTTAATTGGTTCTCCTCCCTTCCAACGGTGTTGAGGCGGGTGGGAACAGCCGGGGGTTGAGGGTACTGTGCTAAAAGAGGTGGAGTTATGCAGATCTAAAACGCGTGGATTGCAGCAGCAGCAAGCCGAAAAGTGCAGGCATGTGAGGGATCTAGAGGTTGACAGCATGTCTTCTTAACGGGAGTCCAGGTGGCCATCTCCACAAATGGACTTTTCAGAATCCTTGGGTGGCACCGTAGTCGGAAACCAATTCTGGTAATCGCTTCTCGGCCTTTTGGCTAAGATCAAGTGTAGTATCTGTTCTTATCAGTTTAATATCTGATACGTCCCCTATCTGGGGACCATATATTAAATGGATTTTTAGAACAGGGAGATGGAAAAAGAGCTTGCTCTGTCCACTCCACGCATTGACCTGGTATTGCAGTATCTCCAGGACCGGTGCACCCCTTCTTTAATGCAGTTTCTAAAATCAGAAAGAATTGAATTCAATGCTTTTTGTTCATTTTGCTTGTTTGTCGGATTTTGGGATGGACTCTTTGGCTTTGCTTTTCTTCTCCTCATTGGATTTTTCATGTTAAAAGTTGCAGAAGCCAGATGACAAGCTCATTTTGGTTCAACTTCAGCAACTGTGCATTGCATTGCCATGTAATGTAATGTAATACAATGCTATCTATCTAGCTCTCCCTCTATACTTCCTTTTGGATAAACAGACATATTAGGCAAGCATTTTGGAGCTTTCACCTAAATAACTACAGGTGGTGAGATAAGCTGCACAATATAATTGACCTTTCAGTATATTGTTGCACACACACCATCTATTTAGCAAATGCCCTTGTTATCAACAGCAGCCTTTTAAACTCACCTGAGCTAACAGGTATGTGAGCTGGTTACTCTGCTGCGCTTAAAATTTCTTTTTTGGTTTGCTACAATGCCTTTTCTGAAACGTTGTCTCCCTCTGCTGGAACACTGACTTCTTTCATTTAATGCCTGCAGACTATAAAAGAGAAACCAACCCAAAAAGTTTGGTTGATTAGTCTGTGGCATTCTTTTAAACTGTTGCTTATGGCGGTCTCTGTGAGCTTCTCAGTGACATTCAGCCATCCAGGTATCCCGCCTGCAGTAGACGGAATGTGGCAATGGAACGCTGGCTGCGCGTGTCATAATAGGCTCTGAGCCTTTATATAACTGCGCACAGCAGCAGCCACCTTCAGTCTGCTGCTGGACAGCCAGCAGCAGCAGCAGCAGCAGGAGAGGTAATTAATCAGCAACCCTCCTGCTAAGGGTAGACAGCTGCTCGTTCCACCCCCCCCCCCCGCCTTAATTGGTTCTCCTCCCTTCCAACGGTGTTGAGGCGGGTGGGAACAGCCGGGGGTTGAGGGTACTGTGCTAAAAGAGGTGGAGTTATGCAGATCTAAAACGCGTGGATTGCAGCAGCAGCAAGCCGAAAAGTGCAGGCATGTGAGGGATCTAGAGGTTGACAGCATGTCTTCTTAACGGGAGTCCAGGTGGCCATCTCCACAAATGGACTTTTCAGAATCCTTGGGTGGCACCGTAGTCGGAAACCAATTCTGGTTATCGCTTCTCGGCCTTTTGGCTAAGATCAAGTGTAGTATCTGTTCTTATCAGTTTAATATCTGATACGTCCCCTATCTGGGGACCATATATTAAATGGATTTTTAGAACAGGGAGATGGAAAAAGAGCTTGCTCTGTCCACTCCACGCATTGACCTGGTATTGCAGTATCTCCAGGACCGGTGCACCCCTTCTTTAATGCAGTTTCTAAAATCAGAAAGAATTGAATTCAATGCTTTTTGTTCATTTTGCTTGTTTGTCGGATTTTGGGATGGACTCTTTGGCTTTGCTTTTCTTCTCCTCATTGGATTTTTCATGTTAAAAGTTGCAGAAGCCAGATGACAAGCTCATTTTGGTTCAACTTCAGCAACTGTGCATTGCATTGCCATGTAATGTAATGTAATGCAATGCTATCTATCTAGCTCTCCCTCTATACTTCCTTTTGGATAAACAGACATATTAGGCAAGCATTTTGGAGCTTTCACCTAAATAACTACAGGTGGTGAGATAAGCTGCACAATATAATTGACCTTTCAGTATATTGTTGCACACACACCATCTATTTAGCAAATGCCCTTGTTATCAACAGCAGCCTTTTAAACTCACCTGAGCTAACAGGTATGTGAGCTGGTTACTCTGCTGCGCTTAAAATTTCTTTTTTGGTTTGCTACAATGCCTTTTCTGAAACGTTGTCTCCCTCTGCTGGAACACTGACTTCTTTCATTTAATGCCTGCAGACTATAAAAGAGAAACCAACCCAAAAAGTTTGGTTGATTAGTCTGTGGCATTCTTTTAAACTGTTGCTTATGGCGGTCTCTGTGAGCTTCTCAGTGACATTCAGCCATCCAGGTATCCCGCCTGCAGTAGACGGAATGTGGCAATGGAACGCTGGCTGCGCGTGTCATAATAGGCTCTGAGCCTTTATATACCTGCGCACAGCAGCAGCCACCTTCAGTCTGCTGCTGGACAGCCAGCAGCAGCAGCAGCAGCAGGAGAGGTAATTAATCAGCAACCCTCCTGCTAAGGGTAGACAGCTGCTCGTTCCAACCCCCCCCCGCCTTAATTGGTTCTCCTCCCTTCCAACGGTGTTGAGGCGGGTGGGAACAGCCGGGGGTTGAGGGTACTGTGCTAAAAGAGGTGGAGTTATGCAGATCTAAAACGCGTGGATTGCAGCAGCAGCAAGCCGAAAAGTGCAGGCATGTGAGGGATCTAGAGGTTGACAGCATGTCTTCTTAACGGGAGTCCAGGTGGCCATCTCCACAAATGGACTTTTCAGAATCCTTGGGTGGCACCGTAGTCGGAAACCAATTCTGGTTATCGCTTCTCGGCCTTTTGGCTAAGATCAAGTGTAGTATCTGTTCTTATCAGTTTAATATCTGATACGTCCCCTATCTGGGGACCATATATTAAATGGATTTTTAGAACAGGGAGATGGAAAAAGAGCTTGCTCTGTCCACTCCACGCATTGACCTGGTATTGCAGTATCTCCAGGACCGGTGCACCCCTTCTTTAATGCAGTTTCTAAAATCAGAAAGAATTGAATTCAATGCTTTTTGTTCATTTTGCTTGTTTGTCGGATTTTGGGATGGACTCTTTGGCTTTGCTTTTCTTCTCCTCATTGGATTTTTCATGTTAAAAGTTGCAGAAGCCAGATGACAAGCTCATTTTGGTTCAACTTCAGCAACTGTGCATTGCATTGCCATGTAATGTAATGTAATGCAATGCTATCTATCTAGCTCTCCCTCTATACTTCCTTTTGGATAAACAGACATATTAGGCAAGCATTTTGGAGCTTTCACCTAAATAACTACAGGTGGTGAGATAAGCTGCACAATATAATTGACCTTTCAGTATATTGTTGCACACACACCATCTATTTAGCAAATGCCCTTGTTATCAACAGCAGCCTTTTAAACTCACCTGAGCTAACAGGTATGTGAGCTGGTTACTCTGCTGCGCTTAAAATTTCTTTTTTGGTTTGCTACAATGCCTTTTCTGAAACGTTGTCTCCCTCTGCTGGAACACTGACTTCTTTCATTTAATGCCTGCAGACTATAAAAGAGAAACCAACCCAAAAAGTTTGGTTGATTAGTCTGTGGCATTCTTTTAAACTGTTGCTTATGGCGGTCTCTGTGAGCTTCTCAGTGACATTCAGCCATCCAGGTATCCCGCCTGCAGTAGACGGAATGTGGCAATGGAACGCTGGCTGCGCGTGTCATAATAGGCTCTGAGCCTTTATATACCTGCGCACAGCAGCAGCCACCTTCAGTCTGCTGCTGGACAGCCAGCAGCAGCAGCAGCAGCAGGAGAGGTAATTAATCAGCAACCCTCCTGCTAAGGGTAGACAGCTGCTCGTTCCACCCCCCCCCCCCGCCTTAATTGGTTCTCCTCCCTTCCAACGGTGTTGAGGCGGGTGGGAACAGCCGGGGGTTGAGGGTACTGTGCTAAAAGAGGTGGAGTTATGCAGATCTAAAACGCGTGGATTGCAGCAGCAGCAAGCCGAAAAGTGCAGGCATGTGAGGGATCTAGAGGTTGACAGCATGTCTTCTTAACGGGAGTCCAGGTGGCCATCTCCACAAATGGACTTTTCAGAATCCTTGGGTGGCACCGTAGTCGGAAACCAATTCTGGTTATCGCTTCTCGGCCTTTTGGCTAAGATCAAGTGTAGTATCTTTTGAAAAGGCAGTTTTGTCCTTGGGCTGCCCTAGTAAATTGATGCATATTACACACTGGTTTGGTGCACTTGTTAGTACGCCAGGTGGCTCATAGAGTTATCTGATGGAAAACATGGCCCTCCAGGATCGAAGTCACTAGGCTGGGTAAGTGTGAGGGCTTTGGAGCAATGTGCCCCAGGAGTAGGCGCCCTGGTGGGAGTCCAAGCTTACTGGGACTGGGAACCCCAGAAAGACTTGGCTTCGTAGCACGCCGCACCTTTGCCAATCATACTTTCTGAGCAACCCCCCCTATTCCTGGCCTCCGGGCTAGGAAGGGGAATTTTTATAAACCCGGTCGGAGGTCCGGTCAGCTTTGGGCTGAGAAACCAACACAGGCTCCAGCTCCACTAGGGTGGCAGCCTAGATGGAAGCTGGGAGCACGAAAACGGCTCTTCTCCGGCTTCGGCTAGGGAGAGCATCGGAGATCCCTGACCCTCGCTGTGGCCTTCTGGCTCGGAGGGATGGGGATGGTTTATTGGGGACCCTCTCCTCCGGGAAGGGTCCACATGAATCCTCGCCTCGTGCGCTGTTTTGGTGTGACTTCGGTCACATTTTTCAGTGCCTTGGATGCAGCTTCAATCAAAAAATCTGTTCTTATCAGTTTAATATCTGATACGTCCCCTATCTGGGGACCATATATTAAATGGATTTTTAGAACAGGGAGATGGAAAAAGAGCTTGCTCTGTCCACTCCACGCATTGACCTGGTATTGCAGTATCTCCAGGACCGGTGCACCCCTTCTTTAATGCAGTTTCTAAAATCAGAAAGAATTGAATTCAATGCTTTTTGTTCATTTTGCTTGTTTGTCGGATTTTGGGATGGACTCTTTGGCTTTGCTTTTCTTCTCCTCATTGGATTTTTCATGTTAAAAGTTGCAGAAGCCAGATGACAAGCTCATTTTGGTTCAACTTCAGCAACTGTGCATTGCATTGCCATGTAATGTAATGTAATGCAATGCTATCTATCTAGCTCTCCCTCTATACTTCCTTTTGGATAAACAGACATATTAGGCAAGCATTTTGGAGCTTTCACCTAAATAACTACAGGTGGTGAGATAAGCTGCACAATATAATTGACCTTTCAGTATATTGTTGCACACACACCATCTATTTAGCAAATGCCCTTGTTATCAACAGCAGCCTTTTAAACTCACCTGAGCTAACAGGTATGTGAGCTGGTTACTCTGCTGCGCTTAAAATTTCTTTTTTGGTTTGCTACAATGCCTTTTCTGAAACGTTGTCTCCCTCTGCTGGAACACTGACTTCTTTCATTTAATGCCTGCAGACTATAAAAGAGAAACCAACCCAAAAAGTTTGGTTGATTAGTCTGTGGCATTCTTTTAAACTGTTGCTTATGGCGGTCTCTGTGAGCTTCTCAGTGACATTCAGCCATCCAGGTATCCCGCCTGCAGTAGACGGAATGTGGCAATGGAACGCTGGCTGCGCGTGTCATAATAGGCTCTGAGCCTTTATATACCTGCGCACAGCAGCAGCCACCTTCAGTCTGCTGCTGGACAGCCAGCAGCAGCAGCAGGAGAGGTAATTAATCAGCAACCCTCCTGCTAAGGGTAGACAGCTGCTCGTTCCACCCCCCCCCCCGCCTTAATTGGTTCTCCTCCCTTCCAACGGTGTTGAGGCGGGTGGGAACAGCCGGGGGTTGAGGGTACTGTGCTAAAAGAGGTGGAGTTATGCAGATCTAAAACGCGTGGATTGCAGCAGCAGCAAGCCGAAAAGTGCAGGCATGTGAGGGATCTAGAGGTTGACAGCATGTCTTCTTAACGGGAGTCCAGGTGGCCATCTCCACAAATGGACTTTTCAGAATCCTTGGGTGGCACCGTAGTCGGAAACCAATTCTGGTTATCGCTTCTCGGCCTTTTGGCTAAGATCAAGTGTAGTATCTGTTCTTATCAGTTTAATATCTGATACGTCCCCTATCTGGGGACCATATATTAAATGGATTTTTAGAACAGGGAGATGGAAAAAGAGCTTGCTCTGTCCACTCCACGCATTGACCTGGTATTGCAGTATCTCCAGGACCGGTGCACCCCTTCTTTAATGCAGTTTCTAAAATCAGAAAGAATTGAATTCAATGCTTTTTGTTCATTTTGCTTGTTTGTCGGATTTTGGGATGGACTCTTTGGCTTTGCTTTTCTTCTCCTCATTGGATTTTTCATGTTAAAAGTTGCAGAAGCCAGATGACAAGCTCATTTTGGTTCAACTTCAGCAACTGTGCATTGCATTGCCATGTAATGTAATGTAATGCAATGCTATCTATCTAGCTCTCCCTCTATACTTCCTTTTGGATAAACAGACATATTAGGCAAGCATTTTGGAGCTTTCACCTAAATAACTACAGGTGGTGAGATAAGCTGCACAATATAATTGACCTTTCAGTATATTGTTGCACACACACCATCTATTTAGCAAATGCCCTTGTTATCAACAGCAGCCTTTTAAACTCACCTGAGCTAACAGGTAAGTGAGCTGGTTACTCTGCTGCGCTTAAAATTTCTTTTTTGGTTTGCTACAATGCCTTTTCTGAAACGTTGTCTCCCTCTGCTGGAACACTGACTTCTTTCATTTAATGCCTGCAGACTATAAAAGAGAAACCAACCCAAAAAGTTTGGTTGATTAGTCTGTGGCATTCTTTTAAACTGTTGCTTATGGCGGTCTCTGTGAGCTTCTCAGTGACATTCAGCCATCCAGGTATCCCGCCTGCAGTAGACGGAATGTGGCAATGGAACGCTGGCTGCGCGTGTCATAATAGGCTCTGAGCCTTTATATACCTGCGCACAGCAGCAGCCACCTTCAGTCTGCTGCTGGACAGCCAGCAGCAGCAGCAGCAGGAGAGGTAATTAATCAGCAACCCTCCTGCTAAGGGTAGACAGCTGCTCGTTCCACCCCCCCCCCCGCCTTAATTGGTTCTCCTCCCTTCCAACGGTGTTGAGGCGGGTGGGAACAGTCGGGGGTTGAGGGTACTGTGCTAAAAGAGGTGGAGTTATGCAGATCTAAAACGCGTGGATTGCAGCAGCAGCAAGCCGAAAAGTGCAGGCATGTGAGGGATCTAGAGGTTGACAGCATGTCTTCTTAACGGGAGTCCAGGTGGCCATCTCCACAAATGGACTTTTCAGAATCCTTGGGTGGCACCGTAGTCGGAAACCAATTCTGGTTATCGCTTCTCGGCCTTTTGGCTAAGATCAAGTGTAGTATCTGTTCTTATCAGTTTAATATCTGATACGTCCCCTATCTGGGGACCATATATTAAATGGATTTTTAGAACAGGGAGATGGAAAAAGAGCTTGCTCTGTCCACTCCACGCATTGACCTGGTATTGCAGTATCTCCAGGACCGGTGCACCCCTTCTTTAATGCAGTTTCTAAAATCAGAAAGAATTGAATTCAATGCTTTTTGTTCATTTTGCTTGTTTGTCGGATTTTGGGATGGACTCTTTGGCTTTGCTTTTCTTCTCCTCATTGGATTTTTCATGTTAAAAGTTGCAGAAGCCAGATGACAAGCTCATTTTGGTTCAACTTCAGCAACTGTGCATTGCATTGCCATGTAATGTAATGTAATGCAATGCTATCTATCTAGCTCTCCCTCTATACTTCCTTTTGGATAAACAGACATATTAGGCAAGCATTTTGGAGCTTTCACCTAAATAACTACAGGTGGTGAGATAAGCTGCACAATATAATTGACCTTTCAGTATATTGTTGCACACACACCATCTATTTAGCAAATGCCCTTGTTATCAACAGCAGCCTTTTAAACTCACCTGAGCTAACAGGTATGTGAGCTGGTTACTCTGCTGCGCTTAAAATTTCTTTTTTGGTTTGCTACAATGCCTTTTCTGAAACGTTGTCTCCCTCTGCTGGAACACTGACTTCTTTCATTTAATGCCTGCAGACTATAAAAGAGAAACCAACCCAAAAAGTTTGGTTGATTAGTCTGTGGCATTCTTTTAAACTGTTGCTTATGGCGGTCTCTGTGAGCTTCTCAGTGACATTCAGCCATCCAGGTATCCCGCCTGCAGTAGACGGAATGTGGCAATGGAACGCTGGCTGCGCGTGTCATAATAGGCTCTGAGCCTTTATATACCTGCGCACAGCAGCAGCCACCTTCAGTCTGCTGCTGGACAGCCAGCAGCAGCAGCAGCAGGAGAGGTAATTAATCAGCAACCCTCCTGCTAAGGGTAGACAGCTGCTCGTTCCACCCCCCCCCCCGCCTTAATTGGTTCTCCTCCCTTCCAACGGTGTTGAGGCGGGTGGGAACAGCCGGGGGTTGAGGGTACTGTGCTAAAAGAGGTGGAGTTATGCAGATCTAAAACGCGTGGATTGCAGCAGCAGCAAGCCGAAAAGTGCAGGCATGTGAGGGATCTAGAGGTTGACAGCATGTCTTCTTAACGGGAGTCCAGGTGGCCATCTCCACAAATGGACTTTTCAGAATCCTTGGGTGGCACCGTAGTCGGAAACCAATTCTGGTTATCGCTTCTCGGCCTTTTGGCTAAGATCAAGTGTAGTATCTGTTCTTATCAGTTTAATATCTGATACGTCCCCTATCTGGGGACCATATATTAAATGGATTTTTAGAACAGGGAGATGGAAAAAGAGCTTGCTCTGTCCACTCCACGCATTGACCTGGTATTGCAGTATCTCCAGGACCGGTGCACCCCTTCTTTAATGCAGTTTCTAAAATCAGAAAGAATTGAATTCAATGCTTTTTGTTCATTTTGCTTGTTTGTCGGATTTTGGGATGGACTCTTTGGCTTTGCTTTTCTTCTCCTCATTGGATTTTTCATGTTAAAAGTTGCAGAAGCCAGATGACAAGCTCATTTTGGTTCAACTTCAGCAACTGTGCATTGCATTGCCATGTAATGTAATGTAATGCAATGCTATCTATCTAGCTCTCCCTCTATACTTCCTTTTGGATAAACAGACATATTAGGCAAGCATTTTGGAGCTTTCACCTAAATAACTACAGGTGGTGAGATAAGCTGCACAATATAATTGACCTTTCAGTATATTGTTGCACACACACCATCTATTTAGCAAATGCCCTTGTTATCAACAGCAGCCTTTTAAACTCACCTGAGCTAACAGGTAAGTGAGCTGGTTACTCTGCTGCGCTTAAAATTTCTTTTTTGGTTTGCTACAATGCCTTTTCTGAAACGTTGTCTCCCTCTGCTGGAACACTGACTTCTTTCATTTAATGCCTGCAGACTATAAAAGAGAAACCAACCCAAAAAGTTTGGTTGATTAGTCTGTGGCATTCTTTTAAACTGTTGCTTATGGCGGTCTCTGTGAGCTTCTCAGTGACATTCAGCCATCCAGGTATCCCGCCTGCAGTAGACGGAATGTGGCAATGGAACGCTGGCTGCGCGTGTCATAATAGGCTCTGAGCCTTTATATACCTGCGCACAGCAGCAGCCACCTTCAGTCTGCTGCTGGACAGCCAGCAGCAGCAGCAGCAGGAGAGGTAATTAATCAGCAACCCTCCTGCTAAGGGTAGACAGCTGCTCGTTCCACCCCCCCCCCCGCCTTAATTGGTTCTCCTCCCTTCCAACGGTGTTGAGGCGGGTGGGAACAGTCGGGGGTTGAGGGTACTGTGCTAAAAGAGGTGGAGTTATGCAGATCTAAAACGCGTGGATTGCAGCAGCAGCAAGCCGAAAAGTGCAGGCATGTGAGGGATCTAGAGGTTGACAGCATGTCTTCTTAACGGGAGTCCAGGTGGCCATCTCCACAAATGGACTTTTCAGAATCCTTGGGTGGCACCGTAGTCGGAAACCAATTCTGGTTATCGCTTCTCGGCCTTTTGGCTAAGATCAAGTGTAGTATCTGTTCTTATCAGTTTAATATCTGATACGTCCCCTATCTGGGGACCATATATTAAATGGATTTTTAGAACAGGGAGATGGAAAAAGAGCTTGCTCTGTCCACTCCACGCATTGACCTGGTATTGCAGTATCTCCAGGACCGGTGCACCCCTTCTTTAATGCAGTTTCTAAAATCAGAAAGAATTGAATTCAATGCTTTTTGTTCATTTTGCTTGTTTGTCGGATTTTGGGATGGACTCTTTGGCTTTGCTTTTCTTCTCCTCATTGGATTTTTCATGTTAAAAGTTGCAGAAGCCAGATGACAAGCTCATTTTGGTTCAACTTCAGCAACTGTGCATTGCATTGCCATGTAATGTAATGTAATGCAATGCTATCTATCTAGCTCTCCCTCTATACTTCCTTTTGGATAAACAGACATATTAGGCAAGCATTTTGGAGCTTTCACCTAAATAACTACAGGTGGTGAGATAAGCTGCACAATATAATTGACCTTTCAGTATATTGTTGCACACACACCATTTATTTAGCAAATGCCCTTGTTATCAACAGCAGCCTTTTAAACTCACCTGAGCTAACAGGTATGTGAGCTGGTTACTCTGCTGCGCTTAAAATTTCTTTTTTGGTTTGCTACAATGCCTTTTCTGAAACGTTGTCTCCCTCTGCTGGAACACTGACTTCTTTCATTTAATGCCTGCAGACTATAAAAGAGAAACCAACCCAAAAAGTTTGGTTGATTAGTCTGTGGCATTCTTTTAAACTGTTGCTTATGGCGGTCTCTGTGAGCTTCTCAGTGACATTCAGCCATCCAGGTATCCCGCCTGCAGTAGACGGAATGTGGCAATGGAACGCTGGCTGCGCGTGTCATAATAGGCTCTGAGCCTTTATATACCTGCGCACAGCAGCAGCCACCTTCAGTCTGCTGCTGGACAGCCAGCAGCAGCAGCAGCAGGAGAGGTAATTAATCAGCAACCCTCCTGCTAAGGGTAGACAGCTGCTCGTTCCACCCCCCCCCCCCCCGCCTTAATTGGTTCTCCTCCCTTCCAACGGTGTTGAGGCGGGTGGGAAAAGCCGGGGGTTGAGGGTACTGTGCTAAAAGAGGTGGAGTTATGCAGATCTAAAACGCGTGGATTGCAGCAGCAGCAAGCCGAAAAGTGCAGGCATGTGAGGGATCTAGAGGTTGACAGCATGTCTTCTTAACGGGAGTCCAGGTGGCCATCTCCACAAATGGACTTTTCAGAATCCTTGGGTGGCACCGTAGTCGGAAACCAATTCTGGTTATCGCTTCTCGGCCTTTTGGCTAAGATCAAGTGTAGTATCTTTTGAAAAGGCAGTTTTGTCCTTGGGCTGCCCTAGTAAATTGATGCATATTACACACTGGTTTGGTGCACTTGTTAGTACGCCAGGTGGCTCATAGAGTTATCTGATGGAAAACATGGCCCTCCAGGATCGAAGTCACTAGGCTTGGTAAGTGTGAGGGCTTTGGAGCAATGTGCCCCAGGAGTAGGCGCCCTGGTGGGAGTCCAAGCTTACTGGGACTGGGAACCCCAGAAAGACTTGGCTTCGTAGCACGCCGCACCTTTGCCAATCATACTTTCTGAGCAACCCCCCCTATTCCTGGCCTCCGGGCTAGGAAGGGGAATTTTTATAAACCCGGTCGGAGGTCCGGTCAGCTTTGGGCTGAGAAACCAACACAGGCTCCAGCTCCACTAGGGTGGCAGCCTAGATGGAAGCTGGGAGCACGAAAACGGCTCTTCTCCGGCTTCGGCTAGGGAGAGCATCGGAGATCCCTGACCCTCGCTGTGGCCTTCTGGCTCGGAGGGATGGGGATGGTTTATTGGGGACCCTCTCCTCCGGGAAGGGTCCACATGAATCCTCGCCTCGTGCGCTGTTTTGGTGTGACTTCGGTCACATTTTTCAGTGCCTTGGATGCAGCTTCAATCAAAAAATCTGTTCTTATCAGTTTAATATCTGATACGTCCCCTATCTGGGGACCATATATTAAATGGATTTTTAGAACAGGGAGATGGAAAAAGAGCTTGCTCTGTCCACTCCACGCATTGACCTGGTATTGCAGTATCTCCAGGACCGGTGCACCCCTTCTTTAATGCAGTTTCTAAAATCAGAAAGAATTGAATTCAATGCTTTTTGTTCATTTTGCTTGTTTGTCGGATTTTGGGATGGACTCTTTGGCTTTGCTTTTCTTCTCCTCATTGGATTTTTCATGTTAAAAGTTGCAGAAGCCAGATGACAAGCTCATTTTGGTTCAACTTCAGCAACTGTGCATTGCATTGCCATGTAATGTAATGTAATGCAATGCTATCTATCTAGCTCTCCCTCTATACTTCCTTTTGGATAAACAGACATATTAGGCAAGCATTTTGGAGCTTTCACCTAAATAACTACAGGTGGTGAGATAAGCTGCACAATATAATTGACCTTTCAGTATATTGTTGCACACACACCATTTATTTAGCAAATGCCCTTGTTATCAACAGCAGCCTTTTAAACTCACCTGAGCTAACAGGTATGTGAGCTGGTTACTCTGCTGCGCTTAAAATTTCTTTTTTGGTTTGCTACAATGCCTTTTCTGAAACGTTGTCTCCCTCTGCTGGAACACTGACTTCTTTCATTTAATGCCTGCAGACTATAAAAGAGAAACCAACCCAAAAAGTTTGGTTGATTAGTCTGTGGCATTCTTTTAAACTGTTGCTTATGGCGGTCTCTGTGAGCTTCTCAGTGACATTCAGCCATCCAGGTATCCCGCCTGCAGTAGACGGAATGTGGCAATGGAACGCTGGCTGCGCGTGTCATAATAGGCTCTGAGCCTTTATATACCTGCGCACAGCAGCAGCCACCTTCAGTCTGCTGCTGGACAGCCAGCAGCAGCAGCAGCAGGAGAGGTAATTAATCAGCAACCCTCCTGCTAAGGGTAGACAGCTGCTCGTTCCACCCCCCCCCCCCGCCTTAATTGGTTCTCCTCCCTTCCAACGGTGTTGAGGCGGGTGGGAAAAGCCGGGGGTTGAGGGTACTGTGCTAAAAGAGGTGGAGTTATGCAGATCTAAAACGCGTGGATTGCAGCAGCAGCAAGCCGAAAAGTGCAGGCATGTGAGGGATCTAGAGGTTGACAGCATGTCTTCTTAACGGGAGTCCAGGTGGCCATCTCCACAAATGGACTTTTCAGAATCCTTGGGTGGCACCGTAGTCGGAAACCAATTCTGGTTATCGCTTCTCGGCCTTTTGGCTAAGATCAAGTGTAGTATCTTTTGAAAAGGCAGTTTTGTCCTTGGGCTGCCCTAGTAAATTGATGCATATTACACACTGGTTTGGTGCACTTGTTAGTACGCCAGGTGGCTCATAGAGTTATCTGATGGAAAACATGGCCCTCCAGGATCGAAGTCACTAGGCTTGGTAAGTGTGAGGGCTTTGGAGCAATGTGCCCCAGGAGTAGGCGCCCTGGTGGGAGTCCAAGCTTACTGGGACTGGGAACCCCAGAAAGACTTGGCTTCGTAGCACGCCGCACCTTTGCCAATCATACTTTCTGAGCAACCCCCCCTATTCCTGGCCTCCGGGCTAGGAAGGGGAATTTTTATAAACCCGGTCGGAGGTCCGGTCAGCTTTGGGCTGAGAAACCAACACAGGCTCCAGCTCCACTAGGGTGGCAGCCTAGATGGAAGCTGGGAGCACGAAAACGGCTCTTCTCCGGCTTTGGCTAGGGAGAGCATCGGAGATCCCTGACCCTCGCTGTGGCCTTCTGGCTCGGAGGGATGGGGATGGTTTATTGGGGACCCTCTCCTCCGGGAAGGGTCCACATGAATCCTCGCCTCGTGCGCTGTTTTGGTGTGACTTCGGTCACATTTTTCAGTGCCTTGGATGCAGCTTCAATCAAAAAATCTGTTCTTATCAGTTTAATATCTGATACGTCCCCTATCTGGGGACCATATATTAAATGGATTTTTAGAACAGGGAGATGGAAAAAGAGCTTGCTCTGTCCACTCCACGCATTGACCTGGTATTGCAGTATCTCCAGGACCGGTGCACCCCTTCTTTAATGCAGTTTCTAAAATCAGAAAGAATTGAATTCAATGCTTTTTGTTCATTTTGCTTGTTTGTCGGATTTTGGGATGGACTCTTTGGCTTTGCTTTTCTTCTCCTCATTGGATTTTTCATGTTAAAAGTTGCAGAAGCCAGATGACAAGCTCATTTTGGTTCAACTTCAGCAACTGTGCATTGCATTGCCATGTAATGTAATGTAATGCAATGCTATCTATCTAGCTCTCCCTCTATACTTCCTTTTGGATAAACAGACATATTAGGCAAGCATTTTGGAGCTTTCACCTAAATAACTACAGGTGGTGAGATAAGCTGCACAATATAATTGACCTTTCAGTATATTGTTGCACACACACCATCTATTTAGCAAATGCCCTTGTTATCAACAGCAGCCTTTTAAACTCACCTGAGCTAACAGGTATGTGAGCTGGTTACTCTGCTGCGCTTAAAATTTCTTTTTTGGTTTGCTACAATGCCTTTTCTGAAACGTTGTCTCCCTCTGCTGGAACACTGACTTCTTTCATTTAATGCCTGCAGACTATAAAAGAGAAACCAACCCAAAAAGTTTGGTTGATTAGTCTGTGGCATTCTTTTAAACTGTTGCTTATGGTGGTCTCTGTGAGCTTCTCAGTGACATTCAGCCATCCAGGTATCCCGCCTGCAGTAGACGGAATGTGGCAATGGAACGCTGGCTGCGCGTGTCATAATAGGCTCTGAGCCTTTATATACCTGCGCACAGCAGCAGCCACCTTCAGTCTGCTGCTGGACAGCCAGCAGCAGCAGCAGCAGGAGAGGTAATTAATCAGCAACCCTCCTGCTAAGGGTAGACAGCTGCTCGTTCCACCCCCCCCCCCTGCCTTAATTGGTTCTCCTCCCTTCCAACGGTGTTGAGGCGGGTGGGAACAGCCGGGGGTTGAGGGTACTGTGCTAAAAGAGGTGGAGTTATGCAGATCTAAAACGCGTGGATTGCAGCAGCAGCAAGCCGAAAAGTGCAGGCATGTGAGGGATCTAGAGGTTGACAGCATGTCTTCTTAACGGGAGTCCAGGTGGCCATCTCCACAAATGGACTTTTCAGAATCCTTGGGTGGCACCGTAGTCGGAAACCAATTCTGGTTATCGCTTCTCGGCCTTTTGGCTAAGATCAAGTGTAGTATCTGTTCTTATCAGTTTAATATCTGATACGTCCCCTATCTGGGGACCATATATTAAATGGATTTTTAGAACAGGGAGATGGAAAAAGAGCTTGCTCTGTCCACTCCACGCATTGACCTGGTATTGCAGTATCTCCAGGACCGGTGCACCCCTTCTTTAATGCAGTTTCGAAAATCAGAAAGAATTGAATTCAATGCTTTTTGTTCATTTTGCTTGTTTGTCGGATTTTGGGATGGACTCTTTGGCTTTGCTTTTCTTCTCCTCATTGGATTTTTCATGTTAAAAGTTGCAGAAGCCAGATGACAAGCTCATTTTGGTTCAACTTCAGCAACTGTGCATTGCATTGCCATGTAATGTAATGTAATGCAATGCTATCTATCTAGCTCTCCCTCTATACTTCCTTTTGGATAAACAGACATATTAGGCAAGCATTTTGGAGCTTTCACCTAAATAACTACAGGTGGTGAGATAAGCTGCACAATATAATTGACCTTTCAGTATATTGTTGCACACACACCATCTATTTAGCAAATGCCCTTGTTATCAACAGCAGCCTTTTAAACTCACCTGAGCTAACAGGTATGTGAGCTGGTTACTCTGCTGCGCTTAAAATTTCTTTTTTGGTTTGCTACAATGCCTTTTCTGAAACGTTGTCTCCCTCTGCTGGAACACTGACTTCTTTCATTTAATGCCTGCAGACTATAAAAGAGAAACCAACCCAAAAAGTTTGGTTGATTAGTCTGTGGCATTCTTTTAAACTGTTGCTTATGGTGGTCTCTGTGAGCTTCTCAGTGACATTCAGCCATCCAGGTATCCCGCCTGCAGTAGACGGAATGTGGCAATGGAACGCTGGCTGCGCGTGTCATAATAGGCTCTGAGCCTTTATATACCTGCGCACAGCAGCAGCCACCTTCAGTCTGCTGCTGGACAGCCAGCAGCAGCAGCAGCAGGAGAGGTAATTAATCAGCAACCCTCCTGCTAAGGGTAGACAGCTGCTCGTTCCACCCCCCCCCCCTGCCTTAATTGGTTCTCCTCCCTTCCAACGGTGTTGAGGCGGGTGGGAACAGCCGGGGGTTGAGGGTACTGTGCTAAAAGAGGTGGAGTTATGCAGATCTAAAACGCGTGGATTGCAGCAGCAGCAAGCCGAAAAGTGCAGGCATGTGAGGGATCTAGAGGTTGACAGCATGTCTTCTTAACGGGAGTCCAGGTGGCCATCTCCACAAATGGACTTTTCAGAATCCTTGGGTGGCACCGTAGTCGGAAACCAATTCTGGTTATCGCTTCTCGGCCTTTTGGCTAAGATCAAGTGTAGTATCTGTTCTTATCAGTTTAATATCTGATACGTCCCCTATCTGGGGACCATATATTAAATGGATTTTTAGAACAGGGAGATGGAAAAAGAGCTTGCTCTGTCCACTCCACGCATTGACCTGGTATTGCAGTATCTCCAGGACCGGTGCACCCCTTCTTTAATGCAGTTTCGAAAATCAGAAAGAATTGAATTCAATGCTTTTTGTTCATTTTGCTTGTTTGTCGGATTTTGGGATGGACTCTTTGGCTTTGCTTTTCTTCTCCTCATTGGATTTTTCATGTTAAAAGTTGCAGAAGCCAGATGACAAGCTCATTTTGGTTCAACTTCAGCAACTGTGCATTGCATTGCCATGTAATGTAATGTAATGCAATGCTATCTATCTAGCTCTCCCTCTATACTTCCTTTTGGATAAACAGACATATTAGGCAAGCATTTTGGAGCTTTCACCTAAATAACTACAGGTGGTGAGATAAGCTGCACAATATAATTGACCTTTCAGTATATTGTTGCACACACACCATCTATTTAGCAAATGCCCTTGTTATCAACAGCAGCCTTTTAAACTCACCTGAGCTAACAGGTATGTGAGCTGGTTACTCTGCTGCGCTTAAAATTTCTTTTTTGGTTTGCTACAATGCCTTTTCTGAAACGTTGTCTCCCTCTGCTGGAACACTGACTTCTTTCATTTAATGCCTGCAGACTATAAAAGAGAAACCAACCCAAAAAGTTTGGTTGATTAGTCTGTGGCATTCTTTTAAACTGTTGCTTATGGCGGTCTCTGTGAGCTTCTCAGTGACATTCAGCCATCCAGGTATCCCGCCTGCAGTAGACGGAATGTGGCAATGGAACGCTGGCTGCGCGTGTCATAATAGGCTCTGAGCCTTTATATACCTGCGCACAGCAGCAGCCACCTTCAGTCTGCTGCTGGACAGCCAGCAGCAGCAGCAGCAGGAGAGGTAATTAATCAGCAACCCTCCTGCTAAGGGTAGACAGCTGCTCGTTCCACCCCCCCCCCTGCCTTAATTGGTTCTCCTCCCTTCCAACGGTGTTGAGGCGGGTGGGAACAGCCGGGGGTTGAGGGTACTGTGCTAAAAGAGGTGGAGTTATGCAGATCTAAAACGCGTGGATTGCAGCAGCAGCAAGCCGAAAAGTGCAGGCATGTGAGGGATCTAGAGGTTGACAGCATGTCTTCTTAACGGGAGTCCAGGTGGCCATCTCCACAAATGGACTTTTCAGAATCCTTGGGTGGCACCGTAGTCAGAAACCAATTCTGGTTATCGCTTCTCGGCCTTTTGGCTAAGATCAAGTGTAGTATCTGTTCTTATCAGTTTAATATCTGATACGTCCCCTATCTGGGGACCATATATTAAATGGATTTTTAGAACAGGGAGATGGAAAAAGAGCTTGCTCTGTCCACTCCACGCATTGACCTGGTATTGCAGTATCTCCAGGACCGGTGCACCCCTTCTTTAATGCAGTTTCTAAAATCAGAAAGAATTGAATTCAATGCTTTTTGTTCATTTTGCTTGTTTGTCGGATTTTGGGATGGACTCTTTGGCTTTGCTTTTCTTCTCCTCATTGGATTTTTCATGTTAAAAGTTGCAGAAGCCAGATGACAAGCTCATTTTGGTTCAACTTCAGCAACTGTGCATTGCATTGCCATGTAATGTAATGTAATGCAATGCTATCTATCTAGCTCTCCCTCTATACTTCCTTTTGGATAAACAGACATATTAGGCAAGCATTTTGGAGCTTTCACCTAAATAACTACAGGTGGTGAGATAAGCTGCACAATATAATTGACCTTTCAGTATATTGTTGCACACACACCATCTATTTAGCAAATGCCCTTGTTATCAACAGCAGCCTTTTAAACTCACCTGAGCTAACAGGTATGTGAGCTGGTTACTCTGCTGCGCTTAAAATTTCTTTTTTGGTTTGCTACAATGCCTTTTCTGAAACGTTGTCTCCCTCTGCTGGAACACTGACTTCTTTCATTTAATGCCTGCAGACTATAAAAGAGAAACCAACCCAAAAAGTTTGGTTGATTAGTCTGTGGCATTCTTTTAAACTGTTGCTTATGGCGGTCTCTGTGAGCTTCTCAGTGACATTCAGCCATCCAGGTATCCCGCCTGCAGTAGACGGAATGTGGCAATGGAACGCTGGCTGCGCGTGTCATAATAGGCTCTGAGCCTTTATATACCTGCGCACAGCAGCAGCCACCTTCAGTCTGCTGCTGGACAGCCAGCAGCAGCAGCAGCAGGAGAGGTAATTAATCAGCAACCCTCCTGCTAAGGGTAGACAGCTGCTCGTTCCACCCCCCCCCCGCCTTAATTGGTTCTCCTCCCTTCCAACGGTGTTGAGGCGGGTGGGAACAGCCGGGGGTTGAGGGTACTGTGCTAAAAGAGGTGGAGTTATGCAGATCTAAAACGCGTGGATTGCAGCAGCAGCAAGCCGAAAAGTGCAGGCATGTGAGGGATCTAGAGGTTGACAGCATGTCTTCTTAACGGGAGTCCAGGTGGCCATCTCCACAAATGGACTTTTCAGAATCCTTGGGTGGCACCGTAGTCGGAAACCAATTCTGGTTATCGCTTCTCGGCCTTTTGGCTAAGATCAAGTGTAGTATCTGTTCTTATCAGTTTAATATCTGATACGTCCCCTATCTGGGGACCATATATTAAATGGATTTTTAGAACAGGGAGATGGAAAAAGAGCTTGCTCTGTCCACTCCACGCATTGACCTGGTATTGCAGTATCTCCAGGACCGGTGCACCCCTTCTTTAATGCAGTTTCTAAAATCAGAAAGAATTGAATTCAATGCTTTTTGTTCATTTTGCTTGTTTGTCGGATTTTGGGATGGACTCTTTGGCTTTGCTTTTCTTCTCCTCATTGGATTTTTCATGTTAAAAGTTGCAGAAGCCAGATGACAAGCTCATTTTGGTTCAACTTCAGCAACTGTGCATTGCATTGCCATGTAATGTAGTGTAATGCAATGCTATCTATCTAGCTCTCCCTCTATACTTCCTTTTGGATAAACAGACATATTAGGCAAGCATTTTGGAGCTTTCACCTAAATAACTACAGGTGGTGAGATAAGCTGCACAATATAATTGACCTTTCAGTATATTGTTGCACACACACCATCTATTTAGCAAATGCCCTTGTTATCAACAGCAGCCTTTTAAACTCACCTGAGCTAACAGGTATGTGAGCTGGTTACTCTGCTGCGCTTAAAATTTCTTTTTTGGTTTGCTACAATGCCTTTTCTGAAACGTTGTCTCCCTCTGCTGGAACACTGACTTCTTTCATTTAATGCCTGCAGACTATAAAAGAGAAACCAACCCAAAAAGTTTGGTTGATTAGTCTGTGGCATTCTTTTAAACTGTTGCTTATGGCGGTCTCTGTGAGCTTCTCAGTGACATTCAGCCATCCAGGTATCCCGCCTGCAGTAGACGGAATGTGGCAATGGAACGCTGGCTGCGCGTGTCATAATAGGCTCTGAGCCTTTATATACCTGCGCACAGCAGCAGCCACCTTCAGTCTGCTGCTGGACAGCCAGCAGCAGCAGCAGCAGGAGAGGTAATTAATCAGCAACCCTCCTGCTAAGGGTAGACAGCTGCTCGTTCCACCCCCCCCCCCGCCTTAATTGGTTCTCCTCCCTTCCAACGGTGTTGAGGCGGGTGGGAACAGCCGGGGGTTGAGGGTACTGTGCTAAAAGAGGTGGAGTTATGCAGATCTAAAACGCGTGGATTGCAGCAGCAGCAAGCCGAAAAGTGCAGGCATGTGAGGGATCTAGAGGTTGACAGCATGTCTTCTTAACGGGAGTCCAGGTGGCCATCTCCACAAATGGACTTTTCAGAATCCTTGGGTGGCACCGTAGTCGGAAACCAATTCTGGTTATCGCTTCTCGGCCTTTTGGCTAAGATCAAGTGTAGTATCTGTTCTTATCAGTTTAATATCTGATACGTCCCCTATCTGGGGACCATATATTAAATGGATTTTTAGAACAGGGAGATGGAAAAAGAGCTTGCTCTGTCCACTCCACGCATTGACCTGGTATTGCAGTATCTCCAGGACCGGTGCACCCCTTCTTTAATGCAGTTTCTAAAATCAGAAAGAATTGAATTCAATGCTTTTTGTTCATTTTGCTTGTTTGTCGGATTTTGGGATGGACTCTTTGGCTTTGCTTTTCTTCTCCTCATTGGATTTTTCATGTTAAAAGTTGCAGAAGCCAGATGACAAGCTCATTTTGGTTCAACTTCAGCAACTGTGCATTGCATTGCCATGTAATGTAATGTAATGCAATGCTATCTATCTAGCTCTCCCTCTATACTTCCTTTTGGATAAACAGACATATTAGGCAAGCATTTTGGAGCTTTCACCTAAATAACTACAGGTGGTGAGATAAGCTGCACAATATAATTGACCTTTCAGTATATTGTTGCACACACACCATCTATTTAGCAAATGCCCTTGTTATCAACAGCAGCCTTTTAAACTCACCTGAGCTAACAGGTATGTGAGCTGGTTACTCTGCTGCGCTTAAAATTTCTTTTTTGGTTTGCTACAATGCCTTTTCTGAAACGTTGTCTCCCTCTGCTGGAACACTGACTTCTTTCATTTAATGCCTGCAGACTATAAAAGAGAAACCAACCCAAAAAGTTTGGTTGATTAGTCTGTGGCATTCTTTTAAACTGTTGCTTATGGCGGTCTCTGTGAGCTTCTCAGTGACATTCAGCCATCCAGGTATCCCGCCTGCAGTAGACGGAATGTGGCAATGGAACGCTGGCTGCGCGTGTCATAATAGGCTCTGAGCCTTTATATACCTGCGCACAGCAGCAGCCACCTTCAGTCTGCTGCTGGACAGCCAGCAGCAGCAGCAGCAGGAGAGGTAATTAATCAGCAACCCTCCTGCTAAGGGTAGACAGCTGCTCGTTCCACCCCCCCCCCCCGCCTTAATTGGTTCTCCTCCCTTCCAACGGTGTTGAGGCGGGTGGGAACAGCCGGGGGTTGAGGGTACTGTGCTAAAAGAGGTGGAGTTATGCAGATCTAAAACGCGTGGATTGCAGCAGCAGCAAGCCGAAAAGTGCAGGCATGTGAGGGATCTAGAGGTTGACAGCATGTCTTCTTAACGGGAGTCCAGGTGGCCATCTCCACAAATGGACTTTTCAGAATCCTTGGGTGGCACCGTAGTCGGAAACCAATTCTGGTTATCGCTTCTCGGCCTTTTGGCTAAGATCAAGTGTAGTATCTGTTCTTATCAGTTTAATATCTGATACGTCCCCTATCTGGGGACCATATATTAAATGGATTTTTAGAACAGGGAGATGGAAAAAGAGCTTGCTCTGTCCACTCCACGCATTGACCTGGTATTGCAGTATCTCCAGGACCGGTGCACCCCTTCTTTAATGCAGTTTCTAAAATCAGAAAGAATTGAATTCAATGCTTTTTGTTCATTTTGCTTGTTTGTCGGATTTTGGGATGGACTCTTTGGCTTTGCTTTTCTTCTCCTCATTGGATTTTTCATGTTAAAAGTTGCAGAAGCCAGATGACAAGCTCATTTTGGTTCAACTTCAGCAACTGTGCATTGCATTGCCATGTAATGTAATGTAATGCAATGCTATCTATCTAGCTCTCCCTCCATACTTCCTTTTGGATAAACAGACATATTAGGCAAGCATTTTGGAGCTTTCACCTAAATAACTACAGGTGGTGAGATAAGCTGCACAATATAATTGACCTTTCAGTATATTGTTGCACACACACCATCTATTTAGCAAATGCCCTTGTTATCAACAGCAGCCTTTTAAACTCACCTGAGCTAACAGGTATGTGAGCTGGTTACTCTGCTGCGCTTAAAATTTCTTTTTTGGTTTGCTACAATGCCTTTTCTGAAACGTTGTCTCCCTCTGCTGGAACACTGACTTCTTTCATTTAATGCCTGCAGACTATAAAAGAGAAACCAAGCCAAAAAGTTTGGTTGATTAGTCTGTGGCATTCTTTTAAACTGTTGCTTATGGCGGTCTCTGCGAGCTTCTCAGTGACATTCAGCCATCCAGGTATCCCGCCTGCAGTAGACGGAATGTGGCAATGGAACGCTGGCTGCGCGTGTCATAATAGGCTCTGAGCCTTTATATACCTGCGCACAGCAGCAGCCACCTTCAGTCTGCTGCTGGACAGCCAGCAGCAGCAGCAGCAGGAGAGGTAATTAATCAGCAACCCTCCTGCTAAGGGTAGACAGCTGCTCGTTCCACCCCCCCCCGCCTTAATTGGTTCTCCTCCCTTCCAACGGTGTTGAGGCGGGTGGGAACAGCCGGGGGTTGAGGGTACTGTGCTAAAAGAGGTGGAGTTATGCAGATCTAAAACGCGTGGATTGCAGCAGCAGCAAGCCGAAAAGTGCAGGCATGTGAGGGATCTAGAGGTTGACAGCATGTCTTCTTAACGGGAGTCCAGGTGGCCATCTCCACAAATGGACTTTTCAGAATCCTTGGGTGGCACCGTAGTCGGAAACCAATTCTGGTTATCGCTTCTCGGCCTTTTGGCTAAGATCAAGTGTAGTATCTGTTCTTATCAGTTTAATATCTGATACGTCCCCTATCTGGGGACCATATATTAAATGGATTTTTAGAACAGGGAGATGGAAAAAGAGCTTGCTCTGTCCACTCCACGCATTGACCTGGTATTGCAGTATCTCCAGGACCGGTGCACCCCTTCTTTAATGCAGTTTCTAAAATCAGAAAGAATTGAATTCAATGCTTTTTGTTCATTTTGCTTGTTTGTCGGATTTTGGGATGGACTCTTTGGCTTTGCTTTTCTTCTCCTCATTGGATTTTTCATGTTAAAAGTTGCAGAAGCCAGATGACAAGCTCATTTTGGTTCAACTTCAGCAACTGTGCATTGCATTGCCATGTAATGTAATGTAATGCAATGCTATCTATCTAGCTCTCCCTCTATACTTCCTTTTGGATAAACAGACATATTAGGCAAGCATTTTGGAGCTTTCACCTAAATAACTACAGGTGGTGAGATAAGCTGCACAATATAATTGACCTTTCAGTATATTGTTGCACACACACCATCTAATTAGCAAATGCCCTTGTTATCAACAGCAGCCTTTTAAACTCACCTGAGCTAACAGGTATGTGAGCTGGTTACTCTGCTGCGCTTAAAATTTCTTTTTTGGTTTGCTACAATGCCTTTTCTGAAACGTTGTCTCCCTCTGCTGGAACACTGACTTCTTTCATTTAATGCCTGCAGACTATAAAAGAGAAACCAACCCAAAAAGTTTGGTTGATTAGTCTGTGGCATTCTTTTAAACTGTTGCTTATGGCGGTCTCTGTGAGCTTCTCAGTGACATTCAGCCATCCAGGTATCCCGCCTGCAGTAGACGGAATGTGGCAATGGAACGCTGGCTGCGCGTGTCATAATAGGCTCTGAGCCTTTATATACCTGCGCACAGCAGCAGCCACCTTCAGTCTGCTGCTGGACAGCCAGCAGCAGCAGCAGCAGGAGAGGTAATTAATCAGCAACCCTCCTGCTAAGGGTAGACAGCTGCTCGTTCCACCCCCCCCCCCGCCTTAATTGGTTCTCCTCCCTTCCAACGGTGTTGAGGCGGGTGGGAACAGCCGGGGGTTGAGGGTACTGTGCTAAAAGAGGTGGAGTTATGCAGATCTAAAACGCGTGGATTGCAGCAGCAGCAAGCCGAAAAGTGCAGGAATGTGAGGGATCTAGAGGTTGACAGCATGTCTTCTTAACGGGAGTCCAGGTGGCCATCTCCACAAATGGACTTTTCAGAATCCTTGGGTGGCACCGTAGTCGGAAACCAATTCTGGTTATCGCTTCTCGGCCTTTTGGCTAAGATCAAGTGTAGTATCTGTTCTTATCAGTTTAATATCTGATACATCCCCTATCTGGGGACCATATATTAAATGGATTTTTAGAACAGGGAGATGGAAAAAGAGCTTGCTCTGTCCACTCCACGCATTGACCTGGTATTGCAGTATCTCCAGGACCGGTGCACCCCTTCTTTAATGCAGTTTCTAAAATCAGAAAGAATTGAATTCAATGCTTTTTGTTCATTTTGCTTGTTTGTCGGATTTTGGGATGGACTCTTTGGCTTTGC
Source organism: Phyllobates terribilis (assembly GCF_046119375.1). Taxonomy (NCBI): domain Eukaryota; kingdom Metazoa; phylum Chordata; class Amphibia; order Anura; family Dendrobatidae; genus Phyllobates; species Phyllobates terribilis. The sequence continues at coordinate 2,514,899 of NW_027362800.1, read as the reverse complement.
TTTTCTTCTCCTCATTGGATTTTTCATGTTAAAAGTTGCAGAAGCCAGATGACAAGCTCATTTTGGTTCAACTTCAGCAACTGTGCATTGCATTGCCATGTAATGTAATGTAATGCAATGCTATCTATCTAGCTCTCCCTCTATACTTCCTTTTGGATAAACAGACATATTAGGCAAGCATTTTGGAGCTTTCACCTAAATAACTACAGGTGGTGAGATAAGCTGCACAATATAATTGACCTTTCAGTATATTGTTGCACACACACCATCTATTTAGCAAATGCCCTTGTTATCAACAGCAGCCTTTTAAACTCACCTGAGCTAACAGGTATGTGAGCTGGTTACTCTGCTGCGCTTAAAATTTCTTTTTTGGTTTGCTACAATGCCTTTTCTGAAACGTTGTCTCCCTCTGCTGGAACACTGACTTCTTTCATTTAATGCCTGCAGACTATAAAAGAGAAACCAACCCAAAAAGTTTGGTTGATTAGTCTGTGGCATTCTTTTAAACTGTTGCTTATGGCGGTCTCTGTGAGCTTCTCAGTGACATTCAGCCATCCAGGTATCCCGCCTGCAGTAGACGGAATGTGGCAATGGAACGCTGGCTGCGCGTGTCATAATAGGCTCTGAGCCTTTATATACCTGCGCACAGCAGCAGCCACCTTCAGTCTGCTGCTGGACAGCCAGCAGCAGCAGCAGCAGGAGAGGTAATTAATCAGCAACCCTCCTGCTAAGGGTAGACAGCTGCTCGTTCCACCCCCCCCCCCGCCTTAATTGGTTCTCCTCCCTTCCAACGGTGTTGAGGCGGGTGGGAACAGCCGGGGGTTGAGGGTACTGTGCTAAAAGAGGTGGAGTTATGCAGATCTAAAACGCGTGGATTGCCGCAGCAGCAAGCCGAAAAGTGCAGGCATGTGAGGGATCTAGAGGTTGACAGCATGTCTTCTTAACGGGAGTCCAGGTGGCCATCTCCACAAATGGACTTTTCAGAATCCTTGGGTGGCACCGTAGTCGGAAACCAATTCTGGTTATCGCTTCTCGGCCTTTTGGCTAAGATCAAGTGTAGTATCTGTTCTTATCAGTTTAATATCTGATACGTCCCCTATCTGGGGACCATATATTAAATGGATTTTTAGAACAGGGAGATGGAAAAAGAGCTTGCTCTGTCCACTCCACGCATTGACCTGGTATTGCAGTATCTCCAGGACCGGTGCACCCCTTCTTTAATGCAGTTTCTAAAATCAGAAAGAATTGAATTCAATGCTTTTTGTTCATTTTGCTTGTTTGTCGGATTTTGGGATGGACTCTTTGGCTTTGCTTTTCTTCTCCTCATTGGATTTTTCATGTTAAAAGTTGCAGAAGCCAGATGACAAGCTCATTTTGGTTCAACTTCAGCAACTGTGCATTGCATTGCCATGTAATGTAATGTAATGCAATGCTATCTATCTAGCTCTCCCTCTATACTTCCTTTTGGATAAACAGACATATTAGGCAAGCATTTTGGAGCTTTCACCTAAATAACTACAGGTGGTGAGATAAGCTGCACAATATAATTGACCTTTCAGTATATTGTTGCACACACACCATCTATTTAGCAAATGCCCTTGTTATCAACAGCAGCCTTTTAAACTCACCTGAGCTAACAGGTATGTGAGCTGGTTACTCTGCTGCACTTAAAATTTCTTTTTTGGTTTGCTACAATGCCTTTTCTGAAACGTTGTCTCCCTCTGCTGGAACACTGACTTCTTTCATTTAATGCCTGCAGACTATAAAAGAGAAACCAACCCAAAAAGTTTGGTTGATTAGTCTGTGGCATTCTTTTAAACTGTTGCTTATGGCGGTCTCTGTGAGCTTCTCAGTGACATTCAGCCATCCAGGTATCCCGCCTGCAGTAGACGGAATGTGGCAATGGAACGCTGGCTGCGCGTGTCATAATAGGCTCTGAGCCTTTATATACCTGCGCACAGCAGCAGCCACCTTCAGTCTGCTGCTGGACAGCCAGCAGCAGCAGCAGCAGGAGAGGTAATTAATCAGCAACCCTCCTGCTAAGGGTAGACAGATGCTCGTTCCACCCCCCCCCCCGCCTTAATTGGTTCTCCTCCCTTCCAACGGTGTTGAGGCGGGTGGGAACAGCCGGGGGTTGAGGGTACTGTGCTAAAAGAGGTGGAGTTATGCAGATCTAAAACGCGTGGATTGCAGCAGCAGCAAGCCGAAAAGTGCAGGCATGTGAGGGATCTAGAGGTTGACAGCATGTCTTCTTAACGGGAGTCCAGGTGGCCATCTCCACAAATGGACTTTTCAGAATCCTTGGGTGGCACCGTAGTCGGAAACCAATTCTGGTTATCGCTTCTCGGCCTTTTGGCTAAGATCAAGTGTAGTATCTGTTCTTATCAGTTTAATATCTGATACGTCCCCTATCTGGGGACCATATATTAAATGGATTTTTAGAACAGGGAGATGGAAAAAGAGCTTGCTCTGTCCACTCCACGCATTGACCTGGTATTGCAGTATCTCCAGGACCGGTGCACCCCTTCTTTAATGCAGTTTCTAAAATCAGAAAGAATTGAATTCAATGCTTTTTGTTCATTTTGCTTGTTTGTCGGATTTTGGGATGGACTCTTTGGCTTTGCTTTTCTTCTCCTCATTGGATTTTTCATGTTAAAAGTTGCAGAAGCCAGATGACAAGCTCATTTTGGTTCAACTTCAGCAACTGTGCATTGCATTGCCATGTAATGTAATGTAATGCAATGCTATCTATCTAGCTCTCCCTCTATACTTCCTTTTGGATAAACAGACATATTAGGCAAGCATTTTGGAGCTTTCACCTAAATAACTACAGGTGGTGAGATAAGCTGCACAATATAATTGACCTTTCAGTATATTGTTGCACACACACCATCTATTTAGCAAATGCCCTTGTTATCAACAGCAGCCTTTTAAACTCACCTGAGCTAACAGGTATGTGAGCTGGTTACTCTGCTGCGCTTAAAATTTCTTTTTTGGTTTGCTACAATGCCTTTTCTGAAACGTTGTCTCCCTCTGCTGGAACACTGACTTCTTTCATTTAATGCCTGCAGACTATAAAAGAGAAACCAACCCAAAAAGTTTGGTTGATTAGTCTGTGGCATTCTTTTAAACTGTTGCTTATGGCGGTCTCTGTGAGCTTCTCAGTGACATTCAGCCATCCAGGTATCCCGCCTGCAGTAGACGGAATGTGGCAATGGAACGCTGGCTGCGCGTGTCATAATAGGCTCTGAGCCTTTATATACCTGCGCACAGCAGCAGCCACCTTCAGTCTGCTGCTGGACAGCCAGCAGCAGCAGGAGAGGTAATTAATCAGCAACCCTCCTGCTAAGGGTAGACAGATGCTCGTTCCACCCCCCCCCCGCCTTAATTGGTTCTCCTCCCTTCCAACGGTGTTGAGGCGGGTGGGAACAGCCGGGGGTTGAGGGTACTGTGCTAAAAGAGGTGGAGTTATGCAGATCTAAAACGCGTGGATTGCAGCAGCAGCAAGCCGAAAAGTGCAGGCATGTGAGGGATCTAGAGGTTGACAGCATGTCTTCTTAACGGGAGTCCAGGTGGCCATCTCCACAAATGGACTTTTCAGAATCCTTGGGTGGCACCGTAGTCGGAAACCAATTCTGGTTATCGCTTCTCGGCCTTTTGGCTAAGATCAAGAGTAGTATCTGTTCTTATCAGTTTAATATCTGATACGTCCCCTATCTGGGGACCATATATTAAATGGATTTTTAGAACAGGGAGATGGAAAAAGAGCTTGCTCTGTCCACTCCACGCATTGACCTGGTATTGCAGTATCTCCAGGACCGGTGCACCCCTTCTTTAATGCAGTTTCTAAAATCAGAAAGAATTGAATTCAATGCTTTTTGTTCATTTTGCTTGTTTGTCGGATTTTGGGATGGACTCTTTGGCTTTGCTTTTCTTCTCCTCATTGGATTTTTCATGTTAAAAGTTGCAGAAGCCAGATGACAAGCTCATTTTGGTTCAACTTCAGCAACTGTGCATTGCATTGCCATGTAATGTAATGTAATGCAATGCTATCTATCTAGCTCTCCCTCTATACTTCCTTTTGGATAAACAGACATATTAGGCAAGCATTTTGGAGCTTTCACCTAAATAACTACAGGTGGTGAGATAAGCTGCACAATATAATTGACCTTTCAGTATATTGTTGCACACACACCATCTATTTAGCAAATGCCCTTGTTATCAACAGCAGCCTTTTAAACTCACCTGAGCTAACAGGTATGTGAGCTGGTTACTCTGCTGCGCTTAAAATTTCTTTTTTGGTTTGCTACAATGCCTTTTCTGAAACGTTGTCTCCCTCTGCTGGAACACTGACTTCTTTCATTTAATGCCTGCAGACTATAAAAGAGAAACCAACCCAAAAAGTTTGGTTGATTAGTCTGTGGCATTCTTTTAAACTGTTGCTTATGGCGGTCTCTGTGAGCTTCTCAGTGACATTCAGCCATCCAGGTATCCCGCCTGCAGTAGACGGAATGTGGCAATGGAACGCTGGCTGCGCGTGTCATAATAGGCTCTGAGCCTTTATATACCTGCGCACAGCAGCAGCCACCTTCAGTCTGCTGCTGGACAGCCAGCAGCAGCAGCAGCAGGAGAGGTAATTAATCAGCAACCCTCCTGCTAAGGGTAGACAGCTGCTCGTTCCACCCCAGACCCCCCCCCCGCCTTAATTGGTTCTCCTCCCTTCCAACGGTGTTGAGGCGGGTGGGAACAGCCGGGGGTTGAGGGTACTGTGCTAAAAGAGGTGGAGTTATGCAGATCTAAAACGCGTGGATTGCAGCAGCAGCAAGCCGAAAAGTGCAGGCATGTGAGGGATCTAGAGGTTGACAGCATGTCTTCTTAACGGGAGTCCAGGTGGCCATCTCCACAAATGGACTTTTCAGAATCCTTGGGTGGCACCGTAGTCGGAAACCAATTCTGGTTATCGCTTCTCGGCCTTTTGGCTAAGATCAAGTGTAGTATCTGTTCTTATCAGTTTAATATCTGATACGTCCCCTATCTGGGGACCATATATTAAATGGATTTTTAGAACAGGTAGATGGAAAAAGAGCTTGCTCTGTCCACTCCACGCATTGACCTGGTATTGCAGTATCTCCAGGACCGGTGCACCCCTTCTTTAATGCAGTTTCTAAAATCAGAAAGAATTGAATTCAATGCTTTTTGTTCATTTTGCTTGTTTGTCGGATTTTGGGATGGACTCTTTGGCTTTGCTTTTTTTCTCCTCATTGGATTTTTCATGTTAAAAGTTGCAGAAGCCAGATGACAAGCTCATTTTGGTTCAACTTCAGCAACTGTGCATTGCATTGCCATGTAATGTAATGTAATGCAATGCTATCTATCTAGCTCTCCCTCTATACTTCCTTTTGGATAAACAGACATATTAGGCAAGCATTTTGGAGCTTTCACCTAAATAACTACAGGTGGTGAGATAAGCTGCACAATATAATTGACCTTTCAGTATATTGTTGCACACACACCATCTATTTAGCAAATGCCCTTGTTATCAACAGCAGCCTTTTAAACTCACCTGAGCTAACAGGTATGTGAGCCGGTTACTCTGCTGCGCTTAAAATTTCTTTTTTGGTTTGCTACAATGCCTTTTCTGAAACGTTGTCTCCCTCTGCTGGAACACTGACTTCTTTCATTTAATGCCTGCAGACTATAAAAGAGAAACCAACCCAAAAAGTTTGGTTGATTAGTCTGTGGCATTCTTTTAAACTGTTGCTTATGGCGGTCTCTGTGAGCTTCTCAGTGACATTCAGCCATCCAGGTATCCCGCCTGCAGTAGACGGAATGTGGCAATGGAACGCTGGCTGCGCGTGTCATAATAGGCTCTGAGCCTTTATATACCTGCGCACAGCAGCAGCCACCTTCAGTCTGCTGCTGGACAGCCAGCAGCAGCAGCAGCAGGAGAGGTAATTAATCAGCAACCCTCCTGCTAAGGGTAGACAGCTGCTCGTTCCACCCCCCCCCCGCCTTAATTGGTTCTCCTCCCTTCCAACGGTGTTGAGGCGGGTGGGAACAGCCGGGGGTTGAGGGTACTGTGCTAAAAGAGGTGGAGTTATGCAGATCTAAAACGCGTGGATTGCAGCAGCAGCAAGCCGAAAAGTGCAGGCATGTGAGGGATCTAGAGGTTGACAGCATGTCGTCTTAACGGGAGTCCAGGTGGCCATCTCCACAAATGGACTTTTCAGAATCCTTGGGTGGCACCGTAGTCGGAAACCAATTCTGGTTATCGCTTCTCGGCCTTTTGGCTAAGATCAAGTGTAGTATCTGTTCTTATCAGTTTAATATCTGATACGTCCCCTATCTGGGGACCATATATTAAATGGATTTTTAGAACAGGGAGATGGAAAAAGAGCTTGCTCTGTCCACTCCACGCATTGACCTGGTATTGCAGTATCTCCAGGACCGGTGCACCCCTTCTTTAATGCAGTTTCTAAAATCAGAAAGAATTGAATTCAATGCTTTTTGTTCATTTTGCTTGTTTGTCGGATTTTGGGATGGACTCTTTGGCTTTGCTTTTCTTCTCCTCATTGGATTTTTCATGTTAAAAGTTGCAGAAGCCAGATGACAAGCTCATTTTGGTTCAACTTCAGCAACTGTGCATTGCATTGCCATGTAATGTAATGTAATGCAATGCTATCTATCTAGCTCTCCCTCTATACTTCCTTTTGGATAAACAGACATATTAGGCAAGCATTTTGGAGCTTTCACCTAAATAACTACAGGTGGTGAGATAAGCTGCACAATATAATTGACCTTTCAGTATATTGTTGCACACACACCATCTATTTAGCAAATGCCCTTGTTATCAACAGCAGCCTTTTAAACTCACCTGAGCTAACAGGTATGTGAGCTGGTTACTCTGCTGCGCTTAAAATTTCTTTTTTGGTTTGCTACAATGCCTTTTCTGAAACGTTGTCTCCCTCTGCTGGAACACTGACTTCTTTCATTTAATGCCTGCAGACTATAAAAGAGAAACCAACCCAAAAAGTTTGGTTGATTAGTCTGTGGCATTCTTTTAAACTGTTGCTTATGGCGGTCTCTGTGAGCTTCTCAGTGACATTCAGCCATCCAGGTATCCCGCCTGCAGTAGACGGAATGTGGCAATGGAACGCTGGCTGCGCGTGTCATAATAGGCTCTGAGCCTTTATATACCTGCGCACAGCAGCAGCCACCTTCAGTCTGCTGCTGGACAGCCAGCAGCAGCAGCAGCAGGAGAGGTAATTAATCAGCAACCCTCCTGCTAAGGGTAGACAGCTGCTCGTTCCACCCCCCCCCCGCCTTAATTGGTTCTCCTCCCTTCCAACGGTGTTGAGGCGGGTGGGAACAGCCGGGGGTTGAGGGTACTGTGCTAAAAGAGGTGGAGTTATGCAGATCTAAAACGCGTGGATTGCAGCAGCAGCAAGCCGAAAAGTGCAGGCATGTGAGGGATCTAGAGGTTGACAGCATGTCGTCTTAACGGGAGTCCAGGTGGCCATCTCCACAAATGGACTTTTCAGAATCCTTGGGTGGCACCGTAGTCGGAAACCAATTCTGGTTATCGCTTCTCGGCCTTTTGGCTAAGATCAAGTGTAGTATCTGTTCTTATCAGTTTAATATCTGATACGTCCCCTATCTGGGGACCATATATTAAATGGATTTTTAGAACAGGGAAATGGAAAAAGAGCTTGCTCTGTCCACTCCACGCATTGACCTGGTATTGCAGTATCTCCAGGACCGGTGCACCCCTTCTTTAATGCAGTTTCTAAAATCAGAAAGAATTGAATTCAATGCTTTTTGTTCATTTTGCTTGTTTGTCGGATTTTGGGATGGACTCTTTGGCTTTGCTTTTCTTCTCCTCATTGGATTTTTCATGTTAAAAGTTGCAGAAGCCAGATGACAAGCTCATTTTGGTTCAACTTCAGCAACTGTGCATTGCATTGCCATGTAATGTAATGTAATGCAATGCTATCTATCTAGCTCTCCCTCTATACTTCCTTTTGGATAAACAGACATATTAGGCAAGCATTTTGGAGCTTTCACCTAAATAACTACAGGTGGTGAGATAAGCTGCACAATATAATTGACCTTTCAGTATATTGTTGCACACACACCATCTATTTAGCAAATGCCCTTGTTATCAACAGCAGCCTTTTAAACTCACCTGAGCTAACAGGTATGTGAGCTGGTTACTCTGCTGCGCTTAAAATTTCTTTTTTGGTTTGCTACAATGCCTTTTCTGAAACGTTGTCTCCCTCTGCTGGAACACTGACTTCTTTCATTTAATGCCTGCAGACTATAAAAGAGAAACCAACCCAAAAAGTTTGGTTGATTAGTCTGTGGCATTCTTTTAAACTGTTGCTTATGGCGGTCTCTGTGAGCTTCTCAGTGACATTCAGCCATCCAGGTATCCCACCTGCAGTAGACGGAATGTGGCAATGGAACGCTGGCTGCGCGTGTCATAATAGGCTCTGAGCCTTTATATACCTGCGCACAGCAGCAGCCACCTTCAGTCTGCTGCTGGACAGCCAGCAGCAGCAGCAGGAGAGGTAATTAATCAGCAACCCTCCTGCTAAGGGTAGACAGCTGCTCGTTCCACCCCCCCCCGCCTTAATTGGTTCTCCTCCCTTCCAACGGTGTTGAGGCGGGTGGGAACAGCCGGGGGTTGAGGGTACTGTGCTAAAAGAGGTGGAGTTATGCAGATCTAAAACGCGTGGATTGCAGCAGCAGCAAGCCGAAAAGTGCAGGCATGTGAGGGATCTAGAGGTTGACAGCATGTCTTCTTAACGGGAGTCCAGGTGGCCATCTCCACAAATGGACTTTTCAGAATCCTTGGGTGGCACCGTAGTCGGAAACCAATTCTGGTTATCGCTTCTCGGCCTTTTGGCTAAGATCAAGTGTAGTATCTGTTCTTATCAGTTTAATATCTGATACGTCCCCTATCTGGGGACCATATATTAAATGGATTTTTAGAACAGGGAGATGGAAAAAGAGCTTGCTCTGTCCACTCCACGCATTGACCTGGTATTGAAGTATCTCCAGGACCGGTGCACCCCTTCTTTAATGCAGTTTCTAAAATCAGAAAGAATTGAATTCAATGCTTTTTGTTCATTTTGCTTGTTTGTCGGATTTTGGGATGGACTCTTTGGCTTTGCTTTTCTTCTCCTCATTGGATTTTTCATGTTAAAAGTTGCAGAAGCCAGATGACATGCTCATTTTGGTTCAACTTCAGCAACTGTGCATTGCATTGCCATGTAATGTAATGTAATGCAATGCTATCTATCTAGCTCTCCCTCTATACTTCCTTTTGGATAAACAGACATATTAGGCAAGCATTTTGGAGCTTTCACCTAAATAACTACAGGTGGTGAGATAAGCTGCACAATATAATTGACCTTTCAGTATATTGTTGCACACACACCATCTATTTAGCAAATGCCCTTGTTATCAACAGCAGCCTTTTAAACTCACCTGAGCTAACAGGTATGTGAGCTGGTTACTCTGCTGCGCTTAAAATTTCTTTTTTGGTTTGCTACAATGCCTTTTCTGAAACGTTGTCTCCCTCTGCTGGAACACTGACTTCTTTCATTTAATGCCTGCAGACTATAAAAGAGAAACCAACCCAAAAAGTTTGGTTGATTAGTCTGTGGCATTCTTTTAAACTGTTGCTTATGGCGGTCTCTGTGAGCTTCTCAGTGACATTCAGCCATCCAGGTATCCCGCCTGCAGTAGACGGAATGTGGCAATGGAACGCTGGCTGCGCGTGTCATAATAGGCTCTGAGCCTTTATATACCTGCGCACAGCAGCAGCCACCTTCAGTCTGCTGCTGGACAGCCAGCAGCAGCAGCAGCAGGAGAGGTAATTAATCAGCAACCCTCCTGCTAAGGGTAGACAGCTGCTCGTTCCACCCCCCCCCCGCCTTAATTGGTTCTCCTCCCTTCCAACGGTGTTGAGGAGGGTGGGAACAGCCGGGGGTTGAGGGTACTGTGCTAAAAGAGGTGGAGTTATGCAGATCTAAAACGCGTGGATTGCAGCAGCAGCAAGCCGAAAAGTGCAGGCATGTGAGGGATCTAGAGGTTGACAGCATGTCTTCTTAACGGGAGTCCAGGTGGCCATCTCCACAAATGGACTTTTCAGAATCCTTGGGTGGCACCGTAGTCGGAAACCAATTCTGGTTATCGCTTCTCTGCCTTTTGGCTAAGATCAAGTGTAGTATCTGTTCTTATCAGTTTAATATCTGATACGTCCCCTATCTGGGGACCATATATTAAATGGATTTTTAGAACAGGGAGATGGAAAAAGAGCTTGCTCTGTCCACTCCACGCATTGACCTGGTATTGCAGTATCTCCAGGACCGGTGCACCCCTTCTTTAATGCAGTTTCTAAAATCAGAAAGAATTGAATTCAATGCTTTTTGTTCATTTTGCTTGTTTGTCGGATTTTGGGATGGACTCTTTGGCTTTGCTTTTCTTCTCCTCATTGGATTTTTCATGTTAAAAGTTGCAGAAGCCAGATGACAAGCTCATTTTGGTTCAACTTCAGCAACTGTGCATTGCATTGCCATGTAATGTAATGTAATGCAATGCTATCTATCTAGCTCTCCCTCTATACTTCCTTTTGGATAAACAGACATATTAGGCAAGCATTTTGGAGCTTTCACCTAAATAACTACAGGTGGTGAGATAAGCTGCACAATATAATTGACCTTTCAGTATATTGTTGCACGCACACCATCTATTTAGCAAATGCCCTTGTTATCAACAGCAGCCTTTTAAACTCACCTGAGCTAACAGGTATGTGAGCTGGTTACTCTGCTGCGCTTAAAATTTCTTTTTTGGTTTGCTACAATGCCTTTTCTGAAACGTTGTCTCCCTCTGCTGGAACACTGACTTCTTTCATTTAATGCCTGCAGACTATAAAAGAGAAACCAACCCAAAAAGTTTGGTTGATTAGTCTGTGGCATTCTTTTAAACTGTTGCTTATGGCGGTCTCTGTGAGCTTCTCAGTGACATTCAGCCATCCAGGTATCCCGCCTGCAGTAGACGGAATGTGGCAATGGAACGCTGGCTGCGCGTGTCATAATAGGCTCTGAGCCTTTATATACCTGCGCACAGCAGCAGCCACCTTCAGTCTGCTGCTGGACAGCCAGCAGCAGCAGCAGCAGGAGAGGTAATTAATCAGCAACCCTCCTGCTAAGGGTAGACAGCTGCTCGTTCCACCCCCCCCCGCCTTAATTGGTTCTCCTCCCTTCCAACGGTGTTGAGGCGGGTGGGAACAGCCGGGGGTTGAGGGTACTGTGCTAAAAGAGGTGGAGTTATGCAGATCTAAAACGCGTGGATTGCAGCAGCAGCAAGCCGAAAAGTGCAGGCATGTGAGGGATCTAGAGGTTGACAGCATGTCTTCTTAACGGGAGTCCAGGTGGCCATCTCCACAAATGGACTTTTCAGAATCCTTGGGTGGCACCGTAGTCGGAAACCAATTCTGGTTATCGCTTCTCGGCCTTTTGGCTAAGATCAAGTGTAGTATCTGTTCTTATCAGTTTAATATCTGATACGTCCCCTATCTGGGGACCATATATTAAATGGATTTTTAGAACAGGGAGATGGAAAAAGAGCTTGCTCTGTCCACTCCACGCATTGACCTGGTATTGCAGTATCTCCAGGACCGGTGCACCCCTTCTTTAATGCAGTTTCTAAAATCAGAAAGAATTGAATTCAATGCTTTTTGTTCATTTTGCTTGTTTGTCGGATTTTGGGATGGACTCTTTGGCTTTGCTTTTCTTCTCCTCATTGGATTTTTCATGTTAAAAGTTGCAGAAGCCAGATGACAAGCTCATTTTGGTTCAACTTCAGCAACTGTGCATTGCATTGCCATGTAATGTAATGTAATGCAATGCTATCTATCTAGCTCTCCCTCTATACTTCCTTTTGGATAAACAGACATATTAGGCAAGCATTTTGGAGCTTTCACCTAAATAACTACAGGTGGTGAGATAAGCTGCACAATATAATTGACCTTTCAGTATATTGTTGCACACACACCATCTATTTAGCAAATGCCCTTGTTATCAACAGCAGCCTTTTAAACTCACCTGAGCTAACAGGTATGTGAGCTGGTTACTCTGCTGCGCTTAAAATTTCTTTTTTGGTTTGCTACAATGCCTTTTCTGAAACGTTGTCTCCCTCTGCTGGAACACTGACTTCTTTCATTTAATGCCTGCAGACTATAAAAGAGAAACCAACCCAAAAAGTTTGGTTGATTAGTCTGTGGCATTCTTTTAAACTGTTGCTTATGGCGGTCTCTGTGAGCTTCTCAGTGACATTCAGCCATCCAGGTATCCCGCCTGCAGTAGACGGAATGTGGCAATGGAACGCTGGCTGCGCGTGTCATGATAGGCTCTGAGCCTTTATATACCTGCGCACAGCAGCAGCCACCTTCAGTCTGCTGCTGGACAGCCAGCAGCAGCAGCAGCAGGAGAGGTAATTAATCAGCAACCCTCCTGCTAAGGGTAGACAGCTGCTCGTTCCACCCCCCCCCCCCCGCCTTAATTGGTTCTCCTCCCTTCCAACGGTGTTGAGGCGGGTGGGAACAGCCGGGGGTTGAGGGTACTGTGCTAAAAGAGGTGGAGTTATGCAGATCTAAAACGCGTGGATTGCAGCAGCAGCAAGCCGAAAAGTGCAGGCATGTGAGGGATCTAGAGGTTGACAGCATGTCTTCTTAACGGGAGTCCAGGTGGCCATCTCCACAAATGGACTTTTCAGAATCCTTCGGTGGCACCGTAGTCGGAAACCAATTCTGGTTATCGCTTCTCGGCCTTTTGGCTAAGATCAAGTGTAGTATCTGTTCTTATCAGTTTAATATCTGATACGTCCCCTATCTGGGGACCATATATTAAATGGATTTTTAGAACAGGGAGATGGAAAAAGAGCTTGCTCTGTCCACTCCACGCATTGACCTGGTATTGCAGTATCTACAGGACCGGTGCACCCCTTCTTTAATGCAGTTTCTAAAATCAGAAAGAATTGAATTCAATGCTTTTTGTTCATTTTGCTTGTTTGTCGGATTTTGGGATGGACTCTTTGGCTTTGCTTTTCTTCTCCTCATTGGATTTTTCATGTTAAAAGTTGCAGAAGCCAGATGACAAGCTCATTTTGGTTCAACTTCAGCAACTGTGCATTGCATTGCCATGTAATGTAATGTAATGCAATGCTATCTATCTAGCTCTCCCTCTATACTTCCTTTTGGATAAACAGACATATTAGGCAAGCATTTTGGAGCTTTCACCTAAATAACTACAGGTGGTGAGATAAGCTGCACAATATAATTGACCTTTCAGTATATTGTTGCACACACACCATCTATTTAGCAAATGCCCTTGTTATCAACAGCAGCCTTTTAAACTCACCTGAGCTAACAGGTATGTGAGCTGGTTACTCTGCTGCGCTTAAAATTTCTTTTTTGGTTTGCTACAATGCCTTTTCTGAAACGTTGTCTCCCTCTGCTGGAACACTGACTTCTTTCATTTAATGCCTGCAGACTATAAAAGAGAAACCAACCCAAAAAGTTTGGTTGATTAGTCTGTGGCATTCTTTTAAACTGTTGCTTATGGCGGTCTCTGTGAGCTTCTCAGTGTCACGGGTGTGTTGCCACGAAGATCGTCACGAGCACACAGCCTGACTTCTCGCAGCTGACTTGTTGGTGCTTTGTGTTTTCTCGGCAGTGTAGGAGTTAATTCTCTCTCTCTCTGGGTTAGCTGAGGTCCAGCCTCGCCCAGCTGCAATCAATGCTTCTTTAGTGAGACTCCTTTATATTCCTGCAGGTCTGTTTGGGAGGTGTCGGTGAAAGCTTTTCATTCTGACTTACAGAGCGGATCGTGGTGTTTGGAGTTGCTGAGATAAGTGTATTTGGAAGTGTGTTTTCCCTTTCCTCGCTTTATCATTTATCTCCTTTCCCGTTGGTGTTCCCTCTGTTGTAGTTGTTTAGAAGTTGTATGCAAGGTGGTTTTGGTTTTTCCCTTGTACTGTCTCGTTCGTCTAAATACTGTGTGTGGGCATATTATTTCTGGTTCCCTATTGTTGTGATCGGGGTCCTTCTCAGGACTAGATTACTTAGGTGCAGGGATCCTCAGAAGGTAGGGGTTACGCTGGCGGCCTGGACCTCTGTACCTTTAACAGTACCTCCAGGATGAGGGATTAGTCAGGGCCCCAGCTTAGGGTCAGCTTAGGCCCCCTACCTCCAGTATTCTGTGACAGTGTGACATTTTCACCGACCATCTTAGTTTTTTCTCCAGCTACCATGGATCCAGTAGCCGGTCTAGCTCGGCAGTTGCAGAGTTTGTCCATGGGGCTGGCGGACGTTAGGTCCAAGGTTTTGCATCCTCTGGAGCAAGCCGGACCAGAACCTAAAGTAGCTCTCCCTGACAGGTTCACTGGGGGGCGGGACAAGTTTTTTGTTTTCCGGGAGGCATGCAAATTGTACTTTCGGCTGCGGCCTCGGTCATCGGGCAGTGAAGAACAAAGGGTGGGAATTGTCATCTCGCTCCTACAAGGGGACCCACAATCTTGGGCGTTCTCTCTTCCCCCAAGCTCCCCGGTTCTCCAGTCAGTGGATAGGTTTTTCGCTGCTCTGGGACTCGTATATGATGACCCAGATCGGATCTCCCTTGCTGAGTCTAAGTTACGTAGGATTCAGCAGGGAGATCGTCCGGCGGAGGAATTCTGTTCGGAGTTCCGTAGGTGGGCCACGGACACCCAGTGGAATGACCCGGCTCTTAGGAGCCAGTTTTGTCATGGTTTATCCAACAAATTACAGGATGTGTTGGCACAGTATGACTCTCCCGCGTCACTGGAAGCCGCTATGGCCCTTGCTATTCGCGTTGACAGACGGCTTCGGGAGAGGTGCGGGATAACTCTACCCCCTGTAATGTCTCCACCTCCTACAAGGTCCCCTCATATGGTGGTTCCCCTGGTCAGTCCGGAGGAGCCTATGCAATTAGGAGGGACATCATTTCGGGGAAGGGGACCGGTGGTGCGCCATAAGACAGGAAGGTGTTTTCTCTGTGGGAAAAAAGGACATTTTATTGGGGGGTGTCCATCCCGTCCCTTGCAGAGTAAAGAGTCGTCGAAAAAACTGTTGATCCCAGGTTGTGTGGTGGACGGCAATCTGGGAGTAGGTATTTCGTCCCTTGGTTCGTCTCAGTTTCTCGTACCGGCGGAGGTGGTGGTGGGTACGAGAACTGAGAGGATATCTGTTCTTCTGGATAGTGGGGCCGGGGCTAATCTGGTTGATGCTCGGTTTGCCCGGGTTCAAGGTATGCGATTGAGTGAGTTGGCTAAACCCATCCCCATATTCTCAATCGATGCCAGACCTCTCGGTCAGGGAAGTTTTTTGCAAGCTGTGCATGGCGTAAAACTTCAAGTGGGGGCAATACATAAAGAACTGTTGTCTTGCTACGTGTTGGAGGGTCTTCCCACTCCTATAGTGTTGGGCCTTCCTTGGTTAGCTAAGCATAACCCGGTTATTAATTGGCAAACCAGAGAGATAAGCCAATGGAGTAAATTCTGTAATAAAAACTGCATGAACACGGTCATCGGTGCGGTTACTCCTTGGGTCTTACCTCCATTTCTGGCGGACTTTGAGGATGTATTCTCGGAGAATGGGTGTCAGGAACTACCTCCTCATCGCGTGTATGACTGTTCTGTAAAACTGCTCCCTGAGGCCAAGTTACCTAAAGCTAGGTTGTATAACCTTTCTGGTCCTGAGAGGCAGGCCATGAAGGATTATATTTCTGAAAGTCTGGCTAAGGGGCATATTAGACCTTCATCTTCTCCGGTGGCCGCGGGGTTCTTCTTTGTTAAGAAGAAAGATGGAGGCCTACGCCCTTGCCTGGATTTCCGTGAACTTAATCGGATTACGGTCCGAGATCCGTATCCGCTCCCACTTATTCCCGATCTCTTTAATCAGATCGTGGGCGCCAAATGGTTCTCTAAGTTGGATCTCAGGGGGGCGTACAATCTGATTAGGATGAAGGAGGGGGATGAGTGGAAGACGGCTTTTAACACTCCGGAGGGGCATTATGAGAACCTTGTCATGCCATTCGGTCTGACTAATGCCCCGGCGGTGTTTCAACACTTTGTTAATGATATTTTTCGCCACCTGGTGGGACAGTTTGTTGTCATATATCTGGATGATATCTTAATTTACTCGCCGGATCTGGTGTCTCATCAGGAGCACGTTAGACAGGTGTTACAGATCTTGCGGGATAATAAACTGTATGCCAAATGGGAAAAGTGTGTGTTCGCCGTACAGGAACTCCAGTTTTTAGGCTTCCTGGTTTCAGCGTCCGGTTTTCGTATGGACCCTGGGAAAGTGCGGGCAGTTCTTGAGTGGGATCGGCCGGAGAATCTTAAGGCACTACAACGTTTCCTGGGGTTTGCTAACTATTACCGGAAGTTCATTCGTAATTTCTCGTCCATGGTTAAGCCTCTCACAGACATGACTAAAAAGGGGACGGATTTTTCTAGGTGGTCTGACAAGGCTTGTCAAGCATTCTCCTCCTTGAAAAAATGTTTTGCCTCGGCACCCATACTCATTCAACCTGATGCGTCTCAGCCATTCTTTGTAGAGGTAGACGCTTCCGAGGTAGGGGTGGGAGCAGTATTGTCACAGGGTTCGTCCCCTGGTAAGTGGCATCCGTGCGCCTTTTTCTCTAAAAAATTGTCGTCCGCTGAGAGGAATTACGATGTCGGCAATAGGGAACTCTTGGCCATTAAGTTAGCTTTTGAGGAGTGGCGCCATTTTTTGGAGGGGGCAGTTCATCCGGTCACCGTCATCACCGATCACAAGAACCTGCTATATCTGGAGTCCGCTAAACGTCTGAATCCCAGACAAGCTAGGTGGTCATTGTTTTTTACCAGGTTTAATTTCGTCGTTACATATCGTCCTGGGTCTAAAAATGTAAAGGCGGATGCCTTATCTCGTAGTTTCCCTGGGGCCGGGAATACGGACGACCCGATTCCTATCCTTCAGGAGGGGGTGGTGGTTTCGGCAGTATGCTCTGAGCTGGAGGAGGAGATATTGGAGGCTCAGGGGGACGCCCCTGTTGGACCTCCGGGGAGACTGTTCGTTCCAGATCAGTTGCGACAGAAGGTGATCGAGGCACACCATAACTCAGTTTTGGCAGGACACCCGGGGAGTAAAGCAACTGTGGATCTCCTCTCGCGTCGGTTTTGGTGGCCTAACTTACATAAAGAGGTGGTAACTTTTGTCGCGTCCTGTGGGGTTTGTGCGCGCTCTAAGACCTCACATACCCGTCCGTCTGGGGCCCTTTTACCTTTGAAGATCCCGGAGCGTCCTTGGACTCATCTGTCTATGGACTTTATTACGGACCTCCCTCTGTCTTCGGGTAAAACGGTCATACTCGTTGTAGTGGACAGGTTCAGCAAGATGGCACATTTTATCGCTCTTCCGGCTCTCCCTAATGCTAAAACTCTTGCGCAGGTGTTCATTGGGGAGATTGTGAGGCTTCACGGGGTACCCTCCGAGGTGGTGTCTGATCGGGGGTCTCAGTTTGTGTCCAAGTTCTGGAAGGCGTTTTGTGCACGGCGGGGGATGCATTTGTCATTCTCGTCGGCTTTTCATCCTCAGACCAATGGTCAGACGGAACGTATGAACCAGAGCTTGGAGACATATCTCCGGTGTTTTGTGTCAGAGAACCAGGAGGACTGGGCTTCTTTCTTACCTCTGGCAGAGTTTGCTCTTAATAATAGGCGGAGCGAGTCCACTGGTAAGTCCCCGTTTTTTGGGGCATATGGTTTTCACCCCCAGTTTTGTACTTTCAGTAGGGGGGGCTCTTCGGGGGTTCCGGAGGAGGAACGATTTTCCTCATCTCTCGCTTCAGTATGGAGAGGGGTGCTGAAGAATCTGAATACTATGGGGAACCGATACAAACGTATGGCTGATAGGAGGAGAGTGTCTGGTCCGGACCTAAGTGTGAACGATCAGGTATGGTTGTCTACCAGGAATATTAAACTTAAGGTTCCCTCCTGGAAACTGGGTCCCAGGTTCATCGGGCCGTACAGAATCAGTTCTGTTATTAATCCGGTGGCATTCCGTCTTGACCTCCCCCCTACGTTTAAAATTCACAACGTGTTTCACAGATCATTGCTTAAGAGGTATGTGGCGCCGGTGGTACCGTCACCTTTACCTCCCCCTCCTGTGGTTGTCAATGGTAACTTGGAGTTCCAGGTATTGAGGGTCATTGATTCACGCTTTAATCGCCGGTCCCTTCAGTACTTGGTTCATTGGAAGGGGTATGGTCCTGAGGAGAGGATGTGGGTTCCTGCGTCGGATATTAACGCAGACCGATTAGTTCGGGCCTTCCACACGACTCACCCGGATAAACCTGGCCCTGAGGGTCCAGAGGCCCCTCGTAGAAGGGGAGGTACTGTCACGGGTGTGTTGCCACGAAGATCGTCACGAGCACACAGCCTGACTTCTCGCAGCTGACTTGTTGGTGCTTTGTGTTTTCTCGGCAGTGTAGGAGTTAATTCTCTCTCTCTCTGGGTTAGCTGAGGTCCAGCCTCGCCCAGCTGCAATCAATGCTTCTTTAGTGAGACTCCTTTATATTCCTGCAGGTCTGTTTGGGAGGTGTCGGTGAAAGCTTTTCATTCTGACTTACAGAGCGGATCGTGGTGTTTGGAGTTGCTGAGATAAGTGTATTTGGAAGTGTGTTTTCCCTTTCCTCGCTTTATCATTTATCTCCTTTCCCGTTGGTGTTCCCTCTGTTGTAGTTGTTTAGAAGTTGTATGCAAGGTGGTTTTGGTTTTTCCCTTGTACTGTCTCGTTCGTCTAAATACTGTGTGTGGGCATATTATTTCTGGTTCCCTATTGTTGTGATCGGGGTCCTTCTCAGGACTAGATTACTTAGGTGCAGGGATCCTCAGAAGGTAGGGGTTACGCTGGCGGCCTGGACCTCTGTACCTTTAACAGTACCTCCAGGATGAGGGATTAGTCAGGGCCCCAGCTTAGGGTCAGCTTAGGCCCCCTACCTCCAGTATTCTGTGACAGTGTGACACTCAGTGACATTCAGCCATCCAGGTATCCCGCCTGCAGTAGACGGAATGTGGCAATGGAACGCTGGCTGCGCGTGTCATAATAGGCTCTGAGCCTTTATATACCTGCGCACAGCAGCAGCCACCTTCAGTCTGCTGCTGGACAGCCAGCAGCAGCAGCAGCAGGAGAGGTAATTAATCAGCAACCCTCCTGCTAAGGGTAGACAGCTGCTCGTTCCACCCCCCCTCCGCCTTAATTGGTTCTCCTCCCTTCCAACGGTGTTGAGGCGGGTGGGAACAGCCGGGGGTTGAGGGTACTGTGCTAAAAGAGGTGGAGTTATGCAGATCTAAAACGCGTGGATTGCAGCAGCAGCAAGCCGAAAAGTGCAGGCATGTGAGGGATCTAGAGGTTGACAGCATGTCTTCTTAACGGGAGTCCAGGTGGCCATCTCCACAAATGGACTTTTCAGAATCCTTGGGTGGCACCGTAGTCGGAAACCAATTCTGGTTATCGCTTCTCGGCCTTTTGGCTAAGATCAAGTGTAGTATCTGTTCTTATCAGTTTAATATCTGATACGTCCCCTATCTGGGGACCATATATTAAATGGAGTTTTAGAACAGGGAGATGGAAAAAGAGCTTGCTCTGTCCACTCCACGCATTGACCTGGTATTGCAGTATCTCCAGGACCGGTGCACCCCTTCTTTAATGCAGTTTCTAAAATCAGAAAGAATTGAATTCAATGCTTTTTGTTCATTTTGCTTGTTTGTCGGATTTTGGGATGGACTCTTTGGCTTTGCTTTTCTTCTCCTCATTGGATTTTTCATGTTAAAAGTTGCAGAAGCCAGATGACAAGCTCATTTTGGTTCAACTTCAGCAACTGTGCATTGCATTGCCATGTAATGTAATGTAATGCAATGCTATCTATCTAGCTCTCCCTCTATACTTCCTTTTGGATAAACAGACATATTAGGCAAGCATTTTGGAGCTTTCACCTAAATAACTACAGGTGGTGAGATAAGCTGCACAATATAATTGACCTTTCAGTATATTGTTGCACACACACCATCTATTTAGCAAATGCCCTTGTTATCAACAGCAGCCTTTTAAACTCACCTGAGCTAACAGGTATGTGAGCTGGTTACTCTGCTGCGCTTAAAATTTCTTTTTTGGTTTGCTACAATGCCTTTTCTGAAACGTTGTCTCCCTCTGCTGGAACACTGACTTCTTTCATTTAATGCCTGCAGACTATAAAAGAGAAACCAACCCAAAAAGTTTGGTTGATTAGTCTGTGGCATTCTTTTAAACTGTTGCTTATGGCGGTCTCTGTGAGCTTCTCAGTGACATTCAGCCTTCCAGGTATCCCGCCTGCAGTAGACGGAATGTGGCAATGGAACGCTGGCTGCGCGTGTCATAATAGGCTCTGAGCCTTTATATACCTGCGCACAGCAGCAGCCACCTTCAGTCTGCTGCTGGACAGCCAGCAGCAGCAGCAGCAGGAGAGGTAATTAATCAGCAACCCTCCTGCTAAGGGTAGACAGCTGCTCGTTCCACCCCCCCCCCCGCCTTAATTGGTTCTCCTCCCTTCCAACGGTGTTGAGGCGGGTGGGAACAGCCGGGGGTTGAGGGTACTGTGCTAAAAGAGGTGGAGTTATGCAGATCTAAAACGCGTGGATTGCAGCAGCAGCAAGCCGAAAAGTGCAGGCATGTGAGGGATCTAGAGGTTGACAGCATGTCTTCTTAACGGGAGTCCAGGTGGCCATCTCCACAAATGGACTTTTCAGAATCCTTGGGTGGCACCGTAGTCGGAAACCAATTCTGGTTATCGCTTCTCGGCCTTTTGGCTAAGATCAAGTGTAGTATCTGTTCTTATCAGTTTAATATCTGATACGTCCCCTTTCTGGGGACCATATATTAAATGGATTTTTAGAACAGGGAGATGGAAAAAGAGCTTGCTCTGTCCACTCCACGCATTGACCTGGTATTGCAGTATCTCCAGGACCGGTGCACCCCTTCTTTAATGCAGTTTCTAAAATCAGAAAGAATTGAATTCAATGCTTTTTGTTCATTTTGCTTGTTTGTCGGATTTTGGGATGGACTCTTTGGCTTTGCTTTTCTTCTCCTCATTGGATTTTTCATGTTAAAAGTTGCAGAAGCCAGATGACAAGCTCATTTTGGTTCAACTTCAGCAACTGTGCATTGCATTGCCATGTAATGTAATGTAATGCAATGCTATCTATCTAGCTCTCCCTCTATACTTCCTTTTGGATAAACAGACATATTAGGCAAGCATTTTGGAGCTTTCACCTAAATAACTACAGGTGGTGAGATAAGCTGCACAATATAATTGACCTTTCAGTATATTGTTGCACACACACCATCTATTTAGCAAATGCCCTTGTTATCAACAGCAGCCTTTTAAACTCACCTGAGCTAACAGGTATGTGAGCTGGTTACTCTGCTGCGCTTAAAATTTCTTTTTTGGTTTGCTACAATGCCTTTTCTGAAACGTTGTCTCCCTCTGCTGGAACACTGACTTCTTTCATTTAATGCCTGCAGACTATAAAAGAGAAACCAACCCAAAAAGTTTGGTTGATTAGTCTGTGGCATTCTTTTAAACTGTTGCTTATGGCGGTCTCTGTGAGCTTCTCAGTGACATTCAGCCATCCAGGTATCCCGCCTGCAGTAGACGGAATGTGGCAATGGAACGCTGGCTGCGCGTGTCATAATAGGCTCTGAGCCTTTATATACCTGCGCACAGCAGCAGCCACCTTCAGTCTGCTGCTGGACAGCCAGCAGCAGCAGCAGCAGGAGAGGTAATTAATCAGCAACCCTCCTGCTAAGGGTAGACAGCTGCTCGTTCCACCCCCCCCCCCCGCCTTAATTGGTTCTCCTCCCTTCCAACGGTGTTGAGGCGGGTGGGAACAGCCGGGGGTTGAGGGTACTGTGCTAAAAGAGGTGGAGTTATGCAGATCTAAAACGCGTGGATTGCAGCAGCAGCAAGCCGAAAAGTGCAGGCATGTGAGAGATCTAGAGGTTGACAGCATGTCTTCTTAACGGGAGTCCAGGTGGCCATCTCCACAAATGGACTTTTCAGAATCCTTGGGTGGCACCGTAGTCGGAAACCAATTCTGGTTATCGCTTCTCGGCCTTTTGGCTAAGATCAAGTGTAGTATCTGTTCTTATCAGTTTAATATCTGATACGTCCCCTATCTGGGGACCATATATTAAATGGATTTTTAGAACAGGGAGATGGAAAAAGAGCTTGCTCTGTCCACTCCACGCATTGACCTGGTATTGCAGTATCTCCAGGACCGGTGCACCCCTTCTTTAATGCAGTTTCTAAAATCAGAAAGAATTGAATTCAATGCTTTTTGTTCATTTTGCTTGTTTGTCGGATTTTGGGATGGACTCTTTGGCTTTGCTTTTCTTCTCCTCATTGGATTTTTCATGTTAAAAGTTGCAGAAGCCAGATGACAAGCTCATTTTGGTTCAACTTCAGCAACTGTGCATTGCATTGCCATGTAATGTAATGTAATGCAATGCTATCTATCTAGCTCTCCCTCTATACTTCCTTTTGGATAAACAGACATATTAGGCAAGCATTTTGGAGCTTTCACCTAAATAACTACAGGTGGTGAGATAAGCTGCACAATATAATTGACCTTTCAGTATATTGTTGCACACACACCATCTATTTAGCAAATGCCCTTGTTATCAACAGCAGCCTTTTAAACTCACCTGAGCTAACAGGTATGTGAGCTGGTTACTCTGCTGCGCTTAAAATTTCTTTTTTGGTTTGCTACAATGCCTTTTCTGAAACGTTGTCTCCCTCTGCTGGAACACTGACTTCTTTCATTTAATGCCTGCAGACTATAAAAGAGAAACCAACCCAAAAAGTTTGGTTGATTAGTCTGTGGCATTCTTTTAAACTGTTGCTTATGGCGGTCTCTGTGAGCTTCTCAGTGACGTGACATTCAGCCATCCAGGTATCCCGCCTGCAGTAGACGGAATGTGGCAATGGAACGCTGGCTGCGCGTGTCATAATAGGCTCTGAGCCTTTATATACCTGCGCACAGCAGCAGCCACCTTCAGTCTGCTGCTGGACAGCCAGCAGCAGCAGCAGCAGGAGAGGTAATTAATCAGCAACCCTCCTGCTAAGGGTAGACAGCTGCTCGTTCCACCCCCCCCCCCCGCCTTAATTGGTTCTCCTCCCTTCCAACGGTGTTGAGACGGGTGGGAACAGCCGGGGGTTGAGGGTACTGTGCTAAAAGAGGTGGAGTTATGCAGATCTAAAACGCGTGGATTGCAGCAGCAGCAAGCCGAAAAGTGCAGGCATGTGAGGGATCTAGAGGTTGACAGCATGTCTTCTTAACGGGAGTCCAGGTGGCCATCTCCACAAATGGACTTTTCAGAATCCTTGGGTGGCACCGTAGTCGGAAACCAATTCTGGTTATCGCTTCTCGGCCTTTTGGCTAAGATCAAGTGTAGTATCTGTTCTTATCAGTTTAATATCTGACACGTCCCCTATCTGAGGACCATATATTAAATGGATTTTTAGAACAGGGAGATGGAAAAAGAGCTTGCTCTGTCCACTCCACGCATTGACCTGGTATTGCAGTATCTCCAGGACCGGTGCACCCCTTCTTTAATGCAGTTTCTAAAATCAGAAAGAATTGAATTCAATGCTTTTTGTTCATTTTGCTTGTTTGTCGGATTTTGGGATGGACTCTTTGGCTTTGCTTTTCTTCTCCTCATTGGATTTTTCATGTTAAAAGTTGCAGAAGCCAGATGACAAGCTCATTTTGGTTCAACTTCAGCAACTGTGCATTGCATTGCCATGTAATGTAATGTAATGCAATGCTATCTATCTAGCTCTCCCTCTATACTTCCTTTTGGATAAACAGACATATTAGGCAAGCATTTTGGAGCTTTCACCTAAATAACTACAAGTGGTGAGATAAGCTGCACAATATAATTGACCTTTCAGTATATTGTTGCACACACACCATCTATTTAGCAAATGCCCTTGTTATCAACAGCAGCCTTTTAAACTCACCTGAGCTAACAGGTATGTGAGCTGGTTACTCTGCTGCGCTTAAAATTTCTTTTTTGGTTTGCTACAATGCCTTTTCTGAAACGTTGTCTCCCTCTGCTGGAACACTGACTTCTTTCATTTAATGCCTGCAGACTATAAAAGAGAAACCAACCCAAAAAGTTTGGTTGATTAGTCTGTGGCATTCTTTTAAACTGTTGCTTATGGCGGTCTCTGTGAGCTTCTCAGTGACATTCAGCCATCCAGGTATCCCTCCTGCAGTAGACGGAATGTGGCAATGGAACGCTGGCTGCGCGTGTCATAATAGGCTCTGAGCCTTTATATACCTGCGCACAGCAGCAGCCACCTTCAGTCTGCTGCTGGACAGCCAGCAGCAGCAGCAGCAGGAGAGGTAATTAATCAGCAACCCTCCTGCTAAGGGTAGACAGCTGCTCGTTCCACCCCCCCCCCCCCCCCGCCTTAATTGGTTCTCCTCCCTTCCAACGGTGTTGAGGCGGGTGGGAACAGCCGGGGGTTGAGGGTACTGTGCTAAAAGAGGTGGAGTTATGCAGATCTAAAACGCGTGGATTGCAGCAGCAGCAAGCCGAAAAGTGCAGGCATGTGAGGGATCTAGAGGTTGACAGCATGTCTTCTTAACGGGAGTCCAGGTGGCCATCTCCACAAATGGACTTTTCAGAATCCTTGGGTGGCACCGTAGTCGGAAACCAATTCTGGTTATCGCTTCTCGGCCTTTTGGCTAAGATCAAGTGTAGTATCTGTTCTTATCAGTTTAATATCTGATACGTCCCCTATCTGGGGACCATATATTAAATGGATTTTTAGAACAGGGAGATGGAAAAAGAGCTTGCTCTGTCCACTCCACGCATTGACCTGGTATTGCAGTATCTCCAGGACCGGTGCACCCCTTCTTTAATGCAGTTTCTAAAATCAGAAAGAATTGAATTCAATGCTTTTTGTTCATTTTGCTTGTTTGTCGGATTTTGGGATGGACTCTTTGGCTTTGCTTTTCTTCTCCTCATTGGATTTTTCATGTTAAAAGTTGGAGAAGCCAGATGACAAGCTCATTTTGGTTCAACTTCAGCAACTGTGCATTGCATTGCCATGTAATGTAATGTAATGCAATGCTATCTATCTAGCTCTCCCTCTATACTTCCTTTTGGATAAACAGACATATTAGGCAAGCATTTTGGAGCTTTCACCTAAATAACTACAGGTGGTGAGATAAGCTGCACAATATAATTGACCTTTCAGTATATTGTTGCACACACACCATCTATTTAGCAAATGCCCTTGTTATCAACAGCAGCCTTTTAAACTCACCTGAGCTAACAGGTATGTGAGCTGGTTACTCTGCTGCGCTTAAAATTTCTTTTTTGGTTTGCTACAATGCCTTTTCTG
Organism: Phyllobates terribilis; assembly: GCF_046119375.1. Classification (NCBI taxonomy): domain Eukaryota; kingdom Metazoa; phylum Chordata; class Amphibia; order Anura; family Dendrobatidae; genus Phyllobates; species Phyllobates terribilis. The sequence goes on along the minus strand of NW_027362800.1, from coordinate 2,489,373 downwards.
AAACGTTGTCTCCCTCTGCTGGAACACTGACTTCTTTCATTTAATGCCTGCAGACTATAAAAGAGAAACCAACCCAAAAAGTTTGGTTGATTAGTCTGTGGCATTCTTTTAAACTGTTGCTTATGGCGGTCTCTGTGAGCTTCTCAGTGACGTGACATTCAGCCATCCAGGTATCCCGCCTGCAGTAGACGGAATGTGGCAATGGAACGCTGGCTGCGCGTGTCATAATAGGCTCTGAGCCTTTATATACCTGCGCACAGCAGCAGCCACCTTCAGTCTGCTGCTGGACAGCCAGCAGCAGCAGCAGCAGGAGAGGTAATTAATCAGCAACCCTCCTGCTAAGGGTAGACAGCTGCTCGTTCCACCCCCCCCCCCCCGCCTTAATTGGTTCTCCTCCCTTCCAACGGTGTTGAGACGGGTGGGAACAGCCGGGGGTTGAGGGTACTGTGCTAAAAGAGGTGGAGTTATGCAGATCTAAAACGCGTGGATTGCAGCAGCAGCAAGCCGAAAAGTGCAGGCATGTGAGGGATCTAGAGGTTGACAGCATGTCTTCTTAACGGGAGTCCAGGTGGCCATCTCCACAAATGGACTTTTCAGAATCCTTGGGTGGCACCGTAGTCGGAAACCAATTCTGGTTATCGCTTCTCGGCCTTTTGGCTAAGATCAAGTGTAGTATCTGTTCTTATCAGTTTAATATCTGACACGTCCCCTATCTGAGGACCATATATTAAATGGATTTTTAGAACAGGGAGATGGAAAAAGAGCTTGCTCTGTCCACTCCACGCATTGACCTGGTATTGCAGTATCTCCAGGACCGGTGCACCCCTTCTTTAATGCAGTTTCTAAAATCAGAAAGAATTGAATTCAATGCTTTTTGTTCATTTTGCTTGTTTGTCGGATTTTGGGATGGACTCTTTGGCTTTGCTTTTCTTCTCCTCATTGGATTTTTCATGTTAAAAGTTGCAGAAGCCAGATGACAAGCTCATTTTGGTTCAACTTCAGCAACTGTGCATTGCATTGCCATGTAATGTAATGTAATGCAATGCTATCTATCTAGCTCTCCCTCTATACTTCCTTTTGGATAAACAGACATATTAGGCAAGCATTTTGGAGCTTTCACCTAAATAACTACAAGTGGTGAGATAAGCTGCACAATATAATTGACCTTTCAGTATATTGTTGCACACACACCATCTATTTAGCAAATGCCCTTGTTATCAACAGCAGCCTTTTAAACTCACCTGAGCTAACAGGTATGTGAGCTGGTTACTCTGCTGCGCTTAAAATTTCTTTTTTGGTTTGCTACAATGCCTTTTCTGAAACGTTGTCTCCCTCTGCTGGAACACTGACTTCTTTCATTTAATGCCTGCAGACTATAAAAGAGAAACCAACCCAAAAAGTTTGGTTGATTAGTCTGTGGCATTCTTTTAAACTGTTGCTTATGGCGGTCTCTGTGAGCTTCTCAGTGACATTCAGCCATCCAGGTATCCCTCCTGCAGTAGACGGAATGTGGCAATGGAACGCTGGCTGCGCGTGTCATAATAGGCTCTGAGCCTTTATATACCTGCGCACAGCAGCAGCCACCTTCAGTCTGCTGCTGGACAGCCAGCAGCAGCAGCAGCAGGAGAGGTAATTAATCAGCAACCCTCCTGCTAAGGGTAGACAGCTGCTCGTTCCACCCCCCCCCCCCCCGCCTTAATTGGTTCTCCTCCCTTCCAACGGTGTTGAGGCGGGTGGGAACAGCCGGGGGTTGAGGGTACTGTGCTAAAAGAGGTGGAGTTATGCAGATCTAAAACGCGTGGATTGCAGCAGCAGCAAGCCGAAAAGTGCAGGCATGTGAGGGATCTAGAGGTTGACAGCATGTCTTCTTAACGGGAGTCCAGGTGGCCATCTCCACAAATGGACTTTTCAGAATCCTTGGGTGGCACCGTAGTCGGAAACCAATTCTGGTTATCGCTTCTCGGCCTTTTGGCTAAGATCAAGTGTAGTATCTGTTCTTATCAGTTTAATATCTGATACGTCCCCTATCTGGGGACCATATATTAAATGGATTTTTAGAACAGGGAGATGGAAAAAGAGCTTGCTCTGTCCACTCCACGCATTGACCTGGTATTGCAGTATCTCCAGGACCGGTGCACCCCTTCTTTAATGCAGTTTCTAAAATCAGAAAGAATTGAATTCAATGCTTTTTGTTCATTTTGCTTGTTTGTCGGATTTTGGGATGGACTCTTTGGCTTTGCTTTTCTTCTCCTCATTGGATTTTTCATGTTAAAAGTTGCAGAAGCCAGATGACAAGCTCATTTTGGTTCAACTTCAGCAACTGTGCATTGCATTGCCATGTAATGTAATGTAATGCAATGCTATCTATCTAGCTCTCCCTCTATACTTCCTTTTGGATAAACAGACATATTAGGCAAGCATTTTGGAGCTTTCACCTAAATAACTACAGGTGGTGAGATAAGCTGCACAATATAATTGACCTTTCAGTATATTGTTGCACACACACCATCTATTTAGCAAATGCCCTTGTTATCAACAGCAGCCTTTTAAACTCACCTGAGCTAACAGGTATGTGAGCTGGTTACTCTGCTGCGCTTAAAATTTCTTTTTTGGTTTGCTACAATGCCTTTTCTGAAACGTTGTCTCCCTCTGCTGGAACACTGACTTCTTTCATTTAATGCCTGCAGACTATAAAAGAGAAACCAACCCAAAAAGTTTGGTTGATTAGTCTGTGGCATTCTTTTAAACTGTTGCTTATGGCGGTCTCTGTGAGCTTCTGAGTGACATTCAGCCATCCAGGTATCCCGCCTGCAGTAGACGGAATGTGGCAATGGAACGCTGGCTGCGCGTGTCATAATAGGCTCTGAGCCTTTATATACCTGCGCACAGCAGCAGCCACCTTCAGTCTGCTGCTGGACAGCCAGCAGCAGCAGCAGCAGGAGAGGTAATTAATCAGCAACCCTCCTGCTAAGGGTAGACAGCTGCTCGTTCCACCCCCCCCCCCCCCGCCTTAATTGGTTCTCCTCCCTTCCAACGGTGTTGAGGCGGGTGGGAACAGCCGGGGGTTGAGGGTACTGTGCTAAAAGAGGTGGAGTTATGCAGATCTAAAACGCGTGGATTGCAGCAGCAGCAAGCCGAAAAGTGCAGGCATGTGAGGGATCTAGAGGTTGACAGCATGTCTTCTTAACGGGAGTCCAGGTGGCCATCTCCACAAATGGACTTTTCAGAATCCTTGGGTGGCACCGTAGTCGGAAACCAATTCTGGTTATCGCTTCTCGGCCTTTTGGCTAAGATCAAGTGTAGTATCTGTTCTTATCAGTTTAATATCTGATACGTCCCCTATCTGGGGACCATATATTAAATGGATTTTTAGAACAGGGAGATGGAAAAAGAGCTTGCTCTGTCCACTCCACGCATTGACCTGGTATTGCAGTATCTCCAGGACCGGTGCACCCCTTCTTTAATGCAGTTTCTAAAATCAGAAAGAATTGAATTCAATGCTTTTTGTTCATTTTGCTTGTTTGTCGGATTTTGGGATGGACTCTTTGGCTTTGCTTTTCTTCTCCTCATTGGATTTTTCATGTTAAAAGTTGCAGAAGCCAGATGACAAGCTCATTTTGGTTCAACTTCAGCAACTGTGCATTGCATTGCCATGTAATGTAATGTAATGCAATGCTATCTATCTAGCTCTCCCTCTATACTTCCTTTTGGATAAACAGACATATTAGGCAAGCATTTTGGAGCTTTCACCTAAATAACTACAGGTGGTGAGATAAGCTGCACAATATAATTGACCTTTCAGTATATTGTTGCACACACACCATCTATTTAGCAAATGCCCTTGTTATCAACAGCAGCCTTTTAAACTCACCTGAGCTAACAGGTATGTGAGCTGGTTACTCTGCTGCGCTTAAAATTTCTTTTTTGGTTTGCTACAATGCCTTTTCTGAAACGTTGTCTCCCTCTGCTGGAACACTGACTTCTTTCATTTAATGCCTGCAGACTATAAAAGAGAAACCAACCCAAAAAGTTTGGTTGATTAGTCTGTGGCATTCTTTTAAACTGTTGCTTATGGCGGTCTCTGTGAGCTTCTCAGTGACATTCAGCCATCCAGGTATCCCGCCTGCAGTAGACGGAATGTGGCAATGGAACGCTGGCTGCGCGTGTCATAATAGGCTCTGAGCCTTTATATACCTGCGCACAGCAGCAGCCACCTTCAGTCTGCTGCTGGACAGCCAGCAGCAGCAGCAGCAGGAGAGGTAATTAATCAGCAACCCTCCTGCTAAGGGTAGACAGCTGCTCGTTCCACCACCCCCCCGCCTTAATTGGTTCTCCTCCCTTCCAACGGTTTTGAGGCGGGTGGGAACAGCCGGGGGTTGAGGGTACTGTGCTAAAAGAGGTGGAGTTATGCAGATCTAAAACGCGTGGATTGCAGCAGCAGCAAGCCGAAAAGTGCAGGCATGTGAGGGATCTAGAGGTTGACAGCATGTCTTCTTAACGGGAGTCCAGGTGGCCATCTCCACAAATGGACTTTTCAGAATCCTTGGGTGGCACCGTAGTCGGAAACCAATTCTGGTTATCGCTTCTCGGCCTTTTGGCTAAGATCAAGTGTAGTATCTGTTCTTATCAGTTTAATATCTGATACGTCCCCTATCTGGGGACCATATATTAAATGGATTTTTAGAACAGGGAGATGGAAAAAGAGCTTGCTCTGTCCACTCCACGCATTGACCTGGTATTGCAGTATCTCCAGGACCGGTGCACCCCTTCTTTAATGCAGTTTCTAAAATCAGAAAGAATTGAATTCAATGCTTTTTGTTCATTTTGCTTGTTTGTCGGATTTTGGGATGGACTCTTTGGCTTTGCTTTTCTTCTCCTCATTGGATTTTTCATGTTAAAAGTTGCAGAAGCCAGATGACAAGCTCATTTTGGTTCAACTTCAGCAACTGTGCATTGCATTGCCATGTAATGTAATGTAATGCAATGCTATCTATCTAGCTCTCCCTCTATACTTCCTTTTGGATAAACAGACATATTAGGCAAGCATTTTGGAGCTTTCACCTAAATAACTACAGGTGGTGAGACAAGCTGCACAATATAATTGACCTTTCAGTATATTGTTGCACACACACCATCTATTTAGCAAATGCCCTTGTTATCAACAGCAGCCTTTTAAACTCACCTGAGCTAACAGGTATGTGAGCTGGTTACTCTGCTGCGCTTAAAATTTCTTTTTTGGTTTGCTACAATGCCTTTTCTGAAACGTTGTCTCCCTCTGCTGGAACACTGACTTCTTTCATTTAATGCCTGCAGACTATAAAAGAGAAACCAACCCAAAAAGTTTGGTTGATTAGTCTGTGGCATTCTTTTAAACTGTTGCTTATGGCGGTCTCTGTGAGCTTCTCAGTGACATTCAGCCATCCAGGTATCCCGCCTGCAGTAGACGGAATGTGGCAATGGAACGCTGGCTGCGCGTGTCATAATAGGCTCTGAGCCTTTATATATCTGCGCACAGCAGCAGCCACCTTCAGTCTGCTGCTGGACAGCCAGCAGCAGCAGCAGCAGGAGAGGTAATTAATCAGCAACCCTCCTGCTAAGGGTAGACAGCTGCTCGTTCCACCCCCCCCCCCCGCCTTAATTGGTTCTCCTCCCTTCCAACGGTGTTGAGGCGGGTGGGAACAGCCGGGGGTTGAGGGTACTGTGCTAAAAGAGGTGGAGTTATGCAGATCTAAAACGCGTGGATTGCAGCAGCAGCAAGCCGAAAAGTGCAGGCATGTGAGGGATCTAGAGGTTGACAGCATGTCTTCTTAACGGGAGTCCAGGTGGCCATCTCCACAAATGGACTTTTCAGAATCCTTGGGTGGCACCGTAGTCGGAAACCAATTCTGGTTATCGCTTCTCGGCCTTTTGGCTAAGATCAAGTGTAGTATCTGTTCTTATCAGTTTAATATCTGATACGTCCCCTATCTGGGGACCATATATTAAATGGATTTTTAGAACAGGGAGATGGAAAAAGAGCTTGCTCTGTCCACTCCACACATTGACCTGGTATTGCAGTATCTCCAGGACCGGTGCACCCCTTCTTTAATGCAGTTTCTAAAATCAGAAAGAATTGAATTCAATGCTTTTTGCTCATTTTGCTTGTTTGTCGGATTTTGGGATGGACTCTTTGGCTTTGCTTTTCTTCTCCTCATTGGATTTTTCATGTTAAAAGTTGCAGAAGCCAGATGACAAGCTCATTTTGGTTCAACTTCAGCAACTGTGCATTGCATTGCCATGTAATGTAATGTAATGCAATGCTATCTATCTAGCTCTCCCTCTATACTTCCTTTTGGATAAACAGACATATTAGGCAAGCATTTTGGAGCTTTCACCTAAATAACTACAGGTGGTGAGATAAGCTGCACAATATAATTGACCTTTCAGTATATTGTTGCACACACACCATCTATTTAGCAAATGCCCTTGTTATCAACAGCAGCCTTTTAAACTCACCTGAGCTAACAGGTATGTGAGCTGGTTACTCTGCTGCGCTTAAAATTTCTTTTTTGGTTTGCTACAATGCCTTTTCTGAAACGTTGTCTCCCTCTGCTGGAACACTGACTTCTTTCATTTAATGCCTGCAGACTATAAAAGAGAAACCAACCCAAAAAGTTTGGTTGATTAGTCTGTGGCATTCTTTTAAACTGTTGCTTATGGCGGTCTCTGTGAGCTTCTCAGTGACATTCAGCCATCCAGGTATCCCGCCTGCAGTAGACGGAATGTGGCAATGGAACGCTGGCTGCGCGTGTCATAATAGGCTCTGAGCCTTTATATACCTGCGCACAGCAGCAGCCACCTTCAGTCTGCTGCTGGACAGCCAGCAGCAGCAGCAGCAGGAGAGGTAATTAATCAGCAACCCTCCTGCTAAGGGTAGACAGCTGCTCGTTCCACCCTCCCCCGCCTTAATTGGTTCTCCTCCCTTCCAACGGTGTTGAGGCGGGTGGGAACAGCCGGGGGTTGAGGGTACTGTGCTAAAAGAGGTGGAGTTATGCAGATCTAAAACGCGTGGATTGCAGCAGCAGCAAGCCGAAAAGTGCAGGCATGTGAGGGATCTAGAGGTTGACAGCATGTCTTCTTAACGGGAGTCCAGGTGGCCATCTCCACAAATGGACTTTTCAGAATCCTTGGGTGGCACCGTAGTCGGAAACCAATTCTGGTTATCGCTTCTCGGCCTTTTGGCTAAGATCAAGTGTAGTATCTGTTCTTATCAGTTTAATATCTGATACGTCCCCTATCTGGGGACCATATATTAAATGGATTTTTAGAACAGGGAGATGGAAAAAGAGCTTGCTCTGTCCACTCCACGCATTGACCTGGTATTGCAGTATCTCCAGGACCGGTGCACCCCTTCTTTAATGCAGTTTCTAAAATCAGAAAGAATTGAATTCAATGCTTTTTGTTCATTTTGCTTGTTTGTCGGATTTTGGGATGGACTCTTTGGCTTTGCTTTTCTTCTCCTCATTGGATTTTTCATGTTAAAAGTTGCAGAAGCCAGATGACAAGCTCATTTTGGTTCAACTTCAGCAACTGTGCATTGCATTGCCATGTAATGTAATGTAATGCAATGCTATCTATCTAGCTCTCCCTCTATACTTCCTTTTGGATAAACAGACATATTAGGCAAGCATTTTGGAGCTTTCACCTAAATAACTACAGGTGGTGAGACAAGCTGCACAATATAATTGACCTTTCAGTATATTGTTGCACACACACCATCTATTTAGCAAATGCCCTTGTTATCAACAGCAGCCTTTTAAACTCACCTGAGCTAACAGGTATGTGAGCTGGTTACTCTGCTGCGCTTAAAATTTCTTTTTTGGTTTGCTACAATGCCTTTTCTGAAACGTTGTCTCCCTCTGCTGGAACACTGACTTCTTTCATTTAATGCCTGCAGACTATAAAAGAGAAACCAACCCAAAAAGTTTGGTTGATTAGTCTGTGGCATTCTTTTAAACTGTTGCTTATGGCGGTCTCTGTGAGCTTCTCAGTGACATTCAGCCATCCAGGTATCCCGCCTGCAGTAGACGGAATGTGGCAATGGAACGCTGGCTGCGCGTGTCATAATAGGCTCTGAGCCTTTATATACCTGCGCACAGCAGCAGCCACCTTCAGTCTGCTGCTGGACAGCCAGCAGCAGCAGCAGCAGGAGAGGTAATTAATCAGCAACCCTCCTGCTAAGGGTAGACAGCTGCTCGTTCCACCCCCCCCCCCCCCCCCGCCTTAATTGGTTCTCCTCCCTTCCAACGGTGTTGAGGCGGGTGGGAACAGCCGGGGGTTGAGGGTACTGTGCTAAAAGAGGTGGAGTTATGCAGATCTAAAACGCGTGGATTGCAGCAGCAGCAAGCCGAAAAGTGCAGGCATGTGAGGGATCTAGAGGTTGACAGCATGTCTTCTTAACGGGAGTCCAGGTGGCCATCTCCACAAATGGACTTTTCAGAATCCTTGGGTGGCACCGTAGTCGGAAACCAATTCTGGTTATCGCTTCTCGGCCTTTTGGCTAAGATCAAGTGTAGTATCTGTTCTTATCAGTTTAATATCTGATACGTCCCCTATCTGGGGACCATATATTAAATGGATTTTTAGAACAGGGAGATGGAAAAAGAGCTTGCTCTGTCCACTCCACGCATTGACCTGGTATTGCAGTATCTCCAGGACCGGTGCACCCCTTCTTTAATGCAGTTTCTAAAATCAGAAAGAATTGAATTCAATGCTTTTTGTTCATTTTGCTTGTTTGTCGGATTTTGGGATGGACTCTTTGGCTTTGCTTTTCTTCTCCTCATTGGATTTTTCATGTTAAAAGTTGCAGAAGCCAGATGACAAGCTCATTTTGGTTCAACTTCAGCAACTGTGCATTGCATTGCCATGTAATGTAATGTAATGCAATGCTATCTATCTAGCTCTCCCTCTATACTTCCTTTTGGATAAACAGACATATTAGGCAAGCATTATGGAGCTTTCACCTAAATAACTACAGGTGGTGAGATAAGCTGCACAATATAATTGACCTTTCAGTATATTGTTGCACACACACCATCTATTTAGCAAATGCCCTTGTTATCAACAGCAGCCTTTTAAACTCACCTGAGCTAACAGGTATGTGAGCTGGTTACTCTGCTGCGCTTAAAATTTCTTTTTTGGTTTGCTACAATGCCTTTTCTGAAACGTTGTCTCCCTCTGCTGGAACACTGACTTCTTTCATTTAATGCCTGCAGACTATAAAAGAGAAACCAACCCAAAAAGTTTGGTTGATTAGTCTGTGGCATTCTTTTAAACTGTTGCTTATGGCGGTCTCTGTGAGCTTCTCAGTGACATTCAGCCATCCAGGTATCCCGCTTGCAGTAGGCGGAATGTGGCAATGGAACGCTGGCTGCGCGTGTCATAATAGGCTCTGAGCCTTTATATACCTGCGCACAGCAGCAGCCACCTTCAGTCTGCTGCTGGACAGCCAGCAGCAGCAGCAGCAGGAGAGGTAATTAATCAGCAACCCTCCTGCTAAGGGTAGACAGCTGCTCGTTCCACCCCCCCCCGCCTTAATTGGTTCTCCTCCCTTCCAACGGTGTTGAGGCGGGTGGGAACAGCCGGGGGTTGAGGGTACTGTGCTAAAAGAGGTGGAGTTATGCAGATCTAAAACGCGTGGATTGCAGCAGCAGCAAGCCGAAAAGTGCAGGCATGTGAGGGATCTAGAGGTTGACAGCATGTCTTCTTAACGGGAGTCCAGGTGGCCATCTCCACAAATGGACTTTTCAGAATCCTTGGGTGGCACCGTAGTCGGAAACCAATTCTGGTTATCGCTTCTCGGCCTTTTGGCTAAGATCAAGTGTAGTATCTGTTCTTATCAGTTTAATATCTGATACGTCCCCTATCTGGGGACCATATATTAAATGGATTTTTAGAACAGGGAGATGGAAAAAGAGCTTGCTCTGTCCACTCCACGCATTGACCTGGTATTGCAGTATCTCCAGGACCGGTGCACCCCTTCTTTAATGCAGTTTCTAAAATCAGAAAGAATTGAATTCAATGCTTTTTGTTCATTTTGCTTGTTTGTCGGATTTTGGGATGGACTCTTTGGCTTTGCTTTTCTTCTCCTCATTGGATTTTTCATGTTAAAAGTTGCAGAAGCCAGATGACAAGCTCATTTTGGTTCAACTTCAGCAACTGTGCATTGCATTGCCATGTAATGTAATGTAATGCAATGCTATCTATCTAGCTCTCCCTCTATACTTCCTTTTGGATAAACAGACATATTAGGCAAGCATTTTGGAGCTTTCACCTAAATAACTACAGGTGGTGAGACAAGCTGCACAATATAATTGACCTTTCAGTATATTGTTGCACACACACCATCTATTTAGCAAATGCCCTTGTTATCAACAGCAGCCTTTTAAACTCACCTGAGCTAACAGGTATGTGAGCTGGTTACTCTGCTGCGCTTAAAATTTCTTTTTTGGTTTGCTACAATGCCTTTTCTGAAACGTTGTCTCCCTCTGCTGGAACACTGACTTCTTTCATTTAATGCCTGCAGACTATAAAAGAGAAACCAACCCAAAAAGTTTGGTTGATTAGTCTGTGGCATTCTTTTAAACTGTTGCTTATGGCGGTCTCTGTGAGCTTCTCAGTGACATTCAGCCATCCAGGTATCCCGCCTGCAGTAGACGGAATGTGGCAATGGAACGCTGGCTGCGCGTGTCATAATAGGCTCTGAGCCTTTATATATCTGCGCACAGCAGCAGCCACCTTCAGTCTGCTGCTGGACAGCCAGCAGCAGCAGCAGCAGGAGAGGTAATTAATCAGCAACCCTCCTGCTAAGGGTAGACAGCTGCTCGTTCCACCCCCCCCCCCCCGCCTTAATTGGTTCTCCTCCCTTCCAACGGTGTTGAGGCGGGTGGGAACAGCCGGGGGTTGAGGGTACTGTGCTAAAAGAGGTGGAGTTATGCAGATCTAAAACGCGTGGATTGCAGCAGCAGCAAGCCGAAAAGTGCAGGCATGTGAGGGATCTAGAGGTTGACAGCATGTCTTCTTAACGGGAGTCCAGGTGGCCATCTCCACAAATGGACTTTTCAGAATCCTTGGGTGGCACCGTAGTCGGAAACCAATTCTGGTTATCGCTTCTCGGCCTTTTGGCTAAGATCAAGTGTAGTATCTGTTCTTATCAGTTTAATATCTGATACGTCCCCTATCTGGGGACCATATATTAAATGGATTTTTAGAACAGGGAGATGGAAAAAGAGCTTGCTCTGTCCACTACACGCATTGACCTGGTATTGCAGTATCTCCAGGACCGGTGCACCCCTTCTTTAATGCAGTTTCTAAAATCAGAAAGAATTGAATTCAATGCTTTTTGTTCATTTTGCTTGTTTGTCGGATTTTGGGATGGACTCTTTGGCTTTGCTTTTCTTCTCCTCATTGGATTTTTCATGTTAAAAGTTGCAGAAGCCAGATGACAAGCTCATTTTGGTTCAACTTCAGCAACTGTGCATTGCATTGCCATGTAATGTAATGTAATGCAATGCTATCTATCTAGCTCTCCCTCTATACTTCCTTTTGGATAAACAGACATATTAGGCAAGCATTATGGAGCTTTCACCTAAATAACTACAGGTGGTGAGATAAGCTGCACAATATAATTGACCTTTCAGTATATTGTTGCACACACACCATCTATTTAGCAAATGCCCTTGTTATCAACAGCAGCCTTTTAAACTCACCTGAGCTAACAGGTATGTGAGCTGGTTACTCTGCTGCGCTTAAAATTTCTTTTTTGGTTTGCTACAATGCCTTTTCTGAAACGTTGTCTCCCTCTGCTGGAACACTGACTTCTTTCATTTAATGCCTGCAGACTATAAAAGAGAAACCAACCCAAAAAGTTTGGTTGATTAGTCTGTGGCATTCTTTTAAACTGTTGCTTATGGCGGTCTCTGTGAGCTTCTCAGTGACATTCAGCCATCCAGGTATCCCGCTTGCAGTAGGCGGAATGTGGCAATGGAACGCTGGCTGCGCGTGTCATAATAGGCTCTGAGCCTTTATATACCTGCGCACAGCAGCAGCCACCTTCAGTCTGCTGCTGGACAGCCAGCAGCAGCAGCAGCAGGAGAGGTAATTAATCAGCAACCCTCCTGCTAAGGGTAGACAGCTGCTCGTTCCACCCCCCCCCCCCGCCTTAATTGGTTCTCCTCCCTTCCAACGGTGTTGAGGCGGGTGGGAACAGCCGGGGGTTGAGGGTACTGTGCTAAAAGAGGTGGAGTTATGCAGATCTAAAACGCGTGGATTGCAGCAGCAGCAAGCCGAAAAGTGCAGGCATGTGAGGGATCTAGAGGTTGACAGCATGTCTTCTTAACGAGAGTCCAGGTGGCCATCTCCACAAATGGACTTTTCAGAATCCTTGGGTGGCACCGTAGTCGGAAACCAATTCTGGTTATCGCTTCTCGGCCTTTTGGCTAAGATCAAGTGTAGTATCTGTTCTTATCAGTTTAATATCTGATACGTCCCCTATCTGGGGACCATATATTAAATGGATTTTTAGAACAGGGAGATGGAAAAAGAGCTTGCTCTGTCCACTCCACGCATTGACCTGGTATTGCAGTATCTCCAGGACCGGTGCACCCCTTCTTTAATGCAGTTTCTAAAATCAGAAAGAATTGAATTCAATGCTTTTTGTTCATTTTGCTTGTTTGTCGGATTTTGGGATGGACTCTTTGGCTTTGCTTTTCTTCTCCTCATTGGATTTTTCATGTTAAAAGTTGCAGAAGCCAGATGACAAGCTCATTTTTGTTCAACTTCAGCAACTGTGCATTGCATTGCCATGTAATGTAATGTAATGCAATGCTATCTATCTAGCTCTCCCTCTATACTTCCTTTTGGATAAACAGACATATTAGGCAAGCATTTTGGAGCTTTCACCTAAATAACTACAGGTGGTGAGATAAGCTGCACAATATAATTGACCTTTCAGTATATTGTTGCACACACACCATCTATTTAGCAAATGCCCTTGTTATCAACAGCAGCCTTTTAAACTCACCTGAGCTAACAGGTATGTGAGCTGGTTACTCTGCTGCGCTTAAAATTTCTTTTTTGGTTTGCTACAATGCCTTTTCTGAAACGTTGTCTCCCTCTGCTGGAACACTGACTTCTTTCATTTAATGCCTGCAGACTATAAAAGAGAAACCAACCCAAAAAGTTTGGTTGATTAGTCTGTGGCATTCTTTTAAACTGTTGCTTATGGCAGTCTCTGTGAGCTTCTCAGTGACATTCAGCCATCCAGGTATCCCGCCTGCAGTAGACGGAATGTGGCAATGGAACGCTGGCTGCGCGTGTCATAATAGGCTCTGAGCCTTTATATACCTGCGCACAGCAGCAGCCACCTTCAGTCTGCTGCTGGACAGCCAGCAGCAGCAGCAGCAGGAGAGGTAATTAATCAGCAACCCTCCTGCTAAGGGTAGAGAGCTGCTCGTTCCACCCCCCCCCCGCCTTAATTGGTTCTCCTCCCTTCCAACGGTGTTGAGGCGGGTGGGAACAGCCGGGGGTTGAGGGTACTGTGCTAAAAGAGGTGGAGTTATGCAGATCTAAAACGCGTGGATTGCAGCAGCAGCAAGCCGAAAAGTGCAGGCATGTGAGGGATCTAGAGGTTGACAGCATGTCTTCTTAACGGGAGTCCAGGTGGCCATCTCCACAAATGGACTTTTCAGAATCCTTGGGTGGCACCGTAGTCGGAAACCAATTCTGGTTATCGCTTCTCGGCCTTTTGGCTAAGATCAAGTGTAGTATCTGTTCTTATCAGTTTAATATCTGATACGTCCCCTATCTGGGGACCATATATTAAATGGATTTTTAGAACAGGGAGATGGAAAAAGAGCTTGCTCTGTCCACTCCACGCATTGACCTGGTATTGCAGTATCTCCAGGACCGGTGCACCCCTTCTTTAATGCAGTTTCTAAAATCAGAAAGAATTGAATTCAATGCTTTTTGTTCATTTTGCTTGTTTGTCGGATTTTGGGATGGACTCTTTGGCTTTGCTTTTCTTCTCCTCATTGGATTTTTCATGTTAAAAGTTGCAGAAGCCAGATGACAAGCTCATTTTGGTTCAACTTCAGCAACTGTGCATTGCATTGCCATGTAATGTAATGTAATGCAATGCTATCTATCTAGCTCTCCCTCTATACTTCCTTTTGGATAAACAGACATATTAGGCAAGCATTATGGAGCTTTCACCTAAATAACTACAGGTGGTGAGATAAGCTGCACAATATAATTGACCTTTCAGTATATTGTTGCACACACACCATCTATTTAGCAAATGCCCTTGTTATCAACAGCAGCCTTTTAAACTCACCTGAGCTAACAGGTATGTGAGCTGGTTACTCTGCTGCGCTTAAAATTTCTTTTTTGGTTTGCTACAATGCCTTTTCTGAAACGTTGTCTCCCTCTGCTGGAACACTGACTTCTTTCATTTAATGCCTGCAGACTATAAAAGAGAAACCAACCCAAAAAGTTTGGTTGATTAGTCTGTGGCATTCTTTTAAACTGTTGCTTATGGCGGTCTCTGTGAGCTTCTCAGTGACATTCAGCCATCCAGGTATCCCGCTTGCAGTAGGCGGAATGTGGCAATGGAACGCTGGCTGCGCGTGTCATAATAGGCTCTGAGCCTTTATATACCTGCGCACAGCAGCAGCCACCTTCAGTCTGCTGCTGGACAGCCAGCAGCAGCAGCAGCAGGAGAGGTAATTAATCAGCAACCCTCCTGCTAAGGGTAGACAGCTGCTCGTTCCACCCCCCCCCCGCCTTAATTGGTTCTCCTCCCTTCCAACGGTGTTGAGGCGGGTGGGAACAGCCGGGGGTTGAGGGTACTGTGCTAAAAGAGGTGGAGTTATGCAGATCTAAAACGCGTGGATTGCAGCAGCAGCAAGCCGAAAAGTGCAGGCATGTGAGGGATCTAGAGGTTGACAGCATGTCTTCTTAACGGGAGTCCAGGTGGCCATCTCCACAAATGGACTTTTCAGAATCCTTGGGTGGCACCGTAGTCGGAAACCAATTCTGGTTATCGCTTCTCGGCCTTTTGGCTAAGATCAAGTGTAGTATCTGTTCTTATCAGTTTAATATCTGATACGTCCCCTATCTGGGGACCATATATTAAATGGATTTTTAGAACAGGGAGATGGAAAAAGAGCTTGCTCTGTCCACTCCACGCATTGACCTGGTATTGCAGTATCTCCAGGACCGGTGCACCCCTTCTTTAATGCAGTTTCTAAAATCAGAAAGAATTGAATTCAATGCTTTTTGTTCATTTTGCTTGTTTGTCGGATTTTGGGATGGACTCTTTGGCTTTGCTTTTCTTCTCCTCATTGGATTTTTCATGTTAAAAGTTGCAGAAGCCAGATGACAAGCTCATTTTGGTTCAACTTCAGCAACTGTGCATTGCATTGCCATGTAATGTAATGTAATGCAATGCTATCTATCTAGCTCTCCCTCTATACTTCCTTTTGGATAAACAGACATATTAGGCAAGCATTTTGGAGCTTTCACCTAAATAACTACAGGTGGTGAGACAAGCTGCACAATATAATTGACCTTTCAGTATATTGTTGCACACACACCATCTATTTAGCAAATGCCCTTGTTATCAACAGCAGCCTTTTAAACTCACCTGAGCTAACAGGTATGTGAGCTGGTTACTCTGCTGCGCTTAAAATTTCTTTTTTGGTTTGCTACAATGCCTTTTCTGAAACGTTGTCTCCCTCTGCTGGAACACTGACTTCTTTCATTTAATGCCTGCAGACTATAAAAGAGAAACCAACCCAAAAAGTTTGGTTGATTAGTCTGTGGCATTCTTTTAAACTGTTGCTTATGGCGGTCTCTGTGAGCTTCTCAGTGACATTCAGCCATCCAGGTATCCCGCCTGCAGTAGACGGAATGTGGCAATGGAACGCTGGCTGCGCGTGTCATAATAGGCTCTGAGCCTTTATATATCTGCGCACAGCAGCAGCCACCTTCAGTCTGCTGCTGGACAGCCAGCAGCAGCAGCAGCAGGAGAGGTAATTAATCAGCAACCCTCCTGCTAAGGGTAGACAGCTGCTCGTTCCACCCCCCCCCCCCCCGCCTTAATTGGTTCTCCTCCCTTCCAACGGTGTTGAGGCGGGTGGGAACAGCCGGGGGTTGAGGGTACTGTGCTAAAAGAGGTGGAGTTATGCAGATCTAAAACGCGTGGATTGCAGCAGCAGCAAGCCGAAAAGTGCAGGCATGTGAGGGATCTAGAGGTTGACAGCATGTCTTCTTAACGGGAGTCCAGGTGGCCATCTCCACAAATGGACTTTTCAGAATCCTTGGGTGGCACCGTAGTCGGAAACCAATTCTGGTTATCGCTTCTCGGCCTTTTGGCTAAGATCAAGTGTAGTATCTGTTCTTATCAGTTTAATATCTGATACGTCCCCTATCTGGGGACCATATATTAAATGGATTTTTAGAACAGGGAGATGGAAAAAGAGCTTGCTCTGTCCACTACACGCATTGACCTGGTATTGCAGTATCTCCAGGACCGGTGCACCCCTTCTTTAATGCAGTTTCTAAAATCAGAAAGAATTGAATTCAATGCTTTTTGTTCATTTTGCTTGTTTGTCGGATTTTGGGATGGACTCTTTGGCTTTGCTTTTCTTCTCCTCATTGGATTTTTCATGTTAAAAGTTGCAGAAGCCAGATGACAAGCTCATTTTGGTTCAACTTCAGCAACTGTGCATTGCATTGCCATGTAATGTAATGTAATGCAATGCTATCTATCTAGCTCTCCCTCTATACTTCCTTTTGGATAAACAGACATATTAGGCAAGCATTATGGAGCTTTCACCTAAATAACTACAGGTGGTGAGATAAGCTGCACAATATAATTGACCTTTCAGTATATTGTTGCACACACACCATCTATTTAGCAAATGCCCTTGTTATCAACAGCAGCCTTTTAAACTCACCTGAGCTAACAGGTATGTGAGCTGGTTACTCTGCTGCGCTTAAAATTTCTTTTTTGGTTTGCTACAATGCCTTTTCTGAAACGTTGTCTCCCTCTGCTGGAACACTGACTTCTTTCATTTAATGCCTGCAGACTATAAAAGAGAAACCAACCCAAAAAGTTTGGTTGATTAGTCTGTGGCATTCTTTTAAACTGTTGCTTATGGCGGTCTCTGTGAGCTTCTCAGTGACATTCAGCCATCCAGGTATCCCGCTTGCAGTAGGCGGAATGTGGCAATGGAACGCTGGCTGCGCGTGTCATAATAGGCTCTGAGCCTTTATATACCTGCGCACAGCAGCAGCCACCTTCAGTCTGCTGCTGGACAGCCAGCAGCAGCAGCAGCAGGAGAGGTAATTAATCAGCAACCCTCCTGCTAAGGGTAGACAGCTGCTCGTTCCACCCCCCCCCCCGCCTTAATTGGTTCTCCTCCCTTCCAACGGTGTTGAGGCGGGTGGGAACAGCCGGGGGTTGAGGGTACTGTGCTAAAAGAGGTGGAGTTATGCAGATCTAAAACGCGTGGATTGCAGCAGCAGCAAGCCGAAAAGTGCAGGCATGTGAGGGATCTAGAGGTTGACAGCATGTCTTCTTAACGAGAGTCCAGGTGGCCATCTCCACAAATGGACTTTTCAGAATCCTTGGGTGGCACCGTAGTCGGAAACCAATTCTGGTTATCGCTTCTCGGCCTTTTGGCTAAGATCAAGTGTAGTATCTGTTCTTATCAGTTTAATATCTGATACGTCCCCTATCTGGGGACCATATATTAAATGGATTTTTAGAACAGGGAGATGGAAAAAGAGCTTGCTCTGTCCACTCCACGCATTGACCTGGTATTGCAGTATCTCCAGGACCGGTGCACCCCTTCTTTAATGCAGTTTCTAAAATCAGAAAGAATTGAATTCAATGCTTTTTGTTCATTTTGCTTGTTTGTCGGATTTTGGGATGGACTCTTTGGCTTTGCTTTTCTTCTCCTCATTGGATTTTTCATGTTAAAAGTTGCAGAAGCCAGATGACAAGCTCATTTTTGTTCAACTTCAGCAACTGTGCATTGCATTGCCATGTAATGTAATGTAATGCAATGCTATCTATCTAGCTCTCCCTCTATACTTCCTTTTGGATAAACAGACATATTAGGCAAGCATTTTGGAGCTTTCACCTAAATAACTACAGGTGGTGAAATAAGCTGCACAATATAATTGACCTTTCAGTATATTGTTGCACACACACCATCTATTTAGCAAATGCCCTTGTTATCAACAGCAGCCTTTTAAACTCACCTGAGCTAACAGGTATGTGAGCTGGTTACTCTGCTGCGCTTAAAATTTCTTTTTTGGTTTGCTACAATGCCTTTTCTGAAACGTTGTCTCCCTCTGCTGGAACACTGACTTCTTTCATTTAATGCCTGCAGACTATAAAAGAGAAACCAACCCAAAAAGTTTGGTTGATTAGTCTGTGGCATTCTTTTAAACTGTTGCTTATGGCAGTCTCTGTGAGCTTCTCAGTGACATTCAGCCATCCAGGTATCCCGCCTGCAGTAGACGGAATGTGGCAATGGAACGCTGGCTGCGCGTGTCATAATAGGCTCTGAGCCTTTATATACCTGCGCACAGCAGCAGCCACCTTCAGTCTGCTGCTGGACAGCCAGCAGCAGCAGCAGCAGGAGAGGTAATTAATCAGCAACCCTCCTGCTAAGGGTAGAGAGCTGCTCGTTCCACCCCCCCCCCGCCTTAATTGGTTCTCCTCCCTTCCAACGGTGTTGAGGCGGGTGGGAACAGCCGGGGGTTGAGGGTACTGTGCTAAAAGAGGTGGAGTTATGCAGATCTAAAACGCGTGGATTGCAGCAGCAGCAAGCCGAAAAGTGCAGGCATGTGAGGGATCTAGAGGTTGACAGCATGTCTTCTTAACGGGAGTCCAGGTGGCCATCTCCACAAATGGACTTTTCAGAATCCTTGGGTGGCACCGTAGTCGGAAACCAATTCTGGTTATCGCTTCTCGGCCTTTTGGCTAAGATCAAGTGTAGTATCTGTTCTTATCAGTTTAATATCTGATACGTCCCCTATCTGGGGACCATATATTAAATGGATTTTTAGAACAGGGAGATGGAAAAAGAGCTTGCTCTGTCCACTCCACGCATTGACCTGGTATTGCAGTATCTCCAGGACCGGTGCACCCCTTCTTTAATGCAGTTTCTAAAATCAGAAAGAATTGAATTCAATGCTTTTTGTTCATTTTGCTTGTTTGTCGGATTTTGGGATGGACTCTTTGGCTTTGCTTTTCTTCTTCTCATTGGATTTTTCATGTTAAAAGTTGCAGAAGCCAGATGACAAGCTCATTTTGGTTCAACTTCAGCAACTGTGCATTGCATTGCCATGTAATGTAATGTAATGCAATGCTATCTATCTAGCTCTCCCTCTATACTTCCTTTTGGATAAACAGACATATTAGGCAAGCATTTTGGAGCTTTCACCTAAATAACTACAGGTGGTGAGATAAGCTGCACAATATAATTGACCTTTCAGTATATTGTTGCACACACACCATCTATTTAGCAAATGCCCTTGTTATCAACAGCAGCCTTTTAAACTCACCTGAGCTAACAGGTATGTGAGCTGGTTACTCTGCTGCGCTTAAAATTTCTTTTTTGGTTTGCTACAATGCCTTTTCTGAAACGTTGTCTCCCTCTGCTGGAACACTGACTTCTTTCATTTAATGCCTGCAGACTATAAAAGAGAAACCAACCCAAAAAGTTTGGTTGATTAGTCTGTGGCATTCTTTTAAACTGTTGCTTATGGCGGTCTCTGTGAGCTTCTCAGTGACATTCAGCCATCCAGGTATCCCGCCTGCAGTAGACGGAATGTGGCAATGGAACGCTGGCTGCGCGTGTCATAATAGGCTCTGAGCCTTTATATACCTGCGCACAGCAGCAGCCACCTTCAGTCTGCTGCTGGACAGCCAGCAGCAGCAGCAGCAGGAGAGGTAATTAATCAGCAACCCTCCTGCTAAGGGTAGACAGCTGCTCGTTCCACCACCCCCCCGCCTTAATTGGTTCTCCTCCCTTCCAACGGTTTTGAGGCGGGTGGGAACAGCCGGGGGTTGAGGGTACTGTGCTAAAAGAGGTGGAGTTATGCAGATCTAAAACGCGTGGAATGCAGCAGCAGCAAGCCGTAAAGTGCAGGCATGTGAGGGATCTAGAGGTTGACAGCATGTCTTCTTAACGGGAGTCCAGGTGGCCATCTCCACAAATGGACTTTTCAGAATCCTTGGGTGGCACCGTAGTCGGAAACCAATTCTGGTTATCGCTTCTCGGCCTTTTGGCTAAGATCAAGTGTAGTATCTGTTCTTATCAGTTTAATATCTGATACGTCCCCTATCTGGGGACCATATATTAAATGGATTTTTAGAACAGGGAGATGGAAAAAGAGCTTGCTCTGTCCACTCCACGCATTGACCTGGTATTGCAGTATCTCCAGGACCGGTGCACCCCTTCTTTAATGCAGTTTCTAAAATCAGAAAGAATTGAATTCAATGCTTTTTGTTCATTTTGCTTGTTTGTCGGATTTTGGGATGGACTCTTTGGCTTTGCTTTTCTTCTCCTCATTGGATTTTTCATGTTAAAAGTTGCAGAAGCCAGATGACAAGCTCATTTTGGTTCAACTTCAGCAACTGTGCATTGCATTGCCATGTAATGTAATGTAATGCAATGCTATCTATCTAGCTCTCCCTCTATACTTCCTTTTGGATAAACAGACATATTAGGCAAGCATTTTGGAGCTTTCACCTAAATAACTACAGGTGGTGAGACAAGCTGCACAATATAATTGACCTTTCAGTATATTGTTGCACACACACCATCTATTTAGCAAATGCCCTTGTTATCAACAGCAGCCTTTTAAACTCACCTGAGCTAACAGGTATGTGAGCTGGTTACTCTGCTGCGCTTAAAATTTCTTTTTTGGTTTGCTACAATGCCTTTTCTGAAACGTTGTCTCCCTCTGCTGGAACACTGACTTCTTTCATTTAATGCCTGCAGACTATAAAAGAGAAACCAACCCAAAAAGTTTGGTTGATTAGTCTGTGGCATTCTTTTAAACTGTTGCTTATGGCGGTCTCTGTGAGCTTCTCAGTGACATTCAGCCATCCAGGTATCCCGCCTGCAGTAGACGGAATGTGGCAATGGAACGCTGGCTGCGCGTGTCATAATAGGCTTTGAGCCTTTATATATCTGCGCACAGCAGCAGCCACCTTCAGTCTGCTGCTGGACAGCCAGCAGCAGCAGCAGCAGGAGAGGTAATTAATCAGCAACCCTCCTGCTAAGGGTAGACAGCTGCTCGTTCCACCCCCCCCCCCCCCCGCCTTAATTGGTTCTCCTCCCTTCCAACGGTGTTGAGGCGGGTGGGAACAGCCGGGGGTTGAGGGTACTGTGCTAAAAGAGGTGGAGTTATGCAGATCTAAAACGCGTGGATTGCAGCAGCAGCAAGCCGAAAAGTGCAGGCATGTGAGGGATCTAGAGGTTGACAGCATGTCTTCTTAACGGGAGTCCAGGTGGCCATCTCCACAAATGGACTTTTCAGAATCCTTGGGTGGCACCGTAGTCGGAAACCAATTCTGGTTATCGCTTCTCGGCCTTTTGGCTAAGATCAAGTGTAGTATCTGTTCTTATCAGTTTAATATCTGATACGTCCCCTATCTGGGGACCATATATTAAATGGATTTTTAGAACAGGGAGATGGAAAAAGAGCTTGCTCTGTCCACTCCACGCATTGACCTGGTATTGCAGTATCTCCAGGACCGGTGCACCCCTTCTTTAATGCAGTTTCTAAAATCAGAAAGAATTGAATTCAATGCTTTTTGTTCATTTTGCTTGTTTGTCGGATTTTGGGATGGACTCTTTGGCTTTGCTTTTCTTCTTCTCATTGGATTTTTCATGTTAAAAGTTGCAGAAGCCAGATGACAAGCTCATTTTGGTTCAACTTCAGCAACTGTGCATTGCATTGCCATGTAATGTAATGTAATGCAATGCTATCTATCTAGCTCTCCCTCTATACTTCCTTTTGGATAAACAGACATATTAGGCAAGCATTTTGGAGCTTTCACCTAAATAACTACAGGTGGTGAGATAAGCTGCACAATATAATTGACCTTTCAGTATATTGTTGCACACACACCATCTATTTAGCAAATGCCCTTGTTATCAACAGTAGCCTTTTAAACTCACCTGAGCTAACAGGTATGTGAGCTGGTTACTCTGCTGCGCTTAAAATTTCTTTTTTGGTTTGCTACAATGCCTTTTCTGAAACGTTGTCTCCCTCTGCTGGAACACTGACTTCTTTCATTTAATGCCTGCAGACTATAAAAGAGAAACCAACCCAAAAAGTTTGGTTGATTAGTCTGTGGCATTCTTTTAAACTGTTGCTTATGGCGGTCTCTGTGAGCTTCTCAGTGACATTCAGCCATCCAGGTATCCCGCCTGCAGTAGACGGAATGTGGCAATGGAACGCTGGCTGCGCGTGTCATAATAGGCTCTGAGCCTTTATATACCTGCGCACAGCAGCAGCCACCTTCAGTCTGCTGCTGGACAGCCAGCAGCAGCAGCAGCAGGAGAGGTAATTAATCAGCAACCCTCCTGCTAAGGGTAGACAGCTGCTCGTTCCACCACCCCCCCGCCTTAATTGGTTCTCCTCCCTTCCAACGGTTTCGAGGCGGGTGGGAACAGCCGGGGGTTGAGGGTACTGTGCTAAAAGAGGTGGAGTTATGCAGATCTAAAACGCGTGGAATGCAGCAGCAGCAAGCCGAAAAGTGCAGGCATGTGAGGGATCTAGAGGTTGACAGCATGTCTTCTTAACGGGAGTCCAGGTGGCCATCTCCACAAATGGACTTTTCAGAATCCTTGGGTGGCACCGTAGTCGGAAACCAATTCTGGTTATCGCTTCTCGGCCTTTTGGCTAAGATCAAGTGTAGTATCTGTTCTTATCAGTTTAGTATCTGATACGTCCCCTATCTGGGGACCATATATTAAATGGATTTTTAGAACAGGGAGATGGAAAAAGAGCTTGCTCTGTCCACTCCGCGCATTGACCTGGTATTGCAGTATCTCCAGGACCGGTGCACCCCTTCTTTAATGCAGTTTCTAAAATCAGAAAGAATTGAATTCAATGCTTTTTGTTCATTTTGCTTGTTTGTCGGATTTTGGGATGGCTCTTTGGCTTTACTTTTCTTCTCCTCATTGGATTTTTCATGTTAAAAGTTGCAGAAGCCAGATGACAAGCTCATTTTGGTTCAACTTCAGCAACTGTGCATTGCATTGCCATGTAATGTAATGTAATGCAATGCTATCTATCTAGCTCTCCCTCTATACTTCCTTTTGGATAAACAGACATATTAGGCAAGCATTTTGGAGCTTTCACCTAAATAACTACAGGTGGTGAGATAAGCTGCACAATATAATTGACCTTTCAGTATATTGTTGCACACACACCATCTATTTAGCAAATGCCCTTGTTATCAACAGCAGCCTTTTAAACTCACCTGAGCTAACAGGTATGTGAGCTGGTTACTCTGCTGCGCTTAAAATTTCTTTTTTGGTTTGCTACAATGCCTTTTCTGAAACGTTGTCTCCCTCTGCTGGAACACTGACTTCTTTCATTTAATGCCTGCAGACTATAAAAGAGAAACCAACCCAAAAAGTTTGGTTGATTAGTCTGTGGCATTCTTTTAAACTGTTGCTTATGGCGGTCTCTGTGAGCTTCTCAGTGACATTCAGCCATCCAGGTATCCCGCCTGCAGTAGACGGAATGTGGCAATGGAACGCTGGCTGCGCGTGTCATAATAGGCTCTGAGCCTTTATATACCTGCGCACAGCAGCAGCCACCTTCAGTCTGCTGCTGGACAGCCAGCAGCAGCAGCAGCAGGAGAGGTAATTAATCAGCAACCCTCCTGCTAAGGGTAGACAGCTGCTCGTTCCACCACCCCCCCGCCTTAATTGGTTCTCCTCCCTTCCAACGGTTTTGAGGCGGGTGGGAACAGCCGGGGGTTGAGGGTACTGTGCTAAAAGAGGTGGAGTTATGCAGATCTAAAACGCGTGGATTGCAGCAGCAGCAAGCCGAAAAGTGCAGGCATGTGAGGGATCTAGAGGTTGACAGCATGTCTTCTTAACGGGAGTCCAGGTGGCCATCTCCACAAATGGACTTTTCAGAATCCTTGGGTGGCACCGTAGTCGGAAACCAATTCTGGTTATCGCTTCTCGGCCTTTTGGCTAAGATCAAGTGTAGTATCTGTTCTTATCAGTTTAATATCTGATACGTCCCCTATCTGGGGACCATATATTAAATGGATTTTTAGAACAGGGAGATGGAAAAAGAGCTTGCTCTGTCCACTCCACACATTGACCTGGTATTGCAGTATCTCCAGGACCGGTGCACCCCTTCTTTAATGCAGTTTCTAAAATCAGAAAGAATTGAATTCAATGCTTTTTGTTCATTTTGCTTGTTTGTCGGATTTTGGGATGGACTCTTTGGCTTTGCTTTTCTTCTCCTCATTGGATTTTTCATGTTAAAAGTTGCAGAAGCCAGATGACAAGCTCATTTTGGTTCAACTTCAGCAACTGTGCATTGCATTGCCATGTAATGTAATGTAATGCAATGCTATCTATCTAGCTCTCCCTCTATACTTCCTTTTGGATAAACAGACATATTAGGCAAGCATTTTGGAGCTTTCACCTAAATAACTACAGGTGGTGAGATAAGCTGCACAATATAATTGACCTTTCAGTATATTGTTGCACACACACCATCTATTTAGCAAATGCCCTTGTTATCAACAGCAGCCTTTTAAACTCACCTGAGCTAACAGGTATGTGAGCTGGTTACTCTGCTGCGCTTAAAATTTCTTTTTTGGTTTGCTACAATGCCTTTTCTGAAACGTTGTCTCCCTCTGCTGGAACACTGACTTCTTTCATTTAATGCCTGCAGACTATAAAAGAGAAACCAACCCAAAAAGTTTGGTTGATTAGTCTGTGGCATTCTTTTAAACTGTTGCTTATGGCGGTCTCTGTGAGCTTCTCAGTGACATTCAGCCATCCAGGTATCCCGCCTGCAGTAGACGGAATGTGGCAATGGAACGCTGGCTGCGCGTGTCATAATAGGCTCTGAGCCTTTATATACCTGCGCACAGCAGCAGCCACCTTCAGTCTGCTGCTGGACAGCCAGCAGCAGCAGCAGCAGGAGAGGTAATTAATCAGCAACCCTCCTGCTAAGGGTAGACAGCTGCTCGTTCCACCCCCCCCCCGCCTTAATTGGTTCTCCTCCCTTCCAACGGTGTTGAGGCGGGTGGGAACAGCCGGGGGTTGAGGGTACTGTGCTAATAGAGGTGGAGTTATGCAGATCTAAAACGCGTGGATTGCAGCAGCAGCAAGCCGAAAAGTGCAGGCATGTGAGGGATCTAGAGGTTGACAGCATGTCTTCTTAACGGGAGTCCAGGTGGCCATCTCCACAAATGGACTTTTCAGAATCCTTGGGTGGCACCGTAGTCGGAAACCAATTCTGGTTATCGCTTCTCGGCCTTTTGGCTAAGATCAAGTGCAGTATCTGTTCTTATCAGTTTAATATCTGATACGTCCCCTATCTGGGGACCATATATTAAATGGATTTTTAGAACAGGGAGATGGAAAAATAGCTTGCTCTGTCCACTCCACGCATTGACCTGGTATTGCAGTATCTCCAGGACCGGTGCACCCCTTCTTTAATGCAGTTTCTAAAATCAGAAAAAATTGAATTCAATGCTTTTTGTTCATTTTGCTTGTTTGTCGGATTTTGGGATGGACTCTTTGGCTTTGCTTTTCTTCTCCTCATTGGATTTTTCATGTTAAAAGTTGCAGAAGCCAGATGACAAGCTCATTTTGGTTCAACTTCAGCAACTGTGCATTGCATTGCCATGTAATGTAATGTAATGCAATGCAATCTATCTAGCTCTCCCTCTATACTTCCTTTTGGATAAACAG
The DNA here is from genome assembly GCF_046119375.1 of Phyllobates terribilis. Taxonomy (NCBI): domain Eukaryota; kingdom Metazoa; phylum Chordata; class Amphibia; order Anura; family Dendrobatidae; genus Phyllobates; species Phyllobates terribilis. Next base: position 2,463,346 of record NW_027362800.1, on the reverse strand, counting down.
ACATATTAGGCAAGCATTTTGGAGCTTTCACCTAAATAACTACAGGTGGTGAGATAAGCTGCACAATATAATTGACCTTTCAGTATATTGTTGCACACACACCATCTATTTAGCAAATGCCCTTGTTATCAACAGCAGCCTTTTAAACTCACCTGAGCTAACAGGTATGTGAGCTGGTTACTCTGCTGCGCTTAAAATTTCTTTTTTGGTTTGCTACAATGCCTTTTCTGAAACGTTGTCTCCCTCTGCTGGAACACTGACTTCTTTCATTTAATGCCTGCAGACTATAAAAGAGAAACCAACCCAAAAAGTTTGGTTGATTAGTCTGTGGCATTCTTTTAAACTGTTGCTTATGGCGGTCTCTGTGAGCTTCTCAGTGACATTCAGCCATCCAGGTATCCCGCCTGCAGTAGACGGAATGTGGCAATAGAACGCTGGCTGCGCGTGTCATAATAGGCTCTGAGCCTTTATATACCTGCGCACAGCAGCAGCCACCTTCAGTCTGCTGCTGGACAGCCAGCAGCAGCAGCAGCAGGAGAGGTAATTAATCAGCAACCCTCCTGCTAAGGGTAGACAGCTGCTCGTTCCACCCCCCCCGCCTTAATTGGTTCTCCTCCCTTCCAACGGTGTTGAGGCGGGTGGGAACAGCCGGGGGTTGAGGGTTCTGTGCTAAAAGAGGTGGAGTTATGCAGATCTAAAACGCGTGGATTGCAGCAGCAGCAAGCCGAAAAGTGCAGGCATGTGAGGGATCTAGAGGTTGACAGCATGTCTTCTTAACGGGAGTCCAGGTGGCCATCTCCACAAATGGACTTTTCAGAATCCTTGGGTGGCACCGTAGTCGGAAACCAATTCTGGTTATCGCTTCTCGGCCTTTTGGCTAAGATCAAGTGTAGTATCTGTTCTTATCAGTTTAATATCTGATACGTCCCCTATCTGGGGACCATATATTAAATGGATTTTTAGAACAGGGAGATGGAAAAAGAGCTTGCTCTGTCCACTCCACGCATTGACCTGGTATTGCAGTATCTCCAGGACCGGTGCACCCCTTCTTTAATGCAGTTTCTAAAATCAGAAAGAATTGAATTCAATGCTTTTTGTTCATTTTGCTTGTTTGTCGGATTTTGGGATGGACTCTTTGGCTTTGCTTTTCTTCTCCTCATTGGATTTTTCATGTTAAAAGTTGCAGAAGCCAGATGACAAGCTCATTTTGGTTCAACTTCAGCAACTGTGCATTGCATTGCCATGTAATGTAATGTAATGCAATGCTATCTATCTAGCTCTCCCTCTATACTTCCTTTTGGATAAACAGACATATTAGGCAAGCATTTTGGAGCTTTCACCTAAATAACTACAGGTGGTGAGATAAGCTGCACAATATAATTGACCTTTCAGTATATTGTTGCACACACACCATCTATTTAGCAAATGCCCTTGTTATCAACAGCAGCCTTTTAAACTCACCTGAGCTAACAGGTATGTGAGCTGGTTACTCTGCTGCGCTTAAAATTTCTTTTTTGGTTTGCTACAATGCCTTTTCTGAAACGTTGTCTCCCTCTGCTGGAACACTGACTTCTTTCATTTAATGCCTGCAGACTATAAAAGAGAAACCAACCCAAAAAGTTTGGTTGATTAGTCTGTGGCATTCTTTTAAACTGTTGCTTATGGCGGTCTCTGTGAGCTTCTCAGTGACATTCAGCCATCCAGGTATCCCGCCTGCAGTAGACGGAATGTGGCAATGGAACGCTGGCTGCGCGTGTCATAATAGGCTCTGAGCCTTTATATACCTGCGCACAGCAGCAGCCACCTTCAGTCTGCTGCTGGACAGCCAGCAGCAGCAGGAGAGGTAATTAATCAGCAACCCTCCTGCTAAGGGTAGACAGCTGCTCGTTCCACCCCCCCCCGCCTTAATTGGTTCTCCTCCCTTCCAACGGTGTTGAGGCGGGTGGGAACAGCCGGGGGTTGAGGGTACTGTGCTAAAAGAGGTGGAGTTATGCAGATCTAAAACGCGTGGATTGCAGCAGCAGCAAGCCGAAAAGTGCAGGCATGTGAGGGATCTAGAGGTTGACAGCATGTCTTCTTAACGGGAGTCCAGGTGGCCATCTCCACAAATGGACTTTTCAGAATCCTTGGGTGGCACCGTAGTCGGAAACCAATTCTGGTTATCGCTTCTCGGCCTTTTGGCTAAGATCAAGTGTAGTATCTGTTCTTATCAGTTTAATATCTGATACGTCCCCTATCTGGGGACCATATATTAAATGGATTTTTAGAACAGGGAGATGGAAAAAGAGCTTGCTCTGTCCACTCCACGCATTGACCTGGTATTGCAGTATCTCCAGGACCGGTGCACCCCTTCTTTAATGCAGTTTCTAAAATCAGAAAGAATTGAATTCAATGCTTTTTGTTCATTTTGCTTGTTTGTCGGATTTTGGGATGGACTCTTTGGCTTTGCTTTTCTTCTCCTCATTGGATTTTTCATGTTAAAAGTTGCAGAAGCCAGATGACAAGCTCATTTTGGTTCAACTTCAGCAACTGTGCATTGCATTGCCATGTAATGTAATGTAATGCAATGCTATCTATCTAGCTCTCCCTCTATACTTCCTTTTGGATAAACAGACATATTAGGCAAGCATTTTGGAGCTTTCACCTAAATAACTACAGGTGGTGAGATAAGCTGCACAATATAATTGACCTTTCAGTATATTGTTGCACACACACCATCTATTTAGCAAATGCCCTTGTTATCACCAGCAGCCTTTTAAACTCACCTGAGCTAACAGGTATGTGAGCTGGTTACTCTGCTGCGCTTAAAATTTCTTTTTTGGTTTGCTACAATGCCTTTTCTGAAACGTTGTCTCCCTCTGCTGGAACACTGACTTCTTTCATTTAATGCCTGCAGACTATAAAAGAGAAACCAACCCAAAAAGTTTGATTGATTAGTCTGTGGCATTCTTTTAAACTGTTGCTTATGGCGGTCTCTGTGAGCTTCTCAGTGACATTCAGCCATCCAGGTATCCCGCCTGCAGTAGACGGAATGTGGCAATGGAACGCTGGCTGCGCGTGTCATAATAGGCTCTGAGCCTTTATATACCTGCGCACAGCAGCAGCCACCTTCAGTCTGCTGCTGGACAGCCAGCAGCAGCAGCAGCAGGAGAGGTAATTAATCAGCAACCCTCCTGCTAAGGGTAGACAGCTGCTCGTTCCACCCCCCCCCCCGCCTTAATTGGTTCTCCTCCCTTCCAACGGTGTTGAGGCGGGTGGGAACAGCCGGGGGTTGAGGGTACTGTGCTAAAAGAGGTGGAGTTATGCAGATCTAAAACGCGTGGATTGCAGCAGCAGCAAGCCGAAAAGTGCAGGCATGTGAGGGATCTAGAGGTTGACAGCATGTCTTCTTAACGGGAGTCCAGGTGGCCATCTCCACAAATGGACTTTTCAGAATCCTTGGGTGGCACCGTAGTCGGAAACCAATTCTGGTTATCGCTTCTCGGCCTTTTGGCTAAGATCAAGTGTAGTATCTGTTCTTATCAGTTTAATATCTGATACGTCCCCTATCTGGGGACCATATATTAAATGGATTTTTAGAACAGGGAGATGGAAAAAGAGCTTGCTCTGTCCACTCCACGCATTGACCTGGTATTGCAGTATCTCCAGGACCGGTGCACCCCTTCTTTAATGCAGTTTCTAAAATCAGAAAGAATTGAATTCAATGCTTTTTGTTCATTTTGCTTGTTTGTCGGATTTTGGGATGGACTCTTTGGCTTTGCTTTTCTTCTCCTCATTGGATTTTTCATGTTAAAAGTTGCAGAAGCCAGATGACAAGCTCATTTTGGTTCAACTTCAGCAACTGTGCATTGCATTGCCATGTAATGTAATGTAATGCAATGCTATCTATCTAGCTCTCCCTCTATACTTCCTTTTGGATAAACAGACAAATTAGGCAAGCATTTTGGAGCTTTCACCTAAATAACTACAGGTGGTGAGATAAGCTGCACAATATAATTGACCTTTCAGTATATTGTTGCACACACACCATCTATTTAGCAAATGCCCTTGTTATCAACAGCAGCCTTTTAAACTCACCTGAGCTAACAGGTATGTGAGCTGGTTACTCTGCTGCGCTTAAAATTTCTTTTTTGGTTTGCTACAATGCCTTTTCTGAAACGTTGTCTCCCTCTGCTGGAACACTGACTTCTTTCATTTAATGCCTGCAGACTATAAAAGAGAAACCAACCCAAAAAGTTTGGTTGATTAGTCTGTGGCATTCTTTTAAACTGTTGCTTATGGCGGTCTCTGTGAGCTTCTCAGTGACATTCAGCCATCCAGGTATCCCGCCTGCAGTAGACGGAATGTGGCAATGGAACGCTGGCTGCGCGTGTCATAATAGGCTCTGAGCCTTTATATACCTGCGCACAGCAGCAGCCACCTTCAGTCTGCTGCTGGACAGCCAGCAGCAGCAGCAGCAGGAGAGGTAATTAATCAGCAACCCTCCTGCTAAGGGTAGACAGCTGCTCATTCCACCCCCCCCCCGCCTTAATTGGTTCTCCTCCCTTCCAACGGTGTTGAGGCGGGTGGGAACAGCCGGGGGTTGAGGGTACTGTGCTAAAAGAGGTGGAGTTATGCAGATCTAAAACGCGTGGATTGCAGCAGCAGCAAGCCGAAAAGTGCAGGCATGTGAGGGATCTAGAGGTTGACAGCATGTCTTCTTAACGGGAGTCCAGGTGGCCATCTCCACAAATGGACTTTTCAGAATCCTTGGGTGGCACCGTAGTCGGAAACCAATTCTGGTTATCGCTTCTCGGCCTTTTGGCTAAGATCAAGTGTAGTATCTGTTCTTATCAGTTTAATATCTGATACGTCCCCTATCTGGGGACCATATATTAAATGGATTTTTAGAACAGGGAGATGGAAAAAGAGCTTGCTCTGTCCACTCCACGCATTGACCTGGTATTGCAGTATCTCCAGGACCGGTGCACCCCTTCTTTAATGCAGTTTCTAAAATCAGAAAGAATTGAATTCAATGCTTTTTGTTCATTTTGCTTGTTTGTCGGATTTTGGGATGGACTCTTTGGCTTTGCTTTTCTTCTCCTCATTGGATTTTTCATGTTAAAAGTTGCAGAAGCCAGATGACAAGCTCATTTTGGTTCAACTTCAGCAACTGTGCATTGCATTGCCATGTAATGTAATGTAATGCAATGCTATCTATCTAGCTCTCCCTCTATACTTCCTTTTGGATAAACAGACAAATTAGGCAAGCATTTTGGAGCTTTCACCTAAATAACTACAGGTGGTGAGATAAGCTGCACAATATAATTGACCTTTCAGTATATTGTTGCACACACACCATCTATTTAGCAAATGCCCTTGTTATCAACAGCAGCCTTTTAAACTCACCTGAGCTAACAGGTATGTGAGCTGGTTACTCTGCTGCGCTTAAAATTTCTTTTTTGGTTTGCTACAATGCCTTTTCTGAAACGTTGTCTCCCTCTGCTGGAACACTGACTTCTTTCATTTAATGCCTGCAGACTATAAAAGAGAAACCAACCCAAAAAGTTTGGTTGATTAGTCTGTGGCATTCTTTTAAACTGTTGCTTATGGCGGTCTCTGTGAGCTTCTCAGTGACATTCAGCCATCCAGGTATCCCGCCTGCAGTAGACGGAATGTGGCAATGGAACGCTGGCTGCGCGTGTCATAATAGGCTCTGAGCCTTTATATACCTGCGCACAGCAGCAGCCACCTTCAGTCTGCTGCTGGACAGCCAGCAGCAGCAGCAGCAGGAGAGGTAATTAATCAGCAACCCTCCTGCTAAGGGTAGACAGCTGCTCATTCCACCCCCCCCCCGCCTTAATTGGTTCTCCTCCCTTCCAACGGTGTTGAGGCGGGTGGGAACAGCCGGGGGTTGAGGGTACTGTGCTAAAAGAGGTGGAGTTATGCAGATCTAAAACGCGTGGATTGCAGCAGCAGCAAGCCGAAAAGTGCAGGCATGTGAGGGATCTAGAGGTTGACAGCATGTCTTCTTAACGGGAGTCCAGGTGGCCATCTCCACAAATGGACTTTTCAGAATCCTTGGGTGGCACCGTAGTCGGAAACCAATTCTGGTTATCGCTTCTCGGCCTTTTGGCTAAGATCAAGTGTAGTATCTGTTCTTATCAGTTTAATATCTGATACGTCCCCTATCTGGGGACCATATATTAAATGGATTTTTAGAACAGGGAGATGGAAAAAGAGCTTGCTCTGTCCACTCCACGCATTGACCTGGTATTGCAGTATCTCCAGGACCGGTGCACCCCTTCTTTAATGCAGTTTCTAAAATCAGAAAGAATTGAATTCAATGCTTTTTGTTCATTTTGCTTGTTTGTCGGATTTTGGGATGGACTCTTTGGCTTTGCTTTTCTTCTCCTCATTGGATTTTTCATGTTAAAAGTTGCAGAAGCCAGATGACAAGCTCATTTTGGTTCAACTTCAGCAACTGTGCATTGCATTGCCATGTAATGTAATGTAATGCAATGCTATCTATCTAGCTCTCCCTCTATACTTCCTTTTGGATAAACAGACATATTAGGCAAGCATTTTGGAGCTTTCACCTAAATAACTACAGGTGGTGAGATAAGCTGCACAATATAATTGACCTTTCAGTATATTGTTGCACACACACCATCTATTTAGCAAATGCCCTTGTTATCAACAGCAGCCTTTTAAACTCACCTGAGCTAACAGGTATGTGAGCTGGTTACTCTGCTGCGCTTAAAATTTCTTTTTTGGTTTGCTACAATGCCTTTTCTGAAACGTTGTCTCCCTCTGCTGGAACACTGACTTCTTTCATTTAATGCCTGCAGACTATAAAAGAGAAACCAACCCAAAAAGTTTGGTTGATTAGTCTGTGGCATTCTTTTAAACTGTTGCTTATGGCGGTCTCTGTGAGCTTCTCAGTGACATTCAGCCATCCAGGTATCCCGCCTGCAGTAGACGGAATGTGGCAATGGAACGCTGGCTGCGCGTGTCATAATAGGCTCTGAGCCTTTATATACCTGCGCACAGCAGCAGCCACCTTCAGTCTGCTGCTGGACAGCCAGCAGCAGCAGGAGAGGTAATTAATCAGCAACCCTCCTGCTAAGGGTAGACAGCTGCTCGTTCCACCCCCCCCCGCCTTAATTGGTTCTCCTCCCTTCCAACGGTGTTGAGGCGGGTGGGAACAGCCGGGGGTTGAGGGTACTGTGCTAAAAGAGGTGGAGTTATGCAGATCTAAAACGCGTGGATTGCAGCAGCAGCAAGCCGAAAAGTGCAGGCATGTGAGGGATCTAGAGGTTGACAGCATGTCTTCTTAACGGGAGTCCAGGTGGCCATCTCCACAAATGGACTTTTCAGAATCCTTGGGTGGCACCGTAGTCGGAAACCAATTCTGGTTATCGCTTCTCGGCCTTTTGGCTAAGATCAAGTGTAGTATCTGTTCTTATCAGTTTAATATCTGATACGTCCCCTATCTGGGGACCATATATTAAATGGATTTTTAGAACAGGGAGATGGAAAAAGAGCTTGCTCTGTCCACTCCACGCATTGACCTGGTATTGCAGTATCTCCAGGACCGGTGCACCCCTTCTTTAATGCAGTTTCTAAAATCAGAAAGAATTGAATTCAATGCTTTTTGTTCATTTTGCTTGTTTGTCGGATTTTGGGATGGACTCTTTGGCTTTGCTTTTCTTCTCCTCATTGGATTTTTCATGTTAAAAGTTGCAGAAGCCAGATGACAAGCTCATTTTGGTTCAACTTCAGCAACTGTGCATTGCATTGCCATGTAATGTAATGTAATGCAATGCTATCTATCTAGCTCTCCCTCTATACTTCCTTTTGGATAAACAGACATATTAGGCAAGCATTTTGGAGCTTTCACCTAAATAACTACAGGTGGTGAGATAAGCTGCACAATATAATTGACCTTTCAGTATATTGTTGCACACACACCATCTATTTAGCAAATGCCCTTGTTATCAACAGCAGCCTTTTAAACTCACCTGAGCTAACAGGTATGTGAGCTGGTTACTCTGCTGCGCTTAAAATTTCTTTTTTGGTTTGCTACAATGCCTTTTCTGAAACGTTGTCTCCCTCTGCTGGAACACTGACTTCTTTCATTTAATGCCTGCAGACTATAAAAGAGAAACCAACCCAAAAAGTTTGATTGATTAGTCTGTGGCATTCTTTTAAACTGTTGCTTATGGCGGTCTCTGTGAGCTTCTCAGTGACATTCAGCCATCCAGGTATCCCGCCTGCAGTAGACGGAATGTGGCAATGGAACGCTGGCTGCGCGTGTCATAATAGGCTCTGAGCCTTTATATACCTGCGCACAGCAGCAGCCACCTTCAGTCTGCTGCTGGACAGCCAGCAGCAGCAGCAGCAGGAGAGGTAATTAATCAGCAACCCTCCTGCTAAGGGTAGACAGCTGCTCGTTCCACCCCCCCCCCGCCTTAATTGGTTCTCCTCCCTTCCAACGGTGTTGAGGCGGGTGGGAACAGCCGGGGGTTGAGGGTACTGTGCTAAAAGAGGTGGAGTTATGCAGATCTAAAACGCGTGGATTGCAGCAGCAGCAAGCCGAAAAGTGCAGGCATGTGAGGGATCTAGAGGTTGACAGCATGTCTTCTTAACGGGAGTCCAGGTGGCCATCTCCACAAATGGACTTTTCAGAATCCTTGGGTGGCACCGTAGTCGGAAACCAATTCTGGTTATCGCTTCTCGGCCTTTTGGCTAAGATCAAGTGTAGTATCTGTTCTTATCAGTTTAATATCTGATACGTCCCCTATCTGGGGACCATATATTAAATGGATTTTTAGAACAGGGAGATGGAAAAAGAGCTTGCTCTGTCCACTCCACGCATTGACCTGGTATTGCAGTATCTCCAGGACCGGTGCACCCCTTCTTTAATGCAGTTTCTAAAATCAGAAAGAATTGAATTCAATGCTTTTTGTTCATTTTGCTTGTTTGTCGGATTTTGGGATGGACTCTTTGGCTTTGCTTTTCTTCTCCTCATTGGATTTTTCATGTTAAAAGTTGCAGAAGCCAGATGACAAGCTCATTTTGGTTCAACTTCAGCAACTGTGCATTGCATTGCCATGTAATGTAATGTAATGCAATGCTATCTATCTAGCTCTCCCTCTATACTTCCTTTTGGATAAACAGACATATTAGGCAAGCATTTTGGAGCTTTCACCTAAATAACTACAGGTGGTGAGATAAGCTGCACAATATAATTGACCTTTCAGTATATTGTTGCACACACACCATCTATTTAGCAAATGCCCTTGTTATCAACAGCAGCCTTTTAAACTCACCTGAGCTAACAGGTATGTGAGCTGGTTACTCTGCTGCGCTTAAAATTTCTTTTTTGGTTTGCTACAATGCCTTTTCTGAAACGTTGTCTCCCTCTGCTGGAACACTGACTTCTTTCATTTAATGCCTGCAGACTATAAAAGAGAAACCAACCCAAAAAGTTTGGTTGATTAGTCTGTGGCATTCTTTTAAACTGTTGCTTATGGCGGTCTCTGTGAGCTTCTCAGTGACATTCAGCCATCCAGGTATCCCGCCTGCAGTAGACGGAATGTGGCAATGGAACGCTGGCTGCGCGTGTCATAATAGGCTCTGAGCCTTTATATACCTGCGCACAGCAGCAGCCACCTTCAGTCTGCTGCTGGACAGCCAGCAGCAGCAGCAGCAGGAGAGGTAATTAATCAGCAACCCTCCTGCTAAGGGTAGACAGCTGCTCGTTCCACCCCCCCCCCCGCCTTAATTGGTTCTCCTCCCTTCCAACGGTGTTGAGGCGGGTGGGAACAGCCGGGGGTTGAGGGTACTGTGCTAAAAGAGGTGGAGTTATGCAGATCTAAAACGCGTGGATTGCAGCAGCAGCAAGCCGAAAAGTGCAGGCATGTGAGGGATCTAGAGGTTGACAGCATGTCTTCTTAACGGGAGTCCAGGTGGCCATCTCCACAAATGGACTTTTCAGAATCCTTGGGTGGCACCGTAGTCGGAAACCAATTCTGGTTATCGCTTCTCGGCCTTTTGGCTAAGATCAAGTGTAGTATCTGTTCTTATCAGTTTAATATCTGATACGTCCCCTATCTGGGGACCATATATTAAATGGATTTTTAGAACAGGGAGATGGAAAAAGAGCTTGCTCTGTCCACTCCACGCATTGACCTGGTATTGCAGTATCTCCAGGACCGGTGCACCCCTTCTTTAATGCAGTTTCTAAAATCAGAAAGAATTGAATTCAATGCTTTTTGTTCATTTTGCTTGTTTGTCGGATTTTGGGATGGACTCTTTGGCTTTGCTTTTCTTCTCCTCATTGGATTTTTCATGTTAAAAGTTGCAGAAGCCAGATGACAAGCTCATTTTGGTTCAACTTCAGCAACTGTGCATTGCATTGCCATGTAATGTAATGTAATGCAATGCTATCTATCTAGCTCTCCCTCTATACTTCCTTTTGGATAAACAGACATATTAGGCAAGCATTTTGGAGCTTTCACCTAAATAACTACAGGTGGTGAGATAAGCTGCACAATATAATTGACCTTTCAGTATATTGTTGCACACACACCATCTATTTAGCAAATGCCCTTGTTATCAACAGCAGCCTTTTAAACTCACCTGAGCTAACAGGTATGTGAGCTGGTTACTCTGCTGCGCTTAAAATTTCTTTTTTGGTTTGCTACAATGCCTTTTCTGAAACGTTGTCTCCCTCTGCTGGAACACTGACTTCTTTCATTTAATGCCTGCAGACTATAAAAGAGAAACCAACCCAAAAAGTTTGGTTGATTAGTCTGTGGCATTCTTTTAAACTGTTGCTTATGGCGGTCTCTGTGAGCTTCTCAGTGACATTCAGCCATCCAGGTATCCCGCCTGCAGTAGACGGAATGTGGCAATGGAACGCTGGCTGCGCGTGTCATAATAGGCTCTGAGCCTTTATATACCTGCGCACAGCAGCAGCCACCTTCAGTCTGCTGCTGGACAGCCAGCAGCAGCAGGAGAGGTAATTAATCAGCAACCCTCCTGCTAAGGGTAGACAGCTGCTCGTTCCACCCCCCCCCGCCTTAATTGGTTCTCCTCCCTTCCAACGGTGTTGAGGCGGGTGGGAACAGCCGGGGGTTGAGGGTACTGTGCTAAAAGAGGTGGAGTTATGCAGATCTAAAACGCGTGGATTGCAGCAGCAGCAAGCCGAAAAGTGCAGGCATGTGAGGGATCTAGAGGTTGACAGCATGTCTTCTTAACGGGAGTCCAGGTGGCCATCTCCACAAATGGACTTTTCAGAATCCTTGGGTGGCACCGTAGTCGGAAACCAATTCTGGTTATCGCTTCTCGGCCTTTTGGCTAAGATCAAGTGTAGTATCTGTTCTTATCAGTTTAATATCTGATACGTCCCCTATCTGGGGACCATATATTAAATGGATTTTTAGAACAGGGAGATGGAAAAAGAGCTTGCTCTGTCCACTCCACGCATTGACCTGGTATTGCAGTATCTCCAGGACCGGTGCACCCCTTCTTTAATGCAGTTTCTAAAATCAGAAAGAATTGAATTCAATGCTTTTTGTTCATTTTGCTTGTTTGTCGGATTTTGGGATGGACTCTTTGGCTTTGCTTTTCTTCTCCTCATTGGATTTTTCATGTTAAAAGTTGCAGAAGCCAGATGACAAGCTCATTTTGGTTCAACTTCAGCAACTGTGCATTGCATTGCCATGTAATGTAATGTAATGCAATGCTATCTATCTAGCTCTCCCTCTATACTTCCTTTTGGATAAACAGACATATTAGGCAAGCATTTTGGAGCTTTCACCTAAATAACTACAGGTGGTGAGATAAGCTGCACAATATAATTGACCTTTCAGTATATTGTTGCACACACACCATCTATTTAGCAAATGCCCTTGTTATCAACAGCAGCCTTTTAAACTCACCTGAGCTAACAGGTATGTGAGCTGGTTACTCTGCTGCGCTTAAAATTTCTTTTTTGGTTTGCTACAATGCCTTTTCTGAAACGTTGTCTCCCTCTGCTGGAACACTGACTTCTTTCATTTAATGCCTGCAGACTATAAAAGAGAAACCAACCCAAAAAGTTTGGTTGATTAGTCTGTGGCATTCTTTTAAACTGTTGCTTATGGCGGTCTCTGTGAGCTTCTCAGTGACATTCAGCCATCCAGGTATCCCGCCTGCAGTAGACGGAATGTGGCAATGGAACGCTGGCTGCGCGTGTCATAATAGGCTCTGAGCCTTTATATACCTGCGCACAGCAGCAGCCACCTTCAGTCTGCTGCTGGACAGCCAGCAGCAGCAGCAGCAGGAGAGGTAATTAATCAGCAACCCTCCTGCTAAGGGTAGACAGCTGCTCATTCCACCCCCCCCCCGCCTTAATTGGTTCTCCTCCCTTCCAACGGTGTTGAGGCGGGTGGGAACAGCCGGGGGTTGAGGGTACTGTGCTAAAAGAGGTGGAGTTATGCAGATCTAAAACGCGTGGATTGCAGCAGCAGCAAGCCGAAAAGTGCAGGCATGTGAGGGATCTAGAGGTTGACAGCATGTCTTCTTAACGGGAGTCCAGGTGGCCATCTCCACAAATGGACTTTTCAGAATCCTTGGGTGGCACCGTAGTCGGAAACCAATTCTGGTTATCGCTTCTCGGCCTTTTGGCTAAGATCAAGTGTAGTATCTGTTCTTATCAGTTTAATATCTGATACGTCCCCTATCTGGGGACCATATATTAAATGGATTTTTAGAACAGGGAGATGGAAAAAGAGCTTGCTCTGTCCACTCCACGCATTGACCTGGTATTGCAGTATCTCCAGGACCGGTGCACCCCTTCTTTAATGCAGTTTCTAAAATCAGAAAGAATTGAATTCAATGCTTTTTGTTCATTTTGCTTGTTTGTCGGATTTTGGGATGGACTCTTTGGCTTTGCTTTTCTTCTCCTCATTGGATTTTTCATGTTAAAAGTTGCAGAAGCCAGATGACAAGCTCATTTTGGTTCAACTTCAGCAACTGTGCATTGCATTGCCATGTAATGTAATGTAATGCAATGCTATCTATCTAGCTCTCCCTCTATACTTCCTTTTGGATAAACAGACATATTAGGCAAGCATTTTGGAGCTTTCACCTAAATAACTACAGGTGGTGAGATAAGCTGCACAATATAATTGACCTTTCAGTATATTGTTGCACACACACCATCTATTTAGCAAATGCCCTTGTTATCAACAGCAGCCTTTTAAACTCACCTGAGCTAACAGGTATGTGAGCTGGTTACTCTGCTGCGCTTAAAATTTCTTTTTTGGTTTGCTACAATGCCTTTTCTGAAACGTTGTCTCCCTCTGCTGGAACACTGACTTCTTTCATTTAATGCCTGCAGACTATAAAAGAGAAACCAACCCAAAAAGTTTGGTTGATTAGTCTGTGGCATTCTTTTAAACTGTTGCTTATGGCGGTCTCTGTGAGCTTCTCAGTGACATTCAGCCATCCAGGTATCCCGCCTGCAGTAGACGGAATGTGGCAATGGAACGCTGGCTGCGCGTGTCATAATAGGCTCTGAGCCTTTATATACCTGCGCACAGCAGCAGCCACCTTCAGTCTGCTGCTAGACAGCCAGCAGCAGCAGCAGCAGGAGAGGTAATTAATCAGCAACCCTCCTGCTAAGGGTAGACAGCTGCTCGTTCCACCCCCCCCCCGCCTTAATTGGTTCTCCTCCCTTCCAACGGTGTTGAGGCGGGTGGGAACAGCCGGGGGTTGAGGGTACTGTGCTAAAAGAGGTGGAGTTATGCAGATCTAAAACGCGTGGATTGCAGCAGCAGCAAGCCGAAAAGTGCAGGCATGTGAGGGATCTAGAGGTTGACAGCATGTCTTCTTAACGGGAGTCCAGGTGGCCATCTCCACAAATGGACTTTTCAGAATCCTTGGGTGGCACCGTAGTCGGAAACCAATTCTGGTTATCGCTTCTCGGCCTTTTGGCTAAGATCAAGTGTAGTATCTGTTCTTATCAGTTTAATATCTGATACGTCCCCTATCTGGGGACCATATATTAAATGGATTTTTAGAACAGGGAGATGGAAAAAGAGCTTGCTCTGTCCACTCCACGCATTGACCTGGTATTGCAGTATCTCCAGGACCGGTGCACCCCTTCTTTAATGCAGTTTCTAAAATCAGAAAGAATTGAATTCAATGCTTTTTGTTCATTTTGCTTGTTTGTCGGATTTTGGGATGGACTCTTTGGCTTTGCTTTTCTTCTCCTCATTGGATTTTTCATGTTAAAAGTTGCAGAAGCCAGATGACAAGCTCATTTTGGTTCAACTTCAGCAACTGTGCATTGCATTGCCATGTAATGTAATGTAATGCAATGCTATCTATCTAGCTCTCCCTCTATACTTCCTTTTGGATAAACAGACATATTAGGCAAGCATTTTTGAGCTTTCACCTAAATAACTACAGGTGGTGAGATAAGCTGCACAATATAATTGACCTTTCAGTATATTGTTGCACACACACCATCTATTTAGCAAATGCCCTTGTTATCAACAGCAGCCTTTTAAACTCACCTGAGCTAACAGGTATGTGAGCTGGTTACTCTGCTGCGCTTAAAATTTCTTTTTTGGTTTGCTACAATGCCTTTTCTGAAACGTTGTCTCCCTCTGCTGGAACACTGACTTCTTTCATTTAATGCCTGCAGACTATAAAAGAGAAACCAACCCAAAAAGTTTGGTTGATTAGTCTGTGGCATTCTTTTAAACTGTTGCTTATGGCGGTCTCTGTGAGCTTCTCAGTGACATTCAGCCATCCAGGTATCCCGCCTGCAGTAGACGGAATGTGGCAATGGAACGCTGGCTGCGCGTGTCATAATAGGCTCTGAGCCTTTATATACCTGCGCACAGCAGCAGCCACCTTCAGTCTGCTGCTGGACAGCCAGCAGCAGCAGCAGCAGGAGAGGTAATTAATCAGCAACCCTCCTGCTAAGGGTAGACAGCTGCTCGTTCCACCCCCCCCCCCGCCTTAATTGGTTCTCCTCCCTTCCAACGGTGTTGAGGCGGGTGGGAACAGCCGGGGGTTGAGGGTACTGTGCTAAAAGAGGTGGAGTTATGCAGATCTAAAACGCGTGGATTGCAGCAGCAGCAAGCCGAAAAGTGCAGGCATGTGAGGGATCTAGAGGTTGACAGCATGTCTTCTTAACGGGAGTCCAGGTGGCCATCTCCACAAATGGACTTTTCAGAATCCTTGGGTGGCACCGTAGTCGGAAACCAATTCTGGTTATCGCTTCTCGGCCTTTTGGCTAAGATCAAGTGTAGTATCTGTTCTTATCAGTTTAATATCTGATACGTCCCCTATCTGGGGACCATATATTAAATGGATTTTTAGAACAGGGAGATGGAAAAAGAGCTTGCTCTGTCCACTCCACGCATTGACCTGGTATTGCAGTATCTCCAGGACCGGTGCACCCCTTCTTTAATGCAGTTTCTAAAATCAGAAAGAATTGAATTCAATGCTTTTTGTTCATTTTGCTTGTTTGTCGGATTTTGGGATGGACTCTTTGGCTTTGCTTTTCTTCTCCTCATTGGATTTTTCATGTTAAAAGTTGCAGAAGCCAGATGACAAGCTCATTTTGGTTCAACTTCAGCAACTGTGCATTGCATTGCCATGTAATGTAATGTAATGCAATGCTATCTATCTAGCTCTCCCTCTATACTTCCTTTTGGATAAACAGATATATTAGGCAAGCATTTTGGAGCTTTCACCTAAATAACTACAGGTGGTGAGATAAGCTGCACAATATAATTGACCTTTCAGTATATTGTTGCACACACACCATCTATTTAGCAAATGCCCTTGTTATCAACAGCAGCCTTTTAAACTCACCTGAGCTAACAGGTATGTGAGCTGGTTACTCTGCTGCGCTTAAAATTTCTTTTTTGGTTTGCTACAATGCCTTTTCTGAAACGTTGTCTCCCTCTGCTGGAACACTGACTTCTTTCATTTAATGCCTGCAGACTATAAAAGAGAAACCAACCCAAAAAGTTTGGTTGATTAGTCTGTGGCATTCTTTTAAACTGTTGCTTATGGCGGTCTCTGTGAGCTTCTCAGTGACATTCAGCCATCCAGGTATTCCGCCTGCAGTAGACGGAATGTGGCAATGGAACGCTGGCTGCGCGTGTCATAATAGGCTCTGAGCCTTTATATACCTGCGCACAGCAGCAGCCACCTTCAGTCTGCTGCTGGACAGCCAGCAGCAGCAGCAGCAGGAGAGGTAATTAATCAGCAACCCTCCTGCTAAGGGTAGACAGCTGCTCGTTCCACCCCCCCCCCCGCCTTAATTGGTTCTCCTCCCTTCCAACGGTGTTGAGGCGGGTGGGAACAGCCGGGGGTTGAGGGTACTGTGTTAAAAGAGGTGGAGTTATGCAGATCTAAAACGCGTGGATTGCAGCAGCAGCAAGCCGAAAAGTGCAGGCATGTGAGGGATCTAGAGGTTGACATCATGTCTTCTTAACGGGAGTCCAGGTGGCCATCTCCACAAATGGACTTTTCAGAATCCTTGGGTGGCACCGTAGTCGGAAACCAATTCTGGTTATCGCTTCTCGGCCTTTTGGCTAAGATCAAGTGTAGTATCTGTTCTTATCAGTTTAATATCTGATACGTCCCCTATCTGGGGACCATATATTAAATGGATTTTTAGAACAGGGAGATGGAAAAAGAGCTTGCTCTGTCCACTCCACGCATTGACCTGGTATTGCAGTATCTCCAGGACCGGTGCACCCCTTCTTTAATGCAGTTTCTAAAATCAGAAAGAATTGAATTCAATGCTTTTTGTTCATTTTGCTTGTTTGTCGGATTTTGGGATGGACTCTTTGGCTTTGCTTTTCTTCTCCTCATTGGATTTTTCATGTTAAAAGTTGCAGAAGCCAGATGACAAGCTCATTTTGGTTCAACTTCAGCAACTGTGCATTGCATTGCCATGTAATGTAATGTAATGCAATGCTATCTATCTAGCTCTCCCTCTATACTTCCTTTTGGATAAACAGACATATTAGGCAAGCATTTTGGAGCTTTCACCTAAATAACTACAGGTGGTGAGATAAGCTGCACAATATAATTGACCTTTCAGTATATTGTTGCACACACACCATCTATTTAGCAAATGCCCTTGTTATCAACAGCAGCCTTTTAAACTCACCTGAGCTAACAGGTATGTGAGCTGGTTACTCTGCTGCGCTTAAAATTTCTTTTTTGGTTTGCTACAATGCCTTTTCTGAAACGTTGTCTCCCTCTGCTGGAACACTGACTTCTTTCATTTAATGCCTGCAGACTATAAAAGAGAAACCAACCCAAAAAGTTTGGTTGATTAGTCTGTGGCATTCTTTTAAACTGTTGCTTATGGCGGTCTCTGTGAGCTTCTCAGTGACATTCAGCCATCCAGGTATCCCGCCTGCAGTAGACGGAATGTGGCAATGGAACGCTGGCTGCGCGTGTCATAATAGGCTCTGAGCCTTTATATACCTGCGCACAGCAGCAGCCACCTTCAGTCTGCTGCTGGACAGCCAGCAGCAGCAGCAGCAGGAGAGGTAATTAATCAGCAACCCTCCTGCTAAGGGTAGACAGCTGCTCGTTCCACCCCCCCCCCCCGCCTTAATTGGTTCTCCTCCCTTCCAACGGTGTTGAGGCGGGTGGGAACAGCCGGGGGTTGAGGGTACTGTGCTAAAAGAGGTGGAGTTATGCAGATCTAAAACGCGTGGATTGCAGCAGCAGCAAGCCGAAAAGTGCAGGCATGTGAGGGATCTAGAGGTTGACAGCATGTCTTCTTAACGGGAGTCCAGGTGGCCATCTCCACAAATGGACTTTTCAGAATCCTTGGGTGGCACCGTAGTCGGAAACCAATTCTGGTTATCGCTTCTCGGCCTTTTGGCTAAGATCAAGTGTAGTATCTGTTCTTATCAGTTTAATATCTGATACGTCCCCTATCTGGGGACCATATATTAAATGGATTTTTAGAACAGGGAGATGGAAAAAGAGCTTGCTCTGTCCACTCCACGCATTGACCTGGTATTGCAGTATCTCCAGGACCGGTGCACCCCTTCTTTAATGCAGTTTCTAAAATCAGAAAGAATTGAATTCAATGCTTTTTGTTCATTTTGCTTGTTTGTCGGATTTTGGGATGGACTCTTTGGCTTTGCTTTTCTTCTCCTCATTGGATTTTTCATGTTAAAAGTTGCAGAAGCCAGATGACAAGCTCATTTTGGTTCAACTTCAGCAACTGTGCATTGCATTGCCATGTAATGTAATGTAATGCAATGCTATCTATCTAGCTCTCCCTCTATACTTCCTTTTGGATAAACAGACATATTAGGCAAGCATTTTTGAGCTTTCACCTAAATAACTACAGGTGGTGAGATAAGCTGCACAATATAATTGACCTTTCAGTATATTGTTGCACACACACCATCTATTTAGCAAATGCCCTTGTTATCAACAGCAGCCTTTTAAACTCACCTGAGCTAACAGGTATGTGAGCTGGTTACTCTGCTGCGCTTAAAATTTCTTTTTTGGTTTGCTACAATGCCTTTTCTGAAACGTTGTCTCCCTCTGCTGGAACACTGACTTCTTTCATTTAATGCCTGCAGACTATAAAAGAGAAACCAACCCAAAAAGTTTGGTTGATTAGTCTGTGGCATTCTTTTAAACTGTTTCTTATGGCGGTCTCTGTGAGCTTCTCAGTGACATTCAGCCATCCAGGTATCCCGCCTGCAGTAGACGGAATGTGGCAATGGAACGCTGGCTGCGCGTGTCATAATAGGCTCTGAGCCTTTATATACCTGCGCACAGCAGCAGCCACCTTCAGTCTGCTGCTGGACAGCCAGCAGCAGCAGCAGCAGGAGAGGTAATTAATCAGCAACCCTCCTGCTAAGGGTAGACAGCTGCTCGTTCCACCCCCCCCCCGCCTTAATTGGTTCTCCTCCCTTCCAACGGTGTTGAGGCGGGTGGGAACAGCCGGGGGTTGAGGGTACTGTGCTAAAAGAGGTGGAGTTATGCAGATCTAAAACGCGTGGATTGCAGCAGCAGCAAGCCGAAAAGTGCAGGCATGTGAGGGATCTAGAGGTTGACAGCATGTCTTCTTAACGGGAGTCCAGGTGGCCATCTCCACAAATGGACTTTTCAGAATCCTTGGGTGGCACCGTAGTCGGAAACCAATTCTGGTTATCGCTTCTCGGCCTTTTGGCTAAGATCAAGTGTAGTATCTGTTCTTATCAGTTTAATATCTGATACGTCCCCTATCTGGGGACCATATATTAAATGGATTTTTAGAACAGGGAGATGGAAAAAGAGCTTGCTCTGTCCACTCCACGCATTGACCTGGTATTGCAGTATCTCCAGGACCGGTGCACCCCTTCTTTAATGCAGTTTCTAAAATCAGAAAGAATTGAATTCAATGCTTTTTGTTCATTTTGCTTGTTTGTCGGATTTTGGGATGGACTCTTTGGCTTTGCTTTTCTTCTCCTCCTTGGATTTTTCATGTTAAAAGTTGCAGAAGCCAGATGACAAGCTCATTTTGGTTCAACTTCAGCAACTGTGCATTGCATTGCCATGTAATGTAATGTAATGCAATGCTATCTATCTAGCTCTCCCTCTATACTTCCTTTTGGATAAACAGACATATTAGGCAAGCATTTTGGAGCTTTCACCTAAATAACTACAGGTGGTGAGATAAGCTGCACAATATAATTGACCTTTCAGTATATTGTTGCACACACACCATCTATTTAGCAAATGCCCTTGTTATCAACAGCAGCCTTTTAAACTCACCTGAGCTAACAGGTATGTGAGCTGGTTACTCTGCTGCGCTTAAAATTTCTTTTTTGGTTTGCTACAATGCCTTTTCTGAAACGTTGTCTCCCTCTGCTGGAACACTGACTTCTTTCATTTAATGCCTGCAGACTATAAAAGAGAAACCAACCCAAAAAGTTTGGTTGATTAGTCTGTGGCATTCTTTTAAACTGTTGCTTATGGCGGTCTCTGTGAGCTTCTCAGTGACATTCAGCCATCCAGGTATCCCGCCTGCAGTAGACGGAATGTGGCAATGGAACGCTGGCTGCGCGTGTCATAATAGGCTCTGAGCCTTTATATACCTGCGCACAGCAGCAGCCACCTTCAGTCTGCTGCTGGACAGCCAGCAGCAGCAGCAGCAGGAGAGGTAATTAATCAGCAACCCTCCTGCTAAGGGTAGACAGCTGCTCGTTCCACCCCCCCCCCCGCCTTAATTGGTTCTCCTCCCTTCCAACGGTGTTGAGGCGGGTGGGAACAGCCGGGGGTTGAGGGTACTGTGCTAAAAGAGGTGGAGTTATGCAGATCTAAAACGCGTGGATTGCAGCAGCAGCAAGCCGAAAAGTGCAGGCATGTGAGGGATCTAGAGGTTGACAGCATGTCTTCTTAACGGGAGTCCAGGTGGCCATCTCCACAAATGGACTTTTCAGAATCCTTGGGTGGCACCGTAGTCGGAAACCAATTCTGGTTATCGCTTCTCGGCCTTTTGGCTAAGATCAAGTGTAGTATCTGTTCTTATCAGTTTAATATCTGATACGTCCCCTATCTGGGGACCATATATTAATTGGATTTTTAGAACAGGGAGATGGAAAAAGAGCTTGCTCTGTCCACTCCACGCATTGACCTGGTATTGCAGTATCTCCAGGACCGGTGCACCCCTTCTTTAATGCAGTTTCTAAAATCAGAAAGAATTGAATTCAATGCTTTTTGTTCATTTTGCTTGTTTGTCGGATTTTGGGATGGACTCTTTGGCTTTGCTTTTCTTCTCCTCATTGGATTTTTCATGTTAAAAGTTGCAGAAGCCAGATGACAAGCTCATTTTGGTTCAACTTCAGCAACTGTGCATTGCATTGCCATGTAATGTAATGTAATGCAATGCTATCTATCTAGCTCTCCCTCTATACTTCCTTTTGGATAAACAGACATATTAGGCAAGCATTTTGGAGCTTTCACCTAAATAACTACAGGTGGTGAGATAAGCTGCACAATATAATTGACCTTTCAGTATATTGTTGCACACACACCATCTATTTAGCAAATGCCCTTGTTATCAACAGCAGCCTTTTAAACTCACCTGAGCTAACAGGTATGTGAGCTGGTTACTCTGCTGCGCTTAAAATTTCTTTTTTGGTTTGCTACAATGCCTTTTCTGAAACGTTGTCTCCCTCTGCTGGAACACTGACTTCTTTCATTTAATGCCTGCAGACTATAAAAGAGAAACCAACCCAAAAAGTTTGGTTGATTAGTCTGTGGCATTCTTTTAAACTGTTGCTTATGGCGGTCTCTGTGAGCTTCTCAGTGACATTCAGCCATCCAGGTATCCCGCCTGCAGTAGACGGAATGTGGCAATGGAACGCTGGCTGCGCGTGTCATAATAGGCTCTGAGCCTTTATATACCTGCGCACAGCAGCAGCCACCTTCAGTCTGCTGCTGGACAGCCAGCAGCAGCAGCAGCAGGAGAGGTAATTAATCAGCAACCCTCCTGCTAAGGGTAGACAGCTGCTCGTTCCACCCCCCCCCCCCCGCCTTAATTGGTTCTCCTCCCTTCCAACGGTGTTGAGGCGGGTGGGAACAGCCGGGGGTTGAGGGTACTGTGCTAAAAGAGGTGGAGTTATGCAGATCTAAAACGCGTGGATTGCAGCAGCAGCAAGCCGAAAAGTGCAGGCATGTGAGGGATCTAGAGGTTGACAGCATGTCTTCTTAACGGGAGTCCAGGTGGCCATCTCCACAAATGGACTTTTCAGAATCCTTGGGTGGCACCGTAGTCGGAAACCAATTCTGGTTATCGCTTCTCGGCCTTTTGGCTAAGATCAAGTGTAGTATCTGTTCTTATCAGTTTAATATCTGATACGTCCCCTATCTGGGGACCATATATTAAATGGATTTTTAGGACAGGGAGATGGAAAAAGAGCTTGCTCTGTCCACTCCACGCATTGACCTGGTATTGCAGTATCTCCAGGACCGGTGCACCCCTTCTTTAATGCAGTTTCTAAAATCAGAAAGAATTGAATTCAATGCTTTTTGTTCATTTTGCTTGTTTGTCGGATTTTGGGATGGACTCTTTGGCTTTGCTTTTCTTCTCCTCATTGGATTTTTCATGTTAAAAGTTGCAGAAGCCAGATGACAAGCTCATTTTGGTTCAACTTCAGCAACTGTGCATTGCATTGCCATGTAATGTAATGTAATGCAATGCTATCTATCTAGCTCTCCCTCTATACTTCCTTTTGGATAAACAGACATATTAGGCAAGCATTTTGGAGCTTTCACCTAAATAACTACAGGTGGTGAGATAAGCTGCACAATATAATTGACCTTTCAGTATATTGTTGCACACACACCATCTATTTAGCAAATGCCCTTGTTATCAACAGCAGCCTTTTAAACTCACCTGAGCTAACAGGTATGTGAGCTGGTTACTCTGCTGCGCTTAAAATTTCTTTTTTGGTTTGCTACAATGCCTTTTCTGAAACGTTGTCTCCCTCTGCTGGAACACTGACTTCTTTCATTTAATGCCTGCAGACTATAAAAGAGAAACCAACCCAAAAAGTTTGGTTGATTAGTCTGTGGCATTCTTTTAAACTGTTGCTTATGGCGGTCTCTGTGAGCTTCTCAGTGACATTCAGCCATCCAGGTATCCCGCCTGCAGTAGACGGAATGTGGCAATGGAACGCTGGCTGCGCGTGTCATAATAGGCTCTGAGCCTTTATATACCTGCGCACAGCAGCAGCCACCTTCAGTCTGCTGCTGGACAGCCAGCAGCAGCAGCAGCAGGAGAGGTAATTAATCAGCAACCCTCCTGCTAAGGGTAGACAGCTGCTCGTTCCACCCCCCCCCCCGCCTTAATTGGTTCTCCTCCCTTCCAACGGTGTTGAGGCGGGTGGGAACAGCCGGGGGTTGAGGGTACTGTGCTAAAAGAGGTGGAGTTATGCAGATCTAAAACGCGTGGATTGCAGCAGCAGCAAGCCGAAAAGTGCAGGCATGTGAGGGATCTGAGGTTGACAGCATGTCTTCTTAACGGGAGTCCAGGTGGCCATCTCCACAAATGGACTTTTCAGAATCCTTGGGTGGCACCGTAGTCGGAAACCAATTCTGGTTATCGCTTCTCGGCCTTTTGGCTAAGATCAAGTGTAGTATCTGTTCTTATCAGTTTAATATCTGATACGTCCCCTATCTGGGGACCATATATTAAATGGATTTTTAGAACAGGGAGATGGAAAAAGAGCTTGCTCTGTCCACTCCACGCATTGACCTGGTATTGCAGTATCTCCAGGACCGGTGCACCCCTTCTTTAATGCAGTTTCTAAAATCAGAAAGAATTGAATTCAATGCTTTTTGTTCATTTTGCTTGTTTGTCGGATTTTGGGATGGACTCTTTGGCTTTGCTTTTCTTCTCCTCATTGGATTTTTCATGTTAAAAGTTGCAGAAGCCAGATGACAAGCTCATTTTGGTTCAACTTCAGCAACTGTGCATTGCATTGCCATGTAATGTAATGTAATGCAATGCTGTCTATCTAGCTCTCCCTCTATACTTCCTTTTGGATAAACAGACATATTAGGCAAGCATTTTGGAGCTTTCACCTAAATAACTACAGGTGGTGAGATAAGCTGCACAATATAATTGACCTTTCAGTATATTGTTGCACACACACCATCTATTTAGCAAATGCCCTTGTTATCAACAGCAGCCTTTTAAACTCACCTGAGCTAACAGGTATGTGAGCTGGTTACTCTGCTGCGCTTAAAATTTCTTTTTTGGTTTGCTACAATGCCTTTTCTGAAACGTTGTCTCCCTCTGCTGGAACACTGACTTCTTTCATTTAATGCCTGCAGACTATAAAAGAGAAACCAACCCAAAAAGTTTGGTTGATTAGTCTGTGGCATTCTTTTAAACTGTTGATTATGGCGGTCTCTGTGAGCTTCTCAGTGACATTCAGCCATCCAGGTATCCCGCCTGCAGTAGACGGAATGTGGCAATGGAACGCTGGCTGCGCGTGTCATAATAGGCTCTGAGCCTTTATATACCTGCGCACAGCAGCAGCCACCTTCAGTCTGCTGCTGGACAGCCAGCAGCAGCAGCAGCAGGAGAGGTAATTAATCAGCAACCCTCCTGCTAAGGGTAGACAGCTGCTCGTTCCACCCCCCCCCCGCCTTAATTGGTTCTCCTCCCTTCCAACGGTGTTGAGGCGGGTGGGAACAGCCGGGGGTTGAGGGTACTGTGCTAAAAGAGGTGGAGTTATGCAGATCTAAAACGCGTGGATTGCAGCAGCAGCAAGCCGAAAAGTGCAGGCATGTGAGGGATCTAGAGGTTGACAGCATGTCTTCTTAACGGGAGTCCAGGTGGCCATCTCCACAAATGGACTTTTCAGAATCCTTGGGTGGCACCGTAGTCGGAAACCAATTCTGATTATCGCTTCTCGGCCTTTTGGCTAAGATCAAGTGTAGTATCTGTTCTTATCAGTTTAATATCTGATACGTCCCCTATCTGGGGACCATATATTAAATGGATTTTTAGAACAGGGAGATGGAAAAAGAGCTTGCTCTGTCCACTCCACGCATTGACCTGGTATTGCAGTATCTCCAGGACCGGTGCACCCCTTCTTTAATGCAGTTTCTAAAATCAGAAAGAATTGAATTCAATGCTTTTTGTTCATTTTGCTTGTTTGTCGGATTTTGGGATGGACTCTTTGGCTTTGCTTTTCTTCTCCTCATTGGATTTTTCATGTTAAAA
Source organism: Phyllobates terribilis (assembly GCF_046119375.1). Lineage (NCBI taxonomy): Eukaryota > Metazoa > Chordata > Amphibia > Anura > Dendrobatidae > Phyllobates > Phyllobates terribilis. Next base: position 2,438,580 of record NW_027362800.1, on the reverse strand, counting down.
GTTGCAGAAGCCAGATGACAAGCTCATTTTGGTTCAACTTCAGCAACTGTGCATTGCATTGCCATGTAATGTAATGTAATGCAATGCTATCTATCTAGCTCTCCCTCTATACTTCCTTTTGGATAAACAGACATATTAGGCAAGCATTTTGGAGCTTTCACCTAAATAACTACAGGTGGTGAGATAAGCTGCACAATATAATTGACCTTTCAGTATATTGTTGCACACACACCATCTATTTAGCAAATGCCCTTGTTATCAACAGCAGCCTTTTAAACTCACCTGAGCTAACAGGTATGTGAGCTGGTTACTCTGCTGCGCTTAAAATTTCTTTTTTGGTTTGCTACAATGCCTTTTCTGAAACGTTGTCTCCCTCTGCTGGAACACTGACTTCTTTCATTTAATGCCTGCAGACTATAAAAGAGAAACCAACCCAAAAAGTTTGGTTGATTAGTCTGTGGCATTCTTTTAAACTGTTGCTTATGGCGGTCTCTGTGAGCTTCTCAGTGACATTCAGCCATCCAGGTATCCCGCCTGCAGTAGACGGAATGTGGCAATGGAACGCTGGCTGCGCGTGTCATAATAGGCTCTGAGCCTTTATATACCTGCGCACAGCAGCAGCCACCTTCAGTCTGCTGCTGGACAGCCAGCAGCAGCAGCAGCAGGAGAGGTAATTAATCAGCAACCCTCCTGCTAAGGGTAGACAGCTGCTCGTTCCACCCCCCCCCCCCGCCTTAATTGGTTCTCCTCCCTTCCAACGGTGTTGAGGCGGGTGGGAACAGCCGGGGGTTGAGGGTACTGTGCTAAAAGAGGTGGAGTTATGCAGATCTAAAACGCGTGGATTGCAGCAGCAGCAAGCCGAAAAGTGCAGGCATGTGAGGGATCTAGAGGTTGACAGCATGTCTTCTTAACGGGAGTCCAGGTGGCCATCTCCACAAATGGACTTTTCAGAATCCTTGGGTGGCACCGTAGTCGGAAACCAATTCTGGTTATCGCTTCTCGGCCTTTTGGCTAAGATCAAGTGTAGTATCTGTTCTTATCAGTTTAATATCTGATACGTCCCCTATCTGGGGACCATATATTAAATGGATTTTTAGAACAGGGAGATGGAAAAAGAGCTTGCTCTGTCCACTCCACGCATTGACCTGGTATTGCAGTATCTCCAGGACCGGTGCACCCCTTCTTTAATGCAGTTTCTAAAATCAGAAAGAATTGAATTCAGTGCTTTTTGTTCATTTTGCTTGTTTGTCGGATTTTGGGATGGACTCTTTGGCTTTGCTTTTCTTCTCCTCATTGGATTTTTCATGTTAAAAGTTGCAGAAGCCAGATGACAAGCTCATTTTGGTTCAACTTCAGCAACTGTGCATTGCATTGCCATGTAATGTAATGTAATGCAATGCTATCTATCTAGCTCTCCCTCTATACTTCCTTTTGGATAAACAGACATATTAGGCAAGCATTTTGGAGCTTTCACCTAAATAACTACAGGTGGTGAGATAAGCTGCACAATATAATTGACCTTTCAGTATATTGTTGCACACACACCATCTATTTAGCAAATGCCCTTGTTATCAACAGCAGCCTTTTAAACTCACCTGAGCTAACAGGTATGTGAGCTGGTTACTCTGCTGCGCTTAAAATTTCTTTTTTGGTTTGCTACAATGCCTTTTCTGAAACGTTGTCTCCCTCTGCTGGAACACTGACTTCTTTCATTTAATGCCTGCAGTCTATAAAAGAGAAACCAACCCAAAAAGTTTGGTTGATTAGTCTGTGGCATTCTTTTAAACTGTTGCTTATGGCGGTCTCTGTGAGCTTCTCAGTGACATTCAGCCATCCAGGTATCCCGCCTGCAGTAGACGGAATGTGGCAATGGAACGCTGGCTGCGCGTGTCATAATAGGCTCTGAGCCTTTATATACCTGCGCACAGCAGCAGCCACCTTCAGTCTGCTGCTGGACAGCCAGCAGCAGCAGCAGCAGGAGAGGTAATTAATCAGCAACCCTCCTGCTAAGGGTAGACAGCTGCTCGTTCCACCCCCCCCCCGCCTTAATTGGTTCTCCTCCCTTCCAACGGTGTTGAGGCGAGTGGGAACAGCCGGGGGTTGAGGGTACTGTGCTAAAAGAGGTGGAGTTATGCAGATCTAAAACGCGTGGATTGCAGCAGCAGCAAGCCGAAAAGTGCAGGCATGTGAGGGATCTAGAGGTTGACAGCATGTCTTCTTAACGGGAGTCCAGGTGGCCATCTCCACAAATGGACTTTTCAGAATCCTTGGGTGGCACCGTAGTCGGAAACCAATTCTGGTTATCGCTTCTCGGCCTTTTGGCTAAGATCAAGTGTAGTATCTGTTCTTATCAGTTTAATATCTGATACGTCCCCTATCTGGGGACCATATATTAAATGGATTTTTAGAACAGGGAGATGGAAAAAGAGCTTGCTCTGTCCACTCCACGCATTGACCTGGTATTGCAGTATCTCCAGGACCGGTGCACCCCTTCTTTAATGCAGTTTCTAAAATCAGAAAGAATTGAATTCAATGCTTTTTGTTCATTTTGCTTGTTTGTCGGATTTTGGGATGGACTCTTTGGCTTTGCTTTTCTTCTCCTCATTGGATTTTTCATGTTAAAAGTTGCAGAAGCCAGATGACAAGCTCATTTTGGTTCAACTTCAGCAACTGTGCATTGCATTGCCATGTAATGTAATGTAATGCAATGCTATCTATCTAGCTCTCCCTCTATACTTCCTTTTGGATAAACAGACATATTAGGCAAGCATTTTGGAGCTTTCACCTAAATAACTACAGGTGGTGAGATAAGCTGCACAATATAATTGACCTTTCAGTATATTGTTGCACACACACCATCTATTTAGCAAATGCCCTTGTTATCAACAGCAGCCTTTTAAACTCACCTGAGCTAACAGGTATGTGAGCTGGTTACTCTGCTGCGCTTAAAATTTCTTTTTTGGTTTGCTACAATGCCTTTTCTGAAACGTTGTCTCCCTCTGCTGGAACACTGACTTCTTTCATTTAATGCCTGCAGTCTATAAAAGAGAAACCAACCCAAAAAGTTTGGTTGATTAGTCTGTGGCATTCTTTTAAACTGTTGCTTATGGCGGTCTCTGTGAGCTTCTCAGTGACATTCAGCCATCCAGGTATCCCGCCTGCAGTAGACGGAATGTGGCAATGGAACGCTGGCTGCGCGTGTCATAATAGGCTCTGAGCCTTTATATACCTGCGCACAGCAGCAGCCACCTTCAGTCTGCTGCTGGACAGCCAGCAGCAGCAGCAGCAGGAGAGGTAATTAATCAGCAACCCTCCTGCTAAGGGTAGACAGCTGCTCGTTCCACCCCCCCCCCGCCTTAATTGGTTCTCCTCCCTTCCAACGGTGTTGAGGCGGGTGGGAACAGCCGGGGGTTGAGGGTACTGTGCTAAAAGAGGTGGAGTTATGCAGATCTAAAACGCGTGGATTGCAGCAGCAGCAAGCCGAAAAGTGCAGGCATGTGAGGGATCTAGAGGTTGACAGCATGTCTTCTTAACGGGAGTCCAGGTGGCCATCTCCACAAATGGACTTTTCAGAATCCTTGGGTGGCACCGTAGTCGGAAACCAATTCTGGTTATCGCTTCTCGGCCTTTTGGCTAAGATCAAGTGTAGTATCTGTTCTTATCAGTTTAATATCTGATACGTCCCCTATCTGGGGACCATATATTAAATGGATTTTTAGAACAGGGAGATGGAAAAAGAGCTTGCTCTGTCCACTCCACGCATTGACCTGGTATTGCAGTATCTCCAGGACCGGTGCACCCCTTCTTTAATGCAGTTTCTAAAATCAGAAAGAATTGAATTCAATGCTTTTTGTTCATTTTGCTTGTTTGTCGGATTTTGGGATGGACTCTTTGGCTTTGCTTTTCTTCTCCTCATTGGATTTTTCATGTTAAAAGTTGCAGAAGCCAGATGACAAGCTCATTTTGGTTCAACTTCAGCAACTGTGCATTGCATTGCCATGCAATGTAATGTAATGCAATGCTATCTATCTAGCTCTCCCTCTATACTTCCTTTTGGATAAACAGACATATTAGGCAAGCATTTTGGAGCTTTCACCTAAATAACTACAGGTGGTGAGATAAACTGCACAATATAATTGACCTTTCAGTATATTGTTGCACACACACCATCTATTTAGCAAATGCCCTTGTTATCAACAGCAGCCTTTTAAACTCACCTGAGCTAACAGGTATGTGAGCTGGTTACTCTGCTGCGCTTAAAATTTCTTTTTTGGTTTGCTACAATGCCTTTTCTGAAACGTTGTCTCCCTCTGCTGGAACACTGACTTCTTTCATTTAATGCCTGCAGACTATAAAAGAGAAACCAACCCAAAAAGTTTGGTTGATTAGTCTGTGGCATTCTTTTAAACTGTTGCTTATGGCGGTCTCTGTGAGCTTCTCAGTGACATTCAGCCATCCAGGTATCCCGCCTGCAGTAGACGGAATGTGGCAATGGAACGCTGGCTGCGCGTGTCATAATAGGCTCTGAGCCTTTATATACCTGCGCACAGCAGCAGCCACCTTCAGTCTGCTGCTGGACAGCCAGCAGCAGCAGCAGCAGGAGAGGTAATTAATCAGCAACCCTCCTGCTAAGGGTAGACAGCTGCTCGTTCCACCCCCCCCCCGCCTTAATTGGTTCTCCTCCCTTCCAACGGTGTTGAGGCGGGTGGGAACAGCCGGGGGTTGAGGGTACTGTGCTAAAAGAGGTGGAGTTATGCAGATCTAAAACGCGTGGATTGCAGCAGCAGCAAGCCGAAAAGTGCAGGCATGTGAGGGATCTAGAGGTTGACAGCATGTCTTCTTAACGGGAGTCCAGGTGGCCATCTCCACAAATGGACTTTTCAGAATCCTTGGGTGGCACCGTAGTCGGAAACCAATTCTGGTTATCGCTTCTCGGCCTTTTGGCTAAGATCAAGTGTAGTATCTGTTCTTATCAGTTAAATATCTGATACGTCCCCTATCTGGGGACCATATATTAAATGGATTTTTAGAACAGGGAGATGGAAAAAGAGCTTGCTCTGTCCACTCCACGCATTGACCTGGTATTGCAGTATCTCCAGGACCGGTGCACCCCTTCTTTAATGCAGTTTCTAAAATCAGAAAGAATTGAATTCAATGCTTTTTGTTCATTTTGCTTGTTTGTCGGATTTTGGGATGGACTCTTTGGCTTTGCTTTTCTTCTCCTCATTGGATTTTTCATGTTAAAAGTTGCAGAAGCCAGATGACAAGCTCATTTTGGTTCAACTTCAGCAACTGTGCATTGCATTGCCATGTAATGTAATGTAATGCAATGCTATCTATCTAGCTCTCCCTCTATACTTCCTTTTGGATAAACAGACATATTAGGCAAGCATTTTGGTGCTTTCACCTAAATAACTACAGGTGGTGAGATAAGCTACACAATATAATTGACCTTTCAGTATATTGTTGCACACACACCATCTATTTAGCAAATGCCCTTGTTATCAACAGCAGCCTTTTAAACTCACCTGAGCTAACAGGTATGTGAGCTGGTTACTCTGCTGCGCTTAAAATTTCTTTTTTGGTTTGCTACAATGCCTTTTCTGAAACGTTGTCTCCCTCTGCTGGAACACTGACTTCTTTCATTTAATGCCTGCAGACTATAAAAGAGAAACCAACCCAAAAAGTTTGGTTGATTAGTCTGTGGCATTCTTTTCAACTGTTGCTTATGGCGGTCTCTGTGAGCTTCTCAGTGACATTCAGCCATCCAGGTATCCCGCCTGCAGTAGACGGAATGTGGCAATGGAACGCTGGCTGCGCATGTCATAATAGGCTCTGAGCCTTTATATACCTGCGCACAGCAGCAGCCACCTTCAGTCTGCTGCTGGACAGCCAGCAGCAGCAGGAGAGGTAATTAATCAGCAACCCTCCTGCTAAGGGTAGACAGCTGCTCGTTCCACTCCCACCCCCGCCTTAATTGGTTCTCCTCCCTTCCAACGGTGTTGAGGCGGGTGGGAACAGCCGGGGGTTGAGGGTACTGTGCTAAAAGAGGTGGAGTTATGCAGATCTAAAACGCGTGGATTGCAGCAGCAGCAAGCCGAAAAGTGCAGGCATGTGAGGGATCTAGAGGTTGACAGCATGTCTTCTTAACGGGAGTCCAGGTGGCCATCTCCACAAATGGACTTTTCAGAATCCTTGGGTGGCACCGTAGTCGGAAACCAATTCTGGTTATCGCCTCTCGGCCTTTTGGCTAAGATCAAGTGTAGTATCTGTTCTTATCAGTTTAATATCTGATACGTCCCCTATCTGGGGACCATATATTAAATGGATTTTTAGAACAGGGAGATGGAAAAAGAGCTTGCTCTGTCCACTCCACGCATTGACCTGGTATTGCAGTATCTCCAGGACCGGTGCACCCCTTCTTTAATGCAGTTTCTAAAATCAGAAAGAATTGAATTCAATGCTTTTTGTTCATTTTGCTTGTTTGTCGGATTTTGGGATGGACTCTTTGACTTTGCTTTTCTTCTCCTCATTGGATTTTTCATGTTAAAAGTTGCAGAAGCCAGATGACAAGCTCATTTTGGTTCAACTTCAGCAACTGTGCATTGCATTGCCATGTAATGTAATGTAATGCAATGCTATCTATCTAGCTCTCCCTCTATACTTCCTTTTGGATAAACAGACATATTAGGCAAGCATTTTGGAGCTTTCACCTAAATAACTACAGGTGGTGAGATAAGCTGCACAATATAATTGACCTTTCAGTATATTGTTGCACACACACCATCTATTTAGCAAATGCCCTTGTTATCAACAGCAGCCTTTTAAACTCACCTGAGCTAACAGGTATGTGAGCTGGTTACTCTGCTGCGCTTAAAATTTCTTTTTTGGTTTGCTACAATGCCTTTTCTGAAACGTTGTCTCCCTCTGCTGGAACACTGACTTCTTTCATTTATTGCCTGCAGACTATAAAAGAGAAACCAACCCAAAAAGTTTGGTTGATTAGTCTGTGGCATTCTTTTAAACTGTTGCTTATGGCGGTCTCTGTGAGCTTCTCAGTGACATTCAGCCATCCAGGTATCCCGCCTGCAGTAGACGGAATGTGGCAATGGAACGCTGGCTGCGTGTGTCATAATAGGCTCTGAGCCTTTATATACCTGCGCACAGCAGCAGCCACCTTCAGTCTGCTGCTGGACAGCCAGCAGCAGCAGCAGCAGGAGAGGTAATTAATCAGCAACCCTCCTGCTAAGGGTAGACAGCTGCTCGTTCCAGCCCCCCCCCCGCCTTAATTGGTTCTCCTCCCTTCCAACGGTGTTGAGGCGGGTGGGAACAGCCGGGGGTTGAGGGTACTGTGCTAAAAGAGGTGGAGTTATGCAGATCTAAAACGCGTGGATTGCAGCAGCAGCAAGCCGAAAAGTGCAGGCATGTGAGGGATCTAGAGGTTGACAGCATGTCTTCTTAACGGGAGTCCAGGTGGCCATCTCCACAAATGGACTTTTCAGAATCCTTGGGTGGCACCGTAGTCGGAAACCAATTCTGGTTATCGCTTCTCGGCCTTTTGGCTAAGATCAAGTGTAGTATCTGTTGTTATCAGTTTAATATCTGATACGTCCCCTATCTGGGGACCATATATTAAATGGATTTTTAGAACAGGGAGATGGAAAAAGAGCTTGCTCTGTCCACTCCACGCATTGACCTGGTATTGCAGTATCTCCAGGACCGGTGCACCCCTTCTTTAATGCAGTTTCTAAAATCAGAAAGAATTGAATTCAATGCTTTTTGTTCATTTTGCTTGTTTGTCGGATTTTGGGATGGACTCTTTGGCTTTGCTTTTCTTCTCCTCATTGGATTTTTCATGTTAAAAGTTGCAGAAGCCAGATGACAAGCTCATTTTGGTTCAACTTCAGCAACTGTGCATTGCATTGCCATGTAATGTAATGTAATGCAATGCTATCTATCTAGCTCTCCCTCTATACTTCCTTTTGGATAAACAGACATATTAGGCAAGCATTTTGGAGCTTTCACCTAAATAACTACAGGTGGTGAGATAAGCTGCACAATATAATTGACCTTTCAGTATATTGTTGCACACACACCATCTATTTAGCAAATGCCCTTGTTATCAACAGCAGCCTTTTAAACTCACCTGAGCTAACAGGTATGTGAGCTGGTTACTCTGCTGCGCTTAAAATTTCTTTTTTGGTTTGCTACAATGCCTTTTCTGAAACGTTGTCTCCCTCTGCTGGAACACTGACTTCTTTCATTTAATGCCTGCAGACTATAAAAGAGAAACCAACCCAAAAAGTTTGGTTGATTAGTCTGTGGCATTCTTTTAAACGGTTGCTTATGGCGGTCTCTGTGAGCTTCTCAGTGACATTCAGCCATCCAGGTATCCCGCCTGCAGTAGACGGAATGTGGCAATGGAACGCTGGCTGCGCGTGTCATAATAGGCTCTGAGCCTTTATATACCTGCGCACAGCAGCAGCCACCTTCAGTCTGCTGCTGGACAGCCAGCAGCAGCAGCAGCAGGAGAGGTAATTAATCAGCAACCCTCCTGCTAAGGGTAGACAGCTGCTCGTTCCACCCCCCCCCCCCCCGCCTTAATTGGTTCTCCTCCCTTCCAACGGTGTTGAGGCGGGTGGGAACAGCCGGGGGTTGAGGGTACTGTGCTAAAAGAGGTGGAGTTATGCAGATCTAAAACGCGTGGATTGCAGCAGCAGCAAGCCGAAAAGTGCAGGCATGTGAGGGATCTAGAGGTTGACAGCATGTCTTCTTAACGGGAGTCCAGGTGGCCATCTCCACAAATGGACTTTTCAGAATCCTTGGGTGGCACCGTAGTCGGAAACCAATTCTGGTTATCGCTTCTCGGCCTTTTGGCTAAGATCAAGTGTAGTATCTGTTCTTATCAGTTTAATATCTGATACGTCCCCTATCTGGGGACCATATATTAAATGGATTTTTAGAACAGGGAGATGGAAAAAGAGCTTGCTCTGTCCACTCCACGCATTGACCTGGTATTGCAGTATCTCCAGGACCGGTGCACCCCTTCTTTAATGCAGTTTCTAAAATCAGAAAGAATTGAATTCAATGCTTTTTGTTCATTTTGCTTGTTTGTCGGATTTTGGGATGGACTCTTTGGCTTTGCTTTTCTTCTCCTCATTGGATTTTTCATGTTAAAAGTTGCAGAAGCCAGATGACAAGCTCATTTTGGTTCAACTTCAGCAACTGTGCATTGCATTGCTATGTAATGTAATGTAATGCAATGCTATCTATCTAGCTCTCCCTCTATACTTCCTTTTGGATAAACAGACATATTAGGCAAGCATTTTGGAGCTTTCACCTAAATAACTACAGGTGGTGAGATAAGCTGCACAATATAATTGACCTTTCAGTATATTGTTGCACACACACCATCTATTTAGCAAATGCCCTTGTTATCAACAGCAGCCTTTTAAACTCACCTGAGCTAACAGGTATGTGAGCTGGTTACTCTGCTGCGCTTAAAATTTCTTTTTTGGTTTGCTACAATGCCTTTTCTGAAACGTTGTCTCCCTCTGCTGGAACACTGACTTCTTTCATTTAATGCCTGCAGACTATAAAAGAGAAACCAACCCAAAAAGTTTGGTTGATTAGTCTGTGGCATTCTTTTAAACTGTTGCTTATGGCGGTCTCTGTGAGCTTCTCAGTGACATTCAGCCATCCAGGTATCCCGCCTGCAGTAGACGGAATGTGGCAATGGAACGCTGGCTGCGCGTGTCATAATAGGCTCTGAGCCTTTATATACCTGCGCACAGCAGCAGCCACCTTCAGTCTGCTGCTGGACAGCCAGCAGCAGCAGCAGCAGGAGAGGTAATTAATCAGCAACCCTCCTGCTAAGGGTAGACAGCTGCTCGTTCCACCCCCCCCCCCCGCCTTAATTGGTTCTCCTCCCTTCCAACGGTGTTGAGGCGGGTGGGAACAGCCGGGGGTTGAGGGTACTGTGCTAAAAGAGGTGGAGTTATGCAGATCTAAAACGCGTGGATTGCAGCAGCAGCAAGCCGAAAAGTGCAGGCATGTGAGGGATCTAGAGGTTGACAGCATGTCTTCTTAACGGGAGTCCAGGTGGCCATCTCCACAAATGGACTTTTCAGAATCCTTGGGTGGCACCGTAGTCGGAAACCAATTCTGGTTATCGCTTCTCGGCCTTTTGGCTAAGATCAAGTGTAGTATCTGTTCTTATCAGTTTAATATCTGATACGTCCCCTATCTGGGGACCATATATTAAATGGATTTTTAGAACAGGGAGATGGAAAAAGAGCTTGCTCTGTCCACTCCACGCATTGACCTGGTATTGCAGTATCTCCAGGACCGGTGCACCCCTTCTTTAATGCAGTTTCTAAAATCAGAAAGAATTGAATTCAATGCTTTTTGTTCATTTTGCTTGTTTGTCGGATTTTGGGATGGACTCTTTGGCTTTGCTTTTCTTCTCCTCATTGGATTTTTCATGTTAAAAGTTGCAGAAGCCAGATGACAAGCTCATTTTGGTTCAACTTCAGAAACTGTGCATTGCATTGCCATGTAATGTAATGTAATGCAATGCTATCTATCTAGCTCTCCCTCTATACTTCCTTTTGGATAAACAGACATATTAGGCAAGCATTTTGGAGCTTTCACCTAAATAACTACAGGTGGTGAGATAAGCTGCACAATATAATTGACCTTTCAGTATATTGTTGCACACACACCATCTATTTAGCAAATGCCCTTGTTATCAACAGCAGCCTTTTAAACTCACCTGAGCTAACAGGTATGTGAGCTGGTTACTCTGCTGCGCTTAAAATTTCTTTTTTGGTTTGCTACAATGCCTTTTCTGAAACGTTGTCTCCCTCTGCTGGAACACTGACTTCTTTCATTTAATGCCTGCAGACTATAAAAGAGAAACCAACCCAAAAAGTTTGGTTGATTAGTCTGTGGCATTCTTTTAAACTGTTGCTTATGGCGGTCTCTGTGAGCTTCTCAGTGACATTCAGCCATCCAGGTATCCCGCCTGCAGTAGACGGAATGTGGCAATGGAACGCTGGCTGCGCGTGTCATAATAGGCTCTGAGCCTTTATATACCTGCGCACAGCAGCAGCCACCTTCAGTCTGCTGCTGGACAGCCAGCAGCAGCAGCAGCAGGAGAGGTAATTAATCAGCAACCCTCCTGCTAAGGGTAGACAGCTGCTCGTTCCACCCCCCCCCGCCTTAATTGGTTCTCCTCCCTTCCAACGGTGTTGAGGCGGGTGGGAACAGCCGGGGGTTGAGGGTACTGTGCTAAAAGAGGTGGAGTTATGCAGATCTAAAACGCGTGGATTGCAGCAGCAGCAAGCCGAAAAGTGCAGGCATGTGAGGGATCTAGAGGTTGACAGCATGTCTTCTTAACGGGAGTCCAGGTGGCCATCTCCACAAATGGACTTTTCAGAATCCTTGGGTGGCACCGTAGTCGGAAACCAATTCTGGTTATCGCTTCTCGGCCTTTTGGCTAAGATCAAGTGTAGCATCTGTTCTTATCAGTTTAATATCTGATACGTCCCCTATCTGGGGACCATATATTAAATGGATTTTTAGAACAGGGAGATGGAAAAAGAGCTTGCTCTGTCCACTCCACGCATTGACCTGGTATTGCAGTATCTCCAGGACCGGTGCACCGCTTCTTTAATGCAGTTTCTAAAATCAGAAAGAATTGAATTCAATGCTTTTTGTTCATTTTGCTTGTTTGTCGGATTTTGGGATGGACACTTTGGCTTTGCTTTTCTTCTCCTCATTGGATTTTTCATGTTAAAAGTTGCAGAAGCCAGATGACAAGCTCATTTTGGTTCAACTTCAGCAACTGTGCATTGCATTGCCATGTAATGTAATGTAATGCAATGCTATCTATCTAGCTCTCCCTCTATACTTCCTTTTGGATAAACAGACATATTAGGCAAGCATTTTGGAGCTTTCACCTAAATAACTACAGGTGGTGAGATAAGCTGCACAATATAATTGACCTTTCAGTATATTGTTGCACACACACCATCTATTTAGCAAATGCCCTTGTTATCAACAGCAGCCTTTTAAACTCACCTGAGCTAACAGGTATGTGAGCTGGTTACTCTGCTGCGCTTAAATTTTCTTTTTTGGTTTGCTACAATGCCTTTTCTGAAACGTTGTCTCCCTCTGCTGGAACACTGACTTCTTTCATTTAATGCCTGCAGTCTATAAAAGAGAAACCAACCCAAAAAGTTTGGTTGATTAGTCTGTGGCATTCTTTTAAACTGTTGCTTATGGCGGTCTCTGTGAGCTTCTCAGTGACATTCAGCCATCCAGGTATCCCGCCTGCAGTAGACGGAATGTGGCAATGGAACGCTGGCTGCGCGTGTCATAATAGGCTCTGAGCCTTTATATACCTGCGCACAGCAGCAGCCACCTTCAGTCTGCTGCTGGACAGCCAGCAGCAGCAGTAGCAGGAGAGGTAATTAATCAGCAACCCTCCTGCTAAGGGTAGACAGCTGCTCGTTCCACCCCCCCCCCCGGCCTTAATTGGTTCTCCTCCCTTCCAACGGTGTTGAGGCGGGTGGGAACAGCCGGGGGTTGAGGGTACTGTGCTAAAAGAGGTGGAGTTATGCAGATCTAAAACGCGTGGATTGCAGCAGCAGCAAGCCGAAAAGTGCAGGCATGTGAGGGATCTAGAGGTTGACAGCATGTCTTCTTAACGGGAGTCCAGGTGGCCATCTCCACAAATGGACTTTTCAGAATCCTTGGGTGGCACCGTAGTCGGAAACCAATTCTGGTTATCGCTTCTCGGCCTTTTGGCTAAGATCAAGTGTAGTATCTGTTCTTATCAGTTTAATATCTGATACGTCCCCTATCTGGGGACCATATATTAAATGGATTTTTAGAACAGGGAGATGGAAAAAGAGCTTGCTCTGTCCACTCCACGCATTGACCTGGTATTGCAGTATCTCCAGGACCGGTGCACCCCTTCTTTAATGCAGTTTCTAAAATCAGAAAGAATTGAATTCAATGCTTTTTGTTCATTTTGCTTGTTTGTCGGATTTTGGGATGGACTCTTTGGCTTTGCTTTTCTTCTCCTCATTGGATTTTTCATGTTAAAAGTTGCAGAAGCCAGATGACAAGCTCATTTTGGTTCAACTTCAGCAACTGTGCATTGCATTGCCATGTAATGTAATGTAATGCAATGCTATCTATCTAGCTCTCCCTCTATACTTCCTTTTGGATAAACAGACATATTAGGCAAGCATTTTGGAGCTTTCACCTAAATAACTACAGGTGGTGAGATAAGCTGCACAATATAATTGACCTTTCAGTATATTGTTGCACACACACCATCTATTTAGCAAATGCCCTTGTTATCAACAGCAGCCTTTTAAACTCACCTGAGCTAACAGGTATGTGAGCTGGTTACTCTGCTGCGCTTAAAATTTCTTTTTTGGTTTGCTACAATGCCTTTTCTGAAACGTTGTCTCCCTCTGCTGGAACACTGACTTCTTTCATTTAATGCCTTTAGACTATAAAAGAGAAACCAACCCAAAAAGTTTGGTTGATTAGTCTGTGGCATTCTTTTAAACTGTTGCTTATGGCGGTCTCTGTGAGCTTCTCAGTGACATTCAACCATCCAGGTATCCCGCCTGCAGTAGACGGAATGTGGCAATGGAACGCTGGCTGCGCGTGTCATAATAGGCTCTGAGCCTTTATATACCTGCGCACAGCAGCAGCCACCTTCAGTCTGCTGCTGGACAGCCAGCAGCAGCAGCAGCAGGAGAGGTAATTAATCAGCAACCCTCCTGCTAAGGGTAGACAGCTGCTCGTTCCACCCCCCCCCCGCCTTAATTGGTTCTCCTCCCTTCCAACGGTGTTGAGGCGGGTGGGAACAGCCGGGGGTTGAGGGTACTGTGCTAAAAGAGGTGGAGTTATGCAGATCTAAAACGCGTGGATTGCAGCAGCAGCAAGCCGAAAAGTGCAGGCATGTGAGGGATCTAGAGGTTGACAGCATGTCTTCTTAACGGGAGTCCAGGTGGCCATCTCCACAAATGGACTTTTCAGAATCCTTGGGTGGCACCGTAGTCGGAAACCAATTCTGGTTATCGCTTCTCGGCCTTTTGGCTAAGATCAAGTGTAGTATCTGTTCTTATCAGTTTAATATCTGATACGTCCCCTATCTGGGGACCATATATTAAATGGATTTTTAGAACAGGGAGATGGAAAAAGAGCTTGCTCTGTCCACTCCACGCATTGACCTGGTATTGCAGTATCTCCAGGACCGGTGCACCCCTTCTTTAATGCAGTTTCTAAAATCAGAAAGAATTGAATTCAATGCTTTTTGTTCATTTTGCTTGTTTGTCGGATTTTGGGATGGACTCTTTGGCTTTGCTTTTCTTCTCCTCATTGGATTTTTCATGTTAAAAGTTGCAGAAGCCAGATGACAAGCTCATTTTGGTTCAACTTCAGCAACTGTGCATTGCATTGCCATGTAATGTAATGTAATGCAATGCTATCTATCTAGCTCTCCCTCTATACTTCCTTTTGGATAAACAGACATATTAGGCAAGCATTTTGGAGCTTTCACCTAAATAACTACAGATGGTGAGATAAGCTGCACAATATAATTGACCTTTCAGTATATTGTTGCACACACACCATCTATTTAGCAAATGCCCTTGTTATCAACAGCAGCCTTTTAAACTCACCTGAGCTAACAGGTATGTGAGCTGGTTACTCTGCTGCGCTTAAAATTTCTTTTTTGGTTTGCTACAATGCCTTTTCTGAAACGTTGTCTCCCTCTGCTGGAACACTGACTTCTTTCATTTAATGCCTGCAGACTATAAAAGAGAAACCAACCCAAAAAGTTTGGTTGATTAGTCTGTGGCATTCTTTTAAACTGTTGCTTATGGCGGTCTCTGTGAGCTTCTCAGTGACATTCAGCCATCCAGGTATCCCGCCTGCAGTAGACGGAATGTGGCAATGGAACGCTGGCTGCGCGTGTCATAATAGGCTCTGAGCCTTTATATGCCTGCGCACAGCAGCAGCCACCTTCAGTCTGCTGCTGGACAGCCAGCAGCAGCAGCAGCAGGAGAGGTAATTAATCAGCAACCCTCCTGCTAAGGGTAGACAGCTGCTCGTTCCACCCCCCCCCCCGCCTTAATTGGTTCTCCTCCCTTCCAACGGTGTTGAGGCGGGTGGGAACAGCCGGGGGTTGAGCGTACTGTGCTAAAAGAGGTGGAGTTATGCAGATCTAAAACGCGTGGATTGCAGCAGCAGCAAGCCGAAAAGTGCAGGCATGTGAGGGATCTAGAGGTTGACAGCATGTCTTCTTAACGGGAGTCCAGGTGGCCATCTCCACAAATGGACTTTTCAGAATCCTTGGGTGGCACCGTAGTCGGAAACCAATTCTGGTTATCGCTTCTCGGCCTTTTGGCTAAGATCAAGTGTAGTATCTGTTCTTATCAGTTTAATATCTGATACGTCCCCTATCTGGGGACCATATATTAAATGGATTTTTAGAACAGGGAGATGGAAAAAGAGCTTGCTCTGTCCACTCCACGCATTGACCTGGTATTGCAGTATCTCCAGGACCGGTGCACCCCTTCTTTAATGCAGTTTCTAAAATCAGAAAGAATTGAATTCAATGCTTTTTGTTCATTTTGCTTGTTTGTCGGATTTTGGGATGGACTCTTTGGCTTTGCTTTTCTTCTCCTCATTGGATTTTTCATGTTAAAAGTTGCAGAAGCCAGATGACAAGCTCATTTTGGTTCAACTTCAGCAACTGTGCATTGCATTGCCATGTAATGTAATGTAATGCAATGCTATCTATCTAGCTCTCCCTCTATACTTCCTTTTGGATAAACAGACATATTAGGCAAGCATTTTGGAGCTTTCACCTAAATAACTACAGGTGGTGAGATAAGCTGCACAATATAATTGACCTTTCAGTATATTGTTGCACACACACCATCTATTTAGCAAATGCCCTTGTTATCAACAGCAGCCTTTTAAACTCACCTGAGCTAACAGGTATGTGAGCTGGTTACTCTGCTGCGCTTAAAATTTCTTTTTTGGTTTGCTACAATGCCTTTTCTGAAACGTTGTCTCCCTCTGCTGGAACACTGACTTCTTTCATTTAATGCCTGCAGACTATAAAAGAGAAACCAACCCAAAAAGTTTGGTTGATTAGTCTGTGGCATTCTTTTAAACTGTTGCTTATGGCGGTCTCTGTGAGCTTCTCAGTGACATTCAGCCATCCAGGTATCCCGCCTGCAGTAGACGGAATGTGGCAATGGAACGCTGGCTGCGCGTGTCATAATAGGCTCTGAGCCTTTATATACCTGCGCACAGCAGCAGCCACCTTCAGTCTGCTGCTGGACAGCCAGCAGCAGCAGCAGCAGGAGAGGTAATTAATCAGCAACCCTCCTGCTAAGGGTAGACAGCTGCTCGTTCCACCCCCCCCGCCTTAATTGGTTCTCCTCCCTTCCAACGGTGTTGAGGCGGGTGGGAACAGCCGGGGGTTGAGGGTACTGTGCTAAAAGAGGTGGAGTTATGCAGATCTAAAACGCGTGGATTGCAGCAGCAGCAAGCCGAAAAGTGCAGGCATGTGAGGGATCTAGAGATTGACAGCATGTCTTCTTAACGGGAGTCCAGGTGGCCATCTCCACAAATGGACTTTTCAGAATCCTTGGGTTGCACCGTAGTCGGAAACCAATTCTGGTTATCGCTTCTCGGCCTTTTGGCTAAGATCAAGTGTAGTATCTGTTCTTATCAGTTTAATATCTGATACGTCCCCTATCTGGGGACCATATATTAAATGGATTTTTAGAACAGGGAGATGGAAAAAGAGCTTGCTCTGTCCACTCCACGCATTGACCTGGTATTGCAGTATCTCCAGGACCGGTGCACCCCTTCTTTAATGCAGTTTCTAAAATCAGAAAGAATTGAATTCAATGCTTTTTGTTCATTTTGCTTGTTTGTCGGATTTTGGGATGGACTCTTTGGCTTTGCTTTTCTTCTCCTCATTGGATTTTTCATGTTAAAAGTTGCAGAAGCCAGATGACAAGCTCATTTTGGTTCAACTTCAGCAACTGTGCATTGCATTGCCATGTAATGTAATGTAATGCAATGCTATCTATCTAGCTCTCCCTCTATACTTCCTTTTGGATAAACAGACATATTAGGCAAGCATTTTGGAGCTTTCACCTAAATAACTACAGGTGGTGAGATAAGCTGCACAATATAATTGACCTTTCAGTATATTGTTGCACACACACCATCTATTTAGCAAATGCCCTTGTTATCAACAGCAGCCTTTTAAACTCACCTGAGCTAACAGGTATGTGAGCTGGTTACTCTGCTGCGCTTAAAATTTCTTTTTTGGTTTGCTACAATGCCTTTTCTGAAACGTTGTCTCCCTCTGCTGGAACACTGACTTCTTTCATTTAATGCCTGCAGACTATAAAAGAGAAACCAACCCAAAAAGTTTGGTTGATTAGTCTGTGGCATTCTTTTAAACTGTTGTTTATGGCGGTCTCTGTGAGCTTCTCAGTGACATTCAGCCATCCAGGTATCCCGCCTGCAGTAGACGGAATGTGGCAATGGAACGCTGGCTGCGCGTGTCATAATAGGCTCTGAGCCTTTATATACCTGCGCACAGCAGCAGCCACCTTCAGTCTGCTGCTGGACAGCCAGCAGCAGCAGCAGCAGGAGAGGTAATTAATCAGCAACCCTCCTGCTAAGGGTAGACAGCTGCTCGTTCCACCCCCCCCCCGCCTTAATTGGTTCTCCTCCCTTCCAACGGTGTTGAGGCGGGTGGGAACAGCCGGGGGTTGAGGGTACTGTGCTAAAAGAGGTGGAGTTATGCAGATCTAAAACGCGTGGATTGCAGCAGCAGCAAGCCGAAAAGTGCAGGCATGTGAGGGATCTAGAGGTTGACAGCATGTCTTCTTAACGGGAGTCCAGGTGGCCATCTCCACAAATGGACTTTTCAGAATCCTTGGGTTGCACCGTAGTCGGAAACCAATTCTGGTTATCGCTTCTCGGCCTTTTGGCTAAGATCAAGTGTAGTATCTGTTCTTATCAGTTTAATATCTGATACGTCCCCTATCTGGGGACCATATATTAAATGGATTTTTAGAACAGGGAGATGGAAAAAGAGCTTGCTCTGTCCACTCCACGCATTGACCTGGTATTGCAGTATCTCCAGGACCGGTGCACCCCTTCTTTAATGCAGTTTCTAAAATCAGAAAGAATTGAATTCAATGCTTTTTGTTCATTTTGCTTGTTTGTCGGATTTTGGGATGGACTCTTTGGCTTTGCTTTTCTTCTCCTCATTGGATTTTTCATGTTAAAAGTTGCAGAAGCCAGATGACAAGCTCATTTTGGTTCAACTTCAGCAACTGTGCATTGCATTGCCATGTAATGTAATGTAATGCAATGCTATCTATCTAGCTCTCCCTCTATACTTCCTTTTGGATAAACAGACATATTAGGCAAGCATTTTGGAGCTTTCACCTAAATAACTACAGGTGGTGAGATAAGCTGCACAATATAATTGACCTTTCAGTATATTGTTGCACACACACCATCTATTTAGCAAATGCCCTTGTTATCAACAGCAGCCTTTTAAACTCACCTGAGCTAACAGGTATGTGAGCTGGTTACTCTGCTGCGCTTAAAATTTCTTTTTTGGTTTGCTACAATGCCTTTTCTGAAACGTTGTCTCCCTCTGCTGGAACACTGACTTCTTTCATTTAATGCCTGCAGACTATAAAAGATAAACCAACCCAAAAAGTTTGGTTGATTAGTCTGTGGCATTCTTTTAAACTGTTGCTTATGGCGGTCTCTGTGAGCTTCTCAGTGACATTCAGCCATCCAGGTATCCCGCCTGCAGTAGACGGAATGTGGCAATGGAACGCTGGCTGCGCGTGTCATAATAGGCTCTGAGCCTTTATATACCTGCGCACAGCAGCAGCCACCTTCAGTCTGCTGCTGGACAGCCAGCAGCAGCAGCAGCAGGAGAGGTAATTAATCAGCAACCCTCCTGCTAAGGGTAGACAGCTGCTCGTTCCACCCCCCCCCGCCTTAATTGGTTCTCCTCCCTTCCAACGGTGTTGAGGCGGGTGGGAACAGCCGGGGGTTGAGGGTACTGTGCTAAAAGAGGTGGAGTTATGCAGATCTAAAACGCGTGGATTGCAGAAGCAGCAAGCCGAAAAGTGCAGGCATGTGAGGGATCTAGAGGTTGACAGCATGTCTTCTTAACGGGAGTCCAGGTGGCCATCTCCACAAATGGACTTTTCAGAATCCTTGGGTGGCACCGTAGTCGGAAACCAATTCTGGTTATCGCTTCTCGGCCTTTTGGCTAAGATCAAGTGTAGTATCTGTTCTTATCAGTTTAATATCTGATACGTCCCCTATCTGGGGACCATATATTAAATGGATTTTTAGAACAGGGAGATGGAAAAAGAGCTTGCTCTGTCCACTCCACGCATTGACCTGGTATTGCAGTATCTCCAGGACCGGTGCACCCCTTCTTTAATGCAGTTTCTAAAATCAGAAAGAATTGAATTCAATGCTTTTTGTTCATTTTGCTTGTTTGTCGGATTTTGGGATGGACTCTTTGGCTTTGCTTTTCTTCTCCTCATTGGATTTTTCATGTTAAAAGTTGCAGAAGCCAGATGACAAGCTCATTTTGGTTCAACTTCAGCAACTGTGCATTGCATTGCCATGTAATGTAATGTAATGCAATGCTATCTATCTAGCTCTCCCTCTATACTTCCTTTTGGATAAACAGACATATTAGGCAAGCATTTTGGAGCTTTCACCTAAATAACTACAGGTGGTGAGATAAGCTGCACAATATAATTGACCTTTCAGTATATTGTTGCACACACACCATCTATTTAGCAAATGCCCTTGTTATCAACAGCAGACTTTTAAACTCACCTGAGCTAACAGGTATGTGAGCTGGTTACTCTGCTGCGCTTAAAATTTCTTTTTTGGTTTGCTACAATGCCTTTTCTGAAACGTTGTCTCCCTCTGCTGGAACACTGACTTCTTTCATTTAATGCCTGCAGACTATAAAAGAGAAACCAACCCAAAAAGTTTGGTTGATTAGTCTGTGGCATTCTTTTAAACTGTTGCTTATGGCGGTCTCTGTGAGCTTCTCAGTGACATTCAGCCATCCAGGTATCCCGCCTGCAGTAGACGGAATGTGGCAATGGAACGCTGGCTGCGCGTGTCATAATAGGCTCTGAGCCTTTATATACCTGCGCACAGCAGCAGCCACCTTCAGTCTGCTGCTGGACAGCCAGCAGCAGCAGCAGCAGGAGAGGTAATTAATCAGCAACCCTCCTGCTAAGGGTAGACAGCTGCTCGTTCCACCCCCCCCCCGCCTTAATTGGTTCTCCTCCCTTCCAACGGTGTTGAGGCGGGTGGGAACAGCCGGGGGTTGAGGGTACTGTGCTAAAAGAGGTGGAGTTATGCAGATCTAAAACGCGTGGATTGCAGCAGCAGCAAGCCGAAAAGTGCAGGCATGTGAGGGATCTAGAGGTTGACAGCATGTCTTCTTAACGGGAGTCCAGGTGGCCATCTCCACAAATGGACTTTTCAGAATCCTTGGGTGGCACCGTAGTCGGAAACCAATTCTGGTTATCGCTTCTCGGCCTTTTGGCTAAGATCAAGTGTAGTATCTGTTCTTATCAGTTTAATATCTGATACGTCCCCTATCTGGGGACCATATATTAAATGGATTTTTAGAACAGGGAGATGGAAAAAGAGCTTGCTCTGTCCACTCCACGCATTGACCTGGTATTGCAGTATCTCCAGGACCGGGACACCCCTTCTTTAATGCAGTTTCTAAAATCAGAAAGAATTGAATTCAATGCTTTTTGTTCATTTTGCTTGTTTGTCGGATTTTGGGATGGACTCTTTGGCTTTGCTTTTCTTCTCCTCATTGGATTTTTCATGTTAAAAGTTGCAGAAGCCAGATGACAAGCTCATTTTGGTTCAACTTCAGCAACTGTGCATTGCATTGCCATGTAATGTAATGTAATGCAATGCTATCTATCTAGCTCTCCCTCTATACTTCCTTTTGGATAAACAGACATATTAGGCAAGCATTTTGGAGCTTTCACCTAAATAACTACAGGTGGTGAGATAAGCTGCACAATATAATTGACCTTTCAGTATATTGTTGCACACACACCATCTATTTAGCAAATGCCCTTGTTATCAACAGCAGCCTTTTAAACTCACCTGAGCTAACAGGTATGTGAGCTGGTTACTCTGCTGCACTTAAAATTTCTTTTTTGGTTTGCTACAATGCCTTTTCTGAAACGTTGTCTCCCTCTGCTGGAACACTGACTTCTTTCATTTATTGCCTGCAGACTATAAAAGAGAAACCAACCCAAAAAGTTTGGTTGATTAGTCTGTGGCATTCTTTTAAACTGTTGCTTATGGCGGTCTCTGTGAGCTTCTCAGTGACATTCAGCCATCCAGGTATCACGCCTGCAGTAGACGGAATGTGGCAATGGAACGCTGGCTGCGCGTGTCATAATAGGCTCTGAGCCTTTATATACCTGCGCACAGCAGCAGCCACCTTCAGTCTGCTGCTGGACAGCCAGCAGCAGCAGCAGCAGGAGAGGTAATTAATCAGCAACCCTCCTGCTAAGGGTAGACAGCTGCTCGTTCCACCCCCCCCCCCCGCCTTAATTGGTTCTCCTCCCTTCCAACGGTGTTGAGGCGGGTGGGAACAGCCGGGGGTTGAGGGTACTGTGCTAAAAGAGGTGGAGTTATGCAGATCTAAAACGCGTGGATTGCAGCAGCAGCAAGCCGAAAAGTGCAGGCATGTGAGGGATCTAGAGGTTGACAGCATGTCTTCTTAACGGGAGTCCAGGTGGCCATCTCCACAAATGGACTTTTCAGAATCCTTGGGTGGCACCGTAGTCGGAAACCAATTCTGGTTATCGCTTCTCGGCCTTTTGGCTAAGATCAAGTGTAGTATCTGTTCTTATCAGTTTAATATCTGATACGTCCCCTATCTGGGGACCATATATTAAATGGATTTTTAGAACAGGGAGATGGAAAAAGAGCTTGCTCTGTCCACTCCACGCATTGACCTGGTATTGCAGTATCTCCAGGACCGGTGCACCCCTTCTTTAATGCAATTTCTAAAATCAGAAAGAATTGAATTCAATGCTTTTTGTTCATTTTGCTTGTTTGTCGGATTTTGGGATGGACTCTTTGGCTTTGCTTTTCTTCTCCTCATTGGATTTTTCATGTTAAAAGTTGCAGAAGCCAGATGACAAGCTCATTTTGGTTCAACTTCAGCAACTGTGCATTGCATTGCCATGTAATGTAATGTAATGCAATGCTACCTATCTAGCTCTCCCTCTATACTTCCTTTTGGATAAACAGACATATTAGGCAAGCATTTTGGAGCTTTCACCTAAATAACTACAGGTGGTGAGATAAGCTGCACAATATAATTGACCTTTCAGTATATTGTTGCACACACACCATCTATTTAGCAAATGCCCTTGTTATCAACAGCAGCCTTTTAAACTCACCTGAGCTAACAGGTATGTGAGCTGGTTACTCTGCTGCGCTTAAAATTTCTTTTTTGGTTTGCTACAATGCCTTTTCTGAAACGTTGTCTCCCTCTGCTGGAACACTGACTTCTTTCATTTAATGCCTGCAGACTATAAAAGAGAAACCAACCCAAAAAGTTTGGTTGATTAGTCTGTGGCATTCTTTTAAACTGTTGCTTATGGCGGTCTCTGTGAGCTTCTCAGTGACATTCAGCCATCCAGGTATCCCGCCTGCAGTAGACGGAATGTGGCAATGGAACGCTGGCTGCGCGTGTCATAATAGGCTCTGAGCCTTTATATACCTGCGCACAGCAGCAGCCACCTTCAGTCTGCTGCTGGACAGCCAGCAGCAGCAGCAGCAGGAGAGGTAATTAATCAGCAACCCTCCTGCTAAGGGTAGACAGCTGCTCGTTCCACCCCCCCCCCGCCTTAATTGGTTCTCCTCCCTTCCAACGGTGTTGAGGCGGGTGGGAACAGCCGGGGGTTGAGGGTACTGTGCTAAAAGAGGTGGAGTTATGCAGATCTAAAACGCGTGGATTGCAGCAGCAGCAAGCCGAAAAGTGCAGGCATGTGAGGGATCTAGAGGTTGACAGCATGTCTTCTTAACGGGAGTCCAGGTGGCCATCTCCACAAATGGACTTTTCAGAATCCTTGGGTGGCACCGTAGTCGGAAACCAATTCTGGTTATCGCTTCTCGGCCTTTTGGCTAAGATCAAGTGTAGTATCTGTTCTTATCAGTTTAATATCTGATACGTCCCCTATCTGGGGACCATATATTAAATGGATTTTTAGAACAGGGAGATGGAAAAAGAGCTTGCTCTGTCCACTCCACGCATTGACCTGGTATTGCAGTATCTCCAGGACCGGTGCACCCCTTCTTTAATGCAGTTTCTAAAATCAGAAAGAATTGAATTCAATGCTTTTTGTTCATTTTGCTTGTTTGTCGGATTTTGGGATGGACTCTTTGGCTTTGCTTTTCTTCTCCTCATTGGATTTTTCATGTTAAAAGTTGCAGAAGCCAGATGACAAGCTCATTTTGGTTCAACTTCAGCAACTGTGCATTGCATTGCCATGTAATGTAATGTAATGCAATGCTATCTATCTAGCTCTCCCTCTATACTTCCTTTTGGATAAACAGACATATTAGGCAAGCATTTTGGAGCTTTCACCTAAATAACTACAGGTGGTGAGATAAGCTGCACAATATAATTGACCTTTCAGTATATTGTTGCACACACACCATCTATTTAGCAAATGCCCTTGTTATCAACAGCAGCCTTTTAAACTCACCTGAGCTAACAGGTATGTGAGCTGGTTACTCTGCTGCGCTTAAAATTTCTTTTTTGGTTTGCTACAATGCCTTTTCTGAAACGTTGTCTCCCTCTGCTGGAACACTGACTTCTTTCATTTAATGCCTGCAGACTATAAAAGAGAAACCAACCCAAAAAGTTTGGTTGATTAGTCTGTGGCATTCTTTTAAACTGTTGTTTATGGCGGTCTCTGTGAGCTTCTCAGTGACATTCAGCCATCCAGGTATCCCGCCTGCAGTAGACGGAATGTGGCAATGGAACGCTGGCTGCGCGTGTCATAATAGGCTCTGAGCCTTTATATACCTGCGCACAGCAGCAGCCACCTTCAGTCTGCTGCTGGACAGCCATCAGCAGCAGCAGCAGGAGAGGTAATTAATCAGCAACCCTCCTGCTAAGGGTAGACAGCTGCTCGTTCCACCCCCCCCCCCCGCCTTAATTGGTTCTCCTCCCTTCCAACGGTGTTGAGGCGGGTGGGAACAGCCGGGGGTTGAGGGTACTGTGCTAAAAGAGGTGGAGTTATGCAGATCTAAAACGCGTGGATTGCAGCAGCAGCAAGCCGAAAAGTGCAGGCATGTGAGGGATCTAGAGGTTGACAGCATGTCTTCTTAACGGGAGTCCAGGTGGCCATCTCCACAAATGGACTTTTCAGAATCCTTGGGTGGCACCGTAGTCGGAAACCAATTCTGGTTATCGCTTCTCGGCCTTTTGGCTAAGATCAAGTGTAGTATCTGTTCTTATCAGTTTAATATCTGATACGTCCCCTATCTGGGGACCATATATTAAATGGATTTTTAGAACAGGGAGATGGAAAAAGAGCTTGCTCTGTCCACTCCACGCATTGACCTGGTATTGCAGTATCTCCAGGACCGGTGCACCCCTTCTTTAATGCAGTTTCTAAAATCAGAAAGAATTTAATTCAATGCTTTTTGTTCATTTTGCTTGTTTGTCGGATTTTGGGATGGACTCTTTGGCTTTGCTTTTCTTCTCCTCATTGGATTTTTCATGTTAAAAGTTGCAGAAGCCAGATGACAAGCTCATTTTGGTTCAACTTCAGCAACTGTGCATTGCATTGCCATGTAATGTAATGTAATGCAATGCTATCTATCTAGCTCTCCCTCTATACTTCCTTTTGGATAAACAGACATATTAGGCAAGCATTTTGGAGCTTTCACCTAAATAACTACAGGTGGTGAGATAAGCTGCACAATATAATTGACCTTTCAGTATATTGTTGCACACACACCATCTATTTAGCAAATGCCCTTGTTATCAACAGCAGCCTTTTAAACTCACCTGAGCTAACAGGTATGTGAGCTGGTTACTCTGCTGCGCTTAAAATTTCTTTTTTGGTTTGCTACAATGCCTTTTCTGAAACGTTGTCTCCCTCTGCTGGAACACTGACTTCTTTCATTTAATGCCTGCAGACTATAAAAGAGAAACCAACCCAAAAAGTTTGGTTGATTAGTCTGTGGCATTCTTTTAAACTGTTGCTTATGGCGGTCTCTGTGAGCTTCTCAGTGACATTCAGCCATCCAGGTATCCCGCCTGCAGTAGACGGAATGTGGCAATGGAACGCTGGCTGCGCGTGTCATAATAGGCTCTGAGCCTTTATATACCTGCGCACAGCAGCAGCCACCTTCAGTCTGCTGCTGGACAGCCAGCAGCAGCAGCAGCAGGAGAGGTAATTAATCAGCAACCCTCCTGCTAAGGGTAGACAGCTGCTCGTTCCACCCCCCCCCCCCGCCTTAATTGGTTCTCCTCCCTTCCAACGGTGTTGAGGCGGGTGGGAACAGCCGGGGGTTGAGGGTACTGTGCTAAAAGAGGTGGAGTTATGCAGATCTAAAACGCGTGGATTGCAGCAGCAGCAAGCCGAAAAGTGCAGGCATGTGAGGGATCTAGAGGTTGACAGCATGTCTTCTTAACGGGAGTCCAGGTGGCCATCTCCACAAATGGACTTTTCAGAATCCTTGGGTGGCACCGTAGTCGGAAACCAATTCTGGTTATCGCTTCTCGGCCTTTTGGCTAAGATCAAGTGTAGTATCTGTTCTTATCAGTTTAATATCTGATACGTCCCCTATCTGGGGACCATATATTAAATGGATTTTTAGAACAGGGAGATGGAAAAAGAGCTTGCTCTGTCCACTCCACGCATTGACCTGGTATTGCAGTATCTCCAGGACCGGTGCACCCCTTCTTTAATGCAGTTTCTAAAATCAGAAAGAATTGAATTCAATGCTTTTTGTTCATTTTGCTTGTTTGTCGGATTTTGGGATGGACTCTTTGGCTTTGCTTTTCTTCTCCTCATTGGATTTTTCATGTTAAAAGTTGCAGAAGCCAGATGACAAGCTCATTTTGGTTCAACTTCAGCAACTGTGCATTGCATTGCCATGTAATGTAATGTAATGCAATGCTATCTATCTAGCTCTCCCTCTATACTTCCTTTTGGATAAACAGACATATTAGGCAAGCATTTTGGAGCTTTCACCTAAATAACTACAGGTGGTGAGATAAGCTGCACAATATAATTGACCTTTCAGTATATTGTTGCACACACACCATCTATTTAGCAAATGCCCTTGTTATCAACAGTAGCCTTTTAAACTCACCTGAGCTAACAGGTATGTGAGCTGGTTACTCTGCTGCGCTTAAAATTTCTTTTTTGGTTTGCTACAATGCCTTTTCTGAAACGTTGTCTCCCTCTGCTGGAACACTGACTTCTTTCATTTAATGCCTGCAGACTATAAAAGAGAAACCAACCCAAAAAGTTTGGTTGATTAGTCTGTGGCATTCTTTTAAACTGTTGCTTATGGCGGTCTCTGTGAGCTTCTCAGTGACATTCAGCCATCCAGGTATCCCGCCTGCAGTAGACGGAATGTGGCAATTGAACGCTGGCTGCGCGTGTCATAATAGGCTCTGAGCCTTTATATACCTGCGCACAGCAGCAGCCACCTTCAGTCTGCTGCTGGACAGCCAGCAGCAGCAGCAGCAGGAGAGGTAATTAATCAGCAACCCTCCTGCTAAGGGTAGACAGCTGCTCGTTCCACCCCCCCCCCCGCCTTAATTGGTTCTCCTCCCTTCCAACGGTGTTGAGGCGGGTGGGAACAGCCGGGGGTTGAGGGTACTGTGCTAAAAGAGGTGGAGTTATGCAGATCTAAAACGCGTGGATTGCAGCAGCAGCAAGCCGAAAAGTGCAGGCATGTGAGGGATCTAGAGGTTGACAGCATGTCTTCTTAACGGGAGTCCAGGTGGCCATCTCCACAAATGGACTTTTCAGAATCCTTGGGTGGCACCGTAGTCGGAAACCAATTCTGGTTATCGCTTCTCGGCCTTTTGGCTAAGATCAAGTGTAGTATCTGTTCTTATCAGTTTAATATCTGATACGTCCCCTATCTGGGGACCATATATTAAATGGATTTTTAGAACAGGGAGATGGAAAAAGAGCTTGCTCTGTCCACTCCACGCATTGACCTGGTATTGCAGTATCTCCAGGACCGGTGCACCCCTTCTTTAATGCAATTTCTAAAATCAGAAAGAATTGAATTCAATGCTTTTTGTTCATTTTGCTTTTTTGTCGGATTTTGGGATGGACTCTTTGGCTTTGCTTTTCTTCTCCTCATTGGATTTTTCATGTTAAAAGTTGCAGAAGCCAGATGACAAGCTCATTTTGGTTCAACTTCAGCAACTGTGCATTGCATTGCCATGTAATGTAATGTAATGCAATGCTATCTATGTAGCTCTCCCTCTATACTTCCTTTTGGATAAACAAACATATTAGGCAAGCATTTTGGAGCTTTCACCTAAATAACTACAGGTGGTGAGATAAGCTGCACAATATAATTGACCTTTCAGTATATTGTTGCACACACACCATCTATTTAGCAAATGCCCTTGTTATCAACAGCAGCCTTTTAAACTCACCTGAGCTAACAGGTATGTGAGCTGGTTACTCTGCTGCGCTTAAAATTTCTTTTTTGGTTTGCTACAATGCCTTTTCTGAAACGTTGTCTCCCTCTGCTGGAACACTGACTTCTTTCATTTAATGCCTGCAGACTATAAAAGAGAAACCAACCCAAAAAGTTTGGTTGATTAGTCTGTGGCATTCTTTTAAACTGTTGCTTATGGCGGTCTCTGTGAGCTTCTCAGTGACATTCAGCCATCCAGGTATCCCGCCTGCAGTAGACGGAATGTGGCAATGGAACGCTGGCTGCGCGTGTCATAATAGGCTCTGAGCCTTTATATACCTGCGCACAGCAGCAGCCACCTTCAGTCTGCTGCTGGACAGCCAGCAGCAGCAGCAGCAGGAGAGGTAATTAATCAGCAACCCTCCTGCTAAGGGTAGACAGCTGCTCGTTCCACCCCCCCCCCCCGCCTTAATTGGTTCTCCTCCCTTCCAACGGTGTTGAGGCGGGTGGGAACAGCCGGGGGTTGAGGGTACTGTGCTAAAAGAGGTGGAGTTATGCAGATCTAAAACGCGTGGATTGCAGCAGCAGCAAGCCGAAAAGTGCAGGCATGTGAGGGATCTAGAGGTTGACAGCATGTCTTCTTAACGGGAGTCCAGGTGGCCATCTCCACAAATGGACTTTTCAGAATCCTTGGGTGGCACCGTAGTCGGAAACCAATTCTGGTTATCGCTTCTCGGCCTTTTGGCTAAGATCAAGTGTAGTATCTGTTCTTATCAGTTTAATATCTGATACGTCCCCTATCTGGGGACCATATATTAAATGGATTTTTAGAACAGGGAGATGGAAAAAGAGCTTGCTCTGTCCACTCCACGCATTGACCTGGTATTGCAGTATCTCCAGGACCGGTGCACCCCTTCTTTAATGCAGTTTCTAAAATCAGAAAGAATTGAATTCAATGCTTTTTGTTCATTTTGCTTGTTTGTCGGATTTTGGGATGGACTCTTTGGCTTTGCTTTTCTTCTCCTCATTGGATTTTTCATGTTAAAAGTTGCAGAAGCCAGATGACAAGCTCATTTTGGTTCAACTTCAGCAACTGTGCATTGCATTGCCATGTAATGTAATGTAATGCAATGCTATCTATCTAGCTCTCCCTCTATACTTCCTTTTGGATAAACAGACATATTAGGCAAGCATTTTGGAGCTTTCACCTAAATAACTACAGGTGGTGAGATAAGCTGCACAATATAATTGACCTTTCAGTATATTGTTGCACACACACCATCTATTTAGCAAATGCCCTTGTTATCAACAGCAGCCTTTTAAACTCACCTGAGCTAACAGGTATGTGAGCTGGTTACTCTGCTGCGCTTAAAATTTCTTTTTTGGTTTGCTACAATGCCTTTTCTGAAACGTTGTCTCCCTCTGCTGGAACACTGACTTCTTTCATTTAATGCCTGCAGACTATAAAAGAGAAACCAACCCAAAAAGTTTGGTTGATTAGTCTGTGGCATTCTTTTAAACTGTTGCTTATGGCGGTCTCTGTGAGCTTCTCAGTGACATTCAGCCATCCAGGTATCCCGCCTGCAGTAGACGGAATGTGGCAATGGAACGCTGGCTGCGCGTGTCATAATAGGCTCTGAGCCTTTATATACCTGCGCACAGCAGCAGCCACCTTCAGTCTGCTGCTGGACAGCCAGCAGCAGCAGCAGCAGGAGAGGTAATTAATCAGCAACCCTCCTGCTAAGGGTAGACAGCTGCTCGTTCCACCCCCCCCCCCGCCTTAATTGGTTCTCCTCCCTTCCAACGGTGTTGAGGCGGGTGGGAACAGCCGGGGGTTGAGGGTACTGTGCTAAAAGAGGTGGAGTTATGCAGATCTAAAACGCGTGGATTGCAGCAGCAGCAAGCCGAAAAGTGCAGGCATGTGAGGGATCTAGAGGTTGACAGCATGTCTTCTTAACGGGAGTCCAGGTGGCCATCTCCACAAATGGACTTTTCAGAATCCTTGGGTGGCACCGTAGTCGGAAACCAATTCTGGTTATCGCTTCTCGGCCTTTTGGCTAAGATCAAGTGTAGTATCTGTTCTTATCAGTTTAATATCTGATACGTCCCCTATCTGGGGACCATATATTAAATGGATTTTTAGAACAGGGAGATGGAAAAAGAGCTTGCTCTGTCCACTCCACGCATTGACCTGGTATTGCAGTATCTCCAGGACCGGTGCACCCCTTCTTTAATGCAGTTTCTAAAATCAGAAAGAATTGAATTCAATGCTTTTTGTTCATTTTGCTTTTTTGTCGGATTTTGGGATGGACTCTTTGGCTTTGCTTTTCTTCTCCTCATTGGATTTTTCATGTTAAAAGTTGCAGAAGCCAGATGACAAGCTCATTTTGGTTCAACTTCAGCAACTGTGCATTGCATTGCCATGTAATGTAATGTAATGCAATGCTATCTATCTAGCTCTCCCTCTATACTTCCTTTTGGATAAACAAACATATTAGGCAAGCATTTTGGAGCTTTCACCTAAATAACTACAGGTGGTGAGATAAGCTGCACAATATAATTGACCTTTCAGTATATTGTTGCACACACACCATCTATTTAGCAAATGCCCTTGTTATCAACAGCAGCCTTTTAAACTCACCTGAGCTAACAGGTATGTGAGCTGGTTACTCTGCTGCGCTTAAAATTTCTTTTTTGGTTTGCTACAATGCCTTTTCTGAAACGTTGTCTCCCTCTGCTGGAACACTGACTTCTTTCATTTAATCCCTGCAGACTATAAAAGAGAAACCAACCCAAAAAGTTTGGTTGATTAGTCTGTGGCATTCTTTTAAACTGTTGCTTATGGCGGTCTCTGTGAGCTTCTCAGTGACATTCAGCCATCCAGGTATCCCGCCTGCAGTAGACGGAATGTGGCAATGGAACGCTGGCTGCGCGTGTCATAATAGGCTCTGAGCCTTTATATACCTGCGCACAGCAGCAGCCACCTTCAGTCTGCTGCTGGACAGCCAGCAGCAGCAGCAGCAGGAGAGGTAATTAATCAGCAACCCTCCTGCTAAGGGTAGACAGCTGCTCGTTCCACCCCCCCCCCCGCCTTAATTGGTTCTCCTCCCTTCCAACGGTGTTGAGGCGGGTGGGAACAGCCGGGGGTTGAGGGTACTGTGCTAAAAGAGGTGGAGTTATGCAGATCTAAAACGCGTGGATTGCAGCAGCAGCAAGCCGAAAAGTGCAGGCATGTGAGGGATCTAGAGGTTGACAGCATGTCTTCTTAACGAGAGTCCAGGTGGCCATCTCCACAAATGGACTTTTCAGAATCCTTGGGTGGCACCGTAGTCGGAAACCAATTCTGGTTATCGCTTCTCGGCCTTTTGGCTAAGATCAAGTGTAGTATCTGTTCTTATCAGTTTAATATCTGATACGTCCCCTATCTGGGGACCATATATTAAATGGATTTTTAGAACAGGGAGATGGAAAAAGAGCTTGCTCTGTCCACTCCACGCATTGACCTGGTATTGCAGTATCTCCAGGACCGGTGCACCCCTTCTTTAATGCAGTTTCTAAAATCAGAAAGAATTGAATTCAATGCTTTTTGTTCATTTTGCTTGTTTGTCGGATTTTGGGATGGACTCTTTGGCTTTGCTTTTCTTCTCCTCATTGGATTTTTCATGTTAAAAGTTGCAGAAGCCAGATGACAAGCTCATTTTGGTTCAACTTCAGCAACTGTGCATTGCATTGCCATGTAATGTAATGTAATGCAATGCTATCTATCTAGCTCTCCCTCTATACTTCCTTTTGGATAAACAGACATATTAGGCAAGCATTTTGGAGCTTTCACCTAAATAACTACAGGTGGTGAGATAAGCTGCACAATATAATTGACCTTTCAGTATATTGTTGCACACACACCATCTATTTAGCAAATGCCCTTGTTATCAACAGCAGCCTTTTAAACTCACCTGAGCTAACAGGTATGTGAGCTGGTTACTCTGCTGCGCTTAAAATTTCTTTTTTGGTTTGCTACAATGCCTTTTCTGAAACGTTGTCTCCCTCTGCTGGAACACTGACTTCTTTCATTTAATGCCTGCAGACTATAAAAGAGAAACCAACCCAAAAAGTTTGGTTGATTAGTCTGTGGCATTCTTTTAAACTGTTGCTTATGGCGGTCTCTGTGAGCTTCTCAGTGACATTCAGCCATCCAGGTATCCCGCCTGCAGTAGACGGAATGTGGCAATGGAACGCTGGCTGCGCGTGTCATAATAGGCTCTGAGCCTTTATATACCTGCGCACAGCAGCAGCCACCTTCAGTCTGCTGCTGGACAGCCAGCAGCAGCAGCAGCAGGAGAGGTAATTAATCAGCAACCCTCCTGCTAAGGGTAGACAGCTGCTCGTTCCACCCCCCCCCCCCCCGCCTTAATTGGTTCTCCACCCTTCCAACGGTGTTGATGCGGGTGGGAACAGCCGGGGGTTGAGGGTACTGTGCTAAAAGAGGTGGAGTTATGCAGATCTAAAACGCGTGGATTGCAGCAGCAGCAAGCCGAAAAGTGCAGGCATGTGAGGGATCTAGAGATTGACAGCATGTCTTCTTAACGAGAGTCCAGGTGGCCATCTCCACAAATGGACTTTTCAGAATCCTTGGGTGGCACCGTAGTCGGAAACCAATTCTGGTTATCGCTTCTCGGCCTTTTGGCTAAGATCAAGTGTAGTATCTGTTCTTATCAGTTTAATATCTGATACGTCCCCTATCTGGGGACCATATATTAAATGGATTTTTAGAACAGGGAGATGGAAAAAGAGCTTGCTCTGTCCACTCCACGCATTGACCTGGTATTGCAGTATCTCCAGGACCGGTGCACCCCTTCTTTAATGCAGTTTCTAAAATCAGAAAGAATTGAATTCAATGCTTTTTGTTCATTTTGCTTGTTTGTCGGATTTTGGGATGGACTCTTTGGCTTTGCTTTTCTTCTCCTCATTGGATTTTTCATGTTAAAAGTTGCAGAAGCCAGATGACAAGCTCATTTTGGTTCAACTTCAGCAACTGTGCATTGCATTGCCATGTAATGTAATGTAATGCAATGCTATCAATCTAGCTCTCCCTCTATACTTCCTTTTGGATAAACAGACATATTAGGCAAGCATTTTGGAGCTTTCACCTAAATAACTACAGGTGGTGAGATAAGCTGC
This sequence comes from Phyllobates terribilis, assembly GCF_046119375.1. Taxonomy (NCBI): domain Eukaryota; kingdom Metazoa; phylum Chordata; class Amphibia; order Anura; family Dendrobatidae; genus Phyllobates; species Phyllobates terribilis. The sequence continues at coordinate 2,405,595 of NW_027362800.1, read as the reverse complement.
ACAATATAATTGACCTTTCAGTATATTGTTGCACACACACCATCTATTTAGCAAATGCCCTTGTTATCAACAGCAGCCTTTTAAACTCACCTGAGCTAACAGGTATGTGAGCTGGTTACTCTGCTGCGCTTAAAATTTCTTTTTTGGTTTGCTACAATGCCTTTTCTGAAACGTTGTCTCCCTCTGCTTGAACACTGACTTCTTTCATTTAATGCCTGCAGACTATAAAAGAGAAACCAACCCAAAAAGTTTGGTTGATTAGTCTGTGGCATTCTTTTAAACTGTTGCTTATGGCGGTCTCTGTGAGCTTCTCAGTGACATTCAGCCATCCAGGTATCACGCCTGCAGTAGACGGAATGTGGCAATGGAACGCTGGCTGCGCGTGTCATAATAGGCTCTGAGCCTTTATATACCTGCGCACAGCAGCAGCCACCTTCAGTCTGCTGCTGGACAGCCAGCAGCAGCAGGAGAGGTAATTAATCAGCAACCCTCCTGCTAAGGGTAGACAGCTGCTCGTTCCACCCCCCCCCCCCCCCGCCTTAATTGGTTCTCCTCCCTTCCAACGGTGTTGATGCGGGTGGGAACAGCCGGGGGTTGAGGGTACTGTGCTAAAAGAGGTGGAGTTATGCAGATCTAAAACGCGTGGATTGCAGCAGCAGCAAGCCGAAAAGTGCAGGCATGTGAGGGATCTAGAGGTTGACAGCATGTCTTCTTAGCGGGAGTCCAGGTGGCCATCTCCACAAATGGACTTTTCAGAATCCTTGGGTGGCACCGTAGTCGGAAACCAATTCTGGTTATCGCTTCTCGGCCTTTTGGCTAAGATCAAGTGTAGTATCTGTTCTTATCAGTTTAATATCTGATACGTCCCCTATCTGGGGACCATATATTAAATGGATTTTTAGAACAGGGAGATGGAAAAAGAGCTTGCTCTGTCCACTCCACGCATTGACCTGGTATTGCAGTATCTCCAGGACCGGTGCACCCCTCCTTTAATGCAGTTTCTAAAATCAGAAATAATTGAATTCAATGCTTTTTGTTCATTTTGCTTGTTTGTCGGATTTTGGGATGGACTCTTTGGCTTTGCTTTTCTTCTCCTCATTGGATTTTTCATGTTAAAAGTTGCAGAAGCCAGATGACAAGCTCATTTTGGTTCAACTTCAGCAACTGTGCATTGCATTGCCATGTAATGTAATGTAATGCAATGCTATCTATCTAGCTCTCCCTCTATACTTCCTTTTGGATAAACAGACATATTAGGCAAGCATTTTGGAGCTTTCACCTAAATAACTACAGGTGGTGAGATAAGCTGCACAATATAATTGACCTTTCAGTATATTGTTGCACACACACCATCTATTTAGCAAATGCCCTTGTTATCAACAGCAGCCTTTTAAACTCACCTGAGCTAACAGGTATGTGAGCTGGTTACTCTGCTGCGCTTAAAATTTCTTTTTTGGTTTGCTACAATGCCTTTTCTGAAACATTGTCTCCCTCTGCTGGAACACTGACTTCTTTCATTTAATGCCTGCAGACTATAAAAGAGAAACCAACCCAAAAAGTTTGGTTGATTAGTCTGTGGCATTCTTTTAAACTGTTGCTTATGGCGGTCTCTGTGAGCTTCTCAGTGACATTCAGCCATCCAGGTATCCCGCCTGCAGTAGACGGAATGTGGCAATGGAACGCTGGCTGCGCGTGTCATAATAGGCTCTGAGCCTTTATATACCTGCGCACAGCAGCAGCCACCTTCAGTCTGCTGCTGGACAGCCAGCAGCAGCAGCAGGAGAGGTAATTAATCAGCAACCCTCCTGCTAAGGGTAGACAGCTGCTCGTTCCACCCCCCCCCCCGCCTTAATTGGTTCTCCTCCCTTCCAACGGTGTTGAGGCGGGTGGGAACAGCCGGGGGTTGAGGGTACTGTGCTAAAAGAGGTGGAGTTATGCAGATCTAAAACGCGTGGATTGCAGCAGCAGCAAGCCGAAAAGTGCAGGCATGTGAGGGATCTAGAGGTTGACAGCATGTCTTCTTAACGGGAGTCCAGGTGGCCATCTCCACAAATGGACTTTTCAGAATCCTTGGGTGGCACCGTAGTCGGAAACCAATTCTGGTTATCGCTTCTCGGCCTTTTGGCTAAGATCAAGTGTAGTATCTGTTCTTATCAGTTTAATATCTGATACGTCCCCTATCTGGGGACCATATATTAAATGGATTTTTAGAACAGGGAGATGGAAAAAGAGCTTGCTCTGTCCACTCCACGCATTGACCTGGTATTGCAGTATCTCCAGGACCGGTGCACCCCTTCTTTAATGCAGTTTCTAAAATCAGAAAGAATTGAATTCAATGCTTTTTGTTCATTTTGCTTGTTTGTCGGATTTTGGGATGGACTCTTTGGCTTTGCTTTTCTTCTCCTCATTGGATTTTTCATGTTAAAAGTTGCAGAAGCCAGATGACAAGCTCATTTTGGTTCAACTTCAGCAACTGTGCATTGCATTGCCATGTAATGTAATGTAATGCAATGCTATCTGTCTAGCTCTCCCTCTATACTTCCTTTTGGATAAACAGACATATTAGGCAAGCATTTTGGAGCTTTCACCTAAATAACTACAGGTGGTGAGATAAGCTGCACAATATAATTGACCTTTCAGTATATTGTTGCACACACACCATCTATTTAGCAAATGCCCTTGTTATCAACAGCAGCCTTTTAAACTCACCTGAGCTAACAGGTATGTGAGCTGGTTACTCTGCTGCGCTTAAAATTTCTTTTTTGGTTTGCTACAATGCCTTTTCTGAAACGTTGTCTCCCTCTGCTGGAACACTGACTTCTTTCATTTAATGCCTGCAGACTATAAAAGAGAAACCAACCCAAAAAGTTTGGTTGATTAGTCTGTGGCATTCTTTTAAACTGTTGCTTATGGCGGTCTCTGTGAGCTTCTCAGTGACATTCAGCCATCCAGGTATCCCGCCTGCAGTAGACGGAATGTGGCAATGGAACGCTGGCTGCGCGTGTCATAATAGGCTCTGAGCCTTTATATACCTGCGCACAGCAGCAGCCACCTTCAGTCTGCTGCTGGACAGCCAGCAGCAGCAGCAGCAGGAGAGGTAATTAATCAGCAACCCTCCTGCTAAGGGTAGACAGCTGCTCGTTCCACCCCCCCCCCCGCCTTAATTGGTTCTCCTCCCTTCCAACGGTGTTGAGGCGGGTGGGAACAGCCGGGGGTTGAGGGTACTGTGCTAAAAGAGGTGGAGTTATGCAGATCTAAAACGCGTGGATTGCAGCAGCAGCAAGCCGAAAAGTGCAGGCATGTGAGGGATCTAGAGGTTGACAGCATGTCTTCTTAACGGGAGTCCAGGTGGCCATCTCCACAAATGGACTTTTCAGAATCCTTGGGTGGCACCGTAGTCGGAAACCAATTCTGGTTATCGCTTCTCGGCCTTTTGGCTAAGATCAAGTGTAGTATCTGTTCTTATCAGTTTAATATCTGATACGTCCCCTATCTGGGGACCATATATTAAATGGATTTTTAGAACAGGGAGATGGAAAAAGAGCTTGCTCTGTCCACTCCACGCATTGACCTGGTATTGCAGTATCTCCAGGACCGGTGCACCCCTCCTTTAATGCAGTTTCTAAAATCAGAAAGAATTGAATTCAATGCTTTTTGTTCATTTTGCTTGTTTGTCGGATTTTGGGATGGACTCTTTGGCTTTGCTTTTCTTCTCCTCATTGGATTTTTCATGTTAAAAGTTGCAGAAGCCAGATGACAAGCTCATTTTGGTTCAACTTCAGCAACTGTGCATTGCATTGCCATGTAATGTAATGTAATGCAATGCTATCTATCTAGCTCTCCCTCTATACTTCCTTTTGGATAAACAGACATATTAGGCAAGCATTTTGGAGCTTTCACCTAAATAACTACAGGTGGTGAGATAAGCTGCACAATATAATTGACCTTTCAGTATATTGTTGCACACACACCATCTATTTAGCAAATGCCCTTGTTATCAACAGCAGCCTTTTAAACTCACCTGAGCTAACAGGTATGTGAGCTGGTTACTCTGCTGCGCTTAAAATTTCTTTTTTGGTTTGCTACAATGCCTTTTCTGAAACGTTGTCTCCCTCTGCTGGAACACTGACTTCTTTCATTTAATGCCTGCAGACTATAAAAGAGAAACCAACCCAAAAAGTTTGGTTGATTAGTCTGTGGCATTCTTTCAAACTGTTGCTTATGGCGGTCTCTGTGAGCTTCTCAGTGACATTCAGCCATCCAGGTATCCCGCCTGCAGTAGACGGAATGTGGCAATGGAACGCTGGCTGCGCGTGTCATAATAGGCTCTGAGCCTTTATATACCTGCGCACAGCAGCAGCCACCTTCAGTCTGCTGCTGGACAGCCAGCAGCAGCAGCAGGAGAGGTAATTAATCAGCAACCCTCCTGCTAAGGGTAGACAGCTGCTCGTTCCACCCCCCCCCCCCGCCTTAATTGGTTCTCCTCCCTTCCAACGGTGTTGAGGCGGGTGGGAACAGCCGGGGGTTGAGGGTACTGTGCTAAAAGAGGTGGAGTTATGCAGATCTAAAACGCGTGGATTGCAGCAGCAGCAAGCCGAAAAGTGCAGGCATGTGAGGGATCTAGAGGTTGACAGCATGTCTTCTTAACGGGAGTCCAGGTGGCCATCTCCACAAATGGACTTTTCAGAATCCTTGGGTGGCACCGTAGTCGGAAACCAATTCTGGTTATCGCTTCTCGGCCTTTTGGCTAAGATCAAGTGTAGTATCTGTTCTTATCAGTTTAATATCTGATACGTCCCCTATCTGGGGACCATATATTAAATGGATTTTTAGAACAGGGAGATGGAAAAAGAGCTTGCACTGTCCACTCCACGCATTGACCTGGTATTGCAGTATCTCCAGGACCGGTGCACCCCTTCTTTAATGCAGTTTCTAAAATCAGAAAGAATTGAATTCAATGCTTTTTGTTCATTTTGCTTGTTTGTCGGATTTTGGGATGGACTCTTTGGCTTTGCTTTTCTTCTCCTCATTGGATTTTTCATGTTAAAAGTTGCAGAAGCCAGATGACAAGCTCATTTTGGTTCAACTTCAGCAACTGTGCATTGCATTGCCATGTAATGTAATGTAATGCAATGCTATCTGTCTAGCTCTCCCTCTATACTTCCTTTTGGATAAACAGACATATTAGGCAAGCATTTTGGAGCTTTCACCTAAATAACTACAGGTGGTGAGATAAGCTGCACAATATAATTGACCTTTCAGTATATTGTTGCACACACACCATCTATTTAGCAAATGCCCTTGTTATCAACAGCAGCCTTTTAAACTCACCTGAGCTAACAGGTATGTGAGCTGGTTACTCTGCTGCGCTTAAAATTTCTTTTTTGGTTTGCTACAATGCCTTTTCTGAAACGTTGTCTCCCTCTGCTGGAACACTGACTTCTTTCATTTAATGCCTGCAGACTATAAAAGAGAAACCAACCCAAAAAGTTTGGTTGATTAGTCTGTGGCATTCTTTTAAACTGTTGCTTATGGCGGTCTCTGTGAGCTTCTCAGTGACATTCAGCCATCCAGGTATCCCGCCTGCAGTAGACGGAATGTGGCAATGGAACGCTGGCTGCGCGTGTCATAATAGGCTCTGAGCCTTTATATACCTGCGCACAGCAGCAGCCACCTTCAGTCTGCTGCTGGACAGCCAGCAGCAGCAGCAGCAGGAGAGGTAATTAATCAGCAACCCTCCTGCTAAGGGTAGACAGCTGCTCGTTCCACCCCCCCCCCCGCCTTAATTGGTTCTCCTCCCTTCCAACGGTGTTGAGGCGGGTGGGAACAGCCGGGGGTTGAGGGTACTGTGCTAAAAGAGGTGGAGTTATGCAGATCTAAAACGCGTGGATTGCAGCAGCAGCAAGCCGAAAAGTGCAGGCATGTGAGGGATCTAGAGGTTGACAGCATGTCTTCTTAACGGGAGTCCAGGTGGCCATCTCCACAAATGGACTTTTCAGAATCCTTGGGTGGCACCGTAGTCGGAAACCAATTCTGGTTATCGCTTCTCGGCCTTTTGGCTAAGATCAAGTGTAGTATCTGTTCTTATCAGTTTAATATCTGATACGTCCCCTATCTGGGGACCATATATTAAATGGATTTTTAGAACAGGGAGATGGAAAAAGAGCTTGCTCTGTCCACTCCACGCATTGACCTGGTATTGCAGTATCTCCAGGACCGGTGCACCCCTTCTTTAATGCAGTTTCTAAAATCAGAAAGAATTGAATTCAATGCTTTTTGTTCATTTTGCTTGTTTGTCGGATTTTGGGATGGACTCTTTGGCTTTGCTTTTCTTCTCCTCATTGGATTTTTCATGTTAAAAGTTGCAGAAGCCAGATGACAAGCTCATTTTGGTTCAACTTCAGCAACTGTGCATTGCATTGCCATGTAATGTAATGTAATGCAATGCTATCTATCTAGCTCTCCCTCTATACTTCCTTTTGGATAAACAGACATATTAGGCAAGCATTTTGGAGCTTTCACCTAAATAACTACAGGTGGTGAGATAAGCTGCACAATATAATTGACCTTTCAGTATATTGTTGCACACACACCATTTATTTAGCAAATGCCCTTGTTATCAACAGCAGCCTTTTAAACTCACCTGAGCTAACAGGTATGTGAGCTGGTTACTCTGCTGCGCTTAAAATTTCTTTTTTGGTTTGCTACAATGCCTTTTCTGAAACGTTGTCTCCCTCTGCTGGAACACTGACTTCTTTCATTTAATGCCTGCAGACTATAAAAGAGAAACCAACCCAAAAAGTTTGGTTGATTAGTCTGTGGCATTCTTTTAAACTGTTGCTTATGGCGGTCTCTGTGAGCTTCTCAGTGACATTCAGCCATCCAGGTATCCCGCCTGCAGTAGACGGAATGTGGCAATGGAACGCTGGCTGCGCGTGTCATAATAGGCTCTGAGCCTTTATATACCTGCGCACAGCAGCAGCCACCTTCAGTCTGCTGCTGGACAGCCAGCAGCAGCAGCAGCAGGAGAGGTAATTAATCAGCAACCCTCCTGCTAAGGGTAGACAGCTGCTCGTTCCACCCCCCCCCCCGCCTTAATTGGTTCTCCTCCCTTCCAACGGTGTTGAGGCGGGTGGGAACAGCCGGGGGTTGAGGGTACTGTGCTAAAAGAGGTGGAGTTATGCAGATCTAAAACGCGTGGATTGCAGCAGCAGCAAGCCGAAAAGTGCAGGCATGTGAGGGATCTAGAGGTTGACAGCATGTCTTCTTAACGGGAGTCCAGGTGGCCATCTCCACAAATGGACTTTTCAGAATCCTTGGGTTGCACCGTAGTCGGAAACCAATTCTGGTTATCGCTTCTCGGCCTTTTGGCTAAGATCAAGTGTAGTATCTGTTCTTATCAGTTTAATATCTGATACGTCCCCTATCTGGGGACCATATATTAAATGGATTTTTAGAACAGGGAGATGGAAAAAGAGCTTGCTCTGTCCACTCCACGCATTGACCTGGTATTGCAGTATCTCCAGGACCGGTGCACCCCTTCTTTAATGCAGTTTCTAAAATCAGAAAGAATTGAATTCAATGCTTTTTGTTCATTTTGCTTGTTTGTCGGATTTTGGGATGGACTCTTTGGCTTTGCTTTTCTTCTCCTCATTGGATTTTTCATGTTAAAAGTTGCAGAAGCCAGATGACAAGCTCATTTTGGTTCAACTTCAGCAACTGTGCATTGCATTGCCATGTAATGTAATGTAATGCAATGCTATCTATCTAGCTCTCCCTCTATACTTCCTTTTGGATAAACAGACATATTAGGCAAGCATTTTGGAGCTTTCACCTAAATAACTACAGGTGGTGAGATAAGCTGCACAATATAATTGACCTTTCAGTATATTGTTGCACACACACCATCTATTTAGCAAATGCCCTTGTTATCAACAGCAGCCTTTTAAACTCACCTGAGCTAACAGGTATGTGAGCTGGTTACTCTGCTGCACTTAAAATTTCTTTTTTGGTTTGCTACAATGCCTTTTCTGAAACGTTGTCTCCCTCTGCTGGAACACTGACTTCTTTCATTTAATGCCTGCAGACTATAAAAGAGAAACCAACCCAAAAAGTTTGGTTGATTAGTCTGTGGCATTCTTTTAAACTGTTGCTTATGGCGGTCTCTGTGAGCTTCTCAGTGACATTCAGCCATCCAGGTATCCCGCCTGCAGTAGACGGAATGTGGCAATGGAACGCTGGCTGCGCGTGTCATAATAGGCTCTGAGCCTTTATATACCTGCGCACAGCAGCAGCCACCTTCAGTCTGCTGCTGGACAGCCATCAGCAGCAGCAGCAGGAGAGGTAATTAATCAGCAACCCTCCTGCTAAGGGTAGACAGCTGCTCGTTCCACCCCCCCCCCCGCCTTAATTGGTTCTCCTCCCTTCCAACGGTGTTGAGGCGGGTGGGAACAGCCGGGGGTTGAGGGTACTGTGCTAAAAGAGGTGGAGTTATGCAGATCTAAAACGCGTGGATTGCAGCAGCAGCAAGCCGAAAAGTGCAGGCATGTGAGGGATCTAGAGGTTGACAGCATGTCTTCTTAACGGGAGTCCAGGTGGCCATCTCCACAAATGGACTTTTCAGAATCCTTGGGTGGCACCGTAGTCGGAAACCAATTCTGGTTATCGCTTCTCGGCCTTTTGGCTAAGATCAAGTGTAGTATCTGTTCTTATCAGTTTAATATCTGATACGTCCCCTATCTGGGGACCATATATTAAATGGATTTTTAGAACAGGGAGATGGAAAAAGAGCTTGCTCTGTCCACTCCACGCATTGACCTGGTATTGCAGTATCTCCAGGACCGGTGCACCCCTTCTTTAATGCAGTTTCTAAAATCAGAAAGAATTGAATTCAATGCTTTTTGTTCATTTTGCTTGTTTGTCGGATTTTGGGATGGACTCTTTGGCTTTGCTTTTCTTCTCCTCATTGGATTTTTCATGTTAAAAGTTGCAGAAGCCAGATGACAAGCTCATTTTGGTTCAACTTCAGCAACTGTGCATTGCATTGCCATGTAATGTAATGTAATGCAATGCTATCTATCTAGCTCTCCCTCTATACTTCCTTTTGGATAAACAGACATATTAGGCAAGCATTTTGGAGCTTTCACCTAAATAACTACAGGTGGTGAGATAAGCTGCACAATATAATTGACCTTTCAGTATATTGTTGCACACACACCATCTATTTAGCAAATGCCCTTGTTATCAACAGCAGCCTTTTAAACTCACCTGAGCTAACAGGTATGTGAGCTGGTTACTCTGCTGCGCTTAAAATTTCTTTTTTGGTTTGCTACAATGCCTTTTCTGAAACGTTGTCTCCCTCTGCTGGAACACTGACTTCTTTCATTTAATGCCTGCAGACTATAAAAGAGAAACCAACCCAAAAAGTTTGGTTGATTAGTCTGTGGCATTCTTTTAAACTGTTGCTTATGGCGGTCTCTGTGAGCTTCTCAGTGACATTCAGCCATCCAGGTATCCCGCCTGCAGTAGACGGAATGTGGCAATGGAACGCTGGCTGCGCGTGTCATAATAGGCTCTGAGCCTTTATATACCTGCGCACAGCAGCAGCCACCTTCAGTCTGCTGCTGGACAGCCAGCAGCAGCAGCAGCAGGAGAGGTAATTAATCAGCAACCCTCCTGCTAAGGGTAGACAGCTGCTCGTTCCACCCCCCCCCCCCGCCTTAATTGGTTCTCCTCCCTTCCAACGGTGTTGAGGCGGGTGGGAACAGCCGGGGGTTGAGGGTACTGTGCTAAAAGAGGTGGAGTTATGCAGATCTAAAACGCGTGGATTGCAGCAGCAGCAAGCCGAAAAGTGCAGGCATGTGAGGGATCTAGAGGTTGACAGCATGTCTTCTTAACGGGAGTCCAGGTGGCCATCTCCACAAATGGACTTTTCAGAATCCTTGGGTGGCACCGTAGTCGGAAACCAATTCTGGTTATCGCTTCTCGGCCTTTTGGCTAAGATCAAGTGTAGTATCTGTTCTTATCAGTTTAATATCTGATACGTCCCCTATCTGGGGACCATATATTAAATGGATTTTTAGAACAGGGAGATGGAAAAAGAGCTTGCTCTGTCCACTCCACGCATTGACCTGGTATTGCAGTATCTCCAGGACCGGTGCACCCCTTCTTTAATGCAGTTTCTAAAATCAGAAAGAATTGAATTCAATGCTTTTTGTTCATTTTGCTTGTTTGTCGGATTTTGGGATGGACTCTTTGGCTTTGCTTTTCTTCTCCTCATTGGATTTTTCATGTTAAAAGTTGCAGAAGCCAGATGACAAGCTCATTTTGGTTCAACTTCAGCAACTGTGCATTGCATTGCCATGTAATGTAATGTAATGCAATGCTATCTGTCTAGCTCTCCCTCTATACTTCCTTTTGGATAAACAGACATATTAGGCAAGCATTTTGGAGCTTTCACCTAAATAACTACAGGTGGTGAGATAAGCTGCACAATATAATTGACCTTTCAGTATATTGTTGCACACACACCATCTATTTAGCAAATGCCCTTGTTATCAACAGCAGCCTTTTAAACTCACCTGAGCTAACAGGTATGTGAGCTGGTTACTCTGCTGCGCTTAAAATTTCTTTTTTGGTTTGCTACAATGCCTTTTCTGAAACGTTGTCTCCCTCTGCTGGAACACTGACTTCTTTCATTTAATGCCTGCAGACTATAAAAGAGAAACCAACCCAAAAAGTTTGGTTGATTAGTCTGTGGCATTCTTTTAAACTGTTGCTTATGGCGGTCTCTGTGAGCTTCTCAGTGACATTCAGCCATCCAGGTATCCCGCCTGCAGTAGACGGAATGTGGCAATGGAACGCTGGCTGCGCGTGTCATAATAGGCTCTGAGCCTTTATATACCTGCGCACAGCAGCAGCCACCTTCAGTCTGCTGCTGGACAGCCAGCAGCAGCAGCAGCAGGAGAGGTAATTAATCAGCAACCCTCCTGCTAAGGGTAGACAGCTGCTCGTTCCACCCCCCCCCCCGCCTTAATTGGTTCTCCTCCCTTCCAACGGTGTTGAGGCGGGTGGGAACAGCCGGGGGTTGAGGGTACTGTGCTAAAAGAGGTGGAGTTATGCAGATCTAAAACGCGTGGATTGCAGCAGCAGCAAGCCGAAAAGTGCAGGCATGTGAGGGATCTAGAGGTTGACAGCATGTCTTCTTAACGGGAGTCCAGGTGGCCATCTCCACAAATGGACTTTTCAGAATCCTTGGGTGGCACCGTAGTCGGAAACCAATTCTGGTTATCGCTTCTCGGCCTTTTGGCTAAGATCAAGTGTAGTATCTGTTCTTATCAGTTTAATATCTGATACGTCCCCTATCTGGGGACCATATATTAAATGGATTTTTAGAACAGGGAGATGGAAAAAGAGCTTGCTCTGTCCACTCCACGCATTGACCTGGTATTGCAGTATCTCCAGGACCGGTGCACCCCTTCTTTAATGCAGTTTCTAAAATCAGAAAGAATTGAATTCAATGCTTTTTGTTCATTTTGCTTGTTTGTCGGATTTTGGGATGGACTCTTTGGCTTTGCTTTTCTTCTCCTCATTGGATTTTTCATGTTAAAAGTTGCAGAAGCCAGATGACAAGCTCATTTTGGTTCAACTTCAGCAACTGTGCATTGCATTGCCATGTAATGTAATGTAATGCAATGCTATCTATCTAGCTCTCCCTCTATACTTCCTTTTGGATAAACAGACATATTAGGCAAGCATTTTGGAGCTTTCACCTAAATAACTACAGGTGGTGAGATAAGCTGCACAATATAATTGACCTTTCAGTATATTGTTGCACACACACCATTTATTTAGCAAATGCCCTTGTTATCAACAGCAGCCTTTTAAACTCACCTGAGCTAACAGGTATGTGAGCTGGTTACTCTGCTGCGCTTAAAATTTCTTTTTTGGTTTGCTACAATGCCTTTTCTGAAACGTTGTCTCCCTCTGCTGGAACACTGACTTCTTTCATTTAATGCCTGCAGACTATAAAAGAGAAACCAACCCAAAAAGTTTGGTTGATTAGTCTGTGGCATTCTTTTAAACTGTTGCTTATGGCGGTCTCTGTGAGCTTCTCAGTGACATTCAGCCATCCAGGTATCCCGCCTGCAGTAGACGGAATGTGGCAATGGAACGCTGGCTGCGCGTGTCATAATAGGCTCTGAGCCTTTATATACCTGCGCACAGCAGCAGCCACCTTCAGTCTGCTGCTGGACAGCCAGCAGCAGCAGCAGCAGGAGAGGTAATTAATCAGCAACCCTCCTGCTAAGGGTAGACAGCTGCTCGTTCCACCCCCCCCCCCGCCTTAATTGGTTCTCCTCCCTTCCAACGGTGTTGAGGCGGGTGGGAACAGCCGGGGGTTGAGGGTACTGTGCTAAAAGAGGTGGAGTTATGCAGATCTAAAACGCGTGGATTGCAGCAGCAGCAAGCCGAAAAGTGCAGGCATGTGAGGGATCTAGAGGTTGACAGCATGTCTTCTTAACGGGAGTCCAGGTGGCCATCTCCACAAATGGACTTTTCAGAATCCTTGGGTTGCACCGTAGTCGGAAACCAATTCTGGTTATCGCTTCTCGGCCTTTTGGCTAAGATCAAGTGTAGTATCTGTTCTTATCAGTTTAATATCTGATACGTCCCCTATCTGGGGACCATATATTAAATGGATTTTTAGAACAGGGAGATGGAAAAAGAGCTTGCTCTGTCCACTCCACGCATTGACCTGGTATTGCAGTATCTCCAGGACCGGTGCACCCCTTCTTTAATGCAGTTTCTAAAATCAGAAAGAATTGAATTCAATGCTTTTTGTTCATTTTGCTTGTTTGTCGGATTTTGGGATGGACTCTTTGGCTTTGCTTTTCTTCTCCTCATTGGATTTTTCATGTTAAAAGTTGCAGAAGCCAGATGACAAGCTCATTTTGGTTCAACTTCAGCAACTGTGCATTGCATTGCCATGTAATGTAATGTAATGCAATGCTATCTATCTAGCTCTCCCTCTATACTTCCTTTTGGATAAACAGACATATTAGGCAAGCATTTTGGAGCTTTCACCTAAATAACTACAGGTGGTGAGATAAGCTGCACAATATAATTGACCTTTCAGTATATTGTTGCACACACACCATCTATTTAGCAAATGCCCTTGTTATCAACAGCAGCCTTTTAAACTCACCTGAGCTAACAGGTATGTGAGCTGGTTACTCTGCTGCACTTAAAATTTCTTTTTTGGTTTGCTACAATGCCTTTTCTGAAACGTTGTCTCCCTCTGCTGGAACACTGACTTCTTTCATTTAATGCCTGCAGACTATAAAAGAGAAACCAACCCAAAAAGTTTGGTTGATTAGTCTGTGGCATTCTTTTAAACTGTTGCTTATGGCGGTCTCTGTGAGCTTCTCAGTGACATTCAGCCATCCAGGTATCCCGCCTGCAGTAGACGGAATGTGGCAATGGAACGCTGGCTGCGCGTGTCATAATAGGCTCTGAGCCTTTATATACCTGCGCACAGCAGCAGCCACCTTCAGTCTGCTGCTGGACAGCCATCAGCAGCAGCAGCAGGAGAGGTAATTAATCAGCAACCCTCCTGCTAAGGGTAGACAGCTGCTCGTTCCACCCCCCCCCCCGCCTTAATTGGTTCTCCTCCCTTCCAACGGTGTTGAGGCGGGTGGGAACAGCCGGGGGTTGAGGGTACTGTGCTAAAAGAGGTGGAGTTATGCAGATCTAAAACGCGTGGATTGCAGCAGCAGCAAGCCGAAAAGTGCAGGCATGTGAGGGATCTAGAGGTTGACAGCATGTCTTCTTAACGGGAGTCCAGGTGGCCATCTCCACAAATGGACTTTTCAGAATCCTTGGGTGGCACCGTAGTCGGAAACCAATTCTGGTTATCGCTTCTCGGCCTTTTGGCTAAGATCAAGTGTAGTATCTGTTCTTATCAGTTTAATATCTGATACGTCCCCTATCTGGGGACCATATATTAAATGGATTTTTAGAACAGGGAGATGGAAAAAGAGCTTGCTCTGTCCACTCCACGCATTGACCTGGTATTGCAGTATCTCCAGGACCGGTGCACCCCTTCTTTAATGCAGTTTCTAAAATCAGAAAGAATTGAATTCAATGCTTTTTGTTCATTTTGCTTGTTTGTCGGATTTTGGGATGGACTCTTTGGCTTTGCTTTTCTTCTCCTCATTGGATTTTTCATGTTAAAAGTTGCAGAAGCCAGATGACAAGCTCATTTTGGTTCAACTTCAGCAACTGTGCATTGCATTGCCATGTAATGTAATGTAATGCAATGCTATCTATCTAGCTCTCCCTCTATACTTCCTTTTGGATAAACAGACATATTAGGCAAGCATTTTGGAGCTTTCACCTAAATAACTACAGGTGGTGAGATAAGCTGCACAATATAATTGACCTTTCAGTATATTGTTGCACACACACCATCTATTTAGCAAATGCCCTTGTTATCAACAGCAGCCTTTTAAACTCACCTGAGCTAACAGGTATGTGAGCTGGTTACTCTGCTGCGCTTAAAATTTCTTTTTTGGTTTGCTACAATGCCTTTTCTGAAACGTTGTCTCCCTCTGCTGGAACACTGACTTCTTTCATTTAATGCCTGCAGACTATAAAAGAGAAACCAACCCAAAAAGTTTGGTTGATTAGTCTGTGGCATTCTTTTAAACTGTTGCTTATGGCGGTCTCTGTGAGCTTCTCAGTGACATTCAGCCATCCAGGTATCCCGCCTGCAGTAGACGGAATGTGGCAATGGAACGCTGGCTGCGCGTGTCATAATAGGCTCTGAGCCTTTATATACCTGCGCACAGCAGCAGCCACCTTCAGTCTGCTGCTGGACAGCCAGCAGCAGCAGCAGCAGGAGAGGTAATTAATCAGCAACCCTCCTGCTAAGGGTAGACAGCTGCTCGTTCCACCCCCCCCCCCCCGCCTTAATTGGTTCTCCTCCCTTCCAACGGTGTTGAGGCGGGTGGGAACAGCCGGGGGTTGAGGGTACTGTGCTAAAAGAGGTGGAGTTATGCAGATCTAAAACGCGTGGATTGCAGCAGCAGCAAGCCGAAAAGTGCAGGCATGTGAGGGATCTAGAGGTTGACAGCATGTCTTCTTAACGGGAGTCCAGGTGGCCATCTCCACAAATGGACTTTTCAGAATCCTTGGGTGGCACCGTAGTCGGAAACCAATTCTGGTTATCGCTTCTCGGCCTTTTGGCTAAGATCAAGTGTAGTATCTGTTCTTATCAGTTTAATATCTGATACGTCCCCTATCTGGGGACCATATATTAAATGGATTTTTAGAACAGGGAGATGGAAAAAGAGCTTGCTCTGTCCACTCCACGCATTGACCTGGTATTGCAGTATCTCCAGGACCGGTGCACCCCTTCTTTAATGCAGTTTCTAAAATCAGAAAGAATTGAATTCAATGCTTTTTGTTCATTTTGCTTGTTTGTCGGATTTTGGGATGGACTCTTTGGCTTTGCTTTTCTTCTCCTCATTGGATTTTTCATGTTAAAAGTTGCAGAAGCCAGATGACAAGCTCATTTTGGTTCAACTTCAGCAACTGTGCATTGCATTGCCATGTAATGTAATGTAATGCAATGCTATCTATCTAGCTCTCCCTCTATACTTCCTTTTGGATAAACAGACATATTAGGCAAGCATTTTGGAGCTTTCACCTAAATAACTACAGGTGGTGAGATAAGCTGCACAATATAATTGACCTTTCAGTATATTGTTGCACACACACCATCTATTTAGCAAATGCCCTTGTTATCAACAGCAGCGTTTTAAACTCACCTGAGCTAACAGGTATGTGAGCTGGTTACTCTGCTGCGCTTAAAATTTCTTTTTTGGTTTGCTACAATGCCTTTTCTGAAACGTTGTCTCCCTCTGCTGGAACACTGACTTCTTTCATTTAATGCCTGCAGACTATAAAAGAGAAACCAACCCAAAAAGTTTGGTTGATTAGTCTGTGGCATTCTTTTAAACTGTTGCTTATGGCGGTCTCTGTGAGCTTCTCAGTGACATTCAGCCATCCAGGTATCCCGCCTGCAGTAGACGGAATGTGGCAATTGAACGCTGGCTGCGCGTGTCATAATAGGCTCTGAGCCTTTATATACCTGCGCACAGCAGCAGCCACCTTCAGTCTGCTGCTGGACAGCCAGCAGCAGCAGCAGCAGGAGAGGTAATTAATCAGCAACCCTCCTGCTAAGGGTAGACAGCTGCTCGTTCCACCCCCCCCCCCGCCTTAATTGGTTCTCCTCCCTTCCAACGGTGTTGAGGCGGGTGGGAACAGCCGGGGGTTGAGGGTACTGTGCTAAAAGAGGTGGAGTTATGCAGATCTAAAACGCGTGGATTGCAGCAGCAGCAAGCCGAAAAGTGCAGGCATGTGAGGGATCTAGAGGTTGACAGCATGTCTTCTTAACGGGAGTCCAGGTGGCCATCTCCACAAATGGACTTTTCAGAATCCTTGGGTGGCACCGTAGTCGGAAACCAATTCTGGTTATCGCTTCTCGGCCTTTTGGCTAAGATCAAGTGTAGTATCTGTTCTTATCAGTTTAATATCTGATACGTCCCCTATCTGGGGACCATATATTAAATGGATTTTTAGAACAGGGAGATGGAAAAAGAGCTTGCTCTGTCCACTCCACGCATTGACCTGGTATTGCAGTATCTCCAGGACCGGTGCACCCCTTCTTTAATGCAATTTCTAAAATCAGAAAGAATTGAATTCAATGCTTTTTGTTCATTTTGCTTTTTTGTCGGATTTTGGGATGGACTCTTTGGCTTTGCTTTTCTTCTCCTCATTGGATTTTTCATGTTAAAAGTTGCAGAAGCCAGATGACAAGCTCATTTTGGTTCAACTTCAGCAACTGTGCATTGCATTGCCATGTAATGTAATGTAATGCAATGCTATCTATCTAGCTCTCCCTCTATACTTCCTTTTGGATAAACAAACATATTAGGCAAGCATTTTGGAGCTTTCACCTAAATAACTACAGGTGGTGAGATAAGCTGCACAATATAATTGACCTTTCAGTATATTGTTGCACACACACCATCTATTTAGCAAATGCCCTTGTTATCAACAGCAGCCTTTTAAACTCACCTGAGCTAACAGGTATGTGAGCTGGTTACTCTGCTGCGCTTAAAATTTCTTTTTTGGTTTGCTACAATGCCTTTTCTGAAACGTTGTCTCCCTCTGCTGGAACACTGACTTCTTTCATTTAATGCCTGCAGACTATAAAAGAGAAACCAACCCAAAAAGTTTGGTTGATTAGTCTGTGGCATTCTTTTAAACTGTTGCTTATGGCGGTCTCTGTGAGCTTCTCAGTGACATTCAGCCATCCAGGTATCCCGCCTGCAGTAGACGGAATGTGGCAATGGAACGCTGGCTGCGCGTGTCATAATAGGCTCTGAGCCTTTATATACCTGCGCACAGCAGCAGCCACCTTCAGTCTGCTGCTGGACAGCCAGCAGCAGCAGCAGCAGGAGAGGTAATTAATCAGCAACCCTCCTGCTAAGGGTAGACAGCTGCTCGTTCCACCCCCCCCCCCGCCTTAATTGGTTCTCCTCCCTTCCAACGGTGTTGAGGCGGGTGGGAACAGCCGGGGGTTGAGGGTACTGTGCTAAAAGAGGTGGAGTTATGCAGATCTAAAACGCGTGGATTGCAGCAGCAGCAAGCCGAAAAGTGCAGGCATGTGAGGGATCTAGAGGTTGACAGCATGTCTTCTTAACGGGAGTCCAGGTGGCCATCTCCACAAATGGACTTTTCAGAATCCTTGGGTGGCACCGTAGTCGGAAACCAATTCTGGTTATCGCTTCTCGGCCTTTTGGCTAAGATCAAGTGTAGTATCTGTTCTTATCAGTTTAATATCTGATACGTCCCCTATCTGGGGACCATATATTAAATGGATTTTTAGAACAGGGAGATGGAAAAAGAGCTTGCTCTGTCCACTCCACGCATTGACCTGGTATTGCAGTATCTCCAGGACCGGTGCACCCCTTCTTTAATGCAGTTTCTAAAATCAGAAAGAATTGAATTCAATGCTTTTGGTTCATTTTGCTTGTTTGTCGGATTTTGGGATGGACTCTTTGGCTTTGCTTTTCTTCTCCTCATTGGATTTTTCATGTTAAAAGTTGCAGAAGCCAGATGACAAGCTCATTTTGGTTCAACTTCAGCAACTGTGCATTGCATTGCCATGTAATGTAATGTAATGCAATGCTATCTATCTAGCTCTCCCTCTATACTTCCTTTTGGATAAACAGACATATTAGGCAAGCATTTTGGAGCTTTCACCTAAATAACTACAGGTGGTGAGATAAGCTGCACAATATAATTGACCTTTCAGTATATTGTTGCACACACACCATCTATTTAGCAAATGCCCTTGTTATCAACAGCAGCCTTTTAAACTCACCTGAGCTAACAGGTATGTGAGCTGGTTACTCTGCTGCGCTTAAAATTTCTTTTTTGGTTTGCTACAATGCCTTTTCTGAAACGTTGTCTCCCTCTGCTGGAACACTGACTTCTTTCATTTAATGCCTGCAGACTATAAAAGAGAAACCAACCCAAAAAGTTTGGTTGATTAGTCTGTGGCATTCTTTTAAACTGTTGCTTATGGCGGTCTCTGTGAGCTTCTCAGTGACATTCAGCCATCCAGGTATCCCGCCTGCAGTAGACGGAATGTGGCAATGGAACGCTGGCTGCGCGTGTCATAATAGGCTCTGAGCCTTTATATACCTGCGCACAGCAGCAGCCACCTTCAGTCTGCTGCTGGACAGCCAGCAGCAGCAGCAGCAGGAGAGGTAATTAATCAGCAACCCTCCTGCTAAGGGTAGACAGCTGCTCGTTCCACCCCCCCCCCCGCCTTAATTGGTTCTCCTCCCTTCCAACGGTGTTGAGGCGGGTGGGAACAGCCGGGGGTTGAGGGTACTGTGCTAAAAGAGGTGGAGTTATGCAGATCTAAAACGCGTGGATTGCAGCAGCAGCAAGCCGAAAAGTGCAGGCATGTGAGGGATCTAGAGGTTGACAGCATGTCTTCTTAACGGGAGTCCAGGTGGCCATCTCCACAAATGGACTTTTCAGAATCCTTGGGTGGCACCGTAGTCGGAAACCAATTCTGGTTATCGCTTCTCGGCCTTTTGGCTAAGATCAAGTGTAGTATCTGTTCTTATCAGTTTAATATCTGATACGTCCCCTATCTGGGGACCATATATTAAATGGATTTTTAGAACAGGGAGATGGAAAAAGAGCTTGCTCTGTCCACTCCACGCATTGACCTGGTATTGCAGTATCTCCAGGACCGGTGCACCCCTTCTTTAATGCAGTTTCTAAAATCAGAAAGAATTGAATTCAATGCTTTTTGTTCATTTTGATTTTTTGTCGGATTTTGGGATGGACTCTTTGGCTTTGCTTTTCTTCTCCTCATTGGATTTTTCATGTTAAAAGTTGCAGAAGCCAGATGACAAGCTCATTTTGGTTCAACTTCAGCAACTGTGCATTGCATTGCCATGTAATATAATGTAATGCAATGCTATCTATCTAGCTCTCCCTCTATACTTCCTTTTGGATAAACAAACATATTAGGCAAGCATTTTGGAGCTTTCACCTAAATAACTACAGGTGGTGAGATAAGCTGCACAATATAATTGACCTTTCAGTATATTGTTGCACACACACCATCTATTTAGCAAATGCCCTTGTTATCAACAGCAGCCTTTTAAACTCACCTGAGCTAACAGGTATGTGAGCTGGTTACTCTGCTGCGCTTAAAATTTCTTTTTTGGTTTGCTACAATGCCTTTTCTGAAACGTTGTCTCCCTCTGCTGGAACACTGACTTCTTTCATTTAATGCCTGCAGACTATAAAAGAGAAACCAACCCAAAAAGTTTGGTTGATTAGTCTGTGGCATTCTTTTAAACTGTTGCTTATGGCGGTCTCTGTGAGCTTCTCAGTGACATTCAGCCATCCAGGTATCCCGCCTGCAGTAGACGGAATGTGGCAATGGAACGCTGGCTGCGCGTGTCATAATAGGCTCTGAGCCTTTATATACCTGCGCACAGCAGCAGCCACCTTCAGTCTGCTGCTGGACAGCCAGCAGCAGCAGCAGCAGGAGAGGTAATTAATCAGCAACCCTCCTGCTAAGGGTAGACAGCTGCTCGTTCCACCCCCCCCCCCGCCTTAATTGGTTCTCCTCCCTTCCAACGGTGTTGAGGCGGGTGGGAACAGCCGGGGGTTGAGGGTACTGTGCTAAAAGAGGTGGAGTTATGCAGATCTAAAACGCGTGGATTGCAGCAGCAGCAAGCCGAAAAGTGCAGGCATGTGAGGGATCTAGAGGTTGACAGCATGTCTTCTTAACGAGAGTCCAGGTGGCCATCTCCACAAATGGACTTTTCAGAATCCTTGGGTGGCACCGTAGTCGGAAACCAATTCTGGTTATCGCTTCTCGGCCTTTTGGCTAAGATCAAGTGTAGTATCTGTTCTTATCAGTTTAATATCTGATACGTCCCCTATCTGGGGACCATATATTAAATGGATTTTTAGAACAGGGAGATGGAAAAAGAGCTTGCTCTGTCCACTCCACGCATTGACCTGGTATTGCAGTATCTCCAGGACCGGTGCACCCCTTCTTTAATGCAGTTTCTAAAATCAGAAAGAATTGAATTCAATGCTTTTTGTTCATTTTGCTTGTTTGTCGGATTTTGGGATGGACTCTTTGGCTTTGCTTTTCTTCTCCTCATTGGATTTTTCATGTTAAAAGTTGCAGAAGCCAGATGACAAGCTCATTTTGGTTCAACTTCAGCAACTGTGCATTGCATTGCCATGTAATGTAATGTAATGCAATGCTATCAATCTAGCTCTCCCTCTATACTTCCTTTTGGATAAACAGACATATTAGGCAAGCATTTTGGAGCTTTCACCTAAATAACTACAGGTGGTGAGATAAGCTGCAGAATATAATTGACCTTTCAGTATATTG
Source organism: Phyllobates terribilis (assembly GCF_046119375.1). Lineage (NCBI taxonomy): Eukaryota > Metazoa > Chordata > Amphibia > Anura > Dendrobatidae > Phyllobates > Phyllobates terribilis. The sequence goes on along the minus strand of NW_027362800.1, from coordinate 2,384,579 downwards.
TTGCACACACACCATCTATTTAGCAAATGCCCTTGTTATCAACAGCAGCCTTTTAAACTCACCTGAGCTAACAGGTATGTGAGCTGGTTACTCTGCTGCGCTTAAAATTTCTTTTTTGGTTTGCTACAATGCCTTTTCTGAAACGTTGTCTCCCTCTGCTGGAACACTGACTTCTTTCATTTAATGCCTGCAGACTATAAAAGAGAAACCAACCCAAAAAGTTTGGTTGATTAGTCTGTGGCATTCTTTTAAACTGTTGCTTATGGCGGTCTCTGTGAGCTTCTCAGTGACATTCAGCCATCCAGGTATCACGCCTGCAGTAGACGGAATGTGGCAATGGAACGCTGGCTGCGCGTGTCATAATAGGCTCTGAGCCTTTATATACCTGCGCACAGCAGCAGCCACCTTCAGTCTGCTGCTGGACAGCCAGCAGCAGCAGCAGCAGGAGAGGTAATTAATCAGCAACCCTCCTGCTAAGGGTAGACAGCTGCTCGTTCCACCCCCCCCCCCCCCCGCCTTAATTGGTTCTCCTCCCTTCCAACGGTGTTGATGCGGGTGGGAACAGCCGGGGGTTGAGGGTACTGTGCTAAAAGAGGTGGAGTTATGCAGATCTAAAACGCGTGGATTGCAGCAGCAGCAAGCCGAAAAGTGCAGGCATGTGAGGGATCTAGAGGTTGACAGCATGTCTTCTTAGCGGGAGTCCAGGTGGCCATCTCCACAAATGGACTTTTCAGAATCCTTGGGTGGCACCGTAGTCGGAAACCAATTCTGGTTATCGCTTCTCGGCCTTTTGGCTAAGATCAAGTGTAGTATCTGTTCTTATCAGTTTAATATCTGATACGTCCCCTATCTGGGGACCATATATTAAATGGATTTTTAGAACAGGGAGATGGAAAAAGAGCTTGCTCTGTCCACTCCACGCATTGACCTGGTATTGCAGTATCTCCAGGACCGGTGCACCCCTCCTTTAATGCAGTTTCTAAAATCAGAAAGAATTGAATTCAATGCTTTTTGTTCATTTTGCTTGTTTGTCGGATTTTGGGATGGACTCTTTGGCTTTGCTTTTCTTCTCCTCATTGGATTTTTCATGTTAAAAGTTGCAGAAGCCAGATGACAAGCTCATTTTGGTTCAACTTCAGCAACTGTGCATTGCATTGCCATGTAATGTAATGTAATGCAATGCTATCTATCTAGCTCTCCCTCTATACTTCCTTTTGGATAAACAGACATATTAGGCAAGCATTTTGGAGCTTTCACCTAAATAACTACAGGTGGTGAGATAAGCTGCACAATATAATTGACCTTTCAGTATATTGTTGCACACACACCATCTATTTAGCAAATGCCCTTGTTATCAACAGCAGCCTTTTAAACTCACCTGAGCTAACAGGTATGTGAGCTGGTTACTCTGCTGCGCTTAAAATTTCTTTTTTGGTTTGCTACAATGCCTTTTCTGAAACGTTGTCTCCCTCTGCTGGAACACTGACTTCTTTCATTTAATGCCTGCAGACTATAAAAGAGAAACCAACCCAAAAAGTTTGGTTGATTAGTCTGTGGCATTCTTTTAAACTGTTGCTTATGGCGGTCTCTGTGAGCTTCTCAGTGACATTCAGCCATCCAGGTATCCTGCCTGCAGTAGACGGAATGTGGCAATGGAACGCTGGCTGCGCGTGTCATAATAGGCTCTGAGCCTTTATATACCTGCGCACAGCAGCAGCCACCTTCAGTCTGCTGCTGGACAGCCAGCAGCAGCAGCAGCAGGAGAGGTAATTAATCAGCAACCCTCCTGCTAAGGGTAGACAGCTGCTCGTTCCACCCCCCCCCCCCGCCTTAATTTGTTCTCCTCCCTTCCAACGGTGTTGATGCGGGTGGGAACAGCCGGGGGTTGAGGGTACTGTGCTAAAAGAGGTGGAGTTATGCAGATCTAAAACGCGTGGATTGCAGCAGCAGCAAGCCGAAAAGTGCAGGCATGTGAGGGATCTAGAGATTGACAGCATGTCTTCTTAACGAGAGTCCAGGTGGCCATCTCCACAAATGGACTTTTCAGAATCCTTGGGTGGCACCGTAGTCGGAAACCAATTCTGGTTATCGCTTCTCGGCCTTTTGGCTAAGATCAAGTGTAGTATCTGTTCTTATCAGTTTAATATCTGATACGTCCCCTATCTGGGGACCATATTTTAAATGGATTTTTAGAACAGGGAGATGGAAAAAGAGCTTGCTCTGTCCACTCCACGCATTGACCTGGTATTGCAGTATCTCCAGGACCGGTGCACCCCTTCTTTAATGCAGTTTCTAAAATCAGAAAGAATTGAATTCAATGCTTTTTGTTCATTTTGCTTGTTTGTCGGATTTTGGGATGGACTCTTTGGCTTTGCTTTTCTTCTCCTCATTGGATTTTTCATGTTAAAAGTTGCAGAAGCCAGATGACAAGCTCATTTTGGTTCAACTTCAGCAACTGTGCATTGCATTGCCATGTAATGTAATGTAATGCAATGCTATCAATCTAGCTCTCCCTCTATACTTCCTTTTGGATAAACAGACATATTAGGCAAGCATTTTGGAGCTTTCACCTAAATAACTACAGGTGGTGAGATAAGCTGCACAATATAATTGACCTTTCAGTATATTGTTGCACACACACCATCTATTTAGCAAATGCCCTTGTTATCAACAGCAGCCTTTTAAACTCACCTGAGCTAACAGGTATGTGAGCTGGTTACTCTGCTGCGCTTAAAATTTCTTTTTTGGTTTGCTACAATGCCTTTTCTGAAACGTTGTCTCCCTCTGCTGGAACACTGACTTCTTTCATTTAATGCCTGCAGACTATAAAAGAGAAACCAACCCAAAAAGTTTGGTTGATTAGTCTGTGGCATTCTTTTAAACTGTTGCTTATGGCGGTCTCTGTGAGCTTCTCAGTGACATTCAGCCATCCAGGTATCCCGCCTGCAGTAGACGGAATGTGGCAATGGAACGCTGGCTGCGCGTGTCATAATAGGCTCTGAGCCTTTATATACCTGCGCACAGCAGCAGCCACCTTCAGTCTGCTGCTGGACAGCCAGCAGCAGCAGCAGGAGAGGTAATTAATCAGCAACCCTCCTGCTAAGGGTAGACAGCTGCTCGTTCCACCCCCCCCCCCCCGCCTTAATTGGTTCTCCTCCCTTCCAACGGTGTTGAGGCGGGTGGGAACAGCCGGGGGTTGAGGGTACTGTGCTAAAAGAGGTGGAGTTATGCAGATCTAAAACGCGTGGATTGCAGCAGCAGCAAGCCGAAAAGTGCAGGCATGTGAGGGATCTAGAGGTTGACAGCATGTCTTCTTAACGGGAGTCCAGGTGGCCATCTCCACAAATGGACTTTTCAGAATCCTTGGGTGGCACCGTAGTCGGAAACCAATTCTGGTTATCGCTTCTCGGCCTTTTGGCTAAGATCAAGTGTAGTATCTGTTCTTATCAGTTTAATATCTGATACGTCCCCTATCTGGGGACCATATATTAAATGGATTTTTAGAACAGGGAGATGGAAAAAGAGCTTGCTCTGTCCACTCCACGCATTGACCTGGTATTGCAGTATCTCCAGGACCGGTGCACCCCTTCTTTAATGCAGTTTCTAAAATCAGAAAGAATTGAATTCAATGCTTTTTGTTCATTTTGCTTGTTTGTCGGATTTTGGGATGGACTCTTTGGCTTTGCTTTTCTTCTCCTCATTGGATTTTTCATGTTAAAAGTTGCAGAAGCCAGATGACAAGCTCATTTTGGTTCAACTTCAGCAACTGTGCATTGCATTGCCATGTAATGTAATGTAATGCAATGCTATCTGTCTAGCTCTCCCTCTATACTTCCTTTTGGATAAACAGACATATTAGGCAAGCATTTTGGAGCTTTCACCTAAATAACTACAGGTGGTGAGATAAGCTGCACAATATAATTGACCTTTCAGTATATTGTTGCACACACACCATCTATTTAGCAAATGCCCTTGTTATCAACAGCAGCCTTTTAAACTCACCTGAGCTAACAGGTATGTGAGCTGGTTACTCTGCTGCGCTTAAAATTTCTTTTTTGGTTTGCTACAATGCCTTTTCTGAAACGTTGTCTCCCTCTGCTGGAACACTGACTTCTTTCATTTAATGCCTGCAGACTATAAAAGAGAAACCAACCCAAAAAGTTTGGTTGATTAGTCTGTGGCATTCTTTTAAACTGTTGCTTATGGCGGTCTCTGTGAGCTTCTCAGTGACATTCAGCCATCCAGGTATCCCGCCTGCAGTAGACGGAATGTGGCAATGGAACGCTGGCTGCGCGTGTCATAATAGGCTCTGAGCCTTTATATACCTGCGCACAGCAGCAGCCACCTTCAGTCTGCTGCTGGACAGCCAGCAGCAGCAGCAGCAGGAGAGGTAATTAATCAGCAACCCTCCTGCTAAGGGTAGACAGCTGCTCGTTCCACCCCCCCCCCCGCCTTAATTGGTTCTCCTCCCTTCCAACGGTGTTGAGGCGGGTGGGAACAGCCGGGGGTTGAGGGTACTGTGCTAAAAGAGGTGGAGTTATGCAGATCTAAAACGCGTGGATTGCAGCAGCAGCAAGCCGAAAAGTGCAGGCATGTGAGGGATCTAGAGGTTGACAGCATGTCTTCTTAACGGGAGTCCAGGTGGCCATCTCCACAAATGGACTTTTCAGAATCCTTGGGTGGCACCGTAGTCGGAAACCAATTCTGGTTATCGCTTCTCGGCCTTTTGGCTAAGATCAAGTGTAGTATCTGTTCTTATCAGTTTAATATCTGATACGTCCCCTATCTGGGGACCATATATTAAATGGATTTTTAGAACAGGGAGATGGAAAAAGAGCTTGCTCTGTCCACTCCACGCATTGACCTGGTATTGCAGTATCTCCAGGACCGGTGCACCCCTTCTTTAATGCAGTTTCTAAAATCAGAAAGAATTGAATTCAATGCTTTTTGTTCATTTTGCTTGTTTGTCCGATTTTGGGATGGACTCTTTGGCTTTGCTTTTCTTCTCCTCATTGGATTTTTCATGTTAAAAGTTGCAGAAGCCAGATGACAAGCTCATTTTGGTTCAACTTCAGCAACTGTGCATTGCATTGCCATGTAATGTAATGTAATGCAATGCTATCTATCTAGCTCTCCCTCTATACTTCCTTTTGGATAAACAGACATATTAGGCAAGCATTTTGGAGCTTTCACCTAAATAACTACAGGTGGTGAGATAAGCTGCACAATATAATTGACCTTTCAGTATATTGTTGCACACACACCATTTATTTAGCAAATGCCCTTGTTATCAACAGCAGCCTTTTAAACTCACCTGAGCTAACAGGTATGTGAGCTGGTTACTCTGCTGCGCTTAAAATTTCTTTTTTGGTTTGCTACAATGCCTTTTCTGAAACGTTGTCTCCCTCTGCTGGAACACTGACTTCTTTCATTTAATGCCTGCAGACTATAAAAGAGAAACCAACCCAAAAAGTTTGGTTGATTAGTCTGTGGCATTCTTTTAAACTGTTGCTTATGGCGGTCTCTGTGAGCTTCTCAGTGACATTCAGCCATCCAGGTATCCCGCCTGCAGTAGACGGAATGTGGCAATGGAACGCTGGCTGCGCGTGTCATAATAGGCTCTGAGCCTTTATATACCTGCGCACAGCAGCAGCCACCTTCAGTCTGCTGCTGGACAGCCAGCAGCAGCAGCAGCAGGAGAGGTAATTAATCAGCAACCCTCCTGCTAAGGGTAGACAGCTGCTCGTTCCACCCCCCCCCCCGCCTTAATTGGTTCTCCTCCCTTCCAACGGTGTTGAGGCGGGTGGGAACAGCCGGGGGTTGAGGGTACTGTGCTAAAAGAGGTGGAGTTATGCAGATCTAAAACGCGTGGATTGCAGCAGCAGCAAGCCGAAAAGTGCAGGCATGTGAGGGATCTAGAGGTTGACAGCATGTCTTCTTAACGGGAGTCCAGGTGGCCATCTCCACAAATGGACTTTTCAGAATCCTTGGGTTGCACCGTAGTCGGAAACCAATTCTGGTTATCGCTTCTCGGCCTTTTGGCTAAGATCAAGTGTAGTATCTGTTCTTATCAGTTTAATATCTGATACGTCCCCTATCTGGGGACCATATATTAAATGGATTTTTAGAACAGGGAGATGGAAAAAGAGCTTGCTCTGTCCACTCCACGCATTGACCTGGTATTGCAGTATCTCCAGGACCGGTGCACCCCTTCTTTAATGCAGTTTCTAAAATCAGAAAGAATTGAATTCAATGCTTTTTGTTCATTTTGCTTGTTTGTCGGATTTTGGGATGGACTCTTTGGCTTTGCTTTTCTTCTCCTCATTGGATTTTTCATGTTAAAAGTTGCAGAAGCCAGATGACAAGCTCATTTTGGTTCAACTTCAGCAACTGTGCATTGCATTGCCATGTAATGTAATGTAATGCAATGCTATCTATCTAGCTCTCCCTCTATACTTCCTTTTGGATAAACAGACATATTAGGCAAGCATTTTGGAGCTTTCACCTAAATAACTACAGGTGGTGAGATTAGCTGCACAATATAATTGACCTTTCAGTATATTGTTGCACACACACCATCTATTTAGCAAATGCCCTTGTTATCAACAGCAGCCTTTTAAACTCACCTGAGCTAACAGGTATGTGAGCTGGTTACTCTGCTGCGCTTAAAATTTCTTTTTTGGTTTGCTACAATGCCTTTTCTGAAACGTTGTCTCCCTCTGCTGGAACACTGACTTCTTTCATTTAATGCCTGCAGACTATAAAAGAGAAACCAACCCAAAAAGTTTGGTTGATTAGTCTGTGGCATTCTTTTAAACTGTTGCTTATGGCGGTCTCTGTGAGCTTCTCAGTGACATTCAGCCATCCAGGTATCCCGCCTGCAGTAGACGGAATGTGGCAATGGAACGCTGGCTGCGCGTGTCATAATAGGCTCTGAGCCTTTATATACCTGCGCACAGCAGCAGCCACCTTCAGTCTGCTGCTGGACAGCCAGCAGCAGCAGCAGCAGGAGAGGTAATTAATCAGCAACCCTCCTGCTAAGGGTAGACAGCTGCTCGTTCCACCCCCCCCCCGCCTTAATTGGTTCTCCTCCCTTCCAACGGTGTTGAGGCGGGTGGGAACAGCCGGGGGTTGAGGGTACTGTGCTAAAAGAGGTGGAGTTATGCAGATCTAAAACGCGTGGATTGCAGCAGCAGCAAGCCGAAAAGTGCAGGCATGTGAGGGATCTAGAGGTTGACAGCATGTCTTCTTAACGGGAGTCCAGGTGGCCATCTCCACAAATGGACTTTTCAGAATCCTTGGGTGGCACCGTAGTCGGAAACCAATTCTGGTTATCGCTTCTCGGCCTTTTGGCTAAGATCAAGTGTAGTATCTGTTCTTATCAGTTTAATATCTGATACGTCCCCTATCTGGGGACCATATATTAAATGGATTTTTAGAACAGGGAGATGGAAAAAGAGCTTGCTCTGTCCACTCCACGCATTGACCTGGTATTGCAGTATCTCCAGGACCGGTGCACACCTTCTTTAATGCAGTTTCTAAAATCAGAAAGAATTGAATTCAATGCTTTTTGTTCATTTTGCTTGTTTGTCGGATTTTGGGATGGACTCTTTGGCTTTGCTTTTCTTCTCCTCATTGGATTTTTCATGTTAAAAGTTGCAGAAGCCAGATGACAAGCTCATTTTGGTTCAATTTCAGCAACTGTGCATTGCATTGCCATGTAATGTAATGTAATGCAATGCTATCTATCTAGCTCTCCCTCTATACTTCCTTTTGGATAAACAGACATATTAGGCAAGCATTTTGGAGCTTTCACCTAAATAACTACAGGTGGTGAGATAAGCTGCACAATATAATTGACCTTTCAGTATATTGTTGCACACACACCATCTATTTAGCAAATGCCCTTGTTATCAACAGCAGCCTTTTAATCTCACCTGAGCTAACAGGTATGTGAGCTGGTTACTCTGCTGCGCTTAAAATTTCTTTTTTGGTTTGCTACAATGCCTTTTCTGAAACGTTGTCTCCCTCTGCTGGAACACTGACTTCTTTCATTTAATGCCTGCAGACTATAAAAGAGAAACCAACCCAAAAAGTTTGGTTGATTAGTCTGTGGCATTCTTTTAAACTGTTGCTTATGGCGGTCTCTGTGAGCTTCTCAGTGACATTCAGCCATCCAGGTATCCCGCCTGCAGTAGACGGAATGTGGCAATGGAACGCTGGCTGCGCGTGTCATAATAGGCTCTGAGCCTTTATATACCTGCGCACAGCAGCAGCCACCTTCAGTCTGCTGCTGGACAGCCAGCAGCAGCAGCAGCAGGAGAGGTAATTAATCAGCAACCCTCCTGCTAAGGGTAGACAGCTGCTCGTTCCACCCCCCCCCCCGCCTTAATTGGTTCTCCTCCCTTCCAACGGTGTTGAGGCGGGTGGGAACAGCCGGGGGTTGAGGGTACTGTGCTAAAAGAGGTGGAGTTATGCAGATCTAAAACGCGTGGATTGCAGCAGCAGCAAGCCGAAAACTGCAGGCATGTGAGGGATCTAGAGGTTGACAGCATGTCTTCTTAACATGAGTCCAGGTGGCCATCTTCACAAATGGACTTTTCAGAATCCTTGGGTGGCACCGTAGTCGGAAACCAATTCTGGTTATCGCTTCTCGGCCTTTTGGCTAAGATCAAGTGTAGTATCTGTTCTTATCAGTTTAATATCTGATACGTCCCCTATCTGGGGACCATATATTAAATGGATTTTTAGAACAGGGAGATGGAAAAAGAGCTTGCTCTGTCCACTCCACGCATTGACCTGGTATTGCAGTATCTCCAGGACCGGTGCACCCCTTCTTTAATGCAGTTTCTAAAATCAGAAAGAATTGAATTCAATGCTTTTTGTTCATTTTGCTTGTTTGTTGGATTTTGGGATGGACTCTTTGGCTTTGCTTTTCTTCTCCTCATTGGATTTTTCATGTTAAAAGTTGCAGAAGCCAGATGACAAGCTCATTTTGGTTCAACTTCAGCAACTGTGCATTGCATTGCCATGTAATGTAATGTAATGCAATGCTATCTATCTAGCTCTCCCTCTATACTTCCTTTTGGATAAACAGACATATTAGGCAAGCATTTTGGAGCTTTCACCTAAATAACTACAGGTGGTGAGATAAGCTGCACAATATAATTGACCTTTCAGTATATTGTTGCACACACACCATCTATTTAGCAAATGCCCTTGTTATCAACAGCAGCCTTTTAAACTCACCTGAGCTAACAGGTATGTGAGCTGGTTACTCTGCTGCGCTTAAAATTTCTTTTTTGGTTTGCTACAATGCCTTTTCTGAAACGTTGTCTCCCTCTGCTGGAACACTGACTTCTTTCATTTAATGCCTGCAGACTATAAAAGAGAAACCAACCCAAAAAGTTTGGTTGATTAGTCTGTGGCATTCTTTTAAACTGTTGCTTATGGCGGTCTCTGTGAGCTTCTCAGTGACATTCAGCCATCCAGGTATCCCGCCTGCAGTAGACGGAATGTGGCAATGGAACGCTGGCTGCGCGTGTCATAATAGGCTCTGAGCCTTTATATACCTGCGCACAGCAGCAGCCACCTTCAGTCTGCTGCTGGACAGCCAGCAGCAGCAGCAGCAGGAGAGGTAATTAATCAGCAACCCTCCTGCTAAGGGTAGACAGCTGCTCGTTCCACCCCCCCCCGCCTTAATTGGTTCTCCTCCCTTCCAACGGTGTTGAGGCGGGTGGGAACAGCCGGGGGTTGAGGGTACTGTGCTAAAAGAGGTGGAGTTATGCAGATCTAAAACGCGTGGATTGCAGCAGCAGCAAGCCGAAAAGTGCAGGCATGTGAGGGATCTAGAGGTTGACAGCATGTCTTCTTAACGGGAGTCCAGGTGGCCATCTCCACAAATGGACTTTTCAGAATCCTTGGGTGGCACCGTAGTCGGAAACCAATTCTGGTTATCGCTTCTCGGCCTTTTGGCTAAGATCAAGTGTAGTATCTGTTCTTATCAGTTTAATATCTGATACGTCCCCTATCTGGGGACCATATATTAAATGGATTTTTAGAACAGGGAGATGGAAAAAGAGCTTGCTCTGTCCACTCCACGCATTGACCTGGTATTGCAGTATCTCCAGGACCGGTGCACCCCTTCTTTAATGCAGTTTCTAAAATCAGAAAGAATTGAATTCAATGCTTTTTGTTCATTTTGCTTGTTTGTCGGATTTTGGGATGGACTCTTTGGCTTTGCTTTTCTTCTCCTCATTGGATTTTTCATGTTAAAAGTTGCAGAAGCCAGATGACAAGCTCATTTTGGTTCAACTTCAGCAACTGTGCATTGCATTGCTATGTAATGTAATGTAATGCAATGCTATCTATCTAGCTCTCCCTCTATACTTCCTTTTGGATAAACAGACATATTAGGCAAGCATTTTGGAGCTTTCACCTAAATAACTACAGGTGGTGAGATAAGCTGCACAATATAATTGACCTTTCAGTATATTGTTGCACACACACCATCTATTTAGCAAATGCCCTTGTTATCAACAGCAGCCTTTTAAACTCACCTGAGCTAACAGGTATGTGAGCTGGTTACTCTGCTGCGCTTAAAATTTCTTTTTTGGTTTGCTACAATGCCTTTTCTGAAACGTTGTCTCCCTCTGCTGGAACACTGACTTCTTTCATTTAATGCCTGCAGAGTATAAAAGAGAAACCAACCCAAAAAGTTTGGTTGATTAGTCTGTGGCATTCTTTTAAACTGTTGCTTATGGCGGTCTCTGTGAGCTTCTCAGTGACATTCAGCCATCCAGGTATCCCGCCTGCAGTAGACGGAATGTGGCAATGGAACGCTGGCTGCGCGTGTCATAATAGGCTCTGAGCCTTTATATACCTGCGCACAGCAGCAGCCACCTTCAGTCTGCTGCTGGACAGCCAGCAGCAGCAGCAGCAGGAGAGGTAATTAATCAGCAACCCTCCTGCTAAGGGTAGACAGCTGCTCGTTCCACCCCCCCCCCCCGCCTTAATTGGTTCTCCTACCTTCCAACGGTGTTGAGGCGGGTGGGAACAGCCGGGGGTTGAGGGTACTGTGCTAAAAGAGGTGGAGTTATGCAGATCTAAAACGCGTGGATTGCAGCAGCAGCAAGCCGAAAAGTGCAGGCATGTGAGGGATCTAGAGGTTGACAGCATGTCTTTTTAACGGGAGTCCAGGTGGCCATCTCCACAAATGGACTTTTCAGAATCCTTGGGTGGCACCGTAGTCGGAAACCAATTCTGGTTATCGCTTCTCGGCCTTTTGGCTAAGATCAAGTGTAGTATCTGTTCTTATCAGTTTAATATCTGATACGTCCCCTATCTGGGGACCATATATTAAATGGATTTTTAGAACAGGGAGATGGAAAAAGAGCTTGCTCTGTCCACTCCACGCATTGACCTGGTATTGCAGTATCTCCAGGACCGGTGCACCCCTTCTTTAATGCAGTTTCTAAAATCAGAAAGAATTGAATTCAATGCTTTTTGTTCATTTTGCTTGTTTGTCGGATTTTGGGATGGACTCTTTGGCTTTGCTTTTCTTCTCCTCATTGGATTTTTCATGTTAAAAGTTGCAGAAGCCAGATGACAAGCTCATTTTGGTTCAACTTCAGCAACTGTGCATTGCATTGCCATGTAATGTAATGTAATGCAATGCTATCTATCTAGCTCTCCCTCTATACTTCCTTTTGGATAAACAGACATATTAGGCAAGCATTTTGGAGCTTTCACCTAAATAACTACAGGTGGTGAGATAAGCTGCACAATATAATTGACCTTTCAGTATATTGTTGCACACACACCATCTATTTAGCAAATGCCCTTGTTATCAACAGCAGCCTTTTAAACTCACCTGAGCTAACAGGTATGTGAGCTGGTTACTCTGCTGCGCTTAAAATTTCTTTTTTGGTTTGCTACAATGCCTTTTCTGAAACGTTGTCTCCCTCTGCTGGAACACTGACTTCTTTCATTTAATGCCTGCAGAGTATAAAAGAGAAACCAACCCAAAAAGTTTGGTTGATTAGTCTGTGGCATTCTTTTAAACTGTTGCTTATGGCGGTCTCTGTGAGCTTCTCAGTGACATTCAGCCATCCAGGTATCCCGCCTGCAGTAGACGGAATGTGGCAATGGAACGCTGGCTGCGCGTGTCATAATAGGCTCTGAGCCTTTATATACCTGCGCACAGCAGCAGCCACCTTCAGTCTGCTGCTGGATAGCCAGCAGCAGCAGCAGCAGGAGAGGTAATTAATCAGCAACCCTCCTGCTAAGGGTAGACAGCTGCTCGTTCCACCCCCCCCCCCCGCCTTAATTGGTTCTCCTCCCTTCCAACGGTGTTGAGGCGGGTGGGAACAGCCGGGGGTTGAGGGTACTGTGCTAAAAGAGGTGGAGTTATGCAGATCTAAAACGCGTGGATTGCAGCAGCAGCAAGCCGAAAAGTGCAGGCATGTGAGGGATCTAGAGGTTGACAGCATGTCTTTTTAACGGGAGTCCAGGTGGCCATCTCCACAAATGGACTTTTCAGAATCCTTGGGTGGCACCGTAGTCGGAAACCAATTCTGGTTATCGCTTCTCGGCCTTTTGGCTAAGATCAAGTGTAGTATCTGTTCTTATCAGTTTAATATCTGATACGTCCCCTATCTGGGGACCATATATTAAATGGATTTTTAGAACAGGGAGATGGAAAAAGAGCTTGCTCTGTCCACTCCACGCATTGACCTGGTATTGCAGTATCTCCAGGACCGGTGCACCCCTTCTTTAATGCAGTTTCTAAAATCAGAAAGAATTGAATTCAATGCTTTTTGTTCATTTTGCTTGTTTGTCGGATTTTGGGATGGACTCTTTGGCTTTGCTTTTCTTCTCCTCATTGGATTTTTCATGTTAAAAGTTGCAGAAGCCAGATGACAAGCTCATTTTGGTTCAACTTCAGCAACTGTGCATTGCATTGCCATGTAATGTAATGTAATGCAATGCTATCTATCTAGCTCTCCCTCTATACTTCCTTTTGGATAAACAGACATATTAGGCAAGCATTTTGGAGCTTTCACCTAAATAACTACAGGTGGTGAGATAAGCTGCACAATATAATTGACCTTTCAGTATATTGTTGCACACACTCCATCTATTTAGCAAATGCCCTTGTTATCAACAGCAGCCTTTTAAACTCACCTGAGCTAACAGGTATGTGAGCTGGTTACTCTGCTGCGCTTAAAATTTCTTTTTTGGTTTGCTACAATGCCTTTTCTGAAACGTTGTCTCCCTCTGCTGGAACACTGACTTCTTTCATTTAATGCCTGCAGACTATAAAAGAGAAACCAACCCAAAAAGTTTGGTTGATTAGTCTGTGGCATTCTTTTAAACTGTTGCTTATGGCGGTCTCTGTGAGCTTCTCAGTGACATTCAGCCATCCAGGTATCCCGCCTGCAGTAGACGGAATGTGGCAATGGAACGCTGGCTGCGCGTGTCATAATAGGCTCTGAGCCTTTATATACCTGCGCACAGCAGCAGCCACCTTCAGTCTGCTGCTGGACAGCCAGCAGCAGCAGCAGCAGGAGAGGTAATTAATCAGCAACCCTCCTGCTAAGGGTAGACAGCTGCTCGTTCCACCCCCCCCCCCGCCTTAATTGGTTCTCCTCCCTTCCAACGGTGTTGAGGCGGGTGGGAACAGCCGGGGGTTGAGGGTACTGTGCTAAAAGAGGTGGAGTTATGCAGATCTAAAATGCGTGGATTGCAGCAGCAGCAAGCCGAAAAGTGCAGGTATGTGAGGGATCTAGAGGTTGACAGCATGTCTTCTTAACGGGAGTCCAGGTGGCCATCTCCACAAATGGACTTTTCAGAATCCTTGGGTGGCACCGTAGTCGGAAACCAATTCTGGTTATCGCTTCTCGGCCTTTTGGCTAAGATCAAGTGTAGTATCTGTTCTTATCAGTTTAATATCTGATACGTCCCCTATCTGGGGACCATATATTAAATGGATTTTTAGAACAGGGAGATGGAAAAAGAGCTTGCTCTGTCCACTCCACGCATTGACCTGGTATTGCAGTATCTCCAGGACCGGTGCACCCCTTCTTTAATGCAGTTTCTAAAATCAGAAAGAATTGAATTCAATGCTTTTTGTTCATTTTGCTTGTTTGTCGGATTTTGGGATGGACTCTTTGGCTTTGCTTTTCTTCTCCTCATTGGATTTTTCATGTTAAAAGTTGCAGAAGCCAGATGACAAGCTCATTTTGGTTCAACTTCAGCAACTGTGCATTGCATTGCTATGTAATGTAATGTAATGCAATGCTATCTATCTAGCTCTCCCTCTATACTTCCTTTTGGATAAACAGACATATTAGGCAAGCATTTTGGAGCTTTCACCTAAATAACTACAGGTGGTGAGATAAGCTGCACAATATAATTGACCTTTCAGTATATTGTTGCACACACACCATCTATTTAGCAAATGCCCTTGTTATCAACAGCAGCCTTTTAAACTCACCTGAGCTAACAGGTATGTGAGCTGGTTACTCTGCTGCGCTTAAAATTTCTTTTTTGGTTTGCTACAATGCCTTTTCTGAAACGTTGTCTCCCTCTGCTGGAACACTGACTTCTTTCATTTAATGCCTGCAGACTATAAAAGAGAAACCAACCCAAAAAGTTTGGTTGATTAGTCTGTGGCATTCTTTTAAACTGTTGCTTATGGCGGTCTCTGTGAGCTTCTCAGTGACATTCAGCCATCCAGGTATCCCGCCTGCAGTAGACGGAATGTGGCAATGGAACGCTGGCTGCGCGTGTCATAATAGGCTCTGAGCCTTTATATACCTGCGCACAGCAGCAGCCACCTTCAGTCTGCTGCTGGACAGCCAGCAGCAGCAGCAGCAGGAGAGGTAATTAATCAGCAACCCTCCTGCTAAGGGTAGACAGCTGCTCGTTCCACCCCCCCCCCCCGCCTTAATTGGTTCTCCTCCCTTCCAACGGTGTTGAGGCGGGTGGGAACAGCCGGGGGTTGAGGGTACTGTGCTAAAAGAGGTGGAGTTATGCAGATCTAAAACGCGTGGATTGCAGCAGCAGCAAGCCGAAAAGTGCAGGCATGTGAGGGATCTAGAGGTTGACAGCATGTCTTTTTAACGGGAGTCCAGGTGGCCATCTCCACAAATGGACTTTTCAGAATCCTTGGGTGGCACCGTAGTCGGAAACCAATTCTGGTTATCGCTTCTCGGCCTTTTGGCTAAGATCAAGTGTAGTATCTGTTCTTATCAGTTTAATATCTGATACGTCCCCTATCTGGGGACCATATATTAAATGGATTTTTAGAACAGGGAGATGGAAAAAGAGCTTGCTCTGTCCACTCCACGCATTGACCTGGTATTGCAGTATCTCCAGGACCGGTGCACCCCTTCTTTAATGCAGTTTCTAAAATCAGAAAGAATTGAATTCAATGCTTTTTGTTCATTTTGCTTGTTTGTCGGATTTTGGGATGGACTCTTTGGCTTTGCTTTTCTTCTCCTCATTGGATTTTTCATGTTAAAAGTTGCAGAAGCCAGATGACAAGCTCATTTTGGTTCAACTTCAGCAACTGTGCATTGCATTGCCATGTAATGTAATGTAATGCAATGCTATCTATCTAGCTCTCCCTCTATACTTCCTTTTGGATAAACAGACATATTAGGCAAGCATTTTGGAGCTTTCACCTAAATAACTACAGGTGGTGAGATAAGCTGCACAATATAATTGACCTTTCAGTATATTGTTGCACACACACCATCTATTTAGCAAATGCCCTTGTTATCAACAGCAGCCTTTTAAACTCACCTGAGCTAACAGGTATGTGAGCTGGTTACTCTGCTGCGCTTAAAATTTCTTTTTTGGTTTGCTACAATGCCTTTTCTGAAACGTTGTCTCCCTCTGCTGGAACACTGACTTCTTTCATTTAATGCCTGCAGACTATAAAAGAGAAACCAACCCAAAAAGTTTGGTTGATTAGTCTGTGGCATTCTTTTAAACTGTTGCTTATGGCGGTCTCTGTGAGCTTCTCAGTGACATTCAGCCATCCAGGTATCCCGCCTGCAGTAGACGGAATGTGGCAATGGAACGCTGGCTGCGCGTGTCATAATAGGCTCTGAGCCTTTATATACCTGCGCACAGCAGCAGCCACCTTCAGTCTGCTGCTGGACAGCCAGCAGCAGCAGCAGCAGGAGAGGTAATTAATCAGCAACCCTCCTGCTAAGGGTAGACAGCTGCTCGTTCCACCCCCCCCCCCGCCTTAATTGGTTCTCCTCCCTTCCAACGGTGTTGAGGCGGGTGGGAACAGCCGGGGGTTGAGGGTACTGTGCTAAAAGAGGTGGAGTTATGCAGATCTAAAACGCGTGGATTGCAGCAGCAGCAAGCCGAAAAGTGCAGGTATGTGAGGGATCTAGAGGTTGACAGCATGTCTTCTTAACGGGAGTCCAGGTGGCCATCTCCACAAATGGACTTTTCAGAATCCTTGGGTGGCACCGTAGTCGGAAACCAATTCTGGTTATCGCTTCTCGGCCTTTTGGCTAAGATCAAGTGTAGTATCTGTTCTTATCAGTTTAATATCTGATACGTCCCCTATCTGGGGACCATATATTAAATGGATTTTTAGAACAGGGAGATGGAAAAAGAGCTTGCTCTGTCCACTCCACGCATTGACCTGGTATTGCAGTATCTCCAGGACCGGTGCACCCCTTCTTTAATGCAGTTTCTAAAATCAGAAAGAATTGAATTCAATGCTTTTTGTTCATTTTGCTTGTTTGTCGGATTTTGGGATGGACTCTTTGGCTTTGCTTTTCTTCTCCTCATTGGATTTTTCATGTTAAAAGTTGCAGAAGCCAGATGACAAGCTCATTTTGGTTCAACTTCAGCAACTGTGCATTGCATTGCCATGTAATGTAATGTAATGCAATGCTATCTATCTAGCTCTCCCTCTATACTTCCTTTTGGATAAACAGACATATTAGGCAAGCATTTTGGAGCTTTCACCTAAATAACTACAGGTGGTGAGATAAGCTGCACAATATAATTGACCTTTCAGTATATTGTTGCACACACACCATCTATTTAGCAAATGCCCTTGTTATCAACAGCAGCCTTTTAAACTCACCTGAGCTAACAGGTATGTGAGCTGGTTACTCTGCTGCGCTTAAAATTTCTTTTTTGGTTTGCTACAATGCCTTTTCTGAAACGTTGTCTCCCTCTGCTGGAACACTGACTTCTTTCATTTAATGCCTGCAGAGTATAAAAGAGAAACCAACCCAAAAAGTTTGGTTGATTAGTCTGTGGCATTCTTTTAAACTGTTGCTTATGGCGGTCTCTGTGAGCTTCTCAGTGACATTCAGCCATCCAGGTATCCCGCCTGCAGTAGACGGAATGTGGCAATGGAACGCTGGCTGCGCGTGTCATAATAGGCTCTGAGCCTTTATATACCTGCGCACAGCAGCAGCCACCTTCAGTCTGCTGCTGGATAGCCAGCAGCAGCAGCAGCAGGAGAGGTAATTAATCAGCAACCCTCCTGCTAAGGGTAGACAGCTGCTCGTTCCACCCCCCCCCCCCGCCTTAATTGGTTCTCCTCCCTTCCAACGGTGTTGAGGCGGGTGGGAACAGCCGGGGGTTGAGGGTACTGTGCTAAAAGAGGTGGAGTTATGCAGATCTAAAACGCGTGGATTGCAGCAGCAGCAAGCCGAAAAGTGCAGGCATGTGAGGGATCTAGAGGTTGACAGCATGTCTTTTTAACGGGAGTCCAGGTGGCCATCTCCACAAATGGACTTTTCAGAATCCTTGGGTGGCACCGTAGTCGGAAACCAATTCTGGTTATCGCTTCTCGGCCTTTTGGCTAAGATCAAGTGTAGTATCTGTTCTTATCAGTTTAATATCTGATACGTCCCCTATCTGGGGACCATATATTAAATGGATTTTTAGAACAGGGAGATGGAAAAAGAGCTTGCTCTGTCCACTCCACGCATTGACCTGGTATTGCAGTATCTCCAGGACCGGTGCACCCCTTCTTTAATGCAGTTTCTAAAATCAGAAAGAATTGAATTCAATGCTTTTTGTTCATTTTGCTTGTTTGTCGGATTTTGGGATGGACTCTTTGGCTTTGCTTTTCTTCTCCTCATTGGATTTTTCATGTTAAAAGTTGCAGAAGCCAGATGACAAGCTCATTTTGGTTCAACTTCAGCAACTGTGCATTGCATTGCCATGTAATGTAATGTAATGCAATGCTATCTATCTAGCTCTCCCTCTATACTTCCTTTTGGATAAACAGACATATTAGGCAAGCATTTTGGAGCTTTCACCTAAATAACTACAGGTGGTGAGATAAGCTGCACAATATAATTGACCTTTCAGTATATTGTTGCACACACTCCATCTATTTAGCAAATGCCCTTGTTATCAACAGCAGCCTTTTAAACTCACCTGAGCTAACAGGTATGTGAGCTGGTTACTCTGCTGCGCTTAAAATTTCTTTTTTGGTTTGCTACAATGCCTTTTCTGAAACGTTGTCTCCCTCTGCTGGAACACTGACTTCTTTCATTTAATGCCTGCAGACTATAAAAGAGAAACCAACCCAAAAAGTTTGGTTGATTAGTCTGTGGCATTCTTTTAAACTGTTGCTTATGGCGGTCTCTGTGAGCTTCTCAGTGACATTCAGCCATCCAGGTATCCCGCCTGCAGTAGACGGAATGTGGCAATGGAACGCTGGCTGCGCGTGTCATAATAGGCTCTGAGCCTTTATATACCTGCGCACAGCAGCAGCCACCTTCAGTCTGCTGCTGGACAGCCAGCAGCAGCAGCAGCAGGAGAGGTAATTAATCAGCAACCCTCCTGCTAAGGGTAGACAGCTGCTCGTTCCACCCCCCCCCCCGCCTTAATTGGTTCTCCTCCCTTCCAACGGTGTTGAGGCGGGTGGGAACAGCCGGGGGTTGAGGGTACTGTGCTAAAAGAGGTGGAGTTATGCAGATCTAAAACGCGTGGATTGCAGCAGCAGCAAGCCGAAAAGTGCAGGTATGTGAGGGATCTAGAGGTTGACAGCATGTCTTCTTAACGGGAGTCCAGGTGGCCATCTCCACAAATGGACTTTTCAGAATCCTTGGGTGGCACCGTAGTCGGAAACCAATTCTGGTTATCGCTTCTCGGCCTTTTGGCTAAGATCAAGTGTAGTATCTGTTCTTATCAGTTTAATATCTGATACGTCCCCTATCTGGGGACCATATATTAAATGGATTTTTAGAACAGGGAGATGGAAAAAGAGCTTGCTCTGTCCACTCCACGTATTGACCTGGTATTGCAGTATCTCCAGGACCGGTGCACCCCTTCTTTAATGCAGTTTCTAAAATCAGAAAGAATTGAATTCAATGCTTTTTGTTCATTTTGCTTGTTTGTCGGATTTTGGGATGGACTCTTTGGCTTTGCTTTTCTTCTCCTCATTGGATTTTTCATGTTAAAAGTTGCAGAAGCCAGATGACAAGCTCATTTTGGTTCAACTTCAGCAACTGTGCATTGCATTGCCATGTAATGTAATGTAATGCAATGCTATCTATCTAGCTCTCCCTCTATACTTCCTTTTGGATAAACAGACATATTAGGCAAGCATTTTGGAGCTTTCACCTAAATAACTACAGGTGGTGAGATAAGCTGCACAATATAATTGACCTTTCAGTATATTGTTGCACACACACCATCTATTTAGCAAATGCCCTTGTTATCAACAGCAGCCTTTTAAACTCACCTGAGCTAACAGGTATGTGAGCTGGTTACTCTGCTGCGCTTAAAATTTCTTTTTTGGTTTGCTACAATGCCTTTTCTGAAACGTTGTCTCCCTCTGCTGGAACACTGACTTCTTTCATTTAATGCCTGCAGACTATAAAAGAGAAACCAACCCAAAAAGTTTGGTTGATTAGTCTGTGGCATTCTTTTAAACTGTTGCTTATGGCGGTCTCTGTGAGCTTCTCAGTGACATTCAGCCATCCAGGTATCCCGCCTGCAGTAGACGGAATGTGGCAATGGAACGCTGGCTGCGCGTGTCATAATAGGCTCTGAGCCTTTATATACCTGCGCACAGCAGCAGCCACCTTCAGTCTGCTGCTGGACAGCCAGCAGCAGCAGCAGCAGGAGAGGTAATTAATCAGCAACCCTCCTGCTAAGGGTAGACAGCTGCTCGTTCCACCCCCCCCCCCCGCCTTAATTGGTTCTCCTCCCTTCCAACGGTGTTGAGGCGGGTGGGAACAGCCGGGGGTTGAGGGTACTGTGCTAAAAGAGGTGGAGTTATGCAGATCTAAAACGCGTGGATTGCAGCAGCAGCAAGCCGAAAAGTGCAGGTATGTGAGGGATCTAGAGGTTGACAGCATGTCTTCTTAACGGGAGTCCAGGTGGCCATCTCCACAAATGGACTTTTCAGAATCCTTGGGTGGCACCGTAGTCGGAAACCAATTCTGGTTATCGCTTCTCGGCCTTTTGGCTAAGATCAAGTGTAGTATCTGTTCTTATCAGTTTAATATCTGATACGTCCCCTATCTGGGGACCATATATTAAATGGATTTTTAGAACAGGGAGATGGAAAAAGAGCTTGCTCTGTCCACTCCACGCATTGACCTGGTATTGCAGTATCTCCAGGACCGGTGCACCCCTTCTTTAATGCAGTTTCTAAAATCAGAAAGAATTGAATTCAATGCTTTTTGTTCATTTTGCTTGTTTGTCGGATTTTGGGATGGACTCTTTGGCTTTGCTTTTCTTCTCCTCATTGGATTTTTCATGTTAAAAGTTGCAGAAGCCAGATGACAAGCTCATTTTGGTTCAACTTCAGCAACTGTGCATTGCATTGCCATGTAATGTAATGTAATGCAATGCTATCTATCTAGCTCTCCCTCTATACTTCCTTTTGGATAAACAGACATATTAGGCAAGCATTTTGGAGCTTTCACCTAAATAACTACAGGTGGTGAGATAAGCTGCACAATATAATTGACCTTTCAGTATATTGTTGCACACACACCATCTATTTAGCAAATGCCCTTGTTATCAACAGCAGCCTTTTAAACTCACCTGAGCTAACAGGTATGTGAGCTGGTTACTCTGCTGCGCTTAAAATTTCTTTTTTGGTTTGCTACAATGCCTTTTCTGAAACGTTGTCTCCCTCTGCTGGAACACTGACTTCTTTCATTTAATGCCTGCAGACTATAAAAGAGAAACCAACCCAAAAAGTTTGGTTGATTAGTCTGTGGCATTCTTTTAAACTGTTGCTTATGGCGGTCTCTCTGAGCTTCTCAGTGACATTCAGCCATCCAGGTATCCCGCCTGCAGTAGACGGAATGTGGCAATGGAACGCTGGCTGCGCGTGTCATAATAGGCTCTGAGCCTTTATATACCTGCGCACAGCAGCAGCCACCTTCAGTCTGCTGCTGGACAGCCAGCAGCAGCAGCAGCAGGAGAGGTAATTAATCAGCAACCCTCCTGCTAAGGGTAGACAGCTGCTCGTTCCACCCCCCCCCCGCCTTAATTGGTTCTCCTCCCTTCCAACGGTGTTGAGGCGGGTGGGAACAGCCGGGGGTTGAGGGTACTGTGCTAAAAGAGGTGGAGTTATGCAGATCTAAAACGCGTGGATTGCAGCAGCAGCAAGCCGAAAAGTGCAGGCATGTGAGGGATCTAGAGGTTGACAGCATGTCTTCTTAACGGGAGTCCAGGTGGCCATCTCCACAAATGGACTTTTCAGAATCCTTGGGTGGCACCGTAGTCGGAAACCAATTCTGGTTATCGCTTCTCGGCCTTTTGGCTAAGATCAAGTGTAGTATCTGTTCTTATCAGTTTAATATCTGATACGTCCCCTATCTGGGGACCATATA
Source organism: Phyllobates terribilis (assembly GCF_046119375.1). Taxonomy (NCBI): domain Eukaryota; kingdom Metazoa; phylum Chordata; class Amphibia; order Anura; family Dendrobatidae; genus Phyllobates; species Phyllobates terribilis. Next base: position 2,362,722 of record NW_027362800.1, on the reverse strand, counting down.
TTAAATGGATTTTTAGAACAGGGAGATGGAAAAAGAGCTTGCTCTGTCCACTCCACGCATTGACCTGGTATTGCAGTATCTCCAGGACCGGTGCACCCCTTCTTTAATGCAGTTTCTAAAATCAGAAAGAATTGAATTCAATGCTTTTTGTTCATTTTGCTTGTTTGTCGGATTTTGGGATGGACTCTTTGGCTTTGCTTTTCTTCTCCTCATTGGATTTTTCATGTTAAAAGTTGCAGAAGCCAGATGACAAGCTCATTTTGGTTCAACTTCAGCAACTGTGCATTGCATTGCCATGTAATGTAATGTAATGCAATGCTATCTATCTAGCTCTCCCTCTATACTTCCTTTTGGATAAACAGACATATTAGGCAAGCATTTTGGAGCTTTCACCTAAATAACTACAGGTGGTGAGATAAGCTGCACAATATAATTGACCTTTCAGTATATTGTTGCACACACACCATCTATTTAGCAAATGCCCTTGTTATCAACAGCAGCCTTTTAAACTCACCTGAGCTAACAGGTATGTGAGCTGGTTACTCTGCTGCGCTTAAAATTTCTTTTTTGGTTTGCTACAATGCCTTTTCTGAAACGTTGTCTCCCTCTGCTGGAACACTGACTTCTTTCATTTAATGCCTGCAGACTATAAAAGAGAAACCAACCCAAAAAGTTTGGTTGATTAGTCTGTGGCATTCTTTTAAACTGTTGCTTATGGCGGACTCTGTGAGCTTCTCAGTGACATTCAGCCATCCAGGTATCCCGCCTGCAGTAGACGGAATGTGGCAATGGAACGCTGGCTGCGCGTGTCATAATAGGCTCTGAGCCTTTATATACCTGCGCACAGCAGCAGCCACCTTCAGTCTGCTGCTGGACAGCCAGCAGCAGCAGGAGAGGTAATTAATCAGCAACCCTCCTGCTAAGGGTAGACAGCTGCTCGTTCCACCCCCCCCCCCGCCTTAATTGGTTCTCCTCCCTTCCAACGGTGTTGAGGCGGGTGGGAACAGCCGGGGGTTGAGGGTACTGTGCTAAAAGAGGTGGAGTTATGCAGATCTAAAACGCGTGGATTGCAGCAGCAGCAAGCCGAAAAGTGCAGGCATGTGAGGGATCTAGAGGTTGACAGCATGTCTTCTTAACGGGAGTCCAGGTGGCCATCTCCACAAATGGACTTTTCAGAATCCTTGGGTGGCACCGTAGTCGGAAACCAATTCTGGTTATCGCTTCTCGGCCTTTTGGCTAAGATCAAGTGTAGTATCTGTTCTTATCAGTTTAATATCTGATACGTTCCCTATATGGGGACCATATATTAAATGGATTTTTAGAACAGGGAGATGGAAAAAGAGCTTGCTCTGTCCACTCCACGCATTGACCTGGTATTGCAGTATCTCCAGGACCAGTGCACCCCTTCTTTAATGCAGTTTCTAAAATCAGAAAGAATTGAATTCAATGCTTTTTGTTCATTTTGCTTGTTTGTCGGATTTTGGGATGGACTCTTTGGCTTTGCTTTTCTTCTCCTCATTGGATTTTTCATGTTAAAAGTTGCAGAAGCCAGATGACAAGCTCATTTTGGTTCAACTTCAGCAACTGTGCATTGCATTGCCATGTAATGTAATGTAATGCAATGCTATCTATCTAGCTCTCCCTCTATACTTCCTTTTGGATAAACAGACATATTAGGCAAGCATTTTGGAGCTTTCACCTAAATAACTACAGGTGGTGAGATAAGCTGCACAATATAATTGACCTTTCAGTATATTGTTGCACACACACCATCTATTTAGCAAATGCCCTTGTTATCAACAGCAGCCTTTTAAACTCACCTGAGCTAACAGGTATGTGAGCTGGTTACTCTGCTGCGCTTAAAATTTCTTTTTTGGTTTGCTACAATGCCTTTTCTGAAACGTTGTCTCCCTCTGCTGGAACACTGACTTCTTTCATTTAATGCCTGCAGACTATAAAAGAGAAACCAACCCAAAAAGTTTGGTTGATTAGTCTGTGGCATTCTTTTAAACTGTTGCTTATAGCGGTCTCTGTGAGCTTCTCAGTGACATTCAGCCATCCAGGTATCCCGCCTGCAGTAGACGGAATGTGGCAATGGAACGCTGGCTGCGCGTGTCATAATAGGCTCTGAGCCTTTATATACCTGCGCACAGCAGCAGCCACCTTCAGTCTGCTGCTGGACAGCCAGCAGCAGCAGCAGCAGGAGAGGTAATTAATCAGCAACCCTCCTGCTAAGGGTAGCTCGTTCCACCCCCCCCCCCGCCTTAATTGGTTCTCCTCCCTTCCAACGGTGTTGAGGCGGGTGGGAACAGCCGGGGGTTGAGGGTACTGTGCTAAAAGAGGTGGAGTTATGCAGATCTAAAACGCGTGGATTGCAGCAGCAGCAAGCCGAAAAGTGCAGGCATGTGAGGGATCTAGAGGTTGACAGCATGTCTTCTTAACGGGAGTCCAGGTGGCCATCTCCACAAATGGACTTTTCAGAATCCTTGGGTGGCACCGTAGTCGGAAACCAATTCTGGTTATCGCTTCTCGGCCTTTTGGCTAAGATCAAGTGTAGTATCTGTTCTTATCAGTTTAATATCTGATACGTCCCCTATCTGGGGACCATATATTAAATGGATTTTTAGAACAGGGAGATGGAAAAAGAGCTTGCTCTGTCCACTCCACGCATTGACCTGGTATTGCAGTATCTCCAGGACCGGTGCACCCCTTCTTTAATGCAGTTTCTAAAATCAGAAAGAATTGAATTCAATGCTTTTTGTTCATTTTGCTTGTTTGTCGGATTTTGGGATGGACTCTTTGGCTTTGCTTTTCTTCTCCTCATTGGATTTTTCATGTTAAAAGTTGCAGAAGCCAGATGACAAGCTCATTTTGGTTCAACTTCAGCAACTGTGCATTGCATTGCCATGTAATGTAATGTAATGCAATGCTATCTATCTAGCTCTCCCTCTATACTTCCTTTTGGATAAACAGACATATTAGGCAAGCATTTTGGAGCTTTCACCTAAATAACTACAGGTGGTGAGATAAGCTGCACAATATAATTGACCTTTCAGTATATTGTTGCACACACACCATCTATTTAGCAAATGCCCTTGTTATCAACAGCAGCCTTTTAAACTCACCTGAGCTAACAGGTATGTGAGCTGGTTACTCTGCTGCGCTTAAAATTTCTTTTTTGGTTTGCTACAATGCCTTTTCTGAAACGTTGTCTCCCTCTGCTGGAACACTGACTTCTTTCATTTAATGCCTGCAGACTATAAAAGAGAAACCAACCCAAAAAGTTTGGTTGATTAGTCTGTGGCATTCTTTTAAACTGTTGCTTATGGCGGTCTCTGTGAGCTTCTCAGTGACATTCAGCCATCCAGGTATCCCGCCTGCAGTAGACGGAATGTGGCAATGGAACGCTGGCTGCGCGTGTCATAATAGGCTCTGAGCCTTTATATACCTGCGCACAGCAGCAGCCACCTTCAGTCTGCTGCTGGACAGCCAGCAGCAGCAGCAGCAGGAGAGGTAATTAATCAGCAACCCTCCTGCTAAGGGTAGACAGCTGCTCGTTCCACCCCCCCCCCCCGCCTTAATTGGTTCTCCTCCCTTCCAACGGTGTTGAGGCGGGTGGGAACAGCCGGGGGTTGAGGGTACTGTGCTAAAAGAGGTGGAGTTATGCAGATCTAAAACGCGTGGATTGCAGCAGCAGCAAGCCGAAAAGTGCAGGCATGTGAGGGATCTAGAGGTTGACAGCATGTCTTCTTAACGGGAGTCCAGGTGGCCATCTCCACAAATGGACTTTTCAGAATCCTTGGGTGGCACCGTAGTCGGAAACCAATTCTGGTTATCGCTTCTCGGCCTTTTGGCTAAGATCAAGTGTAGTATCTGTTTTTATCAGTTTAATATCTGATACGTCCCCTATCTGGGGACCATATATTAAATGGATTTTTAGAACAGGGAGATGGAAAAAGAGCTTGCTCTGTCCACTCCACGCATTGACCTGGTATTGCAGTATCTCCAGGACCGGTGCACCCCTTCTTTAATGCAGTTTCTAAAATCAGAAAGAATTGAATTCAATGCTTTTTGTTCATTTTGCTTGTTTGTCGGATTTTGGGATGGACTCTTTGGCTTTGCTTTTCTTCTCCTCATTGGATTTTTCATGTTAAAAGTTGCAGAAGCCAGATGACAAGCTCATTTTGGTTCAACTTCAGCAACTGTGCATTGCATTGCCATGTAAAGTAATGTAATGCAGTGCTATCTATCTAGCTCTCCCTCTATACTTCCTTTTGGATAAACAGACATATTAGGCAAGCATTTTGGAGCTTTCACCTAAATAACTACAGGTGGTGAGATAAGCTGCACAATATAATTGACCTTTCAGTATATTGTTGCACACACACCATCTATTTAGCAAATGCCCTTGTTATCAACAGCAGCCTTTTAAACTCACCTGAGCTAACAGGTATGTGAGCTGGTTACTCTGCTGCGCTTAAAATTTCTTTTTTGGTTTGCTACAATGCCTTTTCTGAAACGTTGTCTCCCTCTGCTGGAACACTGACTTCTTTCATTTAATGCCTGCAGACTATAAAAGAGAAACCAACCCAAAAAGTTTGGTTGATTAGTCTGTGGCATTCTTTTAAACTGTTGCTTATGGCGGTCTCTGTGAGCTTCTCAGTGACATTCAGCCATCCAGGTATCCCGCCTGCAGTAGACGGAATGTGGCAATGGAACGCTGGCTGCGCGTGTCATAATAGGCTCTGAGCCTTTATATACCTGCGCACAGCAGCAGCCACCTTCAGTCTGCTGCTGGACAGCCAGCAGCAGCAGCAGCAGGAGAGGTAATTAATCAGCAACCCTCCTGCTAAGGGTAGACAGCTGCTCGTTCCACCCCCCCCCGCCTTAATTGGTTCTCCTCCCTTCCAACGGTGTTGAGGCGGGTGGGAACAGCCGGGGGTTGAGGGTACTGTGCTAAAAGAGGTGGAGTTATGCAGATCTAAAACGCGTGGATTGCAGCAGCAGCAAGCCGAAAAGTGCAGGCATGTGAGGGATCTAGAGGTTGACAGCATGTCTTCTTAACGGGAGTCCAGGTGGCCATCTCCACAAATGGACTTTTCAGAATCCTTGGGTGGCACCGTAGTCGGAAACCAATTCTGGTTATCGCTTCTCGGCCTTTTGGCTAAGATGAAGTGTAGTATCTGTTCTTATCAGTTTAATATCTGATACGTCCCCTATCTGGGGACCATATATTAAATGGATTTTTAGAACAGGGAGATGGAAAAAGAGCTTGCTCTGTCCACTCCACGCATTGACCTGGTATTGCAGTATCTCCAGGACCGGTGCACCCCTTCTTTAATGCAGTTTCTAAAATCAGAAAGAATTGAATTCAATGCTTTTTGTTCATTTTGCTTGTTTGTCGGATTTTGGGATGGACTCTTTGGCTTTGCTTTTCTTCTCCTCATTGGATTTTTCATGTTAAAAGTTGCAGAAGCCAGATGACAAGCTCATTTTGGTTCAACTTCAGCAACTGTGCATTGCATTGCCATGTAATGTAATGTAATGCAATGCTATCTATCTAGCTCTCCCTCTATACTTCCTTTTGGATAAACAGACATATTAGGCAAGCATTTTGGAGCTTTCACCTAAATAACTACAGGTGGTGAGATAAGCTGCACAATATAATTGACCTTTCAGTATATTGTTGCACACACACCATCTATTTAGCAAATGCCCTTGTTATCAACAGCAGCCTTTTAAACTCACCTGAGCTAACAGGTATGTGAGCTGGTTACTCTACTGCGCTTAAAATTTCTTTTTTGGTTTGCTACAATGCCTTTTCTGAAACGTTGTCTCCCTCTGCTGGAACACTGACTTCTTTCATTTAATGCCTGCAGACTATAAAAGAGAAACCAACAAAAAAAGTTTGGTTGATTAGTCTGTGGCATTCTTTTAAACTGTTGCTTATGGCGGTCTCTGTGAGCTTCTCAGTGACATTCAGCCATCCAGGTATCCCGCCTGCAGTAGACGGAATGTGGCAATGGAACGCTGGCTGCGCGTGTCATAATAGGCTCTGAGCCTTTATATACCTGCGCACAGCAGCAGCCACCTTCAGTCTGCTGCTGGACAGCCAGCAGCAGCAGCAGCAGGAGAGGTAATTAATCAGCAACCCTCCTGCTAAGGGTAGACAGCTGCTCGTTCCACCCCCCCCCCCCGCCTTAATTGGTTCTCCTCCCTTCCAACGGTGTTGAGGCGGGTGGGAACAGCCGGGGGTTGAGGGTACTGTGCTAAAAGAGGTGGAGTTATGCAGATCTAAAACGCGTGGATTGCAGCAGCAGCAAGCCGAAAAGTGCAGGCATGTGAGGGATCTAGAGGTTGACAGCATGTCTTCTTAACGGGAGTCCAGGTGGCCATCTCCACAAATGGACTTTTCAGAATCCTTGGGTGGCACCGTAGTCGGAAACCAATTCTGGTTATCGCTTCTCGGCCTTTTGGCTAAGATCAAGTGTAGTATCTGTTCTTATCAGTTTAATATCTGATACGTCCCCTATCTGGGGACCATATATTAAATGGATTTTTAGAACAGGGAGATGGAAAAAGAGCTTGCTCTGTCCACTCCACGCATTGACCTGGTATTGCAGTATCTCCAGGACCGGTGCACCCCTTCTTTAATGCAGTTTCTAAAATCAGAAAGAATTGAATTCAATGCTTTTTGTTCATTTTGCTTGTTTGTCGGATTTTGGGATGGACTCTTTGGCTTTGCTTTTCTTCTCCTCATTGGATTTTTCATGTTAAAAGTTGCAGAAGCCAGATGACAAGCTCATTTTGGTTCAACTTCAGCAACTGTGCATTGCATTGCCATGTAATGTAATGTAATGCAATGCTATCTATCTAGCTCTCCCTCTATACTTCCTTTTGGATAAACAGACATATTAGGCAAGCATTTTGGAGCTTTCACCTAAATAACTACAGGTGGTGAGATAAGCTGCACAATATAATTGACCTTTCAGTATATTGTTGCACACACACCATCTATTTAGCAAATGCCCTTGTTATCAACAGCAGCCTTTTAAACTCACCTGAGCTAACAGGTATGTGAGCTGGTTACTCTGCTGCGCTTAAAATTTCTTTTTTGGTTTGCTACAATGCCTTTTCTGAAACGTTGTCTCCCTCTGCTGGAACACTGACTTCTTTCATTTAATTCCTGCAGACTATAAAAGAGAAACCAACCCAAAAAGTTTGGTTGATTAGTCTGTGGCATTCTTTTAAACTGTTGCTTATGGCGGTCTCTGTGAGCTTCTCAGTGACATTCAGCCATCCAGGTATCCCGCCTGCAGTAGACGGAATGTGGCAATGGAACGCTGGCTGCGCGTGTCATAATAGGCTCTGAGCCTTTATATACCTGCGCACAGCAGCAGCCACCTTCAGTCTGCTGCTGGACAGCCAGCAGCAGCAGCAGCAGGAGAGGTAATTAATCAGCAACCCTCCTGCTAAGGGTAGACAGCTGCTCGTTCCACCCCCCCCCCGCCTTAATTGGTTCTCCTCCCTTCCAACGGTGTTGAGGCGGGTGGGAACAGCCGGGGGTTGAGGGTACTGTGCTAAAAGAGGTGGAGTTATGCAGATCTAAAACGCGTGGATTGCAGCAGCAGCAAGCCGAAAAGTGCAGGCATGTGAGGGATCTAGAGGTTGACAGCATGTCTTCTTAACGGGAGTCCAGGTGGCCATCTCCACAAATGGACTTTTCAGAATCCTTGGGTGGCACCGTAGTCGGAAAGCAATTCTGGTTATCGCTTCTCGGCCTTTTGGCTAAGATCAAGTGTAGTATCTGTTCTTATCAGTTTAATATCTGATACGTCCCCTATCTAGGGACCATATATTAAATGGATTTTTAGAACAGGGAGATGGAAAAAGAGCTTGCTCTGTCCACTCCACGCATTGACCTGGTATTGCAGTATCTCCAGGACCGGTGCACCCCTTCTTTAATGCAGTTTCTAAAATCAGAAAGAATTGAATTCAATGCTTTTTGTTCATTTTGCTTGTTTGTCGGATTTTGGGATGGACTCTTTGGCTTTGCTTTTCTTCTCCTCATTGGATTTTTCATGTTAAAAGTTGCAGAAGCCAGATGACAAGCTCATTTTGGTTCAACTTCAGCAACTGTGCATTGCATTGCCATGTAATGTAATGTAATGCAATGCTATCTATCTAGCTCTCCCTCTATACTTCCTTTTGGATAAACAGACATATTAGGCAAGCATTTTGGAGCTTTCACCTAAATAACTACAGGTGGTGAGATAAGCTGCACAATATAATTGACCTTTCAGTATATTGTTGCACACACACCATCTATTTAGCAAATGCCCTTGTTGTCAACAGCAGCCTTTTAAACTCACCTGAGCTAACAGGTATGTGAGCTGGTTACTCTGCTGCGCTTAAAATTTCTTTTTTGGTTTGCTACAATGCCTTTTCTGAAACGTTGTCTCCCTCTGCTGGAACACTGACTTCTTTCATTTAATGCCTGCAGACTATAAAAGAGAAACCAACCCAAAAAGTTTGGTTGATTAGTCTGTGGCATTCTTTTAAACTGTTGCTTATGGCGGTCTCTGTGAGCTTCTCAGTGACATTCAGCCATCCAGGTATCCCGCCTGCAGTAGACGGAATGTGGCAATGGAACGCTGGCTGCGCGTGTCATAATAGGCTCTGAGCCTTTATATACCTGCGCACAGCAGCAGCCACCTTCAGTCTGCTGCTGGACAGCCAGCAGCAGCAGCAGCAGGAGAGGTAATTAATCAGCAACCTCCTGCTAAGGGTAGACAGCTGCTCGTTCCACCCCCCCCCCCGCCTTAATTGGTTCTCCTCCCTTCCAACGGTGTTGAGGCGGGTGGGAACAGCCGGGGGTTGAGGGTACTGTGCTAAAAGAGGTGGAGTTATGCAGATCTAAAACGCGTGGATTGCAGCAGCAGCAAGCCGAAAAGTGCAGGCATGTGAGGGATCTAGAGGTTGACAGCATGTCTTCTTAACGGGAGTCCAGGTGGCCATCTCCACAAATGGACTTTTCAGAATCCTTGGGTGGCACCGTAGTCGGAAAGCAATTCTGGTTATCGCTTCTCGGCCTTTTGGCTAAGATCAAGTGTAGTATCTGTTCTTATCAGTTTAATATCTGATACGTCCCCTATCTGGGGACCATATATTAAATGGATTTTTAGAACAGGGAGATGGAAAAAGAGCTTGCTCTGTCCACTCCACGCATTGACCTGGTATTGCAGTATCTCCAGGACCGGTGCACCCCTTCTTTAATGCAGTTTCTAAAATCAGAAAGAATTGAATTCAATGCTTTTTGTTCATTTTGCTTGTTTGTCGGATTTTGGGATGGACTCTTTGGCTTTGCTTTTCTTCTCCTCATTGGATTTTTCATGTTAAAAGTTGCAGAAGCCAGATGACAAGCTCATTTTGGTTCAACTTCAGCAACTGTGCATTGCATTGCCATGTAATGTAATGTAATGCAATGCTATCTATCTAGCTCTCCCTCTATACTTCCTTTTGGATAAACAGACATATTAGGCAAGCATTTTGGAGCTTTCACCTAAATAACTACAGGTGGTGAGATAAGCTGCACAATATAATTGACCTTTCAGTATATTGTTGCACACACACCATCTATTTAGCAAATGCCCTTGTTATCAACAGCAGCCTTTTAAACTCACCTGAGCTAACAGGTATGTGAGCTGGTTACTCTGCTGCGCTTAAAATTTATTTTTTGGTTTGCTACAATGCCTTTTCTGAAACGTTGTCTCCCTCTGCTGGAACACTGACTTCTTTCATTTAATGCCTGCAGACTATAAAAGAGAAACCAACCCAAAATGTTTGGTTGATTAGTCTGTGGCATTCTTTTAAACTGTTGCTTATGGCGGTCTCTGTGAGCTTCTCAGTGACATTCAGCCATCCAGGTATCCCGCCTGCAGTAGACGGAATGTGGCAATGGAACGCTGGCTGCGCGTGTCATAATAGGCTCTGAGCCTTTATATACCTGCGCACAGCAGCAGCCACCTTCAGTCTGCTGCTGGACAGCCAGCAGCAGCAGCAGCAGGAGAGGTAATTAATCAGCAACCCTCCTGCTAAGGGTAGACAGCTGCTCGTTCCACCCCCCCCCCCCGCCTTAATTGGTTCTCCTCCCTTCCAACGGTGTTGAGGCGGGTGGGAACAGCCGGGGGTTGAGGGTACTGTGCTAAAAGAGGTGGAGTTATGCAGATCTAAAACGCGTGGATTGCAGCAGCAGCAAGCCGAAAAGTGCAGGCATGTGAGGGATCTAGAGGTTGACAGCATGTCTTCTTAACGGGAGTCCAGGTGGCCATCTCCACAAATGGACTTTTCAGAATCCTTAGGTGGCACCATAGTCGGAAACCAATTCTGGTTATCGCTTCTCGGCCTTTTGGCTAAGATCAAGTGTAGTATCTGTTCTTATCAGTTTAATATCTGATACGTCCCCTATCTGGGGACCATATATTAAATGGATTTTTAGAACAGGGAGATGGAAAAAGAGCTTGCTCTGTCCACTCCACGCATTGACCTGGTATTGCAGTATCTCCAGGACCGGTGCACCCCTTCTTTAATGCAGTTTCTAAAATCAGAAAGAATTGAATTCAATGCTTTTTGTTCATTTTGCTTGTTTGTCGGATTTTGGGATGGACTCTTTGGCTTTGCTTTTCTTCTCCTCATTGGATTTTTCATGTTAAAAGTTGCAGAAGCCAGATGACAAGCTCATTTTGGTTCAACTTCAGCAACTGTGCATTGCATTGCCATGTAATGTAATGTAATGCAATGCTATCTATCTAGCTCTCCCTCTATACTTCCTTTTGGATAAACAGACATATTAGGCAAGCATTTTGGAGCTTTCACCTAAATAACTACAGGTGGTGAGATAAGCTGCACAATATAATTGACCTTTCAGTATATTGTTGCACACACACCATCTATTTAGCAAATGCCCTTGTTATCAACAGCAGCCTTTTAAACTCACCTGAGCTAACAGGTATGTGAGCTGGTTACTCTGCTGCGCTTAAAATTTCTTTTTTGGTTTGCTACAATGCCTTTTCTGAAACGTTGTCTCCCTCTGCTGGAACACTGACTTCTTTCATTTAATGCCTGCAGACTATAAAAGAGAAACCAACCCAAAAAATTTGGTTGATTAGTCTGTGGCATTCTTTTAAACTGTTGCTTATGGCGGTCTCTGTGAGCTTCTCAGTGACATTCAGCCATCCAGGTATCCCGCCTGCAGTAGACGGAATGTGGCAATGGAACGCTGGCTGCGCGTGTCATAATAGGCTCTGAGCCTTTATATACCTGCGCACAGCAGCAGCCACCTTCAGTCTGCTGCTGGACAGCCAGCAGCAGCAGCAGGAGAGGTAATTAATCAGCAACCCTCCTGCTAAGGGTAGACAGCTGCTCGTTCCACCCCCCCCCCCCGCCTTAATTGGTTCTCCTCCCTTCCAACGGTGTTGAGGCGGGTGGGAACAGCCGGGGGTTGAGGGTACTGTGCTAAAAGAGGTGGAGTTATGCAGATCTAAAACGCGTGGATTGCAGCAGCAGCAAGCCGAAAAGTGCAGGCATGTGAGGGATCTAGAGGTTGACAGCATGTCTTCTTAACGGGAGTCCAGGTGGCCATCTCCACAAATGGACTTTTCAGAATCCTTGGGTGGCACCGTAGTCGGAAACCAATTCTGGTTATCGCTTCTCGGCCTTTTGGCTAAGATGAAGTGTAGTATCTGTTCTTATCAGTTTAATATCTGATACGTCCCCTATCTGGGGACCATATATTAAATGGATTTTTAGAACAGGGAGATGGAAAAAGAGCTTGCTCTGTCCACTCCACGCATTGACCTGGTATTGCAGTATCTCCAGGACCGGTGCACCCCTTCTTTAATGCAGTTTCTAAAATCAGAAAGAATTGAATTCAATGCTTTTTGTTCATTTTGCTTGTTTGTCGGATTTTGGGATGGACTCTTTGGCTTTGCTTTTCTTCTCCTCATTGGATTTTTCATGTTAAAAGTTGCAGAAGCCAGATGACAAGCTCATTTTGGTTCAACTTCAGCAACTGTGCATTGCATTGCCATGTAATGTAATGTAATGCAATGCTATCTATCTAGCTCTCCCTCTATACTTCCTTTTGGATAAACAGACATATTAGGCAAGCATTTTGGAGCTTTCACCTAAATAACTACAGGTGGTGAGATAAGCTGCACAATATAATTGACCTTTCAGTATATTGTTGCACACACACCATCTATTTAGCAAATGCCCTTGTTATCAACAGCAGCCTTTTAAACTCACCTGAGCTAACAGGTATGTGAGCTGGTTACTCTGCTGCGCTTAAAATTTCTTTTTTGGTTTGCTACAATGCCTTTTCTGAAACGTTGTCTCCCTCTGCTGGAACACTGACTTCTTTCATTTAATGCCTGCAGACTATAAAAGAGAAACCAACCCAAAAAGTTTGGTTGATTAGTCTGTGGCATTCTTTTAAACTGTTGCTTATGGCGGTCTCTGTGAGCTTCTCAGTGACATTCAGCCATCCAGGTATCCCGCCTGCAGTAGACGGAATGTGGCAATGGAACGCTGGCTGCGCGTGTCATAATAGGCTCTGAGCCTTTATATACCTGCGCACAGCAGCAGCCACCTTCAGTCTGCTGCTGGACAGCCAGCAGCAGCAGCAGCAGCAGGAGAGGTAATTAATCAGCAACCCTCCTGCTAAGGGTAGACAGCTGCTCGTTCCACCCCCCCCCCGCCTTAATTGGTTCTCCTCCCTTCCAACGGTGTTGAGGCGGGTGGGAACAGCCGGGGGTTGAGGGTACTGTGCTAAAAGAGGTGGAGTTATGCAGATCTAAAACGCGTGGATTGCAGCAGCAGCAAGCCGAAAAGTGCAGGCATGTGAGGGATCTAGAGGTTGACAGCATGTCTTCTTAACGGGAGTCCAGGTGGCCATCTCCACAAATGGACTTTTCAGAATCCTTGGGTGGCACCGTAGTCGGAAACCAATTCTGGTTATCGCTTCTCGGCCTTTTGGCTAAGATCAAGTGTAGTATCTGTTCTTATCAGTTTAATATCTGATACGTCCCCTATCTGGGGACCATATATTAAATGGATTTTTAGAACAGGGAGATGGAAAAAGAGCTTGCTCTGTCCACTCCACGCATTGACCTGGTATTGTAGTATCTCCAGGACCGGTGCACCCCTTCTTTAATGCAGTTTCTAAAATCAGAAAGAATTGAATTCAATGCTTTTTGTTCATTTTGCTTGTTTGTCGGATTTTGGGATGGACTCTTTGGCTTTGCTTTTCTTCTCCTCATTGGATTTTTCATGTTAAAAGTTGCAGAAGCCAGATGACAAGCTCATTTTGGTTCAACTTCAGCAACTGTGCATTGCATTGCCATGTAATGTAATGTAATGCAATGCTATCTATCTAGCTCTCCCTCTATACTTCCTTTTGGATAAACAGACATATTAGGCAAGCATTTTGGAGCTTTCACCTAAATAACTACAGGTGGTGAGATAAGCTGCACAATATAATTGACCTTTCAGTATATTGTTGCACACACACCATCTATTTAGCAAATGCCCTTGTTATCAACAGCAGCCTTTTAAACTCACCTGAGCTAACAGGTATGTGAGCTGGTTACTCTGCTGCGCGTAAAATTTCTTTTTTGGTTTGCTACAATGCCTTTTCTGAAACGTTGTCTCCCTCTGCTGGAACACTGACTTCTTTCATTTAATGCCTGCAGACTATAAAAGAGAAACCAACCCAAAAAGTTTGGTTGATTAGTCTGTGGCATTCTTTTAAACTGTTGCTTATGGCGGTCTCTGTGAGCTTCTCAGTGACATTCAGCCATCCAGGTATCCCGCCTGCAGTAGACGGAATGTGGCAATGGAACGCTGGCTGCGCGTGTCATAATAGGCTCTGAGCCTTTATATACCTGCGCACAGCAGCAGCCACCTTCAGTCTGCTGCTGGACAGCCAGCAGCAGCAGCAGCAGGAGAGGTAATTAATCAGCAACCCTCCTGCTAAGGGTAGACAGCTGCTCGTTCCACCCCCCCCCCCGCCTTAATTGGTTCTCCTCCCTTCCAACGGTGTTGAGGCGGGTGGGAACAGCCGGGGGTTGAGGGTACTGTGCTAAAAGAGGTGGAGTTATGCAGATCTAAAACGCGTGGATTGCAGCAGCAGCAAGCCGAAAAGTGCAGGCATGTGAGGGATCTAGAGGTTGACAGCATGTCTTCTTAACGGGAGTCCAGGTGGCCATCTCCACAAATGGACTTTTCAGAATCCTTGGGTGGCACCGTAGTCGGAAACCAATTCTGGTTATCGCTTCTCGGCCTTTTGGCTAAGATGAAGTGTAGTATCTGTTCTTATCAGTTTAATATCTGATACGTCCCCTATCTGGGGACCATATATTAAATGGATTTTTAGAACAGGGAGATGGAAAAAGAGCTTGCTCTGTCCACTCCACGCATTGACCTGGTATTGCAGTATCTCCAGGACCGGTGCACCCCTTCTTTAATGCAGTTTCTAAAATCAGAAAGAATTGAATTCAATGCTTTTTGTTCATTTTGCTTGTTTGTCGGATTTTGGGATGGACTCTTTGGCTTTGCTTTTCTTCTCCTCATTGGATTTTTCATGTTAAAAGTTGCAGAAGCCAGATGACAAGCTCATTTTGGTTCAACTTCAGCAACTGTGCATTGCATTGCCATGTAATGTAATGTAATGCAATGCTATCTATCTAGCTCTCCCTCTATACTTCCTTTTGGATAAACAGACATATTAGGCAAGCATTTTGGAGCTTTCACCTAAATAACTACAGGTGGTGAGATAAGCTGCACAATATAATTGACCTTTCAGTATATTGTTGCACACACACCATCTATTTAGCAAATGCCCTTGTTATCAACAGCAGCCTTTTAAACTCACCTGAGCTAACAGGTATGTGAGCTGGTTACTCTGCTGCGCTTAAAATTTCTTTTTTGGTTTGCTACAATGCCTTTTCTGAAACGTTGTCTCCCTCTGCTGGAACACTGACTTCTTTCATTTAATGCCTGCAGACTATAAAAGAGAAACCAACCCAAAAAGTTTGGTTGATTAGTCTGTGGCATTCTTTTAAACTGTTGCTTATGGCGGTCTCTGTGAGCTTCTCAGTGACATTCAGCCATCCAGGTATCCCGCCTGCAGTAGACGGAATGTGGCAATGGAACGCTGGCTGCGCGTGTCATAATAGGCTCTGAGCCTTTATATACCTGCGCACAGCAGCAGCCACCTTCAGTCTGCTGCTGGACAGCCAGCAGCAGCAGCAGCAGGAGAGGTAATTAATCAGCAACCCTCCTGCTAAGGGTAGACAGCTGCTCGTTCCACCCCCCCCCCCCCCCGCCTTAATTGGTTCTCCTCCCTTCCAACGGTGTTGAGGCGGGTGGGAACAGCCGGGGGTTGAGGGTACTGTGCTAAAAGAGGTGGAGTTATGCAGATCTAAAACGCGTGGATTGCAGCAGCAGCAAGCCGAAAAGTGCAGGCATGTGAGGGATCTAGAGGTTGACAGCATGTCTTCTTAACGGGAGTCCAGGTGGCCATCTCCACAAATGGACTTTTCAGAATCCTTGGGTGGCACCGTAGTCGGAAACCAATTCTGGTTATCGCTTCTCGGCCTTTTGGCTAAGATCAAGTGTAGTATCTGTTCTTATCAGTTTAATATCTGATACGTCCCCTATCTGGGGACCATATATTAAATGGATTTTTAGAACAGGGAGATGGAAAAAGAGCTTGCTCTGTCCACTCCACGCATTGACCTGGTATTGCAGTATCTCCAGGACCGGTGCACCCCTTCTTTAATGCAGTTTCTAAAATCAGAAAGAATTGAATTCAATGCTTTTTGTTCATTTTGCTTGTTTGTCGGATTTTGGGATGGACTCTTTGGCTTTGCTTTTCTTCTCCTCATTGGATTTTTCATGTTAAAAGTTGCAGAAGCCAGATGACAAGCTCATTTTGGTTCAACTTCAGCAACTGTGCATTGCATTGCCATGTAATGTAATGTAATGCAATGCTATCTATCTAGCTCTCCCTCTATACTTCCTTTTGGATAAACAGACATATTAGGCAAGCATTTTGGAGCTTTCACCTAAATAACTACAGGTGGTGAGATAAGCTGCACAATATAATTGACCTTTCAGTATATTGTTGCACACACACCATCTATTTAGCAAATGCCCTTGTTATCAACAGCAGCCTTTTAAACTCACCTGAGCTAACAGGTATGTGAGCTGGTTACTCTGCTGCGCTTAAAATTTCTTTTTTGGTTTGCTACAATGCCTTTTCTGAAACGTTGTCTCCCTCTGCTGGAACACTGACTTCTTTCATTTAATGCCTGCAGACTATAAAAGAGAAACCAACCCAAAAAGTTTGGTTGATTAGTCTGTGGCATTCTTTTAAACTGTTGCTTATGGCGGTCTCTGTGAGCTTCTCAGTGACATTCAGCCATCCAGGTATCCCTCCTGCAGTAGACGGAATGTGGCAATGGAACGCTGGCTGCGCGTGTCATAATAGGCTCTGAGCCTTTATATACCTGCGCACAGCAGCAGCCACCTTCAGTCTGCTGCTGGACAGCCAGCAGCAGCAGCAGCAGGAGAGGTAATTAATCAGCAACCCTCCTGCTAAGGGTAGACAGCTGCTCGTTCCACCCCCCCCCCCCGTCTTAATTGGTTCTCCTCCCTTCCAACGGTGTTGAGGCGGGTGGGAACAGCCGGGGGTTGAGGGTACTGTGCTAAAAGAGGTGGAGTTATGCAGATCTAAAACGCGTGGATTGCAGCAGCAGCAAGCCGAAAAGTGCAGGCATGTGAGGGATCTAGAGGTTGACAGCATGTCTTCTTAACGGGAGTCCAGGTGGCCATCTCCACAAATGGACTTTTCAGAATCCTTGGGTGGCACCGTAGTCGGAAACCAATTCTGGTTATCGCTTCTCGGCCTTTTGGCTAAGATCAAGTGTAGTATCTGTTCTTATCAGTTTAATATCTGATACGTCCCCTATCTCGGGACCATATATTAAATGGATTTTTAGAACAGGGACATGGAAAAAGAGCTTGCTCTGTCCACTCCACGCATTGACCTGGTATTGCAGTATCTCCAGGACCGGTGCACCCCTTCTTTAATGCAGTTTCTAAAATCAGAAAGAATTGAATTCAATGCTTTTTGTTCATTTTGCTTGTTTGTCGGATTTTGGGATGGACTCTTTGGCTTTGCTTTTCTTCTCCTCATTGGATTTTTCATGTTAAAAGTTGCAGAAGCCAGATGACAAGCTCATTTTGGTTCAACTTCAGCAACTGTGCATTGCATTGCCATGTAATGTAATGTAATGCAATGCTATCTATCTAGCTCTCCCTCTATACTTCCTTTTGGATAAACAGACATATTAGGCAAGCATTTTGGAGCTTTCACCTAAATAACTACAGGTGGTGAGATAAGCTGCACAATATAATTGACCTTTCAGTATATTGTTGCACACACACCATCTATTTAGCAAATGCCCTTGTTATCAACAGCAGCCTTTTAAACTCACCTGAGCTAACAGGTATGTGAGCTGGTTACTCTGCTGCACTTAAAATTTCTTTTTTGGTTTGCTACAATGCCTTTTCTGAAACGTTGTCTCCCTCTGCTGGAACACTGACTTCTTTCATTTAATGCCTGCAGACTATAAAAGAGAAACCAACCCAAAAAGTTTGGTTGATTAGTCTGTGGCATTCTTTTAAACTGTTGCTTATGGCGGTCTCTGTGAGCTTCTCAGTGACATTCAGCCATCCAGGTATCCCGCCTGCAGTAGACGGAATGTGGCAATGGAACGCTGGCTGCGCGTGTCATGATAGGCTCTGAGCCTTTATATACCTGCGCACAGCAGCAGCCACCTTCAGTCTGCTGCTGGACAGCCAGCAGCAGCAGCAGCAGGAGAGGTAATTAATCAGCAACCCTCCTGCTAAGGGTAGACAGCTGCTCGTTCCACCCCCCCCCCCGCCTTAATTGGTTCTCCTCCCTTCCAACGGTGTTGAGGCGGGTGGGAACAGCCGGGGGTTGAGGGTACTGTGCTAAAAGAGGTGGAGTTATGCAGATCTAAAACGCGTGGATTGCAGCAGCAGCAAGCCGAAAAGTGCAGGCATGTGAGGGATCTAGAGGTTGACAGCATGTCTTCTTAACGGGAGTCCAGGTGGCCATCTCCACAAATGGACTTTTCAGAATCCTTCGGTGGCACCGTAGTCGGAAACCAATTCTGGTTATCGCTTCTCGGCCTTTTGGCTAAGATCAAGTGTAGTATCTGTTCTTATCAGTTTAATATCTGATACGTCCCCTATCTGGGGACCATATATTAAATGGATTTTTAGAACAGGGAGATGGAAAAAGAGCTTGCTCTGTCCACTCCACGCATTGACCTGGTATTGCAGTATCTACAGGACCGGTGCACCCCTTCTTTAATGCAGTTTCTAAAATCAGAAAGAATTGAATTCAATGCTTTTTGTTCATTTTGCTTGTTTGTCGGATTTTGGGATGGACTCTTTGGCTTTGCTTTTCTTCTCCTCATTGGATTTTTCATGTTAAAAGTTGCAGAAGCCAGATGACAAGCTCATTTTGGTTCAACTTCAGCAACTGTGCATTGCATTGCCATGTAATGTAATGTAATGCAATGCTATCTATCTAGCTCTCCCTCTATACTTCCTTTTGGATAAACAGACATATTAGGCAAGCATTTTGGAGCTTTCACCTAAATAACTACAGGTGGTGAGATAAGCTGCACAATATAATTGACCTTTCAGTATATTGTTGCACACACACCATCTATTTAGCAAATGCCCTTGTTATCAACAGCAGCCTTTTAAACTCACCTGAGCTAACAGGTATGTGAGCTGGTTACTCTGCTGCGCTTAAAATTTCTTTTTTGGTTTGCTACAATGCCTTTTCTGAAACGTTGTCTCCCTCTGCTGGAACACTGACTTCTTTCATTTAATGCCTGCAGACTATAAAAGAGAAACCAACCCAAAAAGTTTGGTTGATTAGTCTGTGGCATTCTTTTAAACTGTTGCTTATGGCGGTCTCTGTGAGCTTCTCAGTGTCACGGGTGTGTTGCCACGAAGATCGTCACGAGCACACAGCCTGACTTCTCGCAGCTGACTTGTTGGTGCTTTGTGTTTTCTCGGCAGTGTAGGAGTTAATTCTCTCTCTCTCTGGGTTAGCTGAGGTCCAGCCTCGCCCAGCTGCAATCAATGCTTCTTTAGTGAGACTCCTTTATATTCCTGCAGGTCTGTTTGGGAGGTGTCGGTGAAAGCTTTTCATTCTGACTTACAGAGCGGATCGTGGTGTTTGGAGTTGCTGAGATAAGTGTATTTGGAAGTGTGTTTTCCCTTTCCTCGCTTTATCATTTATCTCCTTTCCCGTTGGTGTTCCCTCTGTTGTAGCTGTTTAGAAGTTGTATGCAAGGTGGTTTTGGTTTTTCCCTTGTACTGTCTCGTTCGTCTAAATACTGTGTGTGGGCATATTATTTCTGGTTCCCTATTGTTGTGATCGGGGTCCTTCTCAGGACTAGATTACTTAGGTGCAGGGATCCTCAGAAGGTAGGGGTTACGCTGGCGGCCTGGACCTCTGTACCTTTAACAGTACCTCCAGGATGAGGGATTAGTCAGGGCCCCAGCTTAGGGTCAGCTTAGGCCCCCTACCTCCAGTATTCTGTGACAGTGTGACATTTTCACCGACCATCTTAGTTTTTTCTCCAGCTACCATGGATCCAGTAGCCGGTCTAGCTCGGCAGTTGCAGAGTTTGTCCATGGGGCTGGCGGACGTTAGGTCCAAGGTTTTGCATCCTCTGGAGCAAGCCGGACCAGAACCTAAAGTAGCTCTCCCTGACAGGTTCACTGGGGGGCGGGACAAGTTTTTTGTTTTCCGGGAGGCATGCAAATTGTACTTTCGGCTGCGGCCTCGGTCATCGGGCAGTGAAGAACAAAGGGTGGGAATTGTCATCTCGCTCCTACAAGGGGACCCACAATCTTTTGCGTTCTCTCTTCCCCCAAGCTCCCCGGTTCTCCAGTCAGTGGATAGGTTTTTCGCTGCTCTGGGACTCGTATATGATGACCCAGATCGGATCTCCCTTGCTGAGTCTAAGTTACGTAGGATTCAGCAGGGAGATCGTCCGGCGGAGGAATTCTGTTCGGAGTTCCGTAGGTGGGCCACGGACACCCAGTGGAATGACCCGGCTCTTAGGAGCCAGTTTTGTCATGGTTTATCCGACAAATTACAGGATGTGTTGGCACAGTATGACTCTCCCGCGTCACTGGAAGCCGCTATGGCCCTTGCTATTCGCGTTGACAGACGGCTTCGGGAGAGGTGCGGGATAACTCTACCCCCTGTAATGTCTCCACCTCCTACAAGGTCCCCTCATATGGTGGTTCCCCTGGTCAGTCCGGAGGAGCCTATGCAATTAGGAGGGACATCATTTCGGGGAAGGGGACCGGTGGTGCGCCATAAGACAGGAAGGTGTTTTCTCTGTGGGAAAAAAGGACATTTTATTGGGGGGTGTCCATCCCGTCCCTTGCAGAGTAAAGAGTCGTCGAAAAAACTGTTGATCCCAGGTTGTGTGGTGGACGGCAATCTGGGAGTAGGTATTTCGTCCCTTGGTTCGTCTCAGTTTCTCGTACCGGCGGAGGTGGTGGTGGGTACGAGAACTGAGAGGATATCTGTTCTTCTGGATAGTGGGGCCGGGGCTAATCTGGTTGATGCTCGGTTTGCCCGGGTTCAAGGTATGCGATTGAGTGAGTTGGCTAAACCCATCCCCATATTCTCAATCGATGCCAGACCTCTCGGTCAGGGAAGTTTTTTGCAAGCTGTGCATGGCGTAAAACTTCAAGTGGGGGCAATACATAAAGAACTGTTGTCTTGCTACGTGTTGGAGGGTCTTCCCACTCCTATAGTGTTGGGCCTTCCTTGGTTAGCTAAGCATAACCCGGTTATTAATTGGCAAACCAGAGAGATAAGCCAATGGAGTAAATTCTGTAATAAAAACTGCATGAACACGGTCATCGGTGCGGTTACTCCTTGGGTCTTACCTCCATTTCTGGCGGACTTTGAGGATGTATTCTCGGAGAATGGGTGTCAGGAACTACCTCCTCATCGCGTGTATGACTGTTCTGTAAAACTGCTCCCTGAGGCCAAGTTACCTAAAGCTAGGTTGTATAACCTTTCTGGTCCTGAGAGGCAGGCCATGAAGGATTATATTTCTGAAAGTCTGGCTAAGGGGCATATTAGACCTTCATCTTCTCCGGTGGCCGCGGGGTTCTTCTTTGTTAAGAAGAAAGATGGAGGCCTACGCCCTTGCCTGGATTTCCGTGAACTTAATCGGATTACGGTCCGAGATCCGTATCCGCTCCCACTTATTCCCGATCTCTTTAATCAGATCGTGGGCGCCAAATGGTTCTCTAAGTTGGATCTCAGGGGGGCGTACAATCTGATTAGGATGAAGGAGGGGGATGAGTGGAAGACGGCTTTTAACACTCCGGAGGGGCATTATGAGAACCTTGTCATGCCATTCGGTCTGACTAATGCCCCGGCGGTGTTTCAACACTTTGTTAATGATATTTTTCGCCACCTGGTGGGACAGTTTGTTGTCATATATCTGGATGATATCTTAATTTACTCGCCGGATCTGGTGTCTCATCAGGAGCACGTTAGACAGGTGTTACAGATCTTGCGGGATAATAAACTGTATGCCAAATGGGAAAAGTGTGTGTTCGCCGTACAGGAACTCCAGTTTTTAGGCTTCCTGGTTTCAGCGTCCGGTTTTCGTATGGACCCTGGGAAAGTGCGGGCAGTTCTTGAGTGGGATCGGCCGGAGAATCTTAAGGCACTACAACGTTTCCTGGGGTTTGCTAACTATTACCGGAAGTTCATTCGTAATTTCTCGTCCATGGTTAAGCCTCTCACAGACATGACTAAAAAGGGGACGGATTTTTCTAGGTGGTCTGACAAGGCTTGTCAAGCATTCTCCTCCTTGAAAAAATGTTTTGCCTCGGCACCCATACTCATTCAACCTGATGCGTCTCAGCCATTCTTTGTAGAGGTAGACGCTTCCGAGGTAGGGGTGGGAGCAGTATTGTCACAGGGTTCGTCCCCTGGTAAGTGGCATCCGTGCGCCTTTTTCTCTAAAAAATTGTCGTCCGCTGAGAGGAATTACGATGTCGGCAATAGGGAACTCTTGGCCATTAAGTTAGCTTTTGAGGAGTGGCGCCATTTTTTGGAGGGGGCAGTTCATCCGGTCACCGTCATCACCGATCACAAGAACCTGCTATATCTGGAGTCCGCTAAACGTCTGAATCCCAGACAAGCTAGGTGGTCATTGTTTTTTACCAGGTTTAATTTCGTCGTTACATATCGTCCTGGGTCTAAAAATGTAAAGGCGGATGCCTTATCTCGTAGTTTCCCTGGGGCCGGGAATACGGACGACCCGATTCCTATCCTTCAGGAGGGGGTGGTGGTTTCGGCAGTATGCTCTGAGCTGGAGGAGGAGATATTGGAGGCTCAGGGGGACGCCCCTGTTGGACCTCCGGGGAGACTGTTCGTTCCAGATCAGTTGCGACAGAAGGTGATCGAGGCACACCATAACTCAGTTTTGGCAGGACACCCGGGGAGTAAAGCAACTGTGGATCTCCTCTCGCGTCGGTTTTGGTGGCCTAACTTACATAAAGAGGTGGTAACTTTTGTCGCGTCCTGTGGGGTTTGTGCGCGCTCTAAGACCTCACATACCCGTCCGTCTGGGGCCCTTTTACCTTTGAAGATCCCGGAGCGTCCTTGGACTCATCTGTCTATGGACTTTATTACGGACCTCCCTCTGTCTTCGGGTAAAACGGTCATACTCGTTGTAGTGGACAGGTTCAGCAAGATGGCACATTTTATCGCTCTTCCGGCTCTCCCTAATGCTAAAACTCTTGCGCAGGTGTTCATTGGGGAGATTGTGAGGCTTCACGGGGTACCCTCCGAGGTGGTGTCTGATCGGGGGTCTCAGTTTGTGTCCAAGTTCTGGAAGGCGTTTTGTGCACGGCGGGGGATGCATTTGTCATTCTCGTCGGCTTTTCATCCTCAGACCAATGGTCAGACGGAACGTATGAACCAGAGCTTGGAGACATATCTCCGGTGTTTTGTGTCAGAGAACCAGGAGGACTGGGCTTCTTTCTTACCTCTGGCAGAGTTTGCTCTTAATAATAGGCGGAGCGAGTCCACTGGTAAGTCCCCGTTTTTTGGGGCATATGGTTTTCACCCCCAGTTTTGTACTTTCAGTAGGGGGGGCTCTTCGGGGGTTCCGGAGGAGGAACGATTTTCCTCATCTCTCGCTTCAGTATGGAGAGGGGTGCTGAAGAATCTGAATACTATGGGGAACCGATACAAACGTATGGCTGATAGGAGGAGAGTGTCTGGTCCGGACCTAAGTGTGAACGATCAGGTATGGTTGTCTACCAGGAATATTAAACTTAAGGTTCCCTCCTGGAAACTGGGTCCCAGGTTCATCGGGCCGTACAGAATCAGTTCTGTTATTAATCCGGTGGCATTCCGTCTTGACCTCCCCCCTACGTTTAAAATTCACAACGTGTTTCACAGATCATTGCTTAAGAGGTATGTGGCGCCGGTGGTACCGTCACCTTTACCTCCCCCTCCTGTGGTTGTCAATGGTAACTTGGAGTTCCAGGTATCGAGGGTCATTGATTCACGCTTTAATCGCCGGTCCCTTCAGTACTTGGTTCATTGGAAGGGGTATGGTCCTGAGGAGAGGATGTGGGTTCCTGCGTCGGATATTAACGCAGACCGATTAGTTCGGGCCTTCCACACGACTCACCCGGATAAACCTGGCCCTGAGGGTCCAGAGGCCCCTCGTAGAAGGGGAGGTACTGTCACGGGTGTGTTGCCACGAAGATCGTCACGAGCACACAGCCTGACTTCTCGCAGCTGACTTGTTGGTGCTTTGTGTTTTCTCGGCAGTGTAGGAGTTAATTCTCTCTCTCTCTGGGTTAGCTGAGGTCCAGCCTCGCCCAGCTGCAATCAATGCTTCTTTAGTGAGACTCCTTTATATTCCTGCAGGTCTGTTTGGGAGGTGTCGGTGAAAGCTTTTCATTCTGACTTACAGAGCGGATCGTGGTGTTTGGAGTTGCTGAGATAAGTGTATTTGGAAGTGTGTTTTCCCTTTCCTCGCTTTATCATTTATCTCCTTTCCCGTTGGTGTTCCCTCTGTTGTAGTTGTTTAGAAGTTGTATGCAAGGTGGTTTTGGTTTTTCCCTTGTACTGTCTCGTTCGTCTAAATACTGTGTGTGGGCATATTATTTCTGGTTCCCTATTGTTGTGATCGGGGTCCTTCTCAGGACTAGATTACTTAGGTGCAGGGATCCTCAGAAGGTAGGGGTTACGCTGGCGGCCTGGACCTCTGTACCTTTAACAGTACCTCCAGGATGAGGGATTAGTCAGGGCCCCAGCTTAGGGTCAGCTTAGGCCCCCTACCTCCAGTATTCTGTGACAGTGTGACACTCAGTGACATTCAGCCATCCAGGTATCCCGCCTGCAGTAGACGGAATGTGGCAATGGAACGCTGGCTGCGCGTGTCATAATAGGCTCTGAGCCTTTATATACCTGCGCACAGCAGCAGCCACCTTCAGTCTGCTGCTGGACAGCCAGCAGCAGCAGCAGCAGGAGAGGTAATTAATCAGCAACCCTCCTGCTAAGGGTAGACAGCTGCTCGTTCCACCCCCCCCCGCCTTAATTGGTTCTCCTCCCTTCCAACGGTGTTGAGGCGGGTGGGAACAGCCGGGGGTTGAGGGTACTGTGCTAAAAGAGGTGGAGTTATGCAGATCTAAAACGCGTGGATTGCAGCAGCAGCAAGCCGAAAAGTGCAGGCATGTGAGGGATCTAGAGGTTGACAGCATGTCTTCTTAACGGGAGTCCAGGTGGCCATCTCCACAAATGGACTTTTCAGAATCCTTGGGTGGCACCGTAGTCGGAAACCAATTCTGGTTATCGCTTCTCGGCCTTTTGGCTAAGATCAAGTGTAGTATCTGTTCTTATCAGTTTAATATCTGATACGTCCCCTATCTGGGGACCATATATTAAATGGAGTTTTAGAACAGGGAGATGGAAAAAGAGCTTGCTCTGTCCACTCCACGCATTGACCTGGTATTGCAGTATCTCCAGGACCGGTGCACCCCTTCTTTAATGCAGTTTCTAAAATCAGAAAGAATTGAATTCAATGCTTTTTGTTCATTTTGCTTGTTTGTCGGATTTTGGGATGGACTCTTTGGCTTTGCTTTTCTTCTCCTCATTGGATTTTTCATGTTAAAAGTTGCAGAAGCCAGATGACAAGCTCATTTTGGTTCAACTTCAGCAACTGTGCATTGCATTGCCATGTAATGTAATGTAATGCAATGCTATCTATCTAGCTCTCCCTCTATACTTCCTTTTGGATAAACAGACATATTAGGCAAGCATTTTGGAGCTTTCACCTAAATAACTACAGGTGGTGAGATAAGCTGCACAATATAATTGACCTTTCAGTATATTGTTGCACACACACCATCTATTTAGCAAATGCCCTTGTTATCAACAGCAGCCTTTTAAACTCACCTGAGCTAACAGGTATGTGAGCTGGTTACTCTGCTGCGCTTAAAATTTCTTTTTTGGTTTGCTACAATGCCTTTTCTGAAACGTTGTCTCCCTCTGCTGGAACACTGACTTCTTTCATTTAATGCCTGCAGACTATAAAAGAGAAACCAACCCAAAAAGTTTGGTTGATTAGTCTGTGGCATTCTTTTAAACTGTTGCTTATGGCGGTCTCTGTGAGCTTCTCAGTGACATTCAGCCATCCAGGTATCCCGCCTGCAGTAGACGGAATGTGGCAATGGAACGCTGGCTGCGCGTGTCATAATAGGCTCTGAGCCTTTATATACCTGCGCACAGCAGCAGCCACCTTCAGTCTGCTGCTGGACAGCCAGCAGCAGCAGCAGCAGGAGAGGTAATTAATCAGCAACCCTCCTGCTAAGGGTAGACAGCTGCTCGTTCCACCCCCCCCCCGCCTTAATTGGTTCTCCTCCCTTCCAACGGTGTTGAGGCGGGTGGGAACAGCCGGGGGTTGAGGGTACTGTGCTAAAAGAGGTGGAGTTATGCAGATCTAAAACGCGTGGATTGCAGCAGCAGCAAGCCGAAAAGTGCAGGCATGTGAGGGATCTAGAGGTTGACAGCATGTCTTCTTAACGGGAGTCCAGGTGGCCATCTCCACAAATGGACTTTTCAGAATCCTTGGGTGGCACCGTAGTCGGAAACCAATTCTGGTTATCGCTTCTCGGCCTTTTGGCTAAGATCAAGTGTAGTATCTGTTCTTATCAGTTTAATATCTGATACGTCCCCTTTCTGGGGACCATATATTAAATGGATTTTTAGAACAGGGAGATGGAAAAAGAGCTTGCTCTGTCCACTCCACGCATTGACCTGGTATTGCAGTATCTCCAGGACCGGTGCACCCCTTCTTTAATGCAGTTTCTAAAATCAGAAAGAATTGAATTCAATGCTTTTTGTTCATTTTGCTTGTTTGTCGGATTTTGGGATGGACTCTTTGGCTTTGCTTTTCTTCTCCTCATTGGATTTTTCATGTTAAAAGTTGCAGAAGCCAGATGACAAGCTCATTTTGGTTCAACTTCAGCAACTGTGCATTGCATTGCCATGTAATGTAATGTAATGCAATGCTATCTATCTAGCTCTCCCTCTATACTTCCTTTTGGATAAACAGACATATTAGGCAAGCATTTTGGAGCTTTCACCTAAATAACTACAGGTGGTGAGATAAGCTGCACAATATAATTGACCTTTCAGTATATTGTTGCACACATACCATCTATTTAGCAAATGCCCTTGTTATCAACAGCAGCCTTTTAAACTCACCTGAGCTAACAGGTATGTGAGCTGGTTACTCTGCTGCGCTTAAAATTTCTTTTTTGGTTTGCTACAATGCCTTTTCTGAAACGTTGTCTCCCTCTGCTGGAACACTGAATTCTTTCATTTAATGCCTGCAGACTATAAAAGAGAAACCAACCCAAAAAGTTTGGTTGATTAGTCTGTGGCATTCTTTTAAACTGTTGCTTATGGCGGTCTCTGTGAGCTTCTCAGTGACATTCAGCCATCCTGGTATCCCGCCTGCAGTAGACGGAATGTGGCAATGGAACGCTGGCTGCGCGTGTCATAATAGGCTCTGAGCCTTTATATACCTGCGCACAGCAGCAGCCACCTTCAGTCTGCTGCTGGACAGCCAGCAGCAGCAGCAGCAGGAGAGGTAATTAATCAGCAACCCTCCTGCTAAGGGTAGACAGCTGCTCGTTCCACCCCCCCCCGCCTTAATTGGTTCTCCTCCCTTCCAACGGTGTTGAGGCGGGTGGGAACAGCCGGGGGTTGAGGGTACTGTGCTAAAAGAGGTGGAGTTATGCAGATCTAAAACGCGTGGATTGCAGCAGCAGCAAGCCGAAAAGTGCAGGCATGTGAGGGATCTAGAGGTTGACAGCATGTCTTCTTAACGGGAGTCCAGGTGGCCATCTCCACAAATGGACTTTTCAGAATCCTTGGGTGGCACCGTAGTCGGAAACCAATTCTGGTTATCGCTTCTCGGCCTTTTGGCTAAGATCAAGTGTAGTATCTGTTCTTATCAGTTTAATATCTGATACGTCCCCTATCTGGGGACCATATATTAAATGGAGTTTTAGAACAGGGAGATGGAAAAAGAGCTTGCTCTGTCCACTCCACGCATTGACCTGGTATTGCAGTATCTCCAGGACCGGTGCACCCCTTCTTTAATGCAGTTTCTAAAATCAGAAAGAATTGAATTCAATGCTTTTTGTTCATTTTGCTTGTTTGTCGGATTTTGGGATGGACTCTTTGGCTTTGCTTTTCTTCTCCTCATTGGATTTTTCATGTTAAAAGTTGCAGAAGCCAGATGACAAGCTCATTTTGGTTCAACTTCAGCAACTGTGCATTGCATTGCCATGTAATGTAATGTAATGCAATGCTATCTATCTAGCTCTCCCTCTATACTTCCTTTTGGATAAACAGACATATTAGGCAAGCATTTTGGAGCTTTCACCTAAATAACTACAGGTGGTGAGATAAGCTGCACAATATAATTGACCTTTCAGTATATTGTTGCACACACACCATCTATTTAGCAAATGCCCTTGTTATCAACAGCAGCCTTTTAAACTCACCTGAGCTAACAGGTATGTGAGCTGGTTACTCTGCTGCGCTTAAAATTTCTTTTTTGGTTTGCTACAATGCCTTTTCTGAAACGTTGTCTCCCTCTGCTGGAACACTGACTTCTTTCATTTAATGCCTGCAGACTATAAAAGAGAAACCAACCCAAAAAGTTTGGTTGATTAGTCTGTGGCATTCTTTTAAACTGTTGCTTATGGCGGTCTCTGTGAGCTTCTCAGTGACATTCAGCCATCCAGGTATCCCGCCTGCAGTAGACGGAATGTGGCAATGGAACGCTGGCTGCGCGTGTCATAATAGGCTCTGAGCCTTTATATACCTGCGCACAGCAGCAGCCACCTTCAGTCTGCTGCTGGACAGCCAGCAGCAGCAGCAGCAGGAGAGGTAATTAATCAGCAACCCTCCTGCTAAGGGTAGACAGCTGCTCGTTCCACCCCCCCCCCGCCTTAATTGGTTCTCCTCCCTTCCAACGGTGTTGAGGCGGGTGGGAACAGCCGGGGGTTGAGGGTACTGTGCTAAAAGAGGTGGAGTTATGCAGATCTAAAACGCGTGGATTGCAGCAGCAGCAAGCCGAAAAGTGCAGGCATGTGAGGGATCTAGAGGTTGACAGCATGTCTTCTTAACGGGAGTCCAGGTGGCCATCTCCACAAATGGACTTTTCAGAATCCTTGGGTGGCACCGTAGTCGGAAACCAATTCTGGTTATCGCTTCTCGGCCTTTTGGCTAAGATCAAGTGTAGTATCTGTTCTTATCAGTTTAATATCTGATACGTCCCCTTTCTGGGGACCATATATTAAATGGATTTTTAGAACAGGGAGATGGAAAAAGAGCTTGCTCTGTCCACTCCACGCATTGACCTGGTATTGCAGTATCTCCAGGACCGGTGCACCCCTTCTTTAATGCAGTTTCTAAAATCAGAAAGAATTGAATTCAATGCTTTTTGTTCATTTTGCTTGTTTGTCGGATTTTGGGATGGACTCTTTGGCTTTGCTTTTCTTCTCCTCATTGGATTTTTCATGTTAAAAGTTGCAGAAGCCAGATGACAAGCTCATTTTGGTTCAACTTCAGCAACTGTGCATTGCATTGCCATGTAATGTAATGTAATGCAATGCTATCTATCTAGCTCTCCCTCTATACTTCCTTTTGGATAAACAGACATATTAGGCAAGCATTTTGGAGCTTTCACCTAAATAACTACAGGTGGTGAGATAAGCTGCACAATATAATTGACCTTTCAGTATATTGTTGCACACATACCATCTATTTAGCAAATGCCCTTGTTATCAACAGCAGCCTTTTAAACTCACCTGAGCTAACAGGTATGTGAGCTGGTTACTCTGCTGCGCTTAAAATTTCTTTTTTGGTTTGCTACAATGCCTTTTCTGAAACGTTGTCTCCCTCTGCTGGAACACTGAATTCTTTCATTTAATGCCTGCAGACTATAAAAGAGAAACCAACCCAAAAAGTTTGGTTGATTAGTCTGTGGCAATCTTTTAAACTGTTGCTTATGGCGGTCTCTGTGAGCTTCTCAGTGACATTCAGCCATCCTGGTATCCCGCCTGCAGTAGACGGAATGTGGCAATGGAACGCTGGCTGCGCGTGTCATAATAGGCTCTGAGCCTTTATATACCTGCGCACAGCAGCAGCCACCTTCAGTCTGCTGCTGGACAGCCAGCAGCAGCAGCAGCAGGAGAGGTAATTAATCAGCAACCCTCCTGCTAAGGGTAGACAGCTGCTCGTTCCACCCCCCCCCCGCCTTAATTGGTTCTCCTCCCTTCCAACGGTGTTGAGGCGGGTGGGAACAGCCGGGGGTTGAGGGTACTGTGCTAAAAGAGGTGGAGTTATGCAGATCTAAAACGCGTGGATTGCAGCAGCAGCAAGCCGAAAAGTGCAGGCATGTGAGGGATCTAGAGGTTGACAGCATGTCTTCTTAACGGGAGTCCAGGTGGCCATCTCCACAAATGGACTTTTCAGAATCCTTGGGTGGCACCGTAGTCGGAAACCAATTCTGGTTATCGCTTCTCGGCCTTTTGGCTAAGATCAAGTGTAGTATCTGTTCTTATCAGTTTAATATCTGATACGTCCCCTATCTGGGGACCATATATTAAATGGATTTTTAGAACAGGGAGATGGAAAAAGAGCTTGCTCTGTCCACTCCACGCATTGACCTGGTATTGCAGTATCTCCAGGACCGGTGCACCCCTTCTTAAATGCAGTTTCTAAAATCAGAAAGAATTGAATTCAATGCTTTTTGTTCATTTTGCTTGTTTGTCGGATTTTGGGATGGACTCTTTGGCTTTGCTTTTCTTCTCCTCATTGGATTTTTCATGTTAAAAGTTGCAGAAGCCAGATGACAAGCTCATTTTGGTTCAACTTCAGCAACTGTGCATTGCATTGCCATGTAATGTAATGTAATGCAATGCTATCTATCTAGCTCTCCCTCTATACTTCCTTTTGGATAAACAGACATATTAGGCAAGCATTTTGGAGCTTTCACCTAAATAACTACAGGTGGTGAGATAAGCTGCACAATATAATTGACCTTTCAGTATATTGTTGCACACACACCATCTATTTAGCAAATGCCCTTGTTATCAACAGCAGCCTTTTAAACTCACCTGAGCTAACAGGTATGTGAGCTGGTTACTCTGCTGCGCTTAAAATTTCTTTTTTGGTTTGCTACAATGCCTTTTCTGAAACGTTGTCTCCCTCTGCTGGAACACTGACTTCTTTCATTTAATGCCTGCAGACTATAAAAGAGAAACCAACCCAAAAAGTTTGGTTGATTAGTCTGTGGCATTCTTTTAAACTGTTGCTTATGGCGGTCTCTGTGAGCTTCTCAGTGACATTCAGCCATCCAGGTATCCCGCCTGCAGTAGACGGAATGTGGCAATGGAACGCTGGCTGCGCGTGTCATAATAGGCTCTGAGCCTTTATATACCTGCGCACAGCAGCAGCCACCTTCAGTCTGCTGCTGGACAGCCAGCAGCAGCAGCAGCAGGAGAGGTAATTAATCAGCAACCCTCCTGCTAAGGGTAGACAGCTGCTCGTTCCACCCCCCCCCCCCCCCGCCTTAATTGGTTCTCCTCCCTTCCAACGGTGTTGAGACGGGTGGGAACAGCCGGGGGTTGAGGGTACTGTGCTAAAAGAGGTGGAGTTATGCAGATCTAAAACGCGTGGATTGCAGCAGCAGCAAGCCGAAAAGTGCAGGCATGTGAGGGATCTAGAGGTTGACAGCATGTCTTCTTAACGGGAGTCCAGGTGGCCATCTCCACAAATGGACTTTTCAGAATCCTTCGGTGGCACCGTAGTCGGAAACCAATTCTGGTTATCGCTTCTCGGCCTTTTGGCTAAGATCAAGTGTAGTATCTGTTCTTATCAGTTTAATATCTGATACGTCCCCTATCTGGGGACCATATATTAAATGGATTTTTAGAACAGGGAGATGGAAAAAGAGCTTGCTCTGTCCACTCCACGCATTGACCTGGTATTGCAGTATCTACAGGACCGGTGCACCCCTTCTTTAATGCAGTTTCTAAAATCAGAAAGAATTGAATTCAATGCTTTTTGTTCATTTTGCTTGTTTGTCGGATTTTGGGATGGACTCTTTGGCTTTGCTTTTCTTCTCCTCATTGGATTTTTCATGTTAAAAGTTGCAGAAGCCAGATGACAAGCTCATTTTGGTTCAACTTCAGCAACTGTGCATTGCATTGCCATGTAATGTAATGTAATGCAATGCTATCTATCTAGCTCTCCCTCTATACTTCCTTTTGGATAAACAGACATATTAGGCAAGCATTTTGGAGCTTTCACCTAAATAACTACAGGTGGTGAGATAAGCTGCACAATATAATTGACCTTTCAGTATATTGTTGCACACACACCATCTATTTAGCAAATGCCCTTGTTATCAACAGCAGCCTTTTAAACTCACCTGAGCTAACAGGTATGTGAGCTGGTTACTCTGCTGCGCTTAAAATTTCTTTTTTGGTTTGCTACAATGCCTTTTCTGAAACGTTGTCTCCCTCTGCTGGAACACTGACTTCTTTCATTTAATGCCTGCAGACTATAAAAGAGAAACCAACCCAAAAAGTTTGGTTGATTAGTCTGTGGCATTCTTTTAAACTGTTGCTTATGGCGGTCTCTGTGAGCTTCTCAGTGTCACGGGTGTGTTGCCACGAAGATCGTCACGAGCACACAGCCTGACTTCTCGCAGCTGACTTGTTGGTGCTTTGTGTTTTCTCGGCAGTGTAGGAGTTAATTCTCTCTCTCTCTGGGTTAGCTGAGGTCCAGCCTCGCCCAGCTGCAATCAATGCTTCTTTAGTGAGACTCCTTTATATTCCTGCAGGTCTGTTTGGGAGGTGTCGGTGAAAGCTTTTCATTCTGACTTACAGAGCGGATCGTGGTGTTTGGAGTTGCTGAGATAAGTGTATTTGGAAGTGTGTTTTCCCTTTCCTCGCTTTATCATTTATCTCCTTTCCCGTTGGTGTTCCCTCTGTTGTAGTTGTTTAGAAGTTGTATGCAAGGTGGTTTTGGTTTTTCCCTTGTACTGTCTCGTTCGTCTAAATACTGTGTGTGGGCATATTATTTCTGGTTCCCTATTGTTGTGATCGGGGTCCTTCTCAGGACTAGATTACTTAGGTGCAGGGATCCTCAGAAGGTAGGGGTTACGCTGGCGGCCTGGACCTCTGTACCTTTAACAGTACCTCCAGGATGAGGGATTAGTCAGGGCCCCAGCTTAGGGTCAGCTTAGGCCCCCTACCTACAGTATTCTGTGACAGTGTGACATTTTCACCGACCATCTTAGTTTTTTCTCCAGCTACCATGGATCCAGTAGCCGGTCTAGCTCGGCAGTTGCAGAGTTTGTCCATGGGGCTGGCGGACGTTAGGTCCAAGGTTTTGCATCCTCTGGAGCAAGCCGGACCAGAACCTAAAGTAGCTCTCCCTGACAGGTTCACTGGGGGGCGGGACAAGTTTTTTGTTTTCCGGGAGGCATGCAAATTGTACTTTCGGCTGCGGCCTCGGTCATCGGGCAGTGAAGAACAAAGGGTGGGAATTGTCATCTCGCTCCTACAAGGGGACCCACAATCTTGGGCGTTCTCTCTTCCCCCAAGCTCCCCGGTTCTCCAGTCAGTGGATAGGTTTTTCGCTGCTCTGGGACTCGTATATGATGACCCAGATCGGATCTCCCTTGCTGAGTCTAAGTTACGTAGGATTCAGCAGGGAGATCGTCCGGCGGAGGAATTCTGTTCGGAGTTCCGTAGGTGGGCCACGGACACCCAGTGGAATGACCCGGCTCTTAGGAGCCAGTTTTGTCATGGTTTATCCGACAAATTACAGGATGTGTTGGCACAGTATGACTCTCCCGCGTCACTGGAAGCCGCTATGGCCCTTGCTATTCGCGTTGACAGACGGCTTCGGGAGAGGTGCGGGATAACTCTACCCCCTGTAATGTCTCCACCTCCTACAAGGTCCCCTCATATGGTGGTTCCCCTGGTCAGTCCGGAGGAGCCTATGCAATTAGGAGGGACATCATTTCGGGGAAGGGGACCGGTGGTGCGCCATAAGACAGGAAGGTGTTTTCTCTGTGGGAAAAAAGGACATTTTATTGGGGGGTGTCCATCCCGTCCCTTGCAGAGTAAAGAGTCGTCGAAAAAACTGTTGATCCCAGGTTGTGTGGTGGACGGCAATCTGGGAGTAGGTATTTCGTCCCTTGGTTCGTCTCAGTTTCTCGTACCGGCGGAGGTGGTGGTGGGTACGAGAACTGAGAGGATATCTGTTCTTCTGGATAGTGGGGCCGGGGCTAATCTGGTTGATGCTCGGTTTGCCCGGGTTCAAGGTATGCGATTGAGTGAGTTGGCTAAACCCATCCCCATATTCTCAATCGATGCCAGACCTCTCGGTCAGGGAAGTTTTTTGCAAGCTGTGCATGGCGTAAAACTTCAAGTGGGGGCAATACATAAAGAACTGTTGTCTTGCTACGTGTTGGAGGGTCTTCCCACTCCTATAGTGTTGGGCCTTCCTTGGTTAGCTAAGCATAACCCGGTTATTAATTGGCAAACCAGAGAGATAAGCCAATGGAGTAAATTCTGTAATAAAAACTGCATGAACACGGTCATCGGTGCGGTTACTCCTTGGGTCTTACCTCCATTTCTGGCGGACTTTGAGGATGTATTCTCGGAGAATGGGTGTCAGGAACTACCTCCTCATCGCGTGTATGACTGTTCTGTAAAACTGCTCCCTGAGGCCAAGTTACCTAAAGCTAGGTTGTATAACCTTTCTGGTCCTGAGAGGCAGGCCATGAAGGATTATATTTCTGAAAGTCTGGCTAAGGGGCATATTAGACCTTCATCTTCTCCGGTGGCCGCGGGGTTCTTCTTTGTTAAGAAGAAAGATGGAGGCCTACGCCCTTGCCTGGATTTCCGTGAACTTAATCGGATTACGGTCCGAGATCCGTATCCGCTCCCACTTATTCCCGATCTCTTTAATCAGATCGTGGGCGCCAAATGGTTCTCTAAGTTGGATCTCAGGGGGGCGTACAATCTGATTAGGATGAAGGAGGGGGATGAGTGGAAGACGGCTTTTAACACTCCGGAGGGGCATTATGAGAACCTTGTCATGCCATTCGGTCTGACTAATGCCCCGGCGGTGTTTCAACACTTTGTTAATGATATTTTTCGCCACCTGGTGGGACAGTTTGTTGTCATATATCTGGATGATATCTTAATTTACTCGCCGGATCTGGTGTCTCATCAGGAGCACGTTAGACAGGTGTTACAGATCTTGCGGGATAATAAACTGTATGCCAAATGGGAAAAGTGTGTGTTCGCCGTACAGGAACTCCAGTTTTTAGGCTTCCTGGTTTCAGCGTCCGGTTTTCGTATGGACCCTGGGAAAGTGCGGGCAGTTCTTGAGTGGGATCGGCCGGAGAATCTTAAGGCACTACAACGTTTCCTGGGGTTTGCTAACTATTACCGGAAGTTCATTCGTAATTTCTCGTCCATGGTTAAGCCTCTCACAGACATGACTAAAAAGGGGACGGATTTTTCTAGGTGGTCTGACAAGGCTTGTCAAGCATTCTCCTCCTTGAAAAAATGTTTTGCCTCGGCACCCATACTCATTCAACCTGATGCGTCTCAGCCATTCTTTGTAGAGGTAGACGCTTCCGAGGTAGGGGTGGGAGCAGTATTGTCACAGGGTTCGTCCCCTGGTAAGTGGCATCCGTGCGCCTTTTTCTCTAAAAAATTGTCGTCCGCTGAGAGGAATTACGATGTCGGCAATAGGGAACTCTTGGCCATTAAGTTAGCTTTTGAGGAGTGGCGCCATTTTTTGGAGGGGGCAGTTCATCCGGTCACCGTCATCACCGATCACAAGAACCTGCTATATCTGGAGTCCGCTAAACGTCTGAATCCCAGACAAGCTAGGTGGTCATTGTTTTTTACCAGGTTTAATTTCGTCGTTACATATCGTCCTGGGTCTAAAAATGTAAAGGCGGATGCCTTATCTCGTAGTTTCCCTGGGGCCGGGAATACGGACGACCCGATTCCTATCCTTCAGGAGGGGGT
Source organism: Phyllobates terribilis (assembly GCF_046119375.1). Lineage (NCBI taxonomy): Eukaryota > Metazoa > Chordata > Amphibia > Anura > Dendrobatidae > Phyllobates > Phyllobates terribilis. The sequence goes on along the minus strand of NW_027362800.1, from coordinate 2,326,899 downwards.
GGTGGTTTCGGCAGTATGCTCTCAGCTGGAGGAGGAGATATTGGAGGCTCAGGGGGACGCCCCTGTTGGACCTCCGGGGAGACTGTTCGTTCCAGATCAGTTGCGACAGAAGGTGATCGAGGCACACCATAACTCAGTTTTGGCAGGACACCCGGGGAGTAAAGCAACTGTGGATCTCCTCTCGCGTCGGTTTTGGTGGCCTAACTTACATAAAGAGGTGGTAACTTTTGTCGCGTCCTGTGGGGTTTGTGCGCGCTCTAAGACCTCACATACCCGTCCGTCTGGGGCCCTTTTACCTTTGAAGATCCCGGAGCGTCCTTGGACTCATCTGTCTATGGACTTTATTACGGACCTCCCTCTGTCTTCGGGTAAAACGGTCATACTCGTTGTAGTGGACAGGTTCAGCAAGATGGCACATTTTATCGCTCTTCCGGCTCTCCCTAATGCTAAAACTCTTGCGCAGGTGTTCATTGGGGAGATTGTGAGGCTTCACGGGGTACCCTCCGAGGTGGTGTCTGATCGGGGGTCTCAGTTTGTGTCCAAGTTCTGGAAGGCGTTTTGTGCACGGCGGGGGATGCATTTGTCATTCTCGTCGGCTTTTCATCCTCAGACCAATGGTCAGACGGAACGTATGAACCAGAGCTTGGAGACATATCTCCGGTGTTTTGTGTCAGAGAACCAGGAGGACTGGGCTTCTTTCTTACCTCTGGCAGAGTTTGCTCTTAATAATAGGCGGAGCGAGTCCACTGGTAAGTCCCCGTTTTTTGGGGCATATGGTTTTCACCCCCAGTTTTGTACTTTCAGTAGGGGGGGCTCTTCGGGGGTTCCGGAGGAGGAACGATTTTCCTCATCTCTCGCTTCAGTATGGAGAGGGGTGCTGAAGAATCTGAATACTATGGGGAACCGATACAAACGTATGGCTGATAGGAGGAGAGTGTCTGGTCCGGACCTAAGTGTGAACGATCAGGTATGGTTGTCTACCAGGAATATTAAACTTAAGGTTCCCTCCTGGAAACTGGGTCCCAGGTTCATCGGGCCGTACAGAATCAGTTCTGTTATTAATCCGGTGGCATTCCGTCTTGACCTCCCCCCTACGTTTAAAATTCACAACGTGTTTCACAGATCATTGCTTAAGAGGTATGTGGTGCCGGTGGTACCGTCACCTTTACCTCCCCCTCCTGTGGTTGTCAATGGTAACTTGGAGTTCCAGGTATCGAGGGTCATTGATTCACGCTTTAATCGCCGGTCCCTTCAGTACTTGGTTCATTGGAAGGGGTATGGTCCTGAGGAGAGGATGTGGGTTCCTGCGTCGGATATTAACGCAGACCGATTAGTTCGGGCCTTCCACACGACTCACCCGGATAAACCTGGCCCTGAGGGTCCAGAGGCCCCTCGTAGAAGGGGAGGTACTGTCACGGGTGTGTTGCCACGAAGATCGTCACGAGCACACAGCCTGACTTCTCGCAGCTGACTTGTTGGTGCTTTGTGTTTTCTCGGCAGTGTAGGAGTTAATTCTCTCTCTCTCTGGGTTAGCTGAGGTCCAGCCTCGCCCAGCTGCAATCAATGCTTCTTTAGTGAGACTCCTTTATATTCCTGCAGGTCTGTTTGGGAGGTGTCGGTGAAAGCTTTTCATTCTGACTTACAGAGCGGATCGTGGTGTTTGGAGTTGCTGAGATAAGTGTATTTGGAAGTGTGTTTTCCCTTTCCTCGCTTTATCATTTATCTCCTTTCCCGTTGGTGTTCCCTCTGTTGTAGTTGTTTAGAAGTTGTATGCAAGGTGGTTTTGGTTTTTCCCTTGTACTGTCTCGTTCGTCTAAATACTGTGTGTGGGCATATTATTTCTGGTTCCCTATTGTTGTGATCGGGGTCCTTCTCAGGACTAGATTACTTAGGTGCAGGGATCCTCAGAAGGTAGGGGTTACGCTGGCGGCCTGGACCTCTGTACCTTTAACAGTACCTCCAGGATGAGGGATTAGTCAGGGCCCCAGCTTAGGGTCAGCTTAGGCCCCCTACCTCCAGTATTCTGTGACAGTGTGACACTCAGTGACATTCAGCCATCCAGGTATCCCGCCTGCAGTAGACGGAATGTGGCAATGGAACGCTGGCTGCGCGTGTCATAATAGGCTCTGAGCCTTTATATACCTGCGCACAGCAGCAGCCACCTTCAGTCTGCTGCTGGACAGCCAGCAGCAGCAGCAGCAGGAGAGGTAATTAATCAGCAACCCTCCTGCTAAGGGTAGACAGCTGCTCGTTCCACCCCCCCCCCGCCTTAATTGGTTCTCCTCCCTTCCAACGGTGTTGAGGCGGGTGGGAACAGCCGGGGGTTGAGGGTACTGTGCTAAAAGAGGTGGAGTTATGCAGATCTAAAACGCGTGGATTGCAGCAGCAGCAAGCCGAAAAGTGCAGGCATGTGAGGGATCTAGAGGTTGACAGCATGTCTTCTTAACGGGAGTCCAGGTGGCCATCTCCACAAATGGACTTTTCAGAATCCTTGGGTGGCACCGTAGTCGGAAACCAATTCTGGTTATCGCTTCTCGGCCTTTTGGCTAAGATCAAGTGTAGTATCTGTTCTTATCAGTTTAATATCTGATACGTCCCCTATCTGGGGACCATATATTAAATGGAGTTTTAGAACAGGGAGATGGAAAAAGAGCTTGCTCTGTCCACTCCACGCATTGACCTGGTATTGCAGTATCTCCAGGACCGGTGCACCCCTTCTTTAATGCAGTTTCTAAAATCAGAAAGAATTGAATTCAATGCTTTTTGTTCATTTTGCTTGTTTGTCGGATTTTGGGATGGACTCTTTGGCTTTGCTTTTCTTCTCCTCATTGGATTTTTCATGTTAAAAGTTGCAGAAGCCAGATGACAAGCTCATTTTGGTTCAACTTCAGCAACTGTGCATTGCATTGCCATGTAATGTAATGTAATGCAATGCTATCTATCTAGCTCTCCCTCTATACTTCCTTTTGGATAAACAGACATATTAGGCAAGCATTTTGGAGCTTTCACCTAAATAACTACAGGTGGTGAGATAAGCTGCACAATATAATTGACCTTTCAGTATATTGTTGCACACACACCATCTATTTAGCAAATGCCCTTGTTATCAACAGCAGCCTTTTAAACTCACCTGAGCTAACAGGTATGTGAGCTGGTTACTCTGCTGCGCTTAAAATTTCTTTTTTGGTTTGCTACAATGCCTTTTCTGAAACGTTGTCTCCCTCTGCTGGAACACTGACTTCTTTCATTTAATGCCTGCAGACTATAAAAGAGAAACCAACCCAAAAAGTTTGGTTGATTAGTCTGTGGCATTCTTTTAAACTGTTGCTTATGGCGGTCTCTGTGAGCTTCTCAGTGACATTCAGCCATCCAGGTATCCCGCCTGCAGTAGACGGAATGTGGCAATGGAACGCTGGCTGCGCGTGTCATAATAGGCTCTGAGCCTTTATATACCTGCGCACAGCAGCAGCCACCTTCAGTCTGCTGCTGGACAGCCAGAAGCAGCAGCAGCAGGAGAGGTAATTAATCAGCAACCCTCCTGCTAAGGGTAGACAGCTGCTCGTTCCACCCCCCCCCGCCTTAATTGGTTCTCCTCCCTTCCAACGGTGTTGAGGCGGGTGGGAACAGCCGGGGGTTGAGGGTACTGTGCTAAAAGAGGTGGAGTTATGCAGATCTAAAACGCGTGGATTGCAGCAGCAGCAAGCCGAAAAGTGCAGGCATGTGAGGGATCTAGAGGTTGACAGCATGTCTTCTTAACGGGAGTCCAGGTGGCCATCTCCACAAATGGACTTTTCAGAATCCTTGGGTGGCACCGTAGTCGGAAACCAATTCTGGTTATCGCTTCTCGGCCTTTTGGCTAAGATCAAGTGTAGTATCTGTTCTTATCAGTTTAATATCTGATACGTCCCCTTTCTGGGGACCATATATTAAATGGATTTTTAGAACAGGGAGATGGAAAAAGAGCTTGCTCTGTCCACTCCACGCATTGACCTGGTATTGCAGTATCTCCAGGACCGGTGCACCCCTTCTTTAATGCAGTTTCTAAAATCAGAAAGAATTGAATTCAATGCTTTTTGTTCATTTTGCTTGTTTGTCGGATTTTGGGATGGACTCTTTGGCTTTGCTTTTCTTCTCCTCATTGGATTTTTCATGTTAAAAGTTGCAGAAGCCAGATGACAAGCTCATTTTGGTTCAACTTCAGCAACTGTGCATTGCATTGCCATGTAATGTAATGTAATGCAATGCTATCTATCTAGCTCTCCCTCTATACTTCCTTTTGGATAAACAGACATATTAGGCAGGCATTTTGGAGCTTTCACCTAAATAACTACAGGTGGTGAGATAAGCTGCACAATATAATTGACCTTTCAGTATATTGTTGCACACATACCATCTATTTAGCAAATGCCCTTGTTATCAACAGCAGCCTTTTAAACTCACCTGAGCTAACAGGTATGTGAGCTGGTTACTCTGCTGCGCTTAAAATTTCTTTTTTGGTTTGCTACAATGCCTTTTCTGAAACGTTGTCTCCCTCTGCTGGAACACTGACTTCTTTCATTTAATGCCTGCAGACTATAAAAGAGAAACCAACCCAAAAAGTTTGGTTGATTAGTCTGTGGCATTCTTTTAAACTGTTGCTTATGGCGGTCTCTGTGAGCTTCTCAGTGACATTCAGCCATCCTGGTATCCCGCCTGCAGTAGACGGAATGTGGCAATGGAACGCTGGCTGCGCGTGTCATAATAGGCTCTGAGCCTTTATATACCTGCGCACAGCAGCAGCCACCTTCAGTCTGCTGCTGGACAGCCAGCAGCAGCAGCAGCAGGAGAGGTAATTAATCAGCAACCCTCCTGCTAAGGGTAGACAGCTGCTCGTTCCACCCCCCCCCGCCTTAATTGGTTCTCCTCCCTTCCAACGGTGTTGAGGCGGGTGGGAACAGCCGGGGGTTGAGGGTACTGTGCTAAAAGAGGTGGAGTTATGCAGATCTAAAACGCGTGGATTGCAGCAGCAGCAAGCCGAAAAGTGCAGGCATGTGAGGGATCTAGAGGTTGACAGCATGTCTTCTTAACGGGAGTCCAGGTGGCCATCTCCACAAATGGACTTTTCAGAATCCTTGGGTGGCACCGTAGTCGGAAACCAATTCTGGTTATCGCTTCTCGGCCTTTTGGCTAAGATCAAGTGTAGTATCTGTTCTTATCAGTTTAATATCTGATACGTCCCCTATCTGGGGACCATATATTAAATGGATTTTTAGAACAGGGAGATGGAAAAAGAGCTTGCTCTGTCCACTCCACGCATTGACCTGGTATTGCAGTATCTCCAGGACCGGTGCACCCCTTCTTTAATGCAGTTTCTAAAATCAGAAAGAATTGAATTCAATGCTTTTTGTTCATTTTGCTTGTTTGTCAGATTTTGGGATGGACTCTTTGGCTTTGCTTTTCTTCTCCTCATTGCATTTTTCATGTTAAAAGTTGCAGAAGCCAGATGACAAGCTCATTTTGGTTCAACTTCAGCAACTGTGCATTGCATTGCCATGTAATGTAATGTAATGCAATGCTATCTATCTAGCTCTCCCTCTATACTTCCTTTTGGATAAACAGACATATTAGGCAAGCATTTTGGAGCTTTCACCTAAATAACTACAGGTGGTGAGATAAGCTGCACAATATAATTGACCTTTCAGTATATTGTTGCACACACACCATCTATTTAGCAAATGCCCTTGTTATCAACAGCAGCCTTTTAAACTCACCTGAGCTAACAGGTATGTGAGCTGGTTACTCTGCTGCGCTTAAAATTTCTTTTTTGGTTTGCTACAATGCCTTTTCTGAAACGTTGTCTCCCTCTGCTGGAACACTGACTTCTTTCATTTAATGCCTGCAGACTATAAAAGAGAAACCAACCCAAAAAGTTTGGTTGATTAGTCTGTGGCATTCTTTTAAACTGTTGCTTATGGCGGTCTCTGTGAGCTTCTCAGTGACATTCAGCCATCCAGGTATCCCGCCTGCAGTAGACGGAATGTGGCAATGGAACGCTGGCTGCGCGTGTCATAATAGGCTCTGAGCCTTTATATACCTGCGCACAGCAGCAGCCACCTTCAGTCTGCTGCTGGACAGCCAGCAGCAGCAGCAGCAGGAGAGGTAATTAATCAGCAACCCTCCTGCTAAGGGTAGACAGCTGCTCGTTCCACCCCCCCCCCCCCCCCGCCTTAATTGGTTCTCCTCCCTTCCAACGGTGTTGAGACGGGTGGGAACAGCCGGGGGTTGAGGGTACTGTGCTAAAAGAGGTGGAGTTATGCAGATCTAAAACGCGTGGATTGCAGCAGCAGCAAGCCGAAAAGTGCAGGCATGTGAGGGATCTAGAGGTTGACAGCATGTCTTCTTAACGGGAGTCCAGGTGGCCATCTCCACAAATGGACTTTTCAGAATCCTTGGGTGGCACCGTAGTCGGAAACCAATTCTGGTTATCGCTTCTCGGCCTTTTGGCTAAGATCAAGTGTAGTATCTGTTCTTATCAGTTTAATATCTGATACGTCCCCTATCTGGGGACCATATATTAAATGGATTTTTAGAACAGGGAGATGGAAAAAGAGCTTGCTCTGTCCACTCCACGCATTGACCTGGTATTGCAGTATCTCCAGGACCGGTGCACCCCTTCTTTAATGCAGTTTCTAAAATCAGAAAGAATTGAATTCAATGCTTTTTGTTCATTTTGCTTGTTTGTCGGATTTTGGGATGGACTCTTTGGCTTTGCTTTTCTTCTCCTCATTGGATTTTTCATGTTAAAAGTTGCAGAAGCCAGATGACAAGCTCATTTTGGTTCAACTTCAGCAACTGTGCATTGCATTGCCATGTAATGTAATGTAATGCAATGCTATCTATCTAGCTCTCCCTCTATACTTCCTTTTGGATAAACAGACATATTAGGCAAGCATTTTGGAGCTTTCACCTAAATAACTACAGGTGGTGAGATAAGCTGCACAATATAATTGACCTTTCAGTATATTGTTGCACACACACCATCTATTTAGCAAATGCCCTTGTTATCAACAGCAGCCTTTTAAACTCACCTGAGCTAACAGGTATGTGAGCTGGTTACTCTGCTGCGCTTAAAATTTCTTTTTTGGTTTGCTACAATGCCTTTTCTGAAACGTTGTCTCCCTCTGCTGGAACACTGACTTCTTTCATTTAATGCCTGCAGACTATAAAAGAGAAACCAACCCAAAAAGTTTGGTTGATTAGTCTGTGGCATTCTTTTAAACTGTTGCTTATGGCGGTCTCTGTGAGCTTCTCAGTGACATTCAGCCATCCAGGTATCCCGCCTGCAGTAGACGGAATGTGGCAATGGAACGCTGGCTGCGCGTGTCATAATAGGCTCTGAGCCTTTATATACCTGCGCACAGCAGCAGCCACCTTCAGTCTGCTGCTGGACAGCCAGCTGCAGCAGCAGCAGGAGAGGTAAGTAATCAGCAACCCTCCTGCTAAGGGTAGACAGCTGCTCGTTCCACCCCCCCCCCCGCCTTAATTGGTTCTCCTCCCTTCCAACGGTGTTGAGGCGGGTGGGAACAGCCGGGGGTTGAGGGTACTGTGCTAAAAGAGGTGGAGTTATGCAGATCTAAAACGCGTGGATTGCAGCAGCAGCAAGCCGAAAAGTGCAGGCATGTGAGGGATCTAGAGGTTGACAGCATGTCTTCTTAACGGGAGTCCAGGTGGCCATCTCCACAAATGGACTTTTCAGAATCCTTGGGTGGCACCGTAGTCGGAAACCAATTCTGGTTATCGCTTCTCGGCCTTTTGGCTAAGATCAAGTGTAGTATCTGTTCTTATCAGTTTAATATCTGATACGTCCCCTATCTGGGGACCATATATTAAATGGATTTTTAGAACAGGGAGATGGAAAAAGAGCTTGCTCTGTCCACTCCACGCATTGACCTGGTATTGCAGTATCTCCAGGACCGGTGCACCCCTTCTTTAATGCAGTTTCTAAAATCAGAAAGAATTGAATTCAATGCTTTTTGTTCATTTTGCTTGTTTGTCGGATTTTGGGATGGACTCTTTGGCTTTGCTTTTCTTCTCCTCATTGGATTTTTCATGTTAAAAGTTGCAGAAGCCAGATGACAAGCTCATTTTGGTTCAACTTCAGCAACTGTGCATTGCATTGCCATGTAATGTAATGTAATGCAATGCTATCTATCTAGCTCTCCCTCTATACTTCCTTTTGGATAAACAGACATATTAGGCAAGCATTTTGGAGCTTTCACCTAAATAACTACAGGTGGTGAGATAAGCTGCACAATATAATTGACCTTTCAGTATATTGTTGCACACACACCATCTATTTAGCAAATGCCCTTGTTATCAACAGCAGCATTTTAAACTCACCTGAGCTAACAGGTATGTGAGCTGGTTACTCTGCTGCGCTTAAAATTTCTTTTTTGGTTTGCTACAATGCCTTTTCTGAAACGTTGTCTCCCTCTGCTGGAACACTGACTTCTTTCATTTAATGCCTGCAGACTATAAAAGAGAAACCAACCCAAAAAGTTTGGTTGATTAGTCTGTGGCATTCTTTTAAACTGTTGCTTATGGCGGTCTCTGTGAGCTTCTCAGTGACATTCAGCCATCCAGGTATCCCGCCTGCAGTAGACGGAATGTGGCAATGGAACGCTGGCTGCGCGTGTCATAATAGGCTCTGAGCCTTTATATATCTGCGCACAGCAGCAGCCACCTTCAGTCTGCTGCTGGACAGCCAGCAGCAGCAGCAGCAGGAGAGGTAATTAATCAGCAACCCTCCTGCTAAGGGTAGACAGCTGCTCGTTCCACCCCCCCCCCCCCCCCTTAATTGGTTCTCCTCCCTTCCAACGGTGTTGAGGCGGGTGGGAACAGCCGGGGGTTGAGGGTACTGTGCTAAAAGAGGTGGAGTTATGCAGATCTAAAACGCGTGGATTGCAGCAGCAGCAAGCCGAAAAGTGCAGGCATGTGAGGGATCTAGAGGTTGACAGCATGTCTTCTTAACGGGAGTCCAGGTGGCCATCTCCACAAATGGACTTTTCAGAATCCTTGGGTGGCACCGTAGTCGGAAACCAATTCTGGTTATCGCTTCTCGGCCTTTTGGCTAAGATCAAGTGTAGTATCTGTTCTTATCAGTTTAATATCTGATACGTCCCCTATCTGGGGACCATATATTAAATGGATTTTTAGAACAGGGAGATGGAAAAAGAGCTTGCTCTGTCCACTCCACGCATTGACCTGGTATTGCAGTATCTCCAGGACCGGTGCATCCCTTCTTTAATGCAGTTTCTAAAATCAGAAAGAATTGAATTCAATGCTTTTTGTTCATTTTGCTTGTTTGTCGGATTTTGGGATGGACTCTTTGGCTTTGCTTTTCTTCTCCTCATTGGATTTTTCATGTTAAAAGTTGCAGAAGCCAGATGACAAGCTCATTTTGGTTCAACTTCAGCAACTGTGCATTGCATTGCCATGTAATGTAATGTAATGCAATGCTATCTATCTAGCTCTCCCTCTATACTTCCTTTTGGATAAACAGACATATTAGGCAAGCATTTTGGAGCTTTCACCTAAATAACTACAGGTGGTGAGATAAGCTGCACAATATAATTGACCTTTCAGTATATTGTTGCACACACACCATCTATTTAGCAAATGCCCTTGTTATCAACAGCAGCCTTTTAAACTCACCTGAGCTAACAGGTATGTGAGCTGGTTACTCTGCTGCGCTTAAAATTTCTTTTTTGGTTTGCTACAATGCCTTTTCTGAAACGTTGTCTCCCTCTGCTGGAACACTGACTTCTTTCATTTAATGCCTGCAGACTATAAAAGAGAAACCAACCCAAAAAGTTTGGTTGATTAGTCTGTGGCATTCTTTTAAACTGTTGCTTATGGCGGTCTCTGTGAGCTTCTCAGTGACATTCAGCCATCCAGGTATCCCGCCTGCAGTAGACGGAATGTGGCAATGGAACGCTGGCTGCGCGTGTCATAATAGGCTCTGAGCCTTTATATACCTGCGCACAGCAGCAGCCACCTTCAGTCTGCTGCTGGACAGCCAGCAGCAGCAGCAGCAGGAGAGGTAATTAATCAGCAACCCTCCTGCTAAGGGTAGACAGCTGCTCGTTCCACCCCCCCCCCCGCCTTAATTGGTTCTCCTCCCTTCCAACGGTGTTGAGGCGGGTGGGAACAGCCGGGGGTTGAGGGTACTGTGCTAAAAGAGGTGGAGTTATGCAGATCTAAAACGCGTGGATTGCAGCAGCAGCAAGCCGAAAAGTGCAGGCATGTGAGGGATCTAGAGGTTGACAGCATGTCTTCTTAACGGGAGTCCAGGTGGCCATCTCCACAAATGGACTTTTCAGAATCCTTGGGTGGCACCGTAGTCGGAAACCAATTCTGGTTATCGCTTCTCGGCCTTTTGGCTAAGATCAAGTGTAGTATCTGTTCTTATCAGTTTAATATCTGATACGTCCCCTATCTGGGGACCATATATTAAATGGATTTTTAGAACAGGGAGATGGAAAAAGAGCTTGCTCTGTCCACTCCACGCATTGACCTGGTATTGCAGTATCTCCAGGACCGGTGCACCCCTTCTTTAATGCAGTTTCTAAAATCAGAAAGAATTGAATTCAATGCTTTTTGTTCATTTTGCTTGTTTGTCGGATTTTGGGATGGACTCTTTGGCTTTGCTTTTCTTCTCCTCATTGGATTTTTCATGTTAAAAGTTGCAGAAGCCAGATGACAAGCTCATTTTGGTTCAACTTCAGCAACTGTGCATTGCATTGCCATGTAATGTAATGTAATGCAATGCTATCTATCTAGCTCTCCCTCTATACTTCCTTTTGGATAAACAGACATATTAGGCAAGCATTTTGGAGCTTTCACCTAAATAACTACAGGTGGTGAGATAAGCTGCACAATATAATTGACCTTTCAGTATATTGTTGCACACACACCATCTATTTAGCAAATGCCCTTGTTATCAACAGCAGCCTTTTAAACTCACCTGAGCTAACAGGTATGTGAGCTGGTTACTCTGCTGCGCTTAAAATTTCTTTTTTGGTTTGCTACAATGCCTTTTCTGAAACGTTGTCTCCCTCTGCTGGAACACTGACTTCTTTCATTTAATGCCTGCAGACTATAAAAGAGAAACCAACCCAAAAAGTTTGGTTGATTAGTCTGTGGCATTCTTTTAAACTGTTGCTTATGGCAGTCTCTGTGAGCTTCTCAGTGACATTCAGCCATCCAGGTATCCCGCCTGCAGTAGACGGAATGTGGCAATGGAACGCTGGCTGCGCGTGTCATAATAGGCTCTGAGCCTTTATATACCTGCGCACAGCAGCAGCCACCTTCAGTCTGCTGCTGGACAGCCAGCAGCAGCAGCAGCAGGAGAGGTAATTAATCAGCAACCCTCCTGCTAAGGGTAGAGAGCTGCTCGTTCCACCCCCCCCCCCCGCCTTAATTGGTTCTCCTCCCTTCCAACGGTGTTGAGGCGGGTGGGAACAGCCGGGGGTTGAGGGTACTGTGCTAAAAGAGGTGGAGTTATGCAGATCTAAAACGCGTGGATTGCAGCAGCAGCAAGCCGAAAAGTGCAGGCATGTGAGGGATCTAGAGGTTGACAGCATGTCTTCTTAACGGGAGTCCAGGTGGCCATCTCCACAAATGGACTTTTCAGAATCCTTGGGTGGCACCGTAGTCGGAAACCAATTCTGGTTATCGCTTCTCGGCCTTTTGGCTAAGATCAAGTGTAGTATCTGTTCTTATCAGTTTAATATCTGATACGTCCCCTATCTGGGGACCATATATTAAATGGATTTTTAGAACAGGGAGATGGAAAAAGAGCTTGCTCTGTCCACTCCACGCATTGACCTGGTATTGCAGTATCTCCAGGACCGGTGCACCCCTTCTTTAATGCAGTTTCTAAAATCAGAAAGAATTGAATTCAATGCTTTTTGTTCATTTTGCTTGTTTGTCGGATTTTGGGATGGACTCTTTGGCTTTGCTTTTCTTCTCCTCATTGGATTTTTCATGTTAAAAGTTGCAGAAGCCAGATGACAAGCTCATTTTGGTTCAACTTCAGCAACTGTGCATTGCATTGCCATGTAATGTAATGTAATGCAATGCTATCTATCTAGCTCTCCCTCTATACTTCCTTTTGGATAAACAGACATATTAGGCAAGCATTATGGAGCTTTCACCTAAATAACTACAGGTGGTGAGATAAGCTGCACAATATAATTGACCTTTCAGTATATTGTTGCACACACACCATCTATTTAGCAAATGCCCTTGTTATCAACAGCAGCCTTTTAAACTCACCTGAGCTAACAGGTATGTGAGCTGGTTACTCTGCTGCGCTTAAAATTTCTTTTTTGGTTTGCTACAATGCCTTTTCTGAAACGTTGTCTCCCTCTGCTGGAACACTGACTTCTTTCATTTAATGCCTGCAGACTATAAAAGAGAAACCAACCCAAAAAGTTTGGTTGATTAGTCTGTGGCATTCTTTTAAACTGTTGCTTATGGCGGTCTCTGTGAGCTTCTCAGTGACATTCAGCCATCCAGGTATCCCGCTTGCAGTAGGCGGAATGTGGCAATGGAACGCTGGCTGCGCGTGTCATAATAGGCTCTGAGCCTTTATATACCTGCGCACAGCAGCAGCCACCTTCAGTCTGCTGCTGGACAGCCAGCAGCAGCAGCAGCAGGAGAGGTAATTAATCAGCAACCCTCCTGCTAAGGGTAGACAGCTGCTCGTTCCACCCCCCCCCCCGCCTTAATTGGTTCTCCTCCCTTCCAACGGTGTTGAGGCGGGTGGGAACAGCCGGGGGTTGAGGGTACTGTGCTAAAAGAGGTGGAGTTATGCAGATCTAAAACGCGTGGATTGCAGCAGCAGCAAGCCGAAAAGTGCAGGCATGTGAGGGATCTAGAGGTTGACAGCATGTCTTCTTAACGGGAGTCCAGGTGGCCATCTCCACAAATGGACTTTTCAGAATCCTTGGGTGGCACCGTAGTCGGAAACCAATTCTGGTTATCGCTTCTCGGCCTTTTGGCTAAGATCAAGTGTAGTATCTGTTCTTATCAGTTTAATATCTGATACGTCCCCTATCTGGGGACCATATATTAAATGGATTTTTAGAACAGGGAGATGGAAAAAGAGCTTGCTCTGTCCACTCCACGCATTGACCTGGTATTGCAGTATCTCCAGGACCGGTGCACCCCTTCTTTAATGCAGTTTCTAAAATCAGAAAGAATTGAATTCAATGCTTTTTGTTCATTTTGCTTGTTTGTCGGATTTTGGGATGGACTCTTTGGCTTTGCTTTTCTTCTCCTCATTGGATTTTTCATGTTAAAAGTTGCAGAAGCCAGATGACAAGCTCATTTTGGTTCAACTTCAGCAACTGTGCATTGCATTGCCATGTAATGTAATGTAATGCAATGCTATCTATCTAGCTCTCCCTCTATACTTCCTTTTGGATAAACAGACATATTAGGCAAGCATTTTGGAGCTTTCACCTAAATAACTACAGGTGGTGAGATAAGCTGCACAATATAATTGACCTTTCAGTATATTGTTGCACACACACCATCTATTTAGCAAATGCCCTTGTTATCAACAGCAGCCTTTTAAACTCACCTGAGCTAACAGGTATGTGAGCTGGTTACTCTGCTGCGCTTAAAATTTCTTTTTTGGTTTGCTACAATGCCTTTTCTGAAACGTTGTCTCCCTCTGCTGGAACACTGACTTCTTTCATTTAATGCCTGCAGACTATAAAAGAGAAACCAACCCAAAAAGTTTGGTTGATTAGTCTGTGGCATTCTTTTAAACTGTTGCTTATGGCAGTCTCTGTGAGCTTCTCAGTGACATTCAGCCATCCAGGTATCCCGCCTGCAGTAGACGGAATGTGGCAATGGAACGCTGGCTGCGCGTGTCATAATAGGCTCTGAGCCTTTATATACCTGCGCACAGCAGCAGCCACCTTCAGTCTGCTGCTGGACAGCCAGCAGCAGCAGCAGCAGGAGAGGTAATTAATCAGCAACCCTCCTGCTAAGGGTAGAGAGCTGCTCGTTCCACCCCCCCCCCCCGCCTTAATTGGTTCTCCTCCCTTCCAACGGTGTTGAGGCGGGTGGGAACAGCCGGGGGTTGAGGGTACTGTGCTAAAAGAGGTGGAGTTATGCAGATCTAAAACGCGTGGATTGCAGCAGCAGCAAGCCGAAAAGTGCAGGCATGTGAGGGATCTAGAGGTTGACAGCATGTCTTCTTAACGGGAGTCCAGGTGGCCATCTCCACAAATGGACTTTTCAGAATCCTTGGGTGGCACCGTAGTCGGAAACCAATTCTGGTTATCGCTTCTCGGCCTTTTGGCTAAGATCAAGTGTAGTATCTGTTCTTATCAGTTTAATATCTGATACGTCCCCTATCTGGGGACCATATATTAAATGGATTTTTAGAACAGGGAGATGGAAAAAGAGCTTGCTCTGTCCACTCCACGCATTGACCTGGTATTGCAGTATCTCCAGGACCGGTGCACCCCTTCTTTAATGCAGTTTCTAAAATCAGAAAGAATTGAATTCAATGCTTTTTGTTCATTTTGCTTGTTTGTCGGATTTTGGGATGGACTCTTTGGCTTTGCTTTTCTTCTTCTCATTGGATTTTTCATGTTAAAAGTTGCAGAAGCCAGATGACAAGCTCATTTTGGTTCAACTTCAGCAACTGTGCATTGCATTGCCATGTAATGTAATGTAATGCAATGCTATCTATCTAGCTCTCCCTCTTTACTTCCTTTTGGATAAACAGACATATTAGGCAAGCATTTTGGAGCTTTCACCTAAATAACTACAGGTGGTGAGATAAGCTGCACAATATAATTGACCTTTCAGTATATTGTTGCACACACACCATCTATTTAGCAAATGCCCTTGTTATCAACAGCAGCCTTTTAAACTCACCTGAGCTAACAGGTATGTGAGCTGGTTACTCTGCTGCGCTTAAAATTTCTTTTTTGGTTTGCTACAATGCCTTTTCTGAAACGTTGTCTCCCTCTGCTGGAACACTGACTTCTTTCATTTAATGCCTGCAGACTATAAAAGAGAAACCAACCCAAAAAGTTTGGTTGATTAGTCTGTGGCATTCTTTTAAACTGTTGCTTATGGCGGTCTCTGTGAGCTTCTCAGTGACATTCAGCCATCCAGGTATCCCGCCTGCAGTAGACGGAATGTGGCAATGGAACGCTGGCTGCGCGTGTCATAATAGGCTCTGAGCCTTTATATACCTGCGCACAGCAGCAGCCACCTTCAGTCTGCTGCTGGACAGCCAGCAGCAGCAGCAGCAGGAGAGGTAATTAATCAGCAACCCTCCTGCTAAGGGTAGACAGCTGCTCGTTCCACCACCCCCCCGCCTTAATTGGTTCTCCTCCCTTCCAACGGTTTTGAGGCGGGTGGGAACAGCCGGGGGTTGAGGGTACTGTGCTAAAAGAGGTGGAGTTATGCAGATCTAAAACGCGTGGAATGCAGCAGCAGCAAGCCGAAAAGTGCAGGCATGTGAGGGATCTAGAGGTTGACAGCATGTCTTCTTAACGGGAGTCCAGGTGGCCATCTCCACAAATGGACTTTTCAGAATCCTTGGGTGGCACCGTAGTCGGAAACCAATTCTGGTTATCGCTTCTCGGCCTTTTGGCTAAGATCAAGTGTAGTATCTGTTCTTATCAGTTTAATATCTGATACGTCCCCTATCTGGGGACCATATATTAAATGGATTTTTAGAACAGGGAGATGGAAAAAGAGCTTGCTTTGTCCACTCCACGCATTGACCTGGTATTACAGTATCTCCAGGACCGGTGCACCCCTTCTTTAATGCAGTTTCTAAAATCAGAAAGAATTGAATTCAATGCTTTTTGTTCATTTTGCTTGTTTGTCGGATTTTGGGATGGACTCTTTGGCTTTGCTTTTCTTCTCCTCATTGGATTTTTCATGTTAAAAGTTGCAGAAGCCAGATGACAAGCTCATTTTGGTTCAACTTCAGCAACTGTGCATTGCATTGCCATGTAATGTAATGTAATGCAATGCTATCTATCTAGCTCTCCCTCTATACTTCCTTTTGGATAAACAGACATATTAGGCAAGCATTTTGGAGCTTTCACCTAAATAACTACAGGTGGTGAGATAAGCTGCACAATATAATTGACCTTTCAGTATATTGTTGCACACACACCATCTATTTAGCAAATGCCCTTGTTATCAACAGCAGCATTTTAAACTCACCTGAGCTAACAGGTATGTGAGCTGGTTACTCTGCTGCGCTTAAAATTTCTTTTTTGGTTTGCTACAATGCCTTTTCTGAAACGTTGTCTCCCTCTGCTGGAACACTGACTTCTTTCATTTAATGCCTGCAGACTATAAAAGAGAAACCAACCCAAAAAGTTTGGTTGATTAGTCTGTGGCATTCTTTTAAACTGTTGCTTATGGCGGTCTCTGTGAGCTTCTCAGTGACATTCAGCCATCCAGGTATCCCGCCTGCAGTAGACGGAATGTGGCAATGGAACGCTGGCTGCGCGTGTCATAATAGGCTCTGAGCCTTTATATACCTGCGCACAGCAGCAGCCACCTTCAGTCTGCTGCTGGACAGCCAGCAGCAGCAGCAGCAGGAGAGGTAATTAATCAGCAACCCTCCTGCTAAGGGTAGACAGCTGCTCGTTCCACCCCCCCCCGCCTTAATTGGTTCTCCTCCCTTCCAACGGTGTTGAGGCGGGTGGGAACAGCCGGGGGTTGAGGGTACTGTGCTAAAAGAGGTGGAGTTATGCAGATCTAAAACGCGTGGATTGCAGCAGCAGCAAGCCGAAAAGTGCAGGCATGTGAGGGATCTAGAGGTTGACAGCATGTCTTCTTAACGGGAGTCCAGGTGGCCATCTCCACAAATGGACTTTTCAGAATCCTTGGGTGGCACCGTAGTCGGAAACCAATTCTGGTTATCGCTTCTCGGCCTTTTGGCTAAGATCAAGTGTAGTATCTGTTCTTATCAGTTTAATATCTGATACGTCCCCTATCTGGGGACCATATATTAAATGGATTTTTAGAACAGGGAGATGGAAAAAGAGCTTGCTCTGTCCACTCCACGCATTGACCTGGTATTGCAGTATCTCCAGGACCGGTGCACCCCTTCTTTAATGCAGTTTCTAAAATCAGAAAGAATTGAATTCAATGCTTTTTGTTCATTTTGCTTGTTTGTCGGATTTTGGGATGGACTCTTTGGCTTTGCTTTTCTTCTCCTCATTGGATTTTTCATGTTAAAAGTTGCAGAAGCCAGATGACAAGCTCATTTTGGTTCAACTTCAGCAACTGTGCATTGCATTGCCATGTAATGTAATGTAATGCAATGCTATCTATCTAGCTCTCCCTCTATACTTCCTTTTGGATAAACAGACATATTAGGCAAGCATTTTGGAGCTTTCACCTAAATAACTACAGGTGGTGAGACAAGCTGCACAATATAATTGACCTTTCAGTATATTGTTGCACACACACCATCTATTTAGCAAATGCCCTTGTTATCAACAGCAGCCTTTTAAACTCACCTGAGCTAACAGGTATGTGAGCTGGTTACTCTGCTGCGCTTAAAATTTCTTTTTTGGTTTGCTACAATGCCTTTTCTGAAACGTTGTCTCCCTCTGCTGGAACACTGACTTCTTTCATTTAATGCCTGCAGACTATAAAAGAGAAACCAACCCAAAAAGTTTGGTTGATTAGTCTGTGGCATTCTTTTAAACTGTTGCTTATGGCGGTCTCTGTGAGCTTCTCAGTGACATTCAGCCATCCAGGTATCCCGCCTGCAGTAGACGGAATGTGGCAATGGAACGCTGGCTGCGCGTGTCATAATAGGCTCTGAGCCTTTATATATCTGCGCACAGCAGCAGCCACCTTCAGTCTGCTGCTGGACAGCCAGCAGCAGCAGCAGCAGGAGAGGTAATTAATCAGCAACCCTCCTGCTAAGGGTAGACAGCTGCTCGTTCCACCCCCCCCCCCCCCCGCCTTAATTGGTTCTCCTCCCTTCCAACGGTGTTGAGGCGGGTGGGAACAGCCGGGGGTTGAGGGTACTGTGCTAAAAGAGGTGGAGTTATGCAGATCTAAAACGCGTGGATTGCAGCAGCAGCAAGCCGAAAAGTGCAGGCATGTGAGGGATCTAGAGGTTGACAGCATGTCTTCTTAACGGGAGTCCAGGTGGCCATCTCCACAAATGGACTTTTCAGAATCCTTGGGTGGCACCGTAGTCGGAAACCAATTCTGGTTATCGCTTCTCGGCCTTTTGGCTAAGATCAAGTGTAGTATCTGTTCTTATCAGTTTAATATCTGATACGTCCCCTATCTGGGGACCATATATTAAATGGATTTTTAGAACAGGGAGATGGAAAAAGAGCTTGCTCTGTCCACTCCACGCATTGACCTGGTATTGCAGTATCTCCAGGACCGGTGCACCCCTTCTTTAATGCAGTTTCTAAAATCAGAAAGAATTGAATTCAATGCTTTTTGTTCATTTTGCTTGTTTGTCGGATTTTGGGATGGACTCTTTGGCTTTGCTTTTCTTCTCCTCATTGGATTTTTCATGTTAAAAGTTGCAGAAGCCAGATGACAAGCTCATTTTGGTTCAACTTCAGCAACTGTGCATTGCATTGCCATGTAATGTAATGTAATGCAATGCTATCTATCTAGCTCTCCCTCTATACTTCCTTTTGGATAAACAGACATATTAGGCAAGCATTTTGGAGCTTTCACCTAAATAACTACAGGTGGTGAGACAAGCTGCACAATATAATTGACCTTTCAGTATATTGTTGCACACACACCATCTATTTAGCAAATGCCCTTGTTATCAACAGCAGCCTTTTAAACTCACCTGAGCTAACAGGTATGTGAGCTGGTTACTCTGCTGCGCTTAAAATTTCTTTTTTGGTTTGCTACAATGCCTTTTCTGAAACGTTGTCTCCCTCTGCTGGAACACTGACTTCTTTCATTTAATGCCTGCAGACTATAAAAGAGAAACCAACCCAAAAAGTTTGGTTGATTAGTCTGTGGCATTCTTTTAAACTGTTGCTTATGGCGGTCTCTGTGAGCTTCTCAGTGACATTCAGCCATCCAGGTATCCCGCCTGCAGTAGACGGAATGTGGCAATGGAACGCTGGCTGCGCGTGTCATAATAGGCTCTGAGCCTTTATATATCTGCGCACAGCAGCAGCCACCTTCAGTCTGCTGCTGGACAGCCAGCAGCAGCAGCAGCAGGAGAGGTAATTAATCAGCAACCCTCCTGCTAAGGGTAGACAGCTGCTCGTTCCACCCCCCCCCCCGCCTTAATTGGTTCTCCTCCCTTCCAACGGTGTTGAGGCGGGTGGGAACA
The DNA here is from genome assembly GCF_046119375.1 of Phyllobates terribilis. NCBI lineage: Eukaryota > Metazoa > Chordata > Amphibia > Anura > Dendrobatidae > Phyllobates > Phyllobates terribilis. The sequence continues at coordinate 2,307,521 of NW_027362800.1, read as the reverse complement.
GCCGGGGGTTGAGGGTACTGTGCTAAAAGAGGTGGAGTTATGCAGATCTAAAACGCGTGGATTGCAGCAGCAGCAAGCCGAAAAGTGCAGGCATGTGAGGGATCTAGAGGTTGACAGCATGTCTTCTTAACGGGAGTCCAGGTGGCCATCTCCACAAATGGACTTTTCAGAATCCTTGGGTGGCACCGTAGTCGGAAACCAATTCTGGTTATCGCTTCTCGGCCTTTTGGCTAAGATCAAGTGTAGTATCTGTTCTTATCAGTTTAATATCTGATACGTCCCCTATCTGGGGACCATATATTAAATGGATTTTTAGAACAGGGAGATGGAAAAAGAGCTTGCTCTGTCCACTCCACGCATTGACCTGGTATTGCAGTATCTCCAGGACCGGTGCACCCCTTCTTTAATGCAGTTTCTAAAATCAGAAAGAATTGAATTCAATGCTTTTTGTTCATTTTGCTTGTTTGTCGGATTTTGGGATGGACTCTTTGGCTTTGCTTTTCTTCTCCTCATTGGATTTTTCATGTTAAAAGTTGCAGAAGCCAGATGACAAGCTCATTTTGGTTCAACTTCAGCAACTGTGCATTGCATTGCCATGTAATGTAATGTAATGCAATGCTATCTATCTAGCTCTCCCTCTATACTTCCTTTTGGATAAACAGACATATTAGGCAAGCATTTTGGAGCTTTCACCTAAATAACTACAGGTGGTGAGATAAGCTGCACAATATAATTGACCTTTCAGTATATTGTTGCACACACACCATCTATTTAGCAAATGCCCTTGTTATCAACAGCAGCCTTTTAAACTCACCTGAGCTAACAGGTATGTGAGCTGGTTACTCTGCTGCGCTTAAAATTTCTTTTTTGGTTTGCTACAATGCCTTTTCTGAAACGTTGTCTCCCTCTGCTGGAACACTGACTTCTTTCATTTAATGCCTGCAGACTATAAAAGAGAAACCAACCCAAAAAGTTTGGTTGATTAGTCTGTGGCATTCTTTTAAACTGTTGCTTATGGCAGTCTCTGTGAGCTTCTCAGTGACATTCAGCCATCCAGGTATCCCGCCTGCAGTAGACGGAATGTGGCAATGGAACGCTGGCTGCGCGTGTCATAATAGGCTCTGAGCCTTTATATACCTGCGCACAGCAGCAGCCACCTTCAGTCTGCTGCTGGACAGCCAGCAGCAGCAGCAGCAGGAGAGGTAATTAATCAGCAACCCTCCTGCTAAGGGTAGAGAGCTGCTCGTTCCACCCCCCCCCCGCCTTAATTGGTTCTCCTCCCTTCCAACGGTGTTGAGGCGGGTGGGAACAGCCGGGGGTTGAGGGTACTGTGCTAAAAGAGGTGGAGTTATGCAGATCTAAAACGCGTGGATTGCAGCAGCAGCAAGCCGAAAAGTGCAGGCATGTGAGGGATCTAGAGGTTGACAGCATGTCTTCTTAACGGGAGTCCAGGTGGCCATCTCCACAAATGGACTTTTCAGAATCCTTGGGTGGCACCGTAGTCGGAAACCAATTCTGGTTATCGCTTCTCGGCCTTTTGGCTAAGATCAAGTGTAGTATCTGTTCTTATCAGTTTAATATCTGATACGTCCCCTATCTGGGGACCATATATTAAATGGATTTTTAGAACAGGGAGATGGAAAAAGAGCTTGCTCTGTCCACTCCACGCATTGACCTGGTATTGCAGTATCTCCAGGACCGGTGCACCCCTTCTTTAATGCAGTTTCTAAAATCAGAAAGAATTGAATTCAATGCTTTTTGTTCATTTTGCTTGTTTGTCGGATTTTGGGATGGACTCTTTGGCTTTGCTTTTCTTCTTCTCATTGGATTTTTCATGTTAAAAGTTGCAGAAGCCAGATGACAAGCTCATTTTGGTTCAACTTCAGCAACTGTGCATTGCATTGCCATGTAATGTAATGTAATGCAATGCTATCTATCTAGCTCTCCCTCTATACTTCCTTTTGGATAAACAGACATATTAGGCAAGCATTTTGGAGCTTTCACCTAAATAACTACAGGTGGTGAGATCAGCTGCACAATATAATTGACCTTTCAGTATATTGTTGCACACACACCATCTATTTAGCAAATGCCCTTGTTATCAACAGCAGCCTTTTAAACTCACCTGAGCTAACAGGTATGTGAGCTGGTTACTCTGCTGCGCTTAAAATTTCTTTTTTGGTTTGCTACAATGCCTTTTCTGAAACGTTGTCTCCCTCTGCTGGAACACTGACTTCTTTCATTTAATGCCTGCAGACTATAAAAGAGAAACCAACCCAAAAAGTTTGGTTGATTAGTCTGTGGCATTCTTTTAAACTGTTGCTTATGGCGGTCTCTGTGAGCTTCTCAGTGACATTCAGCCATCCAGGTATCCCGCCTGCAGTAGACGGAATGTGGCAATGGAACGCTGGCTGCGCGTGTCATAATAGGCTCTGAGCCTTTATATACCTGCGCACAGCAGCAGCCACCTTCAGTCTGCTGCTGGACAGCCAGCAGCAGCAGCAGCAGGAGAGGTAATTAATCAGCAACCCTCCTGCTAAGGGTAGACAGCTGCTCGTTCCACCACCCCCCCGCCTTAATTGGTTCTCCTCCCTTCCAACGGTTTTGAGGCGGGTGGGAACAGCCGGGGGTTGAGGGTACTGTGCTAAAAGAGGTGGAGTTATGCAGATCTAAAACGCGTGGAATGCAGCAGCAGCAAGCCGAAAAGTGCAGGCATGTGAGGGATCTAGAGGTTGACAGCATGTCTTCTTAACGGGAGTCCAGGTGGCCATCTCCACAAATGGACTTTTCAGAATCCTTGGGTGGCACCGTAGTCGGAAACCAATTCTGGTTATCGCTTCTCGGCCTTTTGGCTAAGATCAAGTGTAGTATCTGTTATTATCAGTTTAGTATCTGATACGTCCCCTATCTGGGGACCATATATTAAATGGATTTTTAGAACAGGGAGATGGAAAAAGAGCTTGCTCTGTCCACTCCGCGCATTGACCTGGTATTGCAGTATCTCCAGGACCGGTGCACCCCTTCTTTAATGCAGTTTCTAAAATCAGAAAGAATTGAATTCAATGCTTTTTGTTCATTTTGCTTGTTTGTCGGATTTTGGGATGGCTCTTTGGCTTTGCTTTTCTTCTCCTCATTGGATTTTTCATGTTAAAAGTTGCAGAAGCCAGATGACAAGCTCATTTTGGTTCAACTTCAGCAACTGTGCATTGCATTGCCATGTAATGTAATGTAATGCAATGCTATCTATCTAGCTCTCCCTCTATACTTCCTTTTGGATAAACAGACATATTAGGCAAGCATTTTGGAGCTTTCACCTAAATAACTACAGGTGGTGAGATAAGCTGCACAATATAATTGACCTTTCAGTATATTGTTGCACACACACCATCTATTTAGCAAATGCCCTTGTTATCAACAGCAGCCTTTTAAACTCACCTGAGCTAACAGGTATGTGAGCTGGTTACTCTGCTGCGCTTAAAATTTCTTTTTTGGTTTGCTACAATGCCTTTTCTGAAACGTTGTCTCCCTCTGCTGGAACACTGACTTCTTTCATTTAATGCCTGCAGACTATAAAAGAGAAACCAACCCAAAAAGTTTGGTTGATTAGTCTGTGGCATTCTTTTAAACTGTTGCTTATGGCGGTCTCTGTGAGCTTCTCAGTGACATTCAGCCATCCAGGTATCCCGCCTGCAGTAGACGGAATGTGGCAATGGAACGCTGGCTGCGCGTGTCATAATAGGCTCTGAGCCTTTATATACCTGCGCACAGCAGCAGCCACCTTCAGTCTGCTGCTGGACAGCCAGCAGCAGCAGGAGAGGTAATTAATCAGCAACCCTCCTGCTAAGGGTAGACAGCTGCTCGTTCCACCACCCCCCCGCCTTAATTGGTTCTCCTCCCTTCCAACGGTTTTGAGGCGGGTGGGAACAGCCGGGGGTTGAGGGTACTGTGCTAAAAGAGGTGGAGTTATGCAGATCTAAAACGCGTGGATTGCAGCAGCAGCAAGCCGAAAAGTGCAGGCATGTGAGGGATCTAGAGGTTGACAGCATGTCTTCTTAACGGGAGTCCAGGTGGCCATCTCCACAAATGGACTTTTCAGAATCCTTGGGTGGCACCGTAGTCGGAAACCAATTCTGGTTATCGCTTCTCGGCCTTTTGGCTAAGATCAAGTGTAGTATCTGTTCTTATCAGTTTAATATCTGATACGTCCCCTATCTGGGGACCATATATTAAATGGATTTTTAGAACAGGGAGATGGAAAAAGAGCTTGCTCTGTCCACTCCACACATTGACCTGGTATTGCAGTATCTCCAGGACCGGTGCACCCCTTCTTTAATGCAGTTTCTAAAATCAGAAAGAATTGAATTCAATGCTTTTTGTTCATTTTGCTTGTTTGTCGGATTTTGGGATGGACTCTTTGGCTTTGCTTTTCTTCTCCTCATTGGATTTTTCATGTTAAAAGTTGCAGAAGCCAGATGACAAGCTCATTTTGGTTCAACTTCAGCAACTGTGCATTGCATTGCCATGTAATGTAATGTAATGCAATGCTATCTATCTAGCTCTCCCTCTATACTTCCTTTTGGATAAACAGACATATTAGGCAAGCATTTTGGAGCTTTCACCTAAATAACTACAGGTGGTGAGATAAGCTGCACAATATAATTGACCTTTCAGTATATTGTTGCACACACACCATCTATTTAGCAAATGCCCTTGTTATCAACAGCAGCCTTTTAAACTCACCTGAGCTAACAGGTATGTGAGCTGGTTACTCTGCTGCGCTTAAAATTTCTTTTTTGGTTTGCTACAATGCCTTTTCTGAAACGTTGTCTCCCTCTGCTGGAACACTGACTTCTTTCATTTAATGCCTGCAGACTATAAAAGAGAAACCAACCCAAAAAGTTTGGTTGATTAGTCTGTGGCATTCTTTTAAACTGTTGCTTATGGCGGTCTCTGTGAGCTTCTCAGTGACATTCAGCCATCCAGGTATCCCGCCTGCAGTAGACGGAATGTGGCAATGGAACGCTGGCTGCGCGTGTCATAATAGGCTCTGAGCCTTTATATACCTGCGCACAGCAGCAGCCACCTTCAGTCTGCTGCTGGACAGCCAGCAGCAGCAGCAGCAGGAGAGGTAATTAATCAGCAACCCTCCTGCTAAGGGTAGACAGCTGCTCGTTCCACCCCCCCCCCCGCCTTAATTGGTTCTCCTCCCTTCCAACGGTGTTGAGGCGGGTGGGAACAGCCGGGGGTTGAGGGTACTGTGCTAAAAGAGGTGGAGTTATGCAGATCTAAAACGCGTGGATTGCAGCAGCAGCAAGCCGAAAAGTGCAGGCATGTGAGGGATCTAGAGGTTGACAGCATGTCTTCTTAACGGGAGTCCAGGTGGCCATCTCCACAAATGGACTTTTCAGAATCCTTGGGTGGCACCGTAGTCGGAAACCAATTCTGGTTATCGCTTCTCGGCCTTTTGGCTAAGATCAAGTGTAGTATCTGTTCTTATCAGTTTAATATCTGATACGTCCCCTATCTGGGGACCATATATTAAATGGATTTTTAGAACAGGGAGATGGAAAAAGAGCTTGCTCTGTCCACTCCACGCATTGACCTGGTATTGCAGTATCTCCAGGACCGGTGCACCCCTTCTTTAATGCAGTTTCTAAAATCAGAAAGAATTGAATTCAATGCTTTTTGTTCATTTTGCTTGTTTGTCGGATTTTGGGATGGACTCTTTGGCTTTGCTTTTCTTCTCCTCATTGGATTTTTCATGTTAAAAGTTGCAGAAGCCAGATGACAAGCTCATTTTGGTTCAACTTCAGCAACTGTGCATTGCATTGCCATGTAATGTAATGTAATGCAATGCTATCTATCTAGCTCTCCCTCTATACTTCCTTTTGGATAAACAGACATATTAGGCAAGCATTTTGGAGCTTTCACCTAAATAACTACAGGTGGTGAGATAAGCTGCACAATATAATTGACCTTTCAGTATATTGTTGCACACACACCATCTATTTAGCAAATGCCCTTGTTATCAACAGCAGCCTTTTAAACTCACCTGAGCTAACAGGTATGTGAGCTGGTTACTCTGCTGCGCTTAAAATTTCTTTTTTGGTTTGCTACAATGCCTTTTCTGAAACGTTGTCTCCCTCTGCTGGAACACTGACTTCTTTCATTTAATGCCTGCAGACTATAAAAGAGAAACCAACCCAAAAAGTTTGGTTGATTAGTCTGTGGCATTCTTTTAAACTGTTGCTTATGGCGGTCTCTGTGAGCTTCTCAGTGACATTCAGCCATCCAGGTATCCCGCCTGCAGTAGACGGAATGTGGCAATGGAACGCTGGCTGCGCGTGTCATAATAGGCTCTGAGCCTTTATATACCTGCGCACAGCAGCAGCCACCTTCAGTCTGCTGCTGGACAGCCAGCAGCAGCAGCAGCAGGAGAGGTAATTAATCAGCAACCCTCCTGCTAAGGGTAGACAGCTGCTCGTTCCACCCCCCCCGCCCTAATTGGTTCTCCTCCCTTCCAACGGTGTTGAGGCGGGTGGGAACAGCCGGGGGTTGAGGGTACTGTGCTAAAAGAGGTGGAGTTATGCAGATCTAAAACGCGTGGATTGCAGCAGCAGCAAGCCGAAAAGTGCAGGCATGTGAGGGATCTAGAGGTTGACAGCATGTCTTCTTAACGGGAGTCCAGGTGGCCATCTCCACAAATGGACTTTTCAGAATCCTTGGGTGGCACCGTAGTCGGAAACCAATTCTGGTTATCGCTTCTCGGCCTTTTGGCTAAGATCAAGTGTAGTATCTGTTCTTATCAGTTTAATATCTGATACGTCCCCTATCTGGGGACCATATATTAAATGGATTTTTAGAACAGGGAGATGGAAAAAGAGCTTGCTCTGTCCACTCCATGCATTGACCTGGTATTGCAGTATCTCCAGGACCGGTGCACCCCTTCTTTAATGCATTTTCTAAAATCAGAAAGAATTGAATTCAATGCTTTTTGTTCATTTTGCTTGTTTGTCGGATTTTGGGATGGACTCTTTGGCTTTGCTTTTCTTCTCCTCATTGGATTTTTCATGTTAAAAGTTGCAGAAGCCAGATGACAAGCTCATTTTGGTTCAACTTCAGCAACTGTGCATTGCATTGCATGTAATGTAATGTAATGCAATGCTATCTATCTAGCTCTCCCTCTATACTTCCTTTTGGATAAACAGACATATTAGGCAAGCATTTTGGAGCTTTCACCTAAATAACTACAGGTGGTGAGATAAGCTGCACAATATAATTGACCTTTCAGTATATTGTTGCACACACACCATCTATTTAGCAAATGCCCTTGTTATCAACAGCAGCCTTTTAAACTCACCTGAGCTAACAGGTATGTGAGCTGGTTACTCTGCTGCGCTTAAAATTTCTTTTTTGGTTTGCTACAATGCCTTTTCTGAAACGTTGTCTCCCTCTGCTGGAACACTGACTTCTTTCATTTAATGCCTGCAGACTATAAAAGAGAAACCAACCCAAAAAGTTTGGTTGATTAGTCTGTGGCATTCTTTTAAACTGTTGCTTATGGCGGTCTCTGTGAGCTTCTCAGTGACATTCAGCCATCCAGGTATCCCGCCTGCAGTAGACGGAATGTGGCAATGGAACGCTGGCTGCGCGTGTCATAATAGGCTCTGAGCCTTTATATACCTGCGCACAGCAGCAGCCACCTTCAGTCTGCTGCTGGACAGCCAGCAGCAGCAGCAGCAGGAGAGGTAATTAATCAGCAACCCTCCTGCTAAGGGTAGACAGCTGCTCGTTCCACCCCCCCCCCCCGCCTTAATTGGTTCTCCTCCCTTCCAACGGTGTTGAGGCGGGTGGGAACAGCCGGGGGTTGAGGGTACTGTGCTAAAAGAGGTGGAGTTATGCAGATCTAAAACGCGTGGATTGCAGCAGCAGCAAGCCGAAAAGTGCAGGCATGTGAGGGATCTAGAGGTTGACAGCATGTCTTCTTAACGGGAGTCCAGGTGGCCATCTCCACAAATGGACTTTTCAGAATCCTTGGGTGGCACCGTAGTCGGAAACCAATTCTGGTTATCGCTTCTCGGCCTTTTGGCTAAGATCAAGTGTAGTATCTGTTCTTATCAGTTTAATATCTGATACGTCCCCTATCTGGGGACCATATATTAAATGGATTTTTAGAACAGGGAGATGGAAAAAGAGCTTGCTCTGTCCACTCCACGCATTGACCTGGTATTGCAGTATCTCCAGGACCGGTGCACCCCTTCTTTAATGCAGTTTCTAAAATCAGAAAGAATTGAATTCAATGCTTTTTGTTCATTTTGCTTGTTTGTCGGATTTTGGGATGGACTCTTTGGCTTTGCTTTTCTTCTCCTCATTGGATTTTTCATGTTAAAAGTTGCAGAAGCCAGATGACAAGCTCATTTTGGTTCAACTTCAGCAACTGTGCATTGCATTGCCATGTAATGTAATGTAATGCAATGCTATCTATCTAGCTCTCCCTCTATACTTCCTTTTGGATAAACAGACATATTAGGCAAGCATTTTGGAGCTTTCACCTAAATAACTACAGGTGGTGAGATAAGCTGCACAATATAATTGACCTTTCAGTATATTGTTGCACACACACCATCTATTTAGCAAATGCCCTTGTTATCAACAGCAGCCTTTTAAACTCACCTGAGCTAACAGGTATGTGAGCTGGTTACTCTGCTGCGCTTAAAATTTCTTTTTTGGTTTGCTACAATGCCTTTTCTGAAACGTTGTCTCCCTCTGCTGGAACACTGACTTCTTTCATTTAATGCCTGCAGACTATAAAAGAGAAACCAACCCAAAAAGTTTGGTTGATTAGTCTGTGGCATTCTTTTAAACTGTTGCTTATGGCGGTCTCTGTGAGCTTCTCAGTGACATTCAGCCATCCAGGTATCCCGCCTGCAGTAGACGGAATGTGGCAATGGAACGCTGGCTGCGCGTGTCATAATAGGCTCTGAGCCTTTATATACCTGCGCACAGCAGCAGCCACCTTCAGTCTGCTGCTGGACAGCCAGCAGCAGCAGCAGGAGAGGTAATTAATCAGCAACCCTCCTGCTAAGGGTAGACAGCTGCTCGTTCCACCCCCCCCCCGCCTTAATTGGTTCTCCTCCCTTCCAACGGTGTTGAGGCGGGTGGGAACAGCCGGGGGTTGAGGGTACTGTGCTAAAAGAGGTGGAGTTATGCAGATCTAAAACGCGTGGATTGCAGCAGCAGCAAGCCGAAAAGTGCAGGCATGTGAGGGATCTAGAGGTTGACAGCATGTCTTCTTAACGGGAGTCCAGGTGGCCATCTCCACAAATGGACTTTTCAGAATCCTTGGGTGGCACCGTAGTCGGAAACCAATTCTGGTTATCGCTTCTCGGCCTTTTGGCTAAGATCAAGTGTAGTATCTGTTCTTATCAGTTTAATATCTGATACGTCCCCTATCTGGGGACCATATATTAAATGGATTTTTAGAACAGGGAGATGGAAAAAGAGCTTGCTCTGTCCACTCCACGCATTGACCTGGTATTGCAGTATCTCCAGGACCGGTGCACCCCTTCTTTAATGCAGTTTCTAAAATCAGAAAGAATTGAATTCAATGCTTTTTGTTCATTTTGCTTGTTTGTCGGATTTTGGGATGGACTCTTTGGCTTTGCTTTTCTTCTCCTCATTGGATTTTTCATGTTAAAAGTTGCAGAAGCCAGATGACAAGCTCATTTTGGTTCAACTTCAGCAACTGTGCATTGCATTGCCATGTAATGTAATGTAATGCAATGCTATCTATCTAGCTCTCCCTCTATACTTCCTTTTGGATAAACAGACATATTAGGCAAGCATTTTGGAGCTTTCACCTAAATAACTACAGGTGGTGAGATAAGCTGCACAATATAATTGACCTTTCAGTATATTGTTGCACACACACCATCTATTTAGCAAATGCCCTTGTTATCAACAGCAGCCTTTTAAACTCACCTGAGCTAACAGGTATGTGAGCTGGTTACTCTGCTGCGCTTAAAATTTCTTTTTTGGTTTGCTACAATGCCTTTTCTGAAACGTTGTCTCCCTCTGCTGGAACACTGACTTCTTTCATTTAATGCTTGCAGACTATAAAAGAGAAACCAACCCAAAAAGTTTGGTTGATTAGTCTGTGGCATTTTTTAAACTGTTGCTTATGGCGGTCTCTGTGAGCTTCTCAGTGACATTCAGCCATCCAGGTATCCCGCCTGCAGTAGACGGAATGTGGCAATGGAACGCTGGCTGCGCGTGTCATAATAGGCTCTGAGCCTTTATATACCTGCGCACAGCAGCAGCCACCTTCAGTCTGCTGCTGGACAGCCAGCAGCAGCAGCAGCAGGAGAGGTAATTAATCAGCAACCCTCCTGCTAAGGGTAGACAGCTGCTCGTTCCACCCCCCCCCCCCGCCTTAATTGGTTCTCCTCCCTTCCAACGGTGTTGAGGCAGGTGGGAACAGCCGGGGGTTGAGGGTACTGTGCTAAAAGAGGTGGAGTTATGCAGATCTAAAACGCGTGGATTGCAGCAGCAGCAAGCCGAAAAGTGCAGGCATGTGAGGGATCTAGAGGTTGACAGCATGTCTTCTTAACGGGAGTCCAGGTGGCCATCTCCACAAATGGACTTTTCAGAATCCTTGGGTGGCACCGTAGTCGGAAACCAATTCTGGTTATCGCTTCTCGGCCTTTTGGCTAAGATCAAGTGTAGTATCTGTTCTTATCAGTTTAATATCTGATACGTCCCCTATCTGGGGACCATATATTAAATGGATTTTTAGAACAGGGAGATGGAAAAAGAGCTTGCTCTGTCCACTCCACGCATTGACCTGGTATTGCAGTATCTCCAGGACCGGTGCACCCCTTCTTTAATGCAGTTTCTAAAATCAGAAAGAATTGAATTCAATGCTTTTTGTTCATTTTGCTTGTTTGTCGGATTTTGGGATGGACTCTTTGGCTTTGCTTTTCTTCTCCTCATTGGATTTTTCATGTTAAAAGTTGCAGAAGCCAGATGACAAGCTCATTTTGGTTCAAATTCAGCAACTGTGCATTGCATTGCCATGTAATGTAATGTAATGCAATGCTATCTATCTAGCTCTCCCTCTATACTTCCTTTTGGATAAACAGACATATTACTCAAGCATTTTGGAGCTTTCACCTAAATAACTACAGGTGGTGAGATAAGCTGCACAATATAATTGACCTTTCAGTATATTGTTGCACACACACCATCTATTTAGCAAATGCCCTTGTTATCAACAGCAGCCTTTTAAACTCACCTGAGCTAACAGGTATGTGAGCTGGTTACTCTGCTGCGCTTAAAATTTCTTTTTTGGTTTGCTACAATGCCTTTTCTGAAACGTTGTCTCCCTCTGCTGGAACACTGACTTCTTTCATTTAATGCCTGCAGACTATAAAAGAGAAACCAACCCAAAAAGTTTGGTTGATTAGTCTGTGGCATTCTTTTAAACTGTTGCTTATGGCGGTCTCTGTGAGCTTCTCAGTGACATTCAGCCATCCAGGTATCCCGCCTGCAGTAGACGGAATGTGGCAATGGAACGCTGGCTGCGCGTGTCATAATAGGCTCTGAGCCTTTATATACCTGCGCACAGCAGCAGCCACCTTCAGTCTGCTGCTGGACAGCCAGCAGCAGCAGCAGCAGGAGAGGTAATTAATCAGCAACCCTCCTGCTAAGGGTAGACAGCTGCTCGTTCCACCCCCCCCCCCGCCTTAATTGGTTCTCCTCCCTTCCAACGGTGTTGAGGCGGGTGGGAACAGCCGGGGGTTGAGGGTACTGTGCTAAAAGAGGTGGAGTTATGCAGATCTAAAACGCGTGGATTGCAGCAGCAGCAAGCCGAAAAGTGCAGGCATGTGAGGGATCTAGAGGTTGACAGCATGTCTTCTTAACGGGAGTCCAGGTGGCCATCTCCACAAATGGACTTTTCAGAATCCTTGGGTGGCACCGTAGTCGGAAACCAATTCTGGTTATCGCTTCTCGGCCTTTTGGCTAAGATCAAGTGTAGTATCTGTTCTTATCAGTTTAATATCTGATACGTCCCCTATCTGGGGACCATATATTAAATGGATTTTTAGAACAGGGAGATGGAAAAAGAGCTTGCTCTGTCCACTCCACGCATTGACCTGGTATTGCAGTATCTCCAGGACCGGTGCACCCCTTCTTTAATGCAGTTTCTAAAATCAGAAAGAATTGAATTCAATGCTTTTTGTTCATTTTGCTTGTTTGTCGGATTTTGGGATGGACTCTTTGGCTTTGCTTTTCTTCTCCTCATTGGATTTTTCATGTTAAAAGTTGCAGAAGCCAGATGACAAGCTCATTTTGGTTCAACTTCAGCAACTGTGCATTGCATTGCCATGTAATGTAATGTAATGCAATGCTATCTATCTAGCTCTCCCTCTATACTTCCTTTTGGATAAACAGACATATTAGGCAAGCATTTTGGAGCTTTCACCTAAATAACTACAGGTGGTGAGATAAGCTGCACAATATAATTGACCTTTCAGTATATTGTTGCACACACACCATCTATTTAGCAAATGCCCTTGTTATCAACAGCAGCCTTTTAAACTCACCTGAGCTAACAGGTATGTGAGCTGGTTACTCTGCTGCGCTTAAAATTTCTTTTTTGGTTTGCTACAATGCCTTTTCTGAAACGTTGTCTCCCTCTGCTGGAACACTGACTTCTTTCATTTAATGCCTGCAGACTATAAAAGAGAAACCAACCCAAAAAGTTTGGTTGATTAGTCTGTGGCATTCTTTTAAACTGTTGCTTATGGCGGTCTCTGTGAGCTTCTCAGTGACATTCAGCCATCCAGGTATCCCGCCTGCAGTAGACGGAATGTGGCAATGGAACGCTGGCTGCGCGTGTCATAATAGGCTCTGAGCCTTTATATACCTGCGCACAGCAGCAGCCACCTTCAGTCTGCTGCTGGACAGCCAGCAGCAGCAGCAGCAGGAGAGGTAATTAATCAGCAACCCTCCTGCTAAGGGTAGACAGCTGCTCGTTCCACCCCCCCCCCCCGCCTTAATTGGTTCTCCTCCCTTCCAACGGTGTTGAGGCGGGTGGGAACAGCCGGGGGTTGAGGGTACTGTGCTAAAAGAGGTGGAGTTATGCAGATCTAAAACGCGTGGATTGCAGCAGCAGCAAGCCGAAAAGTGCAGGCATGTGAGGGATCTAGAGGTTGACAGCATGTCTTCTTAACGGGAGTCCAGGTGGCCATCTCCACAAATGGACTTTTCAGAATCCTTGGGTGGCACCGTAGTCGGAAACCAATTCTGGTTATCGCTTCTCGGCCTTTTGGCTAAGATCAAGTGTAGTATCTGTTCTTATCAGTTTAATATCTGATACGTCCCCTATCTGGGGACCATATATTAAATGGATTTTTAGAACAGGGAGATGGAAAAAGAGCTTGCTCTGTCCACTCCACGCATTGACCTGGTATTGCAGTATCTCCAGGACCGGTGCACCCCTTCTTTAATGCAGTTTCTAAAATCAGAAAGAATTGAATTCAATGCTTTTTGTTCATTTTGCTTGTTTGTCGGATTTTGGGATGGACTCTTTGGCTTTGCTTTTCTTCTCCTCATTGGATTTTTCATGTTAAAAGTTGCAGAAGCCAGATGACAAGCTCATTTTGGTTCAACTTCAGCAACTGTGCATTGCATTGCCATGTAATGTAATGTAATGCAATGCTATCTATCTAGCTCTCCCTCTATACTTCCTTTTGGATAAACAGACATATTAGGCAAGCATTTTGGAGCTTTCACCTAAATAACTACAGGTGGTGAGATAAGCTGCACAATATAATTGACCTTTCAGTATATTGTTGCACACACACCATCTATTTAGCAAATGCCCTTGTTATCAACAGCAGCCTTTTAAACTCACCTGAGCTAACAGGTATGTGAGCTGGTTACTCTGCTGCGCTTAAAATTTCTTTTTTGGTTTGCTACAATGCCTTTTCTGAAACGTTGTCTCCCTCTGCTGGAACACTGACTTCTTTCATTTAATGCCTGCAGACTATAAAAGAGAAACCAACCCAAAAAGTTTGATTGATTAGTCTGTGGCATTCTTTTAAACTGTTGCTTATGGCGGTCTCTGTGAGCTTCTCAGTGACATTCAGCCATCCAGGTATCCCGCCTGCAGTAGACGGAATGTGGCAATGGAACGCTGGCTGCGCGTGTCATAATAGGCTCTGAGCCTTTATATACCTGCGCACAGCAGCAGCCACCTTCAGTCTGCTGCTGGACAGCCAGCAGCAGCAGCAGCAGGAGAGGTAATTAATCAGCAACCCTCCTGCTAAGGGTAGACAGCTGCTCGTTCCACCCCCCCCCCCCGCCTTAATTGGTTCTCCTCCCTTCCAACGGTGTTGAGGCGGGTGGGAACAGCCGGGGGTTGAGGGTACTGTGCTAAAAGAGGTGGAGTTATGCAGATCTAAAACGCGTGGATTGCAGCAGCAGCAAGCCGAAAAGTGCAGGCATGTGAGGGATCTAGAGGTTGACAGCATGTCTTCTTAACGGGAGTCCAGGTGGCCATCTCCACAAATGGACTTTTCAGAATCCTTGGGTGGCACCGTAGTCGGAAACCAATTCTGGTTATCGCTTCTCGGCCTTTTGGCTAAGATCAAGTGTAGTATCTGTTCTTATCAGTTTAATATCTGATACGTCCCCTATCTGGGGACCATATATTAAATGGATTTTTAGAACAGGGAGATGGAAAAAGAGCTTGCTCTGTCCACTCCACGCATTGACCTGGTATTGCAGTATCTCCATTACCGGTGCACCCCTTCTTTAATGCAGTTTCTAAAATCAGAAAGAATTGAATTCAATGCTTTTTGTTCATTTTGCTTGTTTGTCGGATTTTGGGATGGACTCTTTGGCTTTGCTTTTCTTCTCCTCATTGGATTTTTCATGTTAAAAGTTGCAGAAGCCAGATGACAAGCTCATTTTGGTTCAACTTCAGCAACTGTGCATTGCATTGCCATGTAATGTAATGTAATGCAATGCTATCTATCTAGCTCTCCCTCTATACTTCCTTTTGGATAAACAGACATATTAGGCAAGCATTTTGGAGCTTTCACCTAAATAACTACAGGTGGTGAGATAAGCTGCACAATATAATTGACCTTTCAGTATATTGTTGCACACACACCATCTATTTAGCAAATGCCCTTGTTATCAACAGCAGCCTTTTAAACTCACCTGAGCTAACAGGTATGTGAGCTGGTTACTCTGCTGCGCTTAAAATTTCTTTTTTGGTTTGCTACAATGCCTTTTCTGAAACGTTGTCTCCCTCTGCTGGAACACTGACTTCTTTCATTTAATGCCTGCAGACTATAAAAGAGAAACCAACCCAAAAAGTTTGGTTGATTAGTCTGTGGCATTCTTTTAAACTGTTGCTTATGGCGGTCTCTGTGAGCTTCTCAGTGACATTCAGCCATCCTGGTATCCCGCCTGCAGTAGACGGAATGTGGCAATGGAACGCTGGCTGCGCGTGTCATAATAGGCTCTGAGCCTTTATATACCTGCGCACAGCAGCAGCCACCTTCAGTCTGCTGCTGGACAGCCAGCAGCAGCAGCAGCAGGAGAGGTAATTAATCAGCAACCCTCCTGCTAAGGGTAGACAGCTGCTCGTTCCACCCCCCCCCCGCCTTAATTGGTTCTCCTCCCTTCCAACGGTGTTGAGGCGGGTGGGAACAGCCGGGGGTTGAGGGTACTGTGCTAAAAGAGGTGGAGTTATGCAGATCTAAAACGCGTGGATTGCAGCAGCAGCAAGCCGAAAAGTGCAGGCATGTGAGGGATCTAGAGGTTGACAGCATGTCTTCTTAACGGGAGTCCAGGTGGCCATCTCCACAAATGGACTTTTCAGAATCCTTGGGTGGCACCGTAGTCGGAAACCAATTCTGGTTATCGCTTCTCGGCCTTTTGGCTAAGATCAAGTGTAGTATCTGTTCTTATCAGTTTAATATCTGATACGTCCCCTATCTGGGGACCATATATTAAATGGATTTTTAGAACAGGGAGATGGAAAAAGAGCTTGCTCTGTCCACTCCACGCATTGGCCTGGTATTGCAGTATCTCCAGGACCGGTGCACCCCTTCT
Source organism: Phyllobates terribilis (assembly GCF_046119375.1). Taxonomy (NCBI): domain Eukaryota; kingdom Metazoa; phylum Chordata; class Amphibia; order Anura; family Dendrobatidae; genus Phyllobates; species Phyllobates terribilis. The sequence goes on along the minus strand of NW_027362800.1, from coordinate 2,291,390 downwards.
TTAATGCAGTTTCTAAAATCAGAAAGAATTGAATTCAATGCTTTTTGTTCATTTTGCTTGTTTGTCGGATTTTGGGATGGACTCTTTGGCTTTGCTTTTCTTCTCCTCATTGGATTTTTCATGTTAAAAGTTGCAGAAGCCAGATGACAAGCTCATTTTGGTTCAACTTCAGCAACTGTGCATTGCATTGCCATGTAATGTAATGTAATGCAATGCTATCTATCTAGCTCTCCCTCTATACTTCCTTTTGGATAAACAGACATATTAGGCAAGCATTTTGGAGCTTTCACCTAAATAACTACAGGTGGTGAGATAAGCTGCACAATATAATTGACCTTTCAGTATATTGTTGCACACACACCATCTATTTAGCAAATGCCCTTGTTATCAACAGCAGCCTTTTAAACTCACCTGAGCTAACAGGTATGTGAGCTGGTTACTCTGCTGCGCTTAAAATTTCTTTTTTGGTTTGCTACAATGCCTTTTCTGAAACGTTGTCTCCCTCTGCTGGAACACTGACTTCTTTCATTTAATGCCTGCAGACTATAAAAGAGAAACCAACCCAAAAAGTTTGGTTGATTAGTCTGTGGCATTCTTTTAAACTGTTGCTTATGGCGGTCTCTGTGAGCTTCTCAGTGACATTCAGCCATCCTGGTATCCCGCCTGCAGTAGACGGAATGTGGCAATGGAACGCTGGCTGCGCGTGTCATAATAGGCTCTGAGCCTTTATATACCTGCGCACAGCAGCAGCCACCTTCAGTCTGCTGCTGGACAGCCAGCAGCAGCAGCAGCAGGAGAGGTAATTAATCAGCAACCCTCCTGCTAAGGGTAGACAGCTGCTCGTTCCACCCCCCCCCGCCTTAATTGGTTCTCCTCCCTTCCAACGGTGTTGAGGCGGGTGGGAACAGCCGGGGGTTGAGGGTACTGTGCTAAAAGAGGTGGAGTTATGCAGATCTAAAACGCGTGGATTGCAGCAGCAGCAAGCCGAAAAGTGCAGGCATGTGAGGGATCTAGAGGTTGACAGCATGTCTTCTTAACGGGAGTCCAGGTGGCCATCTCCACAAATGGACTTTTCAGAATCCTTGGGTGGCACCGTAGTCGGAAACCAATTCTGGTTATCGCTTCTCGGCCTTTTGGCTAAGATCAAGTGTAGTATCTGTTCTTATCAGTTTAATATCTGATACGTCCCCTATCTGGGGACCATATATTAAATGGATTTTTAGAACAGGGAGATGGAAAAAGAGCTTGCTCTGTCCACTCCACGCATTGACCTGGTATTGCAGTATCTCCAGGACCGGTGCACCCCTTCTTTAATGCAGTTTCTAAAATCAGAAAGAATTGAATTCAATGCTTTTTGTTCATTTTGCTTGTTTGTCGGATTTTGGGATGGACTCTTTGGCTTTGCTTTTCTTCTCCTCATTGGATTTTTCATGTTAAAAGTTGCAGAAGCCAGATGACAAGCTCATTTTGGTTCAACTTCAGCAACTGTGCATTGCATTGCCATGTAATGTAATGTAATGCAATGCTATCTATCTAGCTCTCCCTCTATACTTCCTTTTGGATAAACAGACATATTAGGCAAGCATTTTGGAGCTTTCACCTAAATAACTACAGGTGGTGAGATAAGCTGCACAATATAATTGACCTTTCAGTATATTGTTGCACACACACCATCTATTTAGCAAATGCCCTTGTTATCAACAGCAGCCTTTTAAACTCACCTGAGCTAACAGGTATGTGAGCTGGTTACTCTGCTGCGCTTAAAATTTCTTTTTTGGTTTGCTACAATGCCTTTTCTGAAACGTTGTCTCCCTCTGCTGGAACACTGACTTCTTTCATTTAATGCCTGCAGACTATAAAAGAGAAACCAACCCAAAAAGTTTGGTTGATTAGTCTGTGGCATTCTTTTAAACTGTTGCTTATGGCGGTCTCTGTGAGCTTCTCAGTGACATTCAGCCATCCTGGTATCCCGCCTGCAGTAGACGGAATGTGGCAATGGAACGCTGGCTGCGCGTGTCATAATAGGCTCTGAGCCTTTATATACCTGCGCACAGCAGCAGCCACCTTCAGTCTGCTGCTGGACAGCCAGCAGCAGCAGCAGCAGGAGAGGTAATTAATCAGCAACCCTCCTGCTAAGGGTAGACAGCTGCTCGTTCCACCCCCCCCCCGCCTTAATTGGTTCTCCTCCCTTCCAACGGTGTTGAGGCGGGTGGGAACAGCCGGGGGTTGAGGGTACTGTGCTAAAAGAGGTGGAGTTATGCAGATCTAAAACGCGTGGATTGCAGCAGCAGCAAGCCGAAAAGTGCAGGCATGTGAGGGATCTAGAGGTTGACAGCATGTCTTCTTAACGGGAGTCCAGGTGGCCATCTCCACAAATGGACTTTTCAGAATCCTTGGGTGGCACCGTAGTCGGAAACCAATTCTGGTTATCGCTTCTCGGCCTTTTGGCTAAGATCAAGTGTAGTATCTGTTCTTATCAGTTTAATATCTGATACGTCCCCTATCTGGGGACCATATATTAAATGGATTTTTAGAACAGGGAGATGGAAAAAGAGCTTGCTCTGTCCACTCCACGCATTGACCTGGTATTGCAGTATCTCCAGGACCGGTGCACCCCTTCTTTAATGCAGTTTCTAAAATCAGAAAGAATTGAATTCAATGCTTTTTGTTCATTTTGCTTGTTTGTCGGATTTTGGGATGGACTCTTTGGCTTTGCTTTTCTTCTCCTCATTGGATTTTTCATGTTAAAAGTTGCAGAAGCCAGATGACAAGCTCATTTTGGTTCAACTTCAGCAACTGTGCATTGCATTGCCATGTAATGTAATGTAATGCAATGCTATCTATCTAGCTCTCCCTCTATACTTCCTTTTGGATAAACAGACATATTAGGCAAGCATTTTGGAGCTTTCACCTAAATAACTACAGGTGGTGAGATAAGCTGCACAATATAATTGACCTTTCAGTATATTGTTGCACACACACCATCTATTTAGCAAATGCCCTTGTTATCAACAGCAGCCTTTTAAACTCACCTGAGCTAACAGGTATGTGAGCTGGTTACTCTGCTGCGCTTAAAATTTCTTTTTTGGTTTGCTACAATGCCTTTTCTGAAACGTTGTCTCCCTCTGCTGGAACACTGACTTCTTTCATTTAATGCCTGCAGACTATAAAAGAGAAACCAACCCAAAAAGTTTGGTTGATTAGTCTGTGGCATTCTTTTAAACTGTTGCTTATGGCGGTCTCTGTGAGCTTCTCAGTGACATTCAGCCATCCAGGTATCCCGCCTGCAGTAGACGGAATGTGGCAATGGAACGCTGGCTGCGCGTGTCATAATAGGCTCTGAGCCTTTATATACCTGCGCACAGCAGCAGCCACCTTCAGTCTGCTGCTGGACAGCCAGCAGCAGCAGCAGCAGGAGAGGTAATTAATCAGCAACCCTCCTGCTAAGGGTAGACAGCTGCTCGTTCCACCCCCCCCCCGCCTTAATTGGTTCTCCTCCCTTCCAACGGTGTTGAGGCGGGTGGGAACAGCCGGGGGTTGAGGGTACTGTGCTAAAAGAGGTGGAGTTATGCAGATCTAAAACGCGTGGATTGCAGCAGCAGCAAGCCGAAAAGTGCAGGCATGTGAGGGATCTAGAGGTTGACAGCATGTCTTCTTAACGGGAGTCCAGGTGGCCATCTCCACAAATGGACTTTTCAGAATCCTTGGGTGGCACCGTAGTCGGAAACCAATTCTGGTTATCGCTTCTCGGCCTTTTGGCTAAGATCAAGTGTAGTATCTGTTCTTATCAGTTTAATATCTGATACGTCCCCTATCTGGGGACCATATATTAAATGGATTTTTAGAACAGGGAGATGGAAAAAGAGCTTGCTCTGTCCACTCCACGCATTGACCTGGTATTGCAGTATCTCCAGGACCGGTGCACCCCTTCTTTAATGCAGTTTCTAAAATCAGAAAGAATTGAATTCAATGCTTTTTGTTCATTTTGCTTGTTTGTCGGATTTTGGGATGGACTCTTTGGCTTTGCTTTTCTTCTCCTCATTGGATTTTTCATGTTAAAAGTTGCAGAAGCCAGATGACAAGCTCATTTTGGTTCAACTTCAGCAACTGTGCATTGCATTGCCATGTAATGTAATGTAATGCAATGCTATCTATCTAGCTCTCCCTCTATACTTCCTTTTGGATAAACAGACATATTAGGCAAGCATTTTGGAGCTTTCACCTAAATAACTACAGGTGGTGAGATAAGCTGCACAATATAATTGACCTTTCAGTATATTGTTGCACACACACCATCTATTTAGCAAATGCCCTTGTTATCAACAGCAGCCTTTTAAACTCACCTGAGCTAACAGGTATGTGAGCTGGTTACTCTGCTGCGCTTAAAATTTCTTTTTTGGTTTGCTACAATGCCTTTTCTGAAACGTTGTCTCCCTCTGCTGGAACACTGACTTCTTTCATTTAATGCCTGCAGACTATAAAAGAGAAACCAACCCAAAAAGTTTGGTTGATTAGTCTGTGGCATTCTTTTAAACTGTTGCTTATGGCGGTCTCTGTGAGCTTCTCAGTGACATTCAGCCATCCAGGTATCCCGCCTGCAGTAGACGGAATGTGGCAATGGAACGCTGGCTGCGCGTGTCATAATAGGCTCTGAGCCTTTATATACCTGCGCACAGCAGCAGCCACCTTCAGTCTGCTGCTGGACAGCCAGCAGCAGCAGCAGCAGGAGAGGTAATTAATCAGCAACCCTCCTGCTAAGGGTAGACAGCTGCTCGTTCCACCCCCCCCCCCCCGCCTTAATTGGTTCTCCTCCCTTCCAACGGTGTTGAGGCGGGTGGGAACAGCCGGGGGTTGAGGGTACTGTGCTAAAAGAGGTGGAGTTATGCAGATCTAAAACGCGTGGATTGCAGCAGCAGCAAGCCGAAAAGTGCAGGCATGTGAGGGATCTAGAGGTTGACAGCATGTCTTCTTAACGGGAGTCCAGGTGGCCATCTCCACAAATGGACTTTTCAGAATCCTTGGGTGGCACCGTAGTCGGAAACCAATTCTGGTTATCGCTTCTCGGCCTTTTGGCTAAGATCAAGTGTAGTATCTGTTCTTATCAGTTTAATATCTGATACGTCCCCTATCTGGGGACCATATATTAAATGGATTTTTAGAACAGGGAGATGGAAAAAGAGCTTGCTCTGTCCACTCCACGCATTGACCTGGTATTGCAGTATCTCCAGGACCGGTGCACCCCTTCTTTAATGCAGTTTCTAAAATCAGAAAGAATTGAATTCAATGCTTTTTGTTCATTTTGCTTGTTTGTCGGATTTTGGGATGGACTCTTTGGCTTTGCTTTTCTTCTCCTCATTGGATTTTTCATGTTAAAAGTTGCAGAAGCCAGATGACAAGCTCATTTTGGTTCAACTTCAGCAACTGTGCATTGCATTGCCATGTAATGTAATGTAATGCAATGCTATCTATCTAGCTCTCCCTCTATACTTCCTTTTGGATAAACAGACATATTAGGCAAGCATTTTGGAGCTTTCACCTAAATAACTACAGGTGGTGAGATAAGCTGCACAATATAATTGACCTTTCAGTATATTGTTGCACACACACCATCTATTTAGCAAATGCCCTTGTTATCAACAGCAGCCTTTTAAACTCACCTGAGCTAACAGGTATGTGAGCTGGTTACTCTGCTGCGCTTAAAATTTCTTTTTTGGTTTGCTACAATGCCTTTTCTGAAACGTTGTCTCCCTCTGCTGGAACACTGACTTCTTTCATTTAATGCCTGCAGACTATAAAAGAGAAACCAACCCAAAAAGTTTGGTTGATTAGTCTGTGGCATTCTTTTAAACTGTTGCTTATGGCGGTCTCTGTGAGCTTCTCAGTGACATTCAGCCATCCAGGTATCCCGCCTGCAGTAGACGGAATGTGGCAATGGAACGCTGGCTGCGCGTGTCATAATAGGCTCTGAGCCTTTATATACCTGCGCACAGCAGCAGCCACCTTCAGTCTGCTGCTGGACAGCCAGCAGCAGCAGCAGCAGGAGAGGTAATTAATCAGCAACCCTCCTGCTAAGGGTAGACAGCTGCTCGTTCCACCCCCCCCCCCCCGCCTTAATTGGTTCTCCTCCCTTCCAACGGTGTTGAGGCGGGTGGGAACAGCCGGGGGTTGAGGGTACTGTGCTAAAAGAGGTGGAGTTATGCAGATCTAAAACGCGTGGATTGCAGCAGCAGCAAGCCGAAAAGTGCAGGCATGTGAGGGATCTAGAGGTTGACAGCATGTCTTCTTAACGGGAGTCCAGGTGGCCATCTCCACAAATGGACTTTTCAGAATCCTTGGGTGGCACCGTAGTCGGAAACCAATTCTGGTTATCGCTTCTCGGCCTTTTGGCTAAGATCAAGTGTAGTATCTGTTCTTATCAGTTTAATATCTGATACGTCCCCTATCTGGGGACCATATATTAAATGGATTTTTAGAACAGGGAGATGGAAAAAGAGCTTGCTCTGTCCACTCCACGCATTGACCTGGTATTGCAGTATCTCCAGGACCGGTGCACCCCTTCTTTAATGCAGTTTCTAAAATCAGAAAGAATTGAATTCAATGCTTTTTGTTCATTTTGCTTGTTTGTCGGATTTTGGGATGGACTCTTTGGCTTTGCTTTTCTTCTCCTCATTGGATTTTTCATGTTAAAAGTTGCAGAAGCCAGATGACAAGCTCATTTTGGTTCAACTTCAGCAACTGTGCATTGCATTGCCATGTAATGTAATGTAATGCAATGCTATCTATCTAGCTCTCCCTCTATACTTCCTTTTGGATAAACAGACATATTAGGCAAGCATTTTGGAGCTTTCACCTAAATAACTACAGGTGGTGAGATAAGCTGCACAATATAATTGACCTTTCAGTATATTGTTGCACACACACCATCTATTTAGCAAATGCCCTTGTTATCAACAGCAGCCTTTTAAACTCACCTGAGCTAACAGGTATGTGAGCTGGTTACTCTGCTGCGCTTAAAATTTCTTTTTTGGTTTGCTACAATGCCTTTTCTGAAACGTTGTCTCCCTCTGCTGGAACACTGACTTCTTTCATTTAATGCCTGCAGACTATAAAAGAGAAACCAACCCAAAAAGTTTGGTTGATTAGTCTGTGGCATTCTTTTAAACTGTTGCTTATGGCGGTCTCTGTGAGCTTCTCAGTGACATTCAGCCATCCAGGTATCCCGCCTGCAGTAGACGGAATGTGGCAATGGAACGCTGGCTGCGCGTGTCATAATAGGCTCTGAGCCTTTATATACCTGCGCACAGCAGCAGCCACCTTCAGTCTGCTGCTGGACAGCCAGCAGCAGCAGCAGCAGGAGAGGTAATTAATCAGCAACCCTCCTGCTAAGGGTAGACAGCTGCTCGTTCCACCCCCCCCCCCGCCTTAATTGGTTCTCCTCCCTTCCAACGGTGTTGAGGCGGGTGGGAACAGCCGGGGGTTGAGGGTACTGTGCTAAAAGAGGTGGAGTTATGCAGATCTAAAACGCGTGGATTGCAGCAGCAGCAAGCCGAAAAGTGCAGGCATGTGAGGGATCTAGAGGTTGACAGCATGTCTTCTTAACGGGAGTCCAGGTGGCCATCTCCACAAATGGACTTTTCAGAATCCTTGGGTGGCACCGTAGTCGGAAACCAATTCTGGTTATCGCTTCTCGGCCTTTTGGCTAAGATCAAGTGTAGTATCTGTTCTTATCAGTTTAATATCTGATACGTCCCCTATCTGGGGACCATATATTAAATGGATTTTTAGAACAGGGAGATGGAAAAAGAGCTTGCTCTGTCCACTCCACGCATTGACCTGGTATTGCAGTATCTCCAGGACCGGTGCACCCCTTCTTTAATGCAGTTTCTAAAATCAGAAAGAATTGAATTCAATGCTTTTTGTTCATTTTGCTTGTTTGTCGGATTTTGGGATGGACTCTTTGGCTTTGCTTTTCTTCTCCTCATTGGATTTTTCATGTTAAAAGTTGCAGAAGCCAGATGACAAGCTTATTTTGGTTCAACTTCAGCAACTGTGCATTGCATTGCCATGTAATGTAATGTAATGCAATGTTATCTATCTAGCTCTCCCTCTATACTTCCTTTTGGATAAACAGACATATTAGGCAAGCATTTTGGAGCTTTCACCTAAATAACTACAGGTGGTGAGATAAGCTGCACAATATAATTGACCTTTCAGTATATTGTTGCACACACACCATCTATTTAGCAAATGCCCTTGTTATCAACAGCAGCCTTTTAAACTCACCTGAGCTAACAGGTATGTGAGCTGGTTACTCTGCTGCGCTTAAAATTTCTTTTTTGGTTTGCTACAATGCCTTTTCTGAAACGTTGTCTCCCTCTGCTGGAACACTGACTTCTTTCATTTAATGCCTGCAGACTATAAAAGAGAAACCAACCCAAAAAGTTTGGTTGATTAGTCTGTGGCATTCTTTTAAACTGTTGCTTATGGCGGTCTCTGTGAGCTTCTCAGTGACATTCAGCCATCCAGGTATCCCGCCTGCAGTAGACGGAATGTGGCAATGGAACGCTGGCTGCGCGTGTCATAATAGGCTCTGAGCCTTTATATACCTGCGCACAGCAGCAGCCACCTTCAGTCTGCTGCTGGACAGCCAGCAGCAGCAGCAGCAGGAGAGGTAATTAATCAGCAACCCTCCTGCTAAGGGTAGACAGCTGCTCGTTCCACCCCCCCCCCGCCTTAATTGGTTCTCCTCCCTTCCAACGGTGTTGAGGCGGGTGGGAACAGCCGGGGGTTGAGGGTACTGTGCTAAAAGAGGTGGAGTTATGCAGATCTAAAACGCGTGGATTGCAGCAGCAGCAAGCCGAAAAGTGCAGGCATGTGAGGGATCTAGAGGTTGACAGCATGTCTTCTTAACGGGAGTCCAGGTGGCCATCTCCACAAATGGACTTTTCAGAATCCTTGGGTGGCACCGTAGTCGGAAAGCAATTCTGGTTATCGCTTCTCGGCCTTTTGGCTAAGATCAAGTGTAGTATCTGTTCTTATCAGTTTAATATCTGATACGTCCCCTATCTGGGGACCATATATTAAATGGATTTTTAGAACAGGGAGATGGAAAAAGAGCTTGCTCTGTCCACTCCACGCATTGACCTGGTATTGCAGTATCTCCAGGACCGGTGCACCCCTTCTTTAATGCAGTTTCTAAAATCAGAAAGAATTGAATTCAATGCTTTTTGTTCATTTTGCTTGTTTGTCGGATTTTGGGATGGACTCTTTGGCTTTGCTTTTCTTCTCCTCATTGGATTTTTCATGTTAAAAGTTGCAGAAGCCAGATGACAAGCTCATTTTGGTTCAACTTCAGCAACTGTGCATTGCATTGCCATGTAATGTAATGTAATGCAATGCTATCTATCTAGCTCTCCCTCTATACTTCCTTTTGGATAAACAGACATATTAGGCAAGCATTTTGGAGCTTTCACCTAAATAACTACAGGTGGTGAGATAAGCTGCACAATATAATTGACCTTTCAGTATATTGTTGCACACACACCATCTATTTAGCAAATGCCCTTGTTATCAACAGCAGCCTTTTAAACTCACCTGAGCTAACAGGTATGTGAGCTGGTTACTCTGCTGCGCTTAAAATTTCTTTTTTGGTTTGCTACAATGCCTTTTCTGAAACGTTGTCTCCCTCTGCTGGAACACTGACTTCTTTCATTTAATGCCTGCAGACTATAAAAGAGAAACCAACCCAAAAAGTTTGGTTGATTAGTCTGTGGCATTCTTTTAAACTGTTTCTTATGGCGGTCTCTGTGAGCTTCTCAGTGACATTCAGCCATCCAGGTATCCCGCCTGCAGTAGACGGAATGTGGCAATGGAACGCTGGCTGCGCGTGTCATAATAGGCTCTGAGCCTTTATATACCTGCGCACAGCAGCAGCCACCTTCAGTCTGCTGCTGGACAGCCAGCAGCAGCAGCAGCAGGAGAGGTAATTAATCAGCAACCCTCCTGCTAAGGGTAGACAGCTGCTCGTTCCACCCCCCCCCGCCTTAATTGGTTCTCCTCCCTTCCAACGGTGTTGAGGCGGGTGGGAACAGCCGGGGGTTGAGGGTACTGTGCTAAAAGAGGTGGAGTTATGCAGATCTAAAACGCGTGGATTGCAGCAGCAGCAAGCCGAAAAGTGCAGGCATGTGAGGGATCTAGAGGTTGACAGCATGTCTTCTTAACGGGAGTCCAGGTGGCCATCTCCACAAATGGACTTTTCAGAATCCTTGGGTGGCACCGTAGTCGGAAAGCAATTCTGGTTATCGCTTCTCGGCCTTTTGGCTAAGATCAAGTGTAGTATCTGTTCTTATCAGTTTAATATCTGATACGTCCCCTATCTGGGGACCATATATTAAATGGATTTTTAGAACAGGGAGATGGAAAAAGAGCTTGCTCTGTCCACTCCACGCATTGACCTGGTATTGCAGTATCTCCAGGACCGGTGCACCCCTTCTTTAATGCAGTTTCTAAAATCAGAAAGAATTGAATTCAATGCTTTTTGTTCATTTTGCTTGTTTGTCGGATTTTGGGATGGACTCTTTGGCTTTGCTTTTCTTCTCCTCATTGGATTTTTCATGTTAAAAGTTGCAGAAGTCAGATGACAAGCTCATTTTGGTTCAACTTCAGCAACTGTGCATTGCATTGCCATGTAATGTAATGTAATGCAATGCTATCTATCTAGCTCTCCCTCTATACTTCCTTTTGGATAAACAGACATATTAGGCAAGCATTTTGGAGCTTTCACCTAAATAACTACAGGTGGTGAGATAAGCTGCACAATATAATTGACCTTTCAGTATATTGTTGCACACACACCATCTATTTAGCAAATGCCCTTGTTATCAACAGCAGCCTTTTAAACTCACCTGAGCTAACAGGTATGTGAGCTGGTTACTCTGCTGCGCTTAAAATTTCTTTTTTGGTTTGCTACAATGCCTTTTCTGAAACGTTGTCTCCCTCTGCTGGAACACTGACTTCTTTCATTTAATGCCTGCAGACTATAAAAGAGAAACCAACCCAAAAAGTTTGGTTGATTAGTCTGTGGCATTCTTTTAAACTGTTGCTTATGGCGGTCTCTGTGAGCTTCTCAGTGACATTCAGCCATCCAGGTATCCCGCCTGCAGTAGACGGAATGTGGCAATGGAACGCTGGCTGCGCGTGTCATAATAGGCTCTGAGCCTTTATATACCTGCGCACAGCAGCAGCCACCTTCAGTCTGCTGCTGGACAGTCAGCAGCAGCAGCAGCAGGAGAGGTAATTAATCAGCAACCCTCCTGCTAAGGGTAGACAGCTGCTCGTTCCACCCCCCCCCCGCCTTAATTGGTTCTCCTCCCTTCCAACGGTGTTGAGGCGGGTGGGAACAGCCGGGGGTTGAGGGTACTGTGCTAAAAGAGGTGGAGTTATGCAGATCTAAAACGCGTGGATTGCAGCAGCAGCAAGCCGAAAAGTGCAGGCATGTGAGGGATCTAGAGGTTGACAGCATGTCTTCTTAACGGGAGTCCAGGTGGCCATCTCCACAAATGGACTTTTCAGAATCCTTGGGTGGCACCGTAGTCGGAAACCAATTCTGGTTATCGCTTCTCGGCCTTTTGGCTAAGATCAAGTGTAGTATCTGTTCTTATCAGTTTAATATCTGATACGTCCCCTATCTGGGGACCATATATTAAATGGATTTTTAGAACAGGGAGATGGAAAAAGAGCTTGCTCTGTCCACTCCACGCATTGACCTGGTATTGCAGTATCTCCAGGACCGGTGCACCCCTTCTTTAATGCAGTTTCTAAAATCAGAAAGAATTGAATTCAATGCTTTTTGTTCATTTTGCTTGTTTGTCGGATTTTGGGATGGACTCTTTGGCTTTGCTTTTCTTCTCCTCATTGGATTTTTCATGTTAAAAGTTGCAGAAGCCAGATGACAAGCTCATTTTGGTTCAACTTCAGCAACTGTGCATTGCATTGCCATGTAATGTAATGTAATGCAATGCTATCTATCTAGCTCTCCCTCTATACTTCCTTTTGGATAAACAGACATATTAGGCAAGCATTTTGGAGCTTTCACCTAAATAACTACAGGTGGTGAGATAAGCTGCACAATATAATTGACCTTTCAGTATATTGTTGCACACACACCATCTATTTAGCAAATGCCCTTGTTATCAACAGCAGCCTTTTAAACTCACCTGAGCTAACAGGTATGTGAGCTGGTTACTCTGCTGCGCTTAAAATTTCTTTTTTGGTTTGCTACAATGCCTTTTCTGAAACGTTGTCTCCCTCTGCTGGAACACTGACTTCTTTCATTTAATGCCTGCAGACTATAAAAGAGAAACCAACCCAAAAAGTTTGGTTGATTAGTCTGTGGCATTCTTTTAAACTGTTGCTTATGGCGGTCTCTGTGAGCTTCTCAGTGACATTCAGCCATCCAGGTATCCCGCCTGCAGTAGACGGAATGTGGCAATGGAACGCTGGCTGCGCGTGTCATAATAGGCTCTGAGCCTTTATATACCTGCGCACAGCAGCAGCCACCTTCAGTCTGCTGCTGGACAGCCAGCAGCAGCAGCAGGAGAGGTAATTAATCAGCAACCCTCCTGCTAAGGGTAGACAGCTGCTCGTTCCACCCCCCCCCCCGCCTTAATTGGTTCTCCTCCATTCCAACGGTGTTGAGGCGGGTGGGAACAGCCGGGGGTTGAGGGTACTGTGCTAAAAGAGGTGGAGTTATGCAGATCTAAAACGCGTGGATTGCAGCAGCAGCAAGCCGAAAAGTGCAGGCATGTGAGGGATCTAGAGGTTGACAGCATGTCTTCTTAACGGGAGTCCAGGTGGCCATCTCCACAAATGGACTTTTCAGAATCCTTGGGTGGCACCGTAGTCGGAAACCAATTCTGGTTATCGCTTCTCGGCCTTTTGGCTAAGATCAAGTGTAGTATCTGTTCTTATCAGTTTAATATCTGATACGTCCCCTATCTGGGGACCATATATTAAATGGATTTTTAGAACAGGGAGATGGAAAAAGAGCTTGCTCTGTCCACTCCACGCATTGACCTGGTATTGCAGTATCTCCAGGACCGGTGCACCCCTTCTTTAATGCAGTTTCTAAAATCAGAAAGAATTGAATTCAATGCTTTTTGTTCATTTTGCTTGTTTGTCGGATTTTGGGATGGACTCTTTGGCTTTGCTTTTCTTCTCCTCATTGGATTTTTCATGTTAAAAGTTGCAGAAGCCAGATGACAAGCTCATTTTGGTTCAACTTCAGCAACTGTGCATTGCATTGCCATGTAATGTAATGTAATGCAATGCTATCTATCTAGCTCTCCCTCTATACTTCCTTTTGGATAAACAGACATATTAGGCAAGCATTTTGGAGCTTTCACCTAAATAACTACAGGTGGTGAGATAAGCTGCACAATATAATTGACCTTTCAGTATATTGTTGCACACACACCATCTATTTAGCAAATGCCCTTGTTATCAACAGCAGCCTTTTAAACTCACCTGAGCTAACAGGTATGTGAGCTGGTTACTCTGCTGCGCTTAAAATTTCTTTTTTGGTTTGCTACAATGCCTTTTCTGAAACGTTGTCTCCCTCTGCTGGAACACTGACTTCTTTCATTTAATGCCTGCAGACTATAAAAGAGAAACCAACCCAAAAAGTTTGGTTGATTAGTCTGTGGCATTCTTTTAAACTGTTGCTTATGGCGGTCTCTGTGAGCTTCTCAGTGACATTCAGCCATCCAGGTATCCCGCCTGCAGTAGACGGAATGTGGCAATGGAACGCTGGCTGCGCGTGTCATAATAGGCTCTGAGCCTTTATATACCTGCGCACAGCAGCAGCCACCTTCAGTCTGCTGCTGGACAGCCAGCAGCAGCAGCAGCAGGAGAGGTAATTAATCAGCAACCCTCCTGCTAAGGGTAGACAGCTGCTCGTTCCACCCCCCCCCCGCCTTAATTGGTTCTCCTCCATTCCAACGGTGTTGAGGCGGGTGGGAACAGCCGGGGGTTGAGGGTACTGTGCTAAAAGAGGTGGAGTTATGCAGATCTAAAACGCGTGGATTGCAGCAGCAGCAAGCCGAAAAGTGCAGGCATGTGAGGGATTCTAGAGGTTGACAGCATGTCTTCTTAACGGGAGTCCAGGTGGCCATCTCCACAAATGGACTTTTCAGAATCCTTGGGTGGCACCGTAGTCGGAAACCAATTCTGGTTATCGCTTCTCGGCCTTTTGGCTAAGATCAAGTGTAGTATCTGTTCTTATCAGTTTAATATCTGATACGTCCCCTATCTGGGGACCATATATTAAATGGATTTTTAGAACAGGGAGATGGAAAAAGAGCTTGCTCTGTCCACTCCACGCATTGACCTGGTATTGCAGTATCTCCAGGACCGGTGCACCCCTTCTTTAATGCAGTTTCTAAAATCAGAAAGAATTGAATTCAATGCTTTTTGTTCATTTTGCTTGTTTGTCGGATTTTGGGATGGACTCTTTGGCTTTGCTTTTCTTCTCCTCATTGGATTTTTCATGTTAAAAGTTGCAGAAGCCAGATGACAAGCTCATTTTGGTTCAACTTCAGCAACTGTGCATTGCATTGCCATGTAATGTAATGTAATGCAATGCTATCTATCTAGCTCTCCCTCTATACTTCCTTTTGGATAAACAGACATATTAGGCAAGCATTTTGGAGCTTTCACCTAAATAACTACAGGTGGTGAGATAAGCTGCACAATATAATTGACCTTTCAGTATATTGTTGCACACACACCATCTATTTAGCAAATGCCCTTGTTATCAACAGCAGCCTTTTAAACTCACCTGAGCTAACAGGTATGTGAGCTGGTTACTCTGCTGCGCTTAAAATTTCTTTTTTGGTTTGCTACAATGCCTTTTCTGAAACGTTGTCTCCCTCTGCTGGAACACTGACTTCTTTCATTTAATGCCTGCAGACTATAAAAGAGAAACCAACCCAAAAAGTTTGGTTGATTAGTCTGTGGCATTCTTTTAAACTGTTGCTTATGGCGGTCTCTGTGAGCTTCTCAGTGACATTCAGCCATCCAGGTATCCCGCCTGCAGTAGACGGAATGTGGCAATGGAACGCTGGCTGCGCGTGTCATAATAGGCTCTGAGCCTTTATATACCTGCGCACAGCAGCAGCCACCTTCAGTCTGCTGCTGGACAGCCAGCAGCAGCAGCAGCAGGAGAGGTAATTAATCAGCAACCCTCCTGCTAAGGGTAGACAGCTGCTCGTTCCACCCCCCCCCCCGCCTTAATTGGTTCTCCTCCCTTCCAATGGTGTTGAGGCGGGTGGGAACAGCCGGGGGTTGAGGGTACTGTGCTAAAAGAGGTGGAGTTATGCAGATCTAAAACGCGTGGATTGCAGCAGCAGCAAGCCGAAAAGTGCAGGCATGTGAGGGATCTAGAGGTTGACAGCATGTCTTCTTAACGGGAGTCCAGGTGGCCATCTCCACAAATGGACTTTTCAGAATCCTTGGGTGGCACCGTAGTCGGAAACCAATTCTGGTTATCGCTTCTCGGCCTTTTGGATAAGATCAAGTGTAGAATCTGTTCTTATCAGTTTAATATCTGATACGTCCCCTATCTGGGGACCATATATTAAATGGATTTTTAGGACAGGGAGATGGAAAAAGAGCTTGCTCTGTCCACTCCACGCATTGACCTGGTATTGCAGTATCTCCAGGACCGGTGCACCCCTTCTTTAATGCAGTTTCTAAAATCAGAAAGAATTGAATTCAATGCTTTTTGTTCATTTTGCTTGTTTGTCGGATTTTGGGATGGACTCTTTGGCTTTGCTTTTCTTCTCCTCATTGGATTTTTCATGTTAAAAGTTGCAGAAGCCAGATGACAAGCTCATTTTGGTTCAACTTCAGCAACTGTGCATTGCATTGCCATGTAATGTAATGTAATGCAATGCTATCTATCTAGCTCTCCCTCTATACTTCCTTTTGGATAAACAGACATATTAGGCAAGCATTTTGGAGCTTTCACCTAAATAACTACAGGTGGTGAGATAAGCTGCACAATATAATTGACCTTTCAGTATATTGTTGCACACACACCATCTATTTAGCAAATGCCCTTGTTATCAACAGCAGCCTTTTAAACTCACCTGAGCTAACAGGTATGTGAGCTGGTTACTCTGCTGCGCTTAAAATTTCTTTTTTGGTTTGCTACAATGCCTTTTCTGAAACGTTGTCTCCCTCTGCTGGAACACTGACTTCTTTCATTTAATGCCTGCAGACTATAAAAGAGAAACCAACCCAAAAAGTTTGGTTGATTAGTCTGTGGCATTCTTTTAAACTGTTGCTTATGGCGGTCTCTGTGAGCTTCTCAGTGACATTCAGCCATCCAGGTATCCCGCCTGCAGTAGACGGAATGTGGCAATGGAACGCTGGCTGCGCGTGTCATAATAGGCTCTGAGCCTTTATATACCTGCGCACAGCAGCAGCCACCTTCAGTCTGCTGCTGGACAGCCAGCAGCAGCAGCAGCAGGAGAGGTAATTAATCAGCAACCCTCCTGCTAAGGGTAGACAGCTGCTCGTTCCACCCCCCCCCCCGCCTTAATTGGTTCTCCTCCATTCCAACGGTGTTGAGGCGGGTGGGAACAGCCGGGGGTTGAGGGTACTGTGCTAAAAGAGGTGGAGTTATGCAGATCTAAAACGCGTGGATTGCAGCAGCAGCAAGCCGAAAAGTGCAGGCATGTGAGGGATCTAGAGGTTGACAGCATGTCTTCTTAACGGGAGTCCAGGTGGCCATCTCCACAAATGGACTTTTCAGAATCCTTGGGTGGCACCGTAGTCGGAAAGCAATTCTGGTTATCGCTTCTCGGCCTTTTGGCTAAGATCAAGTGTAGTATCTGTTCTTATCAGTTTAATATCTGATACGTCCCCTATCTGGGGACCATATATTAAATGGATTTTTAGAACAGGGAGATGGAAAAAGAGCTTGCTCTGTCCACTCCACGCATTGACCTGGTATTGCAGTATCTCCAGGACCGGTGCACCCCTTCTTTAATGCAGTTTCTAAAATCAGAAAGAATTGAATTCAATGCTTTTTGTTCATTTTGCTTGTTTGTCGGATTTTGGGATGGACTCTTTGGCTTTGCTTTTCTTCTCCTCATTGGATTTTTCATGTTAAAAGTTGCAGAAGCCAGATGACAAGCTCATTTTGGTTCAACTTCAGCAACTGTGCATTGCATTGCCATGTAATGTAATGTAAAGCAATGCTATCTATCTAGCTCTCCCTCTATACTTCCTTTTGGATAAACAGACATATTAGGCAAGCATTTTGGAGCTTTCACCTAAATAACTACAGGTGGTGAGATAAGCTGCACAATATAATTGACCTTTCAGTATATTGTTGCACACACACCATCTATTTAGCAAATGCCCTTGTTATCAACAGCAGCCTTTTAAACTCACCTGAGCTAACAGGTATGTGAGCTGGTTACTCTGCTGCGCTTAAAATTTCTTTTTTGGTTTGCTACAATGCCTTTTCTGAAACGTTGTCTCCCTCTGCTGGAACACTGACTTCTTTCATTTAATGCCTGCAGACTATAAAAGAGAAACCAACCCAAAAAGTTTGGTTGATTAGTCTGTGGCATTCTTTTAAACTGTTGCTTATGGCGGTCTCTGTGAGCTTCTCAGTGACATTCAGCCATCCAGGTATCCCGCCTGCAGTAGACGGAATGTGGCAATGGAACGCTGGCTGCGCGTGTCATAATAGGCTCTGAGCCTTTATATACCTGCGCACAGCAGCAGCCACCTTCAGTCTGCTGCTGGACAGCCAGCAGCAGCAGCAGCAGGAGAGGTAATTAATCAGCAACCCTCCTGCTAAGGGTAGACAGCTGCTCGTTCCACCCCCCCCCCGCCTTAATTGGTTCTCCTCCCTTCCAACGGTGTTGAGGCGGGTGGGAACAGCCGGGGGTTGAGGGTACTGTGCTAAAAGAGGTGGAGTTATGCAGATCTAAAACGCGTGGATTGCAGCAGCAGCAAGCCGAAAAGTGCAGGCATGTGAGGGATCTGAGGTTGACAGCATGTCTTCTTAACGGGAGTCCAGGTGGCCATCTCCACAAATGGACTTTTCAGAATCCTTGGGTGGCACCGTAGTCGGAAACCAATTCTGGTTATCGCTTCTCGGCCTTTTGGCTAAGATCAAGTGTAGTATCTGTTCTTATCAGTTTAATATCTGATACGTCCCCTATCTGGGGACCATATATTAAATGGATTTTTAGAACAGGGAGATGGAAAAAGAGCTTGCTCTGTCCACTCCACGCATTGACCTGGTATTGCAGTATCTCCAGGACCGGTGCACCCCTTCTTTAATGCAGTTTCTAAAATCAGAAAGAATTGAATTCAATGCTTTTTGTTCATTTTGCTTGTTTGTCGGATTTTGGGATGGACTCTTTGGCTTTGCTTTTCTTCTCCTCATTGGATTTTTCATGTTAAAAGTTGCAGAAGCCAGATGACAAGCTCATTTTGGTTCAACTTCAGCAACTGTGCATTGCATTGCCATGTAATGTAATGTAATGCAATGCTATCTATCTAGCTCTCCCTCTATACTTCCTTTTGGATAAACAGACATATTAGGCAAGCATTTTGGAGCTTTCACCTAAATAACTACAGGTGGTCAGATAAGCTGCACAATATAATTGACCTTTCAGTATATTGTTGCACACACACCATCTATTTAGCAAATGCCCTTGTTATCAACAGCAGCCTTTTAAACTCACCTGAGCTAACAGGTATGTGAGCTGGTTACTCTGCTGCGCTTAAAATTTCTTTTTTGGTTTGCTACAATGCCTTTTCTGAAACGTTGTCTCCCTCTGCTGGAACACTGACTTCTTTCATTTAATGCCTGCAGACTATAAAAGAGAAACCAACCCAAAAAGTTTGGTTGATTAGTCTGTGGCATTCTTTTAAACTGTTGCTTATGGCGGTCTCTGTGAGCTTCTCAGTGACATTCAGCCATCCAGGTATCCCGCCTGCAGTAGACGGAATGTGGCAATGGAACGCTGGCTGCGCGTGTCATAATAGGCTCTGAGCCTTTATATACCTGCGCACAGCAGCAGCCACCTTCAGTCTGCTGCTGGACAGCCAGCAGCAGCAGCAGCAGGAGAGGTAATTAATCAGCAACCCTCCTGCTAAGGGTAGACAGCTGCTCGTTCCACCCCCCCCCCGCCTTAATTGGTTCTCCTCCCTTCCAACGGTGTTGAGGCGGGTGGGAACAGCCGGGGGTTGAGGGTACTGTGCTAAAAGAGGTGGAGTTATGCAGATCTAAAACGCGTGGATTGCAGCAGCAGCAAGCCGAAAAGTGCAGGCATGTGAGGGATCTAGAGGTTGACAGCATGTCTTCTTAACGGGAGTCCAGGTGGCCATCTCCACAAATGGACTTTTCAGAATCCTTGGGTGGCACCGTAGTCGGAAACCAATTCTGATTATCGCTTCTCGGCCTTTTGGCTAAGATCAAGTGTAGTATCTGTTCTTATCAGTTTAATATCTAATACGTCCCCTATCTGGGGACCATATATTAAATGGATTTTTAGAACAGGGAGATGGAAAAAGAGCTTGCTCTGTCCACTCCACGCATTGACCTGGTATTGCAGTATCTCCAGGACCGGTGCACCCCTTCTTTAATGCAGTTTCTAAAATCAGAAAGAATTGAATTCAATGCTTTTTGTTCATTTTGCTTGTTTGTCGGATTTTGGGATGGACTCTTTGGCTTTGCTTTTCTTCTCCTCATTGGATTTTTCATGTTAAAAGTTGCAGAAGCCAGATGACAAGCTCATTTTGGTTCAACTTCAGCAACTGTGCATTGCATTGCCATGTAATGTAATGTAATGCAATGCTATCTATCTAGCTCTCCCTCTATACTTCCTTTTGGATAAACAGACATATTAGGCAAGCATTTTGGAGCTTTCACCTAAATAACTACAGGTGGTGAGATAAGCTGCACAATATAATTGACCTTTCAGTATATTGTTGCACACACACCATCTATTTAGCAAATGCCCTTGTTATCAACAGCAGCCTTTTAAACTCACCTGAGCTAACAGGTATGTGAGCTGGTTACTCTGCTGCGCTTAAAATTTCTTTTTTGGTTTGCTACAATGCCTTTTCTGAAACGTTGTCTCCCTCTGCTGGAACACTGACTTCTTTCATTTAATGCCTGCAGACTATAAAAGAGAAACCAACCCAAAAAGTTTGGTTGATTAGTCTGTGGCATTCTTTTAAACTGTTGCTTATGGCGGTCTCTGTGAGCTTCTCAGTGACATTCAGCCATCCAGGTATCCCGCCTGCAGTAGACGGAATGTGGCAATGGAACGCTGGCTGCGCGTGTCATAATAGGCTCTGAGCCTTTATATACCTGCGCACAGCAGCAGCCACCTTCAGTCTGCTGCTGGACAGCCAGCAGCAGCAGCAGCAGGAGAGGTAATTAATCAGCAACCCTCCTGCTAAGGGTAGACAGCTGCTCGTTCCACCCCCCCCCCCGCCTTAATTGGTTCTCCTCCCTTCCAACGGTGTTGAGGCGGGTGGGAACAGCCGGGGGTTGAGGGTACTGTGCTAAAAGAGGTGGAGTTATGCAGATCTAAAACGCGTGGATTGCAGCAGCAGCAAGCCGAAAAGTGCAGGCATGTGAGGGATCTAGAGGTTGACAGCATGTCTTCTTAACGGGAGTCCAGGTGGCCATCTCCACAAATGGACTTTTCAGAATCCTTGGGTGGCACCGTAGTCGGAAACCAATTCTGGTTATCGCTTCTCGGCCTTTTGGCTAAGATCAAGTGTAGTATCTGTTCTTATCAGTTTAATATCTGATACGTCCCCTATCTGGGGATCATATATTAAATGGATTTTTAGAACAGGGAGATGGAAAAAGAGCTTGCTCTGTCCACTCCACGCATTGACATGGTATTGCAGTATCTCCAGGACCGGTGCACCCCTTCTTTAATGCAGTTTCTAAAATCAGAAAGAATTGAATTCAATGCTTTTTGTTCATTTTGCTTGTTTGTCGGATTTTGGGATGGACTCTTTGGCTTTGCTTTTCTTCTCCTCATTGGATTTTTCATGTTAAAAGTTGCAGAAGCCAGATGACAAGCTCATTTTGGTTCAACTTCAGCAACTGTGCATTGCATTGCCATGTAATGTAATGTAATGCAATGCTATCTATCTAGCTCTCCCTCTATACTTCCTTTTGGATAAACAGACATATTAGGCAAGCATTTTGGAGCTTTCACCTAAATAACTACAGGTGGTGAGATAAGCTGCACAATATGATTGACCTTTCAGTATATTGTTGCACACACACCATCTATTTAGCAAATGCCCTTGTTATCAACAGCAGCCTTTTAAACTCACCTGAGCTAACAGGTATGTGAGCTGGTTACTCTGCTGCGCTTAAAATTTCTTTTTTGGTTTGCTACAATGCCTTTTCTGAAACGTTGTCTCCCTCTGCTGGAACACTGACTTCTTTCATTTAATGCCTGCAGTCTATAAAAGAGAAACCAACCCAAAAAGTTTGGTTGATTAGTCTGTGGCATTCTTTTAAACTGTTGCTTATGGCGGTCTCTGTGAGCTTCTCAGTGACATTCAGCCATCCAGGTATCCCGCCTGCAGTAGACGGAATGTGGCAATGGAACGCTGGCTGCGCGTGTCATAATAGGCTCTGAGCCTTTATATACCTGCGCACAGCAGCAGCCACCTTCAGTCTGCTGCTGGACAGCCAGCAGCAGCAGCAGCAGGAGAGGTAATTAATCAGCAACCCTCCTGCTAAGGGTAGACAGCTGCTCGTTCCACCCCCCCCCCGCCTTAATTGGTTCTCCTCCCTTCCAACGGTGTTGAGGCGGGTGGGAACAGCCGGGGGTTTAGGGTACTGTGCTAAAAGAGGTGGAGTTATGCAGATCTAAAACGCGTGGATTGCAGCAGCAGCAAGCCGAAAAGTGCAGGCATGTGAGGGATCTAGAGGTTGACAGCATGTCTTCTTAACGGGAGTCCAGGTGGCCATCTCCACAAATGGACTTTTCAGAATCCTTGGGTGGCACCGTAGTCGGAAACCAATTCTGGTTATCGCTTCTCGGCCTTTTGGCTAAGATCAAGTGTAGTATCTGTTCTTATCAGTTTAATATCTGATACGTCCCCTATCTGGGGACCATATATTAAATGGATTTTTAGAACAGGGAGATGGAAAAAGAGCTTGCTCTGTCCACTCCACGCATTGACCTGGTATTGCAGTATCTCCAGGACCGGTGCACCCCTTCTTTAATGCAGTTTCTAAAATCAGAAAGAATTGAATTCAATGCTTTTTGTTCATTTTGCTTGTTTGTCGGATTTTGGGATGGACTCTTTGGCTTTGCTTTTCTTCTCCTCATTGGATTTTTCATGTTAAAAGTTGCAGAAGCCAGATGACAAGCTCATTTTGGTTCAACTTCAGCAACTGTGCATTGCATTGCCATGTAATGTAATGTAATGCAATGCTATCTATCTAGCTCTCCCTCTATACTTCCTTTTGGATAAACAGACATATTAGGCAAGCATTTTGGAGCTTTCACCTAAATAACTACAGGTGGTGAGATAAGCTGCACAATATAATTGACCTTTCAGTATATTGTTGCACACACACCATCTATTTAGCAAATGCCCTTGTTATCAACAGCAGCCTTTTAAACTCACCTGAGCTAACAGGTATGTGAGCTGGTTACTCTGCTGCGCTTAAAATTTCTTTTTTGGTTTGCTACAATGCCTTTTCTGAAACGTTGTCTCCCTCTGCTGGAACACTGACTTCTTTCATTTAATGCCTGCAGACTATAAAAGAGAAACCAACCCAAAAAGTTTGGTTGATTAGTCTGTGGCATTCTTTTAAACTGTTGCTTATGGCGGTCTCTGTGAGCTTCTCAGTGACATTCAGCCATCCAGGTATCCCGCCTGCAGTAGACGGAATGTGGCAATGGAACGCTGGCTGCGCGTGTCATAATAGGCTCTGAGCCTTTATATACCTGCGCACAGCAGCAGCCACCTTCAGTCTGCTGCTGGACAGCCAGCAGCAGCAGGAGAGGTAATTAATCAGCAACCCTCCTGCTAAGGGTAGACAGCTGCTCGTTCCACCCCCCCCCCGCCTTAATTGGTTCTCCTCCCTTCCAACGGTGTTGAGGCGGGTGGGAACAGCCGGGGGTTGAGGGTACTGTGCTAAAAGAGGTGGAGTTATGCAGATCTAAAACGCGTGGATTGCAGCAGCAGCAAGCCGAAAAGTGCAGGCATGTGAGGGATCTAGAGGTTGACAGCATGTCTTCTTAACGGGAGTCCAGGTGGCCATCTCCACAAATGGACTTTTCAGAATCCTTGGGTGGCACCGTAGTCGGAAACCAATTCTGGTTATCGCTTCTCGGCCTTTTGGCTAAGATCAAGTGTAGTATCTGTTCTTATCAGTTTAATATCTGATACGTCCCCTATCTGGGGACCATATATTAAATGGATTTTTAGAACAGGGAGATGGAAAAAGAGCTTGCTCTGTCCACTCCACGCATTGACCTGGTATTGCAGTATCTCCAGGACCGGTGCACCCCTTCTTTAATGCAGTTTCTAAAATCAGAAAGAATTGAATTCAATGCTTTTTGTTCATTTTGCTTGTTTGTCGGATTTTGGGATGGACTCTTTGGCTTTGCTTTTCTTCTCCTCATTGGATTTTTCATGTTAAAAGTTGCAGAAGCCAGATGACAAGCTCATTTTGGTTCAACTTCAGCAACTGTGCATTGCATTGCCATGTAATGTAATGTAATGCAATGCTATCTATCTAGCTCTCCCTCTATACTTCCTTTTGGATAAACAGACATATTAGGCAAGCATTTTGGAGCTTTCACCTAAATAACTACAGGTGGTGAGATAAGCTACACAATATAATTGACCTTTCAGTATATTGTTGCACACACACCATCTATTTAGCAAATGCCCTTGTTATCAACAGCAGCCTTTTAAACTCACCTGAGCTAACAGGTATGTGAGCTGGTTACTCTGCTGCGCTTAAAATTTCTTTTTTGGTTTGCTACAATGCCTTTTCTGAAACGTTGTCTCCCTCTGCTGGAACACTGACTTCTTTCATTTAATGCCTGCAGACTATAAAAGAGAAACCAACCCAAAAAGTTTGGTTGATTAGTCTGTGGCATTCTTTTCAACTGTTGCTTATGGCGGTCTCTGTGAGCTTCTCAGTGACATTCAGCCATCCAGGTATCCCGCCTGCAGTAGACGGAATGTGGCAATGGAACGCTGGCTGCGCGTGTCATAATAGGCTCTGAGCCTTTATATACCTGCGCACAGCAGCAGCCACCTTCAGTCTGCTGCTGGACAGCCAGCAGCAGCAGGAGAGGTAATTAATCAGCAACCCTCCTGCTAAGGGTAGACAGCTGCTCGTTCCACCCCCACCCCCGCCTTAATTGGTTCTCCTCCCTTCCAACGGTGTTGAGGCGGGTGGGAACAGCCGGGGGTTGAGGGTACTGTGCTAAAAGAGGTGGAGTTATGCAGATCTAAAACGCGTGGATTGCAGCAGCAGCAAGCCGAAAAGTGCAGGCATGTGAGGGATCTAGAGGTTGACAGCATGTCTTCTTAACGGGAGTCCAGGTGGCCATCTCCACAAATGGACTTTTCAGAATCCTTGGGTGGCAACGTAGTCGGAAACCAATTCTGGTTATCGCTTCTCGGCCTTTTGGCTAAGATCAAGTGTAGTATCTGTTCTTATCAGTTTAATATCTGATACGTCCCCTATCTGGGGACCATATATTAAATGGATTTTTAGAACAGGGAGATGGAAAAAGAGCTTGCTCTGTCCACTCCACGCATTGACCTGGTATTGCAGTATCTCCAGGACCGGTGCACCCCTTCTTTAATGCAGTTTCTAAAATCAGAAAGAATTGAATTCAATGCTTTTGGTTCATTTTGCTTGTTTGTCGGATTTTGGGATGGACTCTTTGGCTTTGCTTTTCTTCTCCTCATTGGATTTTTCATGTTAAAAGTTGCAGAAGCCAGATGACAAGCTCATTTTGGTTCAACTTCAGCAACTGTGCATTGCATTGCCATGTAATGTAATGTAATGCAATGCTATCTATCTAGCTCTCCCTCTATACTTCCTTTTGGATAAACAGACATATTAGGCAAGCATTTTGGAGCTTTCACCTAAATAACTACAGGTGGTGAGATAAGCTGCACAATATAATTGACCTTTCAGTATATTGTTGCACACACACCATCTATTTAGCAAATGCCCTTGTTATCAACAGCAGCCTTTTAAACTCACCTGAGCTAACAGGTATGTGAGCTGGTTACTCTGCTGCGCTTAAAATTTCTTTTTTGGTTTGCTACAATGCCTTTTCTGAAACGTTGTCTCCCTCTGCTGGAACACTGACTTCTTTCATTTAATGCCTGCAGACTATAAAAGAGAAACCAACCCAAAAAGTTTGGTTGATTAGTCTGTGGCATTCTTTTAAACTGTTGCTTATGGCGGTCTCTGTGAGCTTCTCAGTGACATTCAGCCATCCAGGTATCCCGCCTGCAGTAGACGGAATGTGGCAATGGAACGCTGGCTGCGCGTGTCATAATAGGCTCTGAGCCTTTATATACCTGCGCACAGCAGCAGCCACCTTCAGTCTGCTGCTGGACAGCCAGCAGCAGCAGCAGCAGGAGAGGTAATTAATCAGCAACCCTCCTGCTAAGGGTAGACAGCTGCTCGTTCCACCCCCCCCCCCGCCTTAATTGGTTCTCCTCCCTTCCAACGGTGTTGAGGCGGGTGGGAACAGCCGGGGGTTGAGGGTACTGTGCTAAAAGAGGTGGAGTTATGCAGATCTAAAACGCGTGGATTGCAGCAGCAGCAAGCCGAAAAGTGCAGGCATGTGAGGGATCTAGAGGTTGACAGCATGTCTTCTTAACGGGAGTCCAGGTGGCCATCTCCACAAATGGACTTTTCAGAATCCTTGGGTGGCACCGTATTCGGAAACCAATTCTGGTTATCGCTTCTCGGCCTTTTGGCTAAGATCAAGTGTAGTATCTGTTCTTATCAGTTTAATATCTGATACGTCCCCTATCTGGGGACCATATATTAAATGGATTTTTAGAACAGGGAGATGGAAAAAGAGCTTGCTCTGTCCACTCCACGCATTGACCTGGTATTGCAGTATCTCCAGGACCGGTGCACCCCTTCTTTAATGCAGTTTCTAAAATCAGAAAGAATTGAATTCAATGCTTTTTGTTCATTTTGCTTGTTTGTCGGATTTTGGGATGGACTCTTTGGCTTTGCTTTTCTTCTCCTCATTGGATTTTTCATGTTAAAAGTTGCAGAAGCCAGATGACAAGCTCATTTTGGTTCAACTTCAGCAACTGTGCATTGCATTGCCATGTAATGTAATGTAATGCAATGCTATCTATCTAGCTCTCCCTCTATACTTCCTTTTGGATAAACAGACATATTAGGCAAGCATTTTGGAGCTTTCACCTAAATAACTACAGGTGGTGAGATAAGCTGCACAATATAATTGACCTTTCAGTATATTGTTGCACACACACCATCTATTTAGCAAATGCCCTTGTTATCAACAGCAGCCTTTTAAACTCACCTGAGCTAACAGGTATGTGAGCTGGTTACTCTGCTGCGCTTAAAATTTCTTTTTTGGTTTGCTACAATGCCTTTTCTGAAACGTTGTCTCCCTCTGCTGGAACACTGACTTCTTTCATTTAATGCCTGCAGACTATAAAAGAGAAACCAACCCAAAAAGTTTGGTTGATTAGTCTGTGGCATTCTTTTAAACTGTTGCTTATGGCGGTCTCTGTGAGCTTCTCAGTGACATTCAGCCATCCAGGTATCCCGCCTGCAGTAGACGGAATGTGGCAATGGAACGCTGGCTGCGCGTGTCATAATAGGCTCTGAGCCTTTATATACCTGCGCACAGCAGCAGCCACCTTCAGTCTGCTGCTGGACAGCCAGCAGCAGCAGGAGAGGTAATTAATCAGCAACCCTCCTGCTAAGGGTAGACAGCTGCTCGTTCCACCCCCCCCCCGCCTTAATTGGTTCTCCTCCCTTCCAACGGTGTTGAGGCGGGTGGGAACAGCCGGGGGTTGAGGGTACTGTGCTAAAAGAGGTGGAGTTATGCAGATCTAAAACGCGTGGATTGCAGCAGCAGCAAGCCGAAAAGTGCAGGCATGTGAGGGATCTAGAGGTTGACAGCATGTCTTCTTAACGGGAGTCCAGGTGGCCATCTCCACAAATGGACTTTTCAGAATCCTTGGGTGGCACCGTAGTCGGAAACTAATTCTGGTTATCGCTTCTCGGCCTTTTGGCTAAGATCAAGTGTAGTATCTGTTCTTATCAGTTTAATATCTGATACGTCCCCTATCTGGGGACCATATATTAAATGGATTTTTAGAACAGGGAGATGGAAAAAGAGCTTGCTCTGTCCACTCCACGCATTGACCTGGTATTGCAGTATCTCCAGGACCGGTGCACCCCTTCTTTAATGCAGTTTCTAAAATCAGAAAGAATTGAATTCAATGCTTTTTGTTCATTTTGCTTGTTTGTCGGATTTTGGGATGGACTCTTTGGCTTTGCTTTTCTTCTCCTCATTGGATTTTTCATGTTAAAAGTTGCAGAAGCCAGATGACAAGCTCATTTTGGTTCAACTTCAGCAACTGTGCATTGCATTGCCATGTAATGTAATGTAATGCAATGCTATCTATCTAGCTCTCCCTCTATACTTCCTTTTGGATAAACAGACATATTAGGCAAGCATTTTGGAGCTTTCACCTAAATAACTACAGGTGGTGAGATAAGCTGCACAATATAATTGACCTTTCAGTATATTGTTGCACACACACCATCTATTTAGCAAATGCCCTTGTTATCAACAGCAGCCTTTTAAACTCACCTGAGCTAACAGGTATGTGAGCTGGTTACTCTGCTGCGCTTAAAATTTCTTTTTTGGTTTGCTACAATGCCTTTTCTGAAACGTTGTCTCCCTCTGCTGGAACACTGACTTCTTTCATTTAATGCCTGCAGACTATAAAAGAGAAACCAACCCAAAAAGTTTGGTTGATTAGTCTGTGGCATTCTTTTAAACGGTTGCTTATGGCGGTCTCTGTGAGCTTCTCAGTGACATTCAGCCATCCAGGTATCCCGCCTGCAGTAGACGGAATGTGGCAATGGAACGCTGGCTGCGCGTGTCATAATAGGCTCTGAGCCTTTATATACCTGCGCACAGCAGCAGCCACCTTCAGTCTGCTGCTGGACAGCCAGCAGCAGCAGCAGCAGGAGAGGTAATTAATCAGCAACCCTCCTGCTAAGGGTAGACAGCTGCTCGTTCCACCCCCCCCCCCCCGCCTTAATTGGTTCTCCTCCCTTCCAACGGTGTTGAGGCGGGTGGGAACAGCCGGGGGTTGAGGGTACTGTGCTAAAAGAGGTGGAGTTATGCAGATCTAAAACGCGTGGATTGCAGCAGCAGCAAGCCGAAAAGTGCAGGCATGTGAGGGATCTAGAGGTTGACAGCATGTCTTCTTAACGGGAGTCCAGGTGGCCATCTCCACAAATGGACTTTTCAGAATCCTTGGGTGGCACCGTAGTCGGAAACCAATTCTGGTTATCGCTTCTCGGCCTTTTGGCTAAGATCAAGTGTAGTATCTGTTCTTATCAGTTTAATATCTGATACGTCCCCTATCTGGGGACCATATATTAAATGGATTTTTAGAAGAGGGAGATGGAAAAAGAGCTTGCTCTGTCCACTCCACGCATTGACCTGGTATTGCAGTATCTCCAGGACCGGTGCACCCCTTCTTTAATGCAGTTTCTAAAATCAGAAAGAATTGAATTCAATGCTTTTGGTTCATTTTGCTTGTTTGTCGGATTTTGGGATGGACTCTTTGGCTTTGCTTTTCTTCTCCTCATTGGATTTTTCATGTTAAAAGTTGCAGAAGCCAGATGACAAGCTCATTTTGGTTCAACTTCAGCAACTGTGCATTGCATTGCCATGTAATGTAATGTAATGCAATGCTATCTATCTAGCTCTCCCTCTATACTTCCTTTTGGATAAACAGACATATTAGGCAAGCATTTTGGAGCTTTCACCTAAATAACTACAGGTGGTGAGATAAGCTGCACAATATAATTGACCTTTCAGTATATTGTTGCACACACACCATCTATTTAGCAAATGCCCTTGTTATCAACAGCAGCCTTTTAAACTCACCTGAGCTAACAGGTATGTGAGCTGGTTACTCTGCTGCGCTTAAAATTTCTTTTTTGGTTTGCTACAATGCCTTTTCTGAAACGTTGTCTCCCTCTGCTGGAACACTGACTTCTTTCATTTAATGCCTGCAGACTATAAAAGAGAAACCAACCCAAAAAGTTTGGTTGATTAGTCTGTGGCATTCTTTTAAACTGTTGCTTATGGCGGTCTCTGTGAGCTTCTCAGTGACATTCAGCCATCCAGGTATCCCGCCTGCAGTAGACGGAATGTGGCAATGGAACGCTGGCTGCGCGTGTCATAATAGGCTCTGAGCCTTTATATACCTGCGCACAGCAGCAGCCACCTTCAGTCTGCTGCTGGACAGCCAGCAGCAGCAGCAGCAGGAGAGGTAATTAATCAGCAACCCTCCTGCTAAGGGTAGACAGCTGCTCGTTCCACCCCCCCCCCCCGCCTTAATTGGTTCTCCTCCCTTCCAACGGTGTTGAGGCGGGTGGGAACAGCCGGGGGTTGAGGGTACTGTGCTAAAAGAGGTGGAGTTATGCAGATCTAAAACGCGTGGATTGCAGCAGCAGCAAGCCGAAAAGTGCAGGCATGTGAGGGATCTAGAGGTTGACAGCATGTCTTCTTAACGGGAGTCCAGGTGGCCATCTCCACAAATGGACTTTTCAGAATCCTTGGGTGGCACCGTAGTCGGAAACCAATTCTGGTCATCGCTTCTCGTCCTTTTGGCTAAGATCAAGTGTAGTATCTGTTCTTATCAGTTTAATATCTGATACGTCCCCTATCTGGGGACCATATATTAAATGGATTTTTAGAACAGGGAGATGGAAAAAGAGCTTGCTCTGTCCACTCCACGCATTGACCTGGTATTGCAGTATCTCCAGGACCGGTGCACCCCTTCTTTAATGCAGTTTCTAAAATCAGAAAGAATTGAATTCAATGCTTTTTGTTCATTTTGCTTGTTTGTCGGATTTTGGGATGGACTCTTTGGCTTTGCTTTTCTTCTCCTCATTGGATTTTTCATGTTAAAAGTTGCAGAAGCCAGATGACAAGCTCATTTTGGTTCAACTTCAGCAACTGTGCATTGCATTGCCATGTAATGTAATGTAATGCAATGCTATCTATCTAGCTCTCCCTCTATACTTCCTTTTGGAAAAACAGACATATTAGGCAAGCATTTTGGAGCTTTCACCTAAATAACTACAGGTGGTGAGATAAGCTGCACAATATAATTGACCTTTCAGTATATTGTTGCACACACACCATCTATTTAGCAAATGCCCTTGTTATCAACAGCAGCCTTTTAAACTCACCTGAGCTAACAGGTATGTGAGCTGGTTACTCTGCTGCGCTTAAAATTTCTTTTTTGGTTTGCTACAATGCCTTTTCTGAAATGTTGTCTCCCTCTGCTGGAACACTGACTTCTTTCATTTAATGCCTGCAGTCTATAAAAGAGAAACCAACCCAAAAAGTTTGGTTGATTAGTCTGTGGCATTCTTTTAAACTGTTGCTTATGGCGGTCTCTGTGAGCTTCTCAGTGACATTCAGCCATCCAGGTATCCCGCCTGCAGTAGACGGAATGTGGCAATGGAACGCTGGCTGCGCGTGTCATAATAGGCTCTGAGCCTTTATATACCTGCGCACAGCAGCAGCCACCTTCAGTCTGCTACTGGACAGCCAGCAGCAGCAGCAGCAGGAGAGGTAATTAATCAGCAACCCTCCTGCTAAGGGTAGACAGCTGCTCGTTCCACCCCCCCCCCCGCCTTAATTGGTTCTCCTCCCTTCCAACGGTGTTGAGGCGGGTGGGAACAGCCGGGGGTTGAGGGTACTGTGCTAAAAGAGGTGGAGTTATGCAGATCTAAAACGCGTGGATTGCAGCAGCAGCAAGCCGAAAAGTGCAGGCATGTGAGGGATCTAGAGGTTGACAGCATGTCTTCTTAACGGGAGTCCAGGTGGCCATCTCCACAAATGGACTTTTCAGAATCCTTGGGTGGCACCGTAGTCGGAAACCAATTCTGGTTATCGCTTCTCGGCCTTTTGGCTAAGATCAAGTGTAGTATCTGTTCTTATCAGTTTAATATCTGATACGTCCCCTATCTGGGGACCATATATTAAATGGATTTTTAGAACAGGGAGATGGAAAAAGAGCTTGCTCTGTCCACTCCACGCATTGACCTGGTATTGCAGTATCTCCAGGACCGGTGCACCCCTTCTTTAATGCAGTTTCTAAAATCAGAAAGAATTGAATTCAATGCTTTTTGTTCATTTTGCTTGTTTGTCGGATTTTGGGATGGACTCTTTGGCTTTGCTTTTCTTCTCCTCATTGGATTTTTCATGTTAAAAGTTGCAGAAGCCAGATGACAAGCTCATTTTGGTTCAACTTCAGCAACTGTGCATTGCATTGCCATGTAATGTAATGTAATGCAATGCTATCTATCTAGCTCTCCCTCTATACTTCCTTTTGGATAAACAGACATATTAGGCAAGCATTTTGGAGCTTTCACCTAAATAACTACAGGTGGTGAGATAAGCTGCACAATATAATTGACCTTTCAGTATATTGTTGCACACACACCATCTATTTAGCAAATGCCCTTGTTATCAACAGCAGCCTTTTAAACTCACCTGAGCTAACAGGTATGTGAGCTGGTTACTCTGCTGCGCTTAAAATTTCTTTTTTGGTTTGCTACAATGCCTTTTCTGAAACGTTGTCTCCCTCTGCTGGAACACTGACTTCTTTCATTTAATGCCTGCAGACTATAAAAGAGAAACCAACCCAAAAAGTTTGGTTGATTAGTCTGTGGCATTCTTTTAAACTGTTGCTTATGGCGGTCTCTGTGAGCTTCTCAGTGACATTCAGCCATCCAGGTATCCCGCCTGCAGTAGACGGAATGTGGCAATGGAACGCTGGCTGCGCGTGTCATAATAGGCTCTGAGCCTTTATATACCTGCGCACAGCAGCAGCCACCTTCAGTCTGCTGCTGGACAGCCAGCAGCAGCAGCAGCAGGAGAGGTAATTAATCAGCAACCCTCCTGCTAAGGGTAGACAGCTGCTCGTTCCACCCCCCCCCGCCTTAATTGGTTCTCCTCCCTTCCAACGGTGTTGAGGCGGGTGGGAACAGCCGGGGGTTGAGGGTACTGTGCTAAAAGAGGTGGAGTTATGCAGATCTAAAACGCGTGGATTGCAGCAGCAGCAAGCCGAAAAGTGCAGGCATGTGAGGGATCTAGAGGTTGACAGCATGTCTTCTTAACGGGAGTCCAGGTGGCCATCTCCACAAATGGACTTTTCAGAATCCTTGGGTGGCACCGTAGTCGGAAACCAATTCTGGTTATCGCTTCTCGGCCTTTTGGCTAAGATCAAGTGTAGTATCTGTTCTTATCAATTTAATATCTGATACGTCCCCTATCTGGGGACCATATATTAAATGGATTTTTAGAACAGGGAGATGGAAAAAGAGCTTGCTCTGTCCACTCCACGCATTGACCTGGTATTGCAGTATCTCCAGGACCGGTGCACCCCTTCTTTAATGCAGTTTCTAAAATCAGAAAGAATTGAATTCAATGCTTTTTGTTCATTTTGCTTGTTTGTCGGATTTTGGGATGGACTCTTTGGCTTTGCTTTTCTTCTCCTCATTGGATTTTTCATGTTAAAAGTTGCAGAAGCCAGATGACAAGCTCATTTTGGTTCAACTTCAGCAACTGTGCATTGCATTGCCATGTAATGTAATGTAATGCAATGCTATCTATCTAGCTCTCCCTCTATACTTCCTTTTGGATAAACAGACATATTAGGCAAGCATTTTGGAGCTTTCACCTAAATAACTACAGGTGGTGAGATAAGCTGCACAATATAATTGACCTTTCAGTATATTGTTGCACACACACCATCTATTTAGCAAATGCCCTTGTTATCAACAGCAGCCTTTTAAACTCACCTGAGCTAACAGGTATGTGAGCTGGTTACTCTGCTGCGCTTAAAATTTCTTTTTTGGTTTGCTACAATGCCTTTTCTGAAACATTGTCTCCCTCTGCTGGAACACTGACTTCTTTCATTTAATGCCTGCAGACTATAAAAGAGAAACCAACCCAAAAAGTTTGGTTGATTAGTCTGTGGCATTCTTTTAAACTGTTGCTTATGGCGGTCTCTGTGAGCTTCTCAGTGACATTCAGCCATCCAGGTATCCCGCCTGCAGTAGACGGAATGTGGCAATGGAACGCTGGCTGCGCGTGTCATAATAGGCTCTGAGCCTTTATATACCTGCGCACAGCAGCAGCCACCTTCAGTCTGCTGCTGGACAGCCAGCAGCAGCAGCAGCAGGAGAGGTAATTAATCAGCAACCCTCCTGCTAAGGGTAGACAGCTGCTCGTTCCACCCCCCCCCCGCCTTAATTGGTTCTCCTCCCTTCCAACGGTGTTGAGGCGGGTGGGAACAGCCGGGGGTTGAGGGTACTGTGCTAAAAGAGGTGGAGTTATGCAGATCTAAAACGCGTGGATTGCAGCAGCAGCAAGCCGAAAAGTGCAGGCATGTGAGGGATCTAGAGGTTGACAGCATGTCTTCTTAACGGGAGTCCAGGTGGCCATCTCCACAAATGGACTTTTCAGAATCCTTGGGTGGCACCGTAGTCGGAAACCAATTCTGGTTATCGCTTCTCGGCCTTTTGGCTAAGATCAAGTGTAGTATCTGTTCTTATCAATTTAATATCTGATACGTCCCCTATCTGGGGACCATATATTAAATGGATTTTTAGAACAGGGAGATGGAAAAAGAGCTTGCTCTGTCCACTCCACGCATTGACCTGGTATTGCAGTATCTCCAGGACCGGTGCACCCCTTCTTTAATGCAGTTTCTAAAATCAGAAAGAATTGAATTCAATGCTTTTTGTTCATTTTGCTTGTTTGTCGGATTTTGGGATGGACTCTTTGGCTTTGCTTTTCTTCTCCTCATTGGATTTTTCATGTTAAAAGTTGCAGAAGCCAGATGACAAGCTCATTTTGGTTCAACTTCAGCAACTGTGCATTGCATTGCCATGTAATGTAATGTAATGCAATGCTATCTATCTAGCTCTCCCTCTATACTTCCTTTTGGATAAACAGACATATTAGGCAAGCATTTTGGAGCTTTCACCTAAATAACTACAGGTGGTGAGATAAGCTGCACAATATAATTGACCTTTCAGTATATTGTTGCACACACACCATCTATTTAGCAAATGCCCTTGTTATCAACAGCAGCCTTTTAAACTCACCTGAGCTAACAGGTATGTGAGCTGGTTACTCTGCTGCGCTTAAAATTTCTTTTTTGGTTTGCTACAATGCCTTTTCTGAAACATTGTCTCCCTCTGCTGGAACACTGACTTCTTTCATTTAATGCCTGCAGACTATAAAAGAGAAACCAACCCAAAAAGTTTGGTTGATTAGTCTGTGGCATTCTTTTAAACTGTTGCTTATGGCGGTCTCTGTGAGCTTCTCAGTGACATTCAGCCATCCAGGTATCCCGCCTGCAGTAGACGGAATGTGGCAATGGAACGCTGGCTGCGCGTGTCATAATAGGCTCTGAGCCTTTATATACCTGCGCACAGCAGCAGCCACCTTCAGTCTGCTGCTGGACAGCCAGCAGCAGCAGCAGCAGGAGAGGTAATTAATCAGCAACCCTCCTGCTAAGGGTAGACAGCTGCTCGTTCCACCCCCCCCCCGCCTTAATTGGTTCTCCTCCCTTCCAACGGTGTTGAGGCGGGTGGGAACAGCCGGGGGTTGAGCGTACTGTGCTAAAAGAGGTGGAGTTATGCAGATCTAAAACGCGTGGATTGCAGCAGCAGCAAGCCGAAAAGTGCAGGCATGTGAGGGATCTAGAGGTTGACAGCATGTCTTCTTAACGGGAGTCCAGGTGGCCATCTCCACAAATGGACTTTTCAGAATCCTTGGGTGGCACCGTAGTCGGAAACCAATTCTGGTTATCGCTTCTCGGCCTTTTGGCTAAGATCAAGTGTAGTATCTGTTCTTATCAGTTTAATATCTGATACGTCCCCTATCTGGGGACCATATATTAAATGGATTTTTAGAACAGGGAGATGGAAAAAGAGCTTGCTCTGTCCACTCCACGCATTGACCTGGTATTGCAGTATCTCCAGGACCGGTGCACCCCTTCTTTAATGCAGTTTCTAAAATCAGAAAGAATTGAATTCAATGCTTTTTGTTCATTTTGCTTGTTTGTCGGATTTTGGGATGGACTCTTTGGCTTTGCTTTTCTTCTCCTCATTGGATTTTTCATGTTAAAAGTTGCAGAAGCCAGATGACAAGCTCATTTTGGTTCAACTTCAGCAACTGTGCATTGCATTGCCATGTAATGTAATGTAATGCAATGCTATCTATCTAGCTCTCCCTCTATACTTCCTTTTGGATAAACAGACATATTAGGCAAGCATTTTGGAGCTTTCACCTAAATAACTACAGGTGGTGAGATAAGCTGCACAATATAATTGACCTTTCAGTATATTGTTGCACACACACCATCTATTTAGCAAATGCCCTTGTTATCAACAGCAGCCTTTTAAACTCACCTGAGCTAACAGGTATGTGAGCTGGTTACTCTGCTGCGCTTAAAATTTCTTTTTTGGTTTGCTACAATGCCTTTTCTGAAACGTTGTCTCCCTCTGCTGGAACACTGACTTCTTTCATTTAATGCCTGCAGACTATAAAAGAGAAACCAACCCAAAAAGTTTGGTTGATTAGTCTGTGGCATTCTTTTAAACTGTTGCTTATGGCGGTCTCTGTGAGCTTCTCAGTGACATTCAGCCATCCAGGTATCCCGCCTGCAGTAGACGGAATGTGGCAATGGAACGCTGGCTGCGCGTGTCATAATAGGCTCTGAGCCTTTATATACCTGCGCACAGCAGCAGCCACCTTCAGTCTGCTGCTGGACAGCCAGCAGCAGCAGCAGGAGAGGTAATTAATCAGCAACCCTCCTGCTAAGGGTAGACAGCTGCTCGTTCCACCCCCCCCCCCCCGCCTTAATTGGTTCTCCTCCCTTCCAACGGTGTTGAGGCGGGTGGGAACAGCCGGGGGTTGAGGGTACTGTGCTAAAAGAGGTGGAGTTATGCAGATCTAAAACGCGTGGATTGCAGCAGCAGCAAGCCGAAAAGTGCAGGCATGTGAGGGATCTAGAGGTTGACAGCATGTCTTCTTAACGGGAGTCCAGGTGGCCATCTCCACAAATGGACTTTTCAGAATCCTTGGGTGGCACCGTAGTCGGAAACCAATTCTGGTTATCGCTTCTCGGCCTTTTGGCTAAGATCAAGTGTAGTATCTGTCCTTATCAGTTTAATATCTGATACGTCCCCTATCTGGGGACCATATATTAAATGGATTTTTAGAACAGGGAGATGGAAAAAGAGCTTGCTCTGTCCACTCCACGCATTGACCTGGTATTGCAGTATCTCCAGGACCGGTGCACCCCTTCTTTAATGCAGTTTCTAAAATCAGAAAGAATTGAATTCAATGCTTTTTGTTCATTTTGCTTGTTTGTCGGATTTTGGGATGGACTCTTTGGCTTTGCTTTTCTTCTCCTCATTGGATTTTTCATGTTAAAAGTTGCAGAAGCCAGATGACAAGCTCATTTTGGTTCAACTTCAGCAACTGTGCATTGCATTGCCATGTAATGTAATGTAATGCAATGCTATCTATCTAGCTCTCCCTCTATACTTCCTTTTGGATAAACAGACATATTAGGCAAGCATTTTGGAGCTTTCACCTAAATAACTACAGGTGGTGAGATAAGCTGCACAATATAATTGACCTTTCAGTATATTGTTGCACACACACCATCTATTTAGCAAATGCCCTTGTTATCAACAGCAGCCTTTTAAACTCACCTGAGCTAACAGGTATGTGAGCTGGTTACTCTGCTGCGCTTAAAATTTCTTTTTTGGTTTGCTACAATGCCTTTTCTGAAACGTTGTCTCCCTCTGCTGGAACACTGACTTCTTTCATTTAATGCCTGCAGACTATAAAAGAGAAACCAACCCAAAAAGTTTGGTTGATTAGTCTGTGGCATTCTTTTAAACTGTTGCTTATGGCGGTCTCTGTGAGCTTCTCAGTGACATTCAGCCATCCAGGTATCCCGCCTGCAGTAGACGGAATGTGGCAATGGAACGCTGGCTGCGCGTGTCATAATAGGCTCTGAGCCTTTATATACCTGCGCACAGCAGCAGCCACCTTCAGTCTGCTGCTGGACAGCCAGCAGCAGCAGCAGCAGGAGAGGTAATTAATCAGCAACCCTCCTGCTAAGGGTAGACAGCTGCTCGTTCCACCCCCCCCCCCGCCTTAATTGGTTCTCCTCCCTTCCAACGGTGTTGAGGCGGGTGGGAACAGCCGGGGGTTGAGGGTACTGTGCTAAAAGAGGTGGAGTTATGCAGATCTAAAACGCATGGATTGCAGCAGCAGCAAGCCGAAAAGTGCAGGCATGTGAGGGATCTAGAGGTTGACAGCATGTCTTCTTAACGGGAGTCCAGGTGGCCATCTCCACAAATGGACTTTTCAGAATCCTTGGGTGGCACCGTAGTCGGAAACCAATTCTGGTTATCGCTTCTCGGCCTTTTGGCTAAGATCAAGTGTAGTATCTGTTCTTATCAGTTTAATATCTGATACGTCCCCTATCTGGGGACCATATATTAAATGGATTTTTAGAACAGGGAGATGGAAAAAGAGCTTGCTCTGTCCACTCCACGCATTGACCTGGTATTGCAGTATCTCCAGGACCGGTGCACCCCTTCTTTAATGCAGTTTCTAAAATCAGAAAGAATTGAATTCAATGCTTTTTGTTCATTTTGCTTGTTTGTCGGATTTTGGGATGGACTCTTTGGCTTTGCTTTTCTTCTCCTCATTGGATTTTTCATGTTAAAAGTTGCAGAAACCAGATGACAAGCTCATTTTGGTTCAACTTCAGCAACTGTGCATTGCATTGCCATGTAATGTAATGTAATGCAATGCTATCTATCTAGCTCTCCCTCTATACTTCCTTTTGGATAAACAGACATATTAGGCAAGCATTTTGGAGCTTTCACCTAAATAACTACAGGTGGTGAGATAAGCTGCACAATATAATTGACCTTTCAGTATATTGTTGCACACACACCATCTATTTAGCAAATGCCCTTGTTATCAACAGCAGCCTTTTAAACTCACCTGAGCTAACAGGTATGTGAGCTGGTTACTCTGCTGCGCTTAAAATTTCTTTTTTGGTTTGCTACAATGCCTTTTCTGAAACGTTGTCTCCCTCTGCTGGAACACTGACTTCTTTCATTTAATGCCTGCAGACTATAAAAGAGAAACCAACCCAAAAAGTTTGGTTGATTAGTCTGTGGCATTCTTTTAAACTGTTGCTTATGGCGGTCTCTGTGAGCTTCTCAGTGACATTCAGCCATCCAGGTATCCCGCCTGCAGTAGACGGAATGTGGCAATGGAACGCTGGCTGCGCGTGTCATAATAGGCTCTGAGCCTTTATATACCTGCACACAGCAGCAGCCACCTTCAGTCTGCTGCTGGACAGCCAGCAGCAGCAGCAGCAGG
Source organism: Phyllobates terribilis (assembly GCF_046119375.1). Lineage (NCBI taxonomy): Eukaryota > Metazoa > Chordata > Amphibia > Anura > Dendrobatidae > Phyllobates > Phyllobates terribilis. The sequence goes on along the minus strand of NW_027362800.1, from coordinate 2,252,580 downwards.
AGAGGTAATTAATCAGCAACCCTCCTGCTAAGGGTAGACAGCTGCTCGTTCCACCCCCCCCCCCGCCTTAATTGGTTCTCCTCCCTTCCAACGGTGTTGAGGCGGGTGGGAACAGCCGGGGGTTGAGGGTACTGTGCTAAAAGAGGTGGAGTTATGCAGATCTAAAACGCGTGGATTGCAGCAGCAGCAAGCCGAAAAGTGCAGGCATGTGAGGGATCTAGAGGTTGACAGCATGTCTTCTTAACGGGAGTCCAGGTGGCCATCTCCACAAATGGACTTTTCAGAATCCTTGGGTGGCACCGTAGTCGGAAACCAATTCTGGTTATCGCTTCTCGGCCTTTTGGCTAAGATCAAGTGTAGTATCTGTTCTTATCAGTTTAATATCTGATACGTCCCCTATCTGGGGACCATATATTAAATGGATTTTTAGAACAGGGAGATGGAAAAAGAGCTTGCTCTGTCCACTCCACGCATTGACCTGGTATTGCAGTATCTCCAGGACCGGTGCACCCCTTCTTTAATGCAGTTTCTAAAATCAGAAAGAATTGAATTCAATGCTTTTTGTTCATTTTGCTTGTTTGTCGGATTTTGGGATGGACTCTTTGGCTTTGCTTTTCTTCTCCTCATTGGATTTTTCATGTTAAAAGTTGCAGAAGCCAGATGACAAGCTCATTTTGGTTCAACTTCAGCAACTGTGCATTGCATTGCCATGTAATGTAATGTAATGCAATGCTATCTATCTAGCTCTCCCTCTATACTTCCGTTTGGATAAACAGACATATTAGGCAAGCATTTTGGAGCTTTCACCTAAATAACTACAGGTGGTGAGATAAGCTGCACAATATAATTGACCTTTCAGTATATTGTTGCACACACACCATGTATTTAGCAAATGCCCTTGTTATCAACAGCAGCCTTTTAAACTCACCTGAGCTAACAGGTATGTGAGCTGGTTACTCTGCTGCGCTTAAAATTTCTTTTTTGGTTTGCTACAATGCCTTTTCTGAAACGTTGTCTCCCTCTGCTGGAACACTGACTTCTTTCATTTAATGCCTGCAGACTATAAAAGAGAAACCAACCCAAAAAGTTTGGTTGATTAGTCTGTGGCATTCTTTTAAACTGTTGCTTATGGCGGTCTCTGTGAGCTTCTCAGTGACATTCAGCCATCCAGGTATCCCGCCTGCAGTAGACGGAATGTGGCAATGGAACGCTGGCTGCGCGTGTCATAATAGGCTCTGAGCCTTTATATACCTGCGCACAGCAGCAGCCACCTTCAGTCTGCTGCTGGACAGCCAGCAGCAGCAGCAGCAGGAGAGGTAATTAATCAGCAACCCTCCTGCTAAGGGTAGACAGCTGCTCGTTCCACCCCCCCCGCCTTAATTGGTTCTCCTCCCTTCCAACGGTGTTGAGGCGGGTGGGAACAGCCGGGGGTTGAGGGTACTGTGCTAAAAGAGGTGGAGTTATGCAGATCTAAAACGCGTGGATTGCAGCAGCAGCAAGCCGAAAAGTGCAGGCATGTGAGGGATCTAGAGGTTGACAGCATGTCTTCTTAACGGGAGTCCAGGTGGCCATCTCCACAAATGGACTTTTCAGAATCCTTGGGTTGCACCGTAGTCGGAAACCAATTCTGGTTATCGCTTCTCGGCCTTTTGGCTAAGATCAAGTGTAGTATCTGTTCTTATCAGTTTAATATCTGATACGTCCCCTATCTGGGGACCATATATTAAATGGATTTTTAGAACAGGGAGATGGAAAAAGAGCTTGCTCTGTCCACTCCACGCATTGACCTGGTATTGCAGTATCTCCAGGACCGGTGCACCCCTTCTTTAATGCAGTTTCTAAAATCAGAAAGAATTGAATTCAATGCTTTTTGTTCATTTTGCTTGTTTGTCGGATTTTGGGATGGACTCTTTGGCTTTGCTTTTCTTCTCCTCATTGGATTTTTCATGTTAAAAGTTGCAGAAGCCAGATGACAAGCTCATTTTGGTTCAACTTCAGCAACTGTGCATTGCATTGCCATGTAATGTAATGTAATGCAATGCTATCTATCTAGCTCTCCCTCTATACTTCCTTTTGGATAAACAGACATATTAGGCAAGCATTTTGGAGCTTTCACCTAAATAACTACAGGTGGTGAGATAAGCTGCACAATATAATTGACCTTTCAGTATATTGTTGCACACACACCATCTATTTAGCAAATGCCCTTGTTATCAACAGCAGCCTTTTAAACTCACCTGAGCTAACAGGTATGTGAGCTGGTTACTCTGCTGCGCTTAAAATTTCTTTTTTGGTTTGCTACAATGCCTTTTCTGAAACGTTGTCTCCCTCTGCTGGAACACTGACTTCTTTCATTTAATGCCTGCAGACTATAAAAGAGAAACCAACCCAAAAAGTTTGGTTGATTAGTCTGTGGCATTCTTTTAAACTGTTGTTTATGGAGGTCTCTGTGAGCTTCTCAGTGACATTCAGCCATCCAGGTATCCCGCCTGCAGTAGACGGAATGTGGCAATGGAACGCTGGCTGCGCGTGTCATAATAGGCTCTGAGCCTTTATATACCTGCGCACAGCAGCAGCCACCTTCAGTCTGCTGCTGGACAGCCAGCAGCAGCAGCAGGAGAGGTAATTAATCAGCAACCCTCCTGCTAAGGGTAGACAGCTGCTCGTTCCACCCCCCCCCGCCTTAATTGGTTCTCCTCCCTTCCAACGGTGTTGAGGCGGGTGGGAACAGCCGGGGGTTGAGGGTACTGTGCTAAAAGAGGTGGAGTTATGCAGATCTAAAACGCGTGGATTGCAGCAGCAGCAAGCCGAAAAGTGCAGGCATGTGAGGGATCTAGAGGTTGACAGCATGTCTTCTTAACGGGAGTCCAGGTGGCCATCTCCACAAATGGACTTTTCAGAATCCTTGGGTTGCACCGTAGTCGGAAACCAATTCTGGTTATCGCTTCTCGGCCTTTTGGCTAAGATCAAGTGTAGTATCTGTTCTTATCAGTTTAATATCTGATACGTCCCCTATCTGGGGACCATATATTAAATGGATTTTTAGAACAGGGAGATGGAAAAAGAGCTTGCTCTGTCCACTCCACGCATTGACCTGGTATTGCAGTATCTCCAGGACCGGTGCACCCCTTCTTTAATGCAGTTTCTAAAATCAGAAAGAATTGAATTCAATGCTTTTTGTTCATTTTGCTTGTTTGTCGGATTTTGGGATGGACTCTTTGGCTTTGCTTTTCTTCTCCTCATTGGATTTTTCATGTTAAAAGTTGCAGAAGCCAGATGACAAGCTCATTTTGGTTCAACTTCAGCAACTGTGCATTGCATTGCCATGTAATGTAATGTAATGCAATGCTATCTATCTAGCTCTCCCTCTATACTTCCTTTTGGATAAACAGACATATTAGGCAAGCATTTTGGAGCTTTCACCTAAATAACTACAGGTGGTGAGATAAGCTGCACAATATAATTGACCTTTCAGTATATTGTTGCACACACACCATCTATTTAGCAAATGCCCTTGTTATCAACAGCAGCCTTTTAAACTCACCTGAGCTAACAGGTATGTGAGCTGGTTACTCTGCTGCGCTTAAAATTTCTTTTTTGGTTTGCTACAATGCCTTTTCTGAAACGTTGTCTCCCTCTGCTGGAACACTGACTTCTTTCATTTAATGCCTGCAGACTATAAAAGATAAACCAACCCAAAAAGTTTGGTTGATTAGTCTGTGGCATTCTTTTAAACTGTTGCTTATGGCGGTCTCTGTGAGCTTCTCAGTGACATTCAGCCATCCAGGTATCCCGCCTGCAGTAGACGGAATGTGGCAATGGAACGCTGGCTGCGCGTGTCATAATAGGCTCTGAGCCTTTATATACCTGCGCACAGCAGCAGCCACCTTCAGTCTGCTGCTGGACAGCCAGCAGCAGCAGCAGCAGGAGAGGTAATTAATCAGCAACCCTCCTGCTAAGGGTAGACAGCTGCTCGTTCCACCCCCCCCCGCCTTAATTGGTTCTCCTCCCTTCCAACGGTGTTGAGGCGGGTGGGAACAGCCGGGGGTTGAGGGTACTGTGCTAAAAGAGGTGGAGTTATGCAGATCTAAAACGCGTGGATTGCAGAAGCAGCAAGCCGAAAAGTGCAGGCATGTGAGGGATCTAGAGGTTGACAGCATGTCTTCTTAACGGGAGTCCAGGTGGCCATCTCCACAAATGGACTTTTCAGAATCCTTGGGTGGCACCGTAGTCGGAAACCAATTCTGGTTATCGCTTCTCGGCCTTTTGGCTAAGATCAAGTGTAGTATCTGTTCTTATCAGTTTAATATCTGATACGTCCCCTATCTGGGGACCATATATTAAATGGATTTTTAGAACAGGGAGATGGAAAAAGAGCTTGCTCTGTCCACTCCACGCATTGACCTGGTATTGCAGTATCTCCAGGACCGGTGCACCCCTTCTTTATTGCAGTTTCTAAAATCAGAAAGAATTGAATTCAATGCTTTTTGTTCATTTTGCTTGTTTGTCGGATTTTGGGATGGACTCTTTGGCTTTGCTTTTCTTCTCCTCATTGGATTTTTCATGTTAAAAGTTGCAGAAGCCAGATGACAAGCTCATTTTGGTTCAACTTCAGCAACTGTGCATTGCATTGCCATGTAATGTAATGTAATGCAATGCTATCTATCTAGCTCTCCCTCTATACTTCCTTTTGGATAAACAGACATATTAGGCAAGCATTTTGGAGCTTTCACCTAAATAACTACAGGTGGTGAGATAAGCTGCACAATATAATTGACCTTTCAGTATATTGTTGCACACACACCATCTATTTAGCAAATGCCCTTGTTATCAACAGCAGACTTTTAAACTCACCTGAGCTAACAGGTATGTGAGCTGGTTACTCTGCTGCGCTTAAAATTTCTTTTTTGGTTTGCTACAATGCCTTTTCTGAAACGTTGTCTCCCTCTGCTGGAACACTGACTTCTTTCATTTAATGCCTGCAGACTATAAAAGAGAAACCAACCCAAAAAGTTTGGTTGATTAGTCTGTGGCATTCTTTTAAACTGTTGCTTATGGCGGTCTCTGTGAGCTTCTCAGTGACATTCAGCCATCCAGGTATCCCGCCTGCAGTAGACGGAATGTGGCAATGGAACGCTGGCTGCGCGTGTCATAATAGGCTCTGAGCCTTTATATACCTGCGCACAGCAGCAGCCACCTTCAGTCTGCTGCTGGACAGCCAGCAGCAGCAGCAGCAGGAGAGGTAATTAATCAGCAACCCTCCTGCTAAGGGTAGACAGCTGCTCGTTCCACCCCCCCCCCCGCCTTAATTGGTTCTCCTCCCTTCCAACGGTGTTGAGGCGGGTGGGAACAGCCGGGGGTTGAGGGTACTGTGCTAAAAGAGGTGGAGTTATGCAGATCTAAAACGCGTGGATTGCAGCAGCAGCAAGCCGAAAAGTGCAGGCATGTGAGGGATCTAGAGGTTGACAGCATGTCTTCTTAACGGGAGTCCAGGTGGCCATCTCCACAAATGGACTTTTCAGAATCCTTGGGTGGCACCGTAGTCGGAAACCAATTCTGGTTATCGCTTCTCGGCCTTTTGGCTAAGATCAAGTGTAGTATCTGTTCTTATCAGTTTAATATCTGATACGTCCCCTATCTGGGGACCATATATTAAATGGATTTTTAGAACAGGGAGATGGAAAAAGAGCTTGCTCTGTCCACTCCACGCATTGACCTGGTATTGCAGTATCTCCAGGACCGGGACACCCCTTCTTTAATGCAGTTTCTAAAATCAGAAAGAATTGAATTCAATGCTTTTTGTTCATTTTGCTTGTTTGTCGGATTTTGGGATGGACTCTTTGGCTTTGCTTTTCTTCTCCTCATTGGATTTTTCATGTTAAAAGTTGCAGAAGCCAGATGACAAGCTCATTTTGGTTCAACTTCAGCAACTGTGCATTGCATTGCCATGTAATGTAATGTAATGCAATGCTATCTATCTAGCTCTCCCTCTATACTTCCTTTTGGATAAACAGACATATTAGGCAAGCATTTTGGAGCTTTCACCTAAATAACTACAGGTGGTGAGATAAGCTGCACAATATAATTGACCTTTCAGTATATTGTTGCACACACACCATCTATTTAGCAAATGCCCTTGTTATCAACAGCAGCCTTTTAAACTCACCTGAGCTAACAGGTATGTGAGCTGGTTACTCTGCTGCACTTAAAATTTCTTTTTTGGTTTGCTACAATGCCTTTTCTGAAACGTTGTCTCCCTCTGCTGGAACACTGACTTCTTTCATTTAATGCCTGCAGACTATAAAAGAGAAACCAACCCAAAAAGTTTGGTTGATTAGTCTGTGGCATTCTTTTAAACTGTTGCTTATGGCGGTCTCTGTGAGCTTCTCAGTGACATTCAGCCATCCAGGTATCCCGCCTGCAGTAGACGGAATGTGGCAATGGAACGCTGGCTGCGCGTGTCATAATAGGCTCTGAGCCTTTATATACCTGCGCACAGCAGCAGCCACCTTCAGTCTGCTGCTGGACAGCCAGCAGCAGCAGCAGCAGGAGAGGTAATTAATCAGCAACCCTCCTGCTAAGGGTAGACAGCTGCTCGTTCCACCCCCCCCCCCGCCTTAATTGGTTCTCCTCCCTTCCAACGGTGTTGAGGCGGGTGGGAACAGCCGGGGGTTGAGGGTACTGTGCTAAAAGAGGTGGAGTTATGCAGATCTAAAACGCGTGGATTGCAGCAGCAGCAAGCCGAAAAGTGCAGGCATGTGAGGGATCTAGAGGTTGACAGCATGTCTTCTTAACGGGAGTCCAGGTGGCCATCTCCACAAATGGACTTTTCAGAATCCTTGGGTGGCACCGTAGTCGGAAACCAATTCTGGTTATCGCTTCTCGGCCTTTTGGCTAAGATCAAGTGTAGTATCTGTTCTTATCAGTTTAATATCTGATACGTCCCCTATCTGGGGACCATATATTAAATGGATTTTTAGAACAGGGAGATGGAAAAAGAGCTTGCTCTGTCCACTCCACGCATTGACCTGGTATTGCAGTATCTCCAGGACTGGTGCACCCCTTCTTTAATGCAGTTTCTAAAATCAGAAAGAATTGAATTCAATGCTTTTTGTTCATTTTGCTTGTTTGTCGGATTTTGGGATGGACTCTTTGGCTTTGCTTTTCTTCTCCTCATTGGATTTTTCATGTTAAAAGTTGCAGAAGCCAGATGACAAGCTCATTTTGGTTCAACTTCAGCAACTGTGCATTGCATTGCCATGTAATGTAATGTAATGCAATGCTATCTATCTAGCTCTCCCTCTATACTTCCTTTTGGATAAACAGACATATTAGGCAAGCATTTTGGAGCTTTCACCTAAATAACTACAGGTGGTGAGATAAGCTGCACAATATAATTGACCTTTCAGTATATTGTTGCACACACACCATCTATTTAGCAAATGCCCTTGTTATCAACAGCAGCCTTTTAAACTCACCTGAGCTAACAGGTATGTGAGCTGGTTACTCTGCTGCGCTTAAAATTTCTTTTTTGGTTTGCTACAATGCCTTTTCTGAAACGTTGTCTCCCTCTGCTGGAACACTGACTTCTTTCATTTAATGCCTGCAGACTATAAAAGAGAAACCAACCCAAAAAGTTTGGTTGATTAGTCTGTGGCATTCTTTTAAACTGTTGCTTATGGCGGTCTCTGTGAGCTTCTCAGTGACATTCAGCCATCCAGGTATCCCGCCTGCAGTAGACGGAATGTGGCAATGGAACGCTGGCTGCGCGTGTCATAATAGGCTCTGAGCCTTTATATACCTGCGCACAGCAGCAGCCACCTTCAGTCTGCTGCTGGACAGCCAGCAGCAGCAGCAGCAGGAGAGGTAATTAATCAGCAACCCTCCTGCTAAGGGTAGACAGCTGCTCATTCCACCCCCCCCCCCGCCTTAATTGGTTCTCCTCCCTTCCAACGGTGTTGAGGCGGGTGGGAACAGCCGGGGGTTGAGGGTACTGTGCTAAAAGAGGTGGAGTTATGCAGATCTAAAACGCGTGGATTGCAGCAGCAGCAAGCCGAAAAGTGCAGGCATGTGAGGGATCTAGAGGTTGACAGCATGTCTTCTTAACGGGAGTCCAGGTGGCCATCTCCACAAATGGACTTTTCAGAATCCTTGGGTGGCACCGTAGTCGGAAACCAATTCTGGTTATCGCTTCTCGGCCTTTTGGCTAAGATCAAGTGTAGTATCTGTTCTTATCAGTTTAATATCTGATACGTCCCCTATCTGGGGACCATATATTAAATGGATTTTTAGAACAGGGAGATGGAAAAAGAGCTTGCTCTGTCCACTCCACGCATTGACCTGGTATTGCAGTATCTCCAGGACCGGTGCACCCCTTCTTTAATGCAGTTTCTAAAATCAGAAAGAATTGAATTCAATGCTTTTTGTTCATTTTGCTTGTTTGTCGGATTTTGGGATGGACTCTTTGGCTTTGCTTTTCTTCTCCTCATTGGATTTTTCATGTTAAAAGTTGCAGAAGCCAGATGACAAGCTCATTTTGGTTCAACTTCAGCAACTGTGCATTGCATTGCCATGTAATGTAATGTAATGCAATGCTATCTATCTAGCTCTCCCTCTATACTTCCTTTTGGATAAACAGACATATTAGGCAAGCATTTTGGAGCTTTCACCTAAATAACTACAGGTGGTGAGATAAGCTGCACAATATAATTGACCTTTCAGTATATTGTTGCACACACACCATCTATTTAGCAAATGCCCTTGTTATCAACAGCAGCCTTTTAAACTCACCTGAGCTAACAGGTATGTGAGCTGGTTACTCTGCTGCGCTTAAAATTTCTTTTTTGGTTTGCTACAATGCCTTTTCTGAAACGTTGTCTCCCTCTGCTGGAACACTGACTTCTTTCATTTAATGCCTGCAGACTATAAAAGAGAAACCAACCCAAAAAGTTTGGTTGATTAGTCTGTGGCATTCTTTTAAACTGTTGCTTATGGCGGTCTCTGTGAGCTTCTCAGTGACATTCAGCCATCCAGGTATCCCGCCTGCAGTAGACGGAATGTGGCAATGGAACGCTGGCTGCGCGTGTCATAATAGGCTCTGAGCCTTTATATACCTGCGCACAGCAGCAGCCACCTTCAGTCTGCTGCTGGACAGCCAGCAGCAGCAGCAGCAGGAGAGGTAATTAATCAGCAACCCTCCTGCTAAGGGTAGACAGCTGCTCGTTCCACCCCCCCCCCCGCCTTAATTGGTTCTCCTCCCTTCCAACGGTGTTGAGGCGGGTGGGAACAGCCGGGGGTTGAGGGTACTGTGCTAAAAGAGGTGGAGTTATGCAGATCTAAAACGCGTGGATTGCAGCAGCAGCAAGCCGAAAAGTGCAGGCATGTGAGGGATCTAGAGGTTGACAGCATGTCTTCTTAACGGGAGTCCAGGTGGCCATCTCCACAAATGGACTTTTCAGAATCCTTGGGTGGCACCGTAGTCGGAAACCAATTCTGGTTATCGCTTCTCGGCCTTTTGGCTAAGATCAAGTGTAGTATCTGTTCTTATCAGTTTAATATCTGATACGTCCCCTATCTGGGGACCATATATTAAATGGATTTTTAGAACAGGGAGATGGAAAAAGAGCTTGCTCTGTCCACTCCACGCATTGACCTGGTATTGCAGTATCTCCAGGACCGGTGCACCCCTTCTTTAATGCAGTTTCTAAAATCAGAAAGAATTGAATTCAATGCTTTTTGTTCATTTTGCTTTTTTGTCGGATTTTGGGATGGACTCTTTGGCTTTGCTTTTCTTCTCCTCATTGGATTTTTCATGTTAAAAGTTGCAGAAGCCAGATGACAAGCTCATTTTGGTTCAACTTCAGCAACTGTGCATTGCATTGCCATGTAATGTAATGTAATGCAATGCTATCTATCTAGCTCTCCCTCTATACTTCCTTTTGGATAAACAAACATATTAGGCAAGCATTTTGGAGCTTTCACCTAAATAACTACAGGTGGTGAGATAAGCTGCACAATATAATTGACCTTTCAGTATATTGTTGCACACACACCATCTATTTAGCAAATGCCCTTGTTATCAACAGCAGCCTTTTAAACTCACCTGAGCTAACAGGTATGTGAGCTGGTTACTCTGCTGCGCTTAAAATTTCTTTTTTGGTTTGCTACAATGCCTTTTCTGAAACGTTGTCTCCCTCTGCTGGAACACTGACTTCTTTCATTTAATGCCTGCAGACTATAAAAGAGAAACCAACCCAAAAAGTTTGGTTGATTAGTCTGTGGCATTCTTTTAAACTGTTGCTTATGGCGGTCTCTGTGAGCTTCTCAGTGACATTCAGCCATCCAGGTATCCCGCCTGCAGTAGACGGAATGTGGCAATGGAACGCTGGCTGCGCGTGTCATAATAGGCTCTGAGCCTTTATATACCTGCGCACAGCAGCAGCCACCTTCAGTCTGCTGCTGGACAGCCAGCAGCAGCAGCAGCAGGAGAGGTAATTAATCAGCAACCCTCCTGCTAAGGGTAGACAGCTGCTCGTTCCACCCGCCCCCCCGCCTTAATTGGTTCTCCTCCCTTCCAACGGTGTTGAGGCGGGTGGGAACAGCCGGGGGTTGAGGGTACTGTGCTAAAAGAGGTGGAGTTATGCAGATCTAAAACGCGTGGATTGCAGCAGCAGCAAGCCGAAAAGTGCAGGCATGTGAGGGATCTAGAGGTTGACAGCATGTCTTCTTAACGAGAGTCCAGGTGGCCATCTCCACAAATGGACTTTTCAGAATCCTTGGGTGGCACCGTAGTCGGAAACCAATTCTGGTTATCGCTTCTCGGCCTTTTGGCTAAGATCAAGTGTAGTATCTGTTCTTATCAGTTTAATATCTGATACGTCCCCTATCTGGGGACCATATATTAAATGGATTTTTAGAACAGGGAGATGGAAAAAGAGCTTGCTCTGTCCACTCCACGCATTGACCTGGTATTGCAGTATCTCCAGGACCGGTGCACCCCTTCTTTAATGCAGTTTCTAAAATCAGAAAGAATTGAATTCAATGCTTTTTGTTCATTTTGCTTGTTTGTCGGATTTTGGGATGGACTCTTTGGCTTTGCTTTTCTTCTCCTCATTGGATTTTTCATGTTAAAAGTTGCAGAAGCCAGATGACAAGCTCATTTTGGTTCAACTTCAGCAACTGTGCATTGCATTGCCATGTAATGTAATGTAATGCAATGCTATCTATCTAGCTCTCCCTCTATACTTCCTTTTGGATAAACAGACATATTAGGCAAGCATTTTGGAGCTTTCACCTAAATAACTACAGGTGGTGAGATAAGCTGCACAATATAATTGACCTTTCAGTATATTGTTGCACACACACCATCTATTTAGCAAATGCCCTTGTTATCAACAGCAGCCTTTTAAACTCACCTGAGCTAACAGGTATGTGAGCTGGTTACTCTGCTGCGCTTAAAATTTCTTTTTTGGTTTGCTACAATGCCTTTTCTGAAACGTTGTCTCCCTCTGCTGGAACACTGACTTCTTTCATTTAATGCCTGCAGACTATAAAAGAGAAACCAACCCAAAAAGTTTGGTTGATTAGTCTGTGGCATTCTTTTAAACTGTTGCTTATGGCGGTCTCTGTGAGCTTCTCAGTGACATTCAGCCATCCAGGTATCCCGCCTGCAGTAGACGGAATGTGGCAATGGAACGCTGGCTGCGCGTGTCATAATAGGCTCTGAGCCTTTATATACCTGCGCACAGCAGCAGCCACCTTCAGTCTGCTGCTGGACAGCCAGCAGCAGCAGCAGCAGGAGAGGTAATTAATCAGCAACCCTCCTGCTAAGGGTAGACAGCTGCTCGTTCCACCCCCCCCCCCCCCCGCCTTAATTGGTTCTCCTCCCTTCCAACGGTGTTGATGCGGGTGGGAACAGCCAGGGGTTGAGGGTACTGTGCTAAAAGAGGTGGAGTTATGCAGATCTAAAACGCGTGGATTGCAGCAGCAGCAAGCCGAAAAGTGCAGGCATGTGAGGGATCTAGAGATTGACAGCATGTCTTCTTAACGAGAGTCCAGGTGGCCATCTCCACAAATGGACTTTTCAGAATCCTTGGGTGGCACCGTAGTCGGAAACCAATTCTGGTTATCGCTTCTCGGCCTTTTGGCTAAGATCAAGTGTAGTATCTGTTCTTATCAGTTTAATATCTGATACGTCCCCTATCTGGGGACCATATATTAAATGGATTTTTAGAACAGGGAGATGGAAAAAGAGCTTGCTCTGTCCACTCCACGCATTGACCTGGTATTGCAGTATCTCCAGGACCGGTGCACCCCTTCTTTAATGCAGTTTCTAAAATCAGAAAGAATTGAATTCAATGCTTTTTGTTCATTTTGCTTGTTTGTCGGATTTTGGGATGGACTCTTTGGCTTTGCTTTTCTTCTCCTCATTGGATTTTTCATGTTAAAAGTTGCAGAAGCCAGATGACAAGCTCATTTTGGTTCAACTTCAGCAACTGTGCATTGCATTGCCATGTAATGGAATGTAATGCAATGCTATCAATCTAGCTCTCCCTCTATACTTCCTTTTGGATAAACAGACATATTAGGCAAGCATTTTGGAGCTTTCACCTAAATAACTACAGGTGGTGAGATAAGCTGCACAATATAATTGACCTTTCAGTATATTGTTGCACACACACCATCTATTTAGCAAATGCCCTTGTTATCAACAGCAGCCTTTTAAACTCACCTGAGCTAACAGGTATGTGAGCTGGTTACTCTGCTGCGCTTAAAATTTCTTTTTTGGTTTGCTACAATGCCTTTTCTGAAACGTTGTCTCCCTCTGCTGGAACACTGACTTCTTTCATTTAATGCCTGCAGACTATAAAAGAGAAACCAACCCAAAAAGTTTGGTTGATTAGTCTGTGGCATTCTTTTAAACTGTTGCTTATGGCGGTCTCTGTGAGCTTCTCAGTGACATTCAGCCATCCAGGTATCCCGCCTGCAGTAGACGGAATGTGGCAATGGAACGCTGGCTGCGCGTGTCATAATAGGCTCTGAGCCTTTATATACCTGCGCACAGCAGCAGCCACCTTCAGTCTGCTGCTGGACAGCCAGCAGCAGCAGCAGCAGGAGAGGTAATTAATCAGCAACCCTCCTGCTAAGGGTAGACAGCTGCTCGTTCCACCCCCCCCCCCGCCTTAATTGGTTCTCCTCCCTTCCAACGGTGTTGAGGCGGGTGGGAACAGCCGGGGGTTGAGGGTACTGTGCTAAAAGAGGTGGAGTTATGCAGATCTAAAACGCGTGGATTGCAGCAGCAGCAAGCCGAAAAGTGCAGGCATGTGAGGGATCTAGAGGTTGACAGCATGTCTTCTTAACGGGAGTCCAGGTGGCCATCTCCACAAATGGACTTTTCAGAATCCTTGGGTGGCACCGTAGTCGGAAACCAATTCTGGTTATCGCTTCTCGGCCTTTTGGCTAAGATCAAGTGTAGTATCTGTTCTTATCAGTTTAATATCTGATACGTCCCCTATCTGGGGACCATATATTAAATGGATTTTTAGAACAGGGAGATGGAAAAAGAGCTTGCTCTGTCCACTCCACGCATTGACCTGGTATTGCAGTATCTCCAGGACCGGTGCACCCCTTCTTTAATGCAGTTTCTAAAATCAGAAAGAATTGAATTCAATGCTTTTTGTTCATTTTGCTTGTTTGTCGGATTTTGGGATGGACTCTTTGGCTTTGCTTTTCTTCTCCTCATTGGATTTTTCATGTTAAAAGTTGCAGAAGCCAGATGACAAGCTCATTTTGGTTCAACTTCAGCAACTGTGCATTGCATTGCCATGTAATGTAATGTAATGCAATGCTATCTATCTAGCTCTCCCTCTATACTTCCTTTTGGATAAACAGACATATTAGGCAAGCATTTTGGAGCTTTCACCTAAATAACTACAGGTGGTGAGATAAGCTGCACAATATAATTGACCTTTCAGTATATTGTTGCACACACACCATCTATTTAGCAAATGCCCTTGTTATCAACAGCAGCCTTTTAAACTCACCTGAGCTAACAGGTATGTGAGCTGGTTACTCTGCTGCGCTTAAAATTTCTTTTTTGGTTTGCTACAATGCCTTTTCTGAAACGTTGTCTCCCTCTGCTGGAACACTGACTTCTTTCATTTAATGCCTGCAGACTATAAAAGAGAAACCAACCCAAAAAGTTTGGTTGATTAGTCTGTGGCATTCTTTTAAACTGTTGCTTATGGCGGTCTCTGTGAGCTTCTCAGTGACATTCAGCCATCCAGGTATCCCGCCTGCAGTAGACGGAATGTGGCAATGGAACGCTGGCTGCGCGTGTCATAATAGGCTCTGAGCCTTTATATACCTGCGCACAGCAGCAGCCACCTTCAGTCTGCTGCTGGACAGCCAGCAGCAGCAGCAGCAGGAGAGGTAATTAATCAGCAACCCTCCTGCTAAGGGTAGACAGCTGCTCGTTCCACCCCCCCCCCCGCCTTAATTGGTTCTCCTCCCTTCCAACGGTGTTGAGGCGGGTGGGAACAGCCGGGGGTTGAGGGTACTGTGCTAAAAGAGGTGGAGTTATGCAGATCTAAAACGCGTGGATTGCAGCAGCAGCAAGCCGAAAAGTGCAGGCATGTGAGGGATCTAGAGGTTGACAGCATGTCTTCTTAACGGGAGTCCAGGTGGCCATCTCCACAAATGGACTTTTCAGAATCCTTGGGTTGCACCGTAGTCGGAAACCAATTCTGGTTATCGCTTCTCGGCCTTTTGGCTAAGATCAAGTGTAGTATCTGTTCTTATCAGTTTAATATCTGATACGTCCCCTATCTGGGGACCATATATTAAATGGATTTTTAGAACAGGGAGATGGAAAAAGAGCTTGCTCTGTCCACTCCACGCATTGACCTGGTATTGCAGTATCTCCAGGACCGGTGCACCCCTTCTTTAATGCAGTTTCTAAAATCAGAAAGAATTGAATTCAATGCTTTTTGTTCATTTTGCTTGTTTGTCGGATTTTGGGATGGACTCTTTGGCTTTGCTTTTCTTCTCCTCATTGGATTTTTCATGTTAAAAGTTGCAGAAGCCAGATGACAAGCTCATTTTGGTTCAACTTCAGCAACTGTGCATTGCATTGCCATGTAATGTAATGTAATGCAATGCTATCTATCTAGCTCTCCCTCTATACTTCCTTTTGGATAAACAGACATATTAGGCAAGCATTTTGGAGCTTTCACCTAAATAACTACAGGTGGTGAGATAAGCTGCACAATATAATTGACCTTTCAGTATATTGTTGCACACACACCATCTATTTAGCAAATGCCCTTGTTATCAACAGCAGCCTTTTAAACTCACCTGAGCTAACAGGTATGTGAGCTGGTTACTCTGCTGCGCTTAAAATTTCTTTTTTGGTTTGCTACAATGCCTTTTCTGAAACGTTGTCTCCCTCTGCTGGAACACTGACTTCTTTCATTTAATGCCTGCAGACTATAAAAGAGAAACCAACCCAAAAAGTTTGGTTGATTAGTCTGTGGCATTCTTTTAAACTGTTGCTTATGGCGGTCTCTGTGAGCTTCTCAGTGACATTCAGCCATCCAGGTATCCCGCCTGCAGTAGACGGAATGTGGCAATGGAACGCTGGCTGCGCGTGTCATAATAGGCTCTGAGCCTTTATATACCTGCGCACAGCAGCAGCCACCTTCAGTCTGCTGCTGGACAGCCAGCAGCAGCAGCAGCAGGAGAGGTAATTAATCAGCAACCCTCCTGCTAAGGGTAGACAGCTGCTCGTTCCACCCCCCCCCCGCCTTAATTGGTTCTCCTCCCTTCCAACGGTGTTGAGGCGGGTGGGAACAGCCGGGGGTTGAGGGTACTGTGCTAAAAGAGGTGGAGTTATGCAGATCTAAAACGCGTGGATTGCAGCAGCAGCAAGCCGAAAAGTGCAGGCATGTGAGGGATCTAGAGGTTGACAGCATGTCTTCTTAACGGGAGTCCAGGTGGCCATCTCCACAAATGGACTTTTCAGAATCCTTGGGTGGCACCGTAGTCGGAAACCAATTCTGGTTATCGCTTCTCGGCCTTTTGGCTAAGATCAAGTGTAGTATCTGTTCTTATCAGTTTAATATCTGATACGTCCCCTATCTGGGGACCATATATTAAATGGATTTTTAGAACAGGGAGATGGAAAAAGAGCTTGCTCTGTCCACTCCACGCATTGACCTGGTATTGCAGTATCTCCAGGACCGGTGCACCCCTTCTTTAATGCAGTTTCTAAAATCAGAAAGAATTGAATTCAATGCTTTTTGTTCATTTTGCTTGTTTGTCGGATTTTGGGATGGACTCTTTGGCTTTGCTTTTCTTCTCCTCATTGGATTTTTCATGTTAAAAGTTGCAGAAGCCAGATGACAAGCTCATTTTGGTTCAACTTCAGCAACTGTGCATTGCATTGCCATGTAATGTAATGTAATGCAATGCTATCTATCTAGCTCTCCCTCTATACTTCCTTTTGGATAAACAGACATATTAGGCAAGCATTTTGGAGCTTTCACCTAAATAACTACAGGTGGTGAGATAAGCTGCACAATATAATTGACCTTTCAGTATATTGTTGCACACACACCATCTATTTAGCAAATGCCCTTGTTATCAACAGCAGCCTTTTAAACTCACCTGAGCTAACAGGTATGTGAGCTGGTTACTGTGCTGCGCTTAAAATTTATTTTTTGGTTTGCTACAATGCCTTTTCTGAAACGTTGTCTCCCTCTGCTGGAACACTGACTTCTTTCATTTAATGCCTGCAGACTATAAAAGAGAAACCAACCCAAAAAGTTTGGTTGATTAGTCTGTGGCATTCTTTTAAACTGTTGCTTATGGCGGTCTCTGTGAGCTTCTCAGTGACATTCAGCCATCCAGGTATCCCGCCTGCAGTAGACGGAATGTGGCAATGGAACGCTGGCTGCGCGTGTCATAATAGGCTCTGAGCCTTTATATACCTGCGCACAGCAGCAGCCACCTTCAGTCTGCTGCTGGACAGCCAGCAGCAGCAGCAGCAGGAGAGGTAATTAATCAGCAACCCTCCTGCTAAGGGTAGACAGCTGCTCGTTCCACCCCCCCCCCCCGCCTTAATTGGTTCTCCTCCCTTCCAACGGTGTTGAGGCGGATGGGAACAGCCGGGGGTTGAGGGTACTGTGCTAAAAGAGGTGGAGTTATGCAGATCTAAAACGCGTGGATTGCAGCAGCAGCAAGCCGAAAAGTGCAGGCATGTGAGGGATCTAGAGGTTGACAGCATGTCTTCTTAACATGAGTCCAGGTGGCCATCTTCACAAATGGACTTTTCAGAATCCTTGGGTGGCACCGTAGTCGGAAACCAATTCTGGTTATCGCTTCTCGGCCTTTTGGCTAAGATCAAGTGTAGTATCTGTTCTTATCAGTTTAATATCTGATACGTCCCCTATCTGGGGACCATATATTAAATGGATTTTTAGAACAGGGAGATGGAAAAAGAGCTTGCTCTGTCCACTCCACGCATTGACCTGGTATTGCAGTATCTCCAGGACCGGTGCACCCCTTCTTTAATGCAGTTTCTAAAATCAGAAAGAATTGAATTCAATGCTTTTTGTTCATTTTGCTTGTTTGTCGGATTTTGGGATGGACTCTTTGGCTTTGCTTTTCTTCTCCTCATTGGATTTTTCATGTTAAAAGTTGCAGAAGCCAGATGACAAGCTCATTTTGGTTCAACTTCAGCAACTGTGCATTGCATTGCCATGTAATGTAATGTAATGCAATGCTATCTATCTAGCTCTCCCTCTATACTTCCTTTTGGATAAACAGACATATTAGGCAAGCATTTTGGAGCTTTCACCTAAATAACTACAGGTGGTGAGATAAGCTGCACAATATAATTGACCTTTCAGTATATTGTTGCACACACACCATCTATTTAGCAAATGCCCTTGTTATCAACAGCAGCCTTTTAAACTCACCTGAGCTAACAGGTATGTGAGCTGGTTACTCTGCTGCGCTTAAAATTTCTTTTTTGGTTTGCTACAATGCCTTTTCTGAAACGTTGTCTCCCTCTGCTGGAACACTGACTTCTTTCATTTAATGCCTGCAGACTATAAAAGAGAAACCAACCCAAAAAGTTTGGTTGATTAGTCTGTGGCATTCTTTTAAACTGTTGCTTATGGCGGTCTCTGTGAGCTTCTCAGTGACATTCAGCCATCCAGGTATCCCGCCTGCAGTAGACGGAATGTGGCAATGGAACGCTGGCTGCGCGTGTCATAATAGGCTCTGAGCCTTTATATACCTGCGCACAGCAGCAGCCACCTTCAGTCTGCTGCTGGACAGCCAGCAGCAGCAGCAGCAGGAGAGGTAATTAATCAGCAACCCTCCTGCTAAGGGTAGACAGCTGCTCGTTCCACCCCCCCCCCCGCCTTAATTGGTTCTCCTCCCTTCCAACGGTGTTGAGGCGGGTGGGAACAGCCGGGGGTTGAGGGTACTGTGCTAAAAGAGGTGGAGTTATGCAGATCTAAAACGCGTGGATTGCAGCAGCAGCAAGCCGAAAAGTGCAGGCATGTGAGGGATCTAGAGGTTGACAGCATGTCTTCTTAACGGGAGTCCAGGTGGCCATCTCCACAAATGGACTTTTCAGAATCCTTGGGTGGCACCGTAGTCGGAAACCAATTCTGGTTATCGCTTCTCGGCCTTTTGGCTAAGATCAAGTGTAGTATCTGTTCTTATCAGTTTAATATCTGATACGTCCCCTATCTGGGGACCATATATTAAATGGATTTTTAGAACAGGGAGATGGAAAAAGAGCTTGCTCTGTCCACTCCACGCATTGACCTGGTATTGCAGTATCTCCAGGACCGGTGCACCCCTTCTTTAATGCAGTTTCTAAAATCAGAAAGAATTGAATTCAATGCTTTTTGTTCATTTTGCTTGTTTGTCGTATTTTGGGATGGACTCTTTGGCTTTGCTTTTCTTCTCCTCATTGGATTTTTCATGTTAAAAGTTGCAGAAGCCAGATGACAAGCTCATTTTGGTTCAACTTCAGCAACTGTGCATTGCATTGCCATGTAATGTAATGTAATGCAATGCTATCTATCTAGCTCTCCCTCTATACTTCCTTTTGGATAAACAGACATATTAGGCAAGCATTTTGGAGCTTTCACCTAAATAACTACAGGTGGTGAGATAAGCTGCACAATATAATTGACCTTTCAGTATATTGTTGCACACACACCATCTATTTAGCAAATGCCCTTGTTATCAACAGCAGCCTTTTAAACTCACCTGAGCTAACAGGTATGTGAGCTGGTTACTCTGCTGCGCTTAAAATTTCTTTTTTGGTTTGCTACAATGCCTTTTCTGAAACGTTGTCTCCCTCTGCTGGAACACTGACTTCTTTCATTTAATGCCTGCAGACTATAAAAGAGAAACCAACCCAAAAAGTTTGGTTGATTAGTCTGTGGCATTCTTTTAAACTGTTGCTTATGGCGGTCTCTGTGAGCTTCTCAGTGACATTCAGCCATCCAGGTATCCCGCCTGCAGTAGACGGAATGTGGCAATGGAACGCTGGCTGCGCGTGTCATAATAGGCTCTGAGCCTTTATATACCTGCGCACAGCAGCAGCCACCTTCAGTCTGCTGCTGGACAGCCAGCAGCAGCAGCAGCAGGAGAGGTAATTAATCAGCAACCCTCCTGCTAAGGGTAGACAGCTGCTCGTTCCACCCCCCCCCCGCCTTAATTGGTTCTCCTCCCTTCCAACGGTGTTGAGGCGGGTGGGAACAGCCGGGGGTTGAGGGTACTGTGCTAAAAGAGGTGGAGTTATGCAGATCTAAAACGCGTGGATTGCAGCAGCAGCAAGCCGAAAAGTGCAGGCATGTGAGGGATCTAGAGGTTGACAGCATGTCTTCTTAACGGGAGTCCAGGTGGCCATCTCCACAAATGGACTTTTCAGAATCCTTGGGTGGCACCGTAGTCGGAAACCAATTCTGGTTATCGCTTCTCGGCCTTTTGGCTAAGATCAAGTGTAGTATCTGTTCTTATCAGTTTAATATCTGATACGTCCCCTATCTGGGGACCATATATTAAATGGATTTTTAGAACAGGGAGATGGAAAAAGAGCTTGCTCTGTCCACTCCACGCATTGACCTGGTATTGCAGTATCTCCAGGACCGGTGCACCCCTTCTTTAATGCAGTTTCTAAAATCAGAAAGAATTGAATTCAATGCTTTTTGTTCATTTTGCTTGTTTGTCGGATTTTGGGATGGACTCTTTGGCTTTGCTTTTCTTCTCCTCATTGGATTTTTCATGTTAAAAGTTGCAGAAGCCAGATGACAAGCTCATTTTGGTTCAACTTCAGCAACTGTGCATTGCATTGCCATGTAATGTAATGTAATGCAATGCTATCTATCTAGCTCTCCCTCTATACTTCCTTTTGGATAAACAGACATATTAGGCAAGCATTTTGGAGCTTTCACCTAAATAACTACAGGTGGTGAGATAAGCTGCACAATATAATTGACCTTTCAGTATATTGTTGCACACACACCATCTATTTAGCAAATGCCCTTGTTATCAACAGCAGCCTTTTAAACTCACCTGAGCTAACAGGTATGTGAGCTGGTTACTCTGCTGCGCTTAAAATTTCTTTTTTGGTTTGCTACAATGCCTTTTCTGAAACGTTGTCTCCCTCTGCTGGAACACTGACTTCTTTCATTTAATGCCTGCAGAGTATAAAAGAGAAACCAACCCAAAAAGTTTGGTTGATTAGTCTGTGGCATTCTTTTAAACTGTTGCTTATGGCGGTCTCTGTGAGCTTCTCAGTGACATTCAGCCATCCAGGTATCCCGCCTGCAGTAGACGGAATGTGGCAATGGAACGCTGGCTGCGCGTGTCATAATAGGCTCTGAGCCTTTATATACCTGCGCACAGCAGCAGCCACCTTCAGTCTGCTGCTGGACAGCCAGCAGCAGCAGCAGCAGGAGAGGTAATTAATCAGCAACCCTCCTGCTAAGGGTAGACAGCTGCTCGTTCCACCCCCCCCCCCCGCCTTAATTGGTTCTCCTCCCTTCCAACGGTGTTGAGGCGGGTGGGAACAGCCGGGGGTTGAGGGTACTGTGCTAAAAGAGGTGGAGTTATGCAGATCTAAAACGCGTGGATTGCAGCAGCAGCAAGCCGAAAAGTGCAGGCATGTGAGGGATCTAGAGGTTGACAGCATGTCTTTTTAACGGGAGTCCAGGTGGCCATCTCCACAAATGGACTTTTCAGAATCCTTGGGTGGCACCGTAGTCGGAAACCAATTCTGGTTATCGCTTCTCGGCCTTTTGGCTAAGATCAAGTGTAGTATCTGTTCTTATCAGTTTAATATCTGATACGTCCCCTATCTGGGGACCATATATTAAATGGATTTTTAGAACAGGGAGATGGAAAAAGAGCTTGCTCTGTCCACTCCACGCATTGACCTGGTATTGCAGTATCTCCAGGACCGGTGCACCCCTTCTTTAATGCAGTTTCTAAAATCAGAAAGAATTGAATTCAATGCTTTTTGTTCATTTTGCTTGTTTGTCGGATTTTGGGATGGACTCTTTGGCTTTGCTTTTCTTCTCCTCATTGGATTTTTCATGTTAAAAGTTGCAGAAGCCAGATGACAAGCTCATTTTGGTTCAACTTCAGCAACTGTGCATTGCATTGCCATGTAATGTAATGTAATGCAATGCTATCTATCTAGCTCTCCCTCTATACTTCCTTTTGGATAAACAGACATATTAGGCAAGCATTTTGGAGCTTTCACCTAAATAACTACAGGTGGTGAGATAAGCTGCACAATATAATTGACCTTTCAGTATATTGTTGCACACACACCATCTATTTAGCAAATGCCCTTGTTATCAACAGCAGCCTTTTAAACTCACCTGAGCTAACAGGTATGTGAGCTGGTTACTCTGCTGCGCTTAAAATTTCTTTTTTGGTTTGCTACAATGCCTTTTCTGAAACGTTGTCTCCCTCTGCTGGAACACTGACTTCTTTCATTTAATGCCTGCAGACTATAAAAGAGAAACCAACCCAAAAAGTTTGGTTGATTAGTCTGTGGCATTCTTTTAAACTGTTGCTTATGGCGGTCTCTGTGAGCTTCTCAGTGACATTCAGCCATCCAGGTATCCCGCCTGCAGTAGACGGAATGTGGCAATGGAACGCTGGCTGCGCGTGTCATAATAGGCTCTGAGCCTTTATATACCTGCGCACAGCAGCAGCCACCTTCAGTCTGCTGCTGGACAGCCAGCAGCAGCAGCAGCAGGAGAGGTAATTAATCAGCAACCCTCCTGCTAAGGGTAGACAGCTGCTCGTTCCACCCCCCCCCCCCCCGCCTTAATTGGTTCTCCTCCCTTCCAACGGTGTTGAGGCGGGTGGGAACAGCCAGGGGTTGAGGGTACTGTGCTAAAAGAGGTGGAGTTATGCAGATCTAAAACGCGTGGATTGCAGCAGCAGCAAGCCGAAAAGTGCAGGCATGTGAGGGATCTAGAGGTTGACAGCATGTCTTTTTAACGGGAGTCCAGGTGGCCATCTCCACAAATGGACTTTTCAGAATCCTTGGGTGGCACCGTAGTCGGAAACCAATTCTGGTTATCGCTTCTCGGCCTTTTGGCTAAGATCAAGTGTAGTATCTGTTCTTATCAGTTTAATATCTGATACGTCCCCTATCTGGGGACCATATATTAAATGGATTTTTAGAACAGGGA
Organism: Phyllobates terribilis; assembly: GCF_046119375.1. Lineage (NCBI taxonomy): Eukaryota > Metazoa > Chordata > Amphibia > Anura > Dendrobatidae > Phyllobates > Phyllobates terribilis. The sequence continues at coordinate 2,229,841 of NW_027362800.1, read as the reverse complement.
GATGGAAAAAGAGCTTGCTCTGTCCACTCCACGCATTGACCTGGTATTGCAGTATCTCCAGGACCGGTGCACCCCTTCTTTAATGCAGTTTCTAAAATCAGAAAGAATTGAATTCAATGCTTTTTGTTCATTTTGCTTGTTTGTCGGATTTTGGGATGGACTCTTTGGCTTTGCTTTTCTTCTCCTCATTGGATTTTTCATGTTAAAAGTTGCAGAAGCCAGATGACAAGCTCATTTTGGTTCAACTTCAGCAACTGTGCATTGCATTGCCATGTAATGTAATGTAATGCAATGCTATCTATCTAGCTCTCCCTCTATACTTCCTTTTGGATAAACAGACATATTAGGCAAGCATTTTGGAGCTTTCACCTAAATAACTACAGGTGGTGAGATAAGCTGCACAATATAATTGACCTTTCAGTATATTGTTGCACACACACCATCTATTTAGCAAATGCCCTTGTTATCAACAGCAGCCTTTTAAACTCACCTGAGCTAACAGGTATGTGAGCTGGTTACTCTGCTGCGCTTAAAATTTCTTTTTTGGTTTGCTACAATGCCTTTTCTGAAACGTTGTCTCCCTCTGCTGGAACACTGACTTCTTTCATTTAATGCCTGCAGACTATAAAAGAGAAACCAACCCAAAAAGTTTGGTTGATTAGTCTGTGGCATTCTTTTAAACTGTTGCTTATGGCGGTCTCTGTGAGCTTCTCAGTGACATTCAGCCATCCAGGTATCCCGCCTGCAGTAGACGGAATGTGGCAATGGAACGCTGGCTGCGCGTGTCATAATAGGCTCTGAGCCTTTATATACCTGCGCACAGCAGCAGCCACCTTCAGTCTGCTGCTGGACAGCCAGCAGCAGCAGCAGCAGGAGAGGTAATTAATCAGCAACCCTCCTGCTAAGGGTAGACAGCTGCTCGTTCCACCCCCCCCCCGCCTTAATTGGTTCTCCTCCCTTCCAACGGTGTTGAGGCGGGTGGGAACAGCCGGGGGTTGAGGGTACTGTGCTAAAAGAGGTGGAGTTATGCAGATCTAAAACGCGTGGATTGCAGCAGCAGCAAGCCGAAAAGTGCAGGTATGTGAGGGATCTAGTGGTTGACAGCATGTCTTCTTAACGGGAGTCCAGGTGGCCATCTCCACAAATGGACTTTTCAGAATCCTTGGGTGGCACCGTAGTCGGAAACCAATTCTGGTTATCGCTTCTCGGCCTTTTGGCTAAGATCAAGTGTAGTATCTGTTCTTATCAGTTTAATATCTGATACGTCCCCTATCTGGGGACCATATATTAAATGGATTTTTAGAACAGGGAGATGGAAAAAGAGCTTGCTCTGTCCACTCCACGCATTGACCTGGTATTGCAGTATCTCCAGGACCGGTGCACCCCTTCTTTAATGCAGTTTCTAAAATCAGAAAGAATTGAATTCAATGCTTTTTGTTCATTTTGCTTGTTTGTCGGATTTTGGGATGGACTCTTTGGCTTTGCTTTTCTTCTCCTCATTGGATTTTTCATGTTAAAAGTTGCAGAAGCCAGATGACAAGCTCATTTTGGTTCAACTTCAGCAACTGTGCATTGCATTGCCATGTAATGTAATGTAATGCAATGCTATCTATCTAGCTCTCCCTCTATACTTCCTTTTGGATAAACAGACATATTAGGCAAGCATTTTGGAGCTTTCACCTAAATAACTACAGGTGGTGAGATAAGCTGCACAATATAATTGACCTTTCAGTATATTGTTGCACACACACCATCTATTTAGCAAATGCCCTTGTTATCAACAGCAGCCTTTTAAACTCACCTGAGCTAACAGGTATGTGAGCTGGTTACTCTGCTGCGCTTAAAATTTCTTTTTTGGTTTGCTACAATGCCTTTTCTGAAACGTTGTCTCCCTCTGCTGGAACACTGACTTCTTTCATTTAATGCCTGCAGACTATAAAAGAGAAACCAACCCAAAAAGTTTGGTTGATTAGTCTGTGGCATTCTTTTAAACTGTTGCTTATGGCGGTCTCTGTGAGCTTCTCAGTGACATTCAGCCATCCAGGTATCCCGCCTGCAGTAGACGGAATGTGGCAATGGAACGCTGGCTGCGCGTGTCATAATAGGCTCTGAGCCTTTATATACCTGCGCACAGCAGCAGCCACCTTCAGTCTGCTGCTGGACAGCCAGCAGCAGCAGCAGCAGGAGAGGTAATTAATCAGCAACCCTCCTGCTAAGGGTAGACAGCTGCTCGTTCCACCCCCCCCCCCCCCCCCGCCTTAATTGGTTCTCCTCCCTTCCAACGGTGTTGAGGCGGGTGGGAACAGCCGGGGGTTGAGGGTACTGTGCTAAAAGAGGTGGAGTTATGCAGATCTAAAACGCGTGGATTGCAGCAGCAGCAAGCCGAAAAGTGCAGGCATGTGAGGGATCTAGAGGTTGACAGCATGTCTTCTTAACGGGAGTCCAGGTGGCCATCTCCACAAATGGACTTTTCAGAATCCTTGGGTGGCACCGTAGTCGGAAACCAATTCTGGTTATCGCTTCTCGGCCTTTTGGCTAAGATCAAGTGTAGTATCTGTTCTTATCAGTTTAATATCTGATACGTCCCCTATCTGGGGACCATATATTAAATGGATTTTTAGAACAGGGAGATGGAAAAAGAGCTTGCTCTGTCCACTCCACGCATTGACCTGGTATTGCAGTATCTCCAGGACCGGTGCACCCCTTCTTTAATGCAGTTTCTAAAATCAGAAAGAATTGAATTCAATGCTTTTTGTTCATTTTGCTTGTTTGTCGGATTTTGGGATGGACTCTTTGGCTTTGCTTTTCTTCTCCTCATTGGATTTTTCATGTTAAAAGTTGCAGAAGCCAGATGACAAGCTCATTTCGGTTCAACTTCAGCAACTGTGCATTGCATTGCCATGTAATGTAATGTAATGCAATGCTATCTATCTAGCTCTCCCTCTATACTTCCTTTTGGATAAACAGACATATTAGGCAAGCATTTTGGAGCTTTCACCTAAATAACTACAGGTGGTGAGATAAGCTGCACAATATAATTGACCTTTCAGTATATTGTTGCACACACACCATCTATTTAGCAAATGCCCTTGTTATCAACAGCAGCCTTTTAAACTCACCTGAGCTAACAGGTATGTGAGCTGGTTACTCTGCTGCGCTTAAAATTTCTTTTTTGGTTTGCTACAATGCCTTTTCTGAAACGTTGTCTCCCTCTGCTGGAACACTGACTTCTTTCATTTAATGCCTGCAGACTATAAAAGAGAAACCAACCCAAAAAGTTTGGTTGATTAGTCTGTGGCATTCTTTTAAACTGTTGCTTATGGCGGTCTCTGTGAGCTTCTCAGTGACATTCAGCCATCCAGGTATCCCGCCTGCAGTAGACGGAATGTGGCAATGGAACGCTGGCTGCGCGTGTCATAATAGGCTCTGAGCCTTTATATACCTGCGCACAGCAGCAGCCACCTTCAGTCTGCTGCTGGACAGCCAGCAGCAGCAGCAGCAGGAGAGGTAATTAATCAGCAACCCTCCTGCTAAGGGTAGACAGCTGCTCGTTCCACCCCCCCCCCGCCTTAATTGGTTCTCCTCCCTTCCAACGGTGTTGAGGCGGGTGGGAACAGCCGGGGGTTGAGGGTACTGTGCTAAAAGAGGTGGAGTTATGCAGATCTAAAACGCGTGGATTGCAGCAGCAGCAAGCCGAAAAGTGCAGGTATGTGAGGGATCTAGAGGTTGACAGCATGTCTTCTTAACGGGAGTCCAGGTGGCCATCTCCACAAATGGACTTTTCAGAATCCTTGGGTGGCACCGTAGTCGGAAACCAATTCTGGTTATCGCTTCTCGGCCTTTTGGCTAAGATCAAGTGTAGTATCTGTTCTTATCAGTTTAACATCTGATACGTCCCCTATCTGGGGACCATATATTAAATGGATTTTTAGAACAGGGAGATGGAAAAAGAGCTTGCTCTGTCCACTCCACGCATTGACCTGGTATTGCAGTATCTCCAGGACCGGTGCACCCCTTCTTTAATGCAGTTTCTAAAATCAGAAAGAATTGAATTCAATGCTTTTTGTTCATTTTGCTTGTTTGTCGGATTTTGGGATGGACTCTTTGGCTTTGCTTTTCTTCTCCTCATTGGATTTTTCATGTTAAAAGTTGCAGAAGCCAGATGACAAGCTCATTTTGGTTCAACTTCAGCAACTGTGCATTGCATTGCCATGTAATGTAATGTAATGCAATGCTATCTATCTAGCTCTCCCTCTATACTTCCTTTTGGATAAACAGACATATTAGGCAAGCATTTTGGAGCTTTCACCTAAATAACTACAGGTGGTGAGATAAGCTGCACAATATAATTGACCTTTCAGTATATTGTTGCACACACACCATCTATTTAGCAAATGCCCTTGTTATCAACAGCAGCCTTTTAAACTCACCTGAGCTAACAGGTATGTGAGCTGGTTACTCTGCTGCGCTTAAAATTTCTTTTTTGGTTTGCTACAATGCCTTTTCTGAAACGTTGTCTCCCTCTGCTGGAACACTGACTTCTTTCATTTAATGCCTGCAGACTATAAAAGAGAAACCAACCCAAAAAGTTTGGTTGATTAGTCTGTGGCATTCTTTTAAACTGTTGCTTATGGCGGTCTCTGTGAGCTTCTCAGTGACATTCAGCCATCCAGGTATCCCGCCTGCAGTAGACGGAATGTGGCAATGGAACGCTGGCTGCGCGTGTCATAATAGGCTCTGAGCCTTTATATACCTGCGCACAGCAGCAGCCACCTTCAGTCTGCTGCTGGACAGCCAGCAGCAGCAGCAGCAGGAGAGGTAATTAATCAGCAACCCTCCTGCTAAGGGTAGACAGCTGCTCGTTCCACCCCCCCCCCGCCTTAATTGGTTCTCCTCCCTTCCAACGGTGTTGAGGCGGGTGGGAACAGCCGGGGGTTGAGGGTACTGTGCTAAAAGAGGTGGAGTTATGCAGATCTAAAACGCGTGGATTGCAGCAGCAGCAAGCCGAAAAGTGCAGGCATGTGAGGGATCTAGAGGTTGACAGCATGTCTTCTTAACGGGAGTCCAGGTGGCCATCTCCACAAATGGACTTTTCAGAATCCTTGGGTGGCACCGTAGTCGGAAACCAATTCTGGTTATCGCTTCTCGGCCTTTTGGCTAAGATCAAGTGTAGTATCTGTTCTTATCAGTTTAATATCTGATACGTCCCCTATCTGGGGACCATATATTAAATGGATTTTTAGAACAGGGAGATGGAAAAAGAGCTTGCTCTGTCCACTCCACGCATTGACCTGGTATTGCAGTATCTCCAGGACCGGTGCACCCCTTCTTTAATGCAGTTTCTAAAATCAGAAAGAATTGAATTCAATGCTTTTTGTTCATTTTGCTTGTTTGTCGGATTTTGGGATGGACTCTTTGGCTTTGCTTTTCTTCTCCTCATTGGATTTTTCATGTTAAAAGTTGCAGAAGCCAGATGACAAGCTCATTTTGGTTCAACTTCAGCAACTGTGCATTGCATTGCCATGTAATGTAATGTAATGCAATGCTATCTATCTAGCTCTCCCTCTATACTTCCTTTTGGATAAACAGACATATTAGGCAAGCATTTTGGAGCTTTCACCTAAATAACTACAGGTGGTGAGATAAGCTGCACAATATAATTGACCTTTCAGTATATTGTTGCACACACACCATCTATTTAGCAAATGCCCTTGTTATCAACAGCAGCCTTTTAAACTCACCTGAGCTAACAGGTATGTGAGCTGGTTACTCTGCTGCGCTTAAAATTTCTTTTTTGGTTTGCTACAATGCCTTTTCTGAAACGTTGTCTCCCTCTGCTGGAACACTGACTTCTTTCATTTAATGCCTGCAGACTATAAAAGAGAAACCAACCCAAAAAGTTTGGTTGATTAGTCTGTGGCATTCTTTTAAACTGTTGCTTATGGCGGACTCTGTGAGCTTCTCAGTGACATTCAGCCATCCAGGTATCCCGCCTGCAGTAGACGGAATGTGGCAATGGAACGCTGGCTGCGCGTGTCATAATAGGCTCTGAGCCTTTATATACCTGCGCACAGCAGCAGCCACCTTCAGTCTGCTGCTGGACAGCCAGCAGCAGCAGGAGAGGTAATTAATCAGCAACCCTCCTGCTACGGGTAGACAGCTGCTCGTTCCACCCCCCCCTCCCGCCTTAATTGGTTCTCCTCCCTTCCAACGGTGTTGAGGCGGGTGGGAACAGCCGGGGGTTGAGGGTACTGTGCTAAAAGAGGTGGAGTTATGCAGATCTAAAACGCGTGGATTGCAGCAGCAGCAAGCCGAAAAGTGCAGGCATGTGAGGGATCTAGAGGTTGACAGCATGTCTTCTTAACGGGAGTCCAGGTGGCCATCTCCACAAATGGACTTTTCAGAATCCTTGGGTGGCACCGTAGTCGGAAACCAATTCTGGTTATCGCTTCTCGGCCTTTTGGCTAAGATCAAGTGTAGTATCTGTTCTTATCAGTTTAATATCTGATACGTCCCCTATATGGGGACCATATATTAAATGGATTTTTAGAACAGGGAGATGGAAAAAGAGCTTGCTCTGTCCACTCCACGCATTGACCTGGTATTGCAGTATCTCCAGGACCAGTGCACCCCTTCTTTAATGCAGTTTCTAAAATCAGAAAGAATTGAATTCAATGCTTTTTGTTCATTTTGCTTGTCGGATTTTGGGATGGACTCTTTGGCTTTGCTTTTCTTCTCCTCATTGGATTTTTCATGTTAAAAGTTGCAGAAGCCAGATGACAAGCTCATTTTGGTTCAACTTCAGCAACTGTGCATTGCATTGCCATGTAATGTAATGTAATGCAATGCTATCTATCTAGCTCTCCCTCTATACTTCCTTTTGGATAAACAGACATATTAGGCAAGCATTTTGGAGCTTTCACCTAAATAACTACAGGTGGTGAGATAAGCTGCACAATATAATTGACCTTTCAGTATATTGTTGCACACACACCATCTATTTAGCAAATGCCCTTGTTATCAACAGCAGCCTTTTAAACTCACCTGAGCTAACAGGTATGTGAGCTGGTTACTCTGCTGCGCTTAAAATTTCTTTTTTGGTTTGCTACAATGCCTTTTCTGAAACGTTGTCTCCCTCTGCTGGAACACTGACTTCTTTCATTTAATGCCTGCAGACTATAAAAGAGAAACCAACCCAAAAAGTTTGGTTGATTAGTCTGTGGCATTCTTTTAAACTGTTGCTTATAGCGGTCTCTGTGAGCTTCTCAGTGACATTCAGCCATCCAGGTATCCCGCCTGCAGTAGACGGAATGTGGCAATGGAACGCTGGCTGCGCGTGTCATAATAGGCTCTGAGCCTTTATATACCTGCGCACAGCAGCAGCCACCTTCAGTCTGCTGCTGGACAGCCAGCAGCAGCAGCAGCAGGAGAGGTAATTAATCAGCAACCCTCCTGCTAAGGGTAGCTCGTTCCACCCCCCCCCGCCTTAATTGGTTCTCCTCCCTTCCAACGGTGTTGAGGCGGGTGGGAACAGCCGGGGGTTAAGGGTACTGTGCTAAAAGAGGTGGAGTTATGCAGATCTAAAACGCATGGATTGCAGCAGCAGCAAGCCGAAAAGTGCAGGCATGTGAGGGATCTAGAGGTTGACAGCATGTCTTCTTAACGGGAGTCCAGGTGGCCATCTCCACAAATGGACTTTTCAGAATCCTTGGGTGGCACCGTAGTTGGAAACCAATTCTGGTTATCGCTTCTCGGCCTTTTGGCTAAGATCAAGTGTAGTATCTGTTCTTATCAGTTTAATATCTGATACGTCCCCTATCTGGGGACCATATATTAAATGGATTTTTAGAACAGGGAGATGGAAAAAGAGCTTGCTCTGTCCACTCCACGCATTGACCTGGTATTGCAGTATCTCCAGGACCGGTGCACCCCTTCTTTAATGCAGTTTCTAAAATCAGAAAGAATTGAATTCAATGCTTTTTGTTCATTTTGCTTGTTTGTCGGATTTTGGGATGGACTCTTTGGCTTTGCTTTTCTTCTCCTCATTGGATTTTTCATGTTAAAAGTTGCAGAAGCCAGATGACAAGCTCATTTTGGTTCAACTTCAGCAACTGTGCATTGCATTGCCATGTAATGTAATGTAATGCAATGCTATCTATCTAGCTCTCCCTCTATACTTCCTTTTGGATAAACAGACATATTAGGCAAGCATTTTGGAGCTTTCACCTAAATAACTACAGGTGGTGAGATAAGCTGCACAATATAATTGACCTTTCAGTATATTGTTGCACACACACCATCTATTTAGCAAATGCCCTTGTTATCAACAGCAGCCTTTTAAACTCACCTGAGCTAACAGGTATGTGAGCTGGTTACTCTGCTGCGCTTAAAATTTCTTTTTTGGTTTGCTACAATGCCTTTTCTGAAACGTTGTCTCCCTCTGCTGGAACACTGACTTCTTTCATTTAATGCCTGCAGACTATAAAAGAGAAACCAACCCAAAAAGTTTGGTTGATTAGTCTGTGGCATTCTTTTAAACTGTTGCTTATGGCGGTCTCTGTGAGCTTCTCAGTGACATTCAGCCATCCAGGTATCCCGCCTGCAGTAGACGGAATGTGGCAATGGAACGCTGGCTGCGCGTGTCATAATAGGCTCTGAGCCTTTATATACCTGCGCACAGCAGCAGCCACCTTCAGTCTGCTGCTGGACAGCCAGCAGCAGCAGCAGCAGCAGGAGAGGTAATTAATCAGCAACCCTCCTGCTAAGGGTAGACAGCTGCTCGTTCCACCCCCCCCCCCCCCGCCTTAATTGGTTCTCCTCCCTTCCAACGGTGTTGAGGCGGGTGGGAACAGCCGGGGGTTGAGGGTACTGTGCTAAAAGAGGTGGAGTTATGCAGATCTAAAACGCGTGGATTGCAGCAGCAGCAAGCCGAAAAGTGCAGGCATGTGAGGGATCTAGAGGTTGACAGCATGTCTTCTTAACGGGAGTCCAGGTGGCCATCTCCACAAATGGACTTTTCAGAATCCTTGGGTGGCACCGTAGTCGGAAACCAATTCTGGTTATCGCTTCTCGGCCTTTTGGCTAAGATCAAGTGTAGTATCTGTTTTTATCAGTTTAATATCTGATACGTCCCCTATCTGGGGACCATATATTAAATGGATTTTTAGAACAGGGAGATGGAAAAAGAGCTTGCTCTGTCCACTCCACGCATTGACCTGGTATTGCAGTATCTCCAGGACCGGTGCACCCCTTCTTTAATGCAGTTTCTAAAATCAGAAAGAATTGAATTCAATGCTTTTTGTTCATTTTGCTTGTTTGTCGGATTTTGGGATGGACTCTTTGGCTTTGCTTTTCTTCTCCTCATTGGATTTTTCATGTTAAAAGTTGCAGAAGCCAGATGACAAGCTCATTTTGGTTCAACTTCAGCAACTGTGCATTGCATTGCCATGTAAAGTAATGTAATGCAGTGCTATCTATCTAGCTCTCCCTCTATACTTCCTTTTGGATAAACAGACATATTAGGCAAGCATTTTGGAGCTTTCACCTAAATAACTACAGGTGGTGAGATAAGCTGCACAATATAATTGACCTTTCAGTATATTGTTGCACACACACCATCTATTTAGCAAATGCCCTTGTTATCAACAGCAGCCTTTTAAACTCACCTGAGCTAACAGGTATGTGAGCTGGTTACTCTGCTGCGCTTAAAATTTCTTTTTTGGTTTGCTACAATGCCTTTTCTGAAACGTTGTCTCCCTCTGCTGGAACACTGACTTCTTTCATTTAATGCCTGCAGACTATAAAAGAGAAACCAACCCAAAAAGTTTGGTTGATTAGTCTGTGGCATTCTTTTAAACTGTTGCTTATGGCGGTCTCTGTGAGCTTCTCAGTGACATTCAGCCATCCAGGTATCCCGCCTGCAGTAGACGGAATGTGGCAATGGAACGCTGGCTGCGCGTGTCATAATAGGCTCTGAGCCTTTATATACCTGCGCACAGCAGCAGCCACCTTCAGTCTGCTGCTGGACAGCCAGCAGCAGCAGCAGCAGGAGAGGTAATTAATCAGCAACCCTCCTGCTAAGGGTAGACAGCTGCTCGTTCCACCCCCCCCCCGCCTTAATTGGTTCTCCTCCCTTCCAACGGTGTTGAGGCGGGTGGGAACAGCCGGGGGTTGAGGGTACTGTGCTAAAAGAGGTGGAGTTATGCAGATCTAAAACGCGTGGATTGCAGCAGCAGCAAGCCGAAAAGTGCAGGCATGTGAGGGATCTAGAGGTTGACAGCATGTCTTCTTAACGGGAGTCCAGGTGGCCATCTCCACAAATGGACTTTTCAGAATCCTTGGGTGGCACCGTAGTCAGAAAGCAATTCTGGTTATCGCTTCTCGGCCTTTTGGCTAAGATCAAGTGTAGTATCTGTTCTTATCAGTTTAATATCTGATACGTCCCCTATCTAGGGACCATATATTAAATGGATTTTTAGAACAGGGAGATGGAAAAAGAGCTTGCTCTGTCCACTCCACGCATTGACCTGGTATTGCAGTATCTCCAGGACCGGTGCACCCCTTCTTTAATGCAGTTTCTAAAATCAGAAAGAATTGAATTCAATGCTTTTTGTTCATTTTGCTTGTTTGTCGGATTTTGGGATGGACTCTTTGGCTTTGCTTTTCTTCTCCTCATTGGATTTTTCATGTTAAAAGTTGCAGAAGCCAGATGACAAGCTCATTTTGGTTCAACTTCAGCAACTGTGCATTGCATTGCCATGTAATGTAATGTAATGCAATGCTATCTATCTAGCTCTCCCTCTATACTTCCTTTTGGATAAACAGACATATTAGGCAAGCATTTTGGAGCTTTCACCTAAATAACTACAGGTGGTGAGATAAGCTGCACAATATAATTGACCTTTCAGTATATTGTTGCACACACACCATCTATTTAGCAAATGCCCTTGTTATCAACAGCAGCCTTTTAAACTCACCTGAGCTAACAGGTATGTGAGCTGGTTACTCTGCTGCGCTTAAAATTTCTTTTTTGGTTTGCTACAATGCCTTTTCTGAAACGTTGTCTCCCTCTGCTGGAACACTGACTTCTTTCATTTAATGCCTGCAGACTATAAAAGAGAAACCAACCCAAAAAGTTTGGTTGATTAGTCTGTGGCATTCTTTTAAACTGTTGCTTATGGCGGTCTCTGTGAGCTTCTCAGTGACATTCAGCCATCCAGGTATCCCGCCTGCAGTAGACGGAATGTGGCAATGGAACGCTGGCTGCGCGTGTCATAATAGGCTCTGAGCCTTTATATACCTGCGCACAGCAGCAGCCACCTTCAGTCTGCTGCTGGACAGCCAGCAGCAGCAGCAGCAGGAGAGGTAATTAATCAGCAACCTCCTGCTAAGGGTAGACAGCTGCTCGTTCCACCCCCCCCCCCGCCTTAATTGGTTCTCCTCCCTTCCAACGGTGTTGAGGCGGGTGGGAACAGCCGGGGGTTGAGGGTACTGTGCTAAAAGAGGTGGAGTTATGCAGATCTAAAACGCGTGGATTGCAGCAGCAGCAAGCCGAAAAGTGCAGGCATGTGAGGGATCTAGAGGTTGACAGCATGTCTTAACGGGAGTCCAGGTGGCCATCTCCACAAATGGACTTTTCAGAATCCTTGGGTGGCACCGTAGTCGGAAAGCAATTCTGGTTATCGCTTCTCGGCCTTTTGGCTAAGATCAAGTGTAGTATCTGTTCTTATCAGTTTAATATCTGATACGTCCCCTATCTGGGGACCATATATTAAATGGATTTTTAGAACAGGGAGATGGAAAAAGAGCTTGCTCTGTCCACTCCACGCATTGACCTGGTATTGCAGTATCTCCAGGACCGGTGCACCCCTTCTTTAATGCAGTTTCTAAAATCAGAAAGAATTGAATTCAATGCTTTTTGTTCATTTTGCTTGTTTGTCGGATTTTGGGATGGACTCTTTGGCTTTGCTTTTCTTCTCCTCATTGGATTTTTCATGTTAAAAGTTGCAGAAGCCAGATGACAAGCTCATTTTGGTTCAACTTCAGCAACTGTGCATTGCATTGCCATGTAATGTAATGTAATGCAATGCTATCTATCTAGCTCTCCCTCTATACTTCCTTTTGGATAAACAGACATATTAGGCAAGCATTTTGGAGCTTTCACCTAAATAACTACAGGTGGTGAGATAAGCTGCACAATATAATTGACCTTTCAGTATATTGTTGCACACACACCATCTATTTAGCAAATGCCCTTGTTATCAACAGCAGCCTTTTAAACTCACCTGAGCTAACAGGTATGTGAGCTGGTTACTCTGCTGCGCTTAAAATTTCTTTTTTGGTTTGCTACAATGCCTTTTCTGAAACGTTGTCTCCCTCTGCTGGAACACTGACTTCTTTCATTTAATGCCTGCAGACTATAAAAGAGAAACCAACCCAAAAAGTTTGGTTGATTAGTCTGTGGCATTCTTTTAAACTGTTGCTTATGGCGGTCTCTGTGAGCTTCTCAGTGACATTCAGCCATCCAGGTATCCCGCCTGCAGTAGACGGAATGTGGCAATGGAACGCTGGCTGCGCGTGTCATAATAGGCTCTGAGCCTTTATATACCTGCGCACAGCAGCAGCCACCTTCAGTCTGCTGCTGGACAGCCAGCAGCAGCAGCAGCAGGAGAGGTAATTAATCAGCAACCCTCCTGCTAAGGGTAGACAGCTGCTCGTTCCACCCCCCCCCCCGCCTTAATTGGTTCTCCTCCCTTCCAACGGTGTTGAGGCGGGTGGGAACAGCCGGGGGTTGAGGGTACTGTGCTAAAAGAGGTGGAGTTATGCAGATCTAAAACGCGTGGATTGCAGCAGCAGCAAGCCGAAAAGTGCAGGCATGTGAGGGATCTAGAGGTTGACAGCATGTCTTCTTAACGGGAGTCCAGGTGGCCATCTCCACAAATGGACTTTTCAGAATCCTTGGGTGGCACCGTAGTCGGAAACCAATTCTGGTTATCGCTTCTCGGCCTTTTGGCTAAGATGAAGTGTAGTATCTGTTCTTATCAGTTTAATATCTGATACGTCCCCTATCTGGGGACCATATATTAAATGGATTTTTAGAACAGGGAGATGGAAAAAGAGCTTGCTCTGTCCACTCCACGCATTGACCTGGTATTGCAGTATCTCCAGGACCGGTGCACCCCTTCTTTAATGCAGTTTCTAAAATCAGAAAGAATTGAATTCAATGCTTTTTGTTCATTTTGCTTGTTTGTCGGATTTTGGGATGGACTCTTTGGCTTTGCTTTTCTTCTCCTCATTGGATTTTTCATGTTAAAAGTTGCAGAAGCCAGATGACAAGCTCATTTTGGTTCAACTTCAGCAACTGTGCATTGCATTGCCATGTAATGTAATGTAATGCAATGCTATCTATCTAGCTCTCCCTCTATACTTCCTTTTGGATAAACAGACATATTAGGCAAGCATTTTGGAGCTTTCACCTAAATAACTACAGGTGGTGAGATAAGCTGCACAATATAATTGACCTTTCAGTATATTGTTGCACACACACCATCTATTTAGCAAATGCCCTTGTTATCAACAGCAGCCTTTTAAACTCACCTGAGCTAACAGGTATGTGAGCTGGTTACTCTGCTGCGCTTAAAATTTCTTTTTTGGTTTGCTACAATGCCTTTTCTGAAACGTTGTCTCCCTCTGCTGGAACACTGACTTCTTTCATTTAATGCCTGCAGACTATAAAAGAGAAACCAACCCAAAAAGTTTGGTTGATTAGTCTGTGGCATTCTTTTAAACTGTTGCTTATGGCGGTCTCTGTGAGCTTCTCAGTGACATTCAGCCATCCAGGTATCCCGCCTGCAGTAGACGGAATGTGGCAATGGAACGCTGGCTGCGCGTGTCATAATAGGCTCTGAGCCTTTATATACCTGCGCACAGCAGCAGCCACCTTCAGTCTGCTGCTGGACAGCCAGCAGCAGCAGCAGCAGGAGAGGTAATTAATCAGCAACCCTCCTGCTAAGGGTAGACAGCTGCTCGTTCCACCCCCCCCCCCCCGCCTTAATTGGTTCTCCTCCCTTCCAACGGTGTTGAGGCGGGTGGGAACAGCCGGGGGTTGAGGGTACTGTGCTAAAAGAGGTGGAGTTATGCAGATCTAAAACGCGTGGATTGCAGCAGCAGCAAGCCGAAAAGTGCAGGCATGTGAGGGATCTAGAGGTTGACAGCATGTCTTCTTAACAGGAGTCCAGGTGGCCATCTCCACAAATGGACTTTTCAGAATCCTTGGGTGGCACCGTAGTCGGAAACCAATTCTGGTTATCGCTTCTCGGCCTTTTGGCTAAGATCAAGTGTAGTATCTGTTCTTATCAGTTTAATATCTGATACGTCCCCTATCTGGGGACCATATATTAAATGGATTTTTAGAACAGGGAGATGGAAAAAGAGCTTGCTCTGTCCACTCCACGCATTGACCTGGTATTGCAGTATCTCCAGGACCGGTGCACCCCTTCTTTAATGCAGTTTCTAAAATCAGAAAGAATTGAATTCAATGCTTTTTGTTCATTTTGCTTGTTTGTCGGATTTTGGGATGGACTCTTTGGCTTTGCTTTTCTTCTCCTCATTGGATTTTTCATGTTAAAAGTTGCAGAAGCCAGATGACAAGCTCATTTTGGTTCAACTTCAGCAACTGTGCATTGCATTGCCATGTAATGTAATGTAATGCAATGCTATCTATCTAGCTCTCCCTCTATACTTCCTTTTGGATAAACAGACATATTAGGCAAGCATTTTGGAGCTTTCACCTAAATAACTACAGGTGGTGAGATAAGCTGCACAATATAATTGACCTTTCAGTATATTGTTGCACACACACCATCTATTTAGCAAATGCCCTTGTTATCAACAGCAGCCTTTTAAACTCACCTGAGCTAACAGGTATGTGAGCTGGTTACTCTGCTGCGCTTAAAATTTCTTTTTTGGTTTGCTACAATGCCTTTTCTGAAACGTTGTCTCCCTCTGCTGGAACACTGACTTCTTTCATTTAATGCCTGCAGACTATAAAAGAGAAACCAACCCAAAAAGTTTGGTTGATTAGTCTGTGGCATTCTTTTAAACTGTTGCTTATGGCGGTCTCTGTGAGCTTCTCAGTGACATTCAGCCATCCAGGTATCCCGCCTGCAGTAGACGGAATGTGGCAATGGAACGCTGGCTGCGCGTGTCATAATAGGCTCTGAGCCTTTATATACCTGCGCACAGCAGCAGCCACCTTCAGTCTGCTGCTGGAAAGCCAGCAGCAGCAGCAGCAGGAGAGGTAATTAATCAGCAACCCTCCTGCTAAGGGTAGACAGCTGCTCGTTCCACCCCCCCCCCCCCGCCTTAATTGGTTCTCCTCCCTTCCAACGGTGTTGAGGCGGGTGGGAACAGCCGGGGGTTGAGGGTACTGTGCTAAAAGAGGTGGAGTTATGCAGATCTAAAACGCGTGGATTGCAGCAGCAGCAAGCCGAAAAGTGCAGGCATGTGAGGGATCTAGAGGTTGACAGCATGTCTTCTTAACGGGAGTCCAGGTGGCCATCTCCACAAATGGACTTTTCAGAATCCTTGGGTGGCACCGTAGTCGGAAACCAATTCTGGTTATCGCTTCTCGGCCTTTTGGCTAAGATCAAGTGTAGTATCTGTTCTTATCAGTTTAATATCTGATACGTCCCCTATCTGGGGACCATATATTAAATGGATTTTTAGAACAGGGAGATGGAAAAAGAGCTTGCTCTGTCCACTCCACGCATTGACCTGGTATTGCAGTATCTCCAGGACCGGTGCACCCCTTCTTTAATGCAGTTTCTAAAATCAGAAAGAATTGAATTCAATGCTTTTTGTTCATTTTGCTTGTTTGTCGGATTTTGGGATGGACTCTTTGGCTTTGCTTTTCTTCTCCTCATTGGATTTTTCATGTTAAAAGTTGCAGAAGCCAGATGACAAGCTCATTTTGGTTCAACTTCAGCAACTGTGCATTGCATTGCCATGTAATGTAATGTAATGCAATGCTATCTATCTAGCTCTCCCTCTATACTTCCTTTTGGATAAACAGACATATTAGGCAAGCATTTTGGAGCTTTCACCTAAATAACTACAGGTGGTGAGATAAGCTGCACAATATAATTGACCTTTCAGTATATTGTTGCACACACACCATCTATTTAGCAAATGCCCTTGTTATCAACAGCAGCCTTTTAAACTCACCTGAGCTAACAGGTATGTGAGCTGGTTACTCTGCTGCGCTTAAAATTTCTTTTTTGGTTTGCTACAATGCCTTTTCTGAAACGTTGTCTCCCTCTGCTGGAACACTGACTTCTTTCATTTAATGCCTGCAGACTATAAAAGAGAAACCAACCCAAAAAGTTTGGTTGATTAGTCTGTGGCATTCTTTTAAACTGTTGCTTATGGCGGTCTCTGTGAGCTTCTCAGTGACATTCAGCCATCCAGGTATCCCGCCTGCAGTAGACGGAATGTGGCAATGGAACGCTGGCTGCGCGTGTCATAATAGGCTCTGAGCCTTTATATACCTGCGCACAGCAGCAGCCACCTTCAGTCTGCTGCTGGACAGCCAGCAGCAGCAGCAGCAGGAGAGGTAATTAATCAGCAACCCTCCTGCTAAGGGTAGACAGCTGCTCGTTCCACCCCCCCCCCCCCCCGCCTTAATTGGTTCTCCTCCCTTCCAACGGTGTTGAGGCGGGTGGGAACAGCCGGGGGTTGAGGGTACTGTGCTAAAAGAGGTGGAGTTATGCAGATCTAAAACGCGTGGATTGCAGCAGCAGCAAGCCGAAAAGTGCAGGCATGTGAGGGATCTAGAGGTTGACAGCATGTCTTCTTAACGGGAGTCCAGGTGGCCATCTCCACAAATGGACTTTTCAGAATCCTTGGGTGGCACCGTAGTCGGAAACCAATTCTGGTTATCGCTTCTCGGCCTTTTGGCTAAGATCAAGTGTAGTATCTGTTCTTATCAGTTTAATATCTGATACGTCCCCTATCTGGGGACCATATATTAAATGGATTTTTAGAACAGGGAGATGGAAAAAGAGCTTGCTCTGTCCACTCCACGCATTGACCTGGTATTGCAGTATCTCCAGGACCGGTGCACCCCTTCTTTAATGCAGTTTCTAAAATCAGAAAGAATTGAATTCAATGCTTTTTGTTCATTTTGCTTGTTTGTCGGATTTTGGGATGGACTCTTTGGCTTTGCTTTTCTTCTCCTCATTGGATTTTTCATGTTAAAAGTTGCAGAAGCCAGATGACAAGCTCATTTTGGTTCAACTTCAGCAACTGTGCATTGCATTGCCATGTAATGTAATGTAATGCAATGCTATCTATCTAGCTCTCCCTCTATACTTCCTTTTGGATAAACAGACATATTAGGCAAGCATTTTGGAGCTTTCACCTAAATAACTACAGGTGGTGAGATAAGCTGCACAATATAATTGACCTTTCAGTATATTGTTGCACACACACCATCTATTTAGCAAATGCCCTTGTTATCAACAGCAGCCTTTTAAACTCACCTGAGCTAACAGGTATGTGAGCTGGTTACTCTGCTGCGCTTAAAATTTCTTTTTTGGTTTGCTACAATGCCTTTTCTGAAACGTTGTCTCCCTCTGCTGGAACACTGACTTCTTTCATTTAATGCCTGCAGACTATAAAAGAGAAACCAACCCAAAAAGTTTGGTTGATTAGTCTGTGGCATTCTTTTAAACTGTTGCTTATGGCGGTCTCTGTGAGCTTCTCAGTGACATTCAGCCATCCAGGTATCCCGCCTGCAGTAGACGGAATGTGGCAATGGAACGCTGGCTGCGCGTGTCATAATAGGCTCTGAGCCTTTATATACCTGCGCACAGCAGCAGCCACCTTCAGTCTGCTGCTGGACAGCCAGCAGCAGCAGCAGCAGGAGAGGTAATTAATCAGCAACCCTCCTGCTAAGGGTAGACAGCTGCTCGTTCCACCCCCCCCCCCCGCCTTAATTGGTTCTCCTCCCTTCCAACGGTGTTGAGGCGGGTGGGAACAGCCGGGGGTTGAGGGTACTGTGCTAAAAGAGGTGGAGTTATGCAGATCTAAAACGCGTGGATTGCAGCAGCAGCAAGCCAAAAAGTGCAGGCATGTGAGGGATCTAGAGGTTGACAGCATGTCTTCTTAACGGGAGTCCAGGTGGCCATCTCCACAAATGGACTTTTCAGAATCCTTGGGTGGCACCGTAGTCGGAAACCAATTCTGGTTATCGCTTCTCGGCCTTTTGGCTAAGATCAAGTGTAGTATCTGTTCTTATCAGTTTAATATCTGATACGTCCCCTATCTGGGGACCATATATTAAATGGATTTTTAGAACAGGGAGATGGAAAAAGAGCTTGCTCTGTCCACTCCACGCATTGACCTGGTATTGCAGTATCTCCAGGACCGGTGCACCCCTTCTTTAATGCAGTTTCTAAAATCAGAAAGAATTGAATTCAATGCTTTTTGTTCATTTTGCTTGTTTGTCGGATTTTGGGATGGACTCTTTGGCTTTGCTTTTCTTCTCCTCATTGGATTTTTCATGTTAAAAGTTGCAGAAGCCAGATGACAAGCTCATTTTGGTTCAACTTCAGCAACTGTGCATTGCATTGCCATGTAATGTAATGTAATGCAATGCTATCTATCTAGCTCTCCCTCTATACTTCCTTTTGGATAAACAGACATATTAGGCAAGCATTTTGGAGCTTTCACCTAAATAACTACAGGTGGTGAGATAAGCTGCACAATATAATTGACCTTTCAGTATATTGTTGCACACACACCATCTATTTAGCAAATGCCCTTGTTATCAACAGCAGCCTTTTAAACTCACCTGAGCTAACAGGTATGTGAGCTGGTTACTCTGCTGCGCTTAAAATTTCTTTTTTGGTTTGCTACAATGCCTTTTCTGAAACGTTGTCTCCCTCTGCTGGAACACTGACTTCTTTCATTTAATGCCTGCAGACTATAAAAGAGAAACCAACCCAAAAAGTTTGGTTGATTAGTCTGTGGCATTCTTTTAAACTGTTGCTTATGGCGGTCTCTGTGAGCTTCTCAGTGACATTCAGCCATCCAGGTATCCCTCCTGCAGTAGACGGAATGTGGCAATGGAACGCTGGCTGCGCGTGTCATAATAGGCTCTGAGCCTTTATATACCTGCGCACAGCAGCAGCCACCTTCAGTCTGCTGCTGGACAGCCAGCAGCAGCAGCAGCAGGAGAGGTAATTAATCAGCAACCCTCCTGCTAAGGGTAGACAGCTGCTCGTTCCACCCCCCCCCCCGTCTTAATTGGTTCTCCTCCCTTCCAACGGTGTTGAGGCGGGTGGGAACAGCCGGGGGTTGAGGGTACTGTGCTAAAAGAGGTGGAGTTATGCAGATCTAAAACGCGTGGATTGCAGCAGCAGCAAGCCGAAAAGTGCAGGCATGTGAGGGATCTAGAGGTTGACAGCATGTCTTCTTAACGGGAGTCCAGGTGGCCATCTCCACAAATGGACTTTTCAGAATCCTTGGGTGGCACCGTAGTCGGAAACCAATTCTGGTTATCGCTTCTCGGCCTTTTGGCTAAGATCAAGTGTAGTATCTGTTCTTATCAGTTTAATATCTGATACGTCCCCTATCTGGGGACCATATATTAAATGGATTTTTAGAACAGGGAGATGGAAAAAGAGCTTGCTTTGTCCACTCCACGCATTGACCTGGTATTGCAGTATCTCCAGGACCGGTGCACCCCTTCTTTAATGCAGTTTCTAAAATCAGAAAGAATTGAATTCAATGCTTTTTGTTCATTTTGCTTGTTTGTCGGATTTTGGGATGGACTCTTTGGCTTTGCTTTTCTTCTCCTCATTGGATTTTTCATGTTAAAAGTTGCAGAAGCCAGATGACAAGCTCATTTTGGTTCAACTTCAGCAACTGTGCATTGCATTGCCATGTAATGTAATGTAATGCAATGCTATCTATCTAGCTCTCCCTCTATACTTCCTTTTGGATAAACAGACATATTAGGCAAGCATTTTGGAGCTTTCACCTAAATAACTACAGGTGGTGAGATAAGCTGCACAATATAATTGACCTTTCAGTATATTGTTGCACACACACCATCTATTTAGCAAATGCCCTTGTTATCAACAGCAGCCTTTTAAACTCACCTGAGCTAACAGGTATGTGAGCTGGTTACTCTGCTGCGCTTAAAATTTCTTTTTTGGTTTGCTACAATGCCTTTTCTGAAACGTTGTCTCCCTCTGCTGGAACACTGACTTCTTTCATTTAATGCCTGCAGACTATAAAAGAGAAACCAACCCAAAAAGTTTGGTTGATTAGTCTGTGGCATTCTTTTAAACTGTTGCTTATGGCGGTCTCTGTGAGCTTCTCAGTGACATTCAGCCATCCAGGTATCCCGCCTGCAGTAGACGGAATGTGGCAATGGAACGCTGGCTGCGCGTGTCATAATAGGCTCTGAGCCTTTATATACCTGCGCACAGCAGCAGCCACCTTCAGTCTGCTGCTGGACAGCCAGCAGCAGCAGCAGCAAAAGAGGTAATTAATCAGCAACCCTCCTGCTAAGGGTAGACAGCTGCTCGTTCCACCCCCCCCCCCGCCTTAATTGGTTCTCCTCCCTTCCAACGGTGTTGAGGCGGGTGGGAACAGCCGGGGGTTGAGGGTACTGTGCTAAAAGAGGTGGAGTTATGCAGATCTAAAACGCGTGGATTGCAGCAGCAGCAAGCCGAAAAGTGCAGGCATGTGAGGGATCTAGAGGTTGACAGCATGTCTTCTTAACGGGAGTCCAGGTGGCCATCTCCACAAATGGACTTTTCAGAATCCTTGGGTGGCACCGTAGTCGGAAACCAATTCTGGTTATCGCTTCTCGGCCTTTTGGCTAAGATCAAGTGTAGTATCTGTTCTTATCAGTTTAATATCTGATACGTCCCCTATCTGGGGACCATATATTAAATGGATTTTTAGAACAGGGAGATGGAAAAAGAGCTTGCTCTGTCCACTCCACGCATTGACCTGGTATTGCAGTATCTCCAGGACCGGTGCACCCCTTCTTTAATGCAGTTTCTAAAATCAGAAAGAATTGAATTCAATGCTTTTTGTTCATTTTGCTTGTTTGTCGGATTTTGGGATGGACTCTTTGGCTTTGCTTTTCTTCTCCTCATTGGATTTTTCATGTTAAAAGTTGCAGAAGCCAGATGACAAGCTCATTTTGGTTCAACTTCAGCAACTGTGCATTGCATTGCCATGTAATGTAATGTAATGCAATGCTATCTATCTAGCTCTCCCTCTATACTTCCTTTTGGATAAACAGACATATTAGGCAAGCATTTTGGAGCTTTCACCTAAATAACTACAGGTGGTGAGATAAGCTGCACAATATAATTGACCTTTCAGTATATTGTTGCACACACACCATCTATTTAGCAAATGCCCTTGTTATCAACAGCAGCCTTTTAAACTCACCTGAGCTAACAGGTATGTGAGCTGGTTACTCTGCTGCGCTTAAAATTTCTTTTTTGGTTTGCTACAATGCCTTTTCTGAAACGTTGTCTCCCTCTGCTGGAACACTGACTTCTTTCATTTAATGCCTGCAGACTATAAAAGAGAAACCAACCCAAAAAGTTTGGTTGATTAGTCTGTGGCATTCTTTTAAACTGTTGCTTATGGCGGTCTCTGTGAGCTTCTCAGTGACATTCAGCCATCCAGGTATCCCGCCTGCAGTAGACGGAATGTGGCAATGGAACGCTGGCTGCGCGTGTCATAATAGGCTCTGAGCCTTTATATACCTGCGCACAGCAGCAGCCACCTTCAGTCTGCTGCTGGACAGCCAGCAGCAGCAGCAGCAGGAGAGGTAATTAATCAGCAACCCTCCTGCTAAGGGTAGACAGCTGCTCGTTCCACCCCCCCCCCCCCCCGCCTTAATTGGTTCTCCTCCCTTCCAACGGTGTTGAGGCGGGTGGGAACAGCCGGGGGTTGAGGGTACTGTGCTAAAAGAGGTGGAGTTATGCAGATCTAAAACGCGTGGATTGCAGCAGCAGCAAGCCGAAAAGTGCAGGCATGTGAGGGATCTAGAGGTTGACAGCATGTCTTCTTAACGGGAGTCCAGGTGGCCATCTCCACAAATGGACTTTTCAGAATCCTTGGGTGGCACCGTAGTCGGAAACCAATTCTGGTTATCGCTTCTTGGCCTTTTGGCTAAGATCAAGTGTAGTATCTGTTCTTATCAGTTTAATATCTGATACGTCCCCTATCTGGGGACCATATATTAAATGGATTTTTAGAACAGGGAGATGGAAAAAGAGCTTGCTCTGTCCACTCCACGCATTGACCTGGTATTGCAGTATCTCCAGGACCGGTGCACCCCTTCTTTAATGCAGTTTCTAAAATCAGAAAGAATTGAATTCAATGCTTTTTGTTCATTTTGCTTGTTTGTCGGATTTTGGGATGGACTCTTTGGCTTTGCTTTTCTTCTCCTCATTGGATTTTTCATGTTAAAAGTTGCAGAAGCCAGATGACAAGCTCATTTTGGTTCAACTTCAGCAACTGTGCATTGCATTGCCATGTAATGTAATGTAATGCAATGCTATCTATCTAGCTCTCCCTCTATACTTCCTTTTGGATAAACAGACATATTAGGCAAGCATTTTGGAGCTTTCACCTAAATAACTACAGGTGGTGAGATAAGCTGCACAATATAATTGACCTTTCAGTATATTGTTGCACACACACCATCTATTTAGCAAATGCCCTTGTTATCAACAGCAGCCTTTTAAACTCACCTGAGCTAACAGGTATGTGAGCTGGTTACTCTGCTGCGCTTAAAATTTCTTTTTTGGTTTGCTACAATGCCTTTTCTGAAACGTTGTCTCCCTCTGCTGGAACACTGACTTCTTTCATTTAATGCCTGCAGACTATAAAAGAGAAACCAACCCAAAAAGTTTGGTTGATTAGTCTGTGGCATTCTTTTAAACTGTTGCTTATGGCGGTCTCTGTGAGGTTCTCAGTGACATTCAGCCATCCAGGTATCCCTCCTGCAGTAGACGGAATGTGGCAATGGAACGCTGGCTGCGCGTGTCATAATAGGCTCTGAGCCTTTATATACCTGCGCACAGCAGCAGCCACCTTCAGTCTGCTGCTGGACAGCCAGCAGCAGCAGCAGCAGGAGAGGTAATTAATCAGCAACCCTCCTGCTAAGGGTAGACAGCTGCTCGTTCCACCCCCCCCCCCCGTCTTAATTGGTTCTCCTCCCTTCCAACGGTGTTGAGGCGGGTGGGAACAGCCGGGGGTTGAGGGTACTGTGCTAAAAGAGGTGGAGTTATGCAGATCTAAAACGCGTGGATTGCAGCAGCAGCAAGCCGAAAAGTGCAGGCATGTGAGGGATCTAGAGGTTGACAGCATGTCTTCTTAACGGGAGTCCAGGTGGCCATCTCCACAAATGGACTTTTCAGAATCCTTGGGTGGCACCGTAGTCGGAAACCAATTCTGGTTATCGCTTCTCGGCCTTTTGGCTAAGATCAAGTGTAGTATCTGTTCTTATCAGTTTAATATCTGATACGTCCCCTATCTGGGGACCATATATTAAATGGATTTTTAGAACAGGGAGATGGAAAAAGAGCTTGCTCTGTCCACTCCACGCATTGACCTGGTATTGCAGTATCTCCAGGACCGGTGCACCCCTTCTTTAATGCAGTTTCTAAAATCAGAAAGAATTGAATTCAATGCTTTTTGTTCATTTTGCTTGTTTGTCGGATTTTGGGATGGACTCTTTGGCTTTGCTTTTCTTCTCCTCATTGGATTTTTCATGTTAAAAGTTGCAGAAGCCAGATGACAAGCTCATTTTGGTTCAACTTCAGCAACTGTGCATTGCATTGCCATGTAATGTAATGTAATGCAATGCTATCTATCTAGCTCTCCCTCTATACTTCCTTTTGGATAAACAGACATATTAGGCAAGCATTTTGGAGCTTTCACCTAAATAACTACAGGTGGTGAGATAAGCTGCACAATATAATTGACCTTTCAGTATATTGTTGCACACACACCATCTATTTAGCAAATGCCCTTGTTATCAACAGCAGCCTTTTAAACTCACCTGAGCTAACAGGTATGTGAGCTGGTTACTCTGCTGCACTTAAAATTTCTTTTTTGGTTTGCTACAATGCCTTTTCTGAAACGTTGTCTCCCTCTGCTGGAACACTGACTTCTTTCATTTAATGCCTGCAGACTATAAAAGAGAAACCAACCCAAAAAGTTTGGTTGATTAGTCTGTGGCATTCTTTTAAACTGTTGCTTATGGCGGTCTCTGTGAGCTTCTCAGTGACATTCAGCCATCCAGGTATCCCGCCTGCAGTAGACAGAATGTGGCAATGGAACGCTGGCTGCGCGTGTCATAATAGGCTCTGAGCCTTTATATACCTGCGCACAGCAGCAGCCACCTTCAGTCTGCTGCTGGACAGCCAGCAGCAGCAGCAGCAGGAGAGGTAATTAATCAGCAACCCTCCTGCTAAGGGTAGACAGCTGCTCGTTCCACCCCCCCCCCCTTAATTGGTTCTCCTCCCTTCCAACGGTGTTGAGGCGGGTGGGAACAGCCGGGGGTTGAGGGTACTGTGCTAAAAGAGGTGGAGTTATGCAGATCTAAAACGCGTGGATTGCAGCAGCAGCAAGCCGAAAAGTGCAGGCATGTGAGGGATCTAGAGGTTGACAGCATGTCTTCTTAACGGGAGTCCAGGTGGCCATCTCCACAAATGGACTTTTCAGAATCCTTGGGTGGCACCGTAGTCGGAAACCAATTCTGGTTATCGCTTCTCGGCCTTTTGGCTAAGATCAAGTGTAGTATCTGTTCTTATCAGTTTAATATCTGATACGTCCCCTATCTGGGGACCATATATTAAATGGATTTTTAGAACAGGGAGATGGAAAAAGAGCTTGCTCTGTCCACTCCACGCATTGACCTGGTATTGCAGTATCTCCAGGACCGGTGCACCCCTTCTTTAATGCAGTTTCTAAAATCAGAAAGAATTGAATTCAATGCTTTTTGTTCATTTTGCTTGTTTGTCGGATTTTGGGATGGACTCTTTGGCTTTGCTTTTCTTCTCCTCATTGGATTTTTCATGTTAAAAGTTGCAGAAGCCAGATGACAAGCTCATTTTGGTTCAACTTCAGCAACTGTGCATTGCATTGCCATGTAATGTAATGTAATGCAATGCTATCTATCTAGCTCTCCCTCTATACTTCCTTTTGGATAAACAGACATATTAGGCAAGCATTTTGGAGCTTTCACCTAAATAACTACAGGTGGTGAGATAAGCTGCACAATATAATTGACCTTTCAGTATATTGTTGCACACACACCATCTATTTAGCAAATGCCCTTGTTATCAACAGCAGCCTTTTAAACTCACCTGAGCTAACAGGTATGTGAGCTGGTTACTCTGCTGCGCTTAAAATTTCTTTTTTGGTTTGCTACAATGCCTTTTCTGAAACGTTGTCTCCCTCTGCTGGAACACTGACTTCTTTCATTTAATGCCTGCAGACTATAAAAGAGAAACCAACCCAAAAAGTTTGGTTGATTAGTCTGTGGCATTCTTTTAAACTGTTGCTTATGGCGGTCTCTGTGAGCTTCTCAGTGACATTCAGCCATCCAGGTATCCCGCCTGCAGTAGACGGAATGTGGCAATGGAACGCTGGCTGCGCGTGTCATAATAGGCTCTGAGCCTTTATATACCTGCGCACAGCAGCAGCCACCTTCAGTCTGCTGCTGGACAGCCAGCAGCAGCAGCAGCAGGAGAGGTAATTAATCAGCAACCCTCCTGCTAAGGGTAGACAGCTGCTCGTTCCACCCCCCCCCCGCCTTAATTG
The DNA here is from genome assembly GCF_046119375.1 of Phyllobates terribilis. Taxonomy (NCBI): domain Eukaryota; kingdom Metazoa; phylum Chordata; class Amphibia; order Anura; family Dendrobatidae; genus Phyllobates; species Phyllobates terribilis. The sequence continues at coordinate 2,203,969 of NW_027362800.1, read as the reverse complement.
GTTCTCCTCCCTTCCAACGGTGTTGAGGCGGGTGGGAACAGCCGGGGGTTGAGGGTACTGTGCTAAAAGAGGTGGAGTTATGCAGATCTAAAACGCGTGGATTGCAGCAGCAGCAAGCCGAAAAGTGCAGGCATGTGAGGGATCTAGAGGTTGACAGCATGTCTTCTTAACGGGAGTCCAGGTGGCCATCTCCACAAATGGACTTTTCAGAATCCTTGGGTGGCACCGTAGTCAGAAACCAATTCTGGTTATCGCTTCTCGGCCTTTTGGCTAAGATCAAGTGTAGTATCTGTTCTTATCAGTTTAATATCTGATACGTCCCCTATCTGGGGACCATATATTAAATGGATTTTTAGAACAGGGAGATGGAAAAAGAGCTTGCTCTGTCCACTCCACGCATTGACCTGGTATTGCAGTATCTCCAGGACCGGTGCACCCCTTCTTTAATGCAGTTTCTAAAATCAGAAAGAATTGAATTCAATGCTTTTTGTTCATTTTGCTTGTTTGTCGGATTTTGGGATGGACTCTTTGGCTTTGCTTTTCTTCTCCTCATTGGATTTTTCATGTTAAAAGTTGCAGAAGCCAGATGACAAGCTCATTTTGGTTCAACTTCAGCAACTGTGCATTGCATTGCCATGTAATGTAATGTAATGCAATGCTATCTATCTAGCTCTCCCTCTATACTTCCTTTTGGATAAACAGACATATTAGGCAAGCATTTTGGAGCTTTCACCTAAATAACTACAGGTGGTGAGATAAGCTGCACAATATAATTGACCTTTCAGTATATTGTTGCACACACACCATCTATTTAGCAAATGCCCTTGTTATCAACAGCAGCCTTTTAAACTCACCTGAGCTAACAGGTATGTGAGCTGGTTACTCTGCTGCGCTTAAAATTTCTTTTTTGGTTTGCTACAATGCCTTTTCTGAAACGTTGTCTCCCTCTGCTGGAACACTGACTTCTTTCATTTAATGCCTGCAGACTATAAAAGAGAAACCAACCCAAAAAGTTTGGTTGATTAGTCTGTGGCATTATTTTAAACTGTTGCTTATGGCGGTCTCTGTGAGCTTCTCAGTGACATTCAGCCATCCAGGTATCCCGCCTGCAGTAGACGGAATGTGGCAATGGAACGCTGGCTGCGCGTGTCATAATAGGCTCTGAGCCTTTATATACCTGCGCACAGCAGCAGCCACCTTCAGTCTGCTGCTGGACAGCCAGCAGCAGCAGCAGCAGGAGAGGTAATTAATCAGCAACCCTCCTGCTAAGGGTAGACAGCTGCTCGTTCCACCCCCCCCCCCGCCTTAATTGGTTCTCCTCCCTTCCAACGGTGTTGAGGCGGGTGGGAACAGCCGGGGGTTGAGGGTACTGTGCTAAAAGAGGTGGAGTTATGCAGATCTAAAACGCGTGGATTGCAGCAGCAGCAAGCCGAAAAGTGCAGGCATGTGAGGGATCTAGAGGTTGACAGCATGTCTTCTTAACGGGAGTCCAGGTGGCCATCTCCACAAATGGACTTTTCAGAATCCTTGGGTGGCACCGTAGTCGGAAACCAATTCTGGTTATCGCTTCTCGGCCTTTTGGCTAAGATCAAGTGTAGTATCTGTTCTTATCAGTTTAATATCTGATACGTCCCCTATCTGGGGACCATATATTAAATGGATTTTTAGAACAGGGAGATGGAAAAAGAGCTTGCTCTGTCCACTCCACGCATTGACCTGGTATTGCAGTATCTCCAGGACCGGTGCACCCCTTCTTTAATGCAGTTTCTAAAATCAGAAAGAATTGAATTCAATGCTTTTTGTTCATTTTGCTTGTTTGTCGGATTTTGGGATGGACTCTTTGGCTTTGCTTTTCTTCTCCTCATTGGATTTTTCATGTTAAAAGTTGCAGAAGCCAGATGACAAGCTCATTTTGGTTCAACTTCAGCAACTGTGCATTGCATTGCCATGTAATGTAATGTAATGCAATGCTATCTATCTAGCTCTCCCTCTATACTTCCTTTTGGATAAACAGACATATTAGGCAAGCATTTTGGAGCTTTCACCTAAATAACTACAGGTGGTGAGATAAGCTGCACAATATAATTGACCTTTCAGTATATTGTTGCACACACACCATCTATTTAGCAAATGCCCTTGTTATCAACAGCAGCCTTTTAAACTCACCTGAGCTAACAGGTATGTGAGCTGGTTACTCTGCTGCGCTTAAAATTTCTTTTTTGGTTTGCTACAATGCCTTTTCTGAAACGTTGTCTCCCTCTGCTGGAACACTGACTTCTTTCATTTAATGCCTGCAGACTATAAAAGAGAAACCAACCCAAAAAGTTTGGTTGATTAGTCTGTGGCATTCTTTTAAACTGTTGCTTATGGCGGTCTCTGTGAGCTTCTCAGTGACATTCAGCCATCCAGGTATCCCGCCTGCAGTAGACGGAATGTGGCAATGGAACGCTGGCTGCGCGTGTCATAATAGGCTCTGAGCCTTTATATACCTGCGCACAGCAGCAGCCACCTTCAGTCTGCTGCTGGACAGCCAGCAGCAGCAGCAGCAGGAGAGGTAATTAATCAGCAACCCTCCTGCTAAGGGTAGACAGCTGCTCGTTCCACCCCCCCCCCCGCCTTAATTGGTTCTCCTCCCTTCCAACGGTGTTGAGGCGGGTGGGAACAGCCGGGGGTTGAGGGTACTGTGCTAAAAGAGGTGGAGTTATGCAGATCTAAAACGCGTGGATTGCAGCAGCAGCAAGCCGAAAAGTGCAGGCATGTGAGGGATCTAGAGGTTGACAGCATGTCTTCTTAACGGGAGTCCAGGTGGCCATCTCCACAAATGGACTTTTCAGAATCCTTGGGTGGCACCGTAGTCGGAAACCAATTCTGGTTATCGCTTCTCGGCCTTTTGGCTAAGATCAAGTGTAGTATCTGTTCTTATCAGTTTAATATCTGATACGTCCCCTATCTGGGGACCATATATTAAATGGATTTTTAGAACAGGGAGATGGAAAAAGAGCTTGCTCTGTCCACTCCACGCATTGACCTGGTATTGCAGTATCTCCAGGACCGGTGCACCCCTTCTTTAATGCAGTTTCTAAAATCAGAAAGAATTGAATTCAATGCTTTTTGTTCATTTTGCTTGTTTGTCGGATTTTGGGATGGACTCTTTGGCTTTGCTTTTCTTCTCCTCATTGGATTTTTCATGTTAAAAGTTGCAGAAGCCAGATGACAAGCTCATTTTGGTTCAACTTCAGCAACTGTGCATTGCATTGCCATGTAATGTAATGTAATGCAATGCTATCTATCTAGCTCTCCCTCTATACTTCCTTTTGGATAAACAGACATATTAGGCAAGCATTTTGGAGCTTTCACCTAAATAACTACAGGTGGTGAGATAAGCTGCACAATATAATTGACCTTTCAGTATATTGTTGCACACACACCATCTATTTAGCAAATGCCCTTGTTATCAACAGCAGCCTTTTAAACTCACCTGAGCTAACAGGTTTGTGAGCTGGCTACTCTGCTGCACTTAAAATTTCTTTTTTGGTTTGCTACAATGCCTTTTCTGAAACGTTGTCTCCCTCTGCTGGAACACTGACTTCTTTCATTTAATGCCTGCAGACTATAAAAGAGAAACCAACCCAAAAAGTTTGGTTGATTAGTCTGTGGCATTCTTTTAAACTGTTGCTTATGGCGGTCTCTGTGAGCTTCTCAGTGACATTCAGCCATCCAGGTATCCCGCCTGCAGTAGACGGAATGGGGCAATGGAACGCTGGCTGCGCGTGTCATAATAGGCTCTGAGCCTTTATATACCTGCGCACAGCAGCAGCCACCTTCAGTCTGCTGCTGGACAGCCAGCAGCAGCAGCAGCAGGAGAGGTAATTAATCAGCAACCCTCCTGCTAAGGGTAGACAGCTGCTCGTTCCACCCCCCCCCCCCCGCCTTAATTGGTTCTCCTCCCTTCCAACGGTGTTGAGGCGGGTGGGAACAGCCGGGGGTTGAGGGTACTGTGCTAAAAGAGGTGGAGTTATGCAGATCTAAAACGCGTGGATTGCAGCAGCAGCAAGCCGAAAAGTGCAGGCATGTGAGGGATCTAGAGGTTGACAGCATGTCTTCTTAACGGGAGTCCAGGTGGCCATCTCCACAAATGGACTTTTCAGAATCCTTGGGTGGCACCGTAGTCGGAAACCAATTCTGGTTATCGCTTCTCGGCCTTTTGGCTAAGATCAAGTGTAGTATCTGTTCTTATCAGTTTAATATCTGATACGTCCCCTATCTGGGGACCATATATTAAATGGATTTTTAGAACAGGGAGATGGAAAAAGAGCTTGCTCTGTCCACTCCACGCATTGACCTGGTATTGCAGTATCTCCAGGACCGGTGCACCCCTTCTTTAATGCAGTTTCTAAAATCAGAAAGAATTGAATTCAATGCTTTTTGTTCATTTTGCTTGTTTGTCGGATTTTGGGATGGACTCTTTGGCTTTGCTTTTCTTCTCCTCATTGGATTTTTCATGTTAAAAGTTGCAGAAGCCAGATGACAAGCTCATTTTGGTTCAACTTCAGCAACTGTGCATTGCATTGCCATGTAATGTAATGTAATGCAATGCTATCTATCTAGCTCTCCCTCTATACTTCCTTTTGGATAAACAGACATATTAGGCAAGCATTTTGGAGCTTTCACCTAAATAACTACAGGTGGTGAGATAAGCTGCACAATATAATTGACCTTTCAGTATATTGTTGCACACACACCATCTATTTAGCAAATGCCCTTGTTATCAACAGCAGCCTTTTAAACTCACCTGAGCTAACAGGTATGTGAGCTGGTTACTCTGCTGCGCTTAAAATTTCTTTTTTGGTTTGCTACAATGCCTTTTCTGAAACGTTGTCTCCCTCTGCTGGAACACTGACTTCTTTCATTTAATGCCTGCAGACTATAAAAGAGAAACCAACCCAAAAAGTTTGGTTGATTAGTCTGTGGCATTCTTTTAAACTGTTGCTTATGGCGGTCTCTGTGAGCTTCTCAGTGACATTCAGCCATCCAGGTATCCCGCCTGCAGTAGATGGAATGGGGCAATGGAACGCTGGCTGCGCGTGTCATAATAGGCTCTGAGCCTTTATATACCTGCGCACAGCAGCAGCCACCTTCAGTCTGCTGCTGGACAGCCAGCAGCAGCAGCAGCAGGAGAGGTAATTAATCAGCAACCCTCCTGCTAAGGGTAGACAGCTGCTCGTTCCACCCCCCCCCCCCCCGCCTTAATTGGTTCTCCTCCCTTCCAACGGTGTTGAGGCGGGTGGGAACAGCCGGGGGTTGAGGGTACTGTGCTAAAAGAGGTGGAGTTATGCAGATCTAAAACGCGTGGATTGCAGCAGCAGCAAGCCGAAAAGTGCAGGCATGTGAGGGATCTAGAGGTTGACAGCATGTCTTCTTAACGGGAGTCCAGGTGGCCATCTCCACAAATGGACTTTTCAGAATCCTTGGGTGGCACCGTAGTCGGAAACCAATTCTGGTTATCGCTTCTCGGCCTTTTGGCTAAGATCAAGTGTAGTATCTGTTCTTATCAGTTTAATATCTGATACGTCCCCTATCTGGGGACCATATATTAAATGGATTTTTAGAACAGGGAGATGGAAAAAGAGCTTGCTCTGTCCACTCCACGCATTGACCTGGTATTGCAGTATCTCCAGGACCGGTGCACCCCTTCTTTAATGCAGTTTCTAAAATCAGAAAGAATTGAATTCAATGCTTTTTGTTCATTTTGCTTGTTTGTCGGATTTTGGGATGGACTCTTTGGCTTTGCTTTTCTTCTCCTCATTGGATTTTTCATGTTAAAAGTTGCAGAAGCCAGATGACAAGCTCATTTTGGTTCAACTTCAGCAACTGTGCATTGCATTGCCATGTAATGTAATGTAATGCAATGCTATCTATCTAGCTCTCCCTCTATACTTCCTTTTGGATAAACAGACATATTAGGCAAGCATTTTGGAGCTTTCACCTAAATAACTACAGGTGGTGAGATAAGCTGCACAATATAATTGACCTTTCAGTATATTGTTGCACACACACCATCTATTTAGCAAATGCCCTTGTTATCAACAGCAGCCTTTTAAACTCACCTGAGCTAACAGGTATGTGAGCTGGTTACTCTGCTGCGCTTAAAATTTCTTTTTTGGTTTGCTACAATGCCTTTTCTGAAACGTTGTCTCCCTCTGCTGGAACACTGACTTCTTTCATTTAATGCCTGCAGACTATAAAAGAGAAACCAACCCAAAAAGTTTGGTTGATTAGTCTGTGGCATTCTTTTAAACTGTTGCTTATGGCGGTCTCTGTGAGCTTCTCAGTGACATTCAGCCATCCAGGTATCCCGCCTGCAGTAGACGGAATGGGGCAATGGAACGCTGGCTGCGCGTGTCATAATAGGCTCTGAGCCTTTATATACCTGCGCACAGCAGCAGCCACCTTCAGTCTGCTGCTGGACAGCCAGCAGCAGCAGCAGCAGGAGAGGTAATTAATCAGCAACCCTCCTGCTAAGGGTAGACAGCTGCTCGTTCCACCCCCCCCCCCCGCCTTAATTGGTTCTCCTCCCTTCCAACGGTGTTGAGGCGGGTGGGAACAGCCGGGGGTTGAGGGTACTGTGCTAAAAGAGGTGGAGTTATGCAGATCTAAAACGCGTGGATTGCAGCAGCAGCAAGCCGAAAAGTGCAGGCATGTGAGGGATCTAGAGGTTGACAGCATGTCTTCTTAACGGGAGTCCAGGTGGCCATCTCCACAAATGGACTTTTCAGAATCCTTGGGTGGCACCGTAGTCGGAAACCAATTCTGGTTATCGCTTCTCGGCCTTTTGGCTAAGATCAAGTGTAGTATCTGTTCTTATCAGTTTAATATCTGATACGTCCCCTATCTGGGGACCATATATTAAATGGATTTTTAGAACAGGGAGATGGAAAAAGAGCTTGCTCTGTCCACTCCACGCATTGACCTGGTATTGCAGTATCTCCAGGACCGGTGCACCCCTTCTTTAATGCAGTTTCTAAAATCAGAAAGAATTGAATTCAATGCTTTTTGTTCATTTTGCTTGTTTGTCGGATTTTGGGATGGACTCTTTGGCTTTGCTTTTCTTCTCCTCATTGGATTTTTCATGTTAAAAGTTGCAGAAGCCAGATGACAAGCTCATTTTGGTTCAACTTCAGCAACTGTGCATTGCATTGCCATGTAATGTAATGTAATGCAATGCTATCTATCTAGCTCTCCCTCTATACTTCCTTTTGGATAAACAGACATATTAGGCAAGCATTTTGGAGCTTTCACCTAAATAACTACAGGTGGTGAGATAAGCTGCACAATATAATTGACCTTTCAGTATATTGTTGCACACACACCATCTATTTAGCAAATGCCCTTGTTATCAACAGCAGCCTTTTAAACTCACCTGAGCTAACAGGTATGTGAGCTGGTTACTCTGCTGCGCTTAAAATTTCTTTTTTGGTTTGCTACAATGCCTTTTCTGAAACGTTGTCTCCCTCTGCTGGAACACTGACTTCTTTCATTTAATGCCTGCAGACTATAAAAGAGAAACCAACCCAAAAAGTTTGGTTGATTAGTCTGTGGCATTCTTTTAAACTGTTGCTTATGGCGGTCTCTGTGAGCTTCTCAGTGACATTCAGCCATCCAGGTATCCCGCCTGCAGTAGACAGAATGTGGCAATGGAACGCTGGCTGCGCGTGTCATAATAGGCTCTGAGCCTTTATATACCTGCGCACAGCAGCAGCCACCTTCAGTCTGCTGCTGGACAGCCAGCAGCAGCAGCAGCAGGAGAGGTAATTAATCAGCAACCCTCCTGCTAAGGGTAGACAGCTGCTCGTTCCACCCCCCCCCCGCCTTAATTGGTTCTCCTCCCTTCCAACGGTGTTGAGGCGGGTGGGAACAGCCGGGGGTTGAGGGTACTGTGCTAAAAGAGGTGGAGTTATGCAGATCTAAAACGCGTGGATTGCAGCAGCAGCAAGCCGAAAAGTGCAGGCATGTGAGGGATCTAGAGGTTGACAGCATGTCTTCTTAACGGGAGTCCAGGTGGCCATCTCCACAAATGGACTTTTCAGAATCCTTGGGTGGCACCGTAGTCGGAAACCAATTCTGGTTATCGCTTCTCGGCCTTTTGGCTAAGATCAAGTGTAGTATCTGTTCTTATCAGTTTAATATCTGATACGTCCCCTATCTGGGGACCATATATTAAATGGATTTTTAGAACAGGGAGATGGAAAAAGAGCTTGCTCTGTCCACTCCACGCATTGACCTGGTATTGCAGTATCTCCAGGACCGGTGCACCCCTTCTTTAATGCAGTTTCTAAAATCAGAAAGAATTGAATTCAATGCTTTTTGTTCATTTTGCTTGTTTGTCGGATTTTGGGATGGACTCTTTGGCTTTGCTTTTCTTCTCCTCATTGGATTTTTCATGTTAAAAGTTGCAGAAGCCAGATGACAAGCTCATTTTGGTTCAACTTCAGCAACTGTGCATTGCATTGCCATGTAATGTAATGTAATGCAATGCTATCTATCTAGCTCTCCCTCTATACTTCCTTTTGGATAAACAGACATATTAGGCAAGCATTTTGGAGCTTTCACCTAAATAACTACAGGTGGTGAGATAAGCTGCACAATATAATTGACCTTTCAGTATATTGTTGCACACACACCATCTATTTAGCAAATGCCCTTGTTATCAACAGCAGCCTTTTAAACTCACCTGAGCTAACAGGTATGTGAGCTGGTTACTCTGCTGCGCTTAAAATTTCTTTTTTGGTTTGCTACAATGCCTTTTCTGAAACGTTGTCTCCCTCTGCTGGAACACTGACTTCTTTCATTTAATGCCTGCAGACTATAAAAGAGAAACCAACCCAAAAAGTTTGGTTGATTAGTCTGTGGCATTCTTTTAAACTGTTGCTTATGGCGGTCTCTGTGAGCTTCTCAGTGACATTCAGCCATCCAGGTATCCCGCCTGCAGTAGACGGAATGTGGCAATGGAACGCTGGCTGCGCGTGTCATAATAGGCTCTGAGCCTTTATATACCTGCGCACAGCAGCAGCCACCTTCAGTCTGCTGCTGGACAGCCAGCAGCAGCAGCAGCAGGAGAGGTAATTAATCAGCAACCCTCCTGCTAAGGGTAGACAGCTGCTCGTTCCACCCCCCCCCCCGCCTTAATTGGTTCTCCTCCCTTCCAACGGTGTTGAGGCGGGTGGGAACAGCCGGGGGTTGAGGGTACTGTGCTAAAAGAGGTGGAGTTATGCAGATCTAAAACGCGTGGATTGCAGCAGCAGCAAGCCGAAAAGTGCAGGCATGTGAGGGATCTAGAGGTTGACAGCATGTCTTCTTAACGGGAGTCCAGGTGGCCATCTCCACAAATGGACTTTTCAGAATCCTTGGGTGGCACCGTAGTCAGAAACCAATTCTGGTTATCGCTTCTCGGCCTTTTGGCTAAGATCAAGTGTAGTATCTGTTCTTATCAGTTTAATATCTGATACGTCCCCTATCTGGGGACCATATATTAAATGGATTTTTAGAACAGGGAGATGGAAAAAGAGCTTGCTCTGTCCACTCCACGCATTGACCTGGTATTGCAGTATCTCCAGGACCGGTGCACCCCTTCTTTAATGCAGTTTCTAAAATCAGAAAGAATTGAATTCAATGCTTTTTGTTCATTTTGCTTGTTTGTCGGATTTTGGGATGGACTCTTTGGCTTTGCTTTTCTTCTCCTCATTGGATTTTTCATGTTAAAAGTTGCAGAAGCCAGATGACAAGCTCATTTTGGTTCAACTTCAGCAACTGTGCATTGCATTGCCATGTAATGTAATGTAATGCAATGCTATCTATCTAGCTCTCCCTCTATACTTCCTTTTGGATAAACAGACATATTAGGCAAGCATTTTGGAGCTTTCACCTAAATAACTACAGGTGGTGAGATAAGCTGCACAATATAATTGACCTTTCAGTATATTGTTGCACACACACCATCTATTTAGCAAATGCCCTTGTTATCAACAGCAGCCTTTTAAACTCACCTGAGCTAACAGGTATGTGAGCTGGTTACTCTGCTGCGCTTAAAATTTCTTTTTTGGTTTGCTACAATGCCTTTTCTGAAACGTTGTCTCCCTCTGCTGGAACACTGACTTCTTTCATTTAATGCCTGCAGACTATAAAAGAGAAACCAACCCAAAAAGTTTGGTTGATTAGTCTGTGGCATTCTTTTAAACTGTTGCTTATGGCGGTCTCTGTGAGCTTCTCAGTGACATTCAGCCATCCAGGTATCCCGCCTGCAGTAGACGGAATGTGGCAATGGAACGCTGGCTGCGCGTGTCATAATAGGCTCTGAGCCTTTATATACCTGCGCACAGCAGCAGCCACCTTCAGTCTGCTGCTGGACAGCCAGCAGCAGCAGCAGCAGGAGAGGTAATTAATCAGCAACCCTCCTGCTAAGGGTAGACAGCTGCTCGTTCCACCCCCCCCCCGCCTTAATTGGTTCTCCTCCCTTCCAACGGTGTTGAGGCGGGTGGGAACAGCCGGGGGTTGAGGGTACTGTGCTAAAAGAGGTGGAGTTATGCAGATCTAAAACGCGTGGATTGCAGCAGCAGCAAGCCGAAAAGTGCAGGCATGTGAGGGATCTAGAGGTTGACAGCATGTCTTCTTAACGGGAGTCCAGGTGGCCATCTCCACAAATGGACTTTTCAGAATCCTTGGGTGGCACCGTAGTCGGAAACCAATTCTGGTTATCGCTTCTCGGCCTTTTGGCTAAGATCAAGTGTAGTATCTGTTCTTATCAGTTTAATATCTGATACGTCCCCTATCTGGGGACCATATATTAAATGGATTTTTAGAACAGGGAGATGGAAAAAGAGCTTGCTCTGTCCACTCCACGCATTGACCTGGTATTGCAGTATCTCCAGGACCGGTGCACCCCTTCTTTAATGCAGTTTCTAAAATCAGAAAGAATTGAATTCAATGCTTTTTTTTCATTTTGCTTGTTTGTCGGATTTTGGGATGGACTCTTTGGCTTTGCTTTTCTTCTCCTCATTGGATTTTTCATGTTAAAAGTTGCAGAAGCCAGATGACAAGCTCATTTTGGTTCAACTTCAGCAACTGTGCATTGCATTGCCATGTAATGTAATGTAATGCAATGCTATCTATCTAGCTCTCCCTCTATACTTCCTTTTGGATAAACAGACATATTAGGCAAGCATTTTGGAGCTTTCACCTAAATAACTACAGGTGGTGAGATAAGCTGCACAATATAATTGACCTTTCAGTATATTGTTGCACACACACCATCTATTTAGCAAATGCCCTTGTTATCAACAGCAGCCTTTTAAACTCACCTGAGCTAACAGGTATGTGAGCTGGTTACTCTGCTGCGCTTAAAATTTCTTTTTTGGTTTGCTACAATGCCTTTTCTGAAACGTTGTCTCCCTCTGCTGGAACACTGACTTCTTTCATTTAATGCCTGCAGACTATAAAAGAGAATCCAACCCAAAATGTTTGGTTGATTAGTCTGTGGCATTCTTTTAAACTGTTGCTTATGGCGGTCTCTGTGAGCTTCTCAGTGACATTCAGCCATCCAGGTATCCCGCCTGCAGTAGACGGAATGTGGCAATGGAACGCTGGCTGCGCGTGTCATAATAGGCTCTGAGCCTTTATATACCTGCGCACAGCAGCAGCCACCTTCAGTCTGCTGCTGGACAGCCAGCAGCAGCAGCAGCAGGAGAGGTAATTAATCAGCAACCCTCCTGCTAAGGGTAGACAGCTGCTCGTTCCACCCCCCCCCCCCGCCTTAATTGGTTCTCCTCCCTTCCAACGGTGTTGAGGCGGGTGGGAACAGCCGGGGGTTGAGGGTACTGTGCTAAAAGAGGTGGAGTTATGCAGATCTAAAACGCGTGGATTGCAGCAGCAGCAAGCCGAAAAGTGCAGGCATGTGAGGGATCTAGAGGTTGACAGCATGTCTTCTTAACGGGAGTCCAGGTGGCCATCTCCACAAATGGACTTTTCAGAATCCTTGGGTGGCACCGTAGTCGGAAACCAATTCTGGTTATCGCTTCTCGGTCTTTTGGCTAAGATCAAGTGTAGTATCTGTTCTTATCAGTTTAATATCTGATACGTCCCCTATCTGGGGACCATATATTAAATGGATTTTTAGAACAGGGAGATGGAAAAAGAGCTTGCTCTGTCCACTCCACGCATTGACCTGGTATTGCAGTATCTCCAGGACCGGTGCACCCCTTCTTTAATGCAGTTTCTAAAATCAGAAAGAATTGAATTCAATGCTTTTTGTTCATTTTGCTTGTTTGTCGGATTTTGGGATGGACTCTTTGGCTTTGCTTTTCTTCTCCTCATTGGATTTTTCATGTTAAAAGTTGCAGAAGCCAGATGACAAGCTCATTTTGGTTCAACTTCAGCAACTGTGCATTGCATTGCCATGTAATGTAATGTAATGCAATGCTATCTATCTAGCTCTCCCTCTATACTTCCTTTTGGATAAACAGACATATTAGGCAAGCATTTTGGAGCTTTCACCTAAATAACTACAGGTGGTGAGATAAGCTGCACAATATAATTGACCTTTCAGTATATTGTTGCACACACACCATCTATTTAGCAAATGCCCTTGTTATCAACAGCAGCCTTTTAAACTCACCTGAGCTAACAGGTATGTGAGCTGGTTACTCTGCTGCGCTTAAAATTTCTTTTTTGGTTTGCTACAATGCCTTTTCTGAAACGTTGTCTCCCTCTGCTGGAACACTGACTTCTTTCATTTAATGCCTGCAGACTATAAAAGAGAAACCAACCCAAAAAGTTTGGTTGATTAGTCTGTGGCATTCTTTTAAACTGTTGCTTATGGCGGTCTCTGTGAGCTTCTCAGTGACATTCAGCCATCCAGGTATCCCGCCTGCAGTAGACGGAATGGGGCAATGGAACGCTGGCTGCGCGTGTCATAATAGGCTCTGAGCCTTTATATACCTGCGCACAGCAGCAGCCACCTTCAGTCTGCTGCTGGACAGCCAGCAGCAGCAGCAGCAGGAGAGGTAATTAATCAGCAACCCTCCTGCTAAGGGTAGACAGCTGCTCGTTCCACCCCCCCCCCCCCGCCTTAATTGGTTCTCCTCCCTTCCAACGGTGTTGAGGCGGGTGGGAACAGCCGGGGGTTGAGGGTACTGTGCTAAAAGAGGTGGAGTTATGCAGATCTAAAACGCGTGGATTGCAGCAGCAGCAAGCCGAAAAGTGCAGGCATGTGAGGGATCTAGAGGTTGACAGCATGTCTTCTTAACGGGAGTCCAGGTGGCCATCTCCACAAATGGACTTTTCAGAATCCTTGGGTGGCACCGTAGTCGGAAACCAATTCTGGTTATCGCTTCTCGGCCTTTTGGCTAAGATCAAGTGTAGTATCTGTTCTTATCAGTTTAATATCTGATACGTCCCCTATCTGGGGACCATATATTAAATGGATTTTTAGAACAGGGAGATGGAAAAAGAGCTTGCTCTGTCCACTCCACGCATTGACCTGGTATTGCAGTATCTCCAGGACCGGTGCACCCCTTCTTTAATGCAGTTTCTAAAATCAGAAAGAATTGAATTCAATGCTTTTTGTTCATTTTGCTTGTTTGTCGGATTTTGGGATGGACTCTTTGGCTTTGCTTTTCTTCTCCTCATTGGATTTTTCATGTTAAAAGTTGCAGAAGCCAGATGACAAGCTCATTTTGGTTCAACTTCAGCAACTGTGCATTGCATTGCCATGTAATGTAATGTAATGCAATGCTATCTATCTAGCTCTCCCTCTATACTTCCTTTTGGATAAACAGACATATTAGGCAAGCATTTTGGAGCTTTCACCTAAATAACTACAGGTGGTGAGATAAGCTGCACAATATAATTGACCTTTCAGTATATTGTTGCACACACACCATCTATTTAGCAAATGCCCTTGTTATCAACAGCAGCCTTTTAAACTCACCTGAGCTAACAGGTATGTGAGCTGGTTACTCTGCTGCGCTTAAAATTTCTTTTTTGGTTTGCTACAATGCCTTTTCTGAAACGTTGTCTCCCTCTGCTGGAACACTGACTTCTTTCATTTAATGCCTGCAGACTATAAAAGAGAAACCAACCCAAAAAGTTTGGTTGATTAGTCTGTGGCATTCTTTTAAACTGTTGCTTATGGCGGTCTCTGTGAGCTTCTCAGTGACATTCAGCCATCCAGGTATCCCGCCTGCAGTAGACGGAATGTGGCAATGGAACGCTGGCTGCGCGTGTCATAATAGGCTCTGAGCCTTTATATACCTGCGCACAGCAGCAGCCACCTTCAGTCTGCTGCTGGACAGCCAGCAGCAGCAGCAGCAGGAGAGGTAATTAATCAGCAACCCTCCTGCTAAGGGTAGACAGCTGCTCGTTCCACCCCCCCCCCCCCCCGCCTTAATTGGTTCTCCTCCCTTCCAACGGTGTTGAGGCGGGTGGGAACAGCCGGGGGTTGAGGGTACTGTGCTAAAAGAGGTGGAGTTATGCAGATCTAAAACGCGTGGATTGCAGCAGCAGCAAGCCGAAAAGTGCAGGCATGTGAGGGATCTAGAGGTTGACAGCATGTCTTCTTAACGGGAGTCCAGGTGGCCATCTCCACAAATGGACTTTTCAGAATCCTTGGGTGGCACCGTAGTCGGAAACCAATTCTGGTTATCGCTTCTCGGCCTTTTGGCTAAGATCAAGTGTAGTATCTGTTCTTATCAGTTTAATATCTGATACGTCCCCTATCTGGGGACCATATATTAAATGGATTTTTAGAACAGGGAGATGGAAAAAGAGCTTGCTCTGTCCACTCCACGCATTGACCTGGTATTGCAGTATCTCCAGGACCGGTGCACCCCTTCTTTAATGCAGTTTCTAAAATCAGAAAGAATTGAATTCAATGCTTTTTGTTCATTTTGCTTGTTTGTCGGATTTTGGGATGGACTCTTTGGCTTTGCTTTTCTTCTCCTCATTGGATTTTTCATGTTAAAAGTTGCAGAAGCCAGATGACAAGCTCATTTTGGTTCAACTTCAGCAACTGTGCATTGCATTGCCATGTAATGTAATGTAATGCAATGCTATCTATCTAGCTCTCCCTCTATACTTCCTTTTGGATAAACAGACATATTAGGCAAGCATTTTGGAGCTTTCACCTAAATAACTACAGGTGGTGAGATAAGCTGCACAATATAATTGACCTTTCAGTATATTGTTGCACACACACCATCTATTTAGCAAATGCCCTTGTTATCAACAGCAGCCTTTTAAACTCACCTGAGCTAACAGGTATGTGAGCTGGTTACTCTGCTGCGCTTAAAATTTCTTTTTTGGTTTGCTACAATGCCTTTTCTGAAACGTTGTCTCCCTCTGCTGGAACACTGACTTCTTTCATTTAATGCCTGCAGACTATAAAAGAGAAACCAACCCAAAAAGTTTGGTTGATTAGTCTGTGGCATTCTTTTAAACTGTTGCTTATGGCGGTCTCTGTGAGCTTCTCAGTGACATTCAGCCATCCAGGTATCCCGCCTGCAGTAGACGGAATGGGGCAATGGAACGCTGGCTGCGCGTGTCATAATAGGCTCTGAGCCTTTATATACCTGCGCACAGCAGCAGCCACCTTCAGTCTGCTGCTGGACAGCCAGCAGCAGCAGCAGCAGGAGAGGTAATTAATCAGCAACCCTCCTGCTAAGGGTAGACAGCTGCTCGTTCCACCCCCCCCCCGCCTTAATTGGTTCTCCTCCCTTCCAACGGTGTTGAGGCGGGTGGGAACAGCCGGGGGTTGAGGGTACTGTGCTAAAAGAGGTGGAGTTATGCAGATCTAAAACGCGTGGATTGCAGCAGCAGCAAGCCGAAAAGTGCAGGCATGTGAGGGATCTAGAGGTTGACAGCATGTCTTCTTAACGGGAGTCCAGGTGGCCATCTCCACAAATGGACTTTTCAGAATCCTTGGGTGGCACCGTAGTCGGAAACCAATTCTGGTTATCGCTTCTCGGCCTTTTGGCTAAGATCAAGTGTAGTATCTGTTCTTATCAGTTTAATATCTGATACGTCCCCTATCTGGGGACCATATATTAAATGGATTTTTAGAACAGGGAGATGGAAAAAGAGCTTGCTCTGTCCACTCCACGCATTGACCTGGTATTGCAGTATCTCCAGGACCGGTGCACCCCTTCTTTAATGCAGTTTCTAAAATCAGAAAGAATTGAATTCAATGCTTTTTGTTCATTTTGCTTGTTTGTCGGATTTTGGGATGGACTCTTTGGCTTTGCTTTTCTTCTCCTCATTGGATTTTTCATGTTAAAAGTTGCAGATGCCAGATGACAAGCTCATTTTGGTTCAACTTCAGCAACTGTGCATTGCATTGCCATGTAATGTAATGTAATGCAATGCTATCTATCTAGCTCTCCCTCTATACTTCCTTTTGGATAAACAGACATATTAGGCAAGCATTTTGGAGCTTTCACCTAAATAACTACAGGTGGTGAGATAAGCTGCACAATATAATTGACCTTTCAGTATATTGTTGCACACACACCATCTATTTAGCAAATGCCCTTGTTATCAACAGCAGCCTTTTAAACTCACCTGAGCTAACAGGTATGTGAGCTGGTTACTCTGCTGCGCTTAAAATTTCTTTTTTGGTTTGCTACAATGCCTTTTCTGAAACGTTGTCTCCCTCTGCTGGAACACTGACTTCTTTCATTTAATGCCTGCAGACTATAAAAGAGAAACCAACCCAAAAAGTTTGGTTGATTAGTCTGTGGCATTCTTTTAAACTGTTGCTTATGGCGGTCTCTGTGAGCTTCTCAGTGACATTCAGCCATCCAGGTATCCCGCCTGCAGTAGACGGAATGTGGCAATGGAACGCTGGCTGCGCGTGTCATAATAGGCTCTGAGCCTTTGTATACCTGCGCACAGCAGCAGCCACCTTCAGTCTGCTGCTGGACAGCCAGCAGCAGCAGCAGCAGGAGAGGTAATTAATCAGCAACCCTCCTGCTAAGGGTAGACAGCTGCTCGTTCCACCCCCCCCCCCCCCCGCCTTAATTGGTTCTCCTCCCTTCCAACGGTGTTGAGGCGGGTGGGAACAGCCGGGGGTTGAGGGCACTGTGCTAAAAGAGGTTGAGTTATGCAGATCTAAAACGCGTGGATTGCAGCAGCAGCAAGCCGAAAAGTGCAGGCATGTGAGGGATCTAGAGGTTGACAGCATGTCTTCTTAACGGGAGTCCAGGTGGCCATCTCCACAAATGGACTTTTCAGAATCCTTGGGTGGCACCGTAGTCGGAAACCAATTCTGGTTATCGCTTCTCGGCCTTTTGGCTAAGATCAAGTGTAGTATCTGTTCTTATCAGTTTAATATCTGATACGTCCCCTATCTGGGGACCATATATTAAATGGATTTTTAGAACAGGGAGATGGAAAAAGAGCTTGCTCTGTCCACTCCACGCATTGACCTGGTATTGCAGTATCTCCAGGACCGGTGCACCCCTTCTTTAATGCAGTTTCTAAAATCAGAAAGAATTGAATTCAATGCTTTTTGTTCATTTTGCTTGTTTGTCGGATTTTGGGATGGACTCTTTGGCTTTGCTTTTCTTCTCCTCATTGGATTTTTCATGTTAAAAGTTGCAGAAGCCAGATGACAAGCTCATTTTGGTTCAACTTCAGCAACTGTGCATTGCATTGCCATGTAATGTAATGTAATGCAATGCTATCTATCTAGCTCTCCCTCTATACTTCCTTTTGGATAAACAGACATATTAGGCAAGCATTTTGGAGCTTTCACCTAAATAACTACAGGTGGTGAGATAAGCTGCACAATATAATTGACCTTTCAGTATATTGTTGCACACACACCATCTATTTAGCAAATGCCCTTGTTATCAACAGCAGCCTTTTAAACTCACCTGAGCTAACAGGTATGTGAGCTGGTTACTCTGCTGCGCTTAAAATTTCTTTTTTGGTTTGCTACAATGCCTTTTCTGAAACGTTGTCTCCCTCTGCTGGAACACTGACTTCTTTCATTTAATGCATGCAGACTATAGAAGAGAAACCAACCCAAAAAGTTTGGTTGATTAGTCTGTGGCATTCTTTTAAACTGTTGCTTATGGCGGTCTCTGTGAGCTTCTCAGTGACATTCAGCCATCCAGGTATCCCGCCTGCAGTAGACAGAATGTGGCAATGGAACGCTGGCTGCGCGTGTCATAATAGGCTCTGAGCCTTTATATACCTGCGCACAGCAGCAGCCACCTTCAGTCTGCTGCTGGACAGCCAGCAGCAGCAGCAGCAGGAGAGGTAATTAATCAGCAACCCTCCTGCTAAGGGTAGACAGCTGCTCGTTCCACCCCCCCCCCGCCTTAATTGGTTCTCCTCCCTTCCAACGGTGTTGAGGCGGGTGGGAACAGCCGGGGGTTGAGGGTACTGTGCTAAAAGAGGTGGAGTTATGCAGATCTAAAACGCGTGGATTGCAGCAGCAGCAAGCCGAAAAGTGCAGGCATGTGAGGGATCTAGAGGTTGACAGCATGTCTTCTTAACGGGAGTCCAGGTGGCCATCTCCACAAATGGACTTTTCAGAATCCTTGGGTGGCACCGTAGTCGGAAACCAATTCTGGTTATCGCTTCTCGGCCTTTTGGCTAAGATCAAGTGTAGTATCTGTTCTTATCAGTTTAATATCTGATACGTCCCCTATCTGGGGACCATATATTAAATGGATTTTTAGAACAGGGAGATGGAAAAAGAGCTTGCTCTGTCCACTCCACGCATTGACCTGGTATTGCAGTATCTCCAGGACCGGTGCACCCCTTCTTTAATGCAGTTTCTAAAATCAGAAAGAATTGAATTCAATGCTTTTTGTTCATTTTGCTTGTTTGTCGGATTTTGGGATGGACTCTTTGGCTTTGCTTTTCTTCTCCTCATTGGATTTTTCATGTTAAAAGTTGCAGATGCCAGATGACAAGCTCATTTTGGTTCAACTTCAGCAACTGTGCATTGCATTGCCATGTAATGTAATGTAATGCAATGCTATCTATCTAGCTCTCCCTCTATACTTCCTTTTGGATAAACAGACATATTAGGCAAGCATTTTGGAGCTTTCACCTAAATAACTACAGGTGGTGAGATAAGCTGCACAATATAATTGACCTTTCAGTATATTGTTGCACACACACCATCTATTTAGCAAATGCCCTTGTTATCAACAGCAGCCTTTTAAACTCACCTGAGCTAACAGGTATGTGAGCTGGTTACTCTGCTGCGCTTAAAATTTCTTTTTTGGTTTGCTACAATGCCTTTTCTGAAACGTTGTCTCCCTCTGCTGGAACACTGACTTCTTTCATTTAATGCCTGCAGACTATAAAAGAGAAACCAACCCAAAAAGTTTGGTTGATTAGTCTGTGGCATTCTTTTAAACTGTTGCTTATGGCGGTCTCTGTGAGCTTCTCAGTGACATTCAGCCATCCAGGTATCCCGCCTGCAGTAGACGGAATGTGGCAATGGAACGCTGGCTGCGCGTGTCATAATAGGCTCTGAGCCTTTGTATACCTGCGCACAGCAGCAGCCACCTTCAGTCTGCTGCTGGACAGCCAGCAGCAGCAGCAGCAGGAGAGGTAATTAATCAGCAACCCTCCTGCTAAGGGTAGACAGCTGCTCGTTCCACCCCCCCCCCCCCCGCCTTAATTGGTTCTCCTCCCTTCCAACGGTGTTGAGGCGGGTGGGAACAGCCGGGGGTTGAGGGCACTGTGCTAAAAGAGGTGGAGTTATGCAGATCTAAAACGCGTGGATTGCAGCAGCAGCAAGCCGAAAAGTGCAGGCATGTGAGGGATCTAGAGGTTGACAGCATGTCTTCTTAACGGGAGTCCAGGTGGCCATCTCCACAAATGGACTTTTCAGAATCCTTGGGTGGCACCGTAGTCGGAAACCAATTCTGGTTATCGCTTCTCGGCCTTTTGGCTAAGATCAAGTGTAGTATCTGTTCTTATCAGTTTAATATCTGATACGTCCCCTATCTGGGGACCATATATTAAATGGATTTTTAGAACAGGGAGATGGAAAAAGAGCTTGCTCTGTCCACTCCACGCATTGACCTGGTATTGCAGTATCTCCAGGACCGGTGCACCCCTTCTTTAATGCAGTTTCTAAAATCAGAAAGAATTGAATTCAATGCTTTTTGTTCATTTTGCTTGTTTGTCGGATTTTGGGATGGACTCTTTGGCTTTGCTTTTCTTCTCCTCATTGGATTTTTCATGTTAAAAGTTGCAGAAGCCAGATGACAAGCTCATTTTGGTTCAACTTCAGCAACTGTGCATTGCATTGCCATGTAATGTAATGTAATGCAATGCTATCTATCTAGCTCTCCCTCTATACTTCCTTTTGGATAAACAGACATATTAGGCAAGCATTTTGGAGCTTTCACCTAAATAACTACAGGTGGTGAGATAAGCTGCACAATATAATTGACCTTTCAGTATATTGTTGCACACACACCATCTATTTAGCAAATGCCCTTGTTATCAACAGCAGCCTTTTAAACTCACCTGAGCTAACAGGTATGTGAGCTGGTTACTCTGCTGCGCTTAAAATTTCTTTTTTGGTTTGCTACAATGCCTTTTCTGAAACGTTGTCTCCCTCTGCTGGAACACTGACTTCTTTCATTTAATGCCTGCAGACTATAAAAGAGAAACCAACCCAAAAAGTTTGGTTGATTAGTCTGTGGCATTCTTTTAAACTGTTGCTTATGGCGGTCTCTGTGAGCTTCTCAGTGACATTCAGCCATCCAGGTATCCCGCCTGCAGTAGACGGAATGTGGCAATGGAACGCTGGCTGCGCGTGTCATAATAGGCTCTGAGCCTTTATATACCTGCGCACAGCAGCAGCCACCTTCAGTCTGCTGCTGGACAGCCAGCAGCAGCAGCAGCAGGAGAGGTAATTAATCAGCAACCCTCCTGCTAAGGGTAGACAGCTGCTCGTTCCACCCCCCCCCCCCCGCCTTAATTGGTTCTCCTCCCTTCCAACGGTGTTGAGGCGGGTGGGAACAGCCGGGGGTTGAGGGTACTGTGCTAAAAGAGGTGGAGTTATGCAGATCTAAAACGCGTGGATTGCAGCAGCAGCAAGCCGAAAAGTGCAGGCATGTGAGGGATCTAGAGGTTGACAGCATGTCTTCTTAACGGGAGTCCAGGTGGCCATCTCCACAAATGGACTTTTCAGAATCCTTGGGTGGTACCGTAGTCGGAAACCAATTCTGGTTATCGCTTCTCGGCCTTTTGGCTAAGATCAAGTGTAGTATCTGTTCTTATCAGTTTAATATCTGATACGTCCCCTATCTGGGGACCATATATTAAATGGATTTTTAGAACAGGGAGATGGAAAAAGAGCTTGCTCTGTCCACTCCACGCATTGACCTGGTATTGCAGTATCTCCAGGACCGGTGCACCCCTTCTTTAATGCAGTTTCTAAAATCAGAAAGAATTGAATTCAATGCTTTTTGTTCATTTTGCTTGTTTGTCGGATTTTGGGATGGACTCTTTGGCTTTGCTTTTCTTCTCCTCATTGGATTTTTCATGTTAAAAGTTGCAGAAGCCAGATGACAAGCTCATTTTGGTTCAACTTCAGCAACTGTGCATTGCATTGCCATGTAATGTAATGTAATGCAATGCTATCTATCTAGCTCTCCCTCTATACTTCCTTTTGGATAAACAGACATATTAGGCAAGCATTTTGGAGCTTTCACCTAAATAACTACAGGTGGTGAGATAAGCTGCACAATATAATTGACCTTTCAGTATATTGTTGCACACACACCATCTATTTAGCAAATGCCCTTGTTATCAACAGCAGCCTTTTAAACTCACCTGAGCTAACAGGTATGTGAGCTGGTTACTCTGCTGCGCTTAAAATTTCTTTTTTGGTTTGCTACAATGCCTTTTCTGAAACGTTGTCTCCCTCTGCTGGAACACTGACTTCTTTCATTTAATGCCTGCAGACTATAAAAGAGAAACCAACCCAAAAAGTTTGGTTGATTAGTCTGTGGCATTCTTTTAAACTGTTGCTTATGGCGGTCTCTGTGAGCTTCTCAGTGACATTCAGCCATCCAGGTATCCCGCCTGCAGTAGACGGAATGTGGCAATGGAACGCTGGCTGCGCGTGTCATAATAGGCTCTGAGCCTTTATATACCTGCGCACAGCAGCAGCCACCTTCAGTCTGCTGCTGGACAGCCAGCAGCAGCAGCAGCAGGAGAGGTAATTAATCAGCAACCCTCCTGCTAAGGGTAGACAGCTGCTCGTTCCACCCCCCCCCCCCGCCTTAATTGGTTCTCCTCCCTTCCAACGGTGTTGAGGCGGGTGGGAACAGCCGGGGGTTGAGGGTACTGTGCTAAAAGAGGTGGAGTTATGCAGATCTAAAACGCGTGGATTGCAGCAGCAGCAAGCCGAAAAGTGCAGGCATGTGAGGGATCTAGAGGTTGACAGCATGTCTTCTTAACGGGAGTCCAGGTGGCCATCTCCACAAATGGACTTTTCAGAATCCTTGGGTGGCACCGTAGTCGGAAACCAATTCTGGTTATCGCTTCTCGGCCTTTTGGCTAAGATCAAGTGTAGTATCTGTTCTTATCAGTTTAATATCTGATACGTCCCCTATCTGGGGACCATATATTAAATGGATTTTTAGAACAGGGAGATGGAAAAAGAGCTTGCTCTGTCCACTCCACGCATTGACCTGGTATTGCAGTATCTCCAGGACCGGTGCACCCCTTCTTTAATGCAGTTTCTAAAATCAGAAAGAATTGAATTCAATGCTTTTTGTTCATTTTGCTTGTTTGTCGGATTTTGGGATGGACTCTTTGGCTTTGCTTTTCTTCTCCTCATTGGATTTTTCATGTTAAAAGTTGCAGAAGCCAGATGACAAGCTCATTTTGGTTCAACTTCAGCAACTGTGCATTGCATTGCCATGTAATGTAATGTAATGCAATGCTATCTATCTAGCTCTCCCTCTATACTTCCTTTTGGATAAACAGACATATTAGGCAAGCATTTTGGAGCTTTCACCTAAATAACTACAGGTGGTGAGATAAGCTGCACAATATAATTGACCTTTCAGTATATTGTTGCACACACACCATCTATTTAGCAAATGCCCTTGTTATCAACAGCAGCCTTTTAAACTCACCTGAGCTAACAGGTATGTGAGCTGGTTACTCTGCTGCGCTTAAAATTTCTTTTTTGGTTTGCTACAATGCCTTTTCTGAAACGTTGTCTCCCTCTGCTGGAACACTGACTTCTTTCATTTAATGCCTGCAGACTATAAAAGAGAAACCAACCCAAAAAGTTTGGTTGATTAGTCTGTGGCATTCTTTTAAACTGTTGCTTATGGCGGTCTCTGTGAGCTTCTCAGTGACATTCAGCCATCCAGGTATCCCGCCTGCAGTAGACGGAATGTGGCAATGGAACGCTGGCTGCGCGTGTCATAATAGGCTCTGAGCCTTTATATACCTGCGCACAGCAGCAGCCACCTTCAGTCTGCTGCTGGACAGCCAGCAGCAGCAGCAGCAGGAGAGGTAATTCATCAGCAACCCTCCTGCTAAGGGTAGACAGCTGCTCGTTCCACCCCCCCCCCCCGCCTTAATTGGTTCTCCTCCCTTCCAACGGTGTTGAGGCGGGTGGGAACAGCCGGGGGTTGAGGGTACTGTGCTAAAAGAGGTGGAGTTATGCAGATCTAAAACGCGTGGATTGCAGCAGCAGCAAGCCGAAAAGTGCAGGCATGTGAGGGATCTAGAGGTTGACAGCATGTCTTCTTAACGGGAGTCCAGGTGGCCATCTCCACAAATGGACTTTTCAGAATCCTTGGGTGGCACCGTAGTCGGAAACCAATTCTGGTTATCGCTTCTCGGCCTTTTGGCTAAGATCAAGTGTAGTATCTGTTCTTATCAGTTTAATATCTGATACGTCCCCTATCTGGGGACCATATATTAAATGGATTTTTAGAACAGGGAGATGGAAAAAGAGCTTGCTCTGTCCACTCCACGCATTGACCTGGTATTGCAGTATCTCCAGGACCGGTGCACCCCTTCTTTAATGCAGTTTCTAAAATCAGAAAGAATTGAATTCAATGCTTTTTGTTCATTTTGCTTGTTTGTCGGATTTTGGGATGGACTCTTTGGCTTTGCTTTTCTTCTCCTCATTGGATTTTTCATGTTAAAAGTTGCAGAAGCCAGATGACAAGCTCATTTTGGTTCAACTTCAGCAACTGTGCATTGCATTGCCATGTAATGTAATGTAATGCAATGCTATCTATCTAGCTCTCCCTCTATACTTCCTTTTGGATAAACAGACATATTAGGCAAGCATTTTGGAGCTTTCACCTAAATAACTACAGGTGGTGAGATAAGCTGCACAATATAATTGACCTTTCAGTATATTGTTGCACACACACCATCTATTTAGCAAATGCCCTTGTTATCAACAGCAGCCTTTTAAACTCACCTGAGCTAACAGGTATGTGAGCTGGTTACTCTGCTGCGCTTAAAATTTCTTTTTTGGTTTGCTACAATGCCTTTTCTGAAACGTTGTCTCCCTCTGCTGGAACACTGACTTCTTTCATTTAATGCCTGCAGACTATAAAAGAGAAACCAACCCAAAAAGTTTGGTTGATTAGTCTGTGGCATTCTTTTAAACTGTTGCTTATGGCGGTCTCTGTGAGCTTCTCAGTGACATTCAGCCATCCAGGTATCCCGCCTGCAGTAGACGGAATGTGGCAATGGAACGCTGGCTGCGCGTGTCATAATAGGCTCTGAGCCTTTATATACCTGCGCACAGCAGCAGCCACCTTCAGTCTGCTGCTGGACAGCCAGCAGCAGCAGCAGCAGGAGAGGTAATTAATCAGCAACCCTCCTGCTAAGGGTAGACAGCTGCTCGTTCCACCCCCCCCCCCCGCCTTAATTGGTTCTCCTCCCTTCCAACGGTGTTGAGGCGGGTGGGAACAGCCGGGGGTTGAGGGTACTGTGCTAAAAGAGGTGGAGTTATGCAGATCTAAAACGCGTGGATTGCAGCAGCAGCAAGCCGAAAAGTGCAGGCATGTGAGGGATCTAGAGGTTGACAGCATGTCTTCTTAACGGGAGTCCAGGTGGCCATCTCCACAAATGGACTTTTCAGAATCCTTGGGTGGCACCGTAGTCGGAAACCAATTCTGGTTATCGCTTCTCGGCCTTTTGGCTAAGATCAAGTGTAGTATCTGTTCTTATCAGTTTAATATCTGATACGTCCCCTATCTGGGGACCATATATTAAATGGATTTTTAGAACAGGGAGATGGAAAAAGAGCTTGCTCTGTCCACTCCACGCATTGACCTGGTATTGCAGTATCTCCAGGACCGGTGCACCCCTTCTTTAATGCAGTTTCTAAAATCAGAAAGAATTGAATTCAATGCTTTTTGTTCATTTTGCTTGTTTGTCGGATTTTGGGATGGACTCTTTGGCTTTGCTTTTCTTCTCCTCATTGGATTTTTCATGTTAAAAGTTGCAGAAGCCAGATGACAAGCTCATTTTGGTTCAACTTCAGCAACTGTGCATTGCATTGCCATGTAATGTAATGTAATGCAATGCTATCTATCTAGCTCTCCCTCTATACTTCCTTTTGGATAAACAGACATATTAGGCAAGCATTTTGGAGCTTTCACCTAAATAACTACAGGTGGTGAGATAAGCTGCACAATATAATTGACCTTTCAGTATATTGTTGCACACACACCATCTATTTAGCAAATGCCCTTGTTATCAACAGCAGCCTTTTAAACTCACCTGAGCTAACAGGTATGTGAGCTGGTTACTCTGCTGCGCTTAAAATTTCTTTTTTGGTTTGCTACAATGCCTTTTCTGAAACGTTGTCTCCCTCTGCTGGAACACTGACTTCTTTCATTTAATGCCTGCAGACTATAAAAGAGAAACCAACCCAAAAAGTTTGGTTGATTAGTCTGTGGCATTCTTTTAAACTGTTGCTTATGGCGGTCTCTGTGAGCTTCTCAGTGACATTCAGCCATCCAGGTATCCCGCCTGCAGTAGACGGAATGTGGCAATGGAACGCTGGCTGCGCGTGTCATAATAGGCTCTGAGCCTTTATATACCTGCGCACAGCAGCAGCCACCTTCAGTCTGCTGCTGGACAGCCAGCAGCAGCAGCAGCAGGAGAGGTAATTAATCAGCAACCCTCCTGCTAAGGGTAGACAGCTGCTCGTTCCACCCCCCCCCCCCCGCCTTAATTGGTTCTCCTCCCTTCCAACGGTGTTGAGGCGGGTGGGAACAGCCGGGGGTTGAGGGTACTGTGCTAAAAGAGGTGGAGTTATGCAGATCTAAAACGCGTGGATTGCAGCAGCAGCAAGCCGAAAAGTGCAGGCATGTGAGGGATCTAGAGGTTGACAGCATGTCTTCTTAACGGGAGTCCAGGTGGCCATCTCCACAAATGGACTTTTCAGAATCCTTGGGTGGCACCGTAGTCGGAAACCAATTCTGGTTATCGCTTCTCGGCCTTTTGGCTAAGATCAAGTGTAGTATCTGTTCTTATCAGTTTAATATCTGATACGTCCCCTATCTGGGGACCATATATTAAATGGATTTTTAGAACAGGGAGATGGAAAAAGAGCTTGCTCTGTCCACTCCACGCATTGACCTGGTATTGCAGTATCTCCAGGAACGGTGCACCCCTTCTTTAATGCAGTTTCTAAAATCAGAAAGAATTGAATTCAATGCTTTTTGTTCATTTTGCTTGTTTGTCAGATTTTGGGATGGACTCTTTGGCTTTGCTTTTCTTCTCCTCATTGGATTTTTCATGTTAAAAGTTGCAGAAGCCAGATGACAAGCTCATTTTGGTTCAACTTCAACAACTGTGCATTGCATTGCCATGTAATGTAATGTAATGCAATGCTATCTATCTAGCTCTCCCTCTATACTTCCTTTTGGATAAACAGACATATTAGGCAAGCATTTTGGAGCTTTCACCTAAATAACTACAGGTGGTGAGATAAGCTGCACAATATAATTGACCTTTCAGTATATTGTTGCACACACACCATCTATTTAGCAAATGCCCTTGTTATCAACAGCAGCCTTTTAAACTCACCTGAGCTAACAGGTATGTGAGCTGGTTACTCTGCTGCGCTTAAAATTTCTTTTTTGGTTTGCTACAATGCCTTTTCTGAAACGTTGTCTCCCTCTGCTGGAACACTGACTTCTTTCATTTAATGCCTGCAGACTATAAAAGAGAAACCAACCCAAAAAGTTTGGTTGATTAGTCTGTGGCATTCTTTTAAACTGTTGCTTATGGCGGTCTCTGTGAGCTTCTCAGTGACATTCAGCCATCCAGGTATCCCGCCTGCAGTAGACGGAATGTGGCAATGGAACGCTGGCTGCGCGTGTCATAATAGGCTCTGAGCCTTTATATACCTGCGCACAGCAGCAGCCACCTTCAGTCTGCTGCTGGACAGCCAGCAGCAGCAGCAGCAGGAGAGGTAATTAATCAGCAACCCTCCTGCTAAGGGTAGACAGCTGCTCGTTCCACCCCCCCCCCCCCCGCCTTAATTGGTTCTCCTCCCTTCCAACGGTGTTGAGGCGGGTGGGAACAGCCGGGGGTTGAGGGTACTGTGCTAAAAGAGGTGGAGTTATGCAGATCTAAAACGCGTGGATTGCAGCAGCAGCAAGCCGAAAAGTGCAGGCATGTGAGGGATCTAGAGGTTGACAGCATGTCTTCTTAACGGGAGTCCAGGTGGCCATCTCCACAAATGGACTTTTCAGAATCCTTGGGTGGCACCGTAGTCGGAAACCAATTCTGGTTATCGCTTCTCGGCCTTTTGGCTAAGATCAAGTGTAGTATCTGTTCTTATCAGTTTAATATCTGATACGTCCCCTATCTGGGGACCATATATTAAATGGATTTTTAGAACAGGGAGATGGAAAAAGAGCTTGCTCTGTCCACTCCACGCATTGACCTGGTATTGCAGTATCTCCAGGACCGGTGCACCCCTTCTTTAATGCAGTTTCTAAAATCAGAAAGAATTGAATTCAATGCTTTTTGTTCATTTTGCTTGTTTGTCGGATTTTGGGATGGACTCTTTGGCTTTGCTTTTCTTCTCCTCATTGGATTTTTCATGTTAAAAGTTGCAGAAGCCAGATGACAAGCTCATTTTGGTTCAACTTCAGCAACTGTGCATTGCATTGCCATGTAATGTAATGTAATGCAATGCTATCTATCTAGCTCTCCCTCTATACTTCCTTTTGGATAAACAGACATATTAGGCAAGCATTTTGGAGCTTTCACCTAAATAACTACAGGTGGTGAGATAAGCTGCACAATATAATTGACCTTTCAGTATATTGTTGCACACACACCATCTATTTAGCAAATGCCCTTGTTATCAACAGCAGCCTTTTAAACTCACCTGAGCTAACAGGTATGTGAGCTGGTTACTCTGCTGCGCTTAAAATTTCTTTTTTGGTTTGCTACAATGCCTTTTCTGAAACGTTGTCTCCCTCTGCTGGAACACTGACTTCTTTCATTTAATGCCTGCAGACTATAAAAGAGAAACCAACCCAAAAAGTTTGGTTGATTAGTCTGTGGCATTCTTTTAAACTGTTGCTTATGGCGGTCTCTGTGAGCTTCTCAGTGACATTCAGCCATCCAGGTATCCCGCCTGCAGTAGACGGAATGTGGCAATGGAACACTGGCTGCGCGTGTCATAATAGGCTCTGAGCCTTTATATACCTGCGCACAGCAGCAGCCACCTTCAGTCTGCTGCTGGACAGCCAGCAGCAGCAGCAGCAGGAGAGGTAATTAATCAGCAACCCTCCTGCTAAGGGTAGACAGCTGCTCGTTCCCCCCCCCCCCCGCCTTAATTGGTTCTCCTCCCTTCCAACGGTGTTGAGGCGGGTGGGAACAGCCGGGGGTTGAGGGTACTGTGCTAAAAGAGGTGGAGTTATGCAGATCTAAAACGCGTGGATTGCAGCAGCAGCAAGCCGAAAAGTGCAGGCATGTGAGGGATCTAGAGGTTGACAGCATGTCTTCTTAACGGGAGTCCAGGTGGCCATCTCCACAAATGGACTTTTCAGAATCCTTGGGTGGCACCGTAGTCGGAAACCAATTCTGGTTATCGCTTCTCGGCCTTTTGGCACGATCTATCAGGTTTACCTGTGTGGTCTTGCCTGTGAGGTGCTCTTGGTACCCTTTCTCTCGGCCTGGGGGGATCGTTCCTCTTCGGAGGGAGCAACGGGAAGGGATCCCATGAAGGCTTGCGCCTTTCAGAGAGAAGAGTCGGTACGTTCCTGAGTGAAGGATGCCGGCAACGCTCACATATTCATCGGGTGATGCCCGGATGCGGAACACCGTGAGGATTGAAGTTGGAGCAGGATCGAGGACGGAGAAGAACTTGGACTACATCTGCCATAGGATTCTGCTTGGAGTTCTGGAGTTTCGGCGGGAAGACATATTCTGCTTCCAGGACAATGAGTACAAGGGGACTTACACCATCACCTTCAAGAGCCAGGGATGCTGTCACCAACTCGTACAAAAGGTAAATGAGAAAAACTACTTAGATGAATTGGATGGACTAACCTTTTGTCTCTTGTATGCCTATGACGAGATCCCTATCGTGGTGCATTTCCCAAACCCCTTTGTGGAGGCTGCAGACATCTCGACCTACCTTATCCGTTATTGTGATGATCTGAGATACCTGGGCACTGTGAAGAAAGCGGTAGGCTTCTGGTGTGGCAAGAGGAGGTACATGGCCCGTCTAAAGAGGGACCCAAGCGGAGTGGGAGGAATGCTACACCCTCCCTCAACATTTGTGATCGGTAAGAGCAGAGGCTACTTATTTTACCCTGGAATGCCGGTATGTTGCAGGAACTGTGGACAAATGGGTCATACCCAAACGTCCTGCACGGGCAGGAAAGTAGACCGCTGCAATAATTGCAGCTGTTACGGACATTTAATGAAGGACTGTCCCGCTGGGAGGAAATGCAATCTTTGTGGTGAGGCGGGGCACATGTTCCGAGGATGCCCCAACAGGACCAGGACCAGGACTTACGCAGAAGCTGCATCTTCTGCAGCTGAGCCGATGCGCCCGCCGGTCTTCACTGGCGGGCCGGCGTCGGAGGGCGGTTCGAAGGGCGAGAAGGTTGGGATGGAGCAGGGAGCCGGAGGCCCCTCTGGGGCGGCCACTGCATCGAAGTCCCTTAACGATGGGCGGACCTCGCATGGACCGGAACGGAGGGGTCCTCCTTCTGGGAGGGTATCCTCCGTGTCGATGGTTCCCGATACCGATCCTGTTGGGCTGGAGGGTGGTGCCCCTGTGCGGTTGGCTACAGGGGACCACGCAGCGATGGCCTCAGGATCTTCCAGGGCGATTAGCCAGCCAGATGAGGGGGCTTTGCTTCTAGGTGGCGAACATCAGGGAATCTGTGTTGGTGATCTTATCCTGATGGACCAGTCTCTCCCCCTGGAGGAGGTGGAGGAAGAGGAGGACTGCACCAGTGACCTAGTGGAGTCTGCCCCGAAAAAGAGACGGAATGTCGAAGCCCCAGCGTCTCCTGGAATGTGGCTGGGAACCGTGACCTACGAGGGGGCAACCGCCGGCTCACAGAATATCGAGTCATTTGGGTCCTCTAGCCCGGATGTCCTGGAGCAATTTGGCATACAGGGCTTTGAGTCAGGTGTCCTCATGGAAGATCCACCACCCTGACCTATGAATGCCCACATTAAGACTTGTCTCACTGAATGTGAGGTCATTAAAGAGCCCAGTTCGTAGGGCTGCTCTATTTAAGTACTTAGAAACCACTGACTTTGACATATGTTTATTACAGGAATGCGGGATACAACATGCACTAAATTATAATGACATCAAGACAGATTGGAGACTGGGGCCCTCCATCTGGTCTGGCTCCAATGACAACAAGTCAGCGGGGGTGGGCTTCCTCTGTCGTGGGAGAAATATTGCTATAAATACTGTCACAGAAATAGTACCAGGCAGAGTGGTTTTAGTGCATTTTAAATTTAATGGTTTTACCCTATGTGTAATGAATGTTTATGCTTCCCCTGATAAGCAAGAGAGAATTAATTTATTTGGGATATTGCCATTGTACTGTACTGGGTCATCTCCCCTGATCGTAGGGGGTGATTTTAATTGTCTTTGTGCTAGTGAACAACGAGCGGGGGGTGACCCTTTACGCAAATTGTATAAGTCATGTCATCTATTGAAAGATTTTATAACTGATTTTAAATTATGCGATGCGTGGAGGTCACTCCTGCCGACGGACCCTGGTTATACGTGGTCCGGAAGAGGGGTGTCCTCCAGGATCGATTTTATTTTCCTATCAGATGATTTTAACCCTGTAAAATGTGTTTTAACATCAAATATATTTTCTGACCATAAGGGCTTGGAGGTGCACCTAGAATACCGGGATGAACAGAGGGTCAACAGGGGCCTCTGGCGTCTAAGTACTTACCTGCTGGAGGACCCTCTGATTCGACAAGACTTTGGTAAAGCCTATCAAGCCTGGCGGCGACAAAAACCTTCTGATGCCCCTATGGTAACCTGGTGGGAAAATTTGAAAAAAAAAGTCAGAATGTTTTTTATAAAAGCAGGGAGACGTAAAGCTAGAGAGAAAAAAAGATGTTTTAGTGATCTTAACACCAAACTACAAACATTTTTTAAATTCAAAGAGCTAGGGGTGGAGGTGGGAGATGATATTGCTAGCCTAAAAACTGAAATTCAGAACTGCATAGACACAAAGGGGAAAGAGATTATTTTTAACTCTAGAGTGCAGCACTTGGAGGAGGGGGAGAAGTGCTCTCGCTTCTTCTTCAAAAAAGTCATGGATAAAAGAGAAGTGATCACAAATCTAGAGGGTGAAACATCTATGCAGGGAATGTTGAATGCTACTTTTAACTTTTATAAGCCTCTTTTTAGTAAAAAGTGTATAGATGAGTCCTTTTTATCTGATGCTCTTAATGATCTCGATTTTAAGTTAAATTTTACAGACCAGGAGTTTTTAGAACGCAATATTGTTTTAGAGGAATTATTTTATGTTTTTAAAAGTTTCTCTAAGGGTAAAGCACCTGGGTGTGACGGACTACCTGTAGAGTTTTATCTTACTTTTTGGGACATTTTAAAAGAGGACCTTTTTATGCTTTTTAAAGAAGTTTTTATTTGTGAACAGTTGCCATTTTCGTGGAGGAGAGGAGTGGTGTCTTTGATATATAAAAAAGGTGACCGCAGTACTCTAGCGAATTGGAGACCCATAACTCTCCTAAACGTCGATTACAAGGTACTTGCTAAGGTGGTTGCAAACCGGCTCAGGAATGTCATTGCCAAACTAATCCAGCCTGAGCAGGTTTGTAGTGTACCAGGCAGAAGTATTTCAGAGGTTTTAAACGTATTAAGGGATGTAATTTGGTATTCCAGAGACTGGGGTCAAAATGTAGCTCTTTTAGCCCTAGATTTTGAAAAAGCTTTCGATAGAGTCTCTCATAGATTTCTTTTTAGAGTTTTAAAAAGAATGGGTATCCCTAATATGCTTTTAAATTGTATTAAGATTTTATATAAAAATTGTTTTAGTCAAATTTCTCTTAATGGCTTTTTAACAGATGGAGTTCCCCTTGAGTCCGGAGTGAAGCAGGGATGCCCCTTGTCGCCCATCCTGTTCATCTGCGCCATGGAGCCCCTGCTGAGCGCAATAAGGAAAGACAAAGTGATTAGAGGGGTTCCTGTTCCTGGCGGAGGTGGCAGTGATGTGAGAGTCTTTGGCTACATGGATGACGTGACGGTTGTGTGCGTGGACCCTGCTTCCCTCCGGAGGGCGGTGTTGCGCATTGATTTTTTTTCCCAGGCATCCGGTTTTAAACTTAATTTAAATAAATCTGAATGTCTGACTTTGGGATCCTGGGACACCGCCCAACTCCCGCAGCTCACTTTAAAACGAGACAATGTAAAAATTCTTGGAGTTGTTTTTAACGAGGAGAATGTGGGAACTCAAAGCTGGGAGAATGTCATAGAAAAAATGTCAAAGAAAATATCATTTTGGGGTTTGAGGTCCCTAACAATGGAGGGGAAAATTTTAATTATAAAATCAGTGTTGTTACCCCTCATACTGTATATAGCTATGGTGTACCCCCCCTCTGATGTTTTAATTAAAAAAATGACTAGGATGATCTTTATGTTTTTATGGAACTCCAAAATGGAAAGATTAAGGCGAGAAATAATGAGGAAGAATAAAATGAACGGCGGAAGGGATGTCCCCGATTTACATATTTATTTGTATTTAAATTATTTCTGCTTTTGTTTCAAACATTTTAATGGTAATAGTGCGCTAAGTTATTTTTTAAAATATACTTGTGGGATGATTTTTAAAAGATGGTTTAAGTTGTCGTTGAATTCCCCTGTTTTACTATGCCCCCCCAAACACCAAGCAATCTTAGAAAAGACTGTTCGATTTTATAGCCTTGGTGATTTTAATATGGACATTTTTAAAGACCGCAAGAAGCTTTTATCTTTTCTGAGGAGGAATGAAGATGTGACCCCCATAGTAAATTTCTCAGAAGAGAGATCGAAGCAAGTTTGGAAGAATGTCTTCGGGAAATTCTTAGCAAATGGACATAAGGACATCGCATGGATGGTGGTCCACCAGTGCCTCCCCACCAGAGAGTTTCAACACAGGAGAGGCCTGGTGGCCAGAGCCAAATGCCCCAGAGACTCATGTGTTAATGACGAAACCACCTTGCACCTTATGTGGAATTGCCCATTTGCACAGGAACTTTGGAACAAAGTTGGGATTCTTTTAAAATGGACTTGCGGTTTAAGAGATTTTAACCATGAATATGTTTTATATGGCCTTTTTAAATGTCCGACGCCTCAACAGTATTGTATATGTTGGTGTATGATTAACTGTTTTAAAGACGCCCTTTGGAAGGCACGCAATATCTTACTTTTTAAACGTGATGCTATTTCTGTGAAGGATTGTCTTAAAATTGCTTTTAGCCAGATGTATATTTATTACTTGAGGGATGTCAAATGTATTGGGAGGAGGGATGCTAATCGTATATGGGGTTTTTATGGGTGGAATTCTGTGTTTTAATAATGTACTGTTTGTGTTGTTGTTTTTGACTGTAAACCATCTTTTACGCATTAATAAATTATGTTGAAACCTGATCTGTTCTTATCAGTTTAATATCTGATACGTCCCCTATCTGGGGACCATATATTAAATGGATTTTTAGAACAGGGAGATGGAAAAAGAGCTTGCTCTGTCCACTCCACGCATTGACCTGGTATTGCAGTATCTCCAGGACCGGTGCACCCCTTCTTTAATGCAGTTTCTAAAATCAGAAAGAATTGAATTCAATGCTGTTTGTTCATTTTGCTTGTTTGTCGGATTTTGGGATGGACTCTTTGGCTTTGCTTTTCTTCTCCTCATTGGATTTTTCATGTTAAAAGTTGCAGAAGCCAGATGACAAGCTCATTTTGGTTCAACTTCAGCAACTGTGCATTGCATTGCCATGTAATGTAATGTAATGAAATGCTATCTATCTAGCTCTCCCTCTATACTTCCTTTTGGATAAACAGACATATTAGGCAAGCATTTTGGAGCTTTCACCTAAATAACTACAGGTGGTGAGATAAGCTGCACAATATAATTGACCTTTCAGTATATTGTTGCACACACACCATCTATTTAGCAAATGCCCTTGTTATCAACAGCAGCCTTTTAAACTCACCTGAGCTAACAGGTATGTGAGCTGGTTAATCTGCTGCGCTTAAAATTTCTTTTTTGGTTTGCTACAATGCCTTTTCTGAAACGTTGTCTCCCTCTGCTGGAACACTGACTTCTTTCATTTAATGCCTGCAGACTATAAAAGAGAAACCAACCCAAAAAGTTTGGTTGATTAGTCTGTGGCATTCTTTTAAACTGTTGCTTATGGCGGTCTCTGTGAGCTTCTCAGTGACATTCAGCCATCCAGGTATCCCGCCTGCAGTAGACGGAATGTGGCAATGGAACGCTGGCTGCGCGTGTCATAATAGACTCTGAGCCTTTATATACCTGCGCACAGCAGCAGCCACCTTCAGTCTGCTGCTGGACAGCCAGCAGCAGCAGCAGCAGGAGAGGTAATTAATCAGCAACCCTCCTGCTAAGGGTAGACAGCTGCTCGTTCCACCCCCCCCCCCGCCTTAATTGGTTCTCCTCCCTTCCAACGGTGTTGAGGCGGGTGGGAACAGCCGGGGGTTGAGGGTACTGTGCTAAAAGAGGTGGAGTTATGCAGATCTAAAACGCATGGATTGCAGCAGCAGCAAGCCGAAAAGTGCAGGCATGTGAGGGATCTAGAGGTTGACAGCATGTCTTCTTAACGGGAGTCCAGGTGGCCATCTCCACAAATGGACTTTTCAGAATCCTTGGGTGGCACCGTAGTCGGAAACCAATTCTGGTTATCGCTTCTCGGCCTTTTGGCTAAGATCAAGTGTAGTATCTGTTCTTATCAGTTTAATATCTGATACGTCCCCTATCTGGGGACCATATATTAAATGGATTTTTAGAACAGGGAGATGGAAAAAGAGCTTGCTCTGTCCACTCCACGCATTGACCTGGTATTGCAGTATCTCCAGGACCGGTGCACCCCTTCTTTAATGCAGTTTCTAAAATCAGAAAGAATTGAATTCAATGCTTTTTGTTCATTTTGCTTGTTTGTCGGATTTTGGGATGGACTCTTTGGCTTTGCTTTTCTTCTCCTCATTGGATTTTTCATGTTAAAAGTTGCAGAAGCCAGATGACAAGCTCATTTTGGTTCAACTTCAGCAACTGTGCATTGCATTGCCATGTAATGTAATGTAATGCAATGCTATCTATCTAGCTCTCCCTCTATACTTCCTTTTGGATAAACAGACATATTAGGCAAGCATTTTGGAGCTTTCACCTAAATAACTACAGGTGGTGAGATAAGCTGCACAATATAATTGACCTTTCAGTATATTGTTGCACACACACCATCTATTTAGCAAATGCCCTTGTTATCAACAGCAGCCTTTTAAACTCACCTGAGCTAACAGGTATGTGAGCTGGTTACTCTGCTGCGCTTAAAATTTCTTTTTTGGTTTGCTACAATGCCTTTTCTGAAACGTTGTCTCCCTCTGCTGGAACACTGACTTCTTTCATTTAATGCCTGCAGACTATAAAAGAGAAACCAACCCAAAAAGTTTGGTTGATTAGTCTGTGGCATTCTTTTAAACTGTTGCTTATGGCGGTCTCTGTGAGCTTCTCAGTGACATTCAGCCATCCAGGTATCCCGCCTGCAGTAGACGGAATGTGGCAATGGAACGCTGGCTGCGCGTGTCATAATAGGCTCTGAGCCTTTATATACCTGCGCACAGCAGCAGCCACCTTCAGTCTGCTGCTGGACAGCCAGCAGCAGCAGCAGCAGGAGAGGTAATTAATCAGCAACCCTCCTGCTAAGGGTAGACAGCTGCTCGTTCCACCCCCCCCCCCGCCTTAATTGGTTCTCCTCCCTTCCAACGGTGTTGAGGCGGGTGGGAACAGCCGGGGGTTGAGGGTACTGTGCTAAAAGAGGTGGAGTTATGCAGATCTAAAACGCGTGGATTGCAGCAGCAGCAAGCCGAAAAGTGCAGGCATGTGAGGGATCTAGAGGTTGACAGCATGTCTTCTTAACGGGAGTCCAGGTGGCCATCTCCACAAATGGACTTTTCAGAATCCTTGGGTGGCACCGTAGTCGGAAACCAATTCTGGTTATCGCTTCTCGGCCTTTTGGCTAAGATCAAGTGTAGTATCTGTTCTTATCAGTTTAATATCTGATACGTCCCCTATCTAGGGACCATATATTAAATGGATTTTTAGAACAGGGAGATGGAAAAAGAGCTTGCTCTGTCCACTCCACGCATTGACCTGGTATTGCAGTATCTCCAGGACCGGTGCACCCCTTCTTTAATGCAGTTTCTAAAATCAGAAATAATTGAATTCAATGCTTTTTGTTCATTTTGCTTGTTTGTCGGATTTTGGGATGGACTCTTTGGCTTTGCTTTTCTTCTCCTCATTGGATTTTTCATGTTAAAAGTTGCAGAAGCCAGATGACAAGCTCATTTTGGTTCAACTTCAGCAACTGTGCATTGCATTGCCATGTAATGTAATGTAATGCAATGCTATCTATCTAGCTCTCCCTCTATACTTCCTTTTGGATAAACAGACATATTAGGCAAGCATTTTGGAGCTTTCACCTAAATAACTACAGGTGGTGAGATAAGCTGCACAATATAATTGACCTTTCAGTATATTGTTGCACACACACCATCTATTTAGCAAATGCCCTTGTTATCAACAGCAGCCTTTTAAACTCACCTGAGCTAACAGGTATGTGAGCTGGTTACTCTGCTGCGCTTAAAATTTCTTTTTTGGTTTGCTACAATGCCTTTTCTGAAACGTTGTCTCCCTCTGCTGGAACACTGACTTCTTTCATTTAATGCCTGCAGACTATAAAAGAGAAACCAACCCAAAAAGTTTGGTTGATTAGTCTGTGGCATTCTTTTAAACTGTTGCTTATGGCGGTCTCTGTGAGCTTCTCAGTGACATTCAGCCATCCAGGTATCCCGCCTGCAGAAGACGGAATGTGGCAATGGAACGCTGGCTGCGCGTGTCATAATAGGCTCTGAGCCTTTATATACCTGCGCACAGCAGCAGCCACCTTCAGTCTG
The DNA here is from genome assembly GCF_046119375.1 of Phyllobates terribilis. Classification (NCBI taxonomy): domain Eukaryota; kingdom Metazoa; phylum Chordata; class Amphibia; order Anura; family Dendrobatidae; genus Phyllobates; species Phyllobates terribilis. The sequence goes on along the minus strand of NW_027362800.1, from coordinate 2,166,234 downwards.
CTGCTGGACAGCCAGCAGCAGCAGCAGCAGGAGAGGTAATTAATCAGCAACCCTGATGCTAAGGGTAGACAGCTGCTCGTTCCACCCCCCCCCCGCCTTAATTGGTTCTCCTCCCTTCCAACGGTGTTGAGGCGGGTGGGAACAGCCGGGGGTTGAGGGTACTGTGCTAAAAGAGGTGGAGTTATGCAGATCTAAAATGCGTGGATTGCAGCAGCAGCAAGCCGAAAAGTGCAGGCATGTGAGGGATCTAGAGGTTGACAGCATGTCTTCTTAACGGGAGTCCAGGTGGCCATCTCCACAAATGGACTTTTCAGTATCCTTGGGTGGCACCGTAGTCGGAAACCAATTCTGGTTATCGCTTCTCGGCCTTTTGGCTAAGATCAAGTGTAGTATCTGTTCTTATCAGTTTAATATCTGATACGTCCCCTATCTGGGGACCATATATTAAATGGATTTTTAGAACAGGGAGATGGAAAAAGAGCTTGCTCTGTCCACTCCACGCATTGAACTGGTATTGCAGTATCTCCAGGACCGGTGCACCCCTTCTTTAATGCAGTTTCTAAAATCAGAAAGAATTGAATTCAATGCTTTTTGTTCATTTTGCTTGTTTGTCGGATTTTGGGATGGACTCTTTGGCTTTGCTTTTCTTCTCCTCATTGGATTTTTCATGTTAAAAGTTGCAGAAGCCAGATGACAAGCTCATTTTGGTTCAACTTCAGCAACTGTGCATTGCATTGCCATGTAATGTAATGTAATGCAATGCTATCTATCTAGCTCTCCCTCTATACTTCCTTTTGGATAAACAGACATATTAGGCAAGCATTTTGGAGCTTTCACCTAAATAACTACAGGTGGTGAGATAAGCTGCACAATATAATTGACCTTTCAGTATATTGTTGCACACACACCATCTATTTAGCAAATGCCCTTGTTATCAACAGCAGCCTTTTAAACTCCCCTGAGCTAACAGGTATGTGAGCTGGTTACTCTGCTGCGCTTAAAATTTCTTTTTTGGTTTGCTACAATGCCTTTTCTGAAACGTTGTCTCCCTCTGCTGGAACACTGACTTCTTTCATTTAATGCCTGCAGACTATAAAAGAGAAACCAACCCAAAAAGTTTGGTTGATTAGTCTGTGGCATTCTTTTAAACTGTTGCTTATGGCGGTCTCTGTGAGCTTCTCAGTGACATTCAGCCATCCAGGTATCCCGCCTGCAGTAGACGGAATGTGGCAATGGAACGCTGGCTGCGCGTGTCATAATAGGCTCTGAGCCTTTATATACCTGCGCACAGCAGCAGCCACCTTCAGTCTGCTGCTGGACAGCCAGCAGCAGCAGCAGCAGGAGAGGTAATTAATCAGCAACCCTCCTGCTAAGGGTAGACAGCTGCTCGTTCCACCCCCCCCCCGCCTTAATTGGTTCTCCTCCCTTCCAACGGTGTTGAGGCGGGTGGGAACAGCCGGGGGTTGAGGGTACTGTGCTAAAAGAGGTGGAGTTATGCAGATCTAAAACGCGTGGATTGCAGCAGCAGCAAGCCGAAAAGTGCAGGCATGTGAGGGATCTAGAGGTTGACAGCATGTCTTCTTAACGGGAGTCCAGGTGGCCATCTCCACAAATGGACTTTTCAGAATCCTTGGGTGGCACCGTAGTCGGAAACCAATTCTGGTTATCGCTTCTCGGCCTTTTGGCTAAGATCAAGTGTAGTATCTGTTCTTATCAGTTTAATATCTGATACGTCCCCTATCTGGGGACCATATATTAAATGGATTTTTAGAACAGGGCGATGGAAAAAGAGCTTGCTCTGTCCACTCCACGCATTGAACTGGTATTGCAGTATCTCCAGGACCGGTGCACCCCTTCTTTAATGCAGTTTCTAAAATCAGAAAGAATTGAATTCAATGCTTTTTGTTCATTTTGCTTGTTTGTCGGATTTTGGGATGGACTCTTTGGCTTTGCTTTTCTTCTCCTCATTGGATTTTTCATGTTAAAAGTTGCAGAAGCCAGATGACAAGCTCATTTTGGTTCAACTTCAGCAACTGTGCATTGCATTGCCATGTAATGTAATGTAATGCAATGCTATCTATCTAGCTCTCCCTCTATACTTCCTTTTGGATAAACAGACATATTAGGCAAGCATTTTGGAGCTTTCACCTAAATAACTACAGGTGGTGAGATAAGCTGCACAATATAATTGACCTTTCAGTATATTGTTGCACACACACCATCTATTTAGCAAATGCCCTTGTTATCAACAGCAGCCTTTTAAACTCACCTGAGCTAACAGGTATGTGAGCTGGTTACTCTGCTGCGCTTAAAATTTCTTTTTTGGTTTGCTACAATGCCTTTTCTGAAACGTTGTCTCCCTCTGCTGGAACACTGACTTCTTTCATTTAATGCCTGCAGACTATAAAAGAGAAACCAACCCAAAAAGTTTGGTTGATTAGTCTGTGGCATTCTTTTAAACTGTTGCTTATGGCGGTTTCTGTGAGCTTCTCAGTGACATTCAGCCATCCAGGTATCCCGCCTGCAGTAGACGGAATGTGGCAATGGAACGCTGGCTGCGCGTGTCATAATAGGCTCTGAGCCTTTATATACCTGCGCACAGCAGCAACCACCTTCAGTCTGCTGCTGGACAGCCAGCAGCAGCAGCAGCAGGAGGGGTAATTAATCAGCAACCCTCCTGCTAAGGGTAGACAGCTGCTCGTTCCACCCCCCCCCCGCCTTAATTGGTTCTCCTCCCTTCCAACGGTGTTGAGGCGGGTGGGAACAGCCGGGGGTTGAGGGTACTGTGCTAAAAGAGGTGGAGTTATGCAGATCTAAAACGCGTGGATTGCAGCAGCAGCAAGCCGAAAAGTGCAGGCATGTGAGGGATCTAGAGGTTGACAGCATGTCTTCTTAACGGGAGTCCAGGTGGCCATCTCCACAAATGGACTTTTCAGAATCCTTGGGTGGCACCGTAGTCGGAAACCAATTCTGGTTATCGCTTCTCGGCCTTTTGGCTAAGATCAAGTGTAGTATCTGTTCTTATCAGTTTAATATCTGATACGTCCCCTATCTGGGGACCATATATTAAATGGATTTTTAGAACAGGGAGATGGAAAAAGAGCTTGCTCTGTCCACTCCACGCATTGACCTGGTATTGCAGTATCTCCAGGACCGGTGCACCCCTTCTTTAATGCAGTTTCTAAAATCAGAAAGAATTGAATTCAATGCTTTTTGTTCATTTTGCTTGTTTGTCGGATTTTGGGATGGACTCTTTGGCTTTGCTTTTCTTCTCCTCATTGGATTTTTCATGTTAAAAGTTGCAGAAGCCAGATGACAAGCTCATTTTGGTTCAACTTCAGCAACTGTGCATTGCATTGCCATGTAATGTAATGTAATGCAATGCTATCTATCTAGCTCTCCCTCTATACTTCCTTTTGGATAAACAGACATATTAGGCAAGCATTTTGGAGCTTTCACCTAAATAACTACAGGTGGTGAGATAAGCTGCACAATATAATTGACCTTTCAGTATATTGTTGCACACACACCATCTATTTAGCAAATGCCCTTGTTATCAACAGCAGCCTTTTAAACTCACCTGAGCTAACAGGTATGTGAGCTGGTTACTCTGCTGCGCTTAAAATTTCTTTTTTGGTTTGCTACAATGCCTTTTCTGAAACGTTGTCTCCCTCTGCTGGAACACTGACTTTTTTCATTTAATGCCTGCAGACTATAAAAGAGAAACCAACCCAAAAAGTTTGGTTGATTAGTCTGTGGCATTCTTTTAAACTGTTGCTTATGGCGGTCTCTGTGAGCTTCTCAGTGACATTCAGCCATCCAGGTATCCCGCCTGCAGTAGACGGAATGTGGCAATGGAACCCTGGCTGCGCGTGTCATAATAGGCTCTGAGCCTTTATATACCTGCGCACAGCAGCAGCCACCTTCAGTCTGCTGCTGGACAGCCAGCAGCAGCAGCAGCAGGAGAGGTAATTAATCAGCAACCCTCCTGCTAAGGGTAGACAGCTGCTCGTTCCACCCCCCCCCGCCTTAATTGGTTCTCCTCCCTTCCAACGGTGTTGAGGCGGGTGGGAACAGCCGGGGGTTGAGGGTACTGTGCTAAAAGAGGTGGAGTTATGCAGATCTAAAACGCGTGGATTGCAGCAGCAGCAAGCCGAAAAGTGCAGGCATGTGAGGGATCTAGAGGTTGACAGCATGTCTTCTTAACGGGAGTCCAGGTGGCCATCTCCACAAATGGACTTTTCAGAATCCTTGGGTGGCACCGTAGTCGGAAACCAATTCTGGTTATCGCTTCTCGGCCTTTTGGCTAAGATCAAGTGTAGTATCTGTTCTTATCAGTTTAATATCTGATACGTCCCCTATCTGGGGACCATATATTAAATGGATTTTTAGAACAGGGAGATGGAAAAAGAGCTTGCTCTGTCCACTCCACGCATTGACCTGGTATTGCAGTATCTCCAGGACCGGTGCACCCCTTCTTTAATGCAGTTTCTAAAATCAGAAAGAATTGAATTCAATGCTTTTTGTTCATTTTGCTTGTTTGTCGGATTTTGGGATGGACTCTTTGGCTTTGCTTTTCTTCTCCTCATTGGATTTTTCATGTTAAAAGTTGCAGAAGCCAGATGACAAGCTCATTTTGGTTCAACTTCAGCAACTGTGCATTGCATTGCCATGTAATGTAATGTAATGCAATGCTATCTATCTAGCTCTCCCTCTATACTTCCTTTTGGATAAACAGACATATTAGGCAAGCATTTTGGAGCTTTCACCTAAATAACTACAGGTGGTGAGATAAGCTGCACAATATAATTGACCTTTCAGTATATTGTTGCACACACACCATCTATTTAGCAAATGCCCTTGTTATCAACAGCAGCCTTTTAAACTCACCTGAGCTAACAGGTATGTGAGCTGGTTACTCTGCTGCGCTTAAAATTTCTTTTTTGGTTTGCTACAATGCCTTTTCTGAAACGTTGTCTCCCTCTGCTGGAACACTGACTTCTTTCATTTAATGCCTGCAGACTATAAAAGAGAAACCAACCCAAAAAGTTTGGTTGATTAGTCTGTGGCATTCTTTTAAACTGTTGCTTATGGCGGTCTCTGTGAGCTTCTCAGTGACATTCAGCCATCCAGGTATCCCGCCTGCAGTAGACGGAATGTGGCAATGGAACGCTGGCTGCGCGTGTCATAATAGGCTCTGAGCCTTTATATACCTGCGCACAGCAGCAGCCACCTTCAGTCTGCTGCTGGACAGCCAGCAGCAGCAGCAGCAGGAGAGGTAATTAATCAGCAACCCTCCTGCTAAGGGTAGACAGCTGCTCGTTCCACCCCCCCCCGCCTTAATTGGTTCTCCTCCCTTCCAACGGTGTTGAGGCGGGTGGGAACAGCCGGGGGTTGAGGGTACTGTGCTAAAAGAGGTGGAGTTATGCAGATCTAAAACGCGTGGATTGCAGCAGCAGCAAGCCGAAAAGTGCAGGCATGTGAGGGATCTAGAGGTTGACAGCATGTCTTCTTAACGGGAGTCCAGGTGGCCATCTCCACAAATGGACTTTTCAGAATCCTTGGGTGGCACCGTAGTCGGAAACCAATTCTGGTTATCGCTTCTCGGCCTTTTGGCTAAGATCAAGTGTAGTATCTGTTCTTATCAGTTTAATATCTGATACGTCCCCTATCTGGGGACCATATATTAAATGGATTTTTAGAACAGGGAGATGGAAAAAGAGCTTGCTCTGTCCACTCCACGCATTGACCTGGTATTGCAGTATCTCCAGGACCGGTGCACCCCTTCTTTAATGCAGTTTCTAAAATCAGAAAGAATTGAATTCAATGCTTTTTGTTCATTTTGCTTGTTTGTCGGATTTTGGGATGGACTCTTTGGCTTTGCTTTTCTTCTCCTCATTGGATTTTTCATGTTAAAAGTTGCAGAAGCCAGATGACAAGCTCATTTTGGTTCAACTTCAGCAACTGTGCATTGCATTGCCATGTAATGTAATGTAATGCAATGCTATCTATCTAGCTCTCCCTCTATACTTCCTTTTTGATAAACAGACATATTAGGCAAGCATTTTGGAGCTTTCACCTAAATAACTACAGGTGGTGAGATAAGCTGCACAATATAATTGACCTTTCAGTATATTGTTGCACACACACCATCTATTTAGCAAATGCCCTTGTTATCAACAGCAGCCTTTTAAACTCACCTGAGCTAACAGGTATGTGAGCTGGTTACTCTGCTGCGCTTAAAATTTCTTTTTTGGTTTGCTACAATGCCTTTTCTGAAACGTTGTCTCCCTCTGCTGGAACACTGACTTCTTTCATTTAATGCCTGCAGACTATAAAAGAGAAACCAACCCAAAAAGTTTGGTTGATTAGTCTGTGGCATTCTTTTAAACTGTTGCTTATGGCGGTCTCTGTGAGCTTCTCAGTGACATTCAGCCATCCAGGTATCCCGCCTGCAGTAGACGGAATGTGGCAATGGAACGCTGGCTGCGCGTGTCATAATAGGCTCTGAGCCTTTATATACCTGCGCACAGCAGCAGCCACCTTCAGTCTGCTGCTAGACAGCCAGCAGCAGCAGCAGCAGGAGAGGTAATTAATCAGCAACCCTCCTGCTAAGGGTAGACAGCTGCTCGTTCCACCCCCCCCCCACCTTAATTGGTTCTCCTCCCTTCCAACGGTGTTGAGGCGGGTGGGAACAGCCGGGGGTTGAGGGTACTGTGCTAAAAGAGGTGGAGTTATGCAGATCTAAAACGCGTGGATTGCAGCAGCAGCAAGCCGAAAAGTGCAGGCATGTGAGGGATCTAGAGGTTGACAGCATGTCTTCTTAACGGGAGTCCAGGTGGCCATCTCCACAAATGGACTTTTCAGAATCCTTGGGTGGCACCGTAGTCGGAAACCAATTCTGGTTATCGCTTCTCGGCCTTTTGGCTAAGATCAAGTGTAGTATCTGTTCTTATCAGTTTAATATCTGATACGTCCCCTATCTGGGGACCATATATTAAATGGATTTTTAGAACAGGGAGATGGAAAAAGAGCTTGCTCTGTCCACTCCACGCATTGACCTGGTATTGCAGTATCTCCAGGACCGGTGCACCCCTTCTTTAATGCAGTTTCTAAAATCAGAAAGAATTGAATTCAATGCTTTTTGTTCATTTTGCTTGTTTGTCGGATTTTGGGATGGACTCTTTGGCTTTGCTTTTCTTCTCCTCATTGGATTTTTCATGTTAAAAGTTGCAGAAGCCAGATGACAAGCTCATTTTGGTTCAACTTCAGCAACTGTGCATTGCATTGCCATGTAATGTAATGTAATGCAATGCTATCTATCTAGCTCTCCCTCTATACTTCCTTTTGGATAAACAGACATATTAGGCAAGCATTTTGGAGCTTTCACCTAAATAACTACAGGTGGTGAGATAAGCTGCACAATATAATTGACCTTTCAGTATATTGTTGCACACACACCATCTATTTAGCAAATGCCCTTGTTATCAACAGCAGCCTTTTAAACTCACCTGAGCTAACAGGTATGTGAGCTGGTTACTCTGCTGCGCTTAAAATTTCTTTTTTGGTTTGCTACAATGCCTTTTCTGAAACGTTGTCTCCCTCTGCTGGAACACTGACTTCTTTCATTTAATGCCTGCAGACTATAAAAGAGAAACCAACCCAAAAAGTTTGGTTGATTAGTCTGTGGCATTCTTTTAAACTGTTGCTTATGGCGGTCTCTGTGAGCTTCTCAGTGACATTCAGCCATCCAGGTATCCCGCCTGCAGTAGACGGAATGTGGCAATGGAACGCTGGCTGCGCGTGTCATAATAGGCTCTGAGCCTTTATATACCTGCGCACAGCAGCAGCCACCTTCAGTCTGCTGCTGGACAGCCAGCAGCAGCAGCAGCAGGAGAGGTAATTAATCAGCAACCCTCCTGCTAAGGGTAGACAGCTGCTCGTTCCACCCCCCCCCGCCTTAATTGGTTCTCCTCCCTTCCAACGGTGTTGAGGCGGGTGGGAACAGCCGGGGGTTGAGGGTACTGTGCTAAAAGAGGTGGAGTTATGCAGATCTAAAACGCGTGGATTGCAGCAGCAGCAAGCCGAAAAGTGCAGGCATGTGAGGGATCTAGAGGTTGACAGCATGTCTTCTTAACGGGAGTCCAGGTGGCCATCTCCACAAATGGACTTTTCAGAATCCTTGGGTGGCACCGTAGTCGGAAACCAATTCTGGTTATCGCTTCTCGGCCTTTTGGCTAAGATCAAGTGTAGTATCTGTTCTTATCAGTTTAATATCTGATACGTCCCCTATCTGGGGACCATATATTAAATGGATTTTTAGAACAGGGAGATGGAAAAAGAGCTTGCTCTGTCCACTCCACGCATTGACCTGGTATTGCAGTATCTCCAGGACCGGTGCACCCCTTCTTTAATGCAGTTTCTAAAATCAGAAAGAATTGAATTCAATGCTTTTGGTTCATTTTGCTTGTTTGTCGGATTTTGGGATGGACTCTTTGGCTTTGCTTTTCTTCTCCTCATTGGATTTTTCATGTTTAAAGTTGCAGAAGCCAGATGACAAGCTCATTTTGGTTCAACTTCAGCAACTGTGCATTGCATTGCCATGTAATGTAATGTAATGCAATGCTATCTATCTAGCTCTCCCTCTATACTTCCTTTTGGATAAACAGACATATTAGGCAAGCATTTTGGAGCTTTCACCTAAATAACTACAGGTGGTGAGATAAGCTGCACAATATAATTGACCTTTCAGTATATTGTTGCACACACACCATCTATTTAGCAAATGCCCTTGTTATCAACAGCAGCCTTTTAAACTCACCTGAGCTAACAGGTATGTGAGCTGGTTACTCTGCTGCGCTTAAAATTTCTTTTTTGGTTTGCTACAATGCCTTTTCTGAAACGTTGTCTCCCTCTGCTGGAACACTGACTTCTTTCATTTAATGCCTGCAGACTATAAAAGAGAAACCAACCCAAAAAGTTTGGTTGATTAGTCTGTGGCATTCTTTTAAACTGTTGCTTATGGCGGTCTCTGTGAGCTTCTCAGTGACATTCAGCCATCCAGGTATCCCGCCTGCAGTAGACGGAATGTGGCAATGGAACGCTGGCTGCGCGTGTCATAATAGGCTCTGAGCCTTTATATACCTGCGCACAGCAGCAGCCACCTTCAGTCTGCTGCTGGACAGCCAGCAGCAGCAGCAGCAGGAGAGGTAATTAATCAGCAACCCTCCTGCTAAGGGTAGACAGCTGCTCGTTCCACCCCCCCCCCCCGCCTTAATTGGTTCTCCTCCCTTCCAACGGTGTTGAGGCGGGTGGGAACAGCCGGGGGTTGAGGGTACTGTGCTAAAAGAGGTGGAGTTATGCAGATCTAAAACGCGTGGATTGCAGCAGCAGCAAGCCGAAAAGTGCAGGCATGTGAGGGATCTAGAGGTTGACAGCATGTCTTCTTAACGGGAGTCCAGGTGGCCATCTCCACAAATGGACTTTTCAGAATCCTTGGGTGGCACCGTAGTCGGAAACCAATTCTGGTTATCGCTTCTCGGCCTTTTGGCTAAGATCAAGTGTAGTATCTGTTCTTACCAGTTTAATATCTGATACGTCCCCTATCTGGGGACCATATATTAAATGGATTTTTAGAACAGGGAGATGGAAAAAGAGCTTGCTCTGTCCACTCCACGCATTGACCTGGTATTGCAGTATCTCCAGGACCGGTGCACCCCTTCTTTAATGCAGTTTCTAAAATCAGAAAGAATTGAATTCAATGCTTTTTGTTCATTTTGCTTGTTTGTCGGATTTTGGGATGGACTCTTTGGCTTTGCTTTTCTTCTCCTCATTGGATTTTTCATGTTAAAAGTTGCAGAAGCCAGATGACAAGCTCATTTTGGTTCAACTTCAGCAACTGTGCATTGCATTGCCATGTAATGTAATGTAATGCAATGCTATCTATCTAGCTCTCCCTCTATACTTCCTTTTGGATAAACAGACATATTAGGCAAGCATTTTGGAGCTTTCACCTAAATAACTACAGGTGGTGAGATAAGCTGCACAATATAATTGACCTTTCAGTATATTGTTGCACACACACCATCTATTTAGCAAATGCCCTTGTTATCAACAGCAGCCTTTTAAACTCACCTGAGCTAACAGGTATGTGAGCTGGTTACTCTGCTGCGCTTAAAATTTCTTTTTTGGTTTGCTACAATGCCTTTTCTGAAACGTTGTCTCCCTCTGCTGGAACACTGACTTCTTTCATTTAATGCCTGCAGACTATAAAAGAGAAACCAACCCAAAAAGTTTGGTTGATTAGTCTGTGGCATTCTTTTAAACTGTTGCTTATGGCGGTCTCTGTGAGCTTCTCAGTGACATTCAGCCATCCAGGTATCCCGCCTGCAGTAGACGGAATGTGGCAATGGAACGCTGGCTGCGCGTGTCATAATAGGCTCTGAGCCTTTATATACCTGCGCACAGCAGCAGCCACCTTCAGTCTGCTGCTGGACAGCCAGCAGCAGCAGCAGCAGGAGAGGTAATTAATCAGCAACCCTCCTGCTAAAGGTAGATGTAGCACCCTGAGGATTCGGCTGCTACAGGGGTATTGCACCTCAACCCAGAGGTGTGATATTCCACTCCCGGGTAAGGATGGAGTGTGGAACTGAGCTCGGTAGGCTGCATGCACTACACACATCCCATTTCCGAGGGGCAGGCCGACGGTACTCCCACTTAGAAATGTGCAGGTACGACCGTGTCTGTCCCTGGCTGGAGTGGGAGGGGGGTGGAACATCCCAAGTAGTGTAGGGGCAGATAGGGGGAGCAGCCTGGGTAAAGTTAGGAGCTCATTGGGTGCTGGTCACCTGAGCTCGCACATAGAGGGATATATAAGGTGGGCACCAACTAAGATCAGGGTCAGTTGCAGAGAGTCAGCAAGCAGAGGAGAAGAGCGGCCCAGAGTGAGAGAGGAGAGAAGAGAAAGAAAGACCCAGAGATGGAGCAAGAAAGGACTCTAAGAACCCACATTCAATCCCCGGGTGAAGAGTCGGCACAGGGTACCGGATCCCAAACTGGTGGGGGCAAAAGCACACCCTAGCCAGAGACCGGAGGCCGTGGGCAGCATCTGCCACGGCCACCCATCACATCCACCCCGAAGGCAGACCACGTGGAGGGTCAGGGAACCCAAGGCCAAGGGTCTCCCAACAGAAGGCCCGAGGGAGCTGGACCTAGGTGGATCCCTGGTGGGGACGGCCAGAGGAAAGGACAGAAGGAGAGCTCAGGGTCACGCTCCGGACTTACTTGGGGGTTGGCCGAGTCCAGGACCTGGTGGACGCAGCACGGCTCGGGTGGTCACTTGAAGCTGGAGTGACCGGAACATCAGCAGTGAGTAAATACCCTAAACTGCATAACCCGACTCTGTCTCATCTATGCTGCACCATCACAACCCCCATCCTCTGCACCTGATCCCCCTGAGGCTATACCCCTCCCGTTGGGGGTTATCCTATCAAGCTGCACCAACACCATCAGCCTCAGTGGACCCTGCTGCAGCGGCGGCCGTAGTGACCGCAATCCAACGGGTGGCGTAGTCGACACAAAGAACTTAATAACATCTGTAGGACTGCCACATACAACTGAGCTTGACACCCTGGGCACGGACCGGGTCACAGCCACTCGGCGACTACAACTCCCATCTGATCCGGCTCCGGGTATTCCCCCTAAAGAATATGGCCCAGGGGGTGCGTCAACTTTGGCGTAGTCGGCAGGATTACGTGCCCGCAACACCCGGGTACTGCGTGCCTGAAGAAAAGTGCAAGTTTACCTCAGAAAGAAGTCTCCTGCCGGTTCCGGAGGGTCCCCGCCATCGGACCCCATCACCAGTCGATTCCCGCCGGTTGTCCGCCATTAACAGCTTTTTCCCGCCATCTGCAGAGTTTCCCGCCACTGGGAAGCGGTTCCCGCCATTTCCAAGGATTTCCCGCCTTGGCAGAGCGGACGCCATTATGGGCGTGCCAGAAGATGGTAAGAGGCCGCCTCTCATCGTGGGCCGGGACCGAAAATGGCGCCAAAAGTGGAAACCGCCCCCACCAACAGAGACTGTGATGCTGGAGGTGTCGGTCAGCGTGAAAGAACAGCCCCTGGAGCTGACAGTCACCAAGTTGCCCCGGGACCGCCCTCGAGGTGGGAGGAGACGAAAGAAAAGAACGAAGATGGGTGCTGCCTGGAGGAGTCTGGAGCGAGCGCACCCGGAGGCAAGAAGCCTGGAGAAGAGTATCGGAGGAGCTTACCCGGAGATGGCGAGAAAGCAGAGCAGCACCGGCCCGTTGGCCAGGAGCCTGCTAGAAACGGAGGAAGGAGAGCAGAGCAGCACCGGCCCGCTGGCCAGGAGCCTGCTGGAAGAAGAGCAGAGCAGCACCGACCCGTTGGTCAGGAGCCTGCTGGAAACTACGACCCCACTAGGCCTAGTGGAGGTCCCAGCACAGCTCCCCCGAGACCAGGAGTGTGCACAGACTGCCCTGGAGGGCCTCGCAAGGAGGATGGCCCGGGTACAGCGAGAGACATTGGCGGAGTGGAGCCGAGAGATGGCCCAGCAAACCAAGACCCGGAGCACGCCAACCAAGACGAGGAGACAGACCGCCTCTGAGGATGGCGCGGGAGGACCGAAGGCCGGAGACGGCGCCAAGAAGGGAGCCGAACGAGTGGAGGCAGGTAAAGGGGACGCCTATACCCCAAACCTGGAAACCGCGTACCTGCCCCAGCTCCCCGTCGCAGAGCCCGAAGTCTATCCTGCCGTGCCCGTAACCGCCACGCCACCGCTGCAGACTAGGCCTCAACCGGAAGCCGCCGACGCGACCCCTGTGACGTCACACGCCTCGACCCCGAGCGTGACCAAGCAGGAAATACCACCAGCCTGGTCGCAAGGCCTAGTACCCCCGGGCACCGCATTACCAACAGCGCCCCCTACCTCCGCGGAGCCCCCGGCCTGGTCGCAGGGCCAAGTAGCCCAGGGCGCCGCCGTCCTAACGGTGCCCTTCACCTTCCAGATACCCCAGGCCTGGCCGCAAGGCCTGGGCAACCCGGGCGCCAACACCACCGCGCCCATAAGACCAAGAGTGCCGCATCTGGGAGAGGACCTGTTTACCCAACACACGTGCCCGGATGGGCAGCCTTTCATCTGGCCCCAGGAATATCATGAACTGGAGCGGCAGAGGAAGGCTGGGGCCATGTGTGCACCCCTGATCCCGGCTCCAAAGCCCGTAAAGAGGATCTCGCCCCCGCTAGAAGAGGCCCAATTTGAGTGGGACCCCACCGGAGAAGATCTCATGGGGTTCACTCAAGAGACCCGGGCAGCTGCAGCAGAGCGTGCTGAGTGCTGCCGCCAGCAGCTCGAGGAGTTTGCAAGGGAGCGGAGAGAGAGGCGGGTCCGGGAACAACAGGCCCAAATAAGGAGCGCCGAGCAGAAGAGCCGGACCAGGAGGAGTCCCCGTGCAGCTCATGGTCCCCCTTCCACCGGGACTGTGATCAAGTTTAACATGCAGCACGGGTGGGGCTTCATCAGAGACCATCACACCCCCGGCGACGTCTTTGTCACGCGCAGAGACGTGGAGTCCCATCTGCCGGAGGGGCACAGAGGTCGTGACCTTTATATCGGGGACGAGGTCACCTTTACCCGGCACAAGTGTGCCAAAGGACCTTACGCCCTCCATGTGCATCGCCTGACAGAAGAGGAGCTGCGGTGTGAGGAGGAAGAGCAAGAGGACCCGGACGGGTCTGAAGCTAAAGGTAACCCCAAAGAAAGAGCAGGAGGAAGACGTCGTTAAGTACGGCAGAGCAGGTGCTGTAAATAGTTACCCGACCGGGGTACCTAGAAACTGTTAATGCAAATATAGTCCCCGTTGGGACCAGCAAGAGTAGACTGTTAACCCGTGTGTTCCCTATCCCCACTGACCGAGGACTGAAAGCGGTCATCCCTTCCCTTTACCTGGCCGAGGACTGAGAGCGGCCACACTACCCCTGTACATAGTTGCGCTTCCTAAGGCGCCCCTACTGGTTTTACCGTAAAACCACCTTTGAGAAAAGGAACTGTCGCATTTTGCCCGGTCAACAGTTGCACAGTGACCGGAGGAGGAGGAGAGCCGACGAGAATGTTTTATATAAAAAGTTTTACTGATGCGCTGATTTATATGATGTTTTATATGTTTTATATGTTTATGTTTATGAAAAAAAAAAATTGTATGTTTGGATGTTTTTGTCTTACAGCCCGAGGACGTGCTGTGATTTACCAGGGGGGAATGTAGCACCCTGAGGATTCGGCTGCTACAGGGGTATTGCACCTCAACCCAGAGGTGTGATATTCCACTCCCGGGTAAGGATGGAGTGTGGAACTGAGCTCGGTAGGCTGCATGCACTACACACATCCCATTTCCGAGGGGCAGGCCGACGGTACTCCCACTTAGAAATGTGCAGGTACGACCGTGTCTGTCCCTGGCTGGAGTGGGAGGGGGGTGGAACATCCCAAGTAGTGTAGGGGCAGATAGGGGGAGCAGCCTGGGTAAAGTTAGGAGCTCATTGGGTGCTGGTCACCTGAGCTCGCACATAGAGTGATATATAAGGTGGGCACCAACTAAGATCAGGGTCAGTTGCAGAGAGTCAGCAAGCAGAGGAGAAGAGCGGCCCAGAGTGAGAGAGGAGAGAAGAGAAAGAAAGACCCAGAGGGGGAGCAAGAAAGGACTCTAAGAACCCACATTCAATCCCCGGGTGAAGAGTCGGCACAGGGTACCGGATCCCAAACTGGTGGGGGGCAAAAGCACACCCTAGCCAGAGACCGGAGGCCGTGGGCAGCATCTGCCACGGCCACCCATCACATCCACCCCGAAGGCAGACCACGTGGAGGGTCAGGGAACCCAAGGCCAAGGGTCTCCCAACAGAAGGCCCGAGGGAGCTGGACCTAGGTGGATCCCTGGTGGGGACGGCCAGAGGAAAGGACAGAAGGAGAGCTCAGGGTCACGCTCCGGACTTACTTGGGGGTTGGCCGAGTCCAGGACCTGGTGGACGCAGCACGGCTCGGGTGGTCACTTGAAGCTGGAGTGACCGGAACATCAGCAGTGAGTAAATACCCTAAACTGCATAACCCGACTCTGTCTCATCTATGCTGCACCATCACAACCCCCATCCTCTGCACCTGATCCCCCTGAGGCTATACCCCTCCCGTTGGGGGTTATCCTATCAAGCTGCACCAACACCATCAGCCTCAGTGGACCCTGCTGCAGCGGCGGCCGTACTGACCGCAATCCAACGGGTGGCGTAGTCGACACAAAGAACTTAATAACATCTGTAGGACTGCCACATACAACTGAGCTTGACACCCTGGGCACGGACCGGGTCACAGCCACTCGGCGACTACAACTCCCATCTGATCCGGCTCCGGGTATTCCCCCTAAAGAATATGGCCCAGGGGGTGCGTCATAGACAGCTGCTCGTTCCACCCCGCCCCGCCTTAATTGGTTCTCCTCCCTTCCAACGGTCTTGAGGCGGGTGGGAACAGCCGGGGGTTGAGGGTACTGTGCTAAAAGAGGTGGAGTTATGCAGATCTAAAACGCGTGGATTGCAGCAGCAGCAAGCCGAAAAGTGCAGGCATGTGAGGGATCTAGAGGTTGACAGCATGTCTTCTTAACGGGAGTCCAGGTGGCCATCTCCACAAATGGACTTTTCAGAATCCTTGGGTGGCACCGTAGTCGGAAACCAATTCTGGTTATCGCTTCTCGGCCTTTTGGCTAAGATCAAGTGTAGTATCTGTTCTTATCAGTTTAATATCTGATACGTCCCCTATCTGGGGACCATATATTAAATGGATTTTTAGAACAGGGAGATGGAAAAAGAGCTTGCTCTGTCCACTCCACGCATTGACCTGGTATTGCAGTATCTCCAGGACCGGTGCACCCCTTCTTTAATGCAGTTTCTAAAATCAGAAAGAATTGAATTCAATGCTTTTTGTTCATTTTGCTTGTTTGTCGGATTTTGGGATGGACTCTTTGGCTTTGCTTTTCTTCTCCTCATTGGATTTTTCATGTTAAAAGTTGCAGAAGCCAGATGACAAGCTCATTTTGGTTCAACTTCAGCAACTGTGCATTGCATTGCCATGTAATGTAATGTAATGCAATGGTATCTATCTAGCTCTCCCTCTATACTTCCTTTTGGATAAACAGACATATTAGGCAAGCATTTTGGAGCTTTCACCTAAATAACTACAGGTGGTGAGATAAGCTGCACAATATAATTGACCTTTCAGTATATTGTTGCACACACACCATCTATTTAGCAAATGCCCTTGTTATCAACAGCAGCCTTTTAAACTCACCTGAGCTAACAGGTATGTGAGCTGGTTACTCTGCTGCGCTTAAAATTTCTTTTTTGGTTTGCTACAATGCCTTTTCTGAAACGTTGTCTCCCTCTGCTGGAACACTGACTTCTTTCATTTAATGCCAGCAGACTATAAAAGAGAAACCAACCCAAAAAGTTTGGTTGATTAGTCTGTGGCATTCTTTTAAACTGTTGCTTATGGCGGTCTCTGTGAGCTTCTCAGTGACATTCAGCCATCCAGGTATCCCGCCTGCAGTAGACGGAATGTGGCAATGGAACGCTGGCTGCGCGTGTCATAATAGGCTCTGAGCCTTTATATACCTGCGCACAGCAGCAGCCACCTTCAGTCTGCTGCTGGACAGCCAGCAGCAGCAGCAGCAGGAGAGGTAATTAATCAGCAACCCTCCTGCTAAGGGTAGACAGCTGCTCGTTCCACCCCCCCCCGCCTTAATTGGTTCTCCTCCCTTCCAACGGTGTTGAGGCGGGTGGGAACAGCCGGGGGTTGAGGGTACTGTGCTAAAAGAGGTGGAGTTATGCAGATCTAAAACGCGTGGATTGCAGCAGCAGCAAGCCGAAAAGTGCAGGCATGTGAGGGATCTAGAGGTTGACAGCATGTCTTCTTAACGGGAGTCCAGGTGGCCATCTCCACAAATGGACTTTTCAGAATCCTTGGGTGGCACCGTAGTCGGAAACCAATTCTGGTTATCGCTTCTCGGCCTTTTGGCTAAGATCAAGTGTAGTATCTGTTCTTATCAGTTTAATATCTGATACGTCCCCTATCTGGGGACCATATATTAAATGGATTTTTAGAACAGGGAGATGGAAAAAGAGCTTGCTCTGTCCACTCCACGCATTGACCTGGTATTGCAGTATCTCCAGGACCGGTGCACCCCTTCTTTAATGCAGTTTCTAAAATCAGAAAGAATTGAATTCAATGCTTTTTGTTCATTTTGCTTGTTTGTCGGATTTTGGGATGGACTCTTTGGCTTTGCTTTTCTTCTCCTCATTGGATTTTTCATGTTAAAAGTTGCAGAAGCCAAATGACAAGCTCATTTTGGTTCAACTTCAGCAACTGTGCATTGCATTGCCATGTAATGTAATGTAATGCAATGCTATCTATCTAGCTCTCCCTCTATACTTCCTTTTGGATAAACAGACATATTAGGCAAGCATTTTGGAGCTTTCACCTAAATAACTACAGGTGGTGAGATAAGCTGCACAATATAATTGACCTTTCAGTATATTGTTGCACACACACCATCTATTTAGCAAATGCCCTTGTTATCAACAGCAGCCTTTTAAACTCACCTGAGCTAACAGGTATGTGAGCTGGTTACTCTGCTGCGCTTAAAATTTCTTTTTTGGTTTGCTACAATGCCTTTTCTGAAACGTTGTCTCCCTCTGCTGGAACACTGACTTCTTTCATTTAATGCCTGCAGACTATAAAAGAGAAACCAACCCAAAAAGTTTGGTTGATTAGTCTGTGGCATTCTTTTAAACTGTTGCTTATGGCGGTCTCTGTGAGCTTCTCAGTGACATTCAGCCATCCAGGTATCCCGCCTGCAGTAGACGGAATGTGGCAATGGAACGCTGGCTGCGCGTGTCATAATAGGCTCTGAGCCTTTATATACCTGCGCACAGCAGCAGCCACCTTCAGTCTGCTGCTGGACAGCCAGCAGCAGCAGCAGCAGGAGAGGTAATTAATCAGCAACCCTCCTGCTAAGGGTAGACAGCTGCTCGTTCCACCCCCCCCCCGCCTTAATTGGTTCTCCTCCCTTCCAACGGTGTTGAGGCGGGTGGGAACAGCCGGGGGTTGAGGGTACTGTGCTAAAAGAGGTGGAGTTATGCAGATCTAAAACGCGTGGATTGCAGCAGCAGCAAGCCGAAAAGTGCAGGCATGTGAGGGATCTAGAGGTTGACAGCATGTCTTCTTAACGGGAGTCCAGGTGGCCATCTCCACAAATGGACTTTTCAGAATCCTTGGGTGGCACCGTAGTCGGAAACCAATTCTGGTTATCGCTTCTCGGCCTTTTGGCTAAGATCAAGTGTAGTATCTGTTCTTATCAGTTTAATATCTGATACGTCCCCTATCTGGGGACCATATATTAAATGGATTTTTAGAACAGGGAGATGGAAAAAGAGCTTGCTCTGTCCACTCCACGCATTGACCTGGTATTGCAGTATCTCCAGGACCGGTGCACCCCTTCTTTAATGCAGTTTCTAAAATCAGAAAGAATTGAATTCAATGCTTTTTGTTCATTTTGCTTGTTTGTCGGATTTTGGGATGGACTCTTTGGCTTTGTTTTTCTTCTCCTCATTGGATTTTTCATGTTAAAAGTTGCAGAAGCCAAATGACAAGCTCATTTTGGTTCAACTTCAGCAACTGTGCATTGCATTGCCATGTAATGTAATGTAATGCAATGCTATCTATCTAGCTCTCCCTCTATACTTCCTTTTGGATAAACAGACATATTAGGCAAGCATTTTGGAGCTTTCACCTAAATAACTACAGGTGGTGAGATAAGCTGCACAATATAATTGACCTTTCAGTATATTGTTGCACACACACCATCTATTTAGCAAATGCCCTTGTTATCAACAGCAGCCTTTTAAACTCACCTGAGCTAACAGGTATGTGAGCTGGTTACTCTGCTGCGCTTAAAATTTCTTTTTTGGTTTGCTACAATGCCTTTTCTGAAACGTTGTCTCCCTCTGCTGGAACACTGACTTCTTTCATTTAATGCCTGCAGACTATAAAAGAGAAACCAACCCAAAAAGTTTGGTTGATTAGTCTGTGGCATTCTTTTAAACTGTTGCTTATGGCGGTCTCTGTGAGCTTCTCAGTGACATTCAGCCATCCAGGTATCCCGCCTGCAGTAGACGGAATGTGGCAATGGAACGCTGGCTGCGCGTGTCATAATAGGCTCTGAGCCTTTATATACCTGCGCACAGCAGCAGCCACCTTCAGTCTGCTGCTGGACAGCCAGCAGCAGCAGCAGCAGGAGAGGTAATTAATCAGCAACCCTCCTGCTAAGGGTAGACAGCTGCTCGTTCCACCCCCCCCCCGCCTTAATTGGTTCTCCTCCCTTCCAACGGTGTTGAGGCGGGTGGGAACAGCCGGGGGTTGAGGGTACTGTGCTAAAAGAGGTGGAGTTATGCAGATCTAAAACGCGTGGATTGCAGCAGCAGCAAGCCGAAAAGTGCAGGCATGTGAGGGATCTAGAGGTTGACAGCATGTCTTCTTAACGGGAGTCCAGGTGGCCATCTCCACAAATGGACTTTTCAGAATCCTTGGGTGGCACCGTAGTCGGAAACCAATTCTGGTTATCGCTTCTCGGCCTTTTGGCTAAAATCAAGTGTAGTATCTGTTCTTATCAGTTTAATATCTGATACGTCCCCTATCTGGGGACCATATATTAAATGGATTTTTAGAACAGGGAGATGGAAAAAGAGCTTGCTCTGTCCACTCCACGCATTGACCTGGTATTGCAGTATCTCCAGGACCGGTGCACCCCTTCTTTAATGCAGTTTCTAAAATCAGAAAGAATTGAATTCAATGCTTTTTGTTCATTTTGCTTGTTTGTCGGATTTTGGGATGGACTCTTTGGCTTTGTTTTTCTTCTCCTCATTGGATTTTTCATGTTAAAAGTTGCAGAAGCCAGATGACAAGCTCATTTTGGTTCAACTTCAGCAACTGTGCATTGCATTGCCATGTAATGTAATGTAATGCAATGCTATCTATCTAGCTCTCCCTCTATACTTCCTTTTGGATAAACAGACATATTAGGCAAGCATTTTGGAGCTTTCACCTAAATAACTACAGGTGGTGAGATAAGCTGCACAATATAATTGACCTTTCAGTATATTGTTGCACACACACCATCTATTTAGCAAATGCCCTTGTTATCAACAGCAGCCTTTTAAACTCACCTGAGCTAACAGGTATGTGAGCTGGTTACTCTGCTGCGCTTAAAATTTCTTTTTTGGTTTGCTACAATGCCTTTTCTGAAACGTTGTCTCCCTCTGCTGGAACACTGACTTCTTTCATTTAATGCCTGCAGACTATAAAAGAGAAACCAACCCAAAAAGTTTGGTTGATTAGTCTGTGGCATTCTTTTAAACTGTTGCTTATGGCGGTCTCTGTGAGCTTCTCAGTGACATTCAGCCATCCAGGTATCCCGCCTGCAGTAGACGGAATGTGGCAATGGAACGCTGGCTGCGCGTGTCATAATAGGCTCTGAGCCTTTATATACCTGCGCACAGCAGCAGCCACCTTCAGTCTGCTGCTGGACAGCCAGCAGCAGCAGCAGCAGGAGAGGTAATTAATCAGCAACCCTCCTGCTAAGGGTAGACAGCTGCTCGTTCCACCCCCCCCCCGCCTTAATTGGTTCTCCTCCCTTCCAACGGTGTTGAGGCGGGTGGGAACAGCCGGGGGTTGAGGGTACTGTGCTAAAAGAGGTGGAGTTATGCAGATCTAAAACGCGTGGATTGCAGCAGCAGCAAGCCGAAAAGTGCAGGCATGTGAGGGATCTAGAGGTTGACAGCATGTCTTCTTAACGGGAGTCCAGGTGGCCATCTCCACAAATGGACTTTTCAGAATCCTTGGGTGGCACCGTAGTCGGAAACCAATTCTGGTTATCGCTTCTCGGCCTTTTGGCTAAGATCAAGTGTAGTATCTGTTCTTATCAGTTAAATATCTGATACGTCCCCTAAATGGGGACCATATATTAAATGGATTTTTAGAACAGGGAGATGGAAAAAGAGCTTGCTCTGTCCACTCCACGCATTGACCTGGTATTGCAGTATCTCCAGGACCGGTGCACCCCTTCTTTAATGCAGTTTCTAAAATCAGAAAGAATTGAATTCAATGCTTTTTGTTCATTTTGCTTGTTTGTCGGATTTTGGGATGGACTCTTTGGCTTTGCTTTTCTTCTCCTCATTGGATTTTTCATGTTAAAAGTTGCAGAAGCCAGATGACAAGCTCATTTTGGTTCAACTTCAGCAACTGTGCATTGCATTGCCATGTAATGTAATGTAATGCAATGCTATCTATCTAGCTCTCCCTCTATACTTCCTTTTGGATAAACAGACATATTAGGCAAGCATTTTGGAGCTTTCACCTAAATAACTACAGGTGGTGAGATAAGCTGCACAATATAATTGACCTTTCAGTATATTGTTGCACACACACCATCTATTTAGCAAATGCCCTTGTTATCAACAGCAGCCTTTTAAACTCACCTGAGCTAACAGGTATGTGAGCTGGTTACTCTGCTGCGCTTAAAATTTCTTTTTTGGTTTGCTACAATGCCTTTTCTGAAACGTTGTCTCCCTCTGCTGGAACACTGACTTCTTTCATTTAATGCCTGCAGACTATAAAAGAGAAACCAACCCAAAAAGTTTGGTTGATTAGTCTGTGGCATTCTTTTAAACTGTTGCTTATGGCGGTCTCTGTGAGCTTCTCAGTGACATTCAGCCATCCAGGTATCCCGCCTGCAGTAGACGGAATGTGGCAATGGAACGCTGGCTGCGCGTGTCATAATAGGCTCTGAGCCTTTATATACCTGCGCACAGCAGCAGCCACCTTCAGTCTGCTGCTGGACAGCCAGCAGCAGCAGCAGCAGGAGAGGTAATTAATCAGCAACCCTCCTGCTAAGGGTAGACAGCTGCTCGTTCCACCCCCCCCCCGCCTTAATTGGTTCTCCTCCCTTCCAACGGTGTTGAGGCGGGTGGGAACAGCCGGGGGTTGAGGGTACTGTGCTAAAAGAGGTGGAGTTATGCAGATCTAAAACGCGTGGATTGCAGCAGCAGCAAGCCGAAAAGTGCAGGCATGTGAGGGATCTAGAGGTTGACAGCATGTCTTCTTAACGGGAGTCCAGGTGGCCATCTCCACAAAAGGACTTTTCAGAATCCTTGGGTGGCACCGTAGTCGGAAACCAATTCTGGTTATCGCTTCTCGGCCTTTTGGCTGCGATCTAGTGTTGGTTTTACTGGCATTGGTTGTAGTTGGAAGGTGCCTGGGGTACCCCGCCTCTTGGCCTTGGGTTCGGGTCCCACTCTTGTAGTGGGGCTTAGGCCCTTGCTGCTATAAGGAGGTGGGCTTAGTCCCTGGGCAACGGGTTGCGATCCCAGCTGTACAGTCCTAGGATTGTTCAGCGACTCCTTAGTTGCGGAAATCCCCCATTATTGGTTGCGGAAATCCCCGTTTTCCTGTTGCGGAAATCCTTGTTTCACCATGGATTCAGATCCAGGTGAAATTCCGACCTATGCCCGGTTACGGCATACGGTGCGGTTTTACTTCCATGAGGGAGGTAAAGATAACAGAGGTTTACGTTTTATTGTGGATGATCTTCTTGTGAAATTTTTTTCAATCCAGAAATCCGAGATCCTGGCAATCAAAGACTACCCGAAGCGTGGTGTATACGATGTCACATTCACTGAAAAAGGTATCCACCAAGATTTTTGCCGTAAAATGAATGATCCTGATATAATTTACCAGAGAAAGCCAATCTTTAAAGGTGTTAAAATTGTCGAACATGAATTAGATGTGATAAAAACTGTAATTGTTAAAATTTACTCTCCTTATACAAAAGAAAGCGATGTTATTTCATTTTTATCCAATTATTTCAGCAAAGTGGTAAGCCATGGAAAAGTTATGAATGAGTGCGGAGTTTGGGCGTGTAAGTGGAAATTTACGGTGACATGTATTAAGGACCCTTCAAGTCCGGGGGGTATAAGACTTCCCCCAGCACGTTTTAGAATTGGAAACACGAATGGTGACCTCTTTTTTAATGGGATGCCAGCATTCTGTAGGAAATGCAAAAAATACGGCCATTCTAACTGTGACATTACTTGTGTAGCCTGTGGGAGCAAAGACCATAAAACTGAAAATTGTACAACTGGAATTTTTTGTAGCAACTGTGTTTCCAGAGGTCATGCTTTTTCTCATTGTCCTTTTAGGAATACCTCAAAGAGAGCTCAAGCTGGGCAAACAGAGAGACCTTCACCCCCTGAACCAGAAAAGCCCTCACCCCCTGACCAACCCTCGGCTGGTTCGGACAAGCCCGCGGAGGAGAATGAGGGGGAGAGTATGGAAATACCGACCGAGGATGGTGAGCCATGGTGTACTGTTGGAAACTCGAAGCAAAAGAGGGAACGGCGTGGTAACCCACAAACAGAAACCCCTGCGGAGGGACCGAGGGTGGGTGCTACAGGCCAATCCTCACCTTCGAATCCTCCTGGGAATACTCAAGGGCGCGAACAGTCTGGGCCAAAAAAACGCAGGTTGCACGGAGTGGATAGGGCACCTAAGGAAGTACCCCCACCGGAACCCCCGGATGGAAGTGGGAAACCTCAAACGGTGCCTTTACAGGGTGAGGAGGTTGCCAATGTCCCACCCCCTTCAGAAATGGAGGGGGAGATGGAGATGGCTGACTCAGTGATCCTGGAAACTCCTGAAAATAAGTGGTCAACGTCTGAGACGCATGTGCTCGATACGATTCCCCCAGATGGTGCCTCGATAGGGGTCCAAATGGGGGTTCGTGAGCAAAGAGGCAGGCAATACGACCAAGCAGAGTTGGACAGAATGGAACAAGAGTATATCCTGGGAGGTCTACGGTCTGGGACACTAACAGATGAGGAGTCCTCCGTGACGGGCTCTCTGTTGACGATCAATGATCCCTCATCTCCTGGAATAGAAATATAAACCAGCTGAGGTAAGAGTTTGAAAGAATGCTAAATTTCCTTTTTTTCTCTTATGGCAGGGATTAGTGGTTTTTCTCTTAACGCTAGAGGGTTGAAAACTAAGACCAGAAGAGTTGCTCTCTTTGATTTTTTATCCTCTCTAACAGCTACAGTTTTCTTTTTACAGGAATGCTGCATCCCACACAGTTTAAATTATACAGAATATGAGACTGATTGGGCACATGGACCCTCAGTATGGTCAGGATCAAACGGGTCCAGGTCAGCAGGGGTCGCCATTCTTTTTAAAGGGAATGTTTTTATTGACTCTGTTCAAGAGGTTTTACCAGGTAGAATTTTATTAGTAAAAGCTTTTATTGATGGTTTTAAATGGCAATTTTTAAACTTTTATGGAGCCACAGATAAGCAAGAAAGAGCTGATATGTTGAATATGTTACCCTTATTTATTAATGATTCTGTCCCTCTTATTTTATCAGGAGATTTTAACTGCATTTTAGGTGGAGAAAAAAGGTTCTCAAGCTCCACAAGTAGGAATTATGATAAAACGTCTTTTATGTTAAAAAATGTCATACAAGATTTTAATTTAACAGATGTTTTTAAGGAGTGTAATAAAGACTTGCCTGCAGAGGAATGGGTAACCTGGAGCAACGTGAATTGTAGCTCCAGGATTGATTTTATTTTCTGCTCTAAAAATGTATTGCCTTTTAAATGTGAGCTTTTATCTAATGTTTTTTCTGATCACAAACTTTTATCCTTTTATGTGAAATGTAATGATTTTAAGAAAAAAGGAAAAGGTACCTGGAAGTTAAACATTTCCCTTTTAGAAGACCCCCAAGTTTTATCTGATTTTACTGAATTTTATTTACATTTTAAAAGAATAAGAGACCCCCATATCCCTATAAGTAGGTGGTGGGAAAAGATGAAAAAGAACATAAGAGATTTTTTTATGAAGGTTGGGGTCCAGAAAGCTAGAGAGAAAAGAGAATTTTATTGGCAACTCAACACTAGATTGGAGACCTTATATAAATTGAAGAGCCATGAGATTGAAGTAGATAAACAAATTAGTGACTTAAAAAGTGAAATTCAGCATACCTTGGAACAGAGAGGTAAAGAGTTAATTTTCCATGCAAAGGTCCAACATGTTGAAAATAATGAAACCTGTTCACGATATTTTTTTAAATGTATGGTGAAAAATCGTGTTTTTATTGAATCAATGGAAGGTAAACAAGACATAGAGGGTATTTTAGCTAAAGTGCATGAATTTTATTCCGAGCTTTTTAACACAAAATCTGTTGATGACCATTTTATGAAAAGTACTTTGGATGAAATTACAACTATTTTAGACCCTGTCTCACAAGATGTTTTATTACAGAGTCTAACTGAAGATGAGATATCTGAGACCATAAGAAGCTTTAAGTCTGGTAAAGTACCGGGGCCTGATGGTATACCCATAGAATTTTATAAGGTTTTTTATGATATTTTACAGGAGGATTTATTTTATGGTTTTAGTGAGGTTTTTAATACAAAAACCCTACCGAACTCCTGGAAGAAAGGTGAGGTCTCCCTTATATACAAAAAGGAAGACAAAACGCAACTAAGAAATTGGAGACCTATCACCCTTCTAAATTGTGATTACAAAATAATGGCAAAAATTTGTGCAAATAGACTTAAAAAGGTAATAGGTAACATAATCCACCCAAACCAAGTGTGTGGCATACCAGGAAGGAGTGTTTGGGAAAATTTGAATCTAATCAAAGATGTAATAGATGACACAAAGTCGAGGGGAAATAAGCTGGCGGTCCTGTCTCTCGACTTTGAAAAAGCATTTGATAGAGTGTCACACCAATTCCTTTTTAATGTTTTAGCTAAAATGGGTATACCAGAAGGTTTTTTATGCTCTCTCAAAGCATTTTATCATGGTTGCACTAGTAAGGTTTTAGTAAATGGTTTTAAGACAAGTGATGTGTTTTTAAATTCTGGTGTAAAACAAGGTTGCCCTCTGTCCCCCTTGTTATTTATTTGTGCCCTTGAACCCCTACTCAGTGTCTTAAGGAGAGACAAGCAAATCCGAGGCGTCCATTTGCCAGGTGGGGGAGGGCTAGAAGCAAAAGTTACTGGATATATGGATGATGTAGCCATAACATGTAAAGATGCCCTGTCTATCCGGAAAACACTACGGCAAGTGGAATACTTCTGTGGTGGATCTGGTTTTAAAGTAAATTTTAATAAAAGCTGTATTTTAAATGTGGGGAATATGATTTTAAATGATGTACCGGTTCCTGAATGTGACTCTGTAAAGATTCTAGGTGTGATTTTTAACGAAACAAACAAAGGTAAAGAAAGCTGGGATCTTGTGGCACAAAAGGTAAATCAAAAACTATGTATGTGGAGGTTGAGGAAATTAACAATGGAAGGGAAGGTACTAGTTATAAAAATGGTAATTGTGCCTTTGTTATTGTACTTAAGTTTGGTGTTCCCCCCCCCCACACATACCTTTACGAAAATAATCAAAGCTTGTTTCACTTTTTTCTGGAGCTCCAAGATGGAGAAATTGAAAAGAGAGTTAGTGGTCAAGCCTAAAGAGAAAGGCGGTAAAGATTTCCCCGATTTTAGAGCTTTTGTTTTAATAAGATTTTTTGTTTTATGTTTTAATGCACTGTCGAAAAATAGTTATTGGTCATATTTTATCCGTTTTAACACAGGTTATTTTATGAAACGTCATGGATGGTTTGAAACAGTTTTAAGTTCCCCATATGCTCTTAATACACCAGAAAGCTATAAGATTTTAGGAACTATTGTAAACACGTATGACTTAAAAGGGAAAAGTGCAGAAGACTTAAGAGATAGCAAAATGACTTTAAATGGTTTCAAACAAAAGGAATCAATTGTACAGATTGGGAATTTTAATGATAATAAATGTACTGACATATGGAAAGTTATTAATGAACCCTATCTTTTTAATTCCCAGAAGGACCTGGCCTGGAGCTGTGTGCATGATTGTCTTCCATGTCGGGCATTCCAACACCGAAGAGGACTCGTGAGAACTGCCAGATGTCCAAGACAAAGATGCCTCGGAGATGAGACTGTTTTACATGTTTTATGGACTTATCACTTTGCACGACAAACATGGACTACAATATTTCCTTTGCTTCAAAAAATGACAAACATTAAGGATCTTACTTTTGAAACTGTCTTATTTGGTCGTGTGGAGTGCCCCAACGCCAGCAAGAGGATCATCGCATGGAAGACAATCAGTACCATCAAAGAAGCTCTATGGAAGGCCAGGAACATCCTTCTTTTTAAACACGATGTTTTATCTGTGAAAGATGTTTTAGAGTTGGCTTTTAGTGAAATGTATATGTATTATTTATTGGATAAAAAGAGAAATGTAATTTTATCAAAACAATGGCTGGTAAAAGAATGGAACACAGCAATCTAAACACATTGTCTGTATTTTAATGTAATTTTATTGCCTTATTGAACTGAAATCAATTTATGTACGAATGTATTTTAAAATGTAATGATTTTATGTTCATATCTAATGTATTGTAATTAAGTTTTATCCAATAAACGGGTGTACCTATGTTTGGGTACATTCCAAGTCAAAAAAAATCTGTTCTTATCAGTTTAATATCTGATACGTCCCCTATCTGGGGACCATATATTAAATGGATTTTTAGAACAGGGAGATGGAAAAAGAGCTTGCTCTGTCCACTCCACGCATTGACCTGGTATTGCAGTATCTCCAGGACCGGTGCACCCCTTCTTTAATGCAGTTTCTAAAATCAGAAAGAATTGAATTCAATGCTTTTTGTTCATTTTGCTTGTTTGTCGGATTTTGGGATGGACTCTTTGGCTTTGCTTTTCTTCTCCTCATTGGATTTTTCATGTTAAAAGTTGCAGAAGCCAGATGACAAGCTCATTTTGGTTCAACTTCAGCAACTGTGCATTGCATTGCCATGTAATGTAATGTAATGCAATGCTATCTATCTAGCTCTCCCTCTATACTTCCTTTTGGATAAACAGACATATTAGGCAAGCATTTTGGAGCTTTCACCTAAATAACTACAGGTGGTGAGATAAGCTGCACAATATAATTGACCTTTCAGTATATTGTTGCACACACACCATCTATTTAGCAAATGCCCTTGTTATCAACAGCAGCCTTTTAAACTCACCTGAGCTAACAGGTATGTGAGCTGGTTACTCTGCTGCGCTTAAAATTTCTTTTTTGGTTTGCTACAATGCCTTTTCTGAAACGTTGTCTCCCTCTGCTGGAACACTGACTTCTTTCATTTAATGCCTGCAGACTATAAAAGAGAAACCAACCCAAAAAGTTTGGTTGATTAGTCTGTGGCATTCTTTTAAACTGTTGCTTATGGCGGTCTCTGTGAGCTTCTCAGTGACATTCAGCCATCCAGGTATCCCGCCTGCAGTAGACGGAATGTGGCAATGGAACGCTGGCTGCGCATGTCATAATAGGCTCTGAGCCTTTATATACCTGCGCACAGCAGCAGCCACCTTCAGTCTGCTGCTGGACAGCCAGCAGCAGCAGCAGCAGGAGAGGTAATTAATCAGCAACCCTCCTGCTAAGGGTAGACAGCTGCTCGTTCCACCCCCCCCCCCGCCTTAATTGGTTCTCCTCCCTTCCAACGGTGTTGAGGCGGGTGGGAACAGCCGGGGGTTGAGGGTACTGTGCTAAAAGAGGTGGAGTTATGCAGATCTAAAACGCGTGGATTGCAGCAGCAGCAAGCCGAAAAGTGCAGGCATGTGAGGGATCTAGAGGTTGACAGCATGTCTTCTTAACGGGAGTCCAGGTGGCCATCTCCACAAATGGACTTTTCAGAATCCTTGGGTGGCACCGTAGTCGGAAACCAATTCTGGTTATCGCTTCTCGGCCTTTTGGCTAAGATCAAGTGTAGTATCTGTTCTTATCAGTTTAATATCTGATACGTCCCCTATCTGGGGACCATATGTTAAATGGATTTTTAGAACAGGGAGATGGAAAAAGAGCTTGCTCTGTCCACTCCACGCATTGACCTGGCATTGCAGTATCTCCAGGACCGGTGCACCCCTTCTTTAATGCAGTTTCTAAAATCAGAAAGAATTGAATTCAATGCTTTTTGTTCATTTTGCTTGTTTGTCGGATTTTGGGATGGACTCTTTGGCTTTGCTTTTCTTCTCCTCATTGGATTTTTCATGTTAAAAGTTGCAGAAGCCAGATGACAAGCTCATTTTGGTTCAACTTCAGCAACTGTGCATTGCATTGCCATGTAATGTAATGTAATGCAATGCTATCTATCTAGCTCTCCCTCTATACTTCCTTTTGGATAAACAGACATATTAGGCAAGCATTTTGGAGCTTTCACCTAAATAACTACAGGTGGTGAGATAAGCTGCACAATATAATTGACCTTTCAGTATATTGTTGCACACACACCATCTATTTAGCAAATGCCCTTGTTATCAACAGCAGCCTTTTAAACTCACCTGAGCTAACAGGTATGTGAGCTGGTTACTCTGCTGCGCTTAAAATTTCTTTTTTGGTTTGCTACAATGCCTTTTCTGAAACGTTGTCTCCCTCTGCTGGAACACTGACTTCTTTCATTTAATGCCTGCAGACTATAAAAGAGAAACCAACCCAAAAAGTTTGGTTGATTAGTCTGTGGCTTTCTTTTAAACTGTTGCTTATGGCGGTCTCTGTGAGCTTCTCAGTGACATTCAGCCATCCAGGTATCCCGCCTGCAGTAGACGGAATGTGGCAATGGAACGCTGGCTGCGCGTGTCATAATAGGCTCTGAGCCTTTATATACCTGCGCACAGCAGCAGCCACCTTCAGTCTGCTGCTGGACAGCCAGCAGCAGCAGCAGCAGGAGAGGTAATTAATCAGCAACCCTCCTGCTAAGGGTAGACAGCTGCTCGTTCCACCCCCCCCCCGCCTTAATTGGTTCTCCTCCCTTCCAACGGTGTTGAGGCGGGTGGGAACAGCCGGGGGTTGAGGGTACTGTGCTAAAAGAGGTGGAGTTATGCAGATCTAAAACGCGTGGATTGCAGCAGCAGCAAGCCGAAAAGTGCAGGCATGTGAGGGATCTAGAGGTTGACAGCATGTCTTCTTAATGGGAGTCCAGGTGGCCATCTCCACAAATGGATTTTTCAGAATCCTTGGGTGGCACCGTAGTCGGAAACCAATTCTGGTTATCGCTTCTCGGCCTTTTGGCTAAGATCAAGTGTAGTATCTGTTCTTATCAGTTTAATATCTGATACGTCCCCTATCTGGGGACCATATGTTAAATGGATTTTTAGAACAGGGAGATGGAAAAAGAGCTTGCTCTGTCCACTCCACGCATTGACCTGGTATTGCAGTATCTCCAGGACCGGTGCACCCCTTCTTTAATGCAGTTTCTAAAATCAGAAAGAATTGAATTCAATGCTTTTTGTTCATTTTGCTTGTTTGTCGGATTTTGGGATGGACTCTTTGGCTTTGCTTTTCTTCTCCTCATTGGATTTTTCATGTTAAAAGTTGCAGAAGCCAGATGACAAGCTCATTTTGGTTCAACTTCAGCAACTGTGCATTGCATTGCCATGTAATGTAATGTAATGCAATGCTATCTATCTAGCTCTCCCTCTATACTTCCTTTTGGATAAACAGACATATTAGGCAAGCATTTTGGAGCTTTCACCTAAATAACTACAGGTGGTGAGATAAGCTGCACAATATAATTGACCTTTCAGTATATTGTTGCACACACACCATCTATTTAGCAAATGCCCTTGTTATCAACTGCAGCCTTTTAAACTCACCTGAGCTAACAGGTATGTGAGCTGGTTACTCTGCTGCGCTTAAAATTTCTTTTTTGGTTTGCTACAATGCCTTTTCTGAAACGTTGTCTCCCTCTGCTGGAACACTGACTTCTTTCATTTAATGCCTGCAGACTATAAAAGAGAAACCAACCCAAAAAGTTTGGTTGATTAGTCTGTGGCATTCTTTTAAACTGTTGCTTATGGCGGTCTCTGTGAGCTTCTCAGTGACATTCAGCCATCCAGGTATCCCGCCTGCAGTAGACGGAATGTGGCAATGGAACGCTGGCTGCGCGTGTCATAATAGGCTCTGAGCCTTTATATACCTGCGCACAGCAGCAGCCACCTTCAGTCTGCTGCTGGACAGCCAGCAGCAGCAGCAGCAGGAGAGGTAATTAATCAGCAACCCTCCTGCTAAGGGTAGACAGCTGCTCGTTCCACCCCCCCCCCCCGCCTTAATTGGTTCTCCTCCCTTCCAACGGTGTTGAGGCGGGTGGGAACAGCCGGGGGTTGAGGGTACTGTGCTAAAAGAGGTGGAGTTATGCAGATCTAAAACGCGTGGATTGCAGCAGCAGCAAGCCGAAAAGTGCAGGCATGTGAGGGATCTAGAGGTTGACAGCATGTCTTCTTAACGGGAGTCAAGGTGGCCATCTCCACAAATGGACTTTTCAGAATCCTTGGGTGGCACCGTAGTCGGAAACCAATTCTGGTTATCGCTTCTCGGCCTTTTGGCTAAGATCAAGTGTAGTATCTGTTCTTATCAGTTTAATATCTGATACGTCCCCTATCTGGGGACCATATATTAAATGGATTTTTAGAACAGGGAGATGGAAAAAGAGCTTGCTCTGTCCACTCCACGCATTGACCTGGTATTGCAGTATCTCCAGGACCGGTGCACCCCTTCTTTAATGCAGTTTCTAAAATCAGAAAGAATTGAATTCAATGCTTTTTGTTCATTTTGCTTGTTTGTCGGATTTTGGGATGGACTCTTTGGCTTTGCTTTTCTTCTCCTCATTGGATTTTTCATGTTAAAAGTTGCAGAAGCCAGATGACAAGCTCATTTTGGTTCAACTTCAGCAACTGTGCATTGCATTGCCATGTAATGTAATGTAATGCAATGCTATCTATCTAGCTCTCCCTCTATACTTCCTTTTGGATAAACAGACATATTAGGCAAGCATTTTGGAGCTTTCACCTAAATAACTACAGGTGGTGAGATAAGCTGCACAATATAATTGACCTTTCAGTATATTGTTGCACACACACCATCTATTTAGCAAATGCCCTTGTTATCAACAGCAGCCTTTTAAACTCACCTGAGCTAACAGGTATGTGAGCTGGTTACTCTGCTGCGCTTAAAATTTCTTTTTTGGTTTGCTACAATGCCTTTTCTGAAACGTTGTCTCCCTCTGCTGGAACACTGACTTCTTTCATTTAATGCCTGCAGACTATAAAAGAGAAACCAACCCAAAAAGTTTGGTTGATTAGTCTGTGGCATTCTTTTAAACTGTTGCTTATGGCGGTCTCTGTGAGCTTCTCAGTGACATTCAGCCATCCAGGTATCCCGCCTGCAGTAGACGGAATGTGGCAATGGAACGCTGGCTGCGCATGTCATAATAGGCTCTGAGCCTTTATATACCTGCGCACAGCAGCAGCCACCTTCAGTCTGCTGCTGGACAGCCAGCAGCAGCAGCAGCAGGAGAGGTAATTAATCAGCAACCCTCCTGCTAAGGGTAGACAGCTGCTCGTTCCACCCCCCCCCCCGCCTTAATTGGTTCTCCTCCCTTCCAACGGTGTTGAGGCGGGTGGGAACAGCCGGGGGTTGAGGGTACTGTGCTAAAAGAGGTGGAGTTATGCAGATCTAAAACGCGTGGATTGCAGCAGCAGCAAGCCGAAAAGTGCAGGCATGTGAGGGATCTAGAGGTTGACAGCATGTCTTCTTAACGGGAGTCCAGGTGGCCATCTCCACAAATGGACTTTTCAGAATCCTTGGGTGGCACCGTAGTCGGAAACCAATTCTGGTTATCGCTTCTCGGCCTTTTGGCTAAGATCAAGTGTAGTATCTGTTCTTATCAGTTTAATATCTGATACGTCCCCTATCTGGGGACCATATGTTAAATGGATTTTTAGAACAGGGAGATGGAAAAAGAGCTTGCTCTGTCCACTCCACGCATTGACCTGGCATTGCAGTATCTCCAGGACCGGTGCACCCCTTCTTTAATGCAGTTTCTAAAATCAGAAAGAATTGAATTCAATGCTTTTTGTTCATTTTGCTTGTTTGTCGGATTTTGGGATGGACTCTTTGGCTTTGCTTTTCTTCTCCTCATTGGATTTTTCATGTTAAAAGTTGCAGAAGCCAGATGACAAGCTCATTTTGGTTCAACTTCAGCAACTGTGCATTGCATTGCCATGTAATGTAATGTAATGCAATGCTATCTATCTAGCTCTCCCTCTATACTTCCTTTTGGATAAACAGACATATTAGGCAAGCATTTTGGAGCTTTCACCTAAATAACTACAGGTGGTGAGATAAGCTGCACAATATAATTGACCTTTCAGTATATTGTTGCACACACACCATCTATTTAGCAAATGCCCTTGTTATCAACAGCAGCCTTTTAAACTCACCTGAGCTAACAGGTATGTGAGCTGGTTACTCTGCTGCGCTTAAAATTTCTTTTTTGGTTTGCTACAATGCCTTTTCTGAAACGTTGTCTCCCTCTGCTGGAACACTGACTTCTTTCATTTAATGCCTGCAGACTATAAAAGAGAAACCAACCCAAAAAGTTTGGTTGATTAGTCTGTGGCTTTCTTTTAAACTGTTGCTTATGGCGGTCTCTGTGAGCTTCTCAGTGACATTCAGCCATCCAGGTATCCCGCCTGCAGTAGACGGAATGTGGCAATGGAACGCTGGCTGCGCGTGTCATAATAGGCTCTGAGCCTTTATATACCTGCGCACAGCAGCAGCCACCTTCAGTCTGCTGCTGGACAGCCAGCAGCAGCAGCAGCAGGAGAGGTAATTAATCAGCAACCCTCCTGCTAAGGGTAGACAGCTGCTCGTTCCACCCCCCCCCCGCCTTAATTGGTTCTCCTCCCTTCCAACGGTGTTGAGGCGGGTGGGAACAGCCGGGGGTTGAGGGTACTGTGCTAAAAGAGGTGGAGTTATGCAGATCTAAAACGCGTGGATTGCAGCAGCAGCAAGCCGAAAAGTGCAGGCATGTGAGGGATCTAGAGGTTGACAGCATGTCTTCTTAATGGGAG
The DNA here is from genome assembly GCF_046119375.1 of Phyllobates terribilis. Lineage (NCBI taxonomy): Eukaryota > Metazoa > Chordata > Amphibia > Anura > Dendrobatidae > Phyllobates > Phyllobates terribilis. The sequence goes on along the minus strand of NW_027362800.1, from coordinate 2,132,133 downwards.
TCCAGGTGGCCATCTCCACAAATGGATTTTTCAGAATCCTTGGGTGGCACCGTAGTCGGAAACCAATTCTGGTTATCGCTTCTCGGCCTTTTGGCTAAGATCAAGTGTAGTATCTGTTCTTATCAGTTTAATATCTGATACGTCCCCTATCTGGGGACCATATGTTAAATGGATTTTTAGAACAGGGAGATGGAAAAAGAGCTTGCTCTGTCCACTCCACGCATTGACCTGGTATTGCAGTATCTCCAGGACCGGTGCACCCCTTCTTTAATGCAGTTTCTAAAATCAGAAAGAATTGAATTCAATGCTTTTTGTTCATTTTGCTTGTTTGTCGGATTTTGGGATGGACTCTTTGGCTTTGCTTTTCTTCTCCTCATTGGATTTTTCATGTTAAAAGTTGCAGAAGCCAGATGACAAGCTCATTTTGGTTCAACTTCAGCAACTGTGCATTGCATTGCCATGTAATGTAATGTAATGCAATGCTATCTATCTAGCTCTCCCTCTATACTTCCTTTTGGATAAACAGACATATTAGGCAAGCATTTTGGAGCTTTCACCTAAATAACTACAGGTGGTGAGATAAGCTGCACAATATAATTGACCTTTCAGTATATTGTTGCACACACACCATCTATTTAGCAAATGCCCTTGTTATCAACTGCAGCCTTTTAAACTCACCTGAGCTAACAGGTATGTGAGCTGGTTACTCTGCTGCGCTTAAAATTTCTTTTTTGGTTTGCTACAATGCCTTTTCTGAAACGTTGTCTCCCTCTGCTGGAACACTGACTTCTTTCATTTAATGCCTGCAGACTATAAAAGAGAAACCAACCCAAAAAGTTTGGTTGATTAGTCTGTGGCATTCTTTTAAACTGTTGCTTATGGCGGTCTCTGTGAGCTTCTCAGTGACATTCAGCCATCCAGGTATCCCGCCTGCAGTAGACGGAATGTGGCAATGGAACGCTGGCTGCGCGTGTCATAATAGGCTCTGAGCCTTTATATACCTGCGCACAGCAGCAGCCACCTTCAGTCTGCTGCTGGACAGCCAGCAGCAGCAGCAGCAGGAGAGGTAATTAATCAGCAACCCTCCTGCTAAGGGTAGACAGCTGCTCGTTCCACCCCCCCCCCCCGCCTTAATTGGTTCTCCTCCCTTCCAACGGTGTTGAGGCGGGTGGGAACAGCCGGGGGTTGAGGGTACTGTGCTAAAAGAGGTGGAGTTATGCAGATCTAAAACGCGTGGATTGCAGCAGCAGCAAGCCGAAAAGTGCAGGCATGTGAGGGATCTAGAGGTTGACAGCATGTCTTCTTAACGGGAGTCAAGGTGGCCATCTCCACAAATGGACTTTTCAGAATCCTTGGGTGGCACCGTAGTCGGAAACCAATTCTGGTTATCGCTTCTCGGCCTTTTGGCTAAGATCAAGTGTAGTATCTGTTCTTATCAGTTTAATATCTGATACGTCCCCTATCTGGGGACCATATATTAAATGGATTTTTAGAACAGGGAGATGGAAAAAGAGCTTGCTCTGTCCACTCCACGCATTGACCTGGTATTGCAGTATCTCCAGGACCGGTGCACCCCTTCTTTAATGCAGTTTCTAAAATCAGAAAGAATTGAATTCAATGCTTTTTGTTCATTTTGCTTGTTTGTCGGATTTTGGGATGGACTCTTTGGCTTTGCTTTTCTTCTCCTCATTGGATTTTTCATGTTAAAAGTTGCAGAAGCCAGATGACAAGCTCATTTTGGTTCAACTTCAGCAACTGTGCATTGCATTGCCATGTAATGTAATGTAATGCAATGCTATCTATCTAGCTCTCCCTCTATACTTCCTTTTGGATAAACAGACATATTAGGCAAGCATTTTGGAGCTTTCACCTAAATAACTACAGGTGGTGAGATAAGCTGCACAATATAATTGACCTTTCAGTATATTGTTGCACACACACCATCTATTTAGCAAATGCCCTTGTTATCAACAGCAGCCTTTTAAACTCACCTGAGCTAACAGGTATGTGAGCTGGTTACTCTGCTGCGCTTAAAATTTCTTTTTTGGTTTGCTACAATGCCTTTTCTGAAACGTTGTCTCCCTCTGCTGGAACACTGACTTCTTTCATTTAATGCCTGCAGACTATAAAAGAGAAACCAACCCAAAAAGTTTGGTTGATTAGTCTGTGGCACTCTTTTAAACTGTTGCTTATGGCGGTCTCTGTGAGCTTCTCAGTGACATTCAGCCATCCAGGTATCCCGCCTGCAGTAGACGGAATGTGGCAATGGAACGCTGGCTGCGCGTGTCATAATAGGCTCTGAGCCTTTATATACCTGCGCACAGCAGCAGCCACCTTCAGTCTGCTGCTGGACAGCCAGCAGCAGCAGCAGCAGGAGAGGTAATTAATCAGCAACCCTCCTGCTAAGGGTAGACAGCTGCTCGTTCCACCCCCCCCCCGCCTTAATTGGTTCTCCTCCCTTCCAACGGTGTTGAGGCGGGTGGGAACAGCCGGGGGTTGAGGGTACTGTGCTAAAAGAGGTGGAGTTATGCAGATCTAAAACGCGTGGATTGCAGCAGCAGCAAGCTGAAAAGTGCAGGCATGTGAGGGATCTAGAGGTTGACAGCATGTCTTCTTAACGGGAGTCCAGGTGGCCATCTCCACAAATGGACTTTTCAGAATCCTTGGGTGGCACCGTAGTCGGAAACCAATTCTGGTTATCGCTTCTCGGCCTTTTGGCTAAGATCAAGTGTAGTATCTGTTCTTATCAGTTTAATATCTGATACGTCCCCTATCTGGGGACCATATATTAAATGGATTTTTAGAACAGGGAGATGGAAAAAGAGCTTGCTCTGTCCACTCCACGCATTGACCTGGTATTGCAGTATCTCCAGGACCGGTGCACCCCTTCTTTAATGCAGTTTCTAAAATCAGAAAGAATTGAATTCAATGCTTTTTGTTCATTTTGCTTGTTTGTCGGATTTTGGGATGGACTCTTTGGCTTTGCTTTTCTTCTCCTCATTGGATTTTTCATGTTAAAAGTTGCAGAAGCCAGATGACAAGCTCATTTTGGTTCAACTTCAGCAACTGTGCATTGCATTGCCATGTAATGTAATGTAATGCAATGCTATCTATCTAGCTCTCCCTCTATACTTCCTTTTGGATAAACAGACATATTAGGCAAGCATTTTGGAGCTTTCACCTAAATAACTACAGGTGGTGAGATAAGCTGCACAATATAATTGACCTTTCAGTATATTGTTGCACACACACCATCTATTTAGCAAATGCCCTTGTTATCAACAGCAGCCTTTTAAACTCACCTGAGCTAACAGGTATGTGAGCTGGTTACTCTGCTGCGCTTAAAATTTCTTTTTTGGTTTGCTACAATGCCTTTTCTGAAACGTTGTCTCCCTCTGCTGGAACACTGACTTCTTTCATTTAATGCCTGCAGACTATAAAAGAGAAACCAACCCAAAAAGTTTGGTTGATTAGTCTGTGGCATTCTTTTAAACTGTTGCTTATGGCGGTCTCTGTGAGCTTCTCAGTGACATTCAGCCATCCAGGTATCCCGCCTGCAGTAGACGGAATGTGGCAATGGAACGCTGGCTGCGCGTGTCATAATAGGCTCTGAGCCTTTATATACCTGCGCACAGCAGCAGCCACCTTCAGTCTGCTGCTGGACAGCCAGCAGCAGCAGCAGCAGGAGAGGTAATTAATCAGCAACCCTCCTGCTAAGGGTAGACGGCTGCTCGTTCCACCCCCCCCCCCGCCTTAATTGGTTCTCCTCCCTTCCAACGGTGTTGAGGCGGGTGGGAACAGCCGGGGGTTGAGGGTACTGTGCTAAAAGAGGTGGAGTTATGCAGATCTAAAACGCGTGGATTGCAGCAGCAGCAAGCCGAAAAGTGCAGGCATGTGAGGGATCTAGAGGTTGACAGCATGTCTTCTTAACGGGAGTCCAGGTGGCCATCTCCACAAATGGACTTTTCAGAATCCTTGGGTGGCACCGTAGTCGGAAACCAATTCTGGTTATCGCTTCTCGGCCTTTTGGCTAAGATCAAGTGTAGTATCTGTTCTTATCAGTTTAATATCTGATACGTCCCCTATCTGGGGACCATATATTAAATGGATTTTTAGAACAGGGAGATGGAAAAAGAGCTTGCTCTGTCCACTCCACGCATTGACCTGGTATTGCAGTATCTCCAGGACCGGTGCACCCCTTCTTTAATGCAGTTTCTAAAATCAGAAAGAATTGAATTCAATGCTTTTTGTTCATTTTGCTTGTTTGTCGGATTTTGGGATAGACTCTTTGGCTTTGCTTTTCTTCTCCTCATTGGATTTTTCATGTTAAAAGTTGCAGAAGCCAGATGACAAGCTCATTTTGGTTCAACTTCAGCAACTGTGCATTGCATTGCCATGTAATGTAATGTAATGCAATGCTATCTATCTAGCTCTCCCTCTATACTTCCTTTTGGATAAACAGACATATTAGGCAAGCATTTTGGAGCTTTCACCTAAATAACTACAGGTGGTGAGATAAGCTGCACAATATAATTGACCTTTCAGTATATTGTTGCACACACACCATCTATTTAGCAAATGCCCTTGTTATCAACAGCAGCCTTTTAAACTCACCTGAGCTAACAGGTATGTGAGCTGGTTACTCTGCTGCGCTTAAAATTTCTTTTTTGGTTTGCTACAATGCCTTTTCTGAAACGTTGTCTCCCTCTGCTGGAACACTGACTTCTTTCATTTAATGCCTGCAGACTATAAAAGAGAAACCAACCCAAAAAGTTTGGTTGATTAGTCTGTGGCATTCTTTTAAACTGTTGCTTATGGCGGTCTCTGTGAGCTTCTCAGTGACATTCAGCCATCCAGGTATTCCGCCTGCAGTAGACGGAATGTGGCAATGGAACGCTGGCTGCGCGTGTCATAATAGGCTCTGAGCCTTTATATACCTGCGCACAGCAGCAGCCACCTTCAGTCTGCTGCTGGACAGCCAGCAGCAGCAGCAGCAGGAGAGGTAATTAATCAGCAACCCTCCTGCTAAGGGTAGACAGCTGCTCGTTCCACCCCCCCCCGCCTTAATTGGTTCTCCTCCCTTCGAACGGTGTTGAGGCGGGTGGGAACAGCCGGGGGTTGAGGGTACTGTGCTAAAAGAGGTGGAGTTATGCAGATCTAAAACGCGTGGATTGCAGCAGCAGCAAGCCGAAAAGTGCAGGCATGTGAGGGATCTAGAGGTTGACAGCATGTCTTCTTAATGGGAGTCCAGGTGGCCATCTCCACAAATGGACTTTTCAGAATCCTTGGGTGGCACCGTAGTCGGAAACCAATTCTGGTTATCGCTTCTCGGCCTTTTGGCTAAGATCAAGTGTAGTATCTGTTCTTATCAGTTTAATATCTGATACGTCCCCTATCTGGGGACCATATATTAAATGGATTTTTAGAACAGGGAGATGGAAAAAGAGCTTGCTCTGTCCACTCCACGCATTGACCTGGTATTGCAGTATCTCCAGGACTGGTGCACCCCTTCTTTAATGCAGTTTCTAAAATCAGAAAGAATTGAATTCAATGCTTTTTGTTCATTTTGCTTGTTTGTCGGATTTTGGGATGGACTCTTTGGCTTTGCTTTTCTTCTCCTCATTGGATTTTTCATGTTAAAAGTTGCAGAAGCCAGATGACAAGCTCATTTTGGTTCAACTTCAGCAACTGTGCATTGCATTGCCATGTAATGTAATGTAATGCAATGCTATCTATCTAGCTCTCCCTCTATACTTCCTTTTGGATAAACAGACATATTAGGCAAGCATTTTGGAGCTTTCACCTAAATAACTACAGGTGGTGAGATAAGCTGCACAATATAATTGACCTTTCAGTATATTGTTGCACACACACCATCTATTTAGCAAATGCCCTTGTTATCAACAGCAGCCTTTTAAACTCACCTGAGCTAACAGGTATGTGAGCTGGTTACTCTGCTGCGCTTAAAATTTCTTTTTTGGTTTGCTACAATGCCTTTTCTGAAACGTTGTCTCCCTCTGCTGGAACACTGACTTCTTTCATTTAATGCCTGCAGACTATAAAAGAGAAACCAACCCAAAAAGTTTGGTTGATTAGTCTGTGGCATTCTTTTAAACTGTTGCTTATGGCGGTCTCTGTGAGCTTCTCAGTGACATTCAGCCATCCAGGTATCCCGCCTGCAGTAGACGGAATGTGGCAATGGAACGCTGGCTGCGCGTGTCATAATAGGCTCTGAGCCTTTATATACCTGCGCACAGCAGCAGCCACCTTCAGTCTGCTGCTGGACATCCAGCAGCAGCAGCAGCAGGAGAGGTAATTAATCAGCAACCCTCCTGCTAAGGGTAGACAGCTGCTCGTTCCACCCCCCCCCCGCCTTAATTGGTTCTCCTCCCTTCCAACGGTGTTGAGGCGGGTGGGAACAGCTGGGGGTTGAGGGTACTGTGCTAAAAGAGGTGGAGTTATGCAGATCTAAAACGCGTGGATTGCAGCAGCAGCAAGCCGAAAAGTGCAGGCATGTGAGGGATCTAGAGGTTGACAGCATGTCTTCTTAACGGGAGTCCAGGTGGCCATCTCCACAAATGGACTTTTCAGAATCCTTGGGTGGCACCGTAGTCGGAAACCAATTCTGGTTATCGCTTCTCGGCCTTTTGGCTAAGATCAAGTGTAGTATCTGTTCTTATCAGTTTAATATCTGATACGTCCCCTATCTGGGGACCATATATTAAATGGATTTTTAGAACAGGGAGATGGAAAAAGAGCTTGCTCTGTCCACTCCACGCATTGACCTGGTATTGCAGTATCTCCAGGACCGGTGCACCCCTTCTTTAATGCAGTTTCTAAAATCAGAAAGAATTGAATTCAATGCTTTTTGTTCATTTTGCTTGTTTGTCGGATTTTGGGATGGACTCTTTGGCTTTGCTTTTCTTCTCCTCATTGGATTTTTCATGTTAAAAGTTGCAGAAGCCAGATGACAAGCTCATTTTGGTTCAACTTCAGCAACTGTGCATTGCATTGCCATGTAATGTAATGTAATGCAATGCTATCTATCTAGCTCTCCCTCTATACTTCCTTTTGGATAAACAGACATATTAGGCAAGCATTTTGGAGCTTTCACCTAAATAACTACAGGTGGTGAGATAAGCTGCACAATATAATTGACCTTTCAGTATATTGTTGCACACACACCATCTATTTAGCAAATGCCCTTGTTATCAACAGCAGCCTTTTAAACTCACCTGAGCTAACAGGTATGTGAGCTGGTTACTCTGCTGCGCTTAAAATTTCTTTTTTGGTTTGCTACAATGCCTTTTCTGAAACGTTGTCTCCCTCTGCTGGAACACTGACTTCTTTCATTTAATGCCTGCAGACTATAAAAGAGAAACCAACCCAAAAAGTTTGGTTGATTAGTCTGTGGCATTCTTTTAAACTGTTGCTTATGGCGGTCTCTGTGAGCTTCTCAGTGACATTCAGCCATCCAGGTATCCCGCCTGCAGTAGACGGAATGTGGCAATGGAACGCTGGCTGCGCGTGTCATAATAGGCTCTGAGCCTTTATATACCTGCGCACAGCAGCAGCCACCTTCAGTCTGCTGCTGGACATCCAGCAGCAGCAGCAGCAGGAGAGGTAATTAATCAGCAACCCTCCTGCTAAGGGTAGACAGCTGCTCGTTCCACCCCCCCCCCGCCTTAATTGGTTCTCCTCCCTTCCAACGGTGTTGAGGCGGGTGGGAACAGCCGGGGGTTGAGGGTACTGTGCTAAAAGAGGTGGAGTTATGCAGATCTAAAACGCGTGGATTGCAGCAGCAGCAAGCCGAAAAGTGCAGGCATGTGAGGGATCTAGAGGTTGACAGCATGTCTTCTTAACGGGAGTCCAGGTGGCCATCTCCACAAATGGACTTTTCAGAATCCTTGGGTGGCACCGTAGTCGGAAACCAATTCTGGTTATCGCTTCTCGGCCTTTTGGCTAAGATCAAGTGTAGTATCTGTTCTTATCAGTTTAATATCTGATACGTCCCCTATCTGGGGACCATATATTAAATGGATTTTTAGAACAGGGAGATGGAAAAAGAGCTTGCTCTGTCCACTCCACGCATTGACCTGGTATTGCAGTATCTCCAGGACCGGTGCACCCCTTCTTTAATGCAGTTTCTAAAATCAGAAAGAATTGAATTCAATGCTTTTTGTTCATTTTGCTTGTTTGTCGGATTTTGGGATGGACTCTTTGGCTTTGCTTTTCTTCTCCTCATTGGATTTTTCATGTTAAAAGTTGCAGAAGCCAGATGACAAGCTCATTTTGGTTCAACTTCAGCAACTGTGCATTGCATTGCCATGTAATGTAATGTAATGCAATGCTATCTATCTAGCTCTCCCTCTATACTTCCTTTTGGATAAACAGACATATTAGGCAAGCATTTTGGAGCTTTCACCTAAATAACTACAGGTGGTGAGATAAGCTGCACAATATAATTGACCTTTCAGTATATTGTTGCACACACACCATCTATTTAGCAAATGCCCTTGTTATCAACAGCAGCCTTTTAAACTCACCTGAGCTAACAGGTATGTGAGCTGGTTACTCTGCTGCGCTTAAAATTTCTTTTTTGGTTTGCTACAATGCCTTTTCTGAAACGTTGTCTCCCTCTGCTGGAACACTGACTTCTTTCATTTAATGCCTGCAGACTATAAAAGAGAAACCAACCCAAAAAGTTTGGTTGATTAGTCTGTGGCATTCTTTTAAACTGTTGCTTATGGCGGTCTCTGTGAGCTTCTCAGTGACATTCAGCCATCCAGGTATCCCGCCTGCAGTAGACGGAATGTGGCAATGGAACGCTGGCTGCGCGTGTCATAATAGGCTCTGAGCCTTTATATACCTGCGCACAGCAGCAGCCACCTTCAGTCTGCTGCTGGACAGCCAGCAGCAGCAGCAGCAGGAGAGGTAATTAATCAGCAACCCTCCTGCTAAGGGTAGACAGCTGCTCGTTCCATCCCCCCCCCCCCCCGCCTTAATTGGTTCTCCTCCCTTCCAACGGTGTTGAGGCGGGTGGGAACAGCCGGGGGTTGAGGGTACTGTGCTAAAAGAGGTGGAGTTATGCAGATCTAAAACGCGTGGATTGCAGCAGCAGCAAGCCGAAAAGTGCAGGCATGTGAGGGATCTAGAGGTTGACAGCATGTCTTCTTAACGGGAGTCCAGGTGGCCATCTCCACAAATGGACTTTTCAGAATCCTTGGGTGGCACCGTAGTCGGAAACCAATTCTGGTTATCGCTTCTCGGCCTTTTGGCTAAGATCAAGTGTAGTATCTGTTCTTATCAGTTTAATATCTGATACGTCCCCTATCTGGGGACCATATATTAAATGGATTTTTAGAACAGGGAGATGGAAAAAGAGCTTGCTCTGTCCACTCCACGCATTGACCTGGTATTGCAGTATCTCCAGGACCGGTGCACCCCTTCTTTAATGCAGTTTCTAAAATCAGAAAGAATTGAATTCAATGCTTTTTGTTCATTTTGCTTGTTTGTCGGATTTTGGGATGGACTCTTTGGCTTTGCTTTTCTTCTCCTCATTGGATTTTTCATGTTAAAAGTTGCAGAAGCCAGATGACAAGCTCATTTTGGTTCAACTTCAGCAACTGTGCATTGCATTGCCATGTAATGTAATGTAATGCAATGCTATCTATCTAGCTCTCCCTCTATACTTCCTTTTGGATAAACAGACATATTAGGCAAGCATTTTGGAGCTTTCACCTAAATAACTACAGGCGGTGAGATAAGCTGCACAATATAATTGACCTTTCAGTATATTGTTGCACACACACCATCTATTTAGCAAATGCCCTTGTTATCAACAGCAGCCTTTTAAACTCACCTGAGCTAACAGGTATGTGAGCTGGTTACTCTGCTGCGCTTAAAATTTCTTTTTTGGTTTGCTACAATGCCTTTTCTGAAACGTTGTCTCCCTCTGCTGGAACACTGACTTCTTTCATTTAATGCCTGCAGACTATAAAAGAGAAACCAACCCAAAAAGTTTGGTTGATTAGTCTGTGGCATTCTTTTAAACTGTTGCTTATGGCGGTCTCTGTGAGCTTCTCAGTGACATTCAGCCATCCAGGTATCCCGCCTGCAGTAGACGGAATGTGGCAATGGAACGCTGGCTGCGCGTGTCATAATAGGCTCTGAGCCTTTATATACCTGCGCACAGCAGCAGCCACCTTCAGTCTGCTGCTGGACAGCCAGCAGCAGCAGCAGCAGGAGAGGTAATTAATCAGCAACCCTCCTGCTAAGGGTAGACAGCTGCTCGTTCCACCCCCCCCCGCCTTAATTGGTTCTCCTCCCTTCCAACGGTGTTGAGGCGGGTGGGAACAGACGGGGGTTGAGGGTACTGTGCTAAAAGAGGTGGAGTTATGCAGATCTAAAACGCGTGGATTGCAGCAGCAGCAAGCCGAAAAGTGCAGGCATGTGAGGGATCTAGAGGTTGACAGCATGTCTTCTTAACGGGAGTCCAGGTGGCCATCTCCACAAATGGACTTTTCAGAATCCTTGGGTGGCACCGTAGTCGGAAACCAATTCTGGTTATCGCTTCTCGGCCTTTTGGCTAAGATCAAGTGTAGTATCTGTTCTTATCAGTTTAATATCTGATACGTCCCCTATCTGGGGACCATATATTAAATGGATTTTTAGAACAGGGAGATGGAAAAAGAGCTTGCTCTGTCCACTCCACGCATTGACCTGGTATTGCAGTATCTCCAGGACCGGTGCACCCCTTCTTTAATGCAGTTTCTAAAATCAGAAAGAATTGAATTCAATGCTTTTTGTTCATTTTGCTTGTTTGTCGGATTTTGGGATGGACTCTTTGGCTTTGCTTTTCTTCTCCTCATTGGATTTTTCATGTTAAAAGTTGCAGAAGCCAGATGACAAGCTCATTTTGGTTCAACTTCAGCAACTGTGCATTGCATTGCCATGTAATGTAATGTAATGCAATGCTATCTATCTAGCTCTCCCTCTATACTTCCTTTTGGATAAACAGACATATTAGGCAAGCATTTTGGAGCTTTCACCTAAATAACTACAGGTGGTGAGATAAGCTGCACAATATAATTGACCTTTCAGTATATTGTTGCACACACACCATCTATTTAGCAAATGCCCTTGTTATCAACAGCAGCCTTTTAAACTCACCTGAGCTAACAGGTATGTGAGCTGGTTACTCTGCTGCGCTTAAAATTTCTTTTTTGGTTTGCTACAATGCCTTTTCTGAAACGTTGTCTCCCTCTGCTGGAACACTGACTTCTTTCATTTAATGCCTGCAGACTATAAAAGAGAAACCAACCCAAAAAGTTTGGTTGATTAGTCTGTGGCATTCTTTTAAACTGTTGCTTATGGCGGTCTCTGTGAGCTTCTCAGTGACATTCAGCCATCCAGGTATCCCGCCTGCAGTAGACGGAATGTGGCAATGGAACGCTGGCTGCGCGTGTCATAATAGGCTCTGAGCCTTTATATACCTGCGCACAGCAGCAGCCACCTTCAGTCTGCTGCTGGACAGCCAGCAGCAGCAGCAGCAGGAGAGGTAATTAATCAGCAACCCTCCTGCTAAGGGTAGACAGCTGCTCGTTCCACCCCCCCCCCGCCTTAATTGGTTCTCCTCCCTTCCAACGGTGTTGAGGCGGGTGGGAACAGCCGGGGGTTGAGGGTAATGTGCTAAAAGAGGTGGAGTTATGCAGATCTAAAACGCGTGGATTGCAGCAGCAGCAAGCCGAAAAGTGCAGGCATGTGAGGGATCTAGAGGTTGACAGCATGTCTTCTTAACGGGAGTCCAGGTGGCCATCTCCACAAATGGACTTTTCAGAATCCTTGGGTGGCACCGTAGTCGGAAACCAATTCTGGTTATCGCTTCTCGGCCTTTTGGCTAAGATCAAGTGTAGTATCTGTTCTTATCAGTTTAATATCTGATACGTCCCCTATCTGGGGACCATATATTAAATGGATTTTTAGAACAGGGAGATGGAAAAAGAGCTTGCTCTGTCCACTCCACGCATTGACCTGGTATTGCAGTATCTCCAGGACCGGTGCACCCCTTCTTTAATGCAGTTTCTAAAATCAGAAAGAATTGAATTCAATGCTTTTTGTTCATTTTGCTTGTTTGTCGGATTTTGGGATGGACTCTTTGGCTTTGCTTTTCTTCTCCTCATTGGATTTTTCATGTTAAAAGTTGCAGAAGCCAGATGACAAGCTCATTTTGGTTCAACTTCAGCAACTGTGCATTGCATTGCCATGTAATGTAATGTAATGCAATGCTATCTATCTAGCTCTCCCTCTATACTTCCTTTTGGATAAACAGACATATTAGGCAAGCATTTTGGAGCTTTCACCTAAATAACTACAGGTGGTGAGATAAGCTGCACAATATAATTGACCTTTCAGTATATTGTTGCACACACACCATCTATTTAGCAAATGCCCTTGTTATCAACAGCAGCCTTTTAAACTCACCTGAGCTAACAGGTATGTGAGCTGGTTACTCTGCTGCGCTTAAAATTTCTTTTTTGGTTTGCTACAATGCCTTTTCTGAAACGTTGTCTCCCTCTGCTGGAACACTGACTTCTTTCATTTAATGCCTGCAGACTATAAAAGAGAAACCAACCCAAAAAGTTTGGTTGATTAGTCTGTGGCATTCTTTTAAACTGTTGCTTATGGCGGTCTCTGTGAGCTTCTCAGTGACATTCAGCCATCCAGGTATCCCGCCTGCAGTAGACGGAATGTGGCAATGGAACGCTGGCTGCGCGTGTCATAATAGGCTCTGAGCCTTTATATACCTGCGCACAGCAGCAGCCACCTTCAGTCTGCTGCTGGACAGCCAGCAGCAGCAGCAGCAGGAGAGGTAATTAATCAGCAACCCTCCTGCTAAGGGTAGACAGCTGCTCGTTCCACCCCCCCCCCCCCCCGCCTTAATTGGTTCTCCTCCCTTCCAACGGTGTTGAGGCGGGTGGGAACAGCCGGGGGTTGAGGGTACTGTGCTAAAAGAGGTGGAGTTATGCAGATCTAAAACGCGTGGATTGCAGCAGCAGCAAGCCGAAAAGTGCAGGCATGTGAGGGATCTAGAGGTTGACAGCATGTCTTCTTAACGGGAGTCCAGGTGGCCATCTCCACAAATGGACTTTTCAGAATCCTTGGGTGGCACCGTAGTCGGAAACCAATTCTGGTTATCGCTTCTCGGCCTTTTGGCTAAGATCAAGTGTAGTATCTGTTCTTATCAGTTTAATATCTGATACGTCCCCTATCTGGGGACCATATATTAAATGGATTTTTAGAACAGGGAGATGGAAAAAGAGCTTGCTCTGTCCACTCCACGCATTGACCTGGTATTGCAGTATCTCCAGGACCGGTGCACCCCTTCTTTAATGCAGTTTCTAAAATCAGAAAGAATTGAATTCAATGCTTTTTGTTCATTTTGCTTGTTTGTCGGATTTTGGGATGGACTCTTTGGCTTTGCTTTTCTTCTCCTCATTGGATTTTTCATGTTAAAAGTTGCAGAAGCCAGATGACAAGCTCATTTTGGTTCAACTTCAGCAACTGTGCATTGCATTGCCATGTAATGTAATGTAATGCAATGCTATCTATCTAGCTCTCCCTCTATACTTCCTTTTGGATAAACAGACATATTAGGCAAGCATTTTGGAGCTTTCACCTAAATAACTACAGGTGGTGAGATAAGCTGCACAATATAATTGACCTTTCAGTATATTGTTGCACACACACCATCTATTTAGCAAATGCCCTTGTTATCAACAGCAGCCTTTTAAACTCACCTGAGCTAACAGGTATGTGAGCTGGTTACTCTGCTGCGCTTAAAATTTCTTTTTTGGTTTGCTACAATGCCTTTTCTGAAACGTTGTCTCCCTCTGCTGGAACACTGACTTCTTTCATTTAATGCCTGCAGACTATAAAAGAGAAACCAACCCAAAAAGTTTGGTTGATTAGTCTGTGGCATTCTTTTAAACTGTTGCTTATGGCGGTCTCTGTGAGCTTCTCAGTGACATTCAGCCATCCAGGTATCCCGCCTGCAGTAGACGGAATGTGGCAATGGAACGCTGGCTGCGCGTGTCATAATAGGCTCTGAGCCTTTATATACCTGCGCACAGCAGCAGCCACCTTCAGTCTGCTGCTGGACAGCCAGCAGCAGCAGCAGCAGGAGAGGTAATTAATCAGCAACCCTCCTGCTAAGGGTAGACAGCTGCTCGTTCCACCCCCCCCCGCCTTAATTGGTTCTCCTCCCTTCCAACGGTGTTGAGGCGGGTGGGAACAGCCGGGGGTTGAGGGTACTGTGCTAAAAGAGGTGGAGTTATGCAGATCTAAAACGCGTGGATTGCAGCAGCAGCAAGCCGAAAAGTGCAGGCATGTGAGGGATCTAGAGGTTGACAGCATGTCTTCTTAACGGGAGTCCAGGTGGCCATCTCCACAAATGGACTTTTCAGAATCCTTGGGTGGCACCGTAGTCGGAAACCAATTCTGGTTATCGCTTCTCGGCCTTTTGGCTAAGATCAAGTGTAGTATCTGTTCTTATCAGTTTAATATCTGATACGTCCCCTATCTGGGGACCATATATTAAATGGATTTTTAGAACAGGGAGATGGAAAAAGAGCTTGCTCTGTCCACTCCACGCATTGACCTGGTATTGCAGTATCTCCAGGACCGGTGCACCCCTTCTTTAATGCAGTTTCTAAAATCAGAAAGAATTGAATTCAATGCTTTTTGTTCATTTTGCTTGTTTGTCGGATTTTGGGATGGACTCTTTGGCTTTGCTTTTCTTCTCCTCATTGGATTTTTCATGTTAAAAGTTGCAGAAGCCAGATGACAAGCTCATTTTGGTTCAACTTCAGCAACTGTGCATTGCATTGCCATGTAATGTAATGTAATGCAATGCTATCTATCTAGCTCTCCCTCTATACTTCCTTTTGGATAAACAGACATATTAGGCAAGCATTTTGGAGCTTTCACCTAAATAACTACAGGTGGTGAGATAAGCTGCACAATATAATTGACCTTTCAGTATATTGTTGCACACACACCATCTATTTAGCAAATGCCCTTGTTATCAACAGCAGCCTTTTAAACTCACCTGAGCTAACAGGTATGTGAGCTGGTTACTCTGCTGCGCTTAAAATTTCTTTTTTGGTTTGCTACAATGCCTTTTCTGAAACGTTGTCTCCCTCTGCTGGAACACTGACTTCTTTCATTTAATGCCTGCAGACTATAAAAGAGAAACCAACCCAAAAAGTTTGGTTGATTAGTCTGTGGCATTCTTTTAAACTGTTGCTTATGGCGGTCTCTGTGAGCTTCTCAGTGACATTCAGCCATCCAGGTATCCCGCCTGCAGTAGACGGAATGTGACAATGGAACGCTGGCTGCGCGTGTCATAATAGGCTCTGAGCCTTTATATACCTGCGCACTGCAGCAGCCACCTTCAGTCTGCTGCTGGACAGCCAGCAGCAGCAGCAGCAGGAGAGGTAATTAATCAGCAACCCTCCTGCTAAGGGTAGACAGCTGCTCGTTCCACCCCCCCCCCGCCTTAATTGGTTCTCCTCCCTTCCAACGGTGTTGAGGCAGGTGGGAACAGCCGGGGGTTGAGGGTACTGTGCTAAAAGAGGTGGAGTTATGCAGATCTAAAACGCGTGGATTGCAGCAGCAGCAAGCCGAAAAGTGCAGGCATGTGAGGGATCTAGAGGTTGACAGCATGTCTTCTTAACGGGAGTCCAGGTGGCCATCTCCACAAATGGACTTTTCAGAATCCTTGGGTGGCACCGTAGTCGGAAACCAATTCTGGTTATCGCTTCTCGGCCTTTTGGCTAAGATCAAGTGTAGTATCTGTTCTTATCAGTTTAATATCTGATACGTCCCCTATCTGGGGACCATATATTAAATGGATTTTTAGAACAAGGAGATGGAAAAAGAGCTTGCTCTGTCCACTCCACGCATTGACCTGGTATTGCAGTATCTCCAGGACCGGTGCACCCCTTCTTTAATGCAGTTTCTAAAGTCAGAAAGAATTGAATTCAATGCTTTTTGTTCATTTTGCTTGTTTGTCGGATTTTGGGATGGACTCTTTGGCTTTGCTTTTCTTCTCCTCATTGGATTTTTCATGTTAAAAGTTGCAGAAGCCAGATGACAAGCTCATTTTGGTTCAACTTCAGCAACTGTGCATTGCATTGCCATGTAATGTAATGTAATGCAATGCTATCTATCTAGCTCTCCCTCTATACTTCCTTTTGGATAAACAGACATATTAGGCAAGCATTTTGGAGCTTTCACCTAAATAACTACAGGTGGTGAGATAAGCTGCACAATATAATTGACCTTTCAGTATATTGTTGCACACACACCATCTATTTAGCAAATGCCCTTGTTATCAACAGCAGCCTTTTAAACTCACCTGAGCTAACAGGTATGTGAGCTGGTTACTCTGCTGCGCTTAAAATTTATTTTTTGGTTTGCTACAATGCCTTTTCTGAAACGTTGTCTCCCTCTGCTGGAACACTGACTTCTTTCATTTAATGCCTGCAGACTATAAAAGAGAAACCAACCCAAAAAGTTTGGTTGATTAGTCTGTGGCATTCATTTAAACTGTTGCTTATGGCGGTCTCTGTGAGCTTCTCAGTGACATTCAGCCATCCAGGTATCCCGCCTGCAGTAGACGGAATGTGGCAATGGAACGCTGGCTGCGCGTGTCATAATAGGCTCTGAGCCTTTATATACCTGCGCACAGCAGCAGCCACCTTCAGTCTGCTGCTGGACAGCCAGCAGCAGCAGCAGCAGGAGAGGTAATTAATCAGCAACCCTCCTGCTAAGGGTAGACAGCTGCTCGTTCCACCCCCCCCCCGCCTTAATTGGTTCTCCTCCCTTCCAACGGTGTTGAGGCGGGTGGGAGCAGCCGGGGGTTGAGGGTACTGTGCTAAAAGAGGTGGAGTTATGCAGATCTAAAACGCGTGGATTGCAGCAGCAGCAAGCCGAAAAGTGCAGGCATGTGAGGGATCTAGAGGTTGACAGCATGTCTTCTTAACGGGAGTCCAGGTGGCCATCTCCACAAATGGACTTTTCAGAATCCTTGGGTGGCACCGTAGTCGGAAACCAATTCTGGTTATCGCTTCTCGGCCTTTTGGCTAAGATCAAGTGTAGTATCTGTTCTTATCAGTTTAATATCTGATACGTCCCCTATCTGGGGACCATATATTAAATGGATTTTTAGAACAGGGAGATGGAAAAAGAGCTTGCTCTGTCCACTCCACGCATTGACCTGGTATTGCAGTATCTCCAGGACCGGTGCACCCCTTCTTTAATGCAGTTTCTAAAATCAGAAAGAATTGAATTCAATGCTTTTTGTTCATTTTGCTTGTTTGTCGGATTTTGGGATGGACTCTTTGGCTTTGCTTTTCTTCTCCTCATTGGATTTTTCATGTTAAAAGTTGCAGAAGCCAGATGACAAGCTCATTTTGGTTCAACTTCAGCAACTGTGCATTGCATTGCCATGTAATGTAATGTAATGCAATGCTATCTATCTAGCTCTCCCTCTATACTTCCTTTTGGATAAACAGACATATTAGGCAAGCATTTTGGAGCTTTCACCTAAATAACTACAGGTGGTGAGATAAGCTGCACAATATAATTGACCTTTCAGTATATTGTTGCACACACACCATCTATTTAGCAAATGCCCTTGTTATCAACAGCAGCCTTTTAAACTCACCTGAGCTAACAGGTATGTGAGCTGGTTACTCTGCTGCGCTTAAAATTTCTTTTTTGGTTTGCTACAATGCCTTTTCTGAAACGTTGTCTCCCTCTGCTGGAACACTGACTTCTTTCATTTAATGCCTGCAGACTATAAAAGAGAAACCAACCCAAAAAGTTTGGTTGATTAGTCTGTGGCATTCTTTTAAACTGTTGCTTATGGCGGTCTCTGTGAGCTTCTCAGTGACATTCAGCCATCCAGGTATCCCGCCTGCAGTAGACGGAATGTGGCAATGGAACGCTGGCTGCGCGTGTCATAATAGGCTCTGAGCCTTTATATACCTGCGCACAGCAGCAGCCACCTTCAGTCTGCTGCTGGACAGCCAGCAGCAGCAGCAGCAGGAGAGGTAATTAATCAGCAACCCTCCTGCTAAGGGTAGACAGCTGCTCGTTCCACCCCCCCCACGCCTTAATTGGTTCTCCTCCCTTCCAACGGTGTTGAGGCGGGTGGGAACAGCCGGGGGTTGAGGGTACTGTGCTAAAAGAGGTGGAGTTATGCAGATCTAAAACGCGTGGATTGCAGCAGCAGCAAGCCGAAAAGTGCAGGCATGTGAGGGATCTAGAGGTTGACAGCATGTCTTCTTAACGGGAGTCCAGGTGGCCATCTCCACAAATGGACTTTTCAGAATCCTTGGGTGGCACCGTAGTCGGAAACCAATTCTGGTTATCGCTTCTCGGCCTTTTGGCTAAGATCAAGTGTAGTATCTGTTCTTATCAGTTTAATATCTGATACGTCCCCTATCTGGGGACCATATATTAAATGGATTTTTAGAACAGGGAGATGGAAAAAGAGCTTGCTCTGTCCACTCCACGCATTGACCTGGTATTGCAGTATCTCCAGGACCGGTGCACCCCTTCTTTAATGCAGTTTCTAAAATCAGAAAGAATTGAATTCAATGCTTTTTGTTCATTTTGCTTGTTTGTCGGATTTTGGGATGGACTCTTTGGCTTTGCTTTTCTTCTCCTCATTGGATTTTTCATGTTAAAAGTTGCAGAAGCCAGATGACAAGCTCATTTTGGTTCAACTTCAGCAACTGTGCATTGCATTGCCATGTAATGTAATGTAATGCAATGCTATCTATCTAGCTCTCCCTCTATACTTCCTTTTGGATAAACAGACATATTAGGCAAGCATTTTGGAGCTTTCACCTAAATAACTACAGGTGGTGAGATAAGCTGCACAATATAATTGACCTTCCAGTATATTGTTGCACACACACCATCTATTTAGCAAATGCCCTTGTTATCAACAGCAGCCTTTTAAACTCACCTGAGCTAACAGGTATGTGAGCTGGTTACTCTGCTGCGCTTAAAATTTCTTTTTTGGTTTGCTACAATGCCTTTTCTGAAACGTTGTCTCCCTCTGCTGGAACACTGACTTCTTTCATTTAATGCCTGCAGACTATAAAAGAGAAACCAACCCAAAAAGTTTGGTTGATTAGTCTGTGGCATTCTTTTAAACTGTTGCTTATGGCGGTCTCTGTGAGCTTCTCAGTGACATTCAGCCATCCAGGTATCCTGCCTGCAGTAGACGGAATGTGGCAATGGAACGCTGGCTGCGCGTGTCATAATAGGCTCTGAGCCTTTATATACCTGCGCACAGCAGCAGCCACCTTCAGTCTGCTGCTGGACAGCCAGCAGCAGCAGCAGCAGGAGAGGTAATTAATCAGCAACCCTCCTGCTAAGGGTAGACAGCTGCTCGTTCCACCCCCCCCCCGCCTTAATTGGTTCTCCTCCCTTCCAACGGTGTTGAGGCGGGTGGGAACAGCCGGGGGTTGAGGGTACTGTGCTAAAAGAGGTGGAGTTATGCAGATCTAAAACGCGTGGATTGCAGCAGCAGCAAGCCGAAAAGTGCAGGCATGTGAGGGATCTAGAGGTTGACAGCATGTCTTCTTAACGGGAGTCCAGGTGGCCATCTCCACAAATGGACTTTTCAGAATCCTTGGGTGGCACCGTAGTCGGAAACCAATTCTGGTTATCGCTTCTCGGCCTTTTGGCTAAGATCAAGTGTAGTATCTGTTCTTATCAGTTTAATATCTGATACGTCCCCTATCTGGGGACCATATATTAAATGGATTTTTAGAACAGGGAGATGGAAAAAGAGCTTGCTCTGTCCACTCCACGCATTGACCTGGTATTGCAGTATCTCCAGGACCGGTGCACCCCTTCTTTAATGCAGTTTCTAAAATCAGAAAGAATTGAATTCAATGCTTTTTGTTCATTTTGCTTGTTTGTCGGATTTTGGGATGGACTCTTTGGCTTTGCTTTTCTTCTCCTCATTGGATTTTTCATGTTAAAAGTTGCAGAAGCCAGATGACAAGCTCATTTTGGTTCAACTTCAGCAACTGTGCATTGCATTGCCATGTAATGTAATGTAATGCAATGCTATCTATCTAGCTCTCCCTCTATACTTCCTTTTGGATAAACAGACATATTAGGCAAGCATTTTGGAGCTTTCACCTAAATAACTACAGGTGGTGAGATAAGCTGCACAATATAATTGACCTTTCAGTATATTGTTGCACACACACCATCTATTTAGCAAATGCCCTTGTTATCAACAGCAGCCTTTTAAACTCACCTGAGCTAACAGGTATGTGAGCTGGTTACTCTGCTGCGCTTAAAATTTCTTTTTTGGTTTGCTACAATGCCTTTTCTGAAACGTTGTCTCCCTCTGCTGGAACACTGACTTCTTTCATTTAATGCCTGCAGACTATAAAAGAGAAACCAACCCAAAAAGTTTGGTTGATTAGTCTGTGGCATTCTTTTAAACTGTTGCTTATGGCGGTCTCTGTGAGCTTCTCAGTGACATTCAGCCATCCAGGTATCCCGCCTGCAGTAGACGGAATGTGGCAATGGAACGCTGGCTGCGCGTGTCATAATAGGCTCTGAGCCTTTATATACCTGCGCACAGCAGCAGCCACCTTCAGTCTGCTGCTGGACAGCCAGCAGCAGCAGCAGCAGGAGAGGTAATTAATCAGCAACCCTCCTGCTAAGGGTAGACAGCTGCTCGTTCCACCCCCCCCGCCTTAATTGGTTCTCCTCCCTTCCAACGGTGTTGAGGCGGGTGGGAACAGCCGGGGGTTGAGGGTACTGTGCTAAAAGAGGTGGAGTTATGCAGATCTAAAACGCGTGGATTGCAGCAGCAGCAAGCCGAAAAGTGCAGGCATGTGAGGGATCTAGAGGTTGACAGCATGTCTTCTTAACGGGAGTACAGGTGGCCATCTCCACAAATGGACTTTTCAGAATCCTTGGGTGGCACCGTAGTCGGAAACCAATTCTGGTTATCGCTTCTCGGCCTTTTGGCTAAGATCAAGTGTAGTATCTGTTCTTATCAGTTTAATATCTGATACGTCCCCTATCTGGGGACCATATATTAAATGGATTTTTAGAACAGGGAGATGGAAAAAGAGCTTGCTCTGTCCACTCCACGCATTGACCTGGTATTGCAGTATCTCCAGGACCGGTGCACCCCTTCTTTAATGCAGTTTCTAAAATCAGAAAGAATTGAATTCAATGCTTTTTGTTCATTTTGCTTGTTTGTCGGATTTTGGGATGGACTCTTTGGCTTTGCTTTTCTTCTCCTCATTGGATTTTTCATGTTAAAAGTTGCAGAAGCCAGATGACAAGCTCATTTTGGTTCAACTTCAGCAACTGTGCATTGCATTGCCATGTAATGTAATGTAATGCAATGCTATCTATCTAGCTCTCCCTCTATACTTCCTTTTGGATAAACAGACATATTAGGCAAGCATTTTGGAGCTTTCACCTAAATAACTACAGGTGGTGAGATAAGCTGCACAATATAATTGACCTTTCAGTATATTGTTGCACACACACCATCTATTTAGCAAATGCCCTTGTTATCAACAGCAGCCTTTTAAACTCACCTGAGCTAACAGGTATGTGAGCTGGTTACTCTGCTGCGCTTAAAATTTCTTTTTTGGTTTGCTACAATGCCTTTTCTGAAACGTTGTCTCCCTCTGCTGGAACACTGACTTCTTTCATTTAATGCCTGCAGACTATAAAAGAGAAACCAACCCAAAAAGTTTGGTTGATTAGTCTGTGGCATTCTTTTAAACTGTTGCTTATGGCGGTCTCTGTGAGCTTCTCAGTGACATTCAGCCATCCAGGTATCCCGCCTGCAGTAGACGGAATGTGGCAATGGAACGCTGGCTGCGCGTGTCATAATAGGCTCTGAGCCTTTATATACCTGCGCACAGCAGCAGCCACCTTCAGTCTGCTGCTGGACAGCCAGCAGCAGCAGCAGCAGGAGAGGTAATTAATCAGCAACCCTCCTGCTAAGGGTAGACAGCTGCTCGTTCCACCCCCCCCCCCCGCCTTAATTGGTTCTCCTCCCTTCCAACGGTGTTGAGGCGGGTGGGAACAGCCGGGGGTTGAGGGTACTGTGCTAAAAGAGGTGGAGTTATGCAGATCTAAAACGCGTGGATTGCAGCAGCAGCAAGCCGAAAAGTGCAGGCATGTGAGGGATCTAGAGGTTGACAGCATGTCTTCTTAACGGGAGTCCAGGTGGCCATCTCCACAAATGGACTTTTCAGAATCCTTGGGTGGCACCGTAGTCGGAAACCAATTCTGGTTATCGCTTCTCGGCCTTTTGGCTAAGATCAAGTGTAGTATCTGTTCTTATCAGTTTAATATCTGATACGTCCCCTATCTGGGGACCATATATTAAATGGATTTTTAGAACAGGGAGATGGAAAAAGAGCTTGCTCTGTCCACTCCACGCATTGACCTGGTATTGCAGTATCTCCAGGACCGGTGCACCCCTTCTTTAATGCAGTTTCTAAAATCAGAAAGAATTGAATTCAATGCTTTTTGTTCATTTTGCTTGTTTGTCGGATTTTGGGATGGACTCTTTGGCTTTGCTTTTCTTCTCCTCATTGGATTTTTCATGTTAAAAGTTGCAGAAGCCAGATGACAAGCTCATTTTGGTTCAACTTCAGCAACTGTGCATTGCATTGCCATGTAATGTAATGTAATGCAATGCTATCTATCTAGCTCTCCCTCTATACTTCCTTTTGGATAAACAGACATATTAGGCAAGCATTTTGGAGCTTTCACCTAAATAACTACAGGTGGTGAGATAAGCTGCACAATATAATTGACCTTTCAGTATATTGTTGCACACACACCATCTATTTAGCAAATGCCCTTGTTATCAACAGCAGCCTTTTAAACTCACCTGAGCTAACAGGTATGTGAGCTGGTTACTCTGCTGCGCTTAAAATTTCTTTTTTGGTTTGCTACAATGCCTTTTCTGAAACGTTGTCTCCCTCTGCTGGAACACTGACTTCTTTCATTTAATGCCTGCAGACTATAAAAGAGAAACCAACCCAAAAAGTTTGGTTGATTAGTCTGTGGCATTCTTTTAAACTGTTGCTTATGGCGGTCTCTGTGAGCTTCTCAGTGACATTCAGCCATCCAGGTATCCCGCCTGCAGTAGACGGAATGTGGCAATGGAACGCTGGCTGCGCGTGTCATAATAGGCTCTGAGCCTTTATATACCTGCGCACAGCAGCAGCCACCTTCAGTCTGCTGCTGGACAGCCAGCAGCAGCAGCAGCAGGAGAGGTAATTAATCAGCAACCCTCCTGCTAAGGGTAGACAGCTGCTCGTTCCACCCCCCCCCCCGCCTTAATTGGTTCTCCTCCCTTCCAACGGTGTTGAGGCGGGTGGGAACAGCCGGGGGTTGAGGGTACTGTGCTAAAAGAGGTGGAGTTATGCAGATCTAAAACGCGTGGATTGCAGCAGCAGCAAGCCGAAAAGTGCAGGCATGTGAGGGATCTAGAGGTTGACAGCATGTCTTCTTAACGGGAGTCCAGGTGGCCATCTCCACAAATGGACTTTTCAGAATCCTTGGGTGGCACCGTAGTCGGAAACCAATTCTGGTTATCGCTTCTCGGCCTTTTGGCTAAGATCAAGTGTAGTATCTGTTCTTATCAGTTTAATATCTGATACGTCCCCTATCTGGGGACCATATATTAAATGGATTTTTAGAACAGGGAGATGGAAAAAGAGCTTGCTCTGTCCACTCCACGCATTGACCTGGTATTGCAGTATCTCCAGGACCGGTGCACCCCTTCTTTAATGCAGTTTCTAAAATCAGAAAGAATTGAATTCAATGCTTTTTGTTCATTTTGCTTGTTTGTCGGATTTTGGGATGGACTCTTTGGCTTTGCTTTTCTTCTCCTCATTGGATTTTTCATGTTAAAAGTTGCAGAAGCCAGATGACAAGCTCATTTTGGTTCAACTTCAGCAACTGTGCATTGCATTGCCATGTAATGTAATGTAATGCAATGCTATCTATCTAGCTCTCCCTCTATACTTCCTTTTGGATAAACAGACATATTAGGCAAGCATTTTGGAGCTTTCACCTAAATAACTACAGGTGGTGAGATAAGCTGCACAATATAATTGACCTTTCAGTATATTGTTGCACACACACCATCTATTTAGCAAATGCCCTTGTTATCAACAGCAGCCTTTTAAACTCACCTGAGCTAACAGGTATGTGAGCTGGTTACTCTGCTGCGCTTAAAATTTCTTTTTTGGTTTGCTACAATGCCTTTTCTGAAACGTTGTCTCCCTCTGCTGGAACACTGACTTCTTTCATTTAATGCCTGCAGACTATAAAAGAGAAACCAACCCAAAAAGTTTGGTTGATTAGTCTGTGGCATTCTTTTAAACTGTTGCTTATGGCGGTCTCTGTGAGCTTCTCAGTGACATTCAGCCATCCAGGTATCCCGCCTGCAGTAGACGGAATGTGGCAATGGAACGCTGGCTGCGCGTGTCATAATAGGCTCTGAGCCTTTATATACCTGCGCACAGCAGCAGCCACCTTCAGTCTGCTGCTGGACAGCCAGCAGCAGCAGGAGAGGTAATTAATCAGCAACCCTCCTGCTAAGGGTAGACAGCTGCTCCTTCCACCCCCCCCCGCCTTAATTGGTTCTCCACCCTTCCAACGGTGTTGAGGCGGGTGGGAACAGCCGGGGGTTGAGGGTACTGTGCTAAAAGAGGTGGAGTTATGCAGATCTAAAACGCGTGGATTGCAGCAGCAGCAAGCCGAAAAGTGCAGGCATGTGAGGGATCTAGAGGTTGACAGCATGTCTTCTTAACGGGAGTCCAGGTGGCCATCTCCACAAATGGACTTTTCAGAATCCTTGGGTGGCACCGTAGTCGGAAACCAATTCTGGTTATCGCTTCTCGGCCTTTTGGCTAAGATCAAGTGTAGTATCTGTTCTTATCAGTTTAATATCTGATACGTCCCCTATCTGGGGACCATATATTAAATGGATTTTTAGAACAGGGAGATGGAAAAAGAGCTTGCTCTGTCCACTCCACGCATTGACCTGGTATTGCAGTATCTCCAGGACCGGTGCACCCCTTCTTTAATGCAGTTTCTAAAATCAGAAAGAATTGAATTCAATGCTTTTTGTTCATTTTGCTTGTTTGTCGGATTTTGGGATGGACTCTTTGGCTTTGCTTTTCTTCTCCTCATTGGATTTTTCATGTTAAAAGTTGCAGAAGCCAGATGACAAGCTCATTTTGGTTCAACTTCAGCAACTGTGCATTGCATTGCCATGTAATGTAATGTAATGCAATGCTATCTATCTAGCTCTCCCTCTATACTTCCTTTTGGATAAACAGACATATTAGGCAAGCATTTTGGAGCTTTCACCTAAATAACTACAGGTGGTGAGATAAGCTGCACAATATAATTGACCTTTCAGTATATTGTTGCACACACACCATCTATTTAGCAAATGCCCTTGTTATCAACAGCAGCCTTTTAAACTCACCTGAGCTAACAGGTATGTGAGCTGGTTACTCTGCTGCGCTTAAAATTTCTTTTTTGGTTTGCTACAATGCCTTTTCTGAAACGTTGTCTCCCTCTGCTGGAACACTGACTTCTTTCATTTAATGCCTGCAGACTATAAAAGAGAAACCAACCCAAAAAGTTTGGTTGATTAGTCTGTGGCATTCTTTTAAACTGTTGCTTATGGCGGTCTCTGTGAGCTTCTCAGTGACATTCAGCCATCCAGGTATCCCGCCTGCAGTAGACGGAATGTGGCAATGGAACGCTGGCTGCGCGTGTCATAATAGGCTCTGAGCCTTTATATACCTGCGCACAGCAGCAGCCACCTTCAGTCTGCTGCTGGACAGCCAGCAGCAGCAGCAGCAGCAGGAGAGGTAATTAATCAGCAACCCTCCTGCTAAGGGTAGACAGCTGCTCGTTCCACCCCCCCCCCCGCCTTAATTGGTTCTCCTCCCTTCCAACGGTGTTGAGGCGGGTGGGAACAGCCGGGGGTTGAGGGTACTGTGCTAAAAGAGATGGAGTTATGCAGATCTAAAACGCGTGGATTGCAGCAGCAGCAAGCCGAAAAGTGCAGGCATGTGAGGGATCTAGAGGTTGACAGCATGTCTTCTTAACGGGAGTCCAGGTGGCCATCTCCACAAATGGACTTTTCAGAATCCTTGGGTGGCACCGTAGTCGGAAACCAATTCTGGTTATCGCTTCTCGGCCTTTTGGCTAAGATCAAGTGTAGTATCTGTTCTTATCAGTTTAATATCTGATACGTCCCCTATCTGGGGACCATATATTAAATGGATTTTTAGAACAAGGAGATGGAAAAAGAGCTTGCTCTGTCCACTCCACGCATTGACCTGGTATTGCAGTATCTCCAGGACCGGTGCACCCCTTCTTTAATGCAGTTTCTAAAATCAGAAAGAATTGAATTCAATGCTTTTTGTTCATTTTGCTTGTTTGTCAGATTTTGGGATGGACTCTTTGGCTTTGCTTTTCTTCTCCTCATTGGATTTTTCATGTTAAAAGTTGCAGAAGCCAGATGACAAGCTCATTTTGGTTCAACTTCAGCAACTGTGCATTGCATTGCCATGTAATGTAATGTAATGCAATGCTATCTATCTAGCTCTCCCTCTATACTTCCTTTTGGATAAACAGACATATTAGGCAAGCATTTTGGAGCTTTCACCTAAATAACTACAGGTGGTGAGATAAGCTGCACAATATAATTGACCTTTCAGTATATTGTTGCACACACACCATCTATTTAGCAAATGCCCTTGTTATCAACAGCAGCCTTTTAAACTCACCTGAGCTAACAGGTATGTGAGCTGGTTACTCTGCTGCGCTTAAAATTTCTTTTTTGGTTTGCTACAATGCCTTTTCTGAAACGTTGTCTCCCTCTGCTGGAACACTGACTTCTTTCATTTAATGCCTGCAGACTATAAAAGAGAAACCAACCCAAAAAGTTTGGTTGATTAGTCTGTGGCTTTCTTTTAAACTGTTGCTTATGGCGGTCTCTGTGAGCTTCTCAGTGACATTCAGCCATCCAGGTATCCCGCCTGCAGTAGACGGAATGTGGCAATGGAACGCTGGCTGCGCGTGTCATAATAGGCTCTGAGCCTTTATATACCTGCGCACAGCAGCAGCCACCTTCAGTCTGCTGCTGGACAGCCAGCAGCAGCAGCAGCAGGAGAGGTAATTAATCAGCAACCCTCCTGCTAAGGGTAGACAGCTGCTCGTTCCACCCCCCCCCCCGCCTTAATTGGTTCTCCTCCCTTCCAACGGTGTTGAGGCGGGTGGGAACAGCCGGGGGTTGAGGGTACTGTGCTAAAAGAGGTGGAGTTATGCAGATCTAAAACGCGTGGATTGCAGCAGCAGCAAGCCGAAAAGTGCAGGCATGTGAGGGATCTAGAGGTTGACAGCATGTCTTCTTAACGGGAGTCCAGGTGGCCATCTCCACAAATGGACTTTTCAGAATCCTTGGGTGGCACCGTAGTCGGAAACCAATTCTGGTTATCGCTTCTCGGCCTTTTGGCTAAGATCAAGTGTAGTATCTGTTCTTATCAGTTTAATATCTGATACGTCCCCTATCTGGGGACCATATATTAAATGGATTTTTAGAACAGGGAGATGGAAAAAGAGCTTGCTCTGTCCACTCCACGCATTGACCTGGTATTGCAGTATCTCCAGGACCGGTGCACCCCTTCTTTAATGCAGTTTCTAAAATCAGAAAGAATTGAATTCAATGCTTTTTGTTCATTTTGCTTGTTTGTCGGATTTTGGGATGGACTCTTTGGCTTTGCTTTTCTTCTCCTCATTGGATTTTTCATGTTAAAAGTTGCAGAAGCCAGATGACAAGCTCATTTTGGTTCAACTTCAGCAACTGTGCATTGCATTGCCATGTAATGTAATGTAATGCAATGCTATCTATCTAGCTCTCCCTCTATACTTCCTTTTGGATAAACAGACATATTAGGCAAGCATTTTGGAGCTTTCACCTAAATAACTACAGGTGGTGAGATAAGCTGCACAATATAATTGACCTTTCAGTATATTGTTGCACACACACCATCTATTTAGCAAATGCCCTTGTTATCAACAGCAGCCTTTTAAACTCACCTGAGCTAACAGGTATGTGAGCTGGTTACTCTGCTGCGCTTAAAATTTCTTTTTTGGTTTGCTACAATGCCTTTTCTGAAACGTTGTCTCCCTCTGCTGGAACACTGACTTCTTTCATTTAATGCCTGCAGACTATAAAAGAGAAACCAACCCAAAAAGTTTGGTTGATTAGTCTGTGGCATTCTTTTAAACTGTTGCTTATGGCGGTCTCTGTGAGCTTCTCAGTGACATTCAGCCATCCAGGTATCCCGCCTGCAGTAGACGGAATGTGGCAATGGAACGCTGGCTGCGCGTGTCATAATAGGCTCTGAGCCTTTATATACCTGCGCACAGCAGCAGCCACCTTCAGTCTGCTGCTGGACAGCCAGCAGCAGCAGCAGCAGGAGAGGTAATTAATCAGCAACCCTCCTGCTAAGGGTAGACAGCTGCTCGTTCCACCCCCCCCCCCGCCTTAATTGGTTCTCCTCCCTTCCAACGGTGTTGAGGCGGGTGGGAACAGCCGGGGGTTGAGGGTACTGTGCTAAAAGAGGTGGAGTTATGCAGATCTAAAACGCGTGGATTGCAGCAGCAGCAAGCCGAAAAGTGCAGGCATGTGAGGGATCTAGAGGTTGACAGCATGTCTTCTTAACGGGAGTCCAGGTGGCCATCTCCACAAATGGACTTTTCAGAATCCTTGGGTGGCACCGTAGTCGGAAACCAATTCTGGTTATCGCTTCTCGGCCTTTTGGCTAAGATCAAGTGTAGTATCTGTTCTTATCAGTTTAATATCTGATACGTCCCCTATCTGGGGACCATATATTAAATGGATTTTTAGAACAGGGAGATGGAAAAAGAGCTTGCTCTGTCCACTCCACGCATTGACCTGGTATTGCAGTATCTCCAGGACCGGTGCACCCCTTCTTTAATGCAGTTTCTAAAATCAGAAAGAATTGAATTCAATGCTTTTGTTCATTTTGCTTGTTTGTCGGATTTTGGGATGGACTCTTTGGCTTTGCTTTTCTTCTCCTCATTGGATTTTTCATGTTAAAAGTTGCAGAAGCCAGATGACAAGCTCATTTTGGTTCAACTTCAGCAACTGTGCATTGCATTGCCATGTAATGTAATGTAATGCAATGCTATCTATCTAGCTCTCCCTCTATACTTCCTTTTGGATAAACAGACATATTAGGCAAGCATTTTGGAGCTTTCACCTAAATAACTACAGGTGGTGAGATAAGCTGCACAATATAATTGACCTTTCAGTATATTGTTGCACACACACCATCTATTTAGCAAATGCCCTTGTTATCAACAGCAGCCTTTTAAACTCACCTGAGCTAACAGGTATGTGAGCTGGTTACTCTGCTGCGCTTAAAATTTCTTTTTTGGTTTGCTACAATGCCTTTTCTGAAACGTTGTCTCCCTCTGCTGGAACACTGACTTCTTTCATTTAATGCCTGCAGACTATAAAAGAGAAACCAACCCAAAAAGTTTGGTTGATTAGTCTGTGGCATTCTTTTAAACTGTTGCTTATGGCGGTCTCTGTGAGCTTCTCAGTGACATTCAGCCATCCAGGTATCCCGCCTGCAGTAGACGGAATGTGGCAATGGAACGCTGGCTGCGCGTGTCATAATAGGCTCTGAGCCTTTATATACCTGCGCACAGCAGCAGCCACCTTCAGTCTGCTGCTGGACAGCCAGCAGCAGCAGCAGCAGGAGAGGTAATTAATCAGCAACCCTCCTGCTAAGGGTAGACAGCTGCTCGTTCCACCCCCCCCCCCCGCCTTAATTGGTTCTCCTCCCTTCCAACGGTGTTGAGGCGGGTGGGAACAGCCGGGGGTTGAGGGTACTGTGCTAAAAGAGGTGGAGTTATGCAGATCTAAAACGCGTGGATTGCAGCAGCAGCAAGCCGAAAAGTGCAGGCATGTGAGGGATCTAGAGGTTGACAGCATGTCTTCTTAACGGGAGTCCAGGTGGCCATCTCCACAAATGGACTTTTCAGAATCCTTGGGTGGCACCGTAGTCGGAAACCAATTCTGGTTATCGCTTCTCGGCCTTTTGGCTAAGATCAAGTGTAGTATCTGTTCTTATCAGTTTAATATCTGATACGTCCCCTATCTGGGGACCATATATTAAATGGATTTTTAGAACAGGGAGATGGAAAAAGAGCTTGCTCTGTCCACTCCACGCATTGACCTGGTATTGCAGTATCTCCAGGACCGGTGCACCCCTTCTTTAATGCAGTTTCTAAAATCAGAAAGAATTGAATTCAATGCTTTTTGTTCATTTTGCTTGTTTGTCGGATTTTGGGATGGACTCTTTGGCTTTGCTTTTCTTCTCCTCATTGGATTTTTCATGTTAAAAGTTGCAGAAGCCAGATGACAAGCTCATTTTGGTTCAACTTCAGCAACTGTGCATTGCATTGCCATGTAATGTAATGTAATGCAATGCTATCTATCTAGCTCTCCCTCTATACTTCCTTTTGGATAAACAGACATATTAGGCAAGCATTTTGGAGCTTTCACCTAAATAACTACAGGTGGTGAGATAAGCTGCACAATATAATTGACCTTTCAGTATATTGTTGCACACACACCATCTATTTAGCAAATGCCCTTGTTATCAACAGCAGCCTTTTAAACTCACCTGAGCTAACAGGTATGTGAGCTGGTTACTCTGCTGCGCTTAAAATTTCTTTTTTGGTTTGCTACAATGCCTTTTCTGAAACGTTGTCTCCCTCTGCTGGAACACTGACTTCTTTCATTTAATGCCTGCAGACTATAAAAGAGAAACCAACCCAAAAAGTTTGGTTGATTAGTCTGTGGCATTCTTTTAAACTGTTGCTTATGGCGGTCTCTGTGAGCTTCTCAGTGACATTCAGCCATCCAGGTATCCCGCCTGCAGTAGACGGAATGTGGCAATGGAACGCTGGCTGCGCGTGTCATAATAGGCTCTGAGCCTTTATATACCTGCGCACAGCAGCAGCCACCTTCAGTCTGCTGCTGGACAGCCAGCAGCAGCAGCAGCAGGAGAGGTAATTAATCAGCAACCCTCCTGCTAAGGGTAGACAGCTGCTCGTTCCACCCCCCCCCGCCTTAATTGGTTCTCCTCCCTTCCAACGGTGTTGAGGCGGGTGGGAACAGCCGGGGGTTGAGGGTACTGTGCTAAAAGAGGTGGAGTTATGCAGATCTAAAACGCGTGGATTGCAGCAGCAGCAAGCCGAAAAGTGCAGGCATGTGAGGGATCTAGAGGTTGACAGCATGTCTTCTTAACGGGAGTCCAGGTGGCCATCTCCACAAATGGACTTTTCAGAATCCTTGGGTGGCACCGTAGTCGGAAACCAATTCTGGTTATCGCTTCTCGGCCTTTTGGCTAAGATCAAGTGTAGTATCTGTTCTTATCAGTTTAATATCTGATACGTCCCCTATCTGGGGACCATATATTAAATGGATTTTTAGAAGAGGGAGATGGAAAAAGAGCTTGCTCTGTCCACTCCACGCATTGACCTGGTATTGCAGTATCTCCAGGACCGGTGCACCCCTTCTTTAATGCAGTTTCTAAAATCAGAAAGAATTGAATTCAATGCTTTTTGTTCATTTTGCTTGTTTGTCGGATTTTGGGATGGACTCTTTGGCTTTGCTTTTCTTCTCCTCATTGGATTTTTCATGTTAAAAGTTGCAGAAGCCAGATGACAAGCTCATTTTGGTTCAACTTCAGCAACTGTGCATTGCATTGTCGTGTAATGTAATGTAATGCAATGCTATCTATCTAGCTCTCCCTCTATTCTTCCTTTTGGATAAACAGACATATTAGGCAAGCATTTTGGAGCTTTCACCTAAATAACTACAGGTGGTGAGATAAGCTGCACAATATAATTGACCTTTCAGTATATTGTTGCACACACACCATCTATTTAGCAAATGCCCTTGTTATCAACAGCAGCCTTTTAAACTCACCTGAGCTAACAGGTATGTGAGCTGGTTACTCTGCTGCGCTTAAAATTTCTTTTTTGGTTTGCTACAATGCCTTTTCTGAAACGTTGTCTCCCTCTGCTGGAACACTGACTTCTTTCATTAAATGCCTGCAGACTATAAAAGAGAAACCAACCCAAAAAGTTTGGTTGATTAGTCTGTGGCATTCTTTTAAACTGTTGCTTATGGCGGTCTCTGTGAGCTTCTCAGTGACATTCAGCCATCCAGGTATCCCGCCTGCAGTAGACGGAATGTGGCAATGGAACGCTGGCTGCGCGTGTCATAATAGGCTCTGAGCCTTTATATACCTGCGCACAGCAGCAGCCACCTTCAGTCTGCTGCTGGACAGCCAGCAGCAGCAGCAGCAGGAGAGGTAATTAATCAGCAACCCTCCTGCTAAGGGTAGACAGCTGCTCGTTCCACCCCCCCCCCCGCCTTAATTGGTTCTCCTCCCTTCCAACGGTGTTGAGGCGGGTGGGAACAGCCGGGGGTTGAGGGTACTGTGCTAAAAGAGGTGGAGTTATGCAGATCTAAAACGCGTGGATTGCAGCAGCAGCAAGCCGAAAAGTGCAGGCATGTGAGGGATCTAGAGGTTGACAGCATGTCTTCTTAACGGGAGTCCAGGTGGCCATCTCCACAAATGGACTTTTCAGAATCCTTGGGTGGCACCGTAGTCGGAAACCAATTCTGGTTATCGCTTCTCGGCCTTTTGGCTAAGATCAAGTGTAGTATCTGTTCTTATCAGTTTAATATCTGATACGTCCCCTATCTGGGGACCATATATTAAATGGATTTTTAGAACAGGGAGATGGAAAAAGAGCTTGCTCTGTCCACTCCACGCATTGACCTGGTATTGCAGTATCTCCAGGACCGGTGCACCCCTTCTTTAATGCAGTTTCTAAAATCAGAAAGAATTGAATTCAATGCTTTTTGTTCATTTTGCTTGTTTGTCGGATTTTGGGATGGACTCTTTGGCTTTGCTTTTCTTCTCCTCATTGGATTTTTCATGTTAAAAGTTGCAGAAGCCAGATGACAAGCTCATTTTGGTTCAACTTCAGCAACTGTGCATTGCATTGCCATGTAATGTAATGTAATGCAATGCTATCTATCTAGCTCTCCCTCTATACTTCCTTTTGGATAAACAGACATATTAGGCAAGCATTTTGGAGCTTTCACCTAAATAACTACAGGTGGTGAGATAAGCTGCACAATATAATTGACCTTTCAGTATATTGTTGCACACACACCATCTATTTAGCAAATGCCCTTGTTATCAACAGCAGCCTTTTAAACTCACCTGAGCTAACAGGTATGTGAGCTGGTTACTCTGCTGCGCTTAAAATTTCTTTTTTGGTTTGCTACAATGCCTTTTCTGAAACGTTGTCTCCCTCTGCTGGAACACTGACTTCTTTCATTTAATGCCTGCAGACTATAAAAGAGAAACCAACCCAAAAAGTTTGGTTGATTAGTCTGTGGCATTCTTTTAAACTGTTGCTTATGGCGGTCTCTGTGAGCTTCTCAGTGACATTCAGCCATCCAGGTATCCCGCCTGCAGTAGACGGAATGTGGCAATGGAACGCTGGCTGCGCGTGTCATAATAGGCTCTGAGCCTTTATATACCTGCGCACAGCAGCAGCCACCTTCAGTCTGCTGCTGGACAGCCAGCAGCAGCAGCAGGAGAGGTAATTAATCAGCAACCCTCCTGCTAAGGGTAGACAGCTGCTCGTTCCACCCCCCCCCGCCTTAATTGGTTCTCCTCCCTTCCAACGGTGTTGAGGCGGGTGGCAACAGCCGGGGGTTGAGGGTACTGTGCTAAAAGAGGTGGAGTTATGCAGATCTAAAACGCGTGGATTGCAGCAGCAGCAAGCCGAAAAGTGCAGGCATGTGAGGGATCTAGAGGTTGACAGCATGTCTTCTTAACGGGAGTCCAGGTGGCCATCTCCACAAATGGACTTTTCAGAATCCTTGGGTGGCACCGTAGTCGGAAACCAATTCTGGTTATCACTTCTCGGCCTTTTGGCTAAGATCAAGTGTAGTATCTGTTCTTATCAGTTTAATATCTGATACGTCCCCTATCTGGGGACCATATATTAAATGGATTTTTAGAACAGGGAGATGGAAAAAGAGCTTGCTCTGTCCACTCCACGCATTGACCTGGTATTGCAGTATCTCCAGGACCGGTGCACCCCTTCTTTAATGCAGTTTCTAAAATCAGAAAGAATTGAATTCAATGCTTTTTGTTCATTTTGCTTGTTTGTCGGATTTTGGGATGGACTCTTTGGCTTTGCTTTTCTTCTCCTCATTGGATTTTTCATGTTAAAAGTTGCAGAAGCCAGATGACAAGCTCATTTTGGTTCAACTTCAGCAACTGTGCATTGCATAGCCATGTAATGTAATGTAATGCAATGCTATCTATCTAGCTCTCCCTCTATACTTCCTTTTGGATAAACAGACATATTAGGCAAGCATTTTGGAGCTTTCACCTAAATAACTACAGGTGGTGAGATAAGCTGCACAATATAATTGACCTTTCAGTATATTGTTGCACACACACCATCTATTTAGCAAATGCCCTTGTTATCAACAGCAGCCTTTTAAACTCACCTGAGCTAACAGGTATGTGAGCTGGTTACTCTGCTGCGCTTAAAATTTCTTTTTTGGTTTGCTACAATGCCTTTTCTGAAATGTTGTCTCCCTCTGCTGGAACACTGACTTCTTTCATTTAATGCCTGCAGACTATAAAAGAGAAACCAACCCAAAAAGTTTGGTTGATTAGTCTGTGGCATTCTTTTAAACTGTTGCTTATGGCGGTCTCTGTGAGCTTCTCAGTGACATTCAGCCATCCAGGTATCCCGCCTGCAGTAGACGGAATGTGGCAATGGAACGCTGGCTGCGCGTGTCATAATAGGCTCTGAGCCTTTATATACCTGCGCACAGCAGCAGCCACCTTCAGTCTGCTGCTGGACAGCCAGCAGCAGCAGCAGGAGAGGTAATTAATCAGCAACCCTCCTGCTAAGGGTAGACAGCTGCTCGTTCCACCCCCCCCCCGCCTTAATTGGTTCTCCTCCCTTCCAACGGTGTTGAGGCGGGTGGGAACAGCCGGGGGTTGAGGGTACTGTGCTAAAAGAGGTGGAGTTATGCAGATCTAAAACGCGTGGATTGCAGCAGCAGCAAGCCGAAAAGTGCAGGCATGTGAGGGATCTAGAGGTTGACAGCATGTCTTCTTAACGGGAGTCCAGTTGGCCATCTCCACAAATGGACTTTTCAGAATCCTTGGGTGGCACCGTAGTCGGAAACCAATTCTGGTTATCGCTTCTCGGCCTTTTGGCTAAGATCAAGTGTAGTATCTGTTCTTATCAGTTTAATATCTGATACGTCCCCTATCTGGGGACCATATATTAAATGGATTTTTAGAACAGGGAGATGGAAAAAGAGCTTGCTCTGTCCACTCCACGCATTGACCTGGTATTGCAGTATCTCCAGGACCGGTGCACCCCTTCTTTAATGCAGTTTCTAAAATCAGAAAGAATTGAATTCAATGCTTTTTGTTCATTTTGCTTGTTTGTCGGATTTTGGGATGGACTCTTTGGCTTTGCTTTTCTTCTCCTCATTGGATTTTTCATGTTAAAAGTTGCAGAAGCCAGATGACAAGCTCATTTTGGTTCAACTTCAGCAACTGTGCATTGCATTGCCATGTAATGTAATGTAATGCAATGCTATCTATCTAGCTCTCCCTCTATACTTCCTTTTGGATAAACAGACATATTAGGCAAGCATTTTGGAGCTTTCACCTAAATAACTACAGGTGGTGAGATAAGCTGCACAATATAATTGACCTTTCAGTATATTGTTGCACACACACCATCTATTTAGCAAATGCCCTTGTTATCAACAGCAGCCTTTTAAACTCACCTGAGCTAACAGGTATGTGAGCTGGTTACTCTGCTGCGCTTAAAATTTCTTTTTTGGTTTGCTACAATGCCTTTTCTGAAACGTTGTCTCCCTCTGCTGGAACACTGACTTCTTTCATTTAATGCCTGCAGACTATAAAGGAGAAACCAACCCAAAAAGTTTGGTTGATTAGTCTGTGGCATTCTTTTAAACTGTTGCTTATGGCGGTCTCTGTGAGCTTCTCAGTGACATTCAGCCATCCAGGTATCCCGCCTGCAGTAGACGGAATGTGGCAATGGAACGCTGGCTGCGCGTGTCATAATAGGCTCTGAGCCTTTATATACCTGCGCACAGCAGCAGCCACCTTCAGTCTGCTGCTGGACAGCCAGCAGCAGCAGCAGCAGGAGAGGTAATTAATCAGCAACCCTCCTGCTAAGGGTAGACAGCTGCTCGTTCCACCCCCCCCCCCGCCTTAATTGGTTCTCCTCCCTTCCAACGGTGTTGAGGCGGGTGGGAACAGCCGGGGGTTGAGGGTACTGTGCTAAAAGAGGTGGAGTTATGCAGATCTAAAACGCGTGGATTGCAGCAGCAGCAAGCCGAAAAGTGCAGGCATGTGAGGGATCTAGAGGTTGACAGCATGTCTTCTTAACGGGAGTCCAGGTGGCCATCTCCACAAATGGACTTTTCAGAATCCTTGGGTGGCACCGTAGTCGGAAACCAATTCTGGTTATCGCTTCTCGGCCTTTTGGCTAAGATCAAGTGTAGTATCTGTTCTTATCAGTTTAATATCTGATACGTCCCCTATCTGGGGACCATATATTAAATGGATTTTTAGAACAGGGAGATGGAAAAAGAGCTTGCTCTGTCCACTCCACGCATTGACCTGGTATTGCAGTATCTCCAGGACCGGTGCACCCCTTCTTTAATGCAGTTTCTAAAATCAGAAAGAATTGAATTCAATGCTTTTTGTTCATTTTGCTTGTTTGTCGGATTTTGGGATGGACTCTTTGGCTTTGCTTTTCTTCTCCTCATTGGATTTTTCATGTTAAAAGTTGCAGAAGCCAGATGACAAGCTCATTTTGGTTCAACTTCAGCAACTGTGCATTGCATTGCCATGTAATGTAATGTAATGCAATGCTATCTATCTAGCTCTCCCTCTATACTTCCTTTTGGATAAACAGACATATTAGGCAAGCATTTTGGAGCTTTCACCTAAATAACTACAGGTGGTGAGATAAGCTGCACAATATAATTGACCTTTCAGTATATTGTTGCACACACACCATCTATTTAGCAAATGCCCTTGTTATCAACAGCAGCCTTTTAAACTCACCTGAGCTAACAGGTATGTGAGCTGGTTACTCTGCTGCGCTTAAAATTTCTTTTTTGGTTTGCTACAATGCCTTTTCTGAAACGTTGTCTCCCTCTGCTGGAACACTGACTTCTTTCATTTAATGCCTGCAGACTATAAAAGAGAAACCAACCCAAAAAGTTTGGTTGATTAGTCTGTGGCATTCTTTTAAACTGTTGCTTATGGCGGTCTCTGTGAGCTTCTCAGTGACATTCAGCCATCCAGGTATCCCGCCTGCAGTAGACGGAATGTGGCAATGGAACGCTGGCTGCGCGTGTCATAATAGGCTCTGAGCCTTTATATACCTGCGCACAGCAGCAGCCACCTTCAGTCTGCTGCTGGACAGCCAGCAGCAGCAGCAGGAGAGGTAATTAATCAGCAACCCTCCTGCTAAGGGTAGACAGCTGCTCGTTCCACCCCCCCCCCCCCGCCTTAATTGGTTCTCCTCCCTTCCAACGGTGTAGAGGCGGGTGGGAACAGCCGGGGGTTGAGTGTACTGTGCTAAAAGAGGTGGAGTTATGCAGATCTAAAACGCGTGGATTGCAGCAGCAGCAAGCCGAAAAGTGCAGGCATGTGAGGGATCTAGAGGTTGACAGCATGTCTTCTTAACGGGAGTCCAGGTGGCCATCTCCACAAATGGACTTTTCAGAATCCTTGGGTGGCACCGTAGTCGGAAACCAATTCTGGTTATCGCTTCTCGGCCTTTTGGCTAAGATCAAGTGTAGTATCTGTTCTTATCAGTTTAATATCTGATACGTCCCCTATCTGGGGACCATATATTAAATGGATTTTTAGAACAGGGAGATGGAAAAAGAGCTTGCTCTGTCCACTCCACGCATTGACCTGGTATTGCAGTATCTCCAGGACCGGTGCACCCCTTCTTTAATGCAGTTTCTAAAATCAGAAAGAATTGAATTCAATGCTTTTTGTTCATTTTGCTTGTTTGTCGGATTTTGGGATGGACTCTTTGGCTTTGCTTTTCTTCTCCTCATTGGATTTTTCATGTTAAAAGTTGCAGAAGCCAGATGACAAGCTCATTTTGGTTCAACTTCAGCAACTGTGCATTGCATTGCCATGTAATGTAATGTAATGCAATGCTATCTATCTAGCTCTCCCTCTATACTTCCTTTTGGATAAACAGACATATTAGGCAAGCATTTTGGAGCTTTCACCTAAATAACTACAGGTGGTGAGATAAGCTGCACAATATAATTGACCTTTCAGTATATTGTTGCACACACACCATCTATTTAGCAAATGCCCTTGTTATCAACAGCAGCCTTTTAAACTCACCTGAGCTAACAGGTATGTGAGCTGGTTACTCTGCTGCGCTTAAAATTTCTTTTTTGGTTTGCTACAATGCCTTTTCTGAAACGTTGTCTCCCTCTGCTGGAACACTGACTTCTTTCATTTAATGCCTGCAGACTATAAAAGAGAAACCAACCCAAAAAGTTTGGTTGATTAGTCTGTGGCATTCTTTTAAACTGTTGCTTATGGCGGTCTCTGTGAGCTTCTCAGTGACATTCAGCCATCTAGGTATCCCGCCTGCAGTAGACGGAATGTGGCAATGGAACGCTGCCTGCGCGTGTCATAATAGGCTCTGAGCCTTTATATACCTGCGCACAGCAGCAGCCACCTTCAGTCTGCTGCTGGACAGCCAGCAGCAGCAGCAGCAGGAGAGGTAATTAATCAGCAACCCTCCTGCTAAGGGTAGACAGCTGCTCGTTCCACCCCCCCCCCGCCTTAATTGGTTCTCCTCCCTTCCAACGGTGTTGAGGCGGGTGGGAACAGCCGGGGGTTGAGGGTACTGTGCTAAAAGAGGTGGAGTTATGCAGATCTAAAACGCGTGGATTGCAGCAGCAGCAAGCCGAAAAGTGCAGGCATGTGAGGGATCTAGAGGTTGACAGCATGTCTTCTTAACGGGAGTCCAGGTGGCCATCTCCACAAATGGACTTTTCAGAATCCTTGGGTGGCACCGTAGTCGGAAACCAATTCTGGTTATCGCTTCTCGGCCTTTTGGCTAAGATCAAGTGTAGTATCTGTTCTTATCAGTTTAATATCTGATACGTCCCCTATCTGGGGACCATATATTAAATGGATTTTTAGAACAGGGAGATGGAAAAAGAGCTTGCTCTGTCCACTCCACGCATTGACCTGGTATTGCAGTATCTCCAGGACCGGTGCACCCCTTCTTTAATGCAGTTTCTAAAATCAGAAAGAATTGAATTCAATGCTTTTTGTTCATTTTGCTTGTTTGTCGGATTTTGGGATGGACTCTTTGGCTTTGCTTTTCTTCTCCTCATTGGATTTTTCATGTTAAAAGTTGCAGAAGCCAGATGACAAGCTCATTTTGGTTCAACTTCAGCAACTGTGCATTGCATTGCCATGTAATGTAATGTAATGCAATGCTATCTATCTAGCTCTCCCTCTATACTTCCTTTTGGATAAACAGACATATTAGGCAAGCATTTTGGAGCTTTCACCTAAATAACTACAGGTGGTGAGATAAGCTGCACAATATAATTGACCTTTCAGTATATTGTTGCACACACACCATCTATTTAGCAAATGCCCTTGTTATCAACAGCAGCCTTTTAAACTCACCTGAGCTAACAGGTATGTGAGCTGGTTACTCTGCTGCGCTTAAAATTTCTTTTTTGGTTTGCTACAATGCCTTTTCTGAAACGTTGTCTCCCTCTGCTGGAACACTGACTTCTTTCATTTAATGCCTGCAGACTATAAAAGAGAAACCAACCCAAAAAGTTTGGTTGATTAGTCTGTGGCATTCTTTTAAACTGTTGCTTATGGCGGTCTCTGTGAGCTTCTCAGTGACATTCAGCCATCCAGGTATCCCGCCTGCAGTAGACGGAATGTGGCAATGGAACGCTGGCTGCGCGTGTCATAATAGGCTCTGAGCCTTTATATACCTGCGCACAGCAGCAGCCACCTTCAGTCTGCTGCTGGACAGCCAGCAGCAGCAGCAGCAGCAGGAGAGGTAATTAATCAGCAACCCTCCTGCTAAGGGTAGACAGCTGCTCGTTCCACCCCCCCCCCGCCTTAATTGGTTCTCCTCCCTTCCAACGGTGTTGAGGCGGGTGGGAACAGCCGGGGGTTGAGGGTACTGTGCTAAAAGAGGTGGAGTTATGCAGATCTAAAACGCGTGGATTGCAGCAGCAGCAAGCCGAAAAGTGCAGGCATGTGAGGGATCTAGAGGTTGACAGCATGTCTTCTTAACGGGAGTCCAGGTGGCCATCTCCACAAATGGACATTTCAGAATCCTTGGGTGGCACCGTAGTCGGAAACCAATTCTGGTTATCGCTTCTCGGCCTTTTGGCTAAGATAAAGTGTAGTATCTGTTCTTATCAGTTTAATATCTGATACGTCCCCTATCTGGGGACCATATATTAAATGGATTTTTAGAACAGGGAGATGGAAAAAGAGCTTGCTCTGTCCACTCCACGCATTGACCTGGTATTGCAGTATCTCCAGGACCGGTGCACCCCTTCTTTAATGCAGTTTCTAAAATCAGAAAGAATTGAATTCAATGCTTTTTGTTCATTTTGCTTGTTTGTCGGATTTTGGGATGGACTCTTTGGCTTTGCTTTTCTTCTCCTCATTGGATTTTTCATGTTAAAAGTTGCAGAAGCCAGATGACAAGCTCATTTTGGTTCAACTTCAGCAACTGTGCATTGCATTGCCATGTAATGTAATGTAATGCAATGCTATCTATCTAGCTCTCCCTCTATACTTCCTTTTGGATAAACAGACATATTAGGCAAGCATTTTGGAGCTTTCACCTAAATAACTACAGGTGGTGAGATAAGCTGCACAATATAATTGACCTTTCAGTATATTGTTGCACACACACCATCTATTTAGCAAATGCCCTTGTTATCAACAGCAGCCTTTTAAACTCACCTGAGCTAACAGGTATGTGAGCTGGTTACTCTGCTGCGCTTAAAATTTCTTTTTTGGTTTGCTACAATGCCTTTTCTGAAACGTTGTCTCCCTCTGCTGGAACACTGACTTCTTTCATTTAATGCCTGCAGACTATAAAAGAGAAACCAACCCAAAAAGTTTGGTTGATTAGTCTGTGGCATTCTTTTAAACTGTTGCTTATGGCGGTCTCTGTGAGCTTCTCAGTGACATTCAGCCATCCAGGTATCCCGCCTGCAGTAGACGGAATGTGGCAATGGAACGCTGGCTGCGCGTGTCATAATAGGCTCTGAGCCTTTATATACCTGCGCACAGCAGCAGCCACCTTCAGTCTGCTGCTGGACAGCCAGCAGCAGCAGCAGCAGGAGAGGTAATTAATCAGCAACCCTCCTGCTAAGGGTAGACAGCTGCTCGTTCCACCCCCCCCTCCCGCCTTAATTGGTTCTCCTCCCTTCCAACGGTGTTGAGGCGGGTGGGAACAGCCGGGGGTTGAGGGTACTGTGCTAAAAGAGGTGGAGTTATGCAGATCTAAAACGCGTGGATTGCAGCAGCAGCAAGCCGAAAAGTGCAGGCATGTGAGGGATCTAGAGGTTGACAGCATGTCTTCTTAACGGGAGTCCAGGTGGCCATCTCCACAAATGGACTTTTCAGAATCCTTGGGTGGCACCGTAGTCGGAAACCAATTCTGGTTATCGCTTCTCGGCCTTTTGGCTAAGATCAAGTGTAGTCGGCCTATTGGCTAAGATCAAGTGTAGTATCTTTCGAAAAGGCGGTTTTGGATGTTGGCCGCCCTAGTACATTGATACATTATGCACACTGGGGTTTAGGTGCTTGTTAGTACGCCAGGTGGCTAATATAGTCATCTGGTGGAAAGCATGGCCCCCCAGGATCGACGCCATTGGGCCGGGGGAAGATCGAAAGCCCGAAGTGTGAAGTGCCCCAGGAGTGGTGACCCTGGGGTGCCTTAACTCACTGGGATTGGGAACCCCACTTGAGTTTATGGCACATTTGCACAAGCACTTCAAATTTTCTTTCTTCGCACACACCCTTATTCCGGGCCTTCTGGCCTTAGGATGGGGAATTTTTCAATTCCCGGTCGAAGGTCCGGGCAGTATTATACTGTGCAACCTTCACTATTTATTTAATTTCTTTGTCACTGTGTGTCCACTTATTCACGTGTGTCACGTCCTACTAGGATTTTGTCGGGATGCGGTTCCCTTACGGGTTCCTCTCTTGGCAGGTCTAGGGGGGGAGTGTGTGGCCATCAGGTTCCGCTCCCCCCTGAACCCCCCTGGCTCTCCTCTTTCGGGAGGAGAGCGTTGTTGGCTCCCCTCTTCCGGGAGGGGAGCACAGTCTTTGGCTCCCAGTGCCTTGCTCGGGTGAGAACTCGGGCAGGTGCTGGGGGTAAGATTGGGTCGCCTCTGGCTTCGGCTGGAGGTGGCTTTTTGTCCCTGTTCCTCGCTGTGGCCTTTTGGCTCGGAGGGACGGGGAATGGTTTGGGGGACCCTTCTCCTTTTGGAGAGGGTTTCAAGAAGACCAGCATCCTAGTGCACTTTTTTTGTGGCACTTGTCACTTTTTTAAGCGCACTCGGGTTTTGTACACGAATTCGGGCTTTCGATAGAAAAAAAATCTGTTCTTATCAGTTTAATATCTGATACGTCCCCTATCTGGGGACCATATATTAAATGGATTTTTAGAACAGGGAGATGGAAAAAGAGCTTGCTCTGTCCACTCCACGCATTGACCTGGTATTGCAGTATCTCCAGGACCGGTGCACCCCTTCTTTAATGCAGTTTCTAAAATCAGAAAGAATTGAATTCAATGCTTTTTGTTCATTTTGCTTGTTTGTCGGATTTTGGGATGGACTCTTTGGCTTTGCTTTTCTTCTCCTCATTGGATTTTTCATGTTAAAAGTTGCAGAAGCCAGATGACAAGCTCATTTTGGTTCAACTTCAGCAACTGTGCATTGCATTGCCATGTAATGTAATGTAATGCAATGCTATCTATCTAGCTCTCCCTCTATACTTCCTTTTGGATAAACAGACATATTAGGCAAGCATTTTGGAGCTTTCACCTAAATAACTACAGGTGGTGAGATAAGCTGCACAATATAATTGACCTTTCAGTATATTGTTGCACACACACCATCTATTTAGCAAATGCCCTTGTTATCAACAGCAGCCTTT
The DNA here is from genome assembly GCF_046119375.1 of Phyllobates terribilis. Lineage (NCBI taxonomy): Eukaryota > Metazoa > Chordata > Amphibia > Anura > Dendrobatidae > Phyllobates > Phyllobates terribilis. The sequence goes on along the minus strand of NW_027362800.1, from coordinate 2,088,601 downwards.
TAAACTCACCTGAGCTAACAGGTATGTGAGTTGGTTACTCTGCTGCGCTTAAAATTCCTTTTTTGGTTTGCTACAATGCCTTTTCTGAAACGTTGTCTCCCTCTGCTGGAACACTGACTTCTTTCATTTAATGCCTGCAGACTATAAAAGAGAAACCAACCCAAAAAGTTTGGTTGATTAGTCTGTGGCATTCTTTTAAACTGTTGCTTATGGCGGTCTCTGTGAGCTTCTCAGTGACATTCAGCCATCCAGGTATCCCGCCTGCAGTAGACGGAATGTGGCAATGGAACGCTGGCTGCGCGTGTCATAATAGGCTCTGAGCCTTTATATACCTGCGCACAGCAGCAGCCACCTTCAGTCTGCTGCTGGACAGCCAGCAGCAGCAGCAGCAGGAGAGGTAATTAATCAGCAACCCTCCTGCTAAGGGTAGACAGCTGCTCGTTCCACCCCCCCCCCGCCTTAATTGGTTCTCCTCCCTTCCAACGGTGTTGAGGCGGGTGGGAACAGCCGGGGGTTGAGGGTACTGTGCTAAAAGAGGTGGAGTTATGCAGATCTAAAACGCGTGGATTGCAGCAGCAGCAAGCCGAAAAGTGCAGGCATGTGAGGGATCTAGAGGTTGACAGAATGTCTTCTTAACGGGAGTCCAGGTGGCCATCTCCACAAATGGACTTTTCAGAATCCTTGGGTGGCACCGTAGTCGGAAACCAATTCTGGTTATCGCTTCTCGGCCTTTTGGCTAAGATCAAGTGTAGTATCTGTTCTTATCAGTTTAATATCTGATACGTCCCCTATCTGGGGACCATATATTAAATGGATTTTTAGAACAGGGAGATGGAAAAAGAGCTTGCTCTGTCCACTCCACGCATTGACCTGGTATTGCAGTATCTCCAGGACCGGTGCACCCTTTCTTTAATGCAGTTTCTAAAATCAGAAAGAATTGAATTCAATGCTTTTTGTTCATTTTGCTTGTTTGTCGGGTTTTGGGATGGACTCTTTGGCTTTGCTTTTCTTCTCCTCATTGGATTTTTCATGTTAAAAGTTGCAGAAGCCAGATGACAAGCTCATTTTGGTTCAACTTCAGCAACTGTGCATTGCATTGCCATGTAATGTAATGTAATGCAATGCTATCTATCTAGCTCTCCCTCTATACTTCCTTTTGGATAAACAGACATATTAGGCGAGCATTTTGGAGCTTTCACCTAAATAACTACAGGTGGTGAGATAAGCTGCACAATATAATTGACCTTTCAGTATATTGTTGCACACACACCATCTATTTAGCAAATGCCCTTGTTATCAACAGCAGCCTTTTAAACTCACCTGAGCTAACAGGTATGTGAGCTGGTTACTCTGCTGCGCTTAAAATTTCTTTTTTGGTTTGCTACAATGCCTTTTCTGAAACGTTGTCTCCCTCTGCTGGAACACTGACTTCTTTCATTTAATGCCTGCAGACTATAAAAGAGAAACCAACCCAAAAAGTTTGGTTGATTAGTCTGTGGCATTCTTTTAAACTGTTGCTTATGGCGGTCTCTGTGAGCTTCTCAGTGACATTCAGCCATCCAGGTATCCCGCCTGCAGTAGACGGAATGTGGCAATGGAACGCTGGCTGCGCGTGTCATAATAGGCTCTGAGCCTTTATATACCTGCGCACAGCAGCAGCCACCTTCAGTCTGCTGCTGGACAGCCAGCAGCAGCAGCAGCAGGAGAGGTAATTAATCAGCAACCCTCCTGCTAAGGGTAGACAGCTGCTCGTTCCACCCCCCCCCCGCCTTAATTGGTTCTCCTCCCTTCCAACGGTGTTGAGGCGGGTGGGAACAGCCGGGGGTTGAGGGTACTGTGCTAAAAGAGGTGGAGTTATGCAGATCTAAAACGCGTGGATTGCAGCAGCAGCAAGCCGAAAAGTGCAGGCATGTGAGGGATCTAGAGGTTGACAGCATGTCTTCTTAACGGGAGTCCAGGTGGCCATCTCCACAAATGGACTTTTCAGAATCCTTGGGTGGCACCGTAGTCGGAAACCAATTCTGGTTATCGCTTCTCGGCCTTTTGGCTAAGATCAAGTGTAGTATCTGTTCTTATCAGTTTAATATCTGATACGTCCCCTATCTGGGGACCATATATTAAATGGATTTTTAGAACAGGGAGATGGAAAAAGAGCTTGCTCTGTCCACTCCACGCATTGACCTGGTATTGCAGTATCTCCAGGACCGGTGCACCCCTTCTTTAATGCAGTTTCTAAAATCAGAAAGAATTGAATTCAATGCTTTTTGTTCATTTTGCTTGTTTGTCGGATTTTGGGATGGACTCTTTGGCTTTGCTTTTCTTCTCCTCATTGGATTTTTCATGTTAAAAGTTGCAGAAGCCAGATGACAAGCTCATTTTGGTTCAACTTCAGCAACTGTGCATTGCATTGCCATGTAATGTAATGTAATGCAATGCTATCTATCTAGCTCTCCCTCTATACTTCCTTTTGGATAAACACACATATTAGGCAAGCATTTTGGAGCTTTCACCTAAATAACTACAGGTGGTGAGATAAGCTGCACAATATAATTGACCTTTCAGTATATTGTTGCACACACACCATCTATTTAGCAAATGCCTTTGTTATCAACAGCAGCCTTTTAAACTCACCTGAGCTAACAGGTATGTGAGCTGGTTACTCTGCTGCGCTTAAAATTTCTTTTTTGGTTTGCTACAATGCCTTTTCTGAAACGTTGTCTCCCTCTGCTGGAACACTGACTTCTTTCATTTAATGCCTGCAGACTATAAAAGAGAAACCAACCCAAAAAGTTTGGTTGATTAGTCTGTGGCATTCTTTTAAACTGTTGCTTATGGCGGTCTCTGTGAGCTTCTCAGTGACATTCAGCCATCCAGGTATCCCGCCTGCAGTAGACGGAATGTGGCAATGGAACGCTGGCTGCGCGTGTCATAATAGGCTCTGAGCCTTTATATACCTGCGCACAGCAGCAGCCACCTTCAGTCTGCTGCTGGACAGCCAGCAGCAGCAGCAGCAGGAGAGGTAATTAATCAGCAACCCTCCTGCTAAGGGTAGACAGCTGCTCGTTCCACCCCCCCCCCCCGTCTTAATTGGTTCTCCTCCCTTCCAACGGTGTTGAGGCGGGTGGGAACAGCCGGGGGTTGAGGGTACTGTGCTAAAAGAGGTGGAGTTATGCAGATCTAAAACGCGTGGATTGCAGCAGCAGCAAGCCGAAAAGTGCAGGCATGTGAGGGATCTAGAGGTTGACAGCATGTCTTCTTAACGGGAGTCCAGGTGGCCATCTCCACAAATGGACTTTTCAGAATCCTTGGGTGGCACCGTAGTCGGAAACCAATTCTGGTTATCGCTTCTCGGCCTTTTGGCTAAGATCAAGTGTAGTATCTGTTCTTATCAGTTTAATATCTGATACGTCCCCTATCTGGGGACCATATATTAAATGGATTTTTAGAACAGGGAGATGGAAAAAGAGCTTGCTCTGTCCACTCCACGCATTGACCTGGTATTGCAGTATCTCCAGGACCGGTGCACCCCTTCTTTAATGCAGTTTCTAAAATCAGAAAGAATTGAATTCAATGCTTTTTGTTCATTTTGCTTGTTTGTCGGATTTTGGGATGGACTCTTTGGCTTTGCTTTTCTTCTCCTCATTGGATTTTTCATGTTAAAAGTTGCAGAAGCCAGATGACAAGCTCATTTTGGTTCAACTTCAGCAACTGTGCATTGCATTGCCATGTAATGTAATGTAATGCAATGCTATCTATCTAGCTCTCCCTCTATACTTCCTTTTGGATAAACAGACATATTAGGCAAGCATTTTGGAGCTTTCACCTAAATAACTACAGGTGGTGAGATAAGCTGCACAATATAATTGACCTTTCAGTATTTTGTTGCACACACACCATCTATTTAGCAAATGCCCTTGTTATCAACAGCAGCCTTTTAAACTCACCTGAGCTAACAGGTATGTGAGCTGGTTACTCTGCTGCGCTTAAAATTTCTTTTTTGGTTTGCTACAATGCCTTTTCTGAAACGTTGTCTCCCTCTGCTGGAACACTGACTTCTTTCATTTAATGCCTGCAGACTATAAAAGAGAAACCAACCCAAAAAGTTTGGTTGATTAGTCTGTGGCATTCTTTTAAACTGTTGCTTATGGCGGTCTCTGTGAGCTTCTCAGTGACATTCAGCCATCCAGGTATCACGCCTGCAGTAGACGGAATGTGGCAATGGAACGCTGGCTGCGCGTGTCATAATAGGCTCTGAGCCTTTATATACCTGCGCACAGCAGCAGCCACCTTCAGTCTGCTGCTGGACAGCCAGCAGCAGCAGGAGAGGTAATTAATCAGCAACCCTCCTGCTAAGGGTAGACAGCTGCTCGTTCCACCCCCCCCCCGCCTAATTGGTTCTCCTCCCTTCCAACGGTGTTGAGGCGGGTGGGAACAGCCGGGGGTTGAGGGTACTGTGCTAAAAGAGGTGGAGTTATGCAGATCTAAAACGCGTGGATTGCAGCAGCAGCAAGCCGAAAAGTGCAGGCATGTGAGGGATCTAAAGGTTGACAGCATGTCTTCTTAACGGGAGTCCAGGTGGCCATCTCCACAAATGGACTTTTCAGAATCCTTGGGTGGCACCGTAGTCGGAAACCAATTCTGGTTATCGCTTCTCGGCCTTTTGGCTAAGATCAAGTGTAGTATCTGTTCTTATCAGTTTAATATCTGATACGTCCCCTATCTGGGGACCATATATTAAATGGATTTTTAGAACAGGGAGATGGAAAAAGAGCTTGCTCTGTCCACTCCACGCATTGACCTGGTATTGCAGTATCTCCAGGACCGGTGCACCCCTTCTTTAATGCAGTTTCTAAAATCAGAAAGAATTGAATTCAATGCTTTTTGTTCATTTTGCTTGTTTGTCGGATTTTGGGATGGACTCTTTGGCTTTGCTTTTCTTCTCCTCATTGGATTTTTCATGTTAAAAGTTGCAGAAGCCAGATGACAAGCTCATTTTGGTTCAACTTCAGCAACTGTGCATTGCATTGCCATGTAATGTAATGTAATGCAATGCTATCTATCTAGCTCTCCCTCTATACTTCCTTTTGGATAAACAGACATATTAGGCAAGCATTTTGGAGCTTTCACCTAAATAACTACAGGTGGTGAGATAAGCTGCACAATATAATTGACCTTTCAGTATATTGTTGCACACACACCATCTATTTAGCAAATGCCCTTGTTATCAATAGCAGCCTTTTAAACTCACCTGAGCTAACAGGTATGTGAGCTGGTTACTCTGCTGCGCTTAAAATTTCTTTTTTGGTTTGCTACAATGCCTTTTCTGAAACGTTGTCTCCCTCTGCTGGAACACTGACTTCTTTCATTTAATGCCTGCAGACTATAAAAGAGAAACCAACCCAAAAAGTTTGGTTGATTAGTCTGTGGCATTCTTTTAAACTGTTGCTTATGGCGGTCTCTGTGAGCTTCTCAGTGACATTCAGCCATCCAGGTATCCCGCCTGCAGTAGACGGAATGTGGCAATGGAACGCTGGCTGCGCGTGTCATAATAGGCTCTGAGCCTTTATATACCTGCGCACAGCAGCAGCCACCTTCAGTCTGCTGCTGGACAGCCAGCAGCAGCAGCAGCAGGAGAGGTAATTAATCAGCAACCCTCCTGCTAAGGGTAGACAGCTGCTCGTTCCACCCCCCCCCCCGCCTTAATTGGTTCTCCTCCCTTCCAACGGTGTTGAGGCGGGTGGGAACAGCCGGGGGTTGAGGGTACTGTGCTAAAAGAGGTGGAGTTATGCAGATCTAAAACGCGTGGATTGCAGCAGCAGCAAGCCGAAAAGTGCAGGCATGTGAGGGATCTAGAGGTTGACAGCATGTCTTCTTAACGGGAGTCCAGGTGGCCATCTCCACAAATGGACTTTTCAGAATCCTTGGGTGGCACCGTAGTCGGAAACCAATTCTGGTTATCGCTTCTCGGCCTTTTGGCTAAGATCAAGTGTAGTATCTGTTCTTATCAGTTTAATATCTGATACGTCCCCTATCTGGGGACCATATATTAAATGGATTTTTAGAACAGGGAGATGGAAAAAGAGCTTGCTCTGTCCACTCCACGCATTGACCTGGTATTGCAGTATCTCCAGGACCGGTGCACCCCTTCTTTAATGCAGTTTCTAAAATCAGAAAGAATTGAATTCAATGCTTTTTGTTCATTTTGCTTGTTTGTCGGATTTTGGGATGGACTCTTTGGCTTTGCTTTTCTTCTCCTCATTGGATTTTTCATGTTAAAAGTTGCAGAAGCCAGATGACAAGCTCATTTTGGTTCAACTTCAGCAACTGTGCATTGCATTGCCATGTAATGTAATGTAATGCAATGCTATCTATCTAGCTCTCCCTCTATACTTCCTTTTGGATAAACAGACATATTAGGCAAGCATTTTGGAGCTTTCACCTAAATAACTACAGGTGGTGAGATAAGCTGCACAATATAATTGACCTTTCAGTATATTGTTGCACACACACCATCTATTTAGCAAATGCCCTTGTTATCAACAGCAGCCTTTTAAACTCACCTGAGCTAACAGGTATGTGAGCTGGTTACTCTGCTGCGCTTAAAATTTCTTTTTTGGTTTGCTACAATGCCTTTTCTGAAACGTTGTCTCCCTCTGCTGGAACACTGACTTCTTTCATTTAATGCCTACAGACTATAAAAGAGAAACCAACCCAAAAAGTTTGGTTGATTAGTCTGTGGCATTCTTTTAAACTGTTGCTTATGGCGGTCTCTGTGAGCTTCTCAGTGACATTCAGCCATCCAGGTATCCCGCCTGCAGTAGACGGAATGTGGCAATGGAACGCTGGCTGCGCGTGTCATAATAGGCTCTGAGCCTTTATATACCTGCGCACAGCAGCAGCCACCTTCAGTCTGCTGCTGGACAGCCAGCAGCAGCAGCAGCAGGAGAGGTAATTAATCAGCAACCCTCCTGCTAAGGGTAGACAGCTGCTCGTTCCACCCCCCCCCCCGCCTTAATTGGTTCTCCTCCCTTCCAACGGTGTTGAGGCGGGTGGGAACAGCCGGGGGTTGAGGGTACTGTGCTAAAAGAGGTGGAGTTATGCAGATCTAAAACGCGTGGATTGCAGCAGCAGCAAGCCGAAAAGTGCAGGCATGTGAGGGATCTAGAGGTTGACAGCATGTCTTCTTAACGGGAGTCCAGGTGGCCATCTCCACAAATGGACTTTTCAGAATCCTTGGGTGGCACCGTAGTCGGAAACCAATTCTGGTTATCGCTTCTCGGCCTTTTGGCTAAGATCAAGTGTAGTATCTGTTCTTATCAGTTTAATATCTGATACGTCCCCTATCTGGGGACCATATATTAAATGGATTTTTAGAACAGGGAGATGGAAAAAGAGCTTGCTCTGTCCACTCCACGCATTGACCTGGTATTGCAGTATCTCCAGGACCGGTGCACCCCTTCTTTAATGCAGTTTCTAAAATCAGAAAGAATTGAATTCAATGCTTTTTGTTCATTTTGCTTGTTTGTCGGATTTTGGGATGGACTCTTTGGCTTTGCTTTTCTTCTCCTCATTGGATTTTTCATGTTAAAAGTTGCAGAAGCCAGATGACAAGCTCATTTTGGTTCAACTTCAGCAACTGTGCATTGCATTGCCATGTAATGTAATGTAATGCAATGCTATCTATCTAGCTCTCCCTCTATACTTCCTTTTGGATAAACAGACATATTAGGCAAGCATTTTGGAGCTTTCACCTAAATAACTACAGGTGGTGAGATAAGCTGCACAATATAATTGACCTTTCAGTATATTGTTGCACACACACCATCTATTTAGCAAATGCCCTTGTTATCAACAGCAGCCTTTTAAACTCACCTGAGCTAACAGGTATGTGAGCTGGTTACTCTGCTGCGCTTAAAATTTCTTTTTTGGTTTGCTACAATGCCTTTTCTGAAACGTTGTCTCCCTCTGCTGGAACACTGACTTCTTTCATTTAATGACTGCAGACTATGAAAGAGAAACCAACCCAAAAAGTTTGGTTGATTAGTCTGTGGCATTCTTTTAAACTGTTGCTTATGGCGGTCTCTGTGAGCTTCTCAGTGACATTCAGCCATCCAGGTATCCCGCCTGCAGTAGACGGAATGTGGCAATGGAACGCTGGCTGCGCGTGTCATAATAGGCTCTGAGCCTTTATATACCTGCGCACAGCAGCAGCCACCTTCAGTCTGCTGCTGGACAGCCAGCAGCAGCAGCAGCAGGAGAGGTAATTAATCAGCAACCCTCCTGCTAAGGGTAGACAGCTGCTCGTTCCACCCCCCCCCCCGCCTTAATTGGTTCTCCTCCCTTCCAACGGTGTTGAGGCGGGTGGGAACAGCCGGGGGTTGAGGGTACTGTGCTAAAAGAGGTGGAGTTATGCAGATCTAAAACGCGTGGATTGCAGCAGCAGCAAGCCGAAAAGTGCAGGCATGTGAGGGATCTAGAGGTTGACAGCATGTCTTCTTAACGGGAGTCCAGGTGGCCATCTCCACAAATGGACTTTTCAGAATCCTTGGGTGGCACCGTAGTCGGAAACCAATTCTGGTTATCGCTTCTCGGCCTTTTGGCTAAGATCAAGTGTAGTATCTGTTCTTATCAGTTTAATATCTGATACGTCCCCTATCTGGGGACGATATATTAAATGGATTTTTAGAACAGGGAGATGGAAAAAGAGCTTGCTCTGTCCACTCCACGCATTGACCTGGTATTGCAGTATCTCCAGGACCGGTGCACCCCTTCTTTAATGCAGTTTCTAAAATCAGAAAGAATTGAATTCAATGCTTTTTGTTCATTTTGCTTGTTTGTCGGATTTTGGGATGGACTCTTTGGCTTTGCTTTTCTTCTCCTCATTGGATTTTTCATGTTAAAAGTTGCAGAAGCCAGATGACAAGCTCATTTTGGTTCAACTTCAGCAACTGTGCATTGCATTGCCATGTAATGTAATGTAATGCAATGCTATCTATCTAGCTCTCCCTCTATACTTCCTTTTGGATAAACAGACATATTAGGCAAGCATTTTGGAGCTTTCACCTAAATAACTACAGGTGGTGAGATAAGCTGCACAATATAATTGACCTTTCAGTATATTGTTGCACACACACCATCTATTTAGCAAATGCCCTTGTTATCAACAGCAGCCTTTTAAACTCACCTGAGCTAACAGGTATGTGAGCTGGTTACTCTGCTGCGCTTAAAATTTCTTTTTTGGTTTGCTACAATGCCTTTTCTGAAACGTTGTCTCCCTCTGCTGGAACACTGACTTCTTTCATTTAATGCCTGCAGACTATAAAAGAGAAACCAACCCAAAAAGTTTGGTTGATTAGTCTGTGGCATTCTTTTAAACTGTTGCTTATGGCGGTCTCTGTGAGCTTCTCAGTGACATTCAGCCATCCAGGTATCCCGCCTGCAGTAGACGGAATGTGGCAATGGAACGCTGGCTGCGCGTGTCATAATAGGCTCTGAGCCTTTATATACCTGCGCACAGCAGCAGCCACCTTCAGTCTGCTGCTGGACAGCCAGCAGCAGCAGCAGCAGGAGAGGTAATTAATCAGCAACCCTCCTGCTAAGGGTAGACAGCTGCTCGTTCCACCCCCCCCCGCCTTAATTGGTTCTCCTCCCTTCCAACGGTGTTGAGGCGGGTGGGAACAGCCGGGGGTTGAGGGTACTGTGCTAAAAGAGGTGGAGTTATGCAGATCTAAAACGCGTGGATTGCAGCAGCAGCAAGCCGAAAAGTGCAGGCATGTGAGGGATCTAGAGGTTGACAGCATGTCTTCTTAACGGGAGTCCAGGTGGCCATCTCCACAAATGGACTTTTCAGAATCCTTGGGTGGCACCGTAGTCGGAAACCAATTCTGGTTATCGCTTCTCGGCCTTTTGGCTAAGATCAAGTGTAGTATCTGTTCTTATCAGTTTAATATCTGATACGTCCCCTATCTGGGGACCATATATTAAATGGATTTTTAGAACAGGGAGATGGAAAAAGAGCTTGCTCTGTCCACTCCACGCATTGACCTGGTATTGCAGTATCTCCAGGACCGGTGCACCCCTTCTTTAATGCAGTTTCTAAAATCAGAAAGAATTGAATTCAATGCTTTTTGTTCATTTTGCTTGTTTGTCGGATTTTGGGATGGACTCTTTGGCTTTGCTTTTCTTCTCCTCATTGGATTTTTCATGTTAAAAGTTGCAGAAGCCAGATGACAAGCTCATTTTGGTTCAACTTCAGCAACTGTGCATTGCATTGCCATGTAATGTAATGTAATGCAATGCTATCTATCTAGCTCTCCCTCTATACTTCCTTTTGGATAAACAGACATATTAGGCAAGCATTTTGGAGCTTTCACCTAAATAACTACAGGTGGTGAGATAAGCTGCACAATATAATTGACCTTTCAGTATATTGTTGCACACACACCATCTATTTAGCAAATGCCCTTGTTATCAACAGCAGCCTTTTAAACTCACCTGAGCTAACAGGTATGTGAGCTGGTTACTCTGCTGCGCTTAAAATTTCTTTTTTGGTTTGCTACAATGCCTTTTCTGAAACGTTGTCTCCCTCTGCTGGAACACTGACTTCTTTCATTTAATGCCTGCAGACTATAAAAGAGAAACCAACCCAAAAAGTTTGGTTGATTAGTCTGTGGCATTCTTTTAAACTGTTGCTTATGGCGGTCTCTGTGAGCTTCTCAGTGACATTCAGCCATCCAGGTATCCCGCCTGCAGTAGACGGAATGTGGCAATGGAACGCTGGCTGCGCGTGTCATAATAGGCTCTGAGCCTTTATATACCTGCGCACAGCAGCAGCCACCTTCAGTCTGCTGCTGGACAGCCAGCAGCAGCAGCAGCAGGAGAGGTAATTAATCAGCAACCCTCCTGCTAAGGGTAGACAGCTGCTCGTTCCACCCCCCCCCCGCCTTAATTGGTTCTCCTCCCTTCCAACGGTGTTGAGGCGGGTGGGAACAGCCGGGGGTTGAGGGTACTGTGCTAAAAGAGGTGGAGTTATGCAGATCTAAAACGCGTGGATTGCAGCAGCAGCAAGCCGAAAAGTGCAGGCATGTGAGGGATCTAGAGGTTGACAGCATGTCTTCTAACGGGAGTCCAGGTGGCCATCTCCACAAATGGACTTTTCAGAATCCTTGGGTGGCACCGTAGTCGGAAACCAATTCTGGTTATCGCTTCTCGGCCTTTTGGCTAAGATCAAGTGTAGTATCTGTTCTTATCAGTTTAATATCTGATACGTCCCCTATCTGGGGACCATATATTAAATGGATTTTTAGAACAGGGAGATGGAAAAAGAGCTTGCTCTGTCCACTCCACGCATTGACCTGGTATTGCAGTATCTCCAGGACCGGTGCACCCCTTCTTTAATGCAGTTTCTAAAATCAGAAAGAATTGAATTCAATGCTTTTTGTTCATTTTGCTTGTTTGTCGGATTTTGGGATGGACTCTTTGGCTTTGCTTTTCTTCTCCTCATTGGATTTTTCATGTTAAAAGTTGCAGAAGCCAGATGACAAGCTCATTTTGGTTCAACTTCAGCAACTGTGCATTGCATTGCCATGTAATGTAATGTAATGCAATGCTATCTATCTAGCTCTCCCTCTATACTTCCTTTTGGATAAACAGACATATTAGGCAAGCATTTTGGAGCTTTCACCTAAATAACTACAGGTGGTGAGATAAGCTGCACAATATAATTGACCTTTCAGTATATTGTTGCACACACACCATCTATTTAGCAAATGCCCTTGTTATCAACAGCAGCCTTTTAAACTCACCTGAGCTAACAGGTATGTGAGCTGGTTACTCTGCTGCACTTAAAATTTCTTTTTTGGTTTGCTACAATGCCTTTTCTGAAACGTTGTCTCCCTCTGCTGGAACACTGACTTCTTTCATTTAATGCCTGCAGACTATAAAAGAGAAACCAACCCAAAAAGTTTGGTTGATTAGTCTGTGGCATTCTTTTAAACTGTTGCTTATGGCGGTCTCTGTGAGCTTCTCAGTGACATTCAGCCATCCAGGTATCCCGCCTGCAGTAGACGGAATGTGGCAATGGAACGCTGGCTGCGCGTGTCATAATAGGCTCTGAGCCTTTATATACCTGCGCACAGCAGCAGCCACCTTCAGTCTGCTGCTGGACAGCCAGCAGCAGCAGCAGCAGGAGAGGTAATTAATCAGCAACCCTCCTGCTAAGGGTAGACAGCTGCTCGTTCCCCCCCCCCCCCGCCTTAATTGGTTCTCCTCCCTTCCAACGGTGTTGAGGCGGGTGGGAACAGCCGGGGGTTGAGGGTACTGTGCTAAAAGAGGTGGAGTTATGCAGATCTAAAACGCGTGGATTGCAGCAGCAGCAAGCCGAAAAGTGCAGGCATGTGAGGGATCTAGAGGTTGACAGCATGTCTTCTTAACGGGAGTCCAGGTGGCCATCTCCACAAATGGACTTTTCAGAATCCTTGGGTGGCACCGTAGTCGGAAACCAATTCTGGTTATCGCTTCTCGGCCTTTTGGCTAAGATCAAGTGTAGTATCTGTTCTTATCGTATCTTTCGAAAAGGCGGTTTTGGATGTTGGCCGCCCTAGTAGATTGATACATTATGCACACTGGGGTTTAGGCGCTTGTTAGTACGCCAGGTGGCTAATATAGTCATCTGGTGGAAAGCATGGCCCCCCAGGATCGACGCCATTGGGCCGGGGAAGATCGAAAGCCCTAAGTGTGAAGTGCCCCAGGAGTGGTGACCCTGGGGTGCCTTAACTCACTGGGATTGGGAACCCCACTTGAGTTTATGGCACATTTGCACAAGCACTTCAAATTTTCTTTCTTCGCACACACCCTTATTCCGGGCCTTCTGGCCTTAGGATGGGGAATTTTTCAATTCCCGGTCGAAGGTCCGGGCAGTATTATACTGTGAAACCTTCACTATTTATTTAATTTCTTTGTTACTGTGTGTCCACTTATTCACGTGTGTCACGTCCTACTAGGATTTTGTCGGGATGCGGTTCCCTTACGGGTTCCTCTCTTGGCAGGTCTAGGGGGGGAGTGTGTGGCCATCAGGTTCCGCTCCCCCCTGAACCCCCCTGGCTCTCCTCTTTCGGGAGGAGAGCGTTGTTGGCTCCCCTCTTCCGGGAGGGGAGCACAGTCTCTGGCTCCCAGTGCCTTGCTCGGGTGAGAACTCGGGCAGGTGCTGGGGGTAAGATTGGGTCGCCTCTGGCTTCGGCTGGAGGTGGCTTTTTGTCCCTGTTCCTCGCTGTGGCCTTTTGGCTCGGAGGGACGGGGAATGGTTTGGGGGACCCTTCTCCTTTTGGAGAGGGTTTCAAGAAGACCAGCATCCTAGTGCACTTTCTTTGTGGCACTTGTCACTTTTTTAAGCGCACTCGGGTTTTGTACACGAATTCGGGCTTTCGATAAAAAAAAAATCTGTTCTTATCAGTTTAATATCTGATACGTCCCCTATCTGGGGACCATATATTAAATGGATTTTTAGAACAGGGAGATGGAAAAAGAGCTTGCTCTGTCCACTCCACGCATTGACCTGGTATTGCAGTATCTCCAGGACCGGTGCACCCCTTCTTTAATGCAGTTTCTAAAATCAGAAAGAATTGAATTCAATGCTTTTTGTTCATTTTGCTTGTTTGTCGGATTTTGGGATGGACTCTTTGGCTTTGCTTTTCTTCTCCTCATTGGATTTTTCATGTTAAAAGTTGCAGAAGCCAGATGACAAGCTCATTTTGGTTCAACTTCAGCAACTGTGCATTGCATTGCCATGTAATGTAATGTAATGCAATGCTATCTATCTAGCTCTCCCTCTATACTTCCTTTTGGATAAACAGACATATTAGGCAAGCATTTTGGAGCTTTCACCTAAATAACTACAGGTGGTGAGATAAGCTGCACAATATAATTGACCTTTCAGTATATTGTTGCACACACACCATCTATTTAGCAAATGCCCTTGTTATCAACAGCAGCCTTTTAAACTCACCTGAGCTAACAGGTATGTGAGCTGGTTACTCTGCTGCGCTTAAAATTTCTTTTTTGGTTTGCTACAATGCCTTTTCTGAAACGTTGTCTCCCTCTGCTGGAACACTGACTTCTTTCATTTAATGCCTGCAGACTATAAAAGAGAAACCAACCCAAAAAGTTTGGTTGATTAGTCTGTGGCATTCTTTTAAACTGTTGCTTATGGCGGTCTCTGTGAGCTTCTCAGTGACATTCAGCCGTCCAGGTATCCCGCCTGCAGTAGACGGAATGTGGCAATGGAACGCTGGCTGCGCGTGTCATAATAGGCTCTGAGCCTATATATACCTGCGCACAGCAGCAGCCACCTTTAGTCTGCTGCTGGACAGCCAGCAGCAGCAGCAGCAGGAGAGGTAATTAATCAGCAACCCTCCTGCTAAGGGTAGACAGCTGCTCGTTCCACCCCCCCCCCCCCCGCCTTAATTGGTTCTCCTCCCTTCCAACGGTGTTGAGGCGGGTGGGAACAGCCGGGGGTTGAGGGTACTGTGCTAAAAGAGGTGGAGTTATGCAGATCTAAAACGCGTGGATTGCAGCAGCAGCAAGCCGAAAAGTGCAGGCTTGTGAGGGATCTAGAGGTTGACAGCATGTCTTCTTAACGGGAGTCCAGGTGGCCATCTCCACAAATGGACTTTTCAGAATCCTTGGGTGGCACCGTAGTCGGAAACCAATTCTGGTTATCGCTTCTCGGCCTTTTGGCTAAGATCAAGTGTAGTATCTGTTCTTATCAGTTTAATATCTGATACGTCCCCTATCTGGGGACCATATATTAAATGGATTTTTAGAACAGGGAGATGGAAAAAGAGCTTGCTCTGTCCACTCCACGCATTGACCTGGTATTGCAGTATCTCCAGGACCGGTGCACCCCTTCTTTAATGCAGTTTCTAAAATCAGAAAGAATTGAATTCAATGCTTTTTGTTCATTTTGCTTGTTTGTCGGATTTTGGGATGGACTCTTTGGCTTTGCTTTTCTTCTCCTCATTGGATTTTTCATGTTAAAAGTTGCAGAAGCCAGATGACAAGCTCATTTTGGTTCAACTTCAGCAACTGTGCATTGCATTGCCATGTAATGTAATGTAATGCAATGCTATCTATCTAGCTCTCCCTCTATACTTCCTTTTGGATAAACAGACATATTAGGCAAGCATTTTGGAGCTTTCACCTAAATAACTACAGGTGGTGAGATAAGCTGCACAATATAATTGACCTTTCAGTATATTGTTGCACACACACCATCTATTTAGCAAATGCCCTTGTTATCAACAGCAGCCTTTTAAACTCACCTGAGCTAACAGGTATGTTAGCTGGTTACTCTGCTGCGCTTAAAATTTCTTTTTTGGTTTGCTACAATGCCTTTTCTGAAACGTTGTCTCCCTCTGCTGGAACACTGACTTCTTTCATTTAATGCCTGCAGACTATAAAAGAGAAACCAACCCAAAAAGTTTGGTTGATTAGTCTGTGGCATTCTTTTAAACTGTTGCTTATGGCGGTCTCTGTGAGCTTCTCAGTGACATTCAGCCATCCAGGTATCCCGCCTGCAGTAGACGGAATGTGGCAATGGAACGCTGGCTGCGCGTGTCATAATAGGCTCTGAGCCTTTATATACCTGCGCACAGCAGCAGCCACCTTCAGTCTGCTGCTGGACAGCCAGCAGCAGCAGGAGAGGTAATTAATCAGCATCCCTCCTGCTAAGGGTAGACAGCTGCTCGTTCCACCCCCCCCCCCCCGCCTTAATTGGTTCTCCTCCCTTCCAACGGTGTTGAGGCGGGTGGGAACAGCCGGGGGTTGAGGGTACTGTGCTAAAAGAGGTGGAGTTATGCAGATCTAAAACGCGTGGATTGCAGCAGCAGCAAGCCGAAAAGTGCAGGCATGTGAGGGATCTAGAGGTTGACAGCATGTCTTCTTAACGGGAGTCCAGGTGGCCATCTCCACAAATGGACTTTTCAGAATCCTTGGGTGGCACCGTAGTCGGAAACCAATTCTGGTTATCGCTTCTCGGCCTTTTGGCTAAGATCAAGTGTAGTATCTGTTCTTATCAGTTTAATATCTGATACGTCCCCTATCTGGGGACCATATATTAAATGGATTTTTAGAACAGGGAGATGGAAAAAGAGCTTGCTCTGTCCACTCCACGCATTGACCTGGTATTGCAGTATCTCCAGGACCGGTGCACCCCTTCTTTAATGCAGTTTCTAAAATCAGAAAGAATTGAATTCAATGCTTTTTGTTCATTTTGCTTGTTTGTCGGATTTTGGGATGGACTCTTTGGCTTTGCTTTTCTTCTCCTCATTGGATTTTTCATGTTAAAAGTTGCAGAAGCCAGATGACAAGCTCATTTTGGTTCAACTTCAGCAACTGTGCATTGCATTGCCATGTAATGTAATGTAATGCAATGCTATCTATCTAGCTCTCCCTCTATACTTCCTTTTGGATAAACAGACATATTAGGCAAGCATTTTGGAGCTTTCACCTAAATAACTACAGGTGGTGAGATAAGCTGCACAATATAATTGACCTTTCAGTATATTGTTGCACACACACCATCTATTTAGCAAATGCCCTTGTTATCAACAGCAGCCTTTTAAACTCACCTGAGCTAACAGGTATGTGAGCTGGTTACTCTGCTGCGCTTAAAATTTCTTTTTTGGTTTGCTACAATGCCTTTTCTGAAACGTTGTCTCCCTCTGCTGGAACACTGACTTCTTTCATTTAATGCCTGCAGACTATAAAAGAGAAACCAACCCAAAAAGTTTGGTTGATTAGTCTGTGGCATTCTTTTAAACTGTTGCTTATGGCGGTCTCTGTGAGCTTCTCAGTGACATTCAGCCATCCAGGTATCCCGCCTGCAGTAGACGGAATGTGGCAATGGAACGCTGGCTGCGCGTGTCATAATAGGCTCTGAGCCTTTATATACCTGCGCACAGCAGCAGCCACCTTCAGTCTGCTGCTGGACAGCCAGCAGCAGCAGCAGCAGGAGAGGTAATTAATCAGCAACCCTCCTGCTAAGGGTAGACAGCTGCTCGTTCCACCCCCCCCCCCGCCTTAATTGGTTCTCCTCCCTTCCAACGGTGTTGAGGCGGGTGGGAACAGCCGGGGGTTGAGGGTACTGTGCTAAAAGAGGTGGAGTTATGCAGATCTAAAACGCGTGGATTGCAGCAGCAGCAAGCCGAAAAGTGCAGGCATGTGAGGGATCCAGAGGTTGACAGCATGTCTTCTTAACGGGAGTCCAGGTGGCCATCTCCACAAATGGACTTTTCAGAATCCTTGGGTGGCACCGTAGTCGGAAACCAATTCTGGTTATCGCTTCTCGGCCTTTTGGCTAAGATCAAGTGTAGTATCTGTTCTTATCAGTTTAATATCTGATACGTCCCCTATCTGGGGACCATATATTAAATGGATTTTTAGAACAGGGAGATGGAAAAATAGCTTGCTCTGTCCACTCCACGCATTGACCTGGTATTGCAGTATCTCCAGGACCGGTGCACCCCTTCTTTAATGCAGTTTCTAAAATCAGAAAGAATTGAATTCAATGCTTTTTGTTCATTTTGCTTGTTTGTCGGATTTTGGGATGGACTCTTTGGCTTTGCTTTTCTTCTCCTCATTGGATTTTTCATGTTAAAAGTTGCAGAAGCCAGATGACAAGCTCATTTTGGTTCAACTTAAGCAACTGTGCATTGCATTGCCATGTAATGTAATGTAATGCAATGCTATCTATCTAGCTCTCCCTCTATACTTCCTTTTGGATAAACAGACATATTAGGCAAGCATTTTGGAGCTTTCACCTAAATAACTACAGGTGGTGAGATAAGCTGCACAATATAATTGACCTTTCAGTATATTGTTGCACACACACCATCTATTTAGCAAATGCCCTTGTTATCAACAGCAGCCTTTTAAACTCACCTGAGCTAACAGGTATGTGAGCTGGTTACTCTGCTGCGCTTAAAATTTCTTTTTTGGTTTGCTACAATGCCTTTTCTGAAACGTTGTCTCCCTCTGCTGGAACACTGACTTCTTTCATTTAATGCCTGCAGACTATAAAAGAGAAACCAACCCAAAAAGTTTGGTTGATTAGTCTGTGGCATTCTTTTAAACTGTTGCTTATGGCGGTCTCTGTGAGCTTCTCAGTGACATTCAGCCATCCAGGTATCCCGCCTGCAGTAGACGGAATGTGGCAATGGAACGCTGGCTGCGCGTGTCATAATAGGCTCTGAGCCTTTATATACCTGCGCACAGCAGCAGCCACCTTCAGTCTGCTGCTGGACAGCCAGCAGCAGCAGCAGCAGGAGAGGTAATTAATCAGCAACCCTCCTGCTAAGGGTAGACAGCTGCTCGTTCCACCCCCCCCCCGCCTTAATTGGTTCTCCTCCCTTCCAACGGTGTTGAGGCGGGTGGGAACAGCCGGGGGTTGAGGGTACTGTGCTAAAAGAGGTGGAGTTATGCAGATCTAAAACGCGTGGATTGCAGCAGCAGCAAGCCGAAAAGTGCAGGCATGTGAGGGATCTAGAGGTTGACAGCATGTCTTCTTAACGGGAGTCCAGGTGGCCATCTCCACAAATGGACTTTTCAGAATCCTTGGGTGGCACCGTAGTCGGAAACCAATTCTGGTTATCGCTTCTCGGCCTTTTGGCTAAGATCAAGTGTAGTATCTGTTCTTATCAGTTTAATATCTGATACGTCCCCTATCTGGGGACCATATATTAAATGGATTTTTAGAACAGGGAGATGGAAAAAGAGCTTGCTCTGTCCACTCCACGCATTGACCTGGTATTGCAGTATCTCCAGGACCGGTGCACCCCTTCTTTAATGCAGTTTCTAAAATCAGAAAGAATTGAATTCAATGCTTTTTGTTCATTTTGCTTGTTTGTCGGATTTTGGGATGGACTCTTTGGCTTTGCTTTTCTTCTCCTCATTGGATTTTTCATGTTAAAAGTTGCAGAAGCCAGATGACAAGCTCATTTTGGTTCAACTTAAGCAACTGTGCATTGCATTGCCATGTAATGTAATGTAATGCAATGCTATCTATCTAGCTCTCCCTCTATACTTCCTTTTGGATAAACAGACATATTAGGCAAGCATTTTGGAGCTTTCACCTAAATAACTACAGGTGGTGAGATAAGCTGCACAATATAATTGACCTTTCAGTATATTGTTGCACACACACCATCTATTTAGCAAATGCCCTTGTTATCAACAGCAGCCTTTTAAACTCACCTGAGCTAACAGGTATGTGAGCTGGTTACTCTGCTGCGCTTAAAATTTCTTTTTTGGTTTGCTACAATGCCTTTTCTGAAACGTTGTCTCCCTCTGCTGGAACACTGACTTCTTTCATTTAATGCCTGCAGACTATAAAAGAGAAACCAACCCAAAAAGTTTGGTTGATTAGTCTGTGGCATTCTTTTAAACTGTTGCTTATGGCGGTCTCTGTGAGCTTCTCAGTGACATTCAGCCATCCAGGTATCCCGCCTGCAGTAGACGGAATGTGGCAATGGAACGCTGGCTGCGCGTGTCATAATAGGCTCTGAGCCTTTATATACCTGCGCACAGCAGCAGCCACCTTCAGTCTGCTGCTGGACAGCCAGCAGCAGCAGCAGCAGGAGAGGTAATTAATCAGCAACCCTCCTGCTAAGGGTAGACAGCTGCTCGTTCCACCCCCCCCCCGCCTTAATTGGTTCTCCTCCCTTCCAACGGTGTTGAGGCGGGTGGGAACAGCCGGGGGTTGAGGGTACTGTGCTAAAAGAGGTGGAGTTATGCAGATCTAAAACGCGTGGATTGCAGCAGCAGCAAGCCGAAAAGTGCAGGCATGTGAGGGATCTAGAGGTTGACAGCATGTCTTCTTAACGGGAGTCCAGGTGGCCATCTCCACAAATGGACTTTTCAGAATCCTTGGGTGGCACCGTAGTCGGAAACCAATTCTGGTTATCGCTTCTCGGCCTTTTGGCTAAGATCAAGTGTAGTATCTGTTCTTATCAGTTTAATATCTGATACGTCCCCTATCTGGGGACCATATATTAAATGGATTTTTAGAACAGGGAGATGGAAAAAGAGCTTGCTCTGTCCACTCCACGCATTGACCTGGTATTGCAGTATCTCCAGGACCGGTGCACCCCTTCTTTAATGCAGTTTCTAAAATCAGAAAGAATTGAATTCAATGCTTTTTGTTCATTTTGCTTGTTTGTCGGATTTTGGGATGGACTCTTTGGCTTTGCTTTTCTTCTCCTCATTGGATTTTTCATGTTAAAAGTTGCAGAAGCCAGATGACAAGCTCATTTTGGTTCAACTTCAGCAACTGTGCATTGCATTGCCATGTAATGTAATGTAATGCAATGCTATCTATCTAGCTCTCCCTCTATACTTCCTTTTGGATAAACAGACATATTAGGCAAGCATTTTGGAGCTTTCACCTAAATAACTACAGGTGGTGAGATAAGCTGCACAATATAATTGACCTTTCAGTATATTGTTGCACACACACCATCTATTTAGCAAATGCCCTTGTTATCAACAGCAGCCTTTTAAACTCACCTGAGCTAATAGGTATGTGAGCTGGTTACTCTGCTGCGCTTAAAATTTCTTTTTTGGTTTGCTACAATGCCTTTTCTGAAACGTTGTCTCCCTCTGCTGGAACACTGACTTCTTTCATTTAATGCCTGCAGACTATAAAAGAGAAACCAACCCAAAAAGTTTTGTTGATTAGTCTGTGGCATTCTTTTAAACTGTTGCTTATGGCGGTCTCTGTGAGCTTCTCAGTGACATTCAGCCATCCAGGTATCCCGCCTGCAGTAGACGGAATGTGGCAATGGAACGCTGGCTGCGCGTGTCATAATAGGCTCTGAGCCTTTATATACCTGCGCACAGCAGCAGCCACCTTCAGTCTGCTGCTGGACAGCCAGCAGCAGCAGCAGCAGGAGAGGTAATTAATCAGCAACCCTCCTGCTAAGGGTAGACAGCTGCTCGTTCCACCCCCCCCCCCCCCGCCTTAATTGGTTCTCCTCCCTTCCAACGGTGTTGAGGCGGGTGGGAACAGCCGGGGGTTGAGGGTACTGTGCTAAAAGAGGTGGAGTTATGCAGATCTAAAACGCGTGGATTGCAGCAGCAGCAAGCCGAAAAGTGCAGGCATGTGAGGGATCTAGAGGTTGACAGCATGTCTTCTTAACGGGAGTCCAGGTGGCCATCTCCACAAATGGACTTTTCAGATTCCTTGGGTGGCACCGTAGTCGGAAACCAATTCTGGTTATCGCTTCTCGGCCTTTTGGCTAAGATCAAGTGTAGTATCTGTTCTTATCAGTTTAATATCTGATACGTCCCCTATCTGGGGACCATATATTAAATGGATTTTTAGAACAGGGAGATGGAAAAAGAGCTTGCTCTGTCCACTCCACGCATTGACCTGGTATTGCAGTATCTCCAGGACCGGTGCACCCCTTCTTTAATGCAGTTTCTAAAATCAGAAAGAATTGAATTCAATGCTTTTTGTTCATTTTGCTTGTTTGTCGGATTTTGGGATGGACTCTTTGGCTTTGCTTTTCTTCTCCTCATTGGATTTTTCATGTTAAAAGTTGCAGAAGCCAGATGACAAGCTCATTTTGGTCCAACTTCAGCAACTGTGCATTGCATTGCCATGTAATGTAATGTAATGCAATGCTATCTATCTAACTCTCCCTCTATACTTCCTTTTGGATAAACAGACATATTAGGCAAGCATTTTGGAGCTTTCACCTAAATAACTACAGGTGGTGAGATAAGCTGCACAATATAATTGACCTTTCAGTATATTGTTGCACACACACCATCTATTTAGCAAATGCCCTTGTTATCAACAGCAGCCTTTTAAACTCACCTGAGCTAACAGGTATGTGAGCTGGTTACTCTGCTGCGCTTAAAATTTCTTTTTTGGTTTGCTACAATGCCTTTTCTGAAACGTTGTCTCCCTCTGCTGGAACACTGACTTCTTTCATTTAATGCCTGCAGACTATAAAAGAGAAACCAACCCAAAAAGTTTGGTTGATTAGTCTGTGGCATTCTTTTAAACTGTTGCTTATGGCGGTCTCTGTGAGCTTCTCAGTGACATTCAGCCATCCAGGTATCCCGCCTGCAGTAGACGGAATGTGGCAATGGAACGCTGGCTGCGCGTGTCATAATAGGCTCTGAGCCTTTATATACCTGCGCACAGCAGCAGCCACCTTCAGTCTGCTGCTGGACAGCCAGCAGCAGCAGCAGCAGGAGAGGTAATTAATCAGCAACCCTCCTGCTAAGGGTAGACAGCTGCTCGTTCCACCCCCCCCCCGCCTTAATTGGTTCTCCTCCCTTCCAACGGTGTTGAGGCGGGTGGGAACAGCCGGGGGTTGAGGGTACTGTGCTAAAAGAGGTGGAGTTATGCAGATCTAAAACGCATGGATTGCAGCAGCAGCAAGCCGAAAAGTGCAGGCATGTGAGGGATCTAGAGGTTGACAGCATGTCTTCTTAACGGGAGTCCAGGTGGCCATCTCCACAAATGGACTTTTCAGAATCCTTGGGTGGCACCGTAGTCAGAAACCAATTCTGGTTATCGCTTCTCGGCCTTTTGGCTAAGATCAAGTGTAGTATCTGTTCTTATCAGTTTAATATCTGATACGTCCCCTATCTGGGGACCATATATTAAATGGATTTTTAGAACAGGGAGATGGAAAAAGAGCTTGCTCTGTCCACTCCACGCATTGACCTGGTATTGCAGTATCTCCAGGACCGGTGCACCCCTTCTTTAATGCAGTTTCTAAAATCAGAAAGAATTGAATTCAATGCTTTTTGTTCATTTTGCTTGTTTGTCGGATTTTGGGATGGACTCTTTGGCTTTGCTTTTCTTCTCCTCATTGGATTTTTCATGTTAAAAGTTGCAGAAGCCAGATGACAAGCTCATTTTGGTTCAACTGCAGCAACTGTGCATTGCATTGCCATGTAATGTAATGTAATGCAATGCTATCTATCTAGCTCTCCCTCTATACTTCCTTTTGGATAAACAGACATATTAGGCAAGCATTTTGGAGCTTTCACCTAAATAACTACAGGTGGTGAGATAAGCTGCACAATATAATTGACCTTTCAGTATATTGTTGCACACACACGATCTATTTAGCAAATGCCCTTGTTATCAACAGCAGCCTTTTAAACTCACCTGAGCTAACAGGTATGTGAGCTGGTTACTCTGCTGCGCTTAAAATTTCTTTTTTGGTTTGCTACAATGCCTTTTCTGAAACGTTGTCTCCCTCTGCTGGAACACTGACTTCTTTCATTTAATGCCTGCAGACTATAAAAGAGAAACCAACCCAAAAAGTTTGGTTGATTAGTCTGTGGCATTCTTTTAAACTGTTGCTTATGGCGGTCTCTGTGAGCTTCTCAGTGACATTCAGCCATCCAGGTATCCCGCCTGCAGTAGACGGAATGTGGCAATGGAACGCTGGCTGCGCGTGTCATAATTGGCTCTGAGCCTTTATATACCTGCGCACAGCAGCAGCCACCTTCAGTCTGCTGCTGGACAGCCAGCAGCAGCAGCAGCAGGAGAGGTAATTAATCAGCAACCCTCCTGCTAAGGGTAGACAGCTGCTCGTTCCACCCCCCCCCCGCCTTAATTGGTTCTCCTCCCTTCCAACGGTGTTGAGGCGGGTGGGAACAGCCGGGGGTTGAGGGTACTGTGCTAAAAGAGGTGGAGTTATGCAGATCTAAAATGCGTGGATTGCAGCAGCAGCAAGCCGAAAAGTGCAGGCATGTGAGGGATCTAGAGGTTGACAGCATGTCTTCTTAACGGGAGTCCAGGTGGCCATCTCCACAAATGGACTTTTCAGAATCCTTGGGTGGCACCGTAGTCGGAAACCAATTCTGGTTATCGCTTCTCGGCCTTTTGGCTAAGATCAAGTGTAGTATCTGTTCTTATCAGTTTAATATCTGATACGTCCCCTATCTGGGGACCATATATTAAATGGATTTTTAGAACAGGGAGATGGAAAAAGAGCTTGCTCTGTCCACTCCACGCATTGACCTGGTATTGCAGTATCTCCAGGACCGGTGCACCCCTTCTTTAATGCAGTTTCTAAAATCAGAAAGAATTGAATTCAATGCTTTTTGTTCATTTTGCTTGTTTGTCGGATTTTGGGATGGACTCTTTGGCTTTGCTTTTCTTCTCCTCATTGGATTTTTCATGTTAAAAGTTGCAGAAGCCAGATGACAAGCTCATTTTGGTTCAACTTCAGCAACTGTGCATTGCATTGCCATGTAATGTAATGTAATGCAATGCTATCTATCTAGCTCTCCCTCTATACTTCCTTTTGGATAAACAGACATATTAGGCAAGCATTTTGGAGCTTTCACCTAAATAACTACAGGTGGTGAGATAAGCTGCACAATATAATTGACCTTTCAGTATATTGTTGCACACACACCATCTATTTAGCAAATGCCCTTCTTATCAACAGCAGCCTTTTAAACTCACCTGAGCTAACAGGTATGTGAGCTGGTTACTCTGCTGCGCTTAAAATTTCTTTTTTGGTTTGCTACAATGCCTTTTCTGAAACGTTGTCTCCCTCTGCTGGAACACTGACTTCTTTCATTTAATGCCTGCAGACTATAAAAGAGAAACCAACCCAAAAAGTTTGGTTGATTAGTCTGTGGCATTCTTTTAAACTGTTGCTTATGGCGGTCTCTGTGAGCTTCTCAGTGACATTCAGCCATCCAGGTATCCCGCCTGCAGTAGACGGAATGTGGCAATGGAACGCTGGCTGCGCGTGTCATAATAGGCTCTGAGCCTTTATATACCTGCGCACAGCAGCAGCCACCTTCAGTCTGCTGCTGGACAGCCAGCAGCAGCAGCAGCAGGAGAGGTAATTAATCAGCAACCCTCCTGCTAAGGGTAGACAGCTGCTCGTTCCACCCCCCCCCCCCCGCCTTAATTGGTTCTCCTCCCTTCCAACGGTGTTGAGGCGGGTGGGAACAGCCGGGGGTTGAGGGTACTGTGCTAAAAGAGGTGGAGTTATGCAGATCTAAAACGCGTGGATTGCAGCAGCAGCAAGCCGAAAAGTGCAGGCATGTGAGGGATCTAGAGGTTGACAGCATGTCTTCTTAACGGGAGTCCAGGTGGCCATCTCCACAAATGGACTTTTCAGAATCCTTGGGTGGCACCGTAGTCGGAAACCAATTCTGGTTATCGCTTCTCGGCCTTTTGGCTAAGATCAAGTGTAGTATCTGTTCTTATCAGTTTAATATCTGATACGTCCCCTATCTGGGGACCATATATTAAATGGATTTTTAGAACAGGGAGATGGAAAAAGAGCTTGCTCTGTCCACTCCACGCATTGACCTGGTATTGCAGTATCTCCAGGACCGGTGCACCCCTTCTTTAATGCAGTTTCTAAAATCAGAAAGAATTGAATTCAATGCTTTTTGTTCATTTTGCTTGTTTGTCGGATTTTGGGATGGACTCTTTGGCTTTGCTTTTCTTCTCCTCATTGGATTTTTCATGTTAAAAGTTGCAGAAGCCAGATGACAAGCTCATTTTGGTTCAACTTCAGCAACTGTGCATTGCATTGCCATGTAATGTAATGTAATGCAATGCTATCTATCTAGCTCTCCCTCTATACTTCCTTTTGGATAAACAGACATATTAGGCAAGCATTTTGGAGCTTTCACCTAAATAACTACAGGTGGTGAGATAAGCTGCACAATATAATTGACCTTTCAGTATATTGTTGCACACACACCATCTATTTAGCAAATGCCCTTGTTATCAACAGCAGCCTTTTAAACTCACCTGAGCTAACAGGTATGTGAGCTGGTTACTCTGCTGCGCTTAAAATTTCTTTTTTGGTTTGCTACAATGCCTTTTCTGAAACGTTGTCTCCCTCTGCTGGAACACTGACTTCTTTCATTTAATGCCTGCAGACTATAAAAGAGAAACCAACCCAAAAAGTTTGGTTGATTAGTCTGTGGCATTCTTTTAAACTGTTGCTTATGGCGGTCTCTGTGAGCTTCTCAGTGACATTCAGCCATCCAGGTATCCCGCCTGCAGTAGACGGAATGTGGCAATGGAACGCTGGCTGCGCGTGTCATAATAGGCTCTGAGCCTTTATATACCTGCGCACAGCAGCAGCCACCTTCAGTCTGCTGCTGGACAGCCAGCAGCAGCAGCAGCAGGAGAGGTAATTAATCAGCAACCCTCCTGCTAAGGGTAGACAGCTGCTCGTTCCACCCCCCCCCCCGCCTTAATTGGTTCTCCTCCCTTCCAACGGTGTTGAGGCGGGTGGGAACAGCCGGGGGTTGAGGGTACTGTGCTAAAAGAGGTGGAGTTATGCAGATCTAAAACGCGTGGATTGCAGCAGCAGCAAGCCGAAAAGTGCAGGCATGTGAGGGATCTAGAGGTTGACAGCATGTCTTCTTAACGGGAGTCCAGGTGGCCATCTCCACAAATGGACTTTTCAGAATCCTTGGGTGGCACCGTAGTCGGAAACCAATTCTGGTTATCGCTTCTCGGCCTTTTGGCTAAGATCAAGTGTAGTATCTGTTCTTATCAGTTTAATATCTGATACGTCCCCTATCTGGGGACCATATATTAAATGGATTTTTAGAACAGGGAGATGGAAAAAGAGCTTGCTCTGTCCACTCCACGCATTGACCTGGTATTGCAGTATCTCCAGGACCGGTGCACCCCTTCTTTAATGCAGTTTCTAATATCAGAAAGAATTGAATTCAATGCTTTTTGTTCATTTTGCTTGTTTGTCGGATTTTGGGATGGACTCTTTGGCTTTGCTTTTCTTCTCCTCATTGGATTTTTCATGTTAAAAGTTGCAGAAGCCAGATGACAAGCTCATTTTGGTTCAACTTCAGCAACTGTGCATTGCATTGCCATGTAATGTAATGTAATGCAATGCTATCTATCTAGCTCTCCCTCTATACTTCCTTTTGGATAAACAGACATATTAGGCAAGCATTTTGGAGCTTTCACCTAAATAACTACAGGTGGTGAGATAAGCTGCACAATATAATTGACCTTTCAGTATATTGTTGCACACACACCATCTATTTAGCAAATGCCCTTGTTATCAACAGCAGCCTTTTAAACTCACCTGAGCTAACAGGTATGTGAGCTGGTTACTCTGCTGCGCTTAAAATTTCTTTTTTGGTTTGCTACAATGCCTTTTCTGAAACGTTGTCTCCCTCTGCTGGAACACTGACTTCTTTCATTTAATGCCTGCAGACTATAAAAGAGAAACCAACCCAAAAAGTTTGGTTGATTAGTCTGTGGCATTCTTTTAAACTGTTGCTTATGGCGGTCTCTGTGAGCTTCTCAGTGACATTCAGCCATCCAGGTATCCCGCCTGCAGTAGACGGAATGTGGCAATGGAACGCTGGCTGCGCGTGTCATAATAGGCTCTGAGCCTTTATATACCTGCGCACAGCAGCAGCCACCTTCAGTCTGCTGCTGGACAGCCAGCAGCAGCAGCAGCAGGAGAGGTAATTAATCAGCAACCCTCCTGCTAAGGGTAGACAGCTGCTCGTTCCACCCCCCCCCCCGCCTTAATTGGTTCTCCTCCCTTCCAACGGTGTTGAGGCGGGTGGGAACAGCCGGGGGTTGAGGGTACTGTGCTAAAAGAGGTGGAGTTATGCAGATCTAAAATGCGTGGATTGCAGCAGCAGCAAGCCGAAAAGTGCAGGCATGTGAGGGATCTAGAGGTTGACAGCATGTCTTCTTAACGGGAGTCCAGGTGGCCATCTCCACAAATGGACTTTTCAGAATCCTTGGGTGGCACCGTAGTCGGAAACCAATTCTGGTTATCGCTTCTCGGCCTTTTGGCTAAGATCAAGTGTAGTATCTGTTCTTATCAGTTTAATATCTGATACGTCCCCTATCTGGGGACCATATATTAAATGGATTTTTAGAACAGGGAGATGGAAAAAGAGCTTGCTCTGTCCACTCCACGCATTGACCTGGTATTGCAGTATCTCCAGGACCGGTGCACCCCTTCTTTAATGCAGTTTCTAAAATCAGAAAGAATTGAATTCAATGCTTTTTGTTCATTTTGCTTGTTTGTCGGATTTTGGGATGGACTCTTTTTCTTTGCTTTTCTTCTCCTCATTGGATTTTTCATGTTAAAAGTTGCAGAAGCCAGATGACAAGCTCATTTTGGTTCAACTTCAGCAACTGTGCATTGCATTGCCATGTAATGTAATGTAATGCAATGCTATCTATCTAGCTCTCCCTCTATACTTCCTTTTGGATAAACAGACATATTAGGCAAGCATTTTGGAGCTTTCACCTAAATAACTACAGGTGGTGAGATAAGCTGCACAATATAATTGACCTTTCAGTATATTGTTGCACACACACCATCTATTTAGCAAATGCCCTTGTTATCAACAGCAGCCTTTTAAACTCACCTGAGCTAACAGGTATGTGAGCTGGTTACTCTGCTGCGCTTAAAATTTCTTTTTTGGTTTGCTACAATGCCTTTTCTGAAACGTTGTCTCCCTCTGCTGGAACACTGACTTCTTTCATTTAATGCCTGCAGACTATAAAAGAGAAACCAACCCAAAAAGTTTGGTTGATTAGTCTGTGGCATTCTTTTAAACTGTTGCTTATGGCGGTCTCTGTGAGCTTCTCAGTGACATTCAGCCATCCAGGTATCCCGCCTGCAGTAGACGGAATGTGGCAATGGAACGCTGGCTGCGCGTGTCATAATAGGCTCTGAGCCTTTATATACCTGCGCACAGCAGCAGCCACCTTCAGTCTGCTGCTGGACAGCCAGCAGCAGCAGCAGCAGGAGAGGTAATTAATCAGCAACCCTCCTGCTAAGGGTAGACAGCTGCTCGTTCCACCCCCCCCCCCGCCTTAATTGGTTCTCCTCCCTTCCAACGGTGTTGAGGCGGGTGGGAACAGCCGGGGGTTGAGGGTACTGTGCTAAAAGAGGTGGAGTTATGCAGATCTAAAACGCGTGGATTGCAGCAGCAGCAAGCCGAAAAGTGCAGGCATGTGAGGGATCTAGAGGTTGACAGCATGTCTTCTTAACGGGAGTCCAGGTGGCCATCTCCACAAATGGACTTTTCAGAATCCTTGGGTGGCACCGTAGTCGGAAACCAATTCTGGTTATCGCTTCTCGGCCTTTTGGCTAAGATCAAGTGTAGTATCTGTTCTTATCAGTTTAATATCTGATACGTCCCCTATCTGGGGACCATATATTAAATGGATTTTTAGAACAGGGAGATGGAAAAAGAGCTTGCTCTGTCCACTCCACGCATTGACCTGGTATTGCAGTATCTCCAGGACCGGTGCACCCCTTCTTTAATGCAGTTTCTAAAATCAGAAAGAATTGAATTCAATGCTTTTTGTTCATTTTGCTTGTTTGTCGGATTTTGGGATGGACTCTTTGGCTTTGCTTTTCTTCTCCTCATTGGATTTTTCATGTTAAAAGTTGCAGAAGCCAGATGACAAGCTCATTTTGGTTCAACTTCAGCAACTGTGCATTGCATTGCCATGTAATGTAATGTAATGCAATGCTATCTATCTAGCTCTCCCTCTATACTTCTTTTTGGATAAACAGACATATTAGGCAAGCATTTTGGAGCTTTCACCTAAATAACTACAGGTGGTGAGATAAGCTGCACAATATAATTGACCTTTCAGTATATTGTTGCACACACACCATCTATTTAGCAAATGCCCTTGTTATCAACAGCAGCCTTTTAAACTCACCTGAGCTAACAGGTATGTGAGCTGGTTACTCTGCTGCGCTTAAAATTTCTTTTTTGGTTTGCTACAATGCCTTTTCTGAAACGTTGTCTCCCTCTGCTGGAACACTGACTTCTTTCATTTAATGCCTGCAGACTATAAAAGAGAAACCAACCCAAAAAGTTTGGTTGATTAGTCTGTGGCATTCTTTTAAACTGTTGCTTATGGCGGTCTCTGTGAGCTTCTCAGTGACATTCAGCCATCCAGGTATCCCGCCTGCAGTAGACGGAATGTGGCAATGGAACGCTGGCTGCGCGTGTCATAATAGGCTCTGAGCCTTTATATACCTGCGCACAGCAGCAGCCACCTTCAGTCTGCTGCTGGACAGCCAGCAGCAGCAGCAGCAGGAGAGGTAATTAATCAGCAACCCTCCTGCTAAGGGTAGACAGCTGCTCGTTCCACCCCCCCCCCCCCCCCGCCTTAATTGGTTCTCCTCCCTTCCAACGGTGTTGAGGCGGGTGGGAACAGTTGGGGGTTGAGGGTACTGTGCTAAAAGAGGTGGAGTTATGCAGATCTAAAACGCGTGGATTGCAGCAGCAGCAAGCCGAAAAGTGCAGGCATGTGAGGGATCTAGAGGTTGACAGCATGTCTTCTTAACGGGAGTCCAGGTGGCCATCTCCACAAATGGACTTTTCAGAATCCTTGGGTGGCACCGTAGTCGGAAACCAATTCTGGTTATCGCTTCTCGGCCTTTTGGCTAAGATCAAGTGTAGTATCTGTTCTTATCAGTTTAATATCTGATACGTCCCCTATCTGGGGATCATATATTAAATGGATTTTTAGAACAGGGAGATGGAAAAAGAGCTTGCTCTGTCCACTCCACGCATTGACCTGGTATTGCAGTATCTCCAGGACCGGTGCACCCCTTCTTTAATGCAGTTTCTAAAATCAGAAAGAATTGAATTCAATGCTTTTTGTTCATTTTGCTTGTTTGTCGGATTTTGGGATGGACTCTTTGGCTTTGCTTTTCTTCTCCTCATTGGATTTTTCATGTTAAAAGTTGCAGAAGCCAGATGACAAGCTCATTTTGGTTCAACTTCAGCAACTGTGCATTGCATTGCCATGTAATGTAATGTAATGCAATGCTATCTATCTAGCTCTCCCTCTATACTTCCTTTTGGATAAACAGACATATTAGGCAAGCATTTTGGAGCTTTCACCTAAATAACTACAGGTGGTGAGATAAGCTGCACAATATAATTGACCTTTCAGTATATTGTTGCACACACACCATCTATTTAGCAAATGCCCTTGTTATCAACAGCAGCCTTTTAAACTCACCTGAGCTAACAGGTATGTGAGCTGGTTACTCTGCTGCGCTTAAAATTTCTTTTTTGGTTTGCTACAATGCCTTTTCTGAAACGTTGTCTCCCTCTGCTGGAACACTGACTTCTTTCATTTAATGCCTGCAGACTATAAAAGAGAAACCAACCCAAAAAGTTTGGTTGATTAGTCTGTGGCATTCTTTTAAACTGTTGCTTATGGCGGTCTCTGTGAGCTTCTCAGTGACATTCAGCCATCCAGGTATCCCGCCTGCAGTAGACGGAATGTGGCAATGGAACGCTGGCTGCGCGTGTCATAATAGGCTCTGAGCCTTTATATACCTGCGCACAGCAGCAGCCACCTTCAGTCTGCTGCTGGACAGCCAGCAGCAGCAGCAGCAGGAGAGGTAATTAATTAGCAACCCTCCTGCTAAGGGTAGACAGCTGCTCGTTCCACCCCCCCCCCGCCTTAATTGGTTCTCCTCCCTTCCAACGGTGTTGAGGCGGGTGGGAACAGCCGGGGGTTGAGGGTACTGTGCTAAAAGAGGTGGAGTTATGCAGATCTAAAACGCGTGGATTGCAGCAGCAGCAAGCCGAAAAGTGCAGGCATGTGAGGGATCTAGAGGTTGACAGCATGTCTTCTTAACGGGAGTCAAGGTGGCCATCTCCACAAATGGACTTTTCAGAATCCTTGGGTGGCACCGTAGTCGGAAACCAATTCTGGTTATCGCTTCTCGGCCTTTTGGCTAAGATCAAGTGTAGTATCTGTTCTTATCAGTTTAATATCTGATACGTCCCCTATCTGGGGACCATATATTAAATGGATTTTTAGAACAGGGAGATGGAAAAAGAGCTTGCTCTGTCCACTCCACGCATTGACCTGGTATTGCAGTATCTCCAGGACCGGTGCACCCCTTCTTTAATGCAGTTTCTAAAATCAGAAAGAATTGAATTCAATGCTTTTTGTTCATTTTGCTTGTTTGTCGGATTTTGGGATGGACTCTTTGGCTTTGCTTTTCTTCTCCTCATTGGATTTTTCATGTTAAAAGTTGCAGAAGCCAGATGACAAGCTCATTTTGGTTCAACTTCAGCAACTGTGCATTGCATTGCCATGTAATGTAATGTAATGCAATGCTATCTATCTAGCTCTCCCTCTATACTTCCTTTTGGATAAACAGACATATTAGGCAAGCATTTTGGAGCTTTCACCTAAATAACTACAGGTGGTGAGATAAGCTGCACAATATAATTGACCTTTCAGTATACTGTTGCACACACACCATCTATTTAGCAAATGCCCTTGTTATCAACAGCAGCCTTTTAAACTCACCTGAGCTAACAGGTATGTGAGCTCGTTACTCTGCTGCGCTTAAAATTTCTTTTTTGGTTTGCTACAATGCCTTTTCTGAAACGTTGTCTCCCTCTGCTGGAACACTGACTTCTTTCATTTAATGCCTGCAGACTATAAAAGAGAAACCAACCCAAAAAGTTTGGTTGATTAGTCTGTGGCATTCTTTTAAACTGTTGCTTATGGCGGTCTCTGTGAGCTTCTCAGTGACATTCAGCCATCCAGTTATCCCGCCTGCAGTAGACGGAATGTGGCAATGGAACGCTGGCTGCGCGTGTCATAATAGGCTCTGAGCCTTTATATACCTGCG
This sequence comes from Phyllobates terribilis, assembly GCF_046119375.1. Classification (NCBI taxonomy): domain Eukaryota; kingdom Metazoa; phylum Chordata; class Amphibia; order Anura; family Dendrobatidae; genus Phyllobates; species Phyllobates terribilis. The sequence goes on along the minus strand of NW_027362800.1, from coordinate 2,055,899 downwards.
CACAGCAGCAGCCACCTTCAGTCTGCTGCTGGACAGCCAGCAGCAGCAGCAGCAGGAGAGGTAATTAATCAGCAACCCTCCTGCTAAGGGTAGACAGCTGCTCGTTCCACCCCCCCCCCCGCCTTAATTGGTTCTCCTCCCTTCCAACGGTGTTGAGGCGGGTGGGAACAGCCGGGGGTTGAGGGTACTGTGCTAAAAGAGGTGGAGTTATGCAGATCTAAAACGCGTGGATTGCAGCAGCAGCAAGCCGAAAAGTGCAGGCATGTGAGGGATCTAGAGGTTGACAGCATGTCTTCTTAACGGGAGTCCAGGTGGCCATCTCCACAAATGGACTTTTCAGAATCCTTGGGTGGCACCGTAGTCGGAAACCAATTCTGGTTATCGCTTCTCGGCCTTTTGGCTAAGATCAAGTGTAGTATCTGTTCTTATCAGTTTAATATCTGATACGTCCCCTATCTGGGGACCATATATTAAATGGATTTTTAGAACAGGGAGATGGAAAAAGAGCTTGCTCTGTCCACTCCACGCATTGACCTGGTATTGCAGTATCTCCAGGACCGGTGCACCCCTTCTTTAATGCAGTTTCTAAAATCAGAAAGAATTGAATTCAATGCTTTTTGTTCATTTTGCTTGTTTGTCGGATTTTGGGATGGACTCTTTGGCTTTGCTTTTCTTCTCCTCATTGGATTTTTCATGTTAAAAGTTGCAGAAGCCAGATGACAAGCTCATTTTGGTTCAACTTCAGCAACTGTGCATTGCATTGCCATGTAATGTAATGTAATGCAATGCTATCTATCTAGCTCTCCCTCTATACTTCCTTTTGGATAAACAGACATATTAGGCAAGCATTTTGGAGCTTTCACCTAAATAACTACAGGTGGTGAGATAAGCTGCACAATATAATTGACCTTTCAGTATATTGTTGCACACACACCATCTATTTAGCAAATGCCCTTGTTATCAACAGCAGCCTTTTAAACTCACCTGAGCTAACAGGTATGTGAGCTGGTTACTCTGCTGCGCTTAAAATTTCTTTTTTGGTTTGCTACAATGCCTTTTCTGAAACGTTGTCTCCCTCTGCTGGAACACTGACTTCTTTCATTTAATGCCTGCAGACTATAAAAGAGAAACCAACCCAAAAAGTTTGGTTGATTAGTCTGTGGCATTCTTTTAAACTGTTGCTTATGGCGGTCTCTGTGAGCTTCTCAGTGACATTCAGCCATCCAGGTATCCCGCCTGCAGTAGACGGAATGTGGCAATGGAACGCTGGCTGCGCGTGTCATAATAGGCTCTGAGCCTTTATATACCTGCGCACAGCAGCAGCCACCTTCAGTCTGCTGCTGGACAGCCAGCAGCAGCAGCAGCAGGAGAGGTAATTAATCAGCAACCCTCCTGCTAAGGGTAGACAGCTGCTCGTTCAACCCCCCCCCCGCCTTAATTGGTTCTCCTCCCTTCCAACGGTGTTGAGGCGGGTGGGAACAGCCGGGGGTTGAGGGTACTGTGCTAAAAGAGGTGGAGTTATGCAGATCTAAAACGCGTGGATTGCAGCAGCAGCAAGCCGAAAAGTGCAGGCATGTGAGGAATCTAGAGGTTAACAGCATGTCTTCTTAACGGGAGTCCAGGTGGCCATCTCCACAAATGGACTTTTCAGAATCCTTGGGTGGCACCGTAGTCGGAAACCAATTCTGGTTATCGCTTCTCGGCCTTTTGGCTAAGATCAAGTGTAGTATCTGTTCTTATCAGTTTAATATCTGATACGTCCCCTATATGGGGACCATATATTAAATGGATTTTTAGAACAGGGAGATGGAAAAAGAGCTTGCTCTGTCCACTCCACGCATTGACCTGGTATTGCAGTATCTCCAGGACCGGTGCACCCCTTCTTTAATGCAGTTTCTAAAATCAGAAAGAATTGAATTCAATGCTTTTTGTTCATTTTGCTTGTTTGTCGGATTTTGGGATGGACTCTTTGGCTTTGTTTTTCTTCTCCTCATTGGATTTTTCATGTTAAAAGTTGCAGAAGCCAGATGACAAGCTCATTTTGGTTCAACTTCAGCAACTGTGCATTGCATTGCCATGTAATGTAATGTAATGCAATGCTATCTATCTAGCTCTCCCTCTATACTTCCTTTTGGATAAACAGACATATTAGGCAAGCATTTTGGAGCTTTCACCTAAATAACTACAGGTGGTGAGATAAGCTGCACAATATAATTGACCTTTCAGTATATTGTTGCACACACACCATCTATTTAGCAAATGCCCTTGTTATCAACAGCAGCCTTTTAAACTCACCTGAGCTAACAGGTATGTGAGCTGGTTACTCTGCTGCGCTTAAAATTTCTTTTTTGGTTTGCTACAATGCCTTTTCTGAAACGTTGTCTCCCTCTGCTGGAACACTGACTTCTTTCATTTAATGCCTGCAGACTATAAAAGAGAAACCAACCCAAAAAGTTTGGTTGATTAGTCTGTGGCATTCTTTTAAACTGTTGCTTATGGCGGTCTCTGTGAGCTTCTCAGTGACATTCAGCCATCCAGGTATCCCGCCTGCAGTAGACGGAATGTGGCAATGGAACGCTGGCTGCGCGTGTCATAATAGGCTCTGAGCCTTTATATACCTGCGCACAGCAGCAGCCACCTTCAGTCTGCTGCTGGACAGCCAGCAGCAGCAGCAGCAGGAGAGGTAATTAATCAGCAACCCTCCTGCTAAGGGTAGACAGCTGCTCGTTCCACCCCCCCCCCCGCCTTAATTGGTTCTCCTCCCTTCCAACGGTGTTGAGGCGGGTGGGAACAGCCGGGGGTTGAGGGTACTGTGCTAAAAGAGGTGGAGTTATGCAGATCTAAAACGCGTGGATTGCAGCAGCAGCAAGCCGAAAAGTGCAGGCATGTGAGGGATCTAGAGGTTGACAGCATGTCTTCTTAACGGGAGTCCAGGTGGCTATCTCCACAAATGGACTTTTCAGAATCCTTGGGTGGCACCGTAGTCGGAAACCAATTCTGGTTATCGCTTCTCGGCCTTTTGACTAAGATCAAGTGTAGTATCTGTTCTTATCAGTTTAATATCTGATACGTCCCCTATCTGGGGACCATATATTAAATGGATTTTTAGAACAGGGAGATGGAAAAAGAGCTTGCTCTGTCCACTCCACGCATTGACCTGGTATTGCAGTATCTCCAGGACCGGTGCACCCCTTCTTTAATGCAGTTTCTAAAATCAGAAAGAATTGAATTCAATGCTTTTTGTTCATTTTGCTTGTTTGTCGGATTTTGGGATGGACTCTTTGGCTTTGCTTTTCTTCTCCTCATTGGATTTTTCATGTTAAAAGTTGCAGAAGCCAGATGACAAGCTCATTTTGGTTCAACTTCAGCAACTCTGCATTGCATTGCCATGTAATGTAATGTAATGCAATGCTATCTATCTAGCTCTCCCTCTATACTTCCTTTTGGATAAACAGACATATTAGGCAAGCATTTTGGAGCTTTCACCTAAATAACTACAGGTGGTGAGATAAGCTGCACAATATAATTGACCTTTCAGTATATTGTTGCACACACACCATCTATTTAGCAAATGCCCTTGTTATCAACAGCAGCCTTTTAAACTCACCTGAGCTAACAGGTATGTGAGCTGGTTACTCTGCTGCGCTTAAAATTTCTTTTTTGGTTTGCTACAATGCCTTTTCTGAAACGTTGTCTCCCTCTGCTGGAACACTGACTTCTTTCATTTAATGCCTGCAGACTATAAAAGAGAAACCAACCCAAAAAGTTTGGTTGATTAGTCTGTGGCATTCTTTTAAACTGTTGCTTATGGCGGTCTCTGTGAGCTTCTCAGTGACATTCAGCCATCCAGGTATCCCGCCTGCAGTAGACGGAATGTGGCAATGGAACGCTGGCTGCGCGTGTCATAATAGGCTCTGAGCCTTTATATACCTGCGCACAGCAGCAGCCACCTTCAGTCTGCTGCTGGACAGCCAGCAGCAGCAGCAGCAGGAGAGGTAATTAATCAGCAACCCTCCTGCTAAGGGTAGACAGCTGCTCGTTCCACCCCCCCCCCCGCCTTAATTGGTTCTCCTCCCTTCCAACGGTGTTGAGGCGGGTGGGAACAGCCGGGGGTTGAGGGTACTGTGCTAAAAGAGGTGGAGTTATGCAGATCTAAAACGCGTGGATTGCAGCAGCAGCAAGCCGAAAAGTGCAGGCATGTGAGGGATCTAGAGGTTGACAGCATGTCTTCTTAACGGGAGTCCAGGTGGCCATCTCCACAAATGGACTTTTCAGAATCCTTGGGTGGCACCGTAGTCGGAAACCAATTCTGGTTATCGCTTCTCGGCCTTTTGGCTAAGATCAAGTGTAGTATCTGTTCTTATCAGTTTAATATCTGATACGTCCCCTATCTGGGGACCATATATTAAATGGATTTTTAGAACAGGGAGATGGAAAAAGAGCTTGCTCTGTCCACTCCACGCATTGACCTGGTATTGCAGTATCTCCAGGACCGGTGCACCCCTTCTTTAATGCAGTTTCTAAAATCAGAAAGAATTGAATTCAATGCTTTTTGTTCATTTTGCTTGTTTGTCGGATTTTGGAATGGACTCTTTGGCTTTGCTTTTCTTCTCCTCATTGGATTTTTCATGTTAAAAGTTGCAGAAGCCAGATGACAAGCTCATTTTGGTTCAACTTCAGCAACTGTGCATTGCATTGCCATGTAATGTAATGTAATGCAATGCTATCTATCTAGCTCTCCCTCTATACTTCCTTTTGGATAAACAGACATATTAGGCAAGCATTTTGGAGCTTTCACCTAAATAACTACAGGTGGTGAGATAAGCTGCACAATATAATTGACCTTTCAGTATATTGTTGCACACACACCATCTATTTAGCAAATGCCCTTGTTATCAACAGCAGCCTTTTAAACTCACCTGAGCTAACAGGTATGTGAGCTGGTTACTCTGCTGCGCTTAAAATTTCTTTTTTGGTTTGCTACAATGCCTTTTCTGAAACGTTGTCTCCCTCTGCTGGAACACTGACTTCTTTCATTTAATGCCTGCAGACTATAAAAGAGAAACCAACCCAAAAAGTTTGGTTGATTAGTCTGTGGCATTCTTTTAAACTGTTGCTTATGGCGGTCTCTGTGAGCTTCTCAGTGACATTCAGCCATCCAGGTATCCCGCCTGCAGTAGACGGAATGTGGCAATGGAACGCTGGCTGCGCGTGTCATAATAGGCTCTGAGCCTTTATATACCTGCGCACAGCAGCAGCCACCTTCAGTCTGCTGCTGGACAGCCAGCAGCAGCAGCAGCAGGAGAGGTAATTAATCAGCAACCCTCCTGCTAAGGGTAGACAGCTGCTCGTTCCACCCCCCCCGCCTTAATTGGTTCTCCTCCCTTCCAACGGTGTTGAGGCGGGTGGGAACAGCCGGGGGTTGAGGGTACTGTGCTAAAAGAGGTGGAGTTATGCAGATCTAAAACGCGTGGATTGCAGCAGCAGCAAGCCGAAAAGTGCAGGCATGTGAGGGATCTAGAGGTTGACAGCATGTCTTCTTAACGGGAGTCCAGGTGGCCATCTCCACAAATGGACTTTTCAGAATCCTTGGGTGGCACCGTAGTCGGAAACCAATTCTGGTTATCGCTTCTCGGCCTTTTGGCTAAGATCAAGTGTAGTATCTGTTCTTATCAGTTTAATATCTGATACGTCCCCTATCTGGGGACCATATATTAAATGGATTTTTAGAACAGGGAGATGGAAAAAGAGCTTGCTCTGTCCACTCCACGCATTGACCTGGTATTGCAGTATCTCCAGGACCGGTGCACCCCTTCTTTAATGCAGTTTCTAAAATCAGAAAGAATTGAATTCAATGCTTTTTGTTCATTTTGCTTGTTTGTCGGATTTTGGGATGGACTCTTTGGCTTTGCTTTTCTTCTCCTCATTGGATTTTTCATGTTAAAAGTTGCAGAAGCCAGATGACAAGCTCATTTTGGTTCAACTTCAGCAACTGTGCATTGCATTGCCATGTAATGTAATGTAATGCAATGCTATCTATCTAGCTCTCCCTCTATACTTCCTTTTGGATAAACAGACATATTAGGCAAGCATTTTGGAGCTTTCACCTAAATAACTACAGGTGGTGAGATAAGCTGCACAATATAATTGACCTTTCAGTATATTGTTGCACACACACCATCTATTTAGCAAATGCCCTTGTTATCAACAGCAGCCTTTTAAACTCACCTGAGCTAACAGGTATGTGAGCTGGTTACTCTGCTGCGCTTAAAATTTCTTTTTTGGTTTGCTACAATGCCTTTTCTGAAACGTTGTCTCCCTCTGCTGGAACACTGACTTCTTTCATTTAATGCCTGCAGACTATAAAAGAGAAACCAACCCAAAAAGTTTGGTTGATTAGTCTGTGGCATTCTTTTAAACTGTTGCTTATGGCGGTCTCTGTGAGCTTCTCAGTGACATTCAGCCATCCAGGTATCCCGCCTGCAGTAGACGGAATGTGACAATGGAACGCTGGCTGCGCGTGTCATAATAGGCTCTGAGCCTTTATATACCTGCGCACAGCAGCAGCCACCTTCAGTCTGCTGCTGGACAGCCAGCAGCAGCAGCAGCAGGAGAGGTAATTAATCAGCAACCCTCCTGCTAAGGGTAGACAGCTGCTCGTTCCACCCCCCCCCCGCCTTAATTGGTTCTCCTCCCTTCCAACGGTGTTGAGGCGGGTGGGAACAGCCGGGGGTTGAGGGTACTGTGCTAAAAGAGGTGGAGTTATGCAGATCTAAAACGCGTGGATTGCAGCAGCAGCAAGCCGAAAAGTGCAGGCATGTGAGGGATCTAGAGGTTGACAGCATGTCTTCTTAACGGGAGTCCAGGTGGCTATCTCCACAAATGGACTTTTCAGAATCCTTGGGTGGCACCGTAGTCGGAAACCAATTCTGGTTATCGCTTCTCGGCCTTTTGACTAAGATCAAGTGTAGTATCTGTTCTTATCAGTTTAATATCTGATACGTCCCCTATCTGGGGACCATATATTAAATGGATTTTTAGAACAGGGAGATGGAAAAAGAGCTTGCTCTGTCCACTCCACGCATTGACCTGGTATTGCAGTATCTCCAGGACCGGTGCACCCCTTCTTTAATGCAGTTTCTAAAATCAGAAAGAATTGAATTCAATGCTTTTTGTTCATTTTGCTTGTTTGTCGGATTTTGGGATGGACTCTTTGGCTTTGCTTTTCTTCTCCTCATTGGATTTTTCATGTTAAAAGTTGCAGAAGCCAGATGACAAGCTCATTTTGGTTCAACTTCAGCAACTCTGCATTGCATTGCCATGTAATGTAATGTAATGCAATGCTATCTATCTAGCTCTCCCTCTATACTTCCTTTTGGATAAACAGACATATTAGGCAAGCATTTTGGAGCTTTCACCTAAATAACTACAGGTGGTGAGATAAGCTGCACAATATAATTGACCTTTCAGTATATTGTTGCACACACACCATCTATTTAGCAAATGCCCTTGTTATCAACAGCAGCCTTTTAAACTCACCTGAGCTAACAGGTATGTGAGCTGGTTACTCTGCTGCGCTTAAAATTTCTTTTTTGGTTTGCTACAATGCCTTTTCTGAAACGTTGTCTCCCTCTGCTGGAACACTGACTTCTTTCATTTAATGCCTGCAGACTATAAAAGAGAAACCAACCCAAAAAGTTTGGTTGATTAGTCTGTGGCATTCTTTTAAACTGTTGCTTATGGCGGTCTCTGTGAGCTTCTCAGTGACATTCAGCCATCCAGGTATCCCGCCTGCAGTAGACGGAATGTGGCAATGGAACGCTGGCTGCGCGTGTCATAATAGGCTCTGAGCCTTTATATACCTGCGCACAGCAGCAGCCACCTTCAGTCTGCTGCTGGACAGCCAGCAGCAGCAGCAGCAGGAGAGGTAATTAATCAGCAACCCTCCTGCTAAGGGTAGACAGCTGCTCGTTCCACCCCCCCCCCCGCCTTAATTGGTTCTCCTCCCTTCCAACGGTGTTGAGGCGGGTGGGAACAGCCGGGGGTTGAGGGTACTGTGCTAAAAGAGGTGGAGTTATGCAGATCTAAAACGCGTGGATTGCAGCAGCAGCAAGCCGAAAAGTGCAGGCATGTGAGGGATCTAGAGGTTGACAGCATGTCTTCTTAACGGGAGTCCAGGTGGCCATCTCCACAAATGGACTTTTCAGAATCCTTGGGTGGCACCGTAGTCGGAAACCAATTCTGGTTATCGCTTCTCGGCCTTTTGGCTAAGATCAAGTGTAGTATCTGTTCTTATCAGTTTAATATCTGATACGTCCCCTATCTGGGGACCATATATTAAATGGATTTTTAGAACAGGGAGATGGAAAAAGAGCTTGCTCTGTCCACTCCACGCATTGACCTGGTATTGCAGTATCTCCAGGACCGGTGCACCCCTTCTTTAATGCAGTTTCTAAAATCAGAAAGAATTGAATTCAATGCTTTTTGTTCATTTTGCTTGTTTGTCGGATTTTGGAATGGACTCTTTGGCTTTGCTTTTCTTCTCCTCATTGGATTTTTCATGTTAAAAGTTGCAGAAGCCAGATGACAAGCTCATTTTGGTTCAACTTCAGCAACTGTGCATTGCATTGCCATGTAATGTAATGTAATGCAATGCTATCTATCTAGCTCTCCCTCTATACTTCCTTTTGGATAAACAGACATATTAGGCAAGCATTTTGGAGCTTTCACCTAAATAACTACAGGTGGTGAGATAAGCTGCACAATATAATTGACCTTTCAGTATATTGTTGCACACACACCATCTATTTAGCAAATGCCCTTGTTATCAACAGCAGCCTTTTAAACTCACCTGAGCTAACAGGTATGTGAGCTGGTTACTCTGCTGCGCTTAAAATTTCTTTTTTGGTTTGCTACAATGCCTTTTCTGAAACGTTGTCTCCCTCTGCTGGAACACTGACTTCTTTCATTTAATGCCTGCAGACTATAAAAGAGAAACCAACCCAAAAAGTTTGGTTGATTAGTCTGTGGCATTCTTTTAAACTGTTGCTTATGGCGGTCTCTGTGAGCTTCTCAGTGACATTCAGCCATCCAGGTATCCCGCCTGCAGTAGACGGAATGTGGCAATGGAACGCTGGCTGCGCGTGTCATAATAGGCTCTGAGCCTTTATATACCTGCGCACAGCAGCAGCCACCTTCAGTCTGCTGCTGGACAGCCAGCAGCAGCAGCAGCAGGAGAGGTAATTAATCAGCAACCCTCCTGCTAAGGGTAGACAGCTGCTCGTTCCACCCCCCCCGCCTTAATTGGTTCTCCTCCCTTCCAACGGTGTTGAGGCGGGTGGGAACAGCCGGGGGTTGAGGGTACTGTGCTAAAAGAGGTGGAGTTATGCAGATCTAAAACGCGTGGATTGCAGCAGCAGCAAGCCGAAAAGTGCAGGCATGTGAGGGATCTAGAGGTTGACAGCATGTCTTCTTAACGGGAGTCCAGGTGGCCATCTCCACAAATGGACTTTTCAGAATCCTTGGGTGGCACCGTAGTCGGAAACCAATTCTGGTTATCGCTTCTCGGCCTTTTGGCTAAGATCAAGTGTAGTATCTGTTCTTATCAGTTTAATATCTGATACGTCCCCTATCTGGGGACCATATATTAAATGGATTTTTAGAACAGGGAGATGGAAAAAGAGCTTGCTCTGTCCACTCCACGCATTGACCTGGTATTGCAGTATCTCCAGGACCGGTGCACCCCTTCTTTAATGCAGTTTCTAAAATCAGAAAGAATTGAATTCAATGCTTTTTGTTCATTTTGCTTGTTTGTCGGATTTTGGGATGGACTCTTTGGCTTTGCTTTTCTTCTCCTCATTGGATTTTTCATGTTAAAAGTTGCAGAAGCCAGATGACAAGCTCATTTTGGTTCAACTTCAGCAACTGTGCATTGCATTGCCATGTAATGTAATGTAATGCAATGCTATCTATCTAGCTCTCCCTCTATACTTCCTTTTGGATAAACAGACATATTAGGCAAGCATTTTGGAGCTTTCACCTAAATAACTACAGGTGGTGAGATAAGCTGCACAATATAATTGACCTTTCAGTATATTGTTGCACACACACCATCTATTTAGCAAATGCCCTTGTTATCAACAGCAGCCTTTTAAACTCACCTGAGCTAACAGGTATGTGAGCTGGTTACTCTGCTGCGCTTAAAATTTCTTTTTTGGTTTGCTACAATGCCTTTTCTGAAACGTTGTCTCCCTCTGCTGGAACACTGACTTCTTTCATTTAATGCCTGCAGACTATAAAAGAGAAACCAACCCAAAAAGTTTGGTTGATTAGTCTGTGGCATTCTTTTAAACTGTTGCTTATGGCGGTCTCTGTGAGCTTCTCAGTGACATTCAGCCATCCAGGTATCCCGCCTGCAGTAGACGGAATGTGACAATGGAACGCTGGCTGCGCGTGTCATAATAGGCTCTGAGCCTTTATATACCTGCGCACAGCAGCAGCCACCTTCAGTCTGCTGCTGGACAGCCAGCAGCAGCAGCAGCAGGAGAGGTAATTAATCAGCAACCCTCCTGCTAAGGGTAGACAGCTGCTCGTTCCACCCCCCCCCCGCCTTAATTGGTTCTCCTCCCTTCCAACGGTGTTGAGGCGGGTGGGAACAGCCGGGGGTTGAGGGTACTGTGCTAAAAGAGGTGGAGTTATGCAGATCTAAAACGCGTGGATTGCAGCAGCAGCAAGCCGAAAAGTGCAGGCATGTGAGGGATCTAGAGGTTGACAGCATGTCTTCTTAACGGGAGTCCAGGTGGCCATCTCCACAAATGGACTTTTCAGAATCCTTGGGTGGCACCGTAGTCGGAAACCAATTCTGGTTATCGCTTCTCGGCCTTTTGGCTAAGATCAAGTGTAGTATCTGTTCTTATCAGTTTAATATCTGATACGTCCCCTATCTGGGGACCATATATTAAATGGATTTTTAGAACAGGGAGATGGAAAAAGAGCTTGCTCTGTCCACTCCACGCATTGACCTGGTATTGCAGTATCTCCAGGACCGGTGCACCCCTTCTTTAATGCAGTTTCTAAAATCAGAAAGAATTGAATTCAATGCTTTTTGTTCATTTTGCTTGTTTGTCGGATTTTGGGATGGACTCTTTGGCTTTGCTTTTCTTCTCCTCATTGGATTTTTCATGTTAAAAGTTGCAGAAGCCAGATGACAAGCTCATTTTGGTTCAACTTCAGCAACTGTGCATTGCATTGCCATGTAATGTAATGTAATGCAATGCTATCTATCTAGCTCTCCCTCTATACTTCCTTTTGGATAAACAGACATATTAGGCAAGCATTTTGGAGCTTTCACCTAAATAACTACAGGTGGTGAGATAAGCTGCACAATATAATTAACCTTTCAGTATATTGTTGCACACACACCATCTATTTAGCAAATGCCCTTGTTATCAACAGCAGCCTTTTAAACTCACCTGAGCTAACAGGTATGTGAGCTGGTTACTCTGCTGCGCTTAAAATTTCTTTTTTGGTTTGCTACAATGCCTTTTCTGAAACGTTGTCTCCCTCTGCTGGAACACTGACTTCTTTCATTTAATGCCTGCAGACTATAAAAGAGAAACCAACCCAAAAAGTTTGGTTGATTAGTCTGTGGCATTCTTTTAAACTGTTGCTTATGGCGGTCTCTGTGAGCTTCTCAGTGACATTCAGCCATCCAGGTATCCCGCCTGCAGTAGACGGAATGTGGCAATGGAACGCTGGCTGCGCGTGTCATAATAGGCTCTGAGCCTTTATATACCTGCGCACAGCAGCAGCCACCTTCAGTCTGCTGCTGGACAGCCAGCAGCAGCAGCAGCAGGAGAGGTAATTAATCAGCAACCCTCCTGCTAAGGGTAGACAGCTGCTCATTCCACCCCCCCCCCGCCTTAATTGGTTCTCCTCCCTTCCAACGGTGTTGAGGCGGGTGGGAACAGCCGGGGGTTGAGGGTACTGTGCTAAAAGAGGTGGAGTTATGCAGATCTAAAACGCGTGGATTGCAGCAGCAGCAAGCCGAAAAGTGCAGGCATGTGAGGGATCTAGAGGTTGACAGCATGTCTTCTTAACGGGAGTCCAGGTGGCCATCTCCACAAATGGACTTTTCAGAATCCTTGGGTGGCACCGTAGTCGGAAACCAATTCTGGTTATCGCTTCTCGGCCTTTTGGCTAAGATCAAGTGTAGTATCTGTTCTTATCAGTTTAATATCTGATACGTCCCCTATCTGGGGACCATATATTAAATGGATTTTTAGAACAGGGAGATGGAAAAAGAGCTTGCTCTGTCCACTCCACGCATTGACCTGGTATTGCAGTATCTCCAGGACCGGTGCACCCCTTCTTTAATGCAGTTTCTAAAATCAGAAAGAATTGAATTCAATGCTTTTTGTTCATTTTGCTTGTTTGTCGGATTTTGGGATGGACTCTTTGGCTTTGCTTTTCTTCTCCTCATTGGATTTTTCATGTTAAAAGTTGCAGAAGCCAGATGACAAGCTCATTTTGGTTCAACTTCAGCAACTGTGCATTGCATTGCCATGTAATGTAATGTAATGCAATGCTATCTATCTAGCTCTCCCTCTATACTTCCTTTTGGATAAACAGACATATTAGGCAAGCATTTTGGAGCTTTCACCTAAATAACTACAGGTGGTGAGATAAGCTGCACAATATAATTGACCTTTCAGTATATTGTTGCACACACACCATCTATTTAGCAAATGCCCTTGTTATCAACAGCAGCCTTTTAAACTCACCTGAGCTAACAGGTATGTGAGCTGGTTACTGGGCTGCGCTTAAAATTTCTTTTTTGGTTTGCTACAATGCCTTTTCTGAAACGTTGTCTCCCTCTGCTGGAACACTGACTTCTTTCATTTAATGCCTGCAGACTATAAAAGAGAAACCAACCCAAAAAGTTTGGTTGATTAGTCTGTGGCATTCTTTTAAACTGTTGCTTATGGCGGTCTCTGTGAGCTTCTCAGTGACATTCAGCCATCCAGGTATCCCGCCTGCAGTAGACGGAATGTGGCAATGGAACGCTGGCTGCGCGTGTCATAATAGGCTCTGAGCCTTTATATACCTGCGCACAGCAGCAGCCACCTTCAGTCTGCTGCTGGACAGCCAGCAGCAGCAGCAGCAGGAGAGGTAATTAATCAGCAACCCTCCTGCTAAGGGTAGACAGCTGCTCGTTCCACCCCCCCCCCCCGCCTTAATTGGTTCTCCTCCCTTCCAACGGTGTTGAGGCGGGTGGGAACAGCCGGGGGTTGAGGGTACTGTGCTAAAAGAGGTGGAGTTATGCAGATCTAAAACGCGTGGATTGCAGCAGCAGCAAGCCGAAAAGTGCAGGCATGTGAGGGATCTAGAGGTTGACAGCATGTCTTCTTAACGGGAGTCCAGGTGGCCATCTCCACAAATGGACTTTTCAGAATCCTTGGGTGGCACCGTAGTCGGAAACCAATTCTGGTTATCGCTTCTCGGCCTTTTGGCTAAGATCAAGTGTAGTATCTGTTCTTATCAGTTTAATATCTGATACGTCCCCTATCTGGGGACCATATATTAAATGGATTTTTAGAACAGGGAGATGGAAAAAGAGCTTGCTCTGTCCACTCCACGCATTGACCTGGTATTGCAGTATCTCCAGGACCGGTGCACCCCTTCTTTAATGCAGTTTCTAAAATCAGAAAGAATTGAATTCAATGCTTTTTGTTCATTTTGCTTGTTTGTCGGATTTTGGGATGGACTCTTTGGCTTTGCTTTTCTTCTCCTCATTGGATTTTTCATGTTAAAAGTTGCAGAAGCCAGATGACAAGCTCATTTTGGTTCAACTTCAGCAACTGTGCATTGCATTGCCATGTAATGTAATGTAATGCAATGCTATCTATCTAGCTCTCCCTCTATACTTCCTTTTGGATAAACAGACATATTAGGCAAGCATTTTGGAGCTTTCACCTAAATAACTACAGGTGGTGAGATAAGCTGCACAATATAATTGACCTTTCAGTATATTGTTGCACACACACCATCTATTTAGCAAATGCCCTTGTTATCAACAGCAGCCTTTTAAACTCACCTGAGCTAACAGGTATGTGAGCTGGTTACTCTGCTGCGCTTAAAATTTCTTTTTTGGTTTGCTACAATGCCTTTTCTGAAACGTTGTCTCCCTCTGCTGGAACACTGACTTCTTTCATTTAATGCCTGCAGACTATAAAAGAGAAACCAACCCAAAAAGTTTGGTTGATTAGTCTGTGGCATTCTTTTAAACTGTTGCTTATGGCGGTCTCTGTGAGCTTCTCAGTGACATTCAGCCATCCAGGTATCCCGCCTGCAGTAGACGGAATGTGGCAATGGAACGCTGGCTGCGCGTGTCATAATAGGCTCTGAGCCTTTATATACCTGCGCACAGCAGCAGCCACCTTCAGTCTGCTGCTGGACAGCCAGCAGCAGCAGCAGCAGGAGAGGTAATTAATCAGCAACCCTCCTGCTAAGGGTAGACAGCTGCTCGTTCCACCCCCCCCCCCGCCTCAATTGGTTCTCCTCCCTTCCAACGGTGTTGAGGCGGGTGGGAACAGCCGGGGGTTGAGGGTACTGTGCTAAAAGAGGTGGAGTTATGCAGATCTAAAACGCGTGGATTGCAGCAGCAGCAAGCCGAAAAGTGCAGGCATGTGAGGGATCTAGAGGTTGACAGCATGTCTTCTTAACGGGAGTCCAGGTGGCCATCTCCACAAATGGACTTTTCAGAATCCTTGGGTGGCACCGTAGTTGGAAACCAATTCTGGTTATCGCTTCTCGGCCTTTTGGCTAAGATCAAGTGTAGTATCTGTTCTTATCAGTTTAATATCTGATACGTCCCCTATCTGGGGACCATATATTAAATGGATTTTTAGAACAGGGAGATGGAAAAAGAGCTTGCTCTGTCCACTCCACGCATTGACCTGGTATTGCAGTATCTCCAGGACCGGTGCACCCCTTCTTTAATGCAGTTTCTAAAATCAGAAAGAATTGAATTCAATGCTTTTTGTTCATTTTGCTTGTTTGTCGGATTTTGGGATGGACTCTTTGGCTTTGCTTTTCTTCTCCTCATTGGATTTTTCATGTTAAAAGTTGCAGAAGCCAGATGACAAGCTCATTTTGGTTCAACTTCAGCAACTGTGCATTGCATTGCCATGTAATGTAATGTAATGCAATGCTATCTATCTAGCTCTCCCTCTATACTTCCTTTTGGATAAACAGACATATTAGGCAAGCATTTTGGAGCTTTCACCTAAATAACTACAGGTGGTGAGATAAGCTGCACAATATAATTGACCTTTCAGTATATTGTTGCACACACACCATCTATTTAGCAAATGCCCTTGTTATCAACAGCAGCCTTTTAAACTCACCTGAGCTAACAGGTATGTGAGCTGGTTACTCTGCTGCGCTTAAAATTTCTTTTTTGGTTTGCTACAATGCCTTTTCTGAAACGTTGTCTCCCTCTGCTGGAACACTGACTTCTTTCATTTAATGCCTGCAGACTATAAAAGAGAAACCAACCCAAAAAGTTTGGTTGATTAGTCTGTGGCATTCTTTTAAACTGTTGCTTATGGCGGTCTCTGTGAGCTTCTCAGTGACATTCAGCCATCCAGGTATCCCGCCTGCAGTAGACGGAATGTGGCAATGGAACGCTGGCTGCGCGTGTCATAATAGGCTCTGAGCCTTTATATACCTGCGCACAGCAGCAGCCACCTTCAGTCTGCTGCTGGACAGCCAGCAGCAGCAGCAGCAGGAGAGGTAATTAATCAGCAACCCTCCTGCTAAGGGTAGACAGCTGCTCGTTCCACCCCCCCCCCGCCTTAATTGGTTCTCCTCCCTTCCAACGGTGTTGAGGCGGGTGGGAACAGCCGGGGGTTGAGGGTACTGTGCTAAAAGAGGTGGAGTTATGCAGATCTAAAACGCGTGGATTGCAGCAGCAGCAAGCCGAAAAGTGCAGGCATGTGAGGGATCTAGAGGTTGACAGCATGTCTTCTTAACGGGAGTCCAGGTGGCCATCTCCACAAATGGACTTTTCAGAATCCTTGGGTGGCACCGTAGTCGGAAACCAATTCTGGTTATCGCTTCTCGGCCTTTTGGCTAAGATCAAGTGTAGTATCTGTTCTTATCAGTTTAATATCTGATACGTCCCCTATCTGGGGACCATATATTAAATGGATTTTTAGAACAGGGAGATGGAAAAAGAGCTTGCTCTGTCCACTCCACGCATTGACCTGGTATTGCAGTATCTCCAGGACCGGTGCACCCCTTCTTTAATGCAGTTTCTAAAATCAGAAAGAATTGAATTCAATGCTTTTTGTTCATTTTGCTTGTTTGTTGGATTTTGGGATGGACTCTTTGGCTTTGCTTTTCTTCTCCTCATTGGATTTTTCATGTTAAAAGTTGCAGAAGCCAGATGACAAGCTCATTTTGGTTCAACTTCAGCAACTGTGCATTGCATTGCCATGTAATGTAATGTAATGCAATGCTATCTATCTAGCTCTCCCTCTATACTTCCTTTTGGATAAACAGACATATTAGGCAAGCATTTTGGAGCTTTCACCTAAATAACTACAGGTGGTGAGATAAGCTGCACAATATAATTGACCTTTCAGTATATTGTTGCACACACACCATCTATTTAGCAAATGCCCTTGTTATCAACAGCAGCCTTTTAAACTCACCTGAGCTAACAGGTATGTGAGCTGGTTACTCTGCTGTGCTTAAAATTTCTTTTTTGGTTTGCTACAATGCCTTTTCTGAAATGTTGTCTCCCTCTGCTGGAACACTGACTTCTTTCATTTAATGCCTGCAGACTATAAAAGAGAAACCAACCCAAAAAGTTTGGTTGATTAGTCTGTGGCATTCTTTTAAACTGTTGCTTATGGCGGTCTCTGTGAGCTTCTCAGTGACATTCAGCCATCCAGGTATCCCGCCTGCAGTAGACGGAATGTGGCAATGGAACGCTGGCTGCGCGTGTCATAATAGGCTCTGAGCCTTTATATACCTGCGCACAGCAGCAGCCACCTTCAGTCTGCTGCTGGACAGCCAGCAGCAGCAGCAGCAGGAGAGGTAATTAATCAGCAACCCTCCTGCTAAGGGTAGACAGCTGCTCGTTCCACCCCCCCCCCGCCTTAATTGGTTCTCCTCCCTTCCAACGGTGTTGAGGCGGGTGGGAACAGCCGGGGGTTGAGGGTACTGTGCTAAAAGAGGTGGAGTTATGCAGATCTAAAACGCGTGGATTGCAGCAGCAGCAAGCCGAAAAGTGCAGGCATGTGAGGGATCTAGAGGTTGACAGCATGTCTTCTTAACGGGAGTCCAGGTGGCCATCTCCACAAATGGACTTTTCAGAATCCTTGGGTGGCACCGTAGTCGGAAACCAATTCTGGTTATCGCTTCTCGGCCTTTTGGCTAAGATCAAGTGTAGTATCTGTTCTTATCAGTTTAATATCTGATACGTCCCCTATCTGGGGACCATATATTAAATGGATTTTTAGAACAGGGAGATGGAAAAAGAGCTTGCTCTGTCCACTCCACGCATTGACCTGGTATTGCAGTATCTCCAGGACCGGTGCACCCCTTCTTTAATGCAGTTTCTAAAATCAGAAAGAATTGAATTCAATGCTTTTTGTTCATTTTGCTTGTTTGTTGGATTTTGGGATGGACTCTTTGGCTTTGCTTTTCTTCTCCTCATTGGATTTTTCATGTTAAAAGTTGCAGAAGCCAGATGACAAGCTCATTTTGGTTCAACTTCAGCAACTGTGCATTGCATTGCCATGTAATGTAATGTAATGCAATGCTATCTATCTAGCTCTCCCTCTATACTTCCTTTTGGATAAACAGACATATTAGGCAAGCATTTTGGAGCTTTCACCTAAATAACTACAGGTGGTGAGATAAGCTGCACAATATAATTGACCTTTCAGTATATTGTTGCACACACACCATCTATTTAGCAAATGCCCTTGTTATCAACAGCAGCCTTTTAAACTCACCTGAGCTAACAGGTATGTGAGCTGGTTACTCTGCTGCGCTTAAAATTTCTTTTTTGGTTTGCTACAATGCCTTTTCTGAAACGTTGTCTCCCTCTGCTGGAACACTGACTTCTTTCATTTAATGCCTGCAGACTATAAAAGAGAAACCAACCCAAAAAGTTTGGTTGATTAGTCTGTGGCATTCTTTTAAACTGTTGCTTATGGCGGTCTCTGTGAGCTTCTCAGTGACATTCAGCCATCCAGGTATCCCGCCTGCAGTAGACGGAATGTGGCAATGGAACGCTGGCTGCGCGTGTCATAATAGGCTCTGAGCCTTTATATACCTGCGCACAGCAGCAGCCACCTTCAGTCTGCTGCTGGACAGCCAGCAGCAGCAGCAGCAGGAGAGGTAATTAATCAGCAACCCTCCTGCTAAGGGTAGACAGCTGCTCGTTCCACCCCCCCCCCCCGCCTCAATTGGTTCTCCTCCCTTCCAACGGTGTTGAGGCGGGTGGGAACAGCCGGGGGTTGAGGGTACTGTGCTAAAAGAGGTGGAGTTATGCAGATCTAAAACGCGTGGATTGCAGCAGCAGCAAGCCGAAAAGTGCAGGCATGTGAGGGATCTAGAGGTTGACAGCATGTCTTCTTAACGGGAGTCCAGGTGGCCATCTCCACAAATGGACTTTTCAGAATCCTTGGGTGGCACCGTAGTTGGAAACCAATTCTGGTTATCGCTTCTCGGCCTTTTGGCTAAGATCAAGTGTAGTATCTGTTCTTATCAGTTTAATATCTGATACGTCCCCTATCTGGGGACCATATATTAAATGGATTTTTAGAACAGGGAGATGGAAAAAGAGCTTGCTCTGTCCACTCCACGCATTGACCTGGTATTGCAGTATCTCCAGGACCGGTGCACCCCTTCTTTAATGCAGTTTCTAAAATCAGAAAGAATTGAATTCAATGCTTTTTGTTCATTTTGCTTGTTTGTCGGATTTTGGGATGGACTCTTTGGCTTTGCTTTTCTTCTCCTCATTGGATTTTTCATGTTAAAAGTTGCAGAAGCCAGATGACAAGCTCATTTTGGTTCAACTTCAGCAACTGTGCATTGCATTGCCATGTAATGTAATGTAATGCAATGCTATCTATCTAGCTCTCCCTCTATACTTCCTTTTGGATAAACAGACATATTAGGCAAGCATTTTGGAGCTTTCACCTAAATAACTACAGGTGGTGAGATAAGCTGCACAATATAATTGACCTTTCAGTATATTGTTGCACACACACCATCTATTTAGCAAATGCCCTTGTTATCAACAGCAGCCTTTTAAACTCACCTGAGCTAACAGGTATGTGAGCTGGTTACTCTGCTGCGCTTAAAATTTCTTTTTTGGTTTGCTACAATGCCTTTTCTGAAACGTTGTCTCCCTCTGCTGGAACACTGACTTCTTTCATTTAATGCCTGCAGACTATAAAAGAGAAACCAACAGAAAAAGTTTGGTTGATTAGTCTGTGGCATTCTTTTAAACTGTTGCTTATGGCGGTCTCTGTGAGCTTCTCAGTGACATTCAGCCATCCAGGTATCCCGCCTGCAGTAGACGGAATGTGGCAATGGAACGCTGGCTGCGCGTGTCATAATAGGCTCTGAGCCTTTATATACCTGCGCACAGCAGCAGCCACCTTCAGTCTGCTGCTGGACAGCCAGCAGCAGCAGCAGCAGGAGAGGTAATTAATCAGCAACCCTCCTGCTAAGGGTAGACAGCTGCTCGTTCCACCCCCCCCCCCGCCTTAATTGGTTCTCCTCCCTTCCAACGGTGTTGAGGCGGGTGGGAACAGCCGGGGGTTGAGGGTACTGTGCTAAAAGAGGTGGAGTTATGCAGATCTAAAACGCGTGGATTGCAGCAGCAGCAAGCCGAAAAGTGCAGGCATGTGAGGGATCTAGAGGTTGACAGCATGTCTTCTTAACGGGAGTCCAGGTGGCCATCTCCACAAATGGACTTTTCAGAATCCTTGGGTGGCACCGTAGTCGGAAACCAATTCTGGTTATCGCTTCTCGGCCTTTTGGCTAAGATCAAGTGTAGTATCTGTTCTTATCAGTTTAATATCTGATACGTCCCCTATCTGGGGACCATATATTAAATGGATTTTTAGAACAGGGAGATGGAAAAAGAGCTTGCTCTGTCCACTCCACGCATTGACCTGGTATTGCAGTATCTCCAGGACCGGTGCACCCCTTCTTTAATGCAGTTTCTAAAATCAGAAAGAATTGAATTCAATGCTTTTTGTTCATTTTGCTTGTTTGTCGGATTTTGGGATGGACTCTTTGGCTTTGCTTTTCTTCTCCTCATTGGATTTTTCATGTTAAAAGTTGCAGAAGCCAGATGACAAGCTCATTTTGGTTCAACTTCAGCAACTGTGCATTGCATTGCCATGTAATGTAATGTAATGCAATGCTATCTATCTAGCTCTCCCTCTATACTTCCTTTTGGATAAACAGACATATTAGGCAAGCATTTTGGAGCTTTCACCTAAATAACTACAGGTGGTGAGATAAGCTGCACAATATAATTGACCTTTCAGTATATTGTTGCACACACACCATCTATTTAGCAAATGCCCTTGTTATCAACAGCAGCCTTTTAAACTCACCTGAGCTAACAGGTATGTGAGCTGGTTACTCTGCTGCGCTTAAAATTTCTTTTTTGGTTTGCTACAATGCCTTTTCTGAAACGTTGTCTCCCTCTGCTGGAACACTGACTTCTTTCATTTAATGCCTGCAGACTATAAAAGAGAAACCAACCCAAAAAGTTTGGTTGATTAGTCTGTGGCATTCTTTTAAACTGTTGCTTATGGCGGTCTCTGTGAGCTTCTCAGTGACATTCAGCCATCCAGGTATCCCGCCTGCAGTAGACGGAATGTGGCAATGGAACGCTGGCTGCGCGTGTCATAATAGGCTCTGAGCCTTTATATACCTGCGCACAGCAGCAGCCACCTTCAGTCTGCTGCTGGACAGCCAGCAGCAGCAGCAGCAGGAGAGGTAATTAATCAGCAACCCTCCTGCTAAGGGTAGACAGCTGCTCGTTCCACCCCCCCCCCCCGCCTTAATTGGTTCTCCTCCCTTCCAACGGTGTTGAGGCGGGTGGGAACAGCCGGGGGTTGAGGGTACTGTGCTAAAAGAGGTGGAGTTATGCAGATCTAAAACGCGTGGATTGCAGCAGCAGCAAGCCGAAAAGTGCAGGCATGTGAGGGATCTAGAGGTTGACAGCATGTCTTCTTAACGGGAGTCCAGGTGGCCATCTCCACAAATGGACTTTTCAGAATCCTTGGGTGGCACCGTAGTCGGAAACCAATTCTGGTTATCGCTTCTCGGCCTTTTGGCTAAGATCAAGTGTAGTATCTGTTCTTATCAGTTTAATATCTGATACGTCCCCTATCTGGGGACCATATATTAAATGGATTTTTAGAACAGGGAGATGGAAAAAGAGCTTGCTCTGTCCACTCCACGCATTGACCTGGTATTGCAGTATCTCCAGGACCGGTGCACCCCTTTTTTAATGCAGTTTCTAAAATCAGAAAGAATTGAATTCAATGCTTTTTGTTCATTTTGCTTGTTTGTCGGATTTTGGGATGGACTCTTTGGCTTTGCTTTTCTTCTCCTCATTGGATTTTTCATGTTAAAAGTTGCAGAAGCCAGATGACAAGCTCATTTTGGTTCAACTTCAGCAACTGTGCATTGCATTGCCATGTAATGTAATGTAATGCAATGCTATCTATCTAGCTCTCCCTCTATACTTCCTTTTGGATAAACAGACATATTAGGCAAGCATTTTGGAGCTTTCACCTAAATAACTACAGGTGGTGAGATAAGCTGCACAATATAATTGACCTTTCAGTATATTGTTGCACACACACCATCTATTTAGCAAATGCCCTTGTTATCAACAGCAGCCTTTTAAACTCACCTGAGCTAACAGGTATGTGAGCTGGTTACTCTGCTGCGCTTAAAATTTCTTTTTTGGTTTGCTACAATGCCTTTTCTGAAACGTTGTCTCCCTCTGCTGGAACACTGACTTCTTTCATTTAATGCCTGCAGACTATAAAAGAGAAACCAACCCAAAAAGTTTGGTTGATTAGTCTGTGGCATTCTTTTAAACTGTTGCTTATGGCGGTCTCTGTGAGCTTCTCAGTGACATTCAGCCATCCAGGTATCCCGCCTGCAGTAGACGGAATGTGGCAATGGAACGCTGGCTGCGCGTGTCATAATAGGCTCTGAGCCTTTATATACCTGCGCACAGCAGCAGCCACCTTCAGTCTGCTGCTGGACAGCCAGCAGCAGCAGCAGCAGGAGAGGTAATTAATCAGCAACCCTCCTGCTAAGGGTAGACAGCTGCTCGTTCCACCCCCCCCCCGCCTCAATTGGTTCTCCTCCCTTCCAACGGTGTTGAGGCGGGTGGGAACAGCCGGGGGTTGAGGGTACTGTGCTAAAAGAGGTGGAGTTATGCAGATCTAAAACGCGTGGATTGCAGCAGCAGCAAGCCGAAAAGTGCAGGCATGTGAGGGATCTAGAGGTTGACAGCATGTCTTCTTAACGGGAGTCCAGGTGGCCATCTCCACAAATGGACTTTTCAGAATCCTTGGGTGGCACCGTAGTTGGAAACCAATTCTGGTTATCGCTTCTCGGCCTTTTGGCTAAGATCAAGTGTAGTATCTGTTCTTATCAGTTTAATATCTGATACGTCCCCTATCTGGGGACCATATATTAAATGGATTTTTAGAACAGGGAGATGGAAAAAGAGCTTGCTCTGTCCACTCCACGCATTGACCTGGTATTGCAGTATCTCCAGGACCGGTGCACCCCTTCTTTAATGCAGTTTCTAAAATCAGAAAGAATTGAATTCAATGCTTTTTGTTCATTTTGCTTGTTTGTCGGATTTTGGGATGGACTCTTTGGCTTTGCTTTTCTTCTCCTCATTGGATTTTTCATGTTAAAAGTTGCAGAAGCCAGATGACAAGCTCATTTTGGTTCAACTTCAGCAACTGTGCATTGCATTGCCATGTAATGTAATGTAATGCAATGCTATCTATCTAGCTCTCCCTCTATACTTCCTTTTGGATAAACAGACATATTAGGCAAGCATTTTGGAGCTTTCACCTAAATAACTACAGGTGGTGAGATAAGCTGCACAATATAATTGACCTTTCAGTATATTGTTGCACACACACCATCTATTTAGCAAATGCCCTTGTTATCAACAGCAGCCTTTTAAACTCACCTGAGCTAACAGGTATGTGAGCTGGTTACTCTGCTGCGCTTAAAATTTCTTTTTTGGTTTGCTACAATGCCTTTTCTGAAACGTTGTCTCCCTCTGCTGGAACACTGACTTCTTTCATTTAATGCCTGCAGACTATAAAAGAGAAACCAACCCAAAAAGTTTGGTTGATTAGTCTGTGGCATTCTTTTAAACTGTTGCTTATGGCGGTCTCTGTGAGCTTCTCAGTGACATTCAGCCATCCAGGTATCCCGCCTGCAGTAGACGGAATGTGGCAATGGAACGCTGGCTGCGCGTGTCATAATAGGCTCTGAGCCTTTATATACCTGCGCACAGCAGCAGCCACCTTCAGTCTGCTGCTGGACAGCCAGCAGCAGCAGCAGCAGGAGAGGTAATTAATCAGCAACCCTCCTGCTAAGGGTAGACAGCTGCTCGTTCCACCCCCCCCCCGCCTTAATTGGTTCTCCTCCCTTCCAACGGTGTTGAGGCGGGTGGGAACAGCCGGGGGTTGAGGGTACTGTGCTAAAAGAGGTGGAGTTATGCAGATCTAAAACGCGTGGATTGCAGCAGCAGCAAGCCGAAAAGTGCAGGCATGTGAGGGATCTAGAGGTTGACAGCATGTCTTCTTAACGGGAGTCCAGGTGGCCATCTCCACAAATGGACTTTTCAGAATCCTTGGGTGGCACCGTAGTCGGAAACCAATTCTGGTTATCGCTTCTCGGCCTTTTGGCTAAGATCAAGTGTAGTATCTGTTCTTATCAGTTTAATATCTGATACGTCCCCTATCTGGGGACCATATATTAAATGAATTTTTAGAACAGGGAGATGGAAAAAGAGCTTGCTCTGTCCACTCCACGCATTGACCTGGTATTGCAGTATCTCCAGGACCGGTGCACCCCTTCTTTAATGCAGTTTCTAAAATCAGAAAGAATTGAATTCAATGCTTTTTGTTCATTTTGCTTGTTTGTCGGATTTTGGGATGGACTCTTTGGCTTTGCTTTTCTTCTCCTCATTGGATTTTTCATGTTAAAAGTTGCAGAAGCCAGATGACAAGCTCATTTTGGTTCAACTTCAGCAACTGTGCATTGCATTGCCATGTAATGTAATGTAATGCAATGCTATCTATCTAGCTCTCCCTCTATACTTCCTTTTGGATAAACAGACATATTAGGCAAGCATTTTGGAGCTTTCACCTAAATAACTACAGGTGGTGAGATAAGCTGCACAATATAATTGACCTTTCAGTATATTGTTGCACACACACCATCTATTTAGCAAATGCCCTTGTTATCAACAGCAGCCTTTTAAACTCACCTGAGCTAACAGGTATGTGAGCTGGTTACTCTGCTGCGCTTAAAATTTCTTTTTTGGTTTGCTACAATGCCTTTTCTGAAACGTTGTCTCCCTCTGCTGGAACACTGACTTCTTTCATTTAATGCCTGCAGACTATAAAAGAGAAACCAACCCAAAAAGTTTGGTTGATTAGTCTGTGGCATTCTTTTAAACTGTTGCTTATGGCGGTCTCTGTGAGCTTCTCAGTGACATTCAGCCATCCAGGTATCCCGCCTGCAGTAGACGGAATGTGGCAATGGAACGCTGGCTGCGCGTGTCATAATAGGCTCTGAGCCTTTATATACCTGCGCACAGCAGCAGCCACCTTCAGTCTGCTGCTGGACAGCCAGCAGCAGCAGCAGCAGGAGAGGTAATTAATCAGCAACCCTCCTGCTAAGGGTAGACAGCTGCTCGTTCCACCCCCCCCCCCGCCTTAATTGGTTCTCCTCCCTTCCAACGGTGTTGAGGCGGGTGGGAACAGCCGGGGGTTGAGGGTACTGTGCTAAAAGAGGTGGAGTTATGCAGATCTAAAACGCGTGGATTGCAGCAGCAGCAAGCCGAAAAGTGCAGGCATGTGAGGGATCTAGAGGTTGACAGCATGTCTTCTTAACGGGAGTCCAGGTGGCCATCTCCACAAATGGACTTTTCAGAATCCTTGGGTGGCACCGTAGTCGGAAACCAATTCTGGTTATCGCTTCTCGGCCTTTTGGCTAAGATCAAGTGTAGTATCTGTTCTTATCAGTTTAATATCTGATACGTCCCCTATCTGGGGACCATATATTAAATGGATTTTTAGAACAGGGAGATGGAAAAAGAGCTTGCTCTGTCCACTCCACGCATTGACCTGGTATTGCAGTATCTCCAGGACCGGTGCACCCCTTTTTTAATGCAGTTTCTAAAATCAGAAAGAATTGAATTCAATGCTTTTTGTTCATTTTGCTTGTTTGTCGGATTTTGGGATGGACTCTTTGGCTTTGCTTTTCTTCTCCTCATTGGATTTTTCATGTTAAAAGTTGCAGAAGCCAGATGACAAGCTCATTTTGGTTCAACTTCAGCAACTGTGCATTGCATTGCCATGTAATGTAATGTAATGCAATGCTATCTATCTAGCTCTCCCTCTATACTTCCTTTTGGATAAACAGACATATTAGGCAAGCATTTTGGAGCTTTCACCTAAATAACTACAGGTGGTGAGACAAGCTGCACAATATAATTGACCTTTCAGTATATTGTTGCACACACACCATCTATTTAGCAAATGCCCGTGTTATCAACAGCAGCCTTTTAAACTCACCTGAGCTAACAGGTATGTGAGCTGGTTACTCTGCTGCGCTTAAAATTTCTTTTTTGGTTTGCTACAATGCCTTTTCTGAAACGTTGTCTCCCTCTGCTGGAACACTGACTTCTTTCATTTAATGCCTGCAGACTATAAAAGAGAAACCAACCCAAAAAGTTTGGTTGATTAGTCTGTGGCATTCTTTTAAACTGTTGCTTATGGCGGTCTCTGTGAGCTTCTCAGTGACATTCAGCCATCCAGGTATCCCGCCTGCAGTAGACGGAATGTGGCAATGGAACGCTGGCTGCGCGTGTCATAATAGGCTCTGAGCCTTTATATACCTGCGCACAGCAGCAGCCACCTTCAGTCTGCTGCTGGACAGCCAGCAGCAGCAGCAGCAGCAGGAGAGGTAATTAATCAGCAACCCTCCTGCTAAGGGTAGACAGCTGCTCGTTCCACCCCCCCCCCGCCTTAATTGGTTCTCCTCCCTTCCAACGGTGTTGAGGCGGGTGGGAACAGCCGTGGGTTGAGGGTACTGTGCTAAAAGAGGTGGAGTTATGCAGATCTAAAACGCGTGGATTGCAGCAGCAGCAAGCCGAAAAGTGCAGGCATGTGAGGGATCTAGAGGTTGACAGCATGTCTTCTTAACGGGAGTCCAGGTGGCCATCTCCACAAATGGACTTTTCAGAATCCTTGGGTGGCACCGTAGTCGGAAACCAATTCTGGTTATCGCTTCTCGGCCTTTTGGCTAAGATCAAGTGTAGTATCTTTCGAAAAGGCGGTTTTGGATGTTGGCCGCCCTAGTAGATTGATACATTATGCACACTGGGGTTTAGGCGCTTGTTAGTACGCCAGGTGGCTAATATAGTCATCTGGTGGAAAGCATGGCCCCCCAGGATCGACGCCATTGGGCCGGGGAAGATCGAAAGCCCGAAGTGTGAAGTGCCCCAGGAGTGGTGACCCTGGGGTGCCTTAACTCACTGGGATTGGGAACCCCACTTGAGTTTATGGCACATTTGCACAAGCACTTCAAATTTTCTTTCTTTGCACACACCCTTATTCCGGGCCTTCTGGCCTTAGGATGGGGAATTTTTCAATTCCCGGTCGAAGGTCCGGGCAGTATTATACTGTGAAACCTTCACTATTTATTTAATTTCTTTGTCACTGTGTGTCCACTTATTCACGTGTGTCATGTCCTACTAGGATTTTGTTGGGATGCGGTTCCCTTACGGGTTCCTCTCTTGGCAGGTCTAGGGGGGGAGTGTGTGGCCATCAGGTTCCGCTCCCCCCTGAACCCCCCTGGCTCTCCTCTTTCGGGAGGAGAGCGTTGTTGGCTCCCCTCTTCCGGGAGGGGAGCACAGTCTTTGGCTCCCAGTGCCTTGCTCGGGTGAGAACTCGGGCAGGTGCTGGGGGTAAGATTGGGTCGCCTCTGGCTTCGGCTGGAGGTGGCTTTTTGTCCCTGTTCCTCGCTGTGGCCTTTTGGCTCGGAGGGACGGGGAATGGTTTGGGGGACCCTTCTCCTTTTGGAGAGGGTTTCAAGAAGACCAGCATCCTAGTGCACTTTTTTTGTGGCACTTGTCACTTTTTTAAGCGCACTCGGGTTTTGTACACGAATTCGGGCTTTCGATAAAAAAAAATCTGTTCTTATCAGTTTAATATCTGATACGTCCCCTATCTCGGGACCATATATTAAATGGATTTTTAGAACAGGGAGATGGAAAAAGAGCTTGCTCTGTCCACTCCACGCATTGACCTGGTATTGCAGTATCTCCAGGACCGGTGCACCCCTTCTTTAATGCAGTTTCTAAAATCAGAAAGAATTGAATTCAATGCTTTTTGTTCATTTTGCTTGTTTGTCGGATTTTGGGATGGACTCTTTGGCTTTGCTTTTCTTCTCCTCATTGGATTTTTCATGTTAAAAGTTGCAGAAGCCAGATGACAAGCTCATTTTGGTTCAACTTCAGCAACTGTGCATTGCATTGCCATGTAATGTAATGTAATGCAATGCTATCTATCTAGCTCTCCCTCTATACTTCCTTTTGGATAAACAGACATATTAGGCAAGCATTTTGGAGCTTTCACCTAAATAACTACAGGTGGTGAGATAAGCTGCACAATATAATTGACCTTTCAGTATATTGTTGCACACACACCATCTATTTAGCAAATGCCCTTGTTATCAACAGCAGCCTTTTAAACTCACCTGAGCTAACAGGTATGTGAGCTGGTTACTCTGCTGCGCTTAAAATTTCTATTTTGGTTTGCTACAATGCCTTTTCTGAAACGTTGTCTCCCTCTGCTGGAACACTGACTTCTTTCATTTAATGCCTGCAGACTATAAAAGAGAAACCAACCCAAAAAGTTTGGTTGATTAGTCTGTGGCATTCTTTTAAACTGTTGCTTATGGCGGTCTCTGTGAGCTTCTCAGTGACATTCAGCCATCCAGGTATCCCGCCTGCAGTAGACGGAATGTGGCAATGGAACGCTGGCTGCGCGTGTCATAATAGGCTCTGAGCCTTTATATACCTGCGCACAGCAGCAGCCACCTTCAGTCTGCTGCTGGACAGCCAGCAGCAGCAGCAGCAGGAGAGGTAATTAATCAGCAACCCTCCTGCTAAGGGTAGACAGCTGCTCGTTCCACCCCCCCCCCCCGCCTTAATTGGTTCTCCTCCCTTCCAACGGTGTTGAGGCGGGTGGGAACAGCCAGGGGTTGAGGGTACTGTGCTAAAAGAGGTGGAGTTATGCAGATCTAAAACGCGTGGATTGCAGCAGCAGCAAGCCGAAAAGTGCAGGCATGTGAGGGATCTAGAGGTTGACAGCATGTCTTCTTAACGGGAGTCCAGGTGGCCATCTCCACAAATGGACTTTTCAGAATCCTTGGGTGGCACCGTAGTCGGAAACCAATTCTGGTTATCGCTTCTCGGCCTTTTGGCTAAGATCAAGTGTAGTATCTGTTCTTATCAGTTTAATATCTGATACGTCCCCTATCTCGGGACCATATATTAAATGGATTTTTAGAACAGGGAGATGGAAAAAGAGCTAGCTCTGTCCACTCCACGCATTGACCTGGTATTGCAGTATCTCCAGGACCGGTGCACCCCTTCTTTAATGCAGTTTCTAAAATCAGAAAGAATTGAATTCAATGCTTTTTGTTCATTTTGCTTGTTTGTCGGATTTTGGGATGGACTCTTTGGCTTTGCTTTTCTTCTCCTCATTGGATTTTTCATGTTAAAAGTTGCAGAAGCCAGATGACAAGCTCATTTTGGTTCAACTTCAGCAACTGTGCATTGCATTGCCATGTAATGTAATGTAATGCAATGCTATCTATCTAGCTCTCCCTCTATACTTCCTTTTGGATAAACAGACATATTAGGCAAGCATTTTGGAGCTTTCACCTAAATAACTACAGGTGGTGAGATAAGCTGCACAATATAATTGACCTTTCAGTATATTGTTGCACACACACCATCTATTTAGCAAATGCCCTTGTTATCAACAGCAGGCTTTTAAACTCACCTGAGCTAACAGGTATGTGAGCTGGTTACTCTGCTGCGCTTAAAATTTCTTTTTTGGTTTGCTACAATGCCTTTTCTGAAACGTTGTCTCCCTCTGCTGGAACACTGACTTCTTTCATTTAATTCCTGCAGACTATAAAAGAGAAACCAACCCAAAAAGTTTGGTTGATTAGTCTGTGGCATTCTTTTAAACTGTTGCTTATGGCGGTCTCTGTGAGCTTCTCAGTGACATTCAGCCATCCAGGTATCCCGCCTGCAGTAGACGGAATGTGGCAATGGAACGCTGGCTGCGCGTGTCATAATAGGCTCTGAGCCTTTATATACCTGCGCACAGCAGCAGCCACCTTCAGTCTGCTGCTGGACAGCCAGCAGCAGCAGCAGCAGGAGAGGTAATTAATCAGCAACCCTCCTGCTAAGGGTAGACAGCTGCTCGTTCCACCCCCCCCCCGCCTTAATTGGTTCTCCTCCCTTCCAACGGTGTTGAGGCGGGTGGGAACAGCCGGGGGTTGAGGGTACTGTGCTAAAAGAGGTGGAGTTATGCAGATCTAAAACGCGTGGATTGCAGCAGCAGCAAGCCGAAAAGTGCAGGCATGTGAGGGATCTAGAGGTTGACAGCATGTCTTCTTAACGGGAGTCCAGGTGGCCATCTCCACAAATGGACTTTTCAGAATCCTTGGGTGGCACCGTAGTCGGAAACCAATTCTGGTTATCGCTTCTCGGCCTTTTGGCTAAGATCAAGTGTAGTATCTGTTCTTATCAGTTTAATATCTGATACGTCCCCTATCTGGGGACCATATATTAAATGGATTTTTAGAACAGGGAGATGGAAAAAGAGCTTGCTCTGTCCACTCCACGCATTGACCTGGTATTGCAGTATCTCCAGGACCGGTGCACCCCTTCTTTAATGCAGTTTCTAAAATCAGAAAGAATTGAATTCAATGCTTTTTGTTCATTTTGCTTGTTTGTCGGATTTTGGGATGGACTCTTTGGCTTTGCTTTTCTTCTCCTCATTGGATTTTTCATGTTAAAAGTTGCAGAAGCCAGATGACAAGCTCATTTTGGTTCAACTTCAGCAACTGTGCATTGCATTGCCATGTAATGTAATGTAATGCAATGCTATCTATCTAGCTCTCCCTCTATACTTCCTTTTGGATAAACAGACATATTAGGCAAGCATTTTGGAGCTTTCACCTAAATAACTACAGGTGGTGAGATAAGCTGCACAATATAATTGACCTTTCAGTATATTGTTGCACACACACCATCTATTTAGCAAATGCCCTTGTTATCAACAGCAGCCTTTTAAACTCACCTGAGCTAACAGGTATGTGAGCTGGTTACTCTGCTGCGCTTAAAATTTCTTTTTTGGTTTGCTACAATGCCTTTTCTGAAACGTTGTCTCCCTCTGCTGGAACACTGACTTCTTTCATTTAATGCCTGCAGACTATAAAAGAGAAACCAACCCAAAAAGTTTGGTTGATTAGTCTGTGGCATTCTTTTAAACTGTTGCTTATGGCGGTCTCTGTGAGCTTCTCAGTGACATTCAGCCATCCAGGTATCCCGCCTGCAGTAGACGGAATGTGGCAATGGAACGCTGGCTGCGCGTGTCATAATAGGCTCTGAGCCTTTATATACCTGCGCACAGCAGCAGCCACCTTCAGTCTGCTGCTGGACAGCCAGCAGCAGCAGCAGCAGGAGAGGTAATTAATCAGCAACCCTCCTGCTAAGGGTAGACAGCTGCTCGTTCCACCCCCCCCCCGCCTTAATTGGTTCTCCTCCCTTCCAACGGTGTTGAGGCGGGTGGGAACAGCCGGGGGTTGAGGGTACTGTGCTAAAAGAGGTGGAGTTATGCAGATCTAAAACGCGTGGATTGCAGCAGCAGCAAGCCGAAAAGTGCAGGCATGTGAGGGATCTAGAGGTTGACAGCATGTCTTCTTAACGGGAGTCCAGGTGGCCATCTCCACAAATGGACTTTTCAGAATCCTTGGGTGGCACCGTAGTCGGAAACCAATTCTGGTTATCGCTTCTCGGCCTTTTGGCTAAGATCAAGTGTAGTATCTGTTCTTATCAGTTTAATATCTGATACGTCCCCTATCTGGGGACCATATATTAAATGGATTTTTAGAACAGGGAGATGGAAAAAGAGCTTGCTCTGTCCACTCCACGCATTGACCTGGTATTGCAGTATCTCCAGGACCGGTGCACCCCTTCTTTAATGCAGTTTCTAAAATCAGAAAGAATTGAATTCAATGCTTTTTGTTCATTTTGCTTGTTTGTCGGATTTTGGGATGGACTCTTTGGCTTTGCTTTTCTTCTCCTCATTGGATTTTTCATGTTAAAAGTTGCAGAAGCCAGATGACAAGCTCATTTTGGTTCAACTTCAGCAACTGTGCATTGCATTGCCATGTAATGTAATGTAATGCAATGCTATCTATCTAGCTCTCCCTCTATACTTCCTTTTGGATAAACAGACATATTAGGCAAGCATTTTGGAGCTTTCACCTAAATAACTACAGGTGGTGAGATAAGCTGCACAATATAATTGACCTTTCAGTATATTGTTGCACACACACCATCTATTTAGCAAATGCCCTTGTTATCAACAGCAGCCTTTTAAACTCACCTGAGCTATCAGGTATGTGAGCTGGTTACTCTGCTGCGCTTAAAATTTCTTTTTTGGTTTGCTACAATGCCTTTTCTGAAACGTTGTCTCCCTCTGCTGGAACACTGACTTCTTTCATTTAATGCCTGCAGACTATAAAAGAGAAACCAACCCAAAAAGTTTGGTTGATTAGTCTGTGGCATTCTTTTAAACTGTTGCTTATGGCGGTCTCTGTGAGCTTCTCAGTGACATTCAGCCATCCAGGTATCCCGCCTGCAGTAGACGGAATGTGGCAATGGAACGCTGGCTGCGCGTGTCATAATAGGCTCTGAGCCTTTATATACCTGCGCACAGCAGCAGCCACCTTCAGTCTGCTGCTGGACAGCCAGCAGCAGCAGCAGCAGGAGAGGTAATTAATCAGCAACCCTCCTGCTAAGGGTAGACAGCTGCTCGTTCCACCCCCCCCCCGCCTTAATTGGTTCTCCTCCCTTCCAACGGTGTTGAGGCGGGTGGGAACAGCCGGGGGTTGAGGGTACTGTGCTAAAAGAGGTGGAGTTATGCAGATCTAAAACGCGTGGATTGCAGCAGCAGCAAGCCGAAAAGTGCAGGCATGTGAGGGATCTAGAG
Organism: Phyllobates terribilis; assembly: GCF_046119375.1. NCBI lineage: Eukaryota > Metazoa > Chordata > Amphibia > Anura > Dendrobatidae > Phyllobates > Phyllobates terribilis. The sequence goes on along the minus strand of NW_027362800.1, from coordinate 2,023,272 downwards.
GTTGACAGCATGTCTTCTTAACGGGAGTCCAGGTGGCCATCTCCACAAATGGACTTTTCAGAATCCTTGGGTGGCACCGTAGTCGGAAACCAATTCTGGTTATCGCTTCTCGGCCTTTTGGCTAAGATCAAGTGTAGTATCTGTTCTTATCAGTTTAATATCTGATACGTCCCCTATCTGGGGACCATATATTAAATGGATTTTTAGAACAGGGAGATGGAAAAAGAGCTTGCTCTGTCCACTCCACGCATTGACCTGGTATTGCAGTATCTCCAGGACCGGTGCACCCCTTCTTTAATGCAGTTTCTAAAATCAGAAAGAATTGAATTCAATGCTTTTTGTTCATTTTGCTTGTTTGTCGGATTTTGGGATGGACTCTTTGGCTTTGCTTTTCTTCTCCTCATTGGATTTTTCATGTTAAAAGTTGCAGAAGCCAGATGACAAGCTCATTTTGGTTCAACTTCAGCAACTGTGCATTGCATTGCCATGTAATGTAATGTAATGCAATGCTATCTATCTAGCTCTCCCTCTATACTTCCTTTTGGATAAACAGACATATTAGGCAAGCATTTTGGAGCTTTCACCTAAATAACTACAGGTGGTGAGATAAGCTGCACAATATAATTGACCTTTCAGTATATTGTTGCACACACACCATCTATTTAGCAAATGCCCTTGTTATCAACAGCAGCCTTTTAAACTCACCTGAGCTAACAGGTATGTGAGCTGGTTACTCTGCTGCGCTTAAAATTTCTTTTTTGGTTTGCTACAATGCCTTTTCTGAAACGTTGTCTCCCTCTGCTGGAACACTGACTTCTTTCATTTAATGCCTGCAGACTATAAAAGAGAAACCAACCCAAAAAGTTTGGTTGATTAGTCTGTGGCATTCTTTTAAACTGTTGCTTATGGCGGTCTCTGTGAGCTTCTCAGTGACATTCAGCCATCCAGGTATCCCGCCTGCAGTAGACGGAATGTGGCAATGGAACGCTGGCTGCGCGTGTCATAATAGGCTCTGAGCCTTTATATACCTGCGCACAGCAGCAGCCACCTTCAGTCTGCTGCTGGACAGCCAGCAGCAGCAGCAGCAGGAGAGGTAATTAATCAGCAACCCTCCTGCTAAGGGTAGACAGCTGCTCGTTCCACCCCCCCCCCCGCCTTAATTGGTTCTCCTCCCTTCCAACGGTGTTGAGGCGGGTGGGAACAGCCGGGGGTTGAGGGTACTGTGCTAAAAGAGGTGGAGTTATGCAGATCTAAAACGCGTGGATTGCAGCAGCAAGCAGCAGCAAGCCGAAAAGTGCAGGCATGTGAGGGATCTAGAGGTTGACAGCATGTCTTCTTAACGGGAGTCCAGGTGGCCATCTCCACAAATGGACTTTTCAGAATCCTTGGGTGGCACCGTAGTCGGAAACCAATTCTGGTTATCGCTTCTCGGCCTTTTGGCTAAGATCAAGTGTAGTATCTGTTCTTATCAGTTTAATATCTGATACGTCCCCTATCTGGGGACCATATATTAAATGGATTTTTAGAACAGGGAGATGGAAAAAGAGCTTGCTCTGTCCACTCCACGCATTGACCTGGTATTGCAGTATCTCCAGGACCGGTGCACCCCTTCTTTAATGCAGTTTCTAAAATCAGAAAGAATTGAATTCAATGCTTTTTGTTCATTTTGCTTGTTTGTCGGATTTTGGGATGGACTCTTTGGCTTTGCTTTTCTTCTCCTCATTGGATTTTTCATGTTAAAAGTTGCAGAAGCCAGATGACAAGCTCATTTTGGTTCAACTTCAGCAACTGTGCATTGCATTGCCATGTAATGTAATGTAATGCAATGCTATCTATCTAGCTCTCCCTCTATACTTCCTTTTGGATAAACAGACATATTAGGCAAGCATTTTGGAGCTTTCACCTAAATAACTACAGGTGGTGAGATAAGCTGCACAATATAATTGACCTTTCAGTATATTGTTGCACACACACCATCTATTTAGCAAATGCCCTTGTTATCAACAGCAGCCTTTTAAACTCACCTGAGCTAACAGGTATGTGAGCTGGTTACTCTGCTGCGCTTAAAATTTCTTTTTTGGTTTGCTACAATGCCTTTTCTGAAACGTTGTCTCCCTCTGCTGGAACACTGACTTCTTTCATTTAATGCCTGCAGACTATAAAAGAGAAACCAACCCAAAAAGTTTGGTTGATTAGTCTGTGGCATTCTTTTAAACTGTTGCTTATGGCGGTCTCTGTGAGCTTCTCAGTGACATTCAGCCATCCAGGTATCCCGCCTGCAGTAGACGGAATGTGGCAATGGAACGCTGGCTGCGCGTGTCATAATAGGCTCTGAGCCTTTATATACCTGCGCACAGCAGCAGCCACCTTCAGTCTGCTGCTGGACAGCCAGCAGCAGCAGCAGCAGGAGAGGTAATTAATCAGCAACCCTCCTGCTAAGGGTAGACAGCTGCTCGTTCCACCCCCCCCCCCGCCTTAATTGGTTCTCCTCCCTTCCAACGGTGTTGAGGCGGGTGGGAACAGCCGGGGGTTGAGGGTACTGTGCTAAAAGAGGTGGAGTTATGCAGATCTAAAACGCGTGGATTGCAGCAGCAGCAAGCCGAAAAGTGCAGGCATGTGAGGGATCTAGAGGTTGACAGCATGTCTTCTTAACGGGAGTCCAGGTGGCCATCTCCACAAATGGACTTTTCAGAATCCTTGGGTGGCACCGTAGTCGGAAACCAATTCTGGTTATCGCTTCTCGGCCTTTTGGCTAAGATCAAGTGTAGTATCTGTTCTTATCAGTTTAATATCTGATACGTCCCCTATCTGAGGACCATATATTAAATGGATTTTTAGAACAGGGAGATGGAAAAAGAGCTTGCTCTGTCCACTCCACGCATTGACCTGGTATTGCAGTATCTCCAGGACCGGTGCACCCCTTCTATAATGCAGTTTCTAAAATCAGAAAGAATTGAATTCAATGCTTTTTGTTCATTTTGCTTGTTTGTCGGATTTTGCGATGGACACTTTGGCTTTGCTTTTCTTCTCCTCATTGGATTTTTCATGTTAAAAGTTGCAGAAGCCAGATGACAAGCTCATTTTGGTTCAACTTCAGCAACTGTGCATTGCATTGCCATGTAATGTAATGTAATGCAATGCTATCTATCTAGCTCTCCCTCTATACTTCCTTTTGGATAAACAGACATATTAGGCAAGCATTTTGGAGCTTTCACCTAAATAACTACAGGTGGTGAGATAAGCTGCACAATATAATTGACCTTTCAGTATATTGTTGCACACACACCATCTATTTAGCAAATGCCCTTGTTATCAACAGCAGCCTTTTAAACTCACCTGAGCTAACAGGTATGTGAGCTGGTTACTCTGCTGCGCTTAAAATTTCTTTTTTGGTTTGCTACAATGCCTTTTCTGAAACGTTGTCTCCCTCTGCTGGAACACTGACTTCTTTCATTTAATGCCTGCAGACTATAAAAGAGAAACCAACCCAAAAAGTTTGGTTGATTAGTCTGTGGCATTCTTTTAAACTGTTGCTTATGGCGGTCTCTGTGAGCTTCTCAGTGACATTCAGCCATCCAGGTATCCCGCCTGCAGTAGATGGAATGTGGCAATGGAACGCTGGCTGCGCGTGTCATAATAGGCTCTGAGCCTTTATATACCTGCGCACAGCAGCAGCCACCTTCAGTCTGCTGCTGGACAGCCAGCAGCAGCAGGAGAGGTAATTAATCAGCAACCCTCCTGCTAAGGGTAGACAGCTGCTCGTTCCACCACCCCCCCGCCTTAATTGGTTCTCCTCCCTTCCAACGGTGTTGAGGCGGGTGGGAACAGCCGGGGGTTGAGGGTACTGTGCTAAAAGAGGTGGAGTTATGCAGATCTAAAACGCGTGGATTGCAGCAGCAGCAAGCCGAAAAGTGCAGGCATGTGAGGGATCTAGAGGTTGACAGCATGTCTTCTTAACGGGAGTCCAGGTGGCCATCTCCACAAATGGACTTTTCAGAATCCTTGGGTGGCACCGTAGTCGGAAACCAATTCTGGTTATCGCTTCTCGGCCTTTTGGCTAAGATCAAGTGTAGTATCTGTTCTTATCAGTTTAATATCTGATACGTCCCCTATCTGGGGACCATATATTAAATGGATTTTTAGAACAGGGAGATGGAAAAAGAGCTTGCTCTGTCCACTCCACGCATTGACCTGGTATTGCAGTATCTCCAGGACCGGTGCACCCCTTCTTTAATGCAGTTTCTAAAATCAGAAAGAATTGAATTCAATGCTTTTTGTTCATTTTGCTTGTTTGTCGGATTTTGGGATGGACTCTTTGGCTTTGCTTTTCTTCTCCTCATTGGATTTTTCATGTTAAAAGTTGCAGAAGCCAGATGACAAGCTCATTTTGGTTCAACTTCAGCAACTGTGCATTGCATTGCCATGTAATGTAATGTAATGCAATGCTATCTATCTAGCTCTCCCTCTATACTTCCTTTTGGATAAACAGACATATTAGGCAAGCATTTTGGAGCTTTCACCTAAATAACTACAGGTGGTGAGATAAGCTGCACAATATAATTGACCTTTCAGTATATTGTTGCACACACACCATCTATTTAGCAAATGCCCTTGTTATCAACAGCAGCCTTTTAAACTCACCTGAGCTAACAGGTATGTGAGCTGGTTACTCTGCTGCGCTTAAAATTTCTTTTTTGGTTTGCTACAATGCCTTTTCTGAAACGTTGTCTCCCTCTGCTGGAACACTGACTTCTTTCATTTAATGCCTGCAGACTATAAAAGAGAAACCAACCCAAAAAGTTTGGTTGATTAGTCTGTGGCATTCTTTTAAACTGTTGCTTATGGCGGTCTCTGTGAGCTTCTCAGTGACATTCAGCCATCCAGGTATCCCGCCTGCAGTAGACGGAATGTGGCAATGGAACGCTGGCTGCGCGTGTCATAATAGGCTCTGAGCCTTTATATACCTGCGCACAGCAGCAGCCACCTTCAGTCTGCTGCTGGACAGCCAGCAGCAGCAGCAGCAGGAGAGGTAATTAATCAGCAACCCTCCTGCTAAGGGTAGACAGCTGCTCGTTCCACCCCCCCCCCCGCCTTAATTGGTTCTCCTCCCTTCCAACGGTGTTGAGGCGGGTGGGAACAGCCGGGGGTTGAGGGTACTGTGCTAAAAGAGGTGGAGTTATGCAGATCTAAAACGCGTGGATTGCAGCAGCAGCAAGCCGAAAAGTGCAGGCATGTGAGGGATCTAGAGGTTGACAGCATGTCTTCTTAACGGGAGTCCAGGTGGCCATCTCCACAAATGGACTTTTCAGAATCCTTGGGTGGCACCGTAGTCGGAAACCAATTCTGGTTATCGCTTCTCGGCCTTTTGGCTAAGATCAAGTGTAGTATCTGTTCTTATCAGTTTAATATCTGATACGTCCCCTATCTGGGGACCATATATTAAATGGATTTTTAGAACAGGGAGATGGAAAAAGAGCTTGCTCTGTCCACTCCACGCATTGACCTGGTATTGCAGTATCTCCAGGACCGGTGCACCCCTTCTTTAATGCAGTTTCTAAAATCAGAAAGAATTGAATTCAATGCTTTTTGTTCATTTTGCTTGTTTGTCGGATTTTGGGATGGACTCTTTGGCTTTGCTTTTCTTCTCCTCATTGGATTTTTCATGTTAAAAGTTGCAGAAGCCAGATGACAAGCTCATTTTGGTTCAACTTCAGCAACTGTGCATTGCATTGCCATGTAATGTAATGTAATGCAATGCTATCTATCTAGCTCTCCCTCTATACTTCCTTTTGGATAAACAGACATATTAGGCAAGCATTTTGGAGCTTTCACCTAAATAACTACAGGTGGTGAGATAAGCTGCACAATATAATTGACCTTTCAGTATATTGTTGCACACACACCATCTATTTAGCAAATGCCCTTGTTATCAACAGCAGCCTTTTAAACTCACCTGAGCTAACAGGTATGTGAGCTGGTTACTCTGCTGCGCTTAAAATTTCTTTTTTGGTTTGCTACAATGCCTTTTCTGAAACGTTGTCTCCCTCTGCTGGAACACTGACTTCTTTCATTTAATGCCTGCAGACTATAAAAGAGAAACCAACCCAAAAAGTTTGGTTGATTAGTCTGTGGCATTCTTTTAAACTGTTGCTTATGGCGGTCTCTGTGAGCTTCTCAGTGACATTCAGCCATCCAGGTATCCCGCCTTCAGTAGACGGAATGTGGCAATGGAACGCTGGCTGCGCGTGTCATAATAGGCTCTGAGCCTTTATATACCTGCGCACATCAGCAGCCACCTTCAGTCTGCTGCTGGACAGCCAGCAGCAGCAGCAGCAGGAGAGGTAATTAATCAGCAACCCTCCTGCTAAGGGTAGACAGCTGCTCGTTCCACCCCCCCCCCCGCCTTAATTGGTTCTCCTCCCTTCCAACGGTGTTGAGGCGGGTGGGAACAGCCGGGGGTTGAGGGTACTGTGCTAAAAGAGGTGGAGTTATGCAGATCTAAAACGCGTGGATTGCAGCAGCAGCAAGCCGAAAAGTGCAGGCATGTGAGGGATCTAGAGGTTGACAGCATGTCTTCTTAACGGGAGTCCAGGTGGCCATCTCCACAAATGGACTTTTCAGAATCCTTGGGTGGCACCGTAGTCGGAAACCAATTCTGGTTATCGCTTCTCGGCCTTTTGGCTAAGATCAAGTGTAGTATCTGTTCTTATCAGTTTAATATCTGATACGTCCCCTATCTGGGGACCATATATTAAATGGATTTTTAGAACAGGGAGATGGAAAAAGAGCTTGCTCTGTCCACTCCACGCATTGACCTGGTATTGCAGTATCTCCAGGACCGGTGCACCCCTTCTTTAATGCAGTTTCTAAAATCAGAAAGAATTGAATTCAATGCTTTTTGTTCATTTTGCTTGTTTGTCGGATTTTGGGATGGACTCTTTGGCTTTGCTTTTCTTCTCCTCATTGGATTTTTCATGTTAAAAGTTGCAGAAGCCAGATGACAAGCTCATTTTGGTTCAACTTCAGCAACTGTGCATTGCATTGCCATGTAATGTAATGTAATGCAATGCTATCTATCTAGCTCTCCCTCTATACTTCCTTTTGGATAAACAGACATATTAGGCAAGCATTTTGGAGCTTTCACCTAAATAACTACAGGTGGTGAGATAAGCTGCACAATATAATTGACCTTTCAGTATATTGTTGCACACACACCATCTATTTAGCAAATGCCCTTGTTATCAACAGCAGCCTTTTAAACTCACCTGAGCTAACAGGTATGTGAGCTGGTTACTCTGCTGCGCTTAAAATTTCTTTTTTGGTTTGCTACAATGCCTTTTCTGAAACGTTGTCTCCCTCTGCTGGAACACTGACTTCTTTCATTTAATGCCTGCAGACTATAAAAGAGAAACCAACCCAAAAAGTTTGGTTGATTAGTCTGTGGCATTCTTTTAAACTGTTGCTTATGGCGGTCTCTGTGAGCTTCTCAGTGACATTCAGCCATCCAGGTATCCCGCCTGCAGTAGACGGAATGTGGCAATGGAACGCTGGCTGCGCGTGTCATAATAGGCTCTGAGCCTTTATATACCTGCGCACAGCAGCAGCCACCTTCAGTCTGCTGCTGGACAGCCAGCAGCAGCAGCAGCAGGAGAGGTAATTAATCAGCAACCCTCCTGCTAAGGGTAGACAGCTGCTCGTTCCACCCCCCCCCCCCGCCTTAATTGGTTCTCCTCCCTTCCAACGGTGTTGAGGCGGGTGGGAACAGCCGGGGGTTGAGGGTACTGTGCTAAAAGAGGTGGAGTTATGCAGATCTAAAACGCGTGGATTGCAGCAGCAGCAAGCCGAAAAGTGCAGGCATGTGAGGGATCTAGAGGTTGACAGCATGTCTTCTTAACGGGAGTCCAGGTGGCCATCTCCACAAATGGACTTTTCAGAATCCTTGGGTGGCACCGTAGTCGGAAACCAATTCTGGTTATCGCTTCTCGGCCTTTTGGCTAAGATCAAGTGTAGTATCTGTTCTTATCAGTTTAATATCTGATACGTCCCCTATCTGGGGACCATATATTAAATGGATTTTTAGAACAGGGAGATGGAAAAAGAGCTTGCTCTGTCCACTCCACGCATTGACCTGGTATTGCAGTATCTCCAGGACCGGTGCACCCCTTCTTTAATGCAGTTTCTAAAATCAGAAAGAATTGAATTCAATGCTTTTTGTTCATTTTGCTTGTTTGTCGGATTTTGGGATGGACTCTTTGGCTTTGCTTTTCTTCTCCTCATTGGATTTTTCATGTTAAAAGTTGCAGAAGCCAGATGACAAGCTCATTTTGGTTAAACTTCAGCAACTGTGCATTGCATTGCCATGTAATGTAATGTAATGCAATGCTATCTATCTAGCTCTCCCTCTATACTTCCTTTTGGATAAACAGACATATTAGGCAAGCATTTTGGAGCTTTCACCTAAATAACTACAGGTGGTGAGATAAGCTGCACAATATAATTGACCTTTCAGTATATTGTTGCACACACACCATCTATTTAGCAAATGCCCTTGTTATCAACAGCAGCCTTTTAAACTCACCTGAGCTAACAGGTATGTGAGCTGGTTACTCTGCTGCGCTTAAAATTTCTTTTTTGGTTTGCTACAATGCCTTTTCTGAAACGTTGTCTCCCTCTGCTGGAACACTGACTTCTTTCATTTAATGCCTGCAGACTATAAAAGAGAAACCAACCCAAAAAGTTTGGTTGATTAGTCTGTGGCATTCTTTTAAACTGTTGCTTATGGCGGTCTCTGTGAGCTTCTCAGTGACATTCAGCCATCCAGGTATCCCGCCTGCAGTAGACGGAATGTGGCAATGGAACGCTGGCTGCGCGTGTCATAATAGGCTCTGAGCCTTTATATACCTGCGCACAGCAGTAGCCACCTTCAGTCTGCTGCTGGACAGCCAGCAGCAGCAGCAGCAGGAGAGGTAATTAATCAGCAACCCTCCTGCTAAGGGTAGACAGCTGCTCGTTCCACCCCCCCCCCGCCTTAATTGGTTCTCCTCCCTTCCAACGGTTGTTGAGGCGGGTGGGAACAGCCGGGGGTTGAGGGTACTGTGCTAAAAGAGGTGGAGTTATGCAGATCTAAAACGCGTGGATTGCAGCAGCAGCAAGCCGAAAAGTGCAGGCATGTGAGGGATCTAGAGGTTGACAGCATGTCTTCTTAACGGGAGTCCAGGTGGCCATCTCCACAAATGGACTTTTCAGAATCCTTGGGTGGCACCGTAGTCGGAAACCAATTCTGGTTATCGCTTCTCGGCCTTTTGGCTAAGATCAAGTGTAGTATCTGTTCTTATCAGTTTAATATCTGATACGTCCCCTATCTGGGGACCATATATTAAATGGATTTTTAGAACAGGGAGATGGAAAAAGAGCTTGCTCTGTCCACTCCACGCATTGACCTGGTATTGCAGTATCTCCAGGACCGGTGCACCCCTTCTTTAATGCAGTTTCTAAAATCAGAAAGAATTGAATTCAATGCTTTTTGTTCATTTTGCTTGTTTGTCGGATTTTGGGATGGACTCTTTGGCTTTGCTTTTCTTCTCCTCATTGGATTTTTCATGTTAAAAGTTGCAGAAGCCAGATGACAAGCTCATTTTGGTTCAACTTCAGTAACTGTGCATTGCATTGCCATGTAATGTAATGTAATGCAATGCTATCTATCTAGCTCTCCCTCTATACTTCCTTTTGGATAAACAGACATATTAGGCAAGCATTTTGGAGCTTTCACCTAAATAACTACAGGTGGTGAGATAAGCTGCACAATATAATTGACCTTTCAGTATATTGTTGCACACACACCATCTATTTAGCAAATGCCCTTGTTATCAACAGCAGCCTTTTAAACTCACCTGAGCTAACAGGTATGTGAGCTGGTTACTCTGCTGCGCTTAAAATTTCTTTTTTGGTTTGCTACAATGCCTTTTCTGAAACGTTGTCTCCCTCTGCTGGAACACTGACTTCTTTCATTTAATGCCTGCAGACTATAAAAGAGAAACCAACCCAAAAAGTTTGGTTGATTAGTCTGTGGCATTCTTTTAAACTGTTGCTTATGGCGGTCTCTGTGAGCTTCTCAGTGACATTCAGCCATCCAGGTATCCCGCCTGCAGTAGACGGAATGTGGCAATGGAACGCTGGCTGCGCGTGTCATAATAGGCTCTGAGCCTTTATATACCTGCGCACAGCAGCAGCCACCTTCAGTCTGCTGCTGGACAGCCAGCAGCAGCAGCAGCAGGAGAGGTAATTAATCAGCAACCCTCCTGCTAAGGGTAGACAGCTGCTCGTTCCACCCCCCCCCCGCCTTAATTGGTTCTCCTCCCTTCCAACGGTGTTGAGGCGGGTGGGAACAGCCGGGGGTTGAGGGTACTGTGCTAAAAGAGGTGGAGTTATGCAGATCTAAAACGCGTGGATTGCAGCAGCAGCAAGCCGAAAAGTGCAGGCATGTGAGGGATCTAGAGGTTGACAGCATGTCTTCTTAACGGGAGTCCAGGTGGCCATCTCCACAAATGGACTTTTCAGAATCCTTGGGTGGCACCGTAGTCGGAAACCAATTCTGGTTATCGCTTCTCGGCCTTTTGGCTAAGATCAAGTGTAGTATCTGTTCTTATCAGTTTAATATCTGATACGTCCCCTATCTGGGGACCATATATTAAATGGATTTTTAGAACAGGGAGATGGAAAAAGAGCTTGCTCTGTCCACTCCACGCATTGACCTGGTATTGCAGTATCTCCAGGACCGGTGCACCCCTTCTTTAATGCAGTTTCTAAAATCAGAAAGAATTGAATTCAATGCTTTTTGTTCATTTTGCTTGTTTGTCGGATTTTGGGATGGACTCTTTGGCTTTGCTTTTCTTCTCCTCATTGGATTTTTCATGTTAAAAGTTGCAGAAGCCAGATGACAAGCTCATTTTGGTTAAACTTCAGCAACTGTGCATTGCATTGCCATGTAATGTAATGTAATGCAATGCTATCTATCTAGCTCTCCCTCTATACTTCCTTTTGGATAAACAGACATATTAGGCAAGCATTTTGGAGCTTTCACCTAAATAACTACAGGTGGTGAGATAAGCTGCACAATATAATTGACCTTTCAGTATATTGTTGCACACACACCATCTATTTAGCAAATGCCCTTGTTATCAACAGCAGCCTTTTAAACTCACCTGAGCTAACAGGTATGTGAGCTGGTTACTCTGCTGCGCTTAAAATTTCTTTTTTGGTTTGCTACAATGCCTTTTCTGAAACGTTGTCTCCCTCTGCTGGAACACTGACTTCTTTCATTTAATGCCTGCAGACTATAAAAGAGAAACCAACCCAAAAAGTTTGGTTGATTAGTCTGTGGCATTCTTTTAAACTGTTGCTTATGGCGGTCTCTGTGAGCTTCTCAGTGACATTCAGCCATCCAGGTATCCCGCCTGCAGTAGACGGAATGTGGCAATGGAACGCTGGCTGCGCGTGTCATAATAGGCTCTGAGCCTTTATATACCTGCGCACAGCAGTAGCCACCTTCAGTCTGCTGCTGGACAGCCAGCAGCAGCAGGAGCAGGAGAGGTAATTAATCAGCAACCCTCCTGCTAAGGGTAGACAGCTGCTCGTTCCACCCCCCCCCACCGCCTTAATTGGTTCTCCTCCCTTCCAACGGTGTTGAGGCGGGTGGGAACAGCCGGGGGTTGAGGGTACTGTGCTAAAAGAGGTGGAGTTATGCAGATCTAAAACGCGTGGATTGCAGCAGCAGCAAGCCGAAAAGTGCAGGCATGTGAGGGATCTAGAGGTTGACAGCATGTCTTCTTAACGGGAGTCCAGGTGGCCATCTCCACAAATGGACTTTTCAGAATCCTTGGGTGGCACCGTAGTCGGAAACCAATTCTGGTTATCGCTTCTCGGCCTTTTGGCTAAGATCAAGTGTAGTATCTGTTCTTATCAGTTTAATATCTGATACGTCCCCTATCTGGGGACCATATATTAAATGGATTTTTAGAACAGGGAGATGGAAAAAGAGCTTGCTCTGTCCACTCCACGCATTGACCTGGTATTGCAGTATCTCCAGGACCGGTGCACCCCTTCTTTAATGCAGTTTCTAAAATCAGAAAGAATTGAATTCAATGCTTTTTGTTCATTTTGCTTGTTTGTCGGATTTTGGGATGGACTCTTTGGCTTTGCTTTTCTTCTCCTCATTGGATTTTTCATGTTAAAAGTTGCAGAAGCCAGATGACAAGCTCATTTTGGTTCAACTTCAGCAACTGTGCATTGCATTGCCATGTAATGTAATGTAATGCAATGCTATCTATCTAGCTCTCCCTCTATACTTCCTTTTGGATAAACAGACATATTAGGTAAGCATTTTGGAGCTTTCACCTAAATAACTACAGGTGGTGAGATAAGCTGCACAATATAATTGACCTTTCAGTATATTGTTGCACACACACCATCTATTTAGCAAATGCCCTTGTTATCAACAGCAGCCTTTTAAACTCACCTGAGCTAACAGGTATGTGAGCTGGTTACTCTGCTGCGCTTAAAATTTCTTTTTTGGTTTGCTACAATGCCTTTTCTGAAGCGTTGTCTCCCTCTGCTGGAACACTGACTTCTTTCATTTAATGCCTGCAGACTATAAAAGAGAAACCAACCCAAAAAGTTTGGTTGATTAGTCTGTGGCATTCTTTTAAACTGTTGCTTATGGCGGTCTCTGTGAGCTTCTCAGTGACATTCAGCCATCCAGGTATCCCGCCTGCAGTAGACGGAATGTGGCAATGGAACGCTGGCTGCGCGTGTCATAATAGGCTCTGAGCCTTTATATACCTGCGCACAGCAGTAGCCACCTTCAGTCTGCTGCTGGACAGCCAGCAGCAGCAGCAGCAGGAGAGGTAATTAATCAGCAACCCTCCTGCTAAGGGTAGACAGCTGCTCGTTCCACCCCCCCCCCGCCTTAATTGGTTCTCCTCCCTTCCAACGGTGTTGAGGCGGGTGGGAACAGCCGGGGGTTGAGGGTACTGTGCTAAAAGAGGTGGAGTTATGCAGATCTAAAACGCGTGGATTGCAGCAGCAGCAAGCCGAAAAGTGCAGGCATGTGAGGGATCTAGAGGTTGACAGCATGTCTTCTTAACGGGAGTCCAGGTGGCCATCTCCACAAATGGACTTTTCAGAATCCTTGGGTGGCACCGTAGTCGGAAACCAATTCTGGTTATCGCTTCTCGGCCTTTTGGCTAAGATCAAGTGTAGTATCTGTTCTTATCAGTTTAATATCTGATACGTCCCCTATCTGGGGACCATATATTAAATGGATTTTTAGAACAGGGAGATGGAAAAAGAGCTTGCTCTGTCCACTCCACGCATTGACCTGGTATTGCAGTATCTCCAGGACCGGTGCACCCCTTCTTTAATGCAGTTTCTAAAATCAGAAAGAATTGAATTCAATGCTTTTTGTTCATTTTGCTTGTTTGTCGGATTTTGGGATGGACTCTTTGGCTTTGCTTTTCTTCTCCTCATTGGATTTTTCATGTTAAAAGTTGCAGAAGCCAGATGACAAGCTCATTTTGGTTCAACTTCAGCAACTGTGCATTGCATTGCCATGTAATGTAATGTAATGCAATGCTATCTATCTAGCTCTCCCTCTATACTTCCTTTTGGATAAACAGACATATTAGGCAAGCATTTTGGAGCTTTCACCTAAATAACTACAGGTGGTGAGATAAGCTGCACAATATAATTGACCTTTCAGTATATTGTTGCACACACACCATCTATTTAGCAAATGCCCTTGTTATCAACAGCAGCCTTTTAAACTCACCTGAGCTAACAGGTATGTGAGCTGGTTACTCTGCTGCGCTTAAAATTTCTTTTTTGGTTTGCTACAATGCCTTTTCTGAAACGTTGTCTCCCTCTGCTGGAACACTGACTTCTTTCATTTAATGCCTGCAGACTATAAAAGAGAAACCAACCCAAAAAGTTTGGTTGATTAGTCTGTGGCATTCTTTTAAACTGTTGCTTATGGCGGTCTCTGTGAGCTTCTCAGTGACATTCAGCCATCCAGGTATCCCGCCTGCAGTAGACGGAATGTGGCAATGGAACGCTGGCTGCGCGTGTCATAATAGGCTCTGAGCCTTTATATACCTGCGCACAGCAGCAGCCACCTTCAGTCTGCTGCTGGACAGCCAGCAGCAGCAGCAGGAGAGGTAATTAATCAGCAACCCTCCTGCTAAGGGTAGACAGCTGCTCGTTCCACCCCCCCCCCCGCCTTAATTGGTTCTCCTCCCTTCCAACGGTGTTGAGGCGGGTGGGAACAGCCGGGGGTTGAGGGTACTGTGCTAAAAGAGGTGGAGTTATGCAGATCTAAAACGCGTGGATTGCAGCAGCAGCAAGCCGAAAAGTGCAGGCATGTGAGGGATCTAGAGGTTGACAGCATGTCTTCTTAACGGGAGTCCAGGTGGCCATCTCCACAAATGGACTTTTCAGAATCCTTGGGTGGCACCGTAGTCGGAAACCAATTCTGGTTATCGCTTCTCGGCCTTTTGGCTAAGATCAAGTGTAGTATCTGTTCTTATCAGTTTAATATCTGATACGTCCCCTATCTGGGGACCATATATTAAATGGATTTTTAGAACAGGGAGATGGAAAAAGAGCTTGCTCTGTCCACTCCACGCATTGACCTGGTATTGCAGTATCTCCAGGACCGGTGCACCCCTTCTTTAATGCAGTTTCTAAAATCAGAAAGAATTGAATTCAATGCTTTTTGTTCATTTTGCTTGTTTGTCGGATTTTGGGATGGACTCTTTGGCTTTGCTTTTCTTCTCCTCATTGGATTTTTCATGTTAAAAGTTGCAGAAGCCAGATGACAAGCTCATTTTGGTTCAACTTCAGCAACTGTGCATTGCATTGCCATGTAATGTAATGTAATGCAATGCTATCTATCTAGCTCTCCCTCTATACTTCCTTTTGGATAAACAGACATATTAGGCAAGCATTTTGGAGCTTTCACCTAAATAACTACAGGTGGTGAGATAAGCTGCACAATATAATTGACCTTTCAGTATATTGTTGCACACACACCATCTATTTAGCAAATGCCCTTGTTATCAACAGCAGCCTTTTAAACTCACCTGAGCTATCAGGTATGTGAGCTGGTTACTCTGCTGCGCTTAAAATTTCTTTTTTGGTTTGCTACAATGCCTTTTCTGAAACGTTGTCTCCCTCTGCTGGAACACTGACTTCTTTCATTTAATGCCTGCAGACTATAAAAGAGAAACCAACCCAAAAAGTTTGGTTGATTAGTCTGTGGCATTCTTTTAAACTGTTGCTTATGGCGGTCTCTGTGAGCTTCTCAGTGACATTCAGCCATCCAGGTATCCCGCCTGCAGTAGACGGAATGTGGCAATGGAACGCTGGCTGCGCGTGTCATAATAGGCTCTGAGCCTTTATATACCTGCGCACAGCAGCAGCCACCTTCAGTCTGCTGCTGGACAGCCAGCAGCAGCAGCAGCAGGAGAGGTAATTAATCAGCAACCCTCCTGCTAAGGGTAGACAGCTGCTCGTTCCACCCCCCCCCCGCCTTAATTGGTTCTCCTCCCTTCCAACGGTGTTGAGGCGGGTGGGAACAGCCGGGGGTTGAGGGTACTGTGCTAAAAGAGGTGGAGTTATGCAGATCTAAAACGCGTGGATTGCAGCAGCAGCAAGCCGAAAAGTGCAGGCATGTGAGGGATCTAGAGGTTGACAGCATGTCTTCTTAACGGGAGTCCAGGTGGCCATCTCCACAAATGGACTTTTCAGAATCCTTGGGTGGCACCGTAGTCGGAAACCAATTCTGGTTATCGCTTCTCGGCCTTTTGGCTAAGATCAAGTGTAGTATCTGTTCTTATCAGTTTAATATCTGATACGTCCCCTATCTGGGGACCATATATTAAATGGATTTTTAGAACAGGGAGATGGAAAAAGAGCTTGCTCTGTCCACTCCACGCATTGACCTGGTATTGCAGTATCTCCAGGACCGGTGCACCCCTTCTTTAATGCAGTTTCTAAAATCAGAAAGAATTGAATTCAATGCTTTTTGTTCATTTTGCTTGTTTGTCGGATTTTGGGATGGACTCTTTGGCTTTGCTTTTCTTCTCCTCATTGGATTTTTCATGTTAAAAGTTGCAGAAGCCAGATGACAAGCTCATTTTGGTTCAACTTCAGCAACTGTGCATTGCATTGCCATGTAATGTAATGTAATGCAATGCTATCTATCTAGCTCTCCCTCTATACTTCCTTTTGGATAAACAGACATATTAGGCAAGCATTTTGGAGCTTTCACCTAAATAACTACAGGTGGTGAGATAAGCTGCACAATATAATTGACCTTTCAGTATATTGTTGCACACACACCATCTATTTAGCAAATGCCCTTGTTATCAACAGCAGCCTTTTAAACTCACCTGAGCTAACAGGTATGTGAGCTGGTTACTCTGCTGCGCTTAAAATTTCTTTTTTGGTTTGCTACAATGCCTTTTCTGAAACGTTGTCTCCCTCTGCTGGAACACTGACTTCTTTCATTTAATGCCTGCAGACTATAAAAGAGAAACCAACCCAAAAAGTTTGGTTGATTAGTCTGTGGCATTCTTTTAAACTGTTGCTTATGGCGGTCTCTGTGAGCTTCTCAGTGACATTCAGCCATCCAGGTATCCCGCCTGCAGTAGACGGAATGTGGCAATGGAACGCTGGCTGCGCGTGTCATAATAGGCTCTGAGCCTTTATATACCTGCGCACAGCAGCAGCCACCTTCAGTCTGCTGCTGGACAGCCAGCAGCAGCAGCAGCAGGAGAGGTAATTAATCAGCAACCCTCCTGCTAAGGGTAGACAGCTGCTCGTTCCACCCCCCCCCCCGCCTTAATTGGTTCTCCTCCCTTCCAACGGTGTTGAGGCGGGTGGGAACAGCCGGGGGTTGAGGGTACTGTGCTAAAAGAGGTGGAGTTATGCAGATCTAAAACGCGTGGATTGCAGCAGCAAGCAGCAGCAAGCCGAAAAGTGCAGGCATGTGAGGGATCTAGAGGTTGACAGCATGTCTTCTTAACGGGAGTCCAGGTGGCCATCTCCACAAATGGACTTTTCAGAATCCTTGGGTGGCACCGTAGTCGGAAACCAATTCTGGTTATCGCTTCTCGGCCTTTTGGCTAAGATCAAGTGTAGTATCTGTTCTTATCAGTTTAATATCTGATACGTCCCCTATCTGGGGACCATATATTAAATGGATTTTTAGAACAGGGAGATGGAAAAAGAGCTTGCTCTGTCCACTCCACGCATTGACCTGGTATTGCAGTATCTCCAGGACCGGTGCACCCCTTCTTTAATGCAGTTTCTAAAATCAGAAAGAATTGAATTCAATGCTTTTTGTTCATTTTGCTTGTTTGTCGGATTTTGGGATGGACTCTTTGGCTTTGCTTTTCTTCTCCTCATTGGATTTTTCATGTTAAAAGTTGCAGAAGCCAGATGACAAGCTCATTTTGGTTAAACTTCAGCAACTGTGCATTGCATTGCCATGTAATGTAATGTAATGCAATGCTATCTATCTAGCTCTCCCTCTATACTTCCTTTTGGATAAACAGACATATTAGGCAAGCATTTTGGAGCTTTCACCTAAATAACTACAGGTGGTGAGATAAGCTGCACAATATAATTGACCTTTCAGTATATTGTTGCACACACACCATCTATTTAGCAAATGCCCTTGTTATCAACAGCAGCCTTTTAAACTCACCTGAGCTAACAGGTATGTGAGCTGGTTACTCTGCTGCGCTTAAAATTTCTTTTTTGGTTTGCTACAATGCCTTTTCTGAAACGTTGTCTCCCTCTGCTGGAACACTGACTTCTTTCATTTAATGCCTGCAGACTATAAAAGAGAAACCAACCCAAAAAGTTTGGTTGATTAGTCTGTGGCATTCTTTTAAACTGTTGCTTATGGCGGTCTCTGTGAGCTTCTCAGTGACATTCAGCCATCCAGGTATCCCGCCTGCAGTAGACGGAATGTGGCAATGGAACGCTGGCTGCGCGTGTCATAATAGGCTCTGAGCCTTTATATACCTGCGCACAGCAGTAGCCACCTTCAGTCTGCTGCTGGACAGCCAGCAGCAGCAGGAGCAGGAGAGGTAATTAATCAGCAACCCTCCTGCTAAGGGTAGACAGCTGCTCGTTCCACCCCCCCCCACCGCCTTAATTGGTTCTCCTCCCTTCCAACGGTGTTGAGGCGGGTGGGAACAGCCGGGGGTTGAGGGTACTGTGCTAAAAGAGGTGGAGTTATGCAGATCTAAAACGCGTGGATTGCAGCAGCAGCAAGCCGAAAAGTGCAGGCATGTGAGGGATCTAGAGGTTGACAGCATGTCTTCTTAACGGGAGTCCAGGTGGCCATCTCCACAAATGGACTTTTCAGAATCCTTGGGTGGCACCGTAGTCGGAAACCAATTCTGGTTATCGCTTCTCGGCCTTTTGGCTAAGATCAAGTGTAGTATCTGTTCTTATCAGTTTAATATCTGATACGTCCCCTATCTGGGGACCATATATTAAATGGATTTTTAGAACAGGGAGATGGAAAAAGAGCTTGCTCTGTCCACTCCACGCATTGACCTGGTATTGCAGTATCTCCAGGACCGGTGCACCCCTTCTTTAATGCAGTTTCTAAAATCAGAAAGAATTGAATTCAATGCTTTTTGTTCATTTTGCTTGTTTGTCGGATTTTGGGATGGACTCTTTGGCTTTGCTTTTCTTCTCCTCATTGGATTTTTCATGTTAAAAGTTGCAGAAGCCAGATGACAAGCTCATTTTGGTTCAACTTCAGCAACTGTGCATTGCATTGCCATGTAATGTAATGTAATGCAATGCTATCTATCTAGCTCTCCCTCTATACTTCCTTTTGGATAAACAGACATATTAGGTAAGCATTTTGGAGCTTTCACCTAAATAACTACAGGTGGTGAGATAAGCTGCACAATATAATTGACCTTTCAGTATATTGTTGCACACACACCATCTATTTAGCAAATGCCCTTGTTATCAACAGCAGCCTTTTAAACTCACCTGAGCTAACAGGTATGTGAGCTGGTTACTCTGCTGCGCTTAAAATTTCTTTTTTGGTTTGCTACAATGCCTTTTCTGAAGCGTTGTCTCCCTCTGCTGGAACACTGACTTCTTTCATTTAATGCCTGCAGACTATAAAAGAGAAACCAACCCAAAAAGTTTGGTTGATTAGTCTGTGGCATTCTTTTAAACTGTTGCTTATGGCGGTCTCTGTGAGCTTCTCAGTGACATTCAGCCATCCAGGTATCCCGCCTGCAGTAGACGGAATGTGGCAATGGAACGCTGGCTGCGCGTGTCATAAT
Source organism: Phyllobates terribilis (assembly GCF_046119375.1). Classification (NCBI taxonomy): domain Eukaryota; kingdom Metazoa; phylum Chordata; class Amphibia; order Anura; family Dendrobatidae; genus Phyllobates; species Phyllobates terribilis. The sequence continues at coordinate 2,003,893 of NW_027362800.1, read as the reverse complement.
AGGCTCTGAGCCTTTATATACCTGCGCACAGCAGTAGCCACCTTCAGTCTGCTGCTGGACAGCCAGCAGCAGCAGCAGCAGGAGAGGTAATTAATCAGCAACCCTCCTGCTAAGGGTAGACAGCTGCTCGTTCCACCCCCCCCCCGCCTTAATTGGTTCTCCTCCCTTCCAACGGTGTTGAGGCGGGTGGGAACAGCCGGGGGTTGAGGGTACTGTGCTAAAAGAGGTGGAGTTATGCAGATCTAAAACGCGTGGATTGCAGCAGCAGCAAGCCGAAAAGTGCAGGCATGTGAGGGATCTAGAGGTTGACAGCATGTCTTCTTAACGGGAGTCCAGGTGGCCATCTCCACAAATGGACTTTTCAGAATCCTTGGGTGGCACCGTAGTCGGAAACCAATTCTGGTTATCGCTTCTCGGCCTTTTGGCTAAGATCAAGTGTAGTATCTGTTCTTATCAGTTTAATATCTGATACGTCCCCTATCTGGGGACCATATATTAAATGGATTTTTAGAACAGGGAGATGGAAAAAGAGCTTGCTCTGTCCACTCCACGCATTGACCTGGTATTGCAGTATCTCCAGGACCGGTGCACCCCTTCTTTAATGCAGTTTCTAAAATCAGAAAGAATTGAATTCAATGCTTTTTGTTCATTTTGCTTGTTTGTCGGATTTTGGGATGGACTCTTTGGCTTTGCTTTTCTTCTCCTCATTGGATTTTTCATGTTAAAAGTTGCAGAAGCCAGATGACAAGCTCATTTTGGTTCAACTTCAGCAACTGTGCATTGCATTGCCATGTAATGTAATGTAATGCAATGCTATCTATCTAGCTCTCCCTCTATACTTCCTTTTGGATAAACAGACATATTAGGCAAGCATTTTGGAGCTTTCACCTAAATAACTACAGGTGGTGAGATAAGCTGCACAATATAATTGACCTTTCAGTATATTGTTGCACACACACCATCTATTTAGCAAATGCCCTTGTTATCAACAGCAGCCTTTTAAACTCACCTGAGCTAACAGGTATGTGAGCTGGTTACTCTGCTGCGCTTAAAATTTCTTTTTTGGTTTGCTACAATGCCTTTTCTGAAACGTTGTCTCCCTCTGCTGGAACACTGACTTCTTTCATTTAATGCCTGCAGACTATAAAAGAGAAACCAACCCAAAAAGTTTGGTTGATTAGTCTGTGGCATTCTTTTAAACTGTTGCTTATGGCGGTCTCTGTGAGCTTCTCAGTGACATTCAGCCATCCAGGTATCCCGCCTGCAGTAGACGGAATGTGGCAATGGAACGCTGGCTGCGCGTGTCATAATAGGCTCTGAGCCTTTATATACCTGCGCACAGCAGCAGCCACCTTCAGTCTGCTGCTGGACAGCCAGCAGCAGCAGCAGGAGAGGTAATTAATCAGCAACCCTCCTGCTAAGGGTAGACAGCTGCTCGTTCCACCCCCCCCCCCGCCTTAATTGGTTCTCCTCCCTTCCAACGGTGTTGAGGCGGGTGGGAACAGCCGGGGGTTGAGGGTACTGTGCTAAAAGAGGTGGAGTTATGCAGATCTAAAACGCGTGGATTGCAGCAGCAGCAAGCCGAAAAGTGCAGGCATGTGAGGGATCTAGAGGTTGACAGCATGTCTTCTTAACGGGAGTCCAGGTGGCCATCTCCACAAATGGACTTTTCAGAATCCTTGGGTGGCACCGTAGTCGGAAACCAATTCTGGTTATCGCTTCTCGGCCTTTTGGCTAAGATCAAGTGTAGTATCTGTTCTTATCAGTTTAATATCTGATACGTCCCCTATCTGGGGACCATATATTAAATGGATTTTTAGAACAGGGAGATGGAAAAAGAGCTTGCTCTGTCCACTCCACGCATTGACCTGGTATTGCAGTATCTCCAGGACCGGTGCACCCCTTCTTTAATGCAGTTTCTAAAATCAGAAAGAATTGAATTCAATGCTTTTTGTTCATTTTGCTTGTTTGTCGGATTTTGGGATGGACTCTTTGGCTTTGCTTTTCTTCTCCTCATTGGATTTTTCATGTTAAAAGTTGCAGAAGCCAGATGACAAGCTCATTTTGGTTCAACTTCAGCAACTGTGCATTGCATTGCCATGTAATGTAATGTAATGCAATGCTATCTATCTAGCTCTCCCTCTATACTTCCTTTTGGATAAACAGACATATTAGGCAAGTGACGCGCCCCTGGGCCTGTGTCGCGCTGCGTTGCGCACGCGGGAGCTTACCCGGAGCCGGATCAGTGGAGGGTTGTAGTCTCGTGGCGGTGACCCGGTCCGTGCCCAGGGAGTCAAACTAGACGGCAGTCTATTAGTAGTAAATAGTTGATGACTACGCCACCCGTTGAGTGCAGCCAGGGAGCTGCTGCTGCGGGGCAGACCGCTGAGGCCGATGGTAGGATTATGCAGCGTGATAGTATAACCCCCAACGGGAGGGGTATGGCCTCAGGGCAGCCGACGTGGATGATGGGGGTAGCAGGAACCACTCAGAGACGGTACGGTGTAGTTCAGGGTCTTTACTGGTAACAACGATAGACCCTCCTGGAGTACTTGCTAGCGAACGGGGCCTGGTCAGTCCTTGAGCAGATGGGATCTCCCCTGGCCAGGCGTAGTTGTAGGCCTCCCAAACTGACTGTACTCTTCTGGCTACCTTGCTAGAAGCTGATGTAAGTAGCCCACGTCCCTGAGTGTACCGTGTGGTGCTCACCCGTATGGCCGGTGACTCGGGGCCTTCTAATGGCTTCCGCTCCACGATGGCGGTGCTGGTCCCACGCGTGTGACCGTGCCTTCGGGCTTCTGGGCCAGAGGACCTGAAATCCCCTGCCTGACGGATTCTGCTGCTGGGTAGGAGTTAGTCCCCACAGCCTCGGACTCCGGGTCCGGAAAGAAGTCTTCTTAGTCAGGGCGAGCTCTGCAGCTGCCAGCCCCTGACTCCTTGTAACTCTGCTGTTTCCTATGCTGCTTCTTGTCTCTACTCCACTTGTCTCACTCACCCTGCCTCAGCCCCGGGTTTATATAGGGGAAGTCCTTCCCCTCCCAAGACTAGGCAGGAGGTGTAGCATGCACAGGATCCCTGACCAAAGGACCTCCCACCTGCTCTCAGACGTAATATCTCTATCACTGTGGCAACCAGACCCCTGGGGTGTCACATTCCCCCCTAGTGAAATTTAGTACTCCGGGACTAAACATATTTTTTTTTTTTTTCCGAAAAACATAACAAAGTATAACAATAACAATACAATAAGAAAAACACATAAGATGGTTACGGCGTGTCCGCAACCGGGTGCAGTTTTGAAAAGCAAGGTGTCCATTTCACCAAAACAGGGAGACGTAACCAGGTAGGGGCCTGTCCTGCCCCGAGTCCTTAACAGTCTTTAGTCCATCCTGGGTTACGCTCCAACTATGTACAAGGATTCCCGGTAAATCCACCAAGGATTCCTAAAAATAACTGGAAACACAAAATTATACACAAGCAACAAGACACAAAAAAACATAAATAAAACAATTTATACACTTCAAATTCTCCAGCGTGCGGGTAACTGGCCTCTAGTGGCCCTAGTGGACCTACGGAGCTGACTGTCTGGCCCTGAACTACAGGGTGTAGGAGCTGTCAAGGGTAAACTGGGCGGCTGTCTACCGGCTCTTTGTCTCACTAGGGGTACGGCAGGCTCACTATAAGCAGAGGGTTGATTCTCCTGTTCTGCTGGTGTGGAGTTTTCTGCCTCCTGGACCGGCTGTTCTTCCAGCTCTACCCGTTGCTCCGTAGGTTCTTGGGATGGTGGTTGGAGGAAGGTGAGTACGGGTACCACAACTGCACCATTGACTTGAGTCCAAGACCGAGGGAAGTCCCCGAGCACGGTACTAACCATATCTTCCCTTTCTTCCACGGGTCGATGGTCTTCTTGTTCCTCTTCAGGGTTCCTCAGTTGTTCGGGACACTTCTTCAGGTGGTCCCGGGATACAATGGCTGTGGTTTCCCCTCCGTCTTTACTGATGGTACAGACCTTCGGGTTCTCGTGGCTTGAGGGCAGTACGGTGTACGGGTCCTTCTCCCACTGGTCGTCCAACTTGTGGAGCCGTCTCTTCCTCTTCAAGACCTGCTCTCCGGGTACCAGGGGAACAGCGGGAGCATACTGGTTGTAAGTCTTCTCTTGTCTTTCCCTAGCCTGACAGAGACTTCGCTCCACGCTCTCCTGTACTCTCCGGTACTGCTGCTGCCTCTCTGTGTCCCAGTCTGTTTCTGGTGAAGTGTCCTCGGGTGTCAGGACTCCCATTTCCAGGTCAACAGGCAACTTACCAGGTCTTGCCCTCATTAGGTAAGCCGGGGTACAGTTGGTGGAACCTACCGGGATGTGGTTGTATAGGTCCACCAGATCGGGCAACTTCTCAGGCCACAGACTGCGTTCTTCCAGGGGCAACGTTTTTAGAAGATCCATTACCACCTGGTTCATTTTCTCACAAAGTCCATTAGTTTGCGGATGGTAGGGTGTCGTCCTTATCTTCCGGCAGCCATACAGATTGCAGAATTCCTGGAAGACCTCCGCTTCAAAAGCAGGTCCCTGGTTCGTCAGCACTTGGTCCGGGTACCCGTGTGGACGGCAAAAGTGCTGCTGGAAGGCTCTAGCTGCTGTTTGAGCCGTTAAGTCCTTGACGGGGATGACAACCAGAAACCGGGAGTAATGATCCACGATGGTTAACGCGTAGACGTAGCCACTTCTGCTCGGGGTCAGTTTTACATGATCCAAGGCTACCAGTTCCAACGGTTGCCGGGTGACGATGGACTGCAGGGGAGTCTTCTGGCTGGCGCGGTCCTTCCTTCTCAGGTTGCACGGGCCACAGTCTCTGCACCACCTCTCGATGGTTCCCCTCATGCCTACCCAGTGGAACCGCTCGCGCAGCAGGAACTCCAGCTTCTTCCATCCAAAGTGTCCAGCCCCGTCGTGGTATGCCTCCATCACCATGGCTGCGTCTCTTCGTGGCACCACTACTTGCCAGAGTAGTTCATGCGTCCGGGAGTTAACCATTCTGCGGCACAACTTCCCCTTGTAAAGGAACAGTAGACTCTTCTCTGCCCATAGTTGTTTGGCTTCCTCCGGAGCGTCTGGTTCAAGGCAAGCCTCCGGGCGAGTCAGCATCTCCTTCACCAGTCGGACGGCAGGGTCGCTGTCTTGCGTTTCCGCCCAGTTGTAGTGAGGTAAGGGAATACTGGATAGTCCCATGACGGTGGAACGCAGGGAGTTCAACTTCTTCCAGTCCCTCCGGATCTTCTCCTCCGTCCGGCAGGTTGGGCATCCTGGACAGGGCGTCCGCGTTGGTATTGGAGCGCCCTGCCCGGTATTTGATTGTGAACTCGTAGTTGGACAGACGGGCCATCCACCTCTGCTCCAGGGCACCGAGTCTTGCCGTGTCCAGGTGTGTCAGCGGGTTGTTATCCGTGTACACGGTGAACCGGGAAGAAGCGAGGTAATGCTTAAAGCGCTCAGTGATTGCCCATACTACGGCCAGGAACTCTAACTTAAATGAGCTGTAATTCTCGGGGTTCCTTTCGGTGGGTCGCAGTTTTCGGCTGGCGTAGGCGATTACTCGTTCCTTCCCCTGCTGGATCTGGGACAGTACAGCTCCTAGCCCGATGTTACTGGCGTCGGTGTAGAGGATAAAGGGCTGACTATAATCCGGGTACGCCAGGATTTCGTCCCCCGTGAGGGCCATCTTCAGCTGGCGGAAGGACTCTTCTTCCAGCTCCTCCCATTTGAAGGGCGGCTTCTGGTTCTTGGCCTTCCGGGACTGGCCTATCAGGAGGTCCTGCATAGGTGCTGCCTTTTTGGTGAAACCGGGAATAAACCTTCGGTAGTAGCCTACCAACCCGAGGAACTGCCGCACTTCTTTTACGCTGGAGGGGCTTGGCCATCCCTTAATTGCGGTGATCTTATCAGGGTCGGGAGCCACTCCGTCAGCGCTCACCACGTGTCCCAGGTACTGCACCTTTGGTTTCAGGAGGTGACACTTGGAGGGTTTCACCTTTAGGCCGTAACTCGCCAGAGCTTCGAACACCTCCGCCAGGTGTTTCAGGTGGTCCTCATAAGTCTTGGAATATACGATGACATCATCCAAGTACAACAGGACCGTCTCGAAGTTTCTGTGGCCTAGACAGCACTCCATTAATCGTTGGAAGGTTCCTGGGGCGTTGCAGAGTCCGAACGGCATGCAGGTGAACTCGCTAAGTCCCATCGGGGTGGTGAATGCGGTCTTCTCCCGGTCCGCCTCTGCTACAGGAACCTGCCAGTACCCACTAGTGAGATCCAAGGTAGAGAAGAAGTTAGCAGATCTTAAAGCAGCCAATGACTCCTCTATCCTTGGTAAGGGGTACGCATCCTTGTGTGTGATACGGTTAATTTTCCGGTAATCTACACACATCCTCATGGTGTTGTCTTTCTTTTTGACTAAAACTAGTGGGGCTGCCCAGGGGCTACAGCTATCCCGGATTACCCCAGCCTCCTTCATGTCTATAAGCATCCCCTTGGCGTGTTGGTAATGTGCAGGGGGTACGGGTCGATACCTCTCTTTTATGGGAGGATGATCTCCCGTGGGGATGCGGTGTTCTACCCCCTTGACTCGCCCGAAGTCTAACGGGTGTTTACTAAACACTCTCTCATACTCTTGAACCACCCGATAGACTCCTTGTTTCTGGTGTGAGGGAGTGGAGTCAGTACCCAGATGTAGTTGCTGACACCAGTCCTCCATGTCTTTCTTAGAGCCGTTACCTTCCTCCGGGTGAGATGGAGGCAAGGGTTCCACAGATTGTATAGAATTTTGATTAGTGGTATATAATTTGGCTAGCGTGGCATACCGGGGCAGGTACACTTCCCTCTCCCCGATATTTATTATGCGAACGGGCACCCTCCCATGGCGTACATTGACCACCCCCCGTGCTGTCAAAATGGTGGGCCTACTGTCTGAGTAAACTGGTTCTACCATTGCCTGGTAATCTCTACCTCTCAGACCAATAGCTGCCCGGCACCAAATCATCATTTCACTTTTTGGGGGCATGGCAATAGGAAAAGGGTCACACATTCTTACGCTACCAATCTCACCGCCGGAGAGTTCCACTTGTTGCCGTTGCATCAGTGCCCGGATCTCTTTCTGGAGCACCCGCTGCTCGCCGGAGCTGGCATTCTTGGCAACCTGCTGTAAAAGGAAAATCACCTCTGCAAGACAATTTTCAATTACATTAGTTCCTAGAGTTATTTTTGGGTGACTCTCATGTTTGTCAATATCTACAATGATCAGTCCCTGTGCGGCCAGTTCGACTCTACCAATTTTGATGGTCACCTCTTTAAATCCGATCTGTGGCACGGGCTGACCATTGCTGGCGATGATACTCAAGTCGTCGTCAGGGTAGCGGGTAATATCCGAGTCATTCCAGTACTGCTTGAAGAGCACGTACGGGATGGTGGTGACCTGTGACCCGGTGTCCAGTAGGGCACTCATGGGAATGCCATCCAGTACCACAGGCAAGACTGGACGTCCTCCCACATATCTGTCGCGCCAGTTCGATGGGCCTGGTGATCTTTTTCCTGGGGGTTGGCCCTCTACCCCAGGTTGTGCCCGTTTAAAGAACAGTACCTTGCCATATGTCCGGGTTGATTGCAGAGGCGGCAGATGGGTCGTCCGTCCTCACTGTATCGGTCACTGGGTCTTCCTCTGGCCGGTGGGGTCCTCCTTGGTCGACGCCACGGGATGTCCTCCGGTCCGGATGCCAGCTGGATCTTCCCTGGGGTGGAAGCCTGTAAAGACTGCACAGTTCGGGTTAGCGCAGCAACGCTCTTAGCTAGCTCTTGGACCTGATGGTGTAGGTCTGGAGCCGGGTCATTGTCCAAAGCCTGCGCATCAGCTCCCACAGGCCCTGCTGACAAGGGCGCCGCCTCCTGGTAGTAAGTGGTAGTGGGGCGTCTGTGGGTCACAACGCCACCTGGTGCCGGTTCTCGGAGCACCCGGATGGCTCTGTCCTTGAACTGTGCAAAGTCCAGATGGGGATCCTGTAAGGCCATTGCCCGCAACTGGGTTCGGTGGGCATTGCAATATAAACCCTCTATAAATTGTTCAGTCAACAGCCTGTCCTCGTTTCCCACCCCATCGGGGTCGGTCTGCTTTATGGCCCTCAGGGCCTCTTGTAGGTTTAGTGCATAGTCCCTTATACTCTCATGCGCTCGCTGCTTGCACCCGTAGAATCTAAGCTTAATCTCGGCTGAGGTGCGGGTATCAAAGGTGTCCTTCAGCCGGGTTAGTATCCCTGCGACAGTCTTCCTCCCAGGTGGCCAGGATTTTACTTCCCTTTTGGCTGCCCTGGTTAGTTGGGCCACCAGGATGCTCACTTTTTGCTCTTCTGTGAGGGGGTACACCTGGAAGAGGCTATCCAGCTTTTCTCTAAAGTCATGCAGGGTATGTGACTCCCCTGAGTACTGGGGTAGCCAAGCTGCTCCCGGGATATAGGGCATGGTGAAGGGCATAACTGCAGCAGCGGTAGCGCTGGCGGGGGTTGAGGCAGTGAAGCTCTCCTCCGTATCCGACATCTTCCTCCCCCCTAGTGGACCGTGGCCTACCTTGCGATGATCCTCTTCCATAGGCTGCGGCTCCGCAGTGGATCGTCAGGGTTGAGGACCTTCCGTCGCGCTCCTGCGACGTCGGCGTCTGCTGGGCTCCTTCCAGGACCTTACGCAACGTCCGGACGTGAGGCGGGGCTTCAGTTCTCGCGCGCTTTCGGAGTCCACGCCCCTCTTCTTCCCGCGCGGCGTCCTCAAGATGGCGTCCAATGGCGGGAAAACTCCACGGATGGCGGGAAGAAGGTTCAAGATGGCGCCGGATGGCGGGAAAACTTCGCGGATGGCGGGAAGAAGGTAGAAGATGGCGCCGGATGGCGGGAAACCTCCACGGATAGCGGGAATCTTCACCACTGGTAAGTTTGAACAGTCTTTGCTTTTCAGGCACGCAGTACCCGGTGGTTGCGGGCACGAAATCCTGCCGACTACGCCAAAGTTGACGCGCCCCTGGGCCTGTGTCGCGCTGCGTTGCGCACGCGGGAGCTTACCCGGAGCCGGATCAGTGGAGGGTTGTAGTCTCGTGGCGGTGACCCGGTCCGTGCCCAGGGAGTCAAACTAGACGGCAGTCTATTAGTAGTAAATAGTTGATGACTACGCCACCCGTTGAGTGCAGCCAGGGAGCTGCTGCTGCGGGGCAGACCGCTGAGGCCGATGGTAGGATTATGCAGCGTGATAGTATAACCCCCAACGGGAGGGGTATGGCCTCAGGGCAGCCGACGTGGATGATGGGGGTAGCAGGAACCACTCAGAGACGGTACGGTGTAGTTCAGGGTCTTTACTGGTAACAACGATAGACCCTCCCGGAGTACTTGCTAGCGAACGGGGCCTGGTCAGTCCTTGAGCAGATGGGATCTCCCCTGGCCAGGCGTAGTTGTAGGCCTCCCAAACTGACTGTACTCTTCTGGCTACCTTGCTAGAAGCTGATGTAAGTAGCCCACGTCCCTGAGTGTACCGTGTGGTGCTCACCCGTATGGCCGGTGACTCGGGGCCTTCTAATGGCTTCCGCTCCACGATGGCGGTGCTGGTCCCACGCGTGTGACCGTGCCTTCGGGCTTCTGGGCCAGAGGACCTGAAATCCCCTGCCTGACGGATTCTGCTGCTGGGTAGGAGTTAGTCCCCACAGCCTCGGACTCCGGGTCCGGAAAGAAGTCTTCTTAGTCAGGGCGAGCTCTGCAGCTGCCAGCCCCTGACTCCTTGTAACTCTGCTGTTTCCTATGCTGCTTCTTGTCTCTACTCCACTTGTCTCACTCACCCTGCCTCAGCCCCGGGTTTATATAGGGGAAGTCCTTCCCCTCCCAAGACTAGGCAGGAGGTGTGGCATGCACAGGATCCCTGACCAAAGGACCTCCCACCTGCTCTCAGACGTAATATCTCTATCACTGTGGCAACCAGACCCCTGGGGTGTCACACAAGCATTTTGGAGCTTTCACCTAAATAACTACAGGTGGTGAGATAAGCTGCACAATATAATTGACCTTTCAGTATATTGTTGCACACACACCATCTATTTAGCAAATGCCCTTGTTATCAACAGCAGCCTTTTAAACTCACCTGAGCTAACAGGTATGTGAGCTGGTTACTCTGCTGCGCTTAAAATTTCTTTTTTGGTTTGCTACAATGCCTTTTCTGAAACGTTGTCTCCCTCTGCTGGAACACTGACTTCTTTCATTTAATGCCTGCAGACTATAAAAGAGAAACCAACCCAAAAAGTTTGGTTGATTAGTCTGTGGCATTCTTTTAAACTGTTGCTTATGGCGGTCTCTGTGAGCTTCTCAGTGACATTCAGCCATCCAGGTATCCCGCCTGCAGTAGACGGAATGTGGCAATGGAACGCTGGCTGCGCGTGTCATAATAGGCTCTGAGCCTTTATATACCTGCGCACAGCAGCAGCCACCTTCAGTCTGCTGCTGGACAGCCAGCAGCAGCAGCAGCAGGAGAGGTAATTAATCAGCAACCCTCCTGCTAAGGGTAGACAGCTGCTCGTTCCACCCCCCCCCCGCCTTAATTGGTTCTCCTCCCTTCCAACGGTGTTGAGGCGGGTGGGAACAGCCGGGGGTTGAGGGTACTGTGCTAAAAGAGGTGGAGTTATGCAGATCTAAAACGCGTGGATTGCAGCAGCAGCAAGCCGAAAAGTGCAGGCATGTGAGGGATCTAGAGGTTGACAGCATGTCTTCTTAACGGGAGTCCAGGTGGCCATCTCCACAAATGGACTTTTCAGAATCCTTGGGTGGCACCGTAGTCGGAAACCAATTCTGGTTATCGCTTCTCGGCCTTTTGGCTAAGATCAAGTGTAGTATCTGTTCTTATCAGTTTAATATCTGATACGTCCCCTATCTGGGGACCATATATTAAATGGATTTTTAGAACAGGGAGATGGAAAAAGAGCTTGCTCTGTCCACTCCACGCATTGACCTGGTATTGTAGTATCTCCAGGACCGGTGCACCCCTTCTTTAATGCAGTTTCTAAAATCAGAAAGAATTGAATTCAATGCTTTTTGTTCATTTTGCTTGTTTGTCGGATTTTGGGATGGACTCTTTGGCTTTGCTTTTCTTCTCCTCATTGGATTTTTCATGTTAAAAGTTGCAGAAGCCAGATGACAAGCTCATTTTGGTTCAACTTCAGCAACTGTGCATTGCATTGCCATGTAATGTAATGTAATGCAATGCTATCTATCTAGCTCTCCCTCTATACTTCCTTTTGGATAAACAGACATATTAGGCAAGCATTTTGGAGCTTTCACCTAAATAACTACAGGTGGTGAGATAAGCTGCACAATATAATTGACCTTTCAGTATATTGTTGCACACACACCATCTATTTAGCAAATGCCCTTGTTATCAACAGCAGCCTTTTAAACTCACCTGAGCTAACAGGTATGTGAGCTGGTTACTCTGCTGCGCTTAAAATTTCTTTTTTGGTTTGCTACAATGCCTTTTCTGAAACGTTGTCTCCCTCTGCTGGAACACTGACTTCTTTCATTTAATGCCTGCAGACTATAAAAGAGAAACCAACCCAAAAAGTTTGGTTGATTAGTCTGTGGCATTCTTGTAAACTGTTGCTTATGGCGGTCTCTGTGAGCTTCTCAGTGACATTCAGCCATCCAGGTATCCCGCCTGCAGTAGACGGAATGTGGCAATGGAACGCTGGCTGCGCGTGTCATAATAGGCTCTGAGCCTTTATATACCTGCGCACAGCAGCAGCCACCTTCAGTCTGCTGCTGGACAGCCAGCAGCAGCAGCAGCAGGAGAGGTAATTAATCAGCAACCCTCCTGCTAAGGGTAGACAGCTGCTCGTTCCACCCCCCCCGCCTTAATTGGTTCTCCTCCCTTCCAACGGTGTTGAGGCGGGTGGGAACAGCCGGGGGTTGAGGGTACTGTGCTAAAAGAGGTGGAGTTATGCAGATCTAAAACGCGTGGATTGCAGCAGCAGCAAGCCGAAAAGTGCAGGCATGTGAGGGATCTAGAGGTTGACAGCATGTCTTCTTAACGGGAGTCCAGGTGGCCATCTCCACAAATGGACTTTTCAGAATCCTTGGGTGGCACCGTAGTCGGAAACCAATTCTGGTTATCGCTTCTCGGCCTTTTGGCTAAGATCAAGTGTAGTATCTGTTCTTATCAGTTTAATATCTGATACGTCCCCTATCTGGGGACCATATATTAAATGGATTTTTAGAACAGGGAGATGGAAAAAGAGCTTGCTCTGTCCACTCCACGCATTGACCTGGTATTGCAGTATCTCCAGGACCGGTGCACCCCTTCTTTAATGCAGTTTCTAAAATCAGAAAGAATTGAATTCAATGCTTTTTGTTCATTTTGCTTGTTTGTCGGATTTTGGGATGGACTCTTTGGCTTTGCTTTTCTTCTCCTCATTGGATTTTTCATGTTAAAAGTTGCAGAAGCCAGATGACAAGCTCATTTTGGTTCAACTTCAGCAACTGTGCATTGCATTGCCATGTAATGTAATGTAATGCAATGCTATCTATCTAGCTCTCCCTCTATACTTCCTTTTGGATAAACAGACATATTAGGCAAGCATTTTGGAGCTTTCACCTAAATAACTACAGGTGGTGAGATAAGCTGCACAATATAATTGACCTTTCAGTATATTGTTGCACACACACCATCTATTTAGCAAATGCCCTTGTTATCAACAGCAGCCTTTTAAACTCACCTGAGCTAACAGGTATGTGAGCTGGTTACTATGCTGCGCTTAAAATTTCTTTTTTGGTTTGCTACAATGCCTTTTCTGAAACGTTGTCTCCCTCTGCTGGAACACTGACTTCTTTCATTTAATGCCTGCAGACTATAAAAGAGAAACCAACCCAAAAAGTTTGGTTGATTAGTCTGTGGCATTCTTGTAAACTGTTGCTTATGGCGGTCTCTGTGAGCTTCTCAGTGACATTCAGCCATCCAGGTATCCCGCCTGCAGTAGACGGAATGTGGCAATGGAACGCTGGCTGCGCGTGTCATAATAGGCTCTGAGCCTTTATATACCTGCGCACAGCAGCAGCCACCTTCAGTCTGCTGCTGGACAGCCAGCAGCAGCAGCAGCAGGAGAGGTAATTAATCAGCAACCCTCCTGCTAAGGGTAGACAGCTGCTCGTTCCACCCCCCCCCCGCCTTAATTGGTTCTCCTCCCTTCCAACGGTGTTGAGGCGGGTGGGAACAGCCGGGGGTTGAGGGTACTGTGCTAAAAGAGGTGGAGTTATGCAGATCTAAAACGCGTGGATTGCAGCAGCAGCAAGCCGAAAAGTGCAGGCATGTGAGGGATCTAGAGGTTGACAGCATGTCTTCTTAACGGGAGTCCAGGTGGCCATCTCCACAAATGGACTTTTCAGAATCCTTGGGTGGCACCGTAGTCGGAAACCAATTCTGGTTATCGCTTCTCGGCCTTTTGGCTAAGATCAAGTGTAGTATCTGTTCTTATCAGTTTAATATCTGATACGTCCCCTATCTGGGGACCATATATTAAATGGATTTTTAGAACAGGGAGATGGAAAAAGAGCTTGCTCTGTCCACTCCACGCATTGACCTGGTATTGCAGTATCTCCAGGACCGGTGCACCCCTTCTTTAATGCAGTTTCTAAAATCAGAAAGAATTGAATTCAATGCTTTTTGTTCATTTTGCTTGTTTGTCGGATTTTGGGATGGACTCTTTGGCTTTGCTTTTCTTCTCCTCATTGGATTTTTCATGTTAAAAGTTGCAGAAGCCAGATGACAAGCTCATTTTGGTTCAACTTCAGCAACTGTGCATTGCATTGCCATGTAATGTAATGTAATGCAATGCTATCTATCTAGCTCTCCCTCTATACTTCCTTTTGGATAAACAGACATATTAGGCAAGCATTTTGGAGCTTTCACCTAAATAACTACAGGTGGTGAGATAAGCTGCACAATATAATTGACCTTTCAGTATATTGTTGCACACACACCATCTATTTAGCAAATGCCCTTGTTATCAACAGCAGCCTTTTAAACTCACCTGAGCTAACAGGTATGTGAGCTGGTTACTCTGCTGCGCTTAAAATTTCTTTTTTGGTTTGCTACAATGCCTTTTCTGAAACGTTGTCTCCCTCTGCTGGAACACTGACTTCTTTCATTTAATGCCTGCAGACTATAAAAGAGAAACCAACCCAAAAAGTTTGGTTGATTAGTCTGTGGCATTCTTTTAAACTGTTGCTTATGGCGGTCTCTGTGAGCTTCTCAGTGACATTCAGCCATCCAGGTATCCCGCCTGCAGTAGACGGAATGTGGCAATGGAACGCTGGCTGCGCGTGTCATAATAGGCTCTGAGCCTTTATATACCTGCGCACAGCAGCAGCCACCTTCAGTCTGCTGCTGGACAGCCAGCAGCAGCAGCAGCAGGAGAGGTAATTAATCAGCAACCCTCCTGCTAAGGGTAGACAGCTGCTCGTTCCACCCCCCCCCCCGCCTTAATTGGTTCTCCTCCCTTCCAACGGTGTTGAGGCGGGTGGGAACAGCCGGGGGTTGAGGGTACTGTGCTAAAAGAGGTGGAGTTATGCCGATCTAAAACGCGTGGATTGCAGCAGCAGCAAGCCGAAAAGTGCAGGCATGTGAGGGATCTAGAGGTTGACAGCATGTCTTCTTAACGGGAGTCCAGGTGGCCATCTCCACAAATGGACTTTTCAGAATCCTTGGGTGGCACCGTAGTCGGAAACCAATTCTGGTTATCGCTTCTCGGCCTTTTGGCTAAGATCAAGTGTAGTATCTGTTCTTATCAGTTTAATATCTGATACGTCCCCTATCTGGGGACCATATATTAAATGGATTTTTAGAACAGGGAGATGGAAAAAGAGCTTGCTCTGTCCACTCCACGCATTGACCTGGTATTGCAGTATCTCCAGGACCGGTGCACCCCTTCTTTAATGCAGTTTCTAAAATCAGAAAGAATTGAATTCAATGCTTTTTGTTCATTTTGCTTGTTTGTCGGATTTTGGGATGGACTCTTTGGCTTTGCTTTTCTTCTCCTCATTGGATTTTTCATGTTAAAAGTTGCAGAAGCCAGATGACAAGCTCATTTTGGTTCAACTTCAGCAACTGTGCATTGCATTGCCATGTAATGTAATGTAATGCAATGCTATCTATCTAGCTCTCCCTCTATACTTCCTTTTGGATAAACAGACATATTAGGCAAGCATTTTGGAGCTTTCACCTAAATAACTACAGGTGGTGAGATAAGCTGCACAATATAATTGACCTTTCAGTATATTGTTGCACACACACCATCTATTTAGCAAATGCCCTTGTTATCAACAGCAGCCTTTTAAACTCACCTGAGCTATCAGGTATGTGAGCTGGTTACTCTGCTGCGCTTAAAATTTCTTTTTTGGTTTGCTACAATGCCTTTTCTGAAACGTTGTCTCCCTCTGCTGGAACACTGACTTCTTTCATTTAATGCCTGCAGACTATAAAAGAGAAACCAACCCAAAAAGTTTGGTTGATTAGTCTGTGGCATTCTTTTAAACTGTTGCTTATGGCGGTCTCTGTGAGCTTCTCAGTGACATTCAGCCATCCAGGTATCCCGCCTGCAGTAGACGGAATGTGGCAATGGAACGCTGGCTGCGCGTGTCATAATAGGCTCTGAGCCTTTATATACCTGCGCACAGCAGCAGCCACCTTCAGTCTGCTGCTGGACAGCCAGCAGCAGCAGCAGCAGGAGAGGTAATTAATCAGCAACCCTCCTGCTAAGGGTAGACAGCTGCTCGTTCCACCCCCCCCCCGCCTTAATTGGTTCTCCTCCCTTCCAACGGTGTTGAGGCGGGTGGGAACAGCCGGGGGTTGAGGGTACTGTGCTAAAAGAGGTGGAGTTATGCAGATCTAAAACGCGTGGATTGCAGCAGCAGCAAGCCGAAAAGTGCAGGCATGTGAGGGATCTAGAGGTTGACAGCATGTCTTCTTAACGGGAGTCCAGGTGGCCATCTCCACAAATGGACTTTTCAGAATCCTTGGGGGGCACCGTAGTCGGAAACCAATTCTGGTTATCGCTTCTCGGCCTTTTGGCTAAGATCAAGTGTAGTATCTGTTCTTATCAGTTTAATATCTGATACGTCCCCTATCTGGGGACCATATATTAAATGGATTTTTAGAACAGGGAGATGGAAAAAGAGCTTGCTCTGTCCACTCCACGCATTGACCTGGTATTGCAGTATCTCCAGGACCGGTGCACCCCTTCTTTAATGCAGTTTCTAAAATCAGAAAGAATTGAATTCAATGCTTTTTGTTCATTTTGCTTGTTTGTCGGATTTTGGGATGGACTCTTTGGCTTTGCTTTTCTTCTCCTCATTGGATTTTTCATGTTAAAAGTTGCAGAAGCCAGATGACAAGCTCATTTTGGTTCAACTTCAGCAACTGTGCATTGCATTGCCATGTAATGTAATGTAATGCAATGCTATCTATCTAGCTCTCCCTCTATACTTCCTTTTGGATAAACAGACATATTAGGCAAGCATTTTGGAGCTTTCACCTAAATAACTACAGGTGGTGAGATAAGCTGCACAATATAATTGACCTTTCAGTATATTGTTGCACACACACCATCTATTTAGCAAATGCCCTTGTTATCAACAGCAGCCTTTTAAACTCACCTGAGCTAACAGGTATGTGAGCTGGTTACTCTGCTGCGCTTAAAATTTCTTTTTTGGTTTGCTACAATGCCTTTTCTGAAACGTTGTCTCCCTCTGCTGGAACACTGACTTCTTTCATTTAATGCCTGCAGACTATAAAAGAGAAACCAACCCAAAAAGTTTGGTTGATTAGTCTGTGGCATTCTTTTAAACTGTTGCTTATGGCGGTCTCTGTGAGCTTCTCAGTGACATTCAGCCATCCAGGTATCCCGCCTGCAGTAGACGGAATGTGGCAATGGAACGCTGGCTGCGCGTGTCATAATAGGCTCTGAGCCTTTATATACCTGCGCACAGCAGCAGCCACCTTCAGTCTGCTGCTGGACAGCCAGCAGCAGCAGCAGCAGGAGAGGTAATTAATCAGCAACCCTCCTGCTAAGGGTAGACAGCTGCTCGTTCCACCCCCCCCCCCGCCTTAATTGGTTCTCCTCCCTTCCAACGGTGTTGAGGCGGGTGGGAACAGCCGGGGGTTGAGGGTACTGTGCTAAAAGAGGTGGAGTTATGCAGATCTAAAACGCGTGGATTGCAGCAGCAGCAAGCCGAAAAGTGCAGGCATGTGAGGGATCTAGAGGTTGACAGCATGTCTTCTTAACGGGAGTCCAGGTGGCCATCTCCACAAATGGACTTTTCAGAATCCTTGGGTGGCACCGTAGTCGGAAACCAATTCTGGTTATCGCTTCTCGGCCTTTTGGCTAAGATCAAGTGTAGTATCTGTTCTTATCAGTTTAATATCTGATACGTCCCCTATCTGGGGACCATATATTAAATGGATTTTTAGAACAGGGAGATGGAAAAAGAGCTTGCTCTGTCCACTCCACGCATTGACCTGGTATTGCAGTATCTCCAGGACCGGTGCACCCCTTCTTTAATGCAGTTTCTAAAATCAGAAAGAATTGAATTCAATGCTTTTTGTTCATTTTGCTTGTTTGTCGGATTTTGGGATGGACTCTTTGGCTTTGCTTTTCTTCTCCTCATTGGATTTTTCATGTTAAAAGTTGCAGAAGCCAGATGACAAGCTCATTTTGGTTCAACTTCAGCAACTGTGCATTGCATTGCCATGTAATGTAATGTAATGCAATGCTATCTATCTAGCTCTCCCTCTATACTTCCTTTTGGATAAACAGACATATTAGGCAAGCATTTTGGAGCTTTCACCTAAATAACTACAGGTGGTGAGATAAGCTGCACAATATAATTGACCTTTCAGTATATTGTTGCACACACACCATCTATTTAGCAAATGCCCTTGTTATCAACAGCAGCCTTTTAAACTCACCTGAGCTATCAGGTATGTGAGCTGGTTACTCTGCTGCGCTTAAAATTTCTTTTTTGGTTTGCTACAATGCCTTTTCTGAAACGTTGTCTCCCTCTGCTGGAACACTGACTTCTTTCATTTAATGCCTGCAGACTATAAAAGAGAAACCAACCCAAAAAGTTTGGTTGATTAGTCTGTGGCATTCTTTTAAACTGTTGCTTATGGCGGTCTCTGTGAGCTTCTCAGTGACATTCAGCCATCCAGGTATCCCGCCTGCAGTAGACGGAATGTGGCAATGGAACGCTGGCTGCGCGTGTCATAATAGGCTCTGAGCCTTTATATACCTGCGCACAGCAGCAGCCACCTTCAGTCTGCTGCTGGACAGCCAGCAGCAGCAGCAGCAGGAGAGGTAATTAATCAGCAACCCTCCTGCTAAGAGTAGACAGCTGCTCGTTCCACCCCCCCCCCCCCGCCTTAATTGGTTCTCCTCCCTTCCAACGGTGTTGAGGCGGGTGGGAACAGCCGGGGGTTGAGGGTACTGTGCTAAAAGAGGTGGAGTTATGCAGATCTAAAACGCGTGGATTGCAGCAGCAGCAAGCCGAAAAGTGCAGGCATGTGAGGGATCTAGAGGTTGACAGCATGTCTTCTTAACGGGAGTCCAGGTGGCCATCTCCACAAATGGACTTTTCAGAATCCTTGGGTGGCACCGTAGTCGGAAACCAATTCTGGTTATCGCTTCTCGGCCTTTTGGCTAAGATCAAGTGTAGTATCTGTTCTTATCAGTTTAATATCTGATACGTCCCCTATCTGGGGACCATATATTAAATGGATTTTTAGAACAGGGAGATGGAAAAAGAGCTTGCTCTGTCCACTCCACGCATTGACCTGGTATTGCAGTATCTCCAGGACCGGTGCACCCCTTCTTTAATGCAGTTTCTAAAATCAGAAAGAATTGAATTCAATGCTTTTTGTTCATTTTGCTTGTTTGTCGGATTTTGGGATGGACTCTTTGGCTTTGCTTTTCTTCTCCTCATTGGATTTTTCATGTTAAAAGTTGCAGAAGCCAGATGACAAGCTCATTTTGGTTCAACTTCAGCAACTGTGCATTGCATTGCCATGTAATGTAATGTAATGCAATGCTATCTATCTAGCTCTCCCTCTATACTTCCTTTTGGATAAACAGACATATTAGGCAAGCATTTTGGAGCTTTCACCTAAATAACTACAGGTGGTGAGATAAGCTGCACAATATAATTGACCTTTCAGTATATTGTTGCACACACACCATCTATTTAGCAAATGCCCTTGTTATCAACAGCAGCCTTTTAAACTCACCTGAGCTAACAGGTATGTGAGCTGGTTACTCTGCTGCGCTTAAAATTTCTTTTTTGGTTTGCTACAATGCCTTTTCTGAAACGTTGTCTCCCTCTGCTGGAACACTGACTTCTTTCATTTAATGCCTGCAGACTATAAAAGAGAAACCAACCCAAAAAGTTTGGTTGATTAGTCTGTGGCATTCTTTTAAACTGTTGCTTATGGCGGTCTCTGTGAGCTTCTCAGTGACATTCAGCCATCCAGGTATCCCGCCTGCAGTAGACGGAATGTGGCAATGGAACGCTGGCTGCGCGTGTCATAATAGGCTCTGAGCCTTTATATACCTGCGCACAGCAGCAGCCACCTTCAGTCTGCTGCTGGACAGCCAGCAGCAGCAGCAGCAGGAGAGGTAATTAATCAGCAACCCTCCTGCTAAGGGTAGACAGCTGCTCGTTCCACCCCCCCCCCCGCCTTAATTGGTTCTCCTCCCTTCCAACGGTGTTGAGGCGGGTGGGAACAGCCGGGGGTTGAGGGTACTGTGCTAAAAGAGGTGGAGTTATGCAGATCTAAAACGCGTGGATTGCAGCAGCAGCAAGCCGAAAAGTGCAGGCATGTGAGGGATCTAGAGGTTGACAGCATGTCTTCTTAACGGGAGTCCAGGTGGCCATCTCCACAAATGGACTTTTCAGAATCCTTGGGTGGCACCGTAGTCGGAAACCAATTCTGGTTATCGCTTCTCGGCCTTTTGGCTAAGATCAAGTGTAGTATCTGTTCTTATCAGTTTAATATCTGATACGTCCCCTATCTGGGGACCATATATTAAATGGATTTTTAGAACAGGGAGATGGAAAAAGAGCTTGCTCTGTCCACTCCACGCATTGACCTGGTATTGCAGTATCTCCAGGACCGGTGCACCCCTTCTTTAATGCAGTTTCTAAAATCAGAAAGAATTGAATTCAATGCTTTTTGTTCATTTTGCTTGTTTGTCGGATTTTGGGATGGACTCTTTGGCTTTGCTTTTCTTCTCCTCATTGGATTTTTCATGTTAAAAGTTGCAGAAGCCAGATGACAAGCTCATTTTGGTTCAACTTCAGCAACTGTGCATTGCATTGCCATGTAATGTAATGTAATGCAATGCTATCTATCTAGCTCTCCCTCTATACTTCCTTTTGGATAAACAGACATATTAGGCAAGCATTTTGGAGCTTTCACCTAAATAACTACAGGTGGTGAGATAAGCTGCACAATATAATTGACCTTTCAGTATATTGTTGCACACACACCATCTATTTAGCAAATGCCCTTGTTATCAACAGCAGCCTTTTAAACTCACCTGAGCTATCAGGTATGTGAGCTGGTTACTCTGCTGCGCTTAAAATTTCTTTTTTGGTTTGCTACAATGCCTTTTCTGAAACGTTGTCTCCCTCTGCTGGAACACTGACTTCTTTCATTTAATGCCTGCAGACTATAAAAGAGAAACCAACCCAAAAAGTTTGGTTGATTAGTCTGTGGCATTCTTTTAAACTGTTGCTTATGGCGGTCTCTGTGAGCTTCTCAGTGACATTCAGCCATCCAGGTATCCCGCCTGCAGTAGACGGAATGTGGCAATGGAACGCTGGCTGCGCGTGTCATAATAGGCTCTGAGCCTTTATATACCTGCGCACAGCAGCAGCCACCTTCAGTCTGCTGCTGGACAGCCAGCAGCAGCAGCAGCAGGAGAGGTAATTAATCAGCAACCCTCCTGCTAAGGGTAGACAGCTGCTCGTTCCACCCCCCCCCCGCCTTAATTGGTTCTCCTCCCTTCCAACGGTGTTGAGGCGGGTGGGAACAGCCGGGGGTTGAGGGTACTGTGCTAAAAGAGGTGGAGTTATGCAGATCTAAAACGCGTGGATTGCAGCAGCAGCAAGCCGAAAAGTGCAGGCATGTGAGGGATCTAGAGGTTGACAGCATGTCTTCTTAACGGGAGTCCAGGTGGCCATCTCCACAAATGGACTTTTCAGAATCCTTGGGTGGCACCGTAGTCGGAAACCAATTCTGGTTATCGCTTCTCGGCCTTTTGGCTAAGATCAAGTGTAGTATCTGTTCTTATCAGTTTAATATCTGATACGTCCCCTATCTGGGGACCATATATTAAATGGATTTTTAGAACAGGGAGATGGAAAAAGAGCTTGCTCTGTCCACTCCACGCATTGACCTGGTATTGCAGTATCTCCAGGACCGGTGCACCCCTTCTTTAATGCAGTTTCTAAAATCAGAAAGAATTGAATTCAATGCTTTTTGTTCATTTTGCTTGTTTGTCGGATTTTGGGATGGACTCTTTGGCTTTGCTTTTCTTCTCCTCATTGGATTTTTCATGTTAAAAGTTGCAGAAGCCAGATGACAAGCTCATTTTGGTTCAACTTCAGCAACTGTGCATTGCATTGCCATGTAATGTAATGTAATGCAATGCTATCTATCTAGCTCTCCCTCTATACTTCCTTTTGGATAAACAGACATATTAGGCAAGCATTTTGGAGCTTTCACCTAAATAACTACAGGTGGTGAGATAAGCTGCACAATATAATTGACCTTTCAGTATATTGTTGCACACACACCATCTATTTAGCAAATGCCCTTGTTATCAACAGCAGCCTTTTAAACTCACCTGAGCTAACAGGTATGTGAGCTGGTTACTCTGCTGCGCTTAAAATTTCTTTTTTGGTTTGCTACAATGCCTTTTCTGAAACGTTGTCTCCCTCTGCTGGAACACTGACTTCTTTCATTTAATGCCTGCAGACTATAAAAGAGAAACCAACCCAAAAAGTTTGGTTGATTAGTCTGTGGCATTCTTTTAAACTGTTGCTTATGGCGGTCTCTGTGAGCTTCTCAGTGACATTCAGCCATCCAGGTATCCCGCCTGCAGTAGACGGAATGTGGCAATGGAACGCTGGCTGCGCGTGTCATAATAGGCTCTGAGCCTTTATATACCTGCGCACAGCAGCAGCCACCTTCAGTCTGCTGCTGGACAGCCAGCAGCAGCAGCAGCAGGAGAGGTAATTAATCAGCAACCCTCCTGCTAAGGGTAGACAGCTGCTCGTTCCACCCCCCCCCCCGCCTTAATTGGTTCTCCTCCCTTCCAACGGTGTTGAGGCGGGTGGGAACAGCCGGGGGTTGAGGGTACTGTGCTAAAAGAGGTGGAGTTATGCCGATCTAAAACGCGTGGATTGCAGCAGCAGCAAGCCGAAAAGTGCAGGCATGTGAGGGATCTAGAGGTTGACAGCATGTCTTCTTAACGGGAGTCCAGGTGGCCATCTCCACAAATGGACTTTTCAGAATCCTTGGGTGGCACCGTAGTCGGAAACCAATTCTGGTTATCGCTTCTCGGCCTTTTGGCTAAGATCAAGTGTAGTATCTGTTCTTATCAGTTTAATATCTGATACGTCCCCTATCTGGGGACCATATATTAAATGGATTTTTAGAACAGGGAGATGGAAAAAGAGCTTGCTCTGTCCACTCCACGCATTGACCTGGTATTGCAGTATCTCCAGGACCGGTGCACCCCTTCTTTAATGCAGTTTCTAAAATCAGAAAGAATTGAATTCAATGCTTTTTGTTCATTTTGCTTGTTTGTCGGATTTTGGGATGGACTCTTTGGCTTTGCTTTTCTTCTCCTCATTGGATTTTTCATGTTAAAAGTTGCAGAAGCCAGATGACAAGCTCATTTTGGTTCAACTTCAGCAACTGTGCATTGCATTGCCATGTAATGTAATGTAATGCAATGCTATCTATCTAGCTCTCCCTCTATACTTCCTTTTGGATAAACAGACATATTAGGCAAGCATTTTGGAGCTTTCACCTAAATAACTACAGGTGGTGAGATAAGCTGCACAATATAATTGACCTTTCAGTATATTGTTGCACACACACCATCTATTTAGCAAATGCCCTTGTTATCAACAGCAGCCTTTTAAACTCACCTGAGCTATCAGGTATGTGAGCTGGTTACTCTGCTGCGCTTAAAATTTCTTTTTTGGTTTGCTACAATGCCTTTTCTGAAACGTTGTCTCCCTCTGCTGGAACACTGACTTCTTTCATTTAATGCCTGCAGACTATAAAAGAGAAACCAACCCAAAAAGTTTGGTTGATTAGTCTGTGGCATTCTTTTAAACTGTTGCTTATGGCGGTCTCTGTGAGCTTCTCAGTGACATTCAGCCATCCAGGTATCCCGCCTGCAGTAGACGGAATGTGGCAATGGAACGCTGGCTGCGCGTGTCATAATAGGCTCTGAGCCTTTATATACCTGCGCACAGCAGCAGCCACCTTCAGTCTGCTGCTGGACAGCCAGCAGCAGCAGCAGCAGGAGAGGTAATTAATCAGCAACCCTCCTGCTAAGGGTAGACAGCTGCTCGTTCCACCCCCCCCCCGCCTTAATTGGTTCTCCTCCCTTCCAACGGTGTTGAGGCGGGTGGGAACAGCCGGGGGTTGAGGGTACTGTGCTAAAAGAGGTGGAGTTATGCAGATCTAAAACGCGTGGATTGCAGCAGCAGCAAGCCGAAAAGTGCAGGCATGTGAGGGATCTAGAGGTTGACAGCATGTCTTCTTAACGGGAGTCCAGGTGGCCATCTCCACAAATGGACTTTTCAGAATCCTTGGGTGGCACCGTAGTCGGAAACCAATTCTGGTTATCGCTTCTCGGCCTTTTGGCTAAGATCAAGTGTAGTATCTGTTCTTATCAGTTTAATATCTGATACGTCCCCTATCTGGGGACCATATATTAAATGGATTTTTAGAACAGGGAGATGGAAAAAGAGCTTGCTCTGTCCACTCCACGCATTGACCTGGTATTGCAGTATCTCCAGGACCGGTGCACCCCTTCTTTAATGCAGTTTCTAAAATCAGAAAGAATTGAATTCAATGCTTTTTGTTCATTTTGCTTGTTTGTCGGATTTTGGGATGGACTCTTTGGCTTTGCTTTTCTTCTCCTCATTGGATTTTTCATGTTAAAAGTTGCAGAAGCCAGATGACAAGCTCATTTTGGTTCAACTTCAGCAACTGTGCATTGCATTGCCATGTAATGTAATGTAATGCAATGCTATCTATCTAGCTCTCCCTCTATACTTCCTTTTGGATAAACAGACATATTAGGCAAGCATTTTGGAGCTTTCACCTAAATAACTACAGGTGGTGAGATAAGCTGCACAATATAATTGACCTTTCAGTATATTGTTGCACACACACCATCTATTTAGCAAATGCCCTTGTTATCAACAGCAGCCTTTTAAACTCACCTGAGCTAACAGGTATGTGAGCTGGTTACTCTGCTGCGCTTAAAATTTCTTTTTTGGTTTGCTACAATGCCTTTTCTGAAACGTTGTCTCCCTCTGCTGGAACACTGACTTCTTTCATTTAATGCCTGCAGACTATAAAAGAGAAACCAACCCAAAAAGTTTGGTTGATTAGTCTGTGGCATTCTTTTAAACTGTTGCTTATGGCGGTCTCTGTGAGCTTCTCAGTGACATTCAGCCATCCAGGTATCCCGCCTGCAGTAGACGGAATGTGGCAATGGAACGCTGGCTGCGCGTGTCATAATAGGCTCTGAGCCTTTATATACCTGCGCACAGCAGCAGCCACCTTCAGTCTGCTGCTGGACAGCCAGCAGCAGCAGCAGCAGGAGAGGTAATTAATCAGCAACCCTCCTGCTAAGGGTAGACAGCTGCTCGTTCCACCCCCCCCCCCGCCTTAATTGGTTCTCCTCCCTTCCAACGGTGTTGAGGCGGGTGGGAACAGCCGGGGGTTGAGGGTACTGTGCTAAAAGAGGTGGAGTTATGCAGATCTAAAACGCGTGGATTGCAGCAGCAGCAAGCCGAAAAGTGCAGGCATGTGAGGGATCTAGAGGTTGACAGCATGTCTTCTTAACGGGAGTCCAGGTGGCCATCTCCACAAATGGACTTTTCAGAATCCTTGGGTGGCACCGTAGTCGGAAACCAATTCTGGTTATCGCTTCTCGGCCTTTTGGCTAAGATCAAGTGTAGTATCTGTTCTTATCAGTTTAATATCTGATACGTCCCCTATCTGGGGACCATATATTAAATGGATTTTTAGAACAGGGAGATGGAAAAAGAGCTTGCTCTGTCCACTCCACGCATTGACCTGGTATTGCAGTATCTCCAGGACCGGTGCACCCCTTCTTTAATGCAGTTTCTAAAATCAGAAAGAATTGAATTCAATGCTTTTTGTTCATTTTGCTTGTTTGTCGGATTTTGGGATGGACTCTTTGGCTTTGCTTTTCTTCTCCTCATTGGATTTTTCATGTTAAAAGTTGCAGAAGCCAGATGACAAGCTCATTTTGGTTCAACTTCAGCAACTGTGCATTGCATTGCCATGTAATGTAATGTAATGCAATGCTATCTATCTAGCTCTCCCTCTATACTTCCTTTTGGATAAACAGACATATTAGGCAAGCATTTTGGAGCTTTCACCTAAATAACTACAGGTGGTGAGATAAGCTGCACAATATAATTGACCTTTCAGTATATTGTTGCACACACACCATCTATTTAGCAAATGCCCTTGTTATCAACAGCAGCCTTTTAAACTCACCTGAGCTATCAGGTATGTGAGCTGGTTACTCTGCTGCGCTTAAAATTTCTTTTTTGGTTTGCTACAATGCCTTTTCTGAAACGTTGTCTCCCTCTGCTGGAACACTGACTTCTTTCATTTAATGCCTGCAGACTATAAAAGAGAAACCAACCCAAAAAGTTTGGTTGATTAGTCTGTGGCATTCTTTTAAACTGTTGCTTATGGCGGTCTCTGTGAGCTTCTCAGTGACATTCAGCCATCCAGGTATCCCGCCTGCAGTAGACGGAATGTGGCAATGGAACGCTGGCTGCGCGTGTCATAATAGGCTCTGAGCCTTTATATACCTGCGCACAGCAGCAGCCACCTTCAGTCTGCTGCTGGACAGCCAGCAGCAGCAGCAGCAGGAGAGGTAATTAATCAGCAACCCTCCTGCTAAGGGTAGACAGCTGCTCGTTCCACCCCCCCCCCCCGCCTTAATTGGTTCTCCTCCCTTCCAACGGTGTTGAGGCGGGTGGGAACAGCCGGGGGTTGAGGGTACTGTGCTAAAAGAGGTGGAGTTATGCAGATCTAAAACGCGTGGATTGCAGCAGCAGCAAGCCGAAAAGTGCAGGCATGTGAGGGATCTAGAGGTTGACAGCATGTCTTCTTAACGGGAGTCCAGGTGGCCATCTCCACAAATGGACTTTTCAGAATCCTTGGGTGGCACCGTAGTCGGAAACCAATTCTGGTTATCGCTTCTCGGCCTTTTGGCTAAGATCAAGTGTAGTATCTGTTCTTATCAGTTTAATATCTGATACGTCCCCTATCTGGGGACCATATATTAAATGGATTTTTAGAACAGGGAGATGGAAAAAGAGCTTGCTCTGTCCACTCCACGCATTGACCTGGTATTGCAGTATCTCCAGGACCGGTGCACCCCTTCTTTAATGCAGTTTCTAAAATCAGAAAGAATTGAATTCAATGCTTTTTGTTCATTTTGCTTGTTTGTCGGATTTTGGGATGGACTCTTTGGCTTTGCTTTTCTTCTCCTCATTGGATTTTTCATGTTAAAAGTTGCAGAAGCCAGATGACAAGCTCATTTTGGTTCAACTTCAGCAACTGTGCATTGCATTGCCATGTAATGTAATGTAATGCAATGCTATCTATCTAGCTCTCCCTCTATACTTCCTTTTGGATAAACAGACATATTAGGCAAGCATTTTGGAGCTTTCACCTAAATAACTACAGGTGGTGAGATAAGCTGCACAATATAATTGACCTTTCAGTATATTGTTGCACACACACCATCTATTTAGCAAATGCCCTTGTTATCAACAGCAGCCTTTTAAACTCACCTGAGCTAACAGGTATGTGAGCTGGTTACTCTGCTGCGCTTAAAATTTCTTTTTTGGTTTGCTACAATGCCTTTTCTGAAACGTTGTCTCCCTCTGCTGGAACACTGACTTCTTTCATTTAATGCCTGCAGACTATAAAAGAGAAACCAACCCAAAAAGTTTGGTTGATTAGTCTGTGGCATTCTTTTAAACTGTTGCTTATGGCGGTCTCTGTGAGCTTCTCAGTGACATTCAGCCATCCAGGTATCCCGCCTGCAGTAGACGGAATGTGGCAATGGAACGCTGGCTGCGCGTGTCATAATAGGCTCTGAGCCTTTATATACCTGCGCACAGCAGCAGCCACCTTCAGTCTGCTGCTGGACAGCCAGCAGCAGCAGCAGCAGGAGAGGTAATTAATCAGCAACCCTCCTGCTAAGGGTAAACAGCTGCTCGTTCCACCCCCCCCCCGCCTTAATTGGTTCTCCTCCCTTCCAACGGTGTTGAGGCGGGTGGGAACAGCCGGGGGTTGAGGGTACTGTGCTAAAAGAGGTGGAGTTATGCAGATCTAAAACGCGTGGATTGCAGCAGCAGCAAGCCGAAAAGTGCAGGCATGTGAGGGATCTAGAGGTTGACAGCATGTCTTCTTAACGGGAGTCCAGGTGGCCATCTCCACAAATGGACTTTTCAGAATCCTTGGGTGGCACCGTAGTCGGAAACCAATTCTGGTTATCGCTTCTCGGCCTTTTGGCTAAGATCAAGTGTAGTATCTGTTCTTATCAGTTTAATATCTGATACGTCCCCTATCTGGGGACCATATATTAAATGGATTTTTAGAACAGGGAGATGGAAAAAGAGCTTGCTCTGTCCACTCCACGCATTGACCTGGTATTGCAGTATCTCCAGGACCGGTGCACCCCTTCTTTAATGCAGTTTCTAAAATCAGAAAGAATTGAATTCAATGCTTTTTGTTCATTTTGCTTGTTTGTCGGATTTTGGGATGGACTCTTTGGCTTTGCTTTTCTTCTCCTCATTGGATTTTTCATGTTAAAAGTTGCAGAAGCCAGATGACAAGCTCATTTTGGTTCAACTTCAGCAACTGTGCATTGCATTGCCATGTAATGTAATGTAATGCAATGCTATCTATCTAGCTCTCCCTCTATACTTCCTTTTGGATAAACAGACATATTAGGCAAGCATTTTGGAGCTTTCACCTAAATAACTACAGGTGGTGAGATAAGCTGCACAATATAATTGACCTTTCAGTATATTGTTGCACACACACCATCTATTTAGCAAATGCCCTTGTTATCAACAGCAGCCTTTTAAACTCACCTGAGCTATCAGGTATGTGAGCTGGTTACTCTGCTGCGCTTAAAATTTCTTTTTTGGTTTGCTACAATGCCTTTTCTGAAACGTTGTCTCCCTCTGCTGGAACACTGACTTCTTTCATTTAATGCCTGCAGACTATAAAAGAGAAACCAACCCAAAAAGTTTGGTTGATTAGTCTGTGGCATTCTTTTAAACTGTTGCTTATGGCGGTCTCTGTGAGCTTCTCAGTGACATTCAGCCATCCAGGTATCCCGCCTGCAGTAGACGGAATGTGGCAATGGAACGCTGGCTGCGCGTGTCATAATAGGCTCTGAGCCTTTATATACCTGCGCACAGCAGCAGCCACCTTCAGTCTGCTGCTGGACAGCCAGCAGCAGCAGCAGCAGGAGAGGTAATTAATCAGCAACCCTCCTGCTAAGGGTAGACAGCTGCTCGTTCCACCCCCCCCCCGCCTTAATTGGTTCTCCTCCCTTCCAACGGTGTTGAGGCGGGTGGGAACAGCCGGGGGTTGAGGGTACTGTGCTAAAAGAGGTGGAGTTATGCAGATCTAAAACGCGTGGATTGCAGCAGCAGCAAGCCGAAAAGTGCAGGCATGTGAGGGATCTAGAGGTTGACAGCATGTCTTCTTAACGGGAGTCCAGGTGGCCATCTCCACAAATGGACTTTTCAGAATCCTTGGGTGGCACCGTAGTCGGAAACCAATTCTGGTTATCGCTTCTCGGCCTTTTGGCTAAGATCAAGTGTAGTATCTGTTCTTATCAGTTTAATATCTGATACGTCCCCTATCTGGGGACCATATATTAAATGGATTTTTAGAACAGGGAGATGGAAAAAGAGCTTGCTCTGTCCACTCCACGCATTGACCTGGTATTGCAGTATCTCCAGGACCGGTGCACCCCTTCTTTAATGCAGTTTCTAAAATCAGAAAGAATTGAATTCAATGCTTTTTGTTCATTTTGCTTGTTTGTCGGATTTTGGGATGGACTCTTTGGCTTTGCTTTTCTTCTCCTCATTGGATTTTTCATGTTAAAAGTTGCAGAAGCCAGATGACAAGCTCATTTTGGTTCAACTTCAGCAACTGTGCATTGCATTGCCATGTAATGTAATGTAATGCAATGCTATCTATCTAGCTCTCCCTCTATACTTCCTTTTGGATAAACAGACATATTAGGCAAGCATTTTGGAGCTTTCACCTAAATAACTACAGGTGGTGAGATAAGCTGCACAATATAATTGACCTTTCAGTATATTGTTGCACACACACCATCTATTTAGCAAATGCCCTTGTTATCAACAGCAGCCTTTTAAACTCACCTGAGCTAACAGGTATGTGAGCTGGTTACTCTGCTGCGCTTAAAATTTCTTTTTTGGTTTGCTACAATGCCTTTTCTGAAACGTTGTCTCCCTCTGCTGGAACACTGACTTCTTTCATTTAATGCCTGCAGACTATAAAAGAGAAACCAACCCAAAAAGTTTGGTTGATTAGTCTGTGGCATTCTTTTAAACTGTTGCTTATGGCGGTCTCTGTGAGCTTCTCAGTGACATTCAGCCATCCAGGTATCCCGCCTGCAGTAGACGGAATGTGGCAATGGAACGCTGGCTGCGCGTGTCATAATAGGCTCTGAGCCTTTATATACCTGCGCACAGCAGCAGCCACCTTCAGTCTGCTGCTGGACAGCCAGCAGCAGCAGCAGGAGAGGTAATTAATCAGCAACCCTCCTGCTAAGGGTAGACAGCTGCTCGTTCCACCCCCCCCGCCCGCCTTAATTGGTTCTCCTCCCTTCCAACGGTGTTGAGGCGGGTGGGAACAGCCGGGGGTTGAGGGTACTGTGCTAAAAGAGGTGGAGTTATGCAGATCTAAAACGCGTGGATTGCAGCAGCAGCAAGCCGAAAAGTGCAGGCATGTGAGGGATCTAGAGGTTGACAGCATGTCTTCTTAACGGGAGTCCAGGTGGCCATCTCCACAAATGGACTTTTCAGAATCCTTGGGTGGCACCGTAGTCGGAAACCAATTCTGGTTATCGCTTCTCGGCTTTTTGGCTAAGATCAAGTGTAGTATCTGTTCTTATCAGTTTAATATCTGATACGTCCCCTATCTGGGGACCATATATTAAATGGATTTTTAGAACAGGGAGATGGAAAAAGAGCTTGCTCTGTCCACTCCACGCATTGACCTGGTATTGCAGTATCTCCAGGACCGGTGCACCCCTTCTTTAATGCAGTTTCTAAAATCAGAAAGAATTGAATTCAATGCTTTTTGTTCATTTTGCTTGTTTGTCGGATTTTGGGATGGACTCTTTGGCTTTGCTTTTCTTCTCCTCATTGGATTTTTCATGTTAAAAGTTGCAGAAGCCAGATGACAAGCTCATTTTGGTTCAACTTCAGCAACTGTGCATTGCATTGCCATGTAATGTAATGTAATGCAATGCTATCTATCTAGCTCTCCCTCTATACTTCCTTTTGGATAAACAGACATATTAGGCAAGCATTTTGGAGCTTTCACCTAAATAACTACAGGTGGTGAGATAAGCTGCACAATATAATTGACCTTTCAGTATATTGTTGCACACACACCATCTATTTAGCAAATGCCCTTGTTATCAACAGCAGCCTTTTAAACTCACCTGAGCTAACAGGTATGTGAGCTGGTTACTCTGCTGCGCTTAAAATTTCTTTTTTGGTTTGCTACAATGCCTTTTCTGAAACGTTGTCTCCCTCTGCTGGAACACTGACTTCTTTCATTTAATGCCTGCAGACTATAAAAGAGAAACCAACCCAAAAAGTTTGGTTGATTAGTCTGTGGCATTCTTTTAAACTGTTGCTTATGGCGGTCTCTGTGAGCTTCTCAGTGACATTCAGCCATCCAGGTATCCCGCCTGCAGTAGACGGAATGTGGCAATGGAACGCTGGCTGCGCGTGTCATAATAGGCTCTGAGCCTTTATATACCTGCGCACAGCAGCAGCCACCTTCAGTCTGCTGCTGGACAGCCAGCAGCAGCAGCAGCAGGAGAGGTAATTAATCAGCCACCCTCCTGCTAAGGGTAGACAGCTGCTCGTTCCACCCCCCCCCCCGCCTTAATTGGTTCTCCTCCCTTCCAACGGTGTTGAGGCGGGTGGGAACAGCCGGGGGTTGAGGGTACTGTGCTAAAAGAGGTGGAGTTATGCAGATCTAAAACGCGTGGATTGCAGCAGCAGCAAGCCGAAAAGTGCAGGCATGTGAGGGATCTAGAGGTTGACAGCATGTCTTCTTAACGGGAGTCCAGGTGGCCATCTCCACAAATGGACTTTTCAGAATCCTTGGGTGGCACCGTAGTCGGAAACCAATTCTGGTTATCGCTTCTCGGCCTTTTGGCTAAGATCAAGTGTAGTATCTGTTCTTATCAGTTTAATATCTGATACGTCCCCTATCTGGGGACCATATATTAAATGGATTTTTAGAACAGGGAGATGGAAAAAGAGCTTGCTCTGTCCACTCCACGCATTGACCTGGTATTGCAGTATTTCCAGGACCGGTGCAACCCTTCTTTAATGCAGTTTCTAAAATCAGAAAGAATTGAATTCAATGCTTTTTGTTCATTTTGCTTGTTTGTCGGATTTTGGGATGGACTCTTTGGCTTTGCTTTTCTTCTCCTCATTGGATTTTTCATGTTAAAAGTTGCAGAAGCCAGATGACAAGCTCATTTTGGTTCAACTTCAGCAACTGTGCATTGCATTGCCATGTAATGTAATGTAATGCAATGCTATCTATCTAGCTCTCCCTCTATACTTCCTTTTGGATAAACAGACATATTAGGCAAGCATTTTGGAGCTTTCACCTAAATAACTACAGGTGGTGAGATAAGCTGCACAATATAATTGACCTTTCAGTATATTGTTGCACACACACCATCTATTTAGCAAATGCCCTTGTTATCAACAGCAGCCTTTTAAACTCACCTGAGCTAACAGGTATGTGAGCTGGTTACTCTGCTGCGCTTAAAATTTCTTTTTTGGTTTGCTACAATGCCTTTTCTGAAACGTTGTCTCCCTCTGCTGGAACACTGACTTCTTTCATTTAATGCCTGCAGACTATAAAAGAGAAACCAACCCAAAAAGTTTGGTTGATTAGTCTGTGGCATTCTTTTAAACTGTTGCTTATGGCGGTCTCTGTGAGCTTCTCAGTGACATTCAGCCATCCAGGTATCCCGCCTGCAGTAGACGGAATGTGGCAATGGAACGCTGGCTGCGCGTGTCATAATAGGCTCTGAGCCTTTATATACCTGCGCACAGCAGCAGCCACCTTCAGTCTTCTGCTGGACAGCCAGCAGCAGCAGCAGCAGGAGAGGTAATTAATCAGCAACCCTCCTGCTAAGGGTAGACAGCTGCTCGTTCCACCCCCCCCCCGCCTTAATTGGTTCTCCTCCCTTCCAACGGTGTTGAGGCGGATGGGAGCAGCCGGGGGTTGAGGGTACTGTGCTAAAAGAGGTGGAGCTATGCAGATCTAAAACGCGTGGATTGCAGCAGCAGCAAGCCGAAAAGTGCAGGCATGTGAGGGATCTAGAGGTTGACAGCATGTCTTCTTAACGGGAGTCCAGGTGGCCATCTCCACAAATGGACTTTTCAGAATCCTTGGGTGGCACCGTAGTCGGAAACCAATTCTGGTTATCGCTTCTCGGCCTTTTGGCTAAGATCAAGTGTAGTATCTGTTCTTATCAGTTTAATATCTGATACGTCCCCTATCTGGGGACCATATATTAAATGGATTTTTAGAACAGGGAGATGGAAAAAGAGCTTGCTCTGTCCACTCCACGCATTGACCTGGTATTGCAGTATCTCCAGGACCGGTGCACCCCTTCTTTAATGCAGTTTCTAAAATCAGAAAGAATTGAATTCAATGCTTTTTGTTCATTTTGCTTGTTTGTCGGATTTTGGGATGGACTCTTTGGCTTTGCTTTTCTTCTCCTCATTGGATTTTTCATGTTAAAAGTTGCAGAAGCCAGATGACAAGCTCATTTTGGTTCAACTTCAGCAACTGTGCATTGCATTGCCATGTAATGTAATGTAATGCAATGCTATCTATCTAGCTCTCCCTCTATACTTCCTTTTGGATAAACAGACATATTAGGCAAGCATTTTGGAGCTTTCACCTAAATAACTACAGGTGGTGAGATAAGCTGCACAATATAATTGACCTTTCAGTATATTGTTGCACACACACCATCTATTTAGCAAATGCCCTTGTTATCAACAGCAGCCTTTTAAACTCACCTGAGCTAACAGGTATGTGAGCTGGTTACTCTGCTGCGCTTAAAATTTCTTTTTTGGTTTGCTACAATGCCTTTTCTGAAACGTTGTCTCCCTCTGCTGGAACACTGACTTCTTTCATTTAATGCCTGCAGACTATAAAAGAGAAACCAACCCAAAAAGTTTGGTTGATTAGTCTGTGGCATTCTTTTAAACTGTTGCTTATGGCGGTCTCTGTGAGCTTCTCAGTGACATTCAGCCATCCAGGTATCCCGCCTGCAGTAGACGGAATGTGGCAATGGAACGCTGGCTGCGCGTGTCATAATAGGCTCTGAGCCTTTATATACCTGCGCACAGCAGCAGCCACCTTCAGTCTTCTGCTGGACAGCCAGCAGCAGCAGCAGCAGGAGAGGTAATTAATCAGCAACCCTCCTGCTAAGGGTAGACAGCTGCTCGTTCCACCCCCCCCCCGCCTTAATTGGTTCTCCTCCCTTCCAACGGTGTTGAGGCGGATGGGAGCAGCCGGGGGTTGAGGGTACTGTGCTAAAAGAGGTGGAGCTATGCAGATCTAAAACGCGTGGATTGCAGCAGCAGCAAGCCGAAAAGTGCAGGCATGTGAGGGATCTAGAGGTTGACAGCATGTCTTCTTAACGGGAGTCCAGGTGGCCATCTCCACAAATGGACTTTTCAGAATCCTTGGGTGGCACCGTAGTCGGAAACCAATTCTGGTTATCGCTTCTCGGCCTTTTGGCTAAGATCAAGTGTAGTATCTGTTCTTATCAGTTTAATATCTGATACGTCCCCTATCTGGGGACCATATATTAAATGGATTTTTAGAACAGGGAGATGGAAAAAGAGCTTGCTCTGTCCACTCCACGCATTGACCTGGTATTGCAGTATCTCCAGGACCGGTGCACCCCTTCTTTAATGCAGTTTCTAAAATCAGAAAGAATTGAATTCAATGCTTTTTGTTCATTTTGCTTGTTTGTCGGATTTTGGGATGGACTCTTTGGCTTTGCTTTTCTTCTCCTCATTGGATTTTTCATGTTAAAAGTTGCAGAAGCCAGATGACAAGCTCATTTTGGTTCAACTTCAGCAACTGTGCATTGCATTGCCATGTAATGTAATGTAATGCAATGCTATCTATCTAGCTCTCCCTCTATACTTCCTTTTGGATAAACAGACATATTAGGCAAGCATTTTGGAGCTTTCACCTAAATAACTACAGGTGGTGAGATAAGCTGCACAATATAATTGACCTTTCAGTATATTGTTGCACACACACCATCTATTTAGCAAATGCCCTTGTTATCAACAGCAGCCTTTTAAACTCACCTGAGCTAACAGGTATGTGAGCTGGTTACTCTGCTGCGCTTAAAATTTCTTTTTTGGTTTGCTACAATGCCTTTTCTGAAACGTTGTCTCCCTCTGCTGGAACACTGACTTCTTTCATTTAATGCCTGCAGACTATAAAAGAGAAACCAACCCAAAAAGTTTGGTTGATTAGTCTGTGGCATTCTTTTAAACTGTTGCTTATGGCGGTCTCTGTGAGCTTCTCAGTGACATTCAGCCATCCAGGTATCCCGCCTGCAGTAGACGGAATGTGGCAATGGAACGCTGGCTGCGCGTGTCATAATAGGCTCTGAGCCTTTATATACCTGCGCACAGCAGCAGCCACCTTCAGTCTGCTGCTGGACAGCCAGCAGCAGCAGCAGCAGGAGAGGTAATTAATCAGCAACCCTCCTGCTAAGGGTAGACAGCTGCTCGTTCCACCCCCCCCCCGCCTTAATTGGTTCTCCTCCCTTCCAACGGTGTTGAGGCGGGTGGGAACAGCCGGGGGTTGAGGGTACTGTGCTAAAAGAGGTGGAGTTATGCAGATCTAAAACGCGTGGATTGCAGCAGCAGCAAGCCGAAAAGTGCAGGCATGTGAGGGATCTAGAGGTTGACAGCATGTCTTCTTAACGGGAGTCCAGGTGGCTGTAGCACCCTGAGGATTCGGCTGCTACAGGGGTATTGCACCTCAACCCAGAGGTGTGATATTCCACTCCCGGGTAAGGAAGGAGTGTGGAACTGAGCTCAGATAGACTGCATGCACTACATACATCCCATTCCAGAGGAGCAGGCCGACGGTACTCCCACTTAGAAATGTGCAGGTACAACCGAGCCTGTTCCTGGCTGGAGTGGGAGGGGGGTGGTACATCCCATGTAGTGTAGGGGCAGATAGGGGGAGCAGTCTGGGTAGTGATAGGAGCTCATTGGGTGCTGGTCACCTGAGCTCACACATAGAGGGATATATAAGGAGGGCACCAACTTAGATCAGGGTCAGACGCTGAGAACAAGTCAGTTGGAGAGGAGAGAGAAGGAAACAGCAGCCCTGGAGAGAGAGAGAGTGGAGCAGAGAAAGACCCAGAGGGGGAAGACTGAAGGGACCCAAGAACCCAAATTAGAGCACCGGGTGAGGAGTCAGCAAGAGGGTACCGGAACCCAAGCTGGTGGGGGCAAAGACATTCCCCAGCCAGAGACCGGAGACCGTGGGCAGTGTCTGTCACGGTCACCCACCACATTCACCCCGAAGGCACACCACATGAAGGGTCAGGGAACCCAGGGCCAAGGGTGTCCCAAAAGAAGGCCCGAGGGAGCTGGACCTAGGTGAATCACTGGTGGGGACGGCTGAAGAAAGGACAGAGGGAGAGCTCAGGGCCACGCTCTGGACTTGTTTGGGGGTTGGCCGGATCCAGGACCTGGTGGACGCAGCACGGCTCGGGTGGTCACTAGCAGCTGGAGTGACCAGTACAACATCAGCAGTAAGTAAACACCCTTAACTGCACAACCCGAGTCTGTCTTCATTGCCGGCTGCATCGCACCACCACAACCCCCATCCTCTGCGCCTGTCCCCTCTGAGGCTATACCCCTCCCGTTGGGGGTTATCTCACCAAGCTGCGCACCCACCATCAGCCTCAGCGGACCCTGCAGCAGCGGCGGCCACAGTGACCGCATCACAACGGGTGGCGTAGTCGACATAAAGAACTTTAGTAACATCAGTAAGGACTGCCACACACTGAGCTTGACGCCCTGGGCACGGGACCGGGTCACAGCCGCTCGGAGACTACAACCCCCCATCTGATCCGGTGCCGGGTATTCCCCTCAAAAAGGAATATGTCCCAGGGGGCGCGTCAACTTTGGCGTAGTCGGCAGGATTACGTGCCCGCAACACCCGGGTACTGCGTGCCTGAAGAAAAGTGCAAGTTTACCTCAGAAAGAAGTCTCCCGCCGGTTCCGGAGGGTCCACGCCATCGGACTCCATCACCAGTCGTTTCCCGCCGATTGTCCGCCATTTCCAACTTGTTCCCGCCATCTGCAGAGTTTCCCGCCACTGGGCGACGCTTCCCGCCAAAACCGCAGATTTCCCGCCTTGGAAGAGCAGCGGACGCCATTATGGGCGTGCCAAAGGAGGGCAAGAGGCCACCTCCCATCGTGGGCCAGGACAGAAAATGGCGCCAAAAGTGGAAACCGCCCCCACCAACAGAGACTGTGATGCTAGAGGTGTCTGTCAGCGTGAAAGAACTCCCCCTGGAGCTGACAGTCACCGAGTTGCCCCGGGACCGCCCTCGAAGTGGGAGGAGACGAAAGAGAAAAGAAAAGATGGGTGTCGCTTGGAGCAGTCTGGAGCGAGCGCACCCGGAGGCAAGAGGTCTAATGAGGAGTAGCGGAGAAGCTCACCCGGAGTCGAGGAGAGAAAGAGTGGACCCGGGAATGGAGCGGCAGCAGAGCAGCACCGGCCCGCTGGCCAGGAGCCTGCTGGAGGAAGAAGGAGGAGAGCAGAGCAGCACCGGCCCGCTGGCCAGGAGCCTGCCGGAAGCAGAGCAGAGCAGCACCGACCCGATGGTCAGGAGCCTGCTGGAGTCCACAACCCCGCTAGGTCTAGCGGAGATCTTAGCGCAGCTCCCCCGAGACCGGGAGTGTGCACAAACTGCCCTGGAGGGCCTCGCACGGAGGATGGCCCGGGTACAGCGCGAGATACTGGCGGAGTGGAGCCGGGAGATGGCCCAACAAGCAGAGACCAGTCAACGGAGCACGCTACCCTGGAAGAGGAAGCAGACCGCCTCTGAGGATGGCGCGGGAGGACCCAAGGCCGGAGACGGCGCCGAGGAGGGAGCCGAACGCATGGAGGCAGGTAAAGGGGACGCCTATACCCCAAGCCGTGACACCGCTTACCTGCCCCAGCTCCCCGTCGCAGAGCCCGA
This sequence comes from Phyllobates terribilis, assembly GCF_046119375.1. Classification (NCBI taxonomy): domain Eukaryota; kingdom Metazoa; phylum Chordata; class Amphibia; order Anura; family Dendrobatidae; genus Phyllobates; species Phyllobates terribilis. The sequence goes on along the minus strand of NW_027362800.1, from coordinate 1,965,917 downwards.
AAGTCCCCCTGCTGTGCCCGTAGCCGCCATGTCACCGCCATGGACTAGGCCCCGACCGGAAGCCGCCGCAGCGACCCCTGTGACGTCACGCGCCCCGACCCGGAGCGTGACCAAGCAGGAAGTACCACCAGCCTGGTCGCAAGGCCTAGTACCCCCGGGCGCCGCATCACCAATAGCGCCCCCTACCTCCGCGGAGCCTCCGGCCTGGCCGCAAGGCCAGGTAGCCCAGGGCGCCGCCGTCCTAACGGTGCCCTTCACCTTCCAGGTGCCCCAGGCCTGGCCGCAAGGCCTGGGCAACCCGGGCGCCACCACCACCGCGCCCGCGCCCGCAATACCTAGGGTGCCACACCTGGGGGAGGACCTCTTCGGCCAGCTCACATGGCCGGACGGGCGGCCCTTCATCTGGCCCGAAGGGTACCCTGAGCTGGAGCGGCAGCAAAGACTAGGGCCCTTGTGTGAGCCCCTAATCCCGGCTCCGAAGCCCGTGGCTCGGGTCTCGCCTCCTCTAGCAGAAGCCCAATTCGTGTGGGACCCCACGGGAGAAGATTTGATGGGGTTCACCGGAGAAACTCGGGCAGCCGCAGCTGAACGTACAGAGTGTTGCCGTCAACAGCTGGCAGAGTTTAAGAGAGAACGGGAGGAGAGGCGGGTCAGAGAACAACAGGCCCAAATCCGGAGCGCGGAGCAGAAGAGCCGGACTAGGAGGAACCCCCGTGCAGTGCATTGTCCCCGCACCATCGGGACAGTGATAAAGTTCAACCCGCAGCATGGGTGGGGCTTTATTCGGGACCGTAACAACCGCGGTGACGTTTTTGTGACCCGCAGAGACATCGAGTCCCACCTGCCGGAAGGTCACAAAGGCCGTGACCTCTACGTCGGAGACGAAGTCACTTTCACCCGGCACAAGTGTGCCAAAGGACCTTACGCCCTCCACGTACACCGCTTGACGGAGGAAGAGTTGCGGTACGGGGAGGAGGAGCCAGAGGACCCGGACGGGTCTGAAGAAACATCATATCAAGAAAGAGCAGGAGGAAGACGCCGTTGAGTGCGGCAGAGCAGGAGCTGTAAATAGTTACCCAATCGGGGTATATAGAAACTGAAACTGTTGCTGCTAAAATAGTCCCCGTTGGGACCAGGGAACTGTTTACCCGTTAACCCCTTCATCCTACAGGCTGAGGACTGTGAGCAGCCATTCCCTACCCTCTACCTGGCCGAGGACTGAGAGCGGCCAACTTTCAACTTCCCCTGTATATAGTTGCGCGTCCTAAAGCGCCCCCTACCGGTTTTATAAGAAAACCAGATTTTTCTAAGAGACTGTCGCACTTTTCCCGGACACACGTTGCACAGTGTCCGGAGGAGGAACCAGAGACAAGAGAAGTCTACGAGAATGTTTATATAAAAAGTTTTATATATATATAATGTTTATATGTTTTATATGTTCATATAAAAATTTTGTATGTTTTGGTGTTTTATGTCTTACAGCCCGAGGACGTGCTGTGATTTACCAGGGGGGAATGTAGCACCCTGAGGATTCGGCTGCTACAGGGGTATTGCACCTCAACCCAGAGGTGTGATATTCCACTCCCGGGTAAGGAAGGAGTGTGGAACTGAGCTCAGATAGACTGCATGCACTACATACATCCCATTCCAGAGGAGCAGGCCGACGGTACTCCCACTTAGAAATGTGCAGGTACAACCGAGCCTGTTCCTGGCTGGAGTGGGAGGGGGGTGGTACATCCCATGTAGTGTAGGGGCAGATAGGGGGAGCAGTCTGGGTAGTGATAGGAGCTCATTGGGTGCTGGTCACCTGAGCTCACACATAGAGGGATATATAAGGAGGGCACCAACTTAGATCAGGGTCAGACGCTGAGAACAAGTCAGTTGGAGAGGAGAGAGAAGGAAACAGCAGCCCTGGAGAGAGAGAGAGTGGAGCAGAGAAAGACCCAGAGGGGGAAGACTGAAGGGACCCAAGAACCCAAATTAGAGCACCGGGTGAGGAGTCAGCAAGAGGGTACCGGAACCCAAGCTGGTGGGGGCAAAGACATTCCCCAGCCAGAGACCGGAGACCGTGGGCAGTGTCTGTCACGGTCACCCACCACATTCACCCCGAAGGCACACCACATGAAGGGTCAGGGAACCCAGGGCCAAGGGTGTCCCAAAAGAAGGCCCGAGGGAGCTGGACCTAGGTGAATCACTGGTGGGGACGGCTGAAGAAAGGACAGAGGGAGAGCTCAGGGCCACGCTCTGGACTTGTTTGGGGGTTGGCCGGATCCAGGACCTGGTGGACGCAGCACGGCTCGGGTGGTCACTAGCAGCTGGAGTGACCAGTACAACATCAGCAGTAAGTAAACACCCTTAACTGCACAACCCGAGTCTGTCTTCATTGCCGGCTGCATCGCACCACCACAACCCCCATCCTCTGCGCCTGTCCCCTCTGAGGCTATACCCCTCCCGTTGGGGGTTATCTCACCAAGCTGCGCACCCACCATCAGCCTCAGCGGACCCTGCAGCAGCGGCGGCCACAGTGACCGCATCACAACGGGTGGCGTAGTCGACATAAAGAACTTTAGTAACATCAGTAAGGACTGCCACACACTGAGCTTGACGCCCTGGGCACGGGACCGGGTCACAGCCGCTCGGAGACTACAACCCCCCATCTGATCCGGTGCCGGGTATTCCCCTCAAAAAGGAATATGTCCCAGGGGGCGCGTCATGGCCATCTCCACAAATGGACTTTTCAGAATCCTTGGGTGGCACCGTAGTCGGAAACCAATTCTGGTTATCGCTTCTCGGCCTTTTGGCTAAGATCAAGTGTAGTATCTGTTCTTATCAGTTTAATATCTGATACGTCCCCTATCTGGGGACCATATATTAAATGGATTTTTAGAACAGGGAGATGGAAAAAGAGCTTGCTCTGTCCACTCCATGCATTGACCTGGTATTGCAGTATCTCCAGGACCGGTGCACCCCTTCTTTAATGCAGTTTCTAAAATCAGAAAGAATTGAATTCAATGCTTTTTGTTCATTTTGCTTGTTTGTCGGATTTTGGGATGGACTCTTTGGCTTTGCTTTTCTTCTCCTCATTGGATTTTTCATGTTAAAAGTTGCAGAAGCCAGATGACAAGCTCATTTTGGTTCAACTTCAGCAACTGTGCATTGCATTGCCATGTAATGTAATGTAATGCAATGCTATCTATCTAGCTCTCCCTCTATACTTCCTTTTGGATAAACAGACATATTAGGCAAGCATTTTGGAGCTTTCACCTAAATAACTACAGGTGGTGAGATAAGCTGCACAATATAATTGACCTTTCAGTATATTGTTGCACACACACCATCTATTTAGCAAATGCCCTTGTTATCAACAGTAGCCTTTTAAACTCACCTGAGCTAACAGGTATGTGAGCTGGTTACTCTGCTGCGCTTAAAATTTCTTTTTTGGTTTGCTACAATGCCTTTTCTGAAACGTTGTCTCCCTCTGCTGGAACACTGACTTCTTTCATTTAATGCCTGCAGACTATAAAAGAGAAACCAACCCAAAAAGTTTGGTTGATTAGTCTGTGGCATTCTTTTAAACTGTTGCTTATGGCGGTCTCTGTGAGCTTCTCAGTGACATTCAGCCATCCAGGTATCCCGCCTGCAGTAGACGGAATGTGGCAATGGAACGCTGGCTGCGCGTGTCATAATAGGCTCTGAGCCTTTATATACCTGCGCACAGCAGCAGCCACCTTCAGTCTGCTGCTGGACAGCCAGCAGCAGCAGCAGCAGGAGAGGTAATTAATCAGCAACCCTCCTGCTAAGGGTAGACAGCTGCTCGTTCCACCCCCCCCCCGCCTTAATTGGTTCTCCTCCCTTCCAACGGTGTTGAGGCGGGTGGGAACAGCCGGGGGTTGAGGGTACTGTGCTAAAAGAGGTGGAGTTATGCAGATCTAAAACGCTTGGATTGCAGCAGCAGCAAGCCGAAAAGTGCAGGCATGTGAGGGATCTAGAGGTTGACAGCATGTCTTCTTAACGGGAGTCCAGGTGGCCATCTCCACAAATGGACTTTTCAGAATCCTTGGGTGGCACCGTAGTCGGAAACCAATTCTGGTTATCGCTTCTCGGCCTTTTGGCTAAGATCAAGTGTAGTATCTGTTCTTATCAGTTTAATATCTGATACGTCCCCTATCTGGGGACCATATATTAAATGGATTTTTAGAACAGGGAGATGGAAAAAGAGCTTGCTCTGTCCACTCCACGCATTGACCTGGTATTGCAGTATCTCCAGGACCGGTGCACCCCTTCTTTAATGCAGTTTCTAAAATCAGAAAGAATTGAATTCAATGCTTTTTGTTCATTTTGCTTGTTTGTCGGATTTTGGGATGGACTCTTTGGCTTTGCTTTTCTTCTCCTCATTGGATATTTCATGTTAAAAGTTGCAGAAGCCAGATGACAAGCTCATTTTGGTTCAACTTCAGCAACTGTGCATTGCATTGCCATGTAATGTAATGTAATGCAATGCTATCTATCTAGCTCTCCCTCTATACTTCCCTTTGGATAAACAGACATATTAGGCAAGCATTTTGGAGCTTTCACCTAAATAACTACAGGTGGTGAGATAAGCTGCACAATATAATTGACCTTTCAGTATATTGTTGCACACACACCATCTATTTAGCAAATGCCCTTGTTATCAACAGCAGCCTTTTAAACTCACCTGAGCTAACAGGTATGTGAGCTGGTTACTCTGCTGCGCTTAAAATTTCTTTTTTGGTTTGCTACAATGCCTTTTCTGAAACGTTGTCTCCCTCTGCTGGAACACTGACTTCTTTCATTTAATGCCTGCAGACTATAAAAGAGAAACCAACCCAAAAAGTTTGGTTGATTAGTCTGTGGCATTCTTTTAAACTGTTGCTTATGGCGGTCTCTGTGAGCTTCTCAGTGACATTCAGCCATCCAGGTATCCCGCCTGCAGTAGACGGAATGTGGCAATGGAACGCTGGCTGCGCGTGTCATAATAGGCTCTGAGCCTTTATATACCTGCGCACAGCAGCAGCCACCTTCAGTCTGCTGCTGGACAGCCAGCAGCAGCAGCAGCAGGAGAGGTAATTAATCAGCAACCCTCCTGCTAAGGGTAGACAGCTGCTCGTTCCACCCCCCCCCGCCTTAATTGGTTCTCCTCCCTTCCAACGGTGTTGAGGCGGGTGGGAACAGCCGGGGGTTGAGGGTACTGTGCTAAAAGAGGTGGAGTTATGCAGATCTAAAACGCGTGGATTGCAGCAGCAGCAAGCCGAAAAGTGCAGGCATGTGAGGGATCTAGAGGTTGACAGCATGTCTTCTTAACGGGAGTCCAGGTGGCCATCTCCACAAATGGACTTTTCAGAATCCTTGGGTGGCACCGTAGTCGGAAACCAATTCTGGTTATCGCTTCTCGGCCTTTTGGCTAAGATCAAGTGTAGTATCTGTTCTTATCAGTTTAATATCTGATACGTCCCCTATCTGGGGACCATATATTAAATGGATTTTTAGAACAGGGAGATGGAAAAAGAGCTTGCTCTGTCCACTCCACGCATTGACCTGGTATTGCAGTATCTCCAGGACCGGTGCACCCCTTCTTTAATGCAGTTTCTAAAATCAGAAAGAATTGAATTCAATGCTTTTTGTTCATTTTGCTTGTTTGTCGGATTTTGGGATGGACTCTTTGGCTTTGCTTTTCTTCTCCTCATTGGATTTTTCATGTTAAAAGTTGCAGAAGCCAGATGACAAGCTCATTTTGGTTCAACTTCAGCAACTGTGCATTGCATTGCCATGTAATGTAATGTAATGCAATGCTATCTATCTAGCTCTCCCTCTATACTTCCTTTTGGATAAACAGACATATTAGGCAAGCATTTTGGAGCTTTCACCTAAATAACTACAGGTGGTGAGATAAGCTGCACAATATAATTGACCTTTCAGTATATTGTTGCACACACACCATCTATTTAGCATATGCCCTTGTTATCAACAGCAGCCTTTTAAACTCACCTGAGCTAACAGGTATGTGAGCTGGTTACTCTGCTGCGCTTAAAATTTCTTTTTTGGTTTGCTACAATGCCTTTTCTGAAACGTTGTCTCCCTCTGCTGGAACACTGACTTCTTTCATTTAATGCCTGCAGACTATAAAAGAGAAACCAACCCAAAAAGTTTGGTTGATTAGTCTGTGGCATTCTTTTAAACTGTTGCTTATGGCGGTCTCTGTGAGCTTCTCAGTGACATTCAGCCATCCAGGTATCCCGCCTGCAGTAGACGGAATGTGGCAATGGAACGCTGGCTGCGCGTGTCATAATAGGCTCTGAGCCTTTATATACCTGCGCACAGCAGCAGCCACCTTCAGTCTGCTGCTGGACAGCCAGCAGCAGCAGCAGCAGGAGAGGTAATTAATCAGCAACCCTCCTGCTAAGGGTAGACAGCTGCTCGTTCCACCCCCCCCCCCCGCCTTAATTGGTTCTCCTCCCTTCCAACGGTGTTGAGGCGGGTGGGAACAGCCGGGGGTTGAGGGTACTGTGCTAAAAGAGGTGGAGTTATGCAGATCTAAAACGCGTGGATTGCAGCAGCAGCAAGCCGAAAAGTGCAGGCATGTGAGGGATCTAGAGGTTGACAGCATGTCTTCTTAACGGGAGTCCAGGTGGCCATCTCCACAAATGGACTTTTCAGAATCCTTGGGTGGCACCGTAGTCGGAAACCAATTCTGGTTATCGCTTCTCGGCCTTTTGGCTAAGATCAAGTGTAGTATCTGTTCTTATCAGTTTAATATCTGATACGTCCCCTATCTGGGGACCATATATTAAATGGATTTTTAGAACAGGGAGATGGAAAAAGAGCTTGCTCTGTCCACTCCACGCATTGACCTGGTATTGCAGTATCTCCAGGACCGGTGCACCCCTTCTTTAATGCAGTTTCTAAAATCAGAAAGAATTGAATTCAATGCTTTTTGTTCATTTTGCTTGTTTGTCGGATTTTGGGATGGACTCTTTGGCTTTGCTTTTCTTCTCCTCATTGGATTTTTCATGTTAAAAGTTGCAGAAGCCAGATGACAAGCTCATTTTGGTTCAACTTCAGCAACTGTGCATTGCATTGCCATGTAATGTAATGTAATGCAATGCTATCTATCTAGCTCTCCCTCTATACTTCCTTTTGGATAAACAGACATATTAGGCAAGCATTTTGGAGCTTTCACCTAAATAACTACAGGTGGTGAGATAAGCTGCACAATATAATTGACCTTTCAGTATATTGTTGCACACACACCATCTATTTAGCATATGCCCTTGTTATCAACAGCAGCCTTTTAAACTCACCTGAGCTAACAGGTATGTGAGCTGGTTACTCTGCTGCGCTTAAAATTTCTTTTTTGGTTTGCTACAATGCCTTTTCTGAAACGTTGTCTCCCTCTGCTGGAACACTGACTTCTTTCATTTAATGCCTGCAGACTATAAAAGAGAAACCAACCCAAAAAGTTTGGTTGATTAGTCTGTGGCATTCTTTTAAACTGTTGCTTATGGCGGTCTCTGTGAGCTTCTCAGTGACATTCAGCCATCCAGGTATCCCGCCTGCAGTAGACGGAATGTGGCAATGGAACGCTGGCTGCGCGTGTCATAATAGGCTCTGAGCCTTTATATACCTGCGCACAGCAGCAGCCACCTTCAGTCTGCTGCTGGACAGCCAGCAGCAGCAGCAGCAGGAGAGGTAATTAATCAGCAACCCTCCTGCTAAGGGTAGACAGCTGCTCGTTCCACCCCCCCCCCCCGCCTTAATTGGTTCTCCTCCCTTCCAACGGTGTTGAGGCGGGTGGGAACAGCCGGGGGTTGAGGGTACTGTGCTAAAAGAGGTGGAGTTATGCAGATCTAAAACGCGTGGATTGCAGCAGCAGCAAGCCGAAAAGTGCAGGCATGTGAGGGATCTAGAGGTTGACAGCATGTCTTCTTAACGGGAGTCCAGGTGGCCATCTCCACAAATGGACTTTTCAGAATCCTTGGGTGGCACCGTAGTCGGAAACCAATTCTGGTTATCGCTTCTCGGCCTTTTGGCTAAGATCAAGTGTAGTATCTGTTCTTATCAGTTTAATATCTGATACGTCCCCTATCTGGGGACCATATATTAAATGGATTTTTAGAACAGGGAGATGGAAAAAGAGCTTGCTCTGTCCACTCCACGCATTGACCTGGTATTGCAGTATCTCCAGGACCGGTGCACCCCTTCTTTAATGCAGTTTCTAAAATCAGAAAGAATTGAATTCAATGCTTTTTGTTCATTTTGCTTGTTTGTCGGATTTTGGGATGGACTCTTTGCCTTTGCTTTTCTTCTCCTCATTGGATTTTTCATGTTAAGAGTTGCAGAAGCCAGATGACAAGCTCATTTTGGTTCAACTTCAGCAACTGTGCATTGCATTGCCATGTAATGTAATGTAATGCAATGCTATCTATCTAGCTCTCGCTCTATACTTCCTTTTGGATAAACAGACATATTAGGCAAGCATTTTGGAGCTTTCACCTAAATAACTACAGGTGGTGAGATAAGCTGCACAATATAATTGACCTTTCAGTATATTGTTGCACACACACCATCTATTTAGCAAATGCCCTTGTTATCAACAGCAGCCTTTTAAACTCACCTGAGCTAACAGGTATGTGAGCTGGTTACTCTGCTGCGCTTAAAATTTCTTTTTTGGTTTGCTACAATGCCTTTTCTGAAACGTTGTCTCCCTCTGCTGGAACACTGACTTCTTTCATTTAATGCCTGCAGACTATAAAAGAGAAACCAACCCAAAAAGTTTGGTTGATTAGTCTGTGGCATTCTTTTAAACTGTTGCTTATGGCGGTCTCTGTGAGCTTCTCAGTGACATTCAGCCATCCAGGTATCCCGCCTGCAGTAGACGGAATGTGGCAATGGAACGCTGGCTGCGCGTGTCATAATAGGCTCTGAGCCTTTATATACCTGCGCACAGCAGCAGCTACCTTCAGTCTGCTGCTGGACAGCCAGCAGCAGCAGCAGGAGAGGTAATTAATCAGCAACCCTCCTGCTAAGGGTAGACAGCTGCTCGTTCCACCCCCCCCCGCCTTAATTGGTTCTCCTCCCTTCCAACGGTGTTGAGGCGGGTGGGAACAGCCGGAGGTTGAGGGTACTGTGCTAAAAGAGGTGGAGTTATGCAGATCTAAAACGCGTGGATTGCAGCAGCAGCAAGCCGAAAAGTGCAGGCATGTGAGGGATCTAGAGGTTGACAGCATGTCTTCTTAACGGGAGTCCAGGTGGCCATCTCCACAAATGGACTTTTCAGAATCCTTGGGTGGCACCGTAGTCGGAAACCAATTCTGGTTATCGCTTCTCGGCCTTTTGGCTAAGATCAAGTGTAGTATCTGTTCTTATCAGTTTAATATCTGATACGTCCCCTATCTGGGGACCATATATTAAATGGATTTTTAGAACAGGGAGATGGAAAAAGAGCTTGCTCTGTCCACTCCACGCATTGACCTGGTATTGCAGTATCTCCAGGACCGGTGCACCCCTTCTTTAATGCAGTTTCTAAAATCAGAAAGAATTGAATTCAATGCTTTTTGTTCATTTTGCTTGTTTGTCGGATTTTGGGATGGACTCTTTGGCTTTGCTTTTCTTCTCCTCATTGGATTTTTTATGTTAAAAGTTGCAGAAGCCAGATGACAAGCTCATTTTGGTTCAACTTCAGCAACTGTGCATTGCATTGCCATGTAATGTAATGTAATGCAATGCTATCTATCTAGCTCTCCCTCTATACTTCCTTTTGGATAAACAGACATATTAGGCAAGCATTTTGGAGCTTTCACCTAAATAACTACAGGTGGTGAGATAAGCTGCACAATATAATTGACCTTTCAGTATATTGTTGCACACACACCATCTATTTAGCAAATGCCCTTGTTATCAACAGCAGCCTTTTAAACTCACCTGAGCTAACAGGTATGTGAGCTGGTTACTCTGCTGCGCTTAAAATTTATTTTTTGGTTTGCTACAATGCCTTTTCTGAAACGTTGTCTCCCTCTGCTGGAACACTGACTTCTTTCATTTAATGCCTGCAGACTATAAAAGAGAAACCAACCCAAAAAGTTTGGTTGATTAGTCTGTGGCATTCTTTTAAACTGTTGCTTATGGCGGTCTCTGTGAGCTTCTCAGTGACATTCAGCCATCCAGGTATCCCGCCTGCAGTAGACGGAATGTGGCAATGGAACGCTGGCTGCGCGTGTCATAATAGGCTCTGAGCCTTTATATACCTGCGCACAGCAGCAGCCACCTTCAGTCTGCTGCTGGACAGCCAGCAGCAGCAGCAGGAGAGGTAATTAATCAGCAACCCTCCTGCTAAGGGTAGACAGCTGCTCGTTCCACCCCCCCCCCGCCTTAATTGGTTCTCCTCCCTTCCAACGGTGTTGAGGCGGGTGGGAACAGCCGGGGGTTGAGGGTACTGTGCTAAAAGAGGTGGAGTTATGCAGATCTAAAACGCGTGGATTGCAGCAGCAGCAAGCCGAAAAGTGCAGGCATGTGAGGGATCTAGAGGTTGACAGCATGTCTTCTTAACGGGAGTCCAGGTGGCCATCTCCACAAATGGACTTTTCAGAATCCTTGGGTGGCACCGTAGTCGGAAACCAATTCTGGTTATCGCTTCTCGGCCTTTTGGCTAAGATCAAGTGTAGTATCTGTTCTTATCAGTTTAATATCTGATACGTCCCCTATCTGGGGACCATATATTAAATGGATTTTTAGAACAGGGAGATGGAAAAAGAGCTTGCTCTGTCCACTCCACGCATTGACCTGGTATTGCAGTATCTCCAGGACCGGTGCACCCCTTCTTTAATGCAGTTTCTAAAATCAGAAAGAATTGAATTCAATGCTTTTTGTTCATTTTGCTTGTTTGTCAGATTTTGGGATGGACTCTTTGGCTTTGCTTTTCTTCTCCTCATTGGATTTTTCATGTTAAAAGTTGCAGAAGCCAGATGACAAGCTCATTTTGGTTCAACTTCAGCAACTGTGCATTGCATTGCCATGTAATGTAATGTAATGCAATGCTATCTATCTAGCTCTCCCTCTATACTTCCTTTTGGATAAACAGACATATTAGGCAAGCATTTTGGAGCTTTCACCTAAATAACTACAGGTGGTGAGATAAGCTGCACAATATAATTGACCTTTCAGTATATTGTTGCACACACACCATCTATTTAGCAAATGCCCTTGTTATCAACAGCAGCCTTTTAAACTCACCTGAGCTAACAGGTATGTGAGCTGGTTACTCTGCTGCGCTTAAAATTTCTTTTTTGGTTTGCTACAATGCCTTTTCTGAAACGTTGTCTCCCTCTGCTGGAACACTGAATTCTTTCATTTAATGCCTGCAGACTATAAAAGAGAAACCAACCCAAAAAGTTTGGTTGATTAGTCTGTGGCATTCTTTTAAACTGTTGCTTATGGCGGTCTCTGTGAGCTTCTCAGTGACATTCAGCCATCCAGGTATCCCGCCTGCAGTAGACGGAATGTGGCAATGGAACGCTGGCTGCGCGTGTCATAATAGGCTCTGAGCCTTTATATACCTGCGCACAGCAGCAGCCACCTTCAGTCTGCTGCTGGACAGCCAGCAGCAGCAGCAGCAGGAGAGGTAATTAATCAGCAACCCTCCTGCTAAGGGTAGACAGCTGCTCGTTCCACCCCCCCCCGCCTTAATTGGTTCTCCTCCCTTCCAACGGTGTTGAGGCGGGTGGGAACAGCCGGAGGTTGAGGGTACTGTGCTAAAAGAGGTGGAGTTATGCAGATCTAAAACGCGTGGATTGCAGCAGCAGCAAGCCGAAAAGTGCAGGCATGTGAGGGATCTAGAGGTTGACAGCATGTCTTCTTAACGGGAGTCCAGGTGGCCATCTCCACAAATGGACTTTTCAGAATCCTTGGGTGGCACCGTAGTCGGAAACCAATTCTGGTTATCGCTTCTCGGCCTTTTGGCTAAGATCAAGTGTAGTATCTGTTCTTATCAGTTTAATATCTGATACGTCCCCTATCTGGGGACCATATATTAAATGGATTTTTAGAACAGGGAGATGGAAAAAGAGCTTGCTCTGTCCACTCCACGCATTGACCTGGTATTGCAGTATCTCCAGGACCGGTGCACCCCTTCTTTAATGCAGTTTCTAAAATCAGAAAGAATTGAATTCAATGCTTTTTGTTCATTTTGCTTGTTTGTCGGATTTTGGGATGGACTCTTTGGCTTTGCTTTTCTTCTCCTCATTGGATTTTTCATGTTAAAAGTTGCAGAAGCCAGATGACAAGCTCATTTTGGTTCAACTTCAGCAACTGTGCATTGCATTGCCATGTAATGTAATGTAATGCAATGCTATCTATCTAGCTCTCCCTCTATACTTCCTTTTGGATAAACAGACATATTAGGCAAGCATTTTGGAGCTTTCACCTAAATAACTACAGGTGGTGAGATAAGCTGCACAATATAATTGACCTTTCAGTATATTGTTGCACACACACCATCTATTTAGCAAATGCCCTTGTTATCAACAGCAGCCTTTTAAACTCACCTGAGCTAACAGGTATGTGAGCTGGTTACTCTGCTGCGCTTAAAATTTCTTTTTTGGTTTGCTACAATGCCTTTTCTGAAACGTTGTCTCCCTCTGCTGGAACACTGACTTCTTTCATTTAATGCCTGCAGACTATAAAAGAGAAACCAACCCAAAAAGTTTGGTTGATTAGTCTGTGGCATTCTTTTAAACTGTTGCTTATGGCGGTCTCTGTGAGCTTCTCAGTGACATTCAGCCATCCAGGTATCCCGTCTGCAGTAGACGGAATGTGGCAATGGAACGCTGGCTGCGCGTGTCATAATAGGCTCTGAGCCTTTATATACCTGCACACAGCAGCAGCCACCTTCAGTCTGCTGCTGGACAGCCAGCAGCAGCAGCAGCAGGAGAGGTAATTAATCAGCAACCCTCCTGCTAAGGGTAGACAGCTGCTCGTTCCACCCCCCCCCCGCCTTAATTGGTTCTCCTCCCTTCCAACGGTGTTGAGGCGGGTGGGAACAGCCGGGGGTTGAGGGTACTGTGCTAAAAGAGGTGAAGTTATGCAGATCTAAAACGCGTGGATTGCAGCAGCAGCAAGCCGAAAAGTGCAGGCATGTGAGGGATCTAGAGGTTGACAGCATGTCTTCTTAACGGGAGTCCAGGTGGCCATCTCCACAAATGGACTTTTCAGAATCCTTGGGTGGCACCGTAGTCGGAAACCAATTCTGGTTATCGCTTCTCGGCCTTTTGGCTAAGATCAAGTGTAGTATCTGTTCTTATCAGTTTAATATCTGATACGTCCCCTATCTGGGGACCATATATTAAATGGATTTTTAGAACAGGGAGATGGAAAAAGAGCTTGCTCTGTCCACTCCACGCATTGACCTGGTATTGCAGTATCTCCAGGACCGGTGCACCCCTTCTTTAATGCAGTTTCTAAAATCAGAAAGAATTGAATTCAATGCTTTTTGTTCATTTTGCTTGTTTCTCGGATTTTGGGATGGACTCTTTGGCTTTGCTTTTCTTCTCCTCATTGGATTTTTCATGTTAAAAGTTGCAGAAGCCAGATGACAAGCTCATTTTGGTTCAACTTCAGCAACTGTGCATTGCATTGCCATGTAATGTAATGTAATGCAATGCTATCTATCTAGCTCTCCCTCTATACTTCCTTTTGGATAAACAGACATATTAGGCAAGCATTTTGGAGCTTTCACCTAAATAACTACAGGTGGTGAGATAAGCTGCACAATATAATTGACCTTTCAGTATATTGTTGCACACACACCATCTATTTAGCAAATGCCCTTGTTATCAACAGCAGCCTTTTAAACTCACCTGAGCTAACAGGTATGTGAGCTGGTTACTCTGCTGCGCTTAAAATTTCTTTTTTGGTTTGCTACAATGCCTTTTCTGAAACGTTGTCTCCCTCTGCTGGAACACTGACTTCTTTCATTTAATGCCTGCAGACTATAAAAGAGAAACCAACCCAAAAAGTTTGGTTGATTAGTCTGTGGCATTCTTTTAAACTGTTGCGTATGGCGGTCTCTGTGAGCTTCTCAGTGACATTCAGAAATCCAGGTATCCCGCCTGCAGTAGACGGAATGTGGCAATGGAACGCTGGCTGCGCGTGTCATAATAGGCTCTGAGCCTTTATATACCTGCGCACAGCAGCAGCCACCTTCAGTCTGCTGCTGGACAGCCAGCAGCAGCAGCAGCAGGAGAGGTAATTAATCAGCAACCCTCCTGCTAAGGGTAGACAGCTGCTCGTTCCACCACCCCCCCCGCCTTAATTGGTTCTCCTCCCTTCCAACGGTGTTGAGGCGGGTGGGAACAGCCGGGGGTTGAGGGTACTGTGCTAAAAGAGGTGAAGTTATGCAGATCTAAAACGCGTGGATTGCAGCAGCAGCAAGCCGAAAAGTGCAGGCATGTGAGGGATCTAGAGGTTGACAGCATGTCTTCTTAACGGGAGTCCAGGTGGCCATCTCCACAAATGGACTTTTCAGAATCCTTGGGTGGCACCGTAGTCGGAAACCAATTCTGGTTATCGCTTCTCGGCCTTTTGGCTAAGATCAAGTGTAGTATCTGTTCTTATCAGTTTAATATCTGATACGTCCCCTATCTGGGGACCATATATTAAATGGATTTTTAGAACAGGGAGATGGAAAAACAGCTTGCTCTGTCCACTCCACGCATTGACCTGGTATTGCAGTATCTCCAGGACCGGTGCACCCCTTCTTTAATGCAGTTTCTAAAATCAGAAAGAATTGAATTCAATGCTTTTTGTTCATTTTGCTTGTTTGTCGGATTTTGGGATGGACTCTTTGGCTTTGCTTTTCTTCTCCTCATTGGATTTTTCATGTTAAAAGTTGCAGAAGCCAGATGACAAGCTCATTTTGGTTCAACTTCAGCAACTGTGCATTGCATTGCCATGTAATGTAATGTAATGCAATGCTATCTATCTAGCTCTCCCTCTATACTTCCTTTTGGATAAACAGACATATTAGGCAAGCATTTTGGAGCTTTCACCTAAATAACTACAGGTGGTGAGATAAGCTGCACAATATAATTGACCTTTCAGTATATTGTTGCACACACACCATCTATTTAGCAAATGCCCTTGTTATCAACAGCAGCCTTTTAAACTCACCTGAGCTAACAGGTATGTGAGCTGGTTACTCTGCTGCGCTTAAAATTTCTTTTTTGGTTTGCTACAATGCCTTTTCTGAAACGTTGTCTCCCTCTGCTGGAACACTGACTTCTTTCATTTAATGCCTGCAGACTATAAAAGAGAAACCAACCCAAAAAGTTTGGTTGATTAGTCTGTGGCATTCTTTTAAACTGTTGCTTATGGCGGTCTCTGTGAGCTTCTCAGTGACATTCAGCCATCCAGGAATCCCGCCTGCAGTAGACGGAATGTGGCAATGGAACGCTGGCTGCGCGTGTCATAATAGGCTCTGAGCCTTTATATACCTGCGCACAGCAGCAGCCACCTTCAGTCTGCTGCTGGACAGCCAGCAGCAGCAGCAGCAGGAGAGGTAATTAATCAGCAACCCTCCTGCTAAGGGTAGACAGCTGCTCGTTCCACCCCCCCCCCCCCCGCCTTAATTGGTTCTCCTCCCTTCCAACGGTGTTGAGGCGGGTGGGAACAGCCGGGGGTTGAGGGTACTGTGCTAAAAGAGGTGGAGTTATGCAGATCTAAAACGCGTGGATTGCAGCAGCAGCAAGCCGAAAAGTGCAGGCATGTGAGGGATCTAGAGGTTGACAGCATGTCTTCTTAACGGGAGTCCAGGTGGCCATCTCCACAAATGGACTTTTCAGAATCCTTGGGTGGCACCGTAGTCGGAAACCAATTCTGGTTATCGCTTCTCGGCCTTTTGGCTAAGATCAAGTGTAGTATCTGTTCTTATCAGTTTAATATCTGATACGTCCCCTATCTGGGGACCATATATTAAATGGATTTTTAGAACAGGGAGATGGAAAAAGAGCTTGCTCTGTCCACTCCACGCATTGACCTGGTATTGCAGTATCTCCAGGACCGGTGCACCCCTTCTTTAATGCAGTTTCTAAAATCAGAAAGAATTGAATTCAATGCTTTTTGTTCATTTTGCTTGTTTGTCGGATTTTGGGATGGACTCTTTGGCTTTGCTTTTCTTCTCCTCATTGGATTTTTCATGTTAAAAGTTGCAGAAGCCAGATGACAAGCTCATTTTGGTTCAACTTCAGCAACTGTGCATTGCATTGCCATGTAATGTAATGTAATGCAATGCTATCTATCTAGCTCTCCCTCTATACTTCCTTTTGGATAAACAGACATATTAGGCAAGCATTTTGGAGCTTTCACCTAAATAACTACAGGTGGTGAGATAAGCTGCACAATATAATTGACCTTTCAGTATATTGTTGCACACACACCATCTATTTAGCAAATGCCCTTGTTATCAACAGCAGCCTTTTAAACTCACCTGAGCTAACAGGTATGTGAGCTGGTTACTCTGCTGCGCTTAAAATTTCTTTTTTGGTTTGCTACAATGCCTTTTCTGAAACGTTGTCTCCCTCTGCTGGAACACTGACTTCTTTCATTTAATGCCTGCAGACTATAAAAGAGAAACCAACCCAAAAAGTTTGGTTGATTAGTCTGTGGCATTCTTTTAAACTGTTGCTTATGGCGGTCTCTGTGAGCTTCTCAGTGACATTCAGCCATCCAGGTATCCCGCCTGCAGTAGACGGAATGTGGCAATGGAACGCTGGCTGCGCGTGTCATAATAGGCTCTGAGCCTTTATATACCTGCGCACAGCAGCAGCCACCTTCAGTCTGCTGCTGGACAGCCAGCAGCAGCAGCAGCAGGAGAGGTAATTAATCAGCAACCCTCCTGCTAAGGGTAGACAGCTGCTCGTTCCACCCCCCCCCCCCGCCTTAATTGGTTCTCCTCCCTTCCAACGGTGTTGAGGCGGGTGGGAACAGCCGGGGGTTGAGGGTACTGTGCTAAAAGAGGTGGAGTTATGCAGATCTAAAACGCGTGGATTGCAGCAGCAGCAAGCCGAAAAGTGCAGGCATGTGAGGGATCTAGAGGTTGACAGCATGTCTTCTTAACGGGAGTCCAGGTGGCCATCTCCACAAATGGACTTTTCAGAATCCTTGGGTGGCACCGTAGTCGGAAACCAATTCTGGTTATCGCTTCTCGGCCTTTTGGCTAAGATCAAGTGTAGTATCTGTTCTTATCAGTTTAATATCTGATACGTCCCCTATCTGGGGACCATATATTAAATGGATTTTTAGAACAGGGAGATGGAAAAAGAGCTTGCTCTGTCCACTCCACGCATTGACCTGGTATTGCAGTATCTCCAGGACCGGTGCACCCCTTCTTTAATGCAGTTTCTAAAATCAGAAAGAATTGAATTCAATGCTTTTTGTTCATTTTGCTTGTTTGTCGGATTTTGGGATGGACTCTTTGGCTTTGCTTTTCTTCTCCTCATTGGATTTTTCATGTTAAAAGTTGCAGAAGCCAGATGACAAGCTCATTTTGGTTCAACTTCAGCAACTGTGCATTGCATTGCCATGTAATGTAATGTAATGCAATGCTATCTATCTAGCTCTCCCTCTATACTTCCTTTTGGATAAACAGACATATTAGGCAAGCATTTTGGAGCTTTCACCTAAATAACTACAGGTGGTGAGATAAGCTGCACAATATAATTGACCTTTCAGTATATTGTTGCACACACACCATCTATTTAGCAAATGCCCTTGTTATCAACAGCAGCCTTTTAAACTCACCTGAGCTAACAGGTATGTGAGCTGGTTACTCTGCTGCGCTTAAAATTTCTTTTTTGGTTTGCTACAATGCCGTTTCTGAAACGTTGTCTCCCTCTGCTGGAACACTGACTTCTTTCATTTAATGCCTGCAGACTATAAAAGAGAAACCAACCCAAAAAGTTTGGTTGATTAGTCTGTGGCATTCTTTTAAACTGTTGCTTATGGCGGTCTCTGTGAGCTTCTCAGTGACATTCAGCCATCCAGGTATCCCGCCTGCAGTAGACGGAATGTGGCAATGGAACGCTGGCTGCGCGTGTCATAATAGGCTCTGAGCCTTTATATACCTGCGCACAGCAGCAGCCACCTTCAGTCTGCTGCTGGACAGCCAGCAGCAGCAGCAGCAGGAGAGGTAATTAATCAGCAACCCTCCTGCTAAGGGTAGACAGCTGCTCGTTCCACCCCCCCCCCCGCCTTAATTGGTTCTCCTCCCTTCCAACGGTGTTGAGGCGGGTGGGAACAGCCGGGGGTTGAGGGTACTGTGCTAAAAGAGGTGGAGTTATGCAAATCTAAAACGCGTGGATTGCAGCAGCAGCAAGCCGAAAAGTGCAGGCATGTGAGGGATCTAGAGGTTGACAGCATGTCTTCTTAACGGGAGTCCAGGTGGCCATCTCCACAAATGGACTTTTCAGAATCCTTGGGTGGCACCGTAGTCGGAAACCAATTCTGGTTATCGCTTCTCGGCCTTTTGGCTAAGATCAAGTGTAGTATCTGTTCTTATCAGTTTAATATCTGATACGTCCCCTATCTGGGGACCATATATTAAATGGATTTTTAGAACAGGGAGATGGAAAAAGAGCTTGCTCTGTCCACTCCACGCATTGACCTGGTATTGCAGTATCTCCAGGACCGGTGCACCCCTTCTTTAATGCAGTTTCTAAAATCAGAAAGAATTGAATTCAATGCTTTTTGTTCATTTTGCTTGTTTGTCGGATTTTGGGATGGACTCTTTGGCTTTGCTTTTCTTCTCCTCATTGGATTTTTCATGTTAAAAGTTGCAGAAGCCAGATGACAAGCTCATTTTGGTTCAACTTCAGCAACTGTGCATTGCATTGCCAAGTAATGTAATGTAATGCAATGCTATCTATCTAGCTCTCCCTCTATACTTCCTTTTGGATAAACAGACATATTAGGCAAGCATTTTGGAGCTTTCACCTAAATAACTACAGGTGGTGAGATAAGCTGCACAATATAATTGACCTTTCAGTATATTGTTGCACACACACCATCTATTTAGCAAATGCCCTTGTTATCAACAGCAGCCTTCTAAACTCACCTGAGCTAACAGGTATGTGAGCTGGTTACTCTGCTGCGCTTAAAATTTCTTTTTTGGTTTGCTACAATGCCTTTTCTGAAACGTTGTCTCCCTCTGCTGGAACACTGACTTCTTTCATTTAATGCCTGCAGACTATAAAAGAGAAACCAACCCAAAAAGTTTGGTTGATTAGTCTGTGGCATTCTTTTAAACTGTTGCTTATGGCGGTCTCTGTGAGCTTCTCAGTGACATTCAGCCATCCAGGTATCCCGCCTGCAGTAGACGGAATGTGGCAATGGAACGCTGGCTGCGCGTGTCATAATAGGCTCTGAGCCTTTATATACCTGCGCACAGCAGCAGCCACCTTCAGTCTGCTGCTGGACAGCCAGCAGCAGCAGCAGCAGGAGAGGTAATTAATCAGCAACCCTCCTGCTAAGGGTAGACAGCTGCTCGTTCCACCCCCCCCCGCCTTAATTGGTTCTCCTCCCTTCCAACGGTGTTGAGGCGGGTGGGAACAGCCGGGGGTTGAGGGTACTGTGCTAAAAGAGGTGGAGTTATGCAGATCTAAAACGCGTGGATTGCAGCAGCAGCAAGCCGAAAAGTGCAGGCATGTGAGGGATCTAGAGGTTGACAGCATGTCTTCTTAACGGGAGTCCAGGTGGCCATCTCCACAAATGGACTTTTCAGAATCCTTGGGTGGCACCGTAGTCGGAAACCAATTCTGGTTATCGCTTCTCGGCCTTTTGGCTAAGATCAAGTGTAGTATCTGTTCTTATCAGTTTAATATCTGATACGTCCCCTATCTGGGGACCATATATTAAATGGATTTTTAGAACAGGGAGATGGAAAAAGAGCTTGCTCTGTCCACTCCACGCATTGACCTGGTATTGCAGTATCTCCAGGACCGGTGCACCCCTTCTTTAATGCAGTTTCTAAAATCAGAAAGAATTGAATTCAATGCTTTTTGTTCATTTTGCTTGTTTGTCGGATTTTGGGATGGACTCTTTGGCTTTGCTTTTCTTCTCCTCATTGGATTTTTCATGTTAAAAGTTGCAGAAGCCAGATGACAAGCTCATTTTGGTTCAACTTCAGCAACTGTGCATTGCATTGCCATGTAATGTAATGTAATGCAATGCTATCTATCTAGCTCTCCCTCTATACTTCCTTTTGGATAAACAGACATATTAGGCAAGCATTTTGGAGCTTTCACCTAAATAACTACAGGTGGTGAGATAAGCTGCACAATATAATTGACCTTTCAGTATATTGTTGCACACACACCATCTATTTAGCAAATGCCCTTGTTATCAACAGCAGCCTTTTAAACTCACCTGAGCTAACAGGTATGTGAGCTGGTTACTCTGCTGTGCTTAAAATTTCTTTTTTGGTTTGCTACAATGCCTTTTCTGAAACGTTGTCTCCCTCTGCTGGAACACTGACTTCTTTCATTTAATGACTGCAGACTATAAAAGAGAAACCAACCCAAAAAGTTTGGTTGATTAGTCTGTGGCATTCTTTTAAACTGTTGCTTATGGCGGTCTCTGTGAGCTTCTCAGTGACATTCAGCCATCCAGGTATCCCGCCTGCAGTAGACGGAATGTGGCAATGGAACGCTGGCTGCGCGTGTCATAATAGGCTCTGAGCCTTTATATACCTGCGCACAGCAGCAGCCACCTTCAGTCTGCTGCTGGACAGCCAGCAGCAGCAGCAGCAGGAGAGGTAATTAATCAGCAACCCTCCTGCTAAGGGTAGACAGCTGCTCGTTCCACCCCCCCCCGCCTTAATTGGTTCTCCTCCCTTCCAACGGTGTTGAGGCGGGTGGGAACAGCCGGGGGTTGAGGGTACTGTGCTAAAAGAGGTGGAGTTATGCAGATCTAAAACGCGTGGATTGCAGCAGCAGCAAGCCGAAAAGTGCAGGCATGTGAGGGATCTAGAGGTTGACAGCATGTCTTCTTAACGGGAGTCCAGGTGGCCATCTCCACAAATGGACTTTTCAGAATCCTTGGGTGGCACCGTAGTCGGAAACCAATTCTGGTTATCGCTTCTCGGCCTTTTGGCTAAGATCAAGTGTAGTATCTGTTCTTATCAGTTTAATATCTGATACATCCCCTATCTGGGGACCATATATTAAATGGATTTTTAGAACAGGGAGATGGAAAAAGAGCTTGCTCTGTCCACTCCACGCATTGACCTGGTATTGCAGTATCTCCAGGACCGGTGCACCCCTTCTTTAATGCAGTTTCTAAAATCAGAAAGAATTGAATTCAATGCTTTTTGTTCATTTTGCTTGTTTGTCGGATTTTGGGATGGACTCTTTGGCTTTGCTTTTCTTCTCCTCATTGGATTTTTCATGTTAAAAGTTGCAGAAGCCAGATGACAAGCTCATTTTAGTTCAACTTCAGCAACTGTGCATTGCATTGCCATGTAATGTAATGTAATGCAATGCTATCTATCTAGCTCTCCCTCTATACTTCCTTTTGGATAAACAGACATATTAGGCAAGCATTTTGGAGCTTTCACCTAAATAACTACAGGTGGTGAGATAAGCTGCACAATATAATTGACCTTTCAGTATATTGTTGCACACACACCATCTATTTAGCAAATGCCCTTGTTATCAACAGCAGCCTTTTAAACTCACCTGAGCTAACAGGTATGTGAGCTGGTTACTCTGCTGCGCTTAAAATTTCTTTTTTGGTTTGCTACAATGCCTTTTCTGAAACGTTGTCTCCCTCTGCTGGAACACTGACTTCTGTCATTTAATGCCTGCAGACTATAAAAGAGAAACCAACCCAAAAAGTTTGGTTGATTAGTCTGTGGCATTCTTTTAAACTGTTGCTTATGGCGGTCTCTGTGAGCTTCTCAGTGACATTCAGCCATCCAGGTATCCCGCCTGCAGTAGACGGAATGTGGCAATGGAACGCTGGCTGCGCGTGTCATAATAGGCTCTGAGCCTTTATATACCTGCGCACAGCAGCAGCCACCTTCAGTCTGCTGCTGGACAGCCAGCAGCAGCAGCAGCAGGAGAGGTAATTAATCAGCAACCCTCCTGCTAAGGGTAGACAGCTGCTCGTTCCACCCCCCCCCCGCCTTAATTGGTTCTC
Organism: Phyllobates terribilis; assembly: GCF_046119375.1. Classification (NCBI taxonomy): domain Eukaryota; kingdom Metazoa; phylum Chordata; class Amphibia; order Anura; family Dendrobatidae; genus Phyllobates; species Phyllobates terribilis. Next base: position 1,943,714 of record NW_027362800.1, on the reverse strand, counting down.
CTCCCTTCCAACGGTGTTGAGGCGGGTGGGAACAGCCGGGGGTTGAGGGTACTGTGCTAAAAGAGGTGGAGTTATGCAGATCTAAAACGCGTGGATTGCAGCAGCAGCAAGCCGAAAAGTGCAGGCATGTGAGGGATCTAGAGGTTGACAGCATGTCTTCTTAACGGGAGTCCAGGTGGCCATCTCCACAAATGGACTTTTCAGAATCCTTGGGTGGCACCGTAGTCGAAAACCAATTCTGGTTATCGCTTCTCGGCCTTTTGGCTAAGATCAAGTGTAGTATCTGTTCTTATCAGTTTAATATCTGATACGTCCCCTATCTGGGGACCATATATTAAATGGATTTTTAGAACAGGGAGATGGAAAAAGAGCTTGCTCTGTCCACTCCACGCATTGACCTGGTATTGCAGTATCTCCAGGACCGGTGCACCCCTTCTTTAATGCAGTTTCTAAAATCAGAAAGAATTGAATTCAATGCTTTTTGTTCATTTTGCTTGTTTGTCGGATTTTGGGATGGACTCTTTGGCTTTGCTTTTCTTCTCCTCATTGGATTTTTCATGTTAAAAGTTGCAGAAGCCAGATGACAAGCTCATTTTGGTTCAACTTCAGCAACTGTGCATTGCATTGCCATGTAATGTAATGTAATGCAATGCTATCTATCTAGCTCTCCCTCTATACTTCCTTTTGGATAAACAGACATATTAGGCAAGCATTTTGGAGCTTTCACCTAAATAACTACAGGTGGTGAGATAAGCTGCACAATATAATTGACATTTCAGTATATTGTTGCACACACACCATCTATTTAGCAAATGCCCTTGTTATCAACAGCAGCCTTTTAAACTCACCTGAGCTAACAGGTATGTGAGCTGGTTACTCTGCTGCGCTTAAAATTTCTTTTTTGGTTTGCTACAATGCCTTTTCTGAAACGTTGTCTCCCTCTGCTGGAACACTGACTTCTTTCATTTAATGCCTGCAGACTATAAAAGAGAAACCAACCCAAAAAGTTTGGTTGATTTGTCTGTGGCATTCTTTTAAACTGTTGCTTATGGCGGTCTCTGTGAGCTTCTCAGTGACATTCAGCCATCCAGGTATCCCGCCTGCAGTAGACGGAATGTGGCAATGGAACGCTGTCTGCGCGTGTCATAATAGGCTCTGAGCCTTTATATACCTGCGCACAGCAGCAGCCACCTTCAGTCTGCTGCTGGACAGCCAGCAGCAGCAGCAGCAGGAGAGGTAATTAATCAGCAACCCTCCTGCTAAGGGTAGACAGCTGCTCGTTCCACCCCCCCCCCGCCTTAATTGGTTCTCCTCCCTTCCAACGGTGTTGAGGCGGGTGGGAACAGCCGGGGGTTGAGGGTACTGTGCTAAAAGAGGTGGAGTTATGCAGATCTAAAACGCGTGGATTGCAGCAGCAGCAAGCCGAAAAGTGCAGGCATGTGAGGGATCTAGAGGTTGACAGCATGTCTTCTTAACGGGAGTCCAGGTGGCCATCTCCACAAATGGACTTTTCAGAATCCTTGGGTGGCACCGTAGTCGGAAACCAATTCTGGTTATCGCTTCTCGGCCTTTTGGCTAAGATCAAGTGTAGTATCTGTTCTTATCAGTTTAATGTCTGATACGTCCCCTATCTGGGGACCATATATTAAATGGATTTTTAGAACAGGGAGATGGAAAAAGAGCTTGCTCTGTCCACTCCACGCATTGACCTGGTATTGCAGTATCTCCAGGACCGGTGCACCCCTTCTTTAATGCAGTTTCTAAAATCAGAAAGAATTGAATTCAATGCTTTTTGTTCATTTTGCTTGTTTGTCGGATTTTGGGATGGACTCTTTGGCTTTGCTTTTCTTCTCCTCATTGGATTTTTCATGTTAAAAGTTGCAGAAGCCAGATGACAAGCTCATTTTGGTTCAACTTCAGCAACTGTGCATTGCATTGCCATGTAATGTAATGTAATGCAATGCTATCTATCTAGCTCTCCCTCTATACTTCCTTTTGGATAAACAGACATATTAGGCAAGCATTTTGGAGCTTTCACCTAAATAACTACAGGTGGTGAGATAAGCTGCACAATATAATTGACCTTTCAGTATATTGTTGCACACACACCATCTATTTAGCAAATGCCCTTGTTATCAACAGCAGCCTTTTAAACTCACCTGAGCTAACAGGTATGTGAGCTGGTTACTCTGCTGCGCTTAAAATTTCTTTTTTGGTTTGCTACAATGCCTTTTCTGAAACGTTGTCTCCCTCTGCTGGAACACTGACTTCTTTCATTTAATGCCTGCAGACTATAAAAGAGAAACCAACCCAAAAAGTTTGGTTGATTAGTCTGTGGCATTCTTTTAAACTGTTGCTTATGGCGGTCTCTGTGAGCTTCTCAGTGACATTCAGCCATCCAGGTATCCCGCCTGCAGTAGACGGAATGTGGCAATGGAACGCTGGCTGCGCGTGTCATAATAGGCTCTGAGCCTTTATATACCTGCGCACAGCAGCAGCCACCTTCAGTCTGCTGCTGGACAGCCAGCAGCAGCAGCAGCAGGAGAGGTAATTAATCAGCAACCCTCCTGCTAAGGGTAGACAGCTGCTCGTTCCACCCCCCCCCCGCCTTAATTGGTTCTCCTCCCTTCCAACGGTGTTGAGGCGGGTGGGAACAGCCGGGGGTTGAGGGTACTGTGCTAAAAGAGGTGGAGTTATGCAGATCTAAAACGCGTGGATTGCAGCAGCAGCAAGCCGAAAAGTGCAGGCATGTGAGGGATCTAGAGGTTGACAGCATGTCTTCTTAACGGGAGTCCAGGTGGCCATCTCCACAAATGGACTTTTCAGAATCCTTGGGTGGCACCGTAGTCGGAAACCAATTCTGGTTATCGCTTCTCGGCCTTTTGGCTAAGATCAAGTGTAGTATCTGTTCTTATCAGTTTAATATCTGATACGTCCCCTATCTGGGGACCATATATTAAATGGATTTTTTGAACAGGGAGATGGAAAAAGAGCTTGCTCTGTCCACTCAACGCATTGACCTGGTATTGCAGTATCTCCAGGACCGGTGCACCCCTTCTTTAATGCAGTTTCTAAAATCAGAAAGAATTGAATTCAATGCTTTTTGTTCATTTTGCTTGTTTGTCGGATTTTGGGATGGACTCTTTGGCTTTGCTTTTCTTCTCCTCATTGGATTTTTCATGTTAAAAGTTGCAGAAGCCAGATGACAAGCTCATTTTGGTTCAACTTCAGCAACTGTGCATTGCATTGCCATGTAATGTAATGTAATGCAATGCTATCTATCTAGCTCTCCCTCTATACTTCCTTTTGGATAAACAGACATATTAGGCAAGCATTTTGGAGCTTTCACCTAAATAACTACAGGTGGTGAGATAAGCTGCACAATATAATTGACCTTTCAGTATATTGTTGCACACACACCATCTATTTAGCAAATGCCCTTGTTATCAACAGCAGCCTTTTAAACTCACCTGAGCTAACAGGTATGTGAGCTGGTTACTCTGCTGCGCTTAAAATTTCTTTTTTGGTTTGCTACAATGCCTTTTCTGAAACGTTGTCTCCCTCTGCTGGAACACTGACTTCTTTCATTTAATGCCTGCAGACTATAAAAGAGAAACCAACCCAAAAAGTTTGGTTGATTAGTCTGTGGCATTCTTTTAAACTGTTGCTTATGGCGGTCTCTGTGAGCTTCTCAGTGACATTCAGCCGTCCAGGTATCCCGCCTGCAGTAGACGGAATGTGGCAATGGAACGCTGGCTGCGCGTGTCATAATAGGCTCTGAGCCTATATATACCTGCGCACAGCAGCAGCCACCTTCAGTCTGCTGCTGGACAGCCAGCAGCAGCAGCAGCAGGAGAGGTAATTAATCAGCAACCCTCCTGCTAAGGGTAGACAGCTGCTCGTTCCACCCCCCCCCCCCGCCTTAATTGGTTCTCCTCCCTTCCAACGGTGTTGAGGCGGGTGGGAACAGCCGGGGGTTGAGGGTACTGTGCTAAAAGAGGTGGAGTTATGCAGATCTAAAACGCGTGGATTGCAGCAGCAGCAAGCCGAAAAGTGCAGGCATGTGAGGGATCTAGAGGTTGACAGCATGTCTTCTTAACGGGAGTCCAGGTGGCCATCTCCACAAATGGACTTTTCAGAATCCTTGGGTGGCACCGTAGTCGGAAACCAATTCTGGTTATCGCTTCTCGGCCTTTTGGCTAAGATCAAGTGTAGTATCTGTTCTTATCAGTTTAATATCTGATACGTCCCCTATCTGGGGACCATATATTAAATGGATTTTTAGAACAGGGAGATGGAAAAAGAGCTTGCTCTGTCCACTCCACGCATTGACCTGGTATTGCAGTATCTCCAGGACCGGTGCACCCCTTCTTTAATGCAGTTTCTAAAATCAGAAAGAATTGAATTCAATGCTTTTTGTTCATTTTGCTTGTTTGTCGGATTTTGGGATGGACTCTTTGGCTTTGCTTTTCTTCTCCTCATTGGATTTTTCATGTTAAAAGTTGCAGAAGCCAGATGACAAGCTCATTTTGGTTCAACTTCAGCAACTGTGCATTGCATTGCCATGTAATGTAATGTAATGCAATGCTATCTATCTAGCTCTCCCTCTATACTTCCTTTTGGATAAACAGACATATTAGGCAAGCATTTTGGAGCTTTCACCTAAATAACTACAGGTGGTGAGATAAGCTGCACAATATAATTGACCTTTCAGTATATTGTTGCACACACACCATCTATTTAGCAAATGCCCTTGAAATCAACAGCAGCCTTTTAAACTCACCTGAGCTAACAGGTATGTGAGCTGGTTACTCTGCTGCGCTTAAAATTTCTTTTTTGGTTTGCTACAATGCCTTTTCTGAAACGTTGTCTCCCTCTGCTGGAACACTGACTTCTTTCATTTAATGCCTGCAGACTATAAAAGAGAAACCAACCCAAAAAGTTTGGTTGATTAGTCTGTGGCATTCTTTTAAACTGTTGCTTATGGCGGTCTCTGTGAGCTTCTCAGTGACATTCAGCCGTCCAGGTATCCCGCCTGCAGTAGACGGAATGTGGCAATGGAACGCTGGCTGCGCGTGTCATAATAGGCTCTGAGCCTATATATACCTGCGCACAGCAGCAGCCACCTTCAGTCTGCTGCTGGACAGCCAGCAGCAGCAGCAGCAGGAGAGGTAATTAATCAGCAACCCTCCTGCTAAGGGTAGACAGCTGCTCGTTCCACCCCCCCCCCCCCGCCTTAATTGGTTCTCCTCCCTTCCAACGGTGTTGAGGCGGGTGGGAACAGCCGGGGGTTGAGGGTACTGTGCTAAAAGAGGTGGAGTTATGCAGATCTAAAACGCGTGGATTGCAGCAGCAGCAAGCCGAAAAGTGCAGGCATGTGAGGGATCTAGAGGTTGACAGCATGTCTTCTTAACGGGAGTCCAGGTGGCCATCTCCACAAATGGACTTTTCAGAATCCTTGGGTGGCACCGTAGTCGGAAACCAATTCTGGTTATCGCTTCTCGGCCTTTTGGCTAAGATCAAGTGTAGTATCTGTTCTTATCAGTTTAATATCTGATACGTCCCCTATCTGGGGACCATATATTAAATGGATTTTTAGAACAGGGAGATGGAAAAAGAGCTTGCTCTGTCCACTCCACGCATTGACCTGGTATTGCAGTATCTCCAGGACCGGTGCACCCCTTCTTTAATGCAGTTTCTAAAATCAGAAAGAATTGAATTCAATGCTTTTTGTTCATTTTGCTTGTTTGTCGGATTTTGGGATGGACTCTTTGGCTTTGCTTTTCTTCTCCTCATTGGATTTTTCATGTTAAAAGTTGCAGAAGCCAGATGACAAGCTCATTTTGGTTCAACTTCAGCAACTGTGCATTGCATTGCCATGTAATGTAATGTAATGCAATGCTATCTATCTAGCTCTCCCTCTATACTTCCTTTTGGATAAACAGACATATTAGGCAAGCATTTTGGAGCTTTCACCTAAATAACTACAGGTGGTGAGATAAGCTGCACAATATAATTGACCTTTCAGTATATTGTTGCACACACACCATCTATTTAGCAAATGCCCTTGTTATCAACAGCAGCCTTTTAAACTCACCTGAGCTAACAGGTATGTGAGCTGGTTACTCTGCTGCGCTTAAAATTTCTTTTTTGGTTTGCTACAATGCCTTTTCTGAAACGTTGTCTCCCTCTGCTGGAACACTGACTTCTTTCATTTAATGCCTGCAGACTATAAAAGAGAAACCAACCCAAAAAGTTTGGTTGATTAGTCTGTGGCATTCTTTTAAACTGTTGCTTATGGCGGTCTCTGTGAGCTTCTCAGTGACATTCAGCCATCCAGGTATCCCGCCTGCAGTAGACGGAATGTGGCAATGGAACGCTGGCTGCGCGTGTCATAATAGGCTCTGAGCCTTTATATACCTGCGCACAGCAGCAGCCACCTTCAGTCTGCTGCTGGACAGCCAGCAGCAGCAGCAGCAGGAGAGGTAATTAATCAGCAACCCTCCTGCTAAGGGTAGACAGCTGCTCGTTCCACCCCCCCCCCGCCTTAATTGGTTCTCCTCCCTTCCAACGGTGTTGAGGCGGGTGGGAACAGCCGGGGGTTGAGGGTACTGTGCTAAAAGAGGTGGAGTTATGCAGATCTAAAACGCGTGGATTGCAGCAGCAGCAAGCCGAAAAGTGCAGGCATGTGAGGGATCTAGAGGTTGACAGCATGTCTTCTTAACGGGAGTCCAGGTGGCCATCTCCACAAATGGACTTTTCAGAATCCTTGGGTGGCACCGTAGTCGGAAACCAATTCTGGTTATCGCTTCTCGGCCTTTTGGCTAAGATCAAGTGTAGTATCTGTTCTTATCAGTTTAATATCTGATACGTCCCCTATCTGGGGACCATATATTAAATGGATTTTTAGAACAGGGAGATGGAAAAAGAGCTTGCTCTGTCCACTCCACGCATTGACCTGGTATTGCAGTATCTCCAGGACCGGTGCACCCTTTCTTTAATGCAGTTTCTAAAATCAGAAAGAATTGAATTCAATGCTTTTTGTTCATTTTGCTTGTTTGTCGGATTTTGGGATGGACTCTTTGGCTTTGCTTTTCTTCTCCTCATTGGATTTTTCATGTTAAAAGTTGCAGAAGCCAGATGACAAGCTCATTTTGGTTCAACTTCAGCAACTGTGCATTGCATTGCCATGTAATGTAATGTAATGCAATGCTATCTATCTAGCTCTCCCTCTATACTTCCTTTTGGATAAACAGACATATTAGGCAAGCATTTTGGAGCTTTCACCTAAATAACTACAGGTGGTGAGATAAGCTGCACAATATAATTGACCTTTCAGTATATTGTTGCACACACACCATCTATTTAGCAAATGCCCTTGTTATCAACAGCAGCCTTTTAAACTCACCTGAGCTAACAGGTATGTGAGCTGGTTACTCTGCTGCGCTTAAAATTTCTTTTTTGGTTTGCTACAATGCCTTTTCTGAAACGTTGTCTCCCTCTGCTGGAACACTGACTTCTTTCATTTAATGCCTGCAGACTATAAAAGAGAAACCAACCCAAAAAGTTTGGTTGATTAGTCTGTGGCATTCTTTTAAACTGTTGCTTATGGCGGTCTCTGTGAGCTTCTCAGTGACATTCAGCCGTCCAGGTATCCCGCCTGCAGTAGACGGAATGTGGCAATGGAACGCTGGCTGCGCGTGTCATAATAGGCTCTGAGCCTATATATACCTGCGCACAGCAGCAGCCACCTTCAGTCTGCTGCTGGACAGCCAGCAGCAGCAGCAGCAGGAGAGGTAATTAATCAGCAACCCTCCTGCTAAGGGTAGACAGCTGCTCGTTCCACCCCCCCCCCTCCCCCCCGCCTTAATTGGTTCTCCTCCCTTCCAACGGTGTTGAGGCGGGTGGGAACAGCCGGGGGTTGAGGGTACTGTGCTAAAAGAGGTGGAGTTATGCAGATCTAAAACGCGTGGATTGCAGCAGCAGCAAGCCGAAAAGTGCAGGCATGTGAGGGATCTAGAGGTTGACAGCATGTCTTCTTAACGGGAGTCCAGGTGGCCATCTCCACAAATGGACTTTTCAGAATCCTTGGGTGGCACCGTAGTCGGAAACCAATTCTGGTTATCGCTTCTCGGCCTTTTGGCTAAGATCAAGTGTAGTATCTGTTCTTATCAGTTTAATATCTGATACGTCCCCTATCTGGGGACCATATATTAAATGGATTTTTAGAACAGGGAGATGGAAAAAGAGCTTGCTCTGTCCACTCCACGCATTGACCTGGTATTGCAGTATCTCCAGGACCGGTGCACCCCTTCTTTAATGCAGTTTCTAAAATCAGAAAGAATTGAATTCAATGCTTTTTGTTCATTTTGCTTGTTTGTCGGATTTTGGGATGGACTCTTTGGCTTTGCTTTTCTTCTCCTCATTGGATTTTTCATGTTAAAAGTTGCAGAAGCCAGATGACAAGCTCATTTTGGTTCAACTTCAGCAACTGTGCATTGCATTGCCATGTAATGTAATGTAATGCAATGCTATCTATCTAGCTCTCCCTCTATACTTCCTTTTGGATAAACAGACATATTAGGCAAGCATTTTGGAGCTTTCACCTAAATAACTACAGGTGGTGAGATAAGCTGCACAATATAATTGACCTTTCAGTATATTGTTGCACACACACCATCTATTTAGCAAATGCCCTTGTTATCAACAGCAGCCTTTTAAACTCACCTGAGCTAACAGGTATGTGAGCTGGTTACTCTGCTGCGCTTAAAATTTCTTTTTTGGTTTGCTACAATGCCTTTTCTGAAACGTTGTCTCCCTCTGCTGGAACACTGACTTCTTTCATTTAATGCCTGCAGACTATAAAAGAGAAACCAACCCAAAAAGTTTGGTTGATTAGTCTGTGGCATTCTTTTAAACTGTTGCTTATGGCGGTCTCTGTGAGCTTCTCAGTGACATTCAGCCGTCCAGGTATCCCGCCTGCAGTAGACGGAATGTGGCAATGGAACGCTGGCTGCGCGTGTCATAATAGGCTCTGAGCCTATATATACCTGCGCACAGCAGCAGCCACCTTCAGTCTGCTGCTGGACAGCCAGCAGCAGCAGCAGCAGGAGAGGTAATTAATCAGCAACCCTCCTGCTAAGGGTAGACAGCTGCTCGTTCCACCCCCCCCCCCCCCGCCTTAATTGGTTCTCCTCCCTTCCAACGGTGTTGAGGCGGGTGGGAACAGCCGGGGGTTGAGGGTACTGTGCTAAAAGAGGTGGAGTTATGCAGATCTAAAACGCGTGGATTGCAGCAGCAGCAAGCCGAAAAGTGCAGGCATGTGAGGGATCTAGAGGTTGACAGCATGTCTTCTTAACGGGAGTCCAGGTGGCCATCTCCACAAATGGACTTTTCAGAATCCTTGGGTGGCACCGTAGTCGGAAACCAATTCTGGTTATCGCTTCTCGGCCTTTTGGCTAAGATCAAGTGTAGTATCTGTTCTTATCAGTTTAATATCTGATACGTCCCCTATCTGGGGACCATATATTAAATGGATTTTTAGAACAGGGAGATGGAAAAAGAGCTTGCTCTGTCCACTCCACGCATTGACCTGGTATTGCAGTATCTCCAGGACCGGTGCACCCCTTCTTTAATGCAGTTTCTAAAATCAGAAAGAATTGAATTCAATGCTTTTTGTTCATTTTGCTTGTTTGTCGGATTTTGGGATGGACTCTTTGGCTTTGCTTTTCTTCTCCTCATTGGATTTTTCATGTTAAAAGTTGCAGAAGCCAGATGACAAGCTCATTTTGGTTCAACTTCAGCAACTGTGCATTGCATTGCCATGTAATGTAATGTAATGCAATGCTATCTATCTAGCTCTCCCTCTATACTTCCTTTTGGATAAACAGACATATTAGGCAAGCATTTTGGAGCTTTCACCTAAATAACTACAGGTGGTGAGATAAGCTGCACAATATAATTGACCTTTCAGTATATTGTTGCACACACACCATCTATTTAGCAAATGCCCTTGTTATCAACAGCAGCCTTTTAAACTCACCTGAGCTAACAGGTATGTGAGCTGGTTACTCTGCTGCGCTTAAAATTTCTTTTTTGGTTTGCTACAAAGCCTTTTCTGAAACGTTGTCTCCCTCTGCTGGAACACTGACTTCTTTCATTTAATGCCTGCAGACTATAAAAGAGAAACCAACCCAAAAAGTTTGGTTGATTAGTCTGTGGCATTCTTTTAAACTGTTGCTTATGGCGGTCTCTGTGAGCTTCTCAGTGACATTCAGCCATCCAGGTATCCCGCCTGCAGTAGACGGAATGTGGCAATGGAACGCTGGCTGCGCGTGTCATAATAGGCTCTGAGCCTTTATATACCTGCGCACAGCAGCAGCCACCTTCAGTCTGCTGCTGGACAGCCAGCAGCAGCAGCAGCAGGAGAGGTAATTAATCAGCAACCCTCCTGCTAAGGGTAGACAGCTGCTCGTTCCACCCCCCCCCCGCCTTAATTGGTTCTCCTCCCTTCCAACGGTGTTGAGGCGGGTGGGAACAGCCGGGGGTTGAGGGTACTGTGCTAAAAGAGGTGGAGTTATGCAGATCTAAAACGCGTGGATTGCAGCAGCAGCAAGCCGAAAAGTGCAGGCATGTGAGGGATCTAGAGGTTGACAGCATGTCTTCTTAACGGGAGTCCAGGTGGCCATCTCCACAAATGGACTTTTCAGAATCCTTGGGTGGCACCGTAGTCGGAAACCAATTCTGGTTATCGCTTCTCGGCCTTTTGGCTAAGATCAAGTGTAGTATCTGTTCTTATCAGTTTAATATCTGATACGTCCCCTATCTGGGGACCATATATTAAATGGATTTTTAGAACAGGGAGATGGAAAAAGAGCTTGCTCTGTCCACTCCACGCATTGACCTGGTATTGCAGTATCTCCAGGACCGGTGCACCCTTTCTTTAATGCAGTTTCTAAAATCAGAAAGAATTGAATTCAATGCTTTTTGTTCATTTTGCTTGTTTGTCGGATTTTGGGATGGACTCTTTGGCTTTGCTTTTCTTCTCCTCATTGGATTTTTCATGTTAAAAGTTGCAGAAGCCAGATGACAAGCTCATTTTGGTTCAACTTCAGCAACTGTGCATTGCATTGCCATGTAATGTAATGTAATGCAATGCTATCTATCTAGCTCTCCCTCTATACTTCCTTTTGGATAAACAGACATATTAGGCAAGCATTTTGGAGCTTTCACCTAAATAACTACAGGTGGTGAGATAAGCTGCACAATATAATTGACCTTTCAGTATATTGTTGCACACACACCATCTATTTAGCAAATGCCCTTGTTATCAACAGCAGCCTTTTAAACTCACCTGAGCTAACAGGTATGTGAGCTGGTTACTCTGCTGCGCTTAAAATTTCTTTTTTGGTTTGCTACAATGCCTTTTCTGAAACGTTGTCTCCCTCTGCTGGAACACTGACTTCTTTCATTTAATGCCTGCAGACTATAAAAGAGAAACCAACCCAAAAAGTTTGGTTGATTAGTCTGTGGCATTCTTTTAAACTGTTGCTTATGGCGGTCTCTGTGAGCTTCTCAGTGACATTCAGCCATCCAGGTATCCCGCCTGCAGTAGACGGAATGTGGCAATGGAACGCTGGCTGCGCGTGTCATAATAGGCTCTGAGCCTTTATATACCTGCGCACAGCAGCAGCCACCTTCAGTCTGCTGCTGGACAGCCAGCAGCAGCAACAGCAGGAGAGGTAATTAATCAGCAACCCTCCTGCTAAGGGTAGACAGCTGCTCGTTCCACCCCCCCCGCCTTAATTGGTTCTCCTCCCTTCCAACGGTGTTGAGGCGGGTGGGAACAGCCGGGGGTTGAGGGTACTGTGCTAAAAGAGGTGGAGTTATGCAGATCTAAAACGCGTGGATTGCAGCAGCAGCAAGCCGAAAAGTGCAGGCATGTGAGGGATCTAGAGGTTGACAGCATGTCTTCTTAACGGGAGTCCAGGTGGCCATCTCCACAAATGGACTTTTCAGAATCCTTGGGTGGCACCGTAGTCGGAAACCAATTCTGGTTATCGCTTCTCGGCCTTTTGGCTAAGATCAAGTGTAGTATCTGTTCTTATCAGTTTAATATCTGATACGTCCCCTATCTGGGGACCATATATTAAATGGATTTTTAGAACAGGGAGATGGAAAAAGAGCTTGCTCTGTCCACTCCACGCATTGACCTGGTATTGCAGTATCTCCAGGACCGGTGCACCCCTTCTTTAATGCAGTTTCTAAAATCAGAAAGAATTGAATTCAATGCTTTTTGTTCATTTTGCTTGTTTGTCGGATTTTGGGATGGACTCTTTGGCTTTGCTTTTCTTCTCCTCATTGGATTTTTCATGTTAAAAGTTGCAGAAGCCAGATGACAAGCTCATTTTGGTTCAACTTAAGCAACTGTGCATTGCATTGCCATGTAATGTAATGTAATGCAATGCTATCTATCTAGCTCTCCCTCTATACTTCCTTTTGGATAAACAGACATATTAGGCAAGCATTTTGGAGCTTTCACCTAAATAACTACAGGTGGTGAGATAAGCTGCACAATATAATTGACCTTTCAGTATATTGTTGCACACACACCATCTATTTAGCAAATGCCCTTGTTATCAACAGCAGCCTTTTAAACTCACCTGAGCTAACAGGTATGTGAGCTGGTTACTCTGCTGCACTTAAAATTTCTTTTTTGGTTTGCTACAATGCCTTTTCTGAAACGTTGTCTCCCTCTGCTGGAACACTGACTTCTTTCATTTAATGCCTGCAGACTATAAAAGAGAAACCAACCCAAAAAGTTTGGTTGATTAGTCTGTGGCATTCTTTTAAACTGTTGCTTATGGCGGTCTCTGTGAGCTTCTCAGTGACATTCAGCCATCCAGGTATCCCGCCTGCAGTAGACGGAATGTGGCAATGGAACGCTGGCTGCGCGTGTCATAATAGGCTCTGAGCCTTTATATACCTGCGCACAGCAGCAGCCACCTTCAGTCTGCTGCTGGACAGCCAGCAGCAGCAGCAGCAGGAGAGGTAATTAATCAGCAACCCTCCTGCTAAGGGTAGACAGCTACTCGTTCCACCCCCCCCCCGCCTTAATTGGTTCTCCTCCCTTCCAACGGTGTTGAGGCGGGTGGGAACAGCCGGGGGTTGAGGGTACTGTGCTAAAAGAGGTGGAGTTATGCAGATCTAAAACGCGTGGATTGCAGCAGCAGCAAGCCGAAAAGTGCAGGCATGTGAGGGATCTAGAGGTTGACAGCATGTCTTCTTAACGGGAGTCCAGGTGGCCATCTCCACAAATGGACTTTTCAGAATCCTTAGGTGGCACCGTAGTCGGAAACCAATTCTGGTTATCGCTTCTCGGCCTTTTGGCTAAGATCAAGTGTAGTATCTTTCGAAAAGGCGGTTTTGGATGTTGGCCGCCCTAGTAGATTGATACATTATGCACACTGGGGTTTAGGCGCTTGTTAGTACGCCAGGTGGCTAATATAGTCATCTGGTGGAAAGCATGGCCCCCCAGGAACGACGCCATTGGGCCGGGGAAGATCGAAAGCCCGAAGTGTGAAGTGCCCCAGGAATGGTGACCCTGGGGTGCCTTAACTCACTGGGATTGGGAACCCCACTTGAGTTTATGGCACATTTGCACAAGCACTTCAAATTTTCTTTCTTCGCACACACCCTTATTCCGGGCCTTCTGGCCTTAGGATGGGGAATTTTTCAATTCCCGGTCGAAGGTCCGGGCAGTATTATACTGTGAAACCTTCACTATTTATTTAATTTCTTTGTCACTGTGTGTCCACTTATTCACGTGTGTCACGTCCTACTAGGATTTTGTCGGGATGCGGTTCCCTTACGGGTTCCTCTCTTGGCAGGTCTAGGGGGGGAGTGTGTGGCCATCAGGTTCCGCTACCCCCTGAACCCCCCTGGCTCTCCTCTTTCGGGAGGAGAGCGTTGTTGGCTCCACTCTTCCGGGAGGGGAGCACAGTCTTTGGCTCCCAGTGCCTTGCTCGGGTGAGAACTCGGGCAGGTGCTGGGGGTAAGATTGGGTCGCCTCTGGCTTCGGCTGGAGGTGGCTTTTTGTCCCTGTTCCTCGCTGTGGCCTTCTGGCTCGGAGGGACGGGGAATGGTTTGGGGGACCCTTCTCCTTTTGGAGAGGGTTTCAAGAAGACCAGCATCCTAGTGCACTTTTTTTGTGGCACTTGTCACTTTTTTAAGCGCACTCGGGTTTTGTACACGAATTCGGGCTTTCGAAAAAAAAAAAAAATCTGTTCTTATCAGTTTAATATCTGATACGTCCCCTATCTGGGGACCATATATTAAATGGATTTTTAGAACAGGGAGATGGAAAAAGAGCTTGCTCTGTCCACTCCACGCATTGACCTGGTATTGCAGTATCTCCAGGACCGGTGCACCCCTTCTTTAATGCAGTTTCTAAAATCAGAAAGAATTTAATTCAATGCTTTTTGTTCATTTTGCTTGTTTGTCAGATTTTGGGATGGACTCTTTGGCTTTGCTTTTCTTCTCCTCATTGGATTTTTCATGTTAAAAGTTGCAGAAGCCAGATGACAAGCTCATTTTGGTTCAACTTCAGCAACTGTGCATTGCATTGCCATGTAATGTAATGTAATGCAATGCTATCTATCTAGCTCTCCCTCTATACTTCCTTTTGGATAAACAGACATATTAGGCAAGCATTTTGGAGCTTTCACCTAAATAACTACAGGTGGTGAGATAAGCTGCACAATATAATTGACCTTTCAGTATATTGTTGCACACACACCATCTATTTAGCAAATGCCCTTGTTATCAACAGCAGCCTTTTAAACTCACCTGAGCTAACAGGTATGTAAGCTGGTTACTCTGCTGCGCTTAAAATTTCTTTTTTGGTTTGCTACAATGCCTTTTCTGAAACGTTGTCTCCCTCTGCTGGAACACTGACTTCTTTCATTTAATGCCTGCAGACTATAAAAGAGAAACCAACCCAAAAAGTTTGGTTGATTAGTCTGTGGCATTCTTTTAAACTGTTGCTTATGGCGGTCTCTGTGAGCTTCTCAGTGACATTCAGCCATCCAGGTATCCCGCCTGCAGTAGACGGAATGTGGCAATGGAACGCTGGCTGCGCGTGTCATAATAGGCTCTGAGCCTTTATATACCTGCGCACAGCAGCAGCCACCTTCAGTCTGCTGCTGGACAGCCAGCAGCAGCAGCAGCAGGAGAGGTAATTAATCAGCAACCCTCCTGCTAAGGGTAGACAGCTGCTCGTTCCACCCCCCCCCCGCCTTAATTGGTTCTCCTCCCTTCCAACGGTGTTGAGGCGGGTGGGAACAGCCGGGGGTTGAGGGTACTGTGCTAAAAGAGGTGGAGTTATGCAGATCTAAAACGCGTGGATTGCAGCAGCAGCAAGCCGAAAAGTGCAGGCATGTGAGGGATCTAGAGGTTGACAGCATGTCTTCTTAACGGGAGTCCAGGTGGCCATCTCCACAAATGGACTTTTCAGAATCCTTGGGTGGCACCGTAGTCGGAAACCAATTCTGGTTATCGCTTCTCGGCCTTTTGGCTAAGATCAAGTGTAGTATCTGTTCTTATCAGTTTAATATCTGATACGTCCCCTATCTGGGGACCATATATTAAATGGATTTTTAGAACAGGGAGATGGAAAAAGAGCTTGCTCTGTCCACTCCACGCATTGACCTGGTATTGCAGTATCTCCAGGACCGGTGCACCCCTTCTTTAATGCAGTTTCTAAAATCAGAAAGAATTGAATTCAATGCTTTTTGTTCATTTTGCTTGTTTGTCGGATTTTGGGATGGACTCTTTGGCTTTGCTTTTCTTCTCCTCATTGGATTTTTCATGTTAAAAGTTGCAGAAGCCAGATGACAAGCTCATTTTGGTTCAACTTAAGCAACTGTGCATTGCATTGCCATGTAATGTAATGTAATGCAATGCTATCTATCCAGCTCTCCCTCTATACTTCCTTTTGGATAAACAGACATATTAGGCAAGCATTTTGGAGCTTTCACCTAAATAACTACAGGTGGTGAGATAAGCTGCACAATATAATTGACCTTTCAGTATATTGTTGCACACACACCATCTATTTAGCAAATGCCCTTGTTATCAACAGCAGCCTTTTAAACTCACCTGAGCTAACAGGTATGTGAGCTGGTTACTCTGCTGCGCTTAAAATTTATTTTTTGGTTTGCTACAATGCCTTTTCTGAAACGTTGTCTCCCTCTGCTGGAACACTGACTTCTTTCATTTAATGCCTGCAGACTATAAAAGAGAAACCAACCCAAAAAGTTTGGTTGATTAGTCTGTGGCATTCTTTTAAACTGTTGCTTATGGCGGTCTCTGTGAGCTTCTCAGTGACATTCAGCCATCCAGGTATCCCGCCTGCAGTAGACGGAATGTGGCAATGGAACGCTGGCTGCGCGTGTCATAATAGGCTCTGAGCCTTTATATACCTGCGCACAGCAGCAGCCACCTTCAGTCTGCTGCTGGACAGCCAGCAGCAGCAGCAGCAGGAGAGGTAATTAATCAGCAACCCTCCTGCTAAGGGTAGACAGCTGCTCGTTCCACCCCCCCCCCGCCTTAATTGGTTCTCCTCCCTTCCAACGGTGTTGAGGCGGGTGGGAACAGCCGGGGGTTGAGGGTACTGTGCTAAAAGAGGTGGAGTTATGCAGATCTAAAACGCGTGGATTGCAGCAGCAGCAAGCCGAAAAGTGCAGGCATGTGAGGGATCTAGAGGTTGACAGCATGTCTTCTTAACGGGAGTCCAGGTGGCCATCTCCACAAATGGACTTTTCAGAATCCTTGGGTGGCACCGTAGTCGGAAACCAATTCTGGTTATCGCTTCTCGGCCTTTTGGCTAAGATCAAGTGTAGTATCTGTTCTTATCAGTTTAATATCTGATACGTCCCCTATCTGGGGACCATATATTAAATGGATTTTTAGAACAGGGAGATGGAAAAAGAGCTTGCTCTGTCCACTCCACGCATTGACCTGGTATTGCAGTATCTCCAGGACCGGTGCACCCCTTCTTTAATGCAGTTTCTAAAATCAGAAAGAATTGAATTCAATGCTTTTTGTTCATTTTGCTTGTTTGTCGGATTTTGGGATGGACTCTTTGGCTTTGCTTTTCTTCTCCTCATTGGATTTTTCATGTTAAAAGTTGCAGAAGCCAGATGACAAGCTCATTTTGGTTCAACTTCAGCAACTGTGCATTGCATTGCCATGTAATGTAATGTAATGCAATGCTATCTATCTAGCTCTCCCTCTATACTTCCTTTTGGATAAACAGACATATTAGGCAAGCATTTTGGAGCTTTCACCTAAATAACTACAGGTGGTGAGATAAGCTGCACAATATAATTGACCTTTCAGTATATTGTTGCACACACACCATCTATTTAGCAAATGCCCTTGTTATCAACAGCAGCCTTTTAAACTCACCTGAGCTAACAGGTATGTGAGCTGGTTACTCTGCTGCGCTTAAAATTTCTTTTTTGGTTTGCTACAATGCCTTTTCTGAAACGTTGTCTCCCTCTGCTGGAACACTGACTTCTTTCATTTAATGCCTGCAGACTATAAAAGAGAAACCAACCCAAAAAGTTTGGTTGATTAGTCTGTGGCATTCTTTTAAACTGTTGCTTATGGCGGTCTCTGTGAGCTTCTCAGTGACATTCAGCCATCCAGGTATCCCGCCTGCAGTAGACGGAATGTGGCAATGGAACGCTGGCTGCGCGTGTCATAATTGGCTCTGAGCCTTTATATACCTGCGCACAGCAGCAGCCACCTTCAGTCTGCTGCTGGACAGCCAGCAGCAGCAGCAGCAGGAGAGGTAATTAATCAGCAACCCTCCTGCTAAGGGTAGACAGCTGCTCGTTCCACCCCCCCCCCGCCTTAATTGGTTCTCCTCCCTTCCAACGGTGTTGAGGCGGGTGGGAACAGCCGGGGGTTGAGGGTACTGTGCTAAAAGAGGTGGAGTTATGCAGATCTAAAACGCGTGGATTGCAGCAGCAGCAAGCCGAAAAGTGCAGGCATGTGAGGGATCTAGAGGTTGACAGCATGTCTTCTTAACGGGAGTCCAGGTGGCCATCTCCACAAATGGACTTTTCAGAATCCTTGGGAGGCACCGTAGTCGGAAACCAATTCTGGTTATCGCTTCTCGGCCTTTTGGCTAAGATCAAGTGTAGTATCTGTTCTTATCAGTTTAATATCTGATACGTCCCCTATCTGGGGACCATATATTAAATGGATTTTTAGAACAGGGAGATGGAAAAAGAGCTTGCTCTGTCCACTCCACGCATTGACCTGGTATTGCAGTATCTCCAGGACCGGTGCACCCCTTCTTTAATGCAGTTTCTAAAATCAGAAAGAATTGAATTCAATGCTTTTTGTTCATTTTGCTTGTTTGTCGGATTTTGGGATGGACTCTTTGGCTTTGCTTTTCTTCTCCTCATTGGATTTTTCATGTTAAAAGTTGCAGAAGCCAGATGACAAGCTCATTTTGGTTCAACTTCAGCAACTGTGCATTGCATTGCCATGTAATGTAATGTAATGCAATGCTATCTATCTAGCTCTCCCTCTATACTTCCTTTTGGATAAACAGACATATTAGGCAAGCATTTTGGAGCTTTCACCTAAATAACTACAGGTGGTGAGATAAGCTGCACAATATAATTGACCTTTCAGTATATTGTTGCACACACACCATCTATTTAGCAAATGCCCTTGTTATCAACAGCAGCCTTTTAAACTCACCTGAGCTAACAGGTATGTGAGCTGGTTACTCTGCTGCGCTTAAAATTTCTTTTTTGGTTTGCTACAATGCCTTTTCTGAAACGTTGTCTCCCTCTGCTGGAACACTGACTTCTTTCATTTAATGCCTGCAGACTATAAAAGAGAAACCAACCCAAAAAGTTTGGTTGATTAGTCTGTGGCATTCTTTTAAACTGTTGCTTATGGCGGTCTCTGTGAGCTTCTCAGTGACATTCAGCCATCCAGGTATCCCGCCTGCAGTAGACGGAATGTGGCAATGGAACGCTGGCTGCGCGTGTCATAATAGGCTCTGAGCCTTTATATACCTGCGCACAGCAGCAGCCACCTTCAGTCTGCTGCTGGACAGCCAGCAGCAGCAGCAGCAGGAGAGGTAATTAATCAGCAACCCTCCTGCTAAGGGTAGACAGCTGCTCGTTCCACCCCCCCCCCCGCCTTAATTGGTTCTCCTCCCTTCCAACGGTGTTGAGGCGGGTGGGAACAGCCGGGGGTTGAGGGTACTGTGCTAAAAGAGGTGGAGTTATGCAGATCTAAAACGCGTGGATTGCAGCAGCAGCAAGCCGAAAAGTGCAGGCATGTGAGGGATCTAGAGGTTGACAGCATGTCTTCTTAACGGGAGTCCAGGTGGCCATCTCCACAAATGGACTTTTCAGAATCCTTGGGTGGCACCGTAGTCGGAAACCAATTCTGGTTATCGCTTCTCGGCCTTTTGGCTAAGATCAAGTGTAGTATCTGTTCTTATCAGTTTAATATCTGATACGTCCCCTATCTGGGGACCATATATTAAATGGATTTTTAGAACAGGGAGATGGAAAAAGAGCTTGCTCTGTCCACTCCACGCATTGACCTGGTATTGCAGTATCTCCAGGACCGGTGCACCCCTTCTTTAATGCAGTTTCTAAAATCAGAAAGAATTGAATTCAATGCTTTTTGTTCATTTTGCTTGTTTGTCGGATTTTGGGATGGACTCTTTGGCTTTGCTTTTCTTCTCCTCATTGGATTTTTCATGTTAAAAGTTGCAGAAGCCAGATGACAAGCTCATTTTGGTTCAACTTCAGCAACTGTGCATTGCATTGCCATGTAATGTAATGTAATGCAATGCTATCTATCTAGCTCTCCCTCTATACTTCCTTTTGGATAAACAGACATATTAGGCAAGCATTTTGGAGCTTTCACCTAAATAACTACAGGTGGTGAGATAAGCTGCACAATATAATTGACCTTTCAGTATATTGTTGCACACACACCATCTATTTAGCAAATGCCCTTGTTATCAACAGCAGCCTTTTAAACTCACCTGAGCTAACAGGTATGTGAGCTGGTTACTCTGCTGCGCTTAAAATTTCTTTTTTGGTTTGCTACAATGCCTTTTCTGAAACGTTGTCTCCCTCTGCTGGAACACTGACTTCTTTCATTTAATGCCTGCAGACTATAAAAGAGAAACCAACCCAAAAAGTTTGGTTGATTAGTCTGTGGCATTCTTTTAAACTGTTGCTTATGGCGGTCTCTGTGAGCTTCTCAGTGACATTCAGCCATCCAGGTATCCCGCCTGCAGTAGACGGAATGTGGCAATGGAACGCTGGCTGCGCGTGTCATAATAGGCTCTGAGCCTTTATATACCTGCGCACAGCAGCAGCCACCTTCAGTCTGCTGCTGGACAGCCAGCAGCAGCAGCAGCAGGAGAGGTAATTAATCAGCAACCCTCCTGCTAAGGGTAGACAGCTGCTCGTTCCACCCCCCCCCCCCGCCTTAATTGGTTCTCCTCCCTTCCAACGGTGTTGAGGCGGGTGGGAACAGCCGGGGGTTGAGGGTACTGTGCTAAAAGAGGTGGAGTTATGCAGATCTAAAACGCGTGGATTGCAGCAGCAGCAAGCCGAAAAGTGCAGGCATGTGAGGGATCTAGAGGTTGACAGCATGTCTTCTTAACGGGAGTCCAGGTGGCCATCTCCACAAATGGACTTTTCAGAATCCTTGGGTGGCACCGTAGTCGGAAACCAATTCTGGTTATAGCTTCTCGGCCTTTTGACTAAGATCAAGTGTAGTATCTGTTCTTATCAGTTTAATATCTGATACGTCCCCTATCTGGGGACCATATATTAAATGGATTTTTAGAACAGGGAGATGGAAAAAGAGCTTGCTCTGTCCACTCCACGCATTGACCTGGTATTGCAGTATCTCCAGGACCGGTGCACCCCTTCTTTAATGCAGTTTCTAAAATCAGAAAGAATTGAATTCAATGCTTTTTGTTCATTTTGCTTGTTTGTCGGATTTTGGGATGGACTCTTTGGCTTTGCTTTTCTTCTCCTCATTGGATTTTTCATGTTAAAAGTTGCAGAAGCCAGATGACAAGCTCATTTTGGTTCAACTTCAGCAACTGTGCATTGCATTGCCATGTAATGTAATGTAATGCAATGCTATCTATCTAGCTCTCCCTCTATACTTCCTTTTGGATAAACAGACATATTAGGCAAGCATTTTGGAGCTTTCACCTAAATAACTACAGGTGGTGAGATAAGCTGCACAATATAATTGACCTTTCAGTATATTGTTGCACACACCATCTATTTAGCAAATGCCCTTGTTATCAACAGCAGCCTTTTAAACTCACCTGAGCTAACAGGTATGTGAGCTGGTTACTCTGCTGCGCTTAAAATTTCTTTTTTGGTTTGCTACAATGCCTTTTCTGAAACGTTGTCTCCCTCTGCTGGAACACTGACTTCTTTCATTTAATGCCTGCAGACTATAAAAGAGAAACCAACCCAAAAAGTTTGGTTGATTAGTCTGTGGCATTCTTTTAAACTGTTGCTTATGGCGGTCTCTGTGAGCTTCTCAGTGACATTCAGCCATCCAGGTATCCCGCCTGCAGTAGACGGAATGTGGCAATGGAACGCTGGCTGCGCGTGTCATAATAGGCTCTGAGCCTTTATATACCTGCGCACAGCAGCAGCCACCTTCAGTCTGCTGCTGGACAGCCAGCAGCAGCAGCAGCAGGAGAGGTAATTAATCAGCAACCCTCCTGCTAAGGGTAGACAGCTGCTCGTTCCACCCCCCCCCGCCTTAATTGGTTCTCCTCCCTTCCAACGGTGTTGAGGCGGGTGGGAACAGCCGGGGGTTGAGGGTACTGTGCTAAAAGAGGTGGAGTTATGCAGATCTAAAACGCGTGGATTGCAGCAGCAGCAAGCCGAAAAGTGCAGGCATGTGAGGGATCTAGAGGTTGACAGCATGTCTTCTTAACGGGAGTCCAGGTGGCCATCTCCACAAATGGACTTTTCAGAATCCTTGGGTGGCACCGTAGTCGGAAACCAATTCTGGTTATCGCTTCTCGGCCTTTTGGCTAAGATCAAGTGTAGTATCTGTTCTTATCAGTTTAATATCTGATACGTCCCCTATCTGGGGACCATATATTAAATGGATTTTTAGAACAGGGAGATGGAAAAAGAGCTTGCTCTGTCCACTCCACGCATTGACCTGGTATTGCAGTATCTCCAGGACCGGTGCACCCCTTCTTTAATGCAGTTTCTAAAATCAGAAAGAATTGAATTCAATGCTTTTTGTTCATTTTGCTTGTTTGTCGGATTTTGGGATGGACTCTTTGGCTTTGCTTTTCTTCTCCTCATTGGATTTTTCATGTTAAAAGTTGCAGAAGCCAGATGACAAGCTCATTTTGGTTCAACTTCAGCAACTGTGCATTGCATTGCCATGTAATGTAATGTAATGCAATGCTATCTATCTAGCTCTCCCTCTATACTTCCTTTTGGATAAACAGACATATTAGGCAAGCATTTTGGAGCTTTCACCTAAATAACTACAGGTGGTGAGATAAGCTGCACAATATAATTGACCTTTCAGTATATTGTTGCACACACACCATCTATTTAGCAAATGCCCTTGTTATCAACAGCAGCCTTTTAAACTCACCTGAGCTAACAGGTATGTGAGCTGGTTACTCTGCTGCGCTTAAAATTTCTTTTTTGGTTTGCTACAATGCCTTTTCTGAAACGTTGTCTCCCTCTGCTGGAACACTGACTTCTTTCATTTAATGCCTGCAGACTATAAAAGAGAAACCAACCCAAAAAGTTTGGTTGATTAGTCTGTGGCATTCTTTTAAACTGTTGCTTATGGCGGTCTCTGTGAGCTTCTCAGTGACATTCAGCCATCCAGGTATCCCGCCTGCAGTAGACGGAATGTGGCAATGGAACGCTGGCTGCGCGTGTCATAATTGGCTCTGAGCCTTTATATACCTGCGCACAGCAGCAGCCACCTTCAGTCTGCTGCTGGACAGCCAGCAGCAGCAGCAGCAGGAGAGGTAATTAATCAGCAACCCTCCTGCTAAGGGTAGACAGCTGCTCGTTCCACCGCCCCCCCGCCTTAATTGGTTCTCCTCCCTTCCAACGGTGTTGAGGCGGGTGGGAACAGCCGGGGGTTGAGGGTACTGTGCTAAAAGAGGTGGAGTTATGCAGATCTAAAACGCGTGGATTGCAGCAGCAGCAAGCCGAAAAGTGCAGGCATGTGAGGGATCTAGAGGTTGACAGCATGTCTTCTTAACGGGAGTCCAGGTGGCCATCTCCATAAATGGACTTTTCAGAATCCTTGGGAGGCACCGTAGTCGGAAACCAATTCTGGTTATCGCTTCTCGGCCTTTTGGCTAAGATCAAGTGTAGTATCTGTTCTTATCAGTTTAATATCTGATACGTCCCCTATCTGGGGACCATATATTAAATGGATTTTTAGAACAGGGAGATGGAAAAAGAGCTTGCTCTGTCCACTCCACGCATTGACCTGGTATTGCAGTATCTCCAGGACCGGTGCACCCCTTCTTTAATGCAGTTTCTAAAATCAGAAAGAATTGAATTCAATGCTTTTTGTTCATTTTGCTTGTTTGTCGGATTTTGGGATGGACTCTTTGGCTTTGCTTTTCTTCTCCTCATTGGATTTTTCATGTTAAAAGTTGCAGAAGCCAGATGACAAGCTCATTTTGGTTCAACTTCAGCAACTGTGCATTGCATTGCCATGTAATGTAATGTAATGCAATGCTATCTATCTAGCTCTCCCTCTATACTTCCTTTTGGATAAACAGACATATTAGGCAAGCATTTTGGAGCTTTCACCTAAATAACTACAGGTGGTGAGATAAGCTGCACAATATAATTGACCTTTCAGTATATTGTTGCACACACACCATCTATTTAGCAAATGCCCTTGTTATCAACAGCAGCCTTTTAAACTCACCTGAGCTAACAGGTATGTGAGCTGGTTACTCTGCTGCGCTTAAAATTTCTTTTTTGGTTTGCTACAATGCCTTTTCTGAAACGTTGTCTCCCTCTGCTGGAACACTGACTTCTTTCATTTAATGCCTGCAGACTATAAAAGAGAAACCAACCCAAAAAGTTTGGTTGATTAGTCTGTGGCATTCTTTTAAACTGTTGCTTATGGCGGTCTCTGTGAGCTTCTCAGTGACATTCAGCCATCCAGGTATCCCGCCTGCAGTAGACGGAATGTGGCAATGGAACGCTGGCTGCGTGTGTCATAATAGGCTCTGAGCCTTTATATACCTGCGCACAGCAGCAGCCACCTTCAGTCTGCTGCTGGACAGCCAGCAGCAGCAGCAGCAGGAGAGGTAATTAATCAGCAACCCTCCTGCTAAGGGTAGACAGCTGCTCGTTCCACCCCCCACCCCGCCTTAATTGGTTCTCCTCCCTTCCAACGGTGTTGAGGCGGGTGGGAACAGCCGGGGGTTGAGGGTACTGTGCTAAAAGAGGTGGAGTTATGCAGATCTAAAACGCGTGGATTGCAGCAGCAGCAAGCCGAAAAGTGCAGGCATGTGAGGGATCTAGAGGTTGACAGCATGTCTTCTTAACGGGAGTCCAGGTGGCCATCTCCACAAATGGACTTTTCAGAATCCTTGGGTGGCACCGTAGTCGGAAACCAATTCTGGTTATCGCTTCTCGGCCTTTTGGCTAAGATCAAGTGTAGTATCTGTTCTTATCAGTTTAATATCTGATACGTCCCCTATCTGGGGACCATATATTAAATGGATTTTTAGAACAGGGAGATGGAAAAAGAGCTTGCTCTGTCCACTCCACGCATTGACCTGGTATTGCAGTATCTCCAGGACCGGTGCACCCCTTCTTTAATGCAGTTTCTAAAATCAGAAAGAATTGAATTCAATGCTTTTTGTTCATTTTGCTTGTTTGTCGGATTTTGGGATGGACTCTTTGGCTTTGCTTTTCTTCTCCTCATTGGATTTTTCATGTTAAAAGTTGCAGAAGCCAGATGACAAGCTCATTTTGGTTCAACTTCAGCAACTGTGCATTGCATTGCCATGTAATGTAATGTAATGCAATGCTATCTATCTAGCTCTCCCTCTATACTTCCTTTTGGATAAACAGACATATTAGGCAAGCATTTTGGAGCTTTCACCTAAATAACTACAGGTGGTGAGATAAGCTGCACAATATAATTGACCTTTCAGTATATTGTTGCACACACACCATCTATTTAGCAAATGCCCTTGTTATCAACAGCAGCCTTTTAAACTCACCTGAGCTAACAGGTATGTGAGCTGGTTACTCTGCTGCGCTTAAAATTTCTTTTTTGGTTTGCTACAATGCCTTTTCTGAAACGTTGTCTCCCTCTGCTGGAACACTGACTTCTTTCATTTAATGCCTGCAGACTATAAAAGAGAAACCAACCCAAAAAGTTTGGTTGATTAGTCTGTGGCATTCTTTTAAACTGTTGCTTATGGCGGTCTCTGTGAGCTTCTCAGTGACATTCAGCCATCCAGGTATCCCGCCTGCAGTAGACGGAATGTGGCAATGGAACGCTGGCTGCGCGTGTCATAATAGGCTCTGAGCCTTTATATACCTGCGCACAGCAGCAGCCACCTTCAGTCTGCTGCTGGACAGCCAGCAGCAGCAGCAGCAGGAGAGGTAATTAATCAGCAACCCTCCTGCTAAGGGTAGACAGCTGCTCGTTCCACCCCCCCCCGCCTTAATTGGTTCTCCTCCCTTCCAACGGTGTTGAGGCGGGTGGGAACAGCCGGGGGTTGAGGGTACTGTGCTAAAAGAGGTGGAGTTATGCAGATCTAAAACGCGTGGATTGCAGCAGCAGCAAGCCGAAAAGTGCAGGCATGTGAGGGATCTAGAGGTTGACAGCATGTCTTCTTAACGGGAGTCCAGGTGGCCATCTCCACAAATGGACTTTTCAGAATCCTTGGGTGGCACCGTAGTCGGAAACCAATTCTGGTTATCGCTTCTCGGCCTTTTGGCTAAGATCAAGTGTAGTATCTGTTCTTATCAGTTTAATATCTGATACGTCCCCTATCTGGGGACCATATATTAAATGGATTTTTAGAACAGGGAGATGGAAAAAGAGCTTGCTCTGTCCACTCCACGCATTGACCTGGTATTGCAGTATCTCCAGGACCGGTGCACCCCTTCTTTAATGCAGTTTCTAAAATCAGAAAGAATTGAATTCAATGCTTTTTGTTCATTTTGCTTGTTTGTCGGATTTTGGGATGGACTCTTTGGCTTTGCTTTTCTTCTCCTCATTGGATTTTTCATGTTAAAAGTTGCAGAAGCCAGATGACAAGCTCATTTTGGTTCAACTTCAGCAACTGTGCATTGCATTGCCATGTAATGTAATGTAATGCAATGCTATCTATCTAGCTCTCCCTCTATACTTCCTTTTGGATAAACAGACATATTAGGCAAGCATTTTGGAGCTTTCACCTAAATAACTACAGGTGGTGAGATAAGCTGCACAATATAATTGACCTTTCAGTATATTGTTGCACACACACCATCTATTTAGCAAATGCCCTTGTTATCAACAGCAGCCTTTTAAACTCACCTGAGCTAACAGGTATGTGAGCTGGTTACTCTGCTGCGCTTAAAATTTCTTTTTTGGTTTGCTACAATGCCTTTTCTGAAACGTTGTCTCCCTCTGCTGGAACACTGACTTCTTTCATTTAATGCCTGCAGACTATAAAAGAGAAACCAACCCAAAAAGTTTGGTTGATTAGTCTGTGGCATTCTTTTAAACTGTTGCTTATGGCGGTCTCTGTGAGCTTCTCAGTGACATTCAGCCATCCAGGTATCCCGCCTGCAGTAGACGGAATGTGGCAATGGAACGCTGGCTGCGCGTGTCATAATAGGCTCTGAGCCTTTATATACCTGCGCACAGCAGCAGCCACCTTCAGTCTGCTGCTGGACAGCCAGCAGCAGCAGCAGCAGGAGAGGTAATTAATCAGCAACCCTCCTGCTAAGGGTGGACAGCTGCTCGTTCCACCCCCCCCCCCCCGCCTTAATTGGTTCTCCTCCCTTCCAACGGTGTTGAGGCGGGTGGGAACAGCCGGGGGTTGAGGGTACTGTGCTAAAAGAGGTGGAGTTATGCAGATCTAAAACGCGTGGATTGCAGCAGCAGCAAGCCGAAAAGTGCAGGCATGTGAGGGATCTAGAGGTTGACAGCATGTCTTCTTAACGGGAGTCCAGGTGGCCATCTCCACAAATGGACTTTTCAGAATCCTTGGGTGGCAACGTAGTCGGAAACCAATTCTGGTTATCGCTTCTCGGCCTTTTGGCTAAGATCAAGTGTAGTATCTGTTTTTATCAGTTTAATATCTGATACGTCCCCTATCTGGGGACCATATATTAAATGGATTTTTAGAACAGGGAGATGGAAAAAGAGCTTGCTCTGTCCACTCCACGCATTGACCTGGTATTGCAGTATCTCCAGGACCGGTGCACCCCTTCTTTAATGCAGTTTCTAAAATCAGAAAGAATTGAATTCAATGCTTTTTGTTCATTTTGCTTGTTTGTCGGATTTTGGGATGGACTCTTTGGCTTTGCTTTTCTTCTCCTCATTGGATTTTTCATGTTAAAAGTTGCAGAAGCCAGATGACAAGCTCATTTTGGTTCAACTTCAGCAACTGTGCATTGCATTGCCATGTAATGTAATGTAATGCAATGCTATCTATCTAGCTCTCCCTCTATACTTCCTTTTGGATAAACAGACATATTAGGCAAGCATTTTGGAGCTTTCACCTAAATAACTACAGGTGGTGAGATAAGCTGCACAATATAATTGACCGTTCAGTATATTGTTGCACACACACCATCTATTTAGCAAATGCCCTTGTTATCAACAGCAGCCTTTTAAACTCACCTGAGCTAACAGGTATGTGAGCTGGTTACTCTGCTGCGCTTAAAATTTCTTTTTTGGTTTGCTACAATGCCTTTTCTGAAACGTTGTCTCCCTCTGCTGGAACACTGACTTCTTTCATTTAATGCCTGCAGACTATAAAAGAGAAACCAACCCAAAAAGTTTGGTTGATTAGTCTGTGGCATTCTTTTAAACTGTTGCTTATGGCGGTCTCTGTGAGCTTCTCAGTGACATTCAGCCATCCAGGTATCCCGCCTGCAGTAGACGGAATGTGGCAATGGAACGCTGGCTGCGCGTGTCATAATAGGCTCTGAGCCTTTATATACCTGCGCACAGCAGCAGCCACCTTCAGTCTGCTGCTGGACAGCCAGCAGCAGCAGCAGCAGGAGAGGTAATTAGTCAGCAACCCTCCTGCTAAGGGTAGACAGCTGCTCGTTCCACCCCCCCCCCCCGCCTTAATTGGTTCTCCTCCCTTCCAACGGTGTTGAGGCGGGTGGGAACAGCCGGGGGTTGAGGGTACTGTGCTAAAAGAGGTGGAGTTATGCAGATCTAAAACGCGTGGATTGCAGCAGCAGCAAGCCGAAAAGTGCAGGCATGTGAGGGATCTAGAGGTTGACAGCATGTCTTCTTAACGGGAGTCCAGGTGGCCATCTCCACAAATGGACTTTTCAGAATCCTTGGGTGGCACCGTAGTCGGAAACCAATTCTGGTTATCGCTTCTCGGCCTTTTGGCTAAGATCAAGTGTAGTATCTGTTCTTATCAGTTTAATATCTGATACGTCCCCTATCTGGGGACCATATATTAAATGGATTTTTAGAACAGGGAGATGGAAAAAGAGCTTGCTCTGTCCACTCCACGCATTGACCTGGTATTGCAGTATCTCCAGGACCGGTGCACCCCTTCTTTAATGCAGTTTCTAAAATCAGAAAGAATTGAATTCAATGCTTTTTGTTCATTTTGCTTGTTTGTCGGATTTTGGGATGGACTCTTTGGCTTTGCTTTTCTTCTCCTCATTGGATTTTTCATGTTAAAAGTTGCAGAAGCCAGATGACAAGCTCATTTTGGTTCAACTTCAGCAACTGTGCATTGCATTGCCATGTAATGTAATGTAATGCAATGCTATCTATCTAGCTCTGCCTCTATACTTCCTTTTGGATAAACAGACATATTAGGCAAGCATTTTGGAGCTTTCACCTAAATAACTACAGGTGGTGAGATAAGCTGCACAATATAATTGACCTTTCAGTATATTGTTGCACACACACCATCTATTTAGCAAATGCCCTTGTTATCAACAGCAGCCTTTTAAACTCACCTGAGCTAACAGGTATGTGAGCTGGTTACTCTGCTGCGCTTAAAATTTCTTTTTTGGTTTGCTACAATGCCTTTTCTGAAACATTGTCTCCCTCTGCTGGAACACTGACTTCTTTCATTTAATGCCTGCAGACTATAAAAGAGAAACCAACCCAAAAAGTTTGGTTGATTAGTCTGTGGCATTCTTTTAAACTGTTGCTTATGGCGGTCTCTGTGAGCTTCTCAGTGACATTCAGCCATCCAGGTATCCCGCCTGCAGTAGACGGAATGTGGCAATGGAACGCTGGCTGCGCGTGTCATAATAGGCTCTGAGCCTTTATATACCTGCGCACAGCAGCAGCCACCTTCAGTCTGCTGCTGGACAGCCAGCAGCAGCAGCAGCAGGAGAGGTAATTAATCAGCAACCCTCCTGCTAAGGGTAGACAGCTGCTCGTTCCACCCCCCCCCCGCCTTAATTGGTTCTCCTCCCTTCCAACGGTGTTGAGGCGGGTGGGAACAGCCGGGGGTTGAGCGTACTGTGCTAAAAGAGGTGGAGTTATGCAGATCTAAAACGCGTGGATTGCAGCAGCAGCAAGCCGAAAAGTGCAGGCATGTGAGGGATCTAGAGGTTGACAGCATGTCTTCTTAACGGGAGTCCAGGTGGCCATCTCCACAAATGGACTTTTCAGAATCCTTGGGTGGCACCGTAGTCGGAAACCAATTCTGGTTATCGCTTCTCGGCCTTTTGGCTAAGATCAAGTGTAGTATCTGTTCTTATCAGTTTAATATCTGATACGTCCCCTATCTGGGGACCATATATTAAATGGATTTTTAGAACAGGGAGATGGAAAAAGAGCTTGCTCTGTCCACTCCACGCATTGACCTGGTATTGCAGTATCTCCAGGACCGGTGCACCCCTTCTTTAATGCAGTTTCTAAAATCAGAAAGAATTGAATTCAATGCTTTTTGTTCATTTTGCTTGTTTGTCGGATTTTGGGATGGACTCTTTGGCTTTGCTTTTCTTCTCCTCATTGGATTTTTCATGTTAAAAGTTGCAGAAGCCAGATGACAAGCTCATTTTGGTTCAACTTCAGCAACTGTGCATTGCATTGCCATGTAATGTAATGTAATGCAATGCTATCTATCTAGCTCTCCCTCTATACTTCCTTTTGGATAAACAGACATATTAGGCAAGCATTTTGGAGCTTTCACCTAAATAACTACAGGTGGTGAGATAAGCTGCACAATATAATTGACCTTTCAGTATATTGTTGCACACACACCATCTATTTAGCAAATGCCCTTGTTATCAACAGCAGCCTTTTAAACTCACCTGAGCTAACAGGTATGTGAGCTGGTTACTCTGCTGCGCTTAAAATTTCTTTTTTGGTTTGCTACAATGCCTTTTCTGAAACGTTGTCTCCCTCTGCTGGAACACTGACTTCTTTCATTTAATGCCTGCAGACTATAAAAGAGAAACCAACCCAAAAAGTTTGGTTGATTAGTCTGTGGCATTCTTTTAAACTGTTGCTTATGGCGGTCTCTGTGAGCTTCTCAGTGACATTCAGCCATCCAGGTATCCCGCCTGCAGTAGACGGAATGTGGCAATGGAACGCTGGCTGCGCGTGTCATAATAGGCTCTGAGCCTTTATATACCTGCGCACAGCAGCAGCCACCTTCAGTCTGCTGCTGGACAGCCAGCAGCAGCAGCAGCAGGAGAGGTAATTAATCAGCAACCCTCCTGCTAAGGGTAGACAGCTGCTCGTTCCACCCCCCCCCCCCGCCTTAATTGGTTCTCCTCCCTTCCAACGGTGTTGAGGCGGGTGGGAACAGCCGGGGGTTGAGGGTACTGTGCTAAAAGAGGTGGAGTTATGCAGATCTAAAACGCGTGGATTGCAGCAGCAGCAAGGCGAAAAGTGCAGGCATGTGAGGGATCTAGAGGTTGACAGCATGTCTTCTTAACGGGAGTCCAGGTGGCCATCTCCACAAATGGACTTTTCAGAATCCTTGGGTGGCACCGTAGTCGGAAACCAATTCTGGTTATCGCTTCTCGGCCTTTTGGCTAAGATCAAGTGTAGTATCTGTTCTTATCAGTTTAATATCTGATATGTCCCCTATCTGGGGACCATATATTAAATGGATTTTTAGAACAGGGAGATGGAAAAAGAGCTTGCTCTGTCCACTCCACGCATTGACCTGGTATTGCAGTATCTCCAGGACCGGTGCACCCCTTCTTTAATGCAGTTTCTAAAATCAGAAAGAATTGAATTCAATGCTTTTTGTTCATTTTGCTTGTTTGTCGGATTTTGGGATGGACTCTTTGGCTTTGCTTTTCTTCTCCTCATTGGATTTTTCATGTTAAAAGTTGCAGAAGCCAGATGACAAGCTCATTTTGGTTCAACTTCAGCAACTGTGCATTGCATTGCCATGTAATGTAATGTAATGCAATGCTATCTATCTAGCTCTCCCTCTATACTTCCTTTTGGATAAACAGACATATTAGGCAAGCATTTTGGAGCTTTCACCTAAATAACTACAGGTGGTGAGATAAGCTGCACAATATAATTGACCTTTCAGTATATTGTTGCACACACACCATCTATTTAGCAAATGCCCTTGTTATCAACAGCAGCCTTTTAAACTCACCTGAGCTAACAGGTATGTGAGCTGGTTACTCTGCTGCGCTTAAAATTTCTTTTTTGGTTTGCTACAATGCCTTTTCTGAAACATTGTCTCCCTCTGCTGGAACACTGACTTCTTTCATTTAATGCCTGCAGACTATAAAAGAGAAACCAACCCAAAAAGTTTGGTTGATTAGTCTGTGGCATTCTTTTAAACTGTTGCTTATGGCGGTCTCTGTGAGCTTCTCAGTGACATTCAGCCATCCAGGTATCCCGCCTGCAGTAGACGGAATGTGGCAATGGAACGCTGGCTGCGCGTGTCATAATAAGCTCTGAGCCTTTATATACCTGCGCACAGCAGCAGCCACCTTCAGTCTGCTGCTGGACAGCCAGCAGCAGCAGCAGCAGGAGAGGTAATTAATCAGCAACCCTCCTGCTAAGGGTAGACAGCTGCTCGTTCCACCCCCCCCCCGCCTTAATTGGTTCTCCTCCCTTCCAACGGTGTTGAGGCGGGTGGGAACAGCCGGGGGTTGAGGGTACTGTGCTAAAAGAGGTGGAGTTATGCAGATCTAAAACGCGTGGATTGCAGCAGCAGCAAGCCGAAAAGTGCAGGCATGTGAGGGATCTAGAGGTTGACAGCATGTCTTCTTAACGGGAGTCCAGGTGGCCATCTCCACAAATGGACTTTTCAGAATCCTTGGGTGGCACCGTAGTCGGAAACCAATTCTGGTTATCGCTTCTCGGCCTTTTGGCTAAGATCAAGTGTAGTATCTGTTCTTATCAGTTTAATATCTGATACGTCCCCTATCTGGGGACCATATATTAAATGGATTTTTAGAACAGGGAGATGGAAAAAGAGCTTGCTCTGTCCACTCCACGCATTGACCTGGTATTGCAGTATCTCCAGGACCGGTGCACCCCTTCTTTAATGCAGTTTCTAAAATCAGAAAGAATTGAATTCAATGCTTTTTGTTCATTTTGCTTGTTTGTCGGATTTTGGGATGGACTCTTTGGCTTTGCTTTTCTTCTCCTCATTGGATTTTTCATGTTAAAAGTTGCAGAAGCCAGATGACAAGCTCATTTTGGTTCAACTTCAGCAACTGTGCATTGTATTGCCATGTAATGTAATGTAATGCAATGCTATCTATCTAGCTCTCCCTCTATACTTCCTTTTGGATAAACAGACATATTAGGCAAGCATTTTGGAGCTTTCACCTAAATAACTACAGGTGGTGAGATAAGCTGCACAATATAATTGACCTTTCAGTATATTGTTGCACACACACCATCTATTTAGCAAATGCCCTTGTTATCAACAGCAGCCTTTTAAACTCACCTGAGCTAACAGGTATGTGAGCTGGTTACTCTGCTGCGCTTAAAATTTCTTTTTTGGTTTGCTACAATGCCTTTTCTGAAACGTTGTCTCCCTCTGCTGGAACACTGACTTCTTTCATTTAATGCCTGCAGACTATAAAAGAGAAACCAACCCAAAAAGTTTGGTTGATTAGTCTGTGGCATTCTTTTAAACTGTTGCTTATGGCGGTCTCTGTGAGCTTCTCAGTGACATTCAGCCATCCAGGTATCCCGCCTGCAGTAGACGGAATGTGGCAATGGAACGCTGGCTGCGCGTGTCATAATAGGCTCTGAGCCTTTAAATACCTGCGCACAGCAGCAGCCACCTTCAGTCTGCTGCTGGACAGCCAGCAGCAGCAGCAGCAGGAGAGGTAATTAATCAGCAACCCTCCTGCTAAGGGTAGACAGCTGCTCGTTCCACCCCCCCCCCGCCTTAATTGGTTCTCCTCCCTTCCAACGGTGTTGAGGCGGGTGGGAACAGCCGGGGGTTGAGGGTACTGTGCTAAAAGAGGTGGAGTTATGCAGATCTAAAACGCGTGGATTGCAGCAGCAGCAAGCCGAAAAGTGCAGGCATGTGAGGGATCTAGAGGTTGACAGCATGTCTTCTTAACGGGAGTCCAGGTGGCCATCTCCACAAATGGACTTTTCAGAATCCTTGGGTGGCACCGTAGTCGGAAACCAATTCTGGTTATCGCTTCTCGGCCTTTTGGCTAAGATCAAGTGTAGTATCTGTTCTTATCAGTTTAATATCTGATACGTCCCCTATCTGGGGACCATATATTAAATGGATTTTTAGAACAGGGAGATGGAAAAAGAGCTTGCTCTGTCCACTCCACGCATTGACCTGGTATTGCAGTATCTCCAGGACCGGTGCACCCCTTCTTTAATGCAGTTTCTAAAATCAGAAAGAATTGAATTCAATGCTTTTTGTTCATTTTGCTTGTTTGTCGGATTTTGGGATGGACTCTTTGGCTTTGCTTTTCTTCTCCTCATTGGATTTTTCATGTTAAAAGTTGCAGAAGCCAGATGACAAGCTCATTTTGGTTCAACTTCAGCAACTGTGCATTGCATTGCCATGTAATGTAATGTAATGCAATGCTATCTATCTAGCTCTCCCTCTATACTTCCTTTTGGATAAACAGACATATTAGGCAAGCATTTTGGAGCTTTCACCTAAATAACTACAGGTGGTGAGATAAGCTGCACAATATAATTGACCTTTCAGTATATTGTTGCACACACACCATCTATTTAGCAAATGCCCTTGTTATCAACAGCAGCCTTTTAAACTCACCTGAGCTAACAGGTATGTGAGCTGGTTACTCTGCTGCGCTTAAAATTTCTTTTTTGGTTTGCTACAATGCCTTTTCTGAAACGTTGTCTCCCTCTGCTGGAACACTGACTTCTTTCATTTAATGCCTGCAGACTATAAAAGAGAAACCAACCCAAAAAGTTTGGTTGATTAGTCTGTGGCATTCTTTTAAACTGTTGCTTATGGCGGTCTCTGTGAGCTTCTCAGTGACATTCAGCCATCCAGGTATCCCGCCTGCAGTAGACGGAATGTGGCAATGGAACGCTGGCTGCGCGTGTCATAATAGGCTCTGAGCCTTTATATACCTGCGCACAGCAGCAGCCACCTTCAGTCTGCTGCTGGACAGCCAGCAGCAGCAGCAGCAGGAGAGGTAATTAATCAGCAACCCTCCTGCTAAGGGTAGACAGCTGCTCGTTCCACCCCCCCCCCGCCTTAATTGGTTCTCCTCCCTTCCAACGGTGTTGAGGCGGGTGGGAACAGCCGGGGGTTGAGGGTACTGTGCTAAAAGAGGTGGAGTTATGCAGATCTAAAACGCGTGGATTGCAGCAGCAGCAAGCCGAAAAGTGCAGGCATGTGAGGGATCTAGAGGTTGACAGCATGTCTTCTTAACGGGAGTCCAGGTGGCCATCTCCACAAATGGACTTTTCAGAATCCTTGGGTGGCACCGTAGTTGGAAACCAATTCTGGTTATCGCTTCTCGGCCTTTTGGCTAAGATCAAGTGTAGTATCTGTTCTTATCAGTTTAATATCTGATACGTCCCCTATCTGGGGACCATATATTAAATGGATTTTTAGAACAGGGAGATGGAAAAAGAGCTTGCTCTGTCCACTCCACGCATTGACCTGGTATTGCAGTATCTCCAGGACCGGTGCACCCCTTCTTTAATGCAGTTTCTAAAATCAGAAAGAATTGAATTCAATGCTTTTTGTTCATTTTGCTTGTTTGTCGGATTTTGGGATGGACTCTTTGGCTTTGCTTTTCTTCTCCTCATTGGATTTTTCATGTTAAAAGTTGCAGAAGCCAGATGACAAGCTCATTTTGGTTCAACTTCAGCAACTGTGCATTGCATTGCCATGTAATGTAATGTAATGCAATGCTATCTATCTAGCTCTCCCTCTATACTTCCTTTTGGATAAACAGACATATTAGGCAAGCATTTTGGAGCTTTCACCTAAATAACTACAGGTGGTGAGATAAGCTGCACAATATAATTGACCTTTCAGTATATTGTTGCACACACACCATCTATTTAGCAAATGCCCTTGTTATCAACAGCAGCCTTTTAAACTCACCTGAGCTAACAGGTATGTGAGCTGGTTACTCTGCTGCGCTTAAAATTTCTTTTTTGGTTTGCTACAATGCCTTTTCTGAAACGTTGTCTCCCTCTGCTGGAACACTGACTTCTTTCATTTAATGCCTGCAGACTATAAAAGAGAAACCAACCCAAAAAGTTTGGTTGATTAGTCTGTGGCATTCTTTTAAACTGTTGCTTATGGCGGTCTCTGTGAGCTTCTCAGTGACATTCAGCCATCCAGGTATCCCGCCTGCAGTAGACGGAATGTGGCAATGGAACGCTGGCTGCGCGTGTCATAATAGGCTCTGAGCCTTTATATACCTGCGCACAGCAGCAGCCACCTTCAGTCTGCTGCTGGACAGCCAGCAGCAGCAGCAGCAGGAGAGGTAATTAATCAGCAACCCTCCTGCTAAGGGTAGACAGCTGCTCGTTCCACCCCCCCCCCCCCGCCTCAATTGGTTCTCCTCCCTTCCAACGGTGTTGAGGCGGGTGGGAACAGCCGGGGGTTGAGGGTACTGTGCTAAAAGAGGTGGAGTTATGCAGATCTAAAACGCGTGGATTGCAGCAGCAGCAAGCCGAAAAGTGCAGGCATGTGAGGGATCTAGAGGTTGACAGCATGTCTTCTTAACGGGAGTCCAGGTGGCCATCTCCACAAATGGACTTTTCAGAATCCTTGGGTGGCACCGTAGTTGGAAACCAATTCTGGTTATCGCTTCTCGGCCTTTTGGCTAAGATCAAGTGTAGTATCTGTTCTTATCAGTTTAATATCTGATACGTCCCCTATCTGGGGACCATATATTAAATGGATTTTTAGAACAGGGAGATGGAAAAAGAGCTTGCTCTGTCCACTCCACGCATTGACCTGGTATTGCAGTATCTCCAGGACCGGTGCACCCCTTCTTTAATGCAGTTTCTAAAATCAGAAAGAATTGAATTCAATGCTTTTTGTTCATTTTGCTTGTTTGTCGGATTTTGGGATGGACTCTTTGGCTTTGCTTTTCTTCTCCTCATTGGATTTTTCATGTTAAAAGTTGCAGAAGCCAGATGACAAGCTCATTTTGGTTCAACTTCAGCAACTGTGCATTGCATTGCCATGTAATGTAATGTAATGCAATGCTATCTATCTAGCTCTCCCTCTATACTTCCTTTTGGATAAACAGACATATTAGGCAAGCATTTTGGAGCTTTCACCTAAATAACTACAGGTGGTGAGATAAGCTGCACAATATAATTGACCTTTCAGTATATTGTTGCACACACACCATCTATTTAGCAAATGCCCTTGTTATCAACAGCAGCCTTTTAAACTCACCTGAGCTAACAGGTATGTGAGCTGGTTACTCTGCTGCGCTTAAAATTTCTTTTTTGGTTTGCTACAATGCCTTTTCTGAAACATTGTCTCCCTCTGCTGGAACACTGACTTCTTTC
This sequence comes from Phyllobates terribilis, assembly GCF_046119375.1. Taxonomy (NCBI): domain Eukaryota; kingdom Metazoa; phylum Chordata; class Amphibia; order Anura; family Dendrobatidae; genus Phyllobates; species Phyllobates terribilis. The sequence goes on along the minus strand of NW_027362800.1, from coordinate 1,906,454 downwards.
ATTTAATGCCTGCAGACTATAAAAGAGAAACCAACCCAAAAAGTTTGGTTGATTAGTCTGTGGCATTCTTTTAAACTGTTGCTTATGGCGGTCTCTCTGAGCTTCTCAGTGACATTCAGCCATCCAGGTATCCCGCCTGCAGTAGACGGAATGTGGCAATGGAACGCTGGCTGCGCGTGTCATAATAAGCTCTGAGCCTTTATATACCTGCGCACAGCAGCAGCCACCTTCAGTCTGCTGCTGGACAGCCAGCAGCAGCAGCAGCAGGAGAGGTAATTAATCAGCAACCCTCCTGCTAAGGGTAGACAGCTGCTCGTTCCACCCCCCCCCCGCCTTAATTGGTTCTCCTCCCTTCCAACGGTGTTGAGGCGGGTGGGAACAGCCGGGGGTTGAGGGTACTGTGCTAAAAGAGGTGGAGTTATGCAGATCTAAAATGCGTGGATTGCAGCAGCAGCAAGCCGAAAAGTGCAGGCATGTGAGGGATCTAGAGGTTGACAGCATGTCTTCTTAACGGGAGTCCAGGTGGCCATCTCCACAAATGGACTTTTCAGAATCCTTGGGTGGCACCGTAGTCGGAAACCAATTCTGGTTATCGCTTCTCGGCCTTTTGGCTAAGATCAAGTGTAGTATCTGTTCTTATCAGTTTAATATCTGATACGTCCCCTATCTGGGGACCATATATTAAATGGATTTTTAGAACAGGGAGATGGAAAAAGAGCTTGCTCTGTCCACTCCACGCATTGACCTGGTATTGCATTATCTCCAGGACCGGTGCACCCCTTCTTTAATGCAGTTTCTAAAATCAGAAAGAATTGAATTCAATGCTTTTTGTTCATTTTGCTTGTTTGTCGGATTTTGGGATGGACTCTTTGGCTTTGCTTTTCTTCTCCTCATTGGATTTTTCATGTTAAAAGTTGCAGAAGCCAGATGACAAGCTCATTTTGGTTCAACTTCAGCAACTGTGCATTGCATTGCCATGTAATGTAATGTAATGCAATGCTATCTATCTAGCTCTCCCTCTATACTTCCTTTTGGATAAACAGACATATTAGGCAAGCATTTTGGAGCTTTCACCTAAATAACTACAGGTGGTGAGATAAGCTGCACAATATAATTGACCTTTCAGTATATTGTTGCACACACACCATCTATTTAGCAAATGCCCTTGTTATCAACAGCAGCCTTTTAAACTCACCTGAGCTAACAGGTATGTGAGCTGGTTACTCTGCTGCGCTTAAAATTTCTTTTTTGGTTTGCTACAATGCCTTTTCTGAAACATTGTCTCCCTCTGCTGGAACACTGACTTCTTTCATTTAATGCCTGCAGACTATAAAAGAGAAACCAACCCAAAAAGTTTGGTTGATTAGTCTGTGGCATTCTTTTAAACTGTTGCTTATGGCGGTCTCTGTGAGCTTCTCAGTGACATTCAGCCATCCAGGTATCCCGCCTGCAGTAGACGGAATGTGGCAATGGAACGCTGGCTGCGCGTGTCATAATAAGCTCTGAGCCTTTATATACCTGCGCACAGCAGCAGCCACCTTCAGTCTGCTGCTGGACAGCCAGCAGCAGCAGCAGCAGGAGAGGTAATTAATCAGCAACCCTCCTGCTAAGGGTAGACAGCTGCTCGTTCCACCCCCCCCCCGCCTTAATTGGTTCTCCTCCCTTCCAACGGTGTTGAGGCGGGTGGGAACAGCCGGGGGTTGAGGGTACTGTGCTAAAAGAGGTGGAGTTATGCAGATCTAAAACGCGTGGATTGCAGCAGCAGCAAGCCGAAAAGTGCAGGCATGTGAGGGATCTAGAGGTTGACAGCATGTCTTCTTAACGGGAGTCCAGGTGGCCATCTCCACAAATGGACTTTTCAGAATCCTTGGGTGGCACCGTAGTCGGAAACCAATTCTGGTTATCGCTTCTCGGCCTTTTGGCTAAGATCAAGTGTAGTATCTGTTCTTATCAGTTTAATATCTGATACGTCCCCTATCTGGGGACCATATATTAAATGGATTTTTAGAACAGGGAGATGGAAAAAGAGCTTGCTCTGTCCACTCCACGCATTGACCTGGTATTGCAGTATCTCCAGGACCGGTGCACCCCTTCTTTAATGCAGTTTCTAAAATCAGAAAGAATTGAATTCAATGCTTTTTGTTCATTTTGCTTGTTTGTCGGATTTTGGGATGGACTCTTTGGCTTTGCTTTTCTTCTCCTCATTGGATTTTTCATGTTAAAAGTTGCAGAAGCCAGATGACAAGCTCATTTTGGTTCAACTTCAGCAACTGTGCATTGCATTGCCATGTAATGTAATGTAATGCAATGCTATCTATCTAGCTCTCCCTCTATACTTCCTTTTGGATAAACAGACATATTAGGCAAGCATTTTGGAGCTTTCACCTAAATAACTACAGGTGGTGAGATAAGCTGCACAATATAATTGACCTTTCAGTATATTGTTGCACACACACCATCTATTTAGCAAATGCCCTTGTTATCAACAGCAGCCTTTTAAACTCACCTGAGCTAACAGGTATGTGAGCTGGTTACTCTGCTGCGCTTAAAATTTCTTTTTTGGTTTGCTACAATGCCTTTTCTGAAACGTTGTCTCCCTCTGCTGGAACACTGACTTCTTTCATTTAATGCCTGCAGACTATAAAAGAGAAACCAACCCAAAAAGTTTGGTTGATTAGTCTGTGGCATTCTTTTAAACTGTTGCTTATGGCGGTCTCTGTGAGCTTCTCAGTGACATTCAGCCATCCAGGTATCCCGCCTGCAGTAGACGGAATGTGGCAATGGAACGCTGGCTGCGCGTGTCATAATAGGCTCTGAGCCTTTATATACCTGCGCACAGCAGCAGCCACCTTCAGTCTGCTGCTGGACAGCCAGCAGCAGCAGCAGCAGGAGAGGTAATTAATCAGCAACCCTCCTGCTAAGGGTAGACAGCTGTTCGTTCCACCCCCCCCCGCCTTAATTGGTTCTCCTCCCTTCCAACGGTGTTGAGGCGGGTGGGAACAGCCGGGGGTTGAGGGTACTGTGCTAAAAGAGGTGGAGTTATGCAGATCTAAAACGCGTGGATTGCAGCAGCAGCAAGCCGAAAAGTGCAGGCATGTGAGGGATCTAGAGGTTGACAGCATGTCTTCTTAACGGGAGTCCAGGTGGCCATCTCCACAAATGGACTTTTCAGAATCCTTGGGTGGCACCGTAGTTGGAAACCAATTCTGGTTATCGCTTCTCGGCCTTTTGGCTAAGATCAAGTGTAGTATCTGTTCTTATCAGTTTAATATCTGATACGTCCCCTATCTGGGGACCATATATTAAATGGATTTTTAGAACAGGGAGATGGAAAAAGAGCTTGCTCTGTCCACTCCACGCATTGACCTGGTATTGCAGTATCTCCAGGACCGGTGCACCCCTTCTTTAATGCAGTTTCTAAAATCAGAAAGAATTGAATTCAATGCTTTTTGTTCATTTTGCTTGTTTGTCGGATTTTGGGATGGACTCTTTGGCTTTGCTTTTCTTCTCCTCATTGGATTTTTCATGTTAAAAGTTGCAGAAGCCAGATGACAAGCTCATTTTGGTTCAACTTCAGCAACTGTGCATTGCATTGCCATGTAATGTAATGTAATGCAATGCTATCTATCTAGCTCTCCCTCTATACTTCCTTTTGGATAAACAGACATATTAGGCAAGCATTTTGGAGCTTTCACCTAAATAACTACAGGTGGTGAGATAAGCTGCACAATATAATTGACCTTTCAGTATATTGTTGCACACACACCATCTATTTAGCAAATGCCCTTGTTATCAACAGCAGCCTTTTAAACTCACCTGAGCTAACAGGTATGTGAGCTGGTTACTCTGCTGCGCTTAAAATTTCTTTTTTGGTTTGCTACAATGCCTTTTCTGAAACGTTGTCTCCCTCTGCTGGAACACTGACTTCTTTCATTTAATGCCTGCAGACTATAAAAGAGAAACCAACCCAAAAAGTTTGGTTGATTAGTCTGTGGCATTCTTTTAAACTGTTGCTTATGGCGGTCTCTGTGAGCTTCTCAGTGACATTCAGCCATCCAGGTATCCCGCCTGCAGTAGACGGAATGTGGCAATGGAACGCTGGCTGCGCGTGTCATAATAGGCTCTGAGCCTTTATATACCTGCGCACAGCAGCAGCCACCTTCAGTCTGCTGCTGGACAGCCAGCAGCAGCAGCAGCAGGAGAGGTAATTAATCAGCAACCCTCCTGCTAAGGGTAGACAGCTGCTCGTTCCACCCCCCCCCCCGCCTCAATTGGTTCTCCTCCCTTCCAACGGTGTTGAGGCGGGTGGGAACAGCCGGGGGTTGAGGGTACTGTGCTAAAAGAGGTGGAGTTATGCAGATCTAAAACGCGTGGATTGCAGCAGCAGCAAGCCGAAAAGTGCAGGCATGTGAGGGATCTAGAGGTTGACAGCATGTCTTCTTAACGGGAGTCCAGGTGGCCATCTCCACAAATGGACTTTTCAGAATCCTTGGGTGGCACCGTAGTTGGAAACCAATTCTGGTTATCGCTTCTCGGCCTTTTGGCTAAGATCAAGTGTAGTATCTGTTCTTATCAGTTTAATATCTGATACGTCCCCTATCTGGGGACCATATATTAAATGGATTTTTAGAACAGGGAGATGGAAAAAGAGCTTGCTCTGTCCACTCCACGCATTGACCTGGTATTGCAGTATCTCCAGGACCGGTGCACCCCTTCTTTAATGCAGTTTCTAAAATCAGAAAGAATTGAATTCAATGCTTTTTGTTCATTTTGCTTGTTTGTCGGATTTTGGGATGGACTCTTTGGCTTTGCTTTTCTTCTCCTCATTGGAATTTTCATGTTAAAAGTTGCAGAAGCCAGATGACAAGCTCATTTTGGTTCAACTTCAGCAACTGTGCATTGCATTGCCATGTAATGTAATGTAATGCAATGCTATCTATCTAGCTCTCCCTCTATACTTCCTTTTGGATAAACAGACATATTAGGCAAGCATTTTGGAGCTTTCACCTAAATAACTACAGGTGGTGAGATAAGCTGCACAATATAATTGACCTTTCAGTATATTGTTGCACACACACCATCTATTTAGCAAATGCCCTTGTTATCAACAGCAGCCTTTTAAACTCACCTGAGCTAACAGGTATGTGAGCTGGTTACTCTGCTGCGCTTAAAATTTCTTTTTTGGTTTGCTACAATGCCTTTTCTGAAACGTTGTCTCCCTCTGCTGGAACACTGACTTCTTTCATTTAATGCCTGCAGACTATAAAAGAGAAACCAACCCAAAAAGTTTGGTTGATTAGTCTGTGGCATTCTTTTAAACTGCTGCTTATGGCGGTCTCTGTGAGCTTCTCAGTGACATTCAGCCATCCAGGTATCCCGCCTGCAGTAGACGGAATGTGGCAATGGAACGCTGGCTGCGCGTGTCATAATAGGCTCTGAGCCTTTATATACCTGCGCACAGCAGCAGCCACCTTCAGTCTGCTGCTGGACAGCCAGCAGCAGCAGCAGCAGGAGAGGTAATTAATCAGCAACCCTCCTGCTAAGGGTAGACAGCTGCTCGTTCCACCCCCCCCCCCCCCGCCTCAATTGGTTCTCCTCCCTTCCAACGGTGTTGAGGCGGGTGGGAACAGCCGGGGGTTGAGGGTACTGTGCTAAAAGAGGTGGAGTTATGCAGATCTAAAACGCGTGGATTGCAGCAGCAGCAAGCCGAAAAGTGCAGGCATGTGAGGGATCTAGAGGTTGACAGCATGTCTTCTTAACGGGAGTCCAGGTGGCCATCTCCACAAATGGACTTTTCAGAATCCTTGGGTGGCACCGTAGTCGGAAACCAATTCTGGTTATCGCTTCTCGGCCTTTTGGCTAAGATCAAGTGTAGTATCTGTTCTTATCAGTTTAATATCTGATACGTCCCCTATCTGGGGACCATATATTAAATGGATTTTTAGAACAGGGAGATGGAAAAAGAGCTTGCTCTGTCCACTCCACGCATTGACCTGGTATTGCAGTATCTCCAGGACCGGTGCACCCCTTCTTTAATGCAGTTTCTAAAATCAGAAAGAATTGAATTCAATGCTTTTTGTTCATTTTGCTTGTTTGTCGGATTTTGGGATGGACTCTTTGGCTTTGCTTTTCTTCTCCTCATTGGATTTTTCATGTTAAAAGTTGCAGAAGCCAGATGACAAGCTCATTTTGGTTCAACTTCAGCAACTGTGCATTGCATTGCCATGTAATGTAATGTAATGCAATGCTATCTATCTAGCTCTCCCTCTATACTTCCTTTTGGATAAACAGACATATTAGGCAAGCATTTTGGAGCTTTCACCTAAATAACTACAGGTGGTGAGATAAGCTGCACAATATAATTGACCTTTCAGTATATTGTTGCACACACACCATCTATTTAGCAAATGCCCTTGTTATCAACAGCAGCCTTTTAAACTCACCTGAGCTAACAGGTATGTGAGCTGGTTACTCTGCTGCGCTTAAAATTTCTTTTTTGGTTTGCTACAATGCCTTTTCTGAAACGTTGTCTCCCTCTGCTGGAACACTGACTTCTTTCATTTAATGCCTGCAGACTATAAAAGAGAAACCAACCCAAAAAGTTTGGTTGATTAGTCTGTGGCATTCTTTTAAACTGTTGCTTATGGCGGTCTCTGTGAGCTTCTCAGTGACATTCAGCCATCCAGGTATCCCGCCTGCAGTAGACGGAATGTGGCAATGGAACGCTGGCTGCGCGTGTCATAATAGGCTCTGAGCCTTTATATACCTGCGCACAGCAGCAGCCACCTTCAGTCTGCTTCTGGACAGCCAGCAGCAGCAGCAGCAGGAGAGGTAATTAATCAGCAACCCTCCTGCTAAGGGTAGACAGCTGCTCGTTCCACCCCCCCCCCCCCGCCTCAATTGGTTCTCCTCCCTTCCAACGGTGTTGAGGCGGGTGGGAACAGCCGGGGGTTGAGGGTACTGTGCTAAAAGAGGTGGAGTTATGCAGATCTAAAACGCGTGGATTGCAGCAGCAGCAAGCCGAAAAGTGCAGGCATGTGAGGGATCTAGAGGTTGACAGCATGTCTTCTTAACGGGAGTCCAGGTGGCCATCTCCACAAATGGACTTTTCAGAATCCTTGGGTGGCACCGTAGTTGGAAACCAATTCTGGTTATCGCTTCTCGGCCTTTTGGCTAAGATCAAGTGTAGTATCTGTTCTTATCAGTTTAATATCTGATACGTCCCCTATCTGGGGACCATATATTAAATGGATTTTTAGAACAGGGAGATGGAAAAAGAGCTTGCTCTGTCCACTCCACGCATTGACCTGGTATTGCAGTATCTCCAGGACCGGTGCACCCCTTCTTTAATGCAGTTTCTAAAATCAGAAAGAATTGAATTCAATGCTTTTTGTTCATTTTGCTTGTTTGTCGGATTTTGGGATGGACTCTTTGGCTTTGCTTTTCTTCTCCTCATTGGATTTTTCATGTTAAAAGTTGCAGAAGCCAGATGACAAGCTCATTTTGGTTCAACTTCAGCAACTGTGCATTGCATTGCCATGTAATGTAATGTAATGCAATGCTATCTATCTAGCTCTCCCTCTATACTTCCTTTTGGATAAACAGACATATTAGGCAAGCATTTTGGAGCTTTCACCTAAATAACTACAGGTGGTGAGATAAGCTGCACAATATAATTGACCTTTCAGTATATTGTTGCACACACACCATCTATTTAGCAAATGCCCTTGTTATCAACAGCAGCCTTTTAAACTCACCTGAGCTAACAGGTATGTGAGCTGGTTACTCTGCTGCGCTTAAAATTTCTTTTTTGGTTTGCTACAATGCCTTTTCTGAAACGTTGCCTCCCTCTGCTGGAACACTGACTTCTTTCATTTAATGCCTGCAGACTATAAAAGAGAAACCAACCCAAAAAGTTTGGTTGATTAGTCTGTGGCATTCTTTTAAACTGTTGCTTATGGCGGTCTCTGTGAGCTTCTCAGTGACATTCAGCCATCCAGGTATCCCGCCTGCAGTAGACGGAATGTGGCAATGGAACGCTGGCTGCGCGTGTCATAATAGGCTCTGAGCCTTTATATACCTGCGCACAGCAGCAGCCACCTTCAGTCTGCTGCTGGACAGCCAGCAGCAGCAGCAGCAGGAGAGGTAATTAATCAGCAACCCTCCTGCTAAGGGTAGACAGCTGCTCGTTCCACCCCCCCCCCCCGCCTTAATTGGTTCTCCTCCCTTCCAACGGTGTTGAGGCGGGTGGGAACAGCCGGGGGTTGAGGGTACTGTGCTAAAAGAGGTGGAGTTATGCAGATCTAAAACGCGTGGATTGCAGCAGCAGCAAGCCGAAAAGTGCAGGCATGTGAGGGATCTAGAGGTTGACAGCATGTCTTCTTAACGGGAGTCCAGGTGGCCATCTCCACAAATGGACTTTTCAGAATCCTTGGGTGGCACCGTAGTCGGAAACCAATTCTGGTTATCGCTTCTCGGCCTTTTGGCTAAGATCAAGTGTAGTATCTGTTCTTATCAGTTTAATATCTGATACGTCCCCTATCTGGGGACCATATATTAAATGGATTTTTAGAACAGGGAGATGGAAAAAGAGCTTGCTCTGTCCACTCCACGCATTGACCTGGTATTGCAGTATCTCCAGGACCGGTGCACCCCTTCTTTAATGCAGTTTCTAAAATCAGAAAGAATTGAATTCAATGCTTTTTGCTCATTTTGCTTGTTTGTCGGATTTTGGGATGGACTCTTTGGCTTTGCTTTTCTTCTCCTCATTGGATTTTTCATGTTAAAAGTTGCAGAAGCCAGATGACAAGCTCATTTTGGTTCAACTTCAGCAACTGTGCATTGCATTGCCATGTAATGTAATGTAATGCAATGCTATCTATCTAGCTCTCCCTCTATACTTCCTTTAGGATAAACAGACATATTAGGCAAGCATTTTGGAGCTTTCACCTAAATAACTACAGGTGGTGAGATAAGCTGCACAATATAATTGACCTTTCAGTATATTGTTGCACACACACCATCTATTTAGCAAATGCCCTTGTTATCAACAGCAGCCTTTTAAACTCACCTGAGCTAACAGGTATGTGAGCTGGTTACTCTGCTGCGCTTAAAATTTCTTTTTTGGTTTGCTACAATGCCTTTTCTGAAACGTTGTCTCCCTCTGCTGGAACACTGACTTCTTTCATTTAATGCCTGCAGACTATAAAAGAGAAACCAACCCAAAAAGTTTGGTTGATTAGTCTGTGGCATTCTTTTAAACTGTTGCTTATGGCGGTCTCTGTGAGCTTCTCAGTGACATTCAGCCATCCAGGTATCCCGCCTGCAGTAGACGGAATGTGGCAATGGAACGCTGGCTGCGCGTGTCATAATAGGCTCTGAGCCTTTATATACCTGCGCACAGCAGCAGCCACCTTCAGTCTGCTGCTGGACAGCCAGCAGCAGCAGCAGCAGGAGAGGTAATTAATCAGCAACCCTCCTGCTAAGGGTAGACAGCTGCTCGTTCCACCCCCCCCCGCCTTAATTGGTTCTCCTCCCTTCCAACGGTGTTGAGGCGGGTGGGAACAGCCGGGGGTTGAGGGTACTGTGCTAAAAGAGGTGGAGTTATGCAGATCTAAAACGCGTGGATTGCAGCAGCAGCAAGCCGAAAAGTGCAGGCATGTGAGGGATCTAGAGGTTGACAGCATGTCTTCTTAACGGGAGTCCAGGTGGCCATCTCCACAAATGGACTTTTCAGAATCCTTGGGTGGCACCGTAGTCGGAAACCAATTCTGGTTATCACTTCTCGGCCTTTTGGCTAAGATCAAGTGTAGTATCTGTTCTTATCAGTTTAATATCTGATACGTCCCCTATCTGGGGACCATATATTAAATGGATTTTTAGAACAGGGAGATGGAAAAAGAGCTTGCTCTGTCCACTCCACGCATTGACCTGGTACAGGGGCGGACACAGACTGTAGTGGGCCCCTGTGCAAGAAATTTTGGGGGGCCCCCCCTGCCCTTCATAAGGCAACAAAGTTATGTAAACATAACCCCCCATGTGCATCTCTCACCCCCCCATGTGCAGCTCTCATCCCACCCATGTGCAGCTCTCACCCCCCGTGCATCTCTCATCCCCCCCATGTGCATCTCTCATCCCCCCCATGTGCATCTCTCATCCCCCTCCGTGCATCTCTCATCCCCCCCATGTGCATCTCTCATCCCCCCCATGTGCATCTCTCATCCCCCCCCATGTGCATCTCTCATCCCCCCCCATGTGCATCTCTCATCCCCCCCCCATGTGCATCTCTCATCCCCCCCATGTGCATCTCTGATTCCCCCCACTCCTAGTTAATTAATTGTATTTAAAAAAAATAAAACTTGTTATACTTACCCCCATGCAATCCCTGCAGAATCCTGGCGCTCGTCCACGTCGCTGCCACCAGGTTCTCCTGACGTTCGGCCATGTGACGGCGCCACATACATAGCCATCAGCTTTTGTTTTGGCCAAAAGATTTTTAAAGCCGCCACCACGATAAGGTAGACTCTTCTGGGCGGGCCCTACTCTAACCTATTAAAATTTTCTTAAAATATCCAATACTCTTTTTAGATATATTTTTATTTAGTTTTCTTTAAGGGAATGTGTCATATACATTTTTTTTTTAAATGACCAATAATACCACATACAGGGAATACCGCCACACCATGACCAGACCACATATTACCACAACATAGTGACCGAATAATACCACACAGAAGGGAGAAAAACTGCCACACCATGACCAGACCACATATTACCACTACATTACTAATATTACCACCACATTACTAATATTACCATAAGTGTCATTATACACGGGAGCTCTATACATGGTATGTATAACGTAAGTGTCCAGGTAATCTAGTGATCACCAGTGAAATTATACACAGGAGCTCTGTATATAGTGTCAGTGTACAGGTAATACAGTGACATTATACACAGGAGCTCTGTATATAGTGTACAGGTAATACAGTGATCATCAGTGACATTATACACAGGAGCTCTGTATATAGTGTCAGTGTAGAGGTAATACAGGGATCACCAGTGACATTATACACAGGAGCTCTGTATATAGTGTCAGTGTACAGGTAATACAGTGATCACCAGTGAAATTATACACAGGAGCTCTGTATATAGTGTCAGTGTACAGGTAATACAGTGATCACCAGTGACATTATACACAGGAGCTCTGTATATAGTGTCAGTGTACAGGTAATACAGTGATCACCAGTGACATTATACACAGTGTACATGTAATAGACTGACTCACCGGTGACGTCTCTAGGTGAAGTCCTTCATCTTCGCTTTTCTCCTTCATCCAGCACAGACCGCCATCACTCGTCTCTGCATAAAATAACACAGTTATCTAGAGCACATTCCCCAACTTCTACATTACGCAGCTGAATACAGACGTGCATCCACCATCAATATATGGTTAGTTATTAGGCAACCTACCATTCCAAATATAAATTGTAATCCACCACTGTGCCCCCATTAACTGTAAATAGGCACTTAATATATAATTTAATTAGAACCTCTACTCTTTCCGCCAATTTGTTACCAGTCACACTCCTGCATCCGCAACGCCCCCTACTCTATACTTCCTGCTCCCCGCATTCAATATTTACATGCACCCCCTGCCCCAATTCATTATATCATGTCCGTGCTCTCCCCACCCCATCATCATTTATCATTTACTCTCCCCCACCCCACATTCGTTATGTGCAGCTCATTATCCCCCTACTCCCAATTCCCCCATGTGCAGCTCTCATCCCCCTCCATGTGCCCCTCTCTCATCCCCCTCCCCCCTCCATGTGCCCCTCTCTCATCCCCCTCCCCCCTCCATGTGCCCCTCTCTCATCCCCCTCCCCCCCACATGTGCCCCTCTCTCATCCCCCTCCCCCCCCACATGTGCCCCTCTCTCATCCCCCTCCCCCCCACATGTGCCCCTCTCTCATCCCCCTCCCCCCCACATGTGCCCCTCTCTCATCCCCCTCCCCCCCACATGTGCCCCTCTCTCATCCCCCTCCCCCCCACATGTGCCCCTCTCTCATCCCCCTCCCCCCCACATGTGCCCCTCTCTCATCCCCCTCCCCCACATGTGCCCCTCTCTCATCCCCCTCCACCACATGTGCCCCTCTCTCATCCCCCTCCACCACATGTGCCCCTCTCTCATCCCCCTCCACCACATGTGCATCTCCCATCTCCCCCCACACATGTGCATCTCCCATCTCCCCCCACACATGTGCATCTCCCATCTCCCCCCACACATGTGCATCTCCCATCTCCCCCCCCCACATGTGCATCTCCCATCTCCCCCCCCCACACACATGTGCATCTCCCATCTCCCCCCCCCACACACATGTGCATCTCCCATCTCCCCCCCCCACACACATGTGCATCTCCCATCTCCCCCCCCCACACACATGTGCATCTCCCATCTCCCCCCCCCACACACATGTGCATCTCCCATCTCCCCCCCCCACACACATGTGCATCTCCCATCTCCCCCCCCCACACACATGTGCATCTCCCATCTCCCCCCCCACACACATGTGCATCTCCCATCTCCCCCCCCCCCACACACGTGCATCTCCCATCTCCCCCCCCCACACACGTGTGCATCTCCCATCTCCCCCCCCACCACACACATGTGCATCTCCCATCTCCCCCCCCACCACACACATGTGCATCTCCCATCTCCCCCCCCCACCACACACATGTGCATCTCCCATCTCCCCCCCACACACATGTGCATCTCCCATCTCCCCCCCCCACACACATGTGCATCTCCCATCTCCCCCCCCACACACATGTGCATCTCCCATCTCCCCCCCCCACACACACACGTGCATCTCCCATCTCCCCCCCCCACACACATGTGCATCTCCCATCTCCCCCCCACACACACACATGTGCATCTCCCATCTCCCCCCCCCCACACACACACACACATGTGCATCTCCCATCTCCCCCCCCCCACACACACACACACATGTGCATCTCCCATCTCCCCCCCCCACACACACACACATGTGCATCTCCCATCTCCCCCCCCCACACACACACACACATGTGCATCTCCCATCTCCCCCCCCCACACACACACACACATGTGCATCTCCCATCTCCCCCCCCCACACACATACACACACACACACACACACACACACACACACACACACACATGTGCTTCTCCCATCTCTCCACTCCTAGTTAATTGTATTTTAAAAAAAAATAAAACTTGTTATACTTACCCCCATGCGATCCCTGCAGAATCCTGGCGCTCGTCCAAATCGCTGACAGCAGGTTCTCCTGACTTCCGGCCATGTGACGGCACCGTCACATGACCGGAAGTCAGGGGAATCATCAAGGCGCTGCTGCAACAGCGCAGCTCAGCGCTGAAATGTCCCGGACCCGGCGCATAGCATGGGGCCCCGGAGAGAGACGCACAAGAGGGGGGCCCCCGAGGGGGCCCCTACCGGCCGGGCCCCATACTGGAGTCAGGGCAGTCATGCCCTGATGGCGGCCCTGCTGGAGGCTGGAGGGGCCCCCTCTCCCTCGGGGCCCCCGTTCAATGAACCGGCTGCACGGGCGGTAGTTCCGCCCCTGACCTGGTATTGCAGTATCTCCAGGACCGGTGCACCCCTTCTTTAATGCAGTTTCTAAAATCAGAAAGAATTGAATTCAATGCTTTTTGTTCATTTTGCTTGTTTGTCGGATTTTGGGATGGACTCTTTGGCTTTGCTTTTCTTCTCCTCATTGGATTTTTCATGTTAAAAGTTGCAGAAGCCAGATGACAAGCTCATTTTGGTTCAACTTCAGCAACTGTGCATTGCATTGCCATGTAATGTAATGTAATGCAATGCTATCTATCTAGCTCTCCCTCTATACTTCCTTTTGGATAAACAGACATATTAGGCAAGCATTTTGGAGCTTTCACCTAAATAACTACAGGTGGTGAGATAAGCTGCACAATATAATTGACCTTTCAGTATATTGTTGCACACACACCATCTATTTAGCAAATGCCCTTGTTATCAACAGCAGCCTTTTAAACTCACCTGAGCTAACAGGTATGTGAGCTGGTTACTCTGCTGCGCTTAAAATTTCTTTTTTGGTTTGCTACAATGCCTTTTCTGAAACGTTGTCTCCCTCTGCTGGAACACTGACTTCTTTCATTTAATGCCTGCAGACTATAAAAGAGAAACCAACCCAAAAAGTTTGGTTGATTAGTCTGTGGCATTCTTTTAAACTGTTGCTTATGGCGGTCTCTGTGAGCTTCTCAGTGACATTCAGCCATCCAGGCATCCCGCATGCAGTAGACGGAATGTGGCAATGGAACGCTGGCTGCGCGTGTCATAATAGGCTCTGAGCCTTTATATACCTGCGCACAGCAGCAGCCACCTTCAGTCTGCTGCTGGACAGCCAGCAGCAGCAGCAGCAGGAGAGGTAATTAATCAGCAACCCTCCTGCTAAGGGTAGACAGCTGCTCGTTCCACCCCCCCCCCCCGCCTTAATTGGTTCTCCTCCCTTCCAACGGTGTTGAGGCGGGTGGGAACAGCCGGGGGTTGAGGGTACTGTGCTAAAAGAGGTGGAGTTATGCAGATCTAAATCGCGTGGATTGCAGCAGCAGCAAGCCGATAAGTGCAGGCATGTGAGGGATCTAGAGGTTGACAGCATGTCTTCTTAACGGGAGTCCAGGTGGCCATCTCCACAAATGGACTTTTCAGAATCCTTGGGTGGCACCGTAGTCGGAAACCAATTCTGGTTATCGCTTCTCGGCCTTTTGGCTAAGATCAAGTGTAGTATCTGTTCTTATCAGTTTAATATCTGATACGTCCCCTATCTGGGGACCATATATTAAATGGATTTTTAGAACAGGGAGATGGAAAAAGAGCTTGCTCTGTCCACTCCACGCATTGACCTGGTATTGCAGTATCTCCAGGACCGGTGCACCCCTTCTTTAATGCAGTTTCTAAAATCAGAAAGAATTGAATTCAATGCTTTTTGTTCATTTTGCTTGTTTGTCGGATTTTGGGATGGACTCTTTGGCTTTGCTTTTCTTCTCCTCATTGGATTTTTCATGTTAAAAGTTGCAGAAGCCAGATGACAAGCTCATTTTGGTTCAACTTCAGCAACTGTGCATTGCATTGCCATGTAATGTAATGTAATGCAATGCTATCTATCTAGCTCTCCCTCTATACTTCCTTTTGGATAAACAGACATATTAGGCAAGCATTTTGGAGCTTTCACCTAAATAACTACAGGTGGTGAGATAAGCTGCACAATATAATTGACCTTTCAGTATATTGTTGCACACACACCATCTATTTAGCAAATGCCCTTGTTATCAACAGCAGCCTTTTAAACTCACCTGAGCTAACAGGTATGTGAGCTGGTTTCTCTGCTGCGCTTAAAATTTCTTTTTTGGTTTGCTACAATGCCTTTTCTGAAACGTTGTCTCCCTCTGCTGGAACACTGACTTCTTTCATTTAATGCCTGCAGACTATAAAAGAGAAACCAACCCAAAAAGTTTGGTTGATTAGTCTGTGGCATTCTTTTAAACTGTTGCTTATGGCGGTCTCTGTGAGCTTCTCAGTGACATTCAGCCATCCAGGTATCCCGCCTGCAGTAGACGGAATGTGGCAATGGAACGCTGGCTGCGCGTGTCATAATAGGCTCTGAGCCTTTATATACCTGCGCACAGCAGCAGCCACCTTCAGTCTGCTGCTGGACAGCCAGCAGCAGCAGCAGCAGGAGAGGTAATTAATCAGCAACCCTCCTGCTAAGGGTAGACAGCTGCTCGTTCCACCCCCCCCCCGCCTTAATTGGTTCTCCTCCCTTCCAACGGTGTTGAGGCGGGTGGGAACAGCCGGGGGTTGAGGGTACTGTGCTAAAAGAGGTGGAGTTATGCAGATCTAAAACGCGTGGATTGCAGCAGCAGCAAGCCGAAAAGTGCAGGCATGTGAGGGATCTAGAGGTTGACAGCATGTCTTCTTAACGGGAGTCCAGGTGGCCATCTCCACAAATGGACTTTTCAGAATCCTTGGGTGGCACCGTAGTCGGAAACCAATTCTGGTTATCGCTTCTCGGCCTTTTGGCTAAGATCAAGTGTAGTATCTGTTCTTATCAGTTTAATATCTGATACGTCCCCTATCTGGGGACCATATATTAAATGGATTTTTAGAACAGGGAGATGGAAAAAGAGCTTGCTCTGTCCACTTCACGCATTGACCTGGTATTGCAGTATCTCCAGGACCGGTGCACCCCTTCTTTAATGCAGTTTCTAAAATCAGAAAGAATTGAATTCAATGCTTTTTGTTCATTTTGCTTGTTTGTCGGATTTTGGGATGGACTCTTTGGCTTTGCTTTTCTTCTCCTCATTGGATTTTTCATGTTAAAAGTTGCAGAAGCCAGATGACAAGCTCATTTTGGTTCAACTTCAGCAACTGTGCATTGCATTGCCATGTAATGTAATGTAATGCAATGCTATCTATCTAGCTCTCCCTCTATACTTCCTTTTGGATAAACAGACATATTAGGCAAGCATTTTGGAGCTTTCACCTAAATAACTACAGGTGGTGAGATAAGCTGCACAATATAATTGACCTTTCAGTATATTGTTGCACACACACCATCTATTTAGCAAATGCCCTTGTTATCAACAGCAGCCTTTTAAACTCACCTGAGCTAACAGGTATGTGAGCTGGTTACTCTGCTGCGCTTAAAATTTCTTTTTTGGTTTGCTACAATGCCTTTTCTGAAACGTTGTCTCCCTCTGCTGGAACACTGACTTCTTTCATTTAATGCCTGCAGACTATAAAAGAGAAACCAACCCAAAAAGTTTGGTTGATTAGTCTGTGGCATTCTTTTAAACTGTTGCTTATGGCGGTCTCTGTGAGCTTCTCAGTGACATTCAGCCATCCAGGTATCCCGCCTGCAGTAGACGGAATGTGGCAATGGAACGCTGGCTGCGCGTGTCATAATAGGCTCTGAGCCTTTATATACCTGCGCACAGCAGCAGCCACCTTCAGTCTGCTGCTGGACAGCCAGCAGCAGCAGCAGCAGGAGAGGTAATTAATCAGCAACCCTCCTGCTAAGGGTAGACAGCTGCTCGTTCCACCCCCCCCCCCGCCTTAATTGGTTCTCCTCCCTTCCAACGGTGTTGAGGCGGGTGGGAACAGCCGGGGGTTGAGGGTACTGTGCTAAAAGAGGTGGAGTTATGCAGATCTAAAACGCGTGGATTGCAGCAGCAGCAAGCCGAAAAGTGCAGGCATGTGAGGGATCTAGAGGTTGACAGCATGTCTTCTTAACGGGAGTCCAGGTGGCCATCTCCACAAATGGACTTTTCAGAATCCTTGGGTGGCACCGTAGTCGGAAACCAATTCTGGTTATCGCTTCTCGGCCTTTTGGCTAAGATGAAGTGTAGTATCTGTTCTTATCAGTTTAATATCTGATACGTCCCCTATCTGGGGACCATATATTAAATGGATTTTTAGAACAGGGAGATGGAAAAAGAGCTTGCTCTGTCCACTCCACGCATTGACCTGGTATTGCAGTATCTCCAGGACCGGTGCACCCCTTCTTTAATGCAGTTTCTAAAATCAGAAAGAATTGAATTCAATGCTTTTTGTTCATTTTGCTTGTTTGTCGGATTTTGGGATGGACTCTTTGGCTTTGCTTTTCTTCTCCTCATTGGATTTTTCATGTTAAAAGTTGCAGAAGCCAGATGACAAGCTCATTTTGGTTCAACTTCAGCAACTGTGCATTGCATTGCCATGTAATGTAATGTAATGCAATGCTATCTATCTAGCTCTCCCTCTATACTTCCTTTTGGATAAACAGACATATTAGGCAAGCATTTTGGAGCTTTCACCTAAATAACTACAGGTGGTGAGATAAGCTGCACAATATAATTGACCTTTCAGTATATTGTTGCACACACACCATCTATTTAGCAAATGCCCTTGTTATCAACAGCAGCCTTTTAAACTCACCTGAGCTAACAGATATGTGAGCTGGTTACTCTGCTGCGCTTAAAATTTCTTTTTTGGTTTGCTACAATGCCTTTTCTGAAACGTTGTCTCCCTCTGCTGGAACACTGACTTCTTTCATTTAATGCCTGCAGACTATAAAAGAGAAACCAACCCAAAAAGTTTGGTTGATTAGTCTGTGGCATTCTTTTAAACTGTTGCTTATGGCGGTCTCTGTGAGCTTCTCAGTGACATTCAGCCATCCAGGTATCCCGCCTGCAGTAGACGGAATGTGGCAATGGAACGCTGGCTGCGCGTGTCATAATAGGCTCTGAGCCTTTATATACCTGCGCACAGCAGCAGCCACCTTCAGTCTGCTGCTGGACAGCCAGCAGCAGCAGCAGCAGGAGAGGTAATTAATCAGCAACCCTCCTGCTAAGGGTAGACAGCTGCTCGTTCCACCCCCCCCCCCGCCTTAATTGGTTCTCCTCCCTTCCAACGGTGTTGAGGCGGGTGGGAACAGCCGGGGGTTGAGGGTACTGTGCTAAAAGAGGTGGAGTTATGCAGATCTAAAACGCGTGGATTGCAGCAGCAGCAAGCCGAAAAGTGCAGGCATGTGAGGGATCTAGAGGTTGACAGCATGTCTTCTTAACGGGAGTCCAGGTGGCCATCTCCACAAATGGACTTTTCAGAATCCTTGGGTGGCACCGTAGTCGGAAACCAATTCTGGTTATCGCTTCTCGGCCTTTTGGCTAAGATCAAGTGTAGTATCTGTTCTTATCAGTTTAATATCTGATACGTCCCCTATCTGGGGACCATATATTAAATGGATTTTTAGAACAGGGAGATGGAAAAAGAGCTTGCTCTGTCCACTCCACGCATTGACCTGGTATTGCAGTATCTCCAGGACCGGTGCACCCCTTCTTTAATGCAGTTTCTAAAATCAGAAAGAATTGAATTCAATGCTTTTTGTTCATTTTGCTTATTTGTCGGATTTTGGGATGGACTCTTTGGCTTTGCTTTTCTTCTCCTCATTGGATTTTTCATGTTAAAAGTTGCAGAAGCCAGATGACAAGCTCATTTTGGTTCAACTTCAGCAACTGTGCATTGCATTGCCATGTAATGTAATGTAATGCAATGCTATCTATCTAGCTCTCCCTCTATACTTCCTTTTGGATAAACAGACATATTAGGCAAGCATTTTGGAGCTTTCACCTAAATAACTACAGGTGGTGAGATAAGCTGCACAATATAATTGACCTTTCAGTATATTGTTGCACACACACCATCTATTTAGCAAATGCCCTTGTTATCAACAGCAGCCTTTTAAACTCACCTGAGCTAACAGGTATGTGAGCTGGTTTCTCTGCTGCGCTTAAAATTTCTTTTTTGGTTTGCTACAATGCCTTTTCTGAAACGTTGTCTCCCTCTGCTGGAACACTGACTTCTTTCATTTAATGCCTGCAGACTATAAAAGAGAAACCAACCCAAAAAGTTTGGTTGATTAGTCTGTGGCATTCTTTTAAACTGTTGCTTATGGCGGTCTCTGTGAGCTTCTCAGTGACATTCAGCCATCCAGGTATCCCGCCTGCAGTAGACGGAATGTGGCAATGGAACGCTGGCTGCGCGTGTCATAATAGGCTCTGAGCCTTTATATACCTGCGCACAGCAGCAGCCACCTTCAGTCTGCTGCTGGACAGCCAGCAGCAGCAGCAGCAGGAGAGGTAATTAATCAGCAACCCTCCTGCTAAGGGTAGACAGCTGCTCGTTCCACCCCCCCCCCGCCTTAATTGGTTCTCCTCCCTTCCAACGGTGTTGAGGCGGGTGGGAACAGCCGGGGGTTGAGGGTACTGTGCTAAAAGAGGTGGAGTTATGCAGATCTAAAACGCGTGGATTGCAGCAGCAGCAAGCCGAAAAGTGCAGGCATGTGAGGGATCTAGAGGTTGACAGCATGTCTTCTTAACGGGAGTCCAGGTGGCCATCTCCACAAATGGACTTTTCAGAATCCTTGGGTGGCACCGTAGTCGGAAACCAATTCTGGTTATCGCTTCTCGGCCTTTTGGCTAAGATCAAGTGTAGTATCTGTTCTTATCAGTTTAATATCTGATACGTCCCCTATCTGGGGACCATATATTAAATGGATTTTTAGAACAGGGAGATGGAAAAAGAGCTTGCTCTGTCCACTTCACGCATTGACCTGGTATTGCAGTATCTCCAGGACCGGTGCACCCCTTCTTTAATGCAGTTTCTAAAATCAGAAAGAATTGAATTCAATGCTTTTTGTTCATTTTGCTTGTTTGTCGGATTTTGGGATGGACTCTTTGGCTTTGCTTTTCTTCTCCTCATTGGATTTTTCATGTTAAAAGTTGCAGAAGCCAGATGACAAGCTCATTTTGGTTCAACTTCAGCAACTGTGCATTGCATTGCCATGTAATGTAATGTAATGCAATGCTATCTATCTAGCTCTCCCTCTATACTTCCTTTTGGATAAACAGACATATTAGGCAAGCATTTTGGAGCTTTCACCTAAATAACTACAGGTGGTGAGATAAGCTGCACAATATAATTGACCTTTCAGTATATTGTTGCACACACACCATCTATTTAGCAAATGCCCTTGTTATCAACAGCAGCCTTTTAAACTCACCTGAGCTAACAGGTATGTGAGCTGGTTACTCTGCTGCGCTTAAAATTTCTTTTTTGGTTTGCTACAATGCCTTTTCTGAAACGTTGTCTCCCTCTGCTGGAACACTGACTTCTTTCATTTAATGCCTGCAGACTATAAAAGAGAAACCAACCCAAAAAGTTTGGTTGATTAGTCTGTGGCATTCTTTTAAACTGTTGCTTATGGCGGTCTCTGTGAGCTTCTCAGTGACATTCAGCCATCCAGGTATCCCGCCTGCAGTAGACGGAATGTGGCAATGGAACGCTGGCTGCGCGTGTCATAATAGGCTCTGAGCCTTTATATACCTGCGCACAGCAGCAGCCACCTTCAGTCTGCTGCTGGACAGCCAGCAGCAGCAGCAGCAGGAGAGGTAATTAATCAGCAACCCTCCTGCTAAGGGTAGACAGCTGCTCGTTCCACCCCCCCCCCCGCCTTAATTGGTTCTCCTCCCTTCCAACGGTGTTGAGGCGGGTGGGAACAGCCGGGGGTTGAGGGTACTGTGCTAAAAGAGGTGGAGTTATGCAGATCTAAAACGCGTGGATTGCAGCAGCAGCAAGCCGAAAAGTGCAGGCATGTGAGGGATCTAGAGGTTGACAGCATGTCTTCTTAACGGGAGTCCAGGTGGCCATCTCCACAAATGGACTTTTCAGAATCCTTGGGTGGCACCGTAGTCGGAAACCAATTCTGGTTATCGCTTCTCGGCCTTTTGGCTAAGATGAAGTGTAGTATCTGTTCTTATCAGTTTAATATCTGATACGTCCCCTATCTGGGGACCATATATTAAATGGATTTTTAGAACAGGGAGATGGAAAAAGAGCTTGCTCTGTCCACTCCACGCATTGACCTGGTATT
The DNA here is from genome assembly GCF_046119375.1 of Phyllobates terribilis. Taxonomy (NCBI): domain Eukaryota; kingdom Metazoa; phylum Chordata; class Amphibia; order Anura; family Dendrobatidae; genus Phyllobates; species Phyllobates terribilis. The sequence goes on along the minus strand of NW_027362800.1, from coordinate 1,884,944 downwards.
GCAGTATCTCCAGGACCGGTGCACCCCTTCTTTAATGCAGTTTCTAAAATCAGAAAGAATTGAATTCAATGCTTTTTGTTCATTTTGCTTGTTTGTCGGATTTTGGGATGGACTCTTTGGCTTTGCTTTTCTTCTCCTCATTGGATTTTTCATGTTAAAAGTTGCAGAAGCCAGATGACAAGCTCATTTTGGTTCAACTTCAGCAACTGTGCATTGCATTGCCATGTAATGTAATGTAATGCAATGCTATCTATCTAGCTCTCCCTCTATACTTCCTTTTGGATAAACAGACATATTAGGCAAGCATTTTGGAGCTTTCACCTAAATAACTACAGGTGGTGAGATAAGCTGCACAATATAATTGACCTTTCAGTATATTGTTGCACACACACCATCTATTTAGCAAATGCCCTTGTTATCAACAGCAGCCTTTTAAACTCACCTGAGCTAACAGATATGTGAGCTGGTTACTCTGCTGCGCTTAAAATTTCTTTTTTGGTTTGCTACAATGCCTTTTCTGAAACGTTGTCTCCCTCTGCTGGAACACTGACTTCTTTCATTTAATGCCTGCAGACTATAAAAGAGAAACCAACCCAAAAAGTTTGGTTGATTAGTCTGTGGCATTCTTTTAAACTGTTGCTTATGGCGGTCTCTGTGAGCTTCTCAGTGACATTCAGCCATCCAGGTATCCCGCCTGCAGTAGACGGAATGTGGCAATGGAACGCTGGCTGCGCGTGTCATAATAGGCTCTGAGCCTTTATATACCTGCGCACAGCAGCAGCCACCTTCAGTCTGCTGCTGGACAGCCAGCAGCAGCAGCAGCAGGAGAGGTAATTAATCAGCAACCCTCCTGCTAAGGGTAGACAGCTGCTCGTTCCACCCCCCCCCCCCGCCTTAATTGGTTCTCCTCCCTTCCAACGGTGTTGAGGCGGGTGGGAACAGCCGGGGGTTGAGGGTACTGTGCTAAAAGAGGTGGAGTTATGCAGATCTAAAACGCGTGGATTGCAGCAGCAGCAAGCCGAAAAGTGCAGGCATGTGAGGGATCTAGAGGTTGACAGCATGTCTTCTTAACGGGAGTCCAGGTGGCCATCTCCACAAATGGACTTTTCAGAATCCTTGGGTGGCACCGTAGTCGGAAACCAATTCTGGTTATCGCTTCTCGGCATTTTGGCTAAGATCAAGTGTAGTATCTGTTCTTATCAGTTTAATATCTGATACGTCCCCTATCTGGGGACCATATATTAAATGGATTTTTAGAACAGGGAGATGGAAAAAGAGCTTGCTCTGTCCACTCCACGCATTGACCTGGTATTGCAGTATCTCCAGGACCGGTGCACCCCTTCTTTAATGCAGTTTCTAAAATCAGAAAGAATTGAATTCAATGCTTTTTGTTCATTTTGCTTATTTGTCGGATTTTGGGATGGACTCTTTGGCTTTGCTTTTCTTCTCCTCATTGGATTTTTCATGTTAAAAGTTGCAGAAGCCAGATGACAAGCTCATTTTGGTTCAACTTCAGCAACTGTGCATTGCATTGCCATGTAATGTAATGTAATGCAATGCTATCTATCTAGCTCTCCCTCTATACTTCCTTTTGGATAAACAGACATATTAGGCAAGCATTTTGGAGCTTTCACCTAAATAACTACAGGTGGTGAGATAAGCTGCACAATATAATTGACCTTTCAGTATATTGTTGCACACACACCATCAATTTAGCAAATGCCCTTGTTATCAACAGCAGCCTTTTAAACTCACCTGAGCTAACAGGTATGTGAGCTGGTTACTCTGCTGCGCTTAAAATTTCTTTTTTGGTTTGCTACAATGCCTTTTCTGAAACGTTGTCTCCCTCTGCTGGAACACTGACTTCTTTCATTTAATGCCTGCAGACTATAAAAGAGAAACCAACCCAAAAAGTTTGGTTGATTAGTCTGTGGCATTCTTTTAAACTGTTGCTTATGGCGGTCTCTGTGAGCTTCTCAGTGACATTCAGCCATCCAGGTATCCCGCCTGCAGTAGACGGAATGTGGCAATGGAACGCTGGCTGCGCGTGTCATAATAGGCTCTGAGCCTTTATATACCTGCGCACAGCAGCAGCCACCTTCAGTCTGCTGCTGGACAGCCAGCAGCAGCAGCAGCAGGAGAGGTAATTAATCAGCAACCCTCCTGCTAAGGGTAGACAGCTGCTCGTTCCACCCCCCCCCCCCGCCTTAATTGGTTCTCCTCCCTTCCAACGGTGTTGAGGCGGGTGGGAACAGCCGGGGGTTGAGGGTACTGTGCTAAAAGAGGTGGAGTTATGCAGATCTAAAACGCGTGGATTGCAGCAGCAGCAAGCCGAAAAGTGCAGGCATGTGAGGGATCTAGAGGTTGACAGCATGTCTTCTTAACGGGAGTCCAGGTGGCCATCTCCACAAATGGACTTTTCAGAATCCTTGGGTGGCACCGTAGTCGGAAACCAATTCTGGTTATCGCTTCTCGGCCTTTTGGCTAAGATCAAGTGTAGTATCTGTTCTTATCAGTTTAATATCTGATACGTCCCCTATCTGGGGACCATATATTAAATGGATTTTTAGAACAGGGAGATGGAAAAAGAGCTTGCTCTGTCCACTCCACGCATTGACCTGGTATTGCAGTATCTCCAGGACCGGTGCACCCCTTCTTTAATGCAGTTTCTAAAATCAGAAAGAATTGAATTCAATGCTTTTTGTTCATTTTGCTTATTTGTCGGATTTTGGGATGGACTCTTTGGCTTTGCTTTTCTTCTCCTCATTGGATTTTTCATGTTAAAAGTTGCAGAAGCCAGATGACAAGCTCATTTTGGTTCAACTTCAGCAACTGTGCATTGCATTGCCATGTAATGTAATGTAATGCAATGCTATCTATCTAGCTCTCCCTCTATACTTCCTTTTGGATAAACAGACATATTAGGCAAGCATTTTGGAGCTTTCACCTAAATAACTACAGGTGGTGAGATAAGCTGCACAATATAATTGACCTTTCAGTATATTGTTGCACACACACCATCAATTTAGCAAATGCCCTTGTTATCAACAGCAGCCTTTTAAACTCACCTGAGCTAACAGGTATGTGAGCTGGTTACTCTGCTGCGCTTAAAATTTCTTTTTTGGTTTGCTACAATGCCTTTTCTGAAACGTTGTCTCCCTCTGCTGGAACACTGACTTCTTTCATTTAATGCCTGCAGACTATAAAAGAGAAACCAACCCAAAAAGTTTGGTTGATTAGTCTGTGGCATTCTTTTAAACTGTTGCTTATGGCGGTCTCTGTGAGCTTCTCAGTGACATTCAGCCATCCAGGTATCCCGCCTGCAGTAGACGGAATGTGGCAATGGAACGCTGGCTGCGCGTGTCATAATAGGCTCTGAGCCTTTATATACCTGCGCACAGCAGCAGCCACCTTCAGTCTGCTGCTGGACAGCCAGCAGCAGCAGCAGCAGGAGAGGTAATTAATCAGCAACCCTCCTGCTAAGGGTAGACAGCTGCTCGTTCCACCCCCCCCCCCGCCTTAATTGGTTCTCCTCCCTTCCAACGGTGTTGAGGCGGGTGGGAACAGCCGGGGGTTGAGGGTACTGTGCTAAAAGAGGTGGAGTTATGCAGATCTAAAACGCGTGGATTGCAGCAGCAGCAAGCCGAAAAGTGCAGGCATGTGAGGGATCTAGAGGTTGACAGCATGTCTTCTTAACGGGAGTCCAGGTGGCCATCTCCACAAATGGACTTTTCAGAATCCTTGGGTGGCACCGTAGTCGGAAACCAATTCTGGTTATCGCTTCTCGGCCTTTTGGCTAAGATCAAGTGTAGTATCTGTTCTTATCAGTTTAATATCTGATACGTCCCCTATCTGGGGACCATATATTAAATGGATTTTTAGAACAGGGAGATGGAAAAAGAGCTTGCTCTGTCCACTCCACGCATTGACCTGGTATTGCAGTATCTCCAGGACCGGTGCACCCCTTCTTTAATGCAGTTTCTAAAATCAGAAAGAATTGAATTCAATGCTTTTTGTTCATTTTGCTTATTTGTCGGATTTTGGGATGGACTCTTTGGCTTTGCTTTTCTTCTCCTCATTGGATTTTTCATGTTAAAAGTTGCAGAAGCCAGATGACAAGCTCATTTTGGTTCAACTTCAGCAACTGTGCATTGCATTGCCATGTAATGTAATGTAATGCAATGCTATCTATCTAGCTCTCCCTCTATACTTCCTTTTGGATAAACAGACATATTAGGCAAGCATTTTGGAGCTTTCACCTAAATAACTACAGGTGGTGAGATAAGCTGCACAATATAATTGACCTTTCAGTATATTGTTGCACACACACCATCTATTTAGCAAATGCCCTTGTTATCAACAGCAGCCTTTTAAACTCACCTGAGCTAACAGGTATGTGAGCTGGTTACTCTGCTGCGCTTAAAATTTCTATTTTGGTTTGCTACAATGCCTTTTCTGAAACGTTGTCTCCCTCTGCTGGAACACTGACTTCTTTCATTTAATGCCTGCAGACTATAAAAGAGAAACCAACCCAAAAAGTTTGGTTGATTAGTCTGTGGCATTCTTTTAAACTGTTGCTTATGGCGGTCTCTGTGAGCTTCTCAGTGACATTCAGCCATCCAGGTATCCCGCCTGCAGTAGACGGAATGTGGCAATGGAACGCTGGCTGCGCGTGTCATAATAGGCTCTGAGCCTTTATATACCTGCGCACAGCAGCAGCCACCTTCAGTCTGCTGCTGGACAGCCAGCAGCAGCAGCAGCAGGAGAGGTAATTAATCAGCAACCCTCCTGCTAAGGGTAGACAGCTGCTCGTTCCACCCCCCCCCCCGCCTTAATTGGTTCTCCTCCCTTCCAACGGTGTTGAGGCGGGTGGGAACAGCCGGGGGTTGAGGGTACTGTGCTAAAAGAGGTGGAGTTATGCAGATCTAAAACGCGTGGATTGCAGCAGCAGCAAGCCGAAAAGTGCAGGCATGTGAGGGATCTAGAGGTTGACAGCATGTCTTCTTAACGGGAGTCCAGGTGGCCATCTCCACAAATGGACTTTTCAGAATCCTTGGGTGGCACCGTAGTCGGAAACCAATTCTGGTTATCGCTTCTCGGCCTTTTGGCTAAGATCAAGTGTAGTATCTGTTCTTATCAGTTTAATATCTGATACGTCCCCTATCTGGGGACCATATATTAAATGGATTTTTAGAACAGGGAGATGGAAAAAGAGCTTGCTCTGTCCACTCCACGCATTGACCTGGTATTGCAGTATCTCCAGGACCGGTGCACCCCTTCTTTAATGCAGTTTCTAAAATCAGAAAGAATTGAATTCAATGCTTTTTGTTCATTTTGCTTATTTGTCGGATTTTGGGATGGACTCTTTGGCTTTGCTTTTCTTCTCCTCATTGGATTTTTCATGTTAAAAGTTGCAGAAGCCAGATGACAAGCTCATTTTGGTTCAACTTCAGCAACTGTGCATTGCATTGCCATGTAATGTAATGTAATGCAATGCTATCTATCTAGCTCTCCCTCTATACTTCCTTTTGGATAAACAGACATATTAGGCAAGCATTTTGGAGCTTTCACCTAAATAACTACAGGTGGTGAGATAAGCTGCACAATATAATTGACCTTTCAGTATATTGTTGCACACACACCATCTATTTAGCAAATGCCCTTGTTATCAACAGCAGCCTTTTAAACTCACCTGAGCTAACAGGTATGTGCGCTGGTTACTCTGCTGCGCTTAAAATTTCTTTTTTGGCTTGCTACAATGCCTTTTCTGAAACGTTGTCTCCCTCTGCTGGAACACTGACTTCTTTCATTTAATGCCTGCAGACTATAAAAGAGAAACCAACCCAAAAAGTTTGGTTGATTAGTCTGTGGCATTCTTTTAAACTGTTGCTTATGGCGGTCTCTGTGAGCTTCTCAGTGACATTCAGCCATCCAGGTATCCCGCCTGCAGTAGACGGAATGTGGCAATGGAACGCTGGCTGCGCGTGTCATAATAGGCTCTGAGCCTTTATATACCTGCGCACAGCAGCAGCCACCTTCAGTCTGCTGCTGGACAGCCAGCAGCAGCAGCAGCAGGAGAGGTAATTAATCAGCAACCCTCCTGCTAAGGGTAGACAGCTGCTCGTTCCACCCCCCCCCCCGCCTTAATTGGTTCTCCTCCCTTCCAACGGTGTTGAGGCGGGTGGGAACAGCCGGGGGTTGAGGGTACTGTGCTAAAAGAGGTGGAGTTATGCAGATCTAAAACGCGTGGATTGCAGCAGCAGCAAGCCGAAAAGTGCAGGCATGTGAGGGATCTAGAGGTTGACAGCATGTCTTCTTAACGGGAGTCCAGGTGGCCATCTCCACAAATGGACTTTTCAGAATCCTTGGGTGGCACCGTAGTCGGAAACCAATTCTGGTTATCGCTTCTCGGCCTTTTGGCTAAGATCAAGTGTAGTATCTGTTCTTATCAGTTTAATATCTGATACGTCCCCTATCTGGGGACCATATATTAAATGGATTTTTAGAACAGGGAGATGGAAAAAGAGCTTGCTCTGTCCACTCCACGCATTGACCTGGTATTGCAGTATCTCCAGGACCGGTGCACCCCTTCTTTAATGCAGTTTCTAAAATCAGAAAGAATTGAATTCAATGCTTTTTGTTCATTTTGCTTATTTGTCGGATTTTGGGATGGACTCTTTGGCTTTGCTTTTCTTCTCCTCATTGGATTTTTCATGTTAAAAGTTGCAGAAGCCAGATGACAAGCTCATTTTGGTTCAACTTCAGCAACTGTGCATTGCATTGCCATGTAATGTAATGTAATGCAATGCTATCTATCTAGCTCTCCCTCTATACTTCCTTTTGGATAAACAGACATATTAGGCAAGCATTTTGGAGCTTTCACCTAAATAACTACAGGTGGTGAGATAAGCTGCACAATATAATTGACCTTTCAGTATATTGTTGCACACACACCATCAATTTAGCAAATGCCCTTGTTATCAACAGCAGCCTTTTAAACTCACCTGAGCTAACAGGTATGTGAGCTGGTTACTCTGCTGCGCTTAAAATTTCTTTTTTGGTTTGCTACAATGCCTTTTCTGAAACGTTGTCTCCCTCTGCTGGAACACTGACTTCTTTCATTTAATGCCTGCAGACTATAAAAGAGAAACCAACCCAAAAAGTTTGGTTGATTAGTCTGTGGCATTCTTTTAAACTGTTGCTTATGGCGGTCTCTGTGAGCTTCTCAGTGACATTCAGCCATCCAGGTATCCCGCCTGCAGTAGACGGAATGTGGCAATGGAACGCTGGCTGCGCGTGTCATAATAGGCTCTGAGCCTTTATATACCTGCGCACAGCAGCAGCCACCTTCAGTCTGCTGCTGGACAGCCAGCAGCAGCAGCAGCAGGAGAGGTAATTAATCAGCAACCCTCCTGCTAAGGGTAGACAGCTGCTCGTTCCACCCCCCCCCCCCCGCCTTAATTGGTTCTCCTCCCTTCCAACGGTGTTGAGGCGGGTGGGAACAGCCGGGGGTTGAGGGTACTGTGCTAAAAGAGGTGGAGTTATGCAGATCTAAAACGCGTGGATTGCAGCAGCAGCAAGCCGAAAAGTGCAGGCATGTGAGGGATCTAGAGGTTGACAGCATGTCTTCTTAACGGGAGTCCAGGTGGCCATCTCCACAAATGGACTTTTCAGAATCCTTGGGTGGCACCGTAGTCGGAAACCAATTCTGGTTATCGCTTCTCGGCCTTTTGGCTAAGATCAAGTGTAGTATCTGTTCTTATCAGTTTAATATCTGATACGTCCCCTATCTGGGGACCATATATTAAATGGATTTTTAGAACAGGGAGATGGAAAAAGAGCTTGCTCTGTCCACTCCACGCATTGACCTGGTATTGCAGTATCTCCAGGACCGGTGCACCCCTTCTTTAATGCAGTTTCTAAAATCAGAAAGAATTGAATTCAATGCTTTTTGTTCATTTTGCTTATTTGTCGGATTTTGGGATGGACTCTTTGGCTTTGCTTTTCTTCTCCTCATTGGATTTTTCATGTTAAAAGTTGCAGAAGCCAGATGACAAGCTCATTTTGGTTCAACTTCAGCAACTGTGCATTGCATTGCCATGTAATGTAATGTAATGCAATGCTATCTATCTAGCTCTCCCTCTATACTTCCTTTTGGATAAACAGACATATTAGGCAAGCATTTTGGAGCTTTCACCTAAATAACTACAGGTGGTGAGATAAGCTGCACAATATAATTGACCTTTCAGTATATTGTTGCACACACACCATCTATTTAGCAAATGCCCTTGTTATCAACAGCAGCCTTTTAAACTCACCTGAGCTAACAGATATGTGAGCTGGTTACTCTGCTGCGCTTAAAATTTCTTTTTTGGTTTGCTACAATGCCTTTTCTGAAACGTTGTCTCCCTCTGCTGGAACACTGACTTCTTTCATTTAATGCCTGCAGACTATAAAAGAGAAACCAACCCAAAAAGTTTGGTTGATTAGTCTGTGGCATTCTTTTAAACTGTTGCTTATGGCGGTCTCTGTGAGCTTCTCAGTGACATTCAGCCATCCAGGTATCCCGCCTGCAGTAGACGGAATGTGGCAATGGAACGCTGGCTGCGCGTGTCATAATAGGCTCTGAGCCTTTATATACCTGCGCACAGCAGCAGCCACCTTCAGTCTGCTGCTGGACAGCCAGCAGCAGCAGCAGCAGCAGGAGAGGTAATTAATCAGCAACCCTCCTGCTAAGGGTAGACAGCTGCTCGTTCCACCCCCCCCCCCGCCTTAATTGGTTCTCCTCCCTTCCAACGGTGTTGAGGCGGGTGGGAACAGCCGTGGGTTGAGGGTACTGTGCTAAAAGAGGTGGAGTTATGCAGATCTAAAACACGTGGATTGCAGCAGCAGCAAGCCGAAAAGTGCAGGCATGTGAGGGATCTAGAGGTTGACAGCATGTCTTCTTAACGGGAGTCCAGGTGGCCATCTCCACAAATGGACTTTTCAGAATCCTTGGGTGGCACCGTAGTCGGAAACCAATTCTGGTTATCGCTTCTCGGCCTTTTGGCTAAGATCAAGTGTAGTATCTGTTCTTATCAGTTTAATATCTGATACGTCCCCTATCTGGGGACCATATATTAAATGGATTTTTAGAACAGGGAGATGGAAAAAGAGCTTGCTCTGTCCACTCCACGCATTGACCTGGTATTGCAGTATCTCCAGGACCGGTGCACCCCTTCTTTAATGCAGTTTCTAAAATCAGAAAGAATTGAATTCAATGCTTTTTGTTCATTTTGCTTGTTTGTCGGATTTTGGGATGGACTCTTTGGCTTTGCTTTTCTTCTCCTCATTGGATTTTTCATGTTAAAAGTTGCAGAAGCCAGATGACAAGCTCATTTTGGTTCAACTTCAGCAACTGTGCATTGCATTGCCATGTAATGTAATGTAATGCAATGCTATCTATCTAGCTCTCCCTCTATACTTCCTTTTGGATAAACAGACATATTAGGCAAGCATTTTGGAGCTTTCACCTAAATAACTACAGGTGGTGAGATAAGCTGCACAATATAATTGACCTTTCAGTATATTGTTGCACACACACCATCTATTTAGCAAATGCCCTTGTTATCAACAGCAGCCTTTTAAACTCACCTGAGCTAACAGGTATGTGAGCTGGTTACTCTGCTGCGCTTAAAATTTCTATTTTGGTTTGCTACAATGCCTTTTCTGAAACGTTGTCTCCCTCTGCTGGAACACTGACTTCTTTCATTTAATGCCTGCAGACTATAAAAGAGAAACCAACCCAAAAAGTTTGGTTGATTAGTCTGTGGCATTCTTTTAAACTGTTGCTTATGGCGGTCTCTGTGAGCTTCTCAGTGACATTCAGCCATCCAGGTATCCCGCCTGCAGTAGACGGAATGTGGCAATGGAACGCTGGCTGCGCGTGTCATAATAGGCTCTGAGCCTTTATATACCTGCGCACAGCAGCAGCCACCTTCAGTCTGCTGCTGGACAGCCAGCAGCAGCAGCAGCAGGAGAGGTAATTAATCAGCAACCCTCCTGCTAAGGGTAGACAGCTGCTCGTTCCACCCCCCCCCCCGCCTTAATTGGTTCTCCTCCCTTCCAACGGTGTTGAGGCGGGTGGGAACAGCCGGGGGTTGAGGGTACTGTGCTAAAAGAGGTGGAGTTATGCAGATCTAAAACGCGTGGATTGCAGCAGCAGCAAGCCGAAAAGTGCAGGCATGTGAGGGATCTAGAGGTTGACAGCATGTCTTCTTAACGGGAGTCCAGGTGGCCATCTCCACAAATGGACTTTTCAGAATCCTTGGGTGGCACCGTAGTCGGAAACCAATTCTGGTTATCGCTTCTCGGCCTTTTGGCTAAGATCAAGTGTAGTATCTGTTCTTATCAGTTTAATATCTGATACGTCCCCTATCTGGGGACCATATATTAAATGGATTTTTAGAACAGGGAGATGGAAAAAGAGCTTGCTCTGTCCACTCCACGCATTGACCTGGTATTGCAGTATCTCCAGGACCGGTGCACCCCTTCTTTAATGCAGTTTCTAAAATCAGAAAGAATTGAATTCAATGCTTTTTGTTCATTTTGCTTATTTGTCGGATTTTGGGATGGACTCTTTGGCTTTGCTTTTCTTCTCCTCATTGGATTTTTCATGTTAAAAGTTGCAGAAGCCAGATGACAAGCTCATTTTGGTTCAACTTCAGCAACTGTGCATTGCATTGCCATGTAATGTAATGTAATGCAATGCTATCTATCTAGCTCTCCCTCTATACTTCCTTTTGGATAAACAGACATATTAGGCAAGCATTTTGGAGCTTTCACCTAAATAACTACAGGTGGTGAGATAAGCTGCACAATATAATTGACCTTTCAGTATATTGTTGCACACACACCATCTATTTAGCAAATGCCCTTGTTATCAACAGCAGCCTTTTAAACTCACCTGAGCTAACAGGTATGTGCGCTGGTTACTCTGCTGCGCTTAAAATTTCTTTTTTGGCTTGCTACAATGCCTTTTCTGAAACGTTGTCTCCCTCTGCTGGAACACTGACTTCTTTCATTTAATGCCTGCAGACTATAAAAGAGAAACCAACCCAAAAAGTTTGGTTGATTAGTCTGTGGCATTCTTTTAAACTGTTGCTTATGGCGGTCTCTGTGAGCTTCTCAGTGACATTCAGCCATCCAGGTATCCCGCCTGCAGTAGACGGAATGTGGCAATGGAACGCTGGCTGCGCGTGTCATAATAGGCTCTGAGCCTTTATATACCTGCGCACAGCAGCAGCCACCTTCAGTCTGCTGCTGGACAGCCAGCAGCAGCAGCAGCAGCAGGAGGGGTAATTAATCAGCAACCCTCCTGCTAAGGGTAGACAGCTGCTCGTTCCACCCCCCCCCCGCCTTAATTGGTTCTCCTCCCTTCCAACGGTGTTGAGGCGGGTGGGAACAGCCGTGGGTTGAGGGTACTGTGCTAAAAGAGGTGGAGTTATGCAGATCTAAAACGCGTGGATTGCAGCAGCAGCAAGCCGAAAAGTGCAGGCATGTGAGGGATCTAGAGGTTGACAGCATGTCTTCTTAACGGGAGTCCAGGTGGCCATCTCCACAAATGGACTTTTCAGAATCCTTGGGTGGCACCGTAGTCGGAAACCAATTCTGGTTATCGCTTCTCGGCCTTTTGGCTAAGATCAAGTGTAGTATCTGTTCTTATCAGTTTAATATCTGATACGTCCCCTATATGGGGACCATATATTAAATGGATTTTTAGAACAGGGAGATGGAAAAAGAGCTTGCTCTGTCCACTCCACGCATTGACCTGGTATTGCAGTATCTCCAGGACCGGTGCACCCCTTCTTTAATGCAGTTTCTAAAATCAGAAAGAATTGAATTCAATGCTTTTTGTTCATTTTGCTTGTTTGTCGGATTTTGGGATGGACTCTTTGGCTTTGCTTTCCTTCTCCTCATTGGATTTTTCATGTTAAAAGTTGCAGAAGCCAGATGACAAGCTCATTTTGGTTCAACTTCAGCAACTGTGCATTGCATTGCCATGTAATGTAATGTAATGCAATGCTATCTATCTAGCTCTCCCTCTATACTTCCTTTTGGATAAACAGACATATTAGGCAAGCATTTTGGAGCTTTCACCTAAATAACTACAGGTGGTGAGATAAGCTGCACAATATAATTGACCTTTCAGTATATTGTTGCACACACACCATCTATTTAGCAAATGCCCTTGTTATCAACAGCAGCCTTTTAAACTCACCTGAGCTAACAGGTATGTGAGCTGGTTACTCTGCTGCGCTTAAAATTTCTTTTTTGGTTTGCTACAATGCCTTTTCTGAAACGTTGTCTCCCTCTGCTGGAACACTGACTTCTTTCATTTAATGCCTGCAGACTATAAAAGAGAAACCAACCCAAAAAGTTTGGTTGATTAGTCTGTGGCATTCTTTTAAACTGTTGCTTATGGCGGTCTCTGTGAGCTTCTCAGTGACATTCAGCCATCCAGGTATCCCGCCTGCAGTAGACGGAATGTGGCAATGGAACGCTGGCTGCGCGTGTCATAATAGGCTCTGAGCCTTTATATACCTGCGCACAGCAGCAGCCACCTTCAGTCTGCTGCTGGACAGCCAGCAGCAGCAGCAGCAGGAGAGGTAATTAATCAGCAACCCTCCTGCTAAGGGTAGACAGCTGCTCGTTCCACCCCCCCCCCGCCTTAATTGGTTCTCCTCCCTTCCAACGGTGTTGAGGCGGGTGGGAACAGCCGGGGGTTGAGGGTACTGTGCTAAAAGAGGTGGAGTTATGCAGATCTAAAACGCGTGGATTGCAGCAGCAGCAAGCCGAAAAGTGCAGGCATGTGAGGGATCTAGAGGTTGACAGCATGTCTTCTTAACGGGAGTCCAGGTGGCCATCTCCACAAATGGACTTTTCAGAATCCTTGGGTGGCACCGTAGTCGGAAACCAATTCTGGTTATCGCTTCTCGGCCTTTTGGCTAAGATCAAGTGTAGTATCTGTTCTTATCAGTTTAATATCTGATACGTCCCCTATCTGGGGACCATATATTAAATGGATTTTTAGAACAGGGAGATGGAAAAAGAGCTTGCTCTGTCCACTCCACGCATTGACCTGGTATTGCAGTATCTCCAGGACCGGTGCACCCCTTCTTTAATGCAGTTTCTAAAATCAGAAAGAATTGAATTCAATGCTTTTTGTTCATTTTGCTTGTTTGTCGGATTTTGGGATGGACTCTTTGGCTTTGCTTTTCTTCTCCTCATTGGATTTTTCATGTTAAAAGTTGCAGAAGCCAGATGACAAGCTCATTTTGGTTCAACTTCAGCAACTGTGCATTGCATTGCCATGTAATGTAATGTAATGCAATGCTATCTATCTAGCTCTCCCTCTATACTTCCTTTTGGATAAACAGACATATTAGGCAAGCATTTTGGAGCTTTCACCTAAATAACTACAGGTGGTGAGATAAGCTGCACAATATAATTGACCTTTCAGTATATTGTTGCACACACACCATCTATTTAGCAAATGCCCTTGTTATCAACAGCAGCCTTTTAAACTCACCTGAGCTAACAGGTATGTGAGCTGGTTACTCTGCTGCGCTTAAAATTTCTTTTTTGGTTTGCTACAATGCCTTTTCTGAAACGTTGTCTCCCTCTGCTGGAACACTGACTTCTTTCATTTAATGCCTGCAGACTATAAAAGAGAAACCAACCCAAAAAGTTTGGTTGATTAGTCTGTGGCATTCTTTTAAACTGTTGCTTATGGCGGTCTCTGTGAGCTTCTCAGTGACATTCAGCCATCCAGGTATCCCGCCTGCAGTAGACGGAATGTGGCAATGGAACGCTGGCTGCGCGTGTCATAATAGGCTCTGAGCCTTTATATACCTGCGCACAGCAGCAGCCACCTTCAGTCTGCTGCTGGACAGCCAGCAGCAGCAGCAGCAGGAGAGGTAATTAATCAGCAACCCTCCTGCTAAGGGTAGACAGCTGCTCGTTCCACCCCCCCCCCGCCTTAATTGGTTCTCCTCCCTTCCAACGGTGTTGAGGCGGGTGGGAACAGCCGGGGGTTGAGGGTACTGTGCTAAAAGAGGTGGAGTTATGCAGATCTAAAACGCGTGGATTGCAGCAGCAGCAAGCCGAAAAGTGCAGGCATGTGAGGGATCTAGAGGTTGACAGCATGTCTTCTTAACGGGAGTCCAGGTGGCCATCTCCACAAATGGACTTTTCAGAATCCTTGGGTGGCACCGTAGTCGGAAACCAATTCTGGTTATCGCTTCTCGGCCTTTTGGCTAAGATCAAGTGTAGTATCTGTTCTTATCAGTTTAATATCTGATACGTCCCCTATCTGGGGACCATATATTAAATGGATTTTTAGAACAGGGAGATGGAAAAAGAGCTTGCTCTGTCCACTCCACGCATTGACCTGGTATTGCAGTATCTCTAGGACCGGTGCACCCCTTCTTTAATGCAGTTTCTAAAATCAGAAAGAATTGAATTCAATGCTTTTTGTTCATTTTGCTTGTTTGTCGGATTTTGGGATGGACTCTTTGGCTTTGCTTTTCTTCTCCTCATTGGATTTTTCATGTTAAAAGTTGCAGAAGCCAGATGACAAGCTCATTTTGGTTCAACTTCAGCAACTGTGCATTGCATTGCCATGTAATGTAATGTAATGCAATGCTATCTATCTAGCTCTCCCTCTATACTTCCTTTTGGATAAACAGACATATTAGGCAAGCATTTTGGAGCTTTCACCTAAATAACTACAGGTGGTGAGATAAGCTGCACAATATAATTGACCTTTCAGTATATTGTTGCACACACATCATCTATTTAGCAAATGCCCTTGTTATCAACAGCAGCCTTTTAAACTCACCTGAGCTAACAGGTATGTGAGCTGGTTACTCTGCTGCGCTTAAAATTTCTTTTTTGGTTTGCTACAATGCCTTTTCTGAAACGTTGTCTCCCTCTGCTGGAACACTGACTTCTTTCATTTAATGCCTGCAGACTATAAAAGAGAAACCAACCCAAAAAGTTTGGTTGATTAGTCTGTGGCATTCTTTTAAACTGTTGCTTATGGCGGTCTCTGTGAGCTTCTCAGTGACATTCAGCCATCCAGGTATCCCGCCTGCAGTAGACGGAATGTGGCAATGGAACGCTGGCTGCGCGTGTCATAATAGGCTCTGAGCCTTTATATACCTGCGCACAGCAGCAGCCACCTTCAGTCTGCTGCTGGACAGCCAGCAGCAGCAGCAGCAGGAGAGGTAATTAATCAGCAACCCTCCTGCTAAGGGTAGACAGCTGCTCGTTCCACCCCCCCCCCGCCTTAATTGGTTCTCCTCCCTTCCAACGGTGTTGAGGCGGGTGGGAACAGCCAGGGGTTGAGGGTACTGTGCTAAAAGAGGTGGAGTTATGCAGATCTAAAACGCGTGGATTGCAGCAGCAGCAAGCCGAAAAGTGCAGGCATGTGAGGGATCTAGAGGTTGACAGCATGTCTTCTTAACGGGAGTCCAGGTGGCCATCTCCACAAATGGACTTTTCAGAATCCTTGGGTGGCACCGTAGTCGGAAACCAATTCTGGTTATCGCTTCTCGGCCTTTTGGCTAAGATCAAGTGTAGTATCTGTTCTTATCAGTTTAATATCTGATACGTCCCCTATCTGGGGACCATATATTAAATGGATTTTTAGAACAGGGAGATGGAAAAAGAGCTTGCTCTGTCCACTCCACGCATTGACCTGGTATTGCAGTATCTCCAGGACCGGTGCACCCCTTCTTTAATGCAGTTTCTAAAATCAGAAAGAATTGAATTCAATGCTTTTTGTTCATTTTGCTTGTTTGTCGGATTTTGGGATGGACTCTTTGGCTTTGCTTTTCTTCTCCTCATTGGATTTTTCATGTTAAAAGTTGCAGAAGCCAGATGACAAGCTCATTTTGGTTCAACTTCAGCAACTGTGCATTGCATTGCCATGTAATGTAATGTAATGCAATGCTATCTATCTAGCTCTCCCTCTATACTTCCTTTTGGATAAACAGACATATTAGGCAAGCATTTTGGAGCTTTCACCTAAATAACTACAGGTGGTGAGATAAGCTGCACAATATAATTGACCTTTCAGTATATTGTTGCACACACACCATCTATTTAGCAAATGCCCTTGTTATCAACAGCAGCCTTTTAAACTCACCTGAGCTAACAGGTATGTGAGCTGGTTACTCTGCTGCGCTTAAAATTTCTTTTTTGGTTTGCTACAATGCCTTTTCTGAAACGTTGTCTCCCTCTGCTGGAACACTGACTTCTTTCATTTAATGCCTGCAGACTATAAAAGAGAAACCAACCCAAAAAGTTTGGTTGATTAGTCTGTGGCATTCTTTTAAACTGTTGCTTATGGCGGTCTCTGTGAGCTTCTCAGTGACATTCAGCCATCCAGGTATCCCGCCTGCAGTAGACGGAATGTGGCAATGGAACGCTGGCTGCGCGTGTCATAATAGGCTCTGAGCCTTTATATACCTGCGCACAGCAGCAGCCACCTTCAGTCTGCTGCTGGACAGCCAGCAGCAGCAGCAGCAGGAGAGGTAATTAATCAGCAACCCTCCTGCTAAGGGTAGACAGCTGCTCGTTCCACCCCCCCCCGCCTTAATTGGTTCTCCTCCCTTCCAACGGTGTTGAGGCGGGTGGGAACAGCCGGGGGTTGAGGGTACTGTGCTAAAAGAGGTGGAGTTATGCAGATCTAAAACGCGTGGATTGCAGCAGCAGCAAGCCGAAAAGTGCAGGCATGTGAGGGATCTAGAGGTTGACAGCATGTCTTCTTAACGGGAGACCAGGTGGCCATCTCCACAAATGGACTTTTCAGAATCCTTGGGTGGCACCGTAGTCGGAAACCAATTCTGGTTATCGCTTCTCGGCCTTTTGGCTAAGATCAAGTGTAGTATCTGTTCTTATCAGTTTAATATCTGATACGTCCCCTATCTGGGGACCATATATTAAATGGATTTTTAGAACAGGGAGATGGAAAAAGAGCTTGCTCTGTCCACTCCACGCATTGACCTGGTATTGCAGTATCTCCAGGACCGGTGCACCCCTTCTTTAATGCAGTTTCTAAAATCAGAAAGAATTGAATTCAATGCTTTTTGTTCATTTTGCTTGTTTGTCGGATTTTGGGATGGACTCTTTGGCTTTGCTTTTCTTCTCCTCATTGGATTTTTCATGTTAAAAGTTGCAGAAGCCAGATGACAAGCTCATTTTGGTTCAACTTCAGCAACTGTGCATTGCATTGCCATGTAATGTAATGTAATGCAATGCTATCTATCTAGCTCTCCCTCTATACTTCCTTTTGGATAAACAGACATATTAGGCAAGCATTTTGGAGCTTTCACCTAAATAACTACAGGTGGTGAGATAAGCTGCACAATATAATTGACCTTTCAGTATATTGTTGCACACACACCATCTATTTAGCAAATGCCCTTGTTATCAACAGCAGCCTTTTAAACTCACCTGAGCTAACAGGTATGTGAGCTGGTTACTCTGCTGCGCTTAAAATTTCTTTTTTGGTTTGCTACAATGCCTTTTCTGAAACGTTGTCTCCCTCTGCTGGAACACTGACTTCTTTCATTTAATGCCTGCAGACTATAAAAGAGAAACCAACCCAAAAAGTTTGGTTGATTAGTCTGTGGCATTCTTTTAAACTGTTGCTTATGGCGGTCTCTGTGAGCTTCTCAGTGACATTCAGCCATCCAGGTATCCCGCCTGCAGTAGACGGAATGTGGCAATGGAACGCTGGCTGCGCGTGTCATAATAGGCTCTGAGCCTTTATATACCTGCGCACAGCAGCAGCCACCTTCAGTCTGCTGCTGGACAGCCAGCAGCAGCAGCAGCAGGAGAGGTAATTAATCAGCAACCCTCCTGCTAAGGGTAGACAGCTGCTCGTTCCACCCCCCCCCGCCTTAATTGGTTCTCCTCCCTTCCAACGGTGTTGTGGCGGGTGGGAACAGCCGGGGGTTGAGGGTACTGTGCTAAAAGAGGTGGAGTTATGCAGATCTAAAACGCGTGGATTGCAGCAGCAGCAAGCCGAAAAGTGCAGGCATGTGAGGGATCTAGAGGTTGACAGCATGTCTTCTTAACGGGAGTCCAGGTGGCCATCTCCACAAATGGACTTTTCAGAATCCTTGGGTGGCACCGTAGTCGGAAACCAATTCTGGTTATCGCTTCTCGGCCTTTTGGCTAAGATCAAGTGTAGTATCTGTTCTTATCAGTTTAATATCTGATACGTCCCCTATCTGGGGACCATATATTAAATGGATTTTTAGAACAGGGAGATGGAAAAAGAGCTTGCTCTGTCCACTCCACGCATTGACCTGGTATTGCAGTATCTCCAGGACCGGTGCACCCCTTCTTTAATGCAGTTTCTAAAATCAGAAAGAATTGAATTCAATGCTTTTTGTTCATTTTGCTTGTTTGTCGGATTTTGGGATGGACTCTTTGGCTTTGCTTTTCTTCTCCTCATTGGATTTTTCATGTTAAAAGTTGCAGAAGCCAGATGACAAGCTCATTTTGGTTCAACTTCAGCAACTGTGCATTGCATTGCCATGTAATGTAATGTAATGCAATGCTATCTATCTAGCTCTCCCTCTATACTTCCTTTTGGATAAACAGACATATTAGGCAAGCATTTTGGAGCTTTCACCTAAATAACTACAGGTGGTGAGATAAGCTGCACAATATAATTGACCTTTCAGTATATTGTTGCACACACACCATCTATTTAGCAAATGCCCTTGTTATCAACAGCAGCCTTTTAAACTCACCTGAGCTAACAGGTATGTGAGCTGGTTACTCTGCTGCGCTTAAAATTTCTTTTTTGGTTTGCTACAATGCCTTTTCTGAAACGTTGTCTCCCTCTGCTGGAACACTGACTTCTTTCATTTAATGCCTGCAGACTATAAAAGAGAAACCAACCCAAAAAGTTTGGTTGATTAGTCTGTGGCATTCTTTTAAACTGTTGCTTATGGCGGTCTCTGTGAGCTTCTCAGTGACATTCAGCCATCCAGGTATCCCGCCTGCAGTAGACGGAATGTGGCAATGGAACGCTGGCTGCGCGTGTCATAATAGGCTCTGAGCCTTTATATACCTGCGCACAGCAGCAGCCACCTTCAGTCTGCTGCTGGACAGCCAGCAGCAGCAGCAGCAGGAGAGGTAATTAATCAGCAACCCTCCTGCTAAGGGTAGACAGCTGCTCGTTCCACCCCCCCCCCGCCTTAATTGGTTCTCCTCCCTTCCAACGGTGTTGAGGCGGGTGGGAACAGCCGGGGGTTGAGGGTACTGTGCTAAAAGAGGTGGAGTTATGCAGATCTAAAACGCGTGGATTGCAGCAGCAGCAAGCCGAAAAGTGCAGGCATGTGAGGGATCTAGAGGTTGACAGCATGTCTTCTTAACGGGAGTCCAGGTGGCCATCTCCACAAATGGACTTTTCAGAATCCTTGGGTGGCACCGTAGTCGGAAACCAATTCTGGTTATCACTTCTCGGCCTTTTGGCTAAGATCAAGTGTAGTATCTGTTCTTATCAGTTTAATATCTGATACGTCCCCTATCTGGGGACCATATATTAAATGGATTTTTAGAACAGGGAGATGGAAAAAGAGCTTGCTCTGTCCACTCCACGCATTGACCTGGTATTGCAGTATCTCCAGGACCGGTGCACCCCTTCTTTAATGCAGTTTCTAAAATCAGAAAGAATTGAATTCAATGCTTTTTGTTCATTTTGCTTGTTTGTCGGATTTTGGGATGGACTCTTTGGCTTTGCTTTTCTTCTCCTCATTGGATTTTTCATGTTAAAAGTTGCAGAAGCCAGATGACAAGCTCATTTTGGTTCAACTTCAGCAACTGTGCATTGCATTGCCATGTAATGTAATGTAATGCAATGCTATCTATCTAGCTCTCCCTCTATACTTCCTTTTGGATAAACAGACATATTAGGCAAGCATTTTGGAGCTTTCACCTAAATAACTACAGGTGGTGAGATAAGCTGCACAATATAATTGACCTTTCAGTATATTGTTGCACACACACCATCTATTTAGCAAATGCCCTTGTTATCAACAGCAGCCTTTTAAACTCACCTGAGCTAACAGGTATGTGAGCTGGTTACTCTGCTGCGCTTAAAATTTCTTTTTTGGTTTGCTACAATGCCTTTTCTGAAACGTTGTCTCCCTCTGCTGGAACACTGACTTCTTTCATTTAATGCCTGCAGACTATAAAAGAGAAACCAACCCAAAAAGTTTGGTTGATTAGTCTGTGGCATTCTTTTAAACTGTTGCTTATGGCGGTCTCTGTGAGCTTCTCAGTGACATTCAGCCATCCAGGTATCCCGCCTGCAGTAGACGGAATGTGGCAGTGGAACGCTGGCTGCGCGTGTCATAATAGGCTCTGAGCCTTTATATACCTGCTGTGATGAACCTGTAGCCGCCATCTTGGTAATGATAAATCATATCCAGGGATGGCCACACTTCAGCAGCCCCCACCCTTGGGACCTTCTGTTAAAACGTCAACTAGATAGTTTCCCCCCATCCAGGCTCCTGTAAGATAAGAAGCCTACTTAACACTTGAATGCTAGGAGCTTCAAAGACTTCGAGAGGAAACACAGCCAGCAGGGGGGGGTGCTTCGTCTATCTGTACCTGACCATTTGTCCCATAGGACTAGTTTCTTTGTCTGTCACAAGCATGGAGGCATAAGATATAGAAACATGAAAAGTACACGCATGTTGCATGGGATGGGCCAATAAAAAAATATCACGGCGTCCCGGAGCCATTGCGCACACAAGCCTCCGCGGTAGACGTTTGTACGTGCTCTGGAAGCCAAGATATAGCGCTGAGCCATTCCTGAGGACCGTATGGTATCATAATTGATATCAAAAGGTCGGTTACGGCGGCCCGAATCCATGGGAACCCCTGGGGGTATCATGAGACCATCCCAGAAGAAGTTATTGGGTTCCATAGAATTTGGGCTTCTGATCGAAGTTAGACCTGAGGGTGGAGACTGAGCCAGCTGACCTCACCAGCAGTGGGCGGGACGGGGCAGGTAGGATAGCAGGACAGACAAGAGACAAGTCAGTCTTGACCCAAGAGTGGTGTGCTGAACATCTGAGCACCAGCTGAGGCCACCAAGGGGAGGAGCAGTTTGACCATGCGGTGGTAGGCCTCAGCCTGTAACAAAGAACCGTGCCTGCGATCGCAGAATCCTCTCCCTGCGTCACAAGAAAATCAAGAAACCGGTAACTGATATGCTGTGGTGATTCTGTGTGTTGTATTCCATTGTTGTATAGTTTAGCCTGACCTTATACCTGTGTATATTTAGTTGTATATCGTGTATCTAGTGTATTATTATAATCAATTACCTCAAGTAATTGTGGGCCTGCCTTTTATTCTGCATAACGAACGCACGTCCGTGTGAGCTCGGCTCAAGCCAAAAACGCTACCCAGGGTTGGTTCCTGACCCGATATAGGCCCATTCACGGACTGGGCGTATATCTAAAATAGGGACTGGTGGCAGCATACCAACTGGGGATTGGGGAAGGCTGGTAGTGACGGTCGGAGGTTCAGATATATATATTCCTGGCGCGGCCAAGGAAGATATATATACCGCCCTCACTACAGAGGGCCCCGATACCCAGTAGGTTACAGGACAGTCTCCCTGGCGACCGCTTATCCTAGGTGCAGTTCCTTGACTGACCTGAGGCTAAGAGGGCGCTAGCGAGTTGTGCTGTGTAGTGACGTTACGGTTTAGTGACGTTGAAGGGATAACACACTACCGTGTTCCCTGCGCTGGTTGCAGCTACCTGGCACTACTTTCTCTAGGTGCAGTACCTTGACTGACCTGAGAGGTAAGGGGGCGCCAGAGAGCTGCACCCACCGGCCGGCTTTCATCACATTGGTGGCAGAGCGGTGGGATTGCAGAATAATAGTGTTGTGGGACCCCTACTCCCAGGCACTAAAGACTGCCAGTGGTAACTTCCACTGCTGGAGTCTTAAGGTCAGCCCAACATTAGACGGTCAGGCTAAAAGTATAACAAGGTGTGTGCAAACTCAGGGTTGCAGCGGTGTCGGTTACCAAGATGGCAGACGGCACCAGGAGCAAGACCCTGCAGGAGGCTAATGCTACGGTCCGTGTGGCAGGAGGGGAGGACATTGTTACTCATGGCGAGGAGGAGTCCAGCCCGGGCACCTCAGGGAGCCAGTCCCCAGTATACGGTCCCGCAGTGGGCTGCCCACCACCTACCCAGCCCAGCCTGTCCAGATCACAAGCCCTTTTACAAGCGGCTATGGCAAGTCTCCAGTCTCATGGCGATGCCGTCTACAAAACCCTCCTGGCAGCATCAGAGAAGGCAGCGGAGGAGGAGCGCGAAGCTGCGGAGCGCCGGGAGGCTGCGGAGCGTGCAGAGCGGGCTGCAGAGCGCCGGGAGGCTGCGGAGCGTGAAGCTGCGGAGCGTGCAGAGCGAGCTGCGGAGCGCCAGCACCAACTGGACCTGGCCCAGCGGGGGCTTCCGCTAGAGCAACCAACCCATCAGGAGACCAAGTCGTCCAAAGTCCGAGCTGAGGACTTCCCTCTACTGGAGAAGGATGGGGACCTGGACTCCTTTCTGGTGGCATTTGAACGGACCTGTCTTCAGCACCATCTGGCCCGGGATCAGTGGGCCAGATACCTGACCCCCCGTTTGAGGGGTAAGTCCCTGGATGCCTTGGGGGACTTACCTGCCGGGGAGGTACAGAACTACGACTGCATCAAGCGGGCCCTGATCCGGCAGTACAACCTCACTCCCGAGTCGTACCGCCAGAAGTTCCGGAGCCTGCTGCGTGGCCCCAAGGACACCTGGACCGATCATATGCGGGCGCTGTTGAGAGCCGCAGAGCACTGGACCTCGGGTCTAGCGCTTACTACCCGCCAGGAGGTCCAGGAACTGTTCGTCACGGAGCAGTTCTTGTGGAACTGCCCAGAGGACCTCCGACAGTTCCTCCGTGACCGAAAACCAACAGGGGCTTCTGCTACAGCCGCCCTGGCAGACGAGTATGCCAATAACAGGGCGCCTGAGCTGAAGAAGTCTGCCAGCAGCACCTGGAGAGGGGGTAAGCCCAGTCATGCCCCTGTTTCCCCGGCCCCTAGAACACAAGGGGTGTATCCCCCTGTTGCCCTCTCCAGGCAAGGACCAGACGTAAGACGTTGTCATCTATGCAACAAACCAGGACACTTTAGGGCTGAGTGTCCCCAGCGCCAAAAGACCCCATCCCAGTCCCAGAGAGCGCCCAATGTTTTGTGTGTGGGAGGGGGTGGTGGTAGGTCCCTGGACAACATCCAACCCGTCACCATAGGCCGTTCTGCGGTCATGGGACTGCGGGACACGGGCGCTGAACGAACACTGGTACGGCCTGAGGTGGTGTCCCCCCAGGACTTGGTACCAGGAAAGACTCTTTCCGTCTCCGGGGTTGGAGGCGTGGAGCCGGCACTTCCCGTTGCCATGGTGTATTTGGACTGGGGTGCCGGAAGGGGGATGCGGGAGGTGGGAGTAACGCCAAATATTCCCGCAAATGTTTTATTAGGGACCGACTTGGGGCGTCTAGTATCGCAGTATGTACCCTCTGAACCCCCAAGTTCGGCCCCCCAAGAGTGTATTGATTTGTCTGCTGCTAATGCCAACCATGTTGTATGTAGTGTGTGTCCTGCTGAGGAGGAGGGAGTGAAACCTGAGGGTAACACCTGCACAGACACAACACAAACAGGGTTAGTGAAAGCAGGTGGGGAGTGTGGGGATGCCCGCAGAGGTGCTCAGCCGGCGTGCCGTGACCTCTTGTCCTCCGGTGAGGGAGGGGGCGGGCAGGATTCTGTAGAGGGAAGCTCAGGGATGGAGAGGGGGGCAGCTACCGGCAGTGTAGGGCTCCCAGGGGTATCCAGGCTGCTGAGTATAGGCCCACTGCAGGGGGAGGAACAGGCCATGGGAGGTGGGGGTGTCCCAAGAGAGGAGCCGCCAGGTAAGACCCCAGGGCAGGAGTTCCCCACATCCGAGATGTCCAAAGGCCTAGGAAGCCTGCCTGATCGGGCGGCTTGGTCAGAAACAGAGGGGAAGCAGGCACTACCCACGGTCACAGCGGTCATAGCCGCTGTCACCAGGAGTGGGAGCGCCGGAGCCCAAGGAGCCTTGCAGAGGTCCGACGGCTTCCCCACTTCTGACCAAGTGTCTGCCGGGTCAGACAGCGGCCAGGTGACATGCCCGGAGGGGCTGACGGAGGATGTGGCAGTTTCGTCGATTCTGGCCACATCAAGTCAGGAATTTCAGGCTGCGTTGGAAGCAGACGACAGCCTGAAAGCTCTCAAGGAACAGGCGGCACAGCCTCCCATGGAGTCAGACTGCGAGCGTGTGGTCTGGGACCAGGGACGGCTGTACCGGGTAACGGTCCAGCAGGGTTCACCGGAGGCGTGGCCCAGGGACCGACAGTTAGTGGTACCCTATCCGTTCAGGGCGGAATTGTTGCGGATCGCACACGAGATTCCGATGGCCGGACACCTAGGGATCGCTAAAACCAAGGCCAGGATAGCTCAGCATTTCTACTGGCCTGGGATGGGAGCCGCGGTGGGTGCCTACTGCCGTTCGTGTGACACCTGTCAGAGGGTGGGGAAGGCGGGGCCGCGCCCCAAAGCCCCACTGGTAACTCTGCCAATCATCGAAGAGCCTTTCTCGAGGGTCGCTGTGGATCTTATTGGACCTCTGTCCACTCCCAGCCACTCCGGGAAATGCTTCATACTCACGGTAGTGGACTATGCCACCCGGTACCCGGAAGCGGTAGCTTTGTCGTCCATTCGGGCCGACAAGGTGGCTACCGCCTTACTGGAGATCTTCTCCAGAGTGGGTTTCCCCCAAGAAATGCTCACCGACCGAGGGACCCAGTTCATGTCGCGGCTGATGGAGTCCCTCTGTAAGCAAATGCAGGTGCAACATCTGGTGGCCAGCCCGTATCACCCACAGACTAATGGCCTGTGTGAGCGGTTCAATGGCACCTTAAAGCAGATGCTTAAGATGTTGGTCGACTCCCACGGGAGAGACTGGGAGCGTTACCTCCCACACCTCCTATTTGCTTACCGGGAGGTTCCGCAGGCCTCAACGGGGTTCTCCCCCTTTGAGCTCCTGTACGGGCGACGGGTACGGGGCCCCCTGGCTCTGGTGAAGGAAGCATGGGAAGGGGATTTGGCCACCCCCGAGGTGTCGGTCATCGAGTATGTCGTGCGCCACCGGGACAGGATGATGGCCTTGGCAAAGCTGGTGCAGGACAATATGGCCCAGGCCCAGGCCGACCAGAAGCGGTGGTACGACCAGAATGCTTGTGAGAGGACCTACCAGGTGGGTCAAAAGGTGTGGGTACTGGTCCCCGTACCACAGAACAAGCTTCAGGCAGCCTGGGAAGGTCCCTACTTCGTGCACCAGAAACTCAATGCCGTCACCTATCTGGTCACCCTGGATCACGCCCGTGGAAGGAGGAAGGCCTTCCACGTGAACATGATGAAGGCTCATCATGAGCGGGAAGCGACTGCCCACCCAGTGTGCAACCTTCCCGAGGAAGGAGAGGTAGAAACCCTCCTGGATCTGCTCACCCAAGCCAAGGCGGGTGGGTCCATCGAGGATGTGGGGGTTGGCCACCAGCTCACGGAGGACCAACGGTCCCAGCTGGGGACCACCCTGCACCCCTTCCGGGGGCTGTTCAGCAGCCTGCCCGGAAGGACTGAGATGGCTGTCCACGACGTGGACACTGGCGATCACCCGCCGATCCGGCGTTCAGCATATCGGGTCTCTTTCGAGGTGCAGGGAAACATGCGCCAAGAGATAGACGAGATGCTGAAGCTGGGGGTGATCCAGGCATCCAGCAGCGCGTGGGCCTCGCCTGTAGTCCTCGTACCAAAGAAGGACCGAACTACACGGTTCTGCGTGGACTACCGGGGGCTCAACGCTGTAACGGCCACCGATGCGTTCCCCATACCACGCATCGATGACCTGCTCGATCGGATGGCCGGGGCTAAGTACCTGACCATCATGGATCTGAGCCGGGGGTACTGGCAGATTCCTCTGACCCCCGCGGCAAGGGAACGCTCTGCCTTTATCACCCCTTTTGGACTGTACGAGTCCACAGTGATGCCATTCGGCATGAAGAATGCCCCTGCCACTTTTCAGCGGATGGTCAATACGCTGCTTGAGGGACTTGAAGGGTACGCGGCTGCGTACTTGGACGATATTGTAGTCTTCAGTCCCACTTGGGAGGATCACCTAGAGCACCTGCGGCAGGTGCTCGGTCGGATCCACCGGGCAGGCTTGACCATCAAGCCGGAAAAGTGCCAGCTGGGCATGAGTGAGGTCCTCTACCTGGGTCACCGGGTAGGCGGGGGGGTTCTGAAGCCAGAACCGGGGAAAGTGGATGCCATCGCATCCTGGCCCACTCCTAGGACCAAAAAGCAGGTGATGTCCTTCTTGGGGACCGCCGGGTACTATAGGAGGTTCGTCCCACACTATAGCACCCTGGCCAAGCCCCTGACGGACCTCACCAAGAAGAAGCTGCCCGTCGCAGTCGACTGGACAGTCGCCTGCGAGACAGCTTTCGGGGCACTCAAGGCCGCCCTAAGTAGCTCCCCTGTACTGCAAGCTGCCGACTTCGACCGGCCGTTTGTGGTACAGACCGACGCCAGTGACTTTGGCCTCGGTGCTGTGCTAAGTCAGGTCAACACGACAGGCCAGGAACATCCTGTCTTGTACCTGAGCAGGAAGCTACTGCCCCGGGAGGTGGCTTACTCCACGGTGGAAAAAGAATGCCTGGCAATTGTATGGGCCCTGCAGCGTCTGCAGCCCTACTTGTACGGGAGCCATTTCACCGTGGAGACGGACCACAACCCCCTCAGCTGGTTACACACGGTCTCTGGGTCGAATGGCAGGTTGCTACGCTGGAGCCTCGCTCTCCAGCAGTACCACTTCTCCATTCGCCACAGAAGAGGCCGTGACCACGGTAACGCTGACGGGTTATCCCGGCAAGGGGAGGGTGCAGAAGGACGCACGGGGGAACACAGGAATGTGCTACCCCCTCGCGCCCTCGTATAGGGGGAGGTGTGATGAACCTGTAGCCGCCATCTTGGTAATGATAAATCATATCCAGGGATGGCCACACTTCAGCAGCCCCCACCCTTGGGACCTTCTGTTAAAACGTCAACTAGATAGTTTCCCCCCATCCAGGCTCCTGTAAGATAAGAAGCCTACTTAACACTTGAATGCTAGGAGCTTCAAAGACTTCGAGAGGAAACACAGCCAGCAGGGGGGGGTGCTTCGTCTATCTGTACCTGACCATTTGTCCCATAGGACTAGTTTCTTTGTCTGTCACAAGCATGGAGGCATAAGATATAGAAACATGAAAAGTACACGCATGTTGCATGGGATGGGCCAATAAAAAAATATCACGGCGTCCCGGAGCCATTGCGCACACAAGCCTCCGCGGTAGACGTTTGTACGTGCTCTGGAAGCCAAGATATAGCGCTGAGCCATTCCTGAGGACCGTATGGTATCATAATTGATATCAAAAGGTCGGTTACGGCGGCCCGAATCCATGGGAACCCCTGGGGGTATCATGAGACCATCCCAGAAGAAGTTATTGGGTTCCATAGAATTTGGGCTTCTGATCGAAGTTAGACCTGAGGGTGGAGACTGAGCCAGCTGACCTCACCAGCAGTGGGCGGGACGGGGCAGGTAAGATAGCAGGACAGACAAGAGACAAGTCAGTCTTGACCCAAGAGTGGTGTGCTGAACATCTGAGCACCAGCTGAGGCCACCAAGGGGAGGAGCAGTTTGACCATGCGGTGGTAGGCCTCAGCCTGTAACAAAGAACCGTGCCTGCGATCGCAGAATCCTCTCCCTGCGTCACAAGAAAATCAAGAAACCGGTAACTGATATGCTGTGGTGATTCTGTGTGTTGTATTCCATTGTTGTATAGTTTAGCCTGACCTTATACCTGTGTATATTTAGTTGTATATCGTGTATCTAGTGTATTATTATAATCAATTACCTCAAGTAATTGTGGGCCTGCCTTTTATTCTGCATAACGAACGCACGTCCGTGTGAGCTCGGCTCAAGCCAAAAACGCTACCCAGGGTTGGTTCCTGACCCGATATAGGCCCATTCACGGACTGGGCGTATATCTAAAATAGGGACTGGTGGCAGCATACCAACTGGGGATTGGGGAAGGCTGGTAGTGACGGTCGGAGGTTCAGATATATATATTCCTGGCGCGGCCAAGGAAGATATATATACCGCCCTCACTACAGAGGGCCCCGATACCCAGTAGGTTACAGGACAGTCTCCCTGGCGACCGCTTATCCTAGGTGCAGTTCCTTGACTGACCTGAGGCTAAGAGGGCGCTAGCGAGTTGTGCTGTGTAGTGACGTTACGGTTTAGTGACGTTGAAGGGATAACACACTACCGTGTTCCCTGCGCTGGTTGCAGCTACCTGGCACTACTTTCTCTAGGTGCAGTACCTTGACTGACCTGAGAGGTAAGGGGGCGCCAGAGAGCTGCACCCACCGGCCGGCTTTCATCACACCTGCGCACAGCAGCAGCCACCTTCAGTCTGCTGCTGGACAGCCAGCAGCAGCAGCAGCAGGAGAGGTAATTAATCAGCAACCCTCCTGCTAAGGGTAGACAGCTGCTCGTTCCACCCCCCCCCGCCTTAATTGGTTCTCCTCCCTTCCAACGGTGTTGAGGCGGGTGGGAACAGCCGGGGGTTGAGGGTACTGTGCTAAAAGAGGTGGAGTTATGCAGATCTAAAACGCGTGGATTGCAGCAGCAGCAAGCCGAAAAGTGCAGGCATGTGAGGGATCTAGAGGTTGACAGCATGTCTTCTTAACGGGAGTCCAGGTGGCCATCTCCACAAATGGACTTTTCAGAATCCTTGGGTGGCACCGTAGTCGGAAACCAATTCTGGTTATCGCTTCTCGGCCTTTTGGCTAAGATCAAGTGTAGTATCTGTTCTTATCAGTTTAATATCTGATACGTCCCCTATCTGGGGACCATATATTAAATGGATTTTTAGAACAGGGAGATGGAAAAAGAGCTTGCTCTGTCCACTCCACGCATTGACCTGGTATTGCAGTATCTCCAGGACCGGTGCACCCCTTCTTTAATGCAGTTTCTAAAATCAGAAAGAATTGAATTCAATGCTTTTTGTTCATTTTGCTTGTTTGTCGGATTTTGGGATGGACTCTTTGGCTTTGCTTTTCTTCTCCTCATTGGATTTTTCATGTTAAAAGTTGCAGAAGCCAGATGACAAGCTCATTTTGGTTCAACTTCAGCAACTGTGCATTGCATTGCCATGTAATGTAATGTAATGCAATGCTATCTATCTAGCTCTCCCTCTATACTTCCTTTTGGATAAACAGACATATTAGGCAAGCATTTTGGAGCTTTCACCTAAATAACTACAGGTGGTGAGATAAGCTGCACAATATAATTGACCTTTCAGTATATTGTTGCACACACACCATCTATTTAGCAAATGCCCTTGTTATCAACAGCAGCCTTTTAAACTCACCTGAGCTAACAGGTATGTGAGCTGGTTACTCTGCTGCGCTTAAAATTTCTTTTTTGGTTTGCTACAATGCCTTTTCTGAAACGTTGTCTCCCTCTGCTGGAACACTGACTTCTTTCATTTAATGCCTGCAGACTATAAAAGAGAAACCAACCCAAAAAGTTTGGTTGATTAGTCTGTGGCATTCTTTTAAACTGTTGCTTATGGCGGTCTCTGTGAGCTTCTCAGTGACATTCAGCCATCCAGGTATCCCGCCTGCAGTAGACGGAATGTGGCAATGGAACGCTGGCTGCGCGTGTCATAATAGGCTCTGAGCCTTTATATACCTGCGCACAGCAGCAGCCACCTTCAGTCTGCTGCTGGACAGCCAGCAGCAGCAGCAGCAGGAGAGGTAATTAATCAGCAACCCTCCTGCTAAGGGTAGACAGCTGCTCGTTCCACCCCCCCCCCGCCTTAATTGGTTCTCCTCCCTTCCAACGGTGTTGAGGCGGGTGGGAACAGCCGGGGGTTGAGGGTACTGTGCTAAAAGAGGTGGAGTTATGCAGATCTAAAACGCGTGGATTGCAGCAGCAGCAAGCCGAAAAGTGCAGGCATGTGAGGGATCTAGAGGTTGACAGCATGTCTTCTTAACGGGAGTCCAGGTGGCCATCTCCACAAATGGACTTTTCAGAATCCTTGGGTGGCACCGTAGTCGGAAACCAATTCTGGTTATCGCTTCTCGGCCTTTTGGCTAAGATCAAGTGTAGTATCTGTTCTTATCAGTTTAATATCTGATACGTCCCCTATCTGGGGACCATATATTAAATGGATTTTTAGAACAGGGAGATGGAAAAAGAGCTTGCTCTGTCCACTCCACGCATTGACCTGGTATTGCAGTATCTCCAGGACCGGTGCACCCTTTCTTTAATGCAGTTTCTAAAATCAGAAAGAATTGAATTCAATGCTTTTTGTTCATTTTGCTTGTTTGTCGGATTTTGGGATGGACTCTTTGGCTTTGCTTTTCTTCTCCTCATTGGATTTTTCATGTTAAAAGTTGCAGAAGCCAGATGACAAGCTCATTTTGGTTCAACTTCAGCAACTGTGCATTGCATTGCCATGTAATGTAATGTAATGCAATGCTATCTATCTAGCTCTCCCTCTATACTTCCTTTTGGATAAACAGACATATTAGGCAAGCATTTTGGAGCTTTCACCTAAATAACTACAGGTGGTGAGATAAGCTGCACAATATAATTGACCTTTCAGTATATTGTTGCACACACACCATCTATTTAGCAAATGCCCTTGTTATCAACAGCAGCCTTTTAAACTCACCTGAGCTAACAGGTATGTGAGCTGGTTACTCTGCTGCGCTTAAAATTTCTTTTTTGGTTTGCTACAATGCCTTTTCTGAAACGTTGTCTCCCTCTGCTGGAACACTGACTTCTTTCATTTAATGCCTGCAGACTATAAAAGAGAAACCAACCCAAAAAGTTTGGTTGATTAGTCTGTGGCATTCTTTTAAACTGTTGCTTATGGCGGTCTCTGTGAGCTTCTCAGTGACATTCAGCCATCCAGGTATCCCGCCTGCAGTAGACGGAATGTGGCAATGGAACGCTGGCTGCGCGTGTCATAATAGGCTCTGAGCCTTTATATACCTGCGCACAGCAGCAGCCACCTTCAGTCTGCTGCTGGACAGCCAGCAGCAGCAACAGCAGGAGAGGTAATTAATCAGCAACCCTCCTGCTAAGGGTAGACAGCTGCTCGTTCCACCCCCCCCGCCTTAATTGGTTCTCCTCCCTTCCAACGGTGTTGAGGCGGGTGGGAACAGCCGGGGGTTGAGGGTACTGTGCTAAAAGAGGTGGAGTTATGCAGATCTAAAACGCGTGGATTGCAGCAGCAGCAAGCCGAAAAGTGCAGGCATGTGAGGGATCTAGAGGTTGACAGCATGTCTTCTTAACGGGAGTCCAGGTGGCCATCTCCACAAATGGACTTTTCAGAATCCTTGGGTGGCACCGTAGTCGGAAACCAATTCTGGTTATCGCTTCTCGGCCTTTTGGCTAAGATCAAGTGTAGTATCTGTTCTTATCAGTTTAATATCTGATACGTCCCCTATCTGGGGACCATATATTAAATGGATTTTTAGAACAGGGAGATGGAAAAAGAGCTTGCTCTGTCCACTCCACGCATTGACCTGGTATTGCAGTATCTCCAGGACCGGTGCACCCCTTCTTTAATGCAGTTTCTAAAATCAGAAAGAATTGAATTCAATGCTTTTTGTTCATTTTGCTTGTTTGTCGGATTTTGGGATGGACTCTTTGGCTTTGCTTTTCTTCTCCTCATTGGATTTTTCATGTTAAAAGTTGCAGAAGCCAGATGACAAGTTCATTTTGGTTCAACTTAAGCAACTGTGCATTGCATTGCCATGTAATGTAATGTAATGCAATGCTATCTATCTAGCTCTCCCTCTATACTTCCTTTTGGATAAACAGACATATTAGGCAAGCATTTTGGAGCTTTCACCTAAATAACTACAGGTGGTGAGATAAGCTGCACAATATAATTGACCTTTCAGTATATTGTTGCACACACACCATCTATTTAGCAAATGCCCTTGTTATCAACAGCAGCCTTTTAAACTCACCTGAGCTAACAGGTATGTGAGCTGGTTACTCTGCTGCACTTAAAATTTCTTTTTTGGTTTGCTACAATGCCTTTTCTGAAACGTTGTCTCCCTCTGCTGGAACACTGACTTCTTTCATTTAATGCCTGCAGACTATAAAAGAGAAACCAACCCAAAAAGTTTGGTTGATTAGTCTGTGGCATTCTTTTAAACTGTTGCTTATGGCGGTCTCTGTGAGCTTCTCAGTGACATTCAGCCATCCAGGTATCCCGCCTGCAG
Organism: Phyllobates terribilis; assembly: GCF_046119375.1. NCBI lineage: Eukaryota > Metazoa > Chordata > Amphibia > Anura > Dendrobatidae > Phyllobates > Phyllobates terribilis. The sequence goes on along the minus strand of NW_027362800.1, from coordinate 1,852,462 downwards.
TAGACGGAATGTGGCAATGGAACGCTGGCTGCGCGTGTCATAATAGGCTCTGAGCCTTTATATACCTGCGCACAGCAGCAGCCACCTTCAGTCTGCTGCTGGACAGCCAGCAGCAGCAGCAGCAGGAGAGGTAATTAATCAGCAACCCTCCTGCTAAGGGTAGACAGCTACTCGTTCCACCCCCCCCCCGCCTTAATTGGTTCTCCTCCCTTCCAACGGTGTTGAGGCGGGTGGGAACAGCCGGGGGTTGAGGGTACTGTGCTAAAAGAGGTGGAGTTATGCAGATCTAAAACGCGTGGATTGCAGCAGCAGCAAGCCGAAAAGTGCAGGCATGTGAGGGATCTAGAGGTTGACAGCATGTCTTCTTAACGGGAGTCCAGGTGGCCATCTCCACAAATGGACTTTTCAGAATCCTTAGGTGGCACCGTAGTCGGAAACCAATTCTGGTTATCGCTTCTCGGCCTTTTGGCTAAGATCAAGTGTAGTATCTTTCGAAAAGGCGGTTTTGGATGTTGGCCGCCCTAGTAGATTGATACATTATGCACACTGGGGTTTAGGCGCTTGTTAGTACGCCAGGTGGCTAATATAGTCATCTGGTGGAAAGCATGGCCCCCCAGGAACGACGCCATTGGGCCGGGGAAGATCGAAAGCCCGAAGTGTGAAGTGCCCCAGGAATGGTGACCCTGGGGTGCCTTAACTCACTGGGATTGGGAACCCCACTTGAGTTTATGGCACATTTGCACAAGCACTTCAAATTTTCTTTCTTCGCACACACCCTTATTCCGGGCCTTCTGGCCTTAGGATGGGGAATTTTTCAATTCCCGGTCGAAGGTCCGGGCAGTATTATACTGTGAAACCTTCACTATTTATTTAATTTCTTTGTCACTGTGTGTCCACTTATTCACGTGTGTCACGTCCTACTAGGATTTTGTCGGGATGCGGTTCCCTTACGGGTTCCTCTCTTGGCAGGTCTAGGGGGGGAGTGTGTGGCCATCAGGTTCCGCTACCCCCTGAACCCCCCTGGCTCTCCTCTTTCGGGAGGAGAGCGTTGTTGGCTCCACTCTTCCGGGAGGGGAGCACAGTCTTTGGCTCCCAGTGCCTTGCTCGGGTGAGAACTCGGGCAGGTGCTGGGGGTAAGATTGGGTCGCCTCTGGCTTCGGCTGGAGGTGGCTTTTTGTCCCTGTTCCTCGCTGTGGCCTTCTGGCTCGGAGGGACGGGGAATGGTTTGGGGGACCCTTCTCCTTTTGGAGAGGGTTTCAAGAAGACCAGCATCCTAGTGCACTTTTTTTGTGGCACTTGTCACTTTTTTAAGCGCACTCGGGTTTTGTACACGAATTCGGGCTTTCGAAAAAAAAAAAAAATCTGTTCTTATCAGTTTAATATCTGATACGTCCCCTATCTGGGGACCATATATTAAATGGATTTTTAGAACAGGGAGATGGAAAAAGAGCTTGCTCTGTCCACTCCACGCATTGACCTGGTATTGCAGTATCTCCAGGACCGGTGCACCCCTTCTTTAATGCAGTTTCTAAAATCAGAAAGAATTTAATTCAATGCTTTTTGTTCATTTTGCTTGTTTGTCAGATTTTGGGATGGACTCTTTGGCTTTGCTTTTCTTCTCCTCATTGGATTTTTCATGTTAAAAGTTGCAGAAGCCAGATGACAAGCTCATTTTGGTTCAACTTCAGCAACTGTGCATTGCATTGCCATGTAATGTAATGTAATGCAATGCTATCTATCTAGCTCTCCCTCTATACTTCCTTTTGGATAAACAGACATATTAGGCAAGCATTTTGGAGCTTTCACCTAAATAACTACAGGTGGTGAGATAAGCTGCACAATATAATTGACCTTTCAGTATATTGTTGCACACACACCATCTATTTAGCAAATGCCCTTGTTATCAACAGCAGCCTTTTAAACTCACCTGAGCTAACAGGTATGTGAGCTGGTTACTCTGCTGCGCTTAAAATTTCTTTTTTGGTTTGCTACAATGCCTTTTCTGAAACGTTGTCTCCCTCTGCTGGAACACTGACTTCTTTCATTTAATGCCTGCAGACTATAAAAGAGAAACCAACCCAAAAAGTTTGGTTGATTAGTCTGTGGCATTCTTTTAAACTGTTGCTTATGGCGGTCTCTGTGAGCTTCTCAGTGACATTCAGCCATCCAGGTATCCCGCCTGCAGTAGACGGAATGTGGCAATGGAACGCTGGCTGCGCGTGTCATAATAGGCTCTGAGCCTTTATATACCTGCGCACAGCAGCAGCCACCTTCAGTCTGCTGCTGGACAGCCAGCAGCAGCAGCAGCAGGAGAGGTAATTAATCAGCAACCCTCCTGCTAAGGGTAGACAGCTGCTCGTTCCACCCCCCCCCCGCCTTAATTGGTTCTCCTCCCTTCCAACGGTGTTGAGGCGGGTGGGAACAGCCGGGGGTTGAGGGTACTGTGCTAAAAGAGGTGGAGTTATGCAGATCTAAAACGCGTGGATTGCAGCAGCAGCAAGCCGAAAAGTGCAGGCATGTGAGGGATCTAGAGGTTGACAGCATGTCTTCTTAACGGGAGTCCAGGTGGCCATCTCCACAAATGGACTTTTCAGAATCCTTGGGTGGCACCGTAGTCGGAAACCAATTCTGGTTATCGCTTCTCGGCCTTTTGGCTAAGATCAAGTGTAGTATCTGTTCTTATCAGTTTAATATCTGATACGTCCCCTATCTGGGGACCATATATTAAATGGATTTTTAGAACAGGGAGATGGAAAAAGAGCTTGCTCTGTCCACTCCACGCATTGACCTGGTATTGCAGTATCTCCAGGACCGGTGCACCCCTTCTTTAATGCAGTTTCTAAAATCAGAAAGAATTGAATTCAATGCTTTTTGTTCATTTTGCTTGTTTGTCGGATTTTGGGATGGACTCTTTGGCTTTGCTTTTCTTCTCCTCATTGGATTTTTCATGTTAAAAGTTGCAGAAGCCAGATGACAAGCTCATTTTGGTTCAACTTAAGCAACTGTGCATTGCATTGCCATGTAATGTAATGTAATGCAATGCTATCTATCCAGCTCTCCCTCTATACTTCCTTTTGGATAAACAGACATATTAGGCAAGCATTTTGGAGCTTTCACCTAAATAACTACAGGTGGTGAGATAAGCTGCACAATATAATTGACCTTTCAGTATATTGTTGCACACACACCATCTATTTAGCAAATGCCCTTGTTATCAACAGCAGCCTTTTAAACTCACCTGAGCTAACAGGTATGTGAGCTGGTTACTCTGCTGCGCTTAAAATTTATTTTTTGGTTTGCTACAATGCCTTTTCTGAAACGTTGTCTCCCTCTGCTGGAACACTGACTTCTTTCATTTAATGCCTGCAGACTATAAAAGAGAAACCAACCCAAAAAGTTTGGTTGATTAGTCTGTGGCATTCTTTTAAACTGTTGCTTATGGCGGTCTCTGTGAGCTTCTCAGTGACATTCAGCCATCCAGGTATCCCGCCTGCAGTAGACGGAATGTGGCAATGGAACGCTGGCTGCGCGTGTCATAATAGGCTCTGAGCCTTTATATACCTGCGCACAGCAGCAGCCACCTTCAGTCTGCTGCTGGACAGCCAGCAGCAGCAGCAGCAGGAGAGGTAATTAATCAGCAACCCTCCTGCTAAGGGTAGACAGCTGCTCGTTCCACCCCCCCCCCGCCTTAATTGGTTCTCCTCCCTTCCAACGGTGTTGAGGCGGGTGGGAACAGCCGGGGGTTGAGGGTACTGTGCTAAAAGAGGTGGAGTTATGCAGATCTAAAACGCGTGGATTGCAGCAGCAGCAAGCCGAAAAGTGCAGGCATGTGAGGGATCTAGAGGTTGACAGCATGTCTTCTTAACGGGAGTCCAGGTGGCCATCTCCACAAATGGACTTTTCAGAATCCTTGGGTGGCACCGTAGTCGGAAACCAATTCTGGTTATCGCTTCTCGGCCTTTTGGCTAAGATCAAGTGTAGTATCTGTTCTTATCAGTTTAATATCTGATACGTCCCCTATCTGGGGACCATATATTAAATGGATTTTTAGAACAGGGAGATGGAAAAAGAGCTTGCTCTGTCCACTCCACGCATTGACCTGGTATTGCAGTATCTCCAGGACCGGTGCACCCCTTCTTTAATGCAGTTTCTAAAATCAGAAAGAATTGAATTCAATGCTTTTTGTTCATTTTGCTTGTTTGTCGGATTTTGGGATGGACTCTTTGGCTTTGCTTTTCTTCTCCTCATTGGATTTTTCATGTTAAAAGTTGCAGAAGCCAGATGACAAGCTCATTTTGGTTCAACTTCAGCAACTGTGCATTGCATTGCCATGTAATGTAATGTAATGCAATGCTATCTATCTAGCTCTCCCTCTATACTTCCTTTTGGATAAACAGACATATTAGGCAAGCATTTTGGAGCTTTCACCTAAATAACTACAGGTGGTGAGATAAGCTGCACAATATAATTGACCTTTCAGTATATTGTTGCACACACACCATCTATTTAGCAAATGCCCTTGTTATCAACAGCAGCCTTTTAAACTCACCTGAGCTAACAGGTATGTGAGCTGGTTACTCTGCTGCGCTTAAAATTTCTTTTTTGGTTTGCTACAATGCCTTTTCTGAAACGTTGTCTCCCTCTGCTGGAACATTGACTTCTTTCATTTAATGCCTGCAGACTATAAAAGAGAAACCAACCCAAAAAGTTTGGTTGATTAGTCTGTGGCATTCTTTTAAACTGTTGCTTATGGCGGTCTCTGTGAGCTTCTCAGTGACATTCAGCCATCCAGGTATCCCGCCTGCAGTAGACGGAATGTGGCAATGGAACGCTGGCTGCGCGTGTCATAATTGGCTCTGAGCCTTTATATACCTGCGCACAGCAGCAGCCACCTTCAGTCTGCTGCTGGACAGCCAGCAGCAGCAGCAGCAGGAGAGGTAATTAATCAGCAACCCTCCTGCTAAGGGTAGACAGCTGCTCGTTCCACCCCCCCCCCGCCTTAATTGGTTCTCCTCCCTTCCAACGGTGTTGAGGCGGGTGGGAACAGCCGGGGGTTGAGGGTACTGTGCTAAAAGAGGTGGAGTTATGCAGATCTAAAACGCGTGGATTGCAGCAGCAGCAAGCCGAAAAGTGCAGGCATGTGAGGGATCTAGAGGTTGACAGCATGTCTTCTTAACGGGAGTCCAGGTGGCCATCTCCACAAATGGACTTTTCAGAATCCTTGGGAGGCACCGTAGTCGGAAACCAATTCTGGTTATCGCTTCTCGGCCTTTTGGCTAAGATCAAGTGTAGTATCTGTTCTTATCAGTTTAATATCTGATACGTCCCCTATCTGGGGACCATATATTAAATGGATTTTTAGAACAGGGAGATGGAAAAAGAGCTTGCTCTGTCCACTCCACGCATTGACCTGGTATTGCAGTATCTCCAGGACCGGTGCACCCCTTCTTTAATGCAGTTTCTAAAATCAGAAAGAATTGAATTCAATGCTTTTTGTTCATTTTGCTTGTTTGTCGGATTTTGGGATGGACTCTTTGGCTTTGCTTTTCTTCTCCTCATTGGATTTTTCATGTTAAAAGTTGCAGAAGCCAGATGACAAGCTCATTTTGGTTCAACTTCAGCAACTGTGCATTGCATTGCCATGTAATGTAATGTAATGCAATGCTATCTATCTAGCTCTCCCTCTATACTTCCTTTTGGATAAACAGACATATTAGGCAAGCATTTTGGAGCTTTCACCTAAATAACTACAGGTGGTGAGATAAGCTGCACAATATAATTGACCTTTCAGTATATTGTTGCACACACACCATCTATTTAGCAAATGCCCTTGTTATCAACAGCAGCCTTTTAAACTCACCTGAGCTAACAGGTATGTGAGCTGGTTACTCTGCTGCGCTTAAAATTTCTTTTTTGGTTTGCTACAATGCCTTTTCTGAAACGTTGTCTCCCTCTGCTGGAACACTGACTTCTTTCATTTAATGCCTGCAGACTATAAAAGAGAAACCAACCCAAAAAGTTTGGTTGATTAGTCTGTGGCATTCTTTTAAACTGTTGCTTATGGCGGTCTCTGTGAGCTTCTCAGTGACATTCAGCCATCCAGGTATCCCGCCTGCAGTAGACGGAATGTGGCAATGGAACGCTGGCTGCGCGTGTCATAATAGGCTCTGAGCCTTTATATACCTGCGCACAGCAGCAGCCACCTTCAGTCTGCTGCTGGACAGCCAGCAGCAGCAGCAGCAGGAGAGGTAATTAATCAGCAACCCTCCTGCTAAGGGTAGACAGCTGCTCGTTCCACCCCCCCCCCCGCCTTAATTGGTTCTCCTCCCTTCCAACGGTGTTGAGGCGGGTGGGAACAGCCGGGGGTTGAGGGTACTGTGCTAAAAGAGGTGGAGTTATGCAGATCTAAAACGCGTGGATTGCAGCAGCAGCAAGCCGAAAAGTGCAGGCATGTGAGGGATCTAGAGGTTGACAGCATGTCTTCTTAACGGGAGTCCAGGTGGCCATCTCCACAAATGGACTTTTCAGAATCCTTGGGTGGCACCGTAGTCGGAAACCAATTCTGGTTATCGCTTCTCGGCCTTTTGGCTAAGATCAAGTGTAGTATCTGTTCTTATCAGTTTAATATCTGATACGTCCCCTATCTGGGGACCATATATTAAATGGATTTTTAGAACAGGGAGATGGAAAAAGAGCTTGCTCTGTCCACTCCACGCATTGACCTGGTATTGCAGTATCTCCAGGACCGGTGCACCCCTTCTTTAATGCAGTTTCTAAAATCAGAAAGAATTGAATTCAATGCTTTTTGTTCATTTTGCTTGTTTGTCGGATTTTGGGATGGACTCTTTGGCTTTGCTTTTCTTCTCCTCATTGGATTTTTCATGTTAAAAGTTGCAGAAGCCAGATGACAAGCTCATTTTGGTTCAACTTCAGCAACTGTGCATTGCATTGCCATGTAATGTAATGTAATGCAATGCTATCTATCTAGCTCTCCCTCTATACTTCCTTTTGGATAAACAGACATATTAGGCAAGCATTTTGGAGCTTTCACCTAAATAACTACAGGTGGTGAGATAAGCTGCACAATATAATTGACCTTTCAGTATATTGTTGCACACACACCATCTATTTAGCAAATGCCCTTGTTATCAACAGCAGCCTTTTAAACTCACCTGAGCTAACAGGTATGTGAGCTGGTTACTCTGCTGCGCTTAAAATTTCTTTTTTGGTTTGCTACAATGCCTTTTCTGAAACGTTGTCTCCCTCTGCTGGAACACTGACTTCTTTCATTTAATGCCTGCAGACTATAAAAGAGAAACCAACCCAAAAAGTTTGGTTGATTAGTCTGTGGCATTCTTTTAAACTGTTGCTTATGGCGGTCTCTGTGAGCTTCTCAGTGACATTCAGCCATCCAGGTATCCCGCCTGCAGTAGACGGAATGTGGCAATGGAACGCTGGCTGCGCGTGTCATAATAGGCTCTGAGCCTTTATATACCTGCGCACAGCAGCAGCCACCTTCAGTCTGCTGCTGGACAGCCAGCAGCAGCAGCAGCAGGAGAGGTAATTAATCAGCAACCCTCCTGCTAAGGGTAGACAGCTGCTCGTTCCACCCCCCCCCCCCGCCTTAATTGGTTCTCCTCCCTTCCAACGGTGTTGAGGCGGGTGGGAACAGCCGGGGGTTGAGGGTACTGTGCTAAAAGAGGTGGAGTTATGCAGATCTAAAACGCGTGGATTGCAGCAGCAGCAAGCCGAAAAGTGCAGGCATGTGAGGGATCTAGAGGTTGACAGCATGTCTTCTTAACGGGAGTCCAGGTGGCCATCTCCACAAATGGACTTTTCAGAATCCTTGGGTGGCACCGTAGTCGGAAACCAATTCTGGTTATAGCTTCTCGGCCTTTTGACTAAGATCAAGTGTAGTATCTGTTCTTATCAGTTTAATATCTGATACGTCCCCTATCTGGGGACCATATATTAAATGGATTTTTAGAACAGGGAGATGGAAAAAGAGCTTGCTCTGTCCACTCCACGCATTGACCTGGTATTGCAGTATCTCCAGGACCGGTGCACCCCTTCTTTAATGCAGTTTCTAAAATCAGAAAGAATTGAATTCAATGCTTTTTGTTCATTTTGCTTGTTTGTCGGATTTTGGGATGGACTCTTTGGCTTTGCTTTTCTTCTCCTCATTGGATTTTTCATGTTAAAAGTTGCAGAAGCCAGATGACAAGCTCATTTTGGTTCAACTTCAGCAACTGTGCATTGCATTGCCATGTAATGTAATGTAATGCAATGCTATCTATCTAGCTCTCCCTCTATACTTCCTTTTGGATAAACAGACATATTAGGCAAGCATTTTGGAGCTTTCACCTAAATATCTACAGGTGGTGAGATAAGCTGCACAATATAATTGACCTTTCAGTATATTGTTGCACACACCATCTATTTAGCAAATGCCCTTGTTATCAACAGCAGCCTTTTAAACTCACCTGAGCTAACAGGTATGTGAGCTGGTTACTCTGCTGCGCTTAAAATTTCTTTTTTGGTTTGCTACAATGCCTTTTCTGAAACGTTGTCTCCCTCTGCTGGAACACTGACTTCTTTCATTTAATGCCTGCAGACTATAAAAGAGAAACCAACCCAAAAAGTTTGGTTGATTAGTCTGTGGCATTCTTTTAAACTGTTGCTTATGGCGGTCTCTGTGAGCTTCTCAGTGACATTCAGCCATCCAGGTATCCCGCCTGCAGTAGACGGAATGTGGCAATGGAACGCTGGCTGCGCGTGTCATAATAGGCTCTGAGCCTTTATATACCTGCGCACAGCAGCAGCCACCTTCAGTCTGCTGCTGGACAGCCAGCAGCAGCAGCAGCAGGAGAGGTAATTAATCAGCAACCCTCCTGCTAAGGGTAGACAGCTGCTCGTTCCACCCCCCCCGCCTTAATTGGTTCTCCTCCCTTCCAACGGTGTTGAGGCGGGTGGGAACAGCCGGGGGTTGAGGGTACTGTGCTAAAAGAGGTGGAGTTATGCAGATCTAAAACGCGTGGATTGCAGCAGCAGCAAGCCGAAAAGTGCAGGCATGTGAGGGATCTAGAGGTTGACAGCATGTCTTCTTAACGGGAGTCCAGGTGGCCATCTCCACAAATGGACTTTTCAGAATCCTTGGGTGGCACCGTAGTCGGAAACCAATTCTGGTTATCGCTTCTCGGCCTTTTGGCTAAGATCAAGTGTAGTATCTGTTCTTATCAGTTTAATATCTGATACGTCCCCTATCTGGGGACCATATATTAAATGGATTTTTAGAACAGGGAGATGGAAAAAGAGCTTGCTCTGTCCACTCCACGCATTGACCTGGTATTGCAGTATCTCCAGGACCGGTGCACCCCTTCTTTAATGCAGTTTCTAAAATCAGAAAGAATTGAATTCAATGCTTTTTGTTCATTTTGCTTGTTTGTCGGATTTTGGGATGGACTCTTTGGCTTTGCTTTTCTTCTCCTCATTGGATTTTTCATGTTAAAAGTTGCAGAAGCCAGATGACAAGCTCATTTTGGTTCAACTTCAGCAACTGTGCATTGCATTGCCATGTAATGTAATGTAATGCAATGCTATCTATCTAGCTCTCCCTCTATACTTCCTTTTGGATAAACAGACATATTAGGCAAGCATTTTGGAGCTTTCACCTAAATAACTACAGGTGGTGAGATAAGCTGCACAATATAATTGACCTTTCAGTATATTGTTGCACACACACCATCTATTTAGCAAATGCCCTTGTTATCAACAGCAGCCTTTTAAACTCACCTGAGCTAACAGGTATGTGAGCTGGTTACTCTGCTGCGCTTAAAATTTCTTTTTTGGTTTGCTACAATGCCTTTTCTGAAACGTTGTCTCCCTCTGCTGGAACACTGACTTCTTTCATTTAATGCCTGCAGACTATAAAAGAGAAACCAACCCAAAAAGTTTGGTTGATTAGTCTGTGGCATTCTTTTAAACTGTTGCTTATGGCGGTCTCTGTGAGCTTCTCAGTGACATTCAGCCATCCAGGTATCCCGCCTGCAGTAGACGGAATGTGGCAATGGAACGCTGGCTGCGCGTGTCATAATTGGCTCTGAGCCTTTATATACCTGCGCACAGCAGCAGCCACCTTCAGTCTGCTGCTGGACAGCCAGCAGCAGCAGCAGCAGGAGAGGTAATTAATCAGCAACCCTCCTGCTAAGGGTAGACAGCTGCTCGTTCCACCCCCCCCCCGCCTTAATTGGTTCTCCTCCCTTCCAACGGTGTTGAGGCGGGTGGGAACAGCCGGGGGTTGAGGGTACTGTGCTAAAAGAGGTGGAGTTATGCAGATCTAAAACGCGTGGATTGCAGCAGCAGCAAGCCGAAAAGTGCAGGCATGTGAGGGATCTAGAGGTTGACAGCATGTCTTCTTAACGGGAGTCCAGGTGGCCATCTCCATAAATGGACTTTTCAGAATCCTTGGGAGGCACCGTAGTCGGAAACCAATTCTGGTTATCGCTTCTCGGCCTTTTGGCTAAGATCAAGTGTAGTATCTGTTCTTATCAGTTTAATATCTGATACGTCCCCTATCTGGGGACCATATATTAAATGGATTTTTAGAACAGGGAGATGGAAAAAGAGCTTGCTCTGTCCACTCCACGCATTGACCTGGTATTGCAGTATCTCCAGGACCGGTGCACCCCTTCTTTAATGCAGTTTCTAAAATCAGAAAGAATTGAATTCAATGCTTTTTGTTCATTTTGCTTGTTTGTCGGATTTTGGGATGGACTCTTTGGCTTTGCTTTTCTTCTCCTCATTGGATTTTTCATGTTAAAAGTTGCAGAAGCCAGATGACAAGCTCATTTTGGTTCAACTTCAGCAACTGTGCATTGCATTGCCATGTAATGTAATGTAATGCAATGCTATCTATCTAGCTCTCCCTCTATACTTCCTTTTGGATAAACAGACATATTAGGCAAGCATTTTGGAGCTTTCACCTAAATAACTACAGGTGGTGAGATAAGCTGCACAATATAATTGACCTTTCAGTATATTGTTGCACACACACCATCTATTTAGCAAATGCCCTTGTTATCAACAGCAGCCTTTTAAACTCACCTGAGCTAACAGGTATGTGAGCTGGTTACTCTGCTGCGCTTAAAATTTCTTTTTTGGTTTGCTACAATGCCTTTTCTGAAACGTTGTCTCCCTCTGCTGGAACACTGACTTCTTTCATTTAATGCCTGCAGACTATAAAAGAGAAACCAACCCAAAAAGTTTGGTTGATTAGTCTGTGGCATTCTTTTAAACTGTTGCTTATGGCGGTCTCTGTGAGCTTCTCAGTGACATTCAGCCATCCAGGTATCCCGCCTGCAGTAGACGGAATGTGGCAATGGAACGCTGGCTGCGCGTGTCATAATAGGCTCTGAGCCTTTATATACCTGCGCACAGCAGCAGCCACCTTCAGTCTGCTGCTGGACAGCCAGCAGCAGCAGCAGCAGGAGAGGTAATTAATCAGCAACCCTCCTGCTAAGGGTAGACAGCTGCTCGTTCCACCCCCCACCCCGCCTTAATTGGTTCTCCTCCCTTCCAACGGTGTTGAGGCGGGTGGGAACAGCCGGGGGTTGAGGGTACTGTGCTAAAAGAGGTGGAGTTATGCAGATCTAAAACGCGTGGATTGCAGCAGCAGCAAGCCGAAAAGTGCAGGCATGTGAGGGATCTAGAGGTTGACAGCATGTCTTCTTAACGGGAGTCCAGGTGGCCATCTCCACAAATGGACTTTTCAGAATCCTTGGGTGGCACCGTAGTCGGAAACCAATTCTGGTTATCGCTTCTCGGCCTTTTGGCTAAGATCAAGTGTAGTATCTGTTCTTATCAGTTTAATATCTGATACGTCCCCTATCTGGGGACCATATATTAAATGGATTTTTAGAACAGGGAGATGGAAAAAGAGCTTGCTCTGTCCACTCCACGCATTGACCTGGTATTGCAGTATCTCCAGGACCGGTGCACCCCTTCTTTAATGCAGTTTCTAAAATCAGAAAGAATTGAATTCAATGCTTTTTGTTCATTTTGCTTGTTTGTCGGATTTTGGGATGGACTCTTTGGCTTTGCTTTTCTTCTCCTCATTGGATTTTTCATGTTAAAAGTTGCAGAAGCCAGATGACAAGCTCATTTTGGTTCAACTTCAGCAACTGTGCATTGCATTGCCATGTAATGTAATGTAATGCAATGCTATCTATCTAGCTCTCCCTCTATACTTCCTTTTGGATAAACAGACATATTAGGCAAGCATTTTGGAGCTTTCACCTAAATAACTACAGGTGGTGAGATAAGCTGCACAATATAATTGACCTTTCAGTATATTGTTGCACACACACCATCTATTTAGCAAATGCCCTTGTTATCAACAGCAGCCTTTTAAACTCACCTGAGCTAACAGGTATGTGAGCTGGTTACTCTGCTGCGCTTAAAATTTCTTTTTTGGTTTGCTACAATGCCTTTTCTGAAACGTTGTCTCCCTCTGCTGGAACACTGACTTCTTTCATTTAATGCCTGCAGACTATAAAAGAGAAACCAACCCAAAAAGTTTGGTTGATTAGTCTGTGGCATTCTTTTAAACTGTTGCTTATGGCGGTCTCTGTGAGCTTCTCAGTGACATTCAGCCATCCAGGTATCCCGCCTGCAGTAGACGGAATGTGGCAATGGAACGCTGGCTGCGCGTGTCATAATAGGCTCTGAGCCTTTATATACCTGCGCACAGCAGCAGCCACCTTCAGTCTGCTGCTGGACAGCCAGCAGCAGCAGCAGCAGGAGAGGTAATTAATCAGCAACCCTCCTGCTAAGGGTAGACAGCTGCTCGTTCCACCCCCCCCCCGCCTTAATTGGTTCTCCTCCCTTCCAACGGTGTTGAGGCGGGTGGGAACAGCCGGGGGTTGAGGGTACTGTGCTAAAAGAGGTGGAGTTATGCAGATCTAAAACGCGTGGATTGCAGCAGCAGCAAGCCGAAAAGTGCAGGCATGTGAGGGATCTAGAGGTTGACAGCATGTCTTCTTAACGGGAGTCCAGGTGGCCATCTCCACAAATGGACTTTTCAGAATCCTTGGGTGGCACCGTAGTCGGAAACCAATTCTGGTTATCGCTTCTCGGCCTTTTGGCTAAGATCAAGTGTAGTATCTGTTCTTATCAGTTTAATATCTGATACGTCCCCTATCTGGGGACCATATATTAAATGGATTTTTAGAACAGGGAGATGGAAAAAGAGCTTGCTCTGTCCACTCCACGCATTGACCTGGTATTGCAGTATCTCCAGGACCGGTGCACCCCTTCTTTAATGCAGTTTCTAAAATCAGAAAGAATTGAATTCAATGCTTTTTGTTCATTTTGCTTGTTTGTCGGATTTTGGGATGGACTCTTTGGCTTTGCTTTTCTTCTCCTCATTGGATTTTTCATGTTAAAAGTTGCAGAAGCCAGATGACAAGCTCATTTTGGTTCAACTTCAGCAACTGTGCATTGCATTGCCATGTAATGTAATGTAATGCAATGCTATCTATCTAGCTCTCCCTCTATACTTCCTTTTGGATAAACAGACATATTAGGCAAGCATTTTGGAGCTTTCACCTAAATAACTACAGGTGGTGAGATAAGCTGCACAATATAATTGACCTTTCAGTATATATTGTTGCACACACACCATCTATTTAGCAAATGCCCTTGTTATCAACAGCAGCCTTTTAAACTCACCTGAGCTAACAGGTATGTGAGCTGGTTACTCTGCTGCGCTTAAAATTTCTTTTTTGGTTTGCTACAATGCCTTTTCTGAAACGTTGTCTCCCTCTGCTGGAACACTGACTTCTTTCATTTAATGCCTGCAGACTATAAAAGAGAAACCAACCCAAAAAGTTTGGTTGATTAGTCTGTGGCATTCTTTTAAACTGGTGCTTATGGCGGTCTCTGTGAGCTTCTCAGTGACATTCAGCCATCCAGGTATCCCACCTGCAGTAGACGGAATGTGGCAATGGAACGCTGGCTGCGCGTGTCATAATAGGCTCTGAGCCTTTATATACCTGCGCACAGCAGCAGCCACCTTCAGTCTGCTGCTGGACAGCCAGCAGCAGCAGCAGCAGGAGAGGTAATTAATTAGCAACCCTCCTGCTAAGGGTAGACAGCTGCTCGTTCCACCCCCCCCCCGCCTTAATTGGTTCTCCTCCCTTCCAACGGTGTTGAGGCGGGTGGGAACAGCCGGGGGTTGAGGGTACTGTGCTAAAAGAGGTGGAGTTATGCAGATCTAAAACGCGTGGATTGCAGCAGCAGCAAGCCGAAAAGTGCAGGCATGTGAGGGATCTAGAGGTTGACAGCATGTCTTCTTAACGGGAGTCAAGGTGGCCATCTCCACAAATGGACTTTTCAGAATCCTTGGGTGGCACCGTAGTCGGAAACCAATTCTGGTTATCGCTTCTCGGCCTTTTGGCTAAGATCAAGTGTAGTATCTGTTCTTATCAGTTTAATATCTGATACGTCCCCTATCTGGGGACCATATATTAAATGGATTTTTAGAACAGGGAGATGGAAAAAGAGCTTGCTCTGTCCACTCCACGCATTGACCTGGTATTGCAGTATCTCCAGGACCGGTGCACCCCTTCTTTAATGCAGTTTCTAAAATCAGAAAGAATTGAATTCAATGCTTTTTGTTCATTTTGCTTGTTTGTCGGATTTTGGGATGGACTCTTTGGCTTTGCTTTTCTTCTCCTCATTGGATTTTTCATGTTAAAAGTTGCAGAAGCCAGATGACAAGCTCATTTTGGTTCAACTTCAGCAACTGTGCATTGCATTGCCATGTAATGTAATGTAATGCAATGCTATCTATCTAGCTCTCCCTCTATACTTCCTTTTGGATAAACAGACATATTAGGCAAGCATTTTGGAGCTTTCACCTAAATAACTACAGGTGGTGAGATAAGCTGCACAATATAATTGACCTTTCAGTATATTGTTGCACACACACCATCTATTTAGCAAATGCC
This sequence comes from Phyllobates terribilis, assembly GCF_046119375.1. Taxonomy (NCBI): domain Eukaryota; kingdom Metazoa; phylum Chordata; class Amphibia; order Anura; family Dendrobatidae; genus Phyllobates; species Phyllobates terribilis. Next base: position 1,837,454 of record NW_027362800.1, on the reverse strand, counting down.
CTTGTTATCAACAGCAGCCTTTTAAACTCACCTGAGCTAACAGGTATGTGAGCTGGTTACTCTGCTGCGCTTAAAATTTCTTTTTTGGTTTGCTACAATGCCTTTTCTGAAACGTTGTCTCCCTCTGCTGGAACACTGACTTCTTTCATTTAATGCCTGCAGACTATAAAAGAGAAACCAACCCAAAAAGTTTGGTTGATTAGTCTGTGGCATTCTTTTAAACTGTTGCTTATGGCGGTCTCTGTGAGCTTCTCAGTGACATTCAGCCATCCAGGTATCCCGCCTGCAGTAGACGGAATGTGGCAATGGAACGCTGGCTGCGCGTGTCATAATAGGCTCTGAGCCTTTATATACCTGCGCACAGCAGCAGCCACCTTCAGTCTGCTGCTGGACAGCCAGCAGCAGCAGCAGCAGGAGAGGTAATTAATCAGCAACCCTCCTGCTAAGGGTAGACAGCTGCTCGTTCCACCCCCCCCCCGCCTTAATTGGTTCTCCTCCCTTCCAACGGTGTTGAGGCGGGTGGGAACAGCCGGGGGTTGAGCGTACTGTGCTAAAAGAGGTGGAGTTATGCAGATCTAAAACGCGTGGATTGCAGCAGCAGCAAGCCGAAAAGTGCAGGCATGTGAGGGATCTAGAGGTTGACAGCATGTCTTCTTAACGGGAGTCCAGGTGGCCATCTCCACAAATGGACTTTTCAGAATCCTTGGGTGGCACCGTAGTCGGAAACCAATTCTGGTTATCGCTTCTCGGCCTTTTGGCTAAGATCAAGTGTAGTATCTGTTCTTATCAGTTTAATATCTGATACGTCCCCTATCTGGGGACCATATATTAAATGGATTTTTAGAACAGGGAGATGGAAAAAGAGCTTGCTCTGTCCACTCCACGCATTGACCTGGTATTGCAGTATCTCCAGGACCGGTGCACCCCTTCTTTAATGCAGTTTCTAAAATCAGAAAGAATTGAATTCAATGCTTTTTGTTCATTTTGCTTGTTTGTCGGATTTTGGGATGGACTCTTTGGCTTTGCTTTTCTTCTCCTCATTGGATTTTTCATGTTAAAAGTTGCAGAAGCCAGATGACAAGCTCATTTTGGTTCAACTTCAGCAACTGTGCATTGCATTGCCATGTAATGTAATGTAATGCAATGCTATCTATCTAGCTCTCCCTCTATACTTCCTTTTGGATAAACAGACATATTAGGCAAGCATTTTGGAGCTTTCACCTAAATAACTACAGGTGGTGAGATAAGCTGCACAATATAATTGACCTTTCAGTATATTGTTGCACACACACCATCTATTTAGCAAATGCCCTTGTTATCAACAGCAGCCTTTTAAACTCACCTGAGCTAACAGGTATGTGAGCTGGTTACTCTGCTGCGCTTAAAATTTCTTTTTTGGTTTGCTACAATGCCTTTTCTGAAACGTTGTCTCCCTCTGCTGGAACACTGACTTCTTTCATTTAATGCCTGCAGACTATAAAAGAGAAACCAACCCAAAAAGTTTGGTTGATTAGTCTGTGGCATTCTTTTAAACTGTTGCTTATGGCGGTCTCTGTGAGCTTCTCAGTGACATTCAGCCATCCAGGTATCCCGCCTGCAGTAGACGGAATGTGGCAATGGAACGCTGGCTGCGCGTGTCATAATAGGCTCTGAGCCTTTATATACCTGCGCACAGCAGCAGCCACCTTCAGTCTGCTGCTGGACAGCCAGCAGCAGCAGCAGCAGGAGAGGTAATTAATCAGCAACCCTCCTGCTAAGGGTGGACAGCTGCTCGTTCCACCCCCCCCCCCCCCCGCCTTAATTGGTTCTCCTCCCTTCCAACGGTGTTGAGGCGGGTGGGAACAGCCGGGGGTTGAGGGTACTGTGCTAAAAGAGGTGGAGTTATGCAGATCTAAAACGCGTGGATTGCAGCAGCAGCAAGCCGAAAAGTGCAGGCATGTGAGGGATCTAGAGGTTGACAGCATGTCTTCTTAACGGGAGTCCAGGTGGCCATCTCCACAAATGGACTTTTCAGAATCCTTGGGTGGCAACGTAGTCGGAAACCAATTCTGGTTATCGCTTCTCGGCCTTTTGGCTAAGATCAAGTGTAGTATCTGTTTTTATCAGTTTAATATCTGATACGTCCCCTATCTGGGGACCATATATTAAATGGATTTTTAGAACAGGGAGATGGAAAAAGAGCTTGCTCTGTCCACTCCACGCATTGACCTGGTATTGCAGTATCTCCAGGACCGGTGCACCCCTTCTTTAATGCAGTTTCTAAAATCAGAAAGAATTGAATTCAATGCTTTTTGTTCATTTTGCTTGTTTGTCGGATTTTGGGATGGACTCTTTGGCTTTGCTTTTCTTCTCCTCATTGGATTTTTCATGTTAAAAGTTGCAGAAGCCAGATGACAAGCTCATTTTGGTTCAACTTCAGCAACTGTGCATTGCATTGCCATGTAATGTAATGTAATGCAATGCTATCTATCTAGCTCTCCCTCTATACTTCCTTTTGGATAAACAGACATATTAGGCAAGCATTTTGGAGCTTTCACCTAAATAACTACAGGTGGTGAGATAAGCTGCACAATATAATTGACCGTTCAGTATATTGTTGCACACACACCATCTATTTAGCAAATGCCCTTGTTATCAACAGCAGCCTTTTAAACTCACCTGAGCTAACAGGTATGTGAGCTGGTTACTCTGCTGCGCTTAAAATTTCTTTTTTGGTTTGCTACAATGCCTTTTCTGAAACGTTGTCTCCCTCTGCTGGAACACTGACTTCTTTCATTTAATGCCTGCAGACTATAAAAGAGAAACCAACCCAAAAAGTTTGGTTGATTAGTCTGTGGCATTCTTTTAAACTGTTGCTTATGGCGGTCTCTGTGAGCTTCTCAGTGACATTCAGCCATCCAGGTATCCCGCCTGCAGTAGACGGAATGTGGCAATGGAACGCTGGCTGCGCGTGTCATAATAGGCTCTGAGCCTTTATATACCTGCGCACAGCAGCAGCCACCTTCAGTCTGCTGCTGGACAGCCAGCAGCAGCAGCAGCAGGAGAGGTAATTAGTCAGCAACCCTCCTGCTAAGGGTAGACAGCTGCTCGTTCCACCCCCCCCCCCCGCCTTAATTGGTTCTCCTCCCTTCCAACGGTGTTGAGGCGGGTGGGAACAGCCGGGGGTTGAGGGTACTGTGCTAAAAGAGGTGGAGTTATGCAGATCTAAAACGCGTGGATTGCAGCAGCAGCAAGCCGAAAAGTGCAGGCATGTGAGGGATCTAGAGGTTGACAGCATGTCTTCTTAACGGGAGTCCAGGTGGCCATCTCCACAAATGGACTTTTCAGAATCCTTGGGTGGCACCGTAGTCGGAAACCAATTCTGGTTATCGCTTCTCGGCCTTTTGGCTAAGATCAAGTGTAGTATCTGTTCTTATCAGTTTAATATCTGATACGTCCCCTATCTGGGGACCATATATTAAATGGATTTTTAGAACAGGGAGATGGAAAAAGAGCTTGCTCTGTCCACTCCACGCATTGACCTGGTATTGCAGTATCTCCAGGACCGGTGCACCCCTTCTTTAATGCAGTTTCTAAAATCAGAAAGAATTGAATTCAATGCTTTTTGTTCATTTTGCTTGTTTGTCGGATTTTGGGATGGACTCTTTGGCTTTGCTTTTCTTCTCCTCATTGGATTTTTCATGTTAAAAGTTGCAGAAGCCAGATGACAAGCTCATTTTGGTTCAACTTCAGCAACTGTGCATTGCATTGCCATGTAATGTAATGTAATGCAATGCTATCTATCTAGCTCTGCCTCTATACTTCCTTTTGGATAAACAGACATATTAGGCAAGCATTTTGGAGCTTTCACCTAAATAACTACAGGTGGTGAGATAAGCTGCACAATATAATTGACCTTTCAGTATATTGTTGCACACACACCATCTATTTAGCAAATGCCCTTGTTATCAACAGCAGCCTTTTAAACTCACCTGAGCTAACAGGTATGTGAGCTGGTTACTCTGCTGCGCTTAAAATTTCTTTTTTGGTTTGCTACAATGCCTTTTCTGAAACATTGTCTCCCTCTGCTGGAACACTGACTTCTTTCATTTAATGCCTGCAGACTATAAAAGAGAAACCAACCCAAAAAGTTTGGTTGATTAGTCTGTGGCATTCTTTTAAACTGTTGCTTATGGCGGTCTCTGTGAGCTTCTCAGTGACATTCAGCCATCCAGGTATCCCGCCTGCAGTAGACGGAATGTGGCAATGGAACGCTGGCTGCGCGTGTCATAATAGGCTCTGAGCCTTTATATACCTGCGCACAGCAGCAGCCACCTTCAGTCTGCTGCTGGACAGCCAGCAGCAGCAGCAGCAGGAGAGGTAATTAATCAGCAACCCTCCTGCTAAGGGTAGACAGCTGCTCGTTCCACCCCCCCCCCGCCTTAATTGGTTCTCCTCCCTTCCAACGGTGTTGAGGCGGGTGGGAACAGCCGGGGGTTGAGCGTACTGTGCTAAAAGAGGTGGAGTTATGCAGATCTAAAACGCGTGGATTGCAGCAGCAGCAAGCCGAAAAGTGCAGGCATGTGAGGGATCTAGAGGTTGACAGCATGTCTTCTTAACGGGAGTCCAGGTGGCCATCTCCACAAATGGACTTTTCAGAATCCTTGGGTGGCACCGTAGTCGGAAACCAATTCTGGTTATCGCTTCTCGGCCTTTTGGCTAAGATCAAGTGTAGTATCTGTTCTTATCAGTTTAATATCTGATACGTCCCCTATCTGGGGACCATATATTAAATGGATTTTTAGAACAGGGAGATGGAAAAAGAGCTTGCTCTGTCCACTCCACGCATTGACCTGGTATTGCAGTATCTCCAGGACCGGTGCACCCCTTCTTTAATGCAGTTTCTAAAATCAGAAAGAATTGAATTCAATGCTTTTTGTTCATTTTGCTTGTTTGTCGGATTTTGGGATGGACTCTTTGGCTTTGCTTTTCTTCTCCTCATTGGATTTTTCATGTTAAAAGTTGCAGAAGCCAGATGACAAGCTCATTTTGGTTCAACTTCAGCAACTGTGCATTGCATTGCCATGTAATGTAATGTAATGCAATGCTATCTATCTAGCTCTCCCTCTATACTTCCTTTTGGATAAACAGACATATTAGGCAAGCATTTTGGAGCTTTCACCTAAATAACTACAGGTGGTGAGATAAGCTGCACAATATAATTGACCTTTCAGTATATTGTTGCACACACACCATCTATTTAGCAAATGCCCTTGTTATCAACAGCAGCCTTTTAAACTCACCTGAGCTAACAGGTATGTGAGCTGGTTACTCTGCTGCGCTTAAAATTTCTTTTTTGGTTTGCTACAATGCCTTTTCTGAAACGTTGTCTCCCTCTGCTGGAACACTGACTTCTTTCATTTAATGCCTGCAGACTATAAAAGAGAAACCAACCCAAAAAGTTTGGTTGATTAGTCTGTGGCATTCTTTTAAACTGTTGCTTATGGCGGTCTCTGTGAGCTTCTCAGTGACATTCAGCCATCCAGGTATCCCGCCTGCAGTAGACGGAATGTGGCAATGGAACGCTGGCTGCGCGTGTCATAATAGGCTCTGAGCCTTTATATACCTGCGCACAGCAGCAGCCACCTTCAGTCTGCTGCTGGACAGCCAGCAGCAGCAGCAGCAGGAGAGGTAATTAATCAGCAACCCTCCTGCTAAGGGTAGACAGCTGCTCGTTCCACCCCCCCCCCCCCGCCTTAATTGGTTCTCCTCCCTTCCAACGGTGTTGAGGCGGGTGGGAACAGCCGGGGGTTGAGGGTACTGTGCTAAAAGAGGTGGAGTTATGCAGATCTAAAACGCGTGGATTGCAGCAGCAGCAAGGCGAAAAGTGCAGGCATGTGAGGGATCTAGAGGTTGACAGCATGTCTTCTTAACGGGAGTCCAGGTGGCCATCTCCACAAATGGACTTTTCAGAATCCTTGGGTGGCACCGTAGTCGGAAACCAATTCTGGTTATCGCTTCTCGGCCTTTTGGCTAAGATCAAGTGTAGTATCTGTTCTTATCAGTTTAATATCTGATATGTCCCCTATCTGGGGACCATATATTAAATGGATTTTTAGAACAGGGAGATGGAAAAAGAGCTTGCTCTGTCCACTCCACGCATTGACCTGGTATTGCAGTATCTCCAGGACCGGTGCACCCCTTCTTTAATGCAGTTTCTAAAATCAGAAAGAATTGAATTCAATGCTTTTTGTTCATTTTGCTTGTTTGTCGGATTTTGGGATGGACTCTTTGGCTTTGCTTTTCTTCTCCTCATTGGATTTTTCATGTTAAAAGTTGCAGAAGCCAGATGACAAGCTCATTTTGGTTCAACTTCAGCAACTGTGCATTGCATTGCCATGTAATGTAATGTAATGCAATGCTATCTATCTAGCTCTCCCTCTATACTTCCTTTTGGATAAACAGACATATTAGGCAAGCATTTTGGAGCTTTCACCTAAATAACTACAGGTGGTGAGATAAGCTGCACAATATAATTGACCTTTCAGTATATTGTTGCACACACACCATCTATTTAGCAAATGCCCTTGTTATCAACAGCAGCCTTTTAAACTCACCTGAGCTAACAGGTATGTGAGCTGGTTACTCTGCTGCGCTTAAAATTTCTTTTTTGGTTTGCTACAATGCCTTTTCTGAAACATTGTCTCCCTCTGCTGGAACACTGACTTCTTTCATTTAATGCCTGCAGACTATAAAAGAGAAACCAACCCAAAAAGTTTGGTTGATTAGTCTGTGGCATTCTTTTAAACTGTTGCTTATGGCAGTCTCTGTGAGCTTCTCAGTGACATTCAGCCATCCAGGTATCCCGCCTGCAGTAGACGGAATGTGGCAATGGAACGCTGGCTGCGCGTGTCATAATAGGCTCTGAGCCTTTATATACCTGCGCACAGCAGCAGCCACCTTCAGTCTGCTGCTGGACAGCCAGCAGCAGCAGCAGCAGGAGAGGTAATTAGTCAGCAACCCTCCTGCTAAGGGTAGACAGCTGCTCGTTCCACCCCCCCCCCCCGCCTTAATTGGTTCTCCTCCCTTCCAACGGTGTTGAGGCGGGTGGGAACAGCCGGGGGTTGAGGGTACTGTGCTAAAAGAGGTGGAGTTATGCAGATCTAAAACGCGTGGATTGCAGCAGCAGCAAGCCGAAAAGTGCAGGCATGTGAGGGATCTAGAGGTTGACAGCATGTCTTCTTAACGGGAGTCCAGGTGGCCATCTCCACAAATGGACTTTTCAGAATCCTTGGGTGGCACCGTAGTCGGAAACCAATTCTGGTTATCGCTTCTCGGCCTTTTGGCTAAGATCAAGTGTAGTATCTGTTCTTATCAGTTTAATATCTGATACGTCCCCTATCTGGGGACCATATATTAAATGGATTTTTAGAACAGGGAGATGGAAAAAGAGCTTGCTCTGTCCACTCCACGCATTGACCTGGTATTGCAGTATCTCCAGGACCGGTGCACCCCTTCTTTAATGCAGTTTCTAAAATCAGAAAGAATTGAATTCAATGCTTTTTGTTCATTTTGCTTGTTTGTCGGATTTTGGGATGGACTCTTTGGCTTTGCTTTTCTTCTCCTCATTGGATTTTTCATGTTAAAAGTTGCAGAAGCCAGATGACAAGCTCATTTTGGTTCAACTTCAGCAACTGTGCATTGCATTGCCATGTAATGTAATGTAATGCAATGCTATCTATCTAGCTCTCTCTCTATACTTCCTTTTGGATAAACAGACATATTAGGCAAGCATTTTGGAGCTTTCACCTAAATAACTACAGGTGGTGAGATAAGCTGCACAATATAATTGACCTTTCAGTATATTGTTGCACACACACCATCTATTTAGCAAATGCCCTTGTTATCAACAGCAGCCTTTTAAACTCACCTGAGCTAACAGGTATGTGAGCTGGTTACTCTGCTGCGCTTAAAATTTCTTTTTTGGTTTGCTACAATGCCTTTTCTGAAACATTGTCTCCCTCTGCTGGAACACTGACTTCTTTCATTTAATGCCTGCAGACTATAAAAGAGAAACCAACCCAAAAAGTTTGGTTGATTAGTCTGTGGCATTCTTTTAAACTGTTGCTTATGGCGGTCTCTGTGAGCTTCTCAGTGACATTCAGCCATCCAGGTATCCCGCCTGCAGTAGACGGAATGTGGCAATGGAACGCTGGCTGCGCGTGTCATAATAAGCTCTGAGCCTTTATATACCTGCGCACAGCAGCAGCCACCTTCAGTCTGCTGCTGGACAGCCAGCAGCAGCAGCAGCAGGAGAGGTAATTAATCAGCAACCCTCCTGCTAAGGGTAGACAGCTGCTCGTTCCACCCCCCCCGCCTTAATTGGTTCTCCTCCCTTCCAACGGTGTTGAGGCGGGTGGGAACAGCCGGGGGTTGAGGGTACTGTGCTAAAAGAGGTGGAGTTATGCAGATCTAAAACGCGTGGATTGCAGCAGCAGCAAGCCGAAAAGTGCAGGCATGTGAGGGATCTAGAGGTTGACAGCATGTCTTCTTAACGGGAGTCCAGGTGGCCATCTCCACAAATGGACTTTTCAGAATCCTTGGGTGGCACCGTAGTCGGAAACCAATTCTGGTTATCGCTTCTCGGCCTTTTGGCTAAGATCAAGTGTAGTATCTGTTCTTATCAGTTTAATATCTGATACGTCCCCTATCTGGGGACCATATATTAAATGGATTTTTAGAACAGGGAGATGGAAAAAGAGCTTGCTCTGTCCACTCCACGCATTGACCTGGTATTGCAGTATCTCCAGGACCGGTGCACCCCTTCTTTAATGCAGTTTCTAAAATCAGAAAGAATTGAATTCAATGCTTTTTGTTCATTTTGCTTGTTTGTCGGATTTTGGGATGGACTCTTTGGCTTTGCTTTTCTTCTCCTCATTGGATTTTTCATGTTAAAAGTTGCAGAAGCCAGATGACAAGCTCATTTTGGTTCAACTTCAGCAACTGTGCATTGTATTGCCATGTAATGTAATGTAATGCAATGCTATCTATCTAGCTCTCCCTCTATACTTCCTTTTGGATAAACAGACATATTAGGCAAGCATTTTGGAGCTTTCACCTAAATAACTACAGGTGGTGAGATAAGCTGCACAATATAATTGACCTTTCAGTATATTGTTGCACACACACCATCTATTTAGCAAATGCCCTTGTTATCAACAGCAGCCTTTTAAACTCACCTGAGCTAACAGGTATGTGAGCTGGTTACTCTGCTGCGCTTAAAATTTCTTTTTTGGTTTGCTACAATGCCTTTTCTGAAACGTTGTCTCCCTCTGCTGGAACACTGACTTCTTTCATTTAATGCCTGCAGACTATAAAAGAGAAACCAACCCAAAAAGTTTGGTTGATTAGTCTGTGGCATTCTTTTAAACTGTTGCTTATGGCGGTCTCTGTGAGCTTCTCAGTGACATTCAGCCATCCAGGTATCCCGCCTGCAGTAGACGGAATGTGGCAATGGAACGCTGGCTGCGCGTGTCATAATAGGCTCTGAGCCTTTAAATACCTGCGCACAGCAGCAGCCACCTTCAGTCTGCTGCTGGACAGCCAGCAGCAGCAGCAGCAGGAGAGGTAATTAATCAGCAACCCTCCTGCTAAGGGTAGACAGCTGCTCGTTCCACCCCCCCCCGCCTTAATTGGTTCTCCTCCCTTCCAACGGTGTTGAGGCGGGTGGGAACAGCCGGGGGTTGAGGGTACTGTGCTAAAAGAGGTGGAGTTATGCAGATCTAAAACGCGTGGATTGCAGCAGCAGCAAGCCGAAAAGTGCAGGCATGTGAGGGATCTAGAGGTTGACAGCATGTCTTCTTAACGGGAGTCCAGGTGGCCATCTCCACAAATGGACTTTTCAGAATCCTTGGGTGGCACCGTAGTCGGAAACCAATTCTGGTTATCGCTTCTCGGCCTTTTGGCTAAGATCAAGTGTAGTATCTCTTCTTATCAGTTTAATATCTGATACGTCCCCTATCTGGGGACCATATATTAAATGGATTTTTAGAACAGGGAGATGGAAAAAGAGCTTGCTCTGTCCACTCCACGCATTGACCTGGTATTGCAGTATCTCCAGGACCGGTGCACCCCTTCTTTAATGCAGTTTCTAAAATCAGAAAGAATTGAATTCAATGCTTTTTGTTCATTTTGCTTGTTTGTCGGATTTTGGGATGGACTCTTTGGCTTTGCTTTTCTTCTCCTCATTGGATTTTTCATGTTAAAAGTTGCAGAAGCCAGATGACAAGCTCATTTTGGTTCAACTTCAGCAACTGTGCATTGCATTGCCATGTAATGTAATGTAATGCAATGCTATCTATCTAGCTCTCCCTCTATACTTCCTTTTGGATAAACAGACATATTAGGCAAGCATTTTGGAGCTTTCACCTAAATAACTACAGGTGGTGAGATAAGCTGCACAATATAATTGACCTTTCAGTATATTGTTGCACACACACCATCTATTTAGCAAATGCCCTTGTTATCAACAGCAGCCTTTTAAACTCACCTGAGCTAACAGGTATGTGAGCTGGTTACTCTGCTGCGCTTAAAATTTCTTTTTTGGTTTGCTACAATGCCTTTTCTGAAACGTTGTCTCCCTCTGCTGGAACACTGACTTCTTTCATTTAATGCCTGCAGACTATAAAAGAGAAACCAACCCAAAAAGTTTGGTTGATTAGTCTGTGGCATTCTTTTAAACTGTTGCTTATGGCGGTCTCTGTGAGCTTCTCAGTGACATTCAGCCATCCAGGTATCCCGCCTGCAGTAGACGGAATGTGGCAATGGAACGCTGGCTGCGCGTGTCATAATAGGCTCTGAGCCTTTATATACCTGCGCACAGCAGCAGCCACCTTCAGTCTGCTGCTGGACAGCCAGCAGCAGCAGCAGCAGGAGAGGTAATTAATCAGCAACCCTCCTGCTAAGGGTAGACAGCTGCTCGTTCCACCCCCCCCCCGCCTTAATTGGTTCTCCTCCCTTCCAACGGTGTTGAGGCGGGTGGGAACAGCCGGGGGTTGAGGGTACTGTGCTAAAAGAGGTGGAGTTATGCAGATCTAAAATGCGTGGATTGCAGCAGCAGCAAGCCGAAAAGTGCAGGCATGTGAGGGATCTAGAGGTTGACAGCATGTCTTCTTAACGGGAGTCCAGGTGGCCATCTCCACAAATGGACTTTTCAGAATCCTTGGGTGGCACCGTAGTCGGAAACCAATTCTGGTTATCGCTTCTCGGCCTTTTGGCTAAGATCAAGTGTAGTATCTGTTCTTATCAGTTTAATATCTGATACGTCCCCTATCTGGGGACCATATATTAAATGGATTTTTAGAACAGGGAGATGGAAAAAGAGCTTGCTCTGTCCACTCCACGCATTGACCTGGTATTGCATTATCTCCAGGAACGGTGCACCCCTTCTTTAATGCAGTTTCTAAAATCAGAAAGAATTGAATTCAATGCTTTTTGTTCATTTTGCTTGTTTGTCGGATTTTGGGATGGACTCTTTGGCTTTGCTTTTCTTCTCCTCATTGGATTTTTCATGTTAAAAGTTGCAGAAGCCAGATGACAAGCTCATTTTGGTTCAACTTCAGCAACTGTGCATTGCATTGCCATGTAATGTAATGTAATGCAATGCTATCTATCTAGCTCTCCCTCTATACTTCCTTTTGGATAAACAGACATATTAGGCAAGCATTTTGGAGCTTTCACCTAAATAACTACAGGTGGTGAGATAAGCTGCACAATATAATTGACCTTTCAGTATATTGTTGCACACACACCATCTATTTAGCAAATGCCCTTGTTATCAACAGCAGCCTTTTAAACTCACCTGAGCTAACAGGTATGTGAGCTGGTTACTCTGCTGCGCTTAAAATTTCTTTTTTGGTTTGCTACAATGCCTTTTCTGAAACATTGTCTCCCTCTGCTGGAACACTGACTTCTTTCATTTAATGCCTGCAGACTATAAAAGAGAAACCAACCCAAAAAGTTTGGTTGATTAGTCTGTGGCATTCTTTTAAACTGTTGCTTATGGCGGTCTCTGTGAGCTTCTCAGTGACATTCAGCCATCCAGGTATCCCGCCTGCAGTAGACGGAATGTGGCAATGGAACGCTGGCTGCGCGTGTCATAATAAGCTCTGAGCCTTTATATACCTGCGCACAGCAGCAGCCACCTTCAGTCTGCTGCTGGACAGCCAGCAGCAGCAGCAGCAGGAGAGGTAATTAATCAGCAACCCTCCTGCTAAGGGTAGACAGCTGCTCGTTCCACCCCCCCCCCGCCTTAATTGGTTCTCCTCCCTTCCAACGGTGTTGAGGCGGGTGGGAACAGCCGGGGGTTGAGGGTACTGTGCTAAAAGAGGTGGAGTTATGCAGATCTAAAACGCGTGGATTGCAGCAGCAGCAAGCCGAAAAGTGCAGGCATGTGAGGGATCTAGAGGTTGACAGCATGTCTTCTTAACGGGAGTCCAGGTGGCCATCTCCACAAATGGACTTTTCAGAATCCTTGGGTGGCACCGTAGTCGGAAACCAATTCTGGTTATCGCTTCTCGGCCTTTTGGCTAAGATCAAGTGTAGTATCTGTTCTTATCAGTTTAATATCTGATACGTCCCCTATCTGGGGACCATATATTAAATGGATTTTTAGAACAGGGAGATGGAAAAAGAGCTTGCTCTGTCCACTCCACGCATTGACCTGGTATTGCAGTATCTCCAGGACCGGTGCACCCCTTCTTTAATGCAGTTTCTAAAATCAGAAAGAATTGAATTCAATGCTTTTTGTTCATTTTGCTTGTTTGTCGGATTTTGGGATGGACTCTTTGGCTTTGCTTTTCTTCTCCTCATTGGATTTTTCATGTTAAAAGTTGCAGAAGCCAGATGACAAGCTCATTTTGGTTCAACTTCAGCAACTGTGCATTGCATTGCCATGTAATGTAATGTAATGCAATGCTATCTATCTAGCTCTCCCTCTATACTTCCTTTTGGATAAACAGACATATTAGGCAAGCATTTTGGAGCTTTCACCTAAATAACTACAGGTGGTGAGATAAGCTGCACAATATAATTGACCTTTCAGTATATTGTTGCACACACACCATCTATTTAGCAAATGCCCTTGTTATCAACAGCAGCCTTTTAAACTCACCTGAGCTAACAGGTATGTGAGCTGGTTACTCTGCTGCGCTTAAAATTTCTTTTTTGGTTTGCTACAATGCCTTTTCTGAAACGTTGTCTCCCTCTGCTGGAACACTGACTTCTTTCATTTAATGCCTGCAGACTATAAAAGAGAAACCAACCCAAAAAGTTTGGTTGATTAGTCTGTGGCATTCTTTTAAACTGTTGCTTATGGCGGTCTCTGTGAGCTTCTCAGTGACATTCAGCCATCCAGGTATCCCGCCTGCAGTAGACGGAATGTGGCAATGGAACGCTGGCTGCGCGTGTCATAATAGGCTCTGAGCCTTTATATACCTGCGCACAGCAGCAGCCACCTTCAGTCTGCTGCTGGACAGCCAGCAGCAGCAGCAGCAGGAGAGGTAATTAATCAGCAACCCTCCTGCTAAGGGTAGACAGCTGTTCGTTCCACCCCCCCCCGCCTTAATTGGTTCTCCTCCCTTCCAACGGTGTTGAGGCGGGTGGGAACAGCCGGGGGTTGAGGGTACTGTGCTAAAAGAGGTGGAGTTATGCAGATCTAAAACGCGTGGATTGCAGCAGCAGCAAGCCGAAAAGTGCAGGCATGTGAGGGATCTAGAGGTTGACAGCATGTCTTCTTAACGGGAGTCCAGGTGGCCATCTCCACAAATGGACTTTTCAGAATCCTTGGGTGGCACCGTAGTTGGAAACCAATTCTGGTTATCGCTTCTCGGCCTTTTGGCTAAGATCAAGTGTAGTATCTGTTCTTATCAGTTTAATATCTGATACGTCCCCTATCTGGGGACCATATATTAAATGGATTTTTAGAACAGGGAGATGGAAAAAGAGCTTGCTCTGTCCACTCCACGCATTGACCTGGTATTGCAGTATCTCCAGGACCGGTGCACCCCTTCTTTAATGCAGTTTCTAAAATCAGAAAGAATTGAATTCAATGCTTTTTGTTCATTTTGCTTGTTTGTCGGATTTTGGGATGGACTCTTTGGCTTTGCTTTTCTTCTCCTCATTGGATTTTTCATGTTAAAAGTTGCAGAAGCCAGATGACAAGCTCATTTTGGTTCAACTTCAGCAACTGTGCATTGCATTGCCATGTAATGTAATGTAATGCAATGCTATCTATCTAGCTCTCCCTCTATACTTCCTTTTGGATAAACAGACATATTAGGCAAGCATTTTGGAGCTTTCACCTAAATAACTACAGGTGGTGAGATAAGCTGCACAATATAATTGACCTTTCAGTATATTGTTGCACACACACCATCTATTTAGCAAATGCCCTTGTTATCAACAGCAGCCTTTTAAACTCACCTGAGCTAACAGGTATGTGAGCTGGTTACTCTGCTGCGCTTAAAATTTCTTTTTTGGTTTGCTACAATGCCTTTTCTGAAACGTTGTCTCCCTCTGCTGGAACACTGACTTCTTTCATTTAATGCCTGCAGACTATAAAAGAGAAACCAACCCAAAAAGTTTGGTTGATTAGTCTGTGGCATTCTTTTAAACTGTTGCTTATGGCGGTCTCTGTGAGCTTCTCAGTGACATTCAGCCATCCAGGTATCCCGCCTGCAGTAGACGGAATGTGGCAATGGAACGCTGGCTGCGCGTGTCATAATAGGCTCTGAGCCTTTATATACCTGCGCACAGCAGCAGCCACCTTCAGTCTGCTGCTGGACAGCCAGCAGCAGCAGCAGCAGGAGAGGTAATTAATCAGCAACCCTCCTGCTAAGGGTAGACAGCTGCTCGTTCCACCCCCCCCCCGCCTCAATTGGTTCTCCTCCCTTCCAACGGTGTTGAGGCGGGTGGGAACAGCCGGGGGTTGAGGGTACTGTGCTAAAAGAGGTGGAGTTATGCAGATCTAAAACGCGTGGATTGCAGCAGCAGCAAGCCGAAAAGTGCAGGCATGTGAGGGATCTAGAGGTTGACAGCATGTCTTCTTAACGGGAGTCCAGGTGGCCATCTCCACAAATGGACTTTTCAGAATCCTTGGGTGGCACCGTAGTTGGAAACCAATTCTGGTTATCGCTTCTCGGCCTTTTGGCTAAGATCAAGTGTAGTATCTGTTCTTATCAGTTTAATATCTGATACGTCCCCTATCTGGGGACCATATATTAAATGGATTTTTAGAACAGGGAGATGGAAAAAGAGCTTGCTCTGTCCACTCCACGCATTGACCTGGTATTGCAGTATCTCCAGGACCGGTGCACCCCTTCTTTAATGCAGTTTCTAAAATCAGAAAGAATTGAATTCAATGCTTTTTGTTCATTTTGCTTGTTTGTCGGATTTTGGGATGGACTCTTTGGCTTTGCTTTTCTTCTCCTCATTGGAATTTTCATGTTAAAAGTTGCAGAAGCCAGATGACAAGCTCATTTTGGTTCAACTTCAGCAACTGTGCATTGCATTGCCATGTAATGTAATGTAATGCAATGCTATCTATCTAGCTCTCCCTCTATACTTCCTTTTGGATAAACAGACATATTAGGCAAGCATTTTGGAGCTTTCACCTAAATAACTACAGGTGGTGAGATAAGCTGCACAATATAATTGACCTTTCAGTATATTGTTGCACACACACCATCTATTTAGCAAATGCCCTTGTTATCAACAGCAGCCTTTTAAACTCACCTGAGCTAACAGGTATGTGAGCTGGTTACTCTGCTGCACTTAAAATTTCTTTTTTGGTTTGCTACAATGCCTTTTCTGAAACGTTGTCTCCCTCTGCTGGAACACTGACTTCTTTCATTTAATGCCTGCAGACTATAAAAGAGAAACCAACCCAAAAAGTTTGGTTGATTAGTCTGTGGCATTCTTTTAAACTGCTGCTTATGGCGGTCTCTGTGAGCTTCTCAGTGACATTCAGCCATCCAGGTATCCCGCCTGCAGTAGACGGAATGTGGCAATGGAACGCTGGCTGCGCGTGTCATAATAGGCTCTGAGCCTTTATATACCTGCGCACAGCAGCAGCCACCTTCAGTCTGCTGCTGGACAGCCAGCAGCAGCAGCAGCAGGAGAGGTAATTAATCAGCAACCCTCCTGCTAAGGGTAGACAGCTGCTCGTTCCACCCCCCCCCCCCCCGCCTCAATTGGTTCTCCTCCCTTCCAACGGTGTTGAGGCGGGTGGGAACAGCCGGGGGTTGAGGGTACTGTGCTAAAAGAGGTGGAGTTATGCAGATCTAAAACGCGTGGATTGCAGCAGCAGCAAGCCGAAAAGTGCAGGCATGTGAGGGATCTAGAGGTTGACAGCATGTCTTCTTAACGGGAGTCCAGGTGGCCATCTCCACAAATGGACTTTTCAGAATCCTTGGGTGGCACCGTAGTCGGAAACCAATTCTGGTTATCGCTTCTCGGCCTTTTGGCTAAGATCAAGTGTAGTATCTGTTCTTATCAGTTTAATATCTGATACGTCCCCTATCTGGGGACCATATATTAAATGGATTTTTAGAACAGGGAGATGGAAAAAGAGCTTGCTCTGTCCACTCCACGCATTGACCTGGTATTGCAGTATCTCCAGGACCGGTGCACCCCTTCTTTAATGCAGTTTCTAAAATCAGAAAGAATTGAATTCAATGCTTTTTGTTCATTTTGCTTGTTTGTCGGATTTTGGGATGGACTCTTTGGCTTTGCTTTTCTTCTCCTCATTGGATTTTTCATGTTAAAAGTTGCAGAAGCCAGATGACAAGCTCATTTTGGTTCAACTTCAGCAACTGTGCATTGCATTGCCATGTAATGTAATGTAATGCAATGCTATCTATCTAGCTCTCCCTCTATACTTCCTTTTGGATAAACAGACATATTAGGCAAGCATTTTGGAGCTTTCACCTAAATAACTACAGGTGGTGAGATAAGCTGCACAATATAATTGACCTTTCAGTATATTGTTGCACACACACCATCTATTTAGCAAATGCCCTTGTTATCAACAGCAGCCTTTTAAACTCACCTGAGCTAACAGGTATGTGAGCTGGTTACTCTGCTGCGCTTAAAATTTCTTTTTTGGTTTGCTACAATGCCTTTTCTGAAACGTTGTCTCCCTCTGCTGGAACACTGACTTCTTTCATTTAATGCCTGCAGACTATAAAAGAGAAACCAACCCAAAAAGTTTGGTTGATTAGTCTGTGGCATTCTTTTAAACTGTTGCTTATGGCGGTCTCTGTGAGCTTCTCAGTGACATTCAGCCATCCAGGTATCCCGCCTGCAGTAGACGGAATGTGGCAATGGAACGCTGGCTGCGCGTGTCATAATAGGCTCTGAGCCTTTATATACCTGCGCACAGCAGCAGCCACCTTCAGTCTGCTGCTGGACAGCCAGCAGCAGCAGCAGCAGGAGAGGTAATTAATCAGCAACCCTCCTGCTAAGGGTAGACAGCTGCTCGTTCCACCCCCCCCCCCCGCCTCAATTGGTTCTCCTCCCTTCCAACGGTGTTGAGGCGGGTGGGAACAGCCGGGGGTTGAGGGTACTGTGCTAAAAGAGGTGGAGTTATGCAGATCTAAAACGCGTGGATTGCAGCAGCAGCAAGCCGAAAAGTGCAGGCATGTGAGGGATCTAGAGGTTGACAGCATGTCTTCTTAACGGGAGTCCAGGTGGCCATCTCCACAAATGGACTTTTCAGAATCCTTGGGTGGCACCGTAGTTGGAAACCAATTCTGGTTATCGCTTCTCGGCCTTTTGGCTAAGATCAAGTGTAGTATCTGTTCTTATCAGTTTAATATCTGATACGTCCCCTATCTGGGGACCATATATTAAATGGATTTTTAGAACAGGGAGATGGAAAAAGAGCTTGCTCTGTCCACTCCACGCATTGACCTGGTATTGCAGTATCTCCAGGACCGGTGCACCCCTTCTTTAATGCAGTTTCTAAAATCAGAAAGAATTGAATTCAATGCTTTTTGTTCATTTTGCTTGTTTGTCGGATTTTGGGATGGACTCTTTGGCTTTGCTTTTCTTCTCCTCATTGGATTTTTCATGTTAAAAGTTGCAGAAGCCAGATGACAAGCTCATTTTGGTTCAACTTCAGCAACTGTGCATTGCATTGCCATGTAATGTAATGTAATGCAATGCTATCTATCTAGCTCTCCCTCTATACTTCCTTTTGGATAAACAGACATATTAGGCAAGCATTTTGGAGCTTTCACCTAAATAACTACAGGTGGTGAGATAAGCTGCACAATATAATTGACCTTTCAGTATATTGTTGCACACACACCATCTATTTAGCAAATGCCCTTGTTATCAACAGCAGCCTTTTAAACTCACCTGAGCTAACAGGTATGTGAGCTGGTTACTCTGCTGCGCTTAAAATTTCTTTTTTGGTTTGCTACAATGCCTTTTCTGAAACGTTGTCTCCCTCTGCTGGAACACTGACTTCTTTCATTTAATGCCTGCAGACTATAAAAGAGAAACCAACCCAAAAAGTTTGGTTGATTAGTCTGTGGCATTCTTTTAAACTGTTGCTTATGGCGGTCTCTGTGAGCTTCTCAGTGACATTCAGCCATCCAGGTATCCCGCCTGCAGTAGACGGAATGTGGCAATGGAACGCTGGCTGCGCGTGTCATAATAGGCTCTGAGCCTTTATATACCTGCGCACAGCAGCAGCCACCTTCAGTCTGCTGCTGGACAGCCAGCAGCAGCAGCAGCAGGAGAGGTAATTAATCAGCAACCCTCCTGCTAAGGGTAGACAGCTGCTCGTTCCACCCCCCCCCCCCGCCTTAATTGGTTATCCTCCCTTCCAACGGTGTTGAGGCGGGTGGGAACAGCCGGGGGTTGAGGGTACTGTGCTAAAAGAGGTGGAGTTATGCAGATCTAAAACGCGTGGATTGCAGCAGCAGCAAGCCGAAAAGTGCAGGCATGTGAGGGATCTAGAGGTTGACAGCATGTCTTCTTAACGGGAGTCCAGGTGGCCATCTCCACAAATGGACTTTTCAGAATCCTTGGGTGGCACCGTAGTCGGAAACCAATTCTGGTTATCGCTTCTCGGCCTTTTGGCTAAGATCAAGTGTAGTATCTGTTCTTATCAGTTTAATATCTGATACGTCCCCTATCTGGGGACCATATATTAAATGGATTTTTAGAACAGGGAGATGGAAAAAGAGCTTGCTCTGTCCACTCCACGCATTGACCTGGTATTGCAGTATCTCCAGGACCGGTGCACCCCTTCTTTAATGCAGTTTCTAAAATCAGAAAGAATTGAATTCAATGCTTTTTGCTCATTTTGCTTGTTTGTCGGATTTTGGGATGGACTCTTTGGCTTTGCTTTTCTTCTCCTCATTGGATTTTTCATGTTAAAAGTTGCAGAAGCCAGATGACAAGCTCATTTTGGTTCAACTTCAGCAACTGTGCATTGCATTGCCATGTAATGTAATGTAATGCAATGCTATCTATCTAGCTCTCCCTCTATACTTCCTTTAGGATAAACAGACATATTAGGCAAGCATTTTGGAGCTTTCACCTAAATAACTACAGGTGGTGAGATAAGCTGCACAATATAATTGACCTTTCAGTATATTGTTGCACACACACCATCTATTTAGCAAATGCCCTTGTTATCAACAGCAGCCTTTTAAACTCACCTGAGCTAACAGGTATGTGAGCTGGTTACTCTGCTGCGCTTAAAATTTCTTTTTTGGTTTGCTACAATGCCTTTTCTGAAACGTTGTCTCCCTCTGCTGGAACACTGACTTCTTTCATTTAATGCCTGCAGACTATAAAAGAGAAACCAACCCAAAAAGTTTGGTTGATTAGTCTGTGGCATTCTTTTAAACTGTTGCTTATGGCGGTCTCTGTGAGCTTCTCAGTGACATTCAGCCATCCAGGTATCCCGCCTGCAGTAGACGGAATGTGGCAATGGAACGCTGGCTGCGCGTGTCATAATAGGCTCTGAGCCTTTATATACCTGCGCACAGCAGCAGCCACCTTCAGTCTGCTGCTGGACAGCCAGCAGCAGCAGCAGCAGGAGAGGTAATTAATCAGCAACCCTCCTGCTAAGGGTAGACAGCTGCTCGTTCCACCCCCCCCCGCCTTAATTGGTTCTCCTCCCTTCCAACGGTGTTGAGGCGGGTGGGAACAGCCGGGGGTTGAGGGTACTGTGCTAAAAGAGGTGGAGTTATGCAGATCTAAAACGCGTGGATTGCAGCAGCAGCAAGCCGAAAAGTGCAGGCATGTGAGGGATCTAGAGGTTGACAGCATGTCTTCTTAACGGGAGTCCAGGTGGCCATCTCCACAAATGGACTTTTCAGAATCCTTGGGTGGCACCGTAGTCGGAAACCAATTCTGGTTATCACTTCTCGGCCTTTTGGCTAAGATCAAGTGTAGTATCTGTTCTTATCAGTTTAATATCTGATACGTCCCCTATCTGGGGACCATATATTAAATGGATTTTTAGAACAGGGAGATGGAAAAAGAGCTTGCTCTGTCCACTCCACGCATTGACCTGGTATTGCAGTATCTCCAGGACCGGTGCACCCCTTCTTTAATGCAGTTTCTAAAATCAGAAAGAATTGAATTCAATGCTTTTTGTTCATTTTGCTTGTTTGTCGGATTTTGGGATGGACTCTTTGGCTTTGCTTTTCTTCTCCTCATTGGATTTTTCATGTTAAAAGTTGCAGAAGCCAGATGACAAGCTCATTTTGGTTCAACTTCAGCAACTGTGCATTGCATTGCCATGTAATGTAATGTAATGCAATGCTATCTATCTAGCTCTCCCTCTATACTTCCTTTTGGATAAACAGACATATTAGGCAAGCATTTTGGAGCTTTCACCTAAATAACTACAGGTGGTGAGATAAGCTGCACAATATAATTGACCTTTCAGTATATTGTTGCACACACACCATCTATTTAGCAAATGCCCTTGTTATCAACAGCAGCCTTTTAAACTCACCTGAGCTAACAGGTATGTGAGCTGGTTACTCTGCTGCGCTTAAAATTTCTTTTTTGGTTTGCTACAATGCCTTTTCTGAAACGTTGTCTCCCTCTGCTGGAACACTGACTTCTTTCATTTAATGCCTGCAGACTATAAAAGAGAAACCAACCCAAAAAGTTTGGTTGATTAGTCTGTGGCATTCTTTTAAACTGTTGCTTATGGCGGTCTCTGTGAGCTTCTCAGTGACATTCAGCCATCCAGGCATCCCGCATGCAGTAGACGGAATGTGGCAATGGAACGCTGGCTGCGCGTGTCATAATAGGCTCTGAGCCTTTATATACCTGCGCACAGCAGCAGCCACCTTCAGTCTGCTGCTGGACAGCCAGCAGCAGCAGCAGCAGGAGAGGTAATTAATCAGCAACCCTCCTGCTAAGGGTAGACAGCTGCTCGTTCCACCCCCCCCCCCCGCCTTAATTGGTTCTCCTCCCTTCCAACGGTGTTGAGGCGGGTGGGAACAGCCGGGGGTTGAGGGTACTGTGCTAAAAGAGGTGGAGTTATGCAGATCTAAATCGCGTGGATTGCAGCAGCAGCAAGCCGATAAGTGCAGGCATGTGAGGGATCTAGAGGTTGACAGCATGTCTTCTTAACGGGAGTCCAGGTGGCCATCTCCACAAATGGACTTTTCAGAATCCTTGGGTGGCACCGTAGTCGGAAACCAATTCTGGTTATCGCTTCTCGGCCTTTTGGCTAAGATCAAGTGTAGTATCTGTTCTTATCAGTTTAATATCTGATACGTCCCCTATCTGGGGACCATATATTAAATGGATTTTTAGAACAGGGAGATGGAAAAAGAGCTTGCTCTGTCCACTCCACGCATTGACCTGGTATTGCAGTATCTCCAGGACCGGTGCACCCCTTCTTTAATGCAGTTTCTAAAATCAGAAAGAATTGAATTCAATGCTTTTTGTTCATTTTGCTTGTTTGTCGGATTTTGGGATGGACTCTTTGGCTTTGCTTTTCTTCTCCTCATTGGATTTTTCATGTTAAAAGTTGCAGAAGCCAGATGACAAGCTCATTTTGGTTCAACTTCAGCAACTGTGCATTGCATTGCCATGTAATGTAATGTAATGCAATGCTATCTATCTAGCTCTCCCTCTATACTTCCTTTTGGATAAACAGACATATTAGGCAAGCATTTTGGAGCTTTCACCTAAATAACTACAGGTGGTGAGATAAGCTGCACAATATAATTGACCTTTCAGTATATTGTTGCACACACACCATCTATTTAGCAAATGCCCTTGTTATCAACAGCAGCCTTTTAAACTCACCTGAGCTAACAGGTATGTGAGCTGGTTTCTCTGCTGCGCTTAAAATTTCTTTTTTGGTTTGCTACAATGCCTTTTCTGAAACGTTGTCTCCCTCTGCTGGAACACTGACTTCTTTCATTTAATGCCTGCAGACTATAAAAGAGAAACCAACCCAAAAAGTTTGGTTGATTAGTCTGTGGCATTCTTTTAAACTGTTGCTTATGGCGGTCTCTGTGAGCTTCTCAGTGACATTCAGCCATCCAGGTATCCCGCCTGCAGTAGACGGAATGTGGCAATGGAACGCTGGCTGCGCGTGTCATAATAGGCTCTGAGCCTTTATATACCTGCGCACAGCAGCAGCCACCTTCAGTCTGCTGCTGGACAGCCAGCAGCAGCAGCAGCAGGAGAGGTAATTAATCAGCAACCCTCCTGCTAAGGGTAGACAGCTGCTCGTTCCACCCCCCCCCCGCCTTAATTGGTTCTCCTCCCTTCCAACGGTGTTGAGGCGGGTGGGAACAGCCGGGGGTTGAGGGTACTGTGCTAAAAGAGGTGGAGTTATGCAGATCTAAAACGCGTGGATTGCAGCAGCAGCAAGCCGAAAAGTGCAGGCATGTGAGGGATCTAGAGGTTGACAGCATGTCTTCTTAACGGGAGTCCAGGTGGCCATCTCCACAAATGGACTTTTCAGAATCCTTGGGTGGCACCGTAGTCGGAAACCAATTCTGGTTATCGCTTCTCGGCCTTTTGGCTAAGATCAAGTGTAGTATCTGTTCTTATCAGTTTAATATCTGATACGTCCCCTATCTGGGGACCATATATTAAATGGATTTTTAGAACAGGGAGATGGAAAAAGAGCTTGCTCTGTCCACTCCACGCATTGACCTGGTATTGCAGTATCTCCAGGACCGGTGCACCCCTTCTTTAATGCAGTTTCTAAAATCAGAAAGAATTGAATTCAATGCTTTTTGTTCATTTTGCTTGTTTGTCGGATTTTGGGATGGACTCTTTGGCTTTGCTTTTCTTCTCCTCATTGGATTTTTCATGTTAAAAGTTGCAGAAGCCAGATGACAAGCTCATTTTGGTTCAACTTCAGCAACTGTGCATTGCATTGCCATGTAATGTAATGTAATGCAATGCTATCTATCTAGCTCTCCCTCTATACTTCCTTTTGGATAAACAGACATATTAGGCAAGCATTTTGGAGCTTTCACCTAAATAACTACAGGTGGTGAGATAAGCTGCACAATATAATTGACCTTTCAGTATATTGTTGCACACACACCATCTATTTAGCAAATGCCCTTGTTATCAACAGCAGCCTTTTAAACTCACCTGAGCTGCTAACAGGTATGTGAGCTGGTTACTCTGCTGCGCTTAAAATTTCTTTTTTGGTTTGCTACAATGCCTTTTCTGAAACGTTGTCTCCCTCTGCTGGAACACTGACTTCTTTCATTTAATGCCTGCAGACTATAAAAGAGAAACCAACCCAAAAAGTTTGGTTGATTAGTCTGTGGCATTCTTTTAAACTGTTGCTTATGGCGGTCTCTGTGAGCTTCTCAGTGACATTCAGCCATCCAGGTATCCCGCCTGCAGTAGACGGAATGTGGCAATGGAACGCTGGCTGCGCGTGTCATAATAGGCTCTGAGCCTTTATATACCTGCGCACAGCAGCAGCCACCTTCAGTCTGCTGCTGGACAGCCAGCAGCAGCAGCAGCAGGAGAGGTAATTAATCAGCAACCCTCCTGCTAAGGGTAGACAGCTGCTCGTTCCACCCCCCCCCCCGCCTTAATTGGTTCTCCTCCCTTCCAACGGTGTTGAGGCGGGTGGGAACAGCCGGGGGTTGAGGGTACTGTGCTAAAAGAGGTGGAGTTATGCAGATCTAAAACGCGTGGATTGCAGCAGCAGCAAGCCGAAAAGTGCAGGCATGTGAGGGATCTAGAGGTTGACAGCATGTCTTCTTAACGGGAGTCCAGGTGGCCATCTCCACAAATGGACTTTTCAGAATCCTTGGGTGGCACCGTAGTCGGAAACCAATTCTGGTTATCGCTTCTCGGCCTTTTGGCTAAGATGAAGTGTAGTATCTGTTCTTATCAGTTTAATATCTGATACGTCCCCTATCTGGGGACCATATATTAAATGGATTTTTAGAACAGGGAGATGGAAAAAGAGCTTGCTCTGTCCACTCCACGCATTGACCTGGTATTGCAGTATCTCCAGGACCGGTGCACCCCTTCTTTAATGCAGTTTCTAAAATCAGAAAGAATTGAATTCAATGCTTTTTGTTCATTTTGCTTGTTTGTCGGATTTTGGGATGGACTCTTTGGCTTTGCTTTTCTTCTCCTCATTGGATTTTTCATGTTAAAAGTTGCAGAAGCCAGATGACAAGCTCATTTTGGTTCAACTTCAGCAACTGTGCATTGCATTGCCATGTAATGTAATGTAATGCAATGCTATCTATCTAGCTCTCCCTCTATACTTCCTTTTGGATAAACAGACATATTAGGCAAGCATTTTGGAGCTTTCACCTAAATAACTACAGGTGGTGAGATAAGCTGCACAATATAATTGACCTTTCAGTATATTGTTGCACACACACCATCTATTTAGCAAATGCCCTTGTTATCAACAGCAGCCTTTTAAACTCACCTGAGCTAACAGATATGTGAGCTGGTTACTCTGCTGCGCTTAAAATTTCTTTTTTGGTTTGCTACAATGCCTTTTCTGAAACGTTGTCTCCCTCTGCTGGAACACTGACTTCTTTCATTTAATGCCTGCAGACTATAAAAGAGAAACCAACCCAAAAAGTTTGGTTGATTAGTCTGTGGCATTCTTTTAAACTGTTGCTTATGGCGGTCTCTGTGAGCTTCTCAGTGACATTCAGCCATCCAGGTATCCCGCCTGCAGTAGACGGAATGTGGCAATGGAACGCTGGCTGCGCGTGTCATAATAGGCTCTGAGCCTTTATATACCTGCGCACAGCAGCAGCCACCTTCAGTCTGCTGCTGGACAGCCAGCAGCAGCAGCAGCAGGAGAGGTAATTAATCAGCAACCCTCCTGCTAAGGGTAGACAGCTGCTCGTTCCACCCCCCCCCCCGCCTTAATTGGTTCTCCTCCCTTCCAACGGTGTTGAGGCGGGTGGGAACAGCCGGGGGTTGAGGGTACTGTGCTAAAAGAGGTGGAGTTATGCAGATCTAAAACGCGTGGATTGCAGCAGCAGCAAGCCGAAAAGTGCAGGCATGTGAGGGATCTAGAGGTTGACAGCATGTCTTCTTAACGGGAGTCCAGGTGGCCATCTCCACAAATGGACTTTTCAGAATCCTTGGGTGGCACCGTAGTCGGAAACCAATTCTGGTTATCGCTTCTCGGCCTTTTGGCTAAGATCAAGTGTAGTATCTGTTCTTATCAGTTTAATATCTGATACGTCCCCTATCTGGGGACCATATATTAAATGGATTTTTAGAACAGGGAGATGGAAAAAGAGCTTGCTCTGTCCACTCCACGCATTGACCTGGTATTGCAGTATCTCCAGGACCGGTGCACCCCTTCTT
Source organism: Phyllobates terribilis (assembly GCF_046119375.1). Taxonomy (NCBI): domain Eukaryota; kingdom Metazoa; phylum Chordata; class Amphibia; order Anura; family Dendrobatidae; genus Phyllobates; species Phyllobates terribilis. The sequence continues at coordinate 1,811,591 of NW_027362800.1, read as the reverse complement.
TAATGCAGTTTCTAAAATCAGAAAGAATTGAATTCAATGCTTTTTGTTCATTTTGCTTATTTGTCGGATTTTGGGATGGACTCTTTGGCTTTGCTTTTCTTCTCCTCATTGGATTTTTCATGTTAAAAGTTGCAGAAGCCAGATGACAAGCTCATTTTGGTTCAACTTCAGCAACTGTGCATTGCATTGCCATGTAATGTAATGTAATGCAATGCTATCTATCTAGCTCTCCCTCTATACTTCCTTTTGGATAAACAGACATATTAGGCAAGCATTTTGGAGCTTTCACCTAAATAACTACAGGTGGTGAGATAAGCTGCACAATATAATTGACCTTTCAGTATATTGTTGCACACACACCATCAATTTAGCAAATGCCCTTGTTATCAACAGCAGCCTTTTAAACTCACCTGAGCTAACAGGTATGTGAGCTGGTTACTCTGCTGCGCTTAAAATTTCTTTTTTGGTTTGCTACAATGCCTTTTCTGAAACGTTGTCTCCCTCTGCTGGAACACTGACTTCTTTCATTTAATGCCTGCAGACTATAAAAGGGAAACCAACCCAAAAAGTTTGGTTGATTAGTCTGTGGCATTCTTTTAAACTGTTGCTTATGGCGGTCTCTGTGAGCTTCTCAGTGACATTCAGCCATCCAGGTATCCCGCCTGCAGTAGACGGAATGTGGCAATGGAACGCTGGCTGCGCGTGTCATAATAGGCTCTGAGCCTTTATATACCTGCGCACAGCAGCAGCCACCTTCAGTCTGCTGCTGGACAGCCAGCAGCAGCAGCAGCAGGAGAGGTAATTAATCAGCAACCCTCCTGCTAAGGGTAGACAGCTGCTCGTTCCACCCCCCCCCCCCCGCCTTAATTGGTTCTCCTCCCTTCCAACGGTGTTGAGGCGGGTGGGAACAGCCGGGGGTTGAGGGTACTGTGCTAAAAGAGGTGGAGTTATGCAGATCTAAAACGCGTGGATTGCAGCAGCAGCAAGCCGAAAAGTGCAGGCATGTGAGGGATCTAGAGGTTGACAGCATGTCTTCTTAACGGGAGTCCAGGTGGCCATCTCCACAAATGGACTTTTCAGAATCCTTGGGTGGCACCGTAGTCGGAAACCAATTCTGGTTATCGCTTCTCGGCCTTTTGGCTAAGATCAAGTGTAGTATCTGTTCTTATCAGTTTAATATCTGATACGTCCCCTATCTGGGGACCATATATTAAATGGATTTTTAGAACAGGGAGATGGAAAAAGAGCTTGCTCTGTCCACTCCACGCATTGACCTGGTATTGCAGTATCTCCAGGACCGGTGCACCCCTTCTTTAATGCAGTTTCTAAAATCAGAAAGAATTGAATTCAATGCTTTTTGTTCATTTTGCTTATTTGTCGGATTTTGGGATGGACTCTTTGGCTTTGCTTTTCTTCTCCTCATTGGATTTTTCATGTTAAAAGTTGCAGAAGCCAGATGACAAGCTCATTTTGGTTCAACTTCAGCAACTGTGCATTGCATTGCCATGTAATGTAATGTAATGCAATGCTATCTATCTAGCTCTCCCTCTATACTTCCTTTTGGATAAACAGACATATTAGGCAAGCATTTTGGAGCTTTCACCTAAATAACTACAGGTGGTGAGATAAGCTGCACAATATAATTGACCTTTCAGTATATTGTTGCACACACACCATCTATTTAGCAAATGCCCTTGTTATCAACAGCAGCCTTTTAAACTCACCTGAGCTAACAGATATGTGAGCTGGTTACTCTGCTGCGCTTAAAATTTCTTTTTTGGTTTGCTACAATGCCTTTTCTGAAACGTTGTCTCCCTCTGCTGGAACACTGACTTCTTTCATTTAATGCCTGCAGACTATAAAAGAGAAACCAACCCAAAAAGTTTGGTTGATTAGTCTGTGGCATTCTTTTAAACTGTTGCTTATGGCGGTCTCTGTGAGCTTCTCAGTGACATTCAGCCATCCAGGTATCCCGCCTGCAGTAGACGGAATGTGGCAATGGAACGCTGGCTGCGCGTGTCATAATAGGCTCTGAGCCTTTATATACCTGCGCACAGCAGCAGCCACCTTCAGTCTGCTGCTGGACAGCCAGCAGCAGCAGCAGCAGCAGGAGAGGTAATTAATCAGCAACCCTCCTGCTAAGGGTAGACAGCTGCTCGTTCCACCCCCCCCCCCCGCCTTAATTGGTTCTCCTCCCTTCCAACGGTGTTGAGGCGGGTGGGAACAGCCGTGGGTTGAGGGTACTGTGCTAAAAGAGGTGGAGTTATGCAGATCTAAAACGCGTGGATTGCAGCAGCAGCAAGCCGAAAAGTGCAGGCATGTGAGGGATCTAGAGGTTGACAGCATGTCTTCTTAACGGGAGTCCAGGTGGCCATCTCCACAAATGGACTTTTCAGAATCCTTGGGTGGCACCGTAGTCGGAAACCAATTCTGGTTATCGCTTCTCGGCCTTTTGGCTAAGATCAAGTGTAGTATCTGTTCTTATCAGTTTAATATCTGATACGTCCCCTATCTGGGGACCATATATTAAATGGATTTTTAGAACAGGGAGATGGAAAAAGAGCTTGCTCTGTCCACTCCACGCATTGACCTGGTATTGCAGTATCTCCAGGACCGGTGCACCCCTTCTTTAATGCAGTTTCTAAAATCAGAAAGAATTGAATTCAATGCTTTTTGTTCATTTTGCTTGTTTGTCGGATTTTGGGATGGACTCTTTGGCTTTGCTTTTCTTCTCCTCATTGGATTTTTCATGTTAAAAGTTGCAGAAGCCAGATGACAAGCTCATTTTGGTTCAACTTCAGCAACTGTGCATTGCATTGCCATGTAATGTAATGTAATGCAATGCTATCTATCTAGCTCTCCCTCTATACTTCCTTTTGGATAAACAGACATATTAGGCAAGCATTTTGGAGCTTTCACCTAAATAACTACAGGTGGTGAGATAAGCTGCACAATATAATTGACCTTTCAGTATATTGTTGCACACACACCATCTATTTAGCAAATGCCCTTGTTATCAACAGCAGCCTTTTAAACTCACCTGAGCTAACAGGTATGTGAGCTGGTTACTCTGCTGCGCTTAAAATTTCTATTTTGGTTTGCTACAATGCCTTTTCTGAAACGTTGTCTCCCTCTGCTGGAACACTGACTTCTTTCATTTAATGCCTGCAGACTATAAAAGAGAAACCAACCCAAAAAGTTTGGTTGATTAGTCTGTGGCATTCTTTTAAACTGTTGCTTATGGCGGTCTCTGTGAGCTTCTCAGTGACATTCAGCCATCCAGGTATCCCGCCTGCAGTAGACGGAATGTGGCAATGGAACGCTGGCTGCGCGTGTCATAATAGGCTCTGAGCCTTTATATACCTGCGCACAGCAGCAGCCACCTTCAGTCTGCTGCTGGACAGCCAGCAGCAGCAGCAGCAGGAGAGGTAATTAATCAGCAACCCTCCTGCTAAGGGTAGACAGCTGCTCGTTCCACCCCCCCCCCCCGCCTTAATTGGTTCTCCTCCCTTCCAACGGTGTTGAGGCGGGTGGGAACAGCCGGGGGTTGAGGGTACTGTGCTAAAAGAGGTGGAGTTATGCAGATCTAAAACGCGTGGATTGCAGCAGCAGCAAGCCGAAAAGTGCAGGCATGTGAGGGATCTAGAGGTTGACAGCATGTCTTCTTAACGGGAGTCCAGGTGGCCATCTCCACAAATGGACTTTTCAGAATCCTTGGGTGGCACCGTAGTCGGAAACCAATTCTGGTTATCGCTTCTCGGCCTTTTGGCTAAGATCAAGTGTAGTATCTGTTCTTATCAGTTTAATATCTGATACGTCCCCTATCTGGGGACCATATATTAAATGGATTTTTAGAACAGGGAGATGGAAAAAGAGCTTGCTCTGTCCACTCCACGCATTGACCTGGTATTGCAGTATCTCCAGGACCGGTGCACCCCTTCTTTAATGCAGTTTCTAAAATCAGAAAGAATTGAATTCAATGCTTTTTGTTCATTTTGCTTATTTGTCGGATTTTGGGATGGACTCTTTGGCTTTGCTTTTCTTCTCCTCATTGGATTTTTCATGTTAAAAGTTGCAGAAGCCAGATGACAAGCTCATTTTGGTTCAACTTCAGCAACTGTGCATTGCATTGCCATGTAATGTAATGTAATGCAATGCTATCTATCTAGCTCTCCCTCTATACTTCCTTTTGGATAAACAGACATATTAGGCAAGCATTTTGGAGCTTTCACCTAAATAACTACAGGTGGTGAGATAAGCTGCACAATATAATTGACCTTTCAGTATATTGTTGCACACACACCATCTATTTAGCAAATGCCCTTGTTATCAACAGCAGCCTTTTAAACTCACCTGAGCTAACAGGTATGTGCGCTGGTTACTCTGCTGCGCTTAAAATTTCTTTTTTGGCTTGCTACAATGCCTTTTCTGAAACGTTGTCTCCCTCTGCTGGAACACTGACTTCTTTCATTTAATGCCTGCAGACTATAAAAGAGAAACCAACCCAAAAAGTTTGGTTGATTAGTCTGTGGCATTCTTTTAAACTGTTGCTTATGGCGGTCTCTGTGAGCTTCTCAGTGACATTCAGCCATCCAGGTATCCCGCCTGCAGTAGACGGAATGTGGCAATGGAACGCTGGCTGCGCGTGTCATAATAGGCTCTGAGCCTTTATATACCTGCGCACAGCAGCAGCCACCTTCAGTCTGCTGCTGGACAGCCAGCAGCAGCAGCAGCAGGAGAGGTAATTAATCAGCAACCCTCCTGCTAAGGGTAGACAGCTGCTCGTTCCACCCCCCCCCCGCCTTAATTGGTTCTCCTCCCTTCCAACGGTGTTGAGGCGGGTGGGAACAGCCGGGGGTTGAGGGTACTGTGCTAAAAGAGGTGGAGTTATGCAGATCTAAAACGCGTGGATTGCAGCAGCAGCAAGCCGAAAAGTGCAGGCATGTGAGGGATCTAGAGGTTGACAGCATGTCTTCTTAACGGGAGTCCAGGTGGCCATCTCCACAAATGGACTTTTCAGAATCCTTGGGTGGCACCGTAGTCGGAAACCAATTCTGGTTATCGCTTCTCGGCCTTTTGGCTAAGATCAAGTGTAGTATCTGTTCTTATCAGTTTAATATCTGATACGTCCCCTATCTGGGGACCATATATTAAATGGATTTTTAGAACAGGGAGATGGAAAAAGAGCTTGCTCTGTCCACTCCACGCATTGACCTGGTATTGCAGTATCTCCAGGACCGGTGCACCCCTTCTTTAATGCAGTTTCTAAAATCAGAAAGAATTGAATTCAATGCTTTTTGTTCATTTTGCTTATTTGTCGGATTTTGGGATGGACTCTTTGGCTTTGCTTTTCTTCTCCTCATTGGATTTTTCATGTTAAAAGTTGCAGAAGCCAGATGACAAGCTCATTTTGGTTCAACTTCAGCAACTGTGCATTGCATTGCCATGTAATGTAATGTAATGCAATGCTATCTATCTAGCTCTCCCTCTATACTTCCTTTTGGATAAACAGACATATTAGGCAAGCATTTTGGAGCTTTCACCTAAATAACTACAGGTGGTGAGATAAGCTGCACAATATAATTGACCTTTCAGTATATTGTTGCACACACACCATCAATTTAGCAAATGCCCTTGTTATCAACAGCAGCCTTTTAAACTCACCTGAGCTAACAGGTATGTGAGCTGGTTACTCTGCTGCGCTTAAAATTTCTTTTTTGGTTTGCTACAATGCCTTTTCTGAAACGTTGTCTCCCTCTGCTGGAACACTGACTTCTTTCATTTAATGCCTGCAGACTATAAAAGAGAAACCAACCCAAAAAGTTTGGTTGATTAGTCTGTGGCATTCTTTTAAACTGTTGCTTATGGCGGTCTCTGTGAGCTTCTCAGTGACATTCAGCCATCCAGGTATCCCGCCTGCAGTAGACGGAATGTGGCAATGGAACGCTGGCTGCGCGTGTCATAATAGGCTCTGAGCCTTTATATACCTGCGCACAGCAGCAGCCACCTTCAGTCTGCTGCTGGACAGCCAGCAGCAGCAGCAGCAGGAGAGGTAATTAATCAGCAACCCTCCTGCTAAGGGTAGACAGCTGCTCGTTCCACCCCCCCCCCCGCCTTAATTGGTTCTCCTCCCTTCCAACGGTGTTGAGGCGGGTGGGAACAGCCGGGGGTTGAGGGTACTGTGCTAAAAGAGGTGGAGTTATGCAGATCTAAAACGCGTGGATTGCAGCAGCAGCAAGCCGAAAAGTGCAGGCATGTGAGGGATCTAGAGGTTGACAGCATGTCTTCTTAACGGGAGTCCAGGTGGCCATCTCCACAAATGGACTTTTCAGAATCCTTGGGTGGCACCGTAGTCGGAAACCAATTCTGGTTATCGCTTCTCGGCCTTTTGGCTAAGATCAAGTGTAGTATCTGTTCTTATCAGTTTAATATCTGATACGTCCCCTATCTGGGGACCATATATTAAATGGATTTTTAGAACAGGGAGATGGAAAAAGAGCTTGCTCTGTCCACTCCACGCATTGACCTGGTATTGCAGTATCTCCAGGACCGGTGCACCCCTTCTTTAATGCAGTTTCTAAAATCAGAAAGAATTGAATTCAATGCTTTTTGTTCATTTTGCTTATTTGTCGGATTTTGGGATGGACTCTTTGGCTTTGCTTTTCTTCTCCTCATTGGATTTTTCATGTTAAAAGTTGCAGAAGCCAGATGACAAGCTCATTTTGGTTCAACTTCAGCAACTGTGCATTGCATTGCCATGTAATGTAATGTAATGCAATGCTATCTATCTAGCTCTCCCTCTATACTTCCTTTTGGATAAACAGACATATTAGGCAAGCATTTTGGAGCTTTCACCTAAATAACTACAGGTGGTGAGATAAGCTGCACAATATAATTGACCTTTCAGTATATTGTTGCACACACACCATCTATTTAGCAAATGCCCTTGTTATCAACAGCAGCCTTTTAAACTCACCTGAGCTAACAGGTATGTGAGCTGGTTACTCTGCTGCGCTTAAAATTTCTTTTTTGGTTTGCTACAATGCCTTTTCTGAAACGTTGTCTCCCTCTGCTGGAACACTGACTTCTTTCATTTAATGCCTGCAGACTATAAAAGAGAAACCAACCCAAAAAGTTTGGTTGATTAGTCTGTGGCATTCTTTTAAACTGTTGCTTATGGCGGTCTCTGTGAGCTTCTCAGTGACATTCAGCCATCCAGGTATCCCGCCTGCAGTAGACGGAATGTGGCAATGGAACGCTGGCTGCGCGTGTCATAATAGGCTCTGAGCCTTTATATACCTGCGCACAGCAGCAGCCACCTTCAGTCTGCTGCTGGACAGCCAGCAGCAGCAGCAGCAGCAGGAGAGGTAATTAATCAGCAACCCTCCTGCTAAGGGTAGACAGCTGCTCGTTCCACCCCCCCCCCCCCCCGCCTTAATTGGTTCTCCTCCCTTCCAACGGTGTTGAGGCGGGTGGGAACAGCCGTGGGTTGAGGGTACTGTGCTAAAAGAGGTGGAGTTATGCAGATCTAAAACGCGTGGATTGCAGCAGCAGCAAGCCGAAAAGTGCAGGCATGTGAGGGATCTAGAGGTTGACAGCATGTCTTCTTAACGGGAGTCCAGGTGGCCATCTCCACAAATGGACTTTTCAGAATCCTTGGGTGGCACCGTAGTCGGAAACCAATTCTGGTTATCGCTTCTCGGCCTTTTGGCTAAGATCAAGTGTAGTATCTGTTCTTATCAGTTTAATATCTGATACGTCCCCTATCTGGGGACCATATATTAAATGGATTTTTAGAACAGGGAGATGGAAAAAGAGCTTGCTCTGTCCACTCCACGCATTGACCTGGTATTGCAGTATCTCCAGGACCGGTGCACCCCTTCTTTAATGCAGTTTCTAAAATCAGAAAGAATTGAATTCAATGCTTTTTGTTCATTTTGCTTGTTTGTCGGATTTTGGGATGGACTCTTTGGCTTTGCTTTTCTTCTCCTCATTGGATTTTTCATGTTAAAAGTTGCAGAAGCCAGATGACAAGCTCATTTTGGTTCAACTTCAGCAACTGTGCATTGCATTGCCATGTAATGTAATGTAATGCAATGCTATCTATCTAGCTCTCCCTCTATACTTCCTTTTGGATAAACAGACATATTAGGCAAGCATTTTGGAGCTTTCACCTAAATAACTACAGGTGGTGAGATAAGCTGCACAATATAATTGACCTTTCAGTATATTGTTGCACACACACCATCTATTTAGCAAATGCCCTTGTTATCAACAGCAGCCTTTTAAACTCACCTGAGCTAACAGGTATGTGAGCTGGTTACTCTGCTGCGCTTAAAATTTCTATTTTGGTTTGCTACAATGCCTTTTCTGAAACGTTGTCTCCCTCTGCTGGAACACTGACTTCTTTCATTTAATGCCTGCAGACTATAAAAGAGAAACCAACCCAAAAAGTTTGGTTGATTAGTCTGTGGCATTCTTTTAAACTGTTGCTTATGGCGGTCTCTGTGAGCTTCTCAGTGACATTCAGCCATCCAGGTATCCCGCCTGCAGTAGACGGAATGTGGCAATGGAACGCTGGCTGCGCGTGTCATAATAGGCTCTGAGCCTTTATATACCTGCGCACAGCAGCAGCCACCTTCAGTCTGCTGCTGGACAGCCAGCAGCAGCAGCAGCAGGAGAGGTAATTAATCAGCAACCCTCCTGCTAAGGGTAGACAGCTGCTCGTTCCACCCCCCCCCCCGCCTTAATTGGTTCTCCTCCCTTCCAACGGTGTTGAGGCGGGTGGGAACAGCCGGGGGTTGAGGGTACTGTGCTAAAAGAGGTGGAGTTATGCAGATCTAAAACGCGTGGATTGCAGCAGCAGCAAGCCGAAAAGTGCAGGCATGTGAGGGATCTAGAGGTTGACAGCATGTCTTCTTAACGGGAGTCCAGGTGGCCATCTCCACAAATGGACTTTTCAGAATCCTTGGGTGGCACCGTAGTCGGAAACCAATTCTGGTTATCGCTTCTCGGCCTTTTGGCTAAGATCAAGTGTAGTATCTGTTCTTATCAGTTTAATATCTGATACGTCCCCTATCTGGGGACCATATATTAAATGGATTTTTAGAACAGGGAGATGGAAAAAGAGCTTGCTCTGTCCACTCCACGCATTGACCTGGTATTGCAGTATCTCCAGGACCGGTGCACCCCTTCTTTAATGCAGTTTCTAAAATCAGAAAGAATTGAATTCAATGCTTTTTGTTCATTTTGCTTATTTGTCGGATTTTGGGATGGACTCTTTGGCTTTGCTTTTCTTCTCCTCATTGGATTTTTCATGTTAAAAGTTGCAGAAGCCAGATGACAAGCTCATTTTGGTTCAACTTCAGCAACTGTGCATTGCATTGCCATGTAATGTAATGTAATGCAATGCTATCTATCTAGCTCTCCCTCTATACTTCCTTTTGGATAAACAGACATATTAGGCAAGCATTTTGGAGCTTTCACCTAAATAACTACAGGTGGTGAGATAAGCTGCACAATATAATTGACCTTTCAGTATATTGTTGCACACACACCATCTATTTAGCAAATGCCCTTGTTATCAACAGCAGCCTTTTAAACTCACCTGAGCTAACAGGTATGTGCGCTGGTTACTCTGCTGCGCTTAAAATTTCTTTTTTGGCTTGCTACAATGCCTTTTCTGAAACGTTGTCTCCCTCTGCTGGAACACTGACTTCTTTCATTTAATGCCTGCAGACTATAAAAGAGAAACCAACCCAAAAAGTTTGGTTGATTAGTCTGTGGCATTCTTTTAAACTGTTGCTTATGGCGGTCTCTGTGAGCTTCTCAGTGACATTCAGCCATCCAGGTATCCCGCCTGCAGTAGACGGAATGTGGCAATGGAACGCTGGCTGCGCGTGTCATAATAGGCTCTGAGCCTTTATATACCTGCGCACAGCAGCAGCCACCTTCAGTCTGCTGCTGGACAGCCAGCAGCAGCAGCAGCAGCAGGAGGGGTAATTAATCAGCAACCCTCCTGCTAAGGGTAGACAGCTGCTCGTTCCACCCCCCCCCCGCCTTAATTGGTTCTCCTCCCTTCCAACGGTGTTGAGGCGGGTGGGAACAGCCGTGGGTTGAGGGTACTGTGCTAAAAGAGGTGGAGTTATGCAGATCTAAAACGCGTGGATTGCAGCAGCAGCAAGCCGAAAAGTGCAGGCATGTGAGGGATCTAGAGGTTGACAGCATGTCTTCTTAACGGGAGTCCAGGTGGCCATCTCCACAAATGGACTTTTCAGAATCCTTGGGTGGCACCGTAGTCGGAAACCAATTCTGGTTATCGCTTCTCGGCCTTTTGGCTAAGATCAAGTGTAGTATCTGTTCTTATCAGTTTAATATCTGATACGTCCCCTATATGGGGACCATATATTAAATGGATTTTTAGAACAGGGAGATGGAAAAAGAGCTTGCTCTGTCCACTCCACGCATTGACCTGGTATTGCAGTATCTCCAGGACCGGTGCACCCCTTCTTTAATGCAGTTTCTAAAATCAGAAAGAATTGAATTCAATGCTTTTTGTTCATTTTGCTTGTTTGTCGGATTTTGGGATGGACTCTTTGGCTTTGCTTTTCTTCTCCTCATTGGATTTTTCATGTTAAAAGTTGCAGAAGCCAGATGACAAGCTCATTTTGGTTCAACTTCAGCAACTGTGCATTGCATTGCCATGTAATGTAATGTAATGCAATGCTATCTATCTAGCTCTCCCTCTATACTTCCTTTTGGATAAACAGACATATTAGGCAAGCATTTTGGAGCTTTCACCTAAATAACTACAGGTGGTGAGATAAGCTGCACAATATAATTGACCTTTCAGTATATTGTTGCACACACACCATCTATTTAGCAAATGCCCTTGTTATCAACAGCAGCCTTTTAAACTCACCTGAGCTAACAGGTATGTGAGCTGGTTACTCTGCTGCGCTTAAAATTTCTTTTTTGGTTTGCTACAATGCCTTTTCTGAAACGTTGTCTCCCTCTGCTGGAACACTGACTTCTTTCATTTAATGCCTGCAGACTATAAAAGAGAAACCAACCCAAAAAGTTTGGTTGATTAGTCTGTGGCATTCTTTTAAACTGTTGCTTATGGCGGTCTCTGTGAGCTTCTCAGTGACATTCAGCCATCCAGGTATCCCGCCTGCAGTAGACGGAATGTGGCAATGGAACGCTGGCTGCGCGTGTCATAATAGGCTCTGAGCCTTTATATACCTGCGCACAGCAGCAGCCACCTTCAGTCTGCTGCTGGACAGCCAGCAGCAGCAGCAGCAGGAGAGGTAATTAATCAGCAACCCTCCTGCTAAGGGTAGACAGCTGCTCGTTCCACCCCCCCCCCGCCTTAATTGGTTCTCCTCCCTTCCAACGGTGTTGAGGCGGGTGGGAACAGCCGGGGGTTGAGGGTACTGTGCTAAAAGAGGTGGAGTTATGCAGATCTAAAACGCGTGGATTGCAGCAGCAGCAAGCCGAAAAGTGCAGGCATGTGAGGGATCTAGAGGTTGACAGCATGTCTTCTTAACGGGAGTCCAGGTGGCCATCTCCACAAATGGACTTTTCAGAATCCTTGGGTGGCACCGTAGTCGGAAACCAATTCTGGTTATCGCTTCTCGGCCTTTTGGCTAAGATCAAGTGTAGTATCTGTTCTTATCAGTTTAATATCTGATACGTCCCCTATCTGGGGACCATATATTAAATGGATTTTTAGAACAGGGAGATGGAAAAAGAGCTTGCTCTGTCCACTCCACGCATTGACCTGGTATTGCAGTATCTCCAGGACCGGTGCACCCCTTCTTTAATGCAGTTTCTAAAATCAGAAAGAATTGAATTCAATGCTTTTTGTTCATTTTGCTTGTTTGTCGGATTTTGGGATGGACTCTTTGGCTTTGCTTTTCTTCTCCTCATTGGATTTTTCATGTTAAAAGTTGCAGAAGCCAGATGACAAGCTCATTTTGGTTCAACTTCAGCAACTGTGCATTGCATTGCCATGTAATGTAATGTAATGCAATGCTATCTATCTAGCTCTCCCTCTATACTTCCTTTTGGATAAACAGACATATTAGGCAAGCATTTTGGAGCTTTCACCTAAATAACTACAGGTGGTGAGATAAGCTGCACAATATAATTGACCTTTCAGTATATTGTTGCACACACACCATCTATTTAGCAAATGCCCTTGTTATCAACAGCAGCCTTTTAAACTCACCTGAGCTAACAGGTATGTGAGCTGGTTACTCTGCTGCGCTTAAAATTTCTTTTTTGGTTTGCTACAATGCCTTTTCTGAAACGTTGTCTCCCTCTGCTGGAACACTGACTTCTTTCATTTAATGCCTGCAGACTATAAAAGAGAAACCAACCCAAAAAGTTTGGTTGATTAGTCTGTGGCATTCTTTTAAACTGTTGCTTATGGCGGTCTCTGTGAGCTTCTCAGTGACATTCAGCCATCCAGGTATCCCGCCTGCAGTAGACGGAATGTGGCAATGGAACGCTGGCTGCGCGTGTCATAATAGGCTCTGAGCCTTTATATACCTGCGCACAGCAGCAGCCACCTTCAGTCTGCTGCTGGACAGCCAGCAGCAGCAGCAGCAGGAGAGGTAATTAATCAGCAACCCTCCTGCTAAGGGTAGACAGCTGCTCGTTCCACCCCCCCCCCGCCTTAATTGGTTCTCCTCCCTTCCAACGGTGTTGAGGCGGGTGGGAACAGCCGGGGGTTGAGGGTACTGTGCTAAAAGAGGTGGAGTTATGCAGATCTAAAACGCGTGGATTGCAGCAGCAGCAAGCCGAAAAGTGCAGGCATGTGAGGGATCTAGAGGTTGACAGCATGTCTTCTTAACGGGAGTCCAGGTGGCCATCTCCACAAATGGACTTTTCAGAATCCTTGGGTGGCACCGTAGTCGGAAACCAATTCTGGTTATCGCTTCTCGGCCTTTTGGCTAAGATCAAGTGTAGTATCTGTTCTTATCAGTTTAATATCTGATACGTCCCCTATCTGGGGACCATATATTAAATGGATTTTTAGAACAGGGAGATGGAAAAAGAGCTTGCTCTGTCCACTCCACGCATTGACCTGGTATTGCAGTATCTCTAGGACCGGTGCACCCCTTCTTTAATGCAGTTTCTAAAATCAGAAAGAATTGAATTCAATGCTTTTTGTTCATTTTGCTTGTTTGTCGGATTTTGGGATGGACTCTTTGGCTTTGCTTTTCTTCTCCTCATTGGATTTTTCATGTTAAAAGTTGCAGAAGCCAGATGACAAGCTCATTTTGGTTCAACTTCAGCAACTGTGCATTGCATTGCCATGTAATGTAATGTAATGCAATGCTATCTATCTAGCTCTCCCTCTATACTTCCTTTTGGATAAACAGACATATTAGGCAAGCATTTTGGAGCTTTCACCTAAATAACTACAGGTGGTGAGATAAGCTGCACAATATAATTGACCTTTCAGTATATTGTTGCACACACATCATCTATTTAGCAAATGCCCTTGTTATCAACAGCAGCCTTTTAAACTCACCTGAGCTAACAGGTATGTGAGCTGGTTACTCTGCTGCGCTTAAAATTTCTTTTTTGGTTTGCTACAATGCCTTTTCTGAAACGTTGTCTCCCTCTGCTGGAACACTGACTTCTTTCATTTAATGCCTGCAGACTATAAAAGAGAAACCAACCCAAAAAGTTTGGTTGATTAGTCTGTGGCATTCTTTTAAACTGTTGCTTATGGCGGTCTCTGTGAGCTTCTCAGTGACATTCAGCCATCCAGGTATCCCGCCTGCAGTAGACGGAATGTGGCAATGGAACGCTGGCTGCGCGTGTCATAATAGGCTCTGAGCCTTTATATACCTGCGCACAGCAGCAGCCACCTTCAGTCTGCTGCTGGACAGCCAGCAGCAGCAGCAGCAGGAGAGGTAATTAATCAGCAACCCTCCTGCTAAGGGTAGACAGCTGCTCGTTCCACCCCCCCCCGCCTTAATTGGTTCTCCTCCCTTCCAACGGTGTTGAGGCGGGTGGGAACAGCCGGGGGTTGAGGGTACTGTGCTAAAAGAGGTGGAGTTATGCAGATCTAAAACGCGTGGATTGCAGCAGCAGCAAGCCGAAAAGTGCAGGCATGTGAGGGATCTAGAGGTTGACAGCATGTCTTCTTAACGGGAGTCCAGGTGGCCATCTCCACAAATGGACTTTTCAGAATCCTTGGGTGGCACCGTAGTCGGAAACCAATTCTGGTTATCGCTTCTCGGCCTTTTGGCTAAGATCAAGTGTAGTATCTTTCGAAAAGGCGGTTTTGGATGTTGGCCGCCCTAGTAGATTGATACATTATGCACACTGGGGTTTAGGCGCTTGTTAGTACGCCAGGTGGCTAATATAGTCATCTGGTGGAAAGCATGGCCCCCCAGGATCGACGCCATTGGGCCGGGGAAGATCGAAAGCCCGAAGTGTGAAGTGCCCCAGGAGTGGTGACCCTGGGGTGCCTTAACTCACTGGGATTGGGAACCCCACTTGAGTTTATGGCACATTTGCACAAGCACTTCAAATTTTCTTTCTTCGCACACACCCTTATTCCGGGCCTTCTGGCCTTAGGATGGGGAATTTTTCAATTCCCGGTCGAAGGTCCGGGCAGTATTATACTGTGAAACCTTCACTATTTATTTAATTTCTTTGTCACTGTGTGTCCACTTATTCACGTGTGTCACGTCCTACTAGGATTTTGTCGGGATGCGGTTCCCTTACGGGTTCCTCTCTTGGCAGGTCTAGGGGGGGAGTGTGTGGCCATCAGGTTCCGCTCCCCCCTGAACCCCCCTGGCTCTCCTCTTTCGGGAGGAGAGCGTTGTTGGCTCCCCTCTTCCGGGAGGGGAGCACAGTCTTTGGCTCCCAGTGCCTTGCTCGGGTGAGAACTCGGGCAGGTGCTGGGGGTAAGATTGGGTCGCCTCTGGCTTCGGCTGGAGGTGGCTGTTTGTCCCTGTTCCTCGCTGTGGCCTTTTGGCTCGGAGGGACAGGGAATGGTTTGGGGGACCCTTCTCCTTTTGGAGAGGGTTTCAAGAAGACCAGCATCCTAGTGCACTTTTTTTGTGGCACTTGTCACTTTTTTAAGCGCACTCGGGTTTTGTACACGATTTCGGGCTTTCGATAAAAAAAAAAAAAAATCTGTTCTTATCAGTTTAATATCTGATACGTCCCCTATCTGGGGACCATATATTAAATGGATTTTTAGAACAGGGAGATGGAAAAAGAGCTTGCTCTGTCCACTCCACGCATTGACCTGGTATTGCAGTATCTCCAGGACCGGTGCACCCCTTCTTTAATGCAGTTTCTAAAATCAGAAAGAATTGAATTCAATGCTTTTTGTTCATTTTGCTTGTTTGTCGGATTTTGGGATGGACTCTTTGGCTTTGCTTTTCTTCTCCTCATTGGATTTTTCATGTTAAAAGTTGCAGAAGCCAGATGACAAGCTCATTTTGGTTCAACTTCAGCAACTGTGCATTGCATTGCCATGTAATGTAATGTAATGCAATGCTATCTATCTAGCTCTCCCTCTATACTTCCTTTTGGATAAACAGACATATTAGGCAAACATTTTGGAGCTTTCACCTAAATAACTACAGGTGGTGAGATAAGCTGCACAATATAATTGACCTTTCAGTATATTGTTGCACACACACCATCTATTTAGCAAATGCCCTTGTTATCAACAGCAGCCTTTTAAACTCACCTGAGCTAACAGGTATGTGAGCTGGTTACTCTGCTGCGCTTAAAATTTCTTTTTTGGTTTGCTACAATGCCTTTTCTGAAACGTTGTCTCCCTCTGCTGGAACACTGACTTCTTTCATTTAATGCCTGCAGACTATAAAAGAGAAACCAACCCAAAAAGTTTGGTTGATTAGTCTGTGGCATTCTTTTAAACTGTTGCTTATGGCGGTCTCTGTGAGCTTCTCAGTGACATTCAGCCATCCAGGTATCCCGCCTGCAGTAGACGGAATGTGGCAATGGAACGCTGGCTGCGCGTGTCATAATAGGCTCTGAGCCTTTATATACCTGCGCACAGCAGCAGCCACCTTCAGTCTGCTGCTGGACAGCCAGCAGCAGCAGCAGCAGGAGAGGTAATTAATCAGCAACCCTCCTGCTAAGGGTAGACAGCTGCTCGTTCCACCCCCCCCCCGCCTTAATTGGTTCTCCTCCCTTCCAACGGTGTTGAGGCGGGTGGGAACAGCCAGGGGTTGAGGGTACTGTGCTAAAAGAGGTGGAGTTATGCAGATCTAAAACGCGTGGATTGCAGCAGCAGCAAGCCGAAAAGTGCAGGCATGTGAGGGATCTAGAGGTTGACAGCATGTCTTCTTAACGGGAGTCCAGGTGGCCATCTCCACAAATGGACTTTTCAGAATCCTTGGGTGGCACCGTAGTCGGAAACCAATTCTGGTTATCGCTTCTCGGCCTTTTGGCTAAGATCAAGTGTAGTATCTGTTCTTATCAGTTTAATATCTGATACGTCCCCTATCTGGGGACCATATATTAAATGGATTTTTAGAACAGGGAGATGGAAAAAGAGCTTGCTCTGTCCACTCCACGCATTGACCTGGTATTGCAGTATCTCCAGGACCGGTGCACCCCTTCTTTAATGCAGTTTCTAAAATCAGAAAGAATTGAATTCAATGCTTTTTGTTCATTTTGCTTGTTTGTCGGATTTTGGGATGGACTCTTTGGCTTTGCTTTTCTTCTCCTCATTGGATTTTTCATGTTAAAAGTTGCAGAAGCCAGATGACAAGCTCATTTTGGTTCAACTTCAGCAACTGTGCATTGCATTGCCATGTAATGTAATGTAATGCAATGCTATCTATCTAGCTCTCCCTCTATACTTCCTTTTGGATAAACAGACATATTAGGCAAGCATTTTGGAGCTTTCACCTAAATAACTACAGGTGGTGAGATAAGCTGCACAATATAATTGACCTTTCAGTATATTGTTGCACACACACCATCTATTTAGCAAATGCCCTTGTTATCAACAGCAGCCTTTTAAACTCACCTGAGCTAACAGGTATGTGAGCTGGTTACTCTGCTGCGCTTAAAATTTCTTTTTTGGTTTGCTACAATGCCTTTTCTGAAACGTTGTCTCCCTCTGCTGGAACACTGACTTCTTTCATTTAATGCCTGCAGACTATAAAAGAGAAACCAACCCAAAAAGTTTGGTTGATTAGTCTGTGGCATTCTTTTAAACTGTTGCTTATGGCGGTCTCTGTGAGCTTCTCAGTGACATTCAGCCATCCAGGTATCCCGCCTGCAGTAGACGGAATGTGGCAATGGAACGCTGGCTGCGCGTGTCATAATAGGCTCTGAGCCTTTATATACCTGCGCACAGCAGCAGCCACCTTCAGTCTGCTGCTGGACAGCCAGCAGCAGCAGCAGCAGGAGAGGTAATTAATCAGCAACCCTCCTGCTAAGGGTAGACAGCTGCTCGTTCCACCCCCCCCGCCTTAATTGGTTCTCCTCCCTTCCAACGGTGTTGAGGCGGGTGGGAACAGCCGGGGGTTGAGGGTACTGTGCTAAAAGAGGTGGAGTTATGCAGATCTAAAACGCGTGGATTGCAGCAGCAGCAAGCCGAAAAGTGCAGGCATGTGAGGGATCTAGAGGTTGACAGCATGTCTTCTTAACGGGAGACCAGGTGGCCATCTCCACAAATGGACTTTTCAGAATCCTTGGGTGGCACCGTAGTCGGAAACCAATTCTGGTTATCGCTTCTCGGCCTTTTGGCTAAGATCAAGTGTAGTATCTGTTCTTATCAGTTTAATATCTGATACGTCCCCTATCTGGGGACCATATATTAAATGGATTTTTAGAACAGGGAGATGGAAAAAGAGCTTGCTCTGTCCACTCCACGCATTGACCTGGTATTGCAGTATCTCCAGGACCGGTGCACCCCTTCTTTAATGCAGTTTCTAAAATCAGAAAGAATTGAATTCAATGCTTTTTGTTCATTTTGCTTGTTTGTCGGATTTTGGGATGGACTCTTTGGCTTTGCTTTTCTTCTCCTCATTGGATTTTTCATGTTAAAAGTTGCAGAAGCCAGATGACAAGCTCATTTTGGTTCAACTTCAGCAACTGTGCATTGCATTGCCATGTAATGTAATGTAATGCAATGCTATCTATCTAGCTCTCCCTCTATACTTCCTTTTGGATAAACAGACATATTAGGCAAGCATTTTGGAGCTTTCACCTAAATAACTACAGGTGGTGAGATAAGCTGCACAATATAATTGACCTTTCAGTATATTGTTGCACACACACCATCTATTTAGCAAATGCCCTTGTTATCAACAGCAGCCTTTTAAACTCACCTGAGCTAACAGGTATGTGAGCTGGTTACTCTGCTGCGCTTAAAATTTCTTTTTTGGTTTGCTACAATGCCTTTTCTGAAACGTTGTCTCCCTCTGCTGGAACACTGACTTCTTTCATTTAATGCCTGCAGACTATAAAAGAGAAACCAACCCAAAAAGTTTGGTTGATTAGTCTGTGGCATTCTTTTAAACTGTTGCTTATGGCGGTCTCTGTGAGCTTCTCAGTGACATTCAGCCATCCAGGTATCCCGCCTGCAGTAGACGGAATGTGGCAATGGAACGCTGGCTGCGCGTGTCATAATAGGCTCTGAGCCTTTATATACCTGCGCACAGCAGCAGCCACCTTCAGTCTGCTGCTGGACAGCCAGCAGCAGCAGCAGCAGGAGAGGTAATTAATCAGCAACCCTCCTGCTAAGGGTAGACAGCTGCTCGTTCCACCCCCCCCCCGCCTTAATTGGTTCTCCTCCCTTCCAACGGTGTTGAGGCGGGTGGGAACAGCCGGGGGTTGAGGGTACTGTGCTAAAAGAGGTGGAGTTATGCAGATCTAAAACGCGTGGATTGCAGCAGCAGCAAGCCGAAAAGTGCAGGCATGTGAGGGATCTAGAGGTTGACAGCATGTCTTCTTAACGGGAGTCCAGGTGGCCATCTCCACAAATGGACTTTTCAGAATCCTTGGGTGGCACCGTAGTCGGAAACCAATTCTGGTTATCGCTTCTCGGCCTTTTGGCTAAGATCAAGTGTAGTATCTGTTCTTATCAGTTTAATATCTGATACGTCCCCTATCTGGGGACCATATATTAAATGGATTTTTAGAACAGGGAGATGGAAAAAGAGCTTGCTCTGTCCACTCCACGCATTGACCTGGTATTGCAGTATCTCCAGGACCGGTGCACCCCTTCTTTAATGCAGTTTCTAAAATCAGAAAGAATTGAATTCAATGCTTTTTGTTCATTTTGCTTGTTTGTCGGATTTTGGGATGGACTCTTTGGCTTTGCTTTTCTTCTCCTCATTGGATTTTTCATGTTAAAAGTTGCAGAAGCCAGATGACAAGCTCATTTTGGTTCAACTTCAGCAACTGTGCATTGCATTGCCATGTAATGTAATGTAATGCAATGCTATCTATCTAGCTCTCCCTCTATACTTCCTTTTGGATAAACAGACATATTAGGCAAGCATTTTGGAGCTTTCACCTAAATAACTACAGGTGGTGAGATAAGCTGCACAATATAATTGACCTTTCAGTATATTGTTGCACACACACCATCTATTTAGCAAATGCCCTTGTTATCAACAGCAGCCTTTTAAACTCACCTGAGCTAACAGGTATGTGAGCTGGTTACTCTGCTGCGCTTAAAATTTCTTTTTTGGTTTGCTACAATGCCTTTTCTGAAACGTTGTCTCCCTCTGCTGGAACACTGACTTCTTTCATTTAATGCCTGCAGACTATAAAAGAGAAACCAACCCAAAAAGTTTGGTTGATTAGTCTGTGGCATTCTTTTAAACTGTTGCTTATGGCGGTCTCTGTGAGCTTCTCAGTGACATTCAGCCATCCAGGTATCCCGCCTGCAGTAGACGGAATGTGGCAATGGAACGCTGGCTGCGCGTGTCATAATAGGCTCTGAGCCTTTATATACCTGCGCACAGCAGCAGCCACCTTCAGTCTGCTGCTGGACAGCCAGCAGCAGCAGCAGCAGGAGAGGTAATTAATCAGCAACCCTCCTGCTAAGGGTAGACAGCTGCTCGTTCCACCCCCCCCCCGCCTTAATTGGTTCTCCTCCCTTCCAACGGTGTTGAGGCGGGTGGGAACAGCCGGGGGTTGAGGGTACTGTGCTAAAAGAGGTGGAGTTATGCAGATCTAAAACGCGTGGATTGCAGCAGCAGCAAGCCGAAAAGTGCAGGCATGTGAGGGATCTAGAGGTTGACAGCATGTCTTCTTAACGGGAGTCCAGGTGGCCATCTCCACAAATGGACTTTTCAGAATCCTTGGGTGGCACCGTAGTCGGAAACCAATTCTGGTTATCGCTTCTCGGCCTTTTGGCTAAGATCAAGTGTAGTATCTGTTCTTATCAGTTTAATATCTGATACGTCCCCTATCTGGGGACCATATATTAAATGGATTTTTAGAACAGGGAGATGGAAAAAGAGCTTGCTCTGTCCACTCCACGCATTGACCTGGTATTGCAGTATCTCTAGGACCGGTGCACCCCTTCTTTAATGCAGTTTCTAAAATCAGAAAGAATTGAATTCAATGCTTTTTGTTCATTTTGCTTGTTTGTCGGATTTTGGGATGGACTCTTTGGCTTTGCTTTTCTTCTCCTCATTGGATTTTTCATGTTAAAAGTTGCAGAAGCCAGATGACAAGCTCATTTTGGTTCAACTTCAGCAACTGTGCATTGCATTGCCATGTAATGTAATGTAATGCAATGCTATCTATCTAGCTCTCCCTCTATACTTCCTTTTGGATAAACAGACATATTAGGCAAGCATTTTGGAGCTTTCACCTAAATAACTACAGGTGGTGAGATAAGCTGCACAATATAATTGACCTTTCAGTATATTGTTGCACACACACCATCTATTTAGCAAATGCCCTTGTTATCAACAGCAGCCTTTTAAACTCACCTGAGCTAACAGGTATGTGAGCTGGTTACTCTGCTGCGCTTAAAATTTCTTTTTTGGTTTGCTACAATGCCTTTTCTGAAACGTTGTCTCCCTCTGCTGGAACACTGACTTCTTTCATTTAATGCCTGCAGACTATAAAAGAGAAACCAACCCAAAAAGTTTGGTTGATTAGTCTGTGGCATTCTTTTAAACTGTTGCTTATGGCGGTCTCTGTGAGCTTCTCAGTGACATTCAGCCATCCAGGTATCCCGCCTGCAGTAGACGGAATGTGGCAATGGAACGCTGGCTGCGCGTGTCATAATAGGCTCTGAGCCTTTATATACCTGCGCACAGCAGCAGCCACCTTCAGTCTGCTGCTGGACAGCCAGCAGCAGCAGCAGCAGGAGAGGTAATTAATCAGCAACCCTCCTGCTAAGGGTAGACAGCTGCTCGTTCCACCCCCCCCCCGCCTTAATTGGTTCTCCTCCCTTCCAACGGTGTTGAGGCGGGTGGGAACAGCCGGGGGTTGAGGGTACTGTGCTAAAAGAGGTGGAGTTATGCAGATCTAAAACGCGTGGATTGCAGCAGCAGCAAGCCGAAAAGTGCAGGCATGTGAGGGATCTAGAGGTTGACAGCATGTCTTCTTAACGGGAGTCCAGGTGGCCATCTCCACAAATGGACTTTTCAGAATCCTTGGGTGGCACCGTAGTCGGAAACCAATTCTGGTTATCACTTCTCGGCCTTTTGGCTAAGATCAAGTGTAGTATCTGTTCTTATCAGTTTAATATCTGATACGTCCCCTATCTGGGGACCATATATTAAATGGATTTTTAGAACAGGGAGATGGAAAAAGAGCTTGCTCTGTCCACTCCACGCATTGACCTGGTATTGCAGTATCTCCAGGACCGGTGCACCCCTTCTTTAATGCAGTTTCTAAAATCAGAAAGAATTGAATTCAATGCTTTTTGTTCATTTTGCTTGTTTGTCGGATTTTGGGATGGACTCTTTGGCTTTGCTTTTCTTCTCCTCATTGGATTTTTCATGTTAAAAGTTGCAGAAGCCAGATGACAAGCTCATTTTGGTTCAACTTCAGCAACTGTGCATTGCATTGCCATGTAATGTAATGTAATGCAATGCTATCTATCTAGCTCTCCCTCTATACTTCCTTTTGGATAAACAGACATATTAGGCAAGCATTTTGGAGCTTTCACCTAAATAACTACAGGTGGTGAGATAAGCTGCACAATATAATTGACCTTTCAGTATATTGTTGCACACACACCATCTATTTAGCAAATGCCCTTGTTATCAACAGCAGCCTTTTAAACTCACCTGAGCTAACAGGTATGTGAGCTGGTTACTCTGCTGCGCTTAAAATTTCTTTTTTGGTTTGCTACAATGCCTTTTCTGAAACGTTGTCTCCCTCTGCTGGAACACTGACTTCTTTCATTTAATGCCTGCAGACTATAAAAGAGAAACCAACCCAAAAAGTTTGGTTGATTAGTCTGTGGCATTCTTTTAAACTGTTGCTTATGGCGGTCTCTGTGAGCTTCTCAGTGACATTCAGCCATCCAGGTATCCCGCCTGCAGTAGACGGAATGTGGCAATGGAACGCTGGCTGCGCGTGTCATAATAGGCTCTGAGCCTTTATATACCTGCTGTGATGAACCTGTAGCCGCCATCTTGGTAATGATAAATCATATCCAGGGATGGCCACACTTCAGCAGCCCCCACCCTTGGGACCTTCTGTTAAAACGTCAACTAGATAGTTTCCCCCCATCCAGGCTCCTGTAAGATAAGAAGCCTACTTAACACTTGAATGCTAGGAGCTTCAAAGACTTCGAGAGGAAACACAGCCAGCAGGGGGGGGTGCTTCGTCTATCTGTACCTGACCATTTGTCCCATAGGACTAGTTTCTTTGTCTGTCACAAGCATGGAGGCATAAGATATAGAAACATGAAAAGTACACGCATGTTGCATGGGATGGGCCAATAAAAAAATATCACGGCGTCCCGGAGCCATTGCGCACACAAGCCTCCGCGGTAGACGTTTGTACGTGCTCTGGAAGCCAAGATATAGCGCTGAGCCATTCCTGAGGACCGTATGGTATCATAATTGATATCAAAAGGTCGGTTACGGCGGCCCGAATCCATGGGAACCCCTGGGGGTATCATGAGACCATCCCAGAAGAAGTTATTGGGTTCCATAGAATTTGGGCTTCTGATCGAAGTTAGACCTGAGGGTGGAGACTGAGCCAGCTGACCTCACCAGCAGTGGGCGGGACGGGGCAGGTAGGATAGCAGGACAGACAAGAGACAAGTCAGTCTTGACCCAAGAGTGGTGTGCTGAACATCTGAGCACCAGCTGAGGCCACCAAGGGGAGGAGCAGTTTGACCATGCGGTGGTAGGCCTCAGCCTGTAACAAAGAACCGTGCCTGCGATCGCAGAATCCTCTCCCTGCGTCACAAGAAAATCAAGAAACCGGTAACTGATATGCTGTGGTGATTCTGTGTGTTGTATTCCATTGTTGTATAGTTTAGCCTGACCTTATACCTGTGTATATTTAGTTGTATATCGTGTATCTAGTGTATTATTATAATCAATTACCTCAAGTAATTGTGGGCCTGCCTTTTATTCTGCATAACGAACGCACGTCCGTGTGAGCTCGGCTCAAGCCAAAAACGCTACCCAGGGTTGGTTCCTGACCCGATATAGGCCCATTCACGGACTGGGCGTATATCTAAAATAGGGACTGGTGGCAGCATACCAACTGGGGATTGGGGAAGGCTGGTAGTGACGGTCGGAGGTTCAGATATATATATTCCTGGCGCGGCCAAGGAAGATATATATACCGCCCTCACTACAGAGGGCCCCGATACCCAGTAGGTTACAGGACAGTCTCCCTGGTGACCGCTTATCCTAGGTGCAGTTCCTTGACTGACCTGAGGCTAAGAGGGCGCTAGCGAGTTGTGCTGTGTAGTGACGTTACGGTTTAGTGACGTTGAAGGGATAACACACTACCGTGTTCCCTGCGCTGGTTGCAGCTACCTGGCACTACTTTCTCTAGGTGCAGTACCTTGACTGACCTGAGAGGTAAGGGGGCGCCAGAGAGCTGCACCCACCGGCCGGCTTTCATCACATTGGTGGCAGAGCGGTGGGATTGCAGAATAATAGTGTTGTGGGACCCCTACTCCCAGGCACTAAAGACTGCCAGTGGTAACTTCCACTGCTGGAGTCTTAAGGTCAGCCCAACATTAGACGGTCAGGCTAAAAGTATAACAAGGTGTGTGCAAACTCAGGGTTGCAGCGGTGTCGGTTACCAAGATGGCAGACGGCACCAGGAGCAAGACCCTGCAGGAGGCTAATGCTACGGTCCGTGTGGCAGGAGGGGAGGACATTGTTACTCATGGCGAGGAGGAGTCCAGCCCGGGCACCTCAGGGAGCCAGTCCCCAGTATACGGTCCCGCAGTGGGCTGCCCACCACCTACCCAGCCCAGCCTGTCCAGATCACAAGCCCTTTTACAAGCGGCTATGGCAAGTCTCCAGTCTCATGGCGATGCCGTCTACAAAACCCTCCTGGCAGCATCAGAGAAGGCAGCGGAGGAGGAGCGCGAAGCTGCGGAGCGCCGGGAGGCTGCGGAGCGTGCAGAGCGGGCTGCAGAGCGCCGGGAGGCTGCGGAGCGTGAAGCTGCGGAGCGTGCAGAGCGAGCTGCGGAGCGCCAGCACCAACTGGACCTGGCCCAGCGGGGGCTTCCGCTAGAGCAACCAACCCATCAGGAGACCAAGTCGTCCAAAGTCCGAGCTGAGGACTTCCCTCTACTGGAGAAGGATGGGGACCTGGACTCCTTTCTGGTGGCATTTGAACGGACCTGTCTTCAGCACCATCTGGCCCGGGATCAGTGGGCCAGATACCTGACCCCCCGTTTGAGGGGTAAGTCCCTGGATGCCTTGGGGGACTTACCTGCCGGGGAGGTACAGAACTACGACTGCATCAAGCGGGCCCTGATCCGGCAGTACAACCTCACTCCCGAGTCGTACCGCCAGAAGTTCCGGAGCCTGCTGCGTGGCCCCAAGGACACCTGGACCGATCATATGCGGGCGCTGTTGAGAGCCGCAGAGCACTGGACCTCGGGTCTAGCGCTTACTACCCGCCAGGAGGTCCAGGAACTGTTCGTCACGGAGCAGTTCTTGTGGAACTGCCCAGAGGACCTCCGACAGTTCCTCCGTGACCGAAAACCAACAGGGGCTTCTGCTACAGCCGCCCTGGCAGACGAGTATGCCAATAACAGGGCGCCTGAGCTGAAGAAGTCTGCCAGCAGCACCTGGAGAGGGGGTAAGCCCAGTCATGCCCCTGTTTCCCCGGCCCCTAGAACACAAGGGGTGTATCCCCCTGTTGCCCTCTCCAGGCAAGGACCAGACGTAAGACGTTGTCATCTATGCAACAAACCAGGACACTTTAGGGCTGAGTGTCCCCAGCGCCAAAAGACCCCATCCCAGTCCCAGAGAGCGCCCAATGTTTTGTGTGTGGGAGGGGGTGGTGGTAGGTCCCTGGACAACATCCAACCCGTCACCATAGGCCGTTCTGCGGTCATGGGACTGCGGGACACGGGCGCTGAACGAACACTGGTACGGCCTGAGGTGGTGTCCCCCCAGGACTTGGTACCAGGAAAGACTCTTTCCGTCTCCGGGGTTGGAGGCGTGGAGCCGGCACTTCCCGTTGCCATGGTGTATTTGGACTGGGGTGCCGGAAGGGGGATGCGGGAGGTGGGAGTAACGCCAAATATTCCCGCAAATGTTTTATTAGGGACCGACTTGGGGCGTCTAGTATCGCAGTATGTACCCTCTGAACCCCCAAGTTCGGCCCCCCAAGAGTGTATTGATTTGTCTGCTGCTAATGCCAACCATGTTGTATGTAGTGTGTGTCCTGCTGAGGAGGAGGGAGTGAAACCTGAGGGTAACACCTGCACAGACACAACACAAACAGGGTTAGTGAAAGCAGGTGGGGAGTGTGGGGATGCCCGCAGAGGTGCTCAGCCGGCGTGCCGTGACCTCTTGTCCTCCGGTGAGGGAGGGGGCGGGCAGGATTCTGTAGAGGGAAGCTCAGGGATGGAGAGGGGGGCAGCTACCGGCAGTGTAGGGCTCCCAGGGGTATCCAGGCTGCTGAGTATAGGCCCACTGCAGGGGGAGGAACAGGCCATGGGAGGTGGGGGTGTCCCAAGAGAGGAGCCGCCAGGTAAGACCCCAGGGCAGGAGTTCCCCACATCCGAGATGTCCAAAGGCCTAGGAAGCCTGCCTGATCGGGCGGCTTGGTCAGAAACAGAGGGGAAGCAGGCACTACCCACGGTCACAGCGGTCATAGCCGCTGTCACCAGGAGTGGGAGCGCCGGAGCCCAAGGAGCCTTGCAGAGGTCCGACGGCTTCCCCACTTCTGACCAAGTGTCTGCCGGGTCAGACAGCGGCCAGGTGACATGCCCGGAGGGGCTGACGGAGGATGTGGCAGTTTCGTCGATTCTGGCCACATCAAGTCAGGAATTTCAGGCTGCGTTGGAAGCAGACGACAGCCTGAAAGCTCTCAAGGAACAGGCGGCACAGCCTCCCATGGAGTCAGACTGCGAGCGTGTGGTCTGGGACCAGGGACGGCTGTACCGGGTAACGGTCCAGCAGGGTTCACCGGAGGCGTGGCCCAGGGACCGACAGTTAGTGGTACCCTATCCGTTCAGGGCGGAATTGTTGCGGATCGCACACGAGATTCCGATGGCCGGACACCTAGGGATCGCTAAAACCAAGGCCAGGATAGCTCAGCATTTCTACTGGCCTGGGATGGGAGCCGCGGTGGGTGCCTACTGCCGTTCGTGTGACACCTGTCAGAGGGTGGGGAAGGCGGGGCCGCGCCCCAAAGCCCCACTGGTAACTCTGCCAATCATCGAAGAGCCTTTCTCGAGGGTCGCTGTGGATCTTATTGGACCTCTGTCCACTCCCAGCCACTCCGGGAAATGCTTCATACTCACGGTAGTGGACTATGCCACCCGGTACCCGGAAGCGGTAGCTTTGTCGTCCATTCGGGCCGACAAGGTGGCTACCGCCTTACTGGAGATCTTCTCCAGAGTGGGTTTCCCCCAAGAAATGCTCACCGACCGAGGGACCCAGTTCATGTCGCGGCTGATGGAGTCCCTCTGTAAGCAAATGCAGGTGCAACATCTGGTGGCCAGCCCGTATCACCCACAGACTAATGGCCTGTGTGAGCGGTTCAATGGCACCTTAAAGCAGATGCTTAAGATGTTGGTCGACTCCCACGGGAGAGACTGGGAGCGTTACCTCCCACACCTCCTATTTGCTTACCGGGAGGTTCCGCAGGCCTCAACGGGGTTCTCCCCCTTTGAGCTCCTGTACGGGCGACGGGTACGGGGCCCCCTGGCTCTGGTGAAGGAAGCATGGGAAGGGGATTTGGCCACCCCCGAGGTGTCGGTCATCGAGTATGTCGTGCGCCACCGGGACAGGATGATGGCCTTGGCAAAGCTGGTGCAGGACAATATGGCCCAGGCCCAGGCCGACCAGAAGCGGTGGTACGACCAGAATGCTTGTGAGAGGACCTACCAGGTGGGTCAAAAGGTGTGGGTACTGGTCCCCGTACCACAGAACAAGCTTCAGGCAGCCTGGGAAGGTCCCTACTTCGTGCACCAGAAACTCAATGCCGTCACCTATCTGGTCACCCTGGATCACGCCCGTGGAAGGAGGAAGGCCTTCCACGTGAACATGATGAAGGCTCATCATGAGCGGGAAGCGACTGCCCACCCAGTGTGCAACCTTCCCGAGGAAGGAGAGGTAGAAACCCTCCTGGATCTGCTCACCCAAGCCAAGGCGGGTGGGTCCATCGAGGATGTGGGGGTTGGCCACCAGCTCACGGAGGACCAACGGTCCCAGCTGGGGACCACCCTGCACCCCTTCCGGGGGCTGTTCAGCAGCCTGCCCGGAAGGACTGAGATGGCTGTCCACGACGTGGACACTGGCGATCACCCGCCGATCCGGCGTTCAGCATATCGGGTCTCTTTCGAGGTGCAGGGAAACATGCGCCAAGAGATAGACGAGATGCTGAAGCTGGGGGTGATCCAGGCATCCAGCAGCGCGTGGGCCTCGCCTGTAGTCCTCGTACCAAAGAAGGACCGAACTACACGGTTCTGCGTGGACTACCGGGGGCTCAACGCTGTAACGGCCACCGATGCGTTCCCCATACCACGCATCGATGACCTGCTCGATCGGATGGCCGGGGCTAAGTACCTGACCATCATGGATCTGAGCCGGGGGTACTGGCAGATTCCTCTGACCCCCGCGGCAAGGGAACGCTCTGCCTTTATCACCCCTTTTGGACTGTACGAGTCCACAGTGATGCCATTCGGCATGAAGAATGCCCCTGCCACTTTTCAGCGGATGGTCAATACGCTGCTTGAGGGACTTGAAGGGTACGCGGCTGCGTACTTGGACGATATTGTAGTCTTCAGTCCCACTTGGGAGGATCACCTAGAGCACCTGCGGCAGGTGCTCGGTCGGATCCACCGGGCAGGCTTGACCATCAAGCCGGAAAAGTGCCAGCTGGGCATGAGTGAGGTCCTCTACCTGGGTCACCGGGTAGGCGGGGGGGTTCTGAAGCCAGAACCGGGGAAAGTGGATGCCATCGCATCCTGGCCCACTCCTAGGACCAAAAAGCAGGTGATGTCCTTCTTGGGGACCGCCGGGTACTATAGGAGGTTCGTCCCACACTATAGCACCCTGGCCAAGCCCCTGACGGACCTCACCAAGAAGAAGCTGCCCGTCGCAGTCGACTGGACAGTCGCCTGCGAGACAGCTTTCGGGGCACTCAAGGCCGCCCTAAGTAGCTCCCCTGTACTGCAAGCTGCCGACTTCGACCGGCCGTTTGTGGTACAGACCGACGCCAGTGACTTTGGCCTCGGTGCTGTGCTAAGTCAGGTCAACACGACAGGCCAGGAACATCCTGTCTTGTACCTGAGCAGGAAGCTACTGCCCCGGGAGGTGGCTTACTCCACGGTGGAAAAAGAATGCCTGGCAATTGTATGGGCCCTGCAGCGTCTGCAGCCCTACTTGTACGGGAGCCATTTCACCGTGGAGACGGACCACAACCCCCTCAGCTGGTTACACACGGTCTCTGGGTCGAATGGCAGGTTGCTACGCTGGAGCCTCGCTCTCCAGCAGTACCACTTCTCCATTCGCCACAGAAGAGGCCGTGACCACGGTAACGCTGACGGGTTATCCCGGCAAGGGGAGGGTGCAGAAGGACGCACGGGGGAACACAGGAATGTGCTACCCCCTCGCGCCCTCGTATAGGGGGAGGTGTGATGAACCTGTAGCCGCCATCTTGGTAATGATAAATCATATCCAGGGATGGCCACACTTCAGCAGCCCCCACCCTTGGGACCTTCTGTTAAAACGTCAACTAGATAGTTTCCCCCCATCCAGGCTCCTGTAAGATAAGAAGCCTACTTAACACTTGAATGCTAGGAGCTTCAAAGACTTCGAGAGGAAACACAGCCAGCAGGGGGGGGTGCTTCGTCTATCTGTACCTGACCATTTGTCCCATAGGACTAGTTTCTTTGTCTGTCACAAGCATGGAGGCATAAGATATAGAAACATGAAAAGTACACGCATGTTGCATGGGATGGGCCAATAAAAAAATATCACGGCGTCCCGGAGCCATTGCGCACACAAGCCTCCGCGGTAGACGTTTGTACGTGCTCTGGAAGCCAAGATATAGCGCTGAGCCATTCCTGAGGACCGTATGGTATCATAATTGATATCAAAAGGTCGGTTACGGCGGCCCGAATCCATGGGAACCCCTGGGGGTATCATGAGACCATCCCAGAAGAAGTTATTGGGTTCCATAGAATTTGGGCTTCTGATCGAAGTTAGACCTGAGGGTGGAGACTGAGCCAGCTGACCTCACCAGCAGTGGGCGGGACGGGGCAGGTAAGATAGCAGGACAGACAAGAGACAAGTCAGTCTTGACCCAAGAGTGGTGTGCTGAACATCTGAGCACCAGCTGAGGCCACCAAGGGGAGGAGCAGTTTGACCATGCGGTGGTAGGCCTCAGCCTGTAACAAAGAACCGTGCCTGCGATCGCAGAATCCTCTCCCTGCGTCACAAGAAAATCAAGAAACCGGTAACTGATATGCTGTGGTGATTCTGTGTGTTGTATTCCATTGTTGTATAGTTTAGCCTGACCTTATACCTGTGTATATTTAGTTGTATATCGTGTATCTAGTGTATTATTATAATCAATTACCTCAAGTAATTGTGGGCCTGCCTTTTATTCTGCATAACGAACGCACGTCCGTGTGAGCTCGGCTCAAGCCAAAAACGCTACCCAGGGTTGGTTCCTGACCCGATATAGGCCCATTCACGGACTGGGCGTATATCTAAAATAGGGACTGGTGGCAGCATACCAACTGGGGATTGGGGAAGGCTGGTAGTGACGGTCGGAGGTTCAGATATATATATTCCTGGCGCGGCCAAGGAAGATATATATACCGCCCTCACTACAGAGGGCCCCGATACCCAGTAGGTTACAGGACAGTCTCCCTGGCGACCGCTTATCCTAGGTGCAGTTCCTTGACTGACCTGAGGCTAAGAGGGCGCTAGCGAGTTGTGCTGTGTAGTGACGTTACGGTTTAGTGACGTTGAAGGGATAACACACTACCGTGTTCCCTGCGCTGGTTGCAGCTACCTGGCACTACTTTCTCTAGGTGCAGTACCTTGACTGACCTGAGAGGTAAGGGGGCGCCAGAGAGCTGCACCCACCGGCCGGCTTTCATCACACCTGCGCACAGCAGCAGCCACCTTCAGTCTGCTGCTGGACAGCCAGCAGCAGCAGCAGCAGGAGAGGTAATTAATCAGCAACCCTCCTGCTAAGGGTAGACAGCTGCTCGTTCCACCCCCCCCCGCCTTAATTGGTTCTCCTCCCTTCCAACGGTGTTGAGGCGGGTGGGAACAGCCGGGGGTTGAGGGTACTGTGCTAAAAGAGGTGGAGTTATGCAGATCTAAAACGCGTGGATTGCAGCAGCAGCAAGCCGAAAAGTGCAGGCATGTGAGGGATCTAGAGGTTGACAGCATGTCTTCTTAACGGGAGTCCAGGTGGCCATCTCCACAAATGGACTTTTCAGAATCCTTGGGTGGCACCGTAGTCGGAAACCAATTCTGGTTATCGCTTCTCGGCCTTTTGGCTAAGATCAAGTGTAGTATCTGTTCTTATCAGTTTAATATCTGATACGTCCCCTATCTGGGGACCATATATTAAATGGATTTTTAGAACAGGGAGATGGAAAAAGAGCTTGCTCTGTCCACTCCACGCATTGACCTGGTATTGCAGTATCTCCAGGACCGGTGCACCCCTTCTTTAATGCAGTTTCTAAAATCAGAAAGAATTGAATTCAATGCTTTTTGTTCATTTTGCTTGTTTGTCGGATTTTGGGATGGACTCTTTGGCTTTGCTTTTCTTCTCCTCATTGGATTTTTCATGTTAAAAGTTGCAGAAGCCAGATGACAAGCTCATTTTGGTTCAACTTCAGCAACTGTGCATTGCATTGCCATGTAATGTAATGTAATGCAATGCTATCTATCTAGCTCTCCCTCTATACTTCCTTTTGGATAAACAGACATATTAGGCAAGCATTTTGGAGCTTTCACCTAAATAACTACAGGTGGTGAGATAAGCTGCACAATATAATTGACCTTTCAGTATATTGTTGCACACACACCATCTATTTAGCAAATGCCCTTGTTATCAACAGCAGCCTTTTAAACTCACCTGAGCTAACAGGTATGTGAGCTGGTTACTCTGCTGCGCTTAAAATTTCTTTTTTGGTTTGCTACAATGCCTTTTCTGAAACGTTGTCTCCCTCTGCTGGAACACTGACTTCTTTCATTTAATGCCTGCAGAC
This sequence comes from Phyllobates terribilis, assembly GCF_046119375.1. NCBI lineage: Eukaryota > Metazoa > Chordata > Amphibia > Anura > Dendrobatidae > Phyllobates > Phyllobates terribilis. Next base: position 1,779,694 of record NW_027362800.1, on the reverse strand, counting down.
TATAAAAGAGAAACCAACCCAAAAAGTTTGGTTGATTAGTCTGTGGCATTCTTTTAAACTGTTGCTTATGGCGGTCTCTGTGAGCTTCTCAGTGACATTCAGCCATCCAGGTATCCCGCCTGCAGTAGACGGAATGTGGCAATGGAACGCTGGCTGCGCGTGTCATAATAGGCTCTGAGCCTTTATATACCTGCGCACAGCAGCAGCCACCTTCAGTCTGCTGCTGGACAGCCAGCAGCAGCAGCAGCAGGAGAGGTAATTAATCAGCAACCCTCCTGCTAAGGGTAGACAGCTGCTCGTTCCACCCCCCCCCCGCCTTAATTGGTTCTCCTCCCTTCCAACGGTGTTGAGGCGGGTGGGAACAGCCGGGGGTTGAGGGTACTGTGCTAAAAGAGGTGGAGTTATGCAGATCTAAAACGCGTGGATTGCAGCAGCAGCAAGCCGAAAAGTGCAGGCATGTGAGGGATCTAGAGGTTGACAGCATGTCTTCTTAACGGGAGTCCAGGTGGCCATCTCCACAAATGGACTTTTCAGAATCCTTGGGTGGCACCGTAGTCGGAAACCAATTCTGGTTATCGCTTCTCGGCCTTTTGGCTAAGATCAAGTGTAGTATCTGTTCTTATCAGTTTAATATCTGATACGTCCCCTATCTGGGGACCATATATTAAATGGATTTTTAGAACAGGGAGATGGAAAAAGAGCTTGCTCTGTCCACTCCACGCATTGACCTGGTATTGCAGTATCTCCAGGACCGGTGCACCCCTTCTTTAATGCAGTTTCTAAAATCAGAAAGAATTGAATTCAATGCTTTTTGTTCATTTTGCTTGTTTGTCGGATTTTGGGATGGACTCTTTGGCTTTGCTTTTCTTCTCCTCATTGGATTTTTCATGTTAAAAGTTGCAGAAGCCAGATGACAAGCTCATTTTGGTTCAACTTCAGCAACTGTGCATTGCATTGCCATGTAATGTAATGTAATGCAATGCTATCTATCTAGCTCTCCCTCTATACTTCCTTTTGGATAAACAGACATATTAGGCAAGCATTTTGGAGCTTTCACTTAAATAACTACAGGTGGTGAGATAAGCTGCACAATATAATTGACCTTTCAGTATATTGTTGCACACACACCATCTATTTAGCAAATGCCCTTGTTATCAACAGCAGCCTTTTAAACTCACCTGAGCTAACAGGTATGTGAGCTGGTTACTCTGCTGCGCTTAAAATTTCTTTTTTGGTTTGCTACAATGCCTTTTCTGAAACGTTGTCTCCCTCTGCTGGAACACTGACTTCTTTCATTTAATGCCTGCAGACTATAAAAGAGAAACCAACTCAAAAAGTTTGGTTGATTAGTCTGTGGCATTCTTTTAAACTGTTGCTTATGGCAGTCTCTGTGAGCTTCTCAGTGACATTCAGCCATCCAGGTATCCCGCCTGCAGTAGACGGAATGTGGCAATGGAACGCTGGCTGCGCGTGTCATAATAGGCTCTGAGCCTTTATATACCTGCGCACAGCAGCAGCCACCTTCAGTCTGCTGCTGGACAGCCAGCAGCAGCAGCAGCAGGAGAGGTAATTAATCAGCAACCCTCCTGCTAAGGGTAGACAGCTGCTCGTTCCACCCCCCCCCCGCCTTAATTGGTTCTCCTCCCTTCCAACGGTGTTGAGGCGGGTGGGAACAGCCGGGGGTTGAGGGTACTGTGCTAAAAGAGGTGGAGTTATGCAGATCTAAAACGCGTGGATTGCAGCAGCAGCAAGCCGAAAAGTGCAGGCATGTGAGGGATCTAGAGGTTGACAGCATGTCTTCTTAACGGGAGTCCAGGTGGCCATCTCCACAAATGGACTTTTCAGAATCCTTGGGTGGCACCGTAGTCGGAAACCAATTCTGGTTATCGCTTCTCGGCCTTTTGGCTAAGATCAAGTGTAGTATCTGTTCTTATCAGTTTAATATCTGATACGTCCCCTATCTGGGGACCATATATTAAATGGATTTTTAGAACAGGGAGATGGAAAAAGAGCTTGCTCTGTCCACTCCACGCATTGACCTGGTATTGCAGTATCTCCAGGACCGGTGCACCCCTTCTTTAATGCAGTTTCTAAAATCAGAAAGAATTGAATTCAATGCTTTTTGTTCATTTTGCTTGTTTGTCGGATTTTGGGATGGACTCTTTGGCTTTGCTTTTCTTCTCCTCATTGGATTTTTCATGTTAAAAGTTGCAGAAGCCAGATGACAAGCTCATTTTGGTTCAACTTCAGCAACTGTGCATTGCATTGCCATGTAATGTAATGTAATGCAATGCTATCTATCTAGCTCTCCCTCTATACTTCCTTTTGGATAAACAGACATATTAGGCAAGCATTTTGGAGCTTTCACCTAAATAACTACAGGTGGTGAGATAAGCTGCACAATATAATTGACCTTTCAGTATATTGTTGCACACACACCATCTATTTAGCAAATGCCCTTGTTATCAACAGCAGCCTTTTAAACTCACCTGAGCTAACAGGTATGTGAGCTGATTACTATGCTGCGCTTAAAATTTCTTTTTTGGTTTGCTACAATGCCTTTTCTGAAACGTTGTCTCCCTCTGCTGGAACACTGACTTCTTTCATTTAATGCCTGCAGACTATAAAAGAGAAACCAACCCAAAAAGTTTGGTTGATTAGTCTGTGGCATTCTTTTAAACTGTTGCTTATGGCGGTCTCTGTGAGCTTCTCAGTGACATTCAGCCATCCAGGTATCCCGCCTGCAGTAGACGGAATGTGGCAATGGAACGCTGGCTGCGCGTGTCATAATAGGCTCTGAGCCTTTATATACCTGCGCACAGCAGCAGCCACCTTCAGTCTGCTGCTGGACAGCCAGCAGCAGCAGCAGCAGGAGAGGTAATTAATCAGCAACCCTCCTGCTAAGGGTAGACAGCTGCTCGTTCCACCCCCCCCCCGCCTTAATTGGTTCTCCTCCCTTCCAACGGTGTTGAGGCAGGTGGGAACAGCCGGGGGTTGAGGGTACTGTGCTAAAAGAGGTGGAGTTATGCAGATCTAAAACGCGTGGATTGCAGCAGCAGCAAGCCGAAAAGTGCAGGCATGTGAGGGATCTAGAGGTTGACAGCATGTCTTCTTAACGGGAGTCCAGGTGGCCATCTCCACAAATGGACTTTTCAGAATCCTTGGGTGGCACCGTAGTCGGAAACCAATTCTGGTTATCGCTTCTCGGCCTTTTGGCTAAGATCAAGTGTAGTATCTGTTCTTATCAGTTTAATATCTGATACGTCCCCTATCTGGGGACCATATATTAAATGGATTTTTAGAACAGGGAGATGGAAAAAGAGCTTGCTCTGTCCACTCCACGCATTGACCTGGTATTGCAGTATCTCCAGGACCGGTGCACCCCTTCTTTAATGCAGTTTCTAAAATCAGAAAGAATTGAATTCAATGCTTTTTGTTCATTTTGCTTGTTTGTCGGATTTTGGGATGGACTCCTTGGCTTTGCTTTTCTTCTCCTCATTGGATTTTTCATGTTAAAAGTTGCAGAAGCCAGATGACAAGCTCATTTTGGTTCAACTTCAGCAACTGTGCATTGCATTGCCATGTAATGTAATGTAATGCAATGCTATCTATCTAGCTCTCCCTCTATACTTCCTTTTGGATAAACAGACATATTAGGCAAGCATTTTGGAGCTTTCACCTAAATAACTACAGGTGGTGAGATAAGCTGCACAATATAATTGACCTTTCAGTATATTGTTGCACACACACCATCTATTTAGCAAATGCCCTTGTTATCAACAGCAGCCTTTTAAACTCACCTGAGCTAACAGGTATGTGAGCTGGTTACTCTGCTGCGCTTAAAATTTCTTTTTTGGTTTGCTACAATGCCTTTTCTGAAACGTTGTCTCCCTCTGCTGGAACACTGACTTCTTTCATTTAATGCCTGCAGACTATAAAAGAGAAACCAACCCAAAAAGTTTGGTTGATTAGTCTGTGGCATTCTTTTAAACTGTTGCTTATGGCGGTCTCTGTGAGCTTCTCAGTGACATTCAGCCATCCAGGTATCCCGCCTGCAGTAGACGGAATGTGGCAATGGAACGCTGGCTGCGCGTGTCATAATAGGCTCTGAGCCTTTATATACCTGCGCACAGCAGCAGCCACCTTCAGTCTGCTGCTGGACAGCCAGCAGCAGCAGCAGCAGGAGAGGTAATTAATCAGCAACCCTCCTGCTAAGGGTAGACAGCTGCTCGTTCCACCCCCCCCCCCCGCCTTAATTGGTTCTCCTCCCTTCCAACGGTGTTGAGGCGGGTGGGAACAGCCGGGGGTTGAGGGTACTGTGCTAAAAGAGGTGGAGTTATGCAGATCTAAAACGCGTGGATTGCAGCAGCAGCAAGCCGAAAAGTGCAGGCATGTGAGGGATCTAGAGGTTGACAGCATGTCTTCTTAATGGGAGTCCAGGTGGCCATCTCCACAAATGGACTTTTCAGAATCCTTGGGTGGCACCGTAGTCGGAAACCAATTCTGGTTATCGCTTCTCGGCCTTTTGGCTAAGATCAAGTGTAGTATCTGTTCTTATCAGTTTAATATCTGATACGTCCCCTATCTGGGGACCATATATTAAATGGATTTTTAGAACAGGGAGATGGAAAAAGAGCTTGCTCTGTCCACTCCACGCATTGACCTGGTATTGCAGTATCTCCAGGACCGGTGCACCCCTTCTTTAATGCAGTTTCTAAAATCAGAAAGAATTGAATTCAATGCTTTTTGTTCATTTTGCTTGTTTGTCGGATTTTGGGATGGACTCTTTGGCTTTGCTTTTCTTCTCCTCATTGGATTTTTCATGTTAAAAGTTGCAGAAGCCAGATGACAAGCTCATTTTGGTTCAACTTCAGCAACTGTGCATTGCATTGCCATGTAATGTAATGTAATGCAATGCTATCTATCTAGCTCTCCCTCTATACTTCCTTTTGGATAAACAGACATATTAGGCAAGCATTTTGGAGCTTTCACCTAAATAACTACAGGTGGTGAGATAAGCTGCACAATATAATTGACCTTTCAGTATATTGTTGCACACACACCATCTATTTAGCAAATGCCCTTGTTATCAACAGCAGCCTTTTAAACTCACCTGAGCTAACAGGTATGTGAGCTGGTTACTCTGCTGCGCTTAAAATTTCTTTTTTGGTTTGCTACAATGCCTTTTCTGAAACGTTGTCTCCCTCTGCTGGAACACTGACTTCTTTCATTTAATGCCTGCAGACTATAAAAGAGAAACCAACCCAAAAAGTTTGGTTGATTAGTCTGTGGCATTCTTTTAAACTGTTGCTTATGGCGGTCTCTGTGAGCTTCTCAGTGACATTCAGCCATCCAGGTATCCCGCCTGCAGTAGACGGAATGTGGCAATGGAACGCTGGCTGCGCGTGTCATAATAGGCTCTGAGCCTTTATATACCTGCGCACAGCAGCAGCCACCTTCAGTCTGCTGCTGGACAGCCAGCAGCAGCAGCAGCAGGAGAGGTAATTAATCAGCAACCCTCCTGCTAAGGGTAGACAGCTGCTCGTTCCACCCCCCCCCCCGCCTTAATTGGTTCTCCTCCCTTCCAACGGTGTTGAGGCGGGTGGGAACAGCCGGGGGTTGAGGGTACTGTGCTAAAAGAGGTGGAGTTATGCAGATCTAAAACGCGTGGATTGCAGCAGCAGCAAGCCGAAAAGTGCAGGCATGTGAGGGATCTAGAGGTTGACAGCATGTCTTCTTAACGGGAGTCCAGGTGGCCATCTCCACAAATGGACTTTTCAGAATCCTTGGGTGGCACCGTAGTCGGAAACCAATTCTGGTTATCGCTTCTCGGCCTTTTGGCTAAGATCAAGTGTAGTATCTGTTCTTATCAGTTTAATATCTGATACGTCCCCTATCTGGGGACCATATATTAAATGGATTTTTAGAACAGGGAGATGGAAAAAGAGCTTGCTCTGTCCACTCCACGCATTGACCTGGTATTGCAGTATCTCCAGGACCGGTGCACCCCTTCTTTAATGCAGTTTCTAAAATCAGAAAGAATTGAATTCAATGCTTTTTGTTCATTTTGCTTGTTTGTCGGATTTTGGGATGGACTCTTTGGCTTTGCTTTTCTTCTCCTCATTGGATTTTTCATGTTAAAAGTTGCAGAAGCCAGATGACAAGCTCATTTTGGTTCAACTTCAGCAACTGTGCATTGCATTGCCATGTAATGTAATGTAATGCAATGCTATCTATCTAGCTCTCCCTCTATACTTCCTTTTGGATAAACAGACATATTAGGCAAGCATTTTGGAGCTTTCACCTAAATAACTACAGGTGGTGAGATAAGCTGCACAATATAATTGACCTTTCAGTATATTGTTGCACACACACCATCTATTTAGCAAATGCCCTTGTTATCAACAGCAGCCTTTTAAACTCACCTGAGCTAACAGGTATGTGAGCTGGTTACTCTGCTGCGCTTAAAATTTCTTTTTTGGTTTGCTACAATGCCTTTTCTGAAACGTTGTCTCCCTCTGCTGGAACACTGACTTCTTTCATTTAATGCCTGCAGACTATAAAAGAGAAACCAACCCAAAAAGTTTGGTTGATTAGTCTGTGGCATTCTTTTAAACTGTTGCTTATGGCGGTCTCTGTGAGCTTCTCAGTGACATTCAGCCATCCAGGTATCCCGCCTGCAGTAGACGGAATGTGGCAATGGAACGCTGGCTGCGCGTGTCATAATAGGCTCTGAGCCTTTATATACCTGCGCACAGCAGCAGCCACCTTCAGTCTGCTGCTGGACAGCCAGCAGCAGCAGCAGCAGGAGAGGTAATTAATCAGCAACCCTCCTGCTAAGGGTAGACAGCTGCTCGTTCCACCCCCCCCCCCGCCTTAATTGGCTCTCCTCCCTTCCAACGGTGTTGAGGCGGGTGGGAACAGCCGGGGGTTGAGGGTACTGTGCTAAAAGAGGTGGAGTTATGCAGATCTAAAACGCGTGGATTGCAGCAGCAGCAAGCCGAAAAGTGCAGGCATGTGAGGGATCTAGAGGTTGACAGCATGTCTTCTTAACGGGAGTCCAGGTGGCCATCTCCACAAATGGACTTTTCAGAATCCTTGGGTGGCACCGTAGTCGGAAACCAATTCTGGTTATCGCTTCTCGGCCTTTTGGCTAAGATCAAGTGTAGTATCTGTTCTTATCAGTTTAATATCTGATACGTCCCCTAAATGGGGACCATATATTAAATGGATTTTTAGAACAGGGAGATGGAAAAAGAGCTTGCTCTGTCCACTCCACGCATTGACCTGGTATTGCAGTATCTCCAGGACCGGTGCACCCCTTCTTTAATGCAGTTTCTAAAATCAGAAAGAATTGAATTCAATGCTTTTTGTTCATTTTGCTTGTTTGTCGGATTTTGGGATGGACTCTTTGGCTTTGCTTTTCTTCTCCTCATTGGATTTTTCATGTTAAAAGTTGCAGAAGCCAGATGACAAGCTCATTTTGGTTCAACTTCAGCAACTGTGCATTGCATTGCCATGTAATGTAATGTAATGCAATGCTATCTATCTAGCTCTCCCTCTATACTTCCTTTTGGATAAACAGACATATTAGGCAAGCATTTTGGAGCTTTCACCTAAATAACTACAGGTGGTGAGATAAGCTGCACAATATAATTGACCTTTCAGTATATTGTTGCACACACACCATCTATTTAGCAAATGCCCTTGTTATCAACAGCAGCCTTTTAAACTCACCTGAGCTAACAGGTATGTGAGCTGGTTACTCTGCTGCGCTTAAAATTTCTTTTTTGGTTTGCTACAATGCCTTTTCTGAAACGTTGTCTCCCTCTGCTGGAACACTGACTTCTTTCATTTAATGCCTGCAGACTATAAAAGAGAAACCAACCCAAAAAGTTTGGTTGATTAGTCTGTGGCATTCTTTTAAACTGTTGCTTATGGCGGTCTCTGTGAGCTTCTCAGTGACATTCAGCCATCCAGGTATCCCGCCTGCAGTAGACGGAATGTGGCAATGGAACGCTGGCTGCGCGTGTCATAATAGGCTCTGAGCCTTTATATACCTGCGCACAGCAGCAGCCACCTTCAGTCTGCTGCTGGACAGCCAGCAGCAGCAGCAGCAGCAGGAGAGGTAATTAATCAGCAACCCTCCTGCTAAGGGTAGACAGCTGCTCGTTCCACCACCCCCCCCGCCTTAATTGGTTCTCCTCCCTTCCAACGGTGTTGAGGCGGGTGGGAACAGCCGGGGGTTGAGGGTACTGTGCTAAAAGAGGTGGAGTTATGCAGATCTAAAACGCGTGGATTGCAGCAGCAGCAAGCCGAAAAGTGCAGGCATGTGAGGGATCTAGAGGTTGACAGCATGTCTTCTTAACGGGAGTCCAGGTGGCCATCTCCACAAATGGACTTTTCAGAATCCTTGGGTGGCACCGTAGTCGGAAACCAATTCTGGTTATCGCTTCTCGGCCTTTTGGCTAAGATCAAGTGTAGTATCTGTTCTTATCAGTTTAATATCTGATACGTCCCCTATCTGGGGACCATATATTAAATGGATTTTTAGAACAGGGAGATGGAAAAAGAGCTTGCTCTGTCCACTCCACGCATTGACCTGGTATTGCAGTATCTCCAGGACCGGTGCACCCCTTCTTTAATGCAGTTTCTAAAATCAGAAAGAATTGAATTCAATGCTTTTTGTTCATTTTGCTTGTTTGTCGGATTTTGGGATGGACTCTTTGGCTTTGCTTTTCTTCTCCTCATTGGATTTTTCATGTTAAAAGTTGCAGAAGCCAGATGACAAGCTCATTTTGGTTCAACTTCAGCAACTGTGCATTGCATTGCCATGTAATGTAATGTAATGCAATGCTATCTATCTAGCTCTCCCTCTATACTTCCTTTTGGATAAACAGACATATTAGGCAAGCATTTTGGAGCTTTCACCTAAATAACTACAGGTGGTGAGATAAGCTGCACAATATAATTGACCTTTCAGTATATTGTTGCACACACACCATCTATTTAGCAAATGCCCTTGTTATCAACAGCAGCCTTTTAAACTCACCTGAGCTAACAGGTATGTGAGCTGGTTACTCTGCTGCGCTTAAAATTTCTTTTTTGGTTTGCTACAATGCCTTTTCTGAAACGTTGTCTCCCTCTGCTGGAACACTGACTTCTTTCATTTAATGCCTGCAGACTATAAAAGAGAAACCAACCCAAAAAGTTTGGTTGATTAGTCTGTGGCATTCTTTTAAACTGTTGCTTATGGCGGTCTCTGTGAGCTTCTCAGTGACATTCAGCCATCCAGGTATCCCGCCTGCAGTAGACGGAATGTGGCAATGGAACGCTGGCTGCGCGTGTCATAATAGGCTCTGAGCCTTTATATACCTGCGCACAGCAGCAGCCACCTTCAGTCTGCTGCTGGACAGCCAGCAGCAGCAGCAGCAGGAGAGGTAATTAATCAGCAACCCTCCTGCTAAGGGTAGACAGCTGCTCGTTCCACCCCCCCCCCGCCTTAATTGGTTCTCCTCCCTTCCAACGGTGTTGAGGCGGGTGGGAACAGCCGGGGGTTGAGGGTACTGTGCTAAAAGAGGTGGAGTTATGCAGATCTAAAACGCGTGGATTGCAGCAGCAGCAAGCCGAAAAGTGCAGGCATGTGAGGGATCTAGAGGTTGACAGCATGTCTTCTTAACGGGAGTCCAGGTGGCCATCTCCATAAATGGACTTTTCAGAATCCTTGGGTGGCACCGTAGTCGGAAACCAATTCTGGTTATCGCTTCTCGGCCTTTTGGCTAAGATCAAGTGTAGTATCTGTTCTTATCAGTTTAATATCTGATACGTCCCCTATCTGGGGACCATATATTAAATGGATTTTTAGAACAGGGAGATGGAAAAAGAGCTTGCTCTGTCCACTCCACGCATTGACCTGGTATTGCAGTATCTCCAGGACCGGTGCACCCCTTCTTTAATGCAGTTTCTAAAATCAGAAAGAATTGAATTCAATGCTTTTTGTTCATTTTGCTTGTTTGTCGGATTTTGGGATGGACTCTTTGGCTTTGCTTTTCTTCTCCTCATTGGATTTTTCATGTTAAAAGTTGCAGAAGCCAGATGACAAGCTCATTTTGGTTCAACTTCAGCAACTGTGCATTGCATTGCCATGTAATGTAATGTAATGCAATGCTATCTATCTAGCTCTCCCTCTATACTTCCTTTTGGATAAACAGACATATTAGGCAAGCATTTTGGAGCTTTCACCTAAATAACTACAGGTGGTGAGATAAGCTGCACAATATAATTGACCTTTCAGTATATTGTTGCACACACACCATCTATTTAGCAAATGCCCTTGTTATCAACAGCAGCCTTTTAAACTCACCTGAGCTAACAGGTATGTGAGCTGGTTACTCTGCTGCGCTTAAAATTTCTTTTTTGGTTTGCTACAATGCCTTTTCTGAAACGTTGTCTCCCTCTGCTGGAACACTGACTTCTTTCATTTAATGCCTGCAGACTATAAAAGAGAAACCAACCCAAAAAGTTTGGTTGATTAGTCTGTGGCATTCTTTTAAACTGTTGCTTATGGCGGTCTCTGTGAGCTTCTCAGTGACATTCAGCCATCCAGGTATCCCGCCTGCAGTAGACGGAATGTGGCAATGGAACGCTGGCTGCGCGTGTCATAATAGGCTCTGAGCCTTTATATACCTGCGCACAGCAGCAGCCACCTTCAGTCTGCTGCTGGACAGCCAGCAGCAGCAGGAGAGGTAATTAATCAGCAACCCTCCTGCTAAGGGTAGACAGCTGCTCGTTCCACCCCCCCCCCCCCGCCTTAATTGGTTCTCTTCCCTTCCAACGGTGTTGAGGCGGGTGGGAACAGCCGGGGGTTGAGGGTACTGTGCTAAAAGAGGTGGAGTTATGCAGATCTAAAACGCGTGGATTGCAGCAGCAGCAAGCCGAAAAGTGCAGGCATGTGAGGGATCTAGAGGTTGACAGCATGTCTTCTTAACGGGAGTCCAGGTGGCCATCTCCACAAATGGACTTTTCAGAATCCTTGGGTGGCACCGTAGTCGGAAACCAATTCTGGTTATCGCTTCTCGGCCTTTTGGCTAAGATCAAGTGTAGTATCTGTTCTTATCAGTTTAATATCTGATACGTCCCCTATCTGGGGACCATATATTAAATGGATTTTTAGAACAGGGAGATGGAAAAAGAGCTTGCTCTGTCCACTCCACGCATTGACCTGGTATTGCAGTATCTCCAGGACCGGTGCACCCCTTCTTTAATGCAGTTTCTAAAATCAGAAAGAATTGAATTCAATGCTTTTTGTTCATTTTGCTTGTTTGTCGGATTTTGGGATGGACTCTTTGGCTTTGCTTTTCTTCTCCTCATTGGATTTTTCATGTTAAAAGTTGCAGAAGCCAGATGACAAGCTCATTTTGGTTCAACTTCAGCAACTGTGCATTGCATTGCCATGTAATGTAATGTAATGCAATGCTATCTATCTAGCTCTCCCTCTATACTTCCTTTTGGATAAACAGACATATTAGGCAAGCATTTTGGAGCTTTCACCTAAATAACTACAGGTGGTGAGATAAGCTGCACAATATAATTGACCTTTCAGTATATTGTTGCACACACACCATCTATTTAGCAAATGCCCTTGTTATCAACAGCAGCCTTTTAAACTCACCTGAGCTAACAGGTATGTGAGCTGGTTACTCTGCTGCGCTTAAAATTTCTTTTTTGGTTTGCTACAATGCCTTTTCTGAAACGTTGTCTCCCTCTGCTGGAACACTGACTTCTTTCATTTAATGCCTGCAGACTATAAAAGAGAAACCAACCCAAAAAGTTTGGTTGATTAGTCTGTGGCATTCTTTTAAACTGTTGCTTATGGCGGTCTCTGTGAGCTTCTCAGTGACATTCAGCCATCCAGGTATCCCGCCTGCAGTAGACGGAATGTGGCAATGGAACGCTGGCTGCGCGTGTCATAATAGGCTCTGAGCCTTTATATACCTGCGCACAGCAGCAGCCACCTTCAGTCTGCTGCTGGACAGCCAGCAGCAGCAGCAGCAGGAGAGGTAATTAATCAGCAACCCTCCTGCTAAGGGTAGACAGCTGCTCGTTCCACCCCCCCCCCCGCCTTAATTGGTTCTCCTCCCTTCCAACGGTGTTGAGGCGGGTGGGAACAGCCGGGGGTTGAGGGTACTGTGCTAAAAGAGGTGGAGTTATGCAGATCTAAAACGCGTGGATTGCAGCAGCAGCAAGCCGAAAAGTGCAGGCATGTGAGGGATCTAGAGGTTGACAGCATGTCTTCTTAACGGGAGTCCAGGTGGCCATCTCCACAAATGGACTTTTCAGAATCCTTGGGTGGCACCGTAGTCGGAAACCAATTCTGGTTATCGCTTCTCGGCCTTTTGGCTAAGATCAAGTGTAGTATCTGTTCTTATCAGTTTAATATCTGATACGTCCCCTATCTGGGGACCATATATTAAATGGATTTTTAGAACAGGGAGATGGAAAAAGAGCTTGCTCTGTCCACTCCACGCATTGACCTGGTATTGCAGTATCTCCAGGACCGGTGCACCCCTTCTTTAATGCAGTTTCTAAAATCAGAAAGAATTGAATTCAATGCTTTTTGTTCATTTTGCTTGTTTGTCGGATTTTGGGATGGACTCTTTGGCTTTGCTTTTCTTCTCCTCATTGGATTTTTCATGTTAAAAGTTGCAGAAGCCAGATGACAAGCTCATTTTGGTTCAACTTCAGCAACTGTGCATTGCATTGCCATGTAATGTAATGTAATGCAATGCTATCTATCTAGCTCTCCCTCTATACTTCCTTTTGGATAAACAGACATATTAGGCAAGCATTTTGGAGCTTTCACCTAAATAACTACAGGTGGTGAGATAAGCTGCACAATATAATTGACCTTTCAGTATATTGTTGCACACACACCATCTATTTAGCAAATGCCCTTGTTATCAACAGCAGCCTTTTAAACTCACCTGAGCTAACAGGTATGTGAGCTGGTTACTCTGCTGCGCTTAAAATTTCTTTTTTGGTTTGCTACAATGCCTTTTCTGAAACGTTGTCTCCCTCTGCTGGAACACTGACTTCTTTCATTTAATGCCTGCAGACTATAAAAGAGAAACCAACCCAAAAAGTTTGGTTGATTAGTCTGTGGCATTCTTTTAAACTGTTGCTTATGGCGGTCTCTGTGAGCTTCTCAGTGACATTCAGCCATCCAGGTATCCCGCCTGCAGTAGACGGAATGTGGCAATGGAACGCTGGCTGCGCGTGTCATAATAGGCTCTGAGCCTTTATATACCTGCGCACAGCAGCAGCCACCTTCAGTCTGCTGCTGGACAGCCAGCAGCAGCAGCAGCAGGAGAGGTAATTAATCAGCAACCCTCCTGCTAAGGGTAGACAGCTGCTCGTTCCACCCCCCCCCCCCGCCTTAATTGGTTCTCCTCCCTTCCAACGGTGTTGAGGCGGGTGGGAACAGCCGGGGGTTGAGGGTACTGTGCTAAAAGAGGTGGAGTTATGCAGATCTAAAACGCGTGGATTGCAGCAGCAGCAAGCCGAAAAGTGCAGGCATGTGAGGGATCTAGAGGTTGACAGCATGTCTTCTTAACGGGAGTCCAGGTGGCCATCTCCACAAATGGACTTTTCAGAATCCTTGGGTGGCACCGTAGTCGGAAACCAATTCTGGTTATCGCTTCTCGGCCTTTTGGCTAAGATCAAGTGTAGTATCTGTTCTTATCAGTTTAATATCTGATACGTCCCCTATCTGGGGACCATATATTAAATGGATTTTTAGAACAGGGAGATGGAAAAAGAGCTTGCTCTGTCCACTCCACGCATTGACCTGGTATTGCAGTATCTCCAGGACCGGTGCACCCCTTCTTTAATGCAGTTTCTAAAATCAGAAAGAATTGAATTCAATGCTTTTTGTTCATTTTGCTTGTTTGTCGGATTTTGGGATGGACTCTTTGGCTTTGCTTTTCTTCTCCTCATTGGATTTTTCATGTTAAAAGTTGCAGAAGCCAGATGACAAGCTCATTTTGGTTCAACTTCAGCAACTGTGCATTGCATTGCCATGTAATGTAATGTAATGCAATGCTATCTATCTAGCTCTCCCTCTATACTTCCTTTTGGATAAACAGACATATTAGGCAAGCATTTTGGAGCTTTCACCTAAATAACTACAGGTGGTGAGATAAGCTGCACAATATAATTGACCTTTCAGTATATTGTTGCACACACACCATCTATTTAGCAAATGCCCTTGTTATCAACAGCAGCCTTTTAAACTCACCTGAGCTAACAGGTATGTGAGCTGGTTACTCTGCTGCGCTTAAAATTTCTTTTTTGGTTTGCTACAATGCCTTTTCTGAAACGTTGTCTCCCTCTGCTGGAACACTGACTTCTTTCATTTAATGCCTGCAGACTATAAAAGAGAAACCAACCCAAAAAGTTTGGTTGATTAGTCTGTGGCATTCTTTTAAACTGTTGCTTATGGCGGTCTCTGTGAGCTTCTCAGTGACATTCAGCCATCCAGGTATCCCGCCTGCAGTAGACGGAATGTGGCAATGGAACGCTGGCTGCGCGTGTCATAATAGGCTCTGAGCCTTTATATACCTGCGCACAGCAGCAGCCACCTTCAGTCTGCTGCTGGACAGCCAGCAGCAGCAGCAGCAGGAGAGGTAATTAATCAGCAACCCTCCTGCTAAGGGTAGACAGCTGCTCGTTCCACCCCCCCCCCCCCCGCCTTAATTGGTTCTCCTCCCTTCCAACGGTGTTGAGGCGGGTGGGAACAGCCGGGGGTTGAGGGTACTGTGCTAAAAGAGGTGGAGTTATGCAGATCTAAAACGCGTGGATTGCAGCAGCAGCAAGCCGAAAAGTGCAGGCATGTGAGGGATCTAGAGGTTGACAGCATGTCTTCTTAACGGGAGTCCAGGTGGCCATCTCCACAAATGGACTTTTCAGAATCCTTGGGTGGCACCGTAGTCGGAAACCAATTCTGGTTATCGCTTCTCGGCCTTTTGGCTAAGATCAAGTGTAGTATCTGTTCTTATCAGTTTAATATCTGATACGTCCCCTATCTGGGGACCATATATTAAATGGATTTTTAGAACAGGGAGATGGAAAAAGAGCTTGCTCTGTCCACTCCACGCATTGACCTGGTATTGCAGTATCTCCAGGACCGGTGCACCCCTTCTTTAATGCAGTTTCTAAAATCAGAAAGAATTGAATTCAATGCTTTTTGTTCATTTTGCTTGTTTGTCGGATTTTGGGATGGACTCTTTGGCTTTGCTTTTCTTCTCCTCATTGGATTTTTCATGTTAAAAGTTGCAGAAGCCAGATGACAAGCTCATTTTGGTTCAACTTCAGCAACTGTGCATTGCATTGCCATGTAATGTAATGTAATGCAATGCTATCTATCTAGCTCTCCCTCTATACTTCCTTTTGGATAAACAGACATATTAGGCAAGCATTTTGGAGCTTTCACCTAAATAACTACAGGTGGTGAGATAAGCTGCACAATATAATTGACCTTTCAGTATATTGTTGCACACACACCATCTATTTAGCAAATGCCCTTGTTATCAACAGCAGCCTTTTAAACTCACCTGAGCTAACAGGTATGTGAGCTGGTTACTCTGCTGCGCTTAAAATTTCTTTTTTGGTTTGCTACAATGCCTTTTCTGAAACGTTGTCTCCCTCTGCTGGAACACTGACTTCTTTCATTTAATGCCTGCAGACTATAAAAGAGAAACCAACCCAAAAAGTTTGGTTGATTAGTCTGTGGCATTCTTTTAAACTGTTGCTTATGGCGGTCTCTGTGAGCTTCTCAGTGACATTCAGCCATCCAGGTATCCCGCCTGCAGTAGACGGAATGTGGCAATGGAACGCTGGCTGCGCGTGTCATAATAGGCTCTGAGCCTTTATATACCTGCGCACAGCAGCAGCCACCTTCAGTCTGCTGCTGGACAGCCAGCAGCAGCAGCAGCAGGAGAGGTAATTAATCAGCAACCCTCCTGCTAAGGGTAGACAGCTGCTCGTTCCACCCCCCCCCCCGCCTTAATTGGTTCTCCTCCCTTCCAACGGTGTTGAGGCGGGTGGGAACAGCCGGGGGTTGAGGGTACTGTGCTAAAAGAGGTGGAGTTATGCAGATCTAAAACGCGTGGATTGCAGCAGCAGCAAGCCGAAAAGTGCAGGCATGTGAGGGATCTAGAGGTTGACAGCATGTCTTCTTAACGGGAGTCCAGGTGGCCATCTCCACAAATGGACTTTTCAGAATCCTTGGGTGGCACCGTAGTCGGAAACCAATTCTGGTTATCGCTTCTCGGCCTTTTGGCTAAGATCAAGTGTAGTATCTGTTCTTATCAGTTTAATATCTGATACGTCCCCTATCTGGGGACCATATATTAAATGGATTTTTAGAACAGGGAGATGGAAAAAGAGCTTGCTCTGTCCACTCCACGCATTGACCTGGTATTGCAGTATCTCCAGGACCGGTGCACCCCTTCTTTAATGCAGTTTCTAAAATCAGAAAGAATTGAATTCAATGCTTTTTGTTCATTTTGCTTGTTTGTCGGATTTTGGGATGGACTCTTTGGCTTTGCTTTTCTTCTCCTCATTGGATTTTTCATGTTAAAAGTTGCAGAAGCCAGATGACAAGCTCATTTTGGTTCAACTTCAGCAACTGTGCATTGCATTGCCATGTAATGTAATGTAATGCAATGCTATCTATCTAGCTCTCCCTCTATACTTCCTTTTGGATAAACAGACATATTAGGCAAGCATTTTGGAGCTTTCACCTAAATAACTACAGGTGGTGAGATAAGCTGCACAATATAATTGACCTTTCAGTATATTGTTGCACACACACCATCTATTTAGCAAATGCCCTTGTTATCAACAGCAGCCTTTTAAACTCACCTGAGCTAACAGGTATGTGAGCTGGTTACTCTGCTGCGCTTAAAATTTCTTTTTTGGTTTGCTACAATGCCTTTTCTGAAACGTTGTCTCCCTCTGCTGGAACACTGACTTCTTTCATTTAATGCCTGCAGACTATAAAAGAGAAACCAACCCAAAAAGTTTGGTTGATTAGTCTGTGGCATTCTTTTAAACTGTTGCTTATGGCGGTCTCTGTGAGCTTCTCAGTGACATTCAGCCATCCAGGTATCCCGCCTGCAGTAGACGGAATGTGGCAATGGAACGCTGGCTGCGCGTGTCATAATAGGCTCTGAGCCTTTATATACCTGCGCACAGCAGCAGCCACCTTCAGTCTGCTGCTGGACAGCCAGCAGCAGCAGCAGCAGGAGAGGTAATTAATCAGCAACCCTCCTGCTAAGGGTAGACAGCTGCTCGTTCCACCCCCCCCCCCCCCCGCCTTAATTGGTTCTCCTCCCTTCCAACGGTGTTGAGGCGGGTGGGAACAGCCGGGGGTTGAGGGTACTGTGCTAAAAGAGGTGGAGTTATGCAGATCTAAAACGCGTGGATTGCAGCAGCAGCAAGCCGAAAAGTGCAGGCATGTGAGGGATCTAGAGGTTGACAGCATGTCTTCTTAACGGGAGTCCAGGTGGCCATCTCCACAAATGGACTTTTCAGAATCCTTGGGTGGCACCGTAGTCGGAAACCAATTCTGGTTATCGCTTCTCGGCCTTTTGGCTAAGATCAAGTGTAGTATCTGTTCTTATCAGTTTAATATCTGATACGTCCCCTATCTGGGGACCATATATTAAATGGATTTTTAGAACAGGGAGATGGAAAAAGAGCTTGCTCTGTCCACTCCACGCATTGACCTGGTATTGCAGTATCTCCAGGACCGGTGCACCCCTTCTTTAATGCAGTTTCTAAAATCAGAAAGAATTGAATTCAATGCTTTTTGTTCATTTTGCTTGTTTGTCGGATTTTGGGATGGACTCTTTGGCTTTGCTTTTCTTCTCCTCATTGGATTTTTCATGTTAAAAGTTGCAGAAGCCAGATGACAAGCTCATTTTGGTTCAACTTCAGCAACTGTGCATTGCATTGCCATGTAATGTAATGTAATGCAATGCTATCTATCTAGCTCTCCCTCTATACTTCCTTTTGGATAAACAGACATATTAGGCAAGCATTTTGGAGCTTTCACCTAAATAACTACAGGTGGTGAGATAAGCTGCACAATATAATTGACCTTTCAGTATATTGTTGCACACACACCATCTATTTAGCAAATGCCCTTGTTATCAACAGCAGCCTTTTAAACTCACCTGAGCTAACAGGTATGTGAGCTGGTTACTCTGCTGCGCTTAAAATTTCTTTTTTGGTTTGCTACAATGCCTTTTCTGAAACGTTGTCTCCCTCTGCTGGAACACTGACTTCTTTCATTTAATGCCTGCAGACTATAAAAGAGAAACCAACCCAAAAAGTTTGGTTGATTAGTCTGTGGCATTCTTTTAAACTGTTGCTTATGGCGGTCTCTGTGAGCTTCTCAGTGACATTCAGCCATCCAGGTATCCCGCCTGCAGTAGACGGAATGTGGCAATGGAACGCTGGCTGCGCGTGTCATAATAGGCTCTGAGCCTTTATATACCTGCGCACAGCAGCAGCCACCTTCAGTCTGCTGCTGGACAGCCAGCAGCAGCAGCAGCAGGAGAGGTAATTAATCAGCAACCCTCCTGCTAAGGGTAGACAGCTGCTCGTTCCACCCCCCCCCCCCCCCGCCTTAATTGGTTCTCCTCCCTTCCAACGGTGTTGAGGCGGGTGGGAACAGCCGGGGGTTGAGGGTACTGTGCTAAAAGAGGTGGAGTTATGCAGATCTAAAACGCGTGGATTGCAGCAGCAGCAAGCCGAAAAGTGCAGGCATGTGAGGGATCTAGAGGTTGACAGCATGTCTTCTTAACGGGAGTCCAGGTGGCCATCTCCACAAATGGACTTTTCAGAATCCTTGGGTGGCACCGTAGTCGGAAACCAATTCTGGTTATCGCTTCTCGGCCTTTTGGCTAAGATCAAGTGTAGTATCTGTTCTTATCAGTTTAATATCTGATACGTCCCCTATCTGGGGACCATATATTAAATGGATTTTTAGAACAGGGAGATGGAAAAAGAGCTTGCTCTGTCCACTCCACGCATTGACCTGGTATTGCAGTATCTCCAGGACCGGTGCACCCCTTCTTTAATGCAGTTTCTAAAATCAGAAAGAATTGAATTCAATGCTTTTTGTTCATTTTGCTTGTTTGTCGGATTTTGGGATGGACTCTTTGGCTTTGCTTTTCTTCTCCTCATTGGATTTTTCATGTTAAAAGTTGCAGAAGCCAGATGACAAGCTCATTTTGGTTCAACTTCAGCAACTGTGCATTGCATTGCCATGTAATGTAATGTAATGCAATGCTATCTATCTAGCTCTCCCTCTATACTTCCTTTTGGATAAACAGACATATTAGGCAAGCATTTTGGAGCTTTCACCTAAATAACTACAGGTGGTGAGATAAGCTGCACAATATAATTGACCTTTCAGTATATTGTTGCACACACACCATCTATTTAGCAAATGCCCTTGTTATCAACAGCAGCCTTTTAAACTCACCTGAGCTAACAGGTATGTGAGCTGGTTACTCTGCTGCGCTTAAAATTTCTTTTTTGGTTTGCTACAATGCCTTTTCTGAAACGTTGTCTCCCTCTGCTGGAACACTGACTTCTTTCATTTAATGCCTGCAGACTATAAAAGAGAAACCAACCCAAAAAGTTTGGTTGATTAGTCTGTGGCATTCTTTTAAACTGTTGCTTATGGCGGTCTCTGTGAGCTTCTCAGTGACATTCAGCCATCCAGGTATCCCGCCTGCAGTAGACGGAATGTGGCAATGGAACGCTGGCTGCGCGTGTCATAATAGGCTCTGAGCCTTTATATACCTGCGCACAGCAGCAGCCACCTTCAGTCTGCTGCTGGACAGCCAGCAGCAGCAGCAGCAGGAGAGGTAATTAATCAGCAACCCTCCTGCTAAGGGTAGACAGCTGCTCGTTCCACCCCCCCCCCCCGCCTTAATTGGTTCTCCTCCCTTCCAACGGTGTTGAGGCGGGTGGGAACAGCCGGGGGTTGAGGGTACTGTGCTAAAAGAGGTGGAGTTATGCAGATCTAAAACGCGTGGATTGCAGCAGCAGCAAGCCGAAAAGTGCAGGCATGTGAGGGATCTAGAGGTTGACAGCATGTCTTCTTAACGGGAGTCCAGGTGGCCATCTCCACAAATGGACTTTTCAGAATCCTTGGGTGGCACCGTAGTCGGAAACCAATTCTGGTTATCGCTTCTCGGCCTTTTGGCTAAGATCAAGTGTAGTATCTGTTCTTATCAGTTTAATATCTGATACGTCCCCTATCTGGGGACCATATATTAAATGGATTTTTAGAACAGGGAGATGGAAAAAGAGCTTGCTCTGTCCACTCCACGCATTGACCTGGTATTGCAGTATCTCCAGGACCGGTGCACCCCTTCTTTAATGCAGTTTCTAAAATCAGAAAGAATTGAATTCAATGCTTTTTGTTCATTTTGCTTGTTTGTCGGATTTTGGGATGGACTCTTTGGCTTTGCTTTTCTTCTCCTCATTGGATTTTTCATGTTAAAAGTTGCAGAAGCCAGATGACAAGCTCATTTTGGTTCAACTTCAGCAACTGTGCATTGCATTGCCATGTAATGTAATGTAATGCAATGCTATCTATCTAGCTCTCCCTCTATACTTCCTTTTGGATAAACAGACATATTAGGCAAGCATTTTGGAGCTTTCACCTAAATAACTACAGGTGGTGAGATAAGCTGCACAATATAATTGACCTTTCAGTATATTGTTGCACACACACCATCTATTTAGCAAATGCCCTTGTTATCAACAGCAGCCTTTTAAACTCACCTGAGCTAACAGGTATGTGAGCTGGTTACTCTGCTGCGCTTAAAATTTCTTTTTTGGTTTGCTACAATGCCTTTTCTGAAACGTTGTCTCCCTCTGCTGGAACACTGACTTCTTTCATTTAATGCCTGCAGACTATAAAAGAGAAACCAACCCAAAAAGTTTGGTTGATTAGTCTGTGGCATTCTTTTAAACTGTTGCTTATGGCGGTCTCTGTGAGCTTCTCAGTGACATTCAGCCATCCAGGTATCCCGCCTGCAGTAGACGGAATGTGGCAATGGAACGCTGGCTGCGCGTGTCATAATAGGCTCTGAGCCTTTATATACCTGCGCACAGCAGCAGCCACCTTCAGTCTGCTGCTGGACAGCCAGCAGCAGCAGCAGCAGGAGAGGTAATTAATCAGCAACCCTCCTGCTAAGGGTAGACAGCTGCTCGTTCCACCCCCCCCCCCGCCTTAATTGGTTCTCCTCCCTTCCAACGGTGTTGAGGCGGGTGGGAACAGCCGGGGGTTGAGGGTACTGTGCTAAAAGAGGTGGAGTTATGCAGATCTAAAACGCGTGGATTGCAGCAGCAGCAAGCCGAAAAGTGCAGGCATGTGAGGGATCTAGAGGTTGACAGCATGTCTTCTTAACGGGAGTCCAGGTGGCCATCTCCACAAATGGACTTTTCAGAATCCTTGGGTGGCACCGTAGTCGGAAACCAATTCTGGTTATCGCTTCTCGGCCTTTTGGCTAAGATCAAGTGTAGTATCTGTTCTTATCAGTTTAATATCTGATACGTCCCCTATCTGGGGACCATATATTAAATGGATTTTTAGAACAGGGAGATGGAAAAAGAGCTTGCTCTGTCCACTCCACGCATTGACCTGGTATTGCAGTATCTCCAGGACCGGTGCACCCCTTCTTTAATGCAGTTTCTAAAATCAGAAAGAATTGAATTCAATGCTTTTTGTTCATTTTGCTTGTTTGTCGGATTTTGGGATGGACTCTTTGGCTTTGCTTTTCTTCTCCTCATTGGATTTTTCATGTTAAAAGTTGCAGAAGCCAGATGACAAGCTCATTTTGGTTCAACTTCAGCAACTGTGCATTGCATTGCCATGTAATGTAATGTAATGCAATGCTATCTATCTAGCTCTCCCTCTATACTTCCTTTTGGATAAACAGACATATTAGGCAAGCATTTTGGAGCTTTCACCTAAATAACTACAGGTGGTGAGATAAGCTGCACAATATAATTGACCTTTCAGTATATTGTTGCACACACACCATCTATTTAGCAAATGCCCTTGTTATCAACAGCAGCCTTTTAAACTCACCTGAGCTAACAGGTATGTGAGCTGGTTACTCTGCTGCGCTTAAAATTTCTTTTTTGGTTTGCTACAATGCCTTTTCTGAAACGTTGTCTCCCTCTGCTGGAACACTGACTTCTTTCATTTAATGCCTGCAGACTATAAAAGAGAAACCAACCCAAAAAGTTTGGTTGATTAGTCTGTGGCATTCTTTTAAACTGTTGCTTATGGCGGTCTCTGTGAGCTTCTCAGTGACATTCAGCCATCCAGGTATCCCGCCTGCAGTAGACGGAATGTGGCAATGGAACGCTGGCTGCGCGTGTCATAATAGGCTCTGAGCCTTTATATACCTGCGCACAGCAGCAGCCACCTTCAGTCTGCTGCTGGACAGCCAGCAGCAGCAGCAGCAGGAGAGGTAATTAATCAGCAACCCTCCTGCTAAGGGTAGACAGCTGCTCGTTCCACCCCCCCCCCCCGCCTTAATTGGTTCTCCTCCCTTCCAACGGTGTTGAGGCGGGTGGGAACAGCCGGGGGTTGAGGGTACTGTGCTAAAAGAGGTGGAGTTATGCAGATCTAAAACGCGTGGATTGCAGCAGCAGCAAGCCGAAAAGTGCAGGCATGTGAGGGATCTAGAGGTTGACAGCATGTCTTCTTAACGGGAGTCCAGGTGGCCATCTCCACAAATGGACTTTTCAGAATCCTTGGGTGGCACCGTAGTCGGAAACCAATTCTGGTTATCGCTTCTCGGCCTTTTGGCTAAGATCAAGTGTAGTATCTGTTCTTATCAGTTTAATATCTGATACGTCCCCTATCTGGGGACCATATATTAAATGGATTTTTAGAACAGGGAGATGGAAAAAGAGCTTGCTCTGTCCACTCCACGCATTGACCTGGTATTGCAGTATCTCCAGGACCGGTGCACCCCTTCTTTAATGCAGTTTCTAAAATCAGAAAGAATTGAATTCAATGCTTTTTGTTCATTTTGCTTGTTTGTCGGATTTTGGGATGGACTCTTTGGCTTTGCTTTTCTTCTCCTCATTGGATTTTTCATGTTAAAAGTTGCAGAAGCCAGATGACAAGCTCATTTTGGTTCAACTTCAGCAACTGTGCATTGCATTGCCATGTAATGTAATGTAATGCAATGCTATCTATCTAGCTCTCCCTCTATACTTCCTTTTGGATAAACAGACATATTAGGCAAGCATTTTGGAGCTTTCACCTAAATAACTACAGGTGGTGAGATAAGCTGCACAATATAATTGACCTTTCAGTATATTGTTGCACACACACCATCTATTTAGCAAATGCCCTTGTTATCAACAGCAGCCTTTTAAACTCACCTGAGCTAACAGGTATGTGAGCTGGTTACTCTGCTGCGCTTAAAATTTCTTTTTTGGTTTGCTACAATGCCTTTTCTGAAACGTTGTCTCCCTCTGCTGGAACACTGACTTCTTTCATTTAATGCCTGCAGACTATAAAAGAGAAACCAACCCAAAAAGTTTGGTTGATTAGTCTGTGGCATTCTTTTAAACTGTTGCTTATGGCGGTCTCTGTGAGCTTCTCAGTGACATTCAGCCATCCAGGTATCCCGCCTGCAGTAGACGGAATGTGGCAATGGAACGCTGGCTGCGCGTGTCATAATAGGCTCTGAGCCTTTATATACCTGCGCACAGCAGCAGCCACCTTCAGTCTGCTGCTGGACAGCCAGCAGCAGCAGCAGCAGGAGAGGTAATTAATCAGCAACCCTCCTGCTAAGGGTAGACAGCTGCTCGTTCCACCCCCCCCCCCCCGCCTTAATTGGTTCTCCTCCCTTCCAACGGTGTTGAGGCGGGTGGGAACAGCCGGGGGTTGAGGGTACTGTGCTAAAAGAGGTGGAGTTATGCAGATCTAAAACGCGTGGATTGCAGCAGCAGCAAGCCGAAAAGTGCAGGCATGTGAGGGATCTAGAGGTTGACAGCATGTCTTCTTAACGGGAGTCCAGGTGGCCATCTCCACAAATGGACTTTTCAGAATCCTTGGGTGGCACCGTAGTCGGAAACCAATTCTGGTTATCGCTTCTCGGCCTTTTGGCTAAGATCAAGTGTAGTATCTGTTCTTATCAGTTTAATATCTGATACGTCCCCTATCTGGGGACCATATATTAAATGGATTTTTAGAACAGGGAGATGGAAAAAGAGCTTGCTCTGTCCACTCCACGCATTGACCTGGTATTGCAGTATCTCCAGGACCGGTGCACCCCTTCTTTAATGCAGTTTCTAAAATCAGAAAGAATTGAATTCAATGCTTTTTGTTCATTTTGCTTGTTTGTCGGATTTTGGGATGGACTCTTTGGCTTTGCTTTTCTTCTCCTCATTGGATTTTTCATGTTAAAAGTTGCAGAAGCCAGATGACAAGCTCATTTTGGTTCAACTTCAGCAACTGTGCATTGCATTGCCATGTAATGTAATGTAATGCAATGCTATCTATCTAGCTCTCCCTCTATACTTCCTTTTGGATAAACAGACATATTAGGCAAGCATTTTGGAGCTTTCACCTAAATAACTACAGGTGGTGAGATAAGCTGCACAATATAATTGACCTTTCAGTATATTGTTGCACACACACCATCTATTTAGCAAATGCCCTTGTTATCAACAGCAGCCTTTTAAACTCACCTGAGCTAACAGGTATGTGAGCTGGTTACTCTGCTGCACTTAAAATTTCTTTTTTGGTTTGCTACAATGCCTTTTCTGAAACGTTGTCTCCCTCTGCTGGAACACTGACTTCTTTCATTTAATGCCTGCAGACTATAAAAGAGAAACCAACCCAAAAAGTTTGGTTGATTAGTCTGTGGCATTCTTTTAAACTGTTGCTTATGGCGGTCTCTGTGAGCTTCTCAGTGACATTCAGCCATCCAGGTATCCCGCCTGCAGTAGACGGAATGTGGCAATGGAACGCTGGCTGCGCGTGTCATAATAGGCTCTGAGCCTTTATATACCTGCGCACAGCAGCAGCCACCTTCAGTCTGCTGCTGGACAGCCAGCAGCAGCAGCAGCAGGAGAGGTAATTAATCAGCAACCCTCCTGCTAAGGGTAGACAGCTGCTCGTTCCACCCCCCCCCCCGCCTTAATTGGTTCTCCTCCCTTCCAACGGTGTTGAGGCGGGTGGGAACAGCCGGGGGTTGAGGGTACTGTGCTAAAAGAGGTGGAGTTATGCAGATCTAAAACGCGTGGATTGCAGCAGCAGCAAGCCGAAAAGTGCAGGCATGTGAGGGATCTAGAGGTTGACAGCATGTCTTCTTAACGGGAGTCCAGGTGGCCATCTCCACAAATGGACTTTTCAGAATCCGTGGGTGGCACCGTAGTCGGAAACCAATTCTGGTTATCGCTTCTCGGCCTTTTGGCTAAGATCAAGTGTAGTATCTGTTCTTATCAGTTTAATATCTGATACGTCCCCTATCTGGGGACCATATATTAAATGGATTTTTAGAACAGGGAGATGGAAAAAGAGCTTGCTCTGTCCACTCCACGCATTGACCTGGTATTGCAGTATCTCCAGGACCGGTGCACCCCTTCTTTAATGCAGTTTCTAAAATCAGAAAGAATTGAATTCAATGCTTTTTGTTCATTTTGCTTGTTTGTCGGATTTTGGGATGGACTCTTTGGCTTTGCTTTTCTTCTCCTCATTGGATTTTTCATGTTAAAAGTTGCAGAAGCCAGATGACAAGCTCATTTTGGTTCAACTTCAGCAACTGTGCATTGCATTGCCATGTAATGTAATGTAATGCAATGCTATCTATCTAGCTCTCCCTCTATACTTCCTTTTGGATAAACAGACATATTAGGCAAGCATTTTGGAGCTTTCACCTAAATAACTACAGGTGGTGAGATAAGCTGCACAATATAATTGACCTTTCAGTATATTGTTGCACACACACCATCTATTTAGCAAATGCCCTTGTTATCAACAGCAGCCTTTTAAACTCACCTGAGCTAACAGGTATGTGAGCTGGTTACTCTGCTGCGCTTAAAATTTCTTTTTTGGTTTGCTACAATGCCTTTTCTGAAACGTTGTCTCCCTCTGCTGGAACACTGACTTCTTTCATTTAATGCCTGCAGACTATAAAAGAGAAACCAACCCAAAAAGTTTGGTTGATTAGTCTGTGGCATTCTTTTAAACTGTTGCTTATGGCGGTCTCTGTGAGCTTCTCAGTGACATTCAGCCATCCAGGTATCCCGCCTGCAGTAGACGGAATGTGGCAATGGAACGCTGGCTGCGCGTGTCATAATAGGCTCTGAGCCTTTATATACCTGCGCACAGCAGCAGCCACCTTCAGTCTGCTGCTGGACAGCCAGCAGCAGCAGCAGCAGGAGAGGTAATTAATCAGCAACCCTCCTGCTAAGGGTAGACAGCTGCTCGTTCCACCCCCCCCCCCCCCCGCCTTAATTGGTTCTCCTCCCTTCCAACGGTGTTGAGGCGGGTGGGAACAGCCGGGGGTTGAGGGTACTGTGCTAAAAGAGGTGGAGTTATGCAGATCTAAAACGCGTGGATTGCAGCAGCAGCAAGCCGAAAAGTGCAGGCATGTGAGGGATCTAGAGGTTGACAGCATGTCTTCTTAACGGGAGTCCAGGTGGCCATCTCCACAAATGGACTTTTCAGAATCCTTGGGTGGCACCGTAGTCGGAAACCAATTCTGGTTATCGCTTCTCGGCCTTTTGGCTAAGATCAAGTGTAGTATCTGTTCTTATCAGTTTAATATCTGATACGTCCCCTATCTGGGGACCATATATTAAATGGATTTTTAGAACAGGGAGATGGAAAAAGAGCTTGCTCTGTCCACTCCACGCATTGACCTGGTATTGCAGTATCTCCAGGACCGGTGCACCCCTTCTTTAATGCAGTTTCTAAAATCAGAAAGAATTGAATTCAATGCTTTTTGTTCATTTTGCTTGTTTGTCGGATTTTGGGATGGACTCTTTGGCTTTGCTTTTCTTCTCCTCATTGGATTTTTCATGTTAAAAGTTGCAGAAGCCAGATGACAAGCTCATTTTGGTTCAACTTCAGCAACTGTGCATTGCATTGCCATGTAATGTAATGTAATGCAATGCTATCTATCTAGCTCTCCCTCTATACTTCCTTTTGGATAAACAGACATATTAGGCAAGCATTTTGGAGCTTTCACCTAAATAACTACAGGTGGTGAGATAAGCTGCACAATATAATTGACCTTTCAGTATATTGTTGCACACACACCATCTATTTAGCAAATGCCCTTGTTATCAACAGCAGCCTTTTAAACTCACCTGAGCTAACAGGTATGTGAGCTGGTTACTCTGCTGCGCTTAAAATTTCTTTTTTGGTTTGCTACAATGCCTTTTCTGAAACGTTGTCTCCCTCTGCTGGAACACTGACTTCTTTCATTTAATGCCTGCAGACTATAAAAGAGAAACCAACCCAAAAAGTTTGGTTGATTAGTCTGTGGCATTCTTTTAAACTGTTGCTTATGGCGGTCTCTGTGAGCTTCTCAGTGACATTCAGCCATCCAGGTATCCCGCCTGCAGTAGACGGAATGTGGCAATGGAACGCTGGCTGCGCGTGTCATAATAGGCTCTGAGCCTTTATATACCTGCGCACAGCAGCAGCCACCTTCAGTCTGCTGCTGGACAGCCAGCAGCAGCAGCAGCAGGAGAGGTAATTAATCAGCAACCCTCCTGCTAAGGGTAGACAGCTGCTCGTTCCACCCCCCCCCCCCCCGCCTTAATTGGTTCTCCTCCCTTCCAACGGTGTTGAGGCGGGTGGGAACAGCCGGGGGTTGAGGGTACTGTGCTAAAAGAGGTGGAGTTATGCAGATCTAAAACGCGTGGATTGCAGCAGCAGCAAGCCGAAAAGTGCAGGCATGTGAGGGATCTAGAGGTTGACAGCATGTCTTCTTAACGGGAGTCCAGGTGGCCATCTCCACAAATGGACTTTTCAGAATCCTTGGGTGGCACCGTAGTCGGAAACCAATTCTGGTTATCGCTTCTCGGCATTTTGGCTAAGATCAAGTGTAGTATCTTTCGAAAAGGCGGTTTTGTATGTTGGCCGCCCTAGTAGATTGATACATTATGCACACTGGGGTTTAGGCGCTTGTTAGTACGCCAGGTGGCTAATATAGTCATCTGGTGGAAAGCATGGCCCCCCAGGATCGACGCCATTGGGCCGGGGAAGATCGAAAGCCCGAAGTGTGAAGTGCCCCAGGAGTGGTGACCCTGGGGTGCCTTAACTCACTGGGATTGGGAACCCCACTTGAGTTTATGGCACATTTGCACAAGCACTTCAATATTTCTTTCTTCGCACACACCCTTATTCTGGGCCTTCTGGCCTTAGGATGGGGAATTTTTTCAATTCCCGGTCGAAGGTCCGGGCAGTATTATACTGTGAAACCTTCACTATTTATTTAATTTCTTTGTCACTGTGTGTCCACTTATTCACGTGTGTCACGTCCTACTAGGATTTTGTCGGGATGCGGTTCCCTTATGGGTTCCTCTCTTGGCAGGTCTAGGGGGGGAGTGTGTGGCCATCAGGTTCCGCTCTCCTCTGAACCCCCCTGGCTCTCCTCTTTCGGGAGGAGAGCGTTGTTGGCTCCCCTCTTCCGGGAGGGGAGCACAGTCTTTGGCTCCCAGTGCCTTGCTCGGGTGAGAACTCGGGCAGGTGCTGGGGGTAAGATTGGGTCGCCTCTGGCTTCGGCTGGAGGTGGCTATTTGTCCCTGTTCCTCGCTGTGGCCTTCTGGCTCGGAGGGACGGGGAATGGTTTGGGGGACCCTTCTCCTTTTGGAGAGGGTTTCAAGAAGACCAGCATCCTAGTGCACTTTTTTTGTGGCACTTGTCACTTTTTTAAGCGCACTCGGGTTTTGTACACGAATTCGGGCTTTCGATAAAAAAAAATCTGTTCTTATCAGTTTAATATCTGATACGTCCCCTATCTGGGGACCATATATTAAATGGATTTTTAGAACAGGGAGATGGAAAAAGAGCTTGCTCTGTCCACTCCACGCATTGACCTGGTATTGCAGTATCTCCAGGACCGGTGCACCCCTTCTTTAATGCAGTTTCTAAAATCAGAAAGAATTGAATTCAATGCTTTTTGTTCATTTTGCTTGTTTGTCGGATTTTGGGATGGACTCTTTGGCTTTGCTTTTCTTCTCCTCATTGGATTTTTCATGTTAAAAGTTGCAGAAGCCAGATGACAAGCTCATTTTGGTTCAACTTCAGCAACTGTGCATTGCATTGCCATGTAATGTAATGTAATGCAATGCTATCTATCTAGCTCTCCCTCTATACTTCCTTTTGGATAAACAGACATATTAGGCAAGCATTTTGGAGCTTTCACCTAAATAACTACAGGTGGTGAGATAAGCTGCACAATATAATTGACCTTTCAGTATATTGTTGCACACACACCATCTATTTAGCAAATGCCCTTGTTATCAACAGCAGCCTTTTAAACTCACCTGAGCTAACAGGTATGTGAGCTGGTTACTCTGCTGCGCTTAAAATTTCTTTTTTGGTTTGCTACAATGCCTTTTCTGAAACGTTGTCTCCCTCTGCTGGAACACTGACTTCTTTCATTTAATGCCTGCAGACTATAAAAGAGAAACCAACCCAAAAAGTTTGGTTGATTAGTCTGTGGCATTCTTTTAAACTGTTGCTTATGGCGGTCTCTGTGAGCTTCTCAGTGATATTCAGCCATCCAGGTATCCCGCCTGCAGTAGACGGAATGTGGCAATGGAACGCTGGCTGCGCGTGTCATAATAGGCTCTGAGCCTTTATATACCTGCGCACAGCAGCAGCCACCTTCAGTCTGCTGCTGGACAGCCAGCAGCAGCAGGAGAGGTAATTAATCAGCAACCCTCCTGCTAAGGGTAGACAGCTGCTCGTTCCACCCCCCCCCCGCCTTAATTGGTTCTCCTCCCTTCCAACGGTGTTGAGGCGGGTGGGAACAGCCGGGGGTTGAGGGTACTGTGCTAAAAGAGGTGGAGTTATGCAGATCTAAAACGCGTGGATTGCAGCAGCAGCAAGCCAAAAAGTGCAGGCATGTGAGGGATCTAGAGGTTGACAGCATGTCTTCTTAACGGGAGTCCAGGTGGCCATCTCCACAAATGGACTTTTCAGAATTCTTGGGTGGCACCGTAGTCGGAAACCAATTCTGGTTATCGCTTCTCGGCCTTTTGGCTAAGATCAAGTGTAGTATCTGTTCTTATCAGTTTAATATCTGATACGTCCCCTAAATGGGGACCATATATTAAATGGATTTTTAGAACAGGGAGATGGAAAAAGAGCTTGCTCTGTCCACTCCACGCATTGACCTGGTATTGCAGTATCTCCAGGACCGGTGCACCCCTTCTTTAATGCAGTTTCTAAAATCAGAAAGAATTGAATTCAATGCTTTTTGTTCATTTTGCTTGTTTGTCGGATTTTGGGATGGACTCTTTGGCTTTGCTTTTCTTCTCCTCATTGGATTTTTCATGTTAAAAGTTGCAGAAGCCAGATGACAAGCTCATTTTGGTTCAACTTCAGCAACTGTGCATTGCATTGCCATGTAATGTAATGTAATGCAATGCTATCTATCTAGCTCTCCCTCTATACTTCCTTTTGGATAAACAGACATATTAGGCAAGCATTTTGGAGCTTTCACCTAAATAACTACAGGTGGTGAGATAAGCTGCACAATATAATTGACCTTTCAGTATATTGTTGCACACACACCATCTATTTAGCAAATGCCCTTGTTATCAACAGCAGCCTTTTAAACTCACCTGAGCTAACAGGTATGTGAGCTGGTTACTCTGCTGCGCTTAAAATTTCTTTTTTGGTTTGCTACAATGCCTTTTCTGAAACGTTGTCTCCCTCTGCTGGAACACTGACTTCTTTCATTTAATGCCTGCAGACTATAAAAGAGAAACCAACCCAAAAAGTTTGGTTGATTAGTCTGTGGCATTCTTTTAAACTGTTGCTTATGGCGGTCTCTGTGAGCTTCTCAGTGATATTCAGCCATCCAGGTATCCCGCCTGCAGTAGACGGAATGTGGCAATGGAACGCTGGCTGCGCGTGTCATAATAGGCTCTGAGCCTTTATATACCTGCGCACAGCAGCAGCCACCTTCAGTCTGCTGCTGGACAGCCAGCAGCAGCAGGAGAGGTAATTAATCAGCAACCCTCCTGCTAAGGGTAGACAGCTGCTCGTTCCACCCCCCCCCCGCCTTAATTGGTTCTCCTCCCTTCCAACGGTGTTGAGGCGGGTGGGAACAGCCGGGGGTTGAGGGTACTGTGCTAAAAGAGGTGGAGTTATGCAGATCTAAAACGCGTGGATTGCAGCAGCAGCAAGCCAAAAAGTGCAGGCATGTGAGGGATCTAGAGGTTGACAGCATGTCTTCTTAACGGGAGTCCAGGTGGCCATCTCCACAAATGGACTTTTCAGAATTCTTGGGTGGCACCGTAGTCGGAAACCAATTCTGGTTATCGCTTCTCGGCCTTTTGGCTAAGATCAAGTGTAGTATCTGTTCTTATCAGTTTAATATCTGATACGTCCCCTAAATGGGGACCATATATTAAATGGATTTTTAGAACAGGGAGATGGAAAAAGAGCTTGCTCTGTCCACTCCACGCATTGACCTGGTATTGCAGTATCTCCAGGACCGGTGCACCCCTTCTTTAATGCAGTTTCTAAAATCAGAAAGAATTGAATTCAATGCTTTTTGTTCATTTTGCTTGTTTGTCGGATTTTGGGATGGACTCTTTGGCTTTGCTTTTCTTCTCCTCATTGGATTTTTCATGTTAAAAGTTGCAGAAGCCAGATGACAAGCTCATTTTGGTTCAACTTCAGCAACTGTGCATTGCATTGCCATGTAATGTAATGTAATGCAATGCTATCTATCTAGCTCTCCCTCTATACTTCCTTTTGGATAAACAGACATATTAGGCAAGCATTTTGGAGCTTTCACCTAAATAACTACAGGTGGTGAGATAAGCTGCACAATATAATTGACCTTTCAGTATATTGTTGCACACACACCATCTATTTAGCAAATGCCCTTGTTATCAACAGCAGCCTTTTAAACTCACCTGAGCTAACAGGTATGTGAGCTGGTTACTCTGCTGCGCTTAAAATTTCTTTTTTGGTTTGCTACAATGCCTTTTCTGAAACGTTGTCTCCCTCTGCTGGAACACTGACTTCTATCATTTAATGCCTGCAGACTATAAAAGAGAAACCAACCCAAAAAGTTTGGTTGATTAGTCTGTGGCATTCTTTTAAACTGTTGCTTATGGCAGTCTCTGTGAGCTTCTCAGTGACATTCAGCCATCCAGGTATCCCGCCTGCAGTAGACGGAATGTGGCAATGGAACGCTGGCTGCGCGTGTCATAATAGGCTCTGAGCCTTTATATACCTGCGCACAGCAGCAGCCACCTTCAGTCTGCTGCTGGACAGCCAGCAGCAGCAGCAGCAGGAGAGGTAATTAATCAGCAACCCTCCTGCTAAGGGTAGACAGCTGCTCGTTCCACCCCCCCCCCGCCTTAATTGGTTCTCCTCCCTTCCAACGGTGTTGAGGCGGGTGGGAACAGCCGGGGGTTGAGGGTACTGTGCTAAAAGAGGTGGAGTTATGCAGATCTAAAACGCGTGGATTGCAGCAGCAGCAAGCCGAAAAGTGCAGGCATGTGAGGGATCTAGAGGTTGACAGCATGTCTTCTTAACGGGAGTCCAGGTGGCCATCTCCACAAATGGACTTTTCAGAATCCTTGGGTGGCACCGTAGTCGGAAACCAATTCTGGTTATCGCTTCTCGGCCTTTTGGCTAAGATCAAGTGTAGTATCTGTTCTTATCAGTTTAATATCTGATACGTCCCCTATCTGGGGACCATATATTAAATGGATTTTTAGAACAGGGAGATGGAAAAAGAGCTTGCTCTGTCCACTCCACGCATTGACCTGGTATTGCAGTATCTCCAGGACCGGTGCACCCCTTCTTTAATGCAGTTTCTAAAATCAGAAAGAATTGAATTCAATGCTTTTTGTTCATTTTGCTTGTTTGTCGGATTTTGGGATGGACTCTTTGGCTTTGCTTTTCTTCTCCTCATTGGATTTTTCATGTTAAAAGTTGCAGAAGCCAGATGACAAGCTCATTTTGGTTCAACTTCAGCAACTGTGCATTGCATTGCCATGTAATGTAATGTAATGCAATGCTATCTATCTAGCTCTCCCTCTATACTTCCTTTTGGATAAACAGACATATTAGGCAGGCATTTTGGAGCTTTCACCTAAATAACTACAGGTGGTGAGATAAGCTGCACAATATAATTGACCTTTCAGTATATTGTTGCACACACACCATCTATTTAGCAAATGCCCTTGTTATCAACAGCAGCCTTTTAAACTCACCTGAGCTAACAGGTATGTGAGCTGGTTACTCTGCTGCGCTTAAAATTTCTTTTTTGGTTTGCTACAATGCCTTTTCTGAAACGTTGTCTCCCTCTGCTGGAACACTGACTTCTTTCATTTAATGCCTGCAGACTATAAAAGAGAAACCAACCCAAAAAGTTTGGTTGATTAGTCTGTGGCATTCTTTTAAACTGTTGCTTATGGCGGTCTCTGTGAGCTTCTCAGTGACATTCAGCCATCCAGGTATCCCGCCTGCAGTAGACGGAATGTGGCAATGGAACGCTGGCTGCGCGTGTCATAATAGGCTCTGAGCCTTTATATACCTGCGCACAGCAGCAGCCACCTTCAGTCTGCTGCTGGACAGCCAGCAGCAGCAGCAGCAGGAGAGGTAATTAATCAGCAACCCTCCTGCTAAGGGTAGACAGCTGCTCGTTCCACCCCCCCCCCCGCCTTAATTGGTTCTCCTCCCTTCCAACGGTGTTGAGGCGGGTGGGAACAGCCGGGGGTTGAGGGTACTGTGCTAAAAGAGGTGGAGTTATGCAGATCTAAAACGCGTGGATTGCAGCAGCAGCAAGCCGAAAAGTGCAGGCATGTGAGGGATCTAGAGGTTGACAGCATGTCTTCTTAACGGGAGTCCAGGTGGCCATCTCCACAAATGGACTTTTCAGAATCCTTGGGTGGCACCGTAGTCGGAAACCAATTCTGGTTATCGCTTCTCGGCCTTTTGGCTAAGATCAAGTGTAGTATCTGTTCTTATCAGTTTAATATCTGATACGTCCCCTATCTGGGGACCATATATTAAATGGATTTTTAGAACAGGGAGATGGAAAAAGAGCTTGCTCTGTCCACTCCACGCATTGACCTGGTATTGCAGTATCTCCAGGACCGGTGCACCCCTTCTTTAATGCAGTTTCTAAAATCAGAAAGAATTAAATTCAATGCTTTTTGTTCATTTTGCTTGTTTGTCGGATTTTGGGATGGACTCTTTGGCTTTGCTTTTCTTCTCCTCATTGGATTTTTCATGTTAAAAGTTGCAGAAGCCAGATGACAAGCTCATTTTGGTTCAACTTCAGCAACTGTGCATTGCATTGCCATGTAATGTAATGTAATGCAATGCTATCTATCTAGCTCTCCCTCTATACTTCCTTTTGGATAAACAGACATATTAGGCAAGCATTTTGGAGCTTTCACCTAAATAACTACAGGTGGTGAGATAAGCTGCACAATATAATTGACCTTTCAGTATATTGTTGCACACACACCATCTATTTAGCAAATGCCCTTGTTATCAACAGCAGCCTTTTAAACTCACCTGAGCTAACAGGTATGTGAGCTGGTTACTCTGCTGCGCTTAAAATTTCTTTTTTGGTTTGCTACAATGCCTTTTCTGAAACGTTGTCTCCCTCTGCTGGAACACTGACTTCTTTCATTTAATGCCTGCAGACTATAAAAGAGAAACCAACCCAAAAAGTTTGGTTGATTAGTCTGTGGCATTCTTTTAAACTGTTGCTTATGGCGGTCTCTGTGAGCTTCTCAGTGACATTCAGCCATCCAGGTATCCCGCCTGCAGTAGACGGAATGTGGCAATGGAACGCTGGCTGCGCGTGTCATAATAGGCTCTGAGCCTTTATATACCTGCGCACAGCAGCAGCCACCTTCAGTCTGCTGCTGGACAGCCAGCAGCAGCAGCAGCAGGAGAGGTAATTAATCAGCAACCCTCCTGCTAAGGGTAGACAGCTGCTCGTTCCACCCCCCCCCCGCCTTAATTGGTTCTCCTCCCTTCCAACGGTGTTGAGGCGGGTGGGAACAGCCGGGGGTTGAGGGTACTGTGCTAAAAGAGGTGGAGTTATGCAGATCTAAAACGCGTGGATTGCAGCAGCAGCAAGCCGAAAAGTGCAGGCATGTGAGGGATCTAGAGGTTGACAGCATGTCTTCTTAACGGGAGTCCAGGTGGCCATCTCCACAAATGGACTTTTCAGAATCCTTGGGTGGCACCGTAGTCGGAAACCAATTCTGGTTATCGCTTCTCGGCCTTTTGGCTAAGATCAAGTGTAGTATCTGTTCTTATCAGTTTAATATCTGATACGTCCCCTATCTGGGGACCATATATTAAATGGATTTTTAGAACAGGGAGATGGAAAAAGAGCTTGCTCTGTCCACTCCACGCATTGACCTGGTATTGCAGTATCTCCAGGACCGGTGCACCCCTTCTTTAATGCAGTTTCTAAAATCAGAAAGAATTGAATTCAATGCTTTTTGTTCATTTTGCTTGTTTGTCGGATTTTGGGATGGACTCTTTGGCTTTGCTTTTCTTCTCCTCATTGGATTTTTCATGTTAAAAGTTGCAGAAGCCAGATGACAAGCTCATTTTGGTTCAACTTCAGCAACTGTGCATTGCATTGCCATGTAATGTAATGTAATGCAATGCTATCTATCTAGCTCTCCCTCTATACTTCCTTTTGGATAAACAGACATATTAGGCAAGCATTTTGGAGCTTTCACCTAAATAACTACAGGTGGTGAGATAAGCTGCACAATATAATTGACCTTTCAGTATATTGTTGCACACAGACCATCTATTTAGCAAATGCCCTTGTTATCAACAGCAGCCTTTTAAACTCACCTGAGCTAACAGGTATGTGAGCTGGTTACTCTGCTGCGCTTAAAATTTCTTTTTTGGTTTGCTACAATGCCTTTTCTGAAACGTTGTCTCCCTCTGCTGGAACACTGACTTCTTTCATTTAATGACTGCAGACTATAAAAGAGAAACCAACCCAAAAAGTTTGGTTGATTAGTCTGTGGCATTCTTTTAAACTGTTGCTTATGGCGGTGTCTGTGAGCTTCTCAGTGACATTCAGCAATCCAGGTATCCCGCCTGCAGTAGACGGAATGTGGCAATGGAACGCTGGCTGCGCGTGTCATAATAGGCTCTGAGCCTTCATATACCTGCGCACAGCAGCAGCCACCTTCAGTCTGCTGCTGGACAGCCAGCAGCAGCAGCAGCAGGAGAGGTAATTAATCAGCAACCCTCCTGCTAAGGGTAGACAGCTGCTCGTTCCACCCCCCCCCCGCCTTAATTGGTTCTCCTCCCTTCCAACGGTGTTGAGGCGGGTGGGAACAGCCGGGGGTTGAGGGTACTGTGCTAAAAGAGGTGGAGTTATGCAGATCTAAAACGCGTGGATTGCAGCAGCAGCAAGCCGAAAAGTGCAGGCATGTGAGGGATCTAGAGGTTGACAGCATGTCTTCTTAACGGGAGTCCAGGTGGCCATCTCCACAAATGGACTTTTCAGAATCCTTGGGTGGCACCGTAGTCGGAAACCAATTCTGGTTATCGCTTCTCGGCCTTTTGGCTAAGATCAAGTGTAGTATCTGTTCTTATCAGTTTAATATCTGATACGTCCCCTATCTGGGGACCATATATTAAATGGATTTTTAGAACAGGGAGATGGAAAAAGAGCTTGCTCTGTCCACTCCACGCATTGACCTGGTATTGCAGTATCTCCAGGACCGGTGCACCCCTTCTTTAATGCAGTTTCTTAAATCAGAAAGAATTGAATTCAATGCTTTTTGTTCATTTTGCTTGTTTGTCGGATTTTGGGATGGACTCTTTGGCTTTGGTTTTCTTCTCCTCATTGGATTTTTCATGTTAAAAGTTGCAGAAGCCAGATGACAAGCTCATTTTGGTTCAACTTCAGCAACTGTGCATTGCATTGCCATGTAATGTAATGTAATGCAATGCTATCTATCTAGCTCTCCCTCTATACTTCCTTTTGGATAAACAGACATATTAGGCAAGCATTTTGGAGCTTTCACCTAAATAACTACAGGTGGTGAGATAAGCTGCACAATATAATTGACCTTTCAGTATATTGTTGCACACACACCATCTATTTAGCAAATGCCCTTGTTATCAACAGCAGCCTTTTAAACTCACCTGAGCTAACAGGTATGTGAGCTGGTTACTCTGCTGCGCTTAAAATTTCTTTTTTGGTTTGCTACAATGCCTTTTCTGAAACGTTGTCTCCCTCTGCTGGAACACTGACTTCTTTCATTTAATGCCTGCAGACTATAAAAGAGAAACCAACCCAAAAAGTTTGGTTGATTAGTCTGTGGCATTCTTTTAAACTGTTGCTTATGGCGGTCTCTGTGAGCTTCTCAGTGACATTCAGCCATCCAGGTATCCCGCCTGCAGTAGACGGAATGTGGCAATGGAACGCTGGCTGCGCGTGTCATAATAGGCTCTGAGCCTTTATATACCTGCGCACAGCAGCAGCCACCTTCAGTCTGCTGCTGGACAGCCAGCAGCAGCAGCAGCAGGAGAGGTAATTAATCAGCAACCCTCCTGCTAAGGGTAGACAGCTGCTCGTTCCACCCCCCCCCCCCCGCCTTAATTGGTTCTCCTCCCTTCCAACGGTGTTGAGGCGGGTGGGAACAGCCGGGGGTTGAGGGTACTGTGCTAAAAGAGGTGGAGTTATGCAGATCTAAAACGCGTGGATTGCAGCAGCAGCAAGCCGAAAAGTGCAGGCATGTGAGGGATCTAGAGGTTGACAGCATGTCTTCTTAACGGGAGTCCAGGTGGCCATCTCCACAAATGGACTTTTCAGAATCCTTGGGTGGCACCGTAGTCGGAAACCAATTCTGGTTATCGCTTCTCGGCCTTTTGGCTAAGATCAAGTGTAGTATCTGTTCTTATCAGTTTAATATCTGATACGTCCCCTATCTGGGGACCATATATTAAATGGATTTTTAGAACAGGGAGATGGAAAAAGAGCTTGCTCTGTCCACTCCACGCATTGACCTGGTATTGCAGTATCTCCAGGACCGGTGCACCCCTTCTTTAATGCAGTTTCTAAAATCAGAAAGAATTGAATTCAATGCTTTTTGTTCATTTTGCTTGTTTGTCGGATTTTGGGATGGACTCTTTGGCTTTGCTTTTCTTCTCCTCATTGGATTTTTCATGTTAAAAGTTGCAGAAGCCAGATGACAAGCTCATTTTGGTTCAACTTCAGCAACTGTGCATTGCATTGCCATGTAATGTAATGTAATGCAATGCTATCTATCTAGCTCTCCCTCTATACTTCCTTTTGGATAAACAGACATATTAGGCAAGCATTTTGGAGCTTTCACCTAAATAACTACAGGTGGTGAGATAAGCTGCACAATATAATTGACCTTTCAGTATATTGTTGCACACACACCATCTATTTAGCAAATGCCCTTGTTATCAACAGCAGCCTTTTAAACTCACCTGAGCTAACAGGTATGTGAGCTGGTTACTCTGCTGCGCTTAAAATTTCTTTTTTGGTTTGCTACAATGCCTTTTCTGAAACGTTGTCTCCCTCTGCTGGAACACTGACTTCTTTCATTTAATGCCTGCAGACTATAAAAGAGAAACCAACCCAAAAAGTTTGGTTGATTAGTCTGTGGCATTCTTTTAAACTGTTGCTTATGGCGGTCTCTGTGAGCTTCTCAGTGACATTCAGCCATCCAGGTATCCCGCCTGCAGTAGACGGAATGTGGCAATGGAACGCTGGCTGCGCGTGTCATAATAGGCTCTGAGCCTTTATATACCTGCGCACAGCAGCAGCCACCTTCAGTCTGCTGCTGGACAGCCAGCAGCAGCAGCAGCAGGAGAGGTAATTAATCAGCAACCCTCCTGCTAAGGGTAGACAGCTGCTCGTTCCACCCCCCCCCCGCCTTAATTGGTTCTCCTCCCTTCCAACGGTGTTGAGGCGGGTGGGAACAGCCGGGGGTTGAGGGTACTGTGCTAAAAGAGGTGGAGTTATGCAGATCTAAAACGCGTGGATTGCAGCAGCAGCAAGCCGAAAAGTGCAGGCATGTGAGGGATCTAGAGGTTGACAGCATGTCTTCTTAACGGGAGTCCAGGTGGCCATCTCCACAAATGGACTTTTCAGAATCCTTGGGTGGCACCGTAGTCGGAAACCAATTCTGGTTATCGCTTCTCGGCCTTTTGGCTAAGATCAAGTGTAGTATCTGTTCTTATCAGTTTAATATCTGATACGTCCCCTATCTGGGGACCATATATTAAATGGATTTTTAGAACAGGGAGATGGAAAAAGAGCTTGCTCTGTCCACTCCACGCATTGACCTGGTATTGCAGTATCTCCAGGACCGGTGCACCCCTTCTTTAATGCAGTTTCTAAAATCAGAAAGAATTGAATTCAATGCTTTTTGTTCATTTTGCTTGTTTGTCGGATTTTGGGATGGACTCTTTGGCTTTGCTTTTCTTCTCCTCATTGGATTTTTCATGTTAAAAGTTGCAGAAGCCAGATGACAAGCTCATTTTGGTTCAACTTCAGCAACTGTGCATTGCATTGCCATGTAATGTAATGTAATGCAATGCTATCTATCTAGCTCTCCCTCTATACTTCCTTTTGGATAAACAGACATATTAGGCAAGCATTTTGGAGCTTTCACCTAAATAACTACAGGTGGTGAGATAAGCTGCACAATATAATTGACCTTTCAGTATATTGTTGCACACACACCATCTATTTAGCAAATGCCCTTGTTATCAACAGCAGCCTTTTAAACTCACCTGAGCTAACAGGTATGTGAGCTGGTTACTCTGCTGCGCTTAAAATTTCTTTTTTGGTTTGCTACAATGCCTTTTCTGAAACGTTGTCTCCCTCTGCTGGAACACTGACTTCTTTCATTTAATGCCTGCAGACTATAAAAGAGAAACCAACCCAAAAAGTTTGGTTGATTAGTCTGTGGCATTCTTTTAAACTGTTGCTTATGGCGGTCTCTGTGAGCTTCTCAGTGACATTCAGCCATCCAGGTATCCCGCCTGCAGTAGACGGAATGTGGCAATGGAACGCTGGCTGCGCGTGTCATAATAGGCTCTGAGCCTTTATATACCTGCGCACAGCAGCAGCCACCTTCAGTCTGCTGCTGGACAGCCAGCAGCAGCAGCAGCAGGAGAGGTAATTAATCAGCAACCCTCCTGCTAAGGGTAGACAGCTGCTCGTTCCACCCCCCCCCCCGCCTTAATTGGTTCTCCTCCCTTCCAACGGTGTTGAGGCGGGTGGGAACAGCCGGGGGTTGAGGGTACTGTGCTAAAAGAGGTGGAGTTATGCAGATCTACAACGCGTGGATTGCAGCAGCAGCAAGCCGAAAAGTGCAGGCATGTGAGGGATCTAGAGTTTGACAGCATGTCTTCTTAACGGGAGTCCAGGTGGCCATCTCCACAAATGGACTTTTCAGAATCCTTGGGTGGCACCGTAGTCGGAAACCAATTCTGGTTATCGCTTCTCGGCCTTTTGGCTAAGATCAAGTGTAGTATCTGTTCTTATCAGTTTAATATCTGATACGTCCCCTATCTGGGGACCATATATTAAATGGATTTTTAGAACAGGGAGATGGAAAAAGAGCTTGCTCTGTCCACTCCACGCATTGACCTGGTATTGCAGTATCTCCAGGACCGGTGCACCCCTTCTTTAATGCAGTTTCTAAAATCAGAAAGAATTGAATTCAATGCTTTTTGTTCATTTTGCTTGTTTGTCGGATTTTGGGATGGACTCTTTGGCTTTGCTTTTCTTCTCCTCATTGGATTTTTCATGTTAAAAGTTGCAGAAGCCAGATGACAAGCTCATTTTGGTTCAACTTCAGCAACTGTGCATTGCATTGCCATGTAATGTAATGTAATGCAATGCTATCTATCTAGCTCTCCCTCTATACTTCCTTTTGGATAAACAGACATATTAGGCAAGCATTTTGGAGCTTTCACCTAAATAACTACAGGTGGTGAGATAAGCTGCACAATATAATTGACCTTTCAGTATATTGTTGCACACACACCATCTATTTAGCAAATGCCCTTGTTATCAACAGCAGCCTTTTAAACTCACCTGAGCTAACAGGTATGTGAGCTGGTTACTCTGCTGCGCTTAAAATTTCTTTTTTGGTTTGCTACAATGCCTTTTCTGAAACGTTGTCTCCCTCTGCTGGAACACTGACTTCTTTCATTTAATGCCTGCAGACTATAAAAGAGAAACCAACCCAAAAAGTTTGGTTGATTAGTCTGTGGCATTCTTTTAAACTGTTGCTTATGGCGGTCTCTGTGAGCTTCTCAGTGACATTCAGCCATCCAGGTATCCCGCCTGCAGTAGACGGAATGTGGCAATGGAACGCTGGCTGCGCGTGTCATAATAGGCTCTGAGCCTTTATATACCTGCACACAGCAGCAGCCACCTTCAGTCTGCTGCTGGACAGCCAGCAGCAGCAGCAGCAGGAGAGGTAATTAATCAGCAACCCTCCTGCTAAGGGTAGACAGCTGCTCGTTCCACCCCCCCCCCGCCTTAATTGGTTCTCCTCCCTTCCAACGGTGTTGAGGCGGGTGGGAACAGCCGGGGGTTGAGGGTACTGTGCTAAAAGAGGTGGAGTTATGCAGATCTAAAACGCGTGGATTGCAGCAGCAGCAAGCCGAAAAGTGCAGGCATGTGAGGGATCTAGAGGTTGACAGCATGTCTTCTTAACGGGAGTCCAGGTGGCCATCTCCACAAATGGACTTTTCAGAATCCTTGGGTGGCACCGTAGTCGGAAACCAATTCTGGTTATCGCTTCTCGGCCTTTTGGCTAAGATCAAGTGTAGTATCTGTTCTTATCAGTTTAATATCTGATACGTCCCCTATCTGGGGACCATATATTAAATGGATTTTTAGAACAGGGAGAT
The DNA here is from genome assembly GCF_046119375.1 of Phyllobates terribilis. Lineage (NCBI taxonomy): Eukaryota > Metazoa > Chordata > Amphibia > Anura > Dendrobatidae > Phyllobates > Phyllobates terribilis. The sequence continues at coordinate 1,737,456 of NW_027362800.1, read as the reverse complement.
GGAAAAAGAGCTTGCTCTGTCCACTCCACGCATTGACCTGGTATTGCAGTATCTCCAGGACCGGTGCACCCCTTCTTTAATGCAGTTTCTAAAATCAGAAAGAATTGAATTCAATGCTTTTTGTTCATTTTGCTTGTTTGTCGGATTTTGGGATGGACTCTTTGGCTTTGCTTTTCTTCTCCTCATTGGATTTTTCATGTTAAAAGTTGCAGAAGCCAGATGACAAGCTCATTTTGGTTCAACTTCAGCAACTGTGCATTGCATTGCCATGTAATGTAATGTAATGCAATGCTATCTATCTAGCTCTCCCTCTATACTTCCTTTTGGATAAACAGACATATTAGGCAAGCATTTTGGAGCTTTCACCTAAATAACTACAGGTGGTGAGATAAGCTGCACAATATAATTGACCTTTCAGTATATTGTTGCACACACACCATCTATTTAGCAAATGCCCTTGTTATCAACAGCAGCCTTTTAAACTCACCTGAGCTAACAGGTATGTGAGCTGGTTACTCTGCTGCGCTTAAAATTTCTTTTTTGGTTTGCTACAATGCCTTTTCTGAAACGTTGTCTCCCTCTGCTGGAACACTGACTTCTTTCATTTAATGCCTGCAGACTATAAAAGAGAAACCAACCCAAAAAGTTTGGTTGATTAGTCTGTGGCATTCTTTTAAACTGTTGCTTATGGCGGTCTCTGTGAGCTTCTCAGTGACATTCAGCCATCCAGGTATCCCGCCTGCAGTAGACGGAATGTGGCAATGGAACGCTGGCTGCGCGTGTCATAATAGGCTCTGAGCCTTTATATACCTGCGCACAGCAGCAGCCACCTTCAGTCTGCTGCTGGACAGCCAGCAGCAGCAGCAGCAGGAGAGGTAATTAATCAGCAACCCTCCTGCTAAGGGTAGACAGCTGCTCGTTCCACCCCCCCCCCCCGCCTTAATTGGCTCTCCTCCCTTCCAACGGTGTTGAGGCGGGTGGGAACAGCCGGGGGTTGAGGGTACTGTGCTAAAAGAGGTGGAGTTAATCAGATCTAAAACGCGTGGATTGCAGCAGCAGCAAGCCGAAAAGTGCAGGCATGTGAGGGATCTAGAGGTTGACAGCATGTCTTCTTAACGGGAGTCCAGGTGGCCATCTCCACAAATGGACTTTTCAGAATCCTTGGGTGGCACCGTAGTCGGAAACCAATTCTGGTTATCGCTTCTCGGCCTTTTGGCTAAGATCAAGTGTAGTATCTGTTCTTATCAGTTTAATATCTGATACGTCCCCTATCTGGGGACCATATATTAAATGGATTTTTAGAACAGGGAGATGGAAAAAGAGCTTGCTCTGTCCACTCCACGCATTGACCTGGTATTGCAGTATCTCCAGGACCGGTGCACCCCTTCTTTAATGCAGTTTCTAAAATCAGAAAGAATTGAATTCAATGCTTTTTGTTCATTTTGCTTGTTTGTCGGATTTTGGGATGGACTCTTTGGCTTTGCTTTTCTTCTCCTCATTGGATTTTTCATGTTAAAAGTTGCAGAAGCCAGATGACAAGCTCATTTTGGTTCAACTTCAGCAACTGTGCATTGCATTGCCATGTAATGTAATGTAATGCAATGCTATCTATCTAGCTCTCCCTCTATACTTCCTTTTGGATAAACATACATATTAGGCAAGCATTTTGGAGCTTTCACCTAAATAACTACAGGTGGTGAGATAAGCTGCACAATATAATTGACCTTTCAGTATATTGTTGCACACACACCATCTATTTAGCAAATGCCCTTGTTATCAACAGCAGCCTTTTAAACTCACCTGAGCTAACAGGTATGTGAGCTGGTTACTCTGCTGCGCTTAAAATTTCTTTTTTGGTTTGCTACAATGCCTTTTCTGAAACGTTGTCTCCCTCTGCTGGAACACTGACTTCTTTCATTTAATGCCTGCAGACTACAAAAGAGAAACCAACCCAAAAAGTTTGGTTGATTAGTCTGTGGCATTCTTTTAAACTGTTGCTTATGGCGGTCTCTGTGAGCTTCTCAGTGACATTCAGCCATCCAGGTATCCCGCCTGCAGTAGACGGAATGTGGCAATGGAACGCTGGCTGCGCGTGTCATAATAGGCTCTGAGCCTTTATATACCTGCGCACAGCAGCAGCCACCTTCAGTCTGCTGCTGGACAGCCAGCAGCAGCAGCAGCAGGAGAGGTAATTAATCAGCAACCCTCCTGCTAAGGGTAGACAGCTGCTCGTTCCACCCCCCCCCCCCCCCGCCTTAATTGGTTCTCCTCCCTTCCAACGGTGTTGAGGCGGGTGGGAACAGCCGGGGGTTGAGGGTACTGTGCTAAAAGAGGTGGAGTTATGCAGACCTAAAACGCGTGGATTGCAGCAGCAGCAAGCCGAAAAGTGCAGGCATGTGAAGGATCTAGAGGTTGACAGCATGTCTTCTTAACGGGAGTCCAGGTGGCCATCTCCACAAATGGACTTTTCAGAATCCTTGGGTGGCACCGTAGTCGGAAACCAATTCTGGTTATCGCTTCTCGGCCTTTTGGCTAAGATCAAGTGTAGTATCTGTTCTTATCAGTTTAATATCTGATACGTCCCCTATCTGGGGACCATATATTAAATGGATTTTTAGAACAGGGAGATGGAAAAAGAGCTTGCTCTGTCCACTCCACGCATTGACCTGGTATTGCAGTATCTCCAGGACCGGTGCACCCCTTCTTTAATGCAGTTTCTAAAATCAGAAAGAATTGAATTCAATGCTTTTTGTTCATTTTGCTTGTTTGTCGGATTTTGGGATGGACTCTTTGGCTTTGCTTTTCTTCTCCTCATTGGATTTTTCATGTTAAAAGTTGCAGAAGCCAGATGACAAGCTCATTTTGGTTCAACTTCAGCAACTGTGCATTGCATTGCCATGTAATGTAATGTAATGCAATGCTATCTATCTAGCTCTCCCTCTATACTTCCTTTTGGATAAACAGACATATTAGGCAAGCATTTTGGAGCTTTCACCTAAATAACTACAGGTGGTGAGATAAACTGCACAATATAATTGACCTTTCAGTATATTGTTGCACACACACCATCTATTTAGCAAATGCCCTTGTTATCAACAGCAGCCTTTTAAACTCACCTGAGCTAACAGGTATGTGAGCTGGTTACTCTGCTGCGCTTAAAATTTCTTTTTTGGTTTGCTACAATGCCTTTTCTGAAACGTTGTCTCCCTCTGCTGGAACACTGACTTCTTTCATTTAATGCCTGCAGACTATAAAAGAGAAACCAACCCAAAAAGTTTGGTTGATTAGTCTGTGGCATTCTTTTAAACTGTTGCTTATGGCGGTCTCTGTGAGCTTCTCAGTGACATTCAGCCATCCAGGTATCCCGCCTGCAGTAGACGGAATGTGGCAATGGAACGCTGGCTGCGCGTGTCATAATAGGCTCTGAGCCTTTATATACCTGCGCACAGCAGCAGCCACCTTCAGTCTGCTGCTGGACAGCCAGCAGCAGCAGCAGCAGGAGAGGTAATTAATCAGCAACCCTCCTGCTAAGGGTAGACAGCTGCTCGTTCCACCCCCCCCCCGCCTTAATTGGTTCTCCTCCCTTCCAACGGTGTTGAGGCGGGTGGGAACAGCCGGGGGTTGAGGGTACTGTGCTAAAAGAGGTGGAGTTATGCAGATCTAAAACGCGTGGATTGCAGCAGCAGCAAGCCGAAAAGTGCAGGCATGTGAGGGATCTAGAGGTTGACAGCATGTCTTCTTAACGGGAGTCCAGGTGGCCATCTCCACAAATGGACTTTTCAGAATCCTTGGGTGGCACCGTAGTCGGAAACCAATTCTGGTTATCGCTTCTCGGCCTTTTGGCTAAGATCAAGTGTAGTATCTGTTCTTATCAGTTTAATATCTGATACGTCCCCTATCTGGGGACCATATATTAAATGGATTTTTAGAACAGGGAGATGGAAAAAGAGCTTGCTCTGTCCACTCCACGCATTGACCTGGTATTGCAGTATCTCCAGGACCGGTGCACCCCTTCTTTAATGCAGTTTCTAAAATCAGAAAGAATTGAATTCAATGCTTTTTGTTCATTTTGCTTGTTTGTCGGATTTTGGGATGGACTCTTTGGCTTTGCTTTTCTTCTCCTCATTGGATTTTTCATGTTAAAAGTTGCAGAAGCCAGATGACAAGCTCATTTTGGTTCAACTTCAGCAACTGTGCATTGCATTGCCATGTAATGTAATGTAATGCAATGCTATCTATCTAGCTCTCCCTCTATACTTCCTTTTGGATAAACAGACATATTAGGCAAGCATTTTGGAGCTTTCACCTAAATAACTACAGGTGGTGAGATAAGCTGCACAATATAATTGACCTTTCAGTATATTGTTGCACACACACCATCTATTTAGCAAATGCCCTTGTTATCAACAGCAGCCTTTTAAACTCACCTGAGCTAACAGGTATGTGAGCTGGTTACTCTGCTGCGCTTAAAATTTCTTTTTTGGTTTGCTACAATGCCTTTTCTGAAACGTTGTCTCCCTCTGCTGGAACACTGACTTCTTTCATTTAATGCCTGCAGACTATAAAAGAGAAACCAACCCAAAAAGTTTGGTTGATTAGTCTGTGACATTCTTTTAAACTGTTGCTTATGGTGGTCTCTGTGAGCTTCTCAGTGACATTCAGCCATCCAGGTATCCCGCCTGCAGTAGACGGAATGTGGCAATGGAACGCTGGCTGCGCGTGTCATAATAGGCTCTGAGCCTTTATATACCTGCGCACAGCAGCAGCCACCTTCAGTCTGCTGCTGGACAGCCAGCAGCAGCAGCAGCAGGAGAGGTAATTAATCAGCAACCCTCCTGCTAAGGGTAGACAGCTGCTCGTTCCACCCCCCCCCGCCTTAATTGGTTCTCCTCCCTTCCAACGGTGTTGAGGCGGGTGGGAACAGCCGGGGGTTGAGGGTACTGTGCTAAAAGAGGTGGAGTTATGCAGATCTAAAACGCGTGGATTGCAGCAGCAGCAAGCCGAAAAGTGCAGGCATGTGAGGGATCTAGAGGTTGACAGCATGTCTTCTTAACGGGAGTCCAGGTGGCCATCTCCACAAATGGACTTTTCAGAATCCTTGGGTGGCACCGTAGTCGGAAACCAATTCTGGTTATCGCTTCTCGGCCTTTTGGCTAAGATCAAGTGTAGTATCTGTTCTTATCAGTTTAATATCTGATACGTCCCCTATCTGGGGACCATATATTAAATGGATTTTTAGAACAGGGAGATGGAAAAAGAGCTTGCTCTGTCCACTCCACGCATTGACCTGGTATTGCAGTATCTCCAGGACCGGTGCACCCCTTCTTTAATGCAGTTTCTAAAATCAGAAAGAATTGAATTCAATGCTTTTTGTTCATTTTGCTTGTTTGTCGGATTTTGGGATGGACTCTTTGGCTTTGCTTTTCTTCTCCTCATTGGATTTTTCATGTTAAAAGTTGCAGAAGCCAGATGACAAGCTCATTTTGGTTCAACTTCAGCAACTGTGCATTGCATTGCCATGTAATGTAATGTAATGCAATGCTATCTATCTAGCTCTCCCTCTATACTTCCTTTTGGATAAACAGACATATTAGGCAAGCATTTTGGAGCTTTCACCTAAATAACTACAGGTGGTGAGATAAGCTGCACAATATAATTGACCTTTCAGTATATTGTTGCACACACACCATCTATTTAGCAAATGCCCTTGTTATCAACAGCAGCCTTTTAAACTCACCTGAGCTAACAGGTATGTGAGCTGGTTACTCTGCTGCGCTTAAAATTTCTTTTTTGGTTTGCTACAATGCCTTTTCTGAAACGTTGTCTCCCTCTGCTGGAACACTGACTTCTTTCATTTAATGCCTGCAGACTATAAAAGAGAAACCAACCCAAAAAGTTTGGTTGATTAGTCAGTGGCATTCTTTTAAACTGTTGCTTATGGCGGTCTCTGTGAGCTTCTCAGTGACATTCAGCCATCCAGGTATCCCGCCTGCAGTAGACGGAATGTGGCAATGGAACGCTGGCTGCGCGTGTCATAATAGGCTCTGAGCCTTTATATACCTGCGCACAGCAGCAGCCACCTTCAGTCTGCTGCTGGACAGCCAGCAGCAGCAGCAGGAGAGGTAATTAATCAGCAACCCTCCTGCTAAGGGTAGACAGCTGCTCGTTCCACCCCCCCCCCGCCTTAATTGGTTCTCCTCCCTTCCAACGGTGTTGAGGCGGGTGGGAACAGCCGGGGGTTGAGGGTACTGTGCTAAAAGAGGTGGAGTTATGCAGATCTAAAACGCGTGGATTGCAGCAGCAGCAAGCCGAAAAGTGCAGGCATGTGAGGGATCTAGAGGTTGACAGCATGTCTTCTTAACGGGAGTCCAGGTGGCCATCTCCACAAATGGACTTTTCAGAATCCTTGGGTGGCACCGTAGTCGGAAACCAATTCTGGTTATCGCTTCTCGGCCTTTTGGCTAAGATCAAGTGTAGTATCTGTTCTTATCAGTTTAATATCTGATACGTCCCCTATCTGGGGACCATATATTAAATGGATTTTTAGAACAGGGAGATGGAAAAAGAGCTTGCTCTGTCCACTCCACGCATTGACCTGGTATTGCAGTATCTCCAGGACCGGTGCACCCCTTCTTTAATGCAGTTTCTAAAATCAGAAAGAATTGAATTCAATGCTTTTTGTTCATTTTGCTTGTTTGTCGGATTTTGGGATGGACTCTTTGGCTTTGCTTTTCTTCTCCTCATTGGATTTTTCATGTTAAAAGTTGCAGAAGCCAGATGACAAGCTCATTTTGGTTCAACTTCAGCAACTGTGCATTGCATTGCCATGTAATGTAATGTAATGCAATGCTATCTATCTAGCTCTCCCTCTATACTTCCTTTTGGATAAACAGACATATTAGGCAAGCATTTTGGAGCTTTCACCTAAATAACTACAGGTGGTGAGATAAGCTGCACAATATAATTGACCTTTCAGTATATTGTTGCACACACACCATCTATTTAGCAAATGCCCTTGTTATCAACAGCAGCCTTTTAAACTCACCTGAGCTAACAGGTATGTGAGCTGGTTACTCTGCTGCGCTTAAAATTTCTTTTTTGGTTTGCTACAATGCCTTTTCTGAAACGTTGTCTCCCTCTGCTGGAACACTGACTTCTTTCATTTAATGCCTGCAGACTATAAAAGAGAAACCAACCCAAAAAGTTTGGTTGATTAGTCTGTGGCATTCTTTTAAACTGTTGCTTATGGCGGTCTCTGTGAGCTTCTCAGTGACATTCAGCCATCCAGGTATCCCGCCTGCAGTAGACGGAATGTGGCAATGGAACGCTGGCTGCGCGTGTCATAATAGGCTCTGAGCCTTTATATACCTGCGCACAGCAGCAGCCACCTTCAGTCTGCTGCTGGACAGCCAGCAGCAGCAGCAGCAGGAGAGGTAATTAATCAGCAACCCTCCTGCTAAGGGTAGACAGCTGCTCGTTCCACCCCCCCCCGCCTTAATTGGTTCTCCTCCCTTCCAACGGTGTTGAGGCGGGTGGGAACAGCCGGGGGTTGAGGGTACTGTGCTAAAAGAGGTGGAGTTATGCAGATCTAAAACGCGTGGATTGCAGCAGCAGCAAGCCGAAAAGTGCAGGCATGTGAGGGATCTAGAGGTTGACAGCATGTCTTCTTAACGGGAGTCCAGGTGGCCATCTCCACAAATGGACTTTTCAGAATACTTGGGTGGCACCGTAGTCGGAAACCAATTCTGGTTATCGCTTCTCGGCCTTTTGGCTAAGATCAAGTGTAGTATCTTTCGAAAAGGCGGTTTTGGATGTTGGCCGCCCTAGTAGATTGATACATTATGCACACTGGGGTTTAGGCGCTTGTTAGTACGCCAGGTGGCTAATATAGTCATCTGGTGGAAAGCATGGCCCCCCAGGATCGACGCCATTGGGCCGGGGAAGATCGAAAGCCCGAAGTGTGAAGTGCCCCAGGAATGGTGACCCTGGGGTGCCTTAACTCACTGGGATTGGGAACCCCACTTGAGTTTATGGCACATTTGCACAAGCACTTCAAATTTTCTTTCTTCGCACACACCCTTATTCCGGGCCTTCTGGCCTTAGGATGGGGAATTTTTCAATTCCCGGTCGAAGGTCCGGGCAGTATTATACTGTGAAACCTTCACTATTTATTTAATTTCTTTGTCACTGTGTGTCCACTTATTCACGTGTGTCACGTCCTACTAGGATTTTGTCGGGATGCGGTTCCCTTACGGGTTCCTCTCTTGGCAGGTCTAGGGGGGGAGTGTGTGGCCATCAGGTTGCGCTCCCCCCTGAACCCCCCTGGCTCTCCTCTTTCGGGAGGAGAGCGTTGTTGGCTCCCCTCTTCCGGGAGGGGAGCACAGTCTTTGGCTCCCAGTGCCTTGCTCGGGTGAGAACTCGGGCAGGTGCTGGGGGTAAGATTGGGTCGCCTCTGGCTTCGGCTGGAGGTGGCTTTTTGTCCCTGTTCCTCGCTGTGGCCTTTTGGCTCGGAGGGACGGGGAATGGTTTGGGGGACCCTTCTCCTTTTGGAGAGGGTTTCAAGAAGACCAGCATCCTAGTGCACTTTTTTTGTGGCACTTGTCACTTTTTTAAGCGCACTCGGGTTTTGTACACGAATTCGGGCTTTCGATAAAAAAAAAAAAAATCTGTTCTTATCAGTTTAATATCTGATACGTCCCCTATCTGGGGACCATATATTAAATGGATTTTTAGAACAGGGAGATGGAAAAAGAGCTTGCTCTGTCCACTCCACGCATTGACCCGGTATTGCAGTATCTCCAGGACCGGTGCACCCCTTCTTTAATGCAGTTTCTAAAATCAGAAAGAATTGAATTCAATGCTTTTTGTTCATTTTGTTTGTTTGTCGGATTTTGGGATGGACTCTTTGGCTTTGCTTTTCTTCTCCTCATTGGATTTTTCATGTTAAAAGTTGCAGAAGCCAGATGACAAGCTCATTTTGGTTCAACTTCAGCAACTGTGCATTGCATTGCCATGTAATGTAATGTAATGCAATGCTATCTATCTAGCTCTCCCTCTATACTTCCTTTTGGATAAACAGACATATTAGGCAAGCATTTTGGAGCTTTCACCTAAATAACTACAGGTGGTGAGATAAGCTGCACAATATAATTGACCTTTCAGTATATTGTTGCACACACACCATCTATTTAGCAAATGCCCTTGTTATCAACAGCAGCCTTTTAAACTCACCTGAGCTAACAGGTATGTGAGCTGGTTACTCTGCTGCGCTTAAAATTTCTTTTTTGGTTTGCTACAATGCCTTTTCTGAAACGTTGTCTCCCTCTGCTGGAACACTGACTTCTTTCATTTAATGCCTGCAGACTATAAAAGAGAAACCAACCCAAAAAGTTTGGTTGATTAGTCTGTGGCATTCTTTTAAACTGTTGCTTATGGCGGTCTCTGTGAGCTTCTCAGTGACATTCAGCCATCCAGGTATCCCGCCTGCAGTAGACGGAATGTGGCAATGGAACGCTGGCTGCGCGTGTCATAATAGGCTCTGAGCCTTTATATACCTGCGCACAGCAGCAGCCACCTTCAGTCTGCTGCTGGACAGCCAGCAGCAGCAGCAGCAGGAGAGGTAATTAATCAGCAACCCTCCTGCTAAGGGTAGACAGCTGCTCGTTCCACCCCCCCCGCCTTAATTGGTTCTCCTCCCTTCCAACGGTGTTGAGGCGGGTGGGAACAGCCGGGGGTTGAGGGTACTGTGCTAAAAGAGGTGGAGTTATGCAGATCTAAAACGCGTGGATTGCAGCAGCAGCAAGCCGAAAAGTGCAGGCATGTGAGGGATCTAGAGGTTGACAGCATGTCTTCTTAACGGGAGTCCAGGTGGCCATCTCCACAAATGGACTTTTCAGAATCCTTGGGTGGCACCGTAGTCGGAAACCAATTCTGGTTATCGCTTCTCGGCCTTTTGGCTAAGATCAAGTGTAGTATCTTTCGAAAAGGCGGTTTTGGATGTTGGCCGCCCTAGTAGATTGATACATTATGCACACTGGGGTTTAGGCGCTTGTTAGTACGCCAGGTGGCTAATATAGTCATCTGGTGGAAAGCATGGCCCCCCAGGATCGACGCCATTGGGCCGGGGAAGATCGAAAGCCCGAAGTGTGAAGTGCCCCAGGAATGGTGACCCTGGGGTGCCTTAACTCACTGGGATTGGGAACCCCACTTGAGTTTATGGCACATTTGCACAAGCACTTCAAATTTTCTTTCTTCGCACACACCCTTATTCCGGGCCTTCTGGCCTTAGGATGGGGAATTTTTCAATTCCCGGTCGAAGGTCCGGGCAGTATTATACTGTGAAACCTTCACTATTTATTTAATTTCTTTGTCACTGTGTGTCCACTTATTCACGTGTGTCACGTCCTACTAGGATTTTGTCGGGATGCGGTTCCCTTACGGGTTCCTCTCTTGGCAGGTCTAGGGGGGGAGTGTGTGGCCATCAGGTTCCGCTCCCCCCTGAACCCCCCTGGCTCTCCTCTTTCGGGAGGAGAGCGTTGTTGGCTCCCCTCTTCCGGGAGGGGAGCACAGTCTTTGGCTCCCAGTGCCTTGCTCGGGTGAGAACTCGGGCAGGTGCTGGGGGTAAGATTGGGTCGCCTCTGGCTTCGGCTGGAGGTGGCTTTTTGTCCCTGTTCCTCGCTGTGGCCTTTTGGCTCGGAGGGACGGGGAATGGTTTGGGGGACCCTTCTCCTTTTGGAGAGGGTTTCAAGAAGACCAGCATCCTAGTGCACTTTTTTTGTGGCACTTGTCACTTTTTTAAGCGCACTCGGGTTTTGTACACGAATTCGGGCTTTCGATAAAAAAAAAAAAAATCTGTTCTTATCAGTTTAATATCTGATACGTCCCCTATCTGGGGACCATATATTAAATGGATTTTTAGAACAGGGAGATGGAAAAAGAGCTTGCTCTGTCCACTCCACGCATTGACCTGGTATTGCAGTATCTCCAGGACCGGTGCACCCCTTCTTTAATGCAGTTTCTAAAATCAGAAAGAATTGAATTCAATGCTTTTTGTTCATTTTGCTTGTTTGTCGGATTTTGGGATGGACTCTTTGGCTTTGCTTTTCTTCTCCTCATTGGATTTTTCATGTTAAAAGTTGCAGAAGCCAGATGACAAGCTCATTTTGGTTCAACTTCAGCAACTGTGCATTGCATTGCCATGTAATGTAATGTAATGCAATGCTATCTATCTAGCTCTCCCTCTATACTTCCTTTTGGATAAACAGACATATTAGGCAAGCATTTTGGAGCTTTCACCTAAATAACTACAGGTGGTGAGATAAGCTGCACAATATAATTGACCTTTCAGTATATTGTTGCACACACACCATCTATTTAGCAAATGCCCTTGTTATCAACAGCAGCCTTTTAAACTCACCTGAGCTAACAGGTATGTGAGCTGGTTACTCTGCTGCGCTTAAAATTTCTTTTTTGGTTTGCTACAATGCCTTTTCTGAAACGTTGTCTCCCTCTGCTGGAACACTGACTTCTTTCATTTAATGCCTGCAGACTATAAAAGAGAAACCAACCCAAAAAGTTTGGTTGATTAGTCTGTGGCATTCTTTTAAACTGTTGCTTATGGCGGTCTCTGTGAGCTTCTCAGTGACATTCAGCCATCCAGGTATCCCGCCTGCAGTAGACGGAATGTGGCAATGGAACGCTGGCTGCGCGTGTCATAATAGGCTCTGAGCCTTTATATACCTGCGCACAGCAGCAGCCACCTTCAGTCTGCTGCTGGACAGCCAGCAGCAGCAGCAGCAGGAGAGGTAATTAATCAGCAACCCTCCTGCTAAGGGTAGACAGCTGCTCGTTCCACCCCCCCCCGCCTTAATTGGTTCTCCTCCCTTCCAACGGTGTTGAGGCGGGTGGGAACAGCCGGGGGTTGAGGGTACTGTGCTAAAAGAGGTGGAGTTATGCAGATCTAAAACGCGTGGATTGCAGCAGCAGCAAGCCGAAAAGTGCAGGCATGTGAGGGATCTAGAGGTTGACAGCATGTCTTCTTAACGGGAGTCCAGGTGGCCATCTCCACAAATGGACTTTTCAGAATCCTTGGGTGGCACCGTAGTCGGAAACCAATTCTGGTTATCGCTTCTCGGCCTTTTGGCTAAGATCAAGTGTAGTATCTTTCGAAAAGGCGGTTTTGGATGTTGGCCGCCCTAGTAGATTGATACATTATGCACACTGGGGTTTAGGCGCTTGTTAGTACGCCAGGTGGCTAATATAGTCATCTGGTGGAAAGCATGGCCCCCCAGGATCGACGCCATTGGGCCGGGGAAGATCGAAAGCCCGAAGTGTGAAGTGCCCCAGGAATGGTGACCCTGGGGTGCCTTAACTCACTGGGATTGGGAACCCCACTTGAGTTTATGGCACATTTGCACAAGCACTTCAAATTTTCTTTCTTCGCACACACCCTTATTCCGGGCCTTCTGGCCTTAGGATGGGGAATTTTTCAATTCCCGGTCGAAGGTCCGGGCAGTATTATACTGTGAAACCTTCACTATTTATTTAATTTCTTTGTCACTGTGTGTCCACTTATTCACGTGTGTCACGTCCTACTAGGATTTTGTCGGGATGCGGTTCCCTTACGGGTTCCTCTCTTGGCAGGTCTAGGGGGGGAGTGTGTGGCCATCAGGTTCCGCTCCCCCCTGAACTCCCCTGGCTCTCCTCTTTCGGGAGGAGAGCGTTGTTGGCTCCCCTCTTCCGGGAGGGGAGCACAGTCTTTGGCTCCCAGTGCCTTGCTCGGGTGAGAACTCGGGCAGGTGCTGGGGGTAAGATTGGGTCGCCTCTGGCTTCGGCTGGAGGTGGCTTTTTGTCCCTGTTCCTCGCTGTGGCCTTTTGGCTCGGAGGGACGGGGAATGGTTTGGGGGACCCTTCTCCTTTTGGAGAGGGTTTCAAGAAGACCAGCATCCTAGTGCACTTTTTTTGTGGCACTTGTCACTTTTTTAAGCGCACTCGGGTTTTGTACACGAATTCGGGCTTTCGATAAAAAAAAAAAAAATCTGTTCTTATCAGTTTAATATCTGATACGTCCCCTATCTGGGGACCATATATTAAATGGATTTTTAGAACAGGGAGATGGAAAAAGAGCTTGCTCTGTCCACTCCACGCATTGACCTGGTATTGCAGTATCTCCAGGACCGGTGCACCCCTTCTTTAATGCAGTTTCTAAAATCAGAAAGAATTGAATTCAATGCTTTTTGTTCATTTTGCTTGTTTGTCGGATTTTGGGATGGACTCTTTGGCTTTGCTTTTCTTCTCCTCATTGGATTTTTCATGTTAAAAGTTGCAGAAGCCAGATGACAAGCTCATTTTGGTTCAACTTCAGCAACTGTGCATTGCATTGCCATGTAATGTAATGTAATGCAATGCTATCTATCTAGCTCTCCCTCTATACTTCCTTTTGGATAAACAGACATATTAGGCAAGCATTTTGGAGCTTTCACCTAAATAACTACAGGTGGTGAGATAAGCTGCACAATATAATTGACCTTTCAGTATATTGTTGCACACACACCATCTATTTAGCAAATGCCCATGTTATCAACAGCAGCCTTTTAAACTCACCTGAGCTAACAGGTATGTGAGCTGGTTACTCTGCTGCGCTTAAAATTTCTTTTTTGGTTTGCTACAATGCCTTTTCTGAAACGTTGTCTCCCTCTGCTGGAACACTGACTTCTTTCATTTAATGCCTGCAGACTATAAAAGAGAAACCAACCCAAAAAGTTTGGTAGATTAGTCTGTGGCATTCTTTTAAACTGTTGCTTATGGCGGTCTCTGTGAGCTTCTCAGTGACATTCAGCCATCCAGGTATCCCGCCTGCAGTAGACGGAATGTGGCAATGGAACGCTGGCTGCGCGTGTCATAATAGGCTCTGAGCCTTTATATACCTGCGCACAGCAGCAGCCACCTTCAGTCTGCTGCTGGACAGCCAGCAGCAGCAGCAGCAGGAGAGGTAATTAATCAGCAACCCTCCTGCTAAGGGTAGACAGCTGCTCGTTCCACCCCCCCCCGCCTTAATTGGTTCTCCTCCCTTCCAACGGTGTTGAGGCGGGTGGGAACAGCCGGGGGTTGAGGGTACTGTGCTAAAAGAGGTGGAGTTATGCAGATCTAAAACGCGTGGATTGCAGCAGCAGCAAGCCGAAAAGTGCAGGCATGTGAGGGATCTAGAGGTTGACAGCATGTCTTCTTAACGGGAGTCCAGGTGGCCATCTCCACAAATGGACTTTTCAGAATCCTTGGGTGGCACCGTAGTCGGAAACCAATTCTGGTTATCGCTTCTCGGCCTTTTGGCTAAGATCAAGTGTAGTATCTTTCGAAAAGGCGGTTTTGGATGTTGGCCGCCCTAGTAGATTGATACATTATGCACACTGGGGTTTAGGCGCTTGTTAGTACGCCAGGTGGCTAATATAGTCATCTGGTGGAAAGCATGGCCCCCCAGGATCGACGCCATTGGGCCGGGGAAGATCGAAAGCCCGAAGTGTGAAGTGCCCCAGGAATGGTGACCCTGGGGTGCCTTAACTCACTGGGATTGGGAACCCCACTTGAGTTTATGGCACATTTGCACAAGCACTTCAAATTTTCTTTCTTCGCACACACCCTTATTCCGGGCCTTCTGGCCTTAGGATGGGGAATTTTTCAATTCCCGGTCGAAGGTCCGGGCAGTATTATACTGTGAAACCTTCACTATTTATTTAATTTCTTTGTCACTGTGTGTCCACTTATTCACGTGTGTCACGTCCTACTAGGATTTTGTCGGGATGCGGTTCCCTTACGGGTTCCTCTCTTGGCAGGTCTAGGGGGGGAGTGTGTGGCCATCAGGTTGCGCTCCCCCCTGAACCCCCCTGGCTCTCCTCTTTCGGGAGGAGAGCGTTGTTGGCTCCCCTCTTCCGGGAGGGGAGCACAGTCTTTGGCTCCCAGTGCCTTGCTCGGGTGAGAACTCGGGCAGGTGCTGGGGGTAAGATTGGGTCGCCTCTGGCTTCGGCTGGAGGTGGCTTTTTGTCCCTGTTCCTCGCTGTGGCCTTTTGGCTCGGAGGGACGGGGAATGGTTTGGGGGACCCTTCTCCTTTTGGAGAGGGTTTCAAGAAGACCAGCATCCTAGTGCACTTTTTTTGTGGCACTTGTCACTTTTTTAAGCGCACTCGGGTTTTGTACACGAATTCGGGCTTTCGATAAAAAAAAAAAAAATCTGTTCTTATCAGTTTAATATCTGATACGTCCCCTATCTGGGGACCATATATTAAATGGATTTTTAGAACAGGGAGATGGAAAAAGAGCTTGCTCTGTCCACTCCACGCATTGACCTGGTATTGCAGTATCTCCAGGACCGGTGCACCCCTTCTTTAATGCAGTTTCTAAAATCAGAAAGAATTGAATTCAATGCTTTTTGTTCATTTTGCTTGTTTGTCGGATTTTGGGATGGACTCTTTGGCTTTGCTTTTCTTCTCCTCATTGGATTTTTCATGTTAAAAGTTGCAGAAGCCAGATGACAAGCTCATTTTGGTTCAACTTCAGCAACTGTGCATTGCATTGCCATGTAATGTAATGTAATGCAATGCTATCTATCTAGCTCTCCCTCTATACTTCCTTTTGGATAAACAGACATATTAGGCAAGCATTTTGGAGCTTTCACCTAAATAACTACAGGTGGTGAGATAAGCTGCACAATATAATTGACCTTTCAGTATATTGTTGCACACACACCATCTATTTAGCAAATGCCCTTGTTATCAACAGCAGCCTTTTAAACTCACCTGAGCTAACAGGTATGTGAGCTGGTTACTCTGCTGCGCTTAAAATTTCTTTTTTGGTTTGCTACAATGCCTTTTCTGAAACGTTGTCTCCCTCTGCTGGAACACTGACTTCTTTCATTTAATGCCTGCAGACTATAAAAGAGAAACCAACCCAAAAAGTTTGGTTGATTAGTCTGTGGCATTCTTTTAAACTGTTGCTTATGGCGGTCTCTGTGAGCTTCTCAGTGACATTCAGCCATCCAGGTATCCCGCCTGCAGTAGACGGAATGTGGCAATGGAACGCTGGCTGCGCGTGTCATAATAGGCTCTGAGCCTTTATATACCTGCGCACAGCAGCAGCCACCTTCAGTCTGCTGCTGGACAGCCAGCAGCAGCAGCAGCAGGAGAGGTAATTAATCAGCAACCCTCCTGCTAAGGGTAGACAGCTGCTCGTTCCACCCCCCCCCCCCCGCCTTAATTGGTTCTCCTCCCTTCCAACGGTGTTGAGGCGGGTGGGAACAGCCGGGGGTTGAGGGTACTGTGCTAAAAGAGGTGGAGTTATGCAGATCTAAAACGCGTGGATTGCAGCAGCAGCAAGCCGAAAAGTGCAGGCATGTGAGGGATCTAGAGGTTGACAGCATGTCTTCTTAACGGGAGTCCAGGTGGCCATCTCCACAAATGGACTTTTCAGAATCCTTGGGTGGCACCGTAGTCGGAAACCAATTCTGGTTATCGCTTCTCGGCCTTTTGGCTAAGATCAAGTGTAGTATCTGTTCTTATCAGTTTAATATCTGATACGTCCCCTATCTGGGGACCATATATTAAATGGATTTTTAGAACAGGGAGATGGAAAAAGAGCTTGCTCTGTCCACTCCACGCATTGACCTGGTATTGCAGTATCTCCAGGACCGGTGCACCCCTTCTTTAATGCAGTTTCTAAAATCAGAAAGAATTGAATTCAATGCTTTTTGTTCATTTTGCTTGTTTGTCGGATTTTGGGATGGACTCTTTGGCTTTGCTTTTCTTCTCCTCATTGGATTTTTCATGTTAAAAGTTGCAGAAGCCAGATGACAAGCTCATTTTGGTTCAACTTCAGCAACTGTGCATTGCATTGCCATGTAATGTAATGTAATGCAATGCTATCTATCTAGCTCTCCTTCTATACTTCCTTTTGGATAAACAGACATATTAGGCAAGCATTTTGGAGCTTTCACCTAAATAACTACAGGTGGTGAGATAAGCTGCACAATATAATTGACCTTTCAGTATATTGTTGCACACACACCATCTATTTAGCAAATGCCCTTGTTATCAACAGCAGCCTTTTAAACTCACCTGAGCTAACAGGTATGTGAGCTGGTTACTCTGCTGCGCTTAAAATTTCTTTTTTGGTTTGCTACAATGCCTTTTCTGAAACGTTGTCTCCCTCTGCTGGAACACTGACTTCTTTCATTTAATGCCTGCAGACTATAAAAGAGAAACCAACCCAAAAAGTTTGGTTGATTAGTCTGTGGCATTCTTTTAAACTGTTGCTTATGGCGGTCTCTGTGAGCTTCTCAGTGACATTCAGCCATCCAGGTAATCCCGCCTGCAGTAGACGGAATGTGGCAATGGAACGCTGGCTGCGCATGTCATAATAGGCTCTGAGCCTTTATATACCTGCGCACAGCAGCAGCCACCTTCAGTCTGCTGCTGGACAGCCAGCAGCAGCAGCAGCAGGAGAGGTAATTAATCAGCAACCCTCCTGCTAAGGGTAGACAGCTGCTCGTTCCACCCCCCCCCCCCCGCCTTAATTGGTTCTCCTCCCTTCCAACGGTGTTGAGGCGGGTGGGAACAGCCGGGGGTTGAGGGTACTGTGCTAAAAGAGGTGGAGTTATGCAGATCTAAAACGCGTGGATTGCAGCAGCAGCAAGTCGAAAAGTGCAGGCATGTGAGGGATCTAGAGGTTGACAGCATGTCTTCTTAACGGGAGTCCAGGTGGCCATCTCCACAAATGGACTTTTCAGAATCCTTGGGTGGCACCGTAATCGGAAACCAATTCTGGTTATCGCTTCTCGGCCTTTTGGCTAAGATCAAGTGTAGTATCTGTTCTTATCAGTTTAATATCTGATACGTCCCCTATCTGGGGACCATATATTAAATGGATTTTTAGAACAGGGAGATGGAAAAAGAGCTTGCTCTGTCCACTCCACGCATTGACCTGGTATTGCAGTATCTCCAGGACCGGTGCACCCCTTCTTTAATGCAGTTTCTAAAATCAGAAAGAATTGAATTCAATGCTTTTTGTTCATTTTGCTTGTTTGTCGGATTTTGGGATGGACTCTTTGGCTTTGCTTTTCTTCTCCTCATTGGATTTTTCATGTTAAGAGTTGCAGAAGCCAGATGACAAGCTCATTTTGGTTCAACTTCAGCAACTGTGCATTGCATTGCCATGTAATGTAATGTAATGCAATGCTATCTATCTAGCTCTCCCTCTATACTTCCTTTTGGATAAACAGACATATTAGGCAAGCATTTTGGAGCTTTCACCTAAATAACTACAGGTGGTGAGATAAGCTGCACAATATAATTGACCTTTCAGTATATTGTTGCACACACACCATCTATTTAGCAAATGCCCTTGTTATCAACAGCAGCCTTTTAAACTCACCTGAGCTAACAGGTATGTGAGCTGGTTACTCTGCTGCGCTTAAAATTTCTTTTTTGGTTTGCTACAATGCCTTTTCTGAAACGTCTCCCTCTGCTGGAACACTGACTTCTTTCATTTAATGCCTGCAGACTATAAAAGAGAAACCAACCCAAAAAGTTTGGTTGATTAGTCTGTGGCATTCTTTTAAACTGTTGCTTATGGCGGTCTCTGTGAGCTTCTCAGTGACATTCAGCCATCCAGGTATCCCGCCTGCAGTAGACGGAATGTGGCAATGGAACGCTGGCTGCGCGTGTCATAATAGGCTCTGAGCCTTTATATACCTGCGCACAGCAGCAGCCACCTTCAGTCTGCTGCTGGACAGCCAGCAGCAGCAGCAGCAGGAGAGGTAATTAATCAGCAACCCTCCTGCTAAGGGTAGACAGCTGCTCGTTCCACCCCCCCCCCCGCCTTAATTGGTTCTCCTCCCTTCCAACGGTGTTGAGGCGGGTGGGAACAGCCGGGGGTTGAGGGTACTGTGCTAAAAGAGGTGGAGTTATGCAGATCTAAAACGCGTGGATTGCAGCAGCAGCAAGCCGAAAAGTGCAGGCATGTGAGGGATCTAGAGGTTGACAGCATGTCTTCTTAACGGGAGTCCAGGTGGCCATCTCCACAAATGGACTTTTCAGAATCCTTGGGTGGCACCGTAGTCGGAAACCAATTCTGGTTATCGCTTCTCGGCCTTTTGGCTAAGATCAAGTGTAGTATCTGTTCTTATCAGTTTAATATCTGATACGTCCCCTATCTGGGGACCATATATTAAATGGATTTTTAGAACAGGGAGATGGAAAAAGAGCTTGCTCTGTCCACTCCACGCATTGACCTGGTATTGCAGTATCTCCAGGACCGGTGCACCCCTTCTTTAATGCAGTTTCTAAAATCAGAAAGAATTGAATTCAATGCTTTTTGTTCATTTTGCTTGTTTGTCGGATTTTGGGATGGACTCTTTGGCTTTGCTTTTCTTCTCCTCATTGGATTTTTCATGTTAAAAGTTGCAGAAGCCAGATGACAAGCTCATTTTGGTTCAACTTCAGCAACTGTGCATTGCATTGCCATGTAATGTAATGTAATGCAATGCTATCTATCTAGCTCTCCCTCTATACTTCCTTTTGGATAAACAGACATATTAGGCAAGCATTTTGGAGCTTTCACCTAAATAACTACAGGTGGTGAGATAAGCTGCACAATATAATTGACCTTTCAGTATATTGTTGCACACACACCATCTATTTAGCAAATGCCCTTGTTATCAACAGCAGCCTTTTAAACTCACCTGAGCTAACAGGTATGTGAGCTGGTTACTCTGCTGCGCTTAAAATTTCTTTTTTGGTTTGCTACAATGCCTTTTCTGAAACGTTGTCTCCCTCTGCTGGAACACTGACTTCTTTCATTTAATGCCTGCAGACTATAAAAGAGAAACCAACCCAAAAAGTTTGGTTGATTAGTCTGTGGCATTCTTTTAAACTGTTGCTTATGGCGGTCTCTGTGAGCTTCTCAGTGACATTCAGCCATCCAGGTATCCCGCCTGCAGTAGACGGAATGTGGCAATGGAACGCTGGCTGCGCATGTCATAATAGGCTCTGAGCCTTTATATACCTGCGCACAGCAGCAGCCACCTTCAGTCTGCTGCTGGACAGCCAGCAGCAGCAGCAGCAGGAGAGGTAATTAATCAGCAACCCTCCTGCTAAGGGTAGACAGCTGCTCGTTCCACCCCCCCCCCCGCCTTAATTGGTTCTCCTCCCTTCCAACGGTGTTGAGGCGGGTGGGAACAGCCGGGGGTTGAGGGTACTGTGCTAAAAGAGGTGGAGTTATGCAGATCTAAAACGCGTGGATTGCAGCAGCAGCAAGCCGAAAAGTGCAGGCATGTGAGGGATCTAGAGGTTGACAGCATGTCTTCTTAACGGGAGTCCAGGTGGCCATCTCCACAAATGGACTTTTCAGAATCCTTGGGTGGCACCGTAGTCGGAAACCAATTCTGGTTATCGCTTCTCGGCCTTTTGGCTAAGATCAAGTGTAGTATCTGTTCTTATCAGTTTAATATCTGATACGTCCCCTATCTGGGGACCATATATTAAATGGATTTTTAGAACAGGGAGATGGAAAAAGAGCTTGCTCTGTCCACTCCACGCATTGACCTGGTATTGCAGTATCTCCAGGACCGGTGCACCCCTTCTTTAATGCAGTTTCTAAAATCAGAAAGAATTGAATTCAATGCTTTTTGTTCATTTTGCTTGTTTGTCGGATTTTGGGATGGACTCTTTGGCTTTGCTTTTCTTCTCCTCATTGGATTTTTCATGTTAAAAGTTGCAGAAGCCAGATGACAAGCTCATTTTGGTTCAACTTCAGCAACTGTGCATTGCATTGCCATGTAATGTAATGTAATGCAATGCTATCTATCTAGCTCTCCCTCTATACTTCCTTTTGGATAAACAGACATATTAGGCAAGCATTTTGGAGCTTTCACCTAAATAACTACAGGTGGTGAGATAAGCTGCACAATATAATTGACCTTTCAGTATATTGTTGCACACACACCATCTATTTAGCAAATGCCCTTGTTATCAACAGCAGCCTTTTAAACTCACCTGAGCTAACAGGTATGTGAGCTGGTTACTCTGCTGCGCTTAAAATTTCTTTTTTGGTTTGCTACAATGCCTTTTCTGAAACGTCTCCCTCTGCTGGAACACTGACTTCTTTCATTTAATGCCTGCAGACTATAAAAGAGAAACCAACCCAAAAAGTTTGGTTGATTAGTCTGTGGCATTCTTTTAAACTGTTGCTTATGGCGGTCTCTGTGAGCTTCTCAGTGACATTCAGCAATCCAGGTATCCCGCCTGCAGTAGACGGAATGTGGCAATGGAACGCTGGCTGCGCGTGTCATAATAGGCTCTGAGCCTTTATATACCTGCGCACAGCAGCAGCCACCTTCAGTCTGCTGCTGGACAGCCAGCAGCAGCAGCAGCAGGAGAGGTAATTAATCAGCAACCCTCCTGCTAAGGGTAGACAGCTGCTCGTTCCACCCCCCCCCCCCCCGCCTTAATTGGTTCTCCTCCCTTCCAACGATGTTGAGGCGGGTGGGAACAGCCGGGGGTTGAGGGTACTGTGCTAAAAGAGGTGGAGTTATGCAGATCTAAAACGCGTGGATTGCAGCAGCAGCAAGCCGAAAAGTGCAGGCATGTGAGGGATCTAGAGGTTGACAGCATGTCTTCTTAACGGGAGTCCAGGTGGCCATCTCCACAAATGGACTTTTCAGAATCCTTGGGTGGCACCGTAGTCGGAAACCAATTCTGGTTATCGCTTCTCGGCCTTTTGGCTAAGATCAAGTGTAGTATCTGTTCTTATCAGTTTAATATCTGATACGTCCCCTATCTGGGGACCATATATTAAATGGATTTTTAGAACAGGGAGATGGAAAAAGAGCTTGCTCTGTCCACTCCACGCATTGACCTGGTATTGCAGTATCTCCAGGACCGGTGCACCCCTTCTTTAATGCAGTTTCTAAAATCAGAAAGAATTGAATTCAATGCTTTTTGTTCATTTTGCTTGTTTGTCGGATTTTGGGATGGACTCTTTGGCTTTGCTTTTCTTCTCCTCATTGGATTTTTCATGTTAAAAGTTGCAGAAGCCAGATGACAAGCTCATTTTGGTTCAACTTCAGCAACTGTGCATTGCATTGCCATGTAATGTAATGTAATGCAATGCTATCTATCTAGCTCTCCCTCTATACTTCCTTTTGGATAAACAGACATATTAGGCAAGCATTTTGGAGCTTTCACCTAAATAACTACAGGTGGTGAGATAAGCTGCACAATATAATTGACCTTTCAGTATATTGTTGCACACACACCATCTATTTAGCAAATGCCCTTGTTATCAACAGCAGCCTTTTAAACTCACCTGAGCTAACAGGTATGTGAGCTGGTTACTCTGCTGCGCTTAAAATTTCTTTTTTGGTTTGCTACAATGCCTTTTCTGAAACGTTGTCTCCCTCTGCTGGAACACTGACTTCTTTCATTTAATGCCTGCAGACTATAAAAGAGAAACCAACCCAAAAAGTTTGGTTGATTAGTCTGTGGCATTCTTTTAAACTGTTGCTTATGGCGGTCTCTGTGAGCTTCTCAGTGACATTCAGCCATCCAGGTATCCCGCCTGCAGTAGACGGAATGTGGCAATGGAACGCTGGCTGCGCGTGTCATAATAGGCTCTGAGCCTTTATATACCTGCGCACAGCAGCAGCCACCTTCAGTCTGCTGCTGGACAGCCAGCAGCAGCAGCAGCAGGAGAGGTAATTAATCAGCAACCCTCCTGCTAAGGGTAGACAGCTGCTCGTTCCACCCCCCCCCCGCCTTAATTGGTTCTCCTCCCTTCCAACGGTGTTGAGGCGGGTGGGAACAGCCGGGGGTTGAGGGTACTGTGCTAAAAGAGGTGGAGTTATGCAGATCTAAAACGCGTGGATTGCAGCAGCAGCAAGCCGAAAAGTGCAGGCATGTGAGGGATCTAGAGGTTGACAGCATGTCTTCTTAACGGGAGTCCAGGTGGCCATCTCCACAAATGGACTTTTCAGAATCCTTGGGTGGCACCGTAGTCGGAAACCAATTCTGGTTATCGCTTCTCGGCCTTTTGGCTAAGATCAAGTGTAGTATCTGTTCTTATCAGTTTAATATCTGATACGTCCCCTATCTGGGGACCATATATTAAATGGATTTTTAGAACAGGGAGATGGAAAAAGAGCTTGCTCTGTCCACTCCACGCATTGACCTGGTATTGCAGTATCTCCAGGACCGGTGCACCCCTTCTTTAATGCAGTTTCTAAAATCAGAAAGAATTGAATTCAATGCTTTTTGTTCATTTTGCTTGTTTGTCGGATTTTGGGATGGACTCTTTGGCTTTGCTTTTCTTCTCCTCATTGGATTTTTCATGTTAAAAGTTGCAGAAGCCAGATGACAAGCTCATTTTGGTTCAACTTCAGCAACTGTGCATTGCATTGCCATGTAATGTAATGTAATGCAATGCTATCTATCTAGCTCTCCCTCTATACTTCCTTTTGGATAAACAGACATATTAGGCAAGCATTTTGGAGCTTTCACCTAAATAACTACAGGTGGTGAGATAAGCTGCACAATATAATTGACCTTTCAGTATATTGTTGCACACACACCATCTATTTAGCAAATGCCCTTGTTATCAACAGCAGCCTTTTAAACTCACCTGAGCTAACAGGTATGTGAGCTGGTTACTCTGCTGCGCTTAAAATTTCTTTTTTGGTTTGCTACAATGCCTTTTCTGAAACGTTGTCTCCCTCTGCTGGAACACTGACTTCTTTCATTTAATGCCTGCAGACTATAAAAGAGAAACCAACCCAAAAAGTTTGGTTGATTAGTCTGTGGCATTCTTTTAAACTGTTGCTTATGGCGGTCTCTGTGAGCTTCTCAGTGACATTCAGCCATCCAGGTATCCCGCCTGCAGTAGACGGAATGTGGCAATGGAACGCTGGCTGCGCGTGTCATAATAGGCTCTGAGCCTTTATATACCTGCGCACAGCAGCAGCCACCTTCAGTCTGCTGCTGGACAGCCAGCAGCAGCAGCAGCAGGAGAGGTAATTAATCAGCAACCCTCCTGCTAAGGGTAGACAGCTGCTCGTTCCACCCCCCCCCCGCCTTAATTGGTTCTCCTCCCTTCCAACGGTGTTGAGGCGGGTGGGAACAGCCGGGGGTTGAGGGTACTGTGCTAAAAGAGGTGGAGTTATGCAGATCTAAAACGCGTGGATTGCAGCAGCAGCAAGCCGAAAAGTGCAGGCATGTGAGGGATCTAGAGGTTGACAGCATGTCTTCTTAACGGGAGTCCAGGTGGCCATCTCCACAAATGGACTTTTCAGAATCCTTGGGTGGCACCGTAGTCGGAAACCAATTCTGGTTATCGCTTCTCGGCCTTTTGGCTAAGATCAAGTGTAGTATCTGTTCTTATCAGTTTAATATCTGATACGTCCCCTATCTGGGGACCATATATTAAATGGATTTTTAGAACAGGGAGATGGAAAAAGAGCTTGCTCTGTCCACTCCACGCATTGACCTGGTATTGCAGTATCTCCAGGACCGGTGCACCCCTTCTTTAATGCAGTTTCTAAAATCAGAAAGAATTGAATTCAATGCTTTTTGTTCATTTTGCTTGTTTGTCGGATTTTGGGATGGACTCTTTGGCTTTGCTTTTCTTCTCCTCATTGGATTTTTCATGTTAAAAGTTGCAGAAGCCAGATGACAAGCTCATTTTGGTTCAACTTCAGCAACTGTGCATTGCATTGCCATGTAATGTAATGTAATGCAATGCTATCTATCTAGCTCTCCCTCTATACTTCCTTTTGGATAAACAGACATATTAGGCAAGCATTTTGGAGCTTTCACCTAAATAACTACAGGTGGTGAGATAAGCTGCACAATATAATTGACCTTTCAGTATATTGTTGCACACACACCATCTATTTAGCAAATGCCCTTGTTATCAACAGCAGCCTTTTAAACTCACCTGAGCTAACAGGTATGTGAGCTGGTTACTCTGCTGCGCTTAAAATTTCTTTTTTGGTTTGCTACAATGCCTTTTCTGAAACGTTGTCTCCCTCTGCTGGAACACTGACTTCTTTCATTTAATGCCTGCAGACTATAAAAGAGAAACCAACCCAAAAAGTTTGGTTGATTAGTCTGTGGCATTCTTTTAAACTGTTGCTTATGGCGGTCTCTGTGAGCTTCTCAGTGACATTCAGCCATCCAGGTATCCCGCCTGCAGTAGACGGAATGTGGCAATGGAACGCTGGCTGCGCGTGTCATAATAGGCTCTGAGCCTTTATATACCTGCGCACAGCAGCAGCCACCTTCAGTCTGCTGCTGGACAGCCAGCAGCATCAGCAGCAGGAGAGGTAATTAATCAGCAACCCTCCTGCTAAGGGTAGACAGCTGCTCGTTCCACCCCCCCCCCGCCTTAATTGGTTCTCCTCCCTTCCAACGGTGTTGAGGCGGGTGGGAACAGCTGGGGGTTGAGGGTACTGTGCTAAAAGAGGTGGAGTTATGCAGATCTAAAACGCGTGGATTGCAGCAGCAGCAAGCCGAAAAGTGCAGGCATGTGAGGGATCTAGAGGTTGACAGCATGTCTTCTTAACGGGAGTCCAGGTGGCCATCTCCACAAATGGACTTTTCAGAATCCTTGGGTGGCACCGTAGTCGGAAACCAATTCTGGTTATCGCTTCTCGGCCTTTTGGCTAAGATCAAGTGTAGTATCTGTTCTTATCAGTTTAATATCTGATACGTCCCCTATCTGGGGACCATATATTAAATGGATTTTTAGAACAGGGAGATGGAAAAAGAGCTTGCTCTGTCCACTCCACGCATTGACCTGGTATTGCAGTATCTCCAGGACCGGTGCACCCCTTCTTTAATGCAGTTTCTAAAATCAGAAAGAATTGAATTCAATGCTTTTTGTTCATTTTGCTTGTTTGTCGGATTTTGGGATGGACTCTTTGGCTTTGCTTTTCTTCTCCTCATTGGATTTTTCATGTTAAAAGTTGCAGAAGCCAGATGACAAGCTCATTTTGGTTCAACTTCAGCAACTGTGCATTGCATTGCCATGTAATGTAATGTAATGCAATGCTATCTATCTAGCTCTCCCTCTATACTTCCTTTTGTATAAACAGACATATTAGGCAAGCATTTTGGAGCTTTCACCTAAATAACTACAGGTGGTGAGATAAGCTGCACAATATAATTGACCTTTCAGTATATTGTTGCACACACACCATCTATTTAGCAAATGCCCTTGTTATCAACAGCAGCCTTTTAAACTCACCTGAGCTAACAGGTATGTGAGCTGGTTACTCTGCTGCGCTTAAAATTTCTTTTTTGGTTTGCTACAATGCCTTTTCTGAAACGTTGTCTCCCTCTGCTGGAACACTGACTTCTTTCATTTAATGCCTGCAGACTATAAAAGAGAAACCAACCCAAAAAGTTTGGTTGATTAGTCTGTGGCATTCTTTTAAACTGTTGCTTATGGCGGTCTCTGTGAGCTTCTCAGTGACATTCAGCCATCCAGGTATCCCGCCTGCAGTAGACGGAATGTGGCAATGGAACGCTGGCTGCGCGTGTCATAATAGGCTCTGAGCCTTTATATACCTGCGCACAGCAGCAGCCACCTTCAGTCTGCTGCTGGACAGCCAGCAGCAGCAGCAGCAGGAGAGGTAATTAATCAGCAACCCTCCTGCTAAGGGTAGACAGCTGCTCGTTCCACCCCCCCCCCCGCCTTAATTGGTTCTCCTCCCTTCCAACGGTGTTGAGGCGGGTGGGAACAGCCGGGGGTTGAGGGTACTGTGCTAAAAGAGGTGGAGTTATGCAGATCTAAAACGCGTGGATTGCAGCAGCAGCAAGCCAAAAAGTGCAGGCATGTGAGGGATCTAGAGGTTGACAGCATGTCTTCTTAACGGGAGTCCAGGTGGCCATCTCCACAAATGGACTTTTCAGAATCCTTGGGTGGCACTGTAGTCGGAAACCAATTCTGGTTATCGCTTCTCGGCCTTTTGGCTAAGATCAAGTGTAGTATCTGTTCTTATCAGTTTAATATCTGATACGTCCCCTATCTGGGGACCATATATTAAATGGATTTTTAGAACAGGGAGATGGAAAAAGAGCTTGCTCTGTCCACTCCACGCATTGACCTGGTATTGCAGTATCTCCAGGACCGGTGCACCCCTTCTTTAATGCAGTTTCTAAAATCAGAAAGAATTGAATTCAATGCTTTTTGTTCATTTTGCTTGTTTGTCGGATTTTGGGATGGACTCTTTGGCTTTGCTTTTCTTCTCCTCATTGGATTTTTCATGTTAAAAGTTGCAGAAGCCAGATGACAAGCTCATTTTGGTTCAACTTCAGCAACTGTGCATTGCATTGCCATGTAATGTAATGTAATGCAATGCTATCTATCTAGCTCTCCCTCTATACTTCCTTTTGGATAAACAGACATATTAGGCAAGCATTTTGGAGCTTTCACCTAAATAACTACAGGTGGTGAGATAAGCTGCACAATATAATTGACCTTTCAGTATATTGTTGCACACACACCATCTATTTAGCAAATGCCCTTGTTATCAACAGCAGCCTTTTAAACTCACCTGAGCTAACAGGTATGTGAGCTGGTTACTCTGCTGCGCTTAAAATTTCTTTTTTGGTTTGCTACAATGCCTTTTCTGAAACGTTGTCTCCCTCTGCTGGAACACTGACTTCTTTCTTTTAATGCCTGCAGACTATAAAAGAGAAACCAACCCAAAAAGTTTGGTTGATTAGTCTGTGGCATTCTTTTAAACTGTTGCTTATGGCGGTCTCTGTGAGCTTCTCAGTGACATTCAGCCATCCAGGTATCCCGCCTGCAGTAGACGGAATGTGGCAATGGAACGCTGGCTGCGCGTGTCATAATAGGCTCTGAGCCTTTATATACCTGCGCACAGCAGCAGCCACCTTCAGTCTGCTGCTGGACAGCCAGCAGCAGCAGGAGAGGTAATTAATCAGCAACCCTCCTGCTAAGGGTAGACAGCTGCTCGTTCCACCCCCCCCCGCCTTAATTGGTTCTCCTCCCTTCCAACGGTGTTGAGGCGGGTGGGAACAGCCGGGGGTTGAGGGTACTGTGCTAAAAGAGGTGGAGTTATGCAGATCTAAAACGCGTGGATTGCAGCAGCAGCAAGCCGAAAAGTGCAGGCATGTGAGGGATCTAGAGGTTGACAGCATGTCTTCTTAACGGGAGTCCAGGTGGCCATCTCCACAAATGGACTTTTCAGAATCCTTGGGTGGCACCGTAGTCGGAAACCAATTCTGGTTATCGCTTCTCGGCCTTTTGGCTAAGATCAAGTGTAGTATCTGTTCTTATCAGTTTAATATCTGATACGTCCCCTATCTGGGGACCATATATTAAATGGATTTTTAGAACAGGGAGATGGAAAAAGAGCTTGCTCTGTCCACTCCACGCATTGACCTGGTATTGCAGTATCTCCAGGACCGGTGCACCCCTTCTTTAATGCAGTTTCTAAAATCAGAAAGAATTGAATTCAATGCTTTTTGTTCATTTTGCTTGTTTGTCGGATTTTGGGATGGACTCTTTGGCTTTGCTTTTCTTCTCCTCATTGGATTTTTCATGTTAAAAGTTGCAGAAGCCAGATGACAAGCTCATTTTGGTTCAACTTCAGCAACTGTGCATTGCATTGCCATGTAATGTAATGTAATGCAATGCTATCTATCTAGCTCTCCCTCTATACTTCCTTTTGGATAAACAGACATATTAGGCAAGCATTTTGGAGCTTTCACCTAAATAACTACAGGTGGTGAGATAAGCTGCACAATATAATTGACCTTTCAGTATATTGTTGCACACACACCATCTATTTAGCAAATGCCCTTGTTATCAACAGCAGCCTTTTAAACTCACCTGAGCTAACAGGTATGTGAGCTGGTTACTCTGCTGCGCTTAAAATTTCTTTTTTGGTTTGCTACAATGCCTTTTCTGAAACGTTGTCTCCCTCTGCTGGAACACTGACTTCTTTCATTTAATGCCTGCAGACTATAAAAGAGAAACCAACCCAAAAAGTTTGGTTGATTAGTCTGTGGCATTCTTTTAAACTGTTGCTTATGGCGGTCTCTGTGAGCTTCTCAGTGACATTCAGCCATCCAGGTATCCCGCCTGCAGTAGACGGAATGTGGCAATGGAACGCTGGCTGCGCGTGTCATAATAGGCTCTGAGCCTTTATATACCTGCGCACAGCAGCAGCCACCTTCAGTCTGCTGCTGGACAGCCAGCAGCAGCAGCAGCAGGAGAGGTAATTAATCAGCAACCCTCCTGCTAAGGGTAGACAGCTGCTCGTTCCACCCCCCCCCCCGCCTTAATTGGTTCTCCTCCCTTCCAACGGTGTTGAGGCGGGTGGGAACAGCCGGGGGTTGAGGGTACTGTGCTAAAAGAGGTGGAGTTATGCAGATCTAAAACGCGTGGATTGCAGCAGCAGCAAGCCAAAAAGTGCAGGCATGTGAGGGATCTAGAGGTTGACAGCATGTCTTCTTAACGGGAGTCCAGGTGGCCATCTCCACAAATGGACTTTTCAGAATCCTTGGGTGGCACCGTAGTCGGAAACCAATTCTGGTTATCGCTTCTCGGCCTTTTGGCTAAGATCAAGTGTAGTATCTGTTCTTATCAGTTTAATATCTGATACGTCCCCTATCTGGGGACCATATATTAAATGGATTTTTAGAACAGGGAGATGGAAAAAGAGCTTGCTCTGTCCACTCCACGCATTGACCTGGTATTGCAGTATCTCCAGGACCGGTGCACCCCTTCTTTAATGCAGTTTCTAAAATCAGAAAGAATTGAATTCAATGCTTTTTGTTCATTTTGCTTGTTTGTCGGATTTTGGGATGGACTCTTTGGCTTTGCTTTTCTTCTCCTCATTGGATTTTTCATGTTAAAAGTTGCAGAAGCCAGATGACAAGCTCATTTTGGTTCAACTTCAGCAACTGTGCATTGCATTGCCATGTAATGTAATGTAATGCAATGCTATCTATCTAGCTCTCCCTCTATACTTCCTTTTGGATAAACAGACATATTAGGCAAGCATTTTGGAGCTTTCACCTAAATAACTACAGGTGGTGAGATAAGCTGCACAATATAATTGACCTTTCAGTATATTGTTGCACACACACCATCTATTTAGCAAATGCCCTTGTTATCAACAGCAGCCTTTTAAACTCACCTGAGCTAACAGGTATGTGAGCTGGTTACTCTGCTGCGCTTAAAATTTCTTTTTTGGTTTGCTACAATGCCTTTTCTGAAACGTTGTCTCCCTCTGCTGGAACACTGACTACTTTCTTTTAATGCCTGCAGACTATAAAAGAGAAACCAACCCAAAAAGTTTGGTTGATTAGTCTGTGGCATTCTTTTAAACTGTTGCTTATGGCGGTCTCTGTGAGCTTCTCAGTGACATTCAGCCATCCAGGTATCCCGCCTGCAGTAGACGGAATGTGGCAATGGAACGCTGGCTGCGCGTGTCATAATAGGCTCTGAGCCTTTATATACCTGCGCACAGCAGCAGCCACCTTCAGTCTGCTGCTGGACAGCCAGCAGCAGCAGCAGCAGGAGAGGTAATTAATCAGCAACCCTCCTGCTAAGGGTAGACAGCTGCTCGTTCCACCCCCCCCCCGCCTTAATTGGTTCTCCTCCCTTCCAACGGTGTTGAGGCGGGTGGGAACAGCCGGGGGTTGAGGGTACTGTGCTAAAAGAGGTGGAGTTATGCAGATCTAAAACGCGTGGATTGCAGCAGCAGCAAGCCGAAAAGTGCAGGCATGTGAGGGATCTAGAGGTTGACAGCATGTCTTCTTAACGGGAGTCCAGGTGGCCATCTCCACAAATGGACTTTTCAGAATCCTTGGGTGGCACCGTAGTCGGAAACCAATTCTGGTTATCGCTTCTCGGCCTTTTGGCTAAGATCAAGTGTAGTATCTGTTCTTATCAGTTTAATATCTGATACGTCCCCTATCTGGGGACCATATATTAAATGGATTTTTAGAACAGGGAGATGGAAAAAGAGCTTGCTCTGTCCACTCCACGCATTGACCTGGTATTGCAGTATCTCCAGGACCGGTGCACCCCTTCTTTAATGCAGTTTCTAAAATCAGAAAGAATTGAATTCAATGCTTTTTGTTCATTTTGCTTGTTTGTCAGATTTTGGGATGGACTCTTTGGCTTTGCTTTTCTTCTCCTCATTGGATTTTTCATGTTAAAAGTTGCAGAAGCCAGATGACAAGCTCATTTTGGTTCAACTTCAGCAACTGTGCATTGCATTGCCATGTAATGTAATGTAATGCAATGCTATCTATCTAGCTCTCCCTCTATACTTCCTTTTGGATAAACAGACATATTAGGCAAGCATTTTGGAGCTTTCACCTAAATAACTACAGGTGGTGAGATAAGCTGCACAATATAATTGACCTTTCAGTATATTGTTGCACACACACCATCTATTTAGCAAATGCCCTTGTTATCAACAGCAGCCTTTTAAACTCACCTGAGCTAACAGGTATGTGAGCTGGTTACTCTGCTGCGCTTAAAATTTCTTTTTTGGTTTGCTACAATGCCTTTTCTGAAACGTTGTCTCCCTCTGCTGGAACACTGACTTCTTTCATTTAATGCCTGCAGACTATAAAAGAGAAACCAACCCAAAAAGTTTGGTTGATTAGTCTGTGGCATTCTTTTAAACTGTTGCTTATGGCGGTCTCTGTGAGCTTCTCAGTGACATTCAGCCATCCAGGTATCCCGCCTGCAGTAGACGGAATGTGGCAATGGAACGCTGGCTGCGCGTGTCATAATAGGCTCTGAGCCTTTATATACCTGCGCACAGCAGCAGCCACCTTCAGTCTGCTGCTGGACAGCCAGCAGCAGCAGCAGCAGGAGAGGTAATTAATCAGCAACCCTCCTGCTAAGGGTAGACAGCTGCTCGTTCCACCCCCCCCCCCGCCTTAATTGGTTCTCCTCCCTTCCAACGGTGTTGAGGCGGGTGGGAACAGCCGGGGGTTGAGGGTACTGTGCTAAAAGAGGTGGAGTTATGCAGATCTAAAACGCGTGGATTGCAGCAGCAGCAAGCCGAAAAGTGCAGGCATGTGAGGGATCTAGAGGTTGACAGCATGTCTTCTTAACGGGAGTCCAGGTGGCCATCTCCACAAATGGACTTTTCAGAATCCTTGGGTGGCACCGTAGTCGGAAACCAATTCTGGTTATCGCTTCTCGGCCTTTTGGCTAAGATCAAGTGTAGTATCTGTTCTTATCAGTTTAATATCTGATACGTCCCCTATCTGGGGACCATATATTAAATGGATTTTTAGAACAGGGAGATGGAAAAAGAGCTTGCTCTGTCCACTCCACGCATTGACCTGGTATTGCAGTATCTCCAGGACCGGTGCACCCCTTCTTTAATGCAGTTTCTAAAATCAGAAAGAATTGAATTCAATGCTTTTTGTTCATTTTGCTTGTTTGTCGGATTTTGGGATGGACTCTTTGGCTTTGCTTTTCTTCTCCTCATTGGATTTTTCATGTTAAAAGTTGCAGAAGCCAGATGACAAGCTCATTTTGGTTCAACTTCAGCAACTGTGCATTGCATTGCCATGTAATGTAATGTAATGCAATTCTATCTATCTAGCTCTCCCTCTATACTTCCTTTTCTATAAACAGACATATTAGGCAAGCATTTTGGAGCTTTCACCTAAATAACTACAGGTGGTGAGATAAGCTGCACAATATAATTGACCTTTCAGTATATTGTTGCACACACACCATCTATTTAGCAAATGCCCTTGTTATCAACAGCAGCCTTTTAAACTCACCTGAGCTAACAGGTATGTGAGCTGGTTACTCTGCTGCGCTTAAAATTTCTTTTTTGGTTTGCTACAATGCCTTTTCTGAAACGTTGTCTCCCTCTGCTGGAACACTGACTTCTTTCATTTAATGCCTGCAGACTATAAAAGAGAAACCAACCCAAAAAGTTTGGTTGATTAGTCTGTGGCATTCTTTTAAACTGTTGCTTATGGCGGTCTCTGTGAGCTTCTCAGTGACATTCAGCCATCCAGGTATCCCGCCTGCAGTAGACGGAATGTGGCAATGGAACGCTGGCTGCGCGTGTCATAATAGGCACTGAGCCTTTATATACCTGCGCACAGCAGCAGCCACCTTCAATCTGCTGCTGGACAGCCAGCAGCAGCAGCAGCAGGAGAGGTAATTAATCAGCAACCCTCCTGCTAAGGGTAGACAGCTGCTCGTTCCACCCCCCCCCCCGCCTTAATTGGTTCTCCTCCCTTCCAACGGTGTTGAGGCGGGTGGGAACAGCCGGGGGTTGAGGGTACTGTGCTAAAAGAGGTGGAGTTATGCAGATCTAAAACGCATGGATTGCAGCAGCAGCAAGCCGAAAAGTGCAGGCATGTGAGGGATCTAGAGGTTGACAGCATGTCTTCTTAACGGGAGTCCAGGTGGCCATCTCCACAAATGGACTTTTCAGAATCCTTGGGTGGCACCGTAGTCGGAAACCAATTCTGGTTATCGCTTCTCGGCCTTTTGGCTAAGATTGGGTGTGGTGTTTAGGCATTGCATCTGGTCTTGGCTGATAGGTGTTTGGGGTACCCGGCTCCTTGGCCTGGGGGGATCGTCCCACCTTACGGTGGGGCTTCACCCCCCTGCTGCTATTAGGGAGCTGGCTTAGTCCCCTTACAACGTGTTGCGATCCCTTAAAAAGGCTCACGCCTTTTTTCTTTTCTTCTGTAGTTGGTACGCTTTCGTGGAAGGATGCCTGCTACAATTTCTTTTGCATCGGGAGAGCCCCGGATGAGGAACACAATCCGTATCGAGGTCTTGGAAAGTTTCAGAGAGCAGAAAGGTATCCGCTTCGTCTGCAATACCATCCTCCTTGGGATCCTGGAGTTCGACAGAGATGACATCTTTTGCTTCCAGGACAATGAACTCAAAGGTATTTATACCATCACTTTTAAGAACCAAGGATGCTGCCAACAGTTGGTCCAGAAGGTGAACGAGCATGGTTGGAGAGATGAGATGGATGGCCTGGTGTTTTCCCTGCTTTTCGTCCATGAGGAGGTACAAATAACAACGTATTTTCCCAACCCTTTTGTGGAGAGGCAGGACATCCAAACCTGTTTGAGCCGTCACTGTGATGAGGTGAGATACATTGGGCCTGTGAAGAACTCTGTTGGCTTCTGGGGTGGGAAGCGGAGGTTTCTTGTGCGGTTGCGGAAGGATCCCCAGGGCTATGGAGGAACACATCACCCCCCCTCTACTATCACTATCGGGAAAAGTCGGGGGTATTTATTTTATGCTGGCATGCCTATGTACTGTCGAAATTGTGGGAAAATGGGGCATGTCCAGAGCAATTGTGCAGAGTCCAAGGCATTCCGTTGTAATAACTGTGGTCTACTAGGACATTTATTTAAGGATTGCCCCCATAAGGATTCTTGCAACCTTTGTGGCGTGGACGGCCATATATTTCGGGAGTGCCCACTGAAGACCAAGACCCGAACATATGCGGAAGCTGCTGGAGGACCTATGCCACGGGAAGGACCAGTTCGTGTTCCGGAGACCAGTAAAGGACCTGAGCCTCGTCCTTCTGTTTCCACAACAGAGGAGGTGGCGGAGAAGGTCAAGGGCGCGAGGAAGGAGACGGAGAGGATGGAGCAGGAGTCGGGTCTCCCCCGTGGAGAGCCTCCTGTGGCGAAGTCCCAGAAAAAGGGCGGAGGGCGGACCACCCAAAGACCGGAGCAGAGGGACTCTCCCGTCAGGGAGAAGACCACTGCGTCGATGGTCCCTGGTGTGTTGGAGCAGGGCGCCCCCAATGAGTTGGCGGTGGGGGGCTCTGTGTCGAAGACCCCAGACATACCTAGGGACTCGTGCCAGCAGACCACGGTTCTTTGTCCAGCAGGTGGCAATGATGGTGAGGTTTTCATGTCTGACCTGGAGAGTCTTCAGGAAGTGAGAGGCCACACAGCAATAGCGGAGGATGACTGCACGAGCGACGTGATTGAGCCGTGTGGCAAAAAGTTGAGAGCGGACGATCCTCCGGCATTTAATCCAGACTCGCCTGATGTGTGCCTTGCCAGGGACGATATATGGCAACCCGGTTCCTCCGGGTATCCGATATCCGGTTCGGACCCCCAGAATATTCTCTGCTTCTCCTCAACACTCGAGAGCTTGACGGGGTCTGCAGGGGATATAATGGATGACTCCCCTCCCCCATGACACAAATGCCATCTATTAAGTGTCTCTCACTCAATGTGAGATCTTTAAAGAGCCCTGTCCGCAGGGCTGCTCTCTTTGATTTTTTCAAAACATTAGACTTTGATATTTGTTTCCTACAGGAATGCGGTCTGCAACACGGACTACGGTATAATGAGCTAAAGAAAGACTGGAAACTAGGGCCCTCCATTTGGTCCGGCTCTAATGAGAATAAATCAGCTGGTGTGGGTCTGCTCTGCCGAGGTAATGCTTTTATAATCTCCTCTGTCACTGAGATTGTGCCCGGCAGAGCTATATTAGTACATTTATGTTTTAATAATTTTAACTTTCGTGTTATAAATGTGTATGCCCCTCCAGATAAACAAGAGCGGATACAATTGTTTGAGATTTTACCGTTGTTCTGTGTAGGGTCATCTCCTCTTTTGGTAGCTGGGGACTTTAATTGCCTCAGTGTAAATGAGCGCCGAGGAGGAGGTGACCCAATCCGTAAATTAGATAAATCATGTTTTTTATTAAGTAATTTGCAGACAGATTTTAAGTTGCGCGATGCCTGGAGGTCGCTATCGCCGACGGACCCGGGATTTACGTGGTCCGGTCGGGGAGTGACCTCCAGGATCGATTTTATCTTTTTATCTGAAACTTTTAGCCCTGTATATTTTGTTTTAATTCCTAATTTATTTTCTGACCATAACATATTAAAATTAGAGATAGAATACCAGGGGGAACTAAAGGTGAATAGAGGGTTGTGGCGCCTGGGGGTACACCTATTGGAAGACCCCCTGGTAAGGTCAGATTTTATCAAAAAGTACCAACAATGGAGGCAGCTCAAACCCCCATATTTTAAAATGCTGTCCTGGTGGGAAGGGATTAAAGATAAGATCCAACATTTTTTTATCAGGGCTGGGAAGAGGAAGGCGAGGCAGAAGAAGCAGGGCTATGCAAATTTGAATACTAGACTGCAGACTCTCCTTAAATTCAAAGAGATAGGCTTAGAGGTGCATGATGATATTGTAAGCCTTAAAAATGAGATACAGTCATACCTTGAACAAAAAGGGAAGGAAATAATATTTAATTCTAAGGTGCAATTTTTAGAAGAAGGGGAAAAGTGTACACGTTTCTTTTTCAAAAAAGTGGTGGAGAGGAAAGAAACGATTACCTGCCTAGATGGAGATAGCACAATACAAGGTATGAAGAGGGTAGCTTTTAATTTTTATAGAAACCTTTTTAGCAAAAAAAGTGTTAATAATGTGTTTTTACAAGATGCTCTTAATGTCCTGGATTTTAGGCTAAATTCTGCAGATCAGGGGTTTTTAACAAAAGATATTACTTTAGAAGAACTTTTTAGTGTTTTTAAAAGTTTTTCAAGAGGGAAAGCCCCAGGAGCTGATGGCCTTCCTGTGGAATTTTATTTATCCTTTTGGGATATTTTAAAAGAGGATCTTTTAGCACTTTTTAAAGAGGTTTTTTTGTGTGATAAGTTACCCAAGTCATGGAGGAGGGGGATAGTGTCCTTAATATACAAGAAGAAGGGCGCTCGGGACGACCTCAAAAATTGGAGACCTATCACCCTCCTTAACATGGATTACAAGGTTTTAGCTAAGATTATTGCATGTCGTTTTAAAACTGTTATTAATGTGTTAATACAACCCGAACAAGTATGTGGTGTACCAGGGAGGAGTATTACAGAGACCCTAAATACGATCAGAGACGTAATATGGTACAGTAAAGACAGGGATCAAGGGCTGGCCCTGTTAGCGCTAGACTTCGAGAAAGCGTTTGACAGGGTTTCTCATGAGTATCTTTTTAAAGTTTTAAAACAAATGGCAATCCCAGACTGGTTTTTATCTCGCATTAAGAGTTTATATAACAATATGTTTTCACAAATCTCTGTCAATGGTTTTTTAACTGATTTTATCCCACTGGAATCCGGAGTGAAGCAGGGATGTCCATTATCCCCAATTCTGTTTATTTGTGCTATGGAACCCCTTTTATGCATGATCCGGAAAGACAAGGTAGTCCGGGGGGTTCCTGTCCCAGGAGGGGGAGGGGCTCAGGTTAAAGTGCTTGGATATATGGATGACGTGACGGCTATTTGCACTGATCCTGCTTCACTCCGGAGAGTAGTATTGTGCACCAATCTTTTTAGTCAAGCTTCTGGTTTTAAAATGAATTTTAATAAAACTGAGTGTTTGATTATGGGTGCCTGGGATAGAAATGACTTACCGACTGTTAATGTGAAATATGACAATGTGAAAATTTTAGGGGTTGTATTTGATGCAAATAATGATGGGCTTGTGAGTTGGGGAGAGGTTCAAGATAAAATGGCAAAGAAACTTTCCTTTTGGACCCTGAGGAATCTTTCGATCGAAGGGAAAGTCCTTGTTATTAAATCTGTTTTATTACCTATGATTTTATATATTGCCATGGTGTATCCTCCCTCTGACTTAATGCTAAAAAAACTAACTCGTTGTATTTTTATGTTTATATGGGGCTCTAAAATGGAAAAGCTTAAACGATCAGAAATGTATAAGAGAAAGCAGAATGGAGGAAAAGATGTTCCCGATCTTCGCCTGTTTTTATATGTAAATTTTTTCTGTTTTTGTTTTAAAGCTTTTAAGTCTGATACTACTTTTGGCCTGTTTTTAAAATACACGTGTGGTTTTATCTTTAAGAGATGGTTTAGGCCATCCTTATCAGCGCCTGTTTTATTGTGTCCACCAAAGCACCTTATTATTTTAGAAAAAGTTACAAAGACTCATAATTTAAAAGACCTTGGAGCTGACATCCTTCTGGACCGGAAGAAGCTATTTGTCCACTTGAGGAGAGAAGAAGAGACATCCCCAGTTTGCAACTACTCATGGAACAGATCCAAACGTGTGTGGAGGAATGTCTTCGGGAAGTTCCTCGCCAATGTCCATAAAGACCTTGCCTGGATGTCCGTCCACCAGTGCCTCCCAACCAGAGAATTCCAACACCGGAGAGGCCTGGTGGCACGGGCAAAATGCCCAAGAGACTCTTGCCATTGTGATGAGACCGTTATGCACCTTTTTTGGAACTGCACCTTTGCACAAGAACTCTGGGTGAAATTGGGGATTCTTTTAAAGTGGGTTTGCGGTTTAAAGGACTTTTATTATGAATATGTTTTATACGGACTTTTTAATTGCCCTACTGCATACCAATCTGAAATCTGCTGGTGTATAATAAACTGTGCCAAGAATGCAATTTGGAAAGCAAGGAATATTTTATTGTTTAATCGTGATTTTATTTCTGTGCTTGATTGTATTAAACTGGCTTTTAGTGAAATGTATGTTTATTATTTAAAAAATGTAAAAGATATGGGCAAGAAGGAAGCGAACCGTAGATGGTGCTTTTATATGTGGAATTCTATTTTATATTGATTATTCTCTGTAATGTATAATTGTTAAATGTTTTTATGGGTTTTTTTGTACTTGAAAGGTTTCGCATTGATTGTCTTGTAATCTGACTTATGCACAATAAAATTATGTTGAAACCTTATCTGTTCTTATCAGTTTAATATCTGATACGTCCCCTATCTGGGGACCATATATTAAATGGATTTTTAGAACAGGGAGATGGAAAAAGAGCTTGCTCTGTCCACTCCACGCATTGACCTGGTATTGCAGTATCTCCAGGACCGGTGCACCCCTTCTTTAATGCAGTTTCTAAAATCAGAAAGAATTGAATTCAATGCTTTTTGTTCATTTTGCTTGTTTGTCGGATTTTGGGATGGACTCTTTGGCTTTGCTTTTCTTCTCCTCATTGGATTTTTCATGTTAAAAGTTGCAGAAGCCAGATGACAAGCTCATTTTGGTTCAACTTCAGCAACTGTGCATTGCATTGCCATGTAATGTAATGTAATGCAATGCTATCTATCTAGCTCTCCCTCTATACTTCCTTTTGGATAAACAGACATATTAGGCAAGCATTTTGGAGCTTTCACCTAAATAACTACAGGTGGTGAGATAAGCTGCACAATATAATTGACCTTTCAGTATATTGTTGCACACACACCATCTATTTAGCAAATGCCCTTGTTATCAACAGCAGCCTTTTAAACTCACCTGAGCTAACAGGTATGTGAGCTGGTTACTCTGCTGCGCTTAAAATTTCTTTTTTGGTTTGCTACAATGCCTTTTCTGAAACGTTGTCTCCCTCTGCTGGAACACTGACTTCTTTCATTTAATGCCTGCAGACTATAAAAGAGAAACCAACCCAAAAAGTTTGGTTGATTAGTCTGTGGCATTCTTTTAAACGGTTGCTTATGGCGGTCTCTGTGAGCTTCTCAGTGACATTCAGCCATCCAGGTATCCCGCCTGCAGTAGACGGAATGTGGCAATGGAACGCTGGCTGCGCGTGTCATAATAGGCTCTGAGCCTTTATATACCTGCGCACAGCAGCAGCCACCTTCAGTCTGCTGCTGGACAGCCAGCAGCAGCAGCAGCAGGAGAGGTAATTAATCAGCAACCCTCCTGCTAAGGGTAGACAGCTGCTCGTTCCACCCCCCCCCCCGCCTTAATTGGTTCTCCTCCCTTCCAACGGTGTTGAGGCGGGTGGGAACAGCCGGGGGTTGAGGGTACTGTGCTAAAAGAGGTGGAGTTATGCAGATCTAAAACGCGTGGATTGCAGCAGCAGCAAGCCGAAAAGTGCAGGCATGTGAGGGATCTAGAGGTTGACAGCATGTCTTCTTAACGGGAGTCCAGGTGGCCATCTCCACAAATGGACTTTTCAGAATCCTTGGGTGGCACCGTAGTCGGAAACCAATTCTGGTTATCGCTTCTCGGCCTTTTGGCTAAGATCAAGTGTAGTATCTGTTCTTATCAGTTTAATATCTGATACGTCCCCTATCTGGGGACCATATATTAAATGGATTTTTAGAACAGGGAGATGGAAAAAGAGCTTGCTCTGTCCACTCCACGCATTGACCTGGTATTGCAGTATCTCCAGGACCGGTGCACCCCTTCTTTAATGCAGTTTCTAAAATCAGAAAGAATTGAATTCAATGCTTTTTGTTCATTTTGCTTGTTTGTCGGATTTTGGGATGGACTCTTTGGCTTTGCTTTTCTTCTCCTCATTGGATTTTTCATGTTAAAAGTTGCAGAAGCCAGATGACAAGCTCATTTTGGTTCAACTTCAGCAACTGTGCATTGCATTGCCATGTAATGTAATGTAATGCAATGCTATCTATCTAGCTCTCCCTCTATACTTCCTTTTGGATAAACAGACATATTAGGCAAGCATTTTGGAGCTTTCACCTAAATAACTACAGGTGGTGAGATAAGCTGCACAATATAATTGACCTTTCAGTATATTGTTGCACACACACCATCTATTTAGCAAATGCCCTTGTTATCAACAGCAGCCTTTTAAACTCACCTGAGCTAACAGGTATGTGAGCTGGTTACTCTGCTGCGCTTAAAATTTCTTTTTTGGTTTGCTACAATGCCTTTTCTGAAACGTTGTCTCCCTCTGCTGGAACACTGACTTCTTTCATTTAATGCCTGCAGACTATAAAAGAGAAACCAACCCAAAAAGTTTGGTTGATTAGTCTGTGGCATTCTTTTAAACTGTTGCTTATGGCGGTCTCTGTGAGCTTCTCAGTGACATTCAGCCATCCAGGTATCCCGCCTGCAGTAGACGGAATGTGGCAATGGAACGCTGGCTGCGCGTGTCATAATAGGCTCTGAGCCTTTATATACCTGCGCACAGCAGCAGCCACCTTCAGTCTGCTGCTGGACAGCCAGCAGCAGCAGCAGCAGGAGAGGTAATTAATCAGCAACCCTCCTGCTAAGGGTAGACAGCTGCTCGTTCCACCCCCCCCCCCCGCCTTAATTGGTTCTCCTCCCTTCCAACGGTGTTGAGGCGGGTGGGAACAGCCGGGGGTTGAGGGTACTGTGCTAAAAGAGGTGGAGTTATGCAGATCTAAAACGCGTGGATTGCAGCAGCAGCAAGCCGAAAAGTGCAGGCATGTGAGGGATCTAGAGGTTGACAGCATGTCTTCTTAACGGGAGTCCAGGTGGCCATCTCCACAAATGGACTTTTCAGAATCCTTGGGTGGCACCGTAGTCGGAAACCAATTCTGGTTATCGCTTCTCGGCCTTTTGGCTAAGATCAAGTGTAGTATCTGTTCTTATCAGTTTAATATCTGATACGTCCCCTATCTGGGGACCATATATTAAATGGATTTTTAGAACAGGGAGATGGAAAAAGAGCTTGCTCTGTCCACTCCACGCATTGACCTGGTATTGCAGTATCTCCAGGACCGGTGCACCCCTTCTTTAATGCAGTTTCTAAAATCAGAAAGAATTGAATTCAATGCTTTTTGTTCATTTTGCTTGTTTGTCGGATTTTGGGATGGACTCTTTGGCTTTGCTTTTCTTCTCCTCATTGGATTTTTCATGTTAAAAGTTGCAGAAGCCAGATGACAAGCTCATTTTGGTTCAACTTCAGCAACTGTGCATTGCATTGCCATGTAATGTAATGTAATGCAATGCTATCTATCTAGCTCTCCCTCTATACTTCCTTTTGGATAAACAGACATATTAGGCAAGCATTTTGGAGCTTTCACCTAAATAACTACAGGTGGTGAGATAAGCTGCACAATATAATTGACCTTTCAGTATATTGTTGCACACACACCATCTATTTAGCAAATGCCCTTGTTATCAACAGCAGCCTTTTAAACTCACCTGAGCTAACAGGTATGTGAGCTGGTTACTCTGCTGCGCTTAAAATTTCTTTTTTGGTTTGCTACAATGCCTTTTCTGAAACGTTGTCTCCCTCTGCTGGAACACTGACTTCTTTCATTTAATGCCTGCAGACTATAAAAGAGAAACCAACCCAAAAAGTTTGGTTGATTAGTCTGTGGCATTCTTTTAAACTGTTGCTTATGGCGGTCTCTGTGAGCTTCTCAGTGACATTCAGCCATCCAGGTATCCCGCCTGCAGTAGACGGAATGTGGCAATGGAACGCTGGCTGCGCGTGTCATAATAGGCTCTGAGCCTTTATATACCTGCGCACAGCAGCAGCCACCTTCAGTCTGCTGCTGGACAGCCAGCAGCAGCAGCAGGAGAGGTAATTAATCAGCAACCCTCCTGCTAAGGGTAGACAGCTGCTCGTTCCACCCCCCCCCCGCCTTAATTGGTTCTCCTCCCTTCCAACGGTGTTGAGGCGGGTGGGAACAGCCGGGGGTTGAGGGTACTGTGCTAAAAGAGGTGGAGTTATGCAGATCTAAAACGCG
The DNA here is from genome assembly GCF_046119375.1 of Phyllobates terribilis. Classification (NCBI taxonomy): domain Eukaryota; kingdom Metazoa; phylum Chordata; class Amphibia; order Anura; family Dendrobatidae; genus Phyllobates; species Phyllobates terribilis. Next base: position 1,694,954 of record NW_027362800.1, on the reverse strand, counting down.
TGGATTGCAGCAGCAGCAAGCCGAAAAGTGCAGGCATGTGAGGGATCTAGAGGTTGACAGCATGTCTTCTTAACGGGAGTCCAGGTGGCCATCTCCACAAATGGACTTTTCAGAATCCTTGGGTGGCACCGTAGTCGGAAACCATTTCTGGTTATCGCTTCTCGGCCTTTTGGCTAAGATCAAGTGTAGTATCTGTTCTTCTCAGTTTAATATCTGATACGTCCCCTATCTGGGGACCATATATTAAATGGATTTTTAGAACAGGGAGATGGAAAAAGAGCTTGCTCTGTCCACTCCACGCATTGACCTGGTATTGCAGTATCTCCAGGACCGGTGCACCCCTTCTTTAATGCAGTTTCTAAAATCAGAAAGAATTGAATTCAATGCTTTTTGTTCATTTTGCTTGTTTGTCGGATTTTGGGATGGACTCTTTGGCTTTGCTTTTCTTCTCCTCATTGGATTTTTCATGTTAAAAGTTGCAGAAGCCAGATGACAAGCTCATTTTGGTTCAACTTCAGCAACTGTGCATTGCATTGCCATGTAATGTAATGTAATGCAATGCTATCTATCTAGCTCTCCCTCTATACTTCCTTTTGGATAAACAGACATATTAGGCAAGCATTTTGGAGCTTTCACCTAAATAACTACAGGTGGTGAGATAAGCTGCACAATATAATTGACCTTTCAGTATATTGTTGCACACACACCATCTATTTAGCAAATGCCCTTGTTATCAACAGCAGCCTTTTAAACTCACCTGAGCTAACAGGTATGTGAGCTGGTTACTCTGCTGCGCTTAAAATTTCTTTTTTGGTTTGCTACAATGCCTTTTCTGAAACGTTGTCTCCCTCTGCTGGAACACTGACTTCTTTCATTTAATGCCTGCAGACTATAAAAGAGAAACCAACCCAAAAAGTTTGGTTGATTAGTCTGTGGCATTCTTTTAAACTGTTGCTTATGGCGGTCTCTGTGAGCTTCTCAGTGACATTCAGCCATCCAGGTATCCCGCCTGCAGTAGACGGAATGTGGCAATGGAACGCTGGCTGCGCGTGTCATAATAGGCTCTGAGCCTTTATATACCTGCGCACAGCAGCAGCCACCTTCAGTCTGCTGCTGGACAGCCAGCAGCAGCAGCAGCAGGAGAGGTAATTAATCAGCAACCCTCCTGCTAAGGGTAGACAGCTGCTCGTTCCACCCCCCCCCCGCCTTAATTGGTTCTCCTCCCTTCCAACGGTGTTGAGGCGGGTGGGAACAGCCGGGGGTTGAGGGTACTGTGCTAAAAGAGGTGGAGTTATGCAGATCTAAAACGCGTGGATTGCAGCAGCAGCAAGCCGAAAAGTGCAGGCATGTGAGGGATCTAGAGGTTGACAGCATGTCTTCTTAATGGGAGTCCAGGTGGCCATCTCCACAAATGGACTTTTCAGAATCCTTGGGTGGCACCGTAGTCGGAAACCAATTCTGGTTATCGCTTCTTGGCCTTTTGGCTAAGATCAAGTGTAGTATCTGTTCTTATCAGTTTAATATCTGATACGTCCCCTATCTGGGGACCATATATTAAATGGATTTTTAGAACAGGGAGTTGGAAAAAGAGCTTGCTCTGTCCACTCCACGCATTGACCTGGTATTGCAGTATCTCCAGGACCGGTGCACCCCTTCTTTAATGCAGTTTCTAAAATCAGAAAGAATTGAATTCAATGCTTTTTGTTCATTTTGCTTGTTTGTCGGATTTTGGGATGGACTCTTTGGCTTTGCTTTTCTTCTCCTCATTGGATTTTTCATGTTAAAAGTTGCAGAAGCCAGATGACAAGCTCATTTTGGTTCAACTTCAGCAACTGTGCATTGCATTGCCATGTAATGTAATGTAATGCAATGCTATCTATCTAGCTCTCCCTCTATACTTCCTTTTGGATAAACAGACATATTAGGCAAGCATTTTGGAGCTTTCACCTAAATAACTACAGGTGGTGAGATAAGCTGCACAATATAATTGACCTTTCAGTATATTGTTGCACACACACCATCTATTTAGCAAATGCCCTTGTTATCAACAGCAGCCTTTTAAACTCACCTGAGCTAACAGGTATGTGAGCTGGTTACTCTGCTGCGCTTAAAATTTCTTTTTTGGTTTGCTACAATGCCTTTTCTGAAACGTTGTCTCCCTCTGCTGGAACACTGACTTCTTTCATTTAATGCCTGCAGACTATAAAAGAGAAACCAACCCAAAAAGTTTGGTTGATTAGTCTGTGGCATTCTTTTAAACTGTTGCTTATGGCGGTCTCTGTGAGCTTCTCAGTGACATTCAGCCATCCAGGTATCCCGCCTGCAGTAGACGGAATGTGGCAATGGAACGCTGGCTGCGCGTGTCATAATAGGCTCTGAGCCTTTATATACCTGCGCACAGCAGCAGCCACCTTCAGTCTGCTGCTGGACAGCCAGCAGCAGCAGCAGCAGGAGAGGTAATTAATCAGCAACCCTCCTGCTAAGGGTAGACAGCTGCTCGTTCCACCCCCCCCCCCCGCCTTAATTGGTTCTCCTCCCTTCCAACGGTGTTGAGGCGGGTGGGAACAGCCGGGGGTTGAGGGTACTGTGCTAAAAGAGGTGGAGTTATGCAGATCTAAAACGCGTGGATTGCAGCAGCAGCAAGCCGAAAAGTGCAGGCATGTGAGGGATCTAGAGGTTGACAGCATGTCTTCTTAACGGGAGTCCAGGTGGCCATCTCCACAAATGGACTTTTCAGAATCCTTGGGTGGCACCGTAGTCGGAAACCAATTCTGGTTATCGCTTCTCGGCCTTTTGGCTAAGATCAAGTGTAGTATCTGTTCTTATCAGTTTAATATCTGATACGTCCCCTATCTGGGGACCATATATTAAATGGATTTTTAGAACAGGGAGATGGAAAAAGAGCTTGCTCTGTCCACTCCACGCATTGACCTGGTATTGCAGTATCTCCAGGACCGGTGCACCCCTTCTTTAATGCAGTTTCTAAAATCAGAAAGAATTGAATTCAATGCTTTTTGTTCATTTTGCTTGTTTGTCGGATTTTGGGATGGACTCTTTGGCTTTGCTTTTCTTCTCCTCATTGGATTTTTCATGTTAAAAGTTGCAGAAGCCAGATGACAAGCTCATTTTGGTTCAACTTCAGCAACTGTGCATTGCATTGCCATGTAATGTAATGTAATGCAATGCTATGTATCTACCTCTCCCTCTATACTTCCTTTTGGATAAACAGACATATTAGGCAAGCATTTTGGAGCTTTCACCTAAATAACTACAGGTGGTGAGATAAGCTGCACAATATAATTGACCTTTCAGTATATTGTTGCACACACACCATCTATTTAGCAAATGCCCTTGTTATCAACAGCAGCCTTTTAAACTCACCTGAGCTAACGGGTATGTGAGCTGGTTACTCTACTGCGCTTAAAATTTCTTTTTTGGTTTGCTACAATGCCTTTTCTGAAACGTTGTCTCCCTCTGCTGGAACACTGACTTCTTTCATTTAATGCCTGCAGACTATAAAAGAGAAACCAACCCAAAAAGTTTGGTTGATTAGTCTGTGGCATTCTTTTAAACTGTTGCTTATGGCGGTCTCTGTGAGCTTCTCAGTGACATTCAGCCATCCAGGTATCCCGCCTGCAGTAGACGGAATGTGGCAATGGAACGCTGGCTGCGCGTGTCATAATAGGCTCTGAGCCTTTATATACCTGCGCACAGCAGCAGCCACCTTCAGTCTGCTGCTGGACAGCCAGCAGCAGCAGCAGGAGAGGTAATTAATCAGCAACCCTCCTGCTAAGGGTAGACAGCTGCTCGTTCCACCCCCCCCCGCCTTAATTGGTTCTCCTCCCTTCCAACGGTGTTGAGGCGGGTGGGAACAGCCGGGGGTTGAGGGTACTGTGCTAAAAGAGGTGGAGTTATGCAGATCTAAAACGCGTGGATTGCAGCAGCAGCAAGCCGAAAAGTGCAGGCATGTGAGGGATCTAGAGGTTGACAGCATGTCTTCTTAACGGGAGTCCAGGTGGCCATCTCCACAAATGGACTTTTCAGAATCCTTGGGTGGCACCGTAGTCGGAAACCAATTCTGGTTATCGCTTCTCGGCCTTTTGGCTAAGATCAAGTGTAGTATCTGTTCTTATCAGTTTAATATCTGATACGTCCCCTATCTGGGGACCATATATTAAATGGATTTTTAGAACAGGGAGATGGAAAAAGAGCTTGCTCTGTCCACTCCACGCATTGACCTGGTATTGCAGTATCTCCAGGACCGGTGCACCCCTTCTTTAATGCAGTTTCTAAAATCAGAAAGAATTGAATTCAATGCTTTTTGTTCATTTTGCTTGTTTGTCGGATTTTGGGATGGACTCTTTGGCTTTGCTTTTCTTCTCCTCATTGGATTTTTCATGTTAAAAGTTGCAGAAGCCAGATGACAAGCTCATTTTGGTTCAACTTCAGCAACTGTGCATTGCATTGCCATGTAATGTAATGTAATGCAATGCTATGTATCTACCTCTCCCTCTATACTTCCTTTTGGATAAACAGACATATTAGGCAAGCATTTTGGAGCTTTCACCTAAATAACTACAGGTGGTGAGATAAGCTGCACAATATAATTGACCTTTCAGTATATTGTTGCACACACACCATCTATTTAGCAAATGCCCTTGTTATCAACAGCAGCCTTTTAAACTCACCTGAGCTAACGGGTATGTGAGCTGGTTACTCTGCTGCGCTTAAAATTTCTTTTTTGGTTTGCTACAATGCCTTTTCTGAAACGTTGTCTCCCTCTGCTGGAACACTGACTTCTTTCATTTAATGCCTGCAGACTATAAAAGAGAAACCAACCCAAAAAGTTTGGTTGATTAGTCTGTGGCATTCTTTTAAACTGTTGCTTATGGCGGTCTCTGTGAGCTTCTCAGTGACATTCAGCCATCCAGGTATCCCGCCTGCAGTAGACGGAATGTGGCAATGGAACGCTGGCTGCGCGTGTCATAATAGGCTCTGAGCCTTTATATACCTGCGCACAGCAGCAGCCACCTTCAGTCTGCTGCTGGACAGCCAGCAGCAGCAGCAGCAGGAGAGGTAATTAATCAGCAACCCTCCTGCTAAGGGTAGACAGCTGCTCGTTCCACCCCCCCCCGCCTTAATTGGTTCTCCTCCCTTCCAACGGTGTTGAGGCGGGTGGGAACAGCCGGGGGTTGAGGGTACTGTGCTAAAAGAGGTGGAGTTATGCAGATCTAAAACGCGTGGATTGCAGCAGCAGCAAGCCGAAAAGTGCAGGCATGTGAGGGATCTAGAGGTTGACAGCATGTCTTCTTAACGGGAGTCCAGGTGGCCATCTCCACAAATGGACTTTTCAGAATCCTTGGGTGGCACCGTAGTCGGAAACCAATTCTGGTTATCGCTTCTCGGCCTTTTGGCTAAGATCAAGTGTAGTATCTGTTCTTATCAGTTTAATATCTGATACGTCCCCTATCTGGGGACCATATATTAAATGGATTTTTAGAACAGGGAGATGGAAAAAGAGCTTGCTCTGTCCACTCCACGCATTGACCTGGTATTGTAGTATCTCCAGGACCGGTGCACCCCTTCTTTAATGCAGTTTCTAAAATCAGAAAGAATTGAATTCAATGCTTTTTGTTCATTTTGCTTGTTTGTCGGATTTTGGGATGGACTCTTTGGCTTTGCTTTTCTTCTCCTCATTGGATTTTTCATGTTAAAAGTTGCAGAAGCCAGATGACAAGCTCATTTTGGTTCAACTTCAGCAACTGTGCATTGCATTGCCATGTAATGTAATGTAATGCAATGCTATGTATCTAGCTCTCCCTCTATACTTCCTTTTGGATAAACAGACATATTAGGCAAGCATTTTGGAGCTTTCACCTAAATAACTACAGGTGGTGAGATAAGCTGCACAATATAATTGACCTTTCAGTATATTGTTGCACACACACCATCTATTTAGCAAATGCCCTTGTTATCAACAGCAGCCTTTTAAACTCACCTGAGCTAACAGGTATGTGAGCTGGTTACTCTGCTGCGCTTAAAATTTCTTTTTTGGTTTGCTACAATGCCTTTTCTGAAACGTTGTCTCCCTCTGCTGGAACACTGACTTCTTTCATTTAATGCCTGCAGACTATAAAAGAGAAACCAACCCAAAAAGTTTGGTTGATTAGTCTGTGGCATTCTTTTAAACTGTTGCTTATGGCGGTCTCTGTGAGCTTCTCAGTGACATTCAGCCATCCAGGTATCCCGCCTGCAGTAGACGGAATGTGGCAATGGAACGCTGGCTGCGCGTGTCATAATAGGCTCTGAGCCTTTATATACCTGCGCACAGCAGCAGCCACCTTCAGTCTGCTGCTGGACAGCCAGCAGCAGCAGCAGCAGGAGAGGTAATTAATCAGCAACCCTCCTGCTAAGGGTAGACAGCTGCTCGTTCCACCCCCCCCCCGCCTTAATTGGTTCTCCTCCCTTCCAACAGTGTTGAGGCGGGTGGGAACAGCCGGGGGTTGAGGGTACTGTGCTAAAAGAGGTGGAGTTATGCAGATCTAAAACGCGTGGATTGCAGCAGCAGCATGCCGAAAAGTGCAGGCATGTGAGGGATCTAGAGGTTGACAGCATGTCTTCTTAACGGGAGTCCAAGTGGCCATCTCCACAAATGGACTTTTCAGAATCCTTGGGTGGCACCGTAGTCGGAAACCAATTCTGGTTATCGCTTCTCGGCCTTTTGGCTAAGATCAAGTGTAGTATCTGTTCTTATCAGTTTAATATCTGATACGTCCCCTATCTGGGGACGATATATTAAATGGATTTTTAGAACAGGGAGATGGAAAAAGAGCTTGCTCTGTCCACTCCACGCATTGACCTGGTATTGCAGTATCTCCAGGACCGGTGCACCCCTTCTTTAATGCAGTTTCTAAAATCAGAAAGAATTGAATTCAATGCTTTTTGTTCATTTTGCTTGTTTGTCGGATTTTGGGATGGACTCTTTGGCTTTGCTTTTCTTCTCCTCATTGGATTTTTCATGTTAAAAGTTGCAGAAGCCAGATGACAAGCTCATTTTGGTTCAACTTCAGCAACTGTGCATTGCATTGCCATGTAATGTAATGTAATGCAATGCTATCTATCTAGCTCTCCCTCTATACTTCCTTTTGGATAAACAGACATATTAGGCAAGCATTTTGGAGCTTTCACCTAAATAACTACAGGTGGTGAGATAAGCTGCACAATATAATTGACCTTTCAGTATATTGTTGCACACACACCATCTATTTAGCAAATGCCCTTGTTATCAACAGCAGCCTTTTAAACTCACCTGAGCTAACAGGTATGTGAGCTGGTTACTCTGCTGCGCTTAAAATTTCTTTTTTGGTTTGCTACAATGCCTTTTCTGAAACGTTGTCTCCCTCTGCTGGAACACTGACTTCTTTCATTTAATGCCTGCAGACTATAAAAGAGAAACCAACCCAAAAAGTTTGGTTGATTAGTCTGTGGCATTCTTTTAAACTGTTGCTTATGGCGGTCTCTGTGAGCTTCTCAGTGACATTCAGCCATCCAGGTATCCCGCCTGCAGTAGACGGAATGTGGCAATGGAACGCTGGCTGCGCGTGTCATAATAGGCTCTGAGCCTTTATATACCTGCGCACAGCAGCAGCCACCTTCAGTCTGCTGCTGGACAGCCAGCAGCAGCAGCAGCAGGAGAGGTAATTAATCAGCAACCCTCCTGCTAAGGGTAGACAGCTGCTCGTTCCACCCCCCCCCGCCTTAATTGGTTCTCCTCCCTTCCAACGGTGTTGAGGCGGGTGGGAACATCCGGGGGTTGAGGGTACTGTGCTAAAAGAGGTGGAGTTATGCAGATCTAAAACGCGTGGATTGCAGCAGCAGCAAGCCGAAAAGTTCAGGCATGTGAGGGATCTAGAGGTTGACAGCATGTCTTCTTAACGGGAGTCCAGGTGGCCATCTCCACAAATGGACTTTTCAGAATCCTTGGGTGGCACCGTAGTCGGAAACCAATTCTGGTTATCGCTTCTCGGCCTTTTGGCTAAGATCAAGTGTAGTATCTGTTCTTATCAGTTTAATATCTGATACGTCCCCTATCTGGGGACCATATATTAAATGGATTTTTAGAACAGGGAGATGGAAAAAGAGCTTGCTCTGTCCACTCCACGCATTGACCTGGTATTGCAGTATCTCCAGGACCGGTGCACCCCTTCTTTAATGCAGTTTCTAAAATCAGAAAGAATTGAATTCAATGCTTTTTGTTCATTTTGCTTGTTTGTCGGATTTTGGGATGGACTCTTTGGCTTTGCTTTTCTTCTCCTCATTGGATTTTTCATGTTAAAAGTTGCAGAAGCCAGATGACAAGCTCATTTTGGTTCAACTTCAGCAACTGTGCATTGCATTGCCATGTAATGTAATGTAATGCAATGCTATCTATCTAGCTCTCCCTCTATACTTCCTTTTGGATAAACAGACATATTATTCAAGCATTTTGGAGCTTTCACCTAAATAACTACAGGTGGTGAGATAAGCTGCACAATATAATTGACCTTTCAGTATATTGTTGCACACACACCATCTATTTAGCAAATGCCCTTGTTATCAACAGCAGCCTTTTAAACTCACCTGAGCTAACAGGTATGTGAGCTGGTTACTCTGCTGCGCTTAAAATTTCTTTTTTGGTTTGCTACAATGCCTTTTCTGAAACGTTGTCTCCCTCTGCTGGAACACTGACTTCTTTCATTTAATGCCTGCAGACTATAAAAGAGAAACCAACCCAAAAAGTTTGGTTGATTAGTCTGTGGCATTCTTTTAAACTGTTGCTTATGGCGGTCTCTGTGAGCTTCTCAGTGACATTCAGCCATCCAGGTATCCCGCCTGCAGTAGACGGAATGTGGCAATGGAACGCTGGCTGCGCGTGTCATAATAGGCTCTGAGCCTTTATATACCTGCGCACAGCAGCAGCCACCTTCAGTCTGCTGCTGGACAGCCAGCAGCAGCAGCAGCAGGAGAGGTAATTAATCAGCAACCCTCCTGCTAAGGGTAGACAGCTGCTCGTTCCACCCCCCCCCCCCGCCTTAATTGGTTCTCCTCCCTTCCAACGGTGTTGAGGCGGGTGGGAACAGCCGGGGGTTGAGATTACTGTGCTAAAAGAGGTGGAGTTATGCAGATCTAAAACGCGTGGATTGCAGCAGCAGCAAGCCGAAAAGTGCAGGCATGTGAGGGATCTAGAGGTTGACAGCATGTCTTCTTAACGGGAGTCCAGGTGGCCATCTCCACAAATGGACTTTTCAGAATCCTTGGGTGGCACCGTAGTCGGAAACCAATTCTGGTTATCGCTTCTCGGCCTTTTGGCTAAGATCAAGTGTAGTATCTGTTCTTATCAGTTTAATATCTGATACGTCCCCTATCTGGGGACCATATATTAAATGGATTTTTAGAACAGGGAGATGGAAAAAGAGCTTGCTGTGTCCACTCCACGCATTGACCTGGTATTGCAGTATCTCCAGGACCGGTGCACCCCTTCTTTAATGCAGTTTCTAAAATCAGAAAGAATTGAATTCAATGCTTTTTGTTCATTTTGCTTGTTTGTCGGATTTTGGGATGGACTCTTTGGCTTTGCTTTTCTTCTCCTCATTGGATTTTTCATGTTAAAAGTTGCAGAAGCCAGATGACAAGCTCATTTTGGTTCAACTTCAGCAACTGTGCATTGTATTGCCATGTAATGTAATGTAATGCAATGCTATCTATCTAGCTCTCCCTCTATACTTCCTTTTGGATAAACAGACATATTAGGCAAGCATTTTGGAGCTTTCACCTAAATAACTACAGGTGGTGAGATAAGCTGCACAATATAATTGACCTTTCAGTATATTGTTGCACACACACCATCTATTTAGCAAATGCCCTTGTTATCAACAGCAGCCTTTTAAACTCACCTGAGCTAACAGGTATGTGAGCTGGTTACTCTGCTGCGCTTAAAATTTCTTTTTTGGTTTGCTACAATGCCTTTTCTGAAACGTTGTCTCCCTCTGCTGGAACACTGACTTCTTTCATTTAATGCCTGCAGACTATAAAAGAGAAACCAACCCAAAAAGTTTGGTTGATTAGTCTGTGGCATTCTTTTAAACTGTTGCTTATGGCGGTCTCTGTGAGCTTCTCAGTGACATTCAGCCATCCAGGTATCCCGCCTGCAGTAGACGGAATGTGGCAATGGAACGCTGGCTGCGCGTGTCATAATAGGCTCTGAGCCTTTATATACCTGCGCACAGCAGCAGCCACCTTCAGTCTGCTGCTGGACAGCCAGCAGCAGCAGCAGCAGGAGAGGTAATTAATCAGCAACCCTCCTGCTAAGGGTAGACAGCTGCTCGTTCCACCCCCCCCCCGCCTTAATTGGTTCTCCTCCCTTCCAACGGTGTTGAGGCGGGTGGGAACAGCCGGGGGTTGAGGGTACTGTGCTAAAAGAGGTGGAGTTATGCAGATCTAAAACGCGTGGATTGCAGCAGCAGCAAGCCGAAAAGTGCAGGCATGTGAGGGATCTAGAGGTTGACAGCATGTCTTCTTAACGGGAGTCCAGGTGGCCATCTCCACAAATGGACTTTTCAGAATCCTTGGGTGGCACCGTAGTCGGAAACCAATTCTGGTTATCGCTTCTCGGCCTTTTGGCTAAGATCAAGTGTAGTATCTGTTCTTATCAGTTTAATATCTGATACGTCCCCTATCTGGGGACCATATATTAAATGGATTTTTAGAACAGGGAGATGGAAAAAGAGCTTGCTCTGTCCACTCCACGCATTGACCTGGTATTGCAGTATCTCCAGGACCGGTGCACCCCTTCTTTAATGCAGTTTCTAAAATCAGAAAGAATTGAATTCAATGCTTTTTGTTCATTTTGCTTGTTTGTCGGATTTTGGGATGGACTCTTTGGCTTTGCTTTTCTTCTCCTCATTGGATTTTTCATGTTAAAAGTTGCAGAAGCCAGATGACAAGCTCATTTTGGTTCAACTTCAGCAACTGTGCATTGCATTGCCATGTAATGTAATGTAATGCAATGCTATCTATCTAGCTCTATATCTATACTTCCTTTTGGATAAACAGACATATTAGGCAAGCATTTTGGAGCTTTCACCTAAATAACTACAGGTGGTGAGATAAGCTGCACAATATAATTGACCTTTCAGTATATTGTTGCACACACACCATCTATTTAGCAAATGCCCTTGTTATCAACAGCAGCCTTTTAAACTCACCTGAGCTAACAGGTATGTGAGCTGGTTACTCTGCTGCGCTTAAAATTTCTTTTTTGGTTTGCTACAATGCCTTTTCTGAAACGTTGTCTCCCTCTGCTGGAACACTGACTTCTTTCATTTAATGCCTGCAGACTATAAAAGAGAAACCAACCCAAAAAGTTTGGTTGATTAGTCTGTGGCATTCTTTTAAACTGTTGCTTATGGCGGTCTCTGTGAGCTTCTCAGTGACATTCAGCCATCCAGGTATCCCGCCTGCAGTAGACGGAATGTGGCAATGGAACGCTGGCTGCGCGTGTCATAATAGGCTCTGAGCCTTTATATACCTGCGCACAGCAGCAGCCACCTTCAGTCTGCTGCTGGACAGCCAGCAGCAGCAGCAGGAGAGGTAATTAATCAGCAACCCTCCTGCTAAGGGTAGACAGCTGCTCGTTCCACCCCCCCCCCCGCCTTAATTGGTTCTCCTCCCTTCCAACGGTGTTGAGGCGGGTGGGAACAGCCGGGGGTTGAGGGTACTGTGCTAAAAGAGGTGGAGTTATGCAGATCTAAAACGCGTGGATTGCAGCAGCAGCAAGCCGAAAAGTGCAGGCATGTGAGGGATCTAGAGGTTGACAGCATGTCTTCTTAACGGGAGTCCAGGTGGCCATCTCCACAAATGGACTTTTCAGAATCCTTGGGTGGCACCGTAGTCGGAAACCAATTCTGGTTATCGCTTCTCGGCCTTTTGGCTAAGATCAAGTGTAGTATCTGTTCTTATCAGTTTAATATCTGATACGTCCCCTATCTGGGGACCATATATTAAATGGATTTTTAGAACAGGGAGATGGAAAAAGAGCTTGCTGTGTCCACTCCACGCATTGACCTGGTATTGCAGTATCTCCAGGACCGGTGCACCCCTTCTTTAATGCAGTTTCTAAAATCAGAAAGAATTGAATTCAATGCTTTTTGTTCATTTTGCTTGTTTGTCGGATTTTGGGATGGACTCTTTGGCTTTGCTTTTCTTCTCCTCATTGGATTTTTCATGTTAAAAGTTGCAGAAGCCAGATGACAAGCTCATTTTGGTTCAACTTCAGCAACTGTGCATTGTATTGCCATGTAATGTAATGTAATGCAATGCTATCTATCTAGCTCTCCCTCTATACTTCCTTTTGGATAAACAGACATATTAGGCAAGCATTTTGGAGCTTTCACCTAAATAACTACAGGTGGTGAGATAAGCTGCACAATATAATTGACCTTTCAGTATATTGTTGCACACACACCATCTATTTAGCAAATGCCCTTGTTATCAACAGCAGCCTTTTAAACTCACCTGAGCTAACAGGTATGTGAGCTGGTTACTCTGCTGCGCTTAAAATTTCTTTTTTGGTTTGCTACAATGCCTTTTCTGAAACGTTGTCTCCCTCTGCTGGAACACTGACTTCTTTCATTTAATGCCTGCAGACTATAAAAGAGAAACCAACCCAAAAAGTTTGGTTGATTAGTCTGTGGCATTCTTTTAAACTGTTGCTTATGGCGGTCTCTGTGAGCTTCTCAGTGACATTCAGCCATCCAGGTATCCCGCCTGCAGTAGACGGAATGTGGCAATGGAACGCTGGCTGCGCGTGTCATAATAGGCTCTGAGCCTTTATATACCTGCGCACAGCAGCAGCCACCTTCAGTCTGCTGCTGGACAGCCAGCAGCAGCAGCAGCAGGAGAGGTAATTAATCAGCAACCCTCCTGCTAAGGGTAGACAGCTGCTCGTTCCACCCCCCCCCCGCCTTAATTGGTTCTCCTCCCTTCCAACGGTGTTGAGGCGGGTGGGAACAGCCGGGGGTTGAGGGTACTGTGCTAAAAGAGGTGGAGTTATGCAGATCTAAAACGCGTGGATTGCAGCAGCAGCAAGCCGAAAAGTGCAGGCATGTGAGGGATCTAGAGGTTGACAGCATGTCTTCTTAACGGGAGTCCAGGTGGCCATCTCCACAAATGGACTTTTCAGAATCCTTGGGTGGCACCGTAGTCGGAAACCAATTCTGGTTATCGCTTCTCGGCCTTTTGGCTAAGATCAAGTGTAGTATCTGTTCTTATCAGTTTAATATCTGATACGTCCCCTATCTGGGGACCATATATTAAATGGATTTTTAGAACAGGGAGATGGAAAAAGAGCTTGCTCTGTCCACTCCAAGCATTGACCTGGTATTGCAGTATCTCCAGGACCGGTGCACCCCTTCTTTAATGCAGTTTCTAAAATCAGAAAGAATTGAATTCAATGCTTTTTGTTCATTTTGCTTGTTTGTCGGATTTTGGGATGGACTCTTTGGCTTTGCTTTTCTTCTCCTCATTGGATTTTTCATGTTAAAAGTTGCAGAAGCCAGATGACAAGCTCATTTTGGTTCAACTTCAGCAACTGTGCATTGCATTGCCATGTAATGTAATGTAATGCAATGCTATCTATCTAGCTCTATATCTATACTTCCTTTTGGATAAACAGACATATTAGGCAAGCATTTTGGAGCTTTCACCTAAATAACTACAGGTGGTGAGATAAGCTGCACAATATAATTGACCTTTCAGTATATTGTTGCACACACACCATCTATTTAGCAAATGCCCTTGTTATCAACAGCAGCCTTTTAAACTCACCTGAGCTAACAGGTATGTGAGCTGGTTACTCTGCTGCGCTTAAAATTTCTTTTTTGGTTTGCTACAATGCCTTTTCTGAAACGTTGTCTCCCTCTGCTGGAACACTGACTTCTTTCATTTAATGCCTGCAGACTATAAAAGAGAAACCAACCCAAAAAGTTTGGTTGATTAGTCTGTGGCATTCTTTTAAACTGTTGCTTATGGCGGTCTCTGTGAGCTTCTCAGTGACATTCAGCCATCCAGGTATCCCGCCTGCAGTAGACGGAATGTGGCAATGGAACGCTGGCTGCGCGTGTCATAATAGGCTCTGAGCCTTTATATACCTGCGCACAGCAGCAGCCACCTTCAGTCTGCTGCTGGACAGCCAGCAGCAGCAGCAGCAGGAGAGGTAATTAATCAGCAACCCTCCTGCTAAGGGTAGACAGCTGCTCGTTCCACCCCCCCCCCGCCTTAATTGGTTCTCCTCCCTTCCAACGGTGTTGAGGCGGGTGGGAACAGCCGGGGGTTGAGGGTACTGTGCTAAAAGAGGTGGAGTTATGCAGATCTAAAACGCGTGGATTGCAGCAGCAGCAAGCCGAAAAGTGCAGGCATGTGAGGGATCTAGAGGTTGACAGCATGTCTTCTTAACGGGAGTCCAGGTGGCCATCTCCACAAATGGACTTTTCAGAATCCTTGGGTGGCACCGTAGTCGGAAACCAATTCTGGTTATCGCTTCTCGGCCTTTTGGCTAAGATCAAGTGTAGTATCTGTTCTTATCAGTTTAATATCTGATACGTCCCCTATCTGGGGACCATATATTAAATGGATTTTTAGAACAGGGAGATGGAAAAAGAGCTTGCTCTGTCCACTCCACGCATTGACCTGGTATTGCAGTATCTCCAGGACCGGTGCACCCCTTCTTTAATGCAGTTTCTAAAATCAGAAAGAATTGAATTCAATGCTTTTTGTTCATTTTGCTTGTTTGTCGGATTTTGGGATGGACTCTTTGGCTTTGCTTTTCTTCTCCTCATTGGATTTTTCATGTTAAAAGTTGCAGAAGCCAGATGACAAGCTCATTTTGGTTCAACTTCAGCAACTGTGCATTGCATTGCCATGTAATGTAATGTAATGCAATGCTATCTATCTAGCTCTATATCTATACTTCCTTTTGGATAAACAGACATATTAGGCAAGCATTTTGGAGCTTTCACCTAAATAACTACAGGTGGTGAGATAAGCTGCACAATATAATTGACCTTTCAGTATATTGTTGCACACACACCATCTATTTAGCAAATGCCCTTGTTATCAACAGCAGCCTTTTAAACTCACCTGAGCTAACAGGTATGTGAGCTGGTTACTCTGCTGCGCTTAAAATTTCTTTTTTGGTATGCTACAATGCCTTTTCTGAAACGTTGTCTCCCTCTGCTGGAACACTGACTTCTTTCATTTAATGCCTGCAGACTATAAAAGAGAAACCAACCCAAAAAGTTTGGTTGATTAGTCTGTGGCATTCTTTTAAACTGTTGCTTATGGCGGTCTCTGTGAGCTTCTCAGTGACATTCAGCCATCCAGGTATCCCGCCTGCAGTAGACGGAATGTGGCAATGGAACGCTGGCTGCGCGTGTCATAATAGGCTCTGAGCCTTTATATACCTGCGCACAGCAGCAGCCACCTTCAGTCTGCTGCTGGACAGCCAGCAGCAGCAGCAGCAGGAGAGGTAATTAATCAGCAACCCTCCTGCTAAGGGTAGACAGCTGCTCGTTCCACCCCCCCCCCGCCTTAATTGGTTCTCCTCCCTTCCAACGGTGTTGAGGCGGGTGGGAACAGCCGGGGGTTGAGGGTACTGTGCTAAAAGAGGTGGAGTTATGCAGATCTAAAACGCGTGGATTGCAGCAGCAGCAAGCCGAAAAGTGCAGGCATGTGAGGGATCTAGAGGTTGACAGCATGTCTTCTTAACGGGAGTCCAGGTGGCCATCTCCACAAATGGACTTTTCAGAATCCTTGGGTGGCACCGTAGTCGGAAACCAATTCTGGTTATCGCTTCTCGGCCTTTTGGCTAAGATCAAGTGTAGTATCTGTTCTTATCAGTTTAATATCTGATACGTCCCCTATCTGGGGACCATATATTAAATGGATTTTTAGAACAGGGAGATGGAAAAAGAGCTTGCTCTGTCCACTCCACGCATTGACCTGGTATTGCAGTATCTCCAGGACCGGTGCACCCCTTCTTTAATGCAGTTTCTAAAATCAGAAAGAATTGAATTCAATGCTTTTTGTTCATTTTGCTTGTTTGTCGGATTTTGGGATGGACTCTTTGGCTTTGCTTTTCTTCTCCTCATTGGATTTTTCATGTTAAAAGTTGCAGAAGCCAGATGACAAGCTCATTTTGGTTCAACTTCAGCAACTGTGCATTGCATTGCCATGTAATGTAATGTAATGCAATGCTATCTATCTAGCTCTATATCTATACTTCCTTTTGGATAAACAGACATATTAGGCAAGCATTTTGGAGCTTTCACCTAAATTACTACAGGTGGTGAGATAAGCTGCACAATATAATTGACCTTTCAGTATATTGTTGCACACACACCATCTATTTAGCAAATGCCCTTGTTATCAACAGCAGCCTTTTAAACTCACCTGAGCTAACAGGTATGTGAGCTGGTTACTCTGCTGCGCTTAAAATTTCTTTTTTGGTTTGCTACAATGCCTTTTCTGAAACGTTGTCTCCCTCTGCTGGAACACTGACTTCTTTCATTTAATGCCTGCAGACTATAAAAGAGAAACCAACCCAAAAAGTTTGGTTGATTAGTCTGTGGCATTCTTTTAAACTGTTGCTTATGGCGGTCTCTGTGAGCTTCTCAGTGACATTCAGCCATCCAGGTATCCCGCCTGCAGTAGACGGAATGTGGCAATGGAACGCTGGCTGCGCGTGTCATAATAGGCTCTGAGCCTTTATATACCTGCGCACAGCAGCAGCCACCTTCAGTCTGCTGCTGGACAGCCAGCAGCAGCAGCAGCAGGAGAGGTAATTAATCAGCAACCCTCCTGCTAAGGGTAGACAGCTGCTCGTTCCACCCCCCCCCCCGCCTTAATTGGTTCTCCTCCCTTCCAACGGTGTTGAGGCGGGTGGGAACAGCCGGGGGTTGAGGGTACTGTGCTAAAAGAGGTGGAGTTATGCAGATCTAAAACGCGTGGATTGCAGCAGCAGCAAGCCGAAAAGTGCAGGCATGTGAGGGATCTAGAGGTTGACAGCATGTCTTCTTAACGGGAGTCCAGGTGGCCATCTCCACAAATGGACTTTTCAGAATCCTTGGGTGGCACCGTAGTCGGAAACCAATTCTGGTTATCGCTTCTCGGCCTTTTGGCTAAGATCAAGTGTAGTATCTGTTCTTATCAGTTTAATATCTGATACGTCCCCTATCTGGGGACCATATATTAAATGGATTTTTAGAACAGGGAGATGGAAAAAGAGCTTGCTCTGTCCACTCCACGCATTGACCTGGTATTGCAGTATCTCCAGGACCGGTGCACCCCTTCTTTAATGCAGTTTCTAAAATCAGAAAGAATTGAATTCAATGCTTTTTGTTCATTTTGCTTGTTTGTCGGATTTTGGGATGGACTCTTTGGCTTTGCTTTTCTTCTCCTCATTGGATTTTTCATGTTAAAAGTTGCAGAAGCCAGATGACAAGCTCATTTTGGTTCAACTTCAGCAACTGTGCATTGCATTGCCATGTAATGTAATGTAATGCAATGCTATCTATCTAGCTCTCCCTCTATACTTCCTTTTGGATAAACAGACATATTAGGCAAGCATTTTGGAGCTTTCACCTAAATAACTACAGGTGGTGAGATAAGCTGCACAATATAATTGACCTTTCAGTATATTGCTGCACACACACCATCTATTTAGCAAATGCCCTTGTTATCAACAGCAGCCTTTTAAACTCACCTGAGCTAACAGGTATGTGAGCTGGTTACTCTGCTGCGCCTAAAATTTCTTTTTTGGTTTGCTACAATGCCTTTTCTGAAACGTTGTCTCCCTCTGCTGGAACACTGACTTCTTTCATTTAATGCCTGCAGACTATAAAAGAGAAACCAACCCAAAAAGTTTGGTTGATTAGTCTGTGGCATTCTTTTAAACTGTTGCTTATGGCGGTCTCTGTGAGCTTCTCAGTGACATTCAGCCATCCAGGTATCCCGCCTGCAGTAGACGGAATGTGGCAATGGAACGCTGGCTGCGCGTGTCATAATAGGCTCTGAGCCTTTATATACCTGCGCACAGCAGCAGCCACCTTCAGTCTGCTGCTGGACAGCCAGCAGCAGCAGCAGCAGGAGAGGTAATTAATCAGCAACCCTCCTGCTAAGGGTAGACAGCTGCTCGTTCCACCCCCCCCCCCGCCTTAATTGGTTCTCCTCCCTTCCAACGGTGTTGAGGCGGGTGGGAACAGCCGGGGGTTGAGGGTACTGTGCTAAAGGAGGTGGAGTTATGCAGATCTAAAACGCGTGGATTGCAGCAGCAGCAAGCCGAAAAGTGCAGGCATGTGAGGGATCTAGAGGTTGACAGCATGTCTTCTTAACGGGAGTCCAGGTGGCCATCTCCACAAATGGACTTTTCAGAATCCTTGGGTGGCACCGTAGTCGGAAACCAATTCTGGTTATCGCTTCTCGGCCTTTTGGCTAGGATCAGGTACAGTGATCTAACGGTTGCTGCCTTGGTCTCGGCTAGGAGGTGCCTGGGGTACCCGACTTGTTGGCCTTGGGGGATCGCTCTCTCTTAACGGAGGGAGCTTCACCCCCTTGCAGCTATTGGCAGGTCGGCTTAGTCCCCGGACAACGGGGAGCGATCGCGTCTTGTCTTCGGGGCGACCCGAGGAAATAAGGGCGTTTTCCTTTGCTGAGCTTTATCGCTTAGTGGGCTGTGTAAGTTCTTGGGGTACCCCTCCCTCGGTCTTGGGTTTGTTCCTGCTTTTGTGGGATTCATTCCCTTGTTACTATTGGGGGAGGGCTTAGTCCCTGAGGGCCGAAAATGCCTTTTTCTTTTGGATTTGCGGTGGGGGAGACTCCACTGCGACAGTCCATTAGAATCATGGTGGATGAATGCCAGCGCCATGAGAAGAATCTGCAGTACATCGTGCATGAGATTCTTTTTGGGTTCTTCCACCTGGAGCGAGATAAGATCCTGTGTCTTTACGATCAGGAATTCCGTGGGCGATATACCATTTCCTTTATGGCTAAATCATGCTGTGATAATATCCATGCAGCACTGATGGTTGCGGACAAGGACGATGAGAGACTGAACGGGCTGAGCTTTGACTTCCTGTACGGTGAAGAGGAAGTACCCTTGGTGATCTTCATGTACAGCCCATTCGTCTCTGAGGGCGATATCGAAACCTTTTTGAAGCGTTACTGCAAGTCAGTGCGCTTCTCACATGATATCCTCAACTCCCAGCGCTTCTGGAATGGGAAGAGGAAATAACTGGTGAAGTTCCATCCAGATCAGAGCGGCATTGGTGGTCTTCACCACCCGCCTGCTAATTTTGCCATTGGTAATGTCAGGGGATTCCTACGCTACCCAGGAATGCCCCTTCAATGCCGGAATTGTCATGAATATGGGCATACACGAGAAAATTGTACAAGGGCTCATGTAGTCTTTTGCAACAAGTGCGGTAAGAGTGGGCACACCTCCGCTACGTGTGACTCTGAGATCGTATGTAACCTATGTGGGAAGGCAGGTCACGCCTTCAGGAATTGTCCGAGCAAAAAGTCAAAAACATATGACATGTTTAAGTCAGGTTAACTGACTATCCAAGAATACTTCGGAGGGAGTATTACTACACCTGCCCCTGGACCTGGGTTGGCGCACGCTGACGGGTCCGGACCAAATCCTTCAACGGCTCCGCCAGAGGGCCCGCTGGTAGTTCCACAGAAGGACGGTCGTAGGGGCTCCATAAGATTAACCGAGGGTTCGCTCTCTGTGGAATTGATCGATGTTCTGGCTCTAGATGTTGCCGTATCTCAGAGTCAAGAGGAAGGGTCCTCATCCAGCATGAATGCACCACCGGCATTATGTGGAACTGAGGAGACCTCTAGTACCCCGATTAAGCAAGCACCCAGATTCGCCACACCATCATCGGTGATCTTGAGTAAGGGCAAAAAGGGTACGCTCCTTAATCGATCAACCAGTGTGTCGGAAAGAGAGACCTCTAGGGCGCGAAGTAAAAAGGACCCGGCTAAGACCCAGTCGAGCCCTGGTCCTCGAACCAGAAGTCGCAGTAGTTCCGTGACCAGACCAGAGGACAAGACGACCCAGAGGGATGACACCCGTTCCATAGACCAGACCGCCATGAGGACTGCAGATGCACAGGACTTGGAAAAGATGGACAGCTCCCAGCCTCTGAAAAGGCAACGGGAGGACGTAAAGCAACCTGATATCCAAAGAAAACACGGATGTCGAGGTCCAGATGAGGAGCCAAAAGTGGATGATGCCTTTTTGCCTGCTTCAGATCCCGGTAATATTAAACAAATCCTGACCCCTGGAGATGCGGAGGAGGAGGTGCCGTGTATTGACTTCTTCCCATCTTCAGATCCTGATTCTTCTTAATGTCTGTTCCTCTTAAAATCTCCTCACTAAATGTGAGGTCCCTAAAGAGCCCTACACGTAGGGCTGCTTTATTTTCTTATTTAGAGACATTGGACTTTGATTTCTGCTTTCTACAAGAATGTGGTATACAGAGTAATTTAAATTATAAGGACTTAAAAGAAGACTGGAAACTGGGCGCTTCTGTGTGGTCCGGTGCTAATGACTGTCGTGCTGCCGGAGTTGGACTACTTTGCCGTGGACATTCTACCATCATTCAATCTGTGACTGAAATTATACCTGGCAGAGCTATTTTAATACATCTTGTTTTTAATGGACTTTCTTTACGTTTATTAAATGTGTACGCTCCTCCTGGGAAGCAGGAAAGGGCGGATTTACTTGAAATATTGCCATTATTTTGTGTTGGGTCAACCCCCCTGCTAGTGGGAGGAGATTTTAATTGTTTACGTGATGGGGAATCCCGGCAGGGTGGGGATGTGAATCGTAAAGACCGTACCTCCTATTTGTTGAAAAGTTTAATTGATGATTTTAGATTACAGGACTGCTGGAAGGAGCTCTTGCCGGCGGATCCAGGTGTTACATGGTCCAATGGAAGAGTTTCTTCTAGAATTGATTTCATATTTGCTTCTACTGCCTTTAAACCTTGTAAATGTTTTCTTTTATCTAATTTATTCTCTGATCATAAAGTTTTATCTGTGTTTTTAGAGTTAGCAGGGGAACAAAATACCTCAAGAGGCCCATGGAGATTAAATACAACTCTCCTAGAGGATATTGATATTCAAAAGAGGTTTGTGCAGGCCTACCAGTGCTGGCAATCAAAGAGAGACCCCCGCGCCTCGATGCTGGATTGGTGGGAGAGCATTAAACCTAAGATTAAATTATTTTTTATTAAGGCAGGGAAAATGAAAGCAAAAAAGAAAAAGCAGTGGTTTTATGTTTTTAATATGAGATTACAAGTACTCTTTAAACTAAAAGAAGTTGGTATTGATGTGGATGATGATATTGCAAATCTTAAGTCTGAAATAAAAAATGCTCTTAATGAAAAAGGAAAACAAATAATTTTTAACTCCCATGTACATCACCTGGAGGAAGGAGAGAAATGCTCCCAATTCTTCTTCAAAAAGGTAATGGGGAGGAGGGATGCAATCCTAAATCTTGAAGGTGAAAATGATATTAAGGGTATGTTAGGAAAAGCTTTTAATTTTTATCAACTTCTTTTTAACACTAAAGTTATAGATCCATCCTTTTTAGAGTATGCTATTAATTCCCTTGATTTTAAGTTAGATATTTTAGACCAGGGTATTTTATCTAGGGATCTCACCAGTGAGGAACTTTTACAGATTTTTAAAAGTTTCTCCAGTGGGAAAGCCCCTGGGGAAGACGGTCTACCGATTGAGTTTTATCTGACTTTTTGGGGAATTTTAAAGAACGATATGTTTTTATTGTTTAAAGAAGCTTTTAATACTAATAAATTACCCCCATCTTGGAGGAGAGGTCTGGTATCTTTAATATATAAAAAAGGGGATAGGAGCCAACTTAAAAACTGGCGGCCTATTACGCTTTTAAACCTTGATTATAAAATTTTAGCTAAACTTATTGCAGTCCGTTTAAAACCCTTTATAGCCAAATTAATTCACCCTAACCAGGTATGTGGTGTTCCCGGAAGAACCATAGCTGAGTCCCTCAACATAATTAGGGATACCATATGGTATTCAAAAGAGAGAAGTCAAAACCTTGCTATTTTATCCTTAGACTTTGAAAAAGCTTTTGACAGGGTATCGCATGAATTTCTTTTTATGGTTCTTAAAAAAATGGCGTTTCCAGAGAAAATTTTAACCCGCATTATGCTTTTATATCATTCTTGTTTTAGTCAAATTTCTGTAAATGGGTTTTTAACGAAGGGGGTTCCTCTATTATCAGGGGTGAAACAAGGGTGCCCTCTCTCACCACTGCTCTTTATCTGTGTTATGGAACCACTATTAACCATACTGAGAAAAGATAAAGTAATTAAAGGGGTACCTATTCCCGGGAGTAGGGGTATGCAACTTAAAGCCCTAAGTTACATGGATGATGTTACCATACTATGTCCAGATTCCACATCTCTGAGGAGGGTATTGAGAAACACACAATTTTTCTGTGAAGCCTCAGGTTTTAAATTAAATATAGATAAATGTGACTGTTTTAATGTGGGGGGATGGGACTCCTCTTTGACCCCTGGGATAGTGATACAGAAAAATCACATAAAAATTTTAGGAATTATTTTTAACCAAGCCAATGAGGGGGACCCTAACTGGGACTCTGCAATGGATAAAATAGAAAAAAAGATCTCATTGTGGAATTTAAGGAACCTTAGTATGGAAGGTAAAATTTTAATTATTAAAGCCGTTTTAATTCCCATTATGTTGTATGTTGCAATGGTGTTTCCCCCTTCCAATTTACAAATCAAGAAAGTAACAAGAATTGTTTTTATGTTTTTATGGGGTTCAAAAATGGAAAAGTTAAAAAGAGATCTGATGTACAAATGTAAATCTAATGGAGGTAAAGATGTACCCAATTTTTTTACCTTTTTCCATATAAAGTATTTCTGCTTCTGTTTTAAGGTTTTTAAATCTGATGGCATTTTTAGTTATTTTTTAAAATATGCAGCAGGAATGATTTTTAAAAGGTGGTTTAGCCTACCTTTAAGTTCTCCTGTGCTCCTGTGCCCACCTAAACAGTATGTGATACTTGAGAAAACGGTCAGACTTTTAGGTCTCCAGGAATTGGAGCCTGATATATTGGGGGACCAAAGGAAGGTATCTATTGCTTGCAGACACTCTGAGGACACAATTCCTGTCTCCAATTTTTCACAGGCAAGGTCCAAAACGGTGTGGCGAAATGTGTACGGGAAATATCTTGCAAATGTACACAAGGACCTTGCCTGGGCTATCGTCCACCAGTGCCTCCCTACCCGTGAGTTTCAACATAGGCGGGGGCTGGTGGCGAGAGCCAAATGTCCAAGAGATATATGAGGGGAAAGTGAGTCTGTATTGCATCTCTTTTGGAATTGTCATTTTGCACAGGAGGTTTGGAGAAAGGTAGGCCCACTTTTAAAATGGGCATGTGGCCTGAAAGATTTTAATCACTTTTATGTCTTTTATGGTCTTTTTAAGTGTCCAAATTTTAAACAATTCCGAGTTGCCTGGATTATTATTAATTGTTTTAAAAATGCCATGTGGAAAGTTAGAAATATTTTACTCTTCAAACATGATCATATTGATTCAACAGACTGTATAAAAATTGCTTTAAGTGAAATGTATATTTACTATCTCAGAGATAAAAAACTGTATGGAGCAAAAGAAGCGGCTTCTATGTGGTGTGTACAATTATGGAACACAATTAGTGGTAATTAAATAAACCCAAGTACATCTGTAATTATGATTTTCTTAATTGTTACAATGGTTTTATGATGGTAAATTGTGTTTTTTACAAAAAACTTGAATTAATTATTATCATGTTTTATCATTTTATTGTAATGTTATAAATGTTCTTTTTTAAAACCTTTGTAAATATACTTTGGAATCAATAAAATTGCGTTGAAACCTTATCTGTTCTTATCAGTTTAATATCTGATACGTCCCCTATCTGGGGACCATATATTAAATGGATTTTTAGAACAGGGAGATGGAAAAAGAGCTTGCTCTGTCCACTCCACGCATTGACCTGGTATTGCAGTATCTCCAGGACCGGTGCACCCCTTCTTTAATGCAGTTTCTAAAATCAGAAAGAATTGAATTCAATGCTTTTTGTTCATTTTGCTTGTTTGTCGGATTTTGGGATGGACTCTTTGGCTTTGCTTTTCTTCTCCTCATTGGATTTTTCATGTTAAAAGTTGCAGAAGCCAGATGACAAGCTCATTTTGGTTCAACTTCAGCAACTGTGCATTGCATTGCCATGTAATGTAATGTAATGCAATGCTATCTATCTAGCTCTCCCTCTATACTTCCTTTTGGATAAACAGACATATTAGGCAAGCATTTTGGAGCTTTCACCTAAATAACTACAGGTGGTGAGATAAGCTGCACAATATAATTGACCTTTCAGTATATTGTTGCACACACACCATCTATTTAGCAAATGCCCTTGTTATCAACAGCAGCCTTTTAAACTCACCTGAGCTAACAGGTATGTGAGCTGGTTACTCTGCTGCGCTTAAAATTTCTTTTTTGGTTTGCTACAATGCCTTTTCTGAAACGTTGTCTCCCTCTGCTGGAACACTGACTTCTTTCATTTAATGCCTGCAGACTATAAAAGAGAAACCAACCCAAAAAGTTTGGTTGATTAGTCTGTGGCATTCTTTTAAACTGTTGCTTATGGCGGTCTCTGTGAGCTTCTCAGTGACATTCAGCCATCCAGGTATCCCGCCTGCAGTAGACGGAATGTGGCAATGGAACGCTGGCTGCGCGTGTCATAATAGGCTCTGAGCCTTTATATACCTGCGCACAGCAGCAGCCACCTTCAGTCTGCTGCTGGACAGCCAGCAGCAGCAGCAGCAGGAGAGGTAATTAATCAGCAACCCTCCTGCTAAGGGTAGACAGCTGCTCGTTCCACCCCCCCCCCGCCTTAATTGGTTCTCCTCCCTTCCAACGGTGTTGAGGCGGGTGGGAACAGCCGGGGGTTGAGGGTACTGTGCTAAAAGAGGTGGAGTTATGCAGATCTAAAACGCGTGGATTGCAGCAGCAGCAAGCCGAAAAGTGCAGGCATGTGAGGGATCTAGAGGTTGACAGCATGTCTTCTTAACGGGAGTCCAGGTGGCCATCTCCACAAATGGACTTTTCAGAATCCTTGGGTGGCACCGTAGTCGGAAACCAATTCTGGTTATCGCTTCTCGGCCTTTTGGCTAAGATCAAGTGTAGTATCTGTTCTTATCAGTTTAATATCTGATACGTCCCCTATCTGGGGACCATATATTAAATGGATTTTTAGAACAGGGAGATGGAAAAAGAGCTTGCTCTGTCCACTCCACGCATTGACCTGGTATTGCAGTATCTCCAGGACCGGTGCACCCCTTCTTTAATGCAGTTTCTAAAATCAGAAAGAATTGAATTCAATGCTTTTTGTTCATTTTGCTTGTTTGTCGGATTTTGGGATGGACTCTTTGGCTTTGCTTTTCTTCTCCTCATTGGATTTTTCATGTTAAAAGTTGCAGAAGCCAGATGACAAGCTCATTTTGGTTCAACTTCAGCAACTGTGCATTGCATTGCCATGTAATGTAATGTAATGCAATGCTATCTATCTAGCTCTCCCTCTATACTTCCTTTTGGATAAACAGACATATTAGGCAAGCATTTTGGAGCTTTCACCTAAATAACTACAGGTGGTGAGATAAGCTGCACAATATAATTGACCTTTCAGTATATTGTTGCACACACACCATCTATTTAGCAAATGCCCTTGTTATCAACAGCAGCCTTTTAAACTCACCTGAGCTAACAGGTATGTGAGCTGGTTACTCTGCTGCGCTTAAAATTTCTTTTTTGGTTTGCTACAATGCCTTTTCTGAAACGTTGTCTCCCTCTGCTGGAACACTGACTTCTTTCATTTAATGCCTGCAGACTATAAAAGAGAAACCAACCCAAAAAGTTTGGTTGATTAGTCTGTGGCATTCTTTTAAACTGTTGCTTATGGCGGTCTCTGTGAGCTTCTCAGTGACATTCAGCCATCCAGGTATCCCGCCTGCAGTAGACGGAATGTGGCAATGGAACGCTGGCTGCGCGTGTCATAATAGGCTCTGAGCCTTTATAGACCTGCGCACAGCAGCAGCCACCTTCAGTCTGCTGCTGGACAGCCAGCAGCAGCAGCAGCAGGAGAGGTAATTAATCAGCAACCCTCCTGCTAAGGGTAGACAGCTGCTCGTTCCACCCCCCCCCGCCTTAATTGGTTCTCCTCCCTTCCAACGGTGTTGAGGCGGGTGGGAACAGCCGGGGGTTGAGGGTACTGTGCTAAAAGAGGTGGAGTTATGCAGATCTAAAACGCGTGGATTGCAGCAGCAGCAAGCCGAAAAGTGCAGGCATGTGAGGGATCTAGAGGTTGACAGCATGTCTTCTTAACGGGAGTCCAGGTGGCCATCTCCACAAATGGACTTTTCAGAATCCTTGGGTGGCACCGTAGTCGGAAACCAATTCTGGTTATCGCTTCTCGGCCTTTTGGCTAAGATCAAGTGTAGTATCTGTTCTTATCAGTTTAATATCTGATACGTCCCCTATCTGGGGACCATATATTAAATGGATTTTTAGAACAGGGAGATGGAAAAAGAGCTTGCTCTGTCCACTCCACGCATTGACCTGGTATTGCAGTATCTCCAGGACCGGTGCACCCCTTCTTT
Organism: Phyllobates terribilis; assembly: GCF_046119375.1. Taxonomy (NCBI): domain Eukaryota; kingdom Metazoa; phylum Chordata; class Amphibia; order Anura; family Dendrobatidae; genus Phyllobates; species Phyllobates terribilis. The sequence continues at coordinate 1,668,144 of NW_027362800.1, read as the reverse complement.
AATGCAGTTTCTAAAATCAGAAAGAATTGAATTCAATGCTTTTTGTTCATTTTGCTTGTTTGTCGGATTTTGGGATGGACTCTTTGGCTTTGCTTTTCTTCTCCTCATTGGATTTTTCATGTTAAAAGTTGCAGAAGCCAGATGACAAGCTCATTTTGGTTCAACTTCAGCAACTGTGCATTGCATTGCCATGTAATGTAATGTAATGCAATGCTATCTATCTAGCTCTCCCTCTATACTTCCTTTTGGATAAACAGACATATTAGGCAAGCATTTTGGAGCTTTCACCTAAATAACTACAGGTGGTGAGATAAGCTGCACAATATAATTGACCTTTCAGTATATTGTTGCACACACACCACCTATTTAGCAAATGCCCTTGTTATCAACAGCAGCCTTTTAAACTCACCTGAGCTAACAGGTATGTGAGCTGGTTACTCTGCTGCGCTTAAAATTTCTTTTTTGGTTTGCTACAATGCCTTTTCTGAAACGGTGTCTCCCTCTGCTGGAACACTGACTTCTTTCATTTAATGCCTGCAGACTATAAAAGAGAAACCAACCCAAAAAGTTTGGTTGATTAGTCTGTGGCATTCTTTTAAACTGTTGCTTATGGCGGTCTCTGTGAGCTTCTCAGTGACATTCAGCCATCCAGGTATCCCGCCTGCAGTAGACGGAATGTGGCAATGGAACGCTGGCTGCGCGTGTCATAATAGGCTCTGAGCCTTTATATACCTGCGCACAGCAGCAGCCACCTTCAGTCTGCTGCTGGACAGCCAGCAGCAGCAGCAGCAGGAGAGGTAATTAATCAGCAACCCTCCTGCTAAGGGTAGACAGCTGCTCGTTCCACCCCCCCCCCGCCTTAATTGGTTCTCCTCCCTTCCAACGGTGTTGAGGCGGGTGGGAACAGCCGGGGGTTGAGGGTACTGTGCTAAAAGAGGTGGAGTTATGCAGATCTAAAACGCGTGGATTGCAGCAGCAGCAAGCCGAAAAGTGCAGGCATGTGAGGGATCTAGAGGTTGACAGCATGTCTTCTTAACGGGAGTCCAGGTGGCCATCTCCACAAATGGACTTTTCAGAATCCTTGGGTGGCACCGTAGTCGGAAACCAATTCTGGTTATCGCTTCTCGGCCTTTTGGCTAAGATCAAGTGTAGTATCTGTTCTTATCAGTTTAATATCTGATACGTCCTCTATCTGGGGACCATATATTAAATGGATTTTTAGAACAGGGAGATGGAAAAAGAGCTTGCTCTGTCCACTCCACGCATTGACCTGGTATTGCAGTATCTCCAGGACCGGTGCACCCCTTCTTTAATGCAGTTTCTAAAATCAGAAAGAATTGAATTCAATGCTTTTTGTTCATTTTGCTTGTTTGTCGGATTTTGGGATGGACTCTTTGGCTTTGCTTTTCTTCTCCTCATTGGATTTTTCATGTTAAAAGTTGCAGAAGCCAGATGACAAGCTCATTTTGGTTCAACTTCAGCAACTGTGCATTGCATTGCCATGTAATGTAATGTAATGCAATGCTATCTATCTAGCTCTCCCTCTATACTTCCTTTTGGATAAACAGACATATTAGGCAAGCATTTTGGAGCTTTCACCTAAATAACTACAGGTGGTGAGATAAGCTGCACAATATAATTGACCTTTCAGTATATTGTTGCACACACACCATCTATTTAGCAAATGCCCTTGTTATCAACAGCAGCCTTTTAAACTCACCTGAGCTAACAGGTATGTGAGCTGGTTACTCTGCTGTGCTTAAAATTTCTTTTTTGGTTTGCTACAATGCCTTTTCTGAAACGTTGTCTCCCTCTGCTGGAACACTGACTTCTTTCATTTAATGCCTGCAGACTATAAAAGAGAAACCAACCCAAAAAGTTTGGTTGATTAGTCTGTGGCATTCTTTTAAACTGTTGCTTATGGCGGTCTCTGTGAGCTTCTCAGTGACATTCAGCCATCCAGGTATCCCGCCTGCAGTAGACGGAATGTGGCAATGGAACGCTGGCTGCGCGTGTCATAATAGGCTCTGAGCCTTTATATACCTGCGCACAGCAGCAGCCACCTTCAGTCTGCTGCTGGACAGCCAGCAGCAGCAGCAGCAGGAGAGGTAATTAATCAGCAACCCTCCTGCTAAGGGTAGACAGCTGCTCGTTCCACCCCCCCCCCGCCTTAATTGGTTCTCCTCCCTTCCAACGGTGTTGAGGCGGGTGGGAACAGCCGGGGGTTGAGGGTACTGTGCTAAAAGAGGTGGAGTTATGCAGATCTAAAACGCGTGGATTGCAGCAGCAGCAAGCCGAAAAGTGCAGGCATGTGAGGGATCTAGAGGTTGACAGCATGTCTTCTTAACGGGAGTCCAGGTGGCCATCTCCACAAATGGACTTTTCAGAATCCTTGGGTGGCACCGTAGTCGGAAACCAATTCTGGTTATCGCTTCTCGGCCTTTTGGCTAAGATCAAGTGTAGTATCTGTTCTTATCAGTTTAATATCTGATACGTCCCCTATCTGGGGACCATATATTAAATGGATTTTTAGAACAGGGAGATGGAAAAAGAGCTTGCTCTGTCCACTCCACGCATTGACCTGGTATTGCAGTATCTCCAGGACCGGTGCACCCCTTCTTTAATGCAGTTTCTAAAATCAGAAAGAATTGAATTCAATGCTTTTTGTTCATTTTGCTTGTTTGTCGGATTTTGGGATGGACTCTTTGGCTTTGCTTTTCTTCTCCTCATTGGATTTTTCATGTTAAAAGTTGCAGAAGCCAGATGACAAGCTCATTTTGGTTCAACTTCAGCAACTGTGCATTGCATTGCCATGTAATGTAATGTAATGCAATGCTATCTATCTAGCTCTCCCTCTATACTTCCTTTTGGATAAACAGACATATTAGGCAAGCATTTTGGAGCTTTCACCTAAATAACTACAGGTGGTGAGATAAGCTGCACAATATAATTGACCTTTCAGTATATTGTTGCACACACACCATCTATTTAGCAAATGCCCTTGTTATCAACAGCAGCCTTTTAAACTCACCTGAGCTAACAGGTATGTGAGCTGGTTACTCTGCTGCGCTTAAAATTTCTTTTTTGGTTTGCTACAATGCCTTTTCTGAAACGTTGTCTCCCTCTGCTGGAACACTGACTTCTTTCATTTAATGCCTGCAGACTATAAAAGAGAAACCAACCCAAAAAGTTTGGTTGATTAGTCTGTGGCATTCTTTTAAACTGTTGCTTATGGCGGTCTCTGTGAGCTTCTCAGTGACATTCAGCCATCCAGGTATCCCGCCTGCAGTAGACGGAATGTGGCAATGGAACGCTGGCTGCGCGTGTCATAATAGGCTCTGAGCCTTTATATACCTGCGCACAGCAGCAGCCACCTTCAGTCTGCTGCTGGACAGCCAGCAGCAGCAGCAGCAGGAGAGGTAATTAATCAGCAACCCTCCTGCTAAGGGTAGACAGCTGCTCGTTCCACCCCCCCCCCGCCTTAATTGGTTCTCCTCCCTTCCAACGGTGTTGAGGCGGGTGGGAACAGCCGGGGGTTGAGGGTACTGTGCTAAAAGAGGTGGAGTTATGCAGATCTAAAACGCGTGGATTGCAGCAGCAGCAAGCCGAAAAGTGCAGGCATGTGAGGGATCTAGAGGTTGACAGCATGTCTTCTTAACGGGAGTCCAGGTGGCCATCTCCACAAATGGACTTTTCAGAATCCTTGGGTGGCACCGTAGTCGGAAACCAATTCTGGTTATCGCTTCTCGGCCTTTTTGGCTAAGATCAAGTGTAGTATCTGTTCTTATCAGTTTAATATCTGATACGTCCCCTATCTGGGGACCATATATTAAATGGATTTTTAGAACAGGGAGATGGAAAAAGAGCTTGCTCTGTCCACTCCACGCATTGAACTGGTATTGCAGTATCTCCAGGACCGGTGCACCCCTTCTTTAATGCAGTTTCTAAAATCAGAAAGAATTGAATTCAATGCTTTTTGTTCATTTTGCTTGTTTGTCGGATTTTGGGATGGACTCTTTGGCTTTGCTTTTCTTCTCCTCATTGGATTTTTCATGTTAAAAGTTGCAGAAGCCAGATGACAAGCTCATTTTGGTTCAACTTCAGCAACTGTGCATTGCATTGCCATGTAATGTAATGTAATGCAATGCTATCTATCTAGCTCTCCCTCTATACTTCCTTTTGGATAAACAGACATATTAGGCAAGCATTTTGGAGCTTTCACCTAAATAACTACAGGTGGTGAGATAAGCTGCACAATATAATTGACCTTTCAGTATATTGTTGCACACACACCATCTATTTAGCAAATGCCCTTGTTATCAACAGCAGCCTTTTAAACTCACCTGAGCTAACAGGTATGTGAGCTGGTTACTCTGCTGCGCTTAAAATTTCTTTTTTGGTTTGCTACAATGCCTTTTCTGAAACGTTGTCTCCCTCTGCTGGAACACTGACTTCTTTCATTTAATGCCTGCAGACTATAAAAGAGAAACCAACCCAAAAAGTTTGGTTGATTAGTCTGTGGCATTCTTTTAAACTGTTGCTTATGGCGGTCTCTGTGAGCTTCTCAGTGACATTCAGCCATCCAGGTATCCCGCCTGCAGTAGACGGAATGTGGCAATGGAACGCTGGCTGCGCGTGTCATAATAGGCTCTGAGCCTTTATATACCTGCGCACAGCAGCAGCCACCTTCAGTCTGCTGCTGGACAGCCAGCAGCAGCAGCAGCAGGAGAGGTAATTAATCAGCAACCCTCCTGCTAAGGGTAGACAGCTGCTCGTTCCACCCCCCCCCCGCCTTAATTGGTTCTCCTCCCTTCCAACGGTGTTGAGGCGGGTGGGAACAGCCGGGGGTTGAGGGTACTGTGCTAAAAGAGGTGGAGTTATGCAGATCTAAAACGCGTGGATTGCAGCAGCAGCAAGCCGAAAAGTGCAGGCATGTGAGGGATCTAGAGGTTGACAGCATGTCTTCTTAACGGGAATCCAGGTGGCCATCTCCACAAATGGACTTTTCAGAATCCTTGGGTGGCACCGTAGTCGGAAATCAATTCTGGTTATCGCTTCTCGGCCTTTTGGCTAAGATCAAGTGTAGTATCTTTTGAAAAGGCAGTTTTGTCCTTGGGCTGCCCTAGTAAATTGATGCATATTACACACTGGTTTGGTGCACTTGTTAGTACGCTAGGTGGCTCATAGAGTTATCTGATGGAAAACATGGCCCTCCAGGATCGAAGTCACTAGGCTGTGTAAGTGTGAGGGCTTTGGAGCAATGTGCCCCAGGAGTAGGCGCCCTGGTGGGAGTCCAAGCTTACTGGGACTGGGAACCCCAGAAAGACTTGGCTTCGTAGCACGCCGCACCTTTGCCAATCATACTTTCTGAGCAACCCCCCCTATTCCTGGCCTCCGGGCTAGGAAGGGGAATTTTTATAAACCCGGTCGGAGGTCCGGTCAGCTTTGGGCTGAGAAACCAACACAGGCTCCAGCTCCACTAGGGTGGCAGCCTAGATGGAAGCTGGGAGCACGAAAACGGCTCTTCTCCGGCTTCGGCTAGGGAGAGCATCGGAGATCCCTGACCCTCGCTGTGGCCTTCTGGCTCGGAGGGATGGGGATGGTTTATTGGGGACCCTCTCCTCCGGGAAGGGTCCACATGAATCCTCGCCTCGTGCGCTGTTTTGGTGTGACTTCGGTCACATTTTTCAGTGCCTTGGATGCACCTTCAATCAAAAAATCTGTTCTTATCAGTTTAATATCTGATACGTCCCCTATCTGGGGACCATATATTAAATGGATTTTTAGAACAGGGAGATGGAAAAAGAGCTTGCTCTGTCCACTCCACGCATTGACCTGGTATTGCAGTATCTCCAGGACCGGTGCACCCCTTCTTTAATGCAGTTTCTAAAATCAGAAAGAATTGAATTCAATGCTTTTTGTTCATTTTGCTTGTTTGTCGGATTTTGGGATGGACTCTTTGGCTTTGCTTTTCTTCTCCTCATTGGATTTTTCATGTTAAAAGTTGCAGAAGCCAGATGACAAGCTCATTTTGGTTCAACTTCAGCAACTGTGCATTGCATTGCCATGTAATGTAATGTAATGCAATGCTATCTATCTAGCTCTCCCTCTATACTTCCTTTTGGATAAACAGACATATTAGGCAAGCATTTTGGAGCTTTCACCTAAATAACTACAGGTGGTGAGATAAGCTGCACAATATAATTGACCTTTCAGTATATTGTTGCACACACACCATCTATTTAGCAAATGCCCTTGTTATCAACAGCAGCCTTTTAAACTCACCTGAGCTAACAGGTATGTGAGCTGGTTACTCTGCTGCGCTTAAAATTTCTTTTTTGGTTTGCTACAATGCCTTTTCTGAAACGTTGTCTCCCTCTGCTGGAACACTGACTTCTTTCATTTAATGCCTGCAGACTATAAAAGAGAAACCAACCCAAAAAGTTTGGTTGATTAGTCTGTGGCATTCTTTTAAACTGTTGCTTATGGCGGTTTCTGTGAGCTTCTCAGTGACATTCAGCCATCCAGGTATCCCGCCTGCAGTAGACGGAATGTGGCAATGGAACGCTGGCTGCGCGTGTCATAATAGGCTCTGAGCCTTTATATACCTGCGCACAGCAGCAACCACCTTCAGTCTGCTGCTGGACAGCCAGCAGCAGCAGCAGCAGGAGAGGTAATTAATCAGCAACCCTCCTGCTAAGGGTAGACAGCTGCTCGTTCCACCCCCCCCCCGCCTTAATTGGTTCTCCTCCCTTCCAACGGTGTTGAGGCGGGTGGGAACAGCCGGGGGTTGAGGGTACTGTGCTAAAAGAGGTGGAGTTATGCAGATCTAAAACGCGTGGATTGCAGCAGCAGCAAGCCGAAAAGTGCAGGCATGTGAGGGATCTAGAGGTTGACAGCATGTCTTCTTAACGGGAGTCCAGGTGGCCATCTCCACAAATGGACTTTTCAGAATCCTTGGGTGGCACCGTAGTCGGAAACCAATTCTGGTTATCGCTTCTCGGCCTTTTGGCTAAGATCAAGTGTAGTATCTGTTCTTATCAGTTTAATATCTGATACGTCCCCTATCTGGGGACCATATATTAAATGGATTTTTAGAACAGGGAGATGGAAAAAGAGCTTGCTCTGTCCACTCCACGCATTGACCTGGTATTGCAGTATCTCCAGGACCGGTGCACCCCTTCTTTAATGCAGTTTCTAAAATCAGAAAGAATTGAATTCAATGCTTTTTGTTCATTTTGCTTGTTTGTCGGATTTTGGGATGGACTCTTTGGCTTTGCTTTTCTTCTCCTCATTGGATTTTTCATGTTAAAAGTTGCAGAAGCCAGATGACAAGCTCATTTTGGTTCAACTTCAGCAACTGTGCATTGCATTGCCATGTAATGTAATGTAATGCAATGCTATCTATCTAGCTCTCCCTCTATACTTCCTTTTGGATAAACAGACATATTAGGCAAGCATTTTGGAGCTTTCACCTAAATAACTACAGGTGGTGAGATAAGCTGCACAATATAATTGACCTTTCAGTATATTGTTGCACACACACCATCTATTTAGCAAATGCCCTTGTTATCAACAGCAGCCTTTTAAACTCACCTGAGCTAACAGGTATGTGAGCTGGTTACTCTGCTGCGCTTAAAATTTCTTTTTTGGTTTGCTACAATGCCTTTTCTGAAACGTTGTCTCCCTCTGCTGGAACACTGACTTCTTTCATTTAATGCCTGCAGACTATAAAAGAGAAACCAACCCAAAAAGTTTGGTTGATTAGTCTGTGGCATTCTTTTAAACTGTTGCTTATGGCGGTCTCTGTGAGCTTCTCAGTGACATTCAGCCATCCAGGTATCCCGCCTGCAGTAGACGGAATGTGGCAATGGAACCCTGGCTGCGCGTGTCATAATAGGCTCTGAGCCTTTATATACCTGCGCACAGCAGCAGCCACCTTCAGTCTGCTGCTGGACAGCCAGCAGCAGCAGCAGCAGGAGAGGTAATTAATCAGCAACCCTCCTGCTAAGGGTAGACAGCTGCTCGTTCCACCCCCCCCCCGCCTTAATTGGTTCTCCTCCCTTCCAACGGTGTTGAGGCGGGTGGGAACAGCCGGGGGTTGAGGGTACTGTGCTAAAAGAGGTGGAGTTATGCAGATCTAAAACGCGTGGATTGCAGCAGCAGCAAGCCGAAAAGTGCAGGCATGTGAGGGATCTAGAGGTTGACAGCATGTCTTCTTAACGGGAGTCCAGGTGGCCATCTCCACAAATGGACTTTTCAGAATCCTTGGGTGGCACCGTAGTCGGAAACCAATTCTGGTTATCGCTTCTCGGCCTTTTGGCTAAGATCAAGTGTAGTATCTGTTCTTATCAGTTTAATATCTGATACGTCCCCTATCTGGGGACCATATATTAAATGGATTTTTAGAACAGGGAGATGGAAAAAGAGCTTGCTCTGTCCACTCCACGCATTGACCTGGTATTGCAGTATCTCCAGGATCGGTGCACCCCTTCTTTAATGCAGTTTCTAAAATCAGAAAGAATTGAATTCAATGCTTTTTGTTCATTTTGCTTGTTTGTCGGATTTTGGGATGGACTCTTTGGCTTTGCTTTTCTTCTCCTCATTGGATTTTTCATGTTAAAAGTTGCAGAAGCCAGATGACAAGCTCATTTTGGTTCAACTTCAGCAACTGTGCATTGCATTGCCATGTAATGTAATGTAATGCAATGCTATCTATCTAGCTCTCCCTCTATACTTCCTTTTGGATAAACAGACATATTAGGCAAGCATTTTGGAGCTTTCACCTAAATAACTACAGGTGGTGAGATAAGCTGCACAATATAATTGACCTTTCAGTATATTGTTGCACACACACCATCTATTTAGCAAATGCCCTTGTTATCAACAGCAGCCTTTTAAACTCACCTGAGCTAACAGGTATGTGAGCTGGTTACTCTGCTGCGCTTAAAATTTCTTTTTTGGTTTGCTACAATGCCTTTTCTGAAACGTTGTCTCCCTCTGCTGGAACACTGACTTCTTTCATTTAATGCCTGCAGACTATAAAAGAGAAACCAACCCAAAAAGTTTGGTTGATTAGTCTGTGGCATTCTTTTAAACTGTTGCTTATGGCGGTCTCTGTGAGCTTCTCAGTGACATTCAGCCATCCAGGTATCCCGCCTGCAGTAGACGGAATGTGGCAATGGAACGCTGGCTGCGCGTGTCATAATAGGCTCTGAGCATTTATAGACCTGCGCACAGCAGCAGCCACCTTCAGTCTGCTGCTGGACAGCCAGCAGCAGCAGCAGCAGGAGAGGTAATTAATCAGCAACCCTCCTGCTAAGGGTAGACAGCTGCTCGTTCCACCCCCCCCCCGCCTTAATTGGCTCTCCTCCCTTCCAACGGTGTTGAGGCGGGTGGGAACAGCCGGGGGTTGAGGGTGCTGTGCTAAAAGAGGTGGAGTTATGCAGATCTAAAACGCGTGGATTGCAGCAGCAGCAAGCCGAAAAGTGCAGGCATGTGAGGGATCTAGAGGTTGACAGCATGTCTTCTTAACGGGAGTCCAGGTGGCCATCTCCACAAATGGACTTTTCAGAATCCTTGGGTGGCACCGTAGTCGGAAACCAATTCTGGTTATCGCTTCTCGGCCTTTTGGCTAAGATCAAGTGTAGTATCTGTTCTTATCAGTTTAATATCTGATACGTCCCCTATCTGGGGACCATATATTAAATGGATTTTTAGAACAGGGAGATGGAAAAAGAGCTTGCTCTGTCCACTCCACGCATTGACCTGGTATTGCAGTATCTCCAGGACCGGTGCACCCCTTCTTTAATGCAGTTTCTAAAATCAGAAAGAATTGAATTCAATGCTTTTTGTTCATTTTGCTTGTTTGTCGGATTTTGGGATGGACTCTTTGGCTTTGCTTTTCTTCTCCTCATTGGATTTTTCATGTTAAAAGTTGCAGAAGCCAGATGACAAGCTCATTTTGGTTCAACTTCAGCAACTGTGCATTGCATTGCCATGTAATGTAATGTAATGCAATGCTATCTATCTAGCTCTCCCTCTATACTTCCTTTTGGATAAACAGACATATTAGGCAAGCATTTTGGAGCTTTCACCTAAATAACTACAGGTGGTGAGATAAGCTGCACAATATAATTGACCTTTCAGTATATTGTTGCACACACACCATCTATTTAGCAAATGCCCTTGTTATCAACAGCAGCCTTTTAAACTCACCTGAGCTAACAGGTATGTGAGCTGGTTACTCTGCTGCGCTTAAAATTTCTTTTTTGGTTTGCTACAATGCCTTTTCTGAAACGTTGTCTCCCTCTGCTGGAACACTGACTTCTTTCATTTAATGCCTGCAGACTATAAAAGAGAAACCAACCCAAAAAGTTTGGTTGATTAGTCTGTGGCATTCTTTTAAACTGTTGCTTATGGCGGTCTCTGTGAGCTTCTCAGTGACATTCAGCCATCCAGGTATCCCGCCTGCAGTAGACGGAATGTGGCAATGGAACCCTGGCTGCGCGTGTCATAATAGGCTCTGAGCCTTTATATACCTGCGCACAGCAGCAGCCACCTTCAGTCTGCTGCTGGACAGCCAGCAGCAGCAGCAGCAGGAGAGGTAATTAATCAGCAACCCTCCTGCTAAGGGTAGACAGCTGCTCGTTCCACCCCCCCCCCGCCTTAATTGGTTCTCCTCCCTTCCAACGGTGTTGAGGCGGGTGGGAACAGCCGGGGGTTGAGGGTACTGTGCTAAAAGAGGTGGAGTTATGCAGATATAAAACGCGTGGATTGCAGCAGCAGCAAGCCGAAAAGTGCAGGCATGTGAGGGATCTAGAGGTTGACAGCATGTCTTCTTAACGGGAGTCCAGGTGGCCATCTCCACAAATGGACTTTTCAGAATCCTTGGGTGGCACCGTAGTCGGAAACCAATTCTGGTTATCGCTTCTCGGCCTTTTGGCTAAGATCAAGTGTAGTATCTGTTCTTATCAGTTTAATATCTGATACGTCCCCTATCTGGGGACCATATATTAAATGGATTTTTAGAACAGGGAGATGGAAAAAGAGCTTGCTCTGTCCACTCCACGCATTGACCTGGTATTGCAGTATCTCCAGGATCGGTGCACCCCTTCTTTAATGCAGTTTCTAAAATCAGAAAGAATTGAATTCAATGCTTTTTGTTCATTTTGCTTGTTTGTCGGATTTTGGGATGGACTCTTTGGCTTTGCTTTTCTTCTCCTCATTGGATTTTTCATGTTAAAAGTTGCAGAAGCCAGATGACAAGCTCATTTTGGTTCAACTTCAGCAACTGTGCATTGCATTGCCATGTAATGTAATGTAATGCAATGCTATCTATCTAGCTCTCCCTCTATACTTCCTTTTGGATAAACAGACATATTAGGCAAGCATTTTGGAGCTTTCACCTAAATAACTACAGGTGGTGAGATAAGCTGCACAATATAATTGACCTTTCAGTATATTGTTGCACACACACCATCTATTTAGCAAATGCCCTTGTTATCAACAGCAGCCTTTTAAACTCACCTGAGCTAACAGGTATGTGAGCTGGTTACTCTGCTGCGCTTAAAATTTCTTTTTTGGTTTGCTACAATGCCTTTTCTGAAACGTTGTCTCCCTCTGCTGGAACACTGACTTCTTTCATTTAATGCCTGCAGACTATAAAAGAGAAACCAACCCAAAAAGTTTGGTTGATTAGTCTGTGGCATTCTTTTAAACTGTTGCTTATGGCGGTCTCTGTGAGCTTCTCAGTGACATTCAGCCATCCAGGTATCCCGCCTGCAGTAGACGGAATGTGGCAATGGAACGCTGGCTGCGCGTGTCATAATAGGCTCTGAGCATTTATAGACCTGCGCACAGCAGCAGCCACCTTCAGTCTGCTGCTGGACAGCCAGCAGCAGCAGCAGCAGGAGAGGTAATTAATCAGCAACCCTCCTGCTAAGGGTAGACAGCTGCTCGTTCCACCCCCCCCCCGCCTTAATTGGCTCTCCTCCCTTCCAACGGTGTTGAGGCGGGTGGGAACAGCCGGGGGTTGAGGGTGCTGTGCTAAAAGAGGTGGAGTTATGCAGATCTAAAACGCGTGGATTGCAGCAGCAGCAAGCCGAAAAGTGCAGGCATGTGAGGGATCTAGAGGTTGACAGCATGTCTTCTTAACGGGAGTCCAGGTGGCCATCTCCACAAATGGACTTTTCAGAATCCTTGGGTGGCACCGTAGTCGGAAACCAATTCTGGTTATCGCTTCTCGGCCTTTTGGCTAAGATCAAGTGTAGTATCTGTTCTTATCAGTTTAATATCTGATACGTCCCCTATCTGGGGACCATATATTAAATGGATTTTTAGAACAGGGAGATGGAAAAAGAGCTTGCTCTGTCCACTCCACGCATTGACCTGGTATTGCAGTATCTCCAGGACCGGTGCACCCCTTCTTTAATGCAGTTTCTAAAATCAGAAAGAATTGAATTCAATGCTTTTTGTTCATTTTGCTTGTTTGTCGGATTTTGGGATGGACTCTTTGGCTTTGCTTTTCTTCTCCTCATTGGATTTTTCATGTTAAAAGTTGCAGAAGCCAGATGACAAGCTCATTTTGGTTCAACTTCAGCAACTGTGCATTGCATTGCCATGTAATGTAATGTAATGCAATGCTATCTATCTAGCTCTCCCTCTATACTTCCTTTTGGATAAACAGACATATTAGGCAAGCATTTTGGAGCTTTCACCTAAATAACTATAGGTGGTGAGATAAGCTGCACAATATAATTGACCTTTCAGTATATTGTTGCACACACACCATCTATTTAGCAAATGCCCTTGTTATCAACAGCAGCCTTTTAAACTCACCTGAGCTAACAGGTATGTGAGCTGGTTACTCTGCTGCGCTTAAAATTTCTTTTTTGGTTTGCTACAATGCCTTTTCTGAAACGTTGTCTCCCTCTGCTGGAACACTGACTTCTTTCATTTAATGCCTGCAGACTATAAAAGAGAAACCAACCCAAAAAGTTTGGTTGATTAGTCTGTGGCATTCTTTTAAACTGTTGCTTATGGCGGTCTCTGTGAGCTTCTCAGTGACATTCAGCCATCCAGGTATCCCGCCTGCAGTAGACGGAATGTGGCAATGGAACCCTGGCTGCGCGTGTCATAATAGGCTCTGAGCCTTTATATACCTGCGCACAGCAGCAGCCACCTTCAGTCTGCTGCTGGACAGCCAGCAGCAGCAGCAGCAGGAGAGGTAATTAATCAGCAACCCTCCTGCTAAGGGTAGACAGCTGCTCGTTCCACCCCCCCCCCGCCTTAATTGGTTCTCCTCCCTTCCAACGGTGTTGAGGCGGGTGGGAACAGCCGGGGGTTGAGGGTACTGTGCTAAAAGAGGTGGAGTTATGCAGATATAAAACGCGTGGATTGCAGCAGCAGCAAGCCGAAAAGTGCAGGCATGTGAGGGATCTAGAGGTTGACAGCATGTCTTCTTAACGGGAGTCCAGGTGGCCATCTCCACAAATGGACTTTTCAGAATCCTTGGGTGGCACCGTAGTCGGAAACCAATTCTGGTTATCGCTTCTCGGCCTTTTGGCTAAGATCAAGTGTAGTATCTGTTCTTATCAGTTTAATATCTGATACGTCCCCTATCTGGGGACCATATATTAAATGGATTTTTAGAACAGGGAGATGGAAAAAGAGCTTGCTCTGTCCACTCCACGCATTGACCTGGTATTGCAGTATCTCCAGGATCGGTGCACCCCTTCTTTAATGCAGTTTCTAAAATCAGAAAGAATTGAATTCAATGCTTTTTGTTCATTTTGCTTGTTTGTCGGATTTTGGGATGGACTCTTTGGCTTTGCTTTTCTTCTCCTCATTGGATTTTTCATGTTAAAAGTTGCAGAAGCCAGATGACAAGCTCATTTTGGTTCAACTTCAGCAACTGTGCATTGCATTGCCATGTAATGTAATGTAATGCAATGCTATCTATCTAGCTCTCCCTCTATACTTCCTTTTGGATAAACAGACATATTAGGCAAGCATTTTGGAGCTTTCACCTAAATAACTACAGGTGGTGAGATAAGCTGCACAATATAATTGACCTTTCAGTATATTGTTGCACACACACCATCTATTTAGCAAATGCCCTTGTTATCAACAGCAGCCTTTTAAACTCACCTGAGCTAACAGGTATGTGAGCTGGTTACTCTGCTGCGCTTAAAATTTCTTTTTTGGTTTGCTACAATGCCTTTTCTGAAACGTTGTCTCCCTCTGCTGGAACACTGACTTCTTTCATTTAATGCCTGCAGACTATAAAAGAGAAACCAACCCAAAAAGTTTGGTTGATTAGTCTGTGGCATTCTTTTAAACTGTTGCTTATGGCGGTCTCTGTGAGCTTCTCAGTGACATTCAGCCATCCAGGTATCCCGCCTGCAGTAGACGGAATGTGGCAATGGAACGCTGGCTGCGCGTGTCATAATAGGCTCTGAGCATTTATAGACCTGCGCACAGCAGCAGCCACCTTCAGTCTGCTGCTGGACAGCCAGCAGCAGCAGCAGCAGGAGAGGTAATTAATCAGCAACCCTCCTGCTAAGGGTAGACAGCTGCTCGTTCCACCCCCCCCCCGCCTTAATTGGCTCTCCTCCCTTCCAACGGTGTTGAGGCGGGTGGGAACAGCCGGGGGTTGAGGGTGCTGTGCTAAAAGAGGTGGAGTTATGCAGATCTAAAACGCGTGGATTGCAGCAGCAGCAAGCCGAAAAGTGCAGGCATGTGAGGGATCTAGAGGTTGACAGCATGTCTTCTTAACGGGAGTCCAGGTGGCCATCTCCACAAATGGACTTTTCAGAATCCTTGGGTGGCACCGTAGTCGGAAACCAATTCTGGTTATCGCTTCTCGGCCTTTTGGCTAAGATCAAGTGTAGTATCTGTTCTTATCAGTTTAATATCTGATACGTCCCCTATCTGGGGACCATATATTAAATGGATTTTTAGAACAGGGAGATGGAAAAAGAGCTTGCTCTGTCCACTCCACGCATTGACCTGGTATTGCAGTATCTCCAGGACCGGTGCACCCCTTCTTTAATGCAGTTTCTAAAATCAGAAAGAATTGAATTCAATGCTTTTTGTTCATTTTGCTTGTTTGTCGGATTTTGGGATGGACTCTTTGGCTTTGCTTTTCTTCTCCTCATTGGATTTTTCATGTTAAAAGTTGCAGAAGCCAGATGACAAGCTCATTTTGGTTCAACTTCAGCAACTGTGCATTGCATTGCCATGTAATGTAATGTAATGCAATGCTATCTATCTAGCTCTCCCTCTATACTTCCTTTTGGATAAACAGACATATTAGGCAAGCATTTTGGAGCTTTCACCTAAATAACTATAGGTGGTGAGATAAGCTGCACAATATAATTGACCTTTCAGTATATTGTTGCACACACACCATCTATTTAGCAAATGCCCTTGTTATCAACAGCAGCCTTTTAAACTCACCTGAGCTAACAGGTATGTGAGCTGGTTACTCTGCTGCGCTTAAAATTTCTTTTTTGGTTTGCTACAATGCCTTTTCTGAAACGTTGTCTCCCTCTGCTGGAACACTGACTTCTTTCATTTAATGCCTGCAGACTATAAAAGAGAAACCAACCCAAAAAGTTTGGTTGATTAGTCTGTGGCATTCTTTTAAACTGTTGCTTATGGCGGTCTCTGTGAGCTTCTCAGTGACATTCAGCCATCCAGGTATCCCGCCTGCAGTAGACGGAATGTGGCAATGGAACCCTGGCTGCGCGTGTCATAATAGGCTCTGAGCCTTTATATACCTGCGCACAGCAGCAGCCACCTTCAGTCTGCTGCTGGACAGCCAGCAGCAGCAGCAGCAGGAGAGGTAATTAATCAGCAACCCTCCTGCTAAGGGTAGACAGCTGCTCGTTCCACCCCCCCCCCGCCTTAATTGGTTCTCCTCCCTTCCAACGGTGTTGAGGCGGGTGGGAACAGCCGGGGGTTGAGGGTACTGTGCTAAAAGAGGTGGAGTTATGCAGATCTAAAACGCGTGGATTGCAGCAGCAGCAAGCCGAAAAGTGCAGGCATGTGAGGGATCTAGAGGTTGACAGCATGTCTTCTTAACGGGAGTCCAGGTGGCCATCTCCACAAATGGACTTTTCAGAATCCTTGGGTGGCACCGTAGTCGGAAACCAATTCTGGTTATCGCTTCTCGGCCTTTTGGCTAAGATCAAGTGTAGTATCTGTTCTTATCAGTTTAATATCTGATACGTCCCCTATCTGGGGACCATATATTAAATGGATTTTTAGAACAGGGAGATGGAAAAAGAGCTTGCTCTGTCCACTCCACGCATTGACCTGGTATTGCAGTATCTCCAGGATCGGTGCACCCCTTCTTTAATGCAGTTTCTAAAATCAGAAAGAATTGAATTCAATGCTTTTTGTTCATTTTGCTTGTTTGTCGGATTTTGGGATGGACTCTTTGGCTTTGCTTTTCTTCTCCTCATTGGATTTTTCATGTTAAAAGTTGCAGAAGCCAGATGACAAGCTCATTTTGGTTCAACTTCAGCAACTGTGCATTGCATTGCCATGTAATGTAATGTAATGCAATGCTATCTATCTAGCTCTCCCTCTATACTTCCTTTTGGATAAACAGACATATTAGGCAAGCATTTTGGAGCTTTCACCTAAATAACTACAGGTGGTGAGATAAGCTGCACAATATAATTGACCTTTCAGTATATTGTTGCACACACACCATCTATTTAGCAAATGCCCTTGTTATCAACAGCAGCCTTTTAAACTCACCTGAGCTAACAGGTATGTGAGCTGGTTACTCTGCTGCGCTTAAAATTTCTTTTTTGGTTTGCTACAATGCCTTTTCTGAAACGTTGTCTCCCTCTGCTGGAACACTGACTTCTTTCATTTAATGCCTGCAGACTATAAAAGAGAAACCAACCCAAAAAGTTTGGTTGATTAGTCTGTGGCATTCTTTTAAACTGTTGCTTATGGCGGTCTCTGTGAGCTTCTCAGTGACATTCAGCCATCCAGGTATCCCGCCTGCAGTAGACGGAATGTGGCAATGGAACGCTGGCTGCGCGTGTCATAATAGGCTCTGAGCATTTATAGACCTGCGCACAGCAGCAGCCACCTTCAGTCTGCTGCTGGACAGCCAGCAGCAGCAGCAGCAGGAGAGGTAATTAATCAGCAACCCTCCTGCTAAGGGTAGACAGCTGCTCGTTCCACCCCCCCCCCGCCTTAATTGGCTCTCCTCCCTTCCAACGGTGTTGAGGCGGGTGGGAACAGCCGGGGGTTGAGGGTACTGTGCTAAAAGAGGTGGAGTTATGCAGATCTAAAACGCGTGGATTGCAGCAGCAGCAAGCCGAAAAGTGCAGGCATGTGAGGGATCTAGAGGTTGACAGCATGTCTTCTTAACGGGAGTCCAGGTGGCCATCTCCACAAATGGACTTTTCAGAATCCTTGGGTGGCACCGTAGTCGGAAACCAATTCTGGTTATCGCTTCTCGGCCTTTTGGCTAAGATCAAGTGTAGTATCTGTTCTTATCAGTTTAATATCTGATACGTCCCCTATCTGGGGACCATATATTAAATGGATTTTTAGAACAGGGAGATGGAAAAAGAGCTTGCTCTGTCCACTCCACGCATTGACCTGGTATTGCAGTATCTCCAGGACCGGTGCACCCCTTCTTTAATGCAGTTTCTAAAATCAGAAAGAATTGAATTCAATGCTTTTTGTTCATTTTGCTTGTTTGTCGGATTTTGGGATGGACTCTTTGGCTTTGCTTTTCTTCTCCTCATTGGATTTTTCATGTTAAAAGTTGCAGAAGCCAGATGACAAGCTCATTTTGGTTCAACTTCAGCAACTGTGCATTGCATTGCCATGTAATGTAATGTAATGCAATGCTATCTATCTAGCTCTCCCTCTATACTTCCTTTTGGATAAACAGACATATTAGGCAAGCATTTTGGAGCTTTCACCTAAATAACTACAGGTGGTGAGATAAGATGCACAATATAATTGACCTTTCAGTATATTGTTGCACACACACCATCTATTTAGCAAATGCCCTTGTTATCAACAGCAGCCTTTTAAACTCACCTGAGCTAACAGGTATGTGAGCTGGTTACTCTGCTGCGCTTAAAATTTCTTTTTTGGTTTGCTACAATGCCTTTTCTGAAATGTTGTCTCCCTCTGCTGGAACACTGACTTCTTTCATTTAATGCCTGCAGACTATAAAAGAGAAACCAACCCAAAAAGTTTGGTTGATTAGTCTGTGGCATTCTTTTAAACTGTTGCTTATGGCGGTCTCTGTGAGCTTCTCAGTGACATTCAGCCATCCAGGTATCCCGCCTGCAGTAGACGGAATGTGGCAATGGAACGCTGGCTGCGCGTGTCATAATAGGCTCTGAGCCTTTATATACCTGCGCACAGCAGCAGCCACCTTCAGTCTGCTGCTGGACAGCCAGCAGCAGCAGCAGCAGGAGAGGTAATTAATCAGCAACCCTCCTGCTAAGGGTAGACAGCTGCTCGTTCCACCCCCCCCCCCGCCTTAATTGGTTCTCCTCCCTTCCAACGGTGTTGAGGCGGGTGGGAACAGCCGGGGGTTGAGGGTACTGTGCTAAAAGAGGTGGAGTTATGCAGATCTAAAACGCGTGGATTGCAGCAGCAGCAAGCCGAAAAGTGCAGGCATGTGAGGGATCTAGAGGTTGACAGCATGTCTTCTTAACGGGAGTCCAGGTGGCCATCTCCACAAATGGACTTTTCAGAATCCTTGGGTGGCACCGTAGTCGGAAACCAATTCTGGTTATCGCTTCTCGGCCTTTTGGCTAAGATCAAGTGTAGTATCTGTTCTTATCAGTTTAATATCTGATACGTCCCCTATCTGGGGACCATATATTAAATGGATTTTTAGAACAGGGAGATGGAAAAAGAGCTTGCTCTGTCCACTCCACGCATTGACCTGGTATTGCAGTATCTCCAGGACCGGTGCACCCCTTCTTTAATGCAGTTTCTAAAATCAGAAAGAATTGAATTCAATGCTTTTTGTTCATTTTGCTTGTTTGTCGGATTTTGGGATGGACTCTTTGGCTTTGCTTTTCTTCTCCTCATTGGATTTTTCATGTTAAAAGTTGCAGAAGCCAGATGACAAGCTCATTTTGGTTCAACTTCAGCAACTGTGCATTGCATTGCCATGTAATGTAATGTAATGCAATGCTATCTATCTAGCTCTCCCTCTATACTTCCTTTTGGATAAACAGACATATTAGGCAAGCATTTTGGAGCTTTCACCTAAATAACTACAGGTGGTGAGATAAGCTGCACAATATAATTGACCTTTCAGTATATTGTTGCACACACACCATCTATTTAGCAAATGCCCTTGTTATCAACAGCAGCCTTTTAAACTCACCTGAGCTAACAGGTATGTGAGCTGGTTACTCTGCTGCGCTTAAAATTTCTTTTTTGGTTTGCTACAATGCCTTTTCTGAAACGTTGTCTCCCTCTGCTGGAACACTGACTTCTTTCATTTAATGCCTGCAGACTATAAAAGAGAAACCAACCCAAAAAGTTTGGTTGATTAGTCTGTGGCATTCTTTTAAACTGTTGCTTATGGCGGTCTCTGTGAGCTTCTCAGTGACATTCAGCCATCCAGGTATCCCGCCTGCAGTAGACGGAATGTGGCAATGGAACGCTGGCTGCGCGTGTCATAATAGGCTCTGAGCCTTTATATACCTGCGCACAGCAGCAGCCACCTTCAGTCTGCTGCTGGACAGCCAGCAGCAGCAGCAGCAGGAGAGGTAATTAATCAGCAACCCTCCTGCTAAGGGTAGACAGCTGCTCGTTCCACCCCCCCCCCGCCTTAATTGGTTCTCCTCCCTTCCAACGGTGTTGAGGCGGGTGGGAACAGCCGGGGGTTGAGGGTACTGTGCTAAAAGAGGTGGAGTTATGCAGATCTAAAACGCGTGGATTGCAGCAGCAGCAAGCCGAAAAGTGCAGGCATGTGAGGGATCTAGAGGTTGACAGCATGTCTTCTTAACGGGAGTCCAGGTGGCCATCTCCACAAATGGACTTTTCAGAATCCTTGGGTGGCACCGTAGTCGGAAACCAATTCTGGTTATCGCTTCTCGGCCTTTTGGCTAAGATCAAGTGTAGTATCTGTTCTTATCAGTTTAATATCTGATACGTCCCCTATCTGGGGACCATATATTAAATGGATTTTTAGAACAGGGAGATGGAAAAAGAGCTTGCTCTGTCCACTCCACGCATTGACCTGGTATTGCAGTATCTCCAGGACCGGTGCACCCCTTCTTTAATGCAGTTTCTAAAATCAGAAAGAATTGAATTCAATGCTTTTTGTTCATTTTGCTTGTTTGTCGGATTTTGGGATGGACTCTTTGGCTTTGCTTTTCTTCTCCTCATTGGATTTTTCATGTTAAAAGTTGCAGAAGCCAGATGACAAGCTCATTTTGGTTCAACTTCAGCAACTGTGCATTGCATTGCCATGTAATGTAATGTAATGCAATGCTATCTATCTAGCTCTCCCTCTATACTTCCTTTTGGATAAACAGGCATATTAGGCAAGCATTTTGGAGCTTTCACCTAAATAACTACAGGTGGTGAGATAAGCTGCACAATATAATTGACCTTTCAGTATATTGTTGCACACACACCATCTATTTAGCAAATGCCCTTGTTATCAACAGCAGCCTTTTAAACTCACCTGAGCTAACAGGTATGTGAGCTAGTTACTCTGCTGCGCTTAAAATTTCTTTTTTGGTTTGCTACAATGCCTTTTCTGAAACGTTGTCTCCCTCTGCTGGAACACTGACTTCTTTCATTTAATGCCTGCAGACTATAAAAGAGAAACCAACCCAAAAAGTTTGGTTGATTAGTCTGTGGCATTCTTTTAAACTGTTGCTTATGGCGGTCTCTGTGAGCTTCTCAGTGACATTCAGCCATCCAGGTATCCCGCCTGCAGTAGACGGAATGTGGCAATGGAACGCTGGCTGCGCGTGTCATAATAGGCTCTGAGCCTTTATATACCTGCGCACAGCAGCAGCCACCTTCAGTCTGCTGCTGGACAGCCAGCAGCAGCAGCAGCAGGAGAGGTAATTAATCAGCAACCCTCCTGCTAAGGGTAGACAGCTGCTCGTTCCACCCCCCCCCCGGCTTAATTGGTTCTCCTCCCTTCCAACGGTGTTGAGGCGGGTGGGAACAGCCGGGGGTTGAGGGTACTGTGCTAAAAGAGGTGGAGTTATGCAGATCTAAAACGCGTGGATTGCAGCAGCAGCAAGCCGAAAAGTGCAGGCATGTGAGGGATCTAGAGGTTGACAGCATGTCTTCTTAACGGGAGTCCAGGTGGCCATCTCCGCAAATGGACTTTTCAGAATCCTTGGGTGGCACCGTAGTCGGAAACCAATTCTGGTTATCGCTTCTCGGCCTTTTGGCTAAGATCAAGTGTAGTATCTGTTCTTATCAGTTTAATATCTGATACGTCCCCTATCTGGGGACCATATATTAAATGGATTTTTAGAACAGGGAGATGGAAAAAGAGCTTGCTCTGTCCACTCCACGCATTGACCTGGTATTGCAGTATCTCCAGGACCGGTGCACCCCTTCTTTAATGCAGTTTCTAAAATCAGAAAGAATTGAATTCAATGCTTTTTGTTCATTTTGCTTGTTTGTCGGATTTTGGGATGGACTCTTTGGCTTTGCTTTTCTTCTCCTCATTGGATTTTTCATGTTAAAAGTTGCAGAAGCCAGATGACAAGCTCATTTTGGTTCAACTTCAGCAACTGTGCATTGCATTGCCATGTAATGTAATGTAATGCAATGCTATCTATCTAGCTCTCCCTCTATACTTCCTTTTGGATAAACAGACATATTAGGCAAGCATTTTGGAGCTTTCACCTAAATAACTACAGGTGGTGAGATAAGCTGCACAATATAATTGACCTTTCAGTATATTGTTGCACACACACCATCTATTTAGCAAATGCCCTTGTTATCAACAGCAGCCTTTTAAACTCACCTGAGCTAACAGGTATGTGAGCTGGTTACTCTGCTGCGCTTAAAATTTCTTTTTTGGTTTGCTACAATGCCTTTTCTGAAACGTTGTCTCCCTCTGCTGGAACACTGACTTCTTTCATTTAATGCCTGCAGACTATAAAAGAGAAACCAACCCAAAAAGTTTGGTTGATTAGTCTGTGGCATTCTTTTAAACTGTTGCTTATGGCGGTCTCTGTGAGCTTCTCAGTGACATTCAGCCATCCAGGTATCCCGCCTGCAGTAGACGGAATGTGGCAATGGAACGCTGGCTGCGCGT
This sequence comes from Phyllobates terribilis, assembly GCF_046119375.1. Classification (NCBI taxonomy): domain Eukaryota; kingdom Metazoa; phylum Chordata; class Amphibia; order Anura; family Dendrobatidae; genus Phyllobates; species Phyllobates terribilis. Next base: position 1,645,832 of record NW_027362800.1, on the reverse strand, counting down.
GTCATAATAGGCTCTGAGCCTTTATATACCTGCGCACAGCAGCAGCCACCTTCAGTCTGCTGCTGGACAGCCAGCAGCAGCAGCAGCAGGAGAGGTAATTAATCAGCAACCCTCCTGCTAAGGGTAGACAGCTGCTCGTTCCACCCCCCCCCCCCGCCTTAATTGGTTCTCCTCCCTTCCAACGGTGTTGAGGCGGGTGGGAACAGCCGGGGGTTGAGGGTACTGTGCTAAAAGAGGTGGAGTTATGCAGATCTAAAACGCGTGGATTGCAGCAGCAGCAAGCCGAAAAGTGCAGGCATGTGAGGGATCTAGAGGTTGACAGCATGTCTTCTTAACGGGAGTCCAGGTGGCCATCTCCACAAATGGACTTTTCAGAATCCTTGGGTGGCACCGTAGTCGGAAACCAATTCTGGTTATCGCTTCTCGGCCTTTTGGCTAAGATCAAGTGTAGTATCTGTTCTTATCAGTTTAATATCTGATACGTCCCCTATCTGGGGACCATATATTAAATGGATTTTTAGAACAGGGAGATGGAAAAAGAGCTTGCTCTGTCCACTCCACGCATTGACCTGGTATTGCAGTATCTCCAGGACCGGTGCACCCCTTCTTTAATGCAGTTTCTAAAATCAGAAAGAATTGAATTCAATGCTTTTTGTTCATTTTGCTTGTTTGTCGGATTTTGGGATGGACTCTTTGGCTTTGCTTTTCTTCTCCTCATTGGATTTTTCATGTTAAAAGTTGCAGAAGCCAGATGACAAGCTCATTTTGGTTCAACTTCAGCAACTGTGCATTGCATTGCCATGTAATGTAATGTAATGCAATGCTATCTATCTAGCTCTCCCTCTATACTTCCTTTTGGATAAACAGACATATTAGGCAAGCATTTTGGAGCTTTCACCTAAATAACTACAGGTGGTGAGATAAGCTGCACAATATAATTGACCTTTCAGTATATTGTTGCACACACACCATCTATTTAGCAAATGCCCTTGTTATCAACAGCAGCCTTTTAAACTCACCTGAGCTAACAGGTATGTGAGCTGGTTACTCTGCTGCGCTTAAAATTTCTTTTTTGGTTTGCTACAATGCCTTTTCTGAAACGTTGTCTCCCTCTGCTGGAACACTGACTTCTTTCATTTAATGCCTGCAGACTATAAAAGAGAAACCAACCCAAAAAGTTTGGTTGATTAGTCTGTGGCATTCTTTTAAACTGTTGCTTATGGCGGTCTCTGTGAGCTTCTCAGTGACATTCAGCCATCCAGGTATCCCGCCTGCAGTAGACGGAATGTGGCAATGGAACGCTGGCTGCGCGTGTCATAATAGGCTCTGAGCCTTTATATACCTGCGCACAGCAGCAGCCACCTTCAGTCTGCTGCTGGACAGCCAGCAGCAGCAGCAGCAGGAGAGGTAATTAATCAGCAACCCTCCTGCTAAGGGTAGACAGCTGCTCGTTCCACCCCCCCCCCGCCTTAATTGGTTCTCCTCCCTTCCAACGGTGTTGAGGCGGGTGGGAACAGCCGGGGGTTGAGGGTACTGTGCTAAAAGAGGTGGAGTTATGCAGATCTAAAACGCGTGGATTGCAGCAGCAGCAAGCCGAAAAGTGCAGGCATGTGAGGGATCTAGAGGTTGACAGCATGTCTTCTTAACGGGAGTCCAGGTGGCCATCTCCACAAATGGACTTTTCAGAATCCTTGGGTGGCACCGTAGTCGGAAACCAATTCTGGTTATCGCTTCTCGGCCTTTTGGCTAAGATCAAGTGTAGTATCTGTTCTTATCAGTTTAATATCTGATACGTCCCCTATCTGGGGACCATATATTAAATGGATTTTTAGAACAGGGAGATGGAAAAAGAGCTTGCTCTGTCCACTCCACGCATTGACCTGGTATTGCAGTATCTCCAGGACCGGTGCACCCCTTCTTTAATGCAGTTTCTAAAATCAGAAAGAATTGAATTCAATGCTTTTTGTTCATTTTGCTTGTTTGTCGGATTTTGGGATGGACTCTTTGGCTTTGCTTTTCTTCTCCTCATTGGATTTTTCATGTTAAAAGTTGCAGAAGCCAGATGACAAGCTCATTTTGGTTCAACTTCAGCAACTGTGCATTGCATTGCCATGTAATGTAATGTAATGCAATGCTATCTATCTAGCTCTCCCTCTATACTTCCTTTTGGATAAACAGACATATTAGGCAAGCATTTTGGAGCTTTCACCTAAATAACTACAGGTGGTGAGATAAGCTGCACAATATAATTGACCTTTCAGTATATTGTTGCACACACACCATCTATTTAGCAAATGCCCTTGTTATCAACAGCAGCCTTTTAAACTCACCTGAGCTAACAGGTATGTGAGCTGGTTACTCTGCTGCGCTTAAAATTTCTTTTTTGGTTTGCTACAATGCCTTTTCTGAAACGTTGTCTCCCTCTGCTGGAACACTGACTTCTTTCATTTAATGCCTGCAGACTATAAAAGAGAAACCAACCCAAAAAGTTTGGTTGATTAGTCTGTGGCATTCTTTTAAACTGTTGCTTATGGCGGTCTCTGTGAGCTTCTCAGTGACATTCAGCCATCCAGGTATCCCGCCTGCAGTAGACGGAATGTGGCAATGGAACGCTGGCTGCGCGTGTCATAATAGGCTCTGAGCCTTTATATACCTGCGCACAGCAGCAGCCACCTTCAGTCTGCTGCTGGACAGCCAGCAGCAGCAGCAGCAGGAGAGGTAATTAATCAGCAACCCTCCTGCTAAGGGTAGACAGCTGCTCGTTCCACCCCCCCCCCCGCCTTAATTGGTTCTCCTCCCTTCCAACGGTGTTGAGGCGGGTGGGAACAGCCGGGGGTTGAGGGTACTGTGCTAAAAGAGGTGGAGTTATGCAGATCTAAAACGCGTGGATTGCAGCAGCAGCAAGCCGAAAAGTGCAGGCATGTGAGGGATCTAGAGGTTGACAGCATGTCTTCTTAACGGGAGTCCAGGTGGCCATCTCCACAAATGGACTTTTCAGAATCCTTGGGTGGCACCGTAGTCGGAAACCAATTCTGGTTATCGCTTCTCGGCCTTTTGGCTAAGATCAAGTGTAGTATCTGTTCTTATCAGTTTAATATCTGATACGTCCCCTATCTGGGGACCATATATTAAATGGATTTTTAGAACAGGGAGATGGAAAAAGAGCTTGCTCTGTCCACTCCACGCATTGACCTGGTATTGCAGTATCTCCAGGACCGGTGCACCCCTTCTTTAATGCAGTTTCTAAAATCAGAAAGAATTGAATTCAATGCTTTTTGTTCATTTTGCTTGTTTGTCGGATTTTGGGATGGACTCTTTGGCTTTGCTTTTCTTCTCCTCATTGGATTTTTCATGTTAAAAGTTGCAGAAGCCAGATGACAAGCTCATTTTGGTTCAACTTCAGCAACTGTGCATTGCATTGCCATGTAATGTAATGTAATGCAATGCTATCTATCTAGCTCTCCCTCTATACTTCCTTTTGGATAAACAGACATATTAGGTAAGCATTTTGGAGCTTTCACCTAAATAACTACAGGTGGTGAGATAAGCTGCACAATATAATTGACCTTTCAGTATATTGTTGCACACACACCATCTATTTAGCAAATGCCCTTGTTATCAACAGCAGCCTTTTAAACTCACCTGAGCTAACAGGTATGTGAGCTGGTTACTCTGCTGCGCTTAAAATTTCTTTTTTGGTTTGCTACAATGCCTTTTCTGAAACGTTGTCTCGCTCTGCTGGAACACTGACTTCTTTCATTTAATGCCTGCAGACTATAAAAGAGAAACCAACCCAAAAAGTTTGGTTGATTAGTCTGTGGCATTCTTTTAAACTGTTGCTTATGGCGGTCTCTGTGAGCTTCTCAGTGACATTCAGCCATCCAGGTACCCCGCCTGCAGTAGACGGAATGTGGCAATGGAACGCTGGCTGCGCGTGTCATAATAGGCTCTGAGCCTTTATATACCTGCGCACAGCAGCAGCCACCTTCAGTCTGCTGCTGGACAGCCAGCAGCAGCAGCAGCAGGAGAGGTAATTAATCAGCAACCCTCCTGCTAAGGGTAGACAGCTGCTCGTTCCACCCCCCCCTGCCTTAATTGGTTCTCCTTCCTTCCAACGGTGTTGAGGCGGGTGGGAACAGCCGGGGGTTGAGGGTACTGTGCTAAAAGAGGTGGAGTTATGCAGATCTAAAACGCGTGGATTGCAGCAGCAGCAAGCCGAAAAGTGCAGGCATGTGAGGGATCTAGAGGTTGACAGCATGTCTTCTTAACGGGAGTCCAGGTGGCCATCTCCACAAATGGACTTTTCAGAATCCTTGGGTGGCACCGTAGTCGGAAACCAATTCTGGTTATCGCTTCTCGGCCTTTTGGCTAAGATCAAGTGTAGTATCTGTTCTTATCAGTTTAATATCTGATACGTCCCCTATCTGGGGACCATATATTAAATGGATTTTTAGAACAGGGAGATGGAAAAAGAGCTTGCTCTGTCCACTCCACGCATTGACCTGGTATTGCAGTATCTCCAGGACCGGTGCACCCCTTCTTTAATGCAGTTTCTAAAATCAGAAAGAATTGAATTCAATGCTTTTTGTTCATTTTGCTTGTTTGTCGGATTTTGGGATGGACTCTTTGGCTTTGCTTTTCTTCTCCTCATTGGATTTTTCATGTTAAAAGTTGCAGAAGCCAGATGACAAGCTCATTTTGGTTCAACTTCAGCAACTGTGCATTGCATTGCCATGTAATGTAATGTAATGCAATGCTATCTATCTAGCTCTCCCTCTATACTTCCTTTTGGATAAACAGACATATTAGGCAAGCATTTTGGAGCTTTCACCTAAATAACTACAGGTGGTGAGATAAGCTGCACAATATAATTGACCTTTCAGTATATTGTTGCACACACACCATCTATTTAGCAAATGCCCTTGTTATCAACAGCAGCCTTTTAAACTCACCTGAGCTAACAGGTATGTGAGCTGGTTACTCTGCTGCGCTTAAAATTTCTTTTTTGGTTTGCTACAATGCCTTTTCTGAAACGTTGTCTCCCTCTGCTGGAACACTGACTTCTTTCATTTAATGCCTGCAGACTATAAAAGAGAAACCAACCCAAAAAGTTTGGTTGATTAGTCTGTGGCATTCTTTTAAACTGTTGCTTATGGCGGTCTCTGTGAGCTTCTCAGTGACATTCAGCCATCCAGGTATCCCGCCTGCAGTAGACGGAATGTGGCAATGGAACGCTGGCTGCGCGTGTCATAATAGGCTCTGAGCCTTTATATACCTGCGCACAGCAGCAGCCACCTTCAGTCTGCTGCTGGACAGCCAGCAGCAGCAGCAGCAGGAGAGGTAATTAATCAGCAACCCTCCTGCTAAGGGTAGACAGCTGCTCGTTCCACCCCCCCCCCCGCCTTAATTGGTTCTCCTCCCTTCCAACGGTGTTGAGGCGGGCGGGAACAGCCGGGGGTTGAGGGTACTGTGCTAAAAGAGGTGGAGTTATGCAGATCTAAAACGCGTGGATTGCAGCAGCAGCAAGCCGAAAAGTGCAGGCATGTGAGGGATCTAGAGGTTGACAGCATGTCTTCTTAACGGGAGTCCAGGTGGCCATCTCCACAAATGGACTTTTCAGAATCCTTGGGTGGCACCGTAGTCGGAAACCAATTCTGGTTATCGCTTCTCGGCCTTTTGGCTAAGATCAAGTGTAGTATCTGTTCTTATCAGTTTAATATCTGATACGTCCCCTATCTGGGGACCATATATTAAATGGATTTTTAGAACAGGGAGATGGAAAAAGAGCTTGCTCTGTCCATTCCACGCATTGACCTGGTATTGCAGTATCTCCAGGACCGGTGCACCCCTTCTTTAATGCAGTTTCTAAAATCAGAAAGAATTGAATTCAATGCTTTTTGTTCATTTTGCTTGTTTGTCGGATTTTGGGATGGACTCTTTGGCTTTGCTTTTCTTCTCCTCATTGGATTTTTCATGTTAAAAGTTGCAGAAGCCAGATGACAAGCTCATTTTGGTTCAACTTCAGCAACTGTGCATTGCATTGCCATGTAATGTAATGTAATGCAATGCTATCTATCTAGCTCTCCCTCTATACTTCCTTTAGGATAAACAGACATATTAGGCAAGCATTTTGGAGCTTTCACCTAAATAACTACAGGTGGTGAGATAAGCTGCACAATATAATTGACCTTTCAGTATATTGTTGCACACACACCATCTATTTAGCAAATGCCCTTGTTATCAACAGCAGCCTTTTAAACTCACCTGAGCTAACAGGTATGTGAGCTGGTTACTCTGCTGCGCTTAAAATTTCTTTTTTGGTTTGCTACAATGCCTTTTCTGAAACGTTGTCTCCCTCTGCTGGAACACTGACTTCTTTCATTTAATGCCTGCAGACTATAAAAGAGAAACCAACCCAAAAAGTTTGGTTGATTAGTCTGTGGCATTCTTTTAAACTGTTGCTTATGGCGGTCTCTGTGAGCTTCTCAGTGACATTCAGCCATCCAGGTATCCCGCCTGCAGTAGACGGAATGTGGCAATGGAACGCTGGCTGCGCGTGTCATAATAGGCTCTGAGCCTTTATATACCTGCGCACAGCAGCAGCCACCTTCAGTCTGCTGCTGGACAGCCAGCAGCAGCAGCAGCAGGAGAGGTAATTAATTAGCAACCCTCCTGCTAAGGGTAGACAGCTGCTCGTTCCACCCCCCCCCCGCCTTAATTGGTTCTCCTCCCTTCCAACGGTGTTGAGGCGGGTGGGAACAGCCGGGGGTTGAGGGTACTGTGCTAAAAGAGGTGGAGTTATGCAGATCTAAAACGCGTGGATTGCAGCAGCAGCAAGCCGAAAAGTGCAGGCATGTGAGGGATCTAGAGGTTGACAGCATGTCTTCTTAACGGGAGTCCAGGTGGCCATCTCCACAAATGGACTTTTCAGAATCCTTGGGTGGCACCGTAGTCGGAAACCAATTCTGGTTATCGCTTCTCGGCCTTTTGGCTAAGATCAAGTGTAGTATCTGTTCTTATCAGTTTAATATCTGATACGTCCCCTATCTGGGGACCATATATTAAATGGATTTTTAGAACAGGGAGATGGAAAAAGAGCTTGCTCTGTCCACTCCACGCATTGACCTGGTATTGCAGTATCTCCAGGACCGGTGCACCCCTTCTTTAATGCAGTTTCTAAAATAAGAAAGAATTGAATTCAATGCTTTTTGTTCATTTTGCTTGTTTGTCGGATTTTGGGATGGACTCTTTGGCTTTGCTTTTCTTCTCCTCATTGGATTTTTCATGTTAAAAGTTGCAGAAGCCAGATGACAAGCTCATTTTGGTTCAACTTCAGCAACTGTGCATTGCATTGCCATGTAATGTAATGTAATGCAATGCTATCTATCTAGCTCTCCCTCTATACTTCCTTTTGGATAAACAGACATATTAGGCAAGCATTTTGGAGCTTTCACCTAAATAACTACAGGTGGTGAGATAAGCTGCACAATATAATTGACCTTTCAGTATATTGTTGCACACACACCATCTATTTAGCAAATGCCCTTGTTATCAACAGCAGCCTTTTAAACTCACCTGAGCTAACAGGTATGTGAGCTGGTTACTCTGCTGCGCTTAAAATTTCTTTTTTGGTTTGCTACAATGCCTTTTCTGAAACGTTGTCTCCCTCTGCTGGAACACTGACTTCTTTCATTTAATGCCTGCAGACTATAAAAGAGAAACCAACCCAAAAAGTTTGGTTGATGAGTCTGTGGCATTCTTTTAAACTGTTGCTTATGGCGGTCTCTGTGAGCTTCTCAGTGACATTCAGCCATCCAGGTATCCCGCCTGCAGTAGACGGAATGTGGCAATGGAACGCTGGCTGCGCGTGTCATAATAGGCTCTGAGCCTTTATATACCTGCGCACAGCAGCAGCCACCTTCAGTCTGCTGCTGGACAGCCAGCAGCAGCAGCAGCAGGAGAGGTAATTAATCAGCAACCCTCCTGCTAAGGGTAGACAGCTGCTCGTTCCACCCCCCCCCCGCCTTAATTTGTTCTCCTCCCTTCCAACGGTGTTGAGGCGGGTGGGAACAGCCGGGGGTTGAGGGTACTGTGCTAAAAGAGGTGGAGTTATGCAGATCTAAAACGCGTGGATTGCAGCAGCAGCAAGCCGAAAAGTGCAGGCATGTGAGGGATCTAGAGGTTGACAGCATGTCTTCTTAACGGGAGTCCAGGTGGCCATCTCCACAAATGGACTTTTCAGAATCCTTGGGTGGCACCGTAGTCGGAAACCAATTCTGGTTATCGCTTCTCGGCCTTTTGGCTAAGATCAAGTGTAGTATCTGTTCTTATCAGTTTAATATCTGATACGTCCCATATCTGGGGACCATATATTAAATGGATTTTTAGAACAGGGAGATGGAAAAAGAGCTTGCTCTGTCCACTCCACGCATTGACCTGGTATTGCAGTATCTCCAGGACCGGTGCACCCCTTCTTTAATGCAGTTTCTAAAATCAGAAAGAATTGAATTCAATGCTTTTTGTTCATTTTGCTTGTTTGTCGGATTTTGGGATGGACTCTTTGGCTTTGCTTTTCTTCTCCTCATTGGATTTTTCATGTTAAAAGTTGCAGAAGCCAGATGACAAGCTCATTTTGGTTCAACTTCAGCAACTGTGCATTGCATTGCCATGTAATGTAATGTAATGCAATGCTATCTATCTAGCTCTCCCTCTATACTTCCTTTTGGATAAACAGACATATTAGGCAAGCATTTTGGAGCTTTCACCTAAATAACTACAGGTGGTGAGATAAGCTGCACAATATAATTGACCTTTCAGTATATTGTTGCACACACACCATCTATTTAGCAAATGCCCTTGTTATCAACAGCAGCCTTTTAAACTCACCTGAGCTAACAGGTATGTGAGCTGGTTACTCTGCTGCGCTTAAAATTTCTTTTTTGGTTTGCTACAATGCCTTTTCTGAAACGTTGTCTCCCTCTGCTGGAACACTGACTTCTTTCATTTAATGACTGCAGACTATAAAAGAGAAACCAACCCAAAAAGTTTGGTTGATTAGTCTGTGGCATTCTTTTAAACTGTTGCTTATGGCGGTCTCTGTGAGCTTCTCAGTGACATTCAGCCATCCAGGTATCCCGCCTGCAGTAGACGGAATGTGGCAATGGAACGCTGGCTGCGCGTGTCATAATAGGCTCTGAGCCTTTATATACCTGCGCACAGCAGCAGCCACCTTCAGTCTGCTGCTGGACAGCCAGCAGCAGCAGCAGCAGGAGAGGTAATTAATCAGCAACCCTCCTGCTAAGGGTAGACAGCTGCTCGTTCCACCCCCCCCCCGCCTTAATTGGTTCTCCTCCCTTCCAACGGTGTTGAGGCGGGTGGGAACAGCCGGGGGTTGAGGGTACTGTGCTAAAAGAGGTGGAGTTATGCAGATCTAAAACGCGTGGATTGCAGCAGCAGCAAGCCGAAAAGTGCAGGCATGTGAGGGATCTAGAGGTTGACAGCATGTCTTCTTAACGGGAGTCCAGGTGGCCATCTCCACAAATGGACTTTTCAGAATCCTTGGGTGGCACCGTAGTCGGAAACCAATTCTGGTTATCGCTTCTCGGCCTTTTGGCTAAGATCAAGTGTAGTATCTGTTCTTATCAGTTTAATATCTGATACGTCCCCTATCTGGGGACCATATATTAAATGGATTTTTAGAACAGGGAGATGGAAAAAGAGCTTGCTCTGTCCACTCCACGCATTGACCTGGTATTGCAGTATCTCCAGGACCGGTGCACCCCTTCTTTAATGCAGTTTCTAAAATCAGAAAGAATTGAATTCAATGCTTTTTGTTCATTTTGCTTGTTTGTCGGATTTTGGGATGGACTCTTTGGCTTTGCTTTTCTTCTCCTCATTGGATTTTTCATGTTAAAAGTTGCAGAAGCCAGATGACAAGCTCATTTTGGTTCAACTTCAGCAACTGTGCATTGCATTGCCATGTAATGTAATGTAATGCAATGCTATCTATCTAGCTCTCCCTCTATACTTCCTTTTCGATAAACAGACATATTAGGCAAGCATTTTGGAGCTTTCACCTAAATAACTACAGGTGGTGAGATAAGCTGCACAATATAATTGACCTTTCAGTATATTGTTGCACACACACCATCTATTTAGCAAATGCCCTTGTTATCAACAGCAGCCTTTTAAACTCACCTGAGCTAACAGGTATGTGAGCTGGTTACTCTGCTGCGCTTAAAATTTCTTTTTTGGTTTGCTACAATGCCTTTTCTGAAACGTTGTCTCCCTCTGCTGGAACACTGACTTCTTTCATTTAATGACTGCAGACTATAAAAGAGAAACCAACCCAAAAAGTTTGGTTGATTAGTCTGTGGCATTCTTTTAAACTGTTGCTTATGGCGGTCTCTGTGAGCTTCTGAGTGACATTCAGCCATCCAGGTATCCCGCCTGCAGTAGACGGAATGTGGCAATGGAACGCTGGCTGCGCGTGTCATAATAGGCTCTGAGCCTTTATATACCTGCGCACAGCAGCAGCCACCTTCAGTCTGCTGCTGGACAGCCAGCAGCAGCAGCAGCAGGAGAGGTAATTAATCAGCAACCCTCCTGCTAAGGGTAGACAGCTGCTCGTTCCACCCCCCCCCGCCTTAATTGGTTCTCCTCCCTTCCAACGGTGTTGAGGCGGGTGGGAACAGCCGGGGGTTGAGGGTACTGTGCTAAAAGAGGTGGAGTTATGCAGATCTAAAACGCGTGGATTGCAGCAGCAGCAAGCCGAAAAGTGCAGGCATGTGAGGGATCTAGAGGTTGACAGCATGTCTTCTTAACGGGAGTCCAGGTGGCCATCTCCACAAATGGACTTTTCAGAATCCTTGGGTGGCACCGTAGTCGGAAACCAATTCTGGTTATCGCTTCTCGGCCTTTTGGCTAAGATCAAGTGTAGTATCTGTTCTTATCAGTTTAATATCTGATACGTCCCCTATCTGGGGACCATATATTAAATGGATTTTTAGAACAGGGAGATGGAAAAAGAGCTTGCTCTGTCCACTCCACGCATTGACCTGGTATTGCAGTATCTCCAGGACCGGTGCACCCCTTCTTTAATGCAGTTTCTAAAATCAGAAAGAATTGAATTCAATGCTTTTTGTTCATTTTGCTTGTTTGTCGGATTTTGGGATGGACTCTTTGGCTTTGCTTTTCTTCTCCTCATTGGATTTTTCATGTTAAAAGTTGCAGAAGCCAGATGACAAGCTCATTTTGGTTCAACTTCAGCAACTGTGCATTGCATTGCCATGTAATGTAATGTAATGCAATGCTATCTATCTAGCTCTCCCTCTATACTTCCTTTTGGATAAACAGACATATTAGGCAAGCATTTTGGAGCTTTCACCTAAATAACTACAGGTGGTGAGATAAGCTGCACAATATAATTGACCTTTCAGTATATTGTTGCACACACACCATCTATTTAGCAAATGCCCTTGTTATCAACAGCAGCCTTTTAAACTCACCTGAGCTAACAGGTATGTGAGCTGGTTACTCTGCTGCGCTTAAAATTTCTTTTTTGGTTTGCTACAATGCCTTTTCTGAAACGTTGTCTCCCTCTGCTGGAACACTGACTTCTTTCATTTAATGCCTGCAGACTATAAAAGAGAAACCAACCCAAAAAGTTTGGTTGATTAGTCTGTGGCATTCTTTTAAACTGTTGCTTATGGCGGTCTCTGTGAGCTTCTCAGTGACATTCAGCCGTCCAGGTATCCCGCCTGCAGTAGACGGAATGTGGCAATGGAACGCTGGCTGCGCGTGTCATAATAGGCTCTGAGCCTATATATACCTGCGCACAGCAGCAGCCACCTTCAGTCTGCTGCTGGACAGCCAGCAGCAGCAGCAGCAGGAGAGGTAATTAATCAGCAACCCTCCTGCTAAGGGTAGACAGCTGCTCGTTCCACCCCCCCCCCCCGCCTTAATTTGTTCTCCTCCCTTCCAACGGTGTTGAGGCGGGTGGGAACAGCCGGGGGTTGAGGGTACTGTGCTAAAAGAGGTGGAGTTATGCAGATCTAAAACGCGTGGATTGCAGCAGCAGCAAGCCGAAAAGTGCAGGCATGTGAGGGATCTAGAGGTTGACAGCATGTCTTCTTAACGGGAGTCCAGGTGGCCATCTCCACAAATGGACTTTTCAGAATCCTTGGGTGGCACCGTAGTCGGAAACCAATTCTGGTTATCGCTTCTCGGCCTTTTGGCTAAGATCAAGTGTAGTATCTGTTCTTATCAGTTTAATATCTGATACGTCCCCTATCTGGGGACCATATATTAAATGGATTTTTAGAACAGGGAGATGGAAAAAGAGCTTGCTCTGTCCATTCCACGCATTGACCTGGTATTGCAGTATCTCCAGGACCGGTGCACCCCTTCTTTAATGCAGTTTCTAAAATCAGAAAGAATTGAATTCAATGCTTTTTGTTCATTTTGCTTGTTTGTCGGATTTTGGGATGGACTCTTTGGCTTTGCTTTTCTTCTCCTCATTGGATTTTTCATGTTAAAAGTTGCAGAAGCCAGATGACAAGCTCATTTTGGTTCAACTTCAGCAACTGTGCATTGCATTGCCATGTAATGTAATGTAATGCAATGCTATCTATCTAGCTCTCCCTCTATACTTCCTTTAGGATAAACAGACATATTAGGCAAGCATTTTGGAGCTTTCACCTAAATAACTACAGGTGGTGAGATAAGCTGCACAATATAATTGACCTTTCAGTATATTGTTGCACACACACCATCTATTTAGCAAATGCCCTTGTTATCAACAGCAGCCTTTTAAACTCACCTGAGCTAACAGGTATGTGAGCTGGTTACTCTGCTGCGCTTAAAATTTCTTTTTTGGTTTGCTACAATGCCTTTTCTGAAACGTTGTCTCCCTCTGCTGGAACACTGACTTCTTTCATTTAATGCCTGCAGACTATAAAAGAGAAACCAACCCAAAAAGTTTGGTTGATTAGTCTGTGGCATTCTTTTAAACTGTTGCTTATGGCGGTCTCTGTGAGCTTCTCAGTGACATTCAGCCATCCAGGTATCCCGCCTGCAGTAGACGGAATGTGGCAATGGAACGCTGGCTGCGCGTGTCATAATAGGCTCTGAGCCTTTATATACCTGCGCACAGCAGCAGCCACCTTCAGTCTGCTGCTGGACAGCCAGCAGCAGCAGCAGCAGGAGAGGTAATTAATTAGCAACCCTCCTGCTAAGGGTAGACAGCTGCTCGTTCCACCCCCCCCCCGCCTTAATTGGTTCTCCTCCCTTCCAACGGTGTTGAGGCGGGTGGGAACAGCCGGGGGTTGAGGGTACTGTGCTAAAAGAGGTGGAGTTATGCAGATCTAAAACGCGTGGATTGCAGCAGCAGCAAGCCGAAAAGTGCAGGCATGTGAGGGATCTAGAGGTTGACAGCATGTCTTCTTAACGGGAGTCCAGGTGGCCATCTCCACAAATGGACTTTTCAGAATCCTTGGGTGGCACCGTAGTCGGAAACCAATTCTGGTTATCGCTTCTCGGCCTTTTGGCTAAGATCAAGTGTAGTATCTGTTCTTATCAGTTTAATATCTGATACGTCCCCTATCTGGGGACCATATATTAAATGGATTTTTAGAACAGGGAGATGGAAAAAGAGCTTGCTCTGTCCACTCCACGCATTGACCTGGTATTGCAGTATCTCCAGGACCGGTGCACCCCTTCTTTAATGCAGTTTCTAAAATAAGAAAGAATTGAATTCAATGCTTTTTGTTCATTTTGCTTGTTTGTCGGATTTTGGGATGGACTCTTTGGCTTTGCTTTTCTTCTCCTCATTGGATTTTTCATGTTAAAAGTTGCAGAAGCCAGATGACAAGCTCATTTTGGTTCAACTTCAGCAACTGTGCATTGCATTGCCATGTAATGTAATGTAATGCAATGCTATCTATCTAGCTCTCCCTCTATACTTCCTTTTGGATAAACAGACATATTAGGCAAGCATTTTGGAGCTTTCACCTAAATAACTACAGGTGGTGAGATAAGCTGCACAATATAATTGACCTTTCAGTATATTGTTGCACACACACCATCTATTTAGCAAATGCCCTTGTTATCAACAGCAGCCTTTTAAACTCACCTGAGCTAACAGGTATGTGAGCTGGTTACTCTGCTGCGCTTAAAATTTCTTTTTTGGTTTGCTACAATGCCTTTTCTGAAACGTTGTCTCCCTCTGCTGGAACACTGACTTCTTTCATTTAATGCCTGCAGACTATAAAAGAGAAACCAACCCAAAAAGTTTGGTTGATGAGTCTGTGGCATTCTTTTAAACTGTTGCTTATGGCGGTCTCTGTGAGCTTCTCAGTGACATTCAGCCATCCAGGTATCCCGCCTGCAGTAGACGGAATGTGGCAATGGAACGCTGGCTGCGCGTGTCATAATAGGCTCTGAGCCTTTATATACCTGCGCACAGCAGCAGCCACCTTCAGTCTGCTGCTGGACAGCCAGCAGCAGCAGCAGCAGGAGAGGTAATTAATCAGCAACCCTCCTGCTAAGGGTAGACAGCTGCTCGTTCCACCCCCCCCCCGCCTTAATTTGTTCTCCTCCCTTCCAACGGTGTTGAGGCGGGTGGGAACAGCCGGGGGTTGAGGGTACTGTGCTAAAAGAGGTGGAGTTATGCAGATCTAAAACGCGTGGATTGCAGCAGCAGCAAGCCGAAAAGTGCAGGCATGTGAGGGATCTAGAGGTTGACAGCATGTCTTCTTAACGGGAGTCCAGGTGGCCATCTCCACAAATGGACTTTTCAGAATCCTTGGGTGGCACCGTAGTCGGAAACCAATTCTGGTTATCGCTTCTCGGCCTTTTGGCTAAGATCAAGTGTAGTATCTGTTCTTATCAGTTTAATATCTGATACGTCCCATATCTGGGGACCATATATTAAATGGATTTTTAGAACAGGGAGATGGAAAAAGAGCTTGCTCTGTCCACTCCACGCATTGACCTGGTATTGCAGTATCTCCAGGACCGGTGCACCCCTTCTTTAATGCAGTTTCTAAAATCAGAAAGAATTGAATTCAATGCTTTTTGTTCATTTTGCTTGTTTGTCGGATTTTGGGATGGACTCTTTGGCTTTGCTTTTCTTCTCCTCATTGGATTTTTCATGTTAAAAGTTGCAGAAGCCAGATGACAAGCTCATTTTGGTTCAACTTCAGCAACTGTGCATTGCATTGCCATGTAATGTAATGTAATGCAATGCTATCTATCTAGCTCTCCCTCTATACTTCCTTTTGGATAAACAGACATATTAGGCAAGCATTTTGGAGCTTTCACCTAAATAACTACAGGTGGTGAGATAAGCTGCACAATATAATTGACCTTTCAGTATATTGTTGCACACACACCATCTATTTAGCAAATGCCCTTGTTATCAACAGCAGCCTTTTAAACTCACCTGAGCTAACAGGTATGTGAGCTGGTTACTCTGCTGCGCTTAAAATTTCTTTTTTGGTTTGCTACAATGCCTTTTCTGAAACGTTGTCTCCCTCTGCTGGAACACTGACTTCTTTCATTTAATGACTGCAGACTATAAAAGAGAAACCAACCCAAAAAGTTTGGTTGATTAGTCTGTGGCATTCTTTTAAACTGTTGCTTATGGCGGTCTCTGTGAGCTTCTCAGTGACATTCAGCCATCCAGGTATCCCGCCTGCAGTAGACGGAATGTGGCAATGGAACGCTGGCTGCGCGTGTCATAATAGGCTCTGAGCCTTTATATACCTGCGCACAGCAGCAGCCACCTTCAGTCTGCTGCTGGACAGCCAGCAGCAGCAGCAGCAGGAGAGGTAATTAATCAGCAACCCTCCTGCTAAGGGTAGACAGCTGCTCGTTCCACCCCCCCCCCGCCTTAATTGGTTCTCCTCCCTTCCAACGGTGTTGAGGCGGGTGGGAACAGCCGGGGGTTGAGGGTACTGTGCTAAAAGAGGTGGAGTTATGCAGATCTAAAACGCGTGGATTGCAGCAGCAGCAAGCCGAAAAGTGCAGGCATGTGAGGGATCTAGAGGTTGACAGCATGTCTTCTTAACGGGAGTCCAGGTGGCCATCTCCACAAATGGACTTTTCAGAATCCTTGGGTGGCACCGTAGTCGGAAACCAATTCTGGTTATCGCTTCTCGGCCTTTTGGCTAAGATCAAGTGTAGTATCTGTTCTTATCAGTTTAATATCTGATACGTCCCCTATCTGGGGACCATATATTAAATGGATTTTTAGAACAGGGAGATGGAAAAAGAGCTTGCTCTGTCCACTCCACGCATTGACCTGGTATTGCAGTATCTCCAGGACCGGTGCACCCCTTCTTTAATGCAGTTTCTAAAATCAGAAAGAATTGAATTCAATGCTTTTTGTTCATTTTGCTTGTTTGTCGGATTTTGGGATGGACTCTTTGGCTTTGCTTTTCTTCTCCTCATTGGATTTTTCATGTTAAAAGTTGCAGAAGCCAGATGACAAGCTCATTTTGGTTCAACTTCAGCAACTGTGCATTGCATTGCCATGTAATGTAATGTAATGCAATGCTATCTATCTAGCTCTCCCTCTATACTTCCTTTTCGATAAACAGACATATTAGGCAAGCATTTTGGAGCTTTCACCTAAATAACTACAGGTGGTGAGATAAGCTGCACAATATAATTGACCTTTCAGTATATTGTTGCACACACACCATCTATTTAGCAAATGCCCTTGTTATCAACAGCAGCCTTTTAAACTCACCTGAGCTAACAGGTATGTGAGCTGGTTACTCTGCTGCGCTTAAAATTTCTTTTTTGGTTTGCTACAATGCCTTTTCTGAAACGTTGTCTCCCTCTGCTGGAACACTGACTTCTTTCATTTAATGACTGCAGACTATAAAAGAGAAACCAACCCAAAAAGTTTGGTTGATTAGTCTGTGGCATTCTTTTAAACTGTTGCTTATGGCGGTCTCTGTGAGCTTCTGAGTGACATTCAGCCATCCAGGTATCCCGCCTGCAGTAGACGGAATGTGGCAATGGAACGCTGGCTGCGCGTGTCATAATAGGCTCTGAGCCTTTATATACCTGCGCACAGCAGCAGCCACCTTCAGTCTGCTGCTGGACAGCCAGCAGCAGCAGCAGCAGGAGAGGTAATTAATCAGCAACCCTCCTGCTAAGGGTAGACAGCTGCTCGTTCCACCCCCCCCCGCCTTAATTGGTTCTCCTCCCTTCCAACGGTGTTGAGGCGGGTGGGAACAGCCGGGGGTTGAGGGTACTGTGCTAAAAGAGGTGGAGTTATGCAGATCTAAAACGCGTGGATTGCAGCAGCAGCAAGCCGAAAAGTGCAGGCATGTGAGGGATCTAGAGGTTGACAGCATGTCTTCTTAACGGGAGTCCAGGTGGCCATCTCCACAAATGGACTTTTCAGAATCCTTGGGTGGCACCGTAGTCGGAAACCAATTCTGGTTATCGCTTCTCGGCCTTTTGGCTAAGATCAAGTGTAGTATCTGTTCTTATCAGTTTAATATCTGATACGTCCCCTATCTGGGGACCATATATTAAATGGATTTTTAGAACAGGGAGATGGAAAAAGAGCTTGCTCTGTCCACTCCACGCATTGACCTGGTATTGCAGTATCTCCAGGACCGGTGCACCCCTTCTTTAATGCAGTTTCTAAAATCAGAAAGAATTGAATTCAATGCTTTTTGTTCATTTTGCTTGTTTGTCGGATTTTGGGATGGACTCTTTGGCTTTGCTTTTCTTCTCCTCATTGGATTTTTCATGTTAAAAGTTGCAGAAGCCAGATGACAAGCTCATTTTGGTTCAACTTCAGCAACTGTGCATTGCATTGCCATGTAATGTAATGTAATGCAATGCTATCTATCTAGCTCTCCCTCTATACTTCCTTTTGGATAAACAGACATATTAGGCAAGCATTTTGGAGCTTTCACCTAAATAACTACAGGTGGTGAGATAAGCTGCACAATATAATTGACCTTTCAGTATATTGTTGCACACACACCATCTATTTAGCAAATGCCCTTGTTATCAACAGCAGCCTTTTAAACTCACCTGAGCTAACAGGTATGTGAGCTGGTTACTCTGCTGCGCTTAAAATTTCTTTTTTGGTTTGCTACAATGCCTTTTCTGAAACGTTGTCTCCCTCTGCTGGAACACTGACTTCTTTCATTTAATGCCTGCAGACTATAAAAGAGAAACCAACCCAAAAAGTTTGGTTGATTAGTCTGTGGCATTCTTTTAAACTGTTGCTTATGGCGGTCTCTGTGAGCTTCTCAGTGACATTCAGCCGTCCAGGTATCCCGCCTGCAGTAGACGGAATGTGGCAATGGAACGCTGGCTGCGCGTGTCATAATAGGCTCTGAGCCTATATATACCTGCGCACAGCAGCAGCCACCTTCAGTCTGCTGCTGGACAGCCAGCAGCAGCAGCAGCAGGAGAGGTAATTAATCAGCAACCCTCCTGCTAAGGGTAGACAGCTGCTCGTTCCACCCCCCCCCCCCGCCTTAATTTGTTCTCCTCCCTTCCAACGGTGTTGAGGCGGGTGGGAACAGCCGGGGGTTGAGGGTACTGTGCTAAAAGAGGTGGAGTTATGCAGATCTAAAACGCGTGGATTGCAGCAGCAGCAAGCCGAAAAGTGCAGGCATGTGAGGGATCTAGAGGTTGACAGCATGTCTTCTTAACGGGAGTCCAGGTGGCCATCTCCACAAATGGACTTTTCAGAATCCTTGGGTGGCACCGTAGTCGGAAACCAATTCTGGTTATCGCTTCTCGGCCTTTTGGCTAAGATCAAGTGTAGTATCTGTTCTTATCAGTTTAATATCTGATACGTCCCCTATCTGGGGACCATATATTAAATGGATTTTTAGAACAGGGAGATGGAAAAAGAGCTTGCTCTGTCCATTCCACGCATTGACCTGGTATTGCAGTATCTCCAGGACCGGTGCACCCCTTCTTTAATGCAGTTTCTAAAATCAGAAAGAATTGAATTCAATGCTTTTTGTTCATTTTGCTTGTTTGTCGGATTTTGGGATGGACTCTTTGGCTTTGCTTTTCTTCTCCTCATTGGATTTTTCATGTTAAAAGTTGCAGAAGCCAGATGACAAGCTCATTTTGGTTCAACTTCAGCAACTGTGCATTGCATTGCCATGTAATGTAATGTAATGCAATGCTATCTATCTAGCTCTCCCTCTATACTTCCTTTAGGATAAACAGACATATTAGGCAAGCATTTTGGAGCTTTCACCTAAATAACTACAGGTGGTGAGATAAGCTGCACAATATAATTGACCTTTCAGTATATTGTTGCACACACACCATCTATTTAGCAAATGCCCTTGTTATCAACAGCAGCCTTTTAAACTCACCTGAGCTAACAGGTATGTGAGCTGGTTACTCTGCTGCGCTTAAAATTTCTTTTTTGGTTTGCTACAATGCCTTTTCTGAAACGTTGTCTCCCTCTGCTGGAACACTGACTTCTTTCATTTAATGCCTGCAGACTATAAAAGAGAAACCAACCCAAAAAGTTTGGTTGATTAGTCTGTGGCATTCTTTTAAACTGTTGCTTATGGCGGTCTCTGTGAGCTTCTCAGTGACATTCAGCCATCCAGGTATCCCGCCTGCAGTAGACGGAATGTGGCAATGGAACGCTGGCTGCGCGTGTCATAATAGGCTCTGAGCCTTTATATACCTGCGCACAGCAGCAGCCACCTTCAGTCTGCTGCTGGACAGCCAGCAGCAGCAGCAGCAGGAGAGGTAATTAATTAGCAACCCTCCTGCTAAGGGTAGACAGCTGCTCGTTCCACCCCCCCCCCGCCTTAATTGGTTCTCCTCCCTTCCAACGGTGTTGAGGCGGGTGGGAACAGCCGGGGGTTGAGGGTACTGTGCTAAAAGAGGTGGAGTTATGCAGATCTAAAACGCGTGGATTGCAGCAGCAGCAAGCCGAAAAGTGCAGGCATGTGAGGGATCTAGAGGTTGACAGCATGTCTTCTTAACGGGAGTCCAGGTGGCCATCTCCACAAATGGACTTTTCAGAATCCTTGGGTGGCACCGTAGTCGGAAACCAATTCTGGTTATCGCTTCTCGGCCTTTTGGCTAAGATCAAGTGTAGTATCTGTTCTTATCAGTTTAATATCTGATACGTCCCCTATCTGGGGACCATATATTAAATGGATTTTTAGAACAGGGAGATGGAAAAAGAGCTTGCTCTGTCCACTCCACGCATTGACCTGGTATTGCAGTATCTCCAGGACCGGTGCACCCCTTCTTTAATGCAGTTTCTAAAATAAGAAAGAATTGAATTCAATGCTTTTTGTTCATTTTGCTTGTTTGTCGGATTTTGGGATGGACTCTTTGGCTTTGCTTTTCTTCTCCTCATTGGATTTTTCATGTTAAAAGTTGCAGAAGCCAGATGACAAGCTCATTTTGGTTCAACTTCAGCAACTGTGCATTGCATTGCCATGTAATGTAATGTAATGCAATGCTATCTATCTAGCTCTCCCTCTATACTTCCTTTTGGATAAACAGACATATTAGGCAAGCATTTTGGAGCTTTCACCTAAATAACTACAGGTGGTGAGATAAGCTGCACAATATAATTGACCTTTCAGTATATTGTTGCACACACACCATCTATTTAGCAAATGCCCTTGTTATCAACAGCAGCCTTTTAAACTCACCTGAGCTAACAGGTATGTGAGCTGGTTACTCTGCTGCGCTTAAAATTTCTTTTTTGGTTTGCTACAATGCCTTTTCTGAAACGTTGTCTCCCTCTGCTGGAACACTGACTTCTTTCATTTAATGCCTGCAGACTATAAAAGAGAAACCAACCCAAAAAGTTTGGTTGATGAGTCTGTGGCATTCTTTTAAACTGTTGCTTATGGCGGTCTCTGTGAGCTTCTCAGTGACATTCAGCCATCCAGGTATCCCGCCTGCAGTAGACGGAATGTGGCAATGGAACGCTGGCTGCGCGTGTCATAATAGGCTCTGAGCCTTTATATACCTGCGCACAGCAGCAGCCACCTTCAGTCTGCTGCTGGACAGCCAGCAGCAGCAGCAGCAGGAGAGGTAATTAATCAGCAACCCTCCTGCTAAGGGTAGACAGCTGCTCGTTCCACCCCCCCCCGCCTTAATTTGTTCTCCTCCCTTCCAACGGTGTTGAGGCGGGTGGGAACAGCCGGGGGTTGAGGGTACTGTGCTAAAAGAGGTGGAGTTATGCAGATCTAAAACGCGTGGATTGCAGCAGCAGCAAGCCGAAAAGTGCAGGCATGTGAGGGATCTAGAGGTTGACAGCATGTCTTCTTAACGGGAGTCCAGGTGGCCATCTCCACAAATGGACTTTTCAGAATCCTTGGGTGGCACCGTAGTCGGAAACCAATTCTGGTTATCGCTTCTCGGCCTTTTGGCTAAGATCAAGTGTAGTATCTGTTCTTATCAGTTTAATATCTGATACGTCCCATATCTGGGGACCATATATTAAATGGATTTTTAGAACAGGGAGATGGAAAAAGAGCTTGCTCTGTCCACTCCACGCATTGACCTGGTATTGCAGTATCTCCAGGACCGGTGCACCCCTTCTTTAATGCAGTTTCTAAAATCAGAAAGAATTGAATTCAATGCTTTTTGTTCATTTTGCTTGTTTGTCGGATTTTGGGATGGACTCTTTGGCTTTGCTTTTCTTCTCCTCATTGGATTTTTCATGTTAAAAGTTGCAGAAGCCAGATGACAAGCTCATTTTGGTTCAACTTCAGCAACTGTGCATTGCATTGCCATGTAATGTAATGTAATGCAATGCTATCTATCTAGCTCTCCCTCTATACTTCCTTTTGGATAAACAGACATATTAGGCAAGCATTTTGGAGCTTTCACCTAAATAACTACAGGTGGTGAGATAAGCTGCACAATATAATTGACCTTTCAGTATATTGTTGCACACACACCATCTATTTAGCAAATGCCCTTGTTATCAACAGCAGCCTTTTAAACTCACCTGAGCTAACAGGTATGTGAGCTGGTTACTCTGCTGCGCTTAAAATTTCTTTTTTGGTTTGCTACAATGCCTTTTCTGAAACGTTGTCTCCCTCTGCTGGAACACTGACTTCTTTCATTTAATGACTGCAGACTATAAAAGAGAAACCAACCCAAAAAGTTTGGTTGATTAGTCTGTGGCATTCTTTTAAACTGTTGCTTATGGCGGTCTCTGTGAGCTTCTCAGTGACATTCAGCCATCCAGGTATCCCGCCTGCAGTAGACGGAATGTGGCAATGGAACGCTGGCTGCGCGTGTCATAATAGGCTCTGAGCCTTTATATACCTGCGCACAGCAGCAGCCACCTTCAGTCTGCTGCTGGACAGCCAGCAGCAGCAGCAGCAGGAGAGGTAATTAATCAGCAACCCTCCTGCTAAGGGTAGACAGCTGCTCGTTCCACCCCCCCCCCGCCTTAATTGGTTCTCCTCCCTTCCAACGGTGTTGAGGCGGGTGGGAACAGCCGGGGGTTGAGGGTACTGTGCTAAAAGAGGTGGAGTTATGCAGATCTAAAACGCGTGGATTGCAGCAGCAGCAAGCCGAAAAGTGCAGGCATGTGAGGGATCTAGAGGTTGACAGCATGTCTTCTTAACGGGAGTCCAGGTGGCCATCTCCACAAATGGACTTTTCAGAATCCTTGGGTGGCACCGTAGTCGGAAACCAATTCTGGTTATCGCTTCTCGGCCTTTTGGCTAAGATCAAGTGTAGTATCTGTTCTTATCAGTTTAATATCTGATACGTCCCCTATCTGGGGACCATATATTAAATGGATTTTTAGAACAGGGAGATGGAAAAAGAGCTTGCTCTGTCCACTCCACGCATTGACCTGGTATTGCAGTATCTCCAGGACCGGTGCACCCCTTCTTTAATGCAGTTTCTAAAATCAGAAAGAATTGAATTCAATGCTTTTTGTTCATTTTGCTTGTTTGTCGGATTTTGGGATGGACTCTTTGGCTTTGCTTTTCTTCTCCTCATTGGATTTTTCATGTTAAAAGTTGCAGAAGCCAGATGACAAGCTCATTTTGGTTCAACTTCAGCAACTGTGCATTGCATTGCCATGTAATGTAATGTAATGCAATGCTATCTATCTAGCTCTCCCTCTATACTTCCTTTTCGATAAACAGACATATTAGGCAAGCATTTTGGAGCTTTCACCTAAATAACTACAGGTGGTGAGATAAGCTGCACAATATAATTGACCTTTCAGTATATTGTTGCACACACACCATCTATTTAGCAAATGCCCTTGTTATCAACAGCAGCCTTTTAAACTCACCTGAGCTAACAGGTATGTGAGCTGGTTACTCTGCTGCGCTTAAAATTTCTTTTTTGGTTTGCTACAATGCCTTTTCTGAAACGTTGTCTCCCTCTGCTGGAACACTGACTTCTTTCATTTAATGACTGCAGACTATAAAAGAGAAACCAACCCAAAAAGTTTGGTTGATTAGTCTGTGGCATTCTTTTAAACTGTTGCTTATGGCGGTCTCTGTGAGCTTCTGAGTGACATTCAGCCATCCAGGTATCCCGCCTGCAGTAGACGGAATGTGGCAATGGAACGCTGGCTGCGCGTGTCATAATAGGCTCTGAGCCTTTATATACCTGCGCACAGCAGCAGCCACCTTCAGTCTGCTGCTGGACAGCCAGCAGCAGCAGCAGCAGGAGAGGTAATTAATCAGCAACCCTCCTGCTAAGGGTAGACAGCTGCTCGTTCCACCCCCCCCCGCCTTAATTGGTTCTCCTCCCTTCCAACGGTGTTGAGGCGGGTGGGAACAGCCGGGGGTTGAGGGTACTGTGCTAAAAGAGGTGGAGTTATGCAGATCTAAAACGCGTGGATTGCAGCAGCAGCAAGCCGAAAAGTGCAGGCATGTGAGGGATCTAGAGGTTGACAGCATGTCTTCTTAACGGGAGTCCAGGTGGCCATCTCCACAAATGGACTTTTCAGAATCCTTGGGTGGCACCGTAGTCGGAAACCAATTCTGGTTATCGCTTCTCGGCCTTTTGGCTAAGATCAAGTGTAGTATCTGTTCTTATCAGTTTAATATCTGATACGTCCCCTATCTGGGGACCATATATTAAATGGATTTTTAGAACAGGGAGATGGAAAAAGAGCTTGCTCTGTCCACTCCACGCATTGACCTGGTATTGCAGTATCTCCAGGACCGGTGCACCCCTTCTTTAATGCAGTTTCTAAAATCAGAAAGAATTGAATTCAATGCTTTTTGTTCATTTTGCTTGTTTGTCGGATTTTGGGATGGACTCTTTGGCTTTGCTTTTCTTCTCCTCATTGGATTTTTCATGTTAAAAGTTGCAGAAGCCAGATGACAAGCTCATTTTGGTTCAACTTCAGCAACTGTGCATTGCATTGCCATGTAATGTAATGTAATGCAATGCTATCTATCTAGCTCTCCCTCTATACTTCCTTTTGGATAAACAGACATATTAGGCAAGCATTTTGGAGCTTTCACCTAAATAACTACAGGTGGTGAGATAAGCTGCACAATATAATTGACCTTTCAGTATATTGTTGCACACACACCATCTATTTAGCAAATGCCCTTGTTATCAACAGCAGCCTTTTAAACTCACCTGAGCTAACAGGTATGTGAGCTGGTTACTCTGCTGCGCTTAAAATTTCTTTTTTGGTTTGCTACAATGCCTTTTCTGAAACGTTGTCTCCCTCTGCTGGAACACTGACTTCTTTCATTTAATGCCTGCAGACTATAAAAGAGAAACCAACCCAAAAAGTTTGGTTGATTAGTCTGTGGCATTCTTTTAAACTGTTGCTTATGGCGGTCTCTGTGAGCTTCTCAGTGACATTCAGCCGTCCAGGTATCCCGCCTGCAGTAGACGGAATGTGGCAATGGAACGCTGGCTGCGCGTGTCATAATAGGCTCTGAGCCTATATATACCTGCGCACAGCAGCAGCCACCTTCAGTCTGCTGCTGGACAGCCAGCAGCAGCAGCAGCAGGAGAGGTAATTAATCAGCAACCCTCCTGCTAAGGGTAGACAGCTGCTCGTTCCACCCCCCCCCCCCGCCTTAATTTGTTCTCCTCCCTTCCAACGGTGTTGAGGCGGGTGGGAACAGCCGGGGGTTGAGGGTACTGTGCTAAAAGAGGTGGAGTTATGCAGATCTAAAACGCGTGGATTGCAGCAGCAGCAAGCCGAAAAGTGCAGGCATGTGAGGGATCTAGAGGTTGACAGCATGTCTTCTTAACGGGAGTCCAGGTGGCCATCTCCACAAATGGACTTTTCAGAATCCTTGGGTGGCACCGTAGTCGGAAACCAATTCTGGTTATCGCTTCTCGGCCTTTTGGCTAAGATCAAGTGTAGTATCTGTTCTTATCAGTTTAATATCTGATACGTCCCCTATCTGGGGACCATATATTAAATGGATTTTTAGAACAGGGAGATGGAAAAAGAGCTTGCTCTGTCCACTCCACGCATTGACCTGGTATTGCAGTATCTCCAGGACCGGTGCACCCCTTCTTTAATGCAGTTTCTAAAATCAGAAAGAATTGAATTCAATGCTTTTTGTTCATTTTGCTTGTTTGTCGGATTTTGGGATGGACTCTTTGGCTTTGCTTTTCTTCTCCTCATTGGATTTTTCATGTTAAAAGTTGCAGAAGCCAGATGACAAGCTCATTTTGGTTCAACTTCAGCAACTGTGCATTGCATTGCCATGTAATGTAATGTAATGCAATGCTATCTATCTAGCTCTCCCTCTATACTTCCTTTTGGATAAACAGACATATTAGGCAAGCATTTTGGAGCTTTCACCTAAATAACTACAGGTGGTGAGATAAGCTGCACAATATAATTGACCTTTCAGTATATTGTTGCACACACACCATCTATTTAGCAAATGCCCTTGTTATCAACAGCAGCCTTTTAAACTCACCTGAGCTAACAGGTATGTGAGCTGGTTACTCTGCTGCGCTTAAAATTTCTTTTTTGGTTTGCTACAATGCCTTTTCTGAAACGTTGTCTCCCTCTGCTGGAACACTGACTTCTTTCATTTAATGCCTGCAGACTATAAAAGAGAAACCAACCCAAAAAGTTTGGTTGATTAGTCTGTGGCATTCTTTTAAACTGTTGCTTATGGCGGTCTCTGTGAGCTTCTCAGTGACATTCAGCCATCCAGGTATCCCGCCTGCAGTAGACGGAATGTGGCAATGGAACGCTGGCTGCGCGTGTCATAATAGGCTCTGAGCCTTTATATACCTGCGCACAGCAGCAGCCACCTTCAGTCTGCTGCTGGACAGCCAGCAGCAGCAGCAGCAGGAGAGGTAATTAATCAGCAACCCTCCTGCTAAGGGTAGACAGCTGCTCGTTCCACCCCCCCCCGCCTTAATTGGTTCTCCTCCCTTCCAACGGTGTTGAGGCGGGTGGGAACAGCCGGTGGTTGAGGGTACTGTGCTAAAAGAGGTGGAGTTATGCAGATCTAAAACGCGTGGATTGCAGCAGCAGCAAGCCGAAAAGTGCAGGCATGTGAGGGATCTAGAGGTTGACAGCATGTCTTCTTAACGGGAGTCCAGGTGGCCATCTCCACAAATGGACTTTTCAGAATCCTTGGGTGGCACCGTAGTCGAAAACCAATTCTGGTTATCGCTTCTCGGCCTTTTGGCTAAGATCAAGTGTAGTATCTGTTCTTATCAGTTTAATATCTGATACGTCCCCTATCTGGGGACCATATATTAAATGGATTTTTAGAACAGGGAGATGGAAAAAGAGCTTGCTCTGTCCACTCCACGCATTGACCTGGTATTGCAGTATCTCCAGGACCGGTGCACCCCTTCTTTAATGCAGTTTCTAAAATCAGAAAGAATTGAATTCAATGCTTTTTGTTCATTTTGCTTGTTTGTCGGATTTTGGGATGGACTCTTTGGCTTTGCTTTTCTTCTCCTCATTGGATTTTTCATGTTAAAAGTTGCAGAAGCCAGAAGACAAGCTCATTTTGGTTCAACTTCAGCAACTGTGCATTGCATTGCCATGTAATGTAATGTAATGCAATGCTATCTATCTAGCTCTCCCTCTATACTTCCTTTTGGATAAACAGACATATTAGGCAAGCATTTTGGAGCTTTCACCTAAATAACTACAGGTGGTGAGATAAGCTGCACAATATAATTGACCTTTCAGTATATTGTTGCACACACACCATCTATTTAGCAAATGCCCTTGTTATCAACAGCAGCCTTTTAAACTCACCTGAGCTAACAGGTATGTGAGCTGGTTACTCTGCTGCGCTTAAAATTTCTTTTTTGGTTTGCTACAATGCCTTTTCTGAAACGTTGTCTCCCTCTGCTGGAACACTGACTTCTTTCATTTAATGCCTGCAGACTATAAAAGAGAAACCAACCCAAAAAGTTTGGTTGTTTAGTCTGTGGCATTCTTTTAAACTGTTGCTTATGGCGGTCTCTGTGAGCTTCTCAGTGACATTCAGCCATCCAGGTATCCCGCCTGCAGTAGACGGAATGTGGCAATGGAACGCTGGCTGCGCGTGTCATAATAGGCTCTGAGCCTTTATATACCTGCGCACAGCAGCAGCCACCTTCAGTCTGCTGCTGGACAGCCAGCAGCAGCAGCAGCAGGAGAGGTAATTAATCAGCAACCCTCCTGCTAAGGGTAGACAGCTGCTCGTTCCACCCCCCCCCGCCTTAATTGGTTCTCCTCCCTTCCAACGGTGTTGAGGCGGGTGGGAACAGCCGGGGGTTGAGGGTACTGTGCTAAAAGAGGTGGAGTTATGCAGATCTAAAACGCGTGGATTGCAGCAGCAGCAAGCCGAAAAGTGCAGGCATGTGAGGGATCTAGAGGTTGACAGCATGTCTTCTTAACGGGAGTCCAGGTGGCCATCTCCACAAATGGACTTTTCAGAATCCTTGGGTGGCACCGTAGTCGGAAACCAATTCTGGTTATCGCTTCTCGGCCTTTTGGCTAAGATCAAGTGTAGTATCTGTTCTTATCAGTTTAATATCTGATACGTCCCATATCTGGGGACCATATATTAAATGGATTTTTAGAACAGGGAGATGGAAAAAGAGCTTGCTCTGTCCACTCCACGCATTGACCTGGTATTGCAGTATCTCCAGGACCGGTGCACCCCTTCTTTAATGCAGTTTCTAAAATCAGAAAGAATTGAATTCAATGCTTTTTGTTCATTTTGCTTGTTTGTCGGATTTTGGGATGGACTCTTTGGCTTTGCTTTTCTTCTCCTCATTGGATTTTTCATGTTAAAAGTTGCAGAAGCCAGATGACAAGCTCATTTTGGTTCAACTTCAGCAACTGTGCATTGCATTGCCATGTAATGTAATGTAATGCAATGCTATCTATCTAGCTCTCCCTCTATACTTCCTTTTGGATAAACAGACATATTAGGCAAGCATTTTGGAGCTTTCACCTAAATAACTACAGGTGGTGAGATAAGCTGCACAATATAATTGACCTTTCAGTATATTGTTGCACACACACCATCTATTTAGCAAATGCCCTTGTTATCAACAGCAGCCTTTTAAACTCACCTGAGCTAACAGGTATGTGAGCTGGTTACTCTGCTGCGCTTAAAATTTCTTTTTTGGTTTGCTACAATGCCTTTTCTGAAACGTTGTCTCCCTCTGCTGGAACACTGACTTCTTTCATTTAATGACTGCAGACTATAAAAGAGAAACCAACCCAAAAAGTTTGGTTGATTAGTCTGTGGCATTCTTTTAAACTGTTGCTTATGGCGGTCTCTGTGAGCTTCTGAGTGACATTCAGCCATCCAGGTATCCCGCCTGCAGTAGACGGAATGTGGCAATGGAACGCTGGCTGCGCGTGTCATAATAGGCTCTGAGCCTTTATATACCTGCGCACAGCAGCAGCCACCTTCAGTCTGCTGCTGGACAGCCAGCAGCAGCAGCAGCAGGAGAGGTAATTAATCAGCAACCCTCCTGCTAAGGGTAGACAGCTGCTCGTTCCACCCCCCCCCCGCCTTAATTGGTTCTCCTCCCTTCCAACGGTGTTGAGGCGGGTGGGAACAGCCGGGGGTTGAGGGTACTGTGCTAAAAGAGGTGGAGTTATGCAGATCTAAAACGCGTGGATTGCAGCAGCAGCAAGCCGAAAAGTGCAGGCATGTGAGGGATCTAGAGGTTGACAGCATGTCTTCTTAACGGGAGTCCAGGTGGCCATCTCCACAAATGGACTTTTCAGAATCCTTGGGTGGCACCGTAGTCGGAAACCAATTCTGGTTATCGCTTCTCGGCCTTTTGGCTAAGATCAAGTGTAGTATCTGTTCTTATCAGTTTAATATCTGATACGTCCCCTATCTGGGGACCATATATTAAATGGATTTTTAGAACAGGGAGATGGAAAAAGAGCTTGCTCTGTCCACTCCACGCATTGACCTGGTATTGCAGTATCTCCAGGACCGGTGCACCCCTTCTTTAATGCAGTTTCTAAAATCAGAAAGAATTGAATTCAATGCTTTTTGTTCATTTTGCTTGTTTGTCGGATTTTGGGATGGACTCTTTGGCTTTGCTTTTCTTCTCCTCATTGGATTTTTCATGTTAAAAGTTGCAGAAGCCAGATGACAAGCTCATTTTGGTTCAACTTCAGCAACTGTGCATTGCATTGCCATGTAATGTAATGTAATGCAATGCTATCTATCTAGCTCTCCCTCTATACTTCCTTTTGGATAAACAGACATATTAGGCAAGCATTTTGGAGCTTTCACCTAAATAACTACAGGTGGTGAGATAAGCTGCACAATATAATTGACCTTTCAGTATATTGTTGCACACACACCATCTATTTAGCAAATGCCCTTGTTA
Organism: Phyllobates terribilis; assembly: GCF_046119375.1. Taxonomy (NCBI): domain Eukaryota; kingdom Metazoa; phylum Chordata; class Amphibia; order Anura; family Dendrobatidae; genus Phyllobates; species Phyllobates terribilis. The sequence continues at coordinate 1,615,994 of NW_027362800.1, read as the reverse complement.
TCAACAGCAGCCTTTTAAACTCACCTGAGCTAACAGGTATGTGAGCTGGTTACTCTGCTGCGCTTAAAATTTCTTTTTTGGTTTGCTACAATGCCTTTTCTGAAACGTTGTCTCCCTCTGCTGGAACACTGACTTCTTTCATTTAATGCCTGCAGACTATAAAAGAGAAACCAACCCAAAAAGTTTGGTTGATTAGTCTGTGGCATTCTTTTAAACTGTTGCTTATGGCGGTCTCTGTGAGCTTCTCAGTGACATTCAGCCATCCAGGTATCCCGCCTGCAGTAGACGGAATGTGGCAATGGAACGCTGTCTGCGCGTGTCATAATAGGCTCTGAGCCTTTATATACCTGCGCACAGCAGCAGCCACCTTCAGTCTGCTGCTGGACAGCCAGCAGCAGCAGCAGCAGGAGAGGTAATTAATCAGCAACCCTCCTGCTAAGGGTAGACAGCTGCTCGTTCCACCCCCCCCCGCCTTAATTGGTTCTCCTCCCTTCCAACGGTGTTGAGGCGGGTGGGAACAGCCGGGGGTTGAGGGTACTGTGCTAAAAGAGGTGGAGTTATGCAGATCTAAAACGCGTGGATTGCAGCAGCAGCAAGCCGAAAAGTGCAGGCATGTGAGGGATCTAGAGGTTGACAGCATGTCTTCTTAACGGGAGTCCAGGTGGCCATCTCCACAAATGGACTTTTCAGAATCCTTGGGTGGCACCGTAGTCGGAAACCAATTCTGGTTATCGCTTCTCGGCCTTTTGGCTAAGTTCAAGTGTAGTATCTGTTCTTATCAGTTTAATATCTGATACGTCCCCTATCTGGGGACCATATATTAAATGGATTTTTAGAACAGGGAGATGGAAAAAGAGCTTGCTCTGTCCACTCCACGCATTGACCTGGTATTGCAGTATCTCCAGGACCGGTGCACCCCTTCTTTAATGCAGTTTCTAAAATCAGAAAGAATTGAATTCAATGCTTTTTGTTCATTTTGCTTGTTTGTCGGATTTTGGGATGGACTCTTTGGCTTTGCTTTTCTTCTACTCATTGGATTTTTCATGTTAAAAGTTGCAGAAGCCAGATGACAAGCTCATTTTGGTTCAACTTCAGCAACTGTGCATTGCATTGCCATGTAATGTAATGTAATGCAATGCTATCTATCTAGCTCTCCCTCTATACTTCCTTTTGGATAAACAGACATATTAGGCAAGCATTTTGGAGCTTTCACCTAAATAACTACAGGTGGTGAGATAAGCTGCACAATATAATTGACCTTTCAGTATATTGTTGCACACACACCATCTATTTAGCAAATGCCCTTGTTATCAACAGCAGCCTTTTAAACTCACCTGAGCTAACAGGTATGTGAGCTGGTTACTCTGCTGCGCTTAAAATTTCTTTTTTAGTTTGCTACAATGCCTTTTCTGAAACGTTGTCTCCCTCTGCTGGAACACTGACTTCTTTCATTTAATGCCTGCAGACTATAAAAGAGAAACCAACCCAAAAAGTTTGGTTGATTAGTCTGTGGCATTCTTTTAAACTGTTGCTTATGGCGGTCTCTGTGAGCTTCTCAGTGACATTCAGCCGTCCAGGTATCCCGCCTGCAGTAGACGGAATGTGGCAATGGAACGCTGGCTGCGCGTGTCATAATAGGCTCTGAGCCTATATATACCTGCGCACAGCAGCAGCCACCTTCAGTCTGCTGCTGGACAGCCAGCAGCAGCAGCAGCAGGAGAGGTAATTAATCAGCAACCCTCCTGCTAAGGGTAGACAGCTGCTCGTTCCACCCCCCCCCCCCGCCTTAATTTGTTCTCCTCCCTTCCAACGGTGTTGAGGCGGGTGGGAACAGCCGGGGGTTGAGGGTACTGTGCTAAAAGAGGTGGAGTTATGCAGATCTAAAACGCGTGGATTGCAGCAGCAGCAAGCCGAAAAGTGCAGGCATGTGAGGGATCTAGAGGTTGACAGCATGTCTTCTTAACGGGAGTCCAGGTGGCCATCTCCACAAATGGACTTTTCAGAATCCTTGGGTGGCACCGTAGTCGGAAACCAATTCTGGTTATCGCTTCTCGGCCTTTTGGCTAAGATCAAGTGTAGTATCTGTTCTTATCAGTTTAATATCTGATACGTCCCCTATCTGGGGACCATATATTAAATGGATTTTTAGAACAGGGAGATGGAAAAAGAGCTTGCTCTGTCCACTCCACGCATTGACCTGGTATTGCAGTATCTCCAGGACCGGTGCACCCCTTCTTTAATGCAGTTTCTAAAATCAGAAAGAATTGAATTCAATGCTTTTTGTTCATTTTGCTTGTTTGTCGGATTTTGGGATGGACTCTTTGGCTTTGCTTTTCTTCTCCTCATTGGATTTTTCATGTTAAAAGTTGCAGAAGCCAGATGACAAGCTCATTTTGGTTCAACTTCAGCAACTGTGCATTGCATTGCCATGTAATGTAATGTAATGCAATGCTATCTATCTAGCTCTCCCTCTATACTTCCTTTTGGATAAACAGACATATTAGGCAAGCATTTTGGAGCTTTCACCTAAATAACTACAGGTGGTGAGATAAGCTGCACAATATAATTGACCTTTCAGTATATTGTTGCACACACACCATCTATTTAGCAAATGCCCTTGTTATCAACAGCAGCCTTTTAAACTCACCTGAGCTAACAGGTATGTGAGCTGGTTACTCTGCTGCGCTTAAAATTTCTTTTTTGGTTTGCTACAATGCCTTTTCTGAAACGTTGTCTCCCTCTGCTGGAACACTGACTTCTTTCATTTAATGCCTGCAGACTATAAAAGAGAAACCAACCCAAAAAGTTTGGTTGATTAGTCTGTGGCATTCTTTTAAACTGTTGCTTATGGCGGTCTCTGTGAGCTTCTCAGTGACATTCAGCCGTCCAGGTATCCCGCCTGCAGTAGACGGAATGTGGCAATGGAACGCTGGCTGCGCGTGTCATAATAGGCTCTGAGCCTATATATACCTGCGCACAGCAGCAGCCACCTTCAGTCTGCTGCTGGACAGCCAGCAGCAGCAGCAGCAGGAGAGGTAATTAATCAGCAACCCTCCTGCTAAGGGTAGACAGCTGCTCGTTCCACCCCCCCCCCCCCCGCCTTAATTGGTTCTCCTCCCTTCCAATGGTGTTGAGGCGGGTGGGAACAGCCGGGGGTTGAGGGTACTGTGCTAAAAGAGGTGGAGTTATGCAGATCTAAAACGCGTGGATTGCAGCAGCAGCAAGCCGAAAAGTGCAGGCATGTGAGGGATCTAGAGGTTGACAGCATGTCTTCTTAACGGGAGTCCAGGTGGCCATCTCCACAAATGGACTTTTCAGAATCCTTGGGTGGCACCGTAGTCGGAAACCAATTCTGGTTATCGCTTCTCGGCCTTTTGGCTAAGATCAAGTGTAGTATCTGTTCTTATCAGTTTAATATCTGATACGTCCCCTATCTGGGGACCATATATTAAATGGATTTTTAGAACAGGGAGATGGAAAAAGAGCTTGCTCTGTCCACTCCACGCATTGACCTGGTATTGCAGTATCTCCAGGACCGATGCACCCCTTCTTTAATGCAGTTTCTAAAATCAGAAAGAATTGAATTCAATGCTTTTTGTTCATTTTGCTTGTTTGTCGGATTTTGGGATGGACTCTTTGGCTTTGCTTTTCTTCTCCTCATTGGATTTTTCATGTTAAAAGTTGCAGAAGCCAGATGACAAGCTCATTTTGGTTCAACTTCAGCAACTGTGCATTGCATTGCCATGTAATGTAATGTAATGCAATGCTATCTATCTAGCTCTCCCTCTATACTTCCTTTTGGATAAACAGACATATTAGGCAAGCATTTTGGAGCTTTCACCTAAATAACTACAGGTGGTGAGATAAGCTGCACAATATAATTGACCTTTCAGTATATTGTTGCACACACACCATCTATTTAGCAAATGCCCTTGTTATCAACAGCAGCCTTTTAAACTCACCTGAGCTAACAGGTATGTGAGCTGGTTACTCTGCTGCGCTTAAAATTTCTTTTTTGGTTTGCTACAATGCCTTTTCTGAAACGTTGTCTCCCTCTGCTGGAACACTGACTTCTTTCATTTAATGCCTGCAGACTATAAAAGAGAAACCAACCCAAAAAGTTTGGTTGATTAGTCTGTGGCATTCTTTTAAACTGTTGCTTATGGCGGTCTCTGTGAGCTTCTCAGTGACATTCAGCCATCCAGGTATCCCGCCTGCAGTAGACGGAATGTGGCAATGGAACGCTGGCTGCGCGTGTCATAATAGGCTCTGAGCCTTTATATACCTGCGCACAGCAGCAGCCACCTTCAGTCTGCTGCTGGACAGCCAGCAGCAGCAGCAGCAGGAGAGGTAATTAATCAGCAACCCTCCTGCTAAGGGTAGACAGCTGCTCCTTCCACCCCCCCCCCGCCTTAATTGGTTCTCCTCCCTTCCAACGGTGTTGAGGCGGGTGGGAACAGCCGGGGGTTGAGGGTACTGTGCTAAAAGAGGTGGAGTTATGCAGATCTAAAACGCGTGGATTGCAGCAGCAGCAAGCCGAAAAGTGCAGGCATGTGAGGGATCTAGAGGTTGACAGCATGTCTTCTTAACGGGAGTCCAGGTGGCCATCTCCACAAATGGACTTTTCAGAATCCTTGGGTGGCACCGTAGTCGGAAACCAATTCTGGTTATCGCTTCTCGGCCTTTTGGCTAAGATCAAGTGTAGTATCTGTTCTTATCAGTTTAATATCTGATACGTCCCCTATCTGGGGACCATATATTAAATGGATTTTTAGAACAGGGAGATGGAAAAAGAGCTTGCTCTGTCCACTCCACGCATTGACCTGGTATTGCAGTATCTCCAGGACCGGTGCACCCCTTCTTTAATGCAGTTTCTAAAATCAGAAAGAATTGAATTCAATGCTTTTTGTTCATTTTGCTTGTTTGTCGGATTTTGGGATGGACTCTTTGGCTTTGCTTTTCTTCTCCTCATTGGATTTTTCATGTTAAAAGTTGCAGAAGCCAGATGACAAGCTCATTTTGGTTCAACTTCAGCAACTGTGCATTGCATTGCTATGTAATGTAATGTAATGCAATGCTATCTATCTAGCTCTCCCTCTATACTTCCTTTTGGATAAACAGACATATTAGGCAAGCATTTTGGAGCTTTCACCTAAATAACTACAGGTGGTGAGATAAGCTGCACAATATAATTGACCTTTCAGTATATTGTTGCACACACACCATCTATTTAGCAAATGCCCTTGTTATCAACAGCAGCCTTTTAAACTCACCTGAGCTAACAGGTATGTGAGCTGGTTACTCTGCTGCGCTTAAAATTTCTTTTTTGGTTTGCTACAATGCCTTTTCTGAAACGTTGTCTCCCTCTGCTGGAACACTGACTTCTTTCATTTAATGCCTGCAGACTATAAAAGAGAAACCAACCCAAAAAGTTTGGTTGATTAGTCTGTGGCATTCTTTTAAACTGTTGCTTATGGCGGTCTCTGTGAGCTTCTCAGTGACATTCAGCCGTCCAGGTATCCCGCCTGCAGTAGACGGAATGTGGCAATGGAACGCTGGCTGCGCGTGTCATAATAGGCTCTGAGCCTATATATACCTGCGCACAGCAGCAGCCACCTTCAGTCTGCTGCTGGACAGCCAGCAGCAGCAGCAGCAGGAGAGGTAATTAATCAGCAACCCTCCTGCTAAGGGTAGACAGCTGCTCGTTCCACCCCCCCCCCCCCCGCCTTAATTGGTTCTCCTCCCTTCCAACGGTGTTGAGGCGGGTGGGAACAGCCGGGGGTTGAGGGTACTGTGCTAAAAGAGGTGGAGTTATGCAGATCTAAAACGCGTGGATTGCAGCAGCAGCAAGCCGAAAAGTGCAGGCATGTGAGGGATCTAGAGGTTGACAGCATGTCTTCTTAACGGGAGTCCAGGTGGCCATCTCCACAAATGGACTTTTCAGAATCCTTGGGTGGCACCGTAGTCGGAAACCAATTCTGGTTATCGCTTCTCGGCCTTTTGGCTAAGATCAAGTGTAGTATCTGTTCTTATCAGTTTAATATCTGATACGTCCCCTATCTGGGGACCATATATTAAATGGATTTTTAGAACAGGGAGATGGAAAAAGAGCTTGCTCTGTCCACTCCACGCATTGACCTGGTATTGCAGTATCTCCAGGACCGGTGCACCCCTTCTTTAATGCAGTTTCTAAAATCAGAAAGAATTGAATTCAATGCTTTTTGTTCATTTTGCTTGTTTGTCGGATTTTGGGATGGACTCTTTGGCTTTGCTTTTCTTCTCCTCATTGGATTTTTCATGTTAAAAGTTGCAGAAGCCAGATGACAAGCTCATTTTGGTTCAACTTCAGCAACTGTGCATTGCATTGCCATGTAATGTAATGTAATGCAATGCTATCTATCTAGCTCTCCCTCTATACTTCCTTTTGGATAAACAGACATATTAGGCAAGCATTTTGGAGCTTTCACCTAAATAACTACAGGTGGTGAGATAAGCTGCACAATATAATTGACCTTTCAGTATATTGTTGCACACACACCATCTATTTAGCAAATGCCCTTGTTATCAACAGCAGCCTTTTAAACTCACCTGAGCTAACAGGTATGTGAGCTGGTTACTCTGCTGCGCTTAAAATTTCTTTTTTGGTTTGCTACAATGCCTTTTCTGAAACGTTGTCTCCCTCTGCTGGAACACTGACTTCTTTCATTTAATGCCTGCAGACTATAAAAGAGAAACCAACCCAAAAAGTTTGGTTGATTAGTCTGTGGCATTCTTTTAAACTGTTGCTTATGGCGGTCTCTGTGAGCTTCTCAGTGACATTCAGCCATCCAGGTATCCCGCCTGCAGTAGACGGAATGTGGCAATGGAACGCTGGCTGCGCGTGTCATAATAGGCTCTGAGCCTTTATATACCTGCGCACAGCAGCAGCCACCTTCAGTCTGCTGCTGGACAGCCAGCAGCAGCAGCAGCAGGAGAGGTAATTAATCAGCAACCCTCCTGCTAAGGGTAGACAGCTGCTCCTTCCACCCCCCCCCGCCTTAATTGGTTCTCCTCCCTTCCAACGGTGTTGAGGCGGGTGGGAACAGCCGGGGGTTGAGGGTACTGTGCTAAAAGAGGTGGAGTTATGCAGATCTAAAACGCGTGGATTGCAGCAGCAGCAAGCCGAAAAGTGCAGGCATGTGAGGGATCTAGAGGTTGACAGCATGTCTTCTTAACGGGAGTCCAGGTGGCCATCTACACAAATGGACTTTTCAGAATCCTTGGGTGGCACCGTAGTCGGAAACCAATTCTGGTTATCGCTTCTCGGCCTTTTGGCTAAGATCAAGTGTAGTATCTGTTCTTATCAGTTTAATATCTGATACGTCCCCTATCTGGGGACCATATATTAAATGGATTTTTAGAACAGGGAGATGGAAAAAGAGCTTGCTCTGTCCACTCCACGCATTGACCTGGTATTGCAGTATCTCCAGGACCGGTGCACCCCTTCTTTAATGCAGTTTCTAAAATCAGAAAGAATTGAATTCAATGCTTTTTGTTCATTTTGCTTGTTTGTCGGATTTTGGGATGGACTCTTTGGCTTTGCTTTTCTTCTCCTCATTGGATTTTTCATGTTAAAAGTTGCAGAAGCCAGATGACAAGCTCATTTTGGTTCAACTTCAGCAACTGTGCATTGCATTGCCATGTAATGTAATGTAATGCAATGCTATCTATCTAGCTCTCCCTCTATACTTCCTTTTGGATAAACAGACATATTAGGCAAGCATTTTGGAGCTTTCACCTAAATAACTACAGGTGGTGAGATAAGCTGCACAATATAATTGACCTTTCAGTATATTGTTGCACACACACCATCTATTTAGCAAATGCCCTTGTTATCAACAGCAGCCTTTTAAACTCACCTGAGCTAACAGGTATGTGAGCTGGTTACTCTGCTGCGCTTAAAATTTCTTTTTTGGTTTGCTACAATGCCTTTTCTGAAACGTTGTCTCCCTCTGCTGGAACACTGACTTCTTTCATTTAATGCCTGCAGACTATAAAAGAGAAACCAACCCAAAAAGTTTGGTTGATTAGTCTGTGGCATTCTTTTAAACTGTTGCTTATGGCGGTCTCTGTGAGCTTCTCAGTGACATTCAGCCGTCCAGGTATCCCGCCTGCAGTAGACGGAATGTGGCAATGGAACGCTGGCTGCGCGTGTCATAATAGGCTCTGAGCCTATATATACCTGCGCACAGCAGCAGCCACCTTCAGTCTGCTGCTGGACAGCCAGCAGCAGCAGCAGCAGGAGAGGTAATTAATCAGCAACCCTCCTGCTAAGGGTAGACAGCTGCTCGTTCCACCCCCCCCCCCCGCCTTAATTGGTTCTCCTCCCTTCCAACGGTGTTGAGGCGGGTGGGAACAGCCGGGGGTTGAGGGTACTGTGCTAAAAGAGGTGGAGTTATGCAGATCTAAAACGCGTGGATTGCAGCAGCAGCAAGCCGAAAAGTGCAGGCATGTGAGGGATCTAGAGGTTGACAGCATGTCTTCTTAACGGGAGTCCAGGTGGCCATCTCCACAAATGGACTTTTCAGAATCCTTGGGTGGCACCGTAGTCGGAAACCAATTCTGGTTATCGCTTCTCGGCCTTTTGGCTAAGATCAAGTGTAGTATCTGTTCTTATCAGTTTAATATCTGATACGTCCCCTATCTGGGGACCATATATTAAATGGATTTTTAGAACAGGGAGATGGAAAAAGAGCTTGCTCTGTCCACTCCACGCATTGACCTGGTATTGCAGTATCTCCAGGACCAGTGCACCCCTTCTTTAATGCAGTTTCTAAAATCAGAAAGAATTGAATTCAATGCTTTTTGTTCATTTTGCTTGTTTGTCGGATTTTGGGATGGACTCTTTGGCTTTGCTTTTCTTCTCCTCATTGGATTTTTCATGTTAAAAGTTGCAGAAGCCAGATGACAAGCTCATTTTGGTTCAACTTCAGCAACTGTGCATTGCATTGCCATGTAATGTAATGTAATGCAATGCTATCTATCTAGCTCTCCCTCTATACTTCCTTTTGGATAAACAGACATATTAGGCAAGCATTTTGGAGCTTTCACCTAAATAACTACAGGTGGTGAGATAAGCTGCACAATATAATTGACCTTTCAGTATATTGTTGCACACACACCATCTATTTAGCAAATGCCCTTGTTATCAACAGCAGCCTTTTAAACTCACCTGAGCTAACAGGTATGTGAGCTGGTTACTCTGCTGCGCTTAAAATTTCTTTTTTGGTTTGCTACAATGCCTTTTCTGAAACGTTGTCTCCCTCTGCTGGAACACTGACTTCTTTCATTTAATGCCTGCAGACTATAAAAGAGAAACCAACCCAAAAAGTTTGGTTGATTAGTCTGTGGCATTCTTTTAAACTGTTGCTTATGGCGGTCTCTGTGAGCTTCTCAGTGACATTCAGCCATCCAGGTATCCCGCCTGCAGTAGACGGAATGTGGCAATGGAACGCTGGCTGCGCGTGTCATAATAGGCTCTGAGCCTTTATATACCTGCGCACAGCAGCAGCCACCTTCAGTCTGCTGCTGGACAGCCAGCAGCAGCAGCAGCAGGAGAGGTAATTAATCAGCAAACCTCCTGCTAAGGGTAGACAGCTGCTCGTTCCACCCCCCCCCCCCCGCCTTAATTGGTTCTCCTCCCTTCCAACGGTGTTGAGGCGGGTGGGAACAGCCGGGGGTTGAGGGTACTGTGCTAAAAGAGGTGGAGTTATGCAGATCTAAAACGCGTGGATTGCAGCAGCAGCAAGCCGAAAAGTGCAGGCATGTGAGGGATCTAGAGGTTGACAGCATGTCTTCTTAACGGGAGTCCAGGTGGCCATCTCCACAAATGGACTTTTCAGAATCCTTGGGTGGCACCGTAGTCGGAAACCAATTCTGGTTATCGCTTCTCGGCCTTTTGGCTAAGATCAAGTGTAGTATCTGTTCTTATCAGTTTAATATCTGATACGTCCCCTATCTGGGGACCATATATTAAATGGATTTTTAGAACAGGGAGATGGAAAAAGAGCTTGCTCTGTCCACTCCACGCATTGACCTGGTATTGCAGTATCTCCAGGACCGGTGCACCCCTTCTTTAATGCAGTTTCTAAAATCAGAAAGAATTGAATTCAATGCTTTTTGTTCATTTTGCTTGTTTGTCGGATTTTGGGATGGACTCTTTGGCTTTGCTTTTCTTCTCCTCATTGGATTTTTCATGTTAAAAGTTGCAGAAGCCAGATGACAAGCTCATTTTGGTTCAACTTCAGCAACTGTGCATTGCATTGCCATGTAATGTAATGTAATGCAATGCTATCTATCTAGCTCTCCCTCTATACTTCCTTTTGGATAAACAGACATATTAGGCAAGCATTTTGGAGCTTTCACCTAAATAACTACAGGTGGTGAGATAAGCTGCACAATATAATTGACCTTTCAGTATATTGTTGCACACACACCATCTATTTAGCAAATGCCCTTGTTATCAACAGCAGCCTTTTAAACTCACCTGAGCTAACAGGTATGTGAGCTGGTTACTCTGCTGCGCTTAAAATTTCTTTTTTGGTTTGCTACAATGCCTTTTCTGAAACGTTGTCTCCCTCTGCTGGAACACTGACTTCTTTCATTTAATGCCTGCAGACTATAAAAGAGAAACCAACCCAAAAAGTTTGGTTGATTAGTCTGTGGCATTCTTTTAAACTGTTGCTTATGGTGGTCTCTGTGAGCTTCTCAGTGACATTTAGCCATCCTGGTATCCCGCCTGCAGTAGACGGAATGTGGCAATGGAACGCTGGCTGCGCGTGTCATAATAGGCTCTGAGCCTTTATATACCTGCGCACAGCAGCAGCCACCTTCAGTCTGCTGCTGGACAGCCAGCAGCAGCAGCAGCAGGAGAGGTAATTAATCAGCAACCCTCCTGCTAAGGGTAGACAGCTGCTCGTTCCACTCCCCCCCCAGCCTTAATTGGTTCTCCTCCCTTCCAACGGTGTTGAGGCGGGTGGGAACAGCCGGGGGTTGAGGGTACTGTGCTAAAAGAGGTGGAGTTATGCAGATCTAAAACGCGTGGATTGCAGCAGCAGCAAGCCGAAAAGTGCAGGCATGTGAGGGATCTAGAGGTTGACAGCATGTCTTCTTAACGGGAGTCCAGATGGCCATCTCCACAAATGGACTTTTCAGAATCCTTGGGTGGCACCGTAGTCGGAAACCAATTCTGGTTATCGCTTCTCGGCCTTTTGGCTAAGATCAAGTGTAGTATCTGTTCTTATCAGTTTAATATCTGATACGTCCCCTATCTGGGGACCATATATTAAATGGATTTTTAGAACAGGGAGATGGAAAAAGAGCTTGCTCTGTCCACTCCACGCATTGACCTGGTATTGCAGTATCTCCAGGACCGGTGCACCCCTTCTTTAATGCAGTTTCTAAAATCAGAAAGAATTGAATTCAATGCTTTTTGTTCATTTTGCTTGTTTGTCGGATTTTGGGATGGACTCTTTGGCTTTGCTTTTCTTCTCCTCATTGGATTTTTCATGTTAAAAGTTGCAGAAGCCAGATGACAAGCTCATTTTGGTTCAACTTCAGCAACTGTGCATTGCATTGCCATGTAATGTAATGTAATGCAATGCTATCTATCTAGCTCTCCCTCTATACTTCCTTTTGGATAAACAGACATATTAGGCAAGCATTTTGGAGCTTTCACCTAAATAACTACAGGTGGTGAGATAAGCTGCACAATATAATTGACCTTTCAGTATATTGTTGCACACACACCATCTATTTAGCAAATGCCCTTGTTATCAACAGCAGCCTTTTAAACTCACCTGAGCTAACAGGTATGTGAGCTGGTTACTCTGCTGCGCTTAAAATTTCTTTTTTGGTTTGCTACAATGCCTTTTCTGAAACGTTGTCTCCCTCTGCTGGAACACTGACTTCTTTCATTTAATGCCTGCAGACTATAAAAGAGAAACCAACCCAAAAAGTTTGGTTGATTAGTCTGTGGCATTCTTTTAAACTGTTGCTTATGGCGGTCTCTGTGAGCTTCTCAGTGACATTCAGCCATCCAGGTATCCCGCCTGCAGTAGACGGAATGTGGCAATGGAACGCTGGCTGCGCGTGTCATAATAGGCTCTGAGCCTTTATATACCTGCGCACAGCAGCAGCCACCTTCAGTCTGCTGCTGGACAGCCAGCAGCAGCAGCAGCAGGAGAGGTAATTAATCAGCAACCCTCCTGCTAAGGGTAGACAGCTGCTCGTTCCACCCCCCCCCCCGCCTTAATTGGTTCTCCTCCCTTCCAACGGTGTTGAGGCGGGTGGGAACAGCCGGGGGTTGAGGGTACTGTGCTAAAAGAGGTGGAGTTATGCAGATCTAAAACGCGTGGATTGCAGCAGCAGCAAACCGAAAAGTGCAGGCATGTGAGGGATCTAGAGGTTGACAGCATGTCTTCTTAACGGGAGTCCAGGTGGCCATCTCCACAAATGGACTTTTCAGAATCCTTGGGTGGCACCGTAGTCGGAAACCAATTCTGGTTATCGCTTCTCGGCCTTTTGGCTAAGATCAAGTGTAGTATCTGTTCTTATCAGTTTAATATCTGATACGTCCCCTATCTGGGGACCATATATTAAATGGATTTTTAGAACAGGGAGATGGAAAAAGAGCTTGCTCTGTCCACTCCACGCATTGACCTGGTATTGCAGTATCTCCAGGACCGGTGCACCCCTTCTTTAATGCAGTTTCTAAAATCACAAAGAATTGAATTCAATGCTTTTTGTTCATTTTGCTTGTTTGTCGGATTTTGGGATGGACTCTTTGGCTTTGCTTTTCTTCTCCTCATTGGATTTTTCATGTTAAAAGTTGCAGAAGCCAGATGACAAGCTCATTTTGGTTCAACTTCAGCAACTGTGCATTGCATTGCCATGTAATGTAATGTAATGCAATGCTATCTATCTAGCTCTCCCTCTATACTTCCTTTTGGATAAACAGACATATTAGGCAAGCATTTTGGAGCTTTCACCTAAATAACTACAGGTGGTGAGATAAGCTGCACAATATAATTGACCTTTCAGTATATTGTTGCACACACACCATCTATTTAGCAAATGCCCTTGTTATCAACAGCAGCCTTTTAAACTCACCTGAGCTAACAGGTATGTGAGCTGGTTACTCTGCTGCGCTTAAAATTTCTTTTTTGGTTTGCTACAATGCCTTTTCTGAAACGTTGTCTCCCTCTGCTGGAACACTGACTTCTTTCATTTAATGCCTGCAGACTATAAAAGAGAAACCAACCCAAAAAGTTTGGTTGATTAGTCTGTGGCATTCTTTTAAACTGTTGCTTATGGCGGTCTCTGTGAGCTTCTCAGTGACATTCAGCCATCCAGGTATCCCGCCTGCAGTAGACGGAATGTGGCAATGGAACGCTGGCTGCGCGTGTCATAATAGGCTCTGAGCCTTTATATACCTGCGCACAGCAGCAGCCACCTTCAGTCTGCTGCTGGACAGCCAGCAGCAGCAACAGCAGGAGAGGTAATTAATCAGCAACCCTCCTGCTAAGGGTAGACAGCTGCTCGTTCCACCCCCCCCCGCCTTAATTGGTTCTCCTCCCTTCCATCGGTGTTGAGGCGGGTGGGAACAGCCGGGGGTTGAGGGTACTGTGCTAAAAGAGGTGGAGTTATGCAGATCTAAAACGCGTGGATTGCAGCAGCAGCAAGCCGAAAAGTGCAGGCATGTGAGGGATCTAGAGGTTGACAGCATGTCTTCTTAACGGGAGTCCAGGTGGCCATCTCCACAAATGGACTTTTCAGAATCCTTGGGTGGCACCGTAGTCGGAAACCAATTCTGGTTATCGCTTCTCGGCCTTTTGGCTAAGATCAAGTGTAGTATCTGTTCTTATCAGTTTAATATCTGATACGTCCCCTATCTGGGGACCATATATTAAATGGATTTTTAGAACAGGGAGATGGAAAAAGAGCTTGCTCTGTCCACTCCACGCATTGACCTGGTATTGCAGTATCTCCAGGACCGGTGCACCCCTTCTTTAATGCAGTTTCTAAAATCAGAAAGAATTGAATTCAATGCTTTTTGTTCATTTTGCTTGTTTGTCGGATTTTGGGATGGACTCTTTGGCTTTGCTTTTCTTCTCCTCATTGGATTTTTCATGTTAAAAGTTGCAGAAGCCAGATGACAAGCTCATTTTGGTTCAACTTAAGCAACTGTGCATTGCATTGCCATGTAATGTAATGTAATGCAATGCTATCTATCTAGCTCTCCCTCTATACTTCCTTTTGGATAAACAGACATATTAGGCAAGCATTTTGGAGCTTTCACCTAAATAACTACAGGTGGTGAGATAAGCTGCACAATATAATTGACCTTTCAGTATATTGTTGCACACACACCATCTATTTAGCAAATGCCCTTGTTATCAACAGCAGCCTTTTAAACTCACCTGAGCTAACAGGTATGTGAGCTGGTTACTCTGCTGCGCTTAAAATTTCTTTTTTGGTTTGCTACAATGCCTTTTCTGAAACGTTGTCTCCCTCTGCTGGAACACTGACTTCCTTCATTTAATGCCTGCAGACTATAAAAGAGAAACCAACCCAAAAAGTTTGGTTGATTAGTCTGTGGCATTCTTTTAAACTGTTGCTTATGGCGGTCTCTGTGAGCTTCTCAGTGACATTCAGCCATCCAGGTATCCCGCCTGCAGTAGACGGAATGTGGCAATGGAACGCTGGCTGCGCGTGTCATAATAGGCTCTGAGCCTTTATATACCTGCGCACAGCAGCAGCCACCTTCAGTCTGCTGCTGGACAGCCAGCAGCAGCAACAGCAGGAGAGGTAATTAATCAGCAACCCTCCTGCTAAGGGTAGACAGCTGCTCGTTCCACCCCCCCCGCCTTAATTGGTTCTCCTCCCTTCCAACGGTGTTGAGGCGGGTGGGAACAGCCGGGGGTTGAGGGTACTGTGCTAAAAGAGGTGGAGTTATGCAGATCTAAAACGCGTGGATTGCAGCAGCAGCAAGCCGAAAAGTGCAGGCATGTGAGGGATCTAGAGGTTGACAGCATGTCTTCTTAACGGGAGTCCAGGTGGCCATCTCCACAAATGGACTTTTCAGAATCCTTGGGTGGCACCGTAGTCGGAAACCAATTCTGGTTATCGCTTCTCGGCCTTTTGGCTAAGATCAAGTGTAGTATCTGTTCTTATCAGTTTAATATCTGATACGTCCCCTATCTGGGGACCATATATTAAATGGATTTTTAGAACAGGGAGATGGAAAAAGAGCTTGCTCTGTCCACTCCACGCATTGACCTGGTATTGCAGTATCTCCAGGACCGGTGCACCCCTTCTTTAATGCAGTTTCTAAAATCAGAAAGAATTGAATTCAATGCTTTTTGTTCATTTTGCTTGTTTGTCGGATTTTGGGATGGACTCTTTGGCTTTGCTTTTCTTCTCCTCATTGGATTTTTCATGTTAAAAGTTGCAGAAGCCAGATGACAAGCTCATTTTGGTTCAACTTCAGCAACTGTGCATTGCATTGCCATGTAATGTAATGTAATGCAATGCTATCTATCTAGCTCTCCCTCTATACTTCCTTTTGGATAAACAGACATATTAGGCAAGCATTTTGGAGCTTTCACCTAAATAACTACAGGTGGTGAGATAAGCTGCACAATATAATTGACCTTTCAGTATATTGTTGCACACACACCATCTATTTAGCAAATGCCCTTGTTATCAACAGCAGCCTTTTAAACTCACCTGAGCTAACAGGTATGTGAGCTGGTTACTCTGCTGCGCTTAAAATTTCTTTTTTGGTTTGCTACAATGCCTTTTCTGAAACGTTGTCTCCCTCTGCTGGAACACTGACTTCTTTCATTTAATGCCTGCAGACTATAAAAGAGAAACCAACCCAAAAAGTTTGGTTGATTAGTCTGTGGCATTCTTTTAAACTGTTGCTTATGGCGGTCTCTGTGAGCTTCTCAGTGACATTCAGCCATCCAGGTATCCCGCCTGCAGTAGACGGAATGTGGCAATGGAACGCTGGCTGCGCGTGTCATAATAGGCTCTGAGCCTTTATATACCTGCGCACAGCAGCAGCCACCTTCAGTCTGCTGCTGGACAGCCAGCAGCAGCAACAGCAGGAGAGGTAATTAATCAGCAACCCTCCTGCTAAGGGTAGACAGCTGCTCGTTCCACCCCCCCCGCCTTAATTGGTTCTCCTCCCTTCCAACGGTGTTGAGGCGGGTGGGAACAGCCGGGGGTTGAGGGTACTGTGCTAAAAGAGGTGGAGTTATGCAGATCTAAAACGCGTGGATTGCAGCAGCAGCAAGCCGAAAAGTGCAGGCATGTGAGGGATCTAGAGGTTGACAGCATGTCTTCTTAACGGGAGTCCAGGTGGCCATCTCCACAAATGGACTTTTCAGAATCCTTGGGTGGCACCGTAGTCGGAAACCAATTCTGGTTATCGCTTCTCGGCCTTTTGGCTAAGATCAAGTGTAGTATCTGTTCTTATCAGTTTAATATCTGATACGTCCCCTATCTGGGGACCATATATTAAATGGATTTTTAGAACAGGGAGATGGAAAAAGAGCTTGCTCTGTCCACTCCACGCATTGACCTGGTATTGCAGTATCTCCAGGACCGGTGCACCCCTTCTTTAATGCAGTTTCTAAAATCAGAAAGAATTGAATTCAATGCTTTTTGTTCATTTTGCTTGTTTGTCGGATTTTGGGATGGACTCTTTGGCTTTGCTTTTCTTCTCCTCATTGGATTTTTCATGTTAAAAGTTGCAGAAGCCAGATGACAAGCTCATTTTTTTTTCAACTTAAGCAACTGTGCATTGCATTGCCATGTAATGTAATGTAATGCAATGCTATCTATCTAGCTCTCCCTCTATACTTCCTTTTGGATAAACAGACATATTAGGCAAGCATTTTGGAGCTTTCACCTAAATAACTACAGGTGGTGAGATAAGCTGCACAATATAATTGACCTTTCAGTATATTGTTGCACACACACCATCTATTTAGCAAATGCCCTTGTTATCAACAGCAGCCTTTTAAACTCACCTGAGCTAACAGGTATGTGAGCTGGTTACTCTGCTGCACTTAAAATTTCTTTTTTGGTTTGCTACAATGCCTTTTCTGAAACGTTGTCTCCCTCTGCTGGAACACTGACTTCTTTCATTTAATGCCTGCAGACTATAAAAGAGAAACCAACCCAAAAAGTTTGGTTGATTAGTCTGTGGCATTCTTTTAAACTGTTGCTTATGGCGGTCTCTGTGAGCTTCTCAGTGACATTCAGCCATCCAGGTATCCCGCCTGCAGTAGACGGAATGTGGCAATGGAACGCTGGCTGCGCGTGTCATAATAGGCTCTGAGCCTTTATATACCTGCGCACAGCAGCAGCCACCTTCAGTCTGCTGCTGGACAGCCAGCAGCAGCAACAGCAGGAGAGGTAATTAATCAGCAACCCTCCTGCTAAGGGTAGACAGCTGCTCGTTCCACCCCCCCCCGCCTTAATTGGTTCTCCTCCCTTCCAACGGTGTTGAGGCGGGTGGGAACAGCCGGGGGTTGAGGGTACTGTGCTAAAAGAGGTGGAGTTATGCAGATCTAAAACGCGTGGATTGCAGCAGCAGCAAGCCGAAAAGTGCAGGCATGTGAGGGATCTAGAGGTTGACAGCATGTCTTCTTAACGGGAGTCCAGGTGGCCATCTCCACAAATGGACTTTTCAGAATCCTTGGGTGGCACCGTAGTCGGAAACCAATTCTGGTTATCGCTTCTCGGCCTTTTGGCTAAGATCAAGTGTAGTATCTGTTCTTATCAGTTTAATATCTGATACGTCCCCTATCTGGGGACCATATATTACATGGATTTTTAGAACAGGGAGATGGAAAAAGAGCTTGCTCTGTCCACTCCACGCATTGACCTGGTATTGCAGTATCTCCAGGACCGGTGCACCCCTTCTTTAATGCAGTTTCTAAAATCAGAAAGAATTGAATTCAATGCTTTTTGTTCATTTTGCTTGTTTGTCGGATTTTGGGATGGACTCTTTGGCTTTGCTTTTCTTCTACTCATTGGATTTTTCATGTTAAAAGTTGCAGAAGCCAGATGACAAGCTCATTTTGGTTCAACTTCAGCAACTGTGCATTGCATTGCCATGTAATGTAATGTAATGCAATGCTATCTATCTAGCTCTCCCTCTATACTTCCTTTTGGATAAACAGACATATTAGGCAAGTATTTTGGAGCTTTCACCTAAATAACTACAGGTGGTGAGATAAGCTGCACAATATAATTGACCTTTCAGTATATTGTTGCACACACACCATCTATTTAGCAAATGCCCTTGTTATCAACAGCAGCCTTTTAAACTCACCTGAGCTAACAGGTATGTGAGCTGGTTACTCTGCTGCGCTTAAAATTTCTTTTTTGGTTTGCTACAATGCCTTTTCTGAAACGTTGTCTCCCTCTGCTGGAACACTGACTTCTTTCATTTAATGCCTGCAGACTATAAAAGAGAAACCAACCCAAAAAGTTTGGTTGATTAGTCTGTGGCATTCTTTTAAACTGTTGCTTATGGCGGTCTCTGTGAGCTTCTCAGTGACATTCAGCCATCCAGGTATCCCGCCTGCAGTAGACGGAATGTGGCAATGGAACGCTGGCTGCGCGTGTCATAATAGGCTCTGAGCCTTTATATACCTGCGCACAGCAGCAGCCACCTTCAG
Organism: Phyllobates terribilis; assembly: GCF_046119375.1. Classification (NCBI taxonomy): domain Eukaryota; kingdom Metazoa; phylum Chordata; class Amphibia; order Anura; family Dendrobatidae; genus Phyllobates; species Phyllobates terribilis. The sequence continues at coordinate 1,597,257 of NW_027362800.1, read as the reverse complement.
TCTGCTGCTGGACAGCCAGCAGCAGCAGGAGAGGTAATTAATCAGCAACCCTCCTGCTAAGGGTAGACAGCTGCTCGTTCCACCCCCCCCCCGCCTTAATTGGTTCTCCTCCCTTCCAACGGTGTTGAGGCGGGTGGGAACAGCCGGGGGTTGAGGGTACTGTGCTAAAAGAGGTGGAGTTATGCAGATCTAAAACGCGTGGATTGCAGCAGCAGCAAGCCGAAAAGTGCAGGCATGTGAGGGATCTAGAGGTTGACAGCATGTCTTCTTAACGGGAGTCCAGGTGGCCATCTCCACAAATGGACTTTTCAGAATCCTTGGGTGGCACCGTAGTCGGAAACCAATTCTGGTTATCGCTTCTCGGCCTTTTGGCTAAGATCAAGTGTAGTATCTGTTCTTATCAGTTTAATATCTGATACGTCCCCTATCTGGGGACCATATATTAAATGGATTTTTAGAACAGGGAGATGGAAAAAGAGCTTGCTCTGTCCACTCCACGCATTGACCTGGTATTGCAGTATCTCCAGGACCGGTGCACCCCTTCTTTAATGCAGTTTCTAAAATCAGAAAGAATTGAATTCAATGCTTTTTGTTCATTTTGCTTGTTTGTCGGATTTTGGGATGGACTCTTTGGCTTTGCTTTTCTTCTCCTCATTGGATTTTTCATGTTAAAAGTTGCAGAAGCCAGATGACAAGCTCATTTTGGTTCAACTTCAGCAACTGTGCATTGCATTGCCATGTAATGTAATGTAATGCAATGCTATCTATCTAGCTCTCCCTCTATACTTCCTTTTGGATAAACAGACATATTAGGCAAGCATTTTGGAGCTTTCACCTAAATAACTACAGGTGGTGAGATAAGCTGCACAATATAATTGACCTTTCAGTATATTGTTGCACACACACCATCTATTTAGCAAATGCCCTTGTTATCAACAGCAGCCTTTTAAACTCACCTGAGCTAACAGGTATGTGAGCTGGTTACTCTGCTGCGCTTAAAATTTCTTTTTTGGTTTGCTACAATGCCTTTTCTGAAACGTTGTCTCCCTCTGCTGGAACACTGACTTCTTTCATTTAATGCCTGCAGACTATAAAAGAGAAACCAACCCAAAAAGTTTGGTTGATTAGTCTGTGGCATTCTTTTAAACTGTTGCTTATGGCGGTCTCTGTGAGCTTCTCAGTGACATTCAGCCATCCAGGTATCCCGCCTGCAGTAGACGGAATGTGGCAATGGAACGCTGGCTGCGCGTGTCATAATAGGCTCTGAGCCTTTATATACCTGCGCACAGCAGCAGCCACCTTCAGTCTGCTGCTGGACAGCCAGCAGCAGCAGCAGCAGGAGAGGTAATTAATCAGCAACCCTCCTGCTAAGGGTAGACAGCTGCTCGTTCCACCCCCCCCCCCCGCCTTAATTGGTTCTCCTCCCTTCCAACGGTGTTGAGGCGGGTGGGAACAGCCGGGGGTTGAGGGTACTGTGCTAAAAGAGGTGGAGTTATGCAGATCTAAAACGCGTGGATTGCAGCAGCAGCAAGCCGAAAAGTGCAGGCATGTGAGGGATCTAGAGGTTGACAGCATGTCTTCTTAACGGGAGTCCAGGTGGCCATCTCCACAAATGGACTTTTCAGAATCCTTGGGTGGCACCGTAGTCGGAAACCAATTCTGGTTATCGCTTCTCGGCCTTTTGGCTAAGATCAAGTGTAGTATCTGTTCTTATCAGTTTAATATCTGATACGTCCCCTATCTGGGGACCATATATTAAATGGATTTTTAGAACAGGAAGATGGAAAAAGAGCTTGCTCTGTCCACTCCACGCATTGACCTGGTATTGCAGTATCTCCAGGACCGGTGCACCCCTTCTTTAATGCAGTTTCTAAAATCAGAAAGAATTGAATTCAATGCTTTTTGTTCATTTTGCTTGTTTGTCGGATTTTGGGATGGACTCTTTGGCTTTGCTTTTCTTCTCCTCATTGGATTTTTCATGTTAAAAGTTGCAGAAGCCAGATGACAAGCTCATTTTGGTTCAACTTCAGCAACTGTGCATTGCATTGCCATGTAATGTAATGTAATGCAATGCTATCTATCTAGCTCTCCCTCTATACTTCCTTTTGGATAAACAGACATATTAGGCAAGCATTTTGGAGCTTTCACCTAAATAACTACAGGTGGTGAGATAAGCTGCACAATATAATTGACCTTTCAGTATATTGTTGCACACACCATCTATTTAGCAAATGCCCTTGTTATCAACAGCAGCCTTTTAAACTCACCTGAGCTAACAGGTATGTGAGCTGGTTACTCTGCTGCGCTTAAAATTTCTTTTTTGGTTTGCTACAATGCCTTTTCTGAAACGTTGTCTCCCTCTGCTGGAACACTGACTTCTTTCATTTAATGCCTGCAGACTATAAAAGAGAAACCAACCCAAAAAGTTTGGTTGATTAGTCTGTGGCATTCTTTTAAACTGTTGCTTATGGCGGTCTCTGTGAGCTTCTCAGTGACATTCAGCCATCCAGGTATCCCGCCTGCAGTAGACGGAATGTGGCAATGGAACGCTGGCTGCGCGTGTCATAATAGGCTCTGAGCCTTTATATACCTGCGCACAGCAGCAGCCACCTTCAGTCTGCTGCTGGACAGCCAGCAGCAGCAGCAGCAGGAGAGGTAATTAATCAGCAACCCTCCTGCTAAGGGTAGACAGCTGCTCGTTCCACCCCCCCCCCCGCCTTAATTGGTTCTCCTCCCTTCCAACGGTGTTGAGGCGGGTGGGAACAGCCGGGGGTTGAGGGTACTGTGCTAAAAGAGGTGGAGTTATGCAGATCTAAAACGCGTGGATTGCAGCAGCAGCAAGCCGAAAAGTGCAGGCATGTGAGGGATCTAGAGGTTGACAGCATGTCTTCTTAACGGGAGTCCAGGTGGCCATCTCCACAAATGGACTTTTCAGAATCCTTGGGTGGCACCGTAGTCGGAAACCAATTCTGGTTATCGCTTCTCGGCCTTTTGGCTAAGATCAAGTGTAGTATCTGTTCTTATCAGTTTAATATCTGATACGTCCCCTATCTGGGGACCATATATTAAATGGATTTTTAGAACAGGGAGATGGAAAAAGAGCTTGCTCTGTCCACTCCACGCATTGACCTGGTATTGCAGTATCTCCAGGACCGGTGCACCCCTTCTTTAATGCAGTTTCTAAAATCAGAAAGAATTGAATTCAATGCTTTTTGTTCATTTTGCTTGTTTGTCGGATTTTGGGATGGACTCTTTGGCTTTGCTTTTCTTCTCCTCATTGGATTTTTCATGTTAAAAGTTGCAGAAGCCAGATGACAAGCTCATTTTGGTTCAACTTCAGCAACTGTGCATTGCATTGCCATGTAATGTAATGTAATGCAATGCTATCTATCTAGCTCTCCCTCTATACTTCCTTTTGGATAAACAGACATATTAGGCAAGCATTTTGGAGCTTTCACCTAAATAACTACAGGTGGTGAGATAAGCTGCACAATATAATTGACCTTTCAGTATATTGTTGCACACACACCATCTATTTAGCAAATGCCCTTGTTATCAACAGCAGCCTTTTAAACTCACCTGAGCTAACAGGTATGTGAGCTGGTTACTCTGCTGCGCTTAAAATTTCTTTTTTGGTTTGCTACAATGCCTTTTCTGAAACGTTGTCTCCCTCTGCTGGAACACTGACTTCTTTCATTTAATGCCTGCAGACTATAAAAGAGAAACCAACCCAAAAAGTTTGGTTGATTAGTCTGTGGCATTCTTTTAAACTGTTGCTTATGGCGGTCTCTGTGAGCTTCTCAGTGACATTCAGCCATCCAGGTATCCCGCCTGCAGTAGACGGAATGTGGCAATGGAACGCTGGCTGCGCGTGTCATAATAGGCTCTGAGCCTTTATATACCTGCGCACAGCAGCAGCCACCTTCAGTCTGCTGCTGGACAGCCAGCAGCAGCAGCAGCAGGAGAGGTAATTAATCAGCAACCCTCCTGCTAAGGGTAGACAGCTGCTCGTTCCACCCCCCCCCCCCGCCTTAATTGGTTCTCCTCCCTTCCAACGGTGTTGAGGCGGGTGGGAACAGCCGGGGGTTGAGGGTACTGTGCTAAAAGAGGTGGAGTTATGCAGATCTAAAACGCGTGGATTGCAGCAGCAGCAAGCCGAAAAGTGCAGGCATGTGAGGGATCTAGAGGTTGACAGCATGTCTTCTTAACGGGAGTCCAGGTGGCCATCTCCACAAATGGACTTTTCAGAATCCTTGGGTGGCACCGTAGTCGGAAACCAATTCTGGTTATCGCTTCTCGGCCTTTTGGCTAAGATCAAGTGTAGTATCTGTTCTTATCAGTTTAATATCTGATACGTCCCCTATCTGGGGACCATATATTAAATGGATTTTTAGAACAGGGAGATGGAAAAAGAGCTTGCTCTGTCCACTCCACGCATTGACCTGGTATTGCAGTATCTCCAGGACCGGTGCACCCCTTCTTTAATGCAGTTTCTAAAATCAGAAAGAATTGAATTCAATGCTTTTTGTTCATTTTGCTTGTTTGTCGGATTTTGGGATGGACTCTTTGGCTTTGCTTTTCTTCTCCTCATTGGATTTTTCATGTTAAAAGTTGCAGAAGCCAGATGACAAGCTCATTTTGGTTCAACTTCAGCAACTGTGCATTGCATTGCCATGTAATGTAATGTAATGCAATGCTATCTATCTAGCTCTCCCTCTATACTTCCTTTTGGATAAACAGACATATTAGGCAAGCATTTTGGAGCTTTCACCTAAATAACTACAGGTGGTGAGATAAGCTGCACAATATAATTGACCTTTCAGTATATTGTTGCACACACCATCTATTTAGCAAATGCCCTTGTTATCAACAGCAGCCTTTTAAACTCACCTGAGCTAACAGGTATGTGAGCTGGTTACTCTGCTGCGCTTAAAATTTCTTTTTTGGTTTGCTACAATGCCTTTTCTGAAACGTTGTCTCCCTCTGCTGGAACACTGACTTCTTTCATTTAATGCCTGCAGACTATAAAAGAGAAACCAACCCAAAAAGTTTGGTTGATTAGTCTGTGGCATTCTTTTAAACTGTTGCTTATGGCGGTCTCTGTGAGCTTCTCAGTGACATTCAGCCATCCAGGTATCCCGCCTGCAGTAGACGGAATGTGGCAATGGAACGCTGGCTGCGCGTGTCATAATAGGCTCTGAGCCTTTATATACCTGCGCACAGCAGCAGCCACCTTCAGTCTGCTGCTGGACAGCCAGCAGCAGCAGCAGCAGGAGAGGTAATTAATCAGCAACCCTCCTGCTAAGGGTAGACAGCTGCTCGTTCCACCCCCCCCCCCGCCTTAATTGGTTCTCCTCCCTTCCAACGGTGTTGAGGCGGGTGGGAACAGCCGGGGGTTGAGGGTACTGTGCTAAAAGAGGTGGAGTTATGCAGATCTAAAACGCGTGGATTGCAGCAGCAGCAAGCCGAAAAGTGCAGGCATGTGAGGGATCTAGAGGTTGACAGCATGTCTTCTTAACGGGAGTCCAGGTGGCCATCTCCACAAATGGACTTTTCAGAATCCTTGGGTGGCACCGTAGTCGGAAACCAATTCTGGTTATCGCTTCTCGGCCTTTTGGCTAAGATCAAGTGTAGTATCTGTTCTTATCAGTTTAATATCTGATACGTCCCCTATCTGGGGACCATATATTAAATGGATTTTTAGAACAGGGAGATGGAAAAAGAGCTTGCTCTGTCCACTCCACGCATTGACCTGGTATTGCAGTATCTCCAGGACCGGTGCACCCCTTCTTTAATGCAGTTTCTAAAATCAGAAAGAATTGAATTCAATGCTTTTTGTTCATTTTGCTTGTTTGTCGGATTTTGGGATGGACTCTTTGGCTTTGCTTTTCTTCTCCTCATTGGATTTTTCATGTTAAAAGTTGCAGAAGCCAGATGACAAGCTCATTTTGGTTCAACTTCAGCAACTGTGCATTGCATTGCCATGTAATGTAATGTAATGCAATGCTATCTATCTAGCTCTCCCTCTATACTTCCTTTTGGATAAACAGACATATTAGGCAAGCATTTTGGAGCTTTCACCTAAATAACTACAGGTGGTGAGATAAGCTGCACAATATAATTGACCTTTCAGTATATTGTTGCACACACACCATCTATTTAGCAAATGCCCTTGTTATCAACAGCAGCCTTTTAAACTCACCTGAGCTAACAGGTATGTGAGCTGGTTACTCTGCTGCGCTTAAAATTTCTTTTTTGGTTTGCTACAATGCCTTTTCTGAAACGTTGTCTCCCTCTGCTGGAACACTGACTTCTTTCATTTAATGCCTGCAGACTATAAAAGAGAAACCAACCCAAAAAGTTTGGTTGATTAGTCTGTGGCATTCTTTTAAACTGTTGCTTATGGCGGTCTCTGTGAGCTTCTCAGTGACATTCAGCCATCCAGGTATCCCGCCTGCAGTAGACGGAATGTGGCAATGGAACGCTGGCTGCGCGTGTCATAATAGGCTCTGAGCCTTTATATACCTGCGCACAGCAGCAGCCACCTTCAGTCTGCTGCTGGACAGCCAGCAGCAGCAGCAGCAGGAGAGGTAATTAATCAGCAACCCTCCTGCTAAGGGTAGACAGCTGCTCGTTCCACCCCCCCCCCCGCCTTAATTGGTTCTCCTCCCTTCCAACGGTGTTGAGGCGGGTGGGAACAGCCGGGGGTTGAGGGTACTGTGCTAAAAGAGGTGGAGTTATGCAGATCTAAAACGCGTGGATTGCAGCAGCAGCAAGCCGAAAAGTGCAGGCATGTGAGGGATCTAGAGGTTGACAGCATGTCTTCTTAACGGGAGTCCAGGTGGCCATCTCCACAAATGGACTTTTCAGAATCCTTGGGTGGCACCGTAGTCGGAAACCAATTCTGGTTATCGCTTCTCGGCCTTTTGGCTAAGATCAAGTGTAGTATCTGTTCTTATCAGTTTAATATCTGATACGTCCCCTATCTGGGGACCATATATTAAATGGATTTTTAGAACAGGGAGATGGAAAAAGAGCTTGCTCTGTCCACTCCACGCATTGACCTGGTATTGCAGTATCTCCAGGACCGGTGCACCCCTTCTTTAATGCAGTTTCTAAAATCAGAAAGAATTGAATTCAATGCTTTTTGTTCATTTTGCTTGTTTGTCGGATTTTGGGATGGACTCTTTGGCTTTGCTTTTCTTCTCCTCATTGGATTTTTCATGTTAAAAGTTGCAGAAGCCAGATGACAAGCTCATTTTGGTTCAACTTCAGCAACTGTGCATTGCATTGCCATGTAATGTAATGTAATGCAATGCTATCTATCTAGCTCTCCCTCTATACTTCCTTTTGGATAAACAGACATATTAGGCAAGCATTTTGGAGCTTTCACCTAAATAACTACAGGTGGTGAGATAAGCTGCACAATATAATTGACCTTTCAGTATATTGTTGCACACACACCATCTATTTAGCAAATGCCCTTGTTATCAACAGCAGCCTTTTAAACTCACCTGAGCTAACAGGTATGTGAGCTGGTTACTCTGCTGCGCTTAAAATTTCTTTTTTGGTTTGCTACAATGCCTTTTCTGAAACGTTGTCTCCCTCTGCTGGAACACTGACTTCTTTCATTTAATGCCTGCAGACTATAAAAGAGAAACCAACCCAAAAAGTTTGGTTGATTAGTCTGTGGCATTCTTTTAAACTGTTGCTTATGGCGGTCTCTGTGAGCTTCTCAGTGACATTCAGCCATCCAGGTATCCCGCCTGCAGTAGACGGAATGTGGCAATGGAACGCTGGCTGCGCGTGTCATAATAGGCTCTGAGCCTTTATATACCTGCGCACAGCAGCAGCCACCTTCAGTCTGCTGCTGGACAGCCAGCAGCAGCAGCAGCAGGAGAGGTAATTAATCAGCAACCCTCCTGCTAAGGGTAGACAGCTGCTCGTTCCACCCCCCCCCCCGCCTTAATTGGTTCTCCTCCCTTCCAACGGTGTTGAGGCGGGTGGGAACAGCCGGGGGTTGAGGGTACTGTGCTAAAAGAGGTGGAGTTATGCAGATCTAAAACGCGTGGATTGCAGCAGCAGCAAGCCGAAAAGTGCAGGCATGTGAGGGATCTAGAGGTTGACAGCATGTCTTCTTAACGGGAGTCCAGGTGGCCATCTCCACAAATGGACTTTTCAGAATCCTTGGGTGGCACCGTAGTCGGAAACCAATTCTGGTTATCGCTTCTCGGCCTTTTGGCTAAGATCAAGTGTAGTATCTGTTCTTATCAGTTTAATATCTGATACGTCCCCTATCTGGGGACCATATATTAAATGGATTTTTAGAACAGGGAGATGGAAAAAGAGCTTGCTCTGTCCACTCCACGCATTGACCTGGTATTGCAGTATCTCCAGGACCGGTGCACCCCTTCTTTAATGCAGTTTCTAAAATCAGAAAGAATTGAATTCAATGCTTTTTGTTCATTTTGCTTGTTTGTCGGATTTTGGGATGGACTCTTTGGCTTTGCTTTTCTTCTCCTCATTGGATTTTTCATGTTAAAAGTTGCAGAAGCCAGATGACAAGCTCATTTTGGTTCAACTTCAGCAACTGTGCATTGCATTGCCATGTAATGTAATGTAATGCAATGCTATCTATCTAGCTCTCCCTCTATACTTCCTTTTGGATAAACAGACATATTAGGCAAGCATTTTGGAGCTTTCACCTAAATAACTACAGGTGGTGAGATAAGCTGCACAATATAATTGACCTTTCAGTATATTGTTGCACACACACCATCTATTTAGCAAATGCCCTTGTTATCAACAGCAGCCTTTTAAACTCACCTGAGCTAACAGGTATGTGAGCTGGTTACTCTGCTGCGCTTAAAATTTCTTTTTTGGTTTGCTACAATGCCTTTTCTGAAACGTTGTCTCCCTCTGCTGGAACACTGACTTCTTTCATTTAATGCCTGCAGACTATAAAAGAGAAACCAACCCAAAAAGTTTGGTTGATTAGTCTGTGGCATTCTTTTAAACTGTTGCTTATGGCGGTCTCTGTGAGCTTCTCAGTGACATTCAGCCATCCAGGTATCCCGCCTGCAGTAGACGGAATGTGGCAATGGAACACTGGCTGCGCGTGTCATAATAGGCTCTGAGCCTTTATATACCTGCGCACAGCAGCAGCCACCTTCAGTCTGCTGCTGGACAGCCAGCAGCAGCAGCAGCAGGAGAGGTAATTAATCAGCAACCCTCCTGCTAAGGGTAGACAGCTGCTCGTTCCACCCCCCCCCCCCGCCTTAATTGGTTCTCCTCCCTTCCAACGGTGTTGAGGCGGGTGGGAACAGCCGGGGGTTGAGGGTACTGTGCTAAAAGAGGTGGAGTTATGCAGATCTAAAACGCGTGGATTGCAGCAGCAGCAAGCCGAAAAGTGCAGGCATGTGAGGGATCTAGAGGTTGACAGCATGTCTTCTTAACGGGAGTCCAGGTGGCCATCTCCACAAATGGACTTTTCAGAATCCTTGGGTGGCACCGTAGTCGGAAACCAATTCTGGTTATCGCTTCTCGGCCTTTTGGCTAAGATCAAGTGTAGTATCTGTTCTTATCAGTTTAATATCTGATACGTCCCCTATCTGGGGACCATATATTAAATGGATTTTTAGAACAGGGAGATGGAAAAAGAGCTTGCTCTGTCCACTCCACGCATTGACCTGGTATTGCAGTATCTCCAGGACCGGTGCACCCCTTCTTTAATGCAGTTTCTAAAATCAGAAAGAATTGAATTCAATGCTTTTTGTTCATTTTGCTTGTTTGTCGGATTTTGGGATGGACTCTTTGGCTTTGCTTTTCTTCTCCTCATTGGATTTTTCATGTTAAAAGTTGCAGAAGCCAGATGACAAGCTCATTTTGGTTCAACTTCAGCAACTGTGCATTGCATTGCCATGTAATGTAATGTAATGCAATGCTATCTATCTAGCTCTCCCTCTATACTTCCTTTTGGATAAACAGACATATTAGGCAAGCATTTTGGAGCTTTCACCTAAATAACTACAGGTGGTGAGATAAGCTGCACAATATAATTGACCTTTCAGTATATTGTTGCACACACACCATCTATTTAGCAAATGCCCTTGTTATCAACAGCAGCCTTTTAAACTCACCTGAGCTAACAGGTATGTGAGCTGGTTACTCTGCTGCGCTTAAAATTTCTTTTTTGGTTTGCTACAATGCCTTTTCTGAAACGTTGTCTCCCTCTGCTGGAACACTGACTTCTTTCATTTAATGCCTGCAGACTATAAAAGAGAAACCAACCCAAAAAGTTTGGTTGATTAGTCTGTGGCATTCTTTTAAACTGTTGCTTATGGCGGTCTCTGTGAGCTTCTCAGTGACATTCAGCCATCCAGGTATCCCGCCTGCAGTAGACGGAATGTGGCAATGGAACGCTGGCTGCGCGTGTCATAATAGGCTCTGAGCCTTTATATACCTGCGCACAGCAGCAGCCACCTTCAGTCTGCTGCTGGACAGCCAGCAGCAGCAGCAGCAGGAGAGGTAATTAATCACCAACCCTCCTGCTAAGGGTAGACAGCTGCTCGTTCCACCCCCCCCCCACCTTAATTGGTTCTCCTCCCTTCCAACGGTGTTGAGGCGGGTGGGAACAGCCGGGGGTTGAGGGTACTGTGCTAAAAGAGGTGGAGTTATGCAGATCTAAAACGCGTGGATTGCAGCAGCAGCAAGCCGAAAAGTGCAGGCATGTGAGGGATCTAGAGGTTGACAGCATGTCTTCTTAACGGGAGTCCAGGTGGCCATCTCCACAAATGGACTTTTCAGAATCCTTGGGTGGCACCGTAGTCGGAAACCAATTCTGGTTATCGCTTCTCGGCCTTTTGGCTAAGATCAAGTGTAGTATCTGTTCTTATCAGTTTAATATCTGATACGTCCCCTATCTGGGGACCATATATTAAATGGACTTTTAGAACAGGGAGATGGAAAAAGAGCTTGCTCTGTCCACTCCACGCATTGACCTGGTATTGCAGTATCTCCAGGACCGGTGCACCCCTTCTTTAATGCAGTTTCTAAAATCAGAAAGAATTGAATTCAATGCTTTTTGTTCATTTTGCTTGTTTGTCGGATTTTGGGATGGACTCTTTGGCTTTGCTTTTCTTCTCCTCATTGGATTTTTCATGTTAAAAGTTGCAGAAGCCAGATGACAAGCTCATTTTGGTTCAACTTCAGCAACTGTGCATTGCATTGCCATGTAATGTAATGTAATGCAATGCTATCTATCTAGCTCTCCCTCTATACTTCCTTTTGGATAAACAGACATATTAGGCAAGCATTTTGGAGCTTTCACCTAAATAACTACAGGTGGTGAGATAAGCTGCACAATATAATTGACCTTTCAGTATATTGTTGCACACACACCATCTATTTAGCAAATGCCCTTGTTATCAACAGCAGCCTTTTAAACTCACCTGAGCTAACAGGTATGTGAGCTGGTTACTCTGCTGCGCTTAAAATTTCTTTTTTGGTTTGCTACAATGCCTTTTCTGAAACGTTGTCTCCCTCTGCTGGAACACTGACTTCTTTCATTTAATGCCTGCAGACTATAAAAGAGAAACCAACCCAAAAAGTTTGGTTGATTGGTCTGTGGCATTCTTTTAAACTGTTGCTTATGGCGGTCTCTGTGAGCTTCTCAGTGACATTCAGCCATCCAGGTATCCCGCCTGCAGTAGACGGAATGTGGCAATGGAACGCTGGCTGCGCGTGTCATAATAGGCTCTGAGCCTTTATATACCTGCGCACAGCAGCAGCCACCTTCAGTCTGCTGCTGGACAGCCAGCAGCAGCAGCAGCAGGAGAGGTAATTAATCAGCAACCCTCCTGCTAAGGGTAGACAGCTGCTCGTTCCACCCCCCCCCCCCCGCCTTAATTGGTTCTCCTCCCTTCCAACGGTGTTGAGGCGGGTGGGAACAGCCGGGGGTTGAGGGTACTGTGCTAAAAGAGGTGGAGTTATGCAGATCTAAAACGCGTGGATTGCAGCAGCAGCAAGCCGAAAAGTGCAGGCATGTGAGGGATCTAGAGGTTGACAGCATGTCTTCTTAACGGGAGTCCAGGTGGCCATCTCCACAAATGGACTTTTCAGAATCCTTGGGTGGCACCGTAGTCGGAAACCAATTCTGGTTATCGCTTCTCGGCCTTTTGGCTATGATCAAGTGTAGTATCTGTTCTTATCAGTTTAATATCTGATACGTCCCCTATCTGGGGACCATATATTAAATGGATTTTTAGAACAGGGAGATGGAAAAAGAGCTTGCTCTGTCCACTCCACGCATTGACCTGGTATTGCAGTATCTCCAGGACCGGTGCACCCCTTCTTTAATGCAGTTTCTAAAATCAGAAAGAATTGAATTCAATGCTTTTTGTTCATTTTGCTTGTTTGTCGGATTTTGGGATGGACTCTTTGGCTTTGCTTTTCTTCTCCTCATTGGATTTTTCATGTTAAAAGTTGCAGAAGCCAGATGACAAGCTCATTTTGGTTCAACTTCAGCAACTGTGCATTGCATTGCCATGTAATGTAATGTAATGCAATGCTATCTATCTAGCTCTCCCTCTATACTTCCTTTTGGATAAACAGACATATTAGGCAAGCATTTTGGAGCTTTCACCTAAATAACTACAGGTGGTGAGATAAGCTGCACAATATAATTGACCTTTCAGTATATTGTTGCACACACACCATCTATTTAGCAAATGCCCTTGTTATCAACAGCAGCCTTTTAAACTCACCTGAGCTAACAGGTATGTGAGCTGGTTACTCTGCTGCGCTTAAAATTTCTTTTTTGGTTTGCTACAATGCCTTTTCTGAAACGTTGTCTCCCTCTGCTGGAACACTGACTTCTTTCATTTAATGCCTGCAGACTATAAAAGAGAAACCAACCCAAAAAGTTTGGTTGATTAGTCTGTGGCATTCTTTTAAACTGTTGCTTATGGCGGTCTCTGTGAGCTTCTCAGTGACATTCAGCCATCCAGGTATCCCGCCTGCAGTAGACGGAATGTGGCAATGGAACGCTGGCTGCGCGTGTCATAATAGGCTCTGAGCCTTTATATACCTGCGCACAGCAGCAGCCACCTTCAGTCTGCTGCTGGACAGCCAGCAGCAGCAGCAGGAGAGGTAATTAATCAGCAACCCTCCTGCTAAGGGTAGACAGCTGCTCGTTCCACCCCCCCCCCGCCTTAATTGGTTCTCCTCCCTTCCAACGGTGTTGAGGCGGGTGGGAACAGCCGGGGGTTGAGGGTACTGTGCTAAAAGATGTGGAGTTATGCAGATCTAAAACGCGTGGATTGCAGCAGCAGCAAGCCGAAAAGTGCAGGCATGTGAGGGATCTAGAGGTTGACAGCATGTCTTCTTAACGGGAGTCCAGGTGGCCATCTCCACAAATGGACTTTTCAGAATCCTTGGGTGGCACCGTAGTCGGAAACCAATTCTGGTTATCGCTTCTCGGCCTTTTGGCTAAGATCAAGTGTAGTATCTGTTCTTATCAGTTTAATATCTGATACGTCCCCTATCTGGGGACCATATATTAAATGGATTTTTAGAACAGGGAGATGGAAAAAGAGCTTGCTCTGTCCACTCCACGCATTGACCTGGTATTGCAGTATCTCCAGGACCGGTGCACCCCTTCTTTAATGCAGTTTCTAAAATCAGAAAGAATTGAATTCAATGCTTTTTGTTCATTTTGCTTGTTTGTCGGATTTTGGGATGGACTCTTTGGCTTTGCTTTTCTTCTCCTCATTGGATTTTTCATGTTAAAAGTTGCAGAAGCCAGATGACAAGCTCATTTTGGTTCAACTTCAGCAACTGTGCATTGCATTGCCATGTAATGTAATGTAATGCAATGCTATCTATCTAGCTCTCCCTCTATACTTCCTTTTGGATAAACAGACATATTAGGCAAGCATTTTGGAGCTTTCACCTAAATAACTACAGGTGGTGAGATAAGCTGCACAATATAATTGACCTTTCAGTATATTGTTGCACACACACCATCTATTTAGCAAATGCCCTTGTTATCAACAGCAGCCTTTTAAACTCACCTGAGCTAACAGGTATGTGAGCTGGTTACTCTGCTGCGCTTAAAATTTCTTTTTTGGTTTGCTACAATGCCTTTTCTGAAACGTTGTCTCCCTCTGCTGGAACACTGACTTTTTTCATTTAATGCCTGCAGACTATAAAAGAGAAACCAACCCAAAAAGTTTGGTTGATTAGTCTGTGGCATTCTTTTAAACTGTTGCTTATGGCGGTCTCTGTGAGCTTCTCAGTGACATTCAGCCATCCAGGTATCCCGCCTGCAGTAGACGGAATGTGGCAATGGAACGCTGGCTGCGCGTGTCATAATAGGCTCTGAGCCTTTATATACCTGCGCACAGCAGCAGCCACCTTCAGTCTGCTGCTGGACAGCCAGCAGCAGCAGCAGCAGGAGAGGTAATTAATCAGCAACCCTCCTGCTAAGGGTAGACAGCTGCTCGTTCCACCCCCCCCCCCGCCTTAATTGGTTCTCCTCCCTTCCAACGGTGTTGAGGCGGGTGGGAACAGCCGGGGGTTGAGGGTACTGTGCTAAAAGAGGTGGAGTTATGCAGATCTAAAACGCGTGGATTGCAGCAGCAGCAAGCCGAAAAGTGCAGGCATGTGAGGGATCTAGAGGTTGACAGCATGTCTTCTTAACGGGAGTCCAGGTGGCCATCTCCACAAATGGACTTTTCAGAATCCTTGGGTGGCACCGTAGTCGGAAACCAATTCTGGTTATCGCTTCTCGGCCTTTTGGCTAAGATCAAGTGTAGTATCTGTTCTTATCAGTTTAATATCTGATACGTCCCCTATCTGGGGACCATATATTAAATGGATTTTTAGAACAGGGAGATGGAAAAAGAGCTTGCTCTGTCCACTCCACGCATTGACCTGGTATTGCAGTATCTCCAGGACCGGTGCACCCCTTCTTTAATGCAGTTTCTAATATCAGAAAGAATTGAATTCAATGCTTTTTGTTCATTTTGCTTGTTTGTCGGATTTTGGGATGGACTCTTTGGCTTTGCTTTTCTTCTCCTCATTGGATTTTTCATGTTAAAAGTTGCAGAAGCCAGATGACAAGCTCATTTTGGTTCAACTTCAGCAACTGTGCATTGCATTGCCATGTAATGTAATGTAATGCAATGCTATCTATCTAGCTCTCCCTCTATACTTCCTTTTGGATAAACAGACATATTAGGCAAGCATTTTGGAGCTTTCACCTAAATAACTACAGGTGGTGAGATAAGCTGCACAATATAATTGACCTTTCAGTATATTGTTGCACACACACCATCTATTTAGCAAATGCCCTTGTTATCAACAGCAGCCTTTTAAACTCACCTGAGCTAACAGGTATGTGAGCTGGTTACTCTGCTGCGCTTAAAATTTCTTTTTTGGTTTGCTACAATGCCTTTTCTGAAACGTTGTCTCCCTCTGCTGGAACACTGACTTCTTTCATTTAATGCCTGCAGACTATAAAAGAGAAACCAACCCAAAAAGTTTGGTTGATTAGTCTGTGGCATTCTTTTAAACTGTTGCTTATGGCGGTCTCTGTGAGCTTCTCAGTGACATTCAGCCATCCAGGTATCCCGCCTGCAGTAGACGGAATGTGGCAATGGAACGCTGGCTGCGCGTGTCATAATAGGCTCTGAGCCTTTATATACCTGCGCACAGCAGCAGCCACCTTCAGTCTGCTGCTGGACAGCCAGCAGCAGCAGCAGCAGGAGAGGTAATTAATCAGCAACCCTCCTGCTAAGGGTAGACAGCTGCTCGTTCCACCCCCCCCCCCCCCGCCTTAATTGGTTCTCCTCCCTTCCAACGGTGTTGAGGCGGGTGGGAACAGCCGGGGGTTGAGGGTACTGTGCTAAAAGAGGTGGAGTTATGCAGATCTAAAATGCGTGGATTGCAGCAGCAGCAAGCCGAAAAGTGCAGGCATGTGAGGGATCTAGAGGTTGACAGCATGTCTTCTTAACGGGAGTCCAGGTGGCCATCTCCACAAATGGACTTTTCAGAATCCTTGGGTGGCACCGTAGTCGGAAACCAATTCTGGTTATCGCTTCTCGGCCTTTTGGCTAAGATCAAGTGTAGTATCTGTTCTTATCAGTTTAATATCTGATACGTCCCCTATCTGGGGACCATATATTAAATGGATTTTTAGAACAGGGAGATGGAAAAAGAGCTTGCTCTGTCCACTCCACGCATTGACCTGGTATTGCAGTATCTCCAGGACCGGTGCACCCCTTCTTTAATGCAGTTTCTAAAATCAGAAAGAATTGAATTCAATGCTTTTTGTTCATTTTGCTTGTTTGTCGGATTTTGGGATGGACTCTTTGGCTTTGCTTTTCTTCTCCTCATTGGATTTTTCATGTTAAAAGTTGCAGAAGCCAGATGACAAGCTCATTTTGGTTCAACTTCAGCAACTGTGCATTGCATTGCCATGTAATGTAATGTAATGCAATGCTATCTATCTAGCTCTCCCTCTATACTTCCTTTTGGATAAACAGACATATTAGGCAAGCATTTTGGAGCTTTCACCTAAATAACTACAGGTGGTGAGATAAGCTGCACAATATAATTGACCTTTCAGTATATTGTTGCACACACACCATCTATTTAGCAAATGCCCTTGTTATCAACAGCAGCCTTTTAAACTCACCTGAGCTAACAGGTATGTGAGCTGGTTACTCTGCTGCGCTTAAAATTTCTTTTTTGGTTTGCTACAATGCCTTTTCTGAAACGTTGTCTCCCTCTGCTGGAACACTGACTTCTTTCATTTAATGCCTGCAGACTATAAAAGAGAAACCAACCCAAAAAGTTTGGTTGATTAGTCTGTGGCATTCTTTTAAACTGTTGCTTATGGCGGTCTCTGTGAGCTTCTCAGTGACATTCAGCCATCCAGGTATCCCGCCTGCAGTAGACGGAATGTGGCAATGGAACGCTGGCTGCGCGTGTCATAATAGGCTCTGAGCCTTTATATACCTGCGCACAGCAGCAGCCACCTTCAGTCTGCTGCTGGACAGCCAGCAGCAGCAGCAGCAGGAGAGGTAATTAATTAGCAACCCTCCTGCTAAGGGTAGACAGCTGCTCGTTCCACCCCCCCCCGCCTTAATTGGTTCTCCTCCCTTCCAATGGTGTTGAGGCGGGTGGGAACAGCCGGGGGTTGAGGGTACTGTGCTAAAAGAGGTGGAGTTATGCAGATCTAAAACGCGTGGATTGCAGCAGCAGCAAGCCGAAAAGTGCAGGCATGTGAGGGATCTAGAGGTTGACAGCATGTCTTCTTAACGGGAGTCAAGGTGGCCATCTCCACAAATGGACTTTTCAGAATCCTTGGGTGGCACCGTAGTCGGAAACCAATTCTGGTTATCGCTTCTCGGCCTTTTGGCTAAGATCAAGTGTAGTATCTGTTCTTATCAGTTTAATATCTGATACGTCCCCTATCTGGGGACCATATATTAAATGGATTTTTAGAACAGGGAGATGGAAAAAGAGCTTGCTCTGTCCACTCCACGCATTGACCTGGTATTGCAGTATCTCCAGGACCGGTGCACCCCTTCTTTAATGCAGTTTCTAAAATCAGAAAGAATTGAATTCAATGCTTTTTGTTCATTTTGCTTGTTTGTCGGATTTTGGGATGGACTCTTTGGCTTTGCTTTTCTTCTCCTCATTGGATTTTTCATGTTAAAAGTTGCAGAAGCCAGATGACAAGCTCATTTTGGTTCAACTTCAGCAACTGTGCATTGCATTGCCATGTAATGTAATGTAATGCAATGCTATCTATCTAGCTCTCCCTCTATACTTCCTTTTGGATAAACAGACATATTAGGCAAGCATTTTGGAGCTTTCACCTAAATAACTACAGGTGGTGAGATAAGCTGCACAATATAATTGACCTTTCAGTATATTGTTGCACACACACCATCTATTTAGCAAATGCCCTTGTTATCAACAGCAGCCTTTTAAACTCACCTGAGCTAACAGGTATGTGAGCTGGTTACTCTGCTGCGCTTAAAATTTCTTTTTTGGTTTGCTACAATGCCTTTTCTGAAACGTTGTCTCCCTCTGCTGGAACACTGACTTCTTTCATTTAATGCCTGCAGACTATAAAAGAGAAACCAACCCAAAAAGTTTGGTTGATTAGTCTGTGGCATTCTTTTAAACTGTTGCTTATGGCGGTCTCTGTGAGCTTCTCAGTGACATTCAGCCATCCAGGTATCCCGCCTGCAGTAGACGGAATGTGGCAATGGAACGCTGGCTGCGCGTGTCATAATAGGCTCTGAGCCTTTATATACCTGCGCACAGCAGCAGCCACCTTCAGTCTGCTGCTGGACAGCCAGCAGCAGCAGCAGCAGGAGAGGTAATTAATCAGCAACCCTCCTGCTAAGGGTAGACAGCTGCTCGTTCCACCCCCCCCCCCGCCTTAATTGGTTCTCCTCCCTTCCAACGGTGTTGAGGCGGGTGGGAACAGCCGGGGGTTGAGGGTACTGTGCTAAAAGAGGTGGAGTTATGCAGATCTAAAACGCGTGGATTGCAGCAGCAGCAAGCCGAAAAGTGCAGGCATGTGAGGGATCTAGAGGTTGACAGCATGTCTTCTTAACGGGAGTCCAGGTGGCCATCTCCACAAATGGACTTTTCAGAATCCTTGGGTGGCACCGTAGTCGGAAACCAATTCTGGTTATCGCTTCTCGGCCTTTTGGCTAAGATCAAGTGTAGTATCTGTTCTTATCAGTTTAATATCTGATACGTCCCCCATCTGGGGACCATATATTAAATGGATTTTTAGAACAGGGAGATGGAAAAAGAGCTTGCTCTGTCCACTCCACGCATTGACCTGGTATTGCAGTATCTCCAGGACCGGTGCACCCCTTCTTTAATGCAGTTTCTAAAATCAGAAAGAATTGAATTCAATGCTTTTTGTTCATTTTGCTTGTTTGTCGGATTTTGGGATGGACTCTTTGGCTTTGCTTTTCTTCTCCTCATTGGATTTTTCATGTTAAAAGTTGCAGAAGCCAGATGACAAGCTCATTTTGGTTCAACTTCAGCAACTGTGCATTGCATTGCCATGTAATGTAATGTAATGCAATGCTATCTATCTAGCTCTCCCTCTATACTTCCTTTTGGATAAACAGACATATTAGGCAAGCATTTTGGAGCTTTCACCTAAATAACTACAGGTGGTGAGATAAGCTGCACAATATAATTGACCTTTCAGTATATTGTTGCACACACACCATCTATTTAGCAAATGCCCTTGTTATCAACAGCAGCCTTTTAAACTCACCTGAGCTAACAGGTATGTGAGCTGGTTACTCTGCTGCGCTTAAAATTTCTTTTTTGGTTTGCTACAATGCCTTTTCTGAAACGTTGTCTCCCTCTGCTGGAACACTGACTTCTTTCATTTAATGCCTGCAGACTATAAAAGAGAAACCAACCCAAAAAGTTTGGTTGATTAGTCTGTGGCATTCTTTTAAACTGTTGCTTATGGCGGTCTCTGTGAGCTTCTCAGTGACATTCAGCCATCCAGGTATCCCGCCTGCAGTAGACGGAATGTGGCAATGGAACGCTGGCTGCGCGTGTCATAATAGGCTCTGAGCCTTTATATACCTGCGCACAGCAGCAGCCACCTTCAGTCTGCTGCTGGACAGCCAGCAGCAGCAGCAGCAGGAGAGGTAATTAATCAGCAACCCTCCTGCTAAGGGTAGACAGCTGCTCGTTCCACCCCCCCCCCCCCCCGCCTTAATTGGTTCTCCTCCCTTCCAACGGTGTTGAGGCGGGTGGGAACAGCCGGGGGTTGAGGGTACTGTGCTAAAAGAGGTGGAGTTATGCAGATCTAAAACGCGTGGATTGCAGCAGCAGCAAGCCGAAAAGTGCAGGCATGTGAGGGATCTAGAGGTTGACAGCATGTCTTCTTAACGGGAGTCCAGGTGGCCATCTCCACAAATGGACTTTTCAGAATCCTTGGGTGGCACCGTAGTCGGAAACCAATTCTGGTTATCGCTTCTCGGCCTTTTGGCTAAGATCAAGTGTAGTATCTGTTCTTATCAGTTTAATATCTGATACGTCCCCTATCTGGGGACCATATATTAAATGGATTTTTAGAACAGGGAGATGGAAAAAGAGCTTGCTCTGTCCACTCCACGCATTGACCTGGTATTGCAGTATCTCCAGGACCGGTGCACCCCTTCTTTAATGCAGTTTCTAAAATCAGAAAGAATTGAATTCAATGCTTTTTGTTCATTTTGCTTGTTTGTCGGATTTTGGGATGGACTCTTTGGCTTTGCTTTTCTTCTCCTCATTGGATTTTTCATGTTAAAAGTTGCAGAAGCCAGATGACAAGCTCATTTTGGTTCAACTTCAGCAACTGTGCATTGCATTGCCATGTAATGTAATGTAATGCAATGCTATCTATCTAGCTCTCCCTCTATACTTCCTTTTGGATAAACAGACATATTAGGCAAGCATTTTGGAGCTTTCACCTAAATAACTACAGGTGGTGAGATAAGCTGCACAATATAATTGACCTTTCAGTATATTGTTGCACACACACCATCTATTTAGCAAATGCCCTTGTTATCAACAGCAGCCTTTTAAACTCACCTGAGCTAACAGGTATGTGAGCTGGTTACTCTGCTGCGCTTAAAATTTCTTTTTTGGTTTGCTACAATGCCTTTTCTGAAACGTTGTCTCCCTCTGCTGGAACACTGACTTCTTTCATTTAATGCCTGCAGACTATAAAAGAGAAACCAACCCAAAAAGTTTGGTTGATTAGTCTGTGGCATTCTTTTAAACTGTTGCTTATGGCGGTCTCTGTGAGCTTCTCAGTGACATTCAGCCATCCAGGTATCCCGCCTGCAGTAGACGGAATGTGGCAATGGAACGCTGGCTGCGCGTGTCATAATAGGCTCTGAGCCTTTATATACCTGCGCACAGCAGCAGCCACCTTCAGTCTGCTGCTGGACAGCCAGCAGCAGCAGCAGCAGGAGAGGTAATTAATCAGCAACCCTCCTGCTAAGGGTAGACAGCTGCTCGTTCCACCCCCCCCCCCCCCCGCCTTAATTGGTTCTCCTCCCTTCCAACGGTGTTGAGGCGGGTGGGAACAGCCGGGGGTTGAGGGTACATTGCTAAAAGAGGTGGAGTTATGCAGATCTAAAACGCGTGGATTGCAGCAGCAGCAAGGCGAAAAGTGCAGGCATGTGAGGGATCTAGAGGTTGACAGCATGTCTTCTTAACGGGAGTCCAGGTGGCCATCTCCACAAATGGACTTTTCAGAATCCTTGGGTGGCACCGTAGTCGGAAACCAATTCTGGTTATCGCTTCTCGGCCTTTTGGCTAAGATCAAGTGTAGTATCTGTTCTTATCAGTTTAATATCTGATATGTCCCCTATCTGGGGACCATATATTAAATGGATTTTTAGAACAGGGAGATGGAAAAACAGCTTGCTCTGTCCACTCCACGCATTGACCTGGTATTGCAGTATCTCCAGGACCGGTGCACCCCTTCTTTAATGCAGTTTCTAAAATCAGAAAGAATTGAATTCAATGCTTTTTGTTCATTTTGCTTGTTTGTCGGATTTTGGGATGGACTCTTTGGCTTTGCTTTTCTTCTCCTCATTGGATTTTTCATGTTAAAAGTTGCAGAAGCCAGATGACAAGCTCATTTTGGTTCAACTTCAGCAACTGTGCATTGCATTGCCATGTAATGTAATGTAATGCAATGCTATCTATCTAGCTCTCCCTCTATACTTCCTTTTGGATAAACAGACATATTAGGCAAGCATTTTGGAGCTTTCACCTAAATAACTACAGGTGGTGAGATAAGCTGCACAATATAATTGACCTTTCAGTATATTGTTGCACACACACCATCTATTTAGCAAATGCCCTTGTTATCAACAGCAGCCTTTTAAACTCACCTGAGCTAACAGGTATGTGAGCTGGTTACTCTGCTGCGCTTAAAATTTCTTTTTTGGTTTGCTACAATGCCTTTTCTGAAACGTTGTCTCCCTCTGCTGGAACACTGACTTCTTTCATTTAATGCCTGCAGACTATAAAAGAGAAACCAACCCAAAAAGTTTGGTTGATTAGTCTGTGGCATTCTTTTAAACTGTTGCTTATGGCGGTCTCTGTGAGCTTCTCAGTGACATTCAGCCATCCAGGTATCCCGCCTGCAGTAGACGGAATGTGGCAATGGAACGCTGGCTGCGCGTGTCATAATAGGCTCTGAGCCTTTATATACCTGCGCACAGCAGCAGCCACCTTCAGTCTGCTGCTGGACAGCCAGCAGCAGCAGCAGCAGGAGAGGTAATTAATCAGCAACCCTCCTGCTAAGGGTAGACAGCTGCTCGTTCCACCCCCCCCCCCCCACCCCGCCTTAATTGGTTCTCCTCCCTTCCAACGGTGTTGAGGCGGGTGGGAACAGCCGGGGGTTGAGGGTACTGTGCTAAAAGAGGTGGAGTTATGCAGATCTAAAACGCGTGGATTGCAGCAGCAGCAAGCCGAAAAGTGCAGGCATGTGAGGGATCTAGAGGTTGACAGCATGTCTTCTTAACGGGAGTCCAGGTGGCCATCTCCACAAATGGACTTTTCAGAATCCTTGGGTGGCAACGTAGTCGGAAACCAATTCTGGTTATCGCTTCTCGGCCTTTTGGCTAAGATCAAGTGTAGTATCTGTTCTTATCAGTTTAATATGTGATACGTCCCCTATCTGGGGACCATATATTAAATGGATTTTTAGAACAGGGAGATGGAAAAAGAGCTTGCTCTGTCCACTCCACGCATTGACCTGGTATTGCAGTATCTCCAGGACCGGTGCACCCCTTCTTTAATGCAGTTTCTAAAATCAGAAAGAATTGAATTCAATGCTTTTTGTTCATTTTGCTTGTTTGTCGGATTTTGGGATGGACTCTTTGGCTTTGCTTTTCTTCTCCTCATTGGATTTTTCATGTTAAAAGTTGCAGAAGCCAGATGACAAGCTCATTTTGGTTCAACTTCAGCAACTGTGCATTGCATTGCCATGTAATGTAATGTAATGCAATGCTATCTATCTAGCTCTCCCTCTATACTTCCTTTTGGATAAACAGACATATTAGGCAAGCATTTTGGAGCTTTCACCTAAATAACTACAGGTGGTGAGATAAGCTGCACAATATAATTGACCTTTCAGTATATTGTTGCACACACACCATCTATTTAGCAAATGCCCTTGTTATCAACAGCAGCCTTTTAAACTCACCTGAGCTAACAGGTATGTGAGCTGGTTACTCTGCTGCGCTTAAAATTTATTTTTTGGTTTGCTACAATGCCTTTTCTGAAACGTTGTCTCCCTCTGCTGGAACACTGACTTCTTTCATTTAATGCCTGCAGACTATAAAAGAGAAACCAACCCAAAAAGTTTGGTTGATTAGTCTGTGGCATTCTTTTAAACTGTTGCTTATGGCGGTCTCTGTGAGCTTCTCAGTGACATTCAGCCATCCAGGTATCCCGCCTGCAGTAGACGGAATGTGGCAATGGAACGCTGGCTGCGCGTGTCATAATAGGCTCTGAGCCTTTATATACCTGCGCACAGCAGCAGCCACCTTCAGTCTGCTGCTGGACAGCCAGCAGCAGCAGCAGCAGGAGAGGTAATTAATCAGCAACCCTCCTGCTAAGGGTAGACAGCTGCTCGTTCCACCCCCCCCCCCCCCCGCCTTAATTGGTTCTCCTCCCTTCCAACGGTGTTGAGGCGGGTGGGAACAGCCGGGGGTTGAGGGTACATTGCTAAAAGAGGTGGAGTTATGCAGATCTAAAACGCGTGGATTGCAGCAGCAGCAAGGCGAAAAGTGCAGGCATGTGAGGGATCTAGAGGTTGACAGCATGTCTTCTTAACGGGAGTCCAGGTGGCCATCTCCACAAATGGACTTTTCAGAATCCTTGGGTGGCACCGTAGTCGGAAACCAATTCTGGTTATCGCTTCTCGGCCTTTTGGCTAAGATCAAGTGTAGTATCTGTTCTTATCAGTTTAATATCTGATATGTCCCCTATCTGGGGACCATATATTAAATGGATTTTTAGAACAGGGAGATGGAAAAAGAGCTTGCTCTGTCCACTCCACGCATTGACCTGGTATTGCAGTATCTCCAGGACCGGTGCACCCCTTCTTTAATGCAGTTTCTAAAATCAGAAAGAATTGAATTCAATGCTTTTTGTTCATTTTGCTTGTTTGTCGGATTTTGGGATGGACTCTTTGGCTTTGCTTTTCTTCTCCTCATTGGATTTTTCATGTTAAAAGTTGCAGAAGCCAGATGACAAGCTCATTTTGGTTCAACTTCAGCAACTGTGCATTGCATTGCCATGTAATGTAATGTAATGCAATGCTATCTATCTAGCTCTCCCTCTATACTTCCTTTTGGATAAACAGACATATTAGGCAAGCATTTTGGAGCTTTCACCTAAATAACTACAGGTGGTGAGATAAGCTGCACAATATAATTGACCTTTCAGTATATTGTTGCACACACACCATCTATTTAGCAAATGCCCTTGTTATCAACAGCAGCCTTTTAAACTCACCTGAGCTAACAGGTATGTGAGCTGGTTACTCTGCTGCGCTTAAAATTTCTTTTTTGGTTTGCTACAATGCCTTTTCTGAAACGTTGTCTCCCTCTGCTGGAACACTGACTTCTTTCATTTAATGCCTGCAGACTATAAAAGAGAAACCAACCCAAAAAGTTTGGTTGATTAGTCTGTGGCATTCTTTTAAACTGTTGCTTATGGCGGTCTCTGTGAGCTTCTCAGTGACATTCAGCCATCCAGGTATCCCGCCTGCAGTAGACGGAATGTGGTAATGGAACGCTGGCTGCGCGTGTCATAATAGGCTCTGAGCCTTTATATACCTGCGCACAGCAGCAGCCACCTTCAGTCTGCTGCTGGACAGCCAGCAGCAGCAGCAGCAGGAGAGGTAATTAATCAGCAACCCTCCTGCTAAGGGTAGACAGCTGCTCGTTCCACCCCCCCCCCCGCCTTAATTGGTTCTCCTCCCTTCCAACGGTGTTGAGGCGGGTGGGAACAGCCGGGGGTTGAGGGTACTGTGCTAAAAGAGGTGGAGTTATGCAGATCTAAAACGCGTGGATTGCAGCAGCAGCAAGCCGAAAAGTGCAGGCATGTGAGGGATCTAGAGGTTGACAGCATGTCTTCTTAACGGGAGTCCAGGTGGCCATCTCCACAAATGGACTTTTCAGAATCCTTGGGTGGCACCGTAGTCGGAAACCAATTCTGGTTATCGCTTCTCGGCCTTTTGGCTAAGATCAAGTGTAGTATCTGTTCTTATCAGTTTAATATCTGATACGTCCCCTATCTGGGGACCATATATTAAATGGATTTTTAGAACAGGGAGATGGAAAAAGAGCTTGCTCTGTCCACTCCACGCATTGACCTGGTATTGCAGTATCTCCAGGACCGGTGCACCCCTTCTTTAATGCAGTTTCTAAAATCAGAAAGAATTGAATTCAATGCTTTTTGTTCATTTTGCTTGTTTGTCGGATTTTGGGATGGACTCTTTGGCTTTGCTTTTCTTCTCCTCATTGGATTTTTCATGTTAAAAGTTGCAGAAGCCAGATGACAAGCTCATTTTGGTTCAACTTCAGCAACTGTGCATTGCATTGCCATGTAATGTAATGTAATGCAATGCTATCTATCTAGCTCTCCCTCTATACTTCCTTTTGGATAAACAGACATATTAGGCAAGCATTTTGGAGCTTTCACCTAAATAACTACAGGTGGTGAGATAAGCTGCACAATATAATTGACCTTTCAGTATATTGTTGCACACACACCATCTATTTAGCAAATGCCCTTGTTATCAACAGCAGCCTTTTAAACTCACCTGAGCTAACAGGTATGTGAGCTGGTTACTCTGCTGCGCTTAAAATTTATTTTTTGGTTTGCTACAATGCCTTTTCTGAAACATTGTCTCCCTCTGCTGGAACACTGACTTCTTTCATTTAATGCCTGCAGACTATAAAAGAGAAACCAACCCAAAAAGTTTGGTTGATTAGTCTGTGGCATTCTTTTAAACTGTTGCTTATGGCGGTCTCTGTGAGCTTCTCAGTGACATTCAGCCATCCAGGTATCCCGCCTGCAGTAGACGGAATGTGGCAATGGAACGCTGGCTGCGCGTGTCATAATAAGCTCTGAGCCTTTATATACCTGCGCACAGCAGCAGCCACCTTCAGTCTGCTGCTGGACAGCCAGCAGCAGCAGCAGCAGGAGAGGTAATTAATCAGCAACCCTCCTGCTAAGGGTAGACAGCTGCTCGTTCCACCCCCCCCCCGCCTTAATTGGTTCTCCTCCCTTCCAACGGTGTTGAGGCGGGTGGGAACAGCCGGGGGTTGAGGGTACTGTGCTAAAAGAGGTGGAGTTATGCAGATCTAAAACGCGTGGATTGCAGCAGCAGCAAGCCGAAAAGTGCAGGCATGTGAGGGATCTAGAGGTTGACAGCATGTCTTCTTAACGGGAGTCCAGGTGGCCATCTCCACAAATGGACTTTTCAGAATCCTTGGGTGGCACCGTAGTCGGAAACCAATTCTGGTTATCGCTTATCGGCCTTTTGGCTAAGATCAAGTGTAGTATCTGTTCTTATCAGTTTAATATCTGATACGTCCCCTATCTGGGGACCATATATTAAATGGATTTTTAGAACAGGGAGATGGAAAAAGAGCTTGCTCTGTCCACTCCACGCATTGACCTGGTATTGCAGTATCTCCAGGACCGGTGCACCCCTTCTTTAATGCAGTTTCTAAAATCAGAAAGAATTGAATTCAATGCTTTTTGTTCATTTTGCTTGTTTGTCGGATTTTGGGATGGACTCTTTGGCTTTGCTTTTCTTCTCCTCATTGGATTTTTCATGTTAAAAGTTGCAGAAGCCAGATGACAAGCTCATTTTGGTTCAACTTCAGCAACTGTGCATTGCATTGCCATGTAATGTAATGTAATGCAATGCTATCTATCTAGCTCTCCCTCTATACTTCCTTTTGGATAAACAGACATATTAGGCAAGCATTTTGGAGCTTTCACCTAAATAACTACAGGTGGTGAGATAAGCTGCACAATATAATTGACCTTTCAGTATATTGTTGCACACACACCATCTATTTAGCAAATGCCCTTGTTATCAACAGCAGCCTTTTAAACTCACCTGAGCTAACAGGTATGTGAGCTGGTTACTCTGCTGCGCTTAAAATTTCTTTTTTGGTTGCTACAATGCCTTTTCTGAAACGTTGTCTCCCTCTGCTGGAACACTGACTTCTTTCATTTAATGCCTGCAGACTATAAAAGAGAAACCAACCCAAAAAGTTTGGTTGATTAGTCTGTGGCATTCTTTTAAACTGTTGCTTATGGCGGTCTC
This sequence comes from Phyllobates terribilis, assembly GCF_046119375.1. Lineage (NCBI taxonomy): Eukaryota > Metazoa > Chordata > Amphibia > Anura > Dendrobatidae > Phyllobates > Phyllobates terribilis. Next base: position 1,569,836 of record NW_027362800.1, on the reverse strand, counting down.
TGTGAGCTTCTCAGTGACATTCAGCCATCCAGGTATCCCGCCTGCAGTAGACGGAATGTGGCAATGGAACGCTGGCTGCGCGTGTCATAATAGGCTCTGAGCCTTTATATACCTGCGCACAGCAGCAGCCACCTTCAGTCTGCTGCTGGACAGCCAGCAGCAGCAGCAGCAGGAGAGGTAATTAATCAGCAACCCTCCTGCTAAGGGTAGACAGCTGCTCGTTCCACCCCCCCCCGCCTTAATTGGTTCTCCTCCCTTCCAACGGTGTTGAGGCGGGTGGGAACAGCCGGGGGTTGAGGGTACTGTGCTAAAAGAGGTGAAGTTATGCAGATCTAAAACGCGTGGATTGCAGCAGCAGCAAGCCGAAAAGTGCAGGCATGTGAGGGATCTAGAGGTTGACAGCATGTCTTCTTAACGGGAGTCCAGGTGGCCATCTCCACAAATGGACTTTTCAGAATCCTTGGGTGGCACCGTAGTCGGAAACCAATTCTGGTTATCGCTTCTCGGCCTTTTGGCTAAGATCAAGTGTAGTATCTGTTCTTATCAGTTTAATATCTGATACGTCCCCTATCTGGGGACCATATATTAAATGGATTTTTAGAACAGGGAGATGGAAAAAGAGCTTGCTCTGTCCACTCCACGCATTGACCTGGTATTGCAGTATCTCCAGGACCGGTGCACCCCTTCTTTAATGCAGTTTCTAAAATCAGAAAGAATTGAATTCAATGCTTTTTGTTCATTTTGCTTGTTTGTCGGATTTTGGGATGGACTCTTTGGCTTTGCTTTTCTTCTCCTCATTGGATTTTTCATGTTAAAAGTTGCAGAAGCCAGATGACAAGCTCATTTTGGTTCAACTTCAGCAACTGTGCATTGCATTGCCATGTAATGTAATGTAATGCAATGCTATCTATCTAGCTCTCCCTCTATACTTCCTTTTGGATAAACAGACATATTAGGCAAGCATTTTGGAGCTTTCACCTAAATAACTACAGGTGGTGAGATAAGCTGCACAATATAATTGACCTTTCAGTATATTGTTGCACACACACCATCTATTTAGCAAATGCCCTTGTTATCAACAGCAGCCTTTTAAACTCACCTGAGCTAACAGGTATGTGAGCTGGTTACTCTGCTGCGCTTAAAATTTCTTTTTTGGTTTGCTACAATGCCTTTTCTGAAACGTTGTCTCCCTCTGCTGGAACACTGACTTCTTTCATTTAATGCCTGCAGACTATAAAAGAGAAACCAACCCAAAAAGTTTGGTTGATTAGTCTGTGGCATTCTTTTAAACTGTTGCTTATGGCGGTCTCTGTGAGCTTCTCAGTGACATTCAGCCATCCAGGTATCCCGCCTGCAGTAGACGGAATGTGGCAATGGAACGCTGGCTGCGCGTGTCATAATAGGCTCTGAGCCTTTATATACCTGCGCACAGCAGCAGCCACCTTCAGTCTGCTGCTGGACAGCCAGCAGCAGCAGCAGCAGGAGAGGTAATTAATCAGCAACCCTCCTGCTAAGGGTAGACAGCTGCTCGTTCCACCCCCCCCCCCGCCTTAATTGGTTCTCCTCCCTTCCAACGGTGTTGAGGCGGGTGGGAACAGCCGGGGGTTGAGGGTACTGTGCTAAAAGAGGTGGAGTTATGCAGATCTAAAACGCGTGGATTGCAGCAGCAGCAAGCCGAAAAGTGCAGGCATGTGAGGGATCTAGAGGTTGACAGCATGTCTTCTTAACGGGAGTCCAGGTGGCCATCTCCACAAATGGACTTTTCAGAATCCTTGGGTGGCACCGTAGTTGGAAACCAATTCTGGTTATCGCTTCTCGGCCTTTTGGCTAAGATCAAGTGTAGTATCTGTTCTTATCAGTTTAATATCTGATACGTCCCCTATCTGGGGACCATATATTAAATGGATTTTTAGAACAGGGAGATGGAAAAAGAGCTTGCTCTGTCCACTCCACGCATTGACCTGGTATTGCAGTATCTCCAGGACCGGTGCACCCCTTCTTTAATGCAGTTTCTAAAATCAGAAAGAATTGAATTCAATGCTTTTTGTTCATTTTGCTTGTTTGTCGGATTTTGGGATGGACTCTTTGGCTTTGCTTTTCTTCTCCTCATTGGATTTTTCATGTTAAAAGTTGCAGAAGCCAGATGACAAGCTCATTTTGGTTCAACTTCAGCAACTGTGCATTGCATTGCCATGTAATGTAATGTAATGCAATGCTATCTATCTAGCTCTCCCTCTATACTTCCTTTTGGATAAACAGACATATTAGGCAAGCATTTTGGAGCTTTCACCTAAATAACTACAGGTGGTGAGATAAGCTGCACAATATAATTGACCTTTCAGTATATTGTTGCACACACACCATCTATTTAGCAAATGCCCTTGTTATCAACAGCAGCCTTTTAAACTCACCTGAGCTAACAGGTATGTGAGCTGGTTACTCTGCTGCGCTTAAAATTTCTTTTTTGGTTTGCTACAATGCCTTTTCTGAAACGTTGTCTCCCTCTGCTGGAACACTGACTTCTTTCATTTAATGCCTGCAGACTATAAAAGAGAAACCAACCCAAAAAGTTTGGTTGATTAGTCTGTGGCATTCTTTTAAACTGTTGCTTATGGCGGTCTCTGTGAGCTTCTCAGTGACATTCAGCCATCCAGGTATCCCGCCTGCAGTAGACGGAATGTGGCAATGGAACGCTGGCTGCGCGTGTCATAATAGGCTCTGAGCCTTTATATACCTGCGCACAGCAGCAGCCACCTTCAGTCTGCTGCTGGACAGCCAGCAGCAGCAGCAGCAGGAGAGGTAATTAATCAGCAACCCTCCTGCTAAGGGTAGACAGCTGCTCGTTCCACCCCCCCCCCCCGCCTCAATTGGTTCTCCTCCCTTCCAACGGTGTTGAGGCGGGTGGGAACAGCCGGGGGTTGAGGGTACTGTGCTAAAAGAGGTGGAGTTATGCAGATCTAAAACGCGTGGATTGCAGCAGCAGCAAGCCGAAAAGTGCAGGCATGTGAGGGATCTAGAGGTTGACAGCATGTCTTCTTAACGGGAGTCCAGGTGGCCATCTCCACAAATGGACTTTTCAGAATCCTTGGGTGGCACCGTAGTTGGAAACCAATTCTGGTTATCGCTTCTCGGCCTTTTGGCTAAGATCAAGTGTAGTATCTGTTCTTATCAGTTTAATATCTGATACGTCCCCTATCTGGGGACCATATATTAAATGGATTTTTAGAACAGGGAGATGGAAAAAGAGCTTGCTCTGTCCACTCCACGCATTGACCTGGTATTGCAGTATCTCCAGGACCGGTGCACCCCTTCTTTAATGCAGTTTCTAAAATCAGAAAGAATTGAATTCAATGCTTTTTGTTCATTTTGCTTGTTTGTCGGATTTTGGGATGGACTCTTTGGCTTTGCTTTTCTTCTCCTCATTGGATTTTTCATGTTAAAAGTTGCAGAAGCCAGATGACAAGCTCATTTTGGTTCAAATTCAGCAACTGTGCATTGCATTGCCATGTAATGTAATGTAATGCAATGCTATCTATCTAGCTCTCCCTCTATACTTCCTTTTGGATAAACAGACATATTAGGCAAGCATTTTGGAGCTTTCACCTAAATAACTACAGGTGGTGAGATAAGCTGCACAATATAATTGACCTTTCAGTATATTGTTGCACACACACCATCTATTTAGCAAATGCCCTTGTTATCAACAGCAGCCTTTTAAACTCACCTGAGCTAACAGGTATGTGAGCTGGTTACTCTGCTGCGCTTAAAATTTCTTTTTTGGTTTGCTACAATGCCTTTTCTGAAACGTTGTCTCCCTCTGCTGGAACACTGACTTCTTTCATTTAATGACTGCAGACTATAAAAGAGAAACCAACCCAAAAAGTTTGGTTGATTAGTCTGTGGCATTCTTTTAAACTGTTGCTTATGGCGGTCTCTGTGAGCTTCTCAGTGACATTCAGCCATCCAGGTATCCCGCCTGCAGTAGACGGAATGTGACAATGGAACGCTGGCTGCGCGTGTCATAATAGGCTCTGAGCCTTTATATACCTGCGCACAGCAGCAGCCACCTTCAGTCTGCTGCTGGACAGCCAGCAGCAGCAGCAGCAGGAGAGGTAATTAATCAGCAACCCTCCTGCTAAGGGTAGACAGCTGCTCGTTCCACCCCCCCCCCGCCTTAATTGGTTCTCCTCCCTTCCAACGGTGTTGTGGCGGGTGGGAACAGCCGGGGGTTGAGGTTACTGTGCTAAAAGAGGTGGAGTTATGCAGATCTAAAACGCGTGGATTGCAGCAGCAGCAAGCCGAAAAGTGCAGGCATGTGAGGGATCTAGAGGTTGACAGCATGTCTTCTTAACGGGAGTCCAGGTGGCCATCTCCACAAATAGACTTTTCAGAATCCTTGGGTGGCACCGTAGTCGGAAACCAATTCTGGTTATCGCTTCTCGGCCTTTTGGCTAAGATCAAGTGTAGTATCTGTTCTTATCAGTTTAATATCTGATACGTCCCCTATCTGGGGACCATATATTAAATGGATTTTTAGAACAGGGAGATGGAAAAAGAGCTTGCTCTGTCCACTCCACGCATTGACCTGGTATTGCAGTATCTCCAGGACCGGTGCACCCCTTCTTTAATGCAGTTTCTAAAATCAGAAAGAATTGAATTCAATGCTTTTTGTTCATTTTGCTTGTTTGTCGGATTTTGGGATGGACTCTTTGGCTTTGCTTTTCTTCTCCTCATTGGATTTTTCATGTTAAAAGTTGCAGAAGCCAGATGACAAGCTCATTTTGGTTCAACTTCAGCAACTGTGCATTGCATTGCCATGTAATGTAATGTAATGCAATTCTATCTATCTAGCTCTCCCTCTATACTTCCTTTTGGATAAACAGACATATTAGGCAAGCATTTTGGAGCTTTCACCTAAATAACTACAGGTGGTGAGATAAGCTGCACAATATAATTGACCTTTCAGTATATTGTTGCACACACACCATCTATTTAGCAAATGCCCTTGTTATCAACAGCAGCCTTTTAAACTCACCTGAGCTAACAGGTATGTGAGCTGGTTACTCTGCTGCGCTTAAAATTTCTTTTTTGGTTTGCTACAATGCCTTTTCTGAAACGTTGTCTCCCTCTGCTGGAACACTGACTTCTTTCATTTAATGCCTGCAGACTATAAAAGAGAAACCAACCCAAAAAGTTTGGTTGATTAGTCTGTGGCATTCTTTTAAACTGTTGCTTATGGCGGTCTCTGTGAGCTTCTCAGTGACATTCAGCCATCCAGGTATCCCGCCTGCAGTAGACGGAATGTGGCAATGGAACGCTGGCTGCGCGTGTCATAATAGGCTCTGAGCCTTTATATACCTGCGCACAGCAGCAGCCACCTTCAGTCTGCTGCTGGACAGCCAGCAGCAGCAGCAGCAGGAGAGGTAATTAATCAGCAACCCTCCTGCTAAGGGTAGACAGCTGCTCGTTCCACCCCCCCCCCCCCGCCTCAATTGGTTCTCCTCCCTTCCAACGGTGTTGAGGCGGGTGGGAACAGCCGGGGGTTGAGGGTACTGTGCTAAAAGAGGTGGAGTTATGCAGATCTAAAACGCGTGGATTGCAGCAGCAGCAAGCCGAAAAGTGCAGGCATGTGAGGGATCTAGAGGTTGACAGCATGTCTTCTTAACGGGAGTCCAGGTGGCCATCTCCACAAATGGACTTTTCAGAATCCTTGGGTGGCACCGTAGTTGGAAACCAATTCTGGTTATCGCTTCTCGGCCTTTTGGCTAAGATCAAGTGTAGTATCTGTTCTTATCAGTTTAATATCTGATACGTCCCCTATCTGGGGACCATATATTAAATGGATTTTTAGAACAGGGAGATGGAAAAAGAGCTTGCTCTGTCCACTCCACGCATTGACCTGGTATTGCAGTATCTCCAGGACCGGTGCACCCCTTCTTTAATGCAGTTTCTAAAATCAGAAAGAATTGAATTCAATGCTTTTTGTTCATTTTGCTTGTTTGTCGGATTTTGGGATGGACTCTTTGGCTTTGCTTTTCTTCTCCTCATTGGATTTTTCATGTTAAAAGTTGCAGAAGCCAGATGACAAGCTCATTTTGGTTCAACTTCAGCAACTGTGCATTGCATTGCCATGTAATGTAATGTAATGCAATGCTATCTATCTAGCTCTCCCTCTATACTTCCTTTTGGATAAACAGACATATTAGGCAAGCATTTTGGAGCTTTCACCTAAATAACTACAGGTGGTGAGATAAGCTGCACAATATAATTGACCTTTCAGTATATTGTTGCACACACACCATCTATTTAGCAAATGCCCTTGTTATCAACAGCAGCCTTTTAAACTCACCTGAGCTAACAGGTATGTGAGCTGGTTACTCTGCTGCGCTTAAAATTTCTTTTTTGGTTTGCTACAATGCCTTTTCTGAAACGTTGTCTCCCTCTGCTGGAACACTGACTTCTTTCATTTAATGCCTGCAGACTATAAAAGAGAAACCAACCCAAAAAGTTTGGTTGATTAGTCTGTGGCATTCTTTTAAACTGTTGCTTATGGCGGTCTCTGTGAGCTTCTCAGTGACATTCAGCCATCCAGGCATCCCGCATGCAGTAGACGGAATGTGGCAATGGAACGCTGGCTGCGCGTGTCATAATAGGCTCTGAGCCTTTATATACCTGCGCACAGCAGCAGCCACCTTCAGTCTGCTGCTGGACAGCCAGCAGCAGCAGCAGCAGGAGAGGTAATTAATCAGCAACCCTCCTGCTAAGGGTAGACAGCTGCTCGTTCCACCCCCCCCCCCGCCTTAATTGGTTCTCCTCCCTTCCAACGGTGTTGAGGCGGGTGGGAACAGCCGGGGGTTGAGGGTACTGTGCTAAAAGAGGTGGAGTTATGCAGATCTAAAACGCGTGGATTGCAGCAGCAGCAAGCCGATAAGTGCAGGCATGTGAGGGATCTAGAGGTTGACAGCATGTCTTCTTAACGGGAGTCCAGGTGGCCATCTCCACAAATGGACTTTTCAGAATCCTTGGGTGGCACCGTAGTCGGAAACCAATTCTGGTTATCGCTTCTCGGCCTTTTGGCTAAGATCAAGTGTAGTATCTGTTCTTATCAGTTTAATATCTGATACGTCCCCTATCTGGGGACCATATATTAAATGGATTTTTAGAACAGGGAGATGGAAAAAGAGCTTGCTCTGTCCACTCCACGCATTGACCTGGTATTGCAGTATCTCCAGGACCGGTGCACCCCTTCTTTAATGCAGTTTCTAAAATCAGAAAGAATTGAATTCAATGCTTTTTGTTCATTTTGCTTGTTTGTCGGATTTTGGGATGGACTCTTTGGCTTTGCTTTTCTTCTCTCATTGGATTTTTCATGTTAAAAGTTGCAGAAGCCAGATGACAAGCTCATTTTGGTTCAACTTCAGCAACTGTGCATTGCATTGCCATGTAATGTAATGTAATGCAATGCTATCTATCTAGCTCTCCCTCTATACTTCCTTTTGGATAAACAGACATATTAGGCAAGCATTTTGGAGCTTTCACCTAAATAACTACAGGTGGTGAGATAAGCTGCACAATATAATTGACCTTTCAGTATATTGTTGCACACACACCATCTATTTAGCAAATGCCCTTGTTATCAACAGCAGCCTTTTAAACTCACCTGAGCTAACAGGTATGTGAGCTGGTTTCTCTGCTGCGCTTAAAATTTCTTTTTTGGTTTGCTACAATGCCTTTTCTGAAACGTTGTCTCCCTCTGCTGGAACACTGACTTCTTTCATTTAATGCCTGCAGACTATAAAAGAGAAACCAACCCAAAAAGTTTGGTTGATTAGTCTGTGGCATTCTTTTAAACTGTTGCTTATGGCGGTCTCTGTGAGCTTCTCAGTGACATTCAGCCATCCAGGTATCCCGCCTGCAGTAGACGGAATGTGGCAATGGAACGCTGGCTGCGCGTGTCATAATAGGCTCTGAGCCTTTATATACCTGCGCACAGCAGCAGCCACCTTCAGTCTGCTGCTGGACAGCCAGCAGCAGCAGCAGCAGGAGAGGTAATTAATCAGCAACCCTCCTGCTAAGGGTAGACAGCTGCTCGTTCCACCCCCCCCCCCCGCCTTAATTGGTTCTCCTCCCTTCCAACGGTGTTGAGGCGGGTGGGAACAGCCGGGGGTTGAGGGTACTGTGCTAAAAGAGGTGGAGTTATGCAGATCTAAAACGCGTGGATTGCAGCAGCAGCAAGCCGAAAAGTGCAGGCATGTGAGGGATCTAGAGGTTGACAGCATGTCTTCTTAACGGGAGTCCAGGTGGCCATCTCCACAAATGGACTTTTCAGAATCCTTGGGTGGCACCGTAGTCGGAAACCAATTCTGGTTATCGCTTCTCGGCCTTTTGGCTAAGATCAAGTGTAGTATCTGTTCTTATCAGTTTAATATCTGATACGTCCCCTATCTGGGGACCATATATTAAATGGATTTTTAGAACAGGGAGATGGAAAAAGAGCTTGCTCTGTCCACTCCACGCATTGACCTGGTATTGCAGTATCTCCAGGACCGGTGCACCCCTTCTTTAATGCAGTTTCTAAAATCAGAAAGAATTGAATTCAATGCTTTTTGTTCATTTTGCTTGTTTGTCGGATTTTGGGATGGACTCTTTGGCTTTGCTTTTCTTCTCCTCATTGGATTTTTCATGTTAAAAGTTGCAGAAGCCAGATGACAAGCTCATTTTGGTTCAACTTCAGCAACTGTGCATTGCATTGCCATGTAATGTAATGTAATGCAATGCTATCTATCTAGCTCTCCCTCTATACTTCCTTTTGGATAAACAGACATATTAGGCAAGCATTTTGGAGCTTTCACCTAAATAACTACAGGTGGTGAGATAAGCTGCACAATATAATTGACCTTTCAGTATATTGTTGCACACACACCATCTATTTAGCAAATGCCCTTGTTATCAACAGCAGCCTTTTAAACTCACCTGAGCTAACAGGTATGTGAGCTGGTTACTCTGCTGCGCTTAAAATTTCTTTTTTGGTTTGCTACAATGCCTTTTCTGAAACGTTGTCTCCCTCTGCTGGAACACTGACTTCTTTCATTTAATGCCTGCAGACTATAAAAGAGAAACCAACCCAAAAAGTTTGGTTGATTAGTCTGTGGCATTCTTTTAAACTGTTGCTTATGGCGGTCTCTGTGAGCTTCTCAGTGACATTCAGCCATCCAGGTATCCCGCCTGCAGTAGACGGAATGTGGCAATGGAACGCTGGCTGCGCGTGTCATAATAGGCTCTGAGCCTTTATATACCTGCGCACAGCAGCAGCCACCTTCAGTCTGCTGCTGGACAGCCAGCAGCAGCAGCAGCAGGAGAGGTAATTAATCAGCAACCCTCCTGCTAAGGGTAGACAGCTGCTCGTTCCACCCTCCCCCCCCGCCTTAATTGGTTCTCCTCCCTTCCAACGGTGTTGAGGCGGGTGGGAACAGCCGGGGGTTGAGGGTACTGTGCTAAAAGAGGTGGAGTTATGCAGATCTAAAACGCGTGGATTGCAGCAGCAGCAAGCCGAAAAGTGCAGGCATGTGAGGGATCTAGAGGTTGACAGCATGTCTTCTTAACGGGAGTCCAGGTGGCCATCTCCACAAATGGACTTTTCAGAATCCTTGGGTCGCACCGTAGTCGGAAACCAATTCTGGTTATCGCTTCTCGGCCTTTTGGCTAAGATCAAGTGTAGTATCTGTTCTTATCAGTTTAATATCTGATACGTCCCCTATCTGGGGACCATATATTAAATGGATTTTTAGAACAGGGAGATGGAAAAAGAGCTTGCTCTGTCCACTCCACGCATTGACCTGGTATTGCAGTATCTCCAGGACCGGTGCACCCCTTCTTTAATGCAGTTTCTAAAATCAGAAAGAATTGAATTCAATGCTTTTTGTTCATTTTGCTTATTTGTCGGATTTTGGGATGGACTCTTTGGCTTTGCTTTTCTTCTCCTCATTGGATTTTTCATGTTAAAAGTTGCAGAAGCCAGATGACAAGCTCATTTTGGTTCAACTTCAGCAACTGTGCATTGCATTGCCATGTAATGTAATGTAATGCAATGCTATCTATCTAGCTCTCCCTCTATACTTCCTTTTGGATAAACAGACATATTAGGCAAGCATTTTGGAGCTTTCACCTAAATAACTACAGGTGGTGAGATAAGCTGCACAATATAATTGACCTTTCAGTATATTGTTGCACACACACCATCTATTTAGCAAATGCCCTTGTTATCAACAGCAGCCTTTTAAACTCACCTGAGCTAACAGGTATGTGAGCTGGTTACTCTGCTGTGCTTAAAATTTCTTTTTTGGTTTACTACAATGCCTTTTCTGAAACGTTGTCTCCCTCTGCTGGAACACTGACTTCTTTCATTTAATGCCTGCAGACTATAAAAGAGAAACCAACCCAAAAAGTTTGGTTGATTAGTCTGTGGCATTCTTTTAAACTGTTGCTTATGGCGGTCTCTGTGAGCTTCTCAGTGACATTCAGCCATCCAGGTATCCCGCCTGCAGTAGACGGAATGTGGCAATGGAACGCTGGCTGCGCGTGTCATAATAGGCTCTGAGCCTTTATATACCTGCGCACAGCAGCAGCCACCTTCAGTCTGCTGCTGGACAGCCAGCAGCAGCAGCAGCAGCAGGAGAGGTAATTAATCAGCAACCCTCCTGCTAAGGGTAGACAGCTGCTCGTTCCACCCCCCCCCCCCGCCTTAATTGGTTCTCCTCCCTTCCAACGGTGTTGAGGCGGGTGGGAACAGCCGTGGGTTGAGGGTACTGTGCTAAAAGAGGTGGAGTTATGCAGATCTAAAACGCGTGGATTGCAGCAGCAGCAAGCCGAAAAGTGCAGGCATGTGAGGGATCTAGAGGTTGACAGCATGTCTTCTTAACGGGAGTCCAGGTGGCCATCCCCACAAATGGACTTTTCAGAATCCTTGGGTGGCACCGTAGTCGGAAACCAATTCTGGTTATCGCTTCTCAGCCTTTTGGCTAAGATCAAGTGTAGTATCTGTTCTTATCAGTTTAATATCTGATACGTCCCCTATCTCGGGACCATATATTAAATGGATTTTTAGAACAGGGAGATGGAAAAAGAGCTTGCTCTGTCCACTCCACGCATTGACCTGGTATTGCAGTATCTCCAGGACCGGTGCACCCCTTCTTTAATGCAGTTTCTAAAATCAGAAAGAATTGAATTCAATGCTTTTTGTTCATTTTGCTTGTTTGTCGGATTTTGGGATGGACTCTTTGGCTTTGCTTTTCTTCTCCTCATTGGATTTTTCATGTTAAAAGTTGCAGAAGCCAGATGACAAGCTCATTTTGGTTCAACTTCAGCAACTGTGCATTGCATTGCCATGTAATGTAATGTAATGCAATGCTATCTATCTAGCTCTCCCTCTATACTTCCTTTTGGATAAACAGACATATTAGGCAAGCATTTTGGAGCTTTCACCTAAATAACTACAGGTGGTGAGATAAGCTGCACAATATAATTGACCTTTCAGTATATTGTTGCACACACACCATCTATTTAGCAAATGCCCTTGTTATCAACAGCAGCCTTTTAAACTCACCTGAGCTAACAGGTATGTGAGCTGGTTACTCTGCTGCGCTTAAAATTTCTATTTTGGTTTGCTACAATGCCTTTTCTGAAACGTTGTCTCCCTCTGCTGGAACACTGACTTCTTTCATTTAATGCCTGCAGACTATAAAAGAGAAACCAACCCAAAAAGTTTGGTTGATTAGTCTGTGGCATTCTTTTAAACTGTTGCTTATGGCGGTCTCTGTGAGCTTCTCAGTGACATTCAGCCATCCAGGTATCCCGCCTGCAGTAGACGGAATGTGGCAATGGAACGCTGGCTGCGCGTGTCATAATAGGCTCTGAGCCTTTATATACCTGCGCACAGCAGCAGCCACCTTCAGTCTGCTGCTGGACAGCCAGCAGCAGCAGCAGCAGGAGAGGTAATTAATCAGCAACCCTCCTGCTAAGGGTAGACAGCTGCTCGTTCCACCCCCCCCCCCGCCTTAATTGGTTCTCCTCCCTTCCAACGGTGTTGAGGCGGGTGGGAACAGCCGGGGGTTGAGGGTACTGTGCTAAAAGAGGTGGAGTTATGCAGATCTAAAACGCGTGGATTGCAGCAGCAGCAAGCCGAAAAGTGCAGGCATGTGAGGGATCTAGAGGTTGACAGCATGTCTTCTTAACGGGAGTCCAGGTGGCCATCTCCACAAATGGACTTTTCAGAATCCTTGGGTGGCACCGTAGTCGGAAACCAATTCTGGTTATCGCTTCTCGGCCTTTTGGCTAAGATCAAGTGTAGTATCTGTTCTTATCAGTTTAATATCTGATACGTCCCCTATATGGGGACCATATATTAAATGGATTTTTAGAACAGGGAGATGGAAAAAGAGCTTGCTCTGTCCACTCCACGCATTGACCTGGTATTGCAGTATCTCCAGGACCGGTGCACCCCTTCTTTAATGCAGTTTCTAAAATCAGAAAGAATTGAATTCAATGCTTTTTGTTCATTTTGCTTGTTTGTCGGATTTTGGGATGGACTCTTTGGCTTTGCTTTTCTTCTCCTCATTGGATTTTTCATGTTAAAAGTTGCAGAAGCCAGATGACAAGCTCATTTTGGTTCAACTTCAGCAACTGTGCATTGCATTGCCATGTAATGTAATGTAATGCAATGCTATCTATCTAGCTCTCCCTCTATACTTCCTTTTGGATAAACAGACATATTAGGCAAGCATTTTGGAGCTTTCACCTAAATAACTACAGGTGGTGAGATAAGCTGCACAATATAATTGACCTTTCAGTATATTGTTGCACACACACCATCTATTTAGCAAATGCCCTTGTTATCAACAGCAGCCTTTTAAACTCACCTGAGCTAACAGGTATGTGAGCTGGTTACTCTGCTGCGCTTAAAATTTCTTTTTTGGTTTGCTACAATGCCTTTTCTGAAACGTTGTCTCCCTCTGCTGGAACACTGACTTCTTTCATTTAATGCCTGCAGACTATAAAAGAGAAACCAACCCAAAAAGTTTGGTTGATTAGTCTGTGGCATTCTTTTAAACTGTTGCTTATGGCGGTCTCTGTGAGCTTCTCAGTGACATTCAGCCATCCAGGTATCCCGCCTGCAGTAGACGGAATGTGGCAATGGAACGCTGGCTGCGCGTGTCATAATAGGCTCTGAGCCTTTATATACCTGCGCACAGCAGCAGCCACCTTCAGTCTGCTGCTGGACAGCCAGCAGCAGCAGCAGCAGGAGAGGTAATTAATCAGCAACCCTCCTGCTAAGGGTAGACAGCTGCTCGTTCCACCCCCCCCCCGCCTTAATTGGTTCTCCTCCCTTCCAACGGTGTTGAGGCGGGTGGGAACAGCCGGGGGTTGAGGGTACTGTGCTAAAAGAGGTGGAGTTATGCAGATCTAAAACGCGTGGATTGCAGCAGCAGCAAGCCGAAAAGTGCAGGCATGTGAGGGATCTAGAGGTTGACAGCATGTCTTCTTAACGGGAGTCCAGGTGGCCATCTCCACAAATGGACTTTTCAGAATCCTTGGGTGGCACCGTAGTCGGAAACCAATTCTGGTTATCGCTTCTCGGCCTTTTGGCTAAGATCAAGTGTAGTATCTTTCGAAAAGGCGGTTTTGGATGTTGGCCGCCCTAGTAGATTGATACATTATGCACACTGGGGTTTAGGCGCTTGTTAGTACGCCAGGTGGCTAATATAGTCATCTGGTGGAAAGCATGGCCCCCCAGGATCGACGCCATTGGGCCGGGGAAGATCGAAAGCCCGAAGTGTGAAGTGCCCCAGGAGTGGTGACCCTGGGGTGCCTTAACTCACTGGGATTGGGAACCCCACTTGAGTTTATGGCACATTTGCACAAGCACTTCAAATTTTCTTTCTTCGCACACACCCTTATTCCGGGCCTTCTGGCCTTAGGATGGGGAATTTTTCAATTCCCGGTCGAAGGTCCGGGCAGTATTATACTGTGAAACCTTCACTATTTATTTAATTTCTTTGTCACTGTGTGTCCACTTATTCACGTGTGTCACGTCCTACTAGGATTTTGTCGGGATGCGGTTCCCTTACGGGTTCCTCTCTTGGCAGGTCTAGGGGGGGAGTGTGTGGCCATCAGGTTCCGCTCCCCCCTGAACCCCCCTGGCTCTCCTCTTTCGGGAGGAGAGCGTTGTTGGCTCCCCTCTTCCGGGAGGGGAGCACAGTCTTTGGCTCCCAGTGCCTTGCTCGGGTGAGAACTCGGGCAGGTGCTGGGGGTAAGATTGGGTCGCCTCTGGCTTCGGCTGGAGGTGGCTTTTTGTCCCTGTTCCTCGCTGTGGCCTTTTGGCTCGGAGGGACGGGGAATGGTTTGGGGGACCCTTCTCCTTTTGGAGAGGGTTTCAAGAAGACCAGCATCCTAGTGCACTTTTTTTGTGGCACTTGTCACTTTTTTAAGCGGACTCGGGTTTTGTACACGAATTCGGGCTTTCGATAAAAAAAAAAAAAAAAATCTGTTCTTATCAGTTTAATATCTGATACGTCCCCTATCTGGGGACCATATATTAAATGGATTTTTAGAACAGGGAGATGGAAAAAGAGCTTGCTCTGTCCACTCCACGCATTGACCTGGTATTGCAGTATCTCCAGGACCGGTGCACCCCTTCTTTAATGCAGTTTCTAAAATCAGAAAGAATTGAATTCAATGCTTTTTGTTCATTTTGCTTGTTTGTCGGATTTTGGGATGGACTCTTTGGCTTTGCTTTTCTTCTCCTCATTGGATTTTTCATGTTAAAAGTTGCAGAAGCCAGATGACAAGCTCATTTTGGTTCAACTTCAGCAACTGTGCATTGCATTGCCATGTAATGTAATGTAATGCAATGCTATCTATCTAGCTCTCCCTCTATACTTCCTTTTGGATAAACAGACATATTAGGCAAGCATTTTGGAGCTTTCACCTAAATAACTACAGGTGGTGAGATAAGCTGCACAATATAATTGACCTTTCAGTATATTGTTGCACACACACCATCTATTTAGCAAATGCCCTTGTTATCAACAGCAGCCTTTTAAACTCACCTGAGCTAACAGGTATGTGAGCTGGTTACTCTGCTGCGCTTAAAATTTCTTTTTTGGTTTGCTACAATGCCTTTTCTGAAACGTTGTCTCCCTCTGCTGGAACACTGACTTCTTTCATTTAATGCCTGCAGACTATAAAAGAGAAACCAACCCAAAAAGTTTGGTTGATTAGTCTGTGGCATTCTTTTAAACTGTTGCTTATGGCGGTCTCTGTGAGCTTCTCAGTGACATTCAGCCATCCAGGTATCCCGCCTGCAGTAGACGGAATGTGGCAATGGAACGCTGGCTGCGCGTGTCATAATAGGCTCTGAGCCTTTATATACCTGCGCACAGCAGCAGCCACCTTCAGTCTGCTGCTGGACAGCCAGCAGCAGCAGCAGCAGGAGAGGTAATTAATCAGCAACCCTCCTGCTAAGGGTAGACAGCTGCTCGTTCAACCCCCCCCCCCCGCCTTAATTGGTTCTCCTCCCTTCCAACGGTGTTGAGGCGGGTGGGAACAGCCGGGGGTTGAGGGTACTGTGCTAAAAGAGGTGGAGTTATGCAGATCTAAAACGCGTGGATTGCAGCAGCAGCAAGCCGAAAAGTGCAGGCATGTGAGGGATCTAGAGGTTGACAGCATGTCTTCTTAACGGGAGTCCAGGTGGCCATCTCCACAAATGGACTTTTCAGAATCCTTGGGTGGCACCGTAGTCGGAAACCAATTCTGGTTATCGCTTCTCGGCCTTTTGGCTAAGATCAAGTGTAGTATCTGTTCTTATCAGTTTAATATCTGATACGTCCCCTATCTGGGGACCATATATTAAATGGATTTTTAGAACAGGGAGATGGAAAAAGAGCTTGCTCTGTCCACTCCACGCATTGACCTGGTATTGCAGTATCTCCAGGACCGGTGCACCCCTTCTTTAATGCAGTTTCTAAAATCAGAAAGAATTGAATTCAATGCTTTTTGTTCATTTTGCTTGTTTGTCGGATTTTGGGATGGACTCTTTGGCTTTGCTTTTCTTCTCCTCATTGGATTTTTCATGTTAAAAGTTGCAGAAGCCAGATGACAAGCTCATTTTGGTTCAACTTCAGCAACTGTGCATTGCATTGCCATGTAATGTAATGTAATGCAATGCTATCTATCTAGCTCTCCCTCTATACTTCCTTTTGGATAAACAGACATATTAGGCAAGCATTTTGGAGCTTTCACCTAAATAACTACAGGTGGTGAGATAAGCTGCACAATATAATTGACCTTTCAGTATATTGTTGCACACACACCATCTATTTAGCAAATGCCCTTGTTATCAACAGCAGCCTTTTAAACTCACCTGAGCTAACAGGTATGTGAGCTGGTTACTCTGCTGCGCTTAAAATTTCTTTTTTGGTTTGCTACAATGCCTTTTCTGAAACGTTGTCTCCCTCTGCTGGAACACTGACTTCTTTCATTTAATGCCTGCAGACTATAAAAGAGAAACCAACCCAAAAAGTTTGGTTGATTAGTCTGTGGCATTCTTTTAAACTGTTGCTTATGGCGGTCTCTGTGAGCTTCTCAGTGACATTCAGCCATCCAGGTATCCCGCCTGCAGTAGACGGAATGTGGCAATGGAACGCTGGCTGCGCGTGTCATAATAGGCTCTGAGCCTTTATATACCTGCGCACAGCAGCAGCCACCTTCAGTCTGCTGCTGGACAGCCAGCAGCAGCAGCAGCAGGAGAGGTAATTAATCAGCAACCCTCCTGCTAAGGGTAGACAGCTGCTCGTTCCACCACCCCCCCGCCTTAATTGGTTCTCCTCCCTTCCAACGGTGTTGAGGCGGGTGGGAACAGCCGGGGGTTGAGGGTACTGTGCTAAAAGAGGTGGAGTTATGCAGATCTAAAACGCGTGGATTGCAGCAGCAGCAAGCCGAAAAGTGCAGGCATGTGAGGGATCTAGAGGTTGACAGCATGTCTTCTTAACGGGAGTCCAGGTGGCCATCTCCACAAATGGACTTTTCAGAATCCTTGGGTGGCACCGTAGTCGGAAACCAATTCTGGTTATCGCTTCTCGGCCTTTTGGCTAAGATCAAGTGTAGTATCTGTTCTTATCAGTTTAATATCTGATACGTCCCCTATCTGGGGACCATATATTAAATGGATTTTTAGAACAGGGAGATGGAAAAAGAGCTTGCTCTGTCCACTCCACGCATTGACCTGGTATTGCAGTATCTCCAGGACCGGTGCACCCCTTCTTTAATGCAGTTTCTAAAATCAGAAAGAATTGAATTCAATGCTTTTTGTTCATTTTGCTTGTTTGTCGGATTTTGGGATGGACTCTTTGGCTTTGCTTTTCTTCTCCTCATTGGATTTTTCATGTTAAAAGTTGCAGAAGCCAGATGACAAGCTCATTTTGGTTCAACTTCAGCAACTGTGCATTGCATTGCCATGTAATGTAATGTAATGCAATGCTATCTATCTAGCTCTCCCTCTATACTTCCTTTTGGATAAACAGACATATTAGGCAAGCATTTTGGAGCTTTCACCTAAATAACTACAGGTGGTGAGATAAGCTGCACAATATAATTGACCTTTCAGTATATTGTTGCACACACACCATCTATTTAGCAAATGCCCTTGTTATCAACAGCAGCCTTTTAAACTCACCTGAGCTAACAGGTATGTGAGCTGGTTACTCTGCTGCGCTTAAAATTTCTTTTTTGGTTTGCTACAATGCCTTTTCTGAAACGTTGTCTCCCTCTGCTGGAACACTGACTTCTTTCATTTAATGCCTGCAGACTATAAAAGAGAAACCAACCCAAAAAGTTTGGTTGATTAGTCTGTGGCATTCTTTTAAACTGTTGCTTATGGCGGTCTCTGTGAGCTTCTCAGTGACATTCAGCCATCCAGGTATCCCGCCTGCAGTAGACGGAATGTGGCAATGGAACGCTGGCTGCGCGTGTCATAATAGGCTCTGAGCCTTTATATACCTGCGCACAGCAGCAGCCACCTTCAGTCTGCTGCTGGACAGCCAGCAGCAGCAGCAGGAGAGGTAATTAATCAGCAACCCTCCTGCTAAGGGTAGACAGCTGCTCGTTCCACCCCCCCCCCCCCCCGCCTTAATTGGTTCTCCTCCCTTCCAACGGTGTTGAGGCGGGTGGGAACAGCCGGGGGTTGAGGGTACTGTGCTAAAAGAGGTGGAGTTATGCAGATCTAAAACGCGTGGATTGCAGCAGCAGCAAGCCGAAAAGTGCAGGCATGTGAGGGATCTAGAGGTTGACAGCATGTCTTCTTAACGGGAGTCCAGGTGGCCATCTCCACAAATGGACTTTTCAGAATCCTTGGGTGGCACCGTAGTCGGAAACCAATTCTGGTTATCGCTTCTCGGCCTTTTGGCTAAGATCAAGTGTAGTATCTGTTCTTATCAGTTTAATATCTGATACGTCCCCTATCTGGGGACCATATATTAAATGGATTTTTAGAACAGGGAGATGGAAAAAGAGCTTGCTCTGTCCACTCCACGCATTGACCTGGTATTGCAGTATCTCCAGGACCGGTGCACCCCTTCTTTAATGCAGTTTCTAAAATCAGAAAGAATTGAATTCAATGCTTTTTGTTCATTTTGCTTGTTTGTCGGATTTTGGGATGGACTCTTTGGCTTTGCTTTTCTTCTCCTCATTGGATTTTTCATGTTAAAAGTTGCAGAAGCCAGATGACAAGCTCATTTTGGTTCAACTTCAGCAACTGTGCATTGCATTGCCATGTAATGTAATGTAATGCAATGCTATCTATCTAGCTCTCCCTCTATACTTCCTTTTGGATAAACAGACATATTAGGCAAGCATTTTGGAGCTTTCACCTAAATAACTACAGGTGGTGAGATAAGCTGCACAATATAATTGACCTTTCAGTATATTGTTGCACACACACCATCTATTTAGCAAATGCCCTTGTTATCAACAGCAGCCTTTTAAACTCACCTGAGCTAACAGGTATGTGAGCTGGTTACTCTGCTGCGCTTAAAATTTCTTTTTTGGTTTGCTACAATGCCTTTTCTGAAACGTTGTCTCCCTCTGCTGGAACACTGACTTCTTTCATTTAATGCCTGCAGACTATAAAAGAGAAACCAACCCAAAAAGTTTGGTTGATTAGTCTGTGGCATTCTTTTAAACTGTTGCTTATGGCGGTCTCTGTGAGCTTCTCAGTGACATTCAGCCATCCAGGTATCCCGCCTGCAGTAGACGGAATGTGGCAATGGAACGCTGGCTGCGCGTGTCATAATAGGCTCTGAGCCTTTATATACCTGCGCACAGCAGTAGCCACCTTCAGTCTGCTGCTGGACAGCCAGCAGCAGCAGCAGCAGGAGAGGTAATTAATCAGCAACCCTCCTGCTAAGGGTAGACAGCTGCTCGTTCCACCCCCCCCCCCGCCTTAATTGGTTCTCCTCCCTTCCAACGGTGTTGAGGCGGGTGGGAACAGCCGGGGGTTGAGGGTACTGTGCTAAAAGAGGTGGAGTTATGCAGATCTAAAACGCGTGGATTGCAGCAGCAGCAAGCCGAAAAGTGCAGGCATGTGAGGGATCTAGAGGTTGACAGCATGTCTTCTTAACGGGAGTCCAGGTGGCCATCTCCACAAATGGACTTTTCAGAATCCTTGGGTGGCACCGTAGTCGGAAACCAATTCTGGTTATCGCTTCTCGGCCTTTTGGCTAAGATCAAGTGTAGTATCTGTTCTTATCAGTTTAATATCTGATACGTCCCCTATCTGGGGACCATATATTAAATGGATTTTTAGAACAGGGAGATGGAAAAAGAGCTTGCTCTGTCCACTCCACGCATTGACCTGGTATTGCAGTATCTCCAGGACCGGTGCACCCCTTCTTTAATGCAGTTTCTAAAATCAGAAAGAATTGAATTCAATGCTTTTTGTTCATTTTGCTTGTTTGTCGGATTTTGGGATGGACTCTTTGGCTTTGCTTTTCTTCTCCTCATTGGATTTTTCATGTTAAAAGTTGCAGAAGCCAGATGACAAGCTCATTTTGGTTCAACTTCAGCAACTGTGCATTGCATTGCCATGTAATGTAATGTAATGCAATGCTATCTATCTAGCTCTCCCTCTATACTTCCTTTTGGATAAACAGACAAATTAGGCAAGCATTTTGGAGCTTTCACCTAAATAACTACAGGTGGTGAGATAAGCTGCACAATATAATTGACCTTTCAGTATATTGTTGCACACACACCATCTATTTAGCAAATGCCCTTGTTATCAACAGCAGCCTTTTAAACTCACCTGAGCTAACAGGTATGTGAGCTGGTTACTCTGCTGCGCTTAAAATTTCTTTTTTGGTTTGCTACAATGCCTTTTCTGAAACGTTGTCTCCCTCTGCTGGAACACTGACTTCTTTCATTTAATGCCTGCAGACTATAAAAGAGAAACCAACCCAAAAAGTTTGGTTGATTAGTCTGTGGCATTCTTTTAAACTGTTGCTTATGGCGGTCTCTGTGAGCTTCTCAGTGACATTCAGCCATCCAGGTATCCCGCCTGCAGTAGACGGAATGTGGCAATGGAACGCTGGCTGCGCTTGTCATAATAGGCTCTGAGCCTTTATATACCTGCGCACAGCAGCAGCCACCTTCAGTCTGCTGCTGGACAGCCAGCAGCAGCAGCAGGAGAGGTAATTAATCAGCAACCCTCCTGCTAAGGGTAGACAGCTGCTCGTTCCACCCCCCCCCGCCTTAATTGGTTCTCCTCCCTTCCAACGGTGTTGAGGCGGGTGGGAACAGCCGGGGGTTGAGGGTACTGTGCTAAAAGAGGTGGAGTTATGCAGATCTAAAACGCGTGGATTGCAGCAGCAGCAAGCCGAAAAGTGCAGGCATGTGAGGGATCTAGAGGTTGACAGCATGTCTTCTTAACGGGAGTCCAGGTGGCCATCTCCACAAATGGACTTTTCAGAATCCTTGGGTGGCACCGTAGTCGGAAACCAATTCTGGTTATCGCTTCTCGGCCTTTTGGCTAAGATCAAGTGTAGTATCTGTTCTTATCAGTTTAATATCTGATACGTCCCCTATCTGGGGACCATATATTAAATGGATTTTTAGAACAGGGAGATGGAAAAAGAGCTTGCTCTGTCCACTCCACGCATTGACCTGGTATTGCAGTATCTCCAGGACCGGTGCACCCCTTCTTTAATGCAGTTTCTAAAATCAGAAAGAATTCAATTCAATGCTTTTTGTTCATTTTGCTTGTTTGTCGGATTTTGGGATGGACTCTTTGGCTTTGCTTTTCTTCTCCTCATTGGATTTTTCATGTTAAAAGTTGCAGAAGCCAGATGACAAGCTCATTTTGGTTCAACTTCAGCAACTGTGCATTGCATTGCCATGTAATGTAATGTAATGCAATGCTATCTATCTAGCTCTCCCTCTATACTTCCTTTTGGATAAACAGACATATTAGGCAAGTGACGCGCCCCTGGGCCTGTGTCGCGCTGCGTTGCGCACGCGGGAGCTTACCCGGAGCCGGATCAGTGGAGGGTTGTAGTCTCGTGGCGGTGACCCGGTCCGTGCCCAGGGAGTCAAACTAGACGGCAGTCTATTAGTAGTAAATAGTTGATGACTACGCCACCCGTTGAGTGCAGCCAGGGAGCTGCTGCTGCGGGGCAGACCGCTGAGGCCGATGGTAGGATTATGCAGCGTGATAGTATAACCCCCAACGGGAGGGGTATGGCCTCAGGGCAGCCGACGTGGATGATGGGGGTAGCAGGAACCACTCAGAGACGGTACGGTGTAGTTCAGGGTCTTTACTGGTAACAACGATAGACCCTCCCGGAGTACTTGCTAGCGAACGGGGCCTGGTCAGTCCTTGAGCAGATGGGATCTCCCCTGGCCAGGCGTAGTTGTAGGCCTCCCAAACTGACTGTACTCTTCTGGCTACCTTGCTAGAAGCTGATGTAAGTAGCCCACGTCCCTGAGTGTACCGTGTGGTGCTCACCCGTATGGCCGGTGACTCGGGGCCTTCTAATGGCTTCCGCTCCACGATGGCGGTGCTGGTCCCACGCGTGTGACCGTGCCTTCGGGCTTCTGGGCCAGAGGACCTGAAATCCCCTGCCTGACGGATTCTGCTGCTGGGTAGGAGTTAGTCCCCACAGCCTCGGACTCCGGGTCCGGAAAGAAGTCTTCTTAGTCAGGGCGAGCTCTGCAGCTGCCAGCCCCTGACTCCTTGTAACTCTGCTGTTTCCTATGCTGCTTCTTGTCTCTACTCCACTTGTCTCACTCACCCTGCCTCAGCCCCGGGTTTATATAGGGGAAGTCCTTCCCCTCCCAAGACTAGGCAGGAGGTGTAGCATGCACAGGATCCCTGACCAAAGGACCTCCCACCTGCTCTCAGACGTAATATCTCTATCACTGTGGCAACCAGACCCCTGGGGTTCACATTCCCCCCTAGTGAAATTTAGTACTCCGGGACTAAACATATTTTTTTTTTTTTTAGAAAAACATAACAAAGTATAACAATAACAATACAATAAGAAAAACACATAAGATGGTTACGGCGTGTCCGCAACCGGGTGCAGTTTTGAAAAGCAAGGTGTCCATTTCACCAAAACAGGGAGACGTAACCAGGTAGGGGCCTGTCCTGCCCCGAGTCCTTAACAGTCTTTAGTCCATCCTGGGTTACGCTCCAACTATGTACAAGGATTCCCGGTAAATCCACCAAGGATTCCTAAAAATAACTGGAAACACAAAATTATACACAAGCAACAAGACACAAAAAAACATAAATAAAACAATTTATACACTTCAAATTCTCCAGCGTGCGGGTAACTGGCCTCTAGTGGCCCTAGTGGACCTACGGAGCTGACTGTCTGGCCCTGAACTACAGGGTGTAGGAGCTGTCAAGGGTAAACTGGGCGGCTGTCTACCGGCTCTTTGTCTCACTAGGGGTACGGCAGGCTCACTATAAGCAGAGGGTTGATTCTCCTGTTCTGCTGGTGTGGAGTCTTCTGCCTCCTGGACCGGCTGTTCTTCCAGCTCTACCCGTTGCTCCGTAGGTTCTTGGGATGGTGGTTGGAGGAAGGTGAGTACGGGTACCACAACTGCACCATTGACTTGAGTCCAAGGCCGAGGGAAGTCCCCGAGCACGGTACTAACCATATCTTCCCTTTCTTCCACGGGTCGATGGTCTTCTTGTTCCTCTTCAGGGTTCCTCAGTTGTTCGGGACACTTCTTCAGGTGGTCCCGGGATACAATGGCTGTGGTTTCCCCTCCGTCTTTACTGATGGTACAGACCTTCGGGTTCTCGTGGCTTGAGGGCAGTACGGTGTACGGGTCCTTCTCCCACTGGTCGTCCAACTTGTGGAGCCGTCTCTTCCTCTTCAAGACCTGCTCTCCGGGTACCAGGGGAACAGCGGGAGCATACTGGTTGTAAGTCTTCTCTTGTCTTTCCCTAGCCTGACAGAGACTTCGCTCCACGCTCTCCTGTACTCTCCGGTACTGCTGCTGCCTCTCTGTGTCCCAGTCTGTTTCTGGTGAAGTGTCCTCGGGTGTCAGGACTCCCATTTCCAGGTCAACAGGCAACTTACCAGGTCTTGCCCTCATTAGGTAAGCCGGGGTACAGTTGGTGGAACCTACCGGGATGTGGTTGTATAGGTCCACCAGATCGGGCAACTTCTCAGGCCACAGACTGCGTTCTTCCAGGGGCAACATTTTTAGAAGATCCATTACCACCTGGTTCATTTTCTCACAAAGTCCATTAGTTTGCGGATGGTAGGGTGTCGTCCTTATCTTCCGGCAGCCATACAGATTGCAGAATTCCTGGAAGACCTCCGCTTCAAAAGCAGGTCCCTGGTCCGTCAGCACTTGGTCCGGGTACCCGTGTGGACGGCAAAAGTGCTGCTGGAAGGCTCTAGCTGCTGTTTGAGCCGTTAAGTCCTTGACGGGGATGACAACCAGAAACCGGGAGTAATGATCCACGATGGTTAACGCGTAGACGTAGCCACTTCTGCTCGGGGTCAGTTTTACATGATCCAAGGCTACCAGTTCCAACGGTTGCCGGGTGACGATGGACTGCAGGGGAGTCTTCTGGCTGGCGCGGTCCTTCCTTCTCAGGTTGCACGGGCCACAGTCTCTGCACCACCTCTCGATGGTTCCCCTCATGCCTACCCAGTGGAACCGCTTGCGCAGCAGGAACTCCAGCTTCTTCCATCCAAAGTGTCCAGCCCCGTCGTGGTATGCCTCCATCACCATGGCTGCGTCTCTTCGTGGCACCACTACTTGCCAGAGTAGTTCATGCGTCCGGGAGTTAACCATTCTGCGGCACAACTTCCCCTTGTAAAGGAACAGTCGACTCTTCTCTGCCCATAGTTGTTTGGCTTCCTCCGGAGCGTCTTGTTCAAGGCAAGCCTCCGGGCGAGTCAGCATCTCCTTCACCAGTCGGACGGCAGGGTCGCTGTCTTGCGTTTCCGCCCAGTTGTAGTGAGGTAAGGGAATACTGGATAGTCCCATGACGGTGGAACGCAGGGAGTTCAACTTCTTCCAGTCCCTCCGGATCTTCTCCTCCGTCCGGCAGGTTGGGCATCCTGGACAGGGCGTCCGCGTTGGTATTGGAGCGCCCTGCCCGGTATTTGATTGTGAACTCGTAGTTGGACAGACGGGCCATCCACCTCTGCTCCAGGGCACCGAGTCTTGCCGTGTCCAGGTGTGTCAGCGGGTTGTTATCCGTGTACACGGTGAACCGGGAAGAAGCGAGGTAATGCTTAAAGCGCTCAGTGATTGCCCATACTACGGCCAGGAACTCTAACTTAAATGAGCTGTAATTCTCGGGGTTCCTTTCGGTGGGTCGCAGTTTTCGGCTGGCGTAGGCGATTACTCGTTCCTTCCCCTGCTGGATCTGGGACAGTACAGCTCCTAGCCCGATGTTACTGGCGTCGGTGTAGAGGATAAAGGGCTGACTATAATCCGGGTACGCCAGGATTTCGTCCCCCGTGAGGGCCATCTTCAGCTGGCGGAAGGACTCTTCTTCCAGCTCCTCCCATTTGAAGGGCGGCTTCTGGTTCTTGGCCTTCCGGGACTGGCCTATCAGGAGGTCCTGCATAGGTGCTGCCTTTTTGGTGAAACCGGGAATAAACCTTCGGTAGTAGCCTACCAACCCGAGGAACTGCCGCACTTCTTTTACGCTGGAGGGGCTTGGCCATCCCTTAATTGCGGTGATCTTATCAGGGTCGGGAGCCACTCCGTCAGCGCTCACCACGTGTCCCAGGTACTGCACCTTTGGTTTCAGGAGGTGACACTTGGAGGGTTTCACCTTTAGGCCGTAACTCGCCAGAGCTTCGAACACCTCCGCCAGGTGTTTCAGGTGGTCCTCATAAGTCTTGGAATATACGATGACATCATCCAAGTACAACAGGACCGTCTCGAAGTTTCTGTGGCCTAGACAGCACTCCATTAATCGTTGGAAGGTTCCTGGGGCGTTGCAGAGTCCGAACGGCATGCAGGTGAACTCGCTAAGTCCCATCGGGGTGGTGAATGCGGTCTTCTCCCGGTCCGCCTCTGCTACAGGAACCTGCCAGTACCCACTAGTGAGATCCAAGGTAGAGAAGAAGTTAGCAGATCTTAAAGCAGCCAATGACTCCTCTATCCTTGGTAAGGGGTACGCATCCTTGTGTGTGATACGGTTAATTTTCCGGTAATCTACACACATCCTCATGGTGTTGTCTTTCTTTTTGACTAAAACTAGTGGGGCTGCCCAGGGGCTACAGCTATCCCGGATTACCCCAGCCTCCTTCATGTCTCTAAGCATCCCCTTGGGGTGTTGGTAATGTGCAGGGGGTACGGGTCGATACCTCTCTTTTATGGGAGGATGATCTCCCGTGGGGATGCGGTGTTCTACCCCCTTGACTCGCCCGAAGTCTAACGGGTGTTTACTAAACACTCTCTCATACTCTTGAACCACCCGATAGACTCCTTGTTTCTGGTGTGAGGGAGTGGAGTCAGTACCCAGATGTAGTTGCTGACACCAGTCCTCCATGTCTTTCTTAGAGCCGTTACCTTCCTCCGGGTGAGATGGAGGCAAGGGTTCCACAGATTGTATAGAATTTTGATTAGTGGTATATAATTTGGCTAGCGTGGCATACCGGGGCAGGTACACTTCCCTCTCCCCGATATTTATTATGCGAACGGGCACCCTCCCATGGCGTACATTGACCACCCCCCGTGCTGTCAAAATGGTGGGCCTACTGTCTGAGTAAACTGGTTCTACCATTGCCTGGTAATCTCTACCTCTCAGACCAATAGCTGCCCGGCACCAAATCATCATTTCACTTTTTGGGGGCATGGCAATAGGAAAAGGGTCACACATTCTTACGCTACCAATCTCACCGCCGGAGAGTTCCACTTGTTGCCGTTGCATCAGTGCCCGGATCTCTTTCTGGAGCACCCGCTGCTCGCCGGAGCTGGCATTCTTGGCAACCTGCTGTAAAAGGAAAATCACCTCTGCAAGACAATTTTCAATTACATTAGTTCCTAGAGTTATTTTTGGGTGACTTCCATGTTTGTCAATATCTACAATGATCAGTCCCTGTGCGGCCAGTTCGACTCTACCAATTTTGATGGTCACCTCTTTAAATCCGATCTGTGGCACGGGCTGACCATTGCTGGCGATGATACTCAAGTCGTCGTCAGGGTAGCGGGTAATATCCGAGTCATTCCAGTACTGCTTGAAGAGCACGTACGGGATGGTGGTGACCTGTGACCCGGTGTCCAGTAGGGCACTCATGGGAATGCCATCCAGTACCACAGGCAAGACTGGACGTCCTCCCACATATCTGTCGCGCCAGTTCGATGGGCCTGGTGATCTTTTTCCTGGGGGTTGGCCCTCTACCCCAGGTTGTGCCCGTTTAAAGAACAGTACCTTGCCATATGTCCGGGTTGATTGCAGCGGCGGCAGATGGGTCGTCCGTCCTCACTGTATCGGTCACTGGGTCTTCCTCTGGCCGGTGGGGTCCTCCTTGGTCGACGCCACGGGATGTCCTCCGGTCCGGATGCCAGCTGGATCTTCCCTGGGGTGGAAGCCTGTAAAGACTGCACAGTTCGGGTTAGCGCAGCAACGCTCTTAGCTAGCTCTTGGACCTGATGGTGTAGGTCTGGAGCCGGGTCATTGTCCAAAGCCTGCGCATCAGCTCCCACAGGCCCTGCTGACAAGGGCGCCGCCTCCTGGTAGTAAGTGGTAGTGGGGCGTCTGTGGGTCACAACGCCACCTGGTGCCGGTTCTCGGAGCACCCGGATGGCTCTGTCCTTGAACTGTGCAAAGTCCAGATGGGGATCCTGTAAGGCCATTGCCCGCAACTGGGTTCGGTGGGCATTGCAATATAAACCCTCTATAAATTGTTCAGTCAACAGCCTGTCCTCGTTTCCCACCCCATCGGGGTCGGTCTGCTTTATGGCCCTCAGGGCCTCTTGTAGGTTTAGTGCATAGTCCCTTATACTCTCATGCGCTCGCTGCTTGCACCCGTAGAATCTAAGCTTAATCTCGGCTGAGGTGCGGGTATCAAAGGTGTCCTTCAGCCGGGTTAGTATCCCTGCGACAGTCTTCCTCCCAGGTGGCCAGGATTTTACTTCCCTTTTGGCTGCCCTGGTTAGTTGGGCCACCAGGATGCTCACTTTTTGCTCTTCTGTGAGGGGGTACACCTGGAAGAGGCTATCCAGCTTTTCTCTAAAGTCATGCAGGGTATGTGACTCCCCTGAGTACTGGGGTAGCCAAGCTGCTCCCGGGATATAGGGCATGGTGAAGGGCATAACTGCAGCAGCGGTAGCGCTGGCGGGGGTTGAGGCAGTGAAGCTCTCCTCCGTATCCGACATCTTCCTCCCCCCTAGTGGACCGTGGCCTACCTTGCGATGATCCTCTTCCGTAGGCTGCGGCTCCGCAGTGGATCGTCAGGGTTGAGGACCTTCCGTCGCGCTCCTGCGACGTCGGCGTCTGCTGGGCTCCTTCCAGGACCTTACGCAACGTCCGGACGTGAGGCGGGGCTTCAGTTCTCGCGCGCTTTCGGAGTCCACGCCCCTCTTCTTCCCGCGCGGCGTCCTCAAGATGGCGTCCAATGGCGGGAAAACTCCACGGATGGCGGGAAGAAGGTTCAAGATGGCACCGGATGGCGGGAAAACTTCGCGGATGGCGGGAAGAAGGTAGAAGATGGCGCCGGATGGCGGGAAACCTCCACGGATAGCGGGAATCTTCACCACTGGTAAGTTTGAACAGTCTTTGCTTTTCAGGCACGCAGTACCCGGTGGTTGCGGGCACGAAATCCTGCCGACTACGCCAAAGTTGACGCGCCCCTGGGCCTGTGTCGCGCTGCGTTGCGCACGCGGGAGCTTACCCGGAGCCGGATCAGTGGAGGGTTGTAGTCTCGTGGCGGTGACCCGGTCCGTGCCCAGGGAGTCAAACTAGACGGCAGTCTATTAGTAGTAAATAGTTGATGACTACGCCACCCGTTGAGTGCAGCCAGGGAGCTGCTGCTGCGGGGCAGACCGCTGAGGCCGATGGTAGGATTATGCAGCGTGATAGTATAACCCCCAACGGGAGGGGTATGGCCTCAGGGCAGCCGACGTGGATGATGGGGGTAGCAGGAACCACTCAGAGACGGTACGGTGTAGTTCAGGGTCTTTACTGGTAACAACGATAGACCCTCCCGGAGTACTTGCTAGCGAACGGGGCCTGGTCAGTCCTTGAGCAGATGGGATCTCCCCTGGCCAGGCGTAGTTGTAGGCCTCCCAAACTGACTGTACTCTTCTGGCTACCTTGCTAGAAGCTGATGTAAGTAGCCCACGTCCCTGAGTGTACCGTGTGGTGCTCACCCGTATGGCCGGTGACTCGGGGCCTTCTAATGGCTTCCGCTCCACGATGGCGGTGCTGGTCCCACGCGTGTGACCATGCCTTCGGGCTTCTGGGCCAGAGGACCTGAAATCCCCTGCCTGACGGATTCTGCTGCTGGGTAGGAGTTAGTCCCCACAGCCTCGGACTCCGGGTCCGGAAAGAAGTCTTCTTAGTCAGGGCGAACTCTGCAGCTGCCAGCCCCTGACTCCTTGTAACTCTGCTGTTTCCTATGCTGCTTCTTGTCTCTACTCCACTTGTCTCACTCACCCTGCCTCAGCCCCGGGTTTATATAGGGGAAGTCCTTCCCCTCCCAAGACTAGGCAGGAGGTGTGGCATGCACAGGATCCCTGACCAAAGGACCTCCCACCTGCTCTCAGACGTAATATCTCTATCACTGTGGCAACCAGACCCCTGGGGTGTCACACAAACATTTTGGAGCTTTCACCTAAATAACTACAGGTGGTGAGATAAGCTGCACAATATAATTGACCTTTCAGTATATTGTTGCACACACACCATCTATTTAGCAAATGCCCTTGTTATCAACAGCAGCCTTTTAAACTCACCTGAGCTAACAGGTATGTGAGCTGGTTACTCTGCTGCGCTTAAAATTTCTTTTTTGGTTTGCTACAATGCCTTTTCTGAAACGTTGTCTCCCTCTGCTGGAACACTGACTTCTTTCATTTAATGCCTGCAGACTATAAAAGAGAAACCAACCCAAAAAGTTTGGTTGATTAGTCTGTGGCATTCTTTTAAACTGTTGCTTATGGCGGTCTCTGTGAGCTTCTCAGTGACATTCAGCCATCCAGGTATCCCGCCTGCAGTAGACGGAATGTGGCAATGGAACGCTGGCTGCGCGTGTCATAATAGGCTCTGAGCCTTTATATACCTGCGCACAGCAGCAGCCACCTTCAGTCTGCTGCTGGACAGCCAGCAGCAGCAGCAGCAGGAGAGGTAATTAATCAGCAACCCTCCTGCTAAGGGTAGACAGCTGCTCGTTCCACCCCCCCCCCGCCTTAATTGGTTCTCCTCCCTTCCAACGGTGTTGAGGCGGGTGGGAACAGCCGGGGGTTGAGGGTACTGTGCTAAAAGAGGTGGAGTTATGCAGATCTAAAACGCGTGGATTGCAGCAGCAGCAAGCCGAAAAGTGCAGGCATGTGAGGGATCTAGAGGTTGACAGCATGTCTTCTTAACGGGAGTCCAGGTGGCCATCTCCACAAATGGACTTTTCAGAATCCTTGGGTGGCACCGTAGTCGGAAACCAATTCTGGTTATCGCTTCTCGGCCTTTTGGCTAAGATCAAGTGTAGTATCTGTTCTTATCAGTTTAATATCTGATACGTCCCCTATCTGGGGACCATATATTAAATGGATTTTTAGAACAGGGAGATGGAAAAAGAGCTTGCTCTGTCCACTCCACGCATTGACCTGGTATTGCAGTATCTCCAGGACCGGTGCACCCCTTCTTTAATGCAGTTTCTAAAATCAGAAAGAATTGAATTCAATGCTTTTTGTTCATTTTGCTTGTTTGTCGGATTTTGGGATGGACTCTTTGGCTTTGCTTTTCTTCTCCTCATTGGATTTTTCATGTTAAAAGTTGCAGAAGCCAGATGACAAGCTCATTTTGGTTCAACTTCAGCAACTGTGCATTGCATTGCCATGTAATGTAATGTAATGCAATGCTATCTATCTAGCTCTCCCTCTATACTTCCTTTTGGATAAACAGACATATTAGGCAAGCATTTTGGAGCTTTCACCTAAATAACTACAGGTGGTGAGATAAGCTGCACAATATAATTGACCTTTCAGTATATTGTTGCACACACACCATCTATTTAGCAAATGCCCTTGTTATCAACAGCAGCCTTTTAAACTCACCTGAGCTAACAGGTATGTGAGCTGGTTACTCTGCTGCGCTTAAAATTTCTTTTTTGGTTTGCTACAATGCCTTTTCTGAAACGTTGTCTCCCTCTGCTGGAACACTGACTTCTTTCATTTAATGCCTGCAGACTATAAAAGAGAAACCAACCCAAAAAGTTTGGTTGATTAGTCTGTGGCATTCTTGTAAACTGTTGCTTATGGCGGTCTCTGTGAGCTTCTCAGTGACATTCAGCCATCCAGGTATCCCGCCTGCAGTAGACGGAATGTGGCAATGGAACGCTGGCTGCGCGTGTCATAATAGGCTCTGAGCCTTTATATACCTGCGCACAGCAGCAGCCACCTTCAGTCTGCTGCTGGACAGCCAGCAGCAGCAGCAGCAGGAGAGGTAATTAATCAGCAACCCTCCTGCTAAGGGTAGACAGCTGCTCGTTCCACCCCCCCCCCGCCTTAATTGGTTCTCCTCCCTTCCAACGGTGTTGAGGCGGGTGGGAACAGCCGGGGGTTGAGGGTACTGTGCTAAAAGAGGTGGAGTTATGCAGATCTAAAACGCGTGGATTGCAGCAGCAGCAAGCCGAAAAGTGCAGGCATGTGAGGGATCTAGAGGTTGACAGCATGTCTTCTTAACGGGAGTCCAGGTGGCCATCTCCACAAATGGACTTTTCAGAATCCTTGGGTGGCACCGTAGTCGGAAACCAATTCTGGTTATCGCTTCTCGGCCTTTTGGCTAAGATCAAGTGTAGTATCTGTTCTTATCAGTTTAATATCTGATACGTCCCCTATCTGGGGACCATATATTAAATGGATTTTTAGAACAGGGAGATGGAAAAAGAGCTTGCTCTGTCCACTCCACGCATTGACCTGGTATTGCAGTATCTCCAGGACCGGTGCACCCCTTCTTTAATGCAGTTTCTAAAATCAGAAAGAATTGAATTCAATGCTTTTTGTTCATTTTGCTTGTTTGTCGGATTTTGGGATGGACTCTTTGGCTTTGCTTTTCTTCTCCTCATTGGATTTTTCATGTTAAAAGTTGCAGAAGCCAGATGACAAGCTCATTTTGGTTCAACTTCAGCAACTGTGCATTGCATTGCCATGTAATGTAATGTAATGCAATGCTATCTATCTAGCTCTCCCTCTATACTTCCTTTTGGATAAACAGACATATTAGGCAAGCATTTTGGAGCTTTCACCTAAATAACTACAGGTGGTGAGATAAGCTGCACAATATAATTGACCTTTCAGTATATTGTTGCACACACACCATCTATTTAGCAAATGCCCTTGTTATCAACAGCAGCCTTTTAAACTCACCTGAGCTAACAGGTATGTGAGCTGGTTACTCTGCTGCGCTTAAAATTTCTTTTTTGGTTTGCTACAATGCCTTTTCTGAAACGTTGTCTCCCTCTGCTGGAACACTGACTTCTTTCATTTAATGCCTGCAGACTATAAAAGAGAAACCAACCCAAAAAGTTTGGTTGATTAGTCTGTGGCATTCTTTTAAACTGTTGCTTATGGCGGTCTCTGTGAGCTTCTCAGTGACATTCAGCCATCCAGGTATCCCGCCTGCAGTAAACGGAATGTGGCAATGGAACGCTGGCTGCGCGTGTCATAATAGGCTCTGAGCCTTTATATACCTGCGCACAGCAGCAGCCACCTTCAGTCTGCTGCTGGACAGCCAGCAGCAGCAGCAGCAGGAGAGGTAATTAATCAGCAACCCTCCTGCTAAGGGTAGACAGCTGCTCGTTCCACCCCCCCCCGCCTTAATTGGTTCTCCTCCCTTCCAACGGTGTTGAGGCGGGTGGGAACAGCCGGGGGTTGAGGGTACTGTGCTAAAAGAGGTGGAGTTATGCAGATCTAAAACGCGTGGATTGCAGCAGCAGCAAGCCGAAAAGTGCAGGCATGTGAGGGATCTAGAGGTTGACAGCATGTCTTCTTAACGGGAGTCCAGGTGGCCATCTCCACAAATGGACTTTTCAGAATCCTTGGGTGGCACCGTAGTCGGAAACCAATTCTGGTTATCGCTTCTCGGCCTTTTGGCTAAGATCAAGTGTAGTATCTGTTCTTATCAGTTTAATATCTGATACGTCCCCTATCTGGGGACCATATATTAAATGGATTTTTAGAACAGGGAGATGGAAAAAGAGCTTGCTCTGTCCACTCCACGCATTGACCTGGTATTGCAGTATCTCCAGGACCGGTGCACCCCTTCTTTAATGCAGTTTCTAAAATCAGAAAGAATTGAATTCAATGCTTTTTGTTCATTTTGCTTGTTTGTCGGATTTTGGGATGGACTCTTTGGCTTTGCTTTTCTTCTCCTCATTGGATTTTTCATGTTAAAAGTTGCAGAAGCCAGATGACAAGCTCATTTTGGTTCAACTTCAGCAACTGTGCATTGCATTGCCATGTAATGTAATGTAATGCAATGCTATCTATCTAGCTCTCCCTCTATACTTCCTTTTGGATAAACAGACATATTAGGCAAGCATTTTGGAGCTTTCACCTAAATAACTACAGGTGGTGAGATAAGCTGCACAATATAATTGACCTTTCAGTATATTGTTGCACACACACCATCTATTTAGCAAATGCCCTTGTTATCAACAGCAGCCTTTTAAACTCACCTGAGCTAACAGGTATGTGAGCTGGTTACTCTGCTGCGCTTAAAATTTCTTTTTTGGTTTGCTACAATGCCTTTTCTGAAACGTTGTCTCCCTCTGCTGGAACACTGACTTCTTTCATTTAATGCCTGCAGACTATAAAAGAGAAACCAACCCAAAAAGTTTTGTTGATTAGTCTGTGGCATTCTTTTAAACTGTTGCTTATGGCGGTCTCTGTGAGCTTCTCAGTGACATTCAGCCATCCAGGTATCCCGCCTGCAGTAGACGGAATGTGGCAATGGAACGCTGGCTGCGCGTGTCATAATAGGCTCTGAGCCTTTATATACCTGCGCACAGCAGCAGCCACCTTCAGTCTGCTGCTGGACAGCCAGCAGCAGCAGCAGCAGGAGAGGTAATTAATCAGCAACCCTCCTGCTAAGGGTAGACAGCTGCTCGTTCCACCCCCCCCCCCCGCCTTAATTGGTTCTCCTCCCTTCCAACGGTGTTGAGGCGGGTGGGAACAGCCGGGGGTTGAGGGTACTGTGCTAAAAGAGGTGGAGTTATGCAGATCTAAAACGCGTGGATTGCAGCAGCAGCAAGCCGAAAAGTGCAGGCATGTGAGGGATCTAGAGGTTGACAGCATGTCTTCTTAACGGGAGTCCAGGTGGCCATCTCCACAAATGGACTTTTCAGAATCCTTGGGTGGCACCGTAGTCGGAAACCAATTCTGGTTATCGCTTCTCGGCCTTTTGGCTAAGATCAAGTGTAGTATCTGTTCTTATCAGTTTAATATCTGATACGTCCCCTATCTGGGGACCATATATTAAATGGATTTTTAGAACAGGGAGATGGAAAAAGAGCTTGCTCTGTCCACTCCACGCATTGACCTGGTATTGCAGTATCTCCAGGACCGGTGCACCCCTTCTTTAATGCAGTTTCTAAAATCAGAAAGAATTGAATTCAATGCTTTTTGTTCATTTTGCTTGTTTGTCGGATTTTGGGATGGACTCTTTGGCTTTGCTTTTCTTCTCCTCATTGGATTTTTCATGTTAAAAGTTGCAGAAGCCAGATGACAAGCTCATTTTGGTTCAACTTCAGCAACTGTGCATTGCATTGCCATGTAATGTAATGTAATGCAATGCTATCTATCTAGCTCTCCCTCTATACTTCCTTTTGGATAAACAGACATATTAGGCAAGCATTTTGGAGCTTTCACCTAAATAACTACAGGTGGTGAGATAAGCTGCACAATATAATTGACCTTTCAGTATATTGTTGCACACACACCATCTATTTAGCAAATGCCCTTGTTATCAACAGCAGCCTTTTAAACTCACCTGAGCTAACAGGTATGTGAGCTGGTTACTCTGCTGCGCTTAAAATTTCTTTTTTGGTTTGCTACAATGCCTTTTCTGAAACGTTGTCTCCCTCTGCTGGAACACTGACTTCTTTCATTTAATGCCTGCAGACTATAAAAGAGAAACCAACCCAAAAAGTTTGGTTGATTAGTCTGTGGCATTCTTTTAAACTGTTGCTTATGGCGGTCTCTGTGAGCTTCTCAGTGACATTCAGCCATCCAGGTATCCCGCCTGCAGTAGACGGAATGTGGCAATGGAACGCTGGCTGCGCGTGTCATAATAGGCTCTGAGCCTTTATATACCTGCGCACAGCAGCAGCCACCTTCAGTCTGCTGCTGGACAGCCAGCAGCAGCAGCAGCAGGAGAGGTAATTAATCAGCAACCCTCCTGCTAAGGGTAGACAGCTGCTCGTTCCACCCCCCCCCCCCCCGCCTTAATTGGTTCTCCTCCCTTCCAACGGTGTTGAGGCGGGTGGGAACAGCCGGGGGTTGAGGGTACTGTGCTAAAAGAGGTGGAGTTATGCAGATCTAAAACGCGTGGATTGCAGCAGCAGCAAGCCGAAAAGTGCAGGCATGTGAGGGATCTAGAGGTTGACAGCATGTCTTCTTAACGGGAGTCCAGGTGGCCATCTCCACAAATGGACTTTTCAGAATCCTTGGGTGGCACCGTAGTCGGAAACCAATTCTGGTTATCGCTTCTCGGCCTTTTGGCTAAGATCAAGTGTAGTATCTGTTCTTATCAGTTTAATATCTGATACGTCCCCTATCTGGGGACCATATATTAAATGGATTTTTAGAACAGGGAGATGGAAAAAGAGCTTGCTCTGTCCACTCCACGCATTGACCTGGTATTGCAGTATCTCCAGGACCGGTGCACCCCTTCTTTAATGCAGTTTCTAAAATCAGAAAGAATTGAATTCAATGCTTTTTGTTCATTTTGCTTGTTTGTCGGATTTTGGGATGGACTCTTTGGCTTTGCTTTTCTTCTCCTCATTGGATTTTTCATGTTAAAAGTTGCAGAAGCCAGATGACAAGCTCATTTTGGTTCAACTTCAGCAACTGTGCATTGCATTGCCATGTAATGTAATGTAATGCAATGCTATCTATCTAGCTCTCCCTCTATACTTCCTTTTGGATAAACAGACATATTAGGCAAGCATTTTGGAGCTTTCACCTAAATAACTACAGGTGGTGAGATAAGCTGCACAATATAATTGACCTTTCAGTATATTGTTGCACACACACCATCTATTTAGCAAATGCCCTTGTTATCAACAGCAGCCTTTTAAACTCACCTGAGCTAACAGGTATGTGAGCTGGTTACTCTGCTGCGCTTAAAATTTCTTTTTTGGTTTGCTACAATGCCTTTTCTGAAACGTTGTCTCCCTCTGCTGGAACACTGACTTCTTTCATTTAATGCCTGCAGACTATAAAAGAGAAACCAACCCAAAAAGTTTGGTTGATTAGTCTGTGGCATTCTTTTAAACTGTTGCTTATGGCGGTCTCTGTGAGCTTCTCAGTGACATTCAGCCATCCAGGTATCCCGCCTGCAGTAGACGGAATGTGGCAATGGAACGCTGGCTGCGCGTGTCATAATAGGCTCTGAGCCTTTATATACCTGCACACAGCAGCAGCCACCTTCAGTCTGCTGCTGGACAGCCAGCAGCAGCAGCAGCAGGAGAGGTAATTAATCAGCAACCCTCCTGCTAAGGGTAGACAGCTGCTCGTTCCACCCCCCCCCCGCCTTAATTGGTTCTCCTCCCTTCCAACGGTGTTGAGGCGGGTGGGAACAGCCGGGGGTTGAGGGTACTGTGCTAAAAGGTGGAGTTATGCAGATCTAAAACGCGTGGATTGCAGCAGCAGCAAGCCGAAAAGTGCAGGCATGTGAGGGATCTAGAGGTTGACAGCATGTCTTCTTAACGGGAGTCCAGGTGGCCATCTCCACAAATGGACTTTTCAGAATCCTTGGGTGGCACCGTAGTCGGAAACCAATTCTGGTTATCGCTTCTCGGCCTTTTGGCTAAGATCAAGTGTAGTATCTGTTCTTATCAGTTTAATATCTGATACGTCCCCTATCTGGGGACCATATATTAAATGGATTTTTAGAACAGGGAGATGGAAAAAGAGCTTGCTCTGTCCACTCCACGCATTGACCTGGTATTGCAGTATCTCCAGGACCGGTGCACCCCTTCTTTAATGCAGTTTCTAAAATCAGAAAGAATTGAATTCAATGCTTTTTGTTCATTTTGCTTGTTTGTCGGATTTTGGGATGGACTCTTTGGCTTTGCTTTTCTTCTCCTCATTGGATTTTTCATGTTAAAAGTTGCAGAAGCCAGATGACAAGCTCATTTTGGTTCAACTTCAGCAACTGTGCATTGCATTGCCATGTAATGTAATGTAATGCAATGCTATCTATCTAGCTCTCCCTCTATACTTCCTTTTGGATAAACAGACATATTAGGCAAGCATTTTGGAGCTTTCACCTAAATAACTACAGGTGGTGAGATAAGCTGCACAATATAATTGACCTTTCAGTATATTGTTGCACACAGGTCGGAGCCAGAGCAAGGGCAGGCCGGAGCCACAGCGAGGGCAGGCCGAAGCTAGAGCGAGAGCAGGCCGGAGCCAAGGCGAGAGCAGGCCGGAGCCAAGGCGAGGGCAGGCCAGAGCCAGATCCAGAGCTGGCCAGAGCCAGGGCAAGGGCATGCCAGAGTCAGAGCGAGAGCAGGCCGGAGCCAGGGTGAGAGCAGGCCGGAGCCAGGGCGAGGGCAGGCCAGAGCGAGAGCAGGCCGGAGCCAGGGCAAGAGCAGGCCGGTGTTAGAACTCTCCTGTTAGGTTTTTTTTAGTCTGCTGGTCACATGACCATTTTTGCCTATTTAATCTGGCTCCGCCCTCCTGGTCTTGCTGGACTTCATTGTATTTACTACTCTTGAGCTAGCTTGGTGCTCTGTTGCCGTTCTCTGTTAGTTTTGCTAGGTCTTCTGACCTCTATGCTTTTTGTTGTGTGTTTGTCTTTGACTGCTACTATTTCTGCTAGGAGGTGTCCAACTTATCCCAGTCCCTAGTTCTTGTAGGGATCCCTCCCTCACATCTATAGGTCTTCGTTCAGACTAGCCGAGGACTTTAA
This sequence comes from Phyllobates terribilis, assembly GCF_046119375.1. Classification (NCBI taxonomy): domain Eukaryota; kingdom Metazoa; phylum Chordata; class Amphibia; order Anura; family Dendrobatidae; genus Phyllobates; species Phyllobates terribilis. The sequence goes on along the minus strand of NW_027362800.1, from coordinate 1,531,954 downwards.
CGGGTCTGATCGCAGGATCAGGTTCCCCGTTACATCGTAGGGATCTAGTTTAGTTCTATTGTAGGGACAGTTCTCCTGTCTTTCCTTAGTCCCTGTAGCAGATCATAACAGTAAGTCCAGCCCTAAAAGAAAAAAAAAAAAAAAATTTTCTCTAAGGAAAGACCTCCAGTTTTCCATCATGGTCTCGGTTCAAGATTTGGCTCAACGCTTGCAGGGACTCTCTCTGGAGGTGGCCAAGCTCCAACAACACGTGAGTAGCTGTTCTGGAGCACATTTTGTGGAACCAAAGGTACGTCTGCCTGATTTATTTTTTGGCGAACAACAAGATTTTTTTTCTTTTAAAAATGCTTGTTTATTGTATTTTGTTTGAGACCCGGATCCTCTGGTGATGAATCACAGCGCATAGGGTTCATAATGTCACTTTTGCGCAAAGATCCTCAGGGATGGGCCTTCTCTCTCCAACCTAGTGATCCGTGCTTTAGATCAGTGGATAGTTTTTTTTCTGCTTTGGGTTTGTTGTATGATGATCCTGATCGTGTCTCATCTGCTGAGTCTGAATTGAGACGTTTGAGGCAGGGATCAGGTAATGTGGAAAAATATTGTTCTCACTTCCGTCGGTGGTCTGCCCAGGTGGGGTGGAACGATTCAGCTTTGAAAAGCTTGTTTCTTGCAGGGCTAGATGAAAGGGTTAAGGATTTACTGATTGCTTATCCCACACCTGGAAACTTGCAGGAGGCTATGCAATTAGCTATACGGGTGGACAGGAGACTGCGTGCAAGGGTTAATGAGAGCAAATCCTCTGCTATGTCAGCTCCGAGTCTTGAGTGGGTCTGTGCTGACAATGGAGAGCCGATGGAGATTGGGGCGATGCCACCCTGCTCTCAGGAAAAAGATCGCAGGCTTTCTGAAGGCTTGTGCTTCTATTGCGGAAATTCTGGTCATTTTATTAAGAACTGTGTGCTTCGTTTGAAGAAAGAAAAAAAAATGGTCAGTTATGCCCGTATTGCCTGTTTAAATTCTAAGGGAGTATTCCTATCTGCCACTACTGCTGCTCAGGATGAATTAATTGAATTTCAGGTATTTGTGGATTGTGGTTCTACTCTGAATGTGATTGATGGGGGATTCTTGGAAAAACTTAGATTAGAACCTAAAACTTTGTCATCCCCTATTGCTGTGGTTTCTGTTGATGGCTCTCCCTTGAAGAGTGTTACTCATAAGGTCTGTGAATTTCCCCTCACTATTAATGGTATTCACCAAGAAAATTTGGATTTGGTGGTATTGGATAATTTGCCTTCTCCAGTAATATTGGGGTTACCCTGGTTAAAATTGCACAATCCTGTACTGGATTGGTCTACCAATGAAATTAAGTCCTGGAGCCCTAAGTGTTATGACAAGTGTTGTAACGGACGTATTGCTGCTGTGGATAAAGGGGAATTGCCTGTACCTATTTAGGATTTTTGGAGAGTTTTTTCTGAGGAGGAGTCACAAATTTTGCCTCCCCATAGAGACTATGATTGTACCATTGAATTTGTCCCTGGAGCGACTCTTCCTAAAAGTCGTTTATTTAATCTTACTATTCCTGAGAGAAAGACTTTGGAGGAATACATACAGACAAGCTTGGCCGCCGGTCACATTAGGCCTTCCAAGTCTCCTGTGGCTGTTGGATTTTTTTTTGTAAAAAAAAAAGATGGCGGTTTACGTCCTTGTCTGGACTTTCGTGAGATTAATAAAATTACTGTACGCAATCCTTACCCACTGCCATTGAATCCTGATTTATTTAACCAGTTAGTGGGGGCCAAGTGGTTCTCTAAAATTGATCTCCGGGGGGCATACAATTTGTTGCGCATGAAGGAGGGTGATGAATTGAAGACTGCTTTTAACACTCCTGTGGGTCATTTTGAGAATCTGGTTATGCCTTTTGGTCTTATCAATGCTCCAGCATTTTTTCAGAATCTTATTAATGACATCCTTAGACCTTTAATCGGCAAAAATGTGGTTGTGTATTTGGATGACTTTAGCGGGTCTGATCGCAGGATCAGGTTCCCCGTTACATCGTAGGGATCTAGTTTAGTTCTATTGTAGGGACAGTTCTCCTGTCTTTCCTTAGTCCCTGTAGCAGATCATAACAGCCGGAGCCAAGGCGAGGGCAGGCCAGAGGCAGATCCAGAGCAGGCCGGAGCCAGGGCGAGGGCAGGCCAGAGCCAGAGTGATGGCAGGCCGGAGCCAGGGCAAGGGCAGTCCGGAGCTACAGCGAGAGCAGGCCGGAGCCAAGGCGAGAGCAGGCCGGAGCCAAGGCGAGGGCAGGCCTGAAGCAGAGCCAGGGCAGGCCAGAGCCAGAGCGAGAGCAGGCCGTAGCCAAGGCGAGGGCAGGCAAGAGCGAGAGCTGGTCGGAGCCAGGGCGAGGGCAGTCCGGAGCTACTGCGAGAGCAGGCCGGAGCCAAGGCGAGAGCAAGCCGGAGCCTAAGCGAGGGCAGGCCAGAGCGAGAACAGGCCGGAGCCAGGACGAGGGCAGGCCGAGGCCTGGGCGAGAGCAGGCCGGAGCCAAGGCGAGGGCAGGACAGAGCCAGAGCAGGCCGGAGCCAGGGCGAGGGTGGGCCAGAGGGAGAGCGAGAGGAGGCCGGAGCAAAGGCGAGGGCATGCCAGACCGTGAGCAGGCCGGAGCCAGGACGAGGGCAGGCCAGAGCGAGAGTAGGCTAGAGCCAAAGCGAGGGCAGGCCAGAGCGAGGGCAGGCCGGAGCCTGGGCGAGAGCAGGCCGGAGCCAAGGCGAGGGCAGGACAGAGCCAGAGCAGTCCGGAGCCAAGGCGAGGGCAGGACAGAGCCAGAGCAGGCCGGAGTCAGGGCGAGGGCAGGCCAGGGTCAGAGCGAGAGGAGGACGGAGCCAAGGCGAGGGCATGCCAGAGCCAGAACAAGAGCAGGCCGGAGCCAGGCGAGGGCTGGCCAGAGCCAGAGCGAGCGTAGTTTAGAGCCGAAGCTAGGGCATGCCAGAGCGAGAGCAAGCAGGAGCCAAGGTAAGGGGAGGCCGGAACCAGGGAGAGAGCAGGCCGGAGCCAGGGCGAGGCCGGAGCCAGGGCGAGTGCAGGCCGGAGCCAGGGCGAGTGCAGGCCAGAGCCAGAGAGAGGGCAGGCCAGAGCCAGAGAGAGGGCAGGCCAGAGCCAGAGCGAGAGCAGTTCGGAGCCAGGGCGAGAGCAGGACGGAGCTAAAGCGAGGGCAAGCCGGAGCCCGAGCTGTGGCATAGCGGAGCCAGGGCGAGGGCAGTACGGAGCTAGAGCGAGAGCAGGCCGGAGCCAAGGCGAGAGCAGGCCGTAGCCAAGGCAAGGGCAGGCCAGAGGCAGAACCAGGGTAGGCCAGAGCAACAGCTGGCTAGGGCGAGAGCAGGCTGGAGCCAAGGCAAGGGCTGGCCAGAGCGAGAGCAGGCCAGAGCCAAAGCGAGAGCAGGTCGGAGCCAAGGTGAAGGCAGGCCAGAGCCAGAGTGAGAGCAGGCCGGAGCCAAGGCAAAGGCAGGCCAGAGCGAGAGCAGGCCGGAGCCAAGGCGAGGGCTGGCCGGAGCCAGAGCTCGAGCAGGCCGGATCCAAGGTGACAGCAGGCCGAAACCAGAGCGAGAGAATGCCGGAGCCAGGGCGAGGGCAGGCCAGAGCGAGAGCAGGCCGGAGCCAGGGCGAGTGCAGGCCAGAGCCAGAGAGAGGGCAGGCCAGAGCGAGAGCAGTTCGGAGCCAGGGCGAGAGCAGGACGGAGCTAAAGCGAGGGCAAGCCGGAGCCCGAGCTGTGGCATAGCGGAGCCAGGGCGAGGGCAGTACGGAGCTAGAGCGAGAGCAGGCCGGAGCCAAGGCGAGAGCAGGCCGTAGCCAAGGCAAGGGCAGGACAGAGGCAGAACCAGGGTAGGCCTGAGCAACAGCTGGCTAGGGCGAGAGCAGGCTGGAGCCAAGGCAAGGGCTGGCCAGAGCAAGAGCAGGCCAGAGCCAAAGCGAGAGCAGGTCGGAGCCAAGGTGAAGGCAGGCCAGAGCCAGAGTGAGAGCAGGCCAGAGCCAAGGCAAAGGCAGGCCAGAGCAAGAGCAGGCCGGAGCCAAGGCGATGGCTGGCCGGAGCCAGAGCGCGAGCAGGCCGGATCCAAGGCGACAGCAGGCCGAAACCAGAGCGAGAGAATGCCGGAGCCAGGGCGAGGGCAGGCCAGAGCGAGAGCAGGCCGGAGACAGGGCGAGGGCAGGTCAGAGCGAGAGCAGGCCGGAGCCAAGGCGAGGGCAGGCCGGATCGAGAGTGAGAGCAGGCCGGAGCCAGGGCGAGGGTAGGTTTTAGCCAGAGCGATAGCAAGCAGAAGCCAGGGCGAAGGCAGGCCGGAGCCAGGGCGAGGGCATGCTGGAGCCAGGTCGAGAGCAGGCCAGAGCCAGGCGAGGGCAGGCCGGAGCCAGGGCGAGAGCAGGTCGGAGCCAAGGCGAGGGCTGGCTGAAGCCAGAGCAGGAGCTGGCCGGAGCCAAGGCCAGGGCAGGCCAGAGCAAGGGCAGGGCGAGGTCAGGCCGAAGCCAGAGCTAGAGCAGGCCGGAGCCAGGGCGATTGCAGGCCGGAGCCAAGGCAAGGTCAGACCAGAGTCCGAGCGAGAGCAGGCCGGAGCCAAGGAAAGGGCAGGCCAGAGCCAGAGCGAGAGCATGCCAGAGCCACATCCAGAGCAGGCCCGACCTAGAGCGAGAGTAGGCCAGAGCCAAGGCTAGGTCAGGCGCGAGCCAGAGCGAGAGAAGTCCGGAGCCAAGGAAAGGGCAGGCCAGAGCGAGAGCAGGCCGGAGCCGAGGCAAGGGCAGGCAAGAACCAGAGCGAGAGCAGGCTAGAGCAAGAGCAGGCAGGAGCCAGGGCGAGGGCAGACCGGTGCCAAGGCGAGAGCAGGCCGGAGCCAAGACGAGGGCAGGCTTGAGCAGAGCCAGGGCAGGCCAGAGCGAGAGCAGGCCAGAGCCAGAATGAGAGCAGGCCGGAGCCAAGGTGAGGGCAGGCCAGAGCCAGAACGAGAGCAGGCCAGTGCCAGAGCGAGAGCAGTCCGGAGCCAAGGCGACGGCAGGCCAGAGCCAGAGCAAGAGCAGGCCGGAGCCAAGGTGAGGGCAGGCCAGAGCCAGAACGAGAGCAGGTCAGTTCCAGAGCGAGAGCAGGCCAGAGCTATAGCAAGAGCAGGCCGGAGCCAAGGCAAGGGCAGGCCAGAGCGAGAGCAGGCCGGAGCCTTGGCGAGGGCAGGCCAGAGCCAAGGCCAGGGCAGGCCAGAGACAGAGCTAGAGCAGGCCAGAGCCATAGCGAGAGCAGGCCGGAGCCAGGGCGAGGGCAAGCCAGAGCCAGAGAGAGAGCAAGCCGGAGCCAGGGTGAGAGCAGGCCGGAGCCATGGCAAGGGCAGACCAGAGGGAGAGCAGACCGGCGCCAGGACGAGGGCAGGACAGAGCCAGAGAGAGAGTAGGCCGGAGCCAAGGCGAGGGCAGGCCAGAGCCAGCGCGAGAGTAGGCCAGAGCCAAGGCAAGGGCAGGCCAGAGCAAGAGCGAGAGAACACAGTTTTAAATACCTGGCCTGTAGGTAACTGTTTTGAACAGCAAACCAGTGTCAATAACTGTCCTGACACACTGAAATTTTTTTTTAATGGAGGACAGAAATGGCAGTATTTTCTGAAAACGTATATGTGAGCCGTGTGACGGAGAAAACACAGTTTTAAGTAGATGGATTTTTAGCGCTGTAATATGGAAAGGACCTGGCTGTATTCTGCAGTGCCAACAAGCAAATGGTGCAGAAAAACCGTGTTCTCTGGATTGCTTTTTAAGCAAATAATGAGGATTAAGATGCAAAAAAAATTATTCCTGGCCCCTGAGACCTGGGCCTATTTCCAGAAATATTTAACAGCAGCAGCCAACATAACTGGAATGGAGCCTCTTGTGCTATATGCACTGCAGTCTGCTATATACACCGCCTGCCTATACACCCTGCCTGCCTGATATATCTCTGCAGATGGATTAGTCCTCAGAAGGACTGTTTGTTAAGTTGGATATGTGTAATGTACGGTTTTTCTCCCTACACTACATAATACACAATCAAATCTCTCCCTGACAAAGAAGCAGTCTGATCCGGAGTGACTGTGACGAGCATGGCGGCGCCAGGTCTGATATAGACCTGATGACGCTGTGCGGCCAGCCAATCACTGTAATGCCCACAACCAACATGGCTACGGCATTACAGTGCATGGCAAGCAATCCCTGCATGTTCATTGGCTCTCTAAAGAGCGCCAAACATGCAGGGAGGGGACCCGAGTTCCCGCCCGAGCAACCCGGAAATACTCGCCGAGCTTGTCGAGCACCATGGTGCTCCGGCGAGTACCGAGTAGTGGCGAGCGCGTTCGCTCATCACTAATCACAATGGATAAATATTACCTGTGGTCATATTGGAGCAGAAGGAAAAGAGGGCTACTGCACACCTCAATACCGTAAAAGCTCACACACAGCTCCCTATATACAGGGTGGTCCAAAAGTAGGTGGACAGAAAATAATAACATTTATTTTGATTTATATATAAAATTATATTTACTAACACACGCATAACATTGACAATTAAATTTTATTCTGAACAATAATGCAAAGCCCCTTAAATTTTATCAACGCAGGTGCTCAAACTGTTTTCCATTACAATTTGCATAGCTTTGAAGTCTGCCTCTTACGCTTCGACAAACTTTTTTTGCACAAGTCTCTTTGGGTATTAATTTCTTGAAATGCATCTCTTATGTAATTTTTCAAATCACTGACACTTTTTGGTTTTCAACTATAAACTTTGTCTGTGAGGAATGAAAAGTGGAATCTGATTGGTTGCTAAGGGCAACTGAGCCAGTTTCACTTTACACCATGTTTGATAAACCTCCCCCTTCATAACCTTATTACACTTTCTGTGCACCTACTTTTGGACCACCCTATATAGTATGAGCCCCGGTTATCTCCTATATACAATATGAGCTCCAGCATAGCCCCCTATATATAGTATGAGCCCCACATAGCCTCTCTATAAACAATATGAGCCCTCACATAGCCTCCTATATACAGTATGAGCCCCCATATTGCCTCCTATATAAAGTATGAACCCCCACATAGCCTCCTACATTCAGTCTGAGCCCCCAAATAGCCTCCGACATTCAGTATGAGCCCCCACATAACCTCCCATATACAGTACAAACCCCCACACAGCCTCCATATATACAGTGTGAGCCCCACATAGCCTGCATATACAGTGTGTCCCATATATATAGCCTCCTATTTACAGTATGAGCCCCAAATAGCCTCCTATATACCACATGAGCACCACATAGCCTCTGTATATACAGCAGGAGCCCCCACATAGCCTCCCTGTATATAGTGTGAGCCCCAAGGAGCCTCTTATATACAAGATGAGCCTTCACATAGCCTCCTATACACAGTATAAGCCCCCACATAGCCTCCTACATTCAGTCTGAGTCCCCAAATAGCCTCCCACATTCAGTATGAGTCCCCACATAACCTACCATATACAGTACGAACCCCCACACAGCCTCCATATATACAGTGTGAGCCCCATATAGCCTGCATATACAGTGTGTCCCATATATATAGCCTCCTATTTACAGTATGAGCCCCAAATAGCCTCATATATACAGCATAAGCCCCCCATAGCCTCCTATATACCGCATGAGCACCACATAGCCTCTGTATATACAGCAGGAGCCCCCACATAGCCTCCCTGTATATAGTGTGAGCACCAAGGAGCCTCTTATATACAAGATGAGCCTTCACATAGCCTCCTATACACAGTATAAGCCCCCACATAGCCTCCTACATACACTATGAACCCCCACATAACCTCCTACATTCAGTATGAGCCCTCACATAGCCTCCTAATCTAGTATGTGCCCCCACATAGCTTCCTATATATAGCATGAGCCCCACATAGCCTCTGTATATACAGATTGAGCCCCAACATAGCCCCCTATATACAGTATGAGCCTCCACATGGGCTCCTATATACAGTATGAGCCCCACATAACCTTCATATATACAGTGTGAGCCCCACATAGCCTCCATCTATACAGATTGAGCCCTACATAGCCTCCATATATACAGTGTGAACCCCATATAGCCTCCATGTGTGAGTCCCAAATAGCCCCCAATATACATACAAATATACCATATACATGAAAAAAACAATAACACATACTCACCATATCATCATATGCATACTCATACTCATTAGGGCTTGTTCAAAAACACACCTACAGTGAGCTATCACACAATAAAAAAGCCTGATGTTTGTAGTGCATTTAATATTTACCTGTTGTCTTTTAGGCTACAGATGAAAAAATGCAGAAAAAAAAAGTACATTAAAAAACTTGCTGGTTGCTGTGCACTCTGCTGATAGCACACTGTCACAGCATGGGTTGCGAGCACCCAGGACAAGACAAGTATATGCCCCCTAACCCGTGAACCAATAGCACTCCGTGAGTCCTTTCCAAAAGCCCAGTATTGCACGTGTATTGTAATTTAAGGAAAATACTGATGTAATTATACTTTGCAATTTCATTTCTTAATTTTTTTTCTGTTTTTTGCTGAAGTCATCTCTCGAATTTTAAAAATATAAAACGCAATACATTATTTTATTTGTATGCTTTCTATTTTCTTAATACATTTTTTATAGAACAATGTTATTACCTGAGCCCTATTCCTAGCCCTAACCATTAGCTTAATCCTAAACCAGTCTCTTGACCTGCTTGTAACACTAGTTCGGGTTAGTAAAAATGTAAAACTCTAAAAGCAGCTCTATGTAATAAATGAAGACCGTGTTGAGTAGCAAAGCGAATGCCCACCCAACGCTATTTATGCAGAACGCAGAAGGGGAGATGAGTTTGCCAGTGGCTGCTGGTCTACATAAGCAAAGATGGAAATTACAAAGCTTAGTATAATGAAGTGAGCTTTCTCATATAAGTCTCTGCCTAAGCAGAGCACAACAGCCTATGGCAAACTCATCTCAAGTGGTTCCCTCTACGTAGACAGAGACTGGGACAACAGAAAATGAGTAGAGAATGAATGAACACTGCTTATATGCACTGCACATGAGTAGAGCTACCTTCAATAATGTATTGCTCATTTTCTGTCATCTTGGTCACTGCTTATACATAGCACTGAAGTCAAAATGAGTTTGTCATAGACTTCTGCGCTCTGCATAGACAGCAATCAAAACAAACATTTGTCATTTCAGCCGCTGCTTATGCTGAGTACAGCAGTGGATGAGAAATTCATCTTGTTTGCTTTGTTTGTAGCCACTCGATACAAATAATATAGAGATCTCAACTGTTTCTCAATAAGTACAATGGTCAGGTATGTAGTTCATTGATGTGGATAAATAATACAGCATATTGTTAAAATGGGCCCTAAAATCCTAAAATTATCTGTGAGATAATACTGAAGTGATGGAAATGGAAAAGATAAAGTTTCAACTAACTAAAAACAGTAGAACAAAAACAGATTTAATTTTATTACAACCCTTATATCAAACTGATAGAGTCCCATACTTATACTGTAGCATATACCTTGGAATCTTATTGGTCAGTTACTGATCACATGACCAGTTCCATCCAGGTGCCTGTGCACTCAGTTGACAGTTGAGGAAAGTGACAGTTGGAGTTGACTGGTGATAGTGAAGAAGTTGTCTGCGGACTGTGAGCAAATCGATGATATGGAAAAAGAGGAGATTGTAGGGAAGAAGAGAGAGAGAAAAAGAAGACACTTGGACTCATCGGCTGATGAGGAGTCTTCAATCAAAAAATCCAAATGGAGAGGAAGAAAGGGTAAAATAAAAGACTCGGGACGAAAGATGTCTCCCACCCCAGAGATGGAGCGAGTGGATGAGGACGTCATTGCCCAGAGTGAAGGATTGAAGAACAGAAGACATTTGGGCTCATCGGCTGATGAGAAGCCTTCTATCAAAAAGCCCCAAAGGAAGGGAAAAAAGAGGAAGAAACCAGACTCAGGACGGAAGATGTCTCCCACCCCAGAGATGGCGCAAGCAGATGAAGACATCATTGTCCAGAGAAAATTACCGAAGAACAGAAGAATCAGCCTGGACTGTTCAGAGGAAGGAAAGACACCATCAATCCAGGCCAATAGCCAGAAGAAAAAAGACGTGGGAGGCTCAGGTAAAAAGAGAAATGTAACTAGTAATTATAGGGAACGTTATTGTGCATGTTTTATACCTCCACATGTAATCCAGGGATAAAGTCACCAAAATGATTCCAAATCTACCTTTATAATAAAAAATTACAAAAAACAGTTTTATATTTGAGCAGATGATTATAGTTGTTATAGGCAGTTTACCAATACAAAGTGGTCAGAGTTATCTGTTCCAATATCATGGTGAAATGTTCTTATCATTGTGTAATGTCCAGGTTCAGTTCTGCCGAAATTTACCACAAGACATGGAAAATGCTGACACCTTTTCAAAGGGAATCTGGCAGCAGTTTTATGGTACCCTATGTGAGAGCAGCATGATATAGGGGCAGAGACCCTTCTACCAAGCATGTACTATTCATTGGATTGCATGGTATAATTTTGACAAAATCACAGTTTTCTCTGCTACAAATTTACCAGTTCTCTGAATGCTGAGCTCTGTATAACCCAGCTAACAACACTGATTGGCAGCTTTCTGTGTGTGTACCCTGTGCATAGTCAGAAAACTCCCAATCAGTGGTGGGGGTGGGGTTATACAGAGCTCATGAATATAGATAACTACCTGGCAGCAGTAGTGATAATCTCCTGCTGATAAAACTGTGATTTTATCAAAACTACAGCAAGCATCCCAATGAGTGAAACATTTATCTCTGTATATTATATATCTATATCTCTATATATATCTCAGATTAGGTTTCAAAACCTTGGTGACATAGTACCTTTAAGTGCTGCAGTGCCTCAAATAAAATAAAAAACACATACCTCCTGGAATAGCGCCATTCCAACCATGTTGGCACTGAGGTAAATATGAAGTGTTTTTACTTTATTTGGGGCACTGTAGCATTCCAGAAGGGGTTGACATGTAGTGGACAACCCCTTAAATGACTTTCTGCAGAAAACGGTCCCAAAAAGTTGCCAAATTTGTGCAAATGTTAGAATGTTGCAATCTCCTGCTCTACTCCCCTCTTATTGCCTCTTCCCACAATCGCATACAAGATGTCTCCAGTGCATCCCCCCTACTCTGGAAAGCTCTACCTCATCACATCAGACTCTCGCCTACTGTGGAAACCTTCAGAAGGAACATGAAGACCGACCTCTTCCGACAAGCCTACACCCTGCAGTAACCACCGCTCCACCACATCGCTGCATGACAGGCTCTACCCTCACCTACTGTATCCTCACCCATCCCTTTGTAGACTGTGGCCCTCGCGGGTAGGGTCCTCTCTCCTCCTGGACCAGTCGCTAACTTGTATTGTTCATGATTATTGTACTTGTCTTTACTATGTATACACCTTCTCACATGTAAAGCGACAGGGAATAAATGGCGCCATAATAATAAAGAATAATAATAATCCTAGTGATACGTGTAAAGGATTGTCCGTCTCTTTTTAGGTTTATTTCATGAGTATTGCAGTTGCTTCTCAGCACCGTACGCCGTACAATTAGAAATCCTTGTGTCTGCCTTGTGTACCTGCTGTAGCAGATGTGCCATGTCTGCGTTATCCGCCATATTGAGCTCTTCTCCTATATGGTTCCTGTAATGCGGAGCACATCACCCATATTGCTAGATTCTTATCAATTGTTCTTGATCCCATCTCCTGACAGCAGTGATAGATCGGTGACATGGAGCTGCTGTCCCCTGATGTATAATGTGGAGTCTCAGAGCATCATTATTTATCAAAACTGTTCATTACATTGTCTTTGTTGTCCATAGCAACCAACCAGAGCTCAGCTTTCATTTCTCAACCTGCTTTGGTAAAATGAAAGCTGATTTCTGATTGGTTGTTATGGGTAAATAGACACTCCTACTGTAAGGCTGTGTGCACACGATGCTTTATGCTGCTTTTTTTTTTTCAGTGCAGATTTGTCACAAAACCTGAAGGATTTCCAGATGTCAGCAAAGTGAATGAGAATCCTGAAGTCTCATTCACACGTTGCTTATTTGTGACTTGCAGATTTGGTGCAGACTTAACCCCTTCACGCCACTGCTAATTTCCGCTTTTGTGTTTCTGTTTTTTCACCCCCTTCTTCCCAGAGCCATAACAATTGTTTTGTCCACATAGACATATGAGGGCTTATTCTTTTGCGGGACGAGTTTTACTTTTGAATGACACCATTCATTTCACCACTAGTGTACTGGAAAAAGGGAAACAATTCCAAGTGCAGTGAAATTGTGGAAAAAAAATGCAATATGACATTGTTTTTTGGGAATTGTGTTTACATATTGTAGTAAAAATGACCTTGCAATATTATTCTCCTCATCAATACGATTACGGCAATACCCAACATGTCCAGTTTTTAATTATTTTAGTGGTGAAAAAATTCTGAAGTTTGGCCCCCCAAATTTTTAGGGTTGTACATAAAGTACTTTTTGCTGCTATTTAAACGATATATACTTCCCATATTCCTACTTATGTACATACCCTATGTTTGATTATATAGTTGTGGTATTTTACCACTAATGAGCATATTCATTCTACTGCCCTATCAATGGAATAACAATTATGCATATACTTACCCCAAGTGCCACCTTTGTTTGGGTACCCTTTGCCCATTTTTTGACTTTCATTATTATTTATTTTAATTCATAAATATATTCCATCTATATATCGTTGTAACGTGTTATTTCTCTTTGGCACAATTGTTCTTGGGCACTCAACATTTATACTTTATTTTGTCTGTGGTCTAATTTTTGTGGAACTGCAGGGACTAAAAAAACGATACCACATATGTGTATTTTTTTTTAATATCTTTACTTTCAATGGGGCAAAGAGGGGTGATTTGAACTTTTTATTTTTTTACATTTTTTTAACCAACTAACAGCATATCAAACAAAGGGTATAACCATATAATTTGCATAAAAAACCCTTAACATGCAACCTTTATTAAAGATAATTAAAATTATCCATACAAAGAAATAATCTGAAGATCAAAGTGAAAAATAATGAATGTGCAGAATTAGTCTGCTCCTATTGTCCCCTATGATGATCATTCCTGACTGCAGGGGTTGGCACCCTAAATATAGTACGACAATGGCGCCCCCACTCACAAGTCGTCTATCCCTCAAAGTCCCTATAAGTCCCTGGAAACAACAGTGAGCAATAGATTAGGGCTAATATGATCATATAAACCTAGAAAATTATATCTATAAATTAGGCAACAAGAGTATATTGTAAAATATGTATCTCTTTATTAAATCGATTAAAAACACAAAACATGTTATACGTGTTATAAAAAATTATGTGGAGGGGAAAGAAAAGGGTGGAAAGGAATAAAATTATGTTACAGGGCGAAGGAGATGAGTGTGCACTCCATGCTACATACAGGGAATACCAATTCAAAAAGGTCAATATATGATAAATTGCATAGAATTTTATTATACATTACATCATAATCAAGTTTACACTGTGTTCCAAATTATTATGCAAATAATATTTTCTCAGATTTTCCCAAATTACCTATATGAATTGCAGTCATTGTAATTTTCCAGTCAAATAACTATTAGAGTACAATTGAAAGGTTTTTGTACAAACTGCCTATGATAACAGTATATTTTTAAAAAATAAAACACTCAAACTGCACTCAAAATGCATGTTCCAAATTATTATGCACAGCAGAGTTTTCAACCTTTTCATTTTAATAAAGAACAAAAAAATGGTCATTTTTGAAATTATAAGCATCAGCAGGTTATTACAAACTGAAATCAAACAGTTTTCAACTCAAAACTTTATTCTAGGTGATGTTACATTTGCACATAGGACCCCTTGTTCGAAATGAGCTTCTGAACTCTCTCGTCCATTGAATTTGTCAGGTTTTGGATGGTTTCTGCTTTAATTGTTTTGCATGAGGACAGAATACCCTCCCAGAGCTGTTGCTTAGATGTGAACTGTCTCCCGCCATCATAGACACTCCTTTTGATGATGCTCCAGAGGTTCTCAATGGGGTTGAGGTCAGGGGAGCATGGCTGCCACACTATAAGTTTGTCCCCTTTTATGCCCATAGCAGCCAGAGACGCAGATGTGTTATGTGCAGCATGAGACGGGGCATTATCATGCATGAAATGATCTCGATGGTCCAGATGGATGGAGTGGAGGATGGCTGGTTGATGGACACCCCATGCAAACACGGCTACGGCGCTAACAAGGAGGAGGTGGAGTAATGTTTTGGGCTGGAATCATGGGGAGAGAGATTGTCGGCCCTTTTAGGATCCCTGAAGGGGTAAAGATGAACTCCACAATGTATGTTGAGTTTCTTAAACAGCACTTCCTTCCATGGTTCAAGAAGAAGAACCGTGCATTCCGCAGCAAGATCATTTTCATGCATGATAATGCCCCGTCTCATGCTGCACATAACACATCTGCATCTCTGGCTGCTATGGGCATAAAAGGGGGTGCGTCTTATAGTCCAAATGTTGGGGGGGTATATACAATACAGACCAAAAGTTTGGACACACCTCATTTGTAGATTTTTCTGTATTTTCTTGACTTTGAAAATTGAACATTCACACTGAAGGCATCAAAACTATGAATTAACACATGTGGAATTATATACTTAACAAAAAAGTGTGAAATAACTGAAAATATGTCTTATATTCTAGGTTCTTCAAAGTAGCCACCTTTTGCTTTGATGACTGCTTTGCACACTCTTGGCATTCTCTTGATGAGCTTCAAGAGGTAGTCACTGGAAATGGTCTTCCAACAATCTTGAAGGAGTTCCCAGAGATGCTTAGCACTTGTTGGCCCTTTTGCCTTCACTCTGCGTCCAGCTCACCCCAAACCATCTCGATTGGGTTCAGGTCTGGTGACTGTGGAGGCCAGGTCATCTGGCATGGCATCCCATCACTCTCCTTCTTGGTCAAATAGCCCTTACACAGCCTGGAGGTGTGTTTGGGGTCATTGTCCGGTTGAAAAATAAATGATGGTCCAACTAAACGCAAACCGGATGGAATAGCATGCCGTTGCAAGATGCTGTGGTAGACATGCTGGTTCAGTATGCCTTCAATTTTGAATAAATCCCCAACAGTGTCACCAGCAAAGCACCCTCACACCATCACACCTCCTCCTCCATGCTTCACGGTGGGAACCAGGCATGTAGAGTCCATCCGTTCACCTTTTCTGCATCACACAAAGACACGGTGGTTGGAACCCAAGATCTCAAATTTGGACTCATCAGACCAAAGCACAGATTTCCACTGGTCTAATGTCCATTCCTTGTGTTCTTTAGCCCAAACAAGTCTCTTCTGCTTGTTGCCTGTCCTTAGCAGTGGTTTCCTAGCAGCTATTTTACCATGAAGGCCTGCTGCACAAAGTCTCCTATTAACAGTTGTCGCAGAGATGTGTTTGCTATAGAACTCTGTGTGGCATTGACCTGGTCTCTAATCTGAGCTGCTGTTAACCTGCGATTTCTGAGGCTGGTGACTCGGATAAACTTAGCCTCAGAAGCAGAGGTGACTCTTGGTCTTCCTTTCCTGGGGCGGTCCTCATGTGAGCCAGTTTCTTTGTAGCGCTTGATGGTTTTTGCAACTGCACTTGGGGACACTTTCAAAGTTTGCGCAATTTTTCGGACTGACTGACCTTCATTTCTTAAAGTAATGATGGCCACTCGTTTTTCTTTACTTAGCTGCTTTTTTCTTGCCATAATACAAATTCTAACAGTCTATTCAGTAGGACTATCAGCTGTGTATCCACCTAAATTCTGCACAACACAACTGATGGTCCCAACCCCATTTATAAGGCAAGAAATCCCATTTATTAAACCTGTCAGGGCACACCTGTGAAGTGAAAACCATTTCCGGTGATTACCTCTTGAAGCTCATCAAGAGAATGCCAAGAGTGTGCAAAGCAGTCATCAAAGCAAAAGGTGGCTACTTTGAAGAACCTGGAATATAAGACATATTTTCAGTTGTTTCACACTTTTTTGTTAAGTATATAATTCCACATGTGTTAATTCATAGTTTTGATGCCTTCAGTGTGAATGTACAAATTTCAAAATCATGAAAATACAGAAAAATCTTTAAATGAGAAGGTGTGTTCAAACTTTTGGTCTGTACTGTACCTATATTATGACCGGCTCCAGTTTTTGACCCTAGTCCTAGATTTTCACCCGTAAGTGGCTATCTTTTTCAGTTTTATTTGTTGTAATGGTTTGATTATTATTTTGCATATTAAAAATGCTTTTTTCTCTGTCATCCCTGACCTTACAGATCTGACTGGACCAAAAAGGGAAATACCTGTAGCTCGGAGGTGCTGGAAGCCAGAGAGGAATCTGAAATGGAGGCCGGAGCTGGGGGCCAGAAAGAAGAAGAGCCTGCGGAGAGCACCAGTACACCACAGCCCCTCGACACCTCCCCTCATGCACCAATAAGCCAGCATCGCTACCGCCCCACCATCACTGGCGTACGTGACATGGGAATACCTGTGAGTGATGATGATGAGAGTTTTTGTCTAAGCCTGGCCCGTTATTTCAGGCATGTTCCCTTTTTATTGAGGCTCCAGACCAGGGCTGCCCTCCAAATTGTTTTGTCTGCCGCTGCACCACCAAATTCACCGATGGCCATCTTTTAATTCCTTGAAAGGTGGCAACTTTCTGAGGACAACCAAACCCGGTCATTAGACCCCCCAAGAAGGGCACTCAGCAGACCGACCATCACGGCAGCCACCACCTCCAGTGCCAGCATCACGGCAATCACCACCACCTCCAGTACCAGCATCACAGCAGCCATCACCACCACCTCCAGTCACAGCATCACAGCAACCACCACCAACTACAGTGGCACCATCACGGCAGCCACCTCCAGTGCCAGCATCTTGGCAGCCACCTCCATTACCAGCATCACGGCAGCCAACAACCCCCTCACCAGCATGTCTCTTGCCCCAATCACCCTTGTCTTGTTGGCATGATGGCCAAAACACAGAAGACAAGGCCAGACAAAGATCTGAGATACAGGATTTGTGTGCTGAGATGCCGCCACAGTCACTGAAAGGTGTTACATAGATGCGTATTATATGGACGCTATATGGATGGCATAAGCATGGTCGTTTGCTGTGCTTTTTTCTTCTCGCACACATTGACTTGCATTGGCGAGTCTCGTCTGATATATGCAGCCACTTGCAGCATGCTGTGATTTTTTTTCTCAGTTCGATCCGAGCTGGGAAAAAAAAATCACAGATGAACACATAATCATTCAATAACAAGAGTCAGAGTGCAATCCAATTTTTTGTTATCAGATTGCACTCGTGTGATTTAAACGCAGATGAGTATGAGCCCTTAGACTCAGCCAAAAGATTGTAGACCTAGAGTATATCTTATTGCTCTAATAGGCATCTAGTCATTCAACAGAGGCCATTAACTATATATTCTACATGCAGGGCTTGTGAATTGTCCATTATTAAAATAAACAGTATATAAAAAGCAGTGCAGGAGGCAGCAGTGAAGGACATGACAAATATTAATAACAATATGTAAAATAATCACAGGCTGCAATTACCCACCATATTTTTTCTTAAACCATGAAATCAACTTTTTCTTGCGGTTGTAAATTTGAAATGACAGTGATAGCTAATATGACATCACAAGGCACATGACATCATAGACATCACAATTGGAATAGAATGTATAAATTTCTACACTGCTGCCATCTTGTGTCACTATAACCTGACAGCTGAGAGAGAACGAGTCCAGGTAAGTAGCTCTTTACTTTTAAGCTTTGGTATACTTATAATGTATCCACCGGATTTATCATGGATTGCCGGGAACACTCTGTAATAAGACATTTTCAGGACAACCCCTTGTCTAAATGAAAAATTGCTGACGATAGGTGGGTGGTGGAGGTCAAGTTGGGACATCTTTATGGGGCTCCATTTTTGGGTAGTTTTGCCATTTATGTGGACAAATTATTTTATTATCATTCTCTGTTCTCAGATCTTTGGTTCCTATTGAATTAGGGGCTGACATTGGAGTTGTAGTTTAACCCCTTTAAAGCACAAGACGTACTAATACGTATCTGCGCCATGGGACTTAACAGCCTGATACGTATTAGTACGTCTTTGCGATCGCGCCCGCACACAGGCTGTGCGGGCGCGATCGCTGCCGGGTTTCAGCCGATTGTCGCAGCTGAGTCGATCGCAGCATTGCGGGGGCAAGGGGAGGTGATCGGGATAGTCACCTCTCCTGCCGGCGTCCAGCGATGTCTGCCGCGGCTTCCTGGATGTTGCCATGACGACCCGATGTCGTCATGACAACATCTGGGTCACCAGACAGCAGGAAGATATTTTGGCATGCGCAGTGCATGACCAAAGTATCTTTTGCATTTGCAGCGCTGACAGCCTGTATAGCACAGGGCTGGTGCTCCATCCCTATGCTATACAGGCGATCAGAATAAAAAAAGTGAAAGTCCCATAGTGGGACAAA
Source organism: Phyllobates terribilis (assembly GCF_046119375.1). NCBI lineage: Eukaryota > Metazoa > Chordata > Amphibia > Anura > Dendrobatidae > Phyllobates > Phyllobates terribilis. Next base: position 1,513,354 of record NW_027362800.1, on the reverse strand, counting down.
GTAAAAAAAAGTGTCAGAAAGTGAAGAAAATAAATAAAAAAATAATCCACCAAAAATAAAAATATAATGTACCCATCAATAAATATTATTATGGAAAAAAAAAACAATAAAAGTACACATATTTGGTATCACTGCGTCCGGAATGACCTGACCTATAAAACTGTCCCACTAGTTAGCCCCTTCAGTGAACATGGTAAAAAAAATAAATAAAAAATGAAGCAAAAAACAATGCTTTATCATCATACAACCAAACAAAAAATGGAATAACACGCGATCAAAAAGACAAATATAAATAATAATGATACCACTGAAAACGTCATCTTGTCCCGCAAAAAACAAGCCGCCACACAGCTCCATCAGCCGAAAAATAAAAAAGTTATAGCTCTCAGAATAAAGCGATGCAAAAAAATTATTTTTTCTATAAAATAGCTTTTATTGTGTAAAAGCGCCAAAACATAGAAAATCGATATAAATGTGGTACCACTGTAAACGTACTGACCCGAAGAATAAAGCTACCTTATCAATTTTACCACACGCGGAACAGCATCAAACAAAAAACAATTCCTGAATTGTTGGTTTTTTATTATTCTGCCTCCCATTAATCGGAATAGAGAGCAATCAAAATATGTCACGTGCCTGAAAATGGCACCAATAAAAACGTCAAGTCATCCCGCAAAAAACAAGACGTCACATGACTCTGTCGGCCAAAATATGGAAAAATTATAGCTCTCAAAATATGGCGATGCAAAAACTAGATTTTACGAAAAAATGCGTCTTTTAGTGTGTGACAGCTGTCAGTCATAAAAACCCGATATGATTCTGGTATCGCTGTAATCGCACTGACTCGAAGAATAAAGTTGTCTAAACGGCGTAAAATATAGGGTTAGGGCTAGGGCTAGGGTTAGGGTTGGGCTAGGCCTGAGAGGATGAGATCCGCCCCTATCACTGGGCAAGAAGCCAAAAGCACAAAATTAAAAGAGAAATCCTACTTCCTCCTTCTGGAGGACCCGGAGTGGGCAAACCCAACACATGAGACACCGGGCTAGAGGCCAACCACGACACAAGCTTTAAAGGGAATCTGTCACTCCCTAGGACTTATCAGACCTCTATTATGGGCATAAAGGTTATAGAAATGTAAATCTATACATATTCTATGGCCCATATTAGAGGTCTGCTTGCTTTGATATATCCTGGCTCCGGCCTGCTCTCGCTCTGGCTCTGGCCTGCTCTCGCTCTGGCTCTGTCCTGCTCTCGCTCTGGCTCCGGCCTGCTCTCGCACTGGCTCTGGCCTGCCCTCGCCTTGGCTCCGGCCTACTCTCGCCCTGGCTCCGGCCTGCTCTCGCTCTGGTTCCGACTTGCTCTCGCTCTGGCTCCGGCCTGCTCTCGCTCCGGCCTGCCCTTGCCTTGGCTTCGGCCTGCTCTCGCCCTGAATCTGGCCTGCTCTCGTTTTGGCTCTAGCCTGCCCTCGCCCTGGCTCCGGCCTGTTCTCGCTCTGGCTCTGGCCTGCTCTCGCTCTGGCTCCGGCCTGATCTCGTTCTGGCTCTGGCCTGCCCTTGCCTTGGTTTCGGCCTGCTCTCGCTCTGGCTCCGGCCTGCCCTCGCCCTGGCTCCGGCCTGCCCTCGCACTGGCTCCGGCCTGCCCTCTCTCTGACTCTGGCCTGCTCTCGCTCTGGCTCTGGCCTGCTCTCGTTCTGGCTCTGGCCTGCCCTCACCTTGTCTCCAGCCTGGTCTCGCTCTTGATCTGGCCTTCCCTCGCCTTGTCTCTGGCCTGCTCTCGCCCTGGCTCCGGCCTGCCATCGCCCTGGCTCCGGGCTGCCCTCGCTCTGGCTCCGGCCTGTCCTCGCCCTGGCTCCGGCCTGATCTCGCCTTGGCTCTGGCCTGCTCTCGCTCTGGCTCCGCCCTGGCTCTGGCCTGCTCTCGCCCTGGCTCCGGCTTGCCCTCGCCCTGGCTCCGGCCTGCTCTCGTTCTGGATCTGGCCTGCCCTCACCTTGTCTCCAGCCTGGTCTCGCTCTTGATCTGGCCTTCTCTCACCTTGTCTCTGGCCTGCTCTCGCTCTGGCTCTGGCCTGCCTTGGCTCTGCCTCTGGTCTGCCCTCGCCTTGGCTCCGGCCTGCTCTCGCTCTGACTCTGATCTGCCCTCGCCTTGTCTCCGGCCTGCTCTCGCCCTGGCTCTGGCCTGCTCTTGCTCTTGCTTCGGCCTGCTCTCGCCCTGGCTCCGGCCTGACCTTGCTCTGCCTCTGGTCTGCCCTCGCCTTGGCTCCGGCCTGCTCTCGCTCTGACTCTGATCTGCCCTCGCCTTGTCTCCGGCCTGCTCTCGCCCTGGCTCTGGCCTGCTCTTGCTCTTGCTTCGGCCTGCTCTCGCCCTGGCTCCGGCCTGCTCTCGCCCTGGCTCTGGCCAGCCCTCGCCTTGGCTCCGGCCAGCTCCTTCTCTGGCTCCTGCCTGCCCTCGCCTTGGCTCCGGCCTGCTCTCGCCCTGGCCTGCCCTCGCCCTGGCTCCGGTCTGCCTTCTAACTGGCTCCGGCATGCCCTCGCTCTGGCTCCGACCTTCCCTCACCCTGGCTCCGGCCTGATCTCGCGCTGGCTGTGGCCTGCCCTCGCCCTGGCTCCGGCCTGCTCTCTCTCTGGCTCTGGCCTGCCCATGCCTTGGCTCCGGCCTGCTCTTCCTCTGGCTCTGGCCTGCCCTCGTCTTGACTCTCGCCTGATCTCGCTCTTGTTCTGGCCTGCCCTCACCCTGACTCCGGCCTGCTCTCTCTCTGGCTCTGACCTGCCCATGCCTTGGCTCCGGCCTGCTCTTTCTCTGGCTCTGGCCTGCCCTTGCCTTAGCTCCGGCCTACTCTCGCTCTGACTCTGACCTGCCCTCGCCCTGGCTCTTGACTACCCTCGCCTTGGCTCCGGCCTGCTCTCGCCTTGGCTCCGGCCTGCTCTCGCTCTGGCTCTGGCTTGCCCTCGCCCAGGCTCTGGCCTGCCCTCGCCCTGGCTCCGGCCTGCTCTGACTCTTGCCTTTCCTCGCGCCGTCTCTGGCCTACCCTCGCTCTGGCCTGCCCTCGCCCTTGCTCCGGCCTGCTCTCGCTCTGGCTCTGGCCTGCCCTCGCCTTGGCTCCATCCTGCCATCGACCTGGCTCCGGCCTGCCCTCGCCCTGGCTCCGGCCTGCTCTCTCCCTGGCTCTTTCCTGCTCTCGCCCTGGCTCTGGTCTCCCCTCGCCCTGGCTCCGGCCTGCCCTCACCTTGGCTCCGGCCTGACCTCGCCCTGGCTCCGGCCTGCTCTCACTCTGGCTCCGGCCTGCCCTTGCCCTGACTCCGGCCTGCCCTTGCTCTGGCTTCGGCCAGACCTCGCATTGGCTCCGGCCTGCTCTCGCCCTGCCTCCGACCTGCTCTTGTTCTGGCTCTGGCCTGCCCTCGCCCTGACTCCGACCTGCTCTTGTTCTGGCTCTGGCCTGCCCTCGTCTTGACTCTGGCCTGATCTCTCTCGCTCTTTTTCTGGCCTGCCTTTGTGGCACCCCAGGGGTCTGGTTTCCACAGTAACAGCAATGTTATGTCTGAGAGCAGGTGGGAGGTCTCTTGGTCAGGGATCCTATGCATGCCACACCTCCTGCCCAGTCCTGGGAGGGGAAGAACTTCCCCTATATAAACCTAGGGCTGAGGCAGGGTTAGTGAGTAGAGAAGAAGTAGAGACAGAGAAGCAGATATAGGAAAAGAACATCAGGAGCTCTGTGGGAGCAGTGCTACAAGGAGTCAGGGGCTGGCAGCTGCAGAGCTCGCCCTGACTGAGAAGTTATCACCGGACCCGGAGTCCGAGGCTGTGGGGACTAACTCCTATCCAGCAGCAGAAACCGACCGGCAGGGGATTGCAGGTCCTCTGGCCCAGAAATCCGAAGGCACGGTCACACGCGTGGGACCAGCACCGCCGTCGTGGAGCGGAAGCTACTAGAAGGCCCCGAGTCACCGGCCATACGGGTGAGCACCACACGGTACACTCAGGGACGTGGGCTACTTATACCCGCCTCTAGCAAGGTAGCCGGAAGAGTATCGTTAGTTTGGGAGGCCTACAACTCCGCCTGGCCAGGGGAGATCCCATCTGCTCAAGGACTGACCAGGCCCCAATCGCTAGCCAGTACTCCGGGAGGGTCTATCTTTGTCACCAGTAAAGACCCTGAACTACACCGTACCGTCTCCGAGTGGTTCCTGCTACCCCCATCATCCACGTCGGCTGCCCTGAGGCCATACCCCTCCCGTTGGGGGTTATACTATCACGCTGCACAATCCTACCACCGGCCTCAGCGGTCTGCCCTGCAGCAGCAGCTCCTTAGCTGTACTCAACGGGTGGCGTAGTCGTCCAACATCTACCGCTAATACAGCGCCACTTAGTCTGACTCCCTGGGCACGGACCGGATCACCGCCACGAGACTACAACCCTAAAGAGATCCAGCTCCGGGTAAGCTCCCGCGTGCGCAACGCAGCGCGAAACACAGGCCCAGGGGCGCGTCAACTTTTGGCGTAGTCGGCAGGATTTCGTGCCCGCAACCACCGGGTACTGCGTGCCTGAAAAAGACTGTTCAAACTTACCTGTGGTGAAGATTCCCGCCATCCGGCGCCATCTTCGGCCTTCTTCCCGCCATACGTGGAGTTTTCCCGCCATTGGACGCCATCTTGAGGACGCCGCGCGGGAAGAAGAGGGGCGTGGACTCCGAAAGCGCGCGAGAACTGAAGCCCCGCCTCACGTCCGGACGTTGCGTAAGGTCCTGGAAGGAGCCCAGCAGACGCCGACGTCACAGGAGCGCGACGGAAGGTCCTCAACCCTGACGATCCACTGCGGAGCCGCGGCCTACGGAAGAGGATCATCGCAAGGTAGGCCACGGTCCACTAGGGGGGAGAAGGATGTCGGATACGGAGGAGAGCTTCACCGCTTCAACCCCCGCCAGCGCCACCGCTGTTGCGGTCATGCCTTTCACCATGCCCTATATCCCGGGGGCAGCCTGGCTACCCCAGTACTCAGGGGAGTCACATACCCTGCATGACTTTAGAGAAAAGCTGGATAGCCTCTTCCAGGTGTACCCCCTCACAGAGGAGCAAAAAGTGAGCATCCTTGTGGCCCAATTAACCGGGGCAGCCCAAAGGGAGGTAAAGTCCTGGCCACCTGGGGGGAGGACTGTCGCAGGGATACTAACCCGGCTGAGGGACACCTTTGATACCCGCACCTCAGCCGAGATCAAGCTTAGATTCTACGGGTGCAAACAGCGGGCACATGAGAGTATAAGGGACTATGCCCTGAACCTACAAGAGGCCCTGAGAGCCATTAAGCAGACCGACCCTGACGGCGTGGGAAACGAGGACAGGCTGTTGACTGAACAATTTATAGAGGGTTTATATTGCAATGCCCACCGAACCCAGTTGCGGGCAATGGCCTTACAGGACCCTCATCTGGGATTTGCACAGTTCAAGGACAGAGCCATCCGGGTGCTTCGAGAACCGGCACCAGGTGGCGTTGTGACCCCCAGATGCCCCACTACCACTTACCACCAGGAGGCGGCGCCCTTGTCGGCAGGGCCTGTGGGAGCTGGTGCGCAGGCTTTGAACAATGACCCGGCTCCAGACCTGCACCATCAGGTCCAAGAGCTAGCTAAAAGCATTGCTGCGCTAACCCGAACTGTGCAGTCTTTACAGGTTTCCACTCCAGGGAAGATCCAGCTGGCATCCGGACCGGAGGACATCCCGTGGCGTCGACCAAGGAGGACCCCACCGGCCAGAGGAAGACCCAGCGACCGATACAACGAGGACGGACGACCCATCTGCCGCCGCTGCAATCAACCCGGACATATGGCAAGGTACTGTCCTTTAAACTGGCACAACCTGGGGTAGAGGGCCAACCCCCAGGAAAAAGATCACCAGGCCCATCGAACTGGCGCGACAAATATGTGGGAGGACGTCCAGTCTTACCCGTGGTACTGGATGGCATTCCTATGAGTGCCCTACTGGACACCGGGTCACAGGTCACCACCATCCCGTACGTGCTCTTCAAGCAGTACTGGAATGACTCGGATATCACCCGCTACCCTGACGACGACTTGAGTATCATCGCCAGCAATGGTCAGCCCGTGCCACAGATTGGATTTAAAGAGGTGACCATTAAAATTGGTAGAGTCGAACTGGCAGCACAAGGACTGATCATTGTAGACATTGACAAACACGAGAGTCACCCAAAGATAACTCTAGGAACTAATGTAATTGAAAATTGTCTTGCAGAGGTGATTTTCCTTTTACAGCAGGTTGCCAAGAACGCCAGCTCCGGCCAGCAGCAAGTGCTCCAGAAAGAGATCCGGGCACTGATGCGACGGCAACAGCTAGAACTCTCCGGTGGTGAGATTGGTAGCGTGCGAATGTGTGACCCTTTCCCTATTGTCATGCCCCCGAAAAGTGAAATGATGATTTGGTGCCGGGCAGCTATTGGTCTGAGAGGTAGAGATTACCAGGCAATGGTAGAACCAGTTTACTCAGACAGTAGGCCCACCATTTTGACAGCACGGGGGGTGGTCAATGTACGCCATGGGAGGGTGCCCGTTCGAATAATAAATATCGGGAAGAGGGAAGTGTACCTGCCCCGGTATGCCACGCTAGCCAAATTGTATACCATCAATCAAGATTCCATACAGTCCGTAGAACCCTTGCCTCCATCTTCCCCGGAGGAAGGTAACGGCTCTCAGAAAACAATGGAGGACTGGTGTCAGCAATTACATTTGGGTACTGACTCCACTCCCTCACACCAGAAACAGGGAGTCTATCGGGTGGTTCAAGAGTACGAGAGAGTGTTTAGTAAACACCCGTTAGACTTCGGGCGAGTCAAGGGGGTAGAACACCACATCCCCACGGGAGACCATCCTCCCATAAAAGAGAGGTATCGACCCGTACCCCCTGCACACTACCAACACGCCAAGGGGATGCTTAGAGACATGAAGGAGGCTGGGGTGATCAGGGATAGCTGTAGCCCCTGGGCAGCTCCACTAATCTTAGTCAAAAAGAAAGACAACACCATGAGGATGTGTGTAGATTACCGGAAAATCAACCGTATCACACACAAGGATGCGTACCCCTTACCAAGGATAGAGGAGTCTTTGGCTGCTTTAAGATCTGCTAACTTCTTCTCTACCTTGGATCTCACTAGTGGGTACTGGCAGGTTCCTGTAGCAGAGGCGGACCGGGAGAAGACCGCATTCACCACCCCGATGGGACTTAGCGAGTTTACCTGCATGCCGTTCGGACTCTGCAACGCACCAGGAACCTTCCAACGATTAATGGAGTGCTGTCTGGGCCACAGAAACTTCGAGACGGACGGTCCTGCTGTACCTGGACGATGTCATCGTATATTCCAAGACGTATGAGGACCACCTGAAACACCTGGCGGAAGTGTTCGAAGCTCTGGCAAGCTACGGCCTAAAGGTGAAACCCTCCAAGTGTCACCTCCTGAAACCAAAGGTGCAGTACCTGGGACACGTGGTGAGCGCTGATGGAGTGGCTCCCGACCCTGATAAGATCACCGCAATTAAGGAATGGCCAAGTCCCTCCAGTGTAAAGGAAGTGCGGCAGTTCCTCGGGTTGGTAGGCTATTACCGCAGATTCATCCCCGGTTTCACCAAAAAGGCAACTCCTATGCAGGACCTCCTGATAGGCCAGTCCCGGAAGGCCAAGAACCAGAAGCCACCCTTCAGATGGGAGAAGTTAGAAGAAGAGTCCTTCCGCCAGCTGAAGATGGCCCTCACGGGGGATGAAATCCTGGCGTACCCTGATTACAGCCAGCCCTTTATCCTCTACACCGACGCAAGTAACATCGGGCTAGGAGCCGTGCTGTCCCAGATCCAGCAGGGGAAAGAACGAGTAATCGCTTACGCCAGCCGAAAACTGCGATCCACCGAGAGAAACCCTGAGAATTAGAGCTCATTTAAGCTAGAGTTCCTGGCAGTGGTGTGGGCAGTCACCGAACGCTTTAAGCACTACCTCGCTTCTTCCCGGTTCACCGTGTACACGGATAACAACCCGTTGACACACCTGGACACGGCAAGACTCGGTGCCCTAGAGCAGAGATGGATGGCCCGTCTGTCCAACTACGAGTTCACAATCAAATACCGGGCAGGACGCTCCAATACCAACGCAGACGCCCTGTCCAGGATGCCAAACCTACCGGACGTAGGAGAAGATCCAGAGGGACTGGAAGAAGTCGAACTCCCCGCGTTCCAACGTCATGGGACTATCCAGTATTCCCATCGGGTAAGGAGTAAGCAAGCCGCTACGTTTAACCCCTTGCCTCACTACAACTGGGAGGAAACGCAAGACAGTGACCCTGCCGTCCGGCTGGTGAAGGAGATGCTGACTCGGCCAGAGGCTCGCCTTGACCCAGACGCTCCGGAGGAGACCAAGCAACTGTGGGCTGAGAAGAGTCGACTGTTCCTTTACAAGGGGAAGTTGTGCCGCAGAATGGTTAACTCCCGGACGCATGAACTAATCTGGCAAGTAGTGGTGCCACGGAGAGACGCAGCCATGGTGATGGAAGCATACCACGACGGGGCTGGACACTTCGGATGGAAGAAGCTGGAGTTCCTGCTGCGTGGGCGGTTCCACTGGGTAGGCATGAGGGGAACCATCGAGAGGTGGTGCAGAGACTGTGGCCCGTGCAACCTAAGAAGGAAGGACCGTGCCAGCCAGAAGACTCCCCTGCAGTCCATCGTCACCCGGCAGCCGTTGGAACTGGTAGCCTTGGATCATGTAAAACTGACCCCAAGCAGAAGTGGCTACGTCTACGCGTTAACCATTGTGGATCATTACTCCCGGTTCTTGGTTGTCGTCCCCGTTAAGGACTTAACGGCTCAAACAGCAGCTAGAGCCTTCCAGCAGCACTTCTGCCGTCCACACGGGTACCCGGACCAAGTGCTGACGGACCAGGGACCTGCCTTTAAAGCGGAGGTCTTCCAGGAATTCTGCAATCTGTATGGCTGCCGGAAGATAAGGACGACACCCTATCATCCGCAAACTAATGGACTTTGTGAGAAAATGAACCAGGTGGTAATGGATCTCCTGAAAACGTTGCCCCTGGAAGAACGCAGTCTGTGGCCTGAGAAGCTGCCCGATCTAGTGGACCTATACAACCACATCCCGGTAGGTTCCACCAACTGTACCCCGGCTTACCTAATGAGGGCGAGACCTGGTAAGTTACCTGTTGACCTGGAAATGGGAGTCCTGACACCCGAGGACACTTCACCAGAAGCAGACTGGGACACAGAGAGGCAGCAGCAGTATCGGAAAGTACAGGAGAGCGTTGGAGCGAAGTCTCTGTCAAGCTAGGGAAAGACAAGAGAAAACTTACAACCAGTATGCTCCCGCTGTTCCCCTGGTACCCGGAGAGCAGGTCTTGAAGAGGAAAAGGCGGCTCCACAAGTTGGACGACCAGTGGGAGAAGGACTCGTACATCGTACTGCCCTCAAGCCACGACAACCCAAAGGTCTGTACCATCAGTAAAGACGGAGGGGAAACCACAACCATTGTATCCCGGGATCACCTGAAGAAGTGTCCCAAACAGCTACGGAACCCTGAAGAGGAACAAGAAGACCCTCGACCCATAGAGGAAAGGGAAGATATGGTTAGTACTGTGCTCGGAGACTTCCCTCGGTCTTGGACTCAAGTCAATGGCGCAGTTGTGGTACCCGTACTCACCTTACTCCAACCAGCATCCCAAGCACCTATGGAGCAACAGGTAGAGCTGGAAGAACAGCCGGTCCAGGAGGCAGAAGACCCCACACCAGCAGACCAGGAGGATCAACCCTCTGCTTATAGTGAACCTGCCATGCCTCTAGTGAGCCAAAGGGCCCGTGGACAGCTGCCCAGTTTACCCTTGACAGTTCCTACACCCTGTAGTTCGGGGCTAGACAGTCAGCGCCGTAGGTCCACTAGGGCCACTAGAGGCCAGTTACCCGCACGTTGGAGGCTTTGAAGTGTATAAGTTGTTTTATTTATGGTTACCTGTTTTTCTTGTTACTTGTAAATAATTATGTGTTTCTAGTTATTTTTAGGAGTCCTTGGTGGATTTACCGGGAATCCTTGTACAATTGGTTGGAGCGTAACCTAGGAATGGACTAAAGACTGTTAAGGACTCGGGGCAGGACAGACCCCTACCTGGTTACATCTCCCTGTTTTGGTGAAATGGACACCTTGCTTTTCTTCAAAACTGCACCCGGTTGCGGACACGCCGTAACCATCTTTATGTGTTTTTCTTATTGTATTATTATTGTTTATACCTTGTTATGTTTTTCTAAAAATATGTTTAGTCCCGGAGTACTAAATTTCACTAGGGGGGAATGTGGCACCCCAGGGGTCTGGTTTCCACAGTAACAGCAATGTTATGTCTGAGAGCAGGTGGGAGGTCTCTTGGTCAGGGATCCTATGCATGCCACACCTCCTGCCCAGTCCTGGGAGGGGAAGAACTTCCCCTATATAAACCTAGGGCTGAGGCAGGGTTAGTGAGTAGAGAAGAAGTAGAGACAGAGAAGCAGATATAGGAAAAGAACATCAGGAGCTCTGTGGGAGCAGTGCTACAAGGAGTCAGGGGCTGGCAGCTGCAGAGCTCGCCCTGACTGAGAAGTTATCACCGGACCCGGAGTCCGAGGCTGTGGGGACTAACTCCTATCCAGCAGCAGAAACCGACCGGCAGGGGATTGCAGGTCCTCTGGCCCAGAAACCCGAAGGCACGGTCACACGCGTGGGACCAGCACCGCCGTCGTGGAGCGGAAGCTACTAGAAGGCCCCGAGTCACCGGCCATACGGGTGAGCACCACACGGTACACTCAGGGACGTGGGCTACTTATACCCGCCTCTAGCAAGGTAGCCGGAAGAGTATCGTTAGTTTGGGAGGCCTACAACTCCGCCTGGCCAGGGGAGATCCCATCTGCTCAAGGACTGACCAGGCCCCAATCGCTAGCCAGTACTCCGGGAGGGTCTATCTTTGTCACCAGTAAAGACCCTGAACTACACCGTACCGTCTCCGAGTGGTTCCTGCTACCCCCATCATCCACGTCGGCTGCCCTGAGGCCATACCCCTCCCGTTGGGGGTTATACTATCACGCTGCACAATCCTACCACCGGCCTCAGCGGTCTGCCCTGCAGCAGCAGCTCCTTAGCTGTACTCAACGGGTGGCGTAGTCGTCCAACATCTACCGCTAATACAGCGCCACTTAGTCTGACTCCCTGGGCACGGACCGGATCACCGCCACGAGACTACAACCCTAAAGAGATCCAGCTCCGGGTAAGCTCCCGCGTGCGCAACGCAGCGCGACACAGGCCCAGGGGCGCGTCACCTTCACCTTGGCTCCAGCCTGCTCTCTCTCTGGCTCTGGCCTGCCCTCACCCTGGCTCCGGCCTGCTCTCTCTCAGGTTCTGGCCTGCCCATGCCTTGGCTCCAGCCTGCTCTCTCTCTGGCTCTGGCCTGCCCTTGCCTTAACGCCGGCCTACTCTCGCTCTGACTCTGACCTGCCCTCGCCCTGGCTCTGGCCTACCCTCGCCTTGGCTCCGGCCTGCTCTCGCCTTGGCTCTGGCCTGCACTCGCTCTGGCTCCGGCCTGCCCTCACCCTGACTCCGGCCTGCCCTTGCTCTTGCTCCGGCCAACCCTCGCATTGGCTCCAGCCTGCTGTCGCCCTGGCTCCGACCTGCTCTCTCTCTGGCTCTGGCCTGCCCTTGCCTTGGCTCTGGCCTGCTCTCTCTTTGGCTCTGGCCTGCCCTCGCCCTGGCTCCGGCCCACTCTCGCTCTGGCTCTGGCCTGCCCTCGACTTGGCTCCGGCCTGCTCTCGCTCTGGCTCTGGCCTGCCCTCAGGGCCTTGGCTCCGACCTGCTCTCGCTATGGCCTGCCCTTGCCTTGGCTCCGCCCTGCTCTCGCTCTGGCCTGCCTTGGCTCTGCCTCTGGCCTGCCCTCGCCTTGGCTCCGAGCCTGCTCTCGCTCTAGCTCCGGACTGTCCTCGCCCTGGCTCCGGCCTGCCATCGCTCTGGCTCCGGCCTGCTCTCACTCTGGCCCCGGCCTGCTCTCGCTCTGGCTTCGGCCTGCCCTCGCCCTGGCTCTGGCCTGCCCTTGCTCTGGCCCTGGCCAGCCCTCGCCTTGGCTCCGGCCAACTCCTGCTTTAGCTCCGACCTGCCCTCGCCTTGTCTCCGGCATGCCCTCGCTCTGGGTCCGGCCTGCCCTCACCCTGGCTCCGGCCTGCTTTCGCTCTGGCTCCAGCCTGCGCTCGCCCTGGCTCCGGCCTGCTCTCACTCTGGCTCCGGCCTGCCCTCGCCTTGGCTCCGGCCTGCTCTGGCTCCGGCCTACTCTCGCTCTAGCTCCGGACTGCCCTCGCCCTGTCTCCGGCCTGGTCTCGCTCTGGCCTGCCCTCGCCCTGGCTCCGGCATTTTCTCGCTCTGGCACTGGCCTGCTCTCGTTCTGTTTCTGGCCTGCCCTCGCCTTGTCTCCGGCCTTCTCTCGCTCTGGCTCTGGCCTGCCCTCTCCTTGGCTCCGGCCTGCTCTTGCTTTTGCTTCGGCCTGCTGTCGCCCTGGCTCCGGCCTGACCTCGCCTTGGCTCCGGCCAGCTCCTGCTCTGGCTCCAGCCTGCCCTCGCCTTGGCTCCGGCCTACCCTCGCCTTGGCTCTGGCCTGCTCTTGCCTTGGCTCTGGCCTGCTCTCGCTCTGGCTCCGGCCTGCCCTCACCCTGACTCCGGCCTGCCCTTGCTTTTGCTCCGGCCTTCTCTCGCCCTGTCTCTGGCCTGCTCTCTCTCTGGCTCTGGCCTGCTCTTTCTCTGGCTCTGGCCTGCTCTCGCTCTGGCTCCGGCCTGCTCTCGCTCTGGCCCTGGCCTGCTCTCGCTCTGGCTTTGGCCTGCCCTCGCCCTGGCTCTGGCCTGCCCTTGCTCTGGCCCTGGCCAGCCCTCGCCTTGGCTCTGGCCAACTCCTGCTTTAGCTCCGACCTGCCCTCGCCTTGTCTCCGGCCTGCTCTCGCCCTGGCTCCGGCATGCCCTCGCTCTGGCTCCGGCCTGCCCTCACCCTGGCTCCGGCCTGCTTTCGCTCTGGCTCCGGCCTGCGCTCGCCCTGGCTCCGGCCTGCTCTCACTCTGGCTCCGGCCTGCCCTCGCCTTGGCTCCGGCCTGCTCTGGCTCCGGCCTACTCTCGCTCTAGCTCCGGACTGCCCTCGCCCTGTCTCCGTCCTGGTCTCGCTCTGGCCTGCCCTCACCCTGGCTCCGGCATTTTCTCGCTCTGGCACTGGCCTGCTCTCGTTCTGTTTCTGGCCTGCCCATGCCTTGGCTCCAGCCTGCTCTCTCTCTGGCTCTGGCCTGCCCTTGCCTTAACTCCGGCCTACTCTCGCTCTGACTCTGACCTGCCCTCGCCTGGCTCTGGCCTACCCTCGCCTTGGCTCCGACCTGCTCTCGCCTTGGCTCTGGCCTGCTCTCGCCTTGGCTCTGGCCTGCTCTCGCTCTTGCTCCGGCCTGCCCTCACCCTGACTCCGGCCTGCCCTTGCTCTTGCTCCAGCCAACCCTCGCATTGGCTCCAGCCTGCTGTCGCCCTGGCTCCGACCTGCTCTCTCTCTGGCTCTGGCCTGCCCTTGCCTTGGCTCTGGCCTGCTCTCTCTTTGGCTCTGGCCTGCCCTCGCCCTGGCTCCGGCCCACTCTCGCTCTGGCCTGCTCTCGCTCTGGCTCTGGCCTGCCTTCGCCTTGTCTCTGGCCTGCTCTCGCTCTGGCTCTGGCCTGCCCTGGCTCTGCCCTGCCCTCTTCTTGGCTCCGGCCTGCTCTCGCTCTGACTCTGGTCTGCCCTCGAGGGCCTTGGCTCCTGCCTGCTCTCGCCCTGGCTCCAGCCTGCTCTTGCTCTTGCTTCGGCCTGCTCTCGCCCTGGCTCCAGCCTGACCTTGCTCTGGCTCTGGCCAGCCCTCGCCTTGGCTCCGGCCAGCTCCTTCTCTGGCTCTGGCCTGCAAGTTCAATGATTGGCTGCAGCGTTTTTTTTTTGGGGGGGGGGGTTAGAGTCCAGATTTCTAAAAGTAGAAAAATCCCTTAGATGCCGTGGTCAACAGCAGCTGTAGCACACATGTGGTTTGTCAGAGCCAGGGGGCATCTTTTGTCGCTACTTTGGTGCCACTACAAAGAGTCTAGCAACAATACTGACCATAGAATTTCGGGGGACCAGGACCACCTAATGTTTGGGTGATGTGAGGGCCTTGGCTCCGGCCTGCCCTCGCCCTGGCTCCGGCCTGCCTTCTAACTGGCTCCGGCATGCCCTCGCTCTGGCTCTGGCCTTCCCTCGCCCTGGCTCCGGCCTGCTCTCGCTCTTGCTCTGGCCTGCCCTCGACTCGGCTCCGGCCTGCTCTCTCCCTGGCTCTTTCCTGCTCTCGCCCTGGCTCTGGTCTCCCCTCGCCCTGGCTCCGGCCTGCCCTCACCTTGGCTCCGGCCTGACCTCGCCCTGGCTCCGGCCTGCTCTCACTCTGGCTCCGGCCTGCCCTTGCCCTGACTCCGGCCTGCCCTTGCTCTGGCTTCGGCCAGACCTCGCATTGGCTCCGGCCTGCTCTCGCCCTGCCTCCGACCTGCTCTTGTTCTGGCTCTGGCCTGCCCTCGCCCTGACTCCGACCTGCTCTTGTTCTGGCTCTGGCCTGCCCTCGTCTTGACTCTGGCCTGATCTCTCTCGCTCTTTTTCTGGCCTGCCTTCACCTTGGCTCCAGCCTGCTCTCTCTCTGGCTCTGGCCTGCCCTCACCCTGGCTCCGGCCTGATCTCTCTCAGGTTCTGGCCTGCCCATGCCTTGGCTCCAGCCTGCTCTCTCTCTGGCTCTGGCCTGCCCTTGCCTTAACTCCGGCCTACTCTCGCTCTGACTCTGACCTGCCCTCGCCTTGGCTCCGGCCTGCTCTCGCCTTGGCTCTGGCCTGCACTTGCTCTGGCTCCGGCCTGCCCTCACCCTGACTCCGGCCTGCCCTTGCTCTTGCTCCGGCCAACCCTCGCATTGGCTCCAGCCTGCTGTCGCCCTGGCTCCGACCTGCCCTTGCCTTGGCTCTGGCCTGCTCTCTCTTTGGCTCTGGCCTGCCCTCGCCCTGGCTCCGGCCCACTCTCGCTCTGGCCTGCTCTGGCCTGCCCTCGACTTGGCTCCGGCCTGCTCTCGCTCTGGCTCTGGCCTGCCCTCAGGGCCTTGGCTCCGACCTGCTCTCGCTATGGCCTGCCCTTGCCTTGGCTCCGCCCTGCTCGCGCTCTGGCCTGCCTTGGCTCTGCCTCTGGCCTGCCCTCGCCTTGGCTCCGACCCTGCTCTCGCTCTAGCTCCGGACTGCCCTCGCCCTGGATCCGGCCTGCCATCGCTCTGGCTCCGGCCTGCTCTCACTCTGGCCCCGGCCTGCTCTCACTCTGGCCCCGGCCTGCCCTCGCACTGGCTCTGGCCTGCCCTTGCTCTGGCCCTGACCAGCCCTCGCCTTGGCTCCGGCCAACTCCTGCTTTAGCTCCGACCTGCCCTCGCCTTGTCTCCGGCATGCCCTCGCTCTGGGTCCGGCCTGCCCTCACCCTGGCTCCGGCCTGCTTTCGCTCTGGCTCCAGCCTGCGCTCGCCCTGGCTCCGGCCTGCTCTCACTCTGGCTCCGGCCTGCCCTCGCCTTGGCTCCGGCCTGCTCTGGCTCCGGCCTACTCTCGCTCTAGCTCCGGACTGCCCTCGCCCTGTCTCCGGCCTGGTCTCGCTCTGGCCTGCCCTCGCCCTGGCTCCGGCATTTTCTCGCTCTGGCACTGGCCTGCTCTCGTTCTGTTTCTGGCCTGCCCTCGCCTTGTCTCCGGCCTTCTCTCGCTCTGGCTCTGGCCTGCCCTGGCCTGCCCTCGCCTTGGCTCCGGCCTGCCCTCTCCTTGGCTCCGGCCTGCTCTTGCTTTTGCTTCGGCCTGCTGTCGCCCTGGCTCCGGCCTGACCTCGCCTTGGCTCCGGCTAGCTCCTGCTCTGGCTCCAGCCTGCCCTCGCCTTGGCTCCGGCCTACCCTCGCCTTGGCTCCGGCCTGCTCTTGCCTTGGCTCTGGCCTGCTCTCGCTCTGGCTCCGGCCTGCCCTCACCCTGACTCCGGCCTGCCCTTGCTTTTGCTCCGGCCTTCTCTCGCCCTGTCTCTGGCCTGCTCTCTCTCTGGCTCTGGCCTGCTCTCTCTCTGGCTCTGGCCTGCTCTCGCTCTGGCTCTGGCCTGCTCTCGCTCTGGCTCCGGCCTGCTCTCGCTCTGGCCCCGGCCTGCTCTCGCTCTGGCTTTGGCCTGCCCTCGCCCTGGCTCTGGCCTGCCCTTGCTCTGGCCCTGGCCAGCCCTCGCCTTGGCTCTGGCCAACTCCTGCTTTAGCTCCGACCGGCCCTCGCCTTGTCTCCGGCCTGCTCTCGCCCTGGCTCCGGCATGCCCTCGCTCTGGCTCTGGCCTGCCCTCACCCTGGCTCCGGCCTGCTTTCGCTCTGGCTCCGGCCTGCGCTCGCCCTGGCTCCGGCCTGCTCTCACTCTGGCTCCGGCCTGCCCTCGCCTTGGCTCCGGCCTGCTCTGGCTCCGGCCTACTCTCGCTCTAGCTCCGGACTGCCCTCGCCCTGTCTCCGGCCTGGTCTCGCTCTGGCCTGCCCTCGCCCTGGCTCTGGCATTTTCTCGCTCTGGCACTGGCCTGCTCTCGTTCTGTTTCTGGCCTGCCCATGCCTTGGCTCCAGCCTGCTCTCTCTCTGGCTCTGGCCTGCCCTTGCCTTAACTCCGGCCTACTCTCGCTCTGACTCTGACCTGCCCTCGCCTGGCTCTGGCCTACCCTCGCCTTGGCTCCGGCCTGCTCTCGCCTTGGCTCTGGCCTGCTCTCGCTCTTGCTCCGGCCTGCCCTCACCCTGACTCCGGCCTGCCCTTGCTCTTGCTCCGGCCAACCCTCGCATTGGCTCCAGCCTGCTGTCGCCCTGGCTCCGGCCTGCTCTCACCCTGGCTCCGGCTTGCTCTCTCTCTGGCCTGCCCTCGCCCTGGCTCCGGCCTGCTCTCGCTATAGCTCTGGACTGCTCTAGCTCTGTCTCTGGCCTGCCCTCGCCGAGGCTCCGGCCTGCTCTCGCTCTGGCTCCGGCCTGCCCTCGCCCTGGCTCTGGCCTGCCCTCGCTCTGGCTCCGGCCTGCTCTCGCCCTGGTTCCCAGCTATCTTTGCCTTGGCTCCGGCCTTCTCTCGCTCTGGCTCTGGCCTGCCCTTGCCTTGGCTCTGGCCTACTCTCGCTCTGGCTCTGGCCTGCCCTCGCCTTGGCTCCGGCCTGCTCTCGCTCAGGCTCTGGGCTGCCCTCGCCCTGGCTCCGGCCTTCTCTCGCTGTGGCTCTGACCCGCCCTCACCCTGGCTCCAGCTTGCTCTCTCTCTGACTCTGGCCTGCTCTCGCCCTGACTCAGGCCTGCCCTCGTCCTGGCTCCGGCCTGCTCTTGCTCTGGCCTGCCCTCACCTTGGCTCCGGCCTGCTCTCGCTCTGGCTCGGTCCTGCCCTCACTCTGGCTCCGGCCTGCTCTCACTCTGGCTCTGGGCTGCCCTCGGCCTGGCTCCGGCCTGCTCTCACTCTGGCTCCGACCTGCCCTTGCCCTGGCTCTGGCCTGCTCTCGATCTAGCTCTGGCCTGCTCTCGCTTTGGCTCTGGCCTGCCCTTGCCTTTGCTCCGGCCTGCTCTCGCTCTGACCTGCCCTCGCCTTGGCTCCGGCCTGCTCTCGCTCTGGCCTGCCCTCGCCTTGGCTACGGCCTTCTCTCGCTCTGACTCTGGCCTGTCCTTGCCTTGGCTCTGGCCTACTCTCGCTTTGGCTCTGGCCTGCCCTTGCCTTGGCTCTGGCCAACTCTAGCTTTGGCTTTGGAGTGCCCTCGCCTTGGCTCCGGCCTTCAATCGCTCTGGCTCTGGCCTGCCCTCGCCTTGGCTCCAGCGTTCAATCGCTCTGGCTCTGGCCTGCCCTTGCCTTGGTTCTGGCCTACTCTCGCTTTGTATCTGGCTTGCCCTCGCCTTGGCTACGGCCTTCAATCGCTCTGGCCTGCACTCGCCTTGGCTCCAGCCTTCAATCGCTCTGGCTCTGGCCTGCCCTTGCCTTGGTTCTGGCCTACTATCGCTTTGTATCTGGCTTGCTCTTGCCTTTGCGCCAGCCTTCTCTCGCTCTGGCTCTTGCCTGCTATCGCCCTGGCTCCGGCCTGCCATCGTCCTGGCTCCGGCCTGTTCTCGCTCTGGCTATGGCCGGCCCTCGCCTTGGCTCCGGCCTGCTCTCTCGCTCTGGCTCTGTCCTGCCCTCGCCCTGGCTCCGGCTTGCTCTCGCTCAGGCTCTGGGCTGCCGTCGCCCTGGCTCCGGCCTTCTCTTGCTCTTGCTCTGACCTGCCCTTGCCCTGGCTCTGGCCTGCTCTCGCCCTGGCTCAGGCCTGCTCTTGCTCTGGCCTGCCATCACCTTGGCTCCGGCCTGCTCTCGCTCTGGCTCGGTCCTGCCCTCGCCCTGGCTCCGGCCTGGTCTCGCTCAGGCTCTGGGCTGCCCTGGCTCTGGTCTGCCCTTGCCCTGGCTCCGGTCTGCTCTTGCCCTGGCTCCGGTCTGCCCTTGCCCTGGCTCCGGTCTGCCCTTGCCCTGGCTCTGGCCTGCTCTCGCTCTGGCTATGGCCTGCTCTTGCTTTGGCTCTGACCTGCCCTTGCCTTTGCTCTGGCTTGCTCTAGCTCTGGTTCTGGCCCGCCCTCGTCTTGGCTCCGGCCTGCTCTCGCTCTGGCTCTGGCCTGCCCTCGCCTTGGCTCCGGCCTTCTCTCGCTCTGGCTCTGGTCTGCCCTTGCCTTGGCTCTGGCCTACTCTCGCTTTGGCTCCGGCTTGCCATCGCTCTGGCTACGGCCTACCCTCGCCCTGGCTCCGCCCTGCCCTCTCTCTGGCTCCGGCCAGCCCTTGCCTTGGCTTCGGCCTGCCCTCGACCTGTCTCCGGCCCACCCTCGCTCTGGCTTTGGCCTGTCCTCTCCTTGGCTCCGGCCTGCTCTTGCACTGGCTCCGGCCTGCCCTCGTCCAGGCTCTGGCCTGCTCTCGCTCTGTCCTGCTCTTGCCTAGGCTCCGGCCTGCTCTCGCCCTGCTCTCGCACTGGAACTGGCCTGCCCTCGCCCTGGCTCCAGCCTGCTCTCGCTCTGGCCTGTCCTCTCCTTGGCTCCGGCCTGCTCTCGCACTGGCTCCGGCCTGCTCTCGCCCTGGCTCCGGCCAGCTCTCACCCTGGCTAAGGCCTGCTATCTCTCTGGCTCCGGCCTGCCCTCGCCTTGGCTCCTGCTTGTTCTCGCCCTGCATCCGGCCTGCTCTCGCCTTGGCTCCGGCCTGCTCTCGCCCTGGTTCCGGCCTGACCTTGCCTTGGCTCATGCTTGCTCTCGCTCTGGCCAGCACTCGACTTGGCTCCAGCCTGCTCTCGCTCTGGCTCCAGCCTGCTCTCGCTCTGGCTCCGGCCTGCCCTTGCCCTGGCTCCGGCCTGCCATCGCTCTGGCTCCGGCCTGCCCTCGTCTTAGCTCCGGCCTGCTCTCGCCCTGGCTCCGGCCTGCTCTCGCTTTGGCTCAGGCCCGCCCTCGCCCTGGCTCCGGCCTGCTCTCTCTCTGGCTCTGGCCTGCCATCGCCCTGGCTCCGGCCTGCCATCGCCCTGGCTCCGGCATACTCTCCCACTGGCTGTGGCCTGCTCTTCCTCTGGCCTCGCCCAGTCTCGGGCCTGATCTAGCCCTTGTTCCGGCCTGCCCTTGTCTTGGCTCTGGCCTTCTCTCGCTCTGGCCTGCCCTCGCCCTGCTCTTGCTCTGGCCTGCCCTCGCTCTGGCTCCGCCCGCTCTGGCTCAGGTCTGTCCTCACCCTGGTTCCGGCCTGCCCTTGCTCTGGCCTGCCCTCGCCCTGGTTCTGGCCTGCTCTCGCTCTGGCTGGCCCTCGCCGTGGCTCCGGCCTGCTCTCGCTCTGGCTCTGGCCTGCCCTCGCCCTGGCTCCGGCCTTCTCTTGCTCTGGCGTGCTCTTGCTCTGGCTCTGGCCTGCCCTCGTCTTGATTCCGGCCTGTTCTCGCTCTTGTTCTGGCCTGCCTTCGCCTTGTCTCCGGCCTGCTCTTGCTCTGGCTCAGGCCTGTCCTCGCCCTGGTTCCGGCCTGCCCTTGCTCTGGCTCCGGCCACCCCTCGCCTTGGCTACGGCCTGCTCTCGCCCTGGTTCCGGCCTGCCCTTGCTCTGGCCTGCCCTCGCCCTGGTTCTGGCCTGCTCTCGCTCTGGCCGGCCCTCGCCCTGGCTCCGGCCTGCTCTCGCTCTGGCTCTGGCCTGCCCTCGCCCTGGCTCCGGCCTTCTCTTGCTCTGGCGTGCTCTTGCTCTGGCTCTGGCCTGCCCTCGTCTTGATTCCGGCCTGTTCTCGCTCTTGTTCTGGCCTGCCTTCGCCTTGTCTCCGGCCTGCTCTTGCTCTGGGTCAGGCCTGTCCTCGCCCTGGTTCCGGCCTGCCCTTGCTCTGGCTCCGGCCACCCCTCGCCTTGGCTACGGCCTGCTCTCGCCCTGGTTCCGGCCTGCTCTCGCTCTGGCCTGCCCTCGCCCTGGCTCCGGCCTGCTCTCGCTCTGGCCTGCCCTCGCCCTGGCTCCGGCCTGCTCTTGCTGTGGCTCTGGCCTGCCCTCGTCTTGATTCTGGCCTGATCTCGCTCTTGTTCTGGCCTGCCTTCGCCTTGTCTCCGGCCTGCTTTCGCTCTGGCTCAGGCCTGCTTTCGCTCTGACTCTGGCCTGCCCTTGCCTTGGCTCCAGACTGCTTTCTCTCTGGCTCTGGCCTGCTCTCGCTCTGGCTCTGGCCTGCTCTCGCTCTGGCCTGCTCTCGCTCTGGCTCTGGCCTGCTCTCGCTCTGGCTCTGGCCTGCTCTCGCTCTGGCTCTGGCCTGCACTCGCCCTGGCTCTGGCCTGCACTCGCCCTGGCTCTGGCCTGTTCTCGCTCTGGCACTGGCCTGCCCTCGCTCTGGCTCCGGCCTGCTCTCTCTCTGGCCTGCCCTCGCCCTGGCTCTGGCCTATTGTCGCTCTGGCCTGCTCTCGCTCTGGCCTCGCCCTGTCTCCGGCCTGCTCTCGCCCTGGTTCCGGCCTGCCCTTGCCTTGGCTCTGGCTTTCTATCGCTCTGGCTCTGGCCTGCCCTTGCTTTGGCTCTGGCCTACCCTCGCCTTGGTTCCGGCCTGCTCTTGCCTTGGCTCCGGCCTGCCCTCGCCCTGACTCCGGCCTGCCCTTGCTCTGGCTCCGGCCTGCCCTAGCATTGGCTCCGGCCTGCTCTCGCCCTGGCTCCGACCTGCTCTGGCTCTGGCCTGCCCTTTCCCTGGCTCCGGCCTGCTCTCTCTGTTGCTCTGGCCTGCCCATGCCTTGGCTACGGCCTGCTCTTCCTCTGGCTCTGGACTGCCCTCGTCTTGAATCTAGCCTGATCTCGCTGTTGTTCTGGCCTGCCTTCGCCCTCAATACTTGGTCGGGGATCCTCTTGCATCAATTACTGCATCAATGCGGCATTGCAGAGCCAAGGCAAGGGCAGGCCAGAACCAGGGCGAGACCAGGCTGGAGACAGGGCGAGGCCAGAGCGAGAGCACGCCAGAGCGAGAGTAGGCCAGAGCCAGGGCGAGGGCAGGCCAGAGCCAGAGAGAGAGCAGGCCGGAGCCAGGGCGAGAGTAGGCCAGAGCAACAGCAGTCTAGGGCGAGAGCAGGCTGGAGCCAAGGCAAGGGCAGGCCAGACCGAGAGCAGGCCAGAGCCAAAGAGAGAGCAGGTCGGAGCCAAGGCGAAGGCGTCTGGCTGGAGCCAGAGCGAGAGCAGGCCGGATCCAAGGCGATGGCAGGCCGAAACCAGAGCGAAAGAATGCCGGAGCCAGGGCGAGGGCAGGCCAGAGCGAGAGCAGGCCGGAGACAGGGCGAGGGCAGGCCAAAGCGAGAGCAGGCCGGAGCCAGAGCGAGAGCAGGCTGGAGCCAGGGAAAGAGCAGGCCGGAGCCAAGGCGAGGGCAGGCCGGAGCCAGAGTGAGAGCTGGCAGGAACCAGGGCGAGGGCAGGCCGGATCCAGAGCGAGGGCAGGCCGGAGCCAAGGCAAGGGCAGGCCAGAGCCATTGCAAGATCAGGCCGGATCCAGAGCGAGGGCAGGCCGTAGCCAAGGCGAGGGCAGGCCGAAGCAAAACACAGTTTTTAATACCAGGCCTGTAGGTAACTGTTTTGAACAGCAAACCAGTGTCAAAAACTTTCCTGACACACTGAAATTTTTTTTTAGTGGAGGCCAGAAATGGCAGTATTTTCTGAAAACGTATATGTGATCTGTGTGACGGAGAAAACACAGTTTTAAATACCTGGCCTGTAGGTAACTGTTTTGAACAGCAAACCAGTGTCAAAAACTGTCCTGACACACTGAAAAGAAAATTTAATGGAGGCCATAAATGGCAGTATTTTCTGACAACGTATATGTGAGCCGTGTGACGGAGAAAACACAGTTTTAAATACCTGGCCTGTAGGTAACTATTTTGAACAGCAATCTGGTTTCAATTGCTTCACTGACACACTGAAAATTTTTTTTAATGGAGGCCAGAAATGGCAGTATTTTCTGAAAATGTATATGTATACCTGGCCTGTAGGTAACTGTTTTGAACAGCAAACCAGTGCCAAAAAGTTTGCTGACACACTGAAAAATTTGGCCAGGTATTTAAAATTGTGTTTTCTCCGTCACATGGATTACATATACGTTTTCAGAAAATACTGCCATTTCTGGCCTCCATGAAATTTATTTTTCAGTGTGTCAGCAAAGTTTTTGACACTGGTTTGCTGTTCAAAACAGTTACCTAGAGGCCAGGTATTTAAAACTGTGATTTCTCCGTCACACGGCTCACATATACGTTGTCAGAAAATACTGCCATTTCTGGCCTCCATGAAAAAATTTTTTCAGTGTGTCAGCAAAGTTTTTGACACTGGTTTGCTGTTCAAATCAGTTACCTACAGGCCAGGTATTTAAAACTGTGTTTTCTCCATCACACGGATTACATATACGTTTTCAGAAAATACTGCCATTTCTGGCCTCCATTAAAAAAAAATTTAAGTGTGTCAGTGAAGCAATTGGAAACAGATTGCTGTTCAAAATAGTTACCTACAGGCCAGGTATTTAAAACTGTGTTTTCTCTGTCACACGGCTCACATATACGTTGTCAGAAAATACTGCCATTTCTGGCCTCCATCAAAAAAAATTTCAGTGTGTCAGCAAAGTTTTTGGCACTGGTTTGCTGTTCAAAACAGTTACCTACAGGCCAGGTATTTAAAACTGTGTTTTCTTCATCACACGGATTACATATACGTTTTCAGAAAATACTGCCATTTCTGGCCTCCATTAAAAAAGTTTTTCAGGGTGTCAGTGAAGCAATTGACACCAGATTGCTGTTCAAAATAGTTACCTACAGGCCAGGTATTTAAAACTGTGTTTTCTCCGTCACACGGCTCACATATACGTTGTCAGAAAATACTGCCATTTCTGGCCTCCATTAAATTTTTTTTTCAGTGTGTCAGTAAAGTTTTTGACACTGGTTTGCTGTTCAAAACAGTTACCTACAGGCCAGGTATTTAAAACTGTGTTTTCTCCATCACACGGATCACATATACGTTTTCAGAAAATACTGCCATTTCTGGCCTCCATTAAAAAAAAATTTCAGTGTGTCAGCAAAGTTTTTGACACTGGTTTGCTGTTCAAAACAGTTACCTACAGGCCTGGTATTAAAAAGTGTGTTTTGCTTCGGCCTGCCTTCACCTTGGCTCCGGCCTGATCTCGCAATGGCTCTGGCCTGCCCTTGCCTTGGCTCCGGCCTGCTCTTGCCCTGGCTCCGGCCTGCTCTCGCCTTGGCTCCGGCCTGCCCTCGCTCTGGCTCCGGCCTGCCCTCTCCTTGGCTCCGGCCTGCTCTTGCTCTGGCTCTGGCCTGCCTTCGCATTGGCTCCGGACTGCTCTTGCTCTGGTTGTGGCCTGCCTTGGCCGTGGCTCCGGCCTGCTCTCGCTCTGGCTCCGGCCAGCCCTTGCCCTGGCTCCGGCCTGCACTCGCTCTGGCTCCGGCCTGATATCACTCTGGCTCTGGCCTGCCCTCGCCTTGGCTCCGTCCTAATCGCGCTCTGGCCTGCCCTCGCCTTGACTCCAGCCTTCAATCGGTCTGGCTCTGGCCTGCCCTTGCCTTGGTTCTGGCCTACTCTCGCTTTGTATCTGGCTTGCCCTCGCCTTGGCTCCGGCCTTCAATCGCTCTGGCTCTGGCCTGCCCTCGCCTTGGCTCCAGCCTTCAATCGCTCTGACTCTGGCCTGCCCTTGACTTGGTTCTGGCCTACTCTCGCTTTGTATATGGCTTGCCCTTGCCTTTGCTCCGGCCTTCTCTCGCTCTGGCTCTTGCCTGCTCTAGCCCTGGCTCCGGCCTGCCATCGTCCTGGCTCCGGCCTGTTCTCGCTCTGGCTATGGCCGGCCCTCGCCTTGGCTCCGGCCTGCTCTCTCGCTCTGGCTCTGTCCTGCCCTCGCCGAAGCTCCGGCCTGCTCTCGCTCTGGCTGTGGCCTGCTGTCGCTCTGGCTCCGGCCTGCTCTCACCCTGGCTCCGGCTTGCTCTCTCTCTCGCTCTGGCCTGCCCTCGCCCTGGCTCCGGCCTGCTCTCGCTATAGCTCTGGACTGCTCTAGCTCTGTCTCTGGCCTGCCCTCGCCGAGGCTCCGGCCTGCTCTCGCTCTGGCTCCGGCCTGCCCTCGCCCTGGCTCTGGCCTGCCCTGCCCTCGCTCTGGCTCCGGCCTGCTCTCGCCCTGGTTCCCGGCTATCTTTGCCTTGGCTCCGGCCTTCTCTCGCTCTGGCCTGCCCTTGCCTTGGCTCTGCCCTACTCTCGCTCTAGCCTGCCCTCGCCTTGGCTCCGGCCTGCCCTCGTCCTGGCTCCCGCCTGCTTTTGCTCTGGCTTGCCCTTGCCTTGGCTCCGGCCTGCTCTCGCTCTGGCTCGGTCCTGCCCTCGCTCTGGCTCCGGCCTGCTCTCACTCTGGCTTTGGGCTGCCCTCGCCCTGGCTCCGGCCTGCTCTCACTCTGGCTCCGGCCTGCCCTTGCCCTGGCTCTGGCCTGCTCTCGATCTGGCTCTGGCCTGCTCTCGCTTTGCCTCTGGCCTGCCCTTGCCTTTGCTCCGGCCTGCTCTCGCTCTGACCTGCCCTCGCCTTGGCTCCGGCCTGCTCTCGCTCTGGCCTGCCCTCGCCTTGGCTACGGCCTTCTCTCGCTCTGACTCTGGCCTGTCCTTGCCTTGGCTCTGGCCTACTCTCGCTTTGGCTCTGGCCTGCCCTTGCCTTGGCTCTGGCCAACTCTAGCTTTGGCTTTGGAGTGCCTTCGCCTTGGCTCCGGCCTTCAATCGCTCTGGCTCTGGCCAGCCCTCGCCTTGGCTCCAGCCTTCAATCGCTCTGACTCTGGCCTGCCGTTGCCTTGGTTCTGGCCTACTCTCGCTTTGTATATGGCTTGCCCTTGCCTTTACTCCGGCCTTCTCTCGCTCTGGCTCTTGCCTGCTCTCGCCCTGGCTCCGGCCTGCCATCGTCCTGGCTCCGGCCTGTTCTCGCTTTGGCTATGGCCTGCCCTCGCCTTGGCTCCGGCCTGCTCTCTCGCTCTGGCTCTGTCCTGCCCTCGCCCTGGCTCCGGCATACTCTCACTCTGGCTGTGGCCTAATCTCGCTCTGGCTCTGCCCTCGCCCTGGCTCCGGCCTGCTCTCGCTCAGGCTCTGGGCTGCCGTCGCCCTGGCTCCGGCCTTCTCTCGCTCTGGCCTGCCCTTGCCCTGGCTCTGGCTTGCTCTCGCTCTGGCCTGCTCTCGCCCTGGCTCAGGCCTGCTCTTGCTCTGGCCTGCCCTCACCTTGGCTCCGGCCTGCTCTCGCTCTGGCTCGGTCCTGCCCTCGCCCTGGCTCCGGTCTGCCCTTGCCCTGGCTCCGGTCTGCCCTTGCCCTGGCTCTGGCCTGCTCTCGCCTTGGCTCCGGCCTTCTCTCGCTCTGGCCTGCACTTGCCTTGGCTCTGGCCTACTCTCGCTTTGGCTCCGGCTTGCCATCGCTCTGGCTCCGGCCTACCCTCGCCCTGGCTCCGCCCTGCCCTCACTCTAGCTCCGGCCAGCCCTTGCCTTGGCTTCGGCCTGCCCTCGACCTGGCTCCGACCCGCCCTCGCTCTGGCTTTGGCCTGTCCTCTCCTTGGCTCCGGCCTGCTCTTGCACTGGCTCCGGCCTGCCCTCGTCCAGGCTCTGGCGTGCTCTCGCTCTGGCTCTGTCCTGCTCTTGCCTAGGCTCCGGCCTGCTCTCGCCCTGGCTCCGGCCTGCTCTCGCACTGGCTCCGGTCTGCTCTCGCACTGGCTCCAGCCTGCCCTCGCTTTGGCTCATGCCTGCTCTCGCTCTGGCCTGCCCTCGCTCTGGATCCGGCCTGCCCTCGCCCTGGCTCCAGCCTGCTCTCGCTCTGGGTCTGGCCTGTCCTCTCCTTGGCTCCGGCCTGCTCTCGCACTGGCTCCGGCCTGCCCTCGCCTTGGCTCCGGCCTGCTCTCGCCCTGGCTCCGGCCAGCTCTCACCCTGGCTAAGGCCTGCTATCTCTCTGGCTCCGGCCTGCCCTCGCCTTGGCTCCTGCTTTTTCTCGCCCTGCATCCGGCCTGCTCTCGCCTTGACTCCGGCCTGCTCTCGCCTTGACTCCGGCCTGCTCTCGCCCTGGTTCCGGCATTCTCTCGCGCTTGCACTGGCCTGCTCTCGATCTGGCTCACATATACGTTGTCAGAAAATACTGCCATTTCTGGCCTCCATCAAAAAAAATTTCAGTGTGTCAGCAAAGTTTTTGGCACTGGTTTGCTGTTCAAAACAGTTACCTAGAGGCCAGGTATTTAAAACTGTGTTTTCTCCGTCACACGGCTCACATATACGTTGTCAGAAAATACTGCCATTTCTGGCCTCCATGAAATTTTTTTTTCAGTGTGTCAGTAAAGTTTTTGACACTGGTTTGCTGTTCAAAACAGTTACCTACAGGCCAGGTATTTAAAACTGTGTTTTCTCCGTCACACGGATCACATATACGTTTTCAGAAAATACTGCCATTTCTGGCCTCCATTAAAAAAAAATTTCAGTGTGTCAGTAAAGTTTTTGACACTGGTTTGCTGTTCAAAACAGTTACCTACAGGCCTGGTATTAAAAAGTGTGTTTTGCTTCGGCCTGCCCTCGCCTTGGCTCCGGCCTGCCCTCGCTCTGGATCCGGCCTGATCTCGCAATGGCTCTGGCCTGCCCTTGCCTTGGCTCCTGCCTGCTCTTGCCCTGGCTCCGGCCTGCTCTCGCCTTGGCTCCGGCCTGCCCTCGCTCTGGCTCCGGCCTGCCCTCTCCTTGGCTCCGGCCTGCTCTTGCTCTGGCTCTGGCCTGCCTTCGCATTGGCTCCGGACTGCTCTTGCTCTGGTTCTGGCCTGCCTTGGCCGTGGCTCCGGCCTGCTCTCGCTCTGGCTCCGGCCAGCCCTCGCCCTGGCTCCGGCCTGCACTCGCTCTGGCTCCGGCCTGATATCACTCTGGCTCTGGCCTGCCCTCGCCTTGGCTCCGTCCTAATCGCGCTCTGGCCTGCCCTCGCCTTGGATGCGGCCTGTTCTCGCTCTGGTTCCGTCCTGCCCTCGCCCTAGCTCTGGCCTGATCTCGCTCTGGCTCTGGTCTGCCCTCGCCCTGGCTCCAGCTTGCTCTCACTCTGGCCTGCCCTCGTCCTGGCTCTGGCCTGCTCTCCCTCTGGTCTGCCCTTGCCTTGGCTCCGGCCTGCTCTAACCCTGGCTCCGGCCTGCTCTCTCTCTGGCTCTGGCCTGCCCTCGCCCTGGCTCCGGCCTGCTCTCGCTCTGTCTCGGGCATGCCCTGGCCTTGGCTCTGGCCTGCCCTCGCCGAGGCTCCGTCCTGCTCTCGCTCTGGCTGTGGCCTGCTGTCGCTCTGGCTCCGGCCTGCTCTCACCCTGGCTCCGGCTTGCTCTCTCTCTGGCTCTGGCCTGCCCTCGCTCTGGCTCCGGCCTGCCCTCGCCCTAGCTCTGGCCTGCCCTCGCTCTGGCTCCGGCCTGCTCTCGCCCTGGTTCCCGGCTATCTTTGCCTTGGCTCCGGCCTTCTCTCGCTCTGGCTCTGGCCTGCCCTTGCCTTGGCTCTGGCCTACTCTCGCTCTGGCTCTGGCCTGCCCTCGCCTTGGCTCCGGCCTGCTCTCGCCATGGCTCTGGCCTGCTCTCGCTCAGGCTCTGGGCTGCCCTCGCCCTGGCTCCGGCCTTCTCTCGCTGTGGCTCTGAACCGCCCTCACCCTGGCTCCGGCTTGCTCTCTCTCTGACTCTGGCCTGCTCTCGCCCTGACTCAGGCCTGCCCTCGTCCTGGCTCCGGCCTGCTCTTCCTCTGGCCTGCCCTCGCCTTGGCTCCGTCCTGCTCTCGCTCTGGCTAGGTCCTGCCCTCGCTCTGGCTCCGGCCTGCTCTCACTCTGGCTCTGGGCTGCCCTCGCCCTGGCTCCGGCCTGCTCTCACTCTGGCTCCGACCAGCCCTTGCCCTGGCTCTGGCCTGCTCTCGATCTGGCTCTGGCCTGCCCTTGCCTTTGCTCCGGCCTGCTCTCACTCTGACCTGCCCTCCCCTTGGCTCCGGCCTGCCCTCTCCTTGGCTACGGCCTTCTCTCGCTCTGACTCTGGCCTGCCCTTGCCTTGGCTCTGGCCTACTCTCGCTTTGGCTCTGGCCTGCCCTTGCCTTGGCTCTGGCCAACTCTAGCTTTGGCTTTGGAGTGCCCTCGCCTTGGCTCCGGCCTTCAATCGCTCTGGCTCTGGCCTGCCCTCGCCTTGGCTCCAGCCTTCAATCGCTCTGGCTCTGGCCTGCCCTTGCCTTGGTTCTGGCCTACTCTCGCTTTGTATCTGGCTTGCCCTCGCCTTGGCTCCGGCCTTCAATCGCTCTGGCTCTGGCCTGCCCTCGCCTTGGCTCCAGCCTTCAATCGCTCTGACTCTGGCCTGCCCTTGCCTTGGTTCTGGCCTACTCTCGCTTTGTATATGGCTTGCCCTTGCCTTTGCTCCGGCCTTCTCTCGCTCTGGCTCTTGCCTGCTCTAGCCCTGGCTCCGGCCTGCCATCGTCCTGGCTCCGGCCTGTTCTCGCTCTGGCTATGGCCGGCCCTCGCCTTGGCTCTGTCCTGCCCTCGCCGAGGCTCCGGCCTGCTCTCGCTCTGGCTGTGGCCTGCTGTCGCTCTGGCTGTGGCCTGCTGTCGCTCTGGCTCCGGCCTGCTCTCACCCTGGCTCCGGCTTGCTCTCTCTCTCGCTCTGGCCTGCCCTCGCCCTGGCTCCAGCCTGCTCTCGTTATAGCTCTGGACTGCTCTAGCTCTGTCTCTGGCCTGCCCTCGCCGAGGCTCTGGCCTGCTCTCACTCTGGCTCCGGCCTGCCCTCGCCCTGGCCTGCCCTCGCTCTGGCTCCGGCCTGCTCTCGCCCTGGTTCCCGGCTATCTTTGCCTTGGCTCCGGCCTTCTCTCGCTCTGGCTCTGGCCTGCTCTTGCTCTGGCTTGCCCTTGCCTTGGCTCCGGCCTGCTCTCGCTCTGGCTCGGTCCTGCCCTCGCTCTGGCTCCGGCCTGCTCTCACTCTGGCTCTGGGCTGCCCTCACTCTGGCTCTGGGCTGCCCTCACTCTGGCTCCGGCCTGCCCTTGCCCTGGCTCTGGCCTGCTCTCGATCTGGCTCTGGCCTGCTCTCGCTTTGCCTCTGGCCTGCCCTTGCCTTTGCTCCGGCCTGCTCTCGCTCTGACCTGCCCTCGCCTTGGTTCCGGCCTGCTCTCGCTCTGGCCTGCCCTCGCCTTGGCTACGGCCTTCTCTCGCTCTGACTCTGGCCTGTCCTTGCCTTGGCTCTGGCCTACTCTCGCTTTGGCTCTGGCCTGCCCTTGCCTTGGCTCTGGCCAACTCTAGCTTTGGCTTTGGAGTGCCCTCGCCTTGGCTCCGGCCTTCAATCGCTCTGGCTCTGGCCAGCCCTCGCCTTGGCTCCAGCCTTCAATCGCTCTGGCTCTGGCCTGCCCTTGCCTTGGTTCTGGCCTACTCTCGCTTTGTATCTGGCTTGCCCTCGCCTTGGCTCCGGCCTTCAATCGCTCTGGCTCTGGCCTGCCCTCGCCTTGGCTCCAGCCTGCCATCGTCCTGGCTCCAGCCTGTTCTCGCTTTGGCTATGGCCTGCCCTTGCCTTGGTTCTGGCCTACTCTCGCTTTGTATCTGGCTTGCCCTCGCCTTGGCTCCGGCCTTCAATCGCTCTGGCTCTGGCCTGCCCTCGCCTTGGCTCCAGCCTGCCATCGTCCTGGCTCCGGCCTGTTCTCGCTTTGGCTATGGCCTGCCCTCACCTTGGCTCCGGCCTGCTCTCTCGCTCTGGCTCTGTCCTGCCCTCGCCCTGGCTCCGGCCTGCTCTCGCTCAGGCTCTGGGCTGCCGTCGCCCTGGCTCTGGCTTTTCTCGCTCTGGCCTGCCCTTGCCCTGGCTCTGGCTTGCTCTCGCTCTGGCCTGCTCTCGCCCTGGCCTGCCCTCACCTTGGCTCCGGCCTGCTCTCGCTCTGGCTCGGTCCTGCCCTCGCCCTGGCTCCGGTCTGCCCTTGCCCTGGCTCCGGTCTGCTCTTGCCCTGGCTCTGGCCTGCTCTCGCCTTGGCTCCGGCCTTCTCTCGCTCTGGCTCTGGTCTGCCCTTGCCTTGGCTCTGGCCTACTCTCGCTTTGGCTCTGGCTTGCCATCGCTCTGGCTCCGGCCTACCCTCGCCCTGGCTCCGCCCTGCCCTCACTCTGGCTCCGGCCAGCCCTTGCCTTGGCTTCTGCCTGCCCTCGACCTGGCTCCGGCCCGCCCTCGCTCTGGCTTTGGCCTGTCCTCTCCTTGGCTCCGGCCTGCTCTTGCACTGGCTCCGGCCTGCCCTCGTCCAGGCTCTGGCGTGCTCTCGCTCTGCCTCTGTCCTGCTCTTGCCTAGGCTCCGACCTGCTCTCACCCTGGCTCCGGCCTGCTCTCGCACTGGCTCCAGCCTGCTCTCGCACTGACTCCGGCCTGCTATCTCTCTGGCTCCGGCCTGCCCTCGCTTTGGCTCATGCCTGCTCTCGCTCTGGCCTGCCCTCGCTCTGGATCCGGCCTGCCCTCGCTCTGGAACTGGCCTGCCCTCGCCCTGGCTCCAGCCTGCTCTCGCTCTGGCCTGTCCTCTCCTTGGCTCCGGCCTGCTCTCGCACTGGCTCCGGCCTGCCCTCGCCTTGGCTCCGGCCTGCTCTCGCCCTGGCTCCAGCCAGCTCTCACCCTGGCTAAGGCCTGCTATCTCTCTGGCTCCGGCCTGCCCTCGCCTTGGCTCCTGCTTTTTCTCGCCCTGCATCCGGCCTGCTCTCGCCTTGACTCCGGCCTGCTCTCGCCTTAGCTCCGGCCTGCTCTTGCCCTGGTTCCGGCCTGCTCTGTCTCTGGCTCTGGCCTGCCCTCGCCCTGGCTCCGGCATACTCTCACTCTGGCTGTGGCCTAATCTCGCTCTGGCTCTGGCCTCGCCCTGAGCCTGCTCTAGCCCTTGTTACGGCCTACCCTTGCCTTGGCTCCGGCCTTCTCTCGCTCTGGCTCTGGCCTGCCCTTGCCTTGGCTCTGGCCTACTCTCGCTCTGGCTCTTGCCTGCCCTCGCCCTGGCTCCGGCCTACTCTGGATCTGGCTCTGGCCTGCCCTCGCCTTGGCTCCGGCCTGCTCTCAGCCTGGCTCCGGCCTGCTCTTGCTCTGGCCTGCCCTCGACCTGGATCCGGCCTGCTCTCGCACTGGCCTGCCCTCGCCTTGACTCCGGCCTGCTCTCGCTCTGATTCTGGCCTGCCCTCGTCTTGACTCCGGCCAGCTCTGGCTCTGGTTCTGGCCTGCCCTTGCCTTGACTCCGGCCTTCTCTCGCTCTGACTCTGGCCTGCCCTTGACTTGGCTCTGGACTACTCTCGCTCTGGCCTGCCCTCGCCCTGGCTCCGGTCTGCTCTCGCTCTGGCGTGCCCTCGTCTTGGCTCCGGCCTGCTCTCGCTCTGACTCTGGCCTGCCCTCGCCCTGGCTCCATCCTGTTCTGGATCTGGCTCTGGCCTGCCCTCGCCTTGGCTCCGGCTTGCTCTCGCCCTGGCTCCAGCCTGCTCTCGCTCTGGCCCGCCCTCGCCTTGGCTCCGGCCTGCGCTCCTCGCCTTGGCTCCAGCCTGCCCTCGCTGTGGCTCCGGCCTGCCTTTGCTCTGGCTACGGCCAGCCTTCGCCTTGGCTCCGGCCTCGCCTTGGCTCCGGCCTGCTCTCGCTCTGACTCTGGTCTGCCCTCGCCCAGGCTCCGGCCTGCTCAGGCTCTAGCTCTGTCCTGCCCTTGCCCTGGCTCCGGCTTGCCCTCGTCCTGGCTCCGGCCTGCTCTCGCTCTGGCCTGCCCTCGCCCTTTCTCCGGCCTGCTCTCGCCCTGACTCCGGCATTCTCTCGCGCTTGCACTGGCCTGCTCTCGATCTGGAACTGACCTGCTGTCGTTCTGGCTCTGGCCTGCCCTCACCTTGTCTTCGGCTTGCTCTCGCTCTGGCTCTGGCCTGTCCTCGCCTTGGCTCCGGACTTCTCTCGCTCTGGCTCTCGCCTGCCCTAGCCTTGGCTCTGGCCTACTTTCGCTCTCTGTGGCCTGCCCTTGCCCTGGCTCCGGCCTGATCTCGCTCTGGCCTGCCCTCGCCTTGGCTCCAGCCTGCTCTCGCTTTCCTCGCCCTGGCTCCAGCCTGCTCTCGCTTTCCTCGCCCTGGCTCCGGCCTGCTCTCGCCTTGGCTCCGGCCTGCTCTCGCTCTGACTCTGGTCTGCCCTCGCCTTAGCTCCGTTATCCTCTCGCCCTGGATCCGGCCTGCCCTCGGCTTGGCTCCGGCCTGCCCTCTAACTGGCTCTGGCCTGCCCTCTAACTGGCTCCGGCCTGCCCTCACTCTGGCTCCAGCCTGCCCTCGCCCTGGCTCCAGCCTGCTCTTGCCCTGGCTCCGGCCTGCTCTCACTCTGGCTCCAGCTTGCCCTTGCTCTGGCTTCGGCCAGCCCTCGCCTTGGCTCCAGCCTGCTCTTGCTCTGGCCTGCCCTCGTCTTGACTCCAGCGTGCTCTTGCTTTGGTTCTGGCCTGCCTTCGCCTAGGCTCCGGCCTGCTCTTGCTCTCGCTCAGGCCGACTCTCTCTCTGGCTCTGGCCTGCCCTTGCCTTGGCTCCAGACTGCTCTAGCTCTGGCACTGGCCTGATCTCGCTCTGGCACTGGCCTGCCTTCCTTCTGGCTCTGGCCTGCCCTCACCTTGGCTCCGGCCTGCTCTCGCTCTGGCCTGTAGTTGCCTTGGCTCCGGCCTGCTCTCGCTCTGGCCTGCCCTGGCTCTGCTCAAGCCTGCCCTCGTCTTGGCTCCGGCCTGCTCTCGCCTTGGCACCGGTCTGCCCTCGCCCTGGCCTGCTCTCGCTCTGGTTCTGGCCTGCCCTTGCCTCGGCTCCGGCCTGCTCTCGCTCTGGCCTGCCCTCTCCTTGGCTCCGGCCTTCTCTCGCTCTGGCTCGCGCATGCCCTAGCCTTGGCTCTGGCCTACTCTCGCTCTGGCTCGGGCCTGCTCTGGCTGTGGCTCTGGCATGCTCTCGCTCTGGCTCTGCTGCCTCCGGCCTGCTCTCGCTCGGACTCTGGTCTGACCTTGCCTTGGCTCTGGCCTGCCCCCAAACATTTTCAAGAAACAGGTAAATTTACAGTGCATTAGTTTATATTTTCCAGCCCTGGCTCTGGCCTGCCCTCGCCCTGGCCCCGGCCTGCTCTCGCTCTGGCTTGCTCTCGCTCTGTCGTGCCCTCGCCTTGGCTCCGACCTGCTCTCGCTCTGACTCTGGCCTGCTCTGGATCTGGCTCTGGACTGCCCTCGCCTTGGCTCCGGCCTGCTCTCGCCTTGGCTCAGGCTTGCTCTTACTCTGGCTCCGGCCTGCCCTTGCTCTGACTCTGGCAAGCCCTCGCCTTGGCTCCGGCCTGCTGTCGCCCTGGCTCCCGCCTGCTCTTGCTCTGGATCTGGCCTGCCCTCGCCCTGGCTCGGGCCTGCTCTTGCTCTGGCTCTGGCCTGCCCTCGTCTTGACTCCAGCATGCTCTCGCTCTGGTTCTGGCCTGTCTTCGCCTTGGCTCCGGCCTGCTCTCGCTCTGGTTCAGAGAGCCTGCTCTGGCTCTGGCCTACCCTTGCCTTGGCTCCGAACTGCTCTCGCTCGCTCTGGCTTGCTCTCGCTCTGGCCGCCTGCCCTTGCCTTGGCTCCGGCCTTCTCTGACTCTGGCTCTGGTCTGCCCCCGTCTTGACTCCGGCATGCTCTCGCTCTGGTTCTGGCCTGCCTTCGCCTTGGCTCCGGCCTGCTCTTGCTCTGGCCTGTCCTCGCATTGGCTCCGGCCCGCTCTCGCCCTGGCTTCGGCCTGCACTCGTCCTGGCTCCGGCCTGCTCTCACTCTGTCCTGCTCTCGCCTGGCTCCGGCCTGCTCTCGCTCTAGCTCCGGACTGCACTCGCCCTGGCTCCGGCCTGCCCTTGCCTTGGCTCCGGACTGCCCTCGCCCTGGCTCCGCCTGCTCTCGTCCTGGCTCCGACCCGTTCTCGCTCTGTTTCTAGCCTGCCCTCGCCCAGGCTCCGCCCTGCTCTCTCTCTGGCTCTGGCCTACTCTCGCTCTGGCTCTGGCCTGTTCTCGCCCTGGTTCCGGCCTGCCCTCGCCGAGGCTCCGGCCTGCTCTCGCTCTGGCCTGCCCTCGTCCTGGCTCCGGCCTGCTCTCGCCTTAGCTCCGGCCGGCTCTCGCTCTGGCTCCGGCATACCCTCGCCCTGACTCCAGCCTGCCCTTACTCTGGCTGGGGCCTACTCTTGCCTTGGCTCCGACCTGCTCTCACTCTGGCCTTCCCTCGCCCTGGCTACGGCCTCCTCTCTCTCTGGCTCTGGCCTGCCCTTGCCTTAGCTCCGACCTGCTCTCGCCCTGGCTCCGGCCTGCTCTCTCTCTGGCTCTGGACTGCCCATGCCTTGGCTCCGGCCTGCTCTCTCTCTGGCTCTGGTCTGCCCTTGCCTTAGCTCTGGCCGGATCTCGCTCTGACTCTGGCCTGCCCTCGCCCTGGCTCCGGCCTGCTCTCACTCTGCCTCCGGCCTGCCCTCGCCTTGACTCCGGCCTGCTCTCGCTCTGGCTCCGGCCTGCTCTCGCTCTGGCCTGCTCTCACTCTGGCCTGCCCTCGTCCTGACTCCGGCATTCTCTCGCTGTTGCACAGGCCTGCTCTCGATCTGGAACTGACCTGCTCTCGCTCTGGCCTGCCCTCACCTTGTCTCCGGCTTGCTCTCGCTCTGGCTCTCGCCTACTTTCGCTCTCTCTGGCCTGCCCTTGCCCTGGCTCCAGCCTGCTCTCGCTTTGACTCTGGTCTGCCCTCGCCCTGGCTCCGGCCTCGCCTTGGCTCCGGCCTGCTCTCGTCCTGGCTCCGGCCTGCTCTTCCTATGGCTCTGGCCTGCCCTCGTCTTGACTCTGGCCTGATCTCGCTCTTGTTCTGGCCTGCCTTCGCCTTGGCTCCGGCCTGCTCTTGCTCTGGCTCAGGCCTGCTCTCGTTCTGACTCAGGCCTGCCGTTGTCTTGGCTCCGGACTGCTCTCGCTCTGGCCTGCTCTCGCTCTGGCCTCCCCTCGCCTTGGCTCCGGCCTGCTCTCGCTCTGGCCTGCCCTCGCCTTGGCTCCGACCTGCTCTTACACTGGCTCTGGCCTGCCCTCGCCTTGACTCCGGCCTGCTCTCGCTCTGGCCTGCCCTGGCTCTGCCTCTGGCCTGCCCTCGCCTTGGCTCCAGCCAGCTCTCACCTTGGCTCCGGCCTGCTCTCGCTCTAGTTCCGGACTGCCCTTGCCCTGGCTCCGGCCTGCCATCGCTCTGGCTCCGGCCTGCCCTCGCCTTAGCTCCGGTCTCCTCTCGCCCTGGCTCCGGCCTCCTCTCGCCCTGGCTCCGGCCTGCTCTCGCTTTGGCTCTGGCCCGCCCTCGCCCTGGCTCCGGCCTGCTCTCTCTCTGGCTCTGGCCTGCCCTCGCCCTGGCTCCGGGATACTCTCACTCTGGCTGTGGCCTACTCTCGCTCTGGCCTCGCCCTGTCTCAGGCCTGCTCTAGCCCTTGTTCCGGCCTACCCTTGCCTTGGCTCCGGCCTTCTCTCGCTTTGGTTCTGGCCTGCTCTCGCTCTGGCGTGCCCTCGCCTTGGCTCCGGCCTGTTCTCGCTCTGACTCTGGCCTGCCCTCGCCCTGACTCCAGCCTACTCTGGATCTGGCTCTGGCCTGCCCTCGCCTTTGCTCCGGTCTGCTCTCACCCTGACTCCAGCCTGCCCTTGCTCTGGCTGGGGCCTACTCTCGAGCCTTGGCTCCGACCTGCTCTCGCTCTGGCCTTCCCTCGCCCTGGCTCCGGCCTCCTCTCTCTCTGGCCTGACCTTGCCTTAGCTCCGGCCTGCTCTCGCTCTGACTCTGGCCTGCCCTCGCCCTGGCTACTGCCTTCCCTCATCCTTGCTCCGGCCTGCTCTCGCCTTGGCTCCAGCCTGCTCTTGCTCGGGCTCTGGCCTGCCCTCACCCTGACTCCTGCGCTCTGGCTCCGGCCTGCCCTCGCCCTGATTCCGGCCTGCCCTTGCTCTAGCTCCAGCCAGCCCTTGCATTGGCTCCGGCCTGCTCTATCTAGCCTTGACTTCGACCTGCTCTCGCCCTGGCTCCGGCCTGCTCTCTCTCTGGCTCTGGACTGCCCATGCCTTGGCTCAGGCCTGCTCTCTCTCTGGCTCTGGCCTGCCCTTGCCTTAGCTCTGGCCGGCTCTCGCTCTGGCCTGCCCTTGCATTAGCTCTGGCCGGCTCTCACTCTGACACTGGCCTGCCCTTGCATTAGCTCTGGCCGGCTCTCGCTCTGACTCTGGCCTGCCCTCGCCCTGGCTCCGGCCTGCCCTCGTCCTTGCTCAGGCCTGCTTTCGTTCTGGTCTACCCTCGCCTTGGCTCCGGCCTGCTCTTGCCTTGGCTCAGGCCTGCTCTCGCTCTGGCTCAGGCCTGCTCTCTCTCTGGCTCGGGCCTGCCCTTGCTCTAGCTCCGGCCGGCCCTCGCATTCGCTCCGGCCTGCTCTCGCCCTGGCTCCGACCTGCTCTCGCTCTGGCCTGCCCTCGCTCTGTCTCCGGCCTGCTCTCTCTCTGGCTCTCGCCTGCCGATGCCTTGGCTCCGGCCTGCTCTTCCTCTGGCTCTGGCCTGCCCTCGTCTTGACTCTGGCCTGATCTCGCTCTTTTTCTGGCCTGCATTCGCCTTGGCTCCGGCCTGCTCTTGCTCTGGCTCAGGCCTGCTCTCGTTCTGGCTCAGGCCTGCTCTCGTTCTGGCTCAGGCCTGCCCTTGCCTAGGCTCCGGACTGCTCTCGCTTTGGCCTGCTCTCGCTCTGGCCTCCCCTCGCCTTGGCTCCGGCCTGCTCTCGCTCTGGCCTGCGAGGCCTCACCTTGGCTCCGACCTGCTCTTACACTGGCTCTGGCCTGCCCTCGCCTTGGCTCCAGCCTGCTCTCGCTCTGGCCTGCCCTCACCTTGGCTCCAGCCAGCTCTCACCTTGGCTCCAGCCTGCTCTCGCTCTAGTTCCGGACTGCCCTTGCCCTGGCTCCGGCCTGCCATCGCTCTGGCTCCGGCCTGCCCTCGCCTTAGCTCCGGTCTGCTCTCGCCCTGGCTCCGGCCTGCTCTCTCTCTGGCTCTGGCCTGCCCTCGCCC
The DNA here is from genome assembly GCF_046119375.1 of Phyllobates terribilis. NCBI lineage: Eukaryota > Metazoa > Chordata > Amphibia > Anura > Dendrobatidae > Phyllobates > Phyllobates terribilis. The sequence continues at coordinate 1,475,859 of NW_027362800.1, read as the reverse complement.
TTGCTCCGGCATACTCTCACTCTGGCTGTGGCCTACTCTCGCTCTGGCTCTGGCCTCGCCCTGTCTCAGGCCTGCTCTAGCCCTTGTTCCGGCCTACCCTTGCCTTGGCTCCGGCCTTCTCTCACTCTGGCTCTGGCCTGCCCTTGCCTTCGCTCTGGCCTACTCTCGCTCTGGCTCTTGCCTGCCCTCGCCCTTGCTCCGGCCTGCTCTCGCTTTGGTTCTGGCCTGCTCTCGCTCTGGCCTGCCCTGGCTCTGACTCTGGCCTGCCCTCCCTCGCCTTGGCTCCAGCCAGCTCTCACCTTGGCTCCGGCCTGCTCTCGCTCTAGTTCCGGACTGCCCTTGCCCTGGCTCCGGCCTGCCATCGCTCTGGCCTGCCCTCGCCTTAGCTCCAGTCTCCTCTCGCCCTGGCTCCGGCCTGCTCTCGCTTTGGCTCTGGCCTGCCCTCGCCCTGGCTCCGGCCTGCTCTCTCTCTGGCTCTGGCCTGCCCTCGCCCTGGCTCCGGCATACTCTCACTCTGGCTGTGGCCTACTCTCGCTCTGGCCTCGCCCTGTCTCAGGCCTGCTCTAGCCCTTGTTCCGGCCTACCCTTCCCTTGGCTCCGGCCTTCTCTCGCTCTGGCTCTGGCCTGCCCTTGCCTTGGCTCTGGCCTACCCTCGCTCTGGCTCTTGCCTGCCCTCGCCCTGGCTCCGGCCTGCTCTCCCTTTGGTTCTGGCCTGCTCTCGCTCCGGCCTGCTCTCGCTCTGACTCTGGTCTGCCCTCGCCCAGGTTCCAGCCTACTCTGGCTCTAGCTCTGTCCTGCCCTCGCCTTGGCTACGGCCTGCTCTCGCCCTGGCTCCGGCTTGCCCTCGTCCTGGCTCCGGCCTGCTCTCGCTCTGGCCTGCCCTCGCCCTTTCTCCGGCCTGCTCTCGCCCTGACTCCGGCATTCTCTCGCGCTTGCACTGACTGGCCTGCTCTCAATCTGGAACTGACCTGCTCTCGTTCTGGCTCTGGCCTGCCCTCACCTTGTCTCCGGCTTGCTCTCGCTCTGGCTCTGGCCTGTCCTCGCCTTGGCTCAGGACTTCTCTCGCTCAGGCTCTGGGCTGCCCTCGCTCTGGCTCCGATCTGCCCTTGCCCTGCTCTGGCTCTGGCCTGCTCTTGCTTTGGCTCTGTCCTGCTCTTGCCTTTGCTCCGGCTTGCTCTAGCTCTGGTTCTGGCCCACCCTCGTCTTGGCTCCGGCTTGCTCTCGCTCTGGTCTGCCCTTGCCTTGGCTCTGGCCTACTCTCGCTTTGGCTCCGGCCTGCTCTCAACCCTGGCTCCGGCTTGCTCTCGCTCTAGCTCCGGACAGTGCTCGCCCTGGCTCCGGCTTGCCATCGCTCTGGCTCCGGCCTACCCTCGCCCTGGCTCCGCCCTGCCCTCGCTCTGGCTCCGGCCAGCCCTCGCCTTGGCTTCGGCCTGCCCTCGACCTGGCTCCGGCCCGCCCTCGCTCTGGCATTGGCCTGTTCTCTCCTTGGCTCCGGCCTGCTCTTGCACTGGCTCCCGGCCTGCCCTCGTCCGGGCTCTGGCCTGCTCTCGCTCTGGCTCTGTCCTGCTCTCGCACTGGTTCCGGCCTGCTCTCGCCCTGGCTACTAACTGCTCTCGCACTGGCTCCGGCCTGCTCTCGCACAGGCTCCGGTCTGCTATCTCTCTGGCTCCGGCCTGCCCTCGCTTTGGCTCATGCCTGCTCTCGCTCTGGCCTGCTCTCGCTCTGGATCCGGCCTGCCCTCGCTCTGGAATTGGCCTGCCCTCGCCCTGGCTCCAGCCTGCTCTCGCTCTAGCTCTGGCCTGTCCTCTCCTTGGCTCCGGCCTGCTCTCGCACTGGCTCCGGCCTGCCCTCGCCTTGGCTCCGGCCTGCTTTCGCCCTGGCTTCGGCCAGCTCTCACCCTGGCTAAGGCCTGCTATCTCTCTGGCTCCGGCCTGCCCTCGCCTTGGCTCCTGCTTGTTCTCGCCCTGCATCCGGCCTGCTCTCGCCTTGGCTCCGGCCTGCTCTCGCCTTAGCTAAGGCCTGCTCTTGCCCTGGCTCCGACCTGCTCTCACCCTGGTTCCGGCCTGCTCTCGCCCTGGTTCCAGCCTCACCTTGCCTTGGCTCATGCTTGCTCTCGCTCTGGCCAGCACTCGAGTGAGCTCCAGCCTGCTCTCGCTCTGGCTCCGGCCTGCCCTTGCCCTGGCTCCGGCCTGCCATCGCTCTGCCTCCGGCCTGCCCTCGTCTTAGCTCCGGCCTGCTCTCGCCCTGGCTCCGACATGCTCTCGCTTTGGCTCTGGCCCGCCCTCGCCCTGGCTCCGGCCTGCTCTCTCTCTGGCTCTGGCCTGCCCTCGCCCTGGCTCCTGCATACTCTCACACTGGCTGTGGCCTGCTCTCGCTCTGGCCTCGCCCAGTCTCGGGCCTGATTTAGCACTTGTTCCGGCCTGCCCTTGCCTTGGCTCCGGCCTGCTCTCACTCTGACCTGCCCTTGCCTTGGCTCTGGCCTACTCTCGCTCTGGCTTTTGCCTGCCCTCACCCTGGCTCTGGCCTGCTCTCGCTCTGGCGTGCCCTCGCCTTGGCTCTGGCCTACTCTCGCTCTGGCCTGCTCTCGCTCTGGCTCTGGCCTCGCCCTGTCTCCGGCCTGCTCTCGCCCTGGTTCCGGCCTGTCCTCGCCTTGGCTCTGGCCTACCCTCGCTATGGCTCCGGCCTGCCCTACACCTGAGGCTGTGGCCCTCTATCGCTCTGGCCTGCCCTTGCCTTGGCTCTGGCCTACCCTCGCCTTGGCTCTGGCCTACCCTCGCCTTGGCTCTGGCCTGCTCTTGCCTTGGCTCCGGCATGCCCTCACCCTGACTCCGGCCTGCCCTTGCTCTGGCTCCGGCCTGCCCTCGCATTGGTTCCGGCCTGCTCTCGCCCTGGCTCCGACCTGCTCTGGCTCTGGCCTACCCTCGCCCTGGCTCCGGCCTGTTCTCTCTCTGGCTCTGGCCTGCCCATGCCTTGACTCTGGCCTGCTCTTGCTCTGGCTCTGGCCTGCTCTGGATCTGGCTCTGGCCTGCCCTTGCCTTGGCTCCGGCCTTCTCTCGCTCTGGCAGGCCCTTGCCTTAGCTCTGGCCAACTCTCGCTATGGCTCCTGCCTGCCCTCGCCCTGGCTCCGGCCTGCTCTCGCTCTGGCCTGATCTCGCTCTGGCGTGCCCTTGCCTTGGCTCCGGCCTAATCTTGCTCTCTGACTCTGGCCTGCCCTCGCCCTGACTCCGAATGATCCGGCCTGCTCTGGATCTGGCTCTGGCCTGCCCTCGCCTTGGTTCCGGCCTGCTCTCGCCCTGGTTCCGGCCTGCTCTCGCCCTGGCTCCGGCCTGCCCTCGCCTTCGCTCCGGCCTGATCTCGCCTTGGCTCCGGCCTGCTCTCGCCCTGGCTCTGGCCTGCTCTCGTTCTGGCCTGCTCTCGCTCTGGCCTCGCCCTGTCTCCGGCCTGCTCTCGCCCTGGTTCCGGCCTGCTCTCACCCTGGTTCCGGCCTGCCCTTGCCTTGGCTCTGGCATGCCCTTGCCTTGGCTCTGGCCTACCCTCGCCGTGGCTCCGGCCTGCTTTTGCCTTGGTTCCTTCCTCCTCTCACTCTGACACCGGCCTGCCCTCGCCCTGACTCCGGCCTGCCCTCTCTCTGGCTCTGGCCTGCCCATGCCTTGGCTCCGGCCTGCTCTTCCTCTGGCTCTGGCCTGCCCTCGTATTGACTCTAGCCTGATCTCGCTCTTGTTCTGACCTGCCTTCGCCATGGCTCCAACCTGCTCTCGCTCTGGCTCAGGCCTGCTCTCGCTCTGGCTCAGGCCTGCTCTCGCTCTGGCTCTGGCCAGCCCTAGCTCTGGCTCCGGACTGCTCTCGCTCTGGCCTGCTCTCACTCAGTCTCTGGCCTGCCCTCGCCCTGGCTCCGGCATACTCTCGCTCTAGTTCTGACCTGCTCTCGCTCTGGCCTCGCTCTGTCTCCGGCCTGATCTCGACCTTGTTCCGGCCGGCCCTTGCCTTGGCTCCGGCCTTCTCTCGCTCTGGCTCTGGCCTGCCCTTGCCTTGGCTCTGGCCAACTCTCACTCTGGCTCTGGCCTGCCCTCGCCCTGGCTCCGGCCTGCTCTCGCTTTGGCTCTGACCTGCTCTCGCACTGGCCCTGGTGTGCCCTCGCCTTGGCTCCGGCCTGCTCTCGCCCTGACTCTGGCCTGCTCTGGATTTGGCTCCGGCCTGCCCTCGCCTTGGCTCCAGCCAGCCCTCGCCTTGGCTCCGGCCAGCCCTCGCCTTGGCTCTGGCCAGCCCTCGGCCTGCTCTCGCCCTGGCTTCGGCCTGCCCTCGCTCTGGCTCCGTTGAGCCCTCGCCTTGGCTCGGCCTGCTCTCGCTCTGACTCCGGCCTGCTCTTGCCCTGCCTCTGGCCTGCCCTCGTTCTGGATCTGGCCGGCTCTTGCTCTGGCTCTGGCCTGCCCTTGTCTTGACTTCGGCCTGCTCTCGCCCTGGCTCTGACCTCCTCTCACTCTGGCCTGCACTCGCTCTGGCTCCGGCCTGCTCTCTCTATGGCTCTCGCCTGTCCATGCCTTGGCTCCGGCCTGCTCTTCCTCTGGCTCTGGCCTGCCCTCGTCTTGACTCTGGCCTGATCTCGCTGTTGTTCTGGCCTGCCTTCGCCCTTGCCTTGGCTCTGGCCTACCCTCGCCGTGGCTCCGGCCTGCTTTCGCCTTGGCTCCGGCCTCTCACTCTGACACCGGCCTGCCCTCGCCCTGACTCCGGCCTGCCCTCTCTCTGGCTCTGGCCTGCCCATGCCTTGGCTCCGGCCTGCTCTTCCTCTGGCTCTGGCCTGCCCTCGTATTGACTCTAGCCTGATCTCGCTCTTGTTCTGGCCTGCCTTGGCCATGGCTCCAGCCTGCTCTCGCTCTGGCTCAGGCCTGCTCTCGCTCTGGCTCAGGCCTGCTCTCGCTCTGGCTCCGGACTGCTCTCGCTCTGGCCTGCTCTCACTCAGTCTCTGGCCTGCCCTCGCCCTGGCTCCGGCATACTCTCGCTCTAGTTCTGACCTGCTCTCGCTATGGCCTCGCCCTGTCTCCGGCCTGCTCTCGACCTTGTTCCGGCCGGCCCTTGCCTTGGCTCCGGCCTTCTCTCGCTCTGGCTCTGGCCTGACCTCGCCCTGGCTCCGGCCTGCTCTCGCTTTGGCTCTGACCTGCTCTCGCACTGGCTCTGGTGTGCCCTCGCCTTGGCTCCGGCCTGCTCTCGCCCTGACTCTGGCCTGCTCTAGATCTGGCTCTGGCCTGCCCTCGCCTTGGCTCCGGCCAGCCCTCGCCTTGGCTCCGGCCAGCCCTCGGCCTGCTCTCGCACTGGCTTCGGCCTGCCCTCGCTCTGGCTCCGTTGAGCCCTCGCCTTGGCTCCGGCCTGCTCTCGCTCTGACTCCGGCCTGCTCTTGCCCTGCCTCTGGCCTGCCCTCGCCCTGGCTCCGGCCTGCTCTTGCTCTGGCCTGCCATTGTCTTGACTTCGGCCTGCTCTCGCCCTGGCTCTGACCTCCTCTCACTCTGGCCTGCACTCGCTCTAGCTCCGGCCTGCTCTCTCTATGGCTCTCGCCTGTCCATGCCTTGGCTCCGGCCAGCTCTTCCTCTGGCTCTGGCCTGCCCTCGTCTTGACTCTGGCCTGATCTCGCTGTTGTTCTGGCCTGCCTTCGCCTTGGCTCCGGCCTGCTCTTGCTCTGGCTCAGGCCAGCTCTCGCTCTGGCCTGCCGTTGCCTTGGCTCCGGACTGCTCTCGCTCTGGGTCTGGCCTGCTCTCACTCTGACCTCCCCTCGCCTTGGCCCCGGCCTGCTCTCGCTCTGGCCTGCCCTCGCCTTGGCTCCGACCTGCTCTTGTTCTGGCTCTGGCCAGCCCTCGCCTTGGCTCCGGCCTGCTCTTGCTCTGGCCTGCCCTGGCTCTGCCTCTGGCCTGCCCTCGCCTTGGCTCCGGCCAGCTCTCACCTTGGCTCCGGCCAGCTCTCACCTTGGCTCCGGCCTGCTCTCGCTCTAGGTCCGTCCGTACTGCCCTTGCCCTGGCTCCGGCCTGCCATCGCTCTGGCTCTGGCCTGCCCTCGCCTAAGCTCCGGCCTGCTCTCGCCATGGCTCTGGCCTGCTCTCACTTTGGCTGTGGCCCGCCCTCGCCCTGGCTCCAGCCTGCTCTCTCTCTGGCTCTGGCCTGCCCTCGCCCTAGCTCCGGCATACTCTCAATCTGGCTGTGGCCTGCTCTCGCTTTGGCCTCGCCCTGTCTTGGGCCTGCTCTAGCCCTTGTTCCGGGCTGCGCTTGCCTTGGCTCCGGCCTTCTATCGCTCTGGCTCTGGCCTGCCCTTGCCTTGGCTCTGTCCTACTCTCGCTCTGGCTCTTGCCTGCCCTCGCCCTGGCTCTGGCCTGCTCTCGCTCTGGTTCTGGCCTGCTCTCGCTCTGGGTCTGGCGTGCCCTCGCTTTGGCTCCGGCCTGCTCTGGATCTGGCTCTGGCCTGTCCTCGCCCTGGCTCCGGCCTGCCCTTGCTCTGGCTCCGGCCTGCTCTCGCCTTTGCTCCGGCCTGTCCTCGCCCTCGCTCCGGCCGGCCCTCGCCTTGGCTCCGGCCTGTCCTCGCCCTGGCTCCGGCCTGCCCTTGCTCTGGCACCGGCCAGCCCTCGCCTTGGCTCCGGCCTGCTCTCGCCCTGGCTCCGGCCTGCCCTCGTCTTGACTCCGGCCTGTTCTCGCCCTTGTTCCGGTCTGCCCTTGCCTTGGCTCCGGCCTTCTCTCGCTCTGGCTCTGGCCTGCCCTTGCCTTGGCTCTGGCCTACTCTCGCTCTGGCTCTTGCCTGCCCTCGCTCTGGCTCCAGCCTGCTCTCGCTCCGGCGTGCCCTCGCCTTGGCTCCGGCCTGCTCTCGCTCTGACTCTGGCCTGCCCTCGCCCTGCTCTGGATCTGGCTCTGGCCTGCCCTCGCCTTGGCTCCGGCCTGCTCTCGCTCTGACTCTGGTCTGCCCTAGCCTAGGCTCCGGCCTGCTCTGGCTCTAGCTCTGTCCTGCCCTCGCCTTGGCTCCGGCCTGCGCTCGCCTTAGCTCCGGCATGCTCTCGCCCTGCCCTCTAACTGGCTCCGGCCTGCCCTCCCTCTGGCTACAGCCTGCCCTCGCCCTGGCTCCGGCCTGCTCTTGCCTTGGCTCCGGCCTGTCCTCGCCTTGGCTCCGGACTTCTCTCACTCTGGCTCTCGCCTGCCCTAACCTTGGCTCTGGCCTACTTTCGCTCTCTCTGGCCTGCCCTTGCCCTGGCTCCGGCCTGATCTCGCTCTAGCCTGCCCTCGCCTTGGCTCCAGCCTGCTCTCGCTTTCCTCGCCCTGGCTCCGGCCTGCCCTCGCTCTGACTCTGGTCTACCCTCGCCCAGGCTCCGGCCTGCTCTGGCTTTAGCTCTGTCCTGCACTCGCCTTGGCTATGGCCTGGTCTCGACCTGGCTCCGGCTTGCCCTCGTCCTGCCTCCGGCGTGCTCTTGCTCTGGCCTGCCCTCTCCTTGGCTCCGGCCTGCTCTCGCCCTGGCTCCGGCCTGCTCTCGCCCTGGCTCTGGCCTGCTCTCGCTCTGGCTTCAGCCTGCCCTCGCCCTGCTCCGGCCTGCCCTTGCTCTGGCTCCGGCCAGCTCCTGTTCGGGCTCCGGCCAGCCCTCGCCTTGGCTCCAGCCTGCTCTTTCTTGCTCTGGCTCTGGCCTGCCCTCGTCTTGACTCCGGCCTGCTCTCGCTTTGATTCTGCCCTGCCTTCGCCTTGGCTCCGGCCTGCTCTCGCTCAAGCATATTCTCTCTCTGGCTCTGGCCTGCCCTTGCCTTGGCTCCGGACTGCTCTCGCTTTGGCACTGGCCTGATCTCGCTCTGGCACTGGCCTGCTCTCGTTCTGGCTCTGGCCTGCCGTCGCCTTGGCTCCGGCCTGCTCTTGCCCTGGCTCCGGCCTGATCTCGCTCTGACTCTGGTCTGCCCTCATCCAGGCTCCGGCCTACTCTGGCTCTAGCTCTGTCCTGCCCTCGCCTTGGCTCCGGCCTGCCCTCGTCTTAGCATGCCGGAGCTCTCGCCCTGGATCCGGCTGCCCTCGGCCTGGCTCCGGCCTGCTCTCGCTCTGGCCTGCTCTCGCCCTGACTCCGGCATTCTCTCGCTCTTGCACTGGCCTGCTCTCGATCTGGAACTGACCTGCTCTCGTTCTGGCTCTGGCCTGCCCTCACCTTGTCTCCGGCTTGCTCTCGCTCTGGCTCTGGCCTGTCCTCGCCTTGGCTCCGGACTTCTCTCGCTCTGGCTCTCGCCTGCCCTAGCCTTGGCTCTGGCCTACTTTCACTCTCTCTGGCCTGCCCTTGCCCTGGCTCCGGCCTGCCCTCGCTCTGGCCTGCCCTCGCCTTGGCTCCAGCCTGCTCTCGCTTTGACTCTGGTCTACCCTCGCCCAGGCTCTGGCCTGCTCTCGCTTTCCTCGCCCTGGCTCCGGCCTGCCCTCGCCTTGGCTCCGGCCTGCACTCGCTCTGACTCCGGCCTGCTCTCGCCCTGGACTGCCCTTGCCTTAGCTCCGGCCTGCTCTCGCCTTGGCTCTGGCTTGCTCTTGCTCTGGCTCCGGCCTGCCCTCGCCCTGGCTCCGGCCTCCCCTTGCTCTGACTCTGGCCAGCTCTCGCCTTGGCTCCGGCCCGCCCTCGCCCTGGCTCTGGCCTGCCCTCGCCCTGGCTCCGGCCTGCTTTTACTCTGGCTCTGGCCTGCCCTCATCTTGACTTCGGCATGCTCTCGCTCTGGTTCTGGCCTGCCCTTGCCTTGGCTCCGGACTGCTCTCGCTCGCTCTGGCTCTGGCTTGCTCTCGCTCTGGCCTGCCCTTGCCTTGGCTCCGGCCTTCTCTGACTCTGGCTCTGGCCTGCCCTCTTCTTGACTCCGGCATGCTCTCGCTCTGGTTCTGGCCTGCCTTCGCCTTGGCTCCGGCCTGCTCTCGCTCTGGCCTGTCCTCGCATAGGCTCCGACCCGCTCTCGCCCTGGCTCCGGCCTGCTCTCGCTCTGGCCTGCCGTCGCCTTGGCTCCGGCCTGCTCTTGCCGTGGCTCCGGCCTGCTCTGGCTCTAGCTCTGTCCTGCCCTCGCCTTGGCTCCGGCCTGCGCTCGCCTTAGCTCCGGCATGCTCTCGCCCTGGCTCCGGCCTGCCCTCTAACTGGCTCCGGCCTGCACTCCCTCTGGCTCCAGCCTGCCCTCGCCCTGGCTCCGGCCTGCTCTTGCCCTGGCTCCGGCCTGCTCTCACTCTGGCCTGTCCTCGCCTTGGCTCCGGACTTCTCTCACTCTGGCTCTCGCCTGCCCTAGCCTTGGCTCTGGCCTACTTTCGCTCTCTCTGGCCTGCCCTTGCCCTGGCTCCGGCCTGATCTCGCTCTAGCCTGCCCTCGCCTTGGCTCCAGCCTGCTCTCGCTTTCCTCGCCCTGGCTCCGGCCTGCCCTCGCTCTGACTCTGGTCTGCCCTCGCCCAGGCTCCGGCCTGCTCTGGCTTTAGCTCTGTCCTGCACTCGCCTTGGCTATGGCCTGCTCTCGACCTGGCTCCGGCTTGCCCTCGTCCTGGCTCCGGCGTGCTCTTGCTCTGGCCTGCCCTCTCCATGGCTCCGGCCTGCTCTCGCCCTGGCTCCGGCCTGCTCTCGCTCTGGCTTCAGCCTGCCCTCGCCCTGTTCCGGCCTGCCCTTGCTCTGACTCTGGTCTGCCCTCGCCCAGGCTCCGGCCTGCTCTGGCTCTAGCTCCTGTTCGGGCTCCGGCCAGCCCTCGCCTTGGCTCCAGCCTGCTCTTTCTTGCTCTGGCTCTGGCCTGCCCTCGTCTTGACTCCGGCCTGCTCTCGCTTTGGTTCTGCCCTGCCTTCGGCTTGGCTCCGGCCTGCTCTCGCTCAAGCCTATTCTCTCTCTGGCTCTGGCCTGCCCTTGCCTTGGCTCCGGACTGCTCTCGCTCTGGCACTGGCCTGATCTCGCTCTGGCACTGGCCTGCTCTCGTTCTGTCTCTGGCCTGCCATCGCCTTGGCTCCGGCCTGCTCTTGCCCTGGCTCCAGCCTGATCTCGCTCTGGCCTGCCCTCGCCTTAGCTCCGGCCTGCTCTCGCTCTGACTCTGGTCTGCCCTCGCCCAGGCTCTGGCCTGCTCTGGCTCTAGCTCTGTCCGGCCCTCGCCTTGGCTCTGGCCTGCCCTCGCCTTAGCATGCCGGAGCTCTCGCCCTGGATCCGGCCTGCCCTCGGCCTGGCTCCGGCCTGCCCTCTAAGTGGCTCCGGCCTGCCCTCCCTCTGGCTCCAGCCTGCCCTCGCCCTGGCTCCGGCATGCTCTTGCCCTGGCTCCGGCCTGCTCTCACTCTGGCTCCAGCCTGCCCTTGCTCTGGCTTCGGCCAGCCCTCGCCTTGGCTCCAGCCTGCTCTTGTTCTGGCTCTGGCCTGCCCTAGTCTTGACTCCGGCCTGCTCTCGCTTTGGTTCTGGCCTGCTTTCGCCTAGGCTCCGGCCTGCTCTTGCTCTCGCTCGGCCGACTCTCTCTCTGGCTCTGGCCTGCCCTTGCCTTGGCTCCGGACTGCTCTCGCTCTGGCACTGGCCTGATCTCGCTCTGGCACTGGCCTGCTCTCGTTCTGGCTCTTGCCTGCCCTCACCTTGGCTCCGGCCTGCTCTCGCTCTGGCTCTGGCCTGCTGTCGCCTTGGCTCCAGCCTGCTCTCGCTCTGGCCTGCCCTGGCTCTGCTCAAGCCTGCCCTCGTCTTGGCTGCAGCCTGCCCTCGCCCTGGCTCCGGCCTGCTCTCGCTCTGGCCTGCTCTCGCTCTGGTTCATGCCTGCCCTTGCCTCGGCTCGGGCCTGCTCTCGCTCTGGCTCGGGCCTGCTCTCGCTCTGGCTCGGGCCTGCCTCTCCTTGGCTCCGGCCTTCTCTCGCTCTGGCTCGCGCCTGCCCTCGTCTTGGCTCCGGCCTGTTCTCGCTCTGACTCTGGCCTGCCCTCGCCCTGGCTCCGTCCTGCTCTGGATCTGGCTCTGGCGTGCCCTGGCCTTGGCTCCGGACTGCTGTTGCCCTGGCTTCAGCCTGCTCTCGCTCTGGCCTGCCCTCGCCTTGGCTCCGGCCTGCTCTCGCTCTGGCTCCAGCCTGCCCTCGCTGTGGCTCCAGTCTGCCCTTGCTCTGGCTACGGCCAGCTTACACCTTGGCTCCGGCCTGCTCTCGCCCTGGCTCCGGCCTTCTCTCGCTCTGGTTCTGGCCTGCCTTCACCTTGGCCACGGCATGCCCTCGCTCTGGCTCAAGCCTGCTCTGGCTCCAGACTGCTCTCGCTCTGGCCTGCACTCGCCTTGGCTCCGGCCTGCTCTCGCTCTTGCCTGCCCTCGCCTTGGCTCCGACCTGCTCTTGCTCTCGCTCTGGCCTGTCCTCGCCTTGGCTCGGGCCAGCTCTCGCTCTGGCCCGCCCTGGCTCTGCTTCTGGCCTGCCCTCGCCTTGCCTCTGGCTTGCTCTCGCTCTGGCTCCGTCCGGCCTGCCCTCGCCCTGGCTTCGGCCTGCTCTCACTCTGCCTCCGGCCTGCCCTCGCCTTGGCTCCGGCCTGCTCTCGCTCTGGCCTGCTCTAGCTCTGGCTCCGGCCTGCCCTCGCCCTTTTTCCGGACTGCTCTCGCTCTGGCCTGCCCTCGTCCTGACTCCGGCATTCTCTTGATGTTGTACAGGCCTACTCTCGATCTGGAACTGACCTACTCTCGCTCTGGCCTGCCCTCACCTTCTCTCCGGCTTGCTCTCGCTCTGGCTCTGGCCTGTCCTCGCCTTGGCTCCAGACTTCTCTCGCTCTGGCTCTCGCCTGCCCTAGCCTTGGCTCTGGCCTACCCTTGCCCTGGCTCCGGCCAGATCTTGCTCTGGCCTGCCCTCACCTTGGCTCCAGCCTGCTCTCGCTTTGACTCTGGTCTGCCCTCTCCCTGGCTTCGGCCTGCCCTCGCCTTGGCTCCGGCCTGCTCTCGCTCTGACTCTGGTCTGCCCTCGCCCAGGCTCCGGCCTGCTATGGCTCTAGCTCTGTCCTGCCCTCGCCTTGGCTACGGCCTGCTCTCGCCCTGGCTCCGGCTTGCCCTCCTCCTGGCTCCGGCCTGCTCTCGCTCTGGCCTGCCCTCGACCTTTCTCCGGCCTGCTCTCGCCCTGACTCCGGCATTCTTTCGCTCTTGCACTGGCCTGCTCTCGATCTGGAACTGACCTGCTCTCGTTCTGGCTCTGGCCTGCCCTCACCTTGTCTCCGGCTTGCTCTCACTCTGGCTCTGGCCTGTCCTCGCCTTGGCTCCGGACTTCTCTCGCTCTGGCTCTCGCCTGCCCTAGCCTTGGCTCTGGCCTACTTTCGCTCTCTCTAGCCTGCTCTTGCCCTGGCTCCGGCCTGATCTCGCTCTGGCCTGCCCTCGCCTTGGCTCCAGCCAGCTCTCGCTTTGACTCTGGTCTGCCCTCGCACAGGCTCCGGCCTGCTCTCGCTTTCCTCGCCCTGGCTCTGGCCTGCCCTCGCCTTGGCTCCGGCCTGCTCTCGCTCTGACTCTGGTCTGCCCTTGCCCAGGCTCCGGCCTGCTCTGGCTTTAGCTCGATTATGCCCTCGCCTTGGCTACGGCCTGCCCTCATCCTGGTTCCGGCCTGCTCTTGCTCTGGCTCTGGCCTGCCCTCTCCTTGGCTCAGGCCTGCTCTCGCCCTGGCTCCGGCGTGCTCTCGCTCTGGCTTCAGCCTGCCCTCGCCCTGGCTCCGGCCTGCCCTCGCTCTGGCTCCGGCCTGCCCTTGCTCTGGCTCCGGCCAGCTCCTGTTCTGGCTCCGGCCAGCTCCTGTTCTGGCTCCGGCCAGCCCTCGCCTTGGCTCCAGCCTGCTTTCTTGCTCTGGCTCTGGCCTGCCCTCATCTTGACTCCGGCCTGCTCTCGCTTTGGTTCTGGCCTGCCTTCGCCTTGGCTCCGGCCTGCTCTCGCTCAGGCCTATTCTCTCTCTGGCCTGCCCTTGCCTTGGCTCCGGACTGCTCTCGCACTGGCACTGGCCTGATCTCGCTCTGGCACTGGCCGGCTCTCGTTCTGGCTCTTGCCTGCCCTCACCTTGGCTCCGGCCTGCTCTCGCTCTGGCCTGCCGTCGCCTTGGCTCCGGCCTGCTCTTGCCCTGGCTCCGGCCTGATCTCGCTCTGGCCTGCCCTCCCTCTGGCTCCAGCCTGCACTCACCTTGGCTCCGGCCAGCTCCTGCCCTCGCCTAGGCTCCGGCCTGCCCTCGACCTGGCTCCGGCCTGCCCTCGCCCTGGCTCCGGCCTGCCCTCGACCTGGCTCCGGCCTCCTCTTGCTCTGACTCTGGCCTGCCCTCGCCCTGGCTACGGCCTGCTCTGGGTCTGTCCTGCCCTCGCCTTGGCTCCGGCCCGTTCTCGCCTAGGCTCCGGCCTGCCCTCGTCCTGGGTCCAGCCTGCTCTCGCTCTTGCCTGCCCTCGCTTTGACTCTAGCCTACTCTCGCTCTGGCCTGCCCTCGTCCTGGCCCCGGCCTGCTCTCGCTCTGGCATGCCCTCGCCTTGGCACCGGCCTCCTCTCGCTCTGACTCTGGCCTGCCTTCGCCCTGGCTCCGGCCTGCTCTGGCTCTGTCCTGCCCTCGCCTTGGCTCCGGCCTGCTCTCTCCCAGGCTCCGGCCTGCCCTCGTCCTGGCTCCGGCCGGCCCTCGCTTTGGCTCCGGCTTGCTCTCGCCTTGGCTTCGGCCTGCTCTCTCCCTGGCTCCGACCTGCTCTCGCTCTGGCTCTGCCCTGCCCTCGCCCTGGCTCCGGCCTGCTCTAGCTCTGGTTCTGGCCTGCCCTTGCCTTGGCTCCGGACTGCTCTCACTCTGGCACTGGGCTGCTCTCGCTCTGGATCTGGCCAGCCCTCCCTGCCATCGCTCTGGCTCTGGCCTGCCCTCGCGCTGGCTCCGGCATGCCCTCACCCTGGCTCCGACCTGCTCTGGCTCTGGCCTGCCCTTGCCTTGGCTCCGGACTGCTCTCGCTCTGGCCTGCTCTCGCCTTGGCTCCGGCCTGCCATAGCTCTGGCTCTGGCCTGCTCTCGCTCTGGTTCTGGCCTGCCCTTGCCTTGGCTCCGGACAGCTCTCACTCTGGCACTGGCCTGCTCTCGGTCTGGCTCTGGCCTGCCCTCCCAGCCCTCGCTCTGGCCTCCCCTGGCTCCGGCCTGCCTTCACCCTGCCTCCGACCTGCTCTCGCTCTGGCTCTGGCCTGCCCTAGCCTTGGCTCCGACCTGCTCTCACTCTGGCTCCGAACTTCTCTCACCCTGGCTCCGGCCTGCCCTCACCTTGGCTCCGGCCTGCTCTGACTCGGCCTCTGGCCTGCCCTTGCCTTGGCTCTCGGGGGCTCTCGCTCTTACTCTGGCCTGCCCTCGCCCTGGCTCCGGCCTGCCCTCGTCCTTCCTCAGGCCTGCTCTCGTTCTGGTCTACCCCCGCCTTGGCTCCGGACTGCTCTCGCTCTGGCTCCGGCCTGCCCTCGCCATGACTCCGGCCTGCCCTCGCCCTGAATCCGGCCTGCCCTTGCTCTGGCTCCGGCCTGCCCTCGCCCTGATTCCGGCCTGCCCTTGCTCTATCTCCAGCCAGCCGTTGCATTGGCTCCGGCCTGCTCTAGCCTTGACTTCGACCTGCTCTCGCCCTGGCTCCGGCCTGCTATCTCTCTGGCTCTGGCCTGCCCATGCTTTGGCTCCGGCCTGCTCTCTCTCTGGCCTGCCCTTGCCTTAGCTCTGGCCGGCTCTCGCTCTGACTCTGGCCCACCCTCGCCTTGGCTCCGGCCTGCTCTTGCCTTGGCTCCGGTCTGCTCTCGCTCTGGCTCCGGCCTGCCCTTGCTCTAGCTCCGGCCTGCACTCGCATTAGCTCCGGCCTGCTCTCGCCCTGGCTCCGACCTGCTCTCGCACTGGCCTGCCCTCGCTCTGGCTCTGGCCTGCTCTCTCTCTGGCTCTCGCCTGCCGATGCCTTGGCTCCGGCCTGCTCTTCCTCTGGCTCTGGCCTGCCCTCGTCTTGACTCTGGCCTGATCTCGCTCTTGTTCTGGCCTGCCTTCGACTTGGCTCCGGCCTGCTCTTGCACTGGCTCAGGCCTGCTCTCGCTCTGGCCTGCCCTTGCCTTGGCTCCGGGAGACTGCTCTCGCTCTGGCTCTGGCCTGCTCTCGCTCTGGCCTCCCCTCGCTTTGGCTCCAGCCCGCTCTCGCTCTGGCCTGCCCTCGCCTTGGCTCTAACCTGCACTTGCTCTGGCTCTAGCCAGCCCTCGCCTTGGCTCCGGCCTGCTCTCGCTCTGGCTGTGGCCTGCCCTGGCTCTGCCTCTGGCCTGCCCTCGCGTTGGCTCCAGCCAGCTCTCGCTCTAGTTCCGGACTGCCCTTGCCCTGGCTCCAGCCTGCCATCGTTCTGGCTCCGGCCTGCCCTCGCCTTAGCTCCGGACTGCTCTCGCCCTGGCTCCAGCCTGCTCTCGCTTTGGCTCTGGCCCGCCATCGCCCTGGCTCCGGCCTGCTCTCTCTCTGGCTCTGGCCTACCCTCGCCCTGGCTCCGGCATACTCTCACTCTGGCTGTGGGCTGCTCTCGCTCTGGCCTCGCCCTGTCTCGGGCCTGCTCTGGCCCTTGTTCCGGCCTGCCCTTGCCTTGGCTCCAGCCTTCTCTCGCTCTGGCTCTGACCTGCCCTTGCCTTGGCTCTGGCCTACTCTCGATCTGGCTCTTGCCTGCCTTCGCCCTGGCTCCGGCCTGCTCTCGCTTTGGTTCTGGCCTGCTCTTGCTCTGGCCTCCCCTCGCCTTGGCTCCGGCCTGCTGTTGCTCTGACTCTGGCCTGCCCTCGCCCCTGACTCCGGCCTGCTCTGGATCTGGCTCTGGCATGCCCTCGCCTTGGCTCCGGCCTGCTCTTGGTCTGGCTCTGGTCTGCCCTCGCCTTGGATCCGGCCTGCTCTCGCTTTGGCTCCGGCCTGCTCTCGCTCTGGCTCCGGCCTGTCCTCGCACTGTCTCCGGCCTGCCCTTGCTCTGGCTCCGGCCAGCTCTCGCCTTGGCTCCGGCCTTTTCTCGCGCTTGTTCCGGCCAGCCTTTGCCCTGGCTCTGGCCTGCTCTCGCTCTGGCCTGCCCTGGCTCTGCCTCTGGCCTTCCCTCGCCTTGGATCCGGCCTGCTCTCGCCTTGGCTCCGGCCTGCTCTCCCCCTGGCTCCGGCCTGCCCTTGCCTTGGCTCCGGCCTTCTCTTGCTCTAGCTCTGGCAAGCCCTTGCCTTGGCTCTGGCCTACTCTTGCTCTGGCTCTGGCCTGCCCTCGCCCTGGCCTGCTGTCGCTCTGGCCTGCCCTCGCCTTGGCTCCGTCCTGCTCTCACTGTGACTCTGGCCTGCCCTCGCCCTGGCTCCGGCCTGCCCTTGCTCTGGCTCTGGCCAGCTCTCGCCTTGGCTCCGGCCTACTCTCGCGCTGGCTCCGGCCTACTTTTGCTCTTGCTCTGGCCTGCTCTTGCTCTGGTCTGGCCTCGTCTGGACTCCGGCCTGTTCTCGCCCTTGTTCCAGCCAGCCTTTGCCCTGGCTCCGACCTACTCTCGCTCTGGCTCTGGCCTGCCCTGGCTCTGCCTCTGGCCTGCCCTCGCCTTGGCTCCGGGCTAATCTCGGCATGGATCCGGCCTGCTCTCGCTCTACATCCGGACTGCCCTCGCCCTGGCTCTGGCCTGCCCTAGCCCTGGCTCCGGCCTACTTTCGCTCTGGCTTTGGCCTGCTCTCGCTCTGGCCTCGAACTGTCTCCGGCCTGCTCTCACCCTGGGTCCGGCCTGCCCTTGCCTTGGCTCCGGCCTTCTCTTGCTCTAGCTCTGGCCTGCCCTTGCCTTGGCTCTGGCCTACTCTTGCTCTGGCCTGCCCTCGCCCTGGCCTGCTGTCGCTCTGGCCTGCTCTCGCTCTGGCGTGCCCTCGCCTTGGCTCCGTCCTGCTCTCACTGTGACTCTGGCCTGCCCTCGCCCTGGCTCCGGCCTGCTCTGGATCTGGCTCTGGCCTGCCCTCTCCTTGGCTCCGGCCTGCTCTCGCCCTGGACTGCCCTTGCCTTAGCTCCGGCCTGCTCTCGCCTTGGCTCTGGCTTGCTCTTGCTCTGGCTCCGGCCTGCCCTCGCCCTGGCTCCGGCCTCCCCTTGCTCTGACTCTGGCCAGCCCTCGCCTTGGCTCCGGCCCGCCCTCGCCCTGGCTCCTGCCTGCCCTCGCCCTGGCTCCGGCCTGCTTTTACTCTGGCTCTGACCTGCCCTCATCTTGACTTCGGCATGCTCTCGCTCTGGTTCTGGCCTGCCCTCGCCTTGGCTCCGGACTGCTCTCGCTCGCTCTGGCTTGCTCTCGCTCTGGCCTGCCCTTGCCTTGGCTCCGGCCTTCTCTGACTCTGGCATGCTCTCGCTGTGGTTCTGGCCTGCCTTCGCCTTGGCTCCGGCCTGCTCTTGCTCTGGCTCTGGCCTGTCCTCGCATAGGCTCCGGCCCGCTCCGGCCTGCTCTCGCTCTGGCCTGCTCTCGCCCTGGCTCCGGCCTGCTCTCGCTCTAGCTCCGGACTGCCCTCGCCCTGGCTCCGGCCTGCCACCGCTCTGGCTCCGGCCTGCCCTCGCCTTGGTTCCGGCCTGTTCTCGCTCTGTTTCTGGCCTGCCCTCGCCCAGGCTCCGCCCTGCTCTCCCTCCGGCCCTGGCCTACTGTCGCTCGGGCTCTGGCCTGTTCTCGCCCTGGTTCCGGCCTGACCTTGCCTTGGCTCCGGCCTTCTCTCGCTCTGGCTCTGGCCTGCCCTCGCTGAGGCTCCGGCCTGCTCTAGCTCTGGCCTGCCCTCGTCTTGGCAACGGCCTGCCCTCGTCCTGGCTCTGGACTGTTTTCACTCTGGCTCTGGCCTACCCTCGCCTTGGCTCCGGCCTGTTCCCGCCTTAGCTCCGGCCGACTCTCGCTCTGGCTCCGGCATGACCTCGCCCTGACTCCGGCCTGCTCTCTCTCTGGCTCTGGCCGGCCCTTGCCTTAGCTCCGGCATGCTCTCGTTCTGACTCTGGCCTGCCCTCGCCCTGGCTAGTGCCTGCCCTCATCCTTGCTCCGGCCTGCTCTCGCTCTGTCCTACCCTCACCTTGGCTCCAGCCTGCTTTCGCTCTGGCTCCGGCCTGCCCTCGCCCTGACTCCAGCCTGCCCTTGCTCTGGCTCCGGCCTGCCCTCGCCCTGATTCCGGCCTGCCCTTACATTGGCTCCGGCCAGCCCTAGCCTTGACTCCGACCTGCTCTCACCATGGCTCCGGCCTGCTCCCTCTCTGGCTCTGGCCTGCTCGGCTCTGGCCTGCCCTTGCCTTGGCTCCGGCCTGCTCTTGCCTTGGCTCCGGCCTGCTCTCGCTCTGGCTCCGGCCTGCCCTCGCCCTGACTCCGGCCTGCCCTTGCTCTGGCTCCGGCCTGCCCTCACCCTGACTACGGCCTGCCCTTGCTCTAGCTCCGGCCTGCCCTCGCATTAGCTCGGGTCTGCTCTCGCCCTGGCGACGATCAGCTCTCGCTCTGGCCTGCCCTCACTCTGGCTCCGGCCTGCTCTCTCTCTGGCTCTCACCTGCCGATGCCTTGGCTCCGGCCTGCTCTTCCTCTAGCTCCGGCCTGCCTTCGCCTTGGCTCCGGCCTGCTCTCGCCCTGGCTCCGACCTGTTCTCGCTCTGTTTCTGGCCTGCCCTCGCCCAGGCTCCGCCCTGCTCTCTCTCTGGCTCTGGCCTACTCTCGCTCTGGACTGTTCTCGCCCTGGTTCCGGCCGGACCTTGCCTTGGCTCCGGCCTTCTCTCGCTCTGGCCTGCCCTCGCTGAGGCTCCGGCCTGCTCTCGCTCTGGCCTGCCCTCGTCCTGGCTCCGGCCTGCTTTCACTCTGGCTCTGGCCTACCCTCGCCTTGGCTCCGGCCTGTTCCTGCCTTAGCTCCGGCCGGCTCTCGCTCTGGCTCCGGCATACCCTCGCCCTGACTCTAGCCTGCCCTTGCTCTGGCTCCGGCCTGCTCTCGCCTTGGCTCTGACCTGCTCTCGCTCTGGCCTTCCCTCGCCCTGGCTCCGGCCTGCTCTCTCTCTGACTCTGGCCTGCCCTCATCCTTGCTCCGGCTTGCTCTCGCTCTGGCTCTGTCCTACCCTCACCTTGGCTCCGGCCTGCTCTCGCCCTGGCTCCAGCCTGCTTTCGCTCTGGCTCCGGCCTGCCCTCGCCCTGAAACAGCCTGCCCTTGCTCTGGCTCCGGCCTGCCCTCGCCCTGATTCCGGCCTGCCCTTGGCTTGGCTCCGGCCTTCTCTCGCTCTGGCTCTGGCCTGCCCTTGCTTTGGCTCTGGCCTACTCAAGCTCTGGCCTGCCCTCGCCCTGGCTCCGGCCTGCTCTCGCTCTGGCTCTGACCTGCTCTCGCTCTGGCGTGCCCTCACCTTGGCTCTGGCCTGCTCTCGCTCTGGCCTGCCCTCGCCTGGCTCCGGCCTGCTCTCTCTCTGGCCTGCCCTTGCCTTGGCTCCAGCCTACTCTTGCCTTGGCTCCGGCCTGCTCTCGCTCTGGCCTCACTCACTGTAATGCACATGCCCGGGCTGAGCGGCGTGTGCGTGTGATTCCACTGGACCGTGCCGGAGAGTGAATGCCTGGAGGGGCGTAACTAGGTATTCACCCGATCCGACCAGGGTCGCACGACGGCATACGACGCCAGTGCACCAAGGAGGAACCGAGCAGAGGGACCAGGTGCTACTCCAGGACAGACCCCGGACACGGCTGTTGACCCACACAGGGGAATACAGGAACAGACTGGTTAGGCTGGCACACAGACTGGTGGGAATAGGCAGGCACGACTGGTATGCAGGCAGGCGGGTATGCAGGCAGGGGGGTACAGGCAAGCACGGCTAGAGTGCAGACAGGAAGGCACTAGCAGGTAGGAACACAGGCGGGATAGGTCACAGTACACACTGGGACTCTGGAACAGAACCACAGATGTGGCGGACAAACACAGCAGAGTGAGGCCGCCCAGAGAGGTGAGCGAGAGCAGGGCAGGACGAGACCGCCCGGAGCGGTGAGCAAGAGCAGAGCAGGACGAGACCGCCCGGAGCGGTGAGCAAGAGCAGAGCAGGACGAGACCGCCCGGAGCGGTGAGCAAGAGAAGAGCAGGACGAGGCCGCCTGGAGCGGTGAGCAAGAGCAGAGCAGGACGAGACAGCCTGGAGCGGTGAGCAAGAGCAGAGCAGGACGAGACCGCCTGGAGCGGTGAGCAAGAGCAGAGCAGGACGAGACCGCCTGGAGCGGTGAGCAAGAGCAGAGCAGGACGAGACCGCCTGGAGCAGTGAGCAAGAGCAGAGCAGGACGAGACCGCCTGGAGCGGTGAGCAAGAGTAGAGCAGGACGAGGCCGCCTGGAGCGGTGAGCAAGAGTAGAGCAAGACTGCCGGAGCAGTGAGCAAAAGGGTCAGAGCGGAGCAAGGCTGCCGGAGCAGCGAGCAAAAGGGTCAGAGCGGAGCAAGGCTGCCGGAGCAGCGAGCAAAAGGGTCGGAGCGGAGCAAGGCTGCCGGAGCAGCGAGCAAAAGGGTCAGAGCGGAGCAAGGCTGCCGGAGCAGTGAGCAAGGCAGAGCAGGCTAGAACCGCCGGAGCGGTGTGCATAGCAGAGCAGGGGGTACAGGGCTCTGTTCACACGGAACAGACAGGAAGGAAAAGGCAGAGCCAGATACCCACAGGGTACTTGCAGTGAAGTAGCGAGTGGACCACAAACTCACAAACGGGAGTACAGAGACAACAAGCAGGAGTTAGGTACGAGTTCAGACTCTGCAGAAAAAGGAAAGGAACGGACATAGAGAAAAAACAGGTAAAAGATAGAAGAGACTTCAGACTGGAACTGAGTGTACGGAGGAGACCGACACTGCAGCGGAATACAGGAGCGGGTCTGGGAATACGGCCCCCAGAGAGGCGGGACGAACAGGCAAGGAGCGTGCTCAGACAGGACAGACAAGATACAGGAGCGGGTCTAGGTAATCGGCCCCTAGAAGGCGGGAGGAACAGGCTAGGAGCGTGTTCAGACAGGCCTGGAAATACAGCCTCCAGGATAGGCAGACAAGAGAACACAGACTGGGACCTGGCACCTTCAGAGTGAAAGCACACACTGAATGAAACACAATGCTCAGGCATGGGTTAATTGGAGCAGCTGGTTTAAATACCAGGTGACAGACAGCAATAGGCTGAGGACGCACAAGGGGTGTGCCCACAGCAGGTACAAGAAGCAGGAAGTGATCGGGCGCCGCCCTTAAGCAGCAGCACACAGAAGCAAACAGACAGCATGGAGGGAAGCCAGAGAGACATTCTGGATTGGAGATCAAGTGCGCGCCCTTGCACAGTGGGAGATGGACCACTATGCAAGGACGCCGCCAGGTATGTTACATTCACCCTGTCTCCGGCCTGCTCTCGTCCTGGTTTCGGCCTGCCCTTGCCTTGGCTCTGGCCTTCTCTCGCTCTGACCTGCCCTTGCCTTGGCTCTGGCCTACTCTCTCTCTGGCCTGCCCTCGCTCTGGCCTGCTCTCGCCTTGGCTCCGGCCTGCTCTCGCATTGGCTCCAGCCTGCTCTCGCATTGGCTCCAGCCTGCTCTCACCCTGGCTCCGACCTGCTCTCGCTCTGGCCTGCTCTCGCCCTAGCTCCGGCCTGCTCGCTCTCTGGCTCTGGCCTGCCCTCGCCCTGGCTCTGGCCTACTCTCGCTCTGGCCTGCTCTCGCTCTGGACTCGCCCTGTCTCCGGCCTGCTCTCGCCCTGGTTCTGGCCTCACCTTGCCTTGGCTCTGGCCTTCTATCGCTCTGGCCTGCCCTTGCCTTGGCTCTGGCCTACCCTCGCCTTGGCTCCGGCCTGCTCTCGCTCTGGTTCCGGCCTGCCCTCGCCCTGGCTCCGACCTGCCCTCGCCCTGGCTCCGACCTGCTCTCGCCCTGGCTCCGACCTGCTCTCGCCCTGGCTCCGACCTGCTCTCGCCCTGGCTCCGACCTGCTCTCGCCCTGGCTCCGACCTGCTCTCGCCCTGGCTCCGACCTGCCCATGCCTTGGCTCCGGCCTGCTCTTCCTCTGGCTCTGGCCTGCCCTCCTCTTGACTCCTCTAGCCTGATCTCCCTCTTGTTCTGCCCTGCCTTCCCCATGGCTCCAGCCGGCTCTCGCTCTGGCTCAGGCCTGCTCTCGCTCTGGCCTGCCCTAGCTCTGGATCCGGACTGCTCTCGCTCTGGCTCTGGCCTGCCCTCGCCCTGGCTCCGGCATACTCTCGCTCTGGTTCTGACCTGCTCTTGCTCTGGCCTCGCCCTGTCTCCGGCATGCTCTCGCCCTTGTTCCGGCCTGCCCTTGCCTTGGCTCCGGCCTTCTCTCGCTCTGGCCTGCCCTTGCCTTGGCTCTGGCCTGCCCTCGCCCTGGCTCCGGCCTTCTCTCGCTCTGGCCTGCCGTCGCCCTGACTCCAGCCTGCTCTGGATCTGGCTCTGGCCTGCCCTCGCCTTGGCTCCGGCGCGCTCTCGCTCTGGCCTGCCCTCGCCTTGGCTCCGGCCAAATCTCGCCTTGGCTCCGGCCAAATCTCGCTTCGGCCAGCCCTCGCCTTGGCTCCGGCCTGCTCTCGCCCTGGCGTAGGCCAGCTGTCGCTCTGGCTCTGTCTGGCCTGCCCTTGCCTTGCCTTCGGACTGCTCTTGCTCTGGCAATGGCCTGCCCTCGCCCTGGCTCCGGCCTGCTCTTGCTCTGGCCTGCTCTTGCTCTGGTCTGCCCTCGCCCTGGATCCGGCCTGCTCTTGCTCTGGCTCTGGCCTGCTCTTGCTCTGGCCGGCTCTTGCTCTGGCTCTGGCCTCGCCCTGTCTCCGGCCTGCTCTCGCCCTGGTTCCGGCCTGCCCTTGCCTTGGCTCTGGCCTACCCTCGCCTTGGCTCCGGCCTGCCCTCGCCCTGACTCCGGCCTGCCCCTCTGCAGGCCGCCCTGACTCCGGCCTGCCCCTCTGCAGGCCGCCCTGACTCCGGCCTGCCCCTCTAGCTCCGGCCTGCCCTCGAATTGGCTCCGGCCTGCCCTCGCATTGGCCGGGGCCTGCTCTCGCCCTGGCTCCGACCCGTTCTCGCTCTGGCCTGCCCATGCCTTGGCTCCGGCCTGCTCTTCCTCTGGCTCTGGCCTGCCCATGCCTTGGCTCTGGCCTGCCCTTGCCCTGGCTCCGGCCTGCTCTCGCTCTTGTTCTGGCCTGCCTTCGCCTTGGCTCCAGCCTGCTCTCGCTCTGGCTCAGGCCTGCTCTCGCTCTAGCCTGCCCTAGCTCTGGCTCCGGACTGCTCTCGCTCTGCCCTGCTATCGCTCTGGCTCTGGCCTGCCCTCTCTCGCCTTGGCTCTGGCCTGCGCTCGCTCTGGCCTGCCTCCGGCCTGCTCTCTCTCTGGCCTGCCGTCGCCCTGGCTCCGGCCTACTCTTGCTCTGGCCTGCTCACGCTCTGGCCTCACTCACCCTGTCTCCGGCCTGCTCTCGTCCTGGTTTCAGCCTGCCCTTGCCTTGACTCTCAAGTAAACAATGGTGCAGCGGTCTCAGGGAGCGCCAAAAGAATACTGGACAATTTAGTAGATGTCAACCGACTTTTATTCTTCCTCCAATACCACTGACCCCACCTGATGAAGACGGCTTAGACCGTTGAAACGCGTTGTGGCAGTGGTATTGGAGGAAGAATAAAAGTCGGTTGACATCTACTAAATTGTCCAGTATTCCTTTGGCGCTCCCTGAGACCGCTGCACCATTGTTTACTTGTGAGATATCTCCATGCGGAGGTAAAGCGGCAGGAGCGGCCTGGTCTATTTGGATGTTTGAGGACCTGCGGTATCCAACCACCGGGTTAAACTACTGAGGACCTGCGGTGACGTGGTATCTGGTCCAGCAGGATCGTGTGACCACTTGAGGAGCCCGGAGTTGCGAGGCAAACACCGACAGGACGGTACTACAAATAGAGGTGACCCGGAGCCTCATTAATTACACGCTTAATCTTGGTTGTGTAGACGTACACAACCTTCACAGGTGAGTGTACTGGCACTTTTTAAATTAAGCAAATAGCCCTGTGAGTCTACACATGCGCCCTTTCTTTTCTTTTCACTTGCCTTGACTCTGGCCTTCTCTCGCTCTGGCCTGCCCTTGCCTTGGCTCTGGCCTACTCTCGCTCTGGCCTGCCCTCGCCCTGGCTCCGGCCTGCTCTCGCTCTGGCCTGCTCTCGCCTTGGCTACGGCCTGCTCTCGCTCTGTCTGGCCTGCCCTCACCCTGGCTCCGGCCTGCTCTGGATCTGGCTCTGGACTGCCCTCGCCTTGGCTCCGGCCTGCTCTCGCCCTGGCTCCGACCTGCTCTCGCCCTGGCTCCGGCCTGCTCTCACTCTGGCTCCGGCCTGCTCTCACTCTGGCTCGGGCCTGTCCTCGCCCTGGCTCCGGCCTGCCCTCGCTCTGACTCCGGCTAGCCCTCGCCTTGGCTCCGGCCTGCTCTCGCCCTGGCTCTGCCTGCTCTTGCTCTGGCTCTGGTCTGCCCTCGACCTGGCTCCTGTCTGCTTTTGCTCTGGCTCTGGCCTGTTCTTGCTCTGGCTCCGGCCTGACCTCGTCTTGACTCGGCCTGATCTCGCTCTTCTTCTGGCCTGCCTTCGCCTAGCTTTAGACTGCCCTCGCCTTGGCTCTGGCCTGCTCTTCGCCCTGGCCTGCCCTTGCCCTGTCCAGCCTACTCTCGCTCTGGCTCTGGCCTGCTCTCGCTCTGACCTCGCCCTGTCTCCGGCCTGCTCCCCCCCCCTGGTTCCGGCCTGCCCTTGCCTTGGCTCCCTCCAGCCTTTTCTCGCTCTAGCTCTTGCCTGCCTTTGCCTTGGCTCTCGCCTACTCTCGCTCTGGCTCTGGCCTGTCCTCGCCCTGGCTCCGGCCTGCTCTTGCTCTGGCGTGCCTTCGCCATGGCTCTGGCGTGCCTTCGCCATGGCTCTGGCCTGCTCTTGCTCTGACTATGGCCTGCCTCCGGCCTACTCTCGCTCTGGCCTGCTCTCGCTCTGGCCTCACTCACCCTGTCTCCGGCCTGCTCTCGTCCTGGTTTCGGCCTGCCCTTGCCTTGACTCTGGCCTTCTCTCGCTCTGGCCTGCCCTTGCCTTGGCTCTGGCCTACTCTCGCTCTGGCTCTGGCCTGCCCTCGCCCTGGCTCCGGCCTGCTCTCGCTCTGGCGTGCCCTCGCCTTGGCTACGGCCTGCTCTCACTCTGTCTGGCCTGCCCTCGCCCTGGCTCCGGCCTGCTCTCGCTCTGGCCTGCTCTCGCTCTGGCGAGCCCTCGCCTTGGCTACGGCCTGCTCTCGCTATGTCTGGCCTGCCCTCACCCTGGCTCCGGCCTGCTCTGGATCTGGCTCTGGCCTGCCCTCGCCTTGGCTCCGGCCTGCTCTCGCCCTGGCTACGACCTGCTCTCGCCCTGGCTCCGGCCTGCTCTCGCCCTGGCTCCGGCGTGCTCTCGCCCTGGCTCCGGCGTGCTCTCGCCCTGGCTTAGGCCTGCTCTCACCCTGGCTCAGGCCTGCCCTTGCTCTCGCCTGCCCTCGTCTTGACTCCGGCCTGATCTCGCTCTTCTTCTGGCCTGCCTTCGCCTTGGCTCCGGCCCTGCTCTCGCCTTGGCGCTGGTCTACTTTCGCTCTAGCTTCGGACTGCCCTCACCTTGGCTCTGGCCTGCCATCGCTCTGACTCCGGCCTGCTCTTCGCCCTGGCCTGCCCTCGCCCTGTCCAGCCTACTCTCGCTCTGACCTCGCCCTGTCTCCGGCCTGCTCCCCCCCCCTGGTTCCGGACTGCCTTTGCCTTGTCTCCCTCCGGCCTTCTCTCGCTCTAGCATGCCTTTGCCTTGGCTCTCGCCTACTCTCGCTCTGGCCTGTCCTCGCCCTGGCTCCGGCCTGCTCTTGCTCTGGCGTGCCTTTGCCATGGCTCCGGCCTGCTCTTGCTCTGACTATGGCCTGCCTCCGGCCTGCTCTGGCTCTGGCCTGCCCTCGCCTTGGCTCCGTCCTGCTCTCGCCCTGGCTCTGGCCTGCCCTCGCCTTGGC
This sequence comes from Phyllobates terribilis, assembly GCF_046119375.1. Classification (NCBI taxonomy): domain Eukaryota; kingdom Metazoa; phylum Chordata; class Amphibia; order Anura; family Dendrobatidae; genus Phyllobates; species Phyllobates terribilis. Next base: position 1,450,066 of record NW_027362800.1, on the reverse strand, counting down.
TCCAGCCTCCTCTACCCTTGTCTCCGACCTGCTCTCGCTCTGTGTCCGGCCTGCCCTCGCCCTGGCTCCGGCCTGCCCTTGCTCTGGCCAGCCCTCGCCTTGGCTCCAGCCTGCTCTTGCTCTGGTCTGCCCTCGTCTTGACTCCGGCCTTCTCTCGCTCTGGCTCAGGCCTACTCTCTCTCTGGCTCAGGCCTACTCTCTCTCTGGCTCAGGCCTGCAAGTTACCTTGGCTCCGGACTTCTCTTGCTATGGCCTACTCTCGTTCTGGCACTGGCCTGCTATCGTTCTGGCTCCGGCCTTCCCTCACCTTGGCTCCGGCCTGCTCTCGCTCTGGCCTGCCCTGGCTCTGGCCTTGCCTCCGGCGTGCTCTCGCCTTGGTAAGGGCCTGCTCTTGCTCTGGCCTTCCCTCGCCCTGGCTCCGGCCTGCTCTCGCTCTGGCCAGCCCTCGCCTTGGCTCTGGCCTGCTCTCTCCCTGGCTACGGCCTGCTCTCGCTATGGCTTCAGCCTGCCCTCGCGCTGGCTCCGGCCTGCCCTTGATCTGGTTCCGGCCAGCCCTCGCCTTGGCTCTGGCCAGCTCCTGCTCTAGCTCCGGCCTGCTCTCGCCTTGGCTCAGGCCTGCTCTCGCCTTGGCTCCGGCCTACTCTCGCTCAGGCTCTGGCCTGCTCTTGCTCTGGCCTGGCCTTGGCCGGATCCGGCCTGCTCTCGCTCTCACTCTGGTCTGCCCTCGCCCTGGAATGCTCTCGCGCTGGCTCTGGCCTGCTCTCGCCCTGGCTCCGGCCTGCACTCGTCCTGGCTCTGGCCTGCTCTCGCTCTGGCCTGCCCTCGTCTTGGCTCCAGCCTGCTCTCGCCCTGGCTCCAGCCTGCTCTTGCTCTGGCTTCGGCCTTCCCTCGCCCTGGCTCCGGCCTGCCCTAGTTCTGGCTCCTGCCAGCCCTCGCCCTGGCCAGCACCTGCTCTTGCTCCGGCCTGCCTTCGCCTTGGCTCCTGCCTGATCTCGCTCTGGCCTGCTCTCGCTCTGGCTCTGGTCTGCTCTCGCTCTGGCCTGCCTTCGCCTTGGCTCCGGACTGCTCTCGCTCTGGCTCCGCCTGCTCTCGCTCTGGCCTACCCTGGCTCTGCCTCTGGCCTGCCCTTGCCTTGGCTCCGGCCTGCTCTCGCTCTAGCTCCATACTGCCCTCACCCTGGCTCCACTATGCCATAGCTCGGGCTACGGCCTGCCTTGGCTCCGTCCTCGCCTTGGCTCCGACTTGCTACACACAGTAAAATTTGGTGGAGGTTCCATCATGCTTTGGGGCTGTGTGGCCAATGCCGGCACCGGGAATCTTGTTAAAGTTGAGGGACGCATGGATTACAGCTCTCGCTGTGGCTCTGGCCTGCCTTCACCAAGGCAAGCCCAGAGCCAGAGAGAAAGAAGGCCGGAGCCATGGCAAGGGAAGCCGGAACCAGGGCGAGAGCAGGCCAGAGCCAGGGCGAGAGCAGGCCGGAGCCAAGGCGAAAGCAGGGCGAGGGCAGGCCAGAGCCAGAGTCAGATCAGGCTGGAGACAAGGCGACGGCAGGCCAGAGCCAGAGCGAGGGCAGGCCAGAGCCAGAGCAAGAGCAGGCCGGACGGAGCCAAGCAAGGGCAGGCCAGAGCCAAAGCGAGAGCTGTCCGGAGCCAAGGCAAGGGCAGGCCAGAGCCAGAGCGGGAGCAAGCCGCAGCAAAGGCAGGGGCAGGCCAGAGCCAGAGCGAGAGCAGGCCAGAGGCAGAGCGAGTGTAGGCCGGAGCCAGGGCAAGGGTAGGCCGGAGCCAGAGCGAGAGAAGGCCGGAGCCAAGGCAAGGGCAGGCCGGAACCAGGGCAAGAGCAGGCCAGAGCCAGGGCGAGAGCAAAACTATACCTGGCCATCACTAAGATTTCATAATGACATCATCACTGATGACATCACAATACACCCTCACTACTTACACAAGTGTTTACAGCCCCGGTGTCATTGCTGTCAGTGATTAGCTAGAGATAGTGATAAACTGATCGCGCTTGGATTTGATTGAAATGTCTGGAGTTCCTCCAGACAATCTTCAGGTGTTGGCACTACTTCAGGGGATTCTTACCAACTATGCCCCTGACATTGTGCTACCACTACCGATGGCGTCCTTAGCTTTACTTACCGGCTGGTTATGGAGCTTCCAGAGCCAGGGCGAGAGCAGGCCGGAGTCAGGGCGAGAGAAGGCCAGAGCCAGGGCAAGGGCAGGCCCGAGCCAGAGTCAGAGCAGGCCGGAGTCAAGGCGAGGGCAGGCAAGAGCCAGAGCGAGGGTAAGCCAGAGCCAGAGCGAGCTTGGGCAGGCTAGAGTCAGAGCGATAACAGGCCGAAGCCAAGGCGAGAACATGCCGGAGCCAGGGAGAAGGCAGGCCAGAGCCAGAGAGAGGGCAGGCCGGAGACAAGGCGAGAGCAGGCCTGAGCCAAGGCGAGGGCAAGCCAGAGCCAGAGCGAGAGCAGGCCGGAGCCAGAGCGAGAGCAGGCCGGAGCCAGAGCGAGAGCAGGCCGGAGCCAAGGCGAGGGCAGGCCAAAGCCAGATCCAGAGCAGGCCGGAGCCAGAGCGAGAGCAGGCAAGAGCCAGAACGAGAGCAGACCGGAGAGCCAAGTCGAGGACAGGCCAGAGCGAGAGTAGGCCAGAGCCAAGGCAAGGGCAGGCCAGAGCCAGAATGAGAGAAGGCCGGAGTCAAGGTAAGGGCACGCCGGAACCAGGGCGAGAACAGGCCGGAGCCAGGGAGAGGCCAGAGCGAGAGCAGGCCAGAGCCAGAGCGAGAGTAGGCCGAAGCCAGGGCGAGGGCAGGCCAAAGCCAAAAAGAGAGCAGGCCGGAGCCAGGGCGAGGGCAGGCCAGAGCCAGAGCGAGAGCAGGCCGGAGCCAAGGCGAGGGCAGGCCAGAGCAAGAGCGAGAGCAGGCCGGAGCCAGGGCAAGAGCAGGCCAGAGCCAAGGCGAGGGAAGGCCAGAGCCAGAGCGAGTACAGGCCAGAGCGAGAGCAGTCCGGAGCCAATGCAAGGGCAGGCCAGAGCCAGAGCGAGAGAACTGGCCTCAGCCCTCTAGAGCTAGAGCAGGCTGGAGCCAGGGCGAGGGCAGACTCTCAGAGCCAGAGCGAGAGCAGGCCAGAGCCAGAGCGAGATCAGGCCAGAGCCAGGGTGAGGGCAGGCCGGAGCCAGGGCGAGAGCAGGCCGGAGCCAAGGCGAGGGCAGGCCGGAGCCAGAGCAGGAGCTGGCCGAAGCCAAGGCGAGGGCTGCCCAGAGCGGAGCCAGGGCGAGGGCAGGCCGAAGCCAGAGCGAGGGCAGTCCGGAGCCAGGGCGAGGGCAGTCCGGATTTAGAGCGAGAGCAGGCCGGAGCCAAGGCGAGATTAGCCCAGAGCCAAGGCGAGGGCAGGCCAGAGGCAGAGCCAGAGCGAGAGTAGGCAGGCTGGAACCAGAGCGAGAGCAGGCCGGAGCCAAGGCGAGAGCAGGTCGTATCCAGGGCGAGAACAGGCAGGAACCAAGGAGAGGGCAGGCAGGAGCCAGAGAGATAGCAGGCCTCCGGAGCCAGAACGAGGGCAGGCCGGAGCCAGTGCGAGAGCAGGCCGGAGACAAGGAGAGGCAGGCCAGAGCCAGAGCGAGAGCAAGCAAGGGCGAGAGCAGGCCGGAGCCAAGGCAAGGGCAGGCCAGAGCGAGAGCAGGCCGGAGCAAGGGTGACGGCAGGCTAGAGCTAGAGCAAGAGCAGGCGGAACCAGGGCGAGAGCAGGCCGGAGCCAAGGTGAGGGCTGGCTGGAGCCAGAGCAAGGGCAGGCCGGAGCCAGGGCGAGGGCAGGCCGGAGCCAGAGCAAGAGCAGGCCGGAGCCAAGGCGAGAGAGAGCAGGCGAGAGCCATAGCGAGAGCAGGCCGGAGCCAAAGCGAGGGCAGGTCGGAGCCAGGGCGAGGGCAGGCCAGAGTCAGAGCGATAGCAGGCTCGGCGGAGCCAAGGCGAGGGCACGCCACAGACAGAACGAGAGCAGACCGGAGCCAGGTCGAGGGCAGGCCAGAGCTAGAGCGAGAGTAGGCCAGAGCCAATGCAAGGGCAGGCCAGAGCCAGAGCGAGAGAAGGCCGGAGTCAAAGCAAGGGCAGGCCAGAACCAGGGGGAGAACAGGCCGGAGCCAGGGTGAGGCCAGAGTCAGAGCGAGAGCAGGCCAGAGCCAGAGTAGGCTGGAGCCAGGGCAAGGGTAGCCAGAGCCAAAAAGAGAGCAGGCCGGAGCCAGGGCGAGGGCAGTCTGGAGCTAGAGCGAGAGCAGGCCGGAGCTAAGACGAGAGCAGGGCCGGAGCCAAGGCGAGGGCAGGCCAGAGGCAGAGCCAGGGCAGGCCAGAGCGAGAGCAGGCCGGAGCCAAGGCGAGGGCAGGCCAGAGCCAGAGCGAGAGCAGGCCGGAGCCAGGGTGACGGCAGGTCAGAGCTAGAGCAAGAGCAGGCGGAGCCAGGGCGAGAGCAGGCCGGAGCCAAGGTGAGGGCTGGCTGGAGCCAGAGCAAAGGCAGGCCGGAGCCAGGGCGAGGGCAGGCCGGAGCCAGAGCAAGAGCAGGCCGGAGCCAAGGAGAGAGCAGGCCGGAGCCAAGGTGAGGGCAGGCCAGAGCCAGAGCGAGAGCAGGTCGGAGCCAAGGCGAGGGCAGGCCAGAGCCAGAGCGAGAGCAGGTCGGAGCCAAGGCGAGGGCAGGCCAGAGCCAGAGACAGAGCAGGCCGGAGCTAGAGCAAGAGCAGGCGGAGCCAGGGCGAGAGCAGGCCGGAGCCAAGGTGAGGGCTGGCTGGAGCCAGATCAAGGGCAGGCCGGAGCCAGGGCGAGGGCAGGCCGGAGCCAGAGCAAGAGCAGGCCGGAGCCAAGGAGAGAGCAGGCCGGAGCCAAGGAGAGAGCAGGCCGGAGCCAAGGCGAGGGCAGGCCAGAGCGAGAGGAGGCCGGAGCCAGGGCGAGAGCAGGCCGGAGCCAAGGCGAGGGCAGGCCAGAGCCAGATCCAGAGCAGGCCGGAGCCAGGGCGAGGGCAGGTCAGAGTCAGAGCGAGAGCAGGCTGGAGCCAAGGCGAGGGCACGACAGAGCCAGAGCGAGAGCAGGCCAGAGCCAGAACGAGAGCTGACCGTAGCCAGGTCGAGGGCAGGACAGAGCTAGAGCGAGAGTAGGCCAGAGCCAAGGCAAGGGCAGGCCAGAGCCAGAGCGAGAGAAGGCCGGAGTCAAATCAAGGGCAGGCCGGAACCAGGGCGAGAACAGGCCGGAGCCAGGGAGAGGCCAGATTGAGAGCAGGCCAGAGCCAGAGCGAGAGTAGGCCGGAGCCAGGGCGAGGGCAGGCCAGAGCCAAAAAGAGAGCAGGCCGGAGCCAGGGCGAGGGCAGTCCGGAGCTAGAGCGAGAGAAGGCCGGAGCTAAGGCGAGAGCAGGGCCGGAGCCAAGGCGAGGGCAGGCCATAGGCTGAGCCAGGGCAGGCCAGCGCCAGAGCGAGAGCAGGCCGGAGCCAAGGCTAGGGCAGGCCAGAGCCAGATCCAGAGCAGGCCGGAGCCAGAGCGAGAGCAGGCCAGAGCCAGAACGAGAGCAGACCGGAGAGCCAAGTCGAGGACAGGCCAGAGCGAGAGTAGGCCAGAGCCAAGGCAAGGGCAGGCCAGAGCCAGAATGAGAGAAGGCCGGAGTCAAGGTAAGGGCACGCCGGAACCAGGGCGAGAACAGGCCGGAGCCAGGGCGAGGCCAGAGCGAGAGCAGGCCAGAGCGAGAGTAGGCCGGAGCCAGGGCGAGGGCAGGCCAAAGCCAAAAAGAGAGCAGGCCGGAGCCAGGGCGAGGGCAGGCCAGAGCCAGAGCGAGAGCAGGCCGGAGCCAAGGCGAGGGCAGGCCAGAGCAAGAGCGAGAGCAGGCCGGAGCCAGGGCAAGAGCAGGCCAGAGCCAAGGCGAGGGAAGGCCAGAGCCAGAGCGAGTACAGGCCAGAGCGAGAGCAGTCCGGAGCCAATGCAAGGGCAGGCCAGAGCCAGAGCGAGAGAACTGGCCTCAGCCCTCTAGAGCTAGAGCAGGCTGGAGCCAGGGCGAGGGCAGACTCTCAGAGCCAGAGCGAGAGCAGGCCAGAGCCAGAGCGAGATCAGGCCAGAGCCAGGGTGAGGGCAGGCCGGAGCCAGGGCGAGAGCAGGCAGGAGCCAAGGCGAGGGCAGGCCGGAGCCAGAGCAGGAGCTGGCCGAAGCCAAGGCGAGGGCTGCCCAGAGCGGAGCCAGGGCGAGGGCAGGCCGAAGCCAGAGCGAGAGCATGCCGGAGCAAGGGCGAGAGCAGGCCGGAGCCAAGGCGAAGGCAGACCAGAGTCAGAGCGAGAGCAGGCCGGAGCCAAGGAGAGGGCAGGCCGGAGCCAGAGCGAGGGCAGGTAGGAGCCAGAGCGAGAGCAGGCCGGAGTCAAGTTGAGGGCAGGCCAGATAGAGAGCAGGCATGAGCCAAGGTAAGGACAGTTCGAGGCCAGAGCGAGAGCAGGCCAGAGCCAGAGCGAAAGTAGGCCGGAGCCAGGGCTAGGGCAGGCCAGAGCCAGATAGAGAGCAGGCCGGAGCCAGGGTGAGGGCAGTCCGGAGCCAGGGCGAGGGCAGTCCGGAGCCAGGGCGAGGGCAGTCCGGATTTAGAGCGAGAGCAGGCCGGAGCCAAGGCGAGATTAGCCCGGAGCCAAGGCGAGGGCAGGCCAGAGGCAGAGCCAGGGCAGGCCAGAGCGAGAGTAGGCAGGCTGGAACCAGAGCGAGAGCAGGCCGGAGCCAAGGCGAGAGCAGGTCGTATCCAGGGCGAGAACAGGCAGGAGCCAAGGAGAGGGCAGGCAGGAGCCAGAGAGATAGCAGGCCTCCGGAGCCAGAACGAGGGCAGGCCGGAGCCAGTGCGAGAGCAGGCCGGAGACAAGGAGAGGCAGGCCAGAGCCAGAGCGAGAGCAAGCAAGGGCGAGAGCAGGCCGGAGCCAAGGCAAGGGCAGGCCAGAGCGAGAGCAGGCCGGAGCAAGGGTGACGGCAGGCTAGAGCTAGAGCAAGAGCAGGCGGAACCAGGGCGAGAGCAGGCCGGAGCCAAGGTGAGGGCTGGCTGGAGCCAGAGCAAGGGCAGGCCGGAGCCAGGGCGAGGGCAGGCCGGAGCCAGAGCAAGAGCAGGCCGGAGCCAAGGCGAGAGAGAGCAGGCGAGAGCCATAGCGAGAGCAGGCCGGAGCCAAAGCGAGGGCAGGTCGGAGCCAGGGCGAGGGCAGGCCAGAGTCAGAGCGATAGCAGGCTCGGCGGAGCCAAGGCGAGGGCACGCCACAGACAGAACGAGAGCAGACCGGAGCCAGGTCGAGGGCAGGCCAGAGCTAGAGTAGGCCAGAGCCAACGCAAGGGCAGGCCAGAGCCAGAGCGAGAGAAGGCCGGAGTCAAAGCAAGGGCAGGCCAGAACCAGGGGGAGAACAGGCCGGAGCCAGGGTGAAGCCAGAGTCAGAGCGAGAGCAGGCCAGAGCCAGAGTAGGCCGGAGCCAGGGCAAGGGTAGCCAGAGCCAAAAAGAGAGCAGGCCGGAGCCAGGGCGAGGGCAGTCTGGAGCTAGAGCGAGAGCAGGCCGGAGCTAAGACGAGAGCAGGGCCGGAGCCAAGGCGAGGGCAGGCCAGAGGCAGAGCCAGGGCAGGCCAGAGCGAGAGCAGGCCGGAGCCAAGGCGAGGGCAGGCCAGAGCCAGAGCGAGAGCAGGCCGGAGCCAGGGTGACGGCAGGTCAGAGCTAGAGCAAGAGCAGGCGGAGCCAGGGCGAGAGCAGGCCGGAGCCAAGGTGAGGGCTGGCTGGAGCCAGAGCAAGGGCAGGCCGGAGCCAGGGCGAGGGCAGGCCGGAGCCAGAGCAAGAGCAGGCCGGAGCCAAGGAGAGAGCAGGCCGGAGCCAAGGCGAGGGCAGGCCAGAGCCAGAGCGAGAGCAGGTCGGAGCCAAGGCGAGGGCAGGCCAGAGCCAGAGCGAGAGCAGGTCGGAGCCAAGGCGAGGGCAGGCCAGAGCCAGAGACAGAGCAGGCCGGAGCTAGAGCAAGAGCAGGCGGAGCCAGGGCGAGAGCAGGCCGGAGCCAAGGTGAGGGCTGGCTGGAGCCAGATCAAGGGCAGGCCGGAGCCAGGGCGAGGGCAGGCCGGAGCCAGAGCAAGAGCAGGCCGGAGCCAAGGAGAGAGCAGGCCGGAGCCAAGGAGAGAGCAGGCCGGAGCCAAGGCGAGGGCAGGCCAGAGCGAGAGGAGGCCGGAGCCAGGGCGAGAGCAGGCCGGAGCCAAGGCGAGGGCAGGCCAGAGCCAGATCCAGAGCAGGCCGGAGCCAGGGCGAGGGCAGGTCAGAGTCAGAGCGAGAGCAGGCTGGAGCCAAGGCGAGGGCACGACAGAGCCAGAGCGAGAGCAGGCCAGAGCCAGAACGAGAGCTGACCGTAGCCAGGTCGAGGGCAGGACAGAGCTAGAGCGAGAGTAGACCAGAGCCAAGGCAAGGGCAGGCCAGAGCCAGAGCGAGAGAAGGCCGGAGTCAAATCAAGGGCAGGCCGGAACCAGGGCGAGAACAGGCCGGAGCCAGGGAGAGGCCAGATTGAGAGCAGGCCAGAGCCAGAGCGAGAGTAGGCCGGAGCCAGGGAGAGGGCAGGCCAGAGCCAAAAAGAGAGCAGGCCGGAGCCAGGGCGAGGGCAGTCCGGAGCTAGAGCGAGAGAAGGCCGGAGCTAAGGCGAGAGCAGGGCCGGAGCCAAGGCGAGGGCAGGCCAGAGGCTGAGCCAGGGCAGGCCAGCGCCAGAGCGAGAGCAGGCAGGAGCCAAGGCTAGGGCAGGCCAGAGCCAGAGCAGGTCGGAGCCAAGGCGAGGGCAGGCCAGAGCAAGGGCAGGCCGGAGCCAGGGCGAGGGCAGGCAGGAGCCAGAGCAAGAGCAGGCCGGAGCCAAGGCGAGAGCAGGCCGGAGCCAAGGCGAGGGCAGGCCAGAGCCAGAGCGAGAGCAGGCCGGAGCCAGGGCGAGAGCAGGCCGGAGACAAGGCGAGGGCAGGCCAGAGCCAGATCCAGAGCAGGCCGGAGCAAGGGCGAGGGCAGGCCCAGAGCGAGAGCAGGCCGGAGCCAAGGCGAGGGCACGCCAGAGCGAGAGCAGGCCAGAGCCAGAACGAGAGCTGACCGGAGCCAGGTCGAGGGCAGGCCAGAGCTAGAGTGAGAGTAGGCCAGAGCCAAGGCAAGGGCAGGCCAGAGCCAGAGTGAGAGAAGGCCGGAGTCAAAGCAAGGGCAGGCCGGAACCAGGGCGAGAAAAGGCCGGAGCCAGGGCAAGGCCATAGCCAGAGCGAGAGCAGGCCAGAGCGAGAGTAGGCCAGAGCCAAAAAGAGAGCAGGCCAGAGCCAGGGCGAGGGCAGTCCGGAGCTAGAGCGAGAGCAGGCCGGAGCTAAGGCGAGAGGCAGGGCCGGAGCCAAGGCGAGGGCAGGCCAGAGGCAGAGCCAGGGCAGGCCAGCGCCAGAGCGAGAGCAGGCCGGAGCCAAGGCTAGGGCAGGCCAGAGCCAGAGCAGGTCGGAGCCAAGGCGAGGGCAGGCCAGAGCAAGGGCAGGCCGGAGCCAGGGCGAGGGCAGGCAGGAGCCAGAGCAAGAGCAGGCCGGAGCCAAGGCGAGAGCAGGCCGGAGCCAAGGCGAGGGCAGGCCAGAGCCAGAGCGAGAGCAGGCCGGAGCCAGGGCGAGAGCAGGCCGGAGACAAGGCGAGGGCAGGCCAGAGCCAGATCCAGAGCAGGCCGGAGCAAGGGCGAGGGCAGGCCCAGAGCGAGAGCAGGCCGGAGCCAAGGAGAGGGCACGCCAGAGCGAGAGCAGGCCAGAGCCAGAACGAGAGCTGACCGTAGCCAGGTCGAGGGCAGGACAGAGCTAGAGCGAGAGTAGGCCAGAGCCAAGGCAAGGGCAGGCCAGAGCCAGAGCGAGAGAAGGCCGGAGTCAAAGCAAGGGCAGGCCGGAACCAGGGCGAGAACAGGCCGGAGCCAGGGAGAGGCCAGATTGAGAGTAGGCCGGAGCCAGGGCGAGGGCAGGCCAGAGCCAAAAAGAGAGCAGGCCGGAGCCAGGGCGAGGGCAGTCCGGAGCTAGAGCGAGAGAAGGCCGGAGCTAAGGCGAGAGCAGGGCCGGAGCCAAGGCGAGGGCAGGCCAGAGCGAGAGCAGGCCGGAGCCAAGGCTAGGGCAGGCCAGAGCCAGAGCAGGTCGGAGCCAAGGCGAGGGCAGGCCAGAGCAAGGGCAGGCCGGAGCCAGGGCGAGGACAGGCAGGAGCCAGAGCAAGAGCAGGCCGGAGCCAAGGCGAGAGCAGGCCGGAGCCAAGGCGAGGGCAGGCCAGAGCCAGAGCGAGAGCAGGCCGGAGCCAGGGCGAGAGCAGGCCGGAGACAAGGCGAGGGCAGGCCAGAGCCAGATCCAGAGCAGGCCGGAGAAAGGGCGAGGGCAGGCCAGAGCCAGAACCAGAGCAGGCCGGAGCAAGGGCGAGGGCAGGCCCAGAGCGAGAGCAGGCCGGAGCCAAGGCGAGGGCACGCCAGAGCGAGAGCAGGCCAGAGCCAGAACGAGAGCTGACCGGAGCCAGGTCGAGGGCAGGCCAGAGCTAGAGTGAGAGTAGGCCAGAGCCAAGGCAAGGGCAGGCCAGAGCCAGAGTGAGAGAAGGCCGGAGTCAAAGCAAGGGCAGGCCGGAACCAGGGCGAGAAAAGGCCGGAGCCAGGGCAAGGCCATAGCCAGAGCGAGAGCAGGCCAGAGCGAGAGTAGGCCAGAGCCAAAAAGAGAGCAGGCCGGAGCCAGGGCGAGGGCAGTCCGGAGCTAGAGCGAGAGCAGGCCGGAGCTAAGGCGAGAGGCAGGGCCGGAGCCAAGGCGAGGGCAGGCCAGAGGCAGAGCCAGGGCAGGCCAGCGCCAGAGCGAGAGCAGGCCGGAGCCAAGGCGAGGGCAGGCCAGATCCAGAGCGAGAGCAGGTTGGAGCCAAGTCGAGGGCAGGCCAGAGCCAGAACGAAAGCAGGCCAGAGCCAGAGCGAGAGCAGTCCGGAGCCAAGGAAAGGGAAGGCCACAGCCAGAGAGGTAGAGCAGGCTTGAGCCAGAGCGAAGGCAGGCCAGAACCAGAGCGAGAGCAGACCGGAGTCAAGAAGAGGGAAGGCTAGAGCAAGAGCAGGCCGGAGCCAGGGCGAGGGCAGGCCAGAACCAGAGAAAGAGCAGGCCGGAGCCAAGGCGAGGGCTGGCCAGAGCCAGGGCGAAGGCAGGCCGGAGCCAGGGCGAGGGCAGGCCGGAGCCAGAGAAATAGCAGGCCGGAGCCAAGGTGAGGGCAGGCCAAAGCCAGAGCGAGAGCAGGCCGGAGCCAAGGCGAGGGCAGGCCAGAGACAGATCCAGAGCAGACCGGATGCATTATGTAAGGACTCTGCTGTGGTATTTAAGGACTCTGCTGCATTATTTAAGGACTTTGCTGCATTAATTAAGGACTCTGCTGCTGTATTGAAGGACTCTGCTGCATTATTTAAAGACTGCAGCTGTATTTAAGGACTCTGCTGCTGCATTTAAGGACTCTGCTGCACTATTTAAGGACTCTGCTGCGGTATTTAAGGACTCTGCTGCGGTATTTAAGGGCTCCTCTGCATTATTTAAGGACTTTGCTTCATTATTTAAGGACTCTGCTGCAGTATTTAAGGGCTCTGCTGCATTATTTAAGGACTTTGCTGCATTATTTAAGGACTCTGCTGCGGTATTTAAGGACCAGGGCGAGGGCAGGCCAGAGTCAGAGCGAGAGCAGGCCGGACGGAGCCAAAGCGAGGACACGCCAGAGCCAGAGCGAGAGCAGGCCAGAGCGAGAGCAGGCCGGAGCCAGGGCGAGGGCAGGCCAGAGCCAGAGCGAGAGTAGGCCAGAGCCAAGGCAAGGGCAGGCCAGAGCCAGAGGGAGAGAAGGCCAGAGCCAAGGCAAGGGCAGGCCGAAACCAGGGCGAGAGGAGACCGGAGACAGGGCGAGGCCAGAGCGAGAGCAGGCCAGAGCCAAAGCGAGAGTAGGCTGGAGCCAGGGCCAGGGCAGGCCAGAGCCAGAGAGAGAGCAGGCCGGAGCCAGTGCGAGGGCAGGCCAGAGCGAGAGCAGGCCGGAGCCAGGGCAAGAGCAGGCCGGAGCCAAGGCGAGGGCAGGACAGAGCCAGAGTGAGAGCAGGCCAGAGCCAAGGCAAGGGCAGGCCAGAGCCAGGGCGTAAGCAGGCCAGAGCCAATGCGAGGGCAGGCCAGAGCCAGGGCGAGGGCATGCAGGAGCCAGAGCGAGAGCAGGCCGGAGCCAAGGCGAGAGCAGGCAGGAGCCAAGACGAGGGTAGGCCAGAGTCAGAGCGAGAGCAGGCCGGAGCTAAGGCAAGGGCAGGCCAGAGCCAGAGAGAGAGCAGGCCGGAGCCAAGGCATGGGTAGGACAGAGCCAGAGAGAGAGCAGGCCGGAGCCAGGGCGAGGGCAGGCCAGAGCCAGAGCAGGTCGGAGGCAGGGCGAGAGCAGGCCGCAGCCAATGCGAGGGCTGGCCGGAGCTAGAGCCAGGGCAGGTCGTAGTCAGGGCAAGGGCAGGCCGTAGCCAGAGCGAGAGCAGGCCGGAGCCAAGGCGAGAGCAGGCCGGAGTCAAGGCGAGGGTAGGCCAGAGCCAAGGCGAGGGTAGGCCAGAGCCAAGGCAAGGGCAGGCCAGAGCCAGAGATAAAGAAGGCCTGAGCCAAGGCAAGGGCAGGCCGGAACCAGGGCGAGAGCAGACCGGAGACAGGGCGAGGCCAGAGCCAGAGCGAGAGTAGGCCGGAGCCAGGGCAAGGGCAGGCAGGCCACAGCCAGAGAGAGAGCAGTCCGGAGCCAGGGCGAGGGCAGGCCAGAGACAGAGCGAGAGCAGTTCAGAGCCAGGGAGAGAGAAGGACGTAGCCAAGGCGAGGGTAGGCCGGAGCCCGAGCTGTGGCATAGTGGAGCCAAGTCGAGAGCAGGCCAGAGCCAGAGCGAGAGCAGGCCAGAGCCAGAGCGAGAGCAGGCCAAAGCAAAGGCAGGCCAAAGCCAGAGTGAGTGCAGAACGGAGCCAAGGCAAAGGCAGGCCAGAGAGAGAGCAGGCTGGAGCCAAGGCGAGGGCAGGCTGGAGGCAGAGCGAGAGCAGGCTGGATCCAAGGCGACGGCAGGCCAAAACCAGAGCGAGAGAATGCCGGAGCCAGGGCGAGAGCAGGCCAGATCGAGAGCAGGCCAGAGACAGGGAGAGGGCAGGCCGGAGCCAGAGCGAGAACAGGCCGGAGCCAGAGCGAGAGCAGGAAGGAACCAGAGCGAGAGCAGGCCGGAGCCAGAGCGAGAGCAGGCTAGAGCCAAAACGAGAGCAGGCCAGATTCAGGGCGAGAGCAGGCCGAAGCCAAGGCAAGGGCAGGCCGGAGCCAGAGCGAGAGCAGGCCGGAGCCAGGGCGAGAGCAGGCCGGAGCCAGGGCGAGAGCAGGCCGGAGCCAGGGCGAGAGCAGGACAGAGCCAGAGCGAGAGCAGGACAGAGCCAGAGCGAGAGCAGGACAGAGCCAGAGCGAGAGCAGGACAGAGCCAGGGCAAAGGCAGGCCAGAGCCAGAGCGAGAGCAGGCCGGAGCCAGGATATTTGAAAGCAAGCAAACCTCTAATATGGGCCATAGAAGTATGTATAGATTTACATTTCTATAACCTTTATGCCCATATTAGAGGTCTGATAAGTCCTAGGGGGTGACAGATTCCCTTTAATGCTTGTGTCGTGGTTGGCCTCTAGCCCGGTGTCTCATGTGTTGGGTTTGCCCACTCCGGGTCCTCCTGAAGGAGGAAGTAGGATTTCTCTTTTTATTTTGTGCTTTTGTCTTCTTGCCCAGTGATAGGGGCGGATCTCATCCTCTCAGGCCTAGCCCAACCCTAACCCTAGCCCTAACCCTAACCCCAACCCTACCACAACCCTAAGCCTAGAGTTTATATTTTACGCCGTTTAGACAACTTTATTCTTCGAGACAGTGCGATTACAGCGATATCAGAATCATATCGGGTTTTTATGATTGACAGCTGTCACACACTAAAAGACGCATTTTTTCGTAAAATCTAGTTTTTGCATCGCCATATTTTTAGAGCTATAATTTTTCCATATTTTGTCCGACAGAATCATGTGACGTCTTGTTTTTTGCGGGATGAGTTGACGTTTTTATTGGTGCCATTTTCAGGCACGTGACATATTTTGATCGCTCTCTATTCCGATTAATGGGAGGCAGAATAAACAAAAACCAACAATTCAGGAATTGTTTTTTTTTATTTTTTTTTTATGCTGTTCCGCGTGTGGTAAAATTGATAAGGTAGCTTTATTCTTTGGGTCAGTACTTTTACAGTGGTACCACATTTATATCGATTTTCTATATTTTGGCGCTTTTAAACAATAAAAGCTATTTTATAGAAAAAATATTTTTTTTGCATCGCTTTATTCTGAGAGCTATAACTTTTTTATTTTTAGGCTGATGGAGCTGTATGGCGGCTTGTTTTTTGCGGGACAAGATGACGTTTTCAGTGGTATCATTATTATTTATATTCGTCTTTTTGATCGCGTGTTATTCCATTTTTTGTTTGGGGGTATGATGATAAAGCATTGTTTTTTGCTTTATTTTTTATTTATTTTTTTTACCATGTTCACTGAAGGGGCTAACTAGTGGGACAGTTTTATAGGTCAGGTCATTCCAGACGCGGCGATACCAAATGTGTGTACTTTTATTGTTTTTTTTTTCATAATAATATTTATTGATGGGTACATTATATTTTTATTTTTGGTGGATTTTTTTTTTTTTTTTTCTTCACTTTGACACTTTTTTTACTTTTATTCTTTGTCCCACTATGGGACTTTCACTTTTTTTATTCTGATCGCCTGTATAGCATAGGGATGGAGCACCAGCCCTGTGCTATACAGGCTGTCAGCGATGCAAATGCAGAATATACTTTGGTCATGCACTGCGCATGCCAAAATATCTTCCTGCTGTCTGGTGACCCAGATGTTGTCATGACGACATTCGGTCGTCATGGCAACATCCAGGAAGCCGCGGCAGACATCGCTGGACGCCGGCAGGAGAGGTGAGTATCCCGATCACCTCCCCTTGCCCCCGCAATGCTGCGATCGACTCAGCTGCGACAATCGGCTGAAACCCGGCGGCGATCGCGCCCGCACAGCCTGTGTGCGGGCGCGATCGCAAAGACGTACTAATACGTATCAGGCTCTTAAGTCCCATGGCGCAGATACGTATTAGTACGTCTTGAGCTTTAAAGGGGTTAAACTACAACTCCAATGTCAGCCCCTAATTCAATAGGAACCAAAGATCTGAGAACAGAGAATGATAATAAAATTATTTGTCCACATAAATGGCAAAACTACCCAAAAATGGAGCCCCATAAAGATGTCCCAACTTGACCTCCCCCACCCACCTAATATCAACTGATCGTCAGCAATTTCTCATTTACACAAGGGGTTGTCCTGAAAATGTCTTATTATAGAGTGTTCCCGGCAATCCATGATAAATCCGGTGGATACATTATAAGTATACCAAAGCTTAAAAGTAAAGAGCTACTTACCTGGACTCTTTCTCTCTCAGCTGTCAGGTTATAGTGACACAAGATGGCAGCAGTTTAGAAATTTATATATTCTATTCCAATTGTGATGTCTATGATGTCATGTGCCTTGTGATGTCATAATAGCTATCACTGTCATTTCAAATTTACAACCGCAAGAAAAAGTTGATTTCATGGTTTAAGAAAAAATATGGTGGGTAATTGCAGCCTGTGATTATTTTACATATTGTTATTAATATTTGTCATGTCCTTCACTGCTGCCTCCTGCACTGCTTTTTATATACTGTTTATTTTAATAATGGACAATTCACAAGCCCTGCATGTAGAATATATAGTTAATGGCCTCTATTGAATGACTAGATGCCTATTAGAGCAATAAGATATACTCTATGTCTACAATCTTTTGGCTGAGTCTAAGGGCTCATACTCATCTGCGTATAAATCACACGAGTGCAATCTGATAAAAAAAAATTGGATTGCACTCTGACTCTTGTCATTGAATGATTATGTGTTCATCTGTGATTTTTTTTCCCAGCTCAGATCGAACTGAGAAAAAAAAAATCACAGCATGCTGCAAGTGGCTGCATATATCAGACGAGACTCGCCAATGCAAGTCAATGTGTGCGAGAAAACAAAAGCACAGCAAACGGACCATGCTTATGCCATCCATATAGCGTCCATATAATACGCATCTATGTAACACCTTTCAGTGACTGTGGCGGCATCTCAGCACACAAATCCTGTATCTCAGATCTTTGCCTGGCCTTGTCTTCTGTGTTTTGGCCATCATGCCACCAACAAGACAAGGGTGATTGGGGCAAGAGACATGCTGGTGAGGGGGATGTTGGCTGCCGTGATGCTGGTAATGGAGGTGGCTGCCAAGATGCTGGCACTGGAGGTGGCTGCCGTGATGGTGCCACTGTAGTTGGTGGTGGTTGCTGCGATGCTGTGACTGGAGGTGGTGGTGATGGCTGCTGTGATGCTGGTACTGGAGGTGGTGGCTGCCGTGATGGTGGGTCTGCTGAGTGCCCTTCTTGGGGGGTCTAATGACCGGGTTTTGTTGTCCTCAGAAAGTTGCCACCTATCAAGGAATTAAAAGATGGCCATCGGTGAATTTGGTGGCGCAGCGGCAGACGAAACAATTTGGAGGGCAGCCCTGGTCTGCAGCCTCAATAAAAAGGGAACGTGCCTGAAATAACGGGCCAGGCTTAGACAAACACTCTCATCGTCATCACTCACAGGTATTCCCATGTCACGTACGCCAGTGATGGTGGGGCGGTAGCGATGCTGGCTTATTGGTGCATGAGGGGAGGTGTCGAGGGGCTGTGGTGTACTGGTGCTCTCCGCAGGCTCTTCTTCTTTCTGGCCCCCAGCTCCGGCCTCCATTTCAGATTCCTCTCTGGCTTCCAGCACCTCCGGGCTACAGGTATTTCCCTTTTTGGTCCAGTCAGATCTGTAAGGTCAGGGATGACAGAGAAAAAAGCATTTTTAATATGCAAAATAATAATCAAACCATTACAACAAATAAAACTGAAAAAGATAGCCACTTACGGGTGAAAATCTAGGACTAGGGTCAAAAACTGGAGCCGGTCATAATATAGGTATGGCCTTTCTTTTTAAGAGCCACATCACCACTCTTCCTACCCTGTTGTCGCTCGCGGCGGCACTGGTCCCGGCAACTGCTCCATAATCTTGTCACTACACCCACTGGAAAGAAAAGTGGAAGAGATTATATACAATTTTTATAGGTAAAGGATGCTGTATGTAATAACATGTATAGTGTGTATTCTAATATCACTGCTAGCAGGGGCTGGCTGGCAAATTTTAGCCTGGGGGCAAGCACACAGCAGTGGTCCATGAGTAGCGGCCCATCCTTAAAGGTCGTTTTCCCACAAACAATAGTATATTTTAATCAATAGATCTTGGAGTAATAATAATTTCCACAATTGGATGTGATATAATAATGCTCCTGTGCTGAGATAATCTTATAAATGTGCCCCTGCTGTGTACTGTGTAATGGCTGTGTCTTACCGTGCAGGAACATGTTCTGATCATACCACATCTCCTGGGCAGGGGGGGAGAAAAAGAGGATACAGGCAGGATAGCAGGGGATCACAGAGGATTCTTTTTGTGAGTAAAACATTTCAATGCCTGTTTTTAAACAATATTTTAGCTCAAAGAAAGACTCAGCTGTGATCCCCTGCTGTAATGTATATATACTCTCTTTATATATAGATGATTAGCGTGCACACAGTCTGTAGGTCAAGGTGCAGGTACACGGGATGTGGAATCCCCAGAATCGGCGTAGATTAAATCACCTCACATTCTAGTTTCATGACGCAAACTAAAGTCTATTTGAAGACATGCAATAAGACACATTTAAGGTGCAGGGAATAATGCAACAGTAAATGAACGTTTTGACCCATCGTTTGCATCTTGAAACTAGAGTGTGCAGTGATTTAATCGATGCTATATACTCTTTTGCTTCCTCCCCTGCCCAGTAGCTGTGGTATGATCAGACCATGTTCCTGCACAGTCAGACACAGCCATTACACAGTACACAGCAGGGGCACATTTATAACATTATCTCAGCACAGGAACATTATTATATCACATCCAATTGTGGAATTTATTATTATTCCAAGATCTATTGATTAAAATATACTTTTGTTCGCAGAAAACCCCTTCAACATGTATATTACCAGCTGCTTCATAGGCTATATTCACACAAAAGTATTGTCTAAGTGCTGCCCGTGGAGAAAAATGACAGCACTTGGTCCAGTTCAGGTGAGCATTTAAAACTGGTAATACATAAGCATAATATGTACAATGTCTGACCACTACAAAACGGATTTAGGTTGTTAGAGGTGTAATGCAAGTAATCCAAGGTACGCTGTGCTTTTCTACACTCATTGGTAGTGCGGCGGATTTTTCCACATTGATAATCCGCAGCGGAAATTTCCGCAGCATGTGCACAGCAGATGCGGATTATCATTGGGGAACATAGCAGACCTTCTACCAAGCGTTTTTTAAGCGTTTCTGCAGCGGAATTGCCGTTGCGGAAACGCTTAAAAAACGCATAGTGGGCACACAGCTTAAAGGTGGCCACACATAAGCACAGGTCTGCCAGATAGATACCTATGAATTATTATTTTGTGTATTATTTCCTACATACTTGATCGAGCAAGTCATCAATGTAAAAGTCAACTCCACATTATAGTATATGATGTACGAGTCACTAATTATCATGTGTGTCCCATCTGATGTCTGTGCACACAGTGAACATATTATACCACATACAATACAATATACATAGGAGAATATATGACTGATAAATAGAGATGAGCAACTTCATTTGCAGGACCCTGATCCAATGGTCAGATGAATATTCAGTGGCTGCTGGATAGGAGCCCTGACAGCCTCCTACCTGACACCATTCTCTTTCTCTGCCTTTGATTTGTAGCCAGGCACAATGTCATGTATGTGTCACGCCAAAAAGATGACATCATGCAAAGACTATAATCAAAAGAGGAGTCAGAGATGCCGGCAGGCGGGAGGAGGCTCGCGGGGCTCTGGTCTGGTGGCCACAGACTACTGACGGGACTGTTTGACCAGTGTCCTGCGAATCAATTCGCTCATCTGTACTGGAATAAGATATATTATGACTACATACATCAGATATTACATACAGAATAGCATGTGACAGTTATATACCACACTATGAGCACAGACATCAGATATTACACCAGTGACAGATTATCCTCTGTATAACATTGGATGCCTGTATCAAAGTCCATCACATCCAGTATACAGCATAATATGTGATGGTAAGCGATATACTGGGATACAGACATCACATATTCATACCTCTCAACTCTTGAAGAACAGAAAGGGGGACAGAAAGAGGCTATGTGCGGCAAATTTTGGCCTCGCCCCTGGTCACACCCCAATCCACGCCCATTTACCATTATCTTTCTCGCTCGGCAGGAGGAGTTGTCAGAGGGGCGCTGGTAGTGAGGGAAATTCAGCAGACGGCCGAGACTGCAAGGCCCAGACCCAAATCCAGGACTGTCCACTGTATCCAGGGCAGCTGGGACTAGAGATGAGCAGATGGATTCCGGGGCCTCCAGTCGGGGGTCCGGGTCAGTGCTACCTGGCGGCTGGACTGGAGGCCATGAGTCTCTTATCTTCCGGGCAGTGCGGCCTCATCTGTGAGTCCGGCTCATCTCTTGTTGGGACCTGAGGGTTATTTTTTGTTCCCTCATTCACAGTCGGAGCCGCCAGAACTTTCTCATCTTTATGTAGATTCATTATACGACATCTGGCTTTCTTGTGGTGGCTCTTACTGTATATTGGGGGCTATGCGAGGGCTCATACCGTAGGTAGGGGTGGCGTGTGCTAATACTGTATGTACGGGGTTGTGTGGGGGCTCATACTGTATATAGGGGGATGTCAGCATACTTAAATCTGCTCAATATTAAGTGATAATATAAATATCCAAAAATATATAATTAATATGATAATATTAATATTGAGCTGAATTAATTTGAACCTATTGGTTCGGGCTCCACAACAGTCACGGTCTCTCACGTGGCCCCTTGGGAAAATTAATCTCCCACCCCTGCCTATTTCAAAGCGCTATGTTAAAAATCACAGACATCATACACACAGCGGGCACAACCATCAGACAGACATCATACACACAGCGGGCACAACCATCCCACACACATCATACACACAGCGGGCACAACCATCACACAGACATCATACACACAGCGGGCACAACCATCACACAGACATCATACACACAGCGGGCACAACCATCACACAGACATCATACACACAGCGGGCACAACCATCACACAGACATCATACACACAGCGGGCACAACCATCACACGGACATCATACACACAGCGGGCACAACCATCACACAGACATCATACACACAGCGGGCACAACCATCACACAGACATCATACACACAGCGGGCACAACCATCACACAGACATCATACACACAGCGGGCACAACCATCACACAGACATCATACACAACCATCACACAGACATCATACACACAGCGGGCACAACCATCACACAGACATCATACACACAGCGGGCACAACCATCACACAGACATCATACACACAGCGGGCACAACCATCACACGGACATCATACACACAGCGGGCACAACCATCACACAGACATCATACACACAGCGGGCACAACCATCACACAGACATCATACACACAGCGGGCACAACCATCACACAGACATCATACACACAGCGGGCACAACCATCACACAGACATCACACACACAGCGGGCACAACCATCACACAGACATCATACACACAGCGGACACAACCATCACACAGACATCATACACACAGCGGGCACAACCATCACACAGACATCATACACACAGCGAGCACAACCATCACACAGACATCATACACACAGCGGGCACAACCATCACACAGACATCATACACACAGCGGGCACAACCATCACACAGACATCACACACACAGCGGGCACAACCATCACACAGACATCATAACACACAGCGGGCACAACCATCACACAGACATCACACACACAGCGGGCACAACCACTGGGCCCTCAAATCGGGACAGGCCCAGGGAATAGGGGAGGCTTGTTAGCTCTGGATATTATACCCGCCTCCTATTATCCTGTATATAATATGGGATGTCTGGGCCTATAGTATATATATTATACCACCTACAGGCTAATATGTAACTAGTGCACATTACACCTTGAGTACAGCCATTAGATATTACACCAGTCACTTCTTCTCCTCTGCACCATCTGATGTCTGTGCACAGTATATGACATCCAGTATACAGGATAATATGTGATGGGATATAGGACATACTGTTATACAGACATCAGATGGTATCAGGGGTGGATTAAGAGTAGCAAGGGCCCCGGGCAGTTTAGAAGGCGCCCCTCCCCCCACCTGATTTATCACGTGACATGTCACATGATTCCCTGTGATAGATCATGTGATAGTTCACGGGAAATTAATTTGGCACAATATTAATTGTGCTGCCTCATCTGAGAGCAGCACAATATAGGGGCAGATACCCTGATTCCAGCGATGTGTCACTTTTTCAGCTGCTTGTTGTCATTTTGAGAAAATCACCATTTTATCTGCTGCAGATCTAGCAGCTCTCTGAATGCTGCGCTCTGTATAGCCCCACCCACACCACTGATTGGCAGCTTTCTGCCCATGCTCAGTGTACACAGAAATCTACTGATCAGTGATGGGGGTGGGGTCCTACAGAACTTACTAGTCATCTAGTGATAATTACCTTCTGACAAATCAATGATTTTATCAAAACTAAACTAAGCAGCCCAGTAAGTGACACATTACTGGAATCAGTGCCTCTAACCCTACATTATGCTGCTCTCAGATTAGGTGGCAAAAACCTGATGACAGATTCCCTTTAAAGGAGCTGAAACCATAAAAAAGTTTGTATTAAACAAAATACAAGCCAATTGTGAAATTAACTTTTTTTCATTGTTAATTCACATTAGACTGTATCTTCAACACTTTTGTCAGCAGGTCTTATTGCAGACTCTGAATAGGGCAGCTCTCTCCCTCTCCCTCAGCAGAAAGTCACAGCATGGTGAAAAAACGGGATCTTTTATGATTTTCTCATAATAAATAAAAAAGGACATGCAAGTCCTCCAAACTATTTTCCGTTTCTCTATAGGGGAGGTCCTAAATCTTTCTTGTTCTTTAGTTGATCACTTGTCAAAAAGGCAAAGCATTTACTATGAACTCGCCTAAAAAAATATACACTTGGAGAGTAATATCATCATCTGCATGTAAATATTCCTTGACTCTAAGGGCTCGCTCACACTGTCGTATAACAAGGCCGAATGCTATGTGATGTTTTATCGGATAGGACTCGGCCCTATGTTATACTATGGGACAGTGCGATTATTGGCATGAGAAAATAATCTCATTCGATATTCGGACCATGTGCACCCATACAAGTCTATGGGTGCACGTAAAACATTGGACTGCACTCGGATGTCATCCAAGTGCAGTCTGATGAACACTCACAGAGACTATGGAAAAGATGGAGAAAGTCTCCATCTTTTGGAGATGGAGCCTGCCGTGTGCTGCAAGAGTTGTGCTGTGTGTGGAGAGAGCTCCTGGGAAGGGAGGAGAGCCAGGCGGAGGTGACCGAGCGGACCGGGAGGACCAGTAGGAGGCGACCGGAGGGACGAGCGCAAGAGAGCGCTGTGGCAGCGTGCAGTGCCGGCCAGCGGAGGGTGCCAGGTGGTGGTGACCAGGAGGTGATCAGGAGGACCGGTAAGAGGCGACCGGAGGGACAAGCACGCTGTGATAGCGTGCAGCGTTCCTAGAGGAAGTGAGTGAGGGGCAGGAGGCCGCGATAAGCGGCCCTACTGAACCCAAGTGTGTACTGTACTGTATTGTATTTGTATCTGTATTGTAATTGTATTGTATTCCCTAGTCCATATTTAATTGATTACCCCCCCGTCCATATTTAATTGATCACCCCGTCTATATTTAAATTGATTCCCCTGAACACCCCCGTCCATATTTAACTGATCCCTCTGACCACATTAAATTGACCCCCCGTCCTCATTTAATTGATCCCCGACCACCCCCCGTCCATATTAAAGTGATCCCCCTGACCACATTTAAATGATTGACCCCCCAGCCCATAATTGATTGATCCCCCTTGTCCTATTTAATAGATTCCCCTTGTACAGTTTTACTCATCCCCAGTCCCTATCTATTTGCCTTATCCCCCACCATATTTAATTAACCCCTGTCCATAATTAATTGATTGATTCCCCAGACCACAATTAATTATTTCCCCAGTCCATATTTATTGATATTATTGATACTTATTGATCCCCAGTCCTTAGTTAATTGACCCACCGTCCATACCTATTTATTTGCTTTACCCCCCATCCTATTTAATTAAACCCCCTGTCCATAATTAATTGATTGATTCCCTAGTCCACAATTAATTATTTCCCCAGTCCATACTTATTGATCCCAGTCCATAGTTAATTGACACACTGTCCATACTTAATTAATCCACCTGACCCACTCAGCTGATCCCCCGTCCATACTTAATTGATACTTAATTGATCCCCCGTCCATACTTAACTGATCCCGCGCCGATATCTAATCGATACACTTGCACATCCCTAATTGATCCCCGTCCATACACCTATATATAAATAATTGTGTTTTGTACTTGTACATATATACTGACTGTATCCCCATATTTAGAATGACGTCCATGTAGGCCGGAGCCGTGCAGTGTACATCTTGCGCAATGTATGCATTCCCTGAGCTACCGCTCAGGGATCCATACTGCTGCGAGAGATGTGAGCATATCGTGCACTTGGAAGCCCAAATCCTGGATCTAAGTGCTCAGATAGCGGTACTGAGGAGCATCGACAACATGGAACGGAGTTTGCTGCTCACCGAGCAGATACTCAATGGGTCAACACTGGGGGTGGAGCTTAGTGGGGAAGCGCAGGCTGAACAGGCAGGGAGCTGGGTAACAGTTAGAAGGGATAGAGGGAAGAAGTATAGGAAGGCTGGTTCAGAACCGGCATTATTGGAGCACGACAGATCCTCTGACCGCCGGGGGAGTGTATGCTCCAGTAATGAGGGGGAGGGGGGAAGTGTAGGGCAGGCTAGACAGGTCCTGGTAGTGGGTGACTCTATTATTAGGGGGACAGACAGGGCAATCTGTCACAAAGACCGGGATCCCCGAACGGTGTGCTGCCTCCCTGGCGCTCGAGTCCGGCACATCGCGGATCGGGTTGACAGGTTACTGGGTGGGGCTGGCGAAGACCCAGCGGTCATGGTCCACATTGGCACCAATGACAAAGTGAGTGGTAGATGGAGGGTCCTTAAAAATGATTTCAGGGATCTAGGTAGGAAGCTTAGGGCAAGGACCTCCAAGGTAGTTTTCTCAGAAATACTACCAATCCCGCGAGCCACACAGGAGCGCCAACGGGAGGTTAGGGAGGTGAATAAGTGGCTAAAGAGTTGGTGCAAGGCAGAAGGGTTTGGGTTCATGGAGAACTGGGCCGACTTCGCTGTCGGCTACAGGCTCTACCGTAGGGACGGGCTGCACCTCAATGGGGAGGGTGCAGCGGTGCTGGGGAAGTAGATGGCTAATAGGTTGGAGGAGTTTTTAAACTAGAGACGGGGGGGGGAAACCAAGGAAATAGGTGGGATGTGAGGCAAGCAAGGGGGAAGGGGAGAAGTGAATATAATGAGGGTGGAGAGGGGGGTGGGGATAGTACAGTTAGATCGTTAGAGAAGAATAGGATGCTAAATAACCCCAAAGTTTTATCTTGCATGCTGACCAACGCAAGAAGCCTGACCAATAAGGCAGATGAGCTGCGGGCGCTTATATCGGAGGAGAGGTATGACATCGTAGGTATAACAGAGACTTGGCTAGACGATAGCTACGACTGGGCGGTAAATTTAACAGATTATAGTTTATTTAGAAGGGACCGGAAACAGGGGAAGGGCGGAGGAGTCTGCTTATATGTAAGGTCACGTCTAAAGCCCAGACTAAGGGAAGATATAGGAGAGGGAGAAGAGGGGGTCGAGTCCATGTGGGTAGAGATAGAGGGGGCAAAAAATAATAATAAAATATTACTGGGGGTCTGCTATAAGCCACCTAATATAACAGAGGAGAATGAGAAACTGCTATTAGGACAAATAGACAAAGTAGCAAAACATAATGAGGTGATTGTAATGGGGGACTTCAACTACCCGGATATTGACTGGGAAACAGAAACCTGTAGATAGCAGAAAGGAAAAAAGGTTCTTGACAAATATCAAGGATAATTATCTCTCCCAACTAGTGCAGGAACCAACGAGAGGGAAGGCAGTGTTGGACTTAATATTGACTAATAGGCCTGATAGAATAACTGAGGTACAGATAGGGGGGCACCTAGGTAATAGCGATCATAATATTATCAATTTCAAAATGCCCTTCAGTAGGGTTATCAATAAGGGAACAACTAAAACATTAAACTTTAGGAGGGCGAAGTTTGATCAGCTGAAAGAAAACCTTCAACTTATTGACTGGGACAAAGTTCTTAATCAAGGAAATACGAATAGTAAATGGGAAACCTTCAAAAGAATTCTGAATACTCAGTGCGAGAGGTATATACCGTATGGGAATAAAAGGGCCAGAAATAAGAGGAAACCAATATGGTTGAATAAGAACGTAAAAGGGGCGTTAAATAGCAAAAAAGAGGCATTCAAGAGATTAAAACAGGAAAACAGCAAGGAGGCACTAATGTGTTACAAGGAAAAAACGAGAACCTGCAAAAAACAAATAAAAATAGCAAAGGAGGAAACAGAGAGACGTATTGCTAGGGAAAGTAGATCAAATCCCAAACTGTTCTTTACGTATATAAATAGTAAAAGGATTAAATCGAATAATATTGGACCGATAAAAAGTGATGAAGGCAAAATCATAGAGAAAGATAAGGATAAAGCTAATCTATTAAATAAATTTTTTTCGTCAACTTTCACAAAGGAAAAAGAACTAACAGGCGAAATGAGAAGTGACAAACTTAATCCTCCACTAAGTATGACAAATCTAACCCAAGCTGGGGTACAGAAACGCCTCAGTAACATTAAAATAAACAAATCACCAGGACCTGATGGCATACACCCACGGGTACTAAGGGAACTAAGTAATGTGATAGACAGACCGTTATATCTTATATTTAAGGACTCTGTTGAGACTGGGTCTGTACCACTTGATTGGCGACAGGCGAATGTAGTGCCAATATTCAAAAAGGGAGCAAAAAGTAACACCGGAAACTATCGGCCGGTGAGTCTGACGTCCGTTGTGGGCAAAATTTTTGAAGGCTTTATTAATGAGGCAATCATGGAGCATCTTGATGCTAATAATCTATTAACCCCGAACCAACATGGATTCATGAGGAATCGCTCCTGCCAAACTAACCTGATTGACTTCTACAAGGAGGTTAGCTCTCGAGTAGATCAGGGGGAACCAGTGGATGTCGTGTATCTCGACTTCTCAAAAGCGTTCGATAGCGTGCCACATAATAGGTTGGTATACAAAATGAGAATGATGGGGCTGGGGGAAAATGTCTGCAAGTGGGTAGCTAACTGGCTAAAGGATAGAAGGCAGAGGGTGGTTATAAATGGAATATACTCAGATTGGGTAAGCGTCACTAGTGGCGTACCACAGGGGTCTGTACTAGGCCCAATGTTATTTAATATCTTTATTAACGACATAGTCAATGGGATAAATAGTAAAATATCAATATTTGCAGATGACACAAAGTTATGTAAAACAATTAATACAAAAGAGGATAGTGAAGACCTACAGAGGGATTTGGATAAGCTGGGTAGGTGGAGCATTAAATGGCAAATGAGGTTTAACAAGGAGAAATGTAAGGTCATACATATGGGAAGGAAAAATGGAAGTCACCAGTACTCACTGAATGGGAAACCATTGGGGAATTCAGAGATGGAGAAGGACTTGGGCATCTTGATTGATAGCAAACTAAATTGGAGTGCCCAAAGTCAGGCCGCTGCTGTAAGGGCAAACAGGGTAATGGGATGTATCAGAAGAGGTATAGCTGCAAAGGATGAGAACATTGTTCTTCCACTGTACAAAGCACTGGTCAGACCACACTTGGAATACTGTGCTCAGTTATGGGCCCCAATATATAGAAAGGATATAAATGAGCTTGAAAAGGTACAAAGGAGGGCAACAAAATTAATAAGGGGAATGGAGGGACTGCAATACCCAGAGAGGTTGGCAAAACTACGACTATTCAGCCTGGAAAAGAGAAGGTTGAGGGGGGACATAATAAATGTGTACAAATATGTTAGGGGACAGTATAGAGACCTTGCCCGGGATTTGTTCAAAAGGAGGGATATTACGGTAACAAGAGGGCACTCACTAAGACTGGAAGAGAAAAGGTTTCAGCACCAGCATAGGAAGGGGTTCTTTACGGTAAGAGCAGTGAGAATATGGAATTCACTGAGTGAGGAGACGGTAATGTCGGATTCACTAAACCAGTTCAAGCGGGGACTGGATGCTTTTCTAGATACCAGGCAGATTTCTGCATATACTTAAAAATAGAATAAAATAGTAGGTTGATACAGGGATTTATTCTGACTGCTGGTTTCAGAGTCGGGAGGGAATTTTTCCTCAGGTGAAGATTGGCTAAATCATTTGGGGTTTTTGCCCTCCTCTGGATCAACTTTAGCAATTACAGAACTAAAAGGTCGAACTTGATGGACGCAAGTCTTTATTCGGCTTTACTAACTATGTAAGTTCTCCATCTTCTCCATATCTGTGCTGCGAGAGAATCGGATCACACTCAGTTGAAGCTCCGACAGAGTTTGAGCCGAGTGTCATTAGCATAATTGGCCCTATTCTCTTGCATGAGAGAATATATGGCTTAGTGAGTGGATCCTAAAACTGAATAGTAGTGACGGACAGGCACCTCACAAGCGGGATCCATGTAGCTCTCAGATGTCATGTAGGTAGGGCTTCATTCCATGGGGTAGGGCTTAATTTTAAGGTATATATAAAAAATGGACTTCAAATAAAAATTAAATGAACACAAAAAGCACTAATTGAATTATTTTTTTCGTATTTATGTTTGCAGCCCCTTTAAAAACCCTTTGAGGACCAAGGCACATATATGTCCCATAGTTTTAAACTGGAAAAAAATTTGACTGAATAAAATTTAAGGTCCTCGAAGGTTTAAGTAGATCATAAATTCATATGAATACTTGCTCATACAATTGCACATGCCAGTAGATGAAGAAGAACAGAATCAAAAATATGACATTAAGTGGAGCACTTACAGGTATTCAAGGTGAAAGAGACCAGCAAAGGCATCGTCTCGAATGACAGTAAATGAGATAGAATTCAGCAAGCTGAAAATGAAGACAGCAGGTTAGAAGCGAACCAGACTTTATGGTGCTCAGAATTAGTCAAGCAGAATTTATTGACTGCTCTTGCAAAGCACTGAGACTCCCGCGGTGTATAGATGGCGCCGTGCGGCCTCCCGCTGTTTATAGATGGCGCCGTGCGGCCTCCCGCTGTGTATAGATGGCGCCGTGCGGCCTCCCGCTGTGTATAGATGGCGCCGTGCAGCCTCCCGCTGTGTATAGATGGCGCCGTGCGGCCTCCTGCTGAGTATACGTGTATAGATGGCTACGAGCGGCCTCCTGCTGAGTATAGATGCCGCACGGCGCCCCCACCAGAGACAGCAGGAGGCCGCACAGCGGCATCTATACTCAGCGGGAGGCCGCACGTAGCCATCTATACACAGCGGTAGGCCTCATGGCGCCCCCCCCAGAGACAGCAGGAGGCCGCACAGCGCCATCTATACTCAGCGGGAGGCCGCACGTAGCCATCTATACACAGCGGGAGGCCGCACGGCGCCCCCCCCAGAGACAGCAGGAGGCCGCACAGCGCAATCTATACTCAGCGGGAGGCCGCACGTAGCCATCTATACACAGCGGGAGGCCGCACGGCGCCCCCCCCAGAGACAGCAGGAGGCCGCACAGCGCAATCTATACTCAGCGGGAGGCCGCACGTAGCCATCTATACACAGCGGGGAGCCGCACGGCGCCATCTATACTCAGCGGGAGGCCGCACATAGCCATCTATACACAGCGGGAGGCCGCACGGCACCCCCCCAGAGACAGCAGGAAGCCGCACAGCGCAATCTATACTCAGCGGGAGGCCGCACGTAGCCATCTATACACAGCGGGAGGCCGCACGGCGCCCCCCCCAGAGACAGCAGGAGGCCGCACAGCGCAATCTATACTCAGCGGGAGGCCGCACGTAGCCATCTATACACAGCGGGAGGCCGCACGGCGCCCCCCCCAGAGACAGCAGGAGGCCGCACAGCGCAATCAATACTCAGCGGGAGGCCGCACGTAGCCATCTATACACAGCGGGGAGCCGCACGGCGCCATCTATACTCAGCGGGAGGCCGCACATAGCCATCTATACACAGCGGGAGGCCGCACGACACCCCCCCAGAGACAGCAGGAAGCCGCACAGCGCCATCTATACTCAGCGGGAGGCCGCACGTAGCCATCTATACACAGCGGGAGGCCGCACGGCGCCCCCCCCAGAGACAGCAGGAGGCCGCACAGCGCCATCTATACTCAGCGGGAGGCCGCACGTAGCCATCTCTACACAGCAGGGGGCCGCACGGCGCCATCAATACACGGCGGGGGGCCGCACGGCGCCATCTATACATAGCGGGGGGCCGCACGTAGCCATCTATACACAGCGGGGGGCCACACGTAGCCATCTATAGACAGCGGGGGGCCGCACGTAGCCATCTGTACACAGCGGGGGGGCCGCACGTAGCCATCTGTACACAGCAGGGGGCCGCACGGCGCCCCGCCCCCAGATACAGCAGGAGGCCGCACGGAGCCAACTATACTCAGCAGGAGGCCGCACGCAGTTACGTACACACACAAACATATA
Organism: Phyllobates terribilis; assembly: GCF_046119375.1. Lineage (NCBI taxonomy): Eukaryota > Metazoa > Chordata > Amphibia > Anura > Dendrobatidae > Phyllobates > Phyllobates terribilis. The sequence continues at coordinate 1,420,073 of NW_027362800.1, read as the reverse complement.
CAGACATATACATACACGCATAAACACATTTGAAACACAAAAATACATATAAACAGACATGACACAATGATATCTGCCCACACACACACACATACAAACAGACATCACACAATGACATCTGCTTCGGCCAGCCCTCGCCTTGGCTCCGGCCTGCTCTCGCTCTGGCTCTGTCTAGCCTGCCCTTGCCTTGCCTTCGGACTGCTCTTGCTCTGGTAATGGCCTGCCCTCGCCCTGGCTCCGGCCTGCTCTTGCTCTGGTCTGCCCTCGCCCTGGATCCGGCCTGCTCTTGCTCTGGCCTGCTCTTGCTCTGGCCGGCTCTTGCTCTGGCCGGCTCTTGCTCTGGCCGGCTCTTGCTCTGGCCGGCTCTTGCTCTGGCTTCGCCCTGTCTCCGGCCTGCTCTCGCCCTGGTTCCAGCCTGCCCTTGCCTTGGCTCTGGCCTACCCTCGCCTTGACTCCGGCCTGCTCTCGATCTGGCTCCGGCCTGCCCTCGCCCTGACTCCGGCCTGCCCCTCTGCAGGCAGCCCTGACTCCGGCCTGCCCCTCTGCAGGCCGCCCTGACTCCGGCCTGCCCTCGCATTGGCCGGGGCCTGCTCTCGCCCTGGCTCCGACCCGTTCTCGCTCTGGCTCTGGCCTGCCCATGCCTTGGCTCCGGCCTGCTCTTCCTCTGGCCTGCCCATGCCTTGGCTCTGGCCTGCCCTTGCCCTGGCTCCGGCCTGCTCTCGCTCTTGTTCTGGCCTGCCTTCGCCTTGGCTCCAGCCTGCTCTCGCTCTGGCTCAGGCCTGCTCTCGCTCTGGCTCAGGCCTGCTCTCGCTCTGGCTCCGGACTGCTCTCGCTCTGGCCTGCTATCGCTCTGGCTCTGGCCTGCCCTCTCTCGCCTTGGCTCTGGCCTGCTCTCGCTCTGGCCTGCCCTAGTCCTGGCTCCGGCCTGCTTTCACTCTGGCTCTGGCCTACCCTCGCCTTGGCTCCGGCCTGTTCCTGCCTTAGCTCCGGCCGGCTCTCGCTCTGGCTCCGGCATACCCTCGCCCTGACTCTAGCCTGCCCTTGCTCTGGCTCCGGCCTGCTCTCGCCTTGGCTCTGACCTGCTCTCGCTCTGGCCTTCCCTCGCCCTGGCTCCGGCATGCTCTCGCTCTGACTCTGGCCTGCCCTCGCCCTGGCTACCGCCTGCCTTCATCCTTGCTCCGGCTTGCTCTCGCTCTGGCTCTGTCCTACCCTCACCTTGGCTCCGGCCTGCTCTCGCCCTGGCTCCAGCCTACTTTCGCTCTGGCTCCGGCCTGCCCTCGCCCTGAAACAGCCTGCCCTTGCTCTGGCTCCGGCCTGCCCTTGCTCTGGCTCCGGCCTGCCCTCGCCCTGATTCCGGCCTGCCCTTGGCTTGGCTCCGGCCTTCTCTCGCTCTGGCTCTGGCCTGCCCTTGCTTTGGCTCTGGCCTACTCAAGCTCTGGCCTGCCCTCGCCCTGGCTCCGGCCTGCTCTCGCTCTGGCTCTGACCTGCTCTCGCTCTGGCGTGCCCTCACCTTGGCTCTGGCCTGCTCTCGCTCTGGCTCTGGCCTGCCCTCGCCATGGCTCCGGCCTGCCCTGGCCTGGCTCCGGCCTGCTCTCTCTCTGGCCTGCCCTTGCCTTGGCTCCAGCCTACTCTTGCCTTGGCTCCGGCCTGCTCTCGCTCTGGCCTCACTCACTGTAATGCACATGCCCGGGCTGAGCGGCGTGTGCGTGTGATTCCACTGGACCGTGCCGGAGAGTGAATGCCTGGAGGGGCGTAACTAGGTATTCACCCGATCCGACCAGGGTCGCACGACGGCATACGACGCCAGTGCACCAAGGAGGAACCGAGGAGAGGGACCAGGTGCTACTCCAGGACAGACCCCGGACACGGCTGTTGACCCACACAGGGGAATACAGGAACAGACTGGTTAGGCTGGCACACAGACTGGTGGGAATAGGGGGGCACGACTGGTATGCAGGCAGGCGGGTATGCAGGCAGGGGGGTACAGGCAAGCACGGCTAGAGTGCAGACAGGAAGGCACTAGCAGGTAGGAACACAGGCGGGATAGGTCACAGTACACACTGGGACTCTGGAACAGAACCACAGATGTGGCGGACAAACACAGCAGAGTGAGGCCGCCCAGAGAGGTGAGCGAGAGCAGGGCAGGACGAGACCGCCCGGAGCGGTGAGCAAGAGCAGAGCAGGACGAGACCGCCCGGAGCGGTGAGCAAGAGCAGAGCAGGACGAGACCGCCCGGAGCGGTGAGCAAGAGCAGAGCAGGACGAGACCGCCCGGAGCGGTGAGCAAGAGCAGAGCAGGACGAGACCGCCCGGAGCGGTGAGCAAGAGCAGAGCAGGACGAGACCGCCCAGAGCGGTGAGCAAGAGCAGAGCAGGATGAGACCGCCCGGAGCGGTGAGCAAGAGCAGAGCAGGACGAGACCGCCCGGAGCGGTGAGCAAGAGCAGAGCAGGACGAGACCGCCCGGACCGGTGAGCAAGAGCAGAGCAGGACGAGACCGCCTGGAGCGGTGAGCAAAGAGCAGAGCAGGACGAGGCCGCCTGGAGCGGTGAGCAAGAGCAGAGCAGGACAAGGCCGCCTGGAGCGGTGAGCAAGAGCAGAGCAGGATGAGGCCGCCTGGAGCGGTGAGCAAGAGCAGAGCAGGACGAGGCCGCCTGGAGCGGTGAGCAAGAGCAGAGCAGGACGAGACAGCCTGGAGCGGTGAGCAAGAGCAAAGCAGGACGAGACCGCCTGGAGCGGTGAGCAAGAGCAGAGTAGGACGAGACCGCCTGGAGCGGTGAGCAAGAGCAGAGCAGGACGAGACCGCCTGGAGCGGTGAGCAAGAGCAGAGCAGGACGAGACCGCCTGGAGCGTTGAGCAATAGTAGAGCAGGACGAGGCCGCCTGGAGCGGTGAGCAAGAGTAGAGCAAGACTGCCGGAGCAGTGAGCAAAAGGGTCAGAGCGGAGCAAAGCTGCCGGAGCAGCAAGCAAAAGGGTCAGAGCGGAGCAAGGCTGCCGGAGCAGTGAGCAAAAGGGTCGGAGCGGAGCAAGGCTGCCGGAGCAGCGAGCAAAAGGGTCAGAGCGGAGCAAGGCTGCCGGAGCAGTGAGCAAGGCAGAGCAGGCTAGAACCGCCGGAGCGGTGTGCAAGGCAGAGCAGGGGGGACAGGGCTCTGTTCACACGGAACAGACAGGAAGGAAAAGGCAGAGCCAGATACCCACAGGGTACTTGCAGTGAAGTAGCGAGTGGACCACAAACTCACAAGCGGGAGTACAGAGACAACAAGCAGGAGTTAGGTACGAGTTCAGACTCTGCAGAAAAAGGAAAGGAACGGACATAGAGAAAAAACAGGTAAAAGATAGAAGAGACTTCAGACTGGAACTGAGTGTACGGAGGAGACCGACACTGCAGCGGAATACAGGAGCGGGTCTGGGAATACGGCCCCCAGAGAGGCGGGACGAACAGGCAAGGAGCGTGCTCAGACAGGACAGACAAGATACAGGAGCGGGTCTAGGTAATCGGCCCCTAGAAGGCGGGAGGAACAGGCTAGGAGCGTGTTCAGACAGGCCTGGAAATACAGCCTCCAGGATAGGCAGACAAGAGAACACAGACTGGGACCTGGCACCTTCAGAGTGAAAGCACACACTGAATGAAACACAATGCTCAGGCATGGGTTAATTGGAGCAGCTGGTTTAAATACCAGGTGACAGACAGCAATAGGATGAGGACGCACAAGGGGTGTGCCCACAGCAAGTACAAGAAGCAGGAAGTGATCGGGCGCCGCCCTTAAGCAGCAGCACACAGAAGCAAACAGACAGCATGGAGGGAAGCCAGAGAGACATTCTGGATTGGAGATCAAGTGCGCGCCCTTGCACAGTGGGAGATGGACCACTATGCAAGGACGCCGCCAGGTATGTTACACTCACCCTGTCTCCGGCCTGCTCTCGTCCTGGTTTCGGCCTGCCCTTGCCTTGGCTCTGGCCTTCTCTCGCTCTGACCTGCCCTTGCCTTGGCTCTGGCCTACTCTCTCTCTGGCCTGCCCTCGCTCTGGCCTGCTCTCGCATTGGCTCCAGCCTGCTCTCACCCTGGCTCCGACCTGCTCTCGCTCTGGCCTGCTCTCGCCCTAGCTCCGGCCTGCTCGCTCTCTGGCTCTGGCCTGCCCTCGCCCTGGCTCTGGCCTACTCTCGCTCTGGCCTGCTCTCGCTCTGGACTCGCCCTGTCTCCGGCCTGCTCTCGCCCTGGTTCTGGCCTCACCTTGCCTTGGCTCTGGCCTTCTATCGCTCTGGCCTGCCCTTGCCTTGGCTCTGGCCTACCCTCGCCTTGGCTCCGGCCTGCTCTCGCTCTGGTTCCGGCCTGCCCTCGCGCAGACTCCGGAATGCCCTCGCCCTGGCTCCGACCTGCCCTCGCCCTGGCTCCGACCTGCCCTCGCCCTGGCTCCGACCTGCCCTCGCCCTGGCTCCGACCTGCCCTCGCCCTGGCTCCGACCTGCTCTCGCCCTGGCTCCGACCTGCTCTCGCCCTGGCTCCGACCTGCTCTCGCCCTGGCTCCGACCTGCTCTCGCCCTGGCTCCGACCTGCCCATGCCTTGGCTCCGGCCTGCTCTTCCTCTGGCTCTGGCCTGCCCTCCTCTTGACTCCTCTAGCCTGATCTCCCTCTTGTTCTGCCCTGCCTTCCCCATGGCTCCAGCCGGCTCTCGCTCTGGCTCAGGCCTGCTCTCGCTCTGGCCTGCCCTAGCTCTGGATCCGGACTGCTCTCGCTCTGGCTCTGGCCTGCCCTCGCCCTGGCTCCGGCATACTCTCGCTCTGGTTCTGACCTGCTCTCGCTCTGGCCTCGCCCTGTCTCTGGCCTGCCCTTGCCTTGGCTCCGGCCTTCTCTCGCTCTGGCCTGCCCTTGCCTTGGCTCTGGCCTGCCCTCGCCCTGGCTCCGACCTTCTCTCGCTCTGGCCTGCCGTCGCCCTGACTCCAGCCTGCTCTGGATCTGGCTCTGGCCTGCCCTCGCCTTGGCTCCGGCGCGCTCTCGCTCTGGCCTGCCCTCGCCTTGGCTCCGGCCAAATCTCGCCTTGGCTCCGGCCTGCTCTCGCTTCGGCCAGTCCTCGCCTTGGCTCCGGCCTGCTTTCGCCCTGGCGTAGGCCAGCTGTCGCTCTGGCTCTGTCTGGCCTGCCCTCGCCCTGGCTCCGGCCTGCTCTTGCTCTGGCCTGCTCTTGCTCTGGTCTGCCCTCGCCCTGGATCCGGCCTGCTCTTGCTCTGGCTCTGGCCTGCTCTTGCTCTGGCCGGCTCTTGCTCTGGCCTCGCCCTGTCTCCGGCCTGCTCTCGCCCTGGTTCCGGCCTGCCCTTGCCTTGGCTCTGGCCTACCCTCGCCTTGGCTCCGGCCTGCCCTCGCCCTGACTCCAGCCTGGCCCTCTGCAGGCCGCCCTGACTCCGGCCTGCCCCTCTGCAGGCCGCCCTGACTCCGGCCTGCCCCTCTGGCTCCGGCCTGCCCTCGCATTGGCTCCGGCCTGCCCTCGCATTGGCCGGGGCCTGCCCTCGCCCTGGCTCCGACCCGTTCTCGCTCTGGCCTGCCCATGCCTTGGCTCCGGCCTGCTCTTCCTCTGGCTCTGGCCTGCCCATGCCTTGGCTCTGGCCTGCCCTTGCCCTGGCTCCGGCCTGCTCTCGCTCTTGTTCTGGCCTGCCTTCGCCTTGGCTCCAGCCTGCTCTCGCTCTGGCTCAGGCCTGCTCTCGCTCTAGCCTGCCCTAGCTCTGGCTCCGGACTGCTCTCGCTCTGGCTCTGGCCTGCCCTCTCTCGCCTTGGCTCTGGCCTGCGCTCGCTCTGGCCTGCCTCCGGCCTGCTCTCTCTCTGGCCTGCCGTCGCCCTGGCTCCGGCCTACTCTTGCTCTGGCTCTGGCCTGCTCACGCTCTGGCCTCACTCACCCTGTCTCCGGCCTGCTCTCGTCCTGGTTTCAGCCTGCCCTTGCCTTGACTCTGGCCTTCTCTCGCTCTGGCCTGCCCTTGCCTTGGCTCTGGCCTACTCTCGCTCTGGCTCTGGCCTGCCCTCGCCCTGGCTCCGGCCTGCTCTCGCTCTGGCCTGCTCTCGCTCTGGCGAGCCCTCGCCTTGGCTACGGCCTGCTCTCGCTCTGTCTGGCCTGCCCTCGCCCTGGCTCCGGCCTGCTCTGGATCTGGCTCTGGACTGCCCTCGCCTTGGCTCCGGCCTGCTCTCGCCCTGGCTCCGACCTGCTCTCGCCCTGGCTCCGGCCTGCTCTCACTCTGGCTCCGGCCTGCTCTCACTCTGGCTCCGGCCTGTCCTCGCCCTGGCTCCGGCCTGCCCTCGCTCTGACTCCGGCTAGCCCTCGCCTTGGCTCCGGCCTGCTCTCGCCCTGGCTCTGCCTGCTCTTGCTCTGGCTCTGGTCTGCCCTCGACCTGGCTCCTGCCTGCTCTTGCTCTGGCTCTGGCCTGTTCTTGCTCTGGCTCCGGCCTGACCTCGTCTTGACTCGGCCTGATCTCGCTCTTCTTCTGGCCTGCCTTCGCCTTGGCTCCGGCCCTGCTCTCGCCTTGGCGCTAGCCTACTTTCGCTCTAGCTTTGGACTGCCCTCGCCCTGGCTCTGGCCTGCCATCACTCTGGCTCCAGCCTACTCTCGCTCTGACCTCGCCCTGTCTCCGGCCTGCTCCCCCCACTGGTTCCGGCCTGCCCTTGCCTTGGCTCCCTCCGGCCTTCTCTCGCTCTAGCTCTTGCCCGCCTTTTCCTTGGCTCTCGCCTACTCTCGCACTGGCTCCGGCTTGCCCTCGCCCTGACTCCGGCCTGCCCCTCTGCAGGCCGCCCTGACTCCGGCCTGCCCCTCTGGCTCCGGCCTGCCCTCGCATTGGCTCCGGCCTGCTCTCGCCCGTGGCTCTGACCCGCTCTGGCTCTGGCCTGCCCTGGCCTGCTCTCTCTCTGGCTCTGGCCTGCCCATGCCTTGGCTCCGGCCTGCTCTTCCTCTGGCTCTGGCCTGCCCTCGTCTTGACTCTAACCTGATCTCGCTCTTGTTCTGGCCTGCCTTCGCCTTGGCTCCAGCCTGCTCTCGCTCTGGTTCAGGCTTGCTCTCGCCAGATCTGGCTCTGGCCTGCCCTAGCTCTGGCTCCGGACTGCTCTCGCTCTGGCTCTGGCCTGCTAGCTCTGGCTCTGGCCTGCCCTCGCCTTGGCTCTGGCCTGCTCTCGCTCTGGCCTGCCCTCGCCTGGCTCCGGCCTGCTCTCTCTCTGGCCTGCCCTCGCCCTGGCTCTGGCCTACTCTCGCTCTGGCCTGCTCTCGCTCTGGCCTCACTCACCCTGTCTCCGGCCTGCTCTCGTCCTGGTTTCGGCCTGCCCTTGCCTTGACTCTGGCCTTCTCTCGCTCTGGCCTGCCCTTGCCTTGGCTCTGGCCTACTCTCGCTCTGGCTCTGGCCTGCCCTCGCCCTGGCTCCGGCCTGCTCTCGCTTTGGCCTGCTCTCGCTCTGGCGTGCCCTCACCTTGGCTACGGCCTGCTCTCGCTCTCTCTGGCCTGCCCTCGCCCTGGCTCCGGCCTGCTCTGGATCTGGCTCTGGCCTGCCCTCGCCTTGGCTCCGGCCTGCTCTCGCCCTGGCTCCGACCTGCTCTCGCCCTGGCTCCGACCTGCTCTCGCCCTGGCTCCGGCCTGCCCTTGCTCTGGCCTGCCCTCGTCTTGACTCCGGCTTGATCTCGCTCTTCTTCTGGCCTGCCTTCGCCTTGGCTCCGGCCCTGCTCTCGCCTTGGCGCTGGCCTACTTTCGCTTTAGCTTCGGACTGCCCTCGCCTTGGCTCTGGCCTGCTCTTTGCCCTGGCCTGCCCTTGCCCTGTCCAGCCTACTCTCGCTCTGGCTCTGGCCTGCTCTCGCTCTGACCTCGCCCTGTCTCCGGCCTGCCCCCCCCCCCCTGGTTCCGGCCTGCCATTGCCTTGGCTCCCTCCAGCCTTTTCTCGCTCTAGCTCTTGCCTGCCTTTGCCTTGGCTCTCGCCTACTCTCGCTCTGGCTCTGGCCTGTCCTCGCCCTGGCTCCGGCCTGCTCTTGCTCTGGCGTGCCTTCACCATGGCTCCGGCCTGCTCTTGCTCTGCCTCTGGCCTGCCTCCGGCCTGCTCTGGCTCTGGCCTGCCCTCGCCCTGGCTCTGGCCTGCCCTCGCCTTGGCTCCAGCCTGCTCTACCCTTGTCTCCGACCTGCTCTCACTCTGTCTCCGGCCTGTCCTCGCCCTGGCTCCGACCTGCCCTTGCTCTGGCTCCGGCCAGCCCTCGCCTTGGCTCCAGCCTGCTCTTGCTCTGGCTCTGGTCTGCCCTCGTCTTGACTCCGGCCTGCTCTCGCTCTGGTTCTGGCCAGCCTTCGCCTTGGCTCCGGCCTGCTCTCGCTCTGGCTCAGGCCTACTCTCTCTCTGGCTCTGGCCTGCAAGTTACCTTGGCTCCGGACTTCTCTCGCTCTGGCCTGCTCTCGTTCTGGCACTGGCCTGCTATCGTTCTGGCTTCGGCCTGCCCTCACATTGGCTCCGGCCAGCTCCTGCTCTAGCTCCGGCCTGCTCGCCTTGGCTCCGGCCTACTCTCGCTCAGGCTCTGGCCTGCTCTTGCTCTGGCCAGGCCTTGGCCGGATCCGGCCTGCTCTCGCTCTCACTCTGGTCTGCCCTCGCCCTGGCATGCTCTCGCGCTGGCTCTGGCCTGCTCTCGCCCTGGCTCTGGCCTGCTCTCGCCCTGGCTCTGGCCTGCTCTCGCCCTGGCTCCGGCCTGCTCTCGCCCTGGCTCCGGCCTGCACTCGTCCTGGCTCCGGCCTGCTCTCGCTCTGGCCTGCCCTCGTCTTGGCTCCGGCCTGCTCTCGCCCTGGCTCCAGCCTGCTCTGGCTTCGGCCTTCCCTCACCCTGGCTCCGGCCTGCCCTTTTTCTGGCTCCGGCCAGCCCTCGCCCTGGCCAGCACCTGCTCTTACTCCGTCCGGCCTGCCTTCGCCTTGGCTCCTGCCTGATCTCGCTCTGGCCTGCTCTCGCTCTGGCTCTGGCCTGCTCTCGCTCTGGCCTGCCTTCGCCTTGGCTCCGGACTGCTCTCGCTCTGGCTCTGGCCTGCTCTCGCTCTGGCTTGGGCCTGTCCTTGCCTTGCCTTGGCTCCGGCCTGCTCTCGCTCTGGCCTGCTCTTGCTCTGGCCTACCCTGGCTTTGCATCTGGCCTGCCCTTGCCTTGGCTCCGGCCTGCTCTCGCTCTAGCTCCGTACTGCCCTCACCCTGGCTCCGCTATGCCATAGCTCGGGCTACGGCCTGCCCTCTCCTTGGCTCCGTCCTGCTCTCGCCCTGGCATCAGCCTACTCTCTCTCTGGCTTTGGCCGCCTGCCGTCGCCCTAATTCCGGCCTACTCTCGCTCTGGCCTGCTCTTGCTCTGGTTCTGGCCTCGCCTTGGCTCCGGCCTGCTCTCGCTCCCTCTCTGGTCTGCCCTCACCCTGGCTGCCTGCTCTAGTTCTAGCTCTGGCCAGCTCTCGCGCTGGCTCTGGCCTGCCCTCACCCTGGCTCCGGCCTGCCCTCGCCTTGGCTCCGGCCGGCCTGCTCTCACCCTGGCTCCAGCCTGCTCTCCCTCTGGCTTAGGCCTTCCCTCGCCCTAGCTCCGGCCAGCCCTTGCTCTGGCTCCGGCCAGCCCTCGCCTTGGATACGGCCAGCACCTGCTCTGGCACCGGCCTGCCTTCGCCTTGGCTTCGGACTGCTCTCGCTCTGGCCTGCTCTGGCTCTGGCCTGTCCTTGCCTTGGCTCCGGCCTGCTCTTGCTCTGGCCTACCCTGGCTCTGCCTCCGGCCAGCCCTCGCCTTGGCTCCGGCCTGCTCTCGCCTGCCCTCGCCCTGGCACCGGCCTACTTTCTCTCTGGCTCTGGCCTGCCGTCGCCCTAGTTCCGGCCTACTCTAGCTCTGGCTCTGGCCTGCTCTTGCTCTGGTTCTGGCCTCACCTTGGCTCTGGCCTGCTCTCGCTCTCACTCTGGTCTGCCCTCACCCTGGCTGCCTGCTCTGGCTCTAGCTCTGGCCTGCTCTCGCGCTGGCTCTGGCCTCACTCACCCTGTCTCCGGCCTGCTCTCGTCCTGGTTTCGGCCTGCCCTTGCCTTGACTCTGGCATTCTCTCGCCAGTAACGGAAAGCATACGGATAGATATTGTAGAGCATACAGATAGATAACGGAAAGCATACGAATAGATAACGGATAGATAATGGAGAGCATCCGATGGATAGATAACGGACAGCATACAGATATCTCCATATAAATCCCATTAGTTTCCATAGAACATGAATCAGCTGTTGTCATCCACATACAGGCCAGGAGTTCCACAGCTTTCCAGAATGTACTACGTCCCTCATCCTCCTCCCAGCTCCGGGGAACCCCCTTTGTTTTGCTAGCTCATCGTGACATCACAAAATCCTTCCAAAACCTAATGGGCGTGGTCAGCCAGGGCTGTCAACGTGGAGTCTATGGACTGACAGGTTATGGACAATGAATAACCGGAACTACACCTTGCAAATAGTTGCACCTGTTAGGTGCCCCCCAGACCACAGAACAAAAACCCGTGGAGGTCTCTGAAGTAGATAACGGATAGATAATGGAGAGCATACGGATAGATAACGGATAGATAATGGAGAGCATACGGATAGCATACGGATATCTGGCCTGCCCTTGCCTTGGCTCTGGCCTACTCTCGCTCTGGCCTGCCCTCGCCCTGGCTCCGGCCTGCTCTCGCTCTGGCATGCCCTCGCCTTGGCTGCGGCCTGCTCTCGCTCTGTCTGGCCTGCCCTCGCCCTGGCTCCGGCCTGCTCTGGATCTGGCTCTGGACTGCCCTCGCCTTGGCTCCGGCCTGCTCTCGCCCTGGCTCCGACCTGCTCTTGCCCTGGCTCCGGCCTGCTCTCGCCCTGGCTCCGGCCTGTCCTCGCCTTGGCTCCGGCCTGCCCTTGCTCTGACTCCGGCTAGCCCGTGCCTTGGCTCCGGCCTGCTCTTGCTCTGGCTTTGGCCTGCCCTCGACCTGGCTCCTGCCTGCTCTTGCTCTGGCTTGCTCTTGCTCTGGCCTGCCCTCGTCTTGACTCCGGCCTGATCTCGCTCTTCTTCTGGCCTGCCTTCGCCTGGGCTCCGGCCCTGCTCTCGCCTTGGCGCTGGCCTACTTTCGCTCTAGCTTCGGACTGCCCTCGCCCTGGCTCTGGCCTACCATCGCTCTGACTCCGGCCTGCTCTTCGCCCTGGCTCTGGCCTGCTCTCTCTGCCCTCGCCCTGGCTCCAGCCTACTCTCGCTCTGGCCTGCTCTCGCTCTGACCTCGCCCTGTCTCCGGCCTGCTCCCCCCCCTGGTTCCGGCCTGCCCTTGCCTTGGCTCCCTCCGGCCTTCTCTCGCTCTAGCTCTTGCCTGCCTTTGCCTTGGCTCTCGCCTACTCTCGCTCTGGCTCCGGCCTGCCCTCGCCCTGACTCTGGCCTGCCCCTCTGACTCCGGCCTGCCCTTGCATTGGCTCCGGCCTGCCCTTGCATTGGCTCCGGCCTGCCCTCGCATTGGCTCCGGCCTGCTCTCGCCCTGGCTCCGACCCGCTCTCGCCCTGGCTCCGACCCGCTCTCGCTCTGGCCTGCCCTTGCCCTGGCTCCGACCCGCTCTCGCTCTGGCCTGCCCTTGCCCTGGCTCCAGCCTGCTCTCTCTCTGGCTCTGGCCTACCCTCGTCTTGACTCTAACCTGATCTCGCTCTTGTTCTGGCCTGCCTTCGCCTTGGCTCCAGCCTGCTCTCGCTCTGGCTCAGGCTTGCTCTCGCTCTGGCCAGCCCTAGCTCTGGCTCCGGACTGCTCTCGCTCTGCCTGCTATCGCTCTGGCTCTGGCCTGCCCTCGCCTTGGCTCTAGCCTGCTCTCGCTGTGGCCTGCCCTCGCCTGGCTTCGGCCTGCTCTCTCTCTGGCCTGCCCTCGCCCTGGCTCTGGCCTACTCTCGCTCTGGCCTCACTCACCCTGTCTCCGGCCTGCTCTCGTCCTGGTTTCGGCGTGCCCTTGCCTTGACTCTGGCCTTCTCTCGCTCTGGCCTGACCTTGCCTTGGCTCTGGCCTACTCTCGCTCTGGCTCTGGCCTGCCCTCGCCCTGGCTCCGGTCTACTCTCGCTCTGGCCTGCTCTCGCTCTGGCGTGCCCTCGCCTTGGCTACGGCCTGCTCTCGCTCTGTCTGGCCAACCCTCGCCCTGGCTCCGACCTGCTCTTGCCCTGGCTCCGACCTGCTCTCGCCCTGGCTCCGACCTGCTCTCGCCCTGGCTCCGACCTGCTCTCGCCCTGGCTCCGGCCTGCTCTCGCCCTGGCTCCGGCCTGCTCTCGCCCTGGCTCCGGCCTGCCCTTGTTCTCTCGCCTGTCCTCGTCTTGACTCCGGCCTGATCTCGCTCTTCTTCTGGCCTGCCTTCGCCTTGGCTCCGGCCCTGCTCTCGCCTTGGCGCTGGCCTACTTTCGCTCTAGCTTCGGACTGCCCTCGCCTTGGCTCTGGCCTGCCATCGCTCTGACTCCGGCCTGCTCTTCACCCTGGCCTGCCCTCGCCCAGTCCAGCCTACTCTCGCTCTGGCCTGCTCTCGCTCTGACCTCGCCCTGTCTCCGGCCTGCTCCCCCCCCTGGTTCCGGCCTGCCCTTGCCTTGGCTCCCTCCGGCCTTCTCTCGCTCTAGCTCTAGCCTGCCTTTGCCTTGGCTCTCGCCTACTCTCGCTCTGGCTCTGGCCTGTCCTCGCCCTGGCTCCGGCCTGCTCTTGCTCTGGCGTGCCTTCGCCATGGCTCTGGCGTGCCTTCGCCATGGCTCTGGCCTGCTCTTGCTCTGACTATGGCCTGCCTCCGGCCTACTCTCGCTCTCGCCTGCTCTCGCTCTGGCTCTGGCCTCACTCACCCTGTCTCCGGCCTGCTCTCGTCCTGGTTTCGGCCTGCCCTTGCCTTGACTCTGGCCTTCTCTCGCTCTGGCCTGCCCTTGCCTTGGCTCTGGCCTGCCCTCGCCCTGGCTCCGGCCTGCTCTCGCCCTGGCTCCGGCCTGCTCTCGCTCTGGCGTGCCCTCGCCTTGGCTACGGCCTGCTCTCGCTATGTCTGGCCTGCCCTCGCCCTGGCTCCGGCCTGCTCTGGATCTGGCTCTGGCCTGCCCTCGCCTTGGCTCCGGCCTGCTCTCGCCCTGGCTACGACCTGCTCTCGCCCTGGCTCCGGCCTGCTCTCGCCCTGGCTCCGGCCTGCTCTCGCCCTGGCTCCGGCCTGCTCTCGCCCTGGCTTAGGCCTGCTCTCACCCTGGCTCCGGCCTGCCCTTGCTCTCGCCTGCCCTCGTCTTGACTCCGGCCTGATCTCGCTCTTCTTCTGGCCTGCCTTCGCCTTGGCTCCGGCCCTGCTCTCGCCTTGGCGCTGGTCTACTTTCGCTCTAGCTTCGGACTGCCCTCACCTTGGCTCTGGCCTGCCATCGCTCTGACTCCGGCCTGCTCTTCGCCCTGGCCTGCCCTCGCCCTGTCCAGCCTACTCTCGCTCTGGCTCTGGCCTGCTCTCGCTCTGACCTCGCCCTGTCTCCGGCCTGCTCCCCCCCCTGGTTCCGGACTGCCTTTGCCTTGGCTCCCTCCGGCCTTCTCTCGCTCTAGCATGATTTTGCCTTGGCTCTCGCCTACTCTCGCTCTGGCCTGTCCTCGCCCTGGCTCCGGCCTGCTCTTGCTCTGGCGTGCCTTTGCCATGGCTGCGGCCTGCTCTTGCTCTGAATATGGCCTGCCTCCGGCCTGCTCTGGCTCTGGCCTGCCCTCGCCTTGGCTCCGTCCTGCTCTCGCCCTGGCTCTGGCCTGCCCTCGCCTTGGCTCCAGCCTCCTCTACCCTTGTCTCCGACCTGATCTCGCTCTGTGTCCGGCCTGCCCTCGCCCTGGCTCCGGCCTGCCCTTGCTCTGGCCAGCCCTCGCCTTGGCTCCAGCCTGCTCTTGCTCTGGCTCTGGTCTGCCCTCGTCTTGACTCCGGCCTTCTCTCGCTCTGGCTCAGGCCTACTCTCTCTCTGGCTCAGGCCTACTCTCTCTCTGGCTCAGGCCTACTCTCTCTCTGGCTCAGGCCTGCAAGTTACCTTGGCTCCGGACTTCTCTTGCTATGGCCTACTCTCGTTCTGGCACTGGCCTGCTATCGTTCTGGCTCCGGCCTTCCCTCACCTTGGCTCTGGCCTGCTCTCGCTCTGGCCTGCCCTGGCTCTGGCCTTGCCTCCGGCGTGCTCTCACCTTGGTAAGGGCCTGCTCTTGCTCTGGCCTTCCCTCGCCCTGGCTCCAGCCTGCTCTCGCTCTGGCTCTGGCCAGCCCTCGCCTTGGCTCTGGCCTGCTCTCTCCCTGGCTACGGCCTGCTCTCGCTATGGCTTCAGCCTGCCCTCGCGCTGGCTCCGGCCTGCCCTTGATCTGGTTCCGGCCAGCCCTCGCCTTGGCTCTGGCCAGCTCCTGCTCTAGCTCCGGCCTGCTCTCGCCTTGGCTCAGGCCTGCTCTCGCCTTGGCTCCGGCCTACTCTCGCTCAGGCTCTGGCCTGCTCTTGCTCTGGCCTGGCCTTGGCCGGATCCGGCCTGCTCTCGCTCTCACTCTGGTCTGCCCTCGCCCTGGAATGCTCTCGCGCTGGCTCTGGCCTGCTCTCGCCCTGGCTCCGGCCTGCACTCGTCCTGGCTCTGGCCTGCTCTCGCTCTGGCCTGCCCTCGTCTTGGCTCCAGCCTGCTCTTGCTCTGGCTTCGGCCTTCCCTCGCCCTGGCTCCGGCCTGCCCTAGTTCTGGCTCCTGCCAGCCCTCGCCCTGGCCAGCACCTGCTCTTGCTCCGGCCTGCCTTCGCCTTGGCTCCTGCCTGATCTCGCTCTGGCCTGCTCTCGCTCTGGCTCTGGTCTGCTCTCGCTCTGGCCTGCCTTCGCCTTGGCTCCGGACTGCTCTCGCTCTGGCTCCGCCTGCTCTCGCTCTGGCCTGCTCTTGCTCTGGCCTACCCTGGCTCTGCCTCTGGCCTGCCCTTGCCTTGGCTCCGGCCTGCTCTCGCTCTAGCTCCATACTGCCCTCACCCTGGCTCCACTATGCCATAGCTCGGGCTACGGCCTGCCTTGGCTCCGTCCTCGCCTTGGCTCCGACTTGCTACACACAGTAAAATTTGGTGGAGGTTCCATCATGCTTTGGGGCTGTGTGGCCAATGCCGGCACCGGGAATCTTGTTAAAGTTGAGGGACGCATGGATTACAGCTCTCGCTGTGGCTCTGGCCTGCCTTCACCAAGGCAAGCCCAGAGCCAGAGAGAAAGAAGGCCGGAGCCATGGCAAGGGAAGCCGGAACCAGGGCGAGAGCAGGCCAGAGCCAGGGCGAGAGCAGGCCGGAGCCAAGGCGAAAGCAGGGCGAGGGCAGGCCAGAGCCAGAGTCAGATCAGGCCGGGGACAAGGCGACGGTAGGCCAGAGCCAGAGCGAGGGCAGGCCAGAGCCAAAGCGAGAGCTGTCCGGAGCCAAGGCAAGGGCAGGCCAGAGCCAGAGCGGGAGGAAGCCGCAGCAAAGGCAGGGGCAGGCCAGAGCCAGAGCGAGAGCAGGCCAGAGGCAGAGCGAGTGTAGGCCGGAGCCAGGGCAAGGGCAGGCCGGAGCCAGGGCAAGGGTAGGCCGGAGCCAGAGCGAGAGAAGGCCGGAGCCAAGGCAAGGGCAGGCCGGAACCAGGGCAAGAGCAGGCCAGAGCCAGGGCGAGAGCAAAACTATACCTGGCCATCACTAAGATTTCATAATGACATCATCACTGATGACATCACAATACACCCTCACTACTTACACAAGTGTTTACAGCCCCGGTGTCATTGTTGTCAGTGATTAGCTAGAGATAGTGATAAACTGATCGCGCTTGGATTTGATTGAAATGTCTGGAGTTCCTCCAGACAATCTTCAGGTGTTGGCACTACTTCAGGGGATTCTTACCAACTATGCCCCTGACATTGTGCTACCACTACCGATGGCGTCCTTAGCTTTACTTACCGGCTGGTTATGGAGCTTCCAGAGCCAGGGCGAGAGCAGGCCGGAGCCAGGGCGAGAGAAGGCCAGAGCCAGGGCAAGGGCAGGCCCGAGCCAGAGTCAGAGCAGGCCGGAGTCAAGGCGAGGGCAGGCAAGAGCCAGAGCGAGGGTAAGCCAGAGCCAGAACAAGCTTGGGCAGGCTAGAGTCAGAGCGATAACAGGCCGAAGCCAAGGCGAGAACATGCCGGAGCCAGGGAGAAGGCAGGCCAGAGCCAGAGAGAGGGCAGGCCGGAGACAAGGCGAGAGCAGGCCTGAGCCAAGGCGAGGGCAAGCCAGAGCGAGAGCAGGCCGGAGCCAGAGCGAGAGCAGGCCGGAGCCAAGGCGAGGGCAGACCAGAGCCAGATCCAGAGCAGGCCGGAGCCAGAGCGAGAGCAGGCCAGAGCCAGAACGAGAGCAGACCGGAGAGCCAAGTCGAGGACAGGCCAGAGCGAGAGTAGGCCAGAGCCAAGGCAAGGGCAGGCCAGAGCCAGAATGAGAGAAGGCCGGAGTCAAGGTAAGGGCACGCCGGAACCAGGGCGAGAACAGGCCAGAGCCAGGGCGAGGCCAGAGCGAGAGCAGGCCAGAGCCAGAGCGAGAGTAGGCCGGAGCCAGGGCGAGGGCAGGCCAAAGCCAAAAAGAGAGCAGGCCGGAGCCAGGGCGAGGGCAGGCCAGAGCCAGAGCGAGAGCAGGCCGGAGCCATGGCGAGGGCAGGCCAGAGCAAGAGCGAGAGCAGGCCGGAGCCAGGGCAAGAGCAGGCCAGAGCCAAGGCGAGGGAAGGCCAGAGCCAGAGCGAGAACAGGCCAGAGCGAGAGCAGTCCGGAGCCAATGCAAGGGCAGGCCAGAGCCAGAGCGAGAGAACTGGCCTCAGCCCTCTAGAGCTAGAGCAGGCTGGAGCCAGGGCGAGGGCAGACTCTCAGAGCCAGAGCGAGAGCAGGCCAGAGCCAGAGCGAGATCAGGCCAGAGCCAGGGTGAGGGCAGGCCGGAGCCAGGGCGAGAGCAGGCCGGAGCCAAGGCGAGGGCAGGCCGGAGCCAGAGCAGGAGCTGGCCAAAGCCAAGGCGAGGGCTGCCCAGAGCGGAGCCAGGGCGAGGGCAGGCCGAAGCCAGAGCGAGAGCAGGCCGGAGCAAGGGCTCTCGAGAGCAGGCCGGAGCCAAGGCGAAGGCAGACCAGAGTCAGAGCGAGAGCAGGCCGGAGCCAAGGAGAGGGCAGGCCGGAGCCAGAGCGAGGGCAGGTAGGAGCCAGAGCGAGAGCAGGCCGGAGTCAAGTTGAGGGCAGGCCAGATAGAGAGCAGGCATGAGCCAAGGTAAGGACAGTTCGAGGCCAGAGCGAGAGCAGGCCAGAGCCAGAGCGAAAGTAGGCCGGAGCCAGGGCTAGGGCAGGCCAGAGCCAGATAGAGAGCAGGCCGGAGCCAGGGTGAGGGCAGTCCGGAGCCAGGGCGAGGGCAGTCCGGAGCCAGGGCGAGGGCAGTCCGGAGCCAGGGCGAGGGCAGTCCGGATTTAGAGCGAGAGCAGGCCGGAGCCAAGGCGAGATTAGCCCGGAGCCAAGGTGAGGGCAGGCCAGAGGCAGAGCCAGGGCAGGCCAGAGCGAGAGTAGGCAGGCTGGAACCAGAGCGAGAGCAGGCCGGAGCCAAGGCGAGAGCAGGTCGTATCCAGGGCGAGAAAAGGCAGGAGCCAAGGAGAGGGCAGGCAGGAGCCAGAGAGATAGCAGGCCTCCGGAGCCAGGACGAGGGCAGGCCGGAGCCAGTGCGAGAGCAGGCCGGAGACAAGGAGAGGACAGGCCAGAGCCAGAGCGAGAGCAAGCAAGGGCGAGAGTAGGCCGGAGCCAAGGCAAGGGCAGGCCAGAGCGAGAGCAGGCCGGAGCAAGGGTGACGGCAGGCTAGAGCTAGATCAAGAGCAGGCGGAACCAGGGCGAGAGCAGGCCGGAGCCAAGGTGAGGGCTGGCTGGAGCCAGAGCAAGGGCACGCCGGAGCCAGGGCGAGGGCAGGCCGGAGCCAGAGCAAGAGCAGGCCGGAGCCAAGGCGAGAGAGAGCAGGCGAGAGCCATAGCGAGAGCAGGCCGGAGCCAAAGCGAGGGCAGGTCGGAGCCAGGGCGAGGGCAGGCCAGAGTCAGAGCGATAGCAGGCTCGGCGGAGCCAAGGCGAGGGCACGCCACAGACAGAACGAGAGCAGACCGGAGCCAGGTCGAGGGGAGGCCAGAGCTAGAGCGAGAGTAGGCCAGAGCCAACGCAAGGGCAGGCCAGAGCCAGAGCGAGAGAAGGCCGGAGTCAAAGCAAGGGCAGGCCAGAACCAGGGGGAGAACAGGCCGGAGCCAGGGTGAGGCCAGAGTCAGAGCGAGTGCAGGCCAGAGCCAGAGTAGGCCGGAGCCAGGGCAAGGGTAGCCAGAGCCAAAAAGAGAGCAGGCCGGAGCCAGGGTGAGGGCAGTCTGGAACTAGAGCGAGAGCAGGCCGGAGCTAAGACGAGAGCAGGGTCGGAGCCAAGGCGAGGGCAGGCCAGAGGCAGAGCCAGGGCAGGCCAGAGCGAGAGCAGGCCGGAGCCAAGGCGAGGGCAGGCCAGAGCCAGAGCGAGAGCAGGCCGGAGCCAGGGTGACGGCAGGTCAGAGCTAGAGCAAGAGCAGGCGGAGCCAGGGCGAGAGCAGGCCGGAGCCAAGGTGAGGGCTGGCTGGAGCCAGAGCAAGGGCAGGCCGGAGCCAGGGCGAGGGCACGCCGGAGCCAGAGCAAGAGCAGGCCGGCGCCAAGGAGAGAGCAGGCCGGAGCCAAGGCGAGGGCAGGCCAGAGCCAGAGCGAGAGCAGGCCGGAGCCAAGGCGAGGGCAGGCCAGAGCCAGAGCAGGTCGGAGCCAAGGCGAGGGCAGGCCAGAGACAGAGCAGGCCGGAGCTAGAGCAAGAGCAGGCGGAGCCAGGGCGAGAGCAGGCCGGAGCCAAGGTGAGGGCTGGCTGGAGCCAGATCAAGGGCAGGCCGGAGCCAGGGCGAGGGCAGGCCGGAGCCAGAGCAAGAGCAGGCCGGAGCCAAGGAGAGAGCAGGCCGGAGCCAAGGCGAGGGCAGGCCAGAGCGAGAGGAGGCCGGAGCCAGGGCGAGAGCAGGCCGGAGCCAAGGCGAGGGCAGGCCAGAGCCAGATCCAGAGCAGGCCGGAGCCAGGGCGAGGGCAGGTCAGAGTCAGAGCGAGAGCAGGCTGGAGCCAAGGCGAGGGCACGACAGAGCCAGAGCGAGAGCAGGCCAGAGCCAGAACGAGAGCTGACCGTAGCCAGGTCGAGGGCAGGACAGAGCTAGAGCGAGAGTAGGCCAGAGCCAAGGCAAGGGCAGGCCAGAGCCAGAGCGAGAGAAGGCCGGAGTCAAAGCAAGGGCAGGCCGGAACCAGGGCGAGAACAGGTCGGAGCCAGGGAGAGGCCAGATTGAGAGCAGGCCAGAGCGAGAGTAGGCCGGAGCCAGGGCGAGGGCAGGCCAGAGCCAAAAAGAGAGCAGGCCGGAGCCAGGGCGAGGGCAGTCCGGAGCTAGAGCGAGAGAAGGCCGGAGCTAAGGCGAGAGCAGGGCCGGAGCCAAGGCGAGGGCAGGCCAGAGGCTGAGCCAGGGCAGGCCAGCGCCAGAGCGAGAGCAGGCCGGAGCCAAGGCTAGGGCAGGCCAGAGCCAGAGCAGGTCGGAGCCAAGGCGAGGGCAGGCCAGAGCAAGGGCAGGCCGGAGCCAGGGCGAGGGCAGGCAGGAGCCAGAGCAAGAGCAGGCCGGAGCCAAGGCGAGAGCAGGCCGGAGCCAAGGCGAGGGCAGGCCAGAGCGAGAGCAGGCCGGAGCCAGGGCGAGAGCAGGCCGGAGACAAGGCGAGGGCAGGCCAGAGCCAGATCCAGAGCAGGCCGGAGCAAGGGCGAGGGCAGGCCCAGAGCGAGAGCAGGCCGAAGCCAAGGCGAGGGCACGCCAGAGCGAGAGCAGGCCAGAGCCAGAACGAGAGCTGACCGGAGCCAGGTCGAGGGCAGGCCAGAGCTAGAGTGAGAGTAGGCCAGAGCCAAGGCAAGGGCAGGCCAGAGCCAGAGTGAGAGAAGGCCGGAGTCAAAGCAAGGGCAGGCCGGAACCAGGGCGAGAAAAGGCCGGAGCCAGGGCAAGGCCATAGCCAGAGCGAGAGCAGGCCAGAGCGAGAGTAGGCCAGAGCCAAAAAGAGAGCAGGCCAGAGCCAGGGCGAGGGCAGTCCGGAGCTAGAGCGAGAGCAGGCCGGAGCTAAGGCGAGAGGCAGGGCCGGAGCCAAGGCGAGGGCAGGCCAGAGGCAGAGCCAGGGCAGGCCAGCGCCAGAGCGAGAGCAGGCCGGAGCCAAGGCTAGGGCAGGCCAGAGCCAGAGCAGGTCGGAGCCAAGGCGAGGGCAGGCCAGAGCAAGAGCGAGAGCAGGCCGGAGCCAGGGCAAGAGCAGGCCAGAGCCAGAGCGAGAGCAGGCCGGAGCCATGGCGAGGGCAGGCCAGAGCAAGAGCGAGAGCAGGCCGGAGCCAGGGCAAGAGCAGGCCAGAGCCAAGGCGAGGGAAGGCCAGAGCCAGAGCGAGAACAGGCCAGAGCGAGAGCAGTCCGGAGCCAATGCAAGGGCAGGCCAGAGCCAGAGCGAGAGAACTGGCCTCAGCCCTCTAGAGCTAGAGCAGGCTGGAGCCAGGGCGAGGGCAGACTCTCAGAGCCAGAGCGAGAGCAGGCCAGAGCCAGAGCGAGATCAGGCCAGAGCCAGGGTGAGGGCAGGCCGGAGCCAGGGCGAGAGCAGGCCGGAGCCAAGGCGAGGGCAGGCCGGAGCCAGAGCAGGAGCTGGCCAAAGCCAAGGCGAGGGCTGCCCAGAGCGGAGCCAGGGCGAGGGCAGGCCGAAGCCAGAGCGAGAGCAGGCCGGAGCAAGGGCTCTCGAGAGCAGGCCGGAGCCAAGGCGAAGGCAGACCAGAGTCAGAGCGAGAGCAGGCCGGAGCCAAGGAGAGGGCAGGCCGGAGCCAGAGCGAGGGCAGGTAGGAGCCAGAGCGAGAGCAGGCCGGAGTCAAGTTGAGGGCAGGCCAGATAGAGAGCAGGCATGAGCCAAGGTAAGGACAGTTCGAGGCCAGAGCGAGAGCAGGCCAGAGCCAGAGCGAAAGTAGGCCGGAGCCAGGGCTAGGGCAGGCCAGAGCCAGATAGAGAGCAGGCCGGAGCCAGGGTGAGGGCAGTCCGGAGCCAGGGCGAGGGCAGTCCGGAGCCAGGGCGAGGGCAGTCCGGAGCCAGGGCGAGGGCAGTCCGGATTTAGAGCGAGAGCAGGCCGGAGCCAAGGCGAGATTAGCCCGGAGCCAAGGTGAGGGCAGGCCAGAGGCAGAGCCAGGGCAGGCCAGAGCGAGAGTAGGCAGGCTGGAACCAGAGCGAGAGCAGGCCGGAGCCAAGGCGAGAGCAGGTCGTATCCAGGGCGAGAAAAGGCAGGAGCCAAGGAGAGGGCAGGCAGGAGCCAGAGAGATAGCAGGCCTCCGGAGCCAGGACGAGGGCAGGCCGGAGCCAGTGCGAGAGCAGGCCGGAGACAAGGAGAGGACAGGCCAGAGCCAGAGCGAGAGCAAGCAAGGGCGAGAGTAGGCCGGAGCCAAGGCAAGGGCAGGCCAGAGCGAGAGCAGGCCGGAGCAAGGGTGACGGCAGGCTAGAGCTAGATCAAGAGCAGGCGGAACCAGGGCGAGAGCAGGCCGGAGCCAAGGTGAGGGCTGGCTGGAGCCAGAGCAAGGGCACGCCGGAGCCAGGGCGAGGGCAGGCCGGAGCCAGAGCAAGAGCAGGCCGGAGCCAAGGCGAGAGAGAGCAGGCGAGAGCCATAGCGAGAGCAGGCCGGAGCCAAAGCGAGGGCAGGTCGGAGCCAGGGCGAGGGCAGGCCAGAGTCAGAGCGATAGCAGGCTCGGCGGAGCCAAGGCGAGGGCACGCCACAGACAGAACGAGAGCAGACCGGAGCCAGGTCGAGGGGAGGCCAGAGCTAGAGCGAGAGTAGGCCAGAGCCAACGCAAGGGCAGGCCAGAGCCAGAGCGAGAGAAGGCCGGAGTCAAAGCAAGGGCAGGCCAGAACCAGGGGGAGAACAGGCCGGAGCCAGGGTGAGGCCAGAGTCAGAGCGAGTGCAGGCCAGAGCCAGAGTAGGCCGGAGACAAGGCGAGGGCAGGCCAGAGCCAGATCCAGAGCAGGCCGGAGCAAGGGCGAGGGCAGGCCCAGAGCGAGAGCAGGCCGGAGCCAAGGAGAGGGCACGCCAGAGCGAGAGCAGGCCAGAGCCAGAACGAGAGCTGACCGTAGCCAGGTCGAGGGCAGGACAGAGCTAGAGCGAGAGTAGGCCAGAGCCAAGGCAAGGGCAGGCCAGAGCCAGAGCGAGAGAAGGCCGGAGTCAAAGCAAGGGCAGGCCGGAACCAGGGCGAGAACAGGCCGGAGCCAGGGAGAGGCCAGATTGAGAGTAGGCCGGAGCCAGGGCGAGGGCAGGCCAGAGCCAAAAAGAGAGCAGGCCGGCACCAGGGCGAGGGCAGTCCGGAGCTAGAGCGAGAGAAGGCCGGAGCTAAGGCGAGAGCAGGGCCGGAGCCAAGGCGAGGGCAGGCCAGAGCGAGAGCAGGCCGGAGCCAAGGCTAGGGCAGGCCAGAGCCAGAGCAGGTCGGAGCCAAGGCGAGGGCAGGCCAGAGCAAGGGCAGGCCGGAGCCAGGGCGAGGACAGGCAGGAGCCAGAGCAAGAGCAGGCCGGAGCCAAGGCGAGAGCAGGCCGGAGCCAAGGCGAGGGCAGGCCAGAGCCAGAGCGAGAGCAGGCCGGAGCCAGGGCGAGAGCAGGCCGGAGACAAGGCGAGGGCAGGCCAGAGCCAGATCCAGAGCAGGCCGGAGCAAGGGCGAGGGCAGGCCAGAGCCAGAACCAGAGCAGGCCGGAGCAAGGGCGAGGGCAGGCCCAGAGCGAGAGCAGGCCGGAGCCAAGGCGAGGGCACGCCAGAGCGAGAGCAGGCCAGAGCCAGAACGAGAGCTGACCGGAGCCAGGTCAAGGGCAGGCCAGAGCTAGAGTGAGAGTAGGCCAGAGCCAAGGCAAGGGCAGGCCAGAGCCAGAGAAGGCCGGAGTCAAAGCAAGGGCAGGCCGGAACCAGGGCGAGAAAAGGCCGGAGCCAGGGCAAGGCCATAGCCAGAGCGAGAGCAGGCCAGAGCGAGAGTAGGCCAGAGCCAAAAAGAGAGCAGGCCGGAGCCAGGGCGAGGGCAGTCCGGAGCTAGAGCGAGAGCAGGCCGGAGCTAAGGCGAGAGGCAGGGCCGGAGCCAAGGCGAGGGCAGGCCAGAGGCAGAGCCAGGGCAGGCCAGCGCCAGAGCGAGAGCAGGCCGGAGCCAAGGCGAGGGCAGGCCAGATCCAGAGCGAGAGCAGGTTGGAGCCAAGTCGAGGGCAGGCCAGAGCCAGAATGAAAGCAGGCCAGAGCCAGAGCGAGAGCAGTCCGGAGCCAAGGAAAGGGAAGGCCACAGCCAGAGAGGTAGAGCAGGCTTGAGCCAGAGCGAAGGCAGGCCAGAACCAGAGCGAGAGCAGACCGGAGTCAAGAAGAGGGAAGGCTAGAGCAAGAGCAGGCCGGAGCCAGGGCGAGGGCAGGCCAGAACCAGAGAAAGAGCAGGCCGGAGCCAAGGCGAGGGCTGGCCAGAGCCAGGGCGAAGGCAGGCCGGAGCCAGGGCGAGGGCAGGCCGGAGCCAGAGAAATAGCAGGCCGGAGCCAAGGTGAGGGCAGGCCAAAGCCAGAGCGAGAGCAGGCCGGAGCCAAGGAGAGGGCAGGCCAGAGACAGATCCAGAGCAGACCGGATGCATTATGTAAGGACTCTGCTGTGGTATTTAAGGACTCTGCTGCATTATTTAAGGACTTTGCTGCATTAATTAAGGACTCTGCTGCTGTATTGAAGGACTCTGCTGCATTATTTAAAGACTGCAGCTGTATTTAAGGACTCTGCTGCGGTATTTAAGGACTCTGCTGCAGTATTTCAGGACTCTGCTGCAGTATTTCAGGACTCTGCTGCAGTATTTCAGGACTTTGCTGCATTATTTCAGGACTCTGCTGCGGTATTTAAGGGCTCCTCTGCATTATTTAAGGACTTTGCTTCATTATTTAAGGACTCTGCTGCAGTATTTAAGGGCTCTGCTGCATTATTTAAGGACTTTGCTGCATTATTTAAGGACTCTGCTGCGGTATTTAAGGACCAGGGCGAGGGCAGGCCAGAGTCAGAGCGAGAGCAGGCCGGACGGAGCCAAAGCGAGGACACGCCAGAGCCAGAGCGAGAGCAGGCCAGAGCCAGAGCGAGAGCAGGCCGGAGCCAGAGCGAGAGCAGGCCGGAGCCAGGGCGAGGGCAGGCCAGAGACAGAGCGAGAGTAGGCCAGAGCCAAGGCAAGGGCAGGCCGAAACCAGGGCGAGAGGAGACCGGAGACAGGGCGAGGCCAGAGCGAGAGCAGGCCAGAGCCAAAGCGAGAGTAGGCCGGAGCCAGGGCCAGTGCGAGGGCAGGCCAGAGCGAGAGCAGGCCGGAGCCAGGGCAAGAGCAGGCCGGAGCCAAGACGAGGGGAGGACAGAGCCAGAGTGAGAGCAGGCCAGAGCCAAGGCAAGGGCAGGCCAGAGCCAGGGCGTGAGCAGGCCGGAGCCAATGCGAGGGCAGGCCGGAGCCAGGGCGAGGGCATGCAGGAGCCAGAGCGAGAGCAGGCCGGAGCCAAGGCGAGAGCAGGCCGGAGCCAAGACGAGGGTAGGCCAGAGTCAGAGCGAGAGCAGGCCGGAGCTAAGGCGAGAGGCAGGGCCGGAGCCAAGGCGAGGGCAGGCCAGAGGCAGAGCCAGGGCAGGCCAGCGCCAGAGCGAGAGCAGGCCGGAGCCAAGGCTAGGGCAGGCCAGAGCCAGAGCAGGTCGGAGCCAAGGCGAGGGCAGGCCAGAGCAAGGGCAGGCCGGAGCCAGGGCGAGGGCAGGCAGGAGCCAGAGCAAGAGCAGGCCGGAGCCAAGGCGAGAGCAGGCCGGAGCCAAGGCGAGGGCAGGCCAGAGCCAGAGCGAGAGCAGGCCGGAGCCAGGGCGAGAGCAGGCCGGAGACAAGGCGAGGGCAGGCCAGAGCCAGATCCAGAGCAGGCCGGAGCAAGGGCGAGGGCAGGCCCAGAGCGAGAGCAGGCCGGAGCCAAGGAGAGGGCACGCCAGAGCGAGAGCAGGCCAGAGCCAGAACGAGAGCTGACCGTAGCCAGGTCGAGGGCAGGACAGAGCTAGAGCGAGAGTAGGCCAGAGCCAAGGCAAGGGCAGGCCAGAGCCAGAGCGAGAGAAGGCCGGATTCAAAGCAAGGGCAGGCCGGAACCAGGGCGAGAACAGGCCGGAGCCAGGGAGAGGCCAGATTGAGAGTAGGCCGGAGCCAGGGCGAGGGCAGGCCAGAGCCAAAAAGAGAGCAGGCCGGAACCAGGGCGAGGGCAGTCCGGAGCTAGAGCGAGAGCAGGCCGGAGCTAAGGCGAGAGCAGGGCCGGAGCCAAGGCGAGGGCAGGCCAGAGCGAGAGCAGGCCGGAGCCAAGGCTAGGGCAGGCCAGAGCCAGAGCAGGTCGGAGCCAAGGCGAGGGCAGGCCAGAGCAAGGGCAGGCCGGAGCCAGGGCGAGGACAGGCAGGAGCCAGAGCAAGAGCAGGCCGGAGCCAAGGCGAGAGCAGGCCGGAGCCAAGGCGAGGGCAGGCCAGAGCCAGAGCGAGAGCAGGCCGGAGCCAGGGCGAGAGCAGGCCAGAGACAAGGCGAGGGCAGGCCAGAGCCAGATCCAGAGCAGGCCGGAGCAAGGGCGAGGGCAGGCCAGAGCCAGAACCAGAGCAGGCCGGAGCAAGGGCGAGGGCAGGCCCAGAGCGAGAGCAGGCCGGAGCCAAGGCGAGGGCACGCCAGAGCGAGAGCAGGCCAGAGCCAGAACGAGAGCTGACCGGAGCCAGGTCGAGGGCAGGCCAGAGCTAGAGTGAGAGTAGGCCAGAGCCAAGGCAAGGGCAGGCCAGAGCCAGAGAAGGCCGGAGTCAAAGCAAGGGCAGGCCGGAACCAGGGCGAGAAAAGGCCGGAGCCAGGGCAAGGCCATAGCCAGAGCGAGAGCAGGCCAGAGCGAGAGTAGGCCAGAGCCAAAAAGAGAGCAGGCCGGAGCCAGGGCGAGGGCAGTCCGGAGCTAGAGCGAGAGCAGGCCGGAGCTAAGGCGAGAGGCAGGGCCGGAGCCAAGGCGAGGGCAGGCCAGAGGCAGAGCCAGGGCAGGCCAGCGCCAGAGCGAGAGCAGGCCGGAGCCAAGGCGAGGGCAGGCCAGATCCAGAGCGAGAGCAGGTTGGAGCCAAGTCGAGGGCAGGCCAGAGCCAGAACGAAAGCAGGCCAGAGCCAGAGCGAGAGCAGTCCGGAGCCAAGGAAAGGGAAGGCCACAGCCAGAGAGGTAGAGCAGGTTTGAGCCAGAGCGAAGGCAGGCCAGAACCAGAGCGAGAGCAGACCGGAGTCAAGAAGAGGGAAGGCTAGAGCAAGAGCAGGCCGGAGCCAGGGCGAGGGCAGGCCAGAACCAGAGAAAGAGCAGGCCGGAGCCAAGGCGAGGGCTGGCCAGAGCCAGGGCGAAGGCAGGCCGGAGCCAGGGCGAGGGCAGGCCGGAGCCAGAGAAATAGCAGGCCGGAGCCAAGGTGAGGGCAGGCCAAAGCCAGAGCGAGAGCAGGCCGGAGCCAAGGCGAGGGCAGGCCAGAGACAGATCCAGAGCAGACCGGATGCATTATGTAAGGACTCTGCTGTGGTATTTAAGGACTCTGCTGCATTATTTAAGGACTTTGCTGCATTAATTAAGGACTCTGCTGCTGTATTGAAGGACTCTGCTGCATTATTTAAAGACTGCAGCTGTATTTAAGGACTCTGCTGCACTATTTAAGGACTCTGCTGCGGTATTTAAGGACTCTGCTGCGGTATTTAAGGACTCTGCTGCAGTATTTCAGGACTCTGCTGCAGTATTTCAGGACTCTGCTGCAGTATTTCAGGACTCTGCTGCAGTATTTCAGGACTCTGCTGCAGTATTTCAGGACTCTGCTGCAGTATTTCAGGACTCTGCTGCAGTATTTCAGGACTCTGCTGCAGTATTTCAGGACTCTGCTGCAGTATTTCAGGACTCTGCTGCAGTATTTCAGGACTCTGCTGCAGTATTTCAGGACTCTGCTGCAGTATTTCAGGACTCTGCTGCAGTATTTCAGGACTCTGCTGCAGTATTTCAGGACTCTGCTGCAGTATTTCAGGACTCTGCTGCAGTATTTCAGGACTCTGCTGCAGTATTTCAGGACTCTGCTGCAGTATTTCAGGACTCTGCTGCAGTATTTCAGGACTCTGCTGCGGTATTTAAGGGCTCCTCTGCATTATTTAAGGACTTTGCTTCATTATTTAAGGACTCTGCTGCAGTATTTAAGGGCTCTGCTGCATTATTTAAGGACTTTGCTGCATTATTTAAGGACTCTGCTGCGGTATTTAAGGACCAGGGCGAGGGCAGGCCAGAGTCAGAGCGAGAGCAGGCCGGACGGAGCCAAAGCGAGGACACGCCAGAGCGAGAGCAGGCCAGAGCCAGAGCGAGAGCAGGCCGGAGCCAGGGCGAGGGCAGGCCAGAGCCAGAGCGAGAGTAGGCCAGAGCCAAGGCAAGGGCAGGACAGAGCCAGAGGGAGAGAAGGCCAGAGCCAAGGCAAGGGCAGGCCGAAACCAGGGCGAGAGGAGACCGGAGACAGGGCGAGGCCAGAGCGAGAGCAGGCCAGAGCCAAAGCGAGAGTAGGCCGGAGCCAGGGCCAGTGCGAGGGCAGGCCAGAGCGAGAGCAGGCCGGAGCCAGGGCAAGAGCAGGCCGGAGCCAAGACGAGGGCAGGACAGAGCCAGAGTGAGAGCAGGCCAGAGCCAAGGCAAGGGCAGGCCAGAGCCAGGGCGTGAGCAGGCCGGAGCCAATGCGAGGGCAGGCCGGAGCCAGGGCGAGGGCATGCAGGAGCCAGAGCGAGAGCAGGCCGGAGCCAAGGCGAGAGCAGGCCGGAGCCAAGGCGAGGGTAGGCCAGAGTCAGAGCGAGAGCAGGCCGGAGCTAAGGCAAGGGCAGGCCAGAGCCAGAGAGAGAGCAGGCCGGAGCCAAGGCATGGGAAGGACAGAGCCAGAGAGAGAGCAGGCCGGAGCCAGGGCGAGGGCAGGCCAGAGCCAGAGCAGGTCGGAGGCAGGGCGAGAGCAGGCCGGAGCCAATGCGAGAGCTGGCCGGAGCTAGAGCCAGGGCAGGCCGTAGTCAGGGCAAGGGCAGGCCGTAGCCAGAGCGAGAGCAGGCCGGAGCCAAGGCGAGAGCAGGCCGGAGTCAAGGCGAGGGTAGGCCAGAGCCAAGGCGAGGGTAGGCCAGAGCCAAGGCAAGGGCAGGCCAGAGCCAGAGATAAAGAAGGCCTGAGCCAAGGCAAGGGCAGGCCGGAACCAGGGCGAGAGCAGGCCGGAGACAGGGCGAGGCCAGAGCCAGAGCCAGAGTAGGCCGGAGCCAGGGCAAGGGCAGGCAGGCCACAGCCAGAGAGAGAGCAGTCCGGAGCCAGGGCGAGGGCAGGCCAGAGACAGAGCGAGAGCAGTTCAGAGCCAGGGAGAGAGAAGGACGTAGCCAAGGCGAGGGTAGGCCGGAGCCCGAGCTGTGGCATAGTGGAGCCAAGTCGAGAGCAGGCCAGAGCCAGAGCGAGAGCAGGCCAGAGCCAGAGCGAGAGCAGGCCAAAGCCAGAGTGAGTGCAGAACGGAGCCAAGGCAAAGGCAGGCCAGAGAGAGAGCAGGCTGGAGCCAAGGCGAGGGCAGGCTGGAGGCAGAGCGAGAGCAGGCCGGATCCAAGGCGACGGCAGGCCAAAACCAGAGCGAGAGAATGCCGGAGCCAGGGCGAGAGCAGGCCAGATCGAGAGCAGGCCAGAGACAGGGAGAGGGCAGGTCGGAGCCAGAGCGAGAACAGGCCGGAGCCAGAGCGAGAGCAGGAAGGAGCCAGAGCAAGAGCAGGCCGGAGCCAGAGCGAGAGCAGGCTAGAGCCAAAACGAGAGCAGGCCAGATTCAGGGCGAGAGCAGGCCGAAGCCAAGGCAAGGGCAGGCCGGAGCCAGAGCGAGAGCAGGCCGGAGCCAGGGCGAGAGCAGGCCGGAGCCAGGGCGAGAGCAGGCCGGAGCCAGGGCGAGAGCAGGCCGGAGCCAGGGCGAGAGCAGGCCGGAGCCAGGGCGAGAGCAGGCCGGAGCCAGGGCGAGAGCAGGACAGAGCCAGAGCGAGAGCAGGACAGAGCCAGAGCGAGAGCAGGACAGAGCCAGAGCGAGAGCAGGACAGAGCCAGAGCGAGAGCAGGACAGAGCCAGAGCGAGAGCAGGACAGAGCCAGAGCGAGAGCAGGACAGAGCCAGAGCGAGAGCAGGACAGAGCCAGGGCAAAGGCAGGCCAGAGCCAGAGCGAGAGCAGGCCGGAGCCAGGATATTTGAAAGCAAGCAAACCTCTAATATGGGCCATAGAAGTATGTATAGATTTACATTTCTATAACCTTTATGCCCATATTAGAGGTCTGATAAGTCCTAGGGGGTGACAGATTCCCTTTAATGCTTGTGTCGTGGTTGGCCTCTAGCCCGGTGTCTCATGTGTTGGGTTTGCCCACTCCGGGTCCTCCTGAAGGAGGAAGTAGGATTTCTCTTTTTATTTTGTGCTTTTGTCTTCTTGCCCAGTGATATGGGCGGATCTCATCCTCCCAGGCCTAGCCCAACCCTAACCCTAGCCCTAACCCTAACCCCAACCCTACCACAACCCTAACCCTAGAGTTTATATTTTACGCCGTTTAGACAACTTTATTCTTCGAGTCAGTGCGATTACAGTGATACCAGAATCAAATCGGGCTTTTATGACTGACAGCTGGCACACACTAAAAGACGCATTTTTTCGTAAAATCTAGTTTTTGCATCGCCATATTTTTAGAGCTATAATTTTTCCATATTTTGTCCGACAGAGTCATGTGACATCTTGTTTTTTGCGGGATGAGTTGACGTTTTTATTGGTGCCATTTTCAGGCACGTGACATATTTTGATCGCTCTCTATTCCGATTAATGGGAGGCAGAATAAACAAAAACCAACAATTCAGGAATTGTTTTTTTTTATTTTTTTTTTATGCTGTTCCGCGTGTGGTAAAATTGATAAGGTAGCTTTATTCTTTGGGTCAGTACGTTTACAGTGGTACCACATTTATATCGATTTTCTATATTTTGGCGCTTTTAAACAATAAAAGCTATTTTATAGAAAAAATATTTTTTTTGCATCGCTTTATTCTGAGAGCTATAACTTTTTTATTTTTAGGCTGATGGAGCTGTATGGCAGCTTGTTTTTTGCGGGACAAGATGACGTTTTCAGTGGTATCATTATTATTTATATTCGTCTTTTTGATCGCGTGTTATTCCATTTTTTGTTTGGCGGTATGATGATAAAGCATTGTTTTTTGCTTTATTTTTTATTTTTTTTTTTTACCATGTTCACTGAAGGGGCTAACTAGTGGGACAGTTTTATAGGTCAGGTCATTCCAGACGCGGCGATACCAAATGTGTGTACTTTTATTGTTTTTTTTTTCATAATAATATTTATTGATGGGTACATTATATTTTTATTTTTGGTGGATTTTTTTTTTTTTTTTCTTCACTTTGACACTTTTTTTTACTTTTATTCTTTGTCCCACTATGGGACTTTCACTTTTTTTTATTCTGATCGCCTGTATAGCATAGGGATGGAGCACTAGCCCTGTGCTATACAGGCCGTCAGCGATGCAAATGCAAAATATACTTTGGTCATGCACTGCGCATGCCAAAATATCTTCCTGCTGTCTGGTGACCCAGATGTTGTCATGACGACATTGGGTCGTCATGGCAACATCCAGGAAGCCGCGGCAGACATCGCTGGACGCCGGCAGGAGAGGTGAGTATCCCGATCACCTCCCCTTGCCCCCGCAATGCTGCGATCGACTCAGCTGCGACAATCGGCTGAAACCCGGCGGCGATCGCGCCCGCACAGCCTGTGTGCGGGCGCGATCGCAAAGACGTACTAATACGTATCAGGCTCTTAAGTCCCATGGCGCAGATACGTATTAGTACGTCTTGAGCTTTAAAGGGGTTAAACTACAACTCCAATGTCAGCCCCTAATTCAATAGGAACCAAAGATCTGAGAACAGAGAATGATAATAAAATAATTTGTCCACATAAATGGCAAAACTACCCAAAAATGGAGCCCCATAAAGATGTCCCAACTTGACCTCCCCCACCCACCTAATATCAACTGATCGTCAGCAATTTCTCATTTACACAAGGGGTTGTCCTGAAAATGTCTTATTATAGAGTGTTCCCGGCAATCCATGATAAATCCGGTGGATACATTATAAGTATACCAAAGCTTAAAAGTAAAGAGCTACTTACCTGGACTCTTTCTCTCTCAGCTGTCAGGTTATAGTGACACAAGATGGCAGCAGTGTAGAAATTTATATATTCTATTCCAATTGTGATGTCTATGATGTCATGTGCCTCGTGATGTCATAATAGCTATCACTGTCATTTCAAATTTACAACCGCAAGAAAAAGTTGATTTCATGGTTTAAGAAAAAATATGGTGGGTAATTGCAGCCTGTGATTATTTTACATATTGTTATTAATATTTGTCATGTCCTTCACTGCTGCCTCCTGCACTGCTTTTTATATACTGTTTATTTTAATAATTCACAAGCCCTGCATGTAGAATATATAGTTAATGGCCTCTGTTGAATGACTAGATGCCTATTAGAGCAATAAGATATACTCTATGTCTACAATCTTTTGGCTGAGTCTAAGGGCTCATACTCATCTGCGTTTAAATCACACGAGTGCAATCTGATAAAAAAAAATTGGATTGCACTCTGACTCTTGTCATTGAATGATTATGTGTTCATCTGTGATTTTTTTTTCCCAGCTCAGATCGAACTGAGAAAAAAAAAATCACAGCATGCTGCAAGTGGCTGCATATATCAGACGAGACTCGCCAATGCAAGTCAATGTGTGCGAGAAAAAAAAAGCACAGCAAACGGACCATGCTTATGCCATCCATATAGCGTCCATATAATACGCATCTATGTAACACCTTTCAGTGACTGTGGCGGCATCTCAGCACACAAATCCTGTATCTCAGATCTTTGCCTGGCCTTGTCTTCTGTGTTTTGGCCATCATGCCAACAAGACAAGGGTGATTGGGGCAAGAGACATGCTGGTGAGGGGGTTGTTGGCTGCCGTGATGCTGGTAATGGAGGTGGCTGCCAAGATGCTGGCACTGGAGGTGGCTGCCGTGATGGTGCCACTGTAGTTGGTGGTGGTTGCTGCGATGCTGTGACTGGAGGTGGTGGTGATGGCTGCTGTGATGCTGGTACTGGAGGTGGTGGCTGCCGTGATGGTGGGTCTGCTGAGTGCCCTTCTTGGGGGGTCTAATGACCAGGTTTTGTTGTCCTCAGAAAGTTGCCACCTATCAAGGAATTAAAAGATGGCCATCGGTGAATTTGGTGGCGCAGCGGCAGACGAAACAATTTGGAGGGCAGCCCTGGTCTGCAGCCTCAATAAAAAGGGAACGTGCCTGAAATAACGGGCCAGGCTTAGACAAACACTCTCATCGTCATCACTCACAGGTATTCCCATGTCACGTACGCCAGTGATGGTGGGGCGGTAGCGATGCTGGCTTATTGGTGCATGAGGGGAGGTGTCGAGGGGCTGTGGTGTACTGGTGGTCTCCGCAGGCTCTTCTTCTTTCTGACCCCCAGCTCCGGCCTCCATTTCAGATTCCTCTCTGGCTTCCAGCACCTCCGAGCTACAGGTATTTCCCTTTTTGGTCCAGTCAGATCTGTAAGGTCAGGGATGACAGAGAAAAAAGCATTTTTAATATGCAAAATAATAATCAAACCATTACAACAAATAAAACTGAAAAAGATAGCCACTTACGGGTGAAAATCTAGGACTAGGGTCAAAAACTGGAGCCGGGCATAATATAGGTATGGCCTTTCTTTTTAAGAGCCACATCACCACTCTTCCTACCCTGTTGTCGCTCGCGGCGGCACTGGTCCCGGCAACTGCTCCATAATCTTGTCACTACACCCACTGGAAAGAAAAGTGGAAGAGATTATATACAATTTTTATAGGTAAAGGATGCTGTATGTAATAACATGTATAGCGTGTATTCTAATATCACTGCTAGCAGGGGCGGGCTGGCAAATTTTAGCCTGGGGGCAAGCACACAGCAGTGGTCCATGAGTAGCGGCCCATCCTTAAAGGTCGTTTTCCCACAAACAATAGTATATTTTAATCAATAGGTCTTGGAGTAATAATAATTTCCACAATTGGATGTGATATAATAATGTTCCTGTGCTGAGATAATCTTATAAATGTGCCCCTGCTGTGTACGGTGTAATGGCTGTGTCTGACCGTGCAGGAACATGGTCTGATCATACCACATCTCCTGGGCAGGGGGGGAGAAAAAGAGGATACAGGCAGGATAGCAGGGGATCACAGAGGATTCTTTTTGTGAGTAAAACATTTCAATGCCTGTTTTTAAACAATATTTTAGCTCAAAGAAAGACTCAGCTGTGATCCCCTGCTGTAATGTATATATACTCTCTTTATATATAGATGATTAGCGTGCACACAGTCTGTAGGTCAAGGTGCAGGTACACGGGATGTGGAATCCCCAGAATCGGCGTAGATTAAATCACCGCACATTCTAGTTTCATGACGCAAACTAAAGTCTATTTGAAGACATGCAATAAGACACATTTAAGGTGCAGGGAATAATGCAACAGTAAATGAACGTTTTGACCCATCGTTTGCATCTTGAAACTAGAGTGTGCAGTGATTTAATCGATGCTATATACTCTTTTGCTTCCTCCCCTGCCCAGTAGCTGTGGTATGATCAGACCATGTTCCTGCACAGTCAGACACAGCCATTACACAGTACACAGCAGGGGCACATTTATAACATTATCTCAGCACAGGAACATTATTATATCACATCCAATTGTGGAATTTATTATTATTCCAAGATCTATTGATTAAAATATACTTTTGTTCGCAGAAAACCCCTTCAACATGTATATTACCAGCTGCTTCATAGGCTATATTCACACAAAAGTATTGTCTAAGTGCTGCCCGTGGAGAAAAATGACAGCACTTGGTCCAGTTCAGGTGAGCATTTAAAACTGGTAATACATAAGCATAATATGTACAATGTCTGACCACTACAAAACGGATTTAGGTTGTTAGAGGTGTAATGCAAGTAATCCAAGGTACGCTGTGCTTTTCTACACTCATTGGTAGTGCGGCGGATTTTTCCACATTGATAATCCGCAGCGGAAATTTCCGCAGTATGTGCACAGCAGATGCGGATTATCATTGGGGAACATAGCAGACCTTCTACCAAGCGTTTTTTAAGCGTTTCTGCAGCGGAATTGCCGTTGCGGAAACGCTTAAAAAACGCATAGTGGGCACACAGCCTAAAGGTGGCCACACATAAGCACAGGTCTGCCAGATAGATACCTATGAATTATTATTTTGTGTATTATTTCCTACATACTTGATCGAGCAAGTCATCAATGTAAAAGTCAACTCCACATTATACCGTATATTCCGGCGTATAAGACGACCTGGTGTATAAGACGACCCCCCTACTTTCCTGTTAAAATATAGAGTTTAGGATATATTCACCGTATAAGACTACCCCTTTTCCAACGCATACCAAACACCGGTAAAAATTTTAAAAAAACAGATTTGAATTTAACATGGTCCTTTTTTAATTTAAATTCTTATGACATGCAGGTATATAGCAGGAAAACTGTCACTCATAAACATATTAAAATAGGGGGGACCCCACGTCATTTTTTGGGGGGGTCCCCCATTCTAATAGCTAGTAAAGGCTAGGTATTCAGCTGGGGGCTGATATTAGTAGCCTGGGAAGCTCCGTGGGTATTACCCTCTTCCCAGACTTCAAACATCTGCCCCAGCCGTCTGCTTAACCTCCGCTAGAGACTATAATGATGGTGGATCCCACGCCAATTTTCTTTTTAAAAAATCCTTTATTTTAACACTAAATGACAATTGAGGGGTTAATAAAGATGCAGTCCCTAAATTATTAATTTTGTAATTAATTTTTCCCAAAAATGTTGACGTGGGGCTTCGCCATATTTTTGTGTCCAGCCAGGTACAGCAGGCAGGAACGGGCTGCCCCCAACCACCAGCTGCCTATTTGTACCTGGCCGGACACAACAATATAGGGAAGCCCTTTTTTTTTAAATTATTTCATGAAATAATTAAAAAAAAAAATGCGTGGGGCTTCGCCCTGTTTTTGTGTCCAGCCAGGTACAACTAGGCAGCTGGGGGCTGGAATCTGCAGCGCAGGGAGGCCCAAGCTTTCTGGGCCCCCCCCCGCTACAAATTGCAGTCCGCAGCCACCCCGGAAAATGGCGCGTTCATAGAAGCGCCATCTTCTGGCGCTGTACCCAACTCATCCAGGGCCCTGGTGCGGTGGCTCACTGGGTAATAAAGGGGTTAAGGCCAGCTTGGCATTATCAGCTGGCCCTAAGCCCAAAATTCATGGGGTCACGCCAATATTAGACATGACCACCATGAATTTCTAGTAAAGTATTTAAAAAAACACAACACCCAGAAAAAAGTCCTTTAATTGAAATAAACACACAATTCTTTATTGTTCTAAATTAAACCATACTTACCACCACGCCCATTCCAGCTGAAGCCAACGATCTCCTGCAATAAAAGAAAAATAATAAAGCAACCTCATCCTTACCTTTCCATGGTTCCCAGGACCGGTCCAGCTCTGCTACATTCACATGACAGGCTGCACCGCAGCAGAACGCTGCCGTTCAGCTTGCCATGCGGCAGACACTGAGAAGCGCAGGCATGCTTGTGCTCCTCAGTGTCTGACTGTGACGGCATCCAGATGAGCCGAGATCATGTCCAATGAACTCGGCTCACCTCATGCACGTCACTGACAGCGTGGGAAAATTCTCCTGCTCCCCGCATGCGCAGTAGAAGTTTCCCACGCTGTCAGTGACGGACGTCCAGGAGGTGAGCTAAGTTTATTGTCGGCTCATCTGGATGCCGTCACAGTCAGACACTGAGGAGCGCAAGCATGCCTGCGCTTCTCAGTGTCTGCGGGATGACAGGCTGGATGGCAGCGTTCTGCTGCGGTCCATCCTGTCATCTCGATGTAGCAGAGCTGGAGCCATCGTGGGAACCATGGAAAGGTAAGGATGAGGTTGCTTTATTATTTTTCTTTTATTGCAGGAGATCGTTGGCTTCAGCTGGAATGGGCGTGACGGTAAGTATGGTTTAATTTAGAACAATAAAGAATTGTGTCTTTATTTCAATTAAAGGACTTTATTCTGGGTGTTTGTGTTTTTTTTAACTTTGACTATGGGGTTAGTAATGGGGGTGTCTTATAGACGCCTCTCCATTACTAACCTGGGCTTGATGTCAGCTGGCATTATAAGCTGACATCAACCCCAGCCCTATTACCCCCTGCCACCGCACCAGGGCAGCGTGGAAGAGCGAGGCTAAGTGCCAGAATTGGCGCATCCTATGGATGCGCCATTTCTGGGGCGGCTGACGGCTGGTGTTTCTAGCCTGGGAGGGGGCCAATATTCATGGCACCCTTCCTGGGCTATTAAAATCAGCCCCCAGCTGTCTGCCTAGCCTTTGCTAGCTATTAAATTAGGGGTGACCCCACGTTATTTTTTGGGGGGGGTTCCCCCATTTTAATAGCTAGTAAAGGCTAGGTATTCAGCTGGGGGCTGATATTAGTAGCCTGGGAAGCTCCGTGGGTATTACCCCCTTCCCAGGCTTCAAACATCTGCCCCAGCTGTCTGCTTAACCTCCGCTAGAGCCTAAAATTAAGGGGAACCCCACGCCAATTTTTTTTTTAATAAATCCGTTATTTTAACACTAGATGACAAGTACAGTAACCAGCACTATCACAGTACTTCATATATATGTGACTGACATGTTTCTATCTATCTAATCTATGTGTGAAGCTCTATTCTTTCTGTTATAAATTGTCGGGTACAGATGCTGAATTGCCGGCCGGCTTTTTTAAAGAGACAGTGCATGAAAACACTATTATTTTTTTTAATAAATCCTTTACACTAAATGACAAGTACAGTAAGCAACACTGTCACAGTACTTCATATATATTTGACTGACATGTTTCTATCTATCTAATCTATGTGTGATTCTCTATTCCTTCTATTCTAAATTGTCGGGTACAGATGCTGAATTGCCAGCCGGCTTTTTTAAAGAGACGGTGCATGAAAACACTATTATTTTTTTTGATAAATCCTTTACACTAAATGACAAGTACAGTAAGCAACACTGTCACTGTACTTCATATATATGTGACTGACATGTTTCTATCTATCTAATCTATGTGTGATTCTCTATTCTTTCTATTCTAAATTGTCGGGTGCCGGCTTATGCCGCTGCTGAATTGCCGGCTTTTCATATATTGTCACAGAAGCGATGCGAACTTCCCTGCTCCGGACACAGTGCAGCGCTTCTGTGACAAGTGAAAGCTGTCGGCACAGAAGCCCTGCGCTGTGTCCGGA
The DNA here is from genome assembly GCF_046119375.1 of Phyllobates terribilis. Classification (NCBI taxonomy): domain Eukaryota; kingdom Metazoa; phylum Chordata; class Amphibia; order Anura; family Dendrobatidae; genus Phyllobates; species Phyllobates terribilis. The sequence goes on along the minus strand of NW_027362800.1, from coordinate 1,382,718 downwards.
GCTGGGAATACGCAGCGATGTGTCAGTTTCAGCACAGAAGCGCTGACCGTCTGGACCTACCGCCGCCGTATTTTAACTCCCTCCACCTTATATTAACTCCGACATGGCAGGGATACGGCCACGGCAGCTTATTAACACCCCCAGAGTATCCCCGCATGTCAATTTCTGAAAGTTCAAAAGCATTACCGGCGTATAAGACGACCCCAGACTAGACAGAAGATTTTTCAGTCTTCAAAAGTCGTCTTATACGCCGGAATATACGGTAGTATATGATGTACGAGTCACTAATTATCACGTGTGTCCCATCTGATGTCTGCGCACACAGTGAACATATTATACCACATACAATACAATATACATAGGAGAATATATGACTGATATATAGAGATGAGCAACTTCATTTGCAGGACCCTGATCCAATGGTCAGATGAATATTCAGTGGCTGCTGGATAGGAGCCCTGACAGCCGCCTACCTGACACCATTCTCTTTCTCTTCCTTTGATTTGTAGCCAGGCACAATGTCATGTATGTGTCACGCCAAAAAGATGACATCATGCAAAGACTATAATCAAAAGAGGAGTCAGAGATGCCGGCAGGCGGGAGGAGGCTCGAGGGGCTCTGGTCTGGTGGCCACAGACTACTGACGGGACTGTTTGACCAGTGTCCTGCGAATCAATTCGCTCATCTGTACTGGAATAAGATATATTATGACTACATACATCAGATATTACATACAGAATAGCATGTGACAGTTATATACCACACTATGAGCACAGACATCAGATATTACACCAGTGACATATTATCCTCTGTATAACATTGGATGCCTGTATCAAAGTCCATCACATCCAGTATACAGCATAATATGTGATGGTATGCGATATACTGGGATACAGACATCACATATTCATACCTCTCAACTCTTGAAGAACAGAAAGGGGGACAGAAAGAGGCTATGTGCGGCAAATTTTGGCCTCGCCCCTGGTCACACCCCAATCCACGCCCATTTACCATTATCTTTCTCGCCCGGCAGGAGGAGTTGTCAGAGGGGCGCTGGTAGTGAGGGAAATTCAGCAGACGGCCGAGACTGCAAGGCCCAGACCCAAATCCAGGACTGTCCACTGTATCCAGGGCAGCTGGGACTAGAGATGAGCAGATGGATTCCGGGGCCTCCAGTCGGGCGTCCAGGTCAGTGCTACCTGGCGGCTGGACTGGAGGCCATGAGTCTCTTATCTTCCGGGGCAGTGCGGCCTCATCTGTGAGTCCTGCTCATCTCTTGTTGGGACCTGAGGGTTATTTTTTGTTCCCTCATTCACAGTCGGAGCCGCCAGAACTTTCTCATCTTTATGTAGATTCATTATACGACATCTGGCTTTCTTGTGGTGGCTCTTACTGTATATTGGGGGCTATGCGAGGGCTCATACCGTAGGTAGGGGTGGCGTGTGCTAATACTGTATGTACGGGGTTGTGTGGGGGCTCATACTGTATATAGGGGGATGTCAGCATACTTAAATCTGCTCAATATTAAGTGATAATATAAATATACAAAAATATATAATTAATATGTTAATATTAATATTGAGCTGAATTAATTTGAACCTATTGGTTCGGGCTCCACAACAGTCACGGTCTCTCACGTGGCCCCTTGGGAAAATTAATCTCCCACCCCTGCCTATTTCAAAGTGCTATGTTAAAAATCACAGACATCATACACACAGCGGGCACAACCATCAGACAGACATCATACACACAGCGGGCACAACCATCACACAGACATCATACACACAGCGGGCACAACCATCACACAGACATCATACACACAGCGGGCACAACCATCACACAGACATCATACACACAGCGGGCACAACCATCACACAGACATCATACACACAGCGGGCACAACCATCACACAGACATCATACACACAGCGGGCACAACCATCACACAGACATCATACACACAGCGGGCACAACCATCCCACACACATCATACACACAGCGGGCACAACCATCACACAGACATCATACACACAGCGGGCACAACCATCACACAGACATCATACACACAGCGGGCACAACCATCACACAGACATCATACACACAGCGGGCACAACCATCCCACACACATCATACACACAGCGGGCACAACCATCCCACACACATCATACACACAGCGGGCACAACCATCACACAGACATCATACACACAGCGGGCACAACCATCACACGGACATCATACACACAGCGGGCACAACCATCACACAGACATCATACACACAGCGGGCACAACCATCACACAGACATCACACACACAGCGGGCACAACCATCACACAGACATCACACACACAGCGGGCACAACCATCACACAGACATCATACACACAGCGGGCACAACAATCACACAGACATCATACACACAGCGGGCACAACCATCACACGGACATCATACACACAGCGGGCACAACCATCACACGGACATCATACACACAGCGGGCACAACCATCACACGGACATCATACACACAGCGGGCACAACCATCACACGGACATCATACACACAGCGGGCACAACCATCACACGGACATCACACACACAGCGGGCACAACCATCACACAGACATCATACACACAGCGGGCACAACCATCACACAGACATCACACACACAGCGGGTACAACCATCACACAGACATCATACACACAGCGGGTACAACCATCACACGGACATCATACACACAGCGGGCACAACCATCACACAGACATCATACACACAGCGGGCACAACCATCACACGGACATCATACACACAGCGGGCACAACCATCACACGGACATCATACACACAGCAGGTACAACCATCACACAGACATCATACACACAGCGGGTACAACCATCACACAGACATCATACACACAGCGAGCACAACCATCACACAGACATCATACACACAGCAGGTACAACCATCACACAGACATCATACACACAGCGGGCACAACCATCACACAGACATCATACACACAGCGGGCACAACCATCACACAGACATCATACAGACAGCGGGCACAACCATCACACAGACATCATACACACAGCGGGCACAACCATCACACAGACATCATACACACAGCGGGCACAACATGACATGTATATATTCCCTTCTTCTCCATCATGTCTCCAGTGGCAGTGGTGGGGCCTGGTGTTTGCAATCAGCAGCAGAGTATGGGCTGTACGCAGGAGAGCTGTCAGCCCTGCAGTGTCCCTAAATCCCCCTCCCATCCCCCCTAGTCCCGACTGCAGAGCTGCTGGTGACATTGCATGAGCCCCCTCCCATCCTGTAATAACAGCAGCCACAGATGGGAGAGGCTGCGGGTCTCCCCCTCACCTCAGGACCGCACCTTGTTGTCATGTCCTCCGCAGACTTGGCCCCGCCCCCTGACCCCTCACCTCCTCATGCTGTGCGGTCTCTGCACAGTAGAATTCCTCTGCCCTGATGCCGGGGAGGAGCAGAGAGCGGGAGGCGGAGCTACAAGGGGTCACACACAGCATGGAAAGCCTGCGTGTCTGGAGGAAAAGCCCAGTGCCCAGCAGCGCCCCTACCGGGAGAAGAGCTGAGCCGGGCCGGGACTGAGCCCTCAAATCGGGACAGGCCCAGGGAATAGGGGAGGCTTGTTAGCTCTGGATATTATACCCGCCTCCTATTATCCTGTATATAATATGGGATATCTGGGCCTATAGTATATATATTATACCACCTACAGGCTAATATGTAACTAGTGCACATTACACCTTGAGTACAGCCATTAGATATTACACCAGTCACTTCTCCTCTGCACCATCTGATGTCTGTGCACAGTATATGACATCCAGTATACAGGATAATATGTGATGGGATATAGGACATACTGTTATACAGACATCAGATGGTATCAGGGGTGGATTAAGAGTAGCAAGGGCCCCGGGCAGTTTAGAAGGCACCCCTCCCCCCACCTGATTTATCACGTGACATGTCACATGATTCCCTGTGATAGATCATGTGATAGTTCACGGGAAATTAATTTGGCACAATATTAATTGTGTTGCCTCATCTGAGAGCAGCACAATATAGGGGCAGATACCCTGATTCCAGCGATGTGTCACTTTTTCAGCTGCTTGTTGTCATTTTGAGAAAATCACCATTTTATCTGCTGCAGATCTAGCAGCTCTCTGAATGCTGCGCTCTGTATAGCCCCGCCCACACCACTGATTGGCAGCTTTCTGCCCATGCTCAGTGTACACAGAAATCTACTGATCAGTGATGGGGGTGGGGTCCTACAGAACTTACTAGTCATCTAGTGATAATTACCTTCTGACAAATCAATGATTTTATCAAAACAACACTAAGCAGCCCAGTAAGTGACACATTACTGGAATCAGTGCCTCTAACCCTACATTATGCTGCTCACAGATTAGGTGGCAAAAACCTGATGACAGATTCCCTTTAAAGGAGCTGTAAAGACAAAAAAGTTTGTATTAAAAAAAATACAAGCCAATTGTGAAATTAACTTTTTTTCATTGTTAATTCACATTAGACTGTATCTTCAACACTTTTGTCAGCAGGTCTTATTACAGACTCTGAATAGGGCAGCTCTCTCCCTCTCCCTCAGCAGAAAGTCACAGCATGGTGAAAAAACGGGATCTTTTATGATTTTCTCATAATAAATAAAAAAGGACATGCAAGTCCTCCAAACTATTTTCCGTTTCTCTATAGGGGAGGTCCTAAATCTTTCTTGTTCTTTAGTTGATCACATGTCAAAAAGGCAAAGCATTTACTATGAACTCGCCTAAAAAAATATACACTTGGAGAGTAATATCATCATCTGCATGTAAATATTCCTTGACTCTAAGGGCTCGCTCACACTGTCGTATAACAAGGCCGAATGCTATGTGATGTTTTATCGGATAGGACTCGGCCCTATGTTATACTATGGGACAGTGCGATTATTGGCATGAGAAAATAATCTCATTCGATATTCGGACCATGTGCACCCATACAAGTCTATGGGTGCACGTAAAACATTGGACTGCACTCGGATGTCATCCAAGTGCAGTCTGATGAACACTCACAGAGACTATGGAAAAGATGGAGAAAGTAAGTTCTCCATCTTCTCCATATCTGTGCTGCGAGAGAATCGGATCACACTCAGTTGAAGCTCCGACAGAGTTTGAGCCGAGTGTCATTAGCATAATTGGCCCTCTTCTCTTGCATGAGAGAATATATGGCTTAGTGAGTGGACCCTAAAACTGAATAGTAGTGACGGACAGGCACCTCACAAGCGGGATCCATGTAGCTCTCAGATGTCATGTAGGTAGGGCTTCATTCCATGGGGTAGGGCTTAATTTTAAGGTATATATAAAAAATGGACTTCAAATAAAAATTAAATGAACACAAAAAGCACTAATTGAATTATTTTTTTCGTATTTATGTTTGCAGCCCCTTTAAAAACCCTTTGAGGACCAAGGCACATATATGTCCCATAGTTTTAAACTGGAAAAAAATTTGATTGAATAAAATTTAAGGTCCTCGAAGGTTTAAGTAGATCATAAATTCATATGAATACTTGCTCATACAATTGCACATGCCAAAAGATGAAGAAGAGCAGAATCAAAAATATGACATTAAGTGGATCACTTACAGGTATTCAAGGTGAAAGAGACCAGCAAAGGCATCGTCTCGAATGACAGTAAATGAGATAGAATTCAGCAAGCTGAAAATGAAGACAGCAGGTTAGAAGCGAACCAGACTTTATGGTGCTCAGAATTAGTCAAGCAGAATTTATTGACTGCTCTTGCAAAGCACTGAGACTCCCGCGGTGTATAGATGGCGCCGTGCGGCCTCCCGCTGTTTATAGATGGCGCCGTGCAGCCTCCCGCTGTGTATAGATGGCGCCGTGCGGCCTCCCGCTGTGTATAGATGGCGCCGTGCAGCCTCCCGCTGTGTATAGATGGCGCCGTGCGGCCTCCTGCTGAGTATACGTGTATAGATGGCTACGAGCGGCCTCCTGCTGAGTATAGATGCCGCACGGCGCCCCCCCCAGAGACAGCAGGAGGCCGCACAGCGGCATCTATACTCAGCGGGAGGCCGCACGTAGCCATCTATACACAGCGGTAGGCCGCATGGCGCCCCCCCAGAGACAGCAGGAGGCCGCACAGCGCCATCTATACTCAGCGGGAGGCCGCACGTAGCCATCTATACACAGCGGGAGGCCGCACGGCGCCCCCCCCAGAGACAGCAGGAGGCCGCACAGCGCAATCTATACTCAGCGGGAGGCCGCACGTAGCCATCTATACACAGCGGGAGGCCGCACGGCGCCCCCCCCAGAGACAGCAGGAGGCCGCACAGCGCAATCTATACTCAGCGGGAGGCCGCACGTAGCAATCTATACACAGCGGGGAGCCGCACGGCGCCATCTATACTCAGCGGGAGGCCGCACATAGCCATCTATACACAGCGGGAGGCCGCACGGCACCCCCCCAGAGACAGCAGGAAGCCGCACAGCGCAATCTATACTCAGCGGGAGGCCGCACGTAGCCATTTATACACAGCGGGAGGCCGCACGGCGCCCCCCCCAGAGACAGCAGGAGGCCGCACAGCGCAATCTATACTCAGCGGGAGGCCGCACGTAGCCATCTATACACAGCGGGAGGCCGCACGGCGCCCCCCCCAGAGACAGCAGGAGTCCGCACAGCGCAATCTATACTCAGCGGGAGGCCGCACGTAGCCATCTATACACAGCGGGGAGCCGCACGGCACCATCTATACTCAGCGGGAGGCCGCACATAGCCATCTATACACAGCGGGAGGCCGCACGACACCCCCCCAGAGACAGCAGGAAGCCGCACAGAGCTATATAAAAATAAAGATTATTATTACTGAACACACCTGGACCTGCCTACAGGACCTCACATATTATATATGGGGCCATATAGTAGAATATGAGGTGCTGTAGGTTCAGCTGTAATCAGTCGGTGCAGGGTCTTGTATTGTGATGTCTGTGGTCTCTGCTGGGACTAAGTGTGATTTATTGCACCAGACTGAACTTTTTGCACTGACAGGAGGACCCTAATCTGCATGAAAGTTCAGCCTCCTGCAATAACTCACACGGAGCCCCAGCAGCTGGCCCTCTGATTGGACAATATAGAATCCTGGGTGGATTTATGAGAAGGTGAGCACAGTCCCGCTTCCCCCTCACTGCAGACCTCCTGACCTCATACTGACTGAGACCACTGAAGTCTCCGATCCACAGGCTCCTGTCCGGCTGACTGAATCAGTTCCAGGTTCGCTGTGTGACGTCACTTCAGCAGACTCAGCCACACAGCGTGCAGGGGGTGTATCTGCATCTCTGCCATGTGGTCGGGTCGGCAGCTGAACATATTTAAAGGTACAGTGCAGTCCCCTGGCAGCCCTGAGCAGCTGCTTGGGAACTGGTCTGGGGGGGCATTTGCCCCTCTGCCCCCCAGCCCAGCCCGCCCTTGACTGCTAGTATGATAGTGACTTTTCTTTGTCTTTTTTTTTGTGTTTATTCTGGCTTGCCAAATTTTCGCTTTTGGTGGCGATATGTTTTGGAAAAAAATTAGACACATAATGTTCTGGCTTCAATAGTTATTTGTGTTAAACCTCACCTACAACATAACCCATATTCAGACAATCCTAATATACCGTTTGTATTTGCCATACTTATATCATCTTGAACCTGCTGTGAGCCGCCTTCCAAATTAGGATATAGTTGGCAGCAAATCTAGTTCCACGGACCGGCCATACCTACCAAACCCTCCGCACCATGGTGTATTTCTACCCTTTACTCCACTTCCCTCACTTACTCATGTTGCTGATCCCCCCACATTTTTCAGCACCCAGTCCTGGCCCTGATTACTGTTCTGCACCTTATTATAATTTGTAATGTTTATTTGCTTTATTTTGCATGTTTTGGCGCATGACAGAAATATTTCTTTTTGATCATTTTTTAAATAAATTAAGTTTGTTTTTTCCTATCTGCTTGTTTTATTCTTTGCCACCTTATACAAAAAGGTAGTTAAATGTAATGTTCAAGAATACACTGGGTACTGAAAGTATTCAGACCCCTTTACATTTTCACTCTTTGTTTCATTGCAGTCATTTGGTAAATTCTGAAAAGTTCATTTTTTTTCTCACTAAAGTGCACTCTGCACCCCATCTTGACTGAAATAAACAAATGTAGAAATTTTTGCAAACTTATTAAAAAAGAAAAACTGAAATATCACATGGTCATAAGTATTCTGACCCTTTGCTCAGACACTCATATTTAAGTCACATGCTGTCCATTTCCTTGTGATCCTCCTTGAGATGGTTCTACTCTTTAATTGGAGTTCAGCTGTGTTTAATTAAACTGATAGGACTTGATTTGGAAAGGCACACACCTGTCTATATAAGACCTCACAGCTCACAGTGCATGTCAGTCCAAATGAGAATCATGAGCTTGAAGGAACTGCCCAAGGAGCTCAGAGACAGAATTGTGGCAAGGCATAGATCTGGCCAAGGTTACAAAAGAAGTTCTGCATTACTCATGGTTCCTAAGAGCACAGTGGGCTCCAGAATCCTTAAATGGAAGAAGTTTGGGACCACCAGAAGTCTTCCTAGACCTGGCCGTCCAGCCAAACTGAGCAATCGTGGGAGAAAAGCCTTGGTGAGAGAGGTAAAAAAGAACCCCAAGATCACTGTGGCTGAGCTCCAGAGATGCAGCAGGGAGATGGGAGAAAGTTCCACAAAGTCAACTATCACTGCAGTCCTCCACCAATCGGGCCTTTATGGCAGAGTGGCCCGACAGAAGCCTCTCCTCAGTGCAAGACATATGAAAGCCCGCATAGAGTTTGCTCAAAAACACATGAAGGACTCCCAGACTATGAGAAAATAAGATTCTCTGGTCTGATGAGACGAAGATAGAACTTTTTGGTGATAATTCTAAGCGGTATGTGTGGAGAAAACCAGGCACTGCTCATCACCTGCCCAATACAATCCCAACAGTGAAACATGGTGGTGGCAGCATCATACTATGGGGGTGTTTTTCAGCTGCAGGGAAAGGACGATGGTTGCAATTGAAGGAAACATGAATGCGGCCAAGTACAGAGATATCCTGGATGAAAATCTCTTCCAGAGTGCTCTGGACCTCAAACTTGGCCAAATGTTCACCTTCCAAGAAGACAATGACCCTAAGCACTAAGCTAAAATAACAAAGGAGTGGCTTCAGAACAACTCTGTGACCATTCTTGACTGGCCCAGCCAGAGCCCTGACCTAAACCCAATTGAGCTTCTCTGGAGAGACCTGCAAATGGCTGTCCACCAACGTTCTGCATCCAACCTGATGGAACTGGAGAGGATCAGCAAGGAAGAATGGCAGAGGATCCCCAAATCCACGTGTGAAAAACTTGTTGCATCATTCCCAAGAAGACTCATGGCTGTACTAGCTCAAAAGGGTGCTTCTACTCAATACTGAGCAAAGGGTCTAAATACTTATGACTATGTGATATTTAAATTTTTCTTTATAAATAAATTTGCAAATATTTCTACATTTCTGTTTTTTTTTCAGTCAAGATGGGGTGCAGAGTGCACTTTAATGAGAAAAATGAACTTTTTAGAATTTACCAAATGGCTGCACTGAAACAAAGAGTGAAAAATGTAAAGAGGTTGGAATACTTTCCTTACCCACTGTATATGATTTTCACAATAATCTTGGGGAAATTAAATTTATTAGAAAGATTTTGAGAAAGGGGGACTTCAAATACATAAGTAGGGCCATAGCAGTGATGACTTAGCCCAGGAACTTAGGACCTTATATTGTCTATTCATATATAGTTTAGTCTACATTTTGGCGTTGTTTTACATCCTTACAAATTTAGGTGTTTATTTTTGAAAAAATGGGATGGGGTCCATTTAATTTTCTTAACAGCTGAGGGAAAGCAGTGGGCAATCTGGGAAGGGGCCGCTATTCATGGATCTTCCCAGCTTATTAATAACAGCTCACAGCTGTCTGCTTAGCCTTTAATGGTATTAAAAAGGGGGTATCCCCCAAAAAATTATGTGGTGTCCCACCTAGTTTTAATAACCAGAAAAGGCTAAACAGACAAAAACCCAAACTAAAGTCTAATAGGTATCTAAATATCAGTCAGACAAGTGAAAATATAACATGAAGAAAATATATAAACAGATACCCAAGGCACATTGGAGATCTATACAAAACATTATCTTTTATTCATGACAATATATAATTCTTAATAAAGACATCACGTAGGAGGGTATTGGGAAAAGAACAGCTAAAACAGTAAGGGATACAGGGTATATAAACCCAAAATAGTAGTAGTAAGACCGTCAATAAAGCACCAGATCAGTATAAAAACCACATAAATAATGATTTCATATAAATGGAATATATCAAGAATGTCAAAAATAAATAAATTATTTATGCTGAAGTAAAGCACATAAGGCAGTGATTGAAATCAAAATAAATCAACCACTGAAAGCACTATACCATGCTGGCTCAAGGAAAGTATAGAGATCTTAAGTCTCTCACTCTATCAAGATCAAAGTAAGAGACCAAGAGCTGATGAAAATAAACAGCCTAACGTTAGTTTAGTCATATAATAATATGCCGACCAATAACGTGAAAATAACTACCTTGAGTCATGATAAAGATCAGGGGCTCGTGATAACGGTCTGCCAAACGCCTCGACGCGCGTTTCGCCTCAGCTTTGTCAAGAGGCGTAAGGACGTTCCTGCAGTGACGAGCGATGCCGTCAATAAGGTTGCAACTTGAAAACGCTTTGCTATTTTCTTATAGCCTACTCTTGCTTTGTGGGCCTCCACCATTTTCATTTTCAGAGTGCTAGGCAGCTGCTTAGAAGAACCCATGGCTGCTGTTTTTTGGCACAAGGTTAGAGGAGGCTGGATTTTTATAAAGTTGGGAAATTTGTATCACCTGGCCTTTCCTAATGATAGTGGACAAGCCATAACCTTTAGGGTATGTGCAGATGGTCGGTGTTGGCTGCGCTTTGAACGCAGCATACTTTATGCTGCGTCCAAAGCGCTGCACGCAAGTGAATCCGCATGTGTTCAATGAACCATGCGGATTCACCACATCCTATACATTACAGTGATATAATTTCTCTTGCGGAGACTAGGGTCTCTGCAAGAGAAATTGACATGCTGCGGTCTGTGAAGACGCACTGCATGATCGTCTCCACGGGTGAGCTGCAGGAGCACGGAGACGCATAGTGGACATGGGATTTGTATAAATCCCATCCACTATGCTGTAACATCTGGCCGCTGCAGATTGCACGCAGCGCAAGTGTGCTGCATCCAATCCACAGTGTTTACTGACCATGAGCACGCACTCTAACAGGCTAATTAAGGTCTGAAACCTTGGTCAAAGTTTTCTGAGCACACAAATCTCCAAGGGTGCCCAAACTTTTGCATCAGCCCATTTTCCTTTGTGTAATTTTTAAAATGTAAAAAATGACAAGATTTTTTTTTTGCCTAAAATACAAAGGAAATGTGTCATCTTTAACTTTAGCCCTTTTATAGAGATCATTTCATCTTCAACTTGCTTTACTGTTCACAATAACAGTAATTTTTTACCAAGGGGCCTAAACTTTTACATGCCACTGTAAGAGAAACACATCGCTATTTACATTACTCGTAAAACCGCATGGCACTGTACACATAAAGGGATTATTGCCTTCAAGGGTAGGAATGCTGCAGAACAGTCCATCACTCTTACATTCCCTCTTTGGACATGGTCATCCTCGACCATTCTGGAACCTGGAAGACAACGCACAGCATATACAGTGGGGGCCCTTGAAAACGCACACTGCAGCCGCAATACTCGCTGCCTCTGTCAGGCCTGAGGCTGTGGTATTAACTGTGGAGGAGTCATTGCTGGACATGATCTTCCCGCTGAGGGCTGAAATATTGGATGTGACATCTGGTCATCTGGTCAATGACTTTGTGGCACCCCTGAGGGTTCAGTCGCCACAGAGGTACTGCACCTCACCCAGAAGTGTGGCATCTCCTTCTCTCAGGTAAGGAGGAAGTACTGCCGGCGGCACGGTGGCGCAGTGGTTAGCACTGCAGCCTTGCAGCGCTGGGGTCCTGGGTTCAAATCCCACCAAGGACAACATCTGCAAGGAGTTTGTATGTTCTCCCCGTGTTTAGGTGGGTTTCCTCCGGGTTCTCTGGTTTCCTCCCACACTCCAAAGACATACTGATAGGGAATCTAGATTGTGAGCCCCGATGGGGACAGCAACAATAATGTATGTAAAGCGCTGCAGAATATGTTAGCGCTATATAAAGATTATTATTATTAAAGATTATTACTGCCCGGGACCGCAACACCTGCACTCAACACTGCACTACTCCAGGCCGGCTGGAAGGGCATTATGCACTTCTTTTGCTGCCCTGTCCCTGGCTGGAGTGGGGGGAACCAGTAGTGGGTGTGGGTGGAGGACGTAGAACAGGGGAGCACTTAGAGAATAGATATAAAAAAGGAAGCCATCTTAGTTGGAGCAGTGCAGTTCAGCCAGTGAGTAGCAAGGAGAGGAGGAGAGGAGGGGAGCAGAGTCTCTTCAGGAGCTCTGCTCCATTGTGGGCCTAGTGAGAGAGGCCCAGGAGAGGAGTGGGAGCAAGGGAGGAATGCTCCGGGAGCAGAAGGGATCCCAGGGGGTACGGTGAGTGCAGGTCGGCACCCATACGCCCGAATCTGCCAAGAATCAGAAGGATCAGGGAAGGGATCAGAGGGAAGGGAACTAGTCCCTGGACCAGCCGTGTTACTCCAGGTCTCGGCTGGAAAAACCGGAGGCTTCTGCACTTCCATGGTGCAGTTGCCACAGCCTCACCCTAGTTGCCGTGAAGGGCATCAAGTAGGTCCGGGAACACCAAGTTGCCCAGAAGGGACTTCAGAGCACCCGATCGGGACTGTGTGTGGGGAGCGCAGGGCAGGAGTGAGAAGACCCAGCTCGTGAAGTCAGTCAAGGAAGGAACATAAGAAAGGGGGTCCCATTAAGTGCTTCTAATCTACCTGAAGGAGTGCTGAACCCCTGCCTGGCAAACGCAGTGCGACGCGGGAGTCTGACACCTGGACAGTGTACCCGAGGAACCTAAAAAGAACTGTGAGTATACTCGGATGACTGCACTCCACTGTCTCTGGCAGTTATTTCCATCACACTACCGCGCCTGCACTACAACGCCCAGCATTACCATCTGCAACTATCCTGCCCCGGGGGCCCGCTCCACCTGTGGGGAGCAGAAACATCCCAGCTGCCATCCCATCACCCCCGGAGGTCTGCAGCAGCGCCGGTATTCATTACCAGGAACCACAGGTGGCGTCACGAGACAAACTGTTAACAAACCCTTTTTTAAAGAGCGACCCCAGAGGATGGGCCCGGGAGCCGACTGCCGTGACATCCTACAAAGGAGGTAAAGGCCCGGGTACCAAGTTTCCCCCCATATCCCCCCTGGGCGGGTCAACTTCACCACCTCCTGGGTGCTCGAGTTGGGCCCTCACCCATTTCTCCCACTCCTTCTTACCCTCAATGACCTTCACCACCCATCTGGCCTTAACAGGGTCCAGGGCTGGTGTCTCTTCCATGTACTGCTGTGGCCATGGGATGAGGGCTGGTTCCCAGGCTGATAACACTCCAGGACGCTGAGGTGTACTTACCACCAGGGCTGCCAGCATAGCTTTCAGTCACCCTGCCTGGTCGCAGGATCTTGGCCACGCTGACACTGCTGCCTTCGCCTTGGAATTGGGTTCTGGTTTTGGGGACTGAGGGCGAACCTTTGTCTTGAGGTCAGGCATTGGATCCTGGGCCTTCCCTGGACCTTGGTTGGTGCCTCTACTGATGACAGTTCACCCGGCTGCATCTCTTGCTCCAGCTGCGTCATCTTCCTTTTCCACTTGACCTTTCCGGGTACACCGCGGAGCACAATGCCGTAGCACCGACCATCACTTTCAATAGGTAAACCGTAGCACTCCATCTTCTCTTGCCACTTTACCTCCTCACCAACAATGGTCCCAGCCCACTCTGCCGTGGGTGTGCTCTTACGTTGCTCTGCCCATTCTTGGGGGAGGCCACTTCTGGCTCACCTGCCCGTTTCCTGGGAGTCTCCACCCGTTCTCCCTTGGCTTGCTGCAATGGGCATGGTTTCTTTTTCTTCCACCGTGCCCTTCTTACGCACACGATGGGACGGGTCCGTCTCACTCTTTCGTGTCACTCACCGACATCTTGCAGTCTCTATCCATTAACCCTATCCTAAAGACTAAACCTATTATTCTCATCTTATCTCCTGTACCGTTGCTAAGCCACTTAACTATATGAACAGTACTTCGCTGTTATAAGTTTTGTCCAAATAGTGTATATACGAGTACTTATATATATCAGTTTATCATAGTGTAAAGCGTTAGAAGTTTTGCACTCCTAATTAGAAGATGTAGTGCATAGAAGGAATATCAATAAGATCCAGAAAGAAAACCTTTGGCATTGTAGATATGACACTTGAGATGCAGAGTAAATTCATTAGTACATTTATTCGCAACCGACATATAGTTTATCATATACTTATCTTTTTTTAAATCTTTCGATATTATTAATAAAGTGTTTAATTGAAAATATAATGAATAAGGTTAATGTCAGATTAAACACATTGATGAAATGATATGTAAAATTAGACTGAGAATGGAGTGGTAATGGTGGACATTAGGACCCTGCGCTCTCATGAGCAGCATAGCTGAGCTCAACGTTCCTTCCAGACACTGGTGGACTAAACGTGCACAGATACCATATTACGGAGATCTCCCCTCCTTTATCAGTGGCACCAGGAATTTTATGTGACAGTAACTGGAGGTGGCTATGACCACTACGCATGTAGCCTTACAAGGTTGGTTTTATCTCGTCACATCTTGCATTCAGTGACACACTCCTTCCTGCTTTATTGCTGATGTTTAGGAGTACGGGGGCGACTTGCATAGTGACATGCTTCTGTACATGACACGGATGAGATGGTGTTTTGTTCCTACAGATGGCTGTGATCTCATCCGTACTATAGTGATGGAATACATCAGCCGCCCATCAGATGACAGCTGCAGTGATACAGAATGAGGGGATAGCACTTATGTTATCAGACATCAGCCACAACATGTGAGAACCGCTCATATGTTTAAAGGGAACAGACAAGTCCACCATGTACGAGGGTGTGTCTTCAATAACCAATCACAGATCCATGGGCTCCAATCAGAAGGGGTTTTACATCGCAGGCAGTAGTAAAGGGCGCAATGTCCCGCATAGCAGCATTGGTGGTGCCAGACTGCTGTCATTCAGGTGACGCACACTGAAGCCCTGATTCCTGATCTACAAGCCGCAGGAATATAGCAGAGCACATCCCATTCATAGCATGATGCTATCTGCTGAGGGACAATAGAAGACTGCTACAGCACATCTAGCATCTCTGCTCAGCAGCGGGGGTGAGCTCCTGTGTTCTCTCCCTTCTATAGTACTGGTTCAGCACCACAGTGGTTGGCAGCTCTCCTCTGGGCACTACAGTCCTAGATTCAGCACCACAACGGTGGGCAGCTCTGATCTGGGCAGTACTGTCTAGATTCAGCACCACAGCAGTGGACAGCTTTTATATGGGAAGAACTGTCTAGATTCAGCACCACAGCAGTGGACGGCTTGTAACCAGGACGTTATAGTAACATTTGGTTCAATACCACAACTTTGGAGGGCAGTGCCATCCAGGTTCAGCACCACGCTAGTGGACAGCTCTGGTGCTTCTGGATACAACAGTTTCAGCACTTCTACCTAGGACAGCTCCAGCATCTTCACCTCTACCTTGAAGGTCCCAGTGCCCGCCAGCCTGTCTATCAGCCGTGCCCGCCTGTCAACCGGCCGTGCTCATCCGCTGTGCCTTTCAGCTTCAGCCATCAGTCCCATGGGAGTCGCCTGCTCTCACAAGGTCGGTCCCAGAGTGGCACCTGGTTCACCTTCCCGGTCCCTCCTTGGTTCACAGAGTCGACTAAGCCGCTGTGTGGCCAGGGTCGGTCCGGGTAGGCACTTAGTTACGCCCCTCTGATCCCTCCTTGCATCACAGCACAGAGGTTCCACCACCCGGATCCGTAACAGAATACATTTTGTTATATAATAATTTTGTGTTCAAAGATCAATACTACCTACAGAAGAAAGAGGTGGCAATGGCCGCGGCTTGGGCCCCATCTTACACCAATCTCTCCTTGGGATTTTGGGAGTGTGAATACATCCGATTTCAGAACATTGAACATACGTCATTGGGATCAATGATATCTTGGATGAGATTCATAGACGATGTGTTGTTTATTTTGCAGGGCTCCCATGAGGAACTTGAAAAATTCTTAAAATATCTAATTGACAATGCATTGAATATTAAGCTAACCCATCATATTGATCAAAAGAAAATTGATTTTCTGGATTTGGATATTCATGTTGATGACCATGGACAGTTGCATACAAATATTTATCACAAGATTACTAGTGCCAATGCTTTCTTGCATGCCAAATCAGTCGTCTGGCACATGTAATACAGGCAATGCCGTCCGGACAATTTATTAGGGCACATCGTATTTGTGACCAAGACAAAGCTTTTGAAGAATAGGCATGTGATATGACCAGTAGATACTTAAAACGTGGTACAAAATGGAAATTGTTCAACAGGCCTACTATCGGGCCAAACACACCAATAGACAATATCTTCTCATTACTTAAAAGAAAAAGGAATCTGATGGGCATGTTCGATTCATCACGAATTATCATTCGAGGTGGAAGGAAATTTCTAATATCTCCAAATTTTGGCTAATTCTCCAACAGGATCAGACAATACTTCCTTTTCTATCAAATCGTCCATTGATTATGGCTAAACGTAATACTACGTGATGTACTAGTTCATAGTCATCATGTACCTGATACATCTTCATATACACTGCTCAAATAAATAAGGGAACACTCAAATAACACATCCTAGATCTGAATGAATGAAATATTCTCATTGAATACTTTGTTCTGTACAAAGTTGAATGTGCTGACAACAAAATCACACAAACATCATCAATGGAAATCAAATTTATTAACCAATGGAGGCCTGGATTTGGAGTCAGCCCCAAAATTAAAGAGGAAAAACACACTACAGGCTGATCCAACTTTGATGTAATGTCCTTAAAACAAGTCAAAATGAGGCTCAGTATTGTGTGTGGCCTCCACGTGCCTGTATGACCTCCCTACAACGTCTGGGCATGCTCCTGATGAGGTTGCAGATAGTTTCCTGGGGGATCTCCTCCCAGACCTGGACTAAAGTATCCGCCAACTCTTGGACTGTCTGTGGTGCAACGTGACGTTGGTGGATGGAGATGTCCCAGATGTACTCAATCGGATTCAGGTCTGGGGAACGGACGGGCCAGTCCATAGCTTCAATGCCTTCATCTAGCTGGAGCTGCTGACACACTCCAGCCACATGAGGTCTGGCATTGTCCTGCATTAGGAGGAACCCAGGGCCAACCGCACCAGCATATGGTCTCACAAGAGGTCTGAGGATCTCATCACGGTACCTAATGGCAGTCAGGCTATCTCTGACGAGCACATGGAGGGCTGTGCGGCCCTCCAAAGAAATGCCACCCCACACCATTACTGATCTACTGACAAACCGGTCATGCTGAAGGATGTTGCAGGCAGCAGATCGCTCTCCACGGCGTCTCCAGACTCTGTCACATCTGTCACATGTGCTCAGTGTGAACCTGCCTTCATCTGTGAAGAGCACAGGGCACCAGTGGCGACTTTGCCAATCATGGTGTTCTGTGGCAAATGCCAAGCATCCTGCACGGTGTTGGGCTGTGAGCACAACCCCCATCTGTGGACGTCGGGCCCTCATACCACCCTCATGGAGTCGGTTTCTAACCATTTGTGCAGACACATGCACATTTGTGGCCTGCTGGAGGTCATTTTGCAGGGCTCTAGCAGTGCTCCTTCTGTTCCTCCTTGCACAAAGGCGTAGGTAGCAGTCCTGCTGCTGGGTTGTTGCTCTCCTACGGCCCCCTCCATGTCTCCTGGTGTACTGGCTTGTCCCCTGGTAGCGCCTCCAGCCTCTGGACACTACACTGACAGACACAGCAAACCTTCTTGCCACAGCTCGCATTGATGTGCCATCCTGGATGAGCTGCACTACCTGAGCAACTTCTGTGGGTTGCAGAGTCCGTCTCATGCTACTACAAGTGTGAAAGCACAACCAACATTCAAAAGTGACGAAAACATCAGCCCAGAAAGCATTGGTACTGAGAAGTGGTCTGCGGTCCCCACCTGCAGAACCACTCCTTTATTGAGGGTGTCTTTATAATTGCCAATCATTTCCATCTATTGTCTATTCCATTTGCACAACAGCATGTGAAATTGATTGTCAATCAGTGTTGCTTCCTAAGTGGACAGTTTGATTTCACAGAAGTTTGATTTACTTGGAGTTATATTCTGTTGTTTAAGTGTTCCCTTTATTTTTTTGAGCAATGTATATTTGGCTCAAAGGGCCCCAAATGGGGCACATGGAAGTGTGGCAACTGCAAAGCGTGCAGATATATTGAAAAAACGGATACCTTTCAGGATTCGATGGGTGAGTAGGCTTACAAGATTTTGTATTTCATTAATTGTAGAACATCTATGGTCATCTATCAAGCCACATGTTTCTGTGGACTCATCTATATTGGTATGACAACTCGGGAGCTTTGGAACACATCAAAAATATTAGGGCAGCGGAGAAAATCTGTCAAGATGAGGTGGGTGCTATTTCTCAACCTAAACCTTTGGCGAGACAGTTTCGGAATTGCTACCCTCATCAATGTCATCTCTTACGTGTCAAAGGGATTGCCCGTCTGTATCCTGGGAATGGGAGGGAAAATCTAGCCAAAAAGCTGGCCCAGATTGAATAAATAAATAATAAATAAAAAAGTAAATGGATCACCACTCTAAGAAGTATGACCCCCAGAGGGTTAAATGAACAGTGGGGATTTTCGAGTTTTCTTTAAGTATACACTAGGATTTTTGGTATATTCTCATCTTCAGTGTCTTGTCCTTATTATCAATCGAATCATATAATCAATATATATCATAGTGGATTTGATTGAATAAACATATATACATGTATTGTTGGCTTTATTGTATATATTAATGGTGGTTTATGAGTTAGTGGAGATATAAGTTTATGGGATAGGAGTTATTAGGGTGGGATCAATCTATATGTGCATATTAATTTTTATTATATCTTTCAGATTGGAGGACTGTTTGTATCATCATCGCCCGAACAGCCATACAGTTTCACATGTATTCCATCACTAAGTACAACATCAGATATATAGTTTTTGTATTATTCTCTCTAACATGACCACATCTCTTTTTCATATATATTTTATTATTATATTTAATGCTTTTTTATTTTTCCTATATACACATATATAACTATCACTCACATACACTTACACATTGAATTAAGGATATTAAATTATCACATGGAGATAGCTTCTAGTATATTCATTCACCTCTATATATACACAAGGTAATTAGATGTATTCATTTGTATATGACATATTTTTATGGGTTCATACAAGAACCAACATTTTAATACATACACACATAGTTTATTATGGTTGGCTTGTTTCCATCTTTGCTCTGTTTTAACCAGGTTGTGCTTTCGCTGTGTGTTATATTACGCATGCGCTGCATAGGATAATTAAGCAAACTATTCACCTATATCATATACATATAGAGAGTTTATAGTGTGTTTATTCACTTTTACATATACACATTATATAAGCAAGAATATTGTGTATGCACGCATTAACTATATTATATATAGAACTTTTTCTACATTTCATACAATTCTATTTTGGCACGTATAATTATATTTAGACTTTGATGCTGACCCGCACTTTTTCCCTTTTCTAATATGGCTGCAGGGTCGCTGTGCGCCACACTGCGCAGGCTCCGGTGTGCTCTCGTACCCGATACTGGGATGCTTTCATTGAACTGCGACCTTTGGTCGTGTTTCGGTGATGCACATTCGGCCGCAGACGGGACGGCTATCCGGACGCGTGGGACAGTAGAGGCGTCCGATAATATGGCGTCCTTGATTTGTAAGTAACCACAGCTGTAATCACCCTATAAAACATCGCCTCTTCCTCCTCCACCTCACTTCCTAATGAATCGGTAGCAAAACGTGCGTTGAAGCATGTGGAAGGGGTGATGATGTGCCTTTGGATAGTACGTAACAATATGCACAAATTTAACTTTTTATGAACTTATTTCTGTATTCTTTTTTGCATTATGACATTTGATATTGCATGGTGATCACTTTTACTGTTCATCCTATGATTTGGATAGGCATAGTTCCATACATATATAAATTTTCCTTTTTGCTTAAATAATTTAAATACATTTGGATATGCACACACACACATATATATATATATATATATATATATATATATATATATATATCATGCACAATGCACTTTTTGGATAAAATTCATTTTATAAATAGCAGATTTTTGTGCATTAACAGTGGAATTATGTTTGGATATGTACAGACATAATACCGTATTGTTTGGACTATGAGACGCACCTGTCCATAGGACGCAACTGGGTTTTAGAGGAGGAAAATGGAATAAAAAATGTGGTCATGATGCACTGTTAAGGGGGAGAGCGTCTGCTGCTGACACTGTTATAGGGGTAATGTCCCCCAATTCTGTTAATATCACCCATCCTTGTATATATGCCCCCCTTCCTATTATAAGTGGCCCCACACCCATCCTGGCAAGCATGGCATCCCAATCCCCCATCCTGGTATGCATATCACCCCTTTCCCCCCTCCTGGTATGCATGGCACTCCAATTCCCCATTCTGGTATGCATGGAACCTTCAACCCCATCCTGGTATGCATGGTACCCCTCCATCATGGTTGGCATGGCACACCTCCATCCTGGTATGCATGGCATCTTTCCATTCTGGTATGCATGGCACCCCTCCATCCTGGTTTGCATGGCACCCTTAATCCCCATACTGGTATGCATGGCACCCCTGATCTCCATCATGGTATGCAAGGCACCCCTCATCCTGGTATGCATGGCACCCATCCATCCTGGTATGCATGGCATTCCTGATCCCCATCCTGGTATGCATTGCACCCTTCATCCTGGTATGCATGGCATCCCTCATCCTTATCCTGGTATGCATGGTACCCCTCATCCATATCCTGGTATGCATGGCACCCCTCAACCTGGTATGCATGGCACCCCTAATCCTTATCCTGGTATGCATGGCACCCCTCATCCCTATCCTGGTATGCATGGTATCCCTCATCCTTATCCTGGTATGCATGGCACCCCTCATCCCTATCCTGGTATGCATGGTATCCCTCTTCCTGGTATGCATAGCACTCCTCATCCCAATCCTGGTATGCATGGCACCCTTCATCCCTATCCTGGCATGCATGGCACCCCTCATCCCTATCCTGCTATACAAAGCCCCCCTCATCCCTCTTCCTGGTATGCTTGACACCCCTCATCCCTCTTCCAGGTACGCATGGCACCCCTCATCCCTATACTGGTATGCACAAAAGAAATAAACACTTCTACTCACCTTCCTCCCCTCTGCTCCATCGCTGCGTCCTGTTTGCCAGCACTGATCTCACCGTGTGAGCCGTGCATGACTGCTATGTGCCCTCACAAATAGAGATAAACTGCGGGAATAGTCACTGCTCCCACGCCGGGACTGTGTGCGTGGGGATCAGGAACTTCATTCTCCTTAATAGCCGGCACACAGTGTAGCCGCAGCGCGGCTCCTGCTGCTGCCAGGCAATCGCATTTGCTCGCTGTTAGAGAGCATAAAAATTCACCCCTCTCCACGGCCATGGGCAGGCACACGCGATCGCCCGGCCGCAGCAGGAGCTGTGCTGCGGCTGCACTGTGTGCCGGCTAGTAAGGAAAATTAATATTCAGTGCTCCACACGCCCATGGGCGTGGGGAGCAGTGAATATTCATTTTCTTTAGCAGCGGGCACAGTGTAGGCTACAGCAGGCGGCTCCTTCCTCCTGTGCCCCGCTCCTCCGCTGCTGCCGCTCCCCCCACACCCCTCACCAGCCACAGTATATATACAGTACAGACCAAAAGTTTGGACACACCTTCTCATTTAAAGATTTTTCTGTATTTTCATGACTATGAAAATTGTACATTCACACTGAAGGCATCAAAACTATGAATTAACACATGTGGAATTATATACTTAACAAAAAAGTGTGAAACAACTGAAAATATGTCTTATATTCTAGGTTCTTCAAAGTTGCCACCTTTTGCTTTGATGACTTCTTTGCACACTCTTGGCATTCTCTTGATAAGCAGAAGTCTGGTGGATACACAGCTGATAGTCCTACTGAATAGACTGTTAGAATTTGTATTATGGCATGAAAAAGCAGCTAAGAAAAGAAAAACGAGTGGCCATCATTACTTTAAGAAATGAAGGTCAGTCAGTCCGAAAAATTGGGTAAACTTTGGAAGTGTCCCCAAGTGCAGTTGCAAAAACCATCAAGCGCTAAAAAGAAACTGGCTCACATGAGGACCGCCCCAGGAAAGGAAGACCAAGAGTCACCTCTGCTTCTGAGGATAAGTTTATTCGAGTCACCAGCCTCAGAAAAGGTGAACGGATGGACTCTACATGCCTGATTCCCACCGTGAAGCATGGAGGAGGAGGTGTGATGATGTGGGGGTGCTTTGCTGGTGACACTGTTGGGGATTTATTTAAAATTGAAGGCATACTGAACCAGCATGGCTACCACAGCATCTTGCAGCGGCATGCTATTTCATCCGGTTTGAGTTTAGTTGGACCATCATTTATTTTTCAACAGGACAATGACCCCAAACACACCTCCAGGCTGTGTAAGGGCTATTTGACCAAGAAGGAGAGTGATGGGGTGCTACGCCAGATGACCTGGCCTCCACAGTCACCAGACCTGAACCCAATCGAGATGGTTTGGGGTGAGCTGGACCGCAGAGTAAAGGCAAAAGGGCCAACAAGTGCTAAGCATCTCTGGGAACTCCTTCAAGATTGTTGGAAGACCATTTCCGGTGACTACCTCTTGAAGCTCATCAAGAGAATGCCAAGAGTGTGCAAAGCAGTCATCAAAGCAAAAGGTGGCTACTTTGAAGAACCTAGAATATAAGACATATTTTCAGTTGTTTCACACCTTTTTTTTTTTTTTTTGTACATATACATACCCCACATTCAGACTATAAGACGTACCCCCCCACTTTCCTCCAAAATTTTGTCTTATAGTCCGAAAAACACGGTATATAACATGCATTATGCATATTTCTTGGATTATATCCATTGGATGAATAGTATTTTTTTGGACTTAGAAATACCGCATTTTTCGGACTATAAGACGCACCGGACTATAAGATGCACCTAGGTTTTAGAGGAGGAAAATAAAAAAAGCTGTAAGCAAAAAATGTGTTCATGATGCACTTTTAAGGGGGAGGGGGTCTTCTGCTGACACTGGTATAGGGGTAATGTCCCCCAATTCTGACAATATCCCCCATCCTGGTATATATGCCCCTCCCTTCCTTTTATACGTGGTCCCCATCCCCATCCTGGTATGCCTGGAATCTCTCCATCCTGGTATGCATGGCACCCCTCATCCTTATCCTGGTATGCATGGCACCCCTCATCCCCATCCTGGTATGCATGGCACAGCAATCCCCATCCTGGTATGCATGGCACCCCTCATCCCCATCCTGGTATGCATGGCACCCCTCATCCCTGTCCTGGTATGCATGGCACCCCTCATCCCTGTCCTGGTATGCATGGCGCCCCTAATCCCTATCCTGCTATGCATGGCACCCCTAATCCCTATCCTGGTATGCATGGCACCCCTCATCCTTATCCTGGCATGTATGGCCCCTCATCATTATCCTGGTATGTATGGCCCCCTCATCTTTATCCTGTTATGTCTGCCCCCCTCAGCGTTATCCTGGTATGCATGGCACCCCTCATCATTACCCTTGTATGTATGGCCCCCTCATCCTTATTCTAGTATGCATGGTCCCCCTAATCCCCACCAGGCTGCACATAAAAAAATAAACACTCCTACTCACCTTTCTTCTCTCCTCCAGCGCAGCGTCCTGTATGCCCTCACTGATCTCTCCATGTGAGCCGCGCATGACATCACTGCCATGCACGGCTCACAAGGAGAGAGATCAGCTGCCGGAAGTCACTGCTCCCCACACCGGGACTGTGTGCGCGGGGAGCAGTGACTTCATGCTCCTTAATATCCGCCACACAGCGTAGCCGCAGCACGGCTCCTGCTGCTGCCGGGCTATTGCGTGTGCCAGCTTATTAAAGGACATGAATATTCACCCCTCCCCACGCCCATGGGCATGGAGAGAGGTTTAATATTCATGCCCTTTTACAGCGGGCACAGGCGATTCCGGCAACAGCAGGAGCCGCGCTGCGGCTACACTGTGTGCCACTATTAAGGAGCATGAATATTCAGTGCTCCCCACGCCCCATGGGGGTGAGGAGCAGTGAATATTCATTTTCTTTAGCAGCGGGGACAGTGTAGGCTGCAGCAGGAGGCAGCAGCCTCCTGTGCCCCGCTCCTCCGCCGCTACCACTCCCCCCGTACCCCGCACAATGTATATACAGTACAGACCAAAAGTTTGGACATACCTTCTCCTATAAAGATTTTTCTGTATTTTCATGACTATGAAAATTGTACATTCACACTGAAGGCATCAAAACTATGAATTAACACATGTGGAATTATATACCTAACAAAAAAGTGTGAAACAACTGAAAATATGTCTTATATTCTAGGTTCTTCAAAGTAGCCACCTTTTGCTTTGATGACTGCTTTGTACACTCTTGGCATTCTCTTGATGCGCTTCAAGTGGTAGTCACCGGAAATGGTTTTCACTTCACAGGTGTGCCCTGTCAGGTTTAATAAGAGGGATTTCTTGCCTTATAAATGGGGTTAGGACCATCAGTTGTATTGTGCAGAAGTCTGGTGGATACACAGCTGATAGTCCTACTGAATACACTGTTAGAATTTGTATTATGGCAAGAAAAAAGCAGCTAAGTAAAGAAAAACGAGTGGCCATCATTACTTTAAGAAATGAAGGTCAGTCAGTCCGAAAAATTGGGAAAACTTTGAAAGTGTCCCCAAGTGCAGTTGCAAAAACCATCAAGCGCTACAAAGAAACTGGCTCACATGAGGACCGCCCCAGGATAGGAAGACCAAGAGTCACCTCCGCTTCTGAGGCTAAGTTTATCTGAGTCACCAGCCTCAGAAATCGCAGGTTAACAGCAGCTCAGATTAGAGACCAGGTCAATGCCACACAGAGTTCTAGCAGCAGACATATCTCTACAATAACTGTTAAGAGGAGACTTTGTGCAGCAGGCCTTCATGGTAAAATAGCTGCTAGTAAACCACTGCTAAGGACAGGCAACAAGCAGAAGAGACTTGTTTGGGCTAAAGAACACAAGGAATGGACATTAGACCAGTGGAAATCTGTGCTTTGGTCTGATGAGTCCAAATTTGAGATCTTTGGTTCCAACCACCGTGTCTTTGTGCAATGCAGAAAAGGTGAACAGATGGACTCTACATGCCTGGTTCCCACCGTGAAGCATGGAGGAGGAGGTGTGATGGTGTGGGGGTGCTTTGCTGGTGACACTGTTGGGGATTTATTAAAAATTGAAGGCATACTGAACCAGCATGGCTACCGCAGCATCTTGCAGCGGCATGCTATTCCATCCGGTTTGCGTTTAGTTGGACCATCATTTATTTTTCAACAGGACAATGACCCCAAACACACCTCCAGGCTGTGTAAGGGCTATTTGACCAAGAAAGAGAGTGATGGGGTGCTATGCGAGATGACCTGGCCTCCACAGTCACCAGACCTCAACCCAATCGAGATGGTTTGGGGTGAGCTGGACCGCAGAGTGAAGGCAAAAGGGCCAACAAGTGCTAAGCATCTCTGGGAACTCCTTCAAGATTGTTGGAAGACCATTTCCAGTGACTACCTCTTGAAGCTCATCAAGAGAATGCCAAGAGTGTGCAAAGCAGTCATCAAAGCAAAAGGTGGCTACTTTGAAGAACCTAGAATATAAGACATATTTTCAGTTGTTTCACACTTTTTTGTTAAGTATATAATTCCACATGTGTTAATTCATAGTTTTGATGCCTTCAGTGTAAAGAAAATATAGAAAAATCTATAAATGAGGTGTGTCCAAACTTTTGGTCTGTATTGTATATACCCCCCCAACATTTGGACTATAAGACGCACCCCCTTTTATGCCCATTGCAGCCAGAGATGCAGATGTGTTATGTGCAGCATGAGACGGGGCATTATCATGCATGAAATTGATCTTGCTGCGGAATGCACGGTTCTTCTTCTTGACCCATGGAAGGAAGTGCTGTTTGAGAAACTCAACATACATTATGGAGTTCATCTTTACCCCTTCAGGGATCCTAAAAGGGCCGACAATATCTCTCCCCATGATTCCAGCCCAAAACATTACTCCACCTCCTCCTTGGTAGCGCCGTAGCTGTGTTTGCATGGGGTGTCCATCAACCAGCCATCCTCCACTTCATCCATCTGGACCATCGAGATCATTTCATGCATGATAATGCCCCGTCTCATGCTGCACATAACACATCTGCATCAATGCCTGTTATGGGCATAAAAGGGGACAAACTTATGGTGTGGCAGCCATGCTCCCCTGACCTCAACCCCATTGAGAACCTCTGGAGCATCATCAAAAGGAGTGTCTATGATGGCGGGAGGCAGTTCACATCTAAGCAACAGCTCTGGGAGGGTATTCTGTCCTCATGCAAAACAATTAAAGCAGAAACCATCCAAAACCTGACAAATTCAATGGACGAGAGAGTTCAGAAGCTCATTTCGAACAAGGGGTCCTATGTGCAAATGTAACATCACCTAGAATAAAGTTTTGAGTTGAAAACTGTTTGATTTCAGTTTGTAATAACCTGCTAATGCTTATAATTTCAAAAATGACCATTTTTTTGTTCTTTATTAAAATGAAAAGGTTGAAAACTCTGCTGTGCATAATAATTTGGAACATGCATTTTGAGTGCAGTTTGAGTATTTTATTTTTTTAAAAATATACTGTTATCATAGGCAGCTTGTACAAAAACCTTTCAATTGTACTCTAATAGTTATTTGACTGGAAAATTACAATGACTGCAATTCATATAGGTAATTTGGGAAAATCTGAGAAAATATTATTTGCATAATAATTTGGAACACAGTGTAAACTTGATTATGATGTAATGTATAATAAAATTCTATGCAATTTATCATATATTGACCTTTTTGAATTGGTATTCCCTGTATGTAGCATGGAGTGCACACTCATCTCCTTTGCCCTGTAACATAATGTTATTCCTTTCCACCCTTTTCTTTCCCCTCCACATAATTTTTTATAACACGTATAACATGTTTTGTGTTTTTAATCGATTTAATAAAGAGATACATATTTTACAATATAGCCTAATTTATAGATATAATTTTCTAGGTTTATATTATCATATTAGCCCTAATCTATTGCTCACTGTTGTTTCCAGGGACTTATAGGGACTTTGAGGGATAGACGACTTGTGAGTGGGGGCGCCATTGTCGTACTATATTTAGGGTGCCAACCCCTGCAGTCAGGAATGATCATCATAGGGGACAATAGGAGCAGACTAATTCTGCACATTCATTATTTTTCACTTTGATCTTCAGATTATTTCTTTGTATGGATAATTTTAATTATCTTTAATAAAGGTTGCATGTTAAGGGTTTTTTATGCAAATTATATGGTTATACCCTTTGTTTGATATGCTGTTAGTTGGTTAAAAAAATGTAAAAAGATAAAAAGTTCAAATCACCCCTCTTTGCCCCATTGAAAGTAAAGATATAAAAAAAAAATACACATGTGGTATCGTTTTTTTAGTCCCTGCAGTTCCACAAAAATTAGACCACAGACAAAATAAAGTATAAATGTTGAGTGCCCAAGAACAATTGTGCCAAAGAGAAATAGCACGTTACAACGATATATAGATGGAATATATTTATGAATTAAAATAAATAATAATGAAAGTCAAAAAATGGGCAAAGGGTACCCAAACAAAGGTGGCACTTGGGGTAAGTATATGCATAATTGTTATTCCATTGATAGGGCAGTAGAATGAATATGCTCATTAGTGGTAAAATACCACAACTATATAATCAAACATAGGGTATGTACATAAGTAGGAATATGGGAAGTATATATCGTTTAAATAGCAGCAAAAAGTACTTTATGTACAACCCTAAAAATTTGGGGGGCCAAACTTCAGAATTTTTTCACCACTAAAATAATTAAAAACTGGACATGTTGGGTATTGCCGTAATCGTATTGATGAGGAGAATAATATTGCAAGGTCATTTTTACTACAATATGTAAACACAATTCCCAAAAAAACAATGTCATATTGCATTTTTTTTGCACAATTTCACTGCACTTGGAATTGTTTCCCTTTTTCCAGTACACTAGTGGTGAAATGAATGGTGTCATTCAAAAGTAAAACTCGTCCCGCAAAAAAATAAGCCCTCATATGTCTATGTGGACAAAACAATTGTTATGGCTCTGGGAAGAAGGGGGTGAAAAAATAGAAGCACAAAAGCGGAAATTAGCTGTGGCGTGAAGGGGTTAAGTCTGCACCAAATCTGCAAGTCACAAATAAGCAACGTGTGAATGAGACTTCAGGATTCTCATTCACTTTGCTGGCATCTGGAAATCCTTCAGGTTTTGTGACAAATCTGCACTGAAACAAAAAGCAGAATAAAGCATCATGTGCACACAGCCTTACATTAGGAGTGTCTATTTACCCATAACAACCAATCAGAAATCAGCTTTCATTTTACCAAAGCAGGTTGAGAAATGAAAGCTGAGCTCTGGTTGGTTGCTATGGACAACAAAGACAATGTAATGAACAGTTTTGATAAATAATGATGCTCTGAGACTCCACATTATACATCAGGGGACAGCAGCTCCATGTCACCGATCTATCACTGCTGTCAGGAGATGGGATCAAGAACAATTGATAAGAATCTAGCAATATGGGTGATGTGCTCCGCATTACAGGAACCATATAGGAGAAGAGCTCAATATGGCGGATAACGCAGACATGGCACATCTGCTACAGCAGGTACACAAGGCAGACACAAGGATTTCTAATTGTACGGCGTACGGTGCTGAGAGGCAACTGCAATACTCATGAAATAAACCTAAAAAGAGACGGACAATCCTTTACAAGTATCACTAGGATTATTATTATTCTTTATTATTATGGCGCCATTTATTCCCTGTCGCTTTACATGTGAGAAGGTGTATACATAGTAAAGACAAGTACAATAATCATGAACAATACAAGTTAGCGACTGATCCAGGAGGAGAGAGGACCCTACCCGCGAGGGCCACAGTCTACAAAGGGATGGGTGAGGATACAGTAGGTGAGGGTAGAGCCTGTCATGCAGCGATGTGGTGGAGCGGTGGTTACTGCAGGGTGTAGGCTTGTCGGAAGAGGTCGGTCTTCATGTTCCTTCTGAAGGTTTCCACAGTAGGCGAGAGTCTGATGTGATGAGGTAGAGCTTTCCAGAGTAGGGGGGATGCACTGGAGACATCTTGTATGCGATTGTGGGAAGAGGCAATAAGAGGGGAGTAGAGAAGGAGATTGCAACATTCTAACATTTGCACAAATTTGGCAACTTTTTGGGACCGTTTTCTGCAGAAAATCATTTAAGGGGTTGTCCACTACATGTCAACCCCTTCTGGAATGCTACAGTGCCCCAAATAAAGTAAAAACACTTCATATTTACCTCAGTGCCAACATCGTTGGAATGGCGCTATTCCAGG
This sequence comes from Phyllobates terribilis, assembly GCF_046119375.1. Classification (NCBI taxonomy): domain Eukaryota; kingdom Metazoa; phylum Chordata; class Amphibia; order Anura; family Dendrobatidae; genus Phyllobates; species Phyllobates terribilis. Next base: position 1,352,709 of record NW_027362800.1, on the reverse strand, counting down.
AGGTATGTGTTTTTTATTTTATTTGAGGCACTGCAGCACTTAAAGGTACTATGTCACCAAGGTTTTGAAACCTAATCTGAGATATAATATATATAGAGATATAGATATATAATATACAGAGATAAATGTTTCACTCATTGGGATGCTTGCTGTAGTTTTGATAAAATCACAGTTTTATCAGCAGGAGATTATCACTACTGCTGCCAGGTAGTTATCTATATTCATGAGCTCTTTATAACCCCACCCCCACCACTGATTGGGAGTTTTCTGACTATGCACAGGGTACACACACAGAAAGCTGCCAATCAGTGTTGTTAGCTGGGTTATACAGAGCTCAGCATTCAGAGAACTGGTAAATTTGTAGCAGAGAAAACTGTGATTTTGTCAAAATTATACCATGCAATCCAATGAATAGTACATGCTTGGTAGAAGGGTCTCTGCACCTATATCATGCTGCTCTCATATAGGGTACCATAAAACTGCTGCCAGATTCCCTTTGAAAAGGTGTCAGCATTTTCCATGTCTTGTGGTAAATTTCAGCAGAACTGAACCTGGACATTACACAATGAGAAGAACATTTCACCATGATTTTGGAACAGATAACTCTGACCACTTTGTATTGGTAAACTGCCTATAACAACTATAATCATCTGCTCAAATATAAAACTGTTTTTTGTAATTTTTTATTATAAAGGTAGATTTGGAATCATTTTGGGGACTTTATCCCTGGATTACATGTGGATGTATAAAACATGCACAATAACGTTCCCTATAATTACTAGTTACATTTCTCTTTTTACCTGAGCCTCCCACGTTTTCTTTCTTCTGGCTATTGGCCTGGATTGATGGTGTCTTTCCTTCCTCTGAACAGTCCAGGCTGATTCTTCTGTTCTTCGGTAATTTTCTCTGGACAATGATGTCTTCATCTGCTTGCGCCATCTCTGGGGTGGGAGACATCTTCCGTCCTGAGTCTGGTTTCTTCCTCTTTTTTCCCTTCCTTTGGGGCTTTTTGACAGAAGGCTTCTCATCAGCCGATGAGCCCAAATGTCTTCTGTTCTTCAATCCTTCACTCTGGGCAATGACGTCCTCACCCACTCGCTCCATCTCTGGGGTGGGAGACATCTTTCGTCCCGAGTCTTTTTTTTTACCCTTTCTTCCTCTCCATTTGGATTTTTTGATTGAAGACTCCTCATCAGCCGATGAGTCCAAGTGTCTTCTTTTTCTCTCTCTCTTCTTCCCTACAATCTCCTCTTTTTCCATATCATCGATTTGCTCACAGTCCGCAGACAACTTCTTCACTATCACCAGTCAACTCCAACTGTCACTTTCCTCAACTGTCAACTGAGCGCACAGGCACCTGGATGGAACTGGTCATGTGATCAGTAACTGACCAATAAGATTCCAAGGTTTATGCTACAGTATAAGTATGGGAATCTATCAGTTTGATATAAGGGTTGTAATAAAATTAAATCTGTTTTTGTTCTACTGTTTTTAGTTAGTTGAAACTTTATCTTTTCCATTTCCATCACTTCAGTATTATCTCACAGATAATTTTAGGATTTTAGGGCCCATTTTAACAATATGCTGTATTATTTATCCACATCAATGAACTACATACCTGACCATTGTACTTATTGAGAAACAGTTGAGATCTCTATATTATTTGTATCGAGTGGCTACAAACAAAGCAAACAAGATGAATTTCTCATCCACCGCTGTACTCAGCATAAGCAGCGGCTGAAATGACAAATGTTTGTTTTGATTGCTGTCTATGCAGAGCGCAGAAGTCTATGACAAACTCATTTTGACTTCAGTGCTATGTATAAGCAGTGACCAAGATGACAGAAAATGAGCAATAAATTATTGAAGGTAGCTCTACTCATGTGCAGTGTATATAAGCAGTGTTCATTCATTCTCTACTCATTTTCTGTTGTCCCAGTCTCTGTCTACGTAGAGGGAACCACTTGAGATGAGTTTGCCATAGGCTGTTGTGCTCTGCTTAGGCAGAGACTTATATGAGAAAGCTCACTTCATTATACTAAGCTTTGTAATTTCCATCTTTGCTTATGTAGACCAGCAGCCACTGGCAAACTCATCTCCCCTTCTGCGTTCTGCATAAATAGCGTTGGGTGGGCATTCGCTTTGCTACTCAACACGGTCTTCATTTATTACATAGAGCTGCTTTTATAGTTTTACATTTTTACTAACCCGAACTAGTGTTACAAGCAGGTGAAGAGACTGGTTTAGGATTAAGCTAATGGTTAGGGCTAGGAATAGGGCTAAGGTAATAACATTGTTCTATAAAAAATGTATTAAGAAAATAGAAAGCATACAAATAAAATAATGTATTGCGTTTTATATTTTTAAAATTCGAGAGATGACTTCAGCAAAAAACAGAAAAAAAATTAAGAAATGAAATTGCAAAGTATAATTACATCAGTATTTTCCTTAAATTACAATACACGTGCAATACTGGGCTTTTGGAAAGGACTCACGGAGTGCTATTGGTTCACGGGTTAGGGGGCATATACTTGTCTTGTCCTGGGTGCTCACAACCCATGCTGTGACAGTGAGCTATCAGCAGAGTGCACAGCAACCAGCAAGTTTTTTAATTTACTTTTTTTTTCTGCATTTTTTCATCTGTAGCCTAAAAGACAACAGGTAAATATTAAATGCACTACAAACATCAGGCTTTTTTATTGTGTGATAGCTCACTGTAGGTGTGTTTTTGAACAAGCCCTAATGAGTATGAGTATGCATATGATGATATGGTATGTGTTATTGTTTTTTTCATGTATATGGTATATTTGTATGTATATTGGGGGCTATTTGGGACTCACACATGGAGGCTATGTGGGGTTCACACTGTATATATGGAGGCTATGTAGGGCTCACACTGTATAGATGGAGGCTATGTGGGGCTCACACTGTATATATGAAGGTTATGTGGGGCTCATACTGTATATAGGAGCCCATGTGGAGGCTCATACTGTATATAGGGGGCTATGTTGGGGCTCAATCTGTATATACAGAGGCTATGTGGGGCTCATGCTATATATAGGAAGCTATGTGGGGGCACATACTAGATTAGGAGGCTATGTGAGGGCTCATACTGAATGTAGGAGGTTATGTGGGGGTTCATAGTGTATGTAGGAGGCTATGTGGGGGCTTATACTGTGTATAGGAGGCTATGTCAAGGCTCATCTTGTATATAAGAGGCTCCTTGGTGCTCACACTATATACAGGGAGGCTATGTGGGGGCTCCTGCTGTATATACAGAGGCTATGTGGTGCTCATGCGGTATATAAGAGGCTATGGAGGGCTTATGCTGTATATATGAGGCTATTTGGGGCTCATACTGTAAATAGGAGGCTATATATATGGGACACACTGTATATGCAGGCTATGTGGGGCTCACACTGTATATATGGAGGCTGTGTGGGGGTTCGTACTGTATATGGGAGGTTATGTGGGTGCTCATACTGAATGTGGGAGGCTATTTGGGGACTCAGACTGAATGTAGGAGGCTATGTGGGGGCTTATACTGTGTATAGGAGGCTATGTGAAGGCTCATCTTGTATATAAGAGGCTCCTTGGGGCTCACACTATATACAGAGAGGCTATGTGGGGGCTCCTGCTGTATATACAGAGGCTATGTGGTGCTCATGTGGTATATAGGAGGCTATTAGGGGCTCATACTGTAAATAGGAGGCTATATATATGGGACACACTGTATATGCAGGCTATGTGGGGCTCACACTGTATATATGGAGGCTGTGTGGGGGTTTGTACTGTATATGGGAGGTTATGTGGGGGCTCATACTGAATGTCGGAGGCTATTTGGGGGCTCAGACTGAATGTAGGAGGCTATGTGGGGGTTCATACTGTATATAGGAGGCTATATGGGGGCTCATACTGTATATAGGAGGCTATGTGAGGGCTCATATTGTTTATAGAGAGGCTATGCTGGAGCTCATATTGTATATAGGAGATAACCGGGGCTCATACTATATAGGGTGGTCCAAAAGTAGGTGCACAGAAAGTGTAATAAGGTTATGAAGGGGGAGGTTTATCAAACATGGTGTAAAGTGAAACTGGCTCAGTTGCCCTTAGCAACCAATCAGATTCCACTTTTCATTCCTCACAGACAAAGTTTATAGTCGAAAACCAAAAAGTGTCAGTGATTTGAAAAATTACATAAGAGATGCATTTCAAGAAATTAATACCCAAAGAGACTTGTGCAAAAAAAGTTTGTCGAAGCGTAAGAGGCAGACTTCAAAGCTGTGCAAATTGTAATGGAAAACAGTTTGAGCACCTGCGTTGATAAAATTTAAGGGGTTTTGCATTATTGTTCAGAATAAAATTTAATTGTCAATGTTATGCGTGTGTTAGTAAATATAATTTTATATATAAATCAAAATAAATGTTATTATTTTCTGTCCACCTACTTTTGGACCACCCTGTATATAGGGAGCTGTGTGTGAGCTTTTACGGTATTGAGGTGTGCAGTAGCCCTCTTTTCCTTCTGCTCCAATATGACCACAGGTAATATTTATCCATTGTGATTAGTGATGAGCGAACGCGCTCGCCACTACTCGGTACTCGCCGGAGCACCATGGTGCTCGACAAGCTCGGCGAGTATTTCCGGGTTGCTCGGGCGGGAACTCGGGTCCCCTCCCTGCATGTTTGGCGCTCTTTAGAGAGCCAATGAACATGCAGGGATTGCCTGCCATGCACTGTAATGCCGTAGCCATGTTGGTTGTGGGCATTACAGTGATTGGCTGGCCGCACAGCGTCATCAGGTCTATATCAGACCTGGCGCCGCCATGCTCGTCACAGTCACTCCGGATCAGACAGTGTAGGGAGAACTGCTTCTTTGTCAGGAAGAGATTTGATCGTGTATTAGGTAGTGTAGGGAGAAAAACCGTACATTACACATATTCAACTTAACAAACAGTCCTTCTGAGGACTAATCCATCTGCAGAGATATATCAGGCAGGCAGGGTATATAGGCAGGCGGTGTATATAGCAGACTGCAGTGCATATAGCACAAGAGGCTCCATTCCAGTTATGTTGGCTGCTGCTGTTAAATATTTCTGGAAATAGGCCCAGGTCTCAGGGGCCAGGAATAATTTTTTTTGCATCTTAATCCTCATTATTTGCTTAAAAAGCAATCCAGAGAACACGGTTTTTCTGCACCATTTGCTTGTTGGCACTGCAGAATACAGCCAGGTCCTTTCCATATTACAGCGCTAAAAATCCATCTACTTAAAACTGTGTTTTCTCCGTCACACGGCTCACATATACGTTTTCAGAAAATACTGACAATTCTGGCCTCCATTATATTTTTTTTTCAGTGTGTCAGCAAAGTTTTTGACACTGGTTTGCTGTTCAAAACAGTTACCTACAGGCCAGGTATTTAAAACTGTGTCTTCTCCGTCACACGGCTCACATATACGTTGTCAGAAAATACTGCCATTTCTGGCCTCCATGAAATTTTCTTTTCAGTGTGTCAGCAAAGTTTTTGACACTGGTTTGCTGTTCAAAACAGTTAACTACAGGCCAGGTATTTAAAACTGTGTTTTCTCCGTCACACGGATCACATATACGTTTTCAGAAAATACTGCCATTTCTGGCCTCCATTAAAAAAAAATTTCAGTGTGTCAGGACAGTTTTTGACACTGGTTTGCTGTTCAAAACAGTTACCTACAGGCCAGGTATTTAAAACTGTGTTCTCTCGCTCTTGCTCTGGCCTACTCTCGCGCTGGCTCTGGCCTGCCCTCGCCCTGGCTCTGGCCTGCTCTCACTCTATCTTGCATGCCTTCACCTTGGCTCCGGCCTACTCTCGCTGTGGCTCTGGCCTGCCCTCGCCCTGGCTCCGGCCTGCCTTCGCCTTGGCTCTGGCCTGCTCTCGCCCTGGCTCCGGCCTGCCCTCGCCCTGGCTCCGTCCTGCCCTCGCCCTAGCTCTGTCCTGATCTCGCTCTGGCCTGGCCTCGCCCTGGCTCCGGCCTGCTCTCGCTCTGGCCTGCCCTCGTCTTGGCTCCGGCCTGCTCTCTCTCTGGCTCTGTCCTGCCCTCGTCCTGGCGCCGGTCTGCTCTCCCTCTGGTCTACCCTTGCCTTGGCTCCGGCCTGCTCTCACCCAGGCTCCGGCTTGCTCTCTCTCTGGCTCTGGCTTGCCCTCGCCCTGGCTCCGGCCTGCTCTCGCTATGGCTCTGGCCTGCTCTAGCTCTGTCTCTGGCCTGCCCTGGCCTTGGCTCTGGCCTGCCCTCGCCGAGGCTCCGGCCTGCTCTCGCTCTGGCCTGCCCTTGCCTTGGCTCTGGACTACTCTCGCTCTGGCTCTGGCCAGCCCTTGCCCTGGCTCCGGCCTGCTCTTGCTATAGCTCTGGCCTGCTCTCGCTCTGGAACTGACCTGCTCTCGTTCTGGCTCTGGCCTGCCCTCACCTTGGCTCCGGCCTGCTCTTGCTCTGGCTCTGGCCTGCCGTCGCCTTGGCTCCGGACTGCTCTCGCTCTAGCACTGGCCTGCTCTCGTTCTGGCTCTGGCCTGCCCTCACCTTGGCTCCGGCCTGCTCTCGTTCTGGCACTGGCCTGCTCTCGCTCTGGCCTGCCCTGGCTCTGCTCAAGCCTGCCCTCGTCTTGGCTCCGGCCTGCTCTCGCCTTGGCACCGGTCTGCCCTCGCCCTGGCTCCTGCCTGCTCTCGCTCTAGCCTGCTCTCGCTCTATTTCTTGCCTGCCCTTGCCTCGGCTCCGGCCTGCTCTCGCTCTGGCCTGCCCTTTCCTTGGCTCCGGCCTGCTCTCGCTCGGACTCTGGTCTGACCTTGCCTTGGCTCCGGCCTGCAATCGCCCTGGATCCGGCCTGCTCTAGCTCTGGCTTCGGCCTGACCTCGCCCTGCCCTTCCTCTGGCCTGCCCTGGCCTTGGCTCCGGCCAGCTCCTGCTCTGGCTTCGGCCTGCCCTCGCATTGGCTCCGGCCTGCTCTCGCCCTGGCTCCGGCCTGCCCTCGTCTGGCTCTGGCCTGCTCTCGACCTGGCTCCGGCATGCCCTCGCCCTGGCTCCGGCCTGCCTTCGCCCTGGCTTCTGCCTGCTATCGCTCTGGCTAAGACCTACCCTCGCCCTGGCTCCGGCCTGCTCTCACTCTAGCTCCGGCCTGCCCTCGCCTTGGCTCCGGCCTGCTCTCGCTCTGACCTGCCCTCGCCCTGTCTCCGGCCTGCTCTCGCTCTGGCCTGCCCTCGCCCTGGCTCCGGCATTCTCTCGCTCTGGTTTCGGCCTCCTGTCGCCTTGGATCCGGCCTGCTCTCGCCTTGACTCCGGCCTGCTCTTGCTCTGGCCTGCCTTTGCCTTGGCTCCGGCCTGCTCTCACTCTGGCTCTGGCCTGCCTTCACCTTGGCTCCGACCTGCTCTCGCTTTGGCTCTGGCCTGCTCTCGCTTTGGCCAGCCCTTGCCTTGGCTCCAGCCTGCTCTCGCCCTAGCCAGCTGTTGCTCAGGCCTACCCTGGTTCTGCCTCTGGCCTGCCCTTGCCTTGGCTACGGCCTGCTCTCGCCTTGGCTCCGGCCTGCTCTCGCTCTAGCTCCGTACTGCCCTCGCCCTGGCTCCGCTATGCCACAGCTCGGGCTCCGGCTTGCCCTCGCTTTAGCTCCGTCCTGCTCTCGCCCTGGCTCCGAACTGCTTTCGCTCTGGCCTGCCCTCTCTCTGGCTCTGGCCTGCACTCGCCCTGGCTCCAGCCTGCTCTCGCTCTGGCCTGCCCTCGCCCTGGCTCCGGCATTCTCTCGCTCTGGTTTCGGCCTGCTGTCACCTTGGATCCGGCCTGCTCGCGCTCTGGCTCCGGCCAGCCCTCGCCTTGGCTCCGGCCTGCTCTCGCTCTGGCCTGCCTTTGCCTTGGCTCCGGCCTGCTCTCACTCTGGCTCTGGCCTGCCTTTGTAGCGCCCCGAGGGCTCGGCCGCTACAGGGGTATTGCACCTCAGACCAGAGGTGTGATATTCCACTCTCGGGTAAGGATGGAGTATGGACCAGGGCTCAGTTAGCTGCATGCAGCACCCACACCCCATTTCTCAGGGACAGCTCAACGGTGCTCCCACTAGACATAAGTGCAGGTACGACCGATCATTTCCCTGCTGGAGTGGGGAGGGAGGGGTGGAACACCCAGTGCTGTAGGGGCAGATAGGGGGCGGTTCCTGAGCGTAGGAAGGAGCCCATTGGTTGCTGGTCACCTGGGCTCATGGCTAGAGGGAGGTATAAAAGGTGGGCACCATCTTAGATCTAGGTTCGTTCAGTCAGTTCAGCCAGAGAAGACAGGGAGTAGAGGCTCTGTAGGAGCTCTACTCCAGGAGGGCCTAGTGAAGAGGCCGAGGAGGAGGTGAAGGGGAGCTGAGATTCTGGCTCATCTCAGCTCCAAGAGAACGGAACAAGAAAGGAACAGAAAGGAACAGAGAAAGAGGAGGAGAGACAGAGAAACAGAAGGGCTCAGGAACAAGAAGGTGGAAGGGACCCTAAGAACCCACGAGAATCCAGGGTGAAGGGTCAGGCAGATTAAGGGTACCGGATCCCAAGTTGGTGGAGGAGAAACAACCCTCAGCCAAAGACCGGTCGTCGTGATCATCTATTGGTGCGACACCTCATCAAACCTGCTAGGAAGGCACCATATAGGACAGCGGAGGACGGGGCCCACGTTTAACCGCACAAGTCCGCGGCAGCTGGACAAAAGTGGGCCACTGGTGAGGCAGGCCAGAGAGAGGATTAAAAGGGGTCCTGTGCCATGCTCCTGAACTGCCTGGGAGTTGACCGAGCCCCACACCTGGTGGACGCAGCACGGCTCGGGCGGTCACTATCTGTGCACAAGTGACCTGGACTACCTGAACTGTGAGTAAAAGACATTGGACTGCAGTACGTTGTCTGTGTGCTCTTTCGCTCCTCCAGCACTACCGGTACTGGGACTCTCACTACCATCACTCCCAGCATCCACTACACTGCCCTGGGGCTGCACTCTTCCCGTGGGGAGTCACATCACCTCAGCTGCATCCATCATCAGCCCCAGCGGACTGCCTTGCAGCGGCGGTTCCTAATAACCGCAATCCACGGGTGGCGTAGTCGGACATTATCTAAATCACGTAGCAGACTACCATTGGCCTGACCACCCTGAGCCGCGGGACCGGGCCGCCACCACTACTACCCCCAACGTCTCCCTATCGCCCGGTTCCGCGTGCCCCACGGCCCAGGGGGCGAGTCACCTTCACCTTGGCTCTGACCTGCTCTCGCTTTGGCTCTGGCCTGCTCTCGCTCTGGCCAGCACTTGCCTTGGCTCCAGCCTGCTCTCGCCCTAGCCAGCTGTTGCTCTGGCCTACCCTGGTTCTGCCTCTGGCCTGCCCTTGCCTTGGCTACGGCCTGCTCTCGCCTTGGCTCCGGCCTGCTCTCGCTCTAGCACCGTACTGCCCTCGCCCTGGCTCCGCTATGCCACAGCTCGGGCTCCGGCTTGCCCTCGCTTTAGCTCCGTCCTGCTCTCGCCCTGGCTCCGAACTGCTCTCGCTCTGGCCTGCCCTCTCTCTGGCTCTGGCCTGCACTCGCCCTGGCTCCGGCCTGCTCTCGCTCTGGCCTCGCCCTGGCTCCGGCCTGCTCTCGCCCTGGTTCCGGCCTCCCCTTACCTTGGCTCCTGCTTGCTCTCGCTCTGGCATGCCCTAGCTTCGGCTCTAAACTACTCTGGCTCTGGCCAGCCCTCGCCCTGGCTCCGGCCTGCTCTTGTTCTGGCTCTGGCATGCCCTCGCCTTGGCTCCGGCCTCCTCTCGCTCTGACCCTGGCCTGCCCTCGCCCTGGCTCCGGCCTGCTCTGGCTCTGTCCTGCCCTCGCCTTGGCTCCGGCCTGCTCTGGCTCTGTCCTGCCCTCGCCTTGGCTCCGGCCTGCTCTCGCCCAGGCTCCGGCCTGCCCTCGCTCTGGCCTGCCCTCGCTTTGGCTCTAGCCTACTCTCGCTCTGGCCTGCCCTCGTCCTGGCTCCGGCCTGCTCTCGCTCTGGCATGCCCTCGCCTTTGCTCCGGCCTCCTCTCGCTCTCACTCTGGCCCACCCTCGCCCTGGCTCCGGCCTGCTCTGGCTCTGTCCTGCCCTCGCCTTGGCTCCGGCCTGCTCTCGCCCAGGCCTCGGCCTGCCCTCGTCCTGGCTCCGGCCTGCCCTCGTCCTGGCTCCGGCCTGTTCTCGCTCTGGCCTGCCCTCGCTTAGGCTCCGGCTTGCTCTCGCCTTGGCTCCGGCCTGCTCTCGCCCTGGCTCCGACCAGCTCTCGCTCTTGCCTGCCCTCACCTTGGCTATGGCCTGCTCTCGCTCTGGCCTGCCCTGGCTCTGCTTCAGGCCTGCCCTCGCCTTGGCTCCGGCCTGCTCTCGCCTTGGCTCCGGCCTGCTCTCGCTGTAGCTCCGGACTGCCCTTGCCCTGGCTCCGGCCTGCCATCGCTCTGGCTCTGGCCTGCCCTCGCCCTGGCTCCGGCCTGCTCTGGATCTGCCTCTGGCCTGCCCTCGCCTTGGCTCCGGCTGTTATGATCTGCTACAGGGACTAAGGAAAGACAGGAGAACTGTCCCTACAATAGAACTAAACTAGATCCCTACGATGTAACGGGGAACCTGATCCTGCGATCAGACCCGCTAAAGTCCTCGGCTAGTCTGAACGAAGACCTATAGATGTGAGGGAGGGATCCCTACAAGAACTAGGGACTGGGATAAGTTGGACACCTCCTAGCAGAAATAGTAGCAGTCAAAGACAAACACACAACAAAAAGCATAGAGGTCAGAAGACCTAGCAAAACTAACAGAGAACGGCAACAGAGCACCAAGCTAGCTCAAGAGTAGTAAATACAATGAAGTCCAGCAAGACCAGGAGGGCGGAGCCGGATTAAATAGGCAAAAATGGTCATGTGACCAGCAAACTAAAAAAAACCTAAAAGGAGAGTTCTAACACCGGCCTGCTCTCGCCCTGGCTCCGGCCTGCTCTCGCTCTGGCCTGCCCTCGCCCTGGCTCCGGCCTGCTCTCGCCCTGGCTCCGGCCTGCTCTCGCTCTGACTCTGGCATGCCCTTGCCCTGGCTCCGGCCAGCTCTGGATCTGGCTCTGGCCTGCCCTCGCCTTGGCTCCGGCCTGCTCTCGCCTTGGCTCCGGCCTGCTCTCGCTCTAGCTTCGGCCTGCCCTCGCTGTGGCTCCGGCCTGCCCTTGCTCTGGCTCCGACCTGCCCTCGCCTTGGCTCCAGCCTGCTCTCGCTCTGGCCTGCCCTGGCTCTGCTTCTGGCCTGCCCTCGCCTTGGCTCCGGCCTGCTCTCGCCTTGGCTCCGGCCTGCTCTCGCTGTAGCTCCGGACTGCCCTTGCCCTGGCTCCGGCCTGCCATTGCTCTGGCACTGGCGTGCCCTCGCCTTGGCTCCGGCCTGCTCTCGCTCTGACTCTGGCCTGCCCTCGCCCTCTCTCCGGCCTGCTCTGGATCTGCCTCTGGCCTGCCCTCGCCTTGGCTCCGGCCTGCTCTCGCCCTGGCTCCGGCCTGCTCTCGCTCTAGCTTCGGCCTGCCCTCGCTCTGGCTCCGACCTGCCCTCGCCTTGGCTCCGGCCTGCTCTCGCTCTGGCCTGCCCTGGCTCTGCTTCTGGCATGCCCTCGCCTTGGCTCCGGCCTGCTCTCGCCTTGGCTCCGGCCTGCTCTCGCTGTAGCTCCGGACTGCCCTTGCTCTGGCACTGGCGTGCCCTCGCCTTGGCTCCGGCCTGCTCTCGCTCTGACTCTGGCCTGCCCTCGCCCTCTCTCCGGCCTGCTCTGGATCTGCCTCTGGCCTGCCCTCGCCTTGGCTCCGGCCTGCTCTCGCCCTGGCTCCGGCCTGCTCTCGCTCTGGCCTGCCCTCGCCCTGGCTCCGGCCTGCTCTCGCCCTGGCTCCGGCCTGCTCTCGCTCTGACTCTGGCATGCTCTGGATCTGGCTCTGGCCTGCCCTCGCCTTGGCTCCGGCCAGCTCTCGCCCTGGCTCTGGCCTGCTCTCGCTCTGGCCTGCCCTCGCCTTGGCTCCGGCCTGCTCTTGCTCGGCCTGCCCTCGCTGTGGCTCCGGCCTGCCCTTGCTCTCGCTCCGACCAGCCCTCGCCTTGCCTCCGGCCTGCTCTCGCCCTGGCTCCGGCCTGCTCTTGCTCTGGCCTTCCCTCGCCCTGGCCTTCCCTCGCCCTGGCTCCGGCCTGCCCTCATCTTGACTCCAGCCTGCTCTCGCTCTGGTTCTGTCCTGCCTTCACCTTGGCTCCGGCATCCCCTCGCTCTGGCTCAAGCCTGCTCTAGCTCTGGCCTGCCCTTGCCTTGGCTCCAGACTGCTCTCGCTCTGGCTTGCTCTCGCTCTAGCCTGCCCTCGCTTTGTCTCCGGCCTGCTCTCGCTCTTGCCTGCCCTCGCCTTGGCTCCGACCTGCTCTCGCTCTTGCTCTGGTCTGCCCTCGCCTTGGCTCTGGCCTGCTCTCGCTCTACTTCTGGCCTGCCCTCGCCTTGGCTCCGGTCTGCTCTCGCCTTGGTTCCGGCCTGCTCTCGCCCTGGCTCCAGCCAACCATTGCTCTGGCTCCGGCCTGCCCTCGCCTTGGCTCCGGCCTGCTCTCACCCTGGATCCGGCCTGCTCTCGCTCTGGCCTGCCCTCGCCCTGGCTCCGGCCTGCTCTCTCTCTGGCTCTGGCCTGCCCTCGCCTTGGCTCCTGTCTGTTCTCGCCCTGGATCCAGCCTGACTTTGCTTTGGATCATGCCTGCTCTTGATCTGGCCTGACGTCAACTTGGCTCCGGCCTGCTCTCGCTCTGGCTCCGGCCTGCCCTCGCTCTGGCTCCGGCCTGCCCTCGCCTTGGCTCCGGCCTGCTCTCGCCCTGCCTCCAGCCTGCGCTCGCCCTGGCTCCAGCCTATTCTCTCTCTGGCTCTGGCCTGCCCTCGACCTGGTCTGCCCTCGCTCTGGCTTTGGCCTGCCCTCGCCTTGGCTCCGGCCTGCTCTCGCTCTGGCTCCGGACTGCTCTCGCCCTGAACTTGCCTTGGCTCATGCCTGCTCTCGCTCTGGCCTGCCCTCGCTTTGGCTCCGGCCTGCTCTCGCTCTGGCTCCGGCCTGCCCTGGCTCCAGCCTGCCCTCTCTCTGGCTCTGTCCTGTCCTCGCCCTGGTTCCGGCATGTTCTTGCTCTGGATCCGGCCTCCTCTCGCCTTGGCACCGGCCTGCTCTCGCCTTGGCTCCGGCCTGCTCTCGCCTTGGTTCCGGCCTGCTCTCGCCCTGGCTCCAGCCAACCATCGCTCTGGCTCCGGCCTGCCCTCGCCTTGGCTCCGGCCTGCTCTCACCCTGGCTACGGCCTGCTCTCGCTCTGGCCTGCCCTCGCCTTGGCTCCTGCCTGTTCTCGCTCTGGATCCAGCCTGACCTTGCTTTGGATCATGCCTGCTCTCGATCTGGCCTGACGTCAACTTGGCTCCGGCCTGCTCTCGCTCTGGCTCCGGCCTGCCCTCGCTCTGGCTCCGGCCTGCCCTCGCCTTGGCTCCGGCCTGCTCTCGCCCTGGCTCCGGCTTACTCTCTCTCTGGATCTGGCCTGCCCTCGCCCTGGTCTGCCCTCGCTCTGGTTCTGGCCTGCCCTCGCCTTGGCTCCGGCCTGCTCTCGCTCTGGCTCCGGACTGCTCTCGCCCTGGTTCCGGCCTGCCCTTGCCTTGGCTCATGCCTGCTCTCGCTCTGGCCTGCCCTCGCTTTGGCTCTGGCCTGCTCTCGCTCTGGCACCGGCCTGCTCTCGCCTTGGCTCCGGCCTGCTCTCGCCTTGGCTCTGGCCTGCCCTCGCCCTGGCTCTGGCCTACTCTCGCTCTGGCCTGCTCTCTCTCTGGCCTCGCCCTGTCTCCGGCCTGCTCTCGCCCTGGTTACGGCCTGCCCTTGCCTTGGCTCTGGCCTTCTATCGCTCTGGCCTGCCCTTGCCTTGCTCTGGCCTACCCTCGCCTTGGCTCCGGCCTCCTCTTACTCTGGCTCCGGCCTGCCCTCGCCCTGACTCCGGCCTACTCTTGCATTGGCTCCGGCCTGCTCTCGGCCTGGCTCCGACCTGCTCTCGCTCTGGCCTGCCCATGCTTGGCTCCGGCCTGCTCTTCCTCTGGCTCTTGCCTGCCCTCGTCTTGACTCTAGCCTGATCTCGCTCTTGTTCTGGCCTGCCTTCCCCATGGCTCCACCCTGCTCTCGCTCTGGCTCAGGCCTGCCCTAGCTCTGGCTCCGGACTGCTCTCACTCTGGCTCTGGCCTGCTCTGGCCTGCCCTTTCCTTGGCTCCGGCTTTCTCTGACTCTGGCTCTGGCCTGACGTCGCCTTGGCTCCGGCTTGCTCTCGCTCTGGCCTGCCCTCGCCTTGGCTCCGGCCTGCTCTTGCTCTGGCTTCGGCCTGCCCTCGCTGTGGCTCCGGCCTGCCCTTGCTCTGGCTCCGACCAGCCATCGCCTTGCCTCCGGCCTGCTCTCGCCCTGGCTCCGGCCTGCTCTTGCTCTGGCCTTCCCTCGCCCTGGCTCCGGCCTGCTCTTGCTCTGGCCTGCCCTCATCTTGACTCCAGCCTGCTCTCGCTCTGGTTCTGGCCTGCCGTCACCTTGGCTCCGGCATCCCCTCGCTCTGGCTCAAGCCTGCTCTAGCTCTGGCCTGCCCTTGCCTTGGCTCCAGACTGCTCTCGCTCTGGCTTGCTCTCGCTCTAGCCTGCCCTCGCTTTGTCTCCGGCCTGCTCTCGCTCTTGCCTGCCCTCGCCTTGGCTCCGACCTGCTCTCGCTCTTGCTCTGGTCTGCCCTCGCCTTGGCTCTGGCCTGCTCTCGCTCTACTTCTGGCCTGCCCTCGCCTTGGCTCCCTCCGGTCTGCTCTCGCCTTGGTTCCGGCCTGCTCTCGCCCTGGCTCCAGCCAACCATCGCTCTGGCTCTGGCCTGCCCTCGCCTTGGCTCCGGCCTGCTCTCACCCTGGCTCCGGCCTGCTCTCGCTCTGGCCTGCCCTCGCCTTGGCTCCTGCCTGTTCTCGCCCTGGATCCAGACTGACCTTGCTTTGGATTATGCCTGCTCTCGATCTGGCCTGACGTCAACTTGGCTCCGGCCTGCTCTCGCTCTGGCTCCGGCCTGCCCTCGCTCTGGCTCCGGCCTGCCCTCGCCTTGGCTCCGGCCTGCTCTCGCCCTGCCTCCAGCCTGCGCTCGCCCTGGCTCCGGCTTACTCTCTCTCTGGCTCTGGCCTGCCCTCGCCTTGGCTCCGGCCTGCCCTCGCCTTGGCTCCGGCCTGCTCTCGCTCTGGCTCCGGACTGCTCTCGCCCTGGCTCCGGCCTGCCCTTGCCTTGGCTCATGCCTGCTCTCGCTCTGGCCTGCCCTCGCTTTGGCTCTGGCCTGCTCTCGCTCTGGCACCGGCCTGCTCTCGCCTTGGCTCCGGCCTGCTCTCGCCTTGGCTCTGGCCTGCCCTCGCCCTGGCTCTGGCCTACTCTCGCTCTGGCTTGCTCTCTCTCTGGCCTCGCCCTGTCTCCGGCCTGCTCTCGCCCTGGTTACGGCCTGCCCTTGCCTTGGCTCTGGCCTTCTATCGCTCTGGCCTGCCCTTGCCTTGGCTCTGGCCTACCCTAGCCTTGGCTTCGGCCTGCTCTCGCCTTGGCTCCGGCCTCCTCTTACTCTGGCTCCGGCCTGCTCTCGCCTTGGCTCTGGCCTCCTCTTACTCTGGCTCCGGCCTGCTCTCGCCCTGACTCCGGCCTACCCTTGCATTGGCTCCGGCCTGCTCTCGGCCTGGCTCCGACCTGCTCTCACTCTGGCCTGCCCATGCTTGGCTCCGGCCTGCTCTTCCTCTGGCTCTTGCCTGCCCTCGTCTTGACTCTAGCCTGATCTCGCTCTTGTTCTGGCCTGCCTTCCCCATGGCTTCAGCCTGCTCTCGCTCTGGCTCAGGCCTGCCCTAGCTCTGGCTCCGGACAGCTCTCACTCTGGCTCTGGCCTGCTCTGGCCTGCCCTTTCCTTGGCTCCGGCTTTCTCTGACTCTGGCTCTGGCCTGACGTCGCCCTGGCTCCGGCCTGCTCTCGCTTTGGCTCTGGCCTGTCCTCTCCTTGGCTCCGGCCTGCTCTCACCCTGGCTCCAGCCTGCCCTCGTCCGGGCTCCGGCCTGCTCTCGCTCTGGCCTGCC
Organism: Phyllobates terribilis; assembly: GCF_046119375.1. NCBI lineage: Eukaryota > Metazoa > Chordata > Amphibia > Anura > Dendrobatidae > Phyllobates > Phyllobates terribilis. Next base: position 1,336,651 of record NW_027362800.1, on the reverse strand, counting down.
TTCGCCTTGGCTCCGGCCTGCTCTCGCCCTAGCTTCGGCCTGCTCTCGCTCTAGCTCCGGACTGCGCTCGCCCTGGCTCCAGCTTGCCATCGCTCTGGCTCTCGCCCTGGTGCCGGCTTGCCCTTGTCTTGGCTCCGGCCTTCTCTCGCTCTGGCCTGCCCTTGCCTTGGCTCTGGCCAACTGTCGCTCTGACTCCGGCCTGCCCTTGCCCTGGCTCCGGCCTGCTCTCGCGCTTGCTCTGGCCTGCTCTCACTCAGGCTCTGGCCTGCCCTTGCCTTTGCTCCGGCTTACTCTCGCTCTGGCCTGCCCTCGCCTTGGATCCAGACTGCTCTCGATTTGGCTCTGGCCTGCCCTCGCTTGGCTCCGGCCTGCTCTCGCTCTGGCCTACCCTCGCTCTGGCTCCGGCCGGCTCTCACCCTGGCTCCGGCCTGCCCTCGTCCTGGCTCCGGCCTGCTCTCGCTCTGGCCTGCCCTCGCCTTGGTTCCGGCCTGCTCTCGCCCTAGCTCCGGCCTGCTCTCGCTCTAGCTCCGGACTGCGCTCGCCCTGGCTCCAGCTTGCCATCGCTCTGGCTCCGTTCTGACCTCGCCTTGGCTCCGGCCTGCTCTCGCCCTGGCTCCGACCTGCTCTCGCCCTGGCCTGCCCTCGCCCAGGCTCTGGCCTACTCTCGTTCTGGCTCTGGCCTGCTCCCGCTATGGCTCTGGCCTCGCCCTGGCTCCGGCCTGCTCTCGCTCTAGCTCCGGACTGGCCTCGCCCTGGGTCCGGCTTGCCATCACTCTGACTCTTGCCTGCTCTCGCCCTGGTTCCGGCCTGCCCTTGTCTTGGCTCCGGCCTTCTCTCGCTCTGGCTCTGGCCTGCCCTTGCCTTGGCTCTGGCAAACTCTCGCTCTGGCTCCGGCCTGCCCTCGTCCTGGCTCCGGCCTGCTCTCGCTCTAGCTCCGGACTGGCCTCGCCCTGGGTCCGGCTTGCCATCGCTCTGACTCTTGCCTGCTCTCACCCTGGTTCCGGCCTGACCTTGTCTTGGCTCCGGCCTTCTCTCGCTCTGGCCTGCCCTTGCCTTGGCTCTGGCCAACTCTCGCTCTGGCTCCGGCCTGCCCTTGCCCTGGCTCCGGCCTGCTCTCGCCCTGGCTCTGGCCTGCTCTCTCTCAGGCCTGCCCTTGCCTTTGCTCCGGCTTACTCTCGCTCTGGCCTGCCCTCGCCTTGGATCCGGACTGCTCTCGATTTGGCTCTGGTGTGCCCTCGCTTGGCTCCGGCCCGCTCTCTCTCTGGCTCTGGCCTACCCTCGCTCTGGCTCTGGCCTGCCCTCGCCCTGGCTCCAGCCTGCCCTCTCTCTGGCTCTGTCCTGTCCTCGCCCTGGTTCCGGCATGTTCTTGCTCTGGATCCGGCCTCCTCTCGCCTTGGCACCGGCCTGCCCTCGCCTTGGCTCCGGCCTGCTCTCGCCCTGCCTCCAGCCTGCGCTCGCCCTGGCTCCAGCCTACTCTCTCTCTGGCTCTGGCCTGCCCTCGACCTGGTCTGCCCTCGCTCTGGCTTTGGCCTGCCCTCGCCTTGGCTCCGGCCTGCTCTCGCTCTGGCTCCGGACTGCTCTCGCCCTGGTTCCGGCCTGAACTTGCCTTGGCTCATGCCTGCTCTCGCTCTGGCCTGCCCTCGCTTTGGCTCCGGCCTGCTCTCGCTCTGGCTCCGGCCTGCCCTCGCCCTGGCTCCAGCCTGCCCTCGCCCTGGCTCTGTCCTGTCCTCGCCCTGGTTCCGGCATGTTCTTGCTCTGGATCCGGCCTCCTCTCGCCTTGGCACCGGCCTGCTCTCGCCTTGGCTCCGGCCTGATCTCGCCTTGGTTCCGGCCTGCTCTCGCCCTGGCTCCAGCCAACCATCGCTCTGGCTCCGGCCTGCCCTCGCCTTGGCTCCGGCCTGCTCTCACCCTGGCTACGGCCTGCTCTCGCTCTGGCCTGCCCTCGCCTTGGCTCCTGCCTGTTCTCGCTCTGGATCCAGCCTGACCTTGCTTTGGATCATGCCTGCTCTCGATCTGGCCTGACGTCAACTTGGCTCCGGCCTGCTCTCGCTCTGGCTCCGGCCTGCCCTCGCTCTGGCTCCGGCCTGCCCTCGCTCTGGCTCCGGCCTGCCCTCGCCTTGGCTCCGGCCTGCTCTCGCCCTGGCTCTGGCCTGCCCTCGCTCTGGTTCTGGCCTGCCCTCGCCTTGGCTCCGGCCTGCTCTCGCTCTGGCTCCGGACTGCTCTCGCCCTGGTTCCGGCCTGCCCTTGCCTTGGCTCATGCCTGCTCTCGCTCTGGCCTGCCCTCGCTTTGGCTCTGGCCTGCTCTCGCTCTGGCACCGGCCTGCTCTCGCCTTGGCTCCGGCCTGCTCTCACCTTGGCTCTGGCCTGCCCTCGCCCTGGCTCTGGCCTACTCTCGCTCTGGCCTGCTCTCTCTCTGGCCTCGCCCTGTCTCCGGCCTGCTCTCGCCCTGGTTACGGCCTGCCCTTGCCTTGGCTCTGGCCTTCTATCGCTCTAGCCTGCCCTTGCCTTGCTCTGGCCTACCCTCGCCTTGGCTCCGGCCTCCTCTTACTCTGGCTCCGGCCTGCCCTCGCCCTGACTCCGGCCTACTCTTGCATTGGCTCCGGCCTGCTCTCGGCCTGGCTCCGACCTGCTCTCGCTCTGGCCTGCCCATGCTTGGCTCCGGCCTGCTCTTCCTCTGGCTCTTGCCTGCCCTCGTCTTGACTCTAGCCTGATCTCGCTCTTGTTCTGGCCTGCCTTCCCCATGGCTCCACCCTGCTCTCGCTCTGGCTCAGGCCTGCCCTAGCTCTGGCTCCGGACTGCTCTCACTCTGGCTCTGGCCTGCCCTTTCCTTGGCTCCGGCTTTCTCTGACTCTGGCTCTGGCCTGACGTCGCCTTGGCTCCGGCTTGCTCTCGCTCTGGCCTGCCCTCGCCTTGGCTCCGGCCTGCTCTTGCTCTGGCTTCGGCCTGCCCTCGCTGTGGCTCCGGCCTGCCCTTGCTCTGGCTCCGACCAGCCCTCGCCTTGCCTCCGGCCTGCTCTCGCCCTGGCTCCGGCCTGCTCTTGCTCTGGCCTTCCCTCGCCCTGGCTCCGGCCTGCTCTTGCTCTGGCCTGCCCTCATCTTGACTCCAGCCTGCTCTCGCTCTGGTTCTGGCCTGCCGTCACCTTGGCTCCGGCATCCCCTCGCTCTGGCTCAAGCCTGCTCTAGCTCTGGCCTGCCCTTGCCTTGGCTCCAGACTGCTCTCGCTCTGGCTTGCTCTCGCTCTAGCCTGCCCTCGCTTTGTCTCCGGCCTGCTCTCGCTCTTGCCTGCCCTCGCCTTGGCTCCGACCTGCTCTCGCTCTTGCTCTGGTCTGCCCTCGCCTTGGCTCTGGCCTGCTCTCGCTCTACTTCTGGCCTGCCCTCGCCTTGGCTCCCTCCGGTCTGCTCTCGCCTTGGTTCCGGCCTGCTCTCGCCCTGGCTCCAGCCAACCATCGCTCTGGCTCTGGCCTGCCCTCGCCTTGGCTCCGGCCTGCTCTCACCCTGGCTCCGGCCTGCTCTCGCTCTGGCCTGCCCTCGCCTTGGCTCCTGCCTGTTCTCGCCCTGGATCCAGACTGACCTTGCTTTGGATCATGCCTGCTCTCGATCTGGCCTGACGTCAACTTGGCTCCGGCCTGCTCTCGCTCTGGCTCCGGCCTGCCCTCGCTCTGGCTCCGGCCTGCCCTCGCCTTGGCTCCGGCCTGCTCTCGCCCTGCCTCCAGCCTGCGCTCGCCCTGGCTCCGGCTTACTCTCTCTCTGGCTCTGGCCTGCCCTCGCCTTGGCTCCGGCCTGCCCTCGCCTTGGCTCCGGCCTGCTCTCGCTCTGGCTCCGGACTGCTCTCGCCCTGGTTCCGGCCTGCCCTTGCCTTGGCTCATGCCTGCTCTCGCTCTGGCCTGCCCTCGCTTTGGCTCTGGCCTGCTCTCGCTCTGGCACCGGCCTGCTCTCGCCTTGGCTCCGGCCTGCTCTCGCCTTGGCTCTGGCCTGCCCTCGCCCTGGCTCTGGCCTACTCTCGCTCTGGCTTGCTCTCTCTCTGGCCTCGCCCTGTCTCCGGCCTGCTCTCGCCCTGGTTACGGCCTGCCCTTGCCTTGGCTCTGGCCTTCTATCGCTCTGGCCTGCCCTTGCCTTGGCTCTGGCCTACCCTAGCCTTGGCTTCGGCCTGCTCTCGCCTTGGCTCCGGCCTCCTCTTACTCTGGCTCCGGCCTGCTCTCGCCCTGACTCCGGCCTGCTCTCGCCTTGGCTCTGGCCTCCTCTTACTCTGGCTCCGGCCTGCTCTCGCCCTGACTCCGGCCTACCCTTGCATTGGCTCCGGCCTGCTCTCGGCCTGGCTCCGACCTGCTCTCACTCTGGCCTGCCCATGCTTGGCTCCGGCCTGCTCTTCCTCTGGCTCTTGCCTGCCCTCGTCTTGACTCTAGCCTGATCTCGCTCTTGTTCTGGCCTGCCTTCCCCATGGCTTCAGCCTGCTCTCGCTCTGGCTCAGGCCTGCCCTAGCTCTGGCTCCGGACAGCTCTCACTCTGGCTCTGGCCTGCTCTGGCCTGCCCTTTCCTTGGCTCCGGCTTTCTCTGACTCTGGCTCTGGCCTGACGTCGCCCTGGCTCCGGCCTGCTCTCGCTTTGGCTCTGGCCTGTCCTCTCCTTGGCTCCGGCCTGCTCTCACCCTGGCTCCAGCCTGCCCTCGTCCGGGCTCCGGCCTGCTCTCGCTCTGGCCTGCCTTCGCCTTGGCTCCGGCCTGCTCTCGCCCTAGCTTCGGCCTGCTCTCGCTCTAGCTCCGGACTGCGCTCGCCCTGGCTCCAGCTTGCCATCGCTCTGGCTCTCGCCCTGGTGCCAGCTTGCCCTTGTCTTGGCTCCGGCCTTCTCTCGCTCTGGCCTGCCCTTGCCTTGGCTCTGGCCAACTGTCGCTCTGACTCCGGCCTGCCCTTGCCCTGGCTCCGGCCTGCTCTCGCGCTTGCTCTGGCCTGCTCTCACTCAGGCTCTGGCCTGCCCTTGCCTTTGCTCCGGCTTACTCTCGCTCTGGCCTGCCCTCGCCTTGGATCCAGACTGCTCTCGATTTGGCTCTGGCCTGCCCTCGCTTGGCTCCGGCCTGCTCTCGCTCTGGCCTACCCTCGCTCTGGCTCCGGCCGGCTCTCACCCTGGCTCCGGCCTGCCCTCGTCCTGGCTCCGGCCTGCTCTCGCTCTGGCCTGCCCTCGCCTTGGTTCCGGCCTGCTCTCGCCCTAGCTCCGGCCTGCTCTCGCTCTAGCTCCGGACTGCGCTCGCCCTGGCTCCAGCTTGCCATCGCTCTGGCTCCGTTCTGACCTCGCCTTGGCTCCGGCCTGCTCTCGCCCTGGCTCCGACCTGCTCTCGCCCTGGCCTGCCCTCGCCCAGGCTCTGGCCTACTCTCGTTCTGGCTCTGGCCTGCTCCCGCTATGGCTCTGGCCTCGCCCTGGCTCCGGCCTGCTCTCGCTCTAGCTCCGGACTGGCCTCGCCCTGGGTCCGGCTTGCCATCACTCTGACTCTTGCCTGCTCTCGCCCTGGTTCCGGCCTGCCCTTGTCTTGGCTCCGGCCTTCTCTCGCTCTGGCTCTGGCCTGCCCTTGCCTTGGCTCTGGCAAACTCTCGCTCTGGCTCCGGCCTGCCCTCGTCCTGGCTCCGGCCTGCTCTCGCTCTAGCTCCGGACTGGCCTCGCCCTGGGTCCGGCTTGCCATCGCTCTGACTCTTGCCTGCTCTCACCCTGGTTCCGGCCTGACCTTGTCTTGGCTCCGGCCTTCTCTCGCTCTGGCCTGCCCTTGCCTTGGCTCTGGCCAACTCTCGCTCTGGCTCCGGCCTGCCCTTGCCCTGGCTCCGGCCTGCTCTCGCCCTGGCTCTGGCCTGCTCTCTCTCAGGCCTGCCCTTGCCTTTGCTCCGGCTTACTCTCGCTCTGGCCTGCCCTCGCCTTGGATCCGGACTGCTCTCGATTTGGCTCTGGTGTGCCCTCGCTTGGCTCCGGCCCGCTCTCTCTCTGGCTCTGGCCTACCCTCGCTCTGGCTCTGGCCTGCCCTCGCCCTGGCTCCAGCCTGCCCTCTCTCTGGCTCTGTCCTGTCCTCGCCCTGGTTCCGGCATGTTCTTGCTCTGGATCCGGCCTCCTCTCGCCTTGGCACCGGCCTGCCCTCGCCTTGGCTCCGACCTGCTCTCGCCCTGCCTCCAGCCTGCGCTCGCCCTGGCTCCAGCCTACTCTCTCTCTGGCTCTGGCCTGCCCTCGACCTGGTCTGCCCTCGCTCTGGCTTTGGCCTGCCCTCGCCTTGGCTCCGGCCTGCTCTCGCTCTGGCTCCGGACTGCTCTCGCCCTGGTTCCGGCCTGAACTTGCCTTGGCTCATGCCTGCTCTCGCTCTGGCCTGCCCTCGCTTTGGCTCCGGCCTGCTCTCGCTCTGGCTCCGGCCTGCCCTCGCTCCAGCCTGCCCTCGCCCTGGCTCTGTCCTGTCCTCGCCCTGGTTCCGGCATGTTCTTGCTCTGGATCCGGCCTCCTCTCGCCTTGGCACCGGCCTGCTCTCGCCTTGGCTCCGGCCTGCTCTCGCCTTGGTTCCGGCCTGCTCTCGCCCTGGCTCCAGCCAACCATCGCTCTGGCTCCGGCCTGCCCTCGCCTTGGCTCCGGCCTGCTCTCACCCTGGCTACGGCCTGCTCTCGCTCTGGCCTGCCCTCGCCTTGGCTCCTGCCTGTTCTCGCTCTGGATCCAGCCTGACCTTGCTTTGGATCATGCCTGCTCTCGATCTGGCCTGACGTCAACTTGGCTCCGGCCTGCTCTCGCTCTGGCTCCGGCCTGCCCTCGCTCTGGCTCCGGCCTGCCCTCGCTCTGGCTCCGGCCTGCCCTCGCCTTGGCTCCGGCCTGCTCTCGCCCTGGCTCTGGCCTGCCCTCGCTCTGGTTCTGGCCTGCCCTCGCCTTGGCTCCGGCCTGCTCTCGCTCTGGCTCCGGACTGCTCTCGCCCTGGTTCCGGCCTGCCCTTGCCTTGGCTCATGCCTGCTCTCGCTCTGGCCTGCCCTCGCTTTGGCTCTGGCCTGCTCTCGCTCTGGCACCGGCCTGCTCTCGCCTTGGCTCCGGCCTGCTCTCACCTTGGCTCTGGCCTGCCCTCGCCCTGGCTCTGGCCTACTCTCGCTCTGGCCTGCTCTCTCTCTGGCCTCGCCCTGTCTCCGGCCTGCTCTCGCCCTGGTTACGGCCTGCCCTTGCCTTGGCTCTGGCCTTCTATCGCTCTAGCCTGCCCTTGCCTTGCTCTGGCCTACCCTCGCCTTGGCTCCGGCCTCCTCTTACTCTGGCTCCGGCCTGCCCTCGCCCTGACTCCGGCCTACTCTTGCATTGGCTCCGGCCTGCTCTCGGCCTGGCTCCGACCTGCTCTCGCTCTGGCCTGCCCATGCTTGGCTCCGGCCTGCTCTTCCTCTGGCTCTTGCCTGCCCTCGTCTTGACTCTAGCCTGATCTCGCTCTTGTTCTGGCCTGCCTTCCCCATGGCTCCACCCTGCTCTCGCTCTGGCTCAGGCCTGCCCTAGCTCTGGCTCCGGACTGCTCTCACTCTGGCTCTGGCCTGCCCTTTCCTTGGCTCCGGCTTTCTCTGACTCTGGCTCTGGCCTGACGTCGCCTTGGCTCCGGCTTGCTCTCGCTCTGGCCTGCCCTCGCCTTGGCTCCGGCCTGCTCTTGCTCTGGCTTCGGCCTGCCCTCGCTGTGGCTCCGGCCTGCCCTTGCTCTGGCTCCGACCAGCCCTCGCCTTGCCTCCGGCCTGCTCTCGCCCTGGCTCCGGCCTGCTCTTGCTCTGGCCTTCCCTCGCCCTGGCTCCGGCCTGCTCTTGCTCTGGCCTGCCCTCATCTTGACTCCAGCCTGCTCTCGCTCTGGTTCTGGCCTGCCGTCACCTTGGCTCCGGCATCCCCTCGCTCTGGCTCAAGCCTGCTCTAGCTCTGGCCTGCCCTTGCCTTGGCTCCAGACTGCTCTCGCTCTGGCTTGCTCTCGCTCTAGCCTGCCCTCGCTTTGTCTCCGGCCTGCTCTCGCTCTTGCCTGCCCTCGCCTTGGCTCCGACCTGCTCTCGCTCTTGCCCTGGTCTGCCCTCGCCTTGGCTCTGGCCTGCTCTCGCTCTACTTCTGGCCTGCCCTCGCCTTGGCTCCCTCCGGTCTGCTCTCGCCTTGGTTCCGGCCTGCTCTCGCCCTGGCTCCAGCCAACCATCGCTCTGGCTCTGGCCTGCCCTCGTCTTGGCTCCGGCCTGCTCTCACCCTGGCTCCGGCCTGCTCTCGCTCTGGCCTGCCCTCGCCTTGGCTCCTGCCTGTTCTCGCCCTGGATCCAGACTGACCTTGCTTTGGATCATGCCTGCTCTCGATCTGGCCTGACGTCAACTTGGCTCCGGCCTGCTCTCGCTCTGGCTCCGGCCTGCCCTCGCTCTGGCTCCGGCCTGCCCTCGCCTTGGCTCCGGCCTGCTCTCGCCCTGCCTCCAGCCTGCGCTCGCCCTGGCTCCGGCTTACTCTCTCTCTGGCTCTGGCCTGCCCTCGCCTTGGCTCCGGCCTGCCCTCGCCTTGGCTCCGGCCTGCTCTCGCTCTGGCTCCGGACTGCTCTCGCCCTGGTTCCGGCCTGCCCTTGCCTTGGCTCATGCCTGCTCTCGCTCTGGCCTGCCCTCGCTTTGGCTCTGGCCTGCTCTCGCTCTGGCACCGGCCTGCTCTCGCCTTGGCTCCGGCCTGCTCTCGCCTTGGCTCTGGCCTGCCCTCGCCCTGGCTCTGGCCTACTCTCGCTCTGGCTTGCTCTCTCTCTGGCCTCGCCCTGTCTCCGGCCTGCTCTCGCCCTGGTTACGGCCTGCCCTTGCCTTGGCTCTGGCCTTCTATCGCTCTGGCCTGCCCTTGCCTTGGCTCTGGCCTACCCTCGCCTTGGCTCCGGCCTCCTCTTACTCTGGCTCCGGCCTGCTCTCGCCCTGACTCCGGCCTACCCTTGCATTGGCTCCGGCCTGCTCTCGGCCTGGCTCCGACCTGCTCTCACTCTGGCCTGCCCATGCTTGGCTCCGGCCTGCTCTTCCTCTGGCTCTTGCCTGCCCTCGTCTTGACTCTAGCCTGATCTCGCTCTTGTTCTGGCCTGCCTTCCCCATGGCTTCAGCCTGCTCTCGCTCTGGCTCAGGCCTGCCCTAGCTCTGGCTCCGGACAGCTCTCACTCTGGCTCTGGCCTGCTCTGGCCTGCCCTTTCCTTGGCTCCGGCTTTCTCTGACTCTGGCTCTGGCCTGACGTCGCCCTGGCTCCGGCCTGCTCTCGCTTTGGCTCTGGCCTGTCCTCTCCTTGGCTCCGGCCTGCTCTCACCCTGGCTCCAGCCTGCCCTCGTCCGGGCTCCGGCCTGCTCTCGCTCTGGCCTGCCTTCGCCTTGGCTCCGGCCTGCTCTCGCCCTAGCTTCGGCCTGCTCTCGCTCTAGCTCCGGACTGCGCTCGCCCTGGCTCCAGCTTGCCATCGCTCTGGCTCTTGCCTGCTCTCGCCCTGGTGCCGGCTTGCCCTTGTCTTGGCTCCGGCCTTCTCTCGCTCTGGCCTGCCCTTGCCTTGGCTCTGGCCAACTGTCGCTCTGACTCCGGCCTGCCCTTGCCCTGGCTCCGGCCTGCTCTCACTCAGGCTCTGGCCTGCCCTTGCCTTTGCTCCGGCTTACTCTCGCTCTGGCCTGCCCTCGCCTTGGATCCAGACTGCTCTCGATTTGGCTCTGGCCTGCCCTCGCTTGGCTCCGGCCTGCTCTCGCTCTGGCCTACCCTTGCTCTGGCTCCGGCCGGCTCTCACCCTGGCTCCGGCCTGCCCTCGTCCTGGCTCCGGCCTGCTCTCGCTCTGGCCTGCCCTCGCCTTGGTTCCGGCCTGCTCTCGCCCTAGCTCCGGCCTGCTCTCGCTCTAGCTCCGGACTGCGCTCGCCCTGGCTCCAGCTTGCCATCGCTCTGGCTCCGTTCTGACCTCGCCTTGGCTCCGGCCTGCTCTCGCCCTGGCTCCGACCTGCTCTCGCCCTGGCCTGCCCTCGCCCAGGCTCTGGCCTACTCTCGTTCTGGCTCTGGCCTGCTCCCGCTATGGCTCTGGCCTCGCCCTGGCTCCGGCCTGCTCTCGCTCTAGCTCCGGACTGGCCTCGCCCTGGGTCCGGCTTGCCATCACTCTGACTCTTGCCTGCTCTCGCCCTGGTTCCGGCCTGCCCTTGTCTTGGCTCCGGCCTTCTCTCGCTCTGGCTCTGGCCTGCCCTTGCCTTGGCTCTGGCAAACTCTCGCTCTGGCTCCGGCCTGCCCTCGTCCTGGCTCCGGCCTGCTCTCGCTCTAGCTCCGGACTGGCCTCGCCCTGGGTCCGGCTTGCCATCGCTCTGACTCTTGCCTGCTCTCACCCTGGTTCCGGCCTGACCTTGTCTTGGCTCCGGCCTTCTCTCGCTCTGGCCTGCCCTTGCCTTGGCTCTGGCCAACTCTCGCTCTGGCTCCGGCCTGCCCTTGCCCTGGCTCCGGCCTGCTCTCGCCCTGGCTCTGGCCTGCTCTCTCTCAGGCCTGCCCTTGCCTTTGCTCCGGCTTACTCTCGCTCTGGCCTGCCCTCGCCTTGGATCCGGACTGCTCTCGATTTGGCTCTGGTGTGCCCTCGCTTGGCTCCGGCCCGCTCTCTCTCTGGCTCTGGCCTACCCACGCTCTGGCCTGCCCTCGACCTGGCTCTGGGCGGCTCTCGCTCTGGCCTGTCCTCGCCCTGGCTCCGGCCTGCTCTCGCCCTGGCTCCGGCCCGCCCTTGCTCTGGCCTGCTGTCGCTGTGGCTCTGGTCTGTCCTCGCCTTGGCTCTGGCCTGCTCTCACCCTGGCTACGGCCTGCCCTCATCCTGGCTCCGGCCTGCTCTCACTCTGGCCTGCCCTCGCCTTGGCTCCGGCCTGCTCTCGCCCTGGCTCCGGACTGCCTGCGCCCTGGCTCCGGTTTGCCATCACTCTGGCTCCGGCCTGCCCTCGTCCTGGCTCCGGCCTGCTTTTGCTCTGGCTCAGGCCTGCCCTTGCCTTGGCTCCGGCCTGCTCTCGCCGTGGCTCCAGCCTGCTCTCGCCGTGGCTCCGTCCTGCTCTCGCTCTAGCTACGGACTGCCCTTGCCCTGGATCCGGCTTGCCATCGCTCTGGCTCCCAGCCTGCCCTTGCCTTGGCTCCGGCCTGGTCTCGACCTGGCTCCGACCTGCTTTCGCTCTGGCTCAGGCCTGCCCTCTCCCTGGCACGGGCCTACTCTCGCTTTGGCTCTGACCTGCTCTCGCTCTGCCTCTAGCCTCGCCCTGGCTACGGCCTGCTCTCGCCCTGGTTCCGGCCTGCCCTTGCCTTGGCTCCGTCCTTCTCTCGCTCTGGCCTGCCCTTGCCTTGTCCCTGGCCTACTCTCGCTCTGGCCTGCCCTCGCCCTGGCTCCGGCCTGCTCTCGCTCTGGCTCTGGCCTGCTTACCATGGCTCTGGCCTTCTCTCGCTCTGGCCTGCACTCGCCTCGGCTCCGGCCTGTTCTCGCTGTTACTCTGGCCTGCCCTAGCCCTGGCTCCGGCCTGCTCTGGCATGCCCTCTCCTTGGCTACGGCCTCCTCTCGCCTGGCTCCGGCCTGCCCTCGTCATGGCTCCGGTCTGCTCTCGCTTTGGCCTACCCTCGCCTTGGCTCCGTCCTGCTCTCGCCTTGGCTCCGGCCTGCTCTCGCTCTGGCTCCGGCCTGCCCTTGGTCTGGCTCCGGCCAGCCCTTGGTCTGGCTCCGGCCATCCCTCGCCTTGGCTCCGGCCTGCTCTCGCCCTAGCTCCGAACCGCTGTCGCTCTGGCCTGCCCTCGCCCTGGCTCCGGCCTGCTCTCTATCTGGCACTGGCCTGCCCTTGCCTTGGCTCCGGCCTGCTCTCTCTATGACTCTAGCCTGTCCTCGTCCTGGCTCCGGCCTGCTCTCGCTCTGGCGTACACTCGCCTTGGCTCCGGCCTGCCCTCGACCTGGCTCCGACGTGCCCTTGGCTCTGGCTCCGGCCAGCCCTTGCTCTGGTTCCGGCCTGCTCTCGCTCTGGCTCCGGCCCGCCCTCGCCCTAGATCCGGCCTACCCTTGCTCTGGCTCCAGCTAGCCCTCGCCTTGGCTCCTGCCTGCTCTCGCCCTAGCTCCGTACTGCTCTCGCTCTGGCCAGCCCTCTCTCTGGCTCAGGCCTGCCCTTGCCTTGGCTCCGGCCTGCTCTCTCTATGACTCTGGCCTGCCCTTGTCCTGGCTCCGTACTGCTCTCGCTCTGGCCAGCCCTCTCTCTGGCTCTGGTGTACCCTCGCCTTGGCTCCAGCCTGCTCTCGCTCTGGCTCCGGCCTGCCGTCGCCCTGGCTCTAACCTGCCCTTGCTCTGGCTCCGGCCAGCCCTTGCCCTGGCTCTGGCCTGCTCTCACCCTGGGTCCGACCTACTCTCGCTCTGGCCTGCCCTGGCTCTGCCTCTAGACTGCCCTCGCCTTGGTTCCGGTCTAATCTCGCCTTGGCTCCGGCCTGCTCTCGCTCTACATCCGGACTGCCCTCGCCCTGGCTCCGGACTGCCCTTGCCTTGGCTCCGGACTGCTCTCGCCTTGGCTCCTGCCTGCTATCGCTCTGGCTCTGGCCTGCCCTCACCCTGGCTCCAGCCTGCTCTCTCTCTGGCTCTGGCCTGCCTTAGCCATGGCTCCGGCCTACTTTCGCTCTGGCCTGCTCTCGCTCTGGCCTCGAACTGTCTCCAGCGTGCTCTCGTCCTGGTTCCGGCCTGCCCTTGCCTTGGCTCCGGCCTTCTCTTGCTCTGGCCTGCCCTTGCCTTGGCTCTGGCCTACTCTTGCTCTGGCTCTGGCCTGCCCCCGCCCTGGCCCCGGCCTGCTCTCGCTCTGGCGTGCCCTCGCCTTGGCTCCGTCCTGCTCTCGCTCTGACTCTGGCCTGCCCTCGCCCTGAGTCCGGCCTGCTCTGGATCTGGCTCTGGCCTGCCTTCTCCTTGGCTATGGCCTGCTCTCTCGCCCTGGCTCCGGCCTGCTCTCGCTCTGGACTGTCCTCGCCTTGGCTTCGGCCTGCTCTCGCCTTGGCTCTGGCTTGCTCTTGCTCTGGCCTGCCCTCACCCTGGCTCCGGCCAGCCCTTGCTCTGACTCTGGCCAGCCCTCGCCTTGGCTCCGGCCTGCTCTCGACCTGGCTCCGGCCTGCTCTTGCTCTGGCCTGAAATCGCCCTGGCTCCGGCCTGCCCTCGTCTTGACTCCGGCATGCTCTCGCTCTGGTTCTGGCCTGACTTCGCCTTGGCTCCGGCCTGCTCTCGCTCTGGCTCAGGCCTGCCCTCGCCCTGACTCCGGCCTGCCTTTGCTCTGGCTCCGGTCTGCCCTTGCCCTGACTCCGGCCTGCCCTTGTTGCTCTAGCTCAGGCCAGCCCTCCTCGCATTAGCTCCGGCCTGCTCTAGCCCTAGCTCCGACCTGCTCTCGCTCTGGCCTGCCCTCGCCTTGGCTCCGGCCTGCTCTTGCTCTGGCTGTGGCCTGCCCTGGCTCTGCCTCTGGCCTGCCCTCACCTTGGCTCCGGCCAGCTCTCACCTTGGCTCCGGCCTGCTCTCGCTCTAGTTCTGGACTGCCCTTGCCCTGGCTCCGGCCTGCCATCGCTCTGGCTCCGGCCTGCCCTCGCCTTAGCTCCGGCCTGCTCTCGTCTTGGCTCCGGCCTGCTCTCGCTTTGGCTCTGGCCCGCCCTCGCCCTGGCTCCGGCATACTCTCACTCTGGCTGTGGCCTGCTCTCGCTCTGGCCTCGCTCTGACTCGGGCCTGATCTAGCCCTTGTTCCGGCCTGCCCTTGCCTTGGCTCCGGCCTTCTCTCGCTCTGGCCTGCCCTTGCCTTGGCTCTGGCCTACTCTCGCTCTTGCTTTTGCCTGCCCTCGCCCTGGCTCCGGCCTGCTCTCGCTCTGGCCAGATCTGGCCTGCTCTCGCTCTGGCCTCCCCTCGCCTTGGCTCCGGCTTGCTCTTGCTCTGGCCTGCCCTCGCCTTGGCTCCGGCCTGCTCTTGCTCTGGCCTGCCCTCGCCTTGGCTACGACCTGCTCTTGCTCTGGCCTGCCCTCGCCTTGGCTCCGGCCTGCTCTTGCTCTGGCTCTGGCCTGCCCTGGCTCTGGCCTGCCCTCGCCTTGGCTCCGGCCAGCTCTCATCTTGGCTCCGGCCTGCTCTCGCTCTAGTTCCGGACTGCCCTTGCCCTGGCTCCGGCCTGCCATCGCTCAGGCTCCGGCCTGCCCTCGCCTTAGCTCCGGCCTGCTCTCGCTTTGGCTCCGGCCGGCTCTCGCTTTGGCTCTGGCCCGCCCTCGCCCTGGCTCCGGCCTGCTCCCTCTCTGGCCTGACCTCACCCTGGCTCCGGCATACTCTCACTCTGGCTGTGGCCTGCTCTCGCTCTGGCCTCGCCCAGTCTCGGGCCTGATCTAGCCCTTGTTCCGTCCTGCCATTGCCTTGGCTCCGGGCTTCTCTCGCTCTGGCCTGCCCATGCCCCTTGGCCTACTCTCGCTCTGGCTTTTGCCTGCCCTCGCCCTGGCTCCAGGCTGCTCTCGCCCTGGTTCCGGCCTCATCTTGCCTTGGCTCCGGCCTTCTCTCGCTCTGGCTCTGGCCAGCCCTCGCCGAGCCTCCGGCCTGCTCTCGCTCTGGCCTACCCTCGCCTTGGCTCCGGCCTGCTCTCGCCTTAGCTCCGGTCGGCTCTTGCTCTGGCTCCGGCATGCCCTCGCCCTGACTCCAGCCTGCTCTTGCTCTGGCTCAGGCCAGCCCTCGGCCTGCCCTTGCTCTAGCTACGGCCAGCCATTGCATTGGATCCGGCCTGCTCTCTCTCTGGCTCTGGCCTGCCCATGCCTTGGCTCCGGCCTGCCCTTGCCTTAGCTCCGGCCGGCTCTCGCCCTGGCTCCGGCATACTCTCACTCTGGCTGTGTCCTGCTCTCGCTCTGGCCTCGCTCTGTCTCGGGCCTGATCTAGCCCTTGTTCCGGCCTGCCCTTGCCTTGGCTCCGGCCTTCTCTCGCTCTGGTCTGGCCTGCCCTTGCCTTGGCTCTGGCCTACTCTCGCTCTTGCTTTTGCCTGCCCTCGCCCTGGCTCCGGCCTGCTCTCGCTCTGGCCAGATCTGGCCTGCTCTCGCTCTGGCCTCCCCTCGCCTTGGCTCCGGCCTGCTCTCGCTCTGGCCTGCCCTCGCCTTGGCTACGACCTGCTCTTGCTCTGGCCTGCCCTCGCCTTGGCTCCGGCCTGCTCTTGCTCTGGCCTGCCCTCGCCTTGGCTACGACCTGCTCTTGCTCTGGCCTGCCCTCGCCTTGGCTCCGGCCTGCTCTTGCTCTGGCCTGCCCTGGTTCTGGCCTGCCCTCGCCTTGGCTCCGGCCAGCTCTCACCTTGGCTCCGGCCTGCTCTCGCTCTAGTTCCGGACTGCCCTTGCCCTGGCTCCGGGGTGCCATCGCTCAGGCTCCGGCCTGCCTTCGCCTTAGCTCCGGCCTGCTCTTGCCCTGGCCCGCCCTCGCCCTGGCTCCGGCCTGCTCTCTCTCTGGCCTGACCTCACCCTGGCTCCGGCATACTCTCACTCTGGCTGTGGCCTGCTCTCGCTCTGGCCTCGCCCAGTCTCGGGCCTGATCTAGCCCTTGTTCCGTCCTGCCATTGCCTTGGCTCCGGCCTTCTCTCGCTCTGGCCTGCCCATGCCCCTTGGCCTACTCTCGCTCTGTCTTTTGCCTGCCCTCGCCCTGGCTCCAGGCTGCTCTCGCCCTGGTTCCGGCCTCATCTTGCCTTGGCTCCGGCCTTCTCTCGCTCTGGCTCTGGCCAGCCCTCGCCGAGCCTCCGGCCTGCTCTCGCTCTGGCCTACCCTCGCCTTGGCTCCGGCCTTCTCTCGCCTTAGCTCCGGTCGGCTCTTGCTCTGGCTCTGGCATGCCCTCGCCCTGACTCCAGCCTGCCCTTGCTCTGGCTCAGGCCAGCCCTCGGCCTGATTCCGGCCTGCCCTTGCTCTAGCTACGACCAGCCATTGCATTGGATCCGGCCTGCTCTCTCTCTGGCTCTGGCCTGCCCATGCCTTGGCTCCGGCCTGCCCTTGCCTTAGCTCCGGCCGGCTCTCGCTCTGACTCTGGCCTGCCCTCGCCCTGGCTCCGGCATACTCTCACTCTGGCTGTGGCCTGCTCTCGCTCTGGCCTCGCTCTGTCTCGGGCCTGATCTAGCCCTTGTTCCGGCCTGCCCTTGCCTTGGCTCCGGCCTTCTCTCGCTCTGGCCTGCCCTTGCCTTGGCTATGGCCTACTCTCGCTTTTGCTTTTGCCTGCCCTCGCCCTGGCTCCGGCCTGCTCTCGCTCTGGCCAGATCTGGCTGGCTCTCGCTCTGGGCTCCCCTCGCCTTGGCTCGGGCCTGCTCTCGCTCTGGCTCTGGCCTGCCCTCGCCTTGGCTACGACCTGCTCTTGCTCTGGCCTGCCCTCGCCTTGGCTTCGGCCTGCTCTTGCTCTGGCCTGCCCTGGCTCTGGCCTGCCCTCGCCTTGGCTCCGGCCAGCTCTCACCTTGGCTCCGGCCTGCTCTCGCTCTAGTTCCAGACTGCCCTTGCCCTGGCTCCGGCCTGCCATCGCTCTGGCTCCGGCCTGCACTCGCCTTAGCTCCGGCCTGCTCTTGCCCTGGCTCCGGCCGGCTCTCTCTCTGGCTCTGGCCTGACCTCACCCTGGCTCCGGCATACTCTCACTCTGGCTGTGGCCTGCTCTCGCTCTGGCCTCGCCCAGTCTCGGGCCTGATCTAGCCCTTGTTCCGTCCTGCCTTTGCCTTGGCTCCGGGCTTCTCTCGCTCTGGCCTGCCCATGCCCCCTGGCCTACTCTCGCTCTGGCTTTTGCCTGCCCTCGCCCTGGCTCCAGCCTGCTCTCGCCCTGGTTCCGGCCTCATCTTGCCTTGGCTCCGGCCTTCTCTCGCTCTGGCTCTGGCCTGCCCTCGCCGAGCCTTCGGCCTGCTCTCGCTCTGGCCGGCTCTTGCTCTGGCCTACCCTCGCCTTGGCTCCGGCCTGCTCTCGCATTGGCTCCGGCCGGCTCTTGCTCTGGCTCCGGCATGCCCTCGACCTGACTCCAGCCTGCCCTTGCTCTGGCCAGCCCTCGCCCTGATTCCGGCCTGCCCTTGCTCTAGCTACGGCCAGCCATTGCATTGGATCCGGCCTGCTCTCTCTCTGGCTCTAGCCTGCCCATGCCTTGGCTCCGGCCTGCCCTTGCCTTAGCTCCGGCCGGCTCTCGCTCTGGCCTGCCCTCGCCCTGGCTCCGGCCTGCCCTCGCCCTGGCTCCGGCCTGCCCTCGTCCTTGCTAAGGCCTGCTCTCGCTCTGGCCTACCCTCGCCTTGGCTCCGGCCTGCTCTTGTCTTGGCTCCGGCCTGCTCTCGCTCAGGCTCCGGCCTGCCCTCGAACTGACTCCGGCCTGACCTTGCTCTGGCTCCGGCCTGCCCTTGCCCTGACTCCGGCCTGCCCCTGCTCTAGCTCAGGCCAGCCCTCGCATTAGCTCCGGCCGGCTCTAGCCCTGGCTCCGACCTGCTCTCGCTCTGGCCTGCCCTCGCTCTGGCTCCAGCCTGCGCTTTCTCTGGCTCTCGCCTGCCCAAGCCTTGGCACTGGCCTGCTCTTCCTCTGGCTCTGGCCTGCCCTCGTCTTGACTCTGGCCTGATCTCGCTCTTGTTCTGGCCTGCCTTCGCCTTGGCTCCGACATGCTCTTTCTCTGGCTCAGGCCTGCTCTCGCTCTGGCCTCCCCTTGCCTTGGCTCCGGACTGCTCTCGCTCTGGCCTCCCCTCACTTTGGCTCCGGCCTGCTCTCGCTCAGGCTCTGACCTGCTCTTGCTCTGGCCTGCCCTGGCTCTGCCTCTGGCCTGCCCTCACCTTGGCTCCGGCCAGCTCTCACCTTGGCTCCGGCCTGCTCTCGCTCTAGTTCCGGACTGCCCTTGCACTGGCTCCGGCCTGACCTCGCCTTATCTCCGGCCTGCTCTCGCCCTGGCTCCGGTCTGCTCTCGCTTTCGCTCTGGCCCGCCCTCGCCCTGGCTCCGGCCTGCTCTCTCTCTGGCTCTGGCCTACCCTCGCCCTGGCTCCGGACTGTCTCTCTCTGGCTCTGGCCTACCCTCGCCCTGGCTCTGGCATACTCTCACTCTGGCTGTGGCCTGCTCTTCCTCTGGCCTCGCCCTGTCTCGGGCCTGATCTAGCCCTTGTTCCGGCCGGCCCTTGCCTTGGCTCCGGCCTTTTCTCGCTCTGGCCTGCCCTTGCCATGGCTCTGGCCTACTCTCGCTCTGGCCTGCACTCGCTTTGGCTCTGGCCTGCTGTCGCCCTGGCTCCGGCCTGCTCTCTCTCTGGCCTGCCCTCGCCCTGGATCTGGCCTACTCTCGCTCTGGCCTGCTCTCGCTCTGGCTCTGGCCTCGCCCTGTCTACGGCCTGCTCTCGCCCTGGTTCCGGCCAGGCCTTGCCTTGGCTCTGGCCTTCTATCGCTCTGGCTCTGGCCTGCCCTTGCCTTGGCTACGGCCTACCATCGCCTTGGCTCCGGCCTGCTCTCGCCTTGGCTCCGGCCTGCTCTCGCTCTGCCTCCGGCCTGCCCTTGCTCTGGCTGCGGCCTGCTCTCTCTCTGGCTCTGGCCTGCCCATGCCTTGGCTCCGGCCTGCTCTTCCTCTGGCTCTGGACTGCCCTCTTCTTGACTCTAGCCTGATCTCGCTCTTGTTCTGGCCTGCCTTCGCCTTGGCTCCAGCCTGCTCTCGCTCTTGTTCTGGCTCTGGCCTCGCCCAGTCTCCGGCCTGCTCTCGCCCTAGTTCCGGCCAGCCCTTGACTTGACTCTGGCCTTCTATCACTCTGGCCCTGGCCTGCCCTTGCCTTGGCTCCGGCCTTCTCTCGCTCTGGCCGGCCCTTGCCTTGGCTCTGGCCTACTTTCGCTCTGGTTCTTGCCTGCCCTCGCCCTGGCTCCGGCCTGCTCTCGCTCTGGCATGCCCTCGCCTTGGCTCCGGCCTGCTCTCACTCTGACGCTGGACTGCCGTCGCCCTGACTCCGGCCTGCTCTGAATCTGGCCTGCCCTCGCCTTGGCTCCGTCCTGCTCTTGCCCTGGCTCCGGCCTCCTCTCGGTCTGGCTCTGGCCTGCCCTCGCCTTGGCTCCGGACTGCTTTCGCCTTGGCTCCGGCCTGCTCTCCCTCTGGCTTGCTCTCGCTCTGGCTCCGGCCTGTCCTCGCCCTGGTTCCGGCCTGCCCTTGCTCTGGCTCCGGCCAGCCCTCGCCTTGGCTCCGGCCAGCTCTCGCCCTGGCTCCGGCCTGCTCTCGCTCTGGCTCTTGCCTGCCCTCGCCCTGGCTCCGGCCTGCTCTAGCTCTGGCTCTCGCCTGCTCTTGCTCTGGCCTGCTCTAGCTCAGGCTCTGGCCTGCCCTAGTCTTGACTCCGGCCTGTTCTCGCTCTTGTTCTGGCCTGCCTTCGCCTTGTCTCTGGCCTGCTCTCGCTCTGGTTCAGGCTTGCTTTCGCTCTGGATCTGGCCTGCCCTTGCCTTGGCTCCGGACTGCTTTCTCTCTGGCTCTGGCCTGCTCTCGCTCTGGCCTGCACTTGCTTTGGCTCTGGTCTGCTGTCGCCCTGGCTCCGGCCTGCTCTCGCTCTGGCACTGGCCTGCCCTCGCTCTGGCTCCGGCCTGCTCTCTCTCTGACCTGCCCTCGCCCTGGCTCTGGCCTACTCTCGCTCTGGCCTACTCTCGCTCTGGCTATCGCCTCGCCCTGTCTCTGGCTTGCTCTCGCCCTGGTTCCGGCCTGCCATCGCCCTGGTTCCGGCCTGCCCTTGCTCTGGTTCCGGCCTGCCCTCGCATTGGCTCCGGCCTGCTCTCGCCCTGGCTCCGACCTGCTCTCGCTCTGGCCTGCCCTCGCACTGGCCTCCCCTCGCCCTGGCTCCGGCCTGCTCTCTCTCTGGCTCTGGCCTGCCGAAGCCTTGGCTCCGGCATGCTCTTCCTCTGGCTCTTGACTGCCCTCTTCTTGACTCTAGCCTGATCTCGCTCTTGTTCTGGCCTGCCTTCGCCTTGGCTCCAGCCTGCTCTCGCTCTTGTTCTGGCTCTGGCCTCGCCCTGTCTCCGGCCTGCTCTCGCCTTGACTCTGGCATTCTATTACTCTGGCTCTGGCCTGCCCTTGCCTTGGCTCTGGCCTACCCTTGCCTTTGCTCCGGCCTGCTCTCGCCTTGGCTCCGACCTGCTCTTGCTCTGGCCTGCCCTCGCCTTGGCTCCGGCCTGCTCTCGCTCTGGCCAGCCCTCGCCTTGGCTCCGGCCTGCTCTCGCACTGGATCTGGCCTGCCCTGGCTCTGCCTCTGGCCTGCCCTCGCCTTGGCTCCGGCCAGCTCTCACCTTGGCTACGGCCTGCTCTCGCTCTGGCCTGCTCTCTCTCTGGCTCTCGCCTGCCCTCGCCCAGGCTCCGGCATACTCTCACTCTGGCTGTGGCCTGCTCTCGCTCTTGCCTCGCCTTGTCTCGGGCCTGATCTAGCCCTTGTTCCGGCCTGCCCTTGCCTTGGCTCCGGCCTTCTCTCGCTCTGGCCTGCCCTTGCCTTGGCTCTGGCCTGCTCTCGCTCTGGCCTGCTCTGGCTCTGGCCTGCTCTCGCTCTGGCTCTGGCCTGCACTCGCTTTGGCTCTGGCCTGCTGTCGCCCTGGCTCCGGCCTGCTCTCTCTCTGGCCTGCCCTCGCCCTGGATCTGGCCTACTCTCGCTCTGGCCTGCTCTCGCTCTGGCTCTGGCCTCGCCCTGTCTACGGCCTGCTCTCGCCCTGGTTCCGGCCAGGCCTTGCCTTGGCTCTGGCCTTCTATCGCTCTGGCTCTGGCCTGCCCTTGCCTTGGCTCCGGCCTACCATCGCCTTGGCTCCGGCCTGCTCTCGCCTTGGCTCCGGCCTGCTCTCGCTCTGCCTCCGGCCTGCCCTTGCTCTGGCTGCGGCCTGCTCTCTCTCTGGCTCTGGCCTGCCCATGCCTTGGCTCCGGCCTGCTCTTCCTCTGGCTCTGGACTGCCCTCTTCTTGACTCTAGCCTGATCTCGCTCTTGTTCTGGCCTGCCTTCGCCTTGGCTCCAGCCTGCTCTCGCTCTTGTTCTGGCTCTGGCCTCGCCCTGTCTCCGGCCTGCTCTCGCCCTGGTTCCGGCCTGCCCTTGCCTTGACTCTGGCATTCTATTACTCTGGCTCTGGCCTGCCCTTGCCTTGGCTCTGGCCTACCCTTGCCTTTGCTCCGGCCTGCTCTCGCCTTGGCTCCGACCTGCTCTTGCTCTGGCCTGCCCTCGCCTTGGCTCCGGCCTGCTCTCGCTCTGGCCAGCCCTCGCCTTGGCTCCGGCCTGCTCTCGCACTGGATCTGGCCTGCCCTGGCTCTGCCTCTGGCCTGCCCTCGCCTTGGCTCCGGCCAGCTCTCACCTTGGCTACGGCCTGCTCTCTCTCTGGCTCTCGCCTGCCCTCGCCCAGGCTCCGGCATACTCTCACTCTGGCTGTGGCCTGCTCTCGCTCTGGCCTCGCCCTGTCTCGGGCCTGATCTAGCCCTTGTTCCGGCCTGCCCTTGCCTTGGCTCCGGCCTTCTCTCGCTCTGGCCTGCCCTTGCCTTGGCTCTGGCCTACTCTCGCTCTGGCCTGCTCTGGCTCTGGCCTGCTCTCGCTCTGGCTCTGGCCTGCACTCGCTTTGGCTCTGGCCTGCTGTCGCCCTGGCTCCGGCCTGCTCTCGCTCTGGCACTGGCCTGCCCTCGCTCTGGCTCCGGCCTGCTCTCTCTCTGGCCTGCGCTCGCCCTGGCTCTGGCCTACTCTCGCTCTGGCCTGCTCTCGCTCTGGCCTGCTCTCGCTCTGGCCTCGCCCTGACTACGGCCTGCTCTCGCCCTGGTTCCGGCCTGCCCTTGCCTTGGCTCTGGCCTTCTATCGCTCTGGCTCTGGCCTGCCCTTGCCTTGGCTCTGGCCTACCCTCGCCTTGGCTCCGGCCTGCTCTCGACTTGGCTCCGGCCTGCTCTCGCTCTGCCTCCGGCCTGCCCTCGCCCTGACTCCGGCCTGCCCTTGCTCCTTCCTGCCCTCGCATTGGCTCCGGCCTGCTCTCGCCCTGGCTCCGACCTGCTCTCGCTCTGGCCTGCCCTCGTCCTGGCTCCGGCCTGCTCTCTCTGGCTCTGGCCTGCCCATGCCTTGGCTCCGGCCTGCTCTTCCTCTGGCTCAGGACTGCCCTCTTCTTGACTCTAGCCTGATCTCGCTCTTGTTCTGGCCTGCCTTCACCTTGGCTCCAGCCTGCTCTCGCTCTTGTTCTGACTCTGGCCTCGCCCTGTCTCCGGCCTGCCCTTGCCTTGGCTCTGGCCTACCCTTGCCTTGGCTCCGGCCTGCTCTCGCCTTGGCTCCGGCCTGCTCTCGCTCTGGCCAGCTCTCGCTCTGGCCAGCTCTCGCTCTGGCCTCCCCTCGCCTTGGCTCCGGCCTGCTCTGGCTCTGGCCTGCCCTCGCCTTGGCTCCGACCTGCTCTTGCTCTGGCCTGCCCTCGCCTTGGCTCCGGCTTGCTCTCGCTCTGGCCTGCCCTGGCTCTGCCTCTGGCCTGCCCTCACCTTGGCTCCGGCCAGCTCTCACCTTGGCTCCGGCCTGCTCTCGCTCTAGTTCCGGACTGCCCTTGCCCTGGCTCCGGCCTGCCATCGCTCTGGCTCCGGCCTGCCCTTGCCCTGGCTCCGGCCTGCTCTCGCTTTGGCTCTGGCTCGCCCTGGCTCTGGCCTGCTCTCTCTCTGGCTCTGGCCTGCCCTCGCCCAGGCTCCGGCATACTCTCGCCTGCTCTCGCCCTGTCTCGGGCCTGCTTTAGCCGTTGTTCCGGCCTGCCCTTGCCTTGGCTCTGGCCTTCTCTCGCTCTGGCTCTGCCCTGCCCTTGCCTTGGCTCTGGCCTACTCTCGCTCTGGCTCTTGCCTGCCCTCGACCTGGCTCCGGCCTGCTGTCGCTCTGATTCTGGCCTGCTCTCGCTCTGGCATGCCCTCGCCTTGGCTCCGGCCTGCTCTCGCTCTGACTCTGGCCTGCTCTCGACCTGACTCCGGCCTGCTCTTGCTCTGGCCTGCTCTTGCTCTGGCCTGCCCTCGTCTTGACTCCGGCCTGTTACCGCCCTTGTTCCGGCCTGCCCTTGCCTTGGCTCCGGCCTTCTCTCGCTCTGGCTCTGGCCGGCCCTTGACTTGGCTCTGGCCTACTCTCGCTCTGGCTCTTGCCTGCCCTCGCCCTGGCTCCGGCCTGCTCTCACTCTGACTCTGGACTGCAGTCGCCTTGACTCCGGCCTGCTCTGGATCTGGCTCTGGCCTGCCCTCCCTCGCCTTGGCTCCGTCCTGTTCTCGCCCTGGCTCCGGCCTCCTCTCGGTCTGGCTCTGGCCTGCCCTCGCCTTGGCTCCGGCCTGCTCTCGCCTTGGCTCCGGCCTGCTCTCGCTCTGGCCTGCTCTCGCTCTGGCTCCGGCCTGTCCTCGCCCTGGTTCTGGCCTGCCCTTGCTCTGGCTCCGGCCTGCTCTCGCCCTGGCTCCGGCCTGCTCTCGCTCTTGCCTGCCCTCGCCCTGGCTCCGGCCTGCTCTAGCTCGGGCTCTCGCCTGCTCTTGCTCTGGCTCTGGCCAGCTCTAGCTCTGGCTCTGGCCTGCCCTAGTCTTGACTCCGGCCTGTTCTCGCTCTTGTTCTGGCCTGCCTTCGCCTTGTCTCCGGCCTGCTCTCGCTCTGGCTCAGGCCTGCTTTCGCTCTGGCTCTGGCTTGCCCTTGCCTTGGCTCCGGACTGGCATTTCTATTTTCGGGCTGATAGACCCATCAATACCACCGCTCTCTCCCCTGATGAATCAATAAGATGAGGAAACGCGTCGGGAGGGCACTCCTTACACTGTTGGTTTGAAATTTGCTTTGCCAGATGAATGGAGTCTTGCACTCGACTGGTTAATTCCACATCCAAAGGGTTTGCCCTAAGACTGCACAGATATGAGTCATCAGCGATGATATTGACATCATAACGGTGAGATTGTTCCATGTATTAATAATTCACCAATTTTTCTATGTCACATCCAGACTCTATAATACAATTGATCTATCTTCTTTTCCTCACCCATCTCTGAGTTAATAGTATGGGTGTAGGAGAGTTCTAATGCTTAACTGTCTGTTTAAATGCTTTATAGTATATTTATGGAAACATTTATTGTATGACAGCCATCTTTTGATTTGGACTAAAACCACTTAGTGGAAATTGAAGTGGTGGTCCATAGCATTATTTAACTGTAGCCCGCTATGTTCCTAAGTCTAAAGGAACTATATTAGAGGTGTAACCAGTTCCACAGATTTACTCTCTTTAGGCGGCTGAGTATAGTTTGCAAGAGTCACCATCGCTTCTTTCTTATATTTTATATTTTATTTCTATTCATCATGATTTTAAATAGCTGAATAAAAGTTAATTTTTAATCTATATATCACAATTTGCCACTTTTTGCTCATTGGTGCTTTCTCTCTGGCTCTGGCCTGCTCTCGCTCTGGCCTGCACTCGCTTTGGCTCCGGCTTGCTGTCGCCCTGGCTCCGGCCTGCTCTCGCTCTGGCACTGGCCTGCCCTCGCTCTGCCTCCGGCCTGCTTTCTCTCTGGCCTGCCCTCGCCCTGGCTCTGGCCTACTCTCGCTCTGGTCTCGCCCTGTCTCCGGCCTGCTCTCGCCCTGGTTCCGGCCTGACCTTGCCTTGGCTCTGGCCTTCTACCGCTCTGGCTCTGGCCTGCCCTTGCCTTGGCTCTGGCCTGCCCTTGCCTTGGCTCTGGCCTACCCTCGCCTTGGCTCCGGCCTGCTCTCGCCTTGGCTCCGGCCTGCTCTCGCTCTGCCTCCGGTCTGCCCTCGCCCTGACTCCGGCCTGCCCTTGCTCTGGCTCTGGCCTGCTCTCTCTCTGGCTATGGCCTGCCGAAGCCTTGGCTCCGGCCTGCTCTTCCTCTGGCTCTGGACTGCCTTCGTCTTGACTCTAGCCTGATCTCGCTCTTGTTCTGGCCTGCCTTCGCCTTGGCTCCAGCCTGCTGTCGCTCTTGTTCTGGCTCTGGCCTCGCCCTGTCTCCGGCCTGCTCTCGCCCTGGTTCCGGCCTGCCCTTGCCTTGACTCTGGCCTTCTATCACTCTGGCTCTGGATTGACCTTGCCTTGGCTCTGGCCTACCCTTGCCTTGGCTCCGGCCTGCTCTCGCCTTGGCTCCGGCCTGCTCTCGCTCTGGCCTGCTCTCGCCTGGGCTCCGGCCTGCTCTTGCTCTAGCCTGCCCTCGCCTTGGCTCCGGCCTGCTCTGGCCTGCACTGCCCTGGCTCCCGCCAGCTCTCACCTTGGCTACGGCCTGCTCTCGCTCTAGTTCCGGACTGCCCTCGCCCTAGCACCGGCCTGCCATCGCTCTGGCTCCGGCCTGCCCTCGCCTTAGCTCCGGCCTGCTCTCGCTTTGGCTCTGGCCCGCCCTCGCCCTGGCTCCGGACTGCTCTCTCTCTGGCCTGCCCTCGCCCAGGCTCTGGCATACTCTCACTCTGGTTGTGGCCTGCCCTCGCACTGGCTCTGGCCTCGCATTCTCTCGGGCCTGCTTTAGCTGTTGTTCCGGCCTGCCCTTGCCTTGGCTCTGGCCTTCTCTCGCTCTGGCTATGGCCTGCCCTTGCCTTGGCTCTGGCCTAATCTCGCTCTGGCTCTTGCCTGCCCTCGCCCTGGCTCCGGCCTGCTGTCGCTCTGGTTCTGGCCTGCTCTCGCTCTGGTGTGCCCTCGCCTTGGATCCGGCCTGCTCTCGCTCTGACTCTGGCCTGCCCTCGCCCTGACTCCAGCCTGCTCTTGCTCTGGCCTGCTCTTGCTCTGGCTCTGGCCTGCCCTCGTCTTGACTCCGGCCTTCTCTCGCTCTGGCTCTGGCCGGCCCTTGCCTTGGCTCTGGCCTACTCTCGCTCTGACTCTTGTCTACCCTCGCCCTGGCTCCGGCCTGCACTCGCCTTGGTTCCGGCCTGCACTCGCTCTGGCCTGCTCTCGCCCTGGCTCTTGCCTACTCTCGCTCTGGCCTCGCCCTGTCTCCGGCCTGCTCTCGCCCTGGTTCCGGCCTGCCCTTCCCTTGGCTCTGGCCTTCTATCGCTCTGGCATACCCTTGTCTTGGCTCTGGCTTACCCTCGCCGTGGCTCCGGCCTGCTCTCGCTTTGGCTCTGGCCCGCCCTCGCCCTGGCTCCGGACTGCTCTCTCTCTGGCCTGCCCTCGCCCAGGCTCTGGCATACTCTCACTCTGGTTGTGGCCTGCCCTCGCACTGGCTCTGGCCTCGCATTCTCTCGGGCCTGCTTTAGCTGTTGTTCCGGCCTGCCCTTGCCTTGGCTCTGGCCTTCTCTCGCTCTGGCTATGGCCTGCCCTTGCCTTGGCTCTGGCCTAATCTCGCTCTGGCTCTTGCCTGCCCTCGCCCTGGCTCCGGCCTGCTGTCGCTCTGGTTCTGGCCTGCTCTCGCTCTGGTGTGCCCTCGCCTTGGATCCGGCCTGCTCTCGCTCTGACTCTGGCCTGCCCTCGCCCTGACTCCAGCCTGCTCTTGCTCTGGCCTGCTCTTGCTCTGGCTCTGGCCTGCCCTCGTCTTGACTCCGGCCTTCTCTCGCTCTGGCTCTGGCCGGCCCTTGCCTTGGCTCTGGCCTACTCTCGCTCTGACTCTTGTCTACCCTCGCCCTGGCTCCGGCCTGCACTCGCCTTGGTTCCGGCCTGCACTCGCTCTGGCCTGCTCTCGCCCTGGCTCTTGCCTACTCTCGCTCTGGCCTCGCCCTGTCTCCGGCCTGCTCTCGCCCTGGTTCCGGCCTGCCCTTCCCTTGGCTCTGGCCTTCTATCGCTCTGGCATACCCTTGTCTTGGCTCTGGCTTACCCTCGCCGTGGCTCCGGCCTGCTCTCGCTCTGGCTCCGGCCTGCCCTCGCCCTGACTCCGGCCTGCCCTTGCTCTGGCTCCGGCTTGCCCTCGCATTGGCTCCGGCCTGCCCTCGCCCTGGCTCCGACCTGCTCTGGCCTGCCCTCGCCCTGGCTCCGGCCTGCTCTTTCTCTGGCTCTTGTCTGCCCATGCCTTGGCTCCGGCCTGCTCTTCCTCTGGCTCTGGCCTGCCCTCTAGCCTGCCTTCGTAATGGCTCCAGCCTGCTCTCGCTCTGGCTTAGGCCTGTTCTCGCTCTGGCTCAGGCCCGCCCTAGCTCTGGCTCCGGACTGCTCTAGCTCTGGCTCTGGCCAGCCCTCGCCCTGGCTCCGGCATACTCTCGCTCAGGTTCTGACCTGCTCTCGCTCAGGCTCTGACCTCGCCCTGTCTCCGGCCTGCTCTCGCCCATGTTCCGGCCTGCCCTTGCCTTGGATCCGGCCTTCTCTCCTTCTGGCTCTGGCCTGTCCTTGCCTTGGCTCTGGCCTACTCTCGCCATGACTCTGGCCTGCTCTGGATCTGGCTCTGGCCTGCCCTCGCCTTGACTACGGCCAGCTCTCGCTCTGGCCCGCCCTCGCCTTGGCTCCAGCCTGCTCTCGCATTGGCTCCAGCCTGCTCTCGCTCTGGCTCCGGCCAGCCCTCGCCTTGGCTCCGGCCTGCTCTCGCCTTGGCTCCAGCCTGCTCTCGCCTTGGCTCCAGCCTGCTCTCGCCTTGGCTCCAGCCTGCTCTTTCTCTGGCTCCGGCCTGCTCTTGCCCTGACTCTGGCCTGCCCTCGCCCTGGCTCCGGCCTGCTCTTGCTCTGGATCTGGCCGGCTCTCGCTCTGGCCTGCCCTCGCTCTGGCTCTCGCCTGCCCATGCCTTGGCTCCGGCCTGCTCTTCCTCTGGCTCTGGCCTGCCCTAGTCTTTACTCTGGCCTTATCTCGCTCTTGTTCTGGCCTGCCCTTGCCTTGGCTCCGGACTGCTTTCGCTCTGGCCTGCTCTCGCTCTGGCCTCCCTCACCTTGACTCCGGCCTGCTCTCGCTCTGGCTCTGGCCTGCCCTCGCCTTGGCTCCGACCTGCTCTTGCTCTGGCTCTGGCCTGCCCTCGCCTTGGCTCTGGCCTGCTCTCACCCTGGCTCCGGCCTGCCCTTGCTCTGGCTCCGGCCAGCCCTCGCCTTGGCTCCGGCCTGCTCTTGCTCTGGCCTGCCCTCGCCCTGGCTCCGGCCTACTCTTGCTCTGGCTCTGGCCTGCCTCGTCTTGACTCCGGCCTGTTCTCGCCCTTGTTCCGGCCTGCCCTTGCCTTGGCTCCAGCCTGCTCTCGTCTTGACTCCGGCTTCCTCTAGCTCTGGTTCGGGCCTGCCTTTGCCTTGGCTCCGGCTTGCTCTCACTCTGACTCTGGACTGCAGTCGCCTTGACTCCGGCCTGCTCTGGATCTGGCTCTGGCCTGCCCTCCCTCGCCTTGGCTCCGTCCTGTTCTCGCCCTGGCTCCGGCCTCCTCTCGGTCTGGCTCTGGCCTGCCCTCGCCTTGGCTCCGGCCTGCTCTCGCCTTGGCTCCGGCTTGCTCTCGCTCTGGCCTGACCTCGCCCTGGCTCCGTCCTGCCTTCGCCCTGGCTCCGGCCTGCCCTCGCTCTGGCTCCGGCCAGCCCTCTCCTTGGCTCCAGCCTGCTCTTGCTCTGGCTCTGTCCTGCCCTCGTCTTGACTCTGGTCTGCTCTCGCTCTGGTTCTAGCCTGACTTCGCCTTGGCTCCGGCCTGCTCTCGCTCTGGCTCAGGCCTACTCTCTCTCTGGCTCTGGCCTGCCCTTGCCTTGGCTACGGACTGCTCTCGCTCTGGCACTGGCCTGCTCTCCTTCTGGCTCTGGCCTGCCCTCACCTTGGCTCCGGCCTGCTCTCGCTCTGGCTCTGGTCTGCCCTCGCTTTGGCTCCAGCCTGCTCTCGCTCTGGCACTGGCCTGCCCTGGCTCTGCCTCTGGCCTGCCCTCGCCTTGGCTCCGGTCTGCTCTCGCCTTGGCACCGGTCTGCCCTCGCCCTGGCTGCTGCCTGCTATTGCTCTGGCTCCGGCCTGCTCTCGCTCTGCCTCTGGCCTGCTCTCGCTCTGGATCTGGCCTGCCCTTGCCTCGGCACCGGCCTGCTCTCTCTCTGGCCTGCCCTCTCCTTGGCTCCGGCCTTCTCTCGCTCTGGCTCTGGCCTGCTCTCGCTCTGGATCTGGCCTGCCCTTGCCTCGGCACCGGCCTGCTCTCTCTCCGGCCTGCCCTCGCCCTGGCTCCGGCCTGCCCTCGACCTGGCTCCAGCCTGCCCTCGACCTGGCTCCAGCCTGCTCTTGCTCTGGCTCTAGCCTGCCCTCGCCCTGGTTCTGGACTGCTCTCACTCTGGCTCTGGCCTGTCCTTGCTCTGGCTCTGGCCAGCCCTCTCCTTGGCTCCAGCCTGATCTCGTTCTGTCCTGCCCTCGCCTTGGCTCCGGCCTCCTCTCGCTCTGGCTCAGGCCTACTCTCTCTCTGGCCTGCCCTTGCCTTGGCTCCGGACTGATCTCGCTCTGGCAATGGCCAGCTCTCGCTCTGGCACTGGCCTGCTCTCCTTCTGGCTCTGGCCTGCCCTCACCTTGGCTCCGGCCTGCTCTCGCTCTGGCTCTGGTCTGCCCTCGCTTTGGCTCCAGCCTGCTCTCGCTCTGGTACTAGCCTGCGCCGGCTCTCCCTCTGGCCTGCCCTCGCCTTGGCTCCGGTCTGTTCTCGCCTTGGCACCGGTCTGCCCTCGCCCTGGCTGCTGCCTGCTATTGCTCTGGCTCCGGCCTGCTCTCGCTCTGGCTCCGGCCAGCCATCGCCTTGGCTCCAGCCAGCTCCTGCAATGGTTCCGGCCTGCCCTCGCCTTGGCTCCGGCCTGCTCTCGCCTTGGCTCCGGCCGGCCCTCGCCCTGGCTCCGGCCAGCCCTCTAACTGGCTCCGGCCTGCCCTCACTCTGGCTCCGGCCTGTCCTCGCACTGGCTCCATCCTGCTCTCGCTTTGGCTCCGGCCTGCCCTCCTCTTGGCTCTGGCTTGCTCTCGCTCTGGCTCCGGCCTGCTCTCGCTCTGGCCTGCCCTAGCCCTGTCTTCGGCCTGCTCTCGCTCTGGCCTGCCCTTGCCCTGGTTTCGGCATTCTCTCGCTCAGGCCTGCCCTCGCCCTGGTTCCGGCATTCTCTCGCTCTGGTTTCGGCCTGCCGTCTCCTTGGATCCGGCCTGCTCTCGCCCTGGCTCCGGCCTGCCCTCACCCTGGCTCCGGCCTGCCCTCGCCCTGGCTCCATCCTGCTCTCGCTTTGGCTCCGGCCTGCCCTCGCCCTGGCTCTGGCCTGCTCTCACTCTGGCTCCGGACTGCCCTCGCTCTGGCTCCGGCCTGTCCTCGCCCTGGCTCCATCCTGCTCTCGCTTTGGCTCCGGCCTGCCCTCGCCCTAGCTCTGGCCTGCTCTCACTCTGGCTCCGGACTGCCCTCCTCTTGGCTCTGGCCTGCTCTCGCTCTGGCTCCGGCCTGCTCTCGCTCTGGCCTGCCCTAGCCCTGTCTTCGGCCTGCTCTCGCTCTGGCCTGCCCTCGCCCTGGTTCCGGCATTCTCTCGCTCTGGCCTGCCCTCGCCCTGGTTCCGGCATTCTCTCGCTCTGGTTTCGGCCTGCAGTCTCCTTGGATCCGGCCTGCTCTCTTTCTGGCTCCGGCCTGCCCTCCCTCGCCTTGGCTCCAGCCTGCTCTCACTCTGGCTCTGGTCTGCCTTTGCCTTGGCTTCGGCCTGCTCTCGCTCTGACTCTGGCCTGCCTTTGCCTTGGCTGCTGCCTGCTCTCGCTCTGGACTGCTCTCGCTCTGGCCTGCCTTCGCCTTGGCTCCAGACTGCTCTCGCTCTGGCTTGGGCCTGTCCTTGCCTTGGCTCCGGCCTGCTCTTGCTCTGGCCTACCCTGGCTCTGCCTCTGGCCTGCCCTTGCCTTGGCTACGGCCTGCTCTCGCTCTAGCTCCGTACTGGTCTCGCCCTGGCTCCGCAATGCCATAGCTCGGGCTCCGGCCTACTCTCGCCTTGGCTTCGTCCTGCTCTTGCCCTGGCTCCGACCTGCTCTTGCTCTGACTCTGGCCTGCCCTCGCCCTGGCTCCGGCCTACTCTCTCTCTGGCTCTGGCCTGCCCTCGCCCTGGCTCCGGCCTACTCTCGCTCTGACTCTGGCCTGCTCTTGCTCTGGCCTCGCCTTGGCTACGGCCTGTTCTCGCTCTCACTCTGGTCTGTCCTCGTCCTGGCCGCCTGCTCTGGCACTAGCTCTGGCCTGCTCTCGCGCTGGCTCCGGCCTGCACTCGTCCTGGCTCCGGCCTGCTCTGGCTCTGGCCTGCCCTCGTCTTGGCTCCAGCCTGCTCTCGCACTGGCTCCAGCCTGCTCTCGCTCTGGATTCGGCCTTCCCTCGCCCAGGCTCCGGCCTGCCCTTGCTCTGGCTCCGGCCAGGCCTCGTCTTGGCTCCGACCAGCACCTGCTGTTCCTCCGGCCTGCTTCCTTCGCCTTGGCTCCTGCCTGCTCTCGCTCTGGCCTGCCTTCGCCTTGGCTCCAGACTGCTCTCGCTCTGGCCTGCTCTCGCTCTGGCTTGGGCCTGTCCTTGCCTTGGCTCCGGTCTGCTCTCGGTCTGGCCTGCTCTTGCTCTGGCCTACCCTGGCTCTGCCTCTGGCCTGCCCTTGCCTTGGCTCCGGCCTACTCTCGCTCTAGCTCCGTACTGCCCTCACCCTGGCTCCGCTATGTCATAGCTCGGGCTCCGGCCTGCCCTCGCCTTGGCTCCATCCTGCTCTCGCCCTGGCTCCGGCCTGCCCTCGTCCTGACTCCGGCCTGCGCTCGCCTTGGCTCTGGCCTGCTCTCGCCCCCGCTCCAGTCTGATCTCGCTCTGGCTTAGGCCTTCCCTCGCCCTGGCTCCGACCTGCCCTAGCTCTGGCCAGCCTTCGCCTTGGATCCGGCCAGGACCTGCTCTGGCTCCGGCCTGCCTTCGCCTTGGCTTCGTTCGGACTGCTCTCGCTCTGACCGGCTCTCGCTCTGGCCTGTCCTTGCCTTGGCTCCGGCCTGCTCTTGCTCTGGCCTGCTCTTGCTCTGTCCTACCCTGGCTCTGCCTCCGGCCAGCCCTCGCCCTGGCTCCGGCCTGCAATGGTCTGGCCTACTCTCGCTCTCGCTCTGGCTCTTGCCTGCCCTTGCCCTGGCTCCGGCCTGCTGTCACTCTGTTTCTGGCCTGCTCTCGTTCTGGTGTGCCCTCGCCTTGGATCCGGCCTGCTCTCGCTCTGACTCTGGCCTGCCCTCGCCCTGACTCCAGCCTACTCTTGCTCTGGCCTGCCCTCGTCTTGACTCCGGCCTGTTCTCGCCCTTGTTCCGGCCTGCCCTTGCCTTGGCTCCGGCCTTCTCTCGCTCTGGCTCTGGCCGGCCCTTGCCTTGGCTCTGGCCTACTCTCGCTCTGGCTCTTGTCTACCCTTGCCCTGGCTCCGGCCTGCTCTCTCTCTGGCATGCCCTCGCCTTGGCTCCGGCCTGCTCTCGCCTTGGCTCTGGCCTGCCCTCGCTTTGGCTCCGGCCTGCTCTCGCTCTGGCCTGCTCTCGCCCTGGCTCTGGCCTACTCTCGCTCTGGCCTCGCCCTGTCTCCGGCCTGCTCTCGCCCTGGTTCCGGCCTGCCCTTCCCTTGGCTCTGGCCTTCTATCGCTCTGGCTTTCGCATACCCTTGTCTTGGCTCTGGCCTACCCTCGCCGTGGCTCCGGCCTGCTCTCGCTCTGGCTCCGGCCTGCCCTCGCCCTGACTCCGGCCTGCCCTTGCTCTGGCTCCGGCCTGCCCTCGCATTGGCTCCGGCCTGCTCTCGCCCTGGCTCCGACCTGCTCTCGCTCTGGCTCTGGCCTGCCCTCGCCCTGGCTTCGGCCTGCTCTTTCTCTGGCTCTTGTCTGCCCATGCCTTGGCTCCGGCCTGCTCTTCCTCTGGCCTGCCCTCTAGCCTGATCTCGCTCATGTTCTGGCCTGCCTTCGTCATGACTCCAGCCTGCTCTCGCTCTGGCTCAGGCCTGTTCTCGCTCTGGCTCAGGCCCGCCCTAGCTCTGGCTCCGGACTGCTCTAGCTCTGGCTCTGGCCTGCTCTCGCTATGGCTCTGGCCAGCCCTCGCCCTGGCTCCGGCATACTCTCGCTCAGGTTCTGACCTGCTCTCGCTCTGCTCTCGCCCATGTTCCGGCCTGCCCTTGCGTTGGATCCGGCCTTCTCTCCTTCTGGCTCTGGCCTGCCCTTGCCTTGGCTCTGGCCTACTCTCGCTCTGGCCTACTCTCGCCCTGGCTCCGGCCTGCCCTCGCCCTGGCTCCGGCCTGCCCTCGCCCTGGCTCCGGCCTGCTCTCGCCCTGGCTCCGGCCTGCTCTCGCCCTGGCTCCGGCCTGCTCTCGCCCTGGCTCCGGCCTGCTCTCGCCCTGGCTCCGGCCTGCTCTCGCCCTGGCTCCGGCCTGCTCTATCTCTGGCTCTGGTGTGCCCTCGCCTTGGCTCTGGCCTGCTCTCGCCATGACTCTGGCCAGCTCTGGATCTGGCCTGCCCTCGCCTTGGCTACGGCCTGCTCTCGCTCTGGCCCGCCCTCGCCTTGGCTCCGGACTGCTTTCGTCTTGACTCCGGCCTGCTCTCGCTCTGGCTCCGGCCAGCCCTCGCCTTGGCTCCGGCCGGCTCTCGACTTGGCTCCAGCCTGCTCTCACCTTGGCTCCGGCCTGCTCTCGCTCTGGCCTGCTCTTGCCCTTGCTCTGGCCTGCCCTCGCCGTGTGCTCCGGCCGGCTCTTGCTCTGGATCTGGCCGGCTCTTGCACTGGCTCTGGCTTGCCCTTGTCATGACTCCGGCCTGCTCTCGCCCTGGCTCTGACCTGCTCTCGCTCTGGCCTGCCCTCGCTCTGGCTCCGGCCTGCTCTCTCTCTGGCTCTCGCCTGCCCATGCCTTGGCTCCGGCCTGCTCTTCCTCTGGCTCTGGCCTGCCCTCGTCTTTACTCTGGCCTGATCTCGCTCTTGTTCTGGCCTGCCCTTGCCTTGGCTCCGGACTGCTTTCGCTCTGGCCTGCTCTCGCTCTGGCCTCCCCTCACCTTGGCTCCGGCCTGCTCTCGCTCTGGCCTGCCCTCGCCTTGGCTCCGACCTGCTCTTGCTCTGGCCTGCCCTCGCCTTGGCTCCGGCCTGCTCTCGCCCTGGCTCCGGCCTCCCCTTGCTCTGGCTCCGGCCAGTCCTCGCCTTGGCTCCGGCCTGCTCTCGCCCTGGCTCCGGCCTGCTCTTGCTCTGGCTCTGGCCTGCCCTCGCCATGGCTCCGGCCTGCTCTTGCTCTGGCCTGCCTCGTCTTGACTCCGGCCTGTTCTCGCCCTTGTTCCGGCCTGCCCTTGCCTTGGCTTCAGCCTGCTCTTGCTCTGACTCTGGCCTGCCCTCGTCTTGACTCCGGCTTGCTCTCGCTCTGGTTCGGGCCTGCCTTTGCCTTGGCGCCGGCCTCCTCTCGCTGTGGCTCAGGCCTACTCGCTCTGGCCTGCCCTTGCATTGGCTCCGGACTTCTCTAACTCTGGCACTGGCCTGCTCTCGTTCTGGCACTGGCCTGCTCTTGCTCTGGCACTGGCCTGTTCTCACTCTGACTCTGGCCTGCCATCGCCTTGGCTCCGGCCTGCTCTTTCTCTTGCTCTGGCCTGCCCTGGCTCTGCCTATGGCCTGCCCTCGCCTTGGTTCCGACCTGCTCTCGCTCTGGTTCTGGGCTGCCTTCTCCTTGGCTCCGGCCTGCTCTCGCTCTGGCTCAGGCCTACTCTCTCTCTGGCTCTGGCCTGCCCTTGCCTTGGCTCCGGACTGCTCTCGTCTTGGCTCCGACCAGCACCTGCTGTTCCTCCGGCCTGCTTCCTTCGCCTTGGCTCCTGCCTGCTCTCGCTCTGGCCTGCTCTCGCTCTGGCCTGCCTTCGCCTTGGCTCCAGACTGCTCTCGCTCTGGCCTGCTCTCGCTCTGGCTTGGGCCTGTCCTTGCCTTGGCTCCGGTCTGCTCTCGGTCTGGCCTGCTCTTGCTCTGGCCTACCCTGGCTCTGCCTCTGGCCTGCCCTTGCCTTGGCTCCGGCCTACTCTCGCTCTAGCTCCGTAGTGCCCTCACCCTGGCTCCGCTATGTCATAGCTCGGGCTCCGGCCTGCCCTCGCCTTGGCTCCATCCTGCTCTCGCCCTGGCTCCGGCCTGCCCTCGTCCTGACTCCGGCCTGCGCTCGCCCCCGCTCCAGTCTGATCTCGCTCTGGCTTAGGCCTTCCCTCGCCCTGGCTCCGACCTGCCCTAGCTCTGGCCAGCCTTCGCCTTGGATCCGGCCAGGACCTGCTCTGGCTCCGGCCTGCCTTCGCCTTGGCTTCGTTCGGACTGCTCTCGCTCTGACCGGCTCTCGCTCTGGCCTGTCCTTGCCTTGGCTTCGGCCTGCTCTTGCTCTGGCCTGCTCTTGCTCTGTCCTACCCTGGCTCTGCCTCCGGCCAGCCCTCGCCCTGGCTCCGGCCTGCAATGGTCTGGCCTACTCTCGCTCTCGCTCTGGCTCTTGCCTGCCCTTGCCCTGGCTCCGGCCTGCTGTCACTCTGTTTCTGGCCTGCTCTCGTTCTGGTGTGCCCTCGCCTTGGATCCGGCCTGCTCTCGCTCTGACTCTGGCCTGCCCTCGCCCTGACTCCAGCCTGCTCTTGCTCTGGCCTGCCCTCGTCTTGACTCCGGCCTGTTCTCGCCCTTGTTCCGGCCTGCCCTTGCCTTGGCTCCGGCCTTCTCTCGCTCTGGCTCTGGCCGGCCCTTGACTTGGCTCTGGCCTACTCTCGCTCTGGCTCTTGTCTACCCTTGCCCTGGCTCCGGCCTGCTCTCTCTCTGGCATGCCCTCGCCTTGGCTCCGGCCTGCTCTCGCCTTGGCTCTGGCCTGCCCTCGCTTTGGCTCCGGCCTGCTCTCGCTCTGGCCTGCTCTCGCCCTGGCTCTGGCCTACTCTCGCTCTGGCCTCGCCCTGTCTCCGGCCTGCTCTCGCCCTGGTTCCGGCCTGCCCTTCCCTTGGCTCTGGCCTTCTATCGCTCTGGCTTTCGCATACCCTTGTCTTGGCTCTGGCCTACCCTCGCCGTGGCTCCGGCCTGCTCTCGCTCTGGCTCCGGCCTGCCCTCGCCCTGACTCCGGCCTGCCCTTGCTCTGGCTCCGGCCTGCCCTCGCATTGGCTCCGGCCTGCTCTCGCCCTGGCTCCGACCTGCTCTCGCACTGGCTCTGGCCTGCCCTCGCCCTGGCTTCGGCCTGCTCTTTCTCTGGCTCTTGTCTGCCCATGCCTTGGCTCCGGCCTGCTCTTCCTCTGGCTCTGGCCTGCCCTCTAGCCTGATCTCGCTCATGTTCTGGCCTGCCTTCGTCATGACTCCAGCCTGCTCTCGCTCTGGCTCAGGCCTGTTCTCGCTCTGGCTCAGGCCCGCCCTAGCTCTGGCTCCGGACTGCTCTAGCTCTGGCTCTGGCCTGCTCTCGCTATGGCTCTGGCCAGCCCTCGCCCTGGCTCCGGCATACTCTCGCTCAGGTTCTGACCTGCTCTCGCTCTGCTCTCGCCCATGTTCCGGCCTGCCCTTGCGTTGGATCCGGCCTTCTCTCCTTCTGGCTCTGGCCTGCCCTTGCCTTGGCTCTGGCCTACTCTCGCTCTGGCTCTGGCCTACTCTCGCCCTGGCTCCGGCCTGCCCTCGCCCTGGCTCCGGCCTGCCCTCGCCCTGGCTCCGGCCTGCCCTCGCCCTGGCTCCGGCCTGCTCTCGCCCTGGCTCCGGCCTGCTCTCGCCCTGGCTCCGGCCTGCTCTCGCCCTGGCTCCGGCCTGCTCTCGCCCTGGCTCCGGCCTGCTCTCGCCCTGGCTCCGGCCTGCTCTCGCCCTGGCTCCGGCCTGCTCTCGCCCTGGCTCCGGCCTGCTCTCGCCCTGGCTCCGGCCTGCTCTCGCCCTGGCTCCGGCCTGCTCTCGCCCTGGCTCCGGCCTGCTCTCGCCCTGGCTCCGGCCTGCTCTATCTCTGGCTCTGGTGTGCCCTCGCCTTGGCTCTGGCCTGCTCTCGCCATGACTCTGGCCAGCTCTGGATCTGGCCTGCCCTCGCCTTGGCTACGGCCTGCTCTCGCTCTGGCCCGCCCTCGCCTTGGCTCCGGACTGCTTTCGTCTTGACTCCGGCCTGCTCTCGCTCTGGCTCCGGCCAGCCCTCGCCTTGGCTCCGGCCGGCTCTCGACTTGGCTCCAGCCTGCTCTCACCTTGGCTCCGGCCTGCTCTCGCTCTGGCCTGCTCTTGCCCTTGCTCTGGCCTGCCCTCGCCGTGTGCTCCGGCCGGCTCTTGCTCTGGATCTGGCCGGCTCTTGCACTGGCTCTGGCTTGCCCTTGTCATGACTCCGGCCTGCTCTCGCCCTGGCTCTGACCTGCTCTCGCTCTGGCCTGCCCTCGCTCTGGCTCCGGCCTGCTCTCTCTCTGGCTCTCGCCTGCCCATGCCTTGGCTCCGGCCTGCTCTTCCTCTGGCTCTGGCCTGCCCTCGTCTTTACTCTGGCCTGATCTCGCTCTTGTTCTGGCCTGCCCTTGCCTTGGCTCCGGACTGCTTTCGCTCTGGCCTGCTCTCGCTCTGGCCTCCCCTCACCTTGGCTCCGGCCTGCTCTCGCTCTGGCCTGCCCTTGCCTTGGCTCCGGACTGCTCTCGCTCAGGCACTGGCCTGCTCTCACTCTGGCTCTGGCCTGCTCTCGCTCTGGCCTGCCCTCACCTTGGCTCCGGCCTGCTCTCGCTCTGACTCTGGTCTGCCCTCGCCCTGACTCCGGCCTGCTCTGGCTGTAGCTCTGGCCTGCTCTCGTGCTGGCTCTGGCCTGCTTTCGCCCTGCCCTCGCTCTGGCCTGACCTCGCCTTGGCTCTGACCTGCTCTCTCCCTGGCTCCGGCCTGCCGTCGCCCTGCTCCGGCCTGCCCTCGCCCTGGCTCCGGCCTGCCCTCGCTCTGGCTCCGGCCAGCCCTCTCCTTGGCTCCAGCCTGCTCTTGCTCTGGCTCTGTCCTGCCCTCGTCTTGACTCTGGTCTGCTCTCGCTCTGGTTCTAGCCTGACTTCGCCTTGGCTCCGGCCTGCTCTCGCTCTGGCTCAGGCCTGCCCTTGCCTTGGCTACGGACTGCTCTCGCTCTGGCACTGGCCTGCTCTCGCTCTGGCACTGGCCTGCTCTCGCTCTGGCACTGGCCTGCCCTCACCTTGGCTCCGGCCTGCTCTCGCTCTGGTCTGCCCTCGCTTTGGCAACAGCCTGCTCTCGCTCTGGTACTGGCCTGCCCTGGCTCTGCCTCTGGCCTGCCCTCGCCTTGGCTCCGGTCTGCTCTCGCCTTGGCACCGGTCTGCCCTCGCCCTGGCTGCTGCCTGCTATTGCTCTGGCTCCGGCCTGCTCTCGCTCTGCCTCTGGCCTGCTCTCGCTCAGGATCTGGACTGCCCTTGCCTCGGCACCGGCCTGCTCTCTCTCTGGCCTGCCCTCTCCTTGGCTCCGGCCTTCTCTCGCTCTGGCTCTCGCCTGCCCTAGCCTTGGCTCTGGCATACACTCGCTCTGGACTGACCTGCCCTCGCCCTGGCTCCGGCCTGCTCTCGCCTTGGCTCCGGCCTCCTCTCTTTCTGATTTAGGTCTTCCCTCGCCCTGGCTCCGGCCTGCTCTGGCTCTAGCTCTGGCCTGCTCTCGCGCTGGCTCTGGCCTGCTCTCGCCCTGGCTCCGGCCAGCCCTCACCCTGGCTCCGGCCTGCCCTCGTTCTGGCTCCGGCCTGCCCTCGCCTTGGCTCTGGCTTGCTCTCGCCCTGGCTCCGGTCTGCCCTCGCTCTGGCCTGCCCTCGCCCTGGCTCCGGCCAGCCCTCACTCTGGCTCCGGCCTGCAATGGTTCCGGCCTGCCCTCGCCTTGGCTCTGGCCTGCTCTCGCCCTGGATCCGGCCTGCCGCCCTGGCTCCGGCCTGCCCTCTAACTGGCTCCGGCAAGCCTTCTAACTGGCTCCGGCCTGCCCTTTAACTGGCTCCGGCCTGCCCTTGCCTTGGCTCCAGCCTGCTTTTGCTTTGGCCTGCCCTCGTCTTGACTCCGGTCTGCTCTCGCTCTGGTTCGGGCCTGCCTTTGCCTTGGCTCCGGCCTCCTCTCGCTCTGGCTCAGGCCTACTCTCTCTCTGGCCTGCCCTTGCCTTGGCTCCGGACTTCTCTAGCTCAGGCACTGGCCTGCTCTCGGTCTGGCACTGGCCTGCTCTAGCTCTGGCCTGCCCTCACCTTGGCTCTGGCCTGTTCTGAATCTGGCTCCGGCCTGCCATCACCTTGGCTCCGGCCTGCTCTCTCTCTTGCTCTGGCCTGCCCTGGCTCTGCCTATGGCCTGCCCTTGCCTTGGTTCCGACCTGCTCTCGCTCTGGTTCTGGGCTGCCTTCTCCTTTGGCTCCGGCCTGCTCTCGCTCTGGCTCAGGCCTACTCTCTCTCTGGCTCTGGCCTGCCCTTGCCTTGGCTCCGGACTGCTCTCGCTCAGGCACTGGCCTGCTCTCACTCTGGCTCTGGCCAGCCCTCGCTCTGGCCTGCCCTCACCTTGGCTCTGGCCTGCTCTCGCTCTGACTCTGGTCTGCCCTCGCCCTGACTCCGGCCTGCTCTGGCTGTAGCTCTGGCCTGCTCTCGTGCTGGCTCTGGCCTGCTCTTGCCATGGCTCCGGCCTGCCCTCGTCCTGGCTCCGGCCTGCTCTCTCTCTGGCTCTGGCCTGCCCTCGCCTTAGCTCCGGCCTGCTCTCGCCCTGGCTCCGGCCTGCCGTCGTCCTGGCTCCGGCTTGCTCTCGCTCTGGCCTGACCTCGCCTTGGCTCCGACCTGCTCTCTCCCTGGCTCCGGCCTGCCCTCACCCTGGCTCCGGCCTGCCCTCGCCCTGGCTCCGGCCTGCCCTCGCCCTGGCTCCGGCCTGCCCTCGCCCAGGCTCCAGCCTGCTCTTGCTCTGGCTCTAGCCTGCCCTCGCCCTGGCTCTGGCCTGCTCTCACTCTGGCTGTGGCCTGTCCTTGCTCTGGCTCTGGCCAGCCCTCTCCTTGGCTCCAGCCTGCTCTTCCTCTGGCTCTGGCCTGCCCTCACCTTGGCTCCGGTCTGCTCTCGCTCTGGTTCTAGACTGACTTCGCCTTGGCTCCGGCCTGCTCTCGCTCTGGCTCAGGCCTACTCTCTCTCTGGCCTGCCCTTGCCTTGGCTCCGGACTGCTCTCGCTCTGGCACTGGCCTGCTCTCGCTCTGGCACTGGCCTGCTCTCCTTCTGGCTCTGGCCTGCCCTCACCTTGGCTCCGGCCTGCTCTCGCTCTGGTCTGCCCTCGCTTTGGCTCCAGCCTGCTCTCGCTCGGGTACTGGCCTGCCCCGGCTCTGCCTCTGGCCTGCCCTCGCCTTGGCTCCGGTCTGCTCTCGCCTTGGCACCGGTCTGCCCTCGCCCTGGCTGCTGCCTGCTATTGCTCTGGCTCCGGCCTGCTCTCGCTCTGGCTCCGGCCAGCCATCGCCTTGGTTCCGGCCAGCTCCTGCAATGGTTCCGGCCTGCTCTCGCCCTGGCTCTGGCCTGCCCTCGCACTGGCTCCGGCCTGCCCTCTAACTGGCTCCGGCCTGCCCTCGCTCTGGCTCCGGCCTGCCCTCGCCGTGGCTCCATCCTGCTCTCGCTTTGGCTCCGGACTGCCCTCCTCTTGGCTCTGGCCTGCTCTCGCTCTGGCCTGCCCTAGCCCTGTCTTCGGCCTGCTCTCGCTCTGGCCTGCCCTCGCCCTGGTTCCGGTATTCTCTCGCTCTGGCCTGCCCTCGCCCTGGTTCCGGCATTCTCTCGCTCTGGTTTCAGCCTGCGGTCTCCTTGGATCCGGCCTGCTCTCGTTCTGGCTCCGGCCTGCCCTCCCTCGCCTTGGCTCCAGCCTGCTCTCACTCTGGCTCTGGTCTGCCTTTGCCTTGGCTTCGGCCTGCTCTCGCTCTGACTCTGGCCTGCCTTTGCCTTGGCTCCTGCCTGCTCTGGCTCTGGCCTGCTCTCGCTCTGGCTCTGGCCTGCCTTCGCCTTGGCTCCGGACTGCTCTCGCTCTGGCTTGGGCCTGTCCTTGCCTTGGCTCCGGCCTGCTCTCGCTCTGGCTTGCTCTGGCCTACCCTGGCTCTGCCTCTGGCCTGCCCTTGCCTTGGCTACGGCCTGCTCTCGCTCTAGCTCCGTACTGGTCTCGCCCTGGCTCCGCAATGCCATAGCTCGGGCTCCGGCCTGTCCTCACCTTGGCTTCGTCCTGCTCTTGCCCTGGCTCCGACCTGCTCTTGCTCTGGCCTGCCCTCGCCCTGGCTCCGGCCTACTCTCTCTCTGGTTCTGGCCTGCCCTCGCCCTGGCTCCGGCCTACTCTCGCTCTGACTCTGGCCTGCTCTTGCTCTGGCCTCGCCTTGGCTCCGGCCTGCTCTCGCTCTCACTCTGGTCTGTCCTCGCCCTGGCCGCCTGCTCTGGCACTAGCTCTGGCCTGCTCTCGCGCTGGCTCCGGCCTGCACTCGTCCTGGCTCCGGCCTGCTCTCGCTCTGGTTCTGGCCTGCCTTCGTCTTGGCTCCGGCCTGCTCTCGCACTGGCTCCAGCCTGCTCTCGCTCTGGCTTCGGCCTTCCCTCGCCCAGGCTCCGGCCTGCCCTTGCTCTGGCTCCGGCCAGCCCTCGCCTTGGCTCCGGCCAGCACCTGCTGTTGCTCCGGCCTGCCTTCCTTCGCCTTGGCTCCTGCCTGCTCTCGCTCTGGCTCTGGCCTGCCTTCGCCTTGGCTCCAGACTGCTCTCGCTCTGACTCTGGCCTGCTCTCGCTCTGGCTTGGGCCTGTCCTTGCCTTGGCTCCGGTCTGCTCTCGGTCTGGCCTGCTCTTGCTCTGGCCTACCCTGGCTCTGCTTCTGGCCTGCCCTTGCCTTGGCTCCGGCCTGCTCTCGCTCTAGCTCCGTACTGCCCTCACCCTGGCTCCGCTATGCCATAGCTCGGGCTCCGGCCTGCCCTCGCCTTGGCTCCATCCTGCTCTCGCCCTGGCTCCAGCTTGCCCTCGTCCTGGCTCCGGCCTGCTCTCGCTCTGGCCTGCCCTCGCCTTGGCTCCGGCCTGCTCTCGCTCTGGCCTGCCCTCGCCTTGGCTCCGGCCTGCTCTCGCTCTGGCTTAGGCCTGCCCTAGCTCTGTCTCTGGCCAGCCTTC
Organism: Phyllobates terribilis; assembly: GCF_046119375.1. NCBI lineage: Eukaryota > Metazoa > Chordata > Amphibia > Anura > Dendrobatidae > Phyllobates > Phyllobates terribilis. The sequence continues at coordinate 1,295,006 of NW_027362800.1, read as the reverse complement.
GCCTTGGATCCGGCTAGCACCTGCTGTCGCTCTGGCCTGTCCTTGCCTTGGCTCCGGCCTGCTCTTGCTCTGGCCTACCCTGGCTCTGCCTCCGGCCAGCCCTCGCCTTGGCTCCGGCCAGCTCCTGCTCTGGCTCCAGCCTGCCCTCGCCTTGGCTTCGGCCTGCTCTCGCCCTGGCTCGGGCCTGCCCTCGCCCTGGCTCCGGCCTGCCCTCGCCCTGGCTCCGGCCTGCCCTCGCTCTGGCTCCGGCCTGCCCTCGCCCTGGCTCCATCCTGATCTCGCCCTGGCTCCAGCCTGACCTTGCCTTGGCTCCGGCCTGCTCTCGCTCTGGCTCCGGCCTGCTCTCGCTCTGGCTCCGGCCTGCCCTTGCCCTGTCTCCGGCCTGCTCTCGCTCAGGCTTGCCCTCGCCCTGGCTCAGGCATTCTCTTGCTCTGGTTTCGGCCTGCCCTCGATTTGGCTCCGGCCTGCTCTCACTATGACTCTGGCCTGCCCTCGTCCTGGCTCCGGCCTGTGCTCATCCTGGCTCCGGCCTGCTCTCGCTCTGGCCTGCCCATGCCTTGGCTTCGGCCTGCTCTCTCTATGACTCTAGCCTGCCCTCACCCTGGCTCCGGCCTGCTCTCGTCCTGGCTCCGGCCTGCACTCGCTCTGGCTCCGGCCTGCCCTCGCTCTGGCTTCGGCCTGCTCTCGCCCTGGCTCCGGCCTGCTCTCGCCCTGGCTCCGAGCTACTCTCGCTCTGGCACCGGCCTGCCCTCGCCCTGGATCCGGCCTGCCCTTGTTCTGGCTCTGGCCTGCCCTTGCCTTGGCTCCGGCCTGCTCTCTCTATGACTCTGGCCTGCCCTAGTCCTGGCTCCGGCATGTGCTCATCCTGGCTCCGGCCTGATCTCGCTCTGGCCTGCCCATGCCTTGGCTTCGGCCTGCTCTCTCTATGACTCTAGCCTGCCCTCGCCCTGGCTCCGGCCTGCCCTCGCTCTGGCTCCGGCCTGCCCTCGCTCTGGCTTCGGCCTGCTCTCGCCCTGGCTCCGACCTACTCTCGCTCTGGCACCGGCCTGCCCTCGCCCTGGATCCGGCCTGCCTTGCCCTGGCTCCTGCCTACTCTCGCCCTAGCTCCGAACTGCTCTGGCTCTAGCCTGCCCTCGCCCTGGCTCCGGCCTGCTCTCTCTCTCTGGCTCTGGCCTGCCTTTGCCTTGGCTCCGGCCTGCTCTCTCTATGACTCTGGACTGCCCTCGCCATGGCTCCGGCCTGTCCTCGTACTGGCTCCGGCCTGCTCTCAATCTGGCTCTGGAGTACCCTCGCCTTGGCACCAGCCTGCTCTCACCTTGGCTCCGGCCTGCTCTCGCTCTAGCTCCGGCCTGCCCTCGCCCTGGCTCCGACCTGCCCTTGCTCTGGCCGGGGCCAGCCCTTGCCCTGGCTCCGGCCGGCTCTCGCCCTGGCTCTGCCTCTGGCCTGCCCTCGCCTTGGCTCCGGGCTAATCTCGCCTTGGCTCCGGCCTGCTCTCGCTCTACATCCGGACAGCCCTCGCCCTGGCTCCGGACTGCCCTTGCCTTGGCTACGGACTGCTCTCGCCCTGGCTCCTGCCTGCTCTTGCTCTGGCTCTGGCCTGCTCTCTATGTGGCTCTGGCCTGCCCTAGCCCTGGCTCCGGCCTACTTTTGCTCTGGCCTCGAACTGTCTCCGGCCTGCTCTCGCCCTGGTTCCGGCCTGCCCTTGCCTTGGCTCCGGACTGCTCTCGCTCTGGCACTGGCCTGATCTCGCTCTGGCACTGGCCTGCTCTCGTTCTGGCTCTGGCCTGCCCTCACCTTGGCTCCGGCCTGCTCTCGCTCTGGCCTGCCGTCGCCTTGGCTCCGGCCAGCTCTCGCTCTGGCCTGCCCTCGTCTTGGCTCCGGCCTGCTCTCGCCTTGGCACCGGTCTGCCCTCGCCCTGGCCCCGGCCTGCTCTCGCTCTGGCCTGCCCTTGCCTCGGCTCCCGCCTGCTCTCGCTCTGGCTCTGGCCTCTCCTTGGCTCCGGCCGTCTCTCGCTCTGGCTCGCGCCTGCTCTAGCCTTGGCTCTGGACTACTCTCGCTCTGGCTTGGGCCTGCTCTGGCTGTGGCACTGGCATGCTCTCGCTCTGGCCTGCCCTCTCGCTCGGACTCTGGTCTGACCTTGCCTTGGCTCCGGCCTGCTCTCGCCCTGGCTCCGGCCTGCCCTCGCCCTGGCTCCTGCCTGCTCTCACTCTGGCTCCGGCCTGCCCTCGCCTTGGCTCCGGCCTGCTCTCGCTCTGGCCTGCTCTCGCTCTGGCCTGCCCTCGCCCTGTCTCCGGCCTGCTCTCGCTCTGGCCTGCCCTCGCCCTGGCTCCGGCATTCTTTCGCTCTGGTTTCGGCCTGCCGTCGCCTTGGATCCGGCATGCTCTCGCTCTGGCTCCAGCCAGACCTCGCCTTGGCTCCGGCCTGCTCTCGCTCTGGCCTGCCTTTGCCTTGGCTCCGGCCTGCTCTCACTCTGGCTCTGGCCTGCCTTCGCCTTGGCTCCGACCTGCTCTCTCTTTGGCTCTGGCCTGCCCTTGCCTTGGCTCCAGCCTGCTCTCGCCCTGGCCTGCTGTTGCTCTGGCCTACCCTGGTTCTGCCTCTGGCTTGCCCTCGCCTTGGCTCTGGCCTGCTCTCGCTCTGGCTTGGGCCTGTCCTTGCCTTGGCTCCGGTCTGCTCTCGGTCTGGCCTGCTCTTGCTCTGGCCTACCCTGGCTCTGCCTCTGGCCTGCCCTTGCCTTGGCTCCGGCCTGCTCTCGCTCTAGCTCCGTACTGCCCTCACCCTGGCTCCGCTAGGCCATAGCTCGGGCTCCGGCCTGCCCTCGCCTTGGCTCCATCCTGCTCTCGCCCTGGCTCCAGCTTGCCCTCGTCCTGGCTCCGGCCGGCTCTCGCTCTGGCCAGCCCTCGCCTTGGCTCCGGCCTGCTCTCGCTCTGGCATGCCCTCGCCTTGGCTCCGGCCTGCTCTCGCTCTGGCTTAGGCCTTCCCTCGCCCTGGCTCCGGCCTGCCCTAGCACTGTCTCTGGCCAGCCTTCGCCTTGGATCCGGCCAGCACCTGCTGTCGCTCTGGCCTGTCCTTGCCTTGGCTCCGGCCTGCTCTTGCTCTGGCCTACCCTGGCTCTGCCTCCGGCCAGCCCTCGCCTTGGCTCCGGCCAGCTCCTGCTCTGGCTCCAGCCTGCCCTCGCCTTGGCTTCGGCCTGCTCTCGCCCTGGCTCCGGCCTGCCTTCGCCCTGGCTCCGGCCTGCCCTCGCCCTGGCTCCGGCCTGCCCTCGCTCTGGCTCCGGCCTGCCCTCGCCCTGGCTCCATCCTGATCTCGCTCTGGCTAGTGCCTGACCTCGCCCTGGCTCCAGCCTGACCTTGCCTTGGCTCCGGCCTGCTCTCGCTCTGGCCTGCCCTTGCCCTGTCTCCGGCCTGCTCTCGCTCAGGCTTGCCCTCGCCCTGGCTCAGGCATTCTCTTGCTCTGGTTTCGGCCTGCCCTCGATTTGGCTCCGGCCTGCTCTCGCTATGACTCTGGCCTGCCCTCGTCCTGGCTCCGGCCTGTGCTCATCCTGGCTCCGGACTGCTCTCGCTCTGGCCTGCCCATGCCTTGGCTTCGGCCTGCTCTCTCTATGACTCTAGCCTGCCCTCACCCTGGCTCCGGCCTGCTCTCGTCCTGGCTCCGGCCTGCCCTCGCTCTGGCTTCGGCCTGCCCTCGCCCTGGCTCCGAGCTACTCTCGCTCTGGCACCGGCCTGCCCTTGTTCTGGCTCTGGCCTGCCCTTGCCTTGGCTCCGGCCTGCCCTCTCTATGACTCTGGCCTGCCCTCGTCCTGGCTCCGGCCTGTGCTCATCCTGGCTCCGGCCTGATCTCGCTCTGGCTCCGGCCTGCCCTCGCTCTGGCTTCGGCCTGCTCTCGCCCTGGCTCCGACCTACTCTCGCTCTGGCACCGGCCTGCCCTCGCCCTGGATCCGGCCTGCCTTGCCCTGGCTCCTGCCTACTCTCGCCCTAGCTCCGAACTGCTCTGGCTCTAGCCTGCCCTCGCCCTGGCTCCGGCCTGCTCTCTCTCTCTGGCTCTGACCTGCCTTTGCCTTGGCTCCGGCCTGCTCTCTCTATGACTCTGGACTGCCCTCGCCATGGCTCCGGCCTGTCCTCGTACTGGCTCCGGCCTGCTCTCAATCTGGCTCTGGAGTACCCTCGCCTTGGCACCGGCCTGCTCTCACCTTGGCTCCGGCCTGCTCTCGCTCTAGCTCCGGCCTGCCCTCGCCCTGGCTCCGACCTGCCCTTGCTCTGGCCGGGGCCAGCCCTTGCCCTGGCTCCGGCCGGCTCTCGCCCTGGCTCTGCCTCTGGCCTGCCCTCGCCTTGGCTCCGGGCTAATCTCGCCTTGGCTCCGGCCTGCTCTCGCTCTACATCCGGACAGCCCAGGCTCCGGACTGCCCTTGCCTTGGCTACGGACTGCTCTCGCCCTGGCTCCTGCCTGCTCTTGCTCTGGCTCTGGCCTGCTCTCTATGTGGCTCTGGCCTGCCCTAGCCCTGGCTCCGGCCTACTTTTGCTCTGGCCTCGAACTGTCTCCGGCCTGCTCTCGCCCTGGTTCCGGCCTGCCCTTGCCTTGGCTCCGGACTGCTCTCGCTCTGGCACTGGCCTGATCTCGTTCTGGCTCTGGCCTGCCCTCACCTTGGCTCCGGCCTGCTCTCGCTCTGGCCTGCCGTCGCCTTGGCTCCGGCCAGCTCTCGCTCTGGCCTGCCCTGGCTCTGCTCAACCCTGCCCTCGTCTTGGCTCCGGCCTGCTCTCACCTTGGCACCGGTCTGCCCTCGCCCTGGCCCCGGCCTGCTCTCGCTCTGGCCTGCCCTTGCCTCGGCTCCCGCCTGCTCTCGCTCTGCCTCTGGCCTGCCCTCTCCTTGGCTCCGGCCGTCTCTCGCTCTGGCTCGCGCCTGCCCTAGCCTTGGCTCTGGACTACTCTCGCTCTGGCTTGGGCCTGCTCTGGCTGTGGCACTGGCATGCTCTCGCTCTGGCCTGCCCTCTCGCTCGGACTCTGGTCTGACCTTGCCTTGGCTCCGGCCTGCTCTCGCCCTGGCTCCGGTCTGCTCTAGCATTGGCTCTGGCCTGCCCTCGCCCTGGCTCCTGCCTGCTCTCACTCTGGCTCCGGCCTGCCCTCGCCTTGGCTCCGGCCTGCTCTCGCTCTGGCTCCGGCCTGCTCTCGCTCTGGCCTGCCCTCGCCCTGTCTCCGGCCTGCTCTCGCTCTGGCCTGCCCTCGCCCTGGCTCCGGCATTCTTTCGCTCTGGTTTCGGCCTGCCGTCGCCTTGGATCCGGCATGCTCTCGCTCTGGCTCCAGCCAGACCTCGCCTTGGCTCCGGCCTGCTCTCGCTCTGGCCTGCCTTTGCCTTGGCTCCGGCCTGCTCTCACTCTGGCTCTGGCCTGCCTTCGCCTTGGCTCCGACCTGCTCTCTCTTTGGCTCTGGCCTGCCCTTGCCTTGGCTCCAGCCTGCTCTCGCCCTGGCCTGCTGTTGCTCTGGCCTACCCTGGTTCTGCCTCTGGCTTGCCCTCGCCTTGGCTCTGGCCTGCTCTCACCTTGGCTCCGCCCTGCTCTCACTCTGGCTCCGGCCTGCCCTCGCCCTGGCTCCGACCTGCCCTTGCCCTGGCTCTGGCCAGCCCTTGCCCTGGCTCCGGCCTGCTCTCGCCCTGACTATTGCCTGCCCTGGCTCTGCCTCTGGTCTGCCCTCGCCTTGGCTCCAGGCTAATCTCGCCTTGGCTCCGGCTTGCTCTCGCTCTACATCCGGACTGCCCTCGCCCTGGCTCCGGACTGCCCTTGCCTTGGCTCCGGACTGCTCGCGCCCTGGCTCCTGCCTGCTCTCGCTCTGGCTCTGTCCTGCCTTCGCCCTGGCTCCGGCCTGCTCTCTATCTGGCTCTGGCCTGCCCTAGCCCTGGCTCCGGCCTACTTTCGCTCTGTCTCCGGCCTGCTCTCGCCGTGGTTCTGGCCTGTCCTTGCCTTGGCTCCGGACTGCTCTTGCTCTGGCACTGGCCTGCCCTCACCTTGGCTCCGGCATGCTCTCGCTCTGGCTCTGGCCTGCCCTGGCTCTGCTCAAGCCTGCCCTCGTCTTGGCTCCGGCCTGCTCTCTTTCGCCATGGCACCAGTCTGCGCTCGCCCTGGCTCCGGCCTGCTCTCGCTCTGGTTCTGGCCTGCCCTTGCCTCGGCTCCGGCCTGCTCTCGCTCTGGCCTGCCCTCTACTTGGCTCCGGCCTTCTCTCGCTCTGGCTCGCGCCTGCCATAGCCTTGGCTCTGGACTACTCTCGCTCTGGCCTGCTCTGGCTGTGGCTCTGGCATGCTCTCGCACTGGCCTGCCCTGTCCTTGGCTCCGGACTGCTCTCGCTCGGACTCCGGCCTGCTCTAGCTCTGGCTTCGGCCTGACCTCGCCCTGGCTCCGGCATGCCCTTGCTCTGGCTCTGGCCTGCCCTCGCCTTGGCTCCGGCCAGCTCCTGCTCTGGCTCCGGCCTGCCCTCGCCCTGGCACTGGCCTGCCTTCGCGCTGGCTTCTGCTTGCTCTCGCTCTGGCTAAGGCCTGCCCTCTCCCTGGTTCCTGCCTGCTCTCACTGTGGCTCCGGCCTGCCGGAGCCTTGGCTGCGGCCAGCTCTCGCTCTGGCTCCGGCCTGCTCTCGCTGTGGCCTGCCCTCGCCCTGTCTCCGGCCGGCTCTCGCTCTGGCCTGCCCTCGCTCCGGCATTCTCTCGCTCTGGTTTCGGCCTGCCGTCGCCTTGGATCCGGCCTGCTCTCGCTCTGGCTCCGGCCAGACCTCGCCTTGGCTCCAGCCTGCTCTCGCTCTGGCCTGGCTTTGCCTTGGCTCCGGCCTGCTCTCGCTCTGGCCTGCCTTCACCTTGGCTGTGACCTGCTCTCTCTTTGGCTCTGGCCTGTTCTGGCTCTGGCCTGCCCTTGCCTTGGCTCCAGCCTGCTCTCGCCCTGGCCTGCTGTTGCTCTGGCCTACCCTGGTTCTGCCTCTGGCGTACCCTCGCCTTGGATACGGCCTGCTCTCGCATTGGCTCCGGCCTGTTCTGGCTCTAGCTCCGTACTGCCCTCGCCCTGGCTCCGCTATGCCACAGCTCGGGCTCCGGCTTGCCCTCGCTTTAGCTCCATCCTGCTCTCACCGTGGCTCTGACTGCTCTCGCCCTGGCTCTGGCCTGCCTTCGCCCTGGCTACGGCCTGCTCTCTCTCTCTGGCTCTGGCCTGCCCTTGCCCTGGCTCCGGCCTACTCTCGCTCTGGCCTGCTCTCGCTCTAGCCTCGCCCTGGCTCTGGCCTGCTCTCGCCCTGGTTCCGGCCACCCCTTACCTTGGCTACTGCTTGCTCTCGCTCTGGCATGCTCTTGCCTCGGCTCTAGCCTACTCTCGCTCTGTCTCTGGGCTGCCCTCGCCCTGGCTCCAGCCTGCTCTTGTTCTGGCATGCCCTTGCATTGGCTCCGGCCTCTTCTCGTCCTGGCTCCGGCTTGCTCTCGCTCTGGCATGCCCTTGCCTTGGCTCCGGCCTCTTCTCGTCCTGGCTCCGGCTTGCTCTCGCTCTGGCATGCCCTCGCCTTGGCTCCGGCCTGCTCTCGCTCTACATCCGGACTGCCCTCGCACTGGCTCCGGACTGCCCTTGCCTTGGCTCCGGACTGCTCTCGCTCTGGCTCCGGCCTGCTCAATATCTGGCTCTGGCCTGCCCTAGCCCTGGCTCCGGCCTACTTTCGCTCTGGCTCTGGCCTGCTCTCGCTCTGGCCTCGAACGGTCTCCGGCCTGATCTCGCCCTGGTTCCGGCCTGCCCTTGCCTTGGCTCCGGCCTTCTCTTGCTCTAGCTCTGGCTTGCCCTTGCCTTGGCTCTGTCCTACTCTTGCTCTCTCTGGCATGCCCTCGCCTTAGCTCCGTCCTACTCTCGCAGTTACTCTGGCCAGCCCTCACCCTGGCTCCGGCCTGCTCTGGATCTGGCTCTGGCCTGCCCTCTCCTTGGCTACGGCCTGCTCTCGCCCTGGCTTCGGCCTGATCTCGCTCTGGACTGCCCTCGCCTTAGCTCCGACCTGCTCTCGCCTAGGCTCTGGCTTGCTCTTGCTCTGGCTCCGGCCTGCCCTTGCTCTGGCTCCGGCCTGCCCTCGCATTGGCTCCGGCCAGCTCTCGCCCTGGCTCCGACCTGCTCTCGCTCTGGCCTGCTCTCGCCCTGGCTCCGGCCTGCTCTCTCGCTGGCTCTGGCCTGCCCTCGCCCTGGCCTACTCTCGCTCTAGCTCCGGCCTGCCCTCGCATTAGCTCCGCCCTGGCTCCGACCTGCTCTCGCTCTGGCCTGCCCTTGCTCTGGCTCCGGACAGCTCTCGCCCTGGCTCCGGCCTGCTCTTGCTCTGGCCTGCTCTTGCTCTGGCCTGCCCTCGTCTTGACTCCGGCCTGTTATTGCCCTTTTTCCGGCCAGCCTTTGCCCTGGCTCCGGCCTGCTCTCGCTCTGGCTCTCGCCTGCCGATGCCTTGGCTCCGGCCTGCTCTCGCCTTGGCTCCGGCCTGCTCTCGCTCTGGCTCATGCCTGTGCTTGCCCTGGCTCCGGCCTGCCCTTGCTCTGGCTCCGGACAGCTCTCACCCTGGCTCCGGCCTGCTCTTGCTCTGGCCTGCTCTTGCTCTGGCCTGCCCTCGTCTTGACTCCGGCCTGTTATTGCCCTTTTTCCGGCCAGCCTTTGCCCTGGCTCCGGCCTGCTCTCGCTCCGACCTACTCTCGCTCTGGCTCTGGCCTGCCCTGGCTCTGCCTCTGGCCTGCGACCTCGCCTTGGCTCCGGGCTAATCTCGCCTTGGCTCCGGACTGCTCTCACCCTGGCTCTGGCCTGCTCTTGCTCTGGCCTCGAACTGTCTCCGGCCTGCTCTCGCCCTGGTTCCGGCCTGCCCTTGGCTTGGCTCCGGCCTTCTCTTGCTCTAGCTCTGGCTTGCCCTTGCCTTGGCTCTGGCCTGCCCTCGCCCTGGCGTGCCCTCGCCTTAGCTCCGTCCTGCTCTCGCAGTTACTCTGGCCTGCCCTCACCCTGGCTCCGGCCTGCTCTGGATCTGGCCTGCCCTCTCCTTGGCTATGGCCTGCTCTCGCACAGGCTCCGGCCTGATCTCGCTCTGGACTGCCCTCGCCTTAGCTCCGGCCTGCTCTCGCCTTGGCTCTGGCTTGCTCTTGCTCTGACTCCGGCCTGCCCTCTCCCTGGCTCCGGCCTGCCCTTGCTCTGACTCTGGCTAACCCTCGCTTTGGCTCCGGCCTGCTCTTGCTCTGGCCTGTCCTCGCCCTGGCTCCGGCCTGCTCTTGCTCTGGCTTGCCCTCGTCTTGACTCCGGCATGCTCTCGCTCTGGTTCTGGCCTGCCTTCGCCTTGGCTCCGGCCTGTTCCTGCGTTAGCTCCAGCCGGCTCTCGCTCTGGCATGCCCTCGCCCTGACTCTAGCCTGCCCTTGCTCTGGCTCCAGCCTGCTCTCGCCTTGGCTCCGACCTGCTCTCCCTCTGGCCTTCCCTCGCCCTGGCTCCGGCCTGCACTCTCTCTGGCTCTGGCCTGCCCTTGCCTTAGCTCCGGCATGCTCTCGCTGACTCTGGCCTGCCCTCGCCCTGGCTACTGCCTGCCCTCATCCTTGCTCCGGCCTGCTCTCACTCTGGCTCTGACCTGCCCTCCTCACCTTGACTCCGGCCAGCTCTCGCCCTGGCTCCGGCCTGCTCTCGCCCTGGCTCCGGCCTGCTCTCGCCCTGGCCTGTCCTCGCCCTGGCTCCGGCCTGCCCTTGCTCTGGCTCCGGCCTGCCCTTGCTCTGGCTAGCCCTCGCCTTGGCTCCGGCTTGCTCTTGGCCTGCCCTCGCCCTGGTTCCGGCCTGCTCTAGCTCTGGCTTCGGCCTGACCTCGCCCTGGCTCCGGCATGCCCTTGCTCTGGCCTGCCCTCGCCTTGGCTCCGGCCAGCTCCTGCTCTGGCTCCGGCCTGCCCTCGCCCTGGCACCGGCCTGCCTTCGCGCTGGCTTCTGCTTGCTCTCGCTCTGGCTAAGGCCTGCCCTCTCCCTGGTTCCTGCCTGCTCTCACTGTGGCTCCGGCCTGCCGGAGCCTTGGCTGCGGCCAGCTCTCGCTCTGGCTCCGGCTTGCTCTCGCTCTGGCCTGCCCTCGCCCTGTCTCCGGCCGGCTCTCGCTCCGGCCTGCCCTCGCCCTGGCTCCGGCATTCTCTCGCTCTGGTTTCGGCCTGCCGTCGCCTTGGATCCGGCCTGCTCTCGCTCTGGCTCCGGCCAGACCTCGCCTTGGCTCCAGCCTGCTCTCGCTCTGGCCTGGCTTTGCCTTGGCTCCGGCCTGCTCTCACTCTGGCTCTGGCCTGCCTTCGCCTTGGCTGTGACCTGCTCTCTCTTTGGCTCTGGCCTGTTCTGGCTCTGGCCTGCCCTTGCCTTGGCTCCAGCCTGCTCTCGCCCTGGCCTGCTGTTGCTCTGGCCTACCCTGGTTCTGCCTCTGGCGTACCCTCGCCTTGGATACGGCCTGCTCTCGCATTGGCTCTGGCCTGTTCTCGCTCTAGCTCCGTACTGCCCTCGCCCTGGCTCCGCTATGCCACAGCTCGGGCTCCGGCTTGCCCTCGCTTTAGCTCCATCCTGCTCTCACCGTGGCTCTGACTGCTCTCGCCCTGGCTCTGGCCTGCCTTCGCCCTGGCTACGGCCTACTTTCTCTCTCTGGCTCTGGCCTGCCCTTGCCCTGGCTCCGGCCTACTCTCGCTCTGGCCTGCTCTCGCTCTGGCCTCGCCCTGGCTCCGGCCTGCTCTCGCCCTGGTTCCGGCCACCCCTTACCTTGGCTACTGCTTGCTCTCGCTCTGGCATGCTCTTGCCTCGGCTCTAGCCTGCTCTCGCTCTGTCTCTGGGCTGCCCTCGCCCTGGCTCCAGCCTGCTCTTGTTCTGGCTCTGGCATGCCCTTGCCTTGCTCCGGCCTCTTCTCGTCCTGGCTCCGGCTTGCTCTCGCTCTGGCATGCCCTTGCCTTAGCTCCGGCCTCTTCTCGTCCTGGCTCCGGCTTGCTCTCGCTCTGGCATGCCCTCGCCTTGGCTCCGGCCTGCTCTCGCTCTACATCCGGACTGCCCTCGCACTGGCTCCGGACTGCCCTTGCCTTGGCTCCGGACTGCTCTCACCCTGGCTCCTGATTGCTCTCGCTCTGGCTCCGACCTGCTCAATATCTGGCTCTGGCCTGCCCTAGCCCTGGCTCCGGCCTACTTTCGCTCTGGCTCTGGCCTGCTCTCGCTCTGGCCTCGAACGGTCTCCGGCCTGATCTCGCCCTGGTTCCGGCCTGCCCTTGCCTTGGCTCCGGCCTTCTCTTGCTCTAGCTCTGGCTTGCCCTTGCCTTGGCTCTGTCCTACTCTTGCTCTGGCTCTGGCCTGCCCTCGCACTGCTCTCGCTCTGGCCTGCTCTCGCTCTGGCATGCCCTCGCCTTAGCTCCGTCCTGCTCTCGCAGTTACTCTGGCCAGCCCTCACCCTGGCTCCGGCCTGCTCTGGATCTGGCTCTGGCCTGCCCTCTCCTTGGCTACGGCCTGCTCTCGCCCTGGCTCCGGCCTGATCTCGCTCTGGACTGCCCTCGCCTTAGCTCCGACCTGCTCTCGCCTAGGCTCTGGCTTGCTCTTGCTATGGCTCCGGCCTGCCCTTGCTCTGGCTCCGGCCTGCCCTCGCATTGGCTCCGGCCAGCTCTCGCCCTGGCTCCGACCTGCTCTCGCTCTGGCCTGCTCTCGCCCTGGCTCCGGCATGCTCTCACTCTGGCAATGGCCTGCCTTCGCCCTGGCTCCGGCCTGCTTTCTCGCTGGCTCTGGCCTGCCCTCGCCCTGGCCTACTCTCGCTCTAGCTCCGGCCTGCCCTCGCATTAGCTCCGCCCTGGCTCCGACCTGCTCTCGCTCTGGCCTGCCCTCGCTCTGGCTCCGGCCTGCTCTCTCTCTGGCTCTCGCCTGCCGATGCCTTGGCTCCGGCCTGCTCTCGCCTTGGCTCCGGCCTGCTCTCGCTCTGGCTCATGCCTGTCCTCGCCCTGGCTCCGGCCTGCCCTTGCTCTGGCTCCGGACAGCTCTCGCCCTGGTTCCGGCCTGCTCTTGCTCTGGCCTGCCCTCGTCTTGACTCCGGCCTGTTATTGCCCTTTTTCCGGCCAGCCTTTGCCCTGGCTCCGGCCTGCTCTCGCTCCGAACTACTCTCGCTCTGGCCTGCCCTGGCTCTGCCTCTGGCCTGCCCTCGCCTTGGCTCCGGGCTAATCTCGCTTTGGCTCCGGACTGCTCTCACCCTGGCTCTGGCCTGCCCTAGCCCTCGCTCCGGCCTACTTTCGCTCTGGCTCGGGCCTGCTCTTGCTCTGGCCTCGAACTGTCTCCGGCCTGCTCTCGCCCTGGTTCCGGCCTGCCCTTGCCTTGGCTCCGGCCTTCTCTTGCTCTAGCTCTGGCTTGCCCTTGCCTTGGCTCTGGCCTGCCCTCGCCCTGTTCTCGCTCTGGCCTGCTCTCGCTCTGGCGTGCCCTCGCCTTAGCTCCGTCCTGCTCTCGCAGTTACTCTGGCCTGCCCTCGCCCTGGCTCCGGCCTGCTCTGGATCTGGCTCTGGCCTGCCCTCTCCTTGGCTACGGCCTGCTCTCGCACAGGCTCCGGCCTGATCTCGCTCTGGACTGCCCTCGCCTTAGCTCCGGCCTGCTCTCGCCTTGGCTCTGGCTTGCTCTGACTCCGGCCTGCCCTCTCCCTGGCTCCGGCCTGCCCTTGCTCTGACTCTGGCTAACCCTCGCTTTGGCTCCGGCCTGCTCTCGCCCTGGCTCCGGCCTGCTCTTGCTCTGGCCTGTCCTCGCCCTGGCTCCGGCCTGCTCTTGCTCTGGCTTGCCCTCGTCTTGACTCCGGCATGCTCTCGCTCTGGTTCTGGCCTGCCTTCGCCTTGGCTCTGGCCTGCGCTCTCGCTCTGGCTCAGGCCTGCTCGCTCACCTTGCCTTGGCTCCGGACTGCTATCGCTCGCTCTGGCTTGCTCTCGCTCTGGCCTGCCCTTGCCTTGGCTCCGGCCTTCTCTGACTCTGCCTCTGGCCTGCCCTCGTCTTGACTCCGGCATGCTCTCGCTCTGGTTCTGGCCTGCCTTCGCCTTGGCTCCGGCCTGCTCTCGCTCTGGCCTGTCCTCGCATAGGCTCCGGCCCGCTCTCGCCCTGGCTCCGGCCTGTTTTCACTCTGGCTCTGGCCTACCCTCGCCTTGGCTCCGGCCTGTTCCCGCCTTAGCTCCAGCCGGCTCTCGCTCTGGCTCCGGCATGCCCTCGCCCTGACTCTAGCCTGCCCTTGCTCTGGCTCCAGCCTGCTCTCGCCTTGGCTCCGACCTGCTCTCCCTCTGGCCTTCCCTCGCCCTGGCTCCGGCCTGCACTCTCTCTGGCTCTGGCCTGCCCTTGCCTTAGCTCCGGCATGCTCTCGCTCTGACTCTGGCCTGCCCTCGCCCTGGCTACTGCCTGCCCTCATCCTTGCTCCGGCCTGCTCTCACTCTGGCTCTGACCTGCCCTCCTCACCTTGGCTCCGGCCAGCTCTCGCCCTGGCTCCGGCCTGCTCTCGCCCTGGCTCCGGCCTGCTCTCGCCCTGGCCTGTCCTCGCCCTGGCTCCGGCCTGCCCTTGCTCTGGCTCCGGCCTGCCCTTGCTCTGGCTAGCCCTCGCCTTGGCTCCGGCTTGCTCTTGGCCTGCCCTCGCCCTGGTTCCGGCCTGCTCTAGCTCTGGCCTGACCTCGCCCTGGCTCCGGCATGCCCTTGCTCTGGCCTGCCCTCGCCTTGGCTCCGGCCAGCTCCTGCTCTGGCTCCGGCCTGCCCTCGCCCTGGCACCGGCCTGCCTTCGCGCTGGCTTCTGCTTGCTCTCGCTCTGGCTAAGGCCTGCCCTCTCCCTGGTTCCTGCCTGCTCTCACTGTGGCTCCGGCCTGCCGGAGCCTTGGCTGCGGCCAGCTCTCGCTCTGGCTCCGGCTTGCTCTCGCTCTGGCCTGCCCTCGCCCTGTCTCCGGCCGGCTCTCGCTCTGGCCTGCCCTCGCCCTGGCTCCGGCATTCTCTCGCTCTGGTTTCGGCCTGCCGTCGCCTTGGATCCGGCCTGCTCTCGCTCTGGCTCCGGCCAGACCTCGCCTTGGCTCCAGCCTGCTCTCGCTCTGGCCTGGCTTTGCCTTGGCTCCGGCCTGCTCTCACTCTGGCTCTGGCCTGCCTTCGCCTTGGCTGTGACCTGCTCTCTCTTTGGCTCTGGCCTGTTCTGGCTCTGGCCTGCCCTTGCCTTGGCTCCAGCCTGCTCTCGCCCTGGCCTGCTGTTGCTCTGGCCTACCCTGGTTCTGCCTCTGGCGTACCCTCGCCTTGGATACGGCCTGCTCTCGCATTGGCTCCGGCCTGTTTTCGCTCTAGCTCCGTACTGCCCTCGCCCTGGCTCCGCTATGCCACAGCTCGGGCTCCGGCTTGCCCTCGCTTTAGCTCCATCCTGCTCTCACCGTGGCTCTGACTGCTCTCGCCCTGGCTCTGGCCTGCCTTCGCCCTGGCTACGGCCTACTTTCTCTCTCTGGCTCTGGCCTGCCCTTGCCCTGGCTCCGGCCTACTCTCGCTCTGGCCTGCTCTCGCTCTGGCCTCGCCCTGGCTCCGGCCTGCTCTCGCCCTGGTTCCGGCCACCCCTTACCTTGGCTACTGCTTGCTCTCGCTCTGGCTCTGGCATGCTCTTGCCTCGGCTCTAGCCTGCTCTCGCTCTGTCTCTGGGCTGCCCTCGCCCTGGCTCCAGCCTGCTCTTGTTCTGGCTCTGGCATGCCCTTGCCTTGCTCCGGCCTCTTCTCGTCCTGGCTCCGGCTTGCTCTCGCTCTGGCATGCCCTTGCCTTGGCTCCGGCCTCTTCTCGTCCTGGCTCCGGCTTGCTCTCGCTCTGGCATGCCCTCGCCTTGGCTCCGGCCTGCTCTCGCTCTACATCCGGACTGCCCTCGCACTGGCTCCGGACTGCCCTTGCCTTGGCTCCAGACTGCTCTCACCCTGGCTCCTGATTGCTCTCGCTCTGGCTCCGGCCTGCTCAATATCTGGCTCTGGCCTGCCCTAGCCCTGGCTCCGGCCTATTTTCGCTCTGGCCTGCTCTCGCTCTGGCCTCGAACGGTCTCCGGCCTGATCTCGCCCTGGTTCCGGCCTGCCCTTGCCTTGGCTCCGGCCTTCTCTTGCTCTAGCTCTGGCTTGCCCTTGCCTTGGCTCTGTCCTACTCTTGCTCTGGCCTGCCCTCGCACTGCTCTCGCTCTGGCATGCCCTCGCCTTAGCTCCGTCCTGCTCTCGCAGTTACTCTGGCCAGCCCTCACCCTGGCTCCGGCCTGCTCTGGATCTGGCCTGCCCTCTCCTTGGCTACGGCCTGCTCTCGCCCTGGCTCCAGCCTGATCTCGCTCTGGACTGCCCTCGCCTTAGCTCCGACCTGCTCTCGCCTAGGCTCTGGCTTGCTCTTGCTATGGCTCCGGCCTGCCCTTGCTCTGGCTCCGGCCTGCCCTCGCATTGGCTCCGGCCAGCTCTCGCCCTGGCTCCGACCTGCTCTCGCTCTGGCCTGCTCTCGCCCTGGCTCCGGCATGCTCTCACTCTGGCAATGGCCTGCCTTCGCCCTGGCTCCGGCCTGCTTTCTCGCTGGCTCTGGCCTGCCCTCGCCCTGGCCTACTCTCGCTCTAGCTCCGGCCTGCCCTCGCATTAGCTCCGCCCTGGCTCCGACCTGCTCTCGCTCTGGCCTGCCCTCGCTCTGGCTCCGGCCTGCTCTCTCTCTGGCTCTCGCCTGCCGATGCCTTGGCTCTGGCCTGCTCTCGCCTTGGCTCCGGCCTGCTCTCGCTCTGGCTCATGCCTGTCCTCGCCCTGGCTCCGGCCTGCCCTTGCTCTGGCTCCGGACAGCTCTCGCCCTGGCTCCGGCCTGCTCTTGCTCTGGCTCTGGCCTGCTCTTGCTCTGGCCTGCCCTCGTCTTGACTCCGGCCTGTTATTGCCCTTTTTCCGGCCAGCCTTTGCCCTGGCTCCGGCCTGCTCTCGCTCCGAACTACTCTCGCTCTGGCCTGCCCTGGCTCTGCCTCTGGCCTGCCCTCGCATTGGCTCCGGGCTAATCTCGCTTTGGCTCCGGACTGCTCTCACCCTGGCTCTGGCCTGCCCTAGCCCTGGCTCCGGCCTACTTTCGCTCTGGCTCGGGCCTGCTCTTGCTCTGGCCTCGAACTGTCTCCGGCCTGCTCTCGCCCTGGTTCCGGCCTGCCCTTGCCTTGGCTCCGGCCTTCTCTTGCTCTAGCTCTGGCTTGCCCTTGCCTTGGCTCTGGCCTGCCCTCGCCCTGTTCTCGCTCTGGCCTGCTCTCGCTCTGGCGTGCCCTCGCCTTAGCTCCGTCCTGCTCTCGCAGTTACTCTGGCCTGTCCTCGCCCTGGCTCCGGCCTGCTCTGGATCTGGCTCTGGCCTGCCCTCTCCTTGGCTACGGCCTGCTCTCGCACAGGCTCCGGCCTGATCTCGCTCTGGACTGCCCTCGCCTTAGCTCCGGCCTGCTCTCGCCTTGGCTCTGGCTTGCTCTGACTCCGGCCTGCCCTCTCCCTGGCTCCGGCCTGCCCTTGCTCTGACTCTGGCTAACCCTCGCTTTGGCTCCGGCCTGCTCTCGCCCTGGCTCCGGCCTGCTCTTGCTCTGGCCTGTCCTCGCCCTGGCTCCGGCCTGCTCTTGCTCTGGCTTGCCCTCGTCTTGACTCCGGCATGCTCTCGCTCTGGTTCTGGCCTGCCTTCGCCTTGGCTCTGGCCTGCTCGCTCACCTTGCCTTGGCTCCGGACTGCTATTGCTCGCTCTGGCTTGCTCTCGCTCTGGCCTGCCCTTGCCTTGGCTCCGGCCTTCTCTGACTCTGCCTCTGGCCTGCCCTCGTCTTGACTCCGGCATGCTCTCGCTCTGGTTCTGGCCTGCCTTCGCCTTGGCTCCGGCCTGCTCTCGCTCTGGCCTGTCCTCGCATAGGCTCCGGCCCGCTCTCGCCCTGGCTCCGGCCTGTTTTCACTCTGGCTCTGGCCTACCCTTGCCTTGGCTCCGCCTGTTCCCGCCTTAGCTCCAGCCGGCTCTCGCTCTGGCTCCGGCATGCCCTCGCCCTGACTCTAGCCTGCCCTTGCTCTGGCTCCAGCCTGCTCTCGCCTTGGCTCCGACCTGCTCTCCCTCTGGCCTTCCCTCGCCCTGGCTCCGGCCTGCACTCTCTCTGGCTCTGGCCTGCCCTTGCCTTAGCTCCGGCATGCTCTCGCTCTGACTCTGGCCTGCCCTCGCCCTGGCTACTGCCTGCCCTCATCCTTGCTCCGGCCTGCTCTCACTCTGGCTCTCACCTGCCCTCCTCACCTTGGCTCCGGCCAGCTCTCGCCCTGGCTCCGGCCTGCTCTCGCCCTGGCTCCGGCCTGCTCTCGCCCTGGCCTGTCCTCGCCCTGGCTCCGGCCTGCCCTTGCTCTGGATAGCCCTCGCCTTGGCTCCGGCTTTCTCTTGGCCTGCCCTCGCCCTGGCTCCGGCCTGCTCTTCACCCTTCCTCGGTGTTCCCTCCCCCCCCCCCCCACTCCAGCCAGGGACAGGGACTGTCGTGCCCATCTCAGGGGCATATTGGTCGCCCTGTCCCACGTCAATGTGGTGTATGCAGGTGTCGGGGTCCTGATCCACACTCCATCCTTACCTGAGAGTGAGATATCTCTGTAGCAACCGAGTCCTCGGGGTGCTACAGTTACATTTATCTTCAGCCTAGGTGACGTATTGCGATACAGGGCCGTGATTTTGGCTATAAAAGGGTCCCCTAGACCCCTACCCCAAGCTTTTTAAGAGAATAATATGGCCTGCTCTTGCTGTGGCCTGCCCTCGTCTTGACTCCGGCCTGCTCTCGCTCGTTATGGCCAGCCTTCGCCTTGGCTCCAGCATGCTCTCGCTCTGGCGTAGGCCTGCTGTCGCTCTGGCTCTGTCTGGCCTGCCCTTGCCTTGGCTCCGGACTGCTCTTGCTCTGGCCTGCCCTCGCCCTGGCTCCGGCCTGCTCTCGCCCTGGCTCCGGCCTGCTCTCGCCCTGGCCTGTCCTCGCCCTGGCTCCGGCCTGCCCTTGCTCTGGATAGCCCTCGCCTTGGCTCCGGCTTTCTCTTGGCCTGCCCTCGCCCTGGCTCCGGCCTGCTCTTCACCCTTCCTCGGTGTTCCCTCCCCCCCCCCCCCACTCCAGCCAGGGACAGGGACTGTCGTGCCCATCTCAGGGGCATATTGGTCGCCCTGTCCCACGTCAATGTGGTGTATGCAGGTGTCGGGGTCCTGATCCACACTCCATCCTTACCTGAGAGTGAGATATCTCTGTAGCAACCGAGTCCTCGGGGTGCTACAGTTACATTTATCTTCAGCCTAGGTGACGTATTGCGATACAGGGCCGTGATTTTGGCTATAAAAGGGTCCCCTAGACCCCTACCCCAAGCTTTTTAAGAGAATAATATGGCCTGCTCTTGCTGTGGCCTGCCCTCGTCTTGACTCCGGCCTGCTCTCGCTCGTTATGGCCAGCCTTCGCCTTGGCTCCAGCATGCTCTCGCTCTGGCGTAGGCCTGCTGTCGCTCTGGCTCTGTCTGGCCTGCCCTTGCCTTGGCTCCGGACTGCTCTTGCTCTGGCCTGCCCTCGCCCTGGCTCCGGCCTGCTCTCGCCCTGGCTCCGACCTGCTCTCGCCCTGGCTCCGACCTGCTCTCGCCCTGGCTCTGGCCTTCTATCGCTCTGGCCTGCCCTTGCCTTGGCTCTGGCCTACTCTCGCCTTGGCTCCGGCCTGCTCTCGCCCTAGCTCTGGCCTGCCCTCGCCCTAGCTCCGTCCGGCCTGCCCTTGCTCTGGCTCCGGCCTGCCCTCGCATTGGCTCCGGCCTGCTCTCGCCCTGGCTCCGACCCGCTCTTGCTCTGGCCTGCCCTCGCCCTGGCTCCGGCCCGCTCTTGCTCTGGCCTGCCCTCGCCCTGGCTCCGGCCTGCTCTCTATCTGGCTCTGGCCTGCCCATGCCTTGGCTCCAGCCTGCTCTTCCTCTGGCTCTGGCCTGCCTTCGTCTTGACTCTAACCTGATCTCGCTCTTGTTCTGGCCTGCCTTCGCCTTGGCTCCAGCCTGCTCTCGCTCTGGCTCAGGCCTGCTCTCGCTCTGTCTGGCCTGCCCTAGCTCTGGCTCCGTCCGGACTGCTCTCGCTCTGGCCTGCTCTCGCTCTGGCTCTGGACTGCCCTCGCCTTGGCTCTGGCCTGCTCTCGCTCTGGCCTGCTCTCTCTCTGGCCTACTCTCGCTCTGGCCTGCTCTCGCTGTGGCTCTGGCCTCACTCACCCTGTCTCCGGCCTGCTCTCGTTCTGGTTTCGGCCTGCCCTTGCCTTGGCTCTGGCCTACTCTCGCTCTGGCCTGCCCTCATCCTGGCTCCAGCCTGCTCTCGCTCTGGCCTGCTCTCGCCTTGGCTCTGGCCTGCTCTCTCTCTGGCTCTGGCCTGCCCTCGCCCTGGCTCAGGCCTACTCTCGCTCTGGCCTGCTCTCGCTCTGGCCTCGCCCTGTCTCCAGCCTGCTCTCGCCCTGGTTCCGGCCTGCACTTGCCTTGGCTCTGGCCTTCTATCGCTCTGGCTCTGGCCTGCCCTTGCCTTGGCTCTGGCCTGCTCTCGCTCTGGCTCCGGAATGCCCTCGCACTGACTCCGGCCTGCCCTTGCTCTGGCTCCGGACTGCCCTCGCATTGGCTCCGGCCTCCTCTCGCCCTGGCTCCGACCTGCTCTCGCTCTGGCCCGCCTTGGCTTCTCCGGCCTGCTCTTCCTCTGGCTCTGGCCTGCCCTCCTCATGACTCTAGCCTGATCTCCCTCTTGTTCTGCCCTGCCTTCCCCATGGCTCCAGCCGGCTTTCGCTCTGGCTCAGGCCTGCTCTCGCTCTGGCCTGCCCTAGCTCTGGCTCCAGACTGCTCTCGCTCTGGCATACTCTCGCTCTGGTTCTGACCTGCTTTGGCTCTGGCCTCGCCCTCTCTCCGGCCTGCTCTTGCCCTGGTTCCGGCCTGCCCTTGCCTTGGCTCCGGCCTTCTCTCGCTCTGGCCTGACCTTGCCTTGGCTCTGGCCTACTCAACCTCTGGCCTGCCCACGCCCTGGCTCCGGCCTGCTCTCGCTCTGTCTCTGACCTGCTCTCGCTCTGGCGTGCCCTAGCCCTAACTCCGGCCTGCTCTGGATCCGGCTCTGGCACACTGTCCTCAGGGCCTTGGCTCCATCTCGCTCTGGCTCTGGCCTGCCCTCTCCTTGGCTCCGGGAGCCTGCTCTCGCCTTGGCTCCGGCCTACCTTCGCTCTGGCCTGCTCTCGCCTTGGCTCTGGCCTGCTCTCTTCCTGGCTCCGGCCTGCCCTTGCTCAGGCTCCGGTCAGCCCTCGCCTTGACTCCGGCCTGCTCTCGCCCTGGCTCCGGCCTGCTGTTGCTCTGGCCTGCCCTCGCCCTGGCTCTGGCCTGCCCTTGACTCCAGCCTGCTCTCGCTCTTCTTCAGGCCTGCCTTCGCCTTGGCTCTGGCCTGCTCTCGCTCTGGCGCTATGGCCTGCCCTCCTTGGTTCTGGCCTGCTCTCGCTCTGGCCTGCCCTCGCCCTGTCTCCGGCGTGCTCTCTCTCTGGCCTGCCCTCGCCATGGCTCCGGCCTACTCTCGCTCTGTGGCCTGCTCTCGCTCTGGCCTCACCCTGTCTCCGGCCTGCTCTCGTCCTGGTTCCGGACTGCCCTTGCCTTGGCTCTGGCCTACTCTCGCTCTGGCCTGCCCTCGCCCTGGCTCCGGCCTGCTCTCGCTCTTGCCTCCTCTCGCTCTGGCGTTCCCTTGCCCTGGCTCCGGCCTGCTCTGGATCTGGCTCTGACCTGCCCTCGCCTTGGCTCCGGCCTGCTCTCACCCTGGCTACGGCCTGCTCTCGCTCTGGCCTGTCCTCACCCTGGCTCTGGCCTGCTCTTGCTCTGACCTGCCCTCGCCCTGGCTCCGGCCTGCTCTTGCTCTGGCATGCTCTTGCTCTGGCCTGCCCTCGTCATGGCTCCGGCCTACTCTCGCTCTGTGGCCTGCTCTCGCTCTGGCCTCACCCTGTCTCCGGCCTGCTCTCGTCCTGGTTCCGGACTGCCCTTGCCTTGGCTCTGGCCTACTCTCGCTCTGGCCTGCCCTCGCCCTGGCTCCGGCCTACTCTCGCTCTGGCCTCCTCTCGCTCTGGCGTTCCCTCGCCCTGGCTCCGGCCTGCTCTGGATCTGGCTCTGACCTGCCCTCGCCTTGGCTCCGGCCTGCTCTCACCCTGGCTCCGGCCTGCTCTCGCTCTGGCCTGTCCTCACCCTGGCTCCGGCCGGCCCTTGCTCTGGCCTGCCCTTGCTCTGGCTCTGGCTAGACCTCGCCTTGGCTCCGGCCTGCTCTCGCCCTGGCTCTGGCCTGCTCTTGCTCTGACCTGCCCTCGCCCTGGCTCCGGCCTGCTCTTGCTCTGGCATGCTCTTGCTCTGGCCTGCCCTCGTCTTGACTCCATCCAGCCTGCTCTCGCTCTTGTTATGGCCTGCCTTCGCCTTAGCTCCGGCCTGCTACCGCTTTGGCGTAGGCCTGCTGTCGCTCTGGCTCTGCCTGGCCTGCCCTTGCCTTGGCTCCGGACTACTCTTGCTCTGGCCTGCCCTCGCCCTGGCTCCGGCCTGCTCTTGCTCTGGCCTCGCCCTGTCTCCGGCCTGCTCTCGCCCTGTCTCCGGCCTGCTCTCGCTCTGGCTCCGGCCTGCCCTCGCCCTGACTCCGGCCTGCCCTTGCTCTGGCTCCGGCCTGCCCTCGCATTGGCTCCGGCCTGCTCTCGCCCTGGCTCTGACCTGCTCTCGCTCTGGCCTGCCTTCGCCCTGGCTCTGGCCTGCTCTCTCTTTGGCTCTGGCCTGCCCTCGCCCTGGCTCAGGCCTACTCTCGCTCTGGCCTGCTCTCGCTCTGGCCTCGCCCTGTCTCCAGCCTGCTCTCGCCCTGGTTCCGGCCTGCACTTGCCTTGGCTCTGGCCTTCTATCGCTCTGGCCTGCCCTTGCCTTGGCTCTGGCCTGCTCTCGCCTTGGCTCCGGCCTGCTCTCGCTCTGGCTCCGGAATGCCCTCGCCCTGACTCCGGCCTGCCCTTGCTCTGGCTCCGGACTGCCCTCGCATTGGCTCCGGCCTCCTCTCGCCCTGGTTCTGACCTGCTCTCGCTCTGGCCTGCCCATGCCTTGGCTTCTCCGGCCTGCTCTTCCACTGGCTCTGGCCTGCCCTCCTCATGACTCTAGCCTGATCTCCCTCTTGCTCTGCCCTGCCTTCCCCATGGCTCCAGCCGGCTTTCGCTCTGGCTCAGGCCTGCTCTCGCTCTGGCCTGCCCAAGCTCTGGTTCCAGACTGCTCTCGCTCTGGTTCTGACCTGCTCTGGCTCTGGCCTCGCCCTGTCTCCGGCCTGCTCTTGCCCTGGTTCCGGCCTGCCCTTGCCTTGGCTCCGGCCTTCTCTCGCTCTGGCCTGACCTTGCCTTGGCTCTGGCCTACTCAAGTTCTGGCCTGCCCACGCCCTGGCTCCGGCCTGCTCTCTCTCTGTCTCTGACCTGCTCTCGCTCTGGCGTGCCCTCGCCCTAACTCCGGCCTGCTCTGGATCTGGCTCTGGCACACTGTCCTCAGGGCCTTGGCTCCATCTCGCTCTGGCTCTGGCCTGCCCTCTCCTTGGCTCCGGGAGCCTGCTCTCGCCTTGGCTCCGGCCTGCTCTCGCTCTGGCTCCGGCCAGCCCTCGCCTTGGCTCCGGCCTGCTCTCGCCTTGGCTCTGGCCTGCTCTCTCCCTGGCTCCGGCCTGCCCTTGCTCTAGCTCCGGTCATCCCTCGCCTTGACTCCGGCCTGCTCTCGCCCTGGCTCCGGCCTGCTGTTGCTCTGGCCTGCCCTCGCCCTGGCTCTGGCCTGCCCTTGACTCCAGCCTGCTCTCGCTCTTCTTCAGGCCTGCCTTCGCCTTGGCTCCGGCCTGCTCTCGCTCTGGCGCTATGGCCTGCCCTCCTTGGTTCTGGCCTGCTCTCGCTCTGGCCTGCCCTCGCCCTGTCTCCGGCCTGCTCTCTCTCTGGCCTGCCCTCGCCATGGCTCCGGCCTACTCTCGCTCTGTGGCCTGCTCTCGCTCTGGCCTCACCCTGTCTCCGGCCTGCTCTCGTCCTGGTTCCGGACTGCCCTTGCCTTGGCTCTGGCCTGCTCTCGCTCTGGCCTCCTCTCGCTCTGGCGTTCCCTCGCCCTGGCTCCGGCCTGCTCTGGATCTGGCTCTGACCTGCCCTCGCCTTGGCTCCGGCCTGCTCTCGCTCTGGCCTGTCCTCGCCCTGGCTATGGCCTGCCCTTGCTCTGGCCTGCCCTTGCTCTGGCTCCGGCTAGACCTCGCCTTGGCTCCGGCCTGCTCTCGCCCTGGCTCTGGTCTGCTCTTGCATGCTCTTGCTCTGGCCTGCCTTCGTCTTGACTCCACATCCAGCCTGCTCTCGCTCTTGTTATGGCCTGCATTCGCCTTGGCTCCGGCCTGCTACCGCTTTGGCGTAGGCCTGCTGTCGCTCTGGCTCTGCCTGGCCTGCCCTTGCCTTGGCTCCGGACTACTCTTGCTCTGGCCTGCCCTCGCCCTGGCTCCGGCCTGCTCTTTCTCTGGCTCTGGCCTGCTCTTGCTCTGGCCTCGCCCTGTCTCCGGCCTGCTCTCGCACTGGCTCTGGCCTGCCCTCGCACTTGCTCCGGCCTGCCCTCGCACTTGCTCCGGCCTGCTCTCTATAGCTCTGGCCTACTCTCTCTCTGGCTCTGGCCCGCTCTCTCTCTGGCTCTGGCCTCGCCCTGTCTCCGGCCTGCCCTCCTCCTGGTTCCGTCTCTGGCCTGCCCTTGCCTTGGCTCTGGCCTACTCTCGCTCTGGCCAGCCCTCGCCCTGGCTCCGGCCTGCTCTCGCTCTGTCTGGCTCTGGCCTGCTCTCTTGCCTTGGCTCCGGCCTGCTCTCGCCACTCTGGCCTGCCCTCGCCTTGGCTCAGTCCTGCTCTGGATCTGGCACCGGCCTGCCCTTGCTCTGGCCCCGGCCTGCTCTCGCCCTGGCTCCGGCCTGCTCTTGCTCTTTTCAGTCTGCTGCTGGGCAGCCAGCAGCAGCAGGTACGGTAAGTACTCCTGCTAAGGGCGGCCGGCCACCGCGACAAATCAGTAAAGCGGTGTTTAAATTTGGCGCCAATAATGCTGATTAGTTGCGGCTGGCAACCGCGACCAATCAGCGAAGTGGTGTTTAAATTTGGCGCCAATATCGCTTATTGGTCACGGCCGGTGTTTGCGACTAATCTGCAGAGCGGTGTTTAAATTTGGCGCCAATACTGCTGATTGGTCGTCTGGCCTACCCTCGCTCTGGCTCCGGCTGCTCTTACTCTGGCCTGCCCGCGCCCTGGCTCCGGCTGCTCTTACTCTGGCCTGTGCTCGTCTTGCTTCGCCTTGGCTCCGGCCTGCCCTCGCTCTGGCTCAAGCCTGCTACATCTGGCTCCGGCCTGCCCTTTCCTTGGCTCCAGATTGCTTGGCTACATCTGGCCTGCTCCCGCTCTGGCCTGCCCTCGCCTTGGGTCCGGCCTGCTCTCGCTCTGTCTCTGGCCTGCCCTCGCCTTGGCTCCGACCAGCTCTCGCTCTGTCTCTGGCCTGCCCTCGCCTTGGCTCCGACCAGCTCTCGCTCTGGCCTGCCCTTGCTTGGCTCCGGCCTGCTCTCGCTCTGGCCTGCCCTGGCTCTGCCTCTGGCCTGCCCTCGCCTTGGCCCCGGCCCTGCTCTCGCCTTGGCGCTGGCCTACTCTCGCTTTAGCTTCGGACTGCCCTCGCCCTGGCTCCGGCTTGCCATCGCTCTGGCTCCGGCCTGCTCTCGATCTGGCCTGCCCTCGCCCTGCTGCCTGCTCTCTCTCTGGCTTCGGCCTGCCCTCGCCCAGGCTCCAGCCTACTCTGGCTCTGGACTGCTCTCTCGCTCTGGCCTCGCCCTGTCTCTGGCCTGCTCTCGCTCTGGCGTGCCTTCGCCATGGCTCCGGCTCTGCTCTTGCTCTGGCCTGCCTCGCCCTAGCTCTGGCCTGCCCTCGCCTTGGCTCCGGCCTGCTCTCGCCCTGGCCTGCCCTCGCCTTGGCTCTGTCCGGCCTGCTCTCGCCCTGGCTCCAGCCTGCTCTCGCTCTGGCTTAGGCCTTCCCTCGCCATAGCTCCGGCCTGCCCTTGCTCTGGCTCCGGCCAGCCCTCGCCTTGGATACGGCCAGCACCTGCTCTGGCTCCGGCCTGCCTTCGCCTTGGCTTCGGACTGCTCTCGCTCAGGCCTGCTCTCGCTCTGGCCTGTCCTTGCCTTGGCTCCGGCCCGCTCTTGCTCTGGCCTACCCTGGCTCTGCCTTCGGCCAACCCTCGCCTTGGCTGCGGCCAGCTCCGCCTCTGGCTCCGGCCTGCCCTCGCCCTGGCTCCAGCCTGCTCTCGCTCTGGCTCCGGCCTGCCCTTGCCCTGGCTCCGGCCTGCCCTAGCTCTGGCTCCGGCCTGCCCTAGCTCTGGCTCCGGCCTGCCCTAGCTCTGGCTCCGGCCTGCTCTCGCCCTGTCTCCGGCCTGCTCTTGCTCTGGCCTGCCCTCGCTCCAGTATTCTCTCGCTCTGGTTTTGGCCTGCCCTCGCCTTGGCTCCGGCCTGCCTTTGCCATGTCTACGGCGTGCTATCGCTCTGGCTCCGGCCTGCCTTTGCCTTGGCTCCGGCCTGCTCTCGCTCAGGCTCTGGCCTGCTCTCGCTGTGGCTCTGGCCTGCCTTCGCCTTGGCCAGAGCGAGATTTGGCGAGCGACAAGGCAAGGGCAGGCCAGAGAAAGAGAGAAAGAAGGCCGGAGCCAAGGTAAGGGCAGCCGGAAGGAACCAGGGCGAGAGCAGGCCAGAGCCAGGGCGAGAGCAGGCCGAGGGCAGGCCAGAGCCAGAGTCAGATCAGGCCGGAGACAAGGCGAGGGCAGGCCAGAGCCAGAGCAGGCCAGAGCCAGAGCGAGAGCAGGCAGGAAGGAGCCAAGCAAGGGCAGGCCAGAGCCAAAGCGAGAGCAGTCCGGAGCCAAGGCGAGGGCAGGCCAGAGCCAGAGCGGGAGCAAGCCGGAGCAAAGGCAGGGGCAGGCCAGAGCGAGAGCAGGCCAGAGGCAGAGCGAGAGCAGGCCGGAGCCAGGGCAAGGGCAGGCCGGAGCCAGAGCGAGAGTTGGCCAGAGCCAAGGCAAGGGCAGGCCAGAGCCAGAGCAAGAGAAGGCCAGAGCCAAGACAAGGGCACGCCGGAACCAGGGCAAGAGCAGGCCAGAGCCAGGACAAGAGCAGGCCAGAGCCAGAGCAAGAGAAGGCCAGAGCCAAGGCAAGAGCACGCCGGAACCAGGGCAAGAGCAGGCCAGAGCCAGGGTAAGAGCAGGCCAGAGCAAGGGCGAGAGCAGGCCGGAGCCAGGGCGAGAGCAGGCCGGAGCCAGGGCGACAGCAGGCCGGAGCCAGGGCGAGGGCAGGCCCGAGCCAGAGTCAGAGCAGGCCGGAGTCAAGGCGAGGGCATGCAAGAGCCAGAGCGAGGGCAAGCCAGAGCCAGAGAGAGCTTGGGCAGGCTAGAGCCAGAGCGATAGCAGGCCGGAGCCAAGGCGAGAACATTCCGGAGCCAGGGCGAGGGCAGGCCAGAGCCAGAGCGAGAGCAGGCCAGAGCCAAAGCGAGGGCACGCCAGAGCGAGAGCAGGCCAGAGCGAGAGCAGGCCAGAACCAGGGCGAGGGCAGGCCAGAGCCAGAGAAGGCCAGATCCAAGGCAAGGGCAGGCCGGAGCCAGGGCGAGAGCAGGCCGGAGCCAAGGCGAGGGCAGGCCAGAGCCAAGGCAAGGGCAGGCCAGAGAGAGAAGAGCAGGTCGGAGCCAGGGCGAGAGAAGGCAAGAGCCAATGCGAGGGCTGGCCGGAGCCAGAGCAAGGGCAGGCCGGAGTCAGGGCAAGGGCAGGCAGGAGCCAGAGTGAGGGCAGGCAGGAGCCAGAGCGAGGACAGGCAGGAGCCAGAGTGAGAGCAGGCTGGAGCCAAGGCGAGAGCAGGCCGGAGCCAAGGTGAGGGAGGGTAGGCCAGAGCCAGGGCGGGCAGGTCAGAGTCAGAGCGAGAGCAGGCCGGAGCTCAGGCAAGGGCAGGCCAGAGCCAGAGAGAGAGCAGGCCGGAGCCAAGGCCTGGGAAGGCCAGAGCCAGAGAGAGAGCAGGCCGGAGCCAGGGCGAGGGCAGGTCAGAGCCAGAGAAGGCCGGAAGCAGGGCGAGAGCAGGCCGGAGCCAATGCGAGAGCAGGCCAGAGTCAATGCGAGAGCTGGCCGGAGCCAGAGCAAGGGATGGCCGTAGCCAGAGCGAGAGCAGGCCAGAGCCAAGGCGAGAGCAGGCCGGAGTCAAGGCGAGGGGAGGCCACAGCCAAGGCAAGGGCAGGCTGGAGCCAGAGATAGAGAAGGCCAGAGCCAAGGCAAGGGCAGGCCAGAGCGACAGTAGGCCGGAGCCAGAGCGAGGGCAGGCCAGAGCCAGAGCGAGAGCAGGCCAGAGCCAAGTTGAGGTCAGGCCAGATATAGAGCAGGCATGAGCCACAGCAAGGGCAGGCCGGAACCAGAGAGAGAGCAGGCCGGAGCCAAGGCGAATGCAGGCCGGAACCAGGGCAAGAACAGGTAGGAGCCAAGGCGAAGGCAGGCGGAGCCACAGAGATAGCAGGCCGGAGCCAAGGCGAGAGCAGGCCGGACGGAGCCAAGGTGAGAGCAGGCCGGACCCAGGGCGAGAGCAGGACAGAGCGAGAGCAGGCCGGAGCCAGGACGAGGGCAGGCCGGAGCCAGTGCGAGAGCAGGCCGGAGCCAAGGAGAGGACAGGACAGAGCCAGAGCAAGAGCAAGCAAGAGACAGGGCGAGAGCAGGCCGGAGCAAAGGCAAGGGCAGGCCAGAGCGAGAGCAGGCTGGAGCCAGGGCGAGAGGAGGCCGGAGGCATGGCGAGGGCAGGCCAGAGGCAGAGCGACGGCAGGCCGGAGCCAGGGCGAGGGCAGGCCAGAGCCAGAGCAGGCCGGAGCCAGGGCGAGGGCAGGCTGGAGCCAGAGTGATAGCACACTGGAGCCAAGGCGAGGGCAGGCCAGAGCCAAAGCGAGGGCAGGCCGGAGCCAGAGCAAGAGCAGGCCGGAGTCAAGTTGAGGGCAGGCCAGATAGAGAGCAGGAACCAGAACGAGAGCAGGCCGGTGCCAAGGCTCTAGGTCGTATCCAGGGCGAGAACAGGCAGGAGCCAAGGCGAGGGCAGGCAGGAGCCAGAGAGATAGCAGGCCAGAGCCAGAGCGAGAGCAGGCCGGAGCCAGGACGAGGGCAGGCCGGAGCCAGTGCGAGAGCAAGCCGGAGACAAGGAGAGAACAGGTCAGAGCCAGAGCAAGCAAGAGCAAGGGCGAGAGCAGGCCGGTACCAGGATGAGGGCAGGCCAGAGCTAGAGCAAGAGCAGGCGGAGCCAGGGCGAGAGCAGGCCAGAGCCAAGGTGAGGGCTAGCTGGAGCAAGAGCAAGGGCAGGCCGGAGCCAGGGCGAGGGCAGGCCGGAGCCAAAGCAAGAGCAGGCCGGAGCCAAGGCGAGAGCAGGCCGGAGCCAAGGAGAGGGCAGGTCAGAGCCAGAGATAGAGCAGGCCAGAGCCAGGGCGAGAGCAGGCCGGAGCCAAGGCGAGGGCAGGCCAGAGCCAGATCCAGAGCAGGCCGGAGCCAGGGCGAGGGCAGGCCAGAGTCAGAGCGGGAGCAGGCCGGAGCCAAGGCGAGGGCACGCCAGAGCCAGAGCGAGAGCAGGACAGAGCCAGAACGAGAGCGGACCGGAACCAGGTCGAGGGCAGGCCAGAGCGAGAGTGGGCCAGAGCCAAAGCAAGGGCAGGCCAGAGCCAGAGCGAGAGAAGGCCGGAGTGAGGGCAAGGGCAGGCCGGAACCAGGGCGAAAACAGGCCGGAGCCAGAGCAGGCCAGAACTAGAGCGAGAGTAGGCCGGAGCCAGGGCGAGGGCAGGCCAGAGCCAAAAAGAGAGCAGGCCGGAGCCAGGGCGAGGGCAGGCCAAAGCCAGAGCGAGAACAGGCCGGAGCCAGGGCGAGAGCAGGCCAGAGCCAGAGCGAGAGCAGGCCGGAGCCAGGGCAAGAGCAGGCCGGAGCCATGGCAAGAGCAGGCCGGAGCCAGGGCAAGAGCAGGCCGGAGCCAGGGCACGAGCAGGCCAGAGCCAAGGCGAGGGAAGGCCAGAGCGAGAGCAGGCCAGAGCCAGAGCGAGAGCAGTCCGGAGCCAAGGCAAGGGCAGGCCAGAGCCAGAGCGAGAGAGAGCAGGCCTGAGCCAGAAGTAGAGCAGGCTGGAGCCAGGGCGAGGGCAGACCAGAGTCAGAGCAAGAGGAGGCCGGAGCCAAGGTGAGTGCAGACCAGAGCCAGAGCGAGAGCAGGCCAGAGCCAGAGCGAGATCGGCCGGAGCCAGGGTGAGGGCATTCCGGAGCCAGGGCAGGCCGGAGCCAGGGCGAAAGCAGGCCGGAGCCAAGGTAAGGGCATGACGGAGCCAGAGCAGGAGCTGGCCGGAGCCAAGGCGAGGGCTGCCCAGAGCCAGAGCAAGGGCAGGCAGGAGCCAGGGCGAGGGCAGGCCGAAGCCAGAGCGAGAGCAGGCCGGAGCCAGAGCAAGAGCAGGCCGGAGTCAAGTTGAGGGCAGGCCAGATAGAGAGCAGGAACCAGAGCGAGAGCAGGCCGGTGCCAAGGCTCTAGGTCGTATCCAGGGCGAGAACAGGCAGGAGCCAAGGCGAGGGCAGGCAGGAGCCAGAGAGATAGCAGGCCAGAGCCAGAGCGAGAGCAGGCCAGAGCCAGAGCGAGAGCAGGCCGGAGCCAGGACGAGGGCAGGCCGGAGCCAGTGCGAGAGCAAGCCGGAGACAAGGAGAGAACAGGTCAGAGCCAGAGCAAGCAAGAGCAAGGGCGAGAGCAGGCCGGTACCAGGATGAGGGCAGGCCAGAGCTAGAGCAAGAGCAGGCGGAGCCAGGGCGACAGCAGGCCAGAGCCAAGGTGCGGGCTAGCTGGAGCAAGAGCAAGGGCATGCCGGAGCCAGGGCGAGGGCAGGCCGGAGCCAAAGCAAGAGCAGGCCGGAGCCAAGGCGAGAGCAGGCCGGAGCCAAGGAGAGGGCAGGTCAGAGCCAGAGATAGAGCAGGCCAGAGCCAGGGCGAGAGCAGGCCGGAGCCAAGGCGAGGGCAGGCCAGAGCCAGATCCAGAGCAGGCCGGAGCCAGGGCGAGGGCAGGCCAGAGT
Source organism: Phyllobates terribilis (assembly GCF_046119375.1). Classification (NCBI taxonomy): domain Eukaryota; kingdom Metazoa; phylum Chordata; class Amphibia; order Anura; family Dendrobatidae; genus Phyllobates; species Phyllobates terribilis. Next base: position 1,265,015 of record NW_027362800.1, on the reverse strand, counting down.
CAGAGCGGGAGCAGGCCGGAGCCAAGGCGAGGGCACACCAGAGCCAGAGCGAGAGCAGGACAGAGCCAGAACGAGAGCGGACCGGAACCAGGTCGAGGGCAGGCCAGAGCGAGAGTGGGCCAGAGCCAAGGCAAGGGCAGGCCAGAGCCAGAGCGAGAGAAGGCCGGAGTGAAGGCAAGGGCAGGCCGGAACCAGGGCGAAAACAGGCCGGAGCCAGAGCAGGCCAGAACTAGAGCGAGAGTAGGCCGTAGCCAGGGCGAGGGCAGGCCAGAGCCAAAAAGAGAGCAGGCCGGAGCCAGGGCGAGGGCAGGCCAAAGCCAGAGCGAGAGCAGGCCGGAGCCAGGGCGAGGGCAGACCAGAGCCAGAGCGAGAGCAGGCCGGAGCCAGGGCAAGAGCAGGCCGGAGCCATGGCAAGAGCAGGCCGGAGCCAGGGCAAGAGCAGGCCGGAGCCAGGGCACGAGCAGGCCGGAGCCAGGGCACGAGCAGGCCAGAGCCAAGGCGAGGGAAGGCCAGAGCGAGAGCAGGCCAGAGCCAGAGCGAGAGCAGTCCGGAGCCAAGGCAAGGGCAGGCCAGAGCCAGAGCGAGAGAGAGCAGGCCTGAGCCAGAACTAGAGCAGGCTGGAGCCAGGGCGAGGGCAGACCAGAGTCCGAGCAAGAGGAGGCCGGAGGCAAGGCGAGTGCAGACCAGAGCGAGAGCAGGCCAGAGCCAGAGCGAGATCAGGCCGGAGCCAGGGTGAGGGCATGCCGGAGCCAGGGCGAGGGCATGCCGGAGCCAGGGCGAGGGCAGGCCGGAGCCAGGGCGAAAGCAGGCCGGAGCCAAGGTGAGGGCATACCGGAGCCAGAGCAGGAGCTGGCCGGAGCCAAGGCGAGGGCTGCCCAGAGCCAGAGCAAGGGCAGGCCGGAGCCAGGGCGAGAGCAGGCCGGAGCCAAGGCGAGAGCAGGCCGGAGCCAAGGCGAGGGCAGACCAGAGTCAGAGCGAGAGCAGGCCGGACGAAGCCAAGGAGAGGGCAGGCAGGAGCCAAGGAGAGGGCAGGCCAGAGGCAGACCAGAGCCAGAGCGAGAGCAGGCCGGAGACAAGGAGAGGGCAGGCCGAAGCCAGAGCGAGAGCAGGCCGGAGCCAGGGCGAGTGCAGGCCGGAACCAGAGTGATGGCAGGCCAGAGACGGCGTGGGGGAAGGCAAGAGTCAGAGGAGGCCGGAGCCAGGGCGAGGGCAGGCCAGAGCCAGAGCAGGCCAGAGCCTGGGCGAGGGCAGGCCAGAGCCAGAGCAGGCCAGAGCCTGGGCGAGGGCAGGCCAGAGCCAGAGCGAGAGCAGGCTGGAGCCAGGGCGAGGGCAGGCCGGAGCTAGAGCGAGGGCAGGCCGAGCCAGAGAGAGAGCAAGCCGGAGCCAGAGCGAGAGCAGGCCGGAGCCAGGGCGAGGGCAGGCCAGAGCCAAAACGAGAGCAGGCCAGATTCAGGGCTAGAGCAGGCCGAAGCCAAGGCAAGGGCAGGCTAGAGCGAGAGCAGGCTGGAGCCAGAGCGAGAGCAGGCCGGAGCCAGGGCGAGGGCAGGCCAGAGCCAAAACGAGAGCAGGCCAAATTCAGGGCGAGAGCAGGCCAGATTCAGGGCGAGAGCAGGCCGAAGCCAAGGCAAGGGCAGGCCAGAGCGAGAGCAGGCCGGAGCCAGAGCTAGAGCAGGCCGGAGCCAAGGCGAGAGTAGGCCGGAGCCAAGGCGAGAGTAGGCCGGAGCCAGTGCGAGAGCAGGCGAGAGTAGGCCGGAGCCAGTGCGAGAGCAGGCCACAGTCAGAGCGAGAGCAGGACAGAGCCAGGGCAAAGGCAGGCCAGAGCCAGGATATTTCAAAGCAAGCAGACCTCTAATATGGGCCATAGAAGTATGTATAGATTTACATTTCTATAACCTTTATGCCCATATTAGAGGTCTGATAAGTCCTAGGGGGTGACAGATTCCCTTTAAAGCTTGTGTCGTGGTTGGCCTCTAGCCCGGTGTCTCATGTGTTGGGTTTGCCCACTCCGGGTCCTCCTGAAGGAGGAAGGAGGATTTCTCTTTTTATTTTGTGCTTTTGGCTTCTTGCCCAGTGATAGGGGCAGATCTCATCCTCTCAGGCCTAGCCCAACCCTAACCCTAACCCCAACCCTAACCCTACCACAACCCTAACCCTAGAGTTTATATTTTACGCCGTTTAGACACCTTTATTCTTCGAGTCAGTGCGATTACAGCGATACCAGAATCATATCAGGTTTTTATGATTGACAGCTGTCACACACTAAAAGACGCATTTTTTTGTAAAATCTAGTTTTGCATCGCAATATTTTGAGAGCTATAATTTTTCCATATTTTGGTCGACAGAGTCATGTGACATCTTGTTTTTTGCGGAATGAGTTGACGTTTTTATTGGTGCCATTTTCAGGCACGTGACATATTTTGATCACTCTCTATTCCGATTTTTGGGAGGCAGAATAAACAAAAACCAACAATTCAGGAATTGTTGTTTTTCTTTTTTATGCTGTTCCGCGTGTGGTAAAATTGATAAGGTAGCTAGCTTTATTCTTCGGGTCAGTACGTTTACAGTGGTACCACATTTATATCGATTTTCTATGTTTTGGCGCTTTTACACAATAAAAGCTATTTTATAGAAAAAATAATTTTTTTGCATTGCTTTACTCTGAGAGCTATAACTTTTTTATTTTTAGGCTGATGGAGCAGTATGGCGGCTTGGTTTTTGCGGGGCTAGATGACGTTTTCAGTGGTATCATTATTATTTATATTCGTCTTTTTGATCGCGTGTTATTCCATTTTTTGTTTGGCGGTATGATGATAAAGCATTGTTTTTTGCTTCATTTTTTATTTATTTTTTTACCATGTTCACTGAAGGGGCTAACTAGTGGGACAATTTTATAGGTCAGGTCATTCCGGACGCGGTGATACCAAATATGTGTACTTTTATTGTTTTTTTTTTCATAATAATATTTATTGATGGGTACATTATATTTTTATTTTTGGTGGTTTATTTATTTATTTTTTTCTTCACTTTCTGACACTTTTTTTACTTTTATTCTTTGTCCCACTATGGGACTTTCACTTTTTTTATTCTGATCGCCTGTATAGCATAGGGATGGAGCACCAGCCCTGTGCTATACAGGCTGTCAGCGCTGCAAATGCAGAAGATACTTTGGTCATGCACTGCGCATGCCAAAATATCTTCCTGCTGTCTGGTGACCCAGATGTTGTCATGACGACATCGGGTCGTCATGGCAACATCCAGGAAGCCGCGGCAGACATCGCTGGACGCCGGCAGGAGAGGTGAGTATCCCGATCACCTCCCCTTGCCCCCGCAATGCTGCGATCGACTCAGCTGCGACAATCGGCTGACACCCGGCGGCGATCGCACCCGCACAGCCTGTGTGCGGGCGCGATCGCAAAGACGTACTAATACGTATCAGGCTCTTAAGTCCCATGGCGCAGATACGTATTAGTACGTCTTGAGCTTTAAAGGGGTTAAACTACAACTCCAATGTCAGCCCCTAATTCAATAGGAACCAAAGATCTGAGAACAGAGAATGATAATAAAATAATTTGTCCACATAAATGGCAAAACTACCCAAAAATGGAGCCCCATAAAGATGTCCCAACTTGACCTCCCCCACCCACCTATCGTCAGCAATTTCTCATTTAGACAAGGGGTTGTCCTGAAAATGTCTTATTACAGAGTGTTCCCGGCAATCCATGATAAATCCGGTGGATACATTATAAGTATACCAAAGCTTAAAAGTAAAGAGCTACTTACCAGACTCGTTCTCTCTCAGCTGTCAGGTTATAGTGACACAAGATGGCAGCAGTGTAGAAATTTATACATTCTATTCCAATTGTGATGTCTATGATGTCATGTGCCTTGTGATGTCATAATAGCTATCACTGTCATTTCAAATTTACAACCGCAAGAAAAAGTTGATTTCATGGTTTAAGAAAAAATATGGTGGGTAATTGCAGCCTGTGATTATTTTACATATTGTTATTAATATTTGTCATGTCCTTCACTGCTGCCTCCTGCACTGCTTTTTATATACTGTTTATTTTAATAATGGACAATTCACAAGCCCTGCATGTAGAATATATAGTTAATGGCCTCTGTTGAATGACTAGATGCCTATTAGAGCAATAAGATATACTCTAGGTCTACAATCTTTTGGCTGAGTCTAAGGGCTCATACTCATCTGCGTTTAAATCACATGAGTGCAATCTGCTAAAAAAAAATTGGATTGCACTCTGATTCCTGTTATTGAATGATTATGTGTTCATCTGTGATTTTTTTTTTCCAGCTCGGATCGAACTGAGAAAAAAAAAATCACAGCATGCTGCAAGTGGCTGCATATATCAGACGAGACTCGCCAATGCAAGTCAATGTGTGCGAGAAAAAAAAAGCACAGCAAACGGACCATGCTTATGCCATCCATATAGCGTCCATATAATACGCATCTATGTAACACCTTTCCGTGACTGTGGCGGCATCTCAGCACACAAATCCTGTATCTCACATCTTTGTCTGGCCTTGTCTTCTGTGTTTTGGCCATCATGCCAACAAGACAAGGGTGATTGGGGCAAGAGACATGCTGGTGAGGGGGTTGTTGGCTGCCGTGATGCTGGTAATGGAGGTGGCTGCCAAGATGCTGGCACTGAAGGTGGCTGCCGTGATGGTGCCACTGTAGTTGGTGGTGGTTGCTGTGATGCTGTGACTGGAGGTGGTGGTGATGGCTGCTGTGATGCTGGTACTGGTGATTGCCGTGATGCTGGCACTGGAGGTGGCGGCTGCTGTGATGGTGGGTCTGCTGAGTGCCCTTCTTGGGGGGTCTAATGACCGGGTTTGGTTGTCCTCAGAAAGTTGCCACCTTTCAAGGAATTAAAAGATGGCCATCGGTGAATTTGGTGGCGCAGCGGCAGACAAAACAATTTGGAGGGCAGCCCTGGTCTGCAGCCTCAATAAAAAGGGAACGTGCCTGAAATAACGGGCCAGGCTTAGACAAAAACTCTCATCATCATCACTCACAGGTATTCCCATGTCACGTACGCCAGTGATGGTGGGGCGGTAGCGATGCTGGCTTATTGGTGCATGAGGGGAGGTGTCGAGGGGCTGTGGTGTACTGGTGCTCTCCGCAGGCTCTTCTTCTTTCTGGCCCCCAGCTCCGGCCTCCATTTCAGATTCCTCTCTGGCTTCCAGCACCTCCGAGCTACAGGTATTTCCCTTTTTGGTCCAGTCAGATCTGTAAGGTCAGGGATGACAGAGAAAAAAGCATTTTTAATATGCAAAATAATAATCAAACCATTACAACAAATAAAACTGAAAAAGATAGCCACTTACGGGTGAAAATTTAGGACTAGGGTCAAAAACTGGAGCCGGTCATAATATAGTTACAGTGCAGACCAAAAGTTTGGACAAACCTTCTCATTTAAAGATTTTTCTGTATTTTCATGATTTTGAAAATTGTACATTCACACTGAATTATATACTTAACAAAAAAGTGTGAAACAACTGAAAATATGTCTTATATTCTAGGTTCTTCAAAGTTGCCACCTTTTGCTTTGATGACTGCTTTGCACACTCTTGGTATTCTCTTGATGAGCTTCAAGAGGTAGTCACCGGAAATGGTTTTCACTTCACAGGTGTGCACTGTCAGGTTTAATAAATTGGATTTCTTGCCTTATAAATGGGGTTGGGACCATCAGTTGTGTTGTGCAGAAGTCAGGTGGATACACAGCTGATAGTCCTACTCAATAGACTGTTAGAATTTGTATTATGGCAAGAAAAAAGCATCTAAGTAAAGAAAAACGAGTGGCCATCATTACTTTAAGAAATGAAGGTCAGTCAGTCCGAAAAATTGGGAAAACTTTGAAAGTGTCCCCAAGTGCAGGTGCAAAAACCATCAAGCGCTACAAAGAAACTGGCTCACATGAGGACCACCCCAGGAAAGGAAGACCAAGAGTCACCTCTACTTCTGAGGATAAGTTTATCCGAGTCACCAGCCTGAGAAATCGCAGGTTACCAGCAGCTCAGATTAGAGACCAGGTCACTGCCACACAGAGTTCTAACAGCAGACACATCTCTACAACAACTGTTAAGAGGAGACTTTGTGCAGCAGGCCTTCAGGGTAAAATAGCTGCTAGGAAACCACTGCTAAGGAGAGGCAACAAGCAAAAGAGACTTGTTTGGGCTAAAGAACACAAGGAATGGACATTAGACCAGTGGAAATCTGTGTTTTGGTCTCATGAGTCCAAATTTGAGATCTTTGGTTCCAACCACCGTGTCTTTCTGCGACGCAGAAAAGGTGAACGGATGGACTCTACATGCCTGGTTCCCACCGTGAAGCATGGAGGAGGAGGTGTGATGGTATGGGGGTGCTTTGCTGGTGACACTGTTGGGGATTTATTCAAAATTGAAGGCATACTGAACCAGTATGGCTACCACAGCATCTTGCAACGGCATGCTATTCCATCCGGTTTGTGTTTAGTTGGACTATCATTTATTTTTCAACAGGACAATGACCCCAAACACACCTCCAGGCTGTGTAAGGGCTATTTGACCAAGAAGGAGAGTGATGGGGTGCTACGCCAGATGACCTGGCCTCCACAGTCACCAGACCTGAACCCAATCGAGATGGTTTGGGGTGAGCTGGACCGCAGAGTGAAGGCAAAAGGGCCAACAAGTGCTAAGCATCTCTGGGAACTCCTTCAAGATTGTTGGAAGACCATTTCCAGTGACTACCTCTTGAAGCTCATCAAGAGAATGCCAAGATTGTGTAAAGCAGTCATCAAAGCAAAAGGTGGCTACTTTGAAGAACCTAGAACATATTTTCAGTTCTTTCACACTTTTTTGTTAAGTATATAATTCCACATGTGTTAATTCATAGTTTTGATGCCTTCAGTGTGAATGTACAATTTTCATAGTCATGAAAATACAGAAAAACCTTTAACACTAGAACTACTGATGGAGTCATTTTGACTCCTTTCGTTTTTTATTTCTCTTCTGTGACTACATTTTTCAGAATTCCGGCTTGAAACTCGGTGACTTTTCCTCAAATATGATGTGAAAAAAGATTTTGTGAGAATAAATAATTTTGGTGAAAAATTTGCGCGTTTTTTTCAAAATTTACCAAGAACTACTGAAGGGAGTCATTTTGACTCCCTACTATATTTTGAGGTCTTTTTGTCACTAAATGTTGCTATAAAGTTTTGTGCATAATTTTTTCACTCTGTCTTATTTACCCTGATGTTCATATAGATGTAGTTCAATTTACATGTCAACTTTTCACATTTTCCTTGTGTTTTACCTGCTTGTATTACTGTGTAATGCTGAACAAAATAGCTTGTTTACTATAGGCTCTTATCTTATGCTAATGAAGGGTGGTGTTTTTCTAAGGTCCTAGCAGGAGACAGTATTCTGGATAGTAACTTTACTTTCAGTTCAGCTGAAGAGACAAAGAGAACAGACGCAGACATACGAGCTCTGAAGACTCATACAGGTATGAATTGTTATGAAATAGTTTAGCTGTCTGTCAACTGATTCAGCCCACCTACTTTTGAAGGTGGCAGAACAGTTATTATTTCTTTTAGTTTTCATTTCATTTCTATTTTTCAGCAGGGAACTATATAGAATTATGGAATTTGTGAGGAATATGGAGAGAAGACGTTTGATAAAGCCTCAGGATATTCTGGCTACTTTGCAATCCATACCGGAGGATGAATCGGAATCCGAATTGCAGGAACATTTATTTGATTCTGACAGTGATGAAGATTTCATTCCTCAGAACATATCAAGTGAATCTGAAGACTCAGAAGGAACAAATCCAGAAGGTAAGTAGTTATGTGTATTTATTTGTTCTTCCACACACTGAGTTAGGGCCTGTGCACACTAGCAGAATTCTGGCTGAATAGCCATCTGGATATTCTTGCCGCAATACAGGCCGTACCTGCCCGCTCATGCCTGAAGCTCCGCTCCGAACCCCGGGCTGGAGCCGCTGTCAGGGACAGAGCAGCGCTTGCTTACGCGCGAGCACGGCTCCGTCCCAGACAGCGGCTCCAGCCCGGGGTTCGGAGCGGAGCTTCAGGTATGAAACTCCGCTCTGTACCTGAGCGGGCAGGTACGGGCCGGATTGTGGTGAGAATATCCGGTCGGATATTCCGCCGCTAATCCAGCCAGTGTGCACGGACCCTTACAAAACAAAAATTCTAAATATTCATCAACTTTTTTACAGATATTCCAAGCACATCAACTGGGGATCGGGCTCATGCAATTATGTTGCCTCGTGACCATCCTCCTGGTCGTGGACAGAAAAAATCAGCAAAACGTCCCAGAAATGAAAGAACAACAGATAACGATGGCGGCGAAGGTAATGCAACAACAAACACCAGAGAAGACGAATCTGAAGGAATACTAGTTTCAGCGGATGGTATTCAATGGAAACCTGTTGAAATTGGAGAACACTTGCCTGGTAGGCGTGACAGCCAAAATATTCTTCGAGAAGCACCTGGCCCTACAGGATACGCCAGAAGAAATATCATTATCGATAGTCCTTTGAGCGCATGGCGTTTATTTTTTGATTCATATATATTGACACATATAAAGAACTGTACGCTTGCAGAAGCATGCAGGAACAATAATTTACAGTTTACTCTATCTGATGAGGAGCTAGATGCATTCACTGCGATATTCTATGCTCGTGGAATATCTGGCACGAACCATCACTCGATTAGCAGTATTTGGTGTAATGACTGGGGAATACCGTTTTGCAAAGCGACAATGTCTAGGGACCGCTTTGTTGAAATTATGAGGTTTCTCAGATTTGATGAGAAATCTACTCGATCGGAGAGACTGCAAACGGACAAGTTTGCTCTATTTTCTACTGTGTGGGACAGGTTTATTGAAAATTGTATTGCGTGTTACAAACCTGGCCCATACATAACGGTGGATGAGCAACTTTTCCCAAGCAAAACTAGGTGTCCATTCACGCAGTACATGCCTTCCAAACCAGATAAATATGGCCACAAATATTGGCTAGCTGTTGATAAGAGGAGCAAATATCTGGCAAATGGCTTCCCTTATCTAGGCAAAGATGACACACGCCGTGCTGAGGACCGTTTAGCTGACCATGTGGTAATGAAGTTATTGGACCCGTTTTTGAAAAAAGGTCGCAATGTTACAACCGATAATTATTTTACTTCAGTAAAATTAGCTAAACAGCTAAAAAGCAAAGGAACAACCATCGTGGGAACACTGAACAAGATAAGGCGAGAAGTGCCTAAAGAAATAAAATCCATGAAAGAGGAATTGTACAACACTAAAGTGTTTAGAAATGAAGACAATTTTACACTTACAGTATATCAAGGAAAGCCCAACAAAAATGTTGTCATTTTGAGTTCCGTCCATCCAGATGTTGTTGTTGCGTCTGATTCCGCTAAAAAAACTCCAGAAACGGTAAAGTTTTACAATGAAACAAAATATGGAGTAGATGTAGTGGATCAGATGGCACGAAAATATACCACACGAACATGCACAAAGAGATGGCCTGTTCATGCATTTGAAAATGCCTTAGACTTTGCGGGTATAAATGCATGGATAATATTCAAGGAGATTACCCACCAAAAAATGTCACGCAAGGCATTTTTGCAAACGCTTGTGAGAGAGTTGAGTGGTCCTTATGTCACAGATAGGGAAAAGGGTTCCACGTCCCAAGTTTCTACATGCTCAGAAGTGATGGTTCAAACAAAATTTTGCCAGATCAAAGAAAAGTGCAAGAAAAATAGATCTGTCGGAAATTGTAAGACTTGTGGTAAGTCTTTGTGTGGGCAATGTACTGCCATAAATCAAAGGCAATGCCTAAAATGCGAAACACCAAATGTTTAGAAGGTGAATTCTGCGCCATATTTTCATTTTTATGCTCCTCCACCTACATTTTCTCTGCTTTTTGTTCTTCAGTTGTTGTTTATATGTGTGCACTTGAATAAAAAAAAATGTTTGAAAAACGTCTATTATAATTATTGTTATTTTCTGTAGAAAAATAAGAAAAGCAGAAAAAAAACAATCAAAAGCATTACTGTTGGATCTCACAATAATAATACATTACAAAAAATATAATTATTAATAAATAACCACAAATGAAAGTCTAAAAATAAACAAAAACAAGCAAGGAGTCAAAATGACTCCTTTCAGTAGTTCTAGGCGGGGTCACGAGTCCAGTAGTCCTAGTGTTAAATGAGAAGGTGTGTCCAAACTTTTGGTCTGTACTGTATGGCCTTTCTTTTTAAGAGCCACATCACCACTCTTCCTACCCTGTTGTCGCTCGCGGCGGCACTGGTCCCGGCAACTGCTCCATAATCTTGTCACTACACCCACTGGAAAGAATATACTTTTGTTCGCAGAAAACCCCTTCAACATGTTTATTACCAGCTGCTTCATAGGCTATATTCACACAAACGTATTGTCTAAGTGCTGCCCGTGGAGAAAAATGACAGCACTTGGTCCAGTTCAGGTGAGCATTTAAAACTGGTAATACATAAGCATAATATGTACAATGTCTGACCACTACAACACGGATTTAGGTTGTTAGAGGTGTAATGCAAGTAATCCAAGGTACGCTGTGCTTTTCTACACTCCTAAACAGAGTAAGGCTAAGTGCCCACAATGCAGAAATGCTGAGAATTTTTCCAGAGCGTTTCTGCATCTCCCTGGCAGAAAAAACGCATGCGGATTCTATGAGTTTTCCTGCCAGGGACAAGCAGAAGTGAAGCGCTCTTCACATGCATTTCCGCATGCGGGTTGTCAAGCGCTTTGCAAGCGATTTTAGCATCACTTGGAAAGTGCTGGACAACTTGGTCACACTATATAAATCCATGCAACCGGTATGGATTTATATAGTGTGACCGTAAAAGAATGGTAAACAATAAATATTATACTTACCTTCTGACGGCCCCTGGTCTCCTTATCCGATGCGTCCGGTCTTCCCGGTGTCTTGCGGTTGTGTAAAAGGACCTGCCATGACGTCATTTAGTCATGTGACGGGTCAACAGACCGCCGACGTCAGCAGTCACGTGACCTGTCACATGACTAAATCACGTCATGGCAGGTCCTTTTAGACCATCATGAGCTGCCAGGAAGTCAGGACGCATCGCTATGGAGACCGGGGGCCATCAGAAGGTAAGTATAATGTATATTTTTTATTTTAATTCTTTTTTTTTACAGGTACTATGGTACCCGGATCTGGAGGAGAGTCTCTTCTTCTCCAAATCCGGGTACCATGCGCACATTGAATCGCTAAATATCCGCATGTGCACATGTAGTCATGCGGATATTATGCAATTCAATGCAAGTCAATGGCGGCGAAAACGCTGCGATTACACAAAATAATTGGTAGTGCGGCCGATTTTTCCGCATTGATAATCCGCAGCGGAAATTTCCGCAGCATGTGCACAGCAGATGCGGATTATCATTGGGGAACATAGCAGACCTTCTACCAAGCGTTTTTTAAGCGTTTCTGCAGCGGAATTGCCGTTGCGGAAACGCTTAAAAAACGCATAGTGGGCACACAGCCTAAAGGTGGCCACACATAAGCACAGGTCTGCCAGATAGATACCTAGGAATTATTATTTTGTGTATTATTTCCTACATACTTGATCGAGCAAGTCATTAATGTAAAAGTCAACTCCACATTATAGTATATGATGTACGAGTCACTAATTATCATGTGTGTCCCATCTGATGTCTGTGCACACAGTGAACATATTATACCACATACAATACAATATACATAGGAGAATATATGACTGATAGATAGAGATGAGCAACTTCATTTGCAGGACCCTGATCCAATGGTCAGATGAATATTCAGTGGCTGCTGGATAGGAGCCCTGACAGCCTCCTACCTGACACCATTCTCTTTCTCTTCCTTTGATTTGTAGCCAGGCACAATGTCATGTATGTGTCACGCCAAAAAGATGACATCATGCAAAGACTATAATCAAAAGAGGAGTCAGAGATGCCGGCAGGCGGGAGGAGGCTCGCGGGGCTCTGGTCTGGTGGCCACAGACTACTGACGGGACTGTTTGACCAGTGTCCTGCGAATCAATTCGCTCATCTGTACTGGAATAAGATATATTATGACTACATACATCAGATATTACATACAGAATAGCATGTGACAGTTATATACCACACTATGAGCACAGACATCAGATATTACACCAGTGACATATTATCCTCTGTATAACATTGGATGCCTGTATCAAAGTCCATCACATCCAGTATACAGCATAATATGTGATGGTAAGCGATATACTGGGATACAGACATCACATATTCATACCTCTCAACTTTTGAAGAACAGAAAGGGGGACAGAAAGATGCTATGCGTGGAAAATTTTGGCCTCGCCCCTGGTCACACCCCAATCCACGCCCATTTACCATTATCTTTCTCGCCCGGCAGGAGGAGTTGTCAGAGGGGCGCTGGTAGTGAGGGAAATTCAGCAGACGGCCGAGACTGCAAGGCCCAGACCCAAATCCAGGACTGTCCACTGTATCCAGGGCAGCTGGGACTAGAGATGAGCAGATGGATTCCGGGGCCTCCAGTCGGGGGTCCGGGTCAGTGCTACCTGGCGGCTGGACTGGAGGCCATGAGTCTCTTATCTTCCGGGCAGTGCGGCCTCATCTGTGAGTCCTGCTCATCTCTTGTTGGGACCTGAGGATTATTTTTTGTTCCCTCATTCACAGTCGGAGCCGCCAGAACTTTCTCATCTTTATGTAGATTCATTATACGACATCTGGCTTTCTTGTGGTGGCTCTTACTGTATATTGGGGGCTATGCGAGGGCTCATACCGTAGGTAGGGGTGGCGTGTGCTAATACTGTATGTACGGGGTTGTGTGGGGGCTCATACTGTATATAGGGGGATGTCAGCATACTTAAATCTGCTCAATATTAAGTGCTAATATAAATATACAAAAAAAATATAATTAATAAGTTAATATTAATATTGAGCTGAATTAATTTGAACCTATTGGTTCGGGCTCCACAACAGTCACGGTCTCTCACGTGGCCCCTTGGGAAAATTAATCTCCCACCCCTGCCTATTTCAAAGCGCTATGTTAAAAATCACACAGACATCATACACACAGCGGGCACAACCATCACACAGACATCATACACACAGCGGGCACAACCATCACACAGACATCATACACACAGCGGGCACAACCATCACACAGACATCATACACAGAGCGGGCACAACCATCACAAGGACATCATACACACAACAGGCACAACCATCACACAGACATCATACACACAGCGGGCACAACCATCACACAGACATCATACACACAGTGGGCACAACCATCACACAGACATCAGACACACAGCGGGCACAACCATCACACAGACAACATACACACAGCGGGCACAACCATCACACAGACAACATACACACAGCGGGCACAACCATCACACGGACATCATACACACAGCGGGCACAACCATCACACAGACATCATACACACAGCGGGCACAACCATCACACAGACATCATACACACAGCGGGCACAACCATCACACAGACATCATACACAGCGGGCACAACCAACACACAGACATCATACACACAGCGGGCACAACCATCACACACACAGCAGGCACAACCATCACACGGACATCATACACACAGCGGGCACAACCATCACACAGACATCACACACACAGCGGGCACAACCATCACACGGACATCATACACACAGCGGGCACAACCATCACACAGACATCATACACACAGCGGGCACAACCATCACACAGACATCATACACACAGCGGGCACAACCATCACACAGACATCATACACACAACGGGCACAACCATCACACAGACATCATACACACAGCAGGCACAACCATCACACAGACATCATACACACAGCAGGCACAACCATCACACACACAGCAGGCACAACCATCACACAGACATCATACACACAGCGGGCACAACCATCACACAGACATCATACACACAGCGGGCACAACCATCACACAGACATCATACACACAGTGGGCACAACCATCACACAGACATCATACACACAACGGGCACAACCATCACACAGACATCATACACACAGCGGGCACAACCATCACACAGACATCATACACACAGCAGGCACAACCATCACACAGACATCATACACACAGTGGGCACAACCATCACACAGACATCATACACACAGCGGGCACAACCATCACACAGATATAATACACACAGCGGGCACAACCATCACACAGACATCATACACACAGAGGGGACAACCATCATACAGACATCACACACACAGCGGGCACAACCATCACACGGACATCATACACACAGCGGGCACAACCATCACACAGACATCATACACACAGCGGGCACAACCATCACACAGACATCATACACACAGCGGGCACAACCATCACACAGACATCATACACACAGCGGGCACAACCATCACACAGACATCATACACACAGCGTGCACAACCATCACACAGACATCATACACACAGCGGGCACAACCATCACACAGACATCACACACACAGCGGGCACAACCATCACACGGACATCATACACACAGCGGGCACAACCATCACACGGACATCATACACACAGCGGGCACAACCATCACACGGACATCATACACACAGCGGGCACAACCATCACACAGACATCATACACACAGGGGGCACAACCATCACACAGACATCACACACACAGCGGGCACAACCATCACACAGACATCATACACACAGCGGGCACAACCATCACACAGACATCACACACACAGCGGGCACAACCATCACACGGACATCATACACACAGCGGGCACAACATGACATGTATATATTCCCTTCTTCTCCATCATGTCTCCAGTGGCAGTGGTGGGGCCTGGTGTTTGCAATCAGCAGCAGAGTATGGGCTGTACGCAGGAGAGCTATCAGCCCTGCAGTGTCCCTAAATCCCCTTCCCATCCCCCCTAGTCCCGACTGCAGAGCTGCTGGTGACATTGCATGAGCCCCCTCCCATCCTGTAATAGCAGCAGCCACAGATGGGAGAGGCTGCGGGTCTCCCCCTCACCTCAGGACCGCACCTTGTTGTCATGTCCTCCGCAGACTTGGCCCCGCCCCCTGACCCCTCACCTCCTCATGCTGTGCGGTCTCTGCACAGTAGAATTCCTCTGCCCTGATGCCGGGGAGGAGCAGAGAGCGGGAGGCGGAGCTACAAGGGGTCACACACAGTATGGAAAGCCTGCGTGTCTGGAGGAAAAGCCCAGTGCCCAGCAGCGCCCCTACCGGGAGAAGAGCTGAGCCGGGCAGGGACTGAGCCCTCAAATCGGGACAGGCCCAGGGAATAGGGGAGGCTTGTTAGCTCTGGATATTATACCCGCCTCCTATTATCCTGTATATAATATGGGATGTCTGGGCCTATAGTATATATATTATACCACCTACAGGCTAATATGTAACTAGTGCACATTACACCTTGAGTACAGCCATTAGATATTACACCAGTCACTTCTTCTCCTCTGCACCATCTGATGTCTGTGCACAGTATATGACATCCAGTATACAGGAGAATATGTGATGGGATATAGGACATACTGTTATACAGACATCAGATGCTATATACTGGATAATAAATGATGGTATATATCAGGGGTGGGCAATTCATTTTCCAGAGGGGCCACATGAGAGAACGTAACTGTTGTGGGGGCCTGAACCAATAGGCTGAAAGGCTGAAATTAGTTCTGCTCAATATTAATATTAACTACAATTAATATAAAATAATATTTATATCACTTAATATTGAGCAGAATTAAGTATGCCAATATCCCCCTGTATACCGTATGAGCACACACACAGCCCCCCTATATACCATATGAGCACACACACAGCCCCCTGTATACAGTATGAGCCCCCACACAGCCTCCCTATATACCATATGAGCACACACACAGCCCCCTGTATACAGTATGAGCCCCCACACAGCCCCCCTATATACCATATGAGCACACACATAGCCCCCTGTATACAGTATGAGCCCACACACATCCCCCTATATACCATATGAGCACACACACAGCCCCCTGTATACAGTATGAGCCCCCACACAGCCCCCCTATATACCATATGAGCACACACATAGCCCCCTGTATACAGTATGAGCCCCCACACAGCTCCCCTATATACCATATGAGCACACACACAGCCCCCTGTATACAGTATGAGCCCCCACACAGCCCCCCTATATACCATATGAGCACACACATAGCCCCCTGTATACAGTATGAGCCCCCACACAGCTCCCTATTTATTTATTTATTTTACTAACCATATTTTGCAGATTATAAAATGCACCGTATCATAAGACGCACCCCAAATTTTGGTGAGAAAAATAGGAAAATTGTTTTTTAATAAAATGGTGGTGTTTCTTATAGTCTGCTTTTACGGTAGATTACCCAGGGAAGGGGGCTGCTGTGGTGGAGCAGAGCCGCTGCTCCAGGAAGCTGGCAGCGGCAGGAGTGGGCTGATGCTGTGGACCCCAGGCTGGGAGGAGGATGTTCGACGATGAGCCGGGCTCAGTGCTTTCACAAAATGCCGGCGGATCCCCTGTACTTCCCGTGGTTTTCAATGCTGTAGACTTAGGGAAAATGGCCACCGGAGGCGGCACATGCTTAGGTTGAGACCTCGGGAGACAAGATCTCGGTGTCACGATCTCAATCCGCACATGCGCCGCCTCTGGTGGCCTTTTTACCCCAAGTTCACCGCATTGAAAACCATGGAAAGTGCGGGGGCTCCTCCGACATTTTGTGAAAGCACAGAGCCCATCGCACAGCCAGACACCCACCTTCCTAGCCTGGGGCCCGCAGCATCGCCTCACTCCTGCCGTCACCAGCTTCCTGCAGCAGCGACCCTAAAATGCCGCTCCCAAATGCCCCGGTAAACTACATTCAGATTATAAGACGTACCCCCATTTTCCCAAAAATTTTTGGAGGAGAAAAGTGCGTACTATAATCTGAAAAGTACAGTATATAGTGCTATTAATTCCACAGCAGATTACAGACATTATTCCTACATACAGTAAGCACCCCACATAGCCCCTATATACAGTGTAAGCCACCACATAGCCCTTATATACAGTGTGAGCCCTCATATTCCATCCTATATACAGTATTAGCCACCACATAGCCCCCTATATACCGTATGAGACCCACATAGCCTCCTATACATATTATGAGCCGCCACATAGCCTCCTTTGTACAGTATGAGCCCCCACATAGCCTTCTACTGTATACATATTATTAGCTGCCACATAGCCTCCTATGTACAGTATGAGTCCCACATAGCCTCCTTTATACAATGTGAGTCCCCACATAGCCTCTCTATATATTGTCAGACCCCACGTGGCCTCTTATATACATTATGAGATCCACATAGCTTCCTATATACAGTGTGAGCCCCCACATAGTCTCTCTATATACAATATGAGCCCTCAAATAGCCTCCTATATACAGTATGATTCCCTCATAGCCTTCTATATACAGTGTAAGGCCCCACATAACCTCTTATATACAGTGTGAGGCCTCACATAGCCTCCAACATACAATGTGAGCCCTCACATAGCCTCCTATATACTATATGAGCCCTCACATAGCCTCCTATATACTATATGAGCCCTCACATAGCCTCCTATATACTATATGAGCCCTCACATAGCCTCCAATATACAATGTGAACCCTCACATAGCCTCCTATATACTATATGAGTACTATATGACTTATATGAGAAAGCTCACTTCATTATACTAAGCTTTGTAATTTCCATCTTTGCTTATGTAGACCAGCAGCCACTGGCAAACTCATCTCCCCTTCTGCGTTCTGCATAAATAGCGTTGGGTGGGCATTCGCTTTGCTACTCAACACGGTCTTCATTTATTACATAGAGCTGCTTTTATAGTTTTACATTTTTACTAACCCGAACTAGTGTTACAAGCAGGTCAAGAGACTGGTTTAGGATTAAGCTAATGGTTAGGGCTAGGAATAGGGCTAAGGTAATAACATTGTTCTATAAAAAATGTATTAAGAAAATAGAAAGCATACAAATAAAATAATGTATTGCGTTTTATATTTTTAAAATTCGAGAGATGACTTCAGCAAAAAACAGAAAAAAAATTAAGAAATGAAATTGCAAAGTATAATTACATCAGTATTTTCCTTAAATTACAATACACGTGCAATACTGGGCTTTTGGAAAGGACTCACGGAGTGCTATTGGTTCACGGGTTAGGGGGCATATACTTGTCTTGTCCTGGGTGCTCGCAACCCATGCTGTGACAGTGTGCTATCAGCAGAGTGCACAGCAACCAGCAAGTTTTTTAATTTACTTTTTTTTTTCTGATTTTTTTCATCTGTAGCCTAAAAGACAACAGGTAAATATTAAATACACTACAAACATCAGGCTTTTTTATTGTGTGATAGCTCACTGTAGGTGTGTTTTTGAACAAGCCCTAATGAGTATGAGTATGCATATGATGATATGGTCAGTATGTGTTATTGTTTTTTTTCATGTATATGGTATATTTGTATGTATATTGGGGGCTATTTGGGACTCACACTGTATATATGGAGGCTATGTGGGGTTCACACTGTATATATGGAGGCTATGTAGGGCTCACACTGCATAGATGGAGGCTATGTGGGGCTCACACTGTATATATGAAGGTTATGTGGGGCTCATACTGTATATAGGAGCCCATGTGGAGGCTCATACTGTATATAGGGGGCTATGTTGGGGCTCAATCTGTATATACAGAGGCTATGTGGGGCTCATGCTATATATAGGAAGCTATGTGGGGGCACATACTAGATTAGGAGGCTATGTGAGGGCTCATACTGAATGTAGGAGGTTATGTGGGGGTTCATACTGTATGTAGGAGGCTATGTGGGGGCTTATACTGTGTATAGGAGGCTATGTGAAGGCTCATCTTGTATATAAGAGGCTCCTTGGGGCTCACACTATATACAGGGAGGCTATGTGGGGGCTCCTGCTGTATATACAGAGGCTATGTGGTGCTCATGTGGTATATAGGAGGCTATTTGGGGCTCATACTGTAAATAGGAGGCTATATATATGGGACACACTGTATATGCAGGCTATGTGGGGCTCACACTGTATATATGGAGGCTGTGTGGGGGTTCGTACTGTATATGGGAGGTTATGTGGGGGCTCATACTGAATGTGGGAGGCTATTTGGGGGCTCAGACTGAATGTAGGAGGCTATGTGGGGGTTCATACTGTATATAGGAGGCTATATGGAGGCTCATACTGTATATAGGAGGCTATGTGAGGGCTCATATTGTTTATAGGAGATAACCGGGGCTCATACTATATAGGGTGGTCCAAAAGTAGGTGCACAGAAAGTGTAATAAGGTTATGAAGGGGGAGGTTTATCAAACATGGTGTAAAGTGAAACTGGCTCAGTTGCCCTTAGCAACCAATCAGATTCCACTTTTCATTCCTCACAAAGTTTATAGTCGAAAACCAAAAAGTGTCAGTGATTTGAAAAATTACATAAGAGATGCATTTCAAGAAATTAATACCCAAAGAGACTTGTGCAAAAAAAATTTGTCGAAGCGTAAGAGGCAGACTTCAAAGCTGTGCAAATTGTAATGGAAAACAGTTTGAGCACCTGCGTTGATAAAATTTAAGGGCTTTTGCATTATTGTTCAGAATAAAATGTAATTGTCAATGTTATGCTTGTGTTAGTAAATATAATTTTATATATAAATCAAAATAAATGTTATTATTTTCTGTCCACCTACTTTTGGACCACCCTGTATATAGGGAGCTGTGTGTGAGCTTTTACGGTATTGAGGTGTGCAGTAGCCCTCTTTTCCTTCTGCTCCAATATGACCACAGGTAATATTTATCCATTGTGATTAGTGATGAGCGAACGTGCTCGCCACTACTCGGTACTCGCCGGAGCACCATGGTGCTCGACAAGCTCGGCGAGTATTTCCGGGTTGCTCGGGCGAGAACTCGGGTCCCCTCCCTACATGTTTGGCGCTCTTTAGAGAGCCAATGAACATGCAGGGATTGCCTGCCATGCACTGTAATGCCGTAGCCATGTTGGTTGTGGACATCACAGTGATTGGCTGGCCGCACAGCGTCATCAGGTCTATATCAGACCTGGCGCCACCATGCTCGTCACAGTCACTCCGGATCAGACAGTGTAGGGAGAGCTGCTGCTTTCTCAGGGAGAGATTTGATCGTGTATTAGGTAGTGTAGGGAGAAAAACCGTACATTACACATATCCAACTTAACAAACAGACCTTCTGAGGACTAATCCATCTGCAGAGATATATCAGGCAGGCAGGGTGTATAGGCAGGCGGTGTATATAGCAGACTGCAGTGCATATAGTACAAGAGGCTCCATTCCAGTTCTGTCAGCTGCTGCTGTTAAATATTTCTGGAAATAGGCCCAGGTCTCAGGGGCCAGGAATAATTTTTTTTGCATCTTAATCCTCATCATTTGTTTAAAAAGCAATCCAGAGAACAAGGTTTTTCTGCACCATTTGCTTGTTGGCACTGCAGAATACAGCCAGGTCCTTTCCATATTACAGCGCTAAAAATCCATCTATTTAAAACTGTGTTTTCTCCGTCACACGGCTCACATATACGATTTCAGAAAATACTGTCAATTCTGGCCTCCATTAGATTTTTTTTTCAGTGTGTCAGCGAAGTTTTTGACACTGGTTTGCTGTTCAAATCAGTTACCTACAGGCCAGGTATTTAAACTGTGTTTTCTCCATCACACGGCTCACATATTCGTTTTCAGAAAATACTGCCATTTCTGGCCTCCATTTAAAAAAAATTTCAGTGTGTCAGCAAAGTTTTTGGCACTGGTTTGCTGTTCAAAACGGTTACCTACAGGCCAGATATTAAAAACTGTGTTTTCTCCGTCACACGGATTACATATACGTTTTCAGAAAATACTGCCATTTCTGGCCTCCATTAAAAAAAAATTTCAGTGTGTCAGTGAAGCAATTGAAACCAGATTGCTGTTCAAAATAGTTACCTACAGGCCAGGTATTTAAAACTGTGTTTTCTCCGTCACACGGCTCACATATACGTTGTCAGAAAATACTGCCATTTCTGGCCTCCATTAAATTTTCTTTTCAGTGTGTCAGCAAAGTTTTTGACACTGGTTTGCTGTTCAAAACAGTTACCTACAGGCCAGGTATTTAAAACTGTGTTTTCTCCATCACACGGATTACATATACGTTTTCAGAAAATACTACCATTTCTGGTCTCCATGAAAAAATTTTTTCAGTGTGTCAGCAAAGTTTTTGACACTGGTTTGCTGTTCAAAACAGTTACCTACAGGCCAGGTATTTAAAACTGTGTTTTCTCCATCACACGGATTACATATACGTTTTCAGAAAATACTGCCGTTTCTGGCCTCCATTAAAAAATGTTTTCAGGGTGTCAGTGAAGCAATTGACACCAGACTGCTGTTCAAAACAGTTACCTACAGGCCAGGTATTTAAAACTGTGTTTTCTCCGTCACACGGCTCACATATATGTTGTCAGAAAATACTGCCATTTCTGGCCTCCATGATAAAAATTTTTCAGTGTGTCAGCAAAGTTTTTGACACTGGTTTGCTGTTCAAAACAGTTACCTACAGGCCTGGTACTAAAAACTGTGTTTTGCTTCGGCCTGCCCTCGCCTTGGCTCCGGCCTCCCCTCGCTCTGGAACCGGCCTGATCTCGCAATGGCTCTGGCCTGCCCTTGCCTTGGCTCTGGCCTGCCCTCGCTCTGGATCCGGCCTGATCTCGCAATGGCTCTGGCCTGCCCTTGCCTTGGCTCCGGCCTGCTCTTGCCTTGGCTCCGGCCTGCCCTCGCTCTGGCTCCGGCCTGATCTTGCTCTGGCCTGCCTTCGGCTCCGGACTGCTCTGGCTCTGGTTCTGGCCTGCCTTGGCCGTGGCTCCGGCCTGCTCTCTCTTTGGCTCTGTCCTGCCCTCGTCCTGGCTACGGCCTGCTCTCCCTCTGGTCTGCCCTTGCCTTGGCTCCGGCCTGCTCTCACCCTGGCTCCGGCTTGCTCTCTCTCTGGCCTGCCCTCGCCCTGGCTCCGGCCTGCTCTCGCTCTGGCTCTGGCCTTGCCGAGGCTCCGGCCTGCTCTCGCTCTGGCTGTGGCCTGCTCTTGCTCTGGCTCCGCCCTGCTCTCACCCTGGCTCCGGCTTGCTCTCTCTCTGGCTCTGGCCTGCCCTCGCCCTGCTGTTTGCATGGATTTATATAGTGTGACCTAGTTGTCAAGCACTTTCCAAGTGATGCTATCGCCTGGAAAGCGCCTGTCAATCTGCATGCGGAAACGCATGTGGATCCGCATGTATTCTGCAGGAAAAACGCATGCACAATCTGCAGAAATTTTCTGCTTTATTTCTGCATCATGGGCGTTCTCGCTATAGCTCTGGCCAGCTCTAGCTCTGTCTCTGGCCTGCCCTGGCCTTGGCTCTGGCCTACTCTCGCTTTGTATCTGGGTTGCCCTTGCCTTTGCTCCGGCCTTCTCTCGCTCTGGCTCTTGCCTGCTGTCGCCCTGGCTCCGGCCTGCCATCGTCCTGGCTCCGGTCTGTTCTTGCTCTGGCTATGGCCTGCCCTCGCCTTGGCACCGGCCTGCTCTCTCGCTCTGGCTCTGTCCTGTCCTCGCCCTGGCTCCGGCCTGCTCTCGCTCAGGCTCTGGGCTGCCGTCGCCCTGGCTCCGGCCTTCTCTCGCTCTGGCATGCCCTTGCCCTGGCTCTGGCCTGCTCCCCCTCTGGCCTGCTCTCGCCCTAGCTCAGGCCTGCCCTCGTCCTGGCTCCGGCCTTCCCTCGCCTTTGCTCCGGCCTTCTCTCGCTCTGGCTCTTGCCTGCTGTCGCCCTGGCTCCGGCCTGCCATCGTCCTGGCTCCGGTCTGTTCTTGCTCTGGCTATGGCATGCCCTCGCCTTGGCACCGGCCTGCTCTCTCGCTCTGGCTCTGTCCTGTCCTCGCCCTGGCTCCGGCCTGCTCTCGCTCAGGCTCTGGGCTGCCGTCGAGCTGGCTCCGGCCTTCTCTCGCTCTGGCCTGCTCCCGCTCTGGCCTGCTCTCGCCCTGGCTCAGGCCTGCCCTCGTCCTGGCTCCGGCCTTCCCTCGCCTTGGCTCCGGCCTGCTCTCGCTCTGGCTCGGTCCTGCCCTCGCCCTGGCTCCGGCCTGGTCTCGCTCAGGCTCTGGGCTGCCCTCGCTCTGGCTCCGGTCTGCCCTTGCCCTGCTCTGGCCTGCTCTTGCTTTGGCTCTGTCCTGCTCTTGCCTTTGCTCCGGCCTGCTCTAGCTCTGGTTCTGGCCCACCCTCGTCTTGACTCCGGCTTGCTGTTGCTCTGGCTCTGGTCTGCCCTTGCCTTGGCTCTGGCCTACTCTCGCTTTGGCTCCGGCCTGCTCTCAACCCTGGCTCCGGCTTGCTCTCGCTCTAGCTCCGGACAGTGCTCGCCCTGGCTCCGGCTTGCCATCGCTCTGGCTCCGGCCTACCCTCGCCCTGGCTCCGCCCTGCCCTCGCTCTGGCTACGGCCAGCCCTCGCCTTGGCTTCGGCCTGCCCTCGACCTGGCTCCGGCCCGCCCTCGCTCTGCATTGGCCTGTTCTCTCCTTGGCTCCGGCCTGCTCTTGCACTGGCTCCCGGCCTGCCCTCGTCCGGGCTCTGGCCTGCTCTCGCACTGGTTCCGGCCTGCTCTCGCCTAGGCTCCGGCCTGCTCTCGCCCTGGCTACTAACTGCTCTCGCACAGGCTCCGGTCTGCTATCTCTCTGGCTCCGGCCTGCCCTCGCTTTGTTTGGCTCATGCCTGCTCTCGCTCTGGATCCGGCCTGCCCTCGCTCTGGAACTGGCCTGCCCTCGCCCTGGCTCCAGCCTGCTCTCGCTCTAGCTCTGGCCTGTCCTCTCCTTGGCTCCGGCCTGCTCTCGCACTGGCTCCGGCCTGCCTTCGCCTTGGCTCCGGCCTGCTCTCGCCCTGGCTTCGGCCAGCTCTCACCCTGGCTAAGGCCTGCTATCTCTCTGGCTCCGGCCTGCCCTCGCCTTGGCTCCTGCTTGTTCTCGCCCTGCATCCGGCCTGCTCTCGCCTTAGCTAAGGCCTGCACTTGCCCTGGCTCCGACCTGCTCTCACCCTGGTTCCGGCCTGCTCTCGCCCTGGTTCCGGCCTGACCTTGCCTTGGCTCATGCTTGCTCTCGCTCTGGCCAGCACTCGAGTTGGCTCCAGCCTGCTTTCGCTCTGGCTCCGGCCTGCCCTTGCCCTGGCTCCGGCCTGCCATAGCTCTGCCTCCGGCCTGCCCTCGTCTTAGCTCCGGCCTGCTCTCGCCCTGGCTCCGGCCTGCTCTCGCTTTGGCTCTGGCCCGCCCTCGCCCTGGCTCCGGCCTGCTCTCTCTCTGGCTCTGGCCTGCTCTCTCTCTGGCTCTGGCCTGCCCTCGCCCTGGCTCCGGCATACTCTCACACTGGCTGTGGCCTGCTCTTGCTCTGGCCTCGCCCAGTCTCGGGCCTGATTTAGCCCTTGTTCCGGCCTGCCCTTGCCTTGGCTCCGGCCTGCTCTCGCTCTGACCTGCCCTTGCCTTGGCTCTGGCCTACTCTCGCTCTGGCTTTTGCCTGCCCTCACCCTGGCTCTGGCCTGCTCTCACTCTGATTCTGGCCTGCTCTCGCTCTGGCGTGCCCTCGCCTTGGCTCTGGCCTACTCTCGCTCTGGCCTGCTCTCGCTCTGGCCTCGCCCTGTCTCCGGCCTGCTCTCGCCCTTGTTCCGGCCTGTCCTCGCCTTGGCTCTGGCCTACCCTCGCTCTGGCTCCGGCCTGCCCTACACCTGAGGCTCTGGCCTTCTATCGCTCTGGCTCTGGCCTGCCCTTGCCTTGGCTCTGGCCTACCCTCGCCTTGGCTCTGGCCTACCCTCGCCTTGGCTCTGGCCTGCTCTTGCCTTGGCTCCGGCCTGCTCTTGCCTTGGCTCCGGCCTGCTCTCGCTCTGGCTCCGGCCTGCCCTTGCTCTGGCTCCGGCCTGCCCTTGCATTGGCTCCGGCCTGCTCTCGCCCTGGCTCCGACCTGCTCTGGCCTGTTCTCTCTCTGGCTCTGGCCTGCCTTGGCTCTGGCCTGCCCTTGCCTTGGCTCTGGCCTTCTCTCGCTCTAGCAGGCCCTTGCCTTGGCTCTGGCCAACTCTCGCTCTGGCTCCTGCCTGCCCTCGCCCTGGCTCCGGCCTACTCTTGCTCTGACTCTGGCCTGCCCTCGCCCTGACTCCGGCCTGCTCTGGATCTGGCTCTGGCCTGCCCTCGCCTTGGTTCCGGCTTGCTCTTGCCCTGGCTCCGGCCTGCTCTCGGTCTGGCTCTGGCCTGCCCTCGCCTTCGCTCCGGCCTGATCTCGCCTTGGCTCCGGCCTGCTCTCGCCCTGGCTCTGGCCTACTCTCGTTCTGGTCTGCTCTCGCTCTGGCCTCGCCCTGTCTCCGGCCTGCTCTCGCCCTGGTTCCGGCCTGCCCTTGCCTTGGCTCTGGCCTACCCTCGCCGTGGCTCCGGCCTGCTTTCGCCTTGGCTCCGGCCTCCTCTCACTCTGACACCGGCCTGCCCTCGCCCTGACTCCGGCCTGCCCTCTCTCTGGCTCTGGCCTGCCCATGCCTTGGCTCCGGCCTGCTCTTCCTCTGGCTCTGGCCTGCCCTCGTATTGACTCTAGCCTGATCTCGCTCTTGTTCTGGCCTGCCTTCGCCATGGCTCCAGCCTGCTCTCGCTCTGGCTCAGGCCTGCTCTCGCTCTGGCTCAGGCCTGCTCTCGCTCTGGCTCTGGCCAGACCTAGCTCTGGCTCCGGACTGTTCTCGCTCTGGCCTGCTCTCACTCAGTCTCTGGCCTGCCCTCGCCCTGGCTCCGGCATACTCTCGCTCTAGTTCTGACCTGCTCTCGCTCTGGCCTCGCCCTGTCTCCGGCCTGCTCTCGCCCTTGTTCCGGCCGGCCCTTGCCTTGGCTCCGGCCTTCTCTCGCTCTGGCCTGCCCTTGCCTTGGCTCTGGCCAACTCTCGCTCTGGCCTGCCCTCGCCCTGGCTCCGGCCTGCTCTCGCTCTGGCGTGCCCTCGCCTTGGCTCCAGCCTGCTCTCGCCCTGACTCTGGCCTGCTCTGGATCTGGCTCTGGCCTGCCCTCGCCTTGGCTCCGGCCTGCTCTCGCTCTGGCCTGCCCTCGCCTTGGCTCCGGCCAGCCCTCGCCTTGGCTCCGGCCAGCCCTCTCCTTGGCTCCGGCCAGCCCTCGCCTTGGCTCCGGCCAGCCCTCGGCCTGCTCTCGCCCTGGCTTCGGCCTGCCCTCGCTCTGGCTCCGTTGAGCCCTCGCCTTGGCTCCGGCCTGCTCTCGCTCTGACTCCGGCCTGCTCTTGCCCTGCCTCTGGCCTGCCCTCGCCCTGGCTCCGGCCTGCTCTTGCTCTGGATCTGGCCGGCTCTTGCTCTGGCTCTGGCCTGCCCTTGTCTTGACTTCGGCCTGCTCTCGCCCTGGCTCTGACCTCCTCTCACTCTGGCCTGCACTCGCTCTGGCTCCAGCCTGCTCTCTCTATGGCTCTCGCCTGTCCATGCCTTGGCTCCGGCCTGCTCTTCCTCTGGCTCTGGCCTGCCCTCGTCTTGACTCTGGCCTGATCTCGCTGTTGTTCTGGCCTGCCTTCGCCTTGGCTCCGGCCTGCTCTTGCTCTGGCTCAGGCCAGCTCTCGCTCTGGCCTGCCGTTGCCTTGGCTCCGGCCTGCTCTCGCTCTGGCTCTGGCCTGCCCTCGCCTTGGCTCCGACCTGCTCTTGCTCTGACTCTGGCCAGCCCTCGCCTTGGCTCCGACCTGCTCTTGCTCTGGCTCTGGCCAGCCCTCGCCTTGGTTCCGGCCTGCTCTTGCTCTGGCCTGCCCTGGCTCTGCCTCTGGCCTGCCCTCGCCTTGGCTCCGGTCAGCTCTCACCTTGGCTATGGCCTGCTCTCGCTCTAGGTCCGGACTGCCCTTGCCCTGGCTCCGGCCTGCCATCGCTTTGGCTCTGGCCTGCCCTCGCCTAAGCTCTGGCCTGCTCTCGCCATGGCTCTGGCCTGCTCTCACTTTGGCTCTGGCCCGCCCTCGCCCTGGCTCCAGCCTGCTCTCTATCTGGCTCTGGCCTGCCCTCGCCCTAGCTCCGGCATACTCTCACTCTGGCTGTGGCCTGCTCTCGCTTTGGCCTCGCCCTGTCTCGGGCCTGCTCTAGCCCTTGTTAAGGCCTGCGCTTGCCTTGGTTCCGGCCTTCTATCGTTCTGGCCTGCCCTTGCCTTGGCTCTGTCCTACTCTCGCTCTGGCTCTTGCCTGCCCTCGCCCTGGCTCTGGCCTGCTCTCGCTCAGGGTCTGGCGTGCCCTCGCTTTGGCTCCGGCCTGCTCTGGATCTGGCTCTGGCCTGTCCTCGCCCTGGCTCCGGCCTGCCCTTGCTCTGGCTCCGGCCTGCTCTCGCCTTGGCTCCGGCCTGTCCTCGCCCTGGCTCCGGCCGGCCCTTGCTCTGGCTCTGGCCAGCCCTCGCCTTGGCTCCGGCCTGTCCTCGCCCTGGCTCCGGCCTGCCCTTGCTCTGGCTTCGGCCAGCCCTCGCCTTGGCTCCGGCCTGCTCTCGCCCTGGCTCCGGCCTGCCCTCGTCTGGACTCCGGCCTGTTCTCGCCCTTGTTCCGGCCTACTCTCGCTCTGGCTCTTGCCAGCCATCGCTCTGGCTCCAGCCTGCTCTCGCTCTGGCGTGCCCTCGCCTTGGCTCCGGCCTGCTCTCGCTCTGACTCTGGCCTGCCCTCGCCCTGCCCTGGATCTGGCCTGCCCTCGCCTTGGCTCCGGCCTGCTCTCGGTCTGGCTCTTGCCTGCCCTCGTCTTAGCTCCAGCCTGCTCTCGCCTTGGCTCCGGCCTGCTCTCGCTCTGGTTCCGGCCTGCCCTCGCCCTGGCTCCGGCCTGCTCTTGCTCTGGCTCTAGCCTGCTCTTGCTCTGGCTCTGGCCTGCCCTCATCTTGACGCCATCCTGTTCTCGCTCTTGTTCTGGCCTGCCTTCGCCTTGGCTCCGGCCTGCTCTCGCTCTGGCTCAGGCCTGCTTTCTCTCTGGCTCTGGCCTGCCCTTGCCTTGGCTCCGGACTGCTTTCTCTCTGGCTCTGGCCTGCTCTCGCTCTGGCCTGCTCTCGCCCTGGCTCCGGCCTGCTCTCACTCTGGCACTGGGCTGCCCTCGCCTTGGCTCTGGCCTGCTCTCTCTCTGGCTCTGGCCTGCCTTTGTCTTGACTCCGGCCTGCTGTCGCCCTGGCTCCGACCTGCTCTCGCTCTGGCCTGCCCTCGCCCTGGCTCCGGCCTTCCCATGCCTTGGCTCCGGCCTGCTCTTCCTCTGGCTCTGGCCTGCCCTCGTTTTGACTCTAGCCTGATCTCGCTCTTGTTCTGGCCTGCCTTCGCCTTGGCTCCAGCCGTCTCTCACTCTTGTTCTGGCTCTGGCCTCACCCTATCTCCGGCCTGCTCTCGCCCTGGTTCCGGCCTGCCCTTGCCTTGGCTCTGGCCTTCTATCGCTCTGGCTCTGGCCTGCTCTTGCCTTGGCTCTGACCTACCCTCGCCTTGGCTCCGGCCTCCTCTTGCTCTGGCTCCGGCTTGCCCTCACCCTGACTCCGGCCTGCACTTGCATTGGCTCCGGCCAGCAATCGCCCTGCTCTCGATCTCGCTCTGGCCTGCCCTCGCCCTGGCTCCGGCCTGCTCTCTCTTTGGCTCTGGCCTGCCCATGCCTTGGCTCCGGCCTGCCCTCGTCTTGACTCTAGCCTGATCTCGCTCTTGTCCTGGCCTGCCTTCGCCATGGCTCCAGCCTGCTCTCGCTCTGGCTCAGGTGTGCTCTCGCTCTGGTTCTGGCCTGCCCTAGCTCTGGCTCCGGACTGCTCTCGCTCTGGCTCCGACCGGCTCTCGCTCTGGCCTGCCCTCGCTCCGCCTACTCTCTCTGGCTCTGGCCTGCCGTCGCCCTGGCTCCGGCCTACTCTCGCTCTAGCTCTGGCCTGCTCTCGCTCTGGCCTCGAACTGTCTCCGGCCTGCTCTCGCCCTGGTTCCGGCCTGCCCTTGCCTTGGCTCCGGCCTTCTCTTGCTCTGGCTCTGGTCTGCCCTTGCCTTGGCTCTGGCCTTCTCTTGCTCTGGCTCTGGCCTGCCCTCGCCCTGGCCTTCTCTCGCTCTGGCTCTGGCCTGCTCTCGCTCTGGCCTGCTCTCGCTCTGTGTTGCCCTCGCCTTGGCTCCGTCCTGCTCTCGCTCTGACTCTGGCCTGCCCTCGCCCTGGCTCTGGCCTGCTCTGGATCTGGCCTGCCTTCTCCTTGGCTATGGCCTGCTCTCGCCCTGGCTCCGGCCTGCTCTTGCTCTGGACTGCCCTCGCCTTGGCTCCGGCCTGCTCTCGCCTTGGCTCAGGCTTGCTGTTGCTCTGGCTCCGGCCAGCCCTCACCCTGGCTCCGGCCTGCCCTCGCTCTGACTCTGGCCAGCCCTTGCCTTGGCTCCGGCCTGCTGTCGCCCTGGCTCCGGCCTGCCCTCGCTCTGACTCTGGCCAGCCCTCGCCTTGGCTCCGGCCTGCTCTCGCTCTGGATCCGGCCTGCTCTTGCTCTGGATCTGGCCTGCCCTCGCCCTGGCTCCGGCCTGCTCTTGCTCTGGCCTGCCCTCGTCTTGACTTCGGCATGCTCTCGCTCTGGTTCTGGCCTGTCTTTGCCTTGGTTCCGGCCTGCAGTCGCTCTGGTTCAGGCCAACTCTCGCTCTGGCCTACCCTTGCCTTGGCTCCGAACTGCTCTCGCTCGCTCTGGCTCTGGCGTGCTCTCGCCCTGGCTCCGGCCTGCTCTCGCTCTGGCCTGCTCTCGCCCTGGTTCCGGCCTGCTCTCGCTCTAGCTCCGGACTGCCCTCGCCCTGGCTCCGGCCTGCCATCGCTCTGGCTCCAGCCTGCCCTCGCCTTGGCTCCGGCCTGCTCTCGTCCTGGCTCCGACCTGTTCTCGCTCTGTTTCTAGCCTGCCCTCGCCAAGGCTCCGCCCTGCTCTCTCTCTGGCTCTGGCCTACTCTCGCTCTGGCCTGTTCTCGCCCAGGTTCCAGCCTGACCTTGCCTTGGCTCCGGCCTTCTCTCGCACTGGCTCTGGCCTGCCCTCGCCGAGGCTCCGGCCTGCCCTCGCCGAGGCTCCGGCCTGCCCTCGCTCTGGCCGGCTCTCGCTCTGGCCTGCCCTCGTCCTGGCTCCGGCCTGTTTTCACTCTGGCTCTGGCCTACCCTCGCCTTGGCTCCGGCCTACACTCGCCTTGGCTCTGGCCTACCCTCGCCTTGGCTCCGGCCTACCCTCGCCTTGGCTCCGGCCGGCTCTCGCTCTGGCTCCGGCATGCCCTCGCCCTGATTCCGGCCTGCCCTTGCTCTAGCTCCAGCCAGCCCTTGCATTGGCTCCGGCCTGCTCTAGCCTTGACTCCGACCTGCTCTCGCCATGGCTGCGGCCTGCTCTCTCTCTGGCTCTGGCCTGTCCATGCCTTGGCTCCGGCCTGCTCTCTCTCTGGCTCTGGCCTGCCCTTGCCTTAGCTCTGGCCGGCTCTCGCTCTGACTCTGGCCTGCCCTGGCTCCGGCCTGCTCTTCCTCTGGCTCTGGCCTGCCCTCGTCTTGACTCTGGCCTGATCTCGCTCTTGTTCTGGCCTGCCTTCGCCTTGGCTCAGGCCTGCTTTCGCTCTGGCTCTGGCCTGCCCTTGCCTTGGCTCCGGACTGCTTTCTCTCTGGCTCTGGCCTGCTCTCGCTCTGGCCTGCTCTCGCCCTGGCTCCGGCCTGCTCTCACTCTGGCACTGGGCTGCCCTCGCCTTGGCTCTGGCCTGCTCTCTCTCTGGCTCTGGCCTGCCTTTGTCTTGACTCAGGCCTGCTGTCGCCCTGGCTCTGACCTGCTCTCGCTCTGGCCTGCCCTCGCCTTGGATCCGGCCTGCTCTTCCTCTGGCTCTGGCCTGCCCTCGTTTTGACTCTAGCCTGATCTCGCTCTTGTTCTGGCCTGCCTTCGCCTTGGCTCCAGCCGTCTCTCACTCTTGTTCTGGCTCTGGCCTCACCCTATCTCCGGCCTGCTCTCGCCCTGGTTCCGGCCTGCCCTTGCCTTGGCTCTGGCCTTCTATCGCTCTGGCTCTGGCCTGCTTTTGCCTTGGCTCTGGCCTACCCTCGCCTTGGCTCCAGCCTGCTCTCGCTCTGGCTCAGGTGTGCTCTCGCTCTGGTTCTGGCCTGCCCTAGCTCTGGCTCCGGACTGCTCTCGCTCTGGCCTGCTCTCGCTCTGGCCTCCCCTCGCCCTGGCTCCGGTATACTCTCGCTCTGGTTCTGACCTGCTCTGTCCTCGCCCTGTCTCCGGCCTGCTCTCGCCCTTGTTCCGGCCTGCCCTTGCCTTGGCTCCAGCCTTCTCTCGCTCTGGCTCTGGCCTGCCCTTGCCTTGGCTCTGGCCTACTCTCGCTCTGGCCTGCCCTCGCCCTGGCTCCGGCCTGCTCTCACTCTGGCTCTGACCTGCTCTGGCTCTGGCGTGCCCTCGCCTTGGCTCTGGCCTGCTCTCGGATCTGGCTCTGGCCTGCCCTCGCCTTGGCTCCGGCCTGCTCTCGCTCTGGTTCCGGCCAGCCCTCGCCTTGGATCTGGCCTGCTCTCGCCCTGGCTCCGGCCTGCCTTTGCTCTGGCTCCGGCCAGCCTCGCCTTGACTAGAGCCTGCTCTCGCCCTGGCTCCGGCCTGCTCTTGCTCTGGCCGGCCCTCGCCCTGGCTCCGGCCTGCTCTCGCTCTGGTTCTGGACTGCCTTCCTTCGCCTTGGCTCCGGCCTGCCCTCGCTCTGGCTCAATCCTGTTACATCTGGCTCTGGCCTGCCCTTTCCTTGGCTCCGGACTGCTCTCACTCTGGCCTGCTCCTGCCTTGGCTCCGGACTGCTTTCGCTCTGGCTTGCTCTCGCTCTGGCTTGGGCCTGTCTTTGCCTTGGCTCCGGACTGCTCTCGCTCTGGCCTACTCTTGCTCTGGCCTACCCTGGCTCTGCCTCTGGCCTGGCTTTGCCTTGGCTCCAGCCTGCTCTCGCTCTAGCTCCGTATTGCCCTCACCCTGGCTCCGCTATGCCATAGCTCGGGCTCCGACCTGCTCTCGCCTTGGCTCCGTCCTGCTCTCGCCCTGGCTCCGACCGGCTCTCGCTCTGGCCTGCCCTCGCTCCGCCTACTCTCTCTGGCTCTGGCCTGCCGTCGCCCTGGCTCCGGCCTACTCTCGCTCTAGCTCTGGCCTGCTCTCGCTCTAGCCTCGAACTGTCTCCGGCCTGCTCTCGCCCTGGTTCCGGCCTGCCCTTGCCTTGGCTCCGGCCTTCTCTTGCTCTGGCTCTGGTCTGCCCTTGCCTTGGCTCTGGCCTACTCTTTCTCTGGCTCTGGCCTGCCCTCGCCCTGGCCCCGGCCTCCTCTCGCTCTCGCTCTGGCCTGCTCTCGCTCTGGCCTGCTCTCGCTCTGGCCTGCTCTCGCTCTGTGTTGCCCTCGCCTTGGCTACGTCCTACTCTCGCTCTGACTCTGGCCTGCCCTCGCCCTGGCTCTGGCCTGCTCTGGATCTGGCTCTGGCCTGCCTTCTCCTTGGCTATGGCCTGCTCTCGCCCTGGCTCCGGCCTGCTCTTGCTCTGGACTGCCCTCGCCTTGGCTCCGGCCTGCTCTCGCCTTGGCTCAGGCTTGCTGTTGCTCTGGCTCCGGCCAGCCCTCGCCTTGGCTCCGGCCTGCCCTCGCTCTGACTCTGGCCAGCCCTTGCCTTGGCTCCGGCCTGCTGTCGCCCTGGCTCCGGCCTGCCCTCGCTCTGACTCTGGCCAGCCCTCGCCTTGGCTCCGGCCTGCTCTCGCTCTGGATCCGGCCTGCTCTTGCTCTGGATCTGGCCTGCCATCGCTCTGGCCTGCCCTCGTCTTGACTTCGGCATGCTCTCGCTCTGGTTCTGGCCTGTCTTTGCCTTGGCTCCGGCCTGCAGTCGCTCTGGTTCAGGCCAACTCTCGCTCTGGCCTACGCTTGGCTTGGCTCCGAACTGCTCTCGCTCGCTCTGGCGTGCTCTCGCCCTGGCTCCGGCCTGCTCTCGCTCTGGCCTGCTCTCGCCCTGGTTCCGGCCTGCTCTCGCTCTAGCTCCGGACTGCCCTCGCCCTGGCTCCGGCCTGCCATCGCTCTGGCTCCAGCCTGCCCTCGCCTTGGCTCCGGCCTGCTCTCGTCCTGGCTCCGACCTGTTCTCGCTCTGTTTCTAGCCTGCCCTCGCCAAGGCTCCGCCCTACTCTCTCTCTGGCTCTGGCCTACTCTCGCTCTGGCTCTGGCCTGTTCTCGCCCAGGTTCCAGCCTGACCTTGCCTTGGCTCCGGCCTTCTCTCGCACTGGCTCTGGCCTGCCCTCGTCCTGGCTCCGGCCTGTTTTCACTCTGGCTCTGGCCTACCCTCGCCTTGGCTCCGGCCTACACTCGCCTTGGCTCCGGCCTACCCTCGCCTTGGCTCCGGCCTGCTCTCGCCTTAGCTCCGGCCGGCTCTCGCTCTGGCTCCGGCATGCCCTCGCCCTGATTCCGGCCTGCCCTTGCTCTAGCTCCAGCCAGCCCTTGCATTGGCTCCGGCCTGCTCTAGCCTTGACTCCGACCTGCTCTCGCCATGGCTCCGGCCTGCTCTCTCACTGGCTCTGGCCTGTCCATGCCTTGGCCGGATCCGGCCTGCTCTCTCTCTGGCTCTGGCCTGCCCTTGCCTTAGCTCTGGATGGCTCTCGCTCTGGCCTGCCCTCGTTCTGGTCTACCCTCGCCTTGGCTCCGGACTGCTCTTGCCTTGGCTCAGGCCTGCTCTCGCTCTGGCTCAGGCCTGCTCTCTCTCTGTCTCCGGCGTGCTCTCTCTCTGGCTCGGGCCAGCCCTTGCTCTAGCTCCGGCCGGCCCTCGCATTCGCTCCGGCCTGCTCTCGCCCTGGCTCCGACCTGCTCTCGCTCTGGTCTGCCCTCTCTCTGTCTCCGGCCTGCTCTCTCTCTGGCTCTCGACTGCCGAAGCCTTGGCTCCGACCTGCTCTTCCTCTGGCTCTGGCCTGCCCTCGTCTTGACTCTGGCCTGATTTCGCTCTTGTTCTGGCCTGCCTTCTCCTTGGCTCCGGCCTGCTCTCGCTCTGGCTTCAGCCTGCCCTCGCCCTGCTCCGGCCTGCCCTTGCTCTGGCTCCGGCCAGCTCCTGTTCGGGCTCCGGCCAGCTCCTGTTCGGGCTCCGGCCAGCCCTCGCCTTGGCTCCAGCCTGCTCTTTCTTGCTCTGGCTCTGGCCTGCCCTCGTCTTGACTCCGGCCTGCTCTCGCTTTGGTTCTGCCCCGCCTTGGCTCCGGCCTGCTCTCGCTCAAGCCTATTCTCTCTCTGGCTCTGGCCTGCCCTTGCCTTGGCTCCGGACTGCTCTCGCTCTGGCACTGGCCTGATCTCGCTCTGGCACTGGCCTGCTCTCGTTCTGTCTCTGGCCTGCCGTCGCCTTGGCTCCGGCCTGCTCTTGCCCTGGCTCCGGCCTGATCTCGCTCTGGCCTGCCCTCGCCTTGGCTCCGGCCTGCTCTCGCTCTGACTCTGGTCTGCCCTCGCCCAGGCTCCAGCCTGCTCTGGCTCTAGCTCTGTCCGGTCTTCGCCTTGGCTCTGGCCTGCCCTCGCCTTAGCATGCCGGAGCTCTCGCCCTGGATCCGGCCTGCCCTCGGCCTGGCTCCGGCCTGCCCTCTAAGTGGCTCCGGCCTGCCCTCTGACTGGCTCCGGCCTGCCCTCCCTCTGGCTCCAGCCTGCCCTCGCCCTGGCTCCGGCATGCTCTTGCCCTGGCTCCGGCCTGCTCTCACTCTGGCTCCAGCCTGCCCTTGCTCTGGCTTAGGCCAGCCCTCGCCTTGGCTCCAGCCTGCTCTTGTTCTGGCTCTGGCCTGCCCTCGTCTTGACTCCGGCCTGCTCTCGCTTTGGTTCTGGCCTGCCTTCGCCTAGGCTCCGGCCTGCTCTTGCTCTCGCTCGGCCGACTCTCTCTCTGGTTCTGGCCTGCCCTTGCCTTGGCTCCGGACTGCTCTCGCTCTGGCACTGGCCTGATCTCGCTCTGGCACTGGCCTGCTCTCGTTCTGGCTCTTGCCTGCC
The DNA here is from genome assembly GCF_046119375.1 of Phyllobates terribilis. Classification (NCBI taxonomy): domain Eukaryota; kingdom Metazoa; phylum Chordata; class Amphibia; order Anura; family Dendrobatidae; genus Phyllobates; species Phyllobates terribilis. Next base: position 1,229,940 of record NW_027362800.1, on the reverse strand, counting down.
CTCACCTTGGCTCCGGCCTGCTCTCGCTCTGGCTCTGGCCTGCTGTCGCTTTGGCTCCAGCCTGCTCTCGCTCTGGCCTGCCCTGGTTCTGCTCAAGCCTGCCCTCGTCTTGGCTGCAGCCTGCCCTCGCCCTGGCTCCGGCCTGCTCTCGCTCTGGCCTGCTCTCGCTCTGGTTCATGCCTGCCCTTGCCTCGGCTCAGGCCTGCTCTCGCTCTGGCTCGGGCCTGCTCTCGCTCTGGCCTGCCTCTCCTTGGCTCCGGCCTTCTCTCGCTCTGGCTCACGCCTGCCCTCGTCTTGGCTCCGGCCTGCTCTCGCTCTGACTCTGGCCTGTCCTCGCCCTGGCTCCGTCCTACTCTGGATCTGGCTCTGGCCTGCCCAGGCCTTGGCTCCGGCCTGCTGTTGCCCTGGCTTCAGCCTGCTCTCGCTCTGGCCTGCCCTCGCCTTGGCTCCGGCCTGCTCTCGCTGTGGCTCCAGCCTGCCCTTGCTCTGGCTACGGCCAGCTTACGCCTTGGCTCCGGCCTGCTCTCGCCCTGGCTCCGGCCTTCTCTTGCTCTGGATCTGGACTGCCCTCGCCCTGGCTCCGGCCTGCTCTTGCTCTGGCCTGCCCTCGTCTTGACTCCGGACTGCTCTCGCTCTGGTTCTGGCCTGCCTTCACCTTGGCCCCGGCATGCCCTCGCTCTGGCTCAAGCCTGCTCTGGCTCCAGACTGCTCTCGCTCTGGCCTGCACTCGCCTTGGCTCCGGCCTGCTCTCGCTCTTGCCTGCCCTCGCCTTGGCTCCGACCTGCTCTTGCTCTCGCTCTGGCCTGTCCTCGCCTTGGCTCGGGCCAGCTCTCGCTCTGGCCCGCCCTGGCTCTGCTTCTGGCCTGCCCTAACCTTGCCTCTGGCTTGCTCTCGCTCTGGCTCCGTCCGGCCTGCCCTCGCCCTGGCTCCAGCCTGCTCTCACTCTGCCTCCGGCCAGCCCTCGCCTTGGCTCCGGCCTGCTCTCGCTCTGGCTCCGGCCTGCTCTAGCTCTGGCTCCGGCCTGCCCTCGCCCTTTCTCCGGACTGCTCTCGCTCTGGCCTGCCCTCGTCCTGACTCCGGCATTCTCTCGATGTTGCACAGGCCTACTCTTGATCTGGAACTGACCTACTCTCGCTCTGGCCTGCCCTCACCTTCTCTCCGGCTTGCTCTCGCTCTGGCTCTGGCCTGTCCTCGCCTTGGCTCCAGACTTCTCTCGCTCTGGCTCTCGCCTGCCCTAGACTTGGCTCTGGCCTACTTTCGCTCTCTCTGGCCTGCCCTTGCCCTTGCTCCGGCCTGATCTTGCTCTGGCCTGCCCTCGCCTTGGCTCCAGCCTGCTCTCGCTTTGACTCTGGTCTGCCCTCTACCTGGCTCCGGCCTGCCCTCGCCTTGGCTCCGGCCTGCTCTCGCTCTAACTCTGGTCTGCCCTCGCCCAGGCTCCGACCTGCTATGGCTCTAGCTCTGTCCTGCCCTCGTCTTGGCTACGGCCTGCTCTCGCCCTGGCTCCGGCTTGCCCTCCTCCTGGCTCCAGCCTGCTCTCGCTCTGGCCTGCCCTCGACCTTTCTCCGGCCTGCTCTCGCCCTGACTCCGGCATTCTCTCGCTCTTGCACTGGCCTGCTCTCGATCTGGAATTGACCTGCTCTCGTTCTGGCTCTGGCCTGCCCTCACCTTGTCTCCGGCTTGCTCTCGCTCTGGCTCTGGCCTGTCCTCGCCTTGGCTCCGGACTTCTCTCGCTCTGGCTCTCGCCTGCCCTAGCCTTGGCTCTGGCCTACTTTCGCTCTCTCTAGCCTGCTCTTGCCCTGGCTCCGGCCTGATCTCGCTCTGTCCTGCCCTCGCCTTGGCTCCAGCCAGCTCTAGCTTTGACTCTGGTCTGCCCTCGCCCAGGCTCCGGCCTGCTCTCGCTTTCCTCGGCCTGGCTCCGGCCTGCCCTCGCCTTGGCACCGGCCTGCTCTCGCTCTGACTCTGGTCTGCCCTCGCCCAGGCTCCGGCCTGCTCTGGCTTTAGCTCGATTCTGCCCTCGCCTTGGCTACGGCCTGCCCTCATCCTGGCTCCGGCCTGCTCTTGCTCTGGCCTGCCATCTCCTTGGCTCCGGCCTGCTCTCGCCCTGGCTCCGGCCTGCTCTCGCTCTGGCTTCAGCCTGCCCTCGCCCTGGCTCCGGCCTGCCCTTGCTCTGGCTCCGGCCAGCTCCTGTTCTGGCTCCGGCCAGCCCTCGCCTTGGCTCCAGCCTGCTCTTTCTTGCTCTGGCTCTGGCCTGCCCTCGTCTTGACTCCGGCCTGCTCTCGCTTTGGTTCTGGCCTGCCTTCGCCTTGGCTCCGGCCTGCTCTCGCTCAGGCCTATTCTCTCTCTGGCCTGCCCTTGCCTTGGCTCCGGACTGCTCTCGCTCTGGCACTGGCCTGATCTCGCTCTGGCACTGGCCTGCTCTCGTTCTGGCTCTTGCCTGCCCTCACCTTGGCTCCGGCCTGCTCTCGCTCTGGCCTGCCGTCGCCTTGGCTCCGGCCTGCTCTTGCCCTGGTTTCGGCCTGATCTCGCTCTGGCCTGCCCTCCCTCTGGCTCCAGCCTGCCCTCTTGGCTCCGGCCAGCTCCTGCCCTCGCCTAGGCTCCGGCCTGCTCTCACCCTGGCTCCGGCCTGCCCTCGACCTGGCTCCGGCCTGCCCTCGACCTGGCTCCGGCCTCCTCTTGCTCTGACTCTGGCCTGCCCTCGCCCTGGCTACGGCCTGCTCTGACTCTGTCCTGCCCTCGCCTTGGCTCCGGCCCGTTCTCGCCTAGGCTCCGGCCTGCCCTCGTCCTGGCTCCAGCCTGCTCTCGCTCTTGCCTGCCCTCGCTTTGGCTCTAGCCTACTCTCGCTCTGGCCTGCCCTCGTCCTGGCCCCGGCCTGCTCTCGCTCTGGCATGCCCTCGCCTTGGCTCCGGCCTCCTCTCGGGCTGACTCTGGCCTGCCTTCGCCCTGGCTCCGGCCTGCTCTGGCTCTGTCCTGCCCTCGCCTTGGCTCCGGCCTGCTCTCTCCCAGGCTCCGGCCTGCCCTCGTCCTGGCTCCGGCTTGCTCTCGCCTTGGCTTCGGCCTGCTCTCGCCCTGGCTCCGACCTGCTCTCGCTCTGGCTCCGACCTGCTCTCGCTCTGTCCTGCCCTCGCCCTGGCTCCTGCCTGCTCTAGCTCTGGTTCTGGCCTGCCCTTGCCTTGGCTCCGGACTGCTCTCACTCTGGCACTGGGCTGCTCTCGCTCTGGATCTGGCCAGCCCTCCCTGCCATCGCTCTGGCTCTGGCCTGCCTTCGCGCTGGCTCCGGCATGCCCTCACCCCGGCTCCGACCTGCTCTGGCTCTGGCCTGCCCTTGCCTTGGCTCCGGACTGCTCTCGCTCTGGCCTGCTCTCGCATTGGCTCCGGCCTGCCATAGCTCTGGCTCCGGCCTGCTCTCGCTCTGGTTCTGGCCTGCCCTTGCCTTGGCTCCGGACAGCTCTCTCTGGCACTGGCCTGCTCTCGGTCTGGCTCTGGCCTGCCCTCCCTGCCCTCGCTCTGGCCTCCCCTGGCTCCGGCCTGCCTTCACCCTGGCTCAGACCTGCTCTCGCTCTGGCCTGCCCTAGCCTTGCGACCTGCTCTCACTCTGGCTCCGGCCTGCCCTCACCTTGGCTCCGGCCTGCTCTGACTCGGCCTCTGGCCTGCCCTTGCCTTGGCTCTCGGGGGCTCTCGCTCTTACTCTGGCCTGCCCTTGCCCTGGCTCCGGCCTGCCCTCGTCCTTCCTCAGGCCTGGTCTCGTTCTGGTCTACCCTCGCCTTGGCTCCGGACTGCTCTCGCTCTGGCCGGATCCGGCCTGCCCTCGCCATGACTCCGGCCTGCCCTCGCCCTGAATCCGGCCTGCCCTTGCTCTGGCTCCGGCCTGCCCTCGCCCTGATACCGGCCTGCCCTCGCCCTGACTCCTGTCTGCCCTTGCTTTGGCTCCGGCCTACCCTCGCCCTGATTCCGGCCTGCCCTTGCTCTAGCTCCAGCCAGCCGTTGCATTGGCTCCGGCCTGCTCTAGCCTTGACTTCGACCTGCTCTCGCCCTGGCTCCGGCCTGCTATCTCTCTGGCTCTGGCCTGCCCATGCTTTGGCTCCGGCCTGCTCTCTCTCTGGCCTGCCCTTGCCTTAGCTCTAGCCGGCTGTCGCTCTGACTCTGGCCCACCCTCGCCTTGGCTCCGGCCTGCTCTTGCCTTGGCTCCGGTCTGCTCTCGCTCTGGCTCCGGCCTGCCCTCGCCCTGACTCCGGCCTGCCCTCGCCCTGACTCCGGCCTGCCCTTGCTCTAGCTCCGGCCTGCACTCGCATTAGCTCCGGCCTGCTCTCGCACTGGCCTGCCCTCGCTCTGGCTCCGGCCTGCTCTCTCTCTGGCTCTCGCCTGCCGATGCCTTGGCTCCGGCCTGCTCTTCCTCTGGCTCTGGCCTGCCCTCGTCTTGACTCTGGCCTGATCTCGCTCTTGTTCTGGCCTGCCTTCGACTTGGCTCCGGCCTGCTCTCGCTCTGGCTCAGGCCTGCTCTCGCTCTGGCCTGCCCTTGCCTTGGCTCCGGGAGACTGCTCTCGCTCTGGCTCTGGCCTGCTCTCGCTCTGGCCTCCCCTCGCCTTGGCTCCGGCCCGCTCTAGCTCTGGCCTGCCCTCGCCTTGGCTCTAACCTGCACTTGCCAGATCTGGCTCTAGCCAGCCCTCGCCTTGGCTCCGGCCTGCTCTCGCTCTGGCCTGCCCTCGCCTTGGCTCCAGCCAGCTCTCGCTCTAGTTACGGACTGCCCTTGCCCTGGCTCCAGCCTGCCATCGTTCTGGCTCCGGCCTGCCCTCGCCTTAGCTCTGGACTGCTCTCGCCCTGGCTTCAGCCTGCTCTCGCTTTGGCTCTGGCCCGCCATCGCCCTGGCTCTGGCCTGCCCTCGCCCTGGCTCCGGCATACTCTCACTCTGGCTGTGGCCTGCTCTCGCTCTGGCCTCGCCCTGTCTCGGGCCTGCTCTGGCCCTTGTTCCAGTCTGCCCTTGCCTTGGCTCCAGCCTTCTCTCGCTCTGGCTCTGACCTGCCCTTGACTTGGCTCTGGCCTACTCTCGATCTGGCTCTTGCCTGCATTCGCCCTGGCTCTGGCCTGCTCTCACTTTGGTTCTGGCCTGCTCTTGCTCTGGCTCTGGCCTCCCCTCGCCTTGGCTCCGGCCTGCTCTTGCTCTGACTCTGGCCTGCCCTCGCCCCTGACTCCGGCCTGCTCTGGATCTGGCTCTGGCCTGCCGTCGCCTTGGCTCCGGCCTGCTCTTGGTCTGGCTCTGGTCTGCCCTCGCCTTGGATCCGGCCTGCTCTCGCTCTGGCTCCGGCCTGTACTCGCACTGGCTCCGGCCTGCCCTTGCTCTGGCTCCGGCCAGCTCTCGCCTTGGCTCCGGCCTTTTCTCGCCCTTGTTCCGGCCAGCCTTTGCCCTGGCTCTGGCCTGCCCTGGCTCTGCCTCTGGCCTTCCCTCGCCTTGGCTCCGGGCTAATCTCGGCTTGGCTCCGGCCTGCTCTCGCTCTACATCCGGACTGCCCTCGCCCTGGCTCCGGACAGCTCTCGCCCTGGCTACAGCCTGCTCTCGCCCTGGCTCTGGCCTGCCCTAGCCCAGGCTCCGGCCTACTTTCGCTCTGGCCTCGAACTGTCTCCTGCCTGCTCTCCCCCTGGCTCCGGCCTGCCCTTGCCTTGGCTCCGGCCTTCTCTTGCTCTAGCTCTGGCCAGCCCTTGCCTTGGCTCTGGCCTACTCTTGCTCTGGCTCTGGCCTGCCCTCGCCTGCTGTCGCTCTGGCCTGCTCTCGCTCTGGCGTGCCCTCGCCTTGGCTCCGTCCTGCTCTCACTGTGACTCTGGCCTGCCCTTGCTCTGGCTCCGGCCAGCTCTCGCCTTGGTCCCGGCCTGCTCTTGCTCTGGTCAGCCCTCGCCCTGGCTCCGGCCTACTCTTGCTCTTGCTCTGGCCTGCTCTTGCTCTGGTCTGGCCTCGTCTTGACTCCGGCCTGTTCTTGCCCTTGTTCCGGCCAGCCTTTGCCCTGGCTCCGGCCTGCTCTCGCCCTGGCTCCGACCTACTCTCGCTCTGGCTATGGCCTGCCCTGGCTCTGTCTCTGGCCTGCCCTCGCCTTGGCTCCGGGCTAATCTCGGCTTGGCTCCGGCCTGCTCTCGCTCTACATCCGGACTGCCCTCACCCTGGCTCCGGACTGCCCTGGCCGTGGCTCCGGACTGCTCTCGCCCTGGCTCCTGCCTGCTCTCTATCTGGCTCTGACCTGCCCTAGCCCTGGCTCCGGCCTACTTTCGCTCTGGCTCTGGCCTGCTTTCGCTCTGGCCTCGAACTGTCTCCGGCCTGCTCTCGCCCTGGGTCCGGCCTGCCCTTGCCTTGGCTCCGGCCTTCTCTTGCTCTAGCTCTGGCCTGCCCTTGCCTTGGCTCTGGCCTACTCTTGCTCTGGCCTGCCCTCGCTCTGGCCTGCTCTCGCTCTGGCGTGCCCTCGCCTTGGCTCCGTCCTGCTCTCACTGTGACTCTGGCCTGCCCTCGCCCTGGCTTCGGCTCTGGCCTGCCCTCTCCCTGGCTCCGGCCTGCTCTCGCCCTGGACTGCCCTTGCCTTAGCTCCGGCCTGCTCTCGCCTTGGCTCTGGCTTGCTCTTGCTCTGGCTCCGGCCTGCCCTCGCCCTGGCTCCGGCCTCCCCTTGCTCTGACTCTGGCCAGCCCTCGCCTTGGCTCCGGCCCGCCCTCGCCCTGGCTCCGGCCTGCCCTCGCCCTGGCTCCGGCCTGCTTTTACTCTGGCTCTGGCCTGCCATCATCTTGACTACGGCATGCTCTCGCTCTGGTTCTGGCCTGCCCTCGCCTTGGCTCCGGACTGCTCTCGCTCGCTCTGGCTCTGGCTTGCTCTCGGTCTGGCCTGCCCTTGCCTTGGCTCCGGCCTTCTCTGACTCTGGCCTGCCCTCTTCTTGACTCCGGCATGCTCTCGCTCTGGTTCTGGCCTGCGATCGCCTTGGCTCCGGCCTGCTCTCGCTCTGGCCTGTCCTCGCATAGGCTCCGGCCCGCTCTCGCCCTGGCTCCGGCCTGCTCTCGCTCTGGCCTGCTCTCGCCCTGGCTCCGGCCTGCTCTCGCTCTAGCTCCGGACTGCCCTCGCCCTGGCTCCGGCCTGCCACTGCTCTGGCTCCGGCCTGCCCTCGCCTTGGTTCCGGCCTGTTCTCGCTCTGTTTCTGGCCTGCCCTCGCCCAGGCTCCGCCCTGCTCTCTCTCCGGCTCTGGCCTACTGTCGCTCAGGCTCTGGCCTGTTCTCGCCCTGGTTCCGGCCTGACCTTGCCTTGGCTCCGGCCTTCTCTCGCTCTGGCTATGGCCTGCCCTCGCTGAGGCTCCGGCCTGCTCTAGCTCTGGCCTGCCCTCGTCCTGGCTCTGGACTGTTTTCACTCTGGCTCTGGCCTACCCTCGCCTTGGCTCCGGCCTGTTCCCGCCTTAGCTCCGGCCGACTCTCGCTCTGGCTCCGGCATGACCTCGCCCTGACTCCGGCCTGCTCTCTCTCTGGCCGGCCCTTGCCTTAGCTCCGGCATGCTCTCGTTCTGACTCTGGCCTGCCCTTGCCCGGGCTAGTGCCTGCCCTCTCCCTGGCTCCGGCCTGCTCTCGCCCTGGACTGCCCTTGCCTTAGCTCCGGCCTGCTCTCGCCTTGGCTCTGGCTTGCTCTTGCTCTGGCTCCGGCCTGCCCTCGCCCTGGCTCCGGCCTCCCCTTGCTCTGACTCTGGCCAGCCCTCGCCTTGGCTCCGGCCCGCCCTCGCCCTGGCTCCCGCCTGCTTTTACTCTGGCTCTGGCCTGCCATCATCTTGACTACGGCATGCTCTCGCTCTGGTTCTGGCCTGCCCTCGCCTTGGCTCCGGACTGCTCTCGCTCGCTCTGGCTTGCTCTCGGTCTGGCCTGCCCTTGCCTTGGCTCCGGCCTTCTTTCGCTCTGGCCTCGAACTGTCTCCTGCCTGCTCTCCCCCTGGCTCCGGCCTGCCCTTGCCTTGGCTCCGGCCTTCTCTTGCTCTAGCTCTGGCCAGCCCTTGCCTTGGCTCTGGCCTACTCTTGCTCTGGCTCTGGCCTGCCCTCGCCTGCTGTCGCTCTGGCCTGCTCTCGCTCTGGCGTGCCCTCGCCTTGGCTCCGTCCTGCTCTCACTGTGACTCTGGCCTGCCCTTGCTCTGGCTCCGGCCAGCTCTCGCCTTGGTCCCGGCCTGCTCTTGCTCTGGTCAGCCCTCGCCCTGGCTCCGGCCTACTCTTGCTCTTGCTCTGGCCTGCTCTTGCTCTGGTCTGGCCTCGTCTTGACTCCGGCCTGTTCTTGCCCTTGTTCCGGCCAGCCTTTGCCCTGGCTCCGGCCTGCTCTCGCCCTGGCTCCGACCTACTCTCGCTCTGGCTATGGCCTGCCCTGGCTCTGTCTCTGGCCTGCCCTCGCCTTGGCTCCGGGCTAATCTCGGCTTGGCTCCGGCCTGCTCTCGCTCTACATCCGGACTGCCCTCACCCTGGCTCCGGACTGCCCTGGCCGTGGCTCCGGACTGCTCTCGCCCTGGCTCCTGCCTGCTCTCTATCTGGCTCTGACCTGCCCTAGCCCTGGCTCCGGCCTACTTTCGCTCTGGCTCTGGCCTGCTCTCGCTCTGGCCTCGAACTGTCTCCGGCCTGCTCTCGCCCTGGGTCCGGCCTGCCCTTGCCTTGGCTCCGGCCTTCTCTTGCTCTAGCTCTGGCCTGCCCTTGCCTTGGCTCTGGCCTACTCTTGCTCTGGCCTGCCCTCGCTCTGGCCTGCTCTCGCTCTGGCGTGCCCTCGCCTTGGCTCCGTCCTGCTCTCACTGTGACTCTGGCCTGCCCTCGCCCTGGCTTCGGCTCTGGCCTGCCCTCTCCCTGGCTCCGGCCTGCTCTCGCCCTGGACTGCCCTTGCCTTAGCTCCGGCCTGCTCTCGCCTTGGCTCTGGCTTGCTCTTGCTCTGGCTCCGGCCTGCCCTCGCCCTGGCTCCGGCCTCCCCTTGCTCTGACTCTGGCCAGCCCTCGCCTTGGCTCCGGCCCGCCCTCGCCCTGGCTCCGGCCTGCCCTCGCCCTGGCTCCGGCCTGCTTTTACTCTGGCTCTGGCCTGCCATCATCTTGACTACGGCATGCTCTCGCTCTGGTTCTGGCCTGCCCTCGCCTTGGCTCCGGACTGCTCTCGCTCGCTCTGGCTCTGGCTTGCTCTCGGTCTGGCCTGCCCTTGCCTTGGCTCCGGCCTTCTCTGACTCTGGCCTGCCCTCTTCTTGACTCCGGCATGCTCTCGCTCTGGTTCTGGCCTGCGATCGCCTTGGCTCCGGCCTGCTCTCGCTCTGGCCTGTCCTCGCATAGGCTCTGGCCCGCTCTCGCCCTGGCTCCGGCCTGCTCTCGCTCTGGCCTGCTCTCGCCCTGGCTCCGGCCTGCTCTCGCTCTAGCTCCGGACTGCCCTCGCCCTGGCTCCGGCCTGCCACTGCTCTGGCTCCGGCCTGCCCTCGCCTTGGTTCCGGCCTGTTCTCGCTCTGTTTCTGGCCTGCCCTCGCCCAGGCTCCGCCCTGCTCTCTCTCCGGCTCTGGCCTACTGTCGCTCAGGCTCTGGCCTGTTCTCGCCCTGGTTCCGGCCTGACCTTGCCTTGGCTCCGGCCTTCTCTCGCTCTGGCTATGGCCTGCCCTCGCTGAGGCTCCGGCCTGCTCTAGCTCTGGCCTGCCCTCGTCCTGGCTCTGGACTGTTTTCACTCTGGCTCTGGCCTACCCTCGCCTTGGCTCCGGCCTGTTCCCGCCTTAGCTCCGGCCGACTCTCGCTCTGGCTCCGGCATGACCTCGCCCTGACTCCGGCCTGCTCTCTCTCTGGCCGGCCCTTGCCTTAGCTCCGGCATGCTCTCGTTCTGACTCTGGCCTGCCCTTGCCCGGGCTAGTGCCTGCCCTCTCCCTGGCTCCGGCCTGCTCTCGCCCTGGACTGCCCTTGCCTTAGCTCCGGCCTGCTCTCGCCTTGGCTCTGGCTTGCTCTTGCTCTGGCTCCGGCCTGCCCTCGCCCTGGCTCCGGCCTCCCCTTGCTCTGACTCTGGCCAGCCCTCGCCTTGGCTCCGGCCCGCCCTCGCCCTGGCTCCCGCCTGCTTTTACTCTGGCTCTGGCCTGCCATCATCTTGACTACGGCATGCTCTCGCTCTGGTTCTGGCCTGCCCTCGCCTTGGCTCCGGACTGCTCTCGCTCGCTCTGGCTTGCTCTCGGTCTGGCCTGCCCTTGCCTTGGCTCCGGCCTTCTCTGACTCTGGCCTGCCCTCTTCTTGACTCCGGCATGCTCTCGCTCTGGTTCTGGCCTGCGATCGCCTTGGCTCCGGCCTGCTCTCGCTCTGGCCTGTCCTCGCATAGGCTCCGGCCCGCTCTCGCCCTGGCTCCGGCCTGCTCTCGCTCTGGCCTGCTCTCGCCCTGGCTCCGGCCTGCTCTCGCTCTAGCTCCGGACTGCCCTCGCCCTGGCTCCGGCCTGCCACTGCTCTGGCTCCGGCCTGCCCTCGCCTTGGTTCCGGCCTGTTCTCGCTCTGTTTCTGGCCTGCCCTCGCCCAGGCTCCGCCCTGCTCTCTCTCCGGCTCTGGCCTACTGTCGCTCAGGCTCTGGCCTGTTCTCGCCCTGGTTCCGGCCTGACCTTGCCTTGGCTCCGGCCTTCTCTCGCTCTGGCCTGCCCTCGCTGAGGCTCCGGCCTGCTCTAGCTCTGGCCTGCCCTCGTCTTGGCTCCGGCCTGCCCTCGTCCTGGCTCTGGACTGTTTTCACTCTGGCTCTGGCCTACCCTCGCCTTGGCTCCGGCCTGTTCCCGCCTTAGCTCCGGCCGACTCTCGCTCTGGCTCCGGCATGACCTCGCCCTGACTCCGGCCTGCTCTCTCTCTGGCCGGCCCTTGCCTTAGCTCCGGCATGCTCTCGTTCTGACTCTGGCCTGCCCTCGCCCGGGCTAGTGCCTGCCCTCATCCTTGCTCCGGCCTGCTCTAGCTCTGTCCTACTGGGCAGGCCAGAGCGAGGGCAGGCCGGAGCCAGGGCAAGGGCTGGCCAGAGCCAGAACGGGTCGGAGCCAGGGCGAGAGCAGGCCGGATCCAATGCAAGGGCAGGCCGGAGCCAGAGGGGCAGGCCAGAGACTGGGCGAGGGCAGGCCAGAGCGAGAGCAGGCCGGAACCAAGGCGAGGGCAGGCCAGAGCCAGATCCAGAGCAGGACGGAGCCAGGGCGAGGGCAGGCCAGACAGAGCGAGAGCAGGCCGTAGCCAAGGCAAGGGCACGCCAGAGCGAGAGCAGGCCGGAGCCAGGGCGAGGGCAGGCCAGAGCCAGAGCGAGAGTAGGCCAGAGCCAAGGCAAGGGCAGGCCAGAGCGAGAGAAGGCCAGAGTCAAGGCAAGGGAAGGACGAGAGCAGGCCGGAGACAGGGTGAGTGAGGCCAGAGCGAGAGCAGGCCAGAGCGAGAGTAGGCCGGAGCCAGGGCAAGGGCAGGCCAGAGAGAGAGCAGGCCGGAGCCAGACGAGGGCAGGCCAGAGCGAGAGCAGGCCAGCGCCAAGGCGAGGGCAGGCCAGAGCCAGAGCGATAGCAGGCCAGAGCCAGAGCGAGAGAAGGCCAGAGTCAAGGCAAGGGAAGGACGAGAGCAGGCCGGAGACAGGGTGGGTGAGGCCAGAGCGAGAGCAGGCCAGAGCCAGAGCAGGCTGGATCCAAGGCGAAGGCAGGCCAGAACAAGAGCGAGATCAGGTTAGAGTCAAGACGAGGGCAGGCCAGAGCGAGAGCAGGCCAGAGAAAGAGCAGGCCGGAGCCAGGGCAAGGGCAGGCCAGAGCCAGAGCGGGTCGGAGCCAGGGCGAGAGCAGGCCGGAGCCAATGCGAGGGCAGGCCGGAGCCAGAGGGGCAGGCCGGACTCAGGGCGAGGGCAGGCCAGAGCGAGACGGAGCCAAGGCGAGGGCAGGCCAGAACGAGAGAAGGCCGGAGCCGAGGCAAGGGCAGGCCGGAACAAGAGCGAGAGCAGGCCGGAGACAGGGCGAGGCCAGAGCCAGAGCGAGAGCACGTCAGAACCAGAGCGAGAGTATGCCGGAGCCAGGGCGAGGGCAGGCCAGAGCCAGAGCGAGAGCAGGCCAGAGCGAGAGCAGTCCAGAGCCAGAGCTAGGGCAGGCCAGAGCGAGAGCAGGCCAGAGCCAGAGCGAGAGCAGGCTGCAGCCAAGGCGAAGGCAGGCCAGAACAAGAGCAAGATCAGGTTAGAGTCAAGACGAGAGCAGGCCAGAGCCAGAGGAAGAGCAGGCCGGAGCCAAGGCATGGGCAGGCCAGAGCCAGAGAGAGAGCAGGCCGGAGCCAGGGCAAGGGCAGGCCAGAGCCAGAGCAAGAGCGGGTCGGAGCCAGGGCGAGAGCAGGCCGGAGCCAATGCGAGGGCAGGCTGAAGCCAGAGGGGCAGGCCGGAGTCAGGGCGAGGGCAGGCCGGAGCCATAGCGAGAGGAGGCCGGAGCCAAGGCGAGAGCAGGCCGTAGCCAAGGCGAGAGCAGTCCGGAGGCAAGGCAAGGGAAGGCCAGACAGAGCCAGAGCAAGAGCAGGCCGGAGCCAGGGCGAGGGCAGGTCAGAGCCAGAGCAAGAACAGGCCAGAGCAAGGGCGAGAGCAGGTCGGAGCCAAGGCGAGGGCCAGCCGGAGCCAGAGCAAGGGCAGGCCGGAGCCAGAGCAAGGGCAGGCCGGAGCCAGAGCGAGGACAGGCCAGAGCCAGAGCGAGAGCAGGCCGGAGCCAGGGCGAAAGCAGGCCGGAGCCAAGGCGAGGGCAGGTCAGAGCCAGATCCAGAGCAGGCCGGAGCCAAGGCGAGGGCACGCCAGAGCGAGAGGAGGCCAGAGCGAGAGCAGGCCGGAGCCAGGGCAAGGGCAGGCCAGAGCGAGAGTAGGCCAGAGCCAAGGCAAGGGCAGGCCAGAGCGAGAGAAGGCCGGAGCCAAGGCAAGGGCAGGCCGGAACCAGGATGAGAGCAGGCCGGAGACAGGGTGAGGCCAGAGCGAGAGCAGGCAAGAGCCAGAGCAAGAGTAGGCCGGAGCCAGGGCGAGGGCAGGCCAGAGAGAGAGCAGACCGGAGCCAGAGCGAGGGCAGGCCAGAGCGAGAGCAGGCCAGAGCCAAGGCAAGGGCAGGCCATAGCCAGAGCGAGACTAGGCCAGAGCCAGAGCGAGAGCAGGCCGGAGCCAAGGCGAAGGCAGGCCAGAAGAAGAGCGAGAGCAGGCTGGAGTCAAGACAGGGCATACCAGAGCCAGAGCAATGGCCGGCCAGATCCAGAGCAAGAGCAGGCCGGAGCCAGGGCGAGGGCAGGCCAGAGCAAGAGCAGGCCGGAGCCAGGGCGAGAGCAGGCCGGAGCCAGAGCAAGAGCAGGCTGGAGCCAGGGCGAGGGCTGACCGGAGCCAGAGCAAGGGCTGGCCGGAGCCAGGGCGAGAGCAGGCCGAAGCCAAGGCGAGATTTGGCCGGAGCCAAGGCGAGGGCAGGCCAGAGCGAGAGCGCGCCGGAGCCAAGGCGAGGGCAGGCCAGAGCCACATCCAGAGCAGGCTGGAGTCAGGGCGAGGGCAGGCCAGAGCGAGAGCAGGCCGGAGCCAAGGCGAGGGCAGGCCAGAACTTGAGTAGGCCACAGCCAAGGAAGAGCAGGCCAGAGCCAGAGCGAGAGTAGGCCGGAGCCAGGACGAGGGCAGGCCAGAGCCAAGGCAAGGGCAGGCCAGAGCAAGAGAAGGCCGGAGCCAAGGCAAGGGCAGGCCGGAACAAGGGCGAGAGCATGCCGGAGACAGGGCGAGGCAAGAGCCAGAGTGCGAGCAGGTCAGAACCAGAGCGAGAGCAGGCCAGAGCGAGAGCAGGCCAGAGCCAGAGCAGTCCGGGGCCAGAGCGAGAGCAGGCCAGAGCCAGAGCAGTCCGGGGCCAGAGCGAGAGCAGGCCAGAGCCAGAGCGAGAGCAGGCCGGAGCCAAGGTGAGGGCAGGCCAGAGCCAGAACGAGAGCAGGCCAGTGCCAGAGCGAGATCAGGCCAGTGCCAGAGCGAGAGCAGTCCGTAGCCAAGGCAAGGGCAGGCCAGAGCCAGAGAGAGAGAATAGGCCTGAGCGAGAGCAGGCCGGAGTCAAGACGAGGGCAGGCCAGAGCCAGAGCAAGAAAGAGCAGGCTGGAGCCAAGGCGAGGGCTGGCCGGAGCCAGAACAGGAGCTGGCCGGAGCCAGAGCAAGGGCAGGCCGGAGCCAGAGCAAGGGCAGGCCGGAGCCAGAGCGAGGGCAGGCTGAAGCCAGAGTGAGAGCAGGCCGGAGCCAGGGCGAGAGCAGGCCGGAGCCAAGGAGAGGGCAGGCCAGAGTCAGAGCGAGAGCAGGCCAGAGTCAAGACGAGGGCAGGCGCGAGCCAAAGCGAGAGAAAGCCGGAGCCAAGGAGAGGCAGGCCAGAGCGAGAGCAGGCTGGAGCCGAGGCAAGGGCAGGCCAGAACCAGAGCGAGAGCAGGCCAGAGCGAGGGCAGGCTGAAGCCAGAGCGAGAGCAGGCCGGAGCCAGGGCGAGAGCACGCCGGAGCCAAGGAGTGGGCAGGCCAGAGCCAGAGCAAGAGCAGGCCGGAGCCAGGATGAGGGCAAGCCGGAGCCAGGTCTAGAGCAGGCCGTAGCCAAGGCGAGGGCAGGACAGAGCTAAAGCCAGAGCAGGCCGGAGCCTGGGCAAGGGCAGACCAGAGTCAGAGCGAGAGCAGGCCGGAGCCAAGGCGAGGGCAGGCCAGAGCGAGATCAGGCCGGAGCCAGGGCAAGAGCAGGCCGGAGCCAAGGCGACAGCAGGCCAGAGCGAGAGCAGGCCGGAGCCAAGGCGAGGGCTGGCCGAAGCCAGAGCAAGGGCAGGCTGGAGCCAGAGTGAGAGCAGGCCGGAGCCAGGGCAAGAGCAGGCCGGAGCCAGGGCGAGGGCAGGCCGGAGCCAGGCCGAGGGCAGGCCGGAGCCAGGCCGAGGGCAGGCCAGATCCAGGGCGAGAGCTCCGGCATGCTAAGGCGAGGGCAGGCCGGAGCCAAGGCGAGGGCAGGACAGAGCTAGAGCCAGAGCAGGCCGGAGCCTGGGCAAGGGAAGACCAGAGTCAGAGCGAGAGCAGGCCGGAGCCAAGGCGAGGGCAGGCCAGAGCGAGATCAGGCCGGAGCATGGGCAAGAGCAGGACGGAGCCAAGGCGACGGCAGGCCAGAACCAGAGTGAGAGCAGGCCGGAGCCAAGGTGAGGGCAGGCCAGAGCAAGAAAGAGAGCAGGCCAGTGCCAGAGCGAGATCAGGCCAGTGCCAGAGCGAGAGCAGTCTGGAGCCAAGGCAAGGGCAGGCCAGAGCCAGAGAGAGAATAGGCCTGAGCGAGAGCAGGCCGGAGCCAAGGCGAAGGCAGGCCAGAACCAAAGCGAGAGCAGGCCGGAGTCAAGACGAGGGCAGGCCAGAGCAAGAGCAGGCCGGAGCCAGGATGAAGGCAGGCCGGAGCCAGGGCGAGGAAAGCGAGAGCAGGCCGGAGTCTGGGCGAGGGCAGGCTGAAGCCAGAGCGAGAGCAGGCCGGAGCCAGGGTGAGAGCAGGCCGGAGCCAAGGAGAGGGCAAGCCAGAGCAAGAGCAGGCCGGAGCCAGGATGAAGGCAGGCCGGAGCCAGGGCGAGGAAAGCCAGAGCAGGCCGGAGTCTGGGCGAGGGCAGACCAGAGTCAAAGCGAGAGCAGGCTGGAGCCAAGGCGAGGGCAGGCCAGAGCGATATCAGGCCGGAACCAGGGCAAGAGCAGGCTAGAGAGAGCGAAAATAGGCCAGAGCCAAGGCTAGGGCAGGCGAGAGCCAGAGCGAGAGAAGTCCGGAGCAAAGGCGAGGACAGGCCAGAGCCAGAGCGAGAGCAAGCCGGAGACAAGGTGAGGGCAGGCCAGAGCCAGAACGAGAGCAGGCCAGTGCCAGAGCGAGATCAGGCCAGTGCCAGAGCGAGAGCAGTCCGTAGCCAAGGCAAGGGCAGGCCAGAGCCAGAGAGAGAGAATAGGCCTGAGCGAGAGCAGGCCGGAGTCAAGACGAGGGCAGGCCAGAGCCAGAGCAAGAAAGAGCAGGCTGGAGCCAAGGCGAGGGCTGGCCGGAGCCAGAACAGGAGCTGGCCGGAGCCAGAGCAAGGGCAGGCCGGAGCCAGAGCAAGGGCAGGCCGGAGCCAGAGCGAGGGCAGGCTGAAGCCAGAGTGAGAGCAGGCCGGAGCCAGGGCGAGAGCAGGCCGGAGCCAAGGAGAGGGCAGGCCAGAGCCAGAGCAAGAGCAGGCCGGAGCCAGGATGAGGGCAGGCCGTAGCCAAGGCGAGGGCAGGACAGAGCTAAAGCGAGAGCAGGCCGGAGCCTGGGCGAGGGCAGACCAGAGTCAGAGCGAGAGCAGGCAGGAGTCAAGGCGAGGGCAGGCCGGAGCCAGGGCGAGGAAAGCAAGAGCAGGCCGGAGTCTGGGCGAGGGCAGACCAGAGTCAAAGCGAGAGCAGGCTGGAGCCAAGGCGAGGGCAGGCCAGAGCGATATCAGGCCGTAACCAGGGCAAGAGCAGGCTAGAGAGAGCGAAAATAGGCCAGAGCCAAGGCTAGGGCAGGCGAGAGCCAGAGCGAGAGAAGTCCGGAGCCAAGGCGAGGACAGGCCAGAGCCAGAGCGAGAGCAAGCCGGAGACAAGGTGAGGGCAGGCCAGAGCCAGAAAGAGAGCAGGTCAGTTCCAGATCGAGAGCAGGCCAATGCAAGAGCGAGAGAATGCCGGAGTCAGGGCGAGAGCAGGCCAGAGCGAGAGCAGGCCGGAGAAAGGGCGAGGGCAGGCCAGAGCCAGAGCGAGAGCAGGCCGGAGCCAGGAGGAGGGCAAGCTAGAGCCAGGGCGAGAACAGGCCGTAGCCAAGGTGAGGGCAGGACAGAGCTAGAGTCATAGCAGGCCGGAGCCTGGGCGAGGGCAGACCAGAGTCAAAGCGAGAAAAGGCTGGAGCCAAGGCGAAGGCAGGCCAGAGTAAGATCAGGCCGGAGCCAGGGCAAGGGCAGGCCAGAGAGAGCGAAAGTAGGCCAGAGCCAAGGCTAGGGCAGGCGAGAGCCAGAGCGAGAGAAGTCTGGAGCCAAGGCGAGGACACGCCAGAGCCAGAGCGAAAGCAAGCCGGAGACAAGGTGAGGGCAGGCCAGAGCCAGAGCGAGAGCAGGTCAGTTCCAGATCGAGAGCAGGCCTGTGCAACAGCGAGAGAATGCCGGAGTCAGGACGAGGGCAGGCCAGAGCGAGAGCAGGCCGGAGAAAGGGCAAGGGCATGCCGGAGCCAGAGCGAGAGCAGGCCGGAGCCAGAGCGAGAGCAGGCCGGAGTCAGAGCGAGAGCAGGCCGGAGCCAAGGTGAGGGCAGGCCGGAGGCAGTGTGAGAGCAGGCCGGAGCCAGGGCGAGGGCAGGCCGGAGCCAGAGCGAGAACAAGCCAGAGCCAAGGCGAGGGCAGGCCAGAAGCAGAGGCAAGGCGGGCCAGAGCGAGAGCAGGCCGGAGCCAAGGCGAGGGCAGGCAAGAGCGAGAGCAGGCCGGAGCCAAGGCGAGTGCAGGCCAGAGCCAGAGCGAGAGCAGTCTGGAGCCAGGGCAGGCCAGAGCCAGAGCTAGAGCAGGCTTGAGCCAGAGCGAGGGCAGTCTGGAGTCAAAACGAGGGCAGGCCAGAGCAAGAGCAGGCCGGAGCCAGGGCGAGGGCAGTCCAGAGCCAGAGCAAGAGAAGGCCGGAGCCAGGGCGAGAGCAGGCCGGAGCCAAGGCGAAGGCTGGCTGTAGCCAGAGCAAGGGCAGGCCGTAGCCACAGCGAGGGCAGGCTGAGGCCAGAGCGAGAGCAGGCCGGAGCCAAGGCGAGGGCAGGCCAGAGCGAGAGCAGGCTGGAGCCAGGGCAACAGCAGGCCGGAGCCAACGCCAGGGCAGGCCAGAGCCAGATCCAGAGCAGGACGGATCCAGGGCGAGGGCAGGCCAGAGTCAGAGCGAGAGCAGGCCAGAGTCAAGACGAGGGCAGGCGCGAGCCAAAGCGAGAGAAAGCCGGAGCCAAGGAGAGGCAGGCCAGAGCGAGAGCAGGCTGGAGCCGAGGCAAGGGCAGGCCAGAACCAGAGCGAGAGCAGGCCAGAGCGAGGGCAGGCTGAAGCCAGAGCGAGAGCAGGCCGGAGCCAGGGCGAGAGCACGCCGGAGCCAAGGAGTGGGCAGGCCAGAGCCAGAGCAAGAGCAGGCCGGAGCCAGGATGAGGGCAAGCCGGAGCCAGGTCTAGAGCAGGCCGTAGCCAAGGCGAGGGCAGGACAGAGCTAAAGCCAGAGCAGGCCGGAGCCTGGGCAAGGGCAGACCAGAGTCAGAGCGAGAGCAGGCCGGAGCCAAGGCGAGGGCAGGCCAGAGCGAGATCAGGCCGGAGCCAGGGCAAGAGCAGGCCGGAGCCAAGGCGACAGCAGGCCAGAGCGAGAGCAGGCCGGAGCCAAGGCGAGGGCTGGCCGAAGCCAGAGCAAGGGCAGGCTGGAGCCAGAGTGAGAGCAGGCCGGAGCCAGGGCAAGAGCAGGCCGGAGCCAGGGCGAGGGCAGGCCGGAGCCAGGCCGAGGGCAGGCCAGATCCAGGGCGAGAGCTCCGGCATGTTAAGGCGAGGGCAGGCCGGAGCCAAGGCGAGGGCAGGACAGAGCTAGAGCCAGAGCAGGCCGGAGCCTGGGCAAGGGAAGACCAGAGTCAGAGCGAGAGCAGGCCGGAGCCAAGGCGAGGGCAGGCCAGAGCGAGATCAGGCCGGAGCATGGGCAAGAGCAGGACGGAGCCAAGGCGACGGCAGGCCAGAACCAGAGTGAGAGCAGGCCGGAGCCAAGGTGAGGGCAGGCCAGAGCAAGAAAGAGAGCAGGCCAGTGCCAGAGCGAGATCAGGCCAGTGCCAGAGCGAGAGCAGTCTGGAGCCAAGGCAAGGGCAGGCCAGAGCCAGAGAGAGAATAGGCCTGAGCGAGAGCAGGCCGGAGCCAAGGCGAAGGCAGGCCAGAACCAAAGCGAGAGCAGGCCGGAGTCAAGACGAGGGCAGGCCAGAGCAAGAGCAGGCCGGAGCCAGGATGAAGGCAGGCCGGAGCCAGGGCGAGGAAAGCGAGAGCAGGCCGGAGTCTGGGCGAGGGCAGGCTGAAGCCAGAGCGAGAGCAGGCCGGAGCCAGGGTGAGAGCAGGCCGGAGCCAAGGAGAGGGCAAGCCAGAGCAAGAGCAGGCCGGAGCCAGGATGAAGGCAGGCCGGAGCCAGGGCGAGGAAAGCCAGAGCAGGCCGGAGTCTGGGCGAGGGCAGACCAGAGTCAAAGCGAGAGCAGGCTGGAGCCAAGGCGAGGGCAGGCCAGAGCGATATCAGGCCGGAACCAGGGCAAGAGCAGGCTAGAGAGAGCGAAAATAGGCCAGAGCCAAGGCTAGGGCAGGCGAGAGCCAGAGCGAGAGAAGTCCGGAGCAAAGGCGAGGACAGGCCAGAGCCAGAGCGAGAGCAAGCCGGAGACAAGGTGAGGGCAGGCCAGAGCCAGAACGAGAGCAGGCCAGTGCCAGAGCGAGATCAGGCCAGTGCCAGAGCGAGAGCAGTCCGTAGCCAAGGCAAGGGCAGGCCAGAGCCAGAGAGAGAGAATAGGCCTGAGCGAGAGCAGGCCGGAGTCAAGACGAGGGCAGGCCAGAGCCAGAGCAAGAAAGAGCAGGCTGGAGCCAAGGCGAGGGCTGGCCGGAGCCAGAACAGGAGCTGGCCGGAGCCAGAGCAAGGGCAGGCCGGAGCCAGAGCAAGGGCAGACCGGAGCCAGAGCGAGGGCAGGCTGAAGCCAGAGTGAGAGCAGGCCGGAGCCAGGGCGAGAGCAGGCCGGAGCCAAGGAGAGGGCAGGCCAGAGCCAGAGCAAGAGCAGGCCGGAGCCAGGATGAGGGCAGGCCGTAGCCAAGGCGAGGGCAGGACAGAGCTAAAGCGAGAGCAGGCCGGAGCCTGGGCGAGGGCAGACCAGAGTCAGAGCGAGAGCAGGCAGGAGTCAAGGCGAGGGCAGGCCGGAGCCAGGGCGAGGAAAGCGAGAGCAGGCCGGAGTCTGGGCGAGGGCAGACCAGAGTCAAAGCGAGAGCAGGCTGGAGCCAAGGCGAGGGCAGGCCAGAGCGATATCAGGCCGTAACCAGGGCAAGAGCAGGCTAGAGAGAGCGAAAATAGGCCAGAGCCAAGGCTAGGGCAGGCGAGAGCCAGAGCGAGAGAAGTCCGGAGCCAAGGCGAGGACAGGCCAGAGCCAGAGCGAGAGCAAGTCGGAGACAAGGTGAGGGCAGGCCAGAGCCAGAAAGAGAGCAGGTCAGTTCCAGATCGAGAGCAGGCCAATGCAAGAGCGAGAGAATGCCGGAGTCAGGGCGAGAGCAGGCCAGAGCGAGAGCAGGCCGGAGAAAGGGCGAGGGCAGGCCAGAGCCAGAGCGAGAGCAGGCCGGAGCCAGGAGGAGGGCAAGCTAGAGCCAGGGCGAGAACAGGCCGTAGCCAAGGTGAGGGCAGGACAGAGCTAGAGTCATAGCAGGCCGGAGCCTGGGCGAGGGCAGACCAGAGTCAAAGCGAGAAAAGGCTGGAGCCAAGGCGAAGGCAGGCCAGAGTAAGATCAGGCCGGAGCCAGGGCAAGGGCAGGCCAGAGAGAGCGAAAGTAGGCCAGAGCCAAGGCTAGGGCAGGCGAGAGCCAGAGCGAGAGAAGTCTGGAGCCAAGGCGAGGACACGCCAGAGCCAGAGCGAAAGCAAGCCGGAGACAAGGTGAGGGCAGGCCAGAGCCAGAGCGAGAGCAGGTCAGTTCCAGATCGAGAGCAGGCCTGTGCAACAGCGAGAGAATGCCGGAGTCAGGACGAGGGCAGGCCAGAGCGAGAGCAGGCCGGAGAAAGGGCAAGGGCATGCCGGAGCCAGAGCGAGAGCAGGCCGGAGCCAGAGCGAGAGCAGGCCGGAGTCAGAGCGAGAGCAGGCCGGAGCCAAGGTGAGGGCAGGCCGGAGGCAGAGTGAGAGCAGGCCGGAGCCAGGGCGAGGGCAGGCCGGAGCCAGAGCGAGAACAAGCCAGAGCCAAGGCGAGGGCAGGCCAGAAGCAGAGGCAAGGCGGGCCAGAGCGAGAGCAGGCCGGAGCCAAGGCGAGGGCAGGCAAGAGCGAGAGCAGGCCGGAGCCAAGGCGAGTGCAGGCCAGAGCCAGAGCGAGAGCAGTCTGGAGCCAGGGCAGGCCAGAGCCAGAGCTAGAGCAGGCTTGAGCCAGAGCGAGGGCAGTCTGGAGTCAAAACGAGGGCAGGCCAGAGCAAGAGCAGGCCGGAGCCAGGGCGAGGGCAGTCCAGAGCCAGAGCAAGAGAAGGCCGGAGCCAGGGCGAGAGCAGGCCGGAGCCAAGGCGAAGGCTGGCTGTAGCCAGAGCAAGGGCAGGCCGTAGCCACAGCGAGGGCAGGCTGAGGCCAGAGCGAGAGCAGGCCGGAGCCAAGGCGAGGGCAGGCCAGAGCGAGAGCAGGCTGGAGCCAGGGCAACAGCAGGCCGGAGCCAACGCCAGGGCAGGCCAGAGCCAGATCCAGAGCAGGACGGATCCAGGGCGAGGGCAGGCCAGAGTCAGAGCGAGAGCAGGCCAGAGTCAAGACGAGGGCAGGCGCGAGCCAAAGCGAGAGAAAGCCGGAGCCAAGGAGAGGCAGGCCAGAGCGAGAGCAGGCTGGAGCCGAGGCAAGGGCAGGCCAGAACCAGAGCGAGAGCAGGCCAGAGCGAGGGCAGGCTGAAGCCAGAGCGAGAGCAGGCCGGAGCCAGGGCGAGAGCAGGCCGGAGCCAAGGAGTGGGCAGGCCAGAGCCAGAGCAAGAGCAGGCCGGAGCCAGGATGAGGGCAAGCCGGAGCCAGGTCTAGAGCAGGCCGTAGCCAAGGCGAGGGCAGGACAGAGCTAAAGCCAGAGCAGGCCGGAGCCTGGGCAAGGGCAGACCAGAGTCAGAGCGAGAGCAGGCCGGAGCCAAGGCGAGGGCAGGCCAGAGCGAGATCAGGCCGGAGCCAGGGCAAGAGCAGGCCGGAGCCAAGGCGACAGCAGGCCAGAGCGAGAGCAGGCCGGAGCCAAGGCGAGGGCTGGCCGAAGCCAGAGCAAGGGCAGGCTGGAGCCAGAGTGAGAGCAGGCCGGAGCCAGGGCAAGAGCAGGCCGGAGCCAGGGCGAGGGCAGGCCGGAGCCAGGCCGAGGGCAGGCCGGAGCCAGGCCGAGGGCAGGCCAGATCCAGGGCGAGAGCTCCGGCATGCTAAGGCGAGGGCAGGCCGGAGCCAAGGCGAGGGCAGGACAGAGCTAGAGCCAGAGCAGGCCGGAGCCTGGGCAAGGGAAGACCAGAGTCAGAGCGAGAGCAGGCCGGAGCCAAGGCGAGGGCAGGCCAGAGCGAGATCAGGCCGGAGCATGGGCAAGAGCAGGACGGAGCCAAGGCGACGGCAGGCCAGAACCAGAGTGAGAGCAGGCCGGAGCCAAGGTGAGGGCAGGCCAGAGCAAGAAAGAGAGCAGGCCAGTGCCAGAGCGAGATCAGGCCAGTGCCAGAGCGAGAGCAGTCTGGAGCCAAGGCAAGGGCAGGCCAGAGCCAGAGAGAGAATAGGCCTGAGCGAGAGCAGGCCGGAGCCAAGGCGAAGGCAGGCCAGAACCAAAGCGAGAGCAGGCCGGAGTCAAGACGAGGGCAGGCCAGAGCAAGAGCAGGCCGGAGCCAGGATGAAGGCAGGCCGGAGCCAGGGCGAGGAAAGCGAGAGCAGGCCGGAGTCTGGGCGAGGGCAGGCTGAAGCCAGAGCGAGAGCAGGCCGGAGCCAGGGTGAGAGCAGGCCGGAGCCAAGGAGAGGGCAAGCCAGAGCAAGAGCAGGCCGGAGCCAGGATGAAGGCAGGCCGGAGCCAGGGCGAGGAAAGCCAGAGCAGGCCGGAGTCTGGGCGAGGGCAGACCAGAGTCAAAGCGAGAGCAGGCTGGAGCCAAGGCGAGGGCAGGCCAGAGCGATATCAGGCCGGAACCAGGGCAAGAGCAGGCTAGAGAGAGCGAAAATAGGCCAGAGCCAAGGCTAGGGCAGGCGAGAGCCAGAGCGAGAGAAGTCCGGAGCAAAGGCGAGGACAGGCCAGAGCCAGAGCGAGAGCAAGCCGGAGACAAGGTGAGGGCAGGCTAGAGCCAGAAAGAGAGCAGGTCAGTTCCAGATCGAGAGCAGGCCAATGCAAGAGCGAGAGAATGCCGGAGTCAGGGCGAGAGCAGGCCAGAGCGAGAGCAGGCCGGAGAAAGGGCGAGGGCAGGCCAGAGCCAGAGCGAGAGCAGGCCGGAGCCAAGGTGAGGGCAGGCCAGAGCAAGAAAGAGAGCAGGCCAGTGCCAGAGCGAGATCAGGCCAGTGCCAGAGCGAGAGCAGTCCGGAGCCAAGGCAAGGGCAGGCCAGAGCCAGAGAGAGAATAGGCCTGAGCGAGAGCAGGCCGGAGCCAAGGCGAAGGCAGGCCAGAACCAAAGCGAGAGCAGGCCGGAGTCAAGACGAGGGCAGGCCAGAGCAAGAGCAGGCCGGAGCCAGGATGAAGGCAGGCCGGAGCCAGGGCGAGGAAAGCGAGAGCAGGCCGGAGTCTGGGCGAGGGCAGGCTGAAGCCAGAGCGAGAGCAGGCCGGAGCCAGGGTGAGAGCAGGCCGGAGCCAAGGAGAGGGCAAGCCAGAGCAAGAGCAGGCCGGAGCCAGGATGAGGGCAAGCCGGAGCCAGGTCTAGAGCAGGCCGTAGCCAAGGCGAGGGCAGGACAGAGCTAAAGCCAGAGCAGGCCGGAGCCTGGGCAAGGGCAGACCAGAGTCAGAGCGAGAGCAGGCCGGAGCCAAGGCGAGGGCAGGCCAGAACGAGATCAGGCCGGAGCCAGGGCAAGAGCAGGCCGGAGCCAAGGCGACAGCAGGCCAGAGCGAGAGCAGGCCGTAACCAAGGCGAGGGCTGGCCGAAGCCAGAGCAAGGGCAGGCTGGAGCCAGAGTGAGAGCAGGCCGGAGCCAGGGCAAGAGCAGGCCGGAGCCAGGGCGAGGGCAGGCTGGAGCCAGAGGGAGGGCAGGCCGGAGCCAGGCCGAGGGCAGGCCGGAGCCAGGCCGAGGGCAGGCCAGATCCAGGGCGAGAGCTCCGGCATGCTAAGGCGAGGGCAGGCCGGAGCCAAGGCGAGGGCAGGACAGAGCTAGAGCCAGAGCAGGCCGGAGCCTGGGCAAGGGCAGACCAGAGTCAGAGCGAGAGCAGGCCGGAGCCAAGGCGAGGGCAGGCCAGAGCGAGATCAGGCCGGAGCCTGGGCAAGAGCAGGACGGAGCCAAGGCGACGGCAGGCCAGAACCAGAGTGAGAGCAGGCCGGAGACAAGGTGAGGGCAGGCCAGAGCCAGAAAGAGAGCAGGCCAGTGCCAGAGCGAGATCAGGCCAGTGCCAGAGCGAGAGCAGTCCGGAGCCAAGGCAAGGGCAGGCCAGAGCCAGAGAGAGAATAGGCCTGAGCGAGAGCAGGCCGGAGCCAAGGCGAAGGCAGGCCAGAACCAAAGCGAGAGCAGGCCGGAGTCAAGACGAGGGCAGGCCAGAGCAAGAAAGAGCAGGCTGGAGCCAAGGCGTGGGCTGGCCGGAGCCAGAACAGGAGCTGGCCGGAGCCAGAGCAAGGGCAGGCCGGAGCAGGGCGAGGGCAGGCTGAAGCCAGAGCGAGAGCAGGCCGGAGCCAGGGTGAGAGCAGGCCGGAGCCAAGGAGAGGGCAAGCCAGAGCAAGAGCAGGCCGGAGCCAGGATGAAGGCAAGCCGGAGCCAGGTCGAGAGCAGGCCTTAGCCAAGGCGAGTGCAGGACAGAGCTAAAGCCAGAGCAGGCCGGAGCCTGGGCGAGGGCAGACCAGAGTCAGAGCGAGGGCAGGCCGGAGCCAGGGCGAGGAAAGCGAGAGCAGGCTGGAGCCAAGGCGAGGGCAGGCCAGAGCGAGATCAGGCCGGAGCCAGGGCAAGGGCAGGCCAGAGAGAGCGAAAGTAGGCCAGAGCCAAGGCTAGGGCAGGCGAGAGCCAGAGCAAGAGAAGTCCGGAGCCAAGGGGCAAGAGCAGGCCGGAGCCAGGGCAAGAGCAGGCCGGAGCCAGGGCGATGGCAGGCTGGAGCCAGAGGGAGGGCAGGCCGGAGCCAGTGAGAGGGCAGGCCGGAGCTAAGGCGAGCGCAGGCCGGAGCCAAGGCGAGGGCAGGACAGAGCTAAAGCCAGAGCAGGCCGGAGCCAAGGCGAGGGCAGGCCAGAGCGAGATCAGGCCGGAGCCAGGGCAAGAGCAGGCCGGAGCCAAGGCGACTGCAGGCCAGAGCCAGAGCGAGAGCAGGCCGGAGCCAAGGTGAGGGCAGGCAAGAGACAGAACGAGAGCAGGCCAGCGCCAGAGCGAGATCAGGCCAGTGCCAGAGCGAGAGCAGTCCGGAGCCAAGGCAAGGGCAGGCCAGAGCCAGAGAGAGAGTAGGCCTGAGCGAGAGCAGGCCGGAGCCAAGGCGAAGGCAGGCCAGAACCAAAGCGAGAGCAGGCCGGAGTCAAGACGAGGGCAGGCCAGAGCCAGAGCAAGAAAGAGCAGGCTGGAGCCAAGGCAAGGGCTTGCCGGAGCCAGAATAGGAGCTGGCCGGAGCCAGAGCAAGGGCAGGCCGGAGCCAGGGCAAGGGCAGGCTGAAGCCAGAGCGAGAGCAGGCCGGAGCCAGGGCGAGAGCAGGCCGGAGCCAAGGAGTGGGCAGGCCAGAGCCAGAGCAAGAGCAGGCCGGAGCCAGGATGAGGGCAAGCCGGAGCCAGGTCGAGAGCAGGCCGTAGCCAAGGCGAGGGCAGGACAGAGCTAAAGCCAGAGCAGGCGGGCAGACCAGAGTCAGAGCGAGAGCAGGCCGGAGCCAAGGCGAGGGCAGGCCAGAGCGAGATCAGGCCGGAGCCAGGGCAAGAGCAGGCCGGAGCCAAGGCGACTGCAGGCCAGAGCGAGAGCAGGCCGGAGCCAAGGTGAGGGCAGGCAAGAGACAGAACGAGAGCAGGCCAGTGCCAGAGCGAGATCAGGCCAGTGCCAGAGCGAGAGCAGTCCGGAGCCAAGGTAAGGGCAGGCCAGAGCCAGAGAGAGAGTAGGCCTGAGCGAGAGCAGGCCGGAGCCAAGGCGAAGGCAAGCCAGAACCAAAGAGAGAGCAGGCCGGAGTCAAGACGAGGGCAGGCCAGAGCCAGAGCAAGAAAGAGCAGGCTGGAGCCAAGGCGAAGGCTGGCCGGAGCCAGAACAGGAGCTGGCCGAAGCCAAGGCGAGGGCAGGCCGGAGCCAGGGCGAGGGCAGGCTGAAGCCAGAGCGAGAGCAGGCCGGAGCCAGGGCGAGAGCAGGCCGGAGCCAAGGAGTGGGCAGGCCAGAGCCAGAGCAAGAGCAGGCCAGAGCCAGGATGAGGGCAAGCCGGAGCCAGGTCGAGAGCAGGCTGTAGCCAAGGCGAGGGCAGGACAGAGCTAAAGCCAGAGCAGGCCGGAGCCAAGGCGAGGGCAGGCCGGAGCCAGGGCGAGGAAAGCGAGGGCAGGCCGGAGCCTGGGCGAGGGTAGACCAGAGTCAAAGCGAGAGCAGGCTGGAGCCAAGGCGAGGGCAGGCCAGAGCGAGATCAGGCCGGAGCCAGGGCAAGGGCAGGCCAGAGAGAGCGAGAGCAAGCCGGAGACAAGGTGAGGGGAGGCCAGAGCCAGAACGAGAGCAGGTCAGTTCCAGATCGAGAGCAGGCCAGTGCAAGAGCGAGAGAATGCCGGAGTCAGGGCGAGAGCAGGCCAGAGCGAGAGCAGGCCGGAGAAAGGGCGAGGGCAGGCCAGAGCCAGAGCTAGAGCAGGCCGGAGCTAGGACGAGGGCAAGCCGGAGCCAGGGCGAGAGCAGGCCGTAGCCAAGGCGAGGGCAGGAGAGAGCTAGAGCCATAGCAGGTCGGAGCCAGGGCGAGAGCAGGCCGAAGCCAAGGCGAGAGCAAGCCGGAGCCAAAGCGGGGGCAGGCCGGAGCCAGGACGAGGGCAGGCCGGAGCCTGGGCGAGAGCAGGCCGGAGCCAAGGTGAGGGCAGGACAGAGCCAGAGCAGGCCGGAGCCAGGGCGAAGGCAGGCCAGAGTCAGAGCGAGAGGAGGCCGGAGCCAAGGCGAGGGCATGCGAGAGCGAGAGCAGGCCGGAGCCATGACGAGGGCAGGCCAGAGCCAGAGCGAGAGTAGGGTAGAGCCAAAGCGAGGGCAGGCAAGAGCGAGAGCAGGCTGGAGCCAGGACGAGGGCAGGCCGGAGCCTAGGCGAGAACGGGCCGGAGCCAAGGCGAGGGCAGGACAGAGCCAGAGCAGGCCGTAGCCAGGGCGAGGGCAGGCCAGATTCAGAGCGAGAGGAGGCCGGAGCCAGGTCGAGAGCAGGCCGGAGCCAGGGCGAGGGCAGGCCGGAGCCAGGGGGAGGGCAGGCCGGAGCCAGGGCGAGAGCAGACCGGAGCCAAGGCAAGGGCAGGCCGGAGCCAAGTCAAGGGCAGGAGCTGGCCGGAGCCAGAGGGAGGGCAGGCTGGAGCCAGAGGGAGGGCAGGCCGGAGCCAGAGGGAGGGCAGGCCGGAGCCAGTTAGAGGGCAGGCCGGAGCCAGGCCAAGGGCAGGCCGGATCCAGGGCGAGAGCATGCCGGAGCTAAGGCGAGGGCAGGCCGGAGCCAAGGCGAGGGCAGGACAGAGCTAGAGCCAGAGCAGGCCGGAGCCTGGGCGAGGGCAGACCAGAGTCAGAGCGAGAGCAGGCCGGAGCCAAGGCGAGGGCAGGCCAGAGCGAGATCAGGCCGGAGCCAGGGCAAGACCAGGCCGGAGCCAAGGCGACGGCAGGCCAGAGCGAGAGCAGGCAGGAGCCAAGGTGAGGACAGGCAAGAGCCAGAACGAGAGCAGGCCAGTGCCAGAGCGAGATCAGGCCAGTGCCAGAGCGAGAGCAATCCGGAGCCAAGGCAAGGGCAGGCCAGAGCCAAAGAGAGATTAGGCCTGAGCGAGAGCAGGCCGGAGCCAAGGCGAAGGCAGGCCAGAACCAAAGCGAGAGCAGGCCGGAGTCAAGACGAGGGCAGGCCAGAGCCAGAGCAAGAAAGAGCAGGCTGGAGCCAAGGCGAGGGCTGGCCGGAGCCAGAACAGGAGCTGGCCGGAGCCAGAATAAGGGCAGGCCGGAGCCAGAGCAAGGGCAGGCCGGAGCCAGGGCGAGGGCAGGCTGAAGCCAGAGCGAGAGCAGGCCGGAGCCAGGGCGAGAGCAGGCCGGAGCCAAGGAGAGGGCAGGCCAGAGCCAGAGCAAAAGCAGGCCGGAGCCAGGATGAGGGCAGGCCGTAGCCAAGGCGAGGGCAGGACAGAGCTAAAGCCAGAGCAGGCCGGAGCGTGGGGGAGGGCAGACCAGAGTCAGAGCGAGAGCAGGCCGGAGCCAAGGCGAGGGCAGGCCGTAGCCAGGGCGAGGAAAGCGAGAGCAGGCCGGAGCCTGGGCGAGGGCAGGCCAGAGAGAGATCAGGCCGGAGCCAGGGCAAGAGCAGGCTAGAGAGAGCGAAAGTAGGCCAGAGCCAAGGCTAGGGCAGGCGAGAGCCAGAGCGAGAGAAGTCCGGAGCCAAGGCGAGGACAGGCCAGAGCCAGAGCGAGAGCAAGCCGGAGACAAGGTGAGGGCAGGCCAGAGCCAGAACGAGAGCAGGTCAGTTCCAGATCGAGAGCAGGCCAGTGCAAGAGCGAGAGAATGCCGGAGTCAGGGCGAGAGCAGGCCAGAGCGAGGGCAGGCCAGAGCGAGAGCAGGCCGGAGCCAGGAGGAGGGCAAGCCGAAGCCAGAGCGAGAGCAGGCCGTAGCCAAGGCGAGGGCAGGACAGAGCTAGAGCCATAGCAGGCTGGAGCCTGGGCGAGGGCAGACCAGAGTCAGAGCGAGAGCAGGCCGGAGCCAAGGCGAGGGCAGGCCGGAGCCAGGGCGAGGGCAGACCAGAGTCAGATCGAGAGCAGGCCGGAGCCAGGATGAGGGCAGGCCTTAGCCAAGGCGAGGGCAGGACAGAGCTAAAGCCAGAGCAGGCCGGAGCCTGGGCGAGGGCAGACCAGAGTCAGAGCGAGAGCAGGCCGGAGCCAAGACGAGGGCAGGCCGGAGCCAGGGCGAGGGCAGGCCAGAGCAAGATCAGGCCGGAGCCTGGGCAAGGGCAAGCCAGAGAGAGCGAAAGTAGGCCAGAGCAAAGGCTAGGGCAGGCGAAATCCAGAGCGAGAGAAGTCTGGAGCCAAGGCGAGGACAGGCCAGAGCCAGAGCGAGAGCAAGCCAGAGACAAGGTGAGGGCAGGCCAGAGCGAGAGCAGGTCAGTTCCAGATCGAGAGCAGGACTGTGCAACAGCGAGAGAATGCCGGAGTCAGGACGAGGGCAGGCCAGAGCGAGAGCAGGCCGGAGAAAGGGCGAGGGCAGACCGGAGCCAGAGCGAGAGCAGGCCGGAGCCAGAGCGAGAGCAGGCCGGAGCCAAGGTGAGGGCAGGCCGGAGGCAGAGTGAGAGCAGGCCGGAGCCAGGGCGAGGGCAGGCCGGAGCCAGGGCGAGAGCAGACCGGAGCCAAGGCAAGGGCAGGCCGGAGCCAAGTCGAGGGCAGGAGCTGGCCGGAGCCAGAGGGAGGGCAGGCTGGAGCCAGAGGGAGGGCAGGCCGGAGCCAGTTAGAGGGCAGGCCGGAGCCAGTTAGAGGGCAGGCCGGAGCCAGGCCAAGGGCAGGCCGGATCCAGGGCGAGAGCATGCCGGAGCTAAGGCGAGGGCAGGCCGGAGCCAAGGCGAGGGCAGGAAAGAGCTAGAGCCAGAGCAGGCCGGAGCCTGGGCGAGGGCAGACCAGAGTCAGAGTGAGCAGGCCGGAGCCAAGGCGAGGGCAGGCCAGAGCGAGATCAGGCCGGAGCCAGGGCAAGACCAGGCCGGAGCCAAGGCGACGGCAGGCCAGAGCGAGGGCAGGCCGGAGCCAAGGTGAGGACAGGCAAGAGCCAGAACGAGAGCAGGCCAGTGCCAGAGCGAGATCAGGCCAGTGCCAGAGCGAGAGCAATCCGGAGCCAAGGCAAGGGCAGGCCAGAGCCAAAGAGAGATTAGGCCTGAGCGAGAGCAGGCCGGAGCCAAGGCGAAGGCAGGCCAGAACCAAAGCGAGAGCAGGCCGGAGTCAAGACGAGGGCAGGCCAGAGCCAGAGCAAGAAAGAGCAGGCTGGAGCCAAGGCGAGGGCTGGCCGGAGCCAGAACAGGAGCTGGCCGGAGCCAGAATAAGGGCAGGCCGGAGCCAGAGCAAGGGCAGGCCGGAGCCAGGGCGAGGGCAGGCTGAAGCCAGAGCGAGAGCAGGCCGGAGCCAGGGCGAGAGCAGGCCGGAGCCAGGTTGAGGGCAGGCCGTAGCCAAGGCGAGGGCCGGACAGAGCTAAAGCCAGAGCAGGCCGGAGCGTGGGGGAGGGCAGACCAGAGTCAGAGCGAGAGCAGGCCGGAGCCAAGGCGAGGGCAGGCCGGAGCCAGGGCGAGGAAAGCGAGAGCAGGCCGGAGCCTGGGCGAGGGCAGGCCAGAGAGAGATCAGGCCGGAGCCAGGGCAAGAGCAGGCTAGAGAGAGCGAAAGTAGGCCAGAGCCAAGGCTAGGGCAGGCGAGAGCCAGAGAGAGAGAAGTCCGGAGCCAAGGCGAGGACAGGCCAGAGCCAGAGCGAGAGCAAGCCGGAGACAAGGTGAGGGCAGGCCAGAGCCAGAACGAGAGCAGGTCAGTTCCAGATCGAGAGCAGGCCAGTTCAAGAGCGAGAGAATGCCGGAGTCAGGGCGAGAGCAGGCCAGAGCGAGGGCAGGCCAGAGCGAGAGCAGGCCGGAGCCAGGAGGAGGGCAAGCCGAAGCCAGAGCGAGAGCAGGCCGTAGCCAAGGCGAGGGCAGGACAGAGCTAGAGCCATAGCAGGCTGGAGCCTGGGCGAGGGCAGACCAGAGTCAGAGCGAGAGCAGGCCGGAGCCAAGGCGAGGGCAGGCCGGAGCCAGGGCGAGGGCAGACCAGAGTCAGATCGAGAGCAGGCCGGAGCCAGGATGAGGGCAGGCCTTAGCCAAGGCGAGGGCAGGACAGAGCTAAAGCCAGAGCAGGCCGGAGCCTGGGCGAGGGTAGACCAGAGTCAGAGCGAGAGCAGGCCGGAGCCAAGGCGAGGGCAGGCCGGAGCCAGGGCGAGGGCAGACCAGAGTCAAAGCGAGAGCAGGCTGGAGCCAAGACGAGGGCAGGCCAGAGCAAGATCAGGCCGGAGCCTGGGCAAGGGCAAGCCAGAGAGAGCGAAAGTAGGCCAGAGCAAAGGCTAGGGCAGGCGAAATCCAGAGCGAGAGAAGTCTGGAGCCAAGGCGAGGACAGGCCAGAGCCAGAGCGAGAGCAAGCCAGAGACAAGGTGAGGGCAGGCCAGAGCGAGAGCAGGTCAGTTCCAGATCGAGAGCAGGACTGTGCAACAGCGAGAGAATGCCGGAGTCAGGACGAGGGCAGGCCAGAGCGAGAGCAGGCCGGAGCCAGGGCGAGGGCAGGCCGGAGCCAGAGCAAGAGCAGGCCGGAGCCAGGGCAAGAGCAGGCCGGAGCCAAGGCGAGGGAAGGCCAGAGCCAGAGGGAGAACAGGCCAGAGCCAGAGCGAGAACAGGCCAGAGCCAGAGCGAGAACAGGCCAGAGCGAGAACAGGCCAGAGCCAGAGCGAGAGCAGTCCAGAGCCAAGTGCAGGCCAGAGACAGAGAAAGAGAACAGGCCTCAGCCAGAGCTAGAGCAGGCTGGAGCCAGGGCGAGGGCAGACTCTCAGAGCCAGAGCGAGAGCAGGCCAGAGCCAGAACGAGATCAGGCCGGAGCCAGGGGGAGGGCAGGCCGAAGCCAGGGCGAGAGCAGGCCGGAGCCAAGGCGAGGGCAGGCCGGAGCCAGAGCAGGAGCTGGCCGGAGCCAAGGCGAGGGATGCCCAGAGCCAGAGCAAGGGCAGGCCGGAGCCAGGGCGAGTGCAGGCCGAAGCCAGAGCGAAAGCAGGCAGGAGCAAGGGCGAGAGCAGGCCGGAGCCAAGGCGAAGGCAGACCAGAGTCAGAGCGAGAGCAGGCCGGAGCCAAGGAGAGGGCAGGCCGGAGCCAAGGCAAGGGCAGGCCGGAGCCAGAGCGAGGGTAGGCCGGAGCCAGAGCGAGAGTAGGCCGGAGTCAAGTTGAGGGCAGGCCAGATAGAGAGCAGGCATGAGGCAAGGTAAGGGCAGGCTGGAACCAGAGCGAGAGCAGGCAGGAGCCAAGGAGAGGGCAGGCAGGAGCCAGAGAGATAGCAGGCCTCCGGAGCCAGGACGAGGGCAGGCCGGAGCCAGTGCGAGAGCAGGCCGGAGACAAGGAGAGGACAGGCAAGAGCCAGAGCGAGAGCAAGCAAGAGCCAGAGCGAGAGCAAGCAAGAGCAAGGGCGAGAGCAGGCCGGAGCCAAGGAATGGGCAGGCGAGAGCCATAGAGAGAGCAGGCCGGAGCCAGAGCAAGTGCAGGCCTGAGCAAGAGCAGGCCAGAGTCAAGACAAGGGCAGGCCAGAGCCAGAGCAAGAGCCGGCCAGATCCAGAGCAAGAGCAGGCCGGAGCCAGGGCGAGGGCAGGCCAGAGGCAGGGCAAGAGCAGGCCAGAGCGAGAGCAGGCCGGAGCCAAGGCGAGGGCTCAACGGAGCCATAGCGAGGGCAGGCCGAAGCCAGAGCGAGAGCAGGCCGGAGCCAAGGAGAGAGCAGGCCGAAGCCAAGGCGAGGGCTGGCCGGAGCCAAGGTGAGGGCAGGCCAGAGCGAGAGCAGGCCGGAGCCAAGGCGAGGGCAGGCCAGAGCCAGATCCAGAGCAGGCCAGAGTCAGGGCGAGAGCAGGCCGGATCCAAGGCGAAGGCACACCAGAGCCAGAGCGAGAGTAGGCCAGAGCCAAGGCAAGGGCAGGCCAGAGCCAGAGCGAGAGAAGGCCGGAGCCAAGGCAGGGGCAGGCCGGAACAAGGGCGAGAGCAGGCCGGAGACAGGGCGAGGCCAGAGGGAGAGCAGGCCAGAACAAGAGTAGGCCAGAGCCAGGGCGAGAACATGCCGGAGCCAGGGCGAGGGCAGGCCAGAGCCAGAGAGAGGGCAGGCCGGAGACAAGGCGAGAGCAGGCCGGAGCCAAGGCGAGGGCAAGCCAGAGAGAGAGCAGGCCGGAGCCAGAGCGAGAGCAGGCCGGAGCCAGAGCGAGATCAGGCCGGAGCCAGAGCGAGAGCAGGCCGGAGCCAGATCCAGAGCAGGCCGGAGCCAGAGAGAGAGCAGGGCAGAGCCAGAGAGAGAGCAGGGCAGAGCCAGAACGAGAGCAGACCGGAGCCAAGTCGAGGGCAGGCCAGAGCCAGAGCGAGAGTAGGCCAGAGCCAAGGCAAGGGCAGGCCAGAGCCAGAACGAGAGAAGGACCGGGTCAAGGTAAGGGCAGGCCGGAACCAGGGCGAGAACAGGCAGGAGCCAGGGCGAGGCCAGAGCCAGAGCGAGAGCAGGCCAGAGCCAGAGAGAGAGTAGGCCGGAGCCAGAGAGAGAGTAGGCCGGAGCCAGGGCGATGGCAGGCCAGAGCCAAAAAGAGAGCAGGCCGGAGCCAGGGCGAGGGCAGGCCAGAGCCAGAGCGAGAGCAGGCCGGAGCTAGGGCGAGGGCAGGCCAGAGCCAGAGCAAGAGCAGGCCGGAGCCAAGGCGAGGGAAGGCCAGAGCCAGAGCAAGAGCAGGCCAGAGCCAAGGCGAGGGAAGGCCAGAGCCAGAGCGAGAACAGGCCAGAGCCAGAGCGACAACAGGCCAGAGCGAGAACAGGCCAGAGCCAGAGCGAGAGCAGTCCGGAGCCAAGGGCAGGCCAGAGCCAGAGAAAGAGAACAGGCCTTAGCCAGAGCTAGAGCAGGCTGGAGCCAGGGCGAGGGCAGGCCGGAGCCAAGGTGAAGGCTGGCTGGAGCCAGAGCAAGAGCAGGCCGGAGCAAGGGCGTGGGCAGGCCGGAGCCAAGGCGAGAGAGAGCAGGCCAGAGCCAAGGCGAGGGCAGGCGAGAGCCAGAGCGAGAGCAGGCCGGAGCCAGGGCGAGAGCAGGCCGGAGCCAGGGCGAGAGGAGGCCGGAGCCAGGGCGAGAGGAGGCCGGAGCCAAAGCGAGGGCAGGCCAGAGCCAGATCCATAGCAGGTCGGAGCCAGTGCGAGGGCAGGCCAGAGCCAGAGCGTGAGCAGGCCGGAACCAGGGCAAGAGCAGGCCGGAGCCAAGGCAAGGGCAGGCCAGAGCGAGGGCAGGCCAGAGCCAAGGCAAGGGAAGGCCAGAGGCAGGGCGAGAGCAGGCCGGAGCCAATGCGAGGGCTGGCTGGAGCCAGAGGAAGGGCAGGCCGGAGTCAGGGCGAGGGCAGGCAGGAGCCAGAGAGAGAGCAGGCCGGAGCCAGGTCGATGGCAGGCCAGAGACAGAGCGAGAGCAGTTCAGAGCCAGAGAGAGAGCAGGACGTAGCCAAGGCGAGGGTAGGCCGGAGCCCGAGCTGTGGCATAGTGGAGCCAAGTCCCTGAGGGCAGGCCAGAGCCAGAGCGAGTGCAGGCCGAAGCAAAGGCAGGCCAAAGCCAGAGTGCGTGCAGGCCGGAGCCAAGGCAAAGGCAGGCCAGAGCGAGAGCAGTCTGGAGCCAGAGCGAGAGCAGGCCGGATCCAAGGCGACGGCAGGCCAAAACCAGAGCGAGAGAATGCCGGAGCCAGGGCGAGAGCAGGACAGATCGAGAGCAGGCCAGAGACAGGGCGAGGGCAGGCCGGAGCCAGAGCGAGAGCAGGCCGGAGCCAAGGGCAGGCCAGAGCCAGAGAAAGAGAACAGGCCTCAGCCAGAGCTAGAGCAGGCTGGAGCCAGGGCGAGGGCAGACTCTCAGAGCCAGAGCGAGAGCAGGCCAGAGCCAGATCAGGCCGGAGTCAGGGTGAGGGGAGGCCGGAGCCAGGGCGAGAGCAGGCCGGAGCCAAGGCGAGGGCAGGCCGGAGCCAGAGCAGGAGCTGGCCGGAGCCAAGTCGAGGGCTGCCCAGAGCCAGAGCAAGGGCAGGCCGGAGCCAGGGCGAGTGCAGGCTGAAGCCAGAGCGAAAGCAGGCCGGAGCAAGGGCGAGAGCAGGCCGGAGCCAAGGCGAAGGCAGACCAGAGTCAGAGCGAGGGCAGGCCGGAGCCAAGGCAAGGGCAGGCCGGAGCCAAGGCAAGGGCAGGCCGGAGCCAAGGCAAGGGCAGGCCGGAGCCAGAGCGAGGGCAGGCCGGAGCCAGAGCGAGAGTAGGCCGGAGTCAAGTTGAGGTCAGGTCAGATAGAGAGCAGGCATGAGGCAAGGTAAGGGCAGGCTGGAACCAGAGCGAGAGCAGGCCGGAGCCAAGGAGAGAGCAGGTAGTAGGGCGAGAATAGGCAGGAGCCAAGGAGAGGGCAGGCAGGAAGGAGACAGAGAGATAGCAGGCCTCCGGAGCCAGGACGAGGGCAGGCCGGAGCCAGTGCGAGAGCAGGCCGGAGACAAGGAGAGGACAGGCAAAAGCTAAAGTGAGAGCAAGCAAGAGCAAGGGCGAGAGCAGGCCGGAGCCAAGGCAAGGGCAGGCCAGAGCGAGAGCAGGCCGGAGCCAGGGTGACGGCAGGCCAGAGGTAGAGCAAGAGCAGGCGGAGCCAGGGCAAGAGCAGGCCGGAGCCAAGGTGAGGGCTGGCTGGAGCCAGAGCAAGGGCAGGCCGGAGCAAGGGCGTGGGCAGGCCGGAGCCAGAGGGAGAGCAGGCCGGAGCCAAGACGAGAGAGAGCAGGCCAGAGCCAAGGCGAGGGCAGGCGAGAGCCAGAGCGAGAGCAGGCCGGAGCCAGGGCGAGAGGAGGCCGGAGCCAAAGCGAGGGCAGGCCAGAGCCAGATCCATAGCAGGTCGGAGCCCGTGCGAGGGCAGGCCAGAGCCAGAGCGTGAGCAGGCCGGAGCCAGGCCAAGAGCAGGCCGGAGCCAAGGCAAGGGAAGGCCAGAGCGAGAGCAGGCCAGAGCCAAGGCAAGGGAAGGCCAGAGCCAGGGCGAGAGCAGGCCGGAGCCAATGCGAGGGCTGGCCGGAGCCAGAGGAAGGGCAGTCCGGAGTCAGGGCGAGGGCAGGCAGGAGCCAGAGAGAGAGCAGGCCAGAGCCAGGTCGAGGGCAGGCCAGAGACAGAGCGAGAGCAGTTCAGAGCCAGGGAGAGAGCAGGACGTAGCCAAGGCGAGGGAGGGTAGGCCGGAGCCAGAGCTGTGGCATAGTGGAGCCAAGTCCCTGAGGGCAGGTCAGAGAGAGAGCAGGCCAGAGACAGAGCGAGTGCAGGCCGAAGCAAAGGCAGGCCAAAGCCAGAGTGAGTGCAGGCCGGAGCCAAGGCAAAGGCAGGCCAGAGCGAGAGCAGGCTGGAGCCAGAGCGAGAGCAGGCCGGATCCAAGGCGACGGCAGGCCAAAACCAGAGCGAGAGAATGCCGGAGCCAGGGCGAGAGCAGGACAGATCGAGAGCACGCCAGAGACAGGGTGAGGGCAGGCCGGAGCCAGAGCGAGAGCAGGCCGGAGCCAGAGCGAGAGCAGCCGGAGATAAGGCGAGGGCAGCCCGGAGCCAGAGTGAGAGTAGGCCGGAGCCAGGACGAGGGCAGGCCGGAGCTAGACCGAGAGAGAACAGGCCGGAGCCAGGGCAAGGGCAGGCCGGAGCAAGAGCGAGGGCAGGCCGGAGAAATAGCGAGGGCAGGCCGGAGCCAGGACGAGGGCAGGCCGGAGCCAGGACGAGGGCAGGCCGGAGCCAGGACGAGGGCAGGCCGGAGCCAGGACGAGAGCAGGCCGGAGCCAAGGCGAGGGCAGGCCGGAGACAGAGCAGGAGCTGGCCGGAGCCAAGGCGCGCCAGAGTCAGAGCAGGGCAGGCCGGAGCCAAGGCGCGCCAGAGTCAGAGCAAGGGCAGGCCGAAGCCAGGGCGAGGGCAGGCCGAAGCCAGAGCGAGAACAGGCCGGAGCCAGGGCGAGCGGAGGCCGGAGCAAAGGCGAGGGCATACCAGAGTCAGTGCGAGAGCAGGCTGGAGCCAAGGAGAGGGTAGGCCAGAGCCAGAGCGAGAGAAGGCCAGAGCCAGAGCAGGCCGGAGCCAGGGCGAGGGCAGGCCAGAGCCAGAGCGAGAGTAGGCCAGAGCCAAGGCTAGGGCAGGCGCAAGCCAGAGAGAGAGCAGGCCGGAGCCGAGGCAAGGGGAGGCCAGAACCAGAGCAAGAGCAGGCCAGAGCGAGACCAGGCCAGAGCCAGAGCGAGAGCAGGCAGGAGCCAGGGAGAGGGCAGACCGGTGCCAAAGCGAGAGCAGGCCGGAGGCAAGGCGAGGGCAGGCAAGAGGCCACAGAGCGAGAGCAGGCCGGAGCCAAGGCAAGGGCAGGCCAGAGCCAGAAAGAGAGTAGGCCTGAGCCAGAGCGAGAGCTGGCCGGAGCCAAGGCGAAGGCAGGCCAGAACCAGAGCGAGAGCAGGCCGGAGTCAAGACGAGGGCAGGCCAGAGCAAGAGCATGCTGGAGCCAAGGCGAGGGCTGGCCGGAGCCAGAGTAAGGGCAGGCATGAGCCAGAGTGAGAGCAGGCCGTAGCCAGAGGGAGAGCAGGCCGGAGACAGGGCGAGGGCAGGCCGGAGCCAGATCGAGGGCAGGCCGGAGCCAATTAGAGGGCAGGCCGGAGCCAGTGCGAGGGCAGGCCGCAGCCAGGGCGAGAGCTGGCCAGAGCCAAGGCGAGGGTTTGTTGGAGCCAAAGCAAGGGCAGGCCGGAGCCAGGGCGAGGGCAGGCCGATGCCAGAGCAAGAGAAGGCCGGAGCCAGTTAGATGGAAGTCCGGAGCCAGGGCGAGGGTAGGCCGGAGCCAGGGCAGGAGCAGGCCGGAGCCAAGGCGAAGGCAGGCCAGAACCAGAGCGAGAGCAGGCCGGAGTCAAGACGAGGGCAGGCCAGAGCCAGAGCAAGAGCATGCTGGAGCCAAGGCGAGGGCAGGCCGGAGCCAGAGGGAGAGCAGGCCGGAGCCAGGGCGAGGGCAAGCCGGAGCCAGTGGGAGGGCAGGCCGCAGCCAGGGCG
Organism: Phyllobates terribilis; assembly: GCF_046119375.1. Classification (NCBI taxonomy): domain Eukaryota; kingdom Metazoa; phylum Chordata; class Amphibia; order Anura; family Dendrobatidae; genus Phyllobates; species Phyllobates terribilis. The sequence continues at coordinate 1,192,325 of NW_027362800.1, read as the reverse complement.
AGAGCTGGTCAGAGCCAAGGCGAGGGCTTGCCGGAGCCAAAGCAAGGGCAGGCCGGAGCCAGGGCGAGGGAAGGCCAAAGCAAGAGCGAGACCAGGCTGGAGACAAGGTGAGGGCAGGCCAAAGCAAGAGCGAGACCAGGCTGGAGACAAGGTGAGTGCAGGCCAGAGCCAGAACAAGAGTAGGCCAGAGCCAGAGCGAGAGCAGGACAGAGCCAGAGCGAGATCAGGCCGGAGCCGGGGCGAGAGCAGGCCGGAGCCAAGGCGAGGGCAGGCCGAAGCCAGAGCAGGAGCCGGCAGGAGCCAAGGCGAGGGCTGGCAGGAGCCAGAGCAAGGGCAGGTCGAAGCAAGGGCGAGTGCAGGCCGAAGCCAGAGCGAGAGCAGGCACGAGCCAGGGCGAGAGCAGATCGGAGCCAAGGCAAGGGCAGGCCAGAGCCAGAGCAGGCCGGAGCCAGGACTAGGGAAGCAGGAGCCAGGGCGAGAGCAAGCCATAGCCAAGGCGAGGGCAGGACAGAGCCTAGCCAGAGCAGGCCGGAGCCAGAGCGACAGCAGGCCGGAGCCAAGGCGAGGCAGGCCAGAGCGAGAGCAGGCCAGAGCCAGCGCGAGATCAGGCCGGAGCCAGAGAGAGGGCAGGCCGGAGCCAGTTAGAGGGCAGGCCGGAGCCAGGGCGAGGGCAGGCTGGAGCCAGGGCGACGGCAGGCCGGAGCCAGGGCGAGAGCAGGCCGGAGCCAAGGCGAGCGCAGGCTGAAGCCAAAGCAGGTGCTGGCCTTCCGGAGCAAAGGCGAGGGCTGGCCAGAGCAAGGGCAGGCCGAAGCCAGAGCGAGAGCAGGCCGGAGCAAGGGCGAGAGCAGGTCGGAGCAAGGGCGAGAGCAGGCCGGAGCCAAGGTGAGGGCAGACCAGAGTCAGAGCGAGAGGAGGCCGGAGCCAGAGCGAGAGCAGGCCGGAGCCAAGGCGAGGCAGGCCAGAGCCAGAGCGAGAGCAGGCCGGAGCCAGAGCGAGATCAGGCCGGAGCCAGGGCGAGGGCAGGCCGGAGCCAGTTAGAGAGCAGGCCGGAGCCAGGGCGAGGGCAGGCCGGAGCCAGGGCGAGAGCAGGCCGGAGCCAGTGCGAGGGCAGGCCGGAGCCAGGGCGAGAGCAGGCCGGAGCCAAGGCGAGGGCAGGCCGAAGCCAGAGCAGGTGCTGGCCTTCCGGAGCAAAGGTGAGGGCTGGCCGGAGCAAGGGCAGGCCGGAGCCAGGGCGAGAGCAGGCCGAAGCCAGAGCGAGAGCAGGCCTGAGCCAGTGCGAGAGCAGGCCAGAGTCAGAGCGAGAGCAGGACAGAGCCAGGGCAAAGGCAGGCCAGAGCCAGAGTGAGAGCATGCCGGAGCCAGGATATTTCAAAGCAAGCAGACCTTCTAATATGGGCCATAGAAGTATGTATAGATTTACATTTCTATAACCTTTATGCCCATATTAGAGGTCTGATAAGTCCTAGGGGGTGACAGATTCCCTTTAAAGCTTGTGTCGTGGTTGGCCTCTAGCCCGGTGTCTCATGTGTTGGGTTTGCCCACTCCAGGTCCTCCTGAAGGAGGAAGTAGGATTTCTCTTTTTATTTTGTGCTTTTGGCTTCTTGCCCAGTGATAGGGGCGGATCTCATCCTCTCAGGCCTAGCCCAACCCTAACCCTAGCCCTAACCCTAACCCCAACCCTACCACAACCCTAAGCCTAGAGTTTATATTTTACGATGTTTAGACAACTTTATTCTTCGAGTCAGTGCGATTACAGCGATACCAGAATCATATCGGGTTTTTATGATTGACAACTGTCACACACTAAAAGACGCATTTTTTCGTAAAATCTAGTTTTTGCATCGCCATATTTTGAGAGCTATAATTTTTCCATATTTTGGCCGACAGAGTCATGTGGCGTCTTGTTTTTTGAGGGATGAGTTGACGTTTTTATTGGTGCCATTATCAGGCACGTGACATATTTTGATTGCTCTCTATTCCGATTAATGGGAGGCAGAATAAACAAAAACCAACAATTCAGGAAATGCTTTTTTTTTTTTTTTTTTTTTTTGATGCTGTTCCGCGTGTGGTAAAATTGATAAGGTAGCTTTATTCTTCGGGTCAGTACGTTTACAGTGGTACCACATTTATATCGATTTTCTATGTTTTGGCGCTTTTACACAATAAAAGCTATTTTATAGAAAAAATCATTTTTTTGCATCGCTTTATTCTGAGAGCTATAACTTTTTTATTTTTCGGCTGATGGAGCTGTATGGCGGCTTGTTTTTTGCGGGACAAGATGACGTTTTCAGTGGTATCATTATTATTTATATTCGTCTTTTTGATCGCGTGTTATTCCATTTTTTGTTTGGCGGTATGATGATAAAGCATTGTTTTTTGCTTCATTTTTTATTTATTTTTTTTACCATGTTCACTGAAAGGGCTAACTAGTGGGACAGTTTTATAGGTCAGGTCATTCTGGACGCGGCGATACCAAATATGTGTACTTTTATTGTTTTTTTTTCCATAATAATATTTATTGATGGGTACATTATATTTTTCTTTTTGGTGTATTTTTTTTTTATTCACTTTCTGACACTTTTTTTTACTTTTATTCTTTGTCCCACTATGGGACTTTCACTTTTTTTATTCTGATCGCCTGTATAGCATGGGGATGGAGCACCAGCCCTGTGCTATACAGGCTGTCAGCGCTGCAAATGCAGAAGATACTTTGGTCATGCACTGCGCATGCCAAAATATCTTCCTGCTGTCTGGTGACCCAGATGTTGTCATGACGACATTGGGTCGTCATGGCAACATCCAGGAAGCCGCGGCAGACATCGCTGGACGCCGGCAGGAGAGGCGAGTATCCCGATCACCTCCCCTTGCCCCCGCAATGCTGCGATCGACTCAGCTGCGACAATCGGCTGACACCCGGCGGCGATCGCACCCGCACAGCCTGTGTGCGGGCGCGATCGCAAAGACGTACTAATACGTATCAGGCTCTTAAGTCCCATGGCGCAGATACGTATTAGTACGTCTTGAGCTTTAAAGGGGTTAAACTACAACTCCAATGTCAGCCCCTAATTCAATAGGAACCAAAGATCTGAGAACAGAGAATGATAATAAAATAATTTGTCCACATAAATGGCAAAACTACCCAAAAATGGAGCCCCATAAAGATGTCCCAACTTGACCTCCCCCACCCACCTAATATCAACTGATCGTCAGCAATTTCTCATTTAGACAAGGGGTTGTCCTGAAAATGTCTTATTACAGAGTGTTCCCGGCAATCCATGATAAATCCGGTGGATACATTATAAGTATACCAAAGCTTAAAAGTAAAGAGCTACTTACCTGGACTCGTCCTCTTCCAGCTGTCAGGTTATAGTGACACAAGATGGCAGCAGTGTAGAAATTTATACATTCTATTCCAATTGTGATGTCTATGATGTCATGTGCCTTGTGATGTCATAATAGCTATCACTGTCATTTCAAATTTACAACGGCAAGAAAAACTTGATTTCATGGTTTAAGAAAAAATATGGTGGGTAATTGCAGCCTGTGATTATTTTACATATTGTTATTAATATTTGTCATGTCCTTCACTGCTGCCTCCTGCACTGCTTTTTATATACTGTTTATTTTAATAATGGACAATTCACAAGCCCTGCATGTAGAATATATAGTTAATGGCCTCTGTTGAATGACTAGATGCCTATTAGAGCAATAAGATATACTGTATGTCTACAATCTTTTGGCTGAGTCTAAGGGCTCATACTCATTTGCGTTTAAATCACACGAGTGCAATCTGATAACAAAAAATTGGATTGCACTCTGACTCTTGTTATTGAATGATTATGTGTTCATCTGTGATTTTTTTTTCCCAGCTCGGATCGAACTGAGAAAAAAAAAATCACAGCATGCTGCAAGTGGCTGCATATATCAGACGAGACTCGCCAATGCAAGTCAATGTGTGCGAGAAAAAAAAAGCACAGCAAACGGACCATGCTTATGCCATCCATATAGCGTCCATATAATACGCATCTATGTAACACCTTTCAGTGACTGTGGCGGCATCTCAGCACACAAATCCTGTATCTCACATCTTTGTCTGGCCTTGTCTTCTGTGTTTTGGCCATCATGCCAACAAGACAAGGGTGATTGGGGCAAGAGACATGCTGGTGAGGGGGTTGTTGGCTGCCGTGATGCTGGTAATGGAGGTGGCTGCCAAGATGCTGGCACTGAAGGTGGCTGCCGTGATGGTGCCACTGTAGTTGGTGGTGGTTGCTGTGATGCTGTGACTGGAGGTGGTGGTGATGGCTGCTGTGATGCTGGTACTGGAGGTGGTGGTGATTGCCGTGATGCTGGCACTGCTAAGTGCCCTTCTTGGGGGGTCTAATGACCGGGTTTGGTTGTCCTCAGAAAGTTGCCACCTTTCAAGGAATTAAAAGATGGCCATCGGTGAATTTGATGGCGCAGCGGCAGACAAAACAATTTGGAGGGCAGCCCTGGTCTGCAGCCTCAATAAAAAGGGAAAGTGCCTGAAATAACGGGCCAGGCTTAGACAAAAACTCTCATCATCATCACTCACAGGTATTCCCATGTCACGTACGCCAGTGATGGTGGGACGATAGCGATGCTGGCTTATTGGTGCATGAGGGGAGGTGTCGAGGGGCTGTGGTGTACTGGTGCTCTCCGCAGGCTCTTCTTCTTTCTGGCCCCCAGCTCCGGCCTCCATTTCAGATTCCTCTCTGGCTTCCAGCACCTCCAAGCTACAGGTATTTCCCTTTTTGGTCCAGTCAGATCTGTAAGGTCAGGGATGACAGAGAAAAAAGCATTTTTAATATGCAAAATAATAATCAAACCATTACAACAAATAAAACTGAAAAAGATAACCACTTACGGGTGAAAATCTAGGACTAGGGTCAAAAACTGGAGCCGGTCATAATATAGGTACAGTACAGACCAAAAGTTTGGACAAACCTTCTCATTTAAAGATTTTTCTGTATTTTCATGATTTTGAAAATTGTACATTCACACTGAAGGCATCAAAACTATGAATTAACACATGTGGAATTATATACTTAACAAAAAAGTGTGAAACAACTGAAAATATGTCTAATATTCTAGGTTCTTCAAAGTAGCCTCCTTTTGCTTTGATGACTGCTTTGCACACTCTTGGCATTCTCTTGATGAGCTTCAAGAGGTAGTCACTGGAAATGGTTTTCACTTCACAGGTGTGCACTGTCAGGTTTAATAAATGGGATTTCTTGCCTTATAAATGGGGTTGGGACCATCAGTTGTGTTGTGCAGAAGTCAGGTGGATACACAGCTGATAGTCCTACTGAATAGACTGTTAGAATTTGTATTATGGCAAGAAAAAAGCAGCTAAGTAAAGAAAAACGAGTGGCCATCATTACTTTAAGACATGAAGGTCAGTCAGTGCGAAAAATTGGGCAAACTTTGAAAGTGTCCCCAAGTGCAGGTGCAAAAACCATCAAGCACTACAAAGATACTGGCTCACATGAGGACCGCCCCAGGAAAGGAAGATCAAGAGTCACCTCTGCTTCTGAGGATAAGTTTATCCGAGTCACCAGCCTCAGAAATCGCAGGTTAACAGCAGCTCAGATTAGAGACCAGGTCAATGCCGCACAGAGTTCTAGCAGCAGATACATCTCTACAACAACTGAAGGAGACTTTGTGCAGCAGGCCTTCATGGTAAAATAGCTGCTAGGAAACCATTGCTAAGGACAGGCAACAAGCAAAAGAGACTTGTTTGGGCTAAAGAACACAAGGAATGGACATTAGACCAGTGGAAATCTGTGTTTTGGTCTGATGAGTCCAAATTTGAGATCTTTGGTTCCAACCACCGTGTCTTTGTGCGACGCAGAAAAGGTGAACGGATGGACTCTACATGCCTGGTTCCCACCGTGAAGCATGGATGAGGAGGTGTGATGGTGTGGGGGTGCTTTACTGGTGACACTGTTGGGGATTTATTCAAAATTGAAGGCATACTAAATCAGCATGGCTACCACAGCATCTTGCAACGACATTCTATTCCATCCGATTTGCGTTTAGTTGGACCATCATTTATTTTTCAACAGGACAATGACCCCAAACACACCTCCAGGCTGTGTAAGGGCTATTTGACCAAGAAGGAGAGTGATGGGGTGCTACGCCAGATGACCTGGCCTCCACAGTCACCAGACCTGAACCTAATCGACATGGTTTGGGGTGAGCTGGACCGCAGAGTGAAGGCAAAAGGGCCAACAAGTGCTAAGCATCTCTGGGAACTCCTTCAAGATTGTTGGAAGACCATTTCCAGTGACTACCTCTTGAAGCTCATCAAGAGAATGCCAAGAGTGTGCAAAGCAGTCATCAAAGCAAAAGGAGGCTACTTTGAAGAACCTAGAATATAAGACATATTTTCAGTTGTTTCACACTTTTTTGTTAAGTATATAATTCCACATGTGTTAATTCATAGTTTTGATGCCTTCAGTGTAAATGTACAATTTTCATAGTCATGAAAATACAGAAAAATCTTTAAATGAGAAGGTGTGTCCAAACTTTTGGTCTGTACTGTACGGCCTTTCTTTTTAAGAGCCACATCACCACTCTTCCTACCCTGTTGTCGCTCGCGGCGGAACTGGTCCCGGCAACTGCTCCATAATCTTGTCACTACACCCACTGGAAAGAAAAGTGGAAGAGATTATATACAATTTTTATAGGTAAAGGATGCTGTATGTAATAACATGTATAGTGTGTATTCTAATATCACTGCTAGCAGGGGCTGGCTGACAAATTTTTGCCTGGGGGCAAGCACACAGCAGTGGTCCATGAGTAGCGGCCCATCCTTAAAGGTCGTTTTCCCACAAACAATAGTATATTTTAATCAATAGGTCTTGGAGTAATAATAATTTCCACAATTGGATGTGATATAATAATGTTCCTGTGCTGAGATAATCTTATAAATGTGCCCCTGCTGTGTACTGTGTAATGGCTGTGTCTGACCGTGCAGGAACATGGTCTGATCATACCACATCTCCTGGGCAGGGGGGGAGAAAAAGAGGATACAGGCAGGATAGCAGGGGATCACAGAGGATTCTTTTTGTGAGTAAAACATTTCAATGCCTGTTTTTAAACAATATTTTAGCTCAAAGAAAGACTCAGCTGTGATCCCCTGCTGTAATGTATATATACTCTCTTTATATATAGATGATTAGCGTGCACACAGTCTGTAGGTCAAGGTGCAGGTACACGGGATGTGGAATCCCCAGAATCGGCGTAGATTAAATCACCGCACATTCTAGTTTCATGACGCAAACTAAAGTCTATTTGAAGACATGCAATAAGACACATTTAAGGTGCAGGGAATAATGCAACAGTAAATGAACGTTTTGACCCATCGTTTGCATCTTGAAACTAGAGTGTGCAGTGATTTAATCGATGCTATATACTCTTTTGCTTCCTCCCCTGCCCAGTAGCTGTGGTATGATCAGACCATGTTCCTGCACAGTCAGACACAGCCACTACACAGTACACAGCAGGGGCACATTTATAACATTATCTCAGCACAGGGACATTTTATTTAAACACATCCAATTGTGGAAGTTATTATTATTATTCCAAGATCTATTGATTAAAATATACTTTTGTTCGCAGAAAACCCCTTCAACATGTTTATTACCAGCTGCTTCATAGGCTATATTCACACAAACGTATTGTCTAAGTGCTGTCCGTGGAGAAAAATGACAGCACTTGGTCCAGTTCAGGTGAGCATTTAAAACTGGTAATACATAAGCATAATATGTACAATGTCTGACCACTACAACACGGATTTAGGTTGTTAGAGGTGTAATGCAAGTAATCCAAGGTACGCTGTGCTTTTCTACACTCCTAAACAGAGTAAGGCTAAGTGCCCACAATGCAGAAATGCTGAGAATTTTTCCAGAGCGTTTCTGCATCTCCCTGGCAGAAAAAACGCATGCGGATTCTATGAGTTTTCCTGCCAGGGACAAGCAGAAGTGAAGCGCTCTTCACATGCATTTCCGCATGCGGGTTGTCAAGCGCTTTGCAAGCGATTTTAGCATCACTTGGAAAGTGCTGGAGAACTTGGTCACACTATATAAATCCATGCAACCGGTATGGATTTATATAGTGTGACCGTAAAAGAATGGTAAAAAATAAATATTATACTTACCTTCTGACGGCCCCTGGTCTCCTTATCCGATGCGTCCGGTCTTCCCGGTGTCTTGCGGTTGTGTAAAAGGACCTGCCATGACGTCATTTAGTCATGTGACGGGTCAAGAGACCGCCGACGTCAGCGGTCGCGTGACCTGTCACATGACTAAATGACGTCATGGCAGGTCCTTTTAGACCATCATGAGCTGCCAGGAAGCCAGGACGCATCGCTATGGAGACCGGGGGCCATCAGAAGGTAAGTATAATGTATATTTTTAATTTTAATTCTTTTTTTTTTTACAGGTACTATGGTACCCGGGTCTGGAGGAGAGTCTCTTCTTCTCCAAATCTGGGTACCATCCGCACATTGAATCGCTAAATATCCGCATGTGCACATGTAGTCATGCGGATATTATGCAATTCAATGCAAGTCAATGGCGGCGAAAACGCTGCGATTACACAAAATAATTGTTAGTGCGGCGGATTTTTCCGCATTGATAATCCGCAGCGGAAATTTCCGCAGCATGTGCACAGCAGATGCGGATTATCATTGGGGAACATAGCAGACCTTCTACCAAGCGTTTTTTAAGCGTTTCTGCAGCGGAATTGCCGTTGCGGAAACACTTAAAAAACGCATAGTGGGCACACAGCCTAAAGGTGGCCACACATAAGCACAGGTCTGCCAGATAGATACCTAGGAATTATTATTTTGTGTATTATTTCCTACATACTTGATCGAGCAAGTCATCAATGTAAAAGTCCACTCCACATTATAGTATATGATGTACGAGTCACTAATTATCATGTGTGTCCCATCTGATGTCTGTGCACACAGTGAACATATTATACCACATACAATACAATATACATAGGAGAATATATGACTGATATATAGAGATGAGCAACTTCATTTGCAGGACCCTGATCCAATGGTCAGATGAATATTCAGTGGCTGCTGGATAGGAGCCCTGACAGCCTCCTACCTGACACCATTCTCTTTCTCTGCCTTTGATTTGTAGCCAGGCACAAGGTCATGTATGTGTCACGCCAAAAAGATGACATCATGCAAAGACTATAATCAAAAGAGGAGTCAGAGATGCCGGCAGGCGGGAGGAGGCTCGCGGGGCTCTGGTCTGGTGGCCACAGACTACTGACGGGACTGTTTGACCAGTGTCCTGCGAATCAATTCGCTCATCTGTACTGGAATAAGATATATTATGACTACATACATCAGATATTACATACAGAATAGCATGTGACAGTTATATACCACACTATGAGCACAGACATCAGATATTACACCAGTGACAGATTATCCTCTGTATAACATTGGATGCCTGTATCAAAGTCCATCACATCCAGTATACAGCATAATATGTGATGGTATGCGATATACTGGGATACAGACATCACATATTCATACCTCTCAACTTTTGAAGAACAGAAAGGGGGACAGAAAGGTGCTATGCGCGGCAAATTTTGGCCTCGCCCCTGGTCACACCCCAATCCACGCCCATTTACCATTATCTTTCTCGCCCGGCAGGAGGAGTTGTCAGAGGGGCGCTGGTAGTGAGGGAAATTCAGCAGACGGCCGAGACTGCAAGGCCCAGACCCAAATCCAGGACTGTCCACTGTATCCAGGGCAGCTGGGACTAGAGATGAGCAGATGGATTCCGGGGCCTCCAGTCGGGGGTCCGGGTCAGTGCTACCTGGCGGCTGGACTGGAGGCCATGAGTCTCTTATCTTCCGGGGCAGTGCGGCCTCATCTGTGAGTCCTGCTCATCTCTTGTTGGGACCTGAGGGTTATTTTTTGTTCCCTCATTCACAGTCGGAGCCGCCAGAACTTTCTCATCTTTATGTAGATTCATTATACGACATCTGGCTTTCTTGTGGTGGCTCTAACTGTATATTGGGGGCTATGCGAGGGCTCATACCGTAGGTAGGGGTGGTGTGTGCTAATACTGTATGTACGGGGTAGTGTGGGGGCTCATACTGTATATAGGGGGATGTCAGCATACTTAAATCTGCTCAATATTAAGTGATAATATAAATATACAAAAAATATATAATTAATATGTTAATATTAATTTGAACCTATTGGTTCGGGCTCCACAACAATCACGGTCTCTCACGTGGCCCCTTGGGAAAATTAATCTCCCACCCCTGCCTATTTCAAAGCGCTATGTTAAAAATCACACAGACATCATACACACAGCGGGCACCACCATCACACAGACATCATACACACAGCGGGCACAACCATCACACAGACATCATACACACAGCGGGCACAACCATCACACAGACATCACACACACAGCGGGCACAACCATCACACAGACATCACACACACAGCGGGCACAACCATCACACAGACATCACACACACAGCGGGCACAACCATCACACAGACATCACACACACAGCGGGCACAACCATCACACAGACATCATACACACAGCGGGCACAACCATCACACAGACACCATACACACAGCGGGCACAACCATCACACAGACATCATACACACAGCGGGCACAACCATCACACAGACATCATACACACAGCGGGCACAACCATCACACGGACATCACACACACAGCGGGCACAACCATCACACGGACATCACACACACAGCGGACACAACCATCACACACACCGCGGGCACAACCATCACACGGACATCACACACACAGCGGGCACAACCATCACACGGACATCATACACACAGCGGGCACAACCATCACACGGACATCACACACACAGCGGGCACAACCATCACACGGGCATCACACACACAGCGGGCACAACCATCACACCGACATCACACACACAGCGGGCACAACCATCACACAGACATCACGCACACAGCGGGCACAACCATCACACAGACATCATGCACACAGCGGGAACAACTATCACACAGACATCATACACACAGCGGGCACAACCATCACACAGACACCATACACACAGCGGGCACAACCATCACACAGACATCATACACACAGCGGGCACAACCATCACACAGACATCATACACACAGCGGGCACAACCATCACACAGACATCACACACACAGCGGGCACAACCATCACACAGACATCATACACACAGCGGGCACAACCATCACACAGACATCATACACACAGCGGGCACAACCATCACACAGACATCATACACACAGCGGGCACAACCATCACACAGACATCATACACACAGCGGGCACAACCATCACACGGACATCATACACACAGCGGGCACAACCATCACACAGACATCATACACACAGCGGGCACAACATGACATGTATATATTCCCTTCTTCTCCATCATGTCTCCAGTGGCAGTGGTGGGGCCTGGTGTTTGCAATCAGCAGCAGAGTATGGGCTGTACGCAGGAGAGCTGTCAGCCCTGCAGTGCCCCTAAATCCCGTTCCCATCCCCCCTAGTCCCGACTGCAGAGCTGCTGGTGACATTGCATGAGCCCCCTCCCATCCTGTAATAACAGCAGCCACAGATGGGAGAGGCTGCGGGTCTCCCCCTCACCTCAGGACCGCACCTTGTTGTCATGTCCTCCGCAGACTTGGCCCCGCCCCCTGACCCCTCACCTCCTCATGCTGTGCGGTCTCTGCACAGTAGAATTCCTCTGCCCTGATGCCGGGGAGGAGCAGAGAGCGGGAGGCGGAGCTACAAGGGGTCACACACAGCATGGAAAGCCTGCGTGTCTGGAGGAAAAGCCCAGTGCCCAGCAGCGCCCCTGCCGGGAGAAGAGCTGAGCCGGGCCGGGACTGAGCCCTCAAATCGGGACAGGCCCAGGGAATAGGGGAGGCTTGTTAGCTCTGGATATTATACCCGCCTCCTATTATCCTGTATATAATATGGGATGTCTGGGCCTATAGTATATATATTATACCACCTACAGGCTAATATGTAACTAGTGCACATTACACCTTGAGTACAGCCATTAGATATTACACCAGTCACTTCTTCTCCTCTGCACCATCTGATGTCTGTGCACAGTATATGACATCCAGTATACAGGAGAATATGTGATGGGATATAGGACATACTGTTATACAGACATCAGGTGCTATATACTGGATAATAAATGATGGTATATATCAGGGGTGGGCAATTCATTTTCCAGAGGGGCCACATGAGAGAACGTAACTGTTGTGGGGGCCTGAACCAATAGGCTGAAAGGCTGAAATTAGTTCTGCTCATTATTAATATTAACTACAATTAATATAAAATAATATTTATATCACTTAATATTGAGCAGAATTAAGTATGCCAACATCCCCCTATATACCGTATGAGCCCACACACAGCCCCCCTATATACCGTATGAGCCCACACACAGCCCCCCTATATACCATATGAGCCCACACAGCCCCCCTATATACCATATGAGCACACACACAGCCCCCTGTATACAGTATGAGTCCCCACACAGCCCCCCTATATACCATATGAGCACACACACAGCCCCCTGTATACAGTATGAGCCCACACACAGCTCCCCTATATACCATATGAGCACACACAGCCCCCTGTATACAGTATGAGCCCACACACATCCCCCTATATACCATATGAGCACACACAGCCCCCTGTATACAGTATGAGCCCCCACACAGCCCCCCTATATACCATATGAGCACACACACAGCCCCCTGTATACAGTATGAGCCCCCACACAGCCTCCCTATATACCATATGAGCACACACAGCCCCCTGTATACAGTATGAGCCCACACACAGCCTCCCTATATACCATATGAGCACACACAGCCCCCTGTATACAGTATGAGCCCACACACAGCCCCCCTATATACCATATGAGCACACACACAGCCCCCTGTATACAGTATGAGCCCACACACAGCCTCCCTATATACCATATGAGCACACACAGCCCCCTGTATACAGTATGAGCCAGGGGCGGACACAGACTGTAGTGGGCCCCTGTGCAAGAAATTTTGGGGGGCCCCCCCTGCCCTTCATAAGGCAACAAAGTTATGTAAACATAACCCCCCATGTGCATCTCTCACCCCCCCATGTGCAGCTCTCATCCCACCCATGTGCAGCTCTCACCCCCCGTGCATCTCTCATCCCCCCCATGTGCATCTCTCATCCCCCCCATGTGCATCTCTCATCCCCCTCCGTGCATCTCTCATCCCCCCCATGTGCATCTCTCATCCCCCCCATGTGCATCTCTCATCCCCCCCCATGTGCATCTCTCATCCCCCCCCATGTGCATCTCTCATCCCCCCCCCATGTGCATCTCTCATCCCCCCCATGTGCATCTCTGATTCCCCCCACTCCTAGTTAATTAATTGTATTTAAAAAAAATAAAACTTGTTATACTTACCCCCATGCAATCCCTGCAGAATCCTGGCGCTCGTCCACGTCGCTGCCACCAGGTTCTCCTGACGTTCGGCCATGTGACGGCGCCACATACATAGCCATCAGCTTTTGTTTTGGCCAAAAGATTTTTAAAGCCGCCACCACGATAAGGTAGACTCTTCTGGGCGGGCCCTACTCTAACCTATTAAAATTTTCTTAAAATATCCAATACTCTTTTTAGATATATTTTTATTTAGTTTTCTTTAAGGGAATGTGTCATATACATTTTTTTTTTAAATGACCAATAATACCACATACAGGGAATACCGCCACACCATGACCAGACCACATATTACCACAACATAGTGACCGAATAATACCACACAGAAGGGAGAAAAACTGCCACACCATGACCAGACCACATATTACCACTACATTACTAATATTACCACCACATTACTAATATTACCATAAGTGTCATTATACACGGGAGCTCTATACATGGTATGTATAACGTAAGTGTCCAGGTAATCTAGTGATCACCAGTGAAATTATACACAGGAGCTCTGTATATAGTGTCAGTGTACAGGTAATACAGTGACATTATACACAGGAGCTCTGTATATAGTGTACAGGTAATACAGTGATCATCAGTGACATTATACACAGGAGCTCTGTATATAGTGTCAGTGTAGAGGTAATACAGGGATCACCAGTGACATTATACACAGGAGCTCTGTATATAGTGTCAGTGTACAGGTAATACAGTGATCACCAGTGAAATTATACACAGGAGCTCTGTATATAGTGTCAGTGTACAGGTAATACAGTGATCACCAGTGACATTATACACAGGAGCTCTGTATATAGTGTCAGTGTACAGGTAATACAGTGATCACCAGTGACATTATACACAGTGTACATGTAATAGACTGACTCACCGGTGACGTCTCTAGGTGAAGTCCTTCATCTTCGCTTTTCTCCTTCATCCAGCACAGACCGCCATCACTCGTCTCTGCATAAAATAACACAGTTATCTAGAGCACATTCCCCAACTTCTACATTACGCAGCTGAATACAGACGTGCATCCACCATCAATATATGGTTAGTTATTAGGCAACCTACCATTCCAAATATAAATTGTAATCCACCACTGTGCCCCCATTAACTGTAAATAGGCACTTAATATATAATTTAATTAGAACCTCTACTCTTTCCGCCAATTTGTTACCAGTCACACTCCTGCATCCGCAACGCCCCCTACTCTATACTTCCTGCTCCCCGCATTCAATATTTACATGCACCCCCTGCCCCAATTCATTATATCATGTCCGTGCTCTCCCCACCCCATCATCATTTATCATTTACTCTCCCCCACCCCACATTCGTTATGTGCAGCTCATTATCCCCCTACTCCCAATTCCCCCATGTGCAGCTCTCATCCCCCTCCATGTGCCCCTCTCTCATCCCCCTCCCCCCTCCATGTGCCCCTCTCTCATCCCCCTCCCCCCTCCATGTGCCCCTCTCTCATCCCCCTCCCCCCCACATGTGCCCCTCTCTCATCCCCCTCCCCCCCCACATGTGCCCCTCTCTCATCCCCCTCCCCCCCACATGTGCCCCTCTCTCATCCCCCTCCCCCCCACATGTGCCCCTCTCTCATCCCCCTCCCCCCCACATGTGCCCCTCTCTCATCCCCCTCCCCCCCACATGTGCCCCTCTCTCATCCCCCTCCCCCCCACATGTGCCCCTCTCTCATCCCCCTCCCCCACATGTGCCCCTCTCTCATCCCCCTCCACCACATGTGCCCCTCTCTCATCCCCCTCCACCACATGTGCCCCTCTCTCATCCCCCTCCACCACATGTGCATCTCCCATCTCCCCCCACACATGTGCATCTCCCATCTCCCCCCACACATGTGCATCTCCCATCTCCCCCCACACATGTGCATCTCCCATCTCCCCCCCCCACATGTGCATCTCCCATCTCCCCCCCCCACACACATGTGCATCTCCCATCTCCCCCCCCCACACACATGTGCATCTCCCATCTCCCCCCCCCACACACATGTGCATCTCCCATCTCCCCCCCCCACACACATGTGCATCTCCCATCTCCCCCCCCCACACACATGTGCATCTCCCATCTCCCCCCCCCACACACATGTGCATCTCCCATCTCCCCCCCCCACACACATGTGCATCTCCCATCTCCCCCCCCACACACATGTGCATCTCCCATCTCCCCCCCCCCCACACACGTGCATCTCCCATCTCCCCCCCCCACACACGTGTGCATCTCCCATCTCCCCCCCCACCACACACATGTGCATCTCCCATCTCCCCCCCCACCACACACATGTGCATCTCCCATCTCCCCCCCCCACCACACACATGTGCATCTCCCATCTCCCCCCCACACACATGTGCATCTCCCATCTCCCCCCCCCACACACATGTGCATCTCCCATCTCCCCCCCCACACACATGTGCATCTCCCATCTCCCCCCCCCACACACACACGTGCATCTCCCATCTCCCCCCCCCACACACATGTGCATCTCCCATCTCCCCCCCACACACACACATGTGCATCTCCCATCTCCCCCCCCCCACACACACACACACATGTGCATCTCCCATCTCCCCCCCCCCACACACACACACACATGTGCATCTCCCATCTCCCCCCCCCACACACACACACATGTGCATCTCCCATCTCCCCCCCCCACACACACACACACATGTGCATCTCCCATCTCCCCCCCCCACACACACACACACATGTGCATCTCCCATCTCCCCCCCCCACACACATACACACACACACACACACACACACACACACACACACACACATGTGCTTCTCCCATCTCTCCACTCCTAGTTAATTGTATTTTAAAAAAAAATAAAACTTGTTATACTTACCCCCATGCGATCCCTGCAGAATCCTGGCGCTCGTCCAAATCGCTGACAGCAGGTTCTCCTGACTTCCGGCCATGTGACGGCACCGTCACATGACCGGAAGTCAGGGGAATCATCAAGGCGCTGCTGCAACAGCGCAGCTCAGCGCTGAAATGTCCCGGACCCGGCGCATAGCATGGGGCCCCGGAGAGAGACGCACAAGAGGGGGGCCCCCGAGGGGGCCCCTACCGGCCGGGCCCCATACTGGAGTCAGGGCAGTCATGCCCTGATGGCGGCCCTGCTGGAGGCTGGAGGGGCCCCCTCTCCCTCGGGGCCCCCGTTCAATGAACCGGCTGCACGGGCGGTAGTTCCGCCCCTGGTATGAGCCCACATACAGCCCCCCTATATACCATATGAGCACACACACAGCCCCCTGTATACAGTATGAGCCCACACACAGCCTCCCTATATACCATATGAGCACACACAGCCCCCTGTATACAGTATGAGCCCACACACAGCCTCCCTATTTACCATATGAGCACACACAGCCCCCTGTATACAGTATGAGCCCCCACACAACCCCCCTATATACCATATTAGCACACACATAGCCCCCTGTATACAGTATGAGCCCACACACAGCCCCCCTATATACCATATGAGCACACACATAGCCCCCTGTATACAGTATGAGCCCCCACACAGCTCCCCTATATACCATATGAGCACACACACAGCCCCCTGTATACAGTATGAGCCCCCACACAGCCCCCCTATATACCATATGAGCACACACATAGCCCCCTGTATACAGTATGAGCCCCCACACAGCTCCCTATTTATTTATTTATTTTACTAACCATATTTTGCAGATTATAAAATGCACCGTATCATAAGACGCACCCCAAATTTTGGTGAGAAAAATAGGAAAAAAATGTTTTTAATAAAATGGTGGTGCTTCTTATAGTCTGCTTTTATGGTAGATTACCCAGGGAAGGGGGCTGCTGTGGTGGAGCAGAGTCGCTGCTCCAGGAAGCTGGCAGCGGCAGGAGTGGGGTGATGCTGTGGACCCCAGGCTGGGAGGGGGATGTTCGACGATGAGCCAGGCTCCGTGCTTTCACAAAATGCCAGCGGATCCCCTGTACTTCCCGTGGTTTTCAATGCTGTAGACTTAGGGAAAATGGCCACCGGAGGCGGCACATGCTTAGGTTGAGACCTCGGGAGAAAAGATCTCGGTGTCACGATCTCAATCCGCACATTCGCCGCCTCTGGTGGCCTTTTTTCCCCAAGTTCACCGCATTGAAAACCATGGAAAGTGCGGGGGCTCCTCCGACATTTTGTGAAAGCACAGAGCCCGTCGCACAGCAAGACACCCACCTTCCCAGCCTGGGGCCCGCAGCATCGCCTCACTCCTGCCGTCACCAGCTTCCTGCTGCAGCGACCCTAAAATGCCGCTCCCAAATGCCCCGGTAAACTACATTCAGATTATAAGACGTACCCCCATTTTCCCAAAAATTTTTGGAGGAGAAAAGTGCGTACTATAATCTGAAAAGTACAGTGTATAGTGCTATTAATTCCACAGCAGATTACAGACATTATTCCTACATACAGTATGCACCCCACATAGCCCCTATATACAGTGTAAGCCACCACATAGCCCTTATATACAGTGTGAGCCCTCATATTCCATCCTATATACAGTATTAGCCACCACATAGCCCCCTATATACCGTATGAGACCCACATAGCCTCCTATACATATTATGAGCCGCCACATAGCCTCTTTTGTACATTATGAGCCGGCATATAGCCTCCTATATATAGTATGAGCCCCCTATGTACAGTATGAGTCCTCACATAGCCTCCTTTATACAGTATGAGCCCCCACATAGCCTTCTACTGTATACATATTATTAGCCGCCACATAGCCTCCTATGTACAGTATGAGTCCCACATAGCCTCCTTTATACAATGTGAGTCCCCACATAGCCTCTCTATATATTGTCAGACCCCACGTGGCCTCTTATATACATTATGAGATCCGCATAGCTTCCTATATACAGTGTGAGCCCCCACATAGTCTCTCTATATACAATATGAGCCCTCAAATAGCCTCCTATATACAGTATGATTCCCTCATAGCCTTCTATATACAGTGTAAGGCCCCACATAACCTCTTATATACAGTGTGAGGCCTCACATAGCCTCCAATATACAATGTGAGCCCTCACATAGCCTCCTATATACTATATGAGCCCCCACATAGCCTCCTATATACTATATGAGCCCTCACATAGCCTCCTATATACTATATGAGCCCTCACATAGCCTCCTATAAACTATATGAGCCCTCACATAGCCTCCTATATACAGTATGAGTCCTCACATAGCCCCCTATGTGCAGGCACACATTCCATGCACATACGAAAAAAAAAAAAGAAGACATACTCACCTCGCTCTCGTTCCCCCGCGGTCTGTTCTTTTCTCCGGTGCACTGACTCTCCACACAGCAGATGTGATGTCGTGATGTCATCATGTTTGCTGCGTCAGTCGCAAAAGCTGATCTGTGGAAGTAGGAGCCAGTGGCTCCGTCTTCCACCAATGTATTCACCACACTGCAGATAGCAGTGATATTGGGATAGGGGAGAGTATAGTGTGGCCCGTGCACCACAGTTTTCAGCCCTTCGGCTGTCTCAGTCCGCAGGCTGACCTTTGTAGTTACAGTATTATATATACCAGACATGGGTAGAGTTCAGATATACTATACACACATTACCTGTACATAACATCTGTTCACACAGTATACCACATGCATACAATATATATTAGAATACATGACTAGTATATAATATACTGTCACTATAGACATCTGATGTTGTATAGTAATGTGTATTTTTTTAAAACATCTGATGTGTGTATCACAGTAGATGATAGGCTAATCTGTATAGTAGATGTGGTATATTATGTACAGGGATATACACTGCACTGCAGCCTTGCAGCGCTGGGGTCCTGGGTTCAAATCCCACCAAGGACAACATCTGCAAGGAGTTTGTATGTTCTCCCCGTGTTTGCGTGGGTTTCCTCTGGGTTCTCCGGTTTCCTCCCACACTCCAAAGACATACTGATAGGGAATCTAGATTGTGAGCCCCGATGGGGACAGCGACGATAATGTATGTAAAGCGCTGCGGAATATGTTAGCGCTATATAAAAATAAAGATTATTATTACTGAACACACCTGGACCTGCCTACAGGACCTCACATATTATATATGGGGCCATATAGTAGAATATGAGGTGCTGTAGGTTCAGCTGTAATCAGTCGGTGCAGGGTCTCGTATTGTGATGTCTGTGGTCTCTGCTGGGACTAAGTGTGATTTATTGCACCAGACTGAACTTTTTGCACTGACAGGAGGACCCTAATCTGCATGAAAGTTCAGCCTCCTGCAATAACTCACACGGGGCCCCAGCAGCTGGCCCTCTGATTGGACAATATAGAATCCTGGGTGGATTTATGAGAAGGTGAGCACAGTCCCGCTTCCCCCTCACTGCAGACCTCCTGACCTCATACTGACTGAGACCACTGAAGTCTCCGATCCACAGACTCCTGTCCGGCTGACTGAATCAGTTCCAGGTTCGCTGTGTGACGTCACTTCAGCAGACTCAGCCACACAGCGTGCAGGGGGTGTATCTGCATCTCTGCCATGTGGTCGGGTCGGCAGCTGAACATATTTAAAGGTACAGTGCAGTCCCCTGGCAGCCCTGAGCAGCTGCTTGGGAACTGGTCTGGGGGGGCATTTGCCCCTCTGCACTCCAGCCCAGCCCGCCCTTGACTGCTAGTATGATGGTGACTTTTCTTTGTCTTTTTTTTTGTGTTTATTCTGGCTTGCCAAATTTTCGCTTTTGATGGCGATATGTTTTGGAAAAAAATTAGACACATAATGTTCTGGCTTCAATAGTTATTTGTGTTAAACCTCACCTACAAAATAACCCATATTCAGACAGTCCTAATATACCGTTTGTATTTGCCATACTTATATCATCTTGAACCTGCTGTGAGCCGCCTTCCAAATTAGGATATAGTTGGCAGCAAATCTAGTTCCACGGACCGGCCATACCTACCAAACCCTCCGCACCATGGTGTATTTCTACCCTTTACTCCACTTCCCTCACTTACTCATGTTGCTGATCCCCCCACATTTTTCAGCACCCAGTCCTGGCCCTGATTACAGTTCTGCACCTTATTATAATTTGTAATGTTTATTTGTTTTATTTTGCATGTTTTGGCGCATGACAGAAATATTTCTTTTAGATCATTTTTTAAATAAATTAAGTTTGTTTTTTCCTATCTGCTTGTTTTATTCTTTGCCACCTTATACAAAAAGGTAGTTAAATGTAATGTTCAAGGATACACTGGGTACTGAAAGTATTCAGACCCCTTTACATTTTCACTCTTTGTTTCATTGCAGTCATTTGGTAAATTCTAAAAAGTTCATTTTTTTTCTCACTAAAGTGCACTCTGCACCCCATCTTGACTGAAATAAACAGAAATGTAGAAATTTTTGCAAACTTATTAAAAAAGAAAAACTGAAATATCACATGGTCATAAGTATTCAGACCCTTTGCTCAGACACTCATATTTAAGTCACATGCTGTCCATTTCCTTGTGATCCTCCTTGAGATGGTTCTACTCTTTAATTGGAGTCCAGCTGTGTTTAATTAAACTGGTAGGACTTGATTTGGAAAGGCACACACCTGTCTATATAAGACCTCACAGCTCACAGTGCATGTCAGTCCAAATGAGAATCATGAACTCGAAGGAACTGCCCAAGGAGCTCAGAGACAGAATTGTGGCAAGGCATAGATCTGGCCAAGGTTACAAAAGAAGTTCTGCATTACTCATGGTTCCTAAGAGCACAGTGGGCTCCATAATCATTAAATGGAAGAAGTTTGGGACCACCAGAAGTCTTCCTAGACCTGGCCGTCCAGCCAAACTGAGCAATCGTGGGAGAAAAGCCTTGGTGAGAGAGGTAAAGAAGAACCCCAAGATCACTGTGGCTGAGCTCCAGAGATGCACCAGGGAGATGGGAGAAAGTTCCACAAAGTCAACTATCACTGCAGCCCTCCACCAATCGGGCCTTTATGGCAGAGTGGCCCGACAGAAGCCTCTCCTCAGTGCAAGACATATAAAAGCCCACATAGAGTTTGCTCAAAAACACATGAAGGACTCCCAGACTATGAGAAAAATAAGATTCTCTGGTCTGATGAGACGAAGATAGAACTTTTTGGTGATAATTCTAAGCGGTATGTGTGGAGAAAACCAGGCACTGCTCATCACCTGCCCAATACCATCCCAACAGTGAAACATGGTGGTGGCAGCATCATACTATGGGGGTGTTTTTCAGCTGCAGGGAAAGGACGATGGTTGCAATTGAAGGAAACATGAATGCAGCCAAGTACAGAGATATCCTGGATGAAAATCTCTTCCAGAGTGCTCTGGACCTCAAACTTGGCCGAATGTTCACCTTCCAAGAAGACAATGACCCTAAGCACTAAGCTAAAATAACAAAGGAGTGGCTTCAGAACAACTCTTTGACTATTCTTAACTGGCCCAGCCAGAGCCCTGACCTAAACCCAATTGAGCATCTCTGGAGAGACCTGCAAATGGCTGTCCACCAACGTTCGGCATCCAACCTGATGGAACTGGAGAGGATCAGCAAGGAAGAATGGCAGAGGATCCCCAAATCCAGGTGTGAAAAACTTGTTGCATCATTCCCAAGAAAACTCATGGCTGTACTAGCTCAAAAGGGTGCTTTACTCAATACTGAGCAAAGGGTCTGAATACTTATGACTATGTGATATTTCAGTTTTTCTTTATTAATAAATTTGCAAAGATTTCTACATTTCTGTTTTTTTTTCAGTCAAGATGGGGTGCAGAGTGCACTTTAATGAGAAAAAAATGAACTTTTTAGAATTTACCAAATGGCTGCACTGAAACAAAGAGTGAAACATTTAAAGGGGTCGGAATACTTTCCTTACCCACTGTATATGATTTTCGCAATAATCTTGGGGAAATTAAATTTATTAGAAAGATTTTGAGAAAGGGGGACTTCAAATACATAAGTAGGGCCATAGCAGTGATGACTTAGCCCAGGAACTTAGGACCTTATATTGTCTATTCATATATAGTTTAGTCTACATTTTGGCGTTGTTTTACATCCTTACAAATTTAGGTGTTTATTTTTGAAAAAATGGGATGGGGTCCATTTAATTTTCTTAACAGCTGAGGGAAAGCAGTGGGCAATCTGGGAAGGGGCCGCTATTCATGGATCTTCCCAGCTTATTAATAACAGCTCACAGCTGTCTGCTTAGCCTTTAATGGTATTAAAAAGGGGGTATCCCCCAAAAAATTATGTGGTGTCCCACCTAGTTTTAATAACCAGCAAAGGCTAAACAGACACCTGCAGGCTGATATTAAAAGGCTGGTAAGGTACCATGGATATTGGCCTCCTCCCTGACTAATAACATGAGCCCTCAGCCACCCCAGAAATTCTGGTGCTTATTCTCGGCTCTTCCCACTTGCCCTGGTGCATTGGCAAGTGGGGTAATGGTTTTGGGGTTGATGTCAGCAGTTTGATGTTTGCTGACATCAAGCCCAGGGGTTAGTAATGGAGAGGCGTGAATAAGACATCCCGATTACTAACGCCATTAGTTCAAGTAAAAAAACTCACACAGAGCAAAGACATTTCTTAAGATCCACATAAAAATAAAAAAACAAAGTAATCCTCACCTGTCCGCAGATAATCCATACTGATGATGTCGAACAATGATCCCCAGATCTGCTACATCCGATTGGTGTGTTGAGCGGTTGCATGAGTATGCAACTGCTCAGCACGCCAGCTGGAACTCACTGACAGTAGCCTGAGGACGTTCCTGCAGTGACGAGCGATGCCGTCAATAAGGTTGCAACTTGAAAACGCTTTGCTATTTTCTTATAGCCTACTCTTGCTTTGTGGGCCTCCACCATTTTCATTTTCAGAGTGCTAGACAGCTGCTTAGAAGAACCCATGGCTGCTGTTTTTTGGCACAAGGTTAGAGGAGGCTGGATTTTTATAAAGTTGGGAAATTTGTATCACCTGGCCTTTCCTAATGATAGTGAACAAGCCATAACCTTTAGGGTATGTGCAGATGGTCGGTGTTGGCTGCGCTTTGAACGCAGCATACTTTATGCTGCGTCCAAAGCGCTGCACGCAAGTGAATCCGCATGTGTTCAATGAACCATGCGGATTCACCACATCCTATACATTACAGTGATATAATTTCTCTTGCGGAGACTAGGGTCTCTGCAAGAGAAATTGACATGCTGCGGTCTGTGAAGACGCACTGCATGACTGTCTACACGGGTGAGCTGCAGGAGCACGGAGACGCATAGTGGACATGGGATTTGTATAAATCCCATCCACTATGCTGTAACATCTGGCCGCTGCAGATTGCACGCAGCGCAAGTGTGCTGCGTCCAATCCGCAGTGTTTACTGACCATGTGCACGCACTCTAACAGGCTAATTAAGGTCTGAAACCTTGGTCAAAGTTTTCTGAGCACACAAATCTCCAAGGGTGCCCAAACTTTTGCATCAGCCCATTTTCCTTTGTGTAATTTTTAAAATGTAAAAAATTACAAGATTTTTTTTTGCCTAAAATACAAAGGAAATGTGTCATCTTTAACTTTAGCCCTTTTATAGAGATCATTTCATCTTCAACTTGCTTTACTGTTCACAATAACAATAATTTTTTACCAAGGGGCCTAAACTTTTACATGCCACTGTAAGAGAAACACATCGCTATTTACATTACTCGTAAAACCGCATGGCACTGTACACATAAAGGGATTATTGCCTTCAAGGGTAGGAATGCTGCAGAACAGTCCATGACTCTTACATTCCCTCTTTGGACATGGTCATCCTCGACCATTCTGGAACCTGGAAGACAACGCACAGCATATACAGCGGGGGCCCTTGAAAACGCACACTGCAGCCGCAATACTCGCTGCCTCTGTCAGGCCTGAGGCTGTGGTACTAACCGTGGAGGAGTCATTGCTGGACATCATCTTCCCGCTGAGGGCTGAAATATTGGATGTGACATCTGGTCATCTGGTCAATGACTTTGTGGCACCCCTGAGGGCTCAGTCGCCACAGAGGTACTGCACCTCACCCAGAAGTGCGGCATCTCCTTCTCTCAGGTAAGGAGGAAGTACTGCCGGCGGCACGGTGGCGCAGTGGTTAGCACTGCAGCCTTGCAGCGCTGGGGTCCTGGGTTCAAATCCCACCAAGGACAACATCTGCAAGGAGTTTGTATGTTCTCCCCGTGTTTGTGTGGGTTTCCTCCCACACTCCAAAGACATACTGATAGGGAATCTAGATTGTGAGCCCCAATGGGGACAGCGACAATAATGTATGTAAAGCACTGCGGAATATGTTTGCGCTATATAAAGATTATTATTATTATTATTATTATTATTAAAGATTATTTCTGCCCGGGACCCCAACACCTGCACTCAACACTGCACTACTCAAGGCCGGCTGGAAGGGCATTATGCACTTCTTCTGTTGCCCTGTCCCTGGCTGGAGTGGGGGGAACCAAGGAGAGGGGGAACCAGTAGTGGGTGTGGGTGGAGGACGTAGAACAGGGGAACACTTAGAGAATAGATATAAAAAAGGAAGCCATCTTAGTTGGAGCAGTGCAGTTCAGCCAGTGAGTAGCGAGGAGGGGAGCAGAGTCTCTTCAAGAGCTCTGCTCCATTGTGGGCCTAGTGAGAGAGGCCCAGGAGAGGAGTGGGAGCAAGGGAGGAATTCTCCGGGAACAGAATGGATCCCAGGGGGTACGGTGAGTGCAGGACGGCACCCATACGCCCGAATCTGCCAAGAATCAGAGGGATCAGGCCGCAGGAAGGGAACTGGTCCCTGGACCAGCCGTGTTACTCCAGGTCTCGGCTGGAAAAACCAGAGGCTTCTGCACTTCCATGGTGCAGTTGCCACAGCCTCACCCTAGTTGCCGTGAAGGGCATCAAGTAGGTTCGGGAACTCCAGGTTGCCCAGAAGGGACTTCAGAGCACCCGATCGGGACTGTGTGTGGGGAGCGCAGGGCAGGAGTGAGAAGATACAGCGCGGGAAGTCAGTCAAGGAAGGAACATAAGAAAGGGGGTCCCGTTAAGTGCTTCTAATCTACCTGAAGGACTGCTGAACCCCTGCCTGGCAAACGCAGTGCGACGCGGGAGTCTGACACCTGGACAGTGTACCCGAGGAACCTAAAAAGAACTGTGAGTAAACTCGGATGACTGCACTCCACTGTCTCTGTCAGTTATTTCCATCACGCTACTGCGCCTGCACTACAACGCCCAGCATTACCATCTGCAACTACCCTTCCCCGGGGGCCCGCTCCACCTGTGGGGAGCAGAAACATCCCAGCTGCCATCCCATCACCCCCGGAGGTCTGCAGCAGCGCCGGTATTCATTACCGGGAACCACAGGTGGCATCACGAGACAAACTGTTAACAAACCCCCTTTTAAAGAGCGACCCCAGAGGATGGGCCCGGGAGCCGACTGCCGTGACATCCTACAAAGAAGGTAAAGGCCCGGGTACCAAGTTTCCCCCCATTTCCCCCCTGGGCGGGTCAACTTCACCACCTCCTGGGTGCTCGAGTTGGGCCCTCACCCATTTCTCCCACTCCTTCTTACCCTCAATGACCTTCACCACCCATCTGGCCTTAACAGGGTCCAGGGCTGGTGTCTCTTCCATGTACTGCTGTGGCCAGGGGATGAGGGCTGTTTCCCAGGCTGATAACACTCCAGGACGCTGAGGTGTACTTACCACCAGGGCTGCCAGCATAGCTTTCAGTCACCCTGCCTGGTCGCAGGATCTTGGCCACGCTGATACTGCTGCCTCCGTCTTGGAATCGGGTTCTGGTTTTGGGGACTGCGGGCGAACCTTTGTCTTGAGGTCAGGCATTGGTTCCTGGGCCTTCCCTGGACCTTCGTTGGTGCCTCTACTGATGACAGTTCACCCGGCTGCATCTCTTGCTCCAGCTGCGTCATCTTCCTTTTCCACTTGACCTTTCCGGGCCCACCGCGGAGCATAATGCCGTAGCACCGACCATCACTTTCAATAGGTAAACCGTAGCACTCTATCTTCTCTTGCCACTTTACCTCCTCACCAACAATGGTCCCAGCCCACTCTGCCGTGGGTGTGCTCTTACGTTGCTCTGCCCATTCTTGGGGGAGGCCACTTCTGGCTCACCTGCCCGTTTCCTGGGAGTCTCCACCCGTTCTCCCTTGGCTTGCTGCAATGGGCATGGTTTCTTTTTCTTCCACCGTGCCCTTCTTACGCACACGATGGGACGGGTCCGTCTCACTCTTTCGTGTCACTCACCGACATCTTGCAGTCTCTATCCATTAACCTCTATCCTATTATTCTCATCTTATCTCCTGTACCGTTGCTAAGCCACTTAACTATATGAACAGTACTTCGCTGTTATAAGTTTTGTCCAAATAGTGTATATACGAGTACTTATATATATCAGTTTATCATAGTGTAAAGCGTTAGAAGTTTCGCACTCCTAATTAGAAGATGTAGTGCATAGAAGGAATATCAATAAGATCCAGAAAGGAAACCTTTGGCACTGTAGATATGACACTTGAGATGCAGAGTAAATTCATTAGTACATTTATTCGCAACCGACATATAGTTTATCATATACTTATCTTTTTTTAAATCTTTAGATATTATAAATAAAGTGTTTAATTGAAAATATAATGAATAAGGTTAATGTCAGACGAAACACATTGATGAAATGATATGTAAAATTAGACTAAGAATGGAGTGGTAATGGTGGACATTAGGACCCTGCGCTCTCATGAGCAGCATAGCTGAGCTCAACGTTCCTTCCAGACACTGGTGGACTAAACGTGCACAGATACCGTATTACGGAGATCTCCCCTCCTTTATCAGTGGCACCAGGAATTTTATGTGACAGTAACTGGAGGTGGCTATGACCACTACGCATGTAGCCTTACAAGGTTGGTTTTACCTCGTCACATCTTGCATTCAGTGACACACTCCTTCCTGCTTTATTGCTGATGTTTAAGAGTACGGGGGCGACTTGCATAGTGACATGCTTCTGTACATGACACGGATGAGATGGTGTTTTGTTCCTACAGATGGCTGTGATCTCACCCGTACTATAGTGATGGAATACATCAGCCGCCCATCAGATGACAGCTGCAGTGATACAGAATGAGGGGATAGCACTTATGTTATCAGACATCAGCCACAACATGTGAGAACCGCTCATATGTTTAAAGGGAACAGACAAGTCCACCATGTATGAGGGTGTGTCTTCAATAACCAATCACAGATCCATGGGCTCCAATCAGAAGGGGTTTTACATCGCAGGCAGTAGTAAAGGGCGCAATGTCCCGCATAGCAGCATTGGTGGTGCCAGACTGCTGTCATTCAGGTGACGCACACTGAAGCCCTGGTTCCTGATCTACAAGCTGCAGGGATATAGCAGAGCACATCCCATTCATAGCATGATGCTATCTGCTGAGGGACAATAGAAGACAACTACAGCACATCTAGCATCTCTGCTCAGCAGCGGGGGTGAGCTCCTGTGTTCTCTCCCTTCTATAGTACTGGTTCAACACCACAGTGGTTGGCAGCTCTCCTCTGGGCACTACAGTCCTAGATTCAGCACCAAAACGGTGGGCAGCTCTGATTTGGGCAGTACTGTCTAGATTCAGCACCACAGCAGTGGACGGCTTGTAGCCAGGACGTTATAGTAACATTTGGTTCAATACCACAACGTTGGAGGGCAGTGCCATCCAGATTCAGCACCACGCTAGTGGACAGCTCTGGTGCTTCTGGATACAACAGTTTCAGCACTTCTACCTAGGACAGCTCCAGCATCTTCACCTCTACCTTGAAGGTCCCAGTGCCCGCCAGCCTGTCTATCAGCCGTGCCCGCCTGTCAACCGGCCGTGCTCATGCGCTGTGCCTTTCAGCTTCAGCCATCAGTCCCATGGGAGTCGCCTGCTCTCACAAGGTCGGTCCCAGAGTGGCACCTGGTTCACCTTCCCGGTCCCTCCTTGGTTCACAGAGTCGACTAAGCCGCTGTGTGGCCAGGGTCGGTCCTGGTAGGCACTTAGTTACGCCCCTCTGATCCCTCCTTGCATCACAGCACAGAGGTTCCACCACCCGGATTCATAACAGAATACATTTTGTTATATAATAATTTTGTGTTCAAAGATCAATACTACCTACAGAAGAAAGAGGTGGCAATGGCCGCGGCTTGGGCCCCATCTTACGCCAATCTCTCCTTGGGATTTTGGGAGTGTGAATACATCCGATTCCAGAACATTGAACATACGTCATTGGGATCAGTGATATCTTGGATGAGATTCATAGACGATGTGTTGTTTATTTTGCAGGGCTCCCATGAGGAACTTGAAAAATTCTTAAAATATCTAAATGACAATGCATTGAATATTAAGCTAACCCATCATATTGATCAAAAGAAAATTGATTTTCCGTATTTGGATATTCATGTTGTTGACCATGGACAGTTGCATACAAATATTTATCACAGGATTACTAGTGCCAATGCTTTCTTGCATGCCAAATCAGTCATCTGGCACATGTAATACAGGCAATGCCGTCCGGACAATTTATTAGGGCACATCGTATTTGTGACCAAAACAAAGCTTTTGAAGAATAGGCATGTGATATGACCAGTAGATACTTACAACGTGGTACAAAATGGAAATTATTCAACAGGCCTACTATCGGGCCAAACACGCCAATAGACAATATCTTCTCATTACTAAAAAGAAAAAGGAATCTGATGGGCATGTTCGATTCATCACGAATTATCATTCGAGGTGGAAGGAAATTACTAATATCATCTCCAAATTTTGGCTAATTCTCCAACAGGATCAGACAATACTTCCTTTTCTATTAAATCGTCCATTGATTATGGCTAAATGTAATAAGACACTACGTGATGTACTAGTTCATAGTCATCATGTACCTGATACATCTTCATATACTCTGCTCAAAAAAATAAAGGGAACACTCAAATAACACATCCTAGATCTGAATGAATGAAATATTCTCATTGAATACTTTGTTCTGTACAAAGTTGAATGTGCTGACAACAAAATCACACAAACATCATCAATGGAAATCAAATTTATTAACCAATGGAGGCCTGGATTTGGAGTCACCCCCAAAATTAAAGTGGAAAAACACACTACAGGCTGATCCAACTTTGATGTAATGTCCTTAAAACAAGTCAAAATGAGGCTCAGTATTGTTTGTGGCCTCCACGTGCCTGTATGACCTCCCTACAACACCTGGGCATGCTCCTGATGAGGTTGCAGGTGGTCTCCTGTGGGATCTCCTCCCATACCTGGACTAAAGCATCCGCCAACTCCTGGACGGTATGTGGTGCAACGTGACGTTGGAGGATGGAGCGAGACATGATGTCCAAGATGTACTCAATCGGATTCAGGTCTGGGGAACGGGCGGGCCAGTCCGTAGCTTCAATGCGTTCATCTTGCAGGAGCTGCTGACACACTCCAGCCACATGAGGTCTGGCATTGTCCTGCATTAGGAGGAACCCAGGGCCAACCGCACCAGCATATGGTCTCACAAGAGGTCTGAGGATCTCATCTCGGTACCTAATGGCAGTCAGGCTACATCTGGCAAGCACATGGAGGGCTGTGCGGCCCTCCAAAGAAATGCCACCCCACACCATTACTGATCTACTGCCAAACCGGTCATGCTGAATGATGTTGCAGGCAGCAGATCGCTCTCCACGGCGTCTCCAGACTCTGTCACGTCTGTCACATGTGCTCAGTGTGAACCTGCTTTCATCTGTGAAGAGCACAGGGTGCCAGTGGCGACTTTGCCAATCGTGGTGTTCTGTGGCAAATGCCAAGCATCCTGCACGTTGTTGGGCTGTGAGCACAACCCCCATCTGTGGACGTCGGGCCCTCATACCACCTTCATGGAGTCGGTTTCTAACTGTTTGTGCAGACACATGCACATTTGTGGCCTGCTGGAGGTCATTTTGCAGGGCTCTGGCAGTGCTCCTTCTGTTCCTCCTTGCACAAAGGAGGAGGTAGCAGTCCTGCTGCTGGGTTTTTGCCCTCCTACGGCTCCCTCCACGTCTCCTGGTGTACTGACCTGTCTCCTGGTAGCGCCTCCAGCCTCTGGACACTACACTGACAGACACAGCAAACCTTCTTTCCACAGCTCGCATTGATGTGCCATCCTGGATGAGCTGCACTACCTGAGCAATTTCTGTGGGTTGTAGAGTCCGTCTCAAGCTACCACAAGTGTGAAAGCACAACCAACATTCAAAAGTGACCAAAACATCAGCCCAGAAAGCATTGGTACTGAGATGTGGTCTGTGGTCCCCACCTGCAGAACCACTCCTTTATTGAGGGTGTCTTGATAATTGCCAATAATTTCCATCTATTGTCTATTCCATTTGCACAACAGCATGTGAAATTGATTGTCAATCAGTGTTGCTTCCGAAGTGGACAGTTTGATTTCACAGAAGTTTGATTAACTTGGAGTTATATTCTGTTGTTTAAGTGTTCCCTTTATTTTTTTGAGCAATGTATATTTGTCTCAAAGGGCCACATGGAAGTGTGGCAACTGCAAAGAGTGCAGATATATTGAAAAAACGAATACCTTTCAGGATTCGATGGGTGAGTAGGCTTACAAGATTCTGTATTTCATTAATTGTAGAACATCTATGGTCATCTATCAAGCCACATGTTTCTGTGGCCTCCTCTATATTGGTATGACAACTCGGGAGCTTAGGAACACATCAAAAATATTAGGGCAGCTGAGAAAATCTGTCAAGATGAGGTGGATGCTATTTCTCAACCTAAACCTTTGGCGAGACAGTTTCGGAATTGCTACCCACATCAATGTCATCTCTTATGTGTCAAAGGGATTGCCCGCCTGTATCCTGGGAATAGGAGGGAAAATGAATAAATAAATAATAAATAAAAAAGTAAATGGATCACCACTCTAAGAAGTATGACCCCCAGAGGTTTAAATGAACAGTGGGGATTTTCGAGTTTTCTTTAAGTATACACTAGGATTTTTGGTATATTCTCATCTTCAGTGTCTTGTCCTTATTATCAATCAAATAATATAATCAATATATATCATAGTGCATTTGATTGAATAAACATATATACATGTATTGCTGGCTTTATTGTACAGTACATATAGAGAGTTTATAGTGTGTTTATTCACTTTTACATATACACATTATACAGTTCTATGAAAAAGTTTGGGCACCCCTATTAATCTTAAGCTTAATGTTTTTTAAAAATTGGTGTTTTTGCAACAGCTATTTCAGTTTGATATATGTAATAACTGTTGGACACAGTAATGTTTCTGCCTTGAAATGAGGTTTATTGCACTAACAGAAAATGTGCAATCTGCATTCAAACAAAATTTGACAGGTGCATAAGTATGGGCACCCTTATCATTTTCTTGTTTTAAATACTCCTACCTACTTTTTACTGACGTACTAAAGCACTTTTTTTGGTTTTGTAACCTCATTGAGCTTTGAACTTCATAGCCAGGTGTATGCAATCATGAGAAAAGCTACTTAAAGTGGCCACTTGCAAGTTGTTCTCCTGTTTGAATCTCCTCTGAAGAGTGGCATTATGGGCTCCTCAAAACAACTGTCAAATGATCTTAAAACAAAGATTATTCAACATAGTTGTTCAGGGGAAGGATACAAAAAGCTGTCTCAGAGATTTAACCTGTCAGTTTCCACTGTGAGGAACATAGTAAGGAAATGGAAAAACACAGGGACAGTTCTTGTTAAAGCCAGAAGTGGCAGGCCAAGAAAAACATCAGAAAGGCAGAGGAGAAGAATGGTGAGATCAGTCAAGGACAATCCTCAGACCACCTCCAGAGAGCTGCAGCATCAACTTGCTGCAGATGGTGTCACTGTGCATGGGTCAACTATACAACGCACTTTGCACAAGGAGAAGCTGTATGGGAGAGTGATGCGAAAGAAGCCGTTTCTGCAAGCACGCCACAAACAGAGTCGGCTGAGGTATGCAAAAGCACATTTGGAGAAGCCAATTTCTTTTTGGAAGAAGGTCCTGTGGACTGATGAAACCAAGATTGAGTTGTTTGGTTATACAAAAAGGCGTTATGCATGGCGGCAAAAAACCACAGCATTCCAAGAAAAACACTTGCTACCCACAGTAAAATTTGGTGGAGGTTCCATCATGCTTTGGGGCTGTGTGGCCAATGCCGGCACCGGGAATCTAGTTAAAGTTGAGGGACGCATGGATTCCACTCAGTATCAGCAGATTCTTAACAATAATGTTCAAGAATCAGTGATAAAGTTGAAGTTACGCAGGGGATGGATCTTTCAGCAAGACAATGATCCAAAACACCGCTCCAAATCTACTCAGGCATTCATGCAGAGGAACAATTACAATGTTCTGGAATGGCCATCCCAGTCCCCAGACCTGAATATCATTGAACATCTGTGGGATCATTTGAAGAGGGCTGTCCATGCTCAGCGACCATCAGACTTAACTGAACTGGAATTGTTTTGTAAAGAGGAATGGTCAAAAATACCTTCATCCAGGATCCAGGAACTCATTAAAAGCTACAGGAAGCGACTAGAGGCTGTTATTTTTGCAAAAGGAGGATCTACTAAATATTAATGTCACTTTTCTGGTGAGGTGCCCATACTTATGTACCTGTCAAATTTTGTTTGAATGAAGATTGCACATTTTCTGTTAGTACAATAAACCTCATTTCAAGGCAGAAACATTACTGTATCCAACAGTTATTACATATATCAAACTGAAATAGCTGTTGCAAATGCACCAATTTTTAAAAAACATTAAGCTTAAGATTAATAGGGGTGCCCAAACTTTTTCATATAACTGTATAAGCAACAATATTTTGTATGCACGCATTAACTATATTATATAGAACTTTTTCTATATTTCATACAATTCTATTTTGGCACGTATAATTATATTTAGACTTTGATGCTGACCCGCACTTTTTCCCTTTTCTAATATGGCTGCTGGGTCGCTGTGCGCCACACTGCGCATGCTCCGGTGTGCTCTCGTACCCGATACTGGGATGTTTTCATTGAACTGCGACCTTTGGTCGTGATTCGGTGATGCACATTCGGTCGCAGACAGGACGGCTATCCGGACGCGTGGGACAGTAGAGGAGTCCGATAATATGGCGTCCTTGATTTGTAAGTAACCACAGCTGTAATCACCCTATAAAACATCGCCTCTTCCTCCTCCACCTCATTTCCTAATGAATCGGTAGCGAAACGTGCGTTGAAGCATGTGGAAGGGGTGATGATGTGCCTTTGGATAGTACATGTGACGGGAGCTAGTTACCCCATCCGTAGATGTCCAATCTTCTTCTGTAGGCCCCTGACATGGAAAGGCTTTTCTTACACTGGGATAAATAAAATATGACTATCGCACAGTGTCTCCAAGATGGACTTAACTTTTATTCTCACAAGCAGGTTTTGCTTGTATTTTTAACACCCATTGTTCTCACCAGATAACACCCACAGTAGGCTCCCAGACAGCAGTTATGCAACAACCCATTAATCAGCACATTGTCTGTTTGCCACTGCTAAGTGAGCACAGGAAGGTGGGGGCCAGGAGTGCTTCGGTCACATCACAAAATGTCCAATAATATGTGATCCACAATATTCACCCCACTTTATAACGTTATGTCCCATTAGCTGCATAGGCGCTACGACAACCCCCATGTGGCAAAATCTTGGGAGTACGGGGTTGATCTGTCACAATGCTCCCCCTTCCGGACAGTATCAGCCTACCCAGTCTGCTCCCTGACGGATCAGCTGGAGGAGGTCCACGATTTATGAGGTTGGTAGCAGGTCAGTTTGTCGGCTTAGTTCATCGGCGTTACCATTTTGCTTGCCAGGTCTATAGTGGATGGTGAAGTCTAACGGTTGTAGCGCCAAATTCCACCGTAGTAGTCTGGCATTGTCCCCGGAGACCCGATTAAGCCATGCCAGGGAGTTATGGTCCGTTATGAGGGAAAACTGTCTTCCATACAAATATGGTTGGAGCTTCTTGGCAGCCCATACTACTGCCAGGCATTCCTTTTCGGCGGCCGCATAGCTGACTTCTCGAGGCAGTAATTTCCGACTCAGATAAGCTATTGGGTGTTCTTGGCCTTCCGGACCGACTTGGCTCAGTACTGCCCCCAACCCAAACATAGATGCGTTTGTGTGAACAAGGAAACGTTTAGTTGTATTGGGTGCGGCCAATATCGGGGTATTTGTGAGAGCGTCCTTTAGCTGGCGGAAGGCTTCCTCACACTCGGGGGTCCAGGTTACCTGGCGGGGGAGGTTCTTATGTGTCAGATCAGTGAGGGGCTTGGCAATGCTGCTGTAATTAGGGACAAATTTCCTATAATACCCCTCTGTCCTTAGAAAGACCATGACTTGGGTTTTAGTACGTGGGGTGGGTCACTTGGCTACCGCCTCAATCTTGGCGGGTTCCGGTCGTTGTTTTCCACCCCCCACCCAATGTCCTAAATACTGAATCTCTGCTTTGCCTACGTGACACTTGTTGGGGTTCAGGGTGATTCCGGCTTTGTGGATCCTATCCAATACTGTCTCTAGGTGATTTAGATGCTCATCCCATGTCGCGCTGTAGACGACGATGTCATCCAGGTAGGCACAAGCATAGTCCTGGAGACCATCCAGAAGCCAGTCAGCCAGCCTCTGGAAGGTCGCGGGGGCATTCTTCATCCCAAATGGCATAACCCGAAACTGGAATAAGCCAAACGGGGTGACAAATGCAGACTTGGGAATAGCATCAGGACTTAGGGGGATCTGCCAATAGCCTTTGCATAGATCGATGGTGGTCAAATACTTTGCCCCAGCCAGCCTGTCTAACAACTCGTCCACACGCGGCATGGGATACGCATCCGTCACAGTTTTCTCATTTAGCTTGCGATAGTCTACACAGAACTGGGTAGTCCCATCTTTCTTAGGCACTAACACTACAGGGGACGCCCATGGACTATCTGACTCCTCAATGACCCCTAAACGCAACATCTCCTGTATCTCTTGTCGCATCCCTTCTCATACAGACTCCGGGACGCGGAAGGGGGGTTGTCTCAGGGGGGTCTGATCTTGTGTCTCAACCTTGTGTTGTGCAAGTCGGGTGAACCCTGGTCTCTCTGAGAACATCCTCTGCCGCTGCCTTAGCAATGTCTCAGCCTGCTCTCTCTCCCGGGCCCCTAGGTTTTCTCCTAAGTGTACCTGGTCCCCGGTTTTCGACTGAGTCTTCTCACCTAAGACATCAGGCAAGGGGAGTCCGGCTAAATCCTCTGCTTCGGGTG
This sequence comes from Phyllobates terribilis, assembly GCF_046119375.1. Lineage (NCBI taxonomy): Eukaryota > Metazoa > Chordata > Amphibia > Anura > Dendrobatidae > Phyllobates > Phyllobates terribilis. Next base: position 1,156,449 of record NW_027362800.1, on the reverse strand, counting down.
CGCAGATGGCAGCTACCTCTTCAGGGCACTCCCGGTAGGGCTTCAGCGTATTCACGTGGAACATGCGGATAACCCTGGGGTCGTCACAATCGGCGACATTGTAGGTGGTGTCGGCTATTTTCCCCACTACGCGGTAAGGCCCCTGCCATGCGGCCTGGAATTTGTTCTGCCTAACCGGTTCTAGTACCAGGACCTTCTGTCCTATCTCGAAGGTGCGTTCTCTAGCCCTCTGATCGTACCATATGCGCTGGCGCCGTTGGGCCGCCTGCATGTTCACACGCACAGCCTGAGTCAACTCCTGCAGGCGGTCCCGGAGTTCCAGCACGAAGGGCACGATAGGGGTTCCTGCTTTGGTTTCCTCCCCTTCCCAGAGCTCTTGCACTAAGTCTAGGGGCCCCCTCACCCGCCTCCCATATAAAAGTTCAAATGGGGAGAACCCCGTAGATTTTTGGGGCACCACCCGATAGGCGAACAGGAGGTGCGGCAAGAATTTCTCCCAGTCCCTGTAGGTCCGGGTGAACGTCCCAATGAGTTGTTTTAACGTTCCGTTAAAGCGCTCACACAACCCGTTGGTTTGCGGGTGGTATGGGGCACTTCTAATGGACTTTACACCACACAGTCTCCACAGTTGGCTGGTCACCTCTGCCGTAAATTGGGTGCCCTGATCCGAGATAATCTCCCGGGGAAATCCAACCCGTGAGAAAACCTGGAGCAGGGCAGCCACCACCGTCTCTGCCAGTATGTTAGGTAAGGCAACTGCCTCTGGATGCCGCATGGCGTAATCTATCACTGTCAATATATACCTTTTCCCTGATGGACTGGGTTTGGCTAACGGCCTTATCAGATCGACCGCTACTCGGCTAAATGGCTCCTCCACAATGGGAAGGGGGTATAATTTGGCCTTGCAGCGATCTCCCCTCTTGCCAATGCGCTGGCAACTGTCACAGGTCTGGCAGTACTGACGAACATCATGGGATGCCACTGGCCAAAAGAAGTTTTGTGTCAGACGATGCCTGGTGCGGCTGACTCCGAGGTGCCCCGCCAAGAGTATGTCATGAGAGATTCGCAGCAACTCCTGCCTATACTTTTTGGGAACTACTAGCTGTAGTTTTACAGTGGGGCTCGTCCCTGAGTGAGTTTGCTCTGTAACCCTGTAGAGGAGTCGCTGATGCCATATAAACTGTTCACCTTCCAGTACCCCTCTCCCCTCTTATGCCTTCCCGCGATACCCCTGCAATGAGGGATCCTCTAGTACCTCCCTCCTAAATTCTGCTGGGGTGTCCCATGAAATGTGTCTGGCTATGGGAATACGTGAAGGGCTGTAGTGTCTTACCTGGGCCTCCTCCGAGTGTGATTCCGCCTCCGCAGCTCGAGCTTGTCTCCGGGTAGTCACAGGATATGTCTCAGCCAGGGGGGCGACCGAGAAGGAAGACAACATGGGCCCCAAGTCATTTCCCAGCAGGACGTCTGCAGGCAAATCCTTCATCATGCCGACCTCGACAAGGCCATCCCCGACCCCCCAGTTCAGGTGAATCTTGGCCGTGGGCTGTCAATGTATGGCTCCCCCTGCTACACGGATCGCCACTGTCCGACCCGTCTTTTGGTCTTGGTCGAGATGCGACTTCACAGGGGTCAGAGTAGCTCCGGAATCTCTTAATCCTTGCAGCCGTTTACCATTAATCCACACCGACTGTCGATGTTGTTGTCGATTATCCGCCTGGGCTGCCTGCACAGGGTCCAGTTCATGCAGCACTCCCTCTATCTCTTCCATCCCATAATTAGCCATAGACATCGATGCCGGGTCGGCTTCACCTTGGTAGCAGTGTACAGCGGCCCGGTTGAAGGTAGTCGTTTTTGGTTTTGGCCACTGGGTGCGCTGGGTCCGGTTGGGACAGTGTCTCTTCAGGTGACCCAGCTGATGGCAGGTGTGGCATCGCACCCCAGGAGGACTCTGGTAGGCCGGGGTATTGGTGGGTCCCCCGCCAAGCTTCTGTGGTTTAGGGGCCTCCAGACCCATGGGAGGGCCCCTTGAGACAGTTTTGGACCCTGACAATTGGGCCCTCCTGGCATCATAATGTTCATCGGTCAGCCATGCAGCCTCCTCAAGAGTCGTCGGTCCCGAAGCCATTCTTGCGTCTCGGGAGTTAACCCAGTAAAGAATCTTTCTAACGCGATGAGCTGTAGGACGTCCTCCTTCGTGTCTGCTTTGCTACCTTGTACGCACTGTAGCAGTGACCGCCATAGTTTACAGGCCCATTCAGCATGGGTATCCGTTTCCCGTTTTGTAGTTTTGCGGAACTTTTGACGGTATGCCTCAGGTGTTAGTGCATACCGGGCCAAGATCACTTCTTTGACTCGCTTATAGTCCATACAGTCCTTATCCGATACAGTGCGATAGGCATCCGCTGCCCAGCCTGTCAGCTTGCTGGCCAGAATCTGGACCCAATCCTCCGGCTCCACTTTATGAAGGGTACACTGCCGCTCAATGTCCTGAAGAAAGCCATCAATGTCTTCCTCTTCGTCCCCCAATATCGGAAGGCATTGTATTGGATCTTTTTGTGGCTTACCCCTGCTGGTACCGGGGAGGAAGCCAGGGCTCCCCCTGCTCGCTGTATCTCCTCTCTCCGTTCTGCCATCTCCATCTTGGCTAGCTCTATCTTGGTCCGCTCTGCCATCTCCATCCTGGCTAGCTCCATCCGCTCTGCCCTCTCCATCTCCATCTTTTTATCTAGATCAGTACGCACATCAGCCATCACCTTATCTATGATCTGTACTGCCGGGTTGGGAGCATAAAGTGCCAGTCTGCTCTTTACCTCCCTCTGGAATTCAGTCTCTTCCTCGTTCCCACTGGAGGTTGTTGCGTTGTTGAGCTCCATAATGGCTGCTATCAAATCCACTTTGGTTTTGTTGCTGGCGGTTAACCCTCGAGCTTCCACAAGGTCCTTCAACGTATTCCTCTTTAGCTTCTGGTAGATGTCTTCCATTCAGTCCTTGGCTCCTGAAGAAGATGGACCGCATCCCACCGCTGCCACCAGTGTGATGGGAGCTAGTTACCCCATCCGCAGATGTCCAATGTTCTTCTGTAGGCCCCTGACATGGAAAAGCTTATCTTACACTGGGATATATAAAATATGACTATCGCACAGTGTCTCCAAGATGAACTTAACTTTTATTCTCACAAGCAGGTTTTATAGAGAATCACACAGGCTATTTTTAGCACCCATTGTTCTCACCAGATAATACCCACAGTAGGCTCCCAGACAGCAGTTATGCAACAACCCATTAATCAGCACATTGTCTGTTTGCCACTGCTAAGTGAGCACAGGAAGGTGGGGGCCAGGAGTGCTTCGGTCACATCACAAAATGTCCAACAATATGTGATCCACAATATTCACCCCACTTTATAACATTATGTCCCATTAGCTGCATAGGCGCTACGACAACCCCCATGTGGCAAAATCTTGGAGTACGGGGTTGATCCATCACAGTACGTAATAATATGCACAAATTAAACTTTTTATGAACTTATTTCTGTATTCTTTTTTGCATTATGACATTTGATATTGCATGGTGATCACTTTTACTGTTCATCCTATGATTTGGATAGGCATAGTTCCATACATATATAAATTTTCCTTTTTGCTTAAATAATGTAAATACATTTGGATATGCACATACATATATACAGTACAGACCAAAAGTTTGGACACACCTTCTCATTTAAAGATTTTTCTGTATTTTTATGCTTATGAAAATTGTACATTCACACTGAAGGCATCAAAACTATGAATTAACACATGTGGAATTATATAGTTAACAACAAAGTGTGAAACAACTGAAAATATGTCTTATATTCTAGGTTCTTCAAAGTAGCCACCTTTTGCTTTGATGACTGCTTTTCACACTCTTGGCATTCTCTTGATGAGCTTCAAGAGGTAGTCACCGGAAATGGTTTTCACTTCACAGGTGTGCCCTGTCAGGTTTAATAAGTGGGATTTCTTGCCTTATAAATGGGTTTGGGACCATCAGTTGTGTTGTGCAGAAGTCTGGTGGATACACAGCTGATAGTCCTACTGAATAGACTGTTAGAATTTGTATTATGGCAAGAAAAAAGCAGCTAAGTAAAGAAAAACGAGTGGCCATCATTACTTTAAGAAATGAAGGTCAGTCAGTGCGAAAAATTGGGAAAACTTTCAAAGTGTCCCTAAGTGCAGTTGCAAAAACCATCAAGTGCTTCAAAGATACTGGCTCACATGACGACCGCCCCAGGAAAGAAGACCAAGAGTCACCTCTGCTTCTGAGGATAAGTTTATCCGAGTCACTAGACTCAGAAATCGCAGGTTAACAGCAGCTCAGATTAGAGACCAGGTCAATGCCACACAGAGTTCTAGCAGCAGACACATCTCTACAACAACTGTTAAGAGGAGACTTTGTGCAGCAGGTCTTCATGGTAAAATAGCTGCTAGGAAACCACTGCTAAGGACAGGCAACAAGCAAAAGAGACTTGTTTGGGCTAAAGAACACAAGGAATGGACATTAGACCAGTGGAAATCTGTGCTTTGGTCTGATGAGTCCAAATTTGAAATCTTTGGTTCCAACCACTGTGTCTTTGTGGACACAGAAAAGGTGAACGGATGGACTCTACATGCCTGGTTCCCACCGTGAAGCATGGAGGAGGAGGTATGATGGTGTGGGGGTGCTTTGCTGGTGATACTGTTGGGGATTTATTCAAAATTGAAGGCATACTGAACCAGCATGTCTACCACAGCATCTTGCAGCGGCATGCTATTCCATCCGGTTTGTGTTTAGTTGGACCATCATTTATTTTTCAACAGGACAATGACCCCAAACACACCTCCAGACTGTGTAAGGGCTATTTGACCAAGAAGGAGAGTGATGGGGTGCTACGCCAGATGACCTGGCCTCCACAGTCACCAGACCTGAACCCAATCGAGAAGGTTTGGGGTGAGCTGGACCGCAGAGTGAAGGCAAAAGGGCCAACAAGTGCTAAGCATCTCTGGGAACTCCTTCAAGATTGTTGGAACACCATTTCTGGTGACTACCTCTTGAAGCTCATCAAGAGAATGACAAGAGTGTGCAAAGCAGTCATCAAAGCAAAAGGTGGCTACTTTGAAGAACCTAGAATATAAGACATATTTTCAGTTGTTTCACACTTTGTTGTTAACTATATAATTCCACATGTGTTAATTCATAGTTTTGATGCCTTCAGTGTGAATGTACAATTTTCATAGTCATGAAAATACAGAAAAATCTTTAAATGAGAAGGTGTGTCCAAACTGTTTGTCTGTACTGTTTGTGTGTATATATATATATATATATATATATATATATATATATATATATATATATATATGTAACGGGGCAGGTGATGAAAGAACTGTTCCACGGTGCAAGGATCGGAGGGTCGTAACTAGGTGCCTCACCGAATCCGACCTTAGATATACGGCAGCTTAACGACTCCGAGATCCAAGGAGGGACGAGGAAGGTGAACCAGGTGCTACTCCAGTACTGACCTCGGATGATTGGCAGCTGATTCCCAGAGACAGGAGGCAGACACAGACTGATACCACTGCTGGACAGGCAAGAGGTTTCGGCCGATAGACAAGCAGGCGGGCATGACTGATAGACAGGCAGGCGGGCACGGCTGATAGACAGGCTGGTGGGCACGGCTGATAGGCAGGCGGGCATGGCTGATAGACAGGCAGGCGGGCACGGCTGATAGACAGGCTGGTGGGCACGGCTGATAGGCAGGCGGGCATGGCTAATAGGCAGGCAGGTGGGCACGGCTGATAGAAAGGCAGACAGGTGGGTACATGTACTGGGACCAGGAACTAGAGAGAGTGTTAACCACAAACAAACTAAGTTGCACAAGCACCTCCATATTGGAGGAGGTGCCTTAAATAGCCAGAGTCCTCAGGTCATTGGCCGGGGACACTTTAGGACGGTGCGCACGGTCCCTTTAAGAGGAGGGGAGCGCACGCACACCTTAAGCACAGTGCCCAGGCATCTGTGCACTGTGCGTGCGTGCCGGGCTGAGTTAGCGTGGAGAGAGGGGGGCCCTCCGGCGTCTCTGCCGGGGAAAGAGGGTAGGAGGCAGAGACGCCGAAGCTACAGTACCCCCCTTTATGCCCCCTCCTTTTTTAGGCCTGTAAGAAATTTCTCCAGGAGGAGAGGGGTATGGATGTTCTCTCTGGGTTCCCAGGATCTCTTCTCAAAACCAAACCCCTTCCAATCTACAAGAGAAAAGGTGTTTACTCTTACCCTCTTGGTAGCCAGGATACTTTCTACTTCAAAAACGTCTGCAGTGCTGACAGGAGCAGGAGTTGTTCCCGAATCTTTGGAAAATGGACTAGATGTTTAAGGAGAGACACATTAATTTACGACCTATGCCGTAATAGTATGGCACAGGTCATATTCCCCTGTTTAGCGCAGGCTCTGGCGTTGAGCCCGCACTAAATCGGGCACATGTCAGCTGACCTATACAGCTGACATATGCCCGCAACAGCCACGAGTGAAATCGCAATCCACCTGCAGCTGTTAACTAGTTAAATGCCACTGTCAATCTCTGACAGCGGCATTTAACATCACCAAGCCGGAGGCGCATCACTTTCCCCGCCTATCGGTGACCCTGTCACATGATTGTGGGTCACCGATGGGTTGGCATGACAACCAGAGATTTGCAGGAGACCTCTATGGCTCTCATGTCCAGATTGCTATGAGCGCCGCCCAGTGGTCGGGGCTCATAGCACGTGAGCAAATCTTCTACAAAGAGGCGATCTGATCATCGCCTATATGTAGCAGAGCCGATCAGGCAAGTGCTGCTTTTAGTCTCCCATGGAGACCATTGAAGCAATCAAAAAGTTTAAAAAAAATGTTTAAACATATTAAAAAAATAAAAAAATAAAAGTTTAAAACACCCCCCTTTCGCCCCAATTCAAAGTAAAACAATAAAAAACAAATCACACATACACATATTTGGTATCGCTGTGTTCAGAATCGCCCAATCTATCAAAATAAAAAAATAATTAATCCGATCAGTAAACGGCGTAATGAGAAAAAAATTCTAAACTCCAGAACTACGTTTTTTGGTCGTCGCAACATTGCAATGATGTTGTTTAAGCTTTTACTTGTTTAGGGGATTCTTTTTTACTTGTGCATCCATAGGTTTTTGGCCCAGTCTGGTTTCGCAGTTTTTCTTATGTGTTTGTTATTTTTTAGTGTGTGCTTTAGGGAGAAGCCTGGAATACTCGGGATTGTCTCTGTGGAGCAGTGGCTCCATTTCATCTTACAGACAGAGTGCCAACCTCTGCAGTCAGGTAGAGATGTTTTTATAAGGGCTTTCACAATTATATCTTTGTATGCCATTATCCCTGTAGCAGCATACTATTTGTTCCAGTAGCGTAGCTACCGGGGGGGCAGAGGGGGCTGTCGCCCCGGGCCCCACACTCTGAGGGGGCCCACCCAGAGCTACACTATTGTAATTGTAGCTGTGTCACTGTTAAATAATTAATAATCGATAATCATTTTTCTTAAATCTGAGTTCTATGCCTCAGCCATCGTGTCTACTTGACATGCGCTATTTGTGTGTATATTTTTAGTTCACTACCATGTATAGAACAGGTGTGCCATACGACTGGCTATAAAAGCCCATGGTACAGAAAGGGAGGGCTCTCTTTCTCTTCCCACCCCACAAGACACAAGAATCTTCATGCTGAGAAGTATCTGACATGTAGGCCTGGACACGTGCTGGATAAAGACATGATTTACCAGCCAGGATCCAAGGAAAGATGGGTGAATCTCAACCATTAAGCTAATTATGGACAAATGGACAATTACTTTATAACTAATTATTGTATGTACCTGCTGAAATTTGATTCTTTTTAATGGACAATCCAAGAATATATCGATACATTTTTTTTATAAGAATATCGTGATATTGATACTTTGAGAAGTCCTGAGTAGAAAAAATAATACAGAAAAGAATATTATTTTACAATGGTGAGCCAGCCAGTCCTGTTTTTTCGTTTTTTAAATTAAGTAAGTGAATTTCTTCCGTGAACAAGGGGGGAAGTCCTGACGAGCTGAACAGCTGATGTTCACGTGTCAGTAAATTCACTAGTTTGTCACGAGAAGCAGAAAGAATCTACAGAATCTTAAGGTAAGCAAAATCTGGTTATAATTTCTTCTTTTGCTAAACAAAGTAATATTAATTTCAAAGTTAATGTAGGAAATGACGTAGACGTTTTGTGGCTCAGTTTATACAAAGAATGTGAATTGCAGAATTTACAGTTAACTTCTAAATTGGTAAATAGAGAGAAACACAAATTGCGGAATATTCTACATCTTGTACAGGTATTTCATGATTTTGTACTTTCAAGGTCTAAGCAGGAAAATTGTGTAGAAGAAGTGTCAGATAGTGACAATGATTCTGACTGTAATGTGGAAAATGAACAAGATTTGAGACACGTGTCTGTAACTGAAGGTGACCTTGGGTCTGACCAAGAGACGGACATACAGAAACCTGACATGGGAGGAGACATGACTGACATACGAGAAACCGACATACTAGGTGATGTGGGAGGAGACGTGAGTGACGTAGGAGGAGCTGATGTACAAGGGCCACTAAAAATATCAGAGAATTCAGGAATTACCCAGGCTCAACTACAAATTAAAATGAGGAAAAATTTGCTGAAATTATACAAAATCATGCCAAAATATGATGTCAAAATCCATGCCTGTAGAAATTCAGAGACATATGAGAGCTTTTCTGATAAGTTTGATTTATCCAATGAGGAGAGGAATCAATTATTTAAAATATGGATTCCTGTGACATTGTCCAGATGTTACTCTCCTAATGGATGGGAAAATGATTTGGACAGGTTAAAATATTTGATTTATTGTGTCACAAAGGATTTTCTCAACATAGAAGATCTGCAGAAACTAAGGATTGGTAGGAAGGAATGTACATATACATTCATGTCCATATTTGAACAGTTGTACAAAGCTCTCATCAAAAATGGAAAAGTACAACATATGATAACAACTTTTGTACAAAAATTCAAATTCCTAGATCCAGTATCTAGAGTTATAGCCTCACAAAAAGAATCCCTATTCAAATGGGCGCAGTTGCTGGATTCTCTTAGAAAACATGAGAATCGTGAAAAGAAAATAAATCAAGTTAAATTTATAAAACCAGGAAAGGTAAAATCTTACCAAAAACCAATATCAACCTCTCCTAGACTGAGTCATCCCCATAGTGAACTCTATCAAATACGCAGGAGATTTCATATCTGTTATAAGCCATATCAGCCAGTGCAAAGGTCCATCTCTCCACAGAAAGAGTTAATTCTCAGTCAGAACTGTGATTCTCTAAAAAGGAAAATGGCTGAAACTGATGGACAGAGTCAGGTGAGACGACCAGCTCCCAGTGACATCATGGAATGTAGACTGAAGAACAGGCAGTTTTCTGAGGTTTTGAAGGATAGAAAAATGTCTTTCCTAAATAGGGCGTTCCTGGAGATATTTGAGAGAGACAGAAGATTTGGTTTAGGGAGTGGCTAAGGAAAAACTGTAATTATAATGTATCAAAATGTAGCACAGAAATGTTATACAATGTCTCAATATTTATTTATAATCTTATACAGTAAAATTGTAGTTACATAGTTTCTAATAGTTCATATATATATATATATATATATATATATATATATATACAGTACAGACCAAAAGTTTGGACACACCTTCTCATTTAAAGATTTTTCTGTATTTTCATGACTATGAAAATTGTACATTCACACTGAAGGCATCAAAACTATGAATTAACACATGTGGAATTATATACTTAACAAAAAAGTGTGAAACAACTGAAAATATGTCTTATATTCTAGGTTCTTCAAAGTAGCCACCTTTTGCTTTGATGACTGCTTTGCACACTCTTGGCATTCTCTTGATGAGCTTCAAGAGGTAGTCACCGGAAATGGTCTTCCAACAATCTTGAAGGAGTTCCCAGAGATGCTTAGCACTTGTTGGCCCTTTTGCCTTCACTCTGCGGTCCAGCTCACCTCAAACCATCTCGATTCGGTTCAGGACTGGTGACTGTGGAGGCCAGGTCATCTGGCGTAGCACACCATCACTCTCCTTCTTGGTCAAATAGCCCTTACACAGCCTGGAGGTGTGTTTGGGGTCATTGTCCTGTTGAAAAATAAATGATGGTCCAACTAAACGCAAAATGGATGGAATAGCATGCCGCTGCAAGATGCTGTGGTAGCCATGCTGGTTCAGTATGCCAGTAATTTTGAATAAATGCCCAACAGTGTCACCAGCAAAGCACCCCCACACCATCACACCTCCTCCTCCATGCTTCAAGGTGGGAACCAGGCATGTAGAGTCCATCCCTTCACCTTTTCTGCGTCGCACAAAGACACGGTGGTTGGAACCAAAGATCTCAAATTTGGACTCATCAGACCAAAGCACAGATTTCCACTGGTCTAATGTCCATTCCTTGTGTTCTTTAGCCCAAACAAGTCTCTTCTACTTGTTGCCTGTCCTTAGCAGTGGTTTCCTAGCAGCTATTTTACCATGAAGGCCGGCTGCACAAAGTCTCCTCTTAACAGTTGTTGAAGAGATGTGTCTGCTGCTAGAACTCTGTGTGGCATTGACCTGGTCTCTAATCTGAGCTGCTGTTAACCTGCGATTTCTGAGGCTGCTGACTCGGATAAACTTATCCTCAGAAGCAGAGGTGACTCTTGGTCTTCCTTTCCTGGGGCGGTCCTCATGTGAGCCAGTTTCTTTGTAGCGCTTGATGGTTTTTGCAACTGCATTTGGGGACACTTTCAAAGTTTTCCCAATTTTTCGCACTGACTGACCTTCATTTCTTAAAGTAATGATGGCCACTCGTTTTTCTTTACTTAGCTTCTTTTTTCTTTCCATAATACAAATTCTAACAGTCTATTCAGTAGGACTATCAGCTGTGTATCCACCAGACTTCTGCACAACACAACTGATGGTCCCAACCCCATTTATAAAGCAAGAAATCCCACTTATTAAACCTGACAGGGCATACCTGTGAAGTGAAAACCATTTCCGGTGACTACCTCTTGAAGCTCATCAAGAGAATGCCAAGAGTGTGCAAAGCAGTCATCAGAGCAAATGGTGGCTACTTTGAAGAACCTAGAATATAAGACATATTTTCAGTTGTTTCACACTTTCTTGTTAAGTATATAATTCCACATGTGTTAATTCATAGTTTTGATGCCTTCAGTGTAAATGTACAATTTTCATAGTGATGAAAATACAGAAAAATCTTTAAATGAGAAGGTGTGTCCAAACTTTTGGTCTGTACTGTATATATATATATATATATATACTTGTTTAAGTAGAGATTGTGTATAATTGTATTTATATATATATATTTATAATATATATATATATTAATTAATAAATTAGAACTTTATATATAAATTTAAGTAACAATATTTTGAATTACATTAGAACCAACCAATATATGTATAAGATATTTAAATAATTCTGTTTCTGTATGAATTTGATATTTAATTTTATTTTCTTATATTTCCTTAGAGTTTTCATTCCAAAGCAGGATTTGATCAAAGAACTCTAAAATGGATTTATTTCTTTATTCACACAGGAAGTGGAAAAATTGCATGATTTTATGTGTATAACATTTTAAAATAATAACAATATATCTAGTTGGACTATAATATAGATGTAATACTTATTAATTCTTTTGTGTTGCTAATATTTTCTGTGCATGAAGTGTTCGTGCTAATTAAAGTAGCTTTACAGCATGACGTGTGACAGCTGCGGCCTTTGAACTTTGAGCTAATAGTATAGGATCCCATTCATTCTATTTTCTGCTGATGTAACTTAAGACCGGGCAGCCAGTGAAAAAAGAATCTAAGTCAAGAGTTTTTTCAAGTGTCTGAAATTCCAGTGACTTACTCTCATATTATATAATATGTACTTGGGGAATATTCAAAGAAATATTAAGATATTAAATGCGCATTAATAAATTGGGATACAACAATTTTGGGTTAAATATATATATATCTAAAACTTCATATGTGGAATGTTTGAGTTGAACAGATGTGTGAATGTGACAGATGAGTAAATCAGCAGCTGCTAAGTGTGATTGATGTGACAGAGGCCTCGTATGTTTGTATGTTTGAGAAAAAAAAATGTTTATGTGAAGGTACAAAAATATATTTAATTCTGAGAAAATTATGATACATAATTAAGTATTATCAACGTATATATATATTTCTATATTTCTTTAATAATTATTATTTCTTGATTTAACTAATAGTGGATAAGAGCAACCACACATCAAAATGGTTTACAAAGCAAATTTATATTTAGAATAATTTTCCACATGATAATATTCTTGAATAACTATGATATTATTTTTAATGGTTACCTAAATAGGTACACACCTCTCTTTAGACAAATCTATGCTACTCATCGATATGAAATTTATGCAAAATATTTATAAAAGAATAACTATTTTTAATTTGGTTCTGATATATACATAAATTATTTTATAAAATAATATTTTTGGTATTAAGGGGGAAAATGTGTTTTTGATCCTGATTACATAATCACTTGTGATCAATACTTATTTTTCACACATTTTAATAAAGGTAAAATAATAATAAGGTACTATGGTATAATTAAGAAGGGTATTACATGCAAAGTTGCATAGTTTAATAATTTTTTGGTGATACAAGGTTATGACAAATATGAAATCATCCAGATAATGGAGATATAAGGGTATTTTTTATGGAGAATATAATTACTCTGCATTTGTCATTAAAATTTAAAGGCCTTATTTTTGTTTTTATTCTTATTTTTACTCTTAATTTTATTTTTCATTTTTAACATTTTATTCTTACTTATTTTCTTATTTTCTTATTTTTCCATTTTTCATTTTTAATTCTCAATTTTTGATTTTAATTCAGTTCAATATTTTAATTGAGAAAACACATTAATATTTAATGGGGTAATGTCAAGTACAAGAATATTGCTTCATTAAATATAATGATGATATGAATTAATATAAGAAAATGTTTCAATTTTTTTTGAGTAAACACAACAATTCATTCATTCATTCCTTCATACATTCATATATTTATTCATTTTAGTTCAGGAGTATACATTCTTTGGTATTATTGGTTTAATAAAGATATAAACACTTGTTGTTTCAAAACACACTGACACCTATGGGTTGGAAAAGGTAATTACACCTATGACACAAAAATATTTTATCACATGGAGAACTTGATTGAATTACTATCTATTATTGTTTATTATTCCAAACATAATTTATTTTAATGTTTTGATAATAATTAGATGGATATTATTGATTGCTATGGTGCGCTGTGATATTATAGGTTAGGAAAAATTGCCAGATTTGGTATCAGATTAGGGAATGAAGACTTCAATCAAGACATCGCAATTATGAATTCTATCTTAATAAAGACTTTTCATATTTATAAATCAAAGAGACTCTCAAAAGTTACAAGAAGAAGCAACCAATATCCGGAAGTCTCAGAAGGTAACAGGTGTGAATGCTGAGTGTTATAATAGACTGTGTCAGATACAATTCACACCACTGATCACCAGGACGGCAGAGGACGATGATCCTATATGAACTGGGTTGTGTTCAAGCTTCATCATGTTCCAGTGGTTTCCTATCACCTGCAACGCTTCAATGAAAGCTGGTGAGCAGGTAATACCTGGCATATGTGTCCTGTACATAAAGGACTGAGTACTGGTTATGGTGCTATATAAAGCAGGGAAGTGTCAAGTTAACCCTTGCTTTACTGACCAAAGATGTCACATCTGTTCCAAAAGTGACACGAGACCAGTGCGGACGACACGGAAGATTCCAGAATATCCAACGTAAGTCCAGGTGACATCGCACAGATATTAAAGCTACATTTCATCCATGGACTTTGTTTTCTTATCAATTGATACACGTGATCTTTCTAATAAAGAGTACAGTTTATGGACTGCACAATAATGAACACAATTATGGACTGTACAATATCTACACGCTGTCATTTATTTCAAAGGAGTTTTCATCTAAAGACTGTGTTATAAAAGAACCAAGAAGAAGACGAGACGACGACCCGATGACATCAGATGATGACGATTGGACCCGCGATTGCTTCAATTTAGATATAGGGAAGTATAATTATACATGTTAAATGAATATTAGTCACGGCTTACCATAACATGAATTCACATCATTATATAACAATAATCAGATATTGATACTATTATTACTATTATTATTATTATGGAAATTTGATATTGCCAAGGAAGAAGGAAAGAAAAAAATGATTGATGAATGTATCTTCTTTTGAGAATTTTCAGTTAAAGTCCTTTTATTCTCAAAAAGGGGGGAATGTTAAATAATTAATTATGGATATTCATTTTATTCTTAAATCTGAGTTCTATGTATCAGCCATTGTGTCTAGTTGACATGCGCTATTTGTGTGTGTATTTTTAGTTCACTACCATATGTAGAACAGGTGTGCCATACGACTGGCTATAAAAGACCATGGTACAGAAAGGGGGGCTCTCTTGCTCTGCCCACCCCACAAGACACAGAAGAAGAATCTTCATGCTGAGAAGCAGATGACATGTAGGCCTGGACACGTGCTGGACAAAGACGTGATTTACCAGCCAGGATCCAAGGAAAGATGGGTGAATCTCAACAATTAAGCTAATTATGGACAAATGGACAATTACTTTATAACTAATTATTGTATGTACCTGCTGCAATCTGATTCTTTTTAATGTACAATTCAAGAATAGATACATTTTTTATAAGAAAATCTTGATATTGATACTTTGCGAAGTCCTCAGTAGAGAAAAATAATACAGAAAGTATTATTTTACACATCTCGCCCAAGACCAAAAGACGGGTCGGACAGTGGCGGTCCGTGTAGCAGGGAGAGCCATACATCGACTGCCAAAGCCAAGATTCACCTGAACTGGGGGGTCGGGGATGGCCTTGTCGAGGTCGGCATGATGAAGGATTTGCCTGCAGACGTCCTGCTGGGAAATGACTTGGGGCCCATGTTGTCTTCCTTCTCGGTCGCCCCCCTGGCTGAGACATATCCTGTGGCTACCCGGAGACAAGCTCGAGCTGCGGAGGCGGAATCACACTCGGAGGAGGCCCAGGTAAGACACAACAGCCCTTCACGTATTCCCATAGCCAGACACATTTCATGGGACACCCCAGCAGAATTTAGGAGGGAGGTACTAGAGGATCCCTCATTGCAGAGGTATCGCAGGAAGGCATAAGAGGGGAGAGGGGTACTGGAAGGTGAACAGTTTATATGGCATCAGGGACTCCTCTACAGGGTTACAGAGCAAACTCACTCAGGGACGAGCCCCACTGTAAAACTACAGCTGGTAGTTCCCAAAAAGTATAGGCAGGAGTTGCTGCGAATCTCTCATGACATACTCTTGGCGGGGCACCTCGGAGTCAGCCGCACCAGGCATCGTCTGACACAAAACTTCTTTTGGCCAGGGGCATCCCATGATGTTCGTCAGTACTGCCAGACCTGTGACAGTTGCCAGCGCATTGGCAAGAGGGGAGATTGCTGCAAGGCCAAATTACACCCCCTTCCCATTGTGGAGGAGCCATTTAGCCGAGTAGCGGTCGATCTGATAAGGCCGTTAGCCAAACCCAGTCCGTCAGGGAAAAGGTATATATTGACAGTGATAGATTACGCCACGCGGCATCCAGAGGCGGTTGCCTTACCTAACATACTGGCAGAGACGGTGGTGGCTGCCCTGCTCCAGGTTTTCTCACGGGTTGGATTTCCCCGGGAGATTATCTCGGATCAGGGAACCCAATTTACGGCAGAGGTAACCAGCCAACTGTGGAGACTGTGTGGTGTAAAGTCCATTAGAAGCGCCCCATACCACCCGCAAACCAACGGGTTGTGCGAGCGCTTTAACGGAACGTTAAAACAACTCATTGGGACGTTCACCCGGACCTACAGGGACTGGGAGAAATTCTTGCCGCACCTCCTGTTCGCCTATCGGGTGGTGCCCCAAAAATCTACGGGGTTCTCCCCATTTGAACTGTTATATGGGAGGCGGGTGAGGGGGCCCCTAGACTTAGTGCAAGAGCTCTGGGAAGGGGAGGAAACCATAGCAGGAACCCATATCGTGCCCTTCGTGCTGGAACTCCGGGACCGCCTGCAGGAGTTGACTCAGGCTGTGCGTGTGAACATGCAGGTGGCCCAACGGCGCCAGCGCGTATGGTACGATCAGAGGGCTAGAGAACGCACCTTCGAGATAGGACAGAAGGTCCTGGTACTAGAACCGGTTAGGCAGAACAAATTCCAGGCCGCATGGCAGGGGCCTTACCGGGTAGTGGGGAAAATAGCTGACACCACCTACAATGTCGCCGATTGTGACGACCCCAGGGTTATCCGCATTTTCCACGTGAATACGCTGAAGCCCTACCAGGAGTGCCCTGAAGAGGTAGCTGCCATCTGCGCACCCGAAGCAGAGGATTTAGCTGGACTCCCCTTGCCTGATGTCTTAGGTGAGAAGACTCAGTCGAAAACCTGGGACCAGGTACACTTAGGAGAAAACCTAGGTGCCCGGGAGAGAGAGCAGGCTGAGACATTGCTGAGGCAGCGGCAGAGGATGTTCTCAGAGAGACCGGGGTTCACCCGACTTGCACAACACAAGGTTGAGACACAAGATCAGACCCCCCTGAGACAACCCCCCTTCCGCGTCCCGGAGTCTGTACGAGAAGGGATGTGACAAGAGATACAGGAGATGTTGCGTTTAGGGGTCATTGAGGAGTCAGATAGTCCCTGGGAGTCCCCTGTAGTGTTAGTGCCTAAGAAAGATGGGACTACCCGGTTTTGTGTAGACTATCGCAAGCTAAATGAGAAAACTTTGACGGATGCGTATCCCATGCCGCGTGTGGACGCGTTGTTAGACAGGCTGGCTGGGGCAAAGTATTTGACCACCATCGATCTATGCAAAGGCAATTGGCAGATCCCCCTAAGTCCTGATGCTATTCCCAAGTCTGCATTTGTCACCCCGTTTGGCTTATTCCAGTTTCGGGTTATGCCATTTGGGATGAAGAATGCCCCCGCGACCTTCCAGAGGCTGGCTGACTGGCTTCTGGATGGTCTCCAGGACTATGCTTGTGCCTACCTGGATGACATCGTCGTCTACAGCGCGACATGGGATGAGCATCTAAATCACCTAGAGACAGTATTGGATAGGATCCACAAAGCCGGAATCACCCTGAACCCCAACAAGTGTCACGTAGGCAAAGCAGAGGTTCAGTATTTAGGACATTGGGTGGGGGGGTCGAAAACAACGCCCGGAACCCGCCAAGATTGAGGCGGTAGCCAAGTGGCCCACCCCACGTACTAAAACCCAAGTCATGGCCTTTCTAGGGACAGCGGGGTATTATAGGAAATTTGTCCCTAATTACAGTAGCATTGCCAAGCCCCTCACTGATCTGACACATAAGAACCTCCCCCGCCAGGTAACCTGGACCCCCGAGTGTGAGGAAGCCTTCCGCCAGCTAAAGGACGCTCTCACAAATACCCCGATATTGGCCGCACCCAATACAACTAAACGTTTCCTTGTTCACACAGACGCATCTATGTTTGGGTTGGGGGCAGTACTGAGCCAAGTCGGGCCGGACGGCCAAGAACACCCAATAGCTTATCTGAGTCGGAAATTACTGCCTCGAGAAGTCAGCTATGCGGCCGTCGAAAAGGAATGCCTGGCAGTAGTATGGGCTGCCAAGAAGCTCCAACCATATTTGTATGGAAGACAGTTTTCCCTCATAACGGACCATAACCCCCTGGTATGGCTTAATCGGGTCTCCGGGGACAATGCCAGACTACTACGGTGGAGTTTGGCGCTACAACCGTTAGACTTCACCATCCACTATAGACCTGGCAAGCAAAATGGTAACGCCGATGAACTAAGCCGACAAACTGACCTGCTACTAACCTCATAAATCGTGGACCTCCTCCAGCTGATCCGTCAGGGAGCAGACTGGGTAGACCGATCCTGTCCGGAAGGGGGAGCATTGTGACAGATCAACCCCGTACTCCCAAGATTTTGCCACATGGGG
The DNA here is from genome assembly GCF_046119375.1 of Phyllobates terribilis. NCBI lineage: Eukaryota > Metazoa > Chordata > Amphibia > Anura > Dendrobatidae > Phyllobates > Phyllobates terribilis. Next base: position 1,138,274 of record NW_027362800.1, on the reverse strand, counting down.
GTTGTCGTAGCGCCTATGCAGCTAATGGGACATAACGTTATAAAGTGGGGTGAATATTGTGGATCACATATTATTGGACATTTTGTGATGTGACCGAAGCACTCCTGGCCCCCACCTTCCTGTGCTCACTTAGCAGTGGCAAACAGACAATGTGCTGATTAATGGGTTGTTGCATAACTGCTGTCTGGGAGCCTACTGTGGGTATTATCTGGTGAGAACAATGGGTGTTAAAAATAGCCTGTGTGATTCTCTATAAAACCTGCTTGTGAGAATAAAAGTTAAGTTCATCTTGGAGACACTGTGCGATAATCATATTTTATTTATCCCAGTGTAAGAAAAGCCTTTCCATGTCAGGGGCCTACAGAAGAAGATTGGACATCTGCGGATGGGGTAACTAGTTCCCGTCACACGTACTATCCAGAGGCACATCATCACCCCTTCCACATGCTTCAACGCACGTTTCACTACCGATTCATTAGGAAGTGAGGTGGAGGAGGAAGAGGTGATGTTTTATAGGGTGATTACAGCTGTGGTTACTTACAAATCAAGGACGCCATATTATCGGACGCCTCTACTGTCCCACGCGTCCGGATAGCCGTCCCGTCTGCGACCGAATGTGCATCACCGAAACACGACCAAAGGTCGCAGTTCAATTAAAACATCCCAGTATCGGGTACGAGAGCACACCGGAGTGTGGCGCACAGCGACCCTGCAGCCATATTAGAAAAGGGAAAAAGTACGGGTCAGCATCAAAGTCTAAATATAATTATACGTGCCAAAATAGAATTGTATGAAATATAGAAAAAGTTCTATATATAATAAAGTTAATGCGTGCATACACAATATTGTTGCTTATATAATGTGTATATGTAAAAGTGAATAAACACACTATAAACTCTCTATATGTACTGTACAATAAAGCCAACAATACATGTATATATGTTTATTCAATCAAATGCACTATGATATATATTGATTATATTATTCGATTGATAATAAGGACAAGACACTGAAGATGAGAATATACCAAAAATCCTAGTGTATACTTAAAGAAAACTTGAAAATCCCCACTGTTCATTTAACCCTCTGGGGGTCATACTTCTTAGAGTGGTGATCCATTTACTTTTTTATTTATTATTTATTTGTTCAATCTGGGCCAGCTTTTTGGCTACATTTTCCTTCCTATTCCCAGGATACAGGCGGGCAATCCCTTTGACACGTAAGAGATGACATTGATGAGGGTAGCAATTCCGAAACTGTCTCGCCAAAGGTTTAGGTTGAGAAATAGCACCCACCTCATCTTGACAGATTTTCTCCGCTGCCCTAATATTTTTGATGTGTTCCAAAGCTCCCGAGTTGTCATACCAATATAGATGAGTCCACAGAAACATGTGGCTTGATAGATGACCATAGATGTTCTACAATTAATGAAATACAGAATCTTGTAAGCCTGCTAACCCATCGAATCCTGAAAGGTATTCGTTTTTTCAATATATCTGCACTCTTTGCAGTTGCCACACTTCCATGTGCCCCATTTGGGGCCCTTTGAGACAAATATACATTGCTCAAAAAAATAAAGGGAACACTTAAACAACAGAATATAACTCCAAGTACATCAAACTTCTGTGAAATCAAACTGTCCACTTAGGAAGCAACACTGATTGACAATCAATTTCACATGCTGTTGTGCAAATGGAATAGACAATAGATGGAAATTATTGGCAATTATCAAGACACCCTCAATAAAGGAGTGGTTTTGCAGGTGGGGACCACAGACCACATCTCAGTACCAATTCTTTCTGGGCTGATGTTTTGGTCACTTTTGAATGTTGGTTGTGCTTTCACACTTGTGGTAGCTTGAGACGGACTCTACAACCCACAGAAATTGCTCAGGTAGTGCAGCTCATCCAGGATGGCACATCAATGCGAGCTGTGGCAAGAAGGTTTGCTGTGTCTGTCAGTGTAGTGTCCAGAGGCTGGAGGCGCTACCAGGAGACAGGTCAGTACACCAGGAGACGTGGAGGGAGCCGTAGGAGGGCAACAACCCAGCAGCAGGACTGCTACCTCCGCCTTTGTGCAAGGAGGAACAGAAGGAGCACTGCCAGAGCCCTGCAAAATGACCTCCAGCAGGCCACAAATGCGCACGTGTCTGCACAAACGGTTAGAAACCGACTCCATGAAGGTGGTATGAGGGCCCGACTTCCACAGAAGGGGGTTGTGCTCACAGCCCAACACCGTGCAGGATGCTTGGCATTTGCCACAGAACACCACGATTGGCAAAGTCGCCACTGGCACCCTGTGCTCTTCACAGATGAAAGCAGGTTCACACTGAGCACATTTGACAGACGTGACAGAGTCTGGAGACGCCGTGGAGAGCGATCTGCTGCCTGCAACATCGTTCAGCATGACCGGTTTGGCAGTAGATCAGTAATGATGTGGGGTGGCATTTCTTTGGAGGGCCGCACAGCCCTCCATGTGCTTGCCAGAGGTAGCCTGACTGCCATTAGGTACCGAGATGAGATCCTCAGACCTCTTGTGAGACCATATGCTGGTGCGGATGGCCCTGGGTTCCTCCTAATGCAGGACAATGCCAGACCTCATGTGGCTGGAGTGTGTCAGCAGCTCCTGCAAGATGAACGCATTGAAGATATGGACTGGCCTGCCCGTTCCCCAGACCTGAATCCGATTGAGTACATCTGGGACATCATGTCTCGCTCCATCCACCAACGTCACGTTGCACCACAGACTGTCCAGGAGTTGGTGGATGCTTTAGTCCAGTTCTGGGAGGAGATCCCACAGGAGACCATCTGCAACCTCATCAGGAGCATGCCCAGGCGTTGTAAGGAGGTCATACAGGCACGTGGAGGCCACACACAATACTGAGCCTCATTTTGACTTGTTTTAAGGACATTACATCAAAGTTGGATCAGCCTGTAGTGTGTTTTTCCACTTTAATTTTGGGGGTGACTCCAAATCCAGGCCTCCATTGGTTAATAAATTTGATTTCCATTGATGATGTTTGTGTGATTTTGTCGTCAGCACACTCAACTTTGTACAGAACAAAGTATTCAATGAGAATATTTCATTCATTCAGATCTAGGATGTGTTATTTGAGTGTTCCCTTTATTTTTTTGAGCAGTGTATATGAAGATGTATCAGGTACATGATGACTATGAACTAGTATATCACGTAGTGTCTTATTACGTTTAGCCATAATCAATGGACGATTTGATAGAAAAGGAAGTATTGTCTGATCCTGTTGGAGAATTAGCCCAAATTTGGAGATGATATTAGTAATTTCCTTCCACCTCGAATGATAATTCGTGATGAATCGAACATGCCCATCAGATTCCTTTTTCTTTTTAGTAATGAGAAGAGATTGTCTATTGGCGTGTTTGGCCCGATAGTAGGCCTGTTGAATAATTTCCATTTTGTACCACGTTGTAAGTATCTACTGGTCATATCACATGCCTATTCTTCAAAAGCTTTGTCTTGGTCACAAATACGATGTGCCCTAATAACTTGTCCGGACGGCATTGCCTGTATTACATGTACCAGACGACTGATTTGGCATGCAAGAAAGCATTGGCACTAGTAATCTTGTGATAAATATTTGTATGCAACTGTCCATGGTCATCAACATGAATATCCAAATACGGAAAATCAATTTTCTTTTGATCAATATGATGGGTTAGCTTAATATTCAATGCAATGCATTGTCATTGAGATATTTTAAGAATTTTTCAAGTTCCTCATGGGAGCCCTGCAAAATAAACAACACATCGTCTATGAATCTCATCCAAGATATCACTGATCCCAATGACGTATGTTCAATGTTCTGGAATCGGATGTATTCACACACCCAAAATCCCAAGGAAAGATCGGCGTAAGATGGGGCCCAAGCCGCGGCCATTGACACCTCTTTCTTCTGTAGGTAGTATTGATCTTTGAACACAAAATTATTATATTACAAAATGTATTCTGTTATGAATCCGGGTGGTGGAACCTCTGTTCTGTGATGCAAGGAGGGATCAGAGGGGTGTAACTAAGTGCCTACCCGGACCGACCCTGGCCACACAGCGGCTTAGTCGACTCTGTGAACCAAGGAGGGACCGGGAAGGTGAACCAGGTGCCACTCTGGGACCGACCTTGTGAGAGCAGGCGACTCCCATGGGACTGATGGCTGAAGCTGAAAGGCACAGCGGATGAGCACGGCCGGTTGACAGGCGGGCACGGCTGACAGACAGGCTGGCGGGCACTGGGACCTTCAAGGTAGAGGTGAAGATGCTGGAGCTGTCCTAGGCAGAAGTGCTGAAACTGTTGTATCCAGAAGCACCAGAGCTGTCCACTAGCGTGGTGCTGAATCTGGATGGCACTGCCCTCCAACGTTGTGGTATTGAACCAAATGTTACTATAACGTCCTGGTTACAAGCCGTCCACTGCTGTGGTGCTGAATCTAGACAGTTCTTCCCATATAAAAGCTGTCCACTGCTGTGGTGCTGAATCTAGACAGTACTGCCCAGATAAGAGCTGCCCACCATTGTGGTGCTGAATCTAGGACTGTAGTGCCCAGAGGAGAGCTGCCAACCACTGTGGTGCTGAACCAGTACTATAGAAGGGAGAGAACACAGGAGCTCACCCCCGCTGCTGAGCAGAGATGCTAGATGTGCTGTAGTTGTCTTCTATTGTCCCTCAGCAGATAGCATCATGCTATGAATGGGATGTGCTCTGCTATATTCCTGCGGCTTGTAGATCAGGAATCAGGGCTTCAGTGTGCGTCACCTGAATGACAGCAGTCTGGCACCACCAATGCTGCTATGCGGCACATTGCGCCCTTTACTACTGCCTGCGATGTAAAACCCCTTCTGATTGGAGCCCATGGATCTGTGATTGGTTATTGAAGACACACCCTCGTACATGGTGGACTTGTCTGTTCCCTTTAAACATATGAGCGGTTCTCACATGTTGTGGCTGATGTCTGATAACATAAGTGCTATCCCCTCATTCTGTATCACTGCAGCTGTCATCTGATGGGCGGCTGATGTATTCCATCACTATAGTACGGGTGAGATCACAGCCATCTGTAGGAACAAAACACCATCTCATCCGTGTCATGTACAGAAGCATGTCACTATGCAAGTCGCCCCCGTACTCCTAAACATCAGCTAAAGCAGGAAGGAGTGTGTCACTGAATGCAAGATGTGACGAGATAAAACCAACCTTGTAAGGCTACATGCGTAGTGGTCATAGCCACCTCCAGTTACTGTCACATAAAATTCCTGGTGCCACTGATAAAGGAGGGGAGATCTCCGTAATACGGTGTCTGTGCACGTTTACTCCACCAGTGTCTGGAAGGAACGTTGAGCTCAGCTATGCTGCTCATGAGAGCGCAGGGTCCTAATGTCCACCATTACCACTCCATTTTTAGTCTAATTTTACATATCATTTCATCAATGTGTTTCATCTGACATTAACCTTATTGATTATATTTTCAACTAAACACTTTATTAATAATATCTAAAGATTTAAAAAAAGATAAGTATATGATAAACTATATGTCAGTTGCGAATAAATGTACTAATGAATTTACTCTGCATCTCAAGTGTCATATCTACAGTGCCAAAGGTTTCCTTTCTGGATCTTATTGATTTTCCTTCTATGCACTACATCTTCTAATTAGGAGTGCGAAACTTCTAACGCTTTACACTATGATAAACTGATATATATAAGTACTCGTATATACACTATTTGGACAAAACTTATAACAGCGAAGTACTGTTCATATAGTTAAGTGGCTTAGCAACGGTACAGGAGATAAGATGAGAATAATAGGTTTAGTCTTTAGGATAGGGTTAATGGATAGAGACTGCAAGATGTCGGTGAGTGACACGAAAGAGTGAGACGGACCCGTCCCATCGTGTGCGTAAGAAGGGCACGGTGGAAGAAAAAGAAACCATGCCCATTGCAGCAAGCCAAGGGAGAACGGGTGGAGACTCCCAGGAAACGGGCAGGTGAGCCAGAAGTGGCCTCCCCCAAGAATGGGCAGAGCAACGTAAGAGCACACCCACGGCAGAGTGGGCTGGGACCATTGTTGGTGAGGTAAAGTGGCAAGAGAAGATGGAGTGCTACGGTTTACCTATTGAAAGTGATGGTTGGTGCTACGGCATTGTGCTCCGCGGTGTGCCCGGAAAGGTCAAGTGGAAATGGAAGATGACGCAGCTGGAGCAAGAGATGCAGCCGGGTGAACTGTCATCAGTAGAGGCACCAACCAAGGTCCAGGGAAGGCCCAGGATCCAATGCCTGACCTCAAGACAAAGGTTCACCCGCAGTCCCCAAAACCAGAACTCGATTCCAAGGCGGAGGCAGCAGTGTCAGCGTGGCCAAGATCCTGCGACCAGGCAGGGTGACTGAAAGCTATGCTGGCAGCCCTGGTGGTAAGTACACCTCAGCGTCCTGGAGAGTTATCAGCCTGGGAAACAGCCCTCATCCCCTGGCCACAGCAGTACATGGAAAAGACACCAGCCCTGGACCCCGTTAAGGCCAGATGGGTGGTGAAGGTCATTGAGGGTAAGAAGGAGTGGGAGAAATGGGTGAGGGCCCAACTCGAGCACGCAGGAGGTGGTGAAGTTGACCCGCCCAGGGGGGATATAGGGGGAAACTTGGTACCCGGGCCTTTACCTTCTTTGTAGGATGTCACGGCAGTCGGCTCCCGGGCCCATCCTCTGGAGTCGCTCTTTAAAAGGGGGTTTGTTAACAGTTTGTCTCGTGACACCACCTGTGGTTCCCGGTAATGAACACCGGCGCTGCTGCAGACCTCCGGGGGTGATGGGATGGCAGCTGGGATGTTTCTGCTCCCCACAGGCGGAGCGGGCCCCCGGGGCAGGGTAGTTGCAGATGGTAATGCTGGGCGTTGTAGTGTAGGCGCGGTAGCGTGATGGAAATAACTGACAGAGACAGTGGAGTGCAGTCATCCGAGTTTACTCACAGTTCTTTTTAGGTTCCTCGGGTACACTGTCCAGGTGTCAGACTCCCGCGTCACACTGCGTTTGCCAGGCAGGGGTTCAGCACTCCTTCAGGTAGATTAGAAGCACTTAACGGGACCCCCTTTCTTATGTTCCTTCCTTGACTGACTTCACGCGCTGGGTCTTCTCACTCCTGCCCTGCGCTCCCCACACACAGTCCCGATCGGGTGCTCTGAAGACCCTTCTGGGCAACCTGGAGTTCCCGGACCTACTTGATGCCCTTCACGGCGACTAGGGTGAGGCTGTGGCAACTGCACCATGGAAGTGCAGAAGCCTCTGGTTTTTCCAGCCGAGACCTGGAGTAACACGGCTGGTCCAGGGACCAGTTCCCTTCCCTCTGATCCCTTCCCTGATCCTTCTGATTCTTGGCAGATTCGGGCGTATGGGTGCCGACCTGCACTCACCGTACCCCCTGGGATCCCTTCTGTTCCCGGAGCATTCCTCCCTTGCTCCCACTCCTCTCCTGGGCCTCTCTCACTAGGCCCACAATGGAGCAGAGCTCCTGAAGAGACTCTGCTCCCCTCCTCTCCTTGCTACTCACTGGCTCAACTGCACTGCTCCAACTAAGATGGCTTCCTTTTTTATATCTATTCTCTAAGTGCTCCCCTGTTCTACGTCCTCCACCCACACCCACTACTGGTTCCCCCTCTCCTTGGTTCCCCCAACTCCAGCCAGGGACAGGGCAGCAAAAGAAGTGCATAATGGCCTTCCAGCCGGCCTGGAGTAGTGCAGTGTTGAGTGCAGGTGTTGGGGTCACGGGCAGTAATAATCTTTAATAATAATAATCTTTATATAGCGCTAACAAATTCTGCAGCGCTTTACATACATTATTGTCGCTGTCCCCATCGGGGCTCACAATCTAGATACCCTATCAGTATGTCTTTGGAGTGTGGGAGGAAACCGGAAGAAACCCATGCAAACACGGGGAGAACATACAAACTCCTTGCAGATGTTGTCCTTGGTGGGATTTGAACCCAGGACCCCAGTGCTGCAAGGCTGCAGTGCTAACCACTGTGCCACCGTGCCGCCGGCAGTACTTCCTCCTTACCTGAGAGAAGGAGATGCCACACTTCTGGGTGAGGTGCAGTACCTCTGTGGCGACTGAACCCTCAGGGGTGCCACAAAGTCATTGACCAGATGACCAGATGTCACATCCAATATTTCAGCCCTCAGCGGGAAGATCATGTCCAGCAATGGCTCCTCCACGGTTAGTACCACAGCCTCAGGCCTGACAGAGGCAGCGAGTATTGCGGCTGCAGTGTGCGTTTTCAAGGGCCCCCACTGTATATGCTGAGCGTTGTCTTCCAGGTTCCAGAATGGTCGAGGATGACCATGTCCAAAGAGGAAATGTAAGAGTGATGGACTGTTCTGCAGCATTCCTACCCTTGAAGGCAATAATCCCTTTATGTGTACAGTGCCATGCAGTTTTACGAGTAATGTAAATAGCGATGTGTTTCTCTTACAGTGGCATGTAAAAGTTTAGGCCCCTTGGTAAAAAATTACTGTTATTGTGAACAGTAAAGCAAGTTGAAGATGAAATGATCTCTATAAAAGGGCTAAAGTTAAAGATGACACATTTCCTTTGTATTTTAGGCAAGAAAAAATCTTGTAATTTTTTACATTTTAAAAATTACACAAAGGAAAATGGGCTGATGCAAAAGTTTGGGCACCCTTGGAGATTTGTGTGCTCAGAAAACTTTGACCAAGGTTTCAGACCTTAATTAGCCTGTTAGAGTGCGTGCACATGGTCAGTAAACACTGCGGATTGGATGCAGCACACTTGCGCTGCGTGCAATCTGCAGCGGCCAGATGTTACAGCATAGTGGATGGGATTTATACAAATCCCATGTCCACTATGCGTCTCCGTGCTCCTGCAGCTCACCTGTGGAGACGGTCATGCAGTGCGTCTTCACAGACCGCAGCATGTCAATTTCTCTTGCAGAGACCCTAGTCTCCGCAAGAGAAATTATATCACTGTAATGTATAGGATGTGGTGAATCCGCATGGTTCATTGAACACATGCGGATTCACTTGCGTGCAGCGCTTTGGACGCAGTATAAAGTATGCTGCGTTCAAAGCGCAGCCAACACCGACCATCTGCACATACCCTAAAGGTTATGGCTTGTTCACTATCATTAGGAAAGGCCAGGTGATACAAATTTCCCAACTTTATAAAAACCCAGCCTCCTCTAACCTTGTGCCAAAAAACAGCAGCCATGGGTTCTTCTAAGCAGCTGCCTACCACTCTGAAAATGAAAATGGTGGAGGCCCACAAAGCAAGAGTAGGCTATAAGAAAATAGCAAAGCGTTTTCAAGTTGCAACCTTATTGACGGCATCGCTCGTCACTGCAGGAACGTCCTCAGGCTACTGTCAGTGAGTTCCAGCTGGCGTGCTGAGCAGTTGCATACTCATGCAACCACTCAACACACCAATCCGATGTAGCAGATCTGGGGATCATTGTTCGACATCATCAGTATGGATTATCTGCGGACAGGTGAGGATTACTTTGTTTTTTTATTTTTATGTGGATCTTAAGAAATGTGTAAAAGAGGGTCATTGAGTGTTTTGTTCAAACAAATGTCTTTGCTCTGTGTGAGTTTTTTTACTTGAACTAATGGCGTTAGTAATCGGGATGTCTTATTCACGCCTCTCCATTACTAACCCCTGGGCTTGATATCAGCAAACATCAAACAGCTGACATCAACCCCAAAACCATTACCCCACTTGCCAATGCACCAGGGCAAGTGGGGAGAGCCGAGAATAAGCATCAGAATTTCTGGGGTGGCTGAGGGCTCATGTTATTAGTCAGGGAGGAGGCCAATATCCATGGTCCCTTCCCAGCCTTTTAATATCAGCCTGCAGGTGTCTGTTTAGCCTTTGCTGGTTATTAAAACTAGGTGGGACACCACATAATTTTTGGGGGGATACCCCCTTTTTAATACCATTAAAGGCTAAGCAGACAGCTGTGAGCTGTTATTAATAAGCTGGGAAGATCCATGAATAGCGGCCCCTTCCCAGATTGCCCACTGCTTTCCCTCAGCTTTTAAGAAAATTAAATGGACCCCATCCCATTTTTTCAAAAATAAACACCTAAATTTGTAAGGATGTAAAACAACGCCAAAATGTAGACTAAACTATATATGAATAGACAATATAAGGTCCTAAGTTCCTGGGCTAAGTCATCACTGCTATGGCCCTACTTATGTATTTGAAGTCCCCCTTTCTCAAAATCTTTCTAATAAATTTAATTTCCCCAAGATTATTGTGAAAATCATATACAATGGGTAAGGAAAGTATTCCAACCCCTTTAAATGTTTCACTCTTTGTTTCAGTGCAGCCATTTGGTAAATTCTAAAAAGTTCATTTTTTTTCTCATTAAAGTGCACTCTGCACCCCATCTTGACTGAAAAAAAAACAGAAATGTAGAAATCTTTGCAAATTTATTAATAAAGAACAACTGAAATATCACATAGTCCTAAGTATTCAGACCCTTTGCTCAGTATTGAGTAAAAGCACCCTTTTGAGCTAGTACAGCCATAAGTCTTCTTGGGAATGATGCAACAAGTTTTTCACACGTGGATTTGGGGATCCTCTGCCATTCTTCCTTGCTGATCCTCTCCAGTTCCATCAGGTTGGATGCCGAACGTTGGTGGACAGCCATTTGCAGGTCTCTCCAGAGATGCTCAATTGGGTTTAGGTCAGGGCTCTGGCTGGGCCAGTCAAGAATGGTCACGGAGTTGTTCTGAAGCCACTCCTTTGTTATTTTAGCTTAGTGCTTAGGGTCATTGTCTTCTTGGAAGGTGAACATTCGGCCAAGTTTGAGGTCCAGAGCACTCTGGAAGAGATTTTCATCCAGGATATCTCTGTACTTGGCCGCATTCATGTTTCCTTCAATTGCAACCATCGTCCTTTCCCTGCAGCTGAAAAACACCCCCATAGTATGATGCTGCCACCACCATGTTTCACTGTTGGGATTGTATTGGGCAGGTGATGAGCAGTGCCCGGTTTTCTCCACACATACCGCTTAGAATTATCACCAAAAAGTTCTATCTTCGTCTCATCAGACCAGAGAATCTTATTTTTCTCATAGTCTGGGAGTCCTTCATGTGTTTTTGAGCAAACTCTATGCGGGCTTTTATATGTCTTGCACTGAGGAGAGGCTTCTGTCGGGCCACTCTGCCTTAAAGGCCCGATTGGTGGAGGGCTGCAGTGATAGTTGACTTTGTGGAACTTTCTCTCATCTCCCTGCTGCATCTCTGGAGCTCAGCCACAGTGATCTTGGGGTTCTTCTTTACCTCTCTCACCAAGGCTTTTCTCCCATGATTGCTCAGTTTGGCTGGATGGCCAGGTCTAGGAAGACTTCTGGTGGTCCCAAACTTCTTCCATTTAAGGATTATGGAGCCCACTGTGCTCTTAGGAACCATGAGTAATGCAGAACTTCTTTTGTAACCTTGGCCAGATCTATGCCTTGCCACAATTCTGTCTCTGAGCTCCTTGGGCAGTTCCTTCGAGTTCATGATTCTCATTTGGACTGACATGCACTGTGAGCTGTGAGGTCTTATATAGACAGGTGTGTGCCTTTCCAAATCAAGTCCTACCAGTTTAATTAAACACAGCTGGACTCCAATTAAAGAGTAGAACCATCTCAAGGAGGATCACAAGGAAATGGACAGCATGTGACTTAAATATGAGTGTCTGAGCAAAGGGTCAGAATACTTTTGACCATGTGATATTTCAGTTTTTCTTTTTTAATAAGTTTGCAAAAATTTCTACATTTCTGTTTATTTCAGTCAAGATGGGGTGCAGAGTGCACTTTAGTGAGAAAAAAAATGAACTTTTTAGAATTTACCAAATGACTGCAATGAAACAAAGAGTGAAAATGTAAAGGGGTCTGAATACTTTCAGTACCCAGTGTATCCTTCAACATTACATTTAACTACCTTTTTGTATAAGGTGGCAAAGAATAAAACAAGCAGATAGGAAAAAACAAACTTAATTTATTTAAAAAATGATCAAAAAGAAATATTTCTGTCATGCGCCAAAACATGCAAAATAAAACAAATAAACATTACAAATTATAATAAGGTGCAGAACTGTAATCAGGGCCAGGACTGGGTGCTGAAAAATGTGGGGGGATCAGCAACATGAGTAAGTGAGGGAAGTGGAGTAAAGGGTAGAAATACACCATGGTGCGGAGGGTTTGGTAGGTATGGCCGGTCCGTGGAACTAGATTTGCTGCCAACTATATCCTAATTTGGAAGGCGGCTCACAGCAGGTTCAAGATGATATAAGTATGGCAAATACAAACGGTATATTAGGATTGTCTGAATATGGGTTATTTTGTAGGTGAGGTTTAACACAAATAACTATTGAAGCCAGAACATTATGTGTCTAATTTTTTTCCAAAACATATCGCCATCAAAAGCGAAAATTTGGCAAGCCAGAATAAACACAAAAAAAATGACAAAGAAAAGTCACCATCATACTAGCAGTCAAGGGCGGGCTGGGCTGGGGTGCAGAGGGGCAAATGCCCCCCCAGACCAGTTCCCAAGCAGCTGCTCAGGGCTGCCAGGGGACTGCACTGTACCTTTAAATATGTTCAGCTGCCGACCCGACCACATGGCAGAGATGCAGATACACCCCCTGCACGCTGTGTGGCTGAGTCTGCTGAAGTGACGTCACACAGCGAACCTGGAACTGATTCAGTCAGCCGGACAGGAGCCTGTGGATCGGAGACTTCAGTGGTCTCAGTCAGTATGAGGTCAGGAGGTCTGCAGTGAGGGGGAAGCGGGACTGTGCTCACCTTCTCATAAATTCACCCAGGATTCTATATTGTCCAATCAGAGGGCCAGCTGCTGGGGCTCCGTGTGAGTTATTGCAGGAGGCTGAACTTTCATGCAGATTAGGGTCCTCCTGTCAGTGCAAAAAGTTCAGTCTGGTGCAATAAATCACACTTAGTCCCAGCAGAGACCACAGACATCACAATACGAGACCCTGCACCGACTGATTACAGCTGAACCTACAGCACCTCATATTCTACTATATGGCCCCATATATAATATGTGAGGTCCTGTAGGCAGGTCCAGGTGTGTTCAGTAATAATAATCTTTATTTTTATATAGCGCTAACATATTCCGCAGCGCTTTACATACATTATCGTCGCTGTCCCCATCGGGGCTCACAATCTAGATTCCCTATCAGTATGTCTTTGGAGTGTGGGAGGAAACCGGAGAACCCGGAGGAAACCCACGCAAACATGGGGAGAACATACAAACTCCTTGCAGATGTTGTCCTTGGTGGGATTTGAACCCAGGACCCCAGCGCTGCAAGGCTGCAGTGCAGTGTATATCCCTGTACATAATATACCACATCTAGTATACAGATTAGCCTATCATCTACTGTGATACACACATCAGATGTTTTAAAAAAATACACATTACTATACAACATCAGATGCCTATAGTGACAGTATATTATATACTAGTCATGTATTCTAATATATATTGTATGCATGTGGTATACTGTGTGAACAGATGTTATGTACAGGTAATGTGTGTATAGTATATCTGAACTCTACCCATGTCTGGTATATATAATACTGTAACTACAAAGGTCAGCCTGCGGACTGAGACAGCCGAAGGGCTGAAAACTGTGGTGCACGGGCCACACTATACTCTCCCCTATCCCAATATCACTGCTATCTGCAGTGTGGTGAATACATTGGTGGAAGACGGAGCCACTGGCTCCTACTTCCACAGATCAGCTTTTGCGACTGACGCAGCAAACATGATGACATCACGACATCACATCTGCTGTGTGGAGAGTCAGTGCACCGGAGAAAAGAACAGACCGCGGGGGAACGAGAGCGAGGTGAGTATGTCTTCTTTTTTTTTTTTCGTATGTGCATGGAATGTGTGCCTGCACATAGGGGGCTATGTGAGGACTCATACTGTATATAGGAGGCTATGTGAGGGCTCACATTGTATATAGGAGGCTATGTGAGTACTCATATAGTATATAGGAGGCTATGTGAGGGCTCATATAGTATATAGGAGGCTATGTGAGTACTCATATAGTATATAGGAGGCTATGTGAGGGCTCATATAGTTTATAGGAGGCTATGTGAGGGCTCATATAGTTTATAGGAGGCTATGTGAGGGCTCATATAGTATATAGGAGGCTATGTGGGGGCTCATATAGTATATAGGAGGCTATGTGAGGGCTCACATTGTATATTGGAGGCTATGTGAGGCCTCACACTGTATATAAGAGGTTATGTGGGGCCTTACACTGTATATAGAAGGCTATGAGGGAATCATACTGTATATAGGAGGCTATTTGAGGGCTCATATTGTATATAAAGAGACTATGTGGGGGCTCACACTGTATATAGGAAGCTATGCGGATCTCATAATGTATATAAGAGGCCACGTGGGGTCTGACAATATATAGAGAGGCTATGTGGGGACTCACATTGTATAAATGAGGCTATGTGGGACTCATACTGTACATAGGAGGCTGTGTGGCGGCTAATAATATGTATACAGTAGAAGGCTATGTGGGGGCTCATATTGTATAAAGGAGGCTATGTGAGGACTCATACTGTACATAGGGGGCTCATACTATATATAGGAGGCTATATGCGGGCTCATACTGTACAAAGGAGGCTATGTGGCGGCTCATAATATGTATAGGAGGCTATGTGGGTCTCATACGGTACATAGGGGGCTATGTGGTGGCTAATACTGTATATAGGATGGAATATGAGGGCTCACACTGTATATAAGGGCTATGTGGTAGCTTACACTGTATATAGGGGCTATGTGGGGTGCATACTGTATGTAGGAATAATGTCTGTAATCTGCTGTGGAATTAATAGCACTATATACTGTACTTTTCAGATTATAGTACGCACTTTTCTCCTCCAAAAATTTTTGGGAAAATGGGGGTACGTCTTATAATCTGAATGTAGTTTACCGGGGCATTTGGGAGCGGCATTTTAAGGTCGCTGCTGCAGGAAGCTGGTGACGGCAGGAGTGAGGCGATGCTGCGGGCCCCAGGCTGGGAAGGTGGCTGTGCGACGGGCTCTGTGCTTTCACAAAATGTCGGAGGAGCTCCCGCACTTTCCATGGTTTTCAATGCCTTGAACTTGGGGAAAAAAGGCCACCAGAGGCGGCGCATGTGCGGATTGAGATCGTGACACCGAGATCTTGTCTCCCGAGGTCTCAACCTAAGCATGTGCCGCCTCCGGTGGCCATTTTCCCTAAGTCTACAGCATTGAAAACCACAGGAAGTACAGGGGATCCGCCGGCATTTTGAGAAAGCACGGAGCCCGGCTCATCGTCGAACATCCCCCTCCCAGCCTGGGGTCCACAGCATCACCCCACTCCTGCCGCTGCCAGCTTCCTGGAGCAGCGACTCTGCTCCACCACAGCAGCCCCCTTCCCTGGGTAATCTACCGTAAAAGCAGACTATAAGAAGCACCACCATTTTATTAAAAACATTTTTTTCCTATTTTTCTCACCAAAATTTGGGGTGCGTCTTATGATACGGTGCATTTTACAATCTGCAAAATATGGTAAGTAAAATAAATAAATAAATAGGGAGCTGTGTGGGGGCTCATACTGTATACAGGGGGCTGTGTGTGCTCATATGGTATATAGGGGGGCTGTGTGGGGGCTCATACTGTATACAGGGGGCTATGTGTGTGCTCATATGGTATATAGGGGGGCTGTGTGTGGGCTCATACTGTATACAGGGGGCTGTGTGTGTGCTCATATGGTATATAGGGGGGCTGTGTGTGGGCTCATATGGTATATAGGGGGGCTGTGTGGGGGCTCATACTGTATACAGGGGGCTGTGTGTGTGTTCATATGGTATATAGGGGGATGTGTGTGGGCTCATACTGTATACAGGGGGCTATGTGTGTGCTCATATGGTATATATGGGGGCTGTGTGTGGGCTCATACTGTATACAGGGGGCTGTGTGTGGGCTCATATGGTAAATAGGGGGGCTGTGTGTGGGCTCATATGGTATATAGGGGGGCTGTGTGTGGGCTCATACTGTATACAGGGGGCTGTGTGTGTGCTCATACGGTATATAGGGGGGCTGTGTGTGGGCTCATACTGTATACAGGGGGCTATGTGTGGGCTCATACGGTATATAGGGGGGCTGTGTGTGGGCTCATACGGTATATAGGGGGATGTTGGCATACTTAATTCTGCTCAATATTAAGTGATATAAATATTATTTTATATTAATTGTAGTTAATATTAATATTGGGCAGAACTAATTTCAGCCTTTCAGCCTATTGGTTCAGGCCCCCACAACAGTTACGTTCTCTCATGTGGCCCCTCTGGAAAATGAATTGCCCACCCCTGATATATACCATCATTTATTATCCAGTATATAGCACCTGATGTCTGTATAACAGTATGTCCTATATCCCATCACATATTCTCCTGTATACTGGATGTCATATACTGTGCACAGACATCAGATGGTGCAGAGGAGAAGAAGTGACTGGTGTAATATCTAATGGCTGTACTCAAGGTGTAATGTGCACTAGTTACATATTAGCCTGTAGGTGGTATAATATATATACTATAGGCCCAGACATCCCATATTATATACAGGATAATAGGAGGCGGGTATAATATCCAGAGCTAACAAGCCTCCCCTATTCCCTGGGCCTGTCCCGATTTGAGGGCTCAGTCCCGGCCCGGCTCAGCTCTTCTCCCGGCAGGGGCGCTGCTGGGCACTGGGCTTTTCCTCCAGACACGCAGGCTTTCCATGCTGTGTGTGACCCCTTGTAGCTCCGCCTCCCGCTCTCTGCTCCTCCCCGGCATCAGGGCAGAGGAATTCTACTGTGCAGAGACCGCACAGCATGAGGAGGTGAGGGGTCAGGGGGCGGGGCCAAGTCTGCGGAGGACATGACAACAAGGTGCGGTCCTGAGGTGAGGGGGAGACCCGCAGCCTCTCCCATCTGTGGCTGCTGTTATTACAGGATGGGAGGGGGCTCATGCAATGTCACCAGCAGCTCTGCAGTCGGGACTAGGGGGGATGGGAAGGGGATTTAGGGACACTGCAGGGCTGACAGCTCTCCTGCGTACAGCCCATACTCTGCTGCTGATTGCAAACACCAGGCCCCACCACTGCCACTGGAGACATGATGGAGAAGAAGGGAATATATACATGTCATGTTGTGCCCGCTGTGTGTAGGATGTCTGTGTGATGGTTGTGCCCGCTGTGTGTATGATGTCTGTGTGATGGTTGTGCCCGCTGTGTGTGTGATGTCCGTGTGATGGTTGTGCCCGCTGTGTGTGTGATGTCTGTGTGATGGTTGTGCCCGCTCTGTGTATGATGTCTGTGTGATGGTTGTGCCCGCTGTGTGTATGATGTCTGTGTGATGGTTGTGTCCGCTGTGTGTATGATGTCTGTGTGATGGTTGTGCCCGCTGTGTGTATGATGTCTGTGTGATGGTTGTGTCCGCTGTGTGTATGATGTCTGTGTGATGGTTGTGCCCGCTGTGTGTGTGATGTCTGTGTGATGGTTGTGCCCGCTGTGTGTATGATGTCTGTGTGATGGTTGTGCCCGCTGTGTGTATGATGTCTGTGTGATGGTTGTGCCCGCTGTGTGTGTGAGGTCTGTGTGATGGTTGTGCCCGCTGTGTGTGTGATGTCTGTGTGATGGTTGTGCCCGCTGTGTGTATGATGTCTGTGTGATAGTTGTGCCCGCTGTGTGTATGATGTCTGTGTGATGGTTGTGCCCGCTGTGTGTATGATGTCTGTGTGATGGTTGTGCCCGCTGTGTGTATGATGTCTGTGTGATGGTTGTGCCCGCTGTGTGTATGATGTCTGTGTGATGGTTGTGCCCGCTGTGTGTATGATGTCTGTGTGATGGTTGTGCCCGCTGTGTGTGTGATGTCTGTGTGATGGTTGTGCCCGCTGTGTGTATGATGTCTGTGTGATGGTTGTGCCCGCTGTGTGTTTGATGTCTGTGTGATGGTTGTGCCCGCTGTGTGTGTGATGTCTGATGGTTGTGCCCGCTGTGTGTGTGATGTCTGTGTGATGGTTGTGCCTGCTGTGTGTGTGATGGTTGTGCCCGCTGTGTGTGTGATGTCTGTGTGATGGTTGTGCCCGCTGTGTGTGTGATGTCTGTGTGATGGTTGTGCCCGCTGTGTGTGTGATGTCTGTGTGATGGTTGTGCCCGCTGTGTGTGTGATGTCCGTGTGATGGTTGTGCCCGCTGTGTGTGTGATGTCCGTGTGATGGTTGTGCCCGCTGTGTGTGTGATGTCCTTGTGATGGTTGTGCGCGCTGTGTGTACGATGTCTGTGTGATGGTTGTGCCCGCTGTGTGTATGATGTCCGTGTGATGGTTGTGCCCGCTGTGTGTATGATGTCCGTGTGATGGTTGTGCCCGCTGTGTGTGTGATGTCTGTGTGATGGTTGTGCCCGCTGTGTGTATGATGTCTGTATGATGGTTGTGCCCGCTGTGTGTATGATGTCTGTGTGATGGTTGTGCCCGCTGTGTGTATGATGTCTGTGTGATGGTTGTGCCCGCTGTGTGTATGATGTCTGTGTGATGGTTGTGCCCGCTGTGTGTATGATGTCTGTGTGATTTTTAACATAGCGCTTTGAAATAGGCAGGGGTGGGAGATTAATTTTCCCAAGGGGCCACGTGAGAGACCGTGACTGTTGTGGAGCCCGAACCAATAGGTTCAAATTAATTCAGCTCAATATTAATATTAACATATGAATTATATATTTTTTGTATATTTATATTATCACTTAATATTGAGCAGATTTAAGTATGCTGACATCCCCCTATATACAGTATGAGCCCCCACACAACCCCGTACATACAGTATTAGCACACACCACCCCTACCTACGGTATGAGCCCTCGCATAGCCCCCAATATACAGTAAGAGCCACCACAAGAAAGCCAGATGTCCTATAATGAATCTACATAAAGATGAGAAAGTTCTGGCGGCTCCGACTGTGAATGAGGGAACAAAAAATAACCCTCAGGTCCCAACAAGAGATGAGCAGGACTCACAGATGAGGCCGCACTGCCCGGAAGATAAGAGACTCATGGCCTCCAGTCCAGCCGCCAGGTAGCACTGACCTGGACGCCCGACTGGAGGCCCCGGAATCCATCTGCTCATCTCTAGTCCCAGCTGCCCTGGATACAGTGGACAGTCCTGGATTTGGGTCTGGGCCTTGCAGTCTCGGCCGTCTGCTGAATTTCCCTCACTACCAGCGCCCCTCTGACAACTCCTCCTGCCGGGCGAGAAAGATAATGGTAAATGGGCGTGGATTGGGGTGTGACCAGGGGCGAGGCCAAAATTTTCCACGCATAGCCTCTTTCTGTCCCCCTTTCTGTTCTTCAAAAGTTGAGAGGTATGAATATGTGATGTCTGTATCCCAGTATATCGCATACCATCACATATTATGCTGTATACTGGATGTGATGGACTTTGATACAGGCATCCAATGTTATACAGAGGATAATCTGTCACTGGTGTAATATCTGATGTCTGTGCTCATAGTGTGGTATATAACTGTCACATGCTATTATGTATGTAATATCTGATGTATGTAGTCATAATATATCTTATTCCAGTACAGATGAGCGAATTGATTCGCAGGACACTGGTCAAACAGTCCCGTCAGTAGTCTGTGGCCACCAGACCAGAGCCCCGCGAGCCTCCTCCCGCCTGCCGGCATCTCTGACTCCTCTTTTGATTATAGTCTTTGCATGATGTCATCTTTTTGGCGTGACACATACATGACATTGTGCCTGGCTACAAATCAAAGGAAGAGAAAGAGAATGGTGTCAGGTAGGAGGCTGTCAGGGCTCCTATCCAGCAGCCACTGAATATTCATCTGACCATTGGATCAGGGTCCTGCAAATGAAGTTGCTCATCTCTATCTATCAGTCATGTATTCTCCTATGTATATTGTATTGTATGTGGTATAATATGTTCACTGTGTGCACAGACATCAGATGGGACACACATGATAATTAGTGACTCGTACATCATATACTATAATGTGGAGTTGACTTTTACATTGATGACTTGCTCGATCAAGTATGTAGGAAATAATACACAAAATAATAATTCCTAGGTATCTATCTGGCAGACCTGTGCTTATGTGTGGCCACCTTTAGGCTGTGTGCCCACTATGCGTTTTTTAAGCGTTTCCGCAATGGCAATTCCGCTGCAGAAACGCTTAAAAAACGCCGCCATTGACTTGCAGGGAGATGCAGAAACGCTCTGGAAAAATTCTCAGCATTTCTGCATTGTGGGCACTTAGCCTTACTCTGTTTAGGAGTGTAGAAAAGCACAGCGTACCTTGGATTACTTGCATTACACCTCTAACAACCTAAATCCGTGTTGTAGTGGTCAGACATTGTACATATTATGCTTATGTATTACCAGTTTTAAATGCTCACCTGAACTGGACCAAGTGCTGTCATTTTTCTGCACGGGCAGCACTTAGACAATACGTTTGTGTGAATATAGCCTATGAAGCAGCTGGTAATAAACATGTTGAAGGGGTTTTCTTCGAGCAAAAGTATATTTTAATCAATAGATCTTGGAATAATAATAACTTCCACAATTGGATGTGTTTAAATAAAATGTCCCTGTGCTGAGATAATGTTATAAATGTGCCCCTGCTGTGTACTGTGTAATGGCTGTGTCTGACTGTGCAGGAACATGGTCTGATCATACTACAGCTACTGGGCAGGGGGGGAAGCAAAAGAGGATATAGCATCGATTAAATCACTGCACACTCTAGTTTCAAGATGCAAACGATGGGTCAAAACGTTCATTTACTGTTGCATTATTCCCTGCACCTTAAATGTGTCTTATTGCATGTCTTCAAATAGACTTTAGTTTGCGTCATGAAACTAGAATGTGCGGTGATTTAATCTACGCCGATTCTGGGGATTCCACATCCCGTGTACCTGCACCTTGACCTACAGACTGTGTGCACGCTAATCATCTATATATAAAGAGAGTATATATACATTACAGCAGGGGATCACAGCTGAGTCTTTCTTTGAGCTAAAATATTGTTTAAAAACAGGCATTGAAATGTTTTACTCACAAAAAGAATCCTCTGTGATCCCCTGCTATCCTGCCTGTATCCTCTTTTTCTCCCCCCTGCCCAGGAGATGTGGTATGATCAGACCATGTTCCTGCACGGTCAGACACAGCCATTACACAGTACACAGCAGGGGCACATTTATAAGATTATCTCAGCACAGGAACATTATTATATCACATCCAATTGTGGAAATAATTATTACTCCAAGACCTATTGATTAAAATATACTATTGTTTGTGGGAAAACGACCTTTAAGGATGGGCCGCTACTCATGGACCACTGCTGTGTGCTTGCCCCCAGGCTAAAATTTGCCAGCCAGCCCCTGCTAGCAGTGATATTAGAATACACACTATACATGTTATTACATACAGCATCCTTTACCTATAAAAATTGTATATAATCTCTTCCACTTTTCTTTCCAGTGGGTGTAGTGACAAGATTATGGAGCAGTTGCCGGGACCAGTGCCGCCACGAGCGACAACAGGGTAGGAAGAGTGGTGATGTGGCTCTTAAAAAGAAAGGCCATACAGTACAGACCAAAAGTTTGGACACACCTTCTCATTTAAAGATTTTTCTGTATTTTTATGACTATGAAAATTGCACATTCACACTGAAGGCATCAAAACTATGAATTAACACATGTGGAATTATATACTTAACAAAAAAGTGTGAAACAACTGAAAATATGTCTTATATTCTAGGTTCTTCAAAGTAGCCACCTTTTGCTTTGATGACTGCTTTGCACACTCTTGGCATTCTCTTGATGAGCTTCAAGAGGTAGTCACTGGAAATGGTCTTCCAACAATCTTGAAGGAGTTCCCAGAGATGCTTAGCACTTGTTGTCCCTTTTGCCTTCACTCTGCGGTCCAGCTCACCCCAAACCATCTCGATTGAGTTCAGGTCTGGTGACTGGAGGCCAGGTCATCTGGCATAGGATCCCATCACTCTCGCTCTTGGTCAAATAGCCCTTACACAGCCTGGAGGTGTGTTTGGGGTCATTGTCCTGTTGAAAAATAAATGATGGTCCAACTAAACGCAAACCGGATGGAAGAGCATGCCGCTGCAAGATGCTGTGGTAGCCATGCTGGTTCAGTATGCCTTCAATTTTGAATAAATCCCCAACAGTGTCACCAGCAAAGCACCCCCACACCATCACACCTCCTCCTCCATGCTTCACGGTGGGAACCATCCATTCACCTTTTCTGCGTCGCACAAAGACACGGTGGTTGGAACCAAAGATCTCAAATTTGGACTCATCAGACCAAAGCACAGATTTCCACTGGTCTAATGTCCATTCCTTGTGTTCTTTAGCCCAAACAAGTCTCTTTTGCTTGTTGCCTGTCCTTAGCAGTGGTTTCCTAGCAGCTATTTTACCATGAAGGCCAGCTGCACAAAGTCTCCTATTAACAGTTGTTGTAGAGATGTGTTTGCTATAGAACTCTGTGTGGCATTGACCTGGTCTCTAATCTGAGCTGCTGTTAACCTGCGATTTCTGAGGCTGGTGACTCGGATAAACTTATCCTCAGAAGCAGAGGTGACTCTTGGTCTTCCTTTCCTGTGGCGATCCTCATGTGAGCCAGTTTCTTTGTAGCGCTTGATGGTTTTTGCAACTGCACTTGGGGACACTTTCAAAGTTTGCCCAATTTTTCGGACTGACTGACCTTCATTTCTTAAAGTAATGATGGCCACTCGTTTTTCTTTACTTAGCTGCTTTTTTCTTGCCATAATACAAATTCTAACAGTCTATTCAGTAGGACTATCAGCTGTGTCATCAAAGCAAAAGGTGGCTACTTTGAAGAACCTAGAATATAAGACATCTTTTCAGTTGTTTCACACTTTTTTGTTAAGTATATAATTCCACATGTGTTAATTCATAGTTTTGATGCCTTCAGTGTGAATGTACAATTTTCAAAATCATGAAAATACAGAAAAATCTTTAAATGAGAAGGTTTGTCCAAACTTTTGGTCTGTACTGTACCTATATTATGACCGGCTCCAGTTTTTGACCCTAGTCCTAGATTTTCACCCGTAAGTGGCTATCTTTTTCAGTTTTATTTGTTGTAATGGTTTGATTATTATTTTGCATATTAAAAATGCTTTTTTCTCTGTCATCCCTGACCTTACAGATCTGACTGGACCAAAAAGGGAAATACCTGTAGCCCGGAGGTGCTGGAAGCCAGAGAGGAATCTGAAATGGAGGCCGGAGCTGCGGGCCAGAAAGAAGAAGAGCCTGCGGAGAGCACCAGTACACCACAGCCCCTCGACACCTCCCCTCATGCACCAATAAGCCAGCATCGCTACCGCCCCACCATCACTGGCGTACGTGACATGGGAATACCTGTGAGTGATGATGATGAGAGTTTTTGTCTAAGCCTGGCCTGTTATTTCAGGCACGTTCCCTTTTTATTGAGGCTGCAGACCAGGGCTGCCCTCCAAATTGTTTTGTCTGCCGCTGCGCCACCAAATTCACCGATGGCCATCTTTTAATTCCTTGAAAGGTGGCAACTTTCTGAGGACAACCAAACCCGGTCATTAGACCCCCCAAGAAGGGCACTCAGCAGACCCACCATCACGGCAGCCACCACCTCCAGTGCCAGCAACACGGCAATCACCACCACCTCCAGTACCAGCATCACAGCAGCCATCACCACCACCTCCAGTCACAGCATCACAGCAACCACCACCAACTACAGTGGCACCATCACGGCAGCCACCTTCAGTGCCAGCATCTTGGCAGCCACCTCCATTACCAGCATCACAGCAGCTAACAACCCCCTCACCAGCATGTCTCTTGCCCCAATCACCCTTGTCTTGTTGGCATGATGGCCAAAACACAGAAGACAAGGCCAGACAAAGATCTGAGATACAGGATTTGTGTGCTGAGATGCCGCCACAGTCACTGAAAGGTGTTACATAGATGCGTATTATATGGACGCTATATGGATGGCATAAGCATGGTCCATTTGCTGTGCTTTTTTTTTCTCGCACACATTGACTTGCATTGGCGAGTCTCGTCTGATATATGCAGCCACTTGCAGCATGCTGTGATTTTTTTTTCTCAGTTCGATCCGAGCTGGGAAAAAAAAAATCACAGATGAACACATAATCATTCAATAACAGGAGTCAGAGTGCAATCCAATTTTTTTTATCAGATTGCACTTGTGTGATTTAAACGCAGATGAGTATGAGCCCTTAGACTCAGCCAAAAGATTGTAGACATAGAGTATATCTTATTGCTCTAATAGGCATCTAGTCATTCAACAGAGGCCATTAACTATATATTCTACATGCAGGGCTTGTGAATTGTCCATTATTAAAATAAACAGTATATAAAAAGCAGTGCAGGAGGCAGCAGTAAAGGACATGACAAATATTAATAACAATATGTAAAATAATCACAGGCTGCAATTACCCACCATATTTTTTCTTAAACCATGAAATCAACTTTTTCTTGCGGTTGTAAATTTGAAATGACAGTGATGGCTATTATGACATCACAAGGCACATGACATCATAGACATCACAATTGGAATAGAATGTATTAATTTCTACACTGCTGCCATCTTGTGTCACTATAACCTGACAGCTGGAAGAGGACGAGTCCAGGTAAGTAGCTCTTTACTTTTAAGCTTTGGTATACTTATAATGTATCCACCGGATTTATCATGGATTGCCGGGAACACTCTGTAATAAAACATTTTGTCTAAATGAGAAATTGCTGACGATAGGTGGGTGGGGAGGTCAAGTTGGGACATCTTTATGGGGCTCCATTTTTGGGTAGTTTTGCCATTTATGTGGACAAATTATTTTATTATCATTCTCTGTTCTCAGATCTTTGGTTCCTATTGAATTAGGGGCTGACATTGGAGTTGTAGTTTAACCCCTTTAAAGCTCAAGACGTACTAATACGTATCTGCGCCATGGGACTTAAGAGCCTGATACGTATTAGTACGTCTTTGCGATCGCGCCCGCACACAGGCTGTGCGGGCGCGATCGCCGCCGGGTTTCAGCCGATTGTCGCAGCTGAGTCGATCGCAGCATTGCGGGGGCAAGGGGAGGTGATCGGGATACTCACCTCTCCTGCCGGCGTCCAGCGATGTCTGCCGCGGCTTCCTGGATGTTGCCATGACGACCCAATGTCGTCATGACAACATCTCGATCACCAGACAGCAGGAAGATATTTTGGCATGCGCAGTGCATGACCAGAGTATCTTCTGCATTTGCAGCGCTGACAGCCTGTATAGCACAGGGCTGGTGCTCCATCCCTATGCTATACAGGCGATCAGAATAAAAAATGTGAAAGTCCCATAGTGGGACAAAGAATAAAAGTAAAAAAAGTGTCAGAAAGTGAAGAAAATAAATAAAAAAATAATCCACCAAAAATAAAAATATAATGTACCCATCAATAAATATTATTATGAAAAAAAAAACAATAACAGTACACATATTTGGTATCGCCGCGTCCGGAATGACCTGACCTATAAAACTCCCACTAGTTAGCCCCTTCAGTGAACATGGTAAAAAAAAAAAAAAAATGAAGCAAAAAAAATGCTTCATCATCATACCGCCAAACAAAAAATGGAATAACACACGATCAAAAAGACGAATATAAATAATAATGATACCACTGAAAACGTCATCTTGTCCCGCAAAAAACAAGCCGCCATACAGCTCCATCAGCCGAAAAATAAAAAAGTTATAGCTCTCAGAATAAAGCGATGCAAAAAAATTATTTTTTCTATAAAATAGCTTTTATTGTGTAAAAGCGCCAAAACATAGAAAATCGATATAAATGTGGTACCACTGTAAGCGTACTGACCAGAAGAATAAAGCTACCTTATCAATTTTACCACACGCGGAACAGCATCAAAAAAAAAAAAAAAACAATTCCTGAATTGTTGGTTTTTGTTTATTCTGCCTCCCAATAATCGGAATAGAGAGCGATCAAAATATGTCACGTGCCTGAAAATGGCACTAATAAAAACGTCAACTCTTCCCGCAAAAAACAAGACGTCACATGACTCTGTCGGCCAAAATATGGAAAAATTATAGCTCTCAAAATATGGCGATGCAAAAACTAGATTTTACGAAAAAATGCATCTTTTAGTGTGTGACAGCTGTCAATCATAAAAGCCCGATATGATTCTGGTATCGCTGTAATCGCACTGACTCGAAGAATAAAGTTGTCTAAACGGCGTAAAATATAAACTCTAGGCTTAGGGTTGTGGTAGGGTTAGGGTTGGGGTTGGGGTTATGGTTAGGGCTAGGGTTAGGGTTGGGCTAGGCCTGAGAGGATGAGATCCGCCCCTATCACTGGGCAAGAAGCCAAAAGCACAAAATAAAAAGAGAAATCCTACTTCCTCCTTCAGGAGGACCCGGAGTGGGCAAACCCAACACATGAGACACCGGGCTAGAGGCCAACCACGACACAAGCTTTAAAGGGAATCTGTTACCCCCTAGGACTTATCAGACCTCTAATATGGGTATAAAGGTTATAGAAATGTAATTCTATACATACTTCTATGACCCATATTAGAGGTCTGCTTGCTTTGAAATATCCTGGCTCCGGCGTGCTCTGGCTCTGGCCTGCCTTTGCCCTGGCTCTGTCCTGCTCTCGCTCTGGCTCTGTCCTGCTCTCACTCTGGCTCTGTCCTGCTCTCACTCTGGCTCTGTCCTGCTCTCACTCTGGCTCTGTCCTGCTCTCACTGTGGCTCCGGCCTGCTCTCGCACTGGCTCTGGCCTGCCCTCGCCTTTGCTCCGGCCTACTCTCGCCCTGGCTCCGGCCTGCTCTCGCTCTGGCTCCGGCCTGCCCTTGCCTTGGCTTCGGCCTGCTCTCGCCCTGAATCTGGCCTGCTCTCGTTTTGGCTCTAGCCTGCCCTCGCTCTGGCTCCGGCCTGCTCTGGCTCTGGCCTGCCCTTGCCTTGGCTTCGGCCTGCTCTCGCCCTGAATCTGGCCTGCTCTCGTTTTGGCTCTGGCCTGCCCTCGCCCTGGCTTCGGGCTGCTCTCGTTCTGGCTCTGGCCTGCTCTCGCTCTGGCTCTGGCCTGCCCTCACCTTGGCTCTGTCCTGCCCTCGCCCTGGCTCCGGCCTGCCCTCGCCCTGGCTCCGGCCTGCTCTCGCTCTGGCTCCGGCCTGCCCTCGCTCTACCTCCGGCCTGCCCTCGCTCTGGCTCCGGCCTGCTCTCGCTCTGGCTCTGGCCTGCCCTCGCCCAGGCTTTGACCTGCTCTGTCTCTGGCTGTGGCCTGCCCTTTCCTTGGCTCCGGAGTGCTCTCACTCTGGCTCTTGCCTGCTCTCGCTCTGGCCTGCCCTCGACTTGGCTCCGGCCTGC
Organism: Phyllobates terribilis; assembly: GCF_046119375.1. Classification (NCBI taxonomy): domain Eukaryota; kingdom Metazoa; phylum Chordata; class Amphibia; order Anura; family Dendrobatidae; genus Phyllobates; species Phyllobates terribilis. The sequence continues at coordinate 1,110,805 of NW_027362800.1, read as the reverse complement.
TCTCACTCTGGCTCTGGCCTGCCCTCAGGGCCTTGGCTCCGACCTGCTCTCGCTATGGCCTGCCCTCGCCTTGGCTCCGGCCTGCTCTCGCTCTGGCTCTTGCGTGCCCAGGCTCTGCCTCTGGCCTGCCCTCGCCTTGGCTCCGGCCTACCCTCTCCTTGGCTCCGGCCTGCTCTCACTCTGACTCTGGTCTGCCCTCACCTTGGCTCCGGCCTGCTCTCGCCCTGGCTGCCGCCTGCCCTCTAAGTGGCTCCGGCCTGCCCTCGCCCTGGCTCTTGCCTGATCTCGCTCTGGCTCCTGCCTGCTCTCGCTCTGGCTCTGTCCTGCTCTCGCTCTGGCTCTGTCCTGCTCTCGCTCTGGCTCTGTCCTGCTCTCGCTCTGGCTCTGTCCTGCTCTCGCTCTGGCTCTGTCCTGCTCTCGCTCTGGCTCTGTCCTGCTCTCGCTCTGGCTCTGTCCTGCTCTCGCTCTGGCTCTGTCCTGCTCTCGCTCTGGCTCTGTCCTGCTCTCGCTCTGGCTCTGTCCTGCTCTCGCTCTGGCTCTGTCCTGCTCTCGCTGTGGCTCCGGCCTGCTCTCGCACTGGCTCTGGCCTGCCCTCGCCTTTGCTCCGGCCTACTCTCGCCCTGGCACCGGCCTGCTCTCGCTCTGGCTCTGGCCTGCCCTTGCCTTGGCTTCGGCCTGCTCCTGCCCTAAATCTGGCCTGCTCTCATTTTGGCTCTAGCTTGCCCTCGCCCTGGCTCCGGCCTGCTCTCGCTCTGGCTCCTTCCTGCTCTCGCTCTGGCTCTGGCCTGCCCTTGCCTTGGCTTCGGCCTGCTCTCGCCCTGAATCTGGCCTGCTCTCTTTTTGGCTCTGGCCTGCCCTCGCCCTGGCTTCGGGCTGTTCTCGTTCTGGCTCTGGCCTGCTCTCGCTCTGGCTCTGGCCTGCCCTCACCTTGGCTCTGTCCTGCCCTCGCCCTGGCTCTGGCCTGCCCTCTCCCTGGCTCCGGCCTGCTCTCGCTCTGGCTCCGGCCTGCTCTCGCTCTGGCTCCGGCCTGCCCTCGCTCTAGCTCCGGCCTGCCCTCGCCCTGGCTCCGGCCTGCTCTCGCTCTGGCTCTGGCCTGCCCTCGCCCAGGCTTTGGCCTGCTCTGTCTCTGGCTGTGGCCTGCCCTTTCCTTGGCTCCGGACTGCTCTCACTCTGGCTCTGGCCTGCTCTCGCTCTGGCCTGCCCTCGACTTGGCTCCGGCCTGCTCTCACTCTGGCTCTGGCCTGCCCTCAGGGCCTTGGCTCCGACCTGCTCTCGCTATGGCCTGCCCTCGCCTTGGCTCCGGCCTGCTCTCGCTCTGGCCTGCCTTGGCTCTGCCTCTGGCCTGCCCTCGCCTTGGCTCCGGCCCTGCTCTCGCTCTAGCTCCGGACTGCCCTCGCCCTGGCTCCGGCCTGCCATCGCTCTGGCTCCGGCCTGCTCTCGCTGTGGCTTTGGCCTGCCCTCGCCCTGGCTCTGTCCTGCCCTTGCTCTGGCCCTGGCCAGCCCTCGCCTTGGCTCCGGCCAGCTCTTGCTTTGGCTCCGGCCTGCCCTCGCCTTGTCTCCGGCCTGCTCTCGCCCTGGCTCCGGCATGCCCTCGCTGTGGCTCCGGCCTGCCCTCGCCCTGGCTCCGGCCTGCTCTCGCTCTGGCTCCGCCGGCGTGATCTCGCTCTGGCTCTGTCTGGCCTGCTCTCTCTCTGGCTCTGGCCTGCTCTCTTTCTGGCTCTGGCCTGCCCTCACCTTGTCTCCAGCCTGGTCTCGCTCTTGCTTTGGACTTCCCCCGCCTTGTCTCTGGCCTGCTCTCGCTCTGGCTCTTGCCTGCCCTGGCTCTGCCTCTGGCCTGCCCTCGCCTTGGCTCCGGCCTGCCCTCTCCTTGGCTCCGGCCTGCTCTCACTCTGACTCTGGTCTGCCCTCGCCTTGGCTCCGGCCTGCTCTCGCCCTGGCTCCGGCCTGCTCTCGCTCTGGCTTCGGCCTGCCCTCGCCCTGGCTACGGCCTGCCCTCGCCCTGGCTGCCGCCTGCCCTCGCCCTGGCTGCCGCCTGCCCTCGCCCTGGCTGCCGCCTGCCCTCGCCCTGGCTGCCGCCTGCCCTCGAACTGGCTCCGGCCTGCCCTCGCCCTGGCTCCGGCCTGATCTCGCTCTGGCCTGCCCTCGCCCTGGCTCTGGCCTGCCCTCGCCCTGGCTGCCGCCTGCCCTCTAACTGGCTCTGGCCTGCCCTCGCCCTGGCTCCGGCCTGATCTCGCTCTGGCTCCGATCTGCTCTCGCCCTGGCTCGTGCCTGCTCTCGCTCTGGCTTCGGCCTGCACTCGCCCTGGCTCCGACCTGCCCTTGCTCTGGCTCCTGCCAGCCCTCGCCTTGGCTCCGGCCGGCTGCTGCTCTGGCTTCGGCCTGCCCTCGCCTTGGCTCCGGCCTGCTCTCGCCCTGGCTCCGGCCTACCCTCGCCCTGGCTCCGGCCTGCCCTCTGACTGGCTCCGGCCTTCTCTTGCTCTGGCATCAGCCTGCCCTCGCCCTGGCTCCGGCCTGCCCTCGCCCTGGCTCCGGCCTGCCCTCGCTCTGGCTCCCGCCTGCCCTCGCCCTGGCTCCGGCCTGCTCTCCCTCTGGCTCCGGCCTGCTCTCCCTCTGGCTCCGGCCTGCCCTCTCCCTGGCTACGGCCAGCTCTCACTCTGGCTCATGCCTGCCCTCGCCTTGGCTCCAGCATGCTCTTGCTCTGGCTCTGGCCTGCCCTCTTCTTGACTCCGGCCTGCTCTCGCTCTGGTTCTGGCCTGCCTTCGCCTTGGCTCCGGCCTGCCCTCGCCCTGGCTCCCGCCTACCCTCGCCCTGGCTCCGGCCTGCCCTCTAACTGGCTCCGGCCTTCTCTTGCTCTGGCATCGGCCTGCCCTCGCCCTGGCTCCGGCCTGCCCTTGCTTTGGCTCCGGCAAGCCCTCGCCTTGGCTCCGGCCGGCTCCTGCTCTGGCTTCGGCCTGCCCTCGCCTTGGCTCCGGCCTGCTCTCGCTCTGGCTCCGGCCTACCCTCGCCCTGGCTCCGGCCTGCCCTCTAACTGGCTCCGGCCTTCTCTTGCTCTGGCATCAGCTTGCCCTCGCCCTGGCTCCGGCCTGCCCTCGCTCTGGCTCCCGCCTGCCCTCGCTCTGGCTCCCGCCTGCCCTCGCCCTGGCTCCGGCCTGCTCTCCCTCTGGCTCCGGCCTGCCCTCTCCCTGGCTACGGCCAGCTCTCACTCTGGCTCATGCCTGCCCTCGCCTTGGCTCCAGCATGCTCTTGCTCTGGCTCTGGCCTGCCCTCTTCTTGACTCCGGCCTGCCTCGCTCTGGTTCTGGCCTGCCTTCGCCTTGGCTCCGGCCTGCCCTCGCCCTGGCTCCCGCCTACCCTCGCCCTGGCTCCGGCCTGCCCTCTAACTGGCTCCGGCCTTCTCTTGCTCTGGCATCGGCCTGCTCTCGCCCTGGCTCCGGCCTGCCCTTGCTTTGGCTCCGGCAAGCCCTCGCCTTGGCTCTGGACAGCTCTCGCCCTGACTGCGGCCTGCCCTCGCCTTGACTCCGGCCTGCCCTCTAACTGGCTCCGCCCTGCCCTCGCTCTGGCTCCGGCCTGCCCTCGCCCTGGCTCCGGCCTGCTCTCCCTCTGGCTCCGGCCTGCTCTCTCCCTGGCTACGGCCTGCTCTCACTCTGGTCATGCTTGCCCTTACTCTGGCTCCGGCCAGCCCTCGCCTTGGCTCCAGCATGCTCTTGCTCTGGCTCTGGCCTGCCCTCGTCTTGACTCCGGCCTACTCTCTCTCTGGTTCTGGCCTGCCTTCGCCTTGGCTCCGGCCTGCTCTCGCTCTGGCTCAGGCCGCCTACTCTCTCTCTGGCTCTGACCTGCCCTTGCCTTGACTCCGGCCTGCTCTCGCTCTGGGGCCTCTGGCCTGCCCTCGCCTTGGCTCCGGCCTGCTCTCGCCTTGGCACCGGTCTGCCCTCTCCCTGGCTCCTGCCTGCTCTCGCTCTGGCTCCGGCCTGGTCTCTCTCTGGCCTGCTCTCGCTCTGGTTCTGGCCTCCCCTTGCCTCGGCTCCGGCCTGCTCTCGCTCTGGCTCACGCCTGCCCTAGCCTTGGCTCTGGCCTACTCTCGCTCTGGCCTGCCTTCGCCCTGGCTCCGGCCTGCTCTGGCCTTTGCTCCGGCCTCCTCTCGCCCTGGCTCCGGCCTGTTCTCGCTCTGGCTTCGGCCTCCCCTCGCCCTGGCTTAGGCCTGCTCTTGCTCTGGCCAGCCCTCTGCTTGGCTCCGGCCAGCTCCTGCTCTGTCTCCGGCCTGCCCTTGCCTTGGCTCCGGCCTCCTCTCGCCCTGGCTCCCGCCTGCCCTCGCCCTGGCTCCGGCCTGCCCTGTAACTGGCTCCGGCCTGCCCTCGCTCTTGCTCCGGCCTGCCCTCGCTCTTGCTCCGGCCTGCCCTCGCTCTTGCTCCGGCCTGCCCTCGCTCTTGCTCCGGCCTGCCCTTGCCCTGTCTCCGGCCTGTTCTCTCTCGGTCTAGCTCCGACCTGCCCTCGTCCTGGCTCCGGCCTGCTCTCACTCTGGCTCCGGGCTGCTCTCGCCTTGGCTCCGGCTGCTCTCGCTCTGGCTCCGTCCTGCCCTCGCCCTGTCTCTGGCCTGCTCTCGATCTGGCCTGCTCGCGCCCTGGCTCCGGCATTCTCTCGCTCTGGTTTCGGCCTGCCGTTGCCTTGGATCCGGCCTGCTCTCGCTCTCGCTCCGGCCTGCTCTCGCCCTGGCTCCGGCCTGCTCTCGCTCTGGCTTCGGCCTGCCCTCGCCCTGGCTCCAGCCTGCCCTCGCCCTGGCTGCCGCCTGCCCTCTAACTGGCTCCGGCCTGCCCTCGCCCTGGCTCCGGTCTGATCTCGCTCTGGCTCTGGCCTGCCCTCGCCCTGGCTCCAGCCTGCCCTCGCCCTGGCTCCAGCCTGCCCTCTAACTGGCTCCGGCCTGCCCTCGCCCTGGCTCCGGCCTGATCTCGCTCTGGCTCTGGCCTGCTCTGGCTCTGGCCTGCCTCGCCTTGGCTCCCGCCTGCTCTCACTCTGGCTCCGGCCTGCTCTTGCTAGGCTCTGTCCTGCCCTCGCCTTGGCTACGGCCTGCTCTCCCCCTGGCTCCTGTTTGCCCTCGTACTGGCTCTGGCCTGCCCTTGCCTTGGCTCTGATTTGCTCTCGCCCTGGCTCGTGCCTGCTCTCGCTCTAGCTTCGGCCTGCACTCGCTCTGGCTACGGCCTGCTCTCACTCTGGCTCATGCCTGCCCTTACTCTGGCTCCGGCCTGCCCTCGCCTTGGCTCCAGCATGCTCTTGCTCTGGCTCTGGCCTGCCCTCGTCTTGACTCCGGCCTACTCTCACTCTGGTTCTGTCCTGCCTTCGCCTTGGCTCCGGCCTGCTCTCGCTCTGGCTCAGGCCGCCTACTCTCTCTCTGGCTCTGGCCTGCCCTTGCTTTGACTCCGGCCTGCTCTCGCTCTTGGCTCCGGCCTGCTCTCGCCTTGGCACCGGTCTGCCCTCTCCCTGGCTCCTGCCTGCTCTCGCTCTGGCTCCGGCCTGGTCTCTCTCTGGCCTGCTCTCGCTCTGGTTCTGGCCTCCCCTTGCCTCGGCTCCGGCCTGCTCTCGCTCTGGCTCACGCCTGCCCTAGCCTTGGCTCTGGCCTACTCTCGCTCTGGCCTGCCTTCGCCCTGGCTCCGGCCTGCTCTGGCCTTTGCTCCGGCCTCCTCTCGCCCTGGCTCCGGCCTGTTCTCGCTCTGTCTTCGGCCTGCCCTCGCCCTGGCTTAGGCCTGCCCTTGCTCTGGCCAGCCCTCGGCTTGGCTCCGGCCAGCTCCTGCTCTGTCTCCGGCCTGCTCTCGCCCTGGCTCCGGCCTGCTCTCGCCCTGGCTCCGGCCTGCCCTCGCCCTGGCTCCAGTCTGCCCTCGCCCTGGCTCCCGCCTGCCCTGTAACTGGATCCGGCCTGCCCTCGCTCTTGCTCCGGCCTGCCCTCGCTCTTGCTCCGGCCTGCCCTTGCCCTGTCTCCGGCCTGTTCTCTCTCGGTCTAGCTCCGTCCTGGCTCCGGCCTGCTCTCACTCTGGCTCCGGGCTGCCCTCGCCCTGTCTCTGGCCTGCTCTCGATCTGACCTGCTCTCGCCCTGGCTCCAGCATTCTCTCGCTCTGGTTTCGGCCTGCCGTCGCCTTGGATCCGGCCTGCTCTCGCTCTGGCTCCAGCCTGCCCTCACCTTGGCTCCAGCCTGCTCTCGCTCTGGCCTGCCTTTGCCTTGGCTCCGGCCTGCACTCACTCTGGCTTTGGCCTGCCTTTGCTTCGGCCTGCTCTCGCTCTGGCTCTGGCCTGCTCTCGCTCTGGCCTGCCCTCGACTTGACTCCACTATGCCACAGCTCGGTCTCCGGCCTACCCTCGCCTTGGCTACGTCCTGCTCTCTCCCTGGCTCTGAACTGCTCTCGCTCTGTCTCTGGCCTGCCCTTGCCCTGGCTCCGGCCTGCTCTCGCTCTGGCTCTGGCCTCGCCCTGTCTCCGGCCTGCTCTCGCCCTGGTTCCGGCCTGCCCTTGCCTTGGCTCTGGCCTTCTTTATCTCTGGCTCTGGCCTGCCCTTGCCTTGGCTCTGGCCTACCCTCGCATTGACTCCGGCCTGCTCTCGCTCTGAGGCCTCTGGCCTGCCCTCGCCTTGGCTCCGGCCTGCTCTCGCCTTGGCACCGGTCTGCCCTCTCCCTGGCTCCTGCCTACTCTCGCTCTGGCTCTGGCCTGGTCTCTCTCTGGCCTGCTCTCGCTCTGATTCTGGCCTCCCCTTGCCTCGGCTCCAGCCTGCTCTCGCTCTGGCTCGCGTCTGCCCTAGCCTTGGCTCTGGCCTACTCTCGCTCCGGCCTGCCTTCGCCCTGGCTCCGGCCTATTCTGGCCTTTGCTCCGGCCTCCTCTCGCCCTGGCTCCGGCCTGTTCTCGCTCTGTCTTCGGCCTGCCCTCGCCCTGGCTTAGGCCTGCCCTTGCTCTGGCCAGCCCTCGGCTTGGCTCCGGCCAGCTCCTGCTCTGTCTCCGGCCTGCTCTCGCCCTGGCTCCGGCCTGCTCTCGCCCTGGCTCCGGCCTGCCCTCGCCCTGGCTCCGGCCTGCCCTCGCCCTGGCTCCCGCCTGCCCTCGCCCTGGCTCCCGCCTGCCCTGTAACTGGATCCGGCCTGCCCTCGCTCTTGCTCCGGCCTGCCCTCGCTCTTGCTCCGGCCTGCCCTCTAACTGGGTCCGGCCTTCTCTTGCTCTGGCATCAGCCTGCCCTCGCCCTGGCTCCGGCCTGCCCTCGCTCTGGCTCCGGCCTGTCCTCGCCCTGGCTCCGGCCTGCCCTCGCCCTGGCTCCAGTCTGCCCTCGCCCTGGCTGCCGCCTGCCCTCTAACTGGCTCCGGCCTGCCCTCGCCCTGGCTCCGGTCTGATCTCGCTCTGGCCTGCCCTCGCCCTGGCTCCAGCCTGCCCTCGCCCTGGCTGCCGCCTACCCTCTAACTGGCTCCGGCCTGCCCTCGCCCTGGCTCCGGCCTGATCTCGCTCTGGCTCTGACCTGCTCTGGCTCTGGCCTGCCTCGCCTTGGCTCCCGCCTGCTCTCACTCTGGCTCCGGCCTGCTCTTGCTAGGCTCTGTCCTGCCCTCGCCTTGGCTACGGCCTGCTCTCCCCCTGGCTCCTGTTTGCCCTCGTACTGGCTCTGGCCTGCCCTTGCCTTGGCTCCGATCTGCTCTCGCCCTGGCTCGTGCCTGCTCTCGCTCTGGCTTCGGCTTGCACTCGTCCTGGCTCCGACCTGCCCTTGCTCTGGCTCCTGCCAGCCCTCGCCTTGGCTCCGGGCGGCTCCTGCTCTGGCTTCGGCCTGCCCTCGCCTTGGCTCCTGCCTGCTCTCGCCCTGGCTCCGGCCTACCCTCGCCCTGGCTCCGGCCTGCCCTCTAACTGGCTCCGGCCTTCTCTTGCTCTGGCATCAGCTTGCCCTCGCCCTGGCTCCGGCCTGCTCTCCCTCTGGCTCCGGCCTACCCTCTCCCTGGCTACGGCCAACTCTCACTCTGGCTCATGCCTGCCCTCGCCTTGGCTCCAGCATGCTCTTGCTCTGGCTCTGGCCTGCCCTCTTCTTGACTCCGGCCTGCTCTCGCTCTGGTTCTAGCCTGCCTTCGCCTTGGCTCCGGCCTGCCCTCGCCCTGGCTCCGGCCTACCCTCGCCCTGGCTCCGGCCTGCCCTCTAACTGGCTCCGGCCTTCTCTTGCTCTGGCATCGGCCTGCCCTCGCCCTGGCTCCGGCCTGCCCTTGATTTGGCTCCGACAAGCCCTCGCCTTGGCTCTGGACAGCTCTCGCCCTGGCTGCGGCCTGCCCTCGCCCTGGCTGCGGCCTGCCCTCGCCCTGGCTCCGGCCTGCCCTCTAACTGGCTCCGGCCTGCCCTCGCTCTGGCTCCGGCCTGCCCTCGCCCTGGCTCCGGCCTGCCCTCTCCCTGGCTACGGCCTGCTCTCACTCTGGTCATGCCTGCCCTTACTCTGGCTCCGGCCAGCCCTCGCCTTGGCTCCAGCATGCTCTTGCTCTGGCTCTGGCCTGCCCTCATCTTGACTCCGGCCTACTCTCGCTCTGGTTCTGGCCTGCCTTCGCCTTGGCTCCGGCCTGCTCTCGCTCTGGCTCAGGCCGCCTACTCTCTCTCTGGCCTGCCCTTGCCTTGACTCCGGCCTGCTCTCGCTCTGGGGCCTCTGGCCTGCCCTCGCCTTGGCTCCGGCCTGCTCTCGCCTTTTCACCGGTCTGCCCTCTCCCTGGCTCCTGCCTGCTCTCGCTCTGGCTCCGGCCTGGTCTCTCTGGCCTGCTCTCGCTCTGGTTCTGGCCTCCCCTTGCCTCGGCTCCGGCCTGCTCTTGCTCTGGCTCGCGCCTGCCCTAGCCTTGGCTCTGGCCTACTCTCGCTCTGGCTCTGTCCTGCCTTCGCCCTGGCTCGCGCCTGCTCTGGCCTTTGCTCCGGCCTCCTCTCGCCCTGGCTCCGGCCTGTTCTCGCTCTTGCTCCGGCCTGCCCTTGCCCTGTCTCCGGCCTGTTCTCTCTCGGTCTAGCTCCAACCTGCCCTCGTCCTGGCTCCGGCCTGCTCTCTCTCTGGCTCCGGCCTGCCCTCGCCTTGGCTCCGGCTGCTCTCGCTCTGGCTCCGGCCTGCCCTCGCCCTGTCTCTGGCCTGCTCTCGATCTGGCCTGCTCTCGCCCTGACTCCGGCATTCTCTCGCTCTGGTTTCGGCCTGCCCTCGCCCTGGCTCCGGCCTGCCCTCGCGCTGGCTCCAGCCTGCCCTCGCCCTGGCTGCCGCCTGCCCTCTAACTGGCTCCGGCCTGCCCTCGCCCTGGCTCCGGTCTGATCTCGCTCTGGCTCTGGCCTGCCCTCGCCTTGGCTCCGTCCGGCCTGCTCTCACCCTGGCTCAGGCCTGCTCTCGCTCTGGCTTAGGCCTTCCCTCGCCCTAGCTCCGGCCTGCCCTTGCTCTGGCTCCGGCTAGCCCTCGCCTTGGATACGGCCAGCACCTGCTCTGGCTCCAGCCTGCCTTCGCCTTGGCTTCGGACTGCTCTCGCTCATGCCTGCTCTCGCTCTGGCTCTGGCCTGTCCTTGCCTTGGCTCCGGCCTGCTCTTGCTGTGGCCTACCCTGGCTCTGCCTCCGGCCAGCCCTCGACCTGTCTCCGGCCTGCTCTTGCTCTGGCCTGCCCTCGCCCTGGCTCCGGCATTCTCTCGCTCTGGTTTCGGCCTGCCCTCGCCTTGGCTCCGGCCTGCCTTTGCCATGGCTGCGGCCTGCTATCGCTCTGGCTCCGGCCTGCTATCGCTCTGGCTCCGGCATGCCTTTGCCTTGGCTCCAGCCTGCTCTCGCTCAGGCTCTGGCCTGCTCTCGCTGTGGCTCTGGCCTGCCTTCGCCTTGGCCAGAGCGTGATTTGGCCAGAGCCAAGGCCAGAGCCAAAGAGAAAGAGGGCCGGAGCCAAGGCAAGGCAAGGGCAGCCGGAACCAGGGCGAGAGCAGGCCGGAACCAGGGCGAGAGCAGGCCAGAGCCAGGGCGAGAGCAGGCCAGAGCCAAGGCGAGAGCAGGGCGAGGGCAGGCCTGAGCCAGAGTCAGATCAGGCCGGAGACAAGGCGAGGGCAGGCCAGAGAGAGGGCAGGCCAGAGCCAAAGCGAGAGCAGTCCGGAGCCAAGGCGAGGGCAGGCCAGAGCGGAAGCAAGCCAGAGCAAAGACAGAGGCAGGCCAGAGCAAGAGCAGGCCAGAGGCAGACCGAGAGCAGGCCGGAGCCAGGGCAAGGGCAGGCCTGAGCCAGAGCGAGAGTTGGGCAGAGCCAAGGTAAGGGCAGGCCAGAGCCAGAGCAAGAGAAGGCCAGAGCCAAGGCAAGGGCACGCCGGAACCAGGGCAAGAGCAGGCCAGAGCCAGGGCAAGAGCAGGCCAGAGCCAGGGCGAGAGCAGGCCGGAGCCAGGGCAAGAGCATGCCGGAGCCAGGGCGAGAGCAGGCCAGAGTCAGAGCAGGCCGGTCAAGGCGAGGGCAGGCAAGAGCCAGAGCGAGGGCAAGCCAGAGCCAGAGAGAGCTCGGGCAGGCTAGAGCCAGAGCGATAGCAGGCCGGAGCCAAGGCGAGAACATTCCGGAGCCAGGCGAGGGCAGGCCAGAGCCAGAGCGAGAGCAGGCCGGAGCCAAAGCGAGAGCAGGCCAGAGCGACAGCAGGCCAGAGCCAGAGTAGACCAGAGCCAAGGCAAGGGCAGGCGAGAGCCAGAGCGAGAGAAGGCCAGTGCCAAGGCAAGGGCAGGCCGGAACCAGGGCGAGAGGAGGCCGGAGACAGGGCGATGCCAGAGCGAGAGTAGGCCGGAGCCAGGGCAAGGGCAGGCCAGAGCCAGAAAGAGAGCAGGCCAGAGTCAGTGCGAGGGCAGGCCAGAGCCAGAGCGAGAGCATGCCGGAGCCAGGGCAAGAGCAGGCCGGAGCCAAGGCAAGGGCAGGACAGAGCCAGAGCGAGAGCAGGCCAGAGCCAAGGCAAGGCCAGAGAGAGCAGGTCGGAGCCAGGGCGAGAGCAGGCAAGAGCCAATGCAAGGGCAGGCCGGAGTCAGGACGAGGGCAGGCAGGAGCCAGAGCGAGAGCAGGCTGGAGCCAAGGCGAGAGCAGGCCGGAGCCAAGGTGAGGGTAGGCCAGAGCCAGGGCGAGGGCAGGTCAGAGTCAGAGCGAGAGCAGGCCGGAGCTCAGGCAAGGGCAGGCCAGAGCCAGAGAGAGAGCAGGCCGGAGCCAAGGCATGGGCAGGCCAGAGCCAGAGAGAGAGCAGGCCGGAGCCAGGGCGAGGGCAGGCCAGAGCCAGAGAAGGTCGGAGGCAGGGCGAGAGCAGGCCAGAGCCAATGCGAGAGCTGGCCGGGGCCAGAGCAAGGGCAGGTCGGAATCAGGGCGAGGGCAGGCCACAGCCAAGGCAAGGGTAGGCCACAGCCAAGGCAAGGGCAGGCCGGAGCCAGAGATAGAGAAGGCCAGAGCCAAGGCAAGGGCAGGCCAGAGTGAGAGTAGGCCGGAGCCAGAGCGAGGGCAGGCCAGAGCGAGAGCAGGCCAGAGCCAAGTTGAGATCAGGCCAGATATAGAGCAGGCATGAGCCAAAGCAAGGGCAGTCCGGAACCAGAGAGAGAGCAGGCCGGAGCCAAGGCGAATGCAGGCCAGAACAAGGGCAAGAACAGGTAGGAGCCAAGTTGAGGTCAGGCCAGATATAGAGCACGCATGAGCCAAAGCAAGGGCAGGCCGGAACCATAGAGATAGCAGGCCGGAGCCAAGGCGAGAGCAGGCCGGAGCCAAGGCGAGAGCAGGCCGGACGGAGCCAAGGCCAGAGCCAGGACGAGGGCAGGCCGGAGCCAGTGCGAGAGCAGGCTGGAGCCAGAGAGAGAGCAGGCAAGAGGCAATGCGAGGGCTGGCCGGAGCCAGAGCAAGGGCAGGCCGGAGTCAGGGCGAGGGCAGGCAGGAGCCAGAGCGAGAGCAGGCCGGAGCCCAGGCGAGAGCAGGCCGGAGCCAAGGTGAGGGTAGGCCAGAGCCAGGGTGAGGGCAGGTCAGAGTCAGAGCGAGAGCAGGCCGGAGCTAAGGCAAGGGCAGGCCAGAGAGAGAGCAGGCCGGAGCCAATGGGCAGGCCAGAGCCAGAGAGAGAGCAGGCCGGAGCCAGGGCGAGGGCAGGCCAGGCCAGAGCCAGAGCAGGTCGGAGGCAGGGCGAGAGCGGGCCGTAGCCAATGTGAGGGCTGGCCGGAGCCAGAGCAAGGGCAGGCCGGAGTCAGGCCGAGGGCAGGCAATAGCCAGAGCGAGAGCAGGCCGGAGCCAAGGCGAGAGCAGGCCGGAGTCAAGGCGAGGGTAGGCCAGAGCCAAGGCAAGGGCAGGCCGGAGCCAGAGATAGAGAAGGCCAGAGCCAAGAAGGCAAGGGCAGGCCAGAGCGAGAGTAGGCCGGAGCCAGGGCAAGGGCAGGCCAGAGCCAGAGAGAGAGCAGGCCGGAGCCAGGGCAAGGGTAGGCCAGAGCCAGAGAGAGAGCAGTTCAGAGCCAGGGAGAGAGCAGGACGTAGCCAAGGCGAGGGCAGGCCGGAGCCCGAGCTGTGGCATAGTGGAGCCAGGGCGAGGGCCGTACGGAGCTAGAGCGAGAGCAGGCCGGAGCAAAGGCGAGAGCAGGCCGTAGCCAAGGCGAGGGCAGGCCAGAGGCAGAGCCAGCTTGGGTAGGCCAGAGCAAGGGCAGGCCAGAGCTAGAGCAGGCCGGAGCCAAGGCAAGGGCAGACCAGAGCCAGAGCGAGAGCAGGCCAGAGCCAGAGTGAGAGTAGGCCAGAGACAAGACAAAAGGAGCCAGAGCAAGGGCAGGCCGGAGTCAGGCCGAGGGCAGGCAATAGCCAGAGCGAGAGCAGGCCGGAGCCAAGGCGAGAGCAGGCCGGAGCCAAGGCGAGGGCAGGCCAGAGCGAGAGCAGGCCGGAGCCAAGGCGAGGGCAGGCCAGAGCGAGAGCAGGCCGGAGCCAAGTCGAGGGCAGGCCAGAGCGAGAGCAGTCCGGAGCGAGAGCAGTCCGGAGCCAAGGAAAGGGCAGGCCACAGCCAGAGTAAGTTTTGCTCTGCTCTGCTTGTCTACCGCATCTGTGGGTTTTGCTCTGCTCTGCTTGTCTATCGCATCTGCGGGTTTTGCTCTGCTCTGCTTGTCTACTGCAACTGCAGGTTTTGCTCTGCTCTGCTTGTCTACCGCATTTGCGGGTTTTTCTCTGCTCTGCTTGTTTACCGCACCTGCGGGTTTTGCTCTGCTCTGCTTGTCTTCCGCATCTGCGGGTTTTGCTCTGCTCTGCTTGTCTACCGCATCTGTGGGTTTTGCTCTGCTCTGCTTGTCTACCGCACCTGCGGCTCCTTTCCTGTGTCCTGTCTGTACTGGTCCCTATCCTGCCTGCGTTCCTACCTGCCAGTACCCGCCTGTCTGTATGCCAGCCGTGCCTGCCAGTGCCCACCTGTCTGCATGCCAGCCGTGCCTGCCAGTCCCACCTTCTGCATACCAGCCGTGCCTGCCCAATACCCACCTGTCAACATACCAGCCGTGCCTGCCAGTACCCACCTGTCTGTATGCCAGCCAAACCTGCCTGTTCCTGCATTCCCCGGTGTGGGTCAACAGCTGTGACTGGGGTCTAGAGCAGGCTTGAGCCAGAGCGAGGGCAGGCCAGAGCCAAGGCGAAGGCAGGCCAGAACCAGAGCGAGAGCAGGCCGGAGTCAAGACGAGGGCAGGCCAGAGCAAGAGCAGTCCGGAGCCAGGGCGAGGGCAGGCCAGAGCCAGGACAAGGGCTGGCCGGAGCTAGAGTAAGGGCAGGCCAGAGCCAGGGCGAGGGCTGGCCAGAGCCAGAGCAAGAGCAGGCTGGAGCCAAGGCGAGAGCAGGCTGGAGCCAAGGTGAGGGCAGGCCAGAGCGATAGCATGCTGGAGCCAAGGCGAGGGCAGGCCAGAGACAGATCCAGAGCAGGCCGGAGCCAGGGCGAGGGCAGGCCAGAGTCAGAGCGAGAGCAGACCGGAGCCAAAGCGAGGGCATGCCAGAGCGAGAGCAGACCAGAGGCAGGGCGAGGGCAGGCCAGAGCGAGAGTAGGCCAGAGCCAAGACAAGCGCAGGCCAGAGCGAGAGAAGGCCAGAGCCAAGGTAAGAGCAGGCCGGAACCAGGGCGAGAGGAGGCCGGAGACAGGGCGAGGCCAGAGCGAGAGCAGGCCACAGCGAGAGTAGGCCGAAGCCAGGGCAAGGGCAAGCCAGAGAGAGAGCAGGCCGGAGCCAGGGCAAGAGCAGGCCGGAGCCAAGGCGAGGGAAGGACAGAGCCAGAGCGAGAGCAGGCCAGAGCCAAGGCAAGGGCAGGCCAGAGCCAGAAAGAGAGCATTTCGGAGCCAGGGCGAGAGCAGGCCGGAGCCAGGGAGAGAGCAGGCCGGAGCCAATGCGAGGGCTGGCCGGAGCCAGAGCAAGGGCAGGCCGGAGTCAGGGCGAGGGCAGGCAGGAGCCAGAGCGAGAGCAGGCCAGAGCCAAGGCGAGGGTAGGCCAGGGCGAGGGCAGGTCAGAGTCAGAGCGAGAGAAGGCCGGAGCTAAGGCATGGGCAGGCCAGAGCCAGAGAGAGAGCAGGCCGGAGCCAAGGCATGGGCAGGCCAGAGCCAGAGAGAGAGCAGGCCGGAGCCAGGGCGAGGGCAGGCCAGAGCGAGAGCAGGTCGGAGGCAGGGCGAGAGCAGGCCGGAGCCAATGTGAGGGCTGGCCGGACCCAGAGCAAGGGCAGGCCGGAGTCAGGGCGAGGGCAGGCCATAGCCAGAGCGAGAGCTGGCCGGAGGCCAGAGCCAAGTCAAGGGCAGGCCGGAGCCAGAGATAGAGAAGGCCAGAGCCAAGGCAAGGGCAGGCCGGAACCAGGGCGAGAGCAGGCCGGAGACAGGGCGAGGCAAGAGCCAGAGCGAGAGTAGGCCGGAGCCAGGGCAAGGGCAGGCCAGAACCAGAGCGAGAGCAGGCCGGAGTCAAGACGAGGGCAGGCCAGAGCGAGAGCAGGCCGGAGTCAAGACGAGGGCAGGCCAGAGCAAGAGCAGTCCGGAGCCAGGCCGAGGGCAGGCCAGAGCCAGGACAAGGGCTGGCCGGAGCTAGAGTAAGGGCAGGCCAGAGCCAGGGCGAGGGCTGGCCGGAGCCAGAGCAAGAGCAGGCTGGAGCCAAGGCGAGAGCAGGCTGGAGCCAAGGTGAGGGCAGGCCAGAGCGATAGCATGCTGGAGCCAAGGCGAGGGCAGGCCAGAGACAGATCCAGAGCTGGCCGGAGCCAGGGCGAGGGCAGGCCAGAGTCAGAGCGAGTGCAGGCCGGAGCCAAAGCGAGGGCACGCCAGAGCGAGAGCAGACCAGAGCCAGGGCGAGGGCAGGCCAGAGCGAGAGTAGGCCAGAGCCAAGACAAGCGCAGGCCAGAGCGAGAGAAGGCCAGAGCCAAGGTAAGAGCAGGCCGGAACCATGGCGAGAGGAGGCCGGAGACAGGGCGAGGCCAGAGCGAGAGCAGGCCACAGCGAGAGTAGGCCGAAGCCAGGGCAAGGGCAAGCCAGAGCCAGAGAGAGAGCAGGCCGGAGCCAGGGCAAGAGCAGGCCGGAGCCAAGGCGAGGGAAGGACAGAGCCAGAGCGAGAGCAGGCCAGAGCCAAGGCAAGGGCAGGCCAGAGCCAGAAAGAGAGCATTTCGGAGCCAGGGCGAGAGCAGGCCGGAGCCAGGGCGAGAGCAGGCCGGAGCCAATGCGAGGGCTGGCCGGAGCCAGAGCAAGGGCAGGCCGGAGTCAGGGCGAGGGCAGGCAGGAGCCAGAGCGAGAGCAGGCCAGAGCCAAGGCGAGGGTAGGCCAGGGCGAGGGCAGGTCAGAGTCAGAGCGAGAGAAGGCCGGAGCTAAGGCATGGGCAGGCCAGAGCCAGAGAGAGAGCAGGCCGGAGCCAAGGCATGGGCAGGCCAGAGCCAGAGAGAGAGCAGGCCGGAGCCAGGGCGAGGGCAGGCCAGAGCGAGAGCAGGTCGGAGGCAGGGCGAGAGCAGGCCGGAGCCAATGTGAGGGCTGGCCGGACCCAGAGCAAGGGCAGGCCGGAGTCAGGGCGAGGGCAGGCCATAGCCAGAGCGAGAGCTGGCCGGAGGCCAGAGCCAAGTCAAGGGCAGGCCGGAGCCAGAGATAGAGAAGGCCAGAGCCAAGGCAAGGGCAGGCCGTAACCAGGCCGAGAGCAGGCCGGAGACAGGGCGAGGCAAGAGCCAGAGCGAGAGTAGGCCGGAGCCAGGGCAAGGGCAGGCCAGAGCCAGAGAGAGAGCAGGCCGGAGCCAGGGCAGGCCAGAGAGAGAGCAGTTCAGAGCCAGGGAGAGAGCAGGACGTAGCCAAGGCGAGGGCAGACCGGAGCCCGAGCTGTGGCATAGTGGAGCCAGGGCGACGGCAGGACGGAGCTAAAGCGAGAGCAGGCTGGAGCCAAGGCGAGAGTTGGCCGTAGCCAAGGCAAGGGCAGACCAGAGCCAATGCGAGGGAAGGCCAGAGCGAGAGCCGCCCGGAGCCAAGGCGAAGGCAGGCTAGAGCCAGAGCAAGAGAAAGGCAGGCCAGAGCCAGAGTGAGAGCAGGCCAGAGACAAGGCAAAGGCAGACCAGAGCCAGAGCAGGCCGGAGCCAAGGCGAGGGCAGGCCAGAGCGAGAGCAGGCCGGAGCCAAGGCGAGGGCAGGCCAGAGCGAGAGCAGGTCGGAGCCAAAGCGAGGGCAGTCCAGAGCCAGAGCGAGTGCAAGCCGGAGCCAAGTCGAGGGCAGGCCAGAGCCAGAGCAAAAGCAGGCCAGAGCGAGAGCAGTCCGGAGCCAAGGAAAGGGCAGGCCACATCCAGAGGTAGAGCAGGCCGGAGCCAAGGCGAAGGCAGGCCAGAACCAGAGCGAGAGCAGGCCGGAGTCAAGACGAGGGCAGGCCAGAGCAAGAGCAGTCCGGAGCCAGGGCAAAGGCTGGCCAGAGCCAAAGCAAGAGCAGGCCGGAGCCAAGGCCCTCGAGGGCTGGCCGGAGCCAGAGTAAGGGCAGGCCGGAGCCAGGACGAGGGCAGGCCGGAGCCAGGGCGAGGGCAGGCCAGAGCCAGAGCGAGAGTAGGCCAGAGCCAAGGCAAGGGCAGGCCAGAGCCAGAGCAAGAGAAGGCCAGAGCCAAGGCAAGGGCAGGCCGGAACGAGGGTGAGAGGAGGCCGGAGACAGGGCGAGGCCAGAGCGAGAGCAGGCAAGAGCCAGAGCGAGAGTAGACCGAAGCCAGGGCAAGGGCAGGCCAGAGCCAGAGAGAGAGCAGGCCGGAGCCAGGGCAAGGGCAGGCCAGAGCCAGAGAGAGAGCAGGCCGGAGCCAGGGCGAGGGCAGGCCAGAGCGAGAGCAGTTCAGAGCCAGGGAGAGAGCAGGACGTAGCCAAGGCGAGGGCAGGCCGGAGCCCGAGCTGTGGCATAGTGGAGCCAGGGCCGAGGGCAGGACGGAGCTAGAGCGAGAGCAGGCTGGAGCCAAGGCGAGAGCAGCCTGGAGCCAAGGCGAAGGCAGGCTAGAGCCAGAGCGAGAGTAGGCCAGAGCCAGAGCGAGAGCAGGCTGGAGCAAAGGCAAAGGCAGGCCAGAGCCAGAGTGAGAGCAGGCCGGAGACAAGGCAAAGGCAGGCCAGAGCGAGAGCAGGCCGGAGCCAAGGCGAGGGCAGGCCAGAGCCAGAGCAAAAGCAGGCCAGAGCCAGAGCGAGAGCAGTCCGGAGCCAAGGAAAGGGCAGGCCACAGCCAGAGGTAGAGCAGGCTTGAGCCAGAGCGAGGGCAGACCGGAGCCAAGGCGAGGGCAGGCCAGAGCAAGAGCAGTCCGGAGCCAGGGCGAGGGCAGGCCAGAGCCAAAGCAAGAGCAGGCAGGAGCCAAGGCCCTCGAGGGCTGGCCGGAGCCAGAGTAAGGGCAGGCCGGAGCCAGGACGAGGACAGGCTGGAGCCAGAGCAAGAGCAGGCCGGAGCCAAGGCGAGAGCACGCCGGAGCCAAGGTGAGGGCAGGCCAAAGCCAGAGCGAGAGCAGGCCAGAGCTAAGGCGAGGGCAGGCCAGAGAAACATCCAGAGCAGGCTGGAGCCAGGGCGAAGGCAGGCCAGAGTCAGAGCGAGAGCAGGCCGGAGACAAAGCGAGTGCACGCCAGAGCGAGTGCACGCCAGAGCGAGAGCAGGCCAGAGCGAGAGCAGGCCAGAGCGAGAGCAGGCCGGAGCTAGGGCGAGGGCAGGCCAGAGCGAGAGTAGGCCAGAGCCAAGGCAAGGGCAGGCCAGAGCAAGAGAAGGCCAGAGCCAAAGCAAGGGCAGGCCGGAACCAGGGTGAGAGGAGGCCGAAGACAGGGCGAAGCCAGAGCGAGAGCAGGCCAGAGCCAGAGCGAGAGTAGGCCGAAGCCAGGGCAAGCCAGAGAGAGAGCAGGCTGGAGCCAGGGCAAGGGCAGGCCAGAGCCAGAGAGAGAGCAGGCCGGAGCCAGGGCGAGGGCAGGCCAGAGCGAGAGCAGTTCAGAGCCAGGGAGAGAGCAGGATGTAGCCAAGGCGAGGGCAGGCCGGAGCCCGAGCTGTGGCATAGTGGAGCCACGGCGAGGGCAGGACGGAGCTAGAGCGAGAGCAGGCTGGAGCCAAGGCGAGAGCAGGCCGTAACCAAGGCAAGGGCAGACCAGAGCCAAAGCGAGAGCAGGCCAGAGCCAGAGAGAGAGCAGTCCGGAGCCAAGGAAAGGGCAGGCCACAGCCAGAGGTAGAGCAGGCTTGAGCCAGAGCGAGGACAGGCCGGAGCCAAGGCGAGGACAGGCCAGAGCAAGAGCAGTCCGGAGCCAGGGCGAGGACAGGCCAGAGCCAAAGCAAGAGCAGGCAGGAGCCAAGACCCTCGAGGGCTGGCCGGAGCCAGAGTAAGGGCAGGCCGGAGCCAGGACGAGGACAGGCTGGAGCCAGAGCAAGAGCAGGCCGGAGCCAAGGCGAGAGCACGCCGGAGCCAAGGTGAGGGCAGGCCAAAGCCAGAGCGAGAGCAGGCCAGAGCTAAGGCGAGGGCAGGCCAGAGAAACATCCTGAGCAGGCTGGAGCCAGGGCGAGGGCAGGCCAGAGTCAGAGCGAGAGCAGGCCGGAGACAAAGCGAGTGCACGCCAGAGCCAGAGCAGGCCAGAGCCAGAGCAAGAGCAGGCCAGAGCGAGAGCAGGCCGGAGCCAGGGCAAGGGCAGGCCAGAGCCAAGTCAAGGGCAGGCCAGAGCAAGAGAAGGCCAGAGCCAAAGCAAGGGCAGGCCGGAACCAGGGTGAGAGGAGGCCGAAGACAGGGCGAGGCCAGAGCGAGAGCAGGCCAGAGCCAGAGCGAGAGTAGGCCGAAGCCAGGGCAAGCCAGAGAGAGAGCAGGCTGGAGCCAGGGCAAGGGCAGGCCAGAGCCAGAGAGAGAGCAGGCCGGAGCCAGGGCGAGGGCAGGCCAGAGCGAGAGCAGTTCAGAGCCAGGGAGAGAGCAGGATGTAGCCAAGGCGAGGGCAGGCCGGAGCCCGAGCTGTGGCATAGTGGAGCCACGGCGAGGGCAGGACGGAGCTAGAGCGAGAGCAGGCTGGAGCCAAGGCGAGAGCAGGCCGTAACCAAGGCAAGGGCAGACCAGAGCCAGAGAGAGAGCAGTCCGGAGCCAAGGAAAGGGCAGGCCACAGCCAGAGGTAGAGCAGGCTTGAGCCAGAGCGAGGGCAGGCCGGAGCCAAGGCGAGGGCAGGCCAGAGCAAGAGCAGTCCGGAGCCAGGGCGAGGGCAGGCCAGAGCCAAAGCAAGAGCAGGCAGGAGCCAAGACCCTCGAGGGCTGGCCGGAGCCAGAGTAAGGGCAGGCCGGAGCCAGGACGAGGACAGGCTGGAGCCAGAGCAAGAGCAGGCCGGAGCCAAGGCGAGAGCACGCCGGAGCCAAGGTGAGGGCAGGCCAAAGCCAGAGCGAGGGCAGGCCAGAGAAACATCCTGAGCAGGCTGGAGCCAGGGCGAGGGCAGGCCAGAGTCAGAGCGAGAGCAGGCCGGAGACAAAGCGAGTGCACGCCAGAGCCAGAGCAGGCCAGAGCCAGAGCGAGAGCAGGCCAGAGCGAGAGCAGGCCGGAGCCAGGGCAAGGGCAGGCCAGAGCGAGAGCAGTTCAGAGCCAGGGAGAGAGCAGGATGTAGCCAAGGCGAGGGCAGGCCGGAGCCCGAGCTGTGGCATAGTGGAGCCACGGCGAGGGCAGGACGGAGCTAGAGCGAGAGCAGGCTGGAGCCAAGGCGAGAGCAGGCCGTAACCAAGGCAAGGGCAGACCAGAGCCAGAGAGAGAGCAGTCCGGAGCCAAGGAAAGGGCAGGCCACAGCCAGAGGTAGAGCAGGCTTGAGCCAGAGCGAGGGCAGGCCGGAGCCAAGGCGAGGGCAGGCCAGAGCAAGAGCAGTCCGGAGCCAGGGCGAGGGCAGGCCAGAGCCAAAGCAAGAGCAGGCAGGAGCCAAGACCCTCGAGGGCTGGCCGGAGCCAGAGTAAGGGCAGGCCGGAGCCAGGACGAGGACAGGCTGGAGCCAGAGCAAGAGCAGGCCGGAGCCAAGGCGAGAGCACGCCGGAGCCAAGGTGAGGGCAGGCCAAAGCCAGAGCGAGAGCAGGCCAGAGCTAAGGCGAGGGCAGGCCAGAGAAACATCCTGAGCAGGCTGGAGCCAGGGCGAGGGCAGGCCAGAGTCAGAGCGAGAGCAGGCCGGAGACAAAGCGAGTGCACGCCAGAGCCAGAGCAGGCCAGAGCCAGAGCGAGAGCAGGCCAGAGCGAGAGCAGGCCGGAGCCAGGGCAAGGGCAGGCCAGAGCGAGAGTAGGCCAGAGCCAAGGCAAGGGCAGGCCAGAGCAAGAGAAGGCCAGAGCCAAGGCAAGGGCAGGCCGGAACCAGGGTGAGAGGAGGCCGAAGACAGGGCGAGGCCAGAGCGAGAACAGGCCAGAGCCAGAGCGAGAGTAGGCCGAAGCCAGGGCAAGCCAGAGCCAGAGAGAGAGCAGGCCGGAGCCAGGGCAAGGGCAGGCCAGAGCCAGAGAGAGAGCAGGCCGGAGCCAGGGCAAGGGCAGGCCAGAGCCAGAGAGAGAGCAGGACGTAGCCAAGGCGAGGGCAGGCCGGAGCCCGAGCTGTGGCATAGTGGAGCCACGGTGAGGGCAGGACGGAGCTAGAGCGAGAGCAGGCTGGAGCCAAGGCGAGAGCAGGCCGTAACCAAGGATAGGGCAGACCAGAGCCAAAGCGAGAGCAGGCCAGAGCCAGAGAGAGAGCAGCCCAGAGCCAAAGCGAGAGCAGGCCAGAGCCAGAGCGAGAGCAGCCCGGAGCCAAGGCGAAGGCAGGCTAGAGCCAGAGCAGGCCAGAGCCAGAGCGAGAGCAGGCCGGAGCAAAGGCAGGCCAGAGCCAGAGTGAGAGCAGGCCGGAGACAAGGCAAAGGCAGGCCAGAGCCAGAGCGAGAGCAGGCCGGAGCCAAGGCGAGGGCAGGCCAGAGCGAGACGGAGCCAAGGCTAGGGCAGGCCAGAGCGAGAGCAGGTCGGAGCCAAAGCGAGAGCAGGCCAGAGCGAGTGCAGGCCGGAGCCAAGCCGAGGGCAGGCCAGATCCAGAGCAAAAGAAGGCCAGAGCGAGAGCAGTCCGGAGCCAAGGAAAGGGCAGGCCACAGCCACAGGTAGAGCAGGCTTGAGCCAGAGCGAGGGTAGGCCGGAGCCAAGGCGAAGGCAGGCCAGAACCAGAGCGAGAGCAGGCCGGAGCAAGAGCAGTCCGGAGCCAGGGCGAGGGCAGGCCAGAGCCAAAGCAAGAGCTGGCCGGTGCCAAGGCCCTCGAGGGCTGGCCGGAGCCAGGACGAGGGCAGGCTGGAGCCAGAGCAAGAGCAGGCCGGGGCCAAGGCGAGAGCAGGCCGCAGCCAAGGTGAGGGCAGGCCAAAGCCAGAGCGAGAGCAGGCCGGAACCAAGGCGAGGGCAGGCCAGAGAAAGATCCAGAGCAGGCTGGAGCCAGGGTGAGGGCAGGCGAGAGCGACAGCCGGCCGGAGCCAAAGCGAGGGCACGCCAGAGCGAGAGCAGACCAGAGCCAGAGCGAGAGCAGGCCGGAGCCAGGGCGAGGGCAGGCCAGAGTGAGAGTAGGCCAGAGCCAAGGCAAGGGCAGGCCAGAGCAAGAGAAGGCCAGAGCCAAGGCAAGGGCAGGCCGGAACCAGGGTGAGAGGAGGCCGGAGACAGGGCGAGGCCAGAGCGAGAGCAGGCCAGAGCCAGAGCGAGAGTAGGCCGAAGCCAGGGCAAGGGTAAGCCAGAGCCAGAGAGAGAGCAGGCCGGAGCCAAGGCGAGGGCAGGACAGAGCCAGAGCGAGAGCAGGCCAGAGCCACGGCAAGGGCAGGCCAGGGCGAGAGCAGGCCGGAGCCAATGCGAGGGCTGGCCGGAGCCAGAGCAAGGGCAGGCCGCAGCCAGAGCGAGAGCAGGCCAGAGCCAAGGCAAGGGTAGGCCAGAGCCAGGGCGAGGGCAGGTCAGAGCAAGAGAAGGCCGGAGCTAAGGCAAGGGCAGGCCAGAGAGAGAGCAGGCCGGAGCCAAGGCATGGGCAGGCCAGAGCCAGAGAGAGAGCAGGCCGGAGCCAGGGCGAGGGCAGGCCAGAGCGAGAGCAGGTCGGAGGCAGGGCGAGAGCAGGCCGGAGCCAGAGCAAGGGCAGGCCGGAGTCAGGGCGAGGGCAGGCCGTAGCCAGAGCGAGGGTAGGCCAGAGCCAAGGCAACGGCAGGCCCGAGCCAGAGATAGAGAAGGCCAGAGCCAAGGCAAGGGCAGTCCGGAACCAGGGCGAGAGCAGGCCGGAGACAGGGCGAGGCAAGAGCCAGAGCGAGAGTAGGCCGGAGCCAGGGCAAGGGCAGGCCAGAGCCAGAGAGAGAGCAGGCCGGAGCCAGGGCAAGGGCAGGCCAGAGCCAGAGAGAGAGCAGGCCGGAGCCAGGGCAAGGGCAGGCCAGAGCCAGAGAGAGAGCAGGACGTAGCCAAGGCGAGGGCAGGCCGGAGCCCGAGCTGTGGCATAGTGGAGCCACGGTGAGGGCAGGACGGAGCTAGAGCGAGAGCAGGCTGGAGCCAAGGCGAGAGCAGGCCGTAACCAAGGATAGGGCAGACCAGAGCCAAAGCGAGAGCAGGCCAGAGCCAGAGAGAGAGCAGGCCAGAGCCAGAGCGAGAGCAGCCCGGAGCCAAGGCGAAGGCAGGCTAGAGCCAGAGCAGGCCAGAGCCAGAGCGAGAGCAGGCCGGAGCAAAGGCAGGCCAGAGCCAGAGTGAGAGCAGGCCGGAGACAAGGCAAAGGCAGGCCAGAGCCAGAGCGAGAGCAGGCCGGAGCCAAGGCGAGGGCAGGCCAGAGCGAGACGGAGCCAAGGCTAGGGCAGGCCAGAGCGAGAGCAGGTCGGAGCCAAAGCGAGAGCAGGCCAGAGCGAGTGCAGGCCGGAGCCAAGCCGAGGGCAGGCCAGATCCAGAGCAAAAGAAGGCCAGAGCCAGAGCGAGAGCAGTCCGGAGCCAAGGAAAGGGCAGGTCACAGCCACAGGTAGAGCAGGCTTGAGCCAGAGCGAGGGCAGGCCGGAGCCAAGGCGAAGGCAGGCCAGAACCAGAGCGAGAGCAGGCCGGAGTCAAGACGAGGGCAGGCCAGAGCAAGAGCAGTCCGGAGCCAGGGCGAGGGCAGGCCAGAGCCAAAGCAAGAGCTGGCCGGTGCCAAGGCCCTCGAGGGCTGGCCGGAGCCAGGACGAGGGCAGGCTGGAGCCAGAGCAAGAGCAGGCCGGGGCCAAGGCGAGAGCAGGCCGCAGCCAAGGTGAGGGCAGGCCAAAGCCAGAGCGAGAGCAGGCCGGAACCAAGGCGAGGGCAGGCCAGAGAAAGATCCAGAGCAGGCTGGAGCCAGGGTGAGGGCAGGCCAGAGCGACAGCCGGCCGGAGCCAAAGCGAGGGCACGCCAGAGCGAGAGCAGACCAGAGCCAGAGCGAGAGCAGGCCGGAGCCAGGGCGAGGGCAGGCCAGAGTGAGAGTAGGCCAGAGCCAAGGCAAGGGCAGGCCAGAGCAAGAGAAGGCCAGAGCCAAGGCAAGGGCAGGCCGGAACCAGGGTGAGAGGAGGCCGGAGACAGGGCGAGGCCAGAGCGAGAGCAGGCCAGAGCCAGAGCGAGAGTAGGCCGAAGCCAGGGCAAGGGTAAGCCAGAGCCAGAGAGAGAGCAGGCCGGAGCCAAGGCGAGGGCAGGACAGAGCCAGAGCGAGAGCAGGCCAGAGCCACGGCAAGGGCAGGCCAGAGCCAGGGCGAGAGCAGGCCGGAGCCATTGCGAGGGCTGGCCGGAGCCAGAGCAAGGGCAGGCCGCAGTCAGGGCGAGGGCAGGCAGGAGCCAGAGCGAGAGCAGGCCAGAGCCAAGGCGAGGGTAGGCCAGAGCCAGGGCGAGGGCAGGTCAGAGCAAGAGAAGGCCGGAGCTAAGGCAAGGGCAGGCCAGAGAGAGAGCAGGCCGGAGCCAAGGCATGGGCAGGCCAGAGCCAGAGAGAGAGCAGGCCGGAGCCAGGGCGAGGGCAGGCCAGAGCGAGAGCAGGTCGGAGGCAGGGCGAGAGCAGGCCGGAGCCAGAGCAAGGGCAGGCCGGATTCAGGGCGAGGGCAGGCCGTAGCCAGAGCGAGGGTAGGCCAGAGCCAAGGCAACGGCAGGCCCGAGCCAGAGATAGAGAAGGCCAGAGCCAAGGCAAGGGCAGTCCGGAACCAGGGCGAGAGCAGGCCGGAGACAGGGCGAGGCAAGAGCCAGAGCGAGAGTAGGCCGGAGCCAGGGCAAGGGCAGGCCAGAGCCAGAGAGAGAGCAGGCCGGAGCCAGGGCGAGGGCAGGCCAGAGTGAGAGCAGTTCAGAGCCAGAGCGAGAGCAGTTTAGAGCCAGGAAGAGAGCAGGACGTAGCCAAGGCGAGGGCAGGCCGGAGCCCGAGCTGTGGCATAGTGGAGCCAGGGCGAGGGCAGGACGGAGCTAGAGCGAGAGCAGGCTGGAGCCAAGGCGAGAGCAGGCCGTAGCCAGGGCGAGGGCAGGCCAGAGGCAGAGCCAGGGTAGGCCAGAGCGAGAGCAGGCCGGAGCCAAGGCTAGGGCAGACCAGAGCCAAAGCGAGAGCAGGCCAGAGCGAGAGCAGCCCGGAGCCAAGGCGAAGGCAGGCTAGAGCCAGAGCGAGAGCAGGCCGGAGCAATGGCAGGCCAGAGCCAGAGTGAGAGCAGGCCGGAGACAAGGCAAAGGCAGGCCAGAGCGAGAGCAGGCTACAGCCAAGGCGAAGGCAGGCCAGAGCGAAAGCTGGCCGGAGCCAAGGCGAGGCCAGGCCAGAGCGAGAGCAGGTCGGAGCCAAAGAGAGGGCAGGCCGGAGCCATGTCGAGGGCAGGCCAGAGCCAGAGCAATGGGTATTAATTTCTTGAAATGCATCTCTTATGTAATTTTTCAAATCACTGACACTTTTTGGTTTTCGACTATAAACTTTGTCTGTGAGGAATGAAAAGTGGAATCTGATTGGTTGCTAAGGGCAACTGAGCCAGTTTCACTTTACACCATGTTTGATGAACCTCCCCCTTCATAACCTTATTGGACCACCCTATATAGTATGAGCCCCGGTTATCTCCTATATACAATATGAGCTCCAACATATACATATATATAATATCAATGTCAATGCATGTAACAGTGGTATGAAACACATATAAATGCTAGAAATGGTACTTGGACCATAAAAATACAGAACCAAAAAAAAGAAAAAATGAAAAAATGGTTAATAATAAAAAATGGTCATATAGAGATGGTAAAAAAACTTTATTAGAAACCCAAAAGGTATGCAGTTGTAATGTAGGAAACAGGCGCACACACATAATGCATACAAACAATGACAAATAAAGGCATAAAAAACATGTACGAATGGAAGCTACAAAGGTACAATTGTATGAATAGATATGTATATAGTTACTGGCCATATAGTCACACATGAAGAGCGTAATCTGCTGTGGGAACTCACAAAGTAAGTAACGTGCTAAAAATATATAACAGACATATATATCTCCCTAAAAGGAATCTGCTATATCTTAGAAATCTATGAAGTACGGTAAATGGAGTGATGGATGTGCACATCGAAAATTATATAGTAAAGTGCAAATGCGCACATATAAGGTATACACACATATATATGTATCTCAGTAAAAGTATCTATTTTGGGCATAGTAGCACACAGAGTAAATGAGGAGCAGAAAAAAACACAGCACAATGTGCACATAACAAGGATTGTAATTGAATATAGTGCAGCCCCCTATATATAGTATGAGCCCCATATAGCCTCTCTATAAACAATATGAGCCCTCACATAGCCTCCTATATACAGTATGAGCCCCCATATTGCCTCCTATTTACAGTATGAACCCCCACATAGCCTCCTACATTCAGTCTGAGCCCCCAAATAGCCTCCCACATTCAGTATGAGCCCCCACATAACCTCCCATATACAGTACGAACCCCCACACAGCCTCCATATATACAGTGTGAGCCCCACATAGCCTGCATATACAGTGTGTCCCATATATATTGCCTCCTATTTACAGTATGAGCCCCAAATAGCCTCATATATACAGCATAAGCCCCCCATAGCCTCCTATATACCGCATGAGCACCACATAGCCTCTGTATATACAGCAGGAGCCCCCACATAGCCTCCCTGTATATAGTGTGAGCCCCAAGGAGCCTCTTATATACAAGATGAGCCTTCACATAGCCTCCTATACACAGTATAAGCCCCCACATAGCCTCCTACATACAGTATGAACCCCCATATAACCTCCTACATTCAGTATGAGCCCTCACATAGCCTCCTAATCTAGTATGTGCCCCCACATAGCTTCCTATATATAGCATGAGCCCCACATAGCCTCTGTATATACAGATTTAGCCCCAACATAGCCCCCTATATACAGTATGAGCCTCCACATGGGCTCCTATATACAGTATAAGCCCCACATAACCTTCATATATACAGTGTGAGCCCCACATAGCCTCCATCTATACAGTGTGAGCCCTACATAGCCTCCATATATACAGTGTGAACCCCACATAGCCTCCATATATACAGTGTGAGTCCCAAATAGCCCCCAATATACATACAAATATACCATATACATGAAAAAAAACAATAACACATACTCACCATATCATCATATGCATACTCATACTCATTAGGGCTTGTTCAAAAGCACACCTACAGTGAGCTATCACACAATAAAAAAGCCTGATGTTTGTAGTGCATTTAATATTTACCTGTTGTCTTTTAGGCTACAGATGAAAAAATGCAGAAAAAAAAAGTAAATTAAAAAACTTTCTGGTTGCTGTGCACTCTGCTGATAGCTCACTGTCACAGCATGGGTTGTGAGCACCCAGGACAAGACAAGTATATGCCCCCTAACCCGTGCACCAATAGCACTCCGTGAGTCCTTTCCAAAAGCCCAGTATTGCACGTGTATTGTAATTTAAGGAAAATACTGATGTAATTATACTTTGCAATTTCATTTCTTCATTTTTTTTCTGTTTTTTGCTGAAGGCATCTCTCGAATTTTAAAAATATAAAACGCAATACATTATTTTATTTGTATGCTTTCTATTTTCTTAATACATTTTTTATAGAACAATGTTATTACCTTAGCCCTATTCCTAGCCCTAACCATTAGCTTAATCCTAAACCAGTCTCTTCACCTGCTTGTAACACTTGTTCGGGTTAGTAAAAATGTAAAACTATAAAAGCAGCTCTATGTAATAAATGAAGACCGTGTTGAGTAGCAAAGCGAATGCCCACCCAACGCTATTTATGCAGAACGCAGAAGGGGAGATGAGTTTGCCAGTGGCTGCTGGTCTACATAAGCAAAGATGGAAATTACAAAGCTTAGTATAATGAAGTGAGCTTTCTCATATAAGTCTCTGCCTAAGCAGAGCACAACAGCCTATGGCAAACTCATCTCAAGTGGTTCCCTCTACGTAGACAGAGACTGGGACAACAGAAAATGAGTAGAGAATGAATGAACACTGCTTATATGCACTGCACATGAGTAGAGCTACCTTCAATAAGTTATTGCTCATTTTCTGTCATCTTGGTCACTGCTTATATATAGCACTGAAGTCAAAATGAGTTTGTCATAGACTTCTGCGCTCTGCATAGACAGCAATCAAAACAAACATTTGTCATTTCAGCCGCTGCTTATGCTGAGTACAGCAGTGGATGTGAAATTCATCTTGTTTGCTTTGTTTGTAGCCACTCGATACAAATAATATAGAGATCTCAACTGTTTCTCAATAAGTACAATGGTCAGGTATGTAGTTCATTGATGTGGATAAATAATACAGCATATTGTTAAAATGGGCCCTAAAATCCTAAAATTATCTGTGAGATAATACTGAAGTGATGGAAATGGAAAAGATAAAGCTTCAACTAACTAAAAACAGTAGAACAAAAACAGATTTAATTTTATTACAACCCTTATATCAAACTGATAGATTCCCATACTTATACTGTAGCATATACCTTGGAATCTTATTGGTCAGTTACTGATCACATGACCAGTTCCATCCAGGTGCCTGTGCGCTCAGTTGACAGTTGAGGAAAGTGACAGTTGGAGTTGACTGGTGATAGTGAAGACGTTGTCTGCGGACTGTGAGCAAATCTATGATATTGAAAAAGAGGAGATTGTAGGGAAGAAGAGAGAGAGAAAAAGAAGACACTTGGACTCATCGGCTGATGAGGAGTCTTCAGTCAAAAAATCCAAATGGAGAGGAAGAAAGGGTAAAAAAAAAGACTCGGGACGAAAGATGTCTCCCACCCCAGAGATGGAGCGAGTGGATGAGGACGTCATTGCCCAGAGTGAAGGATTGAAGAACAGAAGACATTTGGGCTCATCGGCTGATGAGAAGCCTTCTATCAAAAAGCCCCAAAGGAACGGAAAAAAGATGAAGAAACCAGACTCAGGACGGAAGATGTCTCCCACCCCAGAGATGGCGCAAGCAGATGAAGACATCATTGTCCAGAGAAAATTACCGAAGAACAGAAGAATCAGCCTGGACTGTTCAGAGGAAGGAAAGACACCATCAATCCAGGCCAATAGCCAGAAGAAAGAAGACGTGGGAGGCTCAGGTAAAAAGAGAAATGTAACTAGTAATTATAGGGAACGTTATTGTGCATGTTTTATACCTCCACATGTAATCCAGGGATAAAGTCACCAAAATGATTCCAAATCTACCTTTATAATAAAAAATTACAAAAACAGTTTTATATTTGAGCAGATGATTATAGTTGTTATAGGCAGTTTACCAATACAAAGTGGTCAGAGTTATCTGTTCCAAAATCATGGTGAAATGTTCTTATCATTGTGTAATGTCCAGGTTCAGTTCTGCCGAAATTTACCACAAGACATGGAAAATGCTGACACCTTTTCAAAGGGAATCTGGCAGCAGTTTTATGGTACCCTATATGAGAGCAGCATGATATAGGGGCAGAGACCCTTCTACCAAGCATGTACTATTCATTGGATTGCATGGTATAATTTTGACAAAATCACAGTTTTCTCTGCTACAAATTTACCAGTTCTCTGAATGCTGAGCTCTGTATAACCCAGCTAACAACACTGATTGGCAGCTTTCTGTGTGTGTACCCTGTGCATAGTCAGAAAACTCCCAATCAGTGGTGGGGGTGGGGTTATACAGAGCTCATGAATATAGATAACTACCTGGCAGCAGTAGTGATAATCTCCTGCTGATAAAACTGTGATTTTATCAAAACTACAGCAAGCATCCCAATGAGTGAAACATTTATCTCTGTATATTATATATCTATATCTCTATATATATTATATCTCAGATTAGGTTTCAAAACCTTGGTGACATAGTACCTTTAAGTGCTGCAGTGCCTCAAATAAAATAAAAAACACATACCTCCTGGAATAGCGCCATTCCAACCATGTTGGCACTGAGGTAAATATGAAGTGTTTTTACTTTATTTGGGGCACTGTAGCATTCCAGAAGGGGTTGTCATGTAGTGGACAACCCCTTAAATGACTTTCTGCAGAAAACGGTCCCAAAAAGTTGCAAAATTTGTGCAAATGTTAGAATGTTGCAATCTCCTTCTCTACTCCCCTCTTATTGCCTCTTCCCACAATCGCATACAAGATGTCTCCAGTGCATCCCCCCTACTCTGGAAAGCTCTACCTCATCACATCAGACTCTCGCCTACTGTGGAAACCTTCAGAAGGAACATGAAGACCGACCTCTTCCGACAAGCCTACACCCTGCAGTAACCACCGCTCCACCACATCGCTGCATGACAGGCTCTACCCTCACCTACTGTATCCTCCCCCATCCCTTTGTAGACTGTGGCCCTCGCGGGTAGTGTCCTCTCTCCTCCTGGACCAGTCGCTAACTTGTATTGTTCATGATTATTGTACTTGTCTTTACTATGTATACACCTTCTCACATGTAAAGCGACAGGGAATAAATGGTGCCATAATAATAAAGAATAATAATAATCCTAGTGATACGTGTAAAGGATTGTCCGTCTCTTTTTAGGTTTATTTCATGAGTATTGCAGTTGCTTCTCAGCACCGTACGCCGTACAATTAGAAATCCTTGTGTCTGCCTTGTGTACCTGCTGTAGCAGATGTGCCATGTCTGCGTTATCCGCCATATTGAGCTCTTCTCCTATATGGTTCCTGTAATGCGGAGCACATCACCCATATTGCTAGATTCTTATCAATTGTTCTTGATCCCATCTCCTGACAGCAGTGATAGATCGGTGACATGGAGCTGCTGTCCCCTGATGTATAATGTGGAGTCTCAGAGCATCATTATTTATCAAAACTGTTCATTACATTGTCTTTGTTGTCCATAGCAACCAACCAGAGCTCAGCTTTCATTTCTCAACCTGCTTTGGTAAAATGAAAGCTGATTTCTGATTGGTTGTTATGGGTAAATAGACACTCCTACTGTAAGGCTGTGTGCACACGATGCTTTATGCTGCTTTTTTTTTTCAGTGCAGATTTCTCACAAAACCTGAAGGATTTCCAGATGCCAACAAAGTGAATGAGAATCCTGAAGTCTCATTCACACGTTGCTTATTTGTGACTTGCAGATTTGGTGCAGACTTAACCCCTTCACGCCACAGCTAATTTCCGCTTTTGTGTTTCTATTTTTTCACCCCCTTCTTCCCAGAGCCATAACAATTGTTTTGTCCACATGGACATATGAGGGCTTATTTTTTTGCGGGACGAGTTTTACTTTTGAATGACACCATTCATTTCACCACTAGTGTACTGGAAAAAGGGAAACAATTCCAAGTGCAGTGAAATTGTGGAAAAAAAATGCAATATGACATTGTTTTCTGGGAATTGTGTTTACATATTGTAGTAAAAATGACCTTGCAATATTATTCTCCTCATCAATACGATTACGGCAATACCCAACATGTCCAGTTTTTAATTATTTTAGTGGTGAAAAAATTCTGAAGTTTGGCCCCCCAAATTTTTAGGGTTGTACATAAAGTACTTTTTGCTGCTATTTAAACGATATATACTTCCCATATTCCTACTTATGTACATACCCTATGTTTGATTATATAGTTGTGGTATTTTACCACTAATGAGCATATTCATTCTACTGCCCTATCAATGGAATAACAATTATGCATATACTTACCCCAAGTGCCACCTTTGTTTGGGTACCCTTTGCCCATTTTTTGACTTTCATTATTATTTATTTTAATTCATAAATATATTCCATCTATATATCGTTGTAACGTGTTATTTCTCTTTGGCACAATTGTTCTTGGGCACTCAACATTTATACTTTATTTTGTCTGTGGTCTAATTTTTGTGGAACTGCAGGGACTAAAAAAACGATACCACATATGTGTATTTTTTTTTAATATCTTTACTTTCAATGGGGCAAAGGGGTAATTTTAACTTTTTATTTTTTTACATTTTTTTAACCAACTAATGGCATATCAAACAAAGGGTATAACCATATAATTTGCATAAAAAACCCTTAACATGCAACCTTTATTAAAGATAATTAAAATTATCCATACAAAGAAATAATCTGAAGATCAAAGTGAAAAATAATGAATGTGCAGAATTAGTCTGCTCCTATTGTCCCCTATGATGATCATTCCTGACTGCAGGGGTTGGCACCCTAAATATAGTACGACAATGGCGCCCCCACTCACAAGTCGTCTATCCCTCAAAGTCCCTATAAGTCCCTGGAAACAACAGTGAGCAATAGATTAGGGCTAATATGATCATATAAACCTAGAAAATTATATCTATAAATTAGGCAACAAGAGTATATTGTAAAATATGTATCTCTTTATTAAATCGATTAAAAACACAAAACATGTTATACGTGTTATAAAAAATTATGTGGAGGGGAAAGAAAAGGGTGGAAAGGAATAAAATTATGTTACAGAGCGAAGGAGATGAGTGTGCACTCCATGCTACATACAGGGAACACCAATTCAAAAAGGTCAATATATGATAAATTGCATAGAATTTTATTATACATTACATCATAATCAAGTTTACACTGTGTTCCAAATTATTATGCAAATAATATTTTCTCAGATTTTCCCAAATTACCTATATGAATTGCAGTCATTGTAATTTTCCAGTCAAATAACTATTAGAGTACAATTGAAAGGTTTTTCTACAAACTGCCTATGATAACAGTATATTTTTAAAAAAATAAAATACTCAAAATGCATGTTCCAAATTATTATGCAAAGCAGAGTTTTCAACCTTTTCATTTTAATAAAGAACAAAAAAATGGTCATTTTTGAAATTCTAAGCATTAGCAGGTTATTACAAACTGAAATCAAACAGTTTTCAACTCAAAACTTTATTCTAGGTGATGTTACATTTGCACATAGGATCCCTTGTTCGAAATGAGCTTCTGAACTCTCTCGTCCATTGAATTTGTCAGGTTTTGGATGGTTTCTGCTTTAATTGTTTTGCATGAGGACAGAATACCCTCCCAGAGCTGTTGCTTAGATGTGAACTGCCTCCCGCCATCATAGACACTCCTTTTGATGATGCTCCAGAGGTTCTCAATGGGGTTGAGGTCAGGGGAGCATGGCTGCCACACCATAAGTTTGTCCCCTTTTATGCCCATAGCAGCCAGAGATGCAGATGTGTTATGTGCAGCATGAGACGGGGCATTATCATGCATGAAATTATCTCGATGGTCCAGATGGATGGAGTGGAGGATGGCTGGTTGATGGACACCCCATGCAAACACGGCTACGGCGCTAACAAGGAGGAGGTGGAGTAATGTTTTGGGCTGGAATCATGGGGAGAGAGATTGTCGGCCCTTTTAGGATCCCTGAAGGGGTAAAGATGAACTCCATAATGTATGCTGAGTTTCTCAAACAGCACTTCCTTCCATGGTTCAAGAAGAAGAACCGTGCATTCCGCAGCAAGATCATTTTCATGCATGATAATGCCCCGTCTCATGCTGCACATAACACATCTGCATCTCTGGCTGCTATGGGCATAAAAGGGGGTGCGTCTTATAGTCCAAATGTTGGGGAGGTATATACAATACAGACCAAAAGTTTGGACACACCTTATCATTTATAGATTTTTCTGTATTTTCTTGACTATGAAAATTGAACATTCACTCTGAAGGCATCAAAACTATGAATTAACACATGTGGAATTATATACTTAACAAAAAAGTGTGAAACAACTGAAAATATGTCTTATATTCTAGGTTCTTCAAAGTAGCCACCTTTTGCTTTGATGACTGCTTTGCACACTCTTGGCATTCTCTTGATGAGCTTCAAGAGGTAGTCACTGGAAATGGTCTTCCAA
Source organism: Phyllobates terribilis (assembly GCF_046119375.1). Classification (NCBI taxonomy): domain Eukaryota; kingdom Metazoa; phylum Chordata; class Amphibia; order Anura; family Dendrobatidae; genus Phyllobates; species Phyllobates terribilis. The sequence goes on along the minus strand of NW_027362800.1, from coordinate 1,077,191 downwards.
CAATCTTGAAGGAGTTCCCAGAGATGCTTAGCACTTGTTGGCCCCTTTGCCTTCACTCTGCGGTCCAGCTCACCCCAAACCATCTCGATTGGGTTCAGGTCTGGTGACTGTGGAGGCCAGGTCATCTCGCATAGCACCCCATCACTCTCTTTCTTGGTCAAATAGCCCTTACACAGCCTGGAGGTGTGTTTGGGGTCATTGTCCTGTTGAAAAATAAATGATGGTCCAAATAAACGCAAACCGGATGGAATAGCATGCCACTGCAAGATGCTGTGGTAGCCATGATGGTTCAGTATGCCTTCAATTTTGAATAAATCCCCAACAGTATCACCAGCAAAGCACCCCACACCATCACACCTCCTCCTCCATGCTTCACGGTGGGAACCAGGCATGTAGAGTCCATCTGTTCACCTTTTCTGCATTGCACAAAGACACGGTTGGAACCAAAGATCTCAAATTTGGACTCATCAGACCAAAGCACAGATTCCCACTGGTCTAATGTCCATTCCTTGTGTTCTTTAGCCCAAACAAGTCTCTTCTGCTTGTTGCCTGTCCTTCGCAGTGGTTTCCTAGCAGCTATTTTACCATGATTGCCTGCTGCACAAAGTCTCTTCTTAACAGTTGTTGAAGAGATGTGTCTGCTCATAGAACTCTGTGTGGCATTGACCTGGTTTCTAATCTGAGCTGCTGTTAACCTGCGATTTCTGAGGCTGGTGACTCAGATAAACTTAGCCTCAGAAGCGGAGGTGACTATTGGTCTTCCTATCCTGTGGCGGTCCTCATTTGAGCCAGTTTCTTTGTAGTGCTTGATGGTTTTTGCAACTGCACTTGGGGACACTTTCAAAGTTTTCCCAATTTTTCGGACTGACTGACCTTCATTTCTTAAAGTAATGATGGCCACTCGTTTTTCTTTACTTAGCTGCATTTTTCTTGCCATAATACAAATTCTAACATAGGACTATCAGCTGTGTATCCACCAGACTTCTGCACAACACAACTGATGGTCCCAACCCCATTTATAAGGCAAGAAATCCCTCTTATTAAACCTGACAGGGCACACCTGTGAAGTGAAAACCATTTCCGGTGACTACCACTTGAAGCGCATCAAGAGAATGCCAAGAGTGTTCAAAGCAGTCATCAAAGCAAAAGGTGGCTACTTTGAAGAACCTAGAATATAAGACATATTTTCAGTTGTTTCACACTTTTTTGTTAAGTATATAATTCCACATGTGTTAATTCATAGTTTTGATGCCTTCAGTGTGAATGTACAATTTTCATAGTCATGAAAATACAGAAAAATCTTTAAATGAGAAGGTATGTCCAAACTTTTGGTCTGTACTGTATATACATTGTGTGGGGTACGGGGGGAGTGGTAGCGGCGGAGGAGCGGGGCACAGGAGGCAGCTGCCTCCCGCTGCTGCCTACACTGTCCCCGCTGCTAAAGAAAATTAATATTCACTGCTCCTCACCCCCATGGGGCGTGGGGAGCACTGAATATTCATGCTCCTTAATAGTGGCACACAGTGTAGCCGCAGCGCGGCTCCTGCTGATGCCGGAATCGCCTGTGCCCGCTGTAAAAGGGCATGAATATTAAACCTCTCTCCATACCCATGGGCGTGGGGAGGGGTGAATATTCATGTCTTTTAATAAGCTGGCACACGCAATAGCCCGGCAGCAGCAGGAGCCGTGCTGCGGCTACGCTGTGTGGCGGATATTAAGGAGCATGAAGTCACTGCTCCCCGCGCACACAGTCCCGGTGTGGGGAGCAGTGACTTCCGGCAGCTGATCTCTCTCCTTGTGAGCCGTGCATGGCAGTGACGCTGCGCTTGAGGAGAGAAGAAAGGTGAGTAGGAGTGTTTATTTTTTTATGTGCAGCCTGGTGGGGATTAGGGGGACCATGCATACTAGGATAAGGATGAGGGGGCCATACATACAAGGGTAAGGATGAGGGGTGCCATGCATACCAGGATAACGCTGAGGGGAGCAGACAACATGATAAAGATGAGGGGGCCATACATACCAGGATAAGGATGAGGGGCCATACATGCCAGGATAAGGATGAGGGGTGCCATGCATACCAGGATAGGGATTAGGGGTGCCATGCATAGCAGGATAGGGATTAGGGGCGCCATGCATACCAGGATAAGGATTAGGGGTGCCATGCATACCAGGACAGGGATGAGGGGTGCCATGCATACCAGGACAGGGATGAGGGGTGCCAGGCATACCAGGATGGGGATAAGGGGTGCCAGGCATACCAGGATGGGGATTGCTGTGCCATGCATACCAGGATGGGGATGAGGGGTGCCATGCATACCAGGATAGGGATGAGGGGTGCCATGCATACCAGGATAAGGATGAGGGGTGCCATGCATACCAGGATGGAGAGATTCCAGGCATACCAGGATGGGGATGGGGACCACGTATAAAAAGAAGGGGGGGCATATATACCAGGATAGGGGATATTGTCAGAATTGGGGGACATTACCCCTATACCAGTGTCAGCAGAAGACCCCCTCCCCCTTAAAAGTGCATCATGAACACATTTTTTGCTTACAGTTTTTTTTTATTTTCCTCCTCTAAAACCTAGGTGCATCTTATAGTCCGGTGCGTCTTATAGTCCGAAAAATGCGGTATTTCTATGTCCAAAAAAAATACTATTCATCCAATGGATATAATCCAAGAAATATGCATAATGCATGTTATATACCGTATTTTCGGACTATAAGACAAAATTTTAGAGGATGGGGGGGGTACGTCTTATAGTCTGAATGTGGGGTATGTATATATACAAAAAAAAAAAAAGTGTGAAACAACTGAAAATATGTCTTATATTCTAGGTTCTTCAAAGTAGCCACCTTTTGCTTTGATGACTGCTTTGCACACTCTTGGCATTCTCTTGATGAGCTTCAAGAGGTAGTCACCGGAAATGGTCTTCCAACAATCTTGAAGGAGCTCCCAGAGATGCTTAGCACTTGTTGGCCCTTTTGCCTTTACTCTGCGGTCCAGCTCACCCCAAACCATCTCGATTGGGTTCAGGTCTGGTGACTGTGGAGGCCAGGTCATCTGGCGTAGCACCCCATCACTCTCTTTATTGGTCAAATAGCCCTTACACAGCCTGGAGGTGTGTTTGGGGTCATTGTCCTGTTGAAAAATAAATGATGGTCCAACTAAACTCAAACCGGATGGAATAGCATGCCGCTGCAAGATGCTGTGGTAGCCATGCTGGTTCAGTATGCCTTCAATTTTGAATAAATCCCCAACAGTGTCACCAGCAAAGCACCCCCACATCATCACACCTCCTCCTCCATGCTTCACGGTGGGAATCAGGCATGTAGAGTCCATCCGTTCACCTTTTCTGCGTCGCACAAAGACACGGTGGTTGGAACCAAAGATCTCAAATTTGGACTCATCAGACCAAAGCACAGATTTCCACTGGTCTAATGTCCATTCCTTGTGTTCTTTAGCCCAAACAAGTCTCTTCTGCTTGTTGCCTGTCCTTAGCAGTGATTTCTTAGCAGTTATTTTACCATGAAGGCCTGCTGCACAAAGTCTCCTCCTAACAGTTATTGTAGAGATATGTCTGCTGCTAGAACTCTGTGTGGCATTGACCTGGTCTCTAATCTGAGCTGCTGTTAACCTGCGATTTCTGAGGCTGGTGACTCGAATAAACTTACCCTCAGAAGCAGAGGTGACTCTTGGTCTTCCTTTCCTGGGGCGGTCCTCATGTGAGCCAGTTTCTTTGTAGTGCTTGATGGTTTTTGCAACTGCACTTGGGGACACTTCCAAAGTTTACCCAATTTTTCGGACTGACTGACCTTCATTTCTTAAAGTAATGATGGCCACTCGTTTTTCTTTACTTAGCTGCTTTTTCATGCCATAATACAAATTCTAACAGTCTATTCAGTAGGACTATCAGCTGTGTCATCAAAGCAAAAGGTGGCTACTTTGAAGAACCTAGAATATAAGACATATTTTCAGTTGTTTCACACTTTTTTGTTAAGTATATAATTCCACATGTGTTAATTCATAGTTTTGATGCCTTCAGTGTGAATGTACAATTTTCATAGTAATGAAAATACAGAAAAATGTTTAAATGAGAAGGTGTGTCCAAACTTTTGGTCTGTACTGTATATATACTGTGGCTGGTGAGGGGTGTGGGGGGAGCGGCAGCAGCGGAGGAGCGGGGCACAGGAGGAAGGAGCCGCCTGCTGTAGCCTACACTGTGCCCGCTACTAAAGAAAATGAATATTCACTGCTCCCCACGCCCATGGGCGTGTGGAGCACTGAATATTAATTTTCCTTACTAGCCGGCACACAGTGCAGCTGCAGCACAGCTCCTGCTGCGGCCGGGCGATCGCGTGTGCCTGCCCATGGCCGTGGAGAGGGGTGAATTTTTATGCTCTCTAATAGCGAGCAAATGCGATTGATTGCCTGGCAGCAGCAGGAGCCGCGCTGCGGCTACACTATGTGTCGGCTATTAAGGAGAATGAAGTTCCTGATCCCCACGCACACAGTCCCGGCGTGGGAGCAGTGACTATTCCCGCAGTTCATCTCTATTTGTGAGGGCGCATAGCAGTCATGCACGGCTCATACGGTGAGATCAGTGCTGGCAAACAGGACGCAGCGATGGAGCAGAGGGGAGGAAGGTGAGTAGAAGTGTTTATTTCTTTTGTGCATACCAATATAGGGATGAGGGGTGCCATGCATACCTGGAAGAGGGATGAGGGGAGTCAAGCATACCAGGAAGAGGGATGAGGGGGGGCTTTGTATACCAGGATAGGGATGAGGGGTGCCATGCATACCAGGATGGGTGATTGGGGTGCCATGCATGCCAGGATAGGGATGAAGGGTGCCATGCATACCAGGATTGGGATGAGGAGTGCTATGCATGCCAGGAAGAGGGATACCATGCATACCAGGATAGGGATGAGGGGTGCCATGCATACCAGGATAAGGATGAGGGATACCATGCATACCAGGATAGGGATGAGGGGTGCCATGCATACCAGGATAAGGATTAGGGGTGCCATGCATACCAGGTTGAGGGGTGCCATGCATACCAGGATATGGATGAGGGGTACCATGCATACCAGGATAAGGATGAGGGATGCCATGCATACCAGGATGAGGGGTGCAATGCATACCAGGATGGGGATCAGGCATGCCATGCATACCAGGATGGATGGGTGCCATGCATACCAGGATGAGGGGTGCCTTGCATACCATGATGGAGATCAGGGGTGCCATGCATACCAGGGTGGGGATTAAGGGTGCTATGCAAACCAGGATGGAGGGGTGCCATGCATACCAGAATGGAAAGATGCCATACATACCAGGATGGAGGTGTGCCATGCCAACCATGATGGAGGGGTACCATGCATACCAGGATGGGGTTGAAGGTTCCATGCATACCAGGATGGGGAATTGGAGTGCCATGCATACCAGGAGGGGGGAAAGGGGTGATATGCATACCAGGATGGGGGATTAGGATGCCATGCTTGCCAGGATGGGTGTGGGGCCACTTATAATAGGAAGGGGGGGGCATATATACAAGGATGGGTGATATTAACAGAATTGGGGGACATTACCCCTATAACAGTGTCAGCAGCAGATGCTCTCCCCCTTAACAGTGCATCATGACCACATTTTTTTTTCTATTTTCCTCCTCTAAAACCCAGGTGCGTCCTATGGACAGGTACGTCTCATAGTCCAAACAATACGGTATTATGTCTGTAGATATCCAAACATAATTCCACTGTTAATGCACAAAAATCTGCTATTTATAAAATTAATTTTATCCAAAAAGTGCATTGTGCATGATATATATATATATATGTGCATATCCAAATGGATTTAAATTATTTAAGCAAAAAGGAAAATTTATATATGTATGGAACTATGCCTATCCAAATCATAGGATGAACAGTAAAAGTGATCACCATGCAATATCAAATGTCATAATGCAAAAAAGAATACAGAAATAAGTTCATAAAAAGTTAAATTTGTGCATATTATTACGTACTGTCCAAAGGCACATCATCACCCCTTCCACATGCTTCAACGCACGTTTTGCTACCGATTCATTAGGAAGTGAGGTGGAGGAGGAAGAGGCGATGTTTTATAGGGTGATTACAGCTGTGGTTACTTACAAATCAAGGACGCCATATTATCGGACGCCTCTACTGTCCCACGCGTCCGGATAGCCGTCCCGTCTGCGACCGAATGTGCATCACCGAAACACGACCAAAGGTCGCAGTTCAATGAAAACATCCCAGTATCGGGTACGAGAGCACACCGGAGCATGCGCAGTGTGGCGCTCAGCGACCCTGCAGCCATATTAGAAAAGGGCAAAAGTGCGGGTCAGCATCAAAGTCTAAATATAATTATACGTGCCAAAATAGAATTGTATGAAATATAGAAAAAGTTCTATATATAATATAGTTAATGCGTGCATACACAATATTATTGCTTATATAATGTGTATATGTAAAAGTGAATAAACACACTATAAACTCTCTATATGTATATGATATAGGTGAATAGTTTGCTTAATTATCCTATGCAGCGCATGCGTAATATAACACACAGCGAAAGCACAACCTGGTTAAAACAGAGCAAAGATGGAAACAAGCCGACCATAATAAACTATGTGTGTATGTATTAAAATGTTGGTTCTTGTATGAACCCATAAAAATATGTCATATACAAATGAATACATCTAATTACCTTGTGTATATATAGAGGTGAATGAATATACTAGAAGCTATCTCCATGTGATAATTTAATATCCTTAATTCAATGTGTAAGTGTATGTGAGTGATAGTTATATATGTGTATATAGGAAAAATAAAAAAGCATAAAATATAATAATAAAATATATGTGAAAAAGAGATGTGATCATGTTAGAGAGAATAATACAAAAACTATATATCTGATGTTGTACTTAGTGATGGAATACATGTGAAACTGTATGGCTGTTCGGGCGATGATGATACAAACAGTCCTCCAATCTGAAAGATATAATAAAAATTAATATGCACATATAGATTGATCACACCCTAATAACTCCTATCCCATAAACTTATATCTCCACTAACTCATAAACCACCATTAATATATACAATAAAGCCAACAATACATGTATATATGTTTATTCAATCAAATCCACTATGATATATATTGATTATATGATTCGATTGATAATAAGGACAAGACACTGAAGATGAGAATATACCAAAAATCCTAGTGTATACTTAAAGAAAACTCGAAAATCCCCACTGTTCATTTAACCCTCTGGGGGTCATACTTCTTAGAGTGGTGATCCATTTACTTTTTTATTTATTATTTATTTATTCAATCTGGGCCAGCTTTTTGGCTAGATTTTCCCTCCTATTCCCAGGATACAGACGGGCAATCCCTTTGACACGTAAGAGATGACATTGATGAGGGTAGCAATTCCGAAACTGTCTCGCCAAAGGTTTAGGTTGAGAAATAGCACCCACCTCATCTTGACAGATTTTCTCCGCTGCCCTAATATTTTTGATGTGTTCCAAAGCTCCCGAGTTGTCATACCAATATAGATGAGTCCACAGAAACATGTGGCTTGATAGATGACCATAGATGTTCTACAATTAATGAAATACAGAATCTTGTAAGCCAACTCACCCATCGAATCCTGAAAGGTATCAGTTTTTTCAATATATCTGCACTCTTTGCAGTTGCCACACTTCCATGTGCCAAATTTGGGGCCCTTTGAGCCAAATATACATTGCTCAAAAAAATAAAGGGAACACTTAAACAACAGAATATAACTCCAAGTAAATCAAACTTCTGTGAAATCAAACTGTCCACTTAGGAAGCAACACTGATTGACAATCAATTTCACATGCTGTTGTGCAAATGGAATAGACAATAGATGGAAATGATTGGCAATTATAAAGACACCCTCAATAAAGGAGTGGTTCAGTAGGTGAGGACCGCAGACCACATCTCAGTACCAATGCTTTCTGGGCTGATGTTTTCGTCACTTTTGAATGTTTGTTGTGCTTTCACACTTGTAGTAGCATGAGACGGACCCTACAACCCACAGAAGTTGCTCAGGTAGTGCAGCTCATCCAGGATGGCACATCAATGCGAGCTGTGGCAAGAAGGTTTGCTGTGTCTGTCAGTGTAGTGTCCAGAGGCTGGAGGCGCTACCAGGGGACAAGCCAGTACACCAGGAGACATGGAGGGGGCCGTAGAAGGGCAACAACCCAGCAGCAGGACTGCTACCTACGCCTTTGTGCAAGGAGGAACAGAAGGAGCACTACTAGAGCCCTGCAAAATGACCTCCAGCAGGCCACAAAAGTGCATGTGTCTGCACAAATGGTTAGAAACCGACTCCATGAGGGTGGTATGAGGGCCCGACGTCCACAGATGGGGGTTGTGCTCACAGCCCAACACCGTGCAGGATGCTTGGCATTTGCCACAGAACGCCATGATTGGCAAAGTCACCACTGGCGCCCTGTGCTCTTCACAGATGAAAGCAGGTTCACACTGAGCACATGTGACAGACGTGACAGAGTCTGGAGACGCCGTGGAGAGCGATCTGCTGCCTGCAACATCCTTCAGCATGACCGGTTTGTCAGTAGATTAGTAATGGAGTGGGGTGGCATTTCTTTGGAGGGCCGCACAGCCCTCCCTGTGCTCGTCAGAGGTAGCCTGACTGCCATTAGGTACCGAGATGAGATCCTCAGACCTCTTGTGAGACCATATGCTGGTGCGGTTGGCCCTGGGTTCCTCCTAATGCAGGACAATGCCAGACCTCATGTGGCTGGAGTGTGTCAGCAATTCCTGCAAGATGAAGGCATTGAAGCTATGGACTGGCCCGTCCATTCCCCAGACCTGAATCCGATTGAGTACATCTGGGACATCATGTCTCGCTCCATCCACCAACGTCACGTTGCACCACAGACTGTCCAAGAGTTGGCGGATGCTTTAGTCCAGGTCTGGGAGGAGATCCCACAGGAAACCATCTGCAACCTCATCAGGAGCATGCCCAGGCGTTGTAGGGAGGTCATACAGGCACGTGGAGGCCACACACAATACTGAGCCTCATTTTGACTTGTTTTAAGGACATTACATCAAAGTTGGATCAGCCTGTAGTGTGTTTTTCCTCTTTAATTTTGGGGGTGACTCCAAATCCAGGCCTCCATTGGTTAATAAGTTTGATTTCCATTTATGATGTTTGTGTGATTTTGTTGTCAGCACATTCAACTTTGTACAGAACAAAGTATTCAATGAGAATATTTCATTCATTCAGATCTAGGATGTGTTATTTGAGTGTTCCCTTTATTTTTTTGAGCAGTGTATGTGAAGATGTATCAGGCACATGATGACAATGAACTAGTATATCACGTAGTGTCTTATTACGTTTAGCCATAATCAATGGACGATTTGATAGAAAAGGAAGTATTGTCTGATCCTGTTGGAGAATTAGCCCAAATTTGGAGATATTAGTAATTTCCTTCCACCTCGAATGATAATTCGTGATGAATCGAACATGCCCATCAGATTCCTTTTTCTTTTTAGTAATAAGGAGAGATTGTCTATTGGCTTGTTTGGCCCGATAGTAGGCCTGTTGAATAATTTCCATTTTGTACCACGTTGTAAGTATCTACTGGTCATATCACATGCCTATTCTTCAAAAGCTTTGTCTTGGTCACAAATACGAAATAATTGTCTGGACGGCATTGCCTGTATTACATGTGCCAGACGACTGATTTGGCATGCAAGAAAGCATTGGCACTAGTATTCTTGCGATAAATATTTGTATGCAACTGTCCATGGTCATCAACATGAATATCCAAATCCAGAAAATCAATTTTCTTTTGATCAATATGATGGGTTAGCTTAATATTGAATGCATTGTCATTTAGATATTTTAAGAATTTTTCAAGTTCCTCATGGGAGCCCTGCAAAATAAACAACACATCGTCTATGAATCTCATCCAAGATATCACTGATCCCAATGACGTATGTTCAATGTTCTGGAATCAGATGTATTCACACTCCCAAAATCCCAAGGAGAGATTGGCGTAAGATGGGGCCCAAGCCGCGGCCATTGCCACCTCTTTCTTCTGTAGGTAGTATCGATCTTTGAACACAAAATTATTATGTTACAAAATGTATTCTGTTACGGATCCGGGTGGTGGAACCTATGTGCTGTGATGCAAGGAGGGATCAGAGGGGCGTAACTAAGTGCCTACCCTTACCGACCCTGGCCACACAGCGGCTTAGTCGACTCCGTGAACTAAGGAGGAACCGGGAAGGTGAACCAGGTGCCACTCTGGGACCGACCTTGTGAAAGCAGACGACTCCCATGGGACTGATGGCTGAAGCTGCGGATGAGCACGGCCAGTAGACAGGCGGGCACGGCTGATAGACAGGCTGGCAGGCACTGGGACCTGAGGACTGAGGAGAGTGTTAGCACACAAACAACAATCTTGCACAGGCACCTCCATTTGGAGGAGGTGCCTTAAATAGGGGTAGTCCTCCGGAAATTGGCCGGGGACTCTTTAGGACGGCGCGCGCGGCCCCTTTAAGAGGGAGGGAGTGCACTCTCGCGCACCCTTAGCACAGTGCCCGAGGAACTGCGTGCGGTGCGCACACCCCGGGCAGAAGCTGGGTGGAGCTGGAGGACGCCGGACCGTTACCGCGGCGGTGAGGGGATCGACGTCTCTGCCCGGCAGTACCCCCCCCTTTATGCCCCTCTTCTTTAGGCCCGCAAGAAATTTTTCTAGAAGACGAGGGGCATGAATGTTCTCCCTGGGCTCCCAAGACCTCTCCTCAGGACCAAACCCCTTCCAATCCACAAGAAAGAAAGTCTTTCCTCTTACCCTCTTGATGGCCAAAATGTTCTCTACTTCAAAGACGTCCTCAGCGGAGATTGGAGCTGGAGTGGTACCTGGATAGTCAGATAAAGGATTAAGGACAACAGGCTTGAGGAGAGACATGTGAAAGGAATTGGGAATCCGTAAGGAGGCAGGGAGTTTTAGCTAATACGCCACTGGATTTATTTGGCTCAGAATCGCTAAAGGATCGATAAACCGCGGACCCAACTTGTATGATGGTATCTTGAGGCGGACATATTTGGAGGAAAGCCAGACCTTGTCTCCCGGACGAAATAGAGGCGGTTCCAGACGTCTCTTATCAGCATGCTTCTTCATCCACTCGGAGGACTTAAGAAGCGCAGATCTAGTGTCTTCCCAAATCACGAAAATTCACTGACAAGAGACTCCGCGGAAGTATTGTCCACTGAAGAGGAGACAGGAAAAGGAATTCTGGGGTGTCGGCCGTAAACAACAAATAAAGGAGACATAGCAGAGGACTCACTCACATGGTTGTTATAAGAAAACTCGGCCCAAGGCAGGAGTTCTACCCAATCGCTATAGTGAGCGTTGACAAAATGCCGAAGAAAACTGGTAAGGATCTGATTAATACGCTCCGCTTGACCATTGGACTGAGAATGATAGGCCGAAGAAAAGTCCAAAGATAGATCCAGCAGCTTGCACGTGGCTCTCCAGAAGCGAGAAGTGAACTGAACTCTTCGGTACGAGACAATGTGGAGGGGTAAGCCGTGGAGATGAAAGATGTGATGGATGAAGTCCTTAGCAAGCACAGGTGCAGATGGAAGACCAGGCAGAGGGATGAAGTGAGCAATCGTGGAGAAGCGGTCAGCGACCACCCAACTGACGGTAGAACCGGAAGATACCGGGAGATCAGTGATGAAGTCCATCGCAATGTGTTGCCAAGGAGCAGAAGGCACGGGAAGAGGAAGAAGACGACCAGCTGGAAGGTGCCTAGGTATCTTGTTACAGGCACAAGAGGAACAAGCCGCGACAAAATCCGCAACATCCTTGCACAGGGTGGGCTACCAATAATGTCGGGCAATGAGCAGAAGCGTCTTCCTCTGGCCGGCATGACCAGCCAGTTTGGACGAATGACCCGAGAGTAAGACCCTCTTGCGATCTTGAGCCGCTACAAAGGTCTTACCAGGAGGTAGATGAGACAGGTCAAACGCAGCAACAGTCATTATTATGGAGGGGTCAATGATGTGTAGAGGCTCCTCCTCTTAGTCGGTAGACAGAAAAGAGCGGGATAGAGCGTCAGCTTTAATATTCTTGACTGCTGGGCGGTAATAGAGAGAGAAGCAGAAACGAGCAAAGAACAAAGAACATCTGGCCTGACGCGGATTTAGTCTTTGGGCGGTCTGCAAGTAAGCGAGGTTTTTATGGTCAGTGTAGATGACCACCGAGTGCAGAGCCCCTTATAGCAAGTAGCGCCACTCCTCCAGCGCTAATTTGATGACCAGCAGTTCTCGATCTCCAATGGAGTAATTGCGCTCGGACGAAGAAAAGAGTTTGGAGAAGAAGCCGCAGGTCACCATTCGCCCGGACGAGGATTTCTGGGTGAGTACTGCTCCGACTGGAGGAAGAATCATCAACCTCCAGGAAGAACTGTTTATTGCAATCAGGACGATGTAGCACTGGTGCGGAGGAGAAGGCTTGCTTAAGAGAAACAAAGGCATTTTCTGCCTCAGAAGTCCATTCCCTGGGATTTGCTCCTTTACGGGTGAGAGCAGAGATGGGAGCAGTCCGGGAGGAGAAATGAGGAATGAAGAGGAGGTAATAGTTAGTGAATCCCAGAAACCGCTGAATAGCCTTCAACCCCTCGGGTCGGGGCCACTTTAAGATGGCAGACACCTTCTCGGGATTCATCTGCAGTCTGGTCTCAGAGATGATATATCCAAGAAATGGTAGGGAGGTCTGCTCAAAGAGGCACTTCTCGTACTTAACATACAGGCGATTCTTCCGAAGCCGCAGTTGTACCTGACGAACATCCCTCCGGTGAGAGGGCAGATCAGGGGAGAACACCAAGATATCGTCCAGGTACACCACCACGCAGGAATACAGGAGATCTCGGAAGATGTCGTTTACTAACTCCTGGAAGATGGCTGGAGCATTACAGAGACCGAAGTGCATTACGCGGTACTCATACTGACCATCCCGAGTGTTGAATGTCGTCTTCTACTCGTCTCCCTGGCGAATCTGGACCAGATTGTACGCCCCACGAAGATCGAGCTTAGTGAAGATCTTCGCGCCTTTTAGGCGGTCAAACAGCTCCGAGATGAGAGGCAGGGGGTACTTATTTTTTATGGTAATCTGGTTTAGACCCCTATAGTCGATACATGGACGAAGAGAGCCGTCTTTCTTCTTGACGAAGAAGAATCCTGCTCCAGCCGTAGAGGTGGATTTCAGGATAAATCCCCTAGCAAGATTCTCCTCTATGTATTCAGACATAGCACGGGTCTCGGCCAGCGACAAGGGGTAGATTCGCCCGCAAGGAGGTGAAGCACCAGGTATTAGGTCTATGGGGAAATCATACAGCCTATGAGGTGGTAGTGTCTCTGCCTCCTTTTTATCAAAGTCGTCCGCATATGACCAGTAGGGTGCCGGCAGGCCAGGTAGGTTAGCTGGGATAGACGGAGGTCGAGCAGGACGAACCGGAACCAGACAAGACTTATGACATTCCTGAAGCCAACAGAGCACCTCACCCGAGCTCCAATTCAGGACGAGCTCATGTCTCTATAACCAAGGCAGGCCAAGCAAGAGGGGATGAGAGAGGCCGGACAGCACGTAAAAGGAGATCTCCGAATGTAGCATTCTCACCTGAAGGGTTACAGGCTCAGTGACAAACAAGATGGTCTCAGAGAGAAGCTTTCCATCCTCAGAGGAAAAAATAAAGGATCATCCAGACGTATGGTAGGAATCTGATAACGCTCCACAACGGCCTGTTGAATGAGATTCCCAGCGGCTCTGGAATCCAGATAGGCAGTCTCGAAGAAGCGGGTCTTATCACTGGTAACTGAGACAGACAGAGTCAAGGACTGAGAGGAAGAACTTTTGCCTAGGGCGACCTCTCCAAACGGTCCCAGACAGGAGCAGATTTGATGCTCTATACTGCCACAGTAGAAGCAACTCCCCTCGGCGAGGCGGATCTCCTGGCGAGACTTGACCGTCTTAACTTGGTCTATTTGCATAGACTCTGGAGAGGACATCGGGGGGAATGCTGGTTGCGAGACTGGCCTTTGGAAGGTTGGTGCGAGACGCAGGGGTCTTTTCTCCCTGGTCGTCTCCTTAGAACGCTCCTGAAAACGGATGTCAATTTGGGTAGCTAATGACACCAGGTCGTCTAGAGAGGGAGGTATGTCATGACCGGCTAGCTCATCCTTGCTCCATCCGGAAAGGCCCTCCCAAAAAGTGGACACCAGAGCCTCAAAGTGCAGAAAGCACTGATTTATGAAGCCCCGACATAGGGCGGGGTCACCACCGAAACGTGGAGGAGCAGATAGCCGGGGTCCTAAGCTGGGTGCCACAGCGCCACTGGGTTGCTTGGTTAGAGGCGGACACAGTCGGGGTGGACAGCACGTCCAGGCTGGAGTTGACTGTCCGCAGATAGGACATGATAGTATCCTGTTGGGATCTCTGGCGAGAGACCTCTTGGTACAGGTCTGAGAGCAAAGGAGCCTGGGAGCCACCGGATTCCATGGCCTGTGCAAACTGTTACGGATCCAGGTGGTGGAACCTCTGTGCTGTGATGCAAGGAGGGATGAGAGGGGCGTAACTAAGTGCATACCCGGACCGACCCTGGCCACATGGTGGCTTAGTCGACTTCGTGAACCAAGGAGGGATCGTGAAGGTGAACCAGGTGCCACTCTGGGACCGACATTGTGAGAGCAGGCGACTCCCACGGGACTGATGGCTGAAGCTGACAGGCACAGCAGATGAGCACAGCCAGTAGACAGACAGGCGGGCACAGCTGATAGACAGGCTGGCGGGCACTGGGACTTGAGGACTGAGGAGAGTGTAAGCACACAAACAACAATCTTGCACAGGCACCTCCATTTTGGAGGAGGTGCCTTATATAGGGGAAGTCCTCCGGCCTTTGGCCTGGGACTCTTTAGGGCGGCGCGCACGGCCCCTTTAAGAGGGAGGGAGTGCATGCGCGCCCTGAGCACAGTGCCCGGGGAACTGCGCACGGTGCGCGCACCCCGGGCTGACGTAGGAGGGGAGCAGGAGGACGTCGGACCAGGACCGCGGCGGTGAGGGGATCGGCATCTCTGCCCAGCAGGAGGTAGAGACGCCGACGCTACATATTCAAAAAGAATCATAAGAAAATCCACAAGAGATTCATCCAAACCCCAGCCTGATAGAAAAAAACCTAGTAGCGGATAATCCATATTCATGTGAAATTCAAGTGTGACGCTCACAGCCCTGCCCTGGGAAGATGGTGGGGGTACTCGGAGCCAGGTCAGATGTTAGGGGGATGTAGTCGTGGACCGGACCCGTTCCGTGCCCAGGGCCGTCACATTAAAAATGAAGGGCATTCGGTGTTGGTGTAACAAGTGGTGTTATTATGACCACGCCACCTGCGGTGCCTGGTGATGCGCCACCAGCGCTGCTAGCAGACCTCTGAGGCTGGATGTTAAGGCAGCTTGAGGTGTTATAACTCCCCACAGGCGGAGCTGGGCCTCAGGGCAGATGTGATAGGAGGATGGGGAGAGTAGTCTAGAGTCACTCAGATGCTGTGTGGTGCAGTGTGGAAATAGAGTCCGGAGGCCATAGGGATAGTCTTCCAGGTCTTTTACTCACAGTTTTCAAGCACAGCCGCAAGGCTTCTCCCTGCTCCTCACGGATGACTGCGGCCACCAGGGATGAGGGCTCAGCGCACCCAAGTGCTTCAGGTGCCTAGATCAGGACCCTCAGAGTGTTCCTAACTCTCCCCTTTTGAGTCCTCTCCTGTCCGTGTGTAGAGTAAGGCTGGGTATCCCTCTGGACTATCCACAGATTTGGGGCACGGCGGCAATTGCTGCTGCGTCCGTCCCGCGACGGGATCCACTGACAGAGACTTAAAGTGGCAAAGTCAGATATCGGGGGCCGGTACCCCTCTTGCAGCAGGAGTCCCTCTGGCTGGCCAGAAATAAGAGTACAGGTGGCGTACGCCGCTCCGTCCGTGCTCCCTGGGATCCTTTTGCTATGGAGCTCCACTATAGCTCCTGACCTTCTTAAGCAAGGGAACTTGACCGGGGTAGAGACTCTGTTAACTCGTCCCCGCTCCTCGTGTCGAGGTCAGAGCACGAGGACCGTGCATCTTCAGCACCCTGCAGGCTCCTACACAAGGCCACTGTCAGCTGTGAAGGCCACAATCACAGAACATTGTTCTAAGATGGTTGACCATTATATATGAAACTATGTGTGCAAACTAAAAGTGTGTTCTACACCCTCCACCCACTACATGGTTCCCCTAACTTTTGGTTCCCCCCACTCGTGATCCTGCTGAGGCAGCACTATGGTGCATACTTGCCTCCCATAGGTCAGGAGTGTGTAGTGTTGGATGCAAGACAGGGTCCTGATTAGTACACCTTCCTTACCTGGGTGAGGAAACACTACACCTGCTGACAGGCTGCAGTATCCCCCTTGTGGCGACCGAACCCTCAGGGGCGCCACAGAAGTATATAATGGTTCTACATCACATGTAATGAGAAACATATCTAAACCAACATGAATATTATCCAATCTCTGTAAAATTTCCGCAGTTTTTGATGAAAGGTGGAAGTTCCATAGCAACCGGTTTTAGATAGTAATACAAGAATCTAGAAATTGGTTCAGATAGACGCCCATTGACTGAGACAATGGGCTGTCCCGGAGGGTCTTATAGACTCCTATGGACCTTGGTGAGCAAGTACAGGATGGGAACAGAAGGTTCGTGAACCTGTAATATGATAATAGCGGGAATAAATAAATATAATAACATATCTATGATACTACAGGAACTAGTCATCTCCTATTGTCCTCTAGGGTGACCATTGCTGACCGCAGGGGTTGGCACCCTAGAATTTGTACGACAATGGCGCCCCCACTCACAAGTTGTCTATCCCTAAAAGTCCCTGTAAGTCCCTGAACACTAATAGAGAGGGAGAGCACAGGGCTAGTATGATAGTAACGGGATTAGAAATATATATATATATATAAATAAATCATCCACTGTAACTACATAAAAACGAGGTCTGCAGGGTATGCAAACAATATACAATGTAAGAGTAGGAGAGTATCTCAAGTCCAAAATGTAAATAAAGCGCAGCAAGGCAGCAATATAATATTGTACATTCTTGAATGCGGATATATATACAAGATATGACATCTGACAAATATGCCCATTGATTCATATATACCGTATTTTTCGGACTATAAGACGCACCCCAAATTTTGGGGTGGAAAATAGGAAAAAAAATATTTTTTATAAGATGGGGTCCGTCTTATAGTCTGATTAGGTATCTTACCTGGGGGGGTGGTGGAGCAGGAGGCAGGATCCTTCAGGAAACCGGCCCGGCGGAAGTGGAGGAATGCTGCGGACCCTGGATACATGAAGCCGGTGCTGCAGCAGCTGTGAGTTGCGGTGATGGTGGATCAGGATCGCAGATCCCTCTGTTCCTTGCCTCAGGAACCCGGAGGCAGCAGAAGAGGTGAAATGCCAGTGTCTGGTTGGGGCCTGTGGACCGGCTGGGGCCTGTGGACTGGCCTGGGGCCTGGGGCCTGTGGACTTGCCTGGGGCCTGTGGACTTGCCTAGGGCCTGTGGACGGGCCTGGGGCCTGTGAACTTGCCTGAGGCCTGGACCTGTGAATGGGTCCGGCGGTGAGGCAGAGATCTACAGGAAAATGGCCGCCGGAGCTCCGGAAGCAGCACACGCTGCTCTACCACACCGTCGGACACCGCTCACAGCCCGGCAGAGGCCCCGGCTCCTCTGCCTCACCGCCGGACACCACTCACAGCCCGGCACAGGCCCCGGCTCCTCTGCTTCACCACCCGACACCAGCACAGGTACAGGCCCCGGCTTCAGCAGCATCTCACCTCTGCCGCCGCCGGAGGACCCTGCGATCCCCGCTCCACCGCCACCGGTAAAGTAACGTTCGGACCATAACATGCACCCCAATTTTCCTTCCAAATTTTGGGGAAAAAAAGTGCGCTTTATGGTCCGATAAATACGGTAAATCCTTAGCCCTTCAGCTTGACCTCAAGCGAGAAGCTATCCTGATCTTAGATAGCAGTCACAATAATAGATCCAAATAATTCATAATGGAATGGTGAGCACAAATATACAGTGCCTACAAGTAGTATTCAACCCCCTGCAGATTTAGCTGGTTTGATAAGATGCAAATAAGTTAGAGCCTTCAAACTGCAAACGAGAGTAGGATTCATGAACAGAAGCATAAATCTTACAAACCAAAAAGTAATGTTGCTCAGTTGAATTTTATTAAATTTTAAACATAAAAGTGTGGGTCAATTATTATACAACCCCTATGTTTAATATTTTGTGGAATAACCCTTGTTTGCAATTACAGCTAATAATCGTCTTTTATAAGACCTGATCAGGCCGGCACAGGTCTATGGAGTTATCTTGGCCCACTGCTCCATGCAGATCTTCTCCAAGTTATCTAGGTTCTTTGGGTGTCTCATGTGGACTTTATTCTTGAGCTCCTTCCACAAGTTTTCAATTGGGTTAAGGTCAGGAGACTGACTAGGCCACTCCAACACCTTGACTTTTTCCCTCTTGAACCAGGCCTTGGTTTTCTTGGCTGTGTGCTTTGGGTCGTTGTCTTGTTGGAAGATGAAATTACGACCCATCTTAAGATCCTTGATGGAGGAGCGGAGGTTCTTGGCCAAAATCTCCAGGTAGGCCGTGCTATCCATCTTCCCATGGCTGCGGACCAGATGGCCAGGCCCCTTGGCTGAGAAACAGCCCCACAGCATGATGCTGCCACCACCATGCTTGACTGTAGGGATGGTATTCTTGGGGTCGTATGCAGTGCCATCCAGTCTCCAAACGTCACGTGTGTGGTTGGCACCAAAGATCTCGATCTTGGTCTCATCAGACCATAGAACCTTGAACCAGTCTGTCTCAGAGTCCTCCAAGTGATCATGAGCAAACTGTAGACGAGCCTTGACATGACGCTTTGAAAGTAAAGGTACCTTACGGGCTCGTCTGGAACGGAGACCATTGCGGTGGAGTACGTTACTTATGGTATTGACTGAAACCAATGTCCCCACTGCCATGAGATCTTCCTGGAGCCCCTTCCTTGTTGTCCTTGGGTTAGCCTTGACTCTTCGGACAAGCCTGGCCTCGGCACGGGAGGACATTTTCAAAGGCTGTCCAGGCCGTGGAAGGCTAACAGTAGTTCCATAAGCCTTCCACTTACGGATGATGCTCCTAACAGTGGAGACAGGTAGGCCCAACTCCTTGGAAAGGGTTTTGTACCCCTTGCCAGCCTTGTGACCCTCCACGATCTTGTCTCTGATGGCCTTGGAATGCTCCTTTATCTTTCCCATGTTGACCATGTCTGAGTGCTGTTCACAAGTTTGGGGAGGGTCTTAAATAGTCAGAAAAGGCTGGCAAAAGAGATCTTTAATCCACACATGTGAAGCTCATTATTCTTGGTGCCTGAACTACTTCTTAATACTTTAGGGGGACCAAACAGAATTCTTGTGGTTTGAGGGGTTGAATAATAAATGACACTCTGAATTAACTTTTAACGTTTTAAAAAAAAAAAAAAAGAAAAAAAAAACAACAATATTTGCTGCAGTGCATTTCCCACTTCCAGGCTGATCTACAGTACAAATGTCACAATAACAAGTTAATTCCGCATGTGTCAACCAGCTAAATCTGCAGGGGGTTGAATACTACTTGTAGGCACTGTAAACATTAGTGTTAAAAAAAAGCACAGTTATAGACTGAACAACGTATAGATTTCATGGGCCATGATACTTATCAGTCCACATGTACGGTCTTCCAATGTATCTCGACGCATTTCTCCACCAGATGTTGGTTCATCAGGAAATCTATGGTAAATGGATAAATGTAGAGATGCCCTGCAGCTAACCAAATGCAGGGCATCCCTACATTGATCCCTACATTTTTAATTAAGTTTAATAAAAGCTATATTTTAATTTTTTTTTTCAAAACATTTTTTTTATTTTTCACTATAATTGTTAGCCCCCTTAGGGGACTTGAAGACGCAATTGTCCAATCGCCTGTGCTAGATACAAAGATGTATATATCAGAAATCATAGTCTCCTTTGAAGCCTGGCCACAGTCAGGGTTTCAAAGGAGCTCCATAATGACAAGCAAGGGGGTCATCAGCTGACACCAGGCTATAATGACAACCCATCGCAGACCCGCAATTACATCACAGGCACACCGATGGGCGGAGGGAATGACACGCACGCATGCTGTTGCGTGTTATGCATGTCAGAGCAGCGCTCCACCCGCGATTGTTAGCTGCAGGTCCTGGCTGTAATACACAGACATCACCTGCCGGGTATGGGGCTGGCTCACCCTGTGAGCCCGCTTTACACACTTGCTTCCAACTTGCTCAGTACATGTACAGCGGATGTTGTGAAGGGGTTAAATCTGCAGAATATCAATTCTTTCAATGTTTTCCTGCAGATTTCACCCATACTTATGAGTGGGGAAAAATTTGGACAAAAGCGCGTGTTTTTGCCACTGTATTTTTCCTTACAAAAGATGCAGATATGGTGTAGAAATCTCTGAATCAAATACTTAATATGTGAACAGACCCTTAGACAGGTTTGATAATGCTTCATGTGATGCAGCTTCAGCTGGTCTCCCCTACAATGTCACTGCTCACTTATATAAACTAAATGAAAGCTGCTCTATGATCGGCTGCTATGGCAGCAAAGACAGGATTTATTTTAGAAAAGTCTTCATACATATCTTTATCTGCATGGGATGACGTACAGAACGACAAAGAAGCTGAAGCTCGGTATGCGGGGAAGAGTCTGAGCCGCCAGGAGGGATTTGATAGGTAATGAGGTCATCGTACAGATCACATGACGTCAGAGACTGACTTCCTGTCAACACATTAGTGCATGTACTGGAATAGTTGTCAGGCTGGAGATCACATGACCCATTTCCCTATATTGAAGGGGGACGTGTAGATGTAACTGAGGTGTGATGAAATATACAGTACAGACCAAAAGTTTGGACACACCTTCTCATTTAAAGATTTTTCTGTATTTTCATGATTTTGAAAATTGTACATTCACACTGAAGGCATCAAAACTATGAATTAACACATGTGGAATTATATACTTAACAAAAAAGTGTGAAAAAACTGAAAATATGTCTTATATTCTAGGTTCTTCAAAGTAGCCACCTTTTGCTTTGATGACTGCTTTGCACACTCTTGGCATTCTCTTGATGAGCTTCAAGAGGTAGTCACTGGAAATGGTGTTCCAACAATCTTGAAGGAGTTCCCAGGGATGCTTAGCACTTGTTGGCCCTTTTGCTTTCACTCTGCGGTCCAGCTCACCCCAAACCATCTCGATTGGGTTCAGGTCTGGTGACTGTGGAGGCCAGGTCATCTGGCGTAGGATCCCATCACTCTCCTTCTTGGTCAAATAGCCCTTACACAGCCTGGAGGTGTGTTTGGGGTCATTGTCCTGTTGAAAAATAAATGATGGTCCAACTAAACGCAAACCGGATGGAATAGCATGCTGCTGCAAGATGCTGCGGTAGCCATGCTGGTTCAGTATGCCTTCAATTTTTAATAAATCCCCAACAGTGTCACCAGCAAAGAACCCCCACACCATCACACCTCCTCCTCCATGCTTCACGGTGGGAACCAGGCATGTAGAGTCCATACGTTCACCTTTTCTGCATCGCACAAAGATATGGTGGTTGGAACCAAAGATCTCAAATTTGGACTCATCAGACCAAAGCACAGATTTCCACTGGTCTAATGTCCATTGCTTGTGTTCTTTAGCCCAAACAAGTCTCTTCGGCTTGTTGCCTGTCCTTAGCAGTGGTTTCCTAGCAGCTATTTTACCATGAAGGCCTGCTGCACAAAGTCTCCTCTTAACAGTTGTTGTAGAGATGTGTCTGCTGCTAGAACTCTGTGTGGCATTGACCTGGTCTCTAATCTGAACTGCTGTTAACCTGCGATTTCTGAGGCTAGTGACTCGGATAAACTTATCCTCAGAAGCAGAGGTGACTCTTGGTCTTCCTTCCCTGGGGTGGTCCTCATGTGAGCCAGTTTCTTTGTAGCGCTTGATGGTTTTTGCAACTGCACTTGGGGACACATTCAAAGTTTGCCCAATTTTTCGGACTGACTGACCTTCATTTCTTAAAGTAATGATGACCACTCGTTTTTCTTTACTTAGCTGCTTTTTTCTTGCCATAATACAAATTCTAACAGTTTATTCAGTAGGACAATCAGCTGTGTATCCACCTGACTTCTCCACAACAAAACTGATGGTCCCAACCCCATTTATAAGGCAAGAAATCCCACTTATTAAACCTGACAGGGCACACCTGTGAAGTGAAAACCATTTCCGGTGACTACTTCTTGAAGCTCATCAAGAGAATGCCAAGAGTGTGCAAAGCAGTCATCAAAGCAAAAGGTGGCTACTTTGAAGAACCTAGAATATAAGACATATTTTCAGTTGTTTCACACTTTTTTGTTAAGTATATAATTCCACATGTGTTAATTCATAGTTTTGATGCCTTCAGTGTGAATGTACAATTTTCAAAGTCATGAAAATACAGAAAAATCTTTAAATGAGAAAGTGTGTCCAAACTTTTGGTCTGCACTGTACTTCTGGATGACCCATAGATTATACATTTCTGGACAGTCCACTCATTACTCTGCATTGACGTTCTAAAACGTCAGTGGATTGTAAGCAGCTTGTACAAGATCGTGAATCTGTGAGTGGGGGAGTGCTATACACAGCCAGACTACCCAGACATAAGGCAATACATGGCTTATTACCATACTTACCATTAGTGATGAGCGAGTATGTTCTGTTAACCTTTTCGATGAGCATCTCGGGTGAACACATAGTATCTTCAGCATGCTCGTAAATCTCGAGTAACGAGCATGCTCAGACTTACCATCTGTT
Organism: Phyllobates terribilis; assembly: GCF_046119375.1. NCBI lineage: Eukaryota > Metazoa > Chordata > Amphibia > Anura > Dendrobatidae > Phyllobates > Phyllobates terribilis. The sequence goes on along the minus strand of NW_027362800.1, from coordinate 1,054,172 downwards.
TGGCTGTATTCACAGTGCTATACCAGCACTTGTGTTACAGATTAACAAGAAATTAGGAAGCAATTACCATGCTGCCTCCTCCAGATCCAGGAAACATGTGATCGCTAGCTGTAGGGAAGGAACAAGAGCTGCTGGGTTGTAAGGTCTTTTAAGGCCTTAAGGGGGGCAGAGTGTGTAAAATATATGAAACAATAAATGAAAAAAGCAAAAATAAAATAGAAAAAAAAAGCATAAATAATGAAAAAACTAAAAAAAGAGACCCAGCCAGTCTGAATCACTGTATCTAGCCCTGCCTCCATTGAAAAGAAAAATACGTTCAATATCTAAAAATCATTTCTATGTAAAGGGGAATGCAATTTGAAATGTTTTACTTGTCCTTTGTTTAAATAAAGTGAAAAATAGACACATTTCCTATTTTTAGTTACATTTTTCCCCTGATATAAGTGTGGCGCCCCTTAGGGTTCAGTTGCCACAAAGGTACTGCAGTACTGCACCTCACCCCGAGGTGTGGTGTCTCCCTTCACTCAGGTAAGGAGGGAGTGCTGCACGGAACCCCAAACACCTGCATCCAACACTACACTGCTCCAGGCCAGCAGGAGGGGCAAGACGCAATGTAGTTTTCTGCTGAGCCCTGTCCCTGGCTGGAGTGGGGGGAACCAAAGGTAGGGGAAACCAGTAGTGGGTGTGGGTGGAGGAAGTAGTTAGAGGAAGCACTTGTAGAAGGAGGTATAAATAGAGAAGCCATCTTAGAGAGTGTGTTCAGTCAGAGGACGACTGTCAGGGAGCAGAGTCTCAGTCAGAGCTCTGCTCCCCAAGCAGGGCCTAGTCTCAGAGGCCCAGGAGGGGAGCAGGGAGTAAGCTCCATTCTGCAGAAGGGATCCTAGGGGGTACGGCGAGTGCAGGCGGCACCCGTACACCCCGAACCTGCCAAGTGTCAGGAGGATCTAGGCCGCAAGAAGGGGGCCGGCCCCTGGCCCAGTCGTGCAGCTTCAAGCCTCGGCTGGAAAAACCGGAGGCTTCTGGCTTCTATAGCCAGTAGTCAAAACCCCCATTCCAATCCAAGTAAGGTCAAGCAGGTCTGTGCAACTCCGACGGACAGGAGGGGCTTCAGAGTACCCGAATAGGATACAGAGTGGGGAAGCTCAGGGCAGGAGGGAGAAAGACCCAGCGTGAAGTCAGTCTAGAAAGGCACACAAGAAAGTGGGGTTCTGCCGGGTACTCCCAAGCTGCCTGAGGAAGGACTGAACCCCTGCCCGGTGAACGCAGTGCGACGTGGGAGGCTTGCACCTGTACAGTGCACCTGTGGACCGTCTAAAGAACTGTGAGTAAAAATCTTGGATGACTGCACTGTACTGCCTCCGTCCCTTCTTTCACCAGCGCCATTCCGATCCCTGCACTACAACGCCCAGCGCAACCCACGCTCTCATTTCACTGCCCTGAGGCCTGCTCCACCTGTGGGGAGCCGTTCCATCTCAAGCTGCCCTAGCACCTGCCTCAGAGGACTGCTGCAGCGCTGGTGATCCTCACCAGCCACCACAGGTGGCGTCACGAACTGTCCCTAACAATTATATCCCCTTTTTGCACTGACCGCCGTGGGTCATGGACCGGGCCAGCCACCATGATATCCCCCGCCAGCAGCGACAAGAGGCCCGGCTGCAGAGTACCCCACGGCCCTGGGGGCGCGTCATAAGCAAAGAAAAAAATAATATAAAAATGCATTGAAAATTAAGCCCCATGTATTGCAAAAAAAAGGCAAAACTTTTAAATATCTAAGCGAGAACATTCTTTTTAGGGCCCTTAAATGTGCATGTATGACAGGAATGGGGGGGAAACAGACTGGTTGTAAACTGGTTAAACCGCTAGAATACTGATGGCAAGTAATCTTTGTATATGGAAAAAAAATTGCTAGAGTGATTTTCTAAAAAGAAGACTATCAGCAGGTCGGTCTACAAATTAAAGTTTTTAGCAGCATTGTGACTGAGAAAATGTAGCTTTAATCTGGGGTATAATGCTTCCGATTTTTGGGAATTCTGTGACTCTGAAATGCTCTTGGCATTCTGCAGTAAGTGCTTTACCACATCTCTGCTCTGGAGAGACAGTTGTAGCATCCTTCCTGATGCCCATCCACATGCCCGTCCATATGCCTAGTCTTAGGGAACTCCCAGAAAGCATTTGTTAGCACTGTTAACAGTAAACTGCTGCTAGAGCCCTACAGAGAGGTACAACATGGTGAAACATCTTTTCAGATCTCCCATCTACAGTTGCCAGCAGAATACTGTAGCACTTTGCTGTTTCCGTCAGTCCCATAAATATTGAGTTGAAAATAACAATATGCATGTTTCACCATCACCCTATCAACCCCCCCCCCACCACACACACGCAGGTCACCTGCAGATGTCCTGTTCTAGTGATCATAAGGGTCCCAGAATAATATAGGTGATAATTAGAGTTGGGAGAATTTATTCAAGTGAAGTTGACTTTTACAAAAAATCTGTATTCTTTTACATATTTTTTGTAGTTTGCTCTGTAGGAATTCAGCAAAATGGTCGCCACCATCTTGTTGAACTATACAAAAGGTTAAAAAACGAATGTCTCTGTTGCTCGTGGTCCCCAGTACGGTCCTCAACTCCTTTACTTACCATGACTGTGCACTGACACATCTTCCCGCTAGGTTGTGAGTAGACCCTGGAAGTCCCTGTGTCTGGAAGTCCTGGTCTAGAGTGCTTGTCGTAAGGTCATGGCACATGTCGTAACATCATCACTTGCTTCATGACTCTGGACCAGGAATTCCAGCTGCTAGTAGGCCCAGGACATTTCTTTGCATGCGCAGGGACATCCCAGGCCTAGTTATGGCCGGAAGTCCTGGCCTAGTGTGAAGATGACCGGGTTCCATCAGCGCACAATGGCGGTAAGGAGCAGGGCCAAGAACCTTGAAGGTCAGAGAGCGGAAAAGGTGAGAAGTGAGGTGAATATTAGTTTTTTTCGGTCTTTTTTTTCGACATCTTACCTTTACTATGCTTTAGGAGTCTTCCCATACCCCAGTATCCCAGAGCTTAATAAAGGAAATTGAATTTGCAGAGAATAAATTCACTCTAAATCGAATGTCTCGGTAAAATCCATGCGATTTGTCTCTAGTGATAAGTGTCATTATGGAAAAACCCTTTAGATGTTCATATTGATCAACCTCATCACAGCCAAGTGTATAATGGAAATAATCATTTTATAACTTCTCTCTATCAGACAAACCTATGTAGATTGCTTACAGGAATACTAAGTTGCGTATTAATAAAATCCATTAACACAAGTCATAAAATGAAATACAAGCTTTACTTAGAACAGAAGATTTCCTCAGTTTGAATAATGGCCTGTAAATGTTAGATTTATTGTGATATTTGTCATTTTTCTCCCCTGATAGGATGCAGTGGTGTTCGGCCATCCAGCTCCGGCACAATCTCTCATTCCATCAAGGAGAGATTATTATTCCACCATGTGCTCGGCTTCGGAAGCTTTGGAAAGGTCCTGATGGCGGAAGATACTATAACTCATCAAGAATTTGCTGTTAAGATCATCAGCAAAAGAGCCCTGCTAGCCGGAGGTGATAGGCTGGATGTGATGGTGGAGAGGCGAGTTCTTCAGCTGGCATCTGGAAGCCCCTTCCTCGTCCACGCGGACTTTGGATTCCAGACCAAGGTAGAATTGTGACTGCTTACTGCTGAAAGGTCTTGCCACTACTTTGATGTTGATGACCTATTCGTCTGAATAGGAGCTGTCCTGCAGTACCAAGAGCGACCACTAAACCTTGTTAGCTCCGTACACTGTTTACATCCGGCTTTTGGTGGAGATGGTAACAGCTGATCGGACCCCACCAATCTGATATTAATGACCTATTCTAATGCTAGGTACATCATGAGAGTGGAAAACTCCTTTAAGAAATGTCACTGAATGCAACCAAGCTTCACTGATCAATGGACAATACCTCTGCCAGAGACAAACTCTACAGAGGTGATATAGAGGGGGTATTAATGTTCAGACCAAAATGGCTCTGTATAGTCTTGAATGTGGCTGAGCTGAAATACCAGGCACAGCTCATGGGCAGAAGCACTTTTTTCTGGAAGAAAAGCAATTTTTTCCTAACCTGAACAACCCCTTTATCCCCATAAAGAAGCAGCAGAGGCTGTAAGAGAGCAGCATTTTCAGTTGTTTTTTCATCTCCGCAGTCTAAAAGCTGTGACTTTTCTATTCTTCTGTCACCGTAGTTCTTTGAAGGTCTATATTTAATTTTGCATGAAGCGTAGTATTTTTAACTGCACCGTTATAGAGTGCACATTGTATTGGATAAGGTGTATGCATTTTTTATAGGTTGGATTGAAAAAAATAGCAAGTTTGCTGGTATTTTGAGGGTTTTATGGCACTTACATAATATGATAACTTTTATGATAATGGTGAAACCAGATTTATATGATTTTTATGTTTTGCTACATTAGCATACTGAAAAAATAAAACAAAACAAAAACATTTTTTTGTGTTGGTGTTTTACAAGACTCATAACATTGTTGTTGTTAACAGCTGTTTTTTTGCATAGCTTGCGCTTTACGTTGGTATTATTTGGGAGTACACAACACTTTATAACTATCTTTAATTCCACTTTTTGGGAAGCGGGATACACAGAAAACAGTTACTGTATGGCAGCCCTATACAAAGCAGAGAGATAAGATTAAGGCTTTGATTCATCATTGCCTTTACGTCTGGTTTTTGTCTGGTTTTGTGTGTTTTCGCCTTTTTTTTATTTGCACCCAATTCATTACTCTATTTGCGCCTTTTTTGCAGTCTATTTTATATCAGCTTTTCTGCTTTTTTCACTTTGTGGGCAGAGTTTAGTGATTCCAGATGTTTTTACCTGATTCATCAATTGTGATTTTTTTAAGTTGCAAATATGACGCAGTCTTAATTTCAATCCCCTTTGGCGTATTTTTTGAGTATGCCAGTTTTTTTGCCATATTTTTGGACCTATTCGAAAATGTGTGATTTTTGGGGCCAAAAAGTTGCAAAAAACACTTCAAGGCAGAAAACGAGCATTTTTTCCTTTGTACCAAATTCTTGAATTGTGTGCGCCATTTTGAAGAATTTGGCACCAAAAGTCAGCAACAAATACCACAAGACCAAAAAGGAAAGTGATTAAAACTATTCAAATTATGAATCTGGGCCTATGTCTATAATTAAAAGAAAAATAATTACCAAACATTGGCTGAAACAAGAATTTCTACATGTATTTATATATTAGATATCATTGTTTAGAATTTTAGGGGTCACAGCAGTTAGGCCACCTTTTGTATTGAGTGACTACATATCTTACCAATATGCTTTAACTTTCTTGGATGGAAAACCCCTTCAAGTAGTGAAATGTGTATTTGTCTTTACTGTATAATAAATGCTAATGTTCCATGTTACAGATGAATGTTTTTCTTGGTATGGAATACATGAGCTGCGGGGACTTTTACCAACTTCTACACAGGAAGGGGCCGCTTGACATCACCAGTGCCAGGTAATGTGTTTAAGGAGTTGTCCAGTCTCAGAAGAAAAATCAGCAGTCTCTTTATGTGACTGCAGACTGACAAATTGTGAAAGTATGCAACGTGCACACAGTCAAGATTTCCCTGTATACCCCGTTCAGGTGGGCGATCCTGTGATTACGGGTACAATTTTCATACTTGTGATCACATGCCAACTAGTCTCACCCGGCTTCTTCAAATAGGAGAGAATTGAGAGACGTGCAGGAGTATAGTCGGCATATAATCATAAGTATGTAATTTGCATACGTGCATTCTCGAGACTGCAATATTGACATTGTGCACTGTTTACACCATCACGATTCGGCAGTCACATAGAGGGAATAATATAGAATAATGCTCCTATTGACTCATATGAATTCCCAAGTTTACAATCTGTGGGATCTGATACTTATTCATTTTCTCTTTGTCAGATTCTATGCCGCCGAACTAGTGTGTGCGATCCAGTTCCTCCATTCTAAGGGCGTCATCCACAGGTAATGTAGTCAGTGTGAGGCTGAGTCACACCAGCGTATATTCTCTCATCTAAGAGAATCCAGACCATTATACAAATCACATTTTGATTAAACTCTGAAAAGAATTTGATCATAGTGTCATCCAATTTTTTCTGATGTGAAGAAGATGGAAAAAGAAATGTCTCCATCTTTTCCATTCTGTCAGTCTGTGGAAATCGGCCTGCACTCAGATGTCATCCGAGTGCAGTCTGATGTTTTCCATGGACTCATAGACTTGCATGGCCGAGTGTGATCCGTTGATTGGATCCAACTTGGGCATTCTGCAATTGGTCCAAGGAAAAAAATCAGACATGTACACAAGCCCATTAAATAATATTGGTTCCAGTGATATCCGATGTTTTGTCAGATCACACTCAGCCTGGTTTTTTTTAAACAATGTTTTACTTCAAAGAAATAATCATTTGCTGATAAGCACAGGAACATTTTATTTAACCACATCCAATTGTGAAAATTATTATTATTCTAAAATCGAATGATTAAAATTACCTTTTATTGATGGGAAAACCCCTTTAAAGCTCAGCTGCAGTCAGTCCCTCCACCCTGGTGACCTGCAGACTGATGCCTGTAGCTGGTGTCTAGTAGTCCTATATGGTATCACTGTCAGGAAGCTGCAGATGAGCGGCGGTCACATGGAATACAGTGATCCCTGCGGTGGTACAGGGCATATAGTAAAGGAGTTATCTCAGAGGAAAGTACAGCAGGGAGAGAAAATAGGTTTATTCTCCTATATCATCATTTCACCACAGATAGAAGAAGAACACTTACTCAGGTTCATTTTCTTTTTCTTACAGAGAGCTGAAGCCCGAGAACCTCCTGGTGACTGATACGGCCACATTAAGATCACGGATTACGGTCTTGCTCTTGAGAACATGCACGGAGAGCGGACAGCCACCACTTTCGCTGGGACCATGGGTTACACGGCTCCTGAGGGGAGAATAGAAGGCTTTTATCTGTTGTATTTAGAAGGATTCCGGATACTTTCACATTGATGAGCTTTATTTCGGCGAGTTCATCAATATAAAATCATTGAGGATCGGATCACACTGATCAGCTGTTCTTACCCCTGGCTGCAACCTGATGGAAACAGAGCAGAACATCGCACCTCTGTACTGTTTAGTGGTCAGTGCCAAGAAATGCAGATCAGCCCGTGTTTCTTTCCATAGGGGCTAATCTGTAGTACCAGCAGCCGCCACTAACCAGTGACCGGTGCTGTGATGTCTGTTTATTGGTTATATCCAACCACTGGCGGAGGAAATAACAGTTAATCAGTGGGACTGCCGGGCGTTGGCCCCACCAATCTTATATTGATGACCTGTTCTGGTTATCAATATTAGAGCACTAGAAATCCATTGAAAGTATTTTCAATATATCACCCATCCACAGAACAGGGAAAAAATGTGTGACCTCTGAGTGCTTCACTACTGTGAGCCGCACAATCGCCAAATGGGAGGAGCATCGTCTCCTATTCCTCCTAGCCTGCATGTCTACATGGATGGTGAACTATGACCAACCAGGTGTAATGCTGAGTTATCCGGACCAGAGATGTCCTAAAGTGGCAATAACATGTGCAATAATGATACAGGAAAACCTATTATTTTATGTGCACTTATTACATTTATTAGATAACAAGTATCTGAAATATCAAGTACATCGGACTAAGCTGCTCTGTGTATATAATACAAGACAAGCCGCCACCTCAGTATTATCAGCTATGTCCCAGATCGCTCCTTAACCCCTTCATGACATATGGCGTACATGTCGGTCATATGTCATGTCCCTGCCTTTGATGCGAGGTCGCACGCCGAGCCCGCATCTTTTCCTGCGGATGATGGTTGATTTAATCTTTAACAGCTGCTGGTGTAACACTACTCCGCCTGCAGCCATTAACATGTTAGATCTCGCTGTCAATCTCTGACAGTGGCATTTAACATGGCTGGCGGGGGGGCGCGTTTTTCTACATGCCCATCGGTGCGCCCCTGACATGATCACGGGGTGCTGATGGGTTACCATGGCATTCGGGGGTCGCTGAAGATCTCCGTGCTTGTCATGACAGTACTCCTGTGAAGGCCACCGTTTAGCTGGCATTCATAGGAGATTGTAATTTTAGCTATACATAGCTGTGCATCAGCAGTCAGACAGTCAAAGCTTCAATTCCCCTAAGGCAACTGATAAATATAGGAAAAAAAGTAAAAAAATGTTTTTAAAAATATAAGGAAACTAAAAAATACAGAAAAGTTCAAATCACCCCCCTTTTACCCCATTAAAAATAAAACAATTAAAAAAAAATAAAAATACACATATCTGGTATCTCTGTATTGCTGTGTTTGTAAAAGTCCGATCACTCAAAATCTAAAATTAATCTGATCAGTAAAGAAAAAATCAAAACACCAGAATTAAGTTTTTTTGGCCGCCGCAACATTGTAATAAAATGCAATAAAAGGCGATCAAAACATTGTATCTGCCTCAAAATGATATCAATAAAAATGTCATCATGTGTTTGGTATCTGCGTAATTGTACTCACCTGGATAATCATAAAGCCAGGTCAGATTTAACATACAGTATAGTTAACATGGTAAATAAAACAAAAATTGTAAAATTACACTTTTTTTGCAATTTTAACATGCTTGGAATTTTTTTACCACTTTCAAGTGCATCACATGATAAAATGAATGGCGTCATTCAAAACTACTGCTCATCCTGCAATAAACAAGCCCTCATACGGTTATGTGGATGGAAAAATAAAAAAGTTATGGCTCTTGTAAGAAGGGAGGAAAAACTGAAAATCGCCCAATTTTGAAGGGGTTAAAGTTTGAGCTGGTAGCACACTGAGCTGAGCGTTGTCACAATCGTATATATTACATTCATTCTGATTTTTCATATCATTTATTAATTTCATTTATGGAGCATAATTATGAAAGATCCTTTTTGTCTCTTGATTAAGTAGTAAGACTTACTGTCATTTAATATAGAATCACATAACAATATGAGTGACATGTAAGAACGGTGATATACAAGAGGTAGCACTACTAATAATGCTTCTCTATGGCAGATCATGGACAAGGAGGAGTATAACGCCGGAGTAGACTGGTACTCGTTTGGAGTCATCTTAAACGAAATGCTTACCAGTGAGTGTAACTACCATCCCTCACTCTTTGATGAATCATCCTCCGGCGCCAAGGACATCATTGAACAGCTCCTCCAGGAAGATCCTGTCCAGAGATTAGGAGTCAATGGTAACATCCGAGAACACCCCTTCTTCCAGAGAATTGATGGGGTCTCAGTCAGGGTCGGACTGGGGTGCCTAGGGCCCACCAGGGGAACTGACTCTAGGGGCCCACACTACAGCCCACCTAAATGGTTTTATTACTTGTTATGTTTTTCTATAATGTACTATAATTACATGTTTGGCCGCGCTGTGGAGCACCAAGCGGCAGGACTTTCTTCGAACAGTCATTCCGTACTGCCAGAGTCCCTTTAATGGTAACTTGTCACCTTGAAAAATGCTATTTATCTGCAGATATAGGGGTAATCTGCAGGTAAATAGGGTGTAAAGCCTGGTTAGACGGCTTATTGGAAAAGCATTGGCTACACGGAGAAAATTACATTTTATTCTCCCTGCCGCCACTCGCTTCCTGTCATAGGGTCGGTGAGGGTGCTGCAATAACGTCCGGCACCTTGATTGTGACATCTTCCATGGAGGCCAACCTCAGGCTGAGCTTCATTGAATGACTAACATGGCAGCAGCACCTGGCAACTAGTGCTGAGCGAACGTGGTTGGATAAGGTGTGATCCCAGCATGCTCGGGTGTTATCCAAGTATCTTGTAGTGCTCTGCTACTATGCTCGAGTCCTCGGGGTAGCATGTTTTACGGAGGTAGATAGACGCAACACATACAGGAATTGCCGGTTTCTTAGGTAATCCCTGCATGTGTTGCTTCTGTCTATCACCGCAAAACATGCTACCCCGGGGACTCGAGCATATTAGCAGAGCACTACAAGATACTCGGATTACACCCGAGCATGCTGGGATCACACCTTATCCGACCAAACTCACTCACCACTAGTTGCCAGGTACGGCTGCCATGTTAGTCATTCAATGAAGCTCAGCCTGAGGTTGGGCTCCATGGAAGTGTCACAATCAAGGTGCCGGACGTTATTGCAGCACGCTCACTTTGTAGTTCGCGGTGACTGTAATGTCTCTTATCCGACCATGCTCACTCAGCACTACTGGCAACCGAACAGCAACCTGCAACTGCGTCACAGGGGGCAGAAGGGAACAGGAGACTGCATGCACCGGCCATTGTGCTATCTAAATGCCGCTGTCAGTGATTAAAAAGGGCACTTAAATACTCAAAACAGCAGCAATCAAGGCGAGCTCTGATCACTGCTGTTACAGGCAGACGCCGGCTATGTAACAAAGCCGACATCTGCCCGGTATGGAGCAGGCTCAGCTCCTGAACCCGCTCCATACAAGCACATCTCAATGGTGACAGTTATGACAAGGTTAGCAAATTTCACTTGTCTGTTCCTAAATGTGGAAAGACAAATGGAATTCCCTAACACATGTGAGCAAGTCCTAATAGATTTAGTAAAGGTGCCCCAAGCATATGAATGTTATTACACACCACAATGGACTCTTACATACACGCATCTTACAAAAATGCATATTATTCCAGATACGTAAACAAATACAAACACGCAGACGCGCACAAACACATGTGAAAGAGACCTAATAGATGTAGTAAAGGTGCCTCAAGCATATGAATGTTATTACACACCACAATGCACAGTTACATACACGCATCTTACAAAAATACATATTATTCCAGATATACGTAAACACATACAAACATGCAGACACGCACAAACACATGTGAAAGAGACCTAATAGATGTAGTAAAGGTGCCTCAAGCATATGAATGTTATTACACACCACAATGCACAGTTACATACACGCATCTTACAAAAATACATATTATTCCAGATACGCAGACACATACAAACATGCAGACACGCACAAACACGCAGACGTGCACAAACACGCAGATGCGCACAAACACACAGACGCGCACAAACACATGAGTACATGAATACATCATCTGAACCACCATCATTTGTAATATCAGGTCAGCCCCATATATCTTTGTATCGCATAAACCTACAACTCCCAGTATGTAATTAACAATAGAGATACTGGGAGTTATCAGTCATCATCAGACTGTGGACCATACAGGAACCACAGTACTGGCGAGACACAGGCAGGATCACAAATGAACATTTACATCCAGGTATCTTACCTGAGAACGTCTTCTCTGATTAGAGTCGTTCTCCTTCTTTTCGCCTCCATCTTGTCCAGACCCCTTGAGGACTTTTCTCATCCACAGCTCGTCTCTGCAGACTTCCATCTTCTCCGGTCTTCTGCAGCTCATTCCCACACGATGCCCTTAAAGATAGAGTCATTATAATGCTCCTGAATAAAAATATCTACACTGAGCCCCTGAATAAACCTAACTCTTACAATGCTCCCTGCACAAAACATGACATACACTCTACCCCTCTTATGGTACCTGCTCTCCACACTGTCCTCTCCTTACCATACTGGGCCCCCTCTTCACACTGTCCTCTCACACTGTGTCCCCCCTATACTGCCCAGTCTCTATACTGTGCCCCTTCATCACACTCCCCCTCCTCAGCATACTGTTCCCCCCTTTCTGTGCCCTCACACTGTTTCCCCCATACTGCCGCATCTCCATACCTTCCCCCACACTACCTAGTCTCTGTGCTGTGTCACCTCACACTTTTCTCCCTCCATACTGTCTCCTCACACTATTCCCCCACTCTCCGTACTGTTTCCTCATACATCCCCCTTCTGTTCCCGCACCCATTCCCACACCTCCCCTAGTTATTTCACACATCTCCCCATTCTGTCTCCTAAAATTTCTCTCCCATCTCTCTCCAAATATAATAAATCTTCGGAAGACCACACAGACATGCAGAAGCGTGCTTACACACACACATACTAAGGGCTCTTTCACACGTCAGTACATGCGATGACAGTTTCCACAAGTACCAGAGACATTGGTACACGCAGACCCATTCAAATGAATGTTTTTACCAGCTGCACCTCCTGCCAAACGTCCCACACACTGATGACTGCGCTCTTCCCAAGCACCGGGTGCTGAACGCTGCTCTCATCATAGATCCCTGCCGGCACTGCAATCAGCAACAGCAGGGTCAATGATGAGAGTAGTAGTCTACTCCCGCCGTGTCCAACTGTAAAAATAGGAATAAAATAAAAATAATCCTTATACTCACCTCTCCTAAGTGTCACCCGCTGTAATCCGTGTGAGCGCTCACGCCGAGGAGAATGACTCCTGCAGCGAGCGGGCCCCGGAGCTGCGCTCAACAAGGGGTGCCCTGTCAATCACTGAGCACAGCTCTGGGGTCCGCTCGCTGCAGAAGTTGTTCTCCTCGGCGTGAGTGCTCGCACGGATTACAGCGGGTGACACTTAGGAGAGGTGAGTATAAGGATGTCTTTATTTTATTCCTATTTTTACAGTTGGACACGGCGGGAGTAGACTACTACTCTCATCATTGACCCTGCTGCTGCTGATCGCAGCAGGCAGGGATCTATGATGAGGGCAGCACCCAGCTCTTGGGAACAGCGCTAACTGTACATTGATTCCCAAGCGCTGGTATGTGTCACACGGATGACACACAGGTGGACACGGATATCTCCAGTCCCGTAAATAGCAGTCATGCTCAGACACACTCAACCAATCACATACAAAAATGCAGACACGCAGGGAAGCATGCATACATGTGTGAAGACACATATACACATGTAGACATGCAGGCACTCAAATACACACACACACACGCACACACACATGCATGCAGGCATATACACACACATGCAGGCAGGCATATACACACACACTGTACACACACAGCCATATACACAAACTGTACACACATGCATATACACACAGGCAGGCATATACACACACACACGCAAGCATATATACACACGCTTCGCAGGTATATACACACACACTGTACACACACAGGCATTTTCACACACACTGTACACACACACGCAGGCATATACACACATGAACTGCAGGCATATACACGCACCAGCAGGCATATACAAAGTAACACACACACAGGCATATGACTCACCCATAAAAACGTTATTGAATATTTGGCACGGTGCTCTTGATATGAAATTGAAGCAGTGACAGCTGTAGGCCTGCAGTCTTGTTTCCAATTCCAGGCCAGGCCTGGTTGGAGAGTTGAACTGTAGAGTGCTGCAGGTCACCGTCCACATATCCAGCCCCGGAACCGGTATAAAAAAAACCAGAGTCAGAGCAGGAGAGAAGGGGGCGGTGCCACCACCCGGGAGCCAGTATTACTACAGGGGAGCAGGCCAGGGCAGATATGGAGCCGGGATGGGACGTATTAGAAGCCCGGGAGCAGGGAGAGCAGAGCGAGACGTCGGCTTCGGTGGCGCCGGCGTCTCAGAGGCCGGCCCTGGAGCAGAGAGAGAGCACTGCAGAGCGCGGGCGCGCGTATCAGAGGCCAGAAGAGAGCGGCGTCAGTGTCACCTGACACCACAGTCTGCCAGCCAGCGGGAAAGCAGAGCGCGGTGCGTGTCACCGCCCAGAAAGAATCCGTCCTCTCAGTGTCAGAGACTCACGTGGTAAGTATGCTGCATGCACGTCACTGCAGGCCCGCTGTCACCAATGAATGTGCCGTGCGCGCGACACTACATTTGATTCAGCCGCGCTTTTAAAGGGCCCCGCCACCAATTTTCTCACTCTCATATCGGGGCCCACCGGGAAATTTCCCGATTTCCCGCCAGGCCAGACCGACCCTGGTCTCAGTGGAAGCCCTTAGGATGGCCCCACCATACATCCATGTAGTAAGTATATGTACAGAATTGTCACATGGATCTGAATAAGATACTCTCCCACAATCTTCTACGCTTTTGGCTCTGTGATACATTATGTTTAACCCCTTTAAATCCCATGACGTACTAATACGCATCTGTGCCCTGGGACTTAAGAGCCTGACCCGTATTAGTACGTCATCGCGATCGCGTGCGCACACAGGCTGCGCGGGCGCGATCGCCGCCGGGTGTCAGCTGATTGTTACAGCTGACACCCAATACTATGTGCAGGGAGCGGTCCCGAAGTCGATCGCAGCATTGCGGTGGCTAAGGGGAGGTGATCGCAATACTCACCTCCTCTTCCGGCCTCCAGTGCTGTCTGCCATGGCTTCCCGGGTGTTGCCATGACGACCCGATGTCTTCATGACAACATCCGGGTCACCAGACAGCAGGAAGATTTTTTGGTCATGCACAGTGCATGACCAAACAATCTTCTCTCTGTGCAGCACTGACTGCCTGCATAGCACAGGGATGGTGCTCCATCCCTATGCTATGCAGGCGATCAGAATAAAAAAAGTGAAAGTCCCAGAGTGGGACAAAGTAAAAAACTAAAAAAACTCTCAGAAAGTGAAAATAATTTAAAAAAAAATTGTAAAAATATTAAACAAAATTAAAAAAATAATCCACCAAAAATAAAAATATAATGTACCCATCAATAAATATTATTATGAAAAAAAACAAACAAAACAATAGTACACATATTTGGTATGGCCGCGTCTAGAACGTCTTGACCTATAAAATTGTCCCACTAGTTAACCCCTTCAGTGAACATGGTAAAAAAAAGAAATAAAAAACGAAGCAAAAAATAATGCTTTATCATCATACCGCCAAACAAAAAATGGAATAACACGTGATCAAAAAGACGAATATAAATAAAAATGGTACCACTGAAAACATCATCTTGTCCTACAAAAAACAAGCCGCAATACAGCTCCATCATCTGAAAAATCAAAAAGTTATAGCTCTCAGAATAAAGCGATGCAAAAAAATAATTTTTTCTATAAAATAGCTTTTATTGTGTAAAAGCGCCAAAACATAGAAAAACTATATAAATGTGGTACCGCTGTAAACGTACTGACCAGAAGAATAAAGCTACCTTATCAATTTTACCACTCGCGGAGTAGAATAAAAAATGTAAAAAAAAAAAACAATTCCTGAATTGTTGGTTTTTGTTTATTCTGCCTCCCAAAAGCTGGAATAGAAAGCGATCAAAAAATATCACATGCCTGAAAATGGCACCAATAAAAACGTCAACTCATCCCGCAAAAAACAAGCCATCGCATAACTCTTTCGGCCAAAATATAGAAAAATTATAGCTCTCAAAATATGCAAAAACTAGATTTTACAAAATATGAGTCTTTTAGTGTGTGACAGCTGTCAATCATAAAAACCCGATATCATTCTGGTATCTCTGTAGTCGAACCAACCCAAAGAATAAGGTCGTCTAATCACTTATACCGCACTAGGAACGGCGTAAAAAATAAACGCTAGGGCTGGGGTTGGGGTTAGGGTTGTGCTAATGTTAGGGTTGGGGTCAGGGCTGGGCTAGGGTAGGGTTAGGGATGTTTTTTTTTTCAAAAGTAAAAAAAAAAAAAAAAAGATGACGATATGGCAACTAGTCTTGAACGCAAGTGCTCGCTACTTGAGTTTGCATCAGGTGCTCGGGTATGCATTGAGTATCGCGAGTGCTCGAGTCTCCGCTCCATATGCTTCGCGGCCAAAAAAAACTCGCGGGGATTGCCTGCCATGCATGAGCAATCCCCGTATGTTTTTTTGGGGTGTCTAATAACCATGAAACATACAGGACGGGGACTCGAGCATGTCACTTGAGCACCCATGATACATGGTGCATACCTGAGTACCCGATGCAAACTCAAGTAGCGAGCACTTGCGCTCAAGACTAGTGACAACTTATTCAATATGATGACCTAATGTCATCAAATTCTGTGTCGTATCTCTTGGCTCAAAATGTTCACTATACCCCTTGATAAAATCCTTGAGGGGTGTAGTTTCCAAAATGGGGTCACTTGTGGGGGGTTTCAACTATTTAGGCACATCAGGGGCTCTCCAAACGCGACATGGCGTCTGCTCTCGATTCCAGCCGATTTTGCGTTCAAAAAGTCAAACAGTGCTCCTTCCCTTCTGAACTCTGCCGTGTGCCCAAACACTGTATTTTCCACCACATATGGGGTATTGGCGTACTCAGGAGAAATTGCACAAACGTTTTTGGGGTCCATTTTCTCCTCTTACCCTTGTGAAAATAAAAAAATTGGGGCTAAAACATCATTTTTGTGGAAAAAGTTTGATTTTTTTATTTTCACGGCTCCATTTTATAAACTTCTGTAAAGGACTTGGGGGTTCAAGGTGCTCACCACACATCTAGATAAGTTCCCTGAGGGGTCTAGTTTCCAAAATGGTGTCACTTGTGGGGGGTTTCCACTGTTTAGGCACATCAGGGGCTCCCCAAATGCAACATGGCGTCCGCTAATTATTCAAGCAAATTTTACATTCAAAAAGTCAAATGGCGCTCCATCCCTTCCGAACCCTGCCGTGCACCCAAACAGTGGTTTTCCCCCACATATGGGGTATCTGCTTACTCAGGAGAAATTGCACAACAAACTGCATGGTGCAATTTCTCCTGTTGCCCTTATGAAAATGCAAAAGTGGGGGCTGAAAAACATTTTTGTGGGAAAAATGTGAAAATTTTATTTTTACGGCTCAATGTTATAAACTTCTGTGAAGCACCTGGGGGTTCAAGGTGCTCACCACACATCTAGATAAGTTCCCCGAACCCTGCCGTGCGCCCAAACAATGGTTTTTCCTCACATATGGGGTATCTGCTTACTCAGGAGAAATTGCACAACAAATTTTGGGGTCCATTTTTTCCTGTTACCCCTGCAAAAAGAAAAAAAAAATGGGTCTAAAGTAACATTTTTGTAAAATAAGTTAAATGTTAATTTTTTTCTTCCACATTCCAAAAATTCCTGTGAAGCACCTGAAGGGTTAATAAAGTTCTTGAATGTTGTTTTGAGCACCTTGAGGGGTGCAGTTTTTAGAATGGTGTCACTTTTGGGTATTTTCTGTCATAAAGACCCCTCAAAGTGACTTTAAATATGATGTGGTCCCTAAAAAAATGGTTTTGTAAATTTTATTGGAAAAATGAGAAATCACTGGTCAACTTTTAACCCTTATAGCTCCCCAATAAAAAAAATGTTGGTTCCAAAATTGTGCTGATGTAAAGTATGCATGTGGGAAATGTTATTTATTAACTATTTTGTGTGACATATCTCTCTGATTTAAGGGCATAAAAATTCAAATTTTGAAAATTGCAAAATTTTCGCTAAATTTCCGTTTTTTTCACAAATAAATGCAAGTGATATTGAAGAAATTTTACCACAAACATGAAGTACAATATGTCACGAAAAAACATTCTCATAATCAGGGGGATCCGTTGAAGCGTTCCAGAGTAATTACCTCATAAAGTGAAAGTGGTCAGAATTGTAAAATTTGGCCTGGTCATTAACGTGCTAACCACCTTGGATTGTAAAGGGGTTAATATCAGGGTTGGAAAATAATTTGGACTACGTTAATGTTTACATTACTATTATAAATGATCGGGCTGGAAAATGTAATTTATTAATGGTGCATGTCTAGTCTATAGTATTGCACTTCTTTCAGACTCTTGCAGGCTATACGCAAATAATTAACTAGTTATATGTTCTGTCAGGTGCAAGTCATTTAATCTGGCAAAAGAATTGCATAGGCATCTGTAGCTGGAGAAAGAGAAGATCCTTGGCTAAAAAAAATTGAAATGAGTTCTCCATAAGGACCACAATGTTTTGATAATTTTTCAGGCAGACATGGAAGTGAATCTAAAGAAAATTAGTTTGCATTTTTCAACAATAATTCTCCTTTTTATAGTCTCCACTGCTGATTTTGACCAGAAGAAAAATAAAACAACAAATATGAACCAATTTTGTCAAAAAACAGAACTGATGGAGCTGTCCCAATTTGGAAGAGTCTGTTAACAGATCAAAGTGTTCAGTGTTGAAGTGATATAAGTACAGATTGTACTTATTTAAAAACTTCTCATTCTAACCATACTTAAGCTATTGCCTATTACCTGCACATAATTCTGCATCCTATATATGATGAGACAGGAGTATGATTGGCCATAGAGATAATTAGTGGCACTGCAGCTCACTGAAGTGACTAAACTTGAGCTGCAATGCTTGTTGTGCTGGTTTTGTCTCTACAATATTACATTTACAGAGATAAGTCAAAGACAAGCAAAATACCCAAATAACTGGAAGTAAATGGATAAATTGCACAGTGCAAAAATAATGATAAATAATAAAGGGTATTTAGTTAACATAATTTTGATCAAAGTAATGTAAAAGCCATCCTACCATGTCACGGTAACCCTTATGGGACAGTCCTAACTCTAATATTAAAACCTTAACATTTGTCAAGTGACATGTATATGGATAAGGGCAGAGAGACTGAACCCCTAGTAGAAACATAGACCTGAGAAGCAGAATGAACCTTTCAGCTCAGACAAAGGGCAGCCACACCCTTATATGCACTAAAGCAAACTAAAATACAAAGAAAAAACCTGGGAGTCTGAACTGAAACGTAAATTGATGTGCATGCAAAATGTAAATGCATGTTCACATAAGGCCACTAGACAGAGAAAAACCAAAGACAAGCAAAATACCCAAATAACTGGAAGTAAATGGATAAATCACACAATGCAAAAATAATGATAAATAATAAAGGGTATTTAGTTAACATAATTTTGATCAAAATAATGTAAAAGCCATCCCACCATGTCACAGTAACCCTTATGGGACAGTCCTAACTCTAATATTAAAACCTTACCATTTGTCAAGTGACATACATATGGATAAGGGCAGAGAGACTGAACCCCTAGTAGAAACATAGACCTGAGAGGCAGAATGAAGCTTTCAGCTCAGACAAAGGGCGGCCACACCTTTATATGCACTAAAGCACACTAAACTACAAAGAAAAAAACTGGGAATCTGAACTGAAGCGTAAATTGATGTGCATGCAAAATGTAAATGCATGTTCACATAAGGCCACTAGACAGAGAAAAACCAAAGACAAGCAAAATACCCAAATAACTGGAAGTAAATGGATACATCGCACTGAAGTGACTAAACTTGAGCTGCAATGCTTGTTGTGATGGTTTTGTCTCTACAATATTACATTTACATTTCAAAACGTTCCTTAATATTGAGCAATTTTTTTTCTATACTTCAAGTCAAGACTATTTTAATTAGTCACCAATTTTCACCATGACTTTTTCTGCATCTTTTCTATAGCCAACTAAGCCTAAACCAAAGTTCCGTGCTTTTAAGCTTGACAAGATCCAAGCGGCAGAGGCTACATTATCTATAACACCAGAGGACCAGGCCGTGTTCAGAGGGTTTTCATTTGTCAACTAGAAAACCCTCAACAAGACACCTGCTCAATAATATCAGAGCAAGCTGCATACCTGAGCTTCCAGAAGATCATGCAGAGAAGAGCAGAAGATCGGATATCCAACATCATCAGGGACCTCCCCATCGATAACTATAAGTGATAAATATAGATAAAAATACGTAAGAAAGAATAAGTATAAGTAAGAAAAGATAAGAAAAGATAAGTATAGGTAAAAAAGTATAGGTAAATATAAGAATAGATAAGTAAGGATAAGTGTAGGTACAAGAGGATAAGTATAGGAAAAAAAGATAAATATAGGTAAGAAAGAATAACTATATGTAAGTATTGGTAAGAAAATATAAGAATAGGTAAATATAGGTAAGAGAGGATAAGTATAAGTAAAAATGATAAGTACAGGTAAGAAAGGGCAAAAAAGGATAATTATAAGTAAATATAGGTAGGAAAGAATAAGTATAGGTAAATATAGGAAAAATGATAAGTATAGATAAATACAGGAAAGAAATGGTAAGCATAGGTAACAAAAAATAAGTATGCATAAAAAAGGATAAGTAGAAGTAAAAAGGATAAGTGTAGCTAAATATAGGTAAGAAAAGATAATTATAGGAAAAAAAGATCAGTCTAGTTAAGATAAAATTATTGGCAGGAAAGGATAAGTCTAGGTAAGAAAATATAAGTATATGTAAGGATAATTACTGGTAAAAAAGAATAAGTATATTTAACATCCGATCAATAAAAAAAGGATAAGCATAGGTAAGTAATGATAAATATTGGTAGACAAGGATAGGTATGAGTAAAAAAGTATAAATATATGTTAAAAAGGTTATGTATATGAAAGTATATGTAATGAAGGATAATTAGAGGTAAGTAGAAGTAAGAAAGGATAAGTATAATTAAAAAAGGAAAAATATAGGTAAGAAAGGAGAAGCATATTTAAAATGTAATTAAAAAAGTATAGGTAAAAAGGAGAAGTATAGATAGGAAAGAATTAGTATAGGTAAAAAAGGATAAGTACTGTTAAAAAAGGATAACTATATTTAGCATTCAGTTAAAAAAATAAAAATGGATGAGCATAGGTAAGTAAGGAAAAGTTTATGTAAGAAAGGATAAGCATAAGTATGTAAGAATAAGTATAGGAAAGAAGCACCAATTCTCAATAATTAACCATTGTAAGCCGCCCTTAGTTAGACATACGCTTTAAATAGTCTAAATATAAAAATAAGACAAACATATATATTAGATATGTATGAAATATTCCAT
Organism: Phyllobates terribilis; assembly: GCF_046119375.1. Taxonomy (NCBI): domain Eukaryota; kingdom Metazoa; phylum Chordata; class Amphibia; order Anura; family Dendrobatidae; genus Phyllobates; species Phyllobates terribilis. The sequence goes on along the minus strand of NW_027362800.1, from coordinate 1,033,413 downwards.
GTAAAGGTGTGACAGGGCCCCATCCAGAGCTGACACTGCAGTGAACCAGGGATTAGCCGATCGCCAGTATGTGGGTCAGGAAGGAATTTTTCCCCACACATGGGGTTGTTTTGCCTTCCTCTGGTTCACATCCTTTTTATGCAGCAAATCTAAAAATGGCACTGGATGATTAAATAAAACTAAATTGGATAATAGATAAGAATAAAAATTAATGAACTCTATTCATTGTGTCGGTGTATTCTTTATATTCTGCTCATTCTGCTGTCACTATTATTTTGATTTTGGACTGTTGTAGTGAATGTTACAAGCAGTAGGGAATTAAAAGTTAATCTGATTTTTTTTTTCGGGAATCTGAGTCACATGATCTCGCTGCCGATTCTTTCCCATCATGACAGTGATGTTATGGCCATCTTTCATATGGATTTCTCAGACCAATGTCACTGCCCCAATATGCACCACATTATCAATTACATGTTGTACATAGGATAGGGCTAGCATCATCAGCTACTGCTCTGTAACCCAAGTGTAGTCTCCTCCATTAAAGTCCCTGCATATCACAGATCAGGGACAGTGTGAAAACACAGGGGTCAGTGGGTGCTCTTGTCCGCTAGCCCAGTGGTCTTTAGAAAGATTGCATGGACAAGGGCTCATACCACTGAACGCCCACTCTCTTTTACCATGGGTAGAACATTACTCAGACAACACAGGGTGATGGTAAACAGTGTGGCAATAATTTATTGAACCACCAACAATCAATAACATATAAAACAGTCTCAACAACTACACAAGATGGGGCAAATTACAGAGACTCACCCTTCCGCTGGCTTGCCAGGATTTGGGCAGTGTAACCTCATTTAAACCCCGTGGTTTCAATGTGTCCAGTTTGTATATCATCTATCCAATTGACTCAGTGATAGGGATATGGGCAATGTTGGATGCATGTGCATACACTTGTCAGTTTTTCACTATAAATATACATTTTTCTACAATCATGTCTTCCTTGTTAGTACCATCTTATGATTATATCCTTCTTAAAAAGGCAGCTAAACAACGTCCACCAACTATCAGATACTTCCACGGTCTAGAGGTACTGACCATGGATGTTGTCTTTATATGGTATAGGGTGCCAAGAGATAACGGGTTCGAATCATCATACACAAAAAAATATTTTATTTTTACATCATGGAACTTATGTAGAAGACGTTTCAATTTTTATTTCAATTTTATACAATACTCATTACTTTTTTAAAATTGTTCTCTTAATGACGCTAATAGACACTTTTTTAAGGAATATGTAAAGGTTTAATTTTTAAATGAAAACGGTTGCTGGTGCCTTGGAGCCAGTTTTTTTCACTTTCCATGTGTATATACGTTCTCTGCTGTTAACATCTCTTAAGCTATGCACTTGATGAAGTGGACAGGACGTCCACGAAACGTGTCTGTTTTTAGCTTGTCAAAAGAATAAATCCACAACACAAGTCCTGGATTCTATATAATATGTTCTAACCTAGGAGCGCGGAACTACCGACACCTTTCATCTTTTCCTTTACAGTGTAAAGTTGTAATTGCAGTAAACTGAACTGGCAACAACACCACAAACGTGAAAGCAAATGAGTGGCATGTGCCCAGGATTTTGGGACCAGAAAAAAATCATCAAAGCAAGAGAAAATGCAGTGAAATTATTTTCAACACAAAAACTTTTCAGGTTAAGAATTTTTCAACTCATAGAAAACCCCTTTAAACACTCAACAGTCTAATAAAAGAGTATTTCAACCTTAAGTAGTTATTGCCTATCCACAGGATATGTCATCACTGTCTGATAGATGCACTCCAATTTCCAATAAAAAGAGAGATGGCCATGAATATTTGTGGTCCTCTTCATTAATTTCCATGGAAGTTACGGAATAGATGTAAAAGCAGGATAGGGAACGCCCATTATGAAAAAAGGTGTGGAGTACAAATGTGAAAATGGCATTTGTCAGACATTCATGGCATATTCTGTGGACGCAAATGTCTAAGATGGAAATACTCCTTAAAAGTTGATCTGTCAGCAGCTTTCACATTACGCACTGCAAAACTCATTAATTATGTCTTTTAAATCTGATGAAACTGGTGTAATATTCATGAAAATCAATATCAAATGGCTGTCTAATTCTCAAATGTAAAAGAGCATTTTATGACTTCAGCTAGATCTAGACTCATAACAAATCATTTTCAAATTAGGCAGGAAAACTTTCACATAGCATTATACAGATTTTCTTGAAGGGAATCTGTCACCCCCTGGGACGTTTTAAACCTATTACTATGGGCATACAAGTGACAGAATTGTTAAAATAGTCTTACCTGTATGCCTCATAGCTGCTGTCTTGTTTTTTATAAATCATCTTTTAATCCTTTATGTTAATGAGTTCTTCCAGACTCTGTGGTGGTGCCTGGAAGAAAACTCCTGCCTCTGGTGTTCATTTGCATACCACCTTCCTCCCATCAACAGCACAGTGCCATGTGACATGTAGTTGTGGGCCTGCAATGGCACGATTATGTTTACCTTTTCCACCCTTCAGTAGCAGTGACTCGCAGGCGCCTGTGCAGAAGAACTATGAAGCAAATGCCCATTGAAGGGCGGAAAAGGTAAGTATAATCGCACTATTGCAGGGCGCAGGCTCGGGATTCAGGGGCCACAACTAGCTTTCGGCATGGCACTGTAGAGGTTGAGGACTTGATCAGACAGATCAACTCCCCCCATATTTTTATTGTACCCCAGTACACAGTCTGGTTTGCGGACCTGTGTATAAGTACCTCATACAGTGGTGGGGGTGCTGCCATCACCATGTACAAGAAAAGGATATCCCACCAGCATGTTGTTGCTAAATTGGGCTCTGCTCTCACCCTTTCTCAGCAGCTGCCCAATTAGTGACCTTAGTAGTCCTCTCTGAGTTTTTCAGACAGTACTAAATACTGTGGTAGCTCTATCAGAAAGGAATATGAAGAGATGGATGCTGGTATAAAAGTTTTCTATGTAGCAGTGATAACTTTGAACCAGCAGTGGGTGCACCAAATCCCACACAATTTCCCTACTCACTCCCAGGACGGGGGGCATTCAGGGGATTGAATCCGGGTGTCCTTCCCTTCATAAACCCTAAATCTGTGGGTGTACCCTGATGTACTCTCGCACAGCTTGTAGAGTTTAATTCCGTACCTTGCCCTAGATAGGTATTGCCAGAATTTGAGCCTCCCCTTGAAATGTATTAGAGACTCATCCACACAGATGTCATTTTGGGGAATGTACACTTCAGCAAACTCATTGCTGAAGTGATCAATGACCGGCTGAACTTTGAAAAGTCGGTAAAAGTTGAGGTCATCTCGGGGTGGACGCTGTGCATTATTATCGTTGTAATGCAAAAATTTGTGGATGGACTCAAAGCGTTTACAGGTCACACAGGTGGAACATCAACACTCCAATATTGCTGAAGTTCTGGGATCGTCACTATCCCCATGTAAAAAAACAAGGCCCCATCATTTCTACTGCATCTATGGGAGTCCAGTTAGAAAATGATGAATTGGGTTTTGGGCCATATAAATTTGTCTGGGGCACCATGAGGTTTACAAAATTCTCAGAGAAAAAGACTTTGAAAAAGTTGATTTCTGTGAGGCCGGTAGTGTCAAATTGGATTCCCGATTGCGCCACAAAATCAGGAATTTATGTTTCGTAATCTTCGGGGGTGAGGTTTATAAGGGGTCACTGACAGTGGGCGCTGGCTCATTTGCTGTCCTGGGGAGTCTGCGTGGCAGTTCGGTATCACTTGAGTTATAGGAGGGTGGAAAAGGAAGGAAGGTGGCATCCTCTCCCTCACTATAGGAAATGGTATGAGGAACTGTTAGAGGATTTAGGAATGTTTAGCTTGCAAAAGAGATAACTGAGAGGAGACTTACTAGCTGTCTACGAAAATCTCAAGGCCTCTCACATTGTAGAGGGATCAGGTATATTCTCATTTGCACAAAAAAAAACTAGAAGCAATGGGATGAAACTGAATGGGAGAAGATACAGATTAGATATTAAAAAAAACTTTTTGACAGTGAGGACGCACGCATGGATGTGGTGCAAAACAGGGAAAAAAAATGGACAGGGAAAAAATGTCCTGGCCAAAAGCGAGCACAGACGCTGATCAGTGATGTGCGTCACTGATCAGTTGTTCACTGGCTGCAGGACACACGCATGGAGGTGGTGCAAAGGGGGGAAGGAGAGAAAATGAACAGGAAGAAAAGTCCAGGCCAAAAGTGAGCAAGGACGCTGATCAGTGATGTGTGTCACTGATGAGCACTCGGCGACTGTAGGATGCATTATTGTGTATTAGCATGCTTATGATTTCATGATATGGAGGAGGCAAACAATATGTATGTATTGTTATATTGATTTTACCAAGAATTATGTCTCCACGGCTGCGCGTCCTTTATTCACATAGCCATTTGCACTGTGCACATTTTCTTCCATTGCCTGTTTATTATTTTTATTATTATTTATTATTATTATAGCGCCATTTATTCCATGGCTCTTTACATGTGAAATGGGGTATACATAGCAAAAACACTTACAATAATTTTAACAAAACAAGTTAGCGACTGGTACAGGAGGAGAGAGGATCCTGCCCGCGAGGGCTCACAATCTACGACGAATGGGTGAGGAAATAGTAGGTGAGGGTAGAGCTGGTCGTGCAGCAGTATGGTGGAGCGGTGGTTACTGCAGGTTGTAGGCTTGTTATTTTTTTTTAATAAATAAAGATTAATTTCATTAATATATATTGTGGCCTGTGATCGTTTTTTGTTCTTTTTGTGCTTTGCATATGTCTGCATATGTTTGTGTGTGTGCACATTTCTGCGACCCTTATACGTGCAAGTCTGCATGTGTATACGTGAGTGCTTGTGCGTATCTGCATGTGAATGACCGTGTTTGTGCGTGACTGTCTGTGTACATATTGTATATAGGGTGCTATGTGCGGCCTCATGCTGTTTCTGGGGAGCGCAGTGCGGCCTCATGCTGCATCTGGGGAGCGACATGCGACTTCATGTTTTGTCTGCAGAGCGCCATGCGACCTCATGCTGTATCTGGGGAGCGCTGTGCAGCCTCATTCTGTATCTGGAGAGCGCCGTGCGGCCTCCTGCTGTATCTGGGGAGCGCCGTGCAGCCTCATTCTGTATCTGGAGAGCACTGTGCGGCCTCCTGCTGTATCTGGGGAGCGCCGTGCAGTCTCATACTGTATCTGGGGAACGCCTTGCGGCCTCCTGCTGTATCGGGGGAGCGCCGTGCAGCCTCATACTGTATCTGGGGAACGCCGTGCAGCCTCCTGCTTTATCTGGGGAGCGCCGTACAGCCTCATGCTGTATCTGGGGAACGCCGTGCGGCCTCCTGCTGTATCTGGGGAGCACCGTGCGGCCTCATGCTGTATCTGGGGAGCGACATGCGACTTCATGTTGTGTCTGCAGAGCGCCATGCGACCTCCTGCTTTATCTGGGGAGCGCCGTACAGCCTCATGCTGTATCTGGGAAACGCCGTGCGGCCTCCTGCTGTATCTGGGGAGCGCCGTGCGGCCTCATGCTGTATCTGGGGAGCGACATGCGACTTCATGTTGTGTCTGCAGAGCGCCATGCGGCCTCATGCTGTATCTGGGGAGCGACATGCGACTTCATGTTGTGTCTGCAGAGCGCCATGCGACCTCATGCTGTATCTGGGGAGCGCCGTGCAGCCTCATTCTGTATCTGGGGAACGCCGTGCGGCCTCCTGCTTTATCTGGGGAGCGCTGTGCGGCCTCATGCTGTATCTGGGGAGCGACATGCGACTTCATGTTGTGTCTGCAGAGTGCCATGCGACCTCATGCTGTATCTGGGGAGCGCCGTGCAGCCTCATTCTGTATCTGGGGAACGCCGAGCGGCCTCCTGCTTTATCTGGGGAGCGCCGTACAGCCTCATGCTGTATCTGGGGAACGCCGTGAGTCCTCCTGCTGTATCTGGGGAGCGCCATGCGGCATCATGCTGTATCTGGGGATCGACATGCGACTTCACGTTGTGTCTGCAGAGCGCCATGCGACCTCATGCTGTATCTGGGGAGCACCGTGCAGCCTCATTCGGTATCTGGGGAGCACCGTGCGGCCTCCTGCTGTATCTGGGGAGCGCCGTGCAGCCTCATACTGTATCTGGGGAACGCCGTGCGGCCTCCTGCTTTATCTGGGGAGCGCCGTACAGCCTCATGCTGTATCTGGGGAACGCCGTGCGGCCTCCTGCTGTATCTGGGGAGCTCCTTGCGGCCTCATGCTGTATCTGCGGAGCACCGTGTAGCCTCATGCTGTATCTGGGGAGCGCCGTGCGGCCTCATGCTGTATCTGGGGAGCGCCGTCCGGCCTTATGCTGTATCTGGGGAGCACCGTGCGGCCTCATGCTGTATCTGGGGAGCGCCGTGCGGCCTCATGCTGTATCTGGGGAGCGACATGCGACTTCATGTTGTGTCTGCAGAGCGCCATGCGACCTCATGCTGTATCTGGGGAGCGCCGTGCAGCCTCATTCTGTATCTGGGGAACGCCGTGCGGCCTCCTGCTTTATCTGGGGAGCGCCGTACAGCCTCCTGCTGTATCTGGGGTACGCCGTGCGGCCTCCTACTGTATCTGGGGAGCGCCGTGCGGCCTCATGCTGTATCTGGGGAGCGACATGCGACTTCATGTTGTGTCTGCAGAGCGCCATGCGACCTCATGCTGTATCTGGGGAGCACCGTGCAGCCTCATTCTGCATCTGGGGAACGCCGTGCGGCCTCCTGCTTTATCTGGGGAGCGCCGTACAGCCTCATGCTGTATCTGGGGAACGCCGTGTGGCCTCCTGCTGTATCTGGGGAGCTCCTTGCGGCCTCATGCTGTATCTGCGGAGCACCGTGTATCCTCATGCTGTATCTGGGGAGCGCCGTGCGTCCTCATGCTGTATCTGGGGAGCTCCGTGCGGCCTCATGCTGTATCTGGGGAGCGCCGTCCGGCCTTATGCTGTATCTGGGGAGCACCATGCGGCCTCATGCTGTATCTGGGGAGCCCTGTGCGGGATCCTGCTGTTTCTAGGGAGCATCGTTCGGTCTCATGCTGTATCTGGGGAGCACTGTGCGGCCTCATGCTGCATCTAGAGACCTACGTGCGGCCTCATGCTGTATCTGGGGAGCATTGTGCGGCCTCATGCTGCATCTAGAGAGCTACGTGCGGCTTCATGCTGTATCAGGGGAGAGGGTATTTGTACCATAAATAGTTTATTGCCTATCCACAGGATATGTCATCACTGTCTGATAGATGCACTCCAATTTCCAATGAATAGAGAGATGGCCATGAATATTCGTGCTCCTCATTATTGATTTCCATGGGAGTTCCGGAATAGATGTAAAAGCAGTATAGGGAACACCCATTCTGAAAAAAGGTGTGAAGTACAAATGTGAAAATGGCATTTATCTGACATTCATGGCATATTCTACAGACACAAATGTCTAAGATGGGAGTACACCTTAAAAGTTGATCTGTTAGCCACTTTCACATTACGCACTGCAAAACTCATTAATTATGTCTCTTAAATCTGATGAAACTGGTGTAATTATCATGAGAATCAATGTCAAATAGCTGTCTAATTCTCAACTTTAACCCCTTAACCCCCGAGGGTGGTTTGCACGTTAATGACCAGGACAATTTTTACAATTCTGACCACTGTCACTTTATGAGGTAATTACTCTGGAACGCTTCAACGGATCCCCCTGATTCTGAGATTTTTTTTTCATGACATATTGTACTTCATGATTGTGGTAAAATTTCTTCGATATCACTTGCGTTTATTTGTGAAAAAAACGGAAATTTGGCGAAAATTTTGAAAATTTTGCAATTTTCAAAATTTGAATTTTTATGCCCTTAAATCAGAGAGATATGTCACACAAAAGAGTTAATAAATAACATTTCCCACATGTCTACTTTGCATCAGCACAATTTTGGAACCAAAATTTTTTTTTGTTAGGGAACTATAAGGGTTAAAAGTTGACCAGCGATTTCTCATTTTTCCAACAAAATTTACAAAACCATTTTTTTAGGGACCACATCACATATGAAGTCACTTTGAGAGGTCTTTATGACAGAAAATACCAAAAAGTGACAGCATTCTAAAAACTGCACCCCTCAAGGTGCTCAAAACCACATTCAAGAACTTTATTAACCCTTCAGGTGCTTCACAGGAATTTTTGGAATGTGGAAGAAAAAAATGAACATTTAACTTTTTTCACAAAAATGTTACTTTAGACACAATTTTTTTTATTTTCACAGGGGTAACAAGAAACAATGGACCCCAAAATTTGTTGTGCAATTTCTCCTGGGCACGCAGACACCCCATATGTGGGGAAAAAACACTGTTTGGGCGCACGGCAGGGATCGGAAGGGAAGGAGCGCCATTTGACTTTTTGATTGTAAAATTTGCTTGAATAATTAGCGGACGCCATGTTGCGTTTGGAGAGTCCCTGTGTGCCCAAACATTGGAGCTCCCCCACAAGTGACCCCATTTTGGAAACTAGACCCCCCAAGGCACCTATCTAGATGCATAGTGAGCACTTGGAACCCCCAAGTGCTTCACAAATTGATTCGTAAAAATGAAAAAGTGTTTTTTTTTTTCACTTTTTCATTTTTACGAATCAATTTGTGAAGCACCTAGGGGTTCCAAGTGCTCATTATGAATCTAGATAGGTGCCTTGGGGGTTCTAGTTTCCAAAATGGGGTCACTTGTGGGGGAGCTCCAATGTTTGGGCACACAGGGACTCTCCAAATGCAACATGGTATCCGCTAACAAATTGAATGGAAAATCGTCTCAAATTGTTAGTGGACACCATGTTGCATTTGGAAAGCCCCTGTGTGCCCAAACATTGGAGCTCCCCCACAAGTGACCCCATTTTGGAAACTAGACACCCCAAGGCACCTATCTAGATGCATTGTGAGCACCAGTTTCCTCCCACACTCCAAAGACATACTGATAGGGAATCTAGATTGTGAGCCCCAATGGGGACAGTGCCCATAATGTCTGTAAAGTGCTGTGGAATTAATGGCGCTATATAAATTAGTAAAATAAAGAAATAAAACATATAGCATTATACAGCCTTTCTTGAAGGGAATCTGTCACCCCCTGGGATATTTTAAACCTATTACTATGGGCATGCAGGTGACAGAATTGTTAAAATAGTCTTACAGATCAACTTCCCCCACATTTTTATTGTTCAGTACACAGTCTGGTTTGCTGACCTGTGTATAAGTACCTTGTACAGCTGTGGGGGTGCTGCCATCACCATGTACGGTGGTCAAGAAAAGGATATCCCACCAGCATGTTGTCGTTACTGTGGGCTCTGCTCTCACCTTTTCTGAGCAGCTGCCCAATTAGTGACTTAGGGAGTCCTCTCTGAATTTTGCGGAAAGTACCAAATACTGCGGTAGCTCTGGCAGACAGGAATATGAAGAGAGGGATGCTGGTATAAAAGTTATCTATGTAGAGGTGATAACTTTGATCCCGCAGTGGATGAACCAAATCCCACACAATTCTCCTACCCATTCCCAGGACAGGGGGGCATTCAGAGGATTGAATCCAGGTGTCCTTCCCTTCATAAACCCTAAATCTGTGGGTGAACCCTGAGGTACTCTCACACAGCTTGTAGAGTTTAATTCCGTACCTGGCCCTCTTACTGGGTAGGTATTGCTGGAATTTGAGCCTCCCCTACATTTCAGTATTATGAACTCATCCACACAGATGTCACTTTGGGGAATGCAAACTTCAGCAAACTTATTGCTGAAGTGATCAATGACCGGCTGAACTTTGAAAAGTCGGTCAAAGTTGGGGTCATCTCGGGGTGGACGCTGTGCATAATCGCTGTAATTAGTGATGAGCGAGTATGTTCTGTTAACCCTTTCGGCGAGTATGCTCGGGCCGAGCACCGAGTAGTTACAGTTGCTCGGTGTTATGTTTGAATCACTCCCGTGTGCATGATTTGCGACTGTTTGACAGCTTTAGTACATGTAAGGAATGTCTATTTCTTACACATTCCTCACATGTATTAAAGTTGTCAAACAGTCGCAAATCATGCACACGGGAGTAATTCAAACATAACACCGAGCATACTCGCCAAAAAGGTTAACAGAACATACTCGCTCATCACTAGTTGTAATGCAAAAATTTGTGGATGGACTCAAAGCGTTTACAAGTCATAGCCATGTGAAACATCAACACTCCAATATTGCCGAAGTTCTGGGTTCTACACAATCCTCATATGAAGAACAATACCCCATCATTTCTACTGCATTTATGGGAGTCCAGTTAGAAAATGATGAAGTGGGGTTTTGGGCCAAAAATTTTGGGCATATAAATTTGTCTGGGGCACCACGAGGTTTACAAAATCCTCAGAGAAAAAGACTTTGAAAAAGTTGATTTCTGTGAGGCTGGTAGCGTCAAATTCAATTCCTAATTGCACCACAAAATCAGGAATCTGTATTTTGTAATCTTCGGGGGTCAAGTTCGTAGGGGGTCACTAACGGTGGGCGGTGGCTCATTTGCGGTCATGGGGAGTTTGTATGGCAGTTCGGTATCTCTTGAGGAATAGGAGGGGGAGAATAAAGGAAGGTGGCATCCTCTCCCTCACTATGAGGAATGGTATGAGGAACGGTTAGAGGATTTGGGAATGTTTAGCTTGCAAAAAAGAAGACTAAGAGGAGACTTAATAGCTGTTTACAAATATCTCAAGGCCTATCACACTGTAGAGGGCTCAGCTACATTCTCATTTGCACAAAGAAAGGCTACAAGCAATCGGATGAAACAGAATGGGAGACGGTACAGATTACATTTTAGAAAAAACGTTTCAACAATGAGGGTGATTAACGAGTAGAACAGGCTGCCATGAGAGGTGGTGAGTTTTCCTTCAGTGGAAGCCTGTAAGTTGTAGGAGGCACGCACGGATGTGGTGCAAAATGGGGGAAAAAATGAACAGGGAAAAAAAAAGTCCTGGCCAAAAGCAAGCACAGATGATGATCAGTGATGTGCATCACCGATCAGTGGCTCACTGGCTGCAGGACACACGCATGGAGGTGGTACAAAGGGGGGGAGGAGAGTAAATGAACAGGAAAAAAAGTCCTGGCCAAAAGCGAGCACGAACTCTGATCAGTGATGTGTGTCACTGATCAGCGCTCAGCGACTGTAGGACGCACAAAGAAACTGCCAAAAATAGAAAGATCAGCTACTGATCGGCGATCAAATACTGATCAAAGCTCGGCGGCAGAGGTGGGAGTGGGGAAGGGGTTGGAGAGAGGGGGTAAAGATGGTGAAGGGTGTTAAATGGTTAATTATGGAAATTCATTTGGAATGTTAATTAATAATCAATAATCATTTTTCTTAAATCTGAGTTCTATGCCTCAGCCATCGTGTCTACTTGACATGCGCTATTTGTGTGTGTATTTTTGGTTCACTACCATATGTAGAACAGGTGTGCCATACGACTGGCTATAAAAGCCCATGGTACAGAAAGGGAGGGCTCTCTTGCTCTGCCCATCCCACAAGACACAGAAGAAGAATCTTCATGCTGAGAAGTATCTGACATGTAGGCCTGGACACGTGCTGGACAAAGACATGATTTACCAGCCAGGATCCAAGGAAAGATGGGTGAATCTCAACAATTAAGCTAATTATGGACAAATGGACAATTACTTTATAACTAATTATTGTATGTACCTGCTGCAATCTGATTCTTTTTAATGGACAATCCAAGAATAAATCGATACATTTTTTTATAAGAATATCGTGATATTGATACTTTGCGAAGTCCTCAGTAGGAAAAATAATACAGAGAAGAGTATTATTTTACAATGGTGAGCCAGCCAGTCCTGTTTTTCATTTTTTTTAATTAAGTAAGTGAATTTCTTCCGTGAACACGGGGGGAAGTCCTGTCGAGCTGAACAGCTGTTGTTCACGTGTCAGTAAATTCACTAATTTGTCACGAGAAGCAGAAAGAAGCCTACAGACTGAGGACTAACGGGAAGCAGAGGTACTAACAAGGAACAGAATCAGACGAACTGAAGACAGGACGTGCTGATAAAGAAAAGTTAAGGAATCTTAAGGTAAGCAAAATATGGATATAATTTTTTCTTTTGCTAAACAAAGTAATATTAATTTCAAAGTTAATGTAGGAGATGACATAGAAGTTTTGTGGCTCAGTTTATACAAAGAATGTGAATTGCAGAATTTACAGTTAACTTCTAAATTGGTAAATAGAGAGAAACACAAATTGCGGAATATTCTACATCTTGTACAAGTATTTCATAATTTTGTACTTGAAAGTTCTAAGCAGAGAAAATTGTGTAGAAATAGTGTCAGATAGTGACAATGATTCTGACTGTAATGTGGAAAATGAACAAGAAGTAAGACACGTGTCTGTAACTGAAGGTGAAATTGGGTCTGACCAAGAGACGGACATACAGAAACCTGACATGGGAGGAGACATGACTGACATACGAGAAACCGACATATTAGGTGATGTGGGAGGAGACGTGAGTGACGTAGGAGGAACGGACGTACAAGAGCCACTAAAAATATCAGAGAATTCAGGAATTACCCAGGCTCAACTACAAATTAAAATGAGGAAAAATTTACTAAAACTATACAAAATCATGCCAAAATATGATGTCAAAATCCATGCCTGTAGAAATTCAGAGATATTTGAGAGCTTCTCTGATGAGTTTGATTTATCCAATGAGGAGAGGAATCAATTATTTAAAATATGGATTCCTGTGACATTGTCCAGACGTTTACATTTAATGCCATGTGAAAATGACTCTCCTAATGGATGGGAAAATGATTCGGACAGATTAAGATATTTGATTTATTGTGTCACAAAGGATTTTCCCAACATAGAAGATCTGCAGAAACTAAGGATTGGTAGGAAGGAATGTACATATACATTCATGTCCATATTTGAACGGTTGTACAAAGCTCTTATCAAAAATGGAAAAGTACAACATATGATAAAAACTTTTGTACAAAAATTCAAATTCCTAGATCCAGTATCTAGAGTTATAGCGTCACAAAAAGAATCCCTATTCAAATGTGTGCAGTTGCTGGATTCTGTTAGAAAACATGAGAATCGTGCAAAGAAAATAAATCAAGTTAATTTTATAAAACCAGAAAAGGTAAAATCTTACCAAAAGCCAATATCAAACTCTCCTAGACTGAGTCATCCCCATAGTGAACTCTATCAAATACGCAGGAGATTTCATATATGTTATAAGCCATATAAAATGATTGAAAGATCCATCTCTTCACAGAATGAGTTATTTCTCAGTCAGAACTGTGATTCTCTAAAAAGGAAAATGGCTGAAACTGATGAACAGAGACAGGTGAGACGACCGGCTCACAGTGACGTCATGGAATGTGGACAGAAGAACAGACAGTTCTCTGAGGTTTTGAAGGATAGAAAAATGTCTTTCCTAAATAGGGCGTTCCTGGAGATATTTGAGAGAGACAGAAGATTTGGTTTAGGGAGTGGCTAAGGAAAAACTGTAATTATAATGTTGTATCAAAATGTTATACAATGTCTCAATATTTATTTATAATCTTATGCAGTAAAATTGTAGTTACATAGTTTCTAGTAGTTCATGTATTTATATATATATATATATACACTTGTCTAAGTAGAGATTGTGTATAATTGTATTTATATATATGTTTATAAAATATATATATATATTAATTAATAAATTAGAACTTCATATATAAATTTAAGTAACAATATTTTGAATTACATTGGAACCAACCAATATATGTATAAGATATTTAAATAATTCTGTTTCTGTATGAATTTGATATTTAATTTTGTTTTCTTATATTTCCTTAGAGTTTTCATTCCAAAGCAGGATTTGATCAAACAACTCTAAAATGGATTTATTTCTTTAGTCACACAGGAAGTGGAAAAAATTGCATGATTTTATGAATATAACATTTTAAAATAATAACAATATAACTAGTTGGATTATTATGTGTAGCACTTATGAATTAATATTTTCTGTGCATGAAGTGTTCGTTTTAACCAGCAGCCTTTACAGCATGACGTGTGACAGCTGCGGCCTTTGAACTTTGAGCTAATAGTATAGATCCCATTCATTCTATTTTCAGCTGATGTAACTTAAGACCGGGCAGCCAGTGAGTAAAAAAAAAAAGGAACCTAAGGACATTTCTATTTTTTTGCAAGACAAAAGTTTTTTTTTCAAGTGTTTGAAATTTCAAATACTTACTCTCATATTATATAATATGTATTTGGGGAATATTCAAAGAAATATTGATATGACAATGCGCATTAATAAATTGGGATACAACAATTTTGGGTTAAATATATATATATATATAAAACTTCTTATGTGGAATGTTTGAGTTGAACAGATCTGTGAAGGTGACAGATGAGTAAATCAGCAGCTGCTAAGTGTGATTGATGTGACAGAGGCCTCGTACGTTTGTATGTTTGGAAAAAAAAATGTTTCTTTATGTGAAGGTACAAAAATATATTTAATTCTGAGAAAAAATATAATACATAATTAGGTATTATCTACATAATATATATACTTCTATATTTCTTTAATAATTATTATTTCTTGATTTAACTAATAGTGGATAAGGGCAACCACACATCAAAATGGTTTACAAAGCAAATTTATATTTAGAATAATTTTCCACATGATAATATTCTTGAATAACTATGATATTATTTTTAATGGTTACCTAAATAGGTACACACCTCTCTTTAGACAAATCTATGCTACTCATCGATATGAAATTTATGCACAATATTTCTAGAAGAATAATTATTTTTAATTTGGTTCTGATATATACATAAATTTTATAAAATAATATTTTTTGGTATTAAGGGGGAAAATGTGTTTTTGATCCTGATTACATAATCACTTTTGATCAATACTTATTTTTTACACATTTTAATAAAGAAGAAACAATAATAAGGTACAATGATATAATTAAGAAGGGTGTTACATGCAAAGTTGCATAGTTTAATAATTTAATATTTTTTGGTGATACAAGGTTATGACAAATATGAAATCATCCAGATAATGGAGATATAAGGGTATTTTTTTATGGAGAATATAATTACTCTGCATTTGTCATTAAAATTTAAAGGCCTTATTTTTATTTTTATTCTTATTTTTCTTCTTAATTTTATTTTTCATTTTTAAAATTTTATTCTTACTTATTTTCTTATTTTTCCATTTTTCATTTTTAATTCTCAATTTTTGATTTTAATTCAGTTCAATATTTCAACTGAGAAAACACATTAATATTTAATAAAGTAATGTCTAATACAAGAGTATTGCTTCATTAAATATATATTGTTAAGGAAAAAAATGTTTATATTTTCTGAGTAAACACAACAATTCATTCATTCATTTATTCATTCATTCATTCATTCATACATTCATATATTTATTCATTTTGGTTCAGGAGTATACATTCTTTGATATTATTGGTTTAATAAAGATATAAACACTTGTTGTTTCAAAACACACTGACACCTATGGGTTGGAAAAGGTAATTACACCTATGGCATAAAAATGTTTTATCACATGGAGAACTTCATTGAATTATTATCTATTATTGTTTATTATTCCAAACATAATTTATTTTAACGTTTTGATGATAATTAGATGGATATTATTGATTGCTATGGTACGCTGTGATATTATAGGTTAGGAAAAACTGCCAGATTTGGTATCAGATTAGGGAATGAAGACTTCAATCAAAGCATCGCAATTATGAATTCTATCTTAATAAAGACTTTTCATATTTATAAATCAAAGAGATTCCCAAAAGTTACAAGAAGAAGCAACTGATATCCGGACGTCTCAGAAGGTAACAGGTGTGAATGCTGAGTGATAATAGACTGTGTCAGATACAATTCACACCACTGATCACCAGGACGGCAGAGGACGATGATCCTATATGTACTGTGTTGTGCTCAAGTTTCATCACGTTCCAGTGGTTTCTCATCACCTGCAACGCTTCAATGAAAGCTGGTGAACAGGTAATACCTGGCATATGTGTCCTGTACATAAAGGACTGAGTTCTGGTTATGGTGCTATATAAAGCAGGGAAGTGTCAAGTTAACCCTTGCTTTACTGACCAAAGACGTCACATCTGTTCCAAAAGTGACACGAGACCAGTGCGGACGACACGGAAGATTCCAAAGACGATCCAACGTAAGTCCAGGTGACATCGCACAGATATTAAAGCTACATTTCATCCATGGACTTTGTTTTCTTATCAGTTGACACACATGATCTTTCTAATAAAGAGTACAGTTTATGGACTGAACAATAATGAACACAATTATGGACTGTACAATATCTACACGCTATAATTTATTTCAAAGGAGTTTTCATCTAAAGACTGTGTTATAAAAGAACCAAGAAGAAGACGAGACGACGACCCGATGACATCAGACGATGACGATTGGACCCGCGATTGCTTCAATTTAGATATAGGGAAGTATAATTATACATGTTAAATGAATATTAGTCACGGCTTACCATAACATGAATTCACATCATTATATAACAATAATCCGATATTATTATTATTATTATAATTATTATTATTATTATTATTATTATGGAAATTTAATGATATTGCCAAGGAAGAAGGAAAAATGATTGTTATCCTAATGATGAACCTATCTTCTTTTGAGGATTTTCAGTTGAACTCTGTCATCCTCAAAAAAGGGGGAAATGTTAAATGGTTAATTATGGAAATTCATTTGGAATGTTAATTAATAATCAATAATCATTTTTCTTAAATCTGAGTTCTATACATCAGCCATCGTGTCTACTTGACATGCGCTATTTGTGTGTGTATTTTTGGTTCACTACCATATGTAGAACAGGTGTGCCATACGACTGGCTATAAAAGCCCATGGTACAGAAAGGGGGGGCTCTCTTGCTCTGCCCACCCCACAAGACACAGAAGAAGAATCTTCATGCTGAGAAGTATCTGACATGTAGGCCTGGATACGTGCTGGACAAAGACGTGATTTACCAGCCAGGATCCAAGGAAAGATGGGTGAATCTCAACAATTAAGCTAATTATGGACAAATGGACAATTACTTTATAACTAATTATTGTATGTACCTGCTGCAATCTGATTCTTTTTAATGGACAATACAAGAATAAATCATACATTTTTTATAAGAATATCGTGATATTGATACTTTGCGAAGTCCTCAGTAGGAAAAATAATACAGAGAAGAGTATTATTTTACAAAGGGTATTTGGGTGGGTTAGAAAAAACAGGGGACAGGTACAGGTCAGAAACGGATCAGGATCATCTTCTTTCTTCTAGCAGTAGCAGCAGCAGAGGACGTGATGTCACAGGCTTTAAAAAGTCTGCGGTACCAGAAGGCCTAGCAGATCAGCAACAGAATGACACAGTGACTGCTCTGCAATGCCTACAAGCTGTAATGAGGCTAAGCGGTCACTGTGAGATCAGACCGTGTCTCTGCTCACTGATTGGTACAATCATCTGATTGTTCCAATCAGTGCTGTGGCTGCTGATGCTGTGGTCTCCTAGCACCTGGCTATGATCAGTGCTGTTAACCGCTTCCTGACCGCCCACTGTATATAAACGTCGGCGCTTGCTGGGCTCTGTGCAGCGCCGACGTTTAGAAATGGTCCGTGGTCCCGCAGCGCTCAGGACCCCCAGGGTCCTGCAAGCGCTGCGGGTGCGGTGCAGAGCGACAGCTCTGATAGGGAACATCATCGGGACCTGATTAGATCAGGTCCCAATGATGTTAACCCTTTGCTATCTTCTAAATGCCGCGATCTATAGCGATCGTGGCATTTAGAAGATAGTGAGAGGAGAGGGGGTCGTCCACTTACCTCTCCGACGGCCCCCTGATGTCTGACAGGACCTGCCGTTGTCATGGCAGCCGGAGGTCAGATGACCGCCTCCGGGTCTGCCATGTACGGTGTCCTGCTAGACTCAGCCTGCAGCTGAAGTCTAGCAGGAGATAATGACAGTTTTAAACTGTCAGCAGAGCTCTCATGCAATGCAATACATGTCTATTGCATTGCATGAGAACAGTGATTAGAAAAATAAAAATTAATGTCCCATACAGGGACTAAGTAAAAATGTAAAAAAAAAAGTCTAAAAAATGTTTTCAAACTGTTAAAAAAAAATCACAAAATAAATAAAAATAAATAAATAAAATATTAAACCAATAAATTCGTATTTTTATGCAAAAACAAAAAAAGTACACATATTTGGTATTGCCGCATCTGAAACAACCCGATCTATAAAACTGTCACACTAATTAACTCCTTCTGTGCACACCGTAATAAAAATATATAAAAAGCGGAGCAAAAAACTATGCTTTTTCATCATGTTGCCAAATAAAAAGTGGAATAAAATGCAATCAAAAAGCAAAATGGAAATAAAAATGGTACCGCTGAAAACGTCATCTTGTTCCGCAAAAAAAAAGCCACCATACAGCTCCATCAGCCGAAAAATAAAAAAGTTATAGCTCTCAGAATAAAGCGATGTAAAAAAAATATTTTTTCTATAAAATAGTTTTATTGTGTCAAAGCGCCAAAACATAAAAAAAGATATACGGTAAGTGTAGTATCGCTGTAAACGTACTGACCCGAAGAATAACGCTGTCTTATCAATTTTACCACACGCAGAACGGCATAAAAAAACCCTCAAAAAACAATTCCTGAATTGTTGGTTTTTGTTCATTTTACCTCCCAAAAAACGGAATAGAAAGCGATCAAAAAATGTCACGTACCCAAAAATGGTACCAATAAAAATGTCAACTCATCCCGCAAAATACAAGCCCTCACATGACTCTGTCGGCCGAAATATGGAAAAAGTATAGCTCTCAAAATATGGCGATGCTAAAACAATCGAGAAGGTTTGGGGTGAGCTGGACCGCAGAGTGAAGGCAAAAGGGCCAACAAGTGCTAAGCATCTCTGGGAACTCCTTCAAGATTGTTGGAACACCATTTCTGGTGACTACCTCTTGAAGCTCATCAAGAAAATGCCAAGAGTGTGAAAAGCAGTCATCAAAGCAAAAGGTGGCTACTTTGAAGAACCTAGAATATAAGACATATTTTCAGTTGTTTCACACTTTTTTGTTAACTATATAATTCCACATGTGTTAATTCATAGTTTTGATGCCTTCAGTGTGAATGTACAATTTTCATAAGCATGAAAATACAGAAAAATCTTTAAATGAGAAGGTGTGTCCAAACTTTTGGTCTGTACTGTATATATGTATGTGCATATCCAAATGTATTTACATTATTTAAGCAAAAAGGAAAATTTATATATGTATGGAACTATGCCTATCCAAATCATAGGATGAACAGTAAAAGTGCTCACCATGCAATATCAAATGTCATAATGCAAAAAAGAATACAGAAATAAGTTCATAAAAAGTTTAATTTGTACATATTATTACGTACTGTGATGGATCAACCCCGTACTCCAAGATTTTGCCACATGGGGGTTGTCGTAGCGCCTATGCAGCTAATGGGACATAATGTTATAAAGTGGGGTGAATATTGTGGATCACATATTGTTGGACATTTTGTGATGTGACTGAAGCACTCCTGGCCCCCACCTTCCTGTGCTCACTTAGCAGTGGCAAACAGACAATGTGCTGATTAATGGGTTGTTGCATAACTGCTGTCTGGGAGCCTACTGTGGGTATTATCTGGTGAGAACAATGGGTGCTAAAAATAGCCTTTGTGATTCTCTATAAAACCTGCTTGTGAGAATAAAAGTTAAGTTCATCTTGGAGACACTGTGCGATAGTCATATTTTATATATCCCAGTGTAAGAAAAGCCTTTCCATGTCAGGGGCCTACAGAAGAAGATTGGACATCTGTGGATGGGGTAACTAGCTCCCGTCACACTGGTGGCAGCGGTGGGATGCGGTCCATCTTCTTCAGGAGCCAAGGACTGAATGGAAGACATCTACCAGAAGCTAAAGAGGAATACGTTGAAGGACCTTGTGGAAGCTCGAGGGTTATCCGCCAGCAACAAAACAAAAGCGGATTTGATAGCAGCCATTATGGAGCTCGACAACGCAACAACCTCCAGTGGGAACGTGGAAGAGACTGAATTCCAGAGGGAGGTAAAGAGCAGACTGGCACTTTATGCTCCCAACCCGGCAGTACAGATCATAGATAAGGTGATGGCTGATGTGTGTACTGATCTGGATAAAAAGATAGAGATGGAGAGGGCAGAGCGGATGGAGCTAGCCAGGATGGAGATGGCAGAGCGGACCAAGATAGAGCTAGCTAAGATGGAGATGGCAGAACGGAGAGAGGAGATACAGTGAGCAGGGGGAGCCCTGGCTTCCTCCCCGGTACCAGCAGGGGTAAGCCACAAAAAGATCCAATACAATGCCTTCCGACATTGGGGGAGGCAGAGGAAGACATTGATGGCTTTCTGCAGGACATTGAGCGGCAGTGTACCCTTCAGAAAGTGGAGCCGGAGGATTGGGTCCAGATTCTGGCCAGCAAGCTGACAGGCCAGGCAGCGGATGCCTATCGCACTGTATCGGATAAGGACTGTATGGACTATAAGCGAGTCAAAGAAGTGATCTTGGCCCGGTATGCACTAACACCAGAGGCATACCGTCAAAAGTTCTGCAAAACCACAAAACGGGAAACGGATACCCACGCTGAATGGGCCTGTAAACTATGGCGGTCACTGCTACAGTGGGTACAAGGTAGCAAAGCAGACACGAAGGAGGACATCCTACAGCTCATCGCGTTAGAACGATTCTTTACTGGGTTAACTCCCGAGACGCAAAAATGGCTTCGGGACCAACGACTCTTGAGGAGGCCGCATGGCTGACCGATGAACATTATGATGCCAGGAGGGTCCAATTGTCAGGGTCCAAAACTGTCTCAAGGGGCCCTCCCATGGGTCTGGAGGCCCCTAAACCACAGAAGCTTGGCGGGGAACCCACCAATACCCCGGCCTACCAGAGTCCTTCTGGGGTGCGATGCCACACCTGCCATCAGCCGGGTCACCTGCAGAGACACTGTCCCAACCGGACCCAGCGCACCCAGTGGCCAAAACCGGAAACGAATACCTTCAACCGGGCCGCTGTACACTGCTACCAAGGCGAAGCCGACCCGGCATCGGTGGCTATGGCTAATTATGGGATGGAAGAGATAGAGGGAGTGCTGCATGAAGTGGACCCTGTGCAGGCAGCCCAGGCGGATAATCGACAACAACATCGACAGTCGGTGTGGATTAATGGTAAACGGCTGCAAGGATTAAGAGATTCCGGAGCTACTCTGACCCTTGTGAAGTCGCATCTCGCCCAAGACCAAGAGACGGGTCGGACAGTGGTGGTCCGTGTAGCAGGGGGAGCCATACATTGACTGCCCACGGCCAAGATTCACCTGAACTGGGGGGTCGGGGATGGCCTTGTCGAGGTCGGCATGATGAAGGATTTGCCTGCAGACGTCCTGCTGGGAAATGACTTGGGGCCCATGTTGTCTTCCTTCTCGGTTGCCCCCCTGGCTCAGACATATCCTGTGACTACCCGGAGACAAGCTCGAGCTGCGGAGGGGGAATCACACTCGGAGGAGGCCCAGGTAAGACACTACAGCCCTTCACGTATTCCCATAGCCAGACTCATTTCATGGGACACCACAACAGAATTTAGGAGGGAGGTACTAGAGGATCCCTCATTGCAGGGGTATCGCGGGAAGGCATAAGAGGGGAGAGGGGTACTGGAAGGTGAAAAGTTTATATGGCATCAGGGACTCCTATACAGGGCTACAGAGCAAACTCACTCAGGGACGAGCCCCACTGTAAAACGACAGCTGGTAGTTCCCAAAAAGTATAGGCAGGAGTTGCTGCGAATCTCTCATGACATACCCTTGGCGGGGCACCTCGGAGTCAGCCGCACCAGGCATCGTCTGACGCAAAACTTCTTTTGGCCAGGGGTAACCCATGATGTTCGTCAGTACTGCCAGACCTGCGACAGTTGCCAGCGCATTGGCAAGAGGGGAGATTGCTGCAAGGCCAAATTACACCCCCTTCCCATTGTGGAGGAGCCATTTAGCCGAGTAGCGGTCGATCTGATAAGGCCGTTAGCCAAACCCAGTCCGTCAGGGAAAAGGTATATATTGACAGTGATAGATTACGCCACGCGGCATCCAGAGGCGGTTGCCTTACCTAACATACTGGAAGAGACGGTGGTGGCTGCCCTGCTCCAGGTTTTCTAACGGGTTGGATTTCCCCGGGAGATTATCTCGGATCAGGGCACCCAATTTACGGCAGAGGTGACCAGCCAACTGTGGAGACTGTGTGGTGTAAAGTCCATTAGAATGCCCCATACCACCCGCAAACCAACGGGTTGTGAGAGCGCTTTAACGGAACGTTAAAACAACTCATTGGGACGTTCACCCGGACCTACAGGGACTGGGAGAAATTCTTGCCGCACCTCCTGTTCGCCTATCGGGAGGTGCCCCAAAAATCTACGGGGTTCTCCCCATTTGAACTGTTATATGGGAGGCGGGTGAGGGGGCCCCTAGACTTAGTGCAAGAGCTCTGGGAAGGGGAGGAAACCATAGCAGGAACCCCTATCGTGCCCTTCGTGCTGGAACTCCGGGACCGCCTGCAGGAGTTGACTCAAGCTGTGCGTGTGAACATGCAGGCGGCCCAGCGGCGCCAGCGCATATGGTACGATCAGAGGGCTAGAGAACGCACCTTCGAGATAGGACAGAAGGTCCTGGTACTAGAACCGGTTAGGCTGAACAAATTCCAGGCCGCATGGCAGGGGCCTTGCCGGGTAGTGGGGAAAATAGCCGACACCACCTACAATGTCGCCGATTGTGACGACCCCAAGGTTATCCTCATGTTCCACGTGAATATGCTGAAGCCCTACCGGGAGTGCCCTGAAGAGGTAGCTGCCATCTGCGCACCCGAAGCAGAGGATTTAGCCGGACTCCCCTTGCCTGATGTCTTAGGTGAGAGGACTCAGACGAAAACCTGGGACCAGGTACACTTAGGAGAAAACCTAGGGGCCCGGGAGAGAGAGCAGGCTGAGACATTGCTGAAGCAGCGGCAGAGGATGTTCTCAGAGAGACTGGGGTTCACCCGACTTGCGCAACACAAGGTTGAGACACAAGATCAGACCCCCCTGAGACAAGCCCCCTTCCGCGTCCCGGAGTCTGTACAAGAAGGGATGCGACAAGAGAAACAGGAGATGTTGCGTTTAGGGGTCATTGAAGAGTCAGATAGTCCCTGGGTGTCCCCTGTAGTGTTAGTGCCTAAGAAAGATGGGACTACCCGGTTTTGTGTAGACTATCGCAAGCTAAATGAGAAAACTGTGACGGATGCGTATCCCATGCCGCGTGTGGACGAGTTGTTAGACCGGCTGGCTGGGGCAAAGTATTTGACCACCATCGATCTATGCAAAGGCTATTGGCAGATCCCCCTAAGTACTGATGCAATTCCCAAGTCTGCATTTGTCACCCCGTTTGGCTTATTCCAGTTTCGGGTTATGCCATTTGGGATGAAGAATGCCCCCGCGACCTTCCAGAGGCTGACTGACTGGCTTCTGGATGGTCTCCAGGACCATGCTTGTGCCTTTATTTATTATTTATTTATTCAATCTGGGCCAGCTTTTTGGCTAGATTTTCCCTCCTATTCCCAGGATACAGGCGGGCAATCCCTTTGACACGTAAGAGATGACATTGATGAGGGTAGCAATTCCGAAACTGTCTCGCCAAAGGTTTAGGTTGAGAAATAGCACCCACCTTGACAGATTTTCTCCGCTGCCCTAATATTTTTGATGTGTTCCAAAGCTCCCGAGTTGTCATACCAATATAGATGAGTCCACAGAAACATGTGGCTTGATAGATGACCATAGATGTTCTACAATTAATGAAATACTGAATCTTGTAAGCCTACTCACCCATCGAATCCGGAAAGGTATTCATTTTTTCAATATATCTGCACTCTTTGCAGTTGCCACACTTCCATGTGCCCCATTTGGGGCCCTTTGAGACAAATATACATTGCTCAAAAAAATAAAGGGAACACTTAAACAACAGAATATAACTCCAAGTAAATCAAACTTCTGTGAAATCAAACTGTCCACTTAGGAAGCAACACTGATTGACAATCAATTTCACATGCTGTTGTGCAAATGGAATAGACAATAGATGGAAATTATTGGCAATTATCAAGACACCCTCAATAAAGGAGTGGTTCTGCAGGTGGGTACCACAGACCACATCTTAGTGCCAATGCTTTCTGGGCTGATGTTTTGGTCATTTTTGAATGTTGGTTGTGCTTTCACACTTGTGGTTGCTTGAGACGGACTCTACAACCCACAGAAGTTGCTCAGGTAGTGCAGCTCATCCAGGACGGCACATCAATGCGAGCTGTGGCAAGAAGCTTTGCTGTGTCTGTCAGTGTAGTGTCCAGAGGCTGGAGGCGCTACCAGGAGACAGGACAGTACAACAGGAGACATGGAGGGAGCCGTAGGAGGGCAACAACCCAGCAGCAGGACTGCTACCTCCGCCTTTGTGCAAGGAGGAACAGAAGGAGCACTTCCAGAACCCTGCAAAATGACCTCCAGCAGGCCACAAATGTGCATGTGTCTGCACACACAGTTAGAAACCGACTCCATGAAGGTGGTATGAGGGCCCGACCTCCACAGAAGGGGGTTGTGCTCACAGCCCAACACCATGCAGGATGCTTGGCATTTGCCACAGAACACCACGATTGGCAAAGTCGCCACTGGCACCCTGTGCTTTTCACAGATGAAAGCAGGTTCACACTGAGCACATGTGACAGACGTGACAGAGTCTGGAGACGTCGTGGAGAGCGATCTGCTGCCTGCAACATCGTTCAGCATGACCGGTTTAGCAGTAGATCAGTAATGGTGTGGGGTGGCATTTCTTTGGAGGGCCGCACAGCCCTCCATGTGCTTGCCAGGGGTAGCCTGACTGCCATTAGGTACCGAGATGAGATCCTCAGACCTCTTGTGAGACCATATGCTGGTGCGGTTGGCCCTGGGTTCCTCCTAATGCAGGACAATGCCAGACCTCATGAGGCCTCAGCAGCTCCAGCAAGATGAAGGCATTGAAGCTACGTACTGGCCCGCCCGTTCCCCAGACCTGAATCCGATTGAGTACATCTGGGACATCATGTGTAAGGTGCCCCAGCGAGGTAGTCGTGGGCGAGCTGTAGTCCCCACTCGCTATGGCACCCTACAGACAATACGTTTCCTCCGTCTGAAGTGTGGCTGTGTATGTGGTGCTCTTCACTTACTTCAAGCCATCCGATCGCGGCTGTCTCCAGGCATTTCTCTTCTGGGACCAGGGCAGCAATAAATTCAGAGGACACGAGGTTCTTAACCAGAACTTGAACTTTACTTGGGGAAGAGGAATATTTACAGTATTTACAGGCAGATATAATGGATAAGGCCCGACAGGCTATCATCTCTCTCACAGTCACTGGCAACATCTTCAGCCCTGGTTCCCTCTTTAAGTGAAGCATCTCTGTGACTCTATCTCTAGTCCACGAGACTCTTCTGTAACGTTAACAGTGACCTGGATCAAATATCTCCCCCACGTCCTAGCCTGGAGTCCTATTTATCTTCTTCTGCTTCCTGCAGACTAGAAGTGCCTCGGGTCCTCACTACCTCTGATGAGTTTCTCCGACCAGCTAACAGGACTCTTGCTCTTGTGTGAGGAGACTTGCACAGTAGTGATCCCACTGTCTGAGGTTGTAGAGCTCCCGTCTACCCTAGCAGCCACTATAGTCAGGCTGCCCGCACGATTCCCTGTATTGTCTCTTAATGGCCTCTGGACACTAAAACAGAGGCTTTTTGCCAATGTGCCCACCCCCTGTGAGCTGTCATCACACAGCATTAACTCATCACTGCCTGCAACCCTGCTAGCAGACTCAACCTGACATCTGCACTCAGAACAGTGGCATCTTGTGGCTGTTTACAGGTACTGCAGCCCACAACGAATTATGCCAGGAACAAGCTCTATATCACTCAAGGCTTGATCCGGGCACTAAGTTCCCCCTTTACTCTACTGACCGGACCAGTAAAGCTAACACCTTAGCTTGGTCTACCAACAGTTCAGAGAGGTCTGACTTCAGGAACACTCCCTTTAACTATCTCAGTACCAAGGGAAGGCTACGCCCTTCCCCACTATTACATTACCCGACACTTTAATGTTGGTCGTCCCCGACCACACTAAACAATAAACACAAATCAGCAGCTATGACATTATATCACATTACTAAATTTTACTAAAACATTTTAGCAAACGACTGGTCCTGAGGTCATCTTCTTGGATGGAAGACCGGCCCTTCTCGGTTAAGGGCCCCGGAACAGCAATTCAGGACAGTCCATTATCAACTTTTCAGAGGTACCGGTCCTTCTTGGTAAGGACCCTGGAAACGCAATGTCCATGTCCATATTTTTAGGGCAGGCCAACACCTCAATAGCCCCCAATCTCCTTCGAGGGCTGCATTCTGAGGCACACAGTCACAGGTAACACCCTGTGAGTCTCTTTCTTCTTGGCCCTAGCGGGGGTCACCGGTTCTTCCCGCTAGGCCGCAAGTCTCTTAGGTTTGGAGGATATCCATCCTCAAGGTGTGCCTCAGCATTGTAAATTCCAGCAGAAAAAGGCGCAACAGGCGCAACAACAAAAAAAAAAAATAAAAAGTAAAAAACAAAAGAGCAGCTCTCCTGGGCACACAACTTTTGGGTGCTGCTTAAGGCCTTCCTGGCCTGGGAGGTAGGGGAACAGTCCTCCATTTTTTTTTTTTTCAACTTAAATCAACATGGGGCACTCCACCCCCACTGGGTAACAGTCCCAAACTGCAGACAGGACCTCCATCTATGGGTCCTAAAGAGGAAAGTGGAAGGTCAACGGACCTTTCAGCCAGCTCACTTCTTTCGGGCCTCCTTCCTTTCCTTCATTAAGGCGGCCCATGCTGTAGAGGAAGGTGGCTTCTTCCACCTCCAGGGCTGGTCAGGGTATTGGCTACGCCCGGGGTCCTCATCCGAGGAGGTGGCGCTGCCACAGCCAACTTGTGTGGGGCCGTAGCTAGTCACGGTGAAGTTGTGAACCTCCTGACTGACAGCAGCCTGAGTCCTTTCGGCGACTCCACGACTAACCGCCTCAGCCCCTTCTGGGTGTTTGGTGGTTGAGCCTACAGCCTCACTGGGAGAGTCAGCCCTACTACAACCCGGGACATCCTCCTCTTTTTCGACGCCATCTCCCCGCTGCTGGCGTCTGGACTCTTCTTCCTGTGGGATGCCGGCCTTGGGAGGGGACACGAATCCTCCAGGGGCTTCCCTAGCCCGATGTTGCCGAGCCTCCCTCTCAGCTCTTCGCCGGAAGACCTGCCTGTCCTTTTCCAGGACGTCCTCCCATTTATATGGGCGGGTGACCGCAGCCGCGTACCACCCCCTTGCACATTCGCATTTCACAAAGTAAACAATCTGCCCTTCATGCAGGTTGTGGAGGCGATCGGGCAGGTATTCGCGCTTGACGGCTTCCTGGCTGACAAACACCTCATGCCCGGTCCACTCTTCCTTGAGGAACCCGTATCCCTCGCGGACACAGAACTCCACAACCCGCCCCTGGGTCTGGGAGTCCTCCACTGACTCCCTCCGCGCCACGTTGGACCCCTCTAGCCAGCCTCTTAAGAAGGTGTCGGTCCACCGCCGCTGCTCCCGCGATGTCATCGAAGGGTCGCGGGTGGCCCACTGTGGACTTCCGGGCTTGGTGTACCGCTCTGTGGAGGGGGAATGTAGGGCCTCCAAGGCCAATGACCAAAAGCTCTCTTGCGGGGCCTTTCTTTTAGGGGGCTTCTCTTCTGCTCCGGCTCTTGAGGGCCTGAGGGCCTCTGTTGCCGCCGAGGCTGCTGGGGCAGGTTCTACAGGGGTGACCGGCCGCTGGGGCATGGACCACTCACCTTCTCTTAGCTCCGCTGCAACTATTGCTCCGGCCCCACCGGGATGTTCTCCTCCCTCAGCCGAGGGGGACGACTCCTCCGGTATCCGGCTCCAGCTCCATACACGAAGCTCATGAAGTAGCAGGCCCATCTCCGGATCGGGCCTAGTGGCCCACTGGACAGCCACTGGGGGTAAAGGCAACGGTTCTCGGGCAGCGCCCGCCGGCGAACGGCTTCCAGCCGCTGCTCCTGGGGTAATAATCTGCAGGGGTTCCAACTCTCCGCCGGTCTATCGCACGCTGTTAGGCTCTGAGGCTGCCATTCTTACAGGACGTCCGCTGCCGGATCTCCTTCTCCTGACGGGTCGGACAGAAAATGGCACCGGTCGCTTACCGGTGCGTCCAGCTCCACCTCTTCCTAGGCCGGCCTTCTGAAGCGACTGCCACGTCACTCTCGGCCGCTCCGCCTTCAGCCGCGCCCCCTCTCTGTGTGCGCTGATACTCACGGGGCCGGGCTTCACTTTACGTCGCGTCCTGTTCCTCTCTGGACGTCCCATCCTGGGACGCATCTTCACCGCCGGGCCCATCCCTCTTTGGGCCGGAACTCGTAGGGGCTGGACATCTTTTCGCGCTCTCCAGCGCCGTCCACTCCCACGATAGGCGGTTCTTCTCCCGGACTTTACCGCCGTCGTCACCATCTTGGAATCCATGCTTCGGGCCGCCATCTTGGGCCGCTTGCCTTCCAACACTTTCTCCTCAGTGTTCTGCGTCGGCTCTTCCCCGCTTTCTTCATGCGAGGAGCTCGCATCCTGCCGACTACGCCAAATGTAAGGTGCCCCAGCGAGGTAGTCGTGGGCGAGCTGTAGTCCCCACTCGCTATGGCACCCTACAGACAATACGTGTCCTCCCTCTGAAGTGTGGCTGTGTATGTGGTGCTCTTCACTTACTTCAAGCCATCCGATCGCGGCTGTCTCCAGGCATTTCTCTTCTGGGACCAGGGCAGCAATAAATTCAGAGGACACGAGGTTCTTAACCAGAACTTGAACTTTACTTGGGGAAGAGGAATATTTACAGTATTTACAGGCAGATATAATGGATAAGGCCCGACAGGCTATCATCTCTCTCACAGTCACTGGCAACATCTTCAGCCCTGGTTCCCTCTTTAAGTGAAGCATCTCTGTGACTCTATCTCTAGTCCACGAGACTCTTCTGTAACATTAACAGTGACCTGGATCAAATATCTCCCCCACGTCCTAGCCTGGAGTCCTATTTATCTTCTTCTGCTTCCTGCAGACTAGAAGTGCCTCGGGTCCTCACTACCTCTGATGAGTATCTCCGACCAGCTAACAGGACTCTTGCTCTTGCGTGAGGAGACTTGCACAGTAGTGATCCCACTGTCTGAGGGTGTAGAGCTCCCGTCTACCCTAGCAGCCACTATAGTCAGGCTGCCCGCACGATTCCCCGTATTGTCTCTTAATGGCCTCTGGACACTAAAACAGAGGCTTTTTGTTAATGTGCCCACCCCCTGTGAGCTGTCATCACACAGCATTAACTCATCACGGCCTGCAACCCTGCTAGCAGACTCAACCTGACATCTGCACTCAGAACAGTGGCATCTTGTGGCTGTTTACAGGTACTGCAGCCCACAACGAATTATGCCAGGAACAAGCTCTATATCATGCAAGGCTTGATCCGGGCACTAAGTTCCCCCTTTACTCTACTGACCGGACCAGTAAAGCTAACCCCTTATCTTGGTCTACCAACAGTTCAGAGAGGTCTGACTGTAGGAACACTCCCTTTAACTATCTCAGTACCAAGGGAAGGCTACGCCCTTCCCCACTATTACACATGTCTCGCTCCATCCACCAACGTCACGTTGCACCACAGACTGTCCAGGAGTTGGCGGATGCTTTAGTCCAGGTCTGGGAGGAGATCCCACAGGAGACCTTCTGCAAACTCATCAGGAGCATGCCCAGGCGTTGTAAGGAGGTCATACAGGCACGTGGAGGCCACAAACAATACTGAGCCTCATTTTGACTTGTTTTAAGGACATTACATCAAAGTTGGATCAGCCTATAGTATGTTTTTCCACTTTAATTTTGGGGGTGACTCCAAATCCAGGCCTCCATTGGTTAATAAATTTGATTTCCATTGATGATGTTTGTATGATTTTGTTGTCAGCACATTCAACTTTGTACAGAACAAAGTATTCAATGAGAATATTTCATTCATTCAGATCTAGGATGTGTTATTTGAGTGTTCCCTTTATTTTTTTGAGCAGTGTATATGAAGATGTATCAAGTACATGATGACTATGAACTAGTACATCACGTAGTGTCTTATTACGTTTAGCCATAATCAATGGACGATTTGATAGAAAAGGAAGTATTGTCTGATCCTGTTGGAGAATTAGCCAAAATTTGGAGATGATATTAGTAATTTCCTTCCACCTCAAATGATAATTCGTGATGAATCGAACATGCCCATCAGATTCCTTTTTCTTTTTAGTAATGAGAAGATATTGTCTATTGGCGTGTTTGGCCCGATAGTAGGCCTGTTGAATAATTTCCATTTTGTACCACGTTGTAAGTATCTACTGGTCATATCACATGCCTATTCTTCAAAAGCTTTGTTTTGGTCACAAATACGATGTGCCCTAATAAATTGTCCGGACGGCATTGCCTGTATTACATGTGCCAGACGACTGATTTGGCATGCAAGAAAGCATTGACACTAGTAATCTTGTGATAAATATTTGTATGCAACTGTCCATGGTCATCAACATGAATATCCAAATACGGAAAATCAATTTTCTTTTGATCAATATGATGGGTTAGCTTAATATCAATGCATTGTCATTGAGATATTTTAAGAATTTTTCAAGTTCCTCATGGGAGCCCTGAAAAATAAACAACACATCGTCTATGAATCTCATCCAAGATATCACTGATCCCAATGATGTATGTTCAATGTTCTGGAATCGGATGTATTCACACTCCCAAAATCCCAAGGAGAGATTGGCGTAAGATGGGGCCCAAGCCGCGGCCATTGCCACCTCTTTTTTCTGTAGGTAGTATTGATCTTTGAACACAAAATTATTATATAACAAAATGTATTCTGTTACGAATCCGGGTGATGGAACCTCTGTGCTGTGATGCAAGGAGGGATCAGAGGGGCGTAACTAAGTGCCTACCCGGACCGACCCTGGCCACACAGCGGCTTAGTCGACTCTGTGAACCAAGGAGGGACCGGGAAGGTGAACCAGGTGCCACTCTGGGACCGACCTTGTGAGAGCAGGAGACTCCCATGGGACTGATGGCTGAAGCTGAAAGGCACAGCGGATGAGCACGGCCGGTTGACAGGCGGGCACGGCTGATAGACAGGCTGGCGGGCACTGGGACCTTCAAGGTAGAGGTGAAGATGCTGGAGCTGTCCTAGGTAGAAGTGCTGAAACTGTTGTATCCAGAAGCACCAGAGCTGTCCACTAGCGTGGTGCTGAATCTGGATGGCACTGCCCTCCAACGTTGTGGTATTGAACCAAATGTTACTATAACGTCCTGGTTACAAGCCGTCCACTGCTGTGGTGCTGAATCTAGACAGTTCTTCCCATATAAAAGCTGTCCACTGCTGTGGTGCTGAATCTAGACAGTACTGCCCAGATCAGAGCTGCCCACCGTTGTGGTGCTGAATCTAGGACTGTAGTGCCCAGAGGAGAGCTGCCAACCACTGTGGTGCTGAACCAGTACTATAGAAGGGAGAGAACACAGGAGCTCACCCCCGCTGCTGAGCAGAGATGCTAGATGTGCTGTAGCTGTCTTCTATTGTCCCTCAGAAGATAGCATCATGCTATGAATGGGATGTGCTCTGGT
This sequence comes from Phyllobates terribilis, assembly GCF_046119375.1. Classification (NCBI taxonomy): domain Eukaryota; kingdom Metazoa; phylum Chordata; class Amphibia; order Anura; family Dendrobatidae; genus Phyllobates; species Phyllobates terribilis. The sequence goes on along the minus strand of NW_027362800.1, from coordinate 1,001,515 downwards.
ATATCCCAGTGGCTTGTAGATCAGGAATCAGAGCTTCAGTGTGCGTCACCTGAATGACAGCAGTCTGGCACCACCAATGCTGCTATGCGGGACATTGCGCCCTTTACTACTGCCTGCGGTGTAAAACCCCTTCTGATTGGAGCCCATGGATCTGTGATTGGTTATTGAAGACACACCCTCGTACATGGTGGACTTGTCTGTTCCCTTTAAACATATGAGCGGTTCTCACATGTTGTGGCTGATGTCTGATATCATAAGTGCTATCCCCTCATTCTGTATCACTGCAGCTGTCATCTGATGGGCGGCTGATGTATTCCATCACTATAGTACGAGTGAGATCACAGCCATCTGTAGGAACAAAACACCATCTCATCCGTGTCATGTACAGAAGCATGTCACTATGCAAGTCGCCCCCGTACTCCTAAACATCAGCAATAAAGCAGGAAGGAGTGTGTCACTGAATGCAAGATGTGACGAGATAAAACCAACCTTGTAAGGCTACATGCGTAGTGGTCATAGCCACCTCCAGTTACTGTCACATAAAATTCCTGGTGCCACTGATAAAGGAGGGGACATCTCCGTAATACGGTATCTGTGCACGTTTAGTCCACCAGTGTCTGGAAGGAACGTTGAGCTCAGCTATGCTGCTCATGAGAGCGCAGGGTCCTAATGTCCACCATTACCACTCCATTCTTAGTCTAATTTTACATATCATTTCATCAATGTGTTTCATCTGACATTAACCTTATTCATTATATTTTCAATTAAACACTTTATTAATAATATCTAAAGATTTAAAAAAAGATAAGTATATGATAAACTATATGTCGGTTGCGAATAAATGTACTAATGAATTTACTCTGCATCTCAAGTGTCATATCTACACTGCCAAAGGTTTCCTTTCTGGATCTTATTGATATTCCTTCTATGCACTACATCTTCTAATTAGGAATGCGAAACTTCTAACGCTTTACACTATGATAAACTGATATATATAAGTACTCGTATATACACTATTTGGACAAAACTTATAACAGCGAAGTACTGTTCATATAGTTAAGTGGCTTAGCAACGGTACAGGAGATAAGATGAGAATAATAGGTTTAGTCTTTAGGATAGGATTAATGGATAGAGACTGCAAGATGTCGGTGAGTGACATGAAAGAGTGAGACGGACCCGTCCCATCGTGTGCGTAAGAAGGGCATGGTGGAAGAAAAAGAAACCACGCCAATTGCAGCAAGTCAAGGGAGAACGGGTGGAGACTCCCAGGAAACGGGCAGGTGAGCCAGAAGTGGCCTCCCCCAAGAATGGGCAGAGCAACGTAAGAGCACACCCACGGCAGAGTGGTCTGGGACCCTTGTTGGTGAGGAGGTAAAGTGGCAAGAGAAGATGGAGTGCTACCGTTTACCTATTGAAAGTGATGGTCGATGCTACGGCATTGTGCTCCGCGGTGGGCCCGGAAAGGTCAAGTGGAAAAGGAAGATGACGCAGCTGGAGCAAGAGATGCAGCCGGGTGAACTGTCATCAGTAGAGGCACCAACGAAGGTCCAGGGAAGGCCCAGGAACCAATGCCTGACCTCAAGACAAAGGTTCGCCCGCAGTCCCCAAAACCAGAACCCGATTCCAAGGCGGAGGCAGCAGTATCAGCGTGGCCAAGATCCTGCGACCAGGCAGGGTGACTGAAAGCTATGCTGGCAGCCCTGGTGGTAAGTACACCTCAGCGTCCTGGAGTGTTATCAGCCTGGGAAACAGCCCTCATCCCCCGGCCACAGCAGTACATGGAAGAGACACCAGCCCTGGACCCTGTTAAGGCCAGATGGGTGGTGAAGGTCATTGAGGGTAAGAAGGAGTGGGAGAAATGGGTGAGGGCCCAACTCGAGCACCCAGGAGGTGGTGAAGTTTACCCGCCCAGGGGGGAAATGGGGGGAAACTTGGTACCCGGGCCTTTACCTTCTTTGTAGGATGTCACGGCAGTCGGCTCCCGGGCCCATCCTCTGGGGTCGCTGTTTAAAAGGGGGTTTGTTAACAGTTTGTCTTGTGATGCCACCTGTGGTTCCCAGTAATGAATACCGGCGCTGCTGCAGACCTCCGGGGGTGATGGGATGGCAGCTGGGATGTTTCTGCTCCCCACAGGTGGAGCGGGCCCCCGGGGAAGGGTAGTTGCAGATGGTAATGCTGGGCGTTGTAGTGCAGGCGCGGTAGCGTGATGGAAATAACTGACAGAGACAGTGGAGTGCAGTCATCCGAGTTTACTCACAGTTCTTTTTAGGTTCCTCGGGTACACTGTCCAGGTGTCAGACTCCCGCGTCGCACTGCGTTTGCCAGGCAGGGGTTCAGCAGTCCTTCAGGTAGATTAGAAGCACTTAACGGGACCCCCTTTCTTATGTTCCTTCCTTGACTGACTTCCCACGCTGTGTCTTCTTACTCCTGCCCTGCGCTCCCCACACACAGTCCCGATCGGGTGCTCTGAAGTCCCTTCTAGGCAACCTGGAGTTCCCGGACCTACTTGATGCCCTTCACGGCGACTAGGGTGAGGCTGTGGCAACTGCACCATGGAAGTGCAGAAGCCTCCGGTTTTTCCAGCCGAGACCTGGAGTAACACGGCTGGTCCAGGGACCAGTTCCCTTCCTGCGGCCTGATCCCTCTGATTCTTGGCAGATTCGGGCGTATGGGTGCCGTCCTGCACTCACCGTACCCCCTGGGATCCATTCTGTTCCCGGAGAATTCCTCCCTTGCTCCCACTCCTCTCCTGGGCCTCTCTCACTAGGCCCACAATGGAGCAGAGCTCCTGAAGAGACTCTGCTCCCCTCCTCTCCTTGCTACTCACTGGCTGAACTGCACTGCTCCAACTAAGATGGCTTCCTTTTTTATATCTATTCTCTAAGTGCTCCCCTGTTCTACGTCCTCCACCCACACCCACTACTGGTTCCCCCTCTCCTTGGTTCCCCCCACTCCAGCCAGGGACAGGGCAACAGAAGAAGTGCATAATGCCCTTCCAGCCGGCCTGGAGTAGTGCAGTGTTGAGTGCAGGTGTTGGGGTTCCGGGCAGAAATAATCTTTAATAATAATAATAAAAATAAAAATCTTTATATAGCGCAAACATATTTCGCAGTGCTTTACATACATTATTGTTGCTGTCCCCATCGGGGCTCACAATCTAGATTCCCTATCAGTATGTCTTTGGAGTGTGGGAGGAAACCGGAGAACCTGGAGGAAACCCACACAAACACGGGGAGAACATACAAACTCCTTGCAGATGTTGTCATTGGTGGGATTTGAACCCAGGACACCAGCGCTGCAAGGCTGCAGTGCTAACCACTGTGCCACCGTGCCGCCGGCAATACTTCCTCCTTACCTGAGAGAAGGAGATGCCACACTTCTGGGTGAGGTGCAGTACCTCTGTGGCGACTGAACCCTCAGGGGTGCCACAAAGTCATTGACCAGATGACCAGATGCTAACCACTGTGCCACCGTGCCGCCGGCAATACTTCCTCCTTACCTGAGAGAAGGAGATGCCACACTTCTGGGTGAGGTGCAGTACCTCTGTGGCGACTGAACCCTCAGGGGTGCCACAAAGTCATTGACCAGATGACCAGATGTCACATCCAATATTTCAGCCCTCAGCGGGAAGATCATGTCCAGCAATGACTCCTCCACGGTTAGTACAACAGCCTCAGGCCTGACAGAGGCAGCGAGTATTGCGGCTGCAGTGTGCGTTTTCAAGGGCCCCCACTGTATATGCTGTGTGCTGTCTTCCAGGTTCCAGAATGGTCGAGGATGACCATGTCCAAAGAGGGAATGTAAGAGTCATGGACTGTTCTGCAGCATTCCTACCCTTGAAGGCAATAATCCCTTTATGTGTACAGTGCCATGCGGTTTTACGAGTAATGTAAATAGCGATGTGTTTCTCTTACAGTGGCATGTAAAAGTTTAGGCCCCTTGGTAAAAAATTATTGTTATTGTGAACAGTAAAGCAAGTTGAAGATGAAATGATCTCTATAAAAGGGCTAAAGTTAAAGATGACACATTTCCTTTGTATTTTAGGCAAAAAAAAATCTTGTAATTTTTTACATTTTAAAAATTACACAAAGGAAAATGGGCTGATGCAAAAGTTTGGGCACCCTTGGAGATTTGTGTGCTCAGAAAACTTTGACCAAGGTTTCAGACCTTAATTAGCCTGTTAGAGTGCGTGCACATGGTCAGTAAACACTGCGGATTGGATGCAGCACACTTGCGCAGCGTGCAATCTGCAGCGGCCAGATGTTACAGCATAGTGGATGGTATTTATACAAATCCCATGTCCACTATGCGTCTCCGTGCTCCTGCAGCTCACCCGTGGAGACGGTCATGCAGTGCGTCTTCACAGGCCGCAGCATGTCAATTTCTCTTGCAGAGACTAGGGTCTCTGCAAGAGAAATTATATCACTGTAATGTATAGGATGTGGTGAATCCGCATGGTTCATTGAACACATGCGGATTCTCTTGCGTGCAGCGCTTTGGACGCAGCATAAAGTATGCTGCGTTTAAAGCGCAGCCAACACCGACCATCTGCACATACCCTAAAGGTTATGGCTTGTTCACTATCATTAGGAAAGGCCAGGTGATACAAATTTCCCAACTTTATAAAAACCCAGCCTCCTCTAACCTTGTGCCAAAAAACAGCAGCCATGGGTTCTTCTAAGCAGCTGCCTAGCACTCTGAAAATGAAAATGGTGGAGGCCCACAAAGCAAGAGTAGGCTATAAGAAAATAGCAAAGCGTTTTCAAGTTGCAACCTTATTGACGGCATCGCTCGTCACTGCAGGAACGTCCTCAGGCTACTGTCAGTGAGTTCCAGCTGGCGTGCTGAGCAGTTGCATACTCATGCAACCGCTCAACACACCAATCGGATGTAGCAGATCTGGGGATCATTGTTCGACATCATCAGTATGGATTATCTGCGGACAGGTGAGGATTACTTTGTTTTTGTATTTTTATGTGGATCTTAAGAAATGTCTTTGCTCTGTGTGAGTTTTTTTACTTGAACTAATGGCGTTAGTAATCGGGATGTCTTATTCACACCTCTCCATTACTAACCCCTAGGCTTGATGTCAGCAAACATCAAACAGCTGACATCAACCCCAAAACCATTACCCCACTTGCCAATGCACCAGGGCAAGTGGGAAGAGCCGAGAATAAGCACCAGAATTTCTGGGGTGGCTGAGGGCTCATGTTATTAGTCAGGGAGGAGGCCAATATCCATGGTCCCTTCCCAGCCTTTTAATATCAGCCTGCAGGTGTCTGTTTAGCCTTTGCTGGTTATTAAAACTAGGTGGGACACCACATAATTTTTTGGGGGATACCCCCTTTTTAATACCATTAAAGGCTAAGCAGACAGCTGTGAGCTGTTATTAATAAGCTGGGAAGATCCATGAATAGCGGCCCCTTCCCAGATTGCCCACTGCTTTCCCTCAGCTGTTAAGAAAATTAAATGGACCCCATCCCATGTTTTAAAAAATAAACACCTAAATTTGTAAGGATGTAAAACAACGCCAAAATGTAGACTAAACTATATATGAATAGACAATATAAGGTCCTAAGTTCCTGGGCTAAGTCATCACTGCTATGGCCCTACTTATGTATTTGAAGTCCCCCTTTCTCAAAATCTTTCTAATAAATTTAATTTCCCCAAGATTATTGTGAAAATCATATACAGTGGGTAAGGAAAGTATTCCGACCCCTTTAAATGTTTCACTCTTTGTTTCAGTGCAGCCATTTGGTAAATTCTAAAAAGTTCATTTTTTTTCACATTAAAGTACACTCTGCACCCCATCTTGACTGAAAAAAAAAACAGAAATGTAGAAATCTTTGCAAATTTATTAATAAAGAAAAACTGAAATATCACATAGTCATAAATATTCAGACCCTTTGCTCAGTATTGAGTAAAAGCACCCTTTTGAGCTAGTACAGCCATGAGTCTTCTTGGGAATGATGCAACAAGTTTTTCACACCTGGATTTGGGGATCCTCTGCCATTCTTCCTTGCTGATCCTCTCCAGTTCCATCAGGTTGGATGCCGAACGTTGGTGGACAGCCATTTGCAGGTCTCTCCAGAGATGCTCAATTGGGTTTAGGTCAGGGCTCTGGCTGGTCCAGTCAAGAAGGTCACAGAGTTGTTCTGAAGCCACTCCTTTGTTATTTTAGCTTAGTGCTTAGGGTCATTGTCTTCTTGGAAGGTGAACATTCGGCCAAGTTTGAGGTCCAGAGCACTCTGGAAGAGATTTTCATCCAGGATATCTCTGTACTTGGCTGCATTCATGTTTCCTTCAATTGCAACCATCGTCCTTTCCCTGCAGCTGAAAAACACCCCCTTAGTATGATGCTGCCACCACCATGTTTCACTGTTGGGATGGTATTGGGCAGGTGATGAGCAGTGCCTGGTTTTCTCCACACATACCGCTTAGAATTATCACCAAAAAGTTCTATCTTCGTCTCATCAGACCAGAGAATCTTATTTTTCTCATAGTCTGGGAGTCCTTCATGTGTTTTTGAGCAAACTCTATGTGGGCTTTTATATGTCTTGCACTGAGGAGAGGCTTCTGTCGGGCCACTCTGCCATAAAGGCCCGATTGGTGGAGGGCTGCAGTGATAGTTGACTTTGTGGAACTTTCTCCCATCTCCCTGCTGCATCTCTGGAGCTCAGCCACAGTGATCTTGGGGTTCTTCTTTACCTCTCTCACCAAGGCTTTTCTCCCACGATTGCTCAGTTTGGCTGGACGGCCAGGTCTAGGAAGACTTCTGGTGGTCCCAAACTTCTTCCATTTAACGATTATGGAGCCCACTGTGCTCTTAGGAACCATGAGTAATGCAGAACTTCTTTTGTAACCTTGGCCAGATCTATGCCTTGCCACAATTCTGTCTCTGAGCTCCTTGGGCAGTTCCTTCGAGTTCATGATTCTCATTTGGACTGACATGCACTGTGAGCTGTGAGGTCTTATATAGACAGGTGTGTGCCTTTCCAAATCAAGTCCTACCAGTTTAATTAAACACAGCTGGACTCCAATTAAAGAGTAGAACCATCTCAAGGAGGATCACAAGAAATGGACAGCATGTGACTTAAATATGAGTGTCTGAGCAAAGGGTCTGAATACTTATGACCATGTGATATTTCAGTTTTTCTTTTTTAATAAGTTTGCAAAAATTTCTACATTTCTGTTTATTTCAGTCAAGATGGGGTGCAGAGTGCACTTTAGTGAGAAAAAAAATGAACTTTTTAGAATTTACCAAATGACTGCAATGAAACAAAGAGTGAAAATGTAAAGGGGTCTGAATACTTTCAGCACCCACTGTATCCTTGAACATTACATTTAACTACCTTTTTGTATAAGGTGGCAAAGAATAAAACAAGCAGATAGGAAAAAACAAACTTAATCTATTTAAATATTTCTGTCATGCGCCAAAACATGCAAAATAAAGCAAATAAACATTACAAATTATAATACGGTGCAGAATTGTAATCAGGGCCAGGACTGGGTGCTGAAAAATGTGGGGGGATCAGCAACATGAGTAAGTGAGGGAAGTGGAGTAAAGGGTAGAAATACACCATGGTGCGGAGGGTTTGGTAGGTATGGCCGGTCCGTGGAACTAGATTTGCTGCCAACTATATCCTAATTTGGAAGGCGGCTCACAGCAGGTTCAAGATGATATAAGTATGGCAAATACAAACGGTATATTAGGACTGTCTGAATATGGGTTATTTTGTAGGTGAGGTTTAACACAAATAACTATTGAAGCCAGAACATTATGTGTCTAATTTTTTTCCAAAACATATCGCCACCAAAAGCGAAAATTTGGCAAGCCAGAATAAACACAAAAAAAAGACAAAGAAAAGTCACCATCATACTAGCAGTCAAGGGCGGGCTGGGCTGGAGTGCAGAGGGGCAAATGCCCCCCCAGACCAGTTCCCAAGCAGCTGCTCAGGGCTGCCAGGGGACTGCACTGTACCTTTAAATATGTTCAGCTGCCGACCCGACCACATCGCAGAGATGCAGATACACCCCCTGCACGCTGTGTGGCTGAGTCTGCTGAAGTGACGTCACACAGCGCCCCTGGAACTGATTCAGTCAGCCGGACAGGAGCCTGTGGATCGGAGACTTCAGTGGTCTCAGTCAGTATGAGGTCAGGAGGTCTGCAGTGAGGGGGAAGCGGGACTGTGCTCACCTTCTCATAAATCCACCCAGGATTCTATATTGTCCAATCAGAGGGCCAGCTGCTGGGGCTCCGTGTGAGTTATTGCAGGAGGCTGAACTTTCATGCAGATTAGGGTCCTCCTGTCAGTGCAAAAAGTTCAGTCTGGTGCAATAAATCACACTTAGTCCCAGCAGAGACCACAGACATCACAATACAAGACCCTGCACCGACTGATTACAGCTGAACCTACAGCACCTCATATTCTACTATATGGCCCCATATATAATATGTGAGGTCCTGTAGGCAGGTCCAGGTGTGTTCAGTAATAATAATCTTTATTTTTATATAGCGCTAACATATTCCGCAGCGCTTTACAAACATTATCGTCGCTGTCCCCATCGGGGCTCACAATCTAGATTCCCTATCAGTATGTCTTTGGAGTGTGGGAGGAAACCGGAGAACCCGGAGGAAACCCACGCAAACACGGGGAGAACATACAAACTCCTTGCAGATGTTGTCCTTGGTGGGATTTGAACCCAGGACCCCAGCGCTGCAAGGCTGCAGTGCAGTGTATATCCCTGTACATAATATACCACATCTAGTATACAGATTAGCCTATCATCTACTGTGATACACACATCAGATGTTTTAAAAAAATACACATTACTATACAACATCAGATGTCTATAGTGACAGTATATTATATACTAGTCATGTATTCTAATATATATTGTATGCATGTGGTATACTGTGTGAACAGATGTTATGTACAGGTAATGTGTGTATAGTATATCTGAACTCTACCCATGTCTGGTATATATAATACTGTAACTACAAAGTTCAGCCCGCGGACTGAGACAGCCGAAGGGCTGAAAACTGTGGTGCACGGGCCACACCATACTCTCCCCTATCCCAATATCACTGCTATCTGCAGTGTGGTGAATACATTGGTGGAAGACGGAGCCGCTGGCTCCTACTTCCACAGATCAGCTTTTGCGACTGACACAGCAAACATGATGACATCACGACATCACATCTGCTGTGTGGAGAGTCAGCGCACCGGAGAAAAGAACAGACCGCGGGGGAACGAGAGCGAGGTGAGTATGTCTTCTTTTTTTTTTTTCGGATGTGCATGGAATGTGTGCCTGCATATAGGGGGCTATGTGAGGACTCATACTGTATATAGGAGGCTATGTGAGGGCTCATATAGTATATAGGAGGCTATGTGAGGACTCATACTGTATATAGGAGGCTATGTGAGGGCTCATATTGTATATAGGAGGCTATGTGAGGGCTCATATAGTATATAGGAGGCTATGTGAGGGCTCATATAGTATATAGGAGGCTATGTGAGGGCTCATATAGTATATAGGAGGCCATGTGAGGGCTCATATAGTATATAGGAGGCTATGTGAGGGCTCATATAGTATATAGGAGGCTATGTGAGGGCTCATATAGTATATAGGAGGCTATGTGAGGGCTCATATAGTATATAGGAGGCTATGTGAGGGCTCACATTGTATATTGGAGGCTATGTGAGGCCTCACACTGTATATAAGAGGTTATGTGGGGCCTTACACTGTATATAGAAGGCTATGAGGGAATCATACTGTATATAGGAGGCTATTTGAGGGCTCATATTGTATATAGAGAGACTATATGGGGGCTCTATATGGGGGCTCACACTGTATATAGGAAGCTATGCGGATCTCATAATGTATATAAGAGGCCACGTGGGGTCTGACAATATATAGAGAGGCTATGTGGGGACTCACATTGTATAAAGGAGGCTATGTGGGACTCATACTGTACATAGGAGGCTATGTGGCGGCTAATAATATGTATACAGTAGAAGGCTATGTGGGGGCTCATACTGTATAAAGGAGGCTATGTGAGGCCTCATACTGTACATAGGGGGCTCATACTATATATAGGAGGCTATATGCGGGCTCATACTGTACAAAAGAGGCTATGTGGCGGCTCATAATATGTATAGGAGGCTATGTGGGTCTCATACGGTATATAGGGGGCTATGTGGTGGCTAATACTGTATATTGGATGGAATATGAGGGCTCACGCTGTATATAAGGGCTATGTGGTGGCTTACACTGTATATAGGGGCTATGTGGGGTGCATACTGTATGTAGGAATAATGTCTGTAATCTGCTGTGGAATTAATAGCACTATACACTGTACTTTTCAGATTATAGTACGCACTTTTCTCCTCCAAAAATTTTTGGGAAAATGGGGGTATGTCTTATAATCTGAATGTAGTTTACCGGGGCATTTGGGAGTGGCATTTTAGGGTCGCTGCAGCAGGAAACTGGTGACGGCAGGAGTGAGGCGATGCTGCGGGCCCCAGGCTGGGAAGGTGGGTGTCTGGCTGTGCGACGGGCTCTGTGCTTTCACAAAATGTCGGAGGAGCCCCCGCACTTTCCATGGTTTTCAATGCGGTGAACTTGGGGAAAAAAGGCCACCAGAGGCGGCGCATGTGCGGATTGAGATCGTGACACCGAGATCTTGTCTCCCGAGGTCTCAACCTAAGCATGTGCCGCCTCCGGTGGCCATTTTCCCTAAGTCTACAGCATTGAAAACCACGGGAAGTACAGGGGATCCGCCGGCATTTTGTGAAAGCACGGAGTCCGGCTCATCGTCGAACATCCCCCTCCCAGCCTGGGGTCCACAGCATCACCCCACTCCTGCCGCTGCTAGCTTCCTGGAGCAGCGACTCTGCTCCACCACAGCAGCCCCCTTCCCTGGGTAATCTACCGTAAAAGCAGACTATAAGAAGCACCACCATTTTCTTAAAAACATTTTTTTCCTATTTTTCTCACCAAAATTTGGGGTGCGTCTTATGATATGGTGCATTTTATAATCTGCAAAATATGGTTAGTAAAATAAATAAATAAATGGGGAGCTGTGTGGGGGCTCATACTGTATACAGGGGGCTATGTGTGTGCTCATATGGTATATAGGGGGGCTGTGTGTGGGCTCATACTGTATACAGGGGGCTGTGTGTGTGCTCATATGGTATATAGGGGGGCTGTGTGTGGGCTCATACTGTATACAGGGGGCTATGTGTGTGCTCATATGGTATATAGGGGGATGTGTGTGGGCTCATACTGTATACAGGGGGCTGTGTGTGTGCTCATATGGTATATAGGGGGGCTGTGTGTGGGCTCATACTGTATACAGGGGGCTGTGTGTGTGCTCATATGGTATATAGGGGGATGTGTGTGGGCTCATACTGTATACAGGGGGCTGTGTGTGTGCTCATATGGTATATAGGGGGGCTGTGTGTGGGCTCATACTGTATACAGGGGGCTGTGTGTGTGCTCATATGGTATATAGGGGGGCTGTGTGTGTGCTCATATGGTATATAGGGTGGCTGTGTGGGGGCTCATACTGTATACAGGGGGCTATGTGTGTGCTCATATGGTATATAGGGGGGCTGTGTGTGGGCTCATACTGTATACAGGGGGCTGTGTGTGTGCTCATATGGTATATAGGGGGGCTGTGTGTGTGCTCATACTGTATACAGGGGGCTGTGTGTGTGCTCATATGGTATATAGGGGGATGTGTGTGGGCTCATACTGTATACAGGGGGCTGTGTGTGTGCTCATATGGTATATAGGGGGGCTGTGTGTGGGCTCATACTGTATACAGGGGGCTGTGTGTGTGCTCATATGGTATATAGGGGGGCTGTGTGTGCTCATATGGTATATAGGGGGGCTGTGTGGGGGCTCATACTGTATACAGGGGGCTATGTGTGTGCTCATATGGTATATAGGGGGGCTGTGTGTGGGCTCATACTGTATACAGGGGGCTGTGTGTGTGCTCATATGGTATATAGGGGGGCTGTGTGGGGGCTCATACTGTATACAGGGGGCTGTGTGTGTGCTCATATGGTATATAGGGGAGCTGTGTGGGGGCTCATACTGTATACAGGGGGCTGTGTGTGTGCTCATATGGTATATAGGGGGATGTGTGTGGGCTCATACTGTATACAGGGGGCTGTGTGTGTGCTCATATGGTATATAGGGGGGCTGTGTGGGGGCTCATACGGTATATAGGGGGATGTTGGCATACTTAATTCTGCTCAATATTAAGTGATATAAATATTATTTTATATTAATTGTAGTTAATATTAATATTGAGCAGAACTAATTTCAGCCTTTCAGCCTATTGGTTCAGGCCCCCACAACAGTTACGTTCTCTCATGTGGCCCCTCTGGAAAATGAATTGCCCACCCCTGATATATACCATCATTTATTATCCAGTATATAGCACCTGATGTCTGTATAACAGTATGTCCTATATCCCATCACATATTCTCCTGTATACTGGATGTCATATACTGTGCACAGACATCAGATGGTGCAGAGGAGAAGAAGTGACTGGTGTAATATCTAATGGCTGTACTCAAGGTGTAATGTGCACTAGTTACATATTAGCCTGTAGGTGGTATAATATATATACTATAGGCCCAGACATCCCATATTATATACAGGATAATAGGAGGCGGGTATAATATCCAGAGCTAACAAGCCTCCCCTATTCCCTGGGCCTGTCCCGATTTGAGGGCTCAGTCCCGGCCCGGCTCAGCTCTTCTCCCGGCAGGGGCGCTGCTGGGCACTGGGCTTTTCCTCCAGACACGCAGGCTTTCCATGCTGTGTGTGACCCCTTGTAGCTCCGCCTCCCGCTCTCTGCTCCTCCCCGGCATCAGGGCAGAGGAATTCTACTGTGCAGAGACCGCACAGCATGAGGAGGTGAGGGGTCAGGGGGCGGGGCCAAGTCTGCGGAGGACATGACAACAAGGTGCGGTCCTGAGGTGAGGGGGAGACCCGCAGCCTCTCCCATCTGTGGCTGCTGTTATTACAGGATGGGAGGGGGCTCATGCAATGTCACCAGCAGCTCTGCAGTCGGGACTAGGGGGGATGGGAGGGGGATTTAGGGACACTGCAGGGCTGACAGCTCTCCTGCGTACAGCCCATACTCTGCTGCTGATTGCAAACACCAGGCCCCACCACTGCCACTGGAGACATGATGGAGAAGAAGGGACTATATACATGTCATGTTGTGCCCGCTGTGTGTGTGATGTCTGTGTGATGGTTGTGCCCGCTGTGTGTATGATGTCTGTGTGATGGTTGTGCCCGCTTTGTGTATGATGTCTGTGTGATGGTTGTGCCCGCTGTGTGTATGATGTCTGTGTGATGGTTGTGCCCGCTGTGTGTATGATGTCCGTGTGATGGTTGTGCCCGCTGTGTGTATGATGTCCGTGTGATGGTTGTGCCCGCTGTGTGTATGATGTCCGTGTGATGGTTGTGCCCGCTGTGTGTGTGATGTCCGTGTGATGGTTGTGCCCGCTGTGTGTGTGATGTCCGTGTCATGGTTGTGCCCGCTGTGTGTGTGATGTCCGTGTGATGGTTGTGCCCGCTGTGTGTATGATGTCCGTGTGATGGTTGTGCCCGCTGTGTGTATGATGTCCGTGTGATGGTTGTGCCCGCTGTGTGTATGATGTCCGTGTGATGGTTGTGCCCGCTGTGTGTGTAATGTCCGTGTGATGGTTGTGCCCGCTGTGTGTGTGATGTCCGTGTGATGGTTGTGCCCGCTGTGTGTGTGATGTCCGTGTGATGGTTGTGCCCGCTGTGTGTGTGATGTCCGTGTGATGGTTGTGCCCGCTGTGTGTGTGATGTCCGTGTGATGGTTGTGCCCGCTGTGTGTGTGATGGTTGTGCCCGCTGTGTGTGTGATGTCTGTGTGATGGTTGTGCCCGCTGTGTGTGTGATGTCCGTGTGATGGTTGTGCCCGCTGTGTGTGTGATGTCCGTGTGATGGTTGTGCCCGCTGTGTGTGTGATGTCCGTGTGATGGTTGTGCCCGCTGTGTGTGTGATGTCCGTGTGATGGTTGTGCCCGCTGTGTGTGTGATGTCCGTGTGATGGTTGTGCCCGCTGTGTGTGTGATGTCCGTGTGATGGTTGTGCCCGCTGTGTGTGTGATGTCCGTGTGATGGTTGTGCCCGCTGTGTGTGTGATGTCCGTGTGATGGTTGTGCCCGCTGTGTGTATGATGTCCGTGTGATGGTTGTGCCCGCTGTGTGTATGATGTCCGTGTGATGGTTGTGCCCGCTGTGTGTGTGATGTCTGTGTGATGGTTGTGCCCGCTGTGTGTGTGATGTCTGTGTGATGGTTGTGCCCGCTGTGTGTGTGATGTCTGTGTGATGGTTGTGCCCGCTGTGTGTATGATGTCTGTGTGATGGTTGTGCCCGCTGTGTGTATGATGTCTGTGTGATGGTTGTGCCCGCTGTGTGTATGATCTCTGTGTGATGGTTGTGCCCGCTGTGTGTATGATCTCTGTGTGATGGTTGTGCCCGCTGTGTGTGTGATGTCTGTGTGATGGTTGTGCCCGCTGTGTGTATGATGTCTGTGTGATGGTTGTGCCCGCTGTGTATATTATATCTGTGTGATGGTTGTGCCCGCTGTGTGTATGATGTCTGTGTGATGGTTGTGCCCGCTGTGTGTATGATGTCCGTTTGATTTTTAACATAGCGCTTTGAAATAGGCAGGGGTGGGAGATTAATTTTCCCAAGGGGCCACGTGAGAGACCGTGACTGTTGTGGAGCCCGAACCAATAGGTTCAAATTAATTCAGCTCAATATTAATATTAACTTATTAATTATGTTTTTTTTGTATATTTATATTATCACTTAATATTGAGCAGATTTAAGTATGCTGACATCCCCCTATATACAGTATGAGCCGCCACACAACCCCGTACATACAGTATTAGCACACACCACCCCTACCTACAGTATGAGCCCTCGCATAGCCCCCAATATACAGTAAGAGCCACCACAAGAAAGCCAGATGTCGTATAATGAATCTACATAAAGATGAGAAAGTTCTGGCGGCTCCGACTGTGAATGAGGGAACAAAAAATAACCCTCAGGTCCCAACAAGAGATGAGCAGGACTCACAGATGAGGCCGCACTGCCCCGGAAGATAAGAGACTCATGGCCTCCAGTCCAGCCGCCAGGTAGCACTGACCCGGACCCCCGACTGGAGGCCCCGGATTCCATCTGCTCATCTCTAGTCCCAACTGCCCTGGATACAGTGGACAGTCCTGGATTTGGGTCTGGGCCTTGCAGTCTCGGCCGTCTGCTGAATTTCCCTCACTACCAGCGCCCCTCTGACAACTCCTCCTGCCGGGCGAGAAAGATAATGGTAAATGGGCGTGGATTGGGGTGTGACCAGGGGCGAGGCCAAAATTTGCCGCGCATAGCCTCTTTCTGTCCCCCTTTCTGTTCTTCAAAAGTTGAGAGGTATGAATATGTGATGTCTGTATCCCAGTATATCGCATACCATCACATATTATGCTGTATACTGGATGTGATGGACTTTGATACAGGCATCCAATGTTATACAGAGGATAATATGTCACTGGTGTAATATCTGATGTCTGTGCTCATAGTGTGGTATATAACTGTCACATGCTATTCTGTATGTAATATCTGATGTATGTAGTCATAATATATCTTATTCCAGTACAGATGAGCGAATTGATTCGCAGGACACTGGTCAAACAGTCCCGTCAGTAGTCTGTGGCCACCAGACCAGAGCCCCGCGAGCCTCCTCCCGCCTGCCGGCATCTCTGACTCCTCTTTTGATTATAGTCTTTGCATGATGTCATCTTTTTGGCGTGACACATACATGACATTGTGCCTGGCTACAAATCAAAGGAAGAGAAAGAGAATGGTGTCAGGTAGGAGGCTGTCAGGGCTCCTATCCAGCAGCCACTGAATATTCATCTGACCATTGGATCAGGGTCCTGCAAACGAAGTTGCTCATCTCTATATATCAGTCATATATTCTCCTATGTATATTGTATTGTATGTGGTATAATATGTTCACTGTGTGCACAGACATCAGATGGGACACACATGATAATTAGTGACTCGTACATCATATACTATAATGTGGAGTTGACTTTTACATTGATGACTTGCTCGATCAAGTATGTAGGAAATAATACACAAAATAATAATTCCTAGGTATCTATCTGGCAGACCTGTGCTTATGTGTGGCCACCTTTAGGCTGTGTGCCCACTATGCGTTTTTTAAGCGTTTCCGCAACGGCAATTCCGCTGCAGAAACGC
Organism: Phyllobates terribilis; assembly: GCF_046119375.1. Taxonomy (NCBI): domain Eukaryota; kingdom Metazoa; phylum Chordata; class Amphibia; order Anura; family Dendrobatidae; genus Phyllobates; species Phyllobates terribilis. The sequence goes on along the minus strand of NW_027362800.1, from coordinate 985,196 downwards.
TTAAAAAACGCTTGGTAGAAGGTCTGCTATGTTCCCCAATGATAATCCGCATCTGCTGTGCACATGCTGCGGAAATTTCCGCTGCGGATTACCAATGCGGAAAAATACGCCGCGCTACCAATTATTTTGTGTAATCGCAGCGTTTTCGCCGCCATTGACTTGCATTGAATTGCATAATATCCGCATGACTACATGTGCACATGCGGATATTTAGCGATTCAATGTGCGGATGGTACCCGGATTTGGAGAAGAAGAGACTCTCCTCCAGACCCGGGTACCATAGTACCTGTAAAAAAAAATAATTAAAATAAAAAATATACATTATACTTACCTTCTGATGGCCCCCGGTCTCCATAGCGATGCGTCCTGGCTTCCTGGCAGCTCATTATGGTCTAAAAGGACCTGCCATGACGTCATTTAGTCATGTGACAGGTCACGCGACCGCTGACGTCGGCGGTAGCTTGACCCGTCACATGACTAAATGACGTCATGGCAGGTCCTTTTACACAACCGCAAGACATCGGGATGACCGGACGCTTCGGATAAGGAGACCAGGGGCCGTCAGAAGGTAAGTATAATATTTATTTTTTGCCGTTCTTTTACGGTCACACTATATAAATCCATACCGGTTGCATGGATTTATATAGTGTGACCAAGTTCTCCAGCACTTTCCAAGTGATGCTAAAATCGCTTGCAAAGCGCTTGACAACCCGCATGCGGAAATGCATGTGAAGAACGCTTCACTTCTGTTTGTCCCTGGCAGGAAAACTCATAGAATCCGCATGCGTTTTTTCTGCCAGGGAGATGCAGAAACGCTCTGGAAAAATTCTCAGCATTTCTGCATTGTGGGCACTTAGCCTTACTCTGTTTAGGAGTGTAGAAAAGCACAGCGTACCTTGGATTACTTGCATTACACCTCTAACAACCTAAATCCGTGTTGTAGTGGTCAGACATTGTACATATTATGCTTATGTATTACCAGTTTTAAATGCTCACCTGAACTGGACCAAGTGCTGTCATTTTTCTCCACGGGCAGCACTTAGACAATACGTTTGTGTGAATATAGCCTATGAAGCAGCTGGTAATAAACATGTTGAAGGGGTTTTCTGCGAACAAAACTATATTTTAATCAATAGATCTTGGAATAATAATAACTTCCACAATTGGATGTGTTTAAATAAAATGTCCCTGTGCTGAGATAATGTTATAAATGTGCCCCTGCTGTGTACTGTGTAATGGCTGTGTCTGACTGTGCAGGAACATGGTCTGATCATACCACAGCTACTGGGCAGGGGGGAGAAAAAGAGTATATAGCATCGATTAAATCACTGCACACTCTAGTTTCAAGATGCAAACGATGGGTCAAAACGTTCATTTACTGTTGCATTATTCCCTGCACCTTAAATGTGTCTTATTGCATGTCTTCAAATAGACTTTAGTTTGCGTCATGAAACTAGAATGTGCGGTGATTTAATCTACGCCGATTCTGGGGATTCCACATCCCGTGTACCTGCACCTTGACCTACAGACTGTGTGCACGCTAATCATCTATATATAAAGAGAGTATATATACATTACAGCAGGGGATCACAGCTGAGTCTTTCTTTGAGCTAAAATATTGTTTAAAAACAGGCATTGAAATGTTTTACTCACAAAAAGAATCCTCTGTGATCCCCTGCTATCCTGCCTGTATCCTCTTTTTCTCCCCCCCTGCCCAGGAGATGTGGTATGATCAGACCATGTTCCTGCACGGTCAGACACAGCCATTACACAGTACACAGCAGGGGCACATTTATAAGATTATCTCAGCACAGGAACATTATTATATCACATCCAATTGTGGAAATTATTATTACTCCAAGACCTATTGATTAAAATATACTATTGTTTGTGGGAAAACGACCTTTAAGGATGGGCCGCTACTCATGGACCACTGCTGTGTGCTTGCCCCCAGGCTAAAATTTGCCAGCCAGCCCCTGCTAGCAGTGATATTAGAATACACACTATACATGTTATTACATACAGTATCCTTTACCTATAAAAATTGTATATAATCTCTTCCACTTTTCTTTCCAGTGGGTGTAGTGACAAGATTATGGAGCAGTTGCCGGGACCAGTGCCGCCGCGAGCGACAACAGGGTAGGAAGAGTGGTGATGTGGCTCTTAAAAAGAAAGGCCATACCTATATTATGACCGGCTCCAGTTTTTGACCCTAGTCCTAGATTTTCACCCGTAAGTGGCTATCTTTTTCAGTTTTATTTGTTGTAATGGTTTGATTATTATCTTGCATATTAAAAATGCTTTTTTCTCTGTCATCCCTGACCTTACAGATCTGACTGGACCAAAAAGGGAAATACCTGTAGCCCGGAGGTGCTGGAAGCCAGAGAGGAATCTGAAATGGAGGCCGGAGCTGGGGGCCAGAAAGAAAAAGAGCCTGCGGAGAGCACCAGTACACCACAGCCCCTCGACACCTCCCCTCATGCACCAATAAGCCAGCATCGCTACCGCCCCACCATCACTGGCGTACGTGACATGGGAATACCTGTGAGTGATGATGATGAGAGTTTTTGTCTAAGCCTGGCCCGTTATTTCAGGCACGTTCCCTTTTTATTGAGGCTGCAGACCAGGGCTGCCCTCCAAATTGTTTTGTCTGCCGCTGCGCCACCAAATTCACCGATGGCCATCTTTTAATTCCTTGAAAGGTGGCAACTTTCTGAGGACAACAAAACCCGGTCATTAGACCCCCCAAGAAGGGCACTCAGCAGACCCACCATCACGGCAGCCACCACCTCCAGTGCCAGCATCACGGCAATCACCACCACCTCCAGTACCAGCATCACAGCAGCCATCACCACCACCTCCAGTCACAGCATCACAGCAACCACCACCAACTACAGTGGCACCATCACGGCAGCCACCTTCAGTGCCAGCATCTTGGCAGCCACCTCCTTTACCAGCATCACGGCAGCCAACAACCCCCTCACCAGCATGTCTCTTGCCCCAATCACCCTTGTCTTGTTGGCATGATGGCCAAAACACAGAAGACAAGGCCAGACAAAGATCTGAGATACAGGATTTGTGTGCTGAGATGCCGCCACAGTCACTGAAAGGTGTTACATAGATGCGTATTATATGGACGCTATATGGATGGCATAAGCATGGTCCGTTTGCTGTGCTTTTTTTTTCTCGCACACATTGACTTGCATTGGCGAGTCTCGTCTGATATATGCAGCCACTTGCAGCATGCTGTGATTTTTTTTTTCTCAGTTCGATCTGAGCTGGAAAAAAAAAATCACAGATGAACACATAATCATTCAATAACAGGAGTCAGAGTGCAATCCAATTTTTTTTTATCAGATTGCACTCGTGTGATTTAAACGCAGATGAGTATGAGCCCTTAGACTCAGCCAAAAGATTGTAGACATAGAGTATATCTTATTGCTCTAATAGGCATCTAGTCATTCAACAGAGGCCATTAACTATATATTCTACATGCAGGGCTTGTGAATTGTCCATTATTAAAATAAACAGTATATAAAAAGCAGTGCAGGAGGCAGCAGTGAAGGACATGACAAATATTAATAACAATAGGTAAAATAATCACAGGCTGCAATTACCCACCATATTTTTTCTTAAACCATGAAATCAACTTTTTCTTGCGGTTGTAAATTTGAAATGACAGTGATAGCTATTATGACATCACAAGGCACATGACATCATAGACATCACAATTGGAATAGAATGTATACATTTCTACACTGCTGCCATCTTGTGTCACTATAACCTGACAGCTGGAAGAGGACGAGTCCAGGTAAGTAGCTCTTTACTTTTAAGCTTTGGTATACTTATAATGTATCCACCGGATTTATCATGGATTGCCGGGAACACTCTGTAATAAGACATTTTCAGGACAACCCCTTGTCTAAATGAGAAATTGCTGACGATAGGTGGGTGGGGGAGGTCAAGTTGGGACATCTTTATGGGGCTCCATTTTTGGGTAGTTTTGCCATTTATGTGGACAAATTATTTTATTATCATTCTCTGTTCTCAGATCTTTGGTTCCTATTGAATTAGGGGCTGACATTGGAGTTGTAGTTTAACCCCTTTAAAGCTCAAGACGTACTAATACGTATCTGCGCCATGGGACTTAAGAGCCTGATACGTATTAGTACGTCTTTGCGATCGCGCCCGCACACAGGCTGTGCGGGCGCGATCGCCGCCGGGTGTCAGCCGATTGTCGCAGCTGAGTCGATCGCAGCATTGCGGGGGCAAGGGGAGGTGATAGGGATACTCACCTCTCCTGCCGGCGTCCAGCGATGTCTGCCGCGGCTTCCTGGATGTTGCCATGACGACCCGATGTCGTCATGACAACATCTGGGTCACCAGACAGCAGGAAGATATTTTGGCATGCGCAGTGCATGACCAAAGTATCTTCTGCATTTGCAGCGCTGACAGCCTGTATAGCACAGGGCTGGTGCTCCATCCCTATGCTATACAGGCGATCAGAATAAAAAAAGTGAAAGTCCCATAGTGGGACAAAGAATAAAAGTAAAAAAAGTGTCAAAGTGAAGAAAAAAAAAAATTAAAAAAAATAATCCACCAAAAATAAAAATATAATGTACCCATCAATAAATATTATTATGAAAAAAAAAACAATAAAAGTACACATATTTGGTATCGCCGCGTCCGGAATGACCTGACCTATAAAATTGTCCCACTAGTTAGCCCCTTCAGTGAACATGGTAAAAAAAAAAAATAAAAAATGAAGCAAAAAACAATGCTTTATCATCATACCGCCAAACAAAAAATGGAATAACATGCGATCAAAAAGACGAATATAAATAATAATGATACCACTGAAAACGTCATCTTGTCCCGCAAAAAACAAGCCGCCATACAGCTCCATCAGCCTAAAAATAAAAAAGTTATAGCTCTCAGAATAAAGCGATGCAAAAAAATTATTTTTTCTATAAAATAGCTTTTATTGTGTAAAAGCGCCAAAACATAGAAAATCGATATAAATGTGGTACCACTGTAAACGTACTGACCCAAAGAGTAAAGCTACCTTATCAATTTTACCACACGCGGAACAGCATAAAAAAAAAAAAAAAACAATTCCTGAATTGTTGGTTTTTGATTATTCTGCCTCCCAAAAATCGGAATAGAGAGTGATCAAAATATGTCACGTGCCTGAAAATGGCACCAATAAAAACGTCAACTCATCCCGCAAAAAACAAGATGTCACATGACTCTGTCGACCAAAATATGGAAAAATTATAGCTCTCAAAATATGGCGATGTAAAACTAGATTTTACAAAAGAATGCGTCTTTTAGTGTGTGACAGCTGTCAATCATAAAAACCCGATATGATTCTGGTATCGCTGTAATCGCATTGACTCGAAGAATAAAGTTGTCTAAACGGCGTAAAATATAAACTCTAGGGTTAGGGTTGTGGTAGGGTTAGGGTTGGGGTTAGGGTTAGGGCTAGGGTTAGGGTTGGGCTAGGCCTGAGAGGATGAGATCCGTCCCTATCACTGGGCAAGAAGCCAAAAGCACAAAATAAAAAGAGAAATCCTACTTCCTCCTTCAGGAGGACCCGGAGTGGGCAAACCCAACACATGAGACACCGGGCTAGAGGCCAACCACGACACAAGCTTTAAAGGGAATCTGTCACCCCCTAGGACTTATCAGACCTCTAATATGGGCATAAAGGTTATAGAAATGTAAATCTATACATACTTCTATGGCCCATATTAGAGGTCTGTTTGCTTTGAAATATCCTGGCTCCGGCCTGCTCTCGCTCTGGCTCTGGCCTGCCTTTGCCCTGGCTCTGTCCTGCTCTCGCTCTGACTCTGGCCTGCTCTCGCACTGGCTCCGGCCTGCTCTCGCCTTGTCTCCGGCCTGCTCTCGCTCTGGCTCCGGCCTGCTCTCGCTCTGGCCTGCCCTTGCCTTGGCTTCGGCCTGCTCTCGCCCTGAATCTGGCCTGCTCTCATTTTGGCTCTGGCCTGCCCTCGCCCTGGCTCCGGCCTGCTCTCGTTCTGGCTCTGGCCTGCCCTCGCCCTGGCTCCGGCCTGCTCTCGCTCTGGCTCCAGCCTGCTCTCGCTCTGGCCTGCCCTTGCCTTGGCTTCGGCCTGCTCTCGCCCTGAATCTGGCCTGCTCTCATTTTGGCTCTGGCCTACCCTCGCCCTTGCTCCGGCCTGCTCTCGCTCTGGCTCCGTCCTGCCCTCGCCCTGGCTCCGGCCTGCCCTCGCCCTGGCTCCGGCCTGCTCTCGTTCTGGCTCTGGCCTGCTCTCGCTCTGGCTCTCGCCTGCCCGCTCCTTGGCTCCGGCCTGCCCTCGCCGTGGCTCCGGCCTGCCCTCGCCCTGGCTCCGGCCTGCTCTCGCTCTGGCTCCGGCTTGCTCTCTCTCTGGCTCCGGCCTGCCCTCGCTCTAGCTCCGGCCTGCCCTCGCCCTGGCTCCGGCCTGCTCTCGCTCTGGCCTGCCCTCGCCCAGGCTCTGGCCTGCTCTGGCTCTGGCCTGCCCTCGCCCAGGCTCTGGCCTGCTCTGGCTCTGGCCTGCCCTCGCCCTGGTTCCGGCCTGCTCTGTCTCTTGCCTTCCCCCGCGCCGTCTCTGGTCTGCCCTCGCTCTAGGTCTGGCCTGCCCTCGCCCTTGCTCCGGCCTGCTCTCGCTCTGGCTCCGTCCTGCCCTCGCCCTGGCTCCGGCCTGCCCTCGCCCTGGCTCCGGCCTGCTCTCGCTCTGGCTCCGGCCTGCTCTCGCTCTGGCTCCGGCCTGCTCTCGCTCTGGCTCCGGCCTGCTCTCGCTCTGGCTCTGGCCTGCTCTCGCTCTGGCTCCGGCCTGCCCTCGCTCTGGCCTGCCCTCGCCCTGGTTCCGGCGTGCTCTCGCTCTGACTCTGGCCTGAACTCGCCCTGGTTCCGGCGTGCTCTCACTCTGGCTCTTGCCTGCCCTCGCCCTGGCTCCGGCCTGCTCTCGCTCTGGCTCTTGCCTACCCTCGCCTTGGCTCCGGCCTGCTCTTGCTCCGGCCTGCCCTCGACTCGGCTCCGACCTGCTCTCTCCCTGGCTCTTTCCTGCTCTCGCCTTGGGACCGGTCTGCCCTCTCCCTGGCTCCTGCCTGCTCTCGCTCTGGCTCCGGCCTGCTCTCGCTCTGGCCTGCTCTCGCTCTGGCTCTGGCCTGCCCTCTCCTTGGCTCCGGCCTGCTCTCGCTCTAGCTCGCGCCTGCCCTAGCCTTGTCTCTGGCCTACTCTCTCTCTGGCTCTGGCCTGCCCTCTCCTTGGCTCCGGCCTGCTCTGGCTCTGACTTTGATCTGCCCTCGCCTTTGCGCCGGCCTCCTCTCGCCCTGGCTACGGCCTGTTCTCGCTCTGGCTTCGGCCTGCCCTCGCCCTGGCTTCGGCCTGCCCTTGCTCTGGCTTCGGCCTGCCCTTGCTCTGGCTTCGGCCTGCCCTTGCTCTGGCTCTGGCCAGCCCTCGCCTTGGCTCCGGCCAGCTCCTGCTCTGGCTCCGGCCTGCCCTCGCCTTGCCTCCGGCCTGCCCTCGCCTTGGCTCCGGCCTGCTCTCGCCCTAGGTCCGCTCTGCCCTCGCCCTGGCTCCGGCCTGCCCTGTATCTGCCTCCGGCATGCCCTCGCTCTGGCTCCGGCCTGCCCTCGCCCTGGCTCCGGCCTGTTCTCGGTCTAGCTCTGGCCTGCCCTCGCCCTGGCTCCGGCCTGCTCTCACTCTGGCTCCGGGCTGCCCTCGCCTTGGCTCCGGCCTGCTCTCGCTCTGGCTCCGGCCTGCCCTCGCTCTGGCTCCGGCCTGCTGTCGCCCTGGCTCCGGCATTCTCTCGCTCTGGTTTCGGCCTGCCGTCGCCTTGGATCCGGCCTGCTCTCGCTCTGGCTCTGAACTGCTCTCCCTCTGGCTCTGGCCTGCCCTCGCCCTGGCTCCGGCCTGCTCTCTCTCTGGCTCTGGCCTGCCCTTGCCCTGGCTCTGGCCTACTCTCACTCTGGCTCTGGCCCCGCCCTTTCTCCTGCCTGCGCTCGCCCTGGTTCCGGCCTGCCCTTGCTTGGCTCTGGCCTTCTCTATCTCTGGCTCCGGCCTGCCCTTGCCTTGGCTCTGGCCTACCCTCGCCTTGACTCCGGCCTGCTCTCGCCTTGGCTCTGGCCTGCTCTCGCTCTGGCTACTGCCTGCCCTCTCTCTGACTCCGGCTTGCCCTTGCTCTGGCTCCGGCCAGCCCTCGCATTGGCTCTTGCCTGCTCTCGCCCTGGCTCTTGCCTGCTCTCGCTCTGGCTCTGTCTTGCCCTGGCTCCGGCCTGCTCTCGCTCTGGCTCTGGCCTGCCCTAGCCCTGGCTTCGGCCTACTCTCGCTCTGGCTCTTGCCTGCTCTCTCTCTGGCCTCGCGCTGTCTCCGGCCTCCTCTCGCCCTGGTTCCGGCCTGCCCTTGCCTTGTCTCTGGACTTCTCTCGCTCTGGCTCTGGCCTGCCCTTGCCTTGGCTCTGGCCTACTCTCGCTCTGGCCTGCCCTCGCCCTGGCTCTGGCCTGCTCTCGCTCTGGCCTGCTCTCTCTCTGGCCTGCTCTCGCTCTGGCGTGCCCTTGCTTTGGCTCCGGCCTGCTCTCGCTCTGACTCTGGCCTGCCCTCGCCCTGGCTCCGGCCTGTTCTGGATCTGTCTCTGGCCTGCCCTCGCCATGGCTCCGGCCTGCTCTCGCTCTGGCTCTGGCCTGCCCTCACCTTGGCTCTGGCCTGCCCTCACCTTGGCTCCGGCCTACTCTCGCCTTGGCTCCGGCCTGCTCTTGCTCTGGCTCCAGCCTGCCCTCGTCCTGGCTCCGGCCTGCTCTTGCTTTGGCTCTGGCCTGCCCTCGCCCTGGCTCCGGACTGCTCTTGCTCTGGCCTGCCCTCGTCTTGACTCCGGCCTGCTCTCGCTCTGGTTCTGGCCTGCCTTCGCCTTGGCTCCGGCCTGCCCTCGCTCTGGCTCAAGCCTGCTCTACCTCTGGCTGTGGCCTGCCCTTTCCTTGGCTCCGGACTGCTCTCGCTCTGGCTCTGGCCTGCTTTTGCTCTGGCTCTGGCCTGCCCTCGACTTGGTTCCGGCCTGCACTCGCTCTGGCTCTGGCCTGTCCTCTCTTTCCTCCGACCTGATCTCGCTCTGGCCTGCCCTCGCTTTGGCTCCGGCCTGCTCTCGCTCTGGCCTGCCCTCGTCTTGGCTCCGGACTGCTCTCGCTCTGGCTCTGGCCTGCCTTTGCCTTTGCTCCGGCTTGCTCTCGCTCTGGCTCTGGCCTGCTCTTTCTCTGGCTCTAGCCTGCCTTCGCCTTGGCTCCGGGCTGCTCTCTCTCTGGCTCTGGCCTGCTCTCGCTTTGGCTCTGGCCCTTGCCTGGGCTCCGGCCTGCTCTCGCTCTGGCCTGCTCTTGCTCTGGCCTACCCTGGCTCTGCCTCTGGCCTGCCCTCGCCTTGGCTGCGGCCTGCTCTCGCCTTGGCTCCAGCCTGCTCTCGCTCTAGCTCCGTCCTGCCCTCGCCCTGTCTCCACTATGCCAGAGCTCGGGCTCTGGCCTGCCCTCGCCTTGGCTACGTCCTGCTCTCTCCCTGGCTCTGAACTGCTCTCGCTCTGGCTTTGGCCTTCCCTCGCTCTGGCTCTGGCCTGCCCTTCCTTGCCTTGGCTCCGGACTGCTCTCGCTCTGGCCTGCTCTCGCTCTGGCCTTCCCTCGCCTTGGCTCTGGCCTGCTCATCCCCTGGCTCCGGCCTGCTCATCCCCTGGCTCCGGCCTGCTCTTGCCCTGGCTCCGGCCTGCTCTTGCCCTGGCTCCGGCCTGCTCTTGCCCTGGCTCCGGCCTGCTCTTGCCCTGGCTCCGGCCTGCTCTTGCACTGGCTCCGGCCTGCTCTCGCTCTGGCTCTGGCCTGCCCTCGCCCTGGCTCCGGCCTGCCGTCGCTCTGCCTCTGGCCTGCCCTCGCCATGGCTCTGGCCTCCTCTCGCCCTGGCTCCAGCCTGCTCTCGCTCTGGCCTGCCCTTGCCTTGGCTCTGGCCTGCTCTGGCTCTGGCCTCGCCCTGGCTCCGGCCTGTTTTCGCCCTGGTTCCGGCCTGCCCTTGCCTTGACTCCGTCCGGCCTTCTCTCGCTCTGGCTCTGGCCAGCCCTTGCCTTGGCTCTGGCCCACTCTCGCTCTGGCCTGCCCTCGACCTGGCTCCGGTCTGCTCTCGTTCTGGCTCTGGCCTGCTCTCGCTCTGGCGTGCCCTCGCCTTGGCTCCAGCCTGCTACCGCTCTGACTCTGGCCTGCCCTCGCCCTGGCTCCGGCCTGCTTTGGATCTGGCTCTGGCCTGCCCTCGCCCTGGCTCCGGCCTGCTCTCGCCCTGGCTCCGGCCTGCTCTCGCCCTGGCTCCGGCCTACTCTCGCTCTGGCTCTGACCTGCTCTCGCTCTGGCTCTGACCTGCCCTCGCCTTGGCTCCGGCCTGCTCTCGCCTTGGCTCCGGCCTGCTCTTGCTTTGTCTCCGGCCTGCCCTCGCCTTGGCTCCAGCCTGCCCTCGCCCTGGCTCTTGCCTGCTCTCGCTCTGGCTCTGTCTTGCCCTGGCTCCGGCCTGCTCTCGCCCTGGCTCCGGCCTACTCTCGCTCTGGCTCTGACCTCTCGCTCTGGCTCTGACCTGCCCTCGCCTTGGCTCCGTCCGGCCTGCTCTCGCCTTGGCTCCGGCCTGCTCTTGCTTTGTCTCCGGCCTGCCCTCGCCTTGGCTCCAGCCTGCTCTCGCCCTGGCTCCGGCCTGCTCTTGCTCTGGCTCCAGTCAGCCTTCACCTTGGCTTTGGCCTGCTCTCGCCCTGTCTCCGCCTGCTCTTGCTCTAGCTCTGACCTGCCCTCATCCTGGATCCGGCCTGCTCCTCGCCCTTGCTCTTGCTTGCTCTGGCTCTTGCCTGTTCTTTCCTTGTCTCCGGCCTGCTCTCGCACTGGCTCCGGCCTGCCCTCGTCCTGGCTCCGGCTTGCTCTCGCTCTGGCTCTGGCCTGCTATCTCTCTGGCTCCTGCCTGCCCTCGCCTTGGCTCCTGCCTGTTCTCGCCCTGGATACGACCTAGAGCCTTACCGGCCTGCTCTCGCTCTGGTTCCAGCCTGCCCTTACCTTGGCTCATGCCTGCTCTCTATCTGGCCTGCTCTTGCTCTTGCTCCGGCCTGCCCTTGCTCTGGCTCCGGCTTGCTCTCTCTCTGGCTCCGGCCTGCCCTCGCTCTAGCTCCGGCCTGCCCTCGCCCTGGCTCCGGCCTGCTCTCGCTCTGGCTCCGGCTTGCTCTCTCTCTGGCTCCGGCCTGCCCTCGCTCTAGCTCCGGCCTGCCCTCGCCCTGGCTCCGGCCTGCTCTCGCTCTGGCCTGCCCTCGCCCAGGCTCTGGCCTGCTCTGGCTCTGGCCTGCCCTCGCCCAGGCTCTGGCCTGCTCTGGCTCTGGCCTGCCCTCGCCCTGGTTCCGGCCTGCTCTGTCTCTTGCCTTCCCCCGCGCCGTCTCTGGTCTGCCCTCGCTCTAGCTCTGGCCTGCCCTCGCCCTTGCTCCGGCCTGCTCTCGCTCTGGCTCCATCCTGCCCTCGCCCTGGCTCCGGCCTGCCCTCGCCCTGGCTCCGGCCTGCCCTCGCCCTGGCTCCGGCCTGCTCTCGCTCTGGCTCCGGCCTGCTCTCGCTCTGCCTCCGGCCTGCTCTCGCTCTGGCTCTGGCCTGCTCTCGCTCTGGCTCCGGCCTGCCCTCGCTCTGGCCTGCCCTCGCCCTGGTTCCGGCGTGCTCTCGCTCTGACTCTGGCCTGAACTCGCCCTGGTTCCGGCGTGCTCTCACTCTGGCTCTTGCCTGCTCTCGCTCTGGCTCTTGCCTACCCTCGCCTTGGCTCCGGCCTGCTCTTGCTCCGGCCTGCCCTCGACTCGGCTCCGGCCTGCTCTCTCCCTGGCTCTTTCCTGCTCTCGCCTTGGGACCGGTCTGCCCTCTCCCTGGCTCCTGCCTGCTCTCGCTCTGGCTCCGGCCTGCTCTCGCTCTGGCCTGCTCTCGCTCTGGTTCTGGCCTCCTCTTGCCTCGGCTCTGGCCTGCCCTCTCCTTGGCTCCGGCCTGCTCTCGCTCTAGCTCGCGCCTGCCCTAGCCTTGTCTCTGGCCTACTCTCTCTCTGGCTCTGGCCTGCCCTCTCCTTGGCTCCGGCCTGCTCTGGCTCTGACTTTGATCTGCCCTCGCCTTTGCTCCGGCCTCCTCTCGCCCTGGCTACGGCCTGTTCTCGCTCTGGCTTCGGCCTGCCCTCGCCCTGGCTTCGGCCTGCCCTTGCTCTGGCTTCGGCCTGCCCTTGCTCTGGCTCTGGCCAGCCCTCGCCTTGGCTCCGGCCAGCTCCTGCTCTGGCTCCGGCCTGCCCTCGCCTTGCCTCCGGCCTGCCCTCGCCTTGGCTCCGGCCTGCTCTCGCCCTAGGTCCGCTCTGCCCTCGCCCTGGCTCCGGCCTGCCCTGTATCTGCCTCCGGCATGCCCTCGCTCTGGCTCCGGCCTGCCCTCGCCCTGGCTCCGGCCTGTTCTCGGTCTAGCTCTGGCCTGCCCTCGCCCTGGCTCCGGCCTGCTCTCACTCTGGCTCCGGGCTGCCCTCGCCTTGGCTCCGGCCTGCTCTCGCTCTGGCTCCGGCCTGCCCTCGCTCTGGCTCCGGCCTGCTGTCGCCCTGGCTCCGGCATTCTCTCGCTCTGGTTTCGGCCTGCCGTCGCCTTGGATCCGGCCTGCTCTCGCTCTGGCTCTGAACTGCTCTCCCTCTGGCTCTGGCCTGCCCTCGCCCTGGCTCCGGCCTGCTCTCTCTCTGGCTCTGGCCTGCCCTTGCCCTGGCTCTGGCCTACTCTCACTCTGGCTCTGGCCCCGCCCTTTCTCCTGCCTGCGCTCGCCCTGGTTCCGGCCTGCCCTTGCTTGGCTCTGGCCTTCTCTATCTCTGGCTCCGGCCTGCCCTTGCCTTGGCTCTGGCCTACCCTCGGCTTGACTCCGGCCTGCTCTCGCCTTGGCTCTGGCCTGCTCTCGCTCTGGCTACTGCCTGCCCTCTCTCTGACTCCGGCTTGCCCTTGCTCTGGCTCCGGCCAGCCCTCGCATTGGCTCTTGCCTGCTCTCGCCCTGGCTCTTGCCTGCTCTCGCTCTGGCTCTGTCTTGCCCTGGCTCCGGCCTGCTCTCGCTCTGGCTCTGGCCTGCCCTAGCCCTGGCTTCGGCCTACTCTCGCTCTGGCTCTTGCCTGCTCTCTCTCTGGCCTCGCGCTGTCTCCGGCCTCCTCTCGCCCTGGTTCCGGCCTGCCCTTGCCTTGTCTCTGGACTTCTCTCGCTCTGGCTCTGGCCTGCCCTTGCCTTGGCTCTGGCCTACTCTCGCTCTGGCCTGCCCTCGCCCTGGCTCTGGCCTGCTCTCGCTCTGGCCTGCTCTCTCTCTGGCCTGCTCTCGCTCTGGCGTGCCCTTGCTTTGGCTCCGGCCTGCTCTCGCTCTGACTCTGGCCTGCCCTCGCCCTGGCTCCGGCCTGTTCTGGATCTGTCTCTGGCCTGCCCTCGCCATGGCTCCGGCCTGCTCTCGCTCTGGCTCTGGCCTGCCCTCACCTTGGCTCTGGCCTGCCCTCACCTTGGCTCCGGCCTACTCTCGCCTTGGCTCCGGCCTGCTCTTGCTCTGGCTCCAGCCTGCCCTCGTCCTGGCTCCGGCCTGCTCTTGCTTTGGCTCTGGCCTGCCCTCGCCCTGGCTCCGGACTGCTCTTGCTCTGGCCTGCCCTCGTCTTGACTCCGGCCTGCTCTCGCTCTGGTTCTGGCCTGCCTTCGCCTTGGCTCCGGCCTGCCCTCGCTCTGGCTCAAGCCTGCTCTACCTCTGGCTGTGGCCTGCCCTTTCCTTGGCTCCGGACTGCTCTCGCTCTGGCTCTGGCCTGCTTTTGCTCTGGCTCTGGCCTGCCCTCGACTTGGTTCCGGCCTGCACTCGCTCTGGCTCTGGCCTGTCCTCTCTTTCCTCCGACCTGATCTCGCTCTGGCCTGCCCTCGCTTTGGCTCCGGCCTGCTCTCGCTCTGGCCTGCCCTCGTCTTGGCTCCGGACTGCTCTCGCTCTGGCTCTGGCCTGCCTTTGCCTTTGCTCCGGCTTGCTCTCGCTCTGGCTCTGGCCTGCTCTTTCTCTGGCTCTAGCCTGCCTTCGCCTTGGCTCCGGGCTGCTCTCTCTCTGGCTCTGGCCTGCTCTCGCTTTGGCTCTGGCCCTTGCCTGGGCTCCGGCCTGCTCTCGCTCTGGCCTGCTCTTGCTCTGGCCTACCCTGGCTCTGCCTCTGGCCTGCCCTCGCCTTGGCTGCGGCCTGCTCTCGCCTTGGCTCCAGCCTGCTCTCGCTCTAGCTCCGTCCTGCCCTCGCCCTGTCTCCACTATGCCAGAGCTCGGGCTCTGGCCTGCCCTCGCCTTGGCTACGTCCTGCTCTCTCCCTGGCTCTGAACTGCTCTCGCTCTGGCTTTGGCCTTCCCTCGCTCTGGCTCTGGCCTGCCCTTCCTTGCCTTGGCTCCGGACTGCTCTCGCTCTGGCCTGCTCTCGCTCTGGCCTTCCCTCGCCTTGGCTCTGGCCTGCTCATCCCCTGGCTCCGGCCTGCTCTTCCCCTGGCTCCGGCCTGCTCTTGCCCTGGCTCCGGCCTGCTCTTGCCCTGGCTCCGGCCTGCTCTTGCACTGGCTCCGGCCTGCTCTCGCTCTGGCTCTGGCCTGCCCTCGCCCTGGCTCCGGCCTGACGTCGCTCTGCCTCTGGCCTGCCCTCGCCATGGCTCTGGCCTCCTCTCGCCCTGGCTCCAGCCTGCTCTCGCTCTGGCTTGCCCTTGCCTTGGCTCTGGCCTGCTCTGGCTCTGGCCTCGCCCTGGCTCCGGCCTGTTTTCGCCCTGGTTCTGGCCTGCCCTTGCCTTGACTCCGTCCGGCCTTCTCTCGCTCTGGCTCTGGCCAGCCCTTGCCTTGGCTCTGGCCCACTCTCGCTCTGGCCTGCCCTCGACCTGGCTCCGGTCTGCTCTCGTTCTGGCTCTGGCCTGCTCTCGCTCTGGCGTGCCCTCGCCTTGGCTCCAGCCTGCTACCGCTCTGACTCTGGCCTGCCCTCGCCCTGGCTCCGGCCTGCTTTGGATCTGGCTCTGGCCTGCCCTCGCCCTGGCTCCGGCCTGCCCTCGCCCTGGCTCCGGCCTGCTCTCGCCCTGGCTCCGGCCTACTCTCGCTCTGGCTCTGACCTGCTCTCGCTCTGGCTCTGACCTGCCCTCGCCTTGGCTCCGGCCTGCTCTCACCTTGGCTCCGGCCTGCTCTTGCTTTGTCTCCGGCCTGCCCTCGCCTTGGCTCCAGCCTGCCCTCGCCCTGGCTCTTGCCTGCTCTCGCTCTGGCTCTGTCTTGCCCTGGCTCCGGCCTGCTCTCGCCCTGGCTCCGGCCTACTCTCGCTCTGGCTCTGACCTGCTCTCGCTCTGGCTCTGACCTGCCCTCGCCTTGGCTCCGGCCTGCTCTCGCCTTGGCTCCGGCCTGCTCTTGCTTTGTCTCCGGCCTGCCCTCGCCTTGGCTCCAGCCTGCTCTCGCCCTGGCTCCGGCCTGCCCTTGCTCTGGCTCCAGTCAGCCTTCACCTTGGCTTTGGCCTGCTCTCGCCCTGTCTCCGCCTGCTCTTGCTCTAGCTCTGACCTGCCCTCATCCTGGATCCGGCCTGCTCCTCGCCCTTGCTCTTGCTTGCTCTGGCTCTTGCCTGTTCTTTCCTTGTCTCCGGCCTGCTCTCGCACTGGCTCCGGCCTGCCCTCGTCCTGGCTCCGGCCTGCTCTCGCTCTGGCCTGCTATCTCTCTGGCTCCTGCCTGCCCTCGCCTTGGCTCCTGCCTGTTCTCGCCCTGGATACGACCTAGAGCCTTACCGGCCTGCTCTCGCTCTCTCTATCTGGCCTGCTCTTGCTCCGGCCTGCCCTTGCTCTGGCTCCGGCTTGCTCTCTCTCTGGCTCCGGCCTGCCCTCGCTCTAGCTCCGGCCTGCCCTCGCCCTGGCTCCGGCCTGCTCTCGCTCTGGCTCCGGCTTGCTCTCTCTCTGGCTCCGGCCTGCCCTCGCTCTAGCTCCGGCCTGCCCTCGCCCTGGCTCCGGCCTGCTCTCGCTCTGGCTCTGGCCTGCCCTCGCCCAGGCTCTGGCCTGCTCTGGCTCTGGCCTGCCCTCGCCCAGGCTCTGGCCTGCTCTGGCTCTGGCCTGCCCTCGCCCTGGTTCCGGCCTGCTCTGTCTCTTGCCTTCCCCCGCGCCGTCTCTGGTCTGCCCTCGCTCTAGCTCTGGCCTGCCCTCGCCCTTGCTCCGGCCCGCTCTCGCTCTGGCTCCGTCCTGCCCTCGCCCTGGCTCCGGCCTGCCCTCGCCCTGGCTCCGGCCTGCTCTCGCTCTGGCTCCGGCCTGCTCTCGCTCTGGCTCCGGCCTGCTCTCGCTCTGGCTCCGGCCTGCCCTCGCTCTGGCTCCGGCCTGCCCTCGCTCTGGCCTGCCCTCGCCCTGGTTCCGGCGTGCTCTCGCTCTGACTCTGGCCTGAACTCGCCCTGGTTCCGGCGTGCTCTCACTCTGGCTCTTGCCTGCCCTCGCCCTGGCTCCGGCCTGCTCTCGCTCTGGCTCTTGCCTACCCTCGCCTTGGCTCCGGCCTGCTCTTGCTCCGGCCTGCCCTCGACTCGGCTCCGGCCTGCTCTCTCCCTGGCTCTTTCCTGCTCTCGCCTTGGGACCGGTCTGCCCTCTCCCTGGCTCCTGCCTGCTCTCGCTCTGGCTCCGGCCTGCTCTCGCTCTGGCCTGCTCTCGCTCTGGTTCTGGCCTCCTCTTGCCTCGGCTCCGGCCTGCTCTCGCTCTGGCTCTGGCCTGCCCTCTCCTTGGCTCCGGCCTGCTCTCGCTCTAGCTCGCGCCTGCCCTAGCCTTGTCTCTGGCCTACTCTCTCTCTGGCTCTGGCCTGCCCTCTCCTTGGCTCCGGCCTGCTCTGGCTCTGACTTTGATCTGCCCTCGCCTTTGCTCCGGCCTCCTCTCGCCCTGGCTACGGCCTGTTCTCGCTCTGGCTTCGGCCTGCCCTCGCCCTGCCCTTGCTCTGGCTTCGGTCTGCCCTTGCTCTGGCTCTGGCCAGCCCTCGCCTTGGCTCCGGCCAGCTCCTGCTCTGGCTCCGGCCTGCCCTCGCCTTGCCTCCGGCCTGCCCTCGCCTTGGCTCCGGCCTGCTCTCGCCCTAGGTCCGCTCTGCCCTCGCCCTGGCTCCGGCCTGCCCTCGCTCTGGCTCCGGCCTGCCCTCGCCCTGGCTCCGGCCTGTTCTCGGTCTAGCTCTGGCCTGCCCTCGCCCTGGCTCCGGCCTGCTCTCACTCTGGCTCCGGGCTGCCCTCGCCTTGGCTCCGGCCTGCTCTCGCTCTGGCTCCGGCCTGCCCTCGCTCTGGCTCCGGCCTGCTGTCGCCCTGGCTCCGGCATTCTCTCGCTCTGGTTTCGGCCTGCCGTCGCCTTGGATCCGGCCTGCTCTCGCTCTGGCTCTGAACTGCTCTCCCTCTGGCTCTGGCCTGCCCTCGCCCTGGCTCCGGCCTGCTCTCTCTCTGGCTCTGGCCTGCCCTTGCCCTGGCTCTGGCCTACTCTCACTCTGGCTCTGGCCCCGCCCTTTCTCCTGCCTGCGCTCGCCCTGGTTCCGGCCTGCCCTTGCTTGGCTCTGGCCTTCTCTATCTCTGGCTCCGGCCTGCCCTTGCCTTGGCTCTGGCCTACCCTCGCCTTGACTCCGGCCTGCTCTCGCCTTGGCTCTGGCCTGCTCTCGCTCTGGCTACTGCCTGCCCTCTCTCTGACTCCGGCTTGCCCTTGCTCTGGCTCCGGCCAGCCCTCGCATTGGCTCTTGCCTGCTCTCGCCCTGGCTCTTGCCTGCTCTCGCTCTGGCTCTGTCTTGCCCTGGCTCCGGCCTGCTCTCGCTCTGGCTTTGGCCTGCCCTAGCCCTGGCTTCGGCCTACTCTCGCTATGGCTCTTGCCTGCTCTCTCTCTGGCCTCGCGCTGTCTCCGGCCTCCTCTCGCCCTGGTTCCGGCCTGCCCTTGCCTTGTCTCTGGACTTCTCTCGCTCTGGCCTGCCCTTGCCTTGGCTCTGGCCTACTCTCGCTCTGGCCTGCCCTCGCCCTGGCTCTGGCCTGCTCTCGCTCTGGCCTGCTCTCTCTCTGGCTCTCGCTCTGGCGTGCCCTTGATTTGGCTCCGGCCTGCTCTCGCTCTGACTCTGGCCTGCCCTCGCCCTGGCTCCGGCCTGTTCTGGATCTGTCTCTGGCCTGCCCTCGCCATGGCTCCGGCCTGCTCTCGCTCTGGCTCTGGCCTGCCCTCACCTTGGCTCTGGCCTGCCCTCACCTTGGCTCTGGCCTGCCCTCACCTTGGCTCCGGCCTACTCTCGCCTTGGCTCCGGCCTGCTCTTGCTCTGGCTCCAGCCTGCCCTCGTCCTGGCTCCGGCCTGCTCTTGCTTTGGCTCTGGCCTGCCCTCGCCCTGGCTCCGGACTGCTCTTGCTCTGGCCTGCCCTCGTCTTGACTCCGGCCTGCTCTCGCTCTGGTTCTGGCCTGCCTTCGCCTTGGCTCCGGCCTGCCCTCGCTCTGGCTCAAGCCTGCTCTACCTCTGGCTGTGGCCTGCCCTTTCCTTGGCTCCGGACTGCTCTCGCTCTGGCTCTGGCCTGCTTTTGCTCTGGCTCTGGCCTGCCCTCGACTTGGTTCCGGCCTGCACTCGCTCTGGCTCTGGCCTGTCCTCTCTTTCCTCCGACCTGATCTCGCTCTGGCCTGCCCTCGCTTTGGCTCCGGCCTGCTGTCGCTCTGGCCTGCCCTCGTCTTGGCTCCGGACTGCTCTCGCTCTGGCTCTGGCCTGCCTTTGCCTTTGCTCCGGCTTGCTCTCGCTCTGGCTCTAGCCTGCCTTCGCCTTGGCTCCGGGCTGCTCTCTCTCTGGCTCTGGCCTGCTCTCGCTTTGGCTCTGGCCCTTGCCTGGGCTCCGGCCTGCTCTCGCTCTGGCCTGCTCTTGCTCTGGCCTACCCTGGCTCTGCCTCTGGCCTGCCCTCGCCTTGGCTGCGGCCTGCTCTCGCCTTGGCTCCAGCCTGCTCTCGCTCTAGCTCCGTCCTGCCCTCGCCCTGTCTCCACTATGCCAGAGCTCGGGCTCTGGCCTGCCCTCGCCTTGGCTACGTCCTGCTCTCTCCCTGGCTCTGAACTGCTCTCGCTCTGGCTTTGGCCTTCCCTCGCTCTGGCTCTGGCCTGCCCTTCCTTGCCTTGGCTCAGGACTGCTCTCGCTCTGGCCTGCTCTCGCTCTGGCCTTCCCTCGCCTTGGCTCTGGCCTGCTCATCCCCTGGCTCCGGCCTGCTCTTCCCCTGGCTCCGGCCTGCTCTTGCCCTGGCTCCGGCCTGCTCTTGCCCTGGCTCCGGCCTGCTCTTGCCCTGGCTCCGGCCTGCTCTCGCTCTGGCTCTGGCCTGCCCTCGCCCTGGCTCCGGCCTGCCGTCGCTCTGCCTCTGGCCTGCCCTCGCCATGGCTCTGGCCTCCTCTCGCCCTGGCTCCAGCCTGCTCTCGCTCTGGCCTGCCCTTGCCTTGGCTCTGGCCTGCTCTTAGCCTCGCCCTGGCTCCGGCCTGTTTTCGCCCTGGTTCCGGCCTGCCCTTGCCTTGACTCCGTCCGGCCTTCTCTCGCTCTGGCTCTGGCCAGCCCTTGCCTTGGCTCTGGCCCACTCTCGCTCTGGCCTGCCCTCGTTCTGGCTCTGGCCTGCTCTCGCTCTGGCGTGCCCTCGCCTTGGCTCCAGCCTGCTACCGCTCTGACTCTGGCCTGCCCTCGCCCTGGCTCCGGCCTGCTTTGGATCTGGCTCTGGCCTGCCCTCGCCCTGGCTCCGGCCTGCCCTCGCCCTGGCTCCGGCCTGCTCTCGCCCTGGCTCCGGCCTACTCTCGCTCTGGCTCTGACCTGCCCTCGCCTTGGCTCCAGCCTGCTCTTGCTTTGTCTCCGGCCTGCCCTCGCCTTGGCTCCAGCCTGCCCTCGCCCTGGCTCTTGCCTGCTCTCGCTCTGGCTCTGTCTTGCCCTGGCTCCGGCCTGCTCTCGCCCTGGCTCCGGCCTACTCTCGCTCTGGCTCTGACCTGCTCTCGCTCTGGCTCTGACCTGCCCTCGCCTTGGCTCCGGCCTGCTCTCGCCTTGGCTCCGGCCTGCTCTTGCTTTGTCTCCGGCCTGCCCTCGCCTTGGCTCCAGCTTGCTCTCGCCCTGGCTCCGGCCTGCCCTTGCTCTGGCTCCAGTCAGCCTTCACCTTGGCTTTGGCCTGCTCTCGCCCTGTCTCCGCCTGCTCTTGCTCTAGCTCTGACCTGCCCTCATCCTGGATCCGGCCTGCTCCTCGCCCTTGCTCTTGCTTGCTCTGGCTCTTGCCTGTTCTTTCCTTGTCTCCGGCCTGCTCTCGCACTGGCTCCGGCCTGCCCTCGTCCTGGCTCCGGCCTGCTCTCGCTCTGGCTCTGGCCTGCTATCTCTCTGGCTCCTGCCTGCCCTCGCCTTGGCCCCTGCCTGTTCTCACCCTGGATACGACCTAGAGCCTTACCGGCCTGCTCTCGCTCTGGTTCCAGCCTGCCCTTACCTTGGCTCATGCCTGCTCTCTATCTGGCCTGCTCTTGCTCTTGCTCCGGCCTGCCCTTGCTCTGGCTCCGGCCTGCCCTCGCTCTGGCCTGCCTTCGCCTTAGCTCCAGTGTGCTATCGCTCTGGCTCCAGCCTGCCCTCGCCCTGGCTCCGGCCTGCTCTGGCTCTGGCCTGCCCTCGCCCTGGCTCCGGCCTGCCGTCGCTCTGCCTCTGGCCTGCCCTCGCCATGGCTCCGGCCTCCTCTCGCCCTGGCTCCAGCCTGCTCTCGCTCTGGCCTGCCCTTGCCTTGGCTCCGGCCTGCTCTCGCCCTGTCTCTTGCTTGCTCTCGCTCTGGCTCTGGCCTGTCATCTCCTTGGCTCCGGCCTGCTCTCGCACTGGCTCCGGCCTGCCCTCGTCCTGGCTCCGGCCTGCTCTCGCTCTGTCCTGCTCTCGCCCTGGGTCTGGCCTACTCTCGCCTTGGCTCCGTCCGGCCTGCTCTCGCCTTGGCTCCGGCCTATCTCTCTGGCTCCGGCCTTGGCTCCTACCTGTTCTTGCCCTGGTTCCGGCCTGCATTCTCCTTGGCTCCGGCCTGCTCTCTCTCTCGTTCCGGCCTGCCCTTGCTGTGGCTCATGCCTGCTCTATATCTGGTCTGACCTCAACTTGGCTCTGTCCTGCTCTAGCTCTGGCTCTGGCCTGCCCTCGCTCTGACTCCGGCCTACTCGCTCCGGCCTGCCCCCTTGCCTTGGCTGTGGCCTACCCTCGCCTTGACTCCGGCCTGCTCTTGCCTTGCCTTGCCTTGCCTCCGGCCTGCTCTCGCTCTGGCTACGGCCTGCCCTCGCCCTGGCTCCGGCCTGCTATCTCTCTGGCTCTGGCCTGCCCTTGACTTAGCTCCGGCCTGCTCTCGCTCAGAGCTGGCCTGCCCTGGCTCTGGCTCCGGCCAGCTCTTGCATTGGCTCCGGCCTGCTCTCGCCCTGCCTCCGACCTTCTCTGGCTCTGGCTCTGGCCTGCCCTCGCCCTGGCTCCGGCCTGCTCTCTCTCTGGCTCTGGCCTGCCCATGCCTTGGCTCCGGCCTGCTATCTCTCTGGCTCTGGCCTGCCCTTGACTTAGCTCCGGCCTGCTCTCGCTCTGACTCTGACCTGCCCTCGCCCTGGCTCTGGCCTACCCTCACCTTGGCCGGCCTGCTCTCGCCTTGGCTCCAGCCTGCTCTCGCCTTGGCTCCGGCCTGCTCTTGCTTTGGCTCCGGCCTGCCCTCGCCTTGGCTCCGGCCTGCCCTCGCCCTGGCTCCGGCCTGCCCTTGCTCTGGCTCCAGTCAGCCTTCACCTTGGCTTTGGCCTGCTCTCGCCCTGTCTCCGTCTGCTCTTGCTCTAGCTCTGGCCTGCCCTCATCCTGGATCCGGCCTGCTCCTCGCCCTTGCTCTTGCTTGCTCTGGCTCTTGCCTGTTCTTTCCTTGTCTCCGGCCTGCTCTCGCACTGGCTCCGGCCTGCCCTCGTCCTGGCTCCGGCCTGCTCTCGCTCTGACTCTGGCCTGCTATCTCTCTGGCTCCTGCCTGCCCTCGCCTTGGCTCCTGCCCGTTCTCGCCCTGGATACGACCTAGAGCCTTACCGGCCTGCTCTCGCTCTGGTTCCAGCCTGCCCTTACCTTGGCTCATGCCTGCTCTCTATCTGGCCTGCCCTCAACTTGACTCCGGCCTGCTCTTGCTCTGGCTCCGGCCTGCCCTCGCTCTGGCCTGCCCTCGCCTTGGCTCCAGTGTGCTATCGCTCTGGCTCCAGCCTGCCCTCGCCCTGGCTCCGTCCTGCTCTGGCTCTGGCCTGCCCTCGCCCTGGCTCCGGCCTGCCGTCGCTCTGCCTCTGGCCTGCCCTCGCCATGGCTCCGGCCTCCTCTCGCCCTGGCTCCAGCCTGCTCTTGCTCTGGCCTGCCCTTGCCTTGGCTCCGGCCTGCTCTCGCCCTGTCTCTTGCTTGCTCTCGCTCTGGCTCTGGCCTGTCCTCTCCTTGGCTCCGGCCTGCTCTCGCACTGGCTCCGGCCTACCCTCGTCCTGGCTCCGGCCTGCTCTCGCCTTGGCTCCGGCCGGCCTGCTCTCGCCTTGGCTCCGGCCTGCCTGCTCTCGCCTTGGCTCCGGCCTGCCTGCTCTCGCCTTGGCTCCGGCCTATCTCTCTGGCTCCGGCCTGCCCTCGCCTTGGCTCCTACCTGTTCTTGCCCTGGTTCCGGCCTGCATTCTCCTTGGCTCCGGCCTGCTCTCTCTCTGGTTCCGGCCTGCCCTTGCTGTGGCTCATGCCTGCTCTATATCTGGTCTGACCTCAACTTGGCTCTTCTAGCTCTGGCTCTGGCCTGCCCTCGCTCTGGCTCCGGCCTACTCTCGCTCCGGCCTGCCCCCTTGCCTTGGCTGTGGCCTACCCTTGCCTTGACTCCGGCCTGCTCTCGCCTTGCCTCCGGCCTGCTCTCGCTCTGGCTACGGCCTGCCCTCGCCCTGACTCCGGCCTGCCCTTGCTCTGGCTCCGGCCAGCTCTCGCATTGGCTCCGGCCTGCTCTCGCCCTGCCTCCGACCTTCTCTGGCTCTGGCCTGCCCTCGCCCTGGCTCCGGCCTGCTCTCTCTCTGGCTCTGGCCTGCCCCCATGCCTTGGCTCCGGCCTGCTATCTCTCTGGCTCTGGCCTGCCTTTGACTTAGCTCCGGCCTGCTCTCGCTCTGACTCTGACCTGCCCTCGCCCTGGCTCTGGCCTACCCTCACCTTGGCCGGCCTGCTCTCACTCTCGCTCTGGCTCCTGCCTGCCCTCGCTCTGGCTCCTGCCTGCCCTCGCCTTGACTCCGGCCTGCCCTTGCTCTGGCTCCGGCCAGCCCTCGCATTGGCTCTTGCCTGCTCTCGCCATAGCTCCGACCTGCTGTCTCTCTGGCTCTGGCCTGCCCTTGCCTTGGCTCTGGCCTGCCCTTGCCTTGGCTCTGGCCTGCTCTCGCTCTGGCTCTGTCCTGCCCTTGCCTTGGCTCCGGCCTGCTCTTGCCCTGGCTCCGGCATGCTCTCGCTCTGGCTCTGGCCTGCCCTCGCACTGGCTCTGGCCTGCTCTCTCTCTAGCTCTGGCCTGCCCTTGCCCTGTCTCCGGCCTGCTCTCGCTCTGGCCTGCCCTCGCACTGGCTCTGGCCTGCTCTCTCTCTGGCTCTGGCCTGCCCTTGCCCTGTCTCCGGCCTGCTCTCGCTCTGGCTCTGGCCTGCTCTCTCTCTGGTCTCGCCCTGTCTCCGGCCTCCTCTCGCCCTGGTTCCGGCCTGCCCTTGCCTTGGCTTGGGCCTTCTCTCGCTCTGGCTCTCGCCTGCCCTTGCCTTGGCTCTGGCCTACGAGATCTCGCTCTGGCTCTGGCCTGCCCTCGCCCTGGCCCGGCCTGCTCTCACTCTGGCCTGCTCTCGCTCTGGCGTGCCCTCACTTTGGCTCCGGCCTGCTCTCGCTCTGGCTCTGGCCTGCCCTCGCCCTGGCTCCGGAATGTTCTCGCCTTCGCTCCAGCCTGCTATCGCTCTGGCTCTAGCCTGCCCGAGCTCTCTCTGGCTCTGGCTTGCGCCTTGACTCCGGCCTGCTCTGACTCTGGCTCGGGCCAGCCCTTGCCCTGGCTCGGGCCAGCCCTTGCCCTGGCTCGGGCCAGCCCTTGCCCTGGCTCGGGCCAGCCCTTGCCCTGGCTCGGGCCAGCCCTTGCCCTGGCTCTGGCCTGCTCTCGCCCTGGCTGCGGCCTGCTCTCGCCCTGGCTCTGGCCTGCTCTTGCCCTGGCTCTGGCCTGCTCTTGCCCTCGTTCCGGCGTGCCCTTGCCTTGGCTCTAGCCTTCTCTTGCTCTGGCTCTGGCCTGCCCTTGCCTTGGCTCTGGCTCCGGCCTGCCGTTGCCCTGGCTCCGGCCTGCTCTCGCTCTGCCTCTGGCCTGCTCTCGCTCTGCCTCTGGCCTGCTCTCGCTCTGCCTCTGGCCTGCTCTCGCTCTGGCTCTGGCCTGCCCCTGACTTTGCTCCGGCTTGCTCCCGCTCTGGCCTGCCCTCGCCTTGGCTCCGGACTGCTCTCGCTTTGGCTCTGGCCTGCCCTTGCTTGGCTCCGTCTAGCCTGCTCTCGCTCTGGCACTGGCCTGCCCTCGCTCTGGCTCTGGCCTGCCCTCGCCTTGTCTCCGGTCTGATCTGACTCTGGCTCCGGCCTGCTCTCGCCCTGTCTCTTGCTTGCTCTCGCTCTGGCTCTGGCCTGTCATCTCCTTGGCTCCGGCCTGCTCTCGCACTGGCTCCGGCCTGCCCTCGTCCTGGCTCCGGCCTGCTCTCGCTCTGTCCTGCTCTCGCCCTGGGTCTGGCCTACTCTCGCCTTGGCTCCGTCCGGCCTGCTCTCGCCTTGGCTCCGGCCTATCTCTCTGGCTCCGGCCTTGGCTCCTACCTGTTCTTGCCCTGGTTCCGGCCTGCATTCTCCTTGGCTCCGGCCTGCTCTCTCTCTCGTTCCGGCCTGCCCTTGCTGTGGCTCATGCCTGCTCTATATCTGGTCTGACCTCAACTTGGCTCTGTCCTGCTCTAGCTCTGGCTCTGGCCTGCCCTCGCTCTGACTCCGGCCTACTCGCTCCGGCCTGCCCCCTTGCCTTGGCTGTGGCCTACCCTCGCCTTGACTCCGGCCTGCTCTTGCCTTGCCTTGCCCCCGGCCTGCTCTCGCTCTGGCTACGGCCTGCCCTCGCCCTGGCTCCGGCCTGCTCTCTCTCTGGCTCTGGCCTGCCCATGCCTTGGCTCCGGCCTGCTATCTCTCTGGCTCTGGCCTGCCCTTGACTTAGCTCCGGCCTGCTCTCGCTCAGAGCTGGCCTGCCCTGGCTCTGGCTCCGGCCAGCTCTTGCATTGGCTCCGGCCTGCTCTCGCCCTGCCTCCGACCTTCTCTGGCTCTGGCTCTGGCCTGCCCTCGCCCTGGCTCCGGCCTGCTCTCTCTCTGGCTCTGGCCTGCCCATGCCTTGGCTCCGGCCTGCTATCTCTCTGGCTCTGGCCTGCCCTTGACTTAGCTCCGGCCTGCTCTCGCTCTGACTCTGACCTGCCCTCGCCCTGGCTCTGGCCTACCCTCACCTTGGCCGGCCTGCTCTTGCCTTGGCTCCAGCCTGCTCTCGCCTTGGCTCCGGCCTGCTCTTGCTTTGGCTCCGGCCTGCCCTCGCCCTGGCTCCGGCCTGCCCTTGCTCTGGCTCCAGTCAGCCTTCACCTTGGCTTTGGCCTGCTCTCGCCCTGTCTCCGCCTGCTCTTGCTCTAGCTCTGGCCTGCCCTCATCCTGGATCCGGCCTGCTCCTCGCCCTTGCTCTTGCTTGCTCTGGCTCTTGCCTGTTCTTTCCTTGTCTCCGGCCTGCTCTCGCACTGGCTCCGGCCTGCCCTCGTCCTGGCTCCGGCCTGCTCTCGCTCTGACTCTGGCCTGCTATCTCTCTGGCTCCTGCCTGCCCTCGCCTTGGCTCCTGCCCGTTCTCGCCCTGGATACGACCTAGAGCCTTACCGGCCTGCTCTCGCTCTGGTTCCAGCCTGCCCTTACCTTGGCTCATGCCTGCTCTCTATCTGGCCTGCCCTCAACTTGACTCCGGCCTGCTCTTGCTCTGGCTCCGGCCTGCCCTCGCTCTGGCCTGCCCTCGCCTTGGCTCCAGTGTGCTATCGCTCTGGCTCCAGCCTGCCCTCGCCCTGGCTCCGTCCTGCTCTGGCTCTGGCCTGCCCTCGCCCTGGCTCCGGCCTGCCGTCGCTCTGCCTCTGGCCTGCCCTCGCCATGGCTCCGGCCTCCTCTCGCCCTGGCTCCAGCCTGCTCTTGCTCTGGCCTGCCCTTGCCTTGGCTCCGGCCTGCTCTCGCCCTGTCTCTTGCTTGCTCTCGCTCTGGCTCTGGCCTGTCCTCTCCTTGGCTCCGGCCTGCTCTCGCACTGGCTCCGGCCTACCCTCGTCCTGGCTCCGGCCTGCTCTCGCCTTGGCTCCGGCCGGCCTGCTCTCGCCTTGGCTCCGGCCTGCCTGCTCTCGCCTTGGCTCCGGCCTGCCTGCTCTCGCCTTGGCTCCGGCCTATCTCTCTGGCTCCGGCCTGCCCTCGCCTTGGCTCCTACCTGTTCTTGCCCTGGTTCCGGCCTGCATTCTCCTTGGCTCCGGCCTGCTCTCTCTCTGGTTCCGGCCTGCCCTTGCTGTGGCTCATGCCTGCTCTATATCTGGTCTGACCTCAACTTGGCTCTTCTAGCTCTGGCTCTGGCCTGCCCTCGCTCTGGCTCCGGCCTACTCTCGCTCCGGCCTGCCCCCTTGCCTTGGCTGTGGCCTACCCTTGCCTTGACTCCGGCCTGCTCTCGCCTTGCCTCCGGCCTGCTCTCGCTCTGGCTACGGCCTGCCCTCGCCCTGACTCCGGCCTGCCCTTGCTCTGGCTCCGGCCAGCTCTCGCATTGGCTCCGGCCTGCTCTCGCCCTGCCTCCGACCTTCTCTGGCTCTGGCCTGCCCTCGCCCTGGCTCCGGCCTGCTCTCTCTCTGGCTCTGGCCTGCCCCCATGCCTTGGCTCCGGCCTGCTATCTCTCTGGCTCTGGCCTGCCTTTGACTTAGCTCCGGCCTGCTCTCGCTCTGACTCTGACCTGCCCTCGCCCTGGCTCTGGCCTACCCTCACCTTGGCCGGCCTGCTCTCACTCTCGCTCTGGCTCCTGCCTGCCCTCGCTCTGGCTCCTGCCTGCCCTCGCCTTGACTCCGGCCTGCCCTTGCTCTGGCTCCGGCCAGCCCTCGCATTGGCTCTTGCCTGCTCTCGCCATAGCTCCGACCTGCTGTCTCTCTGGCTCTGGCCTGCCCTTGCCTTGGCTCTGGCCTGCCCTTGCCTTGGCTCTGGCCTGCTCTCGCTCTGGCTCTGTCCTGCCCTTGCCTTGGCTCCGGCCTGCTCTTGCCCTGGCTCCGGCATGCTCTCGCTCTGGCTCTGGCCTGCCCTCGCACTGGCCTGCTCTCTCTCTAGCTCTGGCCTGCCCTTGCCCTGTCTCCGGCCTGCTCTCGCTCTGGCCTGCCCTCGCACTGGCTCTGGCCTGCTCTCTCTCTGGCTCTGGCCTGCCCTTGCCCTGTCTCCGGCCTGCTCTCGCTCTGGCTCTGGCCTGCTCTCTCTCTGGTCTCGCCCTGTCTCCGGCCTCCTCTCGCCCTGGTTCCGGCCTGCCCTTGCCTTGGCTTGGGCCTTCTCTCGCTCTGGCTCTCGCCTGCCCTTGCCTTGGCTCTGGCCTACGAGATCTCGCTCTGGCTCTGGCCTGCCCTCGCCCTGGCCCGGCCTGCTCTCGCTCTGGCCTGCTCTCGCTCTGGCGTGCCCTCACTTTGGCTCCGGCCTGCTCTCGCTCTGGCTCTGGCCTGCCCTCGCCCTGGCTCCGGAATGTTCTCGCCTTCGCTCCAGCCTGCTATCGCTCTGGCTCTAGCCTGCCCGAGCTCTCTCTGGCTCTGGCTTGCGCCTTGACTCCGGCCTGCTCTGACTCTGGCTCGGGCCAGCCCTTGCCCTGGCTCGGGCCAGCCCTTGCCCTGGCTCGGGCCAGCCCTTGCCCTGGCTCGGGCCAGCCCTTGCCCTGGCTCTGACCTGCTCTCGCCCTGGCTGCGGCCTGCTCTCGCCCTGGCTCTGGCCTGCTCTTGCCCTGGCTCTGGCCTGCTCTTGCCCTCGTTCCGGCGTGCCCTTGCCTTGGCTCTAGCCTTCTCTTGCTCTGGCTCTGGCCTGCCCTTGCCTTGGCTCTGGCTCCGGCCTGCCGTTGCCCTGGCTCCGGCCTGCTCTCGCTCTGCCTCTGGCCTGCTCTCGCTCTGGCTCTGGCCTGCCCCTGACTTTGCTCAGGCTTGCTCCCGCTCTGGCCTGCCCTCGCCTTGGCTCCGGACTGCTCTCGCTTTGGCTCTGGCCTGCCCTTGCTTGGCTCCGTCTAGCCTGCTCTCGCTCTGGCACTGGCCTGCCCTCACTCTGGCTCTGGCCTGCCCTCGCCTTGTCTCCGGTCTGATCTGACTCTGGCTCTGGCCTGCCCTCGCCCTGCTCTCGCCTAGACTCCGGCCTGCTCTCGCCCTGGCTCTGGCCTGCTCTCACCCTGGTTCCGGCTGCCCTTGCCTTGGCTCCGGCCTTCTTTCTCTCTGGCTCTGGCCTGCCCTTGCCTTGGCTCTGGCCAAATCTCGCTCTGGCCAAGGCGAAGGCAGGCCAGAGCCACAGCGAGAGCAGGCCAGAGCCTGAGCGAGAGCAGGCCGGAGCCAAGGCAAAGGCAGGCCGGAGCCAGAGCGATAGCAGGCCGTAGCCATGGCAAAGGCAGGCCGGACAGATCCAAGGCGAGGACAGGCCGAAACCAGAGCGAGAGAATGCCGAAGCCAGGGCGAGGGCAGGCCAGAGCAAGAACAGGCCGGAGACAGGGCGAGGGCAGGATGGAGCCAGGGAAAGGGCAGGCCGGAGCCAGAGCGAGAGCAAGCCGGAGCCAGGGCGAGGGCAGGCCAGAGCCGGAGCTGGCCGCAGCCAAGGCGAGGGCTGGCCGGAGGCAGAGCCAGGGTAGGCCCGAGCAAGAGCAGGCCGGAGCCAAGGCAAGGACAACCAAGAGCGAGAGCAGTCCTGAGCGAGAGCAGTCCGAAGCCAAGGCGAAGGCAGGCCAGAGCAGGTGCTGGCCGTATCCAAGGCGAGGGCTGGCCGGAGCCAGAGCAAGGGCAGGCCGGAGCTAGGGCGAGGGAAGGCCTAAGCCAGAGCGAGAGCAGGCTGGAGCCAGGGCGAGAGCATGCCGGATGGAGCCAAGGCGAGGGCAGTCCGGAGCCAGAGCGAGAGCAGTCCGTAGCCAGGACGAGAGCAGGCCAGAGCCAGCGCGAGAGCAGGCCCGAGCAAGAGCCAGAGCAGGCGGCCAGGGTGAGGGCAGACCAGAGTGAGAGCGAGAGCAGGCCGGACGGCCAAGGCGAGGCCAGAGCCAGAGCAAGAGCAGGCCATAGCGAGAGTATGCCGGAGCCAGGGTGACGGCAGGCCACAGCCAGAGAGAGAGTAGGCCAGAGCCATGGCGACGAGCAGGACGGAGCCAAGGCGAGGGCAGGCCGGAGCCAGAGCAAGGGCAGGCCGGAGCCAGGGTGAGGGCAGTACTTAGCTAGAGCGAGAGCAGGCCGGAGCTAAGGCAAGGACAGGCCAGAGGCAGAGAACCAGGGTAGCGCCAGAGCTAGAGCAGGCCAGAGCGAGAGCAAGCTGGAGCCAAGGCAAGGACAGGCTCAAGCCAGAGCGAGAGCAGGCCAGAGCAAGAGCAGTCCGGAGCCAAGGCGAAGGCAGGCCAGAGCCAGAGTGAGAGCAGGCCAGAACGAGAGCAGGCAGGAGCCAAGGTGAAGCCTCGCCTTGGCTCCGGTCTGCTCTCGCTCTGGCTCCGGTCTGCCCTCGCTCTGGCTTCGGACTGCCCTCGCCCTGGCTCCGGCCAGCCCTTACTCAGGCTCCGGCCAGCCATCGCCTTGGCTCCGGCCAGCTCCTGCAATGGTTCCGGCCTGCCCTCGCCTTGGCTCCAGCCTGCTCTCGCCCTGCCCTCGCCCTCCCTGGCTCCGGCCTGCCCTCGCCCTGGCTCCGGCCTGCCCTCAAACTGGCTCCGGCCTGCCCTTGCCTTGGCTCCAGCCTGCTCTTGCTCTGGCTCTGGCCTACCCTCGTCTTGACTCCGGCCTGCTCTCGCTCTGGTTCGGGCCTGCCTTTGCCTTGGCTCCGGCCTCCTCTCGCTCTGGCTCAGGCCTACTCGCTCTCTGGCTCTGGTCTGCCCTTGCCTTGGCTCCGGACTTCTCTAGCTCTGGCACTGGCCTGCTCTCGTTCTGGCACTGGCCTGCTCTCGCTCTGGCACTGGCCTGCTCTTGCTCTGGCACTGGCCTGCTCTCGCTCTGGCCTGCCCTCACCTTGGCTCTGGCCTGTTCTCACTCTGGCTATGGGCTGCCATCGCCTTGGCTTCCGCCTGCTCTCTCTCTTGCTCTGGCCTGCCCTGGCTCTGCCTATGGCCTGCCCTCGCCTTGGTTCCGACCTGCTCTCGCTCTGGTTCTGGTCTGCCTTCTCCTTGGCTCCGGCCTGCTCTCGCTCTGGCTCAGGCCTACTCTCTCTCTGGCTCTGGCCTGCCCTTGCCTTGGCTCCGGACTGCTCTCGCTCAGGCACTGGCCTGCTCTCACTCTGGCCAGCTCTAGCTCTGGCCTGCCCTCACCTTGGCTCCGGCCTGCTCTCGCTCTGACTCTGGTCTGCCCTCGCCCTGACTCCGACCTGCTCTGGCTGTAGCTCTGGCATGCTCTCGTGCTGGCTCTCGCCCTGGCTCCGGCCTGCCCTCGTCCTGGCTCCAGCCTGCTCTCTCTCTGGCTCTGGCCTGCCCTCGCCTTAGCTCCGGCCTGCTCTTGCCCTGGCTCTGGCCTGCCCTCGCCTTAGCTCCGGCCGGCTCTCGCCCTGGCTACGGCCTGCCCTCGTGCGGGCTCCGGCCTGCTCTCACCTCGCCTTGGCTCCGACCTGCTCTCTCCCTGGCTCCGGCATGCCCTCACCCTGGCTCCGGCCTGCCCTCACCCTGGCTCCGGCCTGCCCTCGCCCTGGCTCCGGCCTGCCCTCGACCTGGCTCCGGCCTGCCCTCGCCCTGGCTCCGGCCTGCTCTTGCTCTAGCCTGCCCTCGCCCTGGCTCTGGCCTGCTCTCACTCTGGCTCTGGCCTGTCCTTGCTCTGGCTCCGGCCAGCCCTCTCCTTGGCTCCAGGCTGCTCTTGCTCTGTCCTGCCCTCGTCTTGACTCCGGTCTGCTCTCGCTCTGGTTCTAGCCTGACTTCGCCTTGGCTCCGGCCTGCTCTCGCTCTGGCTCAGGCCTACTCTCTCTCTGGCTCTGGCCTGCCCTTGCTTTGGCTCCGGACTGCGCCCGCTCTGGCACTGGCCTGTTCTCGCTCTGGCACTGGCCTGCTCTCCTTCTGGCTCTGGCCTGCCCTCACCTTGGCTCCGGCCTGCTCTCACTTTGGTACTGGCCTGCCCCGGCTCTGCCTCTGGCTTGCCCTCGCCTTGGCTCCGGTCTGCTCTCGCCCTGGCCGCTGCCTGCTATTGCTCTGGCCCCGGCCTGCTCTCGCTCTGCCTCTGGCTTGCTTTCGCTCTGGATCTGGCCTGCTCTCTCTCTGGCCTGCCCTCTGCTTGGCTCCGGCTTTCTCTCGCTCTGGCTCTCGCCTGCCCTAGCCTTGGCTCTGGCTTACTCTCGTTCTGATTCAGGTCTGCCATCGCCCAGGCTCCGGCCTGCTCTGGCTCTAGCTCTGGCCTGCCCTTGCCTTGGCTCTGGCCTGCTCTCGCCCTGGCTCCAGTCTGCCTACGCTCTGGCTTCGGCCTGCCCTCGCCCTGGCTCCGGCCAGCTCCTGCAATGGTTCCGGCCTGTCCTCGCCTTGGCTCCGGCCTGCTCTCGCCCTGGCTCCGGCCTGCCCTCGCCCTGGCTCCGGCCTGCCCTCGCCCTGGCTCCGGCCTGCCCTCTAACTGGCTCCGGCCTGCCCTCGCCCTGGCTCCATCCTGCTCTCGCTTTGGCTCCGGCCTGCCCTCGCCCTGGCTCTGGCCTGCTCTCACTGTGGCTCCGGCCTGCCCTCCTCTTGGCTCTGGCTCCGGCCTGCTCTCGCTCTGGCCTGCCCTCGCCCTGGTTCCGGCATTGTCTCGCTCTAGTTTCGGCCTGCCGTCTCCTTGGATCCGGCCTGCCCTCCCTCGCCTTGGCTCCAGCCTTCTCGCACTCTGGCTCTGACCTGCCTTTGCCTTGGCTTCGGCCTGCTCTCGCTCTGACTCTGGCCTGCCTTTGCCTTGGCTCCTGCCTGCTCTCGTTCAGGCTCTGGCCTGCTCTCGCTCTGGCCTGCTCTTGCTCTGGCCTACCCTGGCTCTGCCTCTGGCCTGCCCTTGCCTTGGCTACGACCTGCTCTCGCTCTTGCTCCGTACTGGTCTCGCCCTGGCTCCGCAATGCCATAGCTCAGGCTCCGGCCTGCCCTCACCTTGGCTCCGTCCTGCTCTTGCCCTGGCTCCGACCTGCTCTTGCTCTGACTCTGACCTGCCCTCGCCCTGGCTCCGGCCTACTCTCTCTCTGGCTCTCACCTGCCCTCGCCCTGGCTCCGGCCTACTCTCGCTCTGGCCTCGCCTTGGCTCAGGCCTGCTCTCGCTCTCACTCTGGTCTGTCCTAGCCCTGGCCGCCTGCTCTGGCACTAGCTTTGGCCTGCTATCGCGCTGGCTCCAGCCTGCCCTCGTCCTGGCTCAGCAGCCCCCCTGCTAAGGTAGACAGCTGCTCGTTCCACCCCACCCCCCGCCTTAATTGGTTCTCCTCCCTTCCAACGGTGTTGAGGCGGGTGGGAACAGCAGGGGGTGAGGGTGCTGTGTTTAAAGAGGTGGAGTTATGCAGATCTAAAACGCGTGGATTGCAGCAGCAGCAGCAAGCCGAAAAGTGCAGGCATGTCAGGGATCTAGAGGTTGACAACATGTCTTCTTAACGGGAGTCCAGGAGCTCATCTCCACAAATGGACTTTTCAGGATCCTTGGGTGGCTCCGTAGTTCGAAACCAATTCTGGTTATCGCTTCTCGGCCTTTTGGCTAAGATCAAGTGTAGTATCTGTTCTTATCAGTTTAATTGCTCTGGCCTGCCCTCGTCTTGGCTCCGGCCTGCTCTCGCACTGGCTCCAGCCTGCTCTCGCTCTGGCTTCGGCATTCCCTCGCCCTGGCTCCGGCCTGCCCTTGCTCTGGCTCCGGCCAGCCCTCGCCTTGGCTCCGGCCAGCACCTGCTCTTGCTCCGGCCTGCCTTCCTTCGCCTTGGCTCCTGCCTGCTCTCGCTCTGGCTCTGGCCAGCTCTCGCTCTGGCTGTGGCCTGCCTTCGCCTTGGCTCCGGACTGCTCTCGCTCTGGCCTGCTTTCGCTCTGGCTTGAGCCTGTCTTGCTCTGGCCTGCTCTTGCTCTGGCTCTGGCCTCGCCTTGGCTCCAGCTTGCTCTCTCTCTCACTCTGGTCTGCCCTCGCCCTGGCCGCCTGCTCTGGCTCTAGCTCTGGCCTGCTCTCGCCCTGGCTCCGGCCTGCCCTCGTCCTGGCTCCGGCCTGGTCTCGCTCTGGCCTGCCCTCGCCTTGGCTCCGGCCTGCTCTCCACCTCGCTCCAGCCTGCTCTCGCTCTGGCTTAGGCCTTCCCTCGCCCTGGCTCCAGCCTGCCCTAGCTCTGGCTCCGGCCAGCCTTCGCCTTGGATCCGGCCAACACCTGCTCTGGCTCCGGCCTGCCTTCGCCATGGCTTCGGACTGCTCTCGCTCTGACCTGCTCTGGCTCTGGCCTGTCCTTGCCTTCGCCTTGGCTTCGGACTGCTCTCGCTCTGACCTGCTCTCGCTCTGCCCTGTCCTTGCCTTGGCTTCGGACTGCTCTCGCTCTGACCTGCTCTCGCTCTGGCCTGTCCTTGCTTTGGCTCCGGTCTGCTCTTGCTCTGGCCTGCTCTTGCTCTGGCCTACCCTGGCTCTGCCTCCGGCCAGCCCTCGCCTTGGCTCCGGCCAGCTCCTGCTCTGGCTCCAGCCTGCCCTCGCCTTGGCTTCGGCCTGCCCTCGTCCTGGCTCCGGCCTGCCCTCTCTCTGGCTCCAGCCTGCCCTCGCCCTGGCTCCATCCTGCTCTCGCTCTGGCTAGGGCCTGCCCTCGCCCTGGCTCCAGCCTGACCTCGCCTTCGCTCCGGCCTGCTCTCGCTCTGGCTCCGGCCTGCCCTTGCCCTGTCTCCGGCCTGCTCTCGCTCTGGCTTGCCCTCGCCCTGGCTCCGGCATTCTCTCGCTCTGGTTTCGGCCTGCCCTCCCCTCGCCTTGGATCCGGCCTGCACTCGCTCTGGCCTGCCCTTGCCCTGCTCTCTCTCTGGCTCTGGCCTGCCCTTGCCTTGGCTCCGGCCTACTCTCTCTATGACTCTGGCCTGCCCTCGCCCTGGCTCCGACCTGCCCTCGCCCTGGCTCCGGCCTGCCCTAGCCCTAGCTCCGACCTGCTCTCAGTCTGGCTCCGGCCTGCCCTCGCCTTGGCTCCGGCATGCTCTCGCTATGGCTCCGGCCTGCTCACGCTCTGGCTCCGGCCTACCCTCGCCCTGTGTGCGGCCTGCTCTCGCTCTGGCCTGCCCTCGCCCTGGCTCCGGCCTGCTCTCTCTCTGGCTCTGGCCTGCCCTTGCCTTGGCTCCGGCCTGCTCTCTCTATGACTCTGGCCTGTCCTATTCCTGGCTCCGGCCTGCTCTTGCTCTAGCTCTAGTGTACCCTCACCTTGGCTCCGGCCTGCTCTCACCTTGGCTCCGGCCTGCCCTCGCCCTGGCTCGGACCTGACCTTGGCTCTGGCTCTGGCCAGCCCTTGCCCTGGCTCCGGCCTGCTATCGCCCTGGCTCCGACTTACTCTCGCTCTGGCACCGGCCTGCCCTCGCCCTGGATCCGGCCTGCTCTCTCTCTCTGGCTCTGGCCTGCCTTTGCTCCGGCCTGCTCTATGACTCTAGCCTGCCCTTGCCCTGGCTCCTGCCTGCCCTCGCCCTGGCTTCGGCCTGCTCTCTCTCTCTGGCCTGCCTTTGCCTTGGCTCCGGCCTGTTCTCTCTATGACTCTGGCCTGCCCTCGTCCTGGCTCCGGCCTGTCCTCGTCCTGGCTCCGGCCTGATCTCAATCTGGCTCTGGTGTACCCGCCTTGGCTCCGGCCTGCTCTCACCTTGGCTCCGGCCTGCTCTCGTTCTAGCTCCGGCCTGCCCTCGCCCTGGCTTCGGCCAGCCCTTGCCCTGGCTCCGGACAGCCCTTGCCCTGGCTCCGGCCTGCTCTCGATTTGCCTCTGGCCTGCCTCGCCTTGGCTCCGGGCTAATCTCGCCTTGGCTCCGGCCTGTTCTCGCTCTACATCCGGACAGCCCTCGCCCTGGCTCCGGACTGCCCTTGCCTTGGCTCCGGACTGCTCTCGCCCTGGCTCCTGCCTGCTCTTGCTCTGGCCTGCCCTCACCCTGGCTCCGGCCTGCTCTCTATCTGGCTATGGCCTGCTCTCGCACTGGCCTCGAACTGTCTCCGGCCTGCTCTCGCCCTGGTTCCGGCCTGCCCTTGCCTTGGCTCCGGACTGCTCTCGCTCTGGCACTGGGCTGATCTCGCTTTGGCACTGGCCTGCTCTCGTTCTGGCTCTGGCCTGTCCTCACCTTGGCTCCGGCCTGCTCTCGCTCTGGCTCTGGCCTGCTCTCGCTCTGGCCTGCCCTGGCTCTGCTCAAGCCTGCCCTCGTCTTGGCTCCGGCCTGCTCTCGCCTTGGCACCGGTCTGCCCTCGCCCAGGCTCTGGCCTTCTCTCGCTCTGGCTCGCGCCTACCCTAGCCTTGGCTCTGGACTACTCTCGCTCTGGCTCGGGCCTGCTCTGGCTGTGGCTCTGGCATGCTCTCGCTCTGACCTGCCCTCTCGCTCGGACCATGGTCTGACCTTGCCTTGGCTCCGGCCTCCTCTCGCTCTGACTCTGGCCTGCCCTCGCCCTGGCTCCGGCCTGCTCTGGCTCTGTCCTGACCTCGCCTTGGCTCCAGCCTGCTCTCGCCCAGGCACCGGCCTGCCCTCGTCCTGGCTCCAGCCTGCTCTCGCCTGCCCTCGCTTTGGCTCCGGCTTGCTCTCGCCTTGGCTCCGGCCTGCTCTCGCACTGGCTCCGACCTGCTCTCGCTCTGCCTCTGTCCTGCCCTCGCCCTGGCTCCAGCCTACTCTAGCTCTGATTCTGGCCTGCCCTTGCCTTGGCTCCGGACTGCTCACTCTGGCACTGGCCTGCTCTCGATCTGGCTCTGGCCTGCCCTCGCCTTGGCTCTGACCTGCTCTTGCTCTGGCTCTAGCCTGCCCTCGCCTTGGCTCCGGCCTGCCCTGGCTCTGGCCTGCCCTCGCCTTGGCTCCAGCCAGCTCTCACCTTGGCTCCGGCCTGCTCTCGCTCTAGTTCCTGACTGCCCTTGCCCTGGCTCCGGCCTGCCATCGCTCTGGCTCCGGCCTGCTCTCGCTTTGATTCTGGCCCGCCCTCGCCCTGGCTCCGGCCTGCTCTCTCTCTGGCGCTGGCCAGCCCTCGCCCTGGCTCCGGCATA
Source organism: Phyllobates terribilis (assembly GCF_046119375.1). Lineage (NCBI taxonomy): Eukaryota > Metazoa > Chordata > Amphibia > Anura > Dendrobatidae > Phyllobates > Phyllobates terribilis. The sequence goes on along the minus strand of NW_027362800.1, from coordinate 948,912 downwards.
CTCTCATTCTGGCTGTGGCCTGCTCTCGCTCTGGCTTGCTCTCGCCCTGCCCTCACCCTGGCTCCGGCCTGGTCTTGCTCTGGCCTGCCCTCGTCTTGACTCCGGCCTGCTCTCGCTCGTTATGGCTAGCCTTCGCCTTGGCTCCGGCATGCTCTCGCTCTGGCGTAGGCCTGCTGTCGCTCTGGCTCTGTCTGGCCTGCCCTTGCCTTGGCTCCGGACTGCTCATGCTCTGGCCTGCTCTTACCCTGGCTCCGGCCTGCTTTCGCTCTGGCTCTGGCCTGCCCTTGCCTTGGCTCTGGCCTTCTATCGCTCTGGCTCTGGCCTGCCCTTCCCTTGGCTCTGGCCTACTCTCGCCTTGGCTCCGGCCTTCTCTCGCTCTGGCTCTGGCCTTCTCTCGCTCTGGCCTCGCCCTGACTCCGGCCGGCCCTTGCTCTGGCTCCGGCCTGCCCTCGCATTGGCTCTGGCCTGCCCTCGCCCTGGCTCCGACCCGTTCTCGCTCTGGCTCTGGCCTACTCTCGCTTTGGCCTGCCTTTGCTCTAGCTCCGGCCTGCTCTCGCCCTGGCTCCGACCTGCCCTCGCTCTGGCCTGCCCTCGCTCTGGCTCCGGCCTTCTCTCTCTCTGGCTCTCGCCTGCTGATGCCTTGGCTCTGGCTTGCTATTCCTCTGGCTCTGGCCTGCCCTCGTCTTGACTCTGACCTGATCTAGCTCTTGTTCTGGCCTGCTTTCGCAGTGGCTCCGGCCTGCTCTTGCTCTGGCCTGCCTTCGCTCTGGCCTCCCCTCGCCTTGGCTCCGGCCTGCTCTCGCTCTGGCCTGCCCTCGCTTTGGCTCTGACCTGCTCTTGCTCTGGCTCTAGCCTGCCCTCGACTTGGCTCCGGCCTGCTCTCGCTCTAGTTCCTGACTGCCCTCGCCCTGGCTCCGGCCTGCCATCGCTCTGGCTCCGGCCTGCCCTCGCCTTAGCTCCGGCCTGCTCTCGCCCTGGCTCCGGCCTGCTCTCGCTTTGGCTCTGGCCCGCCCTCGACCTGGCTCCGGCCTGCTCTCTCTCTGGCTCTGGCCCGCCCTCACCCTGGCTCCGGCATACTCTCACTCTGGCCTCGCCCTGTATCGGGCCTGCTCTAGCCCTTGTTCCAGCCTGCCCTTGCCTTGGCTCCAGCCTTCTCTCGCTCTGGCTCTGGAGTGCCCTTGCCTTGGCTCTGGCTTACTCTCGCTCTGGCTCTTGCTTGCCCTCGCCCTGGCTCCGGCCTGCTCTCGCTTTGGTTCTGGACTGCTCTCGCTCTGGCGTGCCCTCGCCTTGGCTCCGGCCTGCTCTTGCTCTGACTCTGGCCTGCCCTCGCCATGACTCCGGCCTGCTCTGGATCTGGCTCTGGCCAGCCCTCGCCTTGGCTCCGGCCTGCTCTTGCCCTGGCTCAGGCCTGCTCTCGGTCTGGCTCAGGCCTGCTCTCGGTCTGGCTCTAGCCTGCCCTCAGTCTGGCTCTAGCCTGCCCTCGGTCTGGCTCCGGCCAGCCCTCGCCTTGGCTCCGGCCTGCTCTCGCCCTGGCTCCGGCCAGCTCTTGCTCTGTCCTGCCCTCGTCTTGACTCCGGCCTGTTCTCGCCCTTGTTCCGGCCAGCCTTTGCCCTGGCTCCGGCCTGCTCTCGCTCTGGCTCCGACCTACTCTCGCTCTGGCTCCGACCTACTCTCGCTCTGGCTCTGGCCTGCCCTGGCTCTGCCTCTGGCCTGCCCTCGCCTTGGCTCCGGGCTAATCTCGCCTTGGCTCCGGCCTGCTCTCGCTCTACATCCGGACTGCCCTCGCACTGGCTCCGGACTGCCCTTGCCTTGGCTCCGAACTGCTCTCACCCTGGCTCCTGCGTGCTCTCGCTCTGGCCTGCCCTCACCCTGACTCCGGCCTGCTCTCTATCTGGCTCTGGCCTGCCCTCACCCTGGCTCCGGCCTGCTCTCGCTCTGGCCTCGAACTGTCTCCGGCCTGCTCTCGACCTGGTTCCGGCCTGCCCTTGCCTTGGCTCCGGCCTTCTCTTGCTCTAGCTTGCCCTTGCCTTGGCTCTGGCCTACTTTTGCTCTGGCTCTGGCCTGCCCTCGCCCTGCTCTCGCTCTGGCGTGCTCTCGCTATGGCGTGCCCTCGCCTTAGCTCCGTCCTGCTGTCGCTGTGACTCTGGCCTGCCCTCACCCTGGCTCCGGCCTGCTCTGGATCTGGCTCTGGCCTGCCCTCTCCTTGGCTCCGGCCTGATCTCGCTCTGGACTGCCCTCGCCTTAGCTCCAGCCTGCTCTCGCCTTGGCTCTGGCTTGCTCTTGCTCTGGCTCCGGCCTGCTCTCTCCCTGGCTCCAGCCTGCCCTTGCTCTGACTCTGGCCAGCCCTCGCTTTGGCTCCGGCCTGCTCTCGCCCTGGCTCCGGCCTGCTCTTGCTCTGGCCTGTCCTCGACCTGGCTACGGCCTGCTCTTGCTCTGGTTTGCCCTCGTCTTGACTCCGGCATGCTCTCGCTCTGGTTCTGGCCTGCCTTCGCCTTGGCTTCGGCCTTCTCTCGCTCTGGCTCTGGTCTGCCCTCGCCGAGGCTCCGGCCTGCCCTCGTCCTGGCTCCGGCCTGTTTTCACTCTGGCTCTGGCCTACCCTCGCCTTGGCTCCGGCCTGTTCCCGCCTTAGCTACAGCCGGCTCTCGCTCTGGCTCCGGCATGCCCTCGCCCTGACTCTAGCCTGCCCTTGCTCTGGCTCCGGCCTGCTGATGAGAAAAGCTCACAGTCTGCAGGAAGAGGTCATCCGGGTGCCTCATGTTCTGGTGAGAAAGCTCATTGGGAGAAATGGTCGAGCCATGCAGATGATGGTCAAGAAGTCTGGTGTGGTGAAAGTAAGCAGTCCACGTGATCGTCAGGACTGGATACCAGACGAAGATGGCATGGTGTCATTCTCCGCGGTAGGAACAGAAGAAAGCCTGGAATATGTGCACATGCTGTTGGAGTACCGAGTGACCTACCTGCGAGAGGTGGAACAGTTAAATCTTGCTAGACTGCGAGTGGATGGACAGCATCATCTGAGTAGCAGAAGATGGCAGCCGTCTAGAAATTGTGAGGCTAGACAGAGAAAGGGCCCCCTAAATAACTGAACAGCTACAGCTGAAGTCAGGGAACTTTCAAGATGTCCTGAGAGTAGTGGGCGTGGGTTTAGAGGTAGTGAGACCTCCAGTAACTCAGGTTTGAGCAGCCCATACAAATGACTCAATAGAGGACGAGACAGTACAGAGTCAAACCGGACCTTAGATACCAGGGCATGTGAGTCGCACTGCTGTATTGGCCGCTGGGAGCGGGGGAGACCTGACAGGGTTTCGACTGACCGCTGGGAGCGGGGGAGACCTGACAAGGTTACAACCCGGAAATGTGACTTGACAATGACAAATGGTAGGTCCCTAAGGAATGGGCTAATGTCATTGACTAATGTTCCGGGGGCTGAGTAGCACAATTGGAAAGTACATGGTCTCGGTGTACCTCTGGCCTTCCCTCGCCCTGGATCCGGCCTGCTCTCTCTCTGGCTCTAGACTGCCCTTGCCTTAGCTCCGGCCTGCTCTCGCTCTGACTCTGGCCTGCCCTCGCCCTGGCTACTGCCTGCCCTCATCCTTGCTCTGGCCCGCTCTCACTCTGGCTCTGACCTGCCCTCGCCTTGGCTCCGGCCTGCTCTCGCCCTGGCTCCGGCCTGCTCTCGCCCTGGCTCCGGCCTGCTCTGGCTCTGGCCTGCTCTCGCCTGTCCTCGCCCTGGCTCCGGCCTGCCCTTGCTCTGGCTAGCCCTCGCCTTGGCTCCGGCCTGCTCTCGCCCTGGCTCTGGCCTGCTCTTGCTCCCTTTCTCGGTGTTCCCTCCCCCCACTCCAGCCAGGGACAGGGACTGTCGTGCCCATCTCAGGGGCATGCATATTGGTCGCCCTGCCCCACGGCAATGTGGTGTAATGCATGCAGGTGTCGGGGTCCTGATCCACACTCCATCCTTACCTGAGAGTGAGATATCACACCTCTGGGTGAGGTGCAATACCTCTGTAGCAACCGAGCCCTCAGGGTGCCACAGTTCCATTTATCTTCAGCCTAGGTGACGTATTGTGTAAGCTCCTAGGACAGGGTATACATTATTCTGTATGCCCTCAGGAGCAGCCTGTATTGTATATTAGATTGTAAGCTCGTAGGCAGGGCCGTGATGGTACCCTATCTACCACAAGTTTTTTAAGAGAATAATATGGCCTGCTCTTGCTCTGGCCTGCCCTCGTCTTGGCTCCGGCCTGCTCTCGCTCGTTATGGCCAGCCTTCGCCTTGGCTCCGGCATGCTCTCGCTCTGGCGAAGGCCTGCTGTCGCTCTGGCTCTATCTGGCCTGCCCTTGCCTTGGCTCTGGACTGCTCTTGGTCTGGCTCTGGCCTGCCCTCGCCCTGGCTCCGGCCTGTCTGGCCTTCTCTTGCTCTGGCCTGCCCTCGCCTTGGCTCTGGCCTTCTATCGCTCTGGCTCTGGCCTGCCCTTGCCTTGGCTCTGGCCTACACTCGCCTTGGCTCCGGCCTGCTCTCGCCGTGGCTCTGGCCTGCCCTCGCCCTGACTCCGGCCTGCCCTTGCTCTGGCTCCGGCCTGCCCTCGCATTGGCTCTGGTCTGCTCTCGCCCTGGCTCCGACCCGCTCTTGCTCTGGCCTGCCCGCTCGCCCTGTCTCCGGCCTGCTCTCTCTGGCTCTGGCCTGCCCATGCCTTCTCCGGCCTGCTCTTCCTCTGGCTCTGACCTTCCCTCGTCTTGACTCTAACCTGATCTTCTCGCTCTTCTCTGGCTCAGGCCTGCTCTCGCTCTGGCCTGCCCTAGCTCTGGCTCCGGACTGCTCTCGCTCTGGCCTGCTCTCGCTCTGGACTGCCCTCGCCTTGGCTCTGGCCTGCCCTCGCCTGGCTCCGGCCTGCTCTCTCTCTGGCCTGCCCTCGCCCTGGCTCCGGCCTACTCTCGCTCTGGCCTGCTCTCGCTGTGGCTCTGGCCTCACTCACCCTGTCTCCGGCCTGCTCTCGTCCTAGCTTCAGCCTGCCCTTGCCTTGGCTCTGGCCTTCTCTCGCTCTGGCCTGCCCTTGCCTTGGCTCTGGCCTACTCTCGCTCTGGCCTGCGCTCGCCCTGGCTCCGGCCTGCTCTCGCTCTGGCCTGCTCTCGCCTTGGCTCCGGCCTGCTCTCGCTCTGGCTCCGGCCTGCCCTCGCCTTGACTCCGGCCTGCCCTTGCTCTGGCTCCGGCCTGCTCTCGCCCTGGCTCCGACCTGCTCTTGCTCTGGCCTGCTCTCGCCCTGGCTCCGGCCTGCTCTCGCTCTGGCAATGGCCTGCCTTCGCCCTGGCTCCGGCCTGCTCTCTCTCTGGCTCCGGCCTGCTCTCTCTCTGGCTCCGGCCTGCTCTCTCTCTGACTCTGGCCTGCCCTCGCCCTGGCTCTGGCCTACTCTCGCTCTGGCCTCGCCCTGTCTCCAGCCTGCTCTCGCCCTGGTTCCGGCCTGCCCTTGCCTTGGCTCTGGCCTTCGTATCGCTCTGGCTTGCCCTTGCCTTGGCTCTGGCCTACCCTCGCCTTGGCTCCGGCCTGCTCTCGCCTTGGCTCCGGCCTGCTTTTGCTCTGACTCTGGCCTGCCCTCGCCCTGGCTCTGGCCTACTCTCGCTCTGGCCTCGTCCTGTCTCCAGCCTGCTCTCGCCCTGGTTCCGGCCTGCCCTTGCCTTGGCTCTGGCCTTCGTATCGCTCTGGCTCTGGCTTGCCCTTGCTTTGGCTCTGGCCTACCCTCGCCTTGGCTCCGGCCTGCTCTCGCCTTGGCTCCGGCCTGCTCTTGCTCTGACTCTGGCCTGCCCTCGCCCTGACTCCGGCCTGCTCTGGATCTGGCTCAGGCACACTGTCCTCAGGGCCTTGGCTCCGGACTGCTCTCGCTCTGGCCTGCCCTCTCCTTGGCTCCGGGAGCCTACTCTCGCCTTGGCTCCGGCCTGCTATCGCTCTGGCTCCGGCCAGCCCTCGCCTTGGCTCCGGCCTGCTCTCGCCTTGGCTCTGGCCTGCTCTCTCCCTGGCTCCGGCCTGCCCTTGCTCTGACTCCGGCCTGCTCTCGCCCTGACTCCGGCCAGCTGTTGCTCTGGCCTGCCCTCGCCCTGGCTCTGGCCTGCCCTTGACTCCAGCCTGCTCTCGCTCTTCTTCTGGCCTGCCTTCGCCTTGGCTCCGGCCTGCTCTCGCTCTGGCCTGCCCTCCTTGGCTCTGGCCTGCTCTCGCTCTGGCCTGCCCTCGCCCTGTCTCCGGCCTGCTCTCTCTCTGGCCTGCCCTCCTTGGCTCTGGCCTGCTCTCGCTCTGGCCTGCCCTCGCCCTGTCTCCCTCCGGCCTGCTCTCTCTCTGGCCTGCCCTCGCCATGGCTCTGGCCTGCTCTTGCTCTGGCCTCACCCTGTCTCCGGCCTGCTCTCGTCCTGGTTCCGAGCTGCCGTTGCCTTGGCTCCGGCCTTTTCTCGCCAGATCTGGCCTGTCCTTGCCTTGGCTCTGGCCTACTCTCGCTCTGGCCTGCCCTCGCCCTGGCTCCGGCCTGCTCTCGCTCTGGCTTCCCTCGCCTTGGATCCGGCCTGCTCTTGCTCTGTCTGGCCAGCCCTCGCCCTGGCTCCATCCGGCCTGCTCTGCTGGATCTGGCTCTGACCTGCCCTCGCCTTGGCTCCGGCCTGCTCTTGCCCTGGCTCCGGCCAGTCCTCAGCCTGGCTCCGGCCTGCCCTTGCTCTGGCTCCGGCCTGCCCTTACTCTGGCTCCGGCTAGCCCTCGCCTTGGCTCCGGCCTGCTCTTGCTCTGGCCTGCCCTCGCCCTGATTCCGGCCTGCTCTTGCTCTGGCCTGCCCGAGGGTCTTAACTCCAGCCTGCTCTCGCTCTTGTTATGGCCTGCCTTCGCCTTGGCTCCGGCCTGCTCCCGCTCTGGCGTAGGCCTGCTGTCGCTCTGGCGTAGGCCTGCTGTCGCTCTGGCTCTGTCTGGCCTGCCCTTGCCTTGGCTCCGGACTTCTCTTGCTCTGGCTCCGGCCTGCCCTCGCCCTGTCTCCAGCCTGCTCTCGCCCTGGTTCCGGCCTGCCCTTGCCTTGGCTCTCTCCTTCGTATCGCTCTGGCTCTAGCTTGCCCTTGCCTTGGCTCTGGCCTACCCTCGCCTTGGCTCCGGCCTGCTCTCGCCTTGGCTCCGGCCTGCTTTTGCTCTGACTCTGGCCTGCCCTCGCCCTGGCTCTGGCCTACTCTCGCTCTGGCCTCGCCCTGTCTCCAGCCTGCTCTCGCCCTGGTTCCGGCCTGCCCTTGCCTTGGCTCTGGCCTTCGTATCGCTCTGGCTCTGGCTTGCCCTTGCCTTGGCTCTGGCCTACCCTCGCCTTGGCTCCGGCCTGCTCTCGCCTTGGATCCGGCCTGCTCTTGCTCTGACTCTGGCCTGCCCTCGCCCTGACTCCGGCCTGCTCTGGATCTGGCTCAGGCACACTGTCCTCAGGGCCTTGGTTCCGGACTGCTCTCGCTCTGGCCTGCCCTATCCTTGGCTCCGGGAGCCTACTCTCGCCTTGGCTCCGGCCTGCTCTCGCTCTGGCTCCGGCCAGCCCTCGCCTTGGCTCCGGCCTGCTCTCGCCTTGGCTTTGGCCTGCTCTCTCCCTGGCTCCGGCCTGCCCTTGCTCTGACTCCGGCCTGCTCTCGCCCTGACTCCGGCCAGCTGTTGCTCTGGCCTGCCCTCGCCCTGGCTCTGGCCTGCCCTTGAATCCAGCCTGCTCTCGCTCTTCTTCTGGCCTGCCTTCGCCTTGGCTCCGGCCTGCTCTCGCTCTGGCCTGCCCTCCTTGGCTCTGGCCTGCTCTCGCTCTGGCCTGCCCTCGCCCTGTCTCCGGCCTGCTCTCTCTCTGGCCTGCCCTCCTTGGCTCTGGCCTGCTCTCGCTCTGGCCTGCCCTCACCCTGTCTCCGGCCTGCTCTCTCTCTGGCCTGCCCTCGCCATGGCTCTGGCCTGCTCTTGCTCTGGCCTCACCCTGTCTCCGGCCTGCTCTCGTCCTGGTTCCGAGCTGCCCTTGCCTTGGCTCCGGCCTTTTCTCGCCAGATCTGGCCTGTCCTTGCCTTGGCTCTGGCCTACTCTCGCTCTGGCCTGCCCTCGCCCTGGCTCCGGCCTGCTCTCGCTCTGGCCTCCTCTCGCTCTGGCTTCCCTCGCCTTGGATCCGGCCTGCTCTTGCTCTGTCTGGCCAGCCCTCGCCCTGGCTCCATCCGGCCTGCTCTGCTGGATCTGGCTCTGACCTGCCCTCGCCTTGGCTCCGGCCTGCTCTTGCCCTGGCTCCGGCCAGTCCTCAGCCTGGCTCCGGCCTGCCCTTGCTCTGGCTCCGGCCTGCCCTTACTCTGGCTCCGGCTAGCCCTCGCCTTGGCTCCGGCCTGCTCTTGCTCTGGCCTGCCCTCGCCCTGATTCCGGCCTGCTCTTGCTCTGGCCTGCCCGAGGGTCTTAACTCCAGCCTGCTCTCGCTCTTGTTATGGCCTGCCTTCGCCTTGGCTCCGGCCTGCTCCCGCTCTGGCGTAGGCCTGCTGTCGCTCTGGCGTAGGCCTGCTGTCGCTCTGGCTCTGTCTGGCCTGCCCTTGCCTTGGCTCCGGACTTCTCTTGCTCTGGCTCCGGCCTGCCCTCGCCCTGGCTCTGGCCTGCCCTCGCCCTGGCTCCGGCCTGCGCTTGTTCTGGCTCTGGTCAGCTCTTGCTCTGGCCTGCTCTTGCTCTGGCCTCGCCCTGTCTCCGGCCTGCTCTCGCCCTGGCTCTGGCCTGCCCTCGCACTCCGGCCTGCTCTCTCTCTGGCTCTGGCCTGCCCTCGCCCCTGGCTCTGGCCTCGCCCTGTCTCCGGCCTGCCCTCCTCCTGGTTCCGGCCTTCTCTCGCTCTGGCCTGCCCTTGCCTTGGCTCTGGCCTACTCTCGCTCTGGCCTGCCCTCGCCTTGGCTCCGGCCTGCTCTCGCCACTCTGGCCTGCCCTCGCCCTGGTTCCGTCCTGCTCTGGATCTGGCACCGGCCAGCCCTTGCTCTGGCTCCGGCCTGCTCTCGCCCTGGCTATCCGGCCTGCTCTTGCTCTTTTCAGTCTGCTGCTTGACAGCAAGCAGCAGCAGGTAAGGTAACTCCTGCTAAGGGCGGCCGGCCACCGCGACAAATCAGTAAAGCGGTGTTTAAATTTGGCGCCAATACTGCTGATTGGTCATCTGGCCTACCATCGCCCTGGCTCCGGCTGCTCTCGCCCTGGCTCTGGCTGCTCTTACTGTTAGAACCTTGCTGTTAGGTCTTTTTTCCTTTGCTGGTCACATGACCTTGTTGGCCTATTTAATCCTGCTCCGCCCTTCTGGCTTTGCTGGACTTCATTGTATATCTACTTTCTAGCTAGCCTGTGCTCAGTATCTAACTCTGTTAGTTTGCTTGGTCTACGGACCTCTATGTTCTATCTATTTTGTTTGTTCGTCTGTCTGCTACTATTTCTGTTAGGAGGTGTCCCATATTCCTCCCAGTCCTTAGTACTTGTAGGGATTCCCTCCCCACATCTATAGGTCTCCGTACAGACTAGATTAGGACTTTAGCAGGTCTGATCGCAGGATCAGGTTCCCTGTTACATCGTAGGGATTCAGCTGAGTCCTATAGTAGGGACAGATCTCCTCTCTTTCCTTAGCTTTGGTAGCAGAACATAACACTTACTCTGGCCTGCCCTCGTCTTGACTCCGGCCTGCTCTCGCTCTGGTTCTGGCCTGCCCTCGCTCTGGCTCAAGCCTGCTACATCTGGCTCCGGCCTGCCCTCCTCTTGGCTCTGGCCTGCTCTCGCACTGGCTCCGGCCTGCTCTCGCTCTGGCCTGCCCTAGCCCTGTCTTCGGCCTGCTCTCGCTCTGGCCTGCCCTCGCCCTGGTTCCGGCATTCTCTCGCTCTGGTTTCGGCCTGCCGTCTCCTTGGATCCGGCCTGCTCTCGCTCTGGCTCCGGCCTGCCCTCCCTCGCCTTGGCTCCAGCCTGCCCTCCCTCGCCTTGGCTCCAGCCTGCTCTCACTCTGGCTCTGGCCTGCCTTTGCCTTGGCTTCGGCCTGCTTTCGCTCCGGCCTGCCCTCCCTCGCCTTGGCTCCGGACTGCTCTCGCTCTGGCTCTGGCCTGCTCTCGCTCTGGCTTGGGCCTGTCCTTGCCTTGGCTCCGGCTTGCTCTCGCTCTGGCCTGCTTATGCTCTGGCCTACCCTGGCTCTGCCTCTGGCCTGCCCTTGCCTTGGCTACGGCCTGCTCTCGCTCTAGCTCCGTACTGGTCTCGCCCTGGCTCCGCAATGCCATAGCTCGGGCTCCGGTCTGCCCTCGGCTTGGCTCCGTCCTGCTCTTGCCCTGACTCCGACCTGCTCTTGCTCTGACTCTGGCCTGCCCTCGCCTTGGCTCTGGCCTACTCTCTCTCTGGCCTGCCCTCGCCCTGGCTCCGGCCTACTCTCGCTCTGACTCTGGCCTGCCCTCTCCTTGGCTCCGGCCTTCTCTTGCTCTGGTTCTCGCCTGCCCTAGCCTTGGATCTGGCTTACTCTCGCTCTGGACTGGCCTGCCCTCGCCCTGGCTCCGGCCTGCCCTTGCCTTGGCTACGGCCTGCTCTCGCTCTAGCAACGTACTGGTCTCGCCCTGGCTCCGCAATGCCATAGCTCGGGCTCCGGCCTGCCCTCGCCTTGGCTCCGTCCTGCTCTTGCCCTGACTCCGACCTGCTCTTGCTCTGACTCTGGCCTGCCCTCGCCCTGGCTCCGACCTACTCTCTCTCTGGCCTGCCCACGCCCTGGCTCCGGCCTACTCTCGCTCTGACTCTGGCCTGCTCTTGCTCTGGCCATCGCCTTGGCTCCGGCCAGCTCCTGCAATGGTTCTGGCCTGCCCACGCCTTGGCTCCGGCCTGCTCTCGCCCTGGCTTCGGCCTGCCCTCGCCCTGGTTCCGGCCTGCTCTCGCCCTGGCTCCGGCCTGCCCTCGCCCTGGCTCCGGCCTGCCCTCGCCCTGGCTCCGGCCTGCCCTCACTCTGGCTCCGGCCTGCCCTCCTCTTGGCTCTGGCCTGCTCTCGCTCTGGCCTGCCCTAGCCCTGTCTTCGGCCTGCTCTCGCTCTGGCCTGCCCTCGCCCTGGTTCCGGCATTCTCTCGCTCTGGTTTCGGCCTGCCGTCTCCTTGGATCCAGCCTGCTCTCGCTCTGGCTCCGGCCTGCCCTCCCTCGCCTTGGTTCCAGCCTGCTCTCACTCTGGCTCTGGCCTGCCTTTGCCTTGGCTTCGGCCTGCTTTCGCTCTGGCCTGCCTTCGCCTTGGCTCCGGACTGCTCTCGCTCTGGCTCTGGCCTGCTCTCGCTCTGGCTTGGGCCTGTCCTTGCCTTGGCTCCGGCTTGCTCTCGCTCTGGCCTGCTTATGCTCTGGCCTACCCTGGCTCTGCCTCTGGCCTGCCCTTGCCTTGGCTACGGCCTGCTCTCGCTCTAGCTCCGTACTGGTCTCGCCCTGGCTCCGCAATGCCATAGCTCGGGCTCCGGCCTGCCCTCGGCTTGGCTCCGTCCTGCTCTTGCCCTGACTCCGACCTGCTCTTGCTCTGACTCTGGCCTGCCCTCGCCTTGGCTCTGGCCTACTTTCTCTCTGGCCTGCCCTCGCCCTGGCTCCGGCCTACTCTCGCTCTGACTCTGGCCTGCCCTCTCCTTGGCTCCAGCCTTCTCTCGCTCTGGCTCTCGCCTGCCCTAGCCTTGGATCTGGCTTACTCTCGCTCTGGACTGGCCTGCCCTCGCCCTGGCTCCGGCCTGCTCTTGCCTTGGCTCCGGCCTCCTCTCGTTCTGATTCAGGTCTGCCCTCGCCCTGGCTCCGGACTGCTCTGGCTCTAGCTCTGGCCTGCCCTCGCCTTGGCTCTGGCCTGCTCTCGCCCTGGCTCCGGTCTGCCTTCGCTCTGGCTTCGGCCTGCCCTCGCCCTGGCTCCGGCTAGCCCTTACTCTGGCTCTGGCCTGCTCTCGCCCTGGCTCCGGCCTGCCCTTGTCCTGGATCCGGCCTGCTCTCGCTCTCTGGCTCTGGCCTGCCTTTGCCTTGGCTCCGGCCTGCTCTCTCTATGACTCTGGCCTGCCCTCGTCCTGGCTCCGGCCTGCTCTCAATCTGGCTCTGGTGTACCCTCGCCTTGGCTCCGGCCTGCTCTCACCTTGGCTCCGGCCTGCTCTCGCTCTAGCTCCGGCCTGCCCTCGCCCTGACTCCGGCCTGCTCTCGCCCTGGCTCTTACCTGCCCTGGCTCTGCCTCTGGCCTGCCCTCGCCTTGGCTCCGGGCTAATCTCGCCTTGGCTCCGGCCTTCTCTCGCTCTACATCCGGACAGCCCTCGCCCTGGCTCCGGACTGCCCTTGCCTTGGCTCCGGACTGCTCTCGCCCTGGTTCCTGCCTGCTCTTGCTCTGGCTCTGGCCTGCCCTCACCCTGGCTCCGGCCTGCTATCTATCTGGCTCTGGCCTACTTTCGCTTTGGCCTGCTCTCGCTCTGGCCTCGAACTGGCTCCGGCCTGCCATTGCCTTGGCTCCGGACTGCTCTCGCTCTGGCACTGGCCTGATCTCGCTCTGGCTCTGGCCTGCCCTCACCTTGGTTCCGGCCTGCTCTCGCTCTGGCCTGCCGTCGCCTTGGCTCCGGCCTGCTCTCGCTCTGGCCTGCCCTGGCTCTACTCAAGCCTGCCCTCGTCTTGGCTCCGGCCTGCTCTCGCCTTGGCACCGGTCTGCCCTCGCCCTGGGTCCGGCCTGCTCTCGCTCTGGCCTGCTCTCGCTCTGGCTCTGGCCTGCCCTCTCCTTGGCTCCGGCTCGTGCCTGCCCTAGCCTTGGCTCTGGACTACTCTCGCTCTGGCTCGGGCCTGCTCTGGCTGTGGCTCTGGCATGCTTTCGCTCTGGCCTGCCCTCTCGCTCGGACTCTGGTCTGACCTTGCCTTGGCTCCGGCCTGACCTTGCCTTGGCTCCGGCCTGCTCTCGCCCTGGCACCCGACTGCTTTAGCACTGGCTCTGGCCTGCCCTCGCCCCTGCCTGCTCTCACTCTGGCTCCGGCCTGCCCTCGCCTTGGCTCCGGCCTGCTTTTGCTCTGGACAGCCCTCGCCCTGTCTCCGGCCTGCTCTAGCTCTGGCCCTGGCTCCGGCATTCTTTCGCTCTGGTTTCGGCCTGCCGTCACCTTGGATCCGGCCTGCTCTCGCTCTGGCTCCAGCCAGACCTCGCCTTGGCTCCGGCCTGCTCTCGCTCTGGCCTGCCTTTGCCTTGGCTCCGGCCTGCTCTCACTCTGACTCTGGCCTGCCTTCGACTTGGCTCCGACCTGCTCTCTCTTTGGCTCTGGCCTGCTCTCGCTCTGGCCTGCCCTTGCCTTGGATCCAGCCTGCTCTCGCCCTGGCCTGCTGTTGCTCTGGCCTACCCTGGTTCTGCCTCTGGCCTGCCCTCGCCTTGGCTCTGGCATGCTCTCACCTTAGCTCTGGCCTGCTCTCACCTTAGCTCTGGCCTGCTCTCGCTCTGGCTCCGGCCTGCCGTCGCCCTGGCTCCGACCTGCCCTTGCTCTGGCTCCGGCCAGCCATTGTCCTGGCTCTGGCCTGCTCTCGCCCTGACTCTTGCCTGCCCAGTCTCTGCCTCTGGCCTGCCCTCGCCTTGGCTCCGGGCTAATCTCGCCTTGGCTCCGGCCTGCTCTCGCTCTACATCTGGACTGCCCTCGCCCTGGCTCCGGACTGTCCTTGCCTTGGCTCTGGACTGCTCTCGCCCTGGCTCCTGCCTGCTCTCGCTCTGTCCTGCCCTCACCCTGGCTCCGGCCTGCTCTCTATCTGGCTGTGGCCTGCCCTAGCCCTTGCTCCGGCCTACTTTCGCTCTGGCTCTGGCCTGCTCTCGCTCTGGCCTCGAACTGTCTCCGGCCTGCTCTCGCCGTGGTTCTGGCCTGTCCTTGCCTTGGCTCCGGACTGCTCTCGCTCTGGCCTGATCTTGCTCTGGCACTGGCCTGCTCTCGTTCTGGCTCTGGCCTGCTCTCGCTCTGGCCTGCCCTGGCTCTGCTCAAGCCTGCCCTCGTCTTGCCTCCGGCCTGCTCTCGCCTTGGCACCGGTCTGCCCTCGCCCTGGCTCTGGCCTGCTCTCGCTCTGGTTCTGGCCTGCCCTTGCCTCGGCTCCGGCCTGCTCTCGCTCTGGCCTGCCCTCTCTCGCTCTGTCTCGCGCCTGCCCTAGCCTTGGCTCTGGACTACTATCGCTCTGGCTCCGGCCTGCTCTGGCTGTGGCTCTGGCATGCTCTCGCTCTGGCCTGTCCTTGGCTCCGGACTGCTCTCGCTCGGACTCTGGTCTGACCTTGCCTTGGCTCCGGCCTGCTCTCGCCCTGACTCTTGCCTGCCCAGTCTCTGCCTCTGGCCTGCCCTCGCCTTGGCTTCAGGCTAATCTCGCCTTGGCTCCGGCCTGCTCTCGCTCTACATCCGGACTGCCCTCGCCCTGGCTCCGGACTGCCCTTGCCTTGGCTCCGGACTGCTCTCGCCCTGGCTCCTGCCTGCTCTCGCTCTGGCTCCTGCCTGCTCTCGCTCTTGCTCCGGCCTGCTCTCTATCTGGCTCTGGCCTGCCCTAGCCCTGGTTCCGGCCTACTTTCGCTCTGGCCTGCTCTCGCTCTGGCCTCGAAATGTCTCCGGCCTGCTCTCGCCGTGGTACTGGCCTGTCCTTGCCTTGGCTCCGGACTGCTCTTGCTCTGGCACTGGCCTGATCTTGCTCTGGCACTGGCCTGCTCTCGTTCTGGCTCTGGCCTGCTCTCGCTCTGGCCTGCCCTGGCTCTGCTCAAGCCTGCCCTCGTCTTGGCTCCGGCCTGCTCTCGCCTTGGCACCGGTCTGCCCTCGCCCTGGCTCCGGCCTGCTCTCGCTCTGGCCTGCTCTCGCTCTGGTTCTGGCCTGCCCTTGCGTCGGCTCCGGCCTGCTCTCGCTCTGGCCTGCCCTCTCTCGCTCTGTCTCGCGCCTGCCCTAGCCTTGGCTCTGGACTACTCTCGCTCTGGCTCGGGCCTGCTCTGGCTGTGGCTCTGGCGTGCTCTCGCTCTGGCCTGTCCTTGGCTCCGGACTGCTCTCGCTCGGACCCTGGTCTGACCTTGCCTTGGCTCCGGCATGCTCTAGCTCTGGCTTCGGCCTGACCTCGCCCTGGCTCCGGCCTGACCTTGCCTTGGCTCCGGCCAGCTCCTGCTCTGGCTCCGGCCTGCCCTCGCCCTGGCTCCGGCCTGCCCTCGCCCTGGCTCCGGCCTGCCCTCGCCCTGGCTCCGGCCTGCCCTCGACCTGGCTCCGGCCTGCCCTCGACCTGGCTCCGGCCTGCCCTCGACCTGGCTAAGGCCTGCCTTCTCCCAGGCTCCTGCCTGCTCTCACTGTGGCTCCGGCCTGCTCTCGCTCTGGCCTGCCCTCGCCCTGTCTCCGGCCGGCTCTCGCTCTGGCCTACCCTCGCCCTGGCTCCGGCATTCTCTCGCTCTGGTTTCGGCCTGCCGTCGCCTTGGATCCGGCCTGCTCTCACTCTGACCTGCCTTTGCCTTGGCTACGGCCTGCTCTCATTCTGGCTCTGGACTGCCTTCGCCTTGGCTCCGACCTGCTCTCTCTTTGGCTCTGGCCTGCTCTCGCTCTGGCTCCGACTGCTCTCGCTCTGGCAGACCTGCTCTCTCTCTGGCCTGCCCTTGCCCTGGCTCCGGCCTACTCTCGCTCTGGCCTGCCCTCGCTTTGGCTCCGGCTTGCTCTTGCCTTGGCTCCGGCCTGCTCTCGCCTTGGCTCCGACCTGCTCTCTCTTTGGCTCTGGCCTGCTCTCCCTCTGGCCTGCCCTTTGGCCCCAGCCTGTGCCCTGGCCTGCTGTTGCTCTGGCCTACCCTGGTTCTGCCTCTGGCGTGCCCTCGCCTTGGATACGGCCTGCTCTCGCCTTGGCTCCGGCCTGCTCTCGCTCTAGCTCCGCTATGCCACAGCTCGGGCTCCGGCTTGCCCTCGCTTTAGCTCCGTCCTGCTCTCACCCTGGCTCCGACTGCTCTCGGTCTGGCCTGCCTTCGCCCTGGCCGACCTGCTCTCTCTCTGGCTCTGGCCTGCCCTTGCCCTGGCTCCGGCCTACTCTCGCTCTGGCCTCGCCCTGGCTACGGCCCGCTCTCGCCCTGGTTCCGGCCACCCCTTACCTTGGCTACTGCTTGCTCTCGCTCTGGCATGCCCTAGCCTCGGCTCTAGCCTACTCTCGCTCTGTCTCTGGGCTGCCCTCGCCCTGGCTCCGGCCTGCTCTTGTTCTGGCATGCCCTTGCCTTGGCTCCGGCCTCTTCTCGCTCTGACTCTGGCATGCCCTCACCCTGGCTCCGGCCTGCTCTCGCTCTGTCCTGCCCTCGCCTTGGCTCCGGCCTGCTTTCGCCCAGGCTCCGGCCTGCTATCGCTCTGGCCTGCCCTCGCTTTGGCTCTAGCCTACTCTCACTCTGGCCAGCCCTCGTCCTGGCTCCGGCTTGCTCTCGCTCTGGCATGCCCTCTCCTTGGCTCCGGCCTCATCTCGCTCTGACTCTGGCCTGCCCTCGCTCCGGCCAGCTCTGGCTATGTCCTGCCCTCGCCTTGGCTCCAGCCTACTCTCGCCCAGGCTCCAGCCTGCCCTCGTCCTGGCTCCAGCCTGCTCTCGCTCTGGCCTGCCCTCGCTTTGGCTCCGGCTTGCTCTTGCCTTGGCTCCGGCCTGCTCTCGCCCTGGCTCCGGCCTGCCCTTGCTCTGACTCCGGCCTGCCCTAGCTCTGGCTCTGGCCTGCCCTCGCCTTGGCTCCGGCCTGCTCTCGCCCTGGCTCTGGCCTGCTCTTGCTCCTTTCCTCGGTGTTCCCTCCCCCCACTCAAGCCAGGGACAGGAACTGTCGTGCCCATCTCAGGGGCATATTGGTCGCCCTGCCCCACGGCAATGTGGTGTAATGCATGCAGGTGTCGGGGTCCTGATCCACACTCCATCCTTACCTGAGAGTGAGATATCACACCTCTGGGTGAGGTGCAATACCTCTGTAGCAACCGAGCCCTCGGGGTGCTACAGTTCCATTTATCTTTAGCCTATGTGACGTATTGCGATACAGGGCCGTGATTTTGGCTATAAAAGGGTCCCCTAGACCCCTTCCCCAAGCTTTTTAAGAGAATAATATGGCCTGCTCTTGCTCTGGCCTGCCCTCGTCTTGACTCCGGCCTGCTCTCGCTTGTTATGGCCAGCCTTCGCCTTGGCTCCGGCATGCTCTCGCTCCGGCGTAGGCCTGCTGTCGCTCTGGCTCTGTCTGGCCTGCCCTTGCCTTGGCTCCGGACTGCTCTTGCTCTGGCCTGCCCTCACCCTGGCTCCGGCCTGCTCTTGCTCTGGCCTTCTCTTGCTCTGGCCTGCCCTCGCCCTGGCTCCGGCCTGCTTTTGCTCTGGCTCTGGCCTGCTCTTGCTCTGGCCTTGGCTCTGGCCTTCTATCTCTCTGGCTCTGGCCTGCCCTTGCCTTGGCTCTGGCCTACTCTCGCCTTGGCTCCGGCCTGCTCTCGCCCTGGCTCTGGCCTGCCCTCGCCCTGACTCCGGCCTGCCCTTGCATTGGCTCCGGCCTGCTCTCGCCCTGGCTCCGACCCGCTCTTGCTCTGGCCTGTCCTCGCCCTGTCTCCGGCCTGCTCTCTCTCTGGCACTGGCCTGCCCATGCCTTGGCTCCGGCCTGCTCTTCCTCTGGCTCTGGCCTGCCCTCGTCTTGACTCTAACCTGATCTCGCTCTTGTTCTGGCCTTCCTTCGCCTTGGCTCCAGTCTGCTCTCGCTCTGGCCTGCCCTAGCTCTGGCTCCGGACTGCTCTAGCTCTGGCCTGCTCTCGCTCTGGCTCTGGACTGCCCTCGCCTTGGCTCTGGCCTGCTCTCGCTCTGGCCTGCCATTATACTGTATATAATAAGCAATGTAGGGCCCTGTTATTGTGACGCTCTAGCCCTCCCTGGGAAGGTGAACTTGGACGGCGGGCCTGTAGTTGTGGGGGATGTCATCATGGCCTTGGCCCGGTCCGTGCCCAGGGCTGTCACATAAAAAATTATTGGCTTCTGGATGAGTGGTTGTTCGACTACGCCACCTGCGGTTTTTGGTGAGGGTCACCAGCGCAGCAGCAGTCCTCTGAGGCCGGTGTCTCGCCTGGCTCCGGCCTGCTCTCTCTCTGGCCTGCCCTCGCCCTGGCTCCGGCCTACTCTCGCTCTGGCTCTGGCCTGCTCTCGCTGTGGCTCTGGCCTCATTCACCCTGTCTCCGGCCTGCTCTTGTCCTGGTTTCGGCCTGCCCTTGCCTTGGCTCTGGCCTTTTCTCGCTCTGGCCTGCCCTTGCCTTGGCTCTGGCCTACTCTAGCTCTGGCCTGCCATCGCCCTGGCTCCGGCCTGCTCTCGCTCTGACTCGGCCTGCCCTTGCCCTGGCTTCGGCCTGCCCTTGCTCTGGCCTGCCCTCGCATTGGCTCCGGCTCCGACCTGTTCTCGCTCTGGCCTGCCCTCGCCGGCCTGCTCTCTCTCTGGCTCTGGCCTGCCCTCGCCCTGGTTCTGGCCTACTCTCGCTCTGGCCTGCTCTCGCTCTGGCCTCGCCTTGTCTCCAGCCTGCTCTCGCCCTGGTTCCGGCTTGCCCTTGCCTTGGCTCTGGCCTTCTATCGCTCTGGCTCTGGCCTGCCCTTGCCTTGGCTCTGGCCTACCCTCGCCTTGGCTCCGGCCTGCTCTCGCTCTGGCTCCGGAATGCCCTCGCCCTGACTCCGGCCTGCCCTTGCTCTGGCTCCGGACTGCTCTCGCCCTGGCTCCGACCTGCTCTCGCCCTGGCTCCGACCTGCTTTCGCTCTGGCCTGCCCTCGCCCTGGCTCTGGCCTGCCCATGCCTTGGCTTCTCCGGCCTGCTCTTCCTCTGGCTCTGGCCTGCCCTCCTCATGACTCTAGCCTGATCTCCCTCTTGTTCTGCCCTGTCTTCCCCATGACTCCAGCCGACTCTCGCTCTCGTTCAGGCCTGCTCTCGCTCTGGCTCTGGCCTGCCCTAGCTCTGGCTCCAGACTGCTCTCGCTCTGGCATACTCTCGCCCTGGTTCTGACCTGCTCTCGCTCTGCCCTCGCCCTGTCTCCGGCCTGCTCTCGCCCTTGTTCCGGCCTGCCCTTGCCTTGGCTCTGGCCTTCTCTCGCTCTGGCCTGACCTTGCCTTGGCTCTGGCCTGCCCACGCCCTGGCTCCGGCCTGCTCTCGCTCTGTCTCTGACCTGCTCTCGCTCTGGCGTGCCCTCACCTTGGCTCCGGCCTGCTCTGACTCTGGCCTGCCCTCGCCCTGACTCCGCTCCGGGAGCCTGCTCTTGCCTTGGCTCCGGCCTGCTCTCGCTCTGGCTCCAGCCAGCCCTCGCCTTGGCTCCGGCCTGATCTCGACTTGGCTCTGGCCTGCTCTCTCCCTGGCCCCGGCCTGCCCTTGCTCTGGCCTGCCCACTCCCTGGCTCTGGCCTGCCCTTGACTCCAGCCTGCTCTCGCTCTTCTTCTGGCCTGCCTTCGCCTTGGCTCCGGCCTGCTCTCGCTCTGGCTATGGCCTCCCCTCCTTGGCTCTGGCCTGCTCTCGCCTGCCCTCGCCCTGTCTCCGGCCTGCTCTCTCTCTGGCCTGCCCTCGCCCTGGCTCCGGCTTGCCCTCGCTCTGGCCTCACCCTGTCTCCGGCCTGCTCTCGTCCTGGTTCCGGGCTGCCCTTGCCTTGGCTCCGGCCTTCTCTCACCAGATCTGGCCTGCCCTTGCCTTGGCTCTGGCCTACTCTCGCTCTGGCTCTGGCCTGCCCTCGCCCTGGCTCCGGCCTGCTCTCGCTCTGGCGTTCCCTCGCCTTGGCTCCGGCCTGCTCTTGCTCTGTCTGGTCTGCCCTCGCCCTGGCTCCGGCCTGCTCTGGATCTGGCTCTGACCTGCCCTCGCCTTGGCTCCGGCCTGCTCTCGCCCTGGCTCCGGCCTGCTCTCGCTCTGGCCTGTCCTCGCCCTGGCTCCGGCCTGCCCTTGCTCTGGCTCCGGCCTGCCCTCGCCTTGGCTCTGGCCTGCTCTTGCTCTGGCTCTGGCCTGCCCTCGCCCTGGCTCCGGCCTGCTCTTGCAAAAAATTTGCACTTAGTCATTTTTCCTGCGTTTATCAGACTTTCAGAGAGGGGAAATGTCAGTGAGCGTTCCGATTTCAGTTCCAGAGCGATTCACCCGATGAGTCCTTGATATTTAGTTTTTTTCAGGCAATTTTCTGAATTTTTGAAAATTTCACTTTTTTGTGAAAATATCCACTAAATGAGGGAATAATGTGTGTGAGGGTACCCCAGGAGAGTTCCAAATGTGTGTGGGTAGAATATATATCCCACGGGGGTAAAATTGAAAAAAGTTGAAAAAAAAATTTTTTTTGGACTTAGTCAATTTTCCGGCTGTGCGCCTTTTCACAAAATGACTGTCGTTTCACACTTAAAGTGGCGCCGCCCAAGAAGAACGGACGCCATTATGTCCAAAAACAACAGCAACCAAAGACCTCCCATCGTGGGCCTGGCTCCCCAATAGTGCAAAAAGTGCAGACCGCCCCCTCCAGTAGAGACAGTCCGCATAGTAGTGTCAGCCAGCCGCCCTGGAGCCGCCTCGAAAAGAGGAGGAGAAACAGACCACACCTTGCAGCCAAGATGGAAGCAGCAAAGGAGATGTCCTCCGTAGCTGGCCCACCTGCTGCTACCCCCATAAACCTAACCTCTGAGGAAGGTCCGCAAGCGAAAAAACATGGTGACGAGCGGAAGCTGCCGGCAGCTATTCCGCTGTGTGGGGGCCGCAGGCGGCTCCGGACAGTGTGCACATACCATGGTAGGATTTAATGCAATCTTTAAGACAATATAGATAAAAAGGAAAATACCCATAAAGTCTTAAAAATGGCATCGTTCCCCGTTCAATGGTGCCACGGGAGCATGCTCTTGCTCTGGCCTGCCCTCGTCTTGACTCGAGCCTGTTCTCGCTCTTGTTATGGCCTGCCTTTGCCTTGGCTCCGGCCTGCTCCCGCTCTGGCGTAGTAGGCCTGCTGTCGCTCTGGCTCTGTCTGGCCTGCACTTGCCTTGGCTCTGGACTTCTCTTGCTCTGGCTCTGGCCTGCCCTCGCCCTGGCTCTGGCCTGCCCTCGCCCTGGCTCTGGCCTGCTCTTGCTCTGGCCTGCCCTCACCCTGGCTCCGGTCTGCTCTTTCTCTTGCTCTGGCCTCACCCTGTCTCCGGCCTGCTCTCGCCCTGTCTCCGGCCTGCCCTCGCCCTGGCTCTGGCCTACTCTCTATCTGGCTCTGGCCCGCTCTCTCTCTGGCCTCGCCCTGTCTCCAGCCTGCCCTCCTCCTGGTTCCGGCCTTCTCTCGCTCTGGCCTGCCCTTGCCTTGGCTCTGGCCTACTCTCGCTCTGGCGCAGTGCCCTCGCCCTGGCTCCGGCCTGCTCTCTTGCCTTGGCTCCGGCCTGCTCTCGCCACTCTGGCCTGCTCTGGATCTGGCACCGGCCTGCCCTTGCTCTTGCTCTCGCCCTGGCTCCGAGCCTGCTCTTGCTCTTTTCAGTCTAATCAGCAACACTCCTGCTAAGGGCGGCCGGCCACCGCGACAAATCAGTAAAGCGGTGTTTAAATTTGGCGCCAATAATGCTGATTAGTTGCGGCCGGAAACCGCGACCAATCAGCGAAGTGGTGTTTAAATTTGGCGCCAATATCGCTTATTGGTCACGGCCGGTGGTTGCGACTAATCTGCAGAGCGGTGTTTAAATTTGGCGCCAATACTGCTGATTGGTCGTCTGGCCTACCCTCGCTCTGGCTCTGGCCTGTCCTCGCCCTGCTGCCTGCTCTCTCTCTGGCTCTGGCCTGCCCTCGCCCAGGCTCCAGCCTACTCTCACTCTGGCTCTGGACTGCTTTCTCGCTCTGGCCTCGCCCTGCTCTCTCGCTCTGGCCTCGCCCTGCTCTCGCTCTGGCGTGCCTTCGCCACGGCTCCGGCCTGCTCTTGCTCTTGCTCTGATTCTGGCCTGCTCTCGCCCTGGCTCTGGCCTGCCCTCGCCTTGGCTCCAGCCTGCTCTAGCCTTGTCTCCGACCTGCTCTCGCTCTGTCTCCGGCCTGCCCTTGCCTTGGCTCCAGCCTGCCCTCGTCCTGACTCCGGCCTGCTCTCGCTCTGGTTCAGGCCTGCCTTCGCCTTGGCTCCGGCCTGCTCTCGCTCTGGCTCAGGCCAGTATACTCTCTCTCTGGTTCTGCCTGCCCTTACCTTGGCTCCGGACTTCTCTCGCTCTGGCCTGCTCTTGTTCTGGCACTGGCCTGCTATCGTTCTGGCTCCGGCCTGGCCTGCCCTGGCTCTGGCCTTGCCTCCGGCCTGCTCTCGCCTTAGCAAGGGCCTGCCCTTGCTCTGGCTTGCCCTCGCCCTGGCTCCGGCCTGATCTCGCTCTGGCTCTGGACTGCCCTCGCCTTGGCTCTGGCCTGCTCTCTCCCTGGCTCCGGCCAGCTTTCGCAATGGCTTCAGCCTGCCCTCGATCTGGCTCCGGCCAGCCCTAGCTCCGGCCTGCCCTCGCCCTCCAGTCTACTCTCGCTCTGGCCTGCTCTAGCTCTGGCCTGGCCTTGGCTCCGGCCTGATCTCGCTCTCACTCTGGTCTGCCCACGCCCTGGCCTGCTCTCATGCTGGCTCTGGCCTGCTCTCGCCCTGGCTCCGGCCTGCACTCGTCCTGGCTCCGGCCAGCTCTCGCTCTGGCCAGCCCTCGTCTTGGCTCCAGCCAACACCTCCTCTTGCCCCGGCCTGCCTTCGCCTTGGCTCCTGCCTGCTCTCGCTCTGGCCTGCCTTCGCCTTGGCTCCGGACTGCTCTCTCTCTTGCCTGCTCTCGCTCTGGCTTGGGCCTGTCCTTGCCTTGGCTCCGGCCTGCTCTCTCTGCCTCTGGCCTGCCCTTGCCTTAGCTCCGGCCTGCTCTCGCTCTAGCTCCGTACTGCCCTCACCCTGGCTCCGCTATGCCATAGCTCGGGCTCCGGCCAGCCCTCGCCTTGGCTCCGTCCTGCTCTCGCCATGGCTCTGGCCTACTCTCTCTCTGGCCAGCCGTCGCCCTGGCTCCGGCCTACACTCGCTCTGGCTCTGGCAGGCTCTTGCTCTGGCCTCGCCTTGGCTCCGGCCTGCTCTCGCTCTCATCTGCCCTCACCCTGGCCGACTGCTCTGGCTCTTGCTCTGGCCTGCTCTCGTCCTGGCTCCGGACTGCTCTCGCTCTGGCCTGCCCTCGCCTTGGCTCCGTCCGGCCTGCTCTCGCCCTGGCTCCAGCCTGCACTCGCTCTGGCTTAGGCCTTCTCTCGCCCTAGCTCCGGCCTGCCCTTGCTCTGGCTCCGGCCAGCCCTCGCCTTGGATACGGCCAGCATCTGCTCTGGCTCCGGCCTGCCTTCGCCTTGGCTTCGGACTGCTCTCGCTCTGGCCTGTCCTTGCCTTGGCTCCGGCCTGCTCTTGCTCTGGCCTACCCTAGCTCTGCCTCCGGCCAGCCCTCGCCTTGGCTGCGGCCAGCTCCGGCTCTGGCCTGCCCACGCCCTGGCTCCGGCCTGCCCTTGCCCTGGCTCCGGCCTGCTCTCGCTCTGGCTCCGGCCTGCTCTCGCTCTGGCTCCGGCCTGCCCTCGCCCTGTCTCCGGCCTGTTCTTGCTCTGGCCTGCTCTCGCCCTGGATCGGGCATTCTCTCGCTCTGGTTTCGGCCTGCCCTCGCCTTGGCTCCGGCCTGACTTTGCCATGGCTACGGCCTGCTATCGCTCTGGCTTCGGCCTGCCTTTGCCTTGGCTCTGGCCTGCTCTCGCTCAGGCTCTGGCCTGCTATCGCTGTGGCTCTGGCCTGCCTTCGAAGGCCTTGGCCAGAGCGAGATTTGGCCAGAGCCAAGGCAAGGGCAGACCAGAGCCAGAGAGAAAGAAGGCCGGAGCCAAGGAAAGGGCAGCCAGAACCAGGGCGAGAGCAGGCCAGAGCCAGGGCGAGAGCAGGCTGGAGCCAAGGCGAGAGCAGGGCGAGGGCAGGCCAGAGCCAGAGTCAGATCAGGCCGGAGACAAGGCGAGGGCAGGCCAGAGCCAGAGAGAGGGCAGGCCAGAGCCAGAGCGAGAGCAGGCCGGACCTCCGGAGCCAAGCAAGGGCAGGCCAGAGTCAAAGCGAGAGCAGTCCGGAGCCAAGGCGAGGGCAGGCCAGAGCCAGAGCGAGAGCAGGCCAGAGGCAGAGGGAGAGCAGGCCAGAGGCAGAGCGAGAGCAGGCCAAAGGCAGAGCGAGAGCAGGCCAGAGGCAGAGCGAGAGCAGGCCGGAGCCAGTGCAAGGGCAGGCCGGAGCCAGGGCGAGAATTGGCCAGAGCCAAGGCAAGGGCAGGCCAAAGCCCGCTCTCTCTCTGGCCTCGCCCTGTCTCCGGCCTGCCCTCCTCCTGGTTCCGGCCTTCTCTCGCTCTGGCCTGCCCTTGCCTTGGCTCTGGCCTACTCTCGCTCTGGCGCAGTGCCCTCGCCCTGGCTCCGGCCTGCTCTCTTGCCTTGGCTCCGGCCTGCTCTCGCCACTCTGGCCTGCCCTCGCCCTGGCTCCGGCCTGCTCTGGATCTGGCACCGGCCTGCCCTTGCTCTGGCTCCGGCCTGCTTTCGCCCTGGATCCGAGCCTGCTCTTGCTCTTTTCAGTCTAATCAGCAACACTCCTGCTAAGGGCGGCCGGCCACCGCGACAAATGAGTAAAGCGGTGTTTAAATTTGGCGCCAATAATGCTGATTAGTTGCGGCCGGAAACCGCAACCAATCAGCGAAGTGGTGTTTAAATTTGGCGCCAATATCGCTTATTGGTCACGGCCGGTGGTTGCGACTAATCTGCAGAGCGGTGTTTAAATTTGGCGCCAATACTGCTGATTGGTCGTCTGGCCTACCCTCGCCCTGGCTCCGGCTGCTCTTACTCTGGCCTGCTCTCGCTCTGGTTCTGGCCTGCCTTCCTTCGCCTTGGCTCCGGCCTGCCCTCGCTCTGGCTGAAGCCTGCTACATCTGGCTCCGGCGTGCCCTTTCCTTGGCTCCAGACTGCTCTAGCTCTGGCCTGCTCCCGCTCTGGCTCTGGCCTGCCCTCGCCTTGGGTCCGTCCGGCCTGCTCTGGCTCTGTCTCTGGCCTGCCCTCTGGCTCCGACCAGCTCTCGCTCTGGCCTGCCCTTGCCTTGGCTCCGGCCTGCTCTCGCTCTGGCCTGCCCTCGCCTTGGCTCCAGCCCTGCTCTCGCCTTGGCGCCGGCCTACTCTCGCTTTAGCTTCGGACTGCCCTCGCCCTGGCTCTGGCCTGCCATCGCTCTGGCTCCGGCCTGCCCTCGCTCTGGCCTGCCCTCGCCCTGCTGCCTGCTCTCTCTCTGGCTCTGGCCTGCCCTCGCCAAGGCTCCAGCCTACTCTCACTCTGGCTCTGGACTGCTCTCTCGCTCTGGCCTCGCCCTGCTCTCTCGCTCTGGCCTCGCCCTGTCTCCGGTCTGCTCTCGCTCTGGCGTGCCTTCGCCACGGCTCCGGCCTGCTCTTGCTCTGATTCTGGCCTGCTCTCGCCCTGGCTCCAGCCTGCTCTAGCCTTGTCTCCGACCTGCTTTCGCTCTGTCTCCGGCCTGCCCTTGCCTTGGCTCCAGCCTGCCCTCGTCCTGACTCCGGCCTGCTCTCGCTCTGGTTCAGGCCTGTCTTCGCCTTGGCTCCGGCCTGCTCTGGCTCAGGCCAGTATACTCTCTCTCTGGCTCTGGCCTGCCCTTACCTTGGCTCCGGACTTCTCTCGCTCTGGCCTGCTCTTGTTCTGGCACTGGCCTGCTATCGTTCTGGCTCCGGCCTGGCCTGCCCTGGCTCTGGCCTTGCCTCCGGCCTGCTCTCGCCTTGGCAAGGGCCTGCTCTTGCTCTGGCCTGCCCTCGCCCTGGCTCCGGCCTGATCTCGCTCTGGCCTGCTTTCGCTCTGGCTCTGGACTGCCCTCGCCTTGGCTCTGGCCTGCTCTCTCCCTGGCTCCGGCCTGCTTTCGCAATGGCTTCAGCCTGCCCTCGCCCTGGTTCCGGCCTGACGTTGATCTGGCTCCGGCCAGCCCTAGCTCCGGCCTGCCCTCGCCCTCCAGTCTACTCTCGCTCTGGCTCTGGCCTGCTCTTGCTCTGGCCTGGCCTTGGCTACGGCCTGCTCTCGCTCTCACTTTGGTCTGCCCACGCCCTGGCCTGCTCTCGCGCTGGCTCTGGCCTGCTCTCGCCCTGGCTCCGGCCTGCACTCGTCCTGGCTCCGGCCAGCTCTCGCTCTGGCTCTGGCCAGCCCTCGTCTTGGCTCCAGCCAACACCTCCTCTTGCCCCGGCCTGCCTTCGCCTTGGCTCCTGCCTGCTCTCGCTCTGGCCTGCTCTCGCTCTGGCCTGCCTTCGCCTTGGCTCCAGACTGCTCTCTCTCTTGCCTGTTTTCGCTCTGGCTTGGGCCTGTCCTTGCCTTGGTTCCGGCCTGCTCTCTCTGCCTCTGGCCTGCCCTTGCCTTAGCTCCGGCCTGCTCTCGCTCTAGCTCCGTACTGCCCTCACCCTGGCTCCGCTATGCCATGGCTCGGGCTCCGGCCTGCCCTGCCCTTGGCTCCGTCCTGCTCTCGCCATGGCTCTGGCCTACTCTCTCTCTGGCTCTGGCCAGCCGTCGCCCTGGCTCCGGCCTACTCTCGCTCTGGCAGGCTCTTGCTCTGGCCTCGCCTTGGCTCCGGCCTGCTCTCGCTCTCACTCTGGTCTGCCCTCACCCTGGCCGACTGCTCTGGCTCTTGCTCTGGCCTGCTCTCGTGCTGGCTCTGGCCTGCTCTCGTCCTGGCTCCGGACTGCTCTCGCTCTGGCCTGCCCTCGACTTGGCTCCGTCCGGCCTGCTCTCGCTCTGGCTTAGGCCTTCCCTCGCCCTAGCTCCGGCCTGCCCTTGCCGGCCAGCCCTCGCCTTGGATACGGCCAGCACCTGCTCTGGCTCCGGCCTGCCTTCGCCTTGGCTTCGGACTGCTCTCGCTCTGGCCTGTCTTTGCCTTGGCTCCGGCCTGCTCTTGCTCTGGCCTACCCTGGCTCTGCCTCCGGCCAGCCCTCGCCCTGGCCTGCTCTCGCTCTGGCTCCGGCCTGCCCTTGCCCTGGCTCCGGCCTGCTCTCGCTCTGGCTCCGGCCTGCTCTCGCTCTGGCTCCGGCCTGCTCTCGCTCTGGCTACGGCCTGCTATCGCTCTGGCTCCGGCCTGCCCTCGCCCTGTCTCCGGCCTGTTCTTGCTCTGGCCTGCTCTCGCCCTGGCTCCGGCATTCTCTCGCTCTGGTTTCGGCCTGCCCTCGCCTTGGCTCCGGCCTGACTTTGCCATGGCTACGGCCTGCTATCGCTCTGGCTCCGGCCTGCCTTTGCCTTGGCTCTGGCCTGCTCTCGCTCAGGCTCTGGCCTGCTATCGCTGTGGCGAGATTTGGCCAGAGCCAAGGCAAGGGCAGACCAGAGCCAGAGTGAAAGAAGGCCGGAGCCAAGGCAAGGGCAGCCAGAACCAGGACGAGAGCAGGCCAGAGCCAGGGCGAGAGCAGGCTGGAGCCAAGGCGAGAGCAGGGCGAGGGCAGGCCAGAGCCAGATCAGGCCGGAGACAAGGCGAGGGCAGGCCAGAGCCAGAGCGAGGGCAGGCCAGAGCCAGAGCGAGAGCAGTCCGGAGCCAAGGCGAGGGCAGGCCAGAGGCAGAGCGAGAGCAGGCCAGAGCCAGTGCAAGGGCAGGCCGGAGCCAGGGCGAGAATTGGCCGGAGCCAAGGCAAGGGCAGGCCAGAGCCAGAGCACAAGAAGGCCAGAGCCAAGGCAAGGGCACGCCGGAACCAGGGCAAGAGCAGGCCAGAGCCAGGGCAAGAGCAGGCCAGAGCCAGGGCGAGAGCAGGCCGGAGCCAGGGAGAGAGCAGGCCGGAGCCAGGGAGAGAGCAGGCCGGAGCCAGAGTCAGAGCAGGCCGGAGTCAAGGCCCTCGCAAGAGCGAGGGCAAACCAGAGCCAGAGAGAGCTCGGGCAGGCTAGAGCCAGAGCGATAGCAGGCCTGAGCCAAGGCGAGAACATTCCTGTGCCAGGGCGAGGGCAGGCCAGAGCCAGAGCGAGAGCAGGCCGGAGCCAAAGCGAGGGAACGCCAGAGCGAGAGTAGGCCAGAGCCAGGGCGAGGGCAGGCCAGAGCCAGAGCAAGAGTAGGCCAGAGCCAAGGCAAGGGCAGGTGAGAGCCAGAGCGAGAGAAGGCCAGAGCCAAGGCAAGGGCAGGCCAGAACCAGGGCCAGGCCAGAGCAAGAGCAGGCCAGAGCCAGAGCGAGAGTAGGCCGGAGCCAGGGCAAGGGCAGGCCAGAGCCAGAGAGAGAGCAGGCCAGAGCCAGTGCGAGGGCAGGCCAGAGCGAGAGCATGCCGGAGCCAGGGCAAGAGCAGGCCGGAGCCAAGGCGAGGGCAGGACAGAGCCAGAGCGAGAGCAGGCCAGAGCCAAGGCAAGGGCAGGTCGGAGCCAGGGCGAGAGCAGGCAAGAGCCAGGGCAAGAGTAGGCAAGAGCCAATGCGAGGGCTGGCCGGAGCCAGAGCAAGGGCAGGCCGGAGTCAGGGCGAGGGCAGGCAGGAGCCAGAGTGAGGGCAGGCAGGAGCCAGAGCGAGAGCAGGCTGGAGCCAAGGCGAGAGCAAGCCGGAGCCAAGGTGAGGGTAGGCCAGAGCCAGGGCGAGGGCAGGTCAGAGTCAGAGCGAGAGCAGGCCGGAGCTCAGGCAAGGGCAGGCCAGAGCCAGAGAGAGAGCAGGCCGGAGCCGCATGGGCAGGCCAGAGCCAGAGAGAGAGCAGGCCGGAGCCAGGGCGAGGGCAGTCCAGAGCCAGATAAGGTAGGAGGCAGGGCGAGAGCAGGCCAGAGCCAATGAGAGAGCTGGCCGGAGCCAGAGCAAGGGCAGGCCGGAGTCAGGGCGAGGGCAGGCTGTAGCCAGAGCGAGAGCAGGCCGGAGCCAAGGCGAGAGCAGGCCGGAGTCAAGGCGAGGGTAGGCCACAGCCAAGGCAAGGGCAAGCCGGAGCGAGAGTAGGCCGGAGCCAGAGCGAGGGCAGGCCAGGGCCAGAGCGAGAGCAGGCCAGAACCACAGCAAGGGCAGGCCGGAACCAGAGAGAGAGCAGGTAGGAGCCAAGGCGAGGGCAGGCCGGAGCCAGAGAGATAGCAGGCCGGAGCCAAGGCGAGAGCAGGCCGGACGGAGCAAAGGCGAGAGCAGGCCAGACCCAGGGCGAGAGCAGGACAGAGCGAGAGCAGGCCGGAACCAAGGCGAGGGCAGGCCGGAGCCAGTGCGAGAGCAGGCTGGAGCCAAGGAGAGGACAGGCCAGAGCCAGAGCGAGGGCAAGCAAGAGACAGGGCGAGAGCAGGCCGGAGCCAAGGCAAAGGCAGGCCAGAGCGAGAGCAGGCTGGAGCCAGGGCGAGAGGAGGCCGGAGCCATGGCGAGGGCTGGCCAGAGGCAGAGCGATGGCAGGCTGGAGCCAGGGCGAGGGCAGGCCAGAGCCAGAGCCAGAGTAGGCCGGAGCCAGGGCGATGGCAGGCTGGAGCCAGAGCGATATAGCACACTGGAGCCAAGGCGAGCGCAGGCCAGAGCCAAAGCGAGGGCAGGCCGGAGCCAGAGCAAGAGCAGGCCGGAGTCAAGTTGAGGGCAGGCCAGATAGAGAGCAGGCATGAGCTAAGGTAAGGGCAGGCTGGAACCAGAGCGAGAGCAGGCCGGTGCCAAGGCTCTAGGTCGTATCCAGGGCGAGAACAGGCAGGAGCTAAGGCAAGGGCAGGCAGGAGCCAGAGAGATAGCAGGCCAGAGCGAGAGCAGGCTGGAGCCAGGACGAGGGCAGGCCGGAGCCAGTGCGAGAGCAGGCCGGAGACAAGGAGAGAACAGGCAAGAGCCAGAGCCAAAGCAAGCAAGAGCAAGGGCGAGAGCAGGCCGGAACCAGGATGAGGGCAGGCCAGAGCTAGAGCAAGAGCAGGCGGAGCCAGGGTGAGAGCAGGCCAGAGCCAAGGTGAGGGCTGGCTGGAGCCAGAGCAAGGGCAGGCCGTAGCCAGGGCGAGGGCAGGCTGGAGCCAAAGCAAGAGCAGGCCGGAGCCAAGGCGAGAGCAGGCCGTAGCCAAGGCGAGGGCAGGTCAGAGCCAGAGCGAGAGCAGGCCGGAGCCAGAGCGAGAGCAGGCCAGAGCCAGGGCGAGAGCAGGCCGGAGCCAGGGCGAGAGCAGGCCGGAGCCAAGGAGAGGGCAGGCCAGAGCCAGATCCAAAGCAGGCCGAAGCCAGGGCGAGGGCAGGCCAGAGTCAGAGCGGGAGCAGGCCGGAGCCAAGGCGAGGGCACGCCAGAGCCAGAGCGAGAGCAGGCCAGAGCCAGAACGAGAGCAGACCGGAGCCAGGTCGAGGGCAGGCCAGAGCGAGAGTGGGCCAGAGCCAAGGCAAGAGCAGGCCAGTGCCAGAGCGAGAGAAGGCCGGAGTCAAGGCAAGGGCAGGCCGGAACCAGGGCGAAAACAGGCCGGACGGAGCCAGGGCGAAGCCAGAGCCAGAGCAAGAGCAGGCCAGAGCCAGAGTAGGCCGGAGCCAGGGCGAGGGCAGGCCAGAGCCAAAAAGAGAGCAGGCCGGAGCCAGGGCGAGGGCAGGCCAGAGCCAGAGCGAGAGCAGGCCGGAGCCAGAGCGAGAGCAGGCCGGAGCCAGAGCGAGGGCAGCCAGAGCAGGCCGGAGCCAGAGCCAGAGCAGGCCGGAGCCAGGGCAAGAGCAGGCCGGAGCCAGGGCACGAGCAGGCCAGAGCCAAGGCGAGGGAAGGCCAGAGCGAAAGCAGGCCAGAGCCAAAGCGAGAGCAGTCCAGAGCCAAGGCAAGGGCAGGCCAGAGCCAGAGCGAGAGAGAGCAGGCCTGAGCCAGAGCTAGAGCAGGCTGGAGCCAGGGCGACGGCAGACCAGAGTCAGAGCGAGAGGAGGCCGGAGCCAAGGCGAGGGCAGACCAGAGCCAGAGCAAGAGCAGGCAAGAGCCAGAGCGAGATCAGGCCGGAGCCAGGGTAAGGGCATGCCGGAGCCAGGGCGAGGGCAGGCCGGAGCCAGGGCGAGAGCAGGCCGGAGCCAGGGCGAGAGCAGGCCGGAGCCAAGGTGAGGGCATGCCGGAGCCAAGGTGAGGGCATGCCGGAGTTAGAGCAGGAGCTGGCCGGAGCCAAGGTGAGGGCTGCCCAGAGCCAGAGCAAGGGCAGGCCGGAGCCAGGGCGAGGGCAGGCCGGAGCCAGAGTGAGAGCAGGCCGGAGCCAAGGCGAGAGCAGGCCGGAGCCAAGGCGAGGGCAGACCAGAGTCAGAGCGAGAGCAGGCCGGAGCCAAGGAGAGGGCAAGCCGGACGGAGCCAAGGAGAGGGCAGGCCGGAGCCAAGGAGAGGGCAGGTCAGAGGCAGAGCCAGGGCAGGCCAGAGCCAGAGCGAGAGCAGGCCGGAGACAAGGCGAGGGCAGGCCGAAGCCAGGGCGAGAGCAGTCCGAAGCTAGAGCGAGAGCAGGCCGGAGCCAAGGCTAGAGCAGGGTCGGAGCCAAGGCGAGGGTAGGCCAGAGGCAGAGCCAGGGCAGGCCAGCGCCAGAGCGAGAGCAGGCCGGAGCCAGGGCAAGGGCAGGCCAGAGTCAGAGAGAGAGCAGGCAGGAGCCAGGGCGAGGGCAGGCCAGAGCGAGAGCAGGCCGGAGCCAAGGCGAGGGCAGGCCAGAGCGAGAACAGGCCGGAGCCAAGGCGAGGGCAGGCCAGAGCCAGAGCGAGAGCAGGTCGGAGCCAAGGCGAGGGCAGGCCAGAGCGAGAGCAGGCCGGAGCCAAGTCGAGGGCAGGCCAGAGCCAGAGCAAGGGCAGGCCAGAGCCGGGGTGGGGGAAGGCAAGAGTCAGAGCAGGCTGGAACCAGGGCGAGGGCAGGCCAGAGCCAGAGCAGGCCAGAGCCTGGGCGAGGGCAGGCCAGAGCCAGAGCAGGCCAGAGCCAGAGTGAAAGCAGGCCGGAGCCAGGGCGAGGGCAGGCCGGAGCCAGGGCGAGGGCAGGCCGGAGCCAGAGCGAGGGCAGACCGGAGCCAGAGAGAGAGCAAGCCGGAGCCAGAGCGAGAACAGGCCGGAGCCAGGGCGAGGGCAGGCCGGAGCCAGGGCGAGGGCAGGCCGGAGCCAAGGTGAGGGCAGGCCAGAGCCAGAGCGAGAGCAGGCCAGAGCCAGAACGAGAGCAGGCCAGAGCCAGAACGAGAGCAGGCCGGAGCCAGGGCGAGGGCAGGCCGGAGCCAGAGCGAGGGCAGGCCAGAGCCAAAACGAGAGCAGGCCAGATTCAGGGCGAGAGCAGGCCGAAGCCAAGGCAAGGGCAGGCCAGAGCGAGAGCAGGCTGGAGCCAGAGCGAGAGCAGGCCGGAGCCAAGGCGAGGGCAGGCCAGAGCCAAAACGAGAGCAGGCCAGATTCAGGGCGAGAGCAGGCCGAAGCCAAGGCAAGGGCAGGCCAGAGCCAGAGCGAGAGCAGGCCGGAGCCAGAGCGAGAGCAGGCCAGAGCCAAGGCGAGAGTAAGCCAGAGCCAGTACGAGAGAAGGCCAGAGTCAGAGAAAGAGCAGGACAGAGCCAGGGCAAAGGCAGGCCAGAGCCAGAGCGAGGGCAGGCCGGAGCCAGGATATTTCAAAGCAAGCAGACCTCTAATATGGGCCATAGAAGTATGTATAGATTTACATTTCTATAACCTTTATGCCCATATTAGAGGTCTGATAAGTCCTAGGGGGTGACAGATTCCCTTTAAAGCTTGTGTCGTGGTTGGCCTCTAGCCCGGTGTCTCATGTGTTGGGTTTGCCCACTCCGGGTCCTCCTGAAGGAAGAAGTAGGATTTCTCTTTTTATTTTGTGCTTTTGGCTTCTTGGCCAGTGATAGGGGCGGATCTGATCCTCTCAGGCCAAGCCCAACCCTAACCCTAACCCTACCACAACCCTAACCCTAGAGTTTATATTTTACGCCGTTTAGACAACTTTATTCTTCGAGTCAGTGTGTTTACAGCGATATCAGAATCATATCGGGTTTTTATGATTGACAGCTGTCACACACTAAAAGACGCATTTTTTGTAAAATCTAGTTTTGCATTGCTATATTTTGAGACCTATAATTTTTCCATATTTTGGTCGACAGAGTCATGTGACATCTTGTTTTTTGCGGGATGAGTTGACGTTTTTATTGGTGCCATTTTCAGGCACGTGACATATTTTGATCACTCTCTATTCCGATTTTTGGGAGGCAGAATAAACAAAAACCAACAATTCAGGAATTGTTGTTTTTTTTTTTTTATGCTGTTCCGCGTGTGGTAAAATTGATAAGGTAGCTTTATTCTTTGGGTCAGTACGTTTACATTGGTACCACATTTATATCGATTTTCTATGTTTTGGCGCTTTTACACAATAAAAGCTATTTTATAGAAAAAATAATTTTTTTGCATCGCTTTATTTTGAGAGCTATAACTTTTTTATTTTTAGGCTGATGGAGCTGTATGGCGGCTTGTTTTTTGCGGGACAAGATGACGTTTTCAGTGGTATCATTATTATTTATATTCGTCTTTTTGATCGCATGTTATTCCATTTTTTGTTTGGCGGTATGATGATAAAGCATTGTTTTTTGCTTCATTTTTTTTTACCATGTTCACTGAAGGGGCTAACTAGTGGGACAATTTTATAGGTCAGGTCATTCCGGACGCGGCGATACCAAATATGTGTACTTTTATTGTTTTTTTTTCATAATAATATTTATTGATGGGTACATTATATTTTTATTTTTGGTGGATTATTTTTTTTTTCTTCACTTTCTGACACTTTTTTTACTTTTGTTCTTTGTCCCACTATGGGACTTTCACTTTTTTTATTCTGATCGCCTGTATAGCATAGGGATGGAGCACCAGCCCTGTGCTATACAGGCTGTCAGCGCTGCAAATGCAGAAGATACTTTGGTCATGCACTGCGCATGCCAAAATATCTTCTTGCTGTCTGGTGACCCAGATGTTGTCATGGCGACATCGGGTCGTCATGGCAACATCCAGGAAGCCGTGGCAGACATCGCTGGACGCCGGCAGCAGAGGTGAGTATCCCGATCACCTCCCCTTGCCCCCGCAATGCTGCGATCGACTCAGCTGCGACAATCGGCTGACACCCGGCGGCGATCGCGCCCGCACAGCCTGTGTGCGGGCGCGATCGCAAAGACGTACTAATACGTATCAGGCTCTTAAGTCCCATGGCGCAGATACGTATTAGTACGTCTTGAGCTTTAAAGGGGTTAAACTACAACGCCAATGTCAGCCCCTAATTCAATAGGAACCAAAGATCTGAGAACAGAGAATGATAATAAAATAATTTGTCCACATAAATGGCAAAACTACCCAAAAATGGAGCCCCATAAAGATGTCCCAACTTGACATCCCCCACCCACCTATCGTCAGCAATTTCTCATTTAGACAAGGGGTTGTGCTGAAAATGTCTTATTACAGAGTGTTCCCGGCAATCTATGATAAATCCGGTGGATACATTATAAGTATACCAAAGCTTAAAAGTAAAGAGCTACTTACCTGGACTCGTTCTCTCTCAGCTGTCAGGTTATAGTGACACAAGATAGCAGCAGTGTAGAAATTTATACATTCTATTCCAATTGTGATGTCTATGATGTCATGTGCCTTGTGATGTCATAATAGCCATCACTGTCATTTCAAATTTACAACCGCAAGAAAAAGTTGATTTCATGGTTTAAGAAAAAATATGGTGGGTAATTGCAGCCTGTGATTATTTTACATATTGTTATTAATATTTGTCATGTCCTTCACTGCTGCCTCCTGCACTGCTTTTTATATACTGTTTATTTTAATAATGGACAATTCACAAGCCCTGCATGTAGAATATATAGTTAATGGCCTCTGTTGAATGACTAGATGCCTATTAGAGCAATAAGATATACTCTATGTCTACAATCTTTTGGCTGAGTCTAAGGGCTCATACTCATCTCGTATAAATCACACGAGTGCAATCTGATAAAAAAAATTGGATTGCACTCTGACTCTTGTTATTGAATGATTATGTGTTCATCTGTAATTTTTTTTTTCCAGCTCGGATCGAACTGAGAAAAAAAAATCACAGCATGCTGCAAGTGGCTGCATATATCAGACGAGACTCGCCAATGCAAGTCAATGTGTGCGAGAAAAAAAAAGCACAGCAAACGGACCATGCTTATGCCATCCATATAGCGTCCATATAATACGCATCTATGTAACACCTTTCAGTGACTGTGGCGGCATCTCAGCACACAAATCCTGTATCTCAGATCTTTGTCTGGCCTGGTCTTCTGTGTTTTGGCCATCATGCCAACAAGACAAGGGTGATTGGGGCAAGAGACATGCTGGTGAGGGGGTTGTTGGCTGCCGTGATGCTGGTAATGGAGGTGGCTGCCAAGATGCTGGCACTGGAGGTGGCTGCCGTGATTGTGCCACTGTAGTTGGTGGTGGTTGCTGTGATGCTGTGACTGGAGGTGGTGGTGATGGCTGCTGTGATGCTGGTACTGGAGGTGGTGGTGATTGCCGTGATGCTGGCACTGGAGGTGGTGGCTGCCGTGATGGTGGGTCTGCTGAGTGCCCTTCTTGGGGGGTCTAATGACCGGGTTTTGTTGTCCTCAGAAATTTGCCACCTTTCAAGGAATTAAAAGATGGCCATCGGTGAATTTGGTGGCGCAGCGGCAGATGAAACAATTTGGAGGGCAGCCCTGGTCTGCAGCCTCAATAAAAAGGGAACGTGCCTGAAATAACGGGCCAGGCTTAGACAAAAACTCTCATCATCATCACTCACAGGTATTCCCATGTGACGTACGCCAGTGATGGTGGGGCGGTAGCGATGCTGGCTTATTGGTGCATGAGGGGAGGTGTCGAGGGGCTGTGGTGTACTGGTGCTCTCCGCAGGCTCTTCTTCTTTCTGGCCCCCAGCTCCGGTCTCCATTTCAGATTCCTCTCTGGCTTCCAGCACCTCCGGGCTACAGGTATTTCCCTTTTTGGTCCAGTCAGATCTGTAAGGTCAGGGATGACAGAGAAAAAAGCATTTTTAATATGCAAAATAATAATCAAACCATTACAACAATGGGTGAAAATCTAGGACTAGGGTCAAAAACTGGAGCCGGTCATAATATAGGTATGGCCTTTCTTTTTAAGAGCCACATCACCACTCTTCCTACCCTGTTGTCGCTCGCGGCGGCACTGGTCCCGGCAACTGCTCCATAATCTTGTCACTACACCCACTGGAAAGAAAAGTGGAAGAGATTATATACAATTTTTATAGGTAAAGGATGCTGTATGTAATAACATGTATAGTGTGTATTCTAATATCACTGCTAGCAGGGGCTGGCTGGCAAATTTTAGCCTGGGGGCAAGCACACAGCAGTGGTCCATGAGTAGCGGCCCATCCTTAAAGGTCGTTTTCCCACAAACAATAGTATATTTTAATCAATAGGTCTTGGAGTAATAATAATTTCCACAATTGGATGTGATATAATAATGTCCCTGTGCTGAGATAATCTTATAAATGTGCCCCTGCTGTGTACTGTGTAATGGCTGTGTCTGACCGTGCAGGAACATGGTCTGATCATACCACATCTCCTGGGCAGGGGGGGAGAAAAAGAGGATACAGGCAGGATAGCAGGGGATCACAGAGGATTCTTTTTGTGAGTAAAACATTTCAATGCCTGTTTTTAAACAATATTTTAGCTCAAAGAAAGACACAGCTGTGATCCCCTGCTGTAATGTATATATACTCTCTTTATATATAGATGATTAGCGTGCACACAGTCTGTAGGTCAAGGTGCAGGTACACGGGATGTGGAATCCCCAGAATCGGCGTAGATTAAATCACCGCACATTCTAGTTTCATGACACAAACTAAAGTCTATTTGAAGACATGCAATAAGACACATTTAAGGTGCAGGGAATAATGCAACAGTAAATGAACGTTTTGACCCATCGTTTGCATCTTGAAACTAGAGTGTGCAGTGATTTAATCGATGCTATATACTCTTTTGCTTCCTCCCCTGCCCAGTAGCTGTGGTATGATCAGAGCATGTTCCTGCACAGTCAGACACAGCCATTACACAGTACACAGCAGGGGCACATTTATAACATTATCTCAGCACAGGGACATTTTATTTAAACACATCCAATTGTGGAAGTTATTATTATTCCAAGATCTATTGATTAAAATATACTTTTGTTCGCAGAAAACCCCTTCAACATGTTTATTACCAGCTGCTTCATAGGCTATATTCACACAAACGTATTGTCTAAGTGCTGCCCGTGGAGAAAAATGACAGCACTTGGTCCAGTTCAGGTGAGCATTTAAAACTGGTAATACATAAGCATAATATGTACAATGTCTGACCACTACAACACGGATTTAGGTTGTTAGAGGTGTAATGCAAGTAATCCAAGGTACGCTGTGCTTTTCTACACTCCTAAACAGAGTAAGGCTAAGTGCCCACAATGCAGAAATGCTGAGAATTTTTCCAGAGCGTTTCTGCATCTCCCTGGCAGAAAAAACGCATGCGGATTCTATGAGTTTTCCTGCCAGGGACAAGCAGAAGTGAAGCGCTCTTCACATGCATTTCCGCATGCGGGTTGTCAAACGCTTTGCAAGCGATTTTAGCATCACTTGGAAAGTGCTTGACAACTTGGTCACACTATATAAATCCATGCAACCGGTATGGATTTATATAGTGTGACCGTAAAAGAATGGTAAAAAATAAATATTATACTTACCTTCTGACGGCCCCTGGTCTCCTTATCCGATGCGTCCGGTCTTCCCGGTGTCTCACGGTTGTGTAAAAGGACCTGCCATGACGTCATTTAGTCATGTGACGGGTCAAGCGACCGCCGACGTCAGCGGTCGCGTGACCTGTCACATGACTAAATGACGTCATGGCAGGTCCTTTTAGACCATCATGAGCTGCCAGGAAGCCAGGACGCATCACTATGGAGACCGGGGGCCATCAGAAGGTAAGTATAATGTATATTTTTTATTTTAATTATTTTTTTTTACAGGTACTATGGTACCCGGGTCTGGAGGAGAGTCTCTTCTTCTCCAAATCCGGGTACCATCCGCACATTGAATCGCTAAATATCCGCATGTGCACATGTAGTCATGCGGATATTATGCAATTCAATGCAAGTCAATGGCGGTGAAAACGCTGCGATTACACAAAATAATTGGTAGTGCGGCGGATTTTTCCGCAATGATAATCCGCAGCGTAAATTTCCGCAGCATGTGCACAGCAGATGCGGATTATCATTGGGGAACATAGCAGACCTTCTACCAAGCGTTTTTTAAGCGTTTCTGCAGCGGAATTGCCGTTGCGGAAACGCTTAAAAAACGCATAGTGGGCACACAGCCTAAAGGTGGCCACACATAAGCACAGGTCTGCCAGATAGATACCTATGAATTATTATTTTGTGTATTATTTCCTACATACTTGATCGAGTAAGTCATCAATGTAAAAGTCAACTCCACATTATAGTATATGATGTACGAGTCACTAATTATCATGTGTGTCCCATCTGATGTCTGTGCACACAGTGAACATATTATACCACATACAATACAATATACATAGGAGAATATATGACTGATAGATAGAGATGAGCAACTTCATTTGCAGGACCCTGATCCAATGGTCAGATGAATATTCAGTGGCTGCTGGATAGGAGCCCTGACAGCCTCCTACCTGACACCATTCTCTTTCTCTTCCTTTGATTTGTAGCCAGGCACAATGTCATGTATGTGTCACGCCAAAAAGATGACATCATGCAAAGACTATAATCAAAAGAGGAGTCAGAGATGCCGGCAGGCGGGAGGAGGCTCGCGGGGCTCTGGTCTGGTGGCCACAGACTACTGACGGGACTGTTTGACCAGTGTCCTGCGAATCAATTCGCTCATCTGTACTGGAATAAGATATATTATGACTACATACTGTAACGGGTCTGGGAGGCGGAACCTCTGAGCTACTATACAAGGGGGCGGTCCTTGTAAGGGAGCAGGTGGCGACCAGGGAAGACGGGCTGGAAGTCTCAGCAGGTGACCGGGACAGTCTCTGAGTGAACGGGCTGGAGGTCACGGCAAGTGACCGAGGCAGTCTCTGGATGAACGGGCTGGTGGTCACGGCAAGTGACCGGGGCAGTCTCTAGGTAAAGGGTTGGTACGACCTGTGGCAGCTGATGATAGACGTGAGCTCCCAGGTGAGCAGGCGAGAGTCTCTGGATGAACGGGTGGTCACAGCATGTGACGGCGGAGCCTCCAGGAAGACCAACAGACAGGCGGCAGATGAGCGCTCCCAGGTGAGCGGGCAGAAGTCTCTGGACAGGCGGATGGTCACAGCACGTGACGGCAGAGCCTCCGGGTAGGCTAGCGGACAGGTAGCAGATGAGCGCTCCCAGGTGAGCGGGCAGAAGTCACTGGACAGGCAGATGGTCACAGCACATTACGGCGGAGCCTCCAGGTAGGCTAGCAGACAGGTAGCAGATGAGCGCTCCCAGGTGAGCGGGCAGAAGTCACTGGACAGGCAGATGGTCACAGCACGTGACGGCGGAGCCTCCAGGTAGGCTAGCAGGCAGGTAGCGGATGTGCGCTCCCAGGTGAGCGGGCAGGCTGGTCCTTAGACAGACTGACAGGAGTAGTAAGGCAGACCGTCGGACCTCAGACTAGCAGGCAGGTAGCAAGTAATCAGGCAGGAATCTGGCAGGTAACTGGCAACGGGACCTGAGGGCTGAAGCAGAGTAGTGAACAGTGCAACAACATTGCTCGGGCACCTCCATTTTGGAGGAGGTGCCTTATATATGGTGAAGTCCTCCGGCCACTGGCCGGGGACTGCTTAGGACGGCGCGCGCGGCCCCTTTAAGAGGGAGGGAGAGCGCGCGCGCGCGCCCTAAGCACAGTGGCCGGGAAGGAGCGCGCGCTGCCAGCAGAGCGGGAGGAGGACGCCGGGCACGGAGCAGAGAGGTGAGGGGAACAGCGTCCCTGCCTAGCAGAGGGCAGGGACGCCGGCGCTACACATACATCAGATATTACATACAGAATAGCATGTGACAGTTATATACCACACTATGAGCACAGACATCAGATATTACACCAGTGACATATCCTCTGTATAACATTGGATGCCTGTATCAAAGTCCATCACATCCAGTATACAGCATAATATGTGATGGTATGCGATATACTGGGATACAGACATCACATATTCATACCTCTCAACTTTTGAAGAACAGAAAGGGGGACAGAAAGAGGCTATGCGCGGCAAATTTTGGCCTCGCCCCTGGTCACACCCCAATCCACGCCCATTTACCATTATCTTTCTCGCCCGGCAGGAGGAGTTGTCAGAGGGGAGCTGGTAGTGAGGGAAATTCAGCAGACGGCCGAGACTGCAAGGCCCAGACCCAAATCCAGGACTGTCCACTGTATCCAGGGCAGTTGGGACTAGAGATGAGCAGATGGAATCCGGGGCCTCCAGTCGGGCGTCCAGGTCAGTGCTACCTGGCGGCTGGACTGGAGGCCATGAGTCTCTTATCTTCCGGGGCAGTGCGGTCTCATCTGTGAGTCCTGCTCATCTCTTGTTGGGACCTGAGGGTTATTTTTTGTTCCCTCATTCACAGTCGGAGCCGCCAGAACTTTCTCATCTTTATGTAGATTCATTATACGACATCTGGCTTTCTTGTGGTGACTCTTACTGTATATTGGGGGCTATGCGAGGGCTCATACCGTAGGTAGGAGTGGTGTGTGCTAATACTGTATGTACGGGGTTG
Organism: Phyllobates terribilis; assembly: GCF_046119375.1. Classification (NCBI taxonomy): domain Eukaryota; kingdom Metazoa; phylum Chordata; class Amphibia; order Anura; family Dendrobatidae; genus Phyllobates; species Phyllobates terribilis. The sequence goes on along the minus strand of NW_027362800.1, from coordinate 908,424 downwards.
TGTGGCGGCTCATACTGTATATAGGGGGATGTCAGCATACTTAAATCTGCTCAATATTAAGTGATAATATAAATATACAAAAAATATATAATTAATATGATAATATTAATATTGAGCTGAATTAATTTGAACCTATTGGTTCGGGCTCCACAACAGTCACGGTCTCTCACGTGGCCCCTTGGGAAAATTAATCTCCCACCCCTGCCTATTTCAAAGCGCTATGTTAAAAATCACACAGACATCATACACACAGCGGGCACAACCATCACACAGACATCATACACACAGCGGGCACAACCATCACACGGACATCATACACACAGCGGGCACAACCATCACACAGACATCATACACACAGCGAGCACAACCATCACACAGACATCATATACACAGCGGGCACAACCATGACACGGACATCATACACACAGCGGGCACAACATGACATGTATATAGTCCCTTCTTCTCCATCATGTCTCCAGTGGCAGTGGTGGGGCCTGGTGTTTGCAATCAGCAGCAGAGTATGGGCTGTACGCAGGAGAGCTGTCAGCCCTGCAGTTTCCCTAAATCCCCTCCCATCCCCCCTAGTCCCGACTGCAGAGCTGCTGGTGACATTGCATGAGCCCCCTCCCATCCTGTAATAACAGCAGCCACAGATGGGAGAGGCTGCGGGTCTCCCCCTCACCTCAGGACCGCACCTTGTTGTCATGTCCTCCGCAGACTTGGCCCCGCCCCCTGACCCCTCACCTCCTCATGCTGTGCGGTCTCTGCACAGTAGAATTCCTCTGCCCTGATGCCGGGGAGGAGCAGAGAGCGGGAGGCGGAGCTACAAGGGGTCACACACAGCATGGAAAGCCTGCGTGTCTGGAGGAAAAGCCCAGTGCCCAGCAGCGCCCCTGCCGGGAGAAGAGCTGAGCCGGGCCGGGACTGAGCCCTCAAATCGGGACAGGCCCAGGGAATAGGGGAGGCTTGTTAGCTCTGGATATTATACCCGCCTCCTATTATCCTGTATATAATATGGGATGTCTGGGCCTATAGTATATATATTATACCACCTACAGGCTAATATGTAACTAGTGCACATTACACCTTGAGTACAGCCATTAGATATTACACCAGTCACTTCTTCTCCTCTGCACCATCTGATGTCTGTGCACAGTATATGACATCCAGTATACAGGAGAATATGTGATGGGATATATGACATACTGTTATACAGACATCAGGTGCTATATACTGGATAATAAATGATGGTATATATCAGGGGTGGGCAATTCATTTTCCAGAGGGGCCACATGAGAGAACGTAACTGTTGTGGGGGCCTGAACCAATAGGCTGAAATTAGTTCTGCTCAATATTAATATTAACTACAATTAATATAAAATAATATTTATATCACTTAATATTGAGCAGAATTAAGTATGCCAACATCCCCCTACATACCGTATGAGCCCACACACAGCCCCCCTATATACCATATGAGCCCACACACATCCCCCTGTATACAGTATGAGCCCACACACATCCCCCTATATACCATATGAGCACACACACAGCCCCCTGTATACAGTATGAGCCCCCACACAGCTCCCCTATATACCATATGAGCACACACACAGCCCACTGTATACAGTATGAGCCCCCACACAGCCCCCCTATATACCATATGAGCACACACACAGCCCCCTGTATACAGTATGAGCCCACACACAGCCCCCCTATATACCATATGAGCACACACATAGCCCCCTGTATACAGTATGAGCCCCCACACAGCCCCCCTATATACCATATGAGCACACACACAGCCCCCCTATATACCATATGAGCACACACACAGCCCCCTGTATACAGTATGAGCCCACACACAGCCCCCCTATATACCATATGAGCACACACACAGCCCCCTGTATACAGTATGAGCCCACACACATCCCCCTATATACCATATGAGCACACACACAGCCCCCTGTATACAGTATGAGCCCACACACAGCCCCCCTATATACCATATGAGCACACACACAGCCCCCTGTATACAGTATGAGCCCACACACATCCCCCTATATACCATATGAGCACACACACAGCCCCCTGTATACAGTATGAGCCCCCACACAGCTCCCCTATATGCCATATGAGCACACACACAGCCCCCTGTATACAGTATGAGCCCACACACAGCCCCCCTATATACCATATGAGCACACACACAGCCCCCTGTATACAGTATGAGCCCCCACACAGCCCCCCTATATACCGTATGAGCACACACACAGCCCCCTGTATACAGTATGAGCCCCCACACAGCTCCCCATTTATTTATTTATTTTACTAACCATATTTTGCAGGTTATAAAATGCACCGTATCATAAGACGCACCCCAAATTTTGGTGAGAAAAATAGGAAAAAAATGTTTTTAATAAAATGGTGGTGCTTCTTATAGTCTGCTTTTACGGTAGATTACCCAGGGAAGGGGGCTGCTGTGGTGGAGCAGAGTCGCTGCTCCAGGAAGCTGGCAGCGGCAGGAGTGGGGTGATGCTGTGGACCCCAGGCTGGGAGGGGGATGTTCGACGATGAGCCGGACTCCGTGCTTTCACAAAATGCCGGCGGATGCCCTGTACTTCCCGTGGTTTTCAATGCTGTAGACTTAGGTAAAATGGCCACCGGAGGCGGCACATGCTTAGGTTGAGACCTCGGGAGAAAAGATCTCGGTGTCACGATCTCAATCCGCACATGCGCCGCCTCTGGTGGCCTTTTTTCCCCAAGTTCACCGCATTGAAAACCATGGAAAGTGCGGGGGCTCCTCCGACATTTTATGAAAGCACAGAGCCCGTCGCACAGCCAGACACCCACCTTCCCAGCCTGGGGCCCGCAGCATCGCCTCACTCCTGCCGTCACCAGCTTCCTGCTGCAGCGACCCTAAAATGCCGCTCCCAAATGCCCCGGTAAACTACATTCAGATTATAAGACATACCCCCATTTTCCCAAAAATTTTTGGAGGAGAAAAGTGCGTACTATAATCTGAAAAGTACAGTGTATAGTGCTATTAATTCCACAGCAGATTACAGACATTATTCCTACATACAGTATGCACCCCACATAGCCCCTATATACAGTGTAAGCCACCACATAGCCCTTATATACAGTGTGAGCCCTCATATTCCATCCTATATACAGTATTAGCCACCACATAGCCCCCTATATACCGTATGAGACCCACATAGCCTCCTATACATATTATGAGCCGCCACATAGCCTCTTTTGTACAGTATGAGCCCGCATATAGCCTCCTATATATAGTATGAGCCCCCTATGTACAGTATGAGTCCTCACATAGCCTCCTTTATACAGTATGAGCCCCCACATAGCCTTCTACTGTATACATATTATTAGCCGCCACATAGCCTCCTATGTACAGTATGAGTCCCACATAGCCTCCTTTATACAATGTGAGTCCCCACATAGCCTCTCTATATATTGTCAGACCCCACGTGGCCTCTTATATACATTATGAGATCCGCATAGCTTCCTATATACCGTGTGAGCCCCCATATAGTCTCTCTATATACAATATGAGCCCTCAAATAGCCTCCTATATACAGTATGATTCCCTCATAGCCTTCTATATACAGTGTAAGGCCCCACATAACCTCTTATATACAGTGTGAGGCCTCACATAGCCTCCAATATACAATGTGAGCCCTCACATAGCCTCCTATATACTATATGAGCCCTCACATAGCCTCCTATATACTATGAGCCCTCACATAGCCTCCTATATACTATATGAGCCCTCACATAGCCTCCTATATACTATATGAGCCCTCACATAGCCTCCTATATACTATATGAGCCCTCACATGGCCTCCTATATACTATATGAGCCCTCACATAGCCTCCTATATACTATATGAGCCCTCACATAGCCTCCTATATACTATATGAGCCCTCACATAGCCTCCTATATACAATATGAGCCCTCACATAGCCTCCTATATACAGTATGAGTCCTCACATAGCCTCCTATATACTATATGAGCCCTCACATAGCCTCCTATATACAGTATGAGTCCTCACATAGCCCCCTATATGCAGGCACACATTCCATGCACATCCGAAAAAAAAAAAAGAAGACATACTCACCTCGCTCTCGTTCCCCCACGGTCTGTTCTTTTCTCCGGTGCACTGACTCTCCACACAGCAGATGTGATGTCGTGATGTCATCATGTTGGCTGTGTCAGTCGCAAAAGCTGATCTGTGGAAGTAGGAGCCAGTGGCTCCGTCTTCCACCAATGTATTCACCACACTGCAGATAGCAGTGATATTGGGATAGGGGAGAGTATGGTGTGGCCCGTGCACCACAGTTTTCAGCCCTTCGGCTGTCTCAGTCCGCGGGCTGAACTTTGTAGTTACAGTATTATATATACCAGACATGGGTAGAGTTCAGATATACTATACACACATTACCTGTACATAACATCTGTTCACACAGTATACCACATGCATACAATATATATTAGAATACATGACTAGTATATAATATACTGTCACTATCAGGGTCGGACTGGGGTGTCTGGGGCCCACAGGGAGAACTGACTCTAGGGGCCCACCTACAGCCATATGCAAATATCTGTTATCCGCTATCCCCGTTATAGTGGAGCATTGACTGGCGGCTCCTGCACATCTACTGTGCACCACTATAACTGGGATGTACAATTACGGTAGTTTGCATTAAAGGGCTTCTTTGGTTAAAACAAGTTATCACCGATCCATGGGATCCACAGGATCGGTGATCACTTATTGATCGTTTGGGTCCGAACATTGGAAAAGGCGCCTATCAGAAGAATGGGGAAGTTTCATCCTTGACAGGACACTTATCCCCATTTTAAAATGCAGCTTCCAAAAAAGAGCAGCGCTCACAGTCACTGAGGGAATGACTGGATGAGTGGTCGCATCTCACATGCCGCTCCAGTCTAATGGGGAGAAAAGCTCCACATTCTGCCGATTGTGTCCCAGCAGTCAGACCCCCACCAATCAATATCATCACTGATCCTGTGGAGAGGTGATTACTTGTTTTCACCAGAGAACCCCTGTAAGTGCATCTCTGCCGCTCTGGTCCAAGTATTTAATCTCTAAGGCTGCGGCCCCACTATCAGTATTTGGTCAGTAATTTTTCTCAGGAGTGGGAGCCAAAACCAGGTGAGGAACAATCAGAGAAAAGGTATAAAAGAAACAAGTCACCAATTCTGTATTTATCACCCACTCCTGGTTTTGGCAGCTACTCCTGAGAAAAAATACTGACCGAATACTGATGGTGGGGCTGTGGCCTAATGGAAAAAAATCTTTTACTAGTTAATATCAGCAAGAACAAAATGACTGCCATACACAACACAGTCCACTATATCAACACCAATAATACCACATACAAAAGAGACAAATATCGCCACACCATGACTAGATCACATATTACCACCACATAGTGACCGAATAATACTACATACAAGGAACAAATACGGCCACACCATGACCAGACCACATATTACCACCCCAAAGTGACCAAATACTACAATACTGATCATGAATACAAACCACAATACTAACAACACTGTTATTACCACCAGTGACATTATACACAGGAGCTCTGTATATAGTGTCAGTGTACAGGTAATACAGGGATCACCAGTGACATTATACACAGGAGCTCTGTATATAGTGTCAGTGTACAGGTAATACAGGGATCACCAGTGACATTATACACAGGAGCTCTGTATATAGTGTACAGTGTACAGGTAATACAGTGACCACCAGTGACATTATACACTGGAGCTCAGTATATAGTGTCAGTGTACAGGTAATACAGGGTTCACCAGTGACATTATACACAGGAGCTCTGTATAGAGTGTCAGTGTACAGGTAATACAGTGATCACCAGTGACATTATACACTGGAGCTCTGTATTTAGTGTACAGGTATTACAGTGGTCACCAGTGACATTATACACAGGAGCTCTGTATATAGTGTACAGGTAATACAGTGGTCACCAGTGACATTATACACAGGAGCTCTGTACATAGTGTATAGTGCACAGGTAATACAGTGGTCACCAGTGACATTATACACAGGAGCTCTGTATATAGTGTACAGATAATACAGTGGTCACCAGTGACATTATACACAGGAACTCTGTATATAGTGTACAGGTAATACAGTGGTCACCAGTGACATTATACACAGGAGCTCTGTATATATTGCACAGGTAATACAGTGGTCACAAGTGACATTATACACAGAAGCTCTGTATATAGTGTATACATAATATAGTGATCACCAGTGACATACACAGGAGTTCTGTATATACTATATACACACGTGGTCAGAATTGTTGGTACCCCTCGTTTAATGAAAGAAAAACCCACAATGGTCACAGAAATAACTTGAATCTGACAAAAGTAATAATAAATTAAAAATCTATGAAAATGAACAAATGAAAGTCAGACATTGCTTATCTGCTTCCACTGAATTTAAAAAAAAAATTAAACTCATGAAATCGGCCTGGACAGAAATGATGGTACCCCTGAAAATAATGTGACAAAAGGGACATGTTAAATAAAGTTGTGTCCACTAATTAGCATCACAGGTGTCTACAATCTTGTAATCAGTCAGTGGGCCTGTATATAGGGCTACAGATACTCACTGTGCTATATATAGGGCTGCAGATACTCACTGTGCCTGTATATAGGGCTACAGATACTCACTGTGCCTGTATATAGGGTTACAGATACTCACTGTGCCTGTATATAGGGTTACAGATACTCACTGTGCCTGTATATAGGGTTACAGATATTCACTGTGCCTGTATATAGGGTTACAGATACTCACTGTGCTTGTATATAGGGCTACAGATACTCACTGTGCTTGTATATAGGGCTACAGATACTCACTGTGTTGTTTGGTGACATGGTGGGTACCACACTCAACATGGACCAGAAGAAGCAAAGGAAAGAGCTGTCTCAGGAGATTAGAAAGAAAATTATAGAAAAGCATGTTAAAAGGTAAAGGTTATAAGACCATCTCCAAGCAGCTTGATGTTTCTGTGACTACAGGTGCACATATTATTCAGAAATTTAAGATCCATGGGACTGTAGCCAACCTCCCTGGACGTGGGTGCAGGAGGAAAATTGATGACAAATCAAAGAGACGGATAATATGAATGGTAACAAAAGAGCCCAGAATAACTTCTAAAGAGATTAAAGGTGAACTTCAAGCTCAAGGAACATCAGTGTCAGATCGTACTATCCACCGTTGTTTGATCCAAAGTGAACTTCATGTAAGACGACCAAGGAGAACACCATTGTTGAAAAAAAAAATAGTAAAAAAGCCAGACTGGAATTTGCCAAACTACATGTTGACAAGCCACAAAGCTTCTGGGAGAATGTACTATGGACAGATGAGACAAAAATTGAAGTTTTTGGCAAGGCACATCAGCTCTATGTTCACAGATGGAAAAATGAAGCATATCAAGAAAAGAACACTGTCCCTACTGTGAAACATGGTGGAGGCTCTGTTATGTTCTGGGGCTGCTTTGCTGCACCTGGCACAGGGTGTCTTGAATCTGTGCAGGGTACAATGAAATCTCAAGACTATCAAGGGATTCTAGAGAGAAATGTGCTGCCCAGTGTCAGAAAGCTTGGTCTCAGTCGCAGGTCTAGCAACAGGATAATGACCCAAAACACACACAGCTAAAAACACCCAAGAATGGCTAAGAGGAAAACATTGGACTATTCTGAAGTGGCTTCTATGAGCCCTGACCTAAATCCTATGGAGCATCTTTGGAAAGAGCTGAAACATTCTGGAAAAGGCAACCTTCAAACACGAGACAACTGGAGCAGTTTGCTCATGAGGAGTCGGCCAAAATACCTGTCGAGAGGCGCAGAAGTTTCATTGACAGTTACAGGAATCGTTTGATTGCATTGATTGCCTCAAAAGGTTCAACAAAATATTAAGTTAAGAAGAACCATCATTTCTGTCCAGGCCGATTTCATGAGGTTAATTTTTTTTTAAATTCTGTGGAAGCAGAAAATCAATGTCTGACCTTCATCTCTTCATTTTCAAAAATTTGTAATTTATCAGATTGAAGTTATTTCTGTGACCATTGTGGGTTTTTCTTTCATTAAACGAGGAGTACCAACAATTTTGACCACGTGTGTAGTGTAAGTGTACATGTAATACACTGACTCACCAGTGATGTCTCTAGGTGAAGTCCTTCATCTTCGCTTTTCTTCTTCATCTGGCACAGACAGCCATCACTTCTTCCAGCCAGGAATCATCTCTGCAGAAAATAACACACAGTTATTAATAACTGATCTCTTCTAGAGAATATTCCCACTTCCCCCCCCCGACCTCTACACTACACCAGTTGAAGAAAAAAAGCAACATAGTGCCGTCCTGCACAGTAACAGGACCTCTCTTTTGTCCCATCCCATGGAAAACAATTTCCTAAAAAGTAAATTATATTACAGAAGTAATAATGTAATAATAATTGGAATCTAAAGTAATAATGTTCCCCACTGGTCACCATAAACTAATAAAGTATGTTCCTCAATCTGGCTCCCAAACAGTAATTAAGTCCCTTGTCTAGCCAGGCACCCCCATATGTCCCTTCTGGCCACCATTTGTCTAGTGTGACCCCTCCATATATTTATCCTAGCACATGTGTATCGAGCCTGCCCCCTCCCATATACCCATCCTAGCCCCCCCATGTGCCAGTCTGCCCCCCCACATATCCATCCTTGCCTCCATGTTTCCAGCCTGCGCCCCCATATGTCCCCCCCATATATCCTCCATGTGTCCAGCCTGCCCTCTACATATTCATCCTGGCCTCCATGTGTCCAGCCTCTCCCCTCATATATCCATACTGCCCTTACCCCCTGCATATATCCATCCTGACACCCCCCATATATCCAGCGTGCCCCTCCATATATTTATGCTAGCCCATGTGTATCGAGCCCGCCCCCCCCCACATATTCATCCTAGCCCCCCATGTGTCCAGCCTGTCCCCCCCCCCCATATATCCATCCTGGCCTCCATGTGTCCAGCCTGTCCCCCCCCCCATATATCCATCCTGGCCTCCATGTGTTCAGCCTGCCCCCCCTCCCCCATATATCCATCCTGGCCTCCATAAGTCCAGCTTACCCCCCCCATATATCCATCCTGGCCTCCATATATCCATCTTGCCCCCCCATATATCCATCCTGCCCCCCCCATATATCCATCCTGCCCTCCATATATCCATCCTGGCCTCCATGTGTCCAGCCTGCCCCCCATATACCCATCCTGCCCACCCCCCTTTGCCTGGGTCCACCTTGGTTCCCCCTTGTGTGTCCTGCCAGGGCTCCCCCTTTTGTGTCCAGCCAGGGCTCCCCTCCCTTGCGTGTCCAGCCAGGGCTCCCCCCCTTGCGTGTCCAGCCAGGGCCCCCCCCCTTGCGTGTCCAGCCAGGGTTCCCCCTCGTGTGTCCAGCTTGGCCCCCCCTCGTGTGTCCAGCTGGGCCCCCCCTCGTGTGTCCGTCCAGCTGGGCCCCCCCTCGTGTGTCCGTCCAGCTGGGCCCCCCCTCGTGTGTCCGTCCAGCTGGGCCCCCCCTCGTGTGTCTGTCCAGCTGGGCCCCCCCTTGTGTGTCTGTCCAGCTGGGCCCCCCCTCGTGTGTCTGTCCAGCTGGGCCCCCCCCTTGTGTGTCTGTCCAACTTGGCCCCCCCTTGTGTGTCTGTCCAGCTGGGCCCCCCTTGTGTGTCTGTCCAGCTGGGCCCCCCTTGTGTGTCTGTCCAGCTGGGCCCCCCCTTGTGTGTCTGTCCACCTGGGCCCCCCCTTGTGTGTCTGTCCAGCTGGGCCCCCCCTTGTGTGTCTGTCCACCTGGGCCCCCCCTTGTGTGTCTGTCCAGCTGGGCCCCCCCTTGTGTGTCTGTCCAGCTGGGCCCCCCCTTGTGTGTCTGTCCAGCTGGGCCCCCCCTTGTGTGTCTGTCCAGCTGGGCCCCCCCTTGTGTGTCTGTCCAGCTGGGCCCCCCCTTGTGTGTCTGTTCAGCTGGGCCCCCCCTTGTGTGTCTGTCCAGCTGGGCCCCCCCTTGTGTGTCTGTCCAGCTGGGCCCCCCCTTGTGTGTCTGTCCAGCTGGGCCCCCCCTTGTGTGTCTGTCCAGCTGGGCCCCCCCTTGTGTGTCTGTCCAGCTGGACCCCCCCTTGTGTGTCTGTCCAACTTGGCCCCCCCTTGTGTGTCTGTCCAGCTGGGCCCCCCCTTGTGTGTCTGTCCAGCTGGGCCCCCCCCTTGTGTGTGTGTCCAGCTGGGCCCCCCCTTGTGTGTCTGTCCAACTTGGCCCCCCCTTGTGTGTCTGTCCAGCTGGGCCCCCCCCTTGTGTGTCTGTCCAACTTGGCCCCCCCTTGTGTGTCTGTCCAGCTGGGCCCCCCCTTGTGTGTCTGTCCAACTGGGCCCCCCCCTTGTGGGTCTGTCCAGCTGGGCCCCCCCTTGTGTGTCCTACTGGCCCCCGCCTTGTGTGTCCAGACCATTACACACACACACACACACACACACACACACACACACACCTCTTACCTTCCTGCGATCCCGTGCGGTGTCCTCCTTCTCCTGAGTTGCGCGCCTCCTTCACAGCAGGCGCATGACGATGACGTCATAAGCCGGCCGGCGAAGGGAGACGCGCAGCTTCAGCTGCTTCACTGGGACGTGCGCCGCGGTGGTTCAGGTAATGAACGCTGCGTGCGCGCGTCCCTGCATACACTGTGCCTGCGCTTTTAAAGGGCCCGTGCCCCTTAAAACCGCAGGATTTTTTTTTGTTCTCTTCTCCCCCCTCTACTCTGCAGCAGGGGGCGGGGCCCACCGGGAAATTTCCCGGTATCCCGCCAGCCCAGACCGACCCTGGTCACTATAGACATCTGATGTTGTATAGTAATGTGTATTTTTTTAAAACATCTGATGTGTATATCACAGTAGATGATAGGCTAATCTGTATACTAGATGTGGTATATTATGTACAGGGATATACACTGCACTGCAGCCTTGCAGCGCTGGGGTCCTGGGTTCAAATCCCACCAAGGACAACATCTGCAAGGAGTTTGTATGTTCTCCCTGTGTTTGCGTGGGTTTCCTCCAGGTTCTCTGGTTTCCTCCCACACTCCAAAGACATACTGATAGGGAATCTAGATTGTGAGCCCCAATGGGGACAGCGACGATAATGTATGTAAAGCGCTGCGGAATATGTTAGCGCTATATAAAAATAAAGATTATTATTACTGAACACACCTGGACCTGCGTACAGGACCTCACATATTATATATGGGGCCATATAGTAGAATATGAGGTGCTGTAGGTTCAGCTGTAATCAGTCGGTGCAGGGTCTTGTATTGTGATGTCTGTGGTCTCTGCTGGGACTAAGTGTGATTTATTGCACCAGACTGAACTTTTTGCACTGACAGGAGGACCCTAATCTGCATGAAAGTTCAGCCTCCTGCAATAACTCACACGGAGCCCCAGCAGCTGGCCCTCTGATTGGACAATATAGAATCCTGGGTGGATTTATGAGAAGGTGAGCACAGTCCCGCTTCCCCCTCACTGCAGACCCCCTGACCTTATACTGACTGAGACCACTGAAGTCTCCGATCCACAGGCTCCTGTCCGGCTGACTGAATCAGTTCCAGGTTCGCTGTGTGACGTCACTTCAGCAGACTCAGCCACACAGCGTGCAGGGGGTGTATCTGCATCTCTGCCATGTGGTCGGGTCGGCAGCTGAACATATTTAAAGGTACAGTGCAGTCCCCTGGCAGCTCTGAGCAGCTGCTTGGGAACTGGTCTGGGGGGGCATTTGCCCCTCTGCACCCCAGCCCAGCCCGCCCTTGACTGCTAGTATGATGGTGACTTTTCTTTGTCTTTTTTTTTGTGTTTATTTTGGCTTGCCAAATTTTCGCTTTTGATGGCGATATGTTTTGGAAAAAAATTAGACACATAATGTTCTGGCTTCAATAGTTATTTGTGTTAAACCTCACCTACAAAATAACCCATATTCAGACAATCCTAATATACCGTTTGTATTTGCCATACTTATATCGTCTTGAACCTGCTGTGAGCCGCCTTCCAAATTAGGATATAGTTGGCAGCAAATCTAGTTCCACGGACCGGCCATACCTACCAAACCCTCCGCACCATGGTGTATTTCTACCCTTTACTCCACTTCCCTCACTTACTCATGTTGCTGATCCCCCCACATTTTTCAGCACCCAGTCCTGGCCCTGATTACAATTCTGCACCTTATTATAATTTGTAATGTTTATTTGTTTTATTTTGCATGTTTTGGCGCATGACAGAAATATTTCTTTTTGATCATTTTTTAAATAGATTAAGTTTGTTTTTTCCTATCTGCTTGTTTTATTCTTTGCCACCTTATACAAAAAGGTAGTTAAATGTAATGTTCAAGGATACAGTGGGTACTGAAAGTATTCAGACCCCTTTACATTTTCACTCTTTGTTTCATTGCAGTCATTTGGTAAATTCTAAAAAGTTCATTTTTTTTCTCACTAAAGTGCACTCTGCACCCCATCTTGACTGAAATAAACAGAAATGTAGAAATTTTTGCAAACTTATTAAAAAAGAAAAACTGAAATATCACATGGTCATAAGTATTCTGACCCTTTGCTCAGACACTCATATTTAAGTCACATGCTGTCCATTTCCTTGTGATCCTCCTTGAGATGGTTCTACTCTTTAATTGGAGTCCAGCTGTGTTTAATTAAACTGGTAGGACTTGATTTGGAAAGGCACACACCTGTCTATATAAGACCTCACAGCTCACAGTGCATGTCAGTCCAAATGAGAATCATGAACTCGAAGGAACTGCCCAAGGAGCTCAGAGACAGAATTGTGGCAAGGCATAGATCTGGCCAAGGTTACAAAAGAAGTTCTGCATTACTCATGGTTCCTAAGAGCACAGTGGGCTCCATAATCGTTAAATGGAAGAAGTTTGGGACCACCAGAAGTCTTCCTAGACCTGGCCGTCCAGCCAAACTGAGCAATCGTGGGAGAAAAGCCTTGGTGAGAGAGGTAAAGAAGAACCCCAAGATCACTGTGGCTGAGCTCCAGAGATGCAGCAGGGAGATGGGAGAAAGTTCCACAAAGTCAACTATCACTGCAGCCCTCCACCAATCGGGCCTTTATGGCAGTGTGGCCCGACAGAAGCCTCTCCTCAGTGCAAGACATATAAAAGCCCACATAGAGTTTGCTCAAAAACACATGAAGGACTCCCAGACTATGAGAAAAATAAGATTCTCTGGTCTGATGAGACGAAGATAGAACTTTTTGGTGATAATTCTAAGCGGTATGTGTGGAGAAAACCAGGCACTGCTCATCACCTGCCCAATACCATCCCAACAGTGAAACATGGTGGTGGCAGCATCATACTAAGGGGGTGTTTTTCAGCTGCAGGGAAAGGACGATGGTTGCAATTGAAGGAAACATGAATGCAGCCAAGTACAGAGATATCCTGGATGAAAATCTCTTCCAGAGTGCTCTGGACCTCAAACTTGGCCGAATGTTCACCTTCCAAGAAGACAATGACCCTAAGCACTAAGCTAAAATAACAAAGGAGTGGCTTCAGAACAACTCTGTGACCATTCTTGACTGGCCCAGCCAGAGCCCTGACCTAAACCCAATTGAGCATCTCTGGAGAGACCTGCAAATGCCTGTCCACCAACGTTCGGCATCCAACCTGATGGAACTGGAGAGGATCAGCAAGGAAGAATGGCAGAGGATCCCCAAATCCAGGTGTGAAAAACTTGTTGCATCATTCCCAAGAAGACTCATGGCTGTACTAGCTCAAAAGGGTGCTTTTACTCAATACTGAGCAAAGGGTCTGAATACTTATGACTATGTGATATTTCAGTTTTTCTTTATTAATGAATTTGCAAAGATTTCTACATTTCTGTTTTTTTTTTTTCAGTCAAGATGGGGTGCAGAGTGTACTTTAATGTGAAAAAAAATGAACTTTTTAGAATTTACCAAATGGCTGCACTGAAACAAAGAGTGAAAAATTTAAAGGGGTTGGAATACTTTCCTTACCCACTGTATATGATTTTCACAATAATCTTGGGGAAATTAAATTTATTAGAAAGATTTTGAGAAAGGGGGACTTCAAATACATAAGTAGGGCCATAGCAGTGATGACTTAGCCCAGGAACTTAGGACCTTATATTGTCTATTCATATATAGTTTATTCTACATTTTGGCGTTGTTTTACATCCTTACAAATTTAGGTGTTTATTTTTGAAAAAATGGGATGGGGTCCATTTAATTTTCTTAACAGCTGAGGGAAAGCAGTGGGCAATCTGGGAAGGGGCCGCTATTCATGGATCTTCCCAGCTTATTAATAACAGCTCACAGCTGTCTGCTTAGCCTTTAATGGTATTAAAAAGGGGGTATCCCCCAAAAAATTATGTGGTGTCCCACCTAGTTTTAATAACCAGCAAAGGCTAAACAGACACCTGCAGGCTGATATTAAAAGGCTGGGAAGGGACCATGGATATTGGCCTCCTCCCTGACTAATAACATGAGCCCTCAGCCACCCCAGAAATTCTGGTGCTTATTCTCGGCTCTTCCCACTTGCCCTGGTGCATTGGCAAGTGGGGTAATGGTTTTGGGGTTAATGTCAGCTGTTTGATGTTTGCTGACATCAAGCCCAGGGGTTAGTAATGGAGAGGCGTGAATAAGACATCCCGATTACTAACGCCATTAGTTCAAGTAAAAAAACTCACACAGAGCAAAGACATTTCTTAAGATCCACATAAAAATAAAAAAACAAAGTAATCCTCACCTGTCCGCAGATAATCCATACTGATGATGTCGAACAATGATCCCCAGATCTGCTACATCCGATTGGTGTGTTGAGTGGTTGCATGAGTATGCAACTGCTCAGCACGCCAGCTGGAACTCACTGGCAGTAGCCTGAGGACGTTCCTGCAGTGACGAGCGATGCCGTCAATAAGGTTGCAACTTGAAAACGCTTTGCTATTTTCTTATAGCCTACTCTTGCTTTGTGGGCCTCCACCATTTTCATTTTCAGAGTGCTAGACAGCTGCTTAGAAGAACCCATGGCTGCTGTTTTTTGGCACAAGGTTAGAGGAGGCTGGATTTTTATAAAGTTGGGAAATTTGTATCACCTGGCCTTTCCTAATGATAGTGAACAAGCCATAACCTTTAGGGTATATGCAGATGGTCGGTGTTGGCTGCGCTTTGAACGCAGCATACTTTATGCTGCGTCCAAAGCGCTGCACGCAAGTGAATCCGCATGTGTTCAATGAACCATGCGGATTCACCACATCCTATACATTACAGTGATATAATTTCTCTTGCGGAGACTAGGGTCTCTGCAAGAGAAATTGACATGCTGCGGTCTGTGAAGACGCACTGCATGACCGTCTCCACGGCTGAGCTGCAGGAGCACGGAGACGCATAGTAGACATGGGATTTGTATAAATCCCATCCACTATGCTGTAACATCTGGCCGCTGCAGATTGCACGCAGCGCAAGTGTGCTGCATCCAATCCGCAGTGTTTAGTGACCATGTGCACGCACTCTAACAGGCTAATTAAGGTCTGAAACCTTGGTCAAAGTTTTCTGAGCACACAAATCTCCAAGGGTGCCCAAACTTTTGCATCAGCCCATTTTCCTTTGTGTAATTTTTAAAATGTAAAAAATTACAAGATTTTTTTTTGCCTAAAATACAAAGGAAATGTGTCATCTTTAACTTTAGCCCTTTTATAGAGATCATTTAATCTTCAACTTGCTTTACTGTTCACAATAACAATAATTTTTTACCAAGGGGCCTAAACTTTTACATGCCACTGTAAGAGAAACACATCGCTATTTACATTACTCGTAAAACCGCATGGCACTGTACACATAAAGGGATTATTGCCTTCAAGGGTAGGAATGCTGCAGAACAGTCCATGACTCTTACATTCCCTCTTTGGACATGGTCATCCTCGACCATTCTGGAACCTGGAAGACAGCACACAGCATATACAGTGGGGGCCCTTGAAAACGCATACTGCAGCCGCAATACTCGCTGCCTCTGTCAGGCCTGAGGCTGTTGTACTAACCGTGGAGGAGTCATTGCTGGACATGATCTTCCCGCTGAGGGCTGAAATATTGGATGTGACATCTGGTCATCTGGTCAATGACTTTGTGGCACCCCTGAGGGTTCAGTCGCCACAGAGGTACTGCACCTCACCCAGAAATGTGGCATCTCCTTCTCTCAGGTAAGGAGGAAGTACTGCCGGCGGCACGGTGGCGCAGTGGTTAGCACTGCAGCCTTGCAGTGCTGGGGTCCTGGGTTCAAATCCCATCAATGACAACATCTGCAAGGAGTTTGTTTGTTCTCCCCGTGTTTGTGTGGGTTTCCTCTGGGTTCTCCGGTTTCCTCCCACACTCCAAAGACATACTGATAGGGAATCTAGATTGTGAGCCCCGATGGGGACAGCGACAATAATGTATGTAAAGCACTGCGGAATATGTTTGCGCTATATAAAGATTATTATTATTAAAGATTATTTCTGCCCGGGACCCCAACACCTGCACTCAACACTGCACTACTCCAGGCCGGCTGGAAGGCCATTATGCACTTCTTTTGCTGCCCTGTCCCTGGCTGGAGTGGGGGGAACCAAGGAGAGGGGGAACCAGTAGTGGGTGTGGGTGGAGGACGTAGAACAGGGGAGCACTTAGAGAATAGATATAAAAAAGGAAGCCATCTTAGTTGGAGCAGTGCAGTTCAGCCAGTGAGTAGCAAGGAGAGGAGGGGAGCAGAGTCTCTTCAGGAGCTCTGCTCCATTGTGGGCCTAGTGAGAGAGGCCCAGGAGAGGAGTGGGAGCAAGGGAGGAATTCTCCGGGAACAGAATGGATCCAAGGGGGTACGGTGAGTGCAGGACGGCACCCATACGCCCGAATCTGCCAAGAATCAGAGGGATCAGGCCTCAGGAAGGGAACTGGTCCCTGGACCAGCCGTGTTACTCCAGGTCTCGGCTGGAAAAACCGGAGGCTTCTGCACTTCCATGGTTTAGTTGCCACAGCCTCACCCTAGTCGCCGTGAAGGGCATCAAGTAGGTCTGGGAACTCCAGGTTGCCCAGAAGGGACTTCAGAGCACCCGATCGGGACTGTGTGTGGGGAGCACAGGGCAGGAGTAAGAAGACACAGCGCGGGAAGTCAGTCAAGGAAGGAACATAAGAAAGGGGGTCCCGTTAAGTGCTTCTAATCTACCTGAAGGACTGCTGAACCCCTGCCTGGCAAATGCAGTGCGACGCGGGAGTCTGACACCTGGACAGTGTACCCGAGGAACCTAAAAAGAACTGTGAGTAAACTCGGATGACTGCACTCCACTGTCTCTGTCAGTTATTTCCATCACGCTACCGCGCCTGCACTACAACGCCCAGCATTACCATCTGCAACTACCCTTCCCCGGGGGCCCGCTCCACCTGTGGGGAGCAGAAACATCCCAGCTGCCATCCCATCACCCCCGGAGGTCTGCAGCAGCGCCGGTATTCATTACTGGGAACCACAGGTGGCATCACAAGACAAACTGTTAACAAACCCCCTTTTAAAGAGCGACCCCAGAGGATGGGCCCGGGAGCCGACTGCCGTGACATCCTACAAAGAAGGTAAAGGCCCGGGTACCAAGTTTCCCCCCATTTCCCCCCTGGGCGGGTCAACTTCACCACCTCCTGGGTGCTCGAGTTGGGCCCTCACCCATTTCTCCCACTCCTTCTTACCCTCAATGACCTTCACCACCCATCTGGCCTTAACAGGGTCCAGGGCTGGTGTCTCTTCCATGTACTGCTGTGGCCGGGGGATGAGGGCTGTTTCCCAGGCTGATAACACTCCAGGACGCTGAGGTGTACTTACCACCAGGGCTGCCAGCATAGCTTTCAGTCACCCTGCCTGGTCGCAGGATCTTGGCCACGCTGATACTGCTGCCTCCGCCTTGGAATCGGGTTCTGGTTTTGGGGACTGCGGGCGAACCTTTGTCTTGAGGTCAGGCATTGGTTCCTGGGCCTTCCCTGGACCTTCGTTGGTGCCTCTACTGATGACAGTTCACCCGGCTGCATCTCTTGCTCCAGCTGCGTCATCTTCCTTTTCCACTTGACCTTTCCGGGCCCACCGCGGAGAACAATGCCGTAGCACCGACCATCACTTTCAATAGGTAAACGGTAGCACTCCATCTTCTCTTGCCACTTTACCTCCTCACCAACAAGGGTCCCAGCCCACTCTGCCGTGGGTGTGCTCTTACGTTGCTCTGCCCATTCTTGGGGGAGGCCACTTCTGGCTCACCTGCCCGTTTCCTGGGAGTCTCCACCCGTTCTCCCTTGACTTGCTGCAATGGGCGTGGTTTCTTTTTCTTCCACCGTGCCCTTCTTACGCACACGATGGGACGGGTCCGTCTCACTCTTTCGTGTCACTCACCGACATCTTGCAGTCTCTATCCATTAACCCTATCCTAAAGACTAAACCTATTATTCTCATCTTATCTCCTGTACCGTTGCTAAGCCACTTAACTATATGAACAGTACTTCGCTGTTATAAGTTTTGTCCAAATAGTGTATATACGAGTACTTATATATATCAATTTATCATAGTGTAAAGCGTTAGTAGTTTCGCATTCCTAATTAGAAGATGTAGTGCATAGAAGGAATATCAATAAGATCCAGAAAGAAAACCTTTGGCACTGTAGATATGACACTTGAGGTGCAGAGTAAATTCATTAGTACATTTATTCGCAACCGACATATAGTTTATCATATACTTATCTTTTTTTAAATCTTTAGATATTATTAATAAAGTGTTTAATTGAAAATATAATGAATAAGGTTAATGTCAGATGAAACACATTGATGAAATGATATGTAAAATTAGACTAAGAATGGAGTGGTAATGGTGGACATTAGGACCCTGCGCTCTCATGAGCAGCATAGCTGAGCTCAACGTTCCTTCCAGACACTGGTGGACTAAACGTGCACAGACACCGTATTATGGAGATCTCCCCTCCTTTATCAGTGGCACCAGGAATTTTATGTGACAGTAACTGGAGGTGGCTATGACCACTACGCATGTAGCCTTACAAGGTTGGTTTTATCTCGTCACATCTTGCATTCAGTGACACACTCCTTCCTGCTTTATTGCTGATGTTTAGGAGTACAGGGGCGACTTGCATAGTGACATGCTTCTGTACATGACACGGATGAGATGGTGTTTTGTTCCTACAGATGGCTGTGATCTGACCCGTACTATAGTGATGGAATACATCAGCCGCCCATCAGATGACAGCTGCAGTGATACAGAATGAGGGGATAGCACTTATGATATCAGACATCAGCCACAACATGTGAGAACCGCTCATATGTTTAAAGGGAACAGACAAGTCCACCATGTACGAGGGTGAGTCTTCAATAACCAATCACAGATCCATGGGCTCCAATCAGAAGGGGTTTTACATCGCAGGCAGTAGTAAAGGGCGCAATGTCCCGCATAGCAGTACTGGTTCAGCACCACAGTGGTTGGCAGCTCTACTCTGGGCACTACAGTCCTAGATTCAGCACCACAACGGTGGGCAGCTCTGATCTGGGCAGTACTGTCTAGATTCAGCACCACAGCAGTGGACAGCTTTTATATGGGAAGAACTGTCTAGATTCAGCACCACAGCAGTGGACGGCTTGTAACCAGGACGTTATAGTAACATTTGGTTCAATACCACAACGTTGGAGGGCAGTGCCATCCAGATTCAGCACCACGCTAGTGGACAGCTCTGGTGCTTCTGGATACAACAGTTTCAGCACTTCTACCTAGGACAGCTCCAGCATCTTCACCTCTACCTTGAAGGTCCCAGTGCCCGCCAGCCTGTCTATCAGCCGTGCCCGCCTGTCAACCGGCCGTGCTCATCCGCTGTGCCTTTCAGCTTCAGCCATCAGTTCCATGGGAGTCGCCTGCTCTCACAAGGTCGGTCCCAGAGTGGCACCTGGTTCACCTTCCCGGTCCCTCCTTGGTTCACAGAGTCGACTAAGCCGCTGTGTGGCCAGGGTCGGTCCGGGTAGGCACTTAGTTACGCCCCTCTGATCCCTCCTTCCATCACAGCACAGAGGTTCCATCACGCGGATTCGTAACAGAATACATTTTGTTATATAATAATTTTGTGTTCAAAGATCAATACTACCTACAGAAAAAAGAGGTGGCAATGGCCGCGGCTTGGGCCCCATCTTACGCCAATCTCTCCTTGGGATTTTGGGAGTGTGAATACATCCGATTCCAGAACATTGAACATACATCATTGGGATCAGTGATATCTTGGATGAGATTCATAGACGATGTGTTGTTTATTTTTCAGGGCTCCCATGAGGAACTTGAAAAATTCTTAAAATATCTCAATGACAATGCATTGATATTAAGCTAACCCATCATATTGATCAAAAGAAAATTGATTTTCCGTATTTGGATATTCATGTTGATGACCATGGACAGTTGCATACAAATATTTATCACAAGATTACTAGTGTCAATGCTTTCTTGCATGCCAAATCAGTCGTCTGGCACATGTAATACAGGCAATGCCGTCCGGACAATTTATTAGGGCACATCGTATTTGTGACCAAAACAAAGCTTTTGAAGAATAGGCATTTGATATGACCAGTAGATACTTACAACGTGGTACAAAATGGAAATTATTCAACAGGCCTACTATCGGGCCAAACACGCCAATAGACAATATCTTCTCATTACTAAAAAGAAAAAGGAATCTGATGGGCATGTTCGATTCATCACGAATTATCATTCGAGGTGGAAGGAAATTACTAATATCATCTCCAAATTTTGGCTAATTCTCCAACAGGATCAGACAATACTTCCTTTTCTATCAAATCGTCCATTGATTATGGCTAAACGTAATAAGACACTACGTGATGTACTAGTTCATAGTCATCATGTACTTGATACATCTTCATATACACTGCTCAAAAAAATAAAGGGAACACTCAAATAACACATCCTAGATCTGAATGAATGAAATATTCTCATTGAATACTTTGTTCTGTACAAAGTTGAATGTGCTGACAACAAAATCATACAAACATCATCAATGGAAATCAAATTTATTAACCAATGGAGGCCTGGATTTGGAGTCACCCCCAAAATTAAAGTGGAAAAACATACTATAGGCTGATCCAACTTTGATGTAATGTCCTTAAAACAAGTCAAAATGAGGCTCAGTATTGTTTGTGGCCTCCACGTGCCTGTATGACCTCCTTACAACGCCTGGGCATGCTCCTGATGAGGTTGCAGAAGGTCTCCTGTGGGATCTCCTCCCAGACCTGGACTAAAGCATCCGCCAACTCCTGGACAGTCTGTGGTGCAACGTGACGTTGGTGGATGGAGCGAGACATGTGTAATAGTGGGGAAGGGCGTAGCCTTCCCTTGGTACTGAGATAGTTAAAGGGAGTGTTCCTACAGTCAGACCTCTCTGAACTGTTGGTAGACCAAGCTAAGGGGTTAGCTTTACTGGTCCAGTCAGTAGAGTAAAGGGGGAACTTAGTGCCCGGATCAAGCCTTGCATGATATAGAGCTTGTTCCTGGCATAATTCGTTGTGGGTTGCAGTACCTGTAAACAGCCACAAGATGCCACTGTTCTGAGTGCAGATATCAGGTTGAGTCTGCTAGCAGGGTTGCAGGCAGTGATGAGTTAATGCTGTGTGATGACAGCTCACAGGGGGTGGGCACATTGGCAAAAAGCCTCTGTTTTAGTGTCCAGAGGCCATTAAGAGACAATACGGGGAATCGTGCGGGCAGCCTGACTATAGTGGCTGCTAGGGTAGACGGGAGCTCTACACCCTCAGACAGTGGGATCACTACTGTGCAAGTCTCCTCACGCAAGAGCAAGAGTCCTGTTAGCTGGTCGGAGATACTCATCAGAGGTAGTGAGGACCCGAGGCACTTCTAGTCTGCAGGAAGCAGAAGAAGATAAATAGGACTCCAGGCTAGGACGCGGGGGAGATATTTGATCCAGGTCACTGTTAATGTTACAGAAGAGTCTCGTGGACTAGAGATAGAGTCACAGAGATGCTTCACTTAAAGAGGGAACCAGGGCTGAAGATGTTGCCAGTGACTGTGAGAGAGATGATAGCCTGTCGGGCCTTATCCATTATATCTGCCTGTAAATACTGTAAATATTCCTCTTCCCCAAGTAAAGTTCAAGTTCTGGTTAAGAACCTCGTGTCCTCTGAATTTATTGCTGCCCTGGTCCCAGAAGAGAAATGCCTGGAGACAGCCGCGATCGGATGGCTTGAAGTAAGTGAAGAGCACCACATACACAGCCACACTTCAGAGGGAGGACACGTATTGTCTGTAGGGTGCCATAGCGAGTGGGGACTACAGCTCGCCCACGACTACCTCGCTGGGGCACCTTACATTTGGCGTAGTCGGCAGGATGCGAGCTCCTCGCATGAAGAAAGCGGGGAAGAGCCGACGCAGAACTCTGAGGAGAAAGTGTTGGAAGGCAAGCGGCCCAAGATGGCGGCCCGAAGCATGGATTCCAAGATGATGACGACGGCGGTAAAGTCCGGGAGAAGAACCGCCTATCGTGGGAGTGGACGGCGCTGGAGAGCGCGAAAAGATGTCCAGCCCCTACGAGTTCCGGCCCAAAGAGGGATGGGCCCGGCGGTGAAGATGCGTCCCAGGATGGGACGTCCAGAGAGGAACAGGACGCGGCGTAAAGTGAAGCCCGGCCCCGTGAGTATCGGCGCACACAGAGAGGGGGCGCGGCTGAAGGCGGAGCGGCCGAGAGTGACGTGGCAGTCGCTTCAGAAGGCCGGCCTAGGAAGAGGTGGAGCTATACGCACCGGTAAGCGACCGGCGCCATTTTCTGTCCGACCCGTCAGGAGAAGGAGATCCGGCAGCGGACGTCCTGTAAGAATGGCAGCCTCAGAGCCTAACAGCGTGCGAGAGACCGGCGGAGAGTTGGAACCCCTGCAGATTATTACCCCAGGAGCAGCGGCTGGAAGCCGTTCGCCGGCGGGCGCTGCCCGAGAACCGTTGCCTTTACCCCCAGTGGCTGTCCAGTGGGCCACTAGGCCCGATCCGGAGATGGGCCTGCTACTTCATGAGCTTCGTGTATGGAGCTGGAGCCGGATACCGGAGGAGTCGTCCCCCTCGGCTGAGGGAGGAGAACATCCCGGTGGGGCCGGAGCAATAGTTGCAGCGGAGCTAAGAGAAGGTGAGTGGTCCATGCCCCAGCGGCCGGTCACCCCTGTAGAACCTGCCCCAGCAGCCTCGGCGGCAACAGAGGCCCTCAGGCCCTCAAGAGCCGGAGCAGAAGAGAAGCCCCCTAAAAGAAAGGCCCCGCAAGAGAGCTTTTGGTCATTGGCCTTGGAGGCCCTACATTCCCCCTCCACAGAGCGGTACACCAAGCCCGGAAGTCCACAGTGGGCCACCCGCGACCCTTCGATGACATCGCGGGAGCAGCGGCGGTGGACCGACACCTTCTTAAGAGGCTGGCTAGAGGGGTCCAACGTGGCGCGGAGGGAGTCAGTGGAGGACTCCCAGACCCAGGGGCGGGTTGTGGAGTTCTGTGTCCGCGAGGGATACGGGTTCCTCAAGGAAGAGTGGACCGGGCATGAGGTGTTTGTCAGCCAGGAAGCCGTCAAACGCGAATACCTGCCCGATCGCCTCCACAACCTGCATGAAGGGGAGATTGTTTACTTTGTGAAATGCGAATGTGCAAGGGGGTGGTACGCGGCTGCGGTCACCCGCCCATATAAATGGGAGGACGTCCTGGAAAAGGACAGGCAGGTCTTCCGGCGAAGAGCTGAGAGGGAGGCTCGGCAACATCGGGCTAGGGAAGCCCCTGGAGGTTTCGTGTCCCCTCCCAAGGCCGGCATCCCACAGGAAGAAGAGTCCGGACGCCAGCAGCAGGGAGATGGCGTCGAAAAAGAGGAGGATGTCCCGGGTTGTAGTAGGGCTGACTCTCCCAGTGAGGCTGTAGGCTCAACCACCAAACACCCAGAAGGGGCTGAGGCGGTTAGTCGTGGAGTCGCCGAAAGGACTCAGGCTGCTGTCAGTCAGGAGGTTCACAACTTCACCGTGACTAGCTACGGCCCCACACAAGTTGGCTGTGGCAGCGCCACCTCCTCGGATGAGGACCCCGGGCGTAGCCAATACCCTGACCAGCCCTGGAGGTGGAAGAAGCCACCTTCCTCTACAGCATGGGCCGCCTTAATGAAGGAAAGGAAGGAGGCCCGAAAGAAGTGAGCTGGCTGAAAGGTCCGTTGACCTTCCACTTTCCTCTTTAGGACCCATAGATGGAGGTCCTGTCTGCAGTTTGGGACTGTTACCCAGTGGGGGTGGAGTGCCCCATGTTGATTTAAGTTGAAAAAAAAAAAATGGAGGACTGTTCCCCTACCTCCCAGGCCAGGAAGGCCTTAAGCAGCACCCAAAAGTTGTGTGCCCAGGAGAGCTGCTCTTTTGTTTTTTACTTTTTATTTTTTTTTTTTGTTGTTGCGCCTGTTGCGCCTTTTTCTGCTGGAATTTACAATGCTGAGGCACACCTTGAGGATGGATATCCTCCAAACCTAAGAGACTTGCGGCCTAGCGGGAAGAACCGGTGACCCCCGCTAGGGCCAAGAAGAAAGAGACTCACAGGGTGTTACCTGTGACTGTGTGCCTCAGAATGCAGCCCTCGAAGGAGATTGGGGGCTATTGAGGTGTTGGCCTGCCCTAAAAATATGGACATGGACATTGCGTTTCCAGGGTCCTTACCAAGAATGACCGGTACCTCTGAAAAGTTGATAATGGACTGTCCTGAATTGCTGTTCCGGGGCCCTTAACCGAGAAGGGCCGGTCTTCCATCCAAGAAGATGACCTCAGGACCAGTCGTTTGCTAAAATGTTTTAGTAAAATTTAGTAATGTGATATAATGTCATAGCTGCTGATTTGTGTTTATTGTTTAGTGTGGTCGGGGACGACCAACATTAAAGTGTCGGGTAATGTAATAGTGGGGAAGGGCGTAGCCTTCCCTTGGTACTGAGATAGTTAAAGGGAGTGTTCCTGAAGTCAGACCTCTCTGAACTGTTGGTAGACCAAGCTAAGGTGTTAGCTTTACTGGTCCGGTCAGTAGAGTAAAGGGGGAACTTAGTGCCCGGATCAAGCCTTGAGTGATATAGAGCTTGTTCCTGGCATAATTCGTTGTGGGCTGCAGTACCTGTAAACAGCCACAAGATGCCACTGTTCTGAGTGCAGATGTCAGGTTGAGTCTGCTAGCAGGGTTGCAGGCAGTGATGAGTTAATGCTGTGTGATGACAGCTCACAGGGGGTGGGCACATTGGCAAAAAGCCTCTGTTTTAGTGTCCAGAGGCCATTAAGAGACAATACAGGGAATCGTGCGGGCAGCCTGACTATAGTGGCTGCTAGGGTAGACGGGAGCTCTACAACCTCAGACAGTGGGATCACTACTGTGCAAGTCTCCTCACACAAGAGCAAGAGTCCTGTTAGCTGGTCGGAGAAACTTATCAGAGGTAGTGAGGACCCGAGGCACTTCTAGTCTGCAGGAAGCAGAAGAAGATAAATAGGACTCCAGGCTAGGACGTGGGGGAGATATTTGATCCAGGTCACTGTTAACGTTACAGAAGAGTCTCGTGGACTAGAGATAGAGTCACAGAGATGCTTCACTTAAAGAGGGAACCAGGGCTGAAGATGTTGCCAGTGACTGTGAGAGAGATGATAGCCTGTCGGGCCTTATCCATTATATCTGCCTGTAAATACTGTAAATATTCCTCTTCCCCAAGTAAAGTTCAAGTTCTGGTTAAGAACCTCGTGTCCTCTGAATTTATTGCTGCCCTGGTCCCAGAAGAGAAATGCCTGGAGACAGCCACGATCGGATGGCTTGAAGTAAGTGAAGAGCACCACATACACAGCCACACTTCAGAGGGAGGAAACGTATTGTCTGTAGGGTGCCATAGCGAGTGGGGACTACAGCTCGCCCACGACTACCTCGCTGGGGCACCTTACACATGATGTCCCAGATGTACTCAATCGGATTCAGGTCTGGGGAACGGACGGGCCAGTCCGTAGCTTCAATGCCTTCATCTTGCTGGAGCTGCTGAGGCCTCATGAGGTCTGGCATTGTCCTGCATTAGGAGGAACCCAGGGCCAACCGCACCAGCATATGGTCTCACAAGAGGTCTGAGGATCTCATCTCGGTACCTAATGGCAGTCAGGCTACCTCTGGCAAGCACATGGAGGGCTGTGCGGCCCTCCAAAGAAATGCCACCCCACACCATTACTGATCTACTGCTAAACCGGTCATGCTGAACTATGTTGCAGGCAGCAGATCGCTCTCCACGACGTCTCCAGACTCTGTCACGTCTGTCACATGTGCTCAGTGTGAACCTGCTTTCATCTGTGAAGCGCACAGGGTGCCAGTGGCGACTTTGCCAATCGTGGTGTTCTGTGGCAAATGCCAAGCATCCTGCATGGTGTTGGGCTGTGAGCACAACCCCCTTCTGTGGAGGTCGGGCCCTCATACCACCTTCATGGAGTCGGTTTCTAACTCTGTGTGCAGACACATGCACATTTGTGGCCTGCTGGAGGTCATTTTGCAGGGTTCTGGCAGTGCTCCTACTGTTCCTCCTTGCACAAAGGCGGAGGTAGCAGTCCTGCTGCTGGGTTGTTGCCCTCCTACGGCTCCCTCCACGTCTCCTGTTGTACTGTCCTGTCTCCTGGTAGCGCCTCCAGCCTCTGGACACTACACTGACAGACACAGCAAACCTTCTTGCCACAGCTCGCATTGATGTGCCGTCCTGGATGAGCTGCACTACCTGAGCAACTTCTGTGGGTTGTAGAGTCCGTCTCAAGCTACCACAAGTGTGAAAGCACAACCAACATTCAAAAATGACCAAAACATCAGCCCAGAAAGCATTGGTACTAAGATGTGGTCTGTGGTACCCACCTGCAGAACCACTCCTTTATTGAGGGTGTCTTGATAATTGCCAATAATTTCCATCTATTGTCTATTCCATTTGCACAACAGCATGTGAAATTGATTGTCAATCAGTGTTGCTTCCTAAGTGGACAGTTTGATTTCACAGAAGTTTGATTTACTTGGAGTTATATTCTGTTGTTTAAGTGTTCCCTTTATTTTTTTGAGCAATGTATATTTGTCTCAAAGGGCCCCAAATGGGGCACATGGAAGTGTGGCAATTGCAAAGAGTGCAGATATATTGAAAAAATGAATACCTTTCCGGATTCGATGGGAGAGTAGGCTTACAAGATTCAGTATTTCATTAATTGTAGAACATCTATGGTCATCTATCAAGCCACATGTTTCTGTGGACTCATCTATATTGGTATGACAACTCGGGAGCTTTGGAACACATCAAAAATATTAGGGCAGCGGAGAAAATCTGTCAAGGTGGGTGCTATTTCTCAACCTAAACCTTTGGCGAGACAGTTTCGGAATTGCTACCCTCATCAATGTCATCTCTTACGTGTCAAAGGGATTGCCCGCCTGTATCCTGGAAATAGGAGGGAAAATCTAGCCAAAAAGCTGGCCCAGATTGAATAAATAAATAATAAATAAAGGCACAAGCATGGTCCTGGAGACCATCCAGAAGCCAGTCAGTCAGCCTCTGGAAGGTCGCGGGGGCATTCTTCATCCCAAATGGCATAACCCGAAACTGGAATAAGCCAAACGGGGTGACAAATGCAGACTTGGGAATTGCATCAGTACTTAGGGGGATCTGCCAATAGCCTTTGCATAGATCGATGGTGGTCAAATACTTTGCCCCAGCCAGCCGGTCTAACAACTTGTCCACACGCGGCATGGGATACGCATCCGTCACAGTTTTCTCATTTAGCTTGCGATAGTCTACACAAAACCGGGTAGTCCCATCTTTCTTAGGCACTAACACTACAGGGGACGCCCAGGGACTATCTGACTCCTCAATGACCCCTAAACGCAACATCTCCTGTTTCTCTTGTCGCATCCCTTCTCGTACAGACTCCAGGACGCGGAAGGGGGCTTGTCTCAGGGGGGTCTGATCTTGTGTCTCAACCTTGTGTTGCGCAAGTCGGGTGAACCCCAGTCTCTCTGAGAACATCCTCTGCCGCTGCTTCAGCAATGTCTCAGCCTGCTCTCTCTCCCGGGCCCCTAGGTTTTCTCCTAAGTGTACCTGGTCCCAGGTTTTCGTCTGAGTCCTCTCACCTAAGACATCAGGCAAGGGGAGTCCGGCTAAATCCTCTGCTTCGGGTGCGCAGATGGCAGCTACCTCTTCAGGGCACTCCCGGTAGGGCTTCAGCATATTCACGTGGAACATGAGGAAACCTTGGGGTCGTCACAATCGGCGACATTGTAGGTGGTGTCGGCTATTTTCCCCACTACCCGGTAAGGCCCCTGCCATGCGGCCTGGAATTTGTTCAGCCTAACCGGTTCTAGTACCAGGACCTTCTGTCCTATCTCGAAGGTGCGTTCTCTAGCCCTCTGATCGTACCATATGCGCTGGCACCGCTGGGCCGCCTGCATGTTCACACGCACAGCTTGAGTCAACTCCTGCAGGCGGTCCCGGAGTTCCAGCACGAAGGGCACGATAGGGGTTCCTGCTATGGTTTCCTCCCCTTCCCAGAGCTCTTGCACTAAGTCTAGGGGCCCCCTCACCCGCCTCCCATATAACAGTTCAAATGGGGAGAACCCCGTAGATTTTTGGGGCACCTCCCGATAGGCGAACAGGAGGTGCGGCAAGAATTTCTCCCAGTCCCTGTAGGTCCGGGTGAACGTCCCAATGAGTTGTTTTAACGTTCCGTTAAAGCGCTCACACAACCCGTTGGTTTGCGGGTGGTATGGGGCATTCTAATAGACTTTACACCACACAGTCTCCACAGTTGGCTGGTCACCTCTGCCGTAAATTGGGTGCCCTGATCCGAGATAATCTCCCGGGGAAATCCAACCCGTTAGAAAACCTGGAGCAGGGCAGCCACCACCGTCTCTGCCAGTATGTTAGGTAAGGCAACCGCCTCTGGATGCCGCGTGGCGTAATCTATCACTGTCAATATATACCTTTTCCCTGACGGACTGGGTTTGGCTAACGGCCTTATCAGATCGACCGCTACTCGGCTAAATGGCTCCTCCACAATGGGAAGGGGGTGTAATTTGGCCTTGCAGCAATCTCCCCTCTTGCCAATGCGCTGGCAACTGTCGCAGGTCTGGCAGTTCTGACGAACATCATGGGTTACCCCTGGCCAAAAGAAGTTTTGCGTCAGACGATGCCTGGTGCGGCTGACTCCGAGGTGCCCCGCCAAGGGTATGTCATGAGAGATTCGCAGCAACTCCTGCCTATACTTTTTGGGAACTACCAGCTGTCGTTTTACAGTGGGGCTCGTCCCTGAGTGAGTTTGCTCTGTAGCCCTGTATAGGAGTCCCTGATGCCATATAAACTTTTCACCTTCCAGTACCCCTCTCCCCTCTTATGCCTTCCCGCGATACCCCTGCAATGAGGGATCCTATAGTACCTCCCTCCTAAATTCTGTTGTGGTGTCCCATGAAATGAGTCTGGCTATGGGAATACGTGAAGGGCTGTAGTGTCTTACCTGGGCCTCCTCCGAGTGTGATTCCCCCTCCGCAGCTCGAGCTTGTCTCCGGGTAGTCACAGGATATGTCTGAGCCAGGGGGGCAACCGAGAAGGAAGACAACATGGGCCCCAAGTCATTTCCCAGCAGGACGTCTGCAGGCAAATCCTTCATCATGCCGACCTCGACAAGGCCATCCCCGACCCCCCAGTTCAGGTGAATCTTGGCCGTGGGCAGTCGATGTATGGCTCCCCCTGCTACACGGACCACCACTGTCCGACCCGTCTTTTGGTCTTGGGCGAGATGCGACTTCACAAGGGTCAGAGTAGCTCCGGAATCTCTTAATCCTTGCAGCCGTTTACCATTAATCCACACCGACTGTCGATGTTGTCGATTATCCGCCTGGGCTGCCTGCACAGAGTCCACTTCATGCAGCACTCCCTCTATCTCTTCCATCCCATAATTAGCCATAGCCACCGATGCCGGGTCGGCTTCGCCTTGGTAGCAGTGTACAGCGGCCCGGTTGAAGGTATTCGTTTCCGGTTTTGGCCACTGGGTGCGCTGGGTCCGGTTGGGACAGTGTCTCTGCAGGTGACTCAGCTGATGGCAGGTGTGGCATCGCACCCCAGAAGGACTCTGGTAGGCCGGGGTATTGGTGGGTTCCCCGCCAAGCTTCTGTGGTTTAGGGGCCTCCAGACCCATGGGAGGGCCCCTTGAGACAGTTTTGGACCCTGACAATTGGACCCTCCTGGCATCATAATGTTCATCGGTCAGCCATGCGGCCTCCTCAAGAGTCGTTGGTCCCGAAGCCATTTTTGCGTCTCGGGAGTTAACCCAGTAAAGAATCGTTCTAACGCGATGAGCTGTAGGATGTCCTCCTTCGTGTCTGCTTTGCTACCTTGTACCCACTGTAGCAGTGACCGCCATAGTTTACAGGCCCATTCAGCGTGGGTATCCGTTTCCCCTTTTGTGGTTTTGCAGAACTTTTGACGGTATGCCTCTGGTGTTAGTGCATACCAGGCCAAGATCACTTCTTTGACTCGCTTATAGTCCATACAGTCCTTATCCGATACAGTGCGATAGGCATCCGCTGCCCGGCCTGTCAGCTTGCTGGCCAGAATCTGGACCCAATCCTCCGGCTCCACTTTATGAAGGGTACACTGCCGCTCAATGTCCTGCAGAAAGCCATCAATGTCTTCCTCTGCCTCCCCCAATGTCGGAAGGCATTGTATTGGATCTTTTTGTGGCTTACCCCTGCTGGTACCGGGGAGGAAGCCAGGGCTCCCCCTGCTCACTGTATCTCCTCTCTCCGTTCTGCCATCTCCATCTTGGCTAGCTCTATCTTGGTCCGCTCTGCCATCTCCATCCTGGCTAGCTCCATCCGCTCTGCCCTCTCCATCTCTATCTTTTTATCCAGACCAGTACACACATCAGCCATCACCTTATCTATGATCTGTACTGCCGGGTTGGGAGCATAAAGTGCCAGTCTGCTCTTTACCTCCCTCTGGAATTCAGTCTCTTCCACGTTCCCACTGGAGGTTGTTGCGTTGTCGAGCTCCATAATGGCTGCTATCAAATCCGCTTTTGTTTTGTTGCTGGCGGATAACCCTCGAGCTTCCACAAGGTAATTCAACGTATTCCTCTTTAGCTTCTGGTAGATGTCTTCCATTCAGTCCTTGGCTCCTGAAGAAGATGGACCGCATCCCACCGCTGCCACCAGTGTGACGGGAGCTAGTTACCCCATCCACAGATGTCCAATCTTCTTCTGTAGGCCCCTGACATGGAAAGGCTTTTCTTACACTGGGATATATAAAATATGACTATCGCACAGTGTCTCCAAGATGAACTTAACTTTTATTCTCACAAGCAGGTTTTATAGAGAATCACAAAGGCTATTTTTAGCACCCATTGTTCTCACCAGATAATACCCACAGTAGGCTCCCAGACAGCAGTTATGCAACAACCCATTAATCAGCACATTGTCTGTTTGCCACTGCTAAGTGAGCACAGGAAGGTGGGGGCCAGGAGTGCTTCAGTCACATCACAAAATGTCCAACAATATGTGATCCACAATATTCACCCCACTTTATAACATTATGTCCCATTAGCTGCATAGGCGTTACGACAACCCCCATGTGGCAAAATCTTGGAGTACGGGGTTGATCCATCACAGTACGTAATAATATGTACAAATTAAACTTTTTATGAACTTATTTCTGTATTCTTTTTTGCATTATGACATTTGATATTGCATGGTGAGCACTTTTACTGTTCATCCTATGATTTGGATAGGCATAGTTCCATACATATATAAATTTTCCTTTTTGCTTAAATAATGTAAATACATTTGGATATGCACATACATATATACAGTACAGACCAAAAGTTTGGACACACCTTCTCATTTAAAGATTTTTCTGTATTTTCATGCTTATGAAAATTGTACATTCACACTGAAGGCATCAAAACTATGAATTAACACATGTGGAATTATATAGTTAACAAAAAAGTGTGAAACAACTGAAAATATGTCTTATATTCTAGGTTCTTCAAAGTAGCCACCTTTTGCTTTGATGACTGCTTTTCACACTCTTGGCATTTTCTTGATGAGCTTCAAGAGGTAGTCACCAGAAATGGTGTTCCAACAATCTTGAAGGAGTTCCCAGAGATGCTTAGCACTTGTTGGCCCTTTTGCCTTCACTCTGCGGTCCAGCTCACCCCAAACCTTCTCGATTGTTTTAGTATCGCCATATTTTGAGAGCTATACTTTTTCCATATTTCGGCCGACAGAATCATGTGAGGGCTTGTTTTTTGCGGGATGAGTTGACATTTTTATTGGTACCATTTTTGGGTACGTGACATTTTTTGATCGCTTTCTATTCCGTTTTTTGGGAGGTAAAATGAACAAAAACCAACAATTCAGGAATTGTTTTTTGAGTTTTTTTTTATGCCGTTCTGCGTGTGGTAAAATTGATAAGACAGCGTTATTCTTCGGGTCAGTACGTTTACAGCGATACTACACTTACCGTATATCTTTTTTTATGTTTTGGCGCTTTGACACAATAAAACTATTTTATAGAAAAAATATTTTTTTTACATCGCTTTATTCTGAGAGCTATAACTTTTTTATTTTTCGGCTGATGGAGCTGTATGGTGGCTTTTTTTTTGCGGAACAAGATGACGTTTTTTATTTCCATTTTGCTTTTTGATTGCATTTTATTCCACTTTTTATTTGGCAACATGATGAAAAAGCATAGTTTTTTGCTCCGCTTTTTATATATTTTTATTATGGTGTGCACAGAAGGAGTTAATTAGTGTGACAGTTTTATAGATCGGGTTGTTTCAAACGCGGCAATACCAAATATGTGTACTTTTTTTGTTTTTGCATAAAAATACGAATTTATTGGTTTAATATTTTATTTATTTATTTTTATTTATTTTTTGATTTTTTTTAACAGTTTGAAAACATTTTTTAGACTTTTTTTTTACATTTTTACTTAGTCCCTGTATGGGACATTAATTTTTATTTTTCTAATCACTGTTCTCATGCAATGCAATAGACATGTATTGCATTGCATGAGAGCTCTGCTGACAGTTTAAAACTGTCATTATCTCCTGCTAGACTTCAGCTGCAGGCTGAGTCTAGCAGGACACCGTACATGGCAGACCCGGAGGCGGTCATCTGACCTCCGGCTGCCATGACAACGGCAGGTCCTGTCAGACATCAGGGGGCCGTCGGAGAGGTAAGTGGACGACCCCCTCTCCTCTCACTATCTTCTAAATGCCGCGATCGCTATAGATCGCGGCATTTAGAAGATAGCAAAGGGTTAACATCATTGGGACCTGATCTAATCAGGTCCCGATGATGTTCCCTATCAGAGCTGTCGCTCTGCACCGCACCCGCAGCGCTTGCAGGACCCTGGGGGTCCTGAGCGCTGCGGGACCACGGACCATTTCTAAACGTCGGCGCTGCACAGAGCCCAGCAAGCGCCGACGTTTATATACAGTGGGCGGTCAGGAAGCGGTTAGCAGCACTGATCATAGCCAGGTGCTAGGAGACCACAGCATCAGCAGCCACAGCACTGATTGGAACAATCAGATGATTGTACCAATCAGTGAGCAGAGACACGGTCTGATCTCACAGTGACCGCTTAGCCTCATTACAGCTTGTAGGCATTGCAGAGCAGTCACTGTGTCATTCTGTTGCTGATCTGCTGGGCCTTCTGGTACCGCAGACTTTTTAAAGCCTGTGACATCACGTCCTCTGCTGCTGCTACTGCTAGAAGAAAGAAGATGATCCTGATCCGTTTCTGACCTGTACCTGTCCCCTGTTTTTTCTAACCCACCCAAATACCCTTTGTAAAATAATACTCTTCTCTGTATTATTTTTCCTACTGAGGACTTCGCAAAGTATCAATATCACGATATTCTTATAAAAAAATGTATCGATTTATTCTTGGATTGTCCATTAAAAAGAATCAGATTGCAGCAGGTACATACAATAATTAGTTATAAAGTAATTGTCCATTTGTCCATAATTAGCTTAATTGTTGAGATTCACCCATCTTTCCTTGGATCCTGGCTGGTAAATCATGTCTTTGTCCAGCACGTGTCCAGGCCTACATGTCAGATACTTCTCAGCATGAAGATTCTTCTTCTGTGTCTTGTGGGGTAGAAGAGCAAGAGAGCCCCCCCTTTCTGTACCATGGGCTTTTATAGCCAGTCGTATGGCACACCTGTTCTACATATGGTAGTGAACCAAAAATACACACACAAATAGCGCATGTCAACTAGACACGATGGCTGATACATAGAACTCAGATTTAAGAAAAATGATTATCGATTATTAATTAACATTCCAAATGAATTTCCATAATTAACCATTTAACATTTCCCCCTTTTTTGAGGATGACAGAGTTCAACTGAAAATCCTCAAAAGAAGATAGGTTCATCATTAGGATAACAATCATTTTTCCTTCTTCCTTGGCAATATCATTAAATTTCCATAATAATAATAATAATTATAATAATAATAATATCGGAATTTTGTTATATAATGATGTGAATTCATGTTATGGTAAGCCGTGACTAATATTCATTTAACATGTATAATTATACTTCCCTATATCTAAATTGAAGCAATCGCGGGTCCAATCGTCATCGTCTGATGTCATCGGGTCTTCGTCTCATCTTCTTGGTTCTTTTATAACAGTCTTTAGATGAAAACTCCTTTGAAATAAATTATAGCGTGTAGATATTGTACAGTCCATAATTGTGTTCATTATTGTTCAGTCCATAAACTGTACTCTTTATTAGAAAGATCATGTGTCAACTGATAAGAAAACAAAGTCCATGGATGAAATGTAGCTTTAATATCTGTGCGATGTCACCTGGACTTACGTTGTCTTTGGATAGTTCTGGAATCCACTGTGTCGTCCTCACTGGTCTCGTGTCACTTTTGGAACAGATGTGACGTCTTTGGTCAGTAAAGCAAGGGTTAACTTGACACTTCCCTGCTTTATATAGCACCATAACCAGTACTCAGTCTTTTATATACAGGACACATATGTCAGGTATTACCTGCTCACCAGCTTTCATTGAAGCGTTGCAGGTGATGAGAAACCACTGGAACGTGATGAAACTTGAGCACAACACAGTTCATATAGAATCATCGTCCTCTGCCGTCCTGGTGATCAGTGGTGTGAATTGTATCTGACACAGTCTATTATCACTCAGCATTCACACCTGTTACCTTCTGAGACCTCCGGATATCAGTTGCTTCTTCTTGTAACTTTTGAGAGTCTCTTTGATTTATAAATATGAAAAGTCTTTATTAAGATAGAATTCATAATTGCGATGTCTTGATTGAAGTCTTCATTCCCTAATCTGATACCAAATCTGGCAGTTTTTCCTAACCTATAATATCACAGCGTACCATAGCAATCAATAATATCCATCTAATTATCATCAAAACGTTAAAATAAATTATGTTTGGAATAATAAACAATAATAGATAATAATTCAATGAAGTTCTCCATGTGATAAAACATTTTTATGCCATAGGTGTAATTACCTTTTCCAACCCATAGGTGTCAGTGTGTTTTGAAACAACAAGTGTTTATATCTTTATTAAACCAATAATATCAAAGAATGTATACTCCTGAACCAAAATGAATAAATATATGAATGTATGAATGAATGAATGAATGAATAAATGAATAAATGAATGAATGAATTGTTGTGTTTACTCAGAAAATGTAAACATTTTTTTCCTTAACAATATATATTTAATGAAGCAATACTCTTGTATTAGACATTACTTTATTAAATATTAATGTGTTTTCTCAGTTGAAATATTGAACTGAATTAAAATCAAAAATTGAGAATTAAAAATGAAAAATGGAAAAATAAGAAAATAAGTAAGAATAAAATTTTAAAAATGAAAAATAAAATTAAGAAGAAAAATAAGAATAAAAATAAAAATAAGGCCTTTAAATTTTAATGACAAATGCAGAGTAATTATATTCTCCATAAAAAAATACCCTTATATCTCCATTATCTGGATGATTTCATATTTGTCATAACCTTGTATCACCAAAAAATATTAAATTATTAAACTATGCAACTTTGCATGTAACACCCTTCTTAATTATATCATTGTACCTTATTATTGTTTCTTCTTTATTAAAATGTGTAAAAAATAAGTATTGCTCAAAAGTGATTATGTAATCAGGATCAAAAGCACATTTTCCCCCTTAATACCAAAAAATATTATTTTATAAAATTTATGTATATATCAGAACCAAATTAAAAATAATTATTCTTCTAGAAATATTGTGCATAAATTTCATATCGATGAGTAGCATAGATTTGTCTAAAGAGAGGTGTGTACCTATTTAGGTAACCATTAAAAATAATATCATAGTTATTCAAGAATATTATCATGTGGAAAATTATTCTAAATATAAATTTGCTTTGTAAACCATTTTGATGTGTGGTTGCCCTTATCCACTATTAGTTAAATCAAGAAATAATAATTATTAAAGAAATATAGAAGTATATATATTATGTAGATAATACCTAATTATGTATTATAATTTTTCTCAGAATTAAATATATTTTTGTACCTTCACATAAAGAAACATTTTTTTTTCCAAACATACAAACGTACGAGGCCTCTGTCACATCAATCACACTTAGCAGCTGCTGATTTACTCATCTGTCACCTTCACAGATCTGTTCAACTCAAACATTCCACATAAGAAGTTTTATATATATATATTTAACCCAAAATTGTTGTATCCCAATTTATTAATGCGCATTGTCATATCAATATTTCTTTGAATATTCCCCAAATACATATTATATAATATGAGAGTAAGTATTTGAAATTTCAAACACTTCAAAAAAAAACTTTTGTCTTGCAAAAAAATAGAAATGTCCTTAGGTTCCTTTTTTTTTTTACTCACTGGCTGCCCGGTCTTAAGTTACATCAGCTGAAAATAGAATGAATGGGATCCTATACTATTAGCTCAAAGTTCAAAGGCCGCAGCTGTCACACGTCATGCTGTAAAGGCTACTGGTTAAAACGAACACTTCATGCACAGAACATATTAATTCATAAGTGCTACACATAATAATCCAACTAGTTATATTGTTATTATTTTAAAATGTTATATTCATAAAATCATGCAATTTTTTCCACTTCCTGTGTGACTAAAGAAACAAATCCATTTTAGAGTTGTTTGATCAAATCCTGCTTTGGAATGAAAACTCTAAGGAAATATAAGAAAACAAAATTAAATATCAAATTCATACAGAAACAGAATTATTTAAATATCTTATACATATATTGGTTGGTTCTAATGTAATTCAAAATATTGTTACTTAAATTTATATATGAAGTTCTAATTTATTAATTAATATATATATATATTTTATAAACATATATATAAATACAATTATACACAATCTCTACTTAGACAAGTGTATATATATATATACATACATGAACTACTAGAAACTATGTAACTACAATTTTACTGCATAAGATTATAAATAAATATTGAGACATTGTATAACATTTTGATACAACATTATAATTACAGTTTTTCCTTAGCCACTCCCTAAACCAAATCTTCTGTCTCTCTCAAATATCTCCAGGAACGCCCTATTTAGGAAAGACATTTTTCTATCCTTCAAAACCTCAGAGAACTGTCTGTTCTTCTGTCCACATTCCATGACGTCACTGTGAGCCGGTCGTCTCACCTGTCTCTGTTCATCAGTTTCAGCCATTTTCCTTTTTAGAGAATCACAGTTCTGACTGAGAAATAACTCATTCTGTGAAGAGATGGATCTTTCAATCATTTTATATGGCTTATAACATATATGAAATCTCCTGCGTATTTGATAGAGTTCACTATGGGGATGACTCAGTCTAGGAGAGTTTGATATTGGCTTTTGGTAAGATTTTACCTTTTCTGGTTTTATAAAATTAACTTGATTTATTTTCTTTGCACGATTCTCATGTTTTCTAACAGAATCCAGCAACTGCACACATTTGAATAGGGATTCTTTTTGTGACGCTATAACTCTAGATACTGGATCTAGGAATTTGAATTTTTGTACAAAAGTTTTTATCATATGTTGTACTTTTCCATTTTTGATAAGAGCTTTGTACAACCGTTCAAATATGGACATGAATGTATATGTACATTCCTTCCTACCAATCCTTAGTTTCTGCAGATCTTCTATGTTGGGAAAATCCTTTGTGACACAATAAATCAAATATCTTAATCTGTCCGAATCATTTTCCCATCCATTAGGAGAGTCATTTTCACAGGGCATTAAATGTAAACGTCTGGACAATGTCACAGGAATCCATATTTTAAATAATTGATTCCTCTCCTCATTGGATAAATCAAACTTATCAGAGAAGCTCTCAAATATCTCTGAATTTCTACAGGCATGGATTTTGACATCATATTTTGGCATGATTTTGTATAGTTTTAGTAAATTTTTCCTCATTTTAATTTGTTGTTGAGCCTGGGTAATTCCTGAATTCTCTGATATTTTTAGTGGCTCTTGTACGTCCGTTCCTCCTACGTCACTCACGTCTCCTCCCACATCACCTAGTATGTCGGTTTCTCGTATGTCAGTCATGTCTCCTCCCATGTCAGGTTTCTGTATGTCCGTCTCTTGGTCAGACCCAAGGTCACCTTCAGTTACAGACACGTGTCTTACTTCTTGTTCATTTTCCACATTACAGTCAGAATCATTGTCACTATCTGACACTAT
Organism: Phyllobates terribilis; assembly: GCF_046119375.1. Taxonomy (NCBI): domain Eukaryota; kingdom Metazoa; phylum Chordata; class Amphibia; order Anura; family Dendrobatidae; genus Phyllobates; species Phyllobates terribilis. The sequence continues at coordinate 869,497 of NW_027362800.1, read as the reverse complement.
TTCTACACAATTTTCCTGCTTAGAACTTTCAAGTACAAAATTATGAAATACTTGTACAAGATGTAGAATATTCCGCAATTTGTGTTTCTCTCTATTTACCAATTTAGAAGTTAACTGTAAATTCTGCAATTGACATTCTTTGTATAAACTGAGCCACAAAACTTCTATCTCATCTCCTACATTAACTTTGAAATTAATATTACTTTGTTTAGCAAAAGAAGAAATTATATCCATATTTTGCTTACCTTAAGATTCCTTAACTTTTCTTTATCAGCACGTCCTGTCTTCAGTTCGTCTGATTCTGTTCCTTGTTAGTACCTCTGCTTCCCGTTAGTCCTCAGTCTGTAGGCTTCTTTCTGCTTCTTGTGACAAATTAGTGAATTTACTGACACGTGAACAACAGCTGTTCAGCTCGACAGGACTTCCCCCCGTGTTCACGGAAGAAATTCACTTACTTAATTAAAAAAAATGAAAAACAGGACTGGCTGGCTCACCATTGTAAAATAATACTCTTCTCTGTATTATTTTTCCTACTGAGGACTTCGCAAAGTATCAATATCACGATATTCTTATAAAAAAATGTATCGATTTATTCTTGGATTGTCCATTAAAAAGAATCAGATTGCAGCAGGTACATACAATAATTAGTTATAAAGTAATTGTCCATTTGTCCATAATTAGCTTAATTGTTGAGATTCACCCATCTTTCCTTGGATCCTGGCTGGTAAATCATGTCTTTGTCCAGCACGTGTCCAGGCCTACATGTCAGATACTTCTCAGCATGAAGATTCTTCTTCTGTGTCTTGTGGGGTAGAAGAGCAAGAGAGCCCCCCCTTTCTGTACCATGGGCTTTTATAGCCAGTCGTATGGCACACCTGTTCTACATATGGTAGTGAACCAAAAATACACACACAAATAGCGCATGTCAAGTAGACACGATGGCTGATACATAGAACTCAGATTTAAGAAAAATGATTATCGATTATTAATTAACATTCCAAATGAATTTCCATAATTAACCATTTAACACCCTTCACCATCTTTACCCCCTCTCTCCAACCCCTTCCCCACTCCCACCTCTGCCGCCGAGCTTTGATCAGTATTTGATCGCCGATCAGTAGCTGATCTTTCTATTTTTGGCAGATTCTTTGTGCGTCCTACAGTCGCTGAGCGCTGATCAGTGACACACATCACTGATCAGAGTTCGTGCTCGCTTTTGGCCAGGACTTTTTTTCCTGTTCATTTACTCTCCTTCCCCCCTTTGTACCACCTCCATGCGTGTGTCCTGCAGCCAGTGAGCCACTGATCGGTGATGCACATCACTGATCATCATCTGTGCTTGCTTTTGGCCAGGACTTTTTTTTTCCCTGTTCATTTTTTCCCCCATTTTGCACCACATCCGTGCGTGCCTCCTACAACTTACAGGCTTCCACTGAAGGAAAACTCACCACCTCTCATGGCAGCCTGTTCTACTCGTTAATCACCCTCATTGTTGAAACGTTTTTTCTAAAATGTAATCTGTACCGTCTCCCATTCTGTTTCATCCGATTGCTTGTAGCCTTTCTTTGTGCAAATGAGAATGTAGCTGAGCCCTCTACAGTGTGATACGCCTTGAGATATTTGTAAACAGCTATTAAGTCTCCTCTTAGTCTTCTTTTTTGCAAGCTAAACATTCCCAAATCCTCTAACCGTTCCTCATACCATTCCTCATAGTGAGGGAGAGGATGCCACCTTCCTTTATTCTCCCCCTCCTATTCCTCAAGAGATACCGAACTGCCATACAAACTCCCCATGACCGCAAATGAGCCACCGCCCACCGTTAGTGACCCCCTACGAACTTCACCCCCGAAGATTACAAAATACAGATTCCTGATTTTGTGGTGCAATTAGGAATTGAATTTGACGCTACCAGCCTCACAGAAATCAACTTTTTCAAAGTCTTTTTCTCTGAGGATTTTGTAAACCTCGTGGTGCCCCAGACAAATTTATATGCCCAAAATTTTTGGCCCAAAACCCCACTTCATCATTTTCTAACTGGACTCCCATAAATGCAGTAGAAATGATGGGGCATTGTTCTTCATATGAGGATTGTGTAGAACCCAGAACTTCGGCAATATTGGAGTGTTGATGTTTCACATGGCTATGACTTGTAAACGCTTTGAGTCCATCCACAAATTTTTGCATTACAACTAGTGATGAGCGAGTATGTTCTGTTAACCTTTTTGGCGAGTATGCTCGGTGTTATGTTTGAATTACTCCCGTGTGCATGATTTGCGACTGTTTGACAACTTTAATACATGTGAGGAATGTGTAAGAAATAGACATTCCTTACATGTACTAAAGCTGTCAAACAGTCGCAAATCATGCACACGGGAGTGATTCAAACATAACACCGAGCAACTGTAACTACTCGGTGCTCGGCCCGAGCATACTCGCCGAAAGGGTTAACAGAACATACTCGTTCATCACTAATTACAGCGATTATGCACAGCGTCCACCCCGAGATGACCCCAACTTTGACCGACTTTTCAAAGTTCAGCCGGTCATTGATCACTTCAGCAATAAGTTTGCTGAAGTTTACATTCCCCAAAGTGACATCTGTGTGGATGAGTTCATAATACTGAAATGTAGGGGAGGCTCAAATTCCAGCAATACCTACCCAGTAAGAGGGCCAGGTACGGAATTAAACTCTACAAGCTGTGTGAGAGTACCTCAGGGTTCACCCACAGATTTAGGGTTTATGAAGGGAAGGACACCTGGATTCAATCCTCTGAATGCCCCCCTGTCCTGGGAATGGGTAGGAGAATTGTGTGGGATTTGGTTCATCCACTGCGGGATCAAAGTTATCACCTCTACATAGATAACTTTTATACCAGCATCCCTCTCTTCATATTCCTGTCTGCCAGAGCTACCGCAGTATTTGGTACTTTCCGCAAAATTCAGAGAGGACTCCCTAAGTCACTAATTGGGCAGCTGCTCAGAAAAGGTGAGAGCAGAGCCCACAGTAACGACAACATGCTGGTGGGATATCCTTTTCTTGACCACCGTACATGGTGATGGCAGCACCCCCACAGCTGTACAAGGTACTTATACACAGGTCCGCAAACCAGACTGTGTACTGAACAATAAAAATGTGGGGGAAGTTGATCTGTAAGACTATTTTAACAATTCTGTCACCTGCATGCCCATAGTAATAGGTTTAAAATATCCCAGGGGGTGACAGATTCCCTTCAAGAAAGGCTGTATAATGCTATATGTTTTATTTCTTTATTTTACTAATTTATATAGCGCCATTAATTCCACAGCACTTTACAGACATTATGGGCACTGTCCCCATTGGGGCTCACAATCTAGATTCCCTATCAGTATGTCTTTGGAGTGTGAGAAGAAACTGGTGCTCACAATGCATCTAGATAGGTGCCTTGGGGTGTCTAGTTTCCAAAATGGGGTCACTTGTGGGGGAGCTCCAATGTTTGGGCACACAGGGGCTTTCCAAACGCAACATGGTGTCCGCTAACAATTTGAGACGATTTTCCATTCAATTTGTTAGCGGATACCATGTTGCATTTGGAGAGTCCCTGTGTGCCCAAACATTGGAGCTCCCCCACAAGTGACCCCATTTTGGAAACTAGAACCCCCAAGGCACCTATCTAGATTCATAATGAGCACTTGGAACCCCTAGGTGCTTCACAAATTGATTCGTAAGAATGAAAAAGTGAAAAAAAAAAACACTTTTTCATTTTTACGAATCAATTTGTGAAGCACCTGGGGGTTCCAAGTGCTCACTATGCATCTAGATAGGTGCCTTGGGGGGTCTAGTTTCCAAAATGGGGTCACTTGTGGGGGAGCTCCAATGTTTGGGCACACAGGGGCTCTCCAAACGCAACATGGCGTCCGCTAATTATTCAAGCAAATTTTACAATCAAAAAGTCAAATGGCGCTCCTTCTCTTCCGATCCCTGCCGTGCGCCCAAACAGTGTTTTTTCCCCACATATGGGGTATCTGCGTGCCCAGGGGAAATTGCACAACAAATTTTGGGGTCCATTTTTTCTTGTTACCCCTGTGAAAATAAAAAAAATTGTGTCTAAAGTAACATTTTTGTGAAAAAAGTTAAATGTTCATTTTTTTCTTCCACATTCCAAAAATTCCTGTGAAGCACCTGAAGGGTTAATAAAGTTCTTGAATGTGGTTTTGAGCACCTTGAGGGGTGCAGTTTTTAGAATGCTGTCACTTTTTGGTATTTTCTGTCATAAAGACCTCTCAAAGTGACTTCAAATGTGATGTGGTCCCTAAAAAAATGGTTTTGTAAATTTTGTTGGAAAAATGAGAAATCGCTGGTCAACTTTTAACCCTTATAGTTCCCTAACAAAAAAAAATTTTGGTTCCAAAATTGTGCTGATGCAAAGTAGACATGTGGGAAATGTTATTTATTAACTCTTTTGTGTGACATATCTCTCTGATTTAAGGGCATAAAAATTCAAATTTTGAAAATTGCAAAATTTTCAAAATTTTTGCCAAATTTCCATTTTTTTCACAAATAAACGCAAGTGATATCGAAGAAATTTTACCACAATCATGAAGTACAATATGTCATGAAAAAAAAATCTCAGAATCAGGGGGCTCCGTTGAAGCGTTCCAGAGTAATTACCTCATAAAGTGACAGTGGTCAGAATTGTAAAAATTGTCCTGGTCATTAACGTGCAAACCACCCTCGGGGGTTAAGGGGTTAAAGTTGAGAATTAGACAGCTATTTGACATTGATTCTCATGATAATTACACCAGTTTCATCAGATTTAAGAGACATAATTAATGAGTTTTGCAGTGCGTAATGTGAAAGTGGCTAACAGATCAACTTTTAAGGTGTACTCCCATCTTAGACATTTGTGTCTGTAGAATATGCCATGAATGTCAGATAAATGCCATTTTCACATTTGTACTTCACACCTTTTTTCAGAATGGGTGTTCCCTATACAGCTTTTACATCTATTCCGGAACTCCCATGGAAATCAATAATGAGGAGCACGAATATTCATGGCCATCTCTCTATTCATTGGAAATTGGAGTGCATCTATCAGACAGTGATGACATATCCTGTGGATAGGCAATAAACTATTTATGGTACAAATACCCTCTCCCCAGATACAGCATGAAGCCGCACGTAGCTCTCTAGATGCAGCATGAGGCCGCACAATGCTCCCCAGATACAGCATGAGGCCGCACGTAGCTCTCTAGATGCAGCATGAGGCCGCACAATGCTCCCCAGATACAGCATGAGGCCGCACGTAGGTCTCTAGATGCAGCATGAGGCCGCACAGTGCTCCCCAGATACAGCATGAGACCGAACGATGCCCCCTAGAAACAGCAGGAGGCCGCACAGGGCTCCCCAGATACAGCATGAGGCCGCACGGTGCTCCCCAGATACAGCATAAGGCCGGACGGCGCTCCCCAGATACAGCATGAGGCCGCACGGAGCTCCCCAGATACAGCATGAGGACGCACGGCGCTCCCCAGATACAGCATGAGGATACACGGTGCTCCGCAGATACAGCATGAGGCCGCAAGGAGCTCCCCAGATACAGCAGGAGGCCACACGGAGTTCCCCAGATACAGCATGAGGCTGTACGGCGCTCCTCAGATAAAGCAGGAGGCCGCACGGCGTTCCCCAGATGCAGAATGAGGCTGCACGGTGCTCCCCAGATACAGCATGAGGTCGCATGGCGCTCTGCAGACACAACATGAAGTAGCATGTCGCTCCCCAGATACAGCATGAGGCCGCACGGCGCTCCCCAGATACAGTAGGAGGCCGCACGGCGTACCCCAGATACAGCAGGAGGCTGTACGGCGCTCCCCAGATAAAGCAGGAGGCCGCACGGCGTTCCCCAGATACAGAATGAGGCTGCACGGCGCTCCCCAGATACAGCATGAGGTCGCATGGCGCTCTGCAGACACAACATGAAGTCGCATGTCGCTCCCCAGATACAGTATGAGGCCGCACGGCGCTCCCCAGATACAGCATGAGGCCGCACGGTGCTCCCCAGATATCGCATAAGGCCGGACGGCACTCCCCAGATACAGCATGAGGCCGCACGGCGCTCCCCAGATACAGCATGAGGCTACACGGTGCTCCGCAGATACAGCATGAGGCCGCAAGGAGCTCCCCAGATACAGCAGGAGGCCGCACGGTGTTCCCCAGATACAGCATGAGGCTGTACGGCGCTCCCCAGATAAAGCAGGAGGCCGCACGGCATTCCCCAGATACAGTATGAGGCTGCACGGCGCTCCCCAGATACAGCAGGAGGCCGCACGGTGCTCCCCAGATACCGAATGAGGCTGCACGGTGCTCCCCAGATACAGCATGAGGTCGCATGGCGCTCTGCAGACACAACATGAAGTCGCATGTCGCTCCCCAGATACAGCATGATGCCGCATGGCGCTCCCCAGATACAGCAGGAGGACTCACGGCGTTCCCCAGATACAGCATGAGGCTGTACGGCGCTCCCCAGATAAAGCAGGAGGCCACTCGGCGTTCCCCAGATACAGAATGAGGCTGCACGGCGCTCCCCAGATACAGCATGAGGTCGCATGGCACTCTGCAGACACAACATGAAGTCGCATGTCGCTCCCCAGATACAGCATGAGGCTGCACGGCGCTCCCCAGATAAAGCAGGAGGCCGCACGGCGTTCCCCAGATACAGAATGAGGCTGCACGGCGCTCCCCAGATACAGCATGAGGTCGCATGGCACTCTGCAGACACAACATGAAGTCGCATGTCGCTCCCCAGATACAGCATGAGGCCGCACGGCGCTCCCCAGATAAAGCAGGAGGCCGCACGGCGTTCCCCAGATACAGAATGAGGCTGCACGGCGCTCCCCAGATACAGCATGAGGTCGCATGGCGCTCTGCAGACACAACATGAAGTCACATGTCGCTCCCCAGATACAGCATGAGGCCGCACGGCGCTCCCCAGATACAGCAGGAGGCCGCACGGCGTTTCCCAGATACAGCATGAGGCTGTACGGCGCTCCCCAGATAAAGCAGGAGGTCGCATGGCGCTCTGCAGACACAACATGAAGTCGCATGTCGCTCCCCAGATACAGCATGAGGCCGCACGGTGCTCCCCAGATACAGCATGAGGTCGCATGGCACTCTGCAGACACAACATGAAGTCGCATGTCACTCCCCAGATACAGCATGAGGACGCACGGCGCTCCCCAGATAAAGCAGGAGGCCACACGGCGTTCCCCAGATACAGAATGAGGCTGCACGGCGCTCCCCAGATACAGCATGAGGTCGCATGGCGCTCTGCAGACACAACATGAAGTCGCATGTCGCTCCCCAGATACAGCATGAGGCCGCACGGCGCTCCCCAGATACAGCAGGAGGCCGCACGGCGTTTCCCAGATACAGCATGAGGCTGTACGGCGCTCCCCAGATAAAGCAGGAGGTCGCATGGCGCTCTGCAGACACAACATGAAGTCGCATGTCGCTCCCCAGATACAGCATGAGGCCGCACGGTGCTCCCCAGATACAGCAGGAGGCCGCACGGCGTTCCCCAGATACAGCATGAGGCTGTACGGCGCTCCCCAGATAAAGCAGGAGGCTGCACGGCGTTCCCCAGATACAGTATGAGGCTGCACGGCGCTCCACAGATACAGCAGGAGGCCGCACGGCGTTCCCTAGATACAGTATGAGACTGCACGGCGCTCCCCAGATACAGCAGGAGGCCGCACAGTGCTCTCCAGATACAGAATGAGGCTGCACAGCGCTCCCCAGATACAGCATGAGGTCGCATGGCGCTCTGCAGACATAACATGAAGTCGCATGTCGCTCCCCAGATGCAGCATGAGGCCGCACTGCGCTCCCCAGAAACAGCATGAGGCCGCACATAGCACCCTATATACAATACGTACACAGACAGTCACGCACACACACGGTCATTCACATGCAGATACGCACAAGCACTCACGTATACACATGCAGACTTGCACGTATAAGGGTCGCAGACATGTGCACACACACAAACATATGCAGACATATGCAAAGCACAAAAAGAACAAAAAACGATCACAGGCCACAATATATATTAATGAAATTAATCTTTATTTATTAAAAAAAAATAACAAGCCTACAACCTGCAGTAACCACCGCTCCACCATACTGCTGCACGACCAGCTCTACCCTCACCTACTATTTCCTCACCCATTCGTCGTAGATTGTGAGCCCTCGCGGGCAGGATCCTCTCTCCTCCTGTACCAGTCGCTAACTTGTTTTGTTAAAATTATTGTAAGTGTTTTTGCTATGTATACCCCATTTCACATGTAAAGAGCCATGGAATAAATGGCGCTATAATAATAATAAATAATAATAAAAATAATAAACAGGCAATGGAAGAAAATGTGCACAGTGCAAATGGCTATGTGAATAAAGGACGCGCAGCCGTGGAGACATAATTCTTGGTAAAATCAATATAACAATACATACATATTGTTTGCCTCCTCCATATCATGAAATCATAAGCATGCTAATACACAATAATGCATCCTACAGTCGCCGAGTGCTCATCAGTGACACACATCACTGATCAGCGTCCTTACTCACTTTTGGCCTGGACTTTTTTTCCTGTTCATTTTCTCTCCTTCCCCCCTGTGCACCACCTCCATGCGTGTGTCCTGCAGCCAGTGAACAACTGATCAGTGACGCACATCACTGATCAGCGTCTGTGCTCGCTTTTGGCCAGGACTTTTTTTCCCTGTCCATTTTTTTTCCCTGTTTTGCACCACATCCATGCGTGCGTCCTCACTGTCAAAAAGTTTTTTTTAATATCTAATCTGTATCTTCTACCATTCAGTTTCATCCCATTGCTTCTAGTCTTTCTTTGTGCAAATGAGAATATACCTGATCCCTCTACAATGTGAGAGGCCTTGAGATTTTCGTAGACAGCTAGTAAGTCTCCTCTCAGTTATCTCTTTTGCAAGCTAAACATTCCTAAATCCTCTAACAGTTCCACATACCATTTCCTATAGTGAGGGAGAGGATGCCACCTTCCTTCCTTTTCCACCCTCCTATAACTCAAGTGATACCGAACTGCCACGCAGACTCCCCAGGACAGCAAATGAGCCAGCGCCCACTGTCAGTGACCCCTTATAAACCTCACCCCCGAAGATTACGAAACATAAATTCCTGATTTTGTGGCGCAATCGGGAATCCAATTTGACACTACCGGCCTCACAGAAATCAACTTTTTCAAAGTCTTTTTCTCTTAGAATTTTGTAAACCTCATGGTGCCCCAGACAAATTTATATGGCCCAAAACCCCACTTCATCATTTTCTAACTGGACTCCCATAGATGCAGTAGAAATGATGGGGCCTTGTTTTTTACATGGGGATAGTGACGATCCCAGAACTTCAGCAATATTGGAGTGTTGATGTTCCACCTGTGTGACCTGTAAACGCTTTGAGTCCATCCACAAATTTTTGCATTACAACGATAATAATGCACAGCGTCCACCCCGAGATGACCTCAACTTTTACCGACTTTTCAAAGTTCAGCCGGTCATTGATCACTTCAGCAATGAGTTTGCTGAAGTGTACATTCCCCAAAATGACATCTGTGTGGATGAGTCTCTAATACATTTCAAGGGGAGGCTCAAATTCTGGCAATACCTATCTAGGGCAAGGTACGGAATTAAACTCTACAAGCTGTGCGAGAGTACATCAGGGTACACCCACAGATTTAGGAAGGGAAGGACACCCGGATTCAATCCCCTGAATGCCCCCCGTCCTGGGAGTGAGTAGGGAAATTGTGTGGGATTTGGTGCACCCACTGCTGGTTCAAAGTTATCACTGCTACATAGAAAACTTTTATACCAGCATCCATCTCTTCATATTCCTTTCTGATAGAGCTACCACAGTATTTAGTACTGTCTGAAAAACTCAGAGAGGACTACTAAGGTCACTAATTGGGCAGCTGCTGAGAAAGGGTGAGAGCAGAGCCCAATTTAGCAACAACATGCTGGTGGGATATCCTTTTCTTGTACATGGTGATGGCAGCACCCCCACCACTGTATGAGGTACTTATACACAGGTCCGCAAACCAGACTGTGTACTGGGGTACAATAAAAATATGGGGGGAGTTGATCTGTCTGATCAAGTCCTCAACCTCTACAGTGCCATGCCGAAAGCTAGTTGTGGCCCCTGAATCCCGAGCCTGCGCCCTGTAATAGTGCGATTATACTTACCTTTTCCACCCTTCAATGGGCATTTGCTTCATAGTTCTTCTGCACAGGCGCCTGCGAGTCACTGCTACTGAAGGGTGGAAAAGGTAAACATAATCGTGCCATTGCAGGCCCACAACTACATGTCACATGGCACTGTGCTGTTGATGGGAGGAAGGTGGTATGCAAATGAACACCAGAGGCAGGAGTTTTCTTCCAGGCACCACCACAGAGTCTGGAAGAACTCATTAACATAAAGGATTAAAAGATGATTTATAAAAAAACAAGACAGCAGCTATGAGGCATACAGGTAAGACTATTTTAACAATTCTGTCACTTGTATGCCCATAGTAATAGGTTTAAAACGTCCCAGGGGGTGACAGATTCCCTTCAAGAAAATCTGTATAATGCTATGTGAAAGTTTTCCTGCCTAATTTGAAAATGATTTGTTATGAGTCTAGATCTAGCTGAAGTCATAAAATGCTCTTTTACATTTGAGAATTAGACAGCCATTTGATATTGATTTTCATGAATATTACACCAGTTTCATCAGATTTAAAAGACATAATTAATGAGTTTTGCAGTGCGTAATGTGAAAGCTGCTGACAGATCAACTTTTAAGGAGTATTTCCATCTTAGACATTTGCGTCCACAGAATATGCCATGAATGTCTGACAAATGCCATTTTCACATTTGTACTCCACACCTTTTTTCATAATGGGCGTTTCCTATCCTGCTTTTACATCTATTCCATAACTCCCATGGAAATTAATGAAGAGGACCACAAATATTCATGGCCATCTCTCTTTTTATTGGAAATTGGAGTGCATCTATCAGACAGTGATGACATATCCTGTGGATAGGCAATAACTACTTAAGGTTGAAATACTCTTTTATTAGACTGTTGAGTGTTTAAAGGGGTTTTCTATGAGTTGAAAAATTCTTAACCTGAAAAGTTTTTGTGTTGAAAATAATTTCACTGCATTTTCTCTTGCTTTGATGATTTTTTTCTGGTCCCAAAATCCTGGGCACATGCCACTCATTTGCTTTCACGTTTGTGGTGTTGTTGCCAGTTCAGTTTACTGCAATTACAACTTTACACTGTAAAGGAAAAGATGAAAGGTGTCGGTAGTTCCGCGCTCCTAGGTTAGAACATATTATATAGAATCCAGGACTTGTGTTGTGGATTTATTCTTTTGACAAGCTAAAAACAGACACGTTTCGTGGACGTCCTGTCCACTTCATCAAGTGCATAGCTTAAGAGATGTTAACAGCAGAGAACGTATATACACATGGAAAGTGAAAAAAACTGGCTCCAAGGCACCAGCAACCGTTTTCATTTAAAAATTAAACCTTTACATATTCCTTAAAAAAGTGTCTATTAGCGTCATTAAGAGAACAATTTTAAAAAAGTAATGAGTATTGTATAAAATTGAAATAAAAATTGAAACGTCTTCTACATAAGTTCCATGATGTAAAAATAAAATATTTTTTTGTGTATGATGATTCGAACCCGTTATTTCTTGGCACCCTATACCATATAAAGACAACATCCATGGTCAGTACCTCTAGACCGTGGAAGTATCTGATAGTTGGTGGACGTTGTTTAGCTGCCTTTTTAAGAAGGATATAATCATAAGATGGTACTAACAAGGAAGACATGATTGTAGAAAAATGTATATTTATAGTGAAAAACTGACAAGTGTATGCACATGCATCCAACATTGTCCATATCCCTATCACTGAGTCAATTGGATAGATGATATACAAACTGGACACATTGAAACCACGGGGTTTAAATGAGGTTACACTGCCCAAATCCTGGCAAGCCAGCGGAAGGGTGAGTCTCTGTAATTTGCCCCATCTTGTGTAGTTGTTGAGACTGTTTTATATGTTATTGATTGTTGGTGGTTCAATAAATTATTGCCACACTGTTTACCATCACCCTGTGTTGTCTGAGTAATGTTCTACCCATGGTAAAAGAGAGTGGGCGTTCAGTGGTATGAGCCCTTGTCCATGCAATCTTTCTAAAGACCACTGGGCTAGCGGACAAGAGCACCCACTGACCCCTGTGTTTTCACACTGTCCCTGATCTGTGATATGCAGGGACTTTAATGGAGGAGACTACACTTGGGTTACAGAGCAGTAGCTGATGATGCTAGCCCTATCCTATGTACAACATGTAATTGATAATGTGGTGCATATTGGGGCAGTGACATTGGTCTGAGAAATCCATATGAAAGATGGCCATAACATCACTGTCATGATGGGAAAGAATCGGCAGCGAGATCATGTGACTCAGATTCCCGAAAAAAAAAATCAGATTAACTTTTAATTCCCTACTGCTTGTAACATTCACTACAACAGTCCAAAATCAAAATAATAGTGACAGCAGAATGAGCAGAATATAAAGAATACACCGACACAATGAATAGAGTTCATTAATTTTTATTCTTATCTATTATCCAATTTAGTTTTATTTAATCATCCAGTGCCATTTTTAGATTTGCTGCATAAAAAGGATGTGAACCAGAGGAAGGCAAAACAACCCCATGTGTGGGGAAAAATTCCTTCCTGACCCACATACTGGCGATCGGCTAATCCCTGGTTCACTGCAGTGTCAGCTCTGGATGGGGCCCTGTCACACCTTTACATGGAATATTTCATACATATCTAATATATATGTTTGTCTTATTTTTATATTTAGACTATTTAAAGCGTATGTCTAACTAAGGGCGGCTTACACTGGTTAATTATTGAGAATTGGTGCTTCTTTCCTATACTTATTATTACATACTTATGCTTATCCTTTCTTACATAAACTTTTCCTTACTTACCTATGCTCATCCATTTTTATTTTTTTAACTGAATGCTAAATATAGTTATCCTTTTTTAACAGTACTTATCCTTTTTTACCTATACTAATTCTTTCCTATCTATACTTCTCCTTTTTACCTATACTTTTTTAATTACATTTTAAATATGCTTCTCCTTTCTTACCTATATTTTTCCTTTTTTAATTATACTTATCCTTTCTTACTTCTACTTACCTCTAATTATCCTTCATTACATATACTTTCATATACATAACCTTTTTAACATATATTTATACTTTTTTACTCATACCTATCCTTGTCTACCAATATTTATCATTACTTACCTATGCTTATCCTTTTTTTATTGATCGGATGTTAAATATACTTATTCCTTTTTACCAGTAATTATCCTTACATATACTTATATTTTCTTACCTAGACTTATCCTTTCCTGCCAATATTTTTATCTTAACTAGACTGATCTTTTTTTCCTATAATTATCTTTTCTTACCTATATTTAGCTACACTTATCCTTTTTACTTCTACTTATCCTTTTTTATGCATACTTATTTTTTGTTACCTATGCTTACCATTTCTTTCCTGTATTTATCTATACTTATCATTTTTCCTATATTTACCTATACTTATTCTTTCCTACCTATATTTACTTATAATTATCCTTTTTTGCCCTTTCTTACCTGTACTTATCATTTTTACTTATACTTATCCTCTCTTACCTATTCTTATATTTTCTTACCAATACTTACATATAGTTATTCTTTCTTACCTATATTTATCTTTTTTTCCTATACTTATCCTCTTGTACCTACACTTATCCTTACTTATCTATTCTTATATTTACCTATACTTTTTTACCTATACTTATCTTTTCTTATCTTTTCTTACTTATACTTATTCTTTCTTACGTATTTTTATCTATATTTATCACTTATAGTTATCGATGGGGAGGTCCCTGATGATGTTGGACATCCGATCTTCTGCTCTTCTCTGCATGATCTTCTGGAAGCACAGGTATGCAGCTTGCTCTGATATTATTGAGCAGGTGTCTTGTTGAGGGTTTTCTAGTTGACAAATGAAAACCCTCTGAACACGGCCTGGTCCTCTGGTGTTATAGATAATGTAGCCTCTGCCGCTTGGATCTTGTCAAGCTTAAAAGCACGGAACTTTGGTTTAGGTTTAGTTGGCTATAGAAAAGATGCAGAAAAAGTCATGGTGAAAATTGGTGACTAATTAAAATAGTCTTGACTTGAAGTATAGAAAAAAAATTGCTCAATATTAAGGAACGTTTTGAAATGTAAATGTAATATTGTAGAGACAAAACCATCACAACAAGCATTGCAGCTCAAGTTTAGTCACTTCAGTGCGATGTATCCATTTACTTCCAGTTATTTGGGTATTTTGCTTGTCTTTGGTTTTTCTCTGTCTAGTGGCCTTATGTGAACATGCATTTACATTTTGCATGCACATCAATTTACGTTTCAGTTCAGATTCCCAGTTTTTTTCTTTGTAGTTTAGTGTGCTTTAGTGCATATAAAGGTTTGGCCGCCCTTTGTCTGAGCTGAAAGCTTCATTCTGCCTCTCAGGTCTATGTTTCTACTAGGGGTTCAGTCTCTCTGCCCTTATCCATATGTATGTCACTTGACAAATGGTAAGGTTTTAATATTAGAGTTAGGACTGTCCCATAAGGGTTACTGTGACATGGTGGGATGGCTTTTACATTATTTTGATCAAAATTATGTTAACTAAATACCTTTTATTATTTATCATTATTTTTGCATTGTGTGATTTATCCATTTACTTCCAGTTATTTGGGTATTTTGCTTGTCTTTGGTTTTTCTCTGTCTAGTGGCCTTATGTGAACATGCATTTACATTTTGCATGCACATCAATTTACGTTTCAGTTCAGACTCCCAGGTTTTTTCTTTGTATTTTAGTTTGCTTTAGTGCATATAAGGGTGTGGCTGCCCTTTGTCTGAGCTGAAAGGTTCATTCTGCCTCTCAGGTCTATGTTTCTACTAGGGGTTCAGTCTCTCTGCCCTTATCCATATACATGTCACTTGACAAATGTTAAGGTTTTAATATTAGAGTTAGGACTGTCCCATAAGGGTTACCGTGACATGGTAGGATGGCTTTTACATTACTTTGATCAAAATTATGTTAACTAAATACCCTTTATTATTTATCATTATTTTTGCACTGTGCAATTTATCCATTTACTTCCAGTTATTTGGGTATTTTGCTTGTCTTTGACTTATCTCTGTAAATGTAATATTGTAGAGACAAAATCAGCACAACAAGCATTGCAGCTCAAGTTTAGTCACTTCAGTGAGCTGCAGTGCCAGTAATTATCTCTATGGCCAATCATACTCCTGTCTCATCATATATAGGATGCAGAATTATGTGCAGGTAATAGGCAATAGCTTAAGTATGGTTAGAATGAGAAGTTTTTAAATAAGTACAATCTGTACTTATATCACTTCAACACTGAACACTTTGATCTGTTAACAGACTCTTCCAAATTGGGACAGCTCCATCAGTTCTGTTTTTTGACAAAATTGGTTCATATTTGTTGTTTTATTTTTCTTCTGGTCAAAATCAGCAGTGGAGACTATAAAAAGGAGAATTATTGTTGAAAAATGCAAACTAATTTTCTTTAGATTCACTTCCATGTCTGCCTGAAAAATTATCAAAACATTGTGGTCCTTATGGAGAACTCATTTCAATTTTTTTTAGCCAAGGATCTTCTCTTTCTCCAGCTACAGATGCCTATGCAATTCTTTTGCCAGATTAAATGACTTGCACCTGACAGAACATATAACTAGTTAATTATTTGCGTATAGCCTGCAAGAGTCTGAAAGAAGTGCAATACTATAGACTAGACATGCACCATTAATAAATTAAATTTTCCAGCCCGATCATTTATAATAGTAATGTAAACATTAACGTAGTCCAAATTATTTTCCAACCCTGATATTAACCCCTTTACAATCCAAGGTGGTTTGCACGTTAATGACCAGGCCAAATTTTACAATTCTGACCACTGTCACTTTATGAGGTAATTACTCTGGAACGCTTCAACGGATCCCCCTGATTATGAGAATGTTTTTTCGTGACATATTGTACTTCATGTTTGTGGTAAAATTTCTTCAATATCACTTGCGTTTATTTGTGAAAAAAACGGAAATTTAGCGAAAATTTTGCAATTTTCAAAATTTGAATTTTTATGCCCTTAAATCAGAGAGATATGTCACACAAAATAGTTAATAAATAACATTTCCCACATGCATACTTTACATCAGCACAATTTTGGAACCAACATTTTTTTTATTGGGGAGCTATAAGGGTTAAAAGTTGACCAGTGATTTCTCATTTTTCCAATAAAATTTACAAAACCATTTTTTTAGGGACCACATCATATTTAAAGTCACTTTGAGGGGTCTTTATGACAGAAAATACCCAAAAGTGACACCATTCTAAAAACTGCACCCCTCAAGGTGCTCAAAACAACATTCAAGAACTTTATTAACCCTTCAGGTGCTTCACAGGAATTTTTGGAATGTGGAAGAAAAAAATTAACATTTAACTTATTTTACAAAAATGTTACTTTAGACCCATTTTTTTTTTCTTTTTGCAGGGGTAACAGGAAAAAATGGACCCCAAAATTTGTTGTGCAATTTCTCCTGAGTAAGCAGATACCCCATATGTGAGGAAAAACCACTGTTTGGGCGCACGGCAGGGTTCGGGGAACTTATCTAGATGTGTGGTGAGCACCTTGAACCCCCAGGTGCTTCACAGAAGTTTATAACATTGAGCCGTAAAAATAAAATTTTCACATTTTTCCCACAAAAATGTTTTTCAGCCCCCACTTTTGCATTTTCATAAGGGCAACAGGAGAAATTGCACCATGCAGTTTGTTGTGCAATTTCTCCTGAGTAAGCAGATACCCCATATGTGGGGGAAAACCACTGTTTGGGTGCACGGCAGGGTTCGGAAGGGATGGAGCGCCATTTGACTTTTTGAATGTAAAATTTGCTTGAATAATTAGCGGACGCCATGTTGCATTTGGGGAGCCCCTGATGTGCCTAAACAGTGGAAACCCCCCACAAGTGACACCATTTTGGAAACTAGACCCCTCAGGGAACTTATCTAGATGTGTGGTGAGCACCTTGAACCCCCAAGTCCTTTACAGAAGTTTATAAGATGGAGCCGTGAAAATAAAAAAATCAAACTTTTTCCACAAAAATGATGTTTTAGCCCCAATTTTTTTATTTTCACAAGGGTAAGAGGAGAAAATGGACCCCAAAAACGTTTGTGCAATTTCTCCTGAGTACGCCAATACCCCATATGTGGTGGAAAATACAGTGTTTGGGCGCACGGCAGAGTTCAGAAGGGAAGGAGCACTGTTTGACTTTTTGAACGCAAAATCGGCTGGAATCGAGAGCGGACGCCATGTCGCGTTTGGAGAGCCCCTGATGTGCCTAAATAGTTGAAACCCCCCACAAGTGACCCCATTTTGGAAACTACACCCCTCAAGGATTTTATCAAGGGGTATAGTGAACATTTTGAGCCAAGAGATACGACACAGAATTTGATGACATTAGGTCATCATATTGAATAAGTTGTCACTAGTCTTGAGCGCAAGTGCTCGCTACTTGAGTTTGCATCGGGTACTCAGGTATGCACCATGTATCATGGGTGCTCAAGTGACATGCTCGAGTCCCCGTCCTGTATGTTTCATGGTTATTAGACACCCCAAAAAAACATACGGGGATTGCTCATGCATGGCAGGCAATCCCCGCGAGTTTTTTTTGGCCGCGAAGCATATGGAGCGGAGACTCGAGCACTCGCGATACTCAATGCATACCCGAGCACCTGATGCAAACTCAAGTAGCGAGCACTTGCGTTCAACACTAGTTGCCATATCGTCATCTTTTTTTTTTTTTTTTTTTTACTTTTGAAAAAAAAAACATCCCTAACCCTACCCTAGCCCAGCCCTGACCCCAACCCTAACATTAGCACAACCCTAACCCCAACCCCAGCCCTAGCGTTTATTTTTTATGCCGTTCCTAGTGCGGTATAAGTGATTAGACGACCTTATTCTTTGGGTTGGTTCGACTACAGAGATACCAGAATGATATCGGGTTTTTATGATTGACAGCTGTCACACACTAAAAGACTCATATTTTGTAAAATCTAGTTTTTGCATATTTTGAGAGCTATAATTTTTCTATATTTTGGCCGAAAGAGTTATGCGATGGCTTGTTTTTTGCGGGATGAGTTGACGTTTTTATTGGTGCCATTTTCAGGCATGTGATATTTTTTGATCGCTTTCTATTCCAGCTTTTGGGAGGCAGAATAAACAAAAACCAACAATTCAGGAATTGTTTTTTTTTTTTACATTTTTTATTCTACTCCGCGAGTGGTAAAATTGATAAGGCAGCTTTATTCTTCTGGTCAGTACGTTTACAGCGGTACCACATTTATATAGTTTTTCTATGTTTTGGCGCTTTTACACAATAAAAGCTATTTTATAGAAAAAATTATTTTTTTGCATCACTTTATTCCGAGAGCTATAACTTTTTGATTTTTCAGATGATGGAGCTGTATTGCGGCTTGTTTTTTGCAGGACAAGATGACGTTTTCAGTGGTACCATTTTTATTTATATTCGTCTTTTGATCACGTGTTATTCCATTTTTTGTTTGGCGGTATGATGATAAAGCATTATTTTTTGCTTCGTTTTTTATTTCTTTTTTTTACCATGTTCACTGAAGGGGTTAACTAGTGGGACAATTTTATAGGTCAAGACGTTCTGGACGCGGCCATACCAAATATGTGTACTATTGTTTTGTTTGTTTTTTTTCATAATAATATTTATTGATGGGTACATTATATTTTTATTTTTGGTGGATTATTTTTTTAATTTTGTTTAATATTTTTACAATTTTTTTTTAAATTATTTTCACTTTCTGAGAGTTTTTTTAGTTTTTTACTTTGTCCCACTCTGGGACTTTCACTTTTTTTATTCTGATCGCCTGCATAGCATAGGGATGGAGCACCATCCCTGTGCTATGCAGGCAGTCAGTGCTGCACAGAGAGAAGATTGTTTGGTCATGCACTGTGCATGACCAAAAAATCTTCCTGCTGTCTGGTGACCCGGATGTTGTCATGAAGACATCGGGTCGTCATGGCAACACCCGGGAAGCCATGGCAGACAGCACTGGAGGCCGGAAGAGGAGGTGAGTATTGCGATCACCTCCCCTTAGCCACCGCAATGCTGCGATCGACTTCGGGACCGCTCCCTGCACATAGTATTGGGTGTCAGCTGTAACAATCAGCTGACACCCGGCGGCGATCGCGCCCGCGCAGCCTGTGTGCGCACGCGATCGCGATGACGTACTAATACGGGTCAGGCTCTTAAGTCCCAGGGCACAGATGCGTATTAGTACGTCATGGGATTTAAAGGGGTTAAACATAATGTATCACAGAGCCAAAAGCGTAGAAGATTGTGGGAGAGTATCTTATTCAGATCCATGTGACAATTCTGTACATATACTTACTACATGGATGTATGGTGGGGCCATCCTAAGGGCTTCCACTGAGACCAGGGTCGGTCTGGCCTGGCGGGAAATCGGGAAATTTCCCGGTGGGCCCCGATATGAGAGTGAGAAAATTGGTGGCGGGGGCCCTTTAAAAGCGCGGCTGAATCAAATGTAGTGTCGCGCGCACGGCACATTCATTGGTGACAGCGGGCCTGCAGTGACGTGCATGCAGCATACTTACCACGTGAGTCTCTGACACTGAGAGGACGGATTCTTTCTGGGCGGTGACACGCACCGCGCTCTGCTTTCCCGCTGGCTGGCAGACTGTGGTGTCAGGTGACACTGACGCCGCTCTCTTCTGGCCTCTGATACGCGCGCCCGCGCTCTGCAGTGCTCTCTCTCTGCTCCAGGGCCGGCCTCTGAGACGCCGGCGCCACCGAAGCCGACGTCTCGCTCTGCTCTCCCTGCTCCCGGGCTTCTGATACGTCCTATCCCGGCTCCATATCTGCCCTGGCCTGCTCCCCTGTAGTAATACTGGCTCCCGGGTGGTGGCACCGCCCCCTTCTCTCCTGCTCTGACTCTGGTTTTTTTTATACCGGTTCCGGGGCTGGATATGTGGACGGTGACCTGCAGCACTCTACAGTTCAACTCTCCAACCAGGCCTGGCCTGGAATTGGAAACAAGACTGCAGGCCTACAGCTGTCACTGCTTCAATTTCATATCAAGAGCACCGTGCCAAATATTCAATAACGTTTTTATGGGTGAGTCATATGCCTGTGTGTGTGTTACTTTGTATATGCCTGCTGGTGCGTGTATATGCCTGCAGTTCATGTGTGTATATGCCTGCGTGTGTGTGTACAGTGTGTGTGAAAATGCCTGTGTGTGTACAGTGTGTGTGTATATACCTGCGAAGCGTGTGTATATATGCTTGCGTGTGTGTGTGTATATGCCTGCCTGTGTGTATATGCATGTGTGTACAGTTTGTGTATATGGCTGTGTGTGTACAGTGTGTGTGTATATGCCTGCCTGCATGTGTGTGTATATGCCTGCATGCATGTGTGTGTGTGTGTGTGTATTTGAGTGCCTGCATGTCTACATGTGTATATGTGTCTTCACACATGTATGCATGCTTCCCTGCGTGTCTGCATTTTTGTATGTGATTGGTTGAGTGTGTCTGAGCATGACTGCGTGTGCATTTCTGTGAGTGCTTGCCTGCGTGTGTACGTGTCCCCATTTCTGTGAGTATGTGTATCTGCGTGTGTATATTAGGGCTCTTTCACATGTCCTGATATTTACGGGACTGGAGATATCCGTGTCCACCTGTGTGTCATCCGTGTGACACATACCAGCGCTTGGGAATCAATGTACAGTTAGCGCTGTTCCCAAGAGCTGGGTGCTGCCCTCATCATAGATCCCTGCCTGCTGCGATCAACAGCAGCAGGGTCAATGATGAGAGTAGTAGCCTACTCCCGCCGTGTCCAACTGTAAAAATAGGAATAAAATAAAAACATCCTTATACTCACCTCTCCTAAGTGTCACCCGCTGTAATCCGTGCGAGCACTCACGCCGAGGAGAACAACTTCTGCAGCGAGCGGACCCCAGAGCTGTGCTCAGTGATTGACAGGGCACCCCTTGTTGAGCGCAGCTCCGGGGCCCGCTCGCTGCAGGAGTCATTCTCCTCGGCGTGAGCGCTCGCACGGATTACAGCGGGTGACACTTAGGAGAGGTGAGTATAAGGATTATTTTTATTTTATTCCTATTTTTACAGTTGGACACGGCGGGAGTAGACTACTACTCTCATCATTGACCCTGCTGTTGCTGATTGCAGCGCCGGCAGGGATCTATGATGAGAGCAGCGTTCAGCACCCGGTGCTTGGGAAGAGCGCTGTCATCAGTGTGTGGGACGTTTGGCAGGAGGTGCAGCTGGTAAAAACATTCATTTGAATGGGTCTGCGTGTACCAATGTCTCTGGTACTTGTGGAAACTGTCATCGCATGTACTGACGTGTGAAAGAGCCCTTAGTATGTGTGTGTGTAAGCACGCTTCTGCATGTCTGTGTGGTCTTCCGAAGATTTATTATATTTGGAGAGAGATGGGAGAGAAATTTTAGGAGACAGAATGGGGAGATGTGTGAAATAACTAGGGGAGGTGTGGGAATGGGTGCGGGAACAGAAGGGGGATGTATGAGGAAACAGTACGGAGAGTGGGGGAATAGTGTGAGGAGACAGTATGGAGGGAGAAAAGTGTGAGGTGACACAGCACAGAGACTAGGTAGTGTGGGGGAAGGTATGGAGATGCGGCAGTATGGGGGAAACAGTGTGAGGGCGCAGAAAGGGGGGAACAGTATGCTGAGGAGGGGGAGTGTGATGAAGGGGCACAGTATAGAGACTGGGCAGTATAGGGGGGACACAGTGTGAGAGGACAGTGTGAAGAGGGGGCCCAGTATGGTAAGGAGAGGACAGTGTGGAGAGCAGGTACCATAAGAGGGGTAGAGTGTATGTCATGTTTTGTGCAGGGAGCATTGTAAGAGTTAGGTTTATTCAGGGGCTCAGTGTAGATATTTTTATTCAGGAGCATTATAATGACTCTATCTTTAAGGGCATCGTGTGGGAATGAGCTGCAGAAGACCGGAGAAGATGGAAGTCTGCAGAGACGAGCTGTGGATGAGAAAAGTCCTCAAGGGGTCTGGACAAGATGGAGGCGAAAAGAAGGAGAACGACTCTAATCAGAGAAGACGTTCTCAGGTAAGATACCTGGATGTAAATGTTCATTTGTGATCCTGCCTGTGTCTCGCCAGTACTGTGGTTCCTGTATGGTCCGCAGTCTGATGATGACTGATAACTCCCAGTATCTCTATTCTTAATTACATACTGGGAGTTGTAGGTTTATGCGATACAAAGATATATGGGTCTGACCTGATATTACAAATGATGGTGGTTCAGATGATGTATTCATGTACTCATGTGTTTGTGCGCGTCTGTGTGTTTGTGCGCATCTGCGTGTTTGTGCACGTCTGCGTGTTTGTGCGTGTCTGCATGTTTGTATGTGTCTGCGTATCTGGAATAATATGTATTTTTGTAAGATGCGTGTATGTAACTGTGCATTGTGGTGTGTAATAACATTCATATGCTTGAGGCACCTTTACTACATCTATTAGGTCTCTTTCACATGTGTTTGTGCGCGTCTGCGTGTTTGTATGTGTTTACGTATCTGGAATAATATGCATTTTTGTAAGATGCGTGTATGTAAGAGTCCATTGTGGTGTGTAATAACATTCATATGCTTGGGGCACCTTTACTAAATCTATTAGGACTTGCTCACATGTGTTAGGGAATTCCATTTGTCTTTCCACATTTAGGAACAGACAAGTGAAATTTGCTAACCTTGTCATAACTGTCACCATTGGGATGTGCTTGTATGGAGCGGGTTCAGGAGCTGAGCCTGCTCCATACCGGGCAGATGTCGGCTGTGTTACATAGCCGGCGTCTGCCTGTAACAGCAGTGATCAGAGCTCGCCTTGATTGCTGCTGTTTTGAGTATTTAAGTGCCCTTTTTAATCACTGACAGCGGCATTTAGATAGCACAATGGCCGGTGCATGCAGTCACCTGTTCCCTTCTGCCCCCTGTGACGCAGTTGCAGGTTGCTGTTCGGTTGCCAGTAGTGCTGAGTGAGCGTGGTCGGATAAGAGACATTACAGTCACCGCGAACTACAAAGTGAGCGTGCTGCAATAACGTCCGGCACCTTGATTGTGACACTTCCATGGAGCCCAACCTCAGGCTGAGCTTCATTGAATGACTAACATGGCAGCCGTACCTGGCAACTAGTGGTGAGTGAGTTTGGTCGGATAAGGTGTGATCCCAGCATGCTCGGGTGTAATCCGAGTATCTTGTAGTGCTCTGCTAATATGCTTGAGTCCCCGGGGTAGCATGTTTTGCGGTGATAGACAGAAGCAACACATGCAGGGATTACCTAAGAAACCGGCAATTCCTGTATGTGTTGCGTCTGTCTACCTCCGTAAAACATGCTACCCCGAGGACTCGAGCATAGTAGCAGAGCACTACAAGATACTTGGATAACACCCGAGCATGCTGGGATCACACCTTATCCAACCACGTTCGCTCAGCACTAGTTGCCAGGTGCTGCTGCCATGTTAGTCATTCAATGAAGCTCAGCCTGAGGTTGGCCTCCATGGAAGATGTCACAATCAAGGTGCCGGACGTTATTGCAGCACCCTCACCGACCCTATGACAGGAAGCGAGTGGCGGCAGGGAGAATAAAATGTAATTTTCTCCGTGTAGCCAATGCTTTTCCAATAAGCCGTCTAACCAGGCTTTACACCCTATTTACCTGCAGATTACCCCTATATCTGCAGATAAATAGCATTTTTCAAGGTGACAAGTTACCATTAAAGGGACTCTGGCAGTACGGAATGACTGTTCGAAGAAAGTCCTGCCGCTTGGTGCTCCACAGCGCGGCCAAACATGTAATTATAGTACATTATAGAAAAACATAACAAGTAATAAAACCATTTAGGTGGGCTGTAGTGTGGGCCCCTAGAGTCAGTTCCCCTGGTGGGCCCTAGGCACCCCAGTCCGACCCTGACTGAGACCCCATCAATTCTCTGGAAGAAGGGGTGTTCTCGGATGTTACCATTGACTCCTAATCTCTGGACAGGATCTTCCTGGAGGAGCTGTTCAATGATGTCCTTGGCGCCGGAGGATGATTCATCAAAGAGTGAGGGATGGTAGTTACACTCACTGGTAAGCATTTCGTTTAAGATGACTCCAAACGAGTACCAGTCTACTCCGGCGTTATACTCCTCCTTGTCCATGATCTGCCATAGAGAAGCATTATTAGTAGTGCTACCTCTTGTATATCACCGTTCTTACATGTCACTCATATTGTTATGTGATTCTATATTAAATGACAGTAAGTCTTACTACTTAATCAAGAGACAAAAAGGATCTTTCATAATTATGCTCCATAAATGAAATTAATAAATGATATGAAAAATCAGAATGAATGTAATATATACGATTGTGACAACGCTCAGCTCAGTGTGCTACCAGCTCAAACTTTAACCCCTTCAAAATTGGGCGATTTTCAGTTTTTCCTCCCTTCTTACAAGAGCCATAACTTTTTTATTTTTCCATCCACATAACCGTATGATGGCTTGTTTATTGCAGGATGAGCAGTAGTTTTGAATGACGCCATTCATTTTATCATGTGATGCACTTGAAAGTGGTAAAAAAATTCCAAGCATGTTAAAATTGCAAAAAAAGTGTAATTTTACAATTTTTGTTTTATTTACCATGTTAACTATACTGTATGTTAAATCTGACCTGGCTTTATGATTATCCAGGTGAGTACAATTACGCAGATACCAAACACATGATGACATTTTTATTGATATCATTTTGAGGCAGATACAATGTTTTGATCGCCTTTTATTGCATTTTATTACAATGTTGCGGCGGCCAAAAAAACTTAATTCTGGTGTTTTGATTTTTTCTTTACTGATCAGATTAATTTTAGATTTTGAGTGATCGGACTTTTACAAACACAGCAATACAGAGATACCAGATATGTGTATTTTTATTTTTTTTTAATTGTTTTATTTTTAATGGGGTAAAAGGGGGGTGATTTGAACTTTTCTGTATTTTTTAGTTTCCTTATATTTTTAAAAACATTTTTTTAACTTTTTTTCCTATATTTATCAGTTGCCTTAGGGGAATTGAAGCTTTGACTGTCTGACTGCTGATGCACAGCTATGTATAGATAAAATTACAATCTCCTATGAATGCCAGCTAAACGGTGGCCTTCACAGGAGTACTGTCATGACAAGCACGGAGATCTTCAGCGACCCCCGAATGCCATGGTAACCCATCAGCACCCCGTGATCATGTCAGGGGCGCACCGATGGGCATGTAGAAAAACGCGCCCCCCCGCCAGCCATGTTAAATGCCACTGTCAGAGATTGACAGCGAGATCTAACATGTTAATGGCTGCAGGCGGAGTAGTGTTACACCAGCAGCTGTTAAAGATTAAATCAACCATCATCCGCAGGAAAAGATGCGGGCTCGGCGTGCGACCTCGCATCAAAGGCAGGGACATGACATATGACCGACATGTACGCCATATGTCATGAAGGGGTTAAGGAGCGATCTGGGACATAGCTGATAATACTGAGGTGGCGGCTTGTCTTGTATTATATACACAGAGCAGCTTAGTCCGATGTACTTGATATTTCAGATACTTGTTATCTAATAAATGTAATAAGTGCACATAAAATAATAGATTTTCCTGTATCATTATTACACATGTTATTGCCACTTTAGGACATCTCTGGTCCGGATAACTCAGCATTACACCTGGTTGGTCATAGTTCACCATCCATGTAGACATGCAGGCTAGGAGGAATAGGAGACGATGCTCCTCCCATTTGGCGATTGTGCGGCTCACAGTAGTGAAGCACTCAGAGGTCACACATTTTTTCCCTGTTCTGTGGATGGGTGATATATTGAAAATACTTTCGATGGATTTCTAGTGCTCTAATATTGATAACCAGAATAGGTCATCAATATAAGATTGGTGGGGTCAACGCCCGGCAGTCCCACTGATTAACTGTTATTTCCTCCGCCAGTGGTTGGATATAACCAATAAACAGACATCACAGCACCGGTCACTGGTTAGTGGCGGCTGCTGGTACTACAGATTAGCCCCTATGGAAAGAAACACGGGCTGATCTACATTTCTTGGCACTGACCACTAAACAGTACGGAGGTGCGATGTTCTGCTCTGTTTCCATCAGGTTGCAGCCAGGGGTAAGAACAGCTGATCAGTGTGATCCGATCCTCAATGATTTTATATTGATGAACTCGCCGAAATAAAGCTCATCAATGTGAAAGTATCCGGAATCCTTCTAAATACAACAGATAAAAGCGTTCTATTCTCCCCTCAGGAGCCGTGTAACCCATGGTCCCAGCGAAAGTGGTGGCTGTCCGCTCTCCGTGCATGTTCTCAAGTGCAAGACCGTAATCCGTGATCTTAATGTGGCCGTATCAGTCACCAGGAGGTTCTCGGGCTTCAGCTCTCTGTAAGAAAAAGAAAATGAACCTGAGTAAGTGTTCTTCTTCTATCTGTGGTGAAATGATGATATAGGAGAATAAACCTATTTTCTCTCCCTGCTGTACTTTCCTCTGAGATAACTCCTTTACTATATGCCCTGTACCACCGCAGGGATCACTGTATTCCATGTGACCGCCGCTCATCTGCAGCTTCCTGACAGTGATACCATATAGGACTACTAGACACCAGCTACAGGCATCAGTCTGCAGGTCACCAGGGTGGAGGGACTGACTGCAGCTGAGCTTTAAAGGGGTTTTCCCATCAATAAAAGGTAATTTTAATCATTAGATTTTAGAATAATAATAATTTTCACAATTGGATGTGATTAAATAAAATGTTCCTGTGCTTATCAGCAAATGATTATTTCTTTGAAGTAAAACATTGTTTAAAAAAAAAACAGGCTGAGTGTGATCTGACAAAACATCGGATATCACTGGAACCAATATTATTTAATGGGCTCGTGTACATGTCTGATTTTTTTCCTTGGACCAATTGCAGAATGCCCAAGTTGGATCCAATCAACGGATCACACTCGGCCATGCAAGTCTATGAGTTCATGGAAAACATCGGACTGCACTCGGATGACATCTGAGTGCAGGCCGATTTCCACAGACTGACAGAATGGAAAAGATGGAGACATTTCTTTTTCCATCTTCTTCACATCAGAAAAAATTGGATGACACTATGATCAAATTCTTTTCAGAGTTTAATCAAAATGTGATTTGTATAATGGTCTGGATTCTCTTAGATGAGAGAATATACGCTGGTGTGACTCAGCCTCACACTGGCTACATTACCTGTGGATGACGCCCTTAGAATGGAGGAACTGGATCCCACACACTAGTTCGGCGGCATAGAATCTGACAAAGAGAAAATGAATAAGTATCAGATCCCACAGATTGTAAACTTGGGAATTCATATGAGTCAATAGGAGCATTATTCTTTATTATTCCCTCTATGTGACTGCCGAATCGTGATGGTGTAAACAGTGCACAATGTCAATATTGCAGTCTCGAGAATGCACGTATGCAAATTACATACTTATGATTAGATGCCGACTATACTCCTGCACGTCTCTCAATTCTCTCCTATTTGAAGAAGCCGGGTGAGACTAGTTGGCATGTGATCACAAGTATGAAAATTGTACCCGTAATCACAGGATCGCCCACCTGAACGGGGTATGCAGGGAAATCTTGACTGTGTGCACGTTGCATACTTTCACAATTTGTCAGTCTGCAGTCACATAGAGAGACTGCTGATTTTTCTTCTGAGACTGGACAACTCCTTAAACACATTACCTGGCACTGGTGATGTCAAGCGGCCCCTTCCTGTGTAGAAGTTGGTAAAAGTCCCCGCAGCTCATGTATTCCATACCAAGAAAAACATTCATCTGTAACATGGAACATTAGCATTTATTATACAGCAAAGACAAATACACATTTCACTACTTGAAGGGGTTTTCCATCCAAGAAAGTTAA
Source organism: Phyllobates terribilis (assembly GCF_046119375.1). Classification (NCBI taxonomy): domain Eukaryota; kingdom Metazoa; phylum Chordata; class Amphibia; order Anura; family Dendrobatidae; genus Phyllobates; species Phyllobates terribilis. The sequence continues at coordinate 841,297 of NW_027362800.1, read as the reverse complement.
AGCATATTGGTAAGATATGTAGTCACTCAATACAAAAGGTGGCCTAACTGCTGTGACCCCTAAAATTCTAAACAATGATATCTAATATATAAATACATGTAGAAATTCTTGTTTCAGCCAATGTTTGGTAATTATTTTTCTGTTAATTATAGACATAGGCCCAGATTCATAATTTGAATAGTTTTAATCACTTTCCTTTTTGGTCTTGTGGTATTTGTTGCTGACTTTTGGTGCCAAATTCTTCAAAATGGCGCACACAATTCAAGAATTTGGTACAAAGGAAAAAATGCTCGTTTTCTGCCTTGAAGTGTTTTTTGCAACTTTTTGGCCCCAAAAATCACACATTTTCGAATAGGTCCAAAAATATGGCAAAAAAACTGGCATACTCAAAAAATACGCCAAAGGGGATTGAAATTAAGACTGCGTCATATTTGCAACTTAAAAAAATCACAATTGATGAATCAGGTAAAAACATCTGGAATCACTAAACTCTGCCCACAAAGTGAAAAAAGCAGAAAAGCTGATATAAAATAGACTGCAAAAAAGGCGCAAATAGAGTAATGAATTGGGTGCAAATAAAAAAAAGGCGAAAACACACAAAACCAGACAAAAACCAGACGTAAAGGCAATGATGAATCAAAGCCTTAATCTTATCTCTCTGCTTTGTATAGGGCTGCCATACAGTAACTGTTTTCTGTGTATCCCGCTTCCCAAAAAGTGGAATTAAAGATAGTTATAAAGTGTTGTGTACTCCCAAATAATACCAACGTAAAGCGCAAGCTGTGCAAAAAAACAGCTGTTAACAACAACAATGTTATGAGTCTTGTAAAACACCAACACAAAAAAATGTTTTTGTTTTGTTTTATTTTTTCAGTATGCTAATGTAGCAAAACATAAAAATCATATAAATCTGGTTTCACCATTATCATAAAAGTTATCATATTATGTAAGTGCCATAAAACCCTCAAAATACCAGCAAACTTGCTATTTTTTTCAATCCAACCTATAAAAAATGCATACACCTTATCCAATACAATGTGCACTCTATAACGGTGCTGTTAAAAATACTACGCTTCATGCAAAATTAAATATAGACCTTCAAAGAACTACGGTGACAGAAGAATAGAAAAGTCACAGCTTTTAGACTGCGGAGATGAAAAAACAACTGAAAATGCTGCTCTCTTACAGCCTCTGCTGCTTCTTTATGGGGATAAAGGGGTTGTTCAGGTTAGGAAAAAATTGCTTTTCTTCCAGAAAAAAGTGCTTCTGCCCATGAGCTGTGCCTGGTATTTCAGCTCAGCCACATTCAAGACTATACAGAGCCATTTTGGTCTGAACATTAATACCCCCTCTATATCACCTCTGTAGAGTTTGTCTCTGGCAGAGGTATTGGCCATTGATCAGTGAAGCTTGGTTGCATTCAGTGACATTTCTTAAAGGAGTTTTCCACTCTCATGATGTACCTAGCATTAGAATAGGTCATTAATATCAGATTGGTGGGGTCCGATCAGCTGTTACCATCTCCACCAAAAGCCGGATGTAAACAGTGTATGGAGCTAACAAGGTTTAGTGGTCGCTCTTGGTACTGCAGGACAGCTCCTATTCAGACGAATAGGTCATCAACATCAAAGTAGTGGCAAGACCTTTCAGCACTAAGCAGTCACAATTCTACCTTGGTCTGGAATCCAAAGTCCGCGTGGACGAGGAAGGGGCTTCCAGATGCCAGCTGAAGAACTCGCCTCTCCACCATCACATCCAGCCTATCACCTCCGGCTAGCAGGGCTCTTTTGCTGATGATCTTAACAGCAAATTCTTGATGGGTTATAGTATCTTCCGCCATCAGGACCTTTCCAAAGCTTCCGAAGCCGAGCACATGGTGGAATAATAATCTCTCCTTGATGGAATGAGAGATTGTGCCGGAGCTGGATGGCCGAACACCACTGCATCCTATCAGGGGAGAAAAATGACAAATATCACAATAAATCTAACATTTACAGGCCATTATTCAGACTGAGGAAATCTTCTGTTCTAAGTAAAGCTTGTATTTAATTTTATGACTTGTGTTAATGGATTTTATTAATACGCAACTTAGTATTCCTGCAAGCAATCTACATAGGTTTGTCTGATAGAGAGAAGTTATAAAATGATTATTTCCATTATACACTTGGCTGTGATGAGGTTGATCAATATGAACATCTAAAGGGTTTTTCCATAATGACACTTATCACTAGCGACAAATCGCATGGATTTTACCGAGACATTCGATTTAGAGTGAATTTATTCTCTGCAAATTCAATTTCCTTTATTAAGCTCTGGGATACTGGGGTATGGGAAGACTCCTAAAGCATAGTAAACGTAAGATGTCGAAAAAAAAGACCAAAAAAACTAATATTCACCTCACTTCTCACCTTTTCCGCTCTCTGACCTTCAAGGTTCTTGGCCCTGCTCCTTACCGCCATTGTGCGCTGATGGAACCCGGTCATCTTCACACTAGGCCAGGACTTCCGGCCATAACTAGGCCTGGGATGTCCCTGCGCATGCAAAGAAATGTCCTGGGCCTACTAGCAGCTGGAATTCCTGGTCCAGAGTCATGAAGCAAGTGATGATGTTACGACATGTGCCATGACCTTACGACAAGCACTCTAGACCAGGACTTCCAGACACAGGGACTTCCAGGGTCTACTCACAACCTAGCGGGAAGATGTGTCAGTGCACGGTCATGGTAAGTAAAGGAGTTGAGGACCGTACTGGGGACCACGAGCAACAGAGACATTCGTTTTTTAACCTTTTGTATAGTTCAACAAGATGGTGGCGACCATTTTGCTGAATTCCTACAGAGCAAACTACAAAAAATATGTAAAAGAATACAGATTTTTTGTAAAAGTCAACTTCACTTGAATAAATTCTCCCAACTCTAATTATCACCTATATTATTCTGGGACCCTTATGATCACTAGAACAGGACATCTGCAGGTGACCTGCGTGTGTGTGGTGGGGGGGGGGTTGATAGGGTGATGGTGAAACATGCATATTGTTATTTTCAACTCAATATTTATGGGACTGACGGAAACAGCAAAGTGCTACAGTATTCTGCTGGCAACTGTAGATGGGAGATCTGAAAAGATGTTTCACCATGTTGTACCTCTCTGTAGGGCTCTAGCAGCAGTTTACTGTTAACAGTGCTAACAAATGCTTTCTGGGAGTTCCCTAAGACTAGGCATATGGACGGGCATGTGGATGGGCATCAGGAAGGATGCTACAACTGTCTCTCCAGAGCAGAGATGTGGTAAAGCACTTACTGCAGAATGCCAAGAGCATTTCAGAGTCACAGAATTCCCAAAAATCGGAAGCATTATACCCCAGATTAAAGCTACATTTTCTCAGTCACAATGCAGCTAAAAACTTTAATTTGTAGACGGACCTGCTGATAGTCTTCTTTTTAGAAAATCACTCTAGCAATTTTTTTTCCATATACAAAGATTACTTGCCATCAGTATTCTAGCTGTTTAACCAGTTTACAACCAGTCTGTTTCCCCCCATTCCTGTCATACATGCACATTTAAGGGCCCAAAAAAGAATGTTCTCACTTAGATATTTAAAAGTTTTGCCTTTTTTTTGCAATACATGGGGCTTAATTTTCAATGCATTTTTATATTATTTTTTTCTTTGCTTATGACGCGCCCCCAGGGCCGTGGGGTACTCGGCAGCCGGGCCTCTTGCCGCTGCTGGCGGGGGATATCATGGTGGCTGGCCCGGTCCATGACCCACAGCGGTCAGTGCAAAAAGGGGATATAATTGTTAGGGACAGTTCGTGACGCCACCTGTGGTGCCTGGTGAGGATCACCAGCGCTGCAGCAGTCCTCTGAGGCAGGTGCTAGGGCAGCTTGAGATGGAACGGCTCCCCACAGGTGGAGCAGGCCTCAGGGCAGTGAAATGAGAGCGTGGGTTGCGCTGGGCGTTGTAGTGCAGGGATCGGAATGGCGCCGGTGAAAGAAGGGACGGAGGCAGTACAGTGCAGTCATCCAAGATTTTTACTCACAGTTCTTTAGACGGTCCACAGGTGCACTGTACAGGTGCAAGCCTCCCACGTCGCACTGCGTTCACCGGGCAGGGGTTCAGTCCTTCCTCAGGCAGCTTGGGAGTACCTGGCAGAACCCCACTTTCTTGTGTGCCTTTCTAGACCGACTTCACGCTGGGTCTTTCTCCCTCCTGCCCTGAGCTTCCCCACTCTGTATCCTATTCGGGTACTCTGAAGCCCCTCCTGTCCGTCGGAGTTGCACAGACCTGCTTGACCTTACTTGGATTGGAATGGGGGTTTTGACTACTGGCTATAGAAGCCAGAAGCCTCCGGTTTTTCCAGCCGAGGCTTGAAGCTGCACGACTGGGCCAGGGGCCGGCCCCCTTCTTGCGGCCTAGATCCTCCTGACACTTGGCAGGTTCGGGGTGTACGGGTGCCGCCTGCACTCGCCGTACCCCCTAGGATCCCTTCTGCAGAATGGAGCTTACTCCCTGCTCCCCTCCTGGGCCTCTGAGACTAGGCCCTGCTTGGGGAGCAGAGCTCTGACTGAGACTCTGCTCCCTGACAGTCATCCTCTGACTGAACACACTCTCTAAGATGGCTTCTCTATTTATACCTCCTTCTACAAGTGCTTCCTCTAACTACTTCCTCCACCCACACCCACTACTGGTTCCCCCTACCTTTGGTTCCCCCCACTCCAGCCAGGGACAGGGCTCAGCAGAAAACTACATTGCGTCTTGCCCCTCCTGCTGGCCTGGAGCAGTGTAGTGTTGGATGCAGGTGTTTGGGGTTCCGTGCAGCACTCCCTCCTTACCTGAGTGAAGGGAGACACCACACCTCGGGGTGAGGTGCAGTACTGCAGTACCTTTGTGGCAACTGAACCCTAAGGGGCGCCACACTTATATCAGGGGAAAAATGTAACTAAAAATAGGAAATGTGTCTATTTTTCACTTTATTTAAACAAAGGACAAGTAAAACATTTCAAATTGCATTCCCCTTTACATAGAAATGATTTTTAGATATTGAACGTATTTTTCTTTTCAATGGAGGCAGGGCTAGATACAGTGATTCAGACTGGCTGGGTCTCTTTTTTTAGTTTTTTCATTATTTATGCTTTTTTTTTCTATTTTATTTTTGCTTTTTTCATTTATTGTTTCATATATTTTACACACTCTGCCCCCCTTAAGGCCTTAAAAGACCTTACAACCCAGCAGCTCTTGTTCCTTCCCTACAGCTAGCGATCACATGTTTCCTGGATCTGGAGGAGGCAGCATGGTAATTGCTTCCTAATTTCTTGTTAATCTGTAACACAAGTGCTGGTATAGCACTGTGAATACAGCCAAACAGATGGTAAGTCTGAGCATGCTCGTTACTCGAGATTTACGAGCCTGCTGAAGATACTATGTGTTCACCCGAGATGCTCATCGAAAAGGTTAACAGAACATACTCGCTCATCACTAATGGTAAGTATGGTAATAAGCCATGTATTGCCTTATGTCTGGGTAGTCTGGCTGTGTACAGCACTCCCTCACTCACAGATTCACGATCTTGTACAAGCTGCTTACAATCCACTGACGTTTTAGAACGTCAATGCAGAGTAATGAGTGGACTGTCCAGAAATGTATAATCTATGGGTCATCCAGAAGTACAGTGCAGACCAAAAGTTTGGACACACTTTCTCATTTAAAGATTTTTCTGTATTTTCATGACTTTGAAAATTGTACATTCACACTGAAGGCATCAAAACTATGAATTAACACATGTGGAATTATATACTTAACAAAAAAGTGTGAAACAACTGAAAATATGTCTTATATTCTAGGTTCTTCAAAGTAGCCACCTTTTGCTTTGATGACTGCTTTGCACACTCTTGGCATTCTCTTGATGAGCTTCAAGAAGTAGTCACCGGAAATGGTTTTCACTTCACAGGTGTGCCCTGTCAGGTTTAATAAGTGGGATTTCTTGCCTTATAAATGGGGTTGGGACCATCAGTTTTGTTGTGGAGAAGTCAGGTGGATACACAGCTGATTGTCCTACTGAATAAACTGTTAGAATTTGTATTATGGCAAGAAAAAAGCAGCTAAGTAAAGAAAAACGAGTGGTCATCATTACTTTAAGAAATGAAGGTCAGTCAGTCCGAAAAATTGGGCAACCTTTGAATGTGTCCCCAAGTGCAGTTGCAAAAACCATCAAGCGCTACAAAGAAACTGGCTCACATGAGGACCACCCCAGGGAAGGAAGACCAAGAGTCACCTCTGCTTCTGAGGATAAGTTTATCCGAGTCACTAGCCTCAGAAATCGCAGGTTAACAGCAGTTCAGATTAGAGACCAGGTCAATGCCACACAGAGTTCTAGCAGCAGACACATCTCTACAACAACTGTTAAGAGGAGACTTTGTGCAGCAGGCCTTCATGGTAAAATAGCTGCTAGGAAACCACTGCTAAGGACAGGCAACAAGCCGAAGAGACTTGTTTGGGCTAAAGAACACAAGCAATGGACATTAGACCAGTGGAAATCTGTGCTTTGGTCTGATGAGTCCAAATTTGAGATCTTTGGTTCCAACCACCATATCTTTGTGCGATGCAGAAAAGGTGAACGTATGGACTCTACATGCCTGGTTCCCACCGTGAAGCATGGAGGAGGAGGTGTGATGGTGTGGGGGTTCTTTGCTGGTGACACTGTTGGGGATTTATTAAAAATTGAAGGCATACTGAACCAGCATGGCTACCGCAGCATCTTGCAGCAGCATGCTATTCCATCCGGTTTGCGTTTAGTTGGACCATCATTTATTTTTCAACAGGACAATGACCCCAAACACACCTCCAGGCTGTGTAAGGGCTATTTGACCAAGAAGGAGAGTGATGGGATCCTACGCCAGATGACCTGGCCTCCACAGTCACCAGACCTGAACCCAATCGAGATGGTTTGGGGTGAGCTGGACCGCAGAGTGAAAGCAAAAGGGCCAACAAGTGCTAAGCATCCCTGGGAACTCCTTCAAGATTGTTGGAACACCATTGCCAGTGACTACCTCTTGAAGCTCATCAAGAGAATGCCAAGAGTGTGCAAAGCAGTCATCAAAGCAAAAGGTGGCTACTTTGAAGAACCTAGAATATAAGACATATTTTCAGTTTTTTCACACTTTTTTGTTAAGTATATAATTCCACATGTGTTAATTCATAGTTTTGATGCCTTCAGTGTGAATGTACAATTTTCAAAGTCATGAAAATACAGAAAAATCTTTAAATGAGAAGGTGTGTCCAAACTTTTGGTCTGTACTGTATATTTCATCACACCTCAGTTACATCTACACGTCCCCCTTCAATATAGGGAAATGGGTCATGTGATCTCCAGCCTGACAACTATTCCAGTACATGCACTAATGTGTTGACAGGAAGTCAGTCTCTGACGTCATGTGATCTGTACGATGACCTCATTACCTATCAAATCCCTCCTGGCGGCTCAGACTCTTCCCCGCATACCGAGCTTCAGCTTCTTTGTCGTTCTGTACGTCATCCCATGCAGATAAAGATATGTATGAAGACTTTTCTAAAATAAATCCTGTCTTTGCTGCCATAGCAGCCGATCATAGAGCAGCTTTCATTTAGTTTATATAAGTGAGCAGTGACATTGTAGGGGAGACCAGCTGAAGCTGCATCACATGAAGCATTATCAAACCTGTCTAAGGGTCTGTTCACATATTAAGTATTTGATTCAGAGATTTCTACACCATATCTGCATCTTTTGTAAGGAAAAATACAGTGGCAAAAACACGCGCTTTTGTCCAAATTTTTCCCCACTCATAAGTATGGGTGAAATCTGCAGGAAAACATTGAAAGAATTGATATTCTGCAGATTTAACCCCTTCACAACATCCGCTGTACATGTACTGAGCAAGTTGGAAGCAAGTGTGTAAAGCGGGCTCACAGGGTGAGCCAGCCCCATACCCGGCAGGTGATGTCTGTGTATTACAGCCAGGACCTGCAGCTAACAATCGCGGGTGGAGCGCTGCTCTGACATGCATAACACGCAACAGCATGCGTGCGTGTCATTCCCTCCGCCCATCGGTGTGCCTGTGATGTAATTGCGGGTCTGCGATGGGTTGTCATTATAGCCTGGTGTCAGCTGATGACCCCCTTGCCTGTCATTATGGAGCTCCTTTGAAACCCTGACTGTGGCCAGGCTTCAAAGGAGACTATGATTTCTGATATATACATCTTTGTATCTAGCACAGGCGATTGGACAATTGCGTCTTCAAGTCCCCTAAGGGGGCTAACAATTATAGTGAAAAATAAAAAAAATGTTTTGAAAAAAAAAATTAAAATATAGCTTTTATTAAACTTAATTAAAAATGTAGGGATCAATGTAGGGATGCCCTGCATTTGGTTAGCTGCAGGGCATCTCTACATTTATCCATTTACCATAGATTTCCTGATGAACCAACATCTGGTGGAGAAATGCGTCGAGATACATTGGAAGACCGTACATGTGGACTGATAAGTATCATGGCCCATGAAATCTATACGTTGTTCAGTCTATAACTGTGCTTTTTTTTAACACTAATGTTTACAGTGCCTACAAGTAGTATTCAACCCCCTGCAGATTTAGCTGGTTGACACATACGGAATTAACTTGTTATTGTGACATTTGTACTGTAGATCAGCCTGGAAGTGGGAAATGCACTGCAGCAAATATTGTTGTTTTTTTTTTCTTTTTAAAAACGTTAAAAGTTAATTCAGAGTGTCATTTATTATTCAACCCCTCAAACCACAAGAATTCTGTTTGGTCCCCCTAAAGTATTAAGAAGTAGTTCAGGCACCAAGAATAATGAGCTTCACATGTGTGGATTAAAGATCTCTTTTGCCAGCCTTTTCTGACTATTTAAGACCCTCCCCAAACTTGTGAACAGCACTCAGACATGGTCAACATGGGAAAGATAAAGGAGCATTCCAAGGCCATCAGAGACAAGATCGTGGAGGGTCACAAGGCTGGCAAGGGGTACAAAACCCTTTCCAAGGAGTTGGGCCTACCTGTCTCCACTGTTGGGAGCATCATCCGTAAGTGGAAGGCTTATGGAACTACTGTTAGCCTTCCACGGCCTGGACAGCCTTTGAAAATGTCCTCCCGTGCCGAGGCCAGGCTTGTCCGAAGAGTCAAGGCTAACCCAAGGACAACAAGGAAGGAGCTCCAGGAAGATCTCATGGCAGTGGGGACATTGGTTTCAGTCAATACCATAAGTAACGTACTCCACCGCAATGGTCTCCGTTCCAGACGAGCCCGTAAGGTACCTTTACTTTCAAAGCGTCATGTCAAGGCTCGTCTACAGTTTGCTCATGATCACTTGGAGGACTCTGAGACAGACTGGTTCAAGGTTCTATGGTCTGATGAGACCAAGATCGAGATCTTTGGTGCCAACCACACACGTGACGTTTGGAGACTGTATGGCACTGCATACGACCCCAAGAATACCATCCCTACAGTCAAGCATGGTGGTGGCAGCATCATGCTGTGGGGCTGTTTCTCAGCCAAGGGGCCTGGCCATCTGGTCCGCAGCCATGGGAAGATGGATAGCACGGCCTACCTGGAGATTTTGGCCAAGAACCTCCGCTCCTCCATCAAGGATCTTAAGATGGGTCGTAATTTCATCTTCCAACAAGACAACGACCCAAAGCACACAGCCAAGAAAACCAAGGCCTGGTTCAAGAGGGAAAAAGTCAAGGTGTTGGAGTGGCCTAGTCAGTCTCCTGACCTTAACCCAATTGAAAACTTGTGGAAGGAGCTCAAGAATAAAGTCCACATGAGACACCCAAAGAACCTAGATAACTTGGAGAAGATCTGCATGGAGCAGTGGGCCAAGATAACTCCATAGACCTGTGCCGGCCTGATCAGGTCTTATAAAAGACGATTATTAGCTGTAATTGCAAACAAGGGTTATTCCACAAAATATTAAAAATAGGGGTTGTATAATAATTGACCCACACTTTTATGTTTAAAATTTAATAAAATTCAACTGAGCAACATTACTTTTTGGTTTGTAAGATTTATGCTTCTGTTCATGAATCCTACTCTCGTTTGCAGTTTGAAGGCTCTAACTTATTTGCATCTTATCAAACCAGCTAAATCTGCAGGGGGTTGAATACTACTTGTAGGCACTGTATATTTGTGCTCACCATTCCATTATGAATTATTTGGATCTATTATTGTGACTGCTATCTAAGATCAGGATAGCTTCTCGCTTGAGGTCAAGCTGAAGGGCTAAGGATTTACCGTATTTTTCGGACCATAAAGCGCACTTTTTTTCCCCAAAATTTGGAAGGAAAATTGGGGTGCATGTTATGGTCCGAACGTTACTTTACCGGTGGCGGTGGAGCGGGGATCGCAAGGTCCTCCGGCGGCGGCAGAGGTGAGATGCTGCTGAAGCCGGGGCCTGTACCTGTGCTGGTGTCGGGTGGTGAAGCAGAGGAGCCGGGGCCTGTGCCGGGCTGTGAGTGGTGTCCGGCGGTGAGGCAGAGGAGCCGGGGCCTCTGCCGGGCTGTGAGCGGTGTCCGACGGTGTGGTAGAGCAGCGTGTGCTGCTTCCGGAGCTCCGGCGGCCATTTTCCTGTAGATCTCTGCCTCACCGCCGGACCCATTCACAGGTCCAGGCCTCAGGCAAGTTCACAGGCCCCAGGCCCGTCCACAGGCCCTAGGCAAGTCCACAGGCCCCAGGCAAGTCCACAGGCCCCAGGCCCCAGGCCAGTCCACAGGCCCCAGCCGGTCCACAGGCCCCAACCAGACACTGGCATTTCACCTCTTCTGCTGCCTCCGGGTTCCTGAGGCAAGGAACAGAGGGATCTGCGATCCTGATCCACCATCACCGCAACTCACAGCTGCTGCAGCACCGGCTTCATGTATCCAGGGTCCGCAGCATTCCTCCACTTCCGCCGGGCCGGTTTCCTGAAGGATCCTGCCTCCTGCTCCACCACCCCCCCAGGTAAGATACCTAATCAGACTATAAGACGGACCCCATCTTATAAAAAATATTTTTTTTCCTATTTTCCACCCCAAAATTTGGGGTGCGTCTTATAGTCCGAAAAATACGGTATATATGAATCAATGGGCATATTTGTCAGATGTCATATCTTGTATATATATCCGCATTCAAGAATGTACAATATTATATTGCTGCCTTGCTGCGCTTTATTTACATTTTGGACTTGAGATACTCTCCTACTCTTACATTGTATATTGTTTGCATACCCTGCAGACCTCGTTTTTATGTAGTTACAGTGGATGATTTATTTATATATATATATATATTTCTAATCCCGTTACTATCATACTAGCCCTGTGCTCTCCCTCTCTATTAGTGTTCAGGGACTTACAGGGACTTTTAGGGATAGACAACTTGTGAGTGGGGGCGCCATTGTCGTACAAATTCTAGGGTGCCAACCCCTGCGGTCAGCAATGGTCACCCTAGAGGACAATAGGAGATGACTAGTTCCTGTAGTATCATAGATATGTTATTATATTTATTTATTCCCGCTATTATCATATTACAGGTTCACGAACCTTCTGTTCCCATCCTGTACTTGCTCACCAAGGTCCATAGGAGTCTATAAGACCCTCCGGGACAGCCCATTGTCTCAGTCAATGGGCGTCTATCTGAACCAATTTCTAGATTCTTGTATTACTATCTAAAACCGGTTGCTATGGAACTTCCACCTTTCATCAAAAACTGCGGAAATTTTACAGAGATTGGATAATATTCATGTTGGTTTAGATATGTTTCTCATTACATGTGATGTAGAACCATTATATACTTCTGTGGCGCCCCTGAGGGTTCGGTCGCCACAAGGGGGATACTGCAGCCTGTCAGCAGGTGTAGTGTTTCCTCACCCAGGTAAGGAAGGTGTACTAATCAGGACCCTGTCTTGCATCCAACACTACACACTCCTGACCTATGGGAGGCAAGTATGCACCATAGTGCTGCCTCAGCAGGATCACGAGTGGGGGGAACCAAAAGTTAGGGGAACCATGTAGTGGGTGGAGGGTGTAGAACACACTTTTAGTTTGCACACATAGTTTCATATATAATGGTCAACCATCTTAGAACAATGTTCTGTGATTGTGGCCTTCACAGCTGACAGTGGCCTTGTGTAGGAGCCTGCAGGGTGCTGAAGATGCACGGTCCTCGTGCTCTGACCTCGACACGAGGAGCGGGGACGAGTTAACAGAGTCTCTACCCCGGTCAAGTTCCCTTGCTTAAGAAGGTCAGGAGCTATAGTGGAGCTCCATAGCAAAAGGATCCCAGGGAGCACGGACGGAGCGGCGTACGCCACCTGTACTCTTATTTCTGGCCAGCCAGAGGGACTCCTGCTGCAAGAGGGGTACCGGCCCCCGATATCTGACTTTGCCACTTTAAGTCTCTGTCAGTGGATCCCGTCGCGGGACGGACGCAGCAGCAATTGCCGCCGTGCCCCAAATCTGTGGATAGTCCAGAGGGATACCCAGCCTTACTCTACACACGGACAGGAGAGGACTCAAAAGGGGAGAGTTAGGAACACTCTGAGGGTCCTGATCTAGGCACCTGAAGCACTTGGGTGCGCTGAGCCCTCATCCCTGGTGGCCGCAGTCATCCGTGAGGAGCAGGGAGAAGCCTTGCGGCTGTGCTTGAAAACTGTGAGTAAAAGACCTGGAAGACTATCCCTATGGCCTCCGGACTCTATTTCCACACTGCACCACACAGCATCTGAGTGACTCTAGACTACTCTCCCCATCCTCCTATCACATCTGCCCTGAGGCCCAGCTCCGCCTGTGGGGAGTTATAACACCTCAAGCTGCCTTAACATCCAGCCTCAGAGGTCTGCTAGCAGCGCTGGTGGCGCATCACCAGGCACCGCAGGTGGCGTAGTCATAATAACACCACTTGTTACACCAACACCGAATGCCCTTCATTTTTAATGTGACGGCCCTGGGCACGGAACGGGTCCGGTCCACGACTACATCCCCCTAACATCTGACCTGGCTCCGAGTACCCCCACCATCTTCCCAGGGCAGGGCTGTGAGCGTCACACTTGAATTTCACATGAATATGGATTATCCGCTACTAGGTTTTTTTCTATCAGGCTGGGGTTTGGATGAATCTCTTGTGGATTTTCTTATGATTCTTTTTGAATATGTAGCGTCGGCGTCTCTACCTCCTGCTGGGCAGAGATGCCGATCCCCTCACCGCCGCGGTCCTGGTCCGACGTCCTCCTGCTCCCCTCCTACGTCAGCCCGGGGTGCGCGCACCGTGCGCAGTTCCCCGGGCACTGTGCTCAGGGCGCGCATGCACTCCCTCCCTCTTAAAGGGGCCGTGCGCGCCGCCCTAAAGAGTCCCAGGCCAAAGGCCGGAGGACTTCCCCTATATAAGGCACCTCCTCCAAAATGGAGGTGCCTGTGCAAGATTGTTGTTTGTGTGCTTACACTCTCCTCAGTCCTCAAGTCCCAGTGCCCGCCAGCCTGTCTATCAGCTGTGCCCGTCTGTCTGTCTACTGGCTGTGCTCATCTGCTGTGCCTGTCAGCTTCAGCCATCAGTCCCGTGGGAGTCGCCTGCTCTCACAATGTCGGTCCCAGAGTGGCACCTGGTTCACCTTCACGATCCCTCCTTGGTTCACGAAGTCGACTAAGCCACCATGTGGCCAGGGTCGGTCCGGGTATGCACTTAGTTACGCCCCTCTCATCCCTCCTTGCATCACAGCACAGAGGTTCCACCACCTGGATCCGTAACAGTTTGCACAGGCCATGGAATCCGGTGGCTCCCAGGCTCCTTTGCTCTCAGACCTGTACCAAGAGGTCTCTCGCCAGAGATCCCAACAGGATACTATCATGTCCTATCTGCGGACAGTCAACTCCAGCCTGGACGTGCTGTCCACCCCGACTGTGTCCGCCTCTAACCAAGCAACCCAGTGGCGCTGTGGCACCCAGCTTAGGACCCCGGCTATCTGCTCCTCCACGTTTCGGTGGTGACCCCGCCCTATGTCGGGGCTTCATAAATCAGTGCTTTCTGCACTTTGAGGCTCTGGTGTCCACTTTTTGGGAGGGCCTTTCCGGATGGAGCAAGGATGAGCTAGCCGGTCATGACATACCTCCCTCTCTAGACGACCTGGTGTCATTAGCTACCCAAATTGACATCCGTTTTCAGGAGCGTTCTAAGGAGACGACCAGGGAGAAAAGACCCCTGCGTCTCGCACCAACCTTCCAAAGGCCAGTCTCGCAACCAGCATTCCCCCCGATGTCCTCTCCAGAGTCTATGCAAATAGACCAAGTTAAGACGGTCAAGTCTCGCCAGGAGATCCGCCTCGCCGAGGGGAGTTGCTTCTACTGTGGCAGTATAGAGCATCAAATCTGCTCCTGTCTGGGACCGTTTGTAGAGGTCGCCCTAGGCAAAAGTTCTTCCTCTCAGTCCTTGACTCTGTCTGTCTCAGTTACCAGTGATAAGACCCGCTTCTTCGAGACTGCCTATCTGGATTCCAGAGCCGCTGGGAATCTCATTCAACAGGCCGTTGTGGAGCGTTATCAGATTCCTACCATACGTCTGGATGATCCTTTATTTTTTCCTCTGAGGATGGAAAGCTTCTCTCTGAGACCATCTTGTTTGTCACTGAGCCTGTAACCCTTCAGGTGAGAATGCTACATTCGGAGATCTCCTTTTACGTGCTGTCCGGCCTCTCTCATCCCCTCTTGCTTGGCCTGCCTTGGTTATAGAGACATGAGCTCGTCCTGAATTGGAGCTCGGGTGAGGTGCTCTGTTGGCTTCAGGAATGTCATAAGTCTTGTCTGGTTCCGGTTCGTCCTGCTCGACCTCCGTCTATCCCAGCTAACCTACCTGGCCTGCCGGCACCCTACTGGTCATATGCGGACGACTTTGATAAAAAGGAGGCAGAGACACTACCACCTCATAGGCTGTATGATTTCCCCATAGACCTAATACCTGGTGCTTCACCTCCTTGCGGGCAAATCTACCCCTTGTCGCTGGCCGAGACCCGTGCTATGTCTGAATACATAGAGGAGAATCTTGCTAGGGGATTTATCCTGAAATCCACCTCTACGGCTGGAGCAGGATTCTTCTTCGTCAAGAAGAAAGACGTCCATGTATCGACTATAGGGGTCTAAACCAGATTACCATAAAAAATAAGTACCCCCTGCCTCTCATCTCGGAGCTGTTTGACCGCCTAAAAGGCGCGAAGATCTTCACTAAGCTCGATCTTCGTGGGGCGTACAATCTGGTCCAGATTTGCCAGGGAGACGAGTAGAAGACGACATTCAACACTCGGGATGGTCAGTATGAGTACCGCGTAATGCACTTCGGTCTCTGTAATGCTCCAGCCATCTTCCAGGAGTTAGTAAACGACATCTTCCGAGATCTCCTGTATTCCTGCGTGGTGGTGTACCTGGACGATATCTTGGTGTTCTCCCCTGATCTGCCCTCTCACCGGAGGGATGTTCGTCAGGTACAACTGCGGCTTCGGAAGAATCGCCTGTATGTTAAGTACGAGAAGTGCCTCTTTGAGCAGACCTCCCTACCATTTCTTGGATATATCATCTCTGAGACCAGACTGCAGATGAATCCCGAGAAGGTGTCTGCCATCTTAAAGTGGCCCCGACCCGAGGGGTTGAAGGCTATTCAGCGGTTTCTGGGATTCACTAACTATTACCTCCTCTTCATTCCTCATTTCTCCTCCCGGACTGCTCCCATCTCTGCTCTCACCCGTAAAGGAGCAAATCCCAGGGAATGGACTTCTGAGGCAGAAAATGCCTTTGTTTCTCTTAAGCAAGCCTTCTCCTCCGCACCAGTGCTACATCGTCCTGATTGCAATAAACAGTTCTTCCTGGAGGTTGATGATTCTTCCTCCAGTCGGAGCAGTACTCACCCAGAAATCCTCGTCCGGGCGAATGGTGACCTGCGGCTTCTTCTCCAAACTCTTTTCTTCGTCCGAGCGCAATTACTCCATTGGAGATCGAGAACTGCTGGCCATCAAATTAGCGCTGGAGGAGTGGCGCTACTTGCTATAAGGGGCTCTGCACTCGGTGGTCATCTACACTGACCATAAAAACCTCGCTTACTTGCAGACCGCCCAAAGACTAAATCCGCGTCAGGCCAGATGTTCTTTGTTCTTTGCTCGTTTCTGCTTCTCTCTCTATTACCGCCCAGCAGTCAAGAATATTAAAGCTGACGCTCTATCCCGCTCTTTTCTGTCTACCGACTAAGAGGAGGAGCCTCTACACATCATTGACCCCTCCATAATAATGACTGTTGCTGCGTTTGACCTGTCTCATCTACCTCCTGGTAAGACCTTTGTAGCGGCTCAAGATCGCAAGAGGGTCTTACTCTCGGGTCATTCGTCCAAACTGGCTGGTCATGCCGGCCAGAGGAAGACGCTTCTGCTCATTGCCCGACATTATTGGTAGCCCACCCTGTGCAAGGATGTTGCGGATTTTGTCGCGGCTTGTTCCTCTTGTGCCTGTAACAAGATACCTAGGCACCTTCCAGCTGGTCGTCTTCTTCCTCTTCCCGTGCCTTCTGCTCCTTGGCAACACATTGCGATGGACTTCATCACTGATCTCCCGGTATCTTCCGGTTCTACCGTCAGTTGGGTGGTCGCTGACCGCTTCTCCACGATTGCTCACTTCATCCCTCTGCCTGGTCTTCCATCTGCACCTGTGCTTGCTAAGGACTTCATCCATCACATCTTTCATCTCCACGGCTTACCCCTCCACATTGTCTCGTACCGAAGAGTTCAGTTCACTTCTCGCTTCTGGAGAGCCACGTGCAAGCTGCTGGATCTATCTTTGGACTTTTCTTCGGCCTATCATTCTCAGTCCAATGGTCAAGCGGAGCGTATTAATCAGATCCTTACCAGTTTTCTTCGGCATTTTGTCAACGCTCACCATAGCGATTGGGTAGAACTCCTGCCTTGGGCCGAGTTTTCTTATAACAACCATGTGAGTGAGTCCTCTGCTATGTCTCCTTTATTTGTTGTTTACGGCCGACACCCCAGAATTCCTTTTCCTGTCTCCTCTTCAGTGGACAATACTTCCGCGGAGTCTCTTGTCAGTGAATTTTCGTGATTTGGGAAGACACTAGATCTGCGCTTCTTAAGTCCTCCGAGTGGATGAAGAAGCATGCTGATAAGAGACGTCTGGAACCGCCTCTATTTCGTCCGGGAGACAAGGTCTGGCTTTCCTCCAAATATGTCCGCCTCAAGATACCATCATACAAGTTGGGTCCGCGGTTTATCGATCCTTTAGCGATTCTGAGCCAAATAAATCCAGTGGCGTATTAGCTAAAACTCCCTGCCTCCTTACGGATTCCCAATTCCTTTCACATGTCTCTCCTCAAGCCTGTTGTCCTTAATCCTTTATCTGACTATCCAGGTACCACTCCAGCTCCAATCTCCGCTGAGGACGTCTTTGAAGTAGAGAACATTTTGGCCATCAAGAGGGTAAGAGGAAAGACTTTCTTTCTTGTGGATTGGAAGGGGTTTGGTCCTGAGGAGAGGTCTTGGGAGCCCAGGGAGAACATTCATGCCCCTCGTCTTCTAGAAAAATTTCTTGCGGGCCTAAAGAAGAGGGGCATAAAGGGGGGGGTACTGCCGGGCAGAGACGTCGATCCCCTCACCGCCGCGGTAACGGTCCGGCGTCCTCCAGCTCCACCCAGCTTCTGCCCGGGGTGTGCGCACCGCACGCAGTTCCTCGGGCACTGTGCTAAGGGTGCGCGAGAGTGCACTCCCTCCCTCTTAAAGGGGCCGCGCGCGCCGTCCTAAAGAGTCCCCGGCCAATTTCCGGAGGACTACCCCTATTTAAGGCACCTCCTCCAAATGGAGGTGCCTGTGCAAGGTTGTTTGTGTGCTAACACTCTCCTCAGTCCTCAGGTCCCAGTGCCTGCCAGCCTGTCTATCAGCCGTGCCCGCCTGTCTACTGGCCGTGCTCATCCGCAGCTTCAGCCATCAGTCCCATGGGAGTCGTCTGCTTTCACAAGGTCGGTCCCAGAGTGGCACCTGGTTCACCTTCCCGGTTCCTCCTTAGTTCACGGAGTCGACTAAGCCGCTGTGTGGCCAGGGTCGGTAAGGGTAGGCACTTAGTTACGCCCCTCTGATCCCTCCTTGCATCACAGCACATAGGTTCCACCACCCGGATCCGTAACAGAATACATTTTGTAACATAATAATTTTGTGTTCAAAGATCGATACTACCTACAGAAGAAAGAGGTGGCAATGGCCGCGGCTTGGGCCCCATCTTACGCCAATCTCTCCTTGGGATTTTGGGAGTGTGAATACATCTGATTCCAGAACATTGAACATACGTCATTGGGATCAGTGATATCTTGGATGAGATTCATAGACGATGTGTTGTTTATTTTGCAGGGCTCCCATGAGGAACTTGAAAAATTCTTAAAATATCTAAATGACAATGCATTCAATATTAAGCTAACCCATCATATTGATCAAAAGAAAATTGATTTTCTGGATTTGGATATTCATGTTGATGACCATGGACAGTTGCATACAAATATTTATCGCAAGAATACTAGTGCCAATGCTTTCTTGCATGCCAAATCAGTCGTCTGGCACATGTAATACAGGCAATGCCGTCCAGACAATTATTTCGTATTTGTGACCAAGACAAAGCTTTTGAAGAATAGGCATGTGATATGACCAGTAGATACTTACAACGTGGTACAAAATGGAAATTATTCAACAGGCCTACTATCGGGCCAAACAAGCCAATAGACAATCTCTCCTTATTACTAAAAAGAAAAAGGAATCTGATGGGCATGTTCGATTCATCACGAATTATCATTCGAGGTGGAAGGAAATTACTAATATCTCCAAATTTGGGCTAATTCTCCAACAGGATCAGACAATACTTCCTTTTCTATCAAATCGTCCATTGATTATGGCTAAACGTAATAAGACACTACGTGATATACTAGTTCATTGTCATCATGTGCCTGATACATCTTCACATACACTGCTCAAAAAAATAAAGGGAACACTCAAATAACACATCCTAGATCTGAATGAATGAAATATTCTCATTGAATACTTTGTTCTGTACAAAGTTGAATGTGCTGACAACAAAATCACACAAACATCATAAATGGAAATCAAACTTATTAACCAATGGAGGCCTGGATTTGGAGTCACCCCCAAAATTAAAGAGGAAAAACACACTACAGGCTGATCCAACTTTGATGTAATGTCCTTAAAACAAGTCAAAATGAGGCTCAGTATTGTGTGTGGCCTCCACGTGCCTGTATGACCTCCCTACAACGCCTGGGCATGCTCCTGATGAGGTTGCAGATGGTTTCCTGTGGGATCTCCTCCCAGACCTGGACTAAAGCATCCGCCAACTCTTGGACAGTCTGTGGTGCAACGTGACGTTGGTGGATGGAGCGAGACATGATGTCCCAGATGTACTCAATCGGATTCAGGTCTGGGGAATGGACGGGCCAGTCCATAGCTTCAATGCCTTCATCTTGCAGGAATTGCTGACACACTCCAGCCACATGAGGTCTGGCATTGTCCTGCATTAGGAGGAACCCAGGGCCAACCGCACCAGCATATGGTCTCACAAGAGGTCTGAGGATCTCATCTCGGTACCTAATGGCAGTCAGGCTACCTCTGACGAGCACAGGGAGGGCTGTGCGGCCCTCCAAAGAAATGCCACCCCACTCCATTACTAATCTACTGACAAACCGGTCATGCTGAAGGATGTTGCAGGCAGCAGATCGCTCTCCACGGCGTCTCCAGACTCTGTCACGTCTGTCACATGTGCTCAGTGTGAACCTGCTTTCATCTGTGAAGAGCACAGGGCGCCAGTGGTGACTTTGCCAATCATGGCGTTCTGTGGCAAATGCCAAGCATCCTGCACGGTGTTGGGCTGTGAGCACAACCCCCATCTGTGGACGTCGGGCCCTCATACCACCCTCATGGAGTCAGTTTCTAACCATTTGTGCAGACACATGCACTTTTGTGGCCTGCTGGAGGTCATTTTGCAGGGCTCTAGTAGTGCTCCTTCTGTTCCTCCTTGCACAAAGGCGTAGGTAGCCGTCCTGCTGCTGGGTTGTTGCCCTTCTACGGCCCCCTCCATGTCTCCTGGTGTACTGGCTTGTCCCCTGGTAGCGCCTCCAGCCTCTGGACACTACACTGACAGACACAGCAAACCTTCTTGCCACAGCTCGCATTGATGTGCCATCCTGGATGAGCTGCACTACCTGAGCAACTTCTGTGGGTTGTAGGGTCCGTCTCATGCTACTACAAGTGTGAAAGCACAACAAACATTCAAAAGTGACGAAAACATCAGCCCAGAAAGCATTGGTACTGAGATGTGGTCTGCGGTCCTCACCTACTGAACCACTCCTTTATTGAGGGTGTCTTTATAATTGCCAATCATTTCCATCTATTGTCTATTCCATTTGCACAACAGCATGTGAAATTGATTGTCAATCAGTGTTGCTTCCTAAGTGGACAGTTTGATTTCACAGAAGTTTGATTTACTTGGAGTTATATTCTGTTGTTTAAGTGTTCCCTTTATTTTTTTGAGCAATGTATATTTGGCTCAAAGGGCCCCAAATTTGGCACATGGAAGTGTGGCAACTGCAAAGAGTGCAGATATATTGAAAAAACTGATACCTTTCAGGATTCGATGGGTGAGTTGGCTTACAAGATTCTGTATTTCATTAATTGTAGAACATCTATGGTCATCTATCAAGCCACATGTTTCTGTGGACTCATCTATATTGGTATGACAACTCGGGAGCTTTGGAACACATCAAAAATATTAGGGCAGCGGAGAAAATCTGTCAAGATGAGGTGGGTGCTATTTCTCAACCTAAACCTTTGGCGAGACAGTTTCGGAATTGCTACCCTCATCAATGTCATCTCTTACGTGTCAAAGGGATTGCCCGTCTGTATCCTGGGAATAGGAGGGAAAATCTAGCCAAAAAGCTGGCCCAGATTGAATAAATAAATAATAAATAAAAAAGTAAATGGATCACCACTCTAAGAAGTATGACCCCCAGAGGGTTAAATGAACAGTGGGGATTTTCGAGTTTTCTTTAAGTATACACTAGGATTTTTGGTATATTCTCATCTTCAGTGTCTTGTCCTTATTATCAATCGAATCATATAATCAATATATATCATAGTGGATTTGATTGAATAAACATATATACATGTATTGTTGGCTTTATTGTATATATTAATGGTGGTTTATGAGTTAGTGGAGATATAAGTTTATGGGATAGGAGTTATTAGGGTGTGATCAATCTATATGTGCATATTAATTTGTATTATATCTTTCAGATTGGAGGACTGTTTGTATCATCATCGCCCGAACAGCCATACAGTTTCACATGTATTCCATCACTAAGTACAACATCAGATATATAGTTTTTGTATTATTCTCTCTAACATGACCACATCTCTTTTTCATATATATTTTATTATTATATTTTATGCTTTTTTATTTTTCCTATATACACATATATAACTATCACTCACATACACTTACACATTGAATTAAGGATATTAAATTATCACATGGAGATAGCTTCTAGTATATTCATTCACCTCTATATATACACAAGGTAATTAGATGTATTCATTTGTATATGACATATTTTTATGGGTTCATACAAGAACCAACATTTTAATACATACACACATAGTTTATTATGGTCGGCTTGTTTCCATCTTTGCTCTGTTTTAACCAGGTTGTGCTTTCGCTGTGTGTTATATTACGCATGCGCTGCATAGGATAATTAAGCAAACTATTCACCTATATCATATACATATAGAGAGTTTATAGTGTGTTTATTCACTTTTACATATACACATTATATAAGCAATAATATTGTGTATGCACGCATTAACTATATTATATATAGAACTTTTTCTATATTTCATACAATTCTATTTTGGCACATATAATTATATTTAGACTTTGATGCTGACCCGCACTTTTGCCCTTTTCTAATATGGCTGCAGGGTCGCTGTGCTCCACACTGCGCATGCTCCGGTGTGCTCTCGTACCCGATACTGGGATGTTTTCATTGAACTGCGACCTTTGGTCGTGTTTCGGTGATGCACATTCGGTCGCAGACGGGACGGCTATCCGGACGCGTGGGACAGTAGAGGCGTCCGATAATATGGCGTCCTTGATTTGTAAGTAACCACAGGTGTAATCACCCTATAAAACATCGCCTCTTCCTCCTCCACCTCACTTCCTAATGAATCGGTAGCAAAACGTGCGTTGAAGCATGTGGAAGGGGTGATGATGTGCCTTTGGACAGTACGTAATAATATGCACAAATGTAACTTTTTATGAACTTATTTCTGTATTCTTTTTTGCATTATGACATTTGATATTGCATGGTGATCACTTTTACTGTTCATCCTATGATTTGGATAGGCATAGTTCCATACATATATAAATTTTCCTTTTTGCTTAAATAATTTAAATCCATTTGGATATGCACATATATATATATATCATGCACAATGCACTTTTTGGATAAAATTAATTTTATAAATAGCAGATTTTTGTGCATTAACAGTGGAATTATGTTTGGATATCTACAGACATAATACCGTATTGTTTGGACTATGAGACGCACCTGTCCATAGGACGCACCTGGGTTTTAGAGGAGGAAAATAGAAAAAAAAATGTGGTCATGATGCACTGTTAAGGGGGAGAGCATCTGCTGCTGACACTGTTATAGGGGTAATGTCCCCCAATTCTGTTAATATCACCCATCCTTGTATATATGCCCCCCCCTTCCTATTATAAGTGGCCCCACACCCATCCTGGCAAGCATGGCATCCTAATCCCCCATCCTGGTATGCATATCACCCCTTTCCCCCCTCCTGGTATGCATGGCACTCCAATTCCCCATCCTGGTATGCATGGAACCTTCAACCCCATCCTGGTATGCATGGTACCCCTCCATCATGGTTGGCATGGCACACCTCCATCCTGGTATGTATGGCATCTTTCCATTCTGGTATGCATGGCACCCCTCCATCCTGGTTTGCATAGCACCCTTAATCCCCACCCTGGTATGCATGGCACCCCTGATCTCCATCATGGTATGCAAGGCACCCCTCATCCTGGTATGCATGGCACCCATCCATCCTGGTATGCATGGCATGCCTGATCCCCATCCTGGTATGCATTGCACCCCTCATCCTGGTATGCATGGCATCCCTCATCCTTATCCTGGTATGCATGGTACCCCTCATCCATATCCTGGTATGCATGGCACCCCTCAACCTGGTATGCATGGCACCCCTAATCCTTATCCTGGTATGCATGGCACCCCTCATCCCTATCCTGGTATGCATGGTATCCCTCATCCTTATCCTGGTATGCATGGCACCCCTCATCCCTATCCTGGTATGCATGGTATCCCTCTTCCTGGCATGCATAGCACTCCTCATCCCAATCCTGGTATGCATGGCACCCTTCATCCCTATCCTGGCATGCATGGCACCCCAATCACCCATCCTGGTATGCATGGCACCCCTCATCCCTATCCTGGTATACAAAGCCCCCCCTCATCCCTCTTCCTGGTATGCTTGACTCCCCTCATCCCTCTTCCAGGTATGCATGGCACCCCTCATCCCTATATTGGTATGCACAAAAGAAATAAACACTTCTACTCACCTTCCTCCCCTCTGCTCCATCGCTGCGTCCTGTTTGCCAGCACTGATCTCACCGTATGAGCCGTGCATGACTGCTATGCGCCCTCACAAATAGAGATGAACTGCGGGAATAGTCACTGCTCCCACGCCGGGACTGTGTGCGTGGGGATCAGGAACTTCATTCTCCTTAATAGCCGACACATAGTGTAGCCGCAGCGCGGCTCCTGCTGCTGCCAGGCAATCAATCGCATTTGCTCGCTATTAGAGAGCATAAAAATTCACCCCTCTCCACGGCCATGGGCAGGCACACGCGATCGCCCGGCCGCAGCAGGAGCTGTGCTGCAGCTGCACTGTGTGCCGGCTAGTAAGGAAAATTAATATTCAGTGCTCCACACGCCCATGGGCGTGGGGAGCAGTGAATATTCATTTTCTTTAGTAGCGGGCACAGTGTAGGCTACAGCAGGCGGCTCCTTCCTCCTGTGCCCCGCTCCTCCGCTGCTGCCGCTCCCCCCACACCCCTCACCAGCCACAGTATATATACAGTACAGACCAAAAGTTTGGACACACCTTCTCATTTAAACATTTTTCTGTATTTTCATTACTATGAAAATTGTACATTCACACTGAAGGCATCAAAACTATGAATTAACACATGTGGAATTATATACTTAACAAAAAAGTGTGAAACAACTGAAAATATGTCTTATATTCTAGGTTCTTCAAAGTAGCCACCTTTTGCTTTGATGACACAGCTGATAGTCCTACTGAATAGACTGTTAGAATTTGTATTATGGCATGAAAAAGCAGCTAAGTAAAGAAAAACGAGTGGCCATCATTACTTTAAGAAATGAAGGTCAGTCAGTCCGAAAAATTGGGTAAACTTTGGAAGTGTCCCCAAGTGCAGTTGCAAAAACCATCAAGCACTACAAAGAAACTGGCTCACATGAGGACCGCCCCAGGAAAGGAAGACCAAGAGTCACCTCTGCTTCTGAGGGTAAGTTTATTCGAGTCACCAGCCTCAGAAATCGCAGGTTAACAGCAGCTCAGATTAGAGACCAGGTCAATGCCACACAGAGTTCTAGCAGCAGACATATCTCTACAATAACTGTTAGGAGGAGACTTTGTGCAGCAGGCCTTCATGGTAAAATAACTGCTAAGAAATCACTGCTAAGGACAGGCAACAAGCAGAAGAGACTTGTTTGGGCTAAAGAACACAAGGAATGGACATTAGACCAGTGGAAATCTGTGCTTTGGTCTGATGAGTCCAAATTTGAGATCTTTGGTTCCAACCACCGTGTCTTTGTGCGACGCAGAAAAGGTGAACGGATGGACTCTACATGCCTGATTCCCACCGTGAAGCATGGAGGAGGAGGTGTGATGATGTGGGGGTGCTTTGCTGGTGACACTGTTGGGGATTTATTCAAAATTGAAGGCATACTGAACCAGCATGGCTACCACAGCATCTTGCAGCGGCATGCTATTCCATCCGGTCTGAGTTTAG
This sequence comes from Phyllobates terribilis, assembly GCF_046119375.1. Lineage (NCBI taxonomy): Eukaryota > Metazoa > Chordata > Amphibia > Anura > Dendrobatidae > Phyllobates > Phyllobates terribilis. The sequence goes on along the minus strand of NW_027362800.1, from coordinate 816,112 downwards.
TTGGACCATCATTTATTTTTCAACAGGACAATGACCCCAAACACACCTCCAGGCTGTGTAAGGGCTATTTGACCAATAAAGAGAGTGATGGGGTGCTACGCCAGATGACCTGGCCTCCACAGTCACCAGACCTGAACCCAATCGAGATGGTTTGGGGTGAGCTGGACCGCAGAGTAAAGGCAAAAGGGCCAACAAGTGCTAAGCATCTCTGGGAGCTCCTTCAAGATTGTTGGAAGACCATTTCCAGTGACTACCTCTTGAAGCTCATCAAGAGAATGCCAAGAGTGTGCAAAGCAGTCATGAAAGCAAAAGGTGGCTACTTTGAAGAACCTAGAATATAAGACATATTTTCAGTTGTTTCACACTTTTTTTTTTTTTGTATATATACATACCCCACATTCAGACTATAAGACGTACCCCCCCCCATCCTCTAAAATTTTGTCTTATAGTCCGAAAATACGGTATATAACATGCATTATGCATATTTCTTGGATTATATCCATTGGATGAATAGTATTTTTTTTGGACATAGAAATACCGCATTTTTCGGACTATAAGACGCACCGGACTATAAGATGCACCTAGGTTTTAGAGGAGGAAAATAAAAAAAACTGTAAGCAAAAAATGTGTTCATGATGCACTTTTAAGGGGGAGGGGGTCTTCTGCTGACACTGGTATAGGGGTAATGTCCCCCAATTCTGACAATATCCCCTATCCTGGTATATATGCCCCCCCTTCTTTTTATACGTGGTCCCCATCCCCATCCTGGTATGCCTGGAATCTCTCCATCCTGGTATGCATGGCACCCCTCATCCTTATCCTGGTATGCATGGCACCCCTCATCCCTATCCTGGTATGCATGGCACCCCTCATCCCCATCCTGGTATGCATGGCACAGCAATCCCCATCCTGGTATGCCTGGCACCCCTCATCCCCATCCTGGTATGCCTGGCACCCCTCATCCCTGTCCTGGTATGCATGGCACCCCTCATCCCTGTCCTGGTATGCATGGCACCCCTAATCCTTATCCTGGTATGCATGGCGCCCCTAATCCCTATCCTGCTATGCATGGCACCCCTAATCCCTATCCTGGTATGCATGGCACCCCTCATCCTTATCCTGGCATGTATGGCCCCTCATCCTTATCCTGGTATGTATGGCCCCCTCATCTTTATCCTGTTATGTCTGCTCCCCTCAGCATTATCCTGGTATGCATGGCACCCCTCATCCTTACCCTTGTATGTATGGCCCCCTCATCCTTATCCTAGTATGCATGGTCCCCCTAATCCCCACCAGGCTGCACATAAAAAAATAAACACTCCTACTCACCTTTCTTCTCTCCTCAAGCGCAGCGTCACTGCCATGCACGGCTCACAAGGAGAGAGATCAGCTGCCGGAAGTCACTGCTCCCCACACCGGGACTGTGTGCGCGGGGAGCAGTGACTTCATGCTCCTTAATATCCGCCACACAGCGTAGCCGCAGCACGGCTCCTGCTGCTGCCGGGCTATTGCGTGTGCCAGCTTATTAAAAGACATGAATATTCACCCCTCCCCACGCCCATGGGTATGGAGAGAGGTTTAATATTCATGCCCTTTTACAGCGGGCACAGGCGATTCCGGCATCAGCAGGAGCCGCGCTGCGGCTACACTGTGTGCCACTATTAAGGAGCATGAATATTCAGTGCTCCCCACGCCCCATGGGGGTGAGGAGCAGTGAATATTAATTTTCTTTAGCAGCGGGGACAGTGTAGGCAGCAGCGGGAGGCAGCTGCCTCCTGTGCCCCGCTCCTCCGCCGCTACCACTCCCCCCGTACCCCACACAATGTATATACAGTACAGACCAAAAGTTTGGACATACCTTCTCATTTAAAGATTTTTCTGTATTTTCATGACTATGAAAATTGTACATTCACACTGAAGGCATCAAAACTATGAATTAACACATGTGGAATTATATACTTAACAAAAAAGTGTGAAACAACTGAAAATATGTCTTATATTCTAGGTTCTTCAAAGTAGCCACCTTTTGCTTTGATGACTGCTTTGAACACTCTTGGCATTCTCTTGATGCGCTTCAAGTGGTAGTCACCGGAAATGGTTTTCACTTCACAGGTGTGCCCTGTCAGGTTTAATAAGAGGGATTTCTTGCCTTATAAATGGGGTTGGGACCATCAGTTGTGTTGTGCAGAAGTCTGGTGGATACACAGCTGATAGTCCTATGTTAGAATTTGTATTATGGCAAGAAAAATGCAGCTAAGTAAAGAAAAACGAGTGGCCATCATTACTTTAAGAAATGAAGGTCAGTCAGTCCGAAAAATTGGGAAAACTTTGAAAGTGTCCCCAAGTGCAGTTGCAAAAACCATCAAACACTACAAAGAAACTGGCTCAAATGAGGACCGCCACAGGATAGGAAGACCAATAGTCACCTCCGCTTCTGAGGCTAAGTTTATCTGAGTCACCAGCCTCAGAAATCGCAGGTTAACAGCAGCTCAGATTAGAAACCAGGTCAATGCCACACAGAGTTCTATGAGCAGACACATCTCTTCAACAACTGTTAAGAAGAGACTTTGTGCAGCAGGCCTTCATGGTAAAATAGCTGCTAGGAAACCACTGCGAAGGACAGGCAACAAGCAGAAGAGACTTGTTTGGGCTAAAGAACACAAGGAATGGACATTAGACCAGTGGGAATCTGTGCTTTGGTCTGATGAGTCCAAATTTGAGATCTTTGGTTCCAACCGTGTCTTTGTGCAATGCAGAAAAGGTGAACAGATGGACTCTACATGCCTGGTTCCCACCGTGAAGCATGGAGGAGGAGGTGTGATGGTGTGGGGTGCTTTGCTGGTGATACTGTTGGGGATTTATTCAAAATTGAAGGCATACTGAACCATCATGGCTACCACAGCATCTTGCAGTGGCATGCTATTCCATCCGGTTTGCGTTTATTTGGACCATCATTTATTTTTCAACAGGACAATGACCCCAAACACACCTCCAGGCTGTGTAAGGGCTATTTGACCAAGAAAGAGAGTGATGGGGTGCTATGCGAGATGACCTGGCCTCCACAGTCACCAGACCTGAACCCAATCGAGATGGTTTGGGGTGAGCTGGACCGCAGAGTGAAGGCAAAGGGGCCAACAAGTGCTAAGCATCTCTGGGAACTCCTTCAAGATTGTTGGAAGACCATTTCCAGTGACTACCTCTTGAAGCTCATCAAGAGAATGCCAAGAGTGTGCAAAGCAGTCATCAAAGCAAAAGGTGGCTACTTTGAAGAACCTAGAATATAAGACATATTTTCAGTTGTTTCACACTTTTTTGTTAAGTATATAATTCCACATGTGTTAATTCATAGTTTTGATGCCTTCAGAGTGAATGTTCAATTTTCATAGTCAAGAAAATACAGAAAAATCTATAAATGATAAGGTGTGTCCAAACTTTTGGTCTGTATTGTATATACCTCCCCAACATTTGGACTATAAGACGCACCCCCTTTTATGCCCATAGCAGCCAGAGATGCAGATGTGTTATGTGCAGCATGAGACGGGGCATTATCATGCATGAAAATGATCTTGCTGCGGAATGCACGGTTCTTCTTCTTGAACCATGGAAGGAAGTGCTGTTTGAGAAACTCAGCATACATTATGGAGTTCATCTTTACCCCTTCAGGGATCCTAAAAGGGCCGACAATCTCTCTCCCCATGATTCCAGCCCAAAACATTACTCCACCTCCTCCTTGTTAGCGCCGTAGCCGTGTTTGCATGGGGTGTCCATCAACCAGCCATCCTCCACTCCATCCATCTGGACCATCGAGATCATTTCATGCATGATAATGCCCCGTCTCATGCTGCACATAACACATCTGCATCTCTGGCTGCTATGGGCATAAAAGGGGACAAACTTATGGTGTGGCAGCCATGCTCCCCTGACCTCAACCCCATTGAGAACCTCTGGAGCATCATCAAAAGGAGTGTCTATGATGGCGGGAGGCAGTTCACATCTAAGCAACAGCTCTGGGAGGGTATTCTGTCCTCATGCAAAACAATTAAAGCAGAAACCATCCAAAACCTGACAAATTCAATGGACGAGAGAGTTCAGAAGCTCATTTCGAACAAGGGATCCTATGTGCAAATGTAACATCACCTAGAATAAAGTTTTGAGTTGAAAACTGTTTGATTTCAGTTTGTAATAACCTGCTAATGCTTAGAATTTCAAAAATGACCATTTTTTTGTTCTTTATTAAAATGAAAAGGTTGAAAACTCTGCTTTGCATAATAATTTGGAACATGCATTTTGAGTATTTTATTTTTTTAAAAATATACTGTTATCATAGGCAGTTTGTAGAAAAACCTTTCAATTGTACTCTAATAGTTATTTGACTGGAAAATTACAATGACTGCAATTCATATAGGTAATTTGGGAAAATCTGAGAAAATATTATTTGCATAATAATTTGGAACACAGTGTAAACTTGATTATGATGTAATGTATAATAAAATTCTATGCAATTTATCATATATTGACCTTTTTGAATTGGTATTCCCTGTATGTAGCATGGAGTGCACACTCATCTCCTTCGCTCTGTAACATAATTTTATTCCTTTCCACCCTTTTCTTTCCCCTCCACATAATTTTTTATAACACGTATAACATGTTTTGTGTTTTTAATCGATTTAATAAAGAGATACATATTTTACAATATACTCTTGTTGCCTAATTTATAGATATAGTTTTCTAGGTTTATATTATCATATTAGCCCTAATCTATTGCTCACTGTTGTTTCCAGGGACTTATAGGGACTTTGAGGGATAGACGACTTGTGAGTGGGGGCGCCATTGTCGTACTATATTTAGGGTGCCAACCCCTGCAGTCAGGAATGATCATCATAGGGGACAATAGGAGCAGACTAATTCTGCACATTCATTATTTTTCACTTTGATCTTCAGATTATTTCTTTGTATGGATAATTTTAATTATCTTTAATAAAGGTTGCATGTTAAGGGTTTTTTATGCAAATTATATGGTTATACCCTTTGTTTGATATGCCATTAGTTGGTTAAAAAAATGTAAAAAAATAAAAAGTTAAAATCACCCCTCTTTGCCCCATTGAAAGTAAAGATATTAAAAAAAAATACACATATGTGGTATCGTTTTTTTAGTCCCTGCAGTTCCACAAAAATTAGACCACAGACAAAATAAAGTATAAATGTTGAGCGCCCAAGAACAATTGTGCCAAAGAGAAATAACACGTTACAACGATATATAGATGGAATATATTTATGAATTAAAATAAATAATAATGAAAGTCAAAAAATGGGCAAAGGGTACCCAAACAAAGGTGGCACTTGGGGTAAGTATATGCATAATTGTTATTCCATTGATAGGGCAGTAGAATGAATATGCTCATTAGTGGTAAAATACCACAACTATATAATCAAACATAGGGTATGTACATAAGTAGGAATATGGTAAGTATATATCGTTTAAATAGCAGCAAAAAGTACTTTATGTACAACCCTAAAAATTTGGGGGGCCAAACTTCAGAATTTTTTCACCACTAAAATAATTAAAAACTGGACATGTTGGGTATTGCCGTAATCGTATTGATGAGGAGAATAATATTGCAAGGTCATTTTTACTACAATATGTAAACACAATTCCCAGAAAACAATGTCATATTGCATTTCTTTTCCACAATTTCACTGCACTTGGAATTGTTTCCCTTTTTCCAGTAGACTAGTGGTGAAATGAATGGTGTCATTCAAAAGTAAAACTCGTCCCGCAAAAAAATAAGCCCTCATATGTCTATGTGGACAAAACAATTGTTATGGCTCTGGGAAGAAGGGGGTGAAAAAATAGAAACACAAAAGAGGAAATTAGCAGTGGCATGAAGGGGTTAAGTCTGCACCAAATCTGCAAATCACAAATAAGCAACGTGTGAATGAGACTTCAGGATTCTCATTCACTTTGCTGACATCTGGAAATCCTTCAGGTTTTGTGACAAATCTGCACTGAAAAAAAAGCAGCATAAAGCATCGTGTGCACACAGCCTTACATTAGGAGTGTCTATTTACCCATAACAACCAATCAGAAATCAGCTTTCATTTTACCAAAGAAGGTTGAGAAATGAAAGCTGAGCTCTGGTTGGTTGCTATGGACAACAAAGACAATGTAATGAACAGTTTTGATAAATAATGATGCTCTGAGACTCCACATTATACATCAGGGGACAGCAGCTCCATGTCACCGATCTATCACTGCTGTCAGGAGATGGGATCAAGAACAATTGATAAGAATCTAGCAATATGGGTGATGTGCTCCGCATTACAGGAACCATATAGGAGAAGAGCTCAATATGGCGGATAACGCAGACATGGCACATCTGCTACAGCAGGTACACAAGGCAGACACAAGGATTTCTAATTGTACGGCGTACGGTGCTGAGAAGCAACTGCAATACTCATGAAATAAACCTAAAAAGAGACGGACAATCCTTTACAAGTATCACTAGGATTATTATTATTCTTTATTATTATGGCGACATTTATTCCCTGTCGCTTTACATGTGAGAAGGTGTATACATAGTAAAGACAAGTACAATAATCATGAACAATACAAGTTAGCGACTGGTCCAGGAGGAGAGAGGACCCTACCCGCGAGGGCCACAGTCTACAAAGGGATGGGTGAGGATACAGTAGGTGAGGGTAGAGCCTGTCATGCAGCGATGTGGTGGAGCGGTGGTTACTGCAGGGTGTAGGCTTGTCGGAAGAGGTCGGTCTTCATGTTCCTTCTGAAGGTTTCCACAGTAGGCGAGAGTCTGATGTGATGAGGTAGAGCTTTCCAGAGTAGGGGGGATGCACTGGAGAAATCTTGTATGCGATTGTGGGAAGAGGCAATAAGAGGGGAGTAAAGAAGGAGATTGCAACATTCTAACATTTGCACAAATTTGGCAACTTTTTGGGACCATTTTCTGCAGAAAGTCATTTAAGGGGTTGTCCACTACATGTCAACCCCTTCTGGAATGCTACAGTGCCCCAAATAAAGTAAAAACACTTCATATTTACCTCAGTGCCAACATGGTTGGAATGGCGCTATTCCAGGAGGTATGTGTTTTTTATTTTATTTGAGGCACTGCAGCACTTAAAGGTACTATGTCACCAAGGTTTTGAAACCTAATCTGAGATATAATATATATAGAGATATAGATATATAATATACAGAGATAAATGTTTCACTCATTGGGATGCTTGCTGTAGTTTTGATAAAATCACAGTTTTATCAGCAGGAGATTATCACTACTGCTGCCAGGTAGTTATCTATATTCATGAGCTCTGTATAACCCCACCCCTACCACTGATTGGGAGTTTTCTGACTATGCACAGGGTACACACACAGAAAGCTGCCAATCAGTGTTGTTAGCTGGGTTATACAGAGCTCAGCATTCAGAGAACTGGTAAATTTGTAGCAGAGAAAACTGTGATTTTGTCAAAATTATACCATGCAATCCAATGAATAGTACATGCTTGGTAGAAGGGTCTCTGCCCCTATATCATGCTGCTCTCATATAGGGTACCATAAAACTGCTGCCAGATTCCCTTTGAAAAGGTGTCAGCATTTTCCATGTCTTGTGGTAAATTTCAGCAGAACTGAACCTGGACATTACACAATGATAAGAACATTTCACCATGATTTTGGAACAGATAACTCTGACCACTTTGTATTGGTAAACTGCCTATAACAACTATAATCATCTGCTCAAATATAAAACTGTTTTTTGTAATTTTTTATTATAAAGGTAGATTTGGAATCATTTTGGTGACTTTATCCCTGGATTACATGTGGAGGTATAAAACATGCACAATAACGTTCCCTATAATTACTAGTTACATTTCTCTTTTTACCTGAGCCTCCCACGTCTTCTTTCTTCTGGCTATTGGCCTGGATTGATGGTGTCTTTCCTTCCTCTGAACAGTCCAGGCTGATTCTTCTGTTCTTCGATAATTTTCTCTGGACAATGATGTCTTCATCTGCTTGCGCCATCTCTGGGGTGGGAGACATCTTCCGTCCTGAGTCTGGTTTCTTCCTCTTTTTTCCCTTCCTTTGGGGCTTTTTGATAGAAGGCTTCTCATCAGCCGATGAGCCCAAATGTCTTCTGTTCTTCAATCCTTCACTCTGGGCAATGACGTCCTCATCCACTCGCTCCATCTCTGGGGTGGGAGACATCTTTCGTCCCGAGTCTTTTTTTTTACCCTTTCTTCCTCTCCATTTGGATTTTTTGATTGAAGACTCCTCATCAGCCGATGAGTCCAAGTGTCTTCTTTTTCTCTCTCTCTTCTTCCCTACAATCTCCTCTTTTTCAATATCATAGATTTGCTCACAGTCCGCAGACAACTTCTTCACTATCACCAGTCAACTCCAACTGTCACTTTCCTCAACTGTCAACTGAGCGCACAGGCACCTGGATGGAACTGGTCATGTGATCAGTAACTGACCAATAAGATTCCAAGGTATATGCTACAGTATAAGTATGGGAATCTATCAGTTTGATATAAGGGTTGTAATAAAATTAAATCTGTTTTTGTTCTACTGTTTTTAGTTAGTTGAAGCTTTATCTTTTCCATTTCCATCACTTCAGTATTATCTCACAGATAATTTTAGGATTTTAGGGCCCATTTTAACAATATGCTGTATTATTTATCCACATCAATGAACTACATACCTGACCATTGTACTTATTGAGAAACAGTTGAGATCTCTATATTATTTGCATCGAGTGGCTACAAACAAAGCAAACAAGATGAATTTCTCATCCACTGCTGTACTCAGCATAAGCAGCGGCTGAAATGACAAATGTTTGTTTTGATTGCTGTCTATGCAGAGCGCAGAAGTCTATGACAAACTCATTTTGACTTCAGTGCTATGTATAAGCAGTGACCAAGATGACAGAAAATGAGCAATACATTATTGAAGGTAGCTCTACTCATGTGCAGTGCATATAAACAGTGTTCATTCATTCTCTACTCATTTTCTGTTGTCCCAGTCTCTGTCTACGTAGAGGGAACCACTTGAGATGAGTTTGCCATAGGCTGTTGTGCTCTGCTTAGGCAGAGACTTATATGAGAAAGCTCACTTCATTATACTAAGCTTTGTAATTTCCATCTTTGCTTATGTAGACCAGCAGCCACTGGCAAACTCATCTCCCCTTCTGCGTTCTGCATAAATAGCGTTGGGTGGGCATTCGCTTTGCTACTCAACACGGTCTTCATTTATTACATAGAGCTGCTTTTATAGTTTTACATTTTTACTAACCCGAACTAGTGTTACAAGCAGGTCAAGAGACTGGTTTAGGATTAAACTAATGGTTAGGGCTAGGAATAGGGCTAAGGTAATAACATTGTTCTATAAAAAATGTATTAAGAAAATAGAAAGCATACAAATAAAATAATGTATTGCGTTTTATATTTTTAAAATTCGAGAGATGACTTCAGCAAAAAACAGAAAAAAAATGAAGAAATGAAATTGCAAAGTATAATTACATCAGTATTTTCCTTAAATTACAATACACGTGCAATACTGGGCTTTTGGAAAGGACTCACGGAGTGCTATTGGTGCACGGGTTAGGGGGCATATACTTGTCTTGTCCTGGGTGCTCGCAACCCATGCTGTGACAGTGTGCTATCAGCAGAGTGCACAGCAACCAGCAAGTTTTTTAATTTACTTTTTTTTTCTGCATTTTTTCACCTGTAGCCTAAAAGACAACAGGTAAATATTAAATGCACTACAAACATCAGGCTTTTTTATTGTGTGATAGCTCACTGTAGGTGTGTTTTTGAACAAGCCCTAATGAGTATGAGTATGCATATGATGATATGGTGAGTATGTGTTATTGTTTTTTTTCATGTATATGGTATATTTATATGTATATTGGGGGCTATTTGGGACTCACACTGTATATATGGAGGCTATGTGGGGTTCACACTGTATATATGGAGGCTATGTAGGGCTCACACTGTATAGATTGAGGCTATGTGGGGCTCACACTGTATATATGAAGGTTATGTGGGGCTTATACTGTATATAGGAGCCCATGTGGAGGCTCATACTGTATATAGGGGGCTATGTTGGGGCTCAATCTGTATATACAGAGGCTATGTGGGGCTCATGCTATATATAGGAAGCTATGTGGGGGCACATACTAGATTAGGAGGCTATGTGAGGGCTCATACTGAATGTAGGAGGTTATGTGGGGGTTCATACTGTATGTAGGAGGCTATGTGGGGGCTTATACTGTGTATAGGAGCTATGTGAAGGCTCATCTTGTATATAAGAGGCTCCTTGGGGCTCACACTATATACAGGGAGGCTATGTGGGGGCTCCTGCTGTATATACAGAGGCTATGTGGTGCTCATGCGGTATATAGGAGGCTGTGGGGGCTTATGCTGTATATATGAGGCTATTTGGGGCTCATACTGTAAATAGGAGGCAATATATATGGGACACACTGTATATGCAGGCTATGTGGGGCTCACACTGTATATATGGAGGCTGTGTGGGGGTTCGTACTGTATATGGGAGGTTATGTGGGGGCTCAGACTGAATGTAGGAGGCTATGTGGGGGTTCATACTGTAAATAGGAGGCTATATGGGGGCTCATACTGTATATAGGAGGCTATGTGAGGGCTCATATTGTTTATAGAGAGGCTATATGGGGCTCATACTATATATAGGGGGCTGCACTATATTCAATTACAATCCTTGTTATGTGCACATTGTGCTGTGTTTTTTTCTGCTCCTCATTTACTCTGTGTGCTACTATGCCCAAAATAGATACTTTTACTGAGATACATATATATGTGTGTATACCTTATATGTGCGCATTTGCACTTTACTATATAATTTTCGATGTGCACATCCATCACTCCATTTACCGTACTTCATAGATTTCTAAGATATAGCAGATTCCTTTTAGGGAGATATATATGTCTGTTATATATTTTTAGCACGTTACTTACTTTGTGAGTTCCCACAGCAGATTACGCTCTTCATATGTGACTATATGGCCAGTAACTATATACATATCTATTTATACAATTGTACCTTTGTAGCTTCCATTCGTACATGTTTTTTATGCCTTTATTTGTCATTGTTTGTATGCATTATGTGTGTGCGCCTGTTTCCTACATTACAACTGCATACCTTTTGGGTTTCTAATAAAGTTTTCTTACCATCTCTATATGACCATTTTTTATTATTAACCATTTTTTCATTTTTTCTTTTTTTTGGTTCTGTATTTTTATGGTCCAAGTACCATTTCTAGCATTTATATGTGTTTCATACCACTGTTACATGCATTGACATTGATATTATATATATGTATATGTTGGAGCTCATATTGTATATAGGAGATAACCGGGGCTCATACTATATAGTGTGGTCCAATAAGGTTATGAAGGGGGAGGTTCATCAAACATGGTGTAAAGTGAAACTGGCTCAGTTGCCCTTAGCAACCAATCAGATTCCACTTTTCATTCCTCACAGACAAAGTTTATAGTCGAAAACCAAAAAGTGTCAGTGATTTGAAAAATTACATAAGAGATGCATTTCAAGAAATTAATACCCATTGCTCTGGCTCTGGCCTGCCCTCGACATGGCTCCGGCCTGCCCTCTCTTTGGCTCCGACCTGCTCTCGCTCTGGCCTGCCCTCGCCTTGGCTACGGCCTGCTCTCGCTCTGGCCTGCTTTTGCCTTGTCTCCGGCCTGCTCTCACTCTGGCTCTGGCCTGCCATTGCTCCGGCCTGCTCTCGCTCTGGCTCTAGCCTGCCTTCGCCTTGGCTCCGGGCTGCTCTCGCTCCGGCCTGCTCTCGCTTTGGCTCTGGTCTGCCCTTGCCTTGGCTCCGGCCTGCTCTCGCTCTGGCCTGCTCTTGCTCTGGCCTACCCTGGCTCTGCCTCTGGCCTGCCCTCGCCCTGGCTACGGCCTGCTCTCGCTTTGGCTCCAGCCTGCTCTCGCTCTAGCTCCGTCCTGCCCTCGCCCTGGCTCCACTATGCCACAGCTCGGGCTCCGGCCTGCCCTCGCCTTGGCTACATCCTGCTCTCTTCCTGGCTCTAAACTGCTCTCGCTCTGGCTCTGAACTGCTCTCGCTCTGGCCTGCCCTCGCCCTGGCTCCGGCCTGCTCTCTCTCTGGCTCTGGCCTGCCCTTGCCCTGGCTCCGGCCTACTCTCGCTCTGGCTCTTGCCTCGCCCTGTCTCCGGCCTGCTCTCGCCCTGGTTCCGGACTGCCCTTGCCTTGGCTCTGGCCTTCTCAATCTCTGGCTCGGGCCTGCCCTTGCCTTGGCTCTGGCCTACCCTCGCTCTGGCTACGGCCTGACCTCGCCCTGACTCCGGCCTGCCCTTGCTCTGGGTCCGGCCAGCCCTCGCATTGGCTCCGGCCTGCTCTCGCCCTGCCTCCGACCTGCTCTCGCTCTGGCCTGCCCTCGCCCTGGCTCCGGCCTGCTCTCTCTCTGGCTCTGGCCTGCCCATGCCTTGGCTCCGGCCTGCTCTCGCTCTGGCCTGCCCTTGCCTTAGCTCCGGCCTTCTCTTGCTCTGACCTGCCCTCGCCCTGGCTCTGGCCTACACTCGCCTTGGCTCTGGCCTGCTCTCGCTCTGGCTCCTGCCTGCCCTCGCCCTGACTGCGGCCTGCCCTTGATCTGGCTCCGGCCAGCCCTCGCATTGGCTCCGGCCTGCTCTCGCCCTGGCTCTGGCCTGCCCTTGCCGTGGCTCTGGCCTGCTCTCGCTCTGTCCTGCCCTCGCCTTGGCTCCGGCCTGCTCTCTCTCTCGCTCTGGATTGCCCTTGCCCTGGCTTCGGCCTACTCTGGCTCTGGCCTGCTCTCGCTCTGGCCTCGCCCTGTCTCCGGCCTCCTCTCACCCTGGTTCCGGCCTGCCCTTGCCTTGGCTCTGGCCTTCTCTTGCTCTGGCCTGCCCTTGCCTTGGCTCTGGCCTACTCTCACTCTGGCCTGCCCTCGCCCTGGCTCCGGCCTGCTCTCGCTCTGCCCTGCTCTCGCTCTGGTCTGCTCTCGCTCTGGCATGCCCTCGCTTTGGCTCCGGTCGGCTGTCGCTCTGGCCTGCCCTCACCCTGGCTCCAGCCTGCTCTGGATCTTTCTCTGGCCTGCCCTCGCCTTGGTTCCGGCCTGCTCTCGCTCTGGCTTTGGCCTGCCCTCACCTTGGCTGCGGCCTGCTCTCGCCTTGGCCCCGGCCTGCTCTTGTTCTGGCTCCAGCCTGCCCTCGTCCTGGCTCCGGCCAGCCCTCGAGGGCCTTGGCACCGGCCAGCTCTTGCTTTGGCTCTGGCCTGCCCTCACCCTGGCTCCGGACTGCTCTTGCTCTGGCCTGCCCTCGTCTTGACTCCGGCCTGCTCTCGCTCTGGTTCTGGCCTGCCTTCGCCTTGGCTCTGGCCTGCCCTCGCTCTGGCTCAAGCCTGCTCTATCTCTGGCTGTGGCCTGCCCTTTCCTTGGCTCCGGACTGCTCTCGCTCTGGCTCTGGCCTTCTTTTGCTCTGGATCTGGCCTGCCCTCGGCTTGGCTCCGGCCTGCACTCGCTCTGGCCTGCTCTCGCTTTGGCTTCGACCTGCTCTCGCTCTGGCCTGCCCTAGCCTTGGCTCCGTCTCGCTCTGGCCTGCCCTCGCCTTGGCTCCGGCCTGCTCTCGCTCTGGCCTGCCTTTGCCTTGTCTCCGGCCTGCTCTCACTCTGGCTCTGGCCTGCCTTTGCCTTTGCTCCGGCCTGCTCTCGCTCTGGCCTGCTCTCGCTCTGGCTCTAGCCTGCCTTCGCCTTGGCTCCGGGCTGCTCTCGCTCTGGCTCTGGCCTGCTCTCGCTTTGGCTCTGGGCTGCTCTCTCTCTGGCTCTGGCTTGCTCTCGCTTTGGCTCTGGTCTGCCCTATCCTTGGTTACGGCCTGCTCTCGCCTTGGCTCCAGCCTGCTCTCGCTCTAGCTCCGTCCTGCCCTCACCGTGGCTCCACTATGCCACAGCTCGGGCTCCGGCCTGCCCTCGCCCTAGCTCCGGCCTGCTCTCTCTCTGGCTCTGGCCTGCCCTTGCCCTGGTTCCGGCCTGCTCTCTCTCTGGCTCTGGCTTGCCCTGGCTACGGCCTACTCTCGCTCTGGCTCTGGCCTGTTCTCGCTCTGGCCTCGCCCTGTCTTCGGCCTCCTCTCACCCTGGTTCCGGCCTGCCCTTGCCTTGGCTCTGGCCTTCTCTTGCTCTGGCCTGCCCTTGCCTTGGCTCTGGCCTACTCTCGCTCTGGCCTGCCCTCGCCCTGGCTCCGGCCTGCTCTCGCCCTGGCCTGCTCTCGCTCTGGCCTGCTCTGGCGAGTACTCGCTTTGTCTCCGGCCTGCTCTCGCTCTGACTCTGGCCTGCCCTCGCCCTGGCTCCAGCCTGCTCAGGATGTTTCTCTGGCCTGCCCTCGCCTTAGGGCCTGCCCTCGCCTTGACTACATCCTGCTCTCTCCCTGGCTCTGAACTGCTCTCGCTCTGGCCTGCCCTCGCCCTGGCTCCGGCCTGCTCTCTCTCTGGCTCTGGCCTGCCCTTGCCCTGGCTCCGGCCTGCTCTCTCTCTGGCTCTGGCTTGCCCTGGCTTCGGCCTACTCTCGCTCTGGCTCTGGCCTGCTCTCGCTCTGGCCTCGCCCTGTCTTCGGCCTCCTCTCACCCTGGTTCCGGCCTGCCCTTGCTTTGGCTCTGGCCTTCTCTTGCTCTGGCTCTGGCCTGCCCTTGCCTTGGCTCTGGCCTACTCTCGCTCTGGCCTGCCCTCGCCCTGGCTCCGGCCTGCTCTCGCTCTGGCCTGCTCTCGCTCTGGCGTGCACTCGCTTTGTCTCCGGCCTGCTCTCGTTCTGACTCTGGCCTGCCTTCGCCCTGGCTCCAGCCTGCTCTGGATGTTTCTCTGGCCTGCCCTCGCCTTAGCTCTGGCCTGCTCTCGCTCTGGCTTTGGCCTGCCCTCACCTTGGCTCCGGCGTGCTCTCGCCTTGGCTCCGGCCTGCTCTTGCTCTGGCTCCAGCCTGTCCTCGTCCTGGCTCCGGCCTGCCCTTACTCTGGCTCCGGCCAGCCCTCGAGGGCCTTGGCTCCGGCCTGCTCTCTCTCTGGCTCTGGCCTGCCCTTGCCCTGGCTTCGGCCTACTCTCGCTCTGGCTCTTGCCTGCTCTCGCTCTGGCCTCGCCCTGTCTCCGGCCTCCTCTCACCCTCTTTCCGGCCTGCCCTTGCCTTGGCTCTGGCCTTCTCTTGCTCTGGCCTGCCCTTGCCTTGGCTCTGGCCTACTCTCGCTCTGGCTCTGGCCTGCCCTCGCCCTGGCTCCGGCCTGCTCTCGCTCTGGCCTGCTCTCGCTCTGGCGTGCCCTCGCTTTGGCTCCGGCCTGCTCTGGATCTTTCTCTGGCCTGCCCTCGCCTTGGCTCCGGACTGTTCTCGCTCTGGCTTTGGCCTGCCCTCACCTTAGCTCCGGCCTGCTCTCGCCTTGGCTCCGGCCTGCTCTTGCTCTGGCTCCAGCCTGCCCTCGTCCTGGCTCCGGGCTGCCCTTACTCTGGCTCCGGCCAGCCGTCGAGGGCCTTGGCTCCGGCCTGCTCTTGCTTTGGCTCTGGCCAGCCCTTGCCCTGGCTCCGGACTGCTCTTGCTCTGGCCTGCCCTCGTCTTGACTCCGGCCTGCTCTCGCTCTGGTTCTGGCCTGCCCTTTCCTTGGCTCCGGACTGCTCTCGCTCTGGCTCTGGCCTGCTTTTGCTCTGGCTCTGGCCTGCCCTCGACTTGGCTCCGGTTTGCACTCGCTCTGGCTCTGGACTGCCCTCGCTTTGGCTCCGACCTGCTCTCGCTCTGGCCTTCCCTCGCATTGGCTCTGGTCTGCCCTTGCCTTGGCTACGGCCAGCTCTCGCCTTGGCTCCAGCCAGCTCTCGCTTTAGCTCCGTCCTGCCCTCGCCCTGGCTCCACTATGCCACAGCTTGGGCTCCGGTCTGCCCTCGCCTTGGCTACGTCCTGCTCTCTCCCTGGCTCTGAACTGCTCTCTCTCTGGCTCTGGCCTGCCCTGGCTCCGGCCTGCTCTCTCTCTGGCTCTGGCCTGCCCTTGCCCTGGCTCCGGCCTACTCTCACTCTGGCTCTTGCCTCGCCCTGTCTCCGGCCTGCTCTCGCCCTGGTTCCGGCCTGCCCTTGCCTTGGCTCTGGCCTTCTCTATCTCTGGCTCCGGCCTGCCCTTGACTTGGCTCTGGCCTCCGGCCAGCTCTCGCTCTGGCTATGGCCTGCCCTCGCCCTGACTCCGGCCTGCCCTTGCTCTGGGTCCGGCCAGCCCTCACATTGGCTCCGGCCTGCTCTCGCCCTGCCTCCGACCTGCTCTCGCTCTGGCCTGCCCTCGCCCTGGCTCCGGCCTGCTCTCTCTCTGGCTCTGGCCTGCCCATGCCTTGGCTCCGGCCTGCTCTCTCTCTGGCTCTGGCCTGCCCATGCCTTAGCTCCGGCCTTCTCTCGCTCTGTCTGACTCTGACCTGCCCTCGCCCTGGCCTACCCTCGCCTTGGCTCTGGCCTGCTCTCGCTCTGGCTCCTGCCTGCCCTCGCTCTGACTCCGGCCTGCCCTTGCTCTGGCTCCGGCCAGCCCTCGCATTGGCTCCGGCCTGCTCTCGCCCTGGATCCGAAATGCTCTCTTTCTGGCTCTGGCCTGCCCTTGCCTTGGCTCTGGCCTGCTCTCACTCTGGCTCTGTCCTTCCCTCGCCTTGGCTCCGGCCTGCTCTTGCCCTGGCTCCGGCCTGCTCTCTCTCTGGCTTGCCCTTGCCCTGGCTTCGGCCTACTCTCGCTGTGGCCTGCTCTCGCTCTGGCCTCGCCCTGTCTCCCGCCTCCTCTCGCCCTGGTTCCGGCCTGCTCTTACCTTGGCTCTGGCCTTCTCTCGCTCTAGCCTGCGCTTGTCTTGGCTCTGGCCTACTCTCGCTCTGGCCTGCCCTCGCCCTGGCTCTGGTCTGCTCTCGCTCTGGCGTGCCCTCGCTTTGGCTCCGGCCTGCTCTCGCTCTGACTCTGGCCTGCCCTCGCCGTGGCTCCGGCCTGCTCTGGATCTGTCTCTGGCCTGCCCTCGCCTTGGCTCCAGCATGCTATCGCTCTGGCCTGCCCTCACCTTGGCTCCAGCCTGCTCTCGCCTTGGCTCCAGCCTGCTCTTGCTCTGGCTCCGGCCAGCCCTCGCCCTGGCTCTGGCCTGCCCTTACTCTAGCTCCGGCCAGCCCTTGTCCTGGCTCTGGCCTGCCCTCGCCCTGGCTCCGGACTGCTCTTGCTCTGGCCTGCCCTCGTCTTGACTCCGGCCTGCTCTCGCTCTTGCTCTGGCCTGCCCTCGTCTTGACTCCGGCCTGCTCTCACTCTGGTTCTGGCCTGCCCTTGCCCTGGCTCCGGCCTACTCTCGCTCTGGCTCTTGCCTCGCCCTGGTTCCGGCCTGCCCTTGCCTTGGCTCTGGCCTTCTCTATCTCTGGCTCCGGCCTGCCCTTGACTTGGCTCTGGCCTCCGGCCAGCTCTCGCTCTGGCTATGGCCTGCCCTCGCTCTGACTCCGGCCTGCCCTTGCTCGGGGTCCGGACAGCCCTCACATTGGCTCCGGCCTGCTCTCGCCCTGCCTCCGACCTGCTCTCGCTCTGGCCTGCCCTCGCCCTAGCTCCGGCCTGCTCTCTCTCTGGCTCTGGCCTGCCCATGCCTTGGCTCCGGCCTGCTCTCTCTCTGGCTCTGGCCTGCCCATGCCTTAGCTCCGGCCTTCTCTCGCTCTGACTCTGACCTGCCCTCGCCCTGGCCTACCCTCGCCTTGGCTCTGGCCTGCTCTCGCTCTGGCTCCTGCCTGCCCTCGCCCTGACTCCGGCCTGCCCTTGCTCTGGCTCCGGCCAGCCCTCGCATTGGCTCCGGCCTGCTCTCTCCCTGGCTCCGGCCTGCTCTCGCCCTGGCTCCGAAATGCTCTCTTTCTGGCTCTGGCCTGCTCTCGCTCTGGCTCTGTCCTTCCCTCGCCTTGGCTCCGGTCTGCTCTTGCCCTGGCTCCGGCCTGCTCTCTCTCTGGGTCTGGCTTGCCCTTGCCCTGGCTTCGGACTACTCTCGCTGTGGCCTGCTCTCGCTCTGGCCTCGCCCTGTCTCCGGCCTCCTCTCGCCCTGGTTCCGGCCTGCTCTTACCTTGGCTCTGGCCTTCTCTCGCTCTGGCCTGCGCTTGTCTTGGCTCTGGCCTACTCTCGCTCTGGCCTGCCCTCGCCCTGGCTCTGGTCTGCTTTCGCTCTGGCGTGCCCTCGCTTTGGCTCCGGCCTGCTCTCGCTCTGACTCTGGCCTGCCCTCGCCCTGGCTCCGGCCTGCTCTGGATCTGTCTCTGGCCTGCCCTCGCCTTGGCTCCAGCATGCTATCGCTCTGGCCTGCCCTCACCTTGGCTCCAGCCTGCTCTCGCCTTGGCTCCAGCCTGCTCTTGCTCTGGCTCCGGCCAGCCCTCGCCCTGGCTCTGGCCTGCCCTTACTCTAGCTCCGGCCAGCCCTTGTCCTGGCTCTGGCCTGCCCTCGCCCTGGCTCCGGACTGCTCTTGCTCTGGCCTGCCCTCGTCTTGACTCCGGCCTGCTCTCGCTCTGGTTCTGGCCTGCCTTCACCTTGGCTCTGGCCTGCCCTCGCTCTGGCTCAAGCCTGCTCTAGACCCCAGTCACAGCTGTTGACCCACACCGGGGAATGCAGGAACAGGCAGGTTCGGCTGGCATACAGACATACATACTGGCAGGCACGGCTGGTATGTTGACAGGTGGGTATTGGCAGGCACGGCTGGTATGCAGAAGGTGGGACTGGCAGGCACGGCTGGCATGCAGACAGGTGGGCACTGGCAGGCACGGCTGGCATACAGACAGGCGGGTACTGGCAGGTAGGAACGCAGGCAGGATAGGGACCAGTACAGACAGGACACAGGAAAGGAGCCGCAGGTGCGGTAGACAAGCAGAGCAGAGCAAAACCCACAGATGCGGTAGACAAGCAGAGCAGAGCAAAACCCGCAGATGCGGAAGACAAGCAGAGCAGAGCAAAACCCGCAGGTGCGGTAAACAAGCAGAGCAGAGAAAAACCCGCAAATGCGGTAGACAAGCAGAGCAGAGCAAAACCCGCAGATGCAGTAGACAAGCAGAGCAGAGCAAAACCCGCAGATGCGATAGACAAGCAGAGCAGAGCAAAACCCACAGATGCGGTAGACAAGCAGAGCAGAGCAAAACTTACTCTGGCTGTGGCCTGCCTTTTCCTTGGCTCCGGACTGCTCTCGCTCCGGACTGCTCTCGCTCTGGCCTGCCCTCGACTTGGCTCCGGCCTGCTCTCGCTCTGGCCTGCCCTCGCCTTGGCTCCGGCCTGCCCTCGCCTTGGCTCCGGCCTGCCCTCGCGCTAGCTCTGGACTGCCTTTGTCTTGTCTCTGGCCTACTCTCACTCTGGCTCTGGCCTGCTCTCGCTCTGGCTCTGGTCTGCCCTTGCCTTGGCTCCGGCCTGCTCTAGCTCTGGCCTGCTCTTGCTCTGGCCTACCCCAGCTGGCTCTGACTCTGGCCTGCCCTCGCCTTGGCTACGGCCTGCTCTCGCCTTTGCTCCGGCCTGCTCTCGCTCTAGCTCCGTACTGCCCTCGCCCTGGCTCCACTATGCCACAGCTCGGGCTCCGGCCTGCCCTCGCCTTGGCTACGTCCTGCTCTCTCCCTGGCTCTGAACTGCTCTCTCTCTGGCTCTGGCCTACCCTTGCCCTGGCTCCGGCCTGCTCTCTCTCTGGCTCTGGCCTGCCCTTGCCCTGGCTCCGGCCTACTCTCGCTCTGGCCTGCCCTTGCCTTCTTGGCTCTGGCCTTCTCTATCTCTGGCTCCGGCCTGCCCTTGCCTTGGCTCTGGCCTACCCTCGCCTTGACTCCGGCCTGCTCTCGCCTTGGCTCCGGCCTGCTCTCGCTCTGGCTACTGCCTGCCCTCGGCCTGACTCCGGCCTGCACTTGCTCTGGCTCCGGCCAGCCCTCACATTGGCTCCGGCCCGCTCTCGCCCTGCCTCCGACCTGCTCTGGCTCTGGCCTGGCCTGCCCTCGCCCTGGCTCCGGCCTGCTCTCTCTCTGGCTTGCCCATTGGCTCCGGCCTGCTCTCTCTCTGGCTCTGGCCTGCCCTTGCCTTAGCTCCGGCCTGCTCTCGCTCTGACTCTGACCTGCCCTCACCCTGGCTCTGGCCTACTCTCACCTTGGCTCCGGCCTGCTCTCGCCTTGGCTCCGGCCTGCTCTCGCTCTGGCTCCTGCCTGCCCTCGCCCTGACTCCGGCCTGCCCTTGCTCTGGCTCCGGCCAGCCCTCGCATTGCCTCTTGCCTGCTCTCTCTCTGGCTCCGGCCTGCTCTCGCCCTGTCTCTTGCTTGCTCTCGCTCTGGCCAGTCTGGCCTGTCCTCTCCTTGGCTCCAGCCTGCTCTCGCACTGGCTCCGGCCTGCCCTCGTCCTGGCTCTGGCCTTGGCTCCGTCCGGCCTGCTCTCGCCTTGGCTCCGGCCTGCTCTCGCCTTGGCTCCGGCCTGCTATCTCTATGGTTCCGGCCTGCCCTTGCTTTGGCTCATGCCTGCTCTATATCTGGCCTGACCTCAACTTGGCTCCTCCTGTTCTTGCCCTTGTTCTGGCCTGCATTCGCCTTGGCTCCGGCCTGCTCTCTCTCTGGTTCCGGACTGCCCTTGCTTTGGCTCATGCCTCGCTCTGGCTCCGGCCTACTCTCACTCTGGCCTGCCCTTGCCTTGGCTCTGGCCTTCTCTATCTCTGGCTCCGGCCTGCCCTTGCCTTGGCTGTGGCCTACCCTTTCCTTGGCTGTGGCCTGCCCTCGCCCTGACTCCGACCTGCCCTTGCTCTGGCCCCGGCCAGCTCTCGCATTGGCTCCGGCCTGCTCTCGCCCTGCCTCCGACCGTCTCTGGCTCTGGCCTGCCCTCGCCCTGGCTCCGGCCTGCTCTCTCTCTGGCTCTGGCCTGCCCATGCCTTGGCTCCGGCCTGCTCTCTCTCTGGCTCTGGCCTGCCCTTGCCTGAGCTCCGGCCTGCTCTCGCTCTGACTCTGACCTGCCCTCGCCCTGGCTCTGGCCTACCCTCACCTTGGCTCCGGCCTGCTCTCGCCTTGGCTCCAGCCTGCTCTCGCTCTGGCTCCTGCCTGCCCTCGTACTGACTCCGGCCTGCCCTTGCATTGGCTCTTGCCTGCTCTCGCCCTGGCTCCGACCTGCTCTCTCTGGCCTTGCCTTGGCTCTGGCCTGCTCTCGCTCTGGCTCTGTCCTGCTCTTGCCCTGGCTCCGGCATGCTCTCGCTCTGGCTCTGGCCTGCCCTCTCTCTGGCTCTGGCCTGCCCTTGCCCTGGCTCCGGCCTACTCTCGCTCTGGCATCGCCCTGTCTCCGGCCTCCTCTCGCCCTGGTTCCGGCCTGCCCTTGCCTTGGCACTGGCCTTCTCTCGCTCTGGCTCTCGCCTGCCCATGCCTTGGCTCTGGTCTACTCTGGCTCTGGCCTGCTGTCGCTCTGGCCTGCTGTCGCTCTGGCCTGCTCTCGCTTTGGCTCCGGCCTGCTCTCGCTCTGGCTCTGGCCTGCCCTCGCCTGGCTCCGGAATGTTCTCGCCTTGGCTCCGGCCTGCTATCGCTCTGGCTCTAGCCTGCCCGAGCTCTCTCTGGCTCTGGCTTGCCCTCGCTCTGGCTCTTGCCTGCCCTCGCCTTGACCGGCCTGCTCTGACTCTGGCTCGGGCCTGCCCTCGCCCTGGCTCCGGCATGCTCTTGCCCTGGCCTGCTCTTGCCCTGGCTCTGGCCTGCTCTTGCCCTGGTTCCGGCGTGCCCTTGCCTTGGCTCTGGCCTTCTCTTGCTCTGGCTCTGGCCTGCCCTTGCCTTGGCTCTGCCCAACTCTCGCTCTGGCTCCGGCCTGCCCTTGCCCTGGCTCCGGCCTGCTCTCGGTCTGCCTCTGGCCTGCTCTTGCTCTGGCCTGCCCCTGTCTTTGCTCTGGCTTGCTTCCGCTCTGGCCTGCCCTCGCCTTGGCTCCGGACTGCTCTCGCTTTGGCTCTGGCCTGCCCTCGCTCTGGCCTGCCCTCGCCTTGTCTCCGGCCTGATCTGACTCTGGCTCTGGCCTGCCCTCGCCCTGCTCTCGCCTTGGCTCTGGCCTGCTCTCGCCCTGGCTCTGGCCTGCTCTCGCCCTGGTTCCGGCCTGCTCTCGCCCTGGTTCCGGCTGCCCTTGCCTTGGCTCCGGCCCTCTTTCTCTTTGGCTCTGGCCTTGGCTCTGGCCAAATCACGCTCTGGCCAAGGCGAAGGCAGGCCAGAGCCACAGCGAGAGCAGGCCAGAGCCTGAGCGAGAGCAGCCTGGAGCCAAGGCAAAGGCAGGCCGGAGCCAGAGCGATAGCAGGCCGGAGCCAGAGCGATAGCAGGCCGTAGCCATGGCAAAGGCAGGCCGGAGCCAAGGCGAGGGCAGGCCGAAACCAGAGCGAAAGAATGCCGGAGCCAGGGCGAGGGCAGGCCAGAGCAAGAGCAGGCCGGAGACAGGTCGAGGGCAGGCTGGAGCCAGAGCGAGAGCAGGCCAGAGCGAGGGCAGGCCGGAGCCAGGGCAAGGGCAGGCCAGAGCGAGAGCAGGCCAGAGCCAGGGCGAGGGCAGGCCGGAGCCAGAGCCGGAGCTGACCGCAGCCAAGGCGAGGGCTGGCCGGAGGCAGAGCCAGGGTAGGCCACAGCAAGAGCAGGCCGGAGCCAAGGCAAGGACAGGCCAGAGCCAGAGCGAGAGCAGGCATGAGCGAGAGCAGTCCGAAGCCAAGGCGAAGGCAGGCCGGAGCCAGAGCAGGTGCTGGCCATATCCAAGGCGAGGGCTAGCCGGAGCCAGAGTAAGGGCAGGCCGGAGCTAGGGCGAGGGAAGGCCTAAGCCAGAGCGAGAGCAGGCCTGAGCCAGGGTGAGAGCAGGCCGGACGGAGCCAAGGCGAGGGCAGGCCAGAGCGAGAGCAGTCCGGAGCCAGGACGAGGGCAGGCCGGAGCCAGGGCGAGAGCAGGCCAGAGCCAGGGCGAGAGCAGGCCAGAGCTAGAGCCAGAGCAGGCGGCCAGGGTGAGGGCAGACCAGAGTGAGAGCGAGAGCAGGCCGGAGCCAAGGCGAGGCCAGAGCCAGAGCGAGAGTAGGCCGGAGCCAGGGCGAGGGCAGGCCAGAGCCAGGGCGAGAGCAGGACGGAGCCAAGGCGAGGGCAGGCCGGAGCCCGAGCTATGGCATAGCGGAGCTAGGGTGAGGGCAGTACGGAGCTAGAGCGAGAGCAGGCCGGAACTAAGGCAAGGGCAGGCCAGAGGCAGAGCCAGGGTAGGCCAGAGCAAGAGCAGGCCACAGCGAGAGCAGGCCGGAGCCAAGGCAAGGACAGGCCCAAGCCAGAGCGAGAGCAGTCCGGTGCCAAGGCGAAGGCAGGCCAGAGGCAGAGCGAGAGCAGGCCAGAGCCGGAGCGAGAGCAGGCAGGAGCCAAGGCGAAGGCAGGCCGGGGCAAGAGGAGGTGTTGGCCGGAGCCATGGCTCCGGCTGGCTGGAGCCAGAACAAGGGCAGGCCGGAGCCAGGACGAGGGCAGGCCGAAGCCAGAGCGAGAGCAGGCTGGAGTCAGGGCGAGAGCAGGCAGGAGCCAGGACGAGTGCAGGCCGGAGCCAGGGCGAGAGCAGGCCAGAGCCAGCGCGAGAGCAGGCCAGAGCCAGCGCGAGAGCAGGCCAGGGCGAGGGCAGACCAGAGTGAGAGCGAGAGCAGGCCGGAGCCAAGGCCAGGCCAGAGCAAGAGCAGGCCAGAGCCAGAGCGAGAGTACACCGGAGCCAAGGCGAGGGCAGGCCGGAGCTAGGGCTTGCCGGAGCCAGATCAACGGCAGGCCGGAGCCAGGGCAAGGGAAGGCTGAAGCCATAGTGAAAGCAGGCCGGAGCCAGGGAGAGAGCAGGCCAGAGCCAGAGCGAAAGCAGGCCAGAGCCAGAGCAGTCCGGAGCCAGAGCGAGATCAGGCCGGAGCCAGGGCGAGGGCTGGCCAGAGCCAGAGCAAGAGCAGGCCCTTGCCAAGGCGAGAGCAGGCCAGAGGCAAGGCCAGAGCCAGGGCAGGCCAGGCCGGAGCCAGAACGATAGCAGGCCAGTGCCAGAACAAGAGCAGGCCAGAGAGAGAGAAGTCCGGAGCCAAGGTAAGGGCAGGCCAGAGCCAGAGAGAGACTAGGCCTGAGCCAGAGGTAGAGCAGGCCGGAGCCAAGTCGAAGGCAGACCAGAACCAGAGCGAGAGCAGGCCGGAGTCAAGACGAAGGCAGGCCAGAGCCAGAGCAAGAGCAGGCTGGAGCCAAGGCGAGGGCTGGCCGGAGTAAGAGCAAGGGCAGGCCGGAGCCAGGGCAAGGGCAGGTCGGAGACAAGGCTAGAGTAGGCTGGAGCCAAGGCGAGGGCAGGCCAGAGCCAGGGCGAGAGCAGGCCGGAGCCAAGGCGAGCCGGAGCCAGGGCGAGGCAGGCCAGAGTCAAAGCAAGAGCAGGCCGGAGCCATGGCGTAGGCACGCCAGAGTGAGAGCAGGCCGAGGCCAGAGCGAGAGAGCAGTCCAGAGCCAGAGCGAGAGTAGGCTGGAGCCTGGGCGAGGGCAGGCCAGACCCAGAGAGAGAGCAGGCAGCAGGGCGAGGGCAGGCCAGAGCCAGGGCGAGGGTAGTCCGAAGGTAAAGCGAGAGTAGGCCGGCGCCAAGACGAGAGCAGGGCCGGAGCCAAGGTGAGGGCAGGCCAGAGGCAGAGCCAGGGCAGGCAAGAGCCAGAGCGAGAGCAGGCCGGAGCCAAGGCAAGGGCAGGCCAGAGCGAGAGCTGGTCGGAGCCAAGGCGAGGGCAGGCCAGAGACAGAGCGAGAGCAGGCTGGACCCAAGGCCAGATCCAGAGCGGGAGCAGGCCAGAGCGAGAGCAAGCCAGAGCCAAGGCGAGAGCAGGCCGGAGCTAAGGCGAGGGCAGTCCAGAGCGAGATCAGGCCGGAGCCAGGGCGAGAGCAGGCCGTAGCCAAGGAGAGGGCAGGCCAGAGCCAGATCCAGAGCAGGCCAGTGCCAGGGTGAGGGCAGGCCAGAGTCACAGCGAGAGCAGGACGGAGCTAAGGCGAGGGCACGTCAGAGCGAGAGCAGGCCAGAGCGAGAGCAGGCCGGGCCAGGGCGAGGGCAGGCCAGAGCCAGAGCAAGAGTAGGCCAGAGCCAAGGCAAGGGCAAGCCAGAGCTAGAGCAAGAGAAGGCCGGAGCCAAGGCAAGGGCAGGCCGGAAACCAGGGCGAGAGCAGGCCGGAGACAGAGCGAAAGTAGGCCGGAGCCAGGGCTAGGGCAGGCCAGAGCCAGATAGAGAGCAGGCCGGAGCCAGGGTGAGGGCAGGCCAGAGCCAGAGCGAGAGCAGGCAGGAGCCAGGGTGAGAGCAGTCCGGAGCCAAGGCAAGGGCAGTCCGAAGCCAGTGCGAGGGCAGTACGGATGTAGAGCGACAGCAGGCCGGAGTCAAGGCGAGATTAGCCCGGAGCCAAGGCGAGGGCAGGCCAGAGGCAGAGCCAGGGCAGGGCAGAGCCAGAGCGAGAGTAGGTCGGAGCTAGAGCGAGAGCAGGACGGAGCCAGAGCGAGAGCAGGCCGGAGCCAGGGCAAAGGCTGGCCGGAACAAGGGCGAGAACAGGTCGGAGTCAAGACGAGGGCAGGCCAGAGCCAGAGCAAGAGCAGGCCAGAGCAAGAGCAGGCCGGAGCCAGGGCGAGGGCTGACCAGAGTCAGAGCAAGAGCAGGCCTGAGCCAGGGTGAGAGCAGGCCGGAGCCAAGGCGAGAGCTGGCCAGAGCCAGAGCAAGGGCAGGCCGGAGCCAGGGCAAGGGCAGGCCGGAGCCAGGGCGAGGACAGGCCGGAGCCAAGGCGAGAGCAGGCCGGAGCCAAGGCAAGGGCAGGCTTGAGCCAGACCGAGAGCAGGCCGGAGCCAGGGCAAGAGCAGGCCGGAGCCAAGGCGAGGGCAAGCCAGAGCCAGAGCGAGAGTAGGCCAGAGTCAAGGCAAGGGCACTCCAGAGCCAGAGCGAGAGAAGGCTGGAGCCAAGGCAAGGGCAGGCCGGAACAAGGGCTAGAGCAGGCCCGAGACAGGGCGAGGCCAGAGCCAGAGCGAGAGCAGGCCACAGGCAGAGTGAGAGTATGCCGGAGCCTGGGCGAGGGCGGGCCAGAGCTAATGCGAGGGCAGGCCGGAGCCAGATTGATGGCAGGCTCCGGAGCCAGGGCAAGGGCAGTCAGGAACTAGAGCGAGAGCAGGCCGGAGCCAAGGTGAGAGCTGGCTGGAGCCAAGTCGAGGGCAGGCCAGAGGCAGAGCCAGGGCAGGCCAGAGTCAGAGCGAGAGCAGGCCGGAGCCAAGGCGAGGGCAGGCTAGAGCCAGAGCAAGAGCAGGTCAGGCGAGGGTAGGCCAGAGCCAGAGCGAGAGCAGGCCGGAGCTAAGGCGAGGGGAGGCCAGAGCGAGAGCAGGCCAGAGCCAGAGCAAGAGCAGGCCGGAGCCAAGGCGAAAGCAAGCCAGAACAAGAGCGAGATCAGGCCAGAGTCAAGACGAGGGCAGGCCAGAGCCAGTGGAAGAGCAGGCCGGAGCCAAGGCATCGGCAGGCGAGAGCCAGAGAGAGAGCAGGCCGGAGCCAGAGCGAGGGCAGGCCAGAGCGAGAGCAGGTCGGAGCCAGAGCGAGAGCAGGCCGGAGCTAATGCGAGGGCAGGCCGGAGCAAGAGCAAGGGCAGGCCAGAGCCAGAGAGAGAGCAGGCCAGAGCGAGAGTAGGCCAGAGCCAGGGCGAGGGCAGGCCAGAGCCAGAGAGAGAGCAGGCCGGAGCCAGGGCGAAGGCAGGCCATTGCCAGCGAGAGCAGGCCGGAGCCAGGGCGAGAGCAGGCCAGAGCCAGAGCGAGAGCAGGTCGGAGCCAGGGCGAGAGCAGGAAGGAGCCAATGCGAGGGCAGGCCGGAGCCAGAGGAAGGGCAGGCCAGAGCGAGAGCAGGTCGGAGCCAGGGCGAGAGCAGGCCGGAGCTAGAGCGAGGGCAGGCCAGAGCCAGAGCGAGAGCAGGCCAGAGCGAGAGTAGACCAGAGCCAGGGCGAGGGCAGGTCAGAGCCAGAGAGAGAGCAGGCCGGAGCCAGGGCGAAGGCAGGCCATTGCCAGAGCGAGAGCAGGTCGGAGCCAGGGCGAGAGCAGGCCGGAGCCAGGGCGAAGGCAGGCCATTGCCAGAGCGAGAGCAGGTCGGAGCCAGGGCGAGAGCAGGCCGGAGCCAATGCGAGCGCAGGCCGGAGCCAGGGCAAGGGCAGGCCGGAGTTAGGGCGAGGGCAGGCCGGAGCGAGAGAAGGCCAGAGCCTAGCTAGGCAAGGGCAGGCCGAAACCAGGACGAGAGCAGGCCGGAGACAGGGTGAGTGAGGCCAGAGCAAGAGTAGGCCGGAGCCAGGGTGAGGGCAGGCCAGAGAGAGAGCAGGACGGAGCCAGGGCGAGGGTAGGCCAGAGTGGAAAGAGCAGGCCGGATCCAAGGTAAGAGAGCAGGCCAGAGCCAAAGCGAGAGCAGGCCGGAGCCAGGGCGAGGGCAGGCCAGAGCGAGAGTAGGCCAGAGACAAGGCAAGGGCAGGCCAGAGCCAGAGCGAGAGAAGGCCGGAACCAGGAGGAGGGCAGGCCGGAGACAGGGTGAGGCCAGAGCCAGAGAGAGAGCGGGCCAGAGCCAGATAGAGAGTAGGCAAGAGACAGGGCGAGGGCAGGCCAGAGCCAGAGAGAGAGCAGGCCGGAGCCAGTGCGAGGGCAGGCCAGAGCCAGGGTGAGAGCAGGCCGGAGCCAGGGCGAGAGCAGGCCGGAGACAGGGCGAGGCCAGAGCCAGAGCAAGAGCAGGCCAGAGCCAGAGAAAGAGCAGGCCGGAGCCAGAGAAAGAGCAGGCCGGAGCCAGGGCGAGGGCAGGCCAGAGCAAGAGCAGGCCAGAGCCAGAACAAGAGCAGGCCAGAGCCAGAGCGACAGCAGGCCTACGCCGGAGCGGTAGCAGGCCGGAGCCAAGGCGAAGGCAGGCCATAACAAGAGCGAGAGCAGGCTGGAGTCAAGACGAGGGCAGGCCCGAGTAAGAGCATGCCAGAGCAAGAGCAGGCCGGAGCCAGGGTGAGGGCAGGCCAGAGCCAGAGCAAGAGCAGGCCAGAGCCAGAGCGAGAGCAGGCCGGAGCCAAGGCGAGGGCTAGCCGGAGCAGAGCAAGGGCAGGCCGGAGCCAGAGCAAGGGCAGGCTGGAGCCAGAGCAAGGGCAGGCCAGAGCCAGGGCGAGGACAGGCCAGAGCCAGAGCGAGAACAGGCCGGAGCCAGGGCGAGAGCAGGCCGGAGCCAAGGCGAGGGCAGGTCAGAGCCAGATCCAGAGCAGGCCGGAGCCAGGGCGAGGGCAGGCCAGACAGAGCCTGAGCAGGCCGGAGCCAAGGCGAGGGAACGCCAGAGCGAGAGGAGGCCAGAGTGAGAGCAGGCCAGAGCCAAGGCGAAGGCAGGCCAGAACCAGAGTGAGAGCATGCCGGAGTCAAGACGAGGGCAAACCAGAGCCAGAGCAAGAGCAGGCCGGAGCCAGGGCGAGGACAGGCTAGAGCCAGAGCAAGAGCAGGCCGGAGCCAGGGCGAGAGCAGGCCGGAGCCAAAGCGAGGGCTGGCCAGAGTCAGAGCAAGGGCAGGCAGGAGACAGGGAGAGGGCAGGCCGGAGCCAGAGCAAGAGCAAGCCAGAGCCAAGGCGAGAGCAGGCCGGAGCTAAGGCGAGGGCAGTCCAGAGCGAGATCAGGCCGGAGCCAGGGCGAGAGCAGGCCGTAGCCAAGGAGAGGGCAGGCCAGAGCCAGATCCAGAGCAGGCCAGTGCCAGGGTGAGGGCAGGCCAGAGTCACAGCGAAAGCAGGACGGAGCTAAGGCGAGGGCACGCCAGAGCGAGAGCAGGCCAGAGCGAGAGCAGGCCGGGCCAGGCCAGAGCCAGAGCAAGAGTAGGCCAGAGCCAAGGCAAGGGCAAGCCAGAGCTAGAGCAAGAGAAGGCCGGAGCCAAGGCAAGGGCAGGCCGGAAACCAGGGCGAGAGCAGGCCGGAGACAGTTCGAGGCCAGAGCCAGAGCGAGAGCTGGCCAGAGCCAGAGAGAGAGCAGGCAGGAGCCAGGGTGAGAGCAGTCCGGAGCCAAGGCAAGGGCAGTCCGAAGCCAGTGCGAGGGCAGTACGGATGTAGAGCCAGAGCAGGCCGGAGCCAGAGCGAGAGTAGGTCGGAGCTAGAGCAGGACGGAGCCAGAGCGAGAGCAGGCCGGAGCCAGGGCAAAGGCTGGCCGGAACAAGGGCGAGAACAGGTCGGAGTCAAGACGAGGGCAGGCCAGAGTCAGAGCAAGAGCAGGCCGGAGCCAGGGCGAGGGCTGACCAGAGTCAGAGCAAGAGCAGGCCTGAGCCAGGGTGAGAGCAGGCCGGAGCCAAGGCGAGAGCTGGCCAGAGCCAGAGCAAGGGCAGGCCGGAGCCAGGGCGAGGACAGGCCGGAGCCAAGGCGAGAGCAGGCCGGAGCCAAGGCAAGGGCAGGCTTGAGCCAGACCGAGAGCAGGCCGGAGCCAGGGCAAGAGCAGGCCGGAGCCAAGGCGAGGGCAAGCCAGAGTCAGAGGAAGAGCAGGCCGGAGCCAAGGCAAGGGCACGCCAGAGCCAGAGCAGGCCAGAACCAAAGCGAGAGCAGGCCAGAGCCAGGGCGAGGGCAAGCAAGAGCCAGAGCGAGAGTAGGCCAGAGCCAAGGCAAGGGCACTCCAGAGCCAGAGCGAGAGAAGGCTGGAGCCAAGGCAAGGGCAGGCCGGAACAAGGGCTAGAGCAGGCCCGAGACAGGGCGAGGCCAGAGGCAGAGCGAGAGCAGGCCACAGGCAGAGTGAGAGTATGACGGAGCCAGGGCGAGGGCGGGCCAGAGCCAGAGAGAGAGCAGGCCGGAGCCAGGTCGAGGGCGGGCCAGAGCCAAAGCGAGAGAAGGCCGGAGCCAGGGCGAGAGCAGGCCGGAGCTAATGCGAGGGCAGGCCGGAGCCAGATCGATGGCAGGCTCCGGAGCCAGGGCAAGGGCAGTCAGGAACTAGAGCGAGAGCAGGCCGCAGCCAAGGTGAGAGCTGGCTGGAGCCAAGTCGAGGGCAGGCCAGAGGCAGAGCGAGAGCAGGCCGGAGCCAAGGCGAGGGCAGGCTAGAGCCAGAGCAAGAGCAGGTCAGAGCCAAGGCGAGGGTAGGCCAGAGCCAGAGCGAGAGCAGGCCGGAGCTAAGGCGAGGGGAGGCCAGAGCGAGAGCAGGCCAGAGCCAGAGCAAGAGCAGGCCGGAGCCAAGGCGAAAGCAAGCCAGAACAAGAGCGAGATCAGGCCAGAGTCAAGACGAGGGCAGGCCAGAGCCAGTGGAAGAGCAGGCCGGAGCCAAGGCATCGGCAGGCGAGAGCCAGAGAGAGAGCAGGCCGGAGCCAGAGCGAGGGCAGGCCAGAGCGAGAGCAGGTCGGAGCCAGGGCGAGAGCAGGCCGGAGCTAATGCGAGGGCAGGCCGGAGCAAGAGCAAGGGCAGGCCAGAGCCAGAGAGAGAGCAGGCCAGAGCAAGAGTAGGCCAGAGCCAGGGCGAGGGCAGGCCAGAGCCAGAGAGAGAGCAGGCCGGAGCCAGGGCGAAGGCAGGCCATTGCCAGCGAGAGCAGGCCGGAGCTAGGGCGAGAGCAGGCCAGAGCCAGAGCGAGAGCAGGTCGGAGCCAGGGCGAGAGCAGGCCGGAGCCAATGCGAGGGCAGGCCGGAGCCAGAGAAAGGGTAGGCCAGAGCGAGAGCAGGTCGGAGCCAGGGCGAGAGCAGGCCGGAGCTAGAGCGAGGGCAGGCCAGAGCCAGAGCGAGAGCAGGCCAGAGCGAGAGTAGGCCAGAGCCAGGGCGAGGGCAGGTCAGAGCCAGAGAGAGAGCAGGCCGGAGCCAGGGCGAAGGCAGGCCATTGCCAGAGCGAGAGCAGGTCGGAGCCAGGGCGAGAGCAGGCCAGAGCCAATGCGAGGGCAGGCCGGAGCCAGGGCAAGGGCAGGCCGGAGTTAGGGCGAGGGCAGGCCGGAGCCAGAGCGAGAGCAGGCCGGAGCCAAGGCGAGAGCAGGCCAGAGCGAGAGCAGGCCAGAGCGAGAGCAGGCCGGAGCCAGGGCGAGGGCAGGCCAGAGCGAGAGAAGGCCAGAGCATAGCTAGGCAAGGGCAGGCCGAAACCAGGACGAGAGCAGGCCGGAGCCAGGGTGAAGGCAGGCCAGAGAGAGAGCAGGCCGGAGCCAGGCGAGGGCAGACCAGAGCGAGAGCGAGAGCAGGCCAGAACCAAGGCGAGGGCAGTCCAGAGCCAGAGCGAGAGCAGGCCAGAGCCAGAGCGAGAGCAGTCCGGAGCCAGAGCTAGGGCAGGCCAGAGCGAGAGCAGGCCTGAGCCAGAGCGAGAGCAGGCTGGAGCCAAGGAAAAGGCAGGCCAGAACAAGAGCGAGATCAGGTTAGAGTCAAGACGAGGGCAGGCCAGAGCCAGAGGAAGAGCTGGCCGGAGCCAAGGCATGGGCAAGCCGGAGCCAGGGCGGGGACAGGCCGGAGCCAAGGCGAGAGCAGGCCGGAGCCAAGGCTAGGGCAGGCTTGAGCCAGACCGAGAGCAGGCCGGAGCCAGGGCAAGAGCAGGCCGGAGCCAAGGCGAGGGCAAGCCAGAGTCAGAGCAAGAGCAGGCCGGAGCCAAGGCAAGGGCACGCCAGAGCCAGAGCAGGCCAGAACCAAAGCGAGAGCAGGCCGGAGCCAGGGCGAGGGCAAGCAAGAGCCAGAGCGAGAGTAGGCCAGAGCCAAGGCAAGGGCACTCCAGAGCCAGAGCGAGAGAAGGCTGGAGCCAAGGCAAGGGCAGGCCGGAACAAGGGCTAGAGCAGGCCCGAGACAGGGCGAGGCCAGAGCGAGAGCAGGCCACACGCAGAGTGAGAGTATGCCGGAGCCAGGGCGAGGGCGGGCCAGAGCCAGAGAGAGAGCAGGCAGGAGCCAGGTCGAGGGCGGGCCAGAGCCAAAGCGAGAGAAGGCCGGAGCCAGGGCGAGAGCAGGCCGGAGCTAATGCGAGGGCAGGTCGGAGCCAGATCGATGGCAGGCTCCGGAGCCAGGGCAAGGGCAGTCAGGAACTAGAGCGAGAGCAGGCCGGAGCCAAGGTGAGAGCTGGCTGGAGCCAAGTCGAGGGCAGGCCAGAGGCAGAGCCAGGGCAGGCCAGAGTCAGAGCGAGAGCAGGCCGGAGCCAAGGCGAGGGCAGGCTAGAGCCAGAGCAAGAGCAGGTCAGAGCCAAGGCGAGGGTAGGCCAGAGCCAGAGCGAGAGTAGGCCGGAGCTAAGGCGAGGGGAGGCCAGAGCGAGAGCAGGCCAGAGCCAGAGCAAGAGCAGGCCGGAGCCAAGGCGAAAGCAGGCCAGAACAAGAGCGAGATCAGGCCAGAGTGAAGACGAGGGCAGGCCAGAGCCAGTGGAAGAGCAGGCCTGAGCCAAGGCATCGGCAGGCGAGAGCCAGAGAGAGAGCAGGCCGGAGCCAGAGCGAAGGCAGGCCAGAGCGAGAGCAGGTCGGAGCCAGGGCGAGAGCAGGCCGGAGCTAATGCGAGGGCAGGCCGGAGCAAGAGCAAGGGCAGGCCAGAGCCAGAGAGAGAGCAGGCCAGAGCGAGAGTAGGCCAGAGCCAGGGCGAGGGCAGGCCAGAGCCAGAGAGAGAGCAGGCCGGAGCCAGGGCGAAGGCAGGCCATTGCCAGCGAGAGCAGGCCGGAGCCAGGGCGAGAGCAGGCCAGAGCCAGAGCGAGAGCAGGTCGGAGCCAGGGCGAGAGCAGGCCGGAGCCAGAGCAAGGGCAGGCCAGAGCGAGAGCAGGTCGGAGCCAGGGCGAGAGCAGGCCGGAGCTAATGCGAGGGCAGGCCGGAGCTAGAGCAAGGGCAGGCCAGAGGCAGAGCGAGAGCAGGCCAGAGCGAGAGTAGGCCAAAGCCAGGGCGAGGGCAGGTCAGAGCCAGAGAGAGAGAAGGTCGGAGCCAGGGCGAGAGCAGGCCAGAGCCAATGCGAGGGCAGGCCGGAGCCAGAGCAAGGGCAGGCCGGAGTCAGGGCGAGGGCAGGCCGGAGCCAGAGCGAGAGCAGGCTGGAGCCAAAGCGAGAGCAGGCCAGAGCGAGAGCAGGCCGGAGCCAGGGCGAGGGCAGGCCAGAGCGAGAGAAGGCCAGAGCCTAGCTAGGCAAGGGCAGGCCAAAACCAGGACGAGAGCAGGCCGGAGACAGGGTGAGTGAAGCCAGAGCAAGAGTAGGCCGGAGCCAGGGTGAGGGCAGGCCAGAGAGAGAGCAGGCCGGAGCCAGGCAAGGGCAGGCCAGAGCCAAGGCGAGGGCAGTCCAGAGCCAGAGCGAGAGCAGGCCAGAGCCAGAGCGAGAGCAGTCCGGAGCCAGAGCTAGGGCAGGCCAGAGCGAGA
The DNA here is from genome assembly GCF_046119375.1 of Phyllobates terribilis. NCBI lineage: Eukaryota > Metazoa > Chordata > Amphibia > Anura > Dendrobatidae > Phyllobates > Phyllobates terribilis. The sequence continues at coordinate 782,887 of NW_027362800.1, read as the reverse complement.
GCAGGCCTGAGCCAGAGCGAGAGCAGGCTGGAGCCAAGGAAAAGGCAGGCCAGAACAAGAGCGAGATCAGGTTAGAGTCAAGACGAGGGCAGGCCAGAGCCAGAGGAAGAGCAGGCCGGAGCCAAGGCATGGGCAGGCCGGAGTCAGAGAGAGAGCAGGCCGGAGCCAGGGCAAGGGCAGGCCAGAGCAAGAGCGAGAGCGGGTCGGAGCCAGGGCGAGGGCAGGCCGGAGCCAATGCGAGGGCAGGCCGGAGCCAGAGCAAGGGCAGGCCGGAGTCAGGGCGAGGGCAGGCCAGAGCCAGAGCGAGAGCAGGCCGGAGCCAAGGCGAGAGTAGGCCAGAGCCAAGGCAAGGGCAGGCCAGAGCCAGAGCGATACAAGGCCAGAGCCAAGGCAAGGGCAGGCCAGAGCAAGAGGAGGCCAGAGCCAGAGCAAAAGCAGGCCGGAGCCAGGGCGAGGGCAGGCCAGAGCAAGAGCAGGCCAGAGCAAGAACAGGCCAGAGCCAGGGCGAGGGCAGGCCAGAGCCAGAGCAGTCCGGAGCCAAGGCAAGGGCAGGCGAGAGACAGCAGGCCTACGTCAGAGCGAGAGCATGCCGGAGCCAAGGTGAAGGCTGGCCATAACGAGCGAGAGCAGGCCGGAGTCAAGACGAGGGCAGGCCAGAGCAAGAGCAGGCCAGAGCAAGAGCAGGCCGGAGCCAAGGCGAGGGCTAGCCAGAGCCAGAGCAAGCGCAGGCCGGAGCCAGAGCAAGGGCAGGCCGGAGCCAGAGCTAGGGCAGTCCGGAGCCAGAGCAAGGGCAGGCCGGAGCCAGGGCAAGGGCAGGCCGGAGCCAGAGCGAGAGTAGGCCGGAGCCAGAGCGAGAGCAGGCCGGAGCCAGGGCGAGAGCAGGCCGGAGCCAGGGCTAGAGCAGGCCGGAGCCAGGGCGAGAGCAGGCCGGAGCCAAGGCGAGGGCAGGTCAGAGCCAGAGCGAGAGCAGGCCGGAGCAAGGATGAATGAGGGCAGGCCAGAGTCAGAGCGAGAGCAGGCCGGAGCTAAGGCAAGGGCAGGCCAGAGCCAGAGAGAGAGCAGGCCAGAGGCAGGGCGAGGGAAGGCCAGAGCGAGAGCAGGTCGGAGCCAAGGCGAGAGCAGGCCGGAGCCAGAGCAAGGGCAGGCTAGAGTCAGGGCGAGGGCATGCCGGAGCCAGAGAAAGAGAGCCGACCGGAGCTAAGGCGGGAACAGGCCGGAGCCAAGGCGAGGTTAGGCCAGAGCCAGAGTAAAAACAGGCCGGAGCCAGGACGAGGGCAGGCCAGAGCGAGAGCAGGCCGGAGCCTCGGCGAGGGCAAACCAGAGCCAGAGCGAGAGAAGGCCGGAGCCAAGGCAAGGTCAGGCCGTTATCAGGGCGAGAACAGGCCAGAGGCCCAGAGCGACAGTAGGCCAGAGCCAGAGAGAGTAGGGCGGAGACTGGGCGAGGGCAGGCCAGAAACAGAGCGAGAACAGGTCGGAGCCAGGGCGAGAGCAGGGCGGAGCCAAGGCGAGGGCAGGCCGGAGCCAGAGCAGTGGCAGGCCGGAGCCAGGGCGAGGGCAGTCCGGAGCGAGAGCAGGCCGGAGCCAGGGCGAGAGCAGGCCAGAGAAAGAGCGAGAGCAGGCCGGAGCCAGGACGAGTGCAGGCCGGAGCCAGGGCGAGAGCGGGCCGGAGCCTATGCGAGGACAGGCCAGAGCCAGAGCAGGCCGGAGCCAAGGCTTCATTGCTTATTATGAGACACAAATCTGATAATTACACTACTGCTGTAACGTCTGGCCTGCCCTCATCTTGACTCCGGCCTGCTCTCGCTCTTGTTATGGCCTGCCTTCGCCTTGGCTCCGGCCTGCTCTCGCTCTGGCGTAGGCCTGCTGTCGCTCTGGCTCTGTCTGGCATGCCCTTGCCTTGCCTCCGGACTGCTCTTGCTCTGGCTCTGGCCTGCCCTCGCCCTGGCTCCGGCCTGCTCTTGCTCTGGTCTGCCCTCGCCCTGGCTCCGACCTGCTCTTGCTCTGGTCTGCTCTTGCTCTGGCGTCGCCCTGTCTCCAGCCTGCTCTCGCCCTGGTTCCGGCCTGGCCTTGCCTTGGCTCTGGCCTTCTATCGCTCTGGCTCTGGCCTGCCCTTTCCTTGGCTCTGGCCTACCCTCGCCTTGGTTCCGGCCTGCCCTCGCATTTGCTCCGGCCTGTCCTCCCGGCCTGCCCCTCTGAGCAGAGCAAGGGCAGGCCGGAGTCAGGGCGAGGGCAGGCTGGAGCCAGAGCGAGAGCAGGCTGGAGCCAAGGCGAGAGCAGGCCAGAGCGAGAGCAGGCCGGAGCCAGGGCGAGGGCAGGCCAGAGCGAGAGAAGGCCAGAGCCTAGCTAGGCAAGGGCAGGCCGAAACCAGGACGAGAGCAGGCCGGAGACAGGGTGAGTGAGGCCAGAGCAAGAGTAGGCCGGAGCTAGGGTGAGGGCAGGCCAGAGAGAGAGCAAGCCGGAGCCAGGCGAGGGCAGGCCAGAGCGAGAGCAGGCCAGAGCCAAGGCAAGGGCAGTCCAGAGCCAGAGCGAGAGCAGGCCAGAGCCAGAGCGAGAGCAGTCTGGAGCCAGAGCTAGGGCAGGCCAGAGCGAGAGCAGGCCTGAGCCAGAGCGAGAGCAGGCTGGAGCCAAGGAAAAGGCAGGCCAGAACAAGAGCGAGATCAGGTTAGAGTCAAGACGAGGGGAGGCCAGAGTCAGAGGAAGAGCAGGCCGGAGCCAAGGCATGGGCAGGCCGGAGCCAGAGAGAGAGCAGGCCGGAGCCAGGGCGAGGGCAGGCCAGAGCAAGAGCGAGAGAGGGTCGGAGCCAGGGCGAGGGCAGGCCGGAGCCAATGCGAGGGCAGGCCAGAGCCAGAGCAAGGGCAGGCCGGAGTCAGGGCGAGGGCAGGCCAGAGCCAGAGCGAGAGCAGGCCGGAGCCAAGGCGAGAGTAGGCCAGAGCCAAGGCAAGGGCAGGCCAGAGCCAGAGCGATACAAGGCCAGAGCCAAGGCAAGGGCAGGCCAGAGCAAGAGGAGGCCAGAGCCAGAGCAAAAGCAGGCCGGAGCCAGGGCGAGGGCAGGCCAGAGCAAGAGCAGGCCAGAGCCAGAGCAAGAACAGGCCAGAGCCAGGGCGAGGGCAGGCCAGAGCCAGAGCAGTCCGGAGCCAAGGCAAGGGCAGGCCAGAGACAGCAGGCCTACGTCAGAGCGAGAGCATGTCGGAGCCAAGGTGAAGGCTGGCCATAACGAGCGAGAGCAGGCCGGAGTCAAGACGAGGGCAGGCCAGAGCAAGAGCAGGCCAGAGCAAGAGCAGGCCGGAGCCAAGGCGAGGGCTAGCCAGAGCCAGAGCAAGGGCAGGCCGGAGCCAGAGCAAGGGCAGGCCGGAGCCAGAGCAAGGGCAGGCCGGAGCCAGGGCAAGGACAGGCCAGAGCCAGAGCGAGAGTAGGCCAGAGCCAGAGCGAGAGTAGGCTGGAGCCAGGGCGAGAGCAGGCCGGAGCCAGGGCGAGAGCAGGCCGAAGCCAGGGCGAGAGCAGGCCGGAGCCAAGGCGAGGGCAGGTCGGAGCCAGAGCGAGAGCAGGACGGAGCCTCGGCGAGGGCAAACCAGACCCAGAGCGAGAGAAGGCCGGAGCCAAGGCAAAGTCAGGCCGTTACCAGGGCGAGAACAGGCCAGAGGCCCAGAGCGACAGTAGGCCAGAGCCAGAGAGAGTAGGGCGGAGACTGGGCGAGGGCAGGCCAGAAACAGAGCGAGAACAGGTCGGAGCCAGGGCGAGAGCAGGCCAGAGCCAAGGCGAGGGCAGGCCGGAGCCAGAGCAGTGGCAGGCCGGAGCCAGGGCGAGGGCAGGCCGGAGCGAGAGCAGGCCGGAGCCAGGGCGAGAGCAGGCCAGAGAAAGAGCGAGAGCAGGCCGGAGCCAGGACGAGTGCAGGCCGGAGCCAGGGCGAGAGCGGGCCGGAGCCTATGCGAGGACAGGCCAGAGCCAGAGCGAGAGCAGGCCGGAGCCAAGGCTTCATTGCTTATTATGAGACACAAATCTGATAATTACACTACTGCTGTAACGTCTGGCCTGCCCTCATCTTGACTCCGGCCTGCTCTCGCTCTTGTTATGGCCTGCCTTCGCCTTGGCTCCGGCCTGCTCTCGCTCTGGCGTAGGCCTGCTGTCGCTCTGGCTCTGTCTGGCATGCCCTTGCCTTGCCTCCGGACTGCTCTTGCTCTGGCTCTGGCCTGCCCTCGCCCTGGCTCCGGCCTGCTCTTGCTCTGGTCTGCCCTCGCCCTGGCTCCGACCTGCTCTTGCTCTGGCCTGCTCTTGCTCTGGCGTCGCCCTGCCTCCAGCCTGCTCTCGCCCTGGTTCCGGCCTGCCCTTGCCTTGGCTCTGGCCTTCTATCGCTCTGGCTCTGGCCTGCCCTTGCTTTGGCTCTGGCCTACCCTCGCCTTGGTTCCGGCCTGCCCTCGCATTGGCTCCGGCCTGCCCTCCCGGCCTGCCCCTCTGGCTCCGGCCTGCCCTCGCCCTGGCTCCGACCCGCTCTCGCTCTGGCCTGCCCTTGCCCTGGCTCCGGCCTGCTCTCTCTCTGGCTCTGGCCTGCAAATGCCTTGGCTCCGGCCTGCTCTTACTCTGGCCTGCCCTCCTCTTGACTCTAACCTGATCTCGCTCTTGTCTTCGCCTTGGCTCCAGCCTGCTCTCGCTCTGGCCTGCCCTATCTCTGGCTCCGGACTGCACTCGCTCTGGCCTGCCCTCGCCCTGGCTCCGACATACTCTCGCTCTGGTTCTGACCTGCTCTCGCTCTGGCCTCGCCCTGTCTCCGGCCTGCTCTCGCCCTTGTTCCGGCCTGCCCTTGCCTTGGCTCCGGCCTTCTCTCGCTCTGGCCTGCCCATGCCTTGGATCCGGCCTGCTATTCCTCTGGCTCTGGCCTGCCCTCGCCCTGGCTCCGGCCTGCTCTCGCTCTGGCCTGCTCTCGCTCTGGCGTGCCCTCGCATTGGCTACGGCCTGCTCTCGCTCTGTCTGGCCTGCCCTCGCCCTGGCTCCGGCCTGCTCTGGATCTGGCTCTGGCCTGCCCTCGCCTTGGCTCCGACCTGCTCTCGCCCTGGCTCCGGCCTGCTCTCGCCCTGGCTCCGGCCTGGCCTCGCCCTGGCTCCGGCCTGCCCTTGCTCTGACTCCGGCTAGCCCTCGCCTTGGCTCTCGCCTGCTCTCGCCCTGGCTCTGGCCTGCTCTTGCTCTGGCTTTGGCCTACCCTCACCCTGGCTCCTGCCTGCTCTTGCTCTGGCCTGCCCTCGTCTTGACTCCGGCCTGATCTCGCTCTTCTTCTGGCCTGCCTTCGCCTTGGCTCCGGCCCTGCTCTCACCTTGGCGCTGGCCTACTTTCGCTCTAGCTTCGGACTGCCCTCGCCATGGCTCTGGCCTGCCATCGCTCTGACTCCGGCCTGCTCTTCGCCCTGGCTCCGGCCTGCTCCCCCCCTGGTTCCAGCCTGCCCTTGCCTTGGCTCCGGCCTTCTCTCGCTCTAGCTCTTGCCTGCCTTTGCCTTTTGCCTCTCGCCTACTCTCGCTCTGGCTCTGGCCTGTCCTCGCCCTGGTTCCAGCCTGCTCTCGCTCTGGCCTGCCCTCGCTTTGGCTCAGGCTTGCTCTCGCCTTGGCTCCGGCCTGCTCTCGCCCTGGCTCTGGCCTGCTCTCACTCTGGCTCCGGCCTGTCCTCGCCCTGGCTCCGGCCTGCCCTTGCTCTGACTCCAGCTAGCCCTCGTTTTGGCTCCGGCCTGCTCTCGCCCTGGCTCTGGCCTGCTCTTGCTCTGGCTTTGGCCTGCCCTCGCCCTGGCTCTGGCCTGCTCTTGCTCTGGCTCTGTCGTCTTGACTCCGGCCTGATTTCACTCTTCTTCTGGCCTGCCTTCGCCTTGGCTCCGGCCCTGCTCTCGCCTTGGCGCTGGCCTACTTTCGCTCTAGCTTCAGACTGCCCTCGCCCTGGCTCTGGCCTGCCATCGCTCTGACTACGGCCTGCTCTTCGCCCTGGCTCTGGCCTGCCCTCGCCCTGGCCTGCCTTAGCCCTGGCTCCAGCCTACTCTCGCTCAGGCTCTGGCCTGCTCTCATTCTGACCTCGCCCTGTCTCCGGCCTGCTCCCCCCCCCTGTCGACCTGCCCTTGCCTTGGCTCCCTCCGGCCAGCTCTCGCTCTAGCTCTTGCCTGCCCTCGCCCTGACTCCGGCCTGCCCCTCTGCAATCCGCCCTGACTCCGGCCTGCCCCTCTGGCTCCGGCCTGCCCTCGCATTGGCTCCGGCCTGCTCTCTCGCCCTGGCTCCGACCCGCTCTCGCTCTGGCCTGCCCTTGCCCTGGCTCTCCGGCCTGCTCTCTCTCTGGCTCTGGCCTGCCCATGCCTTGGCTCCGGTCTGCTCTCGCTCTGGCTCAGGCCTGCTCTCGATATGGCTCTGGCCTGCCCTAGCTCTGGCTCCGGCTGCTCTCGCTCTGGCTCTGGCCTGCTATCGCTCTGGCTCTGGCCTGCCCTCGCCTTGGCTCTGGCCTGCCCTCGCCTGGCTCCGGCCTGCTCTCTCTCTGGCCTGCCCTCGCCCTGGCTCCGGCCTACTCTCGCTCTGGCCTCACTCACCCTGTCTCCGGCCTGATCTCGTCCTGGTTTCGGCCTGCCCTTGCCTTGACTCTGGCCTTCTCTCGCTCTGGCCTGCCCTTGCCTTGGCTCTGGCCTACTCTCGCTCTGGCCTGCCCTCGCCCTGGCTCCGGCCTGCTCTCGCTCTGGTGTGCCCTCGCCTTGGCTACGGCCTGCTCTCGCTCTGTCTGGCCTGCCCTCGCCCTGGCTCCGGCCTGCTCTGGATCTGGCTCTGGCCTGCTCTCGCCCTGGCTCCGACCTGCTCTCGCCCTGGCTCCGGCTCTCATCCTGGCTCCGGCCTGCCCTTGCTCTGGCCTGCCCTCGTCTTGACTCCGGCCTGATCTCGCTCTTCTTCTGGCCTGCCCTTCGCCTTGGCTCCGGCCCTGCACTCGCCTTAGCGCTGGCCTACTTTCGCTCTAGCTTCGGACTGCCCTCGCCTTTCTGGCCTGCCATCGCTCTGACTCTGGCCTGCTCTTCGCCCTGGCCTGCCCTCGCCCTGTCCAGCCTACTCTCGCTCTGGCCTGCTTTCGCTCTGACCTCGCCCTGTCTCCGGCCTGCTCCCCCCCCGGTTCCGGCCTGCCCTTGCCTTGGCTCCCTCTGGCCTTCTCTCGCTGTAGCTCTTGCCTGCCTTTGCTCTCGCCTACTCTCGCTCTGGCCTGACCTCGCCCTGGCTCCGGCCTGCTCTTGCCAGAGCGTGCCTTCGCCATGGCTCCGGCCTGCTCTCTCTCTGACTCTGGCCTGCCTCCGGCGTGCTCTGGCTCTGTCCTGCCCTCGCCTTGGCTCCGGCCTGCTCTCGCCTTGGCTCCGGCCTGCCCTCGCCCTGGCTCCGGCCTGCCCTTGCTCTGGCTCCGCCTCTTGCTCTGGTCTGCCCTCGTCTTGACTCCAGCCTGCTCTCGCTCTGGTTCTGGCCAGCATTCGCCTTGGCTCCGGTCTGCTCTCGCTCTGGCTCAGGCCTACTCTCTCTCTGGCTCTGGCCTGCCCTGGCGGCGTGCTCTCGCCTTGGCAAGGGCCTGCTTTTGCTCTGGCCTTCCCTTGCCCTGGCTCCGGCCTGCTCTCGCTCTGGCTCTGGACTGCTCTCGCTCTGGCCTGCTCTGGCTCTGGCCTGCCCTCGCCTTGGCTCTGGCCTGCTCTCTCCCTGGCTCCGGCCTGCTCTCGCTATGGCTTCAGCCTGCCCTTGCCCTGGCTCCGGTCTGCCCTTGATCTGGCTCCGGCCAGCCCTCGCCTTGGCTCCGGCCAGCTCCTGCTCTAGCTCCGGCCTCTGGCCTGCTCTTGCCCTGGCCTGGCCTTGGCCGGATCCGGCCTGCTCTCGCTCTCACTCTGGTCTGCCCTCGCCCTGGCATGCTCTCGCGCTGGCTCTGGCCTGCTCTCGCCCTGGCTCCGGCCTGTACTCGTCCTGGCTCTGGCCTGCTCTCACTCAGGCTCTGGCCTACCCTCGTCTTGGCTCCGGCCTGCTCTCGCCCTGGCTCCAGCCTGCTCTCTCTCTGGCTTCGGCCTTCCCTCGTCCTGGCTCCGGCCTGCCCTTGTTCTGGCTCCGGCCAGCCCTCGACCTGGCCAGCACCTGCACTTGCTCCGGCCTGCCTTCGCCTTGGCTCCTGCCTGATCTCGCTCTGGCCTGCTCTCGCTCTGGCTCTGGCCTGCCTTCGCCATGGCTCCGGACTGCTCTCGCTCTGGCCTGCTCTCGCTCTGGCTTGGGCCTGTCCTTGCCTTGGCTCCGGCCTGCTCTTGCTCTGGCCTGCTCTTGCTCTGGCCTACCCTGGCTCTGCCTCTGGCCTGCCCTTGCCTTGGCTCCGGCCTGCTCTCGCTCCGTACTGCCCTCACCCTGGCTCCGCTATGCCATAGCTTGGGCTATGGCCTGCCCTCGCCTTGGCTCCGTCCTGCTCTCGCCCTGGCTCTGGCCTGCCCTCGCCCTGGCACCGGCGTACTCTCTCTCTGGCTCTGGCCTGCCGTCGCCCTACTCTCGCTCTGGCTCTGGCCTGCTCTTGCTCTGGTTCTGGCCTCGCCTTGGCTCCGGCCTGCCCTCACCCTGGCTGACTGCTCTGGCCTGCTCTCGCGCTGGCTCTGGCCTGCCCTCGCCCTGGCTCCGGCCTGCCCTCGCCTTGGTTCCGGCCGGCCTGCTCTCGCCCTGGCTCCAGCCTGCCCTTGCTCTGGCTCTGGCCAGCCCTCGCCTTGGATACGGCCAGCACCTGCTCTGGCTCCGGCCTGCTTTCGCCTTGGCTTCGGACTGCTCTCGCTCTGGCCTGCTCTCGCTCTGGCTCTGGCCTGTCCCATGCCTTGGCTCCGGCCTGCTTTAGCTCTGGCCTACCCTGGCTCTGCCTCCGGCCAGCCCTCGCCTTGGCTCCGTCCTGCTCTCGCCCTGGCTCTGGCCTACTCTCTCTCTGGCTCTGGCCTGCCGTCGCCCTAGTTCCGGCCTACTCTCGCTCTGGCTCTGGCCTGCTGCTGCTCTGGTTCTGGCCTCGTCTTGGCTCCGGCCTGCTCTCGCTCTAACTCTGGTCTGCCCTCACCCTGGCTGCCTGCTCTGGCTCTAGCTCTGGCCTGCTCTCGCGCTGGCTCTGGCCTGCCCTCGTCATGGCTCCGGCCTGCCCTCGTCTTGGCTCCGGCCGGCCTGCTCTCGCCCTGGCTCCAGCCTGCTCTCGCTCTGGCTTAGGCCTTCCCTCGCCATAGCTCCGGCCTGCCCTTGCTCTGGCTCCGGCCAGCCCTCGCCTTGGATACATACGGCCAGCACCTGCTCTGGCTCCGGCCTGCCTTCGCCTTGGCTTCGGACTGCTCTCGCTCTGGCCTGCTCTCGCTCTGGCCTGTCCTTGCCTTGGCTCTGGCCTGGTCTTGCTCTGGCCTACCCTGGCTCTGCATCCGGCCACCCCTCGCCTTTGCTCCGGCCAGCTCCGGCACTGGCTCCGGCCTGCCCTCGCCTTGGCTTCGATCTGCTCTTGTGCTGGCTCCGGTCTGCCCTCGCTCTGGCTCCGGCCTGCCCTCGCCCTGGCTCCGGCCTGCTCTCGCCCTGGCTCCGGCCTGCTCTCGCCCTGGCTCCGGCCTGCTCTTGCTCTGGCCTGCCCTCGCCCTGGCTCCGGCATTCTCTCGCTCTGGTATCGGCCTGCCTTTGCCATGGCTACGGCCTGCTATCGCTCTGGCTCCGGCCTGCCTTTGCCTTGGCTCCGGCCTGCTCTCGCTCAGGCTCTGGCCTGCTCTCGCTGTGGCTCTGGCCTGCCTTCACCTTGGCCAGAACGAGATTTGGCCAGAGCCAAGGCAAGCCCAGAGCCAGAGAGAAAGAAGGCCGGAGCCATGGCTAGGGCAGCCGGAACCAGGGCGAGAAGCAGGCCAGAGCCAGGGCGAGAGCAGGCCAGAGCCAGGGCGAAAGCAGGGCGAGGGCAGGCCAGAGCCAGAGTCAGATCAGGCCGGAGACAAGGCGAGGGCAGGCCAGAGCCAGAGCGAGGGCAGGCCAGAGCCAGAACAAGAGCAGACCGGACGGAGCCAAGCAAGGGCAGGCCAGAGCCAAAGCGAGAGCAGTCCGCAGGCAAGGAGAGGGCAGGCCAGAGCCAGAGCGGGAGCAAGCCGGAGCAAAGGCAGGGGCAGGCCAGAGCGAGAGCAGGCCAGAGGCAGAGCGAGAGCAGGCCGGAGCCAGGGCAAGGGCAGGACGGAGCCAGAGCGAGAGTTGGCCAGAGCCAAGGCAAGGGCAGGCCGGAGCCAGAGCAAGAGAAGGCCGGAGACAAGGCAAGGGCAGGCCGGAACCAGGGCGAGAGCAGGCCAGAGCCAGGGCGAGAGCAGGCCAGAGCCAGGGCGAGAGCAGGCCACAGCCAGGGCAAGAGTAGGCCGGAGCCAGGGCAAGGGCAGGCCAGAGCCAGGGCAAGGGCAGGCCCGAGCCAGAGTCAGAGCAGGCCGGAGTCAAGGCAAAGGCAGGCAAGAGCCAGAGCGAGGGTAAGCCAGAGACAGAGCGAGCTCGGGCAGGCTAGAGTCAGAAGGATAGCAGACCGGAGCCAAGGCGAGAACATGCCGGAGCGAGGGCGAGGGCAGGCCAGAGCCAGAGAGAGGGCAGGCTGGAGACAGGGCGAGGGCAGGCTGGAGCCAGGGCGAGGGCAGGCCGGAGCCAGAGCGAGAGCAGGCCAGAGCCAAAGGGAGAGCAGGTCGGAGCCAAGGCGAGAGCAGGCCGGAGCCAGGGCGAGGGCAGGCCCGAGCCAGAGTCAGAGCAGGCCGGAGCCAAGGCGAGGGCAGGCAAGGGCAAGAGCGAGGGCAGGCCAGAGCCAAAGCGAGCTCGGGCAGGCTAGAGCCAGAGCGATAGCAGGCCGGAGCCAAGGCGAGGGCAGGCCAGAGCCAGAGCGAGAGCAGGCCGGAGCCAAGGCAAGGGCAAGCCAGAGCCAGAGCAGGCCAGAGCAAAGGCAAGGGCAGGCCAGAGACAGAGCGAGAGCAGGCCACAGCCAGGGCAAGAGTAGGCCGGAGCCAGGGCAAGGGCAGGCCAGAGCCAGGGCAAGGGCAGGCCCGAGCCAGAGTCAGAGCAGGCCGGAGTCAAGGCAAAGGCAGGCAAGAGCCAGAGCGAGGGTAAGCCAGAGACAGAGCGAGCTCGGGCAGGCTAGAGTCAGAAGGATAGCAGACCGGAGCCAAGGCGAGAACATGCCGGAGCGAGGGCGAGGGCAGGCCAGAGCCAGAGAGAGGGCAGGCTGGAGACAGGGCGAGGGCAGGCTGGAGCCAGGGCGAGGGCAGGCCGGAGCCAGAGCGAGAGCAGGCCAGAGCCAAAGGGAGAGCAGGTCGGAGCCAAGGTGAGAGCAGGCCGGAGCCAGGGCGAGGGCAGGCCCGAGCCAGAGTCAGAGCAGGCCGGAGCCAAGGCGAGGGCAGGCAAGGGCAAGAGCGAGGGCAGGCCAGAGCCAAAGCGAGCTCGGGCAGGCTAGAGCCAGAGCGATAGCAGGCCGGAGCCAAGGCGAGGGCAGGCCAGAGCCAGAGCGAGAGCAGGCCGGAGCCAAGGCAAGGGCAAGCCAGAGCAGGCCAGAGCAAAGGCAAGGGCAGGCCAGAGACAGAGCGAGAGCAGGCCGGAGCCAGGGCAAGGGCAGGCCGGAGCCAGAGCGAGGGCAGGCCGGAGCCAGAGCGAGAGTAGGCCAGAGCCAAGGCAAGGGCAGGCCAGGACCAGAGCAAGAGAAGGCCGGAGAAAAGGCAAGGGCAGGCCGGAACCAGGGCGAAAGCAGGCCGGGGCCAGGGCGAGAGCACGCCGGAGCCAAGGCGAGAACAGGCCGGAGCCAAGGAGAGAGCAGGCCGGAGCCAGAGTCAGAGCAGGCCGGAGTCAAGGCGAGGGTAGGCAAGAGCCAGAGCGAGGGCAAGCCAGAGCCAAAGCGAGCTTGGGCAGGCTAGAGCCAGAGCGATAGCAGGCCGGAGCCAAGGCGATAACATGCCGGAGCCAGGGCGAGGGCAGGCCAGAGCCAGGGCGAGAGAAGGCCGGAGCCAAGGCGAGAGCACGCCGGAGCCAAGGCGAGAACAGGCCGGAGCCAAGGCGAGAACAGGCCGGAGCCAAGGCGAGAGCAGGCCCGAGCCAAGGCGAGAGCAGGCCCGAGCCAGAGTCAGAGCAGGCCGGAGACAAGGCGAGGGCAGGCAAGAGCCAGAGAGAGGGCAAGCCAGAGCCAAAGCGAGCTCGGGCAGGCTACAGCCAGAGCAATAGCAGGCCGGAGACAAGGCGAGAGCATGCCGGAGCCAGGACGAGGGCAGGCCGGAGCCAGTGCGAGAGGAGGCCGGAGACAAGGAGAGGACAGGCCAGAGCCAGAGCGAGAGCAAGCAAGAGCAAGGGCGAGAGCAGGCCGGAGCCAAGGCAAGGGCAGGCCAGAGCGAGAGCAGGCCGGAGCCAGGGTGACGGCAGGCCAGAGCTAGAGCAAGAGCAGGCGGAGCCAGGGCGAGAGCAGGCCGGAGCCAAGGTGAGGGCTGGCTGGAGCCAGAGCGAGAGCAGGCCGGAGCCAAGGCGAGAGAGAGCAGGCCGGAGCCAAGGCGAGGGCAGACGAGAGCCAGAGCGAGAGCAGGCCGGAGCCAGGGCGATAGCAAGCCGGAGCCAAAGCGAGGGCAGGCCAGAGCCAGATCCAGAGCAGGTCGGAGCCAGGACGAGGGCAGGCCAGAGTCAGAGCGAGAGCAGGCCGGAGCCAAGGCGAGGGCACGACAGAGCCAGAATGAGAGCTGACCGGAGCCAGGTCGAGGGCAGGCCAGAGCTTGAGCGAGAGTAGGCCGGAGTCAAAGCAAGGGCAGGCCGGAACAAGGGCGAGAACAGGCCGGAACCAGAGCCAGAGCGAGAGCAGGCCAGACAGAGCCAGAGTAGGACGGAGCCAGGGCAAGGGCAGGCCAGAGCTAAGACGAGAGCACGGCCGGAGCCAAGGCGAGGGTAGGCCGGAGCCAAGACGAGGGCAGGCCAGAGGCAGAGCAGGGCAGGCCAGAGCCAGAGCGAAAGCAGGCCGGAGCAAAGGCGAGGGCAGGCCAGAGCCAGAGCGAGAGCAGGTCGGAGCCAAGGCGAGGGCAAGCCAGAGCCAGAGCGAGAGCAGGCTGGAGCCAGGGTGACGGCAGGCCAGAGCTAGAGCAAGAGCAGGCGGAGCCAGGGGGAGAGCAGGCCGGAGCCAAGGCGAGGGCTGGCTGGAGCCAGAGCAAGGACAGGCCGGAGCCAGGACGAGGGCAGGCCGGAGCCAGAGCAAGAGCAGGCCGGAGCCAAGGAGAGAGCAGGCCGGAGCCAGAGCGAGGGCAGGCTGGAGCAGAAGCGAGAGCAGGCCGGAGCCAAGGCGAGGGCAGGCCGGAGACAGAGCGCTGGAGCCAGAGCCAGAGCAGGCCGGAGAGCCAAGGTAAGGGCAGGCTGGAACCAGAGCAAGAGCAGGCCGGAGCCAAGGCAAGAGCAGGACGTATCCAGGGCGAGAACAGGCAGGAGCCAAGGTGAGGGCAGGCAGGAGCCATAGAGATAGCAGGCGAGAGCCAGAGCGAGAGCAGGCCGGAGCCAGGACGAGGGCAGGCCGGAGCCAGTGCGAGAGCAGGCCGGAGACAAGGAGAGGACAGGCCAGAGCCAGAGCGAGAGCAAGCAAGAGCAAGGGCGAGAGCAGGCCGGAGCCAAGGCAAGGGCAGGCCAGAGCGAGAGCAGGCCGGAGCCAGGGTGAGGGCAGGCCAGAGCCAGAGCGAGATCAGGCCGGAGCCAGGGTGAGGGCAGGCCGGAGCCAGGGCGAGAGCAGGCCGGAGCCAGGGCGAGAGCAGGCCGGAGCCAGGGCGAGAGCAGGCCGGAACCAAGGCGAGGGCAGGCCGGAGCCAGAGCAGGAGCTGGCCGGAGCCAAGGCGAGGGCTGCCCAGAGCCAGAGCAAGGGCAGGCCGGAGCCAGGGCGAGGGCAGGCCGAAGCCAGAGCGAGAGCAGGCCGGAGCAAGGGCGAGAGCAGGCCGGAGCCAAGGCGAGGACAGACCAGAGTCAGAGCGAGAGCAGGCGGGAGCCAAGGAGAGGGCACGCCGGAGCCAAGGCGAGGGCAGGCCGGAGCCAGAGCGAGGGCAGGCCGGAGCCAGGGCGAGGCCAGAGCCACAGCGAAAGCAGGCCAGAGCCAGAGTAGGCCGGAGCCAGGGCAAGGGCAGGCCAGAGCCAAAAAGAGAGCAGGCCGGAGCCAGGGCGAGGGCAGTCCGGAGCTAGAGCGAGAGCAGGCCGGAACTAAGACGAGAGCAGGGCCAGAGCTAAGGCGAGGGCAGGCCAGAGGCAGAGCCAGGGCAGGCCAGAGCCAGAGCAGACCGGAGCCAAGGCGAGGGCAGACCAGAGCCAGAGCGAGAGCAGGTCGGAGCCAAGGCGAGGGCAGGCCAGAGCCAGAGCGAGAGCAGGCTGGAGCCAGGGTGATGGCAGGCCAGAGCTAGAGCAAGAGCAGGCGGAGCCAGGGCGAGAGCAGGCCGGAGCCAAGGCGAGGGCTGGCTGGAGCCAGAGCAAGGGCAGGCCGGAGGCAGGGCGAGGGCAGGCCGGAGCCAGAGCAAGAGCAGGCCGGAGCCAAGGAGAGAGCAGGCCGGAGCCAAGGTGAGGGCAGGCCGGAGACAGAGAACTGGAGCCAGAGCCAGAGCAGGCCGGAGAGCCAAGGTAAGGGCAGGCTGGAACCAGAGCAAGAGCAGGACGGAGCCAAGGCGAGAGCAGGTCGTATCCAGGGCGAGAACAGGCAGGAGCCAAGGTGAGGGCAGGCAGGAGCCATAGAGATAGCAGGCCAGAGCCAGAGCGAGAGCAGGCCGGAGCCAGGACGAGGGCAGGCCGGAGCCAGAGCAATAGCAGGCCGGAGCCAGAGCAAGAGCAGGCCGGAGCCAGGGCAAGAGCAGGCCAGATCCAGGGCAAAAGCAGGCCGGAGCCATAGCGAGAGCAGGCCGGAGCCAGGGTGAGGGCAGGCCGGAGCCAGAGCGAGAGCAGGCCGGAGCCAGGGCGAGAGCAGGCCGGAGCCAGGGCGAGAGCAGGCCGGAACCAAGGCGAGGGCAGGCCGGAGCCAGAGCAGGAGCTGGCCGGAGCCAAGGCGAGGGCTGCCCAGAGCCAGAGCAAGGGCAGGCCGGAGCCAGGGAGAGGGCAGGCCGAAGCCAGAGCGAGAGCAGGCCGGAGCAAGGGCGAGAGCAGGCCGGAGCAAGGGCGAGAGCAGGCCGGAGCAAGGGCGAGAGCAGGCCGGAGCCAAGGCGAGGACAGACCAGAGTCAGAGCGAGAGCAGGCGGGAGCCAAGGAGAGGGCACGCCGGAGCCAAGGCGAGGGCAGGCCGGAGCCAGAGCGAGGGCAGGCCGGAGCCAGAGCGAGGGCAGGCCGGAGCCAGAGCGAGAACAGGCAGGAGCCAAGGAGAGGGCAGGCCAGATAGAGAGCAGGCATGAGCCAAGGTAAGGGCAGGCTGGAACCAGAGCGAGAGCAGGCCGGAGCCAAGGCGAGAGCAGGTCGTATCCAGGGCGAGAACAGGCAGGAGCCAAGGAGAGGGCAGGCAGGAGCCAGAGAGATAGCAGGCCGGAGCCAGGACGAGGGCAGGCCGGAGCCAGTGCGAGAGCAGGCCGGAGACAAGGAGAGGACAGGCCAGAGCCAGAGAGAGAGCAAGCAAGAGCAAGGGCGGGAGCAGGCCGGAGCCAAGGCAAGGGCAGGCCAGAGCGAGAGCAGGCCGGAGCCAGGGTGACGGCAGGCCAGAGCTAGAGAAAGAGCAGGCGGAGCCAAAGCGAGAGCAGGCCGGAGCCATGGCGAGAGAGAGCAGGCCAGAGCCAAGGCGAGGGCAGGCGACAGCCAGAGCGAGAGCAGGCCGGAGCCAGGGCGAGAGCAGGCCGGAGCCAAAGCGATGGCAGGCTAGAGCCAGATTCAGAGCAGGTCGGAGCCAGGGCGAGGGCAGGCCAGAGTCAGAGCGAGAGCAGGCCGGAGCCAAGGCGAGGGCACGCCAGAGCCAGAATCAGAGCTGACCGGAGCCAGGTCGAGGGCAGGCCAAAGCTAGAGCGAGAGTAGGCCAGAGCCAAGGCACGGGCAGGCCAGAGCCAGAGCGAGAGAAGGCCGGAGTCAAAGCAAGGGCAGGCAGGAACCAGGGCGAGAACAGGCCGGAGCCAGGGCGAGGCCAGAGCCACAGCGAAAGCAGGCCAGAGCCAGAGTAGGCCGGAGCCAGGGCAAGGGCAGGCCAGAGCCAAAAAGAGAGCAGGCCGGAGCCAGGGCGAGGGCAGTCCGGAGCTAGAGCGAGAGCAGGCCAGAGCTAAGACGAGAGCAGGGCCGGAGCTAAGGCGAGGGCAGGCCAGAGGCAGAGCCAGGGCGAGGGCAGGCC
Source organism: Phyllobates terribilis (assembly GCF_046119375.1). NCBI lineage: Eukaryota > Metazoa > Chordata > Amphibia > Anura > Dendrobatidae > Phyllobates > Phyllobates terribilis. Next base: position 766,642 of record NW_027362800.1, on the reverse strand, counting down.
CGAGCCAGAGTCAGAGCAGGCCGGAGCCAAGGCGAGGGCAGGCAAGGGCAAGAGCGAGGGCAGGCCAGAGCCAAAGCGAGCTCGGGCAGGCTAGAGCCAGAGCGATAGCAGGCCGGAGCCAAGGCGAGGGCAGGCCAGAGCCAGAGCGAGAGCAGGCCGGAGCCAAGGCAAGGGCAAGCCAGAGCAGGCCAGAGCAAAGGCAAGGGCAGGCCAGAGACAGAGCGAGAGCAGGCCGGAGCCAGGGCAAGGGCAGGCCGGAGCCAGAGCGAGGGCAGGCCGGAGCCAGAGCGAGGGCAGGCCGGAGCCAGAGCAAGAGTAGGCCAGAGCCAAGGCAAGGGCAGGCCAGGACCAGAGCAAGAGAAGGCCGGAGCCAAGGCAAGGGCAGGCCGGAACCAGTGCGAAAGCAGGCCGGGGCCAGGGCGAGAGCACGCCGGAGCCAAGGCGAGAACAGGCCGGAGCCAAGGAGAGAGCAGGCCGGAGCCAGAGTCAGAGCAGGCCGGAGTCAAGGCGAGGGTAGCCAAGAGCCAGAGCGAGGGCAAGCCAGAGCCAAAGCGAGCTCGGGCAGGCTAGAGCCAGAGCGATAGCAGGCCGGAGCCAAGGCGATAACATGCCGGAGTCAGGGCGAGGGCAGGCCAGAGCCAGGGCGAGAGAAGGCCGGAGCCAAGGCGAGAGCACGCCGGAGCCAAGGCGAGAACAGGCCGGAGCCAAGGCGAGAACAGGCCGGAGCCAAGGCGAGAGCAGGCCCGAGCCAGAGTCAGAGCAGGCCGGAGTCAAGGCGAGGGCAGGCAAGAGCCAGAGAGAGGGCAAGCCAGAGCCAAAGCGAGCTCGGGCAGGCTACAGCCAGAGCAATAGCAGGCCGGAGACAAGGCGAGAGCATGCCGGAGCCAGGACGAGGGCAGGCCGGAGCCAGTGCGAGAGGAGGCCGGAGACAAGGAGAGGACAGGCCAGAGCCAGAGCCAGAGCAAGCAAGAGCAAGGGCGAGAGCAGGCCGGAGCCAAGGCAAGGGCAGGCCAGAGCGAGAGCAGGCCGGAGCCAGAGCGAGGGCAGGCCGAAGCCAGAGCGAGAGAATGCCGGAGTCAGGGCGAGAGCAGGCCAGATCGAGAGCAGGCCAGAGACAGGGCGAGGGCAGGCCGGAGCCAGAGCGAGAGCAGCCGGAGCCAAGGCGAGCGCAGCCCAGAGCCAGGACGAGGGCAGGTCGGAGCTAAACCGAGAGAGAACAGGCCGGAGACAAGGCAAGGGCAGGCCGGAGCAAGAGCGAGGGCAGGCCGGAGCAAGAGCGAGGGCAGGCCGGAGCCAGTTACAGGGCAGGCCGGAGCCAGGGCGAGGGCAGGCCGGAGCCAGGGCGAGAGCAGGCCGGAGCTAAGGCGAGGGCAGGCCGGAGACAGAGCAGGAGCTGGCCGGAGCCAAGCCGAGGGCTGGCCAGAGCAAGGGCAGGCCTAAGCCAGGGCGAGGGCAGGCCGAAGACAGAGCGAGAACAGGCCGGAGCCAGTGCGAGAGGAGGCCGGAGCAAAGGCCAGAGCAGGCCGGAGCCAGGGCGAAGGCAGGCCAGAGCCAGAGCGAGAGTAGGCCAGAGCCAAGGCTAGGGCAGGCGCGAGCCAGAGCGAGAGCAGGCCGGAGCCGAGGCAAGGGGAGGCCAGAACCAGAGCGAGAGCAGGCCAGGGAGAGGGCAGACCGGTGCCAAGGAGAGAGCAGGCCGGAGCCACGGCGAGGGCAGGCCAGAGGCCCCAGAGCGAGAGCAGGCCGGAGTCAAGGCAAGAGCAGGCCAGAGCCAGAGAGAGAGTAGGCGGCCTGAGCCAGAGCGAGAGCAGGCCGGAGCCAAGGCGAAGGCAGGCCAGAACCAGAGCGAGAGTAGGCCGGAGTCAAGACGAGGGCAGGCCAGAGCCAGAGCAAGAGCATGCTGGAGCCAAGGCGAGGGCTGGCCGGAGCCAGAGTAAGGGCAGGCATGACCAGAGTGAGAGCAAGCCGTACCCAGGGAGAGGGCAGGCCGGAGCCAGAGGGAGAGCAGGCCGGAGCCAGGGCGAGGGCAGGCCGGAGCCAGGGCGAGGGCAGGCCGGAGCCAGGGCGAGGGCAGGCCGCAGCCAGGGCGAGGGCAGGCCGCAGCCAGGGCGAGGGCAGGCCGCAGCCAGGGCGAGGGCAGGCCGCAGCCAGGGCGAGAGCTGTCCAGAGCCAAGGCGAGGGCTTGCCGGAGCCAAAGCAAGGGCAGGCCGGAGCCAGGGCGAGGGCAGGCTGATGCCAGAGCAAGAGAAGGCCGGAGCCAGTTAGAGGGCAGGCCGGAGCCAGGGCGAGGGTAGGCCGGAGCCAGGGCGACGGTAGGCCGGAGCCAGGGCGAGGGCAGGCCGGAGCCAAGGCTAAGGCAGGCCAGAACCAGAGCGAGAGCAGGCCGGAGTCAAGAAGAGGGCAGGCCAGAGCCAGAGCAAGAGCATGCTGGAGCCAAGGCGAGGGCAGGCATGAGCCAGAGTGAGAGCTGGCCGTAGCCAGGGAGAGGGCAGGCCGGAGCCAGAGGGAGAGCAGGCCGGAGCCAGGGCGAGGGCAGGCCGGAGCCAGAGCGAGGGCAGGCCGGAGCCAGGGCGAGGGCAGGCTGATGCCAGAGCAAGAGAAGGCCGGACCCAGTTAGAGGGCAGGCCGGAGCAAGAGCGAGGGCAGGCCGGAGCAAGAGCGAGGGCAGGCCGGAGCAAGAGCGAGGGCAGGCCGGATCCAGTTACAGGGCAGGCGGGAGCCAGGGCGAGGGCAGGCCGGAGCCAGGGCGAGGGCAGGCCGGAGCCAGGGCGAGAGCAGGCCGGAGCCAGGGCGAGAGCAGGCCGGAGCCAGGGCGAGAGCAGGCCGGAGACAGAGCAGGAGCTGGCCGGAGCCAAGCCGAGGGCTGGCCAGAGCAAGGGCAGACCTAAGCCAGGGCGAGGGCAGGCCGAAGACAGAGCGAGAACAGGCCGGAGCCAGGGCGAGAGGAGGCCGGAGCAAAGGCCAGAGCAGGCCGGAGCCAGGGCGAAGGCAGGCCGGAGCGAGAGTAGGCCAGAGCCAAGGCTAGGGCAGACGCGAGCCAGAGCGAGAGCAGGCTGGAGCCGAGGCAAGGGGAGGCCAGAACCAGAGCGAGAGCAGGCCAGAGAGAGACCAGGCCGGAGCCAGAGCGAGAGCAGGCAGGAGCCAGGGAGAGGGCAGACCGGTGCCAAGGCGAGAGCAGGCCGGAGCCAAGGCGAGGGCAGGCCAGAGGCCTCAGAGCGAGAGCAGGCCGGAGTCAAGGCGAGGGTAGGCCAGAGCCAAGGCAAGGGCAGGCCAGAGCCAGAGATAAAGAAGGCCAGAGCCAAGGCAAGGGCAGGCCGGAACCAGGGCGAGAGCAGGCCGGAGACAGGGCGAGGCCAGAGCCAGAGCGAGAGCAGGCCGGAGCCAGGGCAAGGGCAGGCCAGAGACAGAGCGAGAGCAGTTCAGAGCCAGGGAGAGAGCAGGACGTAGCCAAGGCGAGGGTAGGCCGGAGACCGAGCTGTGGCATAGTGGAGTCAAGTCGAGGGCAGGCCAGAGCCAGAGCAGGCCAGAGCCAGAGCGAGAGCAGGCCGAAGCAAAGGCAGGCCAAAGCCAGAGTGAGTGCAGGCCGGAGCCAAGGCAAAGGCAGGCCAGAGCGAGAGCAGGCTGGAGCCAAGGTGAGGGCAGGCTGGAGCCAGAGCGAGAGCAGGCCGGATCCAAGGCGACGGCAGGCCGAAACCAGAGCGAGAGAATGCTGGAGCCAGGGCGAGAGCGGGTCAGATCGAGAGCAGGCCAGAGACAGGGCGAGGGCAGCCCGGAGCCAGAGTGAGAGCAGGCCGGAGCCAGGACGGAGCTAGACCGAGAGAGAACAGGCCGGAGACAGGGCAAGAGCAGTCCGGAGCAAGAGCGAGGGCAGGCCGGATCCAGTTACAGGGCAGGCGGGAGCCAGGGCGAGGGCAGGCTGGAGCCAGGGCGAGGGCAGGCTGGAGCCAGGGCGAGGGCAGGCCAGAGCCAGAGCGAGATCAGACCGGAGCCAGGGCGAGGGCAGGCCAGAGCCAGTTAGAGGGCAGGCGGCAGCCAGGGCGAGGGCAGGCTGGAGCCAGGGCGAGGGCAGGCCGGAGCCAGGGCGAGGGCAGGCCGAAGCCAGAGCGAGAGCAGGCCGGAGCCAGGGCGAGAGCAGGCCGGAGACAGAGCGAGAGCAGGCCGGATCCAAGGCAACGGCAGGCCGAAACCAGAGCGAGAGAATGCCGGAGCCAGGGCGCGAGCAGGCCAGATCGAGAGCAGGCCAGAGACAGGGCGAGGGCAGGCCGGAGCCAGAGCGAGAGCAGCCGGAGCCAAGGCGAGGGCAGCCCGGAGCCAAAGTGAGAGCAGGCCGGAGCCAGGACGAGGGCAGGTCGGAGCTAGACCGAGAGAGAACAGGCCGGAGACAGGGCAAGGGCAGGCCGGAGCAAGAGCGAGGGCAGGCCGTAGCAAGAGCGAGGGCAGGCCGGAGCAAGAGCGAGGGCAGGCCGGAGCCAGGGCGAGGGCAGGCCGGAGCCAGGGCGAGAGGAGGCCGGAGCCAAGGCAAGGGCAGGCCGGAGACAGAGCAGGAGCTGGCCGGAGCCAAGCAGAGGGCTGGCCAGAGCAAGGGCAGGCCTAAGCCAGGGCGAGGGGAGGCCGAAGCCAGAGCGAGAACAGGCCGGAGCCAGGGCGAGAGGAGGCCGGAGCAAAGGCCAGAGCAGGCCGGAGCCAGGGCGAAGGCAGGCCAGAGCCAGAGCGAGAGTAGGCCAGAGCCAAGGCTAGGGCAGGCGCGAGCCAGAGCGAGAGCAGGCCGGAGCCGAGGCAAGGGGAGGCCAGAACCAGAGCGAGAGCAGGCCAGAGAGAGACCAGGCCGGAGCCAGAGCGAGAGCAGGCAGGAGCCAGGGAGAGGGCAGACCGGTGCCAAGGCGAGAGCAGGCCGGAGCCAAGGCGAGGGCAGGCCAGAGGCCCCAGAGCGAGAGCAGGCCGGAGTCAAGGCAAGGGCAGGCCAGAGCCAGAGAGAGAGTAGGCGGCCTGAGCCAGAGCGAGAGCAGGCCGGAGCCAAGGCGAAGGCAGGCCAGAACCAGAGAGAGAGTAGGCCGGAGTCAAGACGAGGGCAGGCCAGAGCCAGAGCAAGAGCATGCTGGAGCCAAGGCGAGGGCTGGCCGGAGCCAGAGTAAGGGCAGGCATGACCAGAGTGAGAGCAGGCCGTAGCCAGGGAGAGAGTAGGCCGGAGCCAGAGGGAGAGCAGGCCGGAGCCAGGGCGAGGGCAGGCCGGAGCCAGAGCGAGGGCAGGGTGGAGCCAATTAGAGGGCAGGCCGGAGTCAAGGCGAGGGCAGGCCGCAGTCAGGGCGAGAGCTGTCCAGAGCCAAGGCGAGGGCTTGCCGGAGCCAAAGCAAGGGCAGGCCGGAGCCAGGGCGAGGGCAGGCCGATGCCAGAGCAAGAGAAGGCCGGAGCCAGTTAGAGGGTAGGCCGGAGCCAGGGCGAGGGTAGGCGGGAGCCAGGGCGAGGGCAGGCCGGAGCCAAGGCTAAGGCAGGCCAGAACCAGAGCGAGAGCAGGCCGGAGTCAAGAAGAGGGCAGGCCAGAGCCAGAGCAAGAGCATGCTGGAGCCAAGGCGAGGGCAGGCATGAGCCAGAGTGAGAGCTGGCCGTAGCCAGGGAGAGGGCAGGCCGGAGCCAGAGGGAGAGCAGGCCAGAGCCAGGGCGAGGGCAGGCGGGAGCCAGAGCGAGGGCAGGCCGGAGCCAGGGCGAGGGCAGGCCGGAGCCAGGGCGAGGGCAGGCTGATGCCAGAGCAAGAGAAGGCCGGAGCCAGTTAGAGGGCAGGCCGGAGCGAGGGCGAGGGTAGGCCGGAGCCAGGGCGAGAGCAGGCCGGAGCCAAGGCGAGGGCAGGCCGAAGCCAGAGCAGGAGCCGGCCGGAGCCAAGGCGAGGGCTTGCCGGAGCCAAAGCAAGGGCAGGCCGGAGCCAAAGCAAGGGCAGGCCGATGCCAGAGCAAGAGAAGGCCGGAGCCAGTTAGAGGGCAGGCCGGAGCCAGGGCGAGGGTAGGCGGGAGCCAGGGCGAGGGCAGGCCGGAGCCAAGGCGAACGCAGGCCAGAACCAGAGCGAGAGCAGGCCGGAGTCAAGAAGAGGGCAGGCCAGAGCCAGAGCAAGAGCATGCTGGAGCCAAGGCGAGGCCAGGCATGAGCCAGAGTGAGAGTTGGCCGTAGCCAGGGAGAGGGCAGGCATGAGCCAGAGAGAGAGCAGGCCGGAGCCAGGGCGAGGGCAGGCGGGAGCCAGAGCGAGGGCAGGCCGGAGCCAAGGCGAGGGCAGGCAGATGCCAGAGCAAGAGAAGGCCGGAGCCAGTTAGAGGGCAGGCCGGAGCCAGGGCGAGGGTAGGCCGGAGCCAGGGCGAGAGCAGGCCGGAGCCAAGGCGAGGGCAGGCCAAAGCCAGAGCAGGAGCCGGCCGGAGCCAAGGCGAGGGCTGGCAGGAGCCAGAGCAAAGGCAGGTCGGAGCCAGGGCGAGTGCAGGCCGAAGCCAGAGCGAGAGCAGGCACGAGCCAGGGCGAGAGCAGATCGGAGCCAGAGCGAGATCAGGCCGGAGCCAGGGCGAGGGCAGGCCAGAGCCAGTTAGAGGGCAGGCGGCAGCCAGGGCGAGGGCAGGCTGGAGCCAGGGCGAGGGCAGGCCGGGGCCAGGGCGAGGGCAGGCCGAAGCCAGGGCGAGAGCAGGCCGGAGACAGAGCGAGAGCAGGCCGGATCCAAGGCAACGGCAGGCCGAAACCAGAGCGAGAGAATGCCGGAGCCAGGGCGCGAGCAGGCCAGATCGAGAGCAGGCCAGAGACATGGCGAGGGCAGGCCGGAGCCAGAGCGAGAGCAGCCGGAGCCAAGGCGAGGGCAGCCCGGAGCCAAAGTGAGAGCAGGCCGGAGCCAGGACGAGGGCAGGTTGGAGCTAGACCGAGAGAGAACAGGCCGGAGACAGGGCAAGGGCAGGCCGGAGCAAGAGCGAGGGCAGGCCGGAGCAAGAGCGAGGGCAGGCCGGAGCAAGAGCGAGGGCAGGCCGGAGCCAGTTACAGGGCAGGCCGGAGCCAGGGCGAGGGCAGGCCGGAGCCAGGGCGAGAGGAGGCCGGAGCCAAGGCAAGGGCAGGCCGGAGACAGAGCAGGAGCTGGCCGGAGCCAAGCAGAGGGCTGGCCAGAGCAAGGGCAGGCCTAAGCCAGGGCGAGGGGAGGCCAGAACCAGAGCGAGAGCAGGCCGGAGTCAAGAAGAGGGCAGGCCAGAGCCAGAGCAAGAGCATGCTGGAGCCAAGGCGAGGGCAGGTATGAGCCAGAGTGAGAGTTGGCCGTAGCCAGGGAGAGGGCAGGCATGAGCCAGAGAGAGAGCAGGCCGGAGCCAGGGCAAGGGCAGGCGGGAGCCAGAGCGAGGGCAGGCCGGAGCCAAGGCGAGGGCAGGCAGATGCCAGAGCAAGAGAAGGCCGGAGCCAGTTAGAGGGCAGGCCGGAGCCAGGGCGAGAGCAGGCCGGAGCCAAGGCGAGGGCAGGCCGGAGCCAAGGCGAGGGCAGGCCAAAGCCAGAGCAGGAGCCGGCCGGAGCCAAGGCGAGGGCTGGCAGGAGCCAGAGCAAGGGCAGGTCGGAGCCAGGGCGAGTGCAGGCCGAAGCCAGAGCGAGAGCAGGCACGAGCCAGGGCGAGAGCAGATCGGAGCCAGAGCGAGATCAGGCCGGAGCCAGGGCGAGGGCAGGCCAGAGCCAGTTAGAGGGCAGGCGGCAGCCAGGGCGAGGGCAGGCTGGAGCCAGGGCGAGGGCAGGCTGGAGCCAGGGCGAGGGCAGGCCAGAGCGAGATCAGGCCGGAGCCAGGGCGAGGGCAGGCCGGAGATAGTTAGAGGGCAGGCGGCAGCCAGGGCGAGGGCAGGCCGGAGCCAGGGCGAGGGCAGGCCGGAGCCAGGGCGAGGGCAGGCCGAAGCCAGAGCAAGAGCAGGCCGGAGCCAGGGCGAGAGCAGGCCGGAGCCAAGGCGAGGGCAGACCAGAGTCAGAGTGAGAGCAGGCCGGAGCCAAGGAGAGGGCAGGCCGGAGCCAAGGAGAGGGCAGGCCAGAGGCAGAGCCAGGGTAGGCAAGAGCCAGAGCGAGAGCAGGCCAGAGACAAGGCGGGGGAAGTCCAAAGCAAGAGCGAGACCAGGCTGGAGACAAGGTGAGGGCAGGCCAGAGCCAGAACGAGAGCAGGCCAGAGCCAGAGAGAGAGCAGGCCAGACAGAGCCAGAGCGAGATCACGCCGGCGGAGCCAGAGCGAGAGCAGGCCGGAGCCAGGGCGAGGGCAGGCCGGAGCCACAGCGAGGGCATGCCGGAGCCAGGGCGAGAGCAGGCCGGAGACAAGGCGAGGGCAGGCCGGAGCCAAAGCAAGAGCTGGCCGGAGCCAAGGCGAGGGCTGGCCAGGGCCAGAGCAAGGGCAGGCCAGAGCCAGGGCAGGCCAAAGCCACAGCGAGAGCAGGCCGGAGCCAGAGCGATGGCAGGCCGGAGCCAGGGCGAGGGCAGTCCGGAGCTAGAGCGAGAGCAGGGCCGGAGCCAAGGCGAGGGCAGGCCAGAGGCAGAGTCAAGGCAGGCCAGAGCGAGAGCAGGCCGGAGCCAAGGCGAGGGCAGGCCATTGCGAGAGCAGGTCGGAGCCAAGGCCCTGAGGGCATGCCAGAGCCAGAGTGAGAGCAGGCCGGAGCCAAGTCGAGGGCAGGCCAGAGCGAGAGCAGGCCAGAGCCAGAGTGAGAGCAGTCCGGAGCCAAGGAAAGGGCAGGCCACAGCCAGAGACAGAGCAGGCCAAAGCCTGGGCGAGGGCAGGCCAGAGCCAGAGCGAGAGCAGGCCGGAGCCAGGGCGAGGGCAGGCCGGAGCTAGAGCGAGGGCAGGCTGGAGCCAGAGCGAGAGCAGGCCGGAGCCAGGGAGAGGGCAGGCCAGAGCCAGGGCGAGGGCAGGACAGAGCCAAGGTGAGGGCAGGCCAGAGCCAGAGCGAGAGCAGGCCAGAGCCAGAACGAGAGCAGCCCGAAGCCAGGGCGAGGGCAGGCCAGAGCCAAAAAGAGAGCAGGCCAGATTCAGGGCGAGAGCAGGCCGAAGCCAAGGCAAGGGCAGGCCAGAGCCAGAGCAGGCCGGAGCCAGAGCGAGAGCAGGAAGGAGCCAGAGCGAGAGCAGGAAGGAGCCAGAGCGAGGGCAGGCTAGAGCCAAAACGAGAGCAGGCCAGATTCAGGGCGAGAGCAGGCCGAAGCCAAGGCAAGGGCAGGCCGGAGCCAGAGCGAGAGCAGGCCGGAGCCAGGGCGAGAGTAGGCCGGAGCAAAGGCGAGGGCAGGCCAGAGCCAGTGCGAGAGCAGGCCGTAGCCAGAGTGAGAGCAGGACAGAGCCAGAGTGAGAGCAGGACAGAGCCAGAGCGAGAGCAGGACAGAGCCAGAGCGAGAGCAGGACAGAGCCAGAGCGAGAGCAGGACAGAGCCAGGGCAAAGGCAGGCCAGAGCCAGAGCATGCCGGAGCCAGGATATTTCAAAGCAAGCAGACCTCTAATATGGGTCATAGAAGTATGTATAGAATTACATTTCTATAACCTTTATACCCATATTAGAGGTCTGATAAGTCCTAGGGGGTAACAGATTCCCTTTAAAGCTTGTGTCGTGGTTGGCCTCTAGCCCGGTGTCTCATGTGTTGGGTTTGCCCACTCCGGGTCCTCCTGAAGGAGGAAGTAGGATTTCTCTTTTTATTTTGTGCTTTTGGCTTCTTGCCCAGTGATAGGGGCGGATCTCATCCTCTCAGGCCTAGCCCAACCCTAACCCTAGCCCTAACCATAACCCCAACCCCAACCCTACCACAACCCTAAGCCTAGAGTTTATATTTTACGCCGTTTAGACAACTTTATTCTTCGAGTCAGTGCGATTACAGCGATACCAGAATCATATCGGGCTTTTATGATTGACAGCTGTCACACACTAAAAGATGCATTTTTTCGTAAAATCTAGTTTTTGCATCGCCATATGTTGAGAGCTATAATTTTTCCATATTTTGGCCGACAGAGTCATGTGACGTCTTGTTTTTTGCGGGATGAGTTGACGTTTTTATTAGTGCCATTTTCAGGCACGTAACATATTTTGATCGCTCTCTATTCCGATTATTGGGAGGCAGAATAAACAAAAACCAACAATTCAGGAATTGTTTTTTTTTTTTTTTTTGATGCTGTTCCGCGTGTGGTAAAATTGATAAGGTAGCTTTATTCTTCGGGTCAGTACGCTTACAGTGGTACCACATTTATATCGATTTTATATGTTTTGGCGCTTTTACACAATAAAAGCTATTTTATAGAAAAAATAATTTTTTTGCATCGCTTTATTCTGAGAGCTATAACTTTTTTATTTTTCGGCTGATGGAGCTGTATGGCGGCTTGTTTTTTGCGGGACAAGATGACGTTTTCAGTGGTATGATTATTATTTATATTCGTCTTTTTGATCGTGTGTTATTCCATTTTTTGTTTGGCGGTATGATGATAAAGCATTTTTTTTGCTTCATTTTTTTTTTTTTTTTTTTTACCATGTTCACTGAAGGGGCTAACTAGTGGGAGTTTTATAGGTCAGGTCATTCCGGACGCGGCGATACCAAATATGTGTACTGTTATTGTTTTTTTTTTCATAATAATATATATTGATGGGTACATTATATTTTTATTTTTGGTGGATTATTTTTTTATTTATTTTCTTCACTTTCTGACACTTTTTTTACTTTTATTCTTTGTCCCACTATGGGCTTTCACTTTTTTTATTCTGATCGCCTGTATAGCATAGGGATGGAGCACCAGCCCTGTGCTATACAGGCTGTCAGCGCTGCAAATGCAGAAGATACTCTGGTCATGCACTGCGCATGCCAAAATATCTTCCTGCTGTCTGGTGATCGAGATGTTGTCATGACGACATTGGGTCGTCATGGCAACATCCAGGAAGCCGCGGCAGACATCGCTGGACGCCGGCAGGAGAGGTGAGTATCCCGATCACCTCCCCTTGCCCCCGCAATGCTGCGATCGACTCAGCTGCGACAATCGGCTGAAACCCGGCGGCGATCGCGCCCGCACAGCCTGTGTGCGGGCGCGATCGCAAAGACGTACTAATACGTATCAGGCTCTTAAGTCCCATGGCGCAGATACGTATTAGTACGTCTTGAGCTTTAAAGGGGTTAAACTACAACTCCAATGTCAGCCCCTAATTCAATAGGAACCAAAGATCTGAGAACAGAGAATGATAATAAAATAATTTGTCCACATAAATGGCAAAACTACCCAAAAATGGAGCCCCATAAAGATGTCCCAACTTGTCCTCCCCCACCCACCTATCGTCAGCAATTTCTCATTTAGACAAGGGGTTGTCCTGAAAATGTCTTATTACAGAGTGTTCCCGGCAATCCATGATAAATCCGGTGGATACATTATAAGTATACCAAAGCTTAAAAGTAAAGAGCTACTTACCTGGACTCGTTCTCTCTTAGCTGTCAGGTTATAGTGACACAAGATGGCAGCAGTGTAGAAATTTATACATTCTATTCCAATTGTGATGTCTATGATGTCATGTGCCTTGTGATGTCATAATAGCCATCACTGTCATTTCAAATTTACAACCGCAAGAAAAAGTTGATTTCATGGTTTAAGAAAAAATATGGTGGGTAATTGCAGCCTGTGATTATTTTACATATTGTTATTAATATTTGTCATGTCCTTCACTGCTGCCTCCTGCACTGCTTTTTATATACTGTTTATTTTAATAATGGACAATTCACAAGCCCTGCATGTAGAATATATAGTTAATGGCCTCTATTGAATGACTAGATGCCTATTAGAGCAATAAGATATACTCTATGTCTACAATCTTTTGGCTGAGTCTAAGGGCTCATACTCATCTGCGTTTAAATCACACGAGTGCAATCTGATAAAAAAAATTGGATTGCACTCTGACTCTTGTTATTGAATGATTATGTGATTTTTTTTTTCCCAGCTCGGATCGAACTGAGAAAAAAAAATCACAGCATGCTGCAAGTGGCTGCATATATCAGACGAGACTCGCCAATGCAAGTCAATGTGTGCGAGAAAAAAAAAGCACAGCAAACGGACCATGCTTATGCCATCCATATAGCGTCCATATAATACGCATCTATGTAACACCTTTCAGTGACAGTGGCGGCATCTCAGCACACAAATCCTGTATCTCAGATCTTTGTCTGGCCTTGTCTTCTGTGTTTTGGCCATCATGCCAACAAGACAAGGGTGATTGGGGCAAGAGACATGCTGGTGAGGGGGTTGTTGGCTGCCGTGATGCTGGTAATGGAGGTGGCTGCCAAGATGCTGGCACTGGAGGTGGCTGCCGTGATGGTGCCACTGTAGTTGGTGGTGGTTGCTGTGATGCTGTGACTGGAGGTGGTGGTGATGGCTGCTGTGATGCTGGTACTGGAGGTGGTGGTGATTGCCGTGTTGCTGGCACTGGAGGTGGTGGCTGCCGTGATGGTGGGTCTGCTGAGTGCCCTTCTTGGGGGGTCTAATGACCGGGTTTGGTTGTCCTCAGAAAGTTGCCACCTTTCAAGGAATTAAAAGATGGCCATCGGTGAATTTGGTGGCGCAGCGGCAGACAAAACAATTTGGAGGGCAGCCCTGGTCTGCAGCCTCAATAAAAAGTGAACGTGCCTGAAATAACAGGCCAGGCTTAGATAAAAACTCTCATCATCATCACTCACAGGTATTCCCATGTCACGTACGCCAGTGATGGTGGGGCGGTAGCGATGCTGGCTTATTGGTGCATGAGGGGAGGTGTCGAGGGGCTGTGGTGTACTGGTGCTCTCCGCAGGCTCTTCTTCTTTCTGGCCCCCAGCTCCGGCCTCCATTTCAGATTCCTCTCTGGCTTCCAGCACCTCCGAGCTACAGGTATTTCCCTTTTTGGTCCAGTCAGATCTGTAAGGTCAGGGATGACAGAGAAAAAAGCATTTTTAATATGCAAAATAATAATCAAACCATTACAACAAATAAAACTGAAAAAGATAGCCACTTACGGGTGAAAATCTAGGACTAGGGTCAAAAACTGGAGCCGGTCATAATATAGGTACAGTACAGACCAAAAGTTTGGACAAACCTTCTCATTTAAAGATTTTTCTGTATTTTCATGATTTTGAAAATTGTACATTCACACTGAAGGCATCAAAACTATGAATTAACACATGTGGAATTATATACTTAACAAAAAAGTGTGAAACAACTGAAAAGATGTCTTATATTCTAGGTTCTTCAAAGTAGCCACCTTTTGCTTTGATGACTGCTTTGCACACTCTTGGCATTCTCTTGATGAGCTTCAAGAGGTAGTCACCGGAAATGGTTTTCACTTCACAGGTGTGCCCTGTCAGGTTTAATAAATGGGATTTCTTGCCTTATAAATGGGGTTGGGACCATCAGTTGTGTTGTGCAGAAGTCTGGTGGATACACAGCTGATAGACCTACTGAATAGACTGTTAGAATTTGTATTATGGCAAGAAAAAAGCAGCTATGTAAAGAAAAACGAGTGGCCATCATTACTTTAAGAAATGAAGGTCAGTCAGTCCGAAAAATTGGGCAAACTTTGAAAGTGTCCCCAAGTGCAGTTGCAAAAACCATAAAGCGCTACAAAGAAACTGGCTCACATGAGGACCGCCCCAGGAAAGGAACACCAAGAGTCACCTCTGCTTCTGAGGTTAAGTTTATCCGAGTCACCAGCCTCAGAAATCGCAGGTTAACAGCAGCTCAGATTAGAGACCAGGTCAATGCCACACAGAGTTCTATAGCAAACACATCTCTACAACAACTGTTAATAGGAGACTTTGTGCAGCTGGCCTTCATGGTAAAATAGCTGCTAGGAAACCACTGCTAAGGACAGGCAACAAGCAAAAGAGACTTGTTTGGGCTAAAAAACACAAGGAATGGACATTAGACCAGTGGAAATCTGTGCTTTGGTCTGATGAGTCCAAATTTGAGATCTTTGGTTCCAACCACCGTGTCTTTGTGCGACACAGAAAAGGTGAATGGATGGTTCCCACCGTGAAGCATGGAGGAGGAGGTGTGATGGTGTGGGGGTGCTTTGCTGGTGACACTGTTGGGGATTTATTCAAAATTGAAGGCATACTGAACCAGCATGGCTAACACAGCATCTTGCAGCGGCATGCTCTTCCATCCGGTTTGCGTTTAGTTGGACCATCATTTATTTTTCAACAGGACAATGACCCCAAACACACCTCCAGGCTGTGTAAGGGCTATTTGACCAAGAGCGAGAGTGATGGGATCCTACGCCAGATGACCTAGCCTCCACAGTCACCAGACCTGAACTCAATCGAGATGGTTTGGGGTGAGCTGGACTGCAGAGTGAAGGCAAAAGGGCCAACAAGTGCTAAGCATCTCTGGGAACTCCTTCAAGATTGTTGGAAGACCATTTCCAGTGACTACCTCTTGAAGCTCATCAAGAGAATGCCAAGAGTGTGCAAAGCAGTCATCAAAGCAAAAGGTGGCTACTTTGAAGAACCTAGAATATAAGACATATTTTCAGTTGTTTCACACTTTTTTGTTAAGTATATAATTCCACATGTGTTAATTCATAGTTTTGATGCCTTCAGTGTGAATGTACAATTTTCATAGTCCTGAAGATACAGAAAAATCTTTAAATGAGAAGGTGTGTCCAAACTTTTGGTCTGTACTGTATGGCCTTTCTTTTTAAGAGCCACATCACCACTCTTCCTACCCTGTTGTCGCTCGCGGCGGCACTGGTCCCAGCAACTGCTCCATAATCTTGTCACTACACCCACTGGAAAGAAAAGTGGAAGAGATTATATACAATTTTTATAGGTAACGGATGCTGTATGTAATAACATGTATAGTGTGTATTCTAATATCACTGCTAGCAGGGGCTGGCGGGCAAATTTTAGCCTGGGGGCAAGCACACAGCAGTGGTCCTTGAGTAGCGGCCCATCCTTAAAGGTCGTTTTCCCACAAACAATAGTATATTTTAATCAATAGATCTTGGAGTAATAATTATTTCCACAATTGGATGTGATATAATAATGTTCCTGTGCTGAGATAATGTTATAAATGTGCCCCTGCTGTGTACTGTGTAATGGCTGTGTCTGACCGTGCAGGAACATGGTCTGATCATACCACATATCCTGGGCAGGGGGGGGGGGGAAGAGGATACAGGCAGGATAGCAGGGGATCACAGAGGATTCTTTTTGTGAGTAAAACATTTCATTGCCTGTTTTTAAACAATATTTTAGCTCAAAGAAAGACTCAGCTGTGATCCCCTGCTGTAATGTATATATACTCTCTTTATATATAGATGATTAGCGTGCACACAGTCTGTAGGTCAAGGTGCAGGTACACGGGATGTGGAATCCCCAGAATCGGCGTAGATTAAATCACCGCACATTCTAGTTTCATGACGCAAACTAAAGTCTATTTGAAGACATGCAATAAGACACATTTAAGGTGCAGGGAATAATGCAACAGTAAATGAACGTTTTGACCCATCGTTTGCATCTTGAAACTAGAGTGTGCAGTGATTTAATCGATGCTATATACTCTTTTGCTTCCCCCCCTGACCAGTAGCTGTGGTATGATCAGACCATGTTCCTGCACAGTCAGACACAGCCATTACACAGTACACAGCAGGGGCACATTTATAACATTATCTCAGCACAGGGACATTTTATTTAAACACATCCAATTGTGGAAGTTATTATTATTCCAAGATCTATTGATTAAAATATACTTTTATTCGCAGAAAACCCCTTCAACATGTTTATTACCAGCTGCTTCATAGGCTATATTCACACAAACGTATTGTCTAAGTGCTGCCTGTGGAGAAAAATGACAGCACTTGGTCCAGTTCAGGTGAGCATTTAAAACTGGTAATACATAAGCATAATATGTACAATGTCTGACCACTACAACACGGATTTAGGTTGTTAGAGGTGTAATGCAAGTAATCCAAGGTACGCTGTGCTTTTCTACACTCCTAAACAGAGTAAGGCTAAGTGCCCACAATGCAGAAATGCTGAGAATTTTTCCAGAGCGTTTCTGCATCTCCCTGCACGTCAATGGCGGCGTTTTTTAAGCGTTTCTGCAGCGGAATTACCGTTGCGGAAACGCTTAAAAAACGCATAGTGGGCACACAGCCTAAAGGTGGCCACACATAAGCACAGGTCTGCCAGATAGATACCTAGGA
The DNA here is from genome assembly GCF_046119375.1 of Phyllobates terribilis. NCBI lineage: Eukaryota > Metazoa > Chordata > Amphibia > Anura > Dendrobatidae > Phyllobates > Phyllobates terribilis. Next base: position 750,503 of record NW_027362800.1, on the reverse strand, counting down.
ATTATTATTTTGTGTATTATTTCCTACATACTTGATCGAGCAAGTCATCAATGTAAAAGTCAACTCCACATTATAGTATATGATGTACGAGTCACTAATTATCATGTGTGTCCCATCTGATGTCTGTGCACACAGTGAACATATTATACCACATACAATACAATATACATAGGAGAATATATGACTGATATATAGAGATGAGCAACTTCATTTGCAGGACCCTGATCCAATGGTCAGATGAATATTCAGTGGCTGCTGGATAGGAGCCCTGACAGCCTCCTACCTGACACCATTCTCTTTCTCTGCCTTTGATTTGTAGCCAGGCACAATGTCATGTATGTGTCACGCCAAAAAGATGACATCATGCAAAGACTATAATCAAAAGAGGAGTCAGAGATGCCGGCAGGCGGGAGGAGGCTCGCGGGGCTCTGGTCTGGTGGCCACAGACTACTGACGGGACTGTTTGACCAGTGTCCTGCGAATCAATTCGCTCATCTGTACTGGAATAAGATATATTATGACTACATACATCAGATATTACATACAGAATAGCATGTGACAGTTATATACCACACTATGAGCACAGACATCAGATATTACACCAGTGACAGATTATCCTCTGTATAACATTGGATGCCTGTATCAAAGTCCATCACATCCAGTATACAGCATAATATGTGATGGTATGCGATATACTGGGATACAGACATCACATATTCATACCTCTCAACTTTTGAAGAACAGAAAGGGGGACAGAAAGAGGCTATGCGCGGCAAATTTTGGCCTCGCCCCTGGTCACACCCCAATCCACGCCCATTTACCATTATCTTTCTCGCCCGGCAGGAGGAGTTGTCAGAGGGGCGCTGGTAGTGAGGGAAATTCAGCAGACGGCCAAGACTGCAAGGCCCAGACCCAAATCCAGGACTGTCCACTGTATCCAGGGCAGCTGGGACTAGAGATGAGCAGATGGATTCCGGGGCCTCCAGTCGGGGGTCCGGGTCAGTGCTACCTGGCGGCTGGACTGGAGGCCATGAGTCTCTTATCTTCCGGGGCAGTGCGGCCTCATCTGTGAGTCCTGCTCATCTCTTGTTGGGACCTGAGGGTTATTTTTTGTTCCCTCATTCACAGTCGGAGCCGCCAGAACTTTCTCATCTTTATGTAGATTCATTATACGACATCTGGCTTTCTTGTGGTGGCTCTTACTGTATATTGGGGGCTATGCGAGGGCTCATACTGTAGGTAGGGGTGGTGTGTGCTAATACTGTATGTACGGGGTTGTGTGGGGGCTCATACTGTATATAGGGGGATGTCAGCATACTTAAATCTGCTCAATATTAAGTGATAATATAAATATACAAAAAATATATAATTCATATGTTAATATTAATATTGAGCTGAATTAATTTGAACCTATTGGTTCGGGCTCCACAACAGTCACGGTCTCTCACGTGGCCCCTTGGGAAAATTAATCTCCCACCCCTGCCTATTTCAAAGCGCTATGTTAAAAATCACACAGACATCATACACACAGCGGGCACAACCATCACACAGACATCATACACACAGCGGGCACAACCATCACACAGACATCATACACACAGCGGGCACAACCATCACAGAGACATCATACACACAGCGGGCACAACCATCACACGGACATCACACACACAGCGGGCACAACCATCACACAGACATCACACACACAGCGGGCACAACCATCACAAGGACATCACACACACAGCGGGCACAACCATCACACGGACATCACACACACAGCGGGCACAACCATCACACGGACATCACACACACAGCGGGCACAACCATCACACACACAGCGGGCACAACCACCACACAGACATCACACACACAGCGGGCACAACCATCATACACACAGCGGGCACAACCATCACACAGACATCATACACACAGCGGGCACAACCATCACACAGACATCACACACACAGCGGGCACAACCATCACACAGACATCACACACACAGCGGGCACAACCATCACACAGACATCATACACACAGCGGGCACAACCATCACACGGACATCATACACACAGCGGGCACAACCATCACACAGACATCATACACACAGCGGGCACAACCATCACACAGACATCACACACACAGCGGGCACAACCATCACACACACAACGGGCACAACCATCACACAGACATCATACACACAGCGGGCACAACCATCACACAGACATCACACACACAGCGGGCACAACCATCACACAGACATCATACACACAGCGGGCACAACCATCACACAGACATCATACACACAGCGGGCACAACCATCACACAGACATCATACACACAGCGGGCACAACCATCACACAGACATCACGCACACAGCGGGCACAACCATCACACAGACATCACGCACACAGCGTGCACAACCATCACACAGACATCATACACACAGCGGGCACAACCATCACACAGACATCATACACACAGCGGGCACAACCATCACACAGACATCATACACACAGCGGGCACAACCATCACACAGACATCACACACACAGCGGGCACAACCATCACACAGACATCATACACACAGCGGGCACAACCATCACACGGACATCATACACACAGCGGGCACAACCATCACACAGACATCACACACACAGCGGGCACAACCATCACACGGACATCATACACACAGCGGGCACAACCATCACACAGACATCACACACACAGCGGGCACAACCATCACAAAGACATCACGCACACAGCGGGCACAACCATCACACAGACATCACACACACAGCGGGCACAACCATCACACAGACATCATACACACGGCGGGCACAACCATCACACGGACATCATACACACGGCGGGCACAACCATCACACAGACATCATACACACGGCGGGCACAACCATCACACGGACATCATACACACGGCGGGCACAACCATCACACAGACATCATACACACAGCGGGCACAACCATCATACAGACATCATACACACAGCGGGCACAACCATCACACAGACATCATACACACAGCGGGCACAACCATCACACGGACATCATACACACAGCGGGCACAACCATCACACGGACATCATACACACAGCGGGCACAACCATCACACGGACATCATACACACAGCGGGCACAACATGACATGTATATAGTCACTTCTTCTCCATCATGTCTCCAGTGGCAGTGGTGGGGCCTGGTGTTTGCAATCAGCAGCAGAGTATGGGCTGTACGCAGGAGAGCTGTCAGCCCTGCAGTTTCCCTAAATCCCCTTCCCATCCCCCCTAGTCCCGACTGCAGAGCTGCTGGTGACATTGCATGAGCCCCCTCCCATCCTGTAATAACAGCAGCCACAGATGGGAGAGGCTGCGGGTCTCCCCCTCACCTCAGGACCGCACCTTGTTGTCATGTCCTCCGCAGACTTGGCCCCGCCCCCTGACCCCTCACCTCCTCATGCTGTGCGGTCTCTGCACAGTAGAATTCCTCTGCCCTGATGCCGGGGAGGAGCAGAGAGCGGGAGGCGGAGCTACAAGGGGTCACACACAGCATGGAAAGCCTGCGTGTCTGGAGGAAAAGCCCAGTGCCCAGCAGCGCCCCTGCCGGGAGAAGAGCTGAGCCGGGCCGGGACTGAGCCCTCAAATCGGGACAGGCCCAGGGAATAGGGGAGGCTTGTTAGCTCTGGATATTATACCCGCCTCCTATTATCCTGTATATAATATGGGATGTCTGGGCCTATAGTATATATATTATACCACCTACAGGCTAATATGTAACTAGTGCACATTACACCTTGAGTACAGCCATTAGATATTACACCAGTCACTTCTTCTCCTCTGCACCATCTGATGTCTGTGCACAGTATATGACATCCAGTATACAGGAGAATATGTGATGGGATATAGGACATACTGTTATACAGACATCAGATGCTATATACTGGATAATAAATGATGGTATATATCAGGGGTGGGCAATTCATTTTCCAGAGGGGCCACATGAGAGAACGTAACTGTTGTGGGGGCCTGAACCAATAGGCTGAAAGGCTGAAATTAGTTCTGCTCAATATTAATATTAACTACAATTAATATAAAATAATATTTATATCACTTAATATTGAGCAGAATTAAGTATGCCAACATCCCCCTATATACCGTATGAGCACACACACAGCCCCCCTATATACCGTATGAGCCCACACACAGCCCCCCTATATACCATATGAGCCCACACAGCCCCCTGTATACAGTATGAGCCCACACACAGCCCCCCTATATACCATATGAGCCCACACACAGCCCCCCTATATACCATATGAGCCCACACACAGCCCCCCTATATACCATATGAGCCCACACACAGCCCCCTGTATACAGTATGAGCCCACACACAGCCCCCCTATATACCATATGAGCCCACACACAGCCCCCCTATATACCATATGAGCCCACACACAGCCCCCTGTATACAGTATGAGCCCACACACAGCCCCCCTATATACCATATGAGCACACACATAGCCCCCTGTATACAGTATGAGCCCACACACATCCCCCTATATACCATATGAGCACACACACAGCCCCCTGTATACAATATGAGCCCCCACACAGCCCCCCTATATACCATATGAGCCCACACACAGCCCCCCTATATACCATATGAGCCCACACACAGCCCCCCTATATACCATATGAGCCCACACACAGCCCCCTGTATACAGTATGAGCCCACACACAGCCCCCCTATATACCATATGAGCACACACATAGCCCCCTGTATACAGTATGAGCCCACACACATCCCCCTATATACCATATGAGCACACACACAGCCCCCTGTATACAGTATGAGCCCCCACACAGCCCCCCTATATACCATATGAGCACACACATAGCCCCCTGTATACAGTATGAGCCCACACACATCCCCCTATATACCATATGAGCACACACACAGCCCCCTGTATACAGTATGAGCCCACACACAGCCCCCCTATATACCATATGAGCACACACACAGCCCCCTGTATACAGTATGAGCCCACACACAGCCCCCCTATATACCATATGAGCACACACATAGCCCCCTGTATACAGTATGAGCCCACACACAGCCCCCCTATATACCATATGAGCACACACATAGCCCCCTGTATACAGTATGAGCCCCCACACAGCTCCCTATTTATTTATTTATTTTACTTACCATATTTTGCAGATTATAAAATGCACCGTATCATAAGACGCACCCCAAATTTTGGTGAGAAAAATAGGAAAAAAATGTTTTTAATAAAATGGTGGTGCTTCTTATAGTCTGCTTTTACGGTAGATTACCCAGGGAAGGGGGCTGCTGTGGTGGAGCAGAGTCGCTGCTCCAGGAAGCTGGCAGCGGCAGGAGTGGGCTGATGCTGTGGACCCCAGGCTGGGAGGGGGATGTTCGACGATGAGCCGGGCTCCGTGCTTTCACAAAATGCCGGCGGATCCCCTGTACTTCCCGTGGTTTTCAATGCTGTAGACTTAGGGAAAATGGCCACCGGAGGCGGCACATGCTTAGGTTGAGACCTCGAGAGACAAGATCTCGGTGTCACGATCACAATCCGCACATGCGCCGCCTCTGGTGGCCTTTTTTCTCCAAGTTCAAGGCATTGAAAACCATGGAAAGTGCGGGGGCTCCTCCGACATTTTGTGAAAGCACAGAGCCCGTCGCACAGCCAGACACCCACCTTCCCAGCCTGGGGCCCGCAGCATCGCCTCACTCCTGCCGTCACCAGCTTCCTGCAGCAGCAACCCTAAAATGCCACTCCCAAATGCCCCGGTAAACTACATTCAGATTATAAGACGTACCCCCATTTTCCCAAAAATTTTTGGAGGAGAAAAGTGCGTACTATAATCTGAAAAGTACAGTATATAGTGCTATTAATTCCACAGCAGATTACAGACATTATTCCTACATACAGTATGCACCCCACATAGCCCCTATATACAGTGTAAGCTACCACATAGCCCTTATATACAGTGTGAGCCCTCATATTCCATCCTATATACAGTATTAGCCACCACATAGCCCCCTATATACCGTATGAGACCCACATAGCCTCCTATACATATTATAAGCCGCCACATAGCCTCCTTTGTACAGTATGGGCCCGCATATAGCCTCCTATATATAGTATGAGCCCCCTATGTACAGTATGAGTCCTCACATAGCCTCCTTTATACAATATGAGCCCCCACATAGCCTTCTACTGTATACATATTATTAGCCGCCACATAGCCTCCTATGTACAGTATGAGTCCCACATAGCCTCCTTTATACAATGTGAGTCCCCACATAGCCTCTCTATATATTGTCAGACCCCATGTGGCCTCTTATATACATTATGAGATCCGCATAGCTTCCTATATACAGTGTGAGCCCCCACATAGTCTCTTTATATACAATATGAGCCCTCAAATAGCCTCCTATATACAGTATGATTCCCTCATAGCCTTCTATATACAGTGTAAGGCCCCACATAACCTCTTATATACAGTGTGAGGCCTCACATAACCTCTTATATACAGTGTGAGGCCTCACATAGCCTCCTATATACTATATGAGCCCTCACATAGCCTCCTATATACTATATGAGCCCTCACATAGCCTTCTATATACTATATGAGCCCTCACATAGCCTCCTATATACAATGTGAGCCCTCACATGGCCTCCTATATACTATATGAGCCCTCACATAGCCTCCTATATACTATATGAGCCCTCACATAGCCTCCTATATACTATATGAGCCCCCACATAGCCTCCTATATACTATATGAGCCCTCACATAGCCTCCTATATACTATATGAGCCCTCACATAGCCTCCTATAAACTATATGAGCCCTCACATAGCCTCCTATATACAGTATGAGTCCTCACATAGCCCCCTATATGCAGGCACACATTCCATGCACATACGAAAAAAAAAAAAGAAGACATACTCACCTCGCTCTCGTTCCCCCGCGGTCTGTTCTTTTCTCCGGTGCGCTGACTCTCCACACAGCAGATGTGATGTCGTGATGGCATCATGTTGGCTGCGTCAGTCGCAAAAGCTGATCTGTGGAAGTAGGAGCCAGTGGCTCCGTCTTCCACCAATGTATTCACCACACTGCAGATAGCAGTGATATTGGGATAGGGGAGAGTATGGTGTGGCCCGTGCACCACAGTTTTCAGCCCTTCGGCTGTCTCAGTCCGCGGGCTGAACTTTGTAGTTACAGTATTATATATACCAGACATGGGTAGAGTTCAGATATACTATACACACATTACCTGTACATAACATCTGTTCACACAGTATACCACATGCATACAATATATATTAGAATACATGACTAGTATATAATATACTGTCACTATAGACATCTGATGTTGTATAGTAATGTGTATTTTTTAAAAACATCTGATGTGTATATCACAGTAGATGATAGGCTAATCTGTATACTAGATGTGGTATATTATGTACAGGGATATACACTGCACTGCAGCCTTGCAGTGCTGGGGTCCTGGGTTCAAATCCCACCAAGGACAACATCTTCAAGGAGTTTGTATGTTCTCCCCGTGTTTGCGTGGGTTTCCTCCGGGTTCTCTGGTTTCCTCCCACACTCCAAAGACATACTGATAGGGAATCTAGATTGTGATCCTCGATGGGGACAGCGACGATAATGTATGTAAAGCGCTGCGGAATATGTTAGCGCTATATAAAAATAAAGATTATTATTACTGAACACACCTGGACCTGCCTACAGGACCTCACATATTATATATGGGGCCATATAGTAGAATATGAGGTGCTGTAGGTTCAGCTGTAATCAGTCGGTGCAGGGTCTTGTATTGTGATGTCTGTGGTCTCTGCTGGGACTAAGTGTGATTTATTGCACCAGACTGAACTTTTTGCACTGACAGGAGGACCCTAATCTGCATGAAAGTTCAGCCTCCTGCAATAACTCACACGGAGCCCCAGCAGCTGGCCCTCTGATTGGACAATATAGAATCCAGGGTGAATTTATGAGAAGGTGAGCACAGTCCCGCTTCCCCCTCACTGCAGACCTCCTGACCTCATACTGCCTGAGACCACTGAAGTCTCCGATCCACAGGCTCCTGTCCGGCTGACTGAATCAGTTCCAGGGGCGCTGTGTGACGTCACTTCAGCAGACTCAGCCACACAGCGTGCAGGGGGTGTATCTGCATCTCTGCCATGTGGTCGGGTCGGCAGCTGAACATATTTAAAGGTACAGTGCAGTCCCCTGGCAGCCCTGAGCAGCTGCTTGGGAACTGGTCTGGGGGGGCATTTGCCCCTCTGCACCCCAGCCCAGCCTGCCCTTGACTGCTAGTATGATAGTGACTTTTCTTTGTCTTTTTTTTTGTGTTTATTCTGGCTTGCCTAATTTTCGCTTTTGGTGGCGATATGTTTTGGAAAAAAATTAGACACATAATGTTCTGGCTTCAATAGTTATTTGTGTTAAACCTCACCTACAAAATAACCCATATTCAGACAATCCTAATATACCGTTTGTATTTGCCATACTTATATCATCTTGAACCTGCTGTGAGCCGCCTTCCAAATTAGGATATAGTTGGCAGCAAATCTAGTTCCACGGACCGGCCATACCTACCAAACCCTCCGCACCATGGTGTATTTCTACCCTTTACTCCACTTCCCTCACTTACTCATGTTGCTGATCCCCCCACATTTTTCAGCACCCAGTCCTGGCCCTGATTACAGTTCTGCACATTATTATAATTTGTAATGTTTATTTGCTTTATTTTGCATGTTTTGGCGCATGACAGAAATATTTCTTTTTGATCATTTTTTAAATAAATTAAGTTTGTTTTTTCCTATCTGCTTGTTTTATTCTTTGCCAACTTATACGAAAAGGTAGTTAAATGTAATGTTCAAGGATACAGCGGGTACTGAAAGTATTCAGACCCCTTTACATTTTCACTCTTTGTTTCATTGCAGTCATTTGGTAAATTCTAAAAAGTTCATTTTTTTCTCACTAAAGTGCACTCTGCACCCCATCTTGACTGAAATAAACAGAAATGTAGAAATTTTTGCAAACTTATTAAAAAAGAAAAACTGAAATATCACATTGTCATAAGTATTCTGACCCTTTGCTCAGACACTCATATTTAAGTCACATGCTGTCCATTTCCTTGTGATCCTCCTTGAGATGGTTCTACTCTTTAATTGGAGTCCAGCTGTGTTTAATTAAACTGTTAGGACTTGATTTGGAAAGGCACACACCTGTCTATATAAGACCTCACAGCTCACAGTGCATGTCAGTCCAAATGAGAATCATGAACTCGAAGGAACTGCCCAAGGAGCTCAGAGACAGAATTGTGGCAAGGCATAGATCTGGCCAAGGTTACAAAAGAAGTTCTGCATTGCTCATGGTTCCTAAGAGCACAGTGGGCTCCATAATCCTTAAATGGAAGAAGTTTGGGACCACCAGAAGTCTTCCTAGACCTGGCCGTCCAGCCAAACTGAGCAATCGTGGGAGAAAAGCCTTGGTGAGAGAGGTAAAGAAGAACCCCAAGATCACTGTGGCTGAGCTCCAGAGATGCAGCAGGGAGATGAGAGAAAGTTCCACAAAGTCAACTATCACTGCAGCCCTCCACCAATCGGGCCTTTAAGGCAGAGTGGCCCGACAGAAGCCTCTCCTCAGTGCAAGACATATAAAAGCCCGCATGAAGGACTCCCAGACTATGAGAAAAATAAGATTCTCTGGTCTGATGAGACGAAGATAGAACTTTTTGGTGATAATTCTAAGCGGTATGTGTGGAGAAAACCAGGCACTGCTCATCACCTGCCCAATACAATCCCAACAGTGAAACATGGTGGTGGCAGCATCATACTATGGGGGTGTTTTTCAGCTGCAGGGAAAGGACGATTGTTGCAATTGAAGGAAACATGAATGCGGCCAAGTACAGAGATATCCTGGATGAAAATCTCTTCCAGAGTGCTCTGGACCTCAAACTTTGCCGAATGTTCACCTTCCAAGAAGACAATGACCCTAAGCACTAAGCTAAAATAACAAAGGAGTGGCTTCAGAACAACTCTGTGACCATTCTTGACTGGCCCAGCCAGAGCCCTGACCTAAACCCAATTGAGCATCTCTGGAGAGACCTGCAAATGGCTGTCCACCAACGTTCGGCATCCAACCTGATGGAACTGGAAAGTATCAGCAAGGAAGAATGGCAGAGGATCCCCAAATCCAGGTGTGAAAAACTTGTTGCATCATTCCCAAGAAGACTTGTGGCTGTACTAGCTCAAAAGGGTGCTTTTACTCAATACTGAGCAAAGGGTCTGAATACTTATGACTATGTGATATTTCAGTTGTTCTTTATTAATAAATTTGCAAAGATTTCTACATTTCTGTTTTTTTTTCAGTCAAGATGGGGTGCAGAGTGCACTTTAATGTGAAAAAAAATGAACTTTTTAGAATTTACCAAGTGGCTGCACTGAAACAAAGAGTGAAAAATTTAAAGGGGTTGGAATACTTTCCTTACCCATTGTATATGATTTTCACAATAATCTTGGGGAAATTAAATTTATTAGAAAGATTTTGAGAAAGGGGGACTTCAAATACATAAGTAGGGCCATAGCAGTGATGACTTAGCCCAGGAACTTAGGACCTTATATTGTCTATTCATATATAGTTTAGTCTACATTTTGGCGTTGTTTTACATCCTTACAAATTTAGGTGTTTATTTTTGAAAAAATGGGATGGGGTCCATTTAATTTTCTTAACAGCTGAGGGAAAGCAGTGGGCAATCTGGGAAGGGGCCGCTATTCATGGATCTTCCCAGCTTATTAATAACAGCTCACAGCTGTCTGCTTAGCCTTTAATGGTATTAAAAAGGGGGTATCCCCCCAAAAATTATGTGGTGTCCCACCTAGTTTTAATAACCAGCAAAGGCTAAACAGACACCTGCAGGCTGATATTAAAAGGCTGGGAAGGGACCATGGATATTGGCCTCCTCCCTGACTAATAACATGAGCCCTCAGCCACCCCAGAAATTCTGGTGCTTATTCTCGGCTCTCCCCACTTGGTTGATGTCAGCTGTTTGATGTTTGCTGATATCAAGCGCAGGGGTTAGTAATGGAGAGGCGTGAATAAGACATCCCGATTACTAACGCCATTAGTTCAAGTAAAAAAACTCACACAGAGCAAAGACATTTGTTTGAACAAAACACTCAATGACCCTCTTTTACACATTTCTTAAGATCCACATAAAAATAAAAAACAAAGTAATCCTCACCTGTCCGCAGATAATCCATACTGATGATGTCGAACAATGATCCCCAGATCTGCTACATCGGATTTGTGTGTTGAGCGGTTGCATGAGTATGCAACTGCTCAGCATGCCAGCTGGAACTCACTGACAGTAGCCTGAGGACGTTCCTGCAGTGATGAGTGATGCCGTCAATAAGGTTGCAACTTGAAAACGCTTTGCTATTTTCTTATAGCCTACTCTTGCTTTGTGGGCCTCCACCATTTTCATTTTCAGAGTGCTAGGCAGCTGCTTAGAAGAACCCATGGCTGCTGTTTTTGGCACAAGGTTAGATTAGGCTGGGTTTTTATAAAGTTGGGAAATTTGTATCACCTGGCCTTTCCTAATGATAGTGAACAAGCCATAACCTTTAGGGTATGTGCAGATGGTCGGTGTTGGCTGCGCTTTGAAAGCAGCATACTTTATACTGCGTCCAAAGCGCTGCACGCAAGTGAATCCGCATGTGTTCAATGAACCATGCAGATTCACCACATCCTATACATTACAGTGATATAATTTCTCTTGCGGAGACTAGGGTCTCTGCAAGAGAAATTGACATGCTGCGGTCTGTGAAGACGCACTGCATGACCGTCTCCACGGGTGAGCTGCAGGAGCACGGAGACGCATAGTGGACATGGGATTTGTATAAATCCCATCCACTATGCTGTAACATCTGGCCGCTGCAGATTGCACGCAGCGCAAGTGTGCTGCGTCCAATCCGCAGTGTTTACTGACCATGTGCACGCACTCTAACAGGCTAATTAAGGTCTGAAACCTTGGTCAAAGTTTTCTGAGCACACAAATCTCCAAGGGTGCCCAAACTTTTGCATCAGCCCATTTTCCTTTGTGTAATTTTTAAAATGTAAAACATTACAAGATTTTTTCTTGCCTAAAATACAAAGGAAATGTGTCATCTTTAACTTTAGCCCATTTATAGAGATCATTTCATCTTCAACTTGCTTTACTGTTCACAATAACAGTAATTTTTTACCAAGGGGCCTAAACTTTTACATGCCACTGTAAGAGAAACACCGCTATTTACATTACTCGTAAAACCGCATGGCACTGTACACATAAAGGGATTATTGCCTTCAAGGGTAGGAATGCTGCAGAACAGTCCATGACTCTTACATTCCCTCTTTGGACATGGTCATCCTCGACCATTCAGGAACCTGGAAGACAACGCACAGCATATACAGTGGGGGCCCTTGAAAACGCACACTGCAGCCGCAATACTCGCTGCCTCTGTCAGGCCTGAGGCTGTGGTACTAACCGTGGAGGAGCCATTGCTGGACATGATCTTCCCGCTGAGGGCTGAAATATTGGATGTGACATCTGGTCATCTGGTCAATGACTTTGTGGCACCCCTGAGGGTTCAGTCGCCACAGAGGTACTGCACCTCACCCAGAAGTGTGGCATCTCCTTCTCTCAGGTAAGGAGGAAGTACTGCCGGCGGCACGGTGGCACAGTGGTTAGCACTGCAGCCTTGCAGCGCTGGGGTCCTGGGTTCAAATCCCACCAAGGACAACATCTGCAAGGAGTTTGTATGTTCTCCCCGTGTTTGCGTGGGTTTCCTCCGGTTTCCTCCCACACTCCAATGACATACTAATAGGGTATCTAGATTGTGAGCCCCGATGGGGACAGCGACAATAATGTATGTAAAGCGCTGCAGAATTTGTTAGCACTAGATAAAGATTATTATTATTAAAGATTATTACTGCCCGGGACCCCAACACCTGCACTCAACACTGCACTACTCCAGGCCGGCTGGAAGGGCATTATGCACTTCTTTTGCTGCCCTGTCCCTGGCTGGAGTTGGGGGAACCAAGGAGAGGGGGAACCAGTAGTGGGTGTGGGTGGAGGACATAGAACAGGGGAGCACTTAGAGAATAGATATAAAAAAGGAAGCCATCTTAGTTGGAGCAGTGCAGTTGAGCCAGTGAGTAGCAAGGAGAGGAGGGGAGCAGAGTCTCTTCAGGAGCTCTGCTCCATTGTGGGCCTAGTGAGAGAGGCCCAGGAGAGGAGTGGGAGCAAGGGAGGAATGCTCCGGGAACAGAAGGGATCCCAGGTGGTACGGTGAGTGCAGGTCGGCACCCATACGCCCGAATCTGCCAAGAATCAGAAGGATCAGGGAAGGGATCAGAGGGAAGGGAACTGGTCCCTGGACCAGCCGTGTTACTCCAGGTCTCGGCTGGAAAAACCGGAGGCTTCTGCACTTGCATGGTGCAGTTGCCACAGCCTCACCCTAGTCGCCGTGAAGGGCATCAAGTAGGTCCGGGAACTCCAGGTTGCCCAGAAGGGTCTTCAGAGCACCCGATCGGGACTGTGTGTGGGGAGCGCAGGGCAGGAGTGAGAAGATCCAGCGCGTGAAGTCAGTCAAGGAAGGAACATAAGAAAGGGGGTCCCGTTAAGTGCTTCTAATCTACCTGAAGGAGTGCTGAACCCCTGCCTGGCAAACGCAGTGTGACGCGGGAGTCTGACACCTGGACAGTGTACCCGAGGAACCTAAAAAGAACTGTGAGTAAACTCGGATGACTGCACTCCACTGTCTCTGTCAGTTATTTCCATCACGCTACCGCGCCTACACTACAACGCCCAGCATTACCATCTGCAACTACCCTGCCCCGGGGGCCCGCTCCGCCTGTGGGGAGCAGAAACATCCCAGCTGCCATCCCATCACCCCCGGAGGTCTGCAGCAGCGCCGGTGTTCATTACCGGGAACCACAGGTGGTGTCACGAAACAAACTGTTAACAAACCCCCTTTTAAAGAGCGACCCCAGAGGATGGGCCCGGGAGCCGACTGCCGTGACATCCTACAAAGAAGGTAAAGGCCCGGGTACCAAGTTTCCCCCTATATCCCCCCTGGGCGGGTCAACTTCACCACCTCCTGCGTGCTCGAGTTGGGCCCTCACCCATTTCTCCCACTCCTTCTAACCCTCAATGACCTTCACCACCCATCTGGCCTTAACGGGGTCCAGGGCTGGTGTCTCTTCCATGTACTGCTGTGGCCAGGGGATGAGGGCTGTTTCCCAGGCTGATAACTCTCCAGGACGCTGAGGTGTACTTACCACCAGGGCTGCCAGCATAGCTTTCAGTCACCCTGCCTGGTCGCAGGATCTTGGCCACGCTGACACTGCTGCCTCCGCCTTGGAATTTGGTTCTGGTTTTGGGGACTGCGGGCGAACCTTTGTCTTGAGGTCAGGCATTGGATCCTGGGCCTTCCCTGGACCTTGGTTGGTGCCTCTACTGATGACAGTTCACCCAGCTGCATCTCTTGCTCCAGCTGCGTCATCTTCCTTTTCCACTTGACCTTTCCGGGCACACCGCGGAGCACAATGCCGTGGCACCGACCATCACTTTCAATAGGTAAACCGAAGCACTCTATCTTCTCTTGCCACTTTACCTCCTCACCAACAATGGTCCCAGCCCACTCTGCCGTGGGTGTGCTCTTACGTTGCTCTGCCCATTCTTGGTGGAGGCCACTTCTGGCTCACCTGCCCGTTTCCTGGGAGTCTCCACCCGTTCTCCCTTGGCTTGCTGCAATGGGCATGGTTTCTTTTTCTTCCACCGTGCCCTTCTTACGCACACGATGGGACGGGTCCGTCTCACTCTTTCGTGTCACTCACCGACATCTTGCAGTCTCTATCCATTAACCCTACCCTAAAGACTAAACCTATTATTCTCATCTTATCTCCTGTACCGTTGCTAATCCACTTAACTATATGAACAGTACTTCGCTGTTATAAGTTTTGTCCAAATAGTGTATATACGAGTACTTATATATATCAGTTTATCATAGTGTAAAGCGTTAGAAGTTTCGCACTCCTAATTAGAAGATGTAGTGCATAGAAGGAATATCAATAAGATCCAGAAAGGAAACCTTTGGCACTGTAGATATGACACTTGAGATGCAGAGTAAATTCATTAGTACATTTATTCGCAACCGACATATAGTTTATCATATACTTATCTTTTTTTAAATCTTTAGATATTATTAATAAAGTGTTTAGTTGAAAATATAATGAATAAGGTTAATGTCAGATGAAACACATTGATGAAATGATATGTAAAATTAGACTAAAAATGGAGTGGTAATGGTGGACATTAGGACCCTGCGCTCTCATGAGCAGCATAGCTGAGCTCAACGTTCCTTCCAGACACTGGTGGACTAAACGTGCACAGACACCGTATTATGGAGATCTCCCCTCCTTTATCAGTGGCACCAGGAATTTTATGTGACAGTAACTGGAGGTGGCTATGACCACTACGCATGTAGCCTTACAAGGTTGGTTTTATCTCGTCACATCTTGCATTCAGTGACACACTCCTTCCTGCTTTATTGCTGATGTTTAGGAGTACGGGGGCGACTTGCATAGTGACATGCTTCTGTACATGACACGGATGAGATGGTGTTTTGTTCCTACAGATGGCTGTGATCTCACCCGTACTATAGTGATGGAATACATCAGCCGCCCATCAGATGACAGCTGCAGTGATACAGAATGAGGGGATAGCACTTATGTTATCAGACATCAGCCACAACATGTGAGAACCGCTCATATGTTTAAAGGGAACAGACAAGTCCACCATGTACGAGGGTGTGTCTTCAATAACCAATCACAGATCCATGGGCTCCAATCAGAAGAGGTTTTACATCGCAGGCAGTAGTAAAGGGCGCAATGTCCCGCATAGCAGCATTGGTGGTGCCAGACTGCTGTCATTCAGGTGACGCACACTGAAGCCCTGGTTCCTGATCTACAAGCTGCAGGGATATAGCAGAGCACATCCCATTCATAGCATGATGCTATCTGCTGAGGGACAATAGAAGACAACTACAGCACATCTAGCATCTCTGCTCAGCAGCGGGGGTGAGCTCCTGTGTTCTCTCCCTTCTATAGTACTGGTTCAGCACCACAGTGGTTGGCAGCTCTCCTCTGGGCACTGCAGTCCTAGATTCAGCACCACAACGGTGGGCAGCTCTGATCTGGGCAGTACTGTCTAGATTCAGCACCACAGCAGTGGACGGCTTGTAACCAGGACGTTATAGTAACATTTGGTTCAATACCACAACGTTGGAGGGCAGTGCCATCCAGATTCAGCACCACGCTAGTGGACAGCTCTGGGGCTTCTGGATACAACAGTTTCAGCACTTCTACCTAGGACAGCTCCAGCATCTTCACCTCTACCTTGAAGGTCCCAGTGCCCGCCAGCCTGTCTATCAGCCGTGCCCGCCTGTCAACCGGCCGTGCTCATCCGCTGTGCCTTTCAGCTTCAGCCATCAGTCCCATGGGAGTCGCCTGCTCTCACAAGGTCGGTCCCAGAGTGGCACCTGGTTCACCTTCCCGGTCCCTCCTTGGTTCACAGAGTCGACTAAGCCGCTGTGTGGCCAGGGTCGGTCCGGGTAGGCACTTAGTTACACCCCTCTGATCCCTCCTTGCATCACAGCACAGAGGTTCCACCACCCGGATTCATAACAGAATACATTTTGTAATATAATAATTTTGTGTTCAAAGATCAATACTACCTACAGAAGAAAGAGGTGTCAATGGCCGCGGCTTGGGCCCCATCTTACGCCAATCTTTCCTTGGGATTTTGGGTGTGTGAATACATCCGATTCCAGAACATTGAACATACGTCATTGGGATCAGTGATATCTTGGATGAGATTCATAGACGATGTGTTGTTTATTTTGCAGGGCTCCCATGAGGAACTTGAAAAATTCTTAAAATATCTCAATGACAATGCATTGAATATTAAGCTAACCCATCATATTGATCAAAAGAAAATTGATTTTCCGTATTTGGATATTCATGTTGATGACCATGGACAGTTGCATACAAATATTTATCACAAGATTACTAGTGCCAATGCTTTCTTGCATGCCAAATCAGTCGTCTGGCACATGTAATACAGGCAATGCCGTCCGGACAATTTATTAGGGCACATCGTATTTGTGACCAAAACAAAGCTTTTGAAGAATAGGCATGTGATATGACCAGTAGATACTTACAACGTGGTACAAAATGGAAATTATTCAACAGGCCTACTATCGGGCCAAACACGCCAATAGACAATCTCTTCTCATTACTAAAAAGAAAAAGGAATCTGATGGGCATGTTCGATTCATCACGAATTATCATTCGAGGTGGAAGGAAATTACTAATATCATCTCCAAATTTGGGCTAATTCTCCAACAGGATCAGACAATACTTCCTTTTCTATCAAATCGTCCATTGATTATGGCTAAACGTAATAAGACACTACGTGATATACTAGTTCATAGTCATCATGTACCTGATACATCTTCATATACACTGCTCAAATAAACAAAGGGAACACTCAAATAACACATCCTAGATCTGAATGAATGAAATATTCTCATTGAATACTTTGTTCTGTACAAAGTTGAGTGTGCTGACGACAAAATCACACAAACATCATCAATGGAAATCAAATTTATTAACCAATGGAGGCCTGGATTTGGAGTCACCCCCAAAATTAAAGTGGAAAAACACACTACAGGCTGATCCAACTTTGATGTAATGTCCTTAAAACAAGTCAAAATGAGGCTCAGTATTGTGTGTGGCCTCCACGTGCCTGTATGACCTCCTTACAACGCCTGGGCATGCTCCTGATGAGGTTGCAGATGGTCTCCTGTGGGATCTCCTCCCAGACCTGGACTAAAGCATCCACCAACTCCTGGACAGTCTGTGGTGCAACGTGACGTTGGTGGATGGAGCGAGACATGATGTCCCAGATGTACTCAATCGGATTCAGGTCTGGGGAACGGGCAGGCCAGTCCATAGCTTCAATGTGTTCATCTTGCAGGAGCTGCTGACACACTCCAGCCACATGAGGTCTGGCATTGTCCTGCATTAGGAGGAACCCAGGGCCATCCGCACCAGCATATGGTCTCACAAGAGGTCTGAGGATCTCATCTCGGTACCTAATGGCAGTCAGGCTACCTCTGGCAAGCACATGGAGGGCTGTGCGGCCCTCCAAAGAAATGCCACCCCACATCATTACTGATCTACTGCCAAACCGGTCATGCTGAACGATGTTGCAGGCAGCAGATCGCTCTCCACGGCGTCTCCAGACTCTGTCACGTCTGTCACATGTGCTCAGTGTGAACCTGCTTTCATCTGTGAAGAGCACAGGGTGCCAGTGGCGACTTTGCCAATCGTGGTGTTCTGTGGCAAATGCCAAGCATCCTGCACGGTGTTGGGCTGTGAGCACAACCCCCTTCTGTGGACGTCGGGCCCTCATACCACCTTCATGGAGTCGGTTTCTAACCGTTTGTGCAGACACGTGTACATTTGTGGCCTGCTGGAGGTCATTTTGCTGGGCTCTGGCAGTTCTCCTTCTGTTCCTCCTTGCACAAAGGCGGAGGTAGCAGTCCTGCTGCTGGGTTGTTGCCCTCCTACGGCTCCCTCCACGTCTCCTGGTGTACTGACCTGTCTCCTGGTAGTGCCTCCAGCCTCTGGACACTACACTGACAGACACAGCAAACCTTCTTGCCACAGCTCGCATTGATGTGCCATCCTGGATGAGCTGCACTACCTGAACAATTTCTGTGGGTTGTAGAGTCCGTCTCAAGCTACCACAAGTGTGAAAGCACAACCAACATTCAAAAGTGACCAAAACATCAGCCCAGAAAGAATTGGTACTGAGATGTGGTCTGTGGTCCCCACCTGCAGAACCACTCCTTTATTGAGGGTGTCTTGATAATTGCCAATAATTTCCATCTATTGTCTATTCCATTTGCACAACAGCATGTGAAATTGATTGTCAATCAGTGTTGCTTCCTAAGTGGACAGTTTGATTTCACAGAAGTTTGATTTACTTGGAGTTATATTCTGTTGTTTAAGTGTTCCCTTTATTTTTTTGAGAAATGTATATTTGTCTCAAAGGGCCCCAAATGGGGCACATGGAAGTGTGGCAACTGCAAAGAGTGCAGATATATTGAAAAAACGAATACCTTTCAGGATTCGATGGGTGAGCAGGCTTACAAGATTCTGTATTTCATTAATTGTAGAACATCTATGGTCATCTATCAAGCCACATGTTTCTGTGGACTCCTCCATATTGGTATGACAACTCGGGAGCTTTGGAACACATCAAAAATATTAGGGCAGCGGAGAAAATCTGTCAAGATGAGGTGGGTGCTATTTCTCAACCTAAACTTTTGGCGAGACAGTTTCGGAATTGCTACCCTCATCAATGTCATCTCTTACGTGTCAAAGGGATTGCACGTCTGTATCCTGGGAATAGGAGGGAAAATCTAGCCAAAAAGCTGGCCCAGATTGAACAAATAAATAATAAATAAAAAAGTAAATGGATCACCACTCTAAGAAGTATGACCCCCAGAGGTTTAAATGAACAGTGGGGATTTTCAAGTTTTCTTTAAGTATACACTAGGATTTTTGGTATATTCTCATCTTCAGTGTCTTGTCCTTATTATAAATCGAATAATATAATCAATATATATCATAGTGCATTTCATTGAATAAACATATATACATGTATTGTTGGCTTTATTGTACAGGACATATAGAGAGTTTATAGTGTGTTTATTCACTTTTACATATACACATTATATAAGCAATAATATTGTGTATGCACGCATTAACTATATTACATATAGAACTTTTTCTATATTTCATACAATTCTATTTTGGCACGTATAATTATATTTAGACTTTGATGCTGACCCGTACTTTTTCCCTTTTCTAATATGGCTGCAGGGTCGCTGTGCGCCACACTCCGGTGTGCTCTCGTACCCGATACTGGGATGTTTTAATTGAACTGCGACCTTTGGTCGTGTTTCGGTGATGCACATTCGATCGCAGACGGGACGGCTATCCGGACGCGTGGGACAGTAGAGGCGTCCGATAATATGGCGTCCTTGATTTGTAAGTAACCACAGCTGTAATCACCCTATAAAACATCACCTCTTCCTCCTCCACCTCACTTCCTAATGAATCGGTAGTGAAACGTGCGTTGAAGCATGTGGAAGGGGTGATGATGTGCCTCTGGATAGTACGTGTGACGGGAGCTAGTTACCCCATCCGCAGATGTCCAATCTTCTTCTGTAGGCCCCTGACATGGAAAGGCTTTTCTTACACTGGGATAAATAAAATATGATTATCGCACAGTGTCTCCAAGATGAACTTAACTTTTATTCTCACAAGCAGGTTTTATAGAGAATCACACAGGCTATTTTTAACACCCATTGTTCTCACCAGATAATACCCACAGTAGGCTCCCAGACAGCAGTTATGCAACAACCCATTAATCAGCACATTGTCTGTTTGCCACTGCTAAGTGAACACAGGAAGGTGGGGGCCAGGAGTGCTTCGGTCACATCACAAAATGTCCAATAATATGTGATCCACAATATTCACCCCACTTTATAACGTTATGTCCCATTAGCTGCATAGGCGCTGCGACAACCCCCATGTGGCAAAATCTTGGGAGTACGGGGTTGATCTGTCACAATGCTCCCCCTTCCCGGACAGGATCGGCCTACCCAGTCTGCTCCCTGACGGATCAGCTGGAGGAGGTCCACGATTTATGAGGTTAGTAGCAGGTCAGTTTGTCGGCTTAGTTCATCGGCGTTACCATTTTGCTTGCCAGGTCTATAGTGGATGGTGAAGTCTAACGGTTGTAGCGCCAAACTCCACCGTAGTAGTCTGGCATTGTCCCCGGAGACCCGATTAAGCCATACCAGGGGGTTATGGTCCGTTATGAGGGAAAACTGTCTTCCATACAAATATGGTTGGGGCTTCTTGGCAGCCCATACTACTGCCAGGCATTCCTTTTCGACGGCCGCATAACTGACTTCTCGAGGCAGTAATTTCCGACTCAGATAAGCTATTGGGTGTTCTTGGCCGTCCGGCCCGACTTGGCTCAGTACTGCCCCCAACCCAAACATAGATGCGTCTGTGTGAACAAGGAAATGTTTAGTTGTATCGGGTGCGGCCAATATCGGGGTATTTGTGAGAGCGTCCTTTAGCTGGCGGAAGGCTTCCTCACACTCGGGGGTCCAGGTTACCTGGCGGGGGAGGTTCTTATGTGTCAGATCAGTGAGGGGCTTGGCAATGCTGCTGTAATTAGGGACAAATTTCCTATAATACCCCGCTGTCCCTAGAAAGGCCATGACTTGGGTTTTAGTACGTGGGGTGGGCCACTTGGCTACCGCCTCAATCTTGGCGGGTTCCGGGCGTTGTTTTCGACCCCCCCACCCAATGTCCTAAATACTGAACCTCTGCTTTGCCTACGTGACACTTGTTGGGGTTCAGGGTGATTCCGGCTTTGTGGATCCTATCCAATACTGTCTCTAGGTGATTTAGATGCTCATCCCATGTCGCGCTGTAGACGACGATGTCATCCAGGTAGGCACAAGCATAGTCCTGGAGACCATCCAGAAGCCAGTCAGCCAGCCTCTGGAAGGTCGCGGGGGCATTCTTCATCCCAAATGGCATAACCCGAAACTGGAATAAGCCAAACGGGGTGACAAATGCAGACTTGGGAATAGCATCAGGACTTAGGGGGATCTGCCAATTGCCTTTGCATAGATCGATGGTGGTCAAATACTTTGCCCCAGCCAGCCT
This sequence comes from Phyllobates terribilis, assembly GCF_046119375.1. NCBI lineage: Eukaryota > Metazoa > Chordata > Amphibia > Anura > Dendrobatidae > Phyllobates > Phyllobates terribilis. Next base: position 728,565 of record NW_027362800.1, on the reverse strand, counting down.
GTCTAACAACGCGTCCACACGCGGCATGGGATACGCATCCTTCAAAGTTTTCTCATTTAGCTTGCGATAGTCTACACAAAACTGGGTAGTCCCATCTTTCTTAGGCACTAACACTACAGGGGACTCCCATGGACTATCTGACTCCTCAATGACCCCTAAACACAACATCTCCTGTATCTCTTGTCACATCCCTTCTCGTACAGACTCCGGGACGCGGAAGGGGGGTTGTCTCAGGGGGGTCTGATCTTGTGTCTCAACCTTGTGTTGTGCAAGTCGGGTGAACCCCGGTCTCTCTGAGAACATCCTCTGCCGCTGCCTCAGCAATGTCTCAGCCTGCTCTCTCTCCCGGGCACCTAGGTTTTCTCCTAAGTGTACCTGGTCCCAGGTTTTCGACTGAGTCTTCTCACCTAAGACATCAGGCAAGGGGAGTCCAGCTAAATCCTCTGCTTCGGGTGCGCAGATGGCAGCTACCTCTTCAGGGCACTCCTGGTAGGGCTTCAGCGTATTCACGTGGAAAATGCGGATAACCCTGGGGTCGTCACAATCGGCGACATTGTAGGTGGTGTCAGCTATTTTCCCCACTACCTGGTAAGGCCCCTGCCATGCGGCCTGGAATTTGTTCTGCCTAACCGGTTCTAGTACCAGGACCTTCTGTCCTATCTCAAAGGTGCGTTCTCTAGCCCTCTGATCGTACCATACGCGCTGGCGCCGTTGGGCCACCTGCATGTTCACACGCACAGCCTGAGTCAACTCCTGCAGGCGGTCCCGGAGTTCCAGCACGAAGGGCACGATAGGGGTTCCTGCTATGGTTTCCTCCCCTTCCCAGAGCTCTTGCACTAAGTCTAGGGGCCCCCTCACCCGCCTCCCATATAACAGTTCAAATGGGGAGAACCCCGTAGATTTTTAGGGCACCACCCGATAGGCGAACAGGAGGTGCAGCAAGAATTTCTCCCAGTTCCTGTAGGTCCGGGTGAACGTCCCAATGAGTTGTTTTAACGTTCCGTTAAAGCGCTCACACAACCCGTTGGTTTGCGGGTGGTATGTGTTATGTTCTGCTACCAAAGCTAAGGAAAGAGAGGAGATCTGTCCCTACTATAAGACTCAGCTGAATCCCTACGATGTAACAGGGAACCTGATCCTGCGATCAGACCTGCTAAAGTCCTAATCTAGTCTGTACGGAGACCTATAGATTTGGGGAGGGAATCCCTACAAGTACTAAGGACTGGGAGGAATATGGGACACCTCCTAACAGAAATAGTAGCAGACAGACGAACAAACAAAATAGATAGAACCTAGAGGTCCGTAGACCAAGCAAACTAACAGAGTTAGATACAGAGCACAGGCTAGCTAGAAAGTAGATATACAATGAAGTCCAGCAAAGCCAGAAGGGCGGAGCAGGATTAAATAGGCCAACAAGGTCATGTGACCAGCAAAGGAAAAAAAACCTAACAGCAAGGTTCTAACAGTACCCCCCCTTCTAAGAGGATCCTCCGGATCCCCTAGGACCAGGCTTATCAGGAAATCTCCTGTGAAACGCTCTGATAAGTCTGGACGCGGAAACATCATCTGACCTCACCCAAGAGTTATCCTCGGGTCCGAAACCTTTCCAGGCCACAAGATACTGCAAACTACCTCTATACCGTCTAGAGTCAAGGATGCGAGAAATTTCATATTCCCCGTCCTCCACCACCGGAGGAACAGAGGCAGAGGCGTCACCATCCGACACAACAGCTTTTTTTAACAGAGAGACATGAAAGACCGGATTAATTCTCCAGGAGGTAGGAACCTCCAACCTAACAGCAGATTGGTTGACAACCTGAAGCACCTTAAAGGGCCCTACAAACTTGGGACCCAATTTCTTAGAAGGAATCCTCAACCGCAGATTCCTAGAGGACAACCAAACCATGTCACCAACAGCGAACAAAACCTCCTGTCGTTTCCTATCAAAGTAGTCTTTAGATTTTCTGTTGGCCTCCTGAAGATTACCACGCACATCCGTCCAAACTCTTTCCAAATCACCGGAAAAATTCTCCTCCTCAGGCACGGCAGATCCCAACTTGGAGAACGACCCAAACGACGGATGTCTCCCAGAACAACAAAAAAAAGGCGAACAACCAGCAGAAGAAGATGTATGATTGTTCAGAGCAAATTCGGCAAGTGGCAGAAACTCAGACCACCCCTCTTGATTGTCTGCCACAAAACAACGCAAGAACTGCTCAACATCCTGGTTTTTCCTTTCTGTCTGGCCATTAGATTCAGGATGATATCCGGACGAAAACGACAAATGAATTCCCAACCTGTCACAAAAGGCACGCCAAAAACGAGCCACGAACTGAGGACCCCTATCAGAAACAATGTCAGTAGGAACGTCATGAAGTCTGACAATTTCCTTGACAAAGGCCTTAGCGAGAGTTTTAGCGCAGGGCAGTTTGACGAAGGGAACCAAGTGACACATCTTGCTAAAACGGTCCACGACCACCCAGATGACAGTAAAACCCTCAGAAGGGGGAAGGTCAGTTATAAAGTCCATAGCCAAATGTGTCCAAGGAGCACTGGGGACCTCCAAAGGACAAAGCAACCCCGCAGCAGGAGTATGTGAGGACTTAGATCTAGCACATATAGTACATTGGCGCACCCACTTAATGACTTCCTTCTGCCATCCAGGCCACCAAAAACTGCGACCCACCAGTCTCTTGGTCTCAGAGATTCCGGGATGACCTGCCAACCGAGATTCGTGACACTCAACAAACAAATCTCTCCTAAAGGTCCCAGGCACAAACAACCTCCCATGAGGAGTGTTAGATGGGGCATTCTCCTGAGCTTTAAGAATCTCATCTTCCAAAACGGAGTCTAAAGCAGCTATCACAACACCTTCTTGTAAAATGTTTTCCTCTTTCTCAGCACCGACTATGGGAGAAAAACTGCGAGACAAGGCATCCGCCTTAACATTCTTAGTACCAGGGATGTAAGTAACGGAGAAATTAAACCGCGAGAAAAACAGTGCCCACCTAGCCTGACGGGCATTCAGGCGCTTGGCAGCGTCAAGATATATCAGATTTTTATGATCCGTAAGAACCTGAACGGGAAATTCCGCACCTTCCAAGAAGTGGCGCCAGTGTTCAAATGCGAGTTTAATAGCCAATAATTCCCGATTACCAATATCGTAATTCAATTCAGTCTCCGAAAATTTTTTTGAAAAAAATGCACAGGGATGTAATCCATCCCCGTTATCCTGAGACAATACTGCGCCAACCCCCACAGAGGAAGCATCAATCTCAACCAAAAACGGCCTAGTAACATCAGGCTGCATAAGGATGGGAGCAGAGGTGAACCTCTCCTTGAGATACACAAAAGCTTCAATGGCCTCAGAAGACCACTGAACCGCATCAGCACCTTTCCTGGTGAGATCAGTCAGAGGTTTGACAATACTAGAAAAATTTTTTATGAATTTTCTATAGTAATTGGCGAAACCCAAAAACCTCTGTATCGATTTCAAACCAATAGGCCTAGGCCATTCCTGCACAGCCTGAACCTTAACCGGATCCATCTCAAAACCTTTGCTGGAGATAATGTAGCCCAAAAAACTAATTCTCTGTACAGCGAACTCACATTTCTCCAGCTTAGCAAAAAGCGAATTGTCCATTAATAACTGTAATACCTCACGCACGCTCCGCCAATGAGACTCCAGATCTGGCGAATAAATCAAAATGTCATCCAAATACACAACCACATTTTTACCGATCAAAGGTCTAAGGATGTCATTAATCAGATTCTGAAAAAATGCAGGAGCATTAGTAAGACCAAAAGGCATAACCAGATTCTCAAAATGACCCACAGGAGTGTTAAAAGCAGTCTTCCATTCATCACCCTCCTTCATGCGCAACAGATTGTATGCCCCCTTAAGGTCAATTTTAGAGAACCACTTGGCCCCCAATAACTGGTTAAACAGATCAGGAATCAATGGCAGTGGGTAAGGATTGCGTACCGTAATTTTGTTAATCTCACGAAAATCCAGACAAGGACGTAAACCGCCGTCCTTTTTTTTTACAAAAAAAAATCCAACCGCCACAGGAGACTTAGAGGGCCTAATGTGACCGGCGGCCAAACTTGTCTGTATGTATTCCTCCAAAGCCTTCCTCTCAGGAATAGTAAGGTTAAATAAACGACTTTTAGGAAGAGTCGCTCCAGGGACAAATTCAATAGAACAATCATAGTCTCTATGGGGAGGCAAAACCTGCGATTCTTTCTCAGAAAAAACTCTCCAAAAATCCTGAATAGGAACAGGCAATTCTCCCCTATCCAAAGCTGCAATACGCCCGTTACAACACTTGTCATAACATTTATGGCTCCAGGATTTAATTTCACTGGTAGACCAATCCAGTACAGGATTGTGAAATTTTAACCAGGGCAAACCCAATATTACTGGAGAAGGCAAGTTATTCAACACTACCAAATCCAATTTCTCATGGTGAACACCATTAATAGTGAGAGGAAATTCACTGACCTTGAGAGTAATATTCTTCAAAGGGGAGCCATCCACAGAAACCACAGCAATGGGGGATGATAAAGGTTCAGGTTTTAAATTGAGTTTTTCCACGAATCCCCCATCAATAACATTCAGTGTAGACCCGCAATCAACAAACACCCGAAATTCCATTAATTTTTCCTGAGCAATCGTGGAAGCAGCTAAAAATATACCCTTGGAATTTAAACAGGCAATACGGGCGTGACTGACCATTTTTTTTTCTTTCTTCATACGAAGCTCACAGCCTTTAATCAAATGACCAGATTTCCCGCAATAGAAACACAAGCCTTCTGAAAAACGACGGTGTTTTTCTTGAGAGCGAGGTGCCACCGATCCAATCTCCATCGGTTCACCACTGTTAGTACACACATTATCATAACCAGAAACTGACATAGCAGAGGATTTGCTCTCATTAACCCTAGCACGCAGTCTTCTGTCCACCCGTATAGCTAATTGCATAGCCTGTTGCAAATCCTCAGGTGTAGGATAAGCAATTAGCAGGTCTTTAACCTTTTCACTGAGCCCAGCAAGAAATAGACTTTTCAGAGCAGAATCGTTCCACCCTGTTTGAGTGGACCAACGACGAAAATGTGTACAATATTTTTCCATATTACCTGATCCTTGTTTTAAACGTCTCAACTCAGTCTCAGCTGATGCCACACGGTTAGGATCATCATATAATAGTCCTAAAGCAGAAAAAAAACTATCCACTGATCTGAAGCATGTATCACTAGGTTGCAAAGAAAAGGCCCACTCCTGAGGCTCTTTGCGCAAAAGTGACATTATGAACCCTACGCGCTGGGATTCATCCCCAGAGGACTTGGGTCTCAAACGAAAATACAATAAGCAAGCATTTTTAAATGAAAAAAATTCTCGATGTTCACCAAAAAATAAATCCGGCAAACATACCTTAGGCTCCAAGAAATATGCTCCAGGACAGTTACTCACGTGCTGACGGAGCTCGGCCACTTCCAGAGAGAGTCCCTGCAGGTGTTTAGCCAAATCCTGAACCGACACCATGATGGAACAAAAAAAATCTTTCCTTAGAGAATTTACAGGCTGGACTTACTGTTATGTTCTGCTACCAAAGCTAAGGAAAGAGAGGAGATCTGTCCCTACTATAAGACTCAGCTGAATCCCTACGATGTAACAGGGAACCTGATCCTGCGATCAGACCTGCTAAAGTCCTAATCTAGTCTGTACGGAGACCTATAGATTTGGGGAGGGAATCCCTACAAGTACTAAGGACTGGGAGGAATATGGGACACCTCCTAACAGAAATAGTAGCAGACAGACGAACAAACAAAATAGATAGAACCTAGAGGTCCGTAGACCAAGCAAACTAACAGAGTTAGATACAGAGCACAGGCTAGCTAGAAAGTAGATATACAATGAGGTCCAGCAAAGCCAGAAGGGCGGAGCAGGATTAAATAGGCCAACAAGGTCATGTGACCAGCAAAGGAAAAAAAACCTAACAGCAAGGTTCTAACAGTATGGGGCGCTTCTAATGGACTTTACACCACACAGTCTCCACAGTTGGCTGGTCACCTCTGCCATAAATTGGGTGCCCTGATCCGAGATAATCTCCCGGGGAAATCCAACCCGTGAGAAAACCTGGAGCAGGGCAGCCACCACCGTCTCTGCCAGTATGTTAGGTAAGGCAACCGCCTCTGGATGCCGCGTGGCGTAATCTATCACTGTCAATATATACCTTTTCCCTGACGGACTGGGTTTGGCTAACGGCCTTATCAGATCGACCGCTACTCGGCTAAATGGCTCCTCCACAATGGGAAGGGGGTGTAATTTGGCCTTGCAGCAATCTCCCCTCTTGCCAATGCGCTGGCAACTGTCACAGGTCTGGCAGTACTGACGAACATCATGGGATGCCCCTGGCCAAAAGAAGTTTTGTGTCAGACGATGCCTGGTGCGGCTGACTCCGAGGTGCCCCGCCAAGAGTATGTCATGAGAGATTCGCAGCAACTCCTGCCTATACTTTTTGGGAACTACCAGCTGTAGTTTTACAGTGGGGCTCGTCCCTGAGTGAGTTTGCTCTGTAACCCTGTAGAGGAGTCCCTGATGCCATATAAACTGTTCACCTTCCAGTACCCCTCTCCCCTCTTATGCCTTCCCGCGATACCCCTGCAATGAGGGATCCTCTAGTACCTCCCTCCTAAATTCTGCTGGGGTGTCCCATGAAATGTGTCTGGCTATGGGAATACGTGAAGGGCTGTAGTGTCTTACCTGGGCCTCCTCCGAGTGTGATTCCGCCTCCGCAGCTCGAGCTTGTCTCCGGGTAGCCACAGGATATGTCTCAGCCAGGGGGGCGACCGAGAAGGTAGACAACATGGGCCCCAAGTCATTTCCCAGCAGGACGTCTGCAGGCAAATCCTTCATCATGCCGACCTCGACAAGGCCATCCCCGACCCCCCAGTTCAGGTGAATCTTGGCTTTGGCAGTCGATGTATGGCTCTCCCTGCTACACGGACCGCCACTGTCCGACCCGTCTTTTGGTCTTGGGCGAGATGTGTAAAATAATACTTTCTGTATTATTTTTCTCTACTGAGGACTTCGCAAAGTATCAATATCAAGATTTTCTAATAAAAAAATGTATCTATTTATTCTTGAATTGTACATTAAAAAGAATCAGATTGCAGCAGGTACATACAATAATTAGTTATAAAGTAATTGTCCATTTGTCCATAATTAGCTTAATTGTTGAGATTCACCCATCTTTCCTTGGATCCTGGCTGGTAAATCACGTCTTTGTCCAGCACGTGTCCAGGCCTACATGTCATCTGCTTCTCAGCATGAAGATGCTTCTTCTGTGTCTTGTGGGGTGGGCAGAGCAAGAGAGCCCCCCTTTCTGTACCATGGTCTTTTATAGCCAGTCGTATGGCACACCTGTTCTACATATGGTAGTGAACTAAAAATACACACACAAATAGCGCATGTCAACTAGACACGATGGCTGATACATAGAACTCAGATTTAAGAATAAAATGAATATCCATAATTAATTATTTAACATTCCCCCCTTTTTGAGAATAAAAGGACTTTAACTGAAAATTCTCAAAAGAAGATACATTCATCAATCATTTTTTCTTTCCTTCTTCCTTGGCAATATCAAATTTCCATAATAATAATAATAGTAATAATAGTATCAATATCTGATTATTGTTATATAATGATGTGAATTCATGTTATGGTAAGCCGTGACTAATATTCATTTAACATGTATAATTATACTTCCCTATATCTAAATTGAAGCAATCGCGGGTCCAATCGTCATCGTCTGATGTCATCGGGTCGTCGTCTCGTCTTCTTCTTGGTTCTTTTATAACACAGTCTTTAGATGAAAACTCCTTTGAAATAAATTACAGCGTGTAGATATTGTACAGTCCATAATTGTATTCATCATTGTTCAGTCTATAAACTGTGCTCTTTATTAGAAAGATCACGTGTATCAATTGATAAGAAAACAAAGTCCATGGATGAAATGTAGCTTTAATATCTGTGCGATGTCACCTCGGCTTACGTTGGATCGTCTTTGGAATCTTCCGTGTCGTCCGCACTGGTCTCGTGTCACTTTTGGAACAGATGTGACATCTTTGGTCAGTAAGGCAAGGGTTAACTTGACACTTCCCTGCTTTATATAGCACCATAACCAGTACTCAGTCCTTTATGTACAGGACACATATGCCAGGTATTACCTGCTCACCAGCTTTCATTGAAGCGTTGCAGGTGATAAGAAACCACTGGAACATGATGAAGCTTGAACACAACACAGTTCATATAGGATCATCATCCTCTGCCGTCCTGGTGATCAGTGGTGTGAATTGTATCTGACACAGTCTATTATCACTCAGCATTCACACCTGTTACCTTCTGAGACTTCCGGATATCAGTTGCTTCTTCTTGTAACTTTTGAGAGTCTCTTTGATTTATAAATATGAAAAGTCTTTATTAAGATAGAATTCATAATTGCGATGTCTTGATTGAAGTCTTCATTCCCTAATCTGATACCAAATCTGGCAATTTTTCCTAACCTATAATATCACAGCGTACCATAGCAATCAATAATATCCATCTAATTATTATCAAAACATTAAAATAAATTATGTTTGGAATAATAAACAATAATAGATAGTAATTCAATCAAGTTCTCCATGTGATAAAATATTTTTGTGTCATAGGTGTAATTACCTTTTCCAACCCATAGGTGTCAGTGTGTTTTGAAACAACAAGTGTTTATATCTTTATTAAACCAATAATACCAAAGAATGTATACTCCTGAACTAAAATGAATAAATATATGAATGTATGAAGGAATGAATGAATGAATTGTTGTGTTTACTCAAAAAAAATTGAAACATTTTCTTATATTAATTCATATCATCATTATATTTAATGAAGCAATATTCTTGTACTTGACATTACCCCATTAAATATTAATGTGTTTTCTCAATTAAAATATTGAACTGAATTAAAATCAAAAATTGAGAATTAAAAATGAAAAATGGAAAAATAAGAAAATAAGTAAGAATAAAATTTTAAAAATGAAAAATAAAATTAAGAGTAAAAATAAGAATAAAAACAAAAATAAGGCCTTTAAATTTTAATGACAAATGCAGAGTAATTATATTCTCCATAAAAAATACCCTTATATCTCCATTATCTGGATTATTTCATATTTGTCATAACCTTGTATCACCAAAAAATTATTAAACTATGCAACTTTGCATGTAATACCCTTCTTAATTATACCATAGTACCTTATTATTATTTTACCTTTATTAAAATGTGTGAAAAATAAGTATTGATCACAAGTGATTATGTAATCAGGATCAAAAACACATTTTCCCCCTTAATACCAAAAATATTATTTTATAAAATAATTTATGTATATATCAGAACCAAATTAAAAATAGTTATTCTTTTATAAATATTTTGCATAAATTTCATATCGATGAGTAGCATAGATTTGTCTAAAGAGAGGTGTATACCTATTTAGGTAACCATTAAAAATAATATCATAGTTACTCAAGAATATTATCATGTGGAAAATTATTTTAAATATAAATTTGCTTTGTAAACCATTTTGATGTGTGGTTGCCCTTATCCACTATTAGTTAAATCAATAAATAATAATTATTAAAGAAATATAGAAATATATATATATACGTTGATAATACTTAATTATGTATCATAATTTTCTCAGAATTAAATATATTTTTGTACCTTCACATAAACATTTTTTTTTCTCAAACATACAAACATACGAGGCCTCTGTCACATCAATCACACTTAGCAGCTGCTGATTTACTCATCTGTCACATTCACAGATCTGTTCAACTCAAACATTCCACATATGAAGTTTTAGATATATATATATTTAACCCAAAATTGTTGTATCCCAATTTATTAATGCGCATTTAATATCTTAATATTTCTTTGAATATTCCCCAAGTACATATTATATAATATGAGAGTAAGTCACTGGAATTTCAGACACTTGAAAAAACTCTTGACTTAGATTCTTTTTTCACTGGCTGCCCGGTCTTAAGTTACATCACCAGAAAATAGAATGAATGGGATCTATACTATTAGCTCAAAGTTCAAAGGCCGCAGCTGTCACACGTCATGCTGTAAAGCTACTTTAATTAGCACGAACACTTCATGCACAGAAAATATTAGCAACACAAAAGAATTAATAAGTATTACATCTATATTATAGTCCAACTAGATATATTGTTATTATTTTAAAATGTTATACACATAAACTCATGCAATTTTTCCACTTCCTGTGTGAATAAAGAAATAAATCCATTTTAGAGTTCTTTGATCAAATCCTGCTTTGGAATGAAAACTCTAAGGAAATATAAGAAAATAAAATTAAATATCAAATTGATACAGAAACAGAATTATTTAAATATCTTATACATATATTAGTTGGTTCTAATGCAATTCAAAATATTGTTACTTAAATTTATATAAAAAGTTCTAATTTATTAATTAATATATATATATATATTATAAATATATATATAAATACAAATATACACAATCTCTACTTAAACAAGTATATATATATATATATATATATATATATATATATATGAACTATTAGAAACTATGTAACTACAATTTTACTGTATAAGATTATAAATAAATATTGAGACATTGTATAACATTTCTGTGCTACATTTTGATACATTATAATTACAGTTTTTCCTTAGCCACTCCCTAAACCAAATCTTCTGTCTCTCTCAAATATCTCCAGGAACGCCCTATTTAGGAAAGACATTTTTCTATCCTTCAAAACCTCAGAAAACTGCCTGTTCTTCAGTCTACATTCCATGACGTCACTGGGAGCTGGTCGTCTCACCTGACTCTGTCCATCAGTTTCAGCCATTTTCCTTTTTAGAGAATCACAGTTCTGACTGAGAATTAACTCTTTCTGTGGAGAGATGGACCTTTGCACTGGCTGATATGGCTTATAACAGATATGAAATCTCCTGCGTATTTGATAGAGTTCACTATGGGGATGACTCAGTCTAGGAGAGGTTGATATTGGCTTTTGGTAAGATTTTACCTTTCCTGGTTTTATAAATTTAACTTGATTTATTTTATTTTCACGATTCTCATGTTTTCTAAGAGAATCCAGCAACTGCGCCCATTTGAATAGGGATTCTTTTTGTGAGGCTATAACTCTAGATACTGGATCTAGGAATTTGAATTTTTGTACAAAAGTTGTTATCATATGTTGTACTTTTCCATTTTTGATGAGAGCTTTGTACAACTGTTCAAATATGGACATGAATGTATATGTACATTCCTTCCTACCAATCCTTAGTTTCTGCAGATCTTCTATGTTGGGAAAATCCTTTGTGACACAATAAATCAAATATTTTAACCTGTCCAAATCATTTTCCCATCCATTAGGAGAGTAACATCTGGACAATGTCACAGGAATCCATATTTTAAATAATTGATTCCTCTCCTCATTGGATAAATCAAACTTATCAGAAAAGCTCTCATATGTCTCTGAATTTCTACAGGCATGGATTTTGACATCATATTTTGGCATGATTTTGTATAATTTCAGCAAATTTTTCCTCATTTTAATTTATAGTTGAGCCTGGGTAATTCCTGAATTCTCTGATATTTTTAGTGGCCCTTGTACATCAGCTCCTCCTACGTCACTCACGTCTCCTCCCACATCACCTAGTATGTCGGTTTCTCGTATGTCAGTCATGTCTCCTCCCATGTCAGGTTTCTGTATGTCCGTCTCTTGGTCAGACCCAAGGTCACCTTCAGTTACAGACACGTGTCTCAAATCTTGTTCATTTTCCACATTACAGTCAGAATCATTGTCACTATCTGACACTTCTTCTACACAATTTTCCTGCTTAGACCTTGAAAGTACAAAATCATGAAATACCTGTACAAGATGTAGAATATTCCGCAATTTGTGTTTCTCTCTATTTACCAATTTAGAAGTTAACTGTAAATTCTGCAATTCACATTCTTTGTATAAACTGAGCCACAAAACATCTACGTCATTTCCTACATTAACTTTGAAATTAATATTACTTTGTTTAGCAAAAGAAGAAATTATATCCAGATTTTGCTTACCTTAAGATTCTGTAGATTCTTTCTGCTTCTCGTGACAAACTAGTGAATTTACTGACACGTGAACATCAGCTGTTCAGCTCGTCAGGACTTCCCCCCTTGTTCACGGAAGAAATTCACTTACTTAATTTAAAAAACGAAAAAACAGGACTGGCTGGCTCACCATTGTAAAATAATACTCTTTTCTGTATTATTTTTTCTACTGAGGACTTCTCAAAGTATCAATATCACGATATTCTTATAAAAAAAATGTATTGATTTATTCTTGGATTGTCCATTAAAAAGAATCAAATTTCAGCAGGTACATACAATAATTAGTTATAAAGTAATTGTCCATTTGTCCATAATTAGCTTAATGGTTGAGATTCACCCATCTTTCCTTGGATCCTGGCTGGTAAATCATGTCTTTATCCAGCACGTGTCCAGGCCTACATGTCAGATACTTCTCAGCATGAAGATTCTTGTGTCTTGTGGGGTGGGAAGAGAAAGAGAGCCCTCCCTTTCTGTACCATGGGCTTTTATAGCCAGTCGTATGGCACACCTGTTCTACATATGGTAGTGAACTAAAAATATGCACACAAATAGCGCATGTCAAGTAGACACGATGGCTGAGGCATAGAACTCAGATTTAAGAAAAATGATTATCGATTATTAATTATTTAACAGTGACACAGCTACAATTACAATAGTGTAGCTCTGGGTGGGCCCCCTCAGAGTGTGGGGCCCGGGGCGACAGCCCCCTCTGCCCCCCCGGTAGCTACGCTACTGGAACAAATAGTATGCTGCTACAGGGATAATGGCATACAAAGATATAATTGTGAAAGCCCTTATAAAAACATCCCTACCTGACTGCAGAGGTTGGCACTCTGTCTGTAAGATGAAATGGAGCCACTGCTCCACAGAGACAATCCCGAGTATTCCGGGCTTCTCCCTAAAGCACACACTAAAAAATAACAAACACATAAGAAAAACTGCGAAACCAGACTGGGCCAAAAACCAATGGACGCACAAGTAAAAAAGAATCCCCTAAACAAGTAAAAGCTTAAACAACATCATTGCAATGTTGCGACGACCAAAAAACGTAGTTCTGGAGTTTAGAATTTTTTTCTCATTACGCCGTTTACTGATCGGATTAATTATTTTTTTATTTTGATAGATTGGGCGATTCTGAACACAGCGATACCAAATATGTGTATGTGTGATTTTTTTTTTATTGTTTTACTTTGAATTGGGGCGAAAGGGGGGTGTTTTAAACTTTTATTTTTTTATTTTTTTAATGTTTAAACATTTTTTTTTTACTTTTTGATTGCTTCAATGGTCTCCATGGGAGACTAAAAGCAGCACTTGCCTGATCGGCTCTGCTACATATAGGCGATGATCAGATCGCCTCTATGTAGCAGATTTGCTCACGTGCTATGAGCGCCGACCACTGGGCGGCGCTCATAGCAATCTGGACATGAGAGCCACAGAGGTCTCCTGCAAATCTCTGGTTGTCATGCCAACCCATCGGTGACCCGCAATCATGTGACAGGGTCACCGATAGCCGGGGAAAGTGATGCGCCTCCGGCTTGGTGATGTTAAATGCCGCTGTCAGAGATTGACAGTGGCATTTAACTAGTTAACAGCTGCAGGTGGATTGCGATTCCACTTGTGGCTGTTGCGGGCACATGTCAGCTGTATAGATCAGCTGACATGTGCCCGATTTAGTGCGGGCTCAACGCCAGAGCCTGCGCTAAACAGGGGAATATGACCTGTGCCATACTATTACGGCATAGGTCGTAAATTAATGTGTCTCTCCTTAAACATCTAGTCCATTTTCCAAAGATTCGGGAACAACTCCTGCTCCTGTCAGCACTGCAGACGTTTTTGAAGTAGAGAGTATCCTGGCTACCAAGAGGGTAAGAGTAAAGACCTTTTCTCTTGTAGATTGGAAGGGGTTTGGTTTTGAGAAGAGATCCTGGGAACCCAGAGAGAACATCCATACCCCTCTCCTCCTGGAGAAATTTCTTACAGGCCTAAAAAAGGAGGGGGCATAAAGGGGGGTACTGTAGCTTCGGCGTCTCTGCCTCCTACCCTCTTTCCCCGGCAGAGACGCCGGAGGGCCCCCCTCTCTCCACGCTGACTCAGCCCGGCACGCACGCACAGTGCACAGATGCCTGGGCACTGTGCTTAAGGTGTGCGTGGGCTCCCCTCCTCTTAAAGGGACCGTGCGCACCGTCCTAAAGTGTCCCCGGCCAATGGCCTGAGGACTCTGGCTATTTAAGGCACCTCCTCCAATATGGAGGTGCTTGTGCAACTTAGTTTGTTTGTGGTTAACACTCTCTTTAGTTCCTGGTCCCAGTACATGTACCCACCTGTCTGCCTTTCTATCAGCCGTGCCCACCTGCCTGCCTATCAGCCATGCCCGCCTGCCTATCAGCCGTGCCCACCAGCCTGTCTATCAGCCGTGCCCGCCTGCCTGTCTATCAGCCATGCCCGCCTGCCTTTCAGCCGTGCCCACCAGCCTGTCTATCAGCCGTGCCCGCCTGACTGTCTATCAGTCATGCCCGCCTGCTTGTCTATCGGCCGAAACCTCTTGCCTGTCCAGCAGTGGTATCAGTCTGTGTATGCCTCCTGTCTCTGGGAATCAGCTGCCAATCATCCAAGGTCAGTACTGGAGTAGCACCTGGTTCACCTTCCTCGTCCCTCCTTGGATCACGGAGTCGTTAAGCTGCCGTATATCTAAGGTCGGATTCGGTGAGGCACCTAGTTACGACCCTCCGATCCTTGCACCGTGGAACAGTTCTTTCATCACCTGCCCCGTTACATATATATATATATATATATATATATATATATATATATATATATATACAGTGCCTACAAGTAGTATTCAACCCCCTGCAGATTTAGCTGGTTGACACATGCGGAATTAACTTGGCATTGTGACATTTGTACTGTAGATCAGCCTGGAAGTGGGAAATGCACTGCAGCAAATATTGTTTGTTTTTTTTTCTTTTTTTTTTTTTTTAAAACGTTAAAAGTTAATTCAGAGTGTCATTTATTATTCAACCCCTCAAACCACAAGAATTCTGTTTGGTCCCCCTAAAGTATTAAGAAGTAGTTCAGGCACCAAGAATAATGAGCTTCACATGTGTGGATTAAAGATCTCTTTTGCCAGCCTTTTCTGACTATTTAAGACCCTCCCCAAACTTGTGAACAGCACTCAGACATGGTCAACATGGTAAAGATAAAGGAGCATTCCAAGGCCATCAGAGACAAGATCGTGGAGGGTCACAAGGCTGGCAAGGGGTACAAAACCCTTTCCAAGGAGTTGGGCCTACCTGTCTCCACTGTTGGGAGCATCATCCGTAAGTGGAAGGCTTATGGAACTACTGTTAGCCTTCCACGGCCTGGACAGCCTTTGAAAATGTCCTCCTGTGCCGAGGTCAGGCTTGTCCGAAGAGTCAAGGCTAACCCAAGGACAACAAGGAAGGAGCTCCAGGAAGATCTCATGGCAGTGGGGACATTGGTTTCAGTCAATACCATAAGTAACGTACTCCACCGCAATGGTCTCCGTTCCAGACGAGCCCGTAAGGTACCTTTACTTTCAAAGCGTCATGTCAAGGCTCGTCTACAGTTTGCTCATGATCACTTGGAGGACTCTCAGAGAGACTGGTTCAAGGTTCTATGGTCTGATGAGACCAAGATCGAGATCTTTGGTGCCAACCACACACGTGACGTTTGGAGACTGGATGGCACTGCATACGACCCCAAGAATACCATCCCTACAGTCAAGCATGGTGGTGGCAGCATCATGCTGTGGGGCTGTTTCTCAGCCAAGGGGCCTGGCCATCTGGTCCGCAGCCATGGGAAGATGGATAGCACGGCCTACCTGGAGATTTTGGCCAAGAACCTCCGCTCCTCCATCAAGGATCTTAAGATGGGTCGTAATTTCATCTTCCAACAAGACAACGACCCAAAGCACACAGCCAAGAAAACCAAGGCCTGGTTCAAGAGGGAAAAAGTCAAGGTGTTGGAGTGGCCTAGTCAGTCTCCTGACCTTAACCCAATTGAAAACTTGTGGAAGGAGCTCAAGAATAAAGTCCACATGAGACACCCAAAGAACCTAGATAACTTGGAGAAGATCTGCATGGAGGAGTGGGCCAAGATAACTCCATAGACCTGTACCGGCCTGATCAGGTCTTATAAAAGACGATTATTAGCTGTAATTGCAAACAAGGGTTATTCCACAAAATATTAAACATAGGGGTTGTATAATAATTGACCCACACTTTTATGTTTAAAATTTAATAAAATTCAACTGAGCAACATTACTTTTTGGTTTGTAAGATTTATGCTTCTGTTCATGAATCCTACTCTCGTTTGCAGTTTGAAGGCTCTAACTTATTTGCATCTTATCAAACCAGCTAAATCTGCAGGGGGTTGAATACTACTTGTAGGCACTGTATATACTGTATGTATATATATATATATATATATATATATATATATATATATACACACACACACAGTACAGACAAACAGTTTGGACACACCTTCTCATTTAAAGATTTTTCTGTATTTTCATGACTATGAAAATTGTACATAGAGAAAAGCCTCGGCACTCAAATATTCAAAGCGGTGAAATTTATTTGCAGTCCATACACATACAAAAACGTTTCGGTCATAGCGACCTTCATCAGTTTAACTGCAAAGATGTAAAACAGTGTAACTATATTGTCATAACAGTTTATACATATATACAATGTTACATATAACCTTGATTCAGGGAATGTAACGTGGGAGGGGAGACAAGACAAGGATAAGACAACTGGAGAGAGAGGGTGGGGGAGGGGAAAGGGCCTGAAGGGGAGAGCGGATGACTATCAGTACCAACATAGAAATAAAGTATGGGGACCTACCAATAGTAGTGTATAGTAGGATTTGCAAAAAGATAAGTCCAACTGGGACCAATACGATGGGGACCACCTGAGGATATAGATAAAGGTGAGCACACACTGTCTAGTCCCCATAATGGAGGGAAGGGAGGGACCAAATATGCTCAGAGGATTACCTTATACAGAGGGACTGGATGCAGACCTGAAAGGCTCCACAACGCGGTATCCACCGCTCGTTGTTGTGGCCTGTAATGGGAAGGGGTCCTTTATATAGGGGGGCGACTATCCCCTGATCAACCGCAGAGAGCGGAGACAGGAAGTGAGGAACAGGAAGTGGGGTGACGTCACCGGAAGTGACGTTTAACTCGGACGCTTGCGTTCCAACGCTACAGTGTTTGCGTTCCAGCATACAGGAAGGGGTGGGCGGCGCTCTGGAGATGCGAACAGGGTACGAGGAAGGAGGAGAAGAGGCAGAGGAGAGGACCAGGAAAGAAACATCTGCAAATACAAAAGATAAAAGTCAGCATAACCAAGTTACATACATAGGTTATCAAATCATGTTCCAGTGTTTGCGGATTATTTTGTGGAGAGTATAGGCAAATGGGTGGTAGGTGTGAATGAAAGGGATGCGCTCAGAATTATCGGAGCGGTGTCCATTTCGACCCGTATGTTGAGGCTGTAAGGTGGATGGAGGGTAGCCTCTTGCTATGAATTTAGAGCCCATCTCTTGCAACCTTTGTTGTCGAATGACGGGGTCTGACACTATTCTTTCAACCCTCTTAAACTGTGATTGAGGAATGGATTTTTTGATATGTGTTGGGTGGTTACTCGAATAATGTAGCAGTCCGTTACGGTCGGTAGATTTAGAGAACAGATCAGTAGTGAGCAGTCCATTATCGTCTTTGATGACCAACGTGTCCAGGAAGCTCACTCTCTGAAGGTCATACGTCATGGTGAAACCCAAGTCTGGCCAAGCAGAGTTGAGGTGGTTATAGAAGGTATCAAGTGTTTCTAGGGGACCATCCCAAATGCAGAAGATATCATCAATTAATCTTTTCCAGAGCAAATAGTGCATTTGGAAAAGCGGATGGGTATATGCTATAAGTTTCTCAAAGGCTGCCATGAAGCAATTAGCATACGGAGGCGCTACGTTTGAACCCATTGCGGTGCCTTTGATCTGCAAATAGTATTTATCCTGAAACAAAAAGTAGTTCTTAGTGAGGACTATGGTGAGTAGGTCAATTGTGAGCTCAATAATC
Organism: Phyllobates terribilis; assembly: GCF_046119375.1. Classification (NCBI taxonomy): domain Eukaryota; kingdom Metazoa; phylum Chordata; class Amphibia; order Anura; family Dendrobatidae; genus Phyllobates; species Phyllobates terribilis. Next base: position 710,269 of record NW_027362800.1, on the reverse strand, counting down.
CGAGGGTCAATGTCTGATTCCACTAGGAGGGTCTTCACTGCTTGAATGCCCTGGTCATGTGGTATTGAGGTGTAGAGGCTCTTCACATCAAATGAAATAAGTAGAGAGGTTGTGGGGACTTGTCCTAAATCGGAAAGTGTTTTGAGGAAAGCTCCTGTATCTAAAAGGAAAGATGGGCTTCTCTGAATCAGTGGTGTGATTATTTTCTCTAGAAATCTTGATAATGGAGAAAAGATGGAGTCAGTTGAAGCCACTATAGGTCGCCCAGGGGGATTTGTTAGATTTTTGTGTATTTTGGGCAGTATATAAAATACCGGAATGATAGGATGTGCCCTGTTGAGAAATTCCCCAGTTTTGATGTCAATGGTACCCGCTATAGTATGTCGGTTGACCATGGTCTTAATCAGATTACTAAACTGACTGGTGGGGTCCTGTGAAAGTTGAAGATAGGTGGTAGTGTCGCTCAGCTGGCGCTCTATCTCACGGATATATTGGTCCTTATCCATAATTACTATGGCACCCCCTTTATCTGCCGGTTTTATGTCCAAATCCTTATCATCTTTTAGGCTATTCAACGCTTGTTGGTCTAATGCTGATAAGTTGGGCTCGTAATGGAGTTTCCCTTTGTCAACCCTAGAACGTAGATCCCTAAATGCTGTGTCGACAAATCCAATGAAGGTTTCCAGGGCATGAGACCCATGAGGAGGTCTGTAAGTACTCTTATTGGCTAAACCTAAGCTCTTAGCCGTGATCAATACGTCAGGGTTAGTTGATGGGGTGCTTAGGTCCCGTGTAGGTGGCAATTGAGTCTCTGAAAAATGTGTTTTAAGTCTCAGGGTGCGGTAGAAGCGTTGCAGCTCCATATCTAATTGGAAGGTATTATACCTCCCTGTCGGGCAAAAGGACAAGCCCTTCTGCAACACTGACAGTTGGGTGTTGGTTAGAGTTTTAGAAGAGATATTTACCACCAACGAGGTTGTGTCTGGGATCGGGTCACCCTGGTGAATTCTGTGTTGCCTCTTGTGTTGCCCGCCTCTCCTCGTTTTCTTCTTCTTTGTTGCCTCCGTGGAAGTCCTAAAAAATGAGAAGAGTTCGTGAAATGGTCTCTCCTCTCTGCCTCTGACCCTGATGAGGAAAAGTCTGTAGAGGAGCGTGTGAATCTGTGGGTGTGGCCACCCTTGCCTTGCCATTTATAGACTCTATTGAGGTCGTAGTCCTCGGTGTCTCTCTGAAACTTATTCCTCTTCCTCAATTCGGTGTCGCGCCTATGCTGATCGATATTAATCTTTATTTTGGCTTGCAATGTAGACCACTCTTCAGAACTGGCCAGGGTACTTAACTGAGTTTCTATGCTGCTGATCTGGTCCTTGGTAGAGGTAATCGCCTTATGTAGGGACTCTACAGTCAAAATCATTAAATCAAACGAACACTTATTGAGGATTTGCTCGAACTTACTGCAGTATTCTGGTATGTCAGAGAAAAGGGTGGGTCTCAGTGGTACTCTAAGGCCTCTTGGAATACGGTGTACCCTCAGGTACTCCGTTAGCGTGGCGCAGTGCAATTCCAAGTTGATGAGATGTCGCTGTTCTTTTTCCAAGTCGCGTCCCCTTGTCTCACCTGGAGGTGCCCTCAAAAAATCACTTGGTATGGTACTCTGTGCCAAAATAGATGTGGCTTCATCCGCGTTATAAGAGAAAGTGGAGGATGACATCTCCCGACAGTGTGCAAGCGGACCGGAATTCAATCAATATAGAAAAAAATCGCTGCACTACCGTATACTGGTGCACAAGTAGGGGCCGAACCCGCTGATATATAGAGAAAAGCCTCGGCACTCAAATATTCAAAGCGGTGAAATTTATTTGCAGTCCATACACATACAAAAACGTTTTGGTCATAGCGACCTTCATCAGTTTAACTGCAAAGATGTAAAACAGTGTAACTATATTGTCATAACAGTTTATACATATATACAATGTTACATACAGTGCCTACAAGTAGTATTCAACCCCCTGCAGATTTAGCTGGTTGACACATGCGGAATTAACTTGGCATTGTGACATTTGTACTGTAGATCAGCCTGGAAGTGGGAAATGCACTGCAGCAAATATTGTTTTTTTTTTTTCTTTTTTTTTTTTTTTAAAACGTTAAAAGTTAATTCAGAGTGTCATTTATTATTCAACCCCTCAAACCACAAGAATTCTGTTTGGTCCCCCTAAAGTATTAAGAAGTAGTTCAGGCACCAAGAATAATGAGCTTCACATGTGTGGATTAAAGATCTCTTTTGCCAGCCTTTTCTGACTATTTAAGACCCTCCCCAAACTTGTGAACAGCACTCAGACATGGTCAACATGGGAAAGATAAAGGAGCATTCCAAGGCCATCAGAGACAAGATCGTGGAGGGTCACAAGGCTGGCAAGGGGTACAAAACCCTTTCCAAGGAGTTGGGCCTACCTGTCTCCACTGTTGGGAGCATCATCCGTAAGTGGAAGGCTTATGGAACTACTGTTAGCCTTCCACGGCCTGAACAGCCTTTGAAAATGTCCTCCCGTGCCGAGGTCAGGCTTGTCCGAAGAGTCAAGGCTAACCCAAGGACAACAAGGAAGGAGCTCCAGGAAGATCTCATGGCAGTGGGGACATTGGTTTCAGTCATTACCATAAGTAACGTACTCCACCGCAATGGTCTCCGTTCCAGACGAGCCCGTAAGGTACCTTTACTTTCAAAGCGTCATGTCAAGGCTCGTCTACAGTTTGCTCATGATCACTTGGAGGACTCTCAGAGAGACTGGTTCAAGGTTCTATGGTCTGATGAGACCAAGATCGAGATCTTTGGTGCCAACCACACACGTGACGTTTGGAGACTGGATGGCACTGCATACGACCCCAAGAATACCATCCCTACAGTCAAGCATGGTGGTGGCAGCATCATGCTGTGGGGCTGTTTCTCAGCCAAGGGGCCTGGCCATCTGGTCCGCAGCCATGGGAAGATGGATAGCACGGCCTACCTGGAGATTTTGGCCAAGAACCTCCGCTCCTCCATCAAGGATCTTAAGATGGGTCGTAATTTCATCTTCCAACAAGACAACGACCCAAAGCACACAGCCAAGAAAACCAAGGCCTGGTTCAAGAGGGAAAAAGTCAAGGTGTTGGAGTGGCCTAGTCAGTCTCCTGACCTTAACCCAATTGAAAACTTGTGGAAAGAGCTCAAGAATAAAGTCCACATGAGACACCCAAAGAACCTAGATAACTTGGAGAAGATCTGCATGGAGGAGTGGGCCAAGATAACTCCATAGACCTGTACCGGCCTGATCAGGTCTTATAAAAGACGATTATTAGCTGTAATTGCAAACAAGGGTTATTCCACAAAATATTAAACATAGGGGTTGTATAATAATTGACCCACACTTTTATGTTTAAAATTTAATAAAATTCAACTGAGCAACATTACTTTTTGGTTTGTAAGATTTATGCTTCTGTTCATGAATCCTACTCTCGTTTGCAGTTTGAAGGCTCTAACTTATTTGCATCTTATCAAACCAGCTAAATCTGCAGGGGGTTGAATACTACTTGTAGGCACTGTATAACCTTGATTCAGGGAATGTAACGTGGGAGGGGAGACAAGACAAGGATAAGACAACTGGAGAGAGAGGGTGGGGGAGGGGAAAGGGCCTGAAGGGGAGAGCGGATGACTATCAGTACCAACATAGAAATAAAGTATGGGGACCTACCAATAGTAGTGTATAGTAGGATTTGCAAAAAGATAAGTCCAACTGGGACCAATACGATGGGGACCACCTGAGGATATAGATAAAGGTGAGCACACACTGTCTAGTCCCCATAATGGAGGGAAGGGAGGGACCAAATATGCTCAGAGGATTACCTTATACAGAGGGACTGGATGCAGACCTGAAAGGCTCCACAACGCGGTATCCACCGCTCGTTGTTGTGGCCTGTAATGGGAAGGGGTCCTTTATATAGGGGGGCGACTATCCCCTGATCAACCGCAGAGAGCGGAGACAGGAAGTGAGGAACAGGAAGTGGGGTGACGTCACCGGAAGTGACGTTTAACTCGGACGCTTGCGTTCCAACGCTACAGTGTTTGCGTTCCAGCATACAGGAAGGGGTGGGCGGCGCTCTGGAGATGCGAACAGGGTACGAGGAAGGAGGAGAAGAGGCAGAGGAGAGGACCAGGAAAGAAACATCTGCAAATACAAAAGATAAAAGTCAGCATAACCAAGTTACATACATAGGTTATCAAATCACATACAAGGCAGTATGATGTCTAGGGCTTGGTTGATTTTAGAATATGAGAACATGAAGCTATTATGGTGTCAACAAGATGGACATAATAATTAGACCGAATCATTAAATGTATCATCACTCAAAGCGGCACAGTAATCAGCATACATAATATAATACATCCTTCTATAAGTGTACATACATATGTGCTTAATAAATACATTTATAACCATAAATCTGAGGTGCTGGGGCTCTACTAGGAGGTGCATGAAGCCCCTATGTCCTTCAACACCACACTTCTGTTTAAGTGAAAGCGAGGAGATCGTAATCCCTGTTAAGTCCTTTAGGGGAAAGGGATTCAAGTTTGTGGATCCAATAAGCTTCCCTCTGTTTGAGAAGGTGGATCCGATCACCTCCACGTCGTGGCTGTTGGACCTGTTCCAGAACCTGAAACCTCAGTTGGGAAATATTGTGTCCATTGTTGATAAAGTGGTGGGGAATGGGTAGTAGTAGATTTTTACAGCGTATCGTGGATTTGTGTTTTGAGATTCTGTCCCTGATGGGTTGTGTGGTCTCTCCTATGTAAATCATGCCACATGGGCATTTAATCAGGTATACCACATAGGAGCTTTCACAAGTATAGTAGCCCTTGATAGCGTATTGCTTGCCCGTCTGAGGATGATAGACTATACTGCCTTTCATGACGTTGCTACATTGTCTACACTGGAGACATGGGAAAGTTCCCATTTTGGGATTCTGGAGAAATCTCTGACTATGTCCCCGTTTAGTGCTGCCAATGTCTGCTCGCACTAGGGAGTCCCTCACATTACGGGCCCGCTTGAAACATGGCATGAATGGTTTCTGGAAGCTGGTGATAGAAGGATAAGCAGTGCCTAGGATGTTCCAGTGTTTGCAGATTATTTTGTGGAGAGTATAGGCAAATGGGTGGTAGGTGTGAATGAAAGGGATGCGCTCAGAATTATCGGAGCGGTGTCCATTTCGACCCGTATGTTGAGGCTGTAAGGTGGATGGAGGGTAGCCTCTTGCTATGAATTTAGAGCCCATCTCTTGCAACCTTTGTTGTCGAATGACGGGGTCTGACACTATTCTTTCAACCGTCTTAAACTGTGATTGAGGAATGGATTTTTTGATATGTGTTGGGTGGTTACTCGAATAATGTAGCAGTCCATTACGGTCGGTAGATTTAGAGAACAGATCAGTAGTGAGCAGTCCATTATCGTCTTTGATGACCAACGTGTCCAGGAAGCTCACTCTCTGAAGGTCATACGTCATGGTGAAACCCAAGTCTGGCCAAGCAGAGTTGAGGTGGTTATAGAAGGTATCAAGTGTTTCTAGGGGACCATCCCAAATGCAGAAGATATCATCAATGAATCAAGGTTATATGTAACATTGTATATATGTATAAACTGTTATGACAATATAGTTACACTGTTTTACATCTTTGCAGTTAAACTGATGAAGGTCGCTATGACCGAAACGTTTTTGTATGTGTATGGACTGCAAATAAATTTCACCGCTTTGAATATTTGAGTGCCGAGGCTTTTCTCTATATATCAGCGGGTTCGGCCCCTACTTGTGCACCAGTATACGGTAGTGCAGCGATTTTTTTCTATATTGATTGAATTCCGGTCCGCTTGCACACTGTCGGGAGATGTCATCCTCCACTTTCTCTTATAACGCGGATGAAGCCACATCTATTTTGGCACAGAGTACCATACCAAGTGATTTTTTGAGGGCACCTCCAGGTGAAACAAGGGGACGCGACTTGGAAAAAGAACAGCGACATCTCATCAACTTGGAATTGCACTGCGCCACGCTAACGGAGTACCTGAGGGTACACCGTATTCCAAGAGGCCTTAGAGTACCACTGAGACCCACCCTTTTCTCTGACATACCAGAATACTGCAGTAAGTTCGAACAAATCCGCAATAAGTGTTAGTTTGATTTAATGATTTTGACTGTAGAGTCCCTACATAAGGCGATTACCTCTACCAAGGACCAGATCAGGAGCATAGAAACTCAGTTAAGTACCCTGGCCAGTTCTGAAGAGTGGTCTACATTGCAAGCCAAAATAAAGATTAATATCGATCAGCATAGGCGCGACACCGAATTGAGGAAGAGGAATAAGTTTCAGAGAGACACCGAGGACTACGACCTCAATAGAGTCTATAAATGGCAAGGCAAGGGTGGCCACACCCACAGATTCACACGCTCCTCTACAGACTTTTCCTCATCAGGGTCAGAGGCAGAGAGGAGAGACCATTTCACGAACTCTTCTCATTTTTTAGGACTTCCACGGAGGCAACAAAGAAGAAGAAAACGAGGAGAGGCGGGCAACACAAGAGGCAACACAGAATTCACCAGGGTGACCCGATCCCAGACACAACCTCGTTGGTGGTAAATATCTCTTCTAAAACTCTAACCAACACCCAACTGTCAGTGTTGCAGAAGGGCTTGTCCTTTTGCCCGACAGGGAGGTATAATACCTTCCAATTAGATATGGAGCTGCAACGCTTCTACCGCACCCTGAGACTTAAAACACATTTTTCAGAGACTCAATTGCCACCTACACGGGACCTAAGCACCCCATCAACTAACCCTGACGTATTGATCACGGCTAAGAGCTTAGGTTTAGCCAATAAGAGTACTTACAGACCTCCTCATGGGTCTCATGCCCTGGAAACCTTCATTGGATTTGTCGACACAGCATTTAGGGATCTACGTTCTAGGGTTGACAAAGGGAAACTCCATTACGAGCCCAACTTATCAGCATTAGACCAACAAGCGTTGAATAGCCTAAAAGATGATAAGGATTTGGTCATAAAACCGGCAGATAAAGGGGGTGCCATAGTAATTATGGATAAGGACCAATATATCCGTGAGATAGAGCGCCAGCTGAGCGACACTACCACCTATCTTCAACTTTCACAGGACCCCACCAGTCAGTTTAGTAATCTGATTAAGACCATGGTCAACCGACATACTATAGCGGGTACCATTGACATCAAAACTGGGGAATTTCTCAACAGGGCACATCCTATCATTCCGGTATTTTATATACTGCCCAAAATACACAAAAATCTAACAAATCCCCCTGGGCGACCTATAGTGGCTTCAACTGACTCCATCTTTTCTCCATTATCAAGATTTCTAGAGAAAATAATCACACCACTGATTCAGAGAAGCCCATCTTTGCTTTTAGATACAGGAGCTTTCCTCAAAACACTTTCCGATTTAGGACAAGTCCCCACAACCTCTCTACTTATTTCATTTGATGTGAAGAGCCTCTACACCTCAATACCACATGACCAGGGCATTCACGCAGTGAAGACCCTCCTAGTGGAATCAGACATTGACCCTCGGATTATTGAGCTCACAATTGACCTACTCACCATAGTCCTCACTAAGAACTACTTTTTGTTTCAGGATAAATACTATTTGCAGATCAAAGGCACCGCAATGGGTTCAAACGTAGCGCCTCCGTATGCTAATTGCTTCATGGCAGCCTTTCAGAAACTTATAGTATATACCCATCCGCTTTTCCAAATGCACTTTTTGCTCTGGAAAAGATTCATTGATGATATCTTCTGCATTTGGGATGGTCCCCTAGAAACACTTGATACCTTCTATAACCACCTCAACTCTGCTTGGCCAGACTTGGGTTTCACCATGACGTATGACCTTCAGAGAGTGAGCTTCCTGGACACGTTGGTCATCAAAGACGATAATGGACTGCTCACTACTGATCTGTTCTCTAAATCTACCGACCGTAACGGACTGCTACATTATTCGAGTAACCACCCAACACATATCAAAAAATCCATTCCTCAATCACAGTTTAAGAGGGTTGAAAGAATAGTGTCAGACCCCGTCATTCGACAACAAAGGTTGCAAGAGATGGGCTCTAAATTCATAGCAAGAGGCTACCCTCCATCCACCTTACAGCCTCAACATACGGGTCGAAATGGACACCGCTCCGATAATTCTGAGCGCATCCCTTTCATTCACACCTACCACCCATTTGCCTATACTCTCCACAAAATAATCTGCAAACACTGGAACATCCTAGGCACTGCTTATCCTTCTATCACCAGCTTCCAGAAACCATTCATGCCATGTTTCAAGCGGGCCCGTAATCTGAGGGACTCCCTAGTGCGAGCAGACATTGGCAGCACTAAACGGGGACATAGTCAGAGATTTCTCCAGAATCCCAAAATGGGAACTTTCCCATGTCTCCAGTGTAGACAATGTAGCAACGTCATGAAAGGCAGTATAGTCTATCATCCTCAGACGGGCAAGCAATACGCTATCAAGGGCTACTATACTTGTGAAAGCTCCTATGTGGTATACCTGATTAAATGCCCATGTGGCATGATTTACATAGGAGAGACCACACAACCCATCAGGGACAGAATCTCAAAACACAAATCCACGATACGCTGTAAAAATCTACTACTACCCATTCCCCACCACTTTATCAACAATGGACACAATATTTCCCAACTGAGGTTTCAGGTTCTGGAACAGGTCCAACAGCCACGACGTGGAGGTGATCGGATCCACCTTCCCAAACAGAGGGAAGCTTATTGGATCCACAAACTTGAATCCCTTTCCCCTAAAGGACTTAACAGGGATTACGATCTCCTCGCTTTCACTTAAACAGAAGTGTGGTGTTGAAGGACATAGGGGCTTCATGCACCTCCTAGTAGAGCCCCAGCACCTCAGATTTATGGTTATAAATGTATTTATTAAGCACATATGTATGTACACTTATAGAAGGATGTATTATATTATGTATACTGATTACTGTGCCGCTTTGAGTGATGATACATTTAATGATTCGGTCTAATTATTATGTCCATCTTGTTGACACCATAATAGCTTCATGTTCTCATATTCTAAAATCAACCAAGCCCTAGACATCATACTGCCTTGTATGTGATTTGATAACCTATGTATGTAACTTGGTTATGCTGACTTTTATCTTTTGTATTTGCAGATGTTTCTTTCCTGGTCCTCTCCTCTGCCTCTTCTCCTCCTTCCTCGTACCCTGTTCGCATCTCCAGAGCGCCGCCCACCCCTTCCTGTATGCTGGAACGCAAACACTGTAGCGTTGGAACGCAAGCGTCCGAGTTAAACGTCACTTCCGGTGACGTCACCCCACTTCCTGTTCCTCACTTCCTGTCTCCGCTCTCTGCGGTTGATCAGGGGATAGTCGCCCCCCTATATAAAGGACCCCTTCCCATTACAGGCCACAACAACGAGCGGTGGATACCGCGTTGTGGAGCCTTTCAGGTCTGCATCCAGTCCCTCTGTATAAGGTAATCCTCTGAGCATATTTGGTCCCTCCCTTCCCTCCATTATGGGGACTAGACAGTGTGTGCTCACCTTTATCTATATCCTCAGGTGGTCCCCATCGTATTGGTCCCAGTTGGACTTATCTTTTTGCAAATCCTACTATACACTACTATTGGTAGGTCCCCATACTTTATTTCTATGTTGGTACTGATAGTCATCCGCTCTCCCCTTCAGGCCCTTTCCCCTCCCCCACCCTCTCTCTCCAGTTGTCTTATCCTTGTCTTGTCTCCCCTCCCACGTTACATTCCCTGAATCAAGGTTATATGTAACATTGTATATATGTATAAACTGTTATGACAATATAGTTACACTGTTTTACATCTTTGCAGGTAAACTGATGAAGGTCGCTATGACCGAAACGTTTTTGTATGTGTATGGACTGCAAATAAATTTCACCGCTTTGAATATTTGAGTGCCGAGGCTTTTCTCTATATATCAGCGGGTTCGGCCCCTACTTGTGCACCAGTATACGGTAGTGCAGCGATTTTTTTCTATATGAAAATTGTACATTCACACTGAAGGCATCAAAACTATGAATTAACACATGTGGAATTATATAGTTAACAACAAAGTGTGAAACAACTGAAAATATGTCTTATATTCTAGGTTCTTCAAAGTAGCCACCTTTTGCTTTGATGACTGCTTTGCACACTCTTGGCAATCGCTTGATGAGCTTCAAGAGGTAGTCACCAGAAATGGTGTTCCAACAATCTTGAAGGAGTTCCCAGAGATGCTTAGCACTTGTTGGCCCTTTTGCCTTCACTCTGCGGTCCAGTTCACCCCAAACCTTCTCGATTGAGTTCAGGTCTGGTGACTGTGGAGGCCAGGTCATCTGGCGTAGCACCCCATCACTCTCCTTCTTGGTCAAATAGCCCTTACACAGCCTGGAGGTGTGTTTGGGGTCATTGTCCTGTTGAAAAATAAATGATGGTCCAACTAAACACAAACCGGATGGAATAGCATGCCGCTGCAAGATGCTGTGGTAGACATGCTGGTTCAGTATGCCTTCAATTTTGAATAAATCCCCAACAGTGTCACCAGCAAAGCACCCCCACACCATCATACCTCCTCCTCCATGCTTCACGGTGGGAACCAGGCATGTAGAGTCCATCCGTTCACCTTTTCTGTGTCGCACAAAGACACAGTGGTTGGAACCAAAGATTTCAAATTTGGACTCATCAGACCAAAGCACAGATTTCCACTGGTCTAATGTCCATTCCTTGTGTTCTTTAGCCCAAACAAGTCTCTTTTGCTTGTTGCCTGTCCTTAGCAGTGGTTTCCTAGCAGCTATTTTACCATGAAGACCTGCTGCACAAAGTCTCCTCTTAACAGTTGTTGTAGAGATGTGTCTGCTGCTAGAACTCTGTGTGGCATTGACTTGGTCTCTAATCTGAGCTGCTGTTAACCTGCGATTTCTGAGTCTAGTGACTCGGATAAACTTATCCTCAGAAGCAGAGGTGACTCTTAGTCTTCTTTCCTGGGGCGGTCATCATGTGAGCCAGTATCTTTGAAGCACTTGATGGTTTTTGCAACTGCACTTAGGGACACTTTGAAAGTTTTCCCAATTTTTCGCACTGACTGACCTTCATTTCTTAAAGTAATGATGGCCACTCGTTTTTCTTTACTTAGCTGCTTTTTTCTTGCCATAATACAAATTCTAACAGTCTATTCAGTAGGACTATCAGCTGTGTATCCACCAGACTTCTGCACAACACAACTGATGGTCCCAAACCCATTTATAAGGCAAGAAATCCCACTTATTAAACCTGACAGGGCACACCTGTGAAGTGAAAACCATTTCTGGTGACTACCTCTTGAAGCTCATCAAGAGAATGCCAAGAGTGTGAAAAGCAGTCATCAAAGCAAAAGGTGGCTACTTTGAAGAACCTAGAATATAAGACATATTTTCAGTTGTTTCACACTTTGTTGTTAATTATATAATTCCACATGTGTTAATTCATAGTTTTGATGCCTTCAGTGTGAATGTACAATTTTCATAAGCATGAAAATACAGAAAAATCTTTAAATGAGAAGGTGTGTCCAAACTTTTGGTCTGTATTGTATATATGTATGTGCATATCCAAATGTATTTACATTATTTAAGCAAAAAGGAAAATTTATAGATGTATGGAACTATGCTTATCCAAATCATAGGATGAACAGTAAAAGTGATCACCATACAATATCAAATGTCATAATGCAAAAAAGAATACAGAAATAAGTTCATAAAAAGTTTAATTTGTGCATATTATTACGTACTGTGATGGATCAACCCCGTACTCCAAGATTTTGCCACATGGGGGTTGTCGTAGCGCCTATGCAGCTAATGGGACATAATGTTATAAAGTGGGGTGAATATTGTGGATCACATATTGTTGGACATTTTGTGATGTGACCGAAGCACTCCTGGCCCCCACCTTCCTGTGCTCACTTAGCAGTGGCAAACAGACAATGTGCTGATTAATGGGTTGTTACATAACTGCTGTCTGGGAGCCTACTGTGGGTATTATCTGGTGAGAACAATGGGTGCTAAAAATAGCCTGTGTGATTCTCTATAAAACCTGCTTGTGAGAATAAAAGTTAAGTTCATCTTGGAGACACTGTGCGATAGTCATATTTTATATATCCCAGTGTAAGATAAGCTTTTCCATGTCAGGGGCCTACAGAAGAAGATTGGATATCTGCGGATGGGGTAACTAGCTCCCATCACACTGGTGGCAGCGGTGGGATGCGGTCCATCTTCTTCAGGAGCCAAGGACTGAATGGAAGACATCTACCAGAAGCTAAAGAGGAATACGTTGAAGGACCTTGTGGAAGCTCGAGGGTTAACCGCCAGCAACAAAACCAAAGCGGATTTGATAGCAGCCATTATGGAGCTCAACAACGCAACAACCTCCAGTGGGAACGAGGAAGAGACTGAATTTCAGAGGGAGGTAAAAAGCAGACTGGCACTTTATGCTCCCAACCCGTCAGTACAGATCATAGATAAGGTGATGGCTGATGTGCGTACTGATCTAGATAAAAAGATGGAGATGGAGAGGGCAGAGCGGATGGAGCTAGCCAGGATGGAGATGGCAGAGCGGACCAAGATAGAGCTAGCCAAGATGGAGATGGCAGAACGGAGAGAGGAGATACAGCGAGCAGGGGGAGCCCTGGCTTCCTCCCCGGTACCAGCAGGGGTAAGCCACAAAAAGATCCAATACAATGCCTTCCGACATTGGGGGAGGAAGAGGAAGACATTGATGGCTTTCTCCAGGACATTGAGAGGCAGTGTACCCTTCATAAAGTGGAGCCGGAGGATTGGGTCCAGATTCTGGCCAGCAAGCTGACAGGCTGGGCAGCGGATGCCTATCGCACTGTATCGGATAAGGACTGTATGGACTATAAGCGAGTCAAAGAAGTGATCTTGGCCCGGTATGCACTAACACCTGAGGCATACCGTTAAAAGTTCCGCAAAACCACAAAACGGGAAACGGATACCCATGCTGAATGGGCCTGTAAACTATGGCGGTCACTGCTACAGTGGGTACAAGGTAGCAAAGCAGACATGAAGGAGGACGTCCTACAGCTCATCGCGTTAGAACGATTCTTTACTGGGTTAACTCCCGAGACGCAAGAATCGCTTCGGGACCGACGACTCTTGAGGAGGCCGCATGGCTGACCGATGAACATTATGATGCCAGGAGGGCCCAATTGTCAGGGTCCAAAACTGTCTCAAGGGGCCCTCCCATGGGTCTGGAGGCCCCTAAACCACAGAAGCTTTGCGGGGGACCCACCAATACCCCGGCCTACCAGAGTCCTCCTGGGGTGCGATGCCACACCTGCCATCAGCTGGGTCACCTGCAGAGACACTGTCCCAACCGGACCCAGCGCACCCAGTGGCCAAAACCGAAAACGACTACCTTCAACCGGGCCGCTGTACACTGCTACCAAGGTGAAGCCGACCCGGCATCGGTGTCTATGGCTAATTATGGGATGGAAGAGATAGAGGGAGTGCTGCATGAACTGGACCCTGTGCAGGCAGCCCAGGCGGATAATCGACAACAACATCGACAGTCGGTGTGGATTAATTGTAAACGGCTGCAAGGATTAAGAGATTCCGGAGCTACTCTGACCCTTGTGAAGTCGCATCTCGACCAAGACCAAAAGACGGGTCAGACAGTGGCGGTCCGTGTAGCAGGGGGAGCCATACATTGACAGGCCACGGCCAAGATTCACCTGAACTGGGGGGTCGGGGATGACCTTGTCGAGGTCGGCATGATGAAGGATTTGCCTGCAGACGTGCTGCTGGGAAATGACTTGGGGCCCATGTTGTCTTCCTTCTCGGTCGCCCCCCTGGCTGAGACATATCCTGTGACTACCCGGAGACAAGCTCGAGCTGCGGAGGCGGAATCACACTTGGAGGAGGCCCAGGTAAGACACTACAGCCCTTCACGTATTCCCATAGCCAGACACATTTCATGGGACACCCCAGCAAAATTTAGGAGGGAGGTACTAGAGGATCCCTCATTGCAGGGGTATCGCGGGAAGGCATAAGAGGGGAGAGGGGTACTGGAAGGTGAACAGGTTATATGGCATCAGGGACTCCTCTACAGGGTTACAAAGCAACTCACTCAGGGACGAGCCCCACTGTAAAACTACAGCTAGTAGTTCCCAAAAAGTATAGGCAGGAGTTGCTGCGAATCTCTCATGACATACCCTTGGCGGGGCACCTCGGAGTCAGCCGCACCAGGCATCGTCTGACACAAAACTTCTTTCGGCCAGGGGCATCCCATGATGTTCGTCAGTACTGCCAGACCTGTGACAGTTGCCAGCGCATTGGCAAGAGGGGAGATCGCTGCAAGGCCAAATTACACCCCCTTCCCATTGTGGAGGAGCCATTTAGCCGAGTAGCGGTCGATCTGATAAGGCCGTTAGCCAAACCCAGTCCATCAGGGAAAAGGTATATATTGACAGTGATAGATTACGCCATGCGGCACCCAGAGGCAGTTGCCTTACCTAACATACTGGCAGAGACGGTGGTGGCTGCCCTGCTCCAGGTTTTCTCACGGGTTGGATTTCCCCGGGAGATTATCTCGGATCAGGGCACCCAATTTACGGCAGAGGTGACCAGCCAACTGTGGAGACTGTGTGGTGTAAAGTCCATTAGAAGTGCCCCATACCACCCGCAAACCAACGGGTTGTGTGAGCGCTTTAACGGAACGTTAAAACAACTCATTGGGACGTTCACCCGGACCTACAGGGACTGGGAGAAATTCTTGCCGCACCTCCTGTTCGCCTATCGGGTGGTGCCCCAAAAATCTACGGGGTTCTCCCCATTTGAACTGTTATATGGGAGGCGGGTGAGGGGGCCCCTAGACTTAGTGCATGAGCTCTGGGAAGGGGAGGAAACCATAGCAGGAACCCCTATCGTTCCCTTCGTGCTGGAACTCCGGGACCGCCTGAAGGAGTTGACTCAGGCTGTGCGTGTGAAAATGCAGGCGGCCCAACGGCGCCAGCACATATGGTACGATCAGAGGGCTAGAGAACGCACCTTCGAGATAGGACAGAAGGTCCTGGTACTAGAACCGGTTAGGCAGAACAAATTCCAGGCCGCATGGCAGGGGCCTTACCGCGTAGTGGGGAAAATAGCCGACACCACCTACAATGTCGCCGATTGTGACGACCCCAGGGTTATCCGCATGTTCCACGTGAATACGCTGAAGCCCTACCGGGAGTGCCCTGATGAGGTAGCTGCCATCTGCGCACCCGAAGCAGAGGATTTAGCCGGACTCCCCTTGCCTGATGTCTTAGGTGAGAAGACTCAGTCGAAAACCGGGGACCAGGTACACTTAGGAGAAAACCTAGGGGCCCGGGAGAGAGAGCAGGCTGAGACATTGCTAAGGCAGCGGCAGAGGATGTTCTCAGAGAGACCGGGGTTCACCCGACTTGCACAACACAAGGTTGAGACACAAGATCAGACCCCCCTGAGACAACCCCCCTTCCGCGTCCCGGAGTCTGTATGAGAAGGGATGCGACAAGAGATACAGGAGATGTTGCGTTTAGGGGTCATTGAGGAGTCAGATAGTCCATGGGCGTCCCCTGTAGTGTTAGTGCCTAAGAAAGATGGGACTACCCAGTTTTGTGTAGACTATCGCAAGCTAAATGAGAAAACTGTGACGGATGCGTATCCCATGCCGCGTGTGGACGAGTTGTTAGACAGGCTGGCTGGGGCAAAGTATTTGACCACCATCGATCTATGCAAAGGCTATTGGCAGATCCCCCTAAGTCCTGATGCTATTCCCAAGTCTGCATTTGTCACCCCATTTGGCTTATTCCAGTTTCGGGTTATGCCATTTGGGATGAAGAATGCCCCCGCGACCTTCCAGAGGCTGGCTGACTGGCTTCTGGATGGTCTCCAGGACTATGCTTGTGCCTACCTGGATGACATCGTCGTCTACAGCGCGACATGGGATGAGCATCTAAATCACCTAGAGACAGTATTGGATAGGATCCACAAAGCCGGAATCACCCTGAACCCCAACAAGTGTCACGTAGGCAAAGCAGAGATTCAGTATTTAGGACATTGGGTGGGGGGTGGAAAACAACGACCGGAACCCGCCAAGATTGAGGCGGTAGACAAGTGGCCCACCCCACGTACTAAAACCCAAGTCATGGCCTTTCTAAGGACAGAGGGGTATTATAGGAAATTTGTCCCTAATTACAGCAGCATTGCCAAGCCCCTCACTGATCTGACACATAAGAACCTCCCCCGCCAGGTAACCTGGACCCCCGAGTGTGAGGAAGCCTTCCGCCAGCTAAAGGACGCTCTCACAAATACCCCGATATTGGCCGCACCCGATACAACTAAACGTTTCCTTGTTCACACAAACGCATCTATGTTTGGGTTGGGGGCAGTACTGAGCCAAGTCGGGCCGGACGGCCAAGAACACCCAATAGCTTATCTGAGTCGGAAATTACTGCCTCGAGAAGTCAGCTATGCGGCCGCCGAAAAGGAATGCCTGGCAGTAGTATGGGCTGCCAAGAAGCTCCAACCATATTTGTATGGAAAACAGTTTTCCCTCATAACGGACCATAACCCCCTGGTATGGCTTAATCGGGTCTCCGGGGACAATGCCAGACTACTACGGTGGAATTTGGCGCTACAACCGTTAGACTTCACCATCCACTATAGACCTGGCAAGCAAAATGGTAACGCTGATGAACTAAGCCGACAAACTGACCTGCTACCAACCTCATAAATCGTGGACCTCCTCCAGCTGATCCGTCAGGGAGCAGACTGGGTAGACCGATCCTGTCCGGGAAGGGGGAGCATTGTGACAGATCAACCCCGTACTCCCAAGATTTTGCCACATGGGGGTTGTCGTAGCGCCTATGCAGCTAATGGGACATAACGTTATAAAGTGGGGTGAATATTGTGGATCACATATTATTGGACATTTTGTGATGTGACCGAAGCACTCTTGGCCCCCACCTTCCTGTGCTCACTTAGCAGTGGCAAACAGACAATGTGCTGATTAATGGGTTGTTGCATAACTGCTGTCTGGGAGCCTACTGTGGGTGTTATCTGGTGAGAACAATGGGTGTTAAAAATACAAGCAAAACCTGCTTGTGAGAATAAAAGTTAAGTTCATCTTGGAGACACTGTGCGATAGTCATATTTTATTTATCCCAGTGTAAGAAAAGCCTTTCCATGTCAGGGGCCTACAGAAGAAGATTGGACATCTGCGGATGGGGTAACTAGCTCCCGTCACACGTACTATCCAGAGGCACATCATCACCCCTTCCACATGCTTCAATGCACGTTTCGCTACCGATTCATTAGGAAATGAGGTGGAGGAGGAAGAGGCGATGTTTTATAGGGTGATTACAGCTGTGGTTACTTACAAATCAAGGACGCCATATTATCGGACTCCTCTACTGTCCCACGCGTCCGGATAGCCGTCCCGTCTGCGACCGAATGTGCATCACCGAAACACGACCAAAGGTCGCAGTTCAATGAAAACATCCCAGTATCGGGTACGAGAGCACACCGGAGCATGCGCAGTGTGGCGCGCAGCGACCCAGCAGCCATATTAGAAAAGGGAAAAAGTGCGGGTCAGCATCAAAGTCTAAATATAATTATACGTGCCAAAATAGAATTGTATGAAATATAGAAAAAGTTCTATATAATATAGTTAATGCGTGCATACACAATATTATTGCTTATACAGTTATATGAAAAAGTTTGGGCACCCCTATTAATCTTAAGCTTAATGTTTTTTAAAAATTGGTGTTTTTGCAACAGCTATTTCAGTTTGATATATGTAATAACTGTTGGATACAGTAATGTTTCTGCCTTGAAATGAGGTTTATTGTACTAACAGAAAATGTGCAATCTTCATTCAAACAAAATTTGACAGGTACATAAGTATGGGCACCTCACCAGAAAAGTGACATTAATATTTAGTAGATCCTCCTTTTGCAAAAATAACAGCCTCTAGTCGCTTCCTGTAGCTTTTAATGAGTTCCTGGATCCTGGATGAAGGTATTTTTGACCATTCCTCTTTACAAAACAATTCCAGTTCAGTTAAGTTTGATGGTCGCTGAGCATGGACAGCCCTCTTCAAATGATCCCACAGATGTTCAATGATATTCAGGTCTGGGGACTGGGATGGCCATTCCAGAACATTGTAATTGTTCCTCTGCATGAATGCCTGAGTAGATTTGGAGCGGTGTTTTGGATCATTGTCTTGCTGAAAGATCCATCCCCTGCGTAACTTCAACTTTATCACTGATTCTTGAACATTATTGTCAAGAATCTGCTGATACTGAGTGGAATCCATGCGTCCCTCAACTTTAACTAGATTCCCGGTGCCGGCATTGGCCACACAGCCCCAAAGCATGATGGAACCTCCACCAAATTTTACTGTGGGTAGCAAGTGTTTTTCTTGGAATGCTGTGGTTTTTTGCCGCCATGCATAACGCCTTTTTGTATGACCAAACAACTCAATCTTGGTTTCATCAGTCCACAGGACCTTCTTCCAAAAAGAAATTGGCTTCTCCAAATGTGCTTTTGCATACCTCAGCCGACTCTGTTTGTGGCGTGCTTGCAGAAACGGCTTCTTTCGCATCACTCTCCCATACAGCTTCTCCTTGTGCAAAGTGCGTTGTATAGTTGACCCATGCACAGTGACACCATCTGCAGCAAGTTGATGCTGCAGCTCTCTGGAGGTGGTCTGAGGATTGTCCTTGACTGATCTCACCATTCTTCTCCTCTGCCTTTCTGATGTTTTTCTTGGCCTGCCACTTCTGGCCTTAACAAGAACTGTCCCTGTGTTTTTCCATTTCCTTACTATGTTCCTCACAGTGGAAACTGACAGGTTAAATCTCTGAGACAGCTTTTTGTATCCTTCCCCTGAACAACTATGTTGAATAATCTTTGTTTTAAGATCATTTGACAGTTGTTTTGAGGAGCCCATGATGCCACTCTTCAGAGGAGATTCAAACAGGAGAACAACTTGCAAGTGGCCACTTTAAGTAGCTTTTCTCATGATTGCATACACCTGGCTATGAAGTTCAAAGCTCAATGAGGTTACAAAACCAAAAAAAGTGCTTTAGTACGTCAGTAAAAAGTAGGTAGGAGTATTTAAAACAAGAAAATGATAAGGGTGCCCATACTTATGCACCTGTCAAATTTTGTTTGAATGCAGATTGCACATTTTCTGTTAGTGCAATAAACCTCATTTCAAGGCAGAAACATTACTGTGTCCAACAGTTATTACATATATCAAACGGAAATAGCTGTTCAAAAACACCAATTTTTAAAAAACATTAAGCTTAAGATTAATAGGGGTGCCCAAACTTTTTCATATAACTGTATAATGTGTATATGTAAAAGTGAATAAACACACTATAAACTCTCTATATGTACTGTACAATAAAGCCAACAATACATGTATATATGTTTATTCAATCAAATGCACTATGATATATATTGATTATATTATTCGATTGATAATAAGGACAAGACACTGAAGATGAGAATATACCAAAAATCCTAGTGTATACTTAAAGAAAACTCGAAAATCCCCACTGTTCATTTAAACCTCTGGGGGTCATACTTCTTAGAGTGGTGATCCATTTACTTTTTTATTTATTATTTATTTATTCATTTTCCCTCCTATTCCCAGGATACAAGCGGGCAATCTCTTTGACACATAAGAGATGACATTGATGTGGGTAGCAATTCCGAAACTGTCTCGCCAAAGGTTTAGGTTGAGAAATAGCACCCACCTCATCTTGACAGATTTTCTCCGCTGCCCTAATATTTTTGATGTGTTCCAAAGCTCCCGAGTTGTCATACCAATATAGAGGAGGCCACAGAAACATGTGGCTTGATAGATGACCATAGATGTTCTACAATTAATGAAATACAGAATCTTGTAAGCCTACTCACCCATCGAATCCTGAAAGGTATTCGTTTTTTCAATATATCTGCACTCTTTGCAGTTGCCACACTTCCATGTGGCCCTTTGAGACAAATATACATTGCTCAAAAAAATAAAGGGAACACTTAAACAACAGAATATAACTCCAAGTAAATCAAACTTCTGTGAAATCAAACTGTCCACTTCGGAAGCAACACTGATTGACAATCAATTTCACATGCT
This sequence comes from Phyllobates terribilis, assembly GCF_046119375.1. Taxonomy (NCBI): domain Eukaryota; kingdom Metazoa; phylum Chordata; class Amphibia; order Anura; family Dendrobatidae; genus Phyllobates; species Phyllobates terribilis. The sequence continues at coordinate 690,002 of NW_027362800.1, read as the reverse complement.
GTTGTGCAAATGGAATAGACAATAGATGGAAATTATTGGCAATTATCAAGACACCCTCAATAAAGGAGGGGACCACAGACCACATCTCAGTACCAATGCTTTCTGGGCTGATGTTTTGGTCACTTTTGAATATTGGTTGTGCTTTCACACTCGTGGTAGCATGAGACGGACTCTACAACCCACAGAAGTTGCTCAGGTAGTGCAGCTCATCCAGGATGGCACATCAATGCGAGCTGTGGCAAGAAGGTTTGCTGTGTCTGTCAGTGTAGTGTCCAGAGGCTGGAGGCGCTACCAGGAGACAGGTCAGTACACCAGGAGACGTGGAGGGAGCCGTAGGAGGGCAACAACCCAGCAGCAGGACTGCTACCTCCTCCTTTGTGCAAGGAGGAACAGAAGGAGCACTGCCAGAGCCCTGCAAAATTACCTCCAGCAGGCCACAAATGTGCATGTGTCTGCACAAACAGTTAGAAACCGACTCCATGAAGGTGGTATGAGGGCCCGACGTCCACAGATGGGGGTTGTGCTCACAGCCCAACAACGTGCAGGATGCTTGGCATTTGCCACAGAGCACCACGATTGGCAAAGTCGCCACTGGCACCCTGTGCTCTTCACAGATGAAAGCAGGTTCACACTGAGCACATGTGACAGACGTGACAGAGTCTGGAGACGCCGTGGAGAGCAATCTGCTGCCTGCAACATCCTTCAGCATGACCGGTTTGGCAGTAGATCAGTAATGGTGTGGGGTGGCATTTCTTTGGAGGGCCGCACAGCCCTCCATGTGCTTGCCAGAGGTAGCCTGACTGCCATTAGGTACCGAGATGAGATCCTCAGACCTCTTGTGAGACCATATGCTGGTGCGGTTGGCCATGGGTTCCTCCTAATGCAGGACAATGCCAGACCTCATGTGGCTGGAGTGTGTCAGCAGCTCCTGCAAAATGAACGCATTGAAGCTACGGACTGGCCCGCCCGTTCCCCAGACCAGAATCCGATTGAGTACATCTTGGACATCATGTCTCGCTCCATCCTCCAACGTCACGTTGCACCACATACCGTCCAGGAGTTGGCGGATGCTTTAGTCCAGGTATGGGAGGAGATCCCACAGGAGACCACCTGCAACCTCATCAGGAGCATGCCCAGGCGTTGTAGGGAGGTCATACAGGCACGTGGAGGCCACAAACAATACTGAGCCTCATTTTGACTTGTTTTAAGGACATTACATCAAAGTTGGATCAGCCTGTAGTGTGTTTTTCCACTTTAATTTTGGGGGTCACTCCAAATCCAGGCCTCCATTGGTTAATAAATTTGATTTCCATTGATGATGTGTGTGTGATTTTGTTGTCAGCACATTCAACTTTGTACAGAACAACGTATTCAATGAGAATATTTCATTCATTCAGATCTAGGATGTGTTATTTGAGTGTTCCCTTTATTTTTTTGAGCAGTTGTAGTGCCGGCGTCCCTGCCCTCTGCTAGGCAGGGACGCTGCTCCTCTCACCGCTCTGCTCCGTGCCCGGCTTCCTCCCCCCGCTCTGCTCTCAGCGCGCGCTCCTTCCCGGCCCCTGTGCTTAGGGCGCGCGCGCGCGCGCTCCCCTCCTCTTAAAGGGGCCGCGCGCGCCGCCCTAAAGAGTCCCCGGCCAATGGCCGGAGGACTTCATCATATATAAGGCACCTCCTCCAAAATGGAGGTGCCCGAGCAATGTTGTTTGCACCTGTGTCTCACCTGTGCTTCAGCCCTCAGGTCCCGTTGCCAGTTTCCTGCCAGTTTCCTGCTAGTTACCTGCCAGTACCTACCAGTTACCTGCCTGATTCCCGCCTGAATACTTGTTACCTGTCTGCCAGTCTGAGGTCCGACGGTCTGCCTTACAACTCCGGTCAGTCTGTCTAAGGACCAACTTGCCCGCTCACCTGGGAGCGCACATCAGCTACCTGCCTGCTTGCCTGAGGTCCGACGGTCTGCCTTACTACTCCGGTCAGTCTGTCTATGGACCAGCTTGCCCGCTCACCTGGGAGCGCTTCTCCATTATCTGCCTGCTTGCCAGCCCGGAGGCTCCGTTGTCACGTGCTGTGACCACCAGCTACTCCAGACTCTTGCCCGCTCACCTGGGAGCGCTTCTCCGTTACCTACCTGCCTGCCAGCCCGGAGGTTCCGCCGTCACGTGCCGTGACCACCTGCTATTCCTGAGACTCTCGCTTGCTCACCTGGGAGCACACATCTACCACCTGCCTGCTAGCCTACCCGGAGGCTCTGCCATCACAGGTCGTACCTACCCCTTACCCAGAGACTGCCCTGATCACTTGCCGTAACTCCCTGTCCGTTCACCCAGAGACTGCCACCCGCTCCCTTACAAGGGCCGCCCCCTTGTATAGTAGCTCAGAGGTTCCGCCTCCCGGACCCGTTACAGTCCGCCTCCCGGACCCGTTACAGTTTGCTCGGGCCATGGAACCCGGTGGCACCCAAGCTCCCTCGCTCTCGGACCTCGCTCTTGAACTGTCCCGTCAGAGGTCCCAACAGGAGGCCATCCTGGGTCACCTGCGGAATGTTAATACTCGCCTGAACACTCTGTCTGATCCACCAACAACCTCCGCCAGTGCCATATCTTGCAATCCGGCGGCTCCGCTGCTCACTAATACTATGGTATCCTACCCCGGACCCCGGCTTTCTGCACCTCCTCGCTTCGGAGGCGACCCCGTCCAGGCTCGGGGCTTCTTGAATCAGTGCACCCTGCATTTTGAACTTTTGTCCTACCAGTTTAACTCCGACCGGGCCAAAATTGCCTTCATCATGTCCCATCTCACCGGGGAGGCCCTGGCCTGGCTGAATCCTCTATGGGAGAGAGGAGACCCCCTGGTGTCCAACTTGCCTGCTTTTCTCACGGCTTTCCGGAAAGTCTTCGACGAACCCGGACGGAAGACCTCATCTGCATCATCGTTGCTACGCCTCCGTCAGGGGAGTCTCACCGTGGGCCAATATGCCATACGGTTCCGTACCCTTGCCTCGGAGCTGGCCTGGGATAACGACGCTCTGGTTTCCGTCTTCTGGGAGGGTCTGTCCGGCCGTATTAAAGATGAACTTGCCGGTCGGGACATTCCTACCACTCTCGATGACTTAATAACTCTTGCCACCCGAATTGACCTACGGTTTCAGGAGCGTGCCAAAGAGGTCACCCGTGAGAGAAGGATTCCACGTTTAGCTCCTACTTTCCAGAAACCCGTCATTCCCTCCATCTCTCCCCAGGTACACTCTCCTGAGCCTATGCAGGTCGACCAGACCAAGATGGTCAAAACCCGTCAGGACTCACGCCGTGCCGAGGGGAGCTGCTTCTACTGTGGCAGTAAGGAGCACCGGATCCGTGCCTGCCCGGAGAGGTCGGGAAACGCCTGTGTCTAGGTTCGCTCAGAGAGGTCCACCTAGACAAGAATAAATCCTCTCCATCCCTGCTGTTGTCAGTTTCGATCATCTACGGGGAGAACCGTTATTTCGAACTAGCCCAACTTGACTCTGGAGCAGCCGGGAACCTTATTTCACAGTCCCTGGTTGAGAAATACCGCATCCCCACCAAACCTCTGGCTGTACCCTTGTCTGTCGCTGCCGTGGATGGGGGCCTCTTACCTCGCCCCATTCAACTCATCACCGAATCCATTACCCTGCAGGTGGGAATGCTGCATTCTGAAAGTATCTCCTTTCATGTTCTGCCTGGCCTCTCTCACGCCCTCTTGCTAGGTCTGCCCTGGCTCCAGAGACATGCACCCGTGCTAGACTGGCAAACCGGAGAGGTCCTTCGCTGGGGACAAGACTGTCATAAAACCTGCCTGGTTCCCGTCCATCCCGTCCGTCCCTCTCCTACCCCAGCTAATCTACCTGGACTTCCGATTCCTTATTGGTCTTATGCAGATGTCTTTAATAAAAAGGAGGCAGAGACATTACCACCACATAGACCATACGACTGTCCCATCGATCTGCTACCCGGTACTACTCCTCCCCGTGGGCGTATCTATCCTTTATCCGCTGCTGAGACCCGGTCAATGTCCGAATATATTGAGGAGAATCTGGCCAGAGGATTCATCCGGAAATCTACCTCCCCGGCGGGAGCAGGCTTCTTTTTCGTCAAAAAGAAGGACGGCTCTCTCCGTCCCTGTATAGACTATAGAGGCCTAAACCTGATCACGGTGAAGAATAAGTACCCCCTTCCGCTCATTCCAGAATTATTTGATCGTCTGAGGGGGGCTAGGATCTTCACCAAACTGGACCTTCGTGGGGCGTACAACCTGGTTCGTATTCGTCAGGGGGATGAATGGAAGACGGCATTCAACACCCGGGACGGCCACTATGAATACCTGGTAATGCCCTTTGGTCTCTGTAACGCTCCTGCCGTCTTTCAAGAGTTGGTCAATGACATCTTCCGGGACCTTCTCTACTCCTGCGTAGTGGTGTACCTGGACGACATCTTGGTCTTCTCTCCGGATCTCCAGACTCACCGGAGGGACGTTCGTCAGGTCCTGCTCAGGCTAAGGCAGAACCATCTCTACGCTAAATTTGAGAAGTGCCTCTTTGAGCAGACCTCGCTTCCGTTTCTGGGCTACATTATCTCTCAGACCGGCCTTCAAATGGATCCTGAGAAACTGTCTGCCATCGAGAAATGGCCCCGACCGGAGGGGTTGAAGGCCATTCAGCGTTTCCTGGGCTTCGCCAACTACTACCGCCTCTTCATACCACACTTCTCTTCCCGGACGGCCCCAATTTCTGCGCTCACCCGTAAAGGTACTAATCCCAAAGAGTGGCCACCCGAAGCAGAGGAGGCCTTTCTTTCCCTTAAACAGGCCTTCTCTTCCGCCCCGGTGCTGCATCGCCCAGATGGCAACAAGCAGTTCTTCCTGGAAGTTGACGCCTCCTCCTCTGGAGCCGGAGCGGTACTTACTCAAAAATCATCTTCCGGGAGGATGGTAACTTGTGGCTTCTTCTCTAAACTCTTCTCCTCCTCTGAGCGCAACTATTCCATAGGAGACCGAGAGTTATTGGCCATCAAACTGGCATTGGAGGAGTGGCGTTACCTGCTCGAGGGGGCTCTTCACCCGGTAATAATTTACACTGACCACAAGAACTTGGCTTACCTCCAGCATGCCCAGAGACTTAACCCGCGCCAAGCCCGGTGGTCCTTGTTTTTTGCTCGTTTTGATTTTGTCCTTCATTTTCGCCCGGCTGACAAAAACGTCAAGGCGGATGCCTTGTCTCGATCCTTTCTGGTGTCTGATCTCGAGGAGGATCCGAAACATATCATCGATCCCGCCAGAGTAATGCAGGTGGCTCCCGTGAGTCTAAATCGTCTTCCTCCTGGTAAGACGTTCGTACCAGTACCTGATCGGGAGAAGATTCTACACTGGGGTCATTCGTCCAAACTAGCTGGCCACGCCGGTCAGAAAAAGACCCTCCAGCTTATTACCCGGCACTACTGGTGGCCTAACCTGCACAAGGATGTAATAGACTTTGTTTCTGCCTGTGTGTCCTGCGCCCGCAACAAAGTTCCGAGACACCTGCCGGCCGGCCGCCTCCTACCTCTGCCAGTACCTGCTGCCCCCTGGCAGCATATAGCAATGGACTTCATTACTGATCTGCCCGTCTCTGCCGGTTGTACGGTCATTTGGGTGGTCGCTGACCGCTTCTCCAAGATGGCTCACTTCATTCCACTGCCAGGTCTTCCGTCTGCACCCGAGCTGGCTAAAGACTTTATCCGCCACATCTTCCGTCTTCATGGCCTGCCCCGTCACATCGTGTCGGATCGTGGGGTACAGTTCACTTCCCGTTTCTGGAGAGCCACTTGTAAATTGCTGGACGTCACCCTGGACTTCTCCTCCGCTTACCACCCACAGTCTAATGGTCAAGTGGAGCGGATCAATCAGAACCTGACCAGTTACCTTCGGCACTTCGTTAATGCCCACCATTCTGACTGGGTGGATCTCCTGCCATGGGCCGAATTCTCGTACAACAATCACGAGAGCGAGTCTTCCTCCAAATCCCCGTTTTTTGTAGTCTACGGTCAGCATCCTCGGATCCCGTTTCCCGTCTCCACCTCGGCGGACAATCCGGCTGCGGAATCTCTTGTTAACAAATTTTCCTCCATATGGGAGAGTACCCGGTCCGCACTCCTTCTGTCATCCGAGCGTATGAAAAGACACGCTGACAAAAAACGTCTGGACCCTCCTCAATTCCGCCCTGGGGATAAAGTCTGGCTCTCGTCCAAATATGTCCGGCTCAAGATCCCTTCCTATAAGTTAGGGCCTCGGTTCATCGGCCCACTGGAGGTCATCAGTCAGATCAACCCGGTGGCCTATAAATTGAAACTCCCGGCCAACTTACGGATCCCTAACTCCTTCCATGTGTCTCTCCTCAAACCTGTGGTACTTAACTCTTTTTCCAAGTCTACAGGTACGCCTCCTGCTCCGGTTTCTGCTGAGGACGAGTTTGAGGTAGAGAACATTCTTGCCACCAAAAGGGTAAGAGGAAAGACCTTTTTCCTGGTAGATTGGAAGGGGTTTGGTCCTGAGGAGAGAACGTGGGAGCCCCGGGAGAACATCCATGCCCCTCTCATCCTAGCTAAATTTCTGTCTGGCCTAAAAAAGGGGGGGCCTAAAGGGGGGGGTACTGTAGTGCCGGCGTCCCTGCCCTCTGCTAGGCAGGGACGCTGCTCCTCTCACCGCTCTGCTCCGTGCCCGGCTTCCTCCCCCCGCTCTGCTCTCAGCGCGCGCTCCTTCCCGGCCCCTGTGCTTAGGGCGCGCGCGCGCGCGCTCCCCTCCTCTTAAAGGGGCCGCGCGCGCCGCCCTAAAGAGTCCCCGGCCAATGGCCGGAGGACTTCATCATATATAAGGCACCTCCTCCAAAATGGAGGTGCCCGAGCAATGTTGTTTGCACCTGTGTCTCACCTGTGCTTCAGCCCTCAGGTCCCGTTGCCAGTTTCCTGCCAGTTTCCTGCTAGTTACCTGCCAGTACCTACCAGTTACCTGCCTGATTCCCGCCTGAATACTTGTTACCTGTCTGCCAGTCTGAGGTCCGACGGTCTGCCTTACAACTCCGGTCAGTCTGTCTAAGGACCAACTTGCCCGCTCACCTGGGAGCGCACATCAGCTACCTGCCTGCTTGCCTGAGGTCCGACGGTCTGCCTTACTACTCCGGTCAGTCTGTCTATGGACCAGCTTGCCCGCTCACCTGGGAGCGCTTCTCCATTATCTGCCTGCTTGCCAGCCCGGAGGCTCCGTTGTCACGTGCTGTGACCACCAGCTACTCCAGACTCTTGCCCGCTCACCTGGGAGCGCTTCTCCGTTACCTACCTGCCTGCCAGCCCGGAGGTTCCGCCGTCACGTGCCGTGACCACCTGCTATTCCAGAGACTCTCGCTTGCTCACCTGGGAGCACACATCTACCACCTGCCTGCTAGCCTACCCGGAGGCTCTGCCATCACAGGTCGTACCTACCCCTTACCCAGAGACTGCCCTGATCACTTGCCGTAACTCCCTGTCCGTTCACCCAGAGACTGCCACCCGCTCCCTTACAAGGGCCGCCCCCTTGTATAGTAGCTCAGAGGTTCCGCCTCCCGGACCCGTTACAGTCCGCCTCCCGGACCCGTTACAGCAGTGTATATGAAGATGTATCAGGTACATGATGACTATGTACTAGTATATCACGTAGTGTCTTATTACATTTAGCCATAATCAATGGACGATTTAATAGAAAAGGAAGTATTGTCTGATCCTGTTGGAGAATTAGCCAAAATTTGGAGATGATATTAGTAATTTCCTTCCACCTCGAATGATAATTCGTGATGAATCGAACATGCCCATCAGATTCCTTTTTCTTTTTAGTAATGAGAAGATATTGTCTATTGGCGTGTTTGGCCCGATAGTAGGTCTGTTGAATAATTTCCATTTTGTACCACGTTGTAAGTATCTACTGGTCATATCACATGCCTATTCTTCAAAAGCTTTGTTTTGGTCACAAATACGATGTGCCCTAATAAATTGTCCGGACGGCATTGCCTGTATTACATGTGCCAGACGACTGATTTGGCATGCAAGAAAGCATTGGCACTAGTAATCCTGTGATAAATATTTGTATGCAACTGTCCATGGTCATCAACATGAATATCCAAATCCAGAAAATCAATTTTCTTTTGATCAATATGATGGGTTAGCTTAATATTCAATGCATTGTCATTTAGATATTTTAAGAATTTTTCAAGTTCCTCATGGGAGCCCTGCAAAATAAACAACACATCGTCTATGAATCTCATCCAAGATATCACTGATCCCAATGACGTATGTTCAATGTTCTGGAATCGGATGTATTCACACTCCCAAAATCCCAAGGAGAGATTGGCGTAAGATGGGGCCCAAGCCGCGGCCATTGCCACCTCTTTCTTCTGTAGGTAGTATTGATCTTTGAACACAAAATTATTATATAACAAAATGTATTCTGTTACGAATCCGGGTGGTGGAACCTCTGTGCTGTGATGCAAGGAGGGATCAGAGGGGCGTAACTAATTGCCTACCCGGACCGACCCTGGCCACACAGCGGCTTAGTCGACTCTGTGAACCAAGGAGGGACCGGGAAGGTGAACCAGGTGCCACTCGGGGACCGACCTTGTGAGAGCAGGCGACTCCCATGGGACTGATGGCTGAAGCTGAAAGGCACAGCGGATGAGCACGGCCGGTTGACAGGCGGGCACGGCTGATAGACAGGCTGGCGGGCACTGGGACCTTCAAGGTAGAGGTGAAGATGCTGGAGCTGTCCTAGGTAGAAGTGCTGAAACTGTTGTATCCAGAAGCACCAGAGCTGTCCACTAGCGTGGTGCTGAATCTGGATGGCACTGCCCTCCAACGTTGTGGTATTGAACCAAATGTTACTATAACGTCCTGGCTACAAGCCGTCCACTGCTGTGGTGCTGAATCTAGACAGTACTGCCCAGATCAGAGCTGCCCACCGTTTTGGTGCTGAATCTAGGACTGTAGTGCCCAGAGGAGAGCTGCCAACCACTGTGGTGCTGAACCAGTACTATAGAAGGGAGAGAACACAGGAGCTCACCCCCGCTGCTGAGCAGAGATGCTAGATGTGCTGTAGCTGTCTTCTATTGTTCTATTGTCCCTCAGCAGATAGCATCATGCTATGAATGGGATGTGCTCTGCTATATCCCTGCGGCTTGTAGATCAGGAATCAGGGCTTCAGTGTGAGTCACCTGAATGACAGCAGTCTGGCACCACCAATGCTGCTATGCGGGACATTGCGCCCTTTACTACTGCCTGCGATGTAAAACCCCTTCTGATTGGAGCCCATGGATCTGTGATTGGTTATTGAAGACACACCCTCGTACATGGTGGACTTGTCTGTTCCCTTTAAACATATGAGCGGTTCTCACATGTTGTGGCTGATGTCTGATAACATAAGTGCTATCCCCTCATTCTGTATCACTGCAGCTGTCATCTGATGGGCGGCTGATGTATTCCATCACTATAGTACGGGTGAGATCACAGCCATCTGTAGGAACAAAACACCATCTCATCCGTGTCATGTACAGAAGCATGTCGCTATGCAAGTCGCCCCCGTACTCCTAAACATCAGCAATAAAGCAGGAAGGAGTGTGTCACTGAATGCAAGATGTGACGAGATAAAACCAACCTTGTAAGGCTACATGCGTAGTGGTCATAGCCACCTCCAGTTACTGTCACATAAAATTCCTGGTGCCACTGATAAAGGAGGGGAGATCTCCGTAATACGGTATCTGTGCACGTTTAGTCCACCAGTGTCTGGAAGGAACGTTGAGCTCAGCTATGCTGCTCATGAGAGCGCAGGGTCCTAATGTCCACCATTACCACTCCATTCTTAGTCTAATTTTACATATCATTTCATCAATGTGTTTCATCTGACATTAACCTTATTCATTATATTTTCAGTTAAACACTTTATTAATAATATCTAAAGATTTAAAAAAAGATAAGTATATGATAAACTATATGTCGGTTGCGAATAAATGTACTAATGAATTTACTCTGCATCTCAAGTGTCATATCTACAGTGCCAAAGGTTTCCTTTCTGGATCTTATTGATATTCCTTCTATGCACTACATCTTCTAATTAGGAGTGCGAAACTTCTAACGCTTTACACTATGATAAACTGATATATATAAGTACTCGTATATACACTATTTGGACAAAACTTATAACAGCGAAGTACTGTTCATATAGTTAAGTGGCTTAGCAACGGTACAGGAGATAAGATGAGAATAATAGGTTTAGTCTTTAGGATAGGGTTAATGGATAGAGACTGCAAGATGGCCGTGAGTGACACGAAAGAGTGAGAAGGACCCGTCCCATCGTGTGCGTAAGAAGGGCACGGTGGAAGAAAAAGAAACCATGCCCATTGCAGCAAGCCAAGGGAGAACGGGTGGAGACTCCCAGGAAACGGGCAGGTGAGCCAGAAGTGGCCTCCCCCAAGAATGGGCAGAGCAACGTAAGAGCACACCCACGGCAGAGTGGGCTGGGACCCTTGTTGGTGAGGAGGTAAAGTGGCAAGAGAAGATGGAGTGCTACCGTTTACCTATTGAAAGTGATGGTCGGTGCCAAGGCATTATGCTCCGCGGTGTGCCCGGAAAGGTCAAGTGGAAAAGGAAGATGACGCAGCTGGAGCAAGAGATGCAGCCGGGTGAACTGTCATCAGTAGAGGCACCAACGAAGGTCCAGGGAAGGCCCAGGAACCAATGCCTGACCTCAAGACAAAGGTTCGCCCGCAGTCCCCAAAACCAGAACCCGATTCCAAGGCGGAGGCAGCAGTATCAGCGTGGCCAAGATCCTGCGACCAGGCAGGGTGACTGAAAGCTATGCTGGCAGCCCTGGTGGTAAGTACACCTCAGCGTCCTGGAGTGTTATCAGCCTGGGAAACAGCCCTCATCCCCCGGCCACAGCAGTACATGGAAGAGACACCAGCCCTGGACCCTGTTAAGGCCAGATGGGTGGTGAAGGTCATTGAGGGTAAGAAGGAGTGGGAGAAATGGGTGAGGGCCCAACTCGAGCACCCAGGAGGTGGTGAAGTTGACCCGCCCAGGGGGGAAATGTGGGGAAACTTGGTACCCGGGCCTTTACCTTCTTTGTAGGATGTCACGGCAGTCGGCTCCCGGGCCCATCCTCTGGGGTCGCTCTTTAAAAGGGGGTTTGTTAACAGTTTGTCTCGTGACGCCACCTGTGGTTCCCGGTAATGAATACCGGCGCTGCTGCAGACCTCCGGGGGTGATGGGATGGCAGCTGGGATGTTTCTGCTCCCCACAGGTGGAGCGGGCCCCCGGGGAAGGGTAGTTGCAGATGGTAATGCTGGCCGTTGTAGTGCAGGCGCGGTAGCATGATGGAAATAACTGACAGAGACAGTGGAGTGCAGTCATCCGAGTTTACTCACAGTTCTTTTTACGTTCCTCGGGTACACTGTCCAGGTGTCAGACTCCCGCGTCGCACTGCGTTTGCCAGGCAGGGGTTCAGCAGTCCTTCAGGTAGATTAGAAGCACTTAACGGGACCCCCTTTCTTATGTTCCTTCCTTGACTGACTTCCCGCGCTGTGTCTTCTCACTCCTGCCCTGCGCTCCCCACACACAGTCCCGATCGGGTGCTCTGAAGTCCCTTCTGGGCAACCTGGAGTTCCCGAACCTACTTGATGCCCTTCACGGCGACTAGGGTGAGGCTGTGGCAACTGCACCATGGAAGTGCAGAAGCCTCCGGTTTTTCCAGCCGAGACCTGGAGTAACACGGCTGGTCCAGGGACCAGTTCCCTTTCTGCGGCCTGATCCCTCTGATTCTTGGCAGATTCGGGCGTATGGGTGCCGTCCTGCACTCATCGTACCCCCTGGGATCCATTCTGTTCCCGGAGAATTCCTCGCTTGCTCCCACTCCTCTCCTGGGCCTCTCTCACTAGGCCCACAATGGAGCAGAGCTCCTGAAGAGACTCTGCTCCCCTCCTCTCCTTGCTACTCACTGGCTGAACTGCACTGCTCCAACTAAGATGGCTTCCTTTTTTATGTCTAAGTGCTCCCCTGTTCTACGTCCTCCACCCACACCCACTACTGGTTCCCCCTCTCCTTGGTTCCCCCCACTCCAGCCAGGGACAGGGCAGCAAAAGAAGTGCATAATGCCCTTCCAGCCGGCCTGGAGTAGTGCAGTGTTGAGTGCAGGTGTTGGGGTCCCGGGCAGTAATAATCTTTAATAATAATAATAATAATCTTTATATAGCGCTAACATATTCCGCAGCGCTTTACATACATTATTGTCGCTGTCCCCATAGGGGCTCACAATCTAGATTCCCTATCAGTATGTCTTTGGAGTGTGGGAGGAAACTGGAGAACCCAGAGGAAACCCACACAAACATGGGGAGAATATACAAAGTCCTTGCAGATGTTGTCCTTGGTGGGATTTGAACCCAGGACCCCAGCGCTGCAAGGCTGCAGTGCTAACCACTGCGCCACCATGCCGCCGGCAGTACTTCCTCCTTACCTGAGAGAAGGAGATGCCACACTTCTGGGTGAGGTGCAGTACCTCTGTGGCGACTGAACCCTCAGGGGTGCCACAAAGTCATTGACCAGATGACCAGATGTCACATCCAATATTTCAGCCCTCAGCGGGAAGATCATGTCCAGCAATGACTACTCCACGGTTAGTACCACAGCCTCAGGCCTGACAGAGGTAGCGAGTATTGCGGCTGCAGTGTGCGTTTTCAAGGGCCCCCACTGTATATGCTGTGCGTTGTCTTCCAGGTTCCAGAATGGTCGACCATGTCCAAAGAGGGAATGTAAGAGTGATGGACTGTTCTGCAGCATTCCTACCCTTGAAGGCAATAATCCCTTTATGTGTATGACGCGCCCCTGGGCCTACTTGGTGTAGCGTTGCGCACGCGGGGACTACCCGGAGCCGGGCCTGTTGGGGGTAGTAGTCTCGTGGCGGCGACCCGGTCCGTGCCCAGGGAGTCAGACTAAGTGGCGGTATATTAGCAGTAGATGTAGGACGACTACGCCACCCGTTGAATGCAGCTATGGAGCTGCCGCTGCAGGGCAGACCGCTGAGGCCGGTGGTAGGATAGTGCAGCGTAGATGGTATAACCCCCAACGGGAGGGGTATGGCCTCAGGGCAGCCGACGTGGATGATGGGGGTAGCAGGAACCACTCAGAGACGATGCGGTGTAGTTCAGGGTCTTTACTGGTGACAAAGATAGACCCTCCCGGAGTACTGGCTAGCGGTCGGGGCCTGGTCAGTCCTTGAGCAGATGGGATTCCCCTTGGCCAGGCGGAGTTGTAGGCCTCCCCAACTAATTGTACTCTTCTGGCTTCCTTGCTAGAGGCGGGTAAAGGTAGCCCATGTCCCTGAGTGTACCGTGTGGTGCTCACCCGTATGGCCGGTGACTCGGGGCCTTCTAGTGGCTTCCGCTCCACGACGGCGGTGCTGGTCCCACGCGTGTGACCGTGCCTTCGGGTTTCTTGGCCAGAGGACCTGAAATCCCCTGCCGGGCGGTTTCTGCTGCTGGGTCTGGGTTAATCCCCACAGCCTCGGACTCCGGGTCCGGTGGTAACTCTTCAATCAGGGCGAGCTCTTCAGCTGCCAGCCCCTGATTCCTTTTAGCACTGCTCCCACAGAGCTCCTGATCTCTCTTTCCTATAGCTGCTTCTCTTCTTCTCAACTCTTCTTCTCTCTAACCCTGCCTCAGCCCCAGCTTTATATAGGGGAAGTTCTTCCCCTCCCAGGACTGGGCAGGAGGTGTGGCATGCATAGGATTCCTGACCAAGAGACCTCCCACCTGCTCTCAGACATAACATTGCTATTACTGTGGAGACCAGACCCCTGGGGTGCCACATGTACAGTGCCATGCGGTTTTACGAGTAATGTAAATAGCGATGTGTTTCTCTTACAGTGGCATGTAAAAGTTTAGGCCCCTTGGTAAAAAATTACTGTTATTGTGAACAGTAAAGCAAGTTGAAGATGAAATGATCTCTATAAAAGGGCTAAAGTTAAAGATGACACATTTCCTTTGCATTTTAGGCAAGAAAAAATCTTGTAATTTTTTACATTTTAAAAATTACACAAAGGAAAATGGGCTGATGCAAAAGTTTGGGCACCCTTGGAGATTTGTGTGCTCAGAAAACTTTGACCAAGGTTTCAGACCTTAATTAGCCTGTTAGAGTGCGTGCACATGGTCAGTAAACACTGCGGATTGGATGCAGCACACTTGCGCTGCGTGCAATCTGCAGCGCCCAGATGTTACAGCATAGTGGATGGGATTTATACAAATCCCATGTCCACTATGCGTCTCCGTGCTCTTGCAGCTCACCCGTGGAGACGGTCATGCAGTGCGTCTTCACAGACCGCAGCATGTCAATTTCTCTTGCAGAGACCCTAATCTCCGCAAGAGAAATTATATCACTGTAATGTATAGGATGTGGTGAATCCGCATGGTTCATTGAACACATGCGGATTCACTTGCGTGCAGCGCTTTGGACGCAGCATAAAGTATGCTGCGTTCAAAGCGCAGCCAACACCGACCATCTGCACATACCCTAAAGGTTATGGCTTGTTCACTATCATTAGGAAAGGCCAGGTGATACAAATTTCCCAACTTTATAAAAACCCAGCCTCCTCTAACCTTGTGCCAAAAAACAGCAGCCATGGGTTCTTCTAAGCAGCTGCCTAGCACTCTGAAAATGAAAATGGTGGAGGCCCACAAAGCTAGAGTAGGCTATAAGAAAATAGCAAAGCGTTTTCAAGTTGCAACCTTATTGACGGCATCGCTCGTCACTGCAGGAACGTCCTCAGGCTACTGTCAGTGAGTTCCAGCTGGCGTGCTGAGCAGTTACATACTCATGCAACCGCTCAACACACCAATCGGATGTAGCAGATCTGGGGATCATTGTTCGACATCATCAGTATGGATTATCTGCGGACAGGTGAGGATTACTTTGTTTTTTTATTTTTATGTGGATCTTAAGAAATGTGTAAAAGAGGGTCATTGAGTGTTTTGTTCAAACAAATGTCTTTGCTCTGTGTGAGTTTTTTTACTTGAACTAATGGCGTTAGTAATTGGGATGTCTTATTCACGCCTCTCCATTACTAACCCCTGGGCCTGATGTCAGCAAACATCAAACAGCTGACATCAACCCCAAAACCATTACCCCACTTGCCAATGCACCAGGGCAAGTGGGAAGAGCCGAGAATAAGCACCAGAATTTCTGGGGTGGCTGAGGGCTCATGTTATTAGTCAGGGAGGAGGCCAATATCCATGGTCCCTTCCCAGCCTTTTAATATCAGCCTGCAGGTGTCTGTTTAGCCTTTGCTGGTTATTAAAACTACGTGGGACACCACATAATTTTTTGGGGGATACCCCCTTTTTAATACCATTAAAGGCTAAGCAGACAGCTGTGAGCTGTTATTAATAAGCTGGGAAGATCCATGAATAGCGGCCCCTTCCCAGATTGCCCACTGCTTTCCCTCAGCTGTTAAGAAAATTAAATGGACCCCATCCCATTTTTTCAAAAATAAACACCTAAATTTGTAAGGATGTAAAACAACGCCAAAATGTAGACTAAACTATATATGAATAGACAATATAAGGTCCTAAGTTCCTGGGCTAAGTCATCACTGCTATGGCCCTACTTATGTATTTGAAGTCCCCCTTTCTCAAAATCTTTCTAATAAATTTAATTTCCCCAAGATTATTGTGAAAATCATATACAGTGGGTAAGGAAAGTATTCCAACCCCTTTACATTTTTCACTCTTTGTTTCAGTGCAGCCATTTGGTAAATTCTAAAAAGTTCATTTTTTTTCTCATTAAAGTACACTCTGCACCCCATCTTGACTGAAAAAAAACAGAAATGTAGAAATCTTTGCAAATTTATTAATAAAGAACAACTGAAATATCACATAGTCATAAGTATTCAGACCCTTTGCTCAGTATTGAGTAAAAGCACCCTTTTGAGCTAGTACAGCCATGAGTCTTCTTGGGAATGATGCAACAAGTTTTTCACACCTGGATTTGGGGATCCTCTGCCATTCTTCCTTGCTGATCCTCTCCAGTTCCATCAGGTTGGAGGCCGAACGTTGGTGGACAGCCATTTGCAGGTCTCTCCAGAGATGCTCAATTGGGTTTAGGTCAGGGCTCTGGCTGGGCCAGTCAAGAATGGTCACAGAGTTGTTCTGAAGCCACTCCTTTGTTATTTTAGCTTAGTGCTTAGGGTCATTGTCTTCTTGGAAGGTGAACATTCGGCCAAGTTTGAGGTCCAGAGCACTCTGGAAGAGATTTTCATCCAGGATATCTCTGTACTTGGCCGCATTCATGTTTCCTTCAATTGCAACCATCGTCCTTTCCCTGCAGCTGAAAAACACCCCCATAGTATGATGCTTCCACCACCATGTTTCACTGTTGGGATTGTATTGGGCAGGTGATGAGCAGTGCCAGGTTTTCTCCACATATACCGCTTAGAATTATCACCAAAAAGTTCTATCTTCGTCTCATCAGACCAGAGAATCTTATTTTTCTCATAGTCTGGGAGTCCTTCATGTGTTTTTGAGCAAACTCTATGTGGGCTTTTATATGTCTTGCACTGAGGAGAGGCTTCTGTCGGGCCACTCTGCCATAAAGGCCCGATTGGTGGAGGGCTGCAGTGATAGTTGACTTTGTGGAGCTTTCTCCCATCTCCCTGCTGCATCTCTGGAGCTCAGCCACAGTGATCTTGGGGTTCTTCTTTACCTCTCTCACCAAGGCTTTTCTCCCATGATTGCTCAGTTTGGCTGGACGGCCAGGTCTAGGAAGACTTCTGGTGGTCCCAAACTTCTTCCATTTAAGGATTATGGAGCCCACTGTGCTCTTAGGAACCATGAGTAATGCAGAACTTCTTTTGTAACCTTGGCCAGATCTATGCCTTGCCACAATTCTGTCTCTGAGCTCCTTGGGCAGTTCCTTCGAGTTCATGATTCTCATTTGGACTGACATGCACTGTGAGCTGTGAGGTCTTATATAGACAGGTGTGTGCCTTTCCAAATCAAGTCCTACCAGTTTAATTAAACACAGCTGGACTCCTATTAAAGAGTAGAACCATCTCAAGGAGGATCACAAGGAAATGGACAGCATGTGACTTAAATATGAGTGTCTGAGCAAAGGGTCAGAATACTTATGACCATGTGATATTTCAGTTTTTCTTTTTTAATAAGTTTGCAAAAATTTCTACATTTCTGTTTATTTCAGTCAAGATGGGGTGCAGAGTGCACTTTAGTGAGAAAAAAATGAACTTTTTAGAATTTACCAAATGACTGCAATGAAACAAAGAGTGAAAATGTAAAGGGGTCTGAATACTTTCAGTACCCAGTGTATCCTTCAACATTACATTTAACTACCTTTTTGTATAAGGTGGCAAAGAATAAAACAAGCAGATAGGAAAAAACAAACTTAATTTATTTAAAAAATGATCAAAAAGAAATATTTCTGTCATGCGCCAAAACATGCAAAATAAAGCAAATAAACATTACAAATTATAATAAGGTGCAGAACTGTAATCAGGGCCAGGACTGGGTGCTGAAAAATGTGGGGGGATCAGCAACATGAGTAAGTGAGGGAAGTGGAATAAAGGGTAGAAATACACCATGGTGCGGAGGGTTTGGTAGGTATGGCCGGTCCGTGGAACTAGATTTGCTGCCAACTATATCCTAATTTGGAAGGCGGCTCACAGCAGGTTCAAGATGATATAAGTATGGCAAATACAAACGGTATATTAGGATTGTCTGAATATGGGTTATTTTGTAGGTGAGGTTTAACACAAATAACTATTGAAGCCAGAACATTATGTGTCTAATTTTTTTCCAAAACATATCGCCATCAAAAGCGAAAATTAGGCAAGCCAGAATAAACACAAAAAAAAAGACAAAGAAAAGTCACCATCATACTAGCAGTCAAGGGCGGGCTGGGCTGGGGTGCAGAGGGGCAAATGCCCCCCCAGACCAGTTCCCAAGCAGCTGCTCAGGGCTGCCAGGGGACTGCACTGTACCTTTAAATATGTTCAGCTGCCGACCCGACCACATGGCAGAGATGCAGATACACCCCCTGCACGCTGTGTGGCTGAGTCTGCTGAAGTGACGTCACACAGCGAACCTGGAACTGATTCAGTCAGCCGGACAGGAGCCTGTGGATCGGAGACTTCAGTGGTCTCAGTCAGTATGAGGTCAGGAGGTCTGCAGTGAGGGGGAAGCGGGACTGTGCTCACCTTCTCATAAATCCACCCAGGATTCTATATTGTCCAATCAGAGGGCCAGCTGCTGGGGCTCCGTGTGAGTTATTGCAGGAGGCTGAACTTTCATGCAGATTAGGGTCCTCCTGTCAGTGCAAAAAGTTCAGTCTGGTGCAATAAATCACACTTAGTCCCAGCAGAGACCACAGACATCACAATACGAGACCCTGCACCGACTGATTACAGCTGAACCTACAGCACCTCATATTCTACTATATGGCCCCATATATAATATGTGAGGTCCTGTAGGCAGGTCCAGGTGTGTTCAGTAATAATAATCTTTATTTTTATATAGCGCTAACCAGGGGCGGACACAGACTGTAGTGGGCCCCTGTGCAAGAAATTTTTTGGGGCCCCCCCCCTGCGCTTCATAAGGCAACAAAGTTATGTAAACATAACCCCCCCATGTGCAGCTCTCATCCCCCCATGTGCAGCTCACCCCCCCGATGCATCTCTCATCCCCCCCCGTGCATCTCTCATCCCCCCCCGTGCATCTCTCACCCCCCCATGTGCATCTCTCACCCCCCCATGTGCATCTCTCACCCCCCCATGTGCGTCTCTCACCCCCCCATGTGCATCTCTCATCCCCCCCATGTGCATCTCTCACCCCCCCATGTGCATCTCTCATCCCCCCCATGTGCATCTCTCATCCCCCCCATGTGCATCTCTCATCCCCCCCATGTGCATCTCTCATCCCCCCCATGTGCATCTCTCATCCCCCCATGTGCATCTCTCATCCCCCCCATGTGCATCTCTCACCCCCCCCATGTGCATCTCTCACCCCCCCTCATGTGCATCTCTCACCCCCCCATGTGCAGCTCTCACCCCACCCATGTGCAGCTCTCACCCCCCGTGCATCTCTCATCCCCCCCATGTGCATCTCTCATCCCCCCATGTGCATCTCTCATCCCCCCATGTGCATCTCTCACCCCCCCATGTGCATCTCTCACCCCCCCATGTGCATCTCTCACCCCCCCATGTGCATCTCTCACCCCCCCATGTGCATCTCTCATCCCCCCCGTGCATCTCTGATTCCCCCCACTCCTAGTTAATTAATTGTATTTAAGAAAAATAAAACTTGTTATACTTACCCCCATGCGATCCCTGCAGAATCCTGGCGCTCGTCCACGTCGCTGCCACCAGGTTCTCCTGACGTTCGGCCATGTGACGGCGCCACATACATAGCCAACAGCTTTTGTTTTGGCCAAAAGATTTTTAAAGCTGCCACTACGATAAGGTAGACTCTTCTGGCCGGGCCCTACTCTAACCTATTAAAATTTTCTTAAAATATCCAATACTCTTTTTAGATATATTTTTATTTAGTTTTCTTTAAGGGAATGTGTCATATACATTTTTTTTTTAAATGACCAATAATACCACATACAGGGAATACCGCCACACCATCACCAGACCACATATTACCACAACATAGTGACCGAATAATACCACACAGAAGGGAGAAAAACTGCCACACCATGACCAGACCACATATTACCACCACATTACTAATATTACCACCACATTACTAATATTAACATAAGTGTCATTATACACAGGAGCTCTATACATGGTATGTATAATGTAAGTGTCCAGGTAATCTAGTGATCACCAGTGACATTATACACAGGAGCTCTGTATATAGTGTCAGTGTACAGGTAATACAGTGATCACCAGTGACATTATACACAGGAGCTCTGTATATAGTGTACAGGTAATACAGGGATCACCAGTGACATTATACACAGGAGCTCTGTATATAGTGTACAGGTAATACATGGATCACCAGTGACATTATACACAGGAGCTCTGTATATATTGTCAGTGTACAGGTAATACAGTGATCACCAGTGACATTATACACAGGAGCTCTGTATATAGTGTCAGTGTACAGGTAATACAGTGATCACCAGTGACATTATACACAGGAGCTCTGTATATAGTGTACAGGTAATACAGGGATCATCAGTGACATTATACACAGGAGCTCTGTATATAGTGTACAGGTAATACAGGGATCACCAGTGACATTATACACAGGAGCTCTGTATATATTGTCAGTGTACAGGTAATACAGTGATCACCAGTGACATTATACACAGGAGCTCTGTATATAGTGTCAGTGTACAGGTAATACAGTGATCACCAGTGACATTCTACACAGGAGCTCTGTATATAGTGTACAGGTAATACAGTGATCACCAGTGACATTATACACAGGAGCCCGGTACATAGTATATAGTGTAAGTGTACATGTAATGCACTGACTCACTGGTGACGTCTCTAGGTGAAGTCCTTCAGCTACGCTTTCCTCCTTCATCCAGCACAGACCGCCATCACGTCTTCCAGCCAGGACTCGTCTCTGCATAAAATAACACAGTTATCTAGAGCACATTCCCCAACCTCTACATTACGCAGCTGAATACAGACGTGCATCCACCATCAATATATGGTTAGTTATTATGCAACCTACCATTCCAAATATAAATTGTAATCCACCACGGTGCCCCCATTAACTGTAAATAGGCACTTAATATATAATTTAATTAGAACCTCTACTCTATACTTCCTGCTCCCCGCATTCATTATTTACATGCACCCCCTGCCCCAATTCATTATATCATGTCCGTGCTCTCCCCACCCCATCGTCATTTATCATTTACTCTCCCCCACCCCACATTCATTATGTGCAGCTCATTATCCCCCTACTCCTAATTCCCCCATGTGCAGCTCATTTTCTCCCAATTCCCCCATGTGCAGCTCTCACCCCCCCATGAGCAGCTCTCACCACCCCCCCATGTGCACATCTCTCATCTCCCTCCCCCACATGTGCCCCTCTCTCATCCCCCTCCCCCACATGTGCCCCTCTCTCATCCCCCTCCCCCACATGTGCCCCTCTCTCATCCCCCTCCCCCACATGTGCCCCTCTCTCATCCCCCCCATGTGCATCTCTCATCCCCCCCATGTGCATCTCTCATCCCCCCCACATGTGCACATCTCTCATCCCCCTCCCCCACATGTGCACCTCTCTCATCCCCCGCCATGTGCATCTCTTATCTCCCCCCCATGTGCATCTCTTATCTCCCCCCATGTGCATCTCTTATCTCCCCCCCATGTGCATCTCTTATCTCCCCCCCATGTGCATCTCTTATCCCCCCCCCACATGTGCACCTCTCTCATCCTCCCCACCCCATGTGCATCTTTTATCATCCCCCCCCCACGTGCACCTCTCTCATCCCCCTCCCCCCACGTGCACCTCTCTCATCCCCCTCCCCCCACATGTGCACCTCTCTCATCCCCCCCACCCCATGTGCATCTTTTATCATCTCCCCCCACCCCATGTGCATCTTTTATCATCCCCCCCATGTGCATCTCTTATCTCACACACACACACACACACACACACACACACACACACACACACACACACACACACACACACCTCCCATTCCCCCCACTCCTAGTAAATTGTATTTTGAAAAAAACAAAACTTGTTATACTTACCCCCATGCGATCCCTGCAGAATCCTGGCGCTCGTCCAAATCGCTGACACTAGGTTCTCCTGACTTCCGGCCATGTGACGGCGCCGTCACATGACCGGAAATCAGGGGAATCATGAAGGCGCTGCCGCAGGAGCGCAGCGCAGCGCTGAGATGTCCCGGACCCGGCGCTTAGCATGGGGCCGGGGGCCCCATGAGGAGAGAGACTCACAAGAGGGGGTCCCCAACGGGGCTCCAAGGGGGCCCCTACCGGCTGGGCCCCACACTGGAGTCAGGGCAGACATGCCCTGATGGCGGCCCTGCTGGAGGCTGGAGGGGCCCCCTCTCCCTCGGGGCCCCCGTTCAATGAACCGGCTGCACGGGCGGTAGTTCCGCCCCTGGCGCTAACATATTCCGCAGCGCTTTACATACATTATCGTCGCTGTCCCCATCGGGGCTCACAATCTAGATTCCCTATCAGTATGTCTTTGGAGTGTGGGAGGAAACCGGAGAACCCGGAGGAAACCCATGCAAACACGGGGAGAACATACAAACTCCTTGCAGATGTTGTCCTTGGTGGGATTTGAACCCAGGACCCCAGCGCTGCAAGGCTGCAGTGCAGTGTATATCCCTGTACATAATATACCACATCTAGTATACAGATTAGCCTATCATCTACTGTGATACACACATCAGATGTTTTAAAAAAATACACATTACTATACAACATCAGATGTCTATAGTGACAGTATATTATATACTAGTCATGTATTCTAATATATATTGTATGCATGTGGTATACTGTGTGAACAGATGTTATGTACAGGTAATGTGTGTATAGTATATCTGAACTCTACCCATGTCTGGTATATATAATACTGTAACTACAAAGTTCAGCCCGCGGACTGAGACAGCCGAAGGGCTGAAAACTGTGGTGCACGGGCCACACCATACTCTCCCCTATCCCAATATCACTGCTATCTGCAGTGTGGTGAATACATTGGTGGAAGACGGAGCCGCTGGCTCCTACTTCCACAGATCAGCTTTTGCGACTGACACAGCAAACATGATGACATCACGACATCACATCTGCTGTGTGGAGAGTCAGTGCACCGGAGAAAAGAACAGACCGCGGGGGAACGAGAGCGAGGTGAGTATGTCTTCTTTTTTTTTTTCGTATGTGCATGGAATGTGTGCCTGCATATAGGGGGCTATGTGAGGACTCATACTGTATATAGGAGGCTATGTGAGGGCTCATATAGTATATAGGAGGCTATGTGAGGGCTCATATAGTATATAGGAGGCTATGTGAGGGCTCATATAGTATATAGGAGGCCATGTGAGGGCTCATATAGTATATAGGAGGCTATGTGAGGGCTCATATAGTATATAGGAGGCTATGTGAGGGCTCATATAGTATATAGGAGGCTATGTGAGGGCTCATATAGTATATAGGAGGCTATGTGAGGGCTCATATAGTATATAGGAGGCTATGTGAGGGCTCATATAGTATATAGGAGGCTATGTGAGGGCTCATATACTATATACTGTAGGAGGATATGTGAGGGCTCATATAGTATATAGGAGGGTATGTGATGGCTCACATTGTATATTGGAGGTTATGTGAGGACTCACACTGTATATAAGAGGTTATGTGGGGCCTTACACTGTATATAGAAGGCTATGAGGGAATCATACTGTATATAGGAGGCTATTTGAGGGCTCATATTGTATATAGAGAGACTATGTGGGGGCTCACACTGTATATAGGAAGCTATGTGGATCTCATAATGTATATAAGAGGCCACGTGGGGTCTGACAATATATAGAGAGGCTATGTGGGGACTCACATTGTATAAAGGAGGCTATGTGGGACTCATACTGTACATAGGAGGCTATGTGGCGGCTAATAATATGTATACAGTAGAAGGCTATGTGGGGGCTCATACTGTATAAAGGAGGCTATGTGAGGACTCATACTGTACATAGGGGGCTCATACTATATATAGGAGGCTATATGCGGGCTCATACTGTACAAAGGAGCCTATGTGGCGGCTCATAATATGTATAGGAGGCTATGTGGGTCTCATTGTATATAGGGGGCTATGTGGTGGCTAATACTGTATATAGGATGGAATATGAGGGCTCACACTGTATATAAGGGCTATGTGGTGGCTTACACTGTATATAGGGGCTATGTGGGGTGCATACTGTATGTAGGAATAATGTCTGTAATCTGCTGTGGAATTAATAGCACTATATACTCTACTTTTCAGATTATAGTACGCACTTTTCTCCTCCAAAAATTTTTGGGAAAATGGGGGTACGTCTTATAATCTGAATGTAGTTTACCGGGGCATTTGGGAGCGGCATTTTAGGGTCGCTGCTGCAGGAATGAGGCGATGCTGCGGGCCCCAGGCTGGGAAGGTGGGTGTCTGGCTGTGCGACGGGCTCTGTGCTTTCACAAAATGTCGGAGGAGCCCCCGCACTTTCCATGGTTTTCAATGCGGTGAACTTGGGGAAAAAAGGACACCAGAGGCGGCGCATGTGCGGATTGAGATCGTGACACCGAGATCTTGTCTCCCGAGGTCTCAACCTAAGCATGTGCCGCCTCCGGTGGCCATTTTCCCTAAGTCTACAGCATTGAAAACCACGGGAAGTACAGGGGATCCGCCGGCATTTTGTGAAAGCACGGAGCCCGGCTCATCGTCGAACATCCCCCTCCCAGCCTGGGGTCCACAGCATCACCCCACTCCTGCCGCTGCCAGCTTCCTGGAGCAGCGACTCTGCTCCACCACAGCAGCCCCCTTCCCTGGGTAATCTACCGTAACAGCAGACTATAAGAAGCACCACCATTTTATTAAAAACATTTTTTTTCCTATTTTTCTCACCAAAATTTGGGGTGCGTCTTATGATACGGTGCATTTTATAATCTGCAAAATATGGTAAGTAAAATAAATAAATAAATAGGGAGCTGTGTGGGGGCTCATACTGTATACAGGGGGCTGTGTGTGTGCTCATACTGTATACAGGGGGCTGTGTGTGGGCTCATACTGTATACAGGGGGCTGTGTGTGTGCTCATATGGTATATAGGGGGGCTGTGTGTGGGCTCATACTGTATACAGGGGGCTGTGTGTGTGCTCATATGGTATATAGGGGAGCTGTGTGGGGGCTCATACTGTATACAGGGGGCTGTGTGTGTGCTCATATGGTATATAGGGGGGCTGTGTGTGGGCTCATACTGTATACAGGGGGCTGTGTGTGTGCTCATATGGTATATAGGGGGGCTGTGTGGGGGCTCATACTGTATACAGGGGGCTGTGTGTGTGCTCATATGGTATATAGGGGGGCTGTGTGTGGGCTCATACTGTATACAGGGGGCTGTGTGTGTGCTCATATGGTATATAGGGGGGCTGTGTGGGGGCTCATACTGTATACAGGGGGCTGTGTGTGTGCCCATATGGTATATAGGGGGGCTGTGTGTGGGCTCATACTGTATACAGGGGGCTGTGTGTGTGCTCATATGGTATATAGGGGGGCTGTGTGGGGGCTCATACTGTATACAGGGGGCTGTGTGTGTGCTCATATGGTATATAGGGGGCTGTGTGTGTGCTCATATGGTATATAGGGGGGCTGTGTGGGGGCTCATACGGTATATAGGGGGATTTGGCATACTTAATTCTGCTCAATATTAAGTGATATAAATATTATTTTATATTAATTGTAGTTAATATTAATATTGAGCAGAACTAATTTCAGCCTTTCAGCCTATTGGTTCAGGCCCCCACAACAGTTACGTTCTGTCATGTGGCCCCTCTGGAAAATGAATTGCCCACCCCTGATATATACCATCATTTATTATCCAGTATATAGCACCTGATGTCTGTATAACAGTATGTCCTATATCCCATCACATATTCTCCTGTATACTGGATGTCATATACTGTGCACAGACATCAGATGGTGCAGAGGAGAAGAAGTGACTGGTGTAATATCTAATGGCTGTACTCAAGGTGTAATGTGCACTAGTTACATATTAGCCTGTAGGTGGTATAATATATATACTATAGGCCCAGACATCCCATATTATATACAGGATAATAGGAGGCGGGTATAATATCCAGAGCTAACAAGCCTCCCCTATTCCCTGGGCCTGTCCCGATTTGAGGGCTCAGTCCCGGCCCGGCTCAGCTCTTCTCCCGGCAGGGGCGCTGCTGGGCACTGGGCTTTTCCTCCAGACACGCAGGCTTTCCATGCTGTGTGTGACCCCTTGTAGCTCCGCCTCCCGCTCTCTGCTCCTCCCCGGCATCAGGGCAGAGGAATTCTACTGTGCAGAGACCGCGCAGCATGAGGAGGTGAGGGGTCAGGGGGCGGGGCCAAGTCTGCGGAGGACATGACAACAAGGTGCGGTCCTGAGGTGAGGGGGAGACCCGCAGCCTCTCCCATCTGTGGCTGCTGTTATTACAGGATGGGAGGGGGCTCATGCAATGTCACCAACAGCTCTGCAGTCGGGACTAGGGGGGATGGGAGGGGATTTAGGGACACTGCAGGGCTGACAGCTCTCCTGCGTACAGCCCATACTCTGCTGCTGATTGCAAACACCAGGCCCCACCACTGCCACTGGAGACATGATGGAGAAGAAGGGACTATATACATGTCATGTTGTGCCCGCTGTGTGTATGATGTCCGTGTGATGGTTGTGCCCGCTGTGTGTGTGATGTGTGTGTGATGGTTGTGCCCGCTGTGTGTATGATGTCTGTGTGATGGTTGTGCCCGCTGTGTGTATGATGTGTGTGTGATGGTTGTGCCCGCTGTGTGTATGATGTCTGTGTGATGCTTGTGCCCGCTGTGTGTATGATGTCTGTGTGATGCTTGTGCCCGCTGTGTGTATGATGTCTGTCTGATGGTTGTGCCCGCTGTGTGTATGATGTCTGTGTGATGGTTGTGCCCGCCGTGTGTATGATGTCTGTCTGATGGTTGTGCCTGCTGTGTGTATGATGTCTGTGTGATGGTTGTGACCGCTGTGTGTATGATGTCCGTGTGATGGTTGTGCCCGCTGTGTGTATGATGTCCGTGTGATGGTTGTGCCCGCTGTGTGTATGATGTCTGTGTGATGGTTGCGCCCGCTGTGTGTATGATGTCCGTGGGATGGTTGTGCCCGCTGTGTGTATGATGTCCGTGTGATGGTTGTGCCCGCTGTGTGTATGATGTCCGTGTGATGGTTGTGCCCGCTGTGTGTATGATGTCTGTGTGATGGTTGTGCCCGCTGTGTGTATGATGTCTGTGTGATGGTTGTGCCCGCTGTGTGTATGATGTCCGTGTGATGGTTGTGCCCGCTGTGTGTATGATGTGTGTGTGATGGTTGTGCCTGCTGTGTGTATGATGTGTGTGTGATGGTTGTGCCTGCTGTGTGTATGATGTGTGTGTGATGGTTGTGCCCGCTGTGTGTATGATGTCTGTGTGATGGTTGTGCCCGCTGTGTGTATGATGTCTGTGTGATGGTTGTGCCCGCTGTGTGTATGATGTCCGTGTGATGGTTGTGCCCGCTGTGTGTATGATGGTTGTGCCCGCTGTGTGTATGATTTCTGTGTGATGGTTGCGCCCGCTGTGTGTATGATGTCCGTGTGATGGTTGTGCCCGCTGTGTGTATGATGTGTGTGTGATGGTTGTGCCCGCTGTGTGTATGATGTCTGTGTGATGGTTGTGCCCGCTGTGTGTATGATGTCTGTGTGATGGTTGTGCCCGCTGTGTGTACGATGTCCGTGTGATGGTTGTGCCCGCTGTGTGTATGATGTCTGTGTGATGGTTGTGCCCGCTGTGTGTATGATGTCTGTGTGATGGTTGTGCCCGCTGTGTGTATGATGTCTGTGTGATGGTTGTGCCCGCTGTGTGTATGATGTCTGTGTGATGGTTGTGTCCGCTGTGTTTATGATGTCTGTGTGATGGTTGTGCCCGCTGTGTGTATGATGTCTGTGTGATGGTTGTGCCCGCTGTGTGTATGATGTCTGTGTGATGGTTGTGCCCGCTGTGTGTATGATGTCTGTGTGATGGTTGTGCCCGCTGTGTGTATGATGTCTGTGTGATGGTTGTGCCCGCTGTGTGTATGATGCCTGTGTGATGGTTGTGCCCGCTGTGTGTATGATGTCCGTGTGATGGTTGTGCCCGCAGTGTGTATGATGTCTGTGTGATGGTTGTGCCCGCTGTGTGTATGATGTCTGTGTGATGGTTGTGCCCGCTGTGTGTATGATGTCTGTGTGATGGTTGTGCCCGCTGTGTGTATGATGTCTGTGTGATGGTTGTGCCCGCAGTGTGTATGATGTCTGTGTGATGGTTGTGCCCGCTGTGTGTATGATATCTGTGTGATGGTTGTGCCCGCTGTGTGTGTGATGTCTGTGTGATGGTTGTGCCCGCTGTGTGTATGATGTCTGTGTGATTTTTAACATAGCGCTTTGAAATAGGCAGGGGTGGGAGATTAATTTTCCCAAGGGGCCACGTGAGAGACTGTGACTGTTGTGGAGCCCGAACCAATAGGTTCAAATTAATTCAGCTCAATATTAATATTAACTTATTAATTATATATTTTTTGTATATTTATATTATCACTTAATATTGAGCAGATTTAAGTGTGCTGACATCCCCCTATATACAGTATGAGCGCCCACACAACCCCGTACATACAGTATTAGCACACACCACCCCTACCTACAGTATGAGCCCTCGCATAGCCCCCAATATACAGTAAGAGCCACCACAAGAAAGCCAGATGTCGTATAATGAATCTACATAAAGATGAGAAAGTTCTGGCGGCTCCGACTGTGAATGAGGGAACAAAAAATAATCCTCAGGTCCCAACAAGAGATGAGCAGGACTCACAGATGAGGCCGCACTGCCCGGAAGATAAGAGACTCATGGCCTCCAGTCCAGCCGCCAGGTAGCACTGACCCGGACCCCCGACTGGAGGCCCCGGAATCCATCTGCTCATCTCTAGTCCCAGCTGCCCTGGATACAGTGGACAGTCCTGGATTTGGGTCTGGGCCTTGCAGTCTCGGCCGTCTGCTGAATTTCCCTCACTACCAGCGCCCCTCTGACAACTCCTCCTGCCGAGCGAGAAAGATAATGGTAAATGGGCGTGGATTGGGGTGTGACCAGGGGCGAGGCCAAAATTTTCCGCGCATAGCCTCTTTCTGTCCCCCTTTCTGTTCTTCAAAAGTTGAGAGGTATGAATATGTGATGTCTGTATCCCAGTATATCGCTTACCATCACATATTATGCTGTATACTGGATGTGATGGACTTTGATACTGGCATCCAATGTTATACAGAGGATAATATGTCACTGGTGTAATATCTGATGTCTGTGCTCATAGTGTGGTATATAACTGTCACATGCTATTCTGTATGTAATATCTGATGTATGTAGTCATAATATATCTTATTCCAGTACAGATGAGCGAATTGATTCGCAGGACACTGGTCAAACAGTCCCGTCAGTAGTCTGTGGCCACCAGACCAGAGCCCCGCGAGCCTCCTCCCGCCTGCCGGCATCTCTGACTCCTCTTTTGATTATAGTCTTTGCATGATGTCATCTTTTTGGCGTGACACATACATGACATTGTGCCTGGCTACAAATCAAAGGAAGAGAAAGAGAATGGTGTCAGGTAGGCGGCTGTCAGGGCTCCTATCCAGCAGCCACTGAATATTCATCTGACCATTGGATCAGGGTCCTGCAAATGAAGTTGCTCATCTCTATCTATCAGTCATATATTCTCCTATGTATATTGTATTGTATGTGGTATAATATGTTCACTGTGTGCACAGACATCAGATGGGACACACGTGCTAATTAGTGACTCGTACATCATATACTATAATGTGGAGTTGACTTTTACATTAATGACTTGCTCGATCAAGTATGTAGGAAATAATACACAAAATAATAATTCCTAGGTATCTATCTGGCAGACCTGTGCTTATGTGTGGCCACCTTTAGGCTGTGTGCCCACTATGCGTTTTTTAAGCGTTTCTGTAACGGCAATTCCACTGCAGAAACGCTTAAAAAACGCTCGCTTGGTAGAAGGTCTGCTATGTTCCCCAATGATAATCCGCATCTGCTGTGCACATGCTGCGGAAATTTCCGCTGCGGATTATCAATGCGGAAAAATCCGCCGCACTACCAATTATTTTGTGTAATCGCAGCGTTTTCACCGCCATTGACTTGCATTGATTTGCATAATATCCGCATGACTACATGTGCACATGCGGATATTTAGCGATTCAATGTGCGGATGGTACCTGGATTTGGAGAAGAAGAGACTCTCCTCCAGACCCGGGTACCATAGTACCTGTAAAAAAAAATAATTAAAATAAAAAATATACATTATTCTTTACCTTCTGATGGCCCCCGGTCTCCATAGCGATGCGTCCTGGCTTCCTGGCAGCTCATGATGGTCTAAAAGGACCTGCCATGACATCATTTATTCATGTGACGGGTCACGCGACCGCTGACGTCGGCGGTCGCTTGACCCGTCACATGACTAAATGACGTCATGGCAGGTCCTTTTACACAACCGCGAGACACCGGGAAGACCGGACGCGTCGGATAAGGAGACCAGGGGCCGTCAGAAGGTAAGTATAATATTTATTTTTTACCATTCTTTTACGGTCACACTATATAAATCCATACCGGTTGCATGGATTTATATAGTGTGACCAAGTTGTCAAGCACTTTCCAAGTGATGCTAAAATCGCTTGCAAAGCGCTTGACAACCCGCATGCGGAAATGCATGTGAAGAGCGCTTCACTTCTGCTTGTCCCTGGCAGGAAAACTCATAGAATCCGCATGCGTTTTTTCTGCCAGGGAGATGCAGAAACGCTCTGGAAAAATTCTCAGCATTTCTGCATTGTGGGCACTTAGCCTTACTCTGTTTAGGAGTGTAGAAAAGCACAGCGTACCTTGGATTACTTGCATTACACCTCTAACAACCTAAATCCGTGTTGTAGTGGTCAGACATTGTACATATTATGCTTATGTATTACCAGTTTTAAATGCTCACCTGAACTGGACCAAGTGCTGTCATTTTTCTCCACGGGCAGCACTTAGACAATACGTTTGTGTGAATATAGCCTATGAAGCAGCTGGTAATAAACATGTTGAAGGGGTTTTCTGCGAACAAAAGTACATTTTAATCAATAGATCTTGGAATAATAATAACTTCCACAATTGGATGTGTTTAAATAAAATGTCCCTGTGCTGAGATAATGTTATAAATGTGCCCCTGCTGTGTACTGTGTAATGGCTGTGTCTGACTGTGCAGGAACATGGTCTGATCATACCACAGCTACTGGGCAGGGGGGGAGAAAAAGAGTATATAGCATCGATTAAATCACTGCACACTCTAGTTTCAAGATGCAAACGATGGGTCAAAACGTTCATTTACTGTTGCATTATTCCCTGCACCTTAAATGTGTCTTATTGCATGTCTTCAAATAGACTTTAGTTTGCGTCATGAAACTAGAATGTGCGGTGATTTAATCTACGCCGATTCTGGGGATTCCACATCCCGTGTACCTGCACCTTGACCTACAGACTGTGTGCACGCTAAGAGAGTATATATACATTACAGCAGGGGATCACAGCTGAGTCTTTCTTTGAGCTAAAATATTGTTTAAAAACAGGCATTGAAATGTTTTACTCACAAAAAGAATCCTCTGTGATCCCCTGCTATCCTGCCTGTATCCTCTTTTTCTCCCCCCCTGCCCAGGAGATGTGGTATGATCAGAACATGTTCCTGCACGGTCAGACACAGCCATTACACAGTACACAGCAGGGGCACATTTATAAGATTATCTCAGCACAGGGACATTATTATATCACATCCAATTGTGGAAATTATTATTACTCCAAGACCTATTGATTAAAATATACTATTGTTTGTGGGAAAACGACCTTTAAGGATGGGCCGCTACTCATGGACCACTGCTGTGTGCTTGCCCCCAGGCTAAAATTTGCCAGCCAGCCCCTGCTAGCAGTGGTATTAGAATACACACTATACATGTTATTACATACAGCATCCTTTACCTATAAAAATTGTATATAATCTCTTCCACTTTTCTTTCCAGTGGGTGTAGTGACAAGATTATGGAGCAGTTGCCGGGACCAGTGCCGCCGCGAGCGACAACAGGGTAGGAAGAGTGGTGATGTGGCTCTTAAAAAGAAAGTCCACACAGTACAGACCAAAAGTTTGGACACACCTTCTCATTTAAAGATTTTTCTGTATTTTCGTGACTATGAAAATTGTACATTCACACTGAAGGCATCAAAACTATGAATTAACACTTGTGGAATTATATACTTAACAAAAAAGTGCGAAACAACTGAAAATATGTCTTATATTCTAGGTTCTTCAAAGTATCCACCTTTTGCTTTGATGACTGCTTTGATGACTGCTTTGCACACTCTTGGCATTCTCTTGATGAGCTTCAAGAGGTAGTCACTGGAAATGGTCTTCCAACAATCTTGAAGGAGTTCCCAGAGATGCTTAGCACTTGTTGGCCCTTTTGCCTTCACTCTGCGGTCCAGCTCACCCCAAACCATCTCGATTGGGTTCAGGTCTGGTGACTGTGGAGGCCAGGTCATCTGGCGTAGCACCCCATCACTCTCCTTCTTGGTCAAATAGCCCTTACACAGCCTGGAGGTGTGTTTGGGGTCATTGTCCTGTTGAAAAATAAATGATGGTCCAACTAAACGCAAACCGGATGGAATAGCATGCCGTTGCAAGATGCTGTGGTAGCCATGCTGACTCAGTATGCCTTCAATTTTGAATAAATCCCCAACAGTGTCACCAGCAAAGCACCCCCACACCATCACACCTCCTCCATGCTTCACGGTGGGAACCAGGCATCTAGAGTCCATCCGTTCACCTTTTCTGCGTCGCACAAAGACACGGTGGTCGGAACCAAAGATCTCAAATTTGGACCCATCAGACCAAAGCACAGATTTCCACTGGTCTAATGTCCATTCCTTGTGTTCTTTAGCCCAAACAAGTCTCTTTTGCTTGTTGCCTGTCCTTAGCAGTGGTTTCCTAGCAGCTATTTTACCATGAAGGCCTGCTGCACAAAGTCTCCTATTAACAGTTGTTGTAGAGCTGTGTTTGCTATAGAACTCTGTGTGGCATTGACCTTGTCTCTAATCTGAGCTGCTGTTAACCTGCGATTTCTGAGGCTGGTGACTCGGATAAACTTATCCTCAGAAGCAGAGGTGACTCTTGGTCTTCCTTTCCTGGGGCGGTCCTCATGTGAGCCAGTTTCTTTGTAGCGCTTGATGGTTTTTGCAACTGCACTTGGGGACACTTTCAAAGTTTGCCCAATTTTTCGGACTGACTGACCTTCATTTCTTAAAGTAATGATGGCCACTCGTTTTTCTTTACTTAGCTGCTTTTTTCTTGCCATAATACAAATTCTAACAGTCTATTCAGTAGGACTATCAGCTGTGTATCCACCTGACTTCTGCACAACACAACTGATGGTCCCAACCCCATTTATAAGGCAAGAAATCCCACTTATTAAACCTGACAGGGCACACCTATGAAGTGAAAACCATTTCCGGTGACTACCACTTGAAGCTCAACAAGAGAATGCCAAGAGTGTGCAAAGCAGTCATCAAAGCAAAAGGAGGCTACTTTGAAGAACCTAGAATATAAGACATATTTTCAGTTGTTTCACACTTTTTTGTTAAGTATATAATTCCACATGTGTTAATTCATAGTTTTGATGCCTTCAGTGTGAATGTACAATTTTCAAAATCATGAAAATACAGAAAAATCTTTAAATGAGAAGGTTTGTCCAAACTTTTGGTCTGTACTGTACCTATATTATGATCGGCTCCAGTTTTTGACCCTAGTCCTAGATTTTCACCCGTAAGTGGCTATCTTTTTCAGTTTTATTTGTTGTAATGGTTTGATTATTATTTTGCATATTAAAAATGCTTTTTTCTCTGTCATCCCTGACCTTACAGATCTGACTGGACCAAAAAGGGAAATACCTGTAGCCCGGAGGTGCTGGAAGCCAGAGAGGAATCTGAAATGGAGGCCGGAGCTGGGGGCCAGAAAGAAGAAGAGCCTGCGGAGAGCACCAGTACACCACAGCCCCTCGACACCTCCCGTCATGCACCAATAAGCCAGCATCGCTACCGCCCCACCATCACTGGCGTACGTGACATGGGAATACCTGTGAGTGATGATGATGAGAGTTTTTGTCTAAGCCTGGCCTGTTATTTCAGGCACGTTCCCTTTTTATTGAGGCTGCAGACCGGGGCTGCCCTCCAAATTGTTTCGTCTGCCGCTGCGCCACCAAATTCACCGATGGCCATCTTTTAATTCCTTGAAAGGTGGCAACTTTCTGAGGACAACCAAACCCGGTCATTAGACCCCCCAAGAAGGGCACTCAGCAGACCCACCATCACGACAGCCACCACCTCCAGTGCCAGCATCACGGCAATCACCACCACCTCCAGTACCAGCATCACAGCAGCCATCACCACCACCTCCAGTCACAGCATCACAGCAACCACCACCAACTACAGTGGCACCATCACGGCAGCCACCTCCAGTGCCAGCATCTTGGCAGCCACCTCCATTACCAGCATCACGGCAGCCAACAACCCCCTCACCAGCATGTCTCTTGCCCCAATCACCCTTGTCTTGTTGGCATGATGGCCAAAACACAGAAGACAAGGCCAGACAAAGATCTGAGATACAGGATTTGTGTGCTGAGATGCCGCCACAGTCACTGAAAGGTGTTACATAGATGCGTATTATATGGACGCTATATGGATGGCATAAGCATGGTCCTTTTGCTGTGCTTTTTTTTCTCGCACACATTGACTTGCATTGGCGAGTCTCGTCTGATATATGCAGCCACGTGCAGCATGCTGTGATTTTTTTTTCTCAGTTCGATCCGAGCTGGGGAAAAAAAATCACAGATGAACACATAATCATTCAATAACAGGAGTCAGAGTGCAATCCAATTTTTTTTATCAGATTGCACTCGTGTGATTTAAACGCAGATGAGTATGAGCCCTTAGACTCAGCCAAAAGATTGTAGACATAGAATATATCTTATTGCTCTAATAGGCATCTAGTCATTCAACAGAGGCCATTAACTATATATTCTACATGCAGGGCTTGTGAATTGTCCATTATTAAAATAAACAGTATATAAAAAGCAGTGCAGGAGGCAGCAGTGAAGGACATGACAAATATTAATAACAATATGTAAAATAATCACAGGCTGCAATTACCCACCATATTTTTTCTTAAACCATGAAATCAACTTTTTCTTGCGGTTGTAAATTTGAAATGACAGTGATGGCTATTATGACATCACAAGGCACATGACATCATAGACATCACAATTGGAATAGAATGTATAAATTTCTACACTGCTGCCATCTTGTGTCACTATAACCTGACAGCTGGAAGAGGACGAGTCCAGGTAAGTCGCTCTTTACTTTTAAGCTTTGGTATACTTATAATGTATCCACCGGATTTATCATGGATTGCCGGGAACACTCTGTAATAAAACATTTTCAGGACAACCCCTTGTCTAAATGAGAAATTGCTGACGATCAGTTGATATTAGGTGGGTGGGGAGGTCAAGTTGGGACATCTTTATGGGGCTCCATCTTTGGGTAGTTTTGCCATTTATGTGGACAAATTATTTTATTATCATTCTCTGTTCTCAGATCTTTGGTTCCTATTGAATTAGGGGCTGACTTTGGAGTTGTAGTTTAACCCCTTTAAAGCTCAAGACGTACTAATACGTATCTGCGCCATGGGACTTAAGAGCCTGATACGTATTAGTACGTCTTTGCGATCGCGCCCGCACACAGGCTGTGCGGGCGCGATCGCCGCCGGGTTTCAGCCGATTGTCGCAGCTGAGTCGATCGCAGCATTGCGGGGGCAAGTGGAGGTGATCGGGATACTCACCTCTCCTGCCGGCGTCCAGCGATGTCTGCCGCGGCTTCCTGGATGTTGCCATGACGACCCAATGTCGTCATGACAACATCTGGGTCACCAGACAGCAGGAAGATATTTTGGCATGCGCAGTGCATGACCAAAGTATCTTCTGCATTTGCAGCGCTGACAGCCTGTATAGCACAGGGCTGGTGCTCCATACCTATGCTATACAGGCGATCAGAATAAAAAAAGTGAAAGTCCCATAGTGGGACAAAGAATAAAAGTAAAAAAAAGTGTCAGAAAGTGAAGAAAATAAATCAAAAAATAATCCACCAAAAATAAAAATATAATGTACCCATCAATAAATATTATTATGATAAAAAAAACAATAACAGTACACATATTTGGTATCGCCGCGTCCGGAATGACCTGCCCTATAAAACTGTCCCACTAGTTAGCCCCTTCAGTGAACATGGTAAAAAAAAAAAAAAAAAAAAAATGAAGCAAAAAAAATGCTTTATCATCATACCGCCAAACAAAAAATGGAATAACATGCGATCAAAAAGACGAATATAAATAATAATGATACCACTGAAAACGTCATCTTGTCCCGCAAAAACAAGCCGCCATACAGCTCCATCAGCCGAAAAATAAAAAAGTTATAGCTCTCAGAATAAAGCGATGCAAAAAAATTATTTTTTCTATAAAATAGCTTTTATTGTGTAAAAGCGCCAAAACATATAAAATCGATATAAATGTGGTACCACTTTAAACGTACTGACCCAAAGAATAAAGCTACCTTATCAATTTTACCACACGCGGAACAGCATCAAAAAAAAAAAAAAAAAAACAATTCCTGAATTGTTGGTTTTTGTTTATTCTCCCTCCCAATAATCGGAATAGAGAGCGATCAAAATATGTCACATGCCTGAAAATGGCACTAATAAAAACGTCAACTCATCCCGCAAAAAACAAGACGTCACATGACTCTATCGGCCAAAATATGGAAAAATTATAGCTCTCAAAATATGGCGATGCAAAAACTAGATTTTACGAAAAAATGTGTCTTTTAGTGTGTGACAGCTGTCAATCATAAAAGCCCGATATGATTGTGGTATTGCTGTAATCGCACTGACTCGAAGAATAAAGTTGTCTAAACGGCGTAAAATATAAACTCTAGGCTTAGGGTTGTGGTAGGGTTGGGGTTGGGGTTAGGGTTAGGGCTAGGGTTAGGGTTGGGCTAGGCCTGAGAGGATGAGATCCGCCCATATCACTGGGCAAGAAGACAAAAGCACAAAATAAAAAGAGAAATCCTACTTCCTCCTTCAGGAGGACCCGGAGTGGGCAAACCCAACACATGAGACACCGGGCTAGAGGCCAACCACGACACAAGCATTAAAGGGAATCTGTCACCCCCTAGGACTTATCAGACCTCTAATATGGGCATAAAGGTTATAGAAATGTAAATCTATACATACTTCTATGGCCCATATTAGAGGTTTGCTTGCTTTCAAATATCCTGGCTCCGGCCTGCTCTCGCTCTGGCTCTGGCCTGCCTTTGCCCTGGCTCTGTCCTGCTCTAGCTCTGGCTCTGTCCTGCTCTCGCTCTGGCTCTGTCCTGCTCTCGCTCTGGCTCTGTCCTGCTCTCGCTCTGGCTCTGTCCTGCTCTCGCTCTGGCTCTGTCCTGCTCTCGCTCTGGCTCTGTCCTGCTCTCGCTCTGGCTCTGTCCTGCTCTCGCTCTGGCTCTGTCCTGCTCTCGCTCTGGCTCTGTCCTGCTCTCGCTCTGGCTCTGTCCTGCTCTTGCTCTGGCTCTGTCCTGCTCTCGCTCTGGCTCCGGCCTGCCCTCGCACGGGCTCCGGCCTGCTTTTGCCCTGGATCTGGCCTGCTCTTGCTCTGGCTCCGGCCTGCTCTCGCACTGGCTCCGGCCTTCCCTCGTCCTGGCTCCGGCCTGCTCTCGCTCTGGCTCTGGCCTGCTGTCTTTATGGCTCCTGCCTGCCCTCACCTTGGCTCCTGCCTGTTCTCGCCCTGGATACGACCTGCTCTCACCTTGGCTCCGGCCTGCTCTTGCTCTGGTTCCAGCCTGCCCTTACTTTGGCTCTCCGGCCTGCTCTGGCTCTGGCTCCAGCGCTCTGGCTCCGGCCTGCCCT
The DNA here is from genome assembly GCF_046119375.1 of Phyllobates terribilis. Lineage (NCBI taxonomy): Eukaryota > Metazoa > Chordata > Amphibia > Anura > Dendrobatidae > Phyllobates > Phyllobates terribilis. The sequence goes on along the minus strand of NW_027362800.1, from coordinate 652,142 downwards.
CGCTTTGGCTCCGGCCTGCTCTCGCTTCTGCTCCAGCCTGCCCTCGCCCTGGCTCCGGCCTGCTCTGGCTCTGGCCTGCCCTCGACCTGGCTCCGGCCTGCCCTCGCTCTGTCTCTGGCCTGCCCTCGCCTTGGCTCCGAACTGCTTTTGCCCTGGCTCCGGCCTGCTCTCACTCTGGCCTGCCCTAGCTCCCGCCTGCTCTCGCCCTGGCTCCGGCTTCCTCTCTCTCTGGCTCTATCCTGCCCTCGCCTTGGCTCTGGCCTGCTCTCGCTATGGCACCGACCTGCCCTCGCACGGGCTCCGCCTGCTCTCGCTCTGGCCTGCTTTCGCCCAGGCTCTGGCCTGCTCTCGCTCTTGCTCTGGCCTGCTCTCGCTCTTGCTCCGGCCTGCCCTTGCCCTCTCTCCGGCCTGTTCTCTCTCGGTCTAGCTCCGTCCTGGCTCCGGCCTGCTCTCACTCTGGCTCCGGGCTGCCCTCGCCCTGTCTCTGGCCTGCTCTCGCCCTGGCTCTAGCATTCTCTCGCTCTGGTTTCGGCCTGCTGTCGCCTTGGATCCGGCCTGCTCTCTCTCTGGCTCCAGCCTGCCCTCACCTTGGCTCCAGCCTGCTCTCGCTCTGGCCTGCCTTTGCCTTGGCTCCGGCCTGCACTCACTCTGGCTTTGGCCTGCCTTTGCTTCGGCCTGCTCTCGCTCTGGCTCTGGCCTGCTCTCGCTCTGGCCTGCCCTCGACTTGACTCCACTATGCCACAGCTCGGGCTCCGGCCTACCCTCGCCTTGGCTACGTCCTACTCTCTCCCTGGCTCTGAACTGCTCTCGCTCTGTCTCTGGCCTGCCCTCGCCCTGGCTCCGGCCTGCCCTCGCCCTGGCTCCGGCCTGCCCTCGCCCTGGCTCCGGCCTGCCCTCACCTTGGCTCCAGCCTGCTCTCGCTCTGGCCTGCCTTTGCCTTGGCTCCAGCCTGCTCTCTCTCTGGCTCTGGCCTGCCCTTGCCCTGGCTCCGGCCTACTCTCGCTCTGGCTCTGGCCTCGCCCTGTCTCCGGCCTGCTCTCGCTCTGTCTCTGGCCTGCCCTCGCCCTGGCTCCGGCCTGCTCTCTCTCTGGCTCTGGCCTGCCCTTGCCCTGGCTCCGGCCTACTCTTGCTCTGGCTCTGGCCTCGCCCTGTCTCCGGCCTGCTCTCGCCCTGGTTCCGGCCTGCCCTTGCCTTGGCTCTGGCCTTCTTTATCTCTGGCTCTGGCCTGCCCTTGCCTTGGCTCTGGCCTACCCTCGCCTAGACTCCGGCCTGCTCTCGCTCTGAGGCCTCTGGCCTGCCCTCGCCTTGGCTCCGGCCTGCCCTCTCCCTGGCTCCTGCCTGCTCTCGCTCTGGCTCCGGCCTGCTCTCGCTCTGGCTCGCGCCTGCCCTAGCCTTGGCTCTGGCCTACTCTCGCTCTGGCTCTGGCCTGCCTTCGCCCTGGCTCCAGCCTGTTCTCGCTCTGTCTTCGGCCTGCCCTCGCCCTGGCTTAGGCCTGCCCTTGCTCTGGCCAGCCCTCGGCTTGGCTCCGGCCAGCTCCTACTCTGTCTCCGGCCTGCCCTCGCCTTGGCTCCGGCCTGCTCTCGCCCTGGCTCCGGCCCGCCCTCGCCCTGGCTCCGGCCTGCCTTTGCCTTGGCTCCGGCCTGCACTCACTCTGGCTTTGGCCTGCCTTTGCTTCGGCCTGCTCTCGCTCTGGCTCTGGCCTGCTCTCGCTCTGGCCTGCCCTCGACTTGACTCCACTATGCCACAGCTCGGGCTCCGGCCTACCCTCGCCTTGGCTACGTCCTGCTCTCTCCCTGGCTCTGAACTGCTCTCGCTCTGTCTCTGGCCTGCCCTCGCCCTGGCTCCGGCCTGCCCTCGCCCTGGCTCCGGCCTGCCCTCGCCCTGGCTCCGGCCTGCCCTCGCCCTGGCTCCGGCCTGCCCTCACCTTGGCTCCAGCCTGCTCTCGCTCTGGCCTGCCTTTGCCTTGGCTCCGGCCTGCGCTCACTCTGGCTTTGGCCTGCCTTTGCTTCGGCCTGCTCTCGCTCTGGCCTGCCCTCGACTTGTCTCCACTATGCCACAGCTCGGGCTCCGGCCTACCCTCGCCTTGGCTACGTCCTGCTCTCTCCCTGGCTCTGAACTGCTCTCGCTCTGTCTCTGGCCTGCCCTCGCCCTGGCTCCGGCCTGCTCTCTCTCTGGCTCTGGCCTGCCCTTGCCCTGGCTCCGGCCTACTCTCGCTCTGGCTCTGGCCTCGCCCTGTCTCCGGCCTGCTCTCGCCCTGGTTCCGGCCTGCCCTTGCCTTGGCTCTGGCCTGGCCTTGCCTTGGCTCTGGCCTACCCTCGCCTTGACTCCGGCCTGCTCTCGTTCTGAGGCCTCTGGCCTGCCCTCGCCTTGGCTCCGGCCTGCTCTCGCCTTGGCACCGGTCTGCCCTCTCCCTGGCTCCTGCCTGCTCTCGCTCTGGCTCCGGCCTGCTCTCGCTCTGGCTCGCGCCTGCCCTAGCCTTGGCTCTGGCCTACTCTCGCTCTGGCTCTGGCCTGCCTTCGCCCTGGCTCCGGCCTGCTCTGGCCTTTGCTCCGGCCCCCTCTCGCCCTGGCTCCGGCCTGTTCTCGCTCTGTCTTCGGCCTGCCCTCGCCCTGGCTTAGGCCTGCCCTTGCTCTGGCCAGCCCTCGGCTTGGCTCCGGCCAGCTCCTACTCTGTCTCTGGCCTGCCCTCGCCTTGGCTCCGGCCTGCTCTCGCCCTGGCTCCGGCCCGCCCTCGCCCTGGCTCCGGCCTGCCCTCGCCCTGGCTCCGACCTGCCCTCGCTCTTGCTCCGGCCTGCCCTTGCCCTGTCTCCGGCCTGTTCTCTCTCTGTCTAGCTCCGTCCTGGCTCCGGCCTGCTCTCACTCTGGCTCCGGGCTGCCCTCGCCCTGTCTCTGGCCTGCTCTCGATCTGGCCTGCTCTCGCCCTGGCTCCAGCATTCTCTCGCTCTGGTTTCGGCCTGCCGTCGCCTTGGATCCGGCCTGCTTTCGCTCTGGCTCCAGCCTGCCCTCACCTTGGCTCCAGCCTGCTCTCGCTCTGGCCTGCCTTTGCCTTGGCTCCGGCCTGCACTCACTCTGGCTTTGGCCTGCCTTTGCTTCGGCCTGCTCTCGCTCTGGCTCTGGCCTGCTCTCGCTCTGGCCTGCCTTCGACTTGACTCCACTATGCCACAGCTCGGGCTCCGGCCTACCCTCGCCTTGGCTACGTCCTGCTCTCTCCCTGGCTCTGAACTGCTCTCGCTCTGTCTCTGGCCTGCCCTCGCCCTGGCTCCGGCCTGCCCTCGCCCTGGCTCCGGCCTGCCCCCACCTTGGCTCCAGCCTGCTCTCGCTCTGGCCTGCCCTTGCCTTGGCTCCGGCCTGCTCTCGCCCTTGCTCTTGCTTGCTCTCACTCTGGCTCTGGCCTGTCCTCTCCTTGTCTCCGGCCTGCCCTCGTCCTGGCTCCGGCCTGCCCTCGTCCTGGCTCCGGCCTGCCCTCGTCCGGGCTCCGGCCTGCCTTCGTCCTGGCTCCGGCCTGCCCTCGTCCTGGCTCCAGCCTGCTCTCGCTCTGGCTCTGGCCTGCTATCTTTATGGCTCCTGCCTGCCCTCACCTTGGCTCCTGCCTGTTCTCGCCCTGGATACGACCTGCTCTCGCCTTGGCTCCGGCCTGCTCTTGTTCTGGTTCCAGCCTGCCCTTACCTTGGCTCTCCGGCCTGCTCTGGCTCTGGCTCCAGCGCTCTGGCTCCGGCCTGCCCTCGCTTTGGCTCCAGCCTGCCCTCGCTTTGGCTCCAGCCTGCTCTCGCTTCTGCTCCAGCCTGCCCTCGCCCTGGCTCCGGCCTGCTCTGGCTCTGGCCTGCCCTCGACCTGGCTCCGGCCTGCCCTCGCTCTGTCTCTGGCCTGCCCTCGCCTTGGCTCTGAACTGCTTTTGCCCTGGCTCCGGCCTGCCCTTGCCTTAGCTCCCGCCTGCTCTCGCCCTGGCTCCGGCTTCCTCTCTCTCTGGCTCTATCCTGCCCTCGCCTTGGCTCTAGCCTGCTCTCGCTATGGCACCGACCTGCCCTCGCACGGGCTCCGCCTGCTCTCGCTCTGGCCTGCTTTCGCCCAGGCTCTGGCCTGCTCTCGCTCTTGAACTGGCCTGCTCTCGCTCTTGCTCTGGCCTGCTCTCGCTCTGGATCCGGCCTGCCATTGCTCTGGCTCCGGCCTACTCTCGTTCTGGCTCTGGCCTGCCCTCGCACGGGCTCCGGCCTGCTCTCGCCCTGGATCTGGCCTGTTCTCGCCTTGGCTCCGGCCTTCTCTCGCCATTGCTCCGGCTTGCTCTCTCTCTGGCTCTGGCCTGACTTTGCCTTGGCTCCCGCCTGCTCTCGCCCTTGCTCCGGCTTGCTCTCTCTCTGGCTCTGGCCTGCCCTCTCCTTGGCTCCGGCCTGCTGTCGCTATGGCTATGGCTATTGCCTGCCCTCGCACGGGCTCCGGCCTGCTTTTGCCCTGGATCTGGCCTGCTCTTGCTCTGGCTCCGGCCTGCCCTCGTCCTGGCTCCAGCCTGCTCTCGCTGTGGCTCCGGCCTGCCCTTGCTCTGGCTCCAGCCAGCCCTCGCCTTGGCTACGGCCTGCTCTCGCCCTGGCTCCGCCTGCTCTTGCTCTAGCTCTGGCCTGCCGTCACCCTGGCTCCAGCCTGCTCTCGCTCTGGCTCTGGCCTGCCCTCGCCTTGGCTCCGATCTCGCCTTGGCTCCGGCCTTCTCTCGCCATTGCTCCGGCTTGCTCTCTCTCTGGCTCTGGCCTGCCCTTGCCTTGGCTGCCGCCTGCGCTCGCCCTTGCTCCAGCTTGCTCTCTCTCTGGCTCTGGCCTGCCCGCTCCTTGGCTCCGGTCTGCTCTCGCTATGGCTCCGGCCTGCCCTCGCACGGGCTCCGGCCTGCTTTTGCCCTGGATCTGGCCTGCTCTTGCTCTGGCTCCGGCCTGCTCTTGCTCTGGCTCCGGCCTGCCCTTTTCCTGGCTCCGGCCTGCTCTCGCTCTGGCTCTGGCCTGCTATCTCTATGGCTCCTGCCTGTTCTCGCCCTGGATACGACCTGCTCTCGCCTTGGCTCCGGCCTGCTCTTGCTCTGGTTCCAGCCTGCCCTTACCTTGGCTCTCCGGCCTGCTCTGGCTCTGGCTCCAGTTCTCTGTCTCCGGCCTGCCCTCACCTTGGCTCCGGCCTGCTCTCTCCGTGGCTCCGGCCTGCTCTTGCTCTGGCTCCGGCCTGCCCTCGCCCTGGCTCCAGCCTGCCCTTGCTCTGGCTCCAGCCAGCCCTCGCCTTAGCTCTGGCCTGCCGTCACCCTGGCTCCAGCCTGCTCTCGCTCTGGCTCTGGCCTGCCCTTGCCTTGGCTCCGACCTGCTCTCGCTCTGGCTCTGGCCTGCCCTCGCCTTGACTCCGGCCTGCTCTCGCTCTGGCCTTACCTTGGCTCTGCCTCTGGTCTGCCCTCGCCTTGGCTCCGGCCCTACTCTCGTCTTAGCTCCGGCCTGCTCTCGCTCTAGCTCCGGACTGCCCTCGCCCTGGCTCCGGCCTGCTCTCTTTTTGGCTCTGGCCTGCCCTTGCCCTGGCTCCGGCCTACTCTGGCTCTGGCCTGCTTTCGCTGTGGCTCTGGCCTCGCCCTGGCTCCGGCCTGTTCTCGCCCTGGTTCCGGCCTGCCCTTGCTTTGACTCCGGCCTTCTCTCGCTCTGGCTCTGGCCTGCCCTTGCCTTGGCTCTGGCCTACTCTCGCTCTAGCTCTGGCCTGCCCTCGACCTGGCTCCGGTCAGCTCTGGTTCTGGCTCTGGCGTGCCCTCGCCTTGGCTCCGGCCTGCTCTCGCTCTGACTCTGGCCTGCCCTCGCCCTGGCTCCGACCTGCTCTGGATCTGGCTCTGGCCTGCCATCGCTTTGGCTCCGGCCTGCTCTCGCCCTGGCTCCGGCCTGCTCACGCTCTGGCTCTCGCCTGCCCTCGCCTTGGCTCCGGCCTGCTCTCTCTCGCCTTGGCTCCGGCCTGCCCTCGCTCTGGCTCCGCCTGCTCTTGCTCTAGCTCTGGCCTGCCGTCACTCTGGCTCCGGCCTGCTCTCGCTCTGGCCTGCCCTTGCCTTGGCTCCTTCCTGCTCTCGCCCTTGCTCTTGCTTGCTCTCGCTCTGGCCTGTCCTTTCCTTGTCTCCAGCCTGCTCTCGCACTGGCTCCGGCCTGCCCTCGTCCTGGCTCCGGCCTGCCCTCGCTCTGTCTCTGGCCTGCCCTCGCCTTGGCTCCGAACTGCTTTTGCCCTGGCTCCGGCCTGCTCTCACCCTGGCCTGCCCTTGCCTTAGCTCCCGCCTGCTCTCGCCCTGGCTCCGGCTTCCTCTCTCTCTGGCTCTAGCCTACCCTCGCCTTGGCTCTGGCCTGCTCTCGCTATGGCACCGACCTGCCCTCGCACGGGCTCCGCCTGCTCTCGCTCTGGCCTGCTTTCGCCCAGGCCCTGGCTTGCTCTCGCTCTTGCTCTGGCCTGCTCTCGCTCTGGATCCGGCCTGCCATTGCTCTGGCTCCGGCCTACTCTCGTTCTGGCTCCGGCCTACTCTCGTTCTGGCTCTGGCCTGCCCTCGCACGGGCTCCGGCCTGCTCTCGCCCTGGATCTGGCCTGTTCTCGCCTTGGCTCCGGCCTTCTCTCGCCATTGCTCCGGCTTGCTCTCTCTCTGGCCTGCCCTTGCCTTGGCTTCCGCCTGCTCTCGCCCTTGCTCCGGCTTGCTCTCTCTCTGGCTCTGGCCTGCCCTCTCCTTGGCTCCAGCCTGCTCTCGCTATGGCTCCGGCGTGCCCTGGCACGGGCTCCGGCCTGCTTTTGCCCTGGATCTGGTCTGCTCTTGCTCTGGCTCCGGCCTGCTCTTGCTCTGGCTCCGGCCTGCCCTCGTCCTGGCTCCGGCCTGCTCTCGCTCTGGCCTGCTATCTCTATGGCTCCTGCCTGCCCTCACCTTGACTCCTGCCTGTTCTCGCCCTGGATACGTCCTGCTCTCGCCTTGGCTCCGGCCTGCTCTTGCTCTGGTTCCAGCCTGCCCTTACCTTGGCTCTCCGGCCTGCTCTGGCACTGGCTCCAGCGCTCTGGCTCCGGCCTGCCCTCGCCTTGGCTCCGGCCTGCTCTCGCTTCTGCTCCAGCCTGCCCTCGCCCTAGCTCCGACCTGCTTTTGCTCTGGCTCTGGCCTGCCCTCGACCTGGCTCCGGCCTGCCCTCGCTCTGTCTCTGGCCTGCTCTCGCCTTGGCTCCGAACTGCTCTTGCCCTGGCTCCGGCCTGCTCTCGCTCTGGCCTGCCCTTGCCTTAGCTCCCGCCTGCTCTCGCCCTGGCTCCGGCTTCCTCTCTCTCTGGCTCTAGCCTGCCCTCGCCTTGGCTCTGGCCTGCTTTCGCCCAGGCTCTGGCCTGCTCTCGCTCTTGCTCTCGCCTGCTCTCGCTCTGGATCCGGCCTGCCATTGCTCTGGCTCCGGCCTACTCTCGTTCTGGCTCTGACCTGCCCTCGCACGGGCTCCGGCCTGCTCTCGCCCTGGATCTGGCCTGCTCTTGCCATTGCTCCGGCTAGCTCTCTCTCTGGCTCTGGCCTGCCCTTGCCTTGGCTCCCGCCTGCTCTCGCCCTTGCTCGGCTTGCTCTCTCTCTGGCTCTGGCCTGCCCTCTCCTTGGCTCCGGCCTGCTCTCGCTATGGCTCCGGCCTGCCCTCGCACGGGCTCCGGCCTGCTTTTGCCCTGGATCTGGCCTGCTCTTGCTTTTGCTCCGGCCTGCCTTCACCCTGGCTCCTGCCTGCCCTCTCTCTGGCTCTGGCTTGCCCTCTACCTGGCTGCGGCATGTCCTCGCCCCGTATCCGGCCTCCTCTCGCCTTTGCTCTGGCCTGCTCTCGCCTTGGTTCCAGCCTGCTCTCGCCCTGGCTCTGGCCTGCTCTCACCCTGGTACTGACCTGCCCTTGTCTTGGCTCCGGCCATCTTTCGCTCTGGCTCCGGCCTGCCCCTGCCCTGGATCCGGCCTGCTCTCTCCTTGGCTCCGGCCTGCTCTTGCTCTGGCTCCGGCCTGCCCTCGCCCTGGCTCCGGCCTGCCCTTGCTCTGGCTCCAGCCAGCCCTCGCCTTGGCTCCGGCCTGCTCTCCCCCTGGCTCCGCCTGCTCTTGCTCTAGCTCTGGCCTGCCGTCACCCTGGCTCCAGCCTGCTCTCGCTCTGGCTCTGGCCTGCCCTCGCCTTGGCTCCGACCTGCTCTCGCTCTGGCTCTGGCCTGCCCTCGCCTTTGCTCCGTCCGGCCTGCTCTCGCTCTGGCTCTGGCCTGCCCTGCTCTGCCTCTGGCCTGCCCTCGTCTTGGCTCGCCCTCGTCTTGGCTCCGGCCGTGCTCTCATCTTAGCTCTGGCCTGCTCTCGCTCTAGCTCCGGACTGCCCTCGCCCTGGCTCCGGCCTGCTCTCTTTTTGGCTCTGGCCTGCCCTCTCCTTGGCTCCGGCCTGCTCTCGCTATGGCTATGGCTATTGCCTGCCCTCGCACGGGCTCCGGCCTGCTTTTGCCCTGGATCTGGCCTGCTCTTGCTCTGGCTCCGGCCTGCCCTCGTCCTGGCTCCAGCCTGCTCTCGCTGTGGCTCCGGCCTGCCCTTGCTCTGGCTCCAGCCAGCCCTCGCCTTGGCTACGGCCTGCTCTCGCCCTGGCTCCGCCTGCTCTTGCTCTAGCTCTGGCCTGCCGTCACCCTGGCTCCAGCCTGCTCTCGCTCTGGCTCTGGCCTGCCCTCGCCTTGGCTCCGATCTCGCCTTGGCTCCGGCCTTCTCTCGCCATTGCTCCGGCTTGCTCTCTCTCTGGCTCTGGCCTGCCCTTGCCTTGGCTGCCGCCTGCTCTCGCCCTTGCTCCAGCTTGCTCTCTCTCTGGCTCTGGCCTGCCCGCTCCTTGGCTCCGGCCTGCTCTCGCTATGGCTCCGGCCTGCCCTCGCACGGGCTCCGGCCTGCTTTTGCCCTGGATCTGGCCTGCTCTTGCTCTGGCTCCGGCCTGCTCTTGCTCTGGCTCCGGCCTGCCCTTTTCCTGGCTCCGGCCTGCTCTCGCTCTGGCTCTGGCCTGCTATCTCTATGGCTCCTGCCTGTTCTCGCCCTGGATACGACCTGCTCTCGCCTTGGCTCCGGCCTGCTCTTGCTCTGGTTCCAGCCTGCCCTTACCTTGGCTCTCCGGCCTGCTCTGGCTCTGGCTCCAGTTCTCTGTCTCCGGCCTGCCCTCACCTTGGCTCCGGCCTGCTCTCTCCTTGGCTCCGGCCTGCTCTTGCTCTGGCTCCGGCCTGCCCTCGCCCTGGCTCCAGCCTGCCCTTGCTCTGGCTCCAGCCAGCCCTCGCCTTAGCTCCGGCCTGCTCTCGCCCTGGCTCCGCCTGCTCTTGCTCTAGCTCTGGCCTGCCGTCACCCTGGCTCCAGCCTGCTCTCGCTCTGGCTCTGGCCTGCCCTTGCCTTGGCTCCGACCTGCTCTCGCTCTGGCTCTGGCCTGCCCTCGCCTTGACTCCGGCCTGCTCTCGCTCTGGCTCTGGCCTTACCTTGGCTCTGCCTCTGGCCTGCCCTCGCCTTGGCTCCGGCCCTACTCTCGTCTTAGCTCCGGCCTGCTCTCGCTCTAGCTCCGGACTGCCCTCGCCCTGGCTCCGGCCTGCTCTCTTTTTGGCTCTGGCCTGCCCTTGCCCTGGCTCCGGCCTACTCTGGCTCTGGCCTCGCCCTGGCTCCGGCCTGTTCTCGCCCTGGTTCCGGCCTGCCCTTGCTTTGACTCCGGCCTTCTCTCGCTCTGGCCTGCCCTTGCCTTGGCTCTGGCCTACTCTCGCTCTAGCTCTGGCCTGCCCTCGACCTGGCTCCGGTCAGCTCTGGTTCTGGCTCTGGCGTGCCCTCGCCTTGGCTCCGGCCTGCTCTCGCTCTGACTCTGGCCTGCCCTCGCCCTGGCTCCGACCTGCTCTGGATCTGGCTCTGGCCTGACATCGCTTTGGCTCCGGCCTGCTCTCGCCCTGGCTCCGGCCTGCTCACGCTCTGGCTCTCGCCTGCCCTCGCCTTGGCTCCGGCCTGCTCTCTCTCGCCTTGGCTCCGGCCTGCCCTCGCTCTGGCTCCGCCTGCTCTTGCTCTAGCTCTGGCCTGCCGTCACTCTGGCTCCGGCCTGCTCTCGCTCTGGCCTGCCCTTGCCTTGGCTCCTTCCTGCTCTCGCCCTTGCTCTTGCTTGCTCTCGCTCTGGCCTGTCCTTTCCTTGTCTCCAGCCTGCTCTTGCACTGGCTCCGGCCTGCCCTCGTCCTGGCTCCGGCCTGCCCTCGCTCTGTCTCTGGCCTGCCCTCGCCTTGGCTCCGAACTGCTTTTGCCCTGGCTCCGGCCTGCTCTCACCCTGGCCTGCCCTTGCCTTAGCTCCCGCCTGCTCTCGCCCTGGCTCCGGCTTCCTCTCTCTCTGGCTCTAGCCTACCCTCGCCTTGGCTCTGGCCTGCTCTCGCTATGGCACCGACCTGCCCTCGCACGGGCTCCGCCTGCTCTCGCTCTGGCCTGCTTTCGCCCAGGCCCTGGCTTGCTCTCGCTCTTGCTCTGGCCTGCTCTCGCTCTGGATCCGGCCTGCCATTGCTCTGGCTCCGGCCTACTCTCGTTCTGGCTCCGGCCTACTCTCGTTCTGGCTCTGGCCTGCCCTCGCACGGGCTCCGGCCTGCTCTCGCCCTGGATCTGGCCTGTTCTCGCCTTGGCTCCGGCCTTCTCTCGCCATTGCTCCGGCTTGCTCTCTCTCTGGCCTGCCCTTGCCTTGGCTTCCGCCTGCTCTCGCCCTAGCTCCGGCTTGCTCTCTCTCTGGCTCTGGCCTGCCCTCTCCTTGGCTCCGGCCTGCTCTCGCTATGGCTCCGGCGTGCCCTGGCACGGGCTCCGGCCTGCTTTTGCCCTGGATCTGGTCTGCTCTTGCTCTGGCTCCGGCCTGCTCTTGCTCTGGCTCCGGCCTGCCCTCGTCCTGGCTCCGGCCTGCTCTCGCTCTGGCCTGCTATCTCTATGGCTCCTGCCTGCCCTCACCTTGACTCCTGCCTGTTCTCGCCCTGGATACGTCCTGCTCTCGCCTTGGCTCCGGCCTGCTCTTGCTCTGGTTCCAGCCTGCCCTTACCTTGGCTCTCCGGCCTGCTCTGGCACTGGCTCCAGCGCTCTGGCTCCGGCCTGCCCTCGCCTTGGCTCCGGCCTGCTCTCGCTTCTGCTCCAGCCTGCCCTCGCCCTAGCTCCGACCTGCTTTTGCTCTGGCTCTGGCCTGCCCTCGACCTGGCTCCGGCCTGCCCTCGCTCTGTCTCTGGCCTGCTCTCGCCTTGGCTCCGAACTGCTCTTGCCCTGGCTCCGGCCTGCTCTCGCTCTGGCCTGCCCTTGCCTTAGCTCCCGCCTGCTCTCGCCCTGGCTCCGGCTTCCTCTCTCTCTGGCTCTAGCCTGCCCTCGCCTTGGCTCTGGCCTGCTTTCGCCCAGGCTCTGGTCTGCTCTCGCTCTTGCTCTCGCCTGCTCTCGCTCTGGATCCGGCCTGCCATTGCTCTGGCTCCGGCCTACTCTCGTTCTGGCTCTGACCTGCCCTCGCACGGGCTCCGGCCTGCTCTCGCCCTGGATCTGGCCTGCTCTCGCCATTGCTCCGGCTAGCTCTCTCTCTGGCTCTGGCCTGCCCTTGCCTTGGCTCCCGCCTGCTCTCGCCCTTGCTCGGCTTGCTCTCTCTCTGGCTCTGGCCTGCCCTCTCCTTGGCTCCGGCCTGCTCTCGCTATGGCTCCGGCCTGCCCTCGCACGGGCTCCGGCCTGCTTTTGCCCTGGATCTGGCCTGCTCTTGCTTTTGCTCCGGCCTGCCTTCACCCTGGCTCCTGCCTGCCCTCTCTCTGGCTCTGGCTTGCCCTCTACCTGGCTGCGGCATGTCCTCGCCCTGTATCCGGCCTCCTCTCGCCTTTGCTCTGGCCTGCTCTCGCCTTGGTTCCAGCCTGCTCTCGCCCTGGCTCTGGCCTGCTCTCACCCTGGTACTGACCTGCCCTTGTCTTGGCTCCGGCCATCTTTCGCTCTGGCTCCGGCCTGCCCCTGCCCTGGATCCGGCCTGCTCTCTCCTTGGCTCCGGCCTGCTCTTGCTCTGGCTCCGGCCTGCCCTCGCCCTGGCTCCGGCCTGCCCTTGCTCTGGCTCCAGCCAGCCCTCGCCTTGGCTCCGGCCTGCTCTCCCCCTGGCTCCGCCTGCTCTTGCTCTAGCTCTGGCCTGCCGTCACCCTGGCTCCAGCCTGCTCTCGCTCTGGCTCTGGCCTGCCCTCGCCTTGGCTCCGACCTGCTCTCGCTCTGGCTCTGGCCTGCCCTCGCCTTTGCTCCGTCCGGCCTGCTCTCGCTCTGGCTCTGGCCTGCCCTGCTCTGCCTCTGGCCTGCCCTCGTCTTGGCTCGCCCTCGTCTTGGCTCCGGCATGCCCTCGCCTTGGCTCCGGCCGTGCTCTCGTCTTAGCTCTGGCCTGCTCTCGCTCTAGCTCCGGACTGCCCTCGCCCTGGCTCCGGCCTGCTCTCTTTTTGGCTCTGGCCTGCCCTTGCCCTGGCTCCGGCCTACTCTGGCTCTGTCTGGCCTGCTCTCGCTCTGGCTCCGGCCTGTTCTCGCCCTGGTTCCGGCCTGCCCTTGCTTTGACTCCGGCCTTCTCTCGCTCTGGCTCCGGCCTGCCCTTGCCTTGGCTCTGGCCTACTCTCGCTCAAGCTCTGGCCTGCCCTCGACCTGGCTCCTGTCAGCTCTCATTCTGGCTCTGGCGTGCCCTCGCCTTGGCTCCGGCCTGCTCTTGCTCTGACTCTGGCCTGCCCTCGCCCTGGTTCCGACCTGCTCTGGATCTGGCTCTGGCCTGCCCTCGCTTTGGCTCCGGCCTGCTCTCGCCCTGGCTCCGGCCTGCTCTCGCTCTGGCTCTCGCCTGCCCTCGCCTTGGCTCCGGCCTGCTCTCTCTCGCCTTGGCTCCGGCCTGCTCTCGCTCTGACTCCAGCCAGCCCTCACCTTGGCTCCGGCCTGCTCTCGCCCTGGCTCCGCCTGCTCTTGCTCTAGCTCTGGCCTGCCGTCACCCTGGCTCCAGCCTGCTCTCGCTCTGGCCTGCCCTTGCCTTGGCTCCTGCCTGCTCTCGCCCTTGCTCTTGCTTGCTCTCGCTCTGGATCTGGCCTGTCCTCTCCTTGTCTCCGGCCTGCTCTCGCACTGGCTCCGGCCTGCCCTCGTCCTGGCTCCGGCCTGCTATCTCTCTGGCTCCTGCCTGCCCTCTCCTTGGCTCCTGCCTGTTCTCGCCCTGGATACGACCTGCTCTCGCCTTGGCTCCGGCCTGCTCTCGCTCTGGTTCCAGCCTGCCCTTACCTTGGCTCATGCCTGCTCTCTATCTGGCCTGCCCTCTCCTTGGCTTCTGCCTGTTCTCGCTCTGGCTCCGGCCTGCCCTCTCTCTGGCTCCGGCCTGCCCTCGCCCTGGCTCCGGCGTGCTCTCGCCCTTGCTCCGGCCTGCTCTCGCTCTGGCTTCGGCCTGTCCTCGCCTTGGCTCCGGCCTGCCCTTGCTCTGGCTCTGGGCAGCCCTCGCCTTGGCTCCCTCCGGCCAGCTCCTGCTCTGGCTCCGGCCTGCCCTCGCCTTGGCTCCGGCCAGCTCTTGCTCTGGCTCCGGCCTGCCCTCGCCTTGGCTCCGGCCTGCTCTCGCCCTGGATCCGGCCTGCTCTCGCCCTGGCTCCGGCCTGCTCTCGCCCTGGCTCCGGCCTGCTCTCGCCCTGGCTCCGGCCTGCTCTTGCCCTGGCTCTGGCCTGCCCTCACCCTGGCTCCGGCCTGATCTCGCTCTGGCCTGCCCTTGCCTTGGCTCCGGCCTGCTCTCGCCCTTGCTCTTGCTTGCTCTTTCTCTGGCTCTGGCCTGTTCTCTCCTTGTCTCCGGCCTGCTCTCGCACTGGCTCCGGCCTGCCCTCGTCCTGGCTCCGGCCTGCTCTCGCTCTGGCTCTGGCCTGCTATCTCTATGGCTCCTGCCTGCCCTCACCTTGGCTCCTGCCTGTTCTCGCCCTGGATACGACCTGCTCTCGCCTTGGCTCCGGCCTGCTCTTGCTCTGGTTCCAGCCTGCCCTTACCTTGGCTCTCCTGCCTGCTCTGGCTCTGGCTCCAGCGCTCTGTCTCCGGCCTGCCCTCGCTTTGGCTCCGGCCTGCTCTCGCTTCTGCTCCAGCCTGCCCTCGCCCTGGCTCCGGCCTGCTCTTGTTCTGGCTCCGGCCTGCTCTCGTTCTGGCTCTGGCCTGCCCTCGACATGGCTCCGGCCTGCCCTCGCTCTGTCTCTGGCCTGCCCTCGCCTTGGCTCCGAACTGCTCTTGCCCTGGCTCTGGCCTGCTCTCGCTCTGGCCTGCCCTTGCCTTAGCTCCCGCCTACTCTCGCCCTGGCTCCGGCTTCCTCTCTCTCTGACTCTGGCCTGCCCTCGCTTTGGCTCTGGCCTGCTCTCGCTATGGCACCGACCTGCCCTCGCACGGGCTCCGCCTGCTCTCGCTCTGGCCTGCTCTCGCCCAGACTCTGGCCTGCTCTCGCTCTTGCTCAGGCCTGCTCTCGCTCTGGATCCGGCCTGCCATTGCTCTGGCTCTGGCCTACTCTCGTTCTGGCTCTGGCCTGCCCTCGCACGGGCTCCGGCCTGCTCTCGCCCTGGATCTGGCCTGCTCTCGCCTTGGCTCCGGCCTTCTCTCGCCATTGCTCCGGCTTGCTCTCTCTCTGGCTCTGGCCTGCCCTTGCTTTGGCTCCCGCCTGCTCTCGCCCTTGCTCCGGCTTGCTCTCTCTCTGGCTCTGGCCTGCCCTCTCCTTGGCTCCGGCCTGCTCTCGCTATGGCTCCGGCCTGCCCTCGCACGGGCTCCGGCCTGCTTTTGCCCTGGATCTGGCCTGCTCTTGCTCTGGCTCCGGCCTGCCTTCACTCTGGCTCCAGCCTGCCCTCTCTCTGGCCTGCCCTCGCCCTGGCTGCTTCATGTCCTCGCTCTGTATCCGGCCTCCTCTCGCCTTGGCCCCGGCCTGCTCTCGCCCTGGCTCTGGCCTGCTCTCACCCTGGTACTGGCCTGCTCTTGCCTTGGCTCCGGCCATCTCTCGCTCTGGCTCCGGCGTGCCCTTGCCTTGGCTCCGGCCTTCTCTTGCTCTGGCTCCGGCCTGCCCTTGCCTTGGCTCTGGCCAACTCTCGCTCTGGCTCCGGCCTGCCCTTGCCCTGGCTCCGGCCTGCACTCGCTCTGCTTCTGGCCTGCTCTCGCTCTGGCCTGCCCCTGCCTTTGCTCCGGCTTGCTCCCGCTCTGGCTCTGGCCTGCCCTCGCCTTGGCTCCGGACTGCTCTCGCTTTGGCTCTTGCCTGCCCTTGCTTGGCTCCGTCCGGTCTGCTCTTGCTCTGGCTCTGGCCTGCCCTCGCTCTGGCTCTGGCCTGCCCTCGCTCTGGCTCTGGCCTGCCCTCGCCTTGTCTCCGTCCTGATCTGACTCTGGCTCTGGCCTGCCCTCGCCCTGCTTTCGCCTTGGCTCCGGCCTGCTCTCGCCCTGGCTCTGGCCTGCTCTCGCCCTGGTTCCGGCTGCCCTAGCCATGGCTCCGGCCTTCTTTCTCTCTGGCTCTGGGCTTGCCTTGGCTCTGGCCAAAAAACTCGTTCTGGCCAAGGCGAAGGCAGGCCAGAGCCACAGCGAGAGCAGGCCAGAGCCTGAGCGAGAGCAGGCCGCAGCCAGAGCGATAGCAGGCCGGAGCCAAGGCGAGGGCAGGCCGATACCAGAGCGAGAGAATGCCGGAGCCAGGGCGAGGGCAGGCCAGAGCAAGAGCAGGCCGGAGACAGGGCGAGGGCAGGCCGGAGCCAGAGCGAAAGCAGGCCGGAGCCAGAGCGAGAGCAGGCCGGAGCCAGAGCGAGGGCAGGCCGGAGCCAGAGCGAGGGCAGGCCGGAGCCAGAGCGAGGGCAGACCGGAGCCAGCACAAGAGCAGGTCGAAGCCAAGGCGAGGGCAGGCCGGACCAGTGCCGGAGCTGGCCGGAGCAAAGGCGAGGGCTGGCCGGAGGCAGAGCCAGGGTAGGCCAGGGCAAGAGCAGGCCGGAGCCAAGGCAAGGACAGGCCAGAGCGAGAGCAGGCCAGAGCGAGAGCAGTCCGAAGCCAAGGCGAAGGCAGGCCGGAGCCAGAGAAGGTGCTGGCCGTATCCAAGGCGAGGGCTGGCCGGAGCCAGAGCAAGGGCAGGCCGGAGCTAGGGCGAGGGAAGGCCTAAGCCAGAGCGAGAGCAGGCTGGAGCCAGGGCGAGAGCAGTCCGGCCGGAGCCAAGACGAGGGCAGGCCGGAGCCAGGACGAGGGCAGGCCAGAGCCAGCGCGAGAGCAGGCCAGAGCTAGAGCCAGAGCAGGCAGCCAGGGTGAGGGCAGACCAGAGTGAGAGCGAGAGCAGGCCGGAGCCAAGGCGAGGCAAGAACCAGAGCAACAGCAGGCCAGAGCCAGAGCGAGAGTAGGCCGGAACTAGGACGACGGCAGGCCAGAGCCAGAGAGAGAGTAGGCCGGTGCCTGGGCGCGGGCAGGCCAGAGCCAGGGCGAGAGCAGGACGGAGCCAAGGCGAGGGCTGGCCGGAGGCAGAGCCAGGGTAGGCCAAGGCAAGGACAGGCCAGAGCCAGAGCGAGAGCAGGCCAGAGCGAGAGCAGTCCGAAGCCAAGGCGAAGGCAGGCCGGAGCCAGAGCAGGTGCTGGCCGTATCCAAGGCGAGGGCTGGCCAGATCCAGAGCAAGGGCAGGCTGGAGCCAGGGCGAGAGTAGGCCGGCCGGAACCAAGGCAAGGGCAGGCCGGAGCCAGGGCAAGGGCAGGCCGGAGCCAGGGCAAGGGCAGGCCAGAGCCAGCGCGAGAGCAGGCCAGAGCCAGAGCAAGCAGCCAGGGTGAGGGCAGGCCGGAGCCAAGGCGAGGCCAGAACTAGAGCAAGAGCAGGCCAGAGCGAGAGTAGGGCGACGGCAGGGCGAGGTCAGGCCAGAGCCAGGGCGAGAGCAGGACGGAGCCAAGCCAGGGTGAGGGCAGTACGGAGCGAGAGCAGGCCGGAGCCAAGGCAAGGGCAGGCCAGAGGCAGAGCCAGGGTAGGCCAGAGCAAGAGCAGGCCAGAGCGAGAGCAGGCCGGAGCCAAGGCGAGAGCAGACCAGAGCCAGAGCGAGAGCAGTCCGGAGCCAAGGCAAAGGCAGGCCAGAACCAGTGCGAGAGCAGGCCAGAGCCAGAGCGAGATCCGGCAGGAGCCAAGGCGAAGGCAGGCCGGAGCAAGTGCAGGTGCTGGCCAGGTCGAGGGCTGGCCGGAGCCAGGACGAGGAAAGGCCGAAGCCAGAGCGAGAGCAGGCTGGAGCCAGGGCGAGAGCAGGCCGGAGCCAAGACGAGGGCAGGCCAGAGCCAGAGTGAGAGCAGGCCAGCGCCAGGACGAGTGCAGGCCGGAGCCAGGGCGAGAGCAGGCCAGAGCCAGCGCGAGAGCATGCCAGGGCAAGGGCAGACCAGAGTGAGAGCGAGAGCAGGCCGGATCCGGCCAAGGCCAGAGCAAGAGCAGGCCAGAGGCCGGAGCTAGAGCAGGAGCTGGCCAGAGCCAAGGCGAGGGCTGGCCGGAGCCAGATCAAGGGCAGGCCGCAGCCAGGGCGAGGGCAGGCTGAAGCCATAGCGAGAGCAGGCCGGAGCCAGGGAGAGAGCAGGCCAGAGCCAAGGCGAGGACAGGCCAGAGCGAGAGCAGGCCAGAGCGAGAGCAGGCCGGAGCCAGGGCGAGGGAAGGCCAGAGCAAAAGCAGGCCCTTGCCAAGGCGAGAGCACGCCGCCAGGGCAGGCCAGAGCCAGAGAGAGAGTAGGCCTGAGCCAAAGCGAGAGCAGACCAGAGGAGCCAAGG
Source organism: Phyllobates terribilis (assembly GCF_046119375.1). NCBI lineage: Eukaryota > Metazoa > Chordata > Amphibia > Anura > Dendrobatidae > Phyllobates > Phyllobates terribilis. The sequence goes on along the minus strand of NW_027362800.1, from coordinate 634,473 downwards.
CGAATGCTGGCCAGAACTCTGGCGAGAGCAGGCCGGAGTCAAGACGAGGGCAGACCAGAGCAAGAGCCAGAGCAAGGGCAGGCCGGAGCCAGGGCGAGGGCAGGCCGGAGACAGAGCAAGAGCAGGCTGGAGCCAAGGCGAGGGCAGGCCGGAGCCAAGGCGAGGGCAGGCCAGAGCCAGGGCGAGAGCAGGCCGGAGCCAAGGCGAGGGCAGGCCAGAGCCAGAGCACGCCGGAGGCAGGCCAGAGTCAGAGAAAGAGCATGCCGGATCCATGGCGAGGACAGGCCAGAGCCAGAGCGACAGTAGGCGAGAGCAAAGGCAGGCAAGAGCTACAGCGAGAGAAGGCCGGAGGGAGCAAAGGCAAGGGCAGGCCGGAACCAGGGGGGGGAGCAGGCCGGAGACAGGGCGAGGTCAGAGCGAAAGCAGGCCAGAGCGAGAGTAGGCTGGACAGGGCGAGGGCAGGCCAGGGCGAAGAGCAGGCCGGAGTCAGTGCGATGGCAGGCCAGAGCCAAGGCGAGGGCAGTCCGAAGCTAGACCGAAAGTAGGCCAGCGCTAAGGCGAGTGCAGGGCCGGAGCCAAGTCGAGGGCTGGCCGGAGCCAGATCAAGGGCAGGCCGGAGCCAGGGCGAGGGCAGGCTGAAGCCATAGCGAGAGCAGGCCGGAGCCAGGGAGAGAGCAGGCCAGAGCCAAGGCGAGGACAAGCCAGAGCGAGAGCAGGCCGGAGCCAGGGCGAGGGAAGGCCAGAGCAAAAGCAGGCCCTTGCGGCGAGAGCACACCGCCAGGGCAGGCCAGAGCCAGAGAGAGAGTAGGCCTGAGCCAGAGCGAGAGCAGACCGGAGCCAAGGCGAATGCTGGCCAGAAACAGAGCGAGAGCAGGCCGGAGTCAAGACGAGGGCAGACCAGAGCAAGAGCCAGAGCAAGGGCAGGCCGGAGCCAGGGCGAGGGCAGGCCGGAGACAGAGCAAGAGCAGGCTGGAGCCAAGGCGAGGGCAGGCCAGAGCCAGGGCGAGAGCAGGCCGGAGCCAAGGCGAGGGCAGGCCAGAGTCAGAGAAAGAGCAGGCCGGAGCCATGGCGAAGGCTCGCTCTGGCAAGAGCAGGCCGGAGCCAGGGCGAGGACAGGCCAGAGCGAGAGTAGGCGAGAGCAAAGGCAGGCAAGAGCTACAGCGAGAGAAGGCCGGAGGGAGCCAAGGCAAGGGCAGGCCGGAACCAGGGGGGGAGCAGGCCGGAGACAGGGCGAGGTCAGATCGAAAGCAGGTCAGAGCGAGAGTAGGCTGGACAGGGCGAGGGCAGGCCAGGGCGAAGAGCAGGCCGGAGTCAGTGCGATGGCAGGCCAGAGCCAAGGCGAGGGCAGTCCGAAGCTAGACCGAAAGTAGGCCAGCGCTAAGGCGAGTGCAGGGCCGGAGCCAAGGCGAAGGGCAGGCCAGAAGAAGAGCGAGATCAGGCCGGAGTCAAGACAAGGGCAGGCCGGAGCCAGGGCGAGAGCAGGCCGGAGCCAGGGCGAGAGCAGGCCAGGGCGAGGGCAGGCCAGACAGCGAGAGCAGGCCGTAGCCAAGGCGAGGGCACACCAGAGCAAGAGCAGGCCGGAGCCAGGGCGAGGGCACGCCAGAGCGAGAGTAGGCCAGAGCCAAGGCAAGGGCAGGCCAGAGCGAGAGAAGGCCAGAGTCAAGGCAAGGGCAGGCCGAAACCAGGACGAGATCAGGCCGGAGACAGGGTGAGTGAGGCCAGAGCGAGAGTAGGCCGGAGCCAGGGCGAGGGCAGGCCAGAGAGAGAGCAGGCCGGAGCCAGGCGAGGGCAGGCCAGAGCCAGAGCGATAGCAGGCCAGAGCGAGAGCAGTCCGGAGCCAGAGCTAGGGCAGGCCAGAGCCATATCGAGAGCAGGCCTGAGCCAGGGCGAGAGCAGGCTGGAGCCAAGGCGAAGGCAGGCCAGAAAAAGAGCGAGATCAGGTTAGAGTCAAGACGAGGGCAGGCCAGAGCCAGAGGAAGAGCAGGCCGGAGCCAAGGCATGGGCAGGCCAGAGAGAGAGCAGGCCGGAGCCAAGGCATGGGCAGGCCAGAGCCAGAGAGAGAGCAGGCTGGAGAGCCAGGGCAAGGGCAGGCCAGAGCGAGAGCGGGTCGGAGCCAGGGCGAGAGAGCAGGCCGGAGCCAATGCGAGGGCAGGCCGGAGCCAGAGGGGCAGGCCGGAGTCAGGGCGGCCTGCAGAGGGGCAGGCCGGAGTCAGGGCGATGGCAGGCAAGAGCTAGAGCGAGAGCAGGCCGGAGGGAGCCAAGGCAAGGGCAGGCCGGACAGGGGGGGAGCAGGCCGGAGACAGGGCGAGGTCAGAGCGAGAGCAGGCCAGTGCAAGAGCAGGCCGGAGCCAGGGCGAGGGCAGACCAGAGCAAGAGCAGGCCGGAGCCAGGGCGAGGGCAGGCCAGAGCAAGAGCAGTCCGGAGGCAAGGCAAGGGCAGGCCAGACAGAGCCAGAGCGACAGCAGGCCTACGCCAGAGCGAGAGCAGGCCGGAGCCAAGGCGAAGGCAGGCCATCACAAGAGCGAGAGCAGGCCGGAGTCAAGATGAGGGCAGGCCAGACGTTACAGCAGTAGTGTAATTATCAGATTTGTGTCTCATAATAAGCAATGAAGCCTTGGCTCCGGCCTGCTCTCGCTCTGGCTCTGGCCAGTCCTCGCATAGGCTCCGGCCCGCTCTCGCCCTGGCTCCGGCCTGCACTCGTCCTGGCTCCGGCCTGCTCTCGCCCTGGCTCCGGCCTGCTCTCGCTCTGGACTGCCCTCGCCCTGGCTCCGGCCTGCCACTGCTCTGGCTCCGGCCTGCCCTCGCTTTGGCTCCGGCCTGCTCTCGCCCTGGCTCCGACCTGTTCTCGCTCTGTTTCTGGCCTGCCCTCGCCCAGTCTCCGCCCTACTCTCTCTCTGGCTCTGGCCTACTGTCGCTCTGGGCCTCTGGCCTGTTCTCGCCCTGGTAACGGCCTGACCTTGCCTTGGCTCCGGCCTTCTCTCGCTCTGGCTCTGGTTTGCCCTCGCCGAGGATCCGACCTGCTCTCGCTCTGGCCTGCCCTCGTCCTGGCTCCGGCCTGTTTTTACTCTGGCTCTGGCCTAACCTCGCCTTGGCTCCGGCCTGTTCCCGCCTTAGCTCCGGCCGGCTCTCTTTCTCTGGCTCCGGCATGCCCTCGCCCTGACTCTAGCCTGCCCTTGCTCTGGCTCCGGCCTGCTCTCGCCTTGGCTCCGACCTGCTCTCGCTCTGGCCTTCCCTCGCCCTGCCTCCGGCCTGCTCTCTCTCTGGCTCTGGCCTGCCCTTGCCTTAGCTCTGGCCTTCTCTCGCTCTGACTCTGGCCTGCCCTCATTCATCCTTGCTCCGGCCTGCTCTCGTTCTGGCTCTCACCTGCCCTCGCCTTGGCTCCGGCCTGCTCTCGCCCTGGCTCCGGCCTGCTCTCGCCCTGGCTCCGGCCTACTCTCGCTCTGGCTCTGGCCTGTCCTTGCCCTGGCTCCGGCCTGCCCTTGCTCTGGCTCCGGCCTGCCCTTGCTCTGGCTCTGGCCTGCTCTTGCTCTGGCTCTGGCTAGCCCTCGCCTTGGCTCCGGCCTGCTCTTGCTCTGGCCTGCCCTTGCTCTGGCCTGCCCTCGTCTTGACTCCAGCCTGCTCTCGCTCGTTATGGCCAGCCTTCTCCTTGGCTCCGGCATGCTCTCGCTCTGATGTAGGCCTGCTGTCTCAGGCCTTCCCTTGCCTTGGCTCCGGACTGCTCTTGCTCTGGCCTGCCCTCGCCCTGGCTCTGGCCTGTTCTTGCTCTGGCTCTGGCCTGTTCTTGCTCTGGCTCTGGCCTGTTCTTGCTCTGGCTCTGGCCTGCCCTCGCCCTGGCTCCGGCCTGCTTTTGCTCTGCCTCTGGCCTCCTCTTGCTCTGGCCTGCCCTTGCCTTGGCTCTGGCCTTGTATCGCTCTGCCTTTGGCCTGCCCTTGCCTTGGCTCTGGCCTACTCTCGCCTTGGCTCCGGCCTGCTCTCGCTCTGGCTCTGGCCTGCCCTCGCATTGGCTCCGGCCTGCCCTCGCCCTGGCTCCGACCCGCTCTCGCTCTTACTCTGGCCTGCCCTCGCCCTGGCTCCGGCCTGCTCTCTCTCTGGCTCCGGCCTGCCCATGCCTTGGCTCCGGCCTGCTCTTCCTCTGGCTCTGGCCTGCCCTCGTCTTGACTCTAACCTGATCTCGCTCTTGTTCTGGCCTGCCTTCGCCTTGGCTCCAGCCTGCTCTCGCTCTGGCTCAGGCCTGCTCTGGCTCTGGCCTGCCCTAGCTCTGGCTCCGGACTGCTCTGGCTCTGGCCTGCTCTCGCTCTGGCTCTGGACTGCCCTCGCCTTGGCTCTGGCCTGCTCTCGCTCTCGCTCTGGCCTGCCCTCGCCTGGCTCCGGCCTACTCTCGCTCTGGCCTCACTCACCCTGTCTCCGGCCTGCTCTCGTCCTGGTTTCAGCCTGCCCTTGCCTAGCTAGGCTCTGGCCTTCTCTCGCTCTGGCCTGCCCTCGCCCTGGCTCCGGCCTGCTCTCGCTCTGGCCTGCTCTCGCCTTGGCTCCGGCCTGCCCTCGCCCTGGCTCCGGCCTGCCCTTGCTCTGGCTCCTGCCTGCCCTCGCATTGGCTCTGGCCTGCTCTCGCCCTGGCTCCGACCTGCTCTCGCTCTGGCAATGGCCTGCCTTCGCCCTGGCTCCGGCCTGCTCTCTCTCTGGCTCTGGCCTGCCCTCGCCCTGGCTCTGGCCTACTCTCGCTCTGGCCTGCTCTCGCTCTGGCTCTGGCCTGCCCTTCCTCTAGCTCGGGCCTGCCCTCGTATTAGCTCCGGCCTGCTCTCGCCCTGGCTCCGACCTGCTCTCGCTCTGGCCTGCCCTTGCTCTGGCTCCGGCCTGCCCTCGCATTGGCTCCGGCCTGCTCTCGTCCTGGCTCCGACCTGCTCTCGCTCTGGCCTGCTCTCGCCCTGGCTCCGGCCTGCTCTCGCTGGCAATGGCCTGCCTTCGCCCTGGCTCCGGCCTGCTCTCTCTCTGGCTCTGGCCTGCCCTCGCCCTGGCTCCGGCCTGCCCTCGCCCTGGCTCCGACCCGCTCTCGCTCTTACTCTGGCCTGCCCTCGCCCTGGCTCCGGCCTGCTCTCTCTCTGGCTCCGGCCTGCCCATGCCTTGGCTCCGGCCTGCTCTTCCTCTGGCTCTGGCCTGCCCTCGTCTTGACTCTAACCTGATCTCGCTCTTGTTCTGGCCTGCCTTCGCCTTGGCTCCAGCCTGCTCTCGCTCTGGCTCAGGCCTGCTCTGGCTCTGGCCTGCCCTAGCTCTGGCTCCGGACTGCTCTGGCTCTGGCCTGCTCTCGCTCTGGCTCTGGACTGCCCTCGCCTTGGCTCTGGCCTGCTCTCGCTCTCTCTCTGGCCTGCCCTCACCCTGGCTCCGGCCTACTCTCGCTCTGGCCTCACTCACCCTGTCTCCGGCCTGCTCTCGTCCTGGTTTCAGCCTGCCCTTGCCTAGCTAGGCTCTGGCCTTCTCTCGCTCTGGCCTGCCCTCGCCCTGGCTCCGGCCTGCTCTCGCTCTGGCCTGCTCTCGCCTTGGCTCCGGCCTGCCCTCGCCCTGGCTCCGGCCTGCCCTTGCTCTGGCTCCTGCCTGCCCTCGCATTGGCTCTGGCCTGCTCTCGCCCTGGCTCCGACCTGCTCTCGCTCTGGCAATGGCCTGCCTTCGCCCTGGCTCCGGCCTGCTCTCTCTCTGGCTCTGGCCTGCCCTCGCCCTGGCTCTGGCCTACTCTCGCTCTGGCCTGCTCTCGCTCTGGCTCTGGCCTGCCCTTCCTCTAGCTCGGGCCTGCCCTCGTATTAGCTCCGGCCTGCTCTCGCCCTGGCTCCGACCTGCTCTCGCTCTGGCCTGCCCTTGCTCTGGCTCCGGCCTGCCCTCGCATTGGCTCCGGCCTGCTCTCGTCCTGGCTCCGACCTGCTCTCGCTCTGGCCTGCTCTCGCCCTGGCTCCGGCCTGCTCTCGCTGGCAATGGCCTGCCTTCGCCCTGGCTCCGGCCTGCTCTCTCTCTGGCTCTGGCCTGCCCTCGCCCTGGCTCCGGCCTGCCCTCGCCCTGGCTCCGACCCGCTCTCGCTCTTACTCTGGCCTGCCCTCGCTCTGGCTCCGGCCTGCTCTCTCTCTGGCTCCGGCCTGCCCATGCCTTGGCTCCGGCCTGCTTTTCCTCTGGCTCTGGCCTGCCCTCGTCTTGACTCTAACCTGATCTCGCTCTTGTTCTGGCCTGCCTTCGCCTTGGCTCCAGCCTGCTCTCGCTCTGGCTCAGGCCTGCTCTGGCTCTGGCCTGCCCTAGCTCTGGCTCCGGACTGCTCTGGCTCTGGCCTGCTCTCGCTCTGGCTCTGGACTGCCCTCGCCTTGGCTCTGGCCTGCTCTCGCTCTCGCTCTGGCCTGCCCTCGCCTGGCTCCGGCCTGCTCTCTCTCTGGCCTGCCCTCACCCTGGCTCCGGCCTACTCTCGCTCTGGCCTCACACACCCTATCTCCGGCCTGCTCTCGTCCTGGTTTCAGCCTGCCCTTGCCTAGCTAGGCTCTGGCCTTCTCTCGCTCTGGCCTGCCCTCGCCCTGGCTCCGGCCTGCTCTCGCTCTGGCCTGCTCTCGCCTTGGCTCCGGCCTGCCCTCGCCCTGGCTCCGGCCTGCCCTTGCTCTGGCTCCTGCCTGCCCTCGCATTGGCTCTGGCCTGCTCTCACCCTGGCTCCGACCTGCTCTCGCTCTGGCAATGGCCTGCCTTCGCCCTGGCTCCGGCCTGCTCTCTCTCTGGCTCTGGCCTGCCCTCGCCCTGGCTCTGGCCTACTCTCGCTCTGGCCTACTCTCGCTCTGGCTCTGGCCTGCCCTTCCTCTAGCTCGGGGCTGCCCTCGCATTAGCTCCGGCCTGCTCTCGCCCTGGCTCCGACCTGCTCTCGCTCTGACCTGCCCTTGCTCTGGCTCCGGCCTGCCCTCGCATTGGCTCCGGCCTGCTCTCGTCCTGGCTCCGACCTGCTCTCGCTCTGGCTCTGGCCTGCTCTCGCCCTGGCTCCGGCCTGCTCTCGCTGGCAATGGCCTGCCTTCGCCCTGGCTCCGGCCTGCTCTCTCTCTGGCTCTGGCCTGCCCTCGCCCTGGCTCCGGCCTGCTCTCTCTCTGGCTCCGCCCTGCCCATGCCTTGGCTCCGGCCTGCTCTTCCTCTGGCTCTGGCCTGCCCTCGTCTTGACTCTAACCTGATCTCGCTCTTGTTCTGGCCTGCCTTCGCCTTGGCTCCAGCCTGCTCTCGCTCTGGCTCAGGCCTGCTCTGGCTCTGGCCTGCCCTAGCTCTGGCTCCGGACTGCTCTGGCTCTGGCCTGCTCTCGCTCTGGCTCTGGACTGCCCTCGCCTTGGCTCTGGCCTGCTCTCGCTCTCGCTCTGGCCTGCCCTCGCCTGGCTCCGGCCTGCTCTCTCTCTGGCCTGCCCTCACCCTGGCTCCGGCCTACTCTCGCTCTGGCCTCACTCACCCTGTCTCCGGCCTGCTCTCGTCCTGGTTTCAGCCTGCCCTTGCCTAGCTAGGCTCTGGCCTTCTCTCGCTCTGGCCTGCCCTCGCCCTGGCTCCGGCCTGCTCTCGCTCTGGCCTGCTCTCGCCTTGGCTCCGGCCTGCCCTCGCCCTGGCTCCGGCCTGCCCTTGCTCTGGCTCCTGCCTGCCCTCGCATTGGCTCTGGCCTGCTCTCGCCCTGGCTCCGACCTGCTCTCGCTCTGGCAATGGCCTGCCTTCGCCCTGGCTCCGGCCTGCTCTCTCTCTGGCTCTGACCTGCCCTCGCCCTGGCTCTGGCCTACTCTCGCTCTGGCCTGCTCTCGCTCTGGCTCTGGCCTGCCCTTCCTCTAGCTCGGGCCTGCCCTCGCATTAGCTCCGGCCTGCTCTCGCCCTGGCTCCGACCTGCTCTCGCTCTGGCCTGCCCTTGCTCTGGCTCCGGCCTGCCCTCGCATTGGCTCCGGCCTGCTCTCGTCCTGGCTCCGACCTGCTCTCGCTCTGGCTCTGGCCTGCTCTCGCCCTGGCTCCGGCCTGCTCTCGCTGGCAATGGCCTGCCTTCGCCCTGGCTCCGGCCTGCTCTCTCTCTGGCTCTGGCCTGCCCTCGCCCTGGCTCCGGCCTGCCCTCGCCCTGGCTCCGACCCGCTCTCGCTCTTACTCTGGCCTGCCCTCGCCCTGGCTCCGGCCTGCTCTCTCTCTGGCTCCGGCCTGCCCATGCCTTGGCTCCGGCCTGCTCTTCCTCTGGCTCTGGCCTGCCCTCGTCTTGACTCTAACCTGATCTCGCTCTTGTTCTGGCCTGCCTTCGCCTTGGCTCCAGCCTGCTCTCGCTCTGGCTCAGGCCTGCTCTGGCTCTGGCCTGCCCTAGCTCTGGCTCCGGACTGCTCTGGCTCTGGCCTGCTCTCGCTCTGGCTCTGGACTGCCCTCGCCTTGGCTCTGGCCTGCTCTCGCTCTCGCTCTGGCCTGCCCTCGCCTTGGCTCTGGCCTGCTCTCGCTCTGGCCTGCCCTCGCCTGGCTCCGGCCTGCTCTCTCTCTGGCCTGCCCTCACCCTGGCTCCGGCCTACTCTCGCTCTGGCCTCACACACCCTATCTCCGGCCTGCTCTCGTCCTGGTTTCAGCCTGCCCTTGCCTAGCTAGGCTCTGGCCTTCTCTCGCTCTGGCCTGCCCTCGCCCTGGCTCCGGCCTGCTCTCGCTCTGGCCTGCTCTCGCCTTGGCTCCGGCCTGCCCTCGCCCTGGCTCCGGCCAGCCCTTGCTCTGGCTCCTGCCTGCCCTCGCATTGGCTCTGGCCTGCTCTCACCCTGGCTCCGACCTGCTCTCGCTCTGGCAATGGCCTGCCTTCGCCCTGGCTCCGGCCTGCTCTCTCTCTGGCTCTGGCCTGCCCTCGCCCTGGCTCTGGCCTACTCTCGCTCTGGCCTGCTCTCGCTCTGGCTCTGGCCTGCCCTTCCTCTAGCTCGGGGCTGCCCTCGCATTAGCTCCGGCCTGCTCTCGCCCTAGCTCCGACCTGCTCTCGCTCTGACCTGCCCTTGCTCTGGCTCCGGCCTGCCCTCGCATTGGCTCCGGCCTGCTCTCGTCCTGGCTCCGACCTGCTCTCGCTCTGGCTCTGGCCTGCTCTCGCCCTGGCTCCGGCCTGCTCTCGCTGGCAATGGCCTGCCTTCGCCCTGGCTCCGGCCTGCTCTCTCTCTGGCTCTGGCCTGCCCTCGCCCTGGCTCTGGCCTACTCTCGCTCTGGCCTGCTCTCTCTCTGGCTCTGGCCTGCCCTTGCTCTTGCTCCGGCCTGCCCTCGCATTAGCTCCGGCCTGCTCTCGCCCTGGCTCCGACCTGCTCTCGCTCTGGCCTGCCCTCGCTCTGGCTCCGGCCTGCTCTCTCTCTGGCTCTCGCCTGCCGATGCCTTGGCTCCGGCCTGCTCTTCCACTGGCTCTGGCCTGCCCTCGTCTTGACTCTGGCATGATCTCGCTCTTGTTCTGGCCTGCTTTCGCCTTGGCTCCGGCCTGCTTTTGCTCTGGCTCTGGCCTGCTCTCGCTCTGGCCTCCCCTCGCCTTAGCTCCGGCCTGCTCTCGCTCTGGCTCTGGCCTGCCCTCGCCTTGGCTCTGTGCTGCTCCTGCTCTGGCTCTAGCCTGCCCTCGCCTTGGCTCCGGCCTGCTCTCGCTCTGACTCTGGCCTGCCCTGGCTCTGCCTCTGGCCTGCCCTCGACTTGGCTCCAGCCAGCTCTCACCTTGGCTCCGGCCTGCTCTCGCTCTAGTTCCTGACTGCCCTTGCCCTGGCTCCAGAGCCTGCCATCGATCTGGCTCCGGCCTGCCCTCGCCCTGGCTCCAGAGCCTGCCATCGATCTGGCTCCGGCCTGCCCTCGCATTAGCTCCGGCCTGCTCTCGCCCTGGCTACGGCCTTCTCTCGCTTTGGCTCTGACCCGCCCTCGACATGGCTCCGGCTTGCTCTCTCTCTGGCTCTGGCCTGCCCTCTCCTTGGCTCCGGCCTTCTCTCGCTATGGCTATGGCTGTTGCCTGCCCTCGCACGGGCTCCGGCCTGCTTTTGCCCTGGATCTGGCCTGCTCTTGCTCTGGCTCCGGCCTGCCCTCGTCCTGGCTCCAGCCTGCTCTCGCTGTGGCTCCGGCCTGCCCTTGCTCTGGCTCCAGCCAGCCCTCGCCTTGGCTACGGCCTGCTCTCGCCCTGGCTCCGCCTGCTCTTGCTCTAGCTCTGGCCTGCCGTCACCCTGGCTCCAGCCTGCTCTCGCTCTGGCTCTGGCCTGCCCTCGCCTTGGCTCCGATCTCGCCTTGGCTCCGGCCTTCTCTCGCCATTGCTCCGGCTTGCTCTCTCTCTGGCTCTGGCCTGCCCTTGCCTTGGCTCCCGCCTGCTCTCGCCCTTGCTCCAGCTTGCTCTCTCTCTGGCTCTGGCCTGCCCGCTCCTTGGCTCCGGCCTGCTCTCGCTATGGCTCCGGCCTGCCCTCGCACGGGCTCCGGCCTGCTTTTGCCCTGGCTCCGGCCTGCTCTTGCTCTGGCTCCGGCCTGCTCTTGCTCTGGCTCCGGCCTGCTCTTGCTCTGGCTCCGGCCTGCCCTTTTCCTGGCTCCGGCCTGCTCTCGCTCTGGCTCTGGCCTGCTATCTCTATGGCTCCTGCCTGTTCTCGCCCTGGATACGACCTGCTCTCGCCTTGGCTCCGGCCTGCTCTTGCTCTGGTTCCAGCCTGCCCTTACCTTGGCTCTCCGGCCTGCTCTGGCTCTGGCTCCAGTTCTCTGTCTCCGGCCTGCCCTCACCTTGGCTCCGGCCTGCTCTCTCCTTGGCTCCGGCCTGCTCTTGCTCTGGCTCCGGCCTGCCCTCGCCCTGGCTCCGGCCTGCCCTTGCTCTGGCTCCAGCCAGCCCTCGCCTTGGCTCCGGCCTGCTCTCGCCCTGGCTCCGCCTGCTCTTGCTCTAGCTCTGGCCTGCCGTCACCCTGGCTCCAGCCTGCTCTCGCTCTGGCTCTGGCCTGCCCTTGCCTTGGCTCCGACCTGCTCTCGCTCTGGCTCTGGCCTGCCCTCGCCTTGACTCCGGCCTGCTCTCGCTCTGGCTCTGGCCTTACCTTGGCTCTGCCTCTGGCCTGCCCTCGCCTTGGCTCCGGCCCTGCTCTCGTCTTAGCTCCGGCCTGCTCTCGCTCTAGCTCCGGACTGCCCTCGCCCTGGCTCCGGCCTGCTCTCTTTTTGGCTCTGGCCTGCCCTTGCCCTGGCTCCGGCCTACTCTGGCTCTGGCCTTCTTTCGCTGTGGCTCTGGCCTCGCCCTGGCTCCGGCCTGTTCTCGCCCTGGTTCCGGCCTGCCCTTGCTTTGACTCCGGCCTTCTCTCGCTCTGGCTCTGGCCTGCCCTTGCCTTGGCTCTGGCCTACTCTCGCTCTAGCTCTGGCCTGCCCTCGACCTGGCTCCGGTCAGCTCTGGTTCTGGCTCTGGCGTGCCCTCGCCTTGGCTCCGGCCTGCTCTCGCTCTGACTCTGGCCTGCCCTCGCCCTGGCTCCGACCTGCTCTGGATCTGGCTCTGGCCTGCCATCGCTTTGGCTCCGGCCTGCTCTCGCCCTGGCTCCGGCCTGCTCACGCTCTGGCTCTCGCCTGCCCTCGCCTTGGCTCCGGCCTGCTCTCTCTCGCCTTGGCTCCGGCCTGCTCTCTCTCGCCTTGGCTCCGGCCTGCTCTCGCTCTGGCTCCGCCTGCTCTTGCTCTAGCTCTGGCCTGCCGTCACTCTGGCTCCGGCCTGCTCTCGCTTTGGCCTGCCCTTGCCTTGGCTCCTTCCTGCTCTCGCCCTTGCTCTTGCTTGCTCTCGCTCTGGCCTGTCCTTTCCTTGTCTCCAGCCTGCTCTCGCACTGGCTCCGGCCTGCCCTCGTCCTGGCTCCGGCCTGCCCTCGCTCTGTCTCTGGCCTGCCCTCGCCTTGGCTCCGAACTGCTTTTGCCCTGGCTCCGGCCTGCTCTCACCCTGGCCTGCCCTTGCCTTAGCTCCCGCCTGCTCTCGCCCTGGCTCCGGCTTCCTCTCTCTCTGGCTCTAGCCTACCCTCGCCTTGGCTCTGGCCTGCTCTCGCTATGGCATCGACCTGCCCTCGCACGGGCTCCGCCTGCTCTCGCTCTGGCCTGCTTTCGCCCAGGCCCTGGCTTGCTCTCGCTCTTGCTCTGGCCTGCTCTCGCTCTGGATCCGGCCTGCCATTGCTCTGGCTCCGGCCTACTCTCGTTCTGGCTCCGGCCTACTCTCGTTCTGGCTCTGGCCTGCCCTCGCACGGGCTCCGGCCTGCTCTCGCCCTGGATCTGGCCTGTTCTCGCCTTGGCTCCGGCCTTCTCTCGCCATTGCTCCGGCTTGCTCTCTCTCTGGCTCTGGCCTGCCCTTGCCTTGGCTTCCGCCTGCTCTCGCCCTTGCTCCGGCTTGCTCTCTCTCTGGCTCTGGCCTGCCCTCTCCTTGGCTCCGGCCTGCTCTCGCTATGGCTCCGGCGTGCCCTGGCACTGGCTCCGGCCTGCTTTTGCCCTGGATCTGGTCTGCTCTTGCTCTGGTTCCGGCCTGCTCTCGCCCTGGCTCCGGCTTCCTCTCTCTCTGGCTCTAGCCTGCCCTCGCCTTGGCTCTGGCCTGCTTTCGCCCAGGCTCTGGCCTGCTCTCGCTCTTGCTCTCGCCTGCTCTCGCTCTGGATCCGACCTGCCATTGCTCTGGCTCCGGCCTACTCTCGTTCTGGCTCTGACCTGCCCTCGCACGGGCTCCGGCCTGCTCTCGCCCTGGATCTGGCCTGCTCTCGCCATTGCTCCGGCTAGCTCTCTCTCTGGCTCTGGCCTGCCCTTGCCTTGGCTCCCGCCTGCTCTCGCCCTTGCTCGGCTTGCTCTCTCTCTGGCTCTGGCCTGCCCTCTCCTTGGCTCCGGCCTGCTCTCGCTATGGCTCCGGCCTGCCCTCGCACGGGCTCCGGCCTGCTTTTGCCCTGGATCTGGCCTGCTCTTGCTTTTGCTCCGGCCTGCCTTCACCCTGGCTCCTGCCTGCCCTCTCTCTGGCTCTGGCTTGCCCTCTACCTGGCTGCGGCATGTCCTCGCCCTGTATCCGGCCTCCTCTCGCCTTTGCTCTGGCCTGCTCTCGCCTTGGTTCCAGCCTGCTCTCGCCCTGGCTCTGGCCTGCTCTCACCCTGGTACTGACCTGCCCTTGTCTTGGCTCCGGCCATCTTTCGCTCTGGCTCCGGCCTGCCCCTGCCCTGGATCCGGCCTGCTCTCTCCTTGGCTCCGGCCTGCTCTTGCTCTGGCTCCGGCCTGCCCTCGCCCTGGCTCCGGCCTGCCCTTGCTCTGGCTCCAGCCAGCCCTCGCCTTGGCTCCGGCCTGCTCTCCCCCTGGCTCCGCCTGCTCTTGCTCTAGCTCTGGCCTGCCGTCACCCTGGCTCCAGCCTGCTCTCGCTCTGGCTCTGGCCTGCCCTCGCCTTGGCTCCGACCTGCTCTCGCTCTGGCTCTGGCCTGCCCTCGCCTTTGCTCCGTCCGGCCTGCTCTCGCTCTGGCTCTGGCCTGCCCTGCTCTGCCTCTGGCCTGCCCTCGTCTTGGCTCGCCCTCGTCTTGGCTCCGGCATGCCCTCGCCTTGGCTCCGGCCGTGCTCTCGTCTTAGCTCTGGCCTGCTCTCGCTCTAGCTCCGGACTGCCCTCGCCCTGGCTCCGGCCTGCTCTCTTTTTGGCTCTGGCCTGCCCTTGCCCTGGCTCCGGCCTACTCTGGCTCTGTCTGGCCTGCTCTCGCTCTGGCTCTGGCTCCGGCCTGTTCTCGCCCTGGTTCCGGCCTGCCCTTGCTTTGACTCCGGCCTTCTCTCGCTCTGGCTCCGGCCTGCCCTTGCCTTGGCTCTGGCCTACTCTCGCTCAAGCTCTGGCCTGCCCTCGACCTGGCTCCTGTCAGCTCTCGTTCTGGCTCTGGCGTGCCCTCGCCTTGGCTCCGGCCTGCTCTTGCTCTGACTCTGGCCTGCCCTCGCCCTGGTTCCGACCTGCTCTGGATCTGGCTCTGGCCCGCCCTCGCTTTGGCTCCGGCCTGCTCTCGCCCTGGCTCCGGCCTGCTCTCGCTCTGGCTCTCGCCTGCCCTCGCCTTGGCTCCAGCCTGCTCTCTCTTGCCTTGGCTCCGGCCTGCTCTCGCTCTGACTCCAGCCAGCCCTCACCTTGGCTCCGGCCTGCTCTCGCCCTGGCTCCGCCTGCTCTTGCTCTAGCTCTGGCCTGCCGTCACCCTGGCTCCAGCCTGCTCTCGCTCTGGCCTGCCCTTGCCTTGGCTCCGGCCTTCTCTGACTCTGGCTCTGGCCTGCCCTCATCTTGACTTCGGCATGCTCTCGCTCTGGTTCTGGCCTGCCTTCGCCTTGGCTCCGGCCTGCTCTCGCTCTGGCTCTGGCCTGTCCTCGCATAGGCTCCGGCCCACTCTCGCCCTGGCTCCGGCCTGCACTCGCTCTAGCTCCGGACTGCCCTCGCCCTGGCTCCGGCCTGCCACCGCTCTGGCTCCGGACTGCCCTCGCCCTGGCTCCGGCTTGCTCTCGCTCGTTATGGCCAGCCTTCGCCTTGGCTCCGGCATGCTCTGGCGTAGGCCTGCTGTCGCTCTGGCTTTGTCTGGCCTGCCCTTGCCTTGACTCCGGACTGCTCTTGCCTCTGGCCTGCCCTCACCTTGGCTCCGGCCTGCTCTTCCTCTGGCTCTGGCCTGCCCTCGCCCTGGCTCCGGCCTGCTCTTGCTCTGGCTCTGGCCTTCTCTTGCTCTGGCCTGCCCTCGCCCTGGCTCCGGCCTGCTTTTGCTCTGGCTCTGGCCTGCCCTTGCCTTGGCTCTGGCGTTCTATCTCTCTGGCTTTGGCCTGCCCTTGCCTTGGCTCTGGCCTACTCTAGCCTTGGCTCCGGCCTGCTCTCGCCCTGGCTCTGGCCTGCCACGCCATGACTCCGGCCTGCCCTTGCTCTGGCTCCGGCCTGCTCTCGCATTGGCTCCGGCCTGCTCTCGCCCTGGCTCCGACCCGCTCTTGCTCTGGTCAGCCCTCGCCCTGGCTCCGGCCTACTCTTGCTCTGGCCTGCTCTCGCCTTGTCTCCGGCCTGCTCTCGCCTTGTCTCCGGCCTGCTCTCGCTGTGGCTCCAGCCTGCCCTCGCCCTGACTTCTGCCTGCCCTTGCTCTGGCTCCGGCCTGCCCTCCCTTTGGCTCCGGCCTGCTCTCGCCCTGGCTCCGACCTGCTCTCGCTCTGGCCTGCTCTCGCCCTGGCTCCGGCCTGCTCTCTCTCTGGCAATGGCCTGCCCTCGCCCTGGCTCTGGCCTACTCTTGCTCTGGCCTGCTCTCGCTCTGTCTCTGGCCTCGCCCTGTCTCCAGCCTGCTCTCGCACTGGTTCCGGCCTGCCCTTGCCTTGGCTCTGGCCTTCTATCGCTCTGGCTCTGGCCTGCCCTTGCCTTGGCTCTGGCCTACCCTCGCCTTGGCTCCGGCCTGCTCTCGCCTTGGCTCCGGCCTGCTCTCGCCTTGGCTCCGGCCTGCTCTCGCTCTGGCTCCGGAATGCCCTCGCCCTGACTCCGGCCTGCCCTTGCTCTGGCTCTGGACTGCCCTCGCATTGGCTCCGGCCTGCTCTCGCCCTGGCTCTGACCTGCTCTCGCTCTGCCCTACCCTCGCCCTGGCTCTGGCCTGCCCTTGCTCTGGCTCCAGCCTGCCCTTGTTCTGGCTCCGGCCTGCCCTTGCTCTGGCTCCGGCTAGCCCTCGCCTTGGCTCCGGCCTGCTCTCGCCCTGGCTCTGGCCTGCTCTTGCTCTGGCTCTGGCCTGCCCTCACCCTGGCTCCGGCCTGCTCTTGCTCTGGCTCTGGCCTACTCTCGCTCTGGCTCTGGCCTGCCCTCGCCCTGGCTCCGGCCAGCCCTCGTCTTGGATACGGCCAGCACCTGCTCTGGCTCCGGCCTGCCTTCACCTTGGCTTCGGACTGCTCTCGCTCAGGCCTGCTCTCGCTCTGGCTCTGGCCTGTCCTTGCCTTGGCTCCGGCCTGCTCTTGCTGTGGCCTACCCTGGCTCTGCCTCCGGCCAGCCCTCGCCTTGGCTACGGCCAGCTCCGGCTCTGGCTCCGGCCTGCCCTCGCCCTGGCTCCGGCCTGCTCTCGCTCTGGCTCTGGCCTGCCCTTGCCCTGGCTCCGGCCTGCCCTCGCTCTGGCCTGCTCTCGCTCTGGCTCCAGCCTGCCCTCGACCTGTCTCCGGCCTGCTCATGCTCTGGCCTGCTCTCGCCCTGGCTCCGGCATTCTCTCACTCTAGTTTCGGCCTGCCCTCGCCTTGGCTCCGGCCTGCCTTTGCCATGGCTACGGCCTGCTATCGCTCTGGCTCCGGCCTGCCTTTGCCTTGGCTCCAGCCTGCTCTCGCTCAGGCTCTGGCCTGCTCTCGCTGTGGCTCTGGCCTGCCTTCGCCTTGGCCAGAGCCAGAGGGAAAGAAGGCCGGAGCCAAGGCAAGGGCAGCCGGAACCAGGGCGAGAGCAGGCCAGAGCCAGGGCGAGAGCAGGCCAGAGCCAGGGCAAGAGCAGGCCAGAGCCAAGGCGAAAGCAGGGCGAGGGCAGGCCAGAGCCAGAGTCAGATCAGGCCGGAGACAAGGCGAGGACAGGCCAGAGCCAGAGCGAGGGCAGGCCAGAGCCAAAGCGAGAGCAGTCCGGAGCCAAGTCGAGGGCAGGCTAGAGCGGAAGCAAGCCGGAGCAAAGACAGGGGCAGGCCAAAGCCAGAGCGAGAGCAGGCCAGAGGCAGACCGAGAGCAGGCCGGAGCCAGGGCAAGGGCAGGCTGGAGCCAGAGCGAGAGTTGGGCAGAGCCAAGGCAAGGGCAGGCCAGAGCCAGGGCGAGAGCACGCCGGAGCCAGGGCAAGAGCAGGCCGGAGCCAGGGCGAGGGCAGGCCCGAGCCATAGTCAGAGCAGGCCGGTCAAGGCGAGGGCAAGCCAGAGCCAGAGGGGGCTCGGGCAGGCTAGAGCAAGAGCGATAGCAGGCCGGAGCCAAGGCGAGAGCAGGCCAGAGCCAAGGCGAGAGCAGGCCAGAGCCAAGGCGAGAGCAGGCCAGAGCGAGAGCAGGCCAGAGCGAGAGCAGGCCAGAGCAAGAGCTGGCCAGAGCCAGAGCAAGAGTAGACCAGAGCCAAGGCAAGGGCAGGCGAGAGCCAGAGCGAGAGAAGGCCAGAGCCAAGGCAAGGGCAGGCCGGAACCAGGGCGAGAGGAGGCCGGAGACAGGGCGATGCCAGAGCTAGAGTAGGCCGGAGCCAAGGCAAGGGCAGGCGAGAGCCAGAGCGAGAGAAGGCCAGAGCCAAGGCAAGGGCAGGCCGGAACCAGGGCGAGAGGAGGCCGGAGACAGGGCGATGCCAGAGCTAGAGTAGGCCGGAGCCAGGGCAAGGGCAGGCCAGAGCCAGAGAGAGAGCAGGCCAGAGCCAGTGCGAGGGCAGGCCAGAGCCAGAGCGAGAGCATGCCGGAGCCAGGGCAAGAGCAGGCCGGAGCCAAGGCGAGGTCAGGACAGAGCCAGAGCGAGAGCAGGCCAGAGCCAAGGCAAGGCCAGAGAGAGAGCAGGTCGGAGCCAGGGCGAGAGCAGGCAAGAGCCAATGCAAGGGCAGGCCGGAGTCAGGACGAGGGCAGGCTGGAGCCAAGGTGAGGGTAGGCCAGAGCCAGGGCGAGGGCAGGTCAGAGTCAGAGCGTGAGCAGGCCGGAGCTCAGGCAAGGGCAGGCCAGAGCCAGAGAGAGAGAAGGCCGGAGCCAAGGCATGGGCAGGCCAGATCCAGAGATAGAGCTGGCCGGAGCCAGGGTGAGGGCAGGTCAGAGCCAGAGAAGGTCGGAGGCAGGGCGAGAGCAGGCCGGAGCCAATGCGAGAGCTGGCCGGGGCCAGAGCAATGGCAGGTCGGAGTCAGGGCGAAGGCAGGCCGTAGCCAGAACGAGAGCAGGCCGGAGCCAAGGTGAGAGCAGGCCACAGCCAAAGCAAGGGTAGGCCACAGCCAAGGCAAGGGCAGGCCGGAGCTAGAGATAGAGAAGGCCAGAACCAAGGCAAGGGCAGGCCAGAGTGAGAGTAGACCGGAGCCAGAGCGAGGGCAGGCCAGAGCGAGAGCAGGCCAGAGCCAAGTTGAGGTCAGGCCAGATATAGAGCAGGCATGAGCCAAAGCAAGGGCAGGCCGGAACCAGAGAGAGAGCAGGCCGGAGCCAAGGCGAATGCAGGCCGGAACAAGGGCAAGAACAGGTAGGAGCCAAGTTGAGGTCAGGCCAGATATAGAGCAGGCATGAGCCAAAGCAAGGGCAGGCCGGAACCATAGAGATAGCAGGCCGGAGCGGAGCCAAGGCGAGAGCAGGCCGGAGCCAAGGCGAGAGCAGGCCGGACAGAGCCAAGGCGAGAGCAGGACAGAGCGAGAGCAGGCCAGAGCCAGGACGAGGGCAGGCCGGAGCCAGTGCGAGAGCAGGCTGGAGCCAAGGAGAGGACAGGCCAGACTGGCCAGAGCGAGAGCAAGCAAGAGACAGGGCGAGAGCAGGCCGGAGCCAGAGAGAGAGCAGGCAAGAGGCAATGCGAGGGCTGGCCGGAGCCAGAGCAAGGGCAGGCCGGAGTCAGGGCGAGGGCAGGCAGGAGCCAGAGCGAGAGCAGGCCGGAGCCAAGGCGAGAGCAGGCCGGAGCCAAGGTGAGGGTAGGCCAGAGCCAGGGTGAGGGCAGGTCAGAGCGAGAGCAGCCCGGAGCTAAGGCAAGGGCAGGCCAGAGCCAGAGAGAGAGCAGGCCGGAGCCAGGGCGAGTGCAGGCCAGAGCCAGAGCAGGTCGGAGGCAGGGCGAGAGCGGGCCGGAGCCAATGTGAGGGCTGGCGGGAGCCAGAGCAAGGGCAGGCCGGAGTCAGGCCGAGGGCAGGCAGTAGCCAGAGCGAGAGCAGGCCAGAGCCAAGGCGAGAGCAGGCCGGAGTCAAGGCGAGGGTAGGCCAGAGCCAAGGCAAGGGCAGGCCAGAGCCAGAGATAGAGAAGGTCAGAGCCAAGGCTAGGGCAGGCCAGAGCGAGAGTAGGCCGGAGCCAGGGCAAGGGCAGGCCAGAGCCAGAGAGAGAGCTGGCCAGAGCCAGGGCAAGGGTAGGCCAGAGCCAGAGAGAGAGCAATTCAGAGTCAGGGAGAGAGCAGGACGTAGCCAAGGCGAGGGCAGGCCGGAGCCCGAGCTGTGGCATAGTGGAGCCAGGGCGAGGGCAGTACGGAGCTAGAGCGAGAGCAGGCCGGAGCAAAGGCGAGAGCAGGCCGTAGCCTAGGCGAGGGCAGGCCAGAGGCAGAGCCAGGGTAGGCCAGAGCAAGAGCAGGCCGGAGCCAAGGCAAGGGCAGACCATCGCCAGAGCGAGAGCAGGCCTGAGCCAGAGTGAGAGTAGGCCAGAGACGAGGCAAAGGCAGTCCAGAGCTAGCGCGAGAGCAGGCCGGAACCAAGGCGAGGGTAGGCCAGAGCGAGAGCAGGCCGGAGACAAGGCGAGGGCAGGCCAGAGCGAGAGCAGGCCGGAGCCAAGTCGAGGGCAGGCCAGAGCCAGAGCGAAAGCAGGCCAGAGCGAGAGCAGTCCGGAGCCAAGGAAAGGGCAGGCCACAGCCAGAGTAAGTTTTGCTCTGCTCTGCTTGTCTACCGCATCTGTGGGTTTTGCTCTGCTCTGCTTGTCTATCGCATCTGCGGGTTTTGCTCTGCTCTGCTTGTCTACTGCATCTGCGGGTTTTGCTCTGCTCTGCTTGTCTACCGCATTTGCGGGTTTTTCTCTGCTCTGCTTGTTTACCGCACCTGCGGGTTTTGCTCTGCTCTGCTTGGCTCCGGCCTGCTCTTGCTGTGGCCTACCCTGGCTCTGCCTCCGGCCAGCCCTCGCCTTGGCTACGGCCAGCTCCGGCTCTGGCTCCGGCCTGCCCTCGCCCTGGCTCCGGCCTGCTCTCGCTCTGGCTCTGGCCTGCCCTTGCCCTGGCTCCGGCCTGCCCTCGCTCTGGCCTGCTCTCGCTCTGGCTCCAGCCTGCCCTCGACCTGTCTCCGGCATTCTCTCACTCTAGTTTCGGCCTGCCCTCGCCTTGGCTCCGGCCTGCCTTTGCCATGGCTACGGCCTGCTATCGCTCTGGCTCCGGCCTGCCTTTGCCTTGGCTCCAGCCTGCTCTCGCTCAGGCTCTGGCCTGCTCTCGCTGTGGCTCTGGCCTGCCTTCGCCTTGGCCAGAGCCAGAGGGAAAGAAGGCCGGAGCCAAGGCAAGGGCAGCCGGAACCAGGGCGAAAGCAGGCCAGAGCCAGGGCGAGAGCAGGCCAGAGCTAGGGCAAGAGCAGGCCAGAGCCAAGGCGAAAGCAGGGCGAGGGCAGGCCAGAGCCAGAGTCAGATCAGGCCGGAGACAAGGCGAGGACAGGCCAGAGCCAGAGCGAGGGCAGGCCAGAGCCAAAGCGAGAGCAGTCCGGAGCCAAGTCGAGGGCAGGCTAGAGCGGAAGCAAGCCGGAGCAAAGCCAGAGCGAGAGCAGGCCAGAGGCAGACCGAGAGCAGGCCGGAGCCAGGGCAAGGGCAGGCTGGAGCCAGAGCGAGAGTTGGGCAGAGCCAAGGCAAGGGCAGGCCAGAGCCAGGGCGAGAGCACGCCGGAGCCAGGGCAAGAGCAGGCCGGAGCCAGGGCGAGGGCAGGCCCGAGCCATAGTCAGAGCAGGCCGGTCAAGGCGAGGGCAGGCAAGAGCCAGAGCGAGGGCAAGCCAGAGGGGGCTCGGGCAGGCTAGAGCAAGAGCGATAGCAGGCCGGAGCCAAGGCGAGAGCAGGCCAGAGCCAAGGCGAGAGCAGGCCAGAGCCAAGGCGAGAGCAGGCCAGAGCCAAAGCGAGAGCAGGCCAGAGCGAGAGCAGGCCAGAGCGAGAGCAGGCCAGAGCAAGAGCTGGCCAGAGCCAGAGCAAGAGTAGACCAGAGCCAAGGCAAGGGCAGGCGAGAGCCAGAGCGAGAGAAGGCCAGAGCCAAGGCAAGGGCAGGCCGGAACCAGGGCGAGAGGAGGCCGGAGACAGGGCGATGCCAGAGCTAGAGTAGGCCGGAGCCAAGGCAAGGGCAGGCGAGAGCCAGAGCGAGAGAAGGCCAGAGCCAAGGCAAGGGCAGGCCGGAACCAGGGCGAGAGGAGGCCGGAGACAGGGCGATGCCAGAGCTAGAGTAGGCCGGAGCCAGGGCAAGGGCAGGCCAGAGCCAGAGAGAGAGCAGGCCAGAGCCAGTGCGAGGGCAGGCCAGAGCCAGAGCGAGAGCATGCCGGAGCCAGGGCAAGAGCAGGCCGGAGCCAAGGCGAGGTCAGGACAGAGCCAGAGCGAGAGCAGGCCAGAGCCAAGGCAAGGCCAGAGAGAGAGCAGGTCGGAGCCAGGGCGAGAGCAGGCAAGAGCCAATGCAAGGGCAGGCCGGAGTCAGGACGAGGGCAGGCTGGAGCCAAGGCGAGAGCAGGCCGGAGCCAAGGTGAGGGTAGGCCAGAGCCAGGGCGAGGGCAGGTCAGAGTCAGAGCGAGAGCAGGCCGGAGCTCAGGCAAGGGCAGGCCAGAGCCAGAGAGAGAGAAGGCCGGAGCCAAGGCATGGGCAGGCCAGAGCCAGAGATAGAGCTGGCCGGAGCCAGGGTGAGGGCAGGTCAGAGCCAGAGAAGGTCGGAGGCAGGGCGAGAGCAGGCCGGAGCCAATGCGAGAGCTGGCCGGGGCCAGAGCAATGGCAGGTCGGAGTCAGGGCGAAGGCAGGCCGTAGCCAGAACGAGAGCAGGCCACAGCCAAAGCAAGGGTAGGCCACAGCCAAGGCAAGGGCAGGCCGGAGCTAGAGATAGAGAAGGCCAGTACCAAGGCAAGGGCAGGCCGGAGTGAGAGTAGGCCGGAGCCAGAGCGAGGGCAGGCCAGAGCGAGAGCAGGCCAGAGCCAAGTTGAGGTCAGGCCAGATATAGAGCAGGCATGAGCCAAAGCAAGGGCAGGCCGGAACCAGAGAGAGAGCAGGCCGGAGCCAAGGCGAATGCAGGCCGGAACAAGGGCAAGAACAGGTAGGAGCCAAGTTGAGGTCAGGCCAGATATAGAGCAGGCATGAGCCAAAGCAAGGGCAGGCCGGAACCATAGAGATAGCAGGCCGGAGCGGAGCCAAGGCGAGAGCAGGCCGGAGCCAAGGCGAGAGCAGGCCGGACAGAGCCAAGGCGAGAGCAGGACAGAGCGAGAGCAGGCCAGAGCCAGGACGAGGGCAGGCCGGAGCCAGTGCGAGAGCAGGCTGGAGCCAAGGAGAGGACAGGCCAGACTGGCCAGAGCGAGAGCAAGCAAGAGACAGGGCGAGAGCAGGCCGGAGCCAGAGAGAGAGCAGGCAAGAGGCAATGCGAGGGCTGGCCGGAGCCAGAGCAAGGGCAGGCCGGAGTCAGGGCGAGGGCAGGCAGGAGCCAGAGCGAGAGCAGGCCGGAGCCAAGGCGAGAGCAGGCCGGAGCCAAGGTGAGGGTAGGCCAGAGCCAGGGTGAGGGCAGGTCAGAGCGAGAGCAGCCCGGAGCTAAGGCAAGGGCAGGCCAGAGCCAGAGAGAGAGCAGGCCGGAGCCAGGGCGAGTGCAGGCCAGAGCCAGAGCAGGTCGGAGGCAGGGCGAGAGCGGGCCGGAGCCAATGTGAGGGCTGGCGGGAGCCAGAGCAAGGGCAGGCCGGAGTCAGGCCGAGGGCAGGCAGTAGCCAGAGCGAGAGCAGGCCAGAGCCAAGGCGAGAGCAGGCCGGAGTCAAGGCGAGGGTAGGCCAGAGCCAAGGCAAGGGCAGGCCAGAGCCAGAGATAGAGAAGGTCAGAGCCAAGGCTAGGGCAGGCCAGAGCGAGAGTAGGCCGGAGCCAGGGCAAGGGCAGGCCAGAGCCAGAGAGAGAGCTGGCCAGAGCCAGGGCAAGGGTAGGCCAGAGCCAGAGAGAGAGCAATTCAGAGTCAGGGAGAGAGCAGGACGTAGCCAAGGCGAGGGCAGGCCGGAGCCCGAGCTGTGGCATAGTGGAGCCAGGGCGAGGGCAGTACGGAGCTAGAGCGAGAGCAGGCCGGAGCAAAGGCGAGAGCAGGCCGTAGCCTAGGCGAGGGCAGGCCAGAGGCAGAGCCAGGGTAGGCCAGAGCAAGAGCAGGCCGGAGCCAAGGCAAGGGCAGACCATCGCCAGAGCGAGAGCAGGCCTGAGCCAGAGTGAGAGTAGGCCAGAGACGAGGCAAAGGCAGTCCAGAGCTAGCGCGAGAGCAGGCCGGAACCAAGGCGAGGGTAGGCCAGAGCGAGAGCAGGCCGGAGACAAGGCGAGGGCAGGCCAGAGCGAGAGCAGGCCGAAGCCAAGTCGAGGGCAGGCCAGAGCCAGAGCGAAAGCAGGCCAGAGCGAGAGCAGTCCGGAGCCAAGGAAAGGGCAGGCCACAGCCAGAGTAAGTTTTGCTCTGCTCTGCTTGTCTACCGCATCTGTGGGTTTTGCTCTGCTCTGCTTGTCTATCGCATCTGCGGGTTTTGCTCTGCTCTGCTTGTCTACTGCATCTGCGGGTTTTGCTCTGCTCTGCTTGTCTACCGCATTTGCGGGTTTTTCTCTGCTCTGCTTGTTTACCGCACCTGCGGGTTTTGCTCTGCTCTGCTTGTCTTCCGCATCTGCGGGTTTTGCTCTGCTCTGCTTGTCTACCGCATCTGTGGGTTTTGCTCTGCTCTGCTTGTCTACCGCACCTGCGGCTCCGTTCCTGTGTCCCGTCTGTACTGGTCCCTATCCTGCCTGCGTTCCTACCTGCCAGTACCCGCCTGTCTGCATGCCAGCCGTGCCTGCCAGTGCCCACCTGTCTGCATGCCAGCCGTGCCTGCCAGTGCCCACCTTCTGCATACCAGCCGTGCCTGCCAATACCCACCTGTCAACATACCAGCCGTGCCTGCCAGTACCCACTTGTCTGTATGCCAGCCGAACCTGCCTTTTCCTGCATTTCCCGGTGTGGGTCAACAGCTGTGACTGGGGTCTAGAGCAGGCTTGAGCCAGAGCGAGGGCAGGCCAGAGCCAAGGCGAAGGCAGGCCAGAACCAGAGCAAGAGCAGGCCGGAGTCAAGACGAGGGCAGGCCAGAGCAAGAGCAGTCCGGAGCCAGGGCGAGGGCAGGCCAGAGCCAGAGCAAGAGCAGGCCGGAGCCAGAGTAAGGGCAGGCCGGAGCCAGGGCGAGGGCTGGCCAGAGCAAGAGCAGGCTGGAGCCAAGGCGAGAGCAGGCTGGAGCCAAGGTGAGGGCAGGCCAGAGCGATAGCATGCTGGAGCCAAGGCGAGGGCAGGCCAGAGACAGATCCAGAGCAGGCCGGAGCCAGGGCGAGGGCAGGCCAGAGTCAGAGCGAGAGCAGGCTGGAGCCAAAGCGAGGGCACGCCAGAGCGAGAGCAGGCCAGAGCCAGGGCGAGGGCAGGCCAAAGCGAGAGTAGGCCAGAGCCAAGGCAAGGGCAGGCCATAGCGAGAGAAGGCCAGAGCCAAGGTAAGAGCAGGCCGGAACCAGGGCGAGAGGAGGCCGGAGAAAGGGCGAGGCCAGAGCGAGAGCAGGCCAGAGCGAGAGCAGGCCGGAGCCAGGGCAAGAGCAGGCCGGAGCCAAGGCGACGGCAGGACAGAGCCAGAGCGAGAGCAGGCCACAGCCAAGGCAAGGGCAGGCCAGAGCCAGAAAGAGAGCATTTCGGAGCCAGGGCGAGAGCAGGCCTGAGCCAATGCGAGGGCTGGCCGGAGCCAGAGCAAGGGCAGGCCGGAGTCAGGGCGAGGGCAGGCAGGAGCCAGAGCGAGAGCAGGCCAGAGCCAAGGCGAGGGTAGGCCCGGGCGAGGGCAGGTCAGAGTGAGAGAAGGCCGGAGCTAAGGCATGGACAGGCCAGAGCCAGAGAGAGAGCAGGCCGGAGCCAAGGCATGGGCAGGCCAGAGCCAGAGAGAGAGCAGGCCGGAGCCAGGGCGAGGGCTGGCCAGAGCGAGAGCAGGTCGGAGGCAGGGCGAGAGCAGGCCGGAGCCAATGTGAGGGCTGGCCGGACCCAGAGCAAGGGCAGGCCGGAGTCAGGGCGAGGGCAGGCCGTAGCCAGAGCGTGAGCTGGCCGGAGTCAAGGCGAGGGTAGGCCAGAGCCAAGGCAAGGGCAGGCCGGAACCAGGGCGAGAGCAGGCCGGAGACAGGGCGAGGCAAGAGCCAGAGCGAGAGTAGGCCGGAGCCAGGGCAAGGGCAGGCCAGAGCCAGAGAGAGAGCAGGCTGGAGCCAGGGCGAGGGCAGGCCAGAGCCAGAGAGAGAGCAGTTCAGAGCCAGGGAGAGAGCAGGACGTAGCCAAGGCGAGGGCAGGCCGGAGCCCGAGCTGTGGCATAGTGGAGCCAGGGCGAGGGCAGGACGGAGCTAGAGCGAGAGCAGGCTGGAGCCAAGGCGAGAGCAGGCCGTAGCCAAGGCAAGGGCAGACCAGAGACAAAGCGAGAGCAGGCCAGAGCGAGAGCAGGCCGGAGCCAAGGCGAAGGCAGGCTAGAGCCAGAGAGAGAGCAGGCCGGAGCAAAGGCAGCCCAGAGCCAGAGTGAGAGCAGGCCGGAGACAAGACGAGGGCAGGCCAGAACCAGAGCGAGAGCAGGCCGGAGTCAAGACGAGGGCAGGCCAGAGCAAGAGCCGTCCGGAGCCAGGGCAGGCCAGAGCCAAAGCAAGAGCAGGCCGGAGCCAAGGCCCTCGAAGGCTATCCGGAGCCAGAGTAAGGGCAGGCCGGAGCCAGGACGAGGGCAGGCTGGAGCCAGAGAAAGAGCAGGCCGGAGCCAAGGCGAGGGCAGGCCAAAGCCAGAGCGAGAGCAGGCCGGAGCCAAGGCGAGGGCAGGCCAGAGAAAGATCCAGAGCAGGCTGGAGCGAGGGCAGGCCAGAGTCAGAGCGAGAGCAGGCCGGAGCCAAAGCGAGGGCACGCCAGAGCCGAGAGCAGGCCAGAGCGAGAGCAGGCCGGAGCCAGGGCGAGGGCAGGCCAGAGCGAGAGTAGGCCAGAGCCAAGGCAAGGGCAGGCCAGAGCCAGAGCAAGAGAAGGCCCAGAGCCAAGGCAAGGGCTGGCCGGAACCAGGATGAGAGGAGGCCGGAGACAGGGCGAGGCCAGAGCGAGAGCAGGCCAGAGCGAGAGCAGGCCGAAGCCAGGGCAAGCCAGAGAGAGAGCAGGCCGGAGCCAGGGCAAGGGCAGGCCAGAGCCAGAGAGAGAGCAGGCCGGAGCCAGGGCGAGGGCAGGCCAGAGCGAGAGCAGTTCAGAGCCAGGGAGAGAGCAGGACGTAGCCAAGGCGAGGGCAGGCCGGAGCCCGAGCTGTGGCATAGTGGAGCCAGGGCGAGGGCAGGACCGAGCTAGAGCGAGAGCAGGCTGGACGGAGCCAAGGCGAGAGCAGGACAGAGCGAGAGCAGGCCAGAGCCAGGACGAGGGCAGGCCGGAGCCAGTGCGAGAGCAGGCTGGAGCCAAGGAGAGGACAGGCCAGACTGGCCAGAGCGAGAGCAAGCAAGAGACTGGGCGAGAGCAGGCCGGAGCCAGAGAGAGAGCAGGCAAGAGGCAATGCGAGGGCTGGCCGGAGCCAGAGCAAGGGCAGGCCAGAGTCAGGGCGAGGGCAGGCAGGAGCCAGAGCGAGAGCAGGCCGGAGCCAAGGCGAGAGCAGGCCGGAGCCAAGGTGAGGGTAGGCCAGAGCCAGGGTGAGGGCAGGTCAGAGTCAGAGCGAGAGCAGGCCGGAGCTAAGGCAAGGGCAGGTCAGAGTCAGAGCGAGAGCAGGCCGGAGCTAAGGCAAGGGCAGGCCAGAGCCAGAGAGAGAGCAGGCCGGAGCCAATGGGCAGGCCAGAGCCAGAGAGAGAGCAGGCCGGAGCCAGGGCGAGTGCAGGCTGGAGCCAAGGTGAGGGCAGGCCAGAGCGATAGCATGCTGGAGCCAAGGCGAGGGCAGGCCAGAGACAGATCCAGAGCAGGCCGGAGCCAGGGCGAGGGCAGGCCAGAGTCAGAGCGAGAGCAGGCTGGAGCCAAAGCGAGGGCACGCCAGATCGAGAGCAGGCCAGAGCCAGGGCGAGGGCAGGCCAAAGCGAGAGTAGGCCAGAGCCAAGGCAAGGGCAGGCCATAGCGAGAGAAGGCCAGAGCCAAGGTAAGTGCAGGCCGGAACCAGGGCGAGAGGAGGCCGGAGAAAGGGCGAGGCCAGAGCGAGAGCAGGCCAGAGCGAGAGTAGGCCGAAGCCAGGGCAAGGGCAAGCCAGAGCCAGAGAGAGAGCAGGCCGGAGCCAGGGCAAGAGCAGGCCGGAGCCAAGGCGAGGGCAGGACAGAGCCAGAGCGAGAGCAGGCCACAGCCAAGGCAAGGGCAGGCCAGAGCCAGAAAGAGAGCATTTCGGAGCCAGGGCGAGAGCAGGCCTGAGCCAATGCGAGGGCTGGCCGGAGCCAGAGCAAGGGCAGGCCGGAGTCAGGGCGAGGGCAGGCAGGAGCCAGAGCGAGAGCAGGCCAGAGCCAAGGCGAGGGTAGGCCCGGGCGAGGGCAGGTCAGAGTGAGAGAAGGCCGGAGCTAAGGCATGGACAGGCCAGAGCCAGAGAGAGAGCAGGCCGGAGCCAAGGCATGGGCAGGCCAGAGCCAGAGAGAGAGCAGGCCGGAGCCAGGGCGAGGGCTGGCCAGAGCGAGAGCAGGTCGGAGGCAGGGCGAGAGCAGGTCGGAGCCAATGTGAGGGCTGGCCGGACTCAGAGCAAGGGCAGGCCGGAGTCAGGGCGAGGGCAGGCCGTAGCCAGAGCGAGAGCTGGCCGGAGTCAAGGCGAGGGTAGGCCAGAGCCAAGGCAAGGGCAGGCCGGAACCAGGGCGAGAGCAGGCCGGAGACAGGGCGAGGCAAGAGCCAGAGCGAGAGTAGGCCGGAGCCAGGGCAAGGGCAGGCCAGAGCCAGAGAGAGAGCAGGCTGGAGCCAGTGCGAGGGCAGGCCAGAGCCAGAGAGAGAGCAGTTCAGAGCCAGGGAGAGAGCAGGACGTAGCCAAGGCGAAGGCAAGCCGGAGCCCGAGCTGTGGCATAGTGGAGCCAGGGCGAGGGCAGGACGGAGCTAGAGCGAGAGCAGGCTGGAGCCAAGGCGAGAGCAGGCCGTAGCCAAGGCAAGGGCAGACCAGAGCCAAAGCGAGGGCAGGCCAGAGCCAGAGCGAGAGCAGCCCGGAGCCAAGGCGAAGGCAGGCTAGAGCCAGAGCGAGAGCAGGCCGGAGCAAAGGCAAAGGCAGCCCAGAGCCAGAGTGAGAGCAGGCCGGAGACAAGGCAAAGGCAGGCCAGAGCCAGAGCAGGCCGGAGCCAAGGCGAGGGCAGGCCAGAGCGAGAGCAGGCCGGAGCCAAGGCGAGGGCAGGCCAGAGCGAGAGCAGGTCGGAGCCAAAGCGAGGGCAGGCCAGGGCCAGAGCGAGTGCAAGCCGGAGCCAAGTCGAGGGCAGGCCAGAGCCAGAGCAAAAGCAGGCAGAGCCAGAGCGAGAGCAGTCCGGAGCCAAGGAAAGGGCAGGCCACAGCCAGAGGTAGAGCAGGCTTGAGCCAGAGCGAGGGCAGGCCGGGGCCAAGGCGAAGGCAGGCCAGAACCAGAGCGAGAGCAGGCCGGAGTCAAGACGAGGGCAGGCCAGAGCAAGAGCCGTCCGGAGCCAGGGCGAGGGCAGGCCAGAGCCAAAGCAAGAGCAGGCCGGAGCCAAGGCCCTCGAGGGCTGGCCGGAGCCAGAGTAAGGGCAGGCCGGAGCCAGGACGAGGGCAGGCTGGAGCCAGAGCAAGAGCAGGCCGGAGCCAAGGCGAGAGCAGGCCGGAGCCAAGGTGAGGGCAGGCCAAAGCCAGAGCGAGAGCAGGCCGGAGCCAAGGCGAGGGCAGGCCAGAGAAAGATCCAGAGCAGGCTGGAGCGAGGGCAGGCCAGAGTCAGAGCGAGAGCAGGCCGGAGCCAAAGCGAGGGCACGCCAGAGCCGAGAGCAGGCCAGAGCGAGAGCAGGCCGGAGCCAGGGCGAGGGCAGGCCAGAGCCAGAGCGAGAGTAGGCCAGAGCCAAGGCAAGGGCAGGCCAGAGCCAGAGCAAGAGAAGGCCCAGAGCCAAGGCAAGGGCTGGCCGGAACCAGGATGAGAGGAGGCCGGAGACAGGGCGAGGCCAGAGCGAGAGCAGGCCAAAGCCAGGGCAAGGGCAAGCCAGAGCCAGAGAGAGAGCAGGCCGGAGCCAGGGCAAGGGCAGGCCAGAGCCAGAGAGAGAGCAGGCCGGAGCCAGGGCGAGGGCAGGCCAGAGCGAGAGCAGTTCAGAGCCAGGGAGAGAGCAGGACGTAGCCAAGGCGAGGGCAGGCCGGAGCCCGAGCTGTGGCATAGTGGAGCCAGGGCGAGGGCAGGACCGAGCTAGAGCGAGAGCAGGCTGGACGAAGCCAAGGCGAGAGCAGGACAGAGCGAGAGCAGGCCAGAGCCAGGACGAGGGCAGACCGGAGCCAGTGCGAGAGCAGGCTGGAGCCAAGGAGAGGACAGGCCAGACTGGCCAGAGCGAGAGCAAGCAAGAGACTGGGCGAGAGCAGGCCGGAGCCAGAGAGAGAGCAGGCAAGAGGCAATGCGAGGGCTGGCCGGAGCCAGAGCAAGGGCAGGCCAGAGTCAGGGCGAGGGCAGGCAGGAGCCAGAGCGAGAGCAGGCCGGAGCCAAGGCGAGAGCAGGCCGGAGCCAAGGTGAGGGTAGGCCAGAGCCAGGGTGAGGGCAGGTCAGAGTCAGAGCGAGAGCAGGCCGGAGCTAAGGCAAGGGCAGGCCAGAGCCAGAGAGAGAGCAGGCCGGAGCCAATGGGCAGGCCAGAGCCAGAGAGAGAGCAGGCCGGAGCCAGAGCGAGTGCAGGCCAGAGCCAGAACAGGTCGGAGGCAGGGCGAGAGCGGGCCGGAGCCAATGTGAGGGCTGGCCGGAGCCAGAGCCAGGGCAGGCCGGAGTCAGGCCGAGGGCAGGCAGTAGCCAGAGCGAGAGCAGGCCGGAGCCAAGGCGAGAGCAGACCGGAGTGAAGGCGAGGGTAGGCCAGAGCCAAGGCAAGGGCAGGCCGGAGCCAGAGATAGAGAAGGCCAGAGCCAAGGCTAGGGCAGGCCAGAGCGAGAGTAGGCCTCAGCCAGGGCAAGGGCAGGCCACAGCCAGAGAGAGAGCAGGCCGGAGCCAGGGCAAGGGTAGGCCAGAGCCAGAGAGAGAGCAGTTCAGAGCCAGGGAGAGAGCAGGACGTAGCCAAGGCGAGGGCAGGCCGGAGCCCGAGCTGTGGCATAGTGGAGCCAGGGCGAGGGCAGTACGGAGCTAGAGCGAGAGCAGGCCGGAGCAAAGGCGAGAGCAGGCCGTAGCCTAGGCGAGGGCAGGCCAGAGGCAGAGCCAGGGTAGGCCAGAGCAAGAGCAGGCCAGAGCTAGAGCAGGCCGGAGCCAAGGCAAGGGCAGACCATCGCCAGAGCGAGAGCAGGCCTGAGCCAGAGTGAGAGTAGGCCAGAGACAAGGCAAAGGCAGTCCCGAGCTAGCGCGAGAGCAGGCCGGAGCCAAGGCGAGGGCAGGCCAGAGCGAGAGCAGGCCGGAGCCAAGGCGAGGGCAGGCCAGAGCGAGAGCAGGCCGGAGCCAAGTCAAGGGCAGGCCAGAGCCAGAGCGAAAGCAGGCCAGAGCGAGAGCAGTCCGGAGCCAAGGAAAGGGCAGGCCACAGCCAGAGTAAGTTTTGCTCTGCTCTGCTTGTCTACCGCATCTGCGGGTTTTGCTCTGCTCTGCTTGTCTACCGCATTTGCGGGTTTTTCTCTGCTCTGCTTGTTTACCGCACCTGCGGGTTTTGCTCTGCTCTGCTGGTCTTCCGCATCTGCGGGTTTTGCTCTGCTCTGCTTGTCTACCGCATCTGTGGGTTTTGCTCTGCTCTGCTTGTCTACCGCACCTGCGGCTCCGTTCCTGTGTCCCGTCTGTACTGGTCCCTATCCTGCCTGCGTTCCTACCTGCCAGTACCCGCCTGTCTGCATGCCAGCCGTGCCTGCCAGTGCCCACCTGTCTGCATGCCAGCCGTGCCTGCCAGTGCCCACCTTCTGCATACCAGCCGTGCCTGCCAATACCCACCTGTCAACATACCAGTCGTGCCTGCCAGTACCCACCTGTCTGTATGCCAGCCGAACCTGCCTTTTCCTGCATTCCCCGGTGTGGGTCAACAGCTGTGACTGGGGTCTAGAGCAGGCTTGAGCCAGAGCGAGGGCAGGCCAGAGCCAAGGCGAAGGCAGGCCAGAACCAGAGCGAGAGCAGGCCGGAGTCAAGACGAGGGCAGGCCAGAGCAAGAGCAGTCCGGAGCGAGGGCAGGCCAGAGCAAGAGCAGGCCGGAGCCAAGGCGAAGGCAGGCTAGAGCCAGAGCGAGAGCAGGCCGGAGCCAAGGAAAGGGCAGGCCACAGCCAGAGTAAGTTTTGCTCTGCTCTGCTTGTCTACCGCATCTGTGGGTTTTGCTCTGCTCTACTTGTCTATCGCATCTGCGGGTTTTGCTCTGCTCTACTTGTCTATCGCATCTGCGGGTTTTGCTCTGCTCTGCTTGTCTACCGCATTTGCGGGTTTTTCTCTGCTCTGCTTGTTTACCGCACCTGCGGGTTTTGCTCTGCTCTGCTTGTCTTCCGCATCTGCGGGTTTTGCTCTGCTCTGCTTGTCTACCGCATCTGTGGGTTTTGCTCTGCTTGTCTACCGCACCTGCGGCTCCGTTCCTGTGTCCAGTCTGTACTGGTCCCTATCCTGCCTGCGTTCCTACCTGCCAGTACCCGCCTGTCTGCATGCCAGCCGTGCCTGCCAGTGCCCACCTGTCTGCATGCCAACCGTGCCTGCCAGTGCCCACCTTCTGCATACCAGCCGTGCCTGCCAGTACCCACCTGTCTGTATGCCAGCCGAACCTGCCTTTTCCTGCATTCCCCGGTGTGGGTCAACAGCTGTGACTGGGGTCTAGAGCAGGCTTGAGCCAGAGCGAGGGCAGGCCAGAGCCAAGGCGAAGGCAGGCCAGAACCAGAGCGAGAGCAGGCCGGAGTCAAGACGAGGGCAGGCCAGAGCAAGAGCAGTCCGGAGCCAGGGCGAGGGCAGGCCAGAGCAAGAGCAGGCCGGAGCCAAGGCAAGGGCTGGCCGGAGCCAGAGTAAGGGCAGGCCGGAGCCAGGGCGAGGGCTGGCCGGAGCCAGAGCAAGACCAGGCTGGAGCCAAGGCGAGAGCAGGCTGGAGCCAAGGTGAGGGCAGGCCAGAGCGATAGCATGCTGGAGCCAAGGCGAGGGCAGGCCAGAGACAGATCCAGAGCAGGCCGGAGCCAGGGCGAGGGCAGGCCAGAGTCAGAGCAAGAGCAAGCCAGAGCCAGGGCGAGGGCAGGCCAGAGCGAGAGTAGGCCAGAGCCAAGGCAAGGGCAGGCCAGAGCGAGAGAAGGCCAGAGCCAAGGTAAGAGCAGGCCGGAACCAGGGCGAAAGGAGGCCGGAGAAAGGGCGAGAGCAGGCCAGAGCGAGAGTAGGCCGAAGCCAGGGCAAGGGCAAGCCAGAGCCAGAGAGAGAGCAGGCCGGAGCCAAGGCGAAGGCAGGCTAGAGCCAGAGCGAGAGCAGGCCGGAGCAAAGGCAAAGGCAGCCCAGAGCCAGAGAGAGAGCAGGCCGGAGCCAGGGCGAGGGCAGTCCAAAGCCAGAGAGAGAGCAGCTCAGAGCCAGGGAGAGAGCAGGACAGAGCAGGACGTAGCCAAGGCGAGGGCAGGCCGGAGCCCGAGCTGTGGCATAGTGGAGCCAGGGCGAGGGCAGGACGGAGCCAAAGCGAGAGCAGACCGTAGCCAAGGCAAGGGCAGACCAGAGCCAAAGCGAGGCAGGCCAGAGCGAGAGCAGCCCGGAGCCAAGGCGAAGGCAGGCTAGAGCCAGAGCGAGAGCAGGCCGGAGCAAAGGCAAAGGCAGCCCAGAGCCAGAGAGAGAGCAGGCCGGAGACTAGGCAAAGGCATGCCAGAGCCAGAGCAGGCCGGAGCCAAGGCGAGAGCAGGCCAGAGCGAGAGCAGGCCGGAGCCAAGGCGAGAGCAGGCCGGAGCCAATGCGAGGGCTGGCCGGAGCCAGAGCAAGAGCAGGCCGGAGTCAGGGCGAGGGCAGGCAGGAGCCAGAGCGAGAGCAGGCTAGAGCCAAGGCGAGGGTAGGCCCGGGCGAGGGCAGGTCAGAGTGAGAGAAGGCCGGAGCTAAGGCATGGGCAGGCCAGAGCCAGAGAGAGAGCAGGCCGGAGCCAAGGCATGGGCAGGCCAGAGCCAGAGAGAGAGCAGGCCGGAGCCAGGGCGAGGGCAAGCCAGAGCGAGAGCAGGTCGGAGGCAGTGCGAGAGCAGGCCGGAGCCAATGTGAGGGCTGGCCGGACCCAGAGCAAGGGCAGTCTGGAGTCAGGGCGAGGGCAGGCCGTAGCCAGAGCGAGAGCTGGCCGGAGTCAAGGCGAGGGTAGGCCAGAGCCAAGGCAAGGGCAGGCCGGAGCCAGAGATAGAGAAGGCCAGAGCCAAGGCAAGGGCAGGCCGGAACCAGGGCGAGAGCAGGCCGGAGACAGGGCGAGGGAAGAGCCAGAGCGAGAGTAGGCCGGAGCCAGGGCAAGGGCAGTCCAGAGCCAGAGAGAGAGCAGGCCGGAGCCAGGGCGGGGTCAGGCCAGAGCCAGAGAGAGAGCAGTTCAGAGCCAGGGAGAGAGCAGGACGCAAGGCGAGGGCAGGCCGGAGCCCGAGCTGTGGCATAGTGGAGCCAGGGCGAGGGCAGGACGGAGCTAGAGCAAGAGCAGGCTGGAGCCAAGGAGAGAGCAGGCCGTAGCCAAGGCAAGGGCAGACCAGAGCCAAAGCGAGGGCAGGCCAGAGCGAGAGCAGCCCGGAGCCAAGGCGAAGGCAGGCTAGAGCCAGAGCGAGAGCAGGCCGGAGCAAAGGCAAAGGCAGCCCAGAGCCAGAGTGAGAGCAGGCCGGAGACAAGGCAAAGGCAGGCCAGAGCCAGAGCAGGCCGGAGCCAAGGCGAGGGCAGGCCAGAGCGAGAGCAGGCCGGAGCCAAGGCGAGGGCAGGCCAGAGCGAGAGCAGGTCGGAGCCAAAGCGAGGGCAGGCCAGGGCCAGAGCGAGTGCAAGCCGGAGCCAAGTCGAGGGTAGGCCAGAGCCAGAGCAAAAGTAGGCCAGAGCCAGAGCGAGAGCAGTCCGGAGCCAAGGAAAGGGCAGGCCACAGCCAGAGGTAGAGCAGGCTTGAGCCAGAGCGAGGGCAGGCCGGAGCCAAGGCGAAGGCAGGCCAGAACCAGAGCGAGAGCAGGCCGGAGTCAAGACGAGGGCAGGCCAGAGCAAGAGCCGTCCGGAGCCAGGGCGAGGGCAGGCCAGAGCCAAAGCAAGAGCAGGCCGGAGCCAAGGCCCTCGAGGGCTGGCCAGAGCCAGAGTAAGGGCAGGCCGGAGCCAGGACGAGGGCAGGCTGGAGCCAGAGCAAGAGCAGGCCGGAGCCAAGGCGAGAGCAGGCCAGAGCCAAGGAAAGGGCAGGCCACAGCCAGAGTAAGTTTTGCTCTGCTCTGCTTGTCTACGACATCTGTGGGTTTTGCTCTGCTCTGCTTGTCTATCGCATCTGCGGGTTTTGCTCTGCTCTGCTTGTCTACTGCATCTGCGGGTTTTGCTCTGCTCTGCTTGTCTACCGCATTTGCGGGTTTTTCTCTGCTCTGCTTGTTTACCGCACCTGCGGGTTTTGCTCTGCCAAGGTAAGGGGTGGCCGGAACCAGGGCGAGAGCAGGCCGGAGCCAGGGCGAGGCCAGAGCGAGAGCAGGCCAGAGCGAGAGTAGGCCAGAGCCACGGCTTGGCCAAGGTGAGGGCAGGCCAGAGCCAGAACGAGAGCAGGCCACTGCCAGAGCAAGATCAGGCCAGTGCCAGAGTGAGAGCAGTCTGGAGCCAAGGCAAGGACAGGCCAGAACCACAGCGAGAGCAGGCCGGAGACAGAGCGAAAGTAGGCCGGAGCCAGGGCTAGGGCAGGCCAGAGCCAGATAGAGAGCAGGCCGGAGCCAGGGTGAGGGCAGGACAGAGCGAGAGCAGGCAGGAGCCAGGGCGAGAGCAGTCCGGAGCCAAGGCAAGGGCAGTCCGGAGCCAGGGCGAGGGCAGTCCGGATGTAGAGCGAGAGCAGGCCGGAGCCAAGGCGAGATTAGCCTGGAGCCAAGGCGAGGGCAGGCCAGAGGCAGAGCCAGGGCAGGCAAGAGTCAGGGCGAGAGCAGGCCGGAGCCAGGGCGAGAGCAGGCCGGAGCCAGGGCAAGGGCTGGCCGGAGCCAGGGCAAGGGCAGGTCAGAGCCAGAGCGAGAGCAGGGCGGAGCCAAGGTGAGAGCAGGCCAGAGCCAAGGCGAGGGCAGGCCAGAGGCAGAACCAGGGTAGGCCAGAGCAACAGCAGGCCAGGGCGAGAGCAGGCTGGAGCCAAGGCAAGGGCAGGCCAGAGCGAGAGCAGGCCAGAGCCAAAGAGAGAGCAGGTCGGAGCCAGAGTGAGAGCAGGCCGGAGCCAAGGCAAAGGCAGGCCAGAGCGAGAGCAGGCCGGATCCAAGGCGACGGCAGGCCGAAACCAGAGCGAAAGAATGCCGGAGCCAGGGCGAGGGCAGGCCAGAGCGAGAGCAGGCCGGAAACAGGGCGAGGGCAGGCCAGAGCGAGAGCAGGCCGGAGCCAGAGCGAGAGCAGGCCGGAGCCAAGGCGAAGGCAGGCCGGAGCCAGAGTGAGAGCAGACCGGAGCCAGGGCGAGAGCAGGCCGGAGCCAAGGCAAGGTCAGACCAGAGTCCGAGCGAGAGGGCAGGCCAGAGCGAGAGCATGCCAGAGCCACAGCCAGAGCAGGCCCTAGCCAGAGCGAGAGTAGTCCAGAGCCAAGGCTAGGGCAGGCGCGAGCCAGAGCGAGAGAAGGCCGGAGCCAAGGAGAGGGCAGGCCAGAGCGAGAGCAGGCGGGAGCCGAGGCAAGGGCAGGCCAGAGCGAGAGCAGGCCGGAGCCAGGGCGAAGGCAGACCGGTGCCAAGGCGAGAGCAGGCCGGAGCCAAGACGAGGGCAGGCTTGAGCAGAGCCAGGGCAGGCCAGAGCTAGAGCAGGCCAGAGCCAAGGCGACGGCAGGCCAGAGCCAGAGCGAGAGCAGGCCGGAGCCAAGGTGAGAGCAGGCCAGAGCCAGAACGAGAGCAGACCAGTGCCAGAGCGAGATCAGGCCAGTGCCAGAGCGAGAGCAGTCCGGAGCCAAGGCAAGGGCAGGCCGGGACCAGGGCGAGAGCAGGCCGGAGACAGTTCGAGGCCAGAGCGAGAGCAGGCAGAGCCAGAGCAAAAGTAGGCCGGAGCCAGGGCTAGAGCAGGCCGGAGCCAGGGTGAGGGCAGGCCAGAGCCAGAGCAAGAGCAGGCAGGAGCTAGGGCGAGAGCAGTCCGGAGCCAGGGCGAGGGCTGTCCGGATGTAGAGCGAGAACAGACCGGAGCCAAGGCGAGATTAGCCCGGAGCGAAGGCGAGGGCAGGCCAAAGGCAGAGCCAGGGCGAGAGCAGGCTGGAGCCAGGGCAAGGGCTGGCCCCGGCCAAAGCAAGGGCAGGTCGGAGCCAGGGCGACGGCAGGCCGGAGCTAGAGCGAAAGCAGGCCGGAGCCAAGGTGAGAGCAGGCCGGAGCCAAGGCGAGGGTACTCCAGAGCCAGATTGAGAGCAGGCCGGAGCCAGTACGAGGACAGGCCGGAGCCAGGACGAGGGCAGTCCAGAGTTATAGAGAGAGCAGGCCGGAGCCAAGACAAAGGCAGGCCAGAGCCCGAGAGAGAGAGCAGGCCGGAGCCAGGGCGAGGGCAGGCTAGAGCCAGAGCAGTTCGGAGCTAGGGCGAGAGCAGGCAGGAGTAAGGGCTGGCCGGAGCCAGAGCAAGGGCTGTCCGGATCCAGGGCGAGGGCAGGCCGGTGCCAGAGCGAGAGTAGGTCGGAGCCAGGGCGAGAGCAGGCCGAAGCCAGAGCGAGGGCAGGCCGGAGCCAGGGCGAGAGCAGGCCGGAGCCAGGGCGAGGGCAGGCTAGAGTCATAGAGAGAGCAGGCCGGAGCCAAGGCAAGGGCAGGCCAGAGCCAGAGCGAGAGCAGGCCGGAGCCAGGATGAGCACAGGCCGGAGCCAGGACGAGGGCAGGCCAGAGTCATAGAGAGAGCAGGCCGGAGCCAAGCAAAGGGCAGGCCAGAGCCAGAGAGAGAGCAGGCCGGAGCCAATGGGCAGGCCAGAGCCAGAGAGAGAGCAGGCCGGAGCCAGGGCGAGTGCAGGCTGGAGCCAAGGTGAGGGCAGGCCAGAGCGATAGCATGCTGGAGCCAAGGCGAGGGCAGGCCAGAGACAGATCCAGAGCAGGCCGGAGCCAGGGCGAGGGCAGGCCAGAGTCAGAGCGAGAGCAGGCTGGAGCCAAAGCGAGGGCACGCCAGATCGAGAGCAGGCCAGAGCCAGGGCGAGGGCAGGCCAAAGCGAGAGTAGGCCAGAGCCAAGGCAAGGGCAGGCCATAGCGAGAGAAGGCCAGAGCCAAGGTAAGTGCAGGCCGGAACCAGGGCGAGAGGAGGCCGGAGAAAGGGCGAGGCCAGAGCGAGAGCAGGCCAGAGCGAGAGTAGGCCGAAGCCAGGGCACGGGCAAGCCAGAGCCAGAGAGAGAGCAGGCCGGAGCCAAGGCGAGGGCAGGACAGAGCCAGAGCGAGAGCAGGCCACAGCCAAGGCAAGGGCAGGCCAGAGCCAGAAAGAGAGCATTTCGGAGCCAGGGCGAGAGCAGGCCTGAGCCAATGCGAGGGCTGGCCGGAGCCAGAGCAAGGGCAGGCCGGAGTCAGGGCGAGGGCAGGCAGGAGCCAGAGCGAGAGCAGGCCAGAGCCAAGGCGAGGGTAGGCCCGGGCGAGGGCAGGTCAGAGTGAGAGAAGGCCGGAGCTAAGGCATGAGCAGGCCGGAGCCAAGGCATGGGCAGGCCAGAGCCAGAGAGAGAGCAGGCCGGAGCCAGGGCGAGGGCTGGCCAGAGCGAGAGCAGGTCGGAGGCAGGGCGAGAGCAGGTCGGAGCCAATGTGAGGGCTGGCCGGACCCAGAGCAAGGGCAGGCCGGAGTCAGGGCGAGGGCAGGCCGTAGCCAGAGCGAGAGCTGGCCGGAGTCAAGGCGAGGGTAGGCCAGAGCCAAGGCAAGGGCAGGCCGGAACCAGGGCGAGAGCAGGCCGGAGACAGGGCGAGGCAAGAGCCAGAGCGAGAGTAGGCCGGAGCCAGGGCAAGGGCAGGCCAGAGCCAGAGAGAGAGCAGTTCAGAGCCAGGGAGAGAGCAGGACGTAGCCAAGGCGAGGGCAGGCCGGAGCCCGAGCTGTGGCATAGTGGAGCCAGGGCGAGGGCAGGACGGAGCTAGAGCGAGAGCAGGCTGGAGCCAAGGCGAGAGCAGGCCGTAGCCAAGGCAAGGGCAGACCAGAGCCAAAGCGAGGGCAGGCCAGAGCCAGAGCGAGAGCAGCCCGGAGCCAAGGCGAAGGCAGGCTAGAGCCAGAGCGAGAGCAGGCCGGAGCAAAGGCAAAGGCAGCCCAGAGCCAGAGTGAGAGCAGGCCGGAGACAAGGCAAAGGCAGGCCAGAGCCAGAGCAGGCCGGAGCCAAGGCGAGGGCAGGCCAGAGCGAGAGCAGGCCGGAGCCAAGGCGAGGGCAGGCCAGAGCGAGAGCAGGTCGGAGCCAAAGCGAGGGCAGGCCAGGGCCAGAGCGAGTGCAAGCCGGAGCCAAGTCGAGGGCAGGCCAGAGCCAGAGCAAAAGCAGGCAGAGCCAGAGCGAGAGCAGTCCGGAGCCAAGGAAAGGGCAGGCCACAGCCAGAGGTAGAGCAGGCTTGAGCCAGAGCGAGGGCAGGCCGGGGCCAAGGCGAAGGCAGGCCAGAACCAGAGCGAGAGCAGGCCGGAGTCAAGACGAGGGCAGGCCAGAGCAAAAGCCGTCCGGAGCCAGGGCGAGGGCAGGCCAGAGCCAAAGCAAGAGCAGGCCGGAGCCAAGGCCCTCGAGGGCTGGCCGGAGCCAGAGTAAGGGCAGGCCGGAGCCAGGACGAGGGCAGGCTGGAGCCAGAGCAAGAGCAGGCCGGAGCCAAGGCGAGAGCAGGCCAGAGCCAAGGTGAGGGCAGGCCAAAGCCAGAGCGAGAGCAGGCCGGAGCCAAGGCGAGGGCAGGCCAGAGAAAGATCCAGAGCAGGCTGGAGCGAGGGCAGGCCAGAGTCAGAGCGAGAGCAGGCCGGAGCCAAAGCGAGGGCACGCCAGAGCCGAGAGCAGGCCGGAGCCAGGGCGAGGGCAGGCCAGAGCGAGAGTAGGCCAGAGCCAAGGCAAGGGCAGGCCAGAGCCAGAGCAAGAGAAGGCCCAGAGCCAAGGCAAGGGCTGGCCGGATCCAGGATGAGAGGAGGCCGGAGACAGGGCGAGGCCAGAGCGAGAGCAGGCCAGAGCGAGAGCAGGCCAAAGCCAGGGCAAGGGCAAGCCAGAGAGAGAGCAGGCCGGAGCCAGGGCAAGGGCAGGCCAGAGAGAGAGCAGGCCGGAGCCAGGGCGAGGGCAGGCCAGAGCGAGAGCAGTTCAGAGCCAGGGAGAGAGCAGGACGTAGCCAAGGCGAGGGCAGGCCGGAGCCCGAGCTGTGGCATAGTGGAGCCAGGGCGAGGGCAGGACCGAGCTAGAGCGAGAGCAGGCTGGACGGAGCCAAGGCGAGAGCAGGACAGAGCGAGAGCAGGCCAGAGCCAGGACGAGGGCAGACCGGAGCCAGTGCGAGAGCAGGCTGGAGCCAAGGAGAGGACAGGCCAGACTGGCCAGAGCGAGAGCAAGCAAGAGACTGGGCGAGAGCAGGCCGGAGCCAGAGAGAGAGCAGGCAAGAGGCAATGCGAGGGCTGGCCGGAGCCAGAGCAAGGGCAGGCCAGAGTCAGGGCGAGGGCAGGCAGGAGCCAGAGCGAGAGCAGGCCGGAGCCAAGGCGAGAGCAGGCCGGAGCCAAGGTGAGGGTAGGCCAGAGCCAGGGTGAGGGCAGGTCAGAGTCAGAGCGAGAGCAGGCCAAGCTAAGGCAAGGCCAGGCCAGAGCCAGAGAGAGAGCAGGCCAGAGCCAATGGGCAGGCCAGAGCCAGAGAGAGAGCAGGCCGGAGCCAGGGCGAGTGCAGGCCAGAGCCAGAACAGGTCGGAGGCAGGGCGAGAGCGGGCCGGAGCCAATGTGAGGGCTGGCCGGAGCCAGAGCCAGGGCAGGCCGGAGTCAGGCCGAGGGCAGGCAGTAGCCAGAGCGAGAGCAGGCCGGAGCCAAGGCGAGAGCAGACCGGAGTCAAGGCGAGGGTAGGCCAGAGCCAAGGCAAGGGCAGGCCGGAGCCAGAGATAGAGAAGGCCAGAGCCAAGGCTAGGGCAGGCCAGAGCGAGAGTAGGCCTCAGCCAGGGCAAGGGCAGGCCAGAGCCAGAGAGAGAGCAGGCCGGAGCCAGGGCAAGGGTAGGCCAGAGCCAGAGAGAGAGCAGTTCAGAGCCAGGGAGAGAGCAGGACGTAGCCAAGGCGAGGGCAGGCCGGAGCCCGAGCTGTGGCATAGTGGAGCCAGGGCGAGGGCAGTACGGAGCTAGAGCGAGAGCAGGCCGGAGCAAAGGCGAGAGCAGGCCGTAGCCTAGGCGAGGGCAGGCCAGAGGCAGAGCCAGGGTAGGCCAGAGCAAGAGCAGGCCAGAGCTAGAGCAGGCCGGAGCCAAGGCAAGGGCAGACCATCGCCAGAGCGAGAGCAGGCCTGAGCCAGAGTGAGAGTAGGCCAGAGACAAGGCAAAGGCAGTCCCGAGCTAGCGCGAGAGCAGGCCGGAGCCAAGGCGAGGGCAGGCCAGAGCGAGAGCAGGCCGGAGCCAAGGCGAGGGCAGGCCAGAGCGAGAGCAGGCCGGAGCCAAGTCAAGGGCAGGCCAGAGCCAGAGCGAAAGCAGGCCAGAGCGAGAGCAGTCCGGAGCCAAGGAAAGGGCAGGCCACAGCCAGAGTAAGTTTTGCTCTGCTCTGCTTGTCTACCGCATCTGCGGGTTTTGCTCTGCTCTGCTTGTCTACCGCATTTGCGGGTTTTTCTCTGCTCTGCTTGTTTACCGCACCTGCGGGTTTTGCTCTGCTCTGCTGGTCTTCCGCATCTGCGGGTTTTGCTCTGCTCTGCTTGTCTACCGCATCTGTGGGTTTTGCTCTGCTCTGCTTGTCTACCGCACCTGCGGCTCCGTTCCTGTGTCCCGTCTGTACTGGTCCCTATCCTGCCTGCGTTCCTACCTGCCAGTACCCGCCTGTCTGCATGCCAGCCGTGCCTGCCAGTGCCCACCTGTCTGCATGCCAGCCGTGCCTGCCAGTGCCCACCTTCTGCATACCAGCCGTGCCTGCCAATACCCACCTGTCAACATACCAGTCGTGCCTGCCAGTACCCACCTGTCTGTATGCCAGCCGAACCTGCCTTTTCCTGCATTCCCCGGTGTGGGTCAACAGCTGTGACTGGGGTCTAGAGCAGGCTTGAGCCAGAGCGAGGGCAGGCCAGAGCCAAGGCGAAGGCAGGCCAGAACCAGAGCGAGAGCAGGCCGGAGTCAAGACGAGGGCAGGCCAGAGCAAGAGCAGTCCGGAGCGAGGGCAGGCCAGAGCCAGAGCAAGAGCAGGCCGGAGCCAAGGCGAAGGCAGGCTAGAGCCAGAGCGAGAGCAGGCCGGAGCCAAGGAAAGGGCAGGCCACAGCCAGAGTAAGTTTTGCTCTGCTCTGCTTGTCTACCGCATCTGTGGGTTTTGCTCTGCTCTACTTGTCTATCGCATCTGCGGGTTTTGCTCTGCTCTACTTGTCTATCGCATCTGCGGGTTTTGCTCTGCTCTGCTTGTCTACCGCATTTGCGGGTTTTTCTCTGCTCTGCTTGTTTACCGCACCTGCGGGTTTTGCTCTGCTCTGCTTGTCTTCCGCATCTGCGGGTTTTGCTCTGCTCTGCTTGTCTACCGCATCTGTGGGTTTTGCTCTGCTTGTCTACCGCACCTGCGGCTCCGTTCCTGTGTCCCGTCTGTACTGGTCCCTATCCTGCCTGCGTTCCTACCTGCCAGTACCCGCCTGTCTGCATGCCAGCCGTGCCTGCCAGTGCCCACCTGTCTGCATGCCAGCCGTGCCTGCCAGTGCCCACCTTCTGCATACCAGCCGTGCCTGCCAGTACCCACCTGTCTGTATGCCAGCCGAACCTGCCTTTTCCTGCATTCCCCGGTGTGGGTCAACAGCTGTGACTGGGGTCTAGAGCAGGCTTGAGCCAGAGCGAGGGCAGGCCAGAGCCAAGGCGAAGGCAGGCCAGAACCAGAGCGAGAGCAGGCCGGAGTCAAGACGAGGGCAGGCCAGAGCAAGAGCAGTCCGGAGCCAGGGCGAGGGCAGGCCAGAGCAAGAGCAGGCCGGAGCCAAGGCAAGGGCTGGCCGGAGCCAGAGTAAGGGCAGGCCGGAGCCAGGGCGAGGGCTGGCCGGAGCCAGAGCAAGACCAGGCTGGAGCCAAGGCGAGAGCAGGCTGGAGCCAAGGTGAGGGCAGGCCAGAGCGATAGCATGCTGGAGCCAAGGCGAGGGCAGGCCAGAGACAGATCCAGAGCAGGCCGGAGCCAGGGCGAGGGCAGGCCAGAGTCAGAGCGAGAGCAGGCCGGAGCCAAAGCGAGGGCACGCCAGAGCAAGAGCAAGCCAGAGCCAGGGCGAGGGCAGGCCAGAGCGAGAGTAGGCCAGAGCCAAGGCAAGGGCAGGCCAGAGCGAGAGAAGGCCAGAGCCAAGGTAAGAGCAGGCCGGAACCAGGGCGAAAGGAGGCCGGAGAAAGGGCGAGAGCAGGCCAGAGCGAGAGTAGG
Organism: Phyllobates terribilis; assembly: GCF_046119375.1. Lineage (NCBI taxonomy): Eukaryota > Metazoa > Chordata > Amphibia > Anura > Dendrobatidae > Phyllobates > Phyllobates terribilis. The sequence continues at coordinate 592,163 of NW_027362800.1, read as the reverse complement.
CCGAAGCCAGGGCAAGGGCAAGCCAGAGCCAGAGAGAGAGCAGGCCGGAGCCAAGGCGAAGGCAGGCTAGAGCCAGAGCGAGAGCAGGCCGGAGCAAAGGCAAAGGCAGCCCAGAGCCAGAGAGAGAGCAGGCCGGAGCCAGGGCGAGGGCAGTCCAAAGCCAGAGAGAGAGCAGTTCAGAGCCAGGGAGAGAGCAGGACAGAGCAGGACGTAGCCAAGGCGAGGGCAGGCCGGAGCCCGAGCTGTGGCATAGTGGAGCCAGGGCGAGGGCAGGACGGAGCCAAGGCGAGAGCAGACCGTAGCCAAGGCAAGGGCAGACCAGAGCCAAAGCGAGGCAGGCCAGAGCGAGAGCAGCCCGGAGCCAAGGCGAAGGCAGGCTAGAGCCAGAGCGAGAGCAGGCCGGAGCAAAGGCAAAGGCAGCCCAGAGCCAGAGAGAGAGCAGGCCGGAGACTAGGCAAAGGCAGGCCAGAGCCAGAGCAGGCCGGAGCCAAGGCGAGAGCAGGCCAGAGCGAGAGCAGGCCGGAGCCAAGGCGAGAGCAGGCCGGAGCCAATGCGAGGGCTGGCCGGAGCCAGAGCAAGAGCAGGCCGGAGTCAGGGCGAGGGCAGGCAGGAGCCAGAGCGAGAGCAGGCTAGAGCCAAGGCGAGGGTAGGCCCGGGCGAGGGCAGGTCAGAGTGAGAGAAGGCCGGAGCTAAGGCATGGGCAGGCCAGAGCCAGAGAGAGAGCAGGCCGGAGCCAAGGCATGGGCAGGCCAGAGCCAGAGAGAGAGCAGGCCGGAGCCAGGGCGAGGGCAAGCCAGAGCGAGAGCAGGTCGGAGGCAGTGCGAGAGCAGGCCGGAGCCAATGTGAGGGCTGGCCGGACCCAGAGCAAGGGCAGTCTGGAGTCAGGGCGAGGGCAGGCCGTAGCCAGAGCGAGAGCTGGCCGGAGTCAAGGCGAGGGTATGCCAGAGCCAAGGCAAGGGCAGGCCGGAGCCAGAGATAGAGAAGGCCAGAGCCAAGGCAAGGGCAGGCCGGAACCAGGGCGAGAGCAGGCCGGAGACAGGGCGAGGGAAGAGCCAGAGCGAGAGTAGGCCGGAGCCAGGGCAAGGGCAGGCCAGAGCCAGAGAGAGAGCAGGCCGGGGCCAGGGCGGGGTCAGGCCAGAGCCAGAGAGAGAGCAGTTCAGAGCCAGGGAGAGAGCAGGACGCAAGGCGAGGGCAGGCCGGAGCCCGAGCTGTGGCATAGTGGAGCCAGGGCGAGGGCAGGACGGAGCTAGAGCGAGAGCAGGCTGGAGCCAAGGAGAGAGCAGGCCGTAGCCAAGGCAAGGGCAGACCAGAGCCAAAGCGAGGGCAGGCCAGAGCGAGAGCAGCCCGGAGCCAAGGCGAAGGCAGGCTAGAGCCAGAGCGAGAGCAGGCCGGAGCAAAGGCAAAGGCAGCCCAGAGCCAGAGTGAGAGCAGGCCGGAGACAAGGCAAAGGCAGGCCAGAGCCAGAGCAGGCCGGAGCCAAGGCGAGGGCAGGCCAGAGCGAGAGCAGGCCGGAGCCAAGGCGAGGGCAGGCCAGAGCGAGAGCAGGTCGGAGCCAAAGCGAGGGCAGGCCAGGGCCAGAGCGAGTGCAAGCCGGAGCCAAGTCGAGGGCAGGCCAGAGCCAGAGCAAAAGTAGGCCAGAGCCAGAGCTAGAGCAGTCCGGAGCCAAGGAAAGGGCAGGCCACAGCCAGAGGTAGAGCAGGCTTGAGCCAGAGCGAGGGCAGGCCGGAGCCAAGGCGAAGGCAGGCCAGAACCAGAGCGAGAGCAGGCCGGAGTCAAGACGAGGGCAGGCCAGAGCAAGAGCCGTCCGGAGCCAGGGCGAGGGCAGGCCAGAGCCAAAGCAAGAGCAGGCCGGAGCCAAGGCCCTCGAGGGCTGGCCAGAGCCAGAGTAAGGGCAGGCCGGAGCCAGGACGAGGGCAGGCTGGAGCCAGAGCAAGAGCAGGCCGGAGCCAAGGCGAGAGCAGGCCAGAGCCAAGGAAAGGGCAGGCCACAGCCAGAGTAAGTTTTGCTCTGCTCTGCTTGTCTACGTCATCTGTGGGTTTTGCTCTGCTCTGCTTGTCTATCGCATCTGCGGGTTTTGCTCTGCTCTGCTTGTCTACTGCATCTGCGGGTTTTGCTCTGCTCTGCTTGTCTACCGCATTTGCGGGTTTTTCTCTGCTCTGCTTGTTTACCGCACCTGCGGGTTTTGCTCTGCCAAGGTAAGGGGTGGCCGGAACCAGGGCGAGAGCAGGCCGGAGCCAGGGCGAGGCCAGAGCGAGAGCAGGCCAGAGCGAGAGTAGGCCAGAGCCACGGCTTGGCCAAGGTGAGGGCAGGCCAGAGCCAGAACGAGAGCAGGCCACTGCCAGAGCAAGATCAGGCCAGTGCCAGAGTGAGAGCAGTCTGGAGCCAAGGCAAGGACAGGCCAGAACCACAGCGAGAGCAGGCCGGAGACAGAGCGAAAGTAGGCCGGAGCCAGGGCTAGGGCAGGCCAGAGCCAGATAGAGAGCAGGCCGGAGCCAGGGTGAGGGCAGGACAGAGCCAGAGCGAGAGCAGGCAGGAGCCAGGGCGAGAGCAGTCCGGAGCCAAGGCAAGGGCAGTCCGGAGCCAGGGCGAGGGCAGTCCGGATGTAGAGCGAGAGCAGGCCGGAGCCAAGGCGAGATTAGCCTGGAGCCAAGGCGAGGGCAGGCCAGAGGCAGAGCCAGGGCAGGCAAGAGTCAGGGCGAGAGCAGGCCGGAGCCAGGGCAAGGGCTGGCCGGAGCCAGGGCAAGGGCAGGTCAGAGCCAGAGCGAGAGCAGGGCGGAGCCAAGGTGAGAGCAGGCCAGAGCCAAGGCGAGGGCAGGCCAGAGGCAGAACCAGGGTAGGCCAGAGCAACAGCAGGCCAGGGCGAGAGCAGGCTGGAGCCAAGGCAAGGGCAGGCCAGAGCGAGAGCAGGCCAGAGCCAAAGAGAGAGCAGGTCGGAGCCAAGGCGAAGGCAGGCCAGAGCCAGAGTGAGAGCAGGCCGGAGCCAAGGCAAAGGCAGGCCAGAGCGAGAGCAGGCCGGATCCAAGGCGACGGCAGGCCGAAACCAGAGCGAAAGAATGCCGGAGCCAGGGCGAGGGCAGGCCAGAGCGAGAGCAGGCCGGAAACAGGGCGAGGGCAGGCCAGAGCGAGAGCAGGCCGGAGCCAGAGCGAGAGCAGGCCGGAGCCAAGGCGAGGGCAGGCCGGAGCCAGAGTGAGAGCAGACCGGAGCCAGGGCGAGAGCAGGCCGGAGCCAAGGCAAGGTCAGACCAGAGTCCGAGCGAGAGGGCAGGCCAGAGCGAGAGCATGCCAGAGCCACAGCCAGAGCAGGCCCTAGCCAGAGCGAGAGTAGTCCAGAGCCAAGGCTAGGGCAGGCGCGAGCCAGAGCGAGAGAAGGCCGGAGCCAAGGAGAGGGCAGGCCAGAGCGAGAGCAGGCGGGAGCCGAGGCAAGGGCAGGCCAGAGCGAGAGCAGGCCGGAGCCAGGGCGAGGGCAGACCGGTGCCAAGGCGAGAGCAGGCCGGAGCCAAGACGAGGGCAGGCTTGAGCAGAGCCAGGGCAGGCCAGAGCTAGAGCAGGCCAGAGCCAGAGCGAGAGCAGGCCGGAGCCAAGGTGAGAGCAGGCCAGAGCCAGAACGAGAGCAGACCAGTGCCAGAGCGAGATCAGGCCAGTGCCAGAGCGAGAGCAGTCCGGAGCCAAGGCAAGGGCAGGCCGGGACCAGGGCGAGAGCAGGCCGGAGACAGTTCGAGGCCAGAGCCAGAGCGAGAGCAGGCAGAGCCAGAGCAAAAGTAGGCCGGAGCCAGGGCTAGGGCAGGCCAGAGCCAGATAGAGAGCAGGCCGGAGCCAGGGTGAGGGCAGGCCAGAGCCAGAGCAAGAGCAGGCAGGAGCTAGGGCGAGAGCAGTCCGGAGCCAGGGCGAGGGCTGTCCGGATGTAGAGCGAGAACAGACCGGAGCCAAGGCGAGATTAGCCCGGAGCGAAGGCGAGGGCAGGCCAAAGGCAGAGCCAGGGCGAGAGCAGGCTGGAGCCAGGGCAAGGGCTGGCCCCGGCCAAAGCAAGGGCAGGTCAGAGCCAGGGCGACGGCAGGCCGGAGCTAGAGCGAAAGCAGGCCGGAGCCAAGGTGAGAGCAGGCCGGAGCCAAGGCGAGGGTACTCCAGAGCCAGATTGAGAGCAGGCCGGAGCCAGTACGAGGACAGGCCGGAGCCAGGACGAGGGCAGTCCAGAGTTATAGAGAGAGCAGGCCGGAGCCAAGACAAAGGCAGGCCAGAGCCCGAGAGAGAGAGCAGGCCGGAGCCAGGGCGAGGGCAGGCTAGAGCCAGAGCAGTTCGGAGCTAGGGCGAGAGCAGGCAGGAGTAAGGGCTGGCCGGAGCCAGAGCAAGGGCTGGCCGGATCCAGGGCGAGGGCAGGCCGGTGCCAGAGCGAGAGTAGGTCGGAGCCAGGGCGAGAGCAGGCCGAAGCCAGAGCGAGGGCAGGCCGGAGCCAGAGCGAGGGCAGGCCGGAGCCAGGGCGAGAGCAGGCCGGAGCCAGGGCGAGGGCAGGCTAGAGTCATAGAGAGAGCAGGCCGGAGCCAAGGCAAGGGCAGGCCAGAGCCAGAGCGAGAGCAGGCCGGAGCCAGGATGAGCACAGGCCGGAGCCAGGACGAGGGCAGGCCAGAGTCATAGAGAGAACAGGCCGGAGCCAAGCAAAGGGCAGGCCAGAGCCAGAGAGAGAGCAGGCCGGAGCCAGGGCGAGGGCAGGCAAGAGCCAGAGCGAGAGCAGACCGTAGACAGGGCGAGGGTACGCCAGAGCCAGAGTGACAACAGGCCGGAGCCAGGACGAGGACAGGCCGGAGCCAGGACGAGGGCAGGCCAGAGTCATAGAGAGGACAGGCCGGAGCCAGGACGAGGGCAGGCCAGAGTCATAGAGAGAGCAGGCCGGAGCCAAGGCAAGGGCAGGCCAGAGCCAGAGAGAGAGCAGGCCGGAGCCAGGGCGAGGGCAGGCCAGAGCGAGAGCAGGCCGGAGCCAAGGCGAGGGCAGGCCGAAATCAGAGCGAGAGAATGCCTGAGCCAGGGCGAGGGCAAGCCTGGGCAAGGGCAGGCCGGAGCCAGAGCGAGAGCAGGCCGGAGCCAGCGCGAGAGCAGGCCGGAGCCAAGGCGAGGTCAGGCTGGAGCCAGTGCGAGGGCAGGCCCTAGCCAGAGCGAGATCAGGATGGAGCCAGGGCGGCGAGGACAGGCAGGAGCCAGAGCAAGGGAAGGCCGGAGCCAGAGCGAGAGCAGGCCGGAGCCAGGGCGAGGGCAGGCCGGAGCCAGAGCGAGAGCAGGCCGAAGCCAAGGCGAGGGCAGGCTGGAGCCAGAGCAGGAGCTGGCCAGAGCCAAGGCGAGGGCTGGCCGGAGGCAGAGCCAGGGTAGGCTAGAGCAAGAGCAGGCCAGAGCAAGAGCAGGCCGGAGCCAAGGCAAGGACAGGCCAGAGCCAGAGCGAGAGCAGGTCAGAGCGAGAGCAGTCCGAAGCCAAGGCGATGGCAGGCCGGAGCCAGAGCAGGTGCTGGCCGGATCCAAGGCGAAGGCTGGCCAGAGCCAGAGCTAGTGCAGGCCGGAGCCAGGGCGAGGGAAGGCCTAAGCCAGAGCGAGAGCAGGCCGGAGCCAAGGCGAGGGCAGGCCAGAGCGAGAGCAGGCCGGAGCCAGGACGAGGGCAGGCCGGAGCCAGGGCGAGAGCAGGATGGAGCCAAGGCGAGGGCAGACCGGAGCCCGAGCTATGGCATAGCGGAGCCAGGGTGAGGGCAGTACGGAGCTAGAGCGAGAGCAGGCCGGAGCCAAGGCAAGGGCAGGCCAGAGGCAGAGCCAGGGTAGGCCAGAGCAAGAGCAGGCCAGACCGAGAGCAGACCAGAGCCAAGGCAAGGACAGGCCCAAGCCAGAGCAAGAGCAGGACAGAGCCAGAGCGAGAGCAGTCTGGAGCCAAGGCGAAGGCAGGCCAGAGCGAGAGCAGGCCAGAGCCAGAGTGAAAACAGGCAGTAGCCAAGGCGAAGGAAGGCAGGCCGGAGGAACAGCAGGTGCTGGCCGGAGCCAAGGCGAGGGCTGGCCGGAGCCAGAGCAAGGGCAGGCCGGAGCCTGGGCGAGGGAAGGCCGAAGCCAGAGCGAGAGCAGGCTGGAGCCAGTGCGAGAGCAGGCCGGAGCCAAGACGAGGGCAGGCCAGAGCCAGAGCGAGAGCAGGCCGGAGCTAGGATGAGTGCAGGCCGGAGCCAGCGCAAGAGCAGGCCAGAGCTAGTGCCAGAGCAGGCGGCCAGGGCGAGGACAGACCAGAGTGAGAGCGAGAGCAGGCCGGAGCCAAGGCGAGGCCAGAGCCAGAGCAAGAGCAGGCCAGAGTCAGAGGGAGAGTAGGCCGGAGCCAGGGCGAGGGCAGGCCAGAGCCAGAGAGAGAGTAGGCCGGAGCCAGGGCGAGGGCAGGCCAGAGTCAGAGCAAGAGCAGGTCGGAGCCAGAGCAAGAGCAGGACGAAGCCAAGGCGAGGGCAGGCCGGAGCCCGAGCTATGGCATTGCGGAGCCAGGGCGAGACCAGTACGGAGCTAGAGCAAAAGCAGGCCGTAGCCAATGCAAGGGCAGGCCAGAGGCAGAGCCAGGGTAGGCCAGAGCAAGAGCAGGCCAGAGCAAGAGCAGGCCGGAGCCAAGTCAAGGACAGTCCAGAGCCAGAGCGAGAGCAGGTCAGAGCGAGAGCAGTCCGAAGCCAACGCGAAGGCAGGCCGGAGCCAGAGCAGGTGCTGGCCGGATCCAAGACGAAGGCTGGCCAGAGCTAGGGCAGGCCGGAGCCAGGGCGAGAGAAGGCCGAAGAGCGAGAGCAGGCTGGAGCGAGGGCGAGAGTAGGCCGGAGCCAAGGCGAGGGCAGGCCAGAGCGAGAGCAGGCCGGAGCCAGGACGAGGGCAGGCCGGAGCCAGGGCGAGAGCAGGATGGAGCCAAGGCGAGGGCAGGCCGGAGCCCGAGCTATGGCATAGCGGAGCCAGGGTGAGGGCAGTACGGAGCTAGAGCGAGAGCAGGCCGGAGCCAAGGCAAGGGCAGGCCAGAGGCAGAGCCAGGGTAGGCCAGAGCAAGAGCAGGCCAGACTGAGAGCAGACCAGAGCCAAGGCAAGGACAGGCCCAAGCCAGAGCGAGAGCAGGCCAGAACCAGAGCAAGAGCAGTCCGGAGCCGAAGGCAGGCCAGAGCCAGAGCAAGAGCAGGCCGTAGCCAAGGAGAGGACAGGCCCAAGCCAGAGCGAGAGCAGGCCAGAGCGAGAGCAGTCTGGAGCCAAGGCGAAGGCAGGCCAGAGCGAGAGCAGGCCAGAGCAGGCAGGAGCCAAGACGAAGGAAGGCAGGCCGGAGGAACAGCAGGTGCTGGCCGGAGCCAAGGCGAGGGCTGGAAGGAGCCTGGGCGAGGGAAGGCCGAAGCCAGTGCGAGAGCAGGCTGGAGCCAGTGCGAGAGCAGGCCGGAGCCAAGACGAGGGCAGGCCAGAGCAAGAGCAGGCCAGAGTCAGAGGGAGAGTAGGCCGGAGCCAGGGCGAGGGCAGGCCAGAGCCAGAGAGAGAGTAGGCCGGAGCCAGGGCGAGTTCAGGCCAGAGTCAGAGCAAGAGCAGGTCGGAGCCAGGGCAAGAGCAGGACGAAGCCAAGGTGAGGGCAGGCCGGAGCCCGAGCTATGGCATTGCGGAGCCAGGGCGAGACCAGTACGGAGCTAGAGCGAGAGCAGGCCGTAGCCAAGGCAAGGGCAGGCCAGAGGCAGAGCCAGGGTAGGCCAGAGCAAGAGCAGGCCAGAGCGAGAGCAGGCCGGAGCCAAGGCAAGGACAGGCCCAAGCCATAGCGAGAGCAGGCCAGAGCGAGAGCAGTCCGGAGCCAAGGCGAAGGCAGGCCAGAGCGAGAGCAGGCAGGAGCCAAGGCAAAGGCAGGCCAGAGTCACAGCGAGAGCAGGCCGAAGCCAAGGCAAAGGCAGACCAGAGCCAGAGTGAGAGCAGGCTGGAGCCAAGGCGAGGGAGGGCAGGCCGGTACCAGAACGAGAGCAGGCCGGATCCAAGGAGACGGCAGGCCGAAACCAGAGCGAGAGAATGCCGGAACCAGGGCGAGGGCAGGCCAGAGCGAGAGAATTCCGGAACCAGGGCGAGGGCAGGCCAGAGCGAGAGCAGGCTGAAGACAGGGCTAGGGCAGGCCAGAGCGAGAGCAGGCCAGAGCCAGAGCGAGAGCAGGACAGAGCCAAGAGGAGGGCAGTCCGGAGCCAGAGTAAGAGCAGGCCAGAGCCAGGGCGAGAGCAGGCCGGAGCCAAGGAGAGGACAGGCCCAAGCCAGAGCGAGAGCAGGCCAGAGCGAGAGCAGTCTGGAGCCAAGGCGAAGGCAGGCCAGAGCGAGAGCAGGCCAGAGCCAGAGCGAGAGCAGGCAGGAGCCAAGACGAAGGAAGGCAGGCCGGAGGAACAGCAGGTGCTGGCCGGAGCCAAGGCGAGGGCTGGCCGGAGCCAGAGCAAGGGTACCCCGGAGCCTGGGCGAGGGAAGGCCGAAGCCAGTGCGAGAGCAGGCTGGAGCCAGTGCGAGAGCAGGCCGGAGCCAAGACGAGGGCAGGCCAGAGCGAGAGCAGGCCAGAGTCAGAGGGAGAGTAGGCCGGAGCCAGGGCGAGGGCAGGCCAGAGTCAGAGCAAGAGCAGGTCGGAGCCAGGGCAAGAGCAGGACGAAGCCAAGGCGATGGCAGGCCGGAGCCCGAGCTATGGCATTGCGGAGCCAGGGCGAGACCAGTACGGAGCTAGAGCGAGAGCAGGCCGTAGCCAAGGCAAGGGCAGGCCAGAGGCAGAGCCAGGGTAGGCCAGAGCAAGAGCAGGCCAGAGCGAGAGCAGTCCGGAGCCAAGGCAAGGACAGGCCCAAGCCATAGCGAGAGCAGGCCAGAGCGAGAGCAGTCCGGAGCCAAGGCGAAGGCAGGCCAGAGCGAGAGCAGGCCAGAGCGAGAGCAGGCAGGAGCCAAGGCAAAGGCAGGCCAGAGTCACAGCGAGAGCAGGCCGAAGCCAAGGCAAAGGCAGACCAGAGCCAGAGTGAGAGCAGGCTGGAGCCAAGGCGAGGGAGGGCAGGCCGGAGCCAGAACGAGAGCAGGCCGGATCCAAGGAGACGGCAGGCCGAAACCAGAGCGAGAGAATGCCGGAACCAGGGCGAGGGCAGGCCAGAGCGAGAGAATGCCGGAACCAGGGCGAGGGCAGGCCAGAGCGAGAGCAGGCTGAAGACAGGGCTAGGGCAGGCCAGAGCGAGAGCAGGCCGGAGCCAGAGCGAGAGCAGGACAGAGCCAAGAGGAGGGCAGTCCAGAGCCAGAGTAAGAGCAGGCCAGAGCCAGGGCGAGGGCAGGCCGGAGCCAAAGCGAGAGCAGGATGGAGCCAGGGCGAGGGCAGGCCGGAGCCAGGGCGAGGGCAGGCCGGAGCCAGGGCGAGAGCAGGCCGGAGCCAAGGCGAGGGCAGGCCGGAACCATTGCAGAAGCTGGCCGGAGCCAAGGCTATGGCTGGCCGGAGCCAGAGCAATAGCAGGCAGCAGCCAGGGCGAGGGCAGACCGGTGCCAAGGCGAGAGCAGACCGGAGCCAAGGCGAGGGGAGGCCAGAGCGAGAGCAGTCCGGAGCCAAGGCAAGGGCAGGCCAGAGCGAGAGCAGGCCAGAGCAAGAGCAGGTCGGAGCCAAGGCGAAGGCAGGCCAGAACAAGAGCGAGATCAGGCCAGAGTCAAGACGAGGGCAGGCCAGAGCCAGAGGAAGAGCACGCCAGTGCCAAGGCATGGGCAGGCGAGAGCCAGAGAAAGCGCAGGCCGGAGCCAGAGCGAGGGCAGGCCAGAGCGAAAGCAGGTCGGAGCCAGGGCTAGAGCCGGCCGGAGCTAATGCGAGAGCTGGCCTGAGCTAGAGCAAGGGCAGGCCGGAGTCAGGGCAAGGGGAGGTCGGAGCCAGAGCAAGGTCAGGCCGGAGTCAGTTCGAGGGCAGGCCGGAGCCTGAACGAGAGCAGGCCGGAGCCAAGACAAAAGCAGGCCGGAGCCAAGGTGAGGGTAGGCCAGAGCGAGAGCAGGCCTGAGCAAGGACGAGGGAAGGCCGAAGCCAGGGCGAGGGCAGGCCAGAGTCAGAGCGAGAGCCGGCCGGAGCTAAGGCAAGGGCAGGCCGGAGCCAAGGCATGGGCAGGCCAGAGCCAGAGAGAGAGCAGGCCGGATCCAATGCAATGGCTGGCCGTAGCTAGAGCAAGGGCAGGCCGGAATCAGGGCGAGGGCTGGCCTGAGCCAGAGCAAGGGCAGGCTGGAGTCAGGGCGAGGGCATGCTTGAGCCAGAGGAAGAACCGGCCGGAGCTAAGGCGAGAGCAGGCCGGAGCCAAGGCGAGGGTAGGCCAGAGCAAGAGCCGGCCAGAGCGAGGGCAGGCCAGAGCGAGAGAAGGCCGGAGCCAAGGCAAGATGAGGCCGGAACCAGGGCGAGAGCAGGCTGGAGCCAGGGCGAGGGGAGGCAAAAGCCAGAGCGAGAGTAGGCCAGGGGGCATGGGCAGGCCAGAGCGAGAGAAGCCCGGAGCCAAGGCAAGGGCAGGACGGAACAAGGGCTAGATCAGGCCCGAGACTGGGCGAGGCCAGAGCGAGAGCAGGCCACAGCCAGAGTGAGAGTATGCCGGAGCCAGGGTGAGGTCAGGCCAGAGCCAGAGAGAGAGCAGGCCGGAGCCAGGGCGAGGGCGGGCCAGAGCCAAAGCGAGAGCCGGCCGGAGCCAGGGCAAGAGCAGGCCGGATCTAAGGCGAGGGCAGGCCGGAGCCAGAGTGATGGCAGGCCGGAGCCAGGGCAAGGGCAGTCTGGAACTAGAGCGAGAGCAGGCCGGAGCCAAGGTGAGAGCTGGCCGGAGCCAAGGTGAGGGCTGGCCAGGGCAAGGGCAGTCCGGAACTAGAGTGAGAGCAGGCCGGACCCAAGGTGAGAGCTGGCCGGAGCCAAGGTGAGGGCAGGCCAGAGGCAGAGCCAGGGCAGGCCGGAGCCAACGCGATGGCAGGCCAGAGCGAGAGCAGTTCGGAGCCAGGGCTAGAGCAGGCCGGAGCTAATGCGAGGGCTGGCCTGAGCTAGAGCAACAAGGGCAGGCCGGAGTCAGGGCAAGGGCAGGCCGGAGCCAGAGCAAGGGCAGGCCGGAGTCAGGGCGAGGGCAGGCCTGAGCCAGAGCGAGAGGGAGAGCAGGCCGGAGCCAAGGCGAAGTCAGGCCAGAACCAGAGCGAGAGCATGCCGGAGTCAAGACGAGGGCAGGCCAGAGCCAGAGCAAGAGCAGGCCGGAGCCAGGGCGATTTCAGGCCAGAGCGAGAGCAGGCCGGAGCCAAGGAGAGGGCTGGCCAGAGTCAGAGCAAGGGCTGGCCGGAGCCAAGGCGAGGGCAGTCCAGAGCGAGAGCATACCGGAGCCAGGGCGAGAGAGCAGGCCGTAGCCAAGGAGAAGGCAGGCCAGAGGCAGATGCAGAGCAGGCCGGAGCCAGGGCGAGGGCAGGCCAGAGTCAGAGCGAGAGCAGGACGGAGCCAAGACGAGGGCACGCCAGAGCGAGAGCAGGCCAGAGCGAGAGCAGGCCGGGGCCAGGGCGGGGGCAGGCCAGAGCCAGAGCAAGAGTAGGCCAGAGCTAAGGCAAGGGCAGGCCAGAGCCAGAGCAAGAGAAGGCCGGAGCCAAGGCAAGGGCAGGCCGGAACCAGGGCGAGAGCACGCCGGAGACAGTTCGAGGCCAGAGCGAGAGCAGGCCAGAGCGAAAGTAGGCCGGAGAAGTGGCTAGGGCAGGCCAGAGCCAGAGAGAGAGCAGGCTGGAGCCAGGGTGAGGGCAGGCCAGAGCCAGAGGGATAGCAGGCTGGAGCCAGGGCGAGAGCAGTCCGGAGCCAAGGCGAGGGCAGTCCGGATGTAGAGCGAGAGAGCGAGAGCAGGCCGGAGCCAAGGCGGGATTAGACCGAAGCCAAGGCGAAGGCAGGCTAGAGGCAGAGCCAGGGCAGGCCAGAACGAGAGTAGGTCGGACCCAGGGCGAGAGCAGGCCAGAGCCAGGGCAAGGGCTGGCTGGAGCCAGAGCAAGGGCAGGTTAGAGCAAGAGCAAGAGCAGGCCGGAGCCAAGGCGAGGGCAGGCCAGAGCGAGAGCAGTTCGGAGCCAGGGCTAGAGCAGGCCAGAGCTAATGCGAGGGCTGGCCTGAGCTAGAGCAACAAGGGCAGGCCGGAGTCAGGGCAAGGGCAGGCCAGAGCCAGAGCAAGGGCAGGCCGGAGTCAGGGCGAGGGCAGTCCAGAACCAGAGCGAGAGCATGCCGGAGTCAAGACGAGGGCAGGCCAGAGCAAGAGCAGGCCGGAGCCAGGGCGATTTCAGGCCAGAGCAAGAGCAGGCCGGAGCCAGGGCGAGAGCAGGCCGGAGCCAAGGAGAGGGCTGGCCAGAGTCAGAGCAAGGGCTGGCCGGAGTCAGGGTGAGGGAAGGCCGGAGCCAGAGCAAGAGCAAGCCAGAGCCAAGGCGAGAGCAGGCCGAAGCCAAGGCGAGGGCAGTCCAGAGCGAGAACAGGCCAAAGCCAGGGCGAGAGAGCAGGCCGTAGCCAAGGAGAAGGCAGGCCAGAGCCAGATCCAGAGCAGGCCGGAGCCAGGGCGAGGGCAGGCCAGAGTCAGAGCGAGAGCAGGACGGAGCCAAGGCGAGGGCACGCCAGAGCGAGAGCAGGCCGGGGCCAGGGCGGGGGCAGGCCAGAGCCAGAGCAAGAGTAGGCCAGAGCCAAGGCAAGGGCAGGCCAGAGCAAGAGAAGGCCGGAACTAGAGCGAGAGCAGGCCGGAGACAGGGCGAGGCCAGAGCCAGAACAAGAGCGAGAGCAGGCTGGAGCCAAGGCGAAGGCAGGCCAGAACAAGAGCGAGATCAGGCTAGAGTCAAGAAGAGGGCAGTCCAGAGCCAGAGGAAGAGCAGGCCGGAGCCAAAGCTTCGGCAGGCCAGAGCCAGAGAGAGAGCAGGCCGGAGCCAGGGCGAGGGCTGGCCAAAGCCAGAGCGAGAGCAGGTCGGAGCCAGGGCGAGAGCAGGCCGGAGCCAATGCCAGGGCAGGCCGGAGCCAGAGCAAGGGCAGGCCGGAGTCAGGGCGAGGGCAGGCCGGAACCAGGGCGAGAGCAGGCCGGAGACAGGGCGAGGCCAGAGCGAGAGCAGGCCAGAGAGATAGTAGGCCAGAGCCAGGGCGAGGGCAGGTCAGAGAGAGAGCAGGCCGGAGCCAGATCGAGGGCAGGCCAGTGCCAGAGCGAGAGCAGGCCGGAGCCAGGGCAACAGCAGACCAGAGTCAAAGCGAGTGCAGGCCAGAGCGAGAGCAGGCCAGAGCCAGAGAGAAAGCAGTCCGGAGCCAAGGCAAGGGCAGGCCAGATCCAGAGCGAAAGCAAGCCAGAGCGAGAGCAGGCCGGAGACAAGGCGAAGGCAGGCCAGAACAAGAGCGAGAACAGGCCGGAATCAAGGGCAGGCCAGAGCCAGAGCTAGAGCAGGCCAGAGCAAGAGCAGGCGAGAGCCAGAGCTAGAGCAGGCCGGAGCCAGGGCGAGGGCAGGCAAGAGCCAGAGCGAGAGCAGGCCGGAGCCAGGGCGAGAGCAGGCCGGAGCCAAGGCGAGGGCTGGCCGGAGCCAGAGCAAGGGCAGGCCGGAACCAGGGCGAGGACAGGCCGGAGCCAGAGTGAGAGCAGGCCAGAGCGAGAGCAGGCCGGAGCCAAGGCGAGAGCAGGCCGGAGCCAAGGCGAGGGCAGGCCAGAGCCAGACCGTGAGGAGGCCGGAGCCAGGGCAAGAGCAGGACGGAGCCAAGGCGAGGGCAGGCCAGAGCCAGATCCTGAGCAGGCCGGAGTCAGGGCGACGGCAGTCCAGCGTCAGAGTGAGAGCAGGCCGGAGCCAAGTCGAGGGCATGCCAGAGCGAGAGCAGGCCGGAGCCAGGGCGAGGGCAGGCAAGAACCAGAGCGAGAGTAGGCCAGAGCCAAGGCAAGGGCCGGTCAGAGCCAGAGCGAGAGAACGCTGGAGCCAAGGCAAGGGCAGGCCAGAGCCAGAGTGATAGAAGGCCAGAGTCAAGGCAATGGCAGGCCGGAACCAGGGCGAGAGCAGGCCGGAGACAGGGCGAGGCCAGAGCCAGAACAAGAGCGAGAGCAGGCTGGAGCCAAGGCGAAGGCAGGCCAGAACAAGAGCGAGATCAGGCTAGAGTCAAGACGATGGCAGTCCAGAGCCAGAGGAAGAGCAGGCTGGAGCCAAGGCATGGGCAGGCCAGAGCCAGAGAGAGAGCAGGCCGGAGCCAGGGCGAGGGCAGGCCAGAGCCAGAGCGAGAGAAGGTCGGAGCCAGGGCGAGAGCAGGCCGGAGCCAATGCGAGGGCAGGCCGCAGCCAGAACAAGGGCAGGCCGGAGGCAGAGCGAGAGCAGGCCGGAGCCAAGGCGAGAGCAGGCCGGAGCCAAGGCGAGGGTAGGCCGGAGCCAAGGCAAGGGCAGGCCAGAGCCAGAGCGATAGAAGGCCAGAGCCAAGGCAAGGGCTGGCCGGAACCAGGGCGAGAGCAGGCCGTAGACAGGGCGAGGCCAGAGCCAGAGCGAGAGCAGGCCAGAGCGAGAGTAGGCCGGAGCCAGAGCGAGGGCAGGCCAGTGCCAGAGCGAGAGCAGGCCGGAGCCAGGGCGACAGCAGGCCAGAGCCAAAGCGAGTGCAGGCCAGAGCCAGAGCGAGAGCAGGCCAGAGCCAGAGCAGGCCAGAGCGAGAGTAGGCCAGAGCCAAGGCAAGGGCAGGCCAGAGCCAGAGCGAGAGAAGGCCGGAGCCAAGGCAAGGGCCGGCCGGAACAAGAGCTAGATCAGGCCCGAGAGCAGGCCACAGCCAGAGTGAGAGTATGCCGGAGCCAGGGCGAGGGTAGGCCAGAGAGAGAGCAGGCCGGAGCCAGGGCGAGGGCGGGCCAGAGCCAAAGCGAGAGCAGGCCGAAGCCAGGGCGAGAGCAGGCCGGAGATAAGGCGAGGTCAGGCCGGAGCCAGGGCAAGGGCAGTCCAGAACTAGAGCGAGAGCAGGCCGGAGCCAAGGTGAGAGTTGCCCGTAGCCCAGGTGAGGGCAGGCCAGAGGCAGAGCCAGGGCAGGCCAGAACCAGAGCAAGAGCAGGCCGGAGTCAAGGCGAGGGCAGGCCAGAGCAAGAGCAGGTCAGAGCCAGAGCGAGAACAGGCCGGAGCCAAGGCGAGGGGAGGCCAGAGCGAGAGCAGTCCGGAGCCAAGGCAAGGGTAGGCCAGAGCGAGAGCAGGCCAGAGCAAGAGAAGGCCGGAGCCAAGGCAAGGGCATGCCGGAACCAGGGCGAGAGCACGCCGGAGACAGTTCGAGGCCAGAGCGAGAGCAGGCCAGAGCGAAAGTAGGCCGGAGTAGTGGCTAGGGCAGGCCAGAGCCAGAGAGAGAGCAGGCTGGAGCCAGGGTGAGGGCAGGCCAGAGCCAGAGCGACAGCCGGCTGGAGCCAGGGCGAGAGCAGTCCGGAGCCAAGGCAAGGGCAGTCCGGAGCCAGGGCGAGGGCAGTCCGGATGTAGAGCGAGAGCAGGCTGGAGCCAAGGCGAGATTAGACCGAAGCCAAGGCGAGGGCAGGCTAGAGGCAGAGCCAGGGCAGGCCAGAGCGAGAGTAGGTCGGATCCAGGGCGAGAGCAGGCCAGAGCCAGGGCAAGGGCTGGCCGGAGCCAGAGCAAGGGCAGGTTAGAGCCAGGGCGAGGGCAGGCCGGAGCCAGAGCGAGAGCAGGCCGGACCCAAGGTGAGAGCAGGCTGGAGCCAAGGCGAGGGTACACCAGAGCCAGATCGAGAGCAGGCCGGAGCCAGGACGAGGACAGGCTGGAGCCAGGACAAAGGCAGGCCAGAGTCATAGAGAGAGCAGGCCAGAGCCAAGGCAAGGGCAGGCCAGAGCCAGAGAGAGGGCTGGCCAGAGCGAGAGCAGTACGGAGCTAGGGCGAGAGCAGGCAGGAGCCAAGTCGAGGGCTAGCCGGAGCCAGAGCAAGGGCAGGCCGGATCTAGGGCGAGGGCGGGCCGGAGCCAGAGCGAGAGTAGGTCGGAGCCAGGGCGAGAGCAGGCCGGAACCAGGGCAAGGGCTGGCCGGAGCCAGAGCCAAGGGCAGGTCGGAGCCAGGTCGAGGGCTGGCCGGGGCCAGAGCGAGGGCAGGCCGGAGCCAAGGTGAGAGCAGGCCGGAGCCAAGGCGAGTGTACGCCAGAGCGAGAGCAGGCCGGAGCCAAGGCAAGGGCAGGCCAGTGCCAGATAGAGAGCAGGCCGGAGCCAGGGCGAGGGCAGGCCAGAGCGACAGCGGTTCGGAGCTAGGGCGAGAGCAGGCCGGAGCCAAGGCGAGGGATGGCCGGAGCCAGAGCAAGGGCAGGCTGGATTCAGGGTGAGGGCAGGCCGGAGCCAGAGCGAGAGCAGGCCGGAGCCAAGGCGAGAGCAGGACGGAGCCAAGGCGAGGGTAGGCCAAAGCGAGAGCAGGCCGGAGCCATGACGAGGCAGACCGGAGCCAGGCGAGAGGAGGCCGGAGCCAAGGAGAGGGCATGTCAGAGCAGGCCGGAGCCAGGGCTAGGGCAGGCCAGAGTAACAGCGAGAACAGGCCGGAGCCGAGGCGAGAGAAGGCCAGAGCCATGGTAAGCAGGCCAGAGCGAGAGCAGGCCGGAGTCAGGGCGAGGGCAGGCCAGAGCCAGAGCGAGAGTAGGCCAGGGACAAGGCAAGGGCAGGCCAGAGCGAGAGAAGGACGGAGCCAAGGCAAGGGCAGGCCAGAACCAGGGCGAGAGCAGGCCGGAGCCAGGGCGAGGCTAGAGGCAGAGCGAGAGCACGCCAGAGCCAAAGCGAGAGTAGGCCCGAGCCAGGGAGAGGGCAGGCCAGAGCCAGAGAGAGAGAAGGGCGAAGCCTGGGCGAGGGCAGGCCTGAGCCAGAGCGAAAGCAGGTCGGAGCCAGGTCGAGACCAGGCCGGAGCCAAGGCAAGGGCAGGCTGGGAGCCAGAGCGATGGCAAGCCGGATCTAGGGCAAGGGCAGTCCGTAGCTAGAGCGAGAGCAGGCCGGAGCCACGGCGAGAGCAGGCCGGAGCCAAGGCAAGGGCAGGCCTCAGCCAGAGCAAAAGCAGGCCGGAGCCAGGACGAGGGCAGGCCAGAGCCAGAGTGATGGCAAACCGGAGACAGGGCGCGGGCAGTCCGGAGCCAGTGCGAGAGCAGGCTGGAGCCAGGGCGAGAGCAGGCCGGAGCCAAGGCGAGGACAGGCCAGAGCGAGAGCAGGACGAGGGCAGGCCGGAGCCAGGATGAGAGCAGGCCGGAGCCAAGGCGAGGACAGACCAGAGCCACAGCGACAGCAGGCCAGAGCAAGGGCAGGCCGGAGCCAGGGCGAGGACAGGCCAGAGCGAGAGCAGTCCAGAGCCAGGTCGAGAGCAGGCCAGAGCCACAGTAAGAGCAGGCCGGAGCCAAGGCGTGGGCAGACCAGAGCCAGAGCGAGGGTAGGCCAGAGCCAGAGAGAGAGCAGGCCGGAGCCAAGGCGAGGGCAGGCCAGAGCGAGAGTAAGCCGGAGCAAAGGCAAGGGCAGGCCTGAGAGAGAGCAGGCCAGAGCCAGGGCGAGAGCAGGCCGGAGCCAGGGCAAGGGCAGGCAGGAGCCAGAGCGAGAGTTGGCCAGAGCCAAGGCAAGGGCAGGCCAGAGCCAGAGCGAGAGAAGGCCGGAGCCAAGACAAGGGCAGGCCGGAACCAGGGTGAGAGCAGGCAAGAGTCAGAGCGATGGCAAGCCGGACCCAGGGCGAGGCCAGTCCGGAGCTACAGCGAGAGCAGGCCGGAGCCAGGACGAGGGCAGGCCGGAGCCAGAGCGAGAGTTTGCCAGAGCCAAGGCAAGGGCAGGCCAGAGCGAGAGAAGGCCGGAGCCAAGGCAAGGGCAGGCCGGAACCAGGGTGAGAGCAGGCAAGAGTCAGAGCGATGGCAAGCCGGACCCAGGGCGAGGCCAGAGCGAGAGCAGGCCAGAGCCTGAACGAGAGTAGGCCGGAGCCAAGGCGAGAGCAGGCTGGAGCCTGGGCGAGGGCAGGCCAGGGCGAGAGCAGGTCGGAGCCAGGGCGAGAGCAGGCCGGAGCCAAGGCAAGGGTAGAACGGAGCCAGAGCGATGGCAAGCTGGAGCCAGGGCGAGCGCAGTCCGGAGCTAGGGCGAGAGCAGGCCGGAGCCAAGGCGAGGGCATGCCAGAGCCAGGACGAGAAGAGGGCGGAGCCAAGTCAAGGGCATGCCAGAGCCAGAACAAGAGCAGGCCGGAGCCAGGGCGAGGGCAGCCCAGAGACAGAGCGAGAGTAGGCTAGAGCCGAGGCAAGAGCATGCCAGAGCCAGAGCGAGAGCAAGCAGTAGCCAAGGTAAGGGGTGGCCGGAGCCAGGGCGAGGGCAGGCAAGAACCAGAGCGAGAGTAGGCCAGAGCCAAGGCAAGGGCCGGTCAGAGCCAGAGCGAGAGAAGGCTGGAGCCAAGGCAAGGGCAGGCCAGAGCCAGAGTGATAGAAGGCCAGAGTCAAGGCAATGGCAGGCCGGAACCAGGGCGAGAGCAGGCCGGAGACAGGGCGAGGCCAGAGCCAGAACAAGAGCGAGAGCAGGCTGGAGCCAAGGCGAAGGGAGGCCAGAACAAGAGCAAGATCAGGCTAGAGTCAAGACGATGGCAGTCCAGAGCCAGAGGAAGAGCAGGCCGGAGCCAAGGCATGGGCAGGCCAGAGCCAGAGAGAGAGCAGGCCGGAGCCAGGGCGAGGGCAGGCCAGAGCCAGAGCGAGAGAAGGTCGGAGCCAGGGCGAGAGCAGGCCGGAGCCAATGCGAGGGCAGGCCGCAGCCAGAACAAGGGCAGGCCGGAGGCAGAGCGAGAGCAGGCCGGAGCCAAGGCGAGAGCAGGCCGGAGCCAAGGCGAGGGTAGGCCGGAGCCAAGGCAAGGGCAGGCCAGAGCCAGAGCGATAGAAGGCCAGAGCCAAGGCAAGGGCTGGCCGGAACCAGGGCGTAGACAGGGCGAGGCCAGAGCCAGAGCGAGAGCAGGCCAGAGCGAGAGTAGGCCGGAGCCAGAGCGAGGGCAGGCCAGTGCCAGAGCGAGAGCAGGCCGGAGCCAGGGCGACAGCAGGCCAGAGCCAAAGCGAGTGCAGGCCAGAGCCAGAGCGAGAGCAGGCCAGAGCCAGAGCAGGCCAGAGCGAGAGTAGGCCAGAGCCAAGGCAAGGGCAGGCCAGAGCGAGAGAAGGCCGGAGCCAAGGCAAGGGCCGGCCGGAACAAGGGCTTGATCAGGCCCGAGAGCAGGCCACAGCCAGAGTGAGAGTATGCCGGAGCCAGGGCGAGGGTAGGCCAGAGAGAGAGCAGGCCGGAGCCAGGGCGAGGGCGGGCCAGAGCCAAAGCGAGAGCAGGCCGAAGCCAGGGCGAGAGCAGGACGGAGATAAGGCGAGGTCAGGCCGGAGCCAGGGCAAGGGCAGTCCAGAACTAGAGCGAGAGCAGGCCGGAGCCAAGGTGAGAGTTGCCCGTAGCCAAGGTGAGGGCAGGCCAGAGGCAGAGCCAGGGCAGGCCAGAACCAGAGCAAGAGCAGGCCGGAGTCAAGGCGAGGGCAGGCCAGAGCAAGAGCAGGTCAGAGCCAGAGCGAGTACAGGCCGGAGCCAAGGCGAGGGGAGGCCAGAGCAAGAGCAGTCCGGAGCCAAGGCAAGGGTAGGCCAGAGCGAGAGCAGGCCAGAGCAAGAGAAGGCCGGAGCCAAGGCAAGGGCATGCCGGAACCAGGGCGAGAGCACGCCGGAGACAGTTCGAGGCCAGAGCGAGAGCAGGTCAGAGCGAAAGTAGGCCGGAGTAGTGGCTAGGGCAGGCCAGAGAGAGAGCAGGCTGGAGCCAGGGTGAGGGCAGGCCAGAGCCAGAGCGAAAGCCGGCTGGAGCCAGGGTGAGAGCAGTCCGGAGCCAAGGCAAGGGCAGTCCGGAGCCAGGGCGAGGGCAGTCCGGATGTAGAGCGAGAGCAGGCTGGAGCCAAGGCGAGATTAGACCGAAGCCAAGGCGAGGGCAGGCTAGAGGCAGAGCCAGGGCAGGCCAGAGCGAGAGTAGGTCGGATCCAGGGCGAGAGCAGGCCAGAGCCAGGGCAAGGGCTGGCCGGAGCCAGAGCAAGGGCAGGTTAGAGCCAGGGCGAGGGCAGGCCGGAGCCAGAGCGAGAGCAGGCCGGACCCAAGGTGAGAGCAGGCTGGAGCCAAGGCGAGGGTACACCAGAGCCAGATCGAGAGCAGGCCGGAGCCAGGACGAGGACAGGCTGGAGCCAGGACAAGGGCAGGCCAGAGTCATAGAGAGAGCAGGCCAGAGCCAAGGCAAGGGCAGGCCAGAGCCAGAGAGAGGGCTGGCCAGAGCGAGAGCAGTACGGAGCTAGGGCGAGAGCAGGCAGGAGCCAAGTCGAGGGCTAGCCGGAGCCAGAGCCAAGGGCAGGCCGGATCTAGGGCGAGGGCGGGCTGGAGCCAGAGCGAGAGTAGGTCGGAGCCAGGGCGAGAGCAGGCCGGAACCAGGGCAAGGGCTGGCCGGAGCCAGAGCCAAGGGCAGGTCGGAGCCAGGTCGAGGGCTGGCCGGAGCCAGAGCGAGGGCAGGCCGGAGCCAAGGTGAGAGCAGGCCGGAGCCAAGGCGAGTGTACGCCAGAGCGAGAGCAGGCCGGAGCCAGGACGAGGACCGGCCAGAGTCATAGAGAGAGCAGGCCGGAGCCAAGGCAAGGGCAGGCCAGTGCCAGATAGAGAGCAGGCCGGAGCCAGGGCGAGGGCAGGCCAGAGCGACAGCGGTTCGGAGCTAGGGCGAGAGCAGGCCGGAGCCAAGGCGAGGGATGGCCGGAGCCAGAGCAAGGGCAGGCTGGATTCAGGGCGAGGGCAGGCCGGAGCCAGAGCGAGAGCAGGCCGGAGCCAAGGCGAGAGCAGGACGGAGCCAAGGCGAGGGTAGGCCAAAGCGAGAGCAGGCCGGAGCCATGACGAGGCAGACCGGAGCCAGGTGAGAGGAGGCCGGAGCCAAGGAGAGGGCATGTCAGAGCAGGCCGGAGCCAGGGCTAGGGCAGGCCAGAGTAACAGCGAGAACAGGCCGGAGCCGAGGCGAGTGCAGGCCACAGCCAGAGCGAGAGAAGGCCAGAGCCATGGTAAGCAGGCCAGAGCGAGAGCAGGCCGGAGCCAGGACGAGGGCAGGCCAGAGCCAGAGCGAGAGTAGGCCAGGGACAAGGCAAGGGCAGGCCAGAGCGAGAGAAGGACGGAGCCAAGGCAAGGGCAGGCCAGAACCAGGGCGAGAGCAGGCCGGAGCCAGGGCGAGGCTAGAGGCAGAGCGAGAGCACGCCAGAGCCAAAGCGAGAGTAGGCCCGAGCCAGGGAGAGGGCAGGCCAGAGCCAGAGAGAGAGAAGGGCGAAGCCTGGGCGAGGGCAGGCCTGAGCCAGAGCGAAAGCAGGTCGGAGCCAGGTCGAGACCAGGCCGGAGCCAAGGCAAGGGCAGGCTGGGAGCCAGAGCAATGGCAAGCCGGATCTAGGGCAAGGGCAGTCCGTAGCTAGAGCGAGAGCAGGCCGGAGCCACGGCGAGAGCAGGCCGGAGCCAAGGCAAGGGCAGGCCTGAGCCAGAGCAAAAGCAGGCCGGAGCCAGGACGAGGGCAGGCCAGAGCCAGAGTGATGGCAAACCGGAGCCAGGGCGCGGGCAGTCCGGAGCCAGTGCGAGAGCAGGCTGGAGCCAGGGCGAGAGCAGGCCGGAGCCAAGGCGAGGACAGGCCAGAGCGAGAGCAGGCCGGAGCCAGGACGAGGGCAGGCCGGAGCCAGGATGAGAGCAGGCCGGAGCCAAGGCGAGGACAGACCAGAGCCACAGCGACAGCAGGCCAGAGCAAGGGCAGGCCGGAGCCAGGGCGAGGACAGGCCAGAGCGAGAGCAGTCCAGAGCCAGGTCGAGAGCAGGCCAGAGCCACAGTAAGAGCAGGCCGGAGCCAAGGCGTGGGCAGACCAGAGCCAGAGCGAGGGTAGGCCAGAGCCAGAGAGAGAGCAGGCCGGAGCCAAGGCGAGGGCAGGCCAGAGCGAGAGTAAGCCGGAGCAAAGGCAAGGGCAGGCCTGAGAGAGAGCAGGCCAGAGCCAGGGCGAGAGCAGGCCGGAGCCAGGGCAAGGGCAGGCAGGAGCCAGAGCGAGAGTTGGCCAGAGCCAAGGCAAGGGCAGGCCAGAGCCAGAGCGAGAGAAGGCCGGAGCCAAGATAAGGGCAGGCCGGAACCAGGGTGAGAGCAGGCAAGAGTCAGAGCGATGGCAAGCCGGACCCAGGGCGAGGCCAGTACGGAGCTACAGCGAGAGCAGGCCGGAGCCAGGACGAGGGCAGGCCGGAGCCAGAGCGAGAGTTTGCCAGAGCCAAGGCAAGGGCAGGCCAGAGCGAGAGAAGGCCGGAGCCAAGGCAAGGGCAGGCCGGAACCAGGGTGAGAGCAGGCAAGAGTCAGAGCGATGGCAAGCCGGACCCAGGGCGAGGCCAGAGCGAGAGCAGGCCAGAGCCTGAACGAGAGTAGGCCGGAGCCAAGGCGAGAGCAGGCTGGAGCCTGGACGAGGGCAGGCCAGGGCGAGAGCAGGTCGGAGCCAGGGCGAGAGCAGGCCGGAGCCAAGGCAAGGGTAGAACGGAGCCAGAGCGATGGCAAGCTGGAGCCAGGGCGAGCGCAGTCCGGAGCTAGAGCGAGAGCAGGCCGGAGCTAGGGCGAGAGCAGGCCGGAGCCAAGGCGAGGGCATGCCAGAGCCAGGACGAGAAGAGGGCGGAGCCAAGGCAAGGGCATGCCAGAGCCAGAACAAGAGCAGGCCGGAGCCAGGGCGAGGGCAGCCCAGAGACAGAGCGAGAGTAGGCTAGAGCCGAGGCAAGAGCATGCCAGAGCGAGAGCAAGCAGTAGCCAAGGTAAGGGGTGGCCGGAACCAGGGCGAGAGCAGGCCGGAGCCAGGGCGAGGCCAGAGCGAGAGTAGGCCGGAGCCCGGGCAAGGCCAGGCCAGAGCCAGAGCGAGAGCAGTCGGAGCCAGGGTGAGAGCAGGGCGGAGCTAAAGCGAGTGCAAGCCGGAGCCCGAGCTGTGGCATAGCGGAGCCAGGGCGAGGGCAGTACGGAGCTAGAGCGAGAACAGGCCGGAGCCAATGCGAGAGCAGGCCGTATCCAAGGCGAGGGCAATCCAGAGGCAGAACCAGGGTAGGCCAGAGCAACAGCAGGCCAGGGCGAGAGCAGGCTGGAGCCAAGGCAAGGGCAGGCCAGAGCGAGAACAGGCCAGAGCCAAAGAGAGAGCAGGTCAGAGCCAAGGCGAAGGCAGGCCAGAGCCAGAGTGAGAGCAGGCCGGAGCCAAGGCAAAGCCAGGCCAGAGCGAGAGCAGGCTGGAGCCAAGGCGAGGTCTGGCCGGAGCCAGAGCGAGAGCAGGCCGGATCCAAGGCGACGGCAGGCCGAAACCAGAGCGAGAGAATGCCGGAACCAGGGCGAGGGCAGGCCAGAGCGAGAGCCGGCCGGAGACAGGGCGAGGGCAGGCCAGAGCCACAGCCAGAGCAGGCCAGAGCGAGAGTAGTCCAGAGCCAAGGCTAGGGCAGGCGCGAGCCAGAGCGAGAGAAGGCCGGAGCCAAGCAGAGGGCAGGCCAGAGCGAGAGCAGGCCGGAGCCGAGGCAAGGGCAGGCCAGAACCAGAGCGAGAGCAGGCCGGAGCCAGGGCGAGGGCAGACCGGTGCCAAGGCGAGAGCAGGCCGGAGCCAAGACGAGGGCAGGCTTGAGCAGAGCCAGGGCAGGCCAGAGCCAGAGCAAGAGCAGGCCGGAGCCAAGGTGAGAGCAGGCCAGTGCCAGAGCAAGATCAGGCCAGTGCCAGAGCGAGAGCAGTCCGGAGCCAAGGCAAGGACAGGCCACAACCACGGCGAGAGCAGGCCGGAGACAGAGCAAAAGTAGGCCGGAGCCAGGGCTAGGGCAGGCCAGAGCCAGATAGAGAGCAGGCCGGAGCCAGGGTGAGGGCAGGACAGATCCAGAGTGAGAGCAGGCAGGAGCCAGGGTGAGAGCAGTCTGGAGCCAGGGCGAGGGCAGTCTGGAGCCAGGGCGAGGGCAGTCTGGAGCCAGGGCGAGGGCAGTCTGGAGCCAGGGCGAGGGCAGTCTGGAGCCAGGGCGAGGGCAGTCTGGAGCCAGGGCGAGGGCAGTCTGGAGCCAGGGCGAGGGCAGTCTGGAGCCAGGGCGAGGGCAGTCTGGAGCCAGGGCGAGGGCAGTCTGGAGCCAGGGCGAGGGCAGTCCGGATGTAGAGCGAGAGCAGGCCGGAGCCAAGGCAAGATTAGACTGGAGCCAAGGCGAGGGCAGGCCAGAGGCAGAGCCAGGACAGGCAAGAGTCAGGGCGAGAGCAGGCCGGAGCCAGGGCAAGGGCTGGCCGGAGCCAGAGCGAGAGCAGGGCGGAGCCAAGGTGAGAGCAGGCCAGAGCCAAGGCGAGGGCAGGCCAGAGGCAGAACCAGGGTAGGCTAGAGCAACAGCAGGCCAGGGCGAGACCAGGCTGGAGCCAAGGCAAGGGCAGGCCAGAGCGAAAGCAGGCCAGAGCCAAAGAGAGAGCAGGTCGGAGCCAAGGCGAAGGCAGGCCAGAGCCAGAGTGAGAGCAGGCCGGAGCCAGGGCAAAGGCAGGCCAGAGCGAGAGCAGGCCGGAGCCAAGGTGAGGTCTGGCTGGAGCCAGAGCGAGAGCAGGCCGGATCCAAGGCGACGGTTGGCCGAAACCAGAGCGAAAGAATGCCGGACCCAGGGCGAGGGCAGGCCAGAGCGAGAGCATGCCGGAGACAGGGCGAGGGCAGGCCAGAGCGAGAGCAGGCCGGAGCCAGAGCGAGAGCAGGCTGGAGCCAAGGCGAGGGCAGGCCGGAGCCAGAATGAGAGCAGGCAGGAGCCAGGGCGAGGGCAGGCCAGAGCCAGTGCTAGAGCAGACCGGAGCCTGGGTGAGAGCAGGCCGGAGGGAGCCAAGGCAAGGTCAGACCAGAGTCTGAGCGAGAGGGCAGGCCAGAGCCAGAGCGAGAGCATGCCAGAGCCACAGTCAGAGCAGGCCCGAGCCAGAGCGAGAGTAGTCCAGAGCCAAGGCTAGGGCAGGCGCGAGCCAGAGCGAGAGAAGGCCGGAGCCAAGGAGAGGGCAGACCAGAGCCAGAGCGAGAGCAGGCGGAGCCGAGGCAAGGGCAGGCCAGAGCGAGAGCAGGCCGGAGCCAGGGCGAGGGCAGGCTAGAGCCAGAGCAGTTCAGAGCTAGGGCGAGAGCAGGCAGGAGCCAGGGCAAGGGCTGGCCGGAGCCAGAGCAAGGGCAGGCCGGATCCAGGGCGAGGGCAGGCCGGTGCCAGAGCGAGAGTAGGTCGGAGCCAGGGCGAGAGTAGGTCGGAGCCATGGCGAGAGTAGGTCGGAGCCAGGGCGAGAGCAGGCCGGAGCCAGGGCAAGGGCTGGCCGGAGCCAGAGCCAATGACAGGTCGGAGCCAGGGCGAGGGCAGGCCTGAGCCAGAGCGAGAGCAGGCCGGAGCCAAGGTGAGAGAAGGCCGGAGCCAAGGTGAGGGTACACTAGAGCGAGAGCAGGCCGGAGCCAGGAAGAGGACAGGCCGGAGCCAGGACGAGGGCAGGCCAGAGTCATAGAGAGAGCAGGCTTGAGCCAAGGCAAGGGGAGGCCAGAGCCAGAGAGAGAGCAGGCCGGTGCCAGGGCAAGGGCAAGCCAAAGCGAGAGCAGGCCGGAGCCAAGGCGAGGTCAGGCCGAAACCAGAGCGAGAGAATGCCGGAGCCAGGGCGAGGGCAGGCCGGAGCCTGGGCGAGAGCAGGCTGGAGCCAAGGCGAGGGCAGGACAGAGCCAGAGCTGGCCGGAGCCAGGGCGAGGGCAGGCCAGAATCAGAGCGAGAGGAGGCTGGAGCCAAGGCGAGGGCATGCCAGAGCGAGAGCAAGCCAGAGCTAGGACGAGAAGAGGCTGGAGCCAAGGCAAGGGCATGCCAGAGCCAGAACAAGAGCAGGCCGGAGCCAGGGCGAG
Source organism: Phyllobates terribilis (assembly GCF_046119375.1). Classification (NCBI taxonomy): domain Eukaryota; kingdom Metazoa; phylum Chordata; class Amphibia; order Anura; family Dendrobatidae; genus Phyllobates; species Phyllobates terribilis. Next base: position 566,413 of record NW_027362800.1, on the reverse strand, counting down.
GGTAGCCCAGAGACAGAGCAAGAGTAGGCTAGAGCCGAGGCTAGAGCATGCCAGAGCCAGAGCGAGAGCAAGCAGTAGCCAAGGTAAGGGGTGGCCGGAACCAGGGCGAGAGCAGGCCGGAGCCAGGGCGAGGCCAGAGCGAGAGCAGGCCAGAGCGAGAGTAGGCCAGAGCCACGGCTTGGCCAAGGTGAGGGCAGGCCAGAGCCAGAACGAGAGCAGGCCACTGCCAGAGCAAGATCAGGCCAGTGCCAGAGTGAGAGCAGTCTGGAGCCAAGGCAAGGACAGGCCAGAACCACAGCGAGAGCAGGCCGGAGACAGAGCGAAAGTAGGCCGGAGCCAGGGCTAGGGCAGGCCAGAGCCAGATAGAGAGCAGGCCGGAGCCAGGGTGAGGGCAGGACAGAGCCAGAGCGAGAGCAGGCAGGAGCCAGGGCGAGAGCAGTCCGGAGCCAAGGCAAGGGCAGTCCGGAGCCAGGGCGAGGGCAGTCCGGATGTAGAGCGAGAGCAGGCCGGAGCCAAGGCGAGATTAGCCTGGAGCCAAGGCGAGGGCAGGCCAGAGGCAGAGCCAGGGCAGGTAAGAGTCATGGCGAGAGCAGGCCGGAGCCAGGGCAAGGGCAGGTCGGAGCCAGAGCGAGAGCAGGGCGGAGCCAAGGTGAGAGCAGGCCAGAGCCAAGGCGAGGGCAGGCCAGAGGCAGAACCAGGGTAGGCAAGAGTCATGGCGAGAGCAGGCCGGAGCCAGGGCAAGGGCTGGCCAGAGCCAGGGCAAGGGCAGGTCGGAGCCAGAGCGAGAGCAGGGCGGAGCCAGGGCGAGAGCAGGCTGGAGCCAAGGCAAGGGCAGGCCAGAGCGAGAGCAGGCCAGAGCCAAAGAGAGAGCAGGTCGGAGCCAAGGCGAAGGCAGGCCAGAGCCAGAGTGAGAGCAGGCCGGAGCCAAGGCAAAGGCAGGCCAGAGCGAGAGCATGCCGGAGCCAAGGCGAGGTCTGGCTGGAGCCAGAGCGAGAGCAGGCCGGATCCAAGGCGACGGCAGGCCGAAACCAGAGCGAAAGAATGCCGGAGCCAGGGCGAGGGCAGGCCAGAGCGAGAGCAGGCCGTTAACAGGGCGAGGGCAGGCCAGAGCGAGAGCAGGCCGGAGCCAGAGCGAGAGCAGGCCGGAGCCAAGGCGAGGGCAGGCCGGAGCCAGAGTGAGAGCAGGCAGGAGCCAGGGCGAGGGCAGGCCAGAGCCAGTGCTAGAGCAGACCGGAGCCAGGGTGAGAGCAGGCCGGAGCCAAGGCAAGGTCAGACCAGAGTCCGAGCGAGAGGGCAGGCCAGAGCGAGAGCATGCCAGAGCCACAGCCAGAGCAGGCCCGAGCCAGAGCGAGAGTAGTCCAGAGCCAAGGCTAGGGCAGGCGCGAGCCAGAGCGAGAGAAGGCCGGAGCCAAGGAGAGGGCAGGCCAGAGCGAGAGCAGGCGGGAGCCGAGGCAAGGGCAGGCCAGAGCGAGAGCAGGCCGGAGCCAGGGCGAGGGCAGACCGGAGCCAAGACGAGGGCAGGCTTGAGCAGAGCCAGGGCAGGCCAGAGCTAGAGCAGGCCAGAGCCAAGGCGACGGCAGGCCAGAGCCAGAGCGAGAGCAGGCCGGAGCCAAGGTGAGAGCAGGCCAGAGCCAGAACGAGAGCAGACCAGTGCCAGAGCGAGATCAGGCCAGTGCCAGAGCGAGAGCAGTCCGGAGCCAAGGCAAGGGCAGGCCGGGACCAGGGCGAGAGCAGGCCGGAGACAGTTCGAGGCCAGAGCGAGAGCAGGCAGAGCCAGAGCAAAAGTAGGCCGGAGCCAGGGCTAGGGCAGGCCAGAGCCAGATAGAGAGCAGGCCGGAGCCAGGGTGAGGGCAGGCCAGAGCAAGAGCAGGCAGGAGCCAGGGCGAGAGCAGTCCGGAGCCAGGGCGAGGGCTGTCCGGATGTAGAGCGAGAACAGGCCGGAGCCAAGGCGAGATTAGCCCGGAGCCAAGGCGAGGGCAGGCCAGAGGCAGAGCCAGGGCGAGAGCAGGCCGGAACCAGGGCAAGGGCTGGCCCCGGCCAAAGCAAGGGCAGGTCGGAGCCAGGGCGACGGCAGGCCGGAGCTAGAGCGAGAGCAGGCCGGAGCCAAGGTGAGAGCAGGCCGGAGCCAAGGCGAGGGTACTCCAGAGCCAGATTGAGAGCAGGCCGGAGCCAGTACGAGGAAAGGCCGGAGCCAGGACGAGGGCAGTCCAGAGTCATAGAGAGAGCAGGCCGGAGCCAAGGCAAAGGCAGGCCAGAGCCCGAGAGAGAGAGCAGGCCGGAGCCAGGGCGAGGGCAGGCTAGAGCCAGAGCAGTTCGGAGCTAGGGCGAGAGCAGGCAGGAGTAAGGGCTGTCCGGATCCAGAGCAAGGGCTGGCCGGATCCAGGGCGAGGGCAGGCCGGTGCCAGAGCGAGAGTAGGTCGGAGCCAGGATGAGCACAGGCCGGATCCAGGACGAGGGCAAGCCAGAGTCATAGAGTGAGCAGGCCGGAGCCAAGCCAAGGGCAGGCCAGAGCCAGAGAGAGAGCAGGCCGGAGCCAGGGCGAGGGCAGGCAAGAGCCAGAGCGAGAGCAGACCGTAGACAGGGCGAGGGTACGCCAGAGCCAGAGTGACAACAGGCCGGAGCCAGGACGAGGGCAGGCCAGAGTCATAGAGAGGACAGGCCGGAGCCAGGACGAGGGCAGGCCAGAGTCATAGAGAGAGCAGGCCGGAGCCAAGGCAAGGGCAGGCCAGAGCCAGAGAGAGAGCAGGCCGGAGCCAGGGCGAGGGCAGGCCAGAGCGAGAGCAGGCCGGAGCCAAGGCGAGGGCAGGCCGAAACCAGAGCGAGAGAATGCATGAGCCAGGGCGAGGGCAAGCCTGAGCGAGAGCAGGCCGGAGACAGGGCAAGGGCAGGCCGGAGCCAGAGCGAGAGCAGGCCGGAGCCAGCGCGAGAGCAGGCCGGAGCCAAGGTGAGGTCAGGCTGGAGCGAGGGCGAGGGCAGGCCCTAGCCAGAGCGAGATCAGGATGGAGCCAGGGCGAGGGCAGGCAGGAGCCAGAGCAAGGGAAGGCCGGAGCCAGAGCGAGAGCAGGCCGGAGCCAGGGCGAGGGCAGGCCGGAGCCAGAGCGAGAGCAGGCCGAAGCCAAGGCGAGGGCAGGCTGGAGCCAGAGCAGGAGCTGGCCAGAGCCAAGGCGAGGGCTGGCCGGAGGCAGAGCCAGGGTACTCCAGAGCAAGAGCAGGCAAGAGCAAGAGCAGGCCGGAGCCAAGGCAAGGACAGGCCAGAGCCAGAGCGAGAGCAGTCCGAAGCCAAGGCGATGGCAGGCCGGAGCCAGAGCAGGTGCTGGCCGGATCCAAGGCGAAGGCTGGCCAGAGCTAGGGCAGGCCGGAGCCAGGGCGAGGGAAGGCCTAAGCCAGAGCGAGAGCAGGCCGGAGCCAAGGCGAGGGCAGGCCAGAGCGAGAGCAGGCCGGAGCCAGGACGAGGGCAGGCCGGAGCCAGGGCGAGAGCAGGATGGAGCCAAGGCGAGGGCAGACCGGAGCCCGAGCTATGGCATAGCGGAGCCAGGGTGAGGGCAGTACGGAGCTAGAGCGAGAGCAGGCCGGAGCCAAGGCAAGGGCAGGCCAGAGGCAGAGCCAGGGTAGGCCAGAGCAAGAGCAGGCCAGACCGAGAGCAGACTGGAGCCAAGGCAAGGACAGGCCCAAGCCAGAGCAAGAGCAGGACAGAGCCAGAGCGAGAGCAGTCTGGAGCCAAGGCGAAGGCAGGCCAGAGCGAGAGCAGGCCAGAGCCAGAGTGAGAGCAGGCAGTAGCCAACGCGAAGGAAGGCAGGCCGGAGGAACAGCAGGTGCTGGCCGGAGCCAAGGCGAGGGCTGGCCGGAGCCAGAGCAAGGGCAGGCCGGAGCCTGGGCGAGGGAAGGCCGAAGCCAGAGTGAGAGCAGGCTGGAGCCAGTGCGAGAGCAGGCCGGAGCCAAGACGAGGGCAGGCCAGAGCCAGAGCGAGAGCAGGCCGGAGCTAGGACGAGTGCAGGCCGGAGCCAGCGCGAGAGCAGGCCAGAGCTAGTGCCAGAGCAGGCGGCCAGGGCGAGGACAGACCAGAGTGAGAGCGAGAGCAGGCCGGAGCCAAGGCGAGGCCAGAGCCAGAGCAAGAGCAGGCCAGAGTCAGAGGGAGAGTAGGCCGGAGCCAGGGCGAGGGCAGGCCAGAGCCAGAGAGAGAGTAGGCCGGAGCCAGTGCGAGGGCAGGCCAGAGTCAGAGCAAGAGCAGGTCGGAGCCAGAGCAAGAGCAGGACGAAGCCAAGGCGAGGGCAGGCCGGAGCCCGAGCTATGGCATTGCGGAGCCAGGGCGAGACCAGTACGGAGCTAGAGCGAGAGCAGGCCGTAGCCAAGGCAAGGGCAGGCCAGAGGCAGAGCCAGGGTAGGCCAGAGCAAGAGCAGGCCAGAGCAAGAGCAGGCCGGAGCCAAGGCAAGGACAGTCCAGAGCCAGAGCGAGAGCAGGTCAGAGCGAGAGCAGTCCGAAGCCAACGCGAAGGCAGGCCGGAGCCAGAGCAGGTGCTGGCCGGATCCAAGACGAAGGCTGGCCAGAGCTAGGGCAGGCCAGAGCCAGGGCGAGAGAAGGCCTAAGCCAGAGCGAGAGCAGGCTGGAGCGAGGGCGAGAGCAGGCCGGAGCCAAGGCGAGGGCAGGCCAGAGCGAGAGCAGGCCGGAGCCAGGACGAGGGCAGGCCGGAGCCAGGGCGAGAGCAGGATGGAGCCAAGGCGAGGGCAGGCCGGAGCCCGAGCTATGGCATAGCGGAGCCAGGGTGAGGGCAGTACGGAGCTAGAGCGAGAGCAGGCCGGAGCCAAGGCAAGGGCAGGCCAGAGGCAGAGCCAGGGTAGGCCAGAGCAAGAGCAGACCAGACCGAGAGCAGACCAGAGCCAAGGCAAGGACAGGCCCAAGCCAGAGCGAGAGCAGGCCAGAACCAGAGCAAGAGCAGTCCGGAGCCGAAGGCAGGCCAGAGCCAGAGCAAGAGCAGGCCGGAGCCAAGGAGAGGACAGGCCCAAGCCAGAGCGAGAGCAGGCCAGAGCGAGAGCAGTCTGGAACCAAGACGAAGGCAGGCCAGAGCGAGAGCAGGCCAGAGCCAAGGCAAGGACAGGCCCAAGCCATAGCGAGAGCAGGCCAGAGCGAGAGCAGTCCGGAGCCAAGGCGAAGGCAGGCCAGAGCGAGAGCAGGCCAGAGCGAGAGCAGGCAGGAGCCAAGGCAAAGGCAGGCCAGAGTCACAGCGAGAGCAGGCCGAAGCCAAGGCAAAGGCAGACCAGAGCCAGAGTGAGAGCAGGCTGGAGCCAAGGCGAGGGAGGGCAGGCCGGAGCCAGAACGAGAGCAGGCCGGATCCAAGGAGACGGCAGTCCGACACCAGAGCGAGAGATTGCCGGAACCAGGGCGAGGGCAGGCCAGAGCGAGAGAATGCCGGAACCAGGGCGAGGGCAGGCCAGAGCGAGAGCAGGCTGAAGACAAGGCTAGGGCAGGCCAGAGCGAGAGCAGGCCGGAGCCAGAGCGAGAGCAGGACAGAGCCAAGAGGAGGGCAGTCCGGAGCCAGAGTAAGAGCAGGCCAGAGCCAGGGCGAGGGCAGGCCGGAGCCAAAGCGAGAGCAGGATGGAGCCAGGGCGAGGACAGGCCGGAGCCAGAGCGAGGCAGGCCGGAGCCAGTTAGAGGGCAGGCCGGAGCCAGGGCGAGGGCAGGCCGGAGCCAGGGCGAGAGCAGGCCGGAGCCAAGGCGAGGGCAGGCCGGAACCATTGCAGAAGCTGGCCGGAGCCAAGGCTATGGCTGGCCGGAGCCAGAGCAATAGCAGGCAGCAGCCAGGGCGAGGGCAGACCGGTGCCAAGGCGAGAGCAGACCGGAGCCAAGGCGAGGGAAGGCCTGAGCGAGAGCAGTCCGGAGCCAAGGCAAGGGCAGGCCAGAGCGAGAGCAGGCCAGAGCAAGAGCAGGTCGGAGCCAAGGCGAAGGCAGGCCAGAAGAAGAGCGAGATCAGGCCAGAGTCAAGACGAGGGCAGGCCAGAGCCAGAGGAAGAGCAGGCCAGTACCAAGGCATGGGCAGGCGAGAGCCAGAGAAAGCGCAGGCCGGAGCCAGAGCGAGGGCAGGCCAGAGCGAGCGCAGGCCGGAGCCAGAGCGAGGGCAGGCCAGAGCGAGAGCAGGTCGGAGCCAGGGCTAGAGCCGGCCAGAGCTAATGCGAGAGCTGGCCTGAGCTAGAGCAAGGGCAGCCCGGAGTCAGGGCAAGGGGAGGCCGGAGCCAGAGCAAGGTCAGGCCGGAGTCAGTTCGAGGGCAGGCCGGATCCTGAACGAGAGCAGGCCGGAGCCAAGACAAAAGCAAGCCGGAGCCAAGGTGAGGGTAGGCCAGAGCGAGAGCAGGCCTGAGCAAGGACGAGGGAAGGCTGAAGCCAGGGCGAGGGCAGGCCAGAGTCAGAGCGAGAGCCGGCCGGAGCTAAGGCAAGGGCAGGCCGGAGCCAAGGCATGGGCAGGCCAGAGCCAGAGAGAGAGCAGGCCGGATCCAATGCAATGGCTGGCCGTAGCTAGAGCAAGGGCAGGCCGGAATCAGGGCGAGGGCTGGCCTGAGCCAGAGCAAGGGCAGGCTGGAGTCAGGGCGAAGGCATGCTTGAGCCAGAGGAAGAGCCTGCCGGAGCTAAGGCGAGAGCAGGCCGGAGCCAAGGCGAGGGTAGGCCAGAGCAAGAGCAGGCCGGAGCCAGGGCGAGAGCAGGTCGGAGCCAAGGAGAGGGCTGGCCAGAGTCAGAGCAAGGGCTGGCCGGAGTCAGGGTGAGGGCAGGCCGGAGCCAGAGCAAGAGCAAGCCAGAGCCAAGGCGAGAGCAGGCCGAAGCCAAGGCGAGGGCAGTCCAGAGCTAGAACAGGCCGGAGCCAGGGCGAGAGAGCAGGCCGTAGCCAAGGAGAAGGCAGGCCAGAGCCAGATCCAGAGCAGGCCGGAGCCAGGGCGAGGGCAGGCCAGAGTCAGAGCGAGAGCAGGACGGAGCCAAGGCGAGGGCACGCCAGAGCGAGAGCAGGCCGGGCCAGGGCGGGGGCAGGCCAGAGCCAGAGCAAGAGTAGGCCAGAGCCAAGGCAAGGGCAGGCCAGAGCAAGAGAAGGCCGGAACTAGGGCGAGAGCAGGCCGGAGACAGGGCGAGGCCAGAGCCAGAACAAGAGCGAGAGCAGGCTGGAGCCAAGGCGAAGGCAGGCCAGAACAAGAGCGAGATCAGGCTAGAGTCAAGAAGAGGGCAGTCCAGAGCCAGAGGAAGAGCAGGCCGGAGCCAAGGCTTCGGCAGGCCAGAGCCAGAGAGAGAGCAGGTCGGAGCCAGGGCGAGAGCAGGCCGGAGCCAATGTGAGGGCAGGCCGGAGCCAGAGCAAGGGCAGGCCGGAGTCAGGGCGAGGGCAGGCCGGAGCAGGCCGGAACCAGGGCGAGAGCAGGCCGGAGACAGGGCGAGGCCAGAGCCAGAGCGAGAGTAGTCCAGAGCCAGGGCGAGGGCAGGTCAGAGAAAGAGCAGGCCGGAGCCAGATCGAGGGCAGGCCAGTGCCAGAGCGAGAGCAGGCCGGAGCCAGGGCGACAGCAGACCAGAGTCAAAGCGAGTGCAGGCCAGAGCGAGAGCAGGCCAGAGCCAGAGAGAAAGCAGTCCGGAGCCAAGGCAAGGGCAGGCCAGATCCAGAGCGAAAGCAAGCCTAAGCCAGAGCGATAGCAGGCCGGAGACAAGGCGAAGGCAGGCCAGAACAAGAGCGAGAACAGGCCGGAATCAAGACTAGGGCAGGCCAGAGCCAGAGCTAGAGCAGGCCAGAGCAAGAGCAGGCGAGAGCCAGAGCTAGAGCAGGCCGGAGCCAGGGCGAGGGCAGGCAAGAGCCAGAGTGAGAGCAGGCCGGAGCCAGGGCGAGAGCAGGCCGGAGCCAAGGCGAGGGCTGGCCGGAGCCAGAGCAAGGGCAGGCCGGAACCAGGGCGACGACAGGCCGGAGCCAGAGCGAGAGCAGGCCAGAGCGAGAGCAGGCCGGAGCCAAGGCGAGAGCAGGCCGGAGCCAAGGCGAGGGCAGGCCAGAGCCAGACCGTGAGGAGGCCGGAGCCAGGGCAAGAGCAGGACGGAGCCAAGGCGAGGGCAGGCCAGAGCCAGATCCAGAGCAGGCCGGAGTCAGGGCGACGGCAGTCCAGCGTCAGAGTGAGAGCAGGCCGGAGCCAAGTCGAGGGAATGCCAGAGCGAGAGCAGGCCGGAGCCAGGGCGAGAGAGCAGGCCGTAGCCAAGGAGAAGGCAGGCCAGAGCCAGATCCAGAGCAGGCCGGAGCCAGGGTGAGGGCAGGCCAGAGTCAGAGCGAGAGCAGGACGGAGCCAAGGCGAGGGCACGCCAGAGCGAGAGCAGGCCGGGGCCAGGGCGGGGGCAGGCCAGAGCCAGAGCAAGAGTAGGCCAGAGCCAAGGCAAGGGCAGGCCAGAGGAAGAGAAGGCCGGAGCCAAGGCAAGGGCATGCCGGAACCAGGGCGAGAGCACGCCGGAGACAGTTCGAGGCCAGAGCGAGAGCAGGCCAGAGCGAAAGTAGGCCGGAGAAGTGGCTAGGGCAGGCCAGAGCCAGAGAAAGAGCAGGCTGGAGCCAGGGTGAGGGCAGGCCAGAGCCAGATCGACAGCCGGCTGGAGCCAGGGCGAGAGCAGTCCGGAGCCAAGGCAAGGGCAGTCCGGAGCCAGGGCGAGGGCAGTCCGGATGTAGAGCGAGAGCAGGCTGGAGCCAAGGCGAGATTAGACCGAAGCCAAGGCGAGGGCAGGCTAGAGGCAGAGCCAGGGCAGGCCAGAGCGAGAGTAGGTCGGACCCAGGGCGAGAGCAGGCCAGAGCCAGGGCAAGGGCTGGCCGGAGCCATAGCAAGGGCAGGTTAGAGCCAGGGCGAGGGCAGGCCGGAGCCAGAGCGAGAGCAGGCCGGACCTAAGGTGAGAGCAGGCTGGAGCCAAGGCGAGGGTACACCAGAGCCAGATCGAGAGCAGGCCGGAGCCAGGTTGAGGACAGGCTGGAGCCAGGACAAGGGCAGGCCAGAGTCATAGAGAGAGCAGGCCGGAGCCAAGGCAAGGGCAGGCCAGAGCCAGAGAGAGGGCTGGCCAGAGCGAGAGCAGTACGGAGCTAGGGCGAGAGCAGGCAGGAGCCAAGTCGAGGGCTAGCCGGAGCCAGAGCAAGGGCAGGCCGGATCTAGGGCGAGGGTGGGCCGGAGCCAGAGCGAGAGTAGGTCGGAGCCAGGGCGAGAGCAGGCCGGAACCAGGGCAAGGGCTGGCCGGAGCCAGAGCCAAGGGCAGGTCGGAGCCAGGTCGAGGGCTGGCCGGAGCCAGAGCGAGGGCAGGCCGGAGCCAAGGTGAGAGCAGGCCGGAGCCAAGGCGAGTGTACGCCAGAGCGAGAGCAGGCCGGAGCCAGGACGAGGACAGGCCAGAGTCATAGAGAGAGCAGGCCGGAGCCAAGGCAAGAGCAGGCCAGTGCCAGATAGAGAGCAGGCCGGAGCCAGGGCGAGGGCAGGCCAGAGCGACAGCGGTTCGGAGCTAGGGCGAGAGCAGGCCGGAGCCAAGGCGAGGGATGGCCGGAGCCAGAGCAAGGGCAGGCTGGATTCAGGGCGAGGGCAGGCCGGAGCCAGAGCGAGAGCAGGCCGGAGCCAAGGCGAGAGCAGGACGGAGCCAAGGCGAGGGTAGGCCAAAGCGAGAGCAGGCCGGAGCCATGACGAGGCAGACCGGAGCCAGGCGAGAGGAGGCCGGAGCCAAGGAGAGGGCATGCCAGAGCAGGCCGGAGCCAGGGCTAGGGCAGGCCAGAGTAACAGCGAGAACAGGCCGGAGCCGAGGCGAGTGCAGGCCACAGCCAGAGCGAGAGAAGGCCAGAGCCATGGTAAGCAGGCCAGAGCGAGAGCAGGCCGGAGCCAGGGCGAGGGCAGGCCAGAGCGAGAGTAGGCCAGGGACAAGGCAAGGGCAGGCCAGAGCCAGAGCGAGAGAAGGACGGAGCCAAGGCAAGGGCAGGCCAGAACCAGGGCGAGAGCAGGCCGGAGCCAGGGCGAGGCTAGAGGCAGAGCGAGAGCACGCCAGAGCCAAAGCGAGAGTAGGCCCGAGCCAGGGAGAGGGCAGGCCAGAGCCAGAGAGAGAGAAGGGCGAAGCCTGGGCGAGGGCAGGCCTGAGCCAGAGCGAAAGCAGGTCGGAGCCAGGTCGAGACCAGGCCGGAGCCAAGGCAAGGGCAGGCTGGGAGCCAGAGCGATGGCAAGCCGGATCTAGGGCAAGGGCAGTCCGTAGCTAGAGCGAGAGCAGGCCGGAGCCACGGCGAGAGGAGGCCGGAGCCAAGGCAAGGGCAGGCCTGAGCCAGAGCAAAAGCAGGCCGGAGCCAGGACGAGGGCAGTCCGGAGCCAGTGCGAGAGCAGGCTGGAGCCAGGGCGAGAGCAGGCCGGAGCCAAGGCGAGGACAGGCCAGAGCGAGAGCAGGCCGGAGCCAGGACGAGGGCAGGCCGGAGCCAGGGTGAGAGCAGGCCGGAGCCAAGGCGAGGACAGACCAGAGCCACAGCGACAGCAGGCCAGAGCAAGGGCAGGCCGGAGCCAGGGCGAGAGCAGGCCGGAGCCAGGGCGAGGACAGGCCAGAGCGAGAGCAGCCCAGAGCCAGGTCGAGAGCAGGCCAGAGCCAGAGTAAGAGCAGGCCGGAGCCAAGGCGTGGGCAGGCCAGAGCCAGAGCGAGGGTAGGCCAGAGCCAGAGAGAGAGCAGGCCGGAGCCAAGGCGAGGGCAGGCCAGAGCGAGAGTAAGCCGGAGCAAAGGCAAGGGCAGGCCTGAGAGAGAGCAGGCCACAGCCAGGGCGAGAGCAGGCCGGAGCCAGGGCAAGGGCAGGCAGGAGCCAGAGCGAGAGTTGGCCAGAGCCAAGGCAAGGGCAGGCCAGAGCCAGAGCGAGAGAAGGCCGGAGCCAAGACAAGGGCAGGCCGGAACCAGGGTGAGAGCAGGCAAGATTCAGAGCGATGGCAAGCCAGACCCAGGGCGAGGCCAGTCCGGAGCTACAGCGAGAGCAGGCCGGAGCCAGGACAAGGGCAGGCCGGAGCCAGAGCGAGAGTTGGCCAGAGCCAAGGCAAGGGCAGGCCAGAGCCAGAGCGAGAGAAGGCCGGAGCCAAGGCAAGGGCAGGCCAGAACCAGAGTGAGAGCAGGCAAGAGTCAGAGCGATGGCAAGCCGGACCCAGGGCGAGGCCAGAGCGAGAGCAGGCCAGAGCCTGAACGAGAGTAGGCCGGAGCCAAGGCGAGAGCAGGCTGGAGCCTGGGCGAGGGCAGGCCAGGGCGAGAGCAGGTCGGAGCCAGGGCGAGAGCAGGCCGGAGCCAAGGCAAGGGTAGAACGGAGCCAGAGCGATGGCAAGCTGGAGCCAGGGCGAGCGCAGTCCGGAGCTAGAGCGAAAGCAGGCCGGAGCTAGAGCGAGAGCAGGCCGGAGCCAAGGCGAGGGCAGGCCAGAGCCAGAGCGAGAGCAGGCCGGAGCCAGGACGAGGGCAGGCTGGAGCCAGGGTGAGAGCCGGCTGGAGCCAGAGCGAGGGTAGGCCAGAGCCAGAGCGAGAGCAGGCCAGAGCCAAGCGAGGACAGGCCAGAGCCAAATCGAGAGCAGTGTGGATCCAAGTCGAGGGCAGGCCTGAGCCAGAGCGAGAGTAAGCCGGAGCAAAGGCAAGGGCAGGCCAGAGCCAGAGTGAGAGCAGGCCAGAGCCAGAGCAGACCAGAACCAGCGCGAGAGCAGGCCGGAGCCAGGGCAAGGGCAGGCCGGAGCCAGAGCGAGAGTTGGCCAGAGCCAAGGCAAAGTCAGGCCAGAGCGAGAGAAGGCCGGAGCCAAGACAAGGGCAGGCCGGAACCAGGGCGAGAGCAGGCAAGAGCCAGAGCGATGGCAAGCTGGAGCCAGGGCGAGCGCAGTCCGGAGCTAGAGCGAGAGCAGGCCGAAGCTAGGACGAAAGCTGGCCGGAGCCAAGGCGAGGGCAGGCCAGAGCGAGAGCAGGCCGGAGCCAGGACGAGGGCAGGCCGGAGCCAGGGTGAGAGCAGGCCGGAGCCAAGGAGAGGACAGGCCAGAGCCAAAGCGAGAGCAGGCCGGAGCCAGGGCGACGTCAAGCCAGAGTCAGAGAAGGCCAGAGCCAAGGAAAGGGCAGGCCAGAGCCAGAGCAGGCCAGAGCCAGATTGAGAGCTGTCCGGAGCCAGAGCTAGGGCAGGCCAGAGCCAGAGCAAGAGCAGGCCTGAGCCAGAGCGAGAGCAGGCTGGAGCCATGGGGAAGGCAGGCCAGAACAAGAGCGAGATCAGGCTAGAGTCAAGACGAGGGCAGGCAAGAGCCAGAGGAAGAGCAGGCCGGAGCCAAGGCATGGGCAGGCCAGAGCGAGAGCGAGAGCAGGTCGGAGCCAGGCCGAGAGCAGGCCGGAGCCAATGCAAGGGTAGGCCGGAGTCAGGGCGAGGGCAGGCCGGAGCCAGAGTAAGAGGAGGCCGGAGCCAAGGCGAGAGCAGGCCGGAGCCAAGGCGAGGGTAGGCCAGAGCCAAGGCAAGGGCAGGCCCGAGCGATAGAAGGCCAGAGACAAGGCAAGGGCAGGCCGGAACCAGGGCGAGAGCAGGCCGGAGACAGGGCGAGGCCAGAGCGAGAGTAGGCCAGAGCCAGGGCGAGGGCAGGCCGGAGCCAAGGCAAGAGCAGGCCGGTGCCAAGGCGAGAGGAGGCCGGATCCAGAGCAAGAACATGCCGGAACCAGGGCGAGGGCAGGACAGAGCCAGAGACAGGACAGGCTGGAGCCAGGGCAAGGGCAGGCTGGAGCCAGGGGGAGGGCAGGCCAGAGCGAGGGCAGGCCAGAGCCAAAGCGAGGGCAGGCCAGAGCGAGAGCAGGCACGAGCCAAGGCAAGGGCAGGCCGGAACCAGGGCGAGAGCAGTCCAGAGCCAGAGCGAGAGCAGGCCGGAGCCAAGGCGAGGGCAGGCCAGAGCCAGAGCGAGGGCAGACTAGGGCGAGGGCAGGCCAGAGCCAGAGAGAGAGTAGGCCGGAGCCAGGGCGAGAGCAGGCCGGAGCCAAGGCGAGGGCAGGCCGGAGCCAGAGCGAGGGCAGGCCGGAGCCAGAGCGAGAGCAGGCCGGAGCCAAGTTGACGTCAGGTCAGATCGAGAGCAGGCATGATCCAAAGCAAGGTCAGGCTGGATCCAGTGCGAGAACAGGCAGGAGCCAAGGCGAGGGCAGGCCAGAGCCAGAGAGAGAGCAGGCCGTAGCCAGGGTGATGGCAGGCCAGAGCGAGAGCAGGCCGGAGCCAGGGTGAGAGCAGGCCGGAGCCAAGGCGATGGTTGGCTGGAGCCAGGGCGAGAGCAGGCCGGAACCAAGGCGAGAGCAGACCGGAGCCAAGGCGAGGGCAGGCCAGAAGTAGAGTGAGAGCAGGCCAGAGCCAAGGCGAGGGCAGACCAGAGCAAGAGCGAGAGCAGGTCGGAGCCAAGGCGAGGGCAGGCAAGAGCGAGAGAAGGCCGGAGCCAAGGCGAGGGCAGGCTAGAGCGAGAGCAAGCCAGAGCGAGAGCAGTCTGGAGCCAAGGCAAGGGCAGGCCAGAGCCCGAGCTACTGCATGCTTGAGCCAGAGCGAGGGGAAGCCGGAGCCAAGGTGAAGGCAGGCCAGAACCAGAGCGAGAGCAGGCTGGAGTTAAGATGAGGGCAAGCCAGAACAAGAGCAGGCCGGAGCCAGGGCGAGGGAAGGCCAGGGCGAGGGAAGGCCAGAGCAAAAGCAGGCCGGAGCCAGGGCGAGAGCAGGCCGGAGGCAAGGCGAGGGCTGGTCGGAGCCAGAGCAAGGGCAGGCCGGAGCCACAGCGAGGGCAGGCCGAAGCCAGAGCAAGAGCAGGCCGGAGCCAAGGCGAGAGCAGGCCGGAGCCATGGAGAGGGCAGGCCAGAGCGAGAGCAGGCCAGAGCCAGGGCGAGAGCTGGCCGGAGCCAAGGCGAGGGCAGGCCAGAGCCAGATCCAGAGCAGGCCGGAGCCAGGGCGAGGGCATGCCAGAGTCAGAGCGAGAGCAGGCCGGAGCCAAGGCGAGAGCAGGCCGGAGCCAAGACGAGAGCAGGCCGGAGCTAGGGCGAGAGCATGCCGGAGCCAAGGCGAGGGCAGGCCAGAGGCAGATCCAGAGCAGGCCGGAGCCAGGGCGAGGGCAGGCCAAAGTCAGAGCGAGAGCAGGCCGGAGCCAAGGCGAGGGCACGCCAGTGCCAGAGCGATGGCAGGCTGGAGCCAGGGCAAGGGCAGTCCGGAGCTACAGCGAGAGCAGGCCGGAGCCAAGGCGAGAGCTGGCCGGAGCCAAGGCGAGGGCAGGCCAGAGCCAGAGCGAGAGCAGTCCGGAGCCAAGGCGAGGGCAGGTCGGAGCCAGAGCAAGGGCAGGCCGGAGCCACAGCGAGGGCAGGCTGAAGCTAGAGCGAGAGCAGGCCGGAGCCAAGGCGAGGGCAGGCCAGAGCGAGAGCAGGCTGGAGCCAAGGCGAGGGCAGGCCAGAGCGAGAGCAGGCCGGAGCCAGGGCGAGAGCAGGCCGGAGCCAAGGCGAGGGCAGGCCAGAGGCAGATCCAGAGCAGGCCGGAGCCAGGGCGAGGGCAGGCCAGAGCCAGAGCGATGGCAGGCCGGAGCCAGGGCAAGGGCAGTCCGGAGCTACAGCGAGAGCAGGCCGGAGCCAAGGCGAGAGCAGGCCGGAGCCAAGGCGAGGGCAGGTCGGAGCCAGAGCAAGGGCAGGCCGGAGCCACAGCGAGGGCAGGCTGAAGCTAGAGTGAGAGCAGGCCGGAGCCTAGGCGAGAGCAGGCCGGAGCCAAGGCGAGGGCAGGCCAGAGCGAGAGCAGGCCAGAGCCAGGGCGAGAGCAGGCCGGAGCCAAGGCGAGGGCAGGCCAGAGCCAGATCCAGAGCTGGCCAGAGCCAGGGCAAGGGCATGCCAGAGTCAGAGCGAGAGCAGGCCGGAGCCAGGGCGAGAGCAGGCCGGAGCCAGGGCGAGGGCAGGCCAGAGCGAGAGCAGGCCGGAGCCAGGGCGAGAGCAGGCCGGAGCCAAGGCGAGGGCAGGCCAGAGGCAGATCCAGAGCAGGCCGGAGCCAGGGCGAGGGTAGGCCAGAGCCAGAGCGATGGCAGGCCGGAGCCAGGGCAAGGGCAGTCCGGAGCTACAGCGAGAGCAGGCCGGAGCCAAGGCGAGAGCAGGCCGGAGCCAAGGCGAGGGCAGGCCAGAGCCAGAGCAAGAGCAGGCCGTAGCCAAGGCGAGGGCAGGCAAGAGCGAGAGCGAGAGCTGGTCGGAGCCAGGGCGAGGGCAGTCCGGAGCTACTGCGAGAGCAAGCCGGAGCCTAAGCGAGGGCAGGCCAGAGCGAGAACAGGCCGGAGCCAGGACGAGGGCAGGCCGAGGCCAGGGCGAGAGCAGGCCGGAGCCAAGGCGAGGGCAGGACAGAGCCAGAGCAGGCCGGAGCCAGGGCGAGGGTAGGCCAGAGTCAGAGCGAGAGGAGGCCGGAGCAAAGGCGAGGGCATGCCAGAGCGAGAGAAGGCCGGAGCCAGGACGAGGGCAGGCCAGAGCCAGAGCAAGAGTAGGCTAGAGCCAAAGCGAGGGCAGGCCAGAGCAAGAGCAGGCCGGAGCCAGGGCGAGGCCGGAGCCAGAACGAGAGCATGACGGAGCCAGGGCGAGGGCAGGCCAAAGCCAGAGAGAGGGCAGGCCAGAGCGAGAGCAGTTCGTAGGCAGGGCGAGAGCAGGATGGAGCTAAAGCGAGGGCAAACCGAGCTGTGGCATAGCGGAGCCAGGGCGAGGGCAGTACGGAGCTAGAGCGAGAGCAGGCCGGAGCCTGGGTGAGAGCAGGCCGGAGCCAAGGCGAGGGCAGGACAGAGCCAGAGCAGGCCGGAGCCAGGGCGAGGGCAGGCCAGGGTCAGAGCGAGAGGAGGCCGGAGCCAAGGCGAGGGCATGCCAGAACCAGAACAAGAGCAGGCCGGAGCCAGGGCAAGGGCTGGCCAGAGCCAGAGCGAGAGTAGTTTAGAGCCGAGGCTAGGGCATGCCAGAGCGAGAGCAAGCAGGAGCCAAGGTAAGGGGAGGCCGGAACCAGGGCGAGAGCAGGCCGGAGCCAGGGCGAGGCCAGAGCCAGAGCAATAGCAGGCCGGAGCCAGGGCGAGGGCAGGCCAGAGCCAGAGCGAGAGCAGTTCGTAGCCAGGGCGAGAGCAGGACGGAGCTAAAGCGAGGGCAGGCCTGAGCCCGAGCTGTGGCATAGCGGAGCCAGGGCGAGGGCAGTACGGAGCTAGAGCAAGAGCAGGCCGGAGCCAAGGCGAGAGCAGGCCGTAGGCAAGGGCAGGCCAGAGGCAGAACCAGGGTAGGCCAGAGCAACAGCTGGCTAGGGCGAGAGCAGGCTGGAGCCAAGGCAAGGGCAGGCCAGAGCGAGAGCAGGACAGAGCCAAAGCGAGAGCAGGTCGGAGCCAAGGTGAAGGCAGGCCAGAGCCAGAGTGAGAGCAGGCCGGAGCCAAGACAAAGGCAGGCCAGAGCGAGAGCAGGCCGGAGCCAAGGCGAGGGCTGGCCGGAGCCAAGGCTAGGGCTGGCCGGAGCCAGAGCGCGAGCAGGCCGGATCCAAGGCGACAGCAGGCCGAAACCAGAGCGAGAGAATGCCGGAGCCAGGGCTAGGGCAGGCCAGAGCGAGAGCAGGCCCGAGACAGGGCGAGGGCAGGTCAGAGCGAGAGCAGGCCGGAGCCAAGGCGAGGGCAAGCCGGAGCGAGAGTGAGAGCAGGCGGGAGCCAGGGCGAGGGTAGGCCTTAGCCAGAGCGAGAGCAAGCAGAAGCCAGGGCGAAGGCAGGCCGGAGCCAGGGCGAGGGCATGCCGGAGCCAGGTCGAGGGCAGGCCAGAGCCAGGTGAGGGCAGGCCGGAGCCAGGGCGAGAGCAGGCCGGAGCCAAGGCGAGGGCAGGCCGAAGCCAGAGCAGGAGCTGGCCGGAGCCAAGGCCTGGGCAGGCCAGAGCAAGGGCAGGGCGAGGTCAGTCCGAAGCCAGAGCTAGAGCAGGCCGGAGCCAGGGCGATTGCAGGCCGGAGCCAAGGCAAGGTCAGACCATTGTCCGAGCGAGAGCAGGCCGGAGCCAAGGAAAGGGCAGACCAGAGCGAGAGCATGCCAGAGCCACAGCCAGAGTAGGCCCGAGCCAGAGCGAGAGTAGGCCAGAGCCAAGGCTAGGTCAGGCGCGAGCCAGAGCGAGAGAAGTCCGGAGCCAAGGAAAGGGCAGGCCAGAGCGAGACCAGGGCCGGAGCTGAGGCAAGGGCAGGCAAGAACCAGAGCGAGAGCAGGCTAGAGCGAGAGCAGGCAGGAGCCAGGGTGAGGGCAGACCGGTGCCAAGGCGAGAGCAGGCCGGAGCCAAGACGAGGGCAGGCTTGAGCAGAGCCAGGGCAGGCCAGAGCCAGAGCGAGAGCAGGCCAGAGCCAGAACGAGAGCAGGCCGGAGCCAAGGTAAGGGCAGGCCAGAGCCAGAACGAGAGAAAGCCAGTGCCAGAGCGAGAGCAGTCCGGAGCAAAGGCGACGGCAGGCCAGAGCCAGAGCAAGAGCAGGCCGGAGCCAAGGTGAGGGCAGGCCAGAGCCAGAACGAGAGCAGGTCAGTTCCAGAGCGAGAGCAGGCCAGAGCCATAGCAAGAGCAGGCCGGAGCCAGGGCAAGGGCTGGCCAAAGCCAGAGCGAGAGTAGTCCAGAGCCAAGGCAAGGGCAGGCCAGAGCGAGAGCAGGCCGGAGCCTCGGCGAGGGCAGGCCAGAGCCAAGGCCAGGGCAGACCAGAGCCATAGCGAGAGCAGGCCGGAGCCAGGGCGAGGGCAAGCCAGAGCCAGAGAGAGAACAGACCGGAGCCAAGGCAAGGGCAGACCAGAGGGAGAGCAGGCCGGCGCCAATGCGAAGGCAGTCCAGAGCCAGAGCAAGAGCAGGCCGGAGCCAGAGCGAGGGCAGGCCGGACGGAGCCAAGGCGAGAGCAGGCCGGAGCCAGGGCAAGAGCAGGCCAGAGACATGGCAAGGGCAGGCCAGAGCCATTGCGAGATCTGGCCGGATCCAGAGCGAGGGCAGGCCGGAGCCAAGGTGAGGGCAGGCCGAAGCAAG
The DNA here is from genome assembly GCF_046119375.1 of Phyllobates terribilis. Lineage (NCBI taxonomy): Eukaryota > Metazoa > Chordata > Amphibia > Anura > Dendrobatidae > Phyllobates > Phyllobates terribilis. The sequence goes on along the minus strand of NW_027362800.1, from coordinate 548,472 downwards.
GGTGTGAGCAGGCCGGAGCGAGGGCGAGGGCAGGCCGGAGCCAGGGCGAGGGCAGACCGGAACCAGGGCGAGAGCAGGCCAGAGCCAAGGCGAGGGCAGGCCGGAGCCAGGGCGAGGGCAGGCCAGAGCCACAGCGAGAGTAGGCCGGAGCCAAGGCGAAGGCATGCAAGACAGAGTGAGAGCAGGCCGGAGCCAGGGCGAGGGCAGGCCAGAGCCAGCGCGAGAGTAGGCCAGAGCCAAGGCAAGGGCAGACCAGAGGGAGAGCAGGCCGGCGCCAGGATGAGGGCAGGACAGAGCCAGAGAGAGAGCAGGCCGGAGCCAAGACGAGGGCAGGCCAGAGCGAGAGCAGGCCGGAGCCAGGGCGAGGGCAGGCCAGAGCGAGATCAGGACAGAGCTAGGGTGAGGGCAGGATGGAACCAGAGCGAGAACAGGCCGGATCCAAGGCGAGGGCAGGCCAGAGCACGATTAGGACGGAGCCAAGGCGAGGGCAGGCCAGAGCCAGAGTGATATCAGGCCAGAGCCAGAGCGAGTGCAGGCCGGAGCCAGGGCAAGGGCTGGCCAGAGCCAGAGCGAGAGTAGTCCAGAGCCAAGGCAAGGGCAGGCCAGAGCCAGAGCGAGAGAAGGCCCGAGCCAAGGCAAAGGCAGCCCGGAACCAGGGCGAGAGCAGGCCGGAACCAGAGCGAGGGCAGGCCAGAGCTAGGGCGAGGGCAGGCCGGAGCTAGAGCAAGAGCAGGCCACAGCCAGAGCAGGCCGGAGCCTCGGCGAGGGCAGGCCAGAGCCAAGTCCAGGGCAGGCCAGATACAGAGCTAGAGCAGGCCAGAGCCATAGCGAGAGCAGGCCGGAGCCAGGGCGAGGGCAAGCCAGAGAGAGAGCAAGCTGGAGCCAGGGTGAGAGCAGGCCGGAGCCAAGGCAAGGGCAGACCAGAGGGAGAGCAGGCCGGAGCCAGGACGAGGGCAGGACAGAGCCAGAGAGATAGCAGGCCGAAGCCAAGGTGAGGGCAGGCCAGAGCGAGAGCAGGCCGGAGCCGGGGCGAGGGCAGGCCAGAGCTAGGGCGAGGGCAGGACGGAACCAGAGCGAGAACAGGCCGGATCCAAGGTGAGGGCAGGCCAGAGCGCGATTAGGACAGAGGCGAGGGCAGGCCAGAGCCAGAGTGATATCAGGCCGGAGTCAGAGCGAGTGCAGACCGGAGCCAGGGCGAGGGCTGGCCGGAGCCAGAGCGAGAGCAGGCCGGAGCCACGGTCAAGGCAGGCCAGAACCAGAGCAAGAGCAGTCCGGAGCCAATGCGAAGGCAGTCCAGAGCAAGAGCAGGCCGGAGCCAAGGAGAGGGCAGGCCGGAGCCAGAGCGAGGGCAGGCCGGACGGAGCCAAGGCGAGAGCAGGCCAGAGACATGGCAAGGGCAGGCCAGAGCCATTGCGAGATCTGGCCGGATCCAGAGCGAGGGCAGGCCGGAGCCAAGGCGAGGGCAGGCCGAAGCAAGGGTGTGAGCAGGCCGGAGCGAGGGCGAGGGCAGGCCGGAGCCAGGGCGAGGGCAGGCCGGAACCAGGGCGAGAGCAGGCCAGAGCCAAGGCGAGGGCAGGCCGGAGCCAGGGCGAGGGCAGGCCAGAGCCACAGCGAGAGTAGGCCGGAGCCAAGGCGAAGGCATGCAAGACAGAGTGAGAGCAGGCCGGAGCCAGGGCGAGGGCAGGCCAGAGCCAGCGCGAGAGTAGGCCAGAGCCAAGGCAAGGGCAGGCCAGAGCAAGAGCGAGAGAACACAGTTTTAATTACCTGGCCTGTAGGTAACTGTTTTGAACAGCAAACCAGTGTCAAAAAATTTGCTGACACACTGAAGAAATTTTTTAATGGAGGCCAGAAATGGCAGTATTTTCTGAAAACGTATATGTGACCCGTGTGACGGAGAAAACACAGTTTTAAATACCTGGCCTGTAGGTAACTGTTTTGAACTGCAAACCAGTGTCAAAAACTGTCCTGACACACTGAAATTTCTTTTTAATGGAGGCCAGAAATGGCAGTATTTTCTGAAAACGTATATGTGATCCGTGTGACGGAGAAAACACAGTTTTAAATACCTGGCCTGTAGGTAACTGATTTGAACAGCAAACCAGTGTCAAAAACTTTGCTGACACACTGAAAAAAAAATTTAATGGAGGCCAGAATTGTCAGTATTTTCTGAAAACGTATATGTGAGCCGTGTGACGGAGAAAACACAGTTTTAAGTAGATGGATTTTTAGCGCTGTAATATGGAAAGGACCTGGCTGTATTCTGCAGTGCCAACAAGCAAATGGTGCAGAAAAACCGTGTTCTCTGGATTGCTTTTTAAGCAAATAATGAGGATTAAGATGCAAAAAAAATTATTCCTGGCCCCTGAGACCTGGGCCTATTTCCAGAAATATTTAACAGCAGCAGCCAACATAACTGGAATGGAGCCTCTTGTGCTATATGCACTGCAGTCTGCTATATACACCGCCTGCCTATACACCCTGCCTGCCTGATATCTCTCTGCAGATGGATTAGTCCTCAGAAGGACTGTTTGTTAAGTTGGATATGTGTAATGTACGGTTTTTCTCCCTACACTACCTAATACACGATCAAATCTCTTCCTGACAAAGAAGCAGCTCTCCCTACACTGTCTGATCCGGAGTGACTGTGACGAGCATGGCGGCGCCAGGTCTGATATAGACCTGATGACGCTGTGCGGCCAGCCTATCACTGTAATGCCAACAACCAACATGGCTACGGCATTACAGTGCATGGCAGGCAATCCCTGCATGTTCATTGGCTCTCTAAAGAGCGCCAAACATGCAGGGAGGGGACCCGAGTTCCCACCCGAGCAACCCGGAAATACTCGCCGAGCTTATCGAGCACCATGGTGCTCCGGCGAGTACCGAGTAGTGGCGAGCTTGTTCGCTCATCACTAATCACAATGGATAAATATTACCTGTGGTCATATTGGAGCAGAAGGAAAAGAAGGCTACTGCACACCTCAATACCGTAAAAGCTCACACACAGCTCCCTATATACAGGGTGGTCCAAAAGTAGGTGGACAGAAAATAATAACATTTATTTTGATTTATATATAAAATTATATTTACTAACACAAGCATAACATTGACAATTACATTTTATTCTGAACAATAATGCAAAAGCCCTTAAATTTTATCAACGCAGGTGCTCAAACTGTTTTCCATTACAATTTGCACAGCTTTGAAGTCTGCCTCTTACGCTTCGACAAACTTTTTTTGCACAAGTCTCTTTGGGTATTAATTTCTTGAAATGGATGTCTTATGTAATTTTTCAAATCACTGAAAGGTTTTTGGTTTTCGACTATAAACTTTGTCTGTGAGGAATGAAAAGTGGAATCTGATTGGATGCTAAGGGCAACTGAGGCAGTTTCACTTTACACCATGTTTGATAAACCTCCCCCTTCATAACCTTATTACACTTTCTGTGCACCTACTTTTGGACCACCCTATATAGTATGAGCCCCAGTTATCTCCTATATACAATATGAGCTCCAGCATAGCCCCCTATATATAGTATGAGCCCCATATAGCCTCTCTATAAACAATATGAGCCCTCACATAGCCTCCTATATACAGTATGAGCCCCCATATAGCCTCCTATATACAGTATGAACCCCCACATAGCCTCCTACATTCAGTCTGAGCCCCCAAATAGCCTCCCACATTCAGTATGAGTCCCCACATAACCTCCCATATACAGTACGAACCCCCACACAGCCTCCATATATACAGTATGAGCCCCATATAGCCTCTCTATAAACAATATGAGCCCTCACATAGCCTCCTATTTACAGTATGAGCCCCAAATAGCCTCATATATACAGCATAAGCCCCCCATAGCCTCCTATATGTAACGGGTCTGGGAGGCGGAACCTCTGAGCAACTATACAAGGCGGCGGTCCTTGTAAGGAAGCGGGTGGCTCCCAGGGAAGACGGGCAGGTAGTCACGGCAAGTGACAGGGACAGTCTCTGGGTAGAAGGGCAGGTAGTCACGGCAAGTGACAGGGACAGTCTCTGGGTAGAAGGGCAGGTAGTCACAGCAAGTGACAGGGACAGTCTCTGGGTAGAAGGGCAGGTAGTCACAGCAAGTGACAGGGACAGTCTCTGGGTAGACTAGCAGACAGGTAGTAGGTGGACGCTCCCAGGTGAGCGGGCAAGAGTCTCTGGACGGGCAGGTGGTCTCGGCAAGTGACGGCAGAGCCTCCAGGTAGGCTAGCAGGCAGGTAGCAGGTGAGCGCTCCCAGGTGAGCGGGCAAGAGTCTCTGGACAGGCAGGTGGTCACGGCAAGTGACGGCAGAGCCTCCAGGTAGGCTAGCAGGCAGGTAGCAGGTGAGCGCTCCCAGGTGAGCGGGCAAGAGTCTCTGGACAGGTAGGTGGTCACAGCAAGTGACGGCAGAGCCTCCAGGTAGGCTAGCAGGCAGGTAGCAGGTGAGCGCTCCCAGGTGAGCGGGCAAGAGTCTCTGGACTGGCAGGAGGTCACGGCAAGTGACGGCAGAGCCTCCAGGTAGGCTAGCAGGCAGGAAGCAGGTGAGCGCTCCCAGGTGAGCGGGCAGGCTGGTCCATAGACAGACTGACAGGTGTCGGAAGGCAGACCGTCGGACCGCAGGCTTGCAAGCAGGTAAGCGGATATCAGGCAGGTATCGAGCAGAAATCTGGCAGGTAACAGGCAGGAATCTGGCAGGTGACTGGCAGGTAACAAGCAGGAATCTGGCAGGTGACTGGCAGGTAACTGGTAACGGGATCTGAGGGCTGAAGCAGAGTGAAGGCTTTGCAACAACATTGCTCGGGCACCTCCATTTTGGAGGAGGTGCCTTATATATGGAGAGATCCTCCGGCCATTGGCCAGTGACTCCTTAGGACGGCGCGCGCGGCCCCTTTAAGAGAGTGGGAGCGCGCGCGCCCTAAGCACAGTGGCCGGGAAGGAGCGTGCGCTGCCAGCAGAGCGGGAGGAAGACGCCGGGCACGGAGCGGAGAGGTGAGGGGAACAGCGTCCCTGCCTAGCAGAAGGCAGGGACGCCGACGCTACAGTACCCCCCCCTTTAGGCCCCCCCTTTTTTAGGCCAGACAGAAATTTACCAAGGATGAGAGGGGCATGGATGTTCTCCCGGGGCTCCCACGTTCTCTCCTCAGGACCAAACCCCTTCCAATCTACTAGAAAAAAGGTCTTTCCTCTTACCCTTTTGGTGGCCAGAATGTTCTCTACCTCAAACTCGTTTTCAGCGGAAACCGGAGCAGGAGGCGTACCTGTAGACTTGGAAAAAGAGTTAAGTACCACGGGTTTGAGGAGAGATACATGGAAGGAATTAGGGATCCGCAAGTTGGCCGGGAGATTCAATTTATAGGCCACCGGGTTGATCTGTTTGATAACCTCCAGAGGGCCGATGAACCGAGGCCCTAACTTGTAGGAAGGAACCTTGAGCCGGACATACTTGGACGAGAGCCAGACTTTATCTCCAGGACGGAATTGTGGAGGATCCAGGCGTTTTTTGTCAGCGTGTTTTTTCATCCGCTCGGACGACTGAAGGAGTGCGGATCGGGTACTCTCCCAAATGGAGGAAAATTTGCTAACGAGAGATTCCGCAGCCGGATTGTCCACCGAGGTGGAGACGGGAAATGGGATCCGAGGATGCTGACTGAAGACTACAAAAAACGGGGATTTGGAGGAAGATTCGCTCTCGTGATTATTGTTAGAGAATTCGGCCCATGGCAGGAGATCCACCCAGTCTGAATGGTGGGCATTAACGAAGTGCCGGAGGTAACTGGTCAGGATCTGATTGATCCGCTCCACTTGACCATTGGACTGTGGGTGGTATGCGGAGGAGAAGTCCAGGGTGACGTCTAGCAGCTTACATGTGGCTCTCCAGAAGCGTGAGGTGAACTGAACCCCACGATCCGACACGATGTGGAGGGGCAGGCCATGAAGACGGAAGATGTGGCGGATAAAGTCTTTAGCCAGCTTGGGTGCAGACGGGAGGCCTGGCAGGGGAATGAAATGAGCCATTTTGGAAAAGCGGTCAGCGACCACCCAAATGACCGTACAACCGGCAGAGACAGGGAGATCTGTTATGAAGTCCATAGCTATATGCTGCCAGGGGGCAGCAGGTACTGAAAGAGGAAGGAGGCGACCGGCTGGCAAGTGTCTCGGAACCTTGTTGCGGGCGCAGGACACACAGGCAGAAACAAAGTCTATTACGTCCTTGTGCAGGGTAGGCCACCAGTAGTGCCAGGTGATAAGCTGGAGGGTCTTTTTCTGACCGGCGTGGCCAGCTAGCTTAGACAAGTGACCCCCAGTGTAGGATCTTCTCCCGATCAGGTACCGTTACGAACGTCTTACCGGGAGGGAGACGATTTAGACTCACGGGGGCCACCTGCATTACTCTGGCGGGATCGATGATGTGTTTAGGTTCCTCCTCAAGATCAGACACCAGGAAGGATCGGGACAAGGCGTCAGCTTTGATGTTTTTGTCTGCCGGGCGAAAATGAAGAACAAAATCAAAGCGAGCAAAAAACAAGGACCACCGGGCTTGGCGCGGGTTAAGTCTCTGGGCACTCTGGAGGTAAGCCAAGTTCTTGTGGTCCATATAAATTATTACCGGGTGAAGAGCCCCCTCGAGCAGGTAACGCCACTCCTCCAATGCCAGCTTAATGGCCAATAACTCTCGGTCTCCTATAGAATAGTTGAGCTCAGAAGAGGAGAAGAGTTTGGAGAAGAAGCCGCAAGTTACCATTCTCCCGGAAGACAATTTTTGGGTAAGTACCGCTCCGGCTCCAGAGGAGGAGGCGTCAACTTCCAGGAAGAATTGCTTATTGCCGTCCGGGCGATGCAGCACCGGGGCGGAAGAGAAAGCCTGTTTTAAGGAAAGAAAGGCTTCCTCTGCTTCGGGCGGCCATTCTCTGGGATTAGTGCCCTTACGGGTGAGCGCAGAGACAGGGGCACTCCGAGAAGAGAAGTGCGGTATAAAGAGGCGGTAGTAGTTGGCGAAGCCCAGGAACCGCTGAATAGCCTTCAACCCCTCTGGTCGAGGCCACTTCTCGATGGCAGACAGTTTCTCAGGATCCATTCGTAGGCCGGTCTGAGAAATTATGTAGCCCAAAAACGGAAACGAGGTCTGCTCAAAGAGGCACTTCTCATATTTAGCGTAGAGGTGGTTCTGCCTGAGCCTGAGCAGAACCTGACGAACATCCCTCCGGTGAGTCTGGAGATCCGGAGAGAAGACCAAGATGTCGTCCAGGTACACCACTACGCAGGAGTAGAGAAGGTCCCGGAAGATGTCATTGACCAACTCTTGAAAGACGGCGAGAGCGTTACAGAGACCAAAGGGCATTACCAGATATTCATAGTGGCCGTCCCGGGTGTTGAATGCCGTCTTCCATTCATCCCCCTGACGGATACGGACCAGGTTATAGGCCCCACGGAGGTCCAGCTTGGTGAAGATTCTAGCCCCCCTCAGACGGTCAAATAATTCCGGAATGAGCGGAAGGGGGTATTTATTCTTCACCGTGATCTGGTTAAGGCCTCTATTGTCTATACAGGGACGGAGAAAGCCGTCCTTCTTTTTAACGAAGAAGAAGCCTGCTCCCGCCGGGGAGGTAGATTTCCGGATAAATCCCCGGGCCAGATTCTCCTCAATATATTCAGACATAGACCGGGTCTCAGCAGCGGACAACGGGTAAATACGCCCACGGGGAGGAGTAGTGCCGGGTAACAGGTCGATTGGGCAGTCGTATGGTCTATGAGGGGGTAATGTCTCTGCCTCCTTTTTATTAAAGACGTCCGCATAAGACCAATAAGGAATCGGAAGTCCAGGTAGATTAGCTGGGGTAGGAGAAGGACAGACAGGATGGACGGGAACTAAACAAGTCTTATGGCAATCCTGTCCCCAGCGAAGGACTTCTCCGGTCTGCCAATCAAGCACGGGTGCATGTCTCTGAAGCCAAGGTAGGCCTAACAAGAGGGCATGAGAGAGTCCAGGCAGAACATGAAAGAAGATGCTCTCAGAGTGCAGCATTCCCACCTGCAGAGTAATGAATTCGGTGATGAGTTGGATGGGATGTGGTAAGAGGCCCCCATCCACGGCAGCGACAGATAAGGGTACAGCCAGAGGTTTGGTGGGAATGCGGTATTTTTCTACCAGGGACTGAGAGATGAGATTCCCGGCAGCTCCAGAGTCAAGTTGGGCTAGTTCAAAATAACGGTTCTCCCCGCAGATGATAGAGACCGACAGCAGCAGAGATGGAGAGGGTTTATTCTTGTCTAGGACGACCTCTCTGAGCGATCCTAGACACAGGCGTTTCCCGACCTCTCCGGGCAGGTACGGATCCGGTGTTCCTTACTGCCACAGTAGAAGCAGCTCCCCTCAGCTCGGCGTAACTCTAGACGGGTTTTGACCATCTTGGTCTGGTCGACCTGCATAGGTTCGGGTGAGTGCACCTGGGAAGAAGCGGGAGAAGAGACGGGTTTCTGAAAGGTAGGAGCTAGACGTGGAAACCTCCTCTCACGGGTGACCTCTTTGGCGCGCTCCTGGAACCGGATGTCAATCCGGGTGGCAAGAGTTATTAAGTCGTCGAGAGTGGTAGGAATGTCCCGATCGGCGAGTTCATCTTTAATACGGCCGGACAGACCCTCCCAAAAGACAGACACCAGGGCGTCGTTATCCCAGGCCAGCTCCGAAGCAAGGGTACGGAACCGTATGGCATATTGGCCCACTGTGATATTTCCTTGATGGATGCGTAGCAGAGATGATGCGGATGAGGTCTTCCGTCCGGGTTCGTCGAAGACTTTCCGGAAAGCCGTGAGAAAGGCTGGCAGGTCGGACACCAGGAGGTCTCCTCTTTCCCATAGAGGATTTAGCCAAGCCAGTGCCTCCCCTGTGAGATGGGACATAATGAAGGCTACTTTGGCCCGGTCAGAGATAAACTGGTGGGACAGGAGTTCAAAGTGCAGGGTGCACTGGTTTATGAAGCCCCGGGCTTGAGCGGGATCGCCTCCGAAGCGAGGAGGTGCAGAAAGCCGGGGTCCGGGGCAGGATACCATTGTATTGGTGCGCAGCGGCGCTGCCGGGTTGCGAGTCATGACACTAGCGGTGGTTGCTGGTGGAGCAGTCAGAGTGTCCAGGCGAGAGTTAACTCCACGCAGGTGACTCAGGATGGACTCCTGTTGGGACCTCTGACGGGAAAGTTCATGACATAGGTCCGAGAGCGAGGGAGCTTGGGTGCCACCGGGTTCCATGGCCCGAGCAAACTGTAATGGGTCTGGGAGGCGGAACCTCTGAGCAACTATACAAGGGGGCGGTCCTTGTAAGGAAGCGGGTGGCTCCCAGGGAAGACGGGCAGGTAGTCACGGCAAGTGACAGGGACAGTCTCTGGGTAGAAGGGCAGGTAGTCACGGCAAGTGACAGGGACAGTCTCTGGGTAGAAGGGCAGGTAGTCACAGCAAGTGACAGGGACAGTCTCTGGGTAGAAGGGCAGGTAGTCACGGCAAGTGACAGGGACAGTCTCTGGGTAGACTAGCAGACAGGTAGCAGGTGGACGCTCACAGGTGAGCGGGCAAGAGTCTCCGGACGGGCAGGTGGTCATGGCAAGTGACGGCAGAGCCTCCAGGTAGGCTAGCAGGCAGATAGCAGGTGAGCACTCCCAGGTGAGCGGGCAAGAGTCTCTGGACAGGCAGGTGGTCACAGCAAGTGACGGCAGAGCCTCCAGGTAGGCTAGCAGGCAGGTAGCAGGTGAGCGCTCCCAGGTGAGCGGGCAAGAGTCTCTGGACGGGCAGGTGGTCACAGCAAGTGACGGCAGAGCCTCCAGGTAGGCTAGCAGGCAGGTAGCATGTGAGCGCTCCCAGGTGAGCGGGCAAGAGTCTCTGGACTGGCAGGAGGTCACGGCAAGTGACGGCAGAGCCTCCAGGTAGGCTAGCAGGCAGGAAGCAGGTGAGCACTCCCAGGTGAGCGGGCAGGCTGGTCCATAGACAGACTGACAGGTGTCGGAAGGCAGACCGTCGGACCGCAGGCTTGCAAGCAGGTAAGCGGATATCAGGCAGGTATCGAGCAGGAATCTGGCAGGTGACTGGCAGGTAACAGGCAGGAATCTGGCAGGTGACTGGCAGGTAACAAGCTGGAATCTGGCAGGTGACTGGCAGGTAACTGGTAACGAGACCTGAGGGCTGAAGCAGAGTGAAGGCTTTGCAACAACATTGCTCGGGCACCTCCATTTTGGAGGAGGTGCCTTATATATGGAGAGATCCTCCGGCCATTGGCCGGGGACTCCTTAGGACGGCACGCGCGGCCCCTTTAAGAGAGGGGGAGCGCGCGCGCCCTAAGCACAGTGGCCGGGAAGGAGCGTGCGCTGCCAGCAGAGCGGGAGGAAGACGCCGGGCACGGAGCGGAGAGGTGAGGGGAACAGCGTCCCTGCCTAGCAGAAGGCAGGGACGCCGACGCTACACTATATACCACATGAGCACCACATAGCCTCTGTATATACAGCAGGAGCCCCCACATAGCCTCCCTGTATATAGTGTGAGCACCAAGGAGCCTCTTATATACAAGATGAGCCTTCACATAGCCTCCTATACACAGTATAAGCCCCCACATAGCCTCCTACATACACTATGAACCCCCACATAACCTCCTACATTCAGTATGAGCCCTCACATAGCCTCCTAATCTAGTATGTGCCCCCACATAGCTTCCTATATATAGCATGAGCCCCACATAGCCTCTGTATATACAGATTGAGCCCCAACATAGCCCCCTATATACAGTATGAGCCTCCACATGGGCTCCTATATAAAGTATGAGCCCCACATAACCTTCATATATACAGTGTGAGCCCCACATAGCCTCCATCTATACAGTGTGAGCCCTACATAGCCTCCATATATACAGTGTGAACCCCACATAGCCTCCATGTGTGAGTCCCAAATAGCCCCCAATATACATACAAATATACCATATACATGAAAAAAACAATAACACATACTCACCATATCATCATATGCATACTCATACTCATTAGGGCTTGTTCAAAAACACACCTACAGTGAGCTATCACACAATAAAAAAGCCTGATGTTTGTAGTGCATTTAATATTTACCTGTTGTCTTTTAGGCTACAGATGAAAAAATGCAGAAAAAAAAAGTAAATTAAAAAACTTGCTGGTTGCTGTGCACTCTGCTGATAGCACACTGTCACAGCATGGGTTGTGAGCACCCAGGACAAGACAAGTATATGCCCCCTAACCCGTGAACCAATAGCACTCCGTGAGTCCTTTCCAAAAGCCCAGTATTGCACGTGTATTGTAATTTAAGGAAAATACTGATGTAATTATACTTTGCAATTTCATTTATTAATTTTTTTTCTGTTTTTTGCTGAAGTCATCTCTCGAATTTTTTTCAAAATATAAAACGCAATACATTATTTTATTTGTATGCTTTCTATTTTCTTAATACATTTTTTATAGAACAATGTTATTACCTTAGCCCTATTCCTAGCCCTAACCATTAGCTTAATCCTAAACCAGTCTCTTGACCTGCTTGTAACACTAGTTCGGGTTAGTAAAAATGTAAAACTATAAAAGCAGCTCTATGTAATAAATGAAGACCGTGTTGAGTAGCAAAGCGAATGCCCACCCAACGCTATTTATGCAGAACGCAGAAGGGAGATGAGTTTGCCAGTGGCTGCTGGTCTACATAAGCAAAGATGGAAATTACAAAGCTTAGTATAATGAAGTGAGCTTTCTCATATAAGTCTCTGCCTAAGCAGAGCACAACAGCCTATGGCAAACTCATCTCAAGTGGTTCCCTCTACGTAGACAGAGACTGGGACAACAGAAAATGAGTAGAGAATGAATGAACACTGCTTATATGCACTGCACATGAGTAGAGCTACCTTCAATAATGTATTGCTCATTTTCTGTCATCTTGGTCACTGCTTATACATAGCACTGAAGTCAAAATGAGTTTGTCATAGACTTCTGCGCTCTGCATAGACAGCAATCAAAACAAACATTTGTCATTTCAGCCGCTGCTTATGCTGAGTACAGCAGTGGATGAGAAATTCATCTTGTTTGCTTTGTTTGTAGCCACTTGATGCAAATAATATAGAGATCTCAACTGTTTCTCAATAAGTACAATGGTCAGGTATGTAGTTCATTGATGTGGATAAATAATACAGCATATTGTTAAAATGGGCCCTAAAATCCTAAAATTATCTGTGAGATAATACTGAAGTGATAGAAATGGAAAAGATAAAGTTTCAACTAACTAAAAACAGTAGAACAAAAACAGATTTAATTTTATTACAACCCTTATATCAAACTGATAGATTCCCATACTTATACTGTAGCATATACCTTGGAATCTTATTGGTCAGTTACTGATCACATGACCAGTTCCATCCAGGTGCCTGTGCGCTCAGTTGACAGTTGAGGAAAGTGACAGTTGGAGTTGACTGGTCATAGTGAAGAAGTTGTCTGCGGACTGTGAGCAAATCTATGATATTGAAAAAGAGGAGATTGTAGGGAAGAAGAGAGAGAGAAAAAGAAGACACTTGGACTCATAGGCTGATGAGGAGTCTTCAATCAAAAAATCCAAATGGAGAGGAAGAAAGGGTGAAAAAAAAGACTCGGGACGAAAGATGTCTCCCACCCCAGAGATGGAGCGAGTGGATGAGGACGTCATTGCCCAGAGTGAAGGATTGAAGAACAGAAGACATTTGGGCTCATCGGCTGATGAGAAGCCTTCTATCAAAAAGCCCCAAAGGAAGGGAAAAAAGAGGAAGAAACCAGACTCAGGACGGAAGATGTCTCCCACCCCAGAGATGGCGCAAGCAGATGAAGACATCATTGTCCAGAGAAAATTACCGAAGAACAGAAGAATCAGCCTGGACTGTGCAGAGGAAGGAAAGACACCATCAATCCAGGCCAATAGCCAGAAGAAAGAAGACGTGGGAGGCTCAGGTAAAAAGAGAAATGTAACTAGTAATTATAGGGAACGTTATTGTGCATGTTTTATACCTCCACATGTAATCCAGGGATATAGTCACCAAAATGATTCCAAATCTACCTTTATAATAAAAAATTACAAAAAACAGTTTTATATTTGAGCAGATGATTATAGTTGTTATAGGCAGTTTACCAATACAAAGTGGTCAGAGTTATCTGTTCCAAAATCATGGTGAAATGTTCTTCTCATTTTGTAATGTCCAGGTTCAGTTCTGCCGAAATTTACCACAAGACATGGAAAATGCTGACACCTTTTCAAAGGGAATCTGGCAGCAGTTTTATGGTACCCTATATGAGAGCAGCATGATATAGGGGCAGAGACCCTTCTACCAAGCATGTACTATTCATTGGATTGCATGGTATAATTTTGACAAAATCACAGTTTTCTCTGCTACAAATTTACCAGTTCTCTGAATGCTGAGCTCTGTATAACCCAGCTAACAACACTGATTGGCAGCTTTCTGTGTGTGTACCCTGTGCATAGTCAGAAAACTCCCAATCAGTGGTGGGGGTGGGGTTATACAGAGCTCATGAATATAGATAACTACCTGGCAGCAGTAGTGATAATCTCCTGCTGATAAAACTGTGATTTTATCAAAACTACAGCAAGCATCCCAATGAGTGAAACATTTATCTCTGTATATTATATATCTATATCTCTATATATATTATATCTCAGATTAGGTTTCAAAACCTTGGTGACATAGTACCTTTAAGTGCTGCAGTGCCTCAAATAAAATAAAAAACACATACCTCCTGGAATAGCGCCATTCCAACGATGTTGGCAGTGAGGTAAATATGAAGTGTTTTTACTTTATTTGGGGCACTGTAGCATTCCAGAAGGGGTTGACATGTAGTGGACAACCCCTTAAATGACTTTCTGCAGAAAACGGTCCCAAAAAGTTGCCAAATTTGTGCAAATGTTGGAATGTTGCAATCTCCTTCTCTACTCCCCTCTTATTGCCTCTTCCCACAATCGCATACAAGATGTCTCCAGTGCATCCCCCCTACTCTGGAAAGCTCTACCTCATCACATCAGACTCTCGCCTACTGTGGAAACCTTCAGAAGGAACATGAAGACCGACCTCTTCCGACAAGCCTACAACCTGCAGTAACCACCGCTCCACCACATCGCTGCATGACAGGCTCTACCCTCACCTACTGTATCCTCACCCATCCCTTTGTAGACTGTGGCCCTCGCGGGTAGGGTCCTCTCTCCTCCTGGACCAGTCGCTAACTTGTATTGTTCATGATTATTGTACTTGTCTTTACTATGTATACACCTTCTCACATGTAAAGCGACAGGGAATAAATGGCGCCATAATAATAAAGAATAATAATAATCCTAGTGATACTTGTAAAGGATTGTCCGTCTCTTTTTAGGTTTATTTCATGAGTATTGCAGTTGCTTCTCAGCACCGTACGCCGTACAATTAGAAATCCTTGTGTCTGCCTTGTGTACCTGCTGTAGCAGATGTGCCATGTCTGCGTTATCCGCCATATTGAGCTCTTCTCCTATATGGTTCCTGTAATGCGGAGCACATCACCCATATTGCTAGATTCTTATCAATTGTTCTTGATCCCATCTCCTGACAGCAGTGATAGATCGGTGACATGGAGCTGCTGTCCCCTGATGTATAATGTGGAGTCTCAGAGCATCATTATTTATCAAAACTGTTCATTACATTGTCTTTGTTGTCCATAGCAACCAACCAGAGCTCAGCTTTCATTTCTCAACCTGCTTTGGTAAAATGAAAGCTGATTTCTGATTGGTTGTTATGGGTAAATAGACACTCCTACTGTAAGGCTGTGTGCACACGATGCTTTATGCTGCTTTTTTTTTCAGTGCAGATTTGTCACAAAACCTGAAGGATTTCCAGATGCCAGCAAAGTGAATGAGAATCCTGAAGTCTCATTCACACGTTGCTTATTTGTGACTTGCAGATTTGGTGCAGACTTAACCCCTTCACGCCACAGCTAATTTCCGCTTTTGTGTTTCTATTTTTTCACCCCCTTCTTCCCAGAGCCATAACAATTTTTTTGTCCACATAGACATCTGAGGGCTTATTTTTTTGCGGGACGAGTTTTACTTTTGAATGACACCATTCATTTCACCACTAGTGTACTGGAAAAAGGGAAACAATTCCAAGTGCAGTGAAATTGTGGAAAAGAAATGCAATATGACATTGTTTTATGGGAATTGTGTTTACATATTGTAGTAAAAATGACCTTGCAATATTATTCTCCTCATCAATACGATTACGGCAATACCCAACATGTCCAGTTTTTAATTATTTTAGTGGTGAAAAAATTCTGAAGTTTGGCCCCCCAAATTTTTAGGGTTGTACATAAAGTACTTTTTGCTGCTATTTAAACTATATATACTTCCCATATTCCTACTTATGTACATACCCTATGTTTGATTATATAGTTGTGGTATTTTACCACTAATGAGCATATTCATTCTACTGCCCTATCAATGGAATAACAATTATGCATATACTTACCCCAAGTGCCACCTTTGTTTGGGTACCCTTTGCCCATTTTTTGACTTTCATTATTATTTATTTTAATTCATAAATATATTCCATCTATATATCGTTGTAACGTGTTATTTCTCTTTGGCACAATTGTTCTTGGGCACTCAACATTTATACTTTATTTTGTCTGTGGTCTAATTTTTGTGGAACTGCAGGGACTAAAAAAACGATACCACATATGTGTATTTTTTTTTAATATCTTTACTTTCAATGGGGCAAAGAGGGGTGATTTGAACTTTTTAGTTTTTTACATTTTTTTAACCAACTAACAGCATATCAAACAAAGGGTATAACCATATAATTTGCATAAAAAACCCTTAACATGCAACCTTTATTAAAGATAATTAAAATTATCTATACAAAGAAATAATCTGAAGATCAAAGTGAAAAATAATGAATGTGCAGAATTAGTCTGCTCC
This sequence comes from Phyllobates terribilis, assembly GCF_046119375.1. Classification (NCBI taxonomy): domain Eukaryota; kingdom Metazoa; phylum Chordata; class Amphibia; order Anura; family Dendrobatidae; genus Phyllobates; species Phyllobates terribilis. The sequence goes on along the minus strand of NW_027362800.1, from coordinate 532,502 downwards.
TATTGTCCCCTATGATGATCATTCCTGACTGCAGGGGTTGGCACCCTAAATATAGTACGACAATGGCGCCCCCACTCACAAGTCGTCTATCCCTCAAAGTCCCTATAAGTCCCTGGAAACAACAGTGAGCAATAGATTAGGGCTAATATGATAATATAAACCTAGAAAATTATATCTATAAATTAGGCAACAAGAGTATATTGTAAAATATGTATCTCTTTATTAAATCGATTAAAAACACAAAACATGTTATACGTGTTATAAAAAATTATGTGGAGGGGAAAGAAAAGGGTGGAAAGGAATAAAATTATGTTACAGGGCGAAGGAGATGAGTGTGCACTCCATGCTACATACAGGGAATACCAATTCAAAAAGGTCAATATATGATAAATTGCATAGAATTTTATTATACATTACATCATAATCAAGTTTACACTGTGTTCCAAATTATTATGCAAATAATATTTTCTCAGATTTTCCCAAATTACCAATATGAATTGCAGTCATTGTAATTTTCCAGTCAAATAACTATTAGAGTACAATTGAAAGGTTTTTGTACAAACTGCCTATGATAACAGTATATTTTTAAAAAATAAAACACTCAAACTGCACTCAAAATGCATGTTCCAAATTATTATGCAAAGCAGAGTTTTCAACCTTTTAATTTTAATAAAGAACAAAAAAATGGTCATTTTTGAAATTATAAGCATTAGCAGGTTATTACAAACTGAAATCAAACAGTTTTCAACTCAAAACTTTATTCTAGGTGATGTTACATTTGCACATAGGACCCCTTGTTCGAAATGAGCTTCTGAACTCTCTCGTCCATTGAATTTCTCAGGTTTTGGATGGTTTCTGCTTTAATTGTTTTGCACGAGGACAGAATACCCTCCCAGAGCTGTTGCTTAGATGTGAACTGCCTCCTGCCATCATAGACACTCCTTTTGATGATGCTCCAGAGGTTCTCAATGGGGTTGAGGTCAGGGGAGCATGGCTGCCACACCATAAGTTTGTCCCCTTTTATGCCCATAGCAGCCAGAGATGCAGATGTGTTATGTGCAGCATGAGACGGTGCATTATCATGCATGAAATGATCTCGATGGTCCAGATGGATGGAGTGGAGGATGGCTGGTTGATGGACACCCCATGCAAACACGGCTGGAGGTGGAGTAATGTTTTGGGCTGGAATCATGGGGAGAGAGATTGTCGGCCCTTTTAGGATCCCTGAAGGGGTAAAGATGAACTCCATAATGTATGTTGAGTTTCTCAAACAGCACTTCCTTCCATGGTTCAAGAAGAAGAACCATGTATTCCGCAGCAAGATCATTTTCATGCATGATAATGCCCCGTCTCATGCTGCACATAACACATCTGCATCTCTGGCTGCTATGGGCATAAAAGGGGGTGCGTCTTAGAGTCCAACTGTTGGGGGGTATATACAATACAGACCAAAAGTTTGGACACACCTTCTCATTTATAGATTTTTCTGTATTTTCTTGACACTGAAGGCATCAAAACTATGAATTAACACATGTGGAATTATATACTTAACAAAAAAGTGTGAAACACCTGAAAATATGTCTTATATTCTAGGTTCTTCAAAGTAGCCACCTTTTGCTTTGATGACTGCTTTGCACACTCTTGGCATTCTCTTGATGAGCTTCAAGAGGTAGTCACTGGAAATAGTCTTCCAACAATCTTGAAGGAGTTCCCAGAGATGCTTAGCACTTGTTGGCCCCTTTGCCTTCACTCTGCGGTCCAGCTCACCCCAAACCATCTCGATTGGATTCAGGTCTGGTGACTGTGGAGGCCAGGTCATCTCGCATAGCACCCCATCACTCTTTTTCTTGGTCAAATAGCCCTTACACAGCCTGGAGGTGTGTTTGGGGTCATTGTCCTGTTGAAAAGTAAATGATGGTCCAACTAAACGCAAACCGGATGGAATAACATGCCGCTGCAAGATGCTGTGATAGCCATGCTGGTTCAGTATGCCTTCAATTTTGAATAAATCCCCAACAGTGTCACCAGCAAAGCACCCCCACACCATCACACCTCCTCCTCCATGCTTCACGGTGGGAACCAGGCATGTAGAGTCCATCTGTTCACCTTTTCTGCATTGCACAAAGACACGGTGGTTGGAACCAAAGATCTCAAATTTGGACTCATCAGACCAAAGCACAGATTTCCACTGGTCTAATGTCCATTCCTTGTGCTCTTTAACCCAAACAAGTCTCTTCTGCTTGTTGCCTGTCCTTAGCAGTGGTTTCCTAGCAGCTATTTTACCATGAAGGCCTGCTGCACAAAGTCTCCTCTTAACAGTTGTTGAAGAGATGTGTCTGCTGCTAGAACTCTGTGTGGCATTGACCTGTTCTCTAACCTGAGCTGCTGTTAACCTGCGATTTCTGAGGCTGGTGACTCAGATAAACTTAGCCTCAGAAGCGGAGGAGACTCTTGGTCTTCCTATCCTGGGGCGGTCCTCATGTGAGCCAGTTTCTTTGTAGCGCTTGATGGTTTTTGCAACTGCACTTGGGGACACTTTCAAAGTTTTCCCAATTTTTCGGACTGACTGACCTTCATTTCTTAAAGTAATGATGGCCACTCGTTTTTCTTTACTTAGCTGCTTTTTTCTTGCCATAATACAAATTCTAACAGTGTAGGACTATCAGCTGTGTATCCACCAGACTTCTGCACAACACAACTGATGGTCCCAACCCCATTTATAAGGCAAGAAATCCCTCTTATTAAACCTGACAGGGCACACCTGTGAAGTGAAAACCATTTCCGGTGACTACCACTTGAAGCGCATCAAGAGAATGCCAAGAGTGTGCAAAGCAGTCATCAAAGCAAAAGGTGGCTACTTTGAAGAACCTAGAATATAAGACATATGTTCAGTTGTTTCACACTTTTTTGTTAACTATATAATTCCACATGTGTTAATTCATAGTTTTTATGCCTTCAGTGTGAATGTACAATTTTCATAGTCATGAAAATACAGAAAAATCTTTATATGAGAAGGTATGTCCAAACTTTTGGTCTGTACTGTATATACATTGTGTGGGGTACGGGGGAGTGGTAGCGGCGGAGGAGCGGGGCACAGGAGGCAGCTGCCTCCCGCTGTAGCCTACACTGTCCCCGCTGCTAAAGAAGATGAATATTCATTGCTCCTCACCCCCATGGGGCGTGGGGAGCACTAAATATTCATGCTCCTTAATAGTGGCACACAGTGTAGCCGCAGCGCGGCTCCTGCTGTTGCTGGAATCGCCTTCGCCCGCTGTAAAAGGGCATAAATATTAAACCTCTCTCCATGCCCATGGGTGTGGGGAGGGGTGAATATTCATGTCCTTTAATAAGCTGGCACACGCAATAGCCCGGCAGCAGCAGGAGCCGTGCTGCGGCTACGCTGTGTGGCGGATATTAAGGAGCATGAAGTCACTGCTCCCCGCGCACACAGTCCCGGTGTGGGGAGCAGTGACTTCCGGCAGCTGATCTCTCTCCTTGTGAGCCGTGCATGGCAGTGATGTCATGCGCGGCTCACATGGAGAGATCAGTGAGGGCATACAGGACGCTGCACTGGAGGAGAGAAGAAAGGTGAGTAGGAGTGTTTATTTTTTTATGTGCAGCCTGGTGGGGATTAGGGGGACCATGCATACTAGGATAAGGATGAGGGGGCCATACATACAAGGGTAAGGATGAGGGGTGCCATGCATACCAGGATAACGCTGAGGGGGGCAGACATAACAGGATAAAGATGAGGGGGCCATACATACCAGGATAAGGATGAGGGGCCATACATGCCAGGATAAGGATGAGGGGTGCCATGCATACCAGGATAGGGATTAGGGGTGCCATGCATAGCAGGATAGGGATTAGGGGCGCCATGCATACCAGGACAGGGATGAGGGGTGCCATGCATACCAGGACGGGGATGAGGGATGCCATGCATACCAGGATGGGGATGAGGGGTGCCATGCATACCAGGATGGGGATTGCTGTGCCATGCATACCCGGATGGGGATGAGGGGTGCCATGCATACCAGGATAGGGATGAGGGGTGCCATGCATACCAGGATGGGGTTGAAGGTTCCATGCATACCAGAATGGGGAATTGGAGTGCCATGCATACCAGGAGGGGGGAAAGGGGTGATATGCATACCAGGATGTTGGATTGGGATGCCATGCTTGCCAGGATGGGTGTGGGGCCACTTATAATAGGAAGGGGGGGCATATATACAAGGATGGGTGATATTAACAGAATTGGGGGACATTACCCCTATAACAGTGTCAGCAGCAGACGCTCTCCCCCTTAACAGTGCATCATGACCACATTTTTTTTTCAATTTTCCTCCTCTAAAACCCCGGTGCGTGCTATGGACAGGTGCGTCTCATAGTCCAAACAATACGGTATTATGTCTGTACATATCCAAACATAATTCCACTGTTAATGCACAAAAATCTGCTATTTATAAAATGAATTTTATCCAAAAAGTGCATTGTGCATGTTATATATATATATATATAAATGTGCATATCCAAATGTATTTAAATTATTTAAGCAAAAAGGAAAATTTATATATGTATGGAACTATGCCTATCCAAATCATAGGATAAACAGTAAAAGTGATCACCATGCAATATCAAATGTCATAATGCAAAAAAGAATACAGAAATAAGTTCATAAAAAGTTACATTTGTGCATATTGTTACGTACTGTCCAAAGGCACATCATCACCCCTTCCACATGCTTCAACGCACGTTTCGCTACCGATTCATTAGGAAGTGAGGTGGAGGAGGAAGAGGCGATGTTTCATAGGGTGATTACAGCTGTGGTTACTTACAAATCAAGGACGCCATATTATCGGACGCCTCTACTGTCCCACGCGTCCGGATAGCCGTCCCGTCTGCGACCGAATGTGCATCACCGAAACACGACCAAAGGTCGCAGTTCAACAAAAACATCCCAGTATCGGGTACGAGAGCACACCGGAGCATGCGCATTGTGGCGCACAGCGACCCTGCAGCCATATTAGAAAAGGGCAAAAGTGCGGGTCAGCATCAAAGTCTAAATATAATTATACGTGCCAAAATAGAATTGTATGAAATATAGAAAAAGTTCTATATATAATATAGTTAATGCGTGCATACACAATATTATTGCTTATATAATGTGTATTTGTAAAAGTGAATAAACACACTATAAACTCTCTATATGTATATGATATAGGTGAATAGTTTGCTTAATTATCCTATGCAGCGCATGCGTAATATAACACACAGCGAAAGCACAACCTGGTTAAAACAGAGCAAAGATGGAAACAAGCCGACCATAATAAAGTATGTGTGTATGTATTAAAATGTTGGTCCTTGTATGAACCCATAAAAATATGACATATACAAATGAATACATCTAATTACCTTGTGTATATATAGAGGGGAATGAATATACTAGAAGCTATCTCCATGTGATAATTGAATATCCTTAATTCAATGTGTAAGTGTATGTGAGTGATAGTTATATATCTGTATATAGGAAAAATAAAAAAGCATAAAATATAATAATAAAATATATGTGAAAAAGAGATGTGGTCATGTTAGAGAGAATAATACAAAAACTATATATCTGATGTTGTACTTAGTGATGGAATACATGTGAAACTGTATGGCTGTTCGGGCGATGATGATACAAACAGTCCTCCAATCTGAAAGATATAATAAAAATTAATATGCACATATAGATTGATCCCACCCTAATAACTCCTATCCCATAAACTTATATCTCCACTAACTCATAAACCACCATTAATATATACAATAAAGCCAGCAATACATGTATATATGTTTATTCAATCAAATCCACTATGATATATATTGATTATATGATTCGATTGATAATAAGGACAAGACACTGAAGATGAGAATATACCAAAAATCCTAGTGTATACTTAAAGAAAACTCGAAAATCCCCACTGTTCATTTAAACCTCTGGGGGTCATACTTCTTAGAGTGGTGATCCATTTACTTTTTTATTTATTATTTATTTGTTCAATCTGGGCCAGCTTTTTGGCTAGATTTTCCCTCCTATTCCCAGGATACAGACGTGCAATCCCTTTGACACGTAAGAGATGACATTGATGAGGGTAGCAATTCCGAAACTGTCTCGCCAAAGGTTTAGGTTGAGAAATAGCACCCACCTCATCTTGACAGATTTTCTCCGCTGCCCTAATATTTTTGATGTGTTCCAAAGCTCCCGAGTTGTCATACCAATATAGATGAGTCCACAGAAACATGTGGCTTGATAGATGACCATAGATGTTCTACAATTAATGAAATACAAAATCTTGTAAGCCAACTCACCCATCGAATCCTGAAAGGTATCAGTTTTTTTAATATATCTGCACTCTTTGCAGTTGCCACACTTCCATGTGCTCAATTTGGGGCCCTTTGAGCCAAATATACATTGCTCAAAAAAATAAAGGGAACACTTAAGCAACAGAATATAACTCCAAGTGAATCAAACTTCTGTGAAATCAAACTGTCCACTTAGGAAGCAACACTGATTGACAATCAATTTCACATGCTGTTGTGCAAATGGAATAGACAATAGATGGAAATGATTGGCAATTATAAAGACACCCTCAATAAAGGAGTGGTTCTGCAGGTGGGGACCGCAGACCACTTCTCAGTACCAATGCTTTCTGGGCTGATGTTGTCGTCACTTTTGAATGTTGGTTGTGCTTTCACACTTGTAGTAGCATGAGACGGACTCTACAACCCACAGAAGTTGCTCAGGTAGTGCAGCTCATCCAGGATGGCACATCAATGCGAGCTGTGGCAAGAAGGTTTGCTGTGTCTGTCAGTGTAGTGTCCAGAGGCTGGAGGCGCTACCAGGGGACAAGCCAGTACACCAGGAGACATGGAGGGGGCCGTAGGAGGGCAACAACCCAGCAGCAGGACTGCTATCTACGCCTTTGTGCAAGGAGGAACAGAAGGAGCACTGCTAGAGCCCTGCAAAATGACCTCCAGCAGGCCACAAATGTGCATGTGTCTGCACAAATGGTTAGAAACCGACTCCATGAGGGTGGTATGAGGGCCCGACGTCCACAGATGGGGGTTGTGCTCACAGCCCAACACCGTGCAGGATGCTTGGCATTTGCCGCAGAACACCATGATTGGCAAAGTCGCTACTGGCGCCCTGTGCTCTTCACAGATGAAAGCAGGTTCACACTGAGCACATGTGACAGATGTGACAGAGTCTGGAGACGCCGTGGAGAGCGATCTGCTGCCTGCAACATCCTTCAGCATGACCGGTTTGGCAGTAGATCAGTAATGGTGTGGGGTGGCATTTCTTTGGAGGGCCGCACAGCCCTCCATGTGCTCGTCAGAGATAGCCTGACTGCCATTAGGTACCGAGATGAGATCCTCAGACCTCTTGTGAGACCATATGCTGGTGCGGTTGGCCCTGAGTTCCTCCTAATGCAGGACAATGCCAGACCTCATGTGGCTGGAGTGTGTCAGCAGCTCCAGCTAGATGAAGGCATTGAAGCTATGGACTGGCCCGCCCGTTCCCCAAACCTGAATCCGATTGAGTACATCTGGGACATCTCCATCCACCAACGTCACGTTGCACCACAGACTGTCCAAGAGTTGGCGGATGCTTTAGTCCAGGTCTGGGAGGAGATGCCACAGGAGACCATCTGCAACCTCATCAGGAGCATGCCCAGACGTTGTAGGGAGGTCATACAGGCACATGGAGGCCACACACAATACTGAGCCTCATTTTGACTTGTTTTAAGGACATTACATCAAAGTTGGATCAGCCTGTAGTGTGTTTTTCCTCTTTAATTTTGGGGGTGACTCCAAATCCAGGCCTCCATTGGTTAATAAGTTTGATTTCCATTTATGATGTTTGTGTGATTTTGTTGTTAGCACATTCAACTTTGCACAGAGCAAAGTATTCAATGAGAATATTTCATTCATTCAGATCTAGGATGTGTTATTTGAGTGTTCCCTTTATTTTTTTGAGCAGTGTATATGAAGATGTATCAAGTACATGATGACTATGAACTAGTATATCACGTAGTGTCTTATTACGTTTAGCCATAATCAATGGACGATTTGATAGAAAAGGAAGTATTGTCTGATCCTGTTGGAGAATTAGCCAAAATGTGGAGATGATATTAGTAATTTCCTTCCACCTCGAATGATAATTCGTGATGAATCGAACATGCCCATCAGATTCCTTTTTCTTTTTAGTAATGAGAAGATATTGTCTATTGGCGTGTTTGGCCCGATAGTAGGCCTGTTGAACAATTTCCATTTTGTACCACGTTGTAAGTATCTACTGGTCATATCACATGCCTATTCTTCAAAAGCTTTGTCTTGGTCACAAATACGATGTGCCCTAATAAATTGTCCGGACGGCATTGCCTGTATTACATGTGCCAGACGACTGATTTGGCATGCAAGAAAGCATTGGCACTAGTAATCTTGTGATAAATATTTGTATGCAACTGTCCATGGTCATCAACATGAATATCCAAATACGGAAAATCAATTTTCTTTTGATCAATATGATGGGTTAGCTTAATATTCAATGCATTATCATTGAGATATTTTAAGAATTTTTCAAGTTCCTCATGGGAGCCCTGCAAAATAAACAACACATCGTCTATGAATCTCATCCAAGATATCATTGATCCCAATGACGTATGTTCAATGTTCTGGAATCGGATGTATTTACACTCCCAAAATCCCAAGGAGAGATTGGCGTAAGATGGGGCCCAAGCCGCGGCCATTGCCATCTCTTTCTTCTGTAGGTAGTATTGATCTTTGAACACAAAATTATTATATAACAAAATGTATTCTGTTATGAATCCGGGTGGTGGAACCTCTGTGCTGTGATGCAAGGAGGGATCAGAGGGGTGTAACTAAGTGCCTACCCGGACCGACCCTGGCCACACAGCGGCTTAGTCGACTCTGTGAACCAAGGAGGGACCGGGAAGGTGAACCAGGTGCCACTCTGGGACCGACCTTGTGAGAGCAGGCGACTCCCATGGGACTGATGGCTGAAGCTGAAAGGCACAGCGGATGAGCACGGCCGGTTGACAGGCGGGCACAGCTGATAGACAGGCTGGCGGGCACTGGGACCTTCAAGGTAGAGGTGAAGATGCTGGAGCTGTCCTAGGTAGAAGTGCTGAAACTGTTGTATCCAGAAGCACCAGAGCTGTCCACTAGCGTGGTGCTGAATCTGGATGGCACTGCCCTCCAACGTTGTGGTATTGAACCAAATGTTACTATAACGTCCTCGTTACAAGCCGTCCACTGCTGTGGTGCTGAATCTAGACAGTTCTTCCCATATAAAAGCTGTCCACTGCTGTGGTGCTGAATCTAGACAGTACTGCCCAGATCAGAGCTGCCCACCGTTGTGGTGCTGAATCTAGGACTGTAGTGCCCAGAGGAGAGCTGCCAACCACTGTGGTGCTGAACCAGTACTATAGAAGGGAGAGAACACAGGAGCTCACCCCCGCTGCTGAGCAGAGATGCTAGATGTGCTGTAGTTGTCTTCTATTGTCCCTTCGCAGATAGCATCATGCTATGAATGGGATGTGCTCTGCTATATCCCTGCAGCTTGTAGATCAGGAACCAGGGCTTCAGTGTGCGTCACCTGAATGACAGCAGTCTGGCACCACCAATGCTGCTATGCGGGACATTGCGCCCTTTACTACTGCCTGCGATGTAAAACCCCTTCTGATTGGAGCCCATGGATCTGTGATTGGTTATTGAAGACACACCCTCGTACATGGTGGACTTGTCTGTTCCCTTTAAACATATGAGCGGTTCTCACATGTTGTGGCTGATGTCTGATAACATAAGTGCTATCCCCTCATTCTGTATCACTGCAGCTGTCATCTGATGGGCGGCTGATGTATTCCATCACTATAGTACGGGTGAGATCACAGCCATCTGTAGGAACAAAACACCATCTCATCCGTGTCATGTACAGAAGCATGTCACTATGCAAGTCGCCCCCGTACTCCTAAACATCAGCAATAAAGCAGGAAGGAGTGTGTCACTGAATGCAAGATGTGACGAGATAAAACCAACCTTGTAAGGCTACATGCGTAGTGGTCATAGCCACCTCCAGTTACTGTCACATAAAATTCCTGGTGCCACTGATAAAGGAGGGGAGATCTCCGTAATACGGTATCTGTGCACGTTTAGTCCACCAGTGTCTGGAAGGAACGTTGAGCTCAGCTATGCTGCTCATGAGAGCGCAGGGTCCTAATGTCCACCATTACCACTCCATTCTCAGTCTAATTTTACATATCATTTCATCAATGTGTTTCATCTGACATTAACCTTATTCATTATATTTTCAATTAAACACTTTATTAATAATATCTAAAGATTTAAAAAAAGATAAGTATATGATAAACTATATGTCGGTCGCGAATAAATGTACTAATGAATTTACTCTGCATCTCAAGTGTCATATCTACAGTGCCAAAGGTTTTCTTTCTGGATCTTATTGATATTCCTTCTATGCACTACATCTTCTAATTAGGAGTGCGAAACTTCTAACGCTTTACACTATGATAAACTGATATATATAAGTACTCGTATATACACTATTTGGACAAAACTTATAACAGCGAAGTACTGTTCATATAGTTAAGTGGCTTAGCAACGGTACAGGAGATAAGATGAGAATAATAGGTTTAGTCTTTAGGATAGGGTTAATGGATAGAGACTGCAAGATGGCCGTGAGTGACACGAAAGAGTGAGAAGGACCCGTCCCATCGTGTGCGTAAGAAGGGCACGGTGGAAGAAAAAGAAACCATGCCCATTGCAGCAAGCCAAGGGAGAACGGGTGGAGACTCCCAGGAAACGGGCAGGTGAGCCAGAAGTGGCCTCCACCAAGAATGGGCAGAGCAACGTAAGAGCACACCCACGGCAGAGTGGGTTGGGACCATTGTTGGTGAGGAGGTAAAGTGGCAAGATGGAGTGCTACCGTTTACCTATTGAGAGTGATGGTCGGTGCTACGGCATTGTGCTCCGCGGTGTGCCCGGAAAGGTCAAGTGGAAAAGGAAGATGACGCAGCTGGAGCAAGAGATGCAGCCGGGTGAACTGTCATCAGTAGAGGCACCAACCAAGGTCCAGGGAAGGCCCAGGATCCAATGCCTGACCTCAAGACAAAGGTTTGCCCGCAGTCCCCAAAACCAGAACCCGATTCCAAGGCGGAGGCAGCAGTGTCAGCGTGGCCAAGATCCTGCGACCAGGCAGGGTGACTGAAAGCTATGCTGGCAGCCCTGGTGGTAAGTACACCTCAGCGTCCTGGAGAGTTATCAGCCTGGGAAACAGCCCTCATCCCCTGGCCACAGCAGTACATGGAAGAGACACCAGCCCTGGACCCTGTTAAGGCCAGATGGGTGGTGAAGGTCATTGAGGGTAAGAAGGAGTGGGAGAAATGGGTGAGGGCCCAACTCGAGCACCCAGGAGGTGGTGAAGTTGACCCGCCCAGGGGGGGATATAGGGGGAAACTTGGTACCTGGGTCTTTACCTTTGTAGGATGTCACGGCAGTCGGCTCCCAGGCCCATCCTCTGGGGTCGCTCTTTAAAAGGGGGTTTGTTAACAGTTTGTCTCGTGACGCCACCTGTGGTTCTCGGTAATGAATACCGGCGCTGCTGCAGACCTCCAGGGGTGATGGGATGGCAGCTGGGATGTTTCTGCTCCCCACAGGCGGAGCGGGCCCCAGGGGCAGGGTAGTTGCAGATGGTAATGCTGGGCGTTGTAGTGCAGGCGCTTTAGCGTGATGGAAATAACTGACAGAGACAGTGGAGTGCAGTCATCCGAGTTTACTCACAGTTCTTTTTAGGTTCTTCGGGTACACTGTCCAGGTGTCAGACTCCCGCGTCGCACTGCGTTTGCCAGGCAGGGGTTCAGCACTCCTTCAGGTAGATTAGAAGCACTTAACGGGACCCCCTTTCTTATGTTCCTTCCTTGACTGACTTCACGCGCTGGGTCTTCTCACTCCTGCCCTGCGCTCCCCACACACAGTCCCGATCGGGTGCTCTGAAGTCCCTTCTGGGCAACCTGGAGTTCCTGGACCTACTTGATGCCCTTCACGGCGACTAGGGTGAGGCTGTGACAACTGCACCATGGAAGTGCAGAAGCCTCCGGTTTTTCCAGCCGAGACCTTGAGTAACACGGCTGGTCCAGGGACCAGTTCCCTTCCCTCTGATCCCTTCCCTGATCCCTCTGATTCTTGGCAGATTCGGGCGAATGGGTGCCGTCCTGCACTAACCGTACCCCCTGGGATCCCTTCTGTTCCCGGAGCATTCCTCCCTTGCTCCCACTCCTCTCCTGGGCCTCTCTCACTAGGCCCACAATGGAGCAGAGCTCCTGAAGAGACTCTGCTCCCCTCCTCTCCTTGCTACTCACTGGCTGAACTGCACTGCTCCAACTAAGATGGCTTCCTTTTTTATATCTATTCTCTAAGTGCTCCCCTGTTCTACGTCCTCCACCCACACCCACTACTGGTTCCCCCTCTCCTTGGTTCCCCCCACTCCAGCCAGGGACAGGGCAGCAGAAGAAGTGCATAATGCCCTTCCAGCCGGCCTGGAGTAGTGCAGTGTTGAGTGCAGGTGTTGGGGTCCCGGGCAGTAATAATCTTTAATAATAATAAAAATCTTTATATAGCGCTAACATATTCTGCAGCGATTTGCATACATTATTGTTGCTGCCCCCATGGGGGCTCACAATCTAGAGTCCCTATCAGTATGTCTTTGGAGTGTGGGAGGAAACCCACGCAAACACAAGGAGAACATACACACCCCTTGCAGATGTTGTCCTTGGTGGGATTTGAACCCAGGACCCCAGCGCTGCAAGGCTGCAGTGCTAACCACTGCGCCACCGTGCTGCCGGCAGTACTTCCTCCTTACCTGAGAGAAGGAGATGCCACACTTCTGGGTGAGGTGCAGTACCTCTGTGGCGACTGAACCCTCAGGGGTGCCACAAAGTCATTGACCAGATGACCAGATGTCACATCCAATATTTCAGCCCTCAGCGGGAAGATCATGTCCAGCAATGACTCCTCCACGGTTAGTACCACAGCCTCAGGCCTGACAGAGGCAGCGAGTATTGCGGCTGCAGTGTGCGTTTTCAAGGGCCCCCACTGTATATGCTGTGCGTTGTCTTCCAGGTTCCAGAATGGTCGAGGATGACCATGTCCAAAGAGAGAATGTAAGAGTGATGGACTGTTCTGCAGCATTCCTACCCTTGAAGGCAATAATCCCTTTATGTGTACAGTGCCATGCGGTTTTACGAGTAATGTAAATAGCCATGTGTTTCTCTTACAGTGGCATGTAAAAGTTTAGGCCCCTTGGTAAAAAATTACTGTTATTGTGAACAGTAAAGCAAGTTGAAGATGAAATGATCTCTATAAAAGGGCTAAAGTTAAAGATGACACATTTCCTTTGTATTTTAGGCAAAAAAAACATTTTAAAAATTAAACAAAGGAAAATGGGCTGATGCAAAAGTTTGGGCACCCTTGGAGATTTGTGTGCTCAGAAAACTTTGACCAAGGTTTCAGACCTTTATTAGCCTGTTAGAGTGCGTGCACATGGTCAGTAAACACTGCGGATTGGATGCAGCACACTTGCGCTGCGTGCAATCTGCAGCGGCCAGATGTTACAGCATAGTGGATGGGATTTATACAAATCCCATGTCCACTATGCGTCTCCGTGCTCCTGCAGCTCACCCGTGGAGACGGTCATGCAGTGCGTCTTCACAGACCGCAGCATGTCAATTTCTCTTGCAGAGACCCTAGTCTCCGCAAGAGAAATTATATCACTGTAATGTATAGGATGTGGTGAATCCGCATGGTTCATTGAACACATGCGGATTCACTTGCGTGCAGCGCTTTGGACGCAGTATAAAGTATGCTGCTTTCAAAGCGCAGCCAACACCGACCATCTGCACATACCCTAAAGGTTATGGCTTGTTCACTATCATTAGGAAAGGCCAGGTGATACAAATTTCCCAACTTTATAAAAATCCAGCCTCCTCTAACCTTGTGCCAAAAAACAGCAGCCATGGGTTCTTCTAAGCAGCTGCCTAGCACTCTGAAAATGAAAATGGTGGAGGCCCACAAAGCAAGAGTAGGCTATAAGAAAATAGCAAAGCGTTTTCAAGTTGCAACCTTATTGACGGCATCGCTCGTCACTGCAGGAACGTCCTCAGGTTACTGTCAGTGAGTTCCAGCTGGCGTGCTGAGCAGTTACATACTCATGCAACCGCTCAACACACCAATCGGATGTAGCAGATCTGGGGATCATTGTTCGACATCATCAGTATGGATTATCTGCGGACAGGTGAGGATTACTTTGTTTTTTTATTTTTATGTGGATCTTAAGAAATGTGTAAAAGAGGGTCATTGAGTGTTTTGTTCAAACAAAGGTCTTTGCTCTGTGTGAGTTTTTTTACTTGAACTAATGGCGTTAGTAATCGGGATGTCTTATTCACGCCTCTCCATTACTAACCCCTGGGCTTAATGTCAGCAAACATCAAACAGCTGACATCAACCCCAAAACCATTACCCCACTTGCCAATGCACCAGGGCAAGTGGGAAGAGCCGAGAATAAGCACCAGAATTTCTGGGGTGGCTGAGGGCTCATGTTATTAGTCAGGGAGGAGGCCAATATCCATGGTCCCTTCCCAGCCTTTTAATATCAGCCTGCAGGTGTCTGTTTAGCCTTTGCTGGTTATTAAAACTAGGTGGGACACCACATAATTTTTGGGGGGATACCCCTTTTTTAATACCATTAAAGGCTAAGCAGACAGCTGTGAGCTGTTATTAATAAGCTGGGAAGATCCATGAATAGCGGCCCCTTCCCAGATTGCCCACTGCTTTCCCTCAGCTGTTAAGAAAATTAAATGGACCCCATCCCATTTTTTCAAAAATAAACACCTAAATTTGTAAGGATGTAAAACAACGCCAAAATGTAGACTAAACTATATATGAATAGACAATATAAGGTCCTAAGTTCCTGGGCTAAGTCATCACTGCTATGGCCCTACTTATGTATTTGAAGTCCCCCTTTCTCAAAATCTTTCTAATAAAGTTAATTTCCCCAAGATTATTGTGAAAATCATATACAGTGGGTAAGGAAATTATTCCGACCCCTTTAAATGTTTCACTCTTTGTTTCAGTGCAGCCATTTGGTAAATTCTAAAAAGTTCATTTTTTTTCTCATTAAAGTGCACTCTGCACCCCATCTTGACTGAAAAAAAAAACAGAAATGTAGAAATCTTTGCAAATTTATTAACCCCTTTCCAACCCATGACGTCTTAGTACGCACATTTGCGTACCCCCCGTTCAGTGAGGGCTGCTGCGCTGAGCCCTCACTGAACGGAGCACATGTCAGCTGATTCTTACAGCTGACATGTGCCCGCAACAGCCGCGGGTGGAATCGCGATCCACCCGCGGCTGTTAACATGTTAAATGCCGCTGTCAATCTCCGACAGCGGCATTTAACGCGCGCTTCCGGGTTGCGCGTCCTAAGCCCCGCCCATCGGCGACCCCGTCACGTGATTGCGGGTCACCGATGGGTGGGCATGACAACCCAGGGTCTGCAGCAGACGCCTGTGGTTGTCATGATCTCGTCGCTATGAGCGCCACCTAGTGGTCGGCGCTCATAGCACAGGACCATTTCTGCTATATGCAGGGGATTTGCTGATCCCCTGTATGTAGCAGAGCCGATCAGACAACTGCTGCTTCTAGTCTCCTATGGAGACTATTGAAGCATGCAGTAAGTGAAAAAAAAATGTTTTAAAAATATAAAAAAAATAAAAAAAATATAAGTTTAAATCACCCCCCTTTCGCCCCATTCAAAATAAAATATAAAAAAAAAACCCACATACACATATTTGGTATCTCCGCGTTCAGAATCGCCCCATCTATCAATATAAAAAAAGAATTAATCCGATCGGTAAACGGTGTAACGTGAAAAAAATTCTAAACGCCAGAATTACGTTTTTTGGTCGCCGCAAAATTACAATAAAATGCAATAACGGGCGATCAAAACATCGGATCTACCCCAAAATGTTATCAATAAAAACGTCAGCCCGGCAAGCAAAAAATAAGCCCTCACCCAGCCCCAGATCCTGAAAAATAGAGACGCTACAGGTCTCAGAAAATGGCGCTATTTTTTTTTAGTTTTTTTTACCAAATTTTGGAAATTTTTTTCACCACTTAAATATAAAATAACCTATACATGTTTAGTGTCTACGAACTCTTAATGACCTGGAGAATAAGAATGGTAGGTCAGTTTTAGCATTCAGTGAATGTGGTAAAAAAAAATAAATAAAAAACCACTGTGGTATTGCACTTTTTTTGCAATTTTACCGCACTTGGAATTTTTTTCCCGTTTTCCCGTACACGATATGGTAAAACTAGTAAAGGCGTTGAAAAGTACAACTTGTCCCGCAAAAAATAAGCCCTCACACGGCCATATTGCCCAAAAAATAAAGACGCTATGGCTCTGGGAACAAGGGGAGCAAAAAACGAAAAAGCAAAAACGACAAAACCCAAGGTTGCGAAGGGGTTAATAAAGAAAAACTGAAATATCACATAGTCATAAGTATTCAGACCCTTTGCTCAGTATTGAGTAAAAGCACCCTTTTGAGCTAGTACAGCCATGAGTCTTCTTGGGAATGATGCAACAAGTTTTTCACACCTGGATTTGGGGATCCTCTGCCATTCTTCCTTGCTGATCCTCTCCAGTTCCATCAGGTTGGATGCTGAACGTTGGTGGACAGCCATTTGCAGGTCTCTCCAGAGAAGCTCAATTGGGTTTAGGTCAGGGCTTTGGCTGGGCCAGTCAAGAATGGTCACAGAGTTGTTCTGAAGCCACTCCTTTGTTATTTTAGCTTAGTGCTTAGGGTCATTGTCTTCTTGGAAGGTGAACATTCGGCCAAGTTTGAGGTCCAGAGCACTCTGGAAGAGATTTTCATCCAGGATATCTCTGTACTTGGCCGCATTCATGTTTCCTTCAATTGCAACCATCGTCCTTTCCCTGCAGCTGAAAAACACCCCCATAGTATGATGCTGCCACCACCATGTTTCACTGTTGGGATTGTATTGGGCAGGTGATGAGCAGTGCCTGATATTCTCCACACATACCGCTTAGAATTATCACCAAAAAGTTCTATCTTCGTCTCATCAGACCAGAGAATCTTATTTTTCTCATAGTCTGGGAGTCCTTCATGTGTTTTTGAGCAAACTCTATGCGGGCTTTTATATGTCTTGCACTGAGGAGAGGCTTCTGTCGGGCCACTGTGCCATAAAGGCCCGATTGGTGGAGGGCTGCAGTGATAGTTGACTTTGTGGAACTTTCTCTCATCTCCCTGCTGCATCTCTGGAGCTCAGCCACAGTGATCTTGGGGTTCTTCTTTACCTCTCTCACCAAGGCTTTTCTCCCACGATTGCTCAGTTTGGCTGGACGGCCAGGTCTAGGAAGACTTCTGGTGGTCCCAAACTTCTTCCATTTAAGGATTATGGAGCCCACTGTGCTCTTAGGAACCATGAGTAATGCAGAACTTCTTTTATAACCTTGGCCAGATCTATGCCTTGCCACAATTCTGTCTCTGAGCTCCTTGGGCAGTTCCTTCGAGTTCATGATTCTCATTTGGACTGACATGCACTGTGAGCTGTGAGGTCTTATATAGACAGGTGTGTGCCTTTCCAAATCAAGTCCTACCAGTTTAATTAAACACAGCTGGACACCAATTAAAGAGTAGAACCATCACAAGGAAATGGACAACATGTGACTTAAATATGAGTGTCTGAGCAAAGGGTCAGAATACTTATGACCATGTGATATTTCAGTTTTTCTTTTTTAATAAGTTTGCAAAAATTTCTACATTTCTGTTTATTTCAGTCAAGATGGGGTGCAGAGTGCACTTTAGTGAGAAAAAAATGAACTTTTTAGAATTTTCCAAATGACTGCAATGAAACAAAGAGTGAAAATGTAAAGGGGTCTGAATACTTTCCGTACCCAGTGTATCCTTGAACATTACATTTAACTACCTTTTTGTATAAGGTGGCAAAGAATAAAACAAGCAGATAGGAAAAAACAAACTTAATTTATTTAAAAAATGATCAAAAAGAAATATTTCTGTCATGCGCCAAAACATGCAAAATAAAACAAATAAACATTACAAATTATAATAAGGTGCAGAACTGTAATCAGGGCCAGGACTGGGTGCTGAAAAATGTGGGGGGATCAGCAACATGAGTAAGTGAGGGAAGTGGAGTAAAGGGTAGAAATACACCATGGTGCGGAGGGTTTGGTAGGTATGGCCGGTCCGTGGAACTAGATTTGCTGCCAACTATATCCTAATTTGGAAGGCGGCTCACAGCAGGTTCAAGATGATATAAGTATGGCAAATACAAACGGTATATTAGGATTGTCTGAATATGGGTTATTTTGTAGGTGAGGTTTAACACAAATAACTATTGAAGCCAGAACATTATGTGTCTAATTTTTTTCCAAAACATATCGCCATCAAAAGAGAAAATTTGGCAAGCCAGAATAAACACAAAAAAAAAGACAAAGAAAAGTCACCATCATACTAGCAGTCAAGGGCGGGCTGGGCTGGGGTGCAGAGGGGCAAATGCCCCCCCAGACCAGTTCCCAAGCAGCTGCTCAGGGCTGCCAGGGGACTGCACTGTACCTTTAAATATGTTCAGCTGCTGACCCGACCACATGGCAGAGATGCAGATACACCCCCTGCACGCTGTGTGGCTGAGTCTGCTGAAGTGACGTCACACAGCGAACCTGGAACTGATTCAGTCAGCCGGACAGGAGCCTGTGGATCGGAGACTTCAGTGGTCTCAGTCAGTATGAGGTCAGGAGGTCTGCAGTGAGGGGGAAGCGGGACTGTGCTCACCTTCTCATAAATCCACCCAGGATTCTATATTGTCCAATCAGAGGGCCAGCTGCTGGGGCTCCGTGTGAGTTATTGCAGGAGGCTGAACTTTCATGCAGATTAGGGTCCTCCTGTCAGTGCAAAAAGTTCAGTCTGGTGCAATAAATCACACTTAGTCCCAGCAGAGACCACAGACATCACAATACAAGACCCTGCACCGACTGATTACAGCTGAACCTACAGCACCTCATATTCTACTATATGACCCCATATATAATATGTGAGGTCCTGTAGGCAGGTCCAGGTGTGTTCAGTAATAATAATCTTTATTTTTATATAGCGCTAACATATTCCGCAGCGCTTTACATACATTATCGTCGCTGTCCCCATCGGGGCTCACAATCTAGATTCCCTATCAGTATGTCTTTGGAGTGTGGGAGGAAACCAGAGAACCCGGAGGAAACCCACGCAAACACGGGGAGAACATACAAACTCCTTGCAGATGTTGTCCTTGGTGGGATTTGAACCCAGGACCCCAGCGCTGCAAGGCTGCAGTGCAGTGTATATCCCTGTACATAATATACCACATCTAGTATACAGATTAGTCTATCATCTACTGTGATACACACATCAGATGTTTTAAAAAAATACACATTACTATACAACATCAGATGTCTATAGTGACAGTATATTATATACTAGTCATGTATTCTAATATATATTGTATGCATGTGGTATACTGTGTGAACAGATGTTATGTACAGGTAATGTGTGTATAGTATATCTGAACTCTACCCATGTCTGGTATATATAATACTGTAACTACAAAGTTCAGCCCGCGGACTGAGACAGCCGAAGGGCTGAAAACTGTGGTGCACGGGCCACACCATACTCTCCCCTATCCCAATATCACTGCTATCTGCAGTGTGGTGAATACATTGGTGGAAGACGGAGCCACTGGCTCCTACTTCCACAGATCAGCTTTTGCGACTGACACAGCAAACATGATGACATCACGACATCACATCTGCTGTGTGGAGAGTCAGTGCACCGGAGAAAAGAACAGACCGCGGGGGAACGAGAGCGAGGTGAGTATGTCTTCTTTTTTTTTTTCGTATGTGCATGGAATGTGTGCCTGCATATAGGGGGCTATGTGAGGACTCATACTGTATATAGGAGGCTATGTGAGGGCTCACATTGTATATTGGAGGCTATGTGAGGGCTCATATAGTATATAGGAGGCTATGTGAGGGCTCATATAGTATATAGGAGGCTATGTGAGGGCTCATATAGTATATAGGAGGCTATGTGAGTGTCACGGGTGTGTTGCCACGAAGATCGTCACGAGTACACAGCCTGACTTCTCGCAGCTGACTTGTTGGTGCTTTGTGTTTTTTCGGCAGTGTAGGAGTTAATTCTCTCTCTCTCTGGGCTAGCTGAGGTCCAGCCTCGCCCAGCTGCAATCAATGCTTCTTTAGTGAGACTCCTTTATATTCCTGCAGGTCTGTTTGGGAGGTGTCGGTGAAAGCTTTTCATTCTGACTTACAGAGCGGATCGTGGTGTTTGGAGTTGCTGAGATAAGTGCATTTGGAAGTGTTTTTTCCCTTTCCTCGCTTTATCATTTATCTCCTTTCCCGTTGGTGTTCCCTCTGTTGTAGTTGTGTAGAAGTTGTATGCAAGGTGGTTTTGGTTTTTCCCTTGTACTGTCTCGTTCGTCTAAATACTGTGTGTGGGCATATTATTTCTGGTTCCCTATTGTTGTGATCGGGGTCCTTCTCAGGACTAGATTACTTAGGTGCAGGGATCCTCAGGAGGTAGGGGTTACGCTGGCGGCCTGGACCTCTGTACCTTTAACAGTACCTCCAGGTTGAGGGGTTAGTCAGGGTCCCAGCTTAGGGTCAGCTTAGGCCCCCTACCTCCAGTATTCTGTGACAGTGTGACATTTTCACCGACCATCTTAGTTTTCTCCAGCTACCATGGATCCAGTAGCCGGTCTAGCTCGGCAGTTGCAGAGTTTGTCCATGGGGCTGGCGGACGTTAAGTCCAAGGTTTTGCATCCTCCGGAGCAAGCCGGACCAGAACCTAAAGTAGCTCTCCCTGACAGGTTCACTGGGGGGCGGGACAAGTTTTTTGTTTTCCGGGAGGCATGCAAATTGTACTTTCGGCTGCGGCCTCGGTCATCGGGCAGTGAAGAACAAAGGGTGGGAATTGTCATCTCGCTCCTACAAGGGGACCCTCAATCTTGGGCGTTCTCTCTTCCCCCAAGCTCCCCGGTTCTCCAGTCAGTGGATAGGTTTTTCGCTGCTCTGGGACTCGTATATGATGACCCAGATCGGATCTCCCTTGCTGAGTCTAAGTTACGTAGGATTCAGCAGGGAGATCGTCCGGCGGAGGAATTCTGTTCGGAGTTCCGTAGGTGGGCCACGGACACCCAGTGGAATGACCCGGCTCTTAGGAGCCAGTTTTGTCATGGTTTATCCGACAAATTACAGGATGTGTTGGCACAGTATGACTCTCCCGCGTCACTGGAAGCCGCTATGGCCCTTGCTATTCGTGTTGACAGACGGCTTCGGGAGAGGTGCGGGATAACTCTACCCCCTGTAATGTCTCCACCTCCTACAAGGTCCCCTCATATGGTGGTTCCCCTGGTCAGTCCGGAGGAGCCTATGCAATTAGGAGGGACATCATTTCGGGGAAGGGGACCGGTGGTGCGCCATAAGACAGGAAGGTGTTTCCTCTGCGGGAAAAAGGGACATTTTATTGGGGGGTGTCCATCCCGTCCCTTGCAGAGTAAAGAGTCGTCGAAAAAACTGTTGATCCCAGGTTGTGTGGTGGACGGCAATCTGGGAGTAGGTATTTCGTCCCTAGGTTCGTCTCAGTTTCTCGTACCGGCGGAGGTGGTGGTGGGTACGAGAACTGAGAGGATATCTGTTCTTCTGGATAGTGGGGCCGGGGCTAATCTGGTTGATGCTCGGTTTGCCCGGGTTCAAGGTATGCGATTGAGTGAGTTGGCTAAACCCATCCCCATATTCTCGATCGATGCCAGGCCTCTCGGTCAGGGAAGTTTTTTGCAAGCTGTGCATGGTGTAAAACTTCAAGTGGGGGCAATACATAAAGAACTGTTGTCTTGCTACGTGTTGGAGGGTCTTCCCACTCCTATAGTGTTGGGCCTTCCTTGGTTAGCTAAGCATAACCCGGTTATTAATTGGCAAACCAGAGAGATAAGCCAATGGAGTAAATTCTGTAATAAAAACTGCATGAACACGGTCATCGGTGCAGTTACTCCTTGGGTCTTACCTCCATTTCTGGCGGACTTTGAGGATGTATTCTCGGAGAATGGGTGTCAGGAACTACCTCCTCATCGCGAGTATGACTGTTCTGTAAAACTGCTCCCTGAGGCCAAGTTACCTAAAGCTAGGTTGTATAACCTTTCTGGTCCTGAGAGGCAGGCCATGAAGGATTATATTTCTGAAAGTCTGGCTAAGGGGCATATTAGACCTTCATCTTCACCGGTGGCCGCGGGGTTCTTCTTTGTTAAGAAGAAAGATGGAGGCCTACGCCCTTGCCTGGATTTCCGTGAACTTAATCGGATTACGGTCCGAGATCCGTATCCGCTCCCACTTATTCCCGATCTCTTTAATCAGATCGTGGGCGCCAAATGGTTCTCTAAGTTGGATCTCAGGGGGGCGTACAATCTGATTAGGATGAAGGAGGGGGATGAGTGGAAGACGGCTTTTAACACTCCGGAGGGGCATTATGAGAACCTTGTCATGCCATTCGGTCTGACTAATGCCCCGGCGGTGTTTCAACACTTTGTTAATGATATTTTTCGCCACCTGGTGGGACAGTTTGTTGTCATATATCTGGATGATATCTTAATTTACTCGCCGGATCTGGTGTCTCATCAGGAGCACGTTAGACAGGTGTTACAGATCTTGCGGGATAATAAACTGTATGCCAAGTGGGAAAAGTGTGTGTTCGCCGTACAGGAACTCCAGTTTTTAGGCTTCCTGGTTTCAGCGTCCGGTTTTCGTATGGACCCTGGGAAAGTGCGGGCAGTTCTTGAGTGGGATCGGCCGGAGAATCTTAAGGCACTACAACGTTTCCTGGGGTTTGCTAACTATTACCGGAAGTTCATTCGTAATTTCTCGTCCATGGTTAAGCCTCTCACAGACATGACTAAAAAGGGGACGGATTTTTCTAGGTGGTCTGACAAGGCTTGTCAAGCATTCTCCTCCTTGAAAAAATGTTTTGCCTTGGCACCCATTCTCATTCAACCTGATGCGTCTCAGCCATTCTTTGTAGAGGTAGACGCTTCCGAGGTAGGGGTGGGAGCAGTATTGTCACAGGGTTCGTCCCCTGGTAAGTGGCATCCATGCGCCTTTTTCTCTAAAAAGTTGTCGTCCGCTGAGAGGAATTACGATGTCGGCAATAGGGAACTCTTGGCCATTAAGTTAGCTTTTGAGGAGTGGCGCCATTTTTTGGAGGGGGCAGTTCATCCGGTCACCGTCATCACCGATCACAAGAACCTGCTATATCTGGAGTCCGCTAAACGTCTGAATCCCAGACAAGCTAGGTGGTCATTGTTTTTTACCAGGTTTAATTTCGTCGTTACATATCGTCCTGGGTCTAAAAATGTAAAGGCGGATGCCTTATCTCGCAGTTTCCCTGGGGCCGGGAATACGGACGACCCGATTCCTATTCTTCAGGAGGGGGTGGTGGTTTCGGCAGTATGCTCTGAGCTGGAGGAGGAGATATTGGAGGCTCAGGGGGACGCCCCTGTTGGACCTTCGGGGAGACTGTTCGTTCCAGATCAGTTGCGACAAAAGGTGATCGAGGCACACCATAACTCAGTTTTTGCAGGACACCCGGGGAGTAAAGCAACTGTGGATCTCCTCTCGCGTCGGTTTTGGTGGCCTAACTTACATAAAGAGGTGGTAACTTTTGTCGCGTCCTGTGGGGTTTGTGCGCGCTCTAAGACCTCACATACCCGTCCGTCTGGGGCCCTCTTACCTTTGAAGATCCCGGAGCGTCCTTGGACTCATCTGTCTATGGACTTTATTACGGACCTCCCTCCGTCTTCGGGTAAAACGGTCATACTCGTTGTAGTGGACAGGTTCAGCAAGATGGCACATTTTATCGCTCTTCCGGCTCTTCCTAATGCTAAAACTCTTGCGCAGGTATTCATTGGGGAGATTGTGAGGCTTCACGGGGTACCCTCCGAGGTGGTGTCTGATCGGGGGTCTCAGTTTGTGTCCAAGTTCTGGAAGGCGTTTTGTGCTCGGCGGGGGATGCATTTGTCATTCTCGTCGGCTTTTCATCCTCAGACCAATGGTCAGACGGAACGTATGAACCAGAGCTTGGAGACATATCTTCGGTGTTTTGTGTCAGAGAACCAGGAGGACTGGGCTTCTTTCCTACCTCTGGCAGAGTTTGCTCTCAATAATAGGCGGAGCGAGTCCACTGGTAAGTCCCCGTTTTTTGGGGCATATGGTTTTCACCCCCAGTTTTGTACTTTCAGTAGGGGGGGCTCTTCGGGGGTTCCGGAGGAGGAACGATTTTCCTCATCTCTCGCTTCAGTATGGAGAGGGGTGCTGAAGAATCTGAATACTATGGGGAACCGATACAAACGTATGGCTGATAGGAGGAGAGTGTCTGGTCCGGACCTAAGTGTGAACGATCAGGTATGGTTGTCTACCAGGAATATTAAACTTAAGGTTCCCTCCTGGAAACTGGGTCCCAGGTTCATCGGGCCGTACAGAATCAGTTCTGTTATTAATCCGGTGGCATTCCGTCTTGACCTCCCCCCTACGTTTAAAATTCACAACGTGTTTCACAGATCATTGCTTAAGAGGTATGTGGCGCCGGTGGTACCGTCACCTTTACCTCCCCCTCCTGTGGTTGTCAATGGTAACTTGGAGTTCCAGGTATCGAGGGTCATTGATTCACGCTTTAATCGCCGGTCCCTTCAGTACTTGGTTCATTGGAAGGGGTATGGTCCTGAGGAGAGGATGTGGGTTCCTGCGTCGGATATTAACGCAGACCGATTAGTTCGGGCCTTCCACTCGACTCACCCGGATAAACCTGGCCCTGAGGGTCCGGAGGCCCCTCGTAGAAGGAGGGGTACTGTCACGGGTGTGTTGCCACGAAGATCGTCACGAGTACACAGCCTGACTTCTCGCAGCTGACTTGTTGGTGCTTTGTGTTTTTTCGGCAGTGTAGGAGTTAATTCTCTCTCTCTCTGGGCTAGCTGAGGTCCAGCCTCGCCCAGCTGCAATCAATGCTTCTTTAGTGAGACTCCTTTATATTCCTGCAGGTCTGTTTGGGAGGTGTCGGTGAAAGCTTTTCATTCTGACTTACAGAGCGGATCGTGGTGTTTGGAGTTGCTGAGATAAGTGCATTTGGAAGTGTTTTTTTCCCTTTCCTCGCTTTATCATTTATCTCCTTTCCCGTTGGTGTTCCCTCTGTTGTAGTTGTGTAGAAGTTGTATGCAAGGTGGTTTTGGTTTTTCCCTTGTACTGTCTCGTTCGTCTAAATACTGTGTGTGGGCATATTATTTCTGGTTCCCTATTGTTGTGATCGGGGTCCTTCTCAGGACTAGATTACTTAGGTGCAGGGATCCTCAGGAGGTAGGGGTTACGCTGGCGGCCTGGACCTCTGTACCTTTAACAGTACCTCCAGGTTGAGGGGTTAGTCAGGGTCCCAGCTTAGGGTCAGCTTAGGCCCCCTACCTCCAGTATTCTGTGACAGTGTGACAGTGAGGGCTCACATTGTATATTGGAGGCTATGTGAGGCCTCACACTGTATATAAGAGGTTATGTGGGGCTTTACACTGTATATAGAAGGCTATGAGGGAATCATACTGTATATAGGAGGCTATTTGAGGGCTCATATTGTATATAGAGAGACTATGTGGGGGCTCACACTGTATATAGGAAGCTATGCGGATCTCATAATGTATATAAGAGGCCACGTGGGGTCTGACAATATATAGAGAGGCTATGTGGGGACTCACATTGTATAAAGGAGGCTATGTGGGACTCATACTGTACATAGGAGGCTATGTGGCGGCTAATAATATGTATACAGTAGAAGGCTATGTGGGGGCTCATACTGTACATAGGGGGCTCATACTATATATAGGAGGCTATATGCGGGCTCATACTGTACAAAGGAGGCTATGTGGCGGCTCACAATATGTATAGGAGGCTATGTGGGTCTCATACGGTATATAGGGGGCTATGTGGTGGCTAATACTGTATATAGGATGGAATATGAGGGCTCACACTGTATATAAGGGCTATGTGGTGGCTTACACTGTATATAGGGGCTATGTGGAGTGCATACTGTATGTAGGAATAATGTCTGTAATCTGCTGTGGAATTAATAGCACTATATACTGTACTTTTCAGATTATAGTACGCACTTTTCTCCTCCAAAAATTTTTGGGAAAATGGGAGTACGTCTTATAATCTGAATGTAGTTTACCGGGGCATTTGGGAGCGGCATTTTAGGGTCGCTGCTGCAGGAAGCTGGTGACGGCAGGAGTGAGGCGATGCTGCGGGCCCCAGGCTGGGAAGGTGGGTGTCTGGCTGTGCGACGGGCTCTGTGCTTTAACAAAATGTCGGAGAAGCCCCCGCACTTTCCATGGTTTTCAATGCGGTGAACTTGGGGAAAAAAGGCCACCAGAGGCGGCGCATGTGCGGATTGAGATCGTGACACCGAGATCTTGTCTCCCGAGGTCTCAACCTAAGCATGTGCCGCCTCCGGTGGCCATTTTCCCTAAGTCTACAGCATTGAAAACCACGGGAAGTACAGGGGATCCGCCGGCATTTTGTGAAAGCACGGAGCCCGGCTCATCGTCGAACATCCCCCTCCCAGCCTGGGGTCCACAGCATCACCCCACTCCTGCCGCTGCCAGCTTCCTGGAGCAGCGACTCTGCTCCACCACAGCAGCCCCCTTCCCTGGGTAATCTACCGTAAAGGCAGACTATAAGAAGCACCACCATGATATTAAAAACATTTTTTTCCTATTTTTCTCACCAAAATTTGGGGTGCGTCTTATGATACGGTGCATTTTATAATCTGCAAAATATGGTTAGTAAAATAAATAAATAAATGGGGAGCTGTGTGGGGGCTCATACTGTATACAGGGGGCTGTGTGTGCTCATATGGTATATAGGGGGCTGTGTGGGGGCTCATACTGTATACAGGGGGCTATGTGTGTGCTCATATGGTATATAGGGGAGCTGTGTGGGGGCTCATACTGTATACAGGGGGCTGTGTGTGTGCTCATATGGTATATAGGGGGATGTGTGTGGGCTCATACTGTATACAGGGGGCTGTGTGTGTGCTCATATGGTATATAGGGGGTGTGTGGGCTCATACTGTATACAGGGGGCTGTGTGTGTGCTCATACGGTATACATGGGGCTGTGTGTGCTCATATGGTATATAGGGGAGCTGTGTGGGGGCTCATACTGTATACAGGGGGCTATGTGTGTGCTCATATGGTATATAGGGGGCTGTGTGGGGGCTCATACTGTATACAGGGGGCTGTGTGCTCATATGGTATATAGGGGAGCTGTGTGGGGGCTCATACTGTATACAGGGGGCTATGTGTGTGCTCATATGGTATATAGGGGGGCTGTGTGGGGGCTCATACTGTATACAGGGGGCTGTGTGTGATCATATGGTATATAGGGGAGCTGTGTGGGCTCATACTGTATACAGGGGGCTATGTGTGTGCTCATATGGTATATAGGGGGGCTGTGTGGGGGCTCATACGGTATATAGGGGGATTTGGCATACTTAATTCTGCTCAATATTAAGTGATATAAATATTATTTTATATTAATTGTAGTTAATATTAATATTGAGCAGAACTAATTTCAGCCTTGCAGCCTATTGGTTCAGGCCCCCACAACAGTTACATTCTCTCATGTGGCCCCTCTGGAAAATGAATTGCCCACCCCTGATATATACCATCATTTATTATCCAGTATATAGCATCTGATGTCTGTATAACAGTATGTCCTATATCCCATCACATATTCTCCTGTATACTGGATGTCATATACTGTGCACAGACATCAGATGGTGCAGAGGAGAAGAAGTGACTGGTGTAATATCTAATGGCTGTACTCAAGGTGTAATGTGCACTAGTTACATATTAGCCTGTAGGTGGTATAATATATATACTATAGGCCCAGACATCCCATATTAAATACAGGATAATAGGAGGCGGGTATAATATCCAGAGCTAACAAGCCTCCCCTATTCCCTGGGCCTGTCCCGATTTGAGGGCTCAGCCCCGGCCCGGCTCAGCTCTTCTCCCGGCAGGGGCGCTGCTGGGCACTGGGCTTTTCCTCCAGACACGCAGGCTTTCCATGCTGTGTGTGACCCCTTGTAGCTCCGCCTCCCGCTCTCTGCTCCTCCCCGGCATCAGGGCAGAGGAATTCTACTGTGCAGAGACCGCACAGCATGAGGAGGTGAGGGGTCAGGGGGCGGGGCCAAGTCTGCGGAGGACATGACAACAAGGTGCGGTCCTGAGGTGAGGGGGAGACCCGCAGCCTCTCCCATCTGTGGCTGCTGTTATTACAGGATGGGAGGGGGCTCATGCAATGTCACCAGCAGCTCTGCAGTCGGGACTAGGGGTGATGGGAGGGGATTTAGGGACACTGCAGGGCTGACAGCTCTCCTTCGTACAGCCCATACTCTGCTGCTGATTGCAAACACCAGACCCCACCACTGCCACTGGAGACATGATGGAGAAGAAGGGAATATATACATGTCATGTTGTGCCCGCTGTGTGTATGATGTCTGTGTGATGGTTGTGCCCGCTGTGTGTGTGATGTCTGTGTGATGGTTGTGCCCGCTGTGTGTATGATGTCTGTGTGATGGTTGTGCCCGCTGTGTGTATGATGTCTGTGTGATGGTTGTGCCCGCTGTGTGTATGATGTCCGTGTGATGGTTGTGCCCGCTGTGTGTATGATGTGTGTGTATGATGTCCGTGTGATGGTTGTGCCCGCTGTGTGTATGATGTCTGTGTGATGGTTGTGCCCGCTGTGTGTATGATGTCTGTGTGATGGTTGTGCCCGCTGTGTGTATGATGTCTGTGTGATGGTTGTGCCCGCTGTGTGTGTGATGTCTGTATGATGGTTGTGCCCGCCGTGTGTGTGATGTCCGTGTGATGGTTGTGCCCGCTGTGTGTGTGATGTCTGTGTGATGGTTGTGCCCGCTGTCTGTGTGATGTCTGTGTGATGGTTGTGCCCGCTGTCTGTGTGATGGTTGTGCCCGCTGTCTGTGTGATGTCTGTGTGATGGTTGTGCCCGCTGTCTGTGTGATGTCTGTGTGATGGTTGTGCCCGCTGTCTGTGTGATGTCTGTGTGATGGTTGTGCCCGCTGTGTGTATGATGTCTGTGTGATGGTTGTGCCCGCTGTGTGTATGATGTCTGTGTGATGGTTGTGCCCGCTGTGTGTATGATGTCCGTGTGATGGTTGTGCCCGCTGTGTGTATGATGTCCGTGTGATGGTTGTGCCCGCTGTGTGTATGATGTGTGTGTATGATGTCCGTGTGATGGTTGTGCCCGCTGTGTGTGTGATGTCTGTGTGATGGTTGTGCCCGCTGTGTGTGTGATGTCCGTGTGATGGTTGTGCCCGCTGTGTGTATGATGTGTGTGTATGATGTCTGTGTGATGGTTGTGCCCGCTGTGTGTATGATGTCTGTGTGATGGTTGTGCCCGCTGTGTGTATGATGTCTGTGTGATGGTTGTGCCCGCTGTGTGTATGATGTCTGTGTGATGGTTGTGCCCGCTGTGTGTGTGATGTCTGTATGATGGTTGTGCCCGCCGTGTGTATGATGTCTGTGTGATGGTTGTGCCCGCCGTGTGTATGATGTCTGTGTGATGGTTGTGCCCGCTGTGTGTGTGATGTCTGTGTGATGGTTGTGCCCGCTGTGTGTGTGATGTCTGTGTGATGGTTGTGCCCGCTGTGTGTGTGATGTCTGTGTGATGGTTGTGCCCGCTGTGTGTGTGATGTCTGTGTGATGGTTGTGCCCGCTGTCTGTGTGATGGTTGTGCCCGCTGTCTGTGTGATGTCTGTGTGATGGTTGTGCCCGCTGTCTGTGTGATGTCTGTGTGATGGTTGTGCCCGCTGTCTGTGTGATGTCTGTGTGATGGTTGTGCCCGCTGTCTGTGTGATGTCTGTGTGATGGTTGTGCCCGCTGTGTGTATGATGTCCGTGTGTATGATGTCCGTGTGATGGTTGTGCCCGCCGTGTGTATGATGTCCGTGTGATGGTTGTGCCCGCCGTGTGTATGATGTCCGTGTGATGGTTGTGCCCGCCGTGTGTATGATGTCCGTGTGATGGTTGTGCCCGCCGTGTGTATGATGTCCGTGTGATGGTTGTGCCCGCCGTGTGTATGATGTCCGTGTGATGGTTGTGCCCGCCGTGTGTATGATGTCCGTGTGATGGTTGTGCCCGCCGTGTGTATGATGTCCGTGTGATGGTTGTGCCCGCCGTGTGTATGATGTCCGTGTGATGGTTGTGCCCGCCGTGTGTATGATGTCCGTGTGATGGTTGTGCCCGCTGTGTGTATGATGTCCGTGTGATGGTTGTGCCCGCCGTGTGTATGATGTCCGTGTGATGGTTGTGCCCGCCGTGTGTATGATGTCCGTGTGATGGTTGTGCCCGCCGTGTGTATGATGTCCGTGTGATGGTTGTGCCCGCCGTGTGTATGATGTCCGTGTGATGGTTGTGCCCGCCGTGTGTATGATGTCCGTGTGATGGTTGTGCCCGCCGTGTGTATGATGGTTGTGCCCGCTGTGTGTGTGATGGTTGTGCCCGCTGTGTGTATGATGTCCGTGTGATGGTTGTGCCCGCTGTGTGTGTGATGGTTGTGCCCGCTGTGTGTGTGATGGTTGTGCCCGCTGTGTGTTTGATGTCTGTGTGATGGTTGTGCCCGCTGTGTGTATGATGTCTGTGTGATGGTTGTGCCCGCTGTGTGTATGATGTCCGTGTGATGGTTGTGCCCGCTGTGTGTATGATGTCTGTGCCCGCTGTGTGTGTGATGGTTGTGCCCGCTGTGTGTTTGATGTCTGTGTGATGGTTGTGCCCGCTGTGTGTATGATGTCTGTGTGATGGTTGTGCCCGCTGTGTGTTTGATGTCTGTGTGATGGTTGTGCCCGCTGTGTGTATGATGTCTGTGTGATGGTTGTGCCCGCTGTGTGTGTGATGGTTGTGCCCGCTGTGTGTTTGATGTCTGTGTGATGGTTGTGCCCGCTGTGTGTATGATGTCTGTGTGATGGTTGTGCCCGCTGTGTGTATGATGTCCGTGTGATGGTTGTGCCCGCTGTGTGTATGATGTCTGTGCCCGCTGTGTGTGTGATGGTTGTGCCCGCTGTGTGTTTGATGTCTGTGTGATGGTTGTGCCCGCTGTGTGTATGATGTCTGTGTGATGGTTGTGCCCGCTGTGTGTATGATGTCCGTGTGATGGTTGTGCCCGCTGTGTGTATGATGTCCGTGTGATGGTTGTGCCCGCTGTGTGTGTGATGGTTGTGCCCGCTGTGTGTGTGATGTCTGTGCCCGCTGTGTGTGTGATGGTTGTGCCCGCTGTGTGTATGATGTCTGTGTGATGGTTGTGCCCGCTGTGTGTATGATGTCTGTGTGATGGTTGTGCCCGCCGTGTGTATGATGTCTGTGTGATGGTTGTGCCCGCCGTGTGTATGATGTCTGTGTGATGGTTGTGCCCGCTGTGTGTGTGATGTCTGTGTGATGGTTGTGCCCGCTGTGTGTGTGATGTCTGTGTGATGGTTGTGCCCGCTGTGTGTATGATGTCTGTGTGATGGTTGTGCCCGCTGTGTGTATGATGTCTGTGTGATGGTTGTGCCCGCTGTGTGTATGATGTCTGTGTGATTTTTAACATAGCGCTTTGAAATAGGCAGGGGTGGGAGATTAATTTTCCCAAGGGGCCACCTGAGAGACCGTGACTGTTGTGGAGCCCGAACCAATAGGTTCAAATTAATTCAGCTCAATATTAATATTAACATATTAATTATATTTTTTTGTATATTTATATTATCACTTAATATTGAGCAGATTTAAGTATGCTGACATCCCCCTATATACAGTATGAGCCCCCACACAACCCCGTACATACAGTATTAGCACACACCACCCCTACCTACGGTATGAGCCCTCGCATAGCCCCCAATATACAGTAAGAGCCACCACAAGAAAGCCAGATGTCGTATAATGAATCTACATAAAGATGAGAAAGTTCTGGTGGCTCCGACTGTGAATGAGGGAACAAAAAATAACCCTCAGGTCCCAACAAGAGATGAGCAGGACTCACAGATGAGGCCGCACTGCCCCGGAAGATAAGAGACTCATGGCCTCCAGTCCAGCCGCCAGGTAGCACTGACCCGGACCCTCGACTGGAGGCCCCGGAATCCATCTGCTCATCTCTAGTCCCAGCTGCCCTGGATACAGTGGACAGTCCTGGATTTGGGTCTGGGCCTTGCAGTCTCGGCCGTCTGCTGAATTTCCCTCACTACCAGCGCCCCTCTGACAACTCCTCCTGCCGGGCGAGAAAGATAATGGTAAATGGGCGTGGATTGGGGTGTGACCAGGGGCGAGGCCAAAATTTGCCGCGCATAGCACCTTTCTGTCCCCCTTTCTGTTCTTCAAAAGTTGAGAGGTATGAATATGTGATGTCTGTATCCCAGTATATCGCTTACCATCACATATTATGCTGTATACTGGATGTGATGGACTTTGATACAGGCATCCAATGTTATACAGAGGATAATATGTCACTGGTGTAATATCTGATGTCTGTGCTCATAGTGTGGTATATAACTGTCACATGCTATTCTGTATGTAATATCTGATGTATGTAGTCATAATATATCTTATTCCAGTACAGATGAGCGAATTGATTCGCAGGACACTGGTCAAACAGTCCCGTCAGTAGTCTGTGGCCACCAGACCAGAGCCCCGCGAGCCTCCTCCCGCCTGCCGGCATCTCTGACTCCTCTTTTGATTATAGTCTTTGCATGATGTCATCTTTTTGGCGTGACACATACATGACATTGTGCCTGGCTACAAATCAAAGGCAGAGAAAGAGAATGGTGTCAGGTAGGAGGCTGTCAGGGCTCCTATCCAGCAGCCACTGAATATTCATCTGACCATTGGATCAGGGTCCTGCAAATGAAGTTGCTCATCTCTATCTATCAGTCATATATTCTCCTATGTATATTGTATTGTATGTGGTATAATATGTTCACTGTGTGCACAGACATCAGATGGGACACACATGATAATTAGTGACTCGTACATCATATACTATAATGTGGAGTTGACTTTTACATTGATGACTTGCTCGATCAAGTATGTAGGAAATAATACACAAAATAATAATTCCTAGGTATCTATCTGGCAGACCTGTGCTTATGTGTGGCCACCTTTAGGCTGTGTGCCCACTATGCGTTTTTTAAGCGTTTCCGCAACGGCAATTCCGCTTCAGAAAAGCTTAAAAAACGCTTGGTAGAAGGTCTGCTATGTTCCCCAATGATAATCCGCATCTGCTGTGCACATGCTGCGGAAATTTCCGCTGTGGATTATCAATGCGGAAAAATCCGCCGCACTACCAATTATTTTGTGTAATCGCAGCGTTTTCGCCGCCATTGACTTGCATTGAATTGCATAATATCCGCATGACTACATGTGCACATGCGGATATTTAGCGATTCAATGTGCGGATGGTACCCGGATTTGGAGAAGAAGAGACTCTCCTCCAGACCCGGGTACCATAGTACCTGTAAAAAAAAAAGAATTAAAATAAAAAATATACATTATACTTACCTTCTGATGGCCCCCGGTCTCCATAGCGATGCGTCCTGGCTTCTTGGCAGCTCATGATGGTCTAAAAGGACCTGCCATGACGTCATTTAGTCATGTGACAGGTCTCGTGACCGCTGACGTCGGCGGTCGCTTGACCCGTCACATGACTAAATGACGTAATGGCAGGTCCTTTTACACAACCGCGAGACACCGGGAAGACCGGACGCATCGGATAAGGAGACCAGGGGCCGTCAGAAGGTAAGTATAATATTTATTTTTTGCCGTTCTTTTACGGTCACACTATATAAATCCATACCGGTTGCATGGATTTATATAGTGTGACCAAGTTGTCAAGCACTTTCCAAGTGATGCTAAAATCGCTTGCAAAGCGCTTGACAACCCGCATGCGGAAATGCATGTGAAGAGCGCTTCACTTCTGCTTGTCCCTGGCAGGAAAACTCATAGAATCCGCATGCGTTTTTTCTGCCAGGGAGATGCAGAAACGCTCTGGAAAAATTCTCAGCATTTCTGCATTGTGGGCACTTAGCCTTACTCTGTTTAGGAGTGTAGAAAAGCACAGCGTACCTTGGATTACTTGCATTACACCTCTAACAACCTAAATCCGTGTTGTAGTGGTCAGACATTGTACATATTATGCTTATGTATTACCAGTTTTAAATGCTCACCTGAACTGGACCAAGTGCTGTCATTTTTCTCCACGGGCAGCACTTAGACCATACGTTTGTGTGAATATAGCCTATGAAGCAGCTGGTAATAAACATGTTGAAGGGGTTTTCTGCGAACAAAAGTATATTTTAATCAATAGATCTTGGAATAATAATAACTTCCACAATTGGATGTGTTTAAATAAAATGTCCCTGTGCTGAGATAATGTTATAAATGTGCCCCTGCTGTGTACTGTGTAATGGCTGTGTCTGACTGTGCAGGAACATGGTCTGATCATACCACAGCTACTGGGCAGGGGAGGAAGCAAAAGAGTATATAGCATCGATTAAATCACTGCACACTCTAGTTTCAAGATGCAAACGATGGGTCAAAACGTTCATTTACTGATGCATTATTCTCTGCACCTTAAATGTGTCTTATTGCATGTCTTCAAATAGACTTTAGTTTGCGTCATGAAACTAGAATGTGCAGTGATTTAATCTCCGCCGATTCTGGGGATTCCACATCCCGTGTACCTGCACCTTGACCTACAGACTGTGTGCACGCTAATCATCTATATATAAAGAGAGTATATATACATTACAGCAGGGGATCACAGCTGAGTCTTTCTTTGAGCTAAAATATTGTTTAAAAACAGGCATTGAAATGTTTTACTCACAAAAAGAATCCTCTGTGATCCCCTGCTATCCTGCCTGTATCCTCTTTTTCTCCCCCCCTGCCCAGGAGATGTGGTATGATCAGAACATGTTCCTGCACGGTCAGACACAGCCATTACACAGTACACAGCAGGGGCACATTTATAAGATTATCTCAGCACAGGAACATTATTATATCACATCCAATTGTGGAAATAATTATTACTCCAAGACCTATTGATTAAAATATACTATTGTTTGTGGGAAAACGACCTTTAAGGATGGGCCGCTACTCATGGACCACTGCTGTGTGCTTGCCCCCAGGCTAAAATTTGCCAGCCAGCCCCTGCTAGCAGTGATATTAGAATACACACTATACATGTTATTACATACAGCATCCTTTACCTATAAAAATTGTATATAATCTCTTCCACTTTTCTTTCCAGTGGGTGTAGTGACAAGATTATGGAGCAGTTGCCGGGACCAGTGCCGCCGCGAGCGACAACAGGGTAGGAAGAGTGGTGATGTGGCTCTTAAAAAGAAAGGCCATACAGTACAGACCAAAAGTTTGGACACACCTTCTCATTTAAAGATTTTTCTGTATTTTCATGACTATGAAAATTGTACATTCACACTGAAGGCATCAAAACTATGAATTAACACATGTGGAATTATATACTTAACAAAAAAGTGTGAAACAACTGAAAATATGTCTTATATTCTAGGTTCTTCAAAGTAGCCACCTTTTGCTTTGATGACTGCTTTGCACACTCTTGGCATTCTCTTGATGAGCTTCAAGAGGTAGTCACTGGAAATGGTCTTCCAACAATCTTGAAGGAGTTCCCAGAGATGCTTAGCACTTGTTGGCCCTTTTGCCTTCACTCTGCGGTCCAGCTCACCCCAAACCATGTCGATTAGGTTCAGGTCTGGTGACTGTGGAGGCCAGGTCATCTGGCGTAGCACCCCATCACTCTCCTTCTTGGTCAAATAGCCCTTACACAGCCTGGAGGTGTGTTTGGGGTCATTGTCCTGTTGAAAAATAAATGATGGTCCAACTAAACGCAAACCGGATGGAATAGCATGCCGTTGCAAGATGCTGTGGTAGACATGCTGGTTCAGTATGCCTTCAATTTTGAATAAATCCCCAACAGTGTCACCAGCAAAGCACCCTCACACCATCACACCTCCTCCTCCATGCTTCACGGTGGGAACCAGGCATGTAGAGTCCATCCGTTCACCTTTTCTGCATCACACAAAGACACGGTGGTTGGAACCCAAGATCTCAAATTTGGACTCATCAGACCAAAGCACAGATTTCCACTGGTCTAATGTCCATTCCTTGTGTTCTTTAGCCCAAACAAGTCTCTTCTGCTTGTTGCCTGTCCTTAGCAGTGGTTTCCTAGCAGCTATTTTACCATGAAGGCCTGCTGCACAAAGTCTCCTATTAACAGTTGTTGTAGAGATGTGTTTGCTATAGAACTCTGTGTGGCATTGACCTGGTCTCTAATCTGAGCTGCTGTTAACCTGCGATTTCTGAGGCTGGTGACTCGGATAAACTTAGCCTCAGAAGCAGAGGTGACTCTTGGTCTTCCTTTCCTGGGGCGGTCCTCATGTGAGCCAGTTTCTTTGTAGCGCTTGATGGTTTTTGCAACTGCACTTGGGGACACTTTCAAAGTTTTCCCAATTTTTCGGACTGACTGACCTTCATTTCTTAAAGTAATGATGGCCACTCGTTTTTCTTTACTTAGCTGCTTTTTTCTTGCCATAATACAAATTCTAACAGTCTATTCAGTAGGACTATCAGCTGTGTATCCACCTGAATTCTGCACAACACAACTGATGGTCCCAACCCCATTTATAAGGCAAGAAATCCCATTTATTAAACCTGTCAGGGCACACCTGTGAAGTGAAAACCATTTCCGGTGATTACCTCTTGAAGCTCATCAAGAGAATGCCAAGAGTGTGCAAAGCAGTCATCAAAGCAAAAGGTGGCTACTTTGAAGAACCTGGAATATAAGACATATTTTCAGTTGTTTCACACTTTTTTGTTAAGTATATAATTCCACATATGTTAATTCATAGTTTTGATGCCTTCAGTGTGAATGTACAATTTTCAAAATCATGAAAATACAGAAAAATCTTTAAATGAGAAGGTGTGTCCAAACTTTTGGTCTGTACTGTACATATATTATGACCGGCTCCAGTTTTTGACCCTAGTCCTAGATTTTCACCCGTAAGTGGCTATCTTTTTCAGTTTTATTTGTTGTAATGGTTTGATTATTATTTTGCATATTAAAAATGCTTTTTTCTCTGTCATCCCTGACCTTACAGATCTGACTGGACCAAAAAGGGAAATACCTGTAGCCCGGAGGTGCTGGAAGCCAGAGAGGAATCTGAAATGGAGGCCGGAGCTGGGGGCCAGAAAGAAGAAGAGCCTGCGGAGAGCACCAGTACACCACAGCCCCTCGACACCTCCCCTCATGCACCAATAAGCCAGCATTGCTATTGTCCCACCATCACTGGCGTACGTGACATGGGAATACCTGTGAGTGATGATGATGAGAGTTTTTGTCTAAGCCTGGCCCGTTATTTCAGGCATGTTCCCTTTTTATTGAGGCTCCAGACCAGGGCTGCCCTCCAAATTGTTTTGTCTGCCGCTGCACCACCAAATTCACCGATGGCCATCTTTTAATTCCTTGAAAGGTGGCAACTTTCTGAGGACAACCAAACCCGGTCATTAGACCCCCCAAGAAGGGCACTCAGCAGACCGACCATCACGGCAGCCACCACCTCCAGTGCCAGCATCACGGCAATCACCACCACCTCCAGTACCAGCATCACAGCAGCCATCACCACCTCCTCCAGTCACAGCATCACAGCAACCACCACCAACTACAGTGGCACCATCACGGCAGCCACCTCCAGTGCCAGCATCTTGGCAGCCACCTCCATTACCAGCATCACGGCAGCCAACAACCCCCTCACCAGCATGTCTCTTGCCCCAATCACCCTTGTCTTGTTGGCATGTTGGCCAAAACACAGAAGACAAGGCCAGACAAAGATCTGAGATACAGGATTTGTGTGCTGAGATGCCGCCACAGTCACTGAAAGGTGTTACATAGATGCGTATTATATGGACGCTATATGGATGGCATAAGCATGGTCGTTTGCTGTGCTTTTTTCTTCTCGCACACATTGACTTGCATTGGCGAGTCTCGTCTGATATATGCAGCCACTTGCAGCATGCTGTGATTTTTTTTCTCAGTTCGATCCGAGCTGGGAAAAAAAAATCACAGATGAACACATAATCATTCAATAACAAGAGTCAGAGTGCAATCCAATTTTTTGTTATCAGATTGCACTCGTGTGATTTAAACGCAGATGAGTATGAGCCCTTAGACTCAGCCAAAAGATTGTAGACATAGAGTATATCTTATTGCTCTAATAGGCATCTAGTCATTCAACAGAGGCCATTAACTATATATTCTACATGCAGGGCTTGTGAATTGTCCATTATTAAAATAAACAGTATATAAAAAGCAGTGCAGGAGGCAGCAGTGAAGGACATGACAAATATTAATAACAATATGTAAAATAATCACAGGCTGCAATTACCCACCATATTTTTTCTTAAACCATGAAATCAACTTTTTCTTGCGGTTGTAAATTTGAAATGACAGTGATAGCTATTATGACATCACTATGCACATGACATCATAGACATCACAATTGGAATAGAATGTATAAATTTCTACACTGCTGCCATCTTGTGTCACTATAACCTGACAGCTGGAAGAGGACGAGTCCAGGTAAGTAGCTCTTTACTTTTAAGCTTTGGTATACTTATAGTGTATCCACCGGATTTATCATGGATTGCCGGGAACACTCTGTAATAAGACATTTTCAGGACAACCCCTTGTCTAAATGAGAAATTGCTGACGATAGGTGGGTGGTGGAGGTCAAGTTGGGACATCTTTATGGGGCTCCATTTTTGGGTAGTTTTGCCATTTATGTGGACAAATTATTTTATTATCATTCTCTGT
Organism: Phyllobates terribilis; assembly: GCF_046119375.1. Classification (NCBI taxonomy): domain Eukaryota; kingdom Metazoa; phylum Chordata; class Amphibia; order Anura; family Dendrobatidae; genus Phyllobates; species Phyllobates terribilis. The sequence goes on along the minus strand of NW_027362800.1, from coordinate 493,365 downwards.
TCTCAGATCTTTGGTTCCTATTGAATTAGGGGCTGACATTGGAGTTGTAGTTTAACCCCTTTAAAGCTCAAGACGTACTAATACGTATCTGCGCCATGGGACTTAACAGCCTGATACGTATTAGTACGTCTTTGCGATCGCGCCCGCACACAGGCTGTGCGGGCGCGATCGCTGCCGGGTTTCAGCCGATTGTCGCAGCTGAGTCGATCGCAGCATTGCGGGGGCAAGGGGAGGTGATCGGGATACTCACCTCTCCTGCCGGCGTCCAGCGATGTCTGCCGCGGCTTCCTGGATGTTGCCATGACGACCCAATGTCGTCATGACAACATCTGGGTCACCAGACAGCAGGAAGATATTTTGGCATGCGCAGTGCATGACCAAAGTATCTTTTGCATTTGCAGCGCTGACAGCCTGTATAGCACAGGGCTGGTGCTCCATCCCTATGCTATACAGGCGATCAGAATAAAAAAAGTGAAAGTCCCGTAGTGGGACAAAGAATAAAAGTAAAAAAAAGTGTCAGAAAGTGAAGAAAATAAAAAAAAAAAATAATCCACCAAAAATAAAAATATAATGTACCCATCAATAAATATTATTATGGAAAAAAAAAACAATAAAAGTACACATATTTGGTATCACTGCGTCCGGAATGACCTGACCTATAAAACTGTCCCACTAGTTAGCCCCTTCAGTGAACATGGTAAAAAAAATAAATAAAAAATGAAGCAAAAAACAATGCTTTATCATCATACCGCCAAACAAAAAATGGAATAACACGCGATCAAAAAGACAAATATAAATAATAATGATACCACTGAAAACGTCATCTTGTCCCGCAAAAAACAAGCCGCCACACAGCTCCATCAGCCGAAAAATAAAAAAGTTATAGCTCTCAGAATAAAGCGATGCAAAAAAATTATTTTTTCTATAAAATAGCTTTTATTGTGTAAAAGCGCCAAAACATAGAAAATCGATATAAATGTGGTACCACTGTAAACGTACTGACCCGAAGAATAAAGCTACCTTATCAATTTTACCACACGCGGAACAGCATCAAACAAAAAACAATTCCTGAATTGTTGTTTTTTTATTATTCTGCCTCCCATTAATCGGAATACAGAGCAATCAAAATATGTCACGTGCCAGAAAATGGCACCAATAAAAACGTCAACTCATCCCGCAAAAAACAAGACGTCACATGACTCTGTCGGCCAAAATATGGAAAAATTATAGCTCTCAAAATATGGCGATGCAAAAACTAGATTTTACGAAAAAATGCGTCTTTTACTGTGTGACAGCTGTCAATCATAAAAGCCCGATATGATTCTGGTATCGCTGTAATCGCACTGACTCGAAGAATAAAGTTGTCTAAACGGCGTAAAATATAAACTCTAGGCTTAGGGTTGTGGTGGGGTTGGGGTTGGGGTTGGGGTTAGGGCTAGGGTTAGGGTTGGGCTAGGCCTGAGAGGATGAGATCCGCCCCTATCACTGGGCAAGAAGCCAAAAGCACAAAATTAAAAGAGAAATCCTACTTCCTCCTTCTGGAGGACCCGGAGTGGGCAAACCCAACACATGAGACACCGGGCTAGAGGCCAACCACGACACAAGCTTTAAAGGGAATCTGTCACTCCCTAGGACTTATCAGACCTCTATTATGGGCATAAAGGTTATAGTAATGTAAATCTATACATATTCTATGGCCCATATTAGAGGTCTGCTTGCTTTGAAATTTCCTGGCTCCGGCCTGCTCTCGCTCTGGCTCTGGCCTGCTCTCGCTCTGGCTCTGTCCTGCTCTCGCTCTGGCTCCGGCCTGCTCTCGCACTGGCTCTGGCCTGCCCTCGCCTTGGCTCCGGCCTACTCGCCCTGGCTCCGGCCTGCTCTCGCTCTGGTTCCGACCTGCTCTCGCTCTGGCTCCGGCCTGCTCTCGCTCCGGCCTGCCCTTGCCTTGGCTTCGGCCTGCTCTCGCCCTGAATCTGGCCTGCTCTCGTTTTGGCTCTAGCCTGCCCTCGCCCTGGCTCCGGCCTGTTCTCGCCCTGGCTCCGGCCTGCTCTCGCTCTGGCTCCGGCCTGCTCTCGCTCCGGCCTGCCCTTGCCTTGGCTCCGGCCTGCTCTCGCTCTGGCTCCGGCCTGCCCTCGCCCTGGCTCCGGCCTGCCCTCGCACTGGCTCCGGCCTGCCCTCTAACTGGCTCCGGCCTGACCTCTCTCTGACTCTGGCCTGCTCTCGCTCTGGCTCTGGCCTGCTCTCGTTCTGGCTCTGGCCTGCCCTCACCTTGTCTCCAGCCTGGTCTCGCTCTTGATCTGGCCTGCTCTCGCCTTGTCTCTGGCCTGCTCTCGCCCTGGCTCCGGCCTGCCCTCGCCCTGGCTCCGGCCTGCCCTCGCCCTGGCTCCGGCCTGCCCTCGCCCTGGCTCCGGCCTGCTCTCGCCTTGGCCCTGGCCAGCCCTCGCCTTGGCTCCGGCCAACTCCTGCTTTAGCTCCGACATGCCCTCGCCTTGTCTCCGGCATGCCCTCGCTCTGGGTCCGGCCTGCCCTCACCCTGGCTCCGGCCTGCTTTCGCTCTGGCTCCAGCCTGCACTCGCCCTGGCTCCGGCCTGCTCTCACTCTAGCTCCGGCCTGCCCTCGCCTTGGCTCCGGCCTGCTCTGGCTCCGGCCTACTCTCGCTCTAGCTCCGGACTGCCCTCGCCCTGTCTCCGGCCTGGTCTCGCTCTGGCCTGCCCTCGCCCTGGCTCCGGCATTTTCTCGCTCTGGCACTGGCCTGCTCTCGTTCTGTTTCTGGCCTGCCCTCGCCTTGTCTCCGGCCTTCTCTCGCTCTGGCTCTGGCCTGCCCTGGCCTGCCCTCGCCTTGGCTCCGGCCTGCCCTCTCCTTGGCTCCGGCCTGCTCTTGCTTTTGCTTCGGCCTGCTGTCGCCCTGGCTCCGGCCTGACCTCGCCTTGGCTCCGGCCAGCTCCTGCTCTGGCTCCAGCCTGCCCTCGCCTTGGCTCCGGCTTACCCTCGCCTTGGCTCCGGCCTGCTCTTGCCTTGGCTCTGGCCTGCTCTCGCTCTGGCTCCGGCCTGCCCTCACCCTGACTCCGGCCTGCCCTTGCTCTTGCTCCGGCCTTCTCTCGCCCTGTCTCTGGCCTGCTCTCTCTCTGGCTCTGGCCTGCTCTCGCTCTGGCTCCGGCCTGCTCTCGCTCTGGCCCCGGCCTGCTCTCGCTCTGGCCCCGGCCTGCTCTCGCTCTGGCTCTGGCCTGCCCTCGCCCTGGCTCTGGCCTGCCCTTGCTCTGGCCCTGGCCAGCCCTCGCCTTGGCTCCGGCCAACTCCTGCTTTAGCTCCGACCTGCCCTCGCCTTGTCTCCGGCCTGCTCTCGCCCTGGCTCCGGCATGCCCTCGCTCTGGCTCCGGCCTGCTTTCGCTCTGGCTCCGGCCTGCGCTCGCCCTGGCTCCGGCCTGCTTTCGTTCTGGCTCCGGCCTGCGCTCGCCCTGGCTCCGGCCTGCTCTCACTCTGGCTCCGGCCTGCCCTCGCCTTGGCTCCGGCCTGCTCTGGCTCCGGCCTACTCTCGCTCTAGCTCCAGACTGCCCTCGCCCTGTCTCCGGCCTGGTCTCGCTCTGGCCTGCCCTCGCTCTGGCTCCGGCATTTTCTCGCTCTGGCACTGGCCTGCTCTCGTTCTGTTTCTGGCCTGCCCTTGCCTTAACTCCGGCCTACTCTCGCTCTGACTCTGACCTGCCCTCGCCTGGCTCTGGCCTACCCTCGCCTTGGCTCCGGCCTGCTCTCGCCTTGGCTCTGGCCTGCTCTCGCTCTTGCTCCGGCCTGCCCTCACCCTGACTCCGGCCTGCCCTTGCTCTTGCTCCGGCCAACCCTCGCATTGGTTCCAGCCTGCTGTCGCCCTGGCTCCGACCTGCTCTGGCTCTGGCCTGCCCTTGCCTTGGCTCTGGCCTGCTCTCGCTCTGGCCTGCCTTCCTTCGCCTTGTCTCTGGCCTGCTCTCGCTCTGGCTCTGACCTGCCCTGGCTCTGCCTCTGGCCTGCCCTCTTCTTGGCTCCGGCCTGCTCTCGCTCTGACTCTGGTCTGCCCTCGAGGGCCTTGGCTCCTGCCTGCTCTCGCCCTGGCTCCAGCCTGCTCTTGCTCTTGCTTCGGCCTGCTCTCGCCCTGGCTCCAGCCTGACCTTGCTCTGGCTCTGGCCAGCCCTCGCCTTGGCTCCCGCCAGCTCCTTCTCTGGCTCTGGCCTGCAAGTTCAATGATTGGCTGCAGCGGTTTTTTTTTGGGGGGGGGGGGTTAGAGTCCAGATTTCTAAAAGTAGAAAAATCCCTTAGATGCCGCGGTCAACAGCAGCTGTAGCACACATGTGGTTTGTCAGAGCCAGGGGGCATCTTTTGTCGCTACTTTGGTGCCGCTACAAAGAGTCTAGCAACAATACTGACCATAGAATTTCGGGGGACCAGGACCACCTAATGTTTGGGTGATGTGAGGGCCTTGGCTCCGGCCTGCCCTCGCCCTGGCTCCGGCCTGCCTTCTAACTGGCTCCGGCATGCCCTCGCTCTGGCCTTCCCTCGCCCTGGCTCCGGCCTGATCTCGCTCTGGCTCTGGCCTGCTCTCGCTCTGGCCTGCTCTCGCCCTGGCTCTGGCCTGCCCTCACCTTGTCTCCAGCCTGGTCTCGCTCTTGCTTAGGCCTTCCCTCGCCTTGTCTCTGGCCTGCTCTCGCTCTGGCCTGCCCTGGCTCTGCCTCTGGCCTGCCCTCGCCTTGGCTCCGGCCTGCTCTCGCCCTGGCTCCGGCCTGCCCTCGCCCTGGCTCCGGCCTGCCCTCGCCCTGGCTCCGGCCTGACCCCGCTCTGGCTCTGGCCTGCTCTCGTTCTGGCTCTGGCCTGCCCTCACCTTGTCTCCAGCATTTCGGGGGACCAGGACCACCTAATGTTTGGGTGATGTGAGGGCCTTGGCTCCGGCCTGCCCTCGCCCTGGCTCCGGCCTGCCTTCTAACTGGCTCCGGCATGCCCTCGCTCTGGCTCCGGCCTTCCCTCGCCTTGTCTCTGGCCTGCTCTCGCTCTGGCCTGCCCTGGCTCTGCCTCTGGCCTGCCCTCGCCTTGGCTCCGGCCTGCTCTCGCCCTGGCTCTGGCCTGCCCTCGCCCTGGCTCTGGCCTGCCCTCGCCCTGGCTCTGGCCTGCCCTCGCCCTGGCTCCGGCCTGCCCTCGCCCTGGCTCCGGCCTGACCTGGCTCTGGCCTGCTCTCGCTCTGGCCTCGCCCTGGCTCCGGCCTGTTCTCGCCCTGGCTCCGGCCTGCCCTTGCCTTGACTCCGGCCTTCTCTCGTTCTGGCTCTGGCCTGCCCTTGCCTTGGCTCTGGCCTACTCTCGCTCTGGCCTGCCCTCGACTTGGCTCCGGTCTGCTCTCATTCTGGCTCTGGCCTGCTCTCGCTCTGTCTCCGGCCTGCTCTGGATCTGGCTCTGGCCTTCCCTCGCCTTGGCTCCAGCCTGCTCTCGCTCTGGCTCCGGCCTGCTCTCGCTCTGGCTCTGGCCTGCCCTCGTCCTGGCTCCGGCCTGCCCTTGCTCTGGCACCAGCCAGCCCTCGCCTGGCTCCACCTGCTCTCGCTCTGGCCTGCCCTTGCCTTGGCTGCGGCCTTCTCTCGCCCTTGCTCTTGCTTGCTCTTTCTCTGGCTCTGGCCTGTCCTCTCCTTGTCTCTGGCCTGCTCTCGCACTCGCTCCGGCCTGCTCTGGCTCTGGCCTACTATCTCTCTGGCTCCTGCCTGCCCTCGCCTTGGCTCCTGCCCGTTTTCTCCCTGGATACGACCTGCTCTCGCCTTGGCTCCGGCCTGCTCTTGCTCTGGTTCCAGCCTGCCCTTACCTTGGCTCATGCCTGCTCTCTATCTGGCCTGCCCTCAACTTGACTCCGGCCTTCTCTGGCTTTGGCTCCGGCCTGCCCTCGCCTTGGCTCCGGCCTGCTCTCGCTTCTGCTCCAGCCTGCCCTCGCCCTGGTTCCGGCCTGCCCTCGACCTGGCTCCGGCCTGCCCTCGCTCTGTCTCTTGCCTGCCCTCGCCTTGGCTCTGAACTGCTCTTGCCCTGGCTCCGGCCTGCTCTCGCTCTGGCCTGCCCTTGCCTTAGCTCCCGCCTGCTCTCGCCCTGGCTCTGGCTTCCTCTCTCTCTGGCTCTGGCCTGTCCTCTCCTTGGCTCTGGCCTGCTCTCACTAAGGCACCGACCTGCCCTCGCACGGGCTCCGGCCTGCTCTCGCCCTGGATCTGGCCTGCTCTCGCTCTGGCTCTGGCCTGCTCTCGCTCTGGCTCTGGCCAGCCCACGTGGGCCTTGGCTCCGGCCTGGCCTCGCCATGGCTCCGCCTGCTCTCGCTCTGGCCTGCTCTCGCCCAGGCTCTGGCCTGCTCTCGCTCTGGCCCTGGATCCGGCCTGCCATTGGTCTGACTCTGGCCTGCCATCGCACGGACTCCGGCCTGCTCTCGCACTGGATCTGGCCTGCTCTCGCCTTGGCTCCGGCCTTCTCTCGCCCTTGCTCCGGCTTGCTCTCTCTCTGGCCTGCCCTTGCCTTGGCTCCCGCCTGCTCTCGCCCTTGCTCCGGCCTGCTCTTTCTCTGGCTCCGACCTGCCTTCACCCTGGCTCCAGCCTGCCCTTGCCCTGGCTCCGGCATGTCCTCGCCCTGGCTCCGGCCTGCCCTCGCCTTGGCTCTGGCCTGCCTTCGCCATGGCTCCGCCTGCTCTCGCTCTGGCCTGCTCTCGCTCAGGCTCCGGCCTGCTCTCGCTCTGGCTCTGGCCTGCTCTCCCTCTGGCTCCAGCCTGCCATCGCTCAGGCTCTGGCCTGCCCTTGCACTGGCTTCGGCCTGCCCTCGCTCTGGATCCGGCGTGCTCTCGCCCTGGCCCCGGCGTGCTCTCGCCCTGGCCCCGGCTTGCTCTCGCCCTGGTTCCGGCCTGCCCTTGCCTTGGCTCCGGCCTTCTCTTGCTCTGGTTCTGGCCTGCCCTTGCCTTGGCTCTGGCCTACTCTCGCTCTGGCTCCGGCCTGCCCTTGACCTGGCTCCAGCCTGCTCTCGCTCTGTCTCTGGCCCTGGATCCGGCCTGCCATTGCTCTGACTCTGGCCTGCCATCGCACGGACTCCGGCCTGCTCTCGCACTGGATCTGGCCTGCTCTCGCCTTGGCTCCGGCCTTCTCTCGCCCTTTCTCCGGCTTGCTCTCTCTCTGGCCTGCCCTTGCCTTGGCTCCGGCCTGCTCTCGCCCTTGCTCCGGCCTGCTCTTTCTCTGGCTCCGGCCTGCCTTCACCCTGGCTCCAGCCTGCCCTCGCCCTGGCTCCGGCATGTCCTCGCCCTGGCTCCGGCCTGCCCTCGCCTTGGCTCTGGCCTGCCTTCGCCATGGCTCCGCCTGCTCTCGCTCCGGCCTGCTCTCGCTCAGGCTCCGGCCTGCTCTCGCTCAGGCTCCGGCCTGCTCTCGCTCTGGCTCTGGCCTGCTCTCCCTTTGGCTCCAGCCTGCCATCGCTCTGGCCTGCCCTTGCACTGGCTTCGGCCTGCCCTCGCTCTGGATCCGGCCTGCTCTCGCCCTGGCTCCGGCGTGCTTTCGCCCTGGCCCCGGCGTGCTTTCGCCCTGGCCCCGGCTTGCTCTCGCCCTGGTTCCGGCCTGCCCTTGCCTTGGCTCCGGCCTTCTCTTGCTCTGGTTCTGGCCTGCCCTTGCCTTGGCTCTGGCCTACTCTCGCTCTGGCTCCGGCCTGCCCTTGACCTGGCTCCAGCCTGCTCTCGCTCTGTCTCTGGCCTGCCCTTGCCCTTGCTCCGGCCTGCTCTCGCTCTGGCTCTGGCTTGCCCTTGCCTTGGCTCCGGTCTGCTCTCGCTCTGGCTCTGGCCTGCCCTCGCCTTGGCTCCAGCCTGCTATCGCTCTGGCCTGCCCGAGCTCGCTTTGGCTCTGGCCTGCCCGAGCTCTGGCCATTGCCTGCCCTCGCCTTGGCTCCGGCCTGCTCTGACTCTGGCTCGGGCCTGCCCTCGCCCTAGCTCCGGCCTGCTCTCGCTCTGTCCTGTCCTCGCCTTGGCTCCGGCCTGCTCTCGCCCAGGCTCCGGCCTGACCTCGCCCTGGCTTCGGCCTGCCCCTGCTCTTGCTCTGGGCAGCCCTCGACTTGGCTCCGGCCAGCACCTGCTCTGGCTCCAGCCTGCTCTCGCCCTGGCTCCGGCATGCCCTCACCCTGGCTCCGGCCTCATCTCGCTCTGGCTCCGGCCTGGTCTCGCCCTGGCTCCGGCCTGCCCTCGCCCTGGCTCCGGCCTGCCCTCGCCCTGGCTCCGGCATGCCCTCACCCTGGCTCCGGCCTTATCTCGCAATGGCTCTGGCCTGCTCTCGCCCTGGCTCCGGCATGCCCTCACCCTGGCTCCGGCCTCATCTCGCTCTGGCTCCGGCCTGGTCTCGCCCTGGCTCCGGCCTGCCCTCGCCCTGGCTCCGGCCTGCCCTCGCCCTGGCTCCGGCATGCCCTCACCCTGGCTCCGGCCTTATCTCGCAATGGCTCTGGCCTGCTCTCGCTCTGACTCTGGTCTGCCCTCGCCCTGGCTCCAGCCTGCTCTAGCTCTGGCTGAGGCCTGTTCTCTCGCTCTGGCTCTGGCCTGCCCTTACCTTGGCTTCGGACTGCTCTCGCTCTGGCTCTGGCCTGTTCTCGCTCTGGCTCTGGCCTTCCCTCGCCTTGGCTCTGGCCTGCTCTTGCCCTGGCTCCGGCCTTCTCTTGCCCTGGCTCCGGCCTGCTCTCGCTCTGGCCTGCCCTCGCCCTGGCTCTGGCCTGCTCTCGCTCTGACTCAGGCCTGCCCTCACCCTGGCTCCGGCCTGCTCTCTTTTTGGCTCTGGCCTGCCCTCGCCCTGGCTCCGGCCTACTCTCGCTCTGGCTCTGGCCTGCTCTCTCTCTGGCTCTGGCCTCGCCCTGGCTCCGGCCTGTTCTCGCCCTGGTTCCGGCCTGCCCTTGCCTTGACTCCGGCCTTCTCTCGTTCTGGCTCTGGCCTGCCCTTGCCTTGGCTCTGGCCTACTCTCGCTCTGGCCTGCCCTCGACTTGGCTCCGGTCTGCTCTCGTTCTGGCTCTGGCCTGCTCTCGCTCTGGCTCCGGCCTCCTCTGGATCTGGCTCTGACCTTCCCTCGCCTTGGCTCCTACCTGCTCTCGCTCTGGCCTGCCCTCGCCTTGGCTCCGGCCTGCTCTCGCCTTGACTCCGGCCTGCTCTCGCCTTGTCTCCGGCCTGCTCTTGCTCTGGCTCTGGCCTGCCCTCGTCCTGGCTCCGGCCTGCCCTTGCTCTGGCTCCAGCCAGCCCTCGCCTGGCTCCGCCTGCTCTCGCTCTGGCCTGCCCTTGCCTTGGCTCCGGCCTGCTCTCGCCCTTGCTCTTGCTTGCTCTCGCTCTGGCCAGTCCTCTCCTTGTCTCTGGCCTGCTCTCGCACTGGCTCCGGCCTGCCCTCGTCCTGGCTCTGGCCTGCTATCTCTCTGGCTCCTGCCTGCCTCGCCTTGGTTCCTGCCCGTTTTCTCCCTGGATACGACCTGCTCTCGCCTTGGCTCCGGCCTGCTCTTGCTCTGGTTCCAGCCTGCCCTTACTTTGGCTCATGCCTGCTCTCTATCTGGCCTGCCCTCAACTTGACTCCGGCCTTCTCTGGCTTTGGCTCCGGCCTGCCCTCGCTCTGGCTCCGGCCTGCCCTCGCTCTGGCTCCGGCCTGCCCTCGCTCTGGCTCCGGCCTGCCCTCGCCTTGGCTCCGGCCTGCTCTCGCTTCTGCTCCAGCCTGCCCTCACCCTGGCTCCGGCCTGCTCTGGCTCTGGCCTGCCCTCGACCTGGCTCCGGCCTGCCCTCGCTCTGTCTCCTGCCTGCCCTCGCCTTGGCTCCGAACTGCTCTTGCCCTGGCTCCGGCCTGCCCTCGCTCTGGCCTGCCCTTGCCTTAGCTCCTGCCTGCTCTCGCCCTGGCTCTGGCTTCCTCTCTCTCTGGCTCTGGCCTGTACTCGCCTTGGCTCTGGCCTGCTCTCGCTATGGCACCGAACTGCCCTCGCACGGGCTCCGGCCTGCTCTCGCCCTGGATCTGGCCTGCTCTCGCTCTGGCTCTGGCCAGCCCACGCCTTGGCTCTGGCCTGACCTCGCCATGGCTCCGCCTGCTCTCGCTCTGGCCGGCTCTCCCAAGGCTCTGGCCTGCTCTCGCTCTTGCTCTGGCCTGCTCTCGCTCTGGATCCGGCCTGCCATTGCTCTGGCTCCGGCCTACTCTCGTTCTGGCTCTGGCCTGCCATCGCACGGACTCCGTCCTGCTCTCGCCCTGGATATGGCCTGCTCTCGCCTTGGCTCCGGCCTTCTCTCACCCTTGCTCCGGCTTGCTCTCTCTCTGGCTCTGGCCTGCCCTTGCCTTGGCTCCCACCTGCTCTCGCCCTTGCTCCGGCTTGCTCTCTCTCTGGCTCTGGCCTGCCCTCGCCTTGGCTCCGGCCTGCTCTCACTATGGCTCCGGCCTGCCCTCGCACGGGCTCCGGCCTGCTTTCGCCCTGGATCTGGCCTGCTCTTTCTCTGGCTCCGGCCTGCCTTCACCCTGGCTCCAGCCTGCCCTCGCCCTGGCTCCGGCATGTCCTCGCTCTGTATCCGGCCTCCTCTCGCCTTGGCTCCGGACTGCTCTCGCCTTGGCTCCGGACTGCTCTCGCCTTGGCTCCGGCCTGCTCTCGCCCTGGCTCCGGCCTGCTCTCACCCTGGTACTGGCCTGCCCTTGCCTTGGCTCCGGCCATCTCTCGCTCTGGCTCCGGCCTGCCCTCACCTTGGCTCTGGCCTGCCTTCACCATGGCTCCGCCTGCTCTCGCTCTGGCCTGCTCTCGCTCAGGCTCCGGCCTGCTCTCGCTCTGGCCCGCTCTCCCTCTGGCTCCAGCCTGCCATCGCTCAGGCTCTGGCTGCCCTTGCACTGGCTCTGGCCTGCCCTCGCTCTGGATCCGGCCTGTTCTCGCCTTGGCTCCGGCCTGTTCTCGCCTTGGCTCCGGCGTGCTCTCGCCCTGGCTCCGGCCTGCCCTCGCCTTGGCTCTGGCCTGCCTTTACCATGGCTCCGCCTGCTCTCGCTCTGGCCTGCTCTCGCTCAGGCTCCGGCCTGCTCTCGCTCTGGCCTGCTCTCCCTCTGGCTCCAGCCTGCCATCGCTCAGGCTCTGGCTGCCCTTGCACTGGCTCCGGCCTGCCCTTGCACTGGCTCCGGCCTGCTCTCGCCTTGGCTCCGGCCTGCTCTCGCCTTGGCTCCGGCCTGTTCTCGCCTTGGCTCCGGCGTGCTCTCGCCCTGGCCCCGGCCTGCTCTCGCCCTGGCCCCGGCCTGCTCTCGCCCTGGTTTCGGCCTGCCCTTGCCTTGGCTCCGGCCTTCTCTTGCTCTGGTTCTGGCCTGCCTTTGCCTTGGCTCTGGCCTACTCTCGCTCTGGCTCCGGCCTGCCCTTGCCCTGGCTCCAGCCTGCTCTCGCTCTGTCTCTGGCCTGCCCTTGCCTTTGCTCCGGCCTGCTCTCGCTCTGGCTTGCCCTTGCCTTGGCTCCGGCCTGCTCTCGCTCTGGCTCTGGCCTGCCCTCGCCTTGGCTCCGGCCTCCTATCGCTCTGGCTCTTGCCTGCCCGAGCTCGCTTTGGCTCTGGCCTGCCCTCGCTCTGGCCCTTCCTTGCCTGCCCTCGCCTTGGCTGCTGCCTGTTCTGACTCTCTGGCTCGGGCCTGCCCTCGCCCTGGCTCCGGCCTGCTCTCGCTCTGGCCTGTCCTCGCCTTGGCTCCAGCCTGCTCTCGCCCTGGCTTCCGGCCTGCCCTCGCCTTGGCTCTGGCCTGCCTTCGCCATGGCTCCGCCTGCTCTCGCTCTGGCCTGCTCTGGCTCAGGCTCCGGCCTGCTCTGGCTCAGGCTCCGGCCTGCTCTGGCTCAGGCTCCGGCCTGCTCTCGCTCTGGCCTGCTCTCCCTCTGGCTCCAGCCTGCCATCGCTCAGGCTCTGGCCTGCCCTTGCACTGGCTTCGGCCTGTCCTTGAAGTGGCTCCGGCCTGTCCTCGCTCTGGATCCGGCCTGTTCTCGCCTTGGCTCCGGCCTGTTCTCGCCTTGGCTCCGGCGTGCTCTCGCCCTGGCCCCGGCGTGCTCTCGCCCTGGCCCCGGCTTGCTCTCGCCCTGGCTTGCTCTCGCCCTGGTTCCGGCCAAGGGCCTTGGCTCCGGCCTTCTCTTGCTCTGGTTCTGGCCTGCCCTTGCCTTGGCTCTGGCCTACTCTCGCTCTGGCTCCGGCCTGCCCTTGCCCTGGCTCCAGCCTGCTCTTGCTCTGTCTCTGGCCTGCCTTGCCTTTGTTCCGGCCTGCTCTCGCTCTGGCTCTGGCTTGCCCTTGCCTTGGCTCCGGCCTGCTCTCGCTCTGGCCTGCCCTCGCCTTGGCTCCGGCCTGCTATCGCTCTGGCTCTTGCCTGCCCGAGCTCGCTTTGACTCTGGCCTGCCCTCGCTCTGGCCATTGCCTGCCCTCACCTTGGCTCCGGCCTGCTCTGACTCTGGCCTGCCCTCGCCCTGGCTCCGGCCTGCTCTCGCTCTGGCCTGTCCTCCTTGGCTCCGGCCTGCTCTCGCCCAGGCTCCGGCCTGCTCTCGCTCTGGTTTCGGCCTGCTCTCGCCTTGACTCCGGCCTGCTCTCGCCTTGGCTCTGGCCTGCTCTCGCTTTGGCTCCGGCCTGCCCTGGCCCTGGCTCTAGCCTGCCCGAGCTCGCTTTGTTTGGCTCTGGCTTGCCTTCGCTCTGGCTCTGGCCTGCTCTCGCCCTGACTCCGGCCTGCTCTCGCCTTGGCTCCGGCCTGCTCTCGCTTTGGCTCTGGCCTGCTCTCGCTCTGCCTTCCCTTGCCCTGGCTCCAGCCTGCCCTCGCCCTGGCTCAGGCCTGTCCTCTCTCTGGCTCCGGCCTGCCCGAGCTAGCTTTGGCTCTGGCTTGCCCTCGCTCTGGCTCTTGCCTACCCTTGTCTTGACTCCGGCCTGCTCTGACTCTGGCTCGGGCCTGCTCTCTCCTTTGCTCCAGTCTGTTCTCGCCTTGGCTCCGGAGTGCTCTCGCCCTGGCCCCGGCCTGCTCTCGCCCTGGTTCCGGCCTGCCCTTGCCTTGGCTCCGGCCTTCTCTTGCTCTGGTCCTGGCCTGCCCTTGCCTTGGCTCTGGCCTACTCTCGCTCTGACTCCGGCCTGCCCTTGCTCTGGCTCCGGCCTGCCCTCGCTCTGTCTATGGCCTGCCCTTGCCTTTGCTCCGGCCTGCTCTCGCTCTGGCTCTGCCCTTGCCTTTGCTCCGGCCTGCTCTCGCTCTGGCTCTCGCCTGCCCTCGACTCGGCTCCGGCCTGCTCTCTCCCTGGCTCTTTCCTGCCCTTGCCTTGGCTCTGGCCTACTCTCGCTCTGACTCCGGCCTGCCCTCGCTCTGGCTCCGGCCTGCACTCACTCTGCCTCTGGCCTGCTCTCGCTCTGGCCTGCCCCTGCCTTTGCCGGTCCGGCTTGCTCCCGCTCTGGCCTGCTCTCACCTTGGCTCCGGACTGCTCTCGCTTTGGCTCTGGCCTGCCCTTGCTTGGCTCCGTCCGGCCTGCTCTTGCTCTGGCTCTGGCCTGCCCTCGCTCTGGCTCTGGCCTGCCCTCGCCTTGTCTCCGGCCGGATCTGACTCTGGCTCTGGCCTGCCCTCGCCCTGCTTTCGCCTTGGCTCCGGCCTGCTCTCGCCCTGGTTCCGTCTGCCCTTGCCATGGCTCCGGCCTTCTTTCTTTCTGGCTCTGGGCTGCCCTTGCCTTGGCTCTGGCCAAATCTCGTTCTGGCCAAGGCCTTCGAAGGCAGGCCAGAGCCACAGCGAGAGCAGGCCAGACAGAGCCTGAGCGAGAGCAGGCCGGAACCAAGGCAAAGGCAGTCCGGAGCCAGAGCGATAGCAGGCCGTAGCCATGGCAAAGGCAGGCCGGAGCCAAGGCGAGGGCAGGCCGATACCAGAACGAGAGAATGCCGGAGCCAGGGCGAGGGGAGGCCAGAGCAAGAGCAGGCCGGAGACAGGGCGAGGGCAGACCGGAGCCAGAGCGAGGGCAGGCCGGAGCCAGAGAAAGGACACGCCGGAGCCAGAGCGAGGGCAGGCCGGAGCGAGAGCAGGCCGGAGCCAGGGCCGGAGCTGGTCGGAGCCAAGGCGAGGGCTGGCCCGAGGCAGAGCCAGGGTAGGCCAGAGCAAGAGCAGGCCGGAGCCAAGGCAAGGACAGGCCAGAGCCAGAGCGAGAGCAGTCCGAAGCCAAGGCGAACCAGAGCAGGTGCTGGCCGTATCCAAGGCGAGGGCTGGCCGGAGCCAGAGCAAGGGCAGGCCGGAGCCAGAGCAGGCTGGAGCCAGGGCGAGAGCAGGCCAGAGCCAGCACGAGAGCAGGCCAGAGCAAGAGCCAGAGCAGGCAGGAAGGGTGAGGGCAGACCAGAGCAGGCCGGAGCCAAGGCGAGGCCAGAACCAGAGCAAGAGCAGGCCAGAGCGAGAGTACGCCGGAACTAGGGCGACGGCAGGCCAGAGCCAGAGAGAGAGTAGGCCGGTGCCAGGGCAAGGGCAGGCCAGAGCCAGAGTGAGAGCGGCTCGGAGCCAGGGCGAGAGCAGGCCGGAGCCATTGCGAGGGCACGGAGCCAATGCGAAGGCAGGCCGGAGCCAGAGGGGCAGGCCGGAGTCAGGGCGGCCTGCTGAGGGGCAGGCCGGAGTCAGGGCGAGGGCAGGCCGGAGCCAGAGCGAGAGTAGGCGAGAGCCATGGCAAAGGCAGGCAAGAGCTAGAGCGAGAGAAGGCCGGAGGGAGCCAAGGCAAGGGCAGGCCGGAACCAGGGGGGGGAACAGGCTGGAGACAGGGCGAGGTCAGAGCGAGAGCAGGCAGAGCCAGAGCGAGAGTAGGCTGGAGCCAGGGCCCGAGGGCAGGCCAGGGCTCATTCCGGCACCTGCCATTGTGATGTCATCGCTATGTCGCCATGCTTCCACATGCTGGTTGGTTGGTTGCTTGATTACAATCCGGTTTTCCACACAATTTACCTCACACACATTATTTACACCAGAACTAGGCCTCAAAAAGGCTGGGTTTATTGAGGACCTGACAAGACCAGGTCTAATGAAGGGTTTATTACAGGGTTTGATATGGAGGTATCTAGGAATGTGATAGGCTGGTGGTGGAGTTATAGTGAGATTTATATAATAGGAGGGCAGCCATCTTTGGCGTGACATTCAGCGCTGGCTTCACTTTCCTCTCCTATTGACATCTGGAGGAAGTGGGAGAGCAGCTGCAGCGGTCAATTCCTCCAAAGTACGAGATCACCACACCCATGACTGGGCGTGGGGAGCAGTGAATATTCATTTTCTTTAGTAGCGGGCACAGTGTAGGCTGCAGCAGGCGGCTGCTGCCTCCTGTGCCCCACTACTTCGCCACTGTCACTGTCGCTTCCCTCACAGCTACAGTATTTATGTATATCGGTATTTACAGCTGCTCGGTGATAAGGTTAAATCGCTCCCGTGTACATGATTTGCTGCTGTTTGGCAGCTTTATTACATGTGAGGAATGTGTAAGAAATAGTCAAACAGTCGAGAGAGTGAAGACACCTCTGATTGCGAGGGCAGGCCGGAGTCAGAGCGATGGCAGGCAGAGCCAGGGCGAGGGCAGTCTGAAGCTAGAGCAAAAGTAGGCCAGCGCCAAGGCGAGAGCAGGGCCGGAGCCAAGGCGAAGGCAGGCCAGAAGAAGAGCGAGATCAGGCCGGAGTCAAGACGAGGGCAGGTCGGAGCCAGGGTGAAAGCAGGCCGGAGCCAGGGCGAGAGCAGGTCGGAGCCAGGGCGAGAGCAGGTCGGAGCCAGGGCGAGAGCAGGTCGGAGCCAGGGCGAGAGCAGGTCGGAGCCAGGGCGAGAGCAGGTCGGAGCCAGGGCGAGAGCAGGTCGGAGCCAGGGCGAGAGCAGGTCGGAGCCAGGGCGAGAGCAGGCCGGAGCCAGGGCGAGGGCAGGCCAGAGCAAGAGCAGTCCGGAGGCAAGGCAAGGGCAGGCCAGACAGAGCCAGAGCGAGGGCAGGCCTACGCCAGAGCGAGAGCAGGCCGGAGTCAAGACGAGGGCAGGCCAGACGTTACAGCAGTAGTGTAATTATCAGATTTGTGTCTCATAATAAGCAATGAAGGTTCGTTCGTTCCTGTGCTAGGACAGCAAGCAGAGATCTTAGAAACCTTGAAGAATTGATACAGAAAGTGTATTAGATGCTGTAGAACTTTCCATGTAATAACATTTATTTGTAAGAACCGATCCCGAGAATATGTCTCTGAAACGAGTGGAGTCTGAGCATGTGCAGCTCTGCTGTATTCAGGGGCGTAACAACCGTGGTCACAGAGGTCGCAACCGGGCCCATGCGGGTGGGGGCCTGCTGACGCCAGCACAAACTTCAACTAGATGTGCGTCCTCAAACCCACATTCAGCTGAAGTGGATTGTGGCACAGAGACCTATGAGCAAGAGCAGGCCAGAGCAAGAGCAGGCCAGAGCCAGGGCGAGGGGAGGCCAGAGCAAGAGCAGGCCAGAGCAAGGGCGAGAGCAGGCCGGAGCCAAGGCGAGGGCCAGCCGGAGCCAGAGCAAGGGCAGGCCAGAGCCATGGCGAGGACAGGCCAGAGCGAGAGCAGGCCGGAGCCAAGGCGAGGGCAGGTCAGAGCCAGATCCAGAGGAGGCCGGAGCCAGGGCGAGGTAGGCCAGACAGAGCGAGAGCAGGCCGTAGCCAAGGCGAGGGCACGCCAGAGCGAGAGCAGGCCAGAGCGAAAGTAGGCCAGCGCCAAGGCGAGAGCAGGGCCGGAGCCAAGGCGAAGGCAGGCCAGAAGAAGAGCGAGATCAGGCCGGAGTCAAGACGAGGGCAGGCCAGAGCAAGAGCAGGCCAGAGCCAGAGCACGAGGGCAGGCCGGAGCCAGGGCGAGGACAGGCCGGAGCCAGAGTGAGAGCAGGTCGGAGCCAGGGCGAGAGCAGGCCGGAGCCAAGGCGAGGGCTGTCCAGAGCCAGATCCAGAGCAGGCCGGAGCCAGGGCGAGGGCAGGCCGTAGCCAAGGCGAGGGCACGCCAGAGCTCTGAGAGCAGGCCAGAGCGAGAGCAGGCCGGAGCCAGGGTGAGGGCAGGCCAGAGCGATGGCACGCCAGAGCTCTGAGAGCAGGCCAGAGCGAGAGCAGGCCAGAGCCAAGGCAAGGGCAGGCCAGAGCGAGAGAAGGCCAGAGTCAAGGCAAGGGCAGGCCGAAACCTGGACGAGAGCAGGCCGGAGACAGGGTGAGTGAGGCCAGAGCCAAAGCGAGAGTAGGCCGGAGCCAGGGCGAGGGCAGGCCAGAGAGAGAGCAGGCCGGAGCCAGGCGAGGGCAGGCCAGAGCGAGAGCAGGCCACAGCCAAGGCGAGGGCAGGCCAGAGCTAGGGCAGGCCAGAGCGAGAGCAGGCTGGAGCCAAGGCGAAGGCAGGCCAGAACAAGAGCGAGAACAGGTTAGAGTCAAGACGAGGGAAGGCCAGAGAGAGCCAGAGCAGGCAGGCCAGAGAGAGCCAGAGCAGGCCGGAGCAAGGGCAGGCCTGAGCGAGAGCAGGCCGGAGCCAGGGTGAGGGCAGGCCGGAGCCAATGCGAGGGCAGGCCGGAGCCAGAGGGGCAGGCCGGAGTCAGGGCGAGGGCAGGCCGGAGCCAATGCGAGGGCAGGCCGGAGCCAGAGGGGCAGGCCGGAGTCAGGGCGACGGCAGGCCGGAGCCAAGGCGAGAGCAGGCCGGAGCCAAGGCGAGAGCAGGCCGGAGCCAAGGCGAGAGCAGGCCGGAGCCAAGGCGAGGGTAGGCCAGAGCCAAGGCAAGGGCGAGGCCAGAGCGATAGAATGCCAGAGCCAAGGCAAGGGCAGGCCGGAACCAGGGCGAGAGCAGGCCGGAGACAGGGCGAGGCCAGAGCAAGAGCAGGCCAGAGCAAGAGCAGGCCAGAGCTAGAGCAAGAGCTGGCCGGACAGGGCAGACCAGAGCAAGAGCAGGCCAGAGCAAGAGCAGTCCGGAGGCAAAGGCAAGGGCAGGCCAGACAGAGCCAGAGCAACAGCAGGCCTACGCAAGAGCGAGAGCAGGCCGGAGCCAAGGCGAAGGCTGGTCATACATAACCAGAGCGAGAGCAGGCCGGAGTCAAGACGAGGGCAGGCCAGACGTTACAGCCGTAGTGTAATTATCAGATTTGTGTCTCATAATAAGCAATGAAGGTTCGTTCCTGTGCTAGGACAGCAAGCAGAGATCTTAGAAACCTTGAAGAATTGATACAGAAAGTGTATTAGATGCTGTAGAACTTTCCATGTAATAACATTTATTTGTAAGAACCGATCCCGAGAATGTGTCTCTGAAACGAGTGGAGTCTGAGCATGTGCAGCTCTGCTGTATTCAGGGGCGTAACAACCGTGGTCACAGAGGTCGCAACCGGGCCCATGCGGGTGGGGGCCTGCTGACGCCAGCACAAACTTCAACTGGATGTGCGTCCTCAGACCCACGTGGATTCAGCTGAAGTGGATTGTGGCACAGAGACCTATGAGCAAGAGCAGGCCAGAGCAAGAGCAGGCCAGAGCCAGGGCGAGGGGAGGCCAGAGCAAGAGCAGGCCAGAGCAAGGGCGAGAGCAGGCCAGAGCCAAGGCGAGGGCCAGCCAGAGCAAGGGCAGGCTGGAGCCAGGGCGAGGACAGGCCAGAGCCAGGGCGAGAGCAGGCCTGAGCCAAGGCGAGGGCAGGTCAGAGCCAGATCCAGAGCAGGCCGTCGCCAGGGCGAGACGGCAGGCAAGACAGAGCGAGAGCAGGCCGGAGCCAGGGCAAGGGCAGGCCAGAGCGAGAGTAGGCCAGAGAGAGCTAAGGCAAGGGCAGGCCAGAGCGAGAGAAGGCCGGAGCCAAGGCAAGGGCAGGCCGGAACCAGGACAAGAGCAGGCCGGAGACAGGGTGAGGCCAGAGCGAGAGCAGGCCAGAGCTAGAGCGAGACCAGGCCAGAGCCAGAGCGAGAGTAGGCCGGGGCCAGGGCGAGAGCAGGCCGGAGCCAGGGCGAGGGCAGGCCAGAGTCAAGGTGAGGGCAGGCCATAGCCAGAGCGAGACTAGGCCAGAGCGAGAGCAGGCCGGAGCCAAGGCGAAGGCAGGCCAGAAGAGGAGCGAGAGCAGGCTGGAGTCAAGACAAGGGCAGGCCAGAGCAAGAGCAGGCCGGAGCCAGGGCGAGGGCAGGCCAGGTCAAGAGCAGGCCGGAGCCAGGGCGAGAGCAGGCCAAAGCAAGAACAGGCCGCAGCCAGGGCGAGGGCTGACCGGAGCCAGGGCGAGAGCAGGCCGGAGCCAGGGCGAGAGCAGGCCGGAGCCAAGGCGAGAGCAGGCCGGAGCCAAGGCGAGAGCAGGCCGGAGCCATGGCGAGAGCAGGCCGGAGCCAAGGCGAGAACAGGCCGGAGCCAAGGCGAGGGCAGGCCAGAGCCAGATCCAGAGCAGGCCGGAGTCAGGGCGACGGCAGGCCAGAGCGAGAGCAGGCTGGAGCCAAGGCGAGGGCAGGCCAGAGCTTGAGTAGGCCAGAGCCAAGGCAAGGGCAGGCCAGAGCGAGAGAAGGCCGGAGCCAGGGCGAGGGGCAGGCCAGAGCCAAGGCAAGGGCAGGCCAGAACGAGAGAAGGCTGGAGTTGGCAGGGTCAGGCCGGAACAAGGGCGAGAGCAGGCCGGAGACAGGGCGAGGCCAGAGCGAGAGCAGGTCAGAACCAGAGCGAGAGTATGCCGGAGCCAGGGTGAGGGCAGGCCGGAGACAGAGCGAGAGCAGGTCGGAGACAAGGGTCTATAGAGCAGGCTGGAGCCAAGGCGAGGGCAGGCAAGAGCCAGGGCGAGAGCAGGCCGGAGCCAAGGCGAGGGCAGGCCAGAGCCAGAGCAGGCCGGAGCCAGGGCGAGGCAGGCCAGAGTCAGAGAAAGAGGAGGCCGGAGCCATGGAGAAGGCACGCCAGAGCGAGAGCAGGCTGGAGCTAGGGCGAGGACAGGCCAGAGCGAGAGTAGGCGAGAGCCAAGGCAAAGGCAGGAAAGAGCTAGAGCGAGAAAAGGCCGGAGCCAACGCAAGGGCAGGCCGGAACCAGGGGGGGGAGCAGGCCGGAGACAGGGCGAAGCCAGAGCGAGAGCAGGCCGGAGCCAGGGCGAAGAGCAGGCCGGAGGAGTCAGAGCGATGGCAGGCCAGAGCCAGGGCGAGGGCAGTCCGAAGCTAGAGCGAAAGTAAGCCAGCGCTAAGGCGAGAGCAGGGCCGGAGCCAAGGCGAAGGCAGGCCAGAAGAAGAGCGAGATCAGGCCGGAGTCAAGACCAGGGCAGGCCAGAGCAAGAGCAGGCCGGAGCCAGGGCGAGGGCAGGCCAAAGCCAGAGCAAGAGCAGGCCAAAGCCAGGGCGAGAGCAGGCCGAAGCCAGGGCGAGGACAGGCCTGAGCCAGAGTGAGAGCAGGCCGGAGTCAGGGCGAGAGCAGGTCGGAGCCAAGGCGGGAGCAGGCCGGAGCCAAGGCGAGGGCAGGCCAGATCCAGAGCAGGCCGGAGCCAGTGCGAGGGCAGGCCGGAGCCAGAGCGAGAGTAGGCCAGAGCCAAGGCAAGGGCAGGCCAGAGGGAGAGAAGGCCAGAGTCAAGGCAAGGGCAGGCCGAAACCAGGACGAGAGCAGGCCGGAGACAGGGTGAGTGAGGCCAGAGCGAGAGTAGGGCGGAGCCAGGGCGAGGGCAGGCCAGAGAGAGAGCAGGCCGGAGCCAGGCGAGGGCAGGCCAGAGCGAGAGCAGGCCAGAGCCAAGGCGAGGGCAGGCCAGAGCGAGAGCAGTCCGGAGCCAGAGCTAGGGCACGCCAGAGCGAGAGCAGGCCTGAGCCAGAGTGAGAGCAGGCTGGGGCCAAGGCGAAGGCAGGCCAGAACAAGAGCGAGATCAGGTTAGAGTCAAGACGAGGGAAGGCCAGAGAGAGCCAGAGCAGGCAGGCCAGAGCCAGAGCAAGAGCAGGCCGGAGCCAGAGCGAGGGCAGGCCTGAGCGAGAGCAGGCCGGAGCCAGGGAGAGAGGAGGCCGGAGCCAAGGCGAGGGCTGGCCGGAGCCAGAGCTACTAGGACAGGCCGGAGCCAGAGCGAGAGCAGGCCGGAGCCAGAGCGAGAGCAGGCCGGAGCCAAGGCGAGGGCAGGCCAGAGCGAGAGCAGGCCGGAGCCAGTTCGAGAGCAGGCCGGAGCCAAGGCGAAGGCAGGCCAGAGCCAGATCCAGAGCAGGCCGGAGTCAGGGCGAGGGCAGGCCAGAGTGAGAGCGAGAGCAGGCCGGAGCCAAGGCGAGGAGCGCCAGAGTGAGAACAGGAACAGGCCAGAGCGAGAGCAGGCCGGAGCCAGGGCGAGTGCAGGCAAGAGCCAGAGCCAGAGTAGGCCGGACCAATCAGAGATCAGCATGTTTCAAATCACCCAGATTGAACAGTCCATGAAATGAGTCACGGCCACTGTGAGGTCATAATGCTGATTAGAATTTCCACCAGTCAGAAAACAGAACCGCCCAGAGGAACCACCCAGGAGGTATGAGTCATCGCCACTGTGAGGTCATAATGCTGACCAATCACAGAGCAGCCACACCCAGATTTTCCACCAATCAGAGAGCAGCCACACCCAGACGGAGCCAATGCAAGGGCAGGCCGGAACAAGGGCGAGAACAGGCCGTAGTCAAGACGAGGGAAGGCCAGACAGAGCAGGAGCAGGCCAGATCCAGAGCAGGCCGGAGTCAGGGCGAGGGCAGGCCAGAGTCAGAGCGAGAGCAGGCCGGAGCCAAGGCGAGGGAGCGCCAGAGCGAGAGCAAGCCAGAGCCAGAGTAGGCCAGAGCCAAGGCAAGGGCAGGCCAGAGCGAGAGAAGGCCGGAGCCAAGGCAAGGGGAGGCCGGAACAAGGGCGAGAACAGGCCGAAGTCGAGACGAGGGCAGGCCAGACAGAGCAAGAGCAGGCCAGAGCCCGGGCGAGGGCAGGCCAGAGCAAGAGCAAGCCGGAGCCAGGGCGAGAGCAGGCCGGAGCCAAGGCCAGAGCTGGTAGGAGCCAGAGCAAGGGCAGGCCGGAGCGGGGCGAGGACAGGCCGGAGCGAGAGCAGGCCGGAGCCAGAGCGAGAGCAGGCCGGAGCCAAGGCGAGAGCAGGCCGGAGCCAAGGCGAGGGCAGGCCAGAGCCAGACCGAGAGCAGGCCGGAGCCAGGGCGAGAGCAGGCCGGAGCCAAGGCGAAGGCAGGCCAGAGCCAGATCCACAGCAGGCCGGAGTCAGGGTGAGGGCAGGCCAGAGTCAGAGCGAGAGCAGGCCGGAGCCAAGGCGAGGGCACGCCAGAGCGAGAGCAGGCCAGAACCAAAGCGAGAGCAGGCCGGAGCCAGGGCGAAGGCAGGCAAGAGCCATAGCAATAGTAGTCCAGAGCCAAGGCAAGGGAAGGCCAGAGCGAGAGAAGGCCGGAGCCAAAGCAAGGGCAGGCCCGAGACAGGGTGAGGCCAGAGCGAGAGCAGGCCACATCCAGAGTGAGAGTATGCCAGAGCCAGGGCGGGGTCAGGCCAGAGCCAGAGAGAGAGCAGGCCGGTGCCAGGGCGAGGCCGGCCATTGGCCGGGACTCCTTAGGGCGACGCGAGCGGCCCCTTTAAGGGAGGGGGAGCGCGCGCGCGCCCAAAGCACAGTGACCGGGGGAGAGCGGGCGCTGCAAGCAGAGCGGGAGGAAGCCGCCGGGCACGGAGCAGAGAGGTGAGGGGAACAGCGTCCTTGCCTAGCAGGAGGCAGGGACGCCGACGCTACACTGTATATATTATATATATGAGGGCAGGCCAGAGCCAAAGCGAGAGCAGGCCAGAGCTAAGGCGAGGGCAGGCCGGAGCCAGAGCGATGGCAGGCCGGAGCCAGGGCAAGGGCAGTCCAGAACTAGAGCAAGAGCAGGCCGGAGCCAAGGTGAGAGCTGGCTGGAGCCAAGGCGAGGGCAGGCCAGAGTCAGCGCAGGCCAGAGCCAAAGCAAGAGCAGTCCGGAGCCAAGGCGAGGGCAGGCCAGAGCAAGAGAAAGAGCAGGTCGGAGCCAAGGCGAGGGCAGGCCAGAGCGAGAGCAGGTCGGAGCCAAGGCGAGGGCAGGCCAGAGCGAGAGCAGGTCGGAGCCAAGGCGAGGGCAGGCCAGAGCGAGAGCAGGTCGGAGCCAAGGCGAGGACAGGCCAGAGCGAGAGCAGGCCGTAGCCAAGGCGACGGGAGGCCAGAGCGAGAGCAGGCCAGAGCGAGAGCAGTCCAGAGCCAAGGCAAGGGCAGGCCTGAGCCAGAACGAGAGCAGGCCTGAGCCAGAGCAAGAGCAGGCCGGAGCCAAGGCGAAGGCAAGCCAGAACAAGAGCGAGATCAGGCCAGAGTCAAGACGAAGGCAGGCCAGAGCCAGAGGAAGAGCAGACCGGAGCCAAGGCATCGGCAGGCGAGAGCCAGAGAGAGAGCAGGCCGGAGCCAGGGCGAGAGCAGGCCGGAGCTAATGCGAGGGCAGGCCGGAGCTAGAGCAAGGGCGGGCCGGAGTCAGGGCGAGGGCAGGCCGGAGCCAGAGCAAGGGCAGGCCGGAGTCAGGGCGAGGGCAGGCCGGAGCCATAGCGAGAGCAGGCCGGACCCAAGGCAAGAGCAGGCCGGAGCCAAGGCAAGGGCAGGCCAGAGCCGGAGAGAGAGCAGGCCGGAGCCATGGCGAGAGCAGGCCGGAGCCATGGCGAGAGCAGGCCGGAGCCATGGCGAGAGCAGGCCGGAGCCAAGGCGAAGTCAGGCCGAAACCAGAGCGAGAGAATGCCGGAGCCAGGGCGAGAGCAGGCCGGACACAGGGCGAGGGTAGGCCGGAGCCAGAGCGTGAGCAGGCCGGAGCCAGAGCGAGAGCAGGCTGGAGCCAAGGCGAGGGCAGGCCGGAGCCAGACTGTGAGCAGGTCGGAGCCAGGGCTAGGGCAGGCCAGAGCCAGAGCAGGCCGGAGCCAGGGCGAGGGCAGGCCGGAGCCAGGTCGAGGGCAGGCCGGAGCCAGGTCGAGGGCAGGCCGGAGCCAGGTCAGGGGCAGGCCGGAGCCAGGACGAGGGCAGGCCAGAGCCAGAGAGAGCAGGCCGGAGCCAGAGAGAGCAGGCCGGAGCCAAGCCAAGGGCAGGACAGAGCCAGAGAGAGAGCAGGCCGGAGCCAGGGCGAGGGCAGGCCAGAGCCAGAGCGAGAGCAGGCCGGAGCCAGGGCGAGGGTACGCCAGAGCCAGAGTGAGAGCAGGCCGGAGCCAGGACGAGGACAGGGCGGAGCCAGGACGAGGGCAGGCCAGAGTCATAGAGAGAGCAGGCCGGAGCCAAGGCAAGGGCAGGCCAGAGCCAGAGAGAGAGCAGGCCGGAGCCAGGGCGAGGGCAAGCCGGAGCCAAGGTGAGGTCAGGCTGGAGCCAGGGCGAGGGCAGGCCCTAGCCAGAGCGAGAGCAGGATGGAACCAGGGCGAGGGCAGGCCGGAGCCAGAGCTAGGGCAGGCCAGAGCTAGGGCAGGCCGGAGCCAGAGCGAGGGCAGGCCGGAGCCAGAGCGAGAGCAGCACGGAGCCAGGGAGAGAGCAGGCCGGAGCCAGGGCAAGAGCAGGCCGAAGCCAAGGCGAGGGCAGGCTGGAGCCAGAGCAGGAGCTTGCCGGAGCCAAGGCGAGGGCTGGCCGGAGGCAGAGCCAGGGTAGGCCAGAGCGAGAGCAGGTCAGAGCGAGAGCAGTCCGAAGCCAAGGCGAAGGCAGGCCGGAGCCAGAGCAGGTGCTGGCCGGATCCAAGGCGAAGGCTGGCCGGAGCCAGAGCTAGGACAGGCCGGAGAGAGAGCAGGCCGGAGCCAGGACAAGGGCAGGCCGGAGCCAGGGCGAGAGCAGGCCAGAGCTTGAGCCAGAGCAGGCGGCCAGGGCGAGGGCAGACCAGAGTGAGAGCGAGAGCAGGCCGGAGCCAAGGCGAGGCCAGCGCAAGAGCAGGCCAGAGCCAGAGCGAGAGTAGGCCGGAGTCAGGGCGACGGCAGGCCAGAGCCAGAGAGAGAGTAGGCGGAGCGAGGTCAGGTCGGAGCCAAGGCGAGGGCAGGCTGGAGGCAGATCCATGGTAGGCCAGAGCAAGAGCAGGCCAGACCGAGAGCAGACCGGAGCCAAGGCAAGGACAGGCCCAAGCCAGAGCGAGAGCAGGCCAGAACCAGAGCAAGAGCAGTCCGGAGCCGAAGGCAGGCCAGAGCAAGAGCAGGCCGGAGCCAAGGAGAGGGCAGGCCGGAGCCAGAGCGAGGGCAGGCCGGAGCCAAGGCGAGAGCAGGCTGGAGCCAGGGCAAGAGCAGGCCGGAGCCAAGGCAAGGGCAGGCCAGAGCCATTGCGAGATCAGGCCGGATCCAGAGCGAGGGCAGGCCGGAGCCAAGGCAAGGGCAGGCCAGAGCCATTGCGAGATCTTGCCGGATCCAGAGCGAGGGCAGGCCGTAGCCAAGGCGAGGGCAGGCCGAAGCAAAACACAGTTTTTAATACCAGGCCTGTAGGTAAGTATTTTGAACAGCAATCTGGTTTCAATTGCTTCACTGACACACTGAAATTTTTTTTTAATGGAGGCCAGAAATGGCAGTATTTTCTGAAAACGTATATGTATACCTGGCCTGTAGGTAACTGTTTTGAACAGCAAACCAGTACCAAAAACTTTGCTGACACACTGGAAAATTTGGCCAGGTATTTAAAATTATGTTTTCTCCGTCACATGGATTACATATACGTTTTCAGAAAATACTGCCATTTCTGGCCTCCATGAAATTTTTTTTTCAGTGTGTCAGCAAAGTTTTTGACACTGGTTTGCTGTTCAAAACAGTTACCTAGAGGCCAGGTATTTAAAACTGTGATTTCTCCGTCACACGGCTCACATATACGTTGTCAGAAAATACTGCCATTTCTGGCCTCCATGAAAATTTTTTTTCAGTGTGTCAGCAAAGTTTTTGACACTGGTTTGCTGTTCAAAACAGTTACCTACAGGCCAGGTATTTAAAACTGTGTTTTCTCCATCACACGGATTACATATACGTTTTCAGAAAATACTGCCATTTCTGGCCTCCATTAAAAAATTTTTTCAGGGTGTCAGTGAAGCAATTGACACCAGATTGCTGTTCAAAATAGTTACCTACAGGCCAGGTATTTAAAACTATGTTTTCTCAGTCACACGGCTCACATATACGTTGTCAGAAAATACTGCCATTTCTGGCCTCCATGAAATTTTTTTTTCAGTGTGTCAGCAAAGTTTTTGACACTGGTTTGCTGTTCAAAACAGTTACCTACAGGCCAGGTATTTAAAACTGTGTTTTCTCCGTCACACGGATCACATATACATTTTCAGAAAATACTGCCGTTTCTCGCCTCCATTAAAAAAAATTTTCAGTGTGTCAGCAAAGTTTTTGACACTGGTTTGCTGTTCAAAACAGCTACCTACAGGCCTGGTATTAAAAAGTGTGTTTTGCTTCGGCCTGCCCTCGCCTTGGCTCCGGCCTGCCCTCGCTCTGGATCCGGCCTGATCTCGCAATGGCTCTGGCCTGCCCTTGCCTTGGCTCCGGCCTGCTCTTGCCCTGCCTCCGGCCTGCTCTCGCCTTGGCTCCGGCCTGCCCTCGCTCTGGCTCCGGCCTGCCCTCTCCTTGGCTCCGGCCTGCTCTTGCTCTGGCTCTGGCCTGCCTTAACATTGGCTCCGGACTGCTCTTGCTCTGGTTCTGGCCTGCCTTGGTCGTGGCTCCGGCCTGCTCTCGCTCTGGCTCCGGCCAGCCCTCGCCCTGGCTCCGGCCTGATATCACTCTGGCTCTGGCCTGCCCTCGCCTTGGCTCCGTCCTAATCGCGCTCTGGCCTGCCCTCGCCTTGGATGCGGCCTGTTCTCGCTCTGGTTCCGTCCTGCCCTCGCCCTAGCTCTGGCCTGATCTCGCTCTGGCCTGCCCTCGCCCTGGCTCCGGCCTCCTCTCGCTCTGGCCTGCCCTCGCCTTGGCTCCGGCCTGCTCTCTCTCTGGCTCTGTCCTGCCCTCGTCCTGGCTCCGGCCTGCTCTCCCTCTGGTCTGCCCTTGCCTTGGCTCCGGCCTGCTCTAACCCTGGCTCCGGCCTGCTCTCTCTCTGGCTCTGGCCTGCCCTCGCCCTGGCTCCGGCCTGCTCTCGCTCTGTCTCTGGCCTGCCCTGGCCTTGGCTCTGGCCTGCCCTGGTCTTGGCTCTGGCCTGCCCTGGCCTCGCCGAGGCTCCGGCCAGCTCTCGCTCTGGCTGTGGCCTGCTGTCGCTCTGGCTCCGGCCTGCTCTCACCCTGGCTCCGGCTTGCTCTCTCTCTGGCCTGCCCTCGCCCTGGCTCCGGCCTGCTCTCGCTATAGCTCTTGACTGCTCTAGCTCTGTCTCTGGCCTGCCCTCGCATAGGCTCCGGCCTGCTCTCGCTCTGGCCTGCCCTCGCCCTGGCTCTGGCCTGCCCTCGCTCTGGCTCCGGCCTGCTCTCGCCCTGGTTCCCAGCTATCTTTGCCTTGGCTCCGGCCTTCTCTCGCTCTGGCTCTGGCCTGCCCTTGCCTTGGCTCTGGCCTACTCTCGCTCTGGCTCTGGCCTGCCCTCGCCTTGGCTCCGGCCTGCTCTCGCCATGGCTCCGGCCTGCTCTCGCTCAGGCTCTGGGCTGCCCTCGCCCTGGCTCCGGCCTTCTCTCGCTGTGGCTCTGACCCGCCCTCACCCTGGCTCCGGCTTGCTCTCTCTCTGACTCTGGCCTGCTCTCGCCCTGACTCAGGCCTGCCCTCGTCCTGGCTCCGGCCTGCTCTTGCTCTGGCCTGCCCTCGCCTTGGCTCCGGCCTGCTCTCGCTCTGGCTCGGTCCTGCCCTCACTCTGGCTCCGGCCTGCTCTCACTCTGGCTCTGGGCTGCCCTCGCCCTGGCTCCGGCCTGCTCTCACTCTGGCTCCGACCTGCCCTTGCCCTGGCTCTGGCCTGCTCTCGATCTGGCTCTGGCCTGCTCTCGCTTTGGCTCTGGCCTGCCCTTGCCTTTGCTCCGGCCTGCTCTCGCTCTGACCTGCCCTCGCCTTGGCTCCGGCCTGCTCTCGCTCTGGCCTGCCCTCGCCTTGGCTACGGCCTTCTCTCGCTCTGACTCTGGCCTGCCCTTGCCTTGGCTCTGGCCTACTCTCGCTTTGGCTCTGGCCTGCCCTTGCCTTGGCTCTGGCCAACTCTAGCTTTGGCTTTGGAGTGCGCTCGCCTTGGCTCCGGCCTTCAATCGCTCTGGCTCTGGCCTGCCCTCGCCTTGGCTCCAGCCTTCAATCGCTCTGGCTCTGGCCTGCCCTTGCCTTGGTTCTGGCCTACTCTCGCTTTGTATCTGGCTTGCCCTCGCCTTGGCTCCGGCCTTCAATCGCTCTGGCCTGCCCTCGCCTTGGCTCCAGCCTTCAATCACTCTGGCTCTGGCCTGCCCTTGCCTTGGTTCTGGCCTACTCTCGCTTTGTATCTGGCTTGCTCTTGCCTTTGCGCCAGCCTTCTCTCGCTCTGGCTCTTGCCTGCTATCGCCCTGGCTCCGGCCTGCCATCGTCCTGGCTCCGGCCTGTTCTCGCTCTGGCTATGGCCGGCCCTCGCCTTGGCTCCGGCCTGCTCTCTCGCTCTGGCTCTGTCCTGCCCTCGCCCTGGCTCCGGCCTGCTCTCGCTCAGGCTCTGGGCTGCCGTCGCCCTGGCTCCGGCCTTCTCTTGCTCTTGCTCTGGCCTGCCCTTGCCCTGGCTCTGGCCTGCTCTCACCCTGGCTCAGGCCTGCTCTTGCTCTGGCCTGCCATCACCTTGGCTCCGGCCTGCTCTCGCTCTGGCTCGGTCCTGCCCTCGCCCTGGCTCCGGCCTGGTCTCGCTCAGGCTCTGGGCTGCCCTGGCTCTGGTCTGCCCTTGCCCTGGCTCCGGTCTGCCCTTGCCCTGGCTCTGGCCTGCTCTCGCTCTGGCTATGGCCTGCTCTTGCTTTGGCTCTGACCTGCCCTTGCTTTTGCTCTGGCTTGCCCTCGCCTTGGCTCCGGCCTTCTCTCGCTCTGGCTCTGGTCTGCCCTTGCCTTGGCTCTGGCCTACTCTCGCTTTGGCTCCGGCTTGCCATCACTCTGGCTCCGGCCTACCCTCGCCCTGGCTCCGCCTTGCCCTCTCTCTGGCTCTGGCCAGCCCTTGCCTTGGCTTCGGCCTGCCCTCGACCTGTCTCCGGCCCACCCTCGCTCTGGCTTTGGCCTGTCCTCTCCTTGGCTCCGGCCTGCTCTTGCACTGGCTCCGGCCTGCCCTCGTCCAGGCTCTGGCCTGCTCTCGCTCTGTCCTGCTCTTGCCTAGGCTCCGGCCTGCTCTCGCACTGGCTCCGGCCTGCTCTCGCACTGACTCCGGCGTGCTATCTCTCTGGCTCCGGCCTGCCCTCGCTTTGGCTCATGCCTGCTCTCGCTCTGGCCTGCCCTCGCTCTGGAACTGGCCTGCCCTCACCCTGGCTCCAGCCTGCTCTCACTCTGGCCTGTCCTCTCCTTGGCTCCGGCCTGCTCTCGCACTGGCTCCGGCCTGCCCTCGCCCTGGCTCCGGCCAGCTCTCACCCTGGCTAAGGCCTGCTATCTCTCTGGCTCCGGCCTGCCCTCGCCTTGGCTCCTGCTTGTTCTCGCCCTGCATCCGGCCTGCTCTCGCCTTGGCTCCGGCCTGCTCTCGCCTTAGCTTCCGGCCTGCTCTCGCCCTGGTTCCGGCCTGACCTTGCCTTCGCTCATGCTTGCTCTCGCTCTGGCCAGCACTCGACTTGGCTCCAGCCTGCTCTCGCTCTGGCTCCAGCCTGCTCTCGCTCTGGCTCCGGCCTGCCCTTGCCCTGGCTCCGGCCTGCCATCGCTCTGGCTCCGGCCTGCCCTCGTCTTAGCTCCGGCCTGCTCTCGCCCTGGCTCCGGCCTGCTCTCGCTTTGGCTCAGGCCCGCCCTCGCCCTGGCTCCGGCCTGCTCTCTCTCTGGCTCTGGCCTGCCATCGCCCTGGCTCCGGCATACTCTCCCACTGGCTGTGGCCTGCTCTTCCTCTGGCCTCGCCCAGTCTCGGGCCTGATCTAGCCCTTGTTCCGGCCTGCCCTTGTCTTGGCTCTGCCCTTCTCTCGCTCTGGCCGGCCCTTGCCTTCGCTCTGGCCTACTCTCGCTCTGGCTCTTGCCTGCCCTCGCCCTGGCTCCGGCCTCGTCTCGCTCTGGCTCTGGCCTGCCCTCGCCCTGGCTCCGGCCTGCTCTTGCTCTGGCTCTGGCCTGCCCTCGCTCTGGCTCCGCCCGCTCTGGCTCAGGTCTGTCCTCACCCTGGTTCCGGCCTGCCCTTGCTCTGGCCTGCCCTCGCCCTGGTTCTGGCCTGCTCTCGCTCTGGCCGGCCCTCGCCGTGGCTCCGGCCTGCTCTCGCTCTGGCTCTGGCCTGCCCTCGCCCTGGCTCCGGCCTTCTCTTGCTCTGGCGTGCTCTTGCTCTGGCTCTGGCCTGCCCTCGTCTTGATTCCGGCCTGTTCTCGCTCTTGTTCTGGCCTGCCTTCGCCTTGTCTCCGGCCTGCTCTTGCTCTGGCTCAGGCCTGTCCTCGCCCTGGTTCCGGCCTGCCCTTGCTCTGGCTCCGGCCACCCCTCGCCTTGGCTACGGCCTGCTCTCGCCCTGGTTCTGGCCTGCTCTCGCTCTGGCCGGCCCTCGCCCTGGCTCCGGCCTGCTCTCGCTCTGGCCTGCCCTCGCCCTGGCTCCGGCCTTCCCTTGCTCTGGCGTGCTCTTGCTCTGGCTCTGGCCTGCCCTCGTCTTGATTCCGGCCTGTTCTCGCTCTTGTTCTGGCCTGCCTTCGCCTTGTCTCCGGCCTGCTCTTGCTCTGGCTCAGGCCTGTCCTCGCCCTGGTTCCGGCCTGCCCTTGCTCTGGCTCCGGCCACCCCTCGCCTTGGCTACGGCCTGCTCTCGCCCTGGTTCCGGCCTGCTCTCGCTCTGGCCTGCCCTCGCCCTGGCTCCGGCCTGCTCTCGCTCTGGCCTGCCCTCGCCCTGGCTCCGGCCTGCTCTTGCTGTGGCTCTGGCCTGCCCTCGTCTTGATTCTGGCCTGATCTCGCTCTTGTTCTGGCCTGCCTTCGCCTTGTCTCCGGCCTGCTTTCGCTCTGGCTCCGTCCTGCTTTCGCTCTGACTCTGGCCTGCCTTTGCCTTGGCTCCAGACTGCTTTCTCTCTGGCTCTGGCCTGCTCTCGCTCTGGCTCTGGCTTGCTCTTGCTCTGGCCTGCTCTCGCTCTGGCTCTGGCCTGCTGTCGCCCTGGCTCTGGCCTGTTCTCGCTCTGGCACTGGCCTGCCCTCGCTCTGGCTCCGGCCTGCTCTCTCTCTGGCCTGCCCTCGCCCTGGCTCTGGCCTATTGTCGCTCTGGCCTGCTCTCGCTCTGGCCTCGCCCTGTCTCCGGCCTGCTCTCGCCCTGGTCCCGGCCTGCCCTTGCCTTGGCTCTGGCTTTCTATTGCTCTGGCTCTGGCCTGCCCTTGCCTTGGCTCTGGCCTACCCTCGCCCTGACTCCGGCCTGCCCTTGCTCTGGCTCCGGCCTGCCCTAGCATTGGCTCCGGCCTGCTCTCGCCCTGGCTCCGACCTGTTCTGGCTCTGGCCTGCCCTCGCCCTGGCTCCGGCCTGCTCTCTCTGTGGCTCTGGCCTGCCCATGCCTTGGCTCCGGCCTGCTCTTCCTCTGGCTCTGGACTGCCCTCGTCTTGAATCTAGCCTGATCTCGCTGTTGTTCTGGCCTGCCTTCGCCCTCAATACTTGGTCGGGGATCCTCTTGCATCAATTACTGCATCAATGCGGCATTGCAGAGCCAAGGCAAGGGCAGGCCGGAACCAGGGCGAGACCAGGCTGGAGACAGGGCGAGGCCAGAGCGAGAGCACGCCAGAGCGAGAGTAGGCCAGAGCCAGGGCGAGGGCAGCCCAGAGCCAGAGAGAGAGCAGGCCGGAGCCAGGGCAAGAGTAGGCCAGAGCAACAGCAGTCTAGGGCGAGAGCAGGCTGGAGCCAAGGCAAGGGCAGGCCAGAGCGAGAGCAGGCCAGAGCCAAAGAGAGAGCAGGTCGGAGCCAAGGCGAAGGCGTCTGGCTGGAGCCAGAGCGAGAGCAGGCCGGATCCAAGGCGACGGCAGGCCGAAACCAGAGCGAAAGAATGCCGGAGCCAGGGCGAGGGCAGGCCAGAGCGAGAGCAGGCCGGAGACAGGGCGAGGGCAGGCCAAAGCGAGAGCAGGCCGGAGCCAGAGCGAGAGCAGGCTGGAGCCAGGGCAAGAGCAGGCCGGAGCCAAGGCGAGGGCAGGCCGGAGCCAGAGTGAGAGCTGGCAGGAACCAGGGCGAGGGCAGGCCGGATCCAGAGCGAGGGCAGGCTGGAGCCAAGGCAAGGGCAGGCCAGAGCCATTGCAAGATCAGGCCGGATCCAGAGCGAGGGCAGGCCGTAGCCAAGGCGAGGGCAGGCCGAAGCAAAACACACTTTTTAATACCAGGCCTGTAGGTAACTGTTTTGAACAGCAAACCAGTGTCAAAAACTTTGCTGACACACTGAAATTTTTTTTTAGTGGAGGCCAGAAATGGAAGTATTTTCTGAAAACGTATATGTGATCCGTGTGACGGAGAAAACACAGTTTTAAATACCTGGCCTGTAGGTAACTGTTTTGAACAGCAAACCAGTGTCAAAAACTGTCCTGACACACTGAAAATAAAAATTTAATGGAGGCCATAAATGGCAGTATTTTCTGACAACGTATATGTGAGCCGTGTGACGGAGAAAACACAGTTTTAAATACCTGGCCTGTAGGTAACTATTTTGAACAGCAATCTGGTTTCAATTGCTTCACTGACACACTGAAAAATTTTTTTAATGGAGGCCAGAAATGGCAGTATTTTCTGACAACGTATATGTATACCTGGCCTGTAGGTAACTGTTTTGAACAGCAAACCAGTGCCAAAAAGTTTGCTGACACACTGAAAAATTTGGCCAGGTATTTAAAATTGTGTTTTCTCCGTCACATGGATTACATATACGTTTTCAGAAAATACTGCCATTTCTGGCCTCCATGAAATTTATTTTTCAGTGTGTCAGCAAAGTTTTTGACACTGGTTTGCTGTTCAAAACAGTTACCTAGAGGCCAGGTATTTAAAACTACGATTTCTCCGTCACACGGCTCACATATACGTTGTCAGAAAATACTGCCATTTCTGGCCTCCATCAAAAAAAATTTCAGTGTGTCAGCAAAGTTTTTGGCACTGGTTTGCTGTTCAAAACAGTTACCTAGAGGCCAGGTATTTAAAACTGTGTTTTCTCCGTCACACGGCTCACATATACGTTGTCAGAAAATACTGCCATTTCTGGTCTCCATGAAATATTTTTTTCAGTGTGTCAGTAAAGTTTTTGACACTGGTTTGCTGTTCAAAACAGTTACCTACAGGCCAGGTATTTAAAACTGTGTTTTCTCCGTCACACGGATCACATATACGTTTTCAGAAAATACTGCCATTTCTGGCCTCCATTAAAAAAAAATTTCAGTGTGTCAGCAAAGTTTTTGACACTGGTTTGCTGTTCAAAACAGTTACCTACAGGCCTGGTATTAAAAAGTGTGTTTTGCTTCGGCCTGCCCTCGCCTTGGCTCCGGCCTGCCCTCGCTCTGGATCCGGCCTGATCTCGCAATGGCTCTGGCCTGCCCTTGCCTTGGCTCCGGCCTGCTCTTGCCCTGGCTCCGGCCTGCTCTCGCCTTGGCTCCGGCCTGCTCTCGCCTTGGCTCCGGCCTGCCCTCGCCTTGGCTCCGGCCTGCCCTCGCTCTGGCTCCGGCCTGCCCTCTCCTTGGCTCCGGCCTGCTCTTGCTCTGGCTCTGGCCTGCCTTCGCATTGGCTCCGGACTGCTCTTGCTCTGGTTCTGGCCTGCCTTGGCCGTGGCTCCGGCCTGCTCTCGCTCTGGCTCCGGCCAGCCCTTGCCCTGGCTCCGGCCTGCACTCGCTCTGGCTCCGGCCTGATATCACTCTGGCTCTGGCCTGCCCTTGCCTTGGCTCCGTCCTAATCGCGCTCTGGCCTGCCCTCGCCTTGGCTCCAGCCTTCAATCGCTCTGGCTCTGGCCTGCCCTTGCCTTGGTTCTGGCCTACTCTCGCTTTGTATCTGGCTTGCCCTCGCCTTGGCTCCGGCCTTCAATCGCTCTGGCTCTGGCCTGCCCTCGCCTTGGCTCCAGCCTTCAATCGCTCTGACTCTGGCCTGCCCTTGCCTTGGTTCTGGCCTACTCTCGCTTTGTATATGGCTTGCCCTTGCCTTTGCTCCGGCCTTCTCTCGCTCTGGCTCTTGCCTGCTCTAGCCCTGGCTCCGGCCTGCCATCGTCCTGGCTCCAGCCTGTTCTCGCTCTGGCTATGGCCGGCCCTCACCTTGGCTCCGGCCTGCTCTCTCGCTCTGGCTCTGTCCTGCCCTCGCCGAGGCTCCGGCCTGCTCTCGCTCTGGCTGTGGCCTGCTGTCGCTCTGGCTCCGGCCTGCTCTCACCCTGGCTCCGGCTTGCTCTCTCTCTCGCTCTGGCCTGCCCTCGCCCTGGCTCCGGCCTGCTCTCGCTATAGCTCTGGACTGCTCTAGCTCTGTCTCTGGCCTGCCCTCGCCGAGGCTCCGGCCTGCTCTCGCTCTGGCTCCGGCCTGCTCTCGCTCTGGCTCCGGCCTGCCCTCGCCCTGGCTCTGGCCTGCCCTCGCTCTGGCTCCGGCCTGCTCTTGCCCTGGTTCCCGGCTATCTTTGCCTTGGCTCCGGCCTTCTCTCGCTCTGGCCTGCCCTTGCCTTGGCTCTGGCCTACTCTCGCTCTGGCCTGCCCTCGCCTTGGCTCCGGCCTGCCCTCGTCCTGGCTCCGGCCTGCTCTTGCTCTGGCTTGCCCTTGCCTTGGCTCCGGCCTCCTCTCGCTCTGGCTCGGTCCTGCCCTCGCTCTGGCTCCGGCCTGCTCTCACTCTGGCTCTGGGCTGCCCTCGCCCTGGCTCTGGCCTGCTCTCACTCTGGCTCCGGCCTGCTCTCGATCTGGCTCTGGCCTGCTCTCACTTTGCCTCTGGCCTGCCCTTGCCTTTGCTCCGGCCTGCTCTCGCTCTGACCTGCCCTCGCCTTGGCTCTGGCCTGCTCTCGCTCTGGCCTGCCCTCGCCTTGGCTACGGCCTTCTCTCGCTCTGACTCTGGCCTGTCCTTGCCTTGGCTCTGGCCTACTCTCGCTTTGGCTCTGGCCTGCCCTTGCCTTGGCTCTGGCCAACTCTAGCTTTGGCTTTGGAGTGCCCTCGCCTTGGCTCCAGCCTTCAATCGCTCTGGCTCTGGCCTGCCCTTGCCTTGGTTCTGGCCTACTCTCGCTTTGTATCTGGCTTGCCCTCGCCTTGGCTCCGGCCTTCAATCGCTCTGGCTCTGGCCTGCCCTCGCCTTGGCTCCAGCCTTCAATCGCTCTGGCTCTGGCCTGCCGTTGCCTTGGTTCTGGCCTACTCTCGCTTTGTATCTGGCTTGCCCTTGCCTTTACTCCGGCCTTCTCTCGCTCTGGCTCTTGCCTGCTCTCGCCCTGGCTCCGGCCTGCCATCGTCCTGGCTCCGGCCTGTTCTCGCTTTGGCTATGGCCTGCCCTCGCCTTGGCTCCGACCTGCTCTCTCGCTCTGGCTCTGTCCTGCCCTCGCCCTGGCTCCGGCATACTCTCACTCTGGCTGTGGCCTAATCTTGCTCTGGCTCTGCCCTCGCCCTGGCTCCGGCCTGCTCTCGCTCAGGCTCTGGGCTGCCGTCGCTCTGGCTCCGGCCTTCTCTCGCTCTGGCCTGCCCTTGCCCTGGTTCTGGCTTGCTCTCGCTCTGGCCTGCTCTCGCCCTGGCTCAGGCCTGCTCTTGCTCTGGCCTGCCCTCACCTTGGCTCCGGCCTGCTCTCGCTCTGGCTCGGTCCTGCCCTCGCCCTGGCTCCGGTCTGCCCTTGCCCTGGCTCCGGTCTGCCCTTGCCCTGGCTCTGGCCTGCTCTCGCCTTGGCTCCGGCCTTCTCTCGCTCTGGCCTGCCCTTGCCTTGGCTCTGGCCTACTCTCGCTTTGGCTCTGGCTTGCCATCGCTCTGGCTCCGGCCTACCCTCGCCCTGGCTCCGCCCTGCCCTCACTCTGGCTCCGGCCAGCCCTTGCCTTGGCTTCGGCCTGCCCTCGCTCTGGCTTTGGCCTGTCCTCTCCTTGGCTCCGGCCTGCTGTTGCACTGGCTCCGGCCTGCACTCGTCCAGGCTCTGGCGTGCTCTCTCTCTGCCTCTGTCCTGCTCTCGCCCTGGCTCCGGCCTGCTCTCGCCCTGGCTCCGGCCTGCTCTCGCACTGGCTACGGCCTGCTCTCGCACTGACTCCGGCCTGCTATCTCTCTGGCTCCGGCCTGCCCTCGCTTTGGCTCATGCCTGCTCTCGCTCTGGCCTGCCCTCGCTCTGGATCCGGCCTGCCCTCGCTCTGGAACTGGCCTGCCTTCGCACTGGCTCCATCCTGCCCTCGCCCTGGCTCCAGCCTGCTCTCGCTCTGGCTCTGGCCTGTCCTCTCCTTGGCTCCGGCCTGCTCTCGCACTGGCTCCGGCCTGCCCTCGCCTTGGCTCCGGCCTGCTCTCGCCCTGACTCCGGCCAGCTCTCACCCTGGCTAAGGCCTGCTATCTCTCTGGCTCTGGACTGCCCTCGCCTTGGCTCTTGCTTTTTCTCGCCCTGCATCCGGCCTGCTCTCGCCTTGACTCCGGCCTGCTCTCGCCTTAGCTCCGGCCTGCTCTTGCCCTGGTTCCGGCCTGCTCTCTCTCTGGCTCTGGCCTGCCCTCGCCCTGGCTCCGGCATACTCTCACTCTGGCTGTGGCCTAATCTCGCTCTGGCTCTGGCCTCGCCCTGAGCCTGCTCTAGCCCTTGTTCCGGCCTACCCTTGCCTTGGCTCCGGCCTTCTCTCGCTCTGGCTCTGGCCTGCCCTTGCCTTGGCTCTGGCCTACTCTCGCTCTGGCTCTTGCCTGCCCTCGCTTTCGTTCTGGTCTGCTCTCACTCTGGCGTACCCTCGCCTTGGCTCGGCCTGCTCTCGCTCTGAATCTGGCCTGCCCTCGCCCTGACTCCAGCCTACTCTGGATCTGGCTCTGGCCTGCTCTCGCCTTGGCTCCGGCCTGCTCTCGCCCTGGCTCCGGCCTGCTCTTGCTCTGGCCTGCCCTCGACCTGGATCCGGCCTGCACTTGCACTGGCCTGCCCTCGCCTTGACTCCGGCCTGCTCTCGCTCTGATTCTGGCCTGCCCTCGTCTTGACTCTGGCCAGCTCTGGCTCTGGTTCTGGCCTGCCCTTGCCTTGACTCCGGCCTTCTCTCGCTCTGACTCTGGCCTGCCCTTGACTTGGCTCTGGACTACTCTCGCTCTGGCCTGCCCTCGCCCTGGCTCCGGTCTGCTCTCGCTCTGGCCTGCTCTCGCTCTGGCGTTATGTTCTGCTACCAAAGCTAAGGAAAGAGAGGAGATCTGTCCCTACTATAGGACTCAGCTGAATCCCTACGATGTAACAGGGAACCTGATCCTGCGATCAGACCTGCTAAAGTCCTAATCTAGTCTGTACGGAGACCTATAGATGTGGGGAGGGAATCCCTACAAGTACTAAGGACTGGGAGGAATATGGGACACCTCCTAACAGAAATAGTAGCAGACAGACGAACAAACAAAATAGATAGAACATAGAGGTCCGTAGACCAAGCAAACTAACAGAGTTAGATACAGAGCACAGGCTAGCTAGAAAGTAGATATACAATGAAGTCCAGCAAAGCCAGAAGGGCGGAGCAGGATTAAATAGGCCAACAAGGTCATGTGACCAGCAAAGGAAAAAAAACCTAACAGCAAGGTTCTAACAGGCGTGCCCTCGTCTTGGCTCCGGCCTGCTCTCGCTCTGACTCTGGCCTGCCCTCGCCCTGCCTCCATCCTGTTCTGGATCTGGCTCTGGCTTGCCCTCGCCTTAGCTCCGGCTTGCTCTCGCCCTGGCTCCAGCCTGCTCTCGCTCTGGCCTGCCCTCGCCTTGGCTCCGGCCTGCGCTCCTCGCCTTGGCTCCAGCCTGCCCTCGCTGTGGCTCCGGCCTGCCTTTGGTCTGGCTACGGCCAGCCTTCTCCTTGGCTCCGGCCTGCTCTCGCCCTGGCTCCGGCCTTCTCTTGCTCTGGCTCTGGCCTGCCCTCGCCCTGGCTCTGGCCTGCCCTCGTCTTGACTCCGGACTGGTCTCGCTCTGGTTCTGGCCTGCCTTCGCCTTGGCTCCGGCATGCCCTTGCTCTGGCTCAACCCTGCTCTAGCTCTGGCTCTGGCCTGCCCTGGCTCCAGACTGCTCTCGCTCTGGCCCGCCTTCACCTTGGCTCCGGCCTGCTCTCGCTCTTGCCTGCCCTCGCCTTGGCTCCGACCTGCTCTTGCTCTTGCTCTGGCCTGCCCTCGCCTTGGCTCCGGCCTGCTCTCGCTCTGGCCCGCCCTGGCTCTGCTTCTAGCCTGCCCTCTCTGGCCTGCTCTCGCTCAGGCTTCGGCCTGCCCTCGCCCTGGCTCCGGCCTGCTCTCACTCTGCCTCCGGCCTGCCCTCGCCTTGGCTCCGGCCTGCTCTCGCTCTGGCTCCGGCATGCTCTCGCTCTGGCCTGCTCTCGCTCTGGCCTGCTCTCACTCTGGCCTGCCCTCGTCCTGACTCCGGCATTCTCTCGCTGTTGCACAGGCCTGCTCTCGATCTGGAACTGACCTGCTCTCGCTCTGGCCTGCCCTCACCTTGTCTCCGGCTTGCTCTCGCTCTGGCTCTCGCCTACCCTAGCCATGGCTCTGGCATACACTTTCGCTCTCTCTGGCCTGCCCTTGCCCTGGCTCCAGCCTGCTCTCGCTTTGACTCTGGTCTGCCCTCGCCCTGGCTCCGGCCTCGCCTTGCCTCCGGCCTGCTCTCGCTCTGACTCTGGTCTGCCCTCTCCCAGGCTCCGGCCTGCTCAGGCTCTAGCTCTGTCCTGCCCTCGCCCTGGCTCCGGCTTGCCCTCGTCCTGGCTCCGGCCTGCTCTCGCTCTGGCCTGCCCTCGCCCTTTCTCCGGCCTGCTCTCGCCCTGACTCCGGCATTCTCTCGCGCTTGCACTGGCCTGCTCTCGATCTGGAACTGACCTGCTGTCGTTCTGGCTCTGGCCTGCCCTCACCTTGTCTTCGGCTTGCTCTCGCTCTGGCTCTGGCCTGTCCTCGCCTTGGCTCCGGACTTCTCTCGGTCTGGCTCTTGCCTGCCCTAGCCTTGGCTCTAGCCTACTTTCGCTCTCTCTGGCCTGCCCTTGCCCTGGCTCCGGCCTGATCTCGCTCTGGCCTGCCCTCGCCTTGGCTCCAGCCTGATCTCGCTCTGGCCTGCCCTCGCCTTGGCTCCAGCCTGCTCTCGCTTTCCTTGCCCTGGCTCCAGCCTGCTCTCGCTTTCCTCACCCTGTCTCCGGCCTGCTCTCGCCTTGGCTCCGGCCTGCTCTCGCTCTGACTCTGGTCTGCCCACGCCTTAGCTCCGTTATCCTCTCGCCCTGGATCCGGCCTGCCCTCGGCTTGGCTCCGGCCTGCCCTCTAACTGGCTCTGGCCTGCCCTCTAACTGGCTCCGGCCTGCCCTCACTCTGGCTCCAGCCTGCCCTCGCCCTGGCTCCGGCCTGCTCTTGCTCTGGCTCAGGCCTGCTCTCGTTCTGGCTCAGGCCTGCCCTTGCCTTGGCTCCGGACTGCTCTCGCTCTGGCCTGCTCTCGCTCTGGCCTCCCCTCGCCTTGGCTTCGGCCTGCTCTTACACTGGCTCTGGCCTCCCCTCGCCTTGGCTCCGGCCTGCTCTCGCTCTGGTTCTGGCCTGCCCTCGTCTTGACTCCGGCCAGCTCTGGCTCTGGTTCTGGCCTGCCCTTGCCTTGACTCCGGCCTTCTCTCGCTCTGACTCTAAACCAGTAGATGTGAATAGCTACCTCAAATTCAACAGTGGACACCTTCCTGGATGGATCAAAAATGTGCCTTATGGGCAGTATTGGAGAGTCAGGAAAAACTGTACTCTGGATTCTGACTTTAAGGTGGAATCCAAGATTCTCAAAAAGAGATTTTTGGAAAAAGGCTATCCAAAAAAACTTTTAAAAGATGCATATAAAAGAACATGCACTCTATCACAGGACTCGTGCTTGGACAGAAGGGAGAATCCGGATAGGGCTTCTGTAAGGACAGAGGAAAAGACAAAGTGGAGTTTAATTACTACATTTTGCCAATCCAGGTCGGTAGTACGGGAGTTATTACAAAAACATTGGTTTATTTTAAAAGGTGACCCCATTCTCTCCAAAAGTATCCCAGAGAAACCAAATATTATCTTTAGGAAGAATAGAAGTTTAAAAACCTTGCTTGCTCCTAGCAACACGAATAGAAAAAAGAAAAAAATAAGGGATGTGACGACTAATCCTAACACAGGAGGCTGCTTCACATGCAATACACCTAAATGTATGTGTTGTGGCGTTATAATCAATAATGCAAAAACCTTTAAATCTAATACCACTAATGAGGTTTTCCAGATCAAGCAGAGATTAACATGCCAATCCACCTATGTAGTGTACTTGCTGGAGTGCCCTTGTGGCTTGCAATACATCGGCCGGACAATTCAGACCGCCCATGCCCGATTAAATAAACATAGATCTAATATAAGGGCAGGATATCAATTACATAGTGTCTCCAGACACTATGCAAACCATCACCACAAAGACCCGAGTAAGATGAAAATAACCATTATTGACCACATTGTGGATAATGGACCAGAACGATTGAGTACACTTATAAAGAAAGAAAGTTTTTGGATATACAAAATGGGCACTTTGTACCCTGAGGGTTTGAACCTTACGATTGAAAACACATCAAACCATTAAATCTGAGAAGGTTTAATGTTGTCCCTCTCATATCTTTCTCGGGTTGTCATCAGCCGTTTAATGATGGCTTGCGGGGCTACCTGCACAGGATTAAAGGTATGGTATGACGTAGCATAGCAGGAGATTTGCTTGCCCTTTCGGGCTGGTATTTAGTTCTTTTTTCATGTTGTCGTCAGTTACTTAGTTTACTGGAAGCATAGGTTCCGATCATGATAATGGATAGCATTGGGTTTTATGAGTTTTATTATAGCAGTGGGCAATTGTACAAGGTTATTTTCGGCTATTTTATATGAAAGTGTACTGTCTCTTTAAGAAACTTAACTTTAGAATTGGGGGTTGACAATCGTAGTATAGCATTGTCAGGACACTCTGGTAAGGTTCCCAGGGTGTTTTTAAACATTCATGGGGTTTATAATCGCAGTGGGCAAGGGTACAAGGTTATTTTCGGCCATTTTATATGAAAGTGTACTGTCTCTTTAAGAAATCCAACTTTTGAATTGGGGGCTGGAAACTGCAGTATAGCATTGTCAGGACACTCTGGTAAGGTTCCCAGGGTGTTTTTAAACATTTATGGGGTTTATAATCGTAGTGGGTAATTGTACAGGGTTATTTTCGGCCATTTTATATGAAAGTGCACTGTCTCTTTAAGAAATTCAACTTTTGAATTGGGGGCTGGAAACTGC
This sequence comes from Phyllobates terribilis, assembly GCF_046119375.1. Classification (NCBI taxonomy): domain Eukaryota; kingdom Metazoa; phylum Chordata; class Amphibia; order Anura; family Dendrobatidae; genus Phyllobates; species Phyllobates terribilis. The sequence goes on along the minus strand of NW_027362800.1, from coordinate 452,215 downwards.
AGTATAACACTGTCAAGACACCCCAAGAAGGTCCCCAGGATGATTTTAATAATTTTTAATAGTTGGTAATAAATATATTTAAAAAAAAAAAAAAAAAAAAAAACTTATTTATTTTTTTACAAATAGGAAGTTTTTACTAAGAATTGTGATTTTAAGAATCCATGTAGGGATTTTTTAGTGCACAATGCTGTTTCCAGGGGAAATAAGAGGTTAATTGGTTAAGAATGTATTATATGGAGTTTTTCAATGAAAGGGTTAATTGATTACAATACGTGGTCTAAATTTTGTAAAATACCACCCCTTTATAAAGCTGTCATTGTAACATTCCCCGTTACCCCACCTGATGAAGACGGCTTAGACCGTTGAAACGCGTTGTGGCAGTGGTATTGGAGGAAGAATAAAAGTCGGTTGACATCTACTAAATTGTCCAGTATTCCTTTGGCGCTCCCTGAGACCGCTGCACCATTGTTTACTTCTGGCCTGCCCTTGACTTGGCTCTGGACTACTCTCGCTCTGGCTCTGGCCTGCCCTCGCTCTGGCTCCGGCCTGCTCTCGCTCAGGCTCTGGGCTGCCGTCGCCCTGGCTCCGGCCTTCTCTCGCTCTGGCCTGCCCTTGTCCTGGCTCTGGCCTGCTCTCGCCCTGGCTCAGGCCTGCTCTTGCTCTGGCCTGCCCTCACCTTGGCTCCGGCCTGCTCTCGCTCTGGCTCGGTCCTGCCCTCGCCCTGGCTCCGGTCTGCCCTTGCCCTGGCTCCGGTCTGCCATTGCCCTGGCTCTGGCCTGCTCTCGCTCTGGCCTGCCTTTGCCTTGGCTCCGGCCTTCTCTCGCTCTGGCTCTGGTCTGCCCTTGCCTTGGCTCTGGCCTACTCTCGCTTTGGCTCCGGCTTGCCATCGCTCTGGCTCCGGCCTAGCCTCGCCCTGGCTCCGCCCTGCCCTCACTCTGGCTCCGGCCAGCCCTTGCCTTGGCTTCGGCCTGCCCTCGACCTGGCTCCGGCCCGCCCTCGCTCTAGCTTTGGCCTGTCCTCTCCTTGGCTCCGGCCTGCTCTTGCACTGGCTCCGGCCTGCCCTCGTCCAGGCTCTGGCGTGCTCTCGCTCTGGCTCTGTCCTGCTCTTGCCTAGGCTCCGGCCTGCTCTCGCCCTGGCTCCGGCCTGCTCTCGCCCTGGCTCCGGCCTGCTCTCGCACTGGCTCCGGCCTGCTCTCGCACTGGCTCCGGCCTGCCCTCGCTTTGGCTCATGCCTGCTCTCGCTCTGGCCTGCCCTCGCTCTGGATCCAGCCTGCCCTCGCCCTGGCTCCAGCCTGCTCTCGCTCTGGCTCTGGCCTGTCCTCTCCTTGGCTCCGGCCTGCCCTCGCCTTGGCTCCGGCCTGCTCTCGCCCTGGCTCCGGCCAGCTCTCACCCTGGCTAAGGCCTGTTATCTCTCTGGCTCCGGCCTGCCCTCGCCTTGGCTCCTGATTTTTCTCGCCCTGCATCCGGCCTGCTCTCGCCTTGACTCCGGCATTCTCTCGCGCTTGCACTGGCCTGCTCTCGATCTGGCTCACATATACGTTGTCAGAAAATACTGCCATTTCTGGCCTCCATCAAAAAAAATTTCAGTGTGTCAGCAAAGTTTTTGGCACTGGTTTGCTGTTCAAAACAGTTACCTAGAGGCCAGGTATTTAAAACTGTGTTTTCTCCGTCACACGGCTCACATATACGTTGTCAGAAAATACTGCCATTTCTGGCCTCCATGAAATTTTTTTTTCAGTGTGTCAGTAAAGTTTTTGACACTGGTTTGCTGTTCAAAACAGTTACCTACAGGCCAGGTATTTAAAACTGTGTTTTCTCCGTCACACGGATCACATATACGTTTTCAGAAAATACTGCCATTTCTGGCCTCCATTAAAAAAAAATTTCAGTGTGTCAGCAAAGTTTTTGACACTGGTTTGCTGTTCAAAACAGTTACCTACAGGCCTGGTATTAAAAAGTGTGTTTTGCTTCGGCCTGCCTTCGCCTTGGCTCCAGCCTGCCCTCGCTCTGGATCCGGCCTGATCTCGCAATGGCTCTGGCCTGCCCTTGCCTTGGCTCCGGCCTGCTCTTGCTCTGGCTCTGGCCTGCCTTCGCATTGGCTCCGGACTGCTCTCGCTCTGGCTCCGCCCAGCCCTCGCCCTGGCTCCGGCCTGCACTCGCTCTGGCTCCGGCCTGATAACACTCTGGCTCTGGCCTGCCCTCGCCTTGGCTCCGTCCTAATCGCGCTCTGGCCTGCCCTCGCCTTGGATGCGGCCTGTTCTCGCTCTGGTTCCGTCCTGCCCTCGCCCTAGCTCTGGCCTGATCTCGCTCTGGCTCTGGTCTGCCATCGCCCTGGCTCCGGCCTGCTCTCACTCTGGCCTGCCCTCGCCTTGGCTCCGGCCTGCTCTCTCTCTGGCTCTGTCCTGCCCTCGTCCTGGCTCTGGCCTGCTCTCCCTCTGGTCTGCCCTTGCCTTGGCTCCGGCCTGCTCTAACCCTGGCTCCGGCCTGCTCTCTCTCTGGCTCTGGCCTGCCCTCGCCCTGGCTCCGGCCTGCTCTCGCTCTGTCTCGGGCATGCCCTAGCCTTGGCTCTGGCATGCCCTCGCCGAGGCTCCGGCCTGCTCTCGCTCTGGCTGTGGCCTGCTGTCGCTCTGGCTCCGGCCTGCTCTCACCCTGGCTCCGGCTTGCTCTCTCTCTTGCTCTGGCCTGCCCTCGCCCTGGCTCCGGCCTTCTCTCGCTGTGGCTCTGAACCGCCCTCACCCTGGCTCCGGCTTGCTCTCTCTCTGACTCTGGCCTGCTCTCGCCCTGACTCAGGCCTGCCCTCGTCCTGGCTCCGGGCTGCTCTTCCTCTGGCCTGCCCTCGCCTTGGCTCCGGCCTGCTCTCGCTCTGGCTAGGTCCTGCCCTCGCTCTGGCTCCGGCCTGCTCTCACTCTGGCTCTGGGCTGCCCTCGCCCTGGCTCCGGCCTGCTCTCACTCTGGCTCCGACCAGCCCTTGCCCTGGCTCTGGCCTGCTCTCGCTCTGGCTCGGGCCTGCCCTTGCCTTTGCTCCGGCCTGCTCTCGCTCTGACCTGCCCTACCCTTGGCTCCGGCCTGCTCTCGCTCTGGCCTGCCCTCGCCTTGGCTACGGCCTTCTCTCGCTCTGACTCTGGCCTGCCCTTGCCTTGGCTCTGGCCAACTCTAGCTTTGGCTTTGGAGTGCCCTCGCCTTGGCTCCGGCCTTCAATCGCTCAGGCTCTGGCCTCCCCTCGCCTTGGCTCCAGCCTTCAATCGCTCTGGCTCTGGCCTGCCCTTGCCTTGGTTCTGGCCTACTCTCGCTTTGTATCTGGCTTGCCCTCGCCTTGGCTCCGGCCTTCAATCGCGCTGGCTCTGGCCTGCCCTCGCCTTGGCTCCAGCCTTCAATCGCTCTGACTCTGGCCTGCCCTTGCCTTGGTTCTGGCCTACTCTCGCTTTGTATATGGCTTGCCCTTGCCTTTGCTCCGGCCTTCTCTCGCTCTGGCTCTTGCCTGCTCTAGGCCTGGCTCCGGCCTGCCATCGTCCTGGCTCCGGCCTGTTCTCGCTCTGGCTATGGCCGGCCCTCGCCTTGGCTCCGGCCTGCTCTCTCGCTCTGGCTCTGTCCTGCCCTCGCCGAGGCTCCGGCCTGCTGTCGCTCTGGCTGTGGCCTGCTGTCGCTCTGGCTGTGGCCTGCTGTCGCTCTGGCTCCGGCCTGCTCTCACCCTGGCTCCGGCTTGCTCTCTCTCTCGCTCTGGCCTGCTCTCGTTATAGCTCTGGACTGCTCTAGCTCTGTCTCTGGCCTGCCCTCGCCGAGGCTCCGGCCTGCTCTCGCTCTGGCTCCGGCGTGCCCTCACCCTGGCTCTGGCCTGCCCTCGCTCTGGCTCCAGCCTGCTCTCGCCCTGGTTCCCGGCTATCTTTGCCTTGGCTCCGGCCTTCTCTCGCTCTGGCTCTGGCCTGCCCTTGCCTTGGCTCTGGCCTACTCTCGCTCTGGCCTGCCCTCGCCTTGGCTCCGGCCTGCCCTCGTCCTGGCTCCGGCCTGCTCTTGCTCTGGCTTGCCCTTGCCTTGGCTCCGGCCTGCTCTCGCTCTGGCTCGGTCCTGCCCTCGCTCTGGCTCCGGCCTGCTCTCACTCTGGCTCTGGGCTGCCCTCACTCTGGCTCCGGCCTGCCCTTGCCCTGGCTCTGGCCTGCTCTCGATCTGGTTCTGGCCTGCTCTCGCTTTGCCTCTGGCCTGCCCTTGCCTTTGCTCCGGCCTGCTCTCGCTCTGACCTGCCCTCGCCTTGGCTCCGGCCTGCTCTCGCTCTGGCCTGCCCTCGCCTTGGCTACGGCCTTCTCTCGCTCTGACTCTGGCCTGTCCTTGCCTTGGCTCTGGCCTACTCTCGCTTTGGCTCTGGCCTGCCCTTGCCTTGGCTCTGGCCAACTCTAGCTTTGGCTCTGTCCTGCCCTCGCCCTGGCTCCGGCCTGCTCTCGCTCAGGCTCTGGGCTGCCGTCGCCCTGGCTCCGGCCTTCTCTCGCTCTGGCCTGCCCTTGCCCTGGCTCTGGCTTGCTCTCGCTCTGGCCTGCTCTCGCCCTGGCTCAGGCCTGCTCTTGCTCTGGCCTGCCCTCACCTTGGCTCCGGCCTGCTCTCGCCCTGGCTCCGGTCTGCCCTTGCCCTGGCTCCGGTCTGCCCTTGCCCTGGCTCTGGCCTGCTCTCGCCTTGGCTCCGGCCTTCTCTCGCTCTGGCTCTGGTCTGCCCTTGCCTTGGCTCTGGCCTACTCTCGCTTTGGCTCTGGCTTGCCATCGCTCTGGCTCCGGCCTACCCTCGCCCTGGCTCCGCCCTGCCCTCACTCTGGCTCCGGCCAGCCCTTGCCTTGGCTTCGGCCTGCCCTCGACCTGGCTCCGGCCCGCCCTCGCTCTGGCTTTGGCCTGTCCTCTCCTTGGCTCCGGCCTGCTCTTGCACTGGCTCCGGCCTGCTCTCGCCCTGGCTCCGGTCTGCCCTTGCCCTGGCTCCGGTCTGCCCTTGCCCTGGCTCTGGCCTGCTCTCGCCTTGGCTCCGGCCTTCTCTCGCTCTGGCTCTGGTCTGCCCTTGCCTTGGCTCTGGCCTACTCTCGCTTTGGCTCTGGCTTGCCATCGCTCTGGCTCCGGCCTACCCTCGCCCTGGCTCCGCCCTGCCCTCACTCTGGCTCCGGCCAGCCCTTGCCTTGGCTTCGGCCTGCCCTCGACCTGGCTCCGGCCCGCCCTCGCTCTGGCTTTGGCCTGTCCTCTCCTTGGCTCCGGCCTGCTCTTGCACTGGCTCCGGCCTGCCCTCGTCCAGGCTCTGGCGTGCTCTCGCTCTGCCTCTGTCCTGCTCTTGCCTAGGCTCCGGCCTGCTCTCGCCCTGGCTCCGGCCTGCTCTCGCCCTGGCTCCGGCCTGCTCTCGCCCTGGCTCCGGCCTGCTCTCGCACTGGCTCCGGCCTGCTCTCGCACTGGCTCCGGCCTGCTCTCGCACTGGCTCCAGCCTGCTCTCGCACTGACTCCGGCCTGCTATCTCTCTGGCTCCGGCCTGCCCTCGCTTTGGCTCATGCCTGCTCTCGCTCTGGCCTGCCCTCGCTCTGGATCCGGCCTGCCCTCGCTCTGGAACTGGCCTGCCCTCGCACTGGCTCCAGCCTGCCCTCGCCCTGGCTCCAGCCTGCTCTCGCTCTGGCTCTGTCCTCTCCTTGGCTCCGGCCTGCTCTCGCACTGGCTCCGGCCTGCCCTCGCCTTGGCTCCGGCCTGCTCTCGCCCTGGCTCCAGCCAGCTCTCACCCTGGCTAAGGCCTGCTATCTCTCTGGCTCCGGCCTGCCCTCGCCTTGGCTCCTGCTTTTTCTCGGCCTGCTCTCGCCTTGACTCCGGCCTGCTCTCGCCTTAGCTCCAGCCTGCTCTTGCCCTGGTTCCGGCCTGCTCTCTCTCTGGCTCTGGCCTGCCCTCGCCCTGGCTCCGGCATACTCTCACTCTGGCTGTGGCCTAATCTCGCTCTGGCTCTGGCCTCGCCCTGAGCCTGCTCTAGCCCTTATTCCGGCCTACCCTTGCCTTGGCTCCGGCCTTCTCTCGCTCTGGCTCTGGCCTACTCTCGCTCTGGCTCTTGCCTGCCCTCGCCCTGGCTCCGGCCTACTCTGGATCTGGCTCTGGCCTGCCCTCGCCTTGGCTCCGGCCTGCTCTTGCTCTGGCCTGCCCTCGACCTGGATCCGGCCTGCTCTTGCACTGGCCTGCCCTCGCCTTGACTCCGGCCTGCTCTCGCTCTGATTCTGGCCTGCCCTCGTCTTGACTCCGGCCAGCTCTGGCTCTGGTTCTGGCCAGCCCTTGCCTTGACTCCGGCCTTCTCTCGCTCTGACTCTGGCCTGCCCTTGACTTGGCTCTGGACTACTCTCGCTCTGGCCTGCCCTCGCCCTGGCTCCGGTCTGCTCTCGCTCTGGCCTGCTCTCGCTCTGGCGTGCCCTCGTCTTGGCTCCGGCCTGCTCTCGCTCTGACTCTGGCCTGCCCTCGCCCTGGCTCCATCCTGTTCTGGATCTGGCTCTGGCGTGCCCTCGCCTTGGCTCCGGCTTGCTCTCGCCCTGGCTCCAGCCTGCTCTCGCTCTGGCCTGCCCTCGCCTTGGCTCCGGCCTGCCTTTGCTCTGGCTACGGCCAGCCTTCGCCTTGGCTCCGGCCTGCTCTCGCCCTGGCTCCGGCCTTCTCTTGCTCTGGCTCTGGCCTGCCCTCGCCCTGGCTCCGGCCTGCTCTTGCTCTGGCCTGCCCTCGTCTTGACTCCGGACTGGTCTCTCTCTGGTTCTAGCCTGCCTTCGCCTTGGCTCCGGCATGCCCTTGCTCTGGCTCAACCCTGCTCTAGCTCTGGCCTGCCCTGGCTCCAGACTGCTCTCGCTCTGGCTCTGGCCCGCCCTCACCTTGGCTCCGACCTGCTCTCGCTCTTTCTTGCCTGCCCTCGCCTTGGCTCCGACCTGCTCTTGCTCTCGCTCTGGCCTGCCCTCGCCTTGGCTCCGGCCTGCTCTCGCTCTGGCCCGCCCTGGCTCTGCTTCTGGCCTGCCCTTTCTGGCCTGCTCTCGCTCAGGCTCCGGCCTGCCCTCGCCTTGGCTCCGGCCTGCTCTCGCTCTGGCTCCGGCATGCTCTCGCTCTGGCCTGCTCTCACTCTGGCCTGCCCTCGTCCTGACTCCGGCATTCTCTCGCTGTTGCACAGGCCTGCTCTCGATCTGGAACTGACCTGCTCTCGCTCTGACCTGCCCTCACCTTGTCTCCGGCTTGCTCTCGCTCTGGCTCTCGCCTACCCTAGCCGTGGCTCTGGCCTACACTTTCGCTCTCTCTGGCCTGCCCTTGCCCTGGCTCCAGCCTGCTCTCGCTTTGACTCTGGTCTGCCCTCGCCCTGGCTCCGGCCTCGCCTTGGCTCCGGCCTGCTCTCGCTCTGACTCTGGTCTGCCCTCTCCCAGGCTCCGGCCTGCTCAGGCTCTAGCTCTGTCCTGCCCTCGCCCAGGCTCCGGCCTGCTCAGGCTCTAGCTCTGTCCTGCCCTCGCCCTGGCTCCGGCTTGCCCTCGTCCTGGCTCCGGCCTGCTCTCGCCCTTTCTCCGGCCTGCTCTCGCCCTGACTCCGGCATTCTCTCGCGCTTGCACTGGCCTGCTCTCGATCTGGAACTGACCTGCTGTCGTTCTGGCTCTGGCCTGCCCTCACCTTGTCTTCGGCTTGCTCTCGCTCTGGCTCTGGCCTGTCCTCGCCTTGGCTCCGGACTTCTCTCGCTCTGGCTCTCGCCTGCCCTAGCCTTGGCTCTAGCCTACTTTCGCTCTCTCTGGCCTGCCCTTGCCCTGGCTCCGGCCTGATCTCGCTCTGGCCTGCCCTCGCCTTGGCTCCAGCCTGCTCTCGCTTTCCTCGCCCTGGCTCCAGCCTGCTCTCGCTTTCCTCGCCCTGGCTCCGGCCTGCTCTCGCCTTGGCTCCGGCCTGCTCTCGCTCTGACTCTGGTCTGCCCTCGCCTTAGCTCCGTTATCCTCTCGCCCTGGATCCGGCCTGCCCTCGGCTTGGCTCCGGCCTGCCCTCTAACTGGCTCTGGCCTGCCCTCTAACTGGCTCCGGCCTGCCCTCACTCTGGCTCCAGCCTGCCCTCGCCCTGGCTCCGGCCTGCTCTTGCCCTGGCTCCGGCCTGCCCTCACTCTGGCTCCAGCCTGCCCTCGCCCTGGCTCCGGCCTGCTCTTGCTCTGGCTCAGGCCTGCTCTCGTTCTGGCTCAGGCCTGCCCTTGCCTTGGCTCCGGACTGCTCTTGCTCTGGCCTGCTCTCGCTCTGGCCTCCCCTCGCCTTGGCTTCGGCCTGCTCTTACACTGGCTCTGGCCTGCCCTCGCCTTGGCTCCGGCCTGCTCTTGCTCTGGCCTGCTCTCGCTCTGGTTCTGGCCTGCCCTCTTCTTGACTCCGGCCAGCTCTGGCTCTGGTTCTGGCCTGCCCTTGCCTTGACTCCGGCCTTCTCTCGCTCTGACTCTGGCCTGCCCTTGACTTGGCTCTGGACTACTCTCGCTCTGGCTCTGGCCTGCCCTCGCTCTGGCTCTGGCCTGCCCTCGCTCTGGCTCCGGCCTGCTCTCACTCAGGCTCTGGGCTGCCGTCGCCCTGGCTCCGGCCTTCTCTCGCTCTGGCCTGCCCTTGCCCTGGCTCTGGCCTGCTCTCGCCCTGTCTCAGGCCTGCTCTTGCTCTGGCCTGCCCTCACCTTGGCTCCGGCCTGCTCTCGCTCTGGCTCGGTCCTGCTCTCGCCCTGGCTCCGGTCTGCCCTTGCCCTGGCTCCGGTCTGCCCTTGCCCTGGCTCTGGCCTGCTCTCGCTCTGGCTCTGGTCTGCCCTTGCCTTGGCTCTGGCCTACTCTCGCTTTGGCTCCGGCTTGCAATCGCTCTGGCTCCGGCCTACCCTCGCCCTGGCTCTGCCCTGCCCTCACGCTGGCTCCGGCCAGCCCTTGCCTTGGCTTCGGCCTGCCATCGACCTGGCTCCGGCCCGCCCTCGCTCTGGCTTTGGCCTGTCCTCTCGTTGGCTCCGGCCTGCTCTTGCACTGGCTCCGGCCTGCCCTCGTCCAGGCTCTGGCGTGCTCTCGCTCTGGCTCTGTCCTGCTCTTGCCTAGGCTCCGGCCTGCTCTCGCCCTGGCTCCGGCCTGCTCTCGCCCTGGCTCCGGCCTGCTCTCGCACTGGCTCCGGCCTGCTCTCGCACTGGCTCCGGCCTGCCCTCGCTTTGGCTCATGCCTGCTCTCGTTCTGGCCTGCCCTCGCTCTGGATCCGGCCTGCCCTCGCCCTGGCTCCAGCCTGCTCTCGCTCTGGCTCTGGCCTGTCCTCTCATTTGCTCCGGCCTGCTCTCGCACTGGCTCTGGCCTGCCCTCGCCTTGGCTCCGGCCTGCTCTCGCCCTGGCTCCGGCCAGCTCTCACCCTGGCTAAGGCCTGCTATCTCTCTGGCTCCGGCCTGCCTTCGCCTTGGCTCCTGCTTTTTCTCGCCCTGCATCCGGCCTGCTCTCGCCTTGACTCCGGCCTGCTCTCGCCTTGACTCCGGCCTGCTCTCGCCTTGACTCCGGCCTGCTCTCGCCCTGGTTCCGGCCTGCTCTCGCCCTGGTTCCGGCCTGCCCTCGCCCTGGCTCCGACATACTCTCACTCTGGCTGTGGCCTACTCTCGCTCTGGCTCTGGCCTCGCCCTGAGCCTGCTCTAGCCCTTGTTCTGGCCTACCCTTGCCTTGGCTCCGGCCTTCTCTCGCTCTGGCTCTGGCCTGCCCTTGCCTTGGCTCTGGCCTACTCTCGCTCTGGTCTTGCCTGCCCTCGCCCTGGCTCCGGCCTGCTCTCGCTTTGGTTCTGGCCTGCTCTCGCTCTGGCATGCCCTCGCCTTGGCTCGGCCTGCTCTCGCTGTGACTCCGGCCTGCTCTCGCCTTGACTCCGGACTGCTCTCACCCTGGTTCCGGCCTGCCCTCGCCCTGGCTCCGACATCCTCTCACTCTGGCTGTGGCCTACTCTCGCTCTGGCTCTGGCCTCGCCCTGAGCCTGCTCTAGCCCTTGTTCCGGCCTACCCTTGCCTTGGCTCCGGCCTTCTCTCGCTCTGGCTCTGGCCTGCCCTTGCCTTGGCTCTGGCCTACTCTCGCTCTGGCTCTTGCCTGCCCTCGCCCTGGCTCCGGCCTGCTCTCGCTTTGGTTCTGGCCTGCTCTCGCTCTGGCATGCCCTCGCCTTGGCTCGGCCTGCTCTCGCTCTGACTCTGGCCTGCCCTCGCCCTGACTCCAGCCTACTCTGGATCTGGCTCTGGTCTGCCCTCGCCTTGGCTCCGGCCTGCTCTCGCCCTGGCTCCGGCCTGCTCTTGCTCTGGCCTGCCCTCGACCTGGCTCCGGCGTGCTCTTGCTCTGGCCTGCCCTCGCCTTGACTCCGGCCTGCTCTTGCTCTGATTCTGGCCTGCCCTCGTCTTGACTCCGGCCAGCTCTGGCTCTGGTTCAGGCCTGCCCTTGCCTTGACTCCGGCCTTCTCTCGCTCTGACTCTGGCCTGCCCTTGACTTGGCTCTGGACTACTCTCGCTCTCGCCCTGTCCTGCCCTCGCCCTGGCTCCGGCTTGCCCTCGTCCTGGCTCCGGCCTGCTCTCGCTCTGGCCTGCCCTCGCCCTTTCTCCGGCCTGCTCTCGCCCTGACTCCGGCATTCTCTCGCGCTTGCACTGGCCTGCTCTCGATCTGGAACTGACCTGCTGTCGTTCTGGCTCTGGCCTGCCCTCACCTTGTCTTCGGCTTGCTCTCGCCCTGGCTCTGGCCTGTCCTCGCCTTGGCTCCGGACTTCTCTCGCCTGCCCTAGCCTTGGCTCTGGCCTACTTTCGCTCTCTCTGGCCTGCCCTTGCCCTGGCTCCGGCCTGATCTCGCTCTGGCCTGCCCTCGCCTTGGCTCCAGCCTGCTCTCGCTTTCCTCGCCCTGGCTCCGGCCTGCTCTCGCCTTGGCTCCGGCCTGCTCTCGCTCTGACTCTGGTCTGCCCTCGCCTTAGCTCCGTTATCCTCTCGCCCTGGATCCGGCCTGCCCTCGGCTTGGCTCCGGCCTGCCCTCTAACTGGCTCCGGCCTGCCTTCACTCTGGCTCCAGCCTGCCCTCGCCCTGGCTCCGGCCTGCTCTTGCCCTGGCTCCGGCCTGCCCTCACTCTGGCTCCAGCCTGCCCTCACCCTGGCTCCGGCCGGCTCTCGTTCTGGCTCAGGCCTGCCCTTGCCTTGGCTCCGGACTGCTCTCGCTCTGGCCTGCTCTCGCTCTGGCCTCCACTCGCCTTGGCTTCGGCCTGCTCTTACACTGGCTCTGGCCTGCCCTCGCCTTGGCTCCGGCCTGCTCTTGCTCTGGCCTGCCCTCGCCTTGACTCCGACCTGCTCTCGCTCTGGTTCTGGCCTGCCCTCGTCTTGACTCCGGCCAGCTCTGGCTCTGGTTCTGGCCTGCCCTTGCCTTGACTCCGGCCTTCTCTCGCTCTGACTCTGGCCTGCCCTTGACTTGGCTCTGGACTACTCTCGCTCTGGCTCTGGCCTGCCCTCGCCCTGGCTCCGGTCTGCTCTCGCTCTGGCCTGCTCTCGCTCTGGCGTGCCCTCGTCTTGGCTCCGGCCTGCTCTCGCACGGACTCTGGCCTGCCCTCGCCCTGGCTCCGTCCTGCTCTGGATCTGGCTCTGGCCTGCCCTCGCCTTGGCTCCAGCCTGCTCTCGCCCTGGCTCCGGCCTGCTCTCTCTCTCGCTCTGGCCTGCCCTCGCCCTGGCTCTGGCCTGCTCTCTCTCTGGCTCTGGCCTGCCCTCGCCCTGGCTCCGGCATACTCTCACTCTGGCTGTGGCCTACTCTCGCTCTGGCTCTGGCCTCGCCCTGAGCCTGCTCTAGCCCTTGTTCCGGCCTACCCTTGCCTTGGCTCCGGCCTTCTCTTGCTCTGGCTCTGGCCTGCCCTTGCCTTGGCTCTGGCCTACTCTCGCTCTGGCTCTTGCCTGCCCTCGCCCTGGCTCCGGCCTGCTCTCGCTTTGGTTCTAGCCTGCTCTCGCTCTGGCGTGCCCTCGCCTTGGCTCGGACTGCTCTCGCTCTGACTCTGGCCTGCCCTCACCCTGACTCCAGCCTACTCTGGATCTGGCCTGCCCTCGCCTTGGCTCCGGCCTGCTCTCGCCCTGGCTCCGGCCTGCTCTTGCTCTGGCCTGCCCTCGACCTGGCTCCGGCCTGCTCTTGCACTGGCCTGCCCTCGCCTTGACTCCGGCCTGCTCTCGCTCTGATTCTGGCCTGCCCTCGTCTTGACTCCGGCCAGCTCTGGCTCTGGTTCTGGCCTGCCCTTGCCTATACTCCGGCCTTCTCTCGCTCTGACTCTGGCCTGCCCTTGACTTGGCTCTGGACTACTCTCGCTCTTGCTCTGGCCTGCCCTCGCCCTGGCTCCGGTCTGCTCTCGCTCTGGCCTGCTCTCGCTCTGGCGTGCCCTCGTCTTGGCTCTGGCCTGCTCTCGCTCTGACTCTGGCCTGCCCTCGCCCTGGCTCCATCCTGTTCTGGATCTGGCTCTGGCCTGCCCTCGCCTTGGCTCCGGCCTGCGCTGCTCGCCTTGGCTCCAGCCTGCCCTCGCTGTGGCTCCGGCCTGCTTTTGCTCTGGCTACGGCCAGCCTTCGCCTTGGCTCCGGCCTGCTCTCGTCCTGGCTCCGGCCAGCCTTCGCCTTGGCTCCGGCCTGCTCTCGTCCTGGCTCCGGCCTTCTCTTGCTCTGGCCTGCCCTCGCCCTGGCTCCGGCCTGCTGTTGCTCTGGCCTGCCCTCGAGGGTCTTGACTCCGGACTGCTCTCGCTCTGGTTCTGGCCTGCCTTCGCCTTGGCTCCGGCATGCCCTTGCTCTGGCTCAAGCCTGCTCTAGCTCTGGCTCTGGCCTGCCCTGGCTCCAGACTGCTCTCGCTCTGGCTCTGGCCCGCCCTCGCCTTGGCTCCGGCCTGCTCTCTCCCTGGCTCCGGCTTGCCCTCGTCCTGGCTCCGGCCTGCTCTCGCTCTGGCCTGCCCTCGCCCTTTCTCCGGCCTGCTCTCGCCCTGACTCCGGCATTCTCTCGCGCTTGCACTGGCCTGCTCTCGATCTGGAACTGACCTGCTCTCGTTCTGGCTCTGGCCTGCCCTCACCTTGTCTTCGGCTTGCTCTCGCTCTGGCTCTGGCCTGTCCTCGCCTTGGCTCCGGACTTCTCTCGCTCTGGCTCTCGCCTGCCCTAGCCTTGGCTCTGGCCTACTTTCGCTCTCTCTGGCCTGCCCTTGCCCTGGCTCCGGCCTGATCTCGCTCTGGCCTGCCCTCGCCTTGGCTCCAGCCTGCTCTCGCTTTCCTCGCCCTGGCTCCAGCCTGCTCTCGCTTTCCTCGCCCTGGCTCCGGCCTGCTCTCGCCTTGGCTCCGGCCTGCTCTCGCTCTGACTCTGGTCTGCCCTCGCCTTAGCTCCGTTATCCTCTCGCCCTGGATCCGGCCTGCCCTCGGCTTGGCTCCGGCCTGCCCTCTAACTGGCTCTGGCCTGCCCTCTAACTGGCTCCGGCCTGCCCTCACTCTGGCTCCAGCCTGCCCTCGCCCTGGCTCCGGCCTGCTCTTGCCCTGGCTCCGGCCTGCTCTCACTCTGGCTCCAGCTTGCCCTTGCTCTGGCTTCGGCCAGCCCTCGCCTTGGCTCCAGCCTGCTCTTGCTCTGGCCTGCCCTCGTCTTGACTCCGGCGTGCTCTTGCCTTGGTTCTGGCCTGCCTTCACCTAGGCTCCGGCCTGCTCTTGCTCTCGCTCAGGCCGACTCTCTCTCTGGCTCTGGCCTGCCCTTGCCTTGGCTCCAGACTGCTCTAGCTCTGGCACTGGCCTGATCTCGCTCTGGCACTGGCCTGCCTTCCTTCTGGCTCTGGCCTGCCCTCACCTTGGCTCCGGCCTGCTCTGGCTCTGGCCTGTAGTTGCCTTGGCTCCGGCCTGCTCTCGCTCTGGCCTGCCCTGGCTCTGCTCAAGCCTGCCCTCGTCTTGGCTCCGGCCTGCTCTCGCCTTGGCACCGGTCTGCCCTCGCCCTGGCCTGCTCTCGCTCTGGTTCTGGCCTGCCCTTGCCTCGGCTCCGGCCTGCTCTCGCTCTGGCCTGCCCTCTCCTTGGCTCCGGCCTTCTCTCGCTCTGGCTCGCGCATGCCCTAGCCTTGGCTCTGGCCTACTCTTGCTCTGGCTCGGGCCTGCTCTGGCTGTGGCTCTGGCATGCTCTCGCTCTGGCTCTGCTGCCTCCGGCCTGCTCTCGCTCAGACTCTGGTCTGACCTTGCCTTGGCTCTGGCCTGCCCCCAAACATTTTCAAGAAACAGGTAAATTTACAGTACATTAGTTTATATTTTCCAGCCCTGGCTCCTGCCTGCCCTCGCCCTGGCCCCGGCCTGCTCTCGCTCTGGCTCTGGCTTGCTCTCGCTCTGTCGTGCCCTCGCCTTGGCTCCGACCTGCTCTCGCTCTGACTCTGGCCTGCTCTGGATCTGGCTCTGGACTGCCCTCGCCTTGGCTCCGGCCTGCTCTCGCCTTGGCTCAGGCTTGCTCTTGCTCTGGCTCCAGCCTGCTCTTGCTCTGGATCTGGCCTGCCCTCGCCCTGGCTCGGGCCTGCTCTTGCTCTGGCTCTGGCCTGCCCTCGTCTTGACTCCAGCATGCTCTCGCTCTGGTTCTGGCCTGTCTTTGCCTTGGCTCCGGACTGCTCTCGCTCTGGTTCAGAGAGCCTGCTCTCGCTCTGGCTCTGGCCTACCCTTGCCTTGGCTCCGAACTGCTCTCGCTCGCTCTGGCTTGCTCTCGCTCTGGCCGCCTGCCCTTGCCTTGGCTCCGGCCTTCTCTGACTCTGGCTCTGGTCTGCCCCCGTCTTGACTCCGGCATGCTCTCGCTCTGGTTCTGGCCTGCCTTCGCCTTGGCTCCGGCCTGCTCTCGCTCTGGCCTGTCCTCGCATTGGCTCCGGCCCGCTCTCGCCCTGGCTTCGGCCTGCACTCGTCCTGGCTCCGGCCTGCTCTCACTCTGGCCTGCTCTCGCCTGGCTCCGGCCTGCTCTCGCTCTAGCTCCGGACTGCCCTCGCCCTGGCTCCGGCCTGCCCTTGCCTTGGCTCCGGACTGCCCTCGCCCTGGCTCCGCCTGCTCTCGTCCTGGCTCCAACCTGTTCTCGCTCTGTTTCTAGCCTGCCCTCGCCCAGGCTCCGCCCTGCTCTCTCTCTGGCTCTGGCCTACGCTCGCTCTGGCTCTGGCCTGTTCTCGCCCTGGTTCCGGCCTGACCTTGCCTTGGCTCCGGCCTGCCCTCGCCGAGGCTCCGGCCTGCTCTCGCTCTGGCCGGCTCTCGCTCTGGCTCTGGCCTGCCCTCGTCCTGGCTCCGGCCTGCTCTCGCCTTAGCTCCGGCCGGCTCTCGCTCTGGCTCCGGCATTCCCTCGCCCTGACTCCAGCCTGCCCTTACACTGGCTGGGGCCTACTCTCGCCTTGGCTCCGACCTGCTCTCGCTCTGGCCTTCCCTCGCCCTGGCTACGGCCTCCTCTCTCTCTGGCTCTGGCCTGCCCTTGCCTTAGCTCCGGCCTGCTCTTGCTCTGACTCTGGCCTGCCCTCGCCCTGGCTACTGGCTGCCCTCATCCTTGCTCCGGCCTGCTCTCGCTCTGGCTCTGTCCTACCCTCACCTTGGCTCCGGCCTGCTCTCGCTCGGGCTCCGGCCTGCCCTCACCCTGACTCCTGCCTGCCCTTGCTCTGGCTCCGGCCTGCCCTCGCCCTGATTCCGGCCTGCCCTTGCTCTAGCTCCAGCCAGCCCTTGCATTGGCTCCGGCCTGCTCTAGCCTTGACTCCGACCTGCTCTCTCTCTGGCTCTGGACTGCCCATGCCTTGGCTCCGGCCTGCTCTCTCTCTGGCTCTGGTCTGCCCTTGCCTTAGCTCTGGCCGGCTCTCGCTCTGACTCTGGCCTGCCCTCGCCCTGGCTCCGGCCTGCTCTCACTCTGCCTCCGGCCTGCCCTCGCCTTGGCTCCGGCCTGCTCTCGCTCTGGCTCCGGCCTGCTCTCGCTCTGGCCTGCTCTCACTCTGGCCTGCCCTCGTCCTGACTCCGGCATTCTCTCGCTGTTGCACAGGCCTGCTCTCGATCTGGAACTGACTTGCTCTCGCTCTGGCCTGCCCTCACCTTGTCTCCGGCTTGCTCTCGCTCTGGCTCTCGCCTACTTTCGCTCTCTCTGGCCTGCCCTTGCCCTGGCTCCAGCCTGCTCTCGCTTTGACTCTGGTCTGCCCTCGCCCTGGCTCCGGCCTCGCCTTGGCTCCGGCCTGTTCTCGTCCTGGCTCCGGCCTGCTCTTCCTATGGCTCTGGCCCGCCCTCGTCTTGACTCTGGTCTGATCTCGCTCTTGTTCTGGCCTGCCTTCGCCATGGCTCCTGCCTGCTCTTGCTCTGGCTCAGGCCTGCTCTCGTTCTGGCTCAGGCCTGCCCTTGTCTTGGCTCCGGACTGCTCTCGCTCTGGCCTGCTCTCGCTCTGGCCTCCCCTCGCCTTGGCTCCGGCCTGCTCTCGCTCTGGCCTGCCCTCGCCTTGGCTCCGACCTGCTCTTCCACTGGCTCTGGCCTGCCCTCGCCTTGGCTCCGGCCTGCTCTCGCTCTGGCCTGCCCTGGCTCTGCCTCTGGCCTGCCCTCGCCTTGGCTCCAGCCAGCTCTCACCTTGGCTCCGGCCTGCTCTCGCTCTAGTTCCGGACTGCCCTTGCCCTGGCTCCAGCCTGCCATCGCTCTGGCTCCGGCCTGCCCTCGCCTTAGCTCCGGTCTCCTCTCGCCCTGGCTCCGGCCTGCTCTCGCTTTGGCTCTGGCCCGCCCTCGCCCTGGCTCCGGCCTGCTCTCTCTCTGGCTCTGGCCTGCCCTCGCCCTGGCTCCAGGATACTCTCACTCTGGCTGTGGCCTACTCTCGCTCTGGCCTCGCCCTGTCTCAGGCCTGCTCTAGCCCTTGTTCCGGCCTACCCTTGCCTTGGCTCCGGCCTTCTCTCGCTCTGGCCTGCCCTTGCCTTGGCTCTGCCTGCCCTCGCTCTGGCTCTTGCCTGCCCTCGCCCTGGCTCCGGCCTGCTCTCGCTTTGGTTCTGGCCTGCTCTCGCTCTGGCGTGCCCTCGCCTTGGCTCCGGCCTGCTCTCGCTCTGACTCTGGCCTGCCCTCGCCCTGACTCCAGCCTACTCTGGATCTGGCTCTGGCCTGCCCTCGCCTTTGCTCCGGCCTGCTCTCGCCCTGACTCCAGCCTGCCCTTGCTCTGGCTGGGGCCTACTCTCGAGCCTTGGCTCCGACCTGCTCTCGCTCTGGCCTTCCCTCGCCCTGGCTCCGGCCTCCTCTCTCTCTGGCTCTGGCCTGCCCTTGCCTTAGCTCCGGCCTGCTCTCGCTCTGACTCTGGCCTGCCCTCGCCCTGGCTACTGCCTGCCCTCATCCTTGCTCCGGCCTGCTCTCGCTCTGGCTCTGTCCTACCCTCACCTTGGCTCCGGCCTGCTCTCGCCTTGGCTCCAGCCTGCTCTTGCTCGGGCTCTGGCCTGCCCTCACCCTGACTCCTGCGCTCTGGCTCCGGCCTGCCCTCGCCCTGATTCCGGCCTGCCCTTGCTGTAGCTCCAGCCAGCCCTTGCATTGGCTCCGGTCTGCTCTATCTAGCCTTGACTCCGACCTGCTCTCGCCCTGGCTCCGGCCTGCTCTCTCTCTGGCTCTGGACTGCCCATGCCTTGGCTCAGGCCTGCTCTCTCTCTGGCTCTGGCCTGCCCTTGCCTTAGCTCTGGCCGGCTCTCGCTCTGGCTCTGGCCTGCCCTTGCATTAGCTCTGGCCGGCTCTCGCTCTGACTCTGGCCTGCCCTCGCCCTGGCTCCGGCCTGCCCTCGTCCTTGCTCAGGCCTGCTTTCGTTCTGGTCTACCCTCGCCTTGGCTCCGGCCTGCTCTTGCCTTGGCTCAGGCCTGCTCTCGCTCTGGCTCAGGCCTGCTCTCTCTCTGGCTCGGGCCTGCCCTTGCTCTAGCTCCGGCCGGCCCTCGCATTCGCTCCGGCCTGCTCTCGCCCTGGCTCCGACCTGCTCTCGCTCTGGCCTGCCCTCGCTCTGTCTCCGGCCTGCTCTCTCTCTGGCTCTCGCCTGCCGATGCCTTGGCTCCGGCCTGCTCTTGCTCTGGCTCAGGCCTGCTCTCGTTCTGGCTCAGGCCTGCTCTCGTTCTGGCTCAGGCCTGCCCTTGCCTAGGCTCCGGACTGCTCTCGCTTTGGCCTGCTCTCGCTCTGGCCTCCCCTCGCCTTGGCTCCGGCCTGCTCTCGCTCTGGCCTGCGAGGCCTCGCCTTGGCTCCGACCTGCTCTTACACTGGCTCTGGCCTGCCCTCTCCTTGGCTCCAACCTGCTCTCGCTCTGGCCTGCCCTGGCTCTGCCTCTGGCCTGCCCTCACCTTGGCTCCAGCCAGCTCTCACCTTGGCTCCACCCTGCTCTCGCTCTAGTTCCGGACTGCCCTTGCCCTGGCTCCGGCCTGCCATCGCTCTGGCTCCGGCCTGCCCCCGCCTTAGCTCCGGTCTGCTCTCGCCCTTGCTCCGGCATACTCTCACTCTGGCTGTGGCCTACTCTCGCTCTGGCTCTGGCCTCGCCCTGTCTCAGGCCTGCTCTAGCCCTTGTTCCGGCCTACCCTTGCCTTGGCTCCGGCCTTCTCTCACTCTGGCTCTGGCCTGCCCTTGCCTTCGCTCTGGCCTACTCTCGCTCTGGCTCTTGCCTGCCCTCGCCCTTGCTCCGGCCTGCTCTCGCTTTGGTTCTGGCCTGCTCTCGCTCTCGCCTGCCCTGGCTCTGACTCTGGCCTGCCCTCCCTCGCCTTGGCTCCAGCCAGCTCTCACCTTGGCTCCGGCCTGCTCTCGCTCTAGTTCCGGACTGCCCTTGCCCTGGCTCCGGCCTGCCATCGCTCTGGCCTGCCCTCGCCTTAGCTCCGGTCTCCTCTCGCCCTGGCTCCGGCCTGCTCTCGCTTTGGCTCTGGCCTGCCCTCGCCCTGGCTCCGGCCTGCTCTCTCTCTGGCTCTGGCCTGCCCTCGCCCTGGCTCCGGCATACTCTCACTCTGGCTGTGGCCTACTCTCGCTCTGGCTCTGGCCTCGCCCTGTCTCAGGCCTGCTCTAGCCCTTGTTCCGGCCTACCCTTCCCTTGGCTCCGGCCTTCTCTCGCTCTGGCTCTGGCCTGCCCTTGCCTTGGCTCTGGCCTACCCTCGCTCTGGCTCTTGCCTGCCCTCGCCCTGGCTCCGGCCTGCTCTCCCTTTGGTTCTGGCCTGCTCTCGCTCTGACTCTGGCCTGCCATCGCCCTGACTCCAGCCTACTCTGGATCTGGCCTGCCCTCGCCTTGGCTCCGGCCTGCTCCCGCCCTGACTCCAGCCTGCCCTTGCTCTGGCTGGGGCCTACTGTCGCCTTGGCTCCGACCTGCTCTCGCTCTGGCCTTCCCTCGCCCTGGCTCCGGCCTGCTCTCGCTCTGACTCTGGTCTGCCCTCGCCCAGGCTCCGGCCTACTCTGGCTCTAGCTCTGTCCTACCCTCGCCTTGGCTACGGCCTGCTCCCGCCCTGGCTCCGGCCTGCTCTCGCTCTGGCCTGCCCTCGCTTTCTCCGGCCTGCTCTCGCCCTGACTTCGGCATTCTCTCGCGCTTGCACTGACTGGCCTGCTCTCAATCTGGAACTGACCTGCTCTCGTTCTGGCTCTGGCCTGCCCTCACCTTGTCTCCGGCTTGCTCTCGCTCTGGCTCTGGCCTGTCCTCGCCTTGGCTCTGGACTTCTCTCGCTCAGGCTCTGGGCTGCCCTCGCTCTGGCTCCGATCTGCCCTTGCCCTGCTCTGGCTCTGTCCTGCTCTTGCTTTGGCTCTGTCCTGCTCTTGCCTTTGCTCCGGCCTGCTCTAGCTCTGGTTCTGGACCACCCTCGTCTTGGCTCCAGCTTGCTCTCGCTCTGGCTCTGGTCTGCCCTTGCCTTGGCTCTGGCCTACTCTCGCTTTGGCTCCGGCCTGCTCTCAACCCTGGCTCCGGCTTGCTCTCGCTCTAGCTCCGGACAGTGCTCGCCCTGGCTCCGGCTTGCCATCGCTCTGGCTCCGGCCTACCCTCGCCCTGGCTCCGCCCTGCCCTCGCTCTGGCTCCGGCCAGCCCTCGCCTTGGCTTCGGCCTGCCTCGACCTGGCTCCGGCCCGCCCTCGCTCTGGCATTGGCCTGTTCTCTCCTTGGCTCCGGCCTGCTCTTGCACTGGCTCCCGGCCTGCCCTCGTCCGGGCTCTGGCCTGCTCTCGCTCTGGCTCTGTCCTGCTCTCGCACTGGTTCCGGCCTGCTCTCGCACTGGTTCCGGCCTGCTTTCGCCTAGGCTCCAGCCTGCTCTCGCCCTGGCTACTAACTGCTCTCGCACTGGCTCCGGCCTGCTCTCGCACAGGCTCCGGTCTGCTATCTCTCTGGCTCCGGCCTGCCCTCGCTTTGGCTCATGCCTGCTCTCGCTCTGGCCTGCCCTCGCTCTGGATCCGGCCTGCCCTCGCTCTGGAACTGGCCTGCCCTCGCCCTGGCTCCAGCCTGCTCTCGCTCTAGCTCTGGCCTGTCCTCTCCTTGGCTCCGGCCTGCTCTCGCACTGGCTCCGGCCTGCCCTCGCCTTGGCTCTGGCCTGCTCTCGCCCTGGCTTCGGCCAGCTCTCACCCTGGCTAAGGCCTGCTATCTCTCTGGCTCCGGCCTGCCCTCGCCTTGGCTCCTGCTTGTTCTCGCCCTGCATCCGGCCTGCTCTCGCCTTGACTCCGGCCTGCTCTCGCCTTAGCTAAGGCCTGCTCTTGCCCTGGCTCCGACCTGCTCTCACCCTGGTTCCGGCCTGCTCTCGCCCTGGTTCCGGCCTGACCTTGCCTTGGCTCATGCTTGCTCTCGCTCTGGCCAGCACTCGAGTTAGCTCCAGCCTGCTCTCGCTCTGGCTCCGGCCTGCCCTTGCCCTGGCTCCGGCCTGCCATCGCTCTGCCTCCGGCCTGCCCTCGTCTTAGCTCTGGCCTGCACTCGCCCTGGCTCCGGCCTGCTCTCGCTTTGGCTCTGGCCCGCCCTCGCCCTGGCTCCGGCCTACTCTCTCTCTGGCTCTGGCCTGCTCTCTCTCTGGCTCTGGCCTGCCCTCGCCCTGGCTCCGGCATACTCTCACACTGGCTGTGGCCTGCTCTCGCTCTGGCCTCTCCCAGTCTCGGGGCTGATTTAGCCCTTGTTCCGGCCTGCCCTTGCCTTGGCTCCGGCCTGCTCTCACTCTGACCTGCCCTTGCCTTGGCTCTGGCCTACTCTCGCTCTGGCTTTTGCCTGCCCTCACCCTGGCTCTGGCCTGCTCTCGCTCTGGCGTGCCCTCGCCTTGGTTCTGGCCTACTCTCGCTCTGGCCTGCTCTCGCTCTGGCTCTGGCCTCGCCCTGTCTCCGGCCTGCTCTCGCCCTGGTTCCGGCCTGTCCTCGCCTTGGCTCTGGCCTACCCTCGCTCTGGCTCCGGCCTGCCCTACACCTGAGGCTGTGGCCTTCTATCGCTCTGGCCTGCCCTCACCCTGACTCCGGCCAGCCCTTGCTCTGGCTCCGGCCTGCCCTCGCATTGGCTCCGGCCTGCTCTCGCCCTGGCTCCGACCTGCTCTGGCTCCGGCCTGTTCTCTCTCTGGCTCCGGCCTGTTCTCTCTCTGGCTCTGGCCTGCCCATGCCTTGGCTCTGGCCTGCTCTTGCTCTGGCTCTGGCCTGCTCTGGATCTGGCTCTGGCCTGCCCTTGCCTTGGCTCCGGCCTTCTCTCGCTCTGGCAGGCAAGGCCTTGCCTTGGCTCTGGCCAACTCTCGCTCTGGCTCCTGCCTGCCCTCGCCCTGGCTCCGGCCTGCTCTCGCTCTGTCCTGCTCTCGCTCTGGCGTGCCCTCGCCTTGGCTCCGGCCTAATCTTGCTCTCTGACTCTGGCCTGCCCTCGCCCTGACTCCGAATGATCCGGCCTGCTCTGGATCTGGCTCTGGCCTGCCCTCGCCTTGGTTCCGGCCTGCTCTCGCCCTGGCTCCGGCCTGCTCTCGCCCTGGCTCCGGCCTGCTCTCGGTCTGGCTCTGGCCTGCCCTCGCCTTCGCTCCGGCCTGATCTCGCCTTGCCTCCGGCCTGCTCTCGCCCTGGCTCTGGCCTGCTCTCGTTCTGGCCTGCTCTCGCTCTGGCTCTGGCCTCGCCCTGTCTCCGGCCTGCTCTCGCCCTGGTTCCGGCCTGCTCTCGCCCTGGTTCCGGCCTGCCCTTGCCTTGGCTCTGGCATGCCCTTGCCTTGGCTCTGGCCTACCCTCGCCGTGGCTCCGGCCTGCTTTTGCCTTGGTTCCTTCCTCCTCTCACTCTGACACCGGCCTGCCCTCGCCCTGACTCCGGCCTGCCCTCTCTCTGGCTCTGGCCTGCCCATGCCTTGGCTCCGGCCTGCTCTTCCTCTGGCTCTGGCCTGCCCTCGTATTGACTCTAGCCTGATCTCGCTCTTATTCTGGCCTGCCTTCGCCATGGCTCCAGCCTGCTCTCGCTCTGGCTCAGGCCTGCTCTCGCTCTGGCTCAGGCCTGCTCTCGCTCTGGCTCTGGCCAGCCCTAGCTCTGGCTCCGGACTGCTCTCGCTCTGGCCTGCTCTCACTCAGTCTCTGGCCTGCCCTCGCCCTGGCTCCGGCATACTCTCGCTCTAGTTCTGACCTGCTCTCGCTCTGGCCTCGCTCTGTCTCCGGCCTGCTCTCGACCTTGTTCCGGCCAGCCCTTGCCTTGGCTCCGGCCTTCTCTCGCTCTGGCTCTGGCCTGCCCTTGCCTTGGCTCTGGCCAACTCTCACTCTGGCTCTGGCCTGCCCTCGCCCTGGCTCCGGCCTGCTCTCGCTTTGGCTCTGACCTGCTCTCGCACTGGCCCTGGTGTGCCCTCGCCTTGGCTCCGACCTGCTCTCGCCCTGACTCTGGCCTGCTCTGGATCTGGCTCTGGCCTGCCCTCGCCTTGGCTCCGGCCAGCCCTCGCCTTGGCTCCGGCCAGCCCTCGCCTTGGCTCTGGCCAGTCCTCGGCCTGCTCTCGCCCTGGCTTCGGCCTGCCCTCGCTCTGGCTCCGTTGAGCCCTCGCCTTGGCTCGGCCTGCTCTCGCTCTGACTCCGGCCTGCTCTCGCTCTGACTCCGGCCTGCTCTTGCCCTGCCTCTGGCCTGCCCTCGTTCTGGATCTGGCCGGCTCTTGCTCTGGCTCTGGCCTGCCCTTGTCTTGACTTCGGCCTGCTCTCGCCCTGGCTCTGACCTCCTCTCACTCTGCCCTGCACTCGCTCTGGCTCCGGCCTGCTCTCTCTATGGCTCTCGCCTGTCCATGCCTTGGCTCCGGCCTGCTCTTCCTCTGGCTCTGGCCTGCCCTCGTCTTGACTCTGGCCTGATCTCGCTGTTGTTCTGGCCTGCCTTCGCCCTTGCCTTGGCTCTGGCCTACCCTCGCCGTGGCTCCGGCCTGCTTTCGCCTTGGCTCCGGCCTCTCACTCTGACACCGGCCTGCCCTCGCCCTGACTCCGGCCTGCCCTCTCTCTGGCTCTGGCCTGCCCATGTCTTGGCTCCGGCCTGCTCTTCCTCTGGCTCTGGCCTGCCCTCATATTGACTCTAGCCTGATCTCGCTCTTGTTCTGGCCTGCCTTCGCCATGGCTCCAGCCTGCTCTCGCTCTGGCTCAGGCCTGCTCTCGCTCTGGCTCAGGCCTGCTCTCGCTCTGGCTCAGGCCTGCTCTCGCTCTGGCTCAGGCCTGCTCTCGCTCTGGCTCTGGCCAGCCCTAGCTCTGGCTCCGGACTGCTCTCGCTCTGGCCTGCTCTCACTCAGTCTCTGGCCTGCCCTCGCCCTGGCTCCGGCATACTCTCGCTCTAGTTCTGACCTGCTCTCGCTCTGGCCTCGCTCTGTCTCCGGCCTGCTCTCGACCTTGTTCCGGCCGGCCCTTGCCTTGGCTCCGGCCTTCTCTCGCTCTGGCTCTGGCCTGCCCTTGCCTTGGCTCTGGCCAACTCTCACTCTGGCTCTGGCCTGCCCTCGCCCTGGCTCCGGCCTGCTCTCGCTTTGGCTCTGACCTGCTCTCGCACTGGCCCTGGTGTGCCCTCGCCTTGGCTCCGGCCTGCTCTCGCCCTGACTCTGGCCTGCTCTGGATCTGGCTCTGGCCTGCCCTCGCCTTGGCTCCGGCCAGCCCTCGCCTTGGCTCCGGCCAGCCCTTGCCTTGGCTCTGGCCAGCCCTCGGCCTGCTCTCGCCCTGGCTTCGGCCTGCCCTCGCTCTGGCTCCGTTGAGCCCTCGCCTTGGCTCGGCCTGCTCTCGCTCTGACTCCGGCCTGCTCTTGCCCTGCCTCTGGCCTGCCCTCGTTCTGGATCTGGCCGGCTCTTGCTCTGGCTCTGGCCTGCCCTTGTCTTGACTTCGGCCTGCTCTCGCCCTGGCTCTGACCTCCTCTCACTCTGGCCTGCACTCGCTCTGGCTCCGGCCTGCTCTCTCTATGGCTCTCGCCTGTCCATGCCTTGGCTCCGGCCTGCTCTTCCTCTGGCTCTGGCCTGCCCTCGTCTTGACTCTGACCTGATCTCGCTGTTGTTCTGGCCTGCCTTCGCCCTTGCCTTGGCTCTGGCCTACCCTCGCCGTGGCTCCGGCCTGCTTTCGCCTTGGCTCCGGCCTCTCACTCTGACACCGGCCTGCCCTCGCCCTGACTCCGGCCTGCCCTCTCTCTGGCTCTGGCCTGCCCATGCCTTGGCTCCGGCCTGCTCTTCCTCTGGCTCTGGCCTGCCCTCGTATTGACTCTAGCCTGATCTCGCTCTTGTTCTGGCCTGCCTTCGCCATGGCTCCAGCCTGCTCTCGCTCTGGCTCAGGCCTGCTCTCGCTCTGGCTCAGGCCTGCTCTCGCTCTGGCTCAGGCCTGCTCTCGCTCTGGCTCTGGCCAGCCGTAGCTCTGGCTCTGGCCAGCCGTAGCTCTGGCTCCGGACTGCTCTCGCTCTGGCCTGCTCTCACTCAGTCTCTGGCCTGCCCTCGCCCTGGCTCCGGCATACTCTCGCTCTAGTTCTGACCTGCTCTCGCTCTGCCCTCGCCCTGTATCCGGCCTGCTCTCGACCTTGTTCCGGCCGGCCCTTGCCTTGGCTCCGGCCTTCTCTCGCTCTGGCTCTGGCCTGCCCTTGCCCTGGCTCCGGCCTGCTCTCGCTTTGGCTCTGACCTGCTCTCGCACTGGCTCTGGTGTGCCCTCGCCTTGGCTCCGGCCTGCTCTCGCCCTGACTCTGGCCTGCTCTGGATCTGGCTCTGGCCTGCCCTCGCCTTGGCTCCGGCCAGCCCTCGCCTTGGCTCTGGCCAGCCCTCGGCCTGCTCTCGCCCTGGCTTCGGCCTGCCCTCGCTCTGGCTCCGTTGAGCCCTCGCCTTGGCTCCGGCCTGCTCTCGCTCTGACTCCGGCCTGCTCTTGCCCTGCCTCTGGCCTGCCCTCGCCCTGGCTCCGGCCTGCTCTTGCTCTTGCTCTGGCTCTGGCCTGCCCTTGTCTTGACTTCGGCCTGCTCTCGCCCTGGCTCTGACCTTCTCTCACTCTGGCCTGCACTCGCTCTGGCTCCGGCCTGCTCTCTCTATGGCTCTCGCCTGTCCATGCCTTGGCTCCGGCCAGCTCTTCCTCTGGCTCTGGCCTGCCCTCGTCTTGACTCTGGCCTGATCTCGCTGTTGTTCTGGCCTGCCTTCGCCTTGGCTCCGGCCTGCTCTTGCTCTGGCTCAGGCCAGCTCTCGCTCTGGCCTGCCGTTGCCTTAGCTCCGGACTGCTCTCCTGGCCTGCTCTCACTCTGACCTCCCCTCGCCTTGGCCCCGGCCTGCTCTCGCTCTGGCTCCGGCCTGCCTTCGCCTTGGCTCCGACCTGCTCTTGCTCTGGCTCTGGCCAGCCCTCGCCTTGGCTCCGGCCTGCTCTTGCTCTGGCCTGCCCTGGCTCTGCCTCTGGCCTGCCCTCGCCTTGGCTCCGGCCAGCTATCACCTTGGCTCCGGCCTGCTCTCGCTCTAGGTCCGGACTGCCCTTGCCCTGGCTCCGGCCTGCCATCGCTCTGGCTCTGGCCTGCCCTCGCCTAAGCTCCGGCCTGCTCTCGCCATGGCTCTGGCCTGCTCTCACTTTGGCTGTGGCCCGCCCTCGCCCTGGCTCCAGCCTGCTCTCTCTCTGGCTCTGGCCTACCCTCGCCCTAGCTCCGGCATACTCTCACTCTGGCTGTGGCCTGCTCTCGCTTTGGCCTCGCCCTGTCTTGGGCCTGCTCTAGCCCTTGTTCCGGGCTGCGCTTGCCTTGGCTCCGGCCTTCTATCGCTCTGGCTCTGGCCTGCCCTTGCCTTGGCTCTGTCCTACTCTCGCTCTGGTTCTTGCCTGCCCTCGCCCTGGCTCTGGCCTGCTCTCGCTCTGGTTCTGGCCTGCTCTCGCTCTGGGTCTGGCGTGCCCTCGCTTTGGCTCCGGTCTGCTCTGGATCTGGCTCTGGCCTGTCCTCGCCCTGGCTCCGGCCTGCCCTTGCTCTGGCTCCGGCCTGCT
The DNA here is from genome assembly GCF_046119375.1 of Phyllobates terribilis. Classification (NCBI taxonomy): domain Eukaryota; kingdom Metazoa; phylum Chordata; class Amphibia; order Anura; family Dendrobatidae; genus Phyllobates; species Phyllobates terribilis. The sequence continues at coordinate 425,986 of NW_027362800.1, read as the reverse complement.
CTCGCCTTGGCTCCGGCCTGTCCTCGCCCTGGCTCCGGCCGGCCCTCGCCATGGCTCCGGCCTGTCCTCGCCCTGCCCTTGCTCTGGCACCGGCCAGCCCTCGCCTTGGCTCCGGCCTGCTCTCGCCCTGGCTCCGGCCTGCCCTCGTCTTGACTCCGGCCTGTTCTCGCCCTTGTTCCGGTCTGCCCTTGCCTTGGCTCCGGCCTTCTCTCGCTCTGGCTCTGGCCTGCCCTTGCCTTGGCTCTGGCCTACTCTCGCTCTGGCTCTTGCCTGCCCTCGCTCTGGCTCCAGCCTGCTCTCGCTCCGGCGTGCCCTCGCCTTGGCTCCGGCCTGCTCTCGCTCTGACTCTGGCCTGCCCTCGCCCTGCTCTGGATCTGGCTCTGGCCTGCCCTCGCCTTGGCTCCGGCCTGCTCTCGCTCTGACTCTGGTCTGCCCTCGTCTAGGCTCCGGCCTGCTCTGGCTCTAGCTCTGTCCTGCCCTCGCCTTGGCTCCGGCCTGCGCTCGCCTTAGCTCCGGCATGCTCTCGCCCTGCCCTCTAACTGGCTCCGGCCTGCCCTCCCTCTGGCTACAGCCTGCCCTCGCCCTGGCTCCGGCCTGCTCTTGCCTTGGCTCCGGCCTGCTCTCGCTCTGGCCTGTCCTCCGAACTTCTCTCACTCTGGCTCTCGCCTGCCCTAACCTTGGCTCTGGCCTACTTTCGCTCTCTCTGGCCTGCCCTTGCCCTGGCTCCGGCCTGATCTCGCTCTAGCCTGCCCTCGCCTTGGCTCCAGCCTGCTCTCGCTTTCCTCGCCCTGGCTCCGGCCTGCCCTCGCTCTGACTCTGGTCTACCCTCGCCCAGGCTCCGGCCTGCTCTGGCTTTAGCTCTGTCCTGCACTCGCCGCCTGGTCTCGACCTGGCTCCGGCTTGCCCTCGTCCTGCCTCCGGCGTGCTCTTGCTCTGGCTCTGGCCTGCCCTCTCCTTGGCTCCGGCCTGCTCTCGCCCTGGCTCCGGCCTGCTCTCGCCCTGGCTCCGGCCTGCTCTCGCTCTGGCTTCAGCCTGCCCTCGCCCTGCTCCGGCCTGCCCTTGCTCTGGCTCCGGCCAGCTCCTGTTCGGGCTCCGGCCTGCCCTCGCCTTGGCTCCGGCCTGCTCTCGCTCTGACTCTGGTCTGCCCTCGTCTAGGCTCCGGCCTGCTCTGGCTCTAGCTCTGTCCTGCCCTCGCCTTGGCTCCGGCCTGCGCTCGCCTTAGCTCCGGCATGCTCTCGCCCTGCCCTCTAACTGGCTCCGGCCTGCCCTCCCTCTGGCTACAGCCTGCCCTCGCCCTGGCTCCGGCCTGCTCTTGCCTTGGCTCCGGCCTGCTCTCGCTCTGGCCTGTCCTCCGAACTTCTCTCACTCTGGCTCTCGCCTGCCCTAACCTTGGCTCTGGCATACTTTCGCTCTCTCTGGCCTGCCCTTGCCCTGGCTCCGGCCTGATCTCGCTCTAGCCTGCCCTCGCCTTGGCTCCAGCCTGCTCTCGCTTTCCTCGCCCTGGCTCCGGCCTGCCCTCGCTCTGACTCTGGTCTACCCTCGCCCAGGCTCCGGCCTGCTCTGGCTTTAGCTCTGTCCTGCACTCGCCGCCTGGTCTCGACCTGGCTCCGGCTTGCCCTCGTCCTGCCTCCGGCGTGCTCTTGCTCTGGCTCTGGCCTGCCCTCTCCTTGGCTCCGGCCTGCTCTCGCCCTGGCTCCGGCCTGCTCTCGCCCTGGCTCCGGCCTGCTCTCGCTCTGGCTTCAGCCTGCCCTCGCCCTGCTCCGGCCTGCCCTTGCTCTGGCTCCGGCCAGCTCCTGTTCGGGCTCCGGCCAGCCCTCGCCTTGGCTCCAGCCTGCTCTTTCTTGCTCTGGCTCTGGCCTGCCCTCGTCTTGACTCCGGCCTGCTCTCGCTTTGGTTCTGCCCTGCCTTCGCCTTGGCTCCGGCCTGCTCTCGCTCAAGCCTATTCTCTCTCTGGCTCTGGCCTGCCCTTGCCTTGGCTCCGGACTGCTCTCGGTTTGGCACTGGCCTGAACTCGCTCTGGCACTGGCCTGCTCTCGTTCTGGCTCTGGCCTGCCGTCGCCTTGGCTCCGGCCTGCTCTTGCCCTGGCTCCGGCCTGATCTCGCTCTGACTCTGGTCTGCCCTCATCCAGGCTCCGGCCTACTCTGGCTCTAGCTCTGTCCTGCCCTCGCCTTGGCTCCGGCCTGCCCTCGCCTTAGCATGCCGGAGCTCTCGCCCTGGATCCGGCTGCCCTCGGCCTGGCTCCGGCCTGCTCTCGCTCTGGCCTGCTCTCGCCCTGACTCCGGCATTCTCTTGCTCTTGCACTGGCCTGCTCTCGATCTGGAACTGACCTGCTCTCGTTCTGGCTCTGGCCTGCCCTCACCTTGTCTCCGGCTTGCTCTCGCTCTGGCTCTGGCCTGTCCTCGCCTTGGCTCCGGACTTCTCTCGCTCTGGCTCTCGCCTGCCCTAGCCTTGGCTCTGGCCTACTTTCACTCTCTCTGGCCTGCCCTTACCCTGGCTCCGGCCTGCCCTCGCTCTGGCCTGCCCTCGCCTTGGCTCCAGCCTGCTCTCGCTTTGACTCTGGTCTACCCTCGCCCAGGCTCCGGCCTGCTCTCGCTTTCCTCGCCCTGGCTCCGGCCTGCCCTCGCCTTGGCTCCGGCCTGCTCTCGCTCTGACTCCGGCCTGCTCTCGCCCTGGACTGCCCTTGCCTTAGCTCCGGCCTGCTCTCGCCTTGGCTCTGGCTTGCTCTTGCTCTGGCTCCGGCCTGCCCTCGCCCTGGCTCCGGCCTCCCCTTGCTCTGACTCTGGCCAGCCCTCGCCTTGGCTCCGGCCCGCCCTCGCCCTGGCTCTGGCCTGCCCTCGCCCTGGCTCCGGCCTGCTTTTACTCTGGCTCTGGCCTGCCCTCATCTTGACTTCGGCATGCTCTCGCTCTGGTTCTGGCCTGCCCTCGCCTTGGCTCCGGACTGCTCTCGCTCGCTCTGGCTCTGGCTTGCTCTCGCTCTCGCCTGCCCTTGCCTTGGCTCCGGCCTTCTCTGACTCTGGCTCTGGCCTGCCCTCTTCTTGACTCCGGCATGCTCTCGCTCTGGTTCTGGCCTGCCTTCGCCTTGGCTCCGGCCTGCTCTCGCTCTGGCTCTGGCCTGTCCTCGCATAGGCTCCGACCCGCTCTCGCCCTGGCTCCGTCCGGCCTGCTCTCGCTCTGGCCTGCCGTCGCCTTGGCTCCGGCCTGCTCTTGCCGTGGCTCCGGCCTGCTCTCACTCTGACTCTGGTCTGCCCTCGCCTAGGCTCCAGCCTGCTCTGGCTCTAGCTCTGTCCTGCCCTCGCCTTGGCTCCGGCCTGCGCTCGCCTTAGCTCCGGCATGCTCTCGCCCTGGCTCCGGCCTGCCCTCTAACTGGCTCCAGCCTGCCCTCGCCCTGGCTCCGGCCTGCTCTCGCTCTGGCCTGTCCTCGCCTTGGCTCCGGACTTCTCTCACTCTGGCTCTCGCCTGCCCTAGCCTTGGCTCTGGCCTACTTTCGCTCTCTCTGGTCTGCCCTTGCCCTGGCTCCGGCCTGATCTCGCTCTAGCCTGCCCTCGCCTTGGCTCCAGCCTGCTCTCGCTTTCCTCGCCCTGGCTCCGGCCTGCCCTCGCTCTGACTCTGGTCTGCCCTCGCCCAGGCTCCGGCCTGCTCTGGCTTTAGCTGTGTCCTGCACTCGCCTTGGCTATGGCCTGCTCTCGACCTGGCTCCGGCTTGCCCTTGTCCTGGCTCCCGTGCTCTTGCTCTGGCCTGCCCTCTCCTTGGCTCCGGCCTGCTCTCGCCCTGGCTCCGGCCTGCTCTCGCTCTGGCTTCAGCCTGCCCTCGCCCTGCTCCGGCCTGCCCTTGCTCTGACTCTGGTCTGCCCTCGCCCAGGCTCCGGCCTGCTCTGGCTCTAGCTCCTGTTCGGGCTCCGGCCAGCCCTCGCCTTGGCTCCAGCCTACTCTTTCTTGCTCTGGCTGTGGCCTGCCCTCGTCTTGACTCCGGCCTGCTCTCGCTTTGGTTCTGCCCCGCCTTCGCCTTGGCTCCGGCCTGCTCTCGCTCAAGCCTATTCTCTCTCTGGCTCTGGCCTGCCCTTGCCTTGGCTCCGGACTGCTCTCGCTCTGGCACTGGCCTGATCTCGCTCTGGCACTGGCCTGCTCTCGTTCTGTCTCTGGCCTGCCGTCGCCTTGGCTCCGGCCTGCTCTTGCCCTGGCTCCAGCCTGATCTCGCTCTGGTCTGCCCTCGCCTTGGCTCCGGCCTGCTCTCGCTCTGACTCTGGTCTGCCCTCGCCCAGGCTCTGGCCTGCTCTGGCTCTAGCTCTGTCCGGCCCTCGCCTTGGCTCTGGCTTGCCCTCGCCTTAGCATGCCGGAGCTCTCGCCCTGGATCCGGCCTGCCCTCCGCCTGGCTCCGGCCTGCCCTCTAAGTGGCTCCGGCCTGCCCTCTAAGTGGCTCCGGCCTGCCCTCCCTCTGGCTCCAGCCTGCCCTCGCCCTGGCTCCGGCATGCTCTTGCCCTGGCTCCGGCCTGCTCTCACTCTGGCTCCAGCCTGCCCTTGCTCTGGCTTCGGCCAGCCCTCGCCTTGGCTCCAGCCTGCTCTTGTTCTGGCTCTGGTCTGCCCTAGTCTTGACTCCGGCCTGCTCTCGCTTTGGTTCTGGCCTGCCTTCGCCTAGGCTCCGGACTGCTCTCGCTCTGGCACTGGCCTGATCTCGCTCTGGCACTGGCCTGCTCTCGTTCTGGCTCTTGCCTGTCCTCACCTTGGCTCCGGCCTGCTCTCGCTCTGGCTCTGGCCTGCTGTCGCCTTGGCTCCAGCCTGCTCTCGCTCTGGCCTGCCCTGGCTCTGCTCAAGCCTGCCCTCGCCCTGGCTCGGGCCTGCTCTCGCTCTGGCCTGCTCTCGCTCTGGTTCATGCCTGCCCTTGCCTCGGCTCGGGCCTGCTCTCGCTCTGGCTCGGGCCTGCTCTCGCTCTGGCTCGGGCCTGCTCTCGCTCTGGCTCGGGCCTGCTCTCGCTCTGGCTCGGGCCTGCCTCTCCTTGGCTCCGGCCTTCTCTCGCTCTGGCTCGCGCCTGCCCTCGTCTTGGCTCCGGCCTGCTCTCGCTCTGACTCTGGCCTGCCCTCGCCCTGGCTCCGTCCTGCTCTGGATCTGGCTCTGGCCTGCCCTGGCCTTGGTTCCGGCCTGCTGTTGCCCTGGCTTCAGCCTGCTCTCGCTCTGGCCTGCCCTCGCCTTGGCTCCGGCCTGCTCTCGCTCTGGCTCCAGCCTGCCCTCGCTGTGGCTCCAGCCTGCCCTTGCTCTGGCTACGGCCAGCTTACGCCTTGGCTCCGGCCTGCTCTCGCCCTGGCTCCGGCCTTCTCTTGCTCTGGATCTGGACTGCCCTCGCCCTGGCTCCGGCCTGCTCTTGCTCTGGCCTGCCCTCGTCTTGACTCCGGACTGCTCTCGCTCTGGTTCTGGCCTGCCTTCACCTTGGCCCCGGCATGCCCTCGCTCTGGCTCAAGCCTGCTCTGGCTCCAGACTGCTCTCGCTCTGGCCTGCACTCGCCTTGGCTCCGGCCTGCTCTCGCTCTTGCCTGCCCTCGCCTTGGCTCCGACCTGCTCTTGCTCTCGCTCTGGCCTGTCCTCGCCTTGGCTCGGGCCAGCTCTCGCTCTGGCCCGCCCTGGCTCTGCTTCTGGCCTGCCCTCGCCTTGCCTCTGGCTTGCTCTCGCTCTGGCTCCGTCCGGCCTGCCCTCGCCCTGGCTTCGGCCTGCTCTCACTCTGCCTCCGGCCTGCCCTCGCTCTGGCTCCGGCCTGCTCTCGCTCTGGCTCCGGCCTGCTCTCGCTCTGGCTCCGGCCTGCTCTAGCTCTGGCTCCGGCCTGCCCTCGCCCTTTTTCCGGACTGCTCTCGCTCTGGCCTGCCCTCGTCCTGACTCCGGCATTCTCTTGATGTTGCACAGGCCTACTCTCGATCTGGAACTGACCTACTCTCGCTCTGGCCTGCCCTCACCTTCTCTCCGGCTTGCTCTCGCTCTGGCCTGTCCTCGCCTTGGCTCCAGACTTCTCTCGCTCTGGCTCTCGCCTGCCCTAGCCTTGGCTCTGGCCTACCCTTGCCCTGGCTCCGGCCAGATCTTGCTCTGGCCTGCCCTCGCCTTGGCTCCAGCCTGCTCTCGCTTTGACTCTGGTCTGCCCTCTCCCTGGCTCCGGCCTGCCCTCGCCTTGGCTCCGGCCTGCTCTCGCTCTGACTCTGGTCTGCCCTCGCCCAGGCTCCGGCCTGCTATGGCTCTAGCTCTGTTCTGCCCTCGCCTTGGCTACGGCCTGCTCTCGCCCTGGCTCCGGCTTGCCCTCCTCCTGGCTCCGGCCTGCTCTCGCCCTGACTCCGGCATTCTTTCGCTCTTGCACTGGCCTGCTCTCGATCTGGAACTGACCTGCTCTCGTTCTGGCTCTGGCCTGCCCTCACCTTGTCTCCGGCTTGCTCTCGCTCTGGCTCTGGCCTGTCCTCGCCTTGGCTCCGGACTTCTCTCGCTCTGGCTCTCGCCTGCCCTAGCCTTGGCTCTGGCCTACTTTCGCTCTCTCTAGCCTGCTCTTGCCCTGGCTCCGGCCTGATCTCGCTCTGGCCTGCCCTCGCCTTGGCTCCAGCCAGCTCTCGCTTTGACTCTGGTCTGCCCTCGCCCAGGCTCCGGCCTGCTCTCGCTTTCCTCGCCCTGGCTCCGGCCTGCCCTCGCCTTGGCTCCGGCCTGCTCTCGCTCTGACTCTGGTCTGCCCTCGCCCAGGCTCCGGCCTGCTCTGGCTTTAGCTCGATTCTGCCCTCGCCTTGGCTACGGCCTGCCCTCATCCTGGTTCCGGCCTGGTCTTGCTCTGGCTCTGGCCTGCCCTCTCCTTGGCTCCGGCCTGCTCTCGCCCTGGCTCCGGCCTGCTCTCGCTCTGACTTCAGCCTGCCCTCGCCCTGGCTCCGGCCTGCCCTTGCTCTGGCTCCGGCCTGCCCTTGCTCTGGCTCCGGCCAGCTCCTGTTCTGGCTCCGGCCAGCCCTCGCCTTGGCTCCAGCCTGCTCTTTCTTGCTCTGGCTCTGGCCTGCCCTCATCTTGACTCCGGCCTGCTCTCGCTTTGGTTCTGGCCTGCCTTCGCCTTGGCTCCGGCCTGCTCTCGCTCAGGCCTATTCTCTCTCTGGCCTGCCCTTGCCTTGGCTCCGGACTGCTCTCGCTCTGGCACTGGCCTGATCTCGCTCTGGCCTGCCCTCCCTCTGGCTCCAGCCTGCCCTCACCTTGGCTCCGGCCAGCTCCTGCCCTCGCCTAGGCTCCGGCCTGCCCTCGCACTGGCTCCGGCCTGCCCTCGACCTGGCTCCGGCCTGCCCTCGCCCTGGCTCCGGCCTGCCCTCGACCTGGCTCCGGCCTCCTCTTGCTCTGACTCTGGCCTGCCCTCGCCCTGGCTACGGCCTGCTCTGGGTCTGTCCTGCCCTCGCCTTGGCTCCGGCCCGTTCTCGCCTAGGCTCCGGCCTGCCCTCGTCCTGGGTCCAGCCTGCTCTCGCTCTTGCCTGCCCTCGCTTTGGCTCTAGCCTACTCTCGCTCTGGCCTGCCCTCGTCCTGGCCCCGGCCTGCTCTCGCTCTGGCATGCCCTCGCCTTGGCTCCGGCCTCCTCTCGCTCTGACTCTGGCCTGCCTTCGCCCTGGCTCCGGCCTGCTCTGGCTCTGTCCTGCCCTCGCCTTGGCTCCGGCCTGCTCTATCCCAGGCTCCGGCCTGCCCTCGTCCTGGCTCCGGCCTGCCCTCGCTTTGGCTCCGGCTTGCTCTCGCCTTGGCTTCAGCCTGCTCTCGCCCTGGCTCCGACCTGCTCTCGCTCTGGCTCTGCCCTGCCCTCGCCCTGGCTCCGGCCTGCTCTAGCTCTGGTTCTGGCCTGCCCTTGCCTTGGCTCCGGACTGCTCTCACTCTGGCACTGGGCTGCTCTCGCTCTGGATCTGGCCAGCCCTCCCTGCCATCGCTCTGGCTCTGGCCTGCCCTCGCGCTGGCTCCGGCATGCCCTCACCCTGGCTCCGACCTGCTCTGGCTCTGGCCTGTCCTTGCCTTGGCTCCGGACTGCTCTCGCTCTGGCCTGCTCTCGCCTTGGCTCCGGCCTGCCATAGCTCTGGCTCTGGCCTGCTCTCGCTCTGGTTCTGGCCTGCCCTTGCCTTGGCTCCGGACAGCTCTCACTCTGGCACTGGCCTGCTCTCGGTCTGGCTCTGGCCTGCCCTCCCAGCCCTCGCTCTGGCCTCCCCTGGCTCCGGCCTGCCTTCACCCTGCCTCCGACCTGCTCTCGCTCTGGCTCTGGCCTGCCCTAGCCTTGGCTCCGACCTGCTCTCACTCTGGCTCCGACTTTCTCTCACCCTGGCTCCGGCCTGCCCTCACCTTGGCTCCGGCCTGCTCTGACTCGGCCTCTGGCCTGCCCTTGCCTTGGCTCTCGGGGGCTCTCGCTCTTACTCTGGCCTGCCCTCGCCCTGGCTCCGGCCTGCCCTCGTCCTTCCTCAGGCCTGCTCTCGTTCTGGTAATTAGAGAAAAATGGATATATAGATCCATTAATTGTGTTATAAGGAGTTACCCCCAAAACTCAATATCTATTAATGTATCTCCTTTTTTGATATCAAAAATATATTATATAAAATAGTCATATTCATTCGTATTTAATCAGTACTTTTATTAAATCACAGCAAGCAGAAAAGTGATAGTATCTTTAAAAATTCTTCATTATGCCCATAAAAACATTTAAAACCCTTCCGGGCAATGTGGTATATATATATAGCCTAATACATATAAATAGCCATAAGTCTCAATGGTTATACACATAAGAATATAGAAGGTTACACGTTAGATGTCTTGAATCAAAGCAATAATTAATTAGAAATATAGAGGGTCACAGGTCAAGTGTCCCAAATCAGAACAATAATTAAATCATCATATCACATATAGATTCATTTTAAACAAAAGAAATCCTTCTAAGTTTTTTAAAGATTAGGTTGTATACATCATAATATTCTATACACTGTTTAGTCAACAAATATATACCATGGTAGAGATCAGTTAATTATATTTGATAGAACATTGTCTGATCAACCATATAGATTGCCACACTGTCCTGCATCCCAATGCAGTGCTATATTAAGCATTTATATACCATAGCAAATAGTTAGCATATTATATTCAGGTATATAGTAGACATATTATATTCAGATAGAACATTGTATTACCAACCATGTGCCATGTTAAAGGCTACCACATTATCCAGCACCCCAACGCGCGTGTCGCGTATATTGCTTCCTCAGGGGGTATTAAGACATAGTGCAGGCTAATTATTAAATAGCCCCTCATCTTAATGGGCAGGAGGGTCTGGCAAATCACCAGTACCACACAATAATGTTGCCTAATAAGGCTTGATTAGTACCAATCCCTGTCCATATCACCGGTGTGTGTTATAGCGCGCTCCTGTCGCCCATACTGCGTTACCCACAGCGGTCGGCGTCCCGGAAGTTCCACCGCGCATGCGCGCGTATTGAAGCCTCCGATTGGACGCCGAGCGCTGGGGGCGAGGCCAGCATGACGCGGCGGGGGCGCGCACCACCATGGATATTCTGACTCCATTTTACAGATGGGCAAGATTTGCCCTTAGCTCTTCATATCATACGTTCAAGCCTGACATTATACTGTATTCACAAAGAAGATGTACAATATTTGTTATAGTCATATTAAATGTAATACATCTTATACATATATTGAGTCTTTTTTTCTTTTTCATATCTTTTGCTTTATTTCCTCTTTTCTTATTGTTCTTCTTTATTTTGTGCATTTATCTTCTATGTGAGATCAGATTTTTCTCCGTATTCAATTGATACGTATCATGTCACGCTCTAATTTGGAACAGATAGATTTTAAGAATAGGTATAAGGTTATCAATATATTTACATTGTCACACATTATTGCTCCAATCATATTATTAGCCCATTATATCCATCATTTAAAGTAAACAATACTTAGCCTGCAGTATATAATCATATGAATACCACATAGGTCAATACATCAATATAATCCGTATTTTGCAATGTTTCGATGCAGTCCGTATTTTACAATATTTATACTATATTTATATTTCACCTACATGTATAAAATATGTTTATATCCCATATATATATCAGCAATCCTCTTTTTCAATCTTAATAGCAACAATGTCATAAGTCACAAAAATGAAACAAAGCTTGTCAAATCATTCAACCCTTTGGGCTTAACCGTGTTCAGAATAGTTATCCATTTAATCTCCCTTTGTTCAAGCATTTTCTTAAGGTTTCCTCCTCTCGCTCCCAGATTGATTTTATCAATACCCCTGAAGCGTAATAGTCTCCAGTTCCCATTATGACATTCCTTAAAATGCTTTGGTATATTCTTTAAAAAGGCAATTTCCTCAGGTTTGTCACATTTCTTTGCATTTTTTATATCTTTGATGTGTTCCAAGATCCTTACTCTGAATTCTCTAGACGTTAGTCCTATATAGATTAGATCACATGGGCAGATTGCCCAGTAGATTATTCCTGTAGATCAACAATTAATAAATTCAGAGATTTTGAATGTCTTCTTTTTTGTAGAGTCAAAAAATTCCTTTGTTCTATCTATCTGGGGGCAAGCCCCACATGATCCGCAAGAAAAACATCCTTGTCTATAGGCAGTATTGGTAGTGAATATATTTTGCGGTTTAGGGGGGATATAATGACTTCTCACCAAAATATCTGTCAGTGTTTTTGATCGTTTTGGAGTTATAGAAGGTTTTTTTGAAATAAATTGATTTAAAGTAGGGTCGGAGAGAAGAATGGGCCAATATTTATTGATAATCCCATACATTTCCCTCCATTGACCATGATAAGGGGTAATGAATCTCACACTTTGATCTTGTTTTTTAATTTTGGGTTTTAAAAGTTCACTTCTACTGGTCATTTTATCCCCTCAGGATGACATCATTTCTGTAACTGCGGGCGTCGAATCTCTTCGTCAACTCTGTTGCTTGTTTTTCAAACAAAGCATCAGTTGAACAGATGCGTCGAGCTCTGAGGAATTGACCGGTCGGTATAGATCTAATAACCTGGGGAGGATGAGACGATTTGGCATTAAGAATAGCATTCACAGCAGTGTTTTTCCTATAAATATCTGTGGATAGCATGCCATTTTCCTCCCTTTTAATTTTCAAATCTAGAAAGTCAATTTCCTCAGAGCTCGAGGCATATGTCAACTTGATGTTATATATATTGGTATTTAAATCTTGGAGAAATTTTTCCAAGATTATATTCTCACCTTGCCATATGATGAAAAGATCATCGATGAATCTTACCCACATCTGGACTGCACCATTTTCTGCTGCTGGGAAAATAATGTTATGTTCCCAGTATCCAAGAAAGAGGCACGCATATGCGGGCGCACAAGACGCCCCCATTGCAGTGCCCCTCTCCTGTAGATACATTCGATCTTTAAATAAGAAGAAGTTGTGTTTTAACACAAAATCAAGTAAATGCAAAATTAATGCAATCAAATTGGAGTCCAGATGTGTGAATTTAAGAAAGAATTCTACTGCTTTTAATCCATCCTCATGCCTAATTGAGGTGTAAAGAGACTCGACGTCCGCAGTCACCATGATGACATCCTGATCAAAGGAGACATCCTGTAATCTTATCAGATCTGTGGAATCCCTAATATAGGATGGTAGATTTTGCATAAGTGGTTTTAGGTAGTAATCCAGGAATTTACATATTGGTTCACAAAGACTATTGTTGCCCGAGACAATAGGTCTACCTGGGGGGTCAGCAATGTCTTTGTGAATTTTAGGTAGAAAATATAGGGTAGGTATTACTGGGTTTGAAACAACAAGACCATCATATATTGACTTAGGGATGATATTTTTTTGTAACGCTGCATCCAAGATTGTCATCAATTCTTTACTAAAGGGTATTATTGGATTTTTTTCCATTTTCCTATAACATAATTTATTGTTCAACTGTCTATTGGCCTCCTTTTCATATTTTATGGTCGGCCAAATAACAATGTTTCCTCCCTTGTCCACTCTTTTTATTACTCTCGTTCTGGTCTACCCCCGCCTTGGCTCCGGACTGCTCTCGCTCTGGCTCCGGCCTGCCCTCGCCATGACTCCGGCCTGCCCTCGCCCTGAATCCGGCCTGCCCTTGCTCTGGCCTGCCCTCGCCCTGACTCCTGTCTGCCCTTGCTCTGGCTCCGGCCTACCCTCGCCCTGATTCCGGCCTGCCCTTGCTCTAGCTCCATCCAGCCGTTGCATTGGCTCCGGCCTGCTCTAGCCTTGACTTCGACCTGCTCTCGCCCTGGCTCCGGCCTGCTATCTCTCTGGCTCTGGCCTGCCCATGCTTTGGCTCCGGCCTGCTCTCTCTCTGGCCTGCCCTTGCCTTAGCTCTGGCCGGCTCTCGCTCTGACTCTGGCCCACCCTCGCCTTGGCTCCGGCCTGCTCTTGCCTTGGCTCCGGTCTGCTCTTGCTCTGGCTCCGGCCTGCCCTCGCCCTGACTCCGGCCTGCCCTTGCTCTAGCTCCGGCCTGCACTCGCATTAGCTCCGGCCTGCTCTCGCCCTGGCTCCGACCTGCTCTTGCACTGGCCTGCCCTCGCTCTGGCTCCGGCCTGCTCTCTCTCTGGCTCTCGCCTGCCGATGCCTTGGCTCCGGCCTGCTCTTCCTCTGGCTCTGGCCTGCCCTCGTCTTGACTCTGGCCTGATCTCGCTCTTGTTCTGGCCTGCCTTCAACTTGGCTCCGGCCTGCTCTTGCACTGGCTCAGGCCTGCTCTCGCTCTGGCCTGCCCTTGCCTTGGCTCCGGGAGACTGCTCTCGCTCTGGCTCTGGCCTGCTCTCGCTCTGGCCTCCCCTCGCTTTGGCTCCGGCCCGCTCTCGCTCTGGCCTGCCCTCGCCTTGGCTCTAACCTGCACTTGCTCTGGCTCTAGCCAGCCCTCGCCTTGGCTCCGGCCTGCTCTCGCTCTGGCTCTGGCCTGCCTTGGCTCTGCCTCTGGCCTGCCCTCGCGTTGGCTCCAGCCAGCTCTCGCTCTAGTTCCGGACTGCCCTTGCCCTGGCTCCAGCCTGCCATCGTTCTGGCTCCGGCCTGCCCTCGCCTTAGCTCCGGACTGCTCTCGCCCTGGCTCCAGCCTGCTCTCGCTTTGGCTCTGGCCCGCCATCGCCCTGGCTCCGGCCTGCTCTCTCTCTGGCTCTGGCCTGCCCTCGCCCTGGCTCCGGCATACTCTCACTCTGGCTGTGGCCTGCTCTCGCTCTGGCCTCGCCCTGTCTCGGGCCTGCTCTGGCCCTTGTTCCGGCCTGCCCTTGCCTTGGCTCCAGCCTTCTCTCGCTCTGGCTCTGACCTGCCCTTGCCTTGGCTCTGGCCTACTCTCGATCTGGCTCTTGCCTGCCTTCGCCCTGGCTTCAGCCTGCTCTCGCTTTGGTTCTGGCCTGCTCTTGCTCTGGCTCTGGCCTCCCCTCGCCTTGGCTCCGGCCTGCTCTTGCTCTGACTCTGGCCTGCCCTCGCCCCTGACTCCGGCCTGCTCTGGATCTGGCTCTGGCCTGCCCTCGCCTTGGCTCCGGCCTGCTCTTGGTCTGGCTCTGGTCTGCCCTCGCCTTGGATCCAGCCTGCTCTCGCCTTGGCTCCGGCCTGCTCTCGCTCTGGCTCCGGCCTGTCCTCGCACTGGCTCCGGCCTGCCCTTGCTCTGGCTCCGGCCAGCTCTCGCCTTGGCTCCGGCCTTTTCTCGCCCTTGTTCCGGCCAGCCTTTGCCCTGGCTCTGGCCTGCTCTCGCTCTGGCTCTGGCCTGCCCTGGCTCTGCCTCTGGCCTTCCCTCGCCTTGGCTCCGGGCTAATCTCGGCTTGGCTCCGGCCTGCTCTCGCTCTACATCCGGACTGCCCTCGCCCTGGCTCCGGACTGCTCTCGCCCTGGCTCCAGCCTGCTCTCGCCCTGGCTCTGGCCTGCCCTAGCCCTGGCTCCGGCCTACTTTCGCTCTGGCTCTGGCCTGCTCTCGCTCTGGCCTCGAACTGTCTCCGGCCTGCTCTCCCCCTGGCTCCGGCCTGCCCTTGCCTTGGCTCCGGCCTTCTCTTGCTCTAGCTCTGGCAAGCCCTTGCCTTGGCTCTGGCCTACTCTTGCTCTGGCTCTGGCCTGCCCTAGCCCTGGCCTGCTGTCGCTCTGGCCTGCTCTCGCTCTGGCGTGCCTTCGCCTTGGCTCCGTCCTGCTCTCACTGTGACTCTGGCCTGCCCTCGCCCTGGCTCCGGCCTGCCCTTGCTCTGGCTCCGGCCAGCTCTCGCCTTGGCTCCGGCCTACTCTCGCCATGGCTCCGGCCTACTCTTGCTCTTGCTCTGGCCTGCTCTTGCTCTGGTCTGGCCTCGTCTGGACTCCGGCCTGTTCTCGCCCTTGTTCCGGCCAGCCTTTGCCCTGGCTCCGGCCTGCTCTCGCCCTGGCTCCGACCTACTCTCGCTCTGGCTCTGGCCTGCCCTGGCTTTGCCTCTGGCCTGCCCTCGCCTTGGCTCCGGGCTAATCTCGGCTTGGCTCCGGCCTGCTCTCGCTCTACATCCGGACTGCCCTCGCCCTGGCTCCGGACTGCCCTGGCCGTGGCTCCGGACTGCTCTCGCCCTGGCTCCTGCCTGCTCTCTATCTGGCTCTGGCCTGCCCTAGCCCTGGCTCCGGCCTACTTTCGCTCTGGCTCTGGCCTGCTTTCGCTCTGGCCTCGAACTGTCTCCGGCCTGCTCTCGCCCTGGGTCCGGCCTGCCCTTGCCTTGGCTCCGGCCTTCTCTTGCTCTAGCTCTGGCCTGCCCTTGCCTTGGCTCTGGCCTACTCTTGCTCTGGCCTGCTGTCGCTCTGGCCTGCTCTCGCTCTGGCGTGCCCTCGCCTTGGCTCCGTCCTGCTCTCACTGTGACTCTGGCCTGCCCTCGCCCTGGCTCCGGCCTGCTCTGGATCTGTCTCTGGCCTGCCCTCTCCTTGGCTCCGGCCTGCTCTCGCCCTGGACTGCCCTTGCCTTAGCTCCGGCCTGCTCTCGCCTTGGCTCTGGCTTGCTCTTGCTCTGGCTCCGGCCTGCCCTAGCCCTGGCTCCGGCCTCCCCTTGCTCTGACTCTGGCCAGCCCTCGCCTTGGCTCCGGCCCGCCCTCACCCTGGCTCCGGCCCGCCCTGGCTCTGGCCTGCCCTCGCCCTGGCTCCGGCCTGCTTTTACTCTGGCTCTGACCTGCCCTCATCTTGACTTCGGCATGCTCTCGCTCTGGTTCTGGCCTGCCCTCGCCTTGGCTCCGGACTGCTCTTGCTCACTCTGGCTTGCTCTCGCTCTGGCCTGCCCTTGCCTTGGCTCCGGCCTTCTCTGATTCTGGCTCTGGCCTGCCCTCTTCTTGACTCCGGCATGCTCTCGCTCGGGTTCTGGCCTGCCTTCGCCTTGGCTCCGGCCTGCTCTTGCTCTGGCCTGTCCTCGCATAGGCTCCGGCCTGCTCTCGCTCCGGCCTGCTCTCGCCCTGGCTCCGGCCTGCTCTCGCTCTAGCTCCGGACTGCCCTCGCCCTGGCTCCAGCCTGCCACCGCTCTGGCTCCGGCCTGCCCTCGCCTTGGTTCCGGCCTGTTCTCGCTCTGTTTCTGGCCTGCCCTCGCCCAGGCTCCGCCCTGCTCTCTCTCCGGCTCTGGCCTACTGTCGCTCTGGCTCTGGCCTGTTCTCGCCCTGGTTCCGGCCTGACCTTGCCTTGGCTCCGGCCTTCTCTCGCTCTGGCTCTGGCCTGCTCTCGCTGAGGCTCCGGCCTGCTCTAGCTCTGGCCTGCCCTCGTCTTGGCAACGGCCTGCCCTCGTCCTGGCTCTGGACTGTTTTCACTCTGGCTCTGGCCTACCCTCGCCTTGGCAACGGCCTGTTCCCGCCTTAGCTCCGGCCGACTCTCGCTCTGGCTACGGCATGACCTCGCCCTGACTCCGGCCTGCTCTCTCTCTGGCTCTGGCCGGCCCTTGCCTTAGCTCCGGCATGCTCTCGTTCTAACTCTGGCCTGCCCTCGCCCTGGCTAGTGCCTGCCCTCATCCTTGCTCCGGCCTGCTCTCGCTCTGTCCTACCCTCACCTTGGCTCCAGCCTGCTTTAGCTCTGGCTCCGGCCTGCCCTCGCCCTGACTCCAGTCTGCCCTTGCTCTGGCTCCGGCCTGCCCTCGCCCTGATTCCGGCCTGCCCTTACATTGGCTCCGGCCAGCCCTAGCCTTGACTCCGACCTGCTCTCGCCATGGCTCCGGCCTGCTCCCTCTCTGGCTCTGGCCTGCTCAGCTCTGGCCTGCCCTTGCCTTGGCTCCGGCCTGCTCTTGCCTTGGCTCCGGCCTGCTCTCGCTCTGGCTCCGACCTGCCCTCGTCCTGACTCCGGCCTGCCCTTGCTCTGGCTCCGGCCTGCCCTCACCCTGACTACGGCCTGCCCTTGCTCTAGCTCCGGCCTGCCCTCGCATTAGCTCAGGTCTGCTCTCGCCCTGGCTCCGATCAGCTCTCGCTCTGGCCTGCCCTCACTCTGGCTCCGGCCTGCTCTCTCTCTGGCTCTCACCTGCCGATGCCTTGGCTCCGGCCTGCTCTTCCTCTAGCTCCGGCCTGCCTTCGCCTTGGCTCCGGCCTGCTCTCGCCCTGGCTCCGACCTGTTCTCGCTCTGTTTCTGGCCTGCCCTCGCCCAGGCTCCGCCCTGCTCTCTCTCTGGCTCTGGCCTACTCTCGCTCTGGACTGTTCTCGCCCTGGTTCCGGCCGGACCTTGCCTTGGCTCCGGCCTTCTCTCGCTCTGGCCTGCCCTCGCTGAGGCTCAGGCCTGCTCTCGCTCTGGCCTGCCCTCGTCCTGGCTCCGGCCTGCTTTCACTCTGGCTCTGGCCTACCCTCGCCTTGGCTCCGGCCTGTTCCTGCCTTAGCTCCGGCCGGCTCTCGCTCTGGCTCCGGCATACCCTCGCCCTGACTCTAGCCTGCCCTTGCTCTGGCTCCGGCCTGCTCTCGCCTTGGCTCTGACCTGCTCTCGCTCTGGCCTTCCCTCGCCCTGGCTCCGGCCTGCTCTCTCTCTGACTCTGGCCTGCCCTCATCCTTGCTCCAGCTTGCTCTCGCTCTGGCTCTGTCCTACCCTCACCTTGGCTCCGGCCTGCTCTCGCCCTGGCTCCAGCCTGCTTTCGCTCTGGCTCCGGCCTGCCCTCGCCCTGAAACAGCCTGCCCTTGCTCTGGCTCCGGCCTGCCCTCGCCCTGATTCCGGCCTGCCCTTGGCTTGGCTCCGGCCTTCTCTCGCTCTGGCTCTGGCCTGCCCTTGCTTTGGCTCTGGCCTACTCAAGCTCTGGCCTGCCCTCGCCCTGGCTCCGGCCTGCTCTCGCTCTGGCTCTGACCTGCTCTCGCTCTGGCGTGCCCTCACCTTGGCTCTGACCTGCTCTCGCTCTGGCTCTGGCCTGCCCTCGCCTGGCTCCGGCCTGCTCTCTCTCTGGCCTGCCCTTGCCTTGGCTCCAGCCTACTCTTGCCTTGGCTCCGGCCTGCTCTCGCTCTGGCCTCACTCACTGTAATGCACATGCCCGGGCTGAGCGGCGTGTGCGTGGGATTCCACTGGACCGTGCCGGAGAGTGAATGCCTGGAGGGGCGTAAGTAACTAGGTATTCACCCGATCCGACCAGGGTCGCACGACGGCATACGACGCCAGTGCACCAAGGAGGAACCAAGCAGAGGGACCAGGTGCTACTCCAGGACAGACCCCGGACATGGCTGTTGACCCACACAGGGGAATACAGGAACAGACTGGTTAGGCTGGCACACAGACTGGTGGGAATAGGCAGGCACGACTGGTATGCAGGCAGGCGGGTATGCAGGCAGGGGGGTACAGGCAAGCACGGCTAGAGTGCAGACAGGAAGGCACTAGCAGGTAGGAACACAGGCGGGATAGGTCACAGTACACACTGGGACTCTGGAACAGAACCACAGCAGATGTGGCGGACAAACACAGCAGAGTGAGGCCGCCCAGAGAGGTGAGCGAGAGCAGGGCAGGACGAGACAGCCCGGAGCGGTGAGCAAGAGCAGAGCAGGACGAGACCGCCCGGAGCGGTGAGCAAGAGCAGAGCAGGACGAGACCGCCCGGAGCGGTGAGCAAGAGCAGAGCAGGACGAGACCGCCCGGAGCGGTGAGCAAGAGCAGAGCAGGACGAGACCGCCCGGAGCGGTGAGCAAGAGCAGAGCAGGACGATACCGCCCGGAGCGGTGAGCAAGAGCAGACAGAGCAGGACGAGACCGCCTGGAGCGGTGAGCAAAGAGCAGAGCAGGACGAGGCCGCCTGGAGCGGTGAGCAAGAGCTGGCTCCGGCATACTCTCGCTCTGGTTCTGACCTGCTCTCGCTCTGGCCTCGCCCTGTCTCCGGCATGCTCTCGCCCTTGTTCCGGCCTGCCCTTGCCTTGGCTCCGGCCTTCTCTCGCTCTGGCCTGCCCTTGCCTTGGCTCTGGCCTGCCCTCGCCCTGGCTCCGGCCTTCTCTCGCTCTGGCCTGCCGTCGCCCTGACTCCAGCCTGCTCTGGATCTGGCTCTGGCCTGCCCTCGCCTTGGCTCCGGCGCGCTCTCGCTCTGGCCTGCCCTCGCCTTGGCTCCGGCCAAATCTCGCCTTGGCTCCGGCCTGCTCTCGCTTCGGCCAGCCCTCGCCTTGGCTCCGGCCTGCTCTCGCCCTGGCGTAGGCCAGCTGTCGCTCTGGCTCTGTCTAGCCTGCCCTTGCCTTCGGACTGCTCTTGCTCTGGCAATGGCCTGCCCTCGCCCTGGCTCCGGCCTGCTCTTGCTCTGGCCTGCTCTTGCTCTGGTCTGCCCTCGCCCTGGATCCGGCCTGCTCTTGCTCTGGCTCTGGCCTGCTCTTGCTCTGGCCGGCTCTTGCTCTGGCTCTGGCCTCGCCCTGTCTCCGGCCTGCTCTCGCCCTGGTTCCGGCCTGCCCTTGCCTTGGCTCTGGCATACCCTCGCCTTGGCTCCGGCCTGTTCTCGATCTGGCTCCGGCCTGCCCTCGCCCTGACTCCGGCCTGCCCCTCTGCAGGCCGCCCTGACTCCGGCCTGCCCTCGCATTGGCTCCGGCCTGCCCTCGCATTGGCCGGGGCCTGCTCTCGCCCTGGCTCCGACCCGTTCTCGCTCTGGCTCTGGCCTGCCCATGCCTTGGCTCCGGCCTGCTCTTCCTCTGGCCTGCCCATGCCTTGGCTCTGGCCTGCCCTTGCCCTGGCTCCGGCCTGCTCTCGCTCTTGTTCTGGCCTGCCTTCGCCTTGGCTCCAGCCTGCTCTCGCTCTGGCTCAGGCCTGCTCTCGCTCTGGCTCAGGCTTGCTCTCGCTCTGGCCTGCTATCGCTCTGGCTCTGGCCTGCCCTCTCTCGCCTTGGCTCTGGCCTGCTCTCGCTCTGGCCTGCCCTCGTCCTGGCTCCGTCCTGCTTTCACTCTGGCTCTGGCCTACCTTCGCCTTGGCTCCGGCCTGTTCCTGCCTTAGCTCCGGCCGGCTCTCGCTCTGGCTCTGGCATACCCTCGCCCTGACTCTAGCCTGCCCTTGCTCTGGCTCCGGCCTGCTCTCGCCTTGGCTCTGACCTGCTCTCGCCCTGGCTCCGGCCTGCTCTCGCTCTGACTCTGGCCTGCCCTCGCCCTGGCTACTGCCTGCCTTCATCCTTGCTCCGGCTTGCTCTCGCTCTGGCTCTGTCCTACCCTCACCTTGGCTCCGGCCTGCTCTTGCCCTGGCTCCAGCCTGCTTTCGCTCTGGCTCCGGCCTGCCCTCGCCCTGAAACAGCCTGCCCTTGCTCTGGCTCCGGCCTGCCCTCGCCCTGATTCCGGCCTGCCCTTGGCTTGGCTCCGGCCTTCTCTCGCTCTGGCTCTGGCCTGCCCTTGCTTTGGCTCTGGCCTACTCAAGCTCTGGCCTGCCCTCGCCCTGGCTCCGGCCTGCTCTCGCTCTGGCTCTGACCTGCTCTCGCTCTGGCGTGCCCTCACCTTGGCTCTGGCCTGCTCTCGCTCTGGCTCTGGCCTGCCCTCACCATGGCTCCGGCCTTCCCTCGCCTGGCTCCGGCCTGCTCTCTCTCTGGCCTGCCCTTGCCTTGGCTCCAGCCTACTCTTGCCTTCGCTCCGGCCTGCTCTCGCTCTGGCCTCACTCACTGTAATGCACATGCCCGGGCTGAGCGGCGTGTGCGTGTGATTCCACTGGACCGTGCCGGAGAGTGAATGGCTGGAGGGGCGTAACTAGGTATTCACCCGATCTGACCAGGGTCGCACGACGGCATACGACGCCAGTGCACCAAGGAGGAACCGAGCAGAGGGACCAGGTGCTACTCCAGGACAGACCTCGGACACGGCTGTTGACCCACACAGGGAAATACAGGAACAGACTGGTTAGGCTGGCACACAGACTGGTGGGAATAGGCAGGCACGACTGGTATGCAGGCAGGGGGTACAGGCAAGCACGGCTAGAGTGCAGACAGGAAGGCACTAGCAGGTAGGAACACAGGCGGGATAGGTCACAGTACACACTGGGACTCTGGAACAGAACCACAGATGTGGCGGACAAACACAGCAGAGTGAGGCCGCCCAGAGAGGTGAGCGAGAGCAGGGCAGGACGAGACCGCCCGGAGCGGTGAGCAAGAGCAGAGCAGGACGAGACTGCCCGGAGCGGTGAGCAAGAGCAGAGCAGGACGAGACTGCCCGGAGCGGTGAGCAAGAGCAGAGCAGGACGAGACCGCCCGGAGCGGTGAGCAAGAGCAGAGCAGGACGAGACCGCCCGGAGCGGTGAGCAAGAGCAGAGCAGGACGAGACCGCCCGGAGCGGTGAGCAAGAGCAGAGCAGGACGAGACCGCCCGGAGCGGTGAGCAAGAGCAGAGCAGGACGAGACCGCCTGGAGCGGTGAGCAAGAGCAGAGCAGGACGAGGCCGCCTGGAGCGGTGAGCAAGAGCAGAGCAGGACGAGGCCGCCTGGAGCGGTGAGCAAGAGCAGAGCAGGACGAGGCCGCCTGGAGCGGTGAGCAAGAGCAGAGCAGGACGAGACCGCCTGGAGCGGTGAGCAAAGAGCAGAGCAGGACGAGGCCGCCTGGAGCGGTGAGCAAGAGCAGAGCAGGACAAGGCCGCCTGGAGCGGTGAGCAAGAGCAGAGCAGGACGAGACCGCCTGGAGCGGTGAGCAAGAGCAGAGCAGGACGAGACCGCCTGGAGCGGTGAGCAAG
The DNA here is from genome assembly GCF_046119375.1 of Phyllobates terribilis. Taxonomy (NCBI): domain Eukaryota; kingdom Metazoa; phylum Chordata; class Amphibia; order Anura; family Dendrobatidae; genus Phyllobates; species Phyllobates terribilis. The sequence continues at coordinate 404,936 of NW_027362800.1, read as the reverse complement.
AGCAGAGCAGGACGAGACCGCCTGGAGCGGTGAGCAAGAGCAGAGCAGGACGAGACCGCCTGGAGCGGTGAGCAAGAGCAGAGCAGGACGAGACCGCCTGGAGCGGTGAGCAAGAGCAGAGCAGGACGAGACCGCCTGGAGCGGTGAGCAAGAGTAGAGCAGGACGAGGCCGCCTGGAGCGGTGAGCAAGAGTAGAGCAAGACTGCCGGAGCAGTGAGCAAAAGGGTCAGAGCGGAGCAAGGCTGCCGGAGCAGCGAGCAAAAGGGTCGGAGCGGAGCAAGGCTGCCGGAGCAGCGAGCAAAAGGGTCGGAGCGGAGCAAGGCTGCCGGAGCAGTGAGCAAGGCAGAGCAGGCTAGAACCGCCGGAGCGGTGAGCAAGGCAGAGCAGGGGGGACAGGGCTCTGTTCACACGGAACAGACAGGAAGGAAATGCAGAGCCAGATACCCACAGGGTACTTGCAGTGAAGTAGCGAGTGGACCACAAACTCACAAACGGGAGTACAGAGACAACAAGCAGGAGTTAGGTACAAGTTCAGACTCTGCAGAAAAAGGAAAGGAACGGACATAGAGAAAAAACAGGTAAAAGATAGAAGAGACTTCAGACTGGAACTGAGTGTACGGAGGAGACCGACACTGCAGCGGAATACAGGAGCGGGTCTGGGAATACGGCCCCCAGAGAGGCGGGACGAACAGGCAAGGAGCGTGCTCAGACAGGACAGACAAGATACAGGAGCGGGTCTAGGTAATCGGCCCCTAGAAGGCGGGAGGAACAGGCTAGGAGCGTGTTCAGACAGGCCTGGAAATACAGCCTCCAGGATAGGCAGACAAGAGAACACAGACTGGGACCTGGCACCTTCAGAGTGAAAGCACACACTGAATGAAACACAATGCTCAGGCATGGGTTAATTGGAGCAGCTGGTTTAAATACCAGGTGACAGACAGCAATAGGCTGAGGACGCACAAGGGGTGTGCCCACAGCAGGTACAAGAAGCAGGAAGTGATCGGGCGCCGCCCTTAAGCAGCAGCACACAGAAGCAAACAGACAGCATGGAGGGAAGCCAGAGAGACATTCTGGATTGGAGATCAAGTGCGCGCCCTTGCACAGTGGGAGATGGACCACTATGCAAGGACGCCGCCAGGTATGTTACTCACCGTCTCCGGCCTGCTCTCGTCCTGGTTTCGGCCTGCCCTTGCCTTGGCTCTGGCCTTCTCTCGCTCTGACCTGCCCTTGCCTTGGCTCTGGCCTACTCTCTCTCTGGCCTGCCCTCGCTCTGGCCTGCTCTCGCCTTGGCTCCGGCCTGCTCTCGCCTTGGCTCGGGCCTGCTCTCGCATTGGCTCCAGCCTGCTCTCGCATTGGCTCCAGCCTGCTCTCGCATTGGCTCCAGCCTGCTCTCGCCCTGGCTCCGACCTGCTCTCGCTCTGGCCTGCTCTCGCCCTAACTCCGGCCTGCTCGCTCTCTGGCTCTGGCCTGCCCTCGCCCTGGCTCTGGCCTACTCTCGCTCTGGACTCGCCCTGTCTCCGGCCTGCTCTCGCCCTGGTTCTGGCCTCACCTTGCCTTGGCTCTGGCCTTCTATCGCTCTGGCCTGCCCTTGCCTTGGCTCTGGCCTACCCTTGCCTTGGCTCCGGCCTGCTCTCGCTCTGGTTCCGGCCTGCTCTCGCGCAGACTCCGGACTGCCCTCGCCCTGGCTCCGGACTGCCCTCGCCCTGGCTCCGACCTGCCCTCGCCCTGGCTCCGACCTGCCCTCGCCCTGGCTCCGACCTGCCCTCGCCCTGGCTCCGACCTGCCCTCGCCCTGGCTCCGACCTGCCCTCGCCCTGGCTCCGACCTGCCCTCGCCCTGGCTCCGACCTGCCCATGCCTTGGCTCCGGCCTGCTCTTCCTCTGGCTCTGGCCTGCCCTCCTCTTGACTCCTCTAGCCTGATCTCCCTCTTGTTCTGCCCTGCCTTCCCCATGGCTCCAGCCGGCTCTCGCTCTGGCTCAGGCCTGCTCTCGCTCTGGCCTGCCCTAGCTCTGGATCCGGACTGCTCTCGCTCTGGCTCTGGCCTCCCCTCGCCCTGGCTCCGGCATACTCTCGCTCTGGTTCTGACCTGCTCTCGCTCTGGCCTCGCCCTGTCTCCGGCATGCTCTCGCCCTTGTTCCGGCCTGCCCTTGCCTTGGCTCCGGCCTTCTCTCGCTCTGGCCTGCCCTTGCCTTGGCTCTGGCCTGCCCTCACCCTGGCTCCGGCCTTCTCTCGCTCTGGCCTGCCGTCGCCCTGACTCCAGCCTGCTCTGGATCTGGCTCTGGCCTGCCCTCGCCTTGGCTCCGGCGCGCTCTCGCTCTGGCCTGCCCTCGCCTTGGCTCCGGCCAAATCTCGCCTTGGCTCCGGCCTGCTCTCGCTTCGGCCAGCCCTCGCCTTGGCTCCGGCCTGCTCTCGCCCTGGCGTAGGCCAGCTGTCGCTCTGGCTCTGTCTGGCCTGCCCTTGCCTTGCCTTCGGACTGCTCTTGCTCTGGCAATGGCCTGCCCTCGCCCTGGCTCCGGCCTGCTCTTGCTCTGGCCTGCTCTTGCTCTGGTCTGCCCTCGCCCTGGATCCGGCCTGCTCTTGCTCTGGCCTGCTCTTGCTCTGGCCTGCTCTTGCTCTGGCCGGCTCTTGCTCTGGCTCTGGCCTCGCCCTGTCTCCGGCCTGCTCTCGCCCTGGTTCCGGCCTGCCCTTGCCTTGGCTCTGGCCTACCCTCGCCTTGGCTCCGGCCTGCCCTCAACCTGACTCCGGCCTGCCCCTCTGCAGGCTGCCCTGACTCCGGCCTGCCCCTCTGGCTCCGGCCTGCCCTCGCATTGGCCAGGGCCTGCTCTCGCCCTGGCTCCGACCCATTCTCGCTCTGGCTCTGGCCTGCCCATGCCTTGGCTCCGGCCTGCTCTTCCTCTGGCCTGCCCATGCCTTGGCTCTGGCCTGCCCTTGCCCTGGCTCCGGCCTGCTCTCGCTCTTGTTCTGGCCTGCCTTCGCCTTGGCTCCAGCCTGCTCTCGCTCTGGCTCAGGCCTGCTCTCGCTCTGGCCTGCCCTAGCTCTGGCTCCGGACTGCTCTCGCTCTGGCCTGCTATCGCTCTGGCTCTGGCCTGCCCTCTCTCGCCTTGGCTCTGGCCTGTTCTCGCTCTGGCCTGCCTCCGGCCTTCTCTCTCTCTGGCCTGCCGTCGCCCTGGCTCCGGCCTACTCTCGCTCTGGCCTGCTCTTGCTCTGGCCGGCTCTTGCTCTGGCTCTGGCCTCGCCCTGTGTCCGGCCTGCTCTCGCCCTGGTTCCGGCCTGCCCTTGCCTTGGCTCTGGCCTACCCTCGCCTTGGCTCCGGCCTGCTCTCGATCTGGCTCCGGCCTGCCCTCTCCCTGACTCCGGCCTGCCCTCGCCCTGACTCCGGGCTGCCCCTCTGCAGGCCGCCCTGACTCCGGCCTGCCCCTCTGGCTCCGGCCTGCTCTCGCATTGGCTCCAGCCTGCTCTCGCCCTGGCTCCGACCTGCTCTCGCTCTGGCCTGCTCTCGCCCTAACTCCGGCCTGCTCTCGCCCTAACTCCGGCCTGCTCGCTCTCTGGCTCTGGCGTGCCCTCGCCCTGGCTCTGGCCTACTCTCGCTCTGGACTCGCCCTGTCTCCGGCCTGCTCTCGCCCTGGTTCTGGCCTCACCTTGCCTTGGCTCTGGCCTTCTATCGCTCTGGCCTGCCCTTGCCTTGGCTCCGGCCTACCCTTGCCTTGGCTCCGGCCTGCTCTCGCTCTGGTTCCGGCCTGCCCTCGCCCTGGCTCCGGACTGCCCTCGCCCTGGCTCCGGACTGCCCTCGCCCTGGCTCCGACCTGCCCTCGCCCTGGCTCCGACCTGCCCTCGCCCTGGCTCCGACCTGCCCTCGCCCTGGCTCCGACCTGCCCTCGCCCTGGCTCCGACCTGCCCTCGCCCTGGCTCCGACCTGCCCATGCCTTGGCTCCGGCCTGCTCTTCCTCTGGCTCTGGCCTGCCCTCCTCTTGACTCCTCTAGCCTGATCTCCCTCTTGTTCTGCCCTGCCTTCCCCATGGCTCCAGCCGGCTCTCGCTCTGGCTCAGGCCTGCTCTCGCTCTGGCCTGCCCTAGCTCTGGATCCGGACTGCTCTCGCTCTGGCTCTGGCCTCCCCTCGCCCTGGCTCCGGCATACTCTCGCTCTGGTTCTGACCTGCTCTCGCTCTGGCCTCGCCCTGTCTCCGGCATGCTCTCGCCCTTGTTCCGGCCTGCCCTTGCCTTGGCTCCGGCCTTCTCTCGCTCTGGCCTGCCCTTGCCTTGGCTCTGGCCTGCCCTCACCCTGGCTCCGGCCTTCTCTCGCTCTGGCCTGCCGTCGCCCTGACTCCAGCCTGCTCTGGATCTGGCTCTGGCCTGCCCTCGCCTTGGCTCCGGCGCGCTCTCGCTCTGGCCTGCCCTCGCCTTGGCTCCGGCCAAATCTCGCCTTGGCTCCGGCCTGCTCTCGCTTCGGCCAGCCCTCGCCTTGGCTCCGGCCTGCTCTCGCCCTGGCGTAGGCCAGCTGTCGCTCTGGCTCTGTCTGGCCTGCCCTTGCCTTGCCTTCGGACTGCTCTTGCTCTGGCAATGGCCTGCCCTCGCCCTGGCTCCGGCCTGCTCTTGCTCTGGCCTGCTCTTGCTCTGGTCTGCCCTCGCCCTGGATCCGGCCTGCTCTTGCTCTGGCTCTGGCCTCGCCCTGTCTCCGGCCTGCTCTCGCCCTGGTTCCGGCCTGCCCTTGCCTTGGCTCTGGCCTACCCTCAACCTGGCTCCGGCCTGCCCTCAACCTGACTCCGGCCTGCCCCTCTGCAGGCTGCCCTGACTCCGGCCTGCCCCTCTGGCTCCGGCCTGCCCTCGCATTGGCCAGGGCCTGCTCTCGCCCTGGCTCCGACCCATTCTCGCTCTGGCTCTGGCCTGCCCATGCCTTGGCTCCGGCCTGCTCTTCCTCTGGCCTGCCCATGCCTTGGCTCTGGCCTGCCCTTGCCCTGGCTCCGGCCTGCTCTCGCTCTTGTTCTGGCCTGCCTTCGCCTTGGCTCCAGCCTGCTCTCGCTCTGGCTCAGGCCTGCTCTCGCTCTGGCCTGCCCTAGCTCTGGCTCCGGACTGCTCTCGCTCTGGCCTGCTATCGCTCTGGCTCTGGCCTGCCCTCTCTCGCCTTGGCTCTGGCCTGTTCTCGCTCTGGCCTGCCTCCGGCCTGCTCTCTCTCTGGCCTGCCGTCGCCCTGGCTCCGGCCTACTCTCGCTCTGGCCTGCTCTTGCTCTGGCCGGCTCTTGCTCTGGCTCTGGCCTCGCCCTGTGTCCGGCCTGCTCTCGCCCTGGTTCCGGCCTGCCCTTGCCTTGGCTCTGGCCTACCCTCGCCTTGGCTCCGGCCTGCTCTCGATCTGGCTCCGGCCTGCCCTCTCCCTGACTCCGGCCTGCCCTCGCCCTGACTCCGGGCTGCCCCTCTGCAGGCCGCCCTGACTCCGGCCTGCCCCTCTGCAGGCCGCCCTGACTCCGGCCTGCCCCTCTGGCTCCGGCCTGCCCTCGCATTGGCTCCGGCCTGCCCTCGCATTGGCTCCGGCCTGCCCTCGCATTGGCCGGGGCCTGCTCTCGCCCTGGCTCCGACCCGTTCTCGCTCTGGCCTGCCCATGCCTTGGCTCCGGCCTGCTCTTCCTCTGGCTCTGGCCTGCCCATGCCTTGGCTCTGGCCTGCCCTTGCCCTGGCTCCGGCCTGCTCTCGCTCTTGTTCTGGCCTGCCTTCGCCTTGGCTCCAGCCTGCTCTCGCTCTGGCTCAGGCCTGCTCTCGCTCTAGCCTGCCCTAGCTCTGGCTCCGGACTGCTCTCGCTCTGGCCTGCTATCGCTCTGGCTCTGGCCTGCCCTCTCTCGCCTTGGCTCTGGCCTGCGCTCGCTCTGGCCTGCCTCCGGCCTGCTCTCTCTCTGGCCTGCCGTCGCCCTGGCTCCGGCCTACTCTTGCTCTGGCTCTGGCCTGCTCACGCTCTGGCCTCACTCACCCTGTCTCCGGCCTGCTCTCGTCCTGGTTTCAGCCTGTCCTTGCCTTTACTCTGGCCTTCTCTCGCTCTGGCCTGCCCTTGCCTTGGCTCTGGCCTACTCTCGCTCTGGCTCTGGCCTGCCCTCGCCCTGGCTCCGGCCTGCTCTCGCTCTGGCCTGCTCTCGCTCTGGCGAGCCCTCGCCTTGGCTACGGCCTGCTCTCGCTCTGTCTGGCCTGCCCTCGCCCTGGCTCCGGCCTGCTCTCGCCCTGGCTCCGGCCTGCTCTCGCCCTGGCTCCGGCCTGCTCTCACTCTGGCTCCGGCCTGCTCTCACTCTGGCTCCGGCCTGTCCTCGCCCTGGCTCCGGCTAGCCCTCGCCTTGGCTCCGGCCTGCTCTCGCCCTGGCTCTGCCTGCTCTTGCTCTGGCTCTGGTCTGCCCTCGACCTGGCTCCTGCCTGCTCTTGCTCTGGCTCCGGCCTGACCTCGTCTTGACTCGGCCTGATCTCGCTCTTCTTCTGGCCTGCCTTCGCCTTGGCTCCGGCCCTGCTCTCGCCTTGGCGCTGGCCTACTTTCGCTCTAGCTTCGGACTGCCCTCGCCCTGGCTCTGGCCTGCCATCACTCTGACTCCGGCCTGCTCTTCGCCCTGGCTCTGGCCTGCCCTCGCCCTGGCCTGCCCTCGCTCTGGCTCCAGCCTACTCTCGCTCTGACCTGCTCCCCCCCCCCTGGTTCCGGCCTGCTCTTGCCTTGGCTCCCTCCGGCCTTCTCTCGCTCTAGCTCTTGCCCGCCTTTTCCTTGGCTCTCGCCTACTCTCGCACTGGCTCCGGCCTGCCCTCGCCCTGACTCCGGCCTGCCCCTCTGAAGGCCGCCCTGACTCCGGCCTGCCCCTCTGGCTCTGGCCTGCCCTCGCATTGACTCCGGCCTGCCCTCGCATTGACTCCAGCCTGCCCTCGCATTGACTCCGGCCTGCCCTCGCATTGGCTCCGGCCTGCTCTCGCCCGTGGCTCTGACCCGCTCTGGCTCTGGCCTGCCCTGGCCTGCTCTCTCTCTGGCTCTGGCCTGCCCATGCCTTGGCTCCGGCCTGCTCTTCCTCTGGCTCTGGCCTGCCCTCGTCTTGACTCTAACCTGATCTCGCTCTTGTTCTGGCCTGCCTTCGCCTTGGCTCCAGCCTGCTCTCGCTCTGGTTCAGGCTTGCTCTCGCCAGATCTGGCTCTGGCCTGCCCTAGCTCTGGCTCCGGACTGCTCTCGCTCTGGCTCTGGCCTGCTAGCTCTGGCTCTGGCCTGCCCTCGCCTTGGCTCTGGCCTGCTCTCGCTCTGGCCTGCCCTCGCCTGGCTCCGGCCTGCTCTCTCTCTGGCCTGCCCTCGCCCTGGCTCTGGCCTACTCTCGCTCTGGCTTGCTCTCGCTCTGGCCTCACTCACCCTGTCTCCGGCCTGCTCTCGTCCTGGTTTCGGCCTGCCCTTGCCTTGACTCTGGCCTTCTCTCGCTCTGGCCTGCCCTTGCCTTGGCTCTGGCCTACTCTCGCTCTGGCTCTGGCCTGCCCTCGCCCTGGCTCCGGCCTGCTCTCGCTTTGGCCTGCTCTCGCTCTGGCGTGCCCTCGCCTTGGCTACGGCCTGCTCTCGCTCTGTCTGGCCTGCCCTCGCCCTGGCTCCGGCCTGCTCTGGATCTGGCTCTGGCCTGCCCTCGCCTTGGCTCCGGCCTGCTCTCGCCCTGGCTCCGACCTGCTCTCGCCCTGGCTCCGACCTGCTCTCGCCCTGGCTCCGACCTGCTCTCGCCCTGGCTCCGACCTGCTCTCGCCCTGGCTCCGACCTGCTCTCGCCCTGGCTCCGACCTGCTCTCGCCCTGGCTCCGACCTGCTCTCGCCCTGGCTCTGGCCTGCCCTCGTCTTGACTCCGGCCTGATCTCGCTCTTCTTCTGGCCTGCCTTCGCCTTGGCTCCGGCCCTGCTCTCGCCTTGGCGCTGGCCTACTTTCGCTCTAGCTTCGGACTGCCCTCGCCTTGGCTCTGGCCTGCTCTTCGCCCTGGCCTGCCCTTGCCCTGTCCAGCCTACTCTGGCTCTGGCCTGCTCTCGCTCTGACCTCGCCCTGTCTCCGGCCTGCCCCCCCCCCCCCTGGTTCCGGCCTGCCCTTGCCTTGGCTCCCTCCAGCCTTTTCTCGCTCTAGCTCTTGCCTGCCTTTGCCTTGGCTCTCGCCTACTCTCGCTCTGGCTCTGGCCTGTCCTCGCCCTGGCTCCGGCCTGCTCTTGCTCTGGCGTGCCTTCACCATGGCTCCGGCCTGCTCTTGCTCTGCCTCTGGCCTGCCTCCGGCCTGCTCTGGCTCTGGCCTGCCCTCGCCTTGGCTCCGGCCTGCTCTCGCCCTGGCTCTGGCCTGCCCTCGCCTTGGCTCCAGCCTGCTCTACCCTTGTCTCCGACCTGCTCTCGCTCTGTCTCCGGCCTGTCCTCGCCCTGGCTCCGACCTGCCCTTGCTCTGGCTCCGGCCAGCCCTCGCCTTGGCTCCAGCCTGCTCTTGCTCTGGCTCTGGTCTGCCCTCGCCTTGGCTCCGGCCTGCTCTCGCATTGGCTCCGGCCTGCTCTCGCCCGTGGCTCTGACCCGCTCTGGCTCTGGCCTGCCCTGGCCTGCTCTCTCTCTGGCTCTGGCCTGCCCATGCCTTGGCTCCGGCCTGCTCTTCCTCTGGCTCTGGCCTGCCCTCGTCTTGACTCTAACCTGATCTCGCTCTTGTTCTGGCCTGCCTTCGCCTTGGCTCCAGCCTGCTCTCGCTCTGGTTCAGGCTTGCTCTCGCCAGATCTGGCTCTGGCCTGCCCTAGCTCTGGCTCCGGACTGCTCTCGCTCTGGCTCTGGCCTGCTAGCTCTGGCTCTGGCCTGCCCTCGCCTTGGCTCTGGCCTGCTCTCGCTCTGGCCTGCCCTCGCCTGGCTCCGGCCTGCTCTCTCTCTGGCCTGCCCTCGCCCTGGCTCTGGCCTACTCTCGCTCTGGCTTGCTCTCGCTCTGGCCTCACTCACCCTGTCTCCGGCCTGCTCTCGTCCTGGTTTCGGCCTGCCCTTGCCTTGACTCTGGCCTTCTCTCGCTCTGGCCTGCCCTTGCCTTGGCTCTGGCCTACTCTCGCTCTGGCTCTGGCCTGCCCTCGCCCTGGCTCCGGCCTGCTCTCGCTTTGGCCTGCTCTCGCTCTGGCGTGCCCTCGCCTTGGCTACGGCCTGCTCTCGCTCTGTCTGGCCTGCCCTCGCCCTGGCTCCGGCCTGCTCTGGATCTGGCTCTGGCCTGCCCTCGCCTTGGCTCCGGCCTGCTCTCGCCCTGGCTCCGACCTGCTCTCGCCCTGGCTCCGACCTGCTCTCGCCCTGGCTCCGACCTGCTCTCGCCCTGGCTCCGACCTGCTCTCGCCCTGGCTCCGACCTGCTCTCGCCCTGGCTCCGACCTGCTCTCGCCCTGGCTCCGACCTGCTCTCGCCCTGGCTCTGGCCTGCCCTCGTCTTGACTCCGGCCTGATCTCGCTCTTCTTCTGGCCTGCCTTCGCCTTGGCTCCGGCCCTGCTCTCGCCTTGGCGCTGGCCTACTTTCGCTCTAGCTTCGGACTGCCCTCGCCTTGGCTCTGGCCTGCTCTTCGCCCTGGCCTGCCCTTGCCCTGTCCAGCCTACTCTGGCTCTGGCCTGCTCTCGCTCTGACCTCGCCCTGTCTCCGGCCTGCCCCCCCCCCCCCTGGTTCCGGCCTGCCCTTGCCTTGGCTCCCTCCAGCCTTTTCTCGCTCTAGCTCTTGCCTGCCTTTGCCTTGGCTCTCGCCTACTCTCGCTCTGGCTCTGGCCTGTCCTCGCCCTGGCTCCGGCCTGCTCTTGCTCTGGCGTGCCTTCACCATGGCTCCGGCCTGCTCTTGCTCTGCCTCTGGCCTGCCTCCGGCCTGCTCTGGCTCTGGCCTGCCCTCGCCTTGGCTCCGGCCTGCTCTCGCCCTGGCTCTGGCCTGCCCTCGCCTTGGCTCCAGCCTGCTCTACCCTTGTCTCCGACCTGCTCTCGCTCTGTCTCCGGCCTGTCCTCGCCCTGGCTCCGACCTGCCCTTGCTCTGGCTCCGGCCAGCCCTCGCCTTGGCTCCAGCCTGCTCTTGCTCTGGCTCTGGTCTGCCCTCGCCTTGGCTCCGGCCTGCTCTCGCTCTGGCTCAGGCCTACTCTCTCTCTGGCTCTGGCCTGCAAGTTACCTTGGCTCCGGACTTCTCTCGCTCTGGCCTGTTCTCGTTCTGGCACTGGCCTGCTATCGTTCTGGCTCCGGCCTGCCCTCACCTTGGCTCCGGCCTGCTCTCGCTCTGGCTCTGGCCTGCCCTGGCTCTGGCCTTGCCTCCGGCACTCTCTCGCTTTGGCAAGGGCCTGCTCTTGCTCTGGCCTGCTCTCGCTCTGGCTCTGGACTGCTCTCGCTCTGGCCTGCCCTCGCCTTGGCTCTGGCCTGCTCTCTCCCTGGCTCCGGCCTGCTCTCGCTATGGCTTCAGCCTGCCCTCGCCCTGGCTCCGGCCTGCCCTTGATCTGGGTCCGGCCAGCCCTCGCCTTGGCTCCGGCCAGCTCCTGCTCTAGCTCCGCCCTGCTCGCCTTGGCTCCGGCCTACTCTCGCTCAGGCTCTGGCCTGCTCTTGCTCTGGCCAGGCCTTGGCCGGATCCGGCCTGCTCTCGCTCTCACTCTGGTCTGCCCTCGCCCTGGCATGCTCTCGCGCTGGCTCTGGCCTGCTCTCGCCCTGGCTCTGGCCTGCTCTCGCCCTGGCTCCGGTCTGCTCTCGCCCTGGCTCCGGCCTGCTCTCGTCCTGGCTCCGGCCTGCTCTCGTCCTGGCTCCGGCCTGCACTCGTCCTGGCTCCGGCCTGCTCTCGCTCTGGCCTGCCCTCGTCTTGGCTCCGGCCTGCTCTCGCCCTGGCTCCAGCCTGCTCTCGCTCTGGCTTCGGCCTTCCCTCACCCTGGCTCCGGCCTTCCCTCACCCTGGCTCCGGCCTGCCCTTTTTCTGGCTCCGGCCAGCCCTCGCCCTGGCCAGCACCTGCTCTTGCTCCGTCCGGCCTGCCTTCGCCTTAGCTCCTGCCTGATCTTGCTCTGGCCTGCTCTCGCTCTGGCTCTGGCCTGCTCTCGCTCTGGCCTGCCTTCGCCTTGGCTCCGGACTGCTCTCGCTCTGGCCTGCTCTCGCTCTGGCTTGGGCCTGTCCTTGCCTTGGCTCCGGCCTGCTCTCGCTCTAGCTCCGTACTGCCCTCACCCTGGCTCCGCTATGCCATAGGTCGGGCTACGGCCTGCCCTCTCCTTGGCTCCGTCCTGCTCTCGCCCTGGCATCAGCCTACTCTCTCTCTGGCTCTGGCCTGCCGTCGCCCTAGTTCCGGCCTACTCTCGCTCTGGCTCTGGCCTGCTCTTGCTCTGGTTCTGGCCTCGCCTTGGCTCCGGCCTGCTCTCGCTCCCACTCTGGTCTGCCCTCACCCTGGCTGCCTGCTCTAGTTCTAGCTCTGGCCTGCTCTCGCGCTGGCTCTGGCCTGCCCTCACCCTGGCTCCGGCCTGCCCTCGCCTTGGCTCCGGCCGGCCTGCTCTCACCCTGGCTCCAGCCTGCTCTCCCTCTGGCTTAGGCCTTCCCTCGCCCTAGCTCCGGCCAGCCCTTGCTCTGGCTCCGGCCAGCCCTTGCCTTGGATACGGCCAGCACCTGCTCTGGCACCGGCCTGCCTTCGCCTTGGCTTCGGACTGCTCTCGCTCTGGCCTGCTCTGGCTCTGGCCTGTCCTTGCCTTGGCTCCGGCCTGCTCTTGCTCTGGCCTACCCTGGCTCTGCCTCCGGCCAGCCCTCGCCTTGGCTCCGGCCTGCTCTTGCCTGCCCTCGCCCTGGCACCGGCCTACTTTCTCTCAGGCTCTGGCCTGCCGTCGCCCTAGTTCCGGCCTACTCTCGCTCTGGCTCTGGCCTCACCTTGGCTCTGGCCTGCTCTCGCTCTCACTCTGGTCTGCCCTCACCCTGGCTGCCTGCTCTGGCTCTAGCTCTGGCCTGCTCTCGCGCTGGCTCTGGCCTCACTCACCCTGTCTCCGGCCTGCTCTCGTCCTGGTTTCGGCCTGCCCTTGCTTTGACTCTGGCATTCTCTCGCCAGTAACGGAAAGCATACGGATAGATATTGTAGAGCATACAGATAGATAACGGAAAGCATACGAATAGATAACGGATAGATAATGGAGAGCATCCGACGGATAGATAACGGACAGCATACGGATATCTCCATATAAATCCCATTAGTTTCCATAGAACATGAATCAGCTGTTGTCATCCACATACAGGCCAGGAGTTCCACAGCTTTCCAGAATGTACTACGTCCCTCATCCTCCTCCCAGCTCCGGGGAACCCCCTTTGTTTTGCTAGCTCATCGTGACATCACAAAATCCTTCCAAAACCTAATGGGCGTGGTCAGCCAGGGCTGTCAACGTGGAGTCTATGGACTGACAGGTTATGGACAATGAATAACCGGAACTACACCTTGCAAATAGTTGCACCTGTTAGGTGCCCCCCAGACCACAGAACAAAAACCCGTGGAGGTCTCTGAAGTAGATAACGGATAGATAATGGAGAGCATACGGATAGATAACGGATAGATAATGGAGAGCATACGGATAGCATACGGATATCTGGCCTGCCCTTGCCTTGGCTCTGGCCTACTCTCGCTCTGGCTCTGGCCTGCCCTCGCCCTGGCTCCGGCCTGCTCTCGCTCTGGCATGCCCTCGCCTTGGCTGCGGCCTGCTCTCGCTCTGTCTGGCCTGCCCTCGCCCTGGCTCCGGCCTGCTCTGGATCTGGCTCTGGACTGCCCTCGCCTTGGCTCCGGCCTGCTCTCGCCCTGGCTCCGACCTCCTCTTGCCCTGGCTCCGACCTGCTCTCGCCCTGGCTCCGGCCTGTCCTCGCCTTGGCTCCGGCCTGCCCTTGCTCTGACTCCGGCTAGCCCTCGCCTTGGCTCCGGCCTGCTCTTGCTCTGGCTTTGGCCTGCCCTCGACCTGGCTCCTGCCTGCTCTTGCTCTGGCCTGCTCTTGCTCTGGCCTGCCCTCGTCTTGACTCCGGCCTGATCTCGCTCTTCTTCTGGCCTGCCTTCGCCTGGGCTCCGGCCCTGCTCTCGCCTTGGCGCTGGCCTACTTTCGCTCTAGCTTCGGACTGCCCTCGCACTGGCTCTGGCCTACCATCGCTCTGACTCCGGCCTGCTCTTCGCCCTGGCTCTGGCCTGCTCTCTCTGCCCTTGCCCTGGCTCCAGCCTACTCTCGCTCTGGCCTGCTCTCGCTCTGACCTCGCCCTGTCTCCGGCCTGCTCCCCCCCCTGGTTCCGGCCTGCCCTTGCCTTGGCTCCCTCCGGCCTTCTCTCGCTCTAGCTCTTGCCTGCATTTGCCTTGGCTCTCGCCTACTCTCGCTCTGGCTCCGGCCTGCCCTCGCCCTGACTCCGGCCTGCCCCTCTGACGCCGGCCTGCCCTTGCATTGGCTCCGGCCTGCCCTTGCATTGGCTCCGGCCTGCCCTCGCATTGGCTCCGGCCTGCCCTCGCATTGGCTCCGGCCTGCTCTCGCCCTGGCTCTGACCCGCTCTCGCTCTGGCCTGCCCTTGCCCTGGCTCCGACCCGCTCTCGCTCTGGCTCTGGCCTGCCCTTGCCCTGGCTCCAGCCTGCTCTCTCTCTGGCTCTGGCCTGCCCTCGTCTTGACTCTAACCTGATCTCGCTCTTGTTCTGGCCTGCCTTCACCTTGGCTCCAGCCTGCTCTCGCTCTGGCTCAGGCTTGCTCTCGCTCTGGCCAGCCCTAGCTCTGGCTCTGGACTGCTCTCGCTCTGCCTGCTATCGCTCTGGCTCTGGCCTGCCCTCGCCTTGGCTCTAGCCTGCTCTCGCTGTGGCCTGCCCTCGCCTGGCTTCGGCCTGCTCTCTCTGGCCTGCCCTCGCCCTGGCTCTGGCCTACTCTCGCTCTGGCTCTGGCCTCACTCACCCTGTCTCCGGCCTGCTCTCGTCCTGGTTTTGGCGTGCCCTTGCCTTGACTCTGGCCTTCTCTCGCTCTGGCCTGACCTTGCCTTGGCTCTGGCCTACTCTCGCTCTGGCTCTGGCCTGCCCTCGCCCTGGCTCCGGCCTACTCTCGCTCTGGCCTGCTCTCGCTCTGGCGTGCCCTCGCCTTGGCTACGGCCTGCTCTCGCTCTGTCTGGCCAACCCTCGCCCTGGCTCCGACCTGCTCTCGCCCTGGCTCCGACCTGCTCTCGCCCTGGCTCCGACCTGCTCTCGCCCTGGCTCCGACCTGCTCTCGCCCTGGCTCCGACCTGCTCTCACCCTGGCTCCGGCCTGCTCTCGCCCTGGCTTAGGCCTGCTCTCACCCTGGCTCCGGCCTGCCCTTGCTCTCTCGCCTGTCCTCGTCTTGACTCCGGCCTGATCTCGCTCTTCTTCTGGCCTGCCTTCGCCTTGGCTCCGGCCCTGCTCTCGCCTTGGCGCTGGCCTACTTTCGCTCTAGCTTCAGACTGCCCTCGCCTTGGCTCTGGCCTGCCATCGCTCTGACTCCGGCCTGCTCTTCACCCTGGCCTGCCCTCGCCCAGTCCAGCCTACTCTCACTCTGGCCTGCTCTCGCTCTGACCTCGCCCTGTCTCCGGCCTGCTCCCCCCCCCTGGTTCCGGCCTGCCCTTGCCTTGGCTCCCTCCGGCCTTCTCTCGCTCTAGCTCTAGCCTGCCTTTGCCTTGGCTCTCGCCTACTCTCGCTCTGGCCTGTCCTCGCCCTGGCTCCGGCCTGCTCTTGCTCTGGCGTGCCTTCGCCATGGCTCTGGCGTGCCTTCGCCATGGCTCTGGCGTGCCTTCGCCATGGCTCTGGCGTGCCTTCACCATGGCTCTGGCCTGCTCTTGCTCTGACTATGGCCTGCCTCCGGCCTACTCTCGCTCTGGCCTGCTCTCGCTCTGGCTCTGGCCTCACTCACCCTGTCTCCGGCCTGCTCTCGTCCTGGTTTCAGCCTGCCCTTGCCTTGACTCTGGCCTTCTCTCGCTCTGGCCTGCCCTTGCCTTGGCTCTGGCCTACTCTCGCTCTGGCTCTGGCCTGCCCTCGCCCTGGCTCCGGCCTGCTCTCGCTCTGGCGTGCCCTCGCCTTGGCTACGGCCTGCTCTCGCTCTGTCTGGCCTGCCCTCGCCCTGGCTCCGGCCTGCTCTGGATCTGGCTCTGGCCTGCCCTCGCCTTGGCTCCGGCCTGCTCTCGCCCTGGCTCCGACCTGCTCTCGCCCTGGCTCCGGCCTGCTCTCGCCCTGGCTCCGGCCTGCTCTCGCCCTGGCTTAGGCCTGCTCTCACCCTGGCTCCAGCCTGCCCTTGCTCTCGCCTGCCCTCGTCTTGACTCCGGCCTGATCTCGCTCTTCTTCTGGCCTGCCTTCGCCTTGGCTCCGGCCCTGCTCTCGCCTTGGCGCTGGTCTACTTTCGCTCTAGCTTCGGACTGCCCTCACCTTGGCTCTGGCCTGCCATCGCTCTGACTCCGGCCTGCTCTTCGCCCTGGCCTGCCCTCGCCCTGTCCAGCCTACTCTCGCTCTGGCTCTGGCCTGCTCTCGCTCTGACCTCGCCCTGTCTCCGGCCTGCTCCCCCCCCTGGTTCCGGCCTGCCCTTGCCTTGGCTCCCTCCGGCCTTCTCTCGCTCTAGCTCTAGCATGCCTTTGCCTTGGCTCTCGCCTACTCTCGCTCTGGCCTGTCCTCGCCCTGGCTCCAGCCTGCTCTTGCTCTGGCGTGCCTTTGCCATGGCTCCGGCCTGCTCTTGCTCTGACTATGGCCTGCCTCCGGCCTGCTCTGGCTCTGGCCTGCCCTCGCCTTGGCTCCGTCCTGCTCTCGCCCTGGCTCTGGCCTGCCCTCGCCTTGGCTCCAGCCTCCTCTACCCTTGTCTCCGACCTGCTCTCGCTCTGTGTCCGGCCTGCCCTCGCCCTGGCTCCGGCCTGCCCTCGCCCTGGCTCCGGCCTGCCCTTGCTCTGGCCAGCCTTGGCTCCAGCCTGCTCTTGCTCTGGCTCTGGTCTGCCCTCGTCTTGACTCCGGCCTTCTCTCGCTCTGGCTCAGGCCTACTCTCTCTCTGGCTCAGGCCTACTCTCTCTCTGGCTCAGGCCTGCAAGTTACCTTGGCTCCGGACTTCTCTTGCTATGGCATACTCTCGTTCTGGCACTGGCCTGCTATCGTTCTGGCTCCGGCCTTCCCTCACCTTGGCTCCGGCCTGCTCTCGCTCTGGCCTGCCCTGGCTCTGGCCTTGCCTCCGGCGTGCTCTCGCCTTGGTAAGGGCCTGCTCTTGCTCTGGCCTGCCCTCGCCCTGGCTCCGGCCTGCTCTCGCTCTGGCTCTGGACTGCTCTTGCTCTGGCCTGCTCTCGCTCTGGCCAGCCCTCGCCTTGGCTCTGGCCTGCTCTCTCCCTGGCTACGGCCTGCTCTCGCTATGGCTTCAGCCTGCCCTCGCGCTGGCTCCGGCCTGCCCTTGATCTGGTTCCGGCCAGCCCTCGCCTTGGCTCTGGCCAGCTCCTGCTCTAGCTCCGGCCTGCTCTCGCCTTGGCTCCGGCCTGCTCTCACCTTGGCTCCGGCCTACTCTCGCTCAGGCTCTGGCCTGCTCTTGCTCTGGCCTGGCCTTGGCCGGATCCGGCCTGCTCTCGCTCTCACTCTGGTCTGCCCTCGCCCTGGAATGCTCTCGCCCTGGCTCCGGCCTGCACTCGTCCTGGCTCTGGCCTGCTCTCGCTCTGGCCTGCCCTCGTCTTGGCTCCAGCCTGCTCTCGCCCTGGCTCCAGCCTGCTCTTGCTCTGGCTTCGGCCTTCCCTCGCCCTGGCTCCGGCCTGCCCTAGTTCTGGCTCCGGCCAGCCCTCGCCCTGGCCAGCACCTGCTCTTGCTCCGGCCTGCCTTCGCCTTGGCTCCTGCCTGATCTCGCTCTGGCCTGCTCTCGCTCTGGCTCTGGTCTGCTCTCGCTCTGGCCTGCCTTCGCCTTGGCTCCGGACTGCTCTCGCTCTGGCCTGCTCTCGCTCTGGCCTGCTCTTGCTCTGGCCTACCCTGGCTCTGCCTCTGGCCTGCCCTTGCCTTGGCTCCGGCCTGCTCTCGCTCTAGCTCCATACTGCCCTCACCCTGGTCCACTATGCCATAGCTCGGGCTACGGCCTGCCTTGGCTCCGTCCTCGCCTTGGCTCCGACTTGCTACACACAGTAAAATTTGGTGGAGGTTCCATCATGCTTTGGGGCTGTGTGGCCAATGCCGGCACCGGGAATCTTGTTAAAGTTGAGGGACGCATGGATTACAGCTCTCGCTGTGGCTCTGGCCTGCCTTCGTCTTGGCCAGAACAAGATTTGGCCAGAGCCAAGGCAAGACCAGAGCCAGAGAGAAAGAAGGCCGGAGCCATGGCAAGGGAAGCCGGAACCAGGGCGAGAGCAGGCCAGAGCCAGGGCGAGAGCAGGCCAGAGCCAAGGCGAAAGCAGGGCGAGGGCAGGCCAGAGCCAGAGTCAGATCAGGCCGGAGACAAGGCGACGGCAGGCCAGAGCCAGAGCGAGGGCAGGCCAGAGCCAGAGCAAGAGCAGGCCGGACGGAGCCAAGCAAGGGCAGGCCAGAGCCAAAGCGAGAGCTGTCCGGAGCCAAGGCAAGGGCAGGCCAGAGCCAGAGCGGGAGGAAGCCGCAGCAAAGGCAGGGGCAGGCCAGAGGCAGAGCGAGAGCAGGCCAGAGGCAGAGCGAGTGTAGGCCGGAGCCAGGGCAAGGGTAGGCCGGAGCCAGAGCGAGAGAAGGCCGGAGCCAAGGCAAGGGCAGGCCGGAACCAGGGCAAGAGCAGGCCAGAGCCAGGGCGAGAGCAAAACTATACCTGGCCATCACTAAGATTTCATAATGACATCATCACTGATGACATCACAATACACCCTCACTACTTACACAAGTGTTTACAGCCCCGGTGTCATTGTTGTCAGTGATTAGCTAGAGATAGTGATAAACTGATCGCGCTTGGATTTGATTGAAATGTCTGGAGTTCCTCCAGACAATCTTCAGGTGTTGGCACTACTTCAGGGGATTCTTACCAACTATGCCCCTGACATTGTGCTACCACTACCGATGGCGTCCTTAGCTTTACTTACCGGCTGGTTATGGAGCTTCCAGAGCCAGGGCGAGAGCAGGCCGGAGCCAAGGAGAGAGAAGGCCAGAGCCAGGGCAAGGGCAGGCCCGAGCCAGAGTCAGAGCAGGCCGGAGTCAAGGCGAGGGCACGCAAGAGCCAGAGCGAGGGTAAGCCAGAGCCAGAGCGAGCTTGGGCAGGCTAGAGTCAGAGCGATAGCAGGCCGAAGCCAAGGCGAGAGCCAGGGAGAAGGCAGGCCAGAGCCAGAGAGAGGGCAGGCCGGAGACAAGGCGAGAGCAGGCCTGAGCCAAGGCGAGGGCAAGCCAGAGCCAGAGCGAGAGCAGGCCGGAGCCAGAGCGAGAGCAGGCCGGAGCCAAGGCGAGGGCAGGCCAGAGCCAGATCCAGAGCAGGCCGGAGCCAGAGCGAGAGCAGGCCAGAGCCAGAACGAGAGCAGACCGGAGAGCCAAGTCGAGGACAGGCCAGAGCGAGAGTAGGCCAGAGCCAAGGCAAGGGCAGGCCAGAGCCAGAATGAGAGAAGGCCGGAGTCAAGGTAAGGGCACGCCGGAACCAGGGCGAGAACAGGCCGGAGCCAGGGCGAGGCCAGAGCGAGAGCAGGCCAGAGCCAGAGCGAGAGTAGGCCGGAGCCAGGGCGAGGGCAGGCCAAAGCCAAAAAGAGAGCAGGCCGGAGCCAGGGCGAGGGCAGGCCAGAGCCAGAGCGAGAGCAGGCCGGAGCCAGGGCGAGGGCAGGCCAGAGCCAGAGCGAGAGCAGGCCGGAGCCAAGGCGAGGGCAGGCCAGAGCAAGAGCGAGAGCAGGCCGGAGCCAGGGCAAGAGCAGGCCAGAGCCAAGGCGAGGGAAGGCCAGAGCCAGAGCGAGAACAGGCCAGAGCGAGAGCAGTCCGGAGCCAATGCAAGGGCAGGCCAGAGCCAGAGCGAGAGAACTGGCCTCAGCCCTCTAGAGCGAGAGCAGGCCAGAGCCAGAGCGAGATCAGGCCGGAGCCAGAGCAGGAGCTGGCCGAAGCCAAGGCGAGGGCTGTCCAGAGCGGAGCCAGGGCGAGGGCAGGCCGAAGCCAGAGCGAGAGCAGGCCGGAGCAAGGGCGAGAGCAGGCCGGAGCCAAGGCGAAGGCAGACCAGAGTCAGAGCGAGAGCAGGCCGGAGCCAAGGAGAGGGCAGGCCAGAGCGAGGGCAGGTAGGAGCCAGAGCGAGAGCAGGCCGGAGTCAAGTTGAGGGCAGGCCAGATAGAGAGCAGGCATGAGCCAAGGTAAGGACAGTTCGAGGCCAGAGCGAGAGCAGGCCAGAGCCAGAGCGAAAGTAGGCCGGAGCCAGGGCTAGGGCAGGCCAGAGCCAGATATAGAGCAGGCCGGAGCCAGGGTGAGGGCAGTCCGGAGCCAGGGCGAGGGCAGTCCGGATTTAGAGCGAGAGCAGGCCGGAGCCAAGGCGAGATTAGCTCGGAGCCAAGGCGAGGGCAGGCCAGAGGCAGAGCCAGGGCAGGCCAGAGCGAGAGTAGGCAGGCTGGAACCAGAGCGAGAGCAGGCCGGAGCCAAGGCGAGAGCAGGTCGTATCCAGGGCGAGAACAGGCAGGAGCCAAGGAGAGGGCAGGCAGGAGCCAGAGAGATAGCAGGCCTCCGGAGCCAGGACGAGGGCAGGCCGGAGCCAGTGCGAGAGCAGGCCGGAGACAAGGAGAGGACAGGCCAGAGCCAGAGCGAGAGCAAGCAAGGGCGAGAGCAGGCCGGAGCCAAGGCAAGGGCAGGCCAGAGCGAGAGCAGGCCGGAGCAAGGGTGACGGCAGGCTAGAGCAAGAGCAGGCGGAACCACGGCGAGAGCAGGCCGGAGCCAAGGTGAGGGCTGGCTGGAGCCAGAGCAAGGGCAGGCCGGAGCCAGGGCGAGGGCAGGCCGGAGCCAGAGCAAGAGCAGGCAGGAGCCAAGGCGAGAGAGAGCAGGCGAGAGCCATAGCGAGAGCAGGCCGGAGCCAAAGCGAGGGCAGGTCGGAGCCAGGGCGAGGGCAGGCCAGAGTCAGAGCGATAGCAGGCTCGGCGGAGCCAAGGCGAGGGCACGCCACAGACAGAACGAGAGCAGACCGGAGCCAGGTCGAGGGCAGGCCAGAGCTAGAGCGAGAGTAGGCCAGAGCCAAGGCAAGGGCAGGCCAGAGCCAGAGCGAGAGAAGGCCGGAGTCAAAGCAAGGGCAGACCAGAACCAGGGGGAGAACAGGCCGGAGCCAGGGTGAGGCCAGAGTCAGAGCGAGAGCAGGCCAGAGCCAGAGTAGGCCGGAGCCAGGGCAAGGGTAGCCAGAGCCAAAAAGAGAGCAGGCCGGAGCCAGGGCGAGGGCAGTCTGGAGCTAGAGCGAGAGCAGGCCGGAGCTAAGACGAGAGCAGGGCCGGAGCCAAGGCGAGGGCAGGCCAGAGGCAGAGCCAGGGCAGGCCAGAGCGAGAGCAGGCCGGAGCCAAGGCGAGGGCAGGCCAGAGCGAGAGCAGGCCGGAGCCAGGGTGACAGCAGGTCAGAGCTAGAGCAAGAGCAGGTGGAGCCAGGGCGAGAGCAGGCCGGAGCCAAGGTGAGGGCTGGCTGGAGCCAGAGCAAGGGCAGGCCGGAGCCAGGGCGAGGGCAGGCCAGAGCCAGAGCAAGAGCAGGCCGGAGCCAAGGAGAGAGCAGGCCGGAGCCAAGGCGAGGGCAGGCCAGAGCCAGAGCGAGAGCAGGTCGGAGCCAAGGCGAGGGCAGGCCAGAGCCAGAGCGAGAGCAGGTCGGAGCCAAGGCGAGGGCAGGCCAGAGCCAGAGACAGAGCAGGCCGGAGCTAGAGCAAGAGCAGGCGGAGCCAGGGCGAGAGCAGGCCGGAGCCAAGGTGAGGGCTGGCTGGAGCCAGATCAAGGGCAGGCCGCAGCCAGGGCGAGGGCAGGCCGGAGCCAGAGCAAGAGCAGGCCGGAGCCAAGGAGAGAGCAGGCCGGAGCCAAGGCGAGGGCAGGCCAGAGCGAGAGGAGGCCGGAGCCAGGGCGAGAGCAGGCCGGAGCCAAGGCGAGGGCAGGCCAGAGCCAGATCCAGAGCAGGCCGGAGCCAGGGCGAGGGCAGGTCAGAGTCAGATCGAGAACAGGCTGGAGCCAAGGCGAGGGCACGACAGAGCCAGAGCGAGAGCAGGCCAGAGCCAGAACGAGAGCTGACCGTAGCCAGGTCGAGGGCAGGACAGAGCTAGAGCGAGAGTAGGCCAGAGCCAAGGCAAGGGCAGGCCAGAGCCAGAGCGAGAGAAGGCCGGAGTCAAAGCGAGGGCAGGCCGGAACCAGGGCGAGAACAGGCCGGAGCCAGGGAGAGGCCAGATTGAGAGCAGGCCAGAGCCAGAGCGAGAGTAGTCCGGAGCCAGGGCGAGGGCAGGCCAGAGCCAAAAAGAGAGCAGGCCGGAGCCAGGGCAATCGCAGTCCGGAGCTAGGGCGAGAGAAGGCCGGAGCTAAGGCGAGAGCAGGGCCGGAGCCAAGGCGAGGGCAGGCCAGAGGCTGAGCCAGGGCAGGCCAGCGCCAGAGCGAGAGCAGGCCGGAGCCAAGGCTAGGGCAGGCCGGAGCCAAGGCTAGGGCAGGCCAGAGCCAGAGCAGGTCGGAGCCAAGGCGAGGGCAGGCCAGAGCAAGGGCAGGCCGGAGCCAGGGCGAGGGCAGGCAGGAGCCAGAGCAAGAGCAGGCCGGAGCGAAGGCGAGAGCAGGCCGGAGCCAAGGCGAGGGCAGGCCAGAGCGAGAGCAGGCCGGAGCCAGGGCGAGAGCAGGCCGGAGACAAGGCGAGGGCAGGCCTAGAGCAAGAGCAGGCCGGAGCCAAGGCGAGGGCACGCCAGAGCGAGAGCAGGCCAGAGCCAGAACGAGAGCTGACCGGAGCCAGGTCGAGGGCAGGCCAGAGCTAGAGTGAGAGTAGGCCAGAGCCAAGGCAAGGGCAGGCCAGCGCCAGAGCGAGAGCAGGCCGGAGCCAAGGCGAGGGCAGGCCAGATCCAGAGCAAGAGCAGGTTGGAGCCAAGTCGAGGGCAGGCCAGAGCCAGAACGAAAGCAGGCCAAAGCCAGAGCGAGAGCAGTCCGGAGCCAAGGAAAGGGAAGGCCACAGCCAGAGAGGTAGAGCAGGCTTGAGCCAGAGCGAAGGCAGGCCAGAACCAGAGCGAGAGCAGACCGGAGTCAAGAAGAGGGAAGGCTAGAGCAAGAGCAGGCCGGAGCAAAGGCGAGGGCTGGCCAGAGCCAGGGCGAAGGCAGGCCGGAGCCAGGGCGAGTGCAGGCCGGAGCCAGAGAAATAGCAGGCCGGAGCCAAGGTGAGGGCAGGCCAGAGCGAGAGCAGGCCGGAGCCAAGGCGAGGGCAGGCCAGAGACAGATCCAGAGCAGACCGGATGCATTATGTAAGGACTCTGCTGTGGTATTTAAGGACCCTGCTGCATTATTTAAGGACTTTGCTGCATTAATTAAGGACTCTGCTGCTGTATTGAAGGACTCTGCTGCATTATTTAAAGACTGCAGCTGTATTTAAGGACTCTGCTGCTGCATTTAAGGACTCTGCTGCACTATTTAAGGACTCTGCTGCGGTATTTAAGGACTCTGCTGCAGTATTTAAGGACTCTGCTGCAGTATTTAAGGACTCTGCTGCAGTATTTAAGGACTCTGCTGCAGTATTTAAGGACTTTGCTGCATTATTTCAGGACTCTGCTGCGGTATTTAAGGGCTCCTCTGCATTATTTAAGGACTTTGCTTCATTATTTAAGGACTCTGCTGCAGTATTTAAGGGCTCTGCTGCATTATTTAAGGACTTTGCTGCATTATTTAAGGACTCTGCTGCGGTATTTAAGGACCAGGGCGAGGGCAGGCCAGAGTCAGAGCGAGAGCAGGCCGGACGGAGCCAAAGCGAGGACACGCCAGAGCGAGAGCAGGCCAGAGCCAGAGCGAGAGCAGGCCGGAGCCAGGGCGAGGGCAGGCCAGAGCCAGAGCGAGAGAAGGCCAGAGCCAAGGCAAGGGCAGGCCGGAACCAGGGCGAGAGGAGACCGGAGACAGGGCGAGGCCAGAGCGAGAGCAGGCCAGAGCCAAAGCGAGAGTAGGCCGGAGCCAGGGCCAGGGCAGGCCAGAGCCAGAGAGAGAGCAGGCCGGAGCCAGTGCGAGGGCAGGCCAGAGCGAGAGGAGGCCGGAGCCAGGGCAAGAGCAGGCCGGAGCCAAGGCGAGGGCAGGACAGAGCCAGAGTGAGAGCAGGCCAGAGCCAAGGCAAGGGCAGGCCAGAGCCAGGGCGTGAGCAGGCCGGAGCCAATGCGAGGGCAGGCCGGAGCCAGGGCGAGGGCATGCAGGAGCCAGAGCGAGAGCAGGCCGGAGCCAAGGCGAGAGCAGGCCGGAGCCAAGACGAGGGTAGGCCAGAGTCAGAGCGAGAGCAGGCCGGAGCTAAGGCAAGGGCAGGCCAGAGCCAGAGAGAGAGCAGGCCGGAGCCAAGGCATGGGTAGGACAGAGCCAGAGAGAGAGCAGGCCGGAGCCAGGGCGAGGGCAGGCCGGAGCCAGAGCAGGTCGGAGGCAGGGCGAGAGCAGGTCGGAGGCAGGGCGAGAGCAGGCCGGAGCCAATGCGAGGGCTGGCCGGAGATAGAGCCAGGGCAGGCCGTAGTCAGGGCAAGGGCAGGCCGTAGCCAGAGTGAGAGCAGGCCGGAGCCAAGGCGAGAGCAGGCTGGAGTCAAGGCGAGGGTAGGCCAGAGCCAAGGCAAGGGCAGGCCAGAGCCAGAGATAAAGAAGGCCTGAGCCAAGGCAAGGGCAGGCCGGAACCAGGGCGAGAGCAGGCCGGAGACAGGGCGAGGCCGGAGCCAGGGCAAGGGCAGGCAGGCCACAGCCAGAGAGAGAGCAGTCCGGAGCCAGGGCGAGGGCAGGCCAGAGACAGAGCGAGAGCAGTTCAGAGCCAGGGAGAGAGCAGGACGTAGCCAAGGCGAGGGTAGGCCGGAGCCCGAGCTGTGGCATAGTGGAGCCAAGTCGAGAGCAGGCCAGAGCCAGAGCGAGAGCAGGCCAGAGCCAGAGCGAGAGCAGGCCAAAGCAAAGGCAGGCCAAAGCCAGAGTGAGTGCAGGCCGGAGCCAAGGCAAAGGCAGGCCAGAGAGAGAGCAGGCTGGAGCCAAGGCGAGGGCAGGCTGGAGGCAGAGCGAGAGCAGGCCGGATCCAAGGCGACGGCAGGCCAAAACCAGAGCGAGAGAATGCCGGAGCCAGGGCGAGAGCAGGCCAGATCGAGAGCAGGCCAGAGACAGGGAGAGGGCAGGCCGGAGCCAGAGCGAGAACAGGCCGGAGCCAGAGCGAGAGCAGGAAGGAGCCAGAGCGAGAGCAGGCTAGAGCCAAAACGAGAGCAGGCCAGATTCAGGGCGAGAGCAGGCCGAAGCCAAGGCAAGGGCAGGCCGGAGCCAGAGCGAGAGCAGGCCGGAGCCAGGGCGAGAGCAGGCCGGAGCCAGGGCGAGAGCAGGCCGGAGCCAGGGTGAGAGCAGGACAGAGCCAGGGTGAGAGCAGGACAGAGCCAGAGCGAGAGCAGGACAGAGCCAGAGCGAGAGCAGGACAGAGCCAGAGCGAGAGCAGGACAGAGCCAGAGCGAGAGCAGGACAGAGCCAGGGCAAAGGCATGCCAGAGCCAGAGCGAGAGCAGGCCGGAGCCAGGATATTTGAAAGCAAGCAAACCTCTAATATGGGCCATAGAAGTATGTATAGATTTACATTTCTATAACCTTTATGCCCATATTAGAGGTCTGATAAGTCCTAGGGGGTGACAGATTCCCTTTAATGCTTGTGTCGTGGTTGGCCTCTAGCCCGGTGTCTCATGTGTTGGGTTTGCCCACTCCGGGTCCTCCTGAAGGAGGAAGGAGGATTTCTCTTTTTATTTTGTGCTTTTGGCTTCTTGCCCAGTGATAGGGGCGGATCTCATCCTCTCAGGCCTAGCCCAACCCTAACCCTAGCCCTAACCCTAACCCCAACCCTACCACAACCCTAAGCCTAGAGTTTATATTTTACGCCGTTTAGACAACTTTATTCTCGAGTCAGTGCGATTACAGCGATACCAGAATCATATCGGGTTTTTATGATTGACAGCTGTCACACACTAAAAGACGCATTTTTTCGTAAAATCTAGTTTTTGCATCGCCATATTTTTAGAGCTATAATTTTTCCATATTTTGTCCGACAGAGTCATGTGACATCTTGTTTTTTGCGGGATGAGTTGACGTTTTTATTGGTGCCATTTTCAGGCACGTGACATATTTTGATCGCTCTCTATTCCGATTAATGGGAGGCAGAATAAACAAAAACCAACAATTCAGGAATTGTTTTTTTTTGTTTTTTTTTTATGCTGTTCCGCGTGTGGTAAAATTGATAAGGTAGCTTTATTCTTTGGGTCAGTACGTTTACAGTGGTACCACATTTATATCGATTTTCTATATTTTGGCGCTTTTACACAATAAAAGCTATTTTATAGAAAAAATATTTTTTTTGCATCGCTTTATTCTGAGAGCTATAACTTTTTTATTTTTAGGCTGATGGAGCTGTATGGCGGCTTGTTTTTTGCGGGACAAGATGACGTTTTCAGTGGTATCATTATTATTTATATTCGTCTTTTTGATCGCGTGTTATTCCATTTTTTGTTTGGCGGTATGATGATAAAGCATTGTTTTTTGCTTTATTTTTTATTTATTTTTTTTACCATGTTCACTGAAGGGGCTAACTAGTGGGACAGTTTTATAGGTCAGGTCATTCCAGACGCGGCGATACCAAATGTGTGTACTTTTATTGTTTTTTTTTCATAATAATGGGTACATTATATTTTTATTTTTGGTGGATTTTTTTATTTTTTTTTATTCACTTTGACACTTTTTTTACTTTTATTCTTTGTCCCACTATGGGACTTTCACTTTTTTTTATTCTGATCGCCTGTATAGCATAGGGATGGAGCACCAGCCCTGTGCTATACAGGCTGTCAGCGATGCAAATGCAGAATATACTTTGGTCATGCACTGCGCATGCCAAAATATCTTCCTACTGTCTGGTGACCCAGATGTTGTCATGACGACATTGGGTCGTCATGGCAACATCCAGGAAGCCGCGGCAGACATCGCTGGACGCCGGCAGGAGAGGTGAGTATCCCGATCACCTCCCCTTGCCCCCGCAATGCTGCGATCGACTCAGCTGCGACAATCGGCTGAAACCCGGCGGCGATCGCGCCCGCACAGCCTGTGTGCGGGCGCGATCGCAAAGACGTACTAATACGTATCAGGCTCTTAAGTCCCATGGCGCAGATACGTATTAGTACGTCTTGAGCTTTAAAGGGGTTAAACTACAACTCCAATGTCAGCCCCTAATTCAATAGGAACCAAAGATCTGAGAACAGAGAATGATAATAAAATAATTTGTCCACATAAATGGCAAAACTACCCAAAAATGGAGCCCCATAAAGATGTCCAAACTTGACCTCCCCCACCCACCTAATATCAACTGATCGTCAGCAATTTCCCATTTACACAAGGGGTTGTCCTGAAAATGTCTTATTATAGAGTGTTCCCGGCAATCCATGATAAATCCGGTGGATACACTATAAGTATACCAAAGCTTAAAAGTAAAGAGCTACTTACCTGGACTCGTTCTCTCTCAGCTGTCAGGTTATAGTGACACAAGATGGCAGCAGTTTAGAAATTTATATATTCTATTCCAATTGTGATGTCTATGATGTCATGTGCCTCATGATGTCATAATAGCTATCACTGTCATTTCAAATTTACAACCGCAAGAAAAAGTTGATTTCATGGTTTAAGAAAAAATATGGTGGGTAATTGCAGCCTGTGATTATTTTACATATTGTTATTAATATTTGTCATGTCCTTCACTGCTGCCTCCTGCACTGCTTTTTATATACTGTTTATTTTAATAATGGACAATTCACAAGCCCTGCATGTAGAATATATAGTTAATGGCCTCTGTTGAATGACTAGATGCCTATTAGAGCAATAAGATATACTCTATGTCTACAATCTTTTGGCTGAGTCTAAGGGCTCATACTCATCTGCGTTTAAATCACACGAGTGCAATCTGATAAAAAAAAATTGGATTGCACTCTGACTCCTGTTATTGAATGATTATGTGTTCATCTGTGATTTTTTTTTTCCCAGCTCGGATCGAACTGAGAAAAAGAAATCACAGCATGCTGCAAGTGGCTGCATATATCAGACGAGACTCGCCAATGCAAGTCAATGTGTGCGAGAAAAAAAAAGCACAGCAAACGGACCATGCTTATGCCATCCATATAGCGTCCATATAATGCGCATCTATGTAACACCTTTCAGTGACTGTGGCGGCATCTCAGCACACAAATCCTGTATCTCAGATCTTTGTCTGGCCTTGTCTTCTGTGTTTTGGCCATCATGCCAACAAGACAAGGGTGATTGGGGCAAGAGACATGCTGGTGAGGGGGTTGTTGGCTGCCGTGATGCTGGTAATGGAGGTGGCTGCCAAGATGCTGGCACTGGAGGTGGCTGCCGTGATGGTGCCACTGTAGTTGGTGGTGGTTGCTGCGATGCTGTGACTGGAGGTGGTGGTGATGGCTGCTGTGATGCTGGTACTGGAGGTGGTGGCTGCCGTGATGGTGGGTCTGCTGAGTGCCCTTCTTGGGGGGTCTAATGACCGGGTTTTGTTGTCCTCAGAAAGTTGCCACCTATCAAGGAATTAAAAGATGGCCATCGGTGAATTTGGTGGCGCAGCGGCAGACGAAACAATTTGGAGGGCAGCCCTGGTCTGCAGCCTCAATAAAAAGGGAACGTGCCTGAAATAACGGGCCAGGCTTAGACAAAAACTCTCATCATCATCACTCACAGGTATTCCCATGTCACGTACGCCAGTGATGGTGGGGCGGTAGCGATGCTGGCTTATTGGTGCATGAGGGGAGGTGTCGAGGGGCTGTGGTGTACTGGTGCTCTCCGCAGGCTCTTCTTCTTTCTGGCCCCCAGCTCCGGCCTCCATTTCAGATTCCTCTCTGGCTTCCAGCACCTCCGAGCTACAGGTATTTCCCTTTTTGGTCCAGTCAGATCTGTAAGGTCAGGGATGACAGAGAAAAAAGCATTTTTAATATGCAAAATAATAATCAAACCATTACAACAAATAAAACTGAAAAAGATAGCCACTTACGGGTGAAAATCTAGGACTAGGGTCAAAAACTGGAGCCGGTCATAATATAGGTATGGCCTTTCTTTTTAAGAGCCACATCACCACTCTTCCTACCCTGTTGTCGCTCGCGGCGGCACTGGTCCCGGTAACTGCTCCATAATCTTGTCACTACACCCACTGGAAAGAAAAGTGGAAGAGATTATATACAATTTTTATAGGTAAAGGATGCTGTATGTAATAACATGTATAGTGTGTATTCTAATATCACTGCTAGCAGGGGCTGGCTGGCAAATTTTAGCCTGGGGGCAAGCACACAGCAGTGGTCCATGAGTAGCGGCCCATCCTTAAAGGTCGTTTTCCCACAAACAATAGTATATTTTAATCAATAGATCTTGGAGTAATAATAATTTCCACAATTGGATGTGATATAATAATGTTCCTGTGCTGAGATAATCTTATAAATGTGCCCCTGCTGTGTACTGTGTAATGGCTGTGTCTGACCGTGCAGGAACATGGTCTGATCATACCACATCTCCTGGGCAGGGGGGAGAAAAAGAGGATACAGGCAGGATAGCAGGGGATCACAGAGGATTCTTTTTGTGAGTAAAACATTTCAATGCCGGTTTTTAAACAATATTTTAGCTCAAAGAAAGACTCAGCTGTGATCCCCTGCTGTAATGTATATATACTCTCTTTATATATAGATGATTAGCGTGCACACAGTCTGTAGGTCAAGGTGCAGGTACACGGGATGTGGAATCCCCAGAATCGGTGGAGATTAAATCACCGCACATTCTAGTTTCAAGATGCAAACTAAAGTCTATTTGAAGACATGCAATAAGACACATTTAAGGTGCAGGGAATAATGCAACAGTAAATGAACGTTTTGACCCATCGTTTGCATCTTGAAACTAGACTGTGCAGTGATTTAATCGATGCTATATACTCTTTTTCTCCCCCCCTGCCCAGTAGCTGTGGTATGATCAGACCATGTTCCTGCACAGTCAGACACAGCCATTACACAGTACACAGCAGGGGCACATTTATAACATTATCTCAGCACAGGGACATTTTATTTAAACACATCCAATTGTGGAAGTTATTATTATTCCAAGATCTATTGATTAAAATATACTTTTATTCGCAGAAAACCCCTTCAACATGTTTATTACCAGCTGCTTCATAGGCTATATTCACACAAACGTATTGTCTAAGTGCTGCCCGTAAAGAAAAATGACAGCACTTGGTCCAGTTCAGGTGAGCATTTAAAACTGGTAATACATAAGCATAATATGTACAATGTCTGACCACTACAACACGGATTTAGGTTGTTAGAGGTGTAATGCAAGTAATCCAAGGTACGCTGTGCTTTTCTACACTCCTAAACAGAGTAAGGCTAAGTGCCCACAATGCAGAAATGCTGAGAATTTTTCCAGAGCGTTTCTGCATCTCCCTGGCAGAAAAAACGCATGCGGATTCTATGAGTTTTCCTGCCAGGGACAAGCAGAAGTGAAGCGCTCTTCACATGCATTTCCGCATGCGGGTTGTCAAGCGCTTTGCAAGCGATTTTAGCATCACTTGGAAAGTGCTTGACAACTTGGTCACACTATATAAATCCATGCAACCGGTATGGATTTATATAGTGTGACCGTAAAAGAACGGCAAAAAATAAATATTATACTTACCTTCTGACGGCCCCTGGTCTCCTTATCCGATGCGTCCGGTCTTCCCGGTGTCTCGCGGTTGTGTAAAAGGACCTGCCATGACGTCATTTAGTCATGTGACGGGTCAAGCGACCGCCGACGTCAGCGGTCGCGTGACCTGTCACATGACTAAATGACGTCATGGCAGGTCCTTTTAGACCATCATGAGCTGCCAGGAAGCCAGGACGCATCGCTATGGAGACCGGGGGCCATCAGAAGGTAAGTATAATGTATATTTTTTATTTTAATTATTTTTTTTTACAGGTACTATGGTACCCGGGTCTGGAGGAGAGTCTCTTCTTCTCCAAATCCGGGTACCATCCGCACATTGAATCGCTAAATATCCGCATGTGCACATGTAGTCATGCGGATATTATGCAATTCAATGCAAGTCAATGGCGGCGAAAACGCTGCGATTACACAAAATAATTGGTAGCGCGGCGTATTTTTCCGCATTGATAATCCGCAGCGGAAATTTCCGCAGCATGTGCACAGCAGATGCGGATTATCATTGGGGAACATAGCAGACCTTCTACCAAGCGTTTTTTAAGCTTTTCTGAAGCGGAATTGCCGTTGCGGAAACGCTTAAAAAACGCATAGTGGGCACACAGCC
The DNA here is from genome assembly GCF_046119375.1 of Phyllobates terribilis. NCBI lineage: Eukaryota > Metazoa > Chordata > Amphibia > Anura > Dendrobatidae > Phyllobates > Phyllobates terribilis. The sequence goes on along the minus strand of NW_027362800.1, from coordinate 374,651 downwards.
TAAAGGTGGCCACACATAAGCACAGGTCTGCCAGATAGATACCTAGGAATTATTATTTTGTGTATTGTTTCCTACATACTTGATCGAGCAAGTCATCAATGTAAAAGTCAACTCCACATTATAGTATATGATGTACGAGTCACTAATTATCACGTGTGTCCCATCTGATGTCTGTGCACACAGTGAACATATTATACCACATACAATACAATATACATAGGAGAATATATGACTGATATATAGAGATGAGCAACTTCATTTGCAGGACCCTGATCCAATGGTCAGATGAATATTCAGTGGCTGCTGGATAGGAGCCCTGACAGCCTCCTACCTGACACCATTCTCTTTCTCTTCCTTTGATTTGTAGCCAGGCACAATGTCATGTATGTGTCACGCCAAAAAGATGACATCATGCAAAGACTATAATCAAAAGAGGAGTCAGAGATGCCGGCAGGCAGGAGGAGGCTCGCGGGGCTCTGGTCTGGTGGCCACAGACTACTGACGGGACTGTTTGACCAGTGTCCTGCGAATCAATTCGCTCATCTGTACTGGAATAAGATATATTATGACTACATACATCAGATATTACATACAGAATAGCATGTGACAGTTATATACCACACTATGAGCACAGACATCAGATATTACACCAGTGACATATTATCCTCTGTATAACATTGGATGCCTGTATCAAAGTCCATCACATCCAGTATACAGCATAATATGTGATGGTAAGCGATATACTGGGATACAGACATCACATATTCATACCTCTCAACTTTTGAAGAACAGAAAGGGGGACAGAAAGGTGCTATGCGCGGCAAATTTTGGCCTCGCCCCTGGTCACACCCCAATCCACGCCCATTTACCATTATCTTTCTCGCCCGGCAGGAGGAGTTGTCAGAGGGGCGCTGGTAGTGAGGGAAATTCAGCAGACGGCCGAGACTGCAAGGCCCAGACCCAAATCCAGGACTGTCCACTGTATCCAGGACAGCTGGGACTAGAGATGAGCAGATGGATTCCGGGGCCTCCAGTCGGGCGTCCAGGTCAGTGCTACCTGGCGGCTGGACTGGAGGCCATGAGTCTCTTATCTTCCGGGGCAGTGCGGCCTCATCTGTGAGTCCTGCTCATCTCTTGTTGGGACCTGAGGGTTATTTTTTGTTCCCTCATTCACAGTCGGAGCCGCCAGAACTTTCTCATCTTTATGTAGATTCATTATACGACATCTGGCTTTCTTGTGGTGGCTCTTACTGTATATTGGGGGCTATGCGAGGGCTCATACCGTAGGTAGGGGTGGTGTGTGCTAATACTGTATGTACGGGGTTGTGCGGGGGCTCATACTGTATATAGGGGGATGTCAGCATACTTAAATCTGCTCAATATTAAGTGATAATATAAATATACAAAAAAATATAATTAATATGTTAATATTAATATTGAGCTGAATTAATTTGAACCTATTGGTTCGGGCTCCACAACAGTCACGGTCTCTCACGTGGCCCCTTGGGAAAATTAATCTCCCACCCCTGCCTATTTCAAAGCGCTATGTTAAAAATCAAACGGACATCATACACACAGCGGGCACAACCATCACACAGACATCATACACACAGCGGGCACAACCATCACACAGACATCATACACACAGCGGGCACAACCATCACACAGACATCATACACACAGCGGGCACAACCATCACACAGACATCATACACACAGCGGGCACAACCATCACACAGACATCACACACACAGCGGGCACAACCATCACACAGACATCACACACACAGCGGGCACAACCATCACACAGACATCATACACACAGCGGGCACAACCATCACACAGACATCATACACACAGCGGGCACAACCATCACACAGACATCATACACACAGCGGGCACAACCATCACACAGACATCACACACACAGCGGGCACAACCATCACACAGACATCACACACACAGCGGGCACAACCATCACACAGCGGGCACAACCATCACACGGACATCATACACACAGCGGGCACAACCATCATACAGACATCACACACACAGCGGGCACAACCATCACACAGACATCATACACACAGCGGGCACAACCATCACACAGCGGGCACAACCATCACACGGACATCATACACACAGCGGGCACAACCATCATACAGACATCACACACACAGCGGGCACAACCATCACACAGACATCACACACACAGCGGGCACAACCATCACACAGACATCATACACACAGCGGGCACAAGCATCACACAGACATCATACACACAGCGGGCACAAGCATCACACAGACATCATACACACAGCGGGCACAACCATCACACAGACATCATACACACAGCGGGCACAACCATCACAGACATCATACACACAGCGGGCACAACATGACATGTATATATTCCCTTCTTCTCCATCATGTCTCCAGTGGCAGTGGTGGGGCCTGGTGTTTGCAATCAGCAGCAGAGTATGGGCTGTACGCAGGAGAGCTGTCAGCCCTGCAGTGTCCCTAAATCCCCCTCCCATCTCCCCTAGTCCCGACTGCAGAGCTGCTGATGACATTGCATGAGCCCCCTCCCATCCTGTAATAACAGCAGCCACAGATGGGAGAGGCTGCGGGTCTCCCCCTCACCTCAGGACCGCACCTTGTTGTCATGTCCTCCGCAGACTTGGCCCCGCCCCCTGACCCCTCACCTCCTCATGCTGTGCGGTCTCTGCACAGTAGAATTCCTCTGCCCTGATGCCGGGGAGGAGCAGAGAGCGGGAGGCGGAGCTACAAGGGGTCACACACAGCATGGAAAGCCTGCGTGTCTGGAGGAAAAGCCCAGTGCCCAGCAGCGCCCCTGCCGGGAGAAGAGCTGAGCCGGGCCGGGACTGAGCCCTCAAATCGGGACAGGCCCAGGGAATAGGGGAGGCTTGTTAGCTCTGGATATTATACCCGCCTCCTATTATCCTGTATTTAATATGGGATGTCTGTGCCTATAGTATATATATTATACCACCTACAGGCTAATATGTAACTAGTGCACATTACACCTTGAGTACAGCCATTAGATATTACACCAGTCACTTCTTATCCTCTACACCAGGGGTCTCAAACTCGGCTGGGTATATGGGCCGCACATGGAAAAAATTTGAATTTGGGGGGCCGCATTCTTTGTTCAATGTGACATTTTTAGTGATACCATTTTTTTTGTATACACCTTTTGAACATTTTTTCCGTGTTTATTTTTTTATAGCTTGGGTCGTTATGGATGTGGCGATAATAAACGTGCACTTTTTTGTGTTTACTTTAGTTTACATATAAAACAGCATTTTTAGTGCCCAATATTTTTTCATGCTTTATTTTTATTTTTTATACAATTTTATTTCCCCCAATTGGCCACATTCAGTAATATTGTCTTACAATTAGCATCATATAGTAATAATGGAAAACATCTTGTAGTAATGTTCCCCATCCAAGTCCCCATCTTGTACTAATGTGCCCCATCCAGGTCCCCATCCTGTGGCTATGTGCCCCATCCAGGTCCCCATCTTGGGGCTATGTGCCCCATCCAGGTCCCCATCCTGTGGCTATGTGCCCCATCCAGGTCCCCATCTTTTGGCTCTGTGCCCCATCCAGGTCCCCATCTTGTGGCTATGTGCCCCATCCAGGTCCCCATCTTTTGGCTATGTGCCCCATCCAGGTCCCCATCTTTTGGCTATGTGCCCCATCCAGGTCCCCATCTTTTGGCTATGTGCCCCATCCAGGTCCCCATCTTGTGGCTATGTGCCCCATCCAGGTCCCCTCTTGTGGCTATGTGCCCCATCCAGGTCCCCTCTTGTGGCTATGTGCCCCATCCAGGTCCCCATCCTGTGGCTATGTGCCCCATCCCGGTCCCCATGTTGTGGCTCTGTGCCCCATCCAGGTCCCCTCTTGTGGCTCTGTGCCCCCTGTGTTGTTCTTCACACACATAAAATAGAAAAAAAAAAAGATGATTCTCACCTGTCCTCCGTTCCCTCGGCGGCCTTCCTGGAGATGTGGCCCGCAGGCACCACAGAGTCCGACCCCTTGACGATCCCGACCTGGTCCAGGAGGAGCCGCCGACAGCAGCGCTGAATTGCCGCACAGAGACTGTTTCCCAGCACTGCATTTCCAATGTCAGCCGCCGGCCAATCAGAGGCCAGCAGCTGACATCTGCATATGGCAATGACGTCATACTCGCTGCGCCGACACGCAGATATCAGCTGCTGGCCTCTGATTGGCCAGCGGCTGGCATTGGAAATGCAGTGCTGGGAAACAGTCTCTGTGTGGCAATTCAGCGCTGCTGTCGGCGGCTCCTCCTGGACCAGGTCGGGATCGTCAAGGGGTCTGTGCCTGCGGGCCGCATAAAGCAGCCTCAGGGGCCGCGTGTTTGAGACCCCTGCTCTACACCATCTGATGTCTGTGCACAGTATATGACATCCAGTATACAGGATAATATGTGATGGGATATATGACATACTGTTATACAGACATCAGATGCTATATACTGGATAATAAATGATGGTATATATCAGGGGTGGGCAATTCATTTTCCAGAGGGGCCACATGAGAGAACATAACTGTTGTGGGGGCCTGAACCAATAGGCTGAAAGGCTGAAATTAGTTCTGCTCAATATTAATATTAACTACAATTAATATAAAATAATATTTATATCACTTAATATTGACCAGAATTAAGTATGCCAACATCCCCCTATATACCGTATGAGCACACACACAGCCCCCCTATATACCATATGAGCACACACAGCCCCCTGTATACAGTATGAGCCCCCACACAGCCCCCCTATATACCATATGAGCACACACACAGCCCCCTGTATACAGTATGAGCCCCCACACAGCCCCCCTATATACCATATGAGCACACACACAGCCCCCCTATATACCATATGAGCACACACACAGCCCCCTGTATACAGTATGAGCCCCCACACAGCTCCCTATTTATTTATTTTACTAACCATATTTTGCAGATTATAAAATGCACCGTATCATAAGACGCACCCCAAATTTTGGTGAGAAAAATAGGAAAAAAATGTTTTTAATAAAATGGTGGTGCTTCTTATAGTCTGCTTTTACGGTAGATTACCCAGGGAAGGGGGCTGCTGTGGTGGAGTAGAGTCGCTGCTCCAGGAAGCTGGCAGCGGCAGGAGTGGGGTGATGCTGTGGACCCCAGGCTGGGAGGGGGATGTTCGACGATGAGCCGGGCTCCGTGCTTTCACAAAATGCCGGCGGATCCCCTGTACTTCCCGTGGTTTTCAATGCTGTAGACTTAGGGAAAATGGCCACCGGAGGCGGCACATGTTTAGGTTGAGACCTCGGGAGACAAGATCTCGGTGTCACGATCTCAATCCGCACATGCGCCGCCTCTGGTGGCCTTTTTTCTCCAAGTTCACCGCATTGAAAACCATGGAAAGTGCGGGGGCTCCTCCGACATTTTGTGAAAGCACAGAGCCCGTCGCACAGCAAGACACCCACCTTCCCAGCCTGGGGCCCGCAGCATCGCCTCACTCCTGCCGTCACCAGCTTCCTGCTGCAGCGACCCTAAAATGCCACTCCCAAATGCCCCGGTAAACTACATTCAGATTATAAGACGAACCCCAATTTTCCCAAAAATTTTTGGAGGAGAAAAGTGCGTACTATAATCTGAAAAGCACAGTATATAGTGCTATTAATTCCTCAGCAGATTACAGACATTATTCCTACATACAGTATGCACCCCACATAGCCCCTATATACAGTGTAAGCCACCACATAGCCCTTATATACAGTGTGAGCCGTCATATTCCATCCTATATACAGTATTAGCCACCACATAGCCCCCTATATACCGTATGAGACCCACATAGCCTCCTATACATATTATGAGCCGCCACATAGCCTCCTTTGTACAGTATGAGCCCGCATATATCCTCCTATATATAGTATGAGCCCCCTATGTACAGTATGAGTCCTCATAGCCTCCTTTATACAGTATGAGCCCCCACATAGCCTTCTACTGTATACATATTATTAGCCGCCACATAGCCTCCTATGTACAGTATGTGTTAGAACCTTGCTCTTAGGTTTTTTCCTTTGCTGGTCACATGACATTGTTGGCCTATTTAATCCTGCTCCGCCCTTCTGGCTTTGCTGGACTTCATTGTATAACTACTTTCTAGCTAGCCTGTGCTCTGTATCTAACTCTGTTAGTTTGCTTGGTCTACGGACCTCTATGTTCTATATATTTTGTTTGTTCGTCTGTCTGCTACTATTTCTGTTAGGAGGTGTCCAATTTTCCTCCCAGTCCTTAGTACTTGTAGGGATTCCTTCCCCACATCTATAGGTCTCCGTACAGACTAGCTTAGGACTTTAGCAGGTCTGATCGCAGGATCAGGTTCCCTGTTACATCGTAGGGATTCAGCTGAGTTCTATCGTAGGGACAGATCTCCTCTCTTTCCTTAGCTCTGGTAGCAGAACATAACAGTAAGTCCAGCCTGCAAATTCTCTAAGGAAAGATTTTTCTGTTCCATCATGGTGTCGGTTCAAGATTTGGCTCATCGCCTGCAGGGACTCTCTCTGGAGGTGGCCGAGCTCCGTCAGCACGTGAGTAACTGTCCTGGAGCACATTTCTTGGAGCCTAAGGTATGTTTGCTGGATTTATTTTTTGGTGAACACCGAGAATTTTTTTCATTTAAAAATGCTTGCTTATTGTATTTTCGTTTGAGACCCAAGTCCTCTGGGGATGAATCCCAGCGCATAGGGTTCATAATGTCACTTTTGCGCAAAGAGCCTCAGGAGTGGGCCTTTTCTTTGCAACCTAGTGATACATGCTTTAGATCAGTGGATAGTTTTTTTTCTACTTTGGGACTATTATATGATGATCCTGACCGTGTCGCATCAGCTGAGACTGAGTTGAGACGTTTGAAACAGGGATCAGGTAATGTGGAAAAATATTGTACTCATTTCCGTCGTTGGTCTACTCAAACAGGGTGGAACGATTCTGCTCTGAAAAGTCTATTTCTTGCTGGGCTCAATGAAAGGGTTAAAGACCCGCTAATTGCTTATCCTACACCTGAAGATTTGCAACAGGCTATGCAATTAGCTATACGGGTGGATAGGAGACTGCGTGCAAGGGTTAATGAGAGCAAATCCTCTGCTATGTCAGTTTCTGGTTATGAGAATGTGTGTACTAACAGTGGTGAACCGATGGAGATTGGATCGGTGGCACCTCGCTCTCAAGAAAAAGACCGTAGATTTTCTGAAGGCTTGTGTTTCTATTGCGGAAAATCTGGTCATTTGATTAAAGGCTGTGAGCTTCGTATGAAGAAAGAAAAAAAAATGGTCAGTCATGCCCGTATTGCCTGTTTAAATTCCAAGGGTGTATTTTTAGCTGCTTCCACGATTGCTCAGGAAAAATTAATGGAATTTCGGGTGTTTGTTGATTGTGGGTCTACTCTGAATGTAATTGATGGGGGATTCTTGGAAAGACTCAATTTAAAACCCGAACCTTTATCATCCCCCATTGCTGTGGTTTCTGTGGATGGTTCCCCTTTGAAGAATATTACTCTCAAGGTCTGTGAATTTCCTCTCACTATTAATGGTGTTCACCATGAGAAATTGGATTTGGTAGTTTTGAATAACTTGCCTTCTCCAGTAATATTGGGATTGCCCTGGTTAAAATTTCACAATCCTGTACTGGATTGGTCTACCAGTGAAATTAAATCCTGGAGCCATAAATGTTATGACAAGTGTTGTAACGGGCGTATTGCAGCTTTGGATAGGGGAGAATTGCCTGTTCCTATTCAGGATTTTTGGAGAGTTTTTTCTGAGAAGGAATCGCAGGTTTTGCCTCCCCATAGAGACTATGATTGTTCTATTGAATTTGTCCCTGGAGCGACTCTTCCTAAAAGTCGTTTATTTAACCTTACTATTCCTGAGAGGAAGGCTTTGGAGGAATACATACAGACAAGTTTGGCCGCCGGTCACATTAGGCCCTCTAAGTCTCCTGTGGCGGTTGGATTTTTTTTTGTAAAAAAAAAGAACGGCGGTTTACGTCCTTGTCTGGATTTTCGTGAGATTAACAAAATTACTGTACGCAATCCTTACCCACTGCCATTGATTCCTGATCTGTTTAACCAGTTAATGGGGGCCAAGTGGTTCTCTAAAATTGACCTTAAGGGGGCATACAATCTGTTGCGCATGAAGGAGGGTGACGAATGGAAGACTGCTTTTAACACTCCTGTGGGTCATTTTGAGAATCTGGTTATGCCTTTTGGTCTTACTAATGCTCCTGCATTTTTTCAGAATCTTATTAATGACATCCTTAGACCTTTGATCGGCAAAAATGTGGTTGTGTATTTGGATGACATTATGATTTATTCGCCGGATCTGGAGTCTCATTGGCGGAGCGTACGTGAGGTATTACAGTTATTAATGGACAATTCGCTTTTTGCTAAGCTGGAGAAATGTGAGTTCGCTGTACAGAGAATTAGTTTTTTGGGTTACATTATCTCCAGCGAAGGTTTTGAGATGGACCCGGTTAAAGTTCAAGCTGTACAGGAATGGCCTAGGCCTATTGGTTTGAAATCGATACAGAGGTTTTTAGGTTTCGCCAATTATTACAGAAAATTCATAAAAAATTTTTCTAGTATTGTCAAACCTCTGACCGATCTCACCAGGAAAGGTGCTGATGCGGTTCAGTGGTCTTCTGAGGCCATTGAAGCTTTTGTGTATCTCAAGGAGAGGTTCACCTCTGCTCCCATCCTTATGCAGCCTGATGTGACTAAGCCGTTTTTGGTTGAGGTTGATGCTTCCTCTGTGGGGGTTGGCGCAGTATTGTCTCAGGATAACGGGGATGGATTACATCCCTGTGCCTTTTTTTTCAAAAAAATTTTCGGAGACTGAACTGAATTACGATATTGGTAATCGGGAATTATTGGCTATTAAAATCGCATTTGAACACTGGCGACACTTCTTGGAAGGTGCGGAATTTCCCGTTCAGGTTCTTACGGATCATAAAAATCTGATATATCTTGATGCTGCCAAGCGCCTAAATGCCCGTCAGGCTAGGTGGGCACTGTTTTTCTCGCGGTTTAATTTCTCCATTACTTACATCCCTGGTACTAAGAATGTTAAGGCGGATGCCTTGTCTCGCAGTTTTTCTCCCATAGTCGGTGCTGAGAAAGAGGAGAACATTTTACAAGAAGGTGTTGTGATAGCTGCTTTGGACTCCGTTTTGGAAGATGAGATTCTTAAAGCACAGGAGAATGCCCCATCTAACACTCCTCATGGGAGGTTGTTTGTGCCTGGGACCTTTAGGAGAGATTTGTTTGTTGAGTGTCACGAATCTCGGTTGGCAGGTCATCCCGGAATCTCTGAGACCAAGAGACTGGTGGGTCGCAGTTTTTGGTGGCCTGGATGGCAGAAGGAAGTCATTAAGTGGGTGCGTCAATGTACTATATGTGCTAGATCTAAGTCCTCACATACTCCTGCTGCGGGGTTGCTTTGTCCTTTGGAGGTTCCCAGTGCTCCTTGGACACATTTGGCTATGGACTTTATAACTGACCTTCCCCCCTCTGAGGGTTTTACTGTCATCTGGGTGGTCGTGGACCGTTTTAGCAAAATGTGTCACTTGGTTCCCTTCGTCAAACTGCCCTGCGCTAAAACTCTCGCTAAGGCCTTTGTCAAGGAAATTGTCAGACTTCATGGCGTTCCTACTGACATTGTTTCTGATAGGGGTCCTCAGTTCGTGGCTCGTTTTTGGCGTGCCTTTTGTGACAGGTTGGGAGTTCATTTGTTGTTCTCGTCCGGATATCATCCTGAATCTAATGGCCAGACAGAAAGGAAAAACCAGGATGTTGAGCAGTTCTTGCGTTGTTTTGTGGCAGACAATCAAGAGGGGTGGTCTGAGTTTCTGCCACTTGCTGAATTTGCTCTGAACAATCATACATCTTCTTCTGCTGGTTGTTCGCCTTTTTTTTTGTTGTTCTGGGAGACATCCGTCGTTTGGGTCGTTCTCCAAGTTGGGATCTGCCGTGCCTGAGGAGGAGAATTTTTCCGGTGATTTGGAGAGAGTTTGGACGGATGTGCGTGGTAATCTTCAGGAGGCCAACAGAAAATCTAAAGACTACTTTGATAGGAAACGACAGGAGGTTTTGTTCGCTGTTGGTGACATGGTTTGGTTGTCCTCTAGGAATCTGCGGTTGAGGATTCCTTCTAAGAAATTGGGTCCCAAGTTTGTAGGGCCCTTTAAGGTGCTTCAGGTTGTCAACCAATCTGCTGTTAGGTTGGAGGTTCCTACCTCCTGGAGAATTAATCCGGTATTTCATGTCTCTCTGTTAAAAAAAGCTGTTGTGTCGGATGGTGACGCCTCTGCCTCTGTTCCTCCGGTGGTGGAGGACGGGGAATATGAAATTTCTCGCATCCTTAACTCTAGACGGTATAGAGGTAGTTTGCAGTATCTTGTGGCCTGGAAAGGTTTCGGACCCGAGGATAACTCTTGGGTGAGGTCTGATGATGTTTCCGCGTCCAGACTTATCAGAGCGTTTCACAGGAGATTTCCTGATAAGCCTGGTCCTAGGGGATCCGGAGGATCCTCTTAGAAGGAGGGGTACTGTTAGAACCTTGCTCTTAGGTTTTTTCCTTTGCTGGTCACATGACCTTGTTGGCCTATTTAATCCTGCTCCGCCCTTCTGGCTTTGCTGGACTTCATTGTATAACTACTTTCTAGCTAGCCTGTGCTCTGTATCTAACTCTGTTAGTTTGCTTGGTCTACGGACCTCTATGTTCTATATATTTTGTTTGTTCGTCTGTCTGCTACTATTTCTGTTAGGAGGTGTCCAATATTCCTCCCAGTCCTTAGTACTTGTAGGGATTCCTTCCCCACATCTATAGGTCTCCGTACAGACTAGCTTAGGACTTTAGCAGGTCTGATCGCAGGATCAGGTTCCCTGTTACATCGTAGGGATTCAGCTGAGTTCTATCGTAGGGACAGATCTCCTCTTTCCTTAGCTCTGGTAGCAGAACATAACAGTATGAGTCCCACATAGCCTCCTTTATACAATGTGAGTCCCCACATAGCCTCTCTATATATTGTCAGACCTCACGTGGCCTCTTATATACATTATGAGATCCGCATAGCTTCCTATATACAGTGTGAGCCCCCACATAGTCTCTCTATATACAATATGAGCCCTCAAATAGCCTCCTATATACAGTATGATTCCCTCATAGCCTTCTATATACAGTGTAAGGCCCCACATAACCTCTTATATACAGTGTGAGGCCCCACATAACCTCTTATATACAGTGTGAGGCCTCACATAACCTCCAATATACAATGTGAGCCCTCACATAGCCTTCTATATACTATATGAGCCCTCACATAGCCTCCTATATACTATATGAGCCCTCACATAGCCTCCTATATACTATATGAGCCCTCACATAGCCTCCTATATACTATATGAGCCCTCACATAGCCTCCTATATACAGTATGAGTCCTCACATAGCCCCCTATGTGCAGGCACACATTCCATGCACATACAAAAAAAAAAAGAAGACATACTCACCTCGCTCTCATTCCCCCGCGGTCTGTTCTTTTCTCCGGTGCACTGACTCTCCACACAGCAGATGTGATGTCGTGATGTCATCATGTTGGCTGTGTCAGTCGCAAAAGCTGATCTGTGGAAGTAGGAGCAAGTGGCTCCGTCTTCCACCAATGTATTCACCACACTGCAGATAGCAGTGATATTGGGATAGGGGAGAGTATGGTGTGGCCCGTGCACCACAGTTTTCAGCCCTTCGGCTGTCTCAGTCCGCGGGCTGAACTTTGTAGTTACAGTATTATATATACCAGACATGGGTAGAGTTCAGATATACTATACACACATTACCTGTCCATAACATCTGTTCACACAGTATACCACATGCATACAATATATATTAGAATACATGACTAGTATATAATATACTGTCACTATAGACATCTGATGTTGTATAGTAATGTGTATTCTTTTAAAACATCTGATGTGTGTATCACAGTACATGATAGGCTAATCTGTATACTAGATGTGGTATATTATGTACAGGGATATACACTGCACTGCAGCCTTGCAGCGCTGTGGTCCTGGGTTCAAATCCCACCAAGGACAACATCTGCAAGGAGTTTGTATGTTCTCCCCGTGTTTGCATGGGTTTCCTCCGGGTTCTCCGGTTTCCTCCCACACTCCAAAGACATACTGATAGGGAATCTAGATTGTGAGCCCCGATGGGGACAGCGACGATAATGTATGTAAAGCGCTGCGGAATATGTTAGCGCTATATAAAAATAAAGATTATTATTACTGAACACACCTGGACCTGCCTACAGGACCTCACATATTATATATGGGGCCATATAGTAGAATATGAGGTGCTGTAGGTTCAGCTGTAATCAGTCGGTGCAGGGTCTTGTATTGTGATGTCTGTGGTCTCTGCTGGGACTAAGTGTGATTTATTGCACCAGACTGAACTTTTTGCACTGACAGGAGGACCCTAATCTGCATGAAAGTTCAGCCTCCTGCAATAACTCACACGGAGCCCCAGCAGCTGGCCCTCTGATTGGACAATATAGAATCCTCGGTGAATTTATGAGAAGGTGAGCACAGTCCGCTTCCCCCTCACTGCAGACCCCCTGACCTCATACTGACTGAGACCACTGAAGTCTCCGATCCACAGGCTCCTGTCCGGCTGACTGAATCAGTTCCAGGGGCGCTGTGTGACGTCACTTCAGCAGACTCAGCCACACAGCGTGCAGGGGGTGTATCTGCATCTCTGCCATGTGGTCGGGTCGGCAGCTGAACATATTTAAAGGTACAGTGCAGTCCCCTGGCAGCCCTGAGCAGCTGCTTGGGAACTGGTCTGGGGGGGCATTTGCCCCTCTGCACCCCAGCCCAGCCCGCCCTTGACTGCTAGTATGATGGTGACTTTTCTTTGTCTTTTTTTGTGTGTTTATTCTGGCTTGCCAAATTTTCGCTTTTGGTGGCGATAAGTTTTGGAAAAAAATTAGACACATAATGTTCTGGCTTCAATAGTTATTTGTGTTAAACCTCACCTACAAAATAACCCATATTCAGACAATCCTAATATACCGTTTGTATTTGCCATACTTATATCATCTTCAACCTGCTGTGAGCCGCCTTCCAAATTAGGATATAGTTGGCAGCAAATCTAGTTCCACGGACCGGCCATACCTACCAAACCCTCCGCACCATGGTGTATTTCTACCCTTTACTCCACTTCCCTCACTTACTCATGTTGCTGATCCCCCCACATTTTTCAGCACCCAGTCCTGGCCCTGATTACAGTTCTGCACCTTATTATAATTTGTAATGTTTATTTGCTTTATTTTGCATGTTTTGGCGCATGACAGAAATATTTCTTTTTGATCATTTTTTAAATAAATTAAGTTTGTTTTTTCCTATCTGCTTGTTTTATTCTTTGCCACCTTATACAAAAAGGTAGTTAAATGTAATGTTCAAGGATACAGTGGGTACGGAAAGTATTCAGACCCCTTTACATTTTCACTCTTTGTTTCATTGCAGCCATTTGGTAAATTCTAAAAAGTTCATTTTTTTCTCACTAAAGTGCACTCTGCACCCCATCTTGACTGAAATAAACAGAAATGTAGAAATTTTTGCAAACTTATTAAAAAAGAAAAACTGAAATATCACATGGTCATAAGTATTCAGACCCTTTGCTCAGACACTCATATTTAAGTCACATGCTGTCCATTTCCTTGTGATCCTCCTTGAGATGGTTCTACTCTTTAATTGGAGTCCAGCTGTGTTTAATTAAACTGGTAGGACTTGATTTGGAAAGGCACACACCTGTCTATATAAGACCTCACAGCTCACAGTGCATGTCAGTCCAAATGAGAATCATGAGCTCGAAGGAACTGCCCAAGGAGCTCAGAGACAGAATTGTGGCAAGGCATAGATCTGGCCAAGGTTACAAAAGAAGTTCTGCATTACTCATGGTTCCTAAGAGCACAGTGGGCTCCATAATCCTTAAATGGAAGAAGTTTGGGACCACCAGAAGTCTTCCTAGACCTGGCCGTCCAGCCAAACTGAGCAATCGTGGGAGAAAAGCCTTGGTGAGAGAGGTAAAGAACAACCCCAAGATCACTGTGGCTGAGCTCCAGAGATGCAGCAGGGAGATGAGAGAAAGTTCCACAAAGTCAACTATCACTGCAGCCCTCCACCAATCGGGCCTTTATGGCAGAGTGGCCCGACAGAAGCCTCTCCTCAGTGCAAGACATATAAAAGCCCGCATAGAGTTTGCTCAAAAACACATGAAGGACTCCCAGACTATGAGAAAAATAAGATTCTCTGGTCTGATGATAGAACTTTTTGGTGATAATTCTAAGCGGTATGTGTGGAGAAAACCAGGCATTGCTCATCACCTGCCCAATACAATCCCAACAGTGAAACATGGTGGTGGCAGCATCATACTATGGGGGTGTTTTTCAGCTGCAAGGAAAGGACGATGGTTGCAATTGAAGGAAACATGAATGCGGCCAAGTACAGAGATATCCTGGATGAAAATCTCTTCCAGAGTGCTCTGGACCTCAAACTTGGCCGAATGTTCACCTTCCAAGAAGACAATGACCCTAAGCACTAAGCTAAAATAACAAAGGAGTGGCTTCAGAACAACTCTGTGACCATTCTTGACTGGCCCAGCCAGAGCCCTGACCTAAACCCAATTGAGCTTCTCTGGAGAGACCTGCAAATGGCTGTCCACCAACGTTCTGCATCCAACCTGATGGAACTGGAGAGGATCAGCAAGGAAGAATGGCAGAGGATCCCCAAATCCACGTGTGAAAAACTTGTTGCATCATTCCCAAGAAGACTCATGGCTGTACTAGCTCAAAAGGGTGCTTTTACTCAATACTGAGCAAAGGGTCTAAATACTTATGACTATGTGATATTTCAATTTTTCTTTATTAATACATTTGCAAAGATTTCTACATTTCTGTTTTTTTTTTCAGTCAAGATGGGGTGCAGAGTGCACTTTAATGAGAAAAATGAACTTTTTAGAATTTACCAAATGGCTGCACTGAAACAAAGAGTGAAAAATGTAAAGAGGTTGGAATACTTTCCTTACCCACTGTATATGATTTTCACAATAATCTTGGGGAAATTAAATTTATTAGAAAGATTTTGGAAAGGGGGACTTCAAATACATAAGTAGGGCCATAGCAGTGATGACTTAGCCCAGAAACTTAGGACCTTATATTGTCTATTCATATATAGTTTAGTCTACATTTTGGCGTTGTTTTACATCCTTACAAATTTAGGTATTTATTTTTGAAAAAATGGGATGGGGTCCATTTAATTTTCTTAACAGCTGAGGGAAAGCAGTGGGCAATCTGGGAAGGGGCCGCTATTCATGGATCTTCCCAGCTTATTAATAACAGCTCACAGCTGTCTGCTTAGCCTTTAATGGTATTAAAAAGGGGGTATCCCCCAAAAAATGATGTGGTGTCCCACCTAGTTTTAATAACCAGCAAAGGCTAAACAGACACCTGCAGGCTGATATTAAAAGGCTGGGAAGGGACCATGGATATTGGCCTCCTCCCTGACTAATAACATGAGCCCTCAGCCACCCCAGAAATTCTGGTGCTTATTCTCGGCTCTTCCCACTTGCCCTGGTGCATTGGCAAGTGGGGTAATGGTTTTGGGGTTGATGTCAGCTGTTTGATGTTTGCTGACATCAAGCCCAGGGGTTAGTAATGGAGAGGCGTGAATAAGACATCCCGATTACTAACGCCATTAGTTCAAGTAAAAAAACTCACACAGAGCAAAGACATTTGTTTGAACAAAACACTCAATGACCCTCTTTTACACATTTCTTAAGATCCACATAAAAATAAAAAAACAAAGTAATCCTCACCTGTCCGCAGATAATCCATACTGATGATGTCGAACAATGATCCCCAGATCTGCTACATCCGATTGGTGTGTTGAGCGGTTGCATGAGTATGCAACTGCTCAGCACGCCAGCTGGAACTCACTGACAGTAGCCTGAGGACGTTCCTGCAGTGACGAGCGATGCCGTCAATAAGGTTGCAACTTGAAAACGCTTTGCTATTTTCTTATAGCCTACTCTTGCTTTGTGGGCCTCCACCATTTTCATTTTCAGAGTGCTAGGCAGCTGCTTAGAAGAACCCATGGCTGCTGTTTTTTGGCACAAGGTTAGAGGAGGCTGGGTTTTTATAAAGTTGGGAAATTTGTATCACCTGGCCTTTCCTAATGATAGTGAACAAGCCATAACCTTTAGGGTATGTGCAGATGGTCGGTGTTGGCTGCGCTTTGAACGCAGCATACTTTATGCTGCGTCCAAAGCGCTGCACGCAAGTGAATCCGCATGTGTTCAATGAACCATGCGGATTCACCACATTCTATACATTACAGTGATATAATTTCTCTTGCGGAGACTAGGGTCTCTGCAAGAGAAATTGACATGCTGCGGTCTGTGAAGACGCACTGCATGACCGTCTCCACGGGTGAGCTGCAGGAGCACGGAGACGCACAGTGGACATGGGATTTGTATAAATCCCATCCACTATGCTGTAACATCTGGCCGATGCAGATTGCACGCAGCGCAAGTGTGCTGCATCCAATCCGCAGTGTTTACTGACCATGTGCACGCACTCTAACAGGCTAATTAAGGTCTGAAACCTTGGTCAAAGTTTTCTGAGCACACAAATCTCCAAGGGTGCCCAAACTTTTGCATCAGCCCATTTTCCTTTGTGTAATTTTTAAAATGTAAAAAATTACAAGATTTTTTCTTGCCTAAAATACAAAGGAAATGTGTCATCTTTAACTTTAGCCCTTTTATAGAGATCATTTCATCTTCAACTTGCTTTACTGTTCACAATAACAGTAATTTTTTACCAAGGGGCCTAAACTTTTACATGCCACTGTAAGAGAAACACATCGCTATTTACATTACTCGTAAAACCGCATGGCACTGTACACATAAAGGGATTATTGCCTTCAAGGGTAGGAATGCTGCAGAACAGTCCATCACTCTTACATTCCCTCTTTGGACATGGTCATCCTCGACCATTCAGGAACCTGGAAGACAACGCACAGCATATACAGTGGGGGCCCTTGAAAACGCATACTGCAGCCGCAATACTCGCTGCCTCTGTCAGGCCTGAGGCTGTGGTACTAACCGTGGAGGAGTCATTGTTGGACATGATCTTCCCGCTGAGGGCTGAAATATTGGATGTGACATCTGGTCATCTGGTCAATGACTTTGTGGCACCCCTGAGGGTTCAGTCGCCACAGAGGTACTGCACCTCACCCAGAAGTGTGGCATCTCCTTCTCTCAGGTAAGGAGGAAGTACTGCCGCCGGCACGGTGGCGCAGTGGTTAGCACTGCAGCCTTGCAGCACTGGGGTCCTGGGTTCAAATGTATGTTCTCCCCGTGTTTGCGTGGGTTTACTCCGGGTTCTCTGGTTTCCTCCCACACTCCAAAGACATACTGATAGGGAATCTAGATTGTGAGCCCTGATGGGGACAGCGACAATAATGTATGTAAAGCTCTGCGGAATATGTTAGCGCTATATAAAGGTTATTATTATTAAAGATTATTACTGCCCGGGACCCCAACACCTGCACTCAACACTGCACTACTCCAGGCCGGCTGGAAGGGCATTATGCACTTCTTTTGCTGCCCTGTCCCTGGCTAGAGTGGGGGGAACCAAGGAGAGGGGGAACCAGTAGTGGGTGTGGGTGGAGGACGTAGAACAGGGGAGCACTTAGAGAATAGATATAAAAAGCAAGCCATCTTAGTTGGAGCAGTGCAGTTCAGCCAGTAAGTAGCAAGGAGAGGAGGGGAGCAGAGTCTCTTCAGGAGCTCTGCTCCATTGTGGGCCTAGTGAGAGAGGCCCAGGAGAGGAGTGGGAGCAAGGGAGGAATGCTCCGGGAACAGAAGGGATCCCAGGGGGTACGGTGAGTGCAGGACAGCACCCATACGCCCGAATCTGCCAAGAATCAGAGGGATCAGGGAAGGGATCAGAGGGAAGGGAACTGGTCCCTGGACCAGCCGTGTTACTCCAGGTCTCGGCTGGAAAAACCGGAGGCTTCTGCACTTCCATGGTGCAGTTGCCACAGCCTCACCCTAGTCGCCGTGAAGGGTATCAAGTAGGTCCGGGAACTCCAGCTTGCCCAGAAGGGACTTCAGAGCACCCAATCGGGACTGTGTGTGGGGAGCGCAGGGCAGGAGTGAGAAGACCCAGTGCGTGAAGTCAGTCAAGGAAGGAACATAAGAAAGGGGATCCCGTTAAGTGCTTCTAATCTACCTGAAGGAGTGCTGAACCCCTGCCTGGCAAACGCAGTGCGACGCGGGAGTCTGACACCTGGACAGTGTACCCGAGGAACCTAAAAAGAACTGTGAGTAAACTCGGATGACTGCACTCCACTGTCTCTGTCAGTTATTTCCATCACGCTACCGCGCCTGCACTACAACGCCCAGCATTACCATCTGCAACTACCCTGCCCCGGGGGCCCGCTCCGCCTGTGGGGAGCAGAAACATCCCAGCTGCCATCCCATCACCCCCGGAGGTCTGCAGCAGCGCCGGTATTCATTACCGGGAACCACAGGTGGCGTCACGAGACAAACTGTTAACAAACCCCCTTTTAAAGAGCGACCCCAGAGGATGGGCCCGGGAGCCGACTGCCGTGACATCCTACAAAGAAGGTAAAGGCCCGGGTACCAAGTTTCCCCCTATATCCCCCCTGGGCGGGTCAACTTCACCACCTCCTGGGTGCTCGAGTTGGGCCCTCACCCATTTCTCCCACTCCGTCTTACCCTCAATGACCTTCACCACCCATCTGGCCTTAACGGGGTCCAGGGCTGGTGTCTCTTCCATGTACTGCTGTGGCCAGGGGATGAGGGCTGTTTCCCAGGCTCATAACTCTCCAGGACGCTGAGGTGTACTTACCACCAGGTCTGTCAGCATAGCTTTCAGTCACCCTGCCTGGTCGCAGGATCTTGGCCACGCTGACACTGCTGCCTCTGCCTTGGAATCGAGTTCTGGTTTTGGGGACTGCGGGCGAACCTTTGTCTTGAGGTCAGGCATTGGATCCTGGGCCTTCCCGGGACCTTGGTTGGTGCCTCTACTGATGACAGTTCACCCGGCTGCATCTCTTGCTCCAGCGGCGTCATCTTCCTTTTCAGCTTGACCTTTCCGGGCACACCGCGGAGCACAATGCCGTAGCACCGACCATCACTTTCAATAGGTAACCGTAACACTCTATCTTCTCTTGCCACTTTACCTCCTCACCAACAATGGTCCCAGCCCACTCTGCCGTGGGTGTGCTCTTACGTTGCTCTGCCCATTCTTGGGGGAGGCCACTTCTGGCTCACCTGCCCGTTTCCTGGGAGTCTCCACCCGTTCTCCCTTGGCTTGCTGCAATGGGCATGGTTTCTTTTTCTTCCACCGTGCCCTTCTTACGCACACGATGGGACGGGTCCGTCTCACTCTTTCGTGTCACTCACCGACATCTTGCAGTCTCTATCCATTAACCCTATCCTAAAGACTAAACCTATTATTCTCATCTTATCTCCTGTACCGTTGCTAAGCCACTTAACTATATGAACAGTACTTCGCTGTTATAAGTTTTGTCCAAATAGTGTATATACGAGTACTTATATATATCAGTTTATCATAGTGTAATGGTTAATGTCAGGTGAAACACATTAATGAAATGATATGTAAAATTAGACTAAGAATGGAGTGGTAATGGTGGACATTAGGACCCTGCGCTCTCATGAGCCGCATAGTTGAGCTCAACGTTCCTTCCAGACACTGGTGGACTAAACGTGCACAGATACCGTATTACGGAGATCTCCCCTCCTTTATCAGTGGCACCAGGAATTTTATGTGACAGTAACTGGAGGTGGCTATGACCACTACGCATGTAGCCTTACAAGGTTGGTTTTATCTCGTCACATCTTGCATTCAGTGACACACTCCTTCCTGCTTTATTGCTGATGTTTAGGAGTACGGGGGCGACTTGCATAGTGACATGCTTCTGTACATGACACGGATGAGATGGTGTTTTGTTCCTACAGATGGCTGTGATCTCACCCGTACTATAGTGATGTCATCTGATGGGCGGCTGATGTATTCCATCTGCAGTGATACAGAATGAGGGGATAGCACTTATGTTATCAGACATCAGCCACAACATGTGAGAACCGCTCATATGTTTAAAGGGAACAGACAAGTCCACCATGTACGAGGGTGAGTCTTCAATAACCAATCAGAGATCCATGGGCTCCAATCAGAAGGGGTTTTACATTGCAGGCAGTAGTAAAGGGCGCAATGTCCCGCATAGCAGCATTGGTGGTGCCAGACTGCTGTCATTCAGGTGACGCACACTGAAGCCCTGGTTCCTGATCTACAAGCTGCAGGGATATAGCAGAGCACATCCCATTCATAGCATGATGCTATCTGCTGAGGGACAATAGAAGACAACTACAGCACATCTAGCATCTCTGCTCAGCAGCGGGGGTGAGCTCCTGTGTTCTCTCCCTTCTATAGTACTGGTTCAGCACCACAGTGGTTGGCAGCTCTCCTCTGGGCACTACAGTCCTAGATTCAGCACCACAACGGTGGGCAGCTCTGATCTGGGCAGTACTGTCTAGATTCAGCACCACAGCAGTGGACAGCTTTTATGTTAGAACCTTGCTGTTAGGTTTTTTTTCCTTTGCTGGTCACATGACCTTGTTGGCCTATTTAATCCTGCTCCGCCCTTCTGGCTTTGCTGGACTTCATTGTATATCTACTTTCTAGCTAGCCTGTGCTCTGTATCTAACTCTGTTAGTTTGCTTGGTCTACGGACCTCTATGTTCTATCTATTTTGTTTGTTCGTCTGTCTGCTACTATTTCTGTTAGGAGGTGTCCCATATTCCTCCCAGTCCTTAGTACTTGTAGGGATTCCCTCCCCACATCTATAGGTCTCCGTACAGACTAGATTAGGACTTTAGCAGGTCTGATCGCAGGATCAGGTTCCCTGTTACATCGTAGGGATTCAGCTGAGTCCTATAGTAGGGACAGATCTCCTCTCTTTCCTTAGCTTTGGTAGCAGAACATAACAGTAAGTCCAGCCAGCAAATTCTCTAAGGAAAGATTTTTCTGTTCCATCATGGTGTCGGTTCAGGATTTGGCTCATCGCCTGCAGGGACTCTCTCTGGAGGTGGCCGAGCTCCGTCAGCACGTGAGTAACTGTCCTGGAGCACATTTCTTGGAGCCTAAGGTATGTTTGCCGGATTTATTTTTTGGTGAACACCGAGAATTTTTTTCATTTAAAAATGCTTGCTTATTGTATTTTCGTTTGAGACCTAAGTCCTCTGGGGATGAATCCCAGCGCGTAGGGTTCATAATGTCACTTTTGCGCAAAGAGCCTCAGGAGTGGGCCTTTTCTTTGCAACCTAGTGATTCATGCTTCAGATCAGTGGATAGTTTTTTTTCTGCTTTGGGACTATTATATGATGATCCTGACCGTGTCGCATCAGCTGAGACTGAGTTGAGACGTTTAAAACAAGGATCGGGTAATGTGGAAAAATATTGTACACATTTTCGTCGTTGGTCCACTCAAACAGGGTGGAACGATTCTGCTCTGAAAAGTCTATTTCTTGCTGGGCTCAGTGAAAGGGTTAAAGACCTGCTAATTGCTTATCCTACACCTGAGGATTTGCAACAGGCTATGCAATTAGCTATACGGGTGGATAGAAGACTGCGTGCTAGGGTTAATGAGAGCAAATCCTCTGCTATGTCAGTTTTTGGTTATGATAATGTGTGTATTAACAGTGGTGAACCGATGGAGATTGGATCGGTGGCACCTCGCTCTCAAGAAAAAGACCGTCGTTTTTCGGAAGGCTTGTGTTTCTATTGCGGAAAATCTGGTCATTTGATTAAAGGCTGTGAGCTTCGTATGAAGAAAGAAAAAAAAATGGTCAGTCACGCCCGTATTGCCTGTTTAAATTCCAAGGGTGTATTTTTAGCTGCTTCCACGATTGCTCAGAAAAAATTGATGGAATTTCGGGTGTTTGTTGATTGCGGGATGTAATTGATGGGGGATTCGTGGAAAAACTCAATTTAAAACCTGAACCTTTATCATCCCCCATTGCTGTGGTTTCTGTGGATGGCTCCCCTTTGAAGAATATTACTCTCAAGGTCAGTGAATTTCCTCTCACTATTAATGGTGTTCACCATGAGAAATTGGATTTGGTAGTGTTGAATAACTTGCCTTCTCCAGTAATATTGGGTTTGCCCTGGTTAAAATTTCACAATCCTGTACTGGATTGGTCTACCAGTGAAATTAAATCCTGGAGCCATAAATGTTATGACAAGTGTTGTAACGGGCGTATTGCAGCTTTGGATAGGGGAGAATTGCCTGTTCCTATTCAGGATTTTTGGAGAGTTTTTTCTGAGAAAGAATCGCAGGTTTTGCCTCCCCATAGAGACTATGATTGTTCTATTGAATTTGTCCCTGGAGCGACTCTTCCTAAGAGTCGTTTATTTAACCTTACTATTCCTGAGAGGAAGGCTTTGGAGGAATACATACAGACAAGCTTGGCCGCCGGTCACATTAGGCCCTCTAAGTCTCCTGTGGCGGTTGGATTTTTTTTTTGTAAAAAAAAAGGACGGCGGTTTACGTCCTTGTCTGGATTTTCGTGAGATTAACAAAATTACGGTACGCAATCCTTACCCACTGCCATTGATTCCTGATCTGTTTAACCAGTTATTGGGGGCCAAGTGGTTCTCTAAAATTGACCTTAAGGGGGCATACAATCTGTTGCGCATGAAGGAGGGTGATGAATGGAAGACTGCTTTTAACACTCCTGTGGGTCATTTTGAGAATCTGGTTATGCCTTTTGGTCTTACTAATGCTCCTGCATTTTTTCAGAATCTGATTAATGACATCCTTAGACCTTTGATCGGTAAAAATGTGGTTGTGTATTTGGATGACATTTTGATTTATTCGCCAGATCTGGAGTCTCATTGGCGGAGCGTGCGTGAGGTATTACAGTTATTAATGGACAATTCGCTTTTTGCTAAGCTGGAGAAATGTGAGTTCGCTGTACAGAGAATTAGTTTTTTGGGCTACATTATCTCCAGCAAAGGTTTTGAGATGGATCCGGTTAAGGTTCAGGCTGTGCAGGAATGGCCTAGGCCTATTGGTTTGAAATCGATACAGAGGTTTTTGGGTTTCGCCAATTACTATAGAAAGTTCATAAAAAATTTTTCTAGTATTGTCAAACCTCTGACTGATCTCACCAGGAAAGGTGCTGATGCGGTTCAGTGGTCTTCTGAGGCCATTGAAGCTTTTGTGTATCTCAAGGAGAGGTTCACCTCTGCTCCCATCCTTATGCAGCCTGATGTTACTAGGCCGTTTTTGGTTGAGGTTGATGCTTCCTCTGTGGGGGTTGGCGCAGTATTGTCTCAGTTTAACGGGGATGGATTACATCCCTGTGCCTTTTTTTCAAAAAAATTTTCGGAGACTGAATTGAATTACGATATTGGTAATCGGGAATTATTGGCTATTAAACTCGCATTTGAACACTGGCGCCACTTCTTGGAAGGTGCGGAATTTCCCGTTCAGGTTCTTACGGATCATAAAAATCTGATATATCTTGATGCTGCCAAGCGCCTGAATGCCCGTCAGGCTAGGTGGGCACTGTTTTTCTCGCGGTTTAATTTCTCCGTTACTTACATCCCTGGTACTAAGAATGTTAAGGCGGATGCCTTGTCTCGCAGTTTTTCTCCCATAGTCGGTGCTGAGAAAGAGGAAAACATTTTACAAGAAGGTGTTGTGATAGCTGCTTTAGACTCCGTTTTGGAAGATGAGATTCTTAAAGCTCAGGAGAATGCCCCATCTAACACTCCTCATGGGAGGTTGTTTGTGCCTGGGACCTTTAGGAGAGATTTGTTTGTTGAGTGTCACGAATCTCGGTTGGCAGGTCATCCCGGAATCTCTGAGACCAAGAGACTGGTGGGTCGCAGTTTTTGGTGGCCTGGATGGCAGAAGGAAGTCATTAAGTGGGTGCGCCAATGTACTATATGTGCTAGATCTAAGTCCTCACATACTCCTGCTGCGGGGTTGCTTTGTCCTTTGGAGGTCCCCAGTGCTCCTTGGACACATTTGGCTATGGACTTTATAACTGACCTTCCCCCCTCTGAGGGTTTTACTGTCATCTGGGTGGTCGTGGACCGTTTTAGCAAGATGTGTCACTTGGTTCCCTTTGTCAAACTGCCCTGCGCTAAAACTCTCGCTAAGGCCTTTGTCAAGGAAATTGTCAGACTTCATGGCGTTCCTACTGACATTGTTTCTGATAGGGGTCCTCAGTTCGTGGCTCGTTTTTGGCGTGCCTTTTGTGACAGGTTGGGAATTCATTTGTCGTTTTCGTCCGGATATCATCCTGAATCTAATGGCCAGACAGAAAGGAAAAACCAGGATGTTGAGCAGTTCTTGCATTGTTTTGTGGCAGACAATCAAGAGGGGTGGTCTGAGTTTCTGCCACTTGCCGAATTTGCTCTGAACAATCATACATCTTCTTCTGCTGGTTGTTCGCCTTTTTTTTGTTGTTCTGGGAGACATCCGTCGTTTGGGTCGTTCTCCAAGTTGGGATCTGCCGTGCCTGAGGAGGAGAATTTTTCCGGTGATTTGGAAAGAGTTTGGACGGATGTGCGTGGTAATCTTCAGGAGGCCAACAGAAAATCTAAAGACTACTTTGATAGGAAACGACAGGAGGTTTTGTTCGCTGTTGGTGACATGGTTTGGTTGTCCTCTAGGAATCTGCGGTTGAGGATTCCTTCTAAGAAATTGGGTCCCAAGTTTGTAGGGCCCTTTAAGGTGCTTCAGGTTGTCAACCAATCTGCTGTTAGGTTGGAGGTTCCTACCTCCTGGAGAATTAATCCGGTCTTTCATGTCTCTCTGTTAAAAAAAGCTGTTGTGTCGGATGGTGACGCCTCTGCCTCTGTTCCTCCGGTGGTGGAGGACGGGGAATATGAAATTTCTCGCATCCTTGACTCTAGACGGTATAGAGGTAGTTTGCAGTATCTTGTGGCCTGGAAAGGTTTCGGACCCGAGGATAACTCTTGGGTGAGGTCAGATGATGTTTCCGCGTCCAGACTTATCAGAGCGTTTCACAGGAGATTTCCTGATAAGCCTGGTCCTAGGGGATCCGGAGGATCCTCTTAGAAGGGGGGGTACTGTTAGAACCTTGCTGTTAGGTTTTTTTTCCTTTGCTGGTCACATGACCTTGTTGGCCTATTTAATCCTGCTCCGCCCTTCTGGCTTTGCTGGACTTCATTGTATATCTACTTTCTAGCTAGCCTGTGCTCTGTATCTAACTCTGTTAGTTTGCTTGGTCTACGGACCTCTATGTTCTATCTATTTTGTTTGTTCGTCTGTCTGCTACTATTTCTGTTAGGAGGTGTCCCATATTCCTCCCAGTCCTTAGTACTTGTAGGGATTCCCTCCCCACATCTATAGGTCTCCGTACAGACTAGATTAGGACTTTAGCAGGTCTGATCGCAGGATCAGGTTCCCTGTTACATCGTAGGGATTCAGCTGAGTCCTATAGTAGGGACAGATCTCCTCTCTTTCCTTAGCTTTGGTAGCAGAACATAACATTTTATATGGGAAGAACTGTCTAGATTCAGCACCACAGCAGTGGACGGCTTGTAACCAGGACGTTATAGTAACATTTGGTTCAATACCACAACGTTGAAGGGCAGTGCCATCCAGGTTCAACACCACGCTAGTGGACAGCTCTGGTGCTTCTGGATACAACAGTTTCAGCACTTCTACCTAGGACAGCTCCAGCATCTTCACCTCTACCTTGAAGGTCCCAGTGCCCGCCAGCCTGTCTATCAGCCGTGCCCGCCTGTCTACCAGCCGTGCTCATCCGCTGTGCCTTTCAGCTTCAGCCATCAGTCCCATGGGAGTCGCCTGCTCTCACAAGGTCGGTCCCAGAGTGGCACCTGGTTCACCTTCCCGGTCCCTCCTTGGTTCACAGAGTCGAATAAGCCGCTGTGTGGCCAGGGTCGGTACTGGTAGGCACTTGGTTACGCCCCTCTGATCCCTCCTTGCATCACAGCACAGAGGTTCCACCACCCGGATTCGTAACAGAATACATTTTGTAATATAATAATTTTGTGTTCAAAGATCGATACTACCTACAGAAGAAAGAGGTGGCAATGGCCGCGGCTTGGGCCCCATCTTACGCCAATCTCTCCTTGGGATTTTGGGAGTGTGAATACATTCGATTCCAGAACATTGAACATACGTCGTTGGGATCAGTGATATCTTGGATGAGATTCATAGACGATGTGTTGTTTATTTTGCAGGGCTCCCATGAGGAACTTGAAAAATTCTTAAAATATCTCAATGACAATGCATTGAATATTAAGCTAACCCATCATATTGATCAAAAGAAAATTGATTTTCCGTATTTGGATATTCATGTTGATGACCATGGACAGTTGCATACAAATATTTATCACAAGATTACTAGTGTCAATGCTTTCTTGCATGCCAAATCAGTCGTCTGGCACATGTAATACAGGCAATGCCGTCCGGACAATTTATTAGGGCACATCGTATTTGTGACCAAAACAAAGCTTTTGAAGAATAGGCATGTGATATGACCAGTAGATACTTACAACGTGGTACAAAATGGAAATTATTCAACAGGCCTACTATCGGGCCAAACACGCCAATAGACAATATCTTCTCATTGCTAAAAAGAAAAAGGAATCTGATGGGCATGTTCAATTCATCACGAATTATCATTCGAGGTGGAAGGAAATTACTAATATCATCTCCAAATTTTGGCTAATTCTCCAACAGGATCAAACAATACTTCCTTTTCTATCAAATCATCCATTGATTATGACTAAACGTAATAAGACACTACGTGATGTACTAGTTCATAGTCATCATGTACCTGATACATCTTCATATACACTGCTCAAAAAAATAAAGGGAACACTCAAATAACACATCCTAGATCTGAATGAATGAAATATTCTCATTGAATACTTTGTTCTGTACAAAGTTGAATGTGCTGACAACAAAATCACACAAACATCATCAATGGAAATCAAATTTATTAACCAATGGAGGCCTGGATTTGGAGTCACCCCCAAAATTAAAGTGGAAAAACACACTACAGGCTGATCCAACTTTGATGTAATGTCCTTAAAACAAGTCAAAATGAGGCTCAGTATTGTTTGTGGCCTCCACGTGCCTGTATGACCTCCCTACAATGTCTGGGCATGCTCCTGATGAGGCTCAGTATTGTGTGTGGCCTCCACGTGCCTGTATGACCTCCTTACAATGCCTGGGCATGCTCCTGATGAGGTTGCAGATGGTCTCCTGTGGGATCTCCTCCCAGACCTGGACTAAAGCATCCACCAACTCCTGGACAGTCTGTGGTGCAACGTGACGTTGGTGGATGGAGCGAGACATGATGTCCCAGATGTACTCAATCGGATTCAGGTCTGGGGAACGGGCGGGCCAGTCCATAGCTTCAATGCGTTCATCTTGCAGGAGCTGCTGACACACTCCAGCCACAGGAGGTCTGGCATTGTCCTGCATTAGGAGGAACCCAGGACCAACCGCACCAGCATATGGTCTCACAAGAGGTCTCAGGATCTCATCTCAGTACCTAATTGCAGTCAGGCTACCTCTGGCAAGCACATGGAGGGCTGTGAGGCCCTCCAAAGAAATGCCACCCAACACCATTACTGATCTACTGCCAAACCGGTCATGCTGAATGATGTTGCAGGCAGCAGATCGCTCTCCACGACGTCTCCAGACTCTGTCACGTCTGTCACATGTGCTCACTGTGAACCTGCTTTCATCTGTGAAGAGCACAGGGTGCCAGTGGCGACTTTGCCAATCGTGGTGTTCTGTGGCAAATGCCAAGCATCCTGCACGGTGTTGGGCTGTGAGCACAACCCCCTTCTGTGGACGTCGGGCCCTCATACCACCTTCACGGAGTCGGTTTCTAACTGTTTGTGCAGACACATGCACATTTGTGGCCTGCTGGAGGTCATTTCGCAGGGCTCTGGCAGTGCTCCTTCTGTTCCTCCTTGCACAAAGGCGGAGGTAGCAGTCCTGCTGCTGGGTTGTTGCCCTCCTACGGCTCCATCCACGTCTCCTGGTGTACTGACCTGTCTCCTGGTAGCGCCTCCAGCCTCTGGACACTACACTGACAGACACAGCAAACCTTCTTGCCACAGCTCGCATTGATGTGCCATCCTGGATGAGCTGCACTACCTGAGCAATTTCTGGGGGTTGTCGAGTACGTCTCAAGCTACCACAAGTGTGAAAGCACAACCAACATTCAAAAGTGACGAAAACATCAGCTCAGAAAGCATTGCTACTGAGATGTGGTCTGTGGTCCCCACCTGCAGAACCACTCCTTTATTGAGGGTGTCTTGATAATTGCCAATAATTTCCATCTATTGTCTATTCCATTTGCACAACACCATGTGAAATTGATTGTCAATCAGTGTTGCTTCCTAAGTGGACAGTTTGATTTCACAGAAGTTTGATTTACTTGGAGTTATATTCTGTTGTTTAAGTGTTCCCTTTATTTTTTTGAGCAATGTATATTTGGCTCAAAGGGCCCCAAATGGGGCACATGGAAGTGTGGCAACTGCAAAGAGTGCAGATATATTGAAAAAACGAATACCTTTCAGGATTCGATGGGTGAGTAGGCTTACAAGATTCTGTATTTCATTAATTGTAGAACATCTATGATCATCTATCAAGCCACATGTTTCTGTGGACTCATCTATATTGGTATGACAACTCGAGAGCTTTGGAACACATCAAAAATATTAGGGCAGCGGAGAAAATCTGTCAAGATGAGGTGGGTGCTATTTCTCAACCTAAACCTTTGGCGAGACAGTTTCGGAATTGCTACCCTCATCAATGTCATCTCTTACGTGTCAAAGGGATTGCCCGTCTGTATCCTGGGAATAGGAGGGAAAATCTAGCCAAAAAGCTGGCCCAGATTGAACAAATAAATAATAAATAAAAAAGTAAATGGATCACCACTGTAAGAAGTATGACCCCCAGAGGTTTAAATGAACAGTGGGGATTTTCGAGTTTTCTTTAAGTATACACTAGGATTTTTGGTATATTCTCATCTTCAGTGTCTTGTCCTTATTATCAATCGAATAATATAATCAATATATATCATAGTGCATTTGATTGAATAAACATATATACATGTATTGTTGGCTTTATTGTACAGTACATATAGAGAGTTTATAGTGTGTTTATTCACTTTAACATATACACATTATATAAGCAATAATATTGTGTATGCACGCATCAACTATATTATATATAGAACTTTTTCTATATTTCATACAATTCTATTTTGGCACGTATAATTATATTTAGACTTTGATGCTGACCCGCACTTTTTCCCTTTTCTAATATGGCTGCAGGGTCGCTGTGCGCCACACTGCGCATGCTCCGGTGTGCTCTCGTACCCGATACTGGGATGTTTTCATTGAACTGCGACCTTTGGTCGTGTTTCGGTGATGCACATTCGGTCGCAGACGGGACGGCTATCCGGACGCGTGGGACAGTAGAGGCGTCCGATAATATGGCGTCCGTGATTTGTAAGTAACCACAGCTGTAATCACCCTATAAAACATCGCCTCTTCCTCCTCCACCTCACTTCCTAATGAATCGGTAGCGAAACGTGCGTTGAAGCATGTGGAAGGGGTGATGATGTGCCTCTGGATAGTACGTGTGACGGGAGCTAGTTACCCCATCCGCAGATGTCCAATCTTCTTCTGTAGGCCCCTGACATGGAAAGGCTTTTCTTACACTGGGATAAATAAAATATGACTATCGCACAGTGTCTCCAAGATGAACTTAACTTTTATTCTCACATGCAGGTTTTATAGAGAATTACACAGGCTATTTTTAACACCCATTGTTCTCACCAGATAATACCCACAGTAGGCTCCCAGACAGCAGTTATGCAACAACCCATTAATCAGCACATTGTCTGTTTGCCACTGCTAAGTGAGCACAGGAAGGTGGGGGCCAGGAGTGCTTCGGTCACATCACAAAATGTCCAATAATATGTGATCCACAATATTCACCCCACTTTATAACGTTATGTCCCATTAGCTGCATAGGCGCTACGACAACCCCCATGTGGCAAAATCTTGGGAGTACGGGGTTGATCTGTCACAATGCTCCCCCTTCCCGGACAGGATCGGCCTACCCAGTCTGCTCCCTGACGGATCAGCTGGAGGAGGTCCACGATTTATGAGGTTGGTAGCAGGTCAGTTTGTCGGCTTAGTTCATCGGCGTTACCATTTTGCTTGCCAGGTCTATAGTGGATGGTGAAGTCTAACGGTTGTAGTCTGGCATTGTCCCCGGAGACCCGATTAAGCCATACCAGGGGGTTATGGTCCGTTATGAGGGAAA
Source organism: Phyllobates terribilis (assembly GCF_046119375.1). Taxonomy (NCBI): domain Eukaryota; kingdom Metazoa; phylum Chordata; class Amphibia; order Anura; family Dendrobatidae; genus Phyllobates; species Phyllobates terribilis. The sequence continues at coordinate 344,098 of NW_027362800.1, read as the reverse complement.
ACTGTCTTCCATACAAATATGGTTGGAGCTTCTTGGCAGCCCATACTACTGCCAGGCATTCCTTTTCAACGGCCGCATAGCTGACTTCTCGAGGCAGTAATTTCCGACTCAGATAAGCTATTGGGTGTTCTTGGCCGTCCGGCCCGACTTGGCTCAGTACTGCCCCCAACCCAAACATCGATGCGTCTGTGTGAACAAGGAAACGTTTAGTTGTATCGGGTGCGGCCAATATCGGGGTATTTGTGAGAGCGTCCTTTAGCTGGCGGAAGGCTTCCTCACACTCGGGGGTCCAGGTTACCTGGCGGGGGAGGTTCTTATGTGTCAGATCAGTGAGGGGCTTGGCAATGCTGCTGTAATTAGGGACAAATTTCCTATAATACCCCGCTGTCCCCAGAAAGGCCATGACTTGGGTTTTAGTACGTGGGGTGGGCCACTTGGCTACCACCTCAATCTTGGCGGGTTCCGGTCGTTGTTTTCCACCCCCCCACCCAATGTCCTAAATACTGAACCTCTGCTTTGCCTACCTGACACTTGTTGGGGTTCAGGGTGATTCCGGCTTTGTGGATCCTATCCAATACTGTCTCTAGGTGATTTAGATGCTCATCCCATGTCGCACTGTAGACGACGATGTCATCCAGGTAGGCACAAGCATAGTCCTGGAGACCATCCAGAAGCCAGTCAGCCAGCCTCTGGAAGGTCGCGGGGGCATTCTTCATCCCAAATGGCATAACCCGAAACTGGAATAAGCCAAACGGGGTGACAAATGCAGACTTGGGAATAGCATCAGGACTTAGGGGGATCTGCCAATAGCCTTTGCATAGATCGATGGTGGTCAAATACTTTGCCCCAGCCAGCCTGTCTAACAACGCGTCCACACGCGGCATGGGATACGCATCCGTCACAGTTTTCTCATTTAGCTTGCGATAGTCTACACAAAACCGGGTAGTCCCATCTTTCTTAGGCACTAACACTACAGGGGACGCCCAGGGACTATCTGACTCCTCAATGACCCCTAGACGCAACATCTCCTGTATCTCTTGTCGCATCTCTTCTCGTACAGACTCCGGGAGGCGGAAGGGGGGTTGTCTCAGGGGGGTCTAATCTTGTGTCTCAACCTTGTGTTGTGCAAGTCGGGTGAACCCCGGTCTCTCTGAGAACATCCTCTGCCGCTGCCTCAGCAATGTCTCAGCCTGCTCTCTCTCCCGGGCCCCTAGGTTTTCTCCTAAGTGTACCTGGTCCCAGGTTTTCGACTGAGTCTTCTCACCTAAGACATCAGGCAAGGGGAGTCCGGCTAAATCCTCTGCTTCGGGTGCGCAGATGGCAGCTACCTCTTCAGGGCACTCCTGGTAGGGCTTCAGCGTATTCACGTGGAACATGCGGATAACCCTGGGGTTGTCACAATCGGCGACATTGTAGGTGGTGTCGGCTATTTTCCCCACTACCCGGTAAGGCCCCTGCCATGCGGCCTGGAATTTGTTCTGCCTAACCGGTTCTAGTACCAGGACCTTCTGTCCTATCTCGAAGGTGCGTTCTCTAGCCCTCTGATCGTACCATACGCGCTGGCGCCGTTGGGCCACCTGCATGTTCACACGCACAGCCTGAGTCAACTCCTGCAGGCGGTCCCGGAGTTCCAGCACGAAGGGCACGATAGGGGTTCCTGCTATGGTTTCCTCCCCTTCCCAGAGCTCTTGCACTAAGTCTAGGGGCCCCCTCACCCGCCTCCCATATAACAGTTCAAATGGGGAGAACCCCGTAGATTTTTGGGGCACCACCCGATAGGCGAACAGGAGGTGCGGCAAGAATTTCTCCCAGTCCCTGTAGGTCCGGGTGAACTTCCCAATGAGTTGTTTTAACGTTCCGTTAAAGCGCTCACACAACCCGTTGGTTTGCGGGTGGTATGGGGCGCTTCTAATGGACTTTACACCACACAGTCTCCACAGTTGGCTGGTCACCTCAGCCGTAAATTGGGTGCCCTGATCCGAGATAATCTCCCGGGGAAATCCAACCCGTGAGAAAACCTGGAGTAGGGTAGCCACCACCGTCTCTGCCAGTATGTTAGGTAAGGCAACCGCCTCTGGATGCCGCGTGGCGTAATCTATCACTGTCAATATATACCTTTTCCCTGACGGACTGGGTTTGGCTAACGGCCTTATCAGATCGACCGCTACTCGGCTAAATGGCTCCTCCACAATGGGAAGGGGGTGTAATTTGGCCTTGCAGCGATCTCCCCTCTTGCCAATGCGCTGGCAACTGTCACAGGTCTGGCAGTACTGACGAACATCATGGGATGCCCCTGGCCAAAAGAAGTTTTGTGTCAGACGATGCCTGGTGCGGCTGACTCCGAGGTGCCCCGCCAAGAGTATGTCATGAGAGATTCGCAGCAACTCCTGCCTATACTTTTTGGGAACTACCAGCTGTAGTTTTACAGTGGGGCTCGTCCCTGAGTGAGTTTGCTCTGAACCCTGTAGAGGAGTCCCTGATGCCATATAAACTGTTCACCTTCCAGTACCCCTCTCCCCACTTATGCCTTCCCGCGATACCCCTGCAATGAGGGATCCTCTAGTACCTCCCACCTAAATTCTGCTGGGGTGTCCCATGAAATGTGTCTGGCTATGGGAATACGTGAAGGGCTGCAGTGTCTTACCTGGGCCTCCTCCGAGTGTGATTCCGCCTCCGCAGCTCGAGCTTGTCTCCGGGTAGTCACAGGATATGTCTGAGCCAAGGGAGCGACCGAGGAGGAAGACAACATGGGCCCCAAGTCATTTCCCAGCAGGACGTCTGCAGGCAAATCCTTCATCATGCTGACCTCGACAAGGCCATCCCCGACCCCCCAGTTCAGGTGAATCTTGGCCGTTGGCAGTCGATGTATGGCTCCCCCTGCTACACGGACCGCCACTGTCCGACCCGTCGTTTGGTCTTGGGAGAGATGTGTAAAATAATACTTCTTTCTGTAGTATTTTTCTCTACTGAGGACTTCGCAAAGTATCAATATCAATATTTTCTTATAAAAAATGTATCTATTTATTCTTGAATTGTCCATTAAAAAGAATCAGATTGCAGCAGGTACATACAATAATTAGTTATAAAATAATTGTCCATTTGTCCATAATTAGCTTAATTGTTGAGATTCACCCTTCTTTCCTTGGATCCTGGCTGGTAAATCACGTCTTTGTCCAGCACGTGTCCAGGCCTACATTTCATCTGCTTCTCAGCATGAAGATTCTTCTTCTGTGTCTTGTGGGGTGGGCAGAGCAAGAGAGCCCCCCTTTCTGTACCATGGTCTTTTATAGCCAGTCATATGGCACACCTGTTGTACATATGGTAGTGAACTAAAAATACACACACAAATAGCGCATGTCAACTAGACACAATGGCTGATACATAGAACTCAGATTTAAGAATAAAATGAATATCCATAATTAATTATTTAACATTCCCCCCTTTTTGAGAATAAAAGGACTTTAACTGAAAATTCTCAAAAGAAGATACATTCATCAATCATTTTTTTCTTTCCTTCTTCCTTGGCAATATCAAATTTCCATAATAATAATAATAGTAATAATAGTATCAATATCTGATTATTGTTATATAATGATGTGAATTCATGTTATGGTAAGCCGTGACTAATATTCATTTAACATGTATAATTATACTTCCCTATATCTAAATTGAAGCAATCGCGGGTCCAATCGTCATCGTCTGATGTCATCGGGTCGTCGTCTCGTCTTCTTCTTGGTTCTTTTATAACACAGTCTTTAGATGAAAACTCCTTTGAAATAAATGACAGCGTGTAGATATTGTACAGTCCATAATTGTATTCATCATTGTTCAGTCTATAAACTGTGCTCTTTATTAGAAAGATCATGTGTCAATTGATAAGAAAACAAAGTCCATGGATGAAATGTAGCTTTAATATCTGTGCGATGTCACCTCGGCTTACGTTGGATCGTCTTTGGAATCTTCCGTGTCGTCCGCACTGGTCTCGTGTCACTTTTGGAACAGATGTGACATCTTTGGTCAGTAAAGCAAGGGTTAACTTGACACTTCCCTGCTTTATATAGCACCATAACCAGTACTCAGTCCTTTATGTACAGGACACATATGCCAGGTATTACCTGTTCACCAGCTTTCATTGAAGCGTTGCAGGTGATAAGAAACCACTGGAACATGATGAAGCTTGAACACAACACAGTTCATATAGGATCATCATCCTCTGCCGTCCTGGTGATCAGTGGTGTGAATTGTATCTGACACAGTCTATTATCACTCAGCATTCACACCTGTTACCTTCTGAGACTTCCGGATATCAGTTGCTTCTTCTTGTAACTTTTGAGAGTCTCTTTGATTTATAAATATGAAAAGTCTTTATTAAGATAGAATTCATAATTGCGATGTCTTGATTGAAGTCTTCATTCCCTAATCTGATACCAAATCTGGCAATTTTTCCTAACCTATAATATCACAGCGTACCATAGCAATCAATAATATCCATCTAATTATTATCAAAACATTAAAATAAATTTTGTTTGGAATAATAAACAATAATAGATAGTAATTCAATCAAGTTCTCCATGTGATAAAATATTTTTGTGTCATAGGTGTAATTACCTTTTCCAACCCATAGGTGTCAGTGTGTTTTGAAACAACAAGTGTTTATATCTTTATTAAACCAATAATACCAAAGAATGTATACTCCTGAACTAAAATGAATAAATATATGAATGTATGAAGGAATGAATGAATGAATTGTTGTGTTTACTCAAAAAAAATTGAAACATTTTTCTTATATTAATTCATATCATCATTATATTTAATGAAGCAATATTCTTGTACTTGACATTACCCCATTAAATATTAATGTGTTTTCTCAATTGAAATATGGAACTGAATTAAAATCAAAAATTGAGAATTAAAAATGAAAAATGGAAAAATAAGAAAATAAGTAAGAATAAAATGTTAAAAATGAAAAATAAAATTAAGAAAAATAAAAATAAGGCCTTTAAATTTTAATGACAAATGCAGAGTAATTATATTCTCCATAAAAAATACCCTTATATCTCCATTATCTGGATGATTTCGTATTTGTCATAACCTTGTATCACCAAAAAATTATTAAACTATGCAACTTTGCATGTAACACCCTTCTTAATTATATCATTGTACCTTATTATTGTTTCTTCTTTATTAAAATGTGTAAAAAATAAGTATTGATCAAAAGTGATTATGTAATCAGGATCAAAAACACATTTTCCCCCTTAATACCAAAAAATATTATTTTATAAAATTTATGTATATATCAGAACCAAATTAAAAATAGTTATTCTTCTAGAAATATTGTGCATAAATTTCATTTCGATGAGTAGCATAGATTTGTCTAAAGAGAGGTGTGTACCTATTTAGGTAACCATTAAAAATAATATCATAGTTATTCAAGAATATTATCATGTGGAAAATTATTCTAAATATAAATTTGCTTTGTAAACCATTTTGATGTGTGGTTGCCCTTATCCACTATTAGTTAAATCAAGAAATAATAATTATTAAAGAAATATAGAAGTATATATATTATGTAGATAATACCTAATTATGTATTATAATTTTTCTCAGAATTAAATATATTTTTGTACCTTCACATAAAGAAACATTTTTTTTTTCCAAACATACAAACATACGAGGCCTCTGTCACATCAATCACACTTAGCAGCTGCTGATTTACTCATCTGTCACCTTCACTCTGACATTCACAGATCTGTTCAACTCAAACATTCCACATATGAAGTTATAGATATATATATATTTAACCCAAAATTGTTGTATCCCAATTTATTAATGCGCATTGTCATATCAATTAAATATCTTAATATTCTTTGAATATTCCCCAAATACATATTATATAATATGAGGGTAAGTATTTGAAATTTCAAACACTTGAAAAAAACTCTTGACTTAGATTCTTTTTTCACTGGCTGCCCGGTCTTAAGTTACATCAGCTGGAAATAGAATGAATGGGATCCTATACTATTAGCTCAAAGTTCAAAGGCCGCAGCTGTCACACGTCATGCTGTAAAGCTACAGGTTAAAACGAACACTTCATACACAGAAAATATTAATTCATAAGTGCTACACATAATGATTAATAAGTATTACATATATATTATAGTCCAACTAGATATATTGTTATTATTTTAAAATGTTATACACATAAAATCATGTAATTTTTCCACTTCCTGTGTGAATAAAGAAATAAATCCATTTTAGAGTTGTTTGATCAAATCCTGCTTTGGAATGAAACCTCTAAGGAAATATAAGAAAGTAAAATTAAATATCCAATTCATACAGAGACAGAATTATTTAAATATCTTATACATATATTGGTTGGTTCTAATGTAATTCAAAATATTGCTACTTAAATTTATATATGAAGTTCTAATTTATTAATTAATATATATATATTTTTTATAAATATATATATATATATATATATATATAAATACAATTATACACAATCTCTACTTAGACAAGTGTATATATATATATATATGAACTATTAGAAACTATGTAGCTACAATTTTACTGTATAAGATTATAAATAAATATTGAGACATTGTAACACTTCTATGCTACATTATAATTACAGTTTTTCCTTAGCCACTCCCTAAACCAAATCTTCTGTCTCTCTCAAATATCTCCAGGAACGCCCTATTTAGGAAAGACATTTTTCTATCCTTCAAAACCTCAGAGAACTGTCTGTTCTTCTGTCCACATTCCATGATGTCACTGTGAGCCGGTCGTCTCACCTGACTCTGTTCATCAGTTTCAGCCATTTTCCTTTCTAGGGAAAAGTCACAGCTTTGCATTTTTAACTCTTTGTGTGGAGATATGGAGTTTTGAATTATCTGATATGGCTTATAACAGATATGAACTCTCCTGCGTATTTGATAGAGTTCACTTTGGGGATGACTCAGTCTAGGAGAGTTTGATATTGGCTTTTGATAAGATTTTACCTTTTCTGGTTTTATAAAATTAACTTGATTTATTTTCTTTGCACGATTCTCATGTTTTCTAACAGAATCCAGCAACTGCACACATTTGAATAGGGATTCTTTTTGTGACGCTATAACTCTAGATACTGGATCTAAGAATTTGAATTTTTGTACAAAAGTTTTTATCATATGTTTTACTTTTCCATTTTTGATAAGAGATTTATACAACCGTTCAAACATGGACATGAATGTATATGTACATTCCTTCCTACCAATCCTTAGTTTCTGCAGATCTTCTATGTTGGGAAAATCCTTTGTGACACAATACATCAAATATCTTAACCTGTCCGAATCATTTTCCCATCCATTAGGAGAGTCATTTTCACAGGGCATTAAATGTAAACGTCTGGACAATGTCACAGGAATCCATATTTTAAATAATTGATTCCTCTCCTCATTGGATAAATTAAACTTATCAGAGAAGCTCTCAAATGTCTCTGAATTTCTACAGGCATGGATTTTGACATCATATTTTGGCATGATTTTGTATAGTTTTAGCAAATTTTTCCTCATTTTAATTTGTAGTTGAGCCTGGGTAATTCCTGAATTCTCTGATATTTTTAGTGGCTCTTGTACGTCCGTTCCTCCTACGTCACTCACGTCTCCTCCCACATCACCTAGTATGTCGGTTTCTCGTATGTCAGTCATGTCTCCTCCCATGTCAGGTTTCTGTATGTCCGTCTCTTGATCAGACCCAAGGTCACCTTCAGTTACAGACACGTGTCTTACTTCTTGTTCATTTTCCACATTACAGTCAGAATCAGTATCACCATCTGACACTATTCCTACACAATTTTTCTGCTTAGAAATCTCTAACACAAGACTATGAAAAAAATCTACCAAATGTAGAATATTTCTCAATTTCTGTTTGTCTCTATTTACCAATTTAGAAGTTAACTGTAAATTCTGCAATTCACATTCTTTGTATAAACTGAGCCACAAAACTTCTATGTCATCTCCTACATTAATTTTGAAATTAATATTACTTTGTTTAGCAAAAGAAGAAATTATATCCATATTTTGCTTACCTTAAGATTCCTTGGCTTCTCTTTATCAGCACGTCCTGTCTTCAGTTCGTCTGATTCTGTTCCTTGTTAGTACCTCTGCCTCCCGTTAGTCCTCAGTCTGTAGGCTCCTTTCTGCTTCTCGTGATAAATTAGTGAATTTACTGACTCGTGAACAACAGCTGTTCAGCTCGTCAGGACTTCTCCCTTTGTTCACGGGAAGAAATTCACTTACTTAATTTAAAAAAACGAAAAAACAGGACTGGCTGGCTCACCATTGTAAAATAATACTCTTCCTTGTATTATTTTTTCTACTGAGGACTTCTCAAAGTATCAATATCACGATATTCTTATAAAAAAATGTATCTATTTATTCTTGAATTGTCCATTAAAAAGAATCAGATTGCAGCAGGTACATATAATAATTAGTTATAAAGTAATTGTCCATTTGTCCATAATTAGCTTAATTGTTGAGATTCACCCATCTTTCCTTGGATCCTGGCTGGTAAATCATGTCTTTGTCCAGCACGTGTCCAGGCCTACATGTCAGATACGTCTCAGCATGAAGATTCTTCTTGTGGGGTGGGAAGAGCAAGCGAGCCCCCCTTTCTGTACCATGGCTTTTATAGCCAGTCGTATGGCACACCTGTTCTACATATGGTAGTGAACCAAAAATACACACACAAATAGCGCATGTCAACTAGACACGATGGCTGATGCAATCCTTGTATAGAACTCAAATTTAAGAAAAATGATTATCGATTATTAATTATTTAACAGCCGGAGCCAGGGCTAGGGAGGGCCAGAGTCAAAGCGAGAGCAGGCCGGAGCCAGGGCGAGAGCAGGCCGGAGCTAAGGCGATGGCAGGCCGGAGCCAGAGCGATGGCAGGCCGGAGCCAGGGCAAGGGCAGTCCGGAACTAGAGCGAGAGCAGGCCGTAGCCAAGGTGAGAGCTGGCCGGAGCCAAGGCGAGGGCAGGCCAGAGGTAGAGCCAGGGCAGGCCAGAGCCAGAGCTAGAGCAGGCCGGAGCCAAGGCGAGGGCAGGCCAGAGCAAGAGAAGGTCGGATCCAAGGCGAGGGCAGGCCAGAGCCAGAGCAGGCCGGAGCCAAGGCGAGGGGAGGCCAGAGCCAGAGCAGGCCAGAGCGAGAGCAGGCCAGAGCCAAGACGAGAGCAGGCCAGAGCCAAGGCAAGGGTAGGCCAGAGCCAAGGCAAGGGCAGGCCAGAGCCAGAGTGATAGAAGGCCAGAGTCAAGGCAAGGGCAGGCCGGAACCAGGGCGAGAGCAGGCCGGAGACAGGGTGAGGCCAGAGCCAGAACAAGAGCGAGAGCAGGCTGGAGCCAAGGTGAAGGCAGGCCAGAACAAGATCAGGTTAGAGTCAAGACGAGGGCAGTCCAGAGCCAGAGGAAGAGCAGGCCGGAGCCAAGGCATGGGCAGGCCAGAGCCAGAGAGAGAGCAGGCCGGAGCCAGGGTGAGGGCAGGCCAGAGCCAGGGCGAGAGCAGGTCAGAGCCAGGGCGAGAGCAGGCCGGAGCCAATGCGAGGGCAGGCCGGAGCCAGAGCAAGGGCAGGCCGGAGTCAGGGCGAGGGCAGGCCGGAGTCAGGGCGAGGGCAGGCCGGAGGCAGAGCGAGAGCAGGCCAGAGCCAAGGCGAGAGCAGGCCGGAGCCAAGGCGAGGGTAGGCCAGAGCCAAGGCAAGGGCAGGCCCGAGCCAGAGCGATAGAAGGCCAGAGCCAAGGCAAGGGCAGGCCGGAACCAGGGCGAGAGCAGGCCGGAGACAGGGCGAGGCCAGAGCCAGAGCGAGAGCAGGCCAGAGCGAGAGCAGGCCAGAGCGAGAGTAGGCCAGAGCCAGGGCGAGGGCAGGCCAGAGAGAGAGCAGGCCGGAGCCAGAGCCAGGGCAGGCCAGTGCCAGAGCGAGAGCAGGCCGGAGCCAGGGCGACAGCAGGCCAAAGCCAAAGCGAGTGCAGGCCAGAGCCAGAGCGAGAGCAAGCCAGAGCCAGAGCAGGCCAGAGCGAGAGTAGGCCAGAGCCAAGGCAAGGGCAGGCCGAAACAAGGGCTAGATCAGGCCCGAGACAGGGCGTGGCCAGAGCGAGAGCAGACCACAGCCAGAGTGAGAGTATGCCGGAGCCAGGGCGAGGGCAGGCCAGAGCCAGAGAGAGAGCAGGCCGGAGCCAGGGCGAGGGCGGGCCAGAGCCAAAGCGAGAGCAGGCCGGAGCCAGGGCGAGAGCAGGCCGGAGATAAAGCGAGGGCAGGCCGGAGCCAGAGTGATGGCAGGCCGGAGCCAGGGCAAGGGCAGTCCGGAACTAGAGCGAGAGCAGACCGGAGCCAAGGTGAGAGCTGGCCGGAGCCAAGGTGAGGGCAGGCCAGAGGCAGAGCCAGGGCAGGCCAGAGCCAGAGCAAGAGCAGGCCGGAGCCAAGGCGAGGGCAGGCCAAAGCAAGAGCAGGTCGGAGCCAAGGAGAGGGCAGGCCAGAGCCAGAGCGAGAGCAGGCCGGAGCCAAGGCGAGGGGAGGCCAGAGCGAGAGCAGGCCAGAGCCAGAGCGAGAGCAGTACGGAGCCAAGGCAAGGGGAGGCCAGAGCCAGAGCGAGAGCAGGCCTGAGCCAGAGCAAGAGCAGGTCGGAGCCAAGGCGAAGGCAGGCCAGAACATGAGCGAGATCAGGCCAGAGTCAAGATGAGGGCAGGTCAGAGCCAGAAGAAGAGCAGGCCGGTGCCAAGGCATGGGCAGGCGAGAGCCAGAGAGAGCGCAGGCCGGAGCCAGAGCGAGGGCAGGCCAGAGCGAGAGCAGGTCGGAGCCAGGGCTAGAGCAGGCCGGAGCTAATGCGAGGGCTGGCCTGAGCTAGAGCAAGGGCAGGCCGGAGTCAGGGCAAGGGCAGGCCGGAGCCAGAGCAAGGTCAGGCCGGAGTCAGGGCGAGGGCAGGCCGGAGCCTGAGCGAGAGCAGGCCCGAGCCAAGGCAAGAGCAGGCCGGAGCCAAGGCGAGGGTAGGCCAGAGCGAGAGCAGGCCTGAGCAAGGACGAGGGCAGGCCGGAGCCAGGGCGAGGGCAGGCCAGAGTCAGAGCGAGAGCCGGCCGGAGCTAAGGCAAGGGCAGGCGGGAGCCAAGGCATGGGCAGGCCAGAGCCAGAGAGAGAGCAGGCCGGATCCAATGCAAGGGCTGGCCGTAGCTAGAGCAGGGAGGCTGGAATTATGGCGAGGGCAGGCTGGAGTCAGGGCGAGGGCATGCCGCAGCCAGAGCAAGAGCCGGCCGGAGCTAAGGCGAGAGCAGGCCAGAGCCAAGGCGAGGGTAGGCCAGAGCCAGAGCGAGAGCCGGCCAGAGCGAGAGCAGGCCGGAGGCTCGGCGAGGGCAGGCCAGAGCGAGAGAAGGCCGGAGCCAAGGCAAGATCAGGCCGGAACCAGGGCGAGAGCAGTCTGGAGCCAGGGTGAGGGCAGGCAAAAGCCAGAGCGAGAGTAGGCCAGGGGGCATGGGCAGGCCAGAGCGAGAGAAGGCCGGAGCCAAGGCAAGGGCAGGATGGAACAAGGGCTAGATCAGGCCCGAGACAGGGCGAGGCCAGAGCAAGAGCAGGCCACAGCCAGAGTGAGAGTATGCCGGAGTCAGGGTGAAGGCAGGCCAGAGCCAGAGAGAGAGCAGGCCGGAGCCAGGGCGAGGGCGGGACAGAGCCAAAGCGAGAGCCGGCCAGAGCCAGGTCAAGAGCAGGCCGGAGCTAAGGCGAGGGCAGGCTGAAGCCAGAGCGATGGCAGGCCGGAGCCAGGGCAAGGGCTGACCGGAACTAGAGCGAGAGCAGGCCGGAGCCAAGGTGAGAGCTGGCCGGAGCCAAGGCGAAGGCAGGCCAGAGGCAGAGCCAGGGCAAGCCAGAGCAAGAGCAGGCCGGAGCCAAGGCGAGGGCAGGCCAGAGCAAGAGCAGGTGGTAGCCAAGGCGAGGGCAGGCCAGAGCCAGAGCAGGCCGGAGCCAAGGCGAGGGGAGGCCAGAGCGAGAGCAGGCCAGAACCAGAGCGAGAGCAGGCCGGAGCCAGGGCGAGGGCAGGCAAAAGCAAGAGCGAGAGTAGGCCAGAGCCAAGGCAAGGGCAGGCCAGAGCCAGAGCGAGAGAAGGCCGGAGCCAAGGCAAGGGCAGGCCGGAACAAGGGCTTGATCAGGCCCGAGACAGAGCGAGGCCAGAGCGAGAGCAGGCCACAGCCAGAGTGAGAGCAGGCCGGAGCAAGGGCGAGGGCGGGCCAGAGCCAAAGCGAGAGCAGACCGGAGCCAGGACGAGAGCAGGCTGGAGCTAAGGCGAGGGCAGGCTGGAGCCAGAGCGATGGCAAGCCGGAGCCAGGGCAAGGGCAGTCCAGAACTAGAGCGAGAGCAGGCCGGAGCCAAGGTGAGAGCTGGCCGAAGCCAAGGTGAGGGCAGGCCAGAGGCAGAGCCAGGGCAGGCCAGAGCAAGAGCAGGCCGGAGCCAAGGCTAGGGCAGGCCAGAGCGAGAGCAGGTCGGAGCCAGGGCTAGAGCAGGCCGGAGCTAATGCGAGGGCTGGCCTGAGCTAGAGCAACAAGGGCAGGCCGGAGTCAGGGCAAGGGCAGGCCGGAGCCAGAGCAAGGGCAGGCCGGAGTCAGGGCAAGGGCAGGCCTGAGCCAGAGCGAGAGCAGGCGGGAGCCAAGGCGAATTCAGGCCAGAACCAGAGCGAGAGCATGCCGGAGTCAAGACGAGGGCAGGCCAGAGCAAGAGCAGGCTGGAGCCAGGGAGATGGCAGGCCAGAGCAAGAGCAGGCCGGAGCCAGGGCGATAGCAGGCCGGAGCCTAGGCGAGGGCTGGCCAGAGTCAGAGCAAGGGCAGGCCGGAGCCAGGGTGAGGGCAGGCCGGAGCCAGAGCAAGAGCAAGCCAGAGCCAAGGCGAGAGCAGGCCGAAGCCAAGGCGAGCGCAGTCCAGAGTGAGAGCAGGCCGGAGCCAGGGCGAGAGAGCTGGCCATGGCAAAAGAGAAGGCAGGCCAGATCCAGATCCAGAGCAGGCCAGAGCCAGGGCGAGGGCAGGCCAGAGTCAGAGCGAGAGCAGGACGGAGCCAAGGCGAGGGCACGCCAGAGCGAGAGCAGGCCAGAGCCAGAGCAAGAGCAGGCCGGGGCCAGGGCGAGGGCAGGCCAGAGCCAGAGCAAGAGTAGGCCAGAACCAAGGCAAGGGCAGGCCAGAGCAAGAGAAGGCCGGAGCCAAGGCAAGGGCAGGCCGTAACCAGGGCGAGAGCACGCCGGAAACAGTTCGAGGCCAGAGCGAGAGCAGGCCAGAGCCAGAGCGAATGTAGGCCGGAGCCATGGCTAGGGCAGGCCAGAGAGAGAGCAGGCCAGTGCCAGAGCGAGAGCAGGCCAGTGTCAGAACGAGAGCATGCCAGAGCTACAGCCAGAGCAGGTCGGAGTCAGGGCGAGGGCAGACCAGAGTCAGAGCGAGAGCAGGCCGGAGCCAAGGTGAGGGCAGGCCAGAGCCAGAGCTAGAGCTGGCCAGAGTGAGAGCAGGCCAGTGCCTGAGCGAGAGCAGTCCGGAGCCAAGGCAAGGGCAGGCCAGAGCCAGAGAGAGAGTAGGCCTGAGCCAGAGCGAGAGCAGGCCGGAGCCAAGGAGAAGGCCGACCAGAACCAGAGCGAGAGCAGGTCGGAACCAAGGCAAGGGCAGGCCATAGGCAGAGCCAGGGCATGCCAGAGCAAGAGAGAGAGCAGGCGGAAGCCAAGGCGATGGCAGGCCATAGCCAGAGTGAGAACAGGCCAGAGCCAAGGTGAGGGCAGGCCAGAGCGAGAGCAGGCCAGTGCCAGAGCACGAGCAGGCCAGTGCCAGAGCGAGACCAGGCCAGTACCAGAGCGAGAGCAGGCCAGTGCCAGAACGAGAGCAGGCCAGTGCCAGAGCTAGAGAAGTCCGGAGCCAAGGCAAGGGCAGACCAGAGCCAGAAAGCGAGTAGGCCTGAGCCAGAGCGAGAGGAGGCCGGAGCCAAGGCAAAGGCAGGCCCGAACCAGAGCGAGAGCAGGCCGGAGTCAAGACGAGGGCAGGCCAGAGCCAGAGCAAGAGCAGGCTGGAGCCAAGGCAAGGGCAGGCCGGAGCCAGTTAGAGGGCAGGCCGGAGCCAGTTAGAGGGCAGGCCGGAGCCAGGGCGAGGGCAGGCCGGAGCCAGGGCGAGGGCAGGGCGAGAGCAGGCCGGAGCCAAGGCGAGGGCAGGCCGGAACCATTGCAGGAGCTGGCCGGAGCCAAGGCGATGGCTGGCCGGAGCCTGAGTAAGGGCTGGCCGGAGCCATGGCGAGGGCAGTCCGAAGTCAGAGCGAGGGCAGACCGGAGCCAGAGCGAGAGCAGACCGGAGCCAAGGCGAGGGCAGGCCAGAGCTAGAGCCAGAGCAGGCCGGAGCCAGGGCGAGGGCAGGCCGGAGCCAGGGCGAGGGCAGGCCGGAGCCAGGGCAAGAGCAGGCCGGAGCCAGCGTGAGATCAGGCCAGAGCTAGAGCCAGAGCAGGCCGGAGCCAGGGCGAGGGAAGACCTGACTCAGAACGAGAGGAGGCCGGAGCCAAGGCGAGAGCAGGCTGGAGCCAGGGCGAGGGCAGGCCAGTCCAGAGCGAGAGTAAGCCAGAGCCAAGGCTAGGGCAGGCGAGAGCCAGAGCGAGAGAAGGCCGGAGCCAAGGAGAGGGCAGGCCAGAGAGAGAGCAGGCCGGTGCCGAGGCAAGGGCAGGCCAGATCCAGAGCGAGAGCAGGTCGGAGCCAGGGCAATAGCAGGCAGCAGCCAGGGCAAGGCCAGACCGGTGCCAAGGCGAGAGCAGACCGGAGCCAAGGCGAGGGCAGGCCAGAGGCAGAGCCAGGGCAGGCCAGTACCAGGGCGAGAGCAGGCTGGAGCCAAAGCGAGGGCAGACCAGAGCCAGAGCAATAGCTGGCCGGAGCCAAGGTGAACGCAGGCCAGAGCCAGAAGGAGAGCAGGCCAGTGCCAGAGCGAGAACAGGCCAGTGCCAGAGCGAGAGCAGTCCGGAGCCAAGGCAAGGGCAGGCCAGAGCCAGAGAGAGAGCAGGCCGGAGCCAAGGCGAAGTCAGGCTAGAACCAGAGCGAGGGCAGGACAGAGCCAGAGCAAGAGCAGGCTGGAGCCAAGGAGAGGGCTGGCCAGAGCCAGAGCAAGGAGAGGCCAGAGCCAGAGTGAGAGCAGGCCAGAGCCAGGGCGAGGGCAGGCTAGAGCCAGAGCAAGAGCAGGCCGGAGCCAGGGCGAGGGCACGCCAGAGCGAGAGCAGGTCAGAGCAAGGACAGGCCAGAGCCAGAGTGAGAGCAGGCTAGAGCCAGGGCGAGGGCAGGCTAGAGCCAGAGTAAGAGCAGGCCGGAGCCAGGGCGAGGGCAGGCTGGAGCCAGAGCGAGGGCAAGCCGGAGCCAGGGCGAGGGCAGGCCGGAGCCAGGGAGAGAGCAGGCCGGAGCCAGGGAGAGAGCAGGCCGGAGCCAGGGAGAGAGCATGTCGGAGCCAGGACGAGGGCAGGCCGGAGCCAGGACGAGGGCAGGCCGGAGCCAGGGCGAGAGCAGGCCGGAGCTAATGCGATGGCAGGCCGGAGCCAGAGCAAGAGCAGGCCGGAGCCAGGGCGAGGGCAGGCCGGAGCCAGGGCGACAGCAGGCCAGAGCCAGCACGAGAGCAGGCCAGAGCTACAGCCAGAGCAGGCCGGAGTCAGGGCGAGGGCAGACCAGAGTCAGAGCGAGGGCAGGCCAGAGCCAGAGCGAGAGCAGGCCAGAGCCAGAGTGAGAGAAGGCCAGTGCCTGAGCGAGAGCAGTCCGGAGCCAAGGCAAGGGCAGGCCAGAGCCAGAGAGAAAGTAGGCCTTAGCCAGAGCAAGAGCTGGCCGGAGCCAAGGAGAAGGCAGCCCAGACCCAGAGCGAGAGCAGGTCGGAACCAAGGCGAGGGCAGGCCATAGGCAGAGCCAGGGCAGGCCATAGGCAGAGCCAGGGCAGGCCAGAGCAAGAGAGAGAGCAGGCCGGAGCCAAGGCGATGGCAGGCCAGAGTCAGAGTGAGAACAGGCCAGAGCCAAGGTGAGGGCAGGCCAGAGCGAGAGCAGGCCAGTGCCAGAGCGAGAGCAGGCCAGTGCCAGAGCGAGAGCAGGCCAGTGCCAGAACGAGAGCAGGCCAGTGCCAGAGCTAGAGAAGTCCGGAGCCAAGGCAAGGGCAGGCCAGAGCCAGAGAGCGAGTAGGCCTGAGCCAGAGCGAGAGGAAGCCGGAGCCAAGGCAAAGGCAGGCCCGAACCAGAGCGAGAGCAGGCCGGAGTCAAGGCGAGGGCAGGCCAGAGCCAGAGCAGGCCAGAGCCAGAGCAAGAGCAGGCCGGAGCCAGGGCGAGGGCAGGCCAGAGCCAGAGCAAGAGCAGGCCGGAGCCAGGGCGAGAGCAGGCCGGAGCCAAGGCGAGGGCTGGCCGGAGCCAGAGCAAGTGCAGGCCGGAGCCAGGGCGAGAGCAGGCTGGAGCCAAGGCAAGGGCAGGCCAGAGCCAGAGCAAGAACAGGCCAGAGCCAGAGCAAGAGCAGGCCGGAGCTAGGGCGAGGGCAGGCCAGAGCCAGAGCAAGAGCAGGCCGGAGCCAGGGTGAGAGCAGGCCGGAGCCAAGGCGAGGGCTGGCCGGAGCCAGAGCAAGTGCAGGCCGGAGCCAGGGCGAGAGCAGGCTGGAGCCAAGGCAAGGGCAGGCCAGAGCCAGAGCAAGAGCAGGTCGGAGCCAAGGCGAGGACAGGTCAGAGCCATAGCGAGAGCCAGCCAGATCCAGAGCAAGAGCAGGCCGGAGCCAGGGCGAGGGCAGGCCGGAGCCAGGGCAAGAGCAGGCCGGAGCCAGAGCGAGAGCAGGCCGGAGCCAAGGCGAGAGCAGGCCGGAGCCAAGGCGAGGGCTGGCCAGAGCGAGAGCAGGCCGGAGCCAAGGCGAGAGCAGGCCGGAGCCAAGGCGAGGGCGGGCCAGAGCCAAAGCGAGAGCAGGCCGTAGCCAAGGCGAGGGCAGGCCAGAGCCAGATCCAGAGCAGGCCAGAGTCATGGCGAGATCAGGACAGAGCCAAGGCGAGGGCACGCCAGAGCGAGAGCAGGTCAGAGCCAGAGCGAGGGCAGGCCTGAGCCAGAGCGAGGGCAGGCCTGAGCCAGAGCGAGAGTAGGCCAGAGCCAAGGCAAGGGCAGGCCAGAACCAGAACGAGAGAAGGCCGGAGCCAAAGCAAGGGCAGGCCGGAACATGGGCGAGAGCATTCCGGAGACAGGGCGAGGCCAGAGCCAGAGCGAGAGCTGGTCAGAACCTGAGCGAGAGTATGCCGGAACCAGGGCGAGGGCTGGCCAGAGCCATAGCGAGAGCAGGCCAGAGCCATAGCGAGAGCAGGCCAGAGCCAGAGCTAGAGCAGTCCGGACCCAGAGCTAGGGCGAGCCAGAGCGAGAGCAGGCCTGAGCCAGAGCGAGAGCAGGCTGAAGCCATGACGAAGGCAGGTCAGAACAAGAGCGAGATCAGGCTAGAGGGCAGGCCAGAGCCAGAGGAAGAGCAGGCCGGAGCCAAGGCATGAGCAGGCCGGAGCCAGGGCGAGGGCAGGCCAGAGCCAGGGCAAGAGCAGGCCGGAGCCAAGGCGAGAGCAGGCTGGAGCCAAGGCGAGGGCTGGCCGGAGCGAGAGCAGGCAGGAGCCAAGGCGAGAGCAGGCAGGAGCCAAGGCAAGGTTGGGCCAGAGCGAGATCAGGATGTAGCCAAGGCGAGGGCAGGCCAGAGCCAGATCCAGAGCAGGCCAGAGTCATGGCGAGAGCAGGCCGGAGCCGAGGCGTGAGCTGGCCGGAGCCAGAGCGAGAGTAGGCCAGAACCAGAACGAGAGAAGGCCGGAGCCAAGGCAAGGGCAGGCCGGAACATGGGCGAGAGCCGACCGGAGACAGGGCGAGGCCAGAGCGAGAGCAGGTCAGAACCTGAGTGAGAGTATGCCGGAGCCAGGGCGAGGGCTGGCCAGAGCCATAGCGAGAGCAGGCCAGAGCCAGAGCTAGAGCAGTCCGGAGCCAGAGCTAGGGCGGGCCTGAGCCAGAGCGAGAACAGGCCTGAGCCAGAGCGAGAGCAGGCTGGAGCCATGACGAAGGCAGGCCAGAACAAGAGCGAGATCAGGCTAGAGGGCCGGCCAGAGCCAGAGGAAGAGCAGGCCGGAGCCAAGGCATGGGCAGACAAGAGCCAGAGAAAGAGCAGGCCGGAGCCAGGCCGAGGGCAGGCCAAAGCCAGAGCGAGAGCAGGTCGGAGCCAGGGCGAGAGCAGGCCGGAGCCAATGCGAGGGCAGGCCGGAGCCAGAGCGAGAGCAGGCCGGAGTCAGGGCGAGGGCAGGCCGGAGCCAGAGCGAGAGCAGGCCGGAGCCACGGCGATTGTAGGCCAGAGCCAAGGCAAGGGCATGCCAGAGCGATAGAAGGCCAGAGCCAAGGGAAGGGCAGGCCGGAACCAGGGCGAGAGCAGGCCGGAGACAGGGCGAGGCCAGAGCGAGAGCAGGCTAGAGCGAGTGCAGGCCGGAGCCAAGGCGAGAGCAGGCCGGAGCCAATGGAGTGAGGGCCGGCCAGATCCAGAGCGAGAGGAGGCCAGAGGCAGAGCGAGAGCAGGCCGGAGCCAGAGCAATAGCAGGCAGCAGCCAGGGCGAGGGCAGACCGGTGCCAAGGCGAGAGCAGACCGGAGCCAAGGCGAGGGCAGGCCAGAGGCAGAGCCAGGGCAGGCCAGTACCAGAGCGAGAGCAGGCTGGAGCCAAAGCGAGGGCAGACCAGAGCCAGAGCGAGAGCAGGCCGGAGCCAAGGAGAGCAGGCCAGTGCCAGATCAAGAACAGTCCGGAGCCAAGGCAAGGGCAGGCCAGAGCCAGAGAGAGAGTAGGCCTGAGCCAGAGCCAGAGCAGGCTGGAGCCAAGGCGAAGTCAGGCTAGAACCAGAGCGAGAGCAGACCAGAGTCAAGACGAGGGCAGGACAGAGCCAGAGCAAGAGCAGGCTGGAGCCAAGGAGAGGGCTGGCCGGAGCCAGAGCAAGGACAGGCAAGAGCCAGGGTGAGAGCAGGCCAGAGCCAGGGCGAGGGCAGGCTAGAGCCAGAGCAAGAGCCGGCCGGAGCCAGGGCGAGGGCAGGCTGGAGCCAGAGCGAGGGCAAGCCGGAGCTAGGGCGAGGGCAGGCCGGAGCCAGGGCGAGGGCAGGCCGGAGCCAGGGAGAGAGCAGGTCAGAGCCAAGGCGAGGTCAGGCCAGAGCGAGAGCAGGCCGGAGCCAGGAAGAGGGCAGGCCGGAGCCAGGGCAAGAGCAGGCCGGAGCTAATGCGATGGCAGGCCAGAGCGAGAGCAGGCCGGAGCCAGGACGAGGGCAGGCCGGAGCCAGGGCGAGAGCAGGCCAGAGCCAGCACGAGAGCAGGCCAGAGCTACAGCCAGAGCAGGCCGGAGTCAGGGCGAGGGCAGACCAGAGTCAGAGCGAGGGCAGGCCAGAGCCAGAGCGAGAGCATGCCAGAGCCAGAGTGAGAGCAGGCCAGTGCCTGAGCGAGAGCAGTCTAGAGCCAAGGCAAGGGCAGGCCAGAGCCAGAGAGAGAGTAGGCCTGAGCCAGAGTAAGAGCAGGCCGGAGCCAAGGAGAAGGCAGCCCAGAACCAGAGCGAGAGCAGGTCGGAACCAAGTCGAGGGCAGGCCATAGGCAGAGCCAGGGCATGCCAGAGCACGAGAGAGAGCAGGCCAGAGTCAGAGTGAGAACAGGCCAGAGCCAAGGTGAGGGCAGGCCAGAGCGAGAGCAGGCCAGTGCCAGAGCGAGAGCAGGCCGGTGCCCGAAAGAGAGCAGGCCAGTGCCAGAGCTAGAAAAGTCCGGAGCCAAGGGCAGGCCAGAGCCAGAGAGCGAGTAGGCCTGAGCCAGAGCGAGAGGAGGCCGGAGCCAAGGCAAAGGCAGGCCCGAACCAGAGCGAGAGCAGGCCGGAGTCAAGACGAGGCCAGGCCAGAGCCAGAGCAAGAGCAGGCTGGAGCCAAGGCAAGGGCAGGCCGGAACAAGGGCGAGAACAGGCCGGAGTCAAGACGAGGGCAGGCCAGAGCAAGAGCAGGCCAGAGCAAGAGCAGGCCGGAGCCAGGGCGAGGGCAGGCCAGAGCCAGAGCAAGAGCGGGCCGGAGCCAGGGCGAGAGCAGGCCGGAGCCAAGGCGAGGGCTGGCCGGAGTCAGAGCAAGGGCAGGACGAGAGCAGGCCGGAGCCAAGCCGAGGGCAGGCCAGAGCTACAGCCAGAGCAGGCCGGAGTCAGGGCGAGGGCAGGCCAGAGCCAGAGCGAGAGCATGCCAGAGCCAGAGTGAGAGCAGGCCAGTGCCTGAGCGAGAGCAGTCTGGAGCCAAGGCAAGGGCAGGCCAGAGCCAGAGAGAGAGTAGGCCTGAGCCAGAGCAAGAGCAGGCCGGAGCCAAGGAGAAGGCAGCCCAGAACCAGAGCGAGAGCAGGTCGGAACCAAGGCGAGGGCAGGCCATAGGCAGAGCCAGGGCATGCCAGAGCAAGAGAGAGAGCAGGTCGGAGCCAAGGCGATGGCAGGCCAGAGTCAGAGTGAGAACAGGCCAGAGCCAAGGTGAGGGCAGGCCAGAGCGAGAGCAGGCCAGTGCCAGAGCGAGAGCAGGCCAGTGCCCGAACGAGAGCAGGCCAGTGCCCGAACGAGAGCAGGCCAGTGCCAGAGCTAGAGAAGTCCGGAGCCAAGAGCGAGTAGGCCTGAGCCAGAGCGAGAGGAGGCCGGAGCCAAGGCAAAGGCAGGCCCGAACCAGAGCGAGAGCAGGCCGGAGTCAAGACGAGGGCAGGCAAGAGCCTGAGCAAGAGCAGGCTGGAGCCAAGGCAAGGGCAGGCCGGAACAAGGGCGAGAACAGGCCGGAGTCAAGACGAGGGCAGGCCAGAGCAAGAGCAGGCCAGAGCAAGAGCAGGCCAGAGCAAGAGCAGGCCGGAGCAAGGGCGAGGGCAGGCCAGAGCAAGAGCAGGCCGGAGCCAGGGCGAGAGCAGGCCGGAGCCAAGGCGAGGGCTGGCCGGAGCCAGAGCAAGGGCAGGGCGAGAGCAGGCCGGAGCCAAGCCGAGGGCAGGCCAGAGCAAGAGCAGGTCGGAGCCAAGGCGAGGGCAGGTCAGAGCCAGAGCTAGAGCAGGCCGGAGCCAAGGCGAGGGGAGGCCAGAGCGAGAGCAGGCCAGAGCGAAAGCAGTCTGGAGCCAAGGCAAGGGCAGGCCAGAGCCAGAGCGAGAGCAGGCCTGAGCAACAGCAGGCCGGAGCCAAGGCGAAGGCAGGCCAGAACAAGAGCGAGATCAGGCCAGAGTAAAGACGAGGGCAGGCCAGAGCCAGAGGAAGAGCAGGCCGGAGCCAAGGCATGGGCAGGCGAGAGCCAGAGAGAGAGCAGGCCTGAGCCAGAGCGAGAGCAGGCCTGAGCAAGAGCAAACCGGAGCCAAGGCGAAGGCAGGCCAGAACAAGAGCGAGAGCAGGTCAGAGCCAGGGCGAGAGCAGGCCGGGGTCAAGACAAGGGCAGGCCAGAGCCAGAGCAAGAGCCGGCCAGATCCAGAGCAAGAGCAGGCCGGAGCCAAGGCGAGGGCAGGCCAGAGCCAGGGCAAGAGCAGGCCAAGGCGAGAGCAGGCCGGAGCCAAGGCGAGAGCAGGCCGGAGCCAAGACGAGAGCAGGCCGGAGCCAAGGCGAGAGCTAGCCGGAGCCAGAGCGAGAGCCGGCCGGAGCCAAGGCGAGAGCAGGCCGGAGCCAAGGCGAGGGCGGGCCAGAGCCAGAGCGAGAGCAGGCCATAGCCAAGGCGAGGGCATGCCAGAGCCAGAGCAAGAGCAGGTCAGAGCCAGAGCGAGAGCCGGCCGGAGCCAGGGCGAGAGCAGGCCAGAGCGAGAGTAGGCCAGAGCCAAGGCAAGGGCAGGCCAGAGCCAGAACGAGAGAAGGCCGGAGCCAAGGCAAGGGCAGGCCGGAACATGGGCGAGAACAGGCCGGAGACAGGGCGAGGCCAGAGCGAGAGCAGGTCAGAACCTGAGCGAGAGTATACCGGAGCCAGGGCGAGGGCTGGCCAGAGCCATAGCGAGAGCAGGCCAGAGCCAGAGCTAGAGCAGTCCGGAGCCAGAATTAGGGCGGGCCTGAGCCAGAGCGAGAACAGGCCTGAGCCAGAGTGAGAGCAGGCTGGAGCCATGACAAAGGCAGGCCAGAACAAGAGTGAGATCAGGCTAGAGGGCAGGCCAGAGCCAGAGGAAGAGCAGGCCGGAGCCAAGGCATGGGCAGACAAGAGCAAGAGCGAGAGCAGGCTGGAGCCACGGCGAGGGTAGGCCAGAGCCAAGGCAAGGGCATGCCAGAGCCAGAGATTTAGAAGGCCAGAGCCAAGGGAAGGGCAAGCCGGAACCAGGGCGAGAGCAGGCCAGAGATAGGGCGAGGCCAGAGCGAGAGCAGGCCAGAACGAGAGTAGGCTGGAGCCAAGGCGAGAGCAGGCCGGAGCCAAAGCGAGTGCAGGCCAGAGCCAGGGCGAGAGCAGGCCGGAGCCAAGGCGAGTGCAGGCCGGAGTCAGTGCGAGGGCAGGCCAGAGTCAGAGCGAGAGCAGGCCAGAACCAAGGCGAAGGCACGCCAGAGCGAGAGCAGGCCAGGGCGAGGGTAGGCAAGAGCCAGAGCGAGAGTAGGCCAGAGCTAAGGCAAGGGCCGGCTAGAGCGAGAGAAGGCCGGAGCCAAGGCAAGGGCAGGCCGGAACAAGGGCGAGAACAGGCCGGAGTCAAGACGAGGGCAGGCCAGAGTCCGAGCGAGAGCAGGCCGGAGCCAAGGCGAGGGCACGCCAGAGCCAGAGCGAGAGCAGGCCAGATCCAGAGCGACAGCAGGCCGGAGCCAGGGCGAGGGCAGGCGAGAGCCAGAGCGAGAGTAGGCCAGAGCCAAGGCAAGGGCAGGCCAGAGCCAGAGCGAGAGAAGGCCAGAGCCAAGGCAAGGGCAGGCCGGAACAGCGGCTAAAGCAGGCCCGAGACAAGGCGAGGCCAGAGCGAGAGCAGGCTACAGCCAGAGTGAGAGTATGCCGGAGCCTGGGCGAGGGCAGGCCAGAGCCAGAGAGAGAGCAGGCCGGAGCCAGGGCGAGGGCGGGCCAGAGCCAAAGCGAGAGCACCCCGGAGCCAGGGCGAGAGCAGGCCGGAGCTAAGGCGAGGGCAGGCCGGAGCCAGAGTGATGGCAGGCCGGAGCCAGGGCAAGGGCAGTCCGGAACTAGAGCCAGAGCAGGCCGTAGCCAAGGTTAGAGCTGGCCGGAGCCAAGGCGAGGGCAGTCCAGAGGCAGAGCCAGGGCAGGCCAGAGCGAGTGCAGGCCGGAGCCAAGGCGAGGTCAGGCCAGAGCAAGAGCAGGTCGGAGCCAAGGCGAGGGTAGGCCAAAGCCAGAGCAGGCCGGAGCCAAGGCGAGGGGAGGCCAGAGCGAGAGCAGGCCAGAGCGAGAGCAGGCCAGAGCCAAGGCAAGGGTAGGCCAGAGCCAAGGCAAGGGCAGGCCAGAGCCAGAGTGATAGAAGGCCAGAGTCAAGGCAAGGGCAGGCCGGAACCAGGGCGAGAGCAGGCCGGAGACAGGGCGAGGCCAGAGCCAGAACAAGAGCGAGAGCAGGCTGGAGCCAAGGTGAAGGCAGGCCAGAACAAGAGCGAGATCAGGCTAGAGTCAAGACGAGGGCAGTCCAGAGCCAGAGGAAGGGCAGGCCGGAGCCAAGGCATGGGCAGGCCAGAGCCAGAGAGAGAGCAGGCCGGAGCCAGGGCGAGGGCAGGCCAGAGCCAGAGCGAGGGCAGGCCAAAGCCAGAGCGAGAGCAGGTCGGAGCCAGG
The DNA here is from genome assembly GCF_046119375.1 of Phyllobates terribilis. Lineage (NCBI taxonomy): Eukaryota > Metazoa > Chordata > Amphibia > Anura > Dendrobatidae > Phyllobates > Phyllobates terribilis. The sequence goes on along the minus strand of NW_027362800.1, from coordinate 320,407 downwards.
GCGAGAGCAGGCCGGAGCCAATGCGAGGGCAGGCCGGAGCCAGAGCAAGGGCAGGCCGGAGTCAGGGCGAGGGCAGGCCGGAGGCAGAGCGAGAGCAGGCCGGAGCCAAGGCGAGGGTAGGCCAGAGCCAAGGCAAGGGCATGCCAGAGCGATAGAAGGCCAGAGCCAAGGCAAGGGCAGGCCGGAACCAGGGCGAGAGCAGGCCGGAGACAGGGCGATGCCAGAGCGAGAGCAGGCCAGAGCGAGAGTAGGCCAGAGCCAGGGCGAGGGCAGGCCAGAGAGAGAGCAGGCCACAGCCAGGGTAGGCCGGAGCCAGGGCGACAGCAGGCCAGAGCCAAAGCGAGTGCAGGCTAGAGCCAGAGCGAGAGCAGGCCAGAGCCAGAGAGAAAGCAGTCCGGAGCCAAGGCGAGGGCAGGCCAGAGCGAGAGCAGGCCGGAGACAAGGCGAAGGCAGGCCAGAACAAGAGCGAGAACAGTCCGGAGTCAAGACTAGGGCAGGCCAGAGCCAGAGCTAGAGCAGGCCGGAGCCAGGGCGAGGGCAGGCCAGAGCGAGAGCAGGCCGGAGCCAGGGCGAGAGCAGGCCGGAGCCAAGGCGAGGGCTGGCCGGAGCCAGAGCAAGGGCAGGCCGGAACCAAGGCGAGGACAGGCCGGAGCCAGAGCGAGAGCAGGCCAGAGCGAGAGCAGGCCGGAGCCAAGACGAGAGAAGGCCGGAGCCAAGGCGAGGGCAGGCCAGAGCCAGACCGAGAGGAGTCCGGAGCCAGGGCGAGAGCAAGACGGTGCCAAGGCGAGGGCAGGCCAGAGCCAGATCCAGAGCAGGCCGCAGTCAGGGCGACGGCAGGCCAGAGTCAGATTGAGAGCAGGCCGGAGCCAAGGCGAGGGCATACCAGAGCGAGAGCAGGCCGGAGCCAGAGCGAGGGCAGGCAAGAGCCAGAGCAAGAGTAGGCCAGAGCCAAGGCAAGGGCCGGCCAGAGCCAGAGCGAGAGAAGGCCGGAGCGAAGGCAAGGGCAGGCCGAAATAAGGGCGAGAACAGGCCGGAGACAGGGCGAGGCCAGAGCCAGAACAAGAGCGAGAGCAGGCTGGAGCCAAGGTGAAGGCAGGCCAGAACAAGAGCGAGATCAGGCTAGAGTCAAGACGAGGGCAGTCCAGAGCCAGAGGAAGGGCAGGCCGGAGCCAAGGCATGGGCAGGCCAGAGCCAGAGAGAGAGCAGGCCGGAGCCAGGGCGAGGGCAGGCCAGAGCCAGAGCGAGGGCAGGCCAAAGCCAGAGCGAGAGCAGGTCGGAGCCAGGGCGAGAGCAGGCCGGAGCCAATGCGAGGGCAGGCCAGAGCCAGAGCAAGAGCAGGCCGGAGTCAGGACGAGGGCCGGCCAGAGTCAGAGCGAGAGCAGGCCAGAGCCAAGGAGAGGGCACGCCAGAGCGAGAGCAGGCCAGAACCAGAGCGACAGCAGGCCAGGGCGAGGGTAGGCAAGGGCCAGAGCGAGAGTAGGCCAGAGCCAAGGCAAGGGCAGGCCTGAGCGAGAGAAGGCAAGGGCAGGACGGAACAACAGCTAAAGCAGGCCCGAGACAGGGCGAGGCCAGAACGAGAACAGGCCACAGCCAGAGTGAGAGTATGCCTGAGCCTGGGCGAGGGCAGTCCGGAACTAGAGCCAGAGCAGGCCGTAGCCAAGGTTAGAGCTGGCCGGAGCCAAGGCGAGGGCAGTCCAGAGGCAGAGCCAGGGCAGGCCAGAGCCAGAGCGAGTGCAGGCCGGAGCCAAGGCGAGGGAAGGCCAGAGCCAGAGCAAGAGCAGGTTGGAGCCAAGGCGAGGGTAGGCCAAAGCCAGAGCAGGCCGGAGCCAAGGCGAGGGGAGGCCAGAGCGAGAGCAGGCCAGAGCAAGAGCAGGCCAGAGCCAAGGCAAGGGTAGGCCAGAGCCAAGGCAAGGGCAGGCCAGAGCCAGAGTGATAGAAGGCCAGAGTCAAGGCAAGGGCAGGCCGGAACCAGGGCGAGAGCAGGCCGGAGACAGGGCGAGGGCCGGCCAGAGTCAGAGTGAGAGCAGGCCGGAGCCAAGGAGAGGGCACGCCAGAGCGAGAGCAGGCCAGAACCAGAGCGACAGCAGGCCGGAGCCAGGGCGAGGGCAGGCAAGGGCCAGAGCGAGAGTAGGCCAGAGCCAAGGCAAGGGCAGGCCTGAGCGAGAGAAGGCAAGGGCAGGACGGAACAACGGATAAAGCAGGCCCGAGACAGGGCGAGGCCAGAGCCAGAGCGCGAACAGGCCACAGCCAGAGTGAGAGTATGCCTGAGCCTGGGCGAGGGCAGGCCAGAGCCAGAGTGAGAGCAGGCCGGAGCCAGGGCGAGGGCGGGCCAGAGCCAAAGCAAAAGCAGGCCGGAGCTAATGCGAGGGCAGGCTGGAGCCAGAGCAAGGGCAGTCCGGAACTAGAGTGAGAGCAGGCCGTAGCCAAGGTGAGAGCTGGCCGGAGCCAAGGCGAGGGCAGGCTAGAGCGAGAGCAGGCCGGAGCCAAGGCGAGGGCAGGCCAGAGTCAGAGCAGGTCGGAGCCAAGGCGAGGGCAGGCCAGAGCCAGAGCAGGCCGGAGCCAAGGCGAGGGGAGGCCAGAGCGAGAGCAGGCCAGAGCGATAGCATAAAACCAGACAATGTGAACTGAGGTCTAAGATGGCAGACATACAAGAAACAGAGGCATGTTCACACTAGCAAAAAAGAAGCAAGACAAAAATATATCTCACACCCTACCATAATTATATATAAATGTAAAGCAAAATTGCATAATAAATATAGGGTACTTAGTGAACTATTTTTGATCAAAAAAAGTATACAAGCCGTCCCACCAGCGGCAAGGTGACCCTAAATTGGGACGGTACCTATACTGCCTATATTAAAAACCCGGTCCTATTTGTCTACCCTTTTATATGCATTACTTCAACTTTGATATACAGTAAGGTTTTTAATATAGGCAGTATAGGTACCGTCCCAATTTAGGGTCACCTTGCCGCTGGTGGGACGGCTTTACATTTATATATAATTATGGTAGGGTATGAGATATATTTTTGTCTTGCTTCTTTTTTGCCAGAGCGATAGCATGCCAGAGCCAAGGCGAGAGCAGGCCGGAGCCAAGGCAAGGGTAGGCCAGAGCCAAGGCAAGGGCAGGCCAGAGCCAGAGTGATAGAAGGCCAGAGTCAAGGCGAGAGCAGGCCGGAGACAGGGCGAGGCCAGAGCCAGAACAAGAGCGAGATCAGGCTGGAGCCAAGGTGAAGGTAGGCCAGAACAAGAGCGAGATCAGGCTAGAGTCAAGACGAGGGCATTCCAGAGCCAGAGGAAGAGCAGGCCGGAGCCAAGGCATGGGCAGGACAGAGTCAGAGAGATAGCAGGCCGGAGCCATGGCGAGGGCAGGCTAGAGCGAGAGCAGGTCGGAGCCAGGGCGAGAGCAGGCCGGAGGCAATGCGAGGCCAGGCCGGAGCCAGAGCAAGGGCAGGCCGGAGTCAGGGCGAGGGCAGGCCGGAGGCAGAGTGAGAGCAGGCCGGAGCCAAGGCGAGAGCAGGCCGGAGCCAAGGCAAGGGTAGGCCAGAGCCAAGGCGAGAGCAGGCCGGAGACAGGGCGAGGCCAGAGCGAGAGCAGGCCAGAGCGAGAGTAGGCCAGAGCCAGCGCGAGGGCAGGCCAGAGAGAGAGCAGGCCGGAGCCAGAGCGAGGGCAGGCCAGTGCCAGAGCGAGAGCAGGCCGGAGCCAGAGCGACAGCAGGCCAGAGCCAAAGCAAGTGCAGGCCAGAGCTAGAGAGAGAGCAGGCCAGAGCCAGAGCAGGCCAGAGCGAGAGTAGGCCAGAGCCAAGGCAAGGGCAGGCCAGAGCCAGAGCGAGAGAAGGCCGGAGCCAAGGCAAGGGCAGGCCGGAACAAGGGCTAGATCAGGCCCGAGACAGGGCGAGGCCAGAGCCAGAGCAGGCCACAGCCAGAGTGAGAGTATGCCGGAGACAGGACGAGGGCAGGCCAGAGCCAGAGAGAGAGCAGGCCAGAGCCAGGGCGAGGGCGGGCCAGAGCCAAAGCGAGAGCAGGCCGGAGCCAGGGCGAGAGCAGGCCGGAGATAAGGCGAGGGCAGGCCGGAGCCAGAGCGATGGTAGGCCGGAGCCAGGGCAAGGGCAGTCCGGAACTAGAGCGAGAGCAGGCCGGAGCCAAGGCGAGGGCGGGCCAGAGCGAGAGCAGGCCGGAGCCAAGGCGAGGGCAGGCCAGAGCAAGAGCAGGTCGGAGCCAAGGCGAGGCAGGCCAGTGCCAGAGCGAGAGCAGGCCGGAGCCAAGGCGAGGGGAGGCCAGAGCGAGAGCAGGCCGGAGCCAGGGCGAGAGCAGTCCGGAGATAAGGCGAGGGCAGGCCGGAGCCAGAGTGATGGCAGGCCGGAGCCAGGGCAAGGGCAGTCCGGAACTAGAGCGAGAGCAGGCCGGAGCCAAGGCGAGGGCAGGCCAGAGCAAGAGCAGGTCGGAGCCAAGGCGAGGGCAGGCCAGTGCCAGAGCGAGAGCAGGCCGGAGCCAAGGCGAGGGGAGGCCAGAGCGAGAGCAGGCCGGAGCCAGAGCAAGAGCAGGCCTGAGCCAGAGCAAGAGCTGGTCGGAGCCAAGGCGAAGGCAGGTCAGAACAAGAGCGAGATCAGGCCAGAGTCAAGACGAGGGCAGGCCAGAGCCAGAGGAAGATCAGGCCGGTGCCAAGGCATGGGCAGGCGAGAGCCAGAGAGAGCGCAGGCTGGAGCCAGAGCGAGGGCAGGCCAGAGCGAGAGCAGGTCGGAGCCAGGGCTAGAGCAGGCCGGAGCTAATGCGAGGGCTGGCCTGAGCTAGAGCAAGGGCAGGCCGGAGTCAGGGCAAGGGCAGGCCGGAGCCAGAGCAAGGTCAGGCCGGAGTCAGGGCGAGGGCAGGCCGGAGCCTGAGCGAGAGCAAGCCGGAGCCAAGGCAAGAGCAGGCCGGAGCCAAGGCGAGGGTAGGCCAGAGCTAGACCAGGCCTGAGCAAGGACGAGGGTAGGCCGGAGCCAGGGCGAGGGCAGGCCAGAGTCAGAGCGAGAGCAGGCCGGAGCCAAGGCATGGGCAGGCCAGAGCCAGAGAGAGAGCAGGCCGGATCCAATGCAAGGGCTGGCCGTAGCTAGAGCAAGGGCAGGCCGGAGTCAGGGCGAGGGCATGCCGTAGCCAGAGCAAGAGCCAGCCGGAGCTAAGGTGAGAGCACGCCGGAGCCAAGGCGAGGGTAGGCCAGAGCTAGAGCGAGAGCAGGCCGGAGGCTCGGCGAGGTCAAGCCAGAAATAGGTGGGATGTGAGGCAAGCAAGGGGGAAGGGGAGAAGTGAATATAATGAGGGTGGAGAGGGGGGTGGGGATAGTACAGTTAGATCGTTAGAGAAGAATAGGATGCTAAATAACCCCAAAGTTTTATCTTGCATGCTGACCAACGCAAGAAGCCTGACCAATAAGGCGGATGAGCTGCAGGCGCTTATATCGGAGGAGAGGTATGACATCGTAGGTATAACAGAGACTTGGCTAGACGATAGCTACGACTGGGCGGTAAATTTATTAGATTATAGTTTATTTAGAAGGGACCGGAAACAGGGGAAAGGCGGAGGAGTCTGCTTATATGTAAAGTCATGTCTAAAACCCAGACTAAGGGAAGATATAGGAGAGGGAGAAGAGGGGGTCGAGTCCATGTGGGTAGAGATAGAGGGAACTAAAAATAATAATAAAATATTACTGGGGGTCTGCTATAAGCCACCAAATATAACAGAGGAGAATGAGAATCTGCTATTAGGACAAATAGACAAAGTAGCAAAACATAATGAAGTGATTGTAATGGGGGATTTCAACTACCCGGATATTGACTGGGAAACAGAAACCTGTAGATCTCAGAAAGGAAAAAGGTTCTTGACAAATATTAAGGATAATTATCTCTCCCAACTAGTGCAGGAACCAACGAGAGGGAAGGCCGTGTTGGACTGAATATTGACTAATAGGCCTGATAGAATAACTGAGGTACAGATAGGGGGGCACCTAGGTAATAGCGACCATAATATTATCGACTTCAAAATGCCCTTCAGTAGGGTTATCAATAAGGGAACAACAAAAACATTAAACTTTAGGAGGGCGAAGTTTGATCAGCTGAAAGAAAGCCTTCAACTTATTGACTGGGACAAAGTTCTTAATCAAAGGAATACGAATAGTAAATAGGAAACCTTCAAAAGAATTCTGAATACTCAGTGCGAGAGATATATACCGTATGGGAATAAAAGGGCCAGAAATAAGAGGAAACCAATATGGTTGAACAAGAACGTAAAAGGGGCGTTAAATAGCAAAAAAGAGGCATTCAAGAGATTAAAACAGGAAAACAGTAAGGAGGCACTAATGTGTTACAAGGAAAAAACGAGAAACTGTAAAAAACAAATAAAAATAGCGAAGGAGGAAACAGAGAGACGTATTGCTAGGGAAAGTAGATCAAATCCCAAACTGTTCTTTACGTATATAAATAGTAAAAGGATTAAATCAGATAATATTGGACCGATAAAAAGTGAGGAAGGCAAAATCATAGAGAAAGATGAGGATAAAGCTAATCTATTAAATAATTTTTTTTCGACAACTTTCACAAAGGAAATCGAACTAACAGGAGAAATGAGAAGTGACAAACTTAATCCTCCATTAAGTATGACAAATCTAACCCAAGCTGGGGTACAGAAACGCCTCAGTAACATTAAAATAAACAAATCACCAGGACCTGATGGCATACACCCACGGGTACTAAGGGAACTAAGTAATGTGATAGACAGACCGTTATATCTTATATTTAAGGACTCTGTTGAGACTGGGTCTGTGCCACTTGATTGGCGACAGGCGAATGTAGTGCCAATATTCAAAAAGGGAGCAAAAAGTGACGCCGGAAACTATCGGCCGGTGAGTCTGACGTCCGTTGTGGGCAAAATTTTTGAAAGCTTCATTAAAGAGGCAATTACGGAGCATCTTGATGCTAATAATCTTTTAATCCCGAACCAACATGGATTCATGAGGAATCGCTCCTGCCAAACAAACCTGATTGACTTCTACGAGGAGGTTAGCTCTCGAGTAGATCAGGGGGAACCAGTGGATGTCGTGTATCTCGACTTCTCAAAAGCGTTCGATAGCGTGCCACATAATAGGTTGGTATACAAAATGAGAATGATGGGGCTGGGGGAAAATGTCTGCAAGTGGGTAGCTAACTGGCTAAAGGATAGAAGGCAGAGGGTGGTTATAAATGGAATATACTCAGATTGGGTAAGCGTCACTAGTGGGGTACCACAGGGGTCTGTACTAGGCCCAATGTTATTTAATATCTTTATTAACGACATAGTCAACGGGATAAATAGTAAAATATCAATATTTGCAGATGACACAAAGTTATGTAAAACAATTAATACAAAAGAGGACAGTGCAGACCTACAGAGGAATTTGGATAAGCTGGGTAGGTAGAGCATTAAATGGCAAATGAGGTTTAACGAGGAGAAATGTAAGGTCATACATATGGGAAGGAAAAATGGAAGTCACCAGTACTCACTGAATGGGAAATCATTGGGGAATTCAGAGATGGAGAAGGACTTGGGCATCTTGATTGATAGCAAACTAAATTGGAGTGCCCAAAGTCAGGCCGCTGCTGTAAGGGCAAACAGGGTAATGGGATGTATCAGAAGAGGTATAGCTGCAAAGGATGAGAACATTGTTCTTCCACTGTACAAAGCACTGGTCAGACCACACTTGGAATACTGTGCTCAGTTATGGGCCCCAATATATAGAAAGGATATAAATGAGCTTGAAAAGGTACAAAGGAGGGCAACAAAATTAATAAAGGGAATGGAGGGACTGCAATACCCAGAGAGGCTGGCAAAACTAGGACTATTCAGCCTGGAAAAGAGAAGGTTGAGGGGGGACATAATAAATGTGTACAAATATGTTAGGGGACAGTATAGAGATCTTGCCCGGGATTTGTTCAAAAGGAGGGATATTACGGTAACAAGAGGGCACTCACTAAGACTGGAAGAGAAAAGGTTTCAGCACCAGCATAGGAAGGGGTTCTTTACGGTAAGAGCAGTGAGAATATGGAATTCACTGAGTGAGGAGACGGTAATGTCAGATTCACTACACCAGTTCAAGCGGGGACTGGATGCATTTCTAGACACCAGGCAGATTTCAGCGTATACTTAAAAATAGAATAAAATAGTAGGTTGATACAGGGATTTATTCTGACTGCTGGTTTCAGAGTCGGGAGGGAATTTTTCCTCAGGTGAAGATTGGCCAAATCATTTGGGGTTTTTGCCCTCCTCTGGATCAACTTTAGCAATTACAGAACTAACAGGTCGAACTTGATGGACGCAAGTCTTTATTCGGCTTTACAAACTATGTAACTATGTAGAGCGAGAGAAGGCCGGAGCCAAGGCAAGATCAGGCCGGAACCAGGGCGAGAGCAGGCTGGAGCCAGGGCGAGGGCAGGCATAAGCCAGAGCGAGAGTAGGCCAGGGGGCATGGGCAGGCCAGAGCCAGAGCGAGAGATGGCCGGAGCCAAGGCAAGGGCAGGACGGAACATGGGCGAGAGCATTCTGGAGACAGGGCGAGGCCAGAGCCAGAGCGAGAGCTGGTCAGAACCTGAGCTAGAGTATGCCGGAGCCAGGTCGAGGGCTGGCCAGAGCCAGGGCGAGGGCTGGCCAGAGCCAGAGCTAGAGCAGGCCAGAGCCAGAGCTAGAGCAGTCCGGAGCCAGAGCTAGGGCGGGCCTGAGCCAGAGCGAGAGCAGGCTGGAGCCATGACGAAGGCAGGCCAGAACAAGAGCGAGATCAGGCTAGACGGCAGGCCAGATCCAGAGGAAGAGCAGGCCGGAGCCAAGGCATGGGCAGACAAGAGCCAGAGAAAGAGCAGGCCGGAGCCAGGGCGAGGGCAGGCCAGAGCGAGAGCAGGTCAGAGCCAGGGCGAGAGCAGGCCGGAGTCAAGACAAAGGCAGGCCAGAGCCAGAGCAAGAGCCGGCCAGATCCAGAGCAAGAGCAGGCCGGAGCCAGGGCGAGGGCAGGCCAGAGCCAGTGCAAGAGCAGGCCGGAGCCAGGGCGAGAGCAGGCCGGAGCCAAGGCGAGAGCAGGCCGGAGCCAAGGCGAGGGCTGGCCGGAGCCAGAGCGAGAGCAGGCCGAAGCCAAGGCGAGAGCAGGCAGGAGCCAAGGCGAGGACGGGCCAGAGCCAGATCGAGAGCAGGCCGTAGCCAAGGCGATGGCAGGCCAGAGCCAGATCCAGAGCAGGCCAGAGTCATGGCGAGAGCAGGCCGGAGCCAAGGCGAGGGCACGCCAGAGCCAGAGCGAGAGCAGGTCAGAGCCAGAGCGAGGGCAGGCCAGAGCCAGAGCGAGAGTAGGCCAGAGCCAGAGCGAGAGTAGGCCAGAGCCAAGGCAAGGGCAGGCCAGAACCAGAACGAGAGAAGGCCGGAGCCAAGGCAAGGGCAGGCCGGAACATGGGCGAGAGCCGGCCGGAGACAGGGCGAAGCCAGAGCCAGAGCGAGAGCAGGTCAGAACCTGATCGAGAGTATGCCGGAGCCAGGGCGAGGGCTGGCCAGAGCCATAGCGAGAGCAGGCCAGAGCCAGAGCTAGAGCAGTCCGGAGCCAGAGCTAGGGCGGGCCTGAGCCAGAGCGAGAGCAGGCCGGAGCCAGAGCGAGAACAGGCCTGAGCCTGAGCGAGAGCAGGCTGGAGCCATGACGAAGGCAGGCCAGAACAAAAGCGAGATCAGGCTAGAGGCCAGAGCCAGAGGAAGAGCAGGCCGGAGGCAAGGCATGGGCAGACAAGAGCCAGAGAAAGAGCAGGCCGGAGCCAGGGCGAGGGCAGGCCAGAGCGAGAGCAGGTCAGAGCCAGGGCGAGAGCAGGCCGGAGCCAATGCGAGGGCAGGCCGGAGCCAGGGCGAGAGCAGGCCGGAGCCAATGCGAGGGCAGGCCGGAGTCAGGGCGAGAGCAGGTCGGAGCCACGGCGAGGGTAGGCCGGAGCCAAGGCAAGGGCATGCCAGAGCCAGAGCGATAGAAGGCCAGAGCCAAGGGAAGGGCAGGCCGGAACCAGGGCGAATGCAGGCCGGAGACAGGGCGAGGCCAGAGCGAGAGCAGGCCAGAACGAGAGTAGGCCAGAGCCAGGGCGAGAGCAGGCCAGAGCAAGTGCAGGCCGGAGCCAAGGCGAGAGCAGGCCGGAGCCAAAGCGAGGGCAGGCCAGATCCAGAGTGAGAGCAGGCCAGAGGCAGAGCGAGAGCAGGCCGGAGCCAGAGCAATACGAGGGCAGACCGGTGCCAAGGCGAGAGCAGACCGGAGCCAAGGCGAGGGCAGGCCAGAGGCAGAGCCAGGGCAGGCCAGTACCAGAGCGAGAGCACGCTGGAGCCAAAGCGAGGGCAGACCAGAGCGAGAGCAGGCCGGAGCCAAGGTGAGGGCAGGCCAGAGCCAGAAGGAGAGCAGGCCAGTGCCAGGGCGAGAGCAGGGCAGTGCCAGAGCGAGAGCAGTCCGGAGCCAAGGCAAGGGCAGGCCAGAGCCAGAGAGAGAGTAGGCCTGAGCCAGAGCGAGAGCAGGCTGGAGCCAAGTCGAAGTCAGGCTAGAACCAGAGCGAGAGCAGACCAGAGTCAAGACGAGGGCAGGACAGAGCCAGAGCAAGAGCAGGCTGGAGCCAAGGAGAGGGCTGGCCGGAGCCAGAGCAAGTACAGGCCAGAGCCAGAGTGAGAGCAGGCCAGAGCCAGGGCGAGGGCAGGCCGGAGCCAGGGAGAGAGCAGGTCGGAGCCATGGCGAGGTCTGGCCAGAGCAAGAGCAGGCCGGAGCCAGTAAGAGGGCAGGCCGGAGCCAGGGTGAGAGCAGGCCGGAGCTAATGCGATGGCAGGCCAGAGCGAGAGCAGGCCGGAGCCAGGACGAGGGCAGGCCGGAGCCAGGGCGAGAGCAGGCCAAAGCCAGCACGAGAGCAGGCCAGAGCTACAGCCAGAGCAGGTCAGAGTCAGGGCGATGGCAGACCAGAGTCAGAGCGAGGGCAGGCCAGAGCCAGAGTGAGAGCAGGCCAGTGCCTGAGCGAGAGCAGTCCGGAGCCAAGGCAAGGGCAGGCCAGAGCCAGAGAGAGAGTAGGCCTGAGCCAAGGAGAAGGCAGCCCAGAACCAGAGCGAGAGCAGGTCGGAACCAAGGCGAGGGCAGGCCATAGGCAGAGCCAGGGCATGCCAGAGCAAGAGAGAGAGCAGGCCGGAGCCAAGATGATGGCAGGCCAGAGTCAGAGTGAGAACAGGCCAGAGCCAAGGTAAGGGCAGACCAGAGCGAGAGCAGGCCAGTGCCAGAGCGAGAGCAGGCCAGTGCCAGAGCTAGAGAAGTCCGGAGCCAAGGGCAGGCCAGAGCCAGAGAGCTAGTAGGCCTGAGCCAGAGCGAGAGGAGGCCGGAGCCAAGGCAAAGGCAGGCCCGAACCAGAGCGAGAGCAGGCCGGAGTCAAGACGAGGGCAGGCCAGAGCCAGAGCAAGAGCAGGCTGGAGCCAAGGCAAGGGCAGGCCGGAACAAGGGCGAGAACAGGCCGGAGTCAAGACGAAGGCAGGCCAGAGCAAGAGCAGGCCAGAGCCAGAGCAAGAGCAGGCCGGAGCAAGGGCGAGGGCAGGCCAGAGCAAGAGCAGGCCGGAGCCAGGGCGAGAGCAGGCCGGAGCCAAGGCGAGGGCTGGCCGGAGCCAGCGCAAGGGCAGGGCGAGAGCAGACCGGAGCCAAGGCGAGGGCAGGCCAGAGCAAGAGCAGGTCGGAGCCAAGGCGAGGGCAGGTCAGAGCCAGAGCTAGAGCAGGCCGGAGCCAAGGTGAGGGGAGGCCAGAGCGAGAGCAGGCCAGAGCGAAAGCAGTCCGGAGCCAAGGCAAGTGCAGGCCAGAGCCGGAGCGATAGCAGGCCTGAGCCAGAGCGAGAGCAGGCCTGAGCAAGAGCAGGCCGGAGCCAAGGCGAAGGCAGGCCAGAACAAGAGCGAGATCAGGCCAGAGTAAAGACGAGGGCAGGCCAGAGCCAGTGGAAGAGCAGGCCGGAGCCAAGGCATGGGCAGGCGAGAGCCAGAGAGAGAGCAGGCCGGAGCCAGAGCGAGGGCAGGCCAGAGCGAGAGCAGGTCGGAGCTAATGCGAGGGCTGGCCTGAGCTAGAGCAAGGGCAGGCCGGAGCCAGGGCGAGAGCATGCCGGAGCCAAGGCGAGGGCTGGCCAGAGTCAGAGCAAGGGCAGGCCGGAGCCAGGGTGAGGGCAGGCCGGAGCCAGAGCAAGAGCAAGCCAGAGTCAAGGCGAGAGCAGGCCGAAGCCAAGGCGAGGGCAGTCCAGAGCGAGAGCAGGCCGGAGCCAGGGCGAGAGAGCAGGCCGTAGCCAAGGAGAAGGCAGGCCAGAGCCAAATCCAGAGCAGGCCGGAGCCAGGGCGAGGGCAGGCCAGAGTCAGAGCGAGAGCAGGACGGAGCCAAGGCGAGGGCACGCCAGAGCGAAAGCAGGCCAGAGCGAGAGCAGGCTAGGGCCAGGGCGAGGGCAGGCCAGAGCAAGAGTAGGCCAGAGCCAAGGCAAGGGCAGGCCAGAGCAAGAGAAGGCCGGAGCCAAGGCAAGGGCAGGCCAGAACCAGGGCGAGAGCACGCCGTTGACAGTTCGAGGCCAAAGCCAGAGCGAGAGCAGGCCAGAGCCAGAGCGAAACTAGGCCGGAGCCATGGCTAGGGCAGGGCAGGCCAGAGCCAGAGAGAGAGCAGGCTGGAGCCAGGGTGATGGCAGGCCAGAGCCAGAGCGACCGCAGGCAGGAGCCAGGGCGAGAGCAGTCCGGAGCCAAGGCAAGGGCAGTCCGGAGCCAGAGCAAAGGCAGTCCGGATGTAGAGCGAGAGAGCGAGAGCAGGCCGGAGCCAAGGCGAGATTAGACCGAAGCCAAGGCGAGGGCAGGCTAGAGGCAGAGCCAGGGCAGGCCAGAGCAAGAGTAGGTCGGACCCAGGGCGAGAGCAGGCCAGAGCCAGGGCAAGGGCTGGCCGGAGCCAGAGCAAGGGCAGGTGAGAGCCAGTGCGAGAGCAGGCCGTAGCCAAGGTGAGAGTAGGCCGGAGCCAAGGCGAGGGTACACCAGAGCCAGATCGAGAGCAGGCCGGAGGCAGGACGAGGACAGGCCGGAGCCAGGACAAGGGCAGGCCAGAGTCATAGAGAGAGCAGGCCGGAGCCAAGGCAAGGGCAGGCCAGAGCCACAGAGAGAGCAGGCCGGAGCCAGGGAGAGGGCTGGCCAGAGCGAGAGCAGTACGGAGCCAAGGCGAGGGCTAGCCGGAGCCAGAGCAAGGGCAGGCCGGATGTAGGGCGATGGCGGGCCGGAGCCAGAGCGAGAGTAGGTCGGAGCCAGAGCGAGAGCAGGCCGGAACCAGGGCAAGGGCTGGTCGGAGCCAGGGCGAGGACTGGCCGGAGCCAGAGCGAGGGCAGGCCGGAGCCAAGGTGAGAGCAGGCCGGACCCAAGGCGAGGGTACGCCAGAGCAAGAGCAGGCCGGAGCCAGGACGAGGACAGGCCAGAGTCATAGAGAGAGCAGGCCGGAGCCAAGGCAAGGGCAGGCCAGAGAGAGAGCAGGCCGGAGCCAGGGCGAGGGCAGGCCAGAGCGACAGCAGTTCGGAGCTAGGGCGAGAGCAGGCCGGAGCCAAGGCGAGGGATGGCCAGAGCCAGATCAAGGGCAGGCCGGATCCAGAGCAAGGTCAGGCCGGAGTCAGGGCGAGGGCAGGCCGGAGCCTGAGCGAGAGCAGGCCGGAGCCAAGGCAAGAGCAGGCCGGAGCCAAGGCGAGGGTAGGCCAGAGCGAGAGCAGGCCTGAGCAAGGACGAGGGCAGGCCGGAGCCAGGGCGAGGGCAGGCCAGAGTCAGAGCGAGAGCTGGCTGGAGCTAAGGCTAGGGCAGGCCGGAGCCAAGGCATGGGCAGGCCAGAGCCAGAGAGAGAGCAGGCCGGATCCAATGCAAGGGCTGGCCGTAGCTAAGGCGAGAGCAGGCCGAAGCCAAGGCGAGGGTAGGCCAGAGCGAGAGCCGGCCAGAGCGAGAGCAGGCCGGAGGCTCGGCGAGGGCAGGCCAGAGCCAAAACGAGAGAAGGCCTGAGCCAAGGCAAGATCAGGCCGGAACCAGGGCGAGAGCAGGCTGGAGCCAGGGCGAGGGCAGGCAAAAGCCAGAGCGAGAGTAGGCCAGGGGGCATGGGCAGGCCAGAGCGAGAGAAGGCCGGAGCCAAGGCAAGAGCAGGACGGAACAAGGGCTAGATCAGGCCCGAGACAGGGCGAGGCCAGAGCGAGAGCAGGCCACAGCCAGAGTGAGAATATGCCAGAACAAGGGTGAGGGCAGGCCAGAGAAAGAGCAGGCCGGAGACAGGGCGAGGGCAGAACGGAGCCAGAGCGATGGCAAGCTGGAGCCAGGGCGAGCGCAGTCCGGAGCTAGAGCGAGAGCAGGCCGGAGCTAGGGCAAGAGCAGGCCGGAGCCAAGGAGAGGGCAGGCCAGAGCCAGAGCGAGAGCAGGCCGGAGCCAGAGCTGTCCGGAGCCAGAGCTAGGGCAGGCCTGAGCCAGAGCGAGAGCAGGCTGGAGCCATGGCGAAGGCAGGCCAGAACAAGAGCGAGATCAGGCTAGAGTCAAGACGAGGGCAGTCAAGAGCCAGAGGAAGAGCAGGCCGGAGCCAAGGTATGCGTAGGCCAGAGCGAGAGCAGGTCGGAGCCAGGCCGAGAGCAGGCCGGAGCCAATGCAAGGGTAGGCCGGAGTCAGGGCGAGGGCAGGCCGGAGCCAGAGTAAGAGGAGGCCGGAGCCAAGGCGAGAGCAGGCCGGAGCCAAGGCGAGGGCAGGCCAGAGCCAGAGCGATAGAAGGCCAGAGCCAAGGCAAGGGCAGACCGGAACCAGGGCGAGAGCAGGCTGGAGACAGGGCGAGGCCAGAGCCAGAGAGAGAGCAGGCCAGAGTGAGAGTAGGCCAGAGCCAGGGCGAGGGCAGTCCAGATCCAGAGAGAGAGCACGCCGGAGCCAAGGCGAGAGCAGGCCGGAGCCAAGGCGAGAGGAGGCCGGATCCAGAGCAAGAACATGCCGGAACCAGGGCGAGGGCAGGCCAGAGCCAGAGAGAGGGTAGGCTGGAGCCAGGCCTGGCGAGGGTAGGCCGGAGCTAGGGCGAGAGCAGGCCGGAGCCAAGGCGAGGGATGGCCGGAGCCAGAGCAAGGGCAGGCCGGATCCAGAGCAAGGTCAGGCCAGAGTCAGGGCGAGGGCAGGCCGGAGCCTGAGCGAGAGCAGGCCGGAGCCAAGGCAAGAGCAGGCCGGAGCCAAGGCGAGGGTAGGCCAGAGCGAGAGCAGGCCTGAGCAAGGACGAGGGCAGGCCGGAGCCAGGGCGAGGGCAGGCCAGAGTCAGAGCGAGAGCCGGCCGGAGCCAAGGCATGGGCAGGCCAGAGCCAGAGAGAGAGCAGGCCGGATCCAATGCAAGGGCTGGCCGTAGCTAAGGTGAGAGCAGGCCGAAGCCAAGGCAAGGGTAGGCCAGAGCGAGAGCCGGCCAGAGCGAGAGCAGGCCGGAGGCTCGGCGAGGGCAGGCCAGAGCCAGAGCAAGAGAAGGCCTGAGCCAAGGCAAGATCAGGACGGAACCAGGGCGAGAGCAGGCTGGAGCCAGGGCGAGGGCAGGCAAAAGCCAGAGCGAGAGTAGGCCAGGGGGCATGGGCACGCCAGAGCGAGAGAAGGCCGGAGCCAAGGCAAGGGCAGGACGGAACAAGGGCTAGATCAGGCCCGAGACAGGGCGAGGCAAGAGCGAGAGCAGGCCACAGCCAGAGTGAGAGTATGCCAGAGCCAGGGTGAGGGCAGGCCAGAGAAAGAGCAGGCCGGAGGCAGGGCGAGGGCGGGCCAGAGCCAAAGCGAGAGCCGGCCGGAGCCAGGGCAAGAGCAGGCCGGAGCTAAGGCGAGGGCAGGCCGGAGCCAGAGCGATGGCAGTCCGGAGCCAGGGCAAGGACTGTCCTGAACTAGAGCGAGAGCAGGCCGGAGCCAAGGTGAGAGCTGGCCGGAGCCAAGGCGAGGGCAGGCCAGAGGCAGAGCCAGGGCAGGCCAGAGCAAGAGCAGGCCAGAGCAAGAGCAGGTCGTAGCCAAGTCGAGGGCAGGCCAGAGCCAGAGCGAGAGCAGGCCGGAGCCAAGGCGAGGGGAGGTCAGAGCAAGAGCAGGCCAGAACCAGAGCGAGAGCAGGCCGGAACCAGGGCGAGGGCAGGCAAAAGCAAGAGCGAGAGTAGGCCAGAGCCAAGGCAAGGGCAGGCCAAAGCCAGAGCGAGAAAAGGCCGGAGCCAAGGCAAGGGCAGGCCGGAACAAGGGCTAGATCAGGCCCGAGACAGAGCGAGGCCAGAGCGAGAGCAGGCCACAGCCAGAGTGAGAGTATGCCGGAGACAGGGCGAGGGCAGGCCGGAGCCAGGACGAGAGCAGGCCCGGCTAAGGCGAGGGCAGGCCAGAGCCAGAGCGATGGTAGGCCGGAGCCAGGGCAAGGGCAAGGGCAGTCCAGAACTAGAGCGAGACCAGGCCGGAGCCAAGGTGAGAGCTGGCCTGAGCTAGAGCAACAAGGGCAGGCCGGAGTCAGGGCAAGGTCAGGCCGGAGCCAGAGCAAGGGCAGGCCGGAGTCAGGCCGAGGGCAGGCCAGAGCCAGAGCAAGAGCAGGCCGGAGCCAGGACGAGAGCAGGCCGGAGCCAAGGCAAGGGCAGGCCGGAGCCAAGGTGAGAGCAGGCCGGAGCCAAGGCGAGGGTACGCCAGAGCGAGAGCAGGCCGGAGCCAGGATGAGGACAGGCCAGAGTCATAGAGAGAGCAGGCCGGAGCCAAGGCAAGGGCAGGCCAGAGAGAGAGCAGGCCGGAGCCAGGGCGAGGGCAGGCCAGAGCGACAGCAGTTCGGAGCTAGGGCGAGAGCAGGCTGGAGCCAAGGCGAGGGATGGCCGGAGCCAGAGCAAGTGCAGGCCGGATCCAGGGCGAGGGCAGGCCGGAGCCAGAGCGAGACCAGGCAGTAGCCAAGGCGAGAGCAGGACGGAGCAAAGGCGAGGGTAGGCCAAAGCGAGAGCAGGCCGGAGCCAGGACGAGGCAGGCCGGAGCCAAGCGAGAGGAAGCCGGAGCCAAGGAGAGGGCATGCCAGAACCAGAGCAGGCAGGAGCCAGGGCTAGGGCAGGCCAGAGCCAGAGCAAGAGAAGGCCTGAGCCAAGGCAAGATCAGGACGGAACCAGGGCGAGGGCAGGCAAAAGTCAGAGCGAGAGTAGGCCAGGGGGCATGGGCACGCCAGAGCGAGAGAAGGCCGGAGCCAAGGCAAGGGCAGGACGGAGCAAGGGCTAGATCAGGCCCGAGACAGGGCGAGGCCAGAGCGAGAGCAGGCCACAGCCAGAGTGAGAGTATGCCAGAGCCAGGGTGAGGGCAGGCCAGAGAAAGAGCAGGCTGGAGGCAGGGCGAGGGCGGGCCAGAGCCAAAGCGAGAGCCGGCCGGAGCCAGGGCAAGAGCAGGCCGGAGCTAAGGCGAGGGCAGGCCGGAGCCAGAGCGATGGCAGGCCGGAGCCAGGGCAAGGGCTGTCCTGAACTAGAGCGAGAGCAGGCCGGAGCCAAGGTGAGAGCTGGCCGGAGCCAAGGCGAGGGCAGGCCAGAGGCAGAGCCAGGGCAGGCCAGAGCAAGAGCAGGCCAGAGCAAGAGCAGGTCGTAGCCAAGTCGAGGGCAGGCCAGAGCCAGAGCGAGAGCAGGCCGGAGCCAAGGCGAGGGGAGGTCAGAGCGAGAGCAAGCCAGAACCAGAGCGAGAGCAGGCCGGAACCAGGGCGAGGGCAGGCAAAAGCAAGAGCGAGAGTAGGCCAGAGCCAAGGCAAGGGCAGGCCAAAGCCAGAGCGAGAGAAGGCCGGAGCCAAGGCAAGGGCAGGCCGGAACAAGGGCTAGATCAGGCCCGAGACAGAGCGAGGCCAGAGCGAGAGCAGGCCACAGCCAGAGTGAGAGTATGCCGGAGACAGGGCGAGGGCAGGCCGGAGCCAGGACGAGAGCAGGCCCGGCTAAGGCGAGGGCAGGCCAGAGCCAGAGCGATGGTAGGCCGGAGCCAGGGCAAGGGGCAAGGGCAGTCCAGAACTAGAGCGAGACCAGGCCGGAGCCAAGGTGAGAGCTGGCCTGAGCTAGAGCAACAAGGGTAGGCCGGAGTCAGGGCAAGGTCAGGCCGGAGCCAGAGCAAGGGCAGGCCGGAGTCAGGCCGAGGGCAGGCCAGAGCCAGAGCAAGAGCAGGCCGGAGCCAGGGTGATGGCAGGCCAGAGCAAGAGCAGGCCGGAGCCAGGGCGAGAGCAGGCCGGAGCCAAGGCAAGGGCAGGCCGGAGCCAAGGTGAGAGCAGGCCGGAGCCAAGGCGAGGGTACGCCACAGCGAGAGCAGGCCGGAGCCAGGACGAGGACAGGCCAGAGTCATAGAGAGAGCAGGCCGGAGCCAAGGCAAGGGCAGGCCAGAGAGAGAGCAGGCCGGAGCCAGGGCAAGAGCAGGCCAGAGCGACAGCAGTTCGGAGCTAGGGCGAGAGCAGGCTGGAGCCAAGGCGAGGGATGGCCGGAGCCAGAGCAAGTGCAGGCCTGATCCAGGGCGAGGGCAGGCCGGAGCCAGAGCGAGACCAGGCAGTAGCCAAGGCGAGAGCAGGACGGAGCAAAGGCGAGGGTAGGCCAAAGCGAGAGCAGGCCGGAGCCAGGACGAGGCAGGCCGGAGCCAGGCGAGAGGAAGCCGGAGCCAAGGAGAGGGCATGCCAGAACCAGAGCAGGCAGGAGCCAGGGCTAGGGCAGGCCAGAGTAACAGCGAGAGCAGGCCGGAGCCGAGGCGAGTGCAGGCCACAGCCAGAGTGAGAGAAGGGCAGAGCCATGGTAAGCAGGCCAGAGCCTGAGCGAGAGCAGGCCGGAGCCATGGGGAGGGCAGGCCAGAGCCTGAGCGAGAGTAGGCCAGGGACAAGGCAAGGGCAGGCCAGAGCCAGAGCGAGAGAAGGACGGAGCCAAGGCAAGGGAAGGCCTGAACCAGGGCGAGAGCAGGCCGGAGCCAGGGCGAGGCTAGAGGCAGAGCCAGAGCAGGCCAGAGCCAAAGCGAGAGTAGGCCCGAGCCAGGGAGAGGGCAGGCCAGAGCCAGAGAGAGAGAAGGGCGAAGCCTGGGCGAGGGCAGGCCTGAGCCAGAGCGAAGGCAGGTCGGAGCCAGGTCGAGACCAGGCCGGAGCCAAGGCAAGGGCAGGCTGAGAGCCAGAGCGATGGCAAACCGGAACCAGGGCAAGGGCAGTCCGTAGCTAGAGCGAGAGCAGGCCAGAGCCAAGGCGAGAGCAGGCCGGAGCCAGAGAAAAAGCAGGCCGGAGCCAGGACGAGGGCAGGCCGGAGCCAGAGTGATGGCAAGCCGGAGCCAGGGCGCAGGCAGTCCGGAGCTAGAGCGAGAGCAGGCCGGAGCCAGGGGGAGAGCAGGCCGGAGCCAAGGCGAGGGCAGGCCAGAGCCAGAGCGAAAGCAGGCCGGAGCCAGGGTGAGAGCAGGCCGGAGCCAAGGCGAGGACAGACCAAAGCCACAGCGACAGCCGGCCAGAGCAAGGGCAGGCCGGAGCCAGGGCGAGAGCAGGCCGGAGCCAGGGCGAGGACAGGCCAGAGCGAGAGCAGCCCAGAGGCAGGTCGAGGGCAGGCCAGAGTAAGAGCAGGCCGGAGCCAAGGAGTGGGCAGGCCAGAGCCAGAGCGAGGGCAGGCCAGAGCCAGAGCGAGAGTAGGCCAGAGCCAAGCGAGGGCAGGCCAGAGCCAAATCGAGAGCAGTCCGGATCCAAGGCGAGGGCAGGCCAGAGCGAGAGTAAGCCGGAGCAAAGGCAAAGGCAGGCCAGAGCCAGAGCGAGAGCAGGCCAGAGCCTGAGCGAGAGCAGGCCAGAGCCAGGGCGAGAGCAGGCCGGAGCCAGGGCAAGGGCAGGCCGGAGCCAGAGCGAGAGTTGGCCAGAGCCAAGGCAAGGGCAGGCCAGACCCAGAGCGAGAGAAGGCCGGAGCCAAGACAAGGGCAGGCCGGAACCAGGGCGAGAGCAGGCAAGAGCCAGAGCGATGGCAAGCCGGACCCAGGGCGAGGCCAGTACGGAGCTAGAGCGAGGGCAAGCCGGACCCAGGGCGAGGCCAGATCCAGAGCAAGAGCAGGCCAGAGCCAGAGTGAGAGTAGGCTGGAGCCAAGGCGAGGGCAGGACGGAACAAGGGCTAGATCAGGCCCGAGACAGGGCGAGGCCAGAGCGAGAGCAGGCCACAGCCAGAGTGAGAGTATGCCAGAGCCAGGGTGAGGGCAGGCCAGAGAAAGAGCAGGCTGGAGGCAGGGCGAGGGCGGGCCAGAGCCAAAGCGAGAGCCGGCCGGAGCCAGGGCAAGAGCAGGCCGGAGCTAAGGCGAGGGCAGGCCGGAGCCAGAGCGATGGCAGGCCGGAGCCAGGGCAAGGGCTGTCCTGAACTAGAGCGAGAGCAGGCCGGAGCCAAGGTGAGAGCTGGCCGGAGCCAAGGCGAGGGCAGGCCAGAGGCAGAGCCAGGGCAGGCCAGAGCCAGGGCAGGCCAGAGCAAGAGCAGGCCAGAGCAAGAGCAGGTCGTAGCCAAGTCGAGGGCAGGCCAGAGCCAGAGCGAGAGCAGGCCGGAGCCAAGGCGAGGGGAGGTCAGAGCGAGAGCAAGCCAGAACCAGAGCGAGAGCAGGCCGGAACCAGGGCGAGGGCAGGCAAAAGCAAGAGCGAGAGTAGGCCAGAGCCAAGGCAAGGGCAGGCCAAAGCCAGAGCGAGAGAAGGCCGGAGCCAAGGCAAGGGCAGGCCGGAACAAGGGCTAGATCAGGCCCGAGACAGAGCGAGGCCAGAGCGAGAGCAGGCCACAGCCAGAGTGAGAGTATGCCGGAGACAGGGCGAGGGCAGGCCGGAGCCAGGACGAGAGCAGGCCCGGCTAAGGCGAGGGCAGGCCAGAGCCAGAGCGATGGTAGGCCGGAGCCAGGGCAAGGGGCAAGGGCAGTCCAGAACTAGAGCGAGACCAGGCCGGAGCCAAGGTGAGAGCTGGCCTGAGCTAGAGCAACAAGGGTAGGCCGGAGTCAGGGCAAGGTCAGGCCGGAGCCAGAGCAAGGGCAGGCCGGAGTCAGGCCGAGGGCAGGCCAGAGCCAGAGCAAGAGCAGGCCGGAGCCAGGGTGATGGCAGGCCAGAGCAAGAGCAGGCCGGAGCCAGGGCGAGAGCAGGCCGGAGCCAAGGCAAGGGCAGGCCGGAGCCAAGGTGAGAGCAGGCCGGAGCCAAGGCGAGGGTACGCCACAGCGAGAGCAGGCCGGAGCCAGGACGAGGACAGGCCAGAGTCATAGAGAGAGCAGGCCGGAGCCAAGGCAAGGGCAGGCCAGAGAGAGAGCAGGCCGGAGCCAGGGCAAGGGCAGGCCAGAGCGACAGCAGTTCGGAGCTAGGGCGAGAGCAGGCTGGAGCCAAGGCGAGGGATGGCCGGAGCCAGAGCAAGTGCAGGCCTGATCCAGGGCGAGGGCAGGCCGGAGCCAGAGCGAGACCAGGCAGTAGCCAAGGCGAGAGCAGGACGGAGCAAAGGCGAGGGTAGGCCAAAGCGAGAGCAGGCCGGAGCCAGGACGAGGCAGGCCGGAGCCAGGCGAGAGGAAGCCAGAGCCAAGGAGAGGGCATGCCAGAACCAGAGCAGGCAGGAGCCAGGGCTAGGGCAGGCCAGAGTAACAGCGAGAGCAGGCCGGAGCCGAGGCGAGTGCAGGCCACAGCCAGAGTGAGAGAAGGGCAGAGCCATGGTAAGCAGGCCAGAGCCTGAGCGAGAGCAGGCCGGAGCCATGGGGAGGGCAGGCCAGAGCCTGAGCGAGAGTAGGCCAGGGACAAGGCAAGGGCAGGCCAGAGCCAGAGCGAGAGAAGGACGGAGCCAAGGCAAGGGAAGGCCTGAACCAGGGCGAGAGCAGGCCGGAGCCAGGGCGAGGCTAGAGGCAGAGCCAGAGCAGGCCAGAGCCAAAGCGAGAGTAGGCCCGAGCCAGGGAGAGGGCAGGCCAGAGCCAGAGAGAGAGAAGGGCGAAGCCTGGGCGAGGGCAGGGCTGAGCCAGAGCGAAGGCAGGTCGGAGCCAGGTCGAGACCAGGCCGGAGCCAAGGCAAGGGCAGGCTGAGAGCCAGAGCGATGGCAAACCGGAACCAGGGCAAGGGCAGTCCGTAGCTAGAGCGAGAGCAGGCCAGAGCCAAGGCGAGAGCAGGCCGGAGCCAGAGAAAAAGCAGGCCGGAGCCAGGACGAGGGCAGGCCGGAGCCAGAGTGATGGCAAGCCGGAGCCAGGGCGCAGGCAGTCCGGAGCTAGAGCGAGAGCAGGCCGGAGCCAGGGGGAGAGCAGGCCGGAGCCAAGGCGAGGGCAGGCCAGAGCCAGAGCGAAAGCAGGCCGGAGCCAGGGTGAGAGCAGGCCGGAGCCAAGGCGAGGACAGACCAAAGCCACAGCGACAGCCGGCCAGAGCAAGGGCAGGCCGGAGCCAGGGCGAGAGCAGGCCGGAGCCAGGGCGAGGACAGGCCAGAGCGAGAGCAGCCCAGAGGCAGGTCGAGGGCAGGCCAGAGTAAGAGCAGGCCGGAGCCAAGGAGTGGGCAGGCCAGAGCCAGAGCGAGGGCAGGCCAGAGCCAGAGCGAGAGTAGGCCAGAGCCAAGCGAGGGCAGGCCAGAGCCAAATCGAGAGCAGTCCGGATCCAAGGCGAGGGCAGGCCAGAGCGAGAGTAAGCCGGAGCAAAGGCAAAGGCAGGCCAGAGCCAGAGCGAGAGCAGGCCAGAGCCTGAGCGAGAGCAGGCCAGAGCCAGGGCGAGAGCAGGCCGGAGCCAGGGCAAGGGCAGGCCGGAGCCAGAGCGAGAGTTGGCCAGAGCCAAGGCAAGGGCAGGCCAGACCCAGAGCGAGAGAAGGCCGGAGCCAAGACAAGGGCAGGCCGGAACCAGGGCGAGAGCAGGCAAGAGCCAGAGCGATGGCAAGCCGGACCCAGGGCGAGGCCAGTACGGAGCTAGAGCGAGGGCAAGCCGGACGCAGGGCGAGGCCAGATCCAGAGCAAGAGCAGGCCAGAGCCAGAGTGAGAGTAGGCTGGAGCCAAGGCGAGGGCAGGCTGGAGCCTGGGCGAGGGCAGGCCAGGGCGAGAGCAGGTCGGAGCCAGGGCGAGAGCAGGCCGGAGCCAAGGCGAGGGCAGAACGGAGCCAGAGCGATGGCAAGCTGGAGCCAGGGCGAGCGCAGTCCGGCGCTAGAGCGAGAGCAGGCCAGAGCTAGGGCAAGAGCAGGCCGGAGCCAAGGAGAGGGCAGGCCAGAGCCAGAGCGAGAGCAGGCCGGAGACAGGACGAGGGCAGACCGGAGCCAGGGTGAGAGCAGGCCGGAGCCAGAGCGAGGGTTGGCCAGAGCCAAGGCAGTGGCAGGCCGGAACCAGGGCGAGAGCAGGCAAGAGCCAGAGCAATGGCAAGCCGGACCCAGGGCGAGGCCAGTCCGGAGCTAGAGCGAGAGCAAGCCAGAGCCAAGCGAGAGCAGGCCAGAGCCAAATCGAGAGCAGTCCGGATCCAAGGCGAGGGCAGGCCAGAGCGAGAGTAAGCTGGAGCAAAGGCAAGGGCAGGCCAGAGCCAGAGTGAGAGAAGGCCGGAGCCGAGGAAAGGGCAGGCCAGAGCCAGAGCAGGCCAGAGCCAGAACTGTCCGGAGACAGAGCTAGGGCAGGCCTGAGCCAGAGTGAGAGCAGGCTGGAGCCATGGCGAAGGCAGGCCAGAACAAGAGCGAGATCAGGCTAGAGTCAAGACGAGGGCAGGCAAGAGCCAGAGGAAGAGCAGGCCGGAGCCAAGGTATGCGTAGGCCAGAGCGAGAGCAGGTCGGAGCCAGGCCGAGAGCAGGCCGGATCCAATGCAAGGGTAGGCCGGAGTCAGGGCGAGGGCAGGCCGGAGCCAGAGTAAGAGGAGGCCGGAGCCAAGGCGAGAGCAGGCCGGAGCCAAGGCGAGGGTAGGCCAGAGCCAAGGCGAGGGCAGGCCAGAGCCAGAGCGATAGAAGGCCAGAGCCAAGGCAAGGGCAGGCCGGAACCAGGGCGAGAGCAGGCTGGAGACAGGGCGAGGCCAGAGCCAGAGAGAGAGCAGGCCAGAGCGAGAGTAGGCCAGAGCCAGGGCGAGGGCAGGCCAGAGCCAGAGAAAGAGCAGGCCGGAGCCAAGGCGAGAGCAGGCCGGAGCCAAGGCGAGAGCAGGCCGGAGCCAAGGCAAGAGCAGGCTGGAGCCAAGGCGAGAGGAGGCCGGATCCAGAGCAAGAACATGCCGGAACCAGGGTGAGGGCAGGCCAGAGCCAGAGAGAGGGCATGCCGGAGCCAGGCCTGGCGAGGGTAGGCCGGAGCCAGGGCGAGGGTAGGCCGGAGCCAGAGCGAGGGCAGGCCGGAGCCAGAGCGAGAGCAGGCCGGAGCCAGAGCGAGAGCAGGCCAGAGCCAAAGCGAGAGCAGGCCGGAGCCAAGGCGAGAGCAGGCCGGAGCCAAGGTGAGGGCAGGCCGGAACTAGCGCGAGAGCAGGCCAGAGCCTGGGCGAGAACAGGCCGAAGCCAAGGCGAGGACAGTGCAGAGCCAGAGCGAGAGAAGGCCAGAGCCAGGGCGAGGGCAGGCACGAGCCAGAGTCAGAGCAGGCCGGAGCCAAGGCTCGGGCAGGTAAGAGCCGTACGAGGGTAGGCCAGAGCCAGAGCGAGAGAAGGCCAGAGCCATGGCGAGGGCAGGCCAGAGCAAGAGCGAGAGCAGGCCGGAGCAAAGGCAAGGGCCAGCCAGAGCGAGAGCAGGCCAGAGACAGAGCGAGAGCAGGCCGGAGCCAGAGCAAGGGCAGGCCGGAGCCAGAGCGAGAGTAGGCCAGAGCCAAGGCGAGGGAAGGCCAGAGCCAGACAGAGCGAGAGAAGGACGAAGCCAAAGCAAGGGCAGGCATGAACCAGGTCGAGAGCAGTCCGGATCCAAGGCGAGAACAAGCCGGAGCCAAGGCGAGAGCAGGCCGGATCCAGAGCGAGAGCAGGCCGGAGACAGTGCAAGGGCAGGCTGGAGCCAGATCGATGGCAGGCCGTAGCCAGAGCGAGAGCAGGCAAGAGCCAGAGTGAGAGCAGGCCGGAGCCTGGGCGAAAGCAGGCCGGAGCGAGAGCGGGCGGAGCCATGGCGAGGGCAGGCCGGAGCCAGAGCGAGAGCAGGCCGGAGCCAGGAGAAGGGCAGGCCGGAGCCAAAGAAAGAGTTGGCCAGAGCCAAGGCAAGGACAGGCCAGAACCAGGGCGAGAGCATGTCGGAGCCAGGGCGAGAGCATGTCGGAGCCAAGGCGAGAGCAGGCCGGAGCCAAGGCGAGAGGAGGCCGGATACAGAGCGAGAACATGCCGGAGCCAGAGCAAGAGTAGGCCAGATCCAGGGCGAAAGCAGGCTGGAGCCCGTGCGAGGGCAAGCCGGAGCCATAGCGAGAGAAGGCCGGAGCCCGTGCGAGGGCAGGCCAGAGCCATAGCGAGAGAAGGTCGGAGCCAAGGCGAGGGCAGGCCAGAGCGAGAGCAAGCCGGAGCCAGGGCCTGAGCAGGCGGGAGGCAAGGCAAGGGCAGGCCAGAGCGAGAGCAGGCCGGAGCCAGGGCGAGAGCAGGCTGGAGCCAATTCGAGGGCAGGCCAGGGCGAGGGCAGGCCAGAGAAAGAGCGACAGTAGGCCGGAGCCAGGGCGAGGGCAGGCTGGAGCCAGAGTGAGAGCAGGCCGGACCCAAGGCGAGAGCAGGACTTAGCCAGAGCGAGGGCAGGCCGAAGCCAGAGCGAGAGCAAGCCGGAGCCAAGTTGATGTCAGGCCAGATCGAGAGCAGGCATGATCCAAAGCAAGGGCAGGCTAGAACCAGACCGAGAGCAGGCCGGAGCCAAGGCAAATGCAGGCCGGATCCAGGGCGAGAACAGGCAGGAGCCAAGGCGAGGGCAGGCCGGAGCCAGAGATATAGCAGGCCGGAGCCAAGGCGAGAGCAGGCCGGAGCCAGTGCGAGAGCAGGCCAGAGCCAGAGCGAGAGCAGGCCAGAGCCAGGACGAAGGCAGGCTGGAGCCAGTGCAAGAGCAGGCTGGAGCCAAGGAGAGGACAGGCCAAAGCCAGAGCGAGAGCAAGCAAGAGCCAGGTCGAGAGCAGGCAGTAGCCAAGACAAGGGCAGGCCAGAGCGAGAGCAGGCTGGAGCCAGGGCGAGAGGAGGCCGGAACTAAGGCGAGGGCAGGCCAGAGGCAGAGCGAGGGCAGGCAAGAGCCAGGGCGAGGGCAGGCCAGAGCCAAGGCAAGGGCAGGCCAGAGCCAGAGTGAGGGCAGGCTGGATCTAGAGTGAGAGCAGGCCGGAGCCAAGGCGAGGGCAGGCCAGAGCGAGAGCAGGCATGAGCCAAGGCAAGGGCAGGCCGGAACCAGGGCGAGAGCAGTCCGGAGCCAGGGCAAGAGCAGGCCGGAGCCAAGGCGAGGGCAGGCCAGAGCCAGAGCGAGGGCAGACCGGAGCCAGGGCGAGGGCAGGCCAGAGCCAGAGAGAGAGTAGGCCGGAGCCAGGGCGAGAGCAGGCTGGAGCCAGGACGAAGGCAGGCTGGAGCCAGTGCAAGAGCAGGCTGGAGCCAAGGAGAGGACAGGCCAAAGCCAGAGCGAGAGCAAGCAAGAGCCAGGTCGAGAGCAGGCAGTAGCCAAGACAAGGGCAGGCCAGAGCGAGAGCAGGCTGGAGCCAGGGCGAGAGGAGGCCGGAACTAAGGCGAGGGCAGGCCAGAGGCAGAGCGAGGGCAGGCAAGAGCCAGGGCGAGGGCAGGCCAGAGCCAAGGCAAGGGCAGGCCAGAGCCAGAGTGAGGGCAGGCTGGATCTAGAGTGAGAGCAGGCCGGAGCCAAGGCGAGGGCAGGCCAGAGCGAGAGCAGGCATGAGCCAAGGCAAGGGCAGGCCGGAACCAGGGCGAGAGCAGTCCGGAGCCAGGGCAAGAGCAGGCCGGAGCCAAGGCGAGGGCAGGCCAGAGCCAGAGCGAGGGCAGACCGGAGCCAGGGCGAGGGCAGGCCAGAGCCAGAGAGAGAGTAGGCCGGAGCCAGGGCGAGAGCAGGCTGGAGCCAGGGCGAGGGCAGGCCGGAGCCAAGGCGAGGGCAGGCCGGAGCCAGAGCGAGGGCAGGCCGGAGCCAGAGTGAGAGCAGGCTGGAGCCAAGTTGACGTCAGGCCAGATCGAAAGCAGGCATGATCCAAAGCAAGGTCAGGCTGGATCCAGGGCGAGAACAAGCAGGAGCCAAGGCGAAAGCAGGCCAGATCCAGAGAGAGAGCAGACCGGAGCCAGGGTGAGAGCAGGCCGGAGCCAAGGTGAGGGCAGGCCGGAACCAAGGTGAGAGCAGACCCGAGCCAAGGCGAGGGCAGGCCAGAAGTAGAGCGAGAGCAGGCCAGAGCCAAGGCGAGGGCAGACCAGAGCGATAGCAGGTCGGAGCCAAGGCGAGGGCAGACAAGAGTGAGAGCAGGCCGGAGCCAAGGCGAGGGCAGGCAAGAGCAAGCCAGAGCTAGAGCGAGAGCAGTCTGGAGCCAAGGCAAGGGCAGGCCAGAGCCAGAGCTAGAGCAGGCTTGAGCCAGAGCGAGGGGATGCCGGAGCCAAGGTGAAGGCAGGCCAGAACCAGAGCGAGAGCAGGCTGGAGTCAAGAAGAGGGCAGGCCAGAGCAAGAGCAGGCCGGAGTAAGGCCGAGGGAAGGCCAGAGCCAGAGCAAGAGCAGGCCGGAGCCAGGGCGAGGGAAGGCCAGAGCCAGAGCAAGAGCAGGCCGGAGCCAGGGCGAGAGCAGGCCGGAGGCAAGGCGAGGGCTGGTCGGAGCCAGAGCAAGGGCAGGCTGGAGCCACAGCGAGGGCAGGCCGAAGCCTGAGCAAGAGCAGGCCGGAGCCAAGGCGAGGGCAGGCCAGAGCGAGAGCAGGCCAGAGCCAGGGCAAGAGCAGGCCGGATCCAAGGCGAGGGCAGGCCAGAGCCAGATCCAGAGCAGGCCGGAGCCAGGGCGAGGGCAGGCCAGAGTCAGAGCGAGAGCAGGCCGGAGCCAGGGCGAGAGCAGGCCGGAGCCAGGGCGAGGGCAGGCCAGAGCCAGGGCGAGGGCAGGCCAGAGCCAGAGCGAGAGCAGGCTAGAGCCAGGTCGAGAGCAGGCAGTAGCCAAGACAAGGGCAGGCCAGAGCGAGAGCAGGCTGGAGCCAGGGCGAGAGGAGGCCGGAACTAAGGCGAGGGCAGGCCAGAGGCAGAGCGAGGGCAGGCCAGAGCCAGGGCAAGGGCAGCCCAGAGCCAGAGCGAGAGCAGGCCGGATCCAAGGCGAGGGCAGGCCGGAGCCAGAGTGAGGGCAGGCTGGATCCAGAGCGAGAGCAGGCCGGAGCCAAGGCGAGGGCAGGCCAGAGCGAGAGCAGGCATGAGCCAAGGCAAGGGCAGGTTGGAACCAGGGCGAGAGCAGTCCGGAGCCAGGGCGAGAGCAGGCCGGAGCCAAGGCGAGGGCAGGCCAGAGCCAGAGCGAGGGCAGACCGGAGCCAGGGCGAGGGCAGGCCAGAGCCAGAGAGAGAGTAGGCCGGAGCCAAGGCGAGTGCAGGCTGGAGCCAGGGCGAGGGCAGGCCGGAGCCAAGTTGACGTCAGGCCAGTTCGAGAGCAGGCATGATCCAAAGCAAGGTCAGGCTGGATCCAGGGCGAGAACAGGCCGGAGCCAGGGCGAGGGCAGGCCAGAGAGAGAGCAGGCCGGAGCCAGGGTGAGAGCAGGCCGGAGCCAAGGCGAGGGCAGGCCAGAGCCAGAGCTAGAGCTGACTTGAGCCAGAGCGAGGGGATGCCGGAGCCAAGGTGAAGGCAGGCCAGAACCAGAGCGAGAGCAGGCTGGAGTCAAGACGAGGGCAGGCCAGAGCAAGAGCAGGCCGGAGACAGGGCGAGGGAAGGCCAGAGCAAGAGCAGGCCGGAGCGAGGGCGAGAGCTGGCCGGAGGCAAGGCGAGGGCTGGTCGGAGCCAGAGCAAGGGCAGGCCGTAGCCACAGTGAGGGCGGGCCGAAGCCAGAGCAAGAGCAGGCCGGAGCCAAGGCGAGAGCAGGCTGGAGCCAAGGCGAGGGCAGGCCAGAGCGAGAGCAGGCCGAAGCCAAGGCGAGGGCAGGCCAGAGCCAGATCCAGAGCAGGCTGGAGCCAGGGCGAGGGCTGGCCAGAGTCAGAGCGAGAGAAGGCCAGAGCCAGGGCAAGAGCAGGCCGGAGCCAGGGCGAGTGCAGGCCAGAGCGAGAGCAGGCCGGAGCCAAGGCGAGGGCAGGCCAGAGGCAGATCCAGAGCAGGCCGGAGCCAGGGCGATGGCAGGCCTGAGTCAGAGCGAGAGCAGGCCGGAGCCAAGGCGAGGGCACGCCAGTGCCAGAGCGATGGCAGGCCGGAGCCAGGGCAAGGGCAGTCCGGAGCTACAGCGAGAGCAGGCCAGAGCCAAGGCGAGAGCAGGCTGGAGCCAAGACGAGGGCAGGCCAGAAGCAGAGCCAGGGCAGGCCAGAGCGAGAGCAGGCCGGAGCCAAGGCGAGGGCAGGCAAGAGCGAGAGCTGGTCGGAGCCAGGGCGAGGGCATTACGGAGCTACAGCGAGAGCAGTCCGGAGCCAAGGCGAGAGCAAGCTGGAGCCTAAGCGAGGGCAGGCCAGAGCGAGAACAGGCCGGAGCCAGGACGAGGGCAGGCCGAGGCCTGGGCGAGAGCAGGCCGGAGCCAAGGCGAGGGCAGGACAGAGCCAGAGCAGGCCGGAGCCAAGGCGAGGGCAGGCCAGAGTCAGAGCGAGAGGAGGCCGTAGCAAAGGCGAGGGCATGCCAGAGCGAGAGCAGGCCGGAGCCAGGACGAGGGCAGGCCAGAGCCAGAGCGAGAGTAGGCTAGAGCGAAAGCGAGGGCAGGCCAGAGCAAGAGCAGGCCGGAGCCAGGACGAGGGCAGGCCGGAGCCTGGGCGAGAGCAGGCCGGAGCCAAGGCGAGGGCAGGCCGGAGCCAAGGCCAGGGCAGGCCAGAGCGAGAGCAGGCCGGAGCCAAGGCGAGGGCAGGCCAGAGCAAGAGCAGTCTGGAGCCAAGGCAAGGGCAGGCCAGAGCCAGAGCTAGAGCAGGCTTGAGCCAGAGCGAGGGGATGCCGGAGCCAAGGTGAAGGCAGGCCAGAACCAGAGCGAGAGCAGGCTGGAGTCAAGACGAGGGCAGGCCAGAGCAAGAGCAGGCCGGAGCCAGGGCGAGGAAAGGCCAGAGTCAGAGCAAGAGAAGGCCGGAGCGAGGGCGAGAGCAGGCCGGAGGCAAGGCGAGGGCTGGTCGGAGCCAGAGCAAGGGCAGGCCGGAGCCACAGCGAGATCTGGCCGAAGCCAGAGCAAGAGCAGGCCGGAGCCAAGGCGAGAGCAGGCCGGAGCCAAGGCGAGGGTAGGCCAGAGCAAGAGCAGGCCAGAGCCAGGGCGAGAGCAGGCCGGAGCCAAGGCGAGGGCAGGCCAGAGCCAGATCCAGAGCAGGCCGGAGCCAGGGCGAGGGCAGGCCTGAGTCAGAGCGAGAGCAGGCCGCAGCCAGGGCGAGAGCAGGCCGGAGCCAGGGCGAGGGCAGGCCAGAGCCAGAGCGAGAGCAGGCCGGAGCCAGAGCGAGAGCAGGCCGGAGCCAAGGCGAGGGCAGGCCAGAGGCAGATCCAGAGCAGGCCGGAGCCAGGGCGAGGGCAGGCCTGAGTCAGAGCGATGGCAGGCCGGAGCCAGGGCAAAGGCAGTCCGGAGCTACAGCGAGAGCAGGCCGGAGCCAAGGCGAGAGCAGGCCGGAGCCAAGGCGAGGGCAGGCCAGAAGCAGAGCCAGGGCAGGCCAGAGCGAGAGCAGGCCAGAGCCAAGGCGAGGGCAGGCAAGAGCGAGAGCGAGAGCTGGTCGGAGCCAGGGCGAGGGCAGTCCGGAGCTACCGCGAGAGCAGTCCGGAGCCAAGGCGAGAGCAAGCCGGAGCCTAAGCGAGGGCAGGCCAGAGCGAGAACAGGCCGGAGCCAGGACGAGGGCAGGCCGAGGCCTGGACCAGAGCAGGCCGGAGCCAAGGCGAGGGCAGGACAGAGCCAGAGCAGGCCGGAGCAAAGGCGAGGGCATGCCAGAGCGAGAGCAGGCCGGAGCCAGGACGAGGGCAGGCCAGAGCCAGAGCGAGAGTAGGCTAGAGCCAAAGCGAGGGCAGGCCAGAGCAAGAGCAGGCCGGAGCCAGGACGAGGGCAGGCCGGAGCCTGGGCGAGAGCAGGCCGGAGCCAAGGCGAGGGCAGGACAGAGCCAGAGCAGGCCGGAGCCAGGGCGAGGGCAGGTCAGGGTCAGAGCGAGAGGAGGCCAGAACCAAGGCGAGGGCATGCCAGAGCCAGAACAAGAGGAGGCCAGAGCCAAGGCGAGGGCATGCCAGAGCCAGAACAAGAGCAGGCCGGAGCCAGGGCGAGGGCAGGCCAGAGCCAGAGCGAGAGTTGTTTAGAGCCGAGGCTAGGGCATGCCAGAGCGAGAGCAGGCAGGAGCCAAGGTAAGGGGAGGCCGGAACCAGGGCGAGAGCAGGCCAGAGCCAGAGCGAGAGCAGGCCAGAGCCAGAGCGAGAGCAGGCCAGAGCCAGAGCGAGAGTAGGCCGGAGCCAGGGCGAGGGCAGGCCAGAGCCAGAGAGAGGGCAGGCCAGAATGAGAGCAGTTCGGAGCCTGGGCGAGAGCAGGACGGAGCTAAAGCGAGGGCAAGCCGGAGCCCGAGCTGTGGCATAGCGGAGCCAGGGTGAGGGCAGTACGGAGCTAGAGCGAGAGCAGGCCGGAGCCTAGGCGAGAGCAGGCCGTAGCCAAGGCGAGGTCAGGCCAGAGGCAGAACCAGGGTAGGCCAGAGCAACAGCTGGCTAGGGCGAGAGCAGGCTGGAGCCAAAAGGGCAGGCCAGAGCGAGAGCAGGCCAGAGCTAAAGCGAGAGCAGGTCGGAGCCAAGGTGAAGGCAGGCCAGAGCCAGAGTGAGAGCAGGCCGGAGCCAAGGCAAAGGCAGGCCAGAGTGAGAGCAGGCCGGAGCCAAGGCAAAGGCAGGCCAGAGCGAGAGCAGGCCGGAGCCAAGGCGAGGGCTGGCCGGAGCCAGAGCGAGAGCAGGCCGTATCCAAGGCGACGGCAGGCCGAAACCAGAGCGAGATAATGCCGGAGCCAGGGCGAGGGCAGGCCAAAGCGAGAGCAGGCCGGAGACAGGGCGAGGGCAGGTCAGAGCGAGAGCAGGCCGGAGCCAGAGCGAGA
The DNA here is from genome assembly GCF_046119375.1 of Phyllobates terribilis. NCBI lineage: Eukaryota > Metazoa > Chordata > Amphibia > Anura > Dendrobatidae > Phyllobates > Phyllobates terribilis. The sequence continues at coordinate 288,449 of NW_027362800.1, read as the reverse complement.
GCAGGCCGGAGACAAGGCGAGGGCAGGCCGGAGCGAGAGTGAGAGCAGGCCGGAGCCAGGGCGAGGGCAGGCTTAAGCTAGAGCGAGAGCAAGCAGAAGCCAGGGCGAAGGCAGGCCGGAGCCAGGGCGAGGGCATGCCGGAGCCAGGTCGAGGGCAGGCCAGAGCCAGGCGAGGGCAGGCCGGAGCCCGGGCAAGAGCAGGCCGGAGCCAAGGCGAGGGCAGGCCGGAGCCAGAGCAGGAGCTGGCCGGAGCCAAGGCGAGGGAAGGCCAGAGCAAGGGCAGGCCGGAGCCAGGGCGAGGTCAGGCCGAAGCCAGAGCTAGAGCAGGCCGGAGCCAGGGCGATTGCAGGCCGGAGCCAAGGCAAGGTCAGACCAGAGTCCGAGCGAGAGCAGGCCGGAGCCAAGGAAAGGGCAGGCCAGAGCGAGAGCATGCCAGAGGCACAGCCAGAGCAGGCCCGAGCCAGAGCGAGAGTAGGCCAGAGCCAAGGCTAGGGCAGGCGCGAGCCAGAGCGAGAGAAGTCCGGAGCCAAGGAAACGGCAGGCCAGAGCGAGAGCAGGCCGGAGTCGAGGCTAGGGCAGGCAAGAACCAGAGCGAGAGCAGGCTAGAGCGAGAGCAGGCAGGAGCCAGGGCGAGGGCAGACCGGTGCCAAGGCGAGGGCAGACCGGTGCCAAGGCGAGAGCAGGCCGGAGAGAATACGAGGGCAGGCTTGAGCAGAGCCAGAGCAGGCCAGAGCCAAGGCGACGGTAGGCCAGAGCCAGAGCGAGAGCGAGAGCTGGTCGGAGACAGGGCGAGGGCAGTCCGGAGCTACAGCGAGAGCAGGCCGGAGCCAAGGAGAGAGCAAGCCGGAGCCTAAGCGAGGGCAGGCCAGAGCGAGAACAGGCCGGAACCAGGAAGAGGGCAGGCCGAGGCCTGGGCGAGAGCAGGCCAGAGCCAAGGCAAGGGCAGGACAGAGCCAGAGCAGGCTGGAGCCAGGGCGAGGGCAGGCCAGAGTCAGAGCGAGAGAAGGCTGAAGCAAAGGCGAGGGCATGCCAGAGCGAGAGCAGGCCGGAGCCAGGACGAGGGCAGGCCAGAGCCAGAGCGAGAGTAGGCTAGAGCCAAAGCGAGGGCAGGCCAGAGCAAGGGCAGGCCGGAGCCTGGGTGAGAGCAGGCCGGAGCCAAGACGAGGGCAGGACAGAGCCAGAGCAGGCCGGAGCCAGGGCGAGGGCAGGCCAGGGTCAGTGCGAGAGGAGGCCGGAGCCAAGGCGAGGGCATGCCAGAGCCAGAACAAGAGCAGGCCGGAGCCAGGGCGAGGGCAGGCCAGAGCCAGAGCGAGAGTAATTTAGAGCCGAGGCTAGGGCATGCCAGAGCCAGAGCGAGAACAGGCAGGAGCCAAGGTAAGGGGAGGCCGGAACCAGGGCGAGAGCAGGCCGGAGCCAGGGCGAGGCTAGAGCCAGAGCGAGAGCAGGCCAGAGCGAGAGTAGGCCGGAGCAAGGGTGAGGGCAGGCCAGAGCAAGAGAGAGGGCTGGCCAGAGCCAGAGCGAGAGCAGTTCGGAGCCAGGGCGAGAGCAGGACGGAGCTAAAGCGAGGGCAAGCCGGAGCCCGAGCTGTGGCATAGCGGAGCCAGGGCGAGGGTAGTACGGAGCTAGAGCAGGCCGGAGCCAAGGCGAGAGCAGACCATAGCCAAGGCGAGGGCAGGCCAGAGGCAGAACCAGGGTAGGCCAGAGCAACAGCTGGCTAGGGTGAGAGCAGGCTGGAGCCAAGGGCAGGCCAGAGCGAGAGCAGGCCAGAGCCAAAGCGAGAGCAAGTCGGAGCCAGGGCGAGGGCAAGCCAGAGCCAGAGAGAGAGCAAGCCGGAGCCAGGGTGAGAGCAGGCCGGAGCCAAGGCAAGGGCAGACCAGAGGGAGAGCAGGCCGGTGCCAGGACGAGGGCAGGACAGAGCCAGAGAGAGAGCAGGCCGGAGCCAAGGCGAGGGCAGACCAGAGGCAGATCCAGAGCAGGCCGGAGCCATGGCGAGGGTAGGCCAGAGTCAGAGCGAGAGCAGGCCGGAGCCAAGGCAAGGGCAGGCCAGAAGCAGAGCCAGGGCAGGCTAGAGCGAGAGCAGGACGGAGCCAAGGTGAGGGCAGGCAAGAGCGAGAGCGAGAGCTGGTCGGAGCCAGGGCGAGGGCAGTCCGGAGCTACAGCGAGAGCAAGCCGGAGCCAAGGCGAGAGCAAGCCGGAGCCTAAGCGAGGGCAGGCCAGAGCGAGAACAGGCCGGAGCCAAGGTGAGGGCAGGACAGAGCCAGAGCAGGCCGGAGCCAGGTCGAGGGCTGGCCAGGGTCAGTGCGAGAGGAGGCCGGAGCCAAGGCGAGGGCATGCCAGAGCCAGAACAAGAGCAGGCCGGAGCCAGGGCGAGGGCAGGCCAGAGCGAGAGTAGTTTAGAGCCGAGGCTAGGGCATGCCAGAGCCAGAGCGAGAGCAGGCAGGAGCCAAGGTAAGGGGAGGCCGGAGCGAGAGTGAGAGCAGGCCGGAGCCAGGGCGAGGGCGGACTTTAGCCAGAGAGAGAGCAAGCAAAAGCCAGGGCGCATGCAGGCCGGAGCCAGGTCGAGGGCATGTCAGAGCCAGGCGAGGGCAGGCAGGAGCCAGAGCAGGAGCTGGCCGGAGCCAAGGCGAGGGCAGGCCAGAGCCAGAGCAAGGGCAGGCCGTAGCCAGGGCGAGGTCAGGCCGAAGCCAGAGCTAGAGCAGGCCGGAGCCAGGGCGATTGCAGGCCAGAGCCAAGGCAAGGTCAGACCAGAGTCCGAGCGAGAGCAGGCCGGAGCCAAGGAAAGGGCAGGCCAGAGCCAGAGCGAGAGCATGCCAGAGCCACAGCCAGAGCAGGCCCGAGCCAGAGCGAGAGTAGGCCAGAGCCAAGGCTAGGGCAGGCGTGAGCCAGAGCGAGAGTAGTCCAGAACCAAGGCAAGGGCAGGCCAGAGCCAGAGCGAGAGAAGGCCGGAGCCAAGGCAAAGGCAGCCCGGAACCAGGGCGAGAGCAGGCCGGAGGCAGAGCGAGAGCAGGCCGGAGCCAGAGCGAGGGCAGGCCAGAGCCAGAGCGAGAGCAGGCCACAGCCAGAGCGAGAGCAGGCCGGAGCCTCGGCGAGGGCAGGCCAGAGCCAAGGCCAGGGCAGGCCAGAGACAGAGCTAGAGCAGGCCAGAGCCATAGCGAGAGCAGGCCGGAGCCAGGGCGAGGGCAAGCCAGAGCCAGAGAGAGAGCAAGCCGGAGCCAGGGTGAGAGCAGGCCGGAGCCAAGGCAAGGGCAGACCAGAGGGAGAGCAGGCCGGAGCCAGGACGAGGGCAGGCCGGAGCCAAGGCGAGGGCAGGCCGGAGCGAGAGCAGGCCGGAGCCAGGGCGAGGGCAGGCCAGAGCTAGATTAGCCCAGAGCTAGGGCGAAGGCAGGACGGAACCAGAGCGAGAACAGGCCGGATCCAAGGCGAGGGCAGGCCAGAGCGCGATTAGGACGGAGCCAAGGCGAGGGCAGGCCAGAGCCAGAGTGATATCAGGCCGGAGCCAGAGCGAGTGCAGGCCGGAGCCAGGGCGAGGGCTGGCCGGAGCCAGAGCGAGAGCAGGCCGGAGCCACGGTCAAGGCAGGCCAGACCCATAGCAAGAGCAGTCCGGAGCCAATGCGAAGGCAGGCCAGAGCCAGAGCAGGCCGGAGCCAGAGCGAGGGCAGGCCAGAGCCAAGGTAAGAGCAGGCCGGAGCCAAGGCAAGGGCAGGCCAGAGCCATTGCGAGATCAGGCCGAATCCAGAGCGAGGGCAGGCCGGAGCCAAGGCGAGGGCAGGCCGAAGCAAGGGTGTGAGCAGGCAGGAGCGAGGGCGACGGCAGGCCGGAGCCAGGGCGAGAGCAGGCCAGAGCCAAGGCGAGGGCAGGCCGGAGCCAGGGCGAGGGCAGGCCAGAGCCACAGCGAGAGTAGGCCGGAGCCAAGGCGAGGGCAGGCAAGAGCCAGCGCGAGAGTAGGCCAGAGCCAAGGCAAGGGCAGGCCAGAGCAAGAGCGAGAGAACACAGATTTAATTACCTGGCCTGTAGGTAACTGTTTTGAACAGCAAACCAGTATCAAAAACTGTCCTGACGCACTGAAATTTTTTTTTAATGGAGGCCAGAAATGGCAGTATTTTCTGAAAACGTATATGTAATCCGTGTGATGGAGAAAACACGGTTTTAAGTAGATGGATTTTTTGCGCTGTAATATGGAAAGGACCTGGCTGTATTCTGCAGTGCCAACAAGCAAATGGTGCAGAAAAAACGTGTTCTCTGGATTGCTTTTTAAGCAAATAATGAGGTTTAAGAGGCAAAAAAAATTATTCCTGGCCCCTGAGACCTGGGCCTATTTCCAGAAATATTTAACAGCAGCAGCCAACATAACTGGAATGGAGCCTCTTGTGCTATATGCACTGCAGTCTGCTATATACACCGCCTGCCTATACACCCTGCCTGCCTGATATATCTCTGCAGATGGATTAGTCCTCAGAAGGACTGTTTGTTAAGTTGGATATGTGTAATGTACGGTTTTTCTCCCTACACTACCTAATACACGATCAAATCTCTTCCTGACAAAGAAGCAGCTCTCCCTACACTGTCTGATCCGGAGTGACTGTGACGAGCATGGCGGCGCCAGGTCTGATATAGACCTGATGACGCTGTGCGGCCAGCCAATCACTGTAATGCCCACAACCAACATGGCTACGGTATTACAGTGCATGGCAGGCAATCCCTGCATGTTCATTGGCTCTCTAAAGAGTGCCAAACATGCAGGGAGGGGACCCGAGTTCCCGCCCGAGCAACCCGGAAATACTCGCCGAGCTTGTCGAGCACCATGGTGCTCCGGCGAGTACCGAGTAGTGGCGAGCACGTTCGCTCATCACTAATCACAATGGATAAATATTACCTGTGGTCATATTGGAGCAGAAGGAAAAGAGGGCTACTGCACACCTCAATACCGTAAAAGCTCACACACAGCTCCCTATATACAGGGTGGTCCAAAAGTAGGTGGACAGAAAATAACATTTATTTTGATTTATATATAAAATTATATTTACTAACACAAGCATAACATTAACAATTACATTTTATTCTGAACAATAATGCAAAACCCCTTAAATTTTATCAACGCAGGTGCTCAAACTGTTTTCCATTACAATTTGCACAGCTTTGAAGTCTGCCTCTTACGCTTCGACAAACTTTTTTTGCACAAGTCTCTTTTCATTTCTTGAAATGCATCTCTTATGTAATTTTTCAAATCACTGACACTTTTTGGTTTTCGACTATAAACTTTGTCTGTGAGGAATGAAAAGTGGAATCTGATTGGTTGCTAAGGGCAACTGAGCCAGTTTCACTTTACACCATGTTTGATAAACCTCCCCCTTCATAACCTTATTACACTTTCTGTGCACCTACTTTTGGACCACCCTATATAGTATGAGCCCCGGTTATCTCCTATATACAATATGAGCTCCAGCATAGCCCCCTATATATAGTATGAGCCCCATATAGCCTCTCTATAAACAATATGAGCCCTCACATAGCCTCCTATATACAGTATGAGCCCCCATATAGCCTCCTATATACAGTATGAACCCCCATATAGCCTCCTACATTCAGTCTGAGCCCCCAAATAGCCTCCCACATTCAGTATGAGCCCCCACATAACCTCCCATATACAGTACGAACCCCCACACAGCCTCCATATATACAGTGTGAGCCCCACATAGCCTGCATATACAGTGTGTCCCATATATATAGCCTCCTATTTACAGTATGAGCCCCAAATAGCCTCATATATACAGCATAAGCCCCCCATAGCCTCCTATATACCGCATGAGCACCACATAGCCTCTGTATATACAGCAGGAGCCCCCACATAGCCTACCTGTATATAGTGTGAGCCCCAAGGAGCCTCTTATATACAAGATGAGCCTTCACATAGCCTCCTATACACAGTATAAGCCCCCACATAGCCTCCTAAATACAGTATGAACCCCCACATAACCTCCTACATTCAGTATGAGCCCTCACATAGCCTCCTAATCTAGTATGTGCCCCCACATAGCTTCCTATATATAGCATGAGCCCCACATAGCCTCTGTATATACAGATTGAGCCCCAACATAGCCCCTTATATACAGTATGAGCCTCCACATAACCTTCATATATACAGTGTGAGCCCTACATAGCCTCCATATATACAGTATGAGCCCCACATAACCTTCATATATACAGTGTGAGCCCCACATAGCCTCCATCTATGCAGTGTGAGCCCTACATAGCCTCCATATATACAGTGTGAACCCCACATAGCCTCCATATATACAGTGTGAGTCCCAAATAGCCCCCAATATACATACAAATATACCATATACATGAAAAAAAACAATAACACATACTCACCATATCATCATATGCATACTCATACTCATTAGGGCTTGTTCAAAAACACACCTACAGTGAGCTATCACACAATAAAAAAGCCTGATGTTTGTAGTGCATTTAATATTTACCTGTTGTCTTTTAGGCTACAGATGAAAAAATGCAGAAAAAAAAAGTAAATTAAAAAACTTGCTGGTTGCTGTGCACTCTGCTGATAGCACACTGTCACAGGTTGCGAGCACCCAGGACAAGACAAGTATATGCCCCCTAACCCGTGAACCAATAGCACTCCGTGAGTCCTTTCCAAAAGCCCAGTATTGCACGTGTATTGTAATTTAAGGAAAATACTGATGTAATTATACTTTGCAATTTCATTTCTTAATTTTTTTTCTGTTTTTTGCTGAAGTCATCTCTCGAATTTTAAAAATATAAAACGCAATACATTATTTTATTTGTATGCTTTCTATTTTCTTAATACATTTTTTATAGAACAATGTTATTACCTTAGCCCTATTCCTAGCCCTAACCATTAGCTTAATCCTAAACCAGTCTCTTGACCTGCTTGTAACACTAGTCCGGGTTAGTAAAAATGTAAAACTATAAAAGCAGCTCTATGTAATAAATGAAGACCGTGTTGAGTAGCAAAGCGAATGCCCACCCAACGCTATTTATGCAGAACGCAGAAGGGGAGATGAGTTTGCCAGTGGCTGCTGGTCTACATAAGCAAAGATGGAAATTACAAAGCTTAGTATAATGAAGTGAGCTTTCTCATATAAGTCTCTGCCTAAGCAGAGCACAACAGCCTATGGCAAACTCATCTCAAGTGGTTCCCTCTACGTAGACAGAGACTGGGACAACAGAAAATGAGTAGAGAATGAATGAACACTGCTTATATGCACTGCACATGAGTAGAGCTACCTTCAATAAGTTATTGCTCATTTTCTGTCATCTTGGTCACTGCTTATACATAGCACTGAAGTCAAAATGAGTTTGTCATAGACTTCTGCGCTCTGCATAGACAGCAATCAAAACAAACATTTGTCATTTCAGCCGCTGCTTATGCAGAGTACAGCAGTGGATGAGAAATTCATCTTGTTTGCTTTGTTTGTAGCCACTCGATACAAATAATATAGAGATCTCAACTTTTTCTCAATAAGTACAATGGTCAGGTATGTAGTTCATTGATGTGGATAAATAATACAGCATATTGTTAAAATGGGCCCTAAAATCCTAAAATTATCTGTGAGATAATACTGAAGTGATGGAAATGGAAAAGATAAAGTTTCAACTAACTAAAAACAGTAGAACAAAAACAGATTTAATTTTATTACAACCCTTATATCAAACTGATAGATTCCCATACTTATACTGTAGCATATACCTTGGAATCTTATTGGTCAGTTACTGATCACATGACCAGTTCCATCCAGGTGCCTGTGCGCTCAGTTGACAGTTGAGGAAAGTGACAGTTGGAGTTGACTGGTGATAGTGAAGAAGTTGTCTGCGGACTGTGAGCAAATCTATGATATGGAAAAAGAGGAGATTGTAGGGAAGAAGAGAGAGAGAAAAAGAAGACACTTGGACTCATCGGCTGATGAGGAGTCTTCAATCAAAAAATCCAAATGGAGAGGAAGAAAGGGTAAAAAAAAAGACTCGGGACGAAAGATGTCTCCCACCCCAGAGATGGAGTGAGTGGATGAGGACGTCATTGTCCAGAGTGAAGGATTGAAGAACAGAAGACATTTGGGCTCATCGGCTGATGAGAAGCCTTCTATCAAAAAGCCCCAAAGGAAGGGAAAAAAGAGGAAGAAACCAGACTCAGGACGGAAGATGTCTCCCACCCCAGAGATGGCGCAAGCAGATGAAGACATCATTGTCCAGAGAAAATTACCGAAGAACAGAAGAATCAGCCTGGACTGTTCAGAGGAAGGAAAGACACCATCAATCCAGGCCAATAGCCAGAAGAAAGAAGACGTGGGAGGCTCAGGTAAAAAGAGAAATGTAACTAGTAATTATAGGGAACGTTATTGTGCATGTTTTATACCTCCACATGTAATCCAGGGATAAAGTCACCAAAATGATTCCAAATCTACCTTTATAATAAAAAATTACAAAAAACAGTTTTATATTTGAGCAGATGATTATAGTTGTTATAGGCAGTTTACCAATACAAAGTGGTCAGAGTTATCTGTTCCAAAATCATGGTGAAATGTTCTTATCATTGTGTAATGTCCAGGTTCAGTTCTGCTGAAATTTACCACAAGACATGGAAAATGCTGACACCTTTTCAAAGGGAATCTGGCAGCAGTTTTATGGTACCCTATATGAGAGCAGCATGATATAGGGGCAGAGACCCTTCTACCAAGCATGTACTATTCATTGGATTGCATGGTATAATTTTGACAAAATCAGTTTTCTCTGCTACAAATTTACCAGTTCTCTGAATGCTGAGCTCTGTATAACCCAGCTAACAACACTGATTGGCAGCTTTCTGTGTGTGTACCCTGTGCATAGTCAGAAAACTCCCAATCAGTGGTGGGGGTGGGGTTATACAGAGCTCATGAATATAGATAACTACCTGGCAGCAGTAGTGATAATCTCCTGCTGATAAAACTGTGATTTTATCAAAACTACAGCAAGCATCCCAATGAGTGAAACATTTATCTCTGTATATTATATATCTATATCTCTATATATATTATATCTCAGATTAGGTTTCAAAACCTTGGTGACATAGTACCTTTAAGTGCTGCAGTGCCTCAAATAAAATAAAAAACACATACCTCCTGGAATAGCGCCATTCCAACGATGTTGGCACTGAGGTAAATATGAAGTGTTTTTACTTTATTTGGGGCACTGTAGCATTCCAGAAGGGGTTGACATGTAGTGGACAACCCCTTAAATGACTTTCTGCAGAAAACGGTCCCAAAAAGTTGCCAAATTTGTGCAAATGTTAGAATGTTGCAATCTCCTTCTCTACTCCCCTCTTATTGCCTCTTCCCACAATCGCATACAAGATGTCTCCAGTGCATCCCCCCTACTCTGGAAAGCTCTACCTCATCACATCAGACTCTCGCCTACAGTGGAAACCTTCAGAAGGAACATGAAGACCGACCTCTTCCGACAAGCCTACACCCTGCAGTAACCACCGCTCCACCACATCGCTGCATGACAGGCTCTACCCTCACCTACTGTATCCTCACCCATCCCTTTGTAGACTGTGGCCCTCGCGGGTAGGGTCCTCTCTCCTCCTGGATCAGTCGCTAACTTGTATTGTTCATGATTATTGTACTTGTCTTTACTATGTATACACCTTCTCACATGTAAAGCGACAGGGAATAAATGGCGCCATAATAATAAAGAATAATAATAATCCTAGTGATACTTGTAAAGGATTGTCCGTCTCTTTTTAGGTTTATTTCATCAGTATTGCAGTTGCTTCTCAGCACCGTACGCCGTACAATTAGAAATCCTTGTGTCTGCCTTGTGCACCTGCTGTAGCAGATGTGCCATGTCTGCGTTATCCGCCATATTGAGCTCTTCTCCTATATGGTTCCTGTAATGCGGAGCACATCACCCATATTGCTAGATTCTTATCAATTGTTCTTGATCCCATCTCCTGACAGCAGTGATAGATCGGTGACATGGAGCTGCTGTCCCCTGATGTATAATGTGGAGTCTCAGAGCATCATTATTTATCAAAACTGTTCATTACATTGTCTTTGTTGTCCATAGCAACCAACCAGAGCTCAGCTTTCATTTCTCAACCTGCTTTGGTAAAATGAAAGCTGATTTCTGATTGGTTGTTTGGGGAAATAGACACTCCTACTGTAAGGCTGTGTGCACACGATGCTTTATGCTGCTTTTTTTTTTCAGTGCAGATTTGTCACAAAACCTGAAGGATTTCCAGATGCCAGCAAAGTGAATGAGAATCCTGAAGTCTCATTCACACGTTGCTTATTTGTGACTTGCAGATTTGGTGCAGACTTAACCCCTTCACGCCACAGCTAATTTCCGCTTTTGTGCTTCTATTTTTTCACCCCCTTCTTCCCAGAGCCATAACAATTGTTTTGTCCACATAGACATATGAGGGCTTATTTTTTTGCGGGACGAGTTTTACTTTTGAATGACACCATTCATTTCACCACTAGTGTACTGGAAAAAGGGAAACAATTCCAAGTGCAGTGAAATTGTGGAAAAAAAATGCAATATGACATTGTTTTTTGGGAATTGTGTTTACATATTGTAGTAAAAATGACCTTGCAATATTATTCTCCTCATCAATACGATTACGGCAATACCCAACATGTCCAGTTTTTAATTATTTTAGTGGTGAAAAAAATCTGAAGTTTGGACCCCCAAATTTTTAGGGTTGTACATAAAGTACTTTTTGCTGCTATTTAAACGATATATACTTACCATATTCCTACTTATGTACATACCCTATGTTTGATTATATAGTTGTGGTATTTTACCACTAATGAGCATATTCATTCTACTGCCCTATCAATGGAATAACAATTATGCATATACTTACCCCAAGTGCCACCTTTGTTTGGGTACCCTTTGCCCATTTTTTGACTTTCAATAATATTTATTTTAATTCATAAATATATTCCATCTATATATCGTTGTAACGTGTTATTTCTCTTTGGCACAATTGTTCTTGGGTGCTCAACATTTATACTTTATTTTGTCTGTGGTCTAATTTTTGTGGAACTGCAGGGACTAAAAAAACGATACCACATATGTGTATTTTTTTTTTTAATATCTTTACTTTCAATGGGGCAAAGAGGGGTGATTTGAACTTTTTATTTTTTTACATTTTTTTAACCAACTAACATCATATCAAACAAAGGGTATAACCATATAATTTGCATAAAAAACCCTTAACATGCAACCTTTATTAAAGATAATTAAAATTATCCATACAAAGAAATAATCTGAAGATCAAAGTGAGAAATAATGAATGTGCAGAATTAGTCTGCTCCTATTGTCCCCTATGATGATCATTCCTGACTGCAGGGGTTGGCACCCTAAATATAGTACGACAATGGCGCCCCCACTCACAAGTCGTCTATCCCTCAAAGTCCCTGGAAACAACAGTGAGCAATAGATTAGGGCTAATATGATCATATAAACCTAGAAAATTATATCTATAAATTAGGCAACAAGAGTACAGTTATATGAAAAAGTTTGGGCACCCCTATTAATCTTAAGCTTAATGTTTTTTTAAAATTTGTGTTTTTGCAACAGCTATTTCAGTTTGATATATGTAATAACTGTTGGACACAGTAATGTTTCTGCCTTGAAATGAGGTTTATTGTACTAACAGAAAATGTGCAATCTGCATTCAAACAAAATTTGACAGGTGCATAAGTATGGGCACCTCACCAGAAAAGTGACATTAATATTTAGTAGATCCTCCTTTTGCAAAAATAACAGCCTCTAGTCGCTTCCTGTAGCTTTTAATGAGTTCCTGGATGAAGGTATTTTTGACCATTCCTCTTTACAAAACAATTCCAGTTCAGTTAAGTTTGATGGTCGCCGAGCATGGACAGCCCTCTTCAAATGATCCCACAGATGTTCAATGATATTCAGGTCTGGTGACTGGGATGGTCATTCCAGAACATTGTAATTGTTCCTCTGCATGAATGCCTGAGTAGATTTGGAGCGGTGTTTTGGATCATTGTCTTGCTGAAAGATCCATCCCCTGCGTAACTTCAACTTTATCACTGATTCTTGAACATTATTGTCAAGAATCTGCTGATACTGAGTGGAATCCATGCGTCCCTCAACTTTAACAAGATTCCCGGTGCCGGCATTGGCCACACAGCCCCAAAGCATGATGGAACCTCCACCAAATTTTACTGTGGGTAGCAAGTGTTTTTCTTGGAATGCTGTGGTTTTTTGATGCCATGCATAACGCCTTTTTGTATGACCAAACAACTCAATCTTGGTTTCATCAGTCCACAGGACCTTCTTCCAAAAAGAAATTGGCTTCTCCAAATGTGCTTTTGCATACCTCAGCCGACTCTGTTTGTGGCGTGCTTGCAGAAACGGCTTCTTTCGCATCACTCTCTCATACAGTTTCTCCTTGTGCAAAGTGCGTTGTATAGTTGACCGATGCACAGTGACACCATCTGCAGCAAGTTGATGCTGCAGCTCTCTGGAGGTGGTCTGAGGATTGTCCTTGACTGATCTCGCCATTCTTCTCCTCTGCCTTTCTGATATTTTTCTTGGCCTGCCACTTCTGGCCTTAACAAGAACTGTCCCTGTGTTCTTTCATTTCCTTACTATATTCCTCACAGTGGAAACTGACAGGTTAAATCTCTGAGACAGCTTTTTGTATCCTTCCCCTGAACAACTATGTTGAATAATCTTTGTTTTCAGATCATTTGACAGTTGTTTTGAGGAGCCCATGATGCCACTCTTCAGAGGAGATTCAAACAGGAGAACAACTTGCAAGTGGCCACTTTAAGTAGCTTTTCTCATGATTGCATACACCTGGCTATGAAGTTCAAAGCTCAATGAGGTTACAAAAGCAAAAAAAGTGCTTTAGTACGTCAGTAAAAAGTAGGTAGGAGTATTTAAAACAAGAAAATGATAAGGGTGCCCATACTTATGCACCTGTCAAATTTTGTTTGAATGCAGATTGCACATTTTCTGTTAGTACAATAAACCTCATTTCAAGGCAGAAACATTACTGTGTCCAACAGTTATTACATATATCAAATTGAAATAGCTGTTGCAAAAACACCAATTTTTAAAAAACATTAGGCTTAAGATTAATAGGGGTGCCCAAACTTTTTCATATAACTGTATATCAGACGAGACTCGCCAATGCAAGTCAATGTGTGCGAGAAAAAAAAAGCACAGCAAACGGACCATGCTTATGCCATCCATATAGCGTCCATATAATACGCATCTATGTAACACCTTTCAGTGACTGTGGCGGCATCTCAGCACACAAATCCTGTATCTCAGATCTTTGTCTGGCCTTGTCTTCTGTGTTTTGGCCATCATGCCAACAAGACAAGGGTGATTGGGGCAAGAGACATGCTGGTGAGCGGGTTGTTGGCTGCCGTGATGCTGGTAATGGAGGTGGCTGCCAAGATGCTGGCACTGGAGGTGGCTGCCGTGATGGTGCTACTGTAGTTGGTGGTGGTTGCTGTGATGCTGTGACTGGAGGTGGTGGTGATGGCTGCTGTGATGCTGGTACTGGAGGTGGTGGTGATTGCCGTGATGCTGGCACTGGAGGTCGTGGCTGCCTTGATGGTGGGTCTGCTGAGTGCCCTTCTTGGGGGGTCTAATGACCGGGTTTTGTTGTCCTCAGAAAGATGCCACCTTTCAAGGAATTAAAAGATGGCCATCGGTGAATTTGGTGGCGCAGCTGCAGACGAAACAATTTGGAGGGTAGCCCTGGTCTGCAGCCTCAATAAAAAGGGAACGTGCCTGAAACAACGGGCCAGGCTTAGACAAAAACTCTCATCATCATCACTCACAGGTATTCCCATGTCACGTACTCCAGTGATGGTGGGGCGGTAGCGATGCTGGCTTATTGGTGCATGAGGGGAGGTGTCGAGGGGCTGTGGTGTACTGGTGCTCTCCGCAGGCTCTTCTTCTTTCTGGCCCCCAGCTCCGGCCTCCATTTCAGATTCCTCTCTGGCTTCCAGCACCTCCGAGCTACAGGTATTTCCCTTTTTGGTCCAGTCAGATCTGTAAGGTCAGGGATGACAGAGAAAAAAGCATTTTTAATATGCAAAATTATAATCAAACCATTACAACAAATAAAACTGAAAAAGATAGCCACTTACGGGTGAAAATCTAGGACTAGGGTCAAAAACTGGAGCCGGTCATAATATAGGTATGGCCTTTCTTTTTAAGAGCCACATCACCACTCTTCCTACCCTGTTGTCGCTCGCGGCGGCACTGGTCCCGGCAACTGCTCCATAATCTTGTCACTACACCCACTGGAAAGAAAAGTGGAAGAGATTATATACAATTTTTATAGGTAAAGGATGCTGTATGTAATAACATGTATAGTGTGTATTCTAATATCACTGCTAGCAGGGGCTGGCTGGCAAATTTTAGCCTGGGGGCAAGCACACAGCAGTGGTCCATGAGTAGCGGCCCATCCTTAAAGGTCGTTTTCCCACAAACAATAGTATATTTTAATCAATAGGTCTTGGAGTAATAATTATTTCCACAATTGGATGTGATATAATAATGTTCCTGTGCTGAGATAATCTTATAAATGTGCCCCTGCTGTGTACTGTGTAATGGCTGTGTCTGACCGTGCAGGAACATGTTCTGATCATACCACATCTCCTGGGCAGGGGGGGAGAAAAAGAGGATACAGGCAGGATAGCAGGGGATCACAGAGGATTCTTTTTGTGAGTAAAACATTTCAATGCCTGTTTTTAAACAATATTTTAGCTCAAAGAAAGACTCAGCTGTGATCCCCTGCTGTAATGTATATATACTCTCTTTATATATAGATGATTAGCGTGCACACAGTCTGTAGGTCAAGGTGCAGGTACACGGGATGTGGAATCCCCAGAATCGGCGTAGATTAAATCACCGCACATTCTAGTTTCATGACGCAAACTAAAGTCTATTTGAAGACATGCAATAAGACACATTTAAGGTGCAGGGAATAATGCAACAGTAAATGAACGTTTTGACCCATCGTTTGCATCTTGAAACTAGAGTGTGCAGTGATTTAATCGATGCTATATACTCTTTTGCTTCCCCCCCTGCCCAGTAGCTGTGGTATGATCAGACCATGTTCCTGCACAGTCAGACACAGCCATTACACAGTACACAGCAGGGGCACATTTATAACATTATCTCAGCACAGGGACATTTTATTTAAACACATCCAATTGTGGAAGTTATTATTATTCCAAGATCTATTGATTAAAATATACTTTTGTTCGCAGAAAACCCCTTCAACATGTTTATTACCAGCTGCTTCATAGGCTATATTCACACAAACGTATTGTCTAAGTGCTGCCCGTGGAGAAAAATGACAGCACTTGGTCCAGTTCAGGTGAGCATTTAAAACTGGTAATACATAAGCATAATATGTACAATGTCTGACCACTACAACACGGATTTAGGTTGTTAGAGGTGTAATGCAAGTAATCCAAGGTACGCTGTGCTTTTCTACACTCCTAAACAGAGTAAGGCTAAGTGCCCACAATGCAGAAATGCTGAGAATTTTTCCAGAGCGTTTCTGCATCTCCCTGGCAGAAAAAACGCATGCGGATTCTATGAGTTTTCCTGCCAGGGACAAGCAGAAGTGAAGCGCTCTTCACATGCATTTCCGCATGCGGGTTGTCAAGCGCTTTGCAAGCGATTTTAGCATCACTTGGAAAGTGCTTGACAACTTGGTCACACTATATAAATCCATGGAACCGGTATGGATTTATATAGTGTGACCGTAAAAGAATGGTAAAAAATAAATATTATACTTACCTTCTGACGGCCCCTGGTCTCCTTATCCGATGCGTCCGGTCTTCCCGGTGTCTCACGGTTGTGTAAAAGGACATCACACAGACATCATACACACAGCGGGCACAACCATCACACAGACATCACACACACAGCGGGCACAACCATCACACAGACATCATACACACAACGGGCACAACCATCACACAGACATCATACACACAGCGGGCACAACCATCACACAGACATCATACACACAGCGGGCACAACCATCACACAGACATCATACACACAGCGGGCACAACCATCACACAGACATCATACACACAGCGGGCACAACCATCACACAGACATCATACACACAGCGGGCACAACCATCACACAGACATCACACACACAGCGGGCACAACCATCACACAGACATCACACACACAGCGGGCACAACCATCACACAGACATCATACACACAGCGGGCACAACCATCACACAGACATCACACACACAGCGGGCACAACCATCACACAGACATCATACACACAGCGGGCACAACATGACATGTATATAGTCCCTTCTTCTCCATCATGTCTCCAGTGGCAGTGGTGGGGCCTGGTGTTTGCAATCAGCAGCAGAGTATGGGCTGTACGCAGGAGAGCTGTCAGCCCTGCAGTGTCCCTAAATCCCCTCCCATCCCCCCTAGTCCCGACTGCAGAGCTGTTGGTGACATTGCATGAGCCCCCTCCCATCCTGTAAGAACAGCAGCCACAGATGGGAGAGGCTGCGGGTCTCCCCCTCACCTCAGGACCGCACCTTGTTGTCATGTCATCCGCAGACTTGGCCCCGCCCCCTGACCCCTCACCTCCTCATGCTGTGCGGTCTCTGCACAGTAGAATTCCTCTGCCCTGATGCCGGGGAGGAGCAGAGAGCGGGAGGCGGAGCTACAAGGGGTCACACACAGCATGGAAAGCCTGCGTGTCTGGAGGAAAAGCCCAGTGCCCAGCAGCGCCCCTGCCGGGAGAAGAGCTGAGCCGGGCCGGGACTGAGCCCTCAAATCGGGACAGGCCCAGGGAATAGGGGAGGCTTGTTAGCTCTGGATATTATACCCGCCTCCTATTATCCTGTATATAATATGGGATGTCTGGGCCTATAGTATATATATTATACCACCTACAGGCTAATATGTAACTAGTGCACATTACACCTTGAGTACAGCCATTAGATATTACACCAGTCACTTCTTCTCCTCTGCACCATCTGATGTCTGTGCACAGTATATGACATCCAGTATACAGGAGAATATGTGATGGGATATAGGACATACTGTTATACAGACATCAGATGCTATATACTGGATAATAAATGATGGTATATATCAGGGGTGGGCAATTCATTTTCCAGAGGGGCCACATGAGAGAACGTAACTGTTGTGGGGGCCTGAACCAATAGGCTGAAAGGCTGAAATTAGTTCTGCTCAATATTAATATTAACTACAATTAATATAAAATAATATTTATATCACTTAATATTGAGCAGAATTAAGTATGCCAACATCCCCCTATATACCGTATGAGCCCCCACACAGCCCCCCTATATACCATATGAGCACACACACAGCCCCCTGTATACAGTATGAGCCCCCACACAGCCCCCTGTATACAGTATGAGCACACACACAGCCCCCCTATATACCATATGAGCACACACATAGCCCCCTGTATACAGTATGAGCCCACACACAGCCCCCCTATATACCATATGAGCACACACATAGCCCCCTGTATACAGTATGAGCCCCTACACAGCCCCCCTATATACCATATGAGCACACACACAGCCCCCCTATATACCATATGAGCACACACACAGCCCCCTGTATACAGTATGAGCCCCCACACAGCTCCCTATTTATTTATTTATTTTACTAACCATATTTTGCAGATTATAAAATGCACCGTATCATAAGACGCACCCCAAATTTTGGTGAGAAAAATAGGAAAAAAATGTTTTTAATAAAATGGTGGTGCTTCTTATAGTCTGCTTTTACGGTAGATTACCCAGGGAAGGGGGCTGCTGTGGTGGAGCAGAGTCGCTGCTCCAGGAAGCTGGCAGCGGCAGGAGTGGGGTGATGCTGTGGACCCCAGGCTGGGAGGGGGATGTTCGACGATCAGCCGGACTCCGTGCTTTCACAAAATGCCGGCGGATCCCCTGTACTTCCCGTGGTTTTCAATGCTGTAGACTTAGGGAAAATGGCCACCGGAGGCGGCACATGCTTAGGTTGAGACCTCGGGAGACAAGATCTCGGTGTCACGATCTCAATCCGCACATGCGCCGCCTCTGGTGGCCTTTTTTCTCCAAGTTCACCGCATTGAAAACCATGGAAAGTGCGGGGGCTCCTCCGACATTTTGTGAAAGCACAGAGCCCGTCGCACAGCCAGACACCCACCTTCCCAGCCTGGGGCCCGCAGCATCGCCTCACTCCTGCCGTCACCAGCTTCCTGCTGCAGCGACCCTAAAATGCCGCTCCCAAATGCCCCGGTAAACTACATTCAGATTATAAGACGTACTCCCATTTTCCCAAAAATTTTTGGAGGAGAAAAGTGCGTACTATAATCTGAAAAGTACAGTATATAGTGCTATTAATTCCACAGCAGATTACAGACATTATTCCTACATACAGTATGCACCCCACATAGCCCCTATATACAGTGTAAGCCACCACATAGCCCTTATATACAGTGTGAGCCCTCATATTCCATCCTATATACAGTATTAGCCACCACATAGCCCCCTATATACCGTATGAGACCCACATAGCCTCCTATACATATTATGAGCCGTCACATAGCCTCCTTTGAACAGTATGACCCCGCATATAGCCTCCTATATATAGTATGAGCCCCCTATGTACAGTATGAGTCCTCATAGCCTCCTTTATACAGTATGAGCCCCCACATAGCCTTCTACTGTATACATATTATTAGCCGCCACATAGCCTCCTATGTACAGTATGAGTCCCACATAGCCTCCTTTATACAATGTGAGTCCCCACATAGCCTCTCTATATATTGTCAGACCCCACGTGGCCTCTTATATACATTATGAGATCCGCATAGCTTCCTATATACAGTGTGAGCCCCCACATAGTCTCTCTATATACAATATGAGCCCTCAAATAGCCTCCTATATACAGTATGATTCCCTCATAGCCTTCTATATACAGTGTAAGGCCCCACATAACCTCTTATATACAGTGTGAGGCCTCACATAACCTCCAATATACAATGTGAGCCCTCACATAGCCTTCTATATACTATATGAGCCCTCACATAGCCTCCAATATACTATATGAGCCCTCACATAGCCTCCTATATACTATATGAGCCCTCACATAGCCTCCTATATACTATATGAGCCCTCACATAGCCTCCTATATACTATATGAGCCCTCACATAGCCTCCTATATACTATATGAGCCCTCACATAGCCTCCTATATACTATATGAGCCCTCACATAGCCTCCTATATACTATATGAGCCCTCACATGGCCTCCTATATACTATATGAGCCCTCACATAACCTCCAATATACTATATGAGCCCTCACATAGCCTCCTATATACTATATGAGCCCTCACATAGCCTCCTATATACTATATGAGCCCTCACATAGCCTCCTATATACTATATGAGCCCTCACATAGCCTCCTATATACTATATGAGCCCTCACATAGCCTCCTATATACTATATGAGCCCTCACATGGCCTCCTATATACTATATGAGTACTCACATAGCCCCCTATATGCAGGCACACATTCCATGCACATACGAAAAAAAAAAAAGAAGACATACTCACCTCGCTCTCGTTCCCCCGCGGTCTGTTCTTTTCTCCGGTGCACTGACTCTCCACACAGCAGATGTGATGTCGTGATGTCATCATGTTGGCTGTGTCAGTCGCAAAAGCTGATCTGTGGAAGTAGGAGCCAGCGGCTCCGTCTTCCACCAATGTATTCACCACACTGCAGATAGCAGTGATATTGGGATAGGGGAGAGTATGGTGTGGCCCGTGCACCACAGTTTTCAGCCCTTCGGCTGTCTCAGTCCGCAGGCTGACCTTTGTAGTTACAGTATTATATATACCAGACATGGGTAGAGTTCAGATATACTATACACACATTACCTGTACATAACATCTGTTCACACAGTATACCACATGCATACAATATATATTAGAATACATGACTAGTATATAATATACTGTCACTATAGACATCTGATGTTGTATAGTAATGTGTATTTTTTTTTAAAACATCTGATGTGTATATCACAGTAGATGATAGGCTAATCTGTATACTAGATGTGGTATATTATGTACAGGGATATACACTGCACTGCAGCCTTGCAGCGCTGGGGTCCTGGGTTCAAATCCCACCAAGGACAACATCTGCAAGGAGTTTGTATGTTCTCCCCGTGTTTGCGTGGGTTTCCTCCGGGTTCTCCGGTTTCCTCCCACACTTCAAAGACATACTGATAGGGAATCTAGAATGTGAGCCCCGATGGGGACAGCGACGATAATGTATGTAAAGCGCTGCGGAATATGTTAGCGCTATATAAAAATAAAGATTATTATTACTGAACACACCTGGACCTGCCTACAGGACCTCACATATTATATATGGGGCCATATAGTAGAATATGAGGTGCTGTAGGTTCAGCTGTAATCAGTCGGTGCAGGGTCTTGTATTGTGATGTCTGTGGTCTCTGCTGGGACTAAGTGTGATTTATTGCACCAGACTGAACTTTTTGCACTGACAGGAGGACCCTAATCTGCATGAAAGTTCAGCCTCCTGCAATAACTCACACGGAGCCCCAGCAGCTGGCCCTCTGATTGGACAATATAGAATCCTGGGTGGATTTATGAGAAGGTGAGCACAGTCCCGCTTCCCCCTCACTGCAGACCTCCTGACCTCATACTGACTGAGACCACTGAAGTCTCCGATCCACAGGCTCCTGTCCGGCTGACTGAATCAGTTCCAGGTTCGCTGTGTGACGTCACTTCAGCAGACTCAGCCACACAGCGTGCAGGGGGTGTATCTGCATCTCTGCCATGTGGTCGGGTCGGCAGCTGAACATATTTAAAGGTACAGTGCAGTCCCCTGGCAGCCCTGAGCAGCTGCTTGGGAACTGGTCTGGGGGGGCATTTGCCCCTCTGCACCCCAGCCCAGCCCGCCCTTGACTGCTAGTATGATGGTGACTTTTCTTTGTCTTTTTTTTTGTGTTTATTCTCGCTTGCCAAATTTTCGCTTTTGGTGGCGATATGTTTTGGAAAAAAATTAGACACATAATGTTCTGGCTTCAATAGTTATTTGTGTTAAACCTCACCTACAAAATAACCCATATTCAGACAATCCTAATATACCGTTTGTATTTGCCATACTTATATCATCTTGAACCTGCTGTGAGCCGCCTTCCAAATTAGGATATAGTTGGCAGCAAATCTAGTTCCACGGACCGGCCATACCTACCAAACCCTCCGCACCATGGTGTATTTCTACCCTTTACTCCACTTCCCTCACTTACTCATGTTGCTGATCCCCCCACATTTTTCAGCACCCAGTCCTGGCCCTGATTACAGTTCTGCACCTTATTATAATTTGTAATGTTTATTTGCTTTATTTTGCATGTTTTGGCGCATGACAGAAATATTTCTTTTTGATCATTTTTTAAATAAATTAAGTTTGTTTTTTCCTATCTGCTTGTTTTATTCTTTGCCAACTTATACGAAAAGGTAGTTAAATGTAATGTTCAAGGATACAGTGGGTACTGAAAGTATTCAGACCCCTTTACATTTTCACTCTTTGTTTCATTGCAGTCATTTGGTAAATTCTAAAAAGTTCATTTTTTTTCTCACTAAAGTGCACTCTGCACCCCATCTTGACTGAAATAAACAGAAATGTAGAAATTTTTGCAAACTTATTAAAAAAGAAAAATTGAAATATCACATGGTCATAAGTATTCTGACCCTTTGCTCAGACACTCATATTTAAGTCACATGCTGTCCATTTCCTTGTGATCCTCCTTGAGATGGTTCTACTCTTTAATTGGAGTCCAGCTGTGTTTAATTAAACTGGTAGGACTTGATTTGGAAAGGCACACACCTGTCTATATAAGACCTCACAGCTCACAGTGCATGTCAGTCCAAATGAGAATCATGAACTCGAAGGAACTGCCCAAGGAGCTCAGAGACAGAATTGTGGCAAGGCATAGATCTGGCCAAGGTTACAAAAGAAGTTCTGCATTACTCATGGTTCCTAAGAGCACAGTGGGCTCCATAATCCTTAAATGGAAGAAGTTTGGGACCACCAGAAGTCTTCCTAGACCTGGCCGTCCAGCCAAACTGAGCAATCGTGGGAGAAAAGCCTTTATGAGAGAGGTAAAGAAGAACCCCAAGATCACTGTGGCTGAGCTCCAGAGATGCAGCAGGGAGATGGGAGAAAGTTCCACAAAGTCAACTATCACTGCAGCCCTCCACCAATCGGGCCTTTATGGCAGAGTGGCCCGACCGAAGCGTCTCCTCAGTGCAAGACATATAAAAGCCCACATAGAGTTTGTTCAAAAACACATGAAGGACTCCCAGACTATGAGAAAAATAAGATTCTCTGGTCTGATGAGACGAAGATAGAACTTTTTGGTGATAATTCTAAGCGGTATGTGTGAAGAAAACCAGGCACTGCTCATCACCTGCCCAATATAATCCCAACAGTGAAACATGGTGGTGGCAGCATCATACTATGGGGGTGTTTTTCAGCTGCAGGGAAAGGACGATGGTTGCAATTGAAGGAAACATGAATGCGGCCAAGTACAGAGATATCCTGGATGAAAATCTCTTCCAGAGTGCTCTGGACCTCAAACTTGGCCGAATGTTCACCTTCCAAGAAGACAATGACCCTAAGCACTAAGCTAAAATAACAAAGGAGTGGCTTCAGATCAACTCTGTGACCATTCTTGACTGGCCCAGCCAGAGCCCTGACCTAAACCCAATTGAGCATCTCTGGAGAGACCTGCAAATGGCTGTCCACCAACGTTCGGCATCCAACCTGATGGAACTGGAGAGGATCAGCAAGGAAGAATGGCAGAGGATCCCCAAATCCAGGTGTGAAAAACTTGTTGCATCATTCCCAAGAAGACTCATGGCTGTACTAGCTCAAAAGGGTGCTTTTACTCAATAGTGAGCAAAGGGTCTGAATACTTATGACTATGTGATATTTCAGTTTTTCTTTATTAATAAATTTGCAAAGATTTCTACATTTCTGTTTTTTTTTTTCAGTCAAGATGGGGTGTAGAGTGTACTTTAATGAGAAAAATGAACTTTTTAGAATTTACCAAATGGCTGCACTGAAACAAAGAGTGAAAAATTTAAAGGGGTTGGAATACTTTCCTTACCCACTGTATATGATTTTCACAATAATCTTGGGGAAATTAAATTTATTAGAAAGATTTTGAGAAAGGGGGACTTCAAATACATAAGTAGGGCCATAGCAGTGACGACTTAGCCCAGGAACTTAGGACCTTATATTGTCTATTCATATATAGTTTAGTCTAAATTTTGGCGTTGTTTTACATCCTTACAAATTTAGGTGTTTATTTTTGAAAAAATGGGATGGGGTCCATTTAATTTTCTTAACAGCTGAGGGAAAGCAGTGGGCAATCTGGGAAGGGGCCGCTATTCATGGATCTTCCCAGCTTATTAATAACAGCTCACAGCTGTCTGCTTAGCCTTTAATGGTATTAAAAAGGGGTATCCCCCAAAAAATTATGTGGTGTCTCACCTAGTTTTAATAACCAGCAAAGGCTAAACAGACACCTGCAGGCTGATATTAAAAGGCTGGGAAGGGACCATGGATATTGGCCTCCTCCCTGACTAATAACATGAGCCCTCAGCCACCCCAGAAATTCTGGTGCTTATTCTCGGCTCTCCCCACTTGCCCTGGTGCATTGGCAAGTGGGGTAATGGTTTTGGGGTTGATGTCAGCTGTTTGATGTTTGCTGACATCAAGCCCAGGGGTTAGTAATGGAGAGGTGTGAATAAGACATCCCGATTACTAACGCCATTAGTTGAAGTAAAAAAACTCACACAGAGCAAAGACCTTTGTTTGAACAAAACACTCAATGACCCTCTTTTACACATTTCTTAAGATCCACATAAAAATAAAAAAACAAAGTAATCCTCACCTGTCCGCAGATAATCCATACTGATGATGTCGAAAAATGATCCCCAGATCTGCTACATCCGATTGGTGTGTTGAGCGGTTGCATGAGTATGCAACTGCTCAGCACGCCAGCTGGAACTCACTGACAGTAGCCTGAGGACGTTCCTGCAGTGACGAGCGATGCCGTCAATAAGGTTGCAACTTGAAAACGCTTTGCTATTTTCTTATAGCCTACTCTTGCTTTGTGGGCCTCCACCATTTTCATTTTCAGAGTGCTAGACAGCTGCTTAGAAGAACCCATGGCTGCTGTTTTTTGGCACAAGGTTAGAGGAGGCTGGATTTTTATAAAGTTGGGAAATTTGTATCACTTGGCCTTTCCTAATGATAGTGAACGAGCCATAACCTTTAGGGTATGTGCAGATGGTCGGTGTTGGCTGCGCTTTGAACGCAGCATACTTTATGCTGCGTCCAAAGCGCTGCACGCAAGTGAATCCGCATGTGTTCAATGAACCATGCGGATTCACCACATCCTATACATTACAGTGATATAATTTCTCTTGCTGAGACTAGGGTCTCTGCAAGAGAAATTGACATGCTGCGGTCTGTGAAGACGCACTGCATGACCGTCTCCACGGGTGAGCTGCAGGAGCACGGAGACGCATAGTGGACATGGGATTTGTATAAATCCCATCCACTATGCTGTAACATCTGGCCGCTGCAGATTGCACGCAGCGCAAGTGTGCTGCATCCAATCCGCAGTATTTACTGACCATGTGCACGCACTCTAACAGGCTAATTAAGGTCTAAAACCTTGGTCAAAGTTTTCTGAGCACACAAATCTCCAAGGGTGCCCAAACTTTTGGATCAGCCCATTTTCCTTTGTGTAATTTTTAAAATGTAAAAAAATTACAAGATTTTTTTTTGCCTAAAATACAAAGGAAATGTGTCATCTTTAACTTTAGCCCTTTTATAGAGATCATTTCATCTTCAACTTGCTTTACTGTTCACAATAACAGTAATTTTTTACCAAGGGGCCTAAACTTTTACATGCCACTGTAAGAGAAACACATCGCTATTTACATTACTCGTAAAACCGCATGGCACTGTACACATAAAGCGATTATTGCCTTCAAGGGTAGGAATGCTGCAGAACAGTCCATGACTCTTACATTCCCTCTTTGGACATGGTCATCCTCGACCATTCTGGAACCTGGAAGACAACGCACAGCATATACAGTGGGGGCCCTTGAAAACGCACACTGCAGCCGCAATACTCGCTGCCTCTGTCAGGCCTGAGGCTGTGGTACTAACCGTGGAGGAGTCATTGCTGGACATGATCTTCCCGCTGAGGGCTGAAATATTGGATGTGACATCTGGTCATCTGGTCAATGACTTTGTGGCACCCCTGAGGGTTCAGTCGCCACAGAGGTACTGCACCTCACCCAGAAGTGTGGCATCTCCTTCTCTCAGGTAAGAAGGAAGTACTGCCGGCGGCAAGGTGGCGCAGTGGTTTTACTGCAGCCTTGCAGCGCTGGGGTCCTGGGTTCAAATCCCACCAAGGACAACATCTGCAAGGAGTTTGTATGTTCTCCCCATGTTTGGGTGGGTTTCCTCTGGGTTCTCCAGTTTCCTCCCACACTCCAAAGACATACTGATAGGGAATCTAGATTGTGAGCCCCGATGGGGACAGCAACAATAATGTATGTAAAGCGCTGCAGAATATGTTAGCGCTATATAAAGATTATTATTATTAAAGATTATTACTGCCCGGGACCCCAACACCTGCACTCAACACTGCACTACTCCAGGCCGGCTGGAAGGGCATTATGCACTTCTTCTGCTGCCCTGTCCCTGGCTGGAGTGGGGGGAACCAAGGAGAGGGGGAACCAGTAGTGGGTGTGGGTGGAGGACGTAGAACAGGGGAGCACTTAGAGAATAGATATAAAAAAGGAAGCCATCTTAGTTGGAGCAGTGCAGTTCAGCCAGTGAGTAGCAAGGAGAGGAGGGGAGCAGAGTCTCTTCAGGAGCTCTGCTCCATTGTGGGCCTAGTGAGAGAGGCCCAGGAGAGGAGTGGGAGCAAGGGAGGAATTCTCCGGGAACAGAAAGGATCCCAGGGGGTACGGTGAGTGCAGGACGGCACCCATACGCCCGAATCTGCCAAGAATCAGAGGGATCAGGCCGCAGGAAGGGAACTGGTCCCTGGACCAGCCGTGTTACTCCAGGTCTCGGCTGGAAAAACCGGAGGCTTCTGCACTTCCATGGTGCAGTTGCCACAGCCTCACCCTAGTCGCCGTGAAGGGCATCAAGTAGGTCCGGGAACTCCAGGTTGCCCAGAAGGGACTTCAGAGCACCCGATCGGGACTGTGTGTGGGGAGCGCAGGGCAGGAGTAAGAAGACACAGCGTGGGAAGTCAGTCAAGGAAGGAACATAAGAAAGGGGGTCCCGTTAAGTGCTTCTAATCTACCTGAAGGACTGCTGAACCCCTGCCTGGCAAACGCAGTGCGACGCGGGAGTCTGACACCTGGACAGTGTACCCGAGGAACCTAAAAAGAACTGTGAGTAAACTCGGATGACTGCACTCCACTGTCTCTGTCAGTTATTTCCATCACGCTACCGCGCCTGCACTACAACGCCCAGCATTACCATCTGCAACTACCCTGCCCCGGGGGCCCGCTCTGCCTGTGGGGAGCTGAAACATCCCAGCTGCCATCCCATCACCCCCGGAGGTCTGCAGCAGCGCCGGTATTCATTACCGGGAACCACAGGTGGCGTCACGAGACAAACTGTTAACAAACCCCCTTTTAAAGAGCGACCCCAGAGGATGGGCCCGGGAGCCGACTGCCGTGACATCCTACAAAGAAGGTAAAGGCCCGGGTACCAAGTTTCCCCCCATATCCCCCCTGGGCGGGTCAACTTCACCACCTCCTGGGTGCTCGAGTTGGGCCCTCACCCATTTCTCCCACTCCTTCTTACCCTCAATGACCTTCACCACCCATCTGGCCTTAACAGGGTCCAGGGCTGGTGTCTGTTCCATGTACTGCTGTGGCCAGGGGATGAGGGCTGTTTCCCAGGCTGATAACACTCCAGGACGCTGAGGTGTACTTACCACCAGGGCTGCCAGCATAGCTTTCAGTCAACCTGCCTGGTCGCAGGATCTTGGCCACGCTGACACTGCTTCCTCCGCCTTGGAATCGGGTTCTGGTTTTGGGGACTGCGGGCGAACCTTTGTCTTGAGGTCAGGCATTGGATCCTGGGCCTTCCCTGGACCTGGGTTGGTGCCTCTACTGATGACAGTTCACCCGGCTGCATCTCTTGCTCCAGCTGCGTCATCTTCCTTTTCCACTTGACCTTTCCGGGCACACCGCGGAGCACAATGCCGTAGCACCAACCATCACTTTCAATAGGTAAACCGTAGCACTCCATCTTCTCTTGCCACTTTACCTCCTCACCAACAATGGTCCCAGCCCACTCTGCCGTGGGTGTGCTCTTACGTTGCTCTGCCCATTCTTGGGGGAGGCCACTTCTGGCTCACCTGCCCGTTTCCTGGGAGTCTCCACCCGTTCTCCCTTGGCTTGCTGCAATGGGCATGGTTTCTTTTTCTTCCACCGTGCCCTTCTTATGCACACGATGGGACGGGTCCGTCTCACTCTTTCGTGTCACTCACCAACATCTTGCAGTCTCTATCCATTAACCCTACCCTAAAGACTAAACCTATTATTCTCATCTTATCTCCTGTACCGTTGCTAATCCACTTAACTATATGAACAGTACTTCGCTGTTATAAGTTTTGTCCAAATAGTGTATATACAAGTACTTATATATATCAGTTTATCATAGTGTAAAGTGTTAGAAGTTTCGCACTCCTAATTAGAAGATGTAGTGCATAGAAGGAATATCAATAAGATCCAGAAAGAAAACCTTTGGCACTGTAGATATGACACTTGAGATGCAGAGTAAATTCATTAGTACATTTATTCGCAACCAACATATAGTTTATCATATACTTATCTTTTTTTAAATCTTTAGATATTATTAATAAAGTGTTTAATTGAAAATATAATGAATAAGGTTAATGTCAGATGAAACACATTGATGAAATGATATGTAAAATTAGACTAAGAATGGAGTGGTAATGGTGGACATTAGGACCCTGCGCTCTCATGAGCAGCATAGCTGAGCTCAACGTTCCTTCCAGACACTGGTGGACTAAACGTGCACAGATACCGTATTACGGAGATCTCCCCTCCTTTATCAGTGGCACCAGGAATTTTATGTGACAGTAACTGGAGGTGGCTATGACCACTACGCATGTAGCCTTACAAGGTTGGTTTTATCTCGTCACATCTTGCATTCAGTGACACACTCCTACCTGCTTTATTGCTGATGTTTAGGAGTACGGGGGCGACTAGCATAGTGACATGCTTCTGTACATGACACGGATGAGATGGTGTTTTGTTCCTACAGATGGCTGTGATCTCACCCGTACTATAGTGATGGAATACATCAGCCGCCCATCAGATGACAGCTGCAGTGATACAGAATGAGGGGATAGCACTTATGTTATCAGACATCAGCCACAACATGTGAGAACCGCTCATATGTTTAAAGGGAACAGACAAGTCCACCATGTACGAGGGTTTGTCTTCAATAACCAATCACAGATCCATGGGCTCCAATCAGAAGGGGTTTTACATCGCAGGCAGTAGTAAAGGGTGCAATGTCCCGCATAGCAGCATTGGTGGTGCCAGACTGCTGTCATTCAGGTGACGCACACTGAAGCCCTGGTTCCTGATCTACAAGCCGCAGGGATATAGCAGAGCACATCCCATTCATAGCATGATGCTATCTGCTGAGGGACAATAGAAGACAGCTACAGCACATCTAGCATCTCTGCTCAGCAGCGGGGGTGAGCTCCTGTGTTCTCTCCCTTCTATAGTACTGGTTCAGCACCACAGTGGTTGGCAGCTCTCCTCTGGGCACTACAGTCCTAGATTCAGCACCACAACGGTGGGCACCTCTGATCTGGGCAGTACTGTCTAGATTCAGCACCACAGCAGTGGACAGCTTTTATATGGGAAGAACTGTCTAGATTCAGCACCACAGCAGTGGACGGCTTGTAACGAGGACGTTATAGTAACATTTGGTTCAATACCACAACGTTGGAGGGCAGTGCCATCCAGGTTCAGCACCACGCTAGTGGACAGCTCTGGTGCTTCTGGATACAACAGTTTCAGCACTTCTACCTAGGACAGCTCCAGCATCTTCACCTCTACCTTGAAGGTCCCAGTGCCCGCCAGCCTGTCTATCAGCCGTGCCCGCCTGTCAACCGGCCGTGCTCATCCGCTGTGCCTTTCAGCTTCAGCCATCAGTCCCATGGGAGTCGCCTGCTCTCACAAGGTCGGTCCCAGAGTGGCACCTGGTTCACCTTCCCGGTCCCTCCTTGGTTCACGGAGTCGACTAAGCCGCTGTGTGGCCAGGGTCGGTCCGGGTAGGCACTTAGTTACGCCCCTCTGATCCCTCCTTGCATCACAGCACAGAGGTTCCACCACCCGGATCCGTAACAGAATACATTTTGTTATATAATAATTTTGTGTTCAAAGATCAATACTACCTACAGAAGAAAGAGGTGGCAATGGACGCGGCTTGGGCCCCATCTTACGCCAATCTCTCCTTGGGATTTTAGGAGTGTGAATACATCCGATTCCAGAACATTGAACATACGTCATTGGGATCAGTGATATCTTGGATGAGATTCATAGACGATGTGTTGTTTATTTTGCAGGGCTCCCATGAGGAACTTGAAAAATTCTTAAAATATCTCAATGACAATGCATTGAATATTAAGCTAACCCATCATATTGATCAAAAGAAAATTGATTTTCTGGATTTGGATATTCATGTTGATGACCATGGACAGTTGCATACAAATATTTATCGCAAGAATACTAGTGCCAATGCTTTCTTGCATGCCAAATCAGTCGTCTGGCACATGTAATACAGGCAATGCCGTCTGGACAATTTATTAGGGCACATCGTATTTGTGACCAAAACAAAGCTTTTGAAGAATAGGCATGTGATAAGACCAGTAGATACTTACAACGTGGTACAAAATGGAAATTATTCAGCAGGCCTACTATCGGGCCAAACAAGCCAATAGTCAATATCTTCTCATTACTAAAAAGAAAAAGGAATCTGATGGGCATGTTCGATTCATCACGAATTATCATTCGAGGTGGAAGGAAATTACTAATATCATCTCCAAATTTTGGCTATTTCTCCAACAGGATCAGACAATACTTCCTTTTCTATCAAATTGTCCATTGATTATGGCTAAACGTAATAAGACACTACGTGATGTACTAGTTCATAGTCATCATGTACCTGATACATCTTCATATACACTGCTCAAATAAATAAAGGGAACACTCAAATAACACATCCTAGATCTGAATGAATGAAATATTCTCATTGAATACTTTGTTCTGTACAAAGTTGAATGTGCTGACAACAAAATCACACAAACATCATCAATGGAAATCAAATTTATTAACCAATGGAGGCCTGGATTTGGAGTCACCACCAAAATTAAAGTGGAAAAACACACTACAGGCTGATCCAACGTGCCTGTATGACCTCCCTACAACTCCTGGGCATGCTCCTGATGAGGTTGCAGATGGTCTCCTGTGGGATCTCCTCCCAGACCTGGACTAAAGCATCCGCCAACTCCTGGACAGTCTGTGGTGCAACGTGACGTTGGTGGATGGAGCGAGACATGATGTCCCAGATGTACTCAATCGAATTCAGTTTGGGGAACGGGCGGGCCAGTCCGTAGCTTCAATGCGTTCATCTTGCAGGAGCTGCTGACACACTCCAGCCACATGAGGTCTGGCATTGTCCTGCATTAGGAGGAACCCAGGGCCATCCGCACCAGCATATGGTCTCACAAGAGGTCTGAGGATCTCATCTCGGTACCTAATGGCAGTCAGGCTACCTCTGGCAAGCACATGGAGGGCTGTGCGGCCCTCCAAAGAAATGCCACCCCACACCATTACTGATCTACTGCCAAACCGGTCATACTGAAGGATGTTGCAGGCAGCAGATCGCTCTCCACGGTGTCTCCAGACTCTGTCACGTCTGTCACATGTGCTCAGTGTGAACCTGCTTTCATCAGTGAAGAGCACAGGGTGCCAGTGGCGACTTTGCAATCGTGGTGTTCTGTGGCAAATGCCAAGCATCCTGCACGGTGTTGGGCTGTGAGCACAACCCCCTTCTGTGGACGTCGGGCCCTCATACCACCTTCATGGAGTCGGTTTCTAACTGTTTCTGCATACACATGCACATTTGTGGCCTGCTGGAGGTCATTTTGCAGGGCTCTGGCAGTGCTCCTTCTGTTCCTCCTTGCACGAAGGCGGAGGTAGCAGTCCTGCTGCTGGGTTGTTGCCCTCCTACGGCCCCATCCATGTCTCCTTGTGTACTGACCTGTCTCCTGGTAGCGCCTCCAGCCTCTGGACACTACACTGACAGACACAGCAAACCTTCTTGCCACAGCTCGCATTGATGTGCCATCCTGGATGAGCTGCACTACCTGAGCAATTTCTGTGGGTTGTAGAGTCCGTCTCAAGCTACCACAAGTGTGAAAGCACAACCAACATTCAAAAGTGACCAAAACATCAGCCCAGAAAGCATTGGTACTGAGATGTGGTCTGTGGTCCCCACCTGCAGAACCACTCCTTTATTGAGGGTGTCTTGATAATTGCCAATAATTTCCATCTATTGTCTATTCCATTTGCACAACAGCATGTGAAATTGATTGTCAATCAGTGTTGCTTCCTAAGTGGACAGTTTGATTTCACAGAAGTTTGATTTACTTGGAGTTATATTCTGTTGTTTAAGTGTTCCCATTATTTTTTTGAGCAATGTATATTTGTCTCAAAAGGCCCCAAATGGGGCACATGGAAGTGTGGCAACTGCAAAGAGTGCAGATATATTGAAAAAACGGATACCTTTCAGGATTCGATGGGTGAGCAGGCTTACAAGATTCTGTATTTCATTAATTGTAGAACATCTATGGTCATCTATCAAGCCACATGTTTCTGTGGACTCATCTATATTGGTATGACAACTCGGGAGCTTTGGAACACATCAAAAATATTAGGGCAGCGGAGAAAATCTGTCAAGATGAGGTGGGTGCTATTTCTCAACCTAAACCTTTGGCAAGACAGTTTCGGAATTGCTACCCTCATCAATGTCATCTCTTACGTGTCAAAGGGATTGCACGTCTGTATCCTGGGAATAGGAGGGAAAATCTAGCCAAAAAGCTGGCCCAGATTGAATAAATAAATAATAAATAAAAAAGTAAATGGATCACCACTCTAAGAAGTATGACCCCCAGAGGGTTAAATGAACAGTGGGGATTTTCGAGTATTCTTTAAGTATACACTAGGATTTTTGGTATATTCTCATCTTCAGTGTCTTGTCCTTATTATAAATCGAATAATATAATCAATATATATCATAGTGGATTTGATTGAATAAACATATATACATGTATTGTTGGCTTTATTGTACAGTACATATAGAGAGTTTATAGTGTGTTTATTCACTTTTACATATACACGTTATATAAGCAATAATATTGCGTATGCACGCATTAACTATATTATATACAGAACTTTTTCTATATTTCATACAATTCTATTTTGGCACGTATAATTATATTTAGACTTTGATGCTGACCCGCACTTTTTCCCTTTTCTAATATGGCTGCAGGGTCGCTGTGCGCCACACTGCGCATGCTCCGGTGTGCTCTCGTACCCGATACTGGGATGTTTTCATTGAACTGCGACCTTTGGTCGTGTTTCCGTGATGCACATTCGGTCGCAGACGGGACGGCTATCCGGACGCGTGGGACAGTAGAGGCGTCCGATAATATGGCGTCCTTGATTTGTAAGTAACCACAGCTGTAATCACCCTATAAAACATCGCCTCTTCCTCCTCCACCTCACTTCCTAATGAATCGGTAGCGAAACGTGCGTTGAAGCATGTGGAAGGGGTGATGATGTGCCTCTGGATAGTACGTGTGACGGGAGCTAGCTACCCCATCCGCAGATGTCCAATCTTCTTCTGTAGGCCCCTGACATGGAAAGGCTTTTCTTACACTGGGATAAATAAAATATGACTATCGCACAGTGTCTCCTAGATGAACTTAACTTTTATTCTCACAAGCAGGTTTTATAGAGAATCACACAGGCTATTTTTAACACCCATTGTTCTCACCAGATAATACCCACAGTAGGCTCCCAGACAGCAGTTATGCAACAACCCATTAATCAGCACATTGTCTGTTTGCCACTGCTAAGTGAGCACAGGAAGGTGGGGGCCAGGGGTGCTTCGGTCACATCACAAAATGTCCAATAATATGTAGTCCACAATATTCACCCCAATTTATAACGTTATGTCCCATTAGCTGCATAGGCGCTACGACAACCCCCATGTGGCAAAATCTTGGGAGTACGGGGTTGATCTGTCACAATGCTCCCCCTTCCCGGACAGGATCAGCCTACCCAGTCTGCTCCCTGACGGATCAGCTGGAGGAGGTCCGCGATTTATGAGGTTGGTATCAGTTCAGTTTGTCGGCTTAGTTCATCGGCGTTACCATTTTGCTTGCCAGGTCTATAGTGGATGGTGAAGTCTAATGGTTGTAGCGCCAAACTCCACCGTAGTAGTCTGGCATTGTCCCCAGAGACCCGATTAAGCCATACCAGGGGGTTATGGTCCGTTATGAGGGAAAACTGTCTTCCATGCAAATATGGTTGGAGCTTCTTGGCAGCCCATTCTACTGCCAGGCATTCCTTTTCGAAGGCCGCATAGCTGACTTCTCGAGGCAGTAATTTCCGACTCAGATAAGCTCAGTACTGCCCCCAACCCAAACATAGATGCGTCTGTGTGAACAAGGAAACGTTTAGTTGTATCGGGTGCGGCCAATATCGGGGTATTTGTGAGAGCGTCCTTTAGCTGGCGGAAGGCTTCCTCACACTCGGGGGTCCAGGTTACCTGGCGGGGGAGGTTCTTATGTGTCAGATCAGTGAGGGGCTTGGCAATGCTGCTGTAGTTAGGGACAAATTTCCTATAATACCCCGCTGTCAATAGAAAGGCCATGACTTGGGTTTTAGTACGTGGGGTGGGCCACTTGGCTACCGCCTCAATCTTGGCGGGTTCCGGTCGTTGTTTTCCACCCCCCACCCAATGTCCTAAATACTGAACCTCTGCTTTGCCTACGTGACACTTGTTGGGGTTCAGGGTGATTCCGGCTTTGTGGATCCTATCCAATACTGTCTCTAGGTGATTTAGATGCTCATCCCATGTCGCGCTGTAGACGACGATGTCATCCAGGTAGGCACAAGCATAGTCCTGGAGACCATCCAGAAGCCAGTCAGCCAGCCTCTGGAAGGTCTCGGGGGCATTATTCATCCGAAATGGCATAACCCGAAACTGGAATAAGCCAAACTGGGTGACAAATGCAGACTTGGGAATAGCATCAGGACTTAGGGGGATCTTCCAATAGCCTTTGCATAGATCGATGGTTGTCAAATACTTTGCCCCAGCCAGCCTGTCTAACAACTCGTCCACACGCGGCATGGGATACGCATCCGTCACAGTTTTCTCATTTAGCTTGCGATAGTCTACACAAAACCGGGTAGTCCCATCTTTCTTAGGCACTAACACTACAGGGGACGCCCAGAGACTATCTGACTCCTCAATGACCCCTAAACGCAACATCTCCTGTATCTCTTGTCGCATCCCTTCTCGTACAGACTCCGGGACGCGGAAGGGAGGTTGTCTCAGGGGGGTCTGATCTTGTGTCTCAACCTTGTGTTGTGCAAGTCGGGTGAACCCCGGTCTCTCTGAGAACATCCTCTGCCGCTGCCTCAGCAATGTCTCAGCCTGCTCTCTCTCCCGGGCCCCTAGGTTTTCTCCTAAGTGTACCTGGTCCCAGGTTTTCGACTGAGTCTTCTCACCTAAGACATCAGGCAAGGGGAGTCCGGCTAAATCCTCTGCTTCGGGTGCGCAGATGGCAGCTACATCTTCAGGGCACTCCCGGCAGGGCTTCAGCGTATTCACGTAGAACATGCGGATAACCCTGGGGTCGTCACAATCGGCGACATTGTAGGTGGTGTCAGCTATTTTCCCCACTACCCGGTAAGGCCCCTGCCATGCGGCCTGGAATTTGTTCTGCCTAACCGGTTCTAGTACCAGGACCTTCTGTCCTATCTCGAAGGTGCGTTCTCTAGCCCTCTGATCGTACCATACGCGCTGGCGTCAACTCCTGCAGGCGGTCCCGGAGTTCCAGCACGAAGGGCACGATAGGGGTTCCTGCTATGGTTTCCTCCCCTTCCCAGAGCTCTTGCACTAAGTCTAGGGGCCCCCTCACCCGCCTCCCATATAACAGTTCAAATGGGGAGAACCCCGTAGCTTTTTGGGGCACCTCCCGATAGGCGAACAGGAGGTGCGGCAAGAATTTCTCCCAGTCCCTGTAGGTCCGGGTGAACGTCCCAATGAGTTGTTTTAACGTTCCGTTAAAGCGCTCACACAACCCGTTGGTTTGCGGGTGGTATGGGGCGCTTCTAATGGACTTTACACCACACAGTCTCCACAGTTGGCTGGTCACCTCTGCCGTAAATTGGGTATACTGATCCGAGATAATTTCCCGGGGAAATCCAACCCGTGAGAAAACCTGGAGCAGGGCAGCCACCACCGTCTCTGCCAGTATGTTAGGTAAGGCAACCGCCTCTGGATGCCGCGTGGTGTAATCTATCACTGTCAATATATACCTTTTCCCTGACGGACTGGGTTTGGCTAACGGCCTTATCAGATCGACCGCTACTCAGCTAAATGGCTCCTCCACAATGGGAAGGGGGTGTAATTTGGCCTTGCAGCGATCTCCCCTCTTGCCAATGCGCTGGCAACTGTCACAGGTCTGGCAGTACTGACAAACATCATGGGATGCCCCTGGCCAAAAGAAGTTTTGTGTCAGACGATGCCTGGTGCGGCTGACTCCGAGGTGCCCCGCCAAGAGTATGTCATGAGAGATTCGCAGCAACTCCTGCCTATACTTTTTGGGAACTACCAGCTGTAGTTTTACAGTGGGGCTCGTCCCTGAGTGAGTTTGCTCTGTAACCCTGTAGAGGAGTCCCTGATGCCATATAAACTGTTCACCTTCCAGTACCCCTCTCCCCTCTTATGCCTTCCCGCGATACCCCTGCAATGAGGGATCCTCTAGTACCTCCCTCCTAAATTCTGCTGGGGTGTCCCATGAAATGTGTCTGGCTATGGGAATACGTGAAGGGCTGTAGTGTCTTACCTGGGCCTCCTCCGAGTGTGATTCCGCCTCCGCAGCTCGAGCTTGTCTCCGGGTAGTCACAGGATATGTCTCAGCCAGGGGGGCGACCGAGAAGGAAGACAACATGGGCCCCAAGTCTTTTCCCAGCAGGACGTCTGCAGGCAAATCCTTCATCATGCCGACCTCGACAAGGCCATCCCCGACCCCCCAGTTCAGTTGAATCTTGGCCGTGGGCAGTCAATGTATGGCTCCCCCTGCTACACGGCCCGCCTCTGTCCGACCCGTCTTTTGGTCTTGGGCGAGATGCGACTTCACAAGGGGCAGAGTAGCTCCGGAATCTCTTAATCCTTGCAGCCGTTTACCATTAATCCACACCGACTGTCGATGTTGTTGTCGATTATCTGCCTGGGTTGCCTGCACAGGGTCCACTTCATGCAGCACTCCCTCTATCTCTTCCATCCCATAATTAGCCATAGCCACCGATGCCGGGTCGGCTTTGCCTTGGTAGCAGTGTACAGCGGCCCGGTTGAAGGTAGTCGTTTCCGGTTTTGGCCACTGGGTGCACTGGGTCCGGTTGGAACAGTGTCTCTGCAGGTGACCCAGCTGATGGCAGGTGTGGCATTGCACCCCAGGAGGTCTCTGGTAGGCCAGGGTATTGGTGGGTTCCCCGCCAAGCTTCTGTGGTTTAGGGGCCTCCAGACCCATGGGAGGGCCCCTTGAGACAGTTTTGGACCCTGACAATTGGGCCCTCCTGGCATCATAATGTTCATCGGTCAGCCATGCGGCCTCCTCAAGAGTCGTCGGTCCCGAAGCCATTCTTGCGTCTCGGGAGTTAACCCAGTGAAGAATCGTTCTAACACGATGAGCTGTAGGACGTCCTCCTTCGTGTCTGCTTTGCTACCTTGTACCCACTGTAGCAGTGACCGCCATAGTTTACAGGCCCATTCAGCATGGGTATCCGTTTCCCGTTTTGTGGTTTTGCGGAACTTTTGACGGTATGCCTCTGGTGTTAGTGCATACCGGGCCAAGATCACTTCTTTGACTCACTTATAGTCCATACAGTCCTTATCCGATACAGTGCGATAGGCATCCGCTGCCGGCCTGTCAGCTTGCTGGCCAGAATCTGGACCCAATCCTCCGGCTCCACTTTATGAAGGGTACACTACCGCTCAATGTCCTGCAGAAAGCCATCAATGTCTTCCTCTGCCTCCCCCAATGTCGGAAGGCATTGTATTGCATCTTTTTGTGGCTTACCCCTGCTGGTACCGGGGAGTAAGCCAGGGCTCCCCCTGCTCGCTGTATCTCCTCTCTCCGTTCTGCCATCTCCATCTTGGCTAGCTTCATCTTGGTCCGCTCTGCCATCTCCATCCTGGCTAGCTCCATCCGCTCTGCCCTCTCCATCTCCATCTTTTTATCCAGATCAGTACGCACATCAGCCATCACCTTATCTATGATCTGTACTGCCGGGTTGGGAGCATAAAGTGCCAGTCTGCTCTTTACCTCCCTCTGGAATTCAGTCTCTTCCACGTTCCCACTGGAGGTTGTTGCGTTGTCGAGCTCCATAATGGCTGCTATCAAATCCGCTTTTGTTTTGTTGCTGGCGGTTAACCCTCGAGCTTCCACACGGTCCTTCAACGTATTCCTCTTTAGCTTCTGGTAGATGTCTTCCATTCAGTCCTTGGTTCCTGAAGAAGATGGACCGCATCCCACCGCTGCCACCAGTGTGACGGGAGCTAGTTACCCCATCCACAGATGTCTAATCTTCTTCTCTAGGCCCCTGACATGGAAAGGCTTTTCTTACACTGGGATATATAAAATATGACTATCGCACAGTGTCTCCAAGATGAACTTAACTTTTATTCTCACAAGCAGGTTTTATAGAGAATCACACAGGCTATTTTTAGCACCCATTGTTCTCACCAGATAATACCAACAGTAGGCTCCCAGACAGCAGTTATGCAACAACCCATTAATCAGCACATTGTCTGTTTGCCACTGCTAAGTGAGCACAGGAAGGTGGGGGC
Organism: Phyllobates terribilis; assembly: GCF_046119375.1. Classification (NCBI taxonomy): domain Eukaryota; kingdom Metazoa; phylum Chordata; class Amphibia; order Anura; family Dendrobatidae; genus Phyllobates; species Phyllobates terribilis. The sequence goes on along the minus strand of NW_027362800.1, from coordinate 250,067 downwards.
CAGGAGTGCTTCGGTCACATCACAAAATGTCCAACAATATGTGATCCACAATATTCACCCCACTTTATAACATTATGTCCCATTAGCTGCATAGGCGCTACGACAACCCCCATGTGGCAAAATCTTGGAGTACGGGGTTGATCCATCACAGTACGTAATAATATGCACAAATTAAACTTTTTATGAACTTATTTCTGTATTCTTTTTTGCATTATGACATTTGATATTGCATGGTGATCACTTTTACTGTTCATCATATGATTTGGATAGGCATAGTTACATACATATATAAATTTTCCTCTTTGCTTAAATAATGTAAATACATTTGGATATGCACATACATATATATACAGTACAGACCAAAAGTTTGGACACACCTCATTTAAAGATTTTTCTGTATTTTCATGCTTATGAAAATTGTACATTCACACTGAAGGCATCAAAACTGTGAATTAACACATGTGGAGTTATATAGTTAACAAAAAAGTGTGAAACAACTGAAAATATGTCTTATATTCTAGGTTCTTCAAAGTAGCCACCTTTTGCTTTGATGACTGCTTTGCACACTCTTGGTATTCTCTTGATGAGCTTCAAGAGGTAGTCACCAGAAATAGTTTTCACTTCACAGGTGTGCCCTGTCAGGTTTAATAAGTGGGATTTCTTGCCTTATAAATGGGTTTGGGACCATCAGTTGTGTTGTGCAGAAGTCTGGTGGATACACAGCTGATAGTCATACTGAATAGACTGTTAGAATTTGTATTATGGCAAGAAAAAAGCAGCTAAGTAAAGAAAAACGAGTGGCCATCATTACTTTAAGAAATGAAGGTCAGTCAGTGCGAAAAATTGGGAAAACTTTCAAAGTGTCCCCAAGTGTAGTTGCAAAAACCATCAAGTGCTACAAAGATACTGGCTCACATGACGACCGCCCCAGGAAAGAAGACCAAGAGTCACCTCTGCTTCTGAGGATAAGTTTATCCGAGTCACTAGCTTCAGAAATCGCAGGTTAACAGCTGCTCAGATTAGAGACCAGGTCAATGCCACACAGAGTTCTAGCAGCAGACACATCTCTACAACAACTGTTAAGAGGAGACTTTGTGCAGCAGGTCTTCATGGTAAAATAGCTGCTAGGAAACCACTGCTAAGGACCGGCAACAAGCAGAAGAGACTTGTTTGGGCTAAAGAACACAAGGAATGGACATTAGACCAGTGGAAATCTGTGCTTTGGTCTGATGAGTGTAAATTTGAAATCTTTGGTTCCAACCACTGTGTCTTTGTGCGACACAGAAAAGGTGAACGGATGGACTCTACATGCCTGGTTCCCACCGTGAAGCTTGGAGGAGGAGGTGTGATGGTGTGGGGGTGCTTTGCTGGTGTCACTGTTGGGGATTTATTCAAAATTGAAGGCATACTGAACCAGCATGTCTACCACAGCATCTTGCAGCGGCATGCTATTCCATCCGGTTTGTGTTTAGTTGGACCATCATTTATTTTTCAACAGGACAATGACCCCAAACACACCTCCAGGCTGTGTAAGGGCTATTTGACCAAGAAGGAGAGTGATGGGGTGCTACGCCAGATGACCGGGCCTCCACAGTCACCAGACCTGAACCCAATCGAGATGGTTTGGGGTGAGCTGGACCGCAGAGTGAAGGCAAAAGGGCCAACAAGTGCTAAGCATCTCTGGGAACTCCTTCAAGATTGTTGGAACACCATTTCTGGTGACTACCTCTTGAAGCTCATCAAGAGAATGCCAAGATTGTGCAAAGCAGTCATCAAAGCAAAAGGTGGCTACTTTGAAGAACCTAGAATATAAGACATATTTTCAGTTGTTTCACACTTTTTTGTTAAGTATATAATTCCACATGTGTTAATTCATAGTTTTGATGCCTTCAGTGTGAATGTACAATTTTCATAGTCATGAAAATACAGAAAAATCTTTAAATGAGAAGGTGTGTCCAAACTTTTGGTCTGTACTGTATATTTCATCACACCTCAGTTACATCTACACGTCCCCCTTCAATATAGGGAATTGGGTCATGTGATCTCCAGCCTGACAACTATTCCAGTACATGCACTAATGTGTTGACAGGAAGTCAGTCTCTGACGTCATGTGATCTGTACGATGACCTCATTACCTATCAAATCCCTCCTGGCGGCTCAGACTCTCCCCCGCATACCGAGCTTCAGCTTCTTTGTCGTTCTGTACGTCATCCCATGCAGATAAAGATATGTATGAATACTTTTCTAAAATAAATCCTGTCTTTGCTGCCATAGCAGCCGATCATAGAGCAGCTTTCATTTAGTTTATATAAGTGAGCAGTGACATTGTAGGGGAGACCAGCTGAAGCTGCATCACATGAAGCATTATCAAACCTGTCTAAGGGTCTGTTCACATATTAAGTATTTGATTCAGAGATTTCTACACCATATCTGCATCTTTTGTAAGGAAAAATAAAGTGGCAGAAACACGCGCTTTTGTCCAAATTTTTCCCCACTCATAAGTATGGGTGAAATCTGCAGGAAAAACATTGAAAGAATTGATATTCTGCAGATTTAACCCCTTCACAACATCCGCCGTACATGTACTGAGCAAGTTGGAAGCAAGTGTGTAAAGCGGGCTCACAGGGTGAGCCAGCCCCATACCCGGCAGGTGATGTCTGTGTATTACAGCCAGGACCTGCAGCTAACAATCGCGGGTGGAGCGCTGCTCTGACATGCATAACACACAACAGCATGCGTGCGTGTCATTCCCTCCGCCCATCGGTGTGCCTGTGATGTAATTGCGGGTCGGCGATGGGTTGTCATTATAGCCTGGTGTCAGCTGATGACCCCCGTGCCTGTCATTATGGAGCTCCTTTGAAACCCTGACTGTGGCCAGGCTTCAAAGGAGACTATGATTTCTGATATATACATCTTTGTATCTAGCACAGGCGATTGGACAATTGCGTCTTCAAGTCCCCTAAGGGGGCTAACAATTATAGTGAAAAATAAAAAAAATGTTTTGAAAAAAAAAAAATTAAAATATAGCTTTTATTAAACTTAATTAAAAATGTAGGGATCAATGTAGGGATGCCCTGCATTTGGTTAGCTGCAGGGCATCGCTACATTTATCCATTTACCATAGATTTCCTGATGAACCAACATCTGGTGGAGAAATGCGTCGAGATACATTGGAAGACCGTACATGTGGACTGATAAGTATCATGGCCCATGAAATCTATACGTTGTTCAGTCTATAACTGTGCTTTTTTTAACACTAATGTTTATATTTGTGCTCACCATTCCATTATGAATTATTTGGATCTATTATTATGACTGCTATCTAAGATCAGGATAGCTTCTCGCTTGAGGTCAAGCTGAAGGGCTAAGGATTTACCGTATTTTTCGGACCATAAGTCGCACTTTTTTTCCCCAAAATTTGGAAGGAAAATTGGGGTGCATCTTATGGTCCGAACGTTACTTTACCGGTGGTGGTGGAGCGGGGATCGCAGAGTCCTCCGGCGGCGGCAGAGGTGAGATGCTGCTGAAGCCGGGGCCTGTACCTGTGCTGGTGTCGGGTGGTGAAGCACAGGAGCCGGGGGCTGTAAGTGGTGTCCGGCGGTGAGGCAGAGGAGCGTGTGCTGCTTCCGGAGCTCCGGCGGCCATTTTCCTGTATATCTCTGCCTCACCGCCGGATCCATTCACAGGTCCAGGCATCAGGTAAGTCCACAGGCCCCAGGCAAGTCCACAGGCCCCAGGCCAGTCCACAGGCCCCAGGCCCCAGGCCAGTCCACAGGCCCCAGCCGGTCCACAGGCCCCAACCAGACACCGGCATTTCACCTCTTCTGCTGCCTCCGGGTTCCTGAGGCAAGGAACAGAGGGATCTGCGATCCTGATCCACCATCACTGCAACTCACAGCTGCTGCAGCACCGGCTTCATGTATCCAGGGTCCACAGCATTCCTCCACTTCCGCCGGGCCGGTTTCCTGAAGGACCCTGCCTCCTGCTCCACCACCCCCCCAGGTAACATACCTAATCAGACTATAAGACGGACCCCATCTTATAAAAAATATTTTTTTTCCTATTTTCCACCCCAAAATTTGGGGTACGTCTTATGGTGCGGTGCGTCTTATAGTCCGAAAAATACGGTATATATGAATCAATGGGCATATTTGTCAGATGTCATATCTTGTATATATATCCGCATTCAAGCATGTACAATATTATATTGCTGAATTGCTGCGCTTTATTCACATTTTGGACTCAAGATACTCTCCTACTCTTACATTGTATATTGTTTGCATACCCTGCAGACCTCGTTTTTATGTGGTTACAGTGGATGATTTATTTATATATATAGTTACGCCCCTCTCATCCCTCCTTGCATCACAGCACAGAGGTTCCACCACCTGGATCCGTAACAGTTTGCACAGGCCATGGAATCCGGTGGCTCCCAGGCTCCTTTGCTCTCAGACCTGTACCAAGAGGTCTCTCACCAGAGATCCCAACAGGATACTATCATGTCCTATCTGCGGACAGTCAACTCCAGCCTGGACGTGCTGTCCACCCTGACTGTGTCAGCCTCTAACAAGCAACCCAGTGGCACTGTGGCACACGGCTTAGGACCCCGGCTATTTGCTCCTCCACGTTTCGGTGGTGACCCCGCCCTATGTCGGGGCTTCATAAATCAGTGCTTGCTGCACTTTGAGGCTCTGGTGTCCACTTTTTGGGAGGGCCTTTCCGGATGGAGCAAGGATGAGCTAGCCGGTCATGACATACCTCCCTCTCTAGACAACCTGGTGTCATTAGCTACCCAAATTGACATCCGTTTTCAGGAGCGTTCTAAGGAGACGACCTGGGAGAGAAGACCCCTGCGTCTCGCACCAACCTTCCAAAGGCCAGTCTCGCAACCAGCATTCCCCCCGGTGTCCTCTCCAGAGTCTATGCAAATAGACCAAGTTAAGATGGTCAAGTCTCGCCAGGAGATCCGCCTCGCCGAGGGGAGTTGCTTCTACTGTGGCAGTATAGAGCATCAAATCCGCTTCTGTCTGGTGAGACCGGGAAACTCCAGTGTCTAGGACCATTTGGAGAGGTCGCCCTAGGCAAAAGTTCTTCCTCTCCGTCCTTGACTCTGTCTGTCTCAGTTACCAGTGATAAGACCCGCTTCTTCGAGACTGCCTATCTGGATTCCAGAGCCGCTGGGAATCTCATTCAACAGGCCGTTGTGGAGCGTTATCAGATTCCTACCATACGTCTGGATGATCCTTTATTTTTTCCTCTGAGGATGGAAAGCTTCTCTCTGAGACCATCTTGTTTGTCACTGAGCCTGTAACCCTTCAGGTGAGAATGCTACATTCGGAGATCTCCTTTTACGTGCTGTCTGGCCTCTCTCATCCCCTCTTGCTTGGCCTGCCTTGGTTATAGAGACATGAGCTCGTCCTGAATTGGAGCTTGGGTGAGGTGCTCCGTTGGGTTCAGGAATGTCATAAGTCTTGTCTGGTTCCGGTTCGTCCTGCTCGACCTCCGTCTATCCCAGCTAACCTACCTGGTCTGCCGGCACCCTACTGGTCATATGCGGACGACTTTGATAAAAAGGAGGCAGAGACACTACCACCTCATAGGTCGTATGATTTCCCCATTGACCTAATACCTGGTGCTTCACCTCCTTGCGGGCGAATCTACCCCTTGTCGCTGGCCGAGACCCGTGCTATGTCTGAATACATAGAGGAGAATCTTGCTAGGGGATTTATCCTGAAATCCACCTCTACGGCTGGAGCAGGATTCTTCTTCGTCAAGAAGAAAGACGGCTCTCTTCGTCCATATATCGACTATAGGGGTCTAAACCAGATTACCATAAAAAATAAGTACCCCCTGCCTCTCATCTCGGAGCTGTTTGACTGCCTAAAAGGCGCGAAGATCTTCACTAAGCTCGATCTTCGTGGGGCGTACAATCTGGTCTGGATTCGCCAGGGAGAAGAGTAGAAGACGACATTCAACACTCGGGATGGTCAGTATGAGTACCGCGTAATGCCCTTCGGTCTCCGTAATGCTCCAGCCGTCTTCCAGGAGTTAGTAAACGACATCTTCCGAGATCTCCTGTATTCCTGCGTGGTGGTGTACCTGGATGAAATCTTGGTGTTCTCCCCTGATCTGCCCTCTCACCGGAGGGATGTTCGTCAGGTACTACTGCGGCTTCGGAAGTATCGCCTGTATGTTAAGTACGAGAAGTGCCTCTTTGAGCAGACCTCCCTACCATTTCTGGGATATATCATCTCTGAGACCAGACTGCAGATGAATCCCGAGAAGGTGTCTGCCATCTTAAAGTGGCCCCGACCCGAGGGGTTGAAGGCTATTCAGCGGTTTCTGGGATTCACTAACTATTACCTCCTCTTCATTCCTCATTTCTCCTCCCGGACTGCTCTCATCTCTGCTCTCACCCGTAAAGGAGCAAATCCCAGGGAATGGACTTCTGAGGCAGAAAATGCCTTTGTTTCTCTTAAGCAAGCCTTCTCCTCCGCACCAGTGCTACATCGTCCTGATTGCAATAAACAGTTCTTCCTGGAGGTTGATGCCTCTTCCTCCAGAGCCGGACCAGTGCTCACCCAGAAATCCTCGTCCGGGCGAATGGTGACCTGCGGCTTCTTCTCCAAACTCTTTTCTTCGTCCGAGCGCAATTACTCCATTGGAGATCGAGAACTGCTGGCCATCAAATTAGCGCTGGAGGAGTGGCGCTACTTGCTATAAGGGGCTCTTCACTCGGTGGTCATCTACACTGACCATAAAAGCCTCGCTTACTTGCAGACCGCCCAAAGACTAAATCCGCGTCAGGCCAGATGTTCTTTGTTCGTTTCTGCTTCTCTCTCTATTACCGCCCAGCAGTCAAGAATAATAAAGCTGACGCTCTATCCCGCTCTTTTCTGTCTACCGACTAAGAGGAGGAGCCTCTACACATCATTGACCCCTCCAGAATAATGACTGTTGCTCCGCTTGACCTGTCTCATCTACCTCCTGGTAAGACCTTTGTAGCGGCTCAAGATCGCAAGAGGGTCTTACTCTCGGGTCATTCGTCCAAACTGACTGGTCATGCCGGCCAGAGGAAGACGCTTCTGCTCATTGCCCGACATTATTGGTAGCCCACCCTGTGCAAGGATGTTGCGGATTTTGTCGCAGCTTGTTCCTCTTGTGCCTGTAACAAGATACCTAGGCACCTTCCAGCTGGTCGTCTTCTTCCTCTTCTCGTGCCTTCTGCTCCTTGGCAACACATTGCGATAGACTTCATCACTGATCTCCCGGTATCTTCCGGTTCTACCGTCAGTTGGGTGGTCGCTGACCGCTTCTCCAAGATGGCTCACTTCATCCCTCTGCCTGGTCTTCCGTCTGCACCTGTGCTTGCTAAGGACTTCATCCATCACATTGTCGGGGTCGTAGCGACATTCCACTCGTCCTCCAGTCACTCCAAATTAAGGCTATGAGCATGGGTCAACCATTCAAAGAATGAGTCAGACAACAAGCTGGTTCAAACTCAGAGCATGCTCAGAGGCTACTGGCAAGCCACGATCTCAGCAATGTTCTGTCTTTATTTCCGCATGCACAAACCTAAATACACTACATAATGGGGAGGGGAAAGGGAGTGTTCAGGGCGGGGTAAGCCATAAATGTCTAGTATCCGGCCACTCCTGATTGGTCCACGTCTCCTTAACTCAGTCTCTGGGCAGACAACAGTCAGTTGATGTTTTGGTTTCATTTCTCTGAAACAGGTGCTTGGCTGATACCGGCGCCATCTTAGCATAAGTTTCGATCTAAGCAACACGTAGCAAGGAAAGCTTATTGTTATAAGACACAAAATGGTGGTTAATACATAAACAAAGCGTATAAAAGTATAAAAGAGGAAAAATATATATTCTCTCTTACCCTGACATTCCCCCCTAAACACTAAGCTTTCCCTTGCTTCGGGGCCTTTGAGACTGTCCATGTGTGGGGAGAGGGGAGGTGGATTTCTTCACCCAATCATCTTAGAAGCTGCCCCCTTATGGGACGCCCCCAAACAATTGAACCCTACCCTAAATGACACATGGAGTTCTCCCAACTGACCCTAAACTAGATCTCTCAATTGGACTCTGTCATGGGGGGTCTGGTCAGGCTTATTTAAAGGAGTGTATTTCTCCATATCTTCCTCACTGGTATCATCATGTAACAGAGATGTGGTTTCCTGATTCAAAAAGGTCCCGGAGGTTGGGACAGCATTGTTTATAGCTTTCCTGTATAAGGGGACTATGCAGCATACCATGTCATTCCTGCGCAATTCACTATGTCACCGTAATCAAATCGATACGTCTGGATTTTTGCGTGAGTATCTACCCAAAATGTGGTAGCTGTCCACCCTGGGACAGACAGTAGGCATATGGAAAGGATATAGAAGAAGGTAGTCATCTTTTATAGGCTCGTTTTGTCTCTCTTGCAGCGGGAGGCGTGAATCCAGGTGCTCTTGCCCTCAAGCTTCAGAGCTGTAGGAGTAGTCAGGATCACAGTGTAGGGGCCCTCAAATCTGGGTTGGAGACAGTCTTTCCGGACAAACTTCTTTACGTACACCAGGTCGCCTGGGGTGAAATCATGTACCGCATCACCTGTGGATTCTGGGAGAGAAGCAGATACTGTAGAGCGGGTGTTAGTCAATTCTTTAGACAGAGCAATCACAAATTTTACTACTCTATCATGTGTTTCAGACAACTCTTGGGGCCTAATTTCTCCTATTTTAGGTGGGGTCCCAAACAAAATTTCATAGGGAGTTAGCCCATGTTTAGCTTGTGGGGTGTGTCTGATATGATACAATACTATAGGGAGTAGGTCGGGCCAGGGGAGGGGATGATCTTGGGTCATTTTCAAGAGCTGGGTCTTGAGTGTGGAATTCATCCTTTCCACTTTGCCTGAACTGGCAGGATGGTATGGAGTGTGGAGGCCCAAATCTGTTCCCAACATGTTCCAAAGTTCTTTGTAGATATTTGCTGTGAAAGCTGGTCCTTGATCCGATTCTATGACTTGGGGAACTCCAAATCTGCAGGCAATTTCAGTGATCAGTTTCTTGGCTGTGACTTTAGCAGTCATGTTGACAACCGGGTAGGCCTCGGGCCAGGCTGAGAACATATCCACGGCTACCAAAACGTACTCATATTTTCTTGCTTTAGGCATTTGGATATGGTCGACTTGTATTCTCTGCCAAGGGTAGTCTGGTTTAGCCAGGTGTTGGGGAGGGACCCGTGCCATACACGTTGGGTTGCAGGTAGCGCAGACAGAGCAGGATTTTGAGTATGCAGTCACAGTGGAAGAGATTCCGGGTGCAAAGTACAGTTTCTTGATACATGCCAAGGCTTGATTCTTGCCTCTGTGTGTAGGCCCGTGAGCCCATGCTGCCACGGCTGAGTACATGCGCCTGGGCAAGCAAGGTTTTCCGTCCACTTGATAAAGAGTTGAGTCGACCTTTAAATCTTTGCGACCTGCCAGCACGGCTCCCGCCGCTTTCCATTGCTTGACTTTTTCAGTGGGGGTCTTCCTTTGTTCCTCACACAATTTTTCTTCAGGCATCCTGACCCCCCTGGATTCCACTCGTGTCTCCGCTGGACTTGTATGGTCTTCCGCCGGCTGTTCTTTGGCTCTTGCTCTAGTGAGCGTCACAGCTACGGTTTGCAGGGTCTCCCCCATCTCTTCTTCCTTTTCCTGCCACTTTGATGACACATTCTCCACTGCTGCAGTCTTGGCTGCTTGGTCAGCTAGGTGGTTGCCCCTGGCTTCCCTGGAATCTAGTCTTCCATGAGCCTTGACCTTGATAACAGCAACCTGAATGGGTAGTTCCAGGGCCTTCATTAGGGCCTTAATCCATGAGGCATGTTTCACTGGTGTACCTGCAGCTGTGATGAATCCTCTAGACTTCCACAAGAGTCCAAAATCATTGCAAATTCCATGTCCATACCTAGAATCGGTATATATGTTCGCCGTTGTTCCAGCTGCCAGGTGGCAGGCTTCTGTGAGAGCTACAAGTTCAGCTTCTTGTGCAGACATGTATGGTGGTAGAGCTTCAGCCTTGAGGACTGTTAGGTCTGTTGTGACAGCATATCCCGTGTGGAACCTCCCTTGAGGGTCTGCGAAACGGGATCCATCAGTCCATAGGTGAAAGGCAGGGTGTGCGAGCGGATGTGCCACCATATTCTCTGGAGCAGAAGTCTCTTCCTGCAAAAATTTTTATACAATCATGAGGTTCCACCAATGGACCTTCACCCTGTTCGTCTTCCCCCCTAGAAGGTGGAAGCAAAGTGCCAGGGTTGGACAGTCTCTGAGAAGGTGATTAGGGCTACCACATTCCCAACACCGTATGCGTCCTTCAGAATCACGAGATTGTCTCTTGTCTCTAGGTGGCCCCCTGTCATTTCTTCTGTCTTGTTTTCTATATGTGGGAGGAGTATCATCACCTGTGCCTTTAACCATTACCCACTTGATTCCATGTTGGTTGCCAGGGGTGGGTAGCTTTCTTGAGCTTGATATACCATGGCAGGAGCGGCTTTCTTCTTTGGCTTAGTATCCTTTTCCATTTTTAGCATGGCTTTTTGGAAAGCTTTGACAATATCCACCGCGTCGTTAAAAGAAGAAGAACGAATCTCGGGGCGTACCCTCAGAACGTCATCTCTGAGAGCGTCTTGTAGGCCATCTACTAGGGCCTGAACCAACAGGGCGGCCTGCGTCTTGACGTGAGGACTGTATCCGAGATCCTCAAAATGCATGCTGAGTCTTGCAGCATATCTTTCCACAGATTCATCAGGGTCTTGTTGAACATCTTGTACAGACCCAGCTTGATCTGACAAGCGATCCTGAGCCCAGGCTTTTAACTGTTTCATGTATTCTAGGCCGGATTCATACGTACTAAGGGGTCCTGCTTTTGTGGAATCCATGGCCTTTTGAAAGCTCTCCGTTTTCGGCTAAGTGAGCCTGGCATTCTGCAGCCAGAGTAGAACCAGCAGCAAGGGCAATTTTACGAGCCAATCCTCCAGCATGGCTCATACGGGTGTTTGCAGGGTTGACTATGGCCCCCACCCGATGTGTAAGGATGTCACCATAGCCTATTGACAGAGTGACAGGGCGTCCTGATGGGTCTACTAGATTCCGGGAGCGGCAGGGGTCCCAGACTTCTGAGGGGCTGGGGGGTGGTGCTCTTTCAGCAGTTGCTTGGAGCAAGGGCCGGAGTATGGGTAATGGATGTGGGGTGGAGGATGCCATAGGAGACGTATGGGGTAAAGGGGGGGGGCTGGAGTATCTTGAGCCCATTCCTCATCTGGCTCCGTATCGTCTTGAGTAACAGTATGTTGGCGGAGGGAGAGCAGTCTGGCCTGAAATTCTGGGGAGTTGAGGAGGATATCCCCAGAGTTATGGGCGACCCCCATGGGGAACAGAGGGAGCGCCTCAGCATCGTGGGCTGGAGCAGAGGCTATCACATTAGTTTCAGATGGGTGCTCTGGGACTGCGGGCTTTTCCACCCGTGCTGGCGGCTGGTAATAAGCACCGGACGGATCTAGTAGTGGATATAGGCCGGATTGGGGTTTTCCGGGCCTCCCACAACAAGTAAAAGGTGTAGTAAGATGGCCGTTGGAGGGAGGAGTTGGAGTGGGAGTGGGATTGTAAGGTGTAGTAAGATGGCCGTTGGAGGGAGGAGTTGGAGTGGGAGTGGGATTGTACTTGGAGGCAGGCTGGGCATCGTGCCATGGGCGGCCCGCCCCACAGACACAGCAGAACTTCCCCCAGGGCGGGTTCTGCTCTCAGCACATACGACACGTCCATCCTTCCGATGATTTGGCGTCGGCGCCATTATAGGGTGGTGGCTGAGGGCTCGGTGTAGTGACAGGCATCAACAGGGTTATGGCCAATTTAGGGTCACATAACAAATCACATTCTGCAGCTTTCATGTATCCGAACAAAGGCTCGGCATTCTCTGTTCCCCCCTGCACCATCTACTTCTTTCCAGCCCTCAACCTTTAACTCATTCGCTACTCTAAGATGTGTCTGAGCCTGGTGCAGGAGTCCTTCATCACTCAACTTCACTTATTTTGTATAACGCATTCCTTCTACACTGAAGGCTGAAGTCTGCCCGTACTGGGTAGTCTTATCATTTAATACAGATTCCTAACATTGTTAACAGCCTCCTTGCTTTCCCGTGACTCTACTAATTGGATGACTCCCACAGCACCATCCGGCAACTTGCCAAGTCTTTCAGATTTGAACATACGCAACATTTTCTTATAGAATGCAATTATCTGTCGCGACTCAGATCACTGGTGCAGTCCACAGGTCGCCACCCCTCAGTGTAGAGCACTCCCCAATACACTGGTGAGATAGAGAGACACCTCAATCTATCCCCTTCCCTAACCTTGAATGGCGACTTTACAGTGCGACTCACCACGGCACCCTGATTACAGGTCACCACCCGTCAGTGTAGAGCACTCCTCAATACACTGGTGAGATAGAGAGTCACCTCAATCTATCTCCTTTCCTAACCTTGACTTTACAGCAGTCTCTGTGGTAGACGAAGAGCACTCCTCAATTCGTCACAGATTCTTTCTCACTTACACTACAATTCAGGGATGGCTTGGAATCGTCTATCAGTCACGGGAGGCAGCTATCTAAGAAAAGTACAGTGACCGGGGGAGGAGGAGGTGGTGTGCACACGAGCACGCGCAGGCATGCGACGTCACTCGGTCTCACAGTTGCTGGTACGGGACGTGGCGCGGGACGCCTGAGGTCTCACCACTCGACCGGTCACCCACCCAGATCCAAACTGATAATCCCACAGGAACTGCTGCGGCTGACACACAGGCAAGTGAGACATATAAAATACATCTCGACTTACCGTGTTCGATGGAGGTTGATCAGGCCTCAAATTCAGCCGCCGCGGTCACCACCAGGGAAGTCAGCAATATGGGTCCGGGAGGGCGGCGTACCGCTAGCCACGCCCCACGTTGGGCGCCATTTGTCGGGGTCGTAGCGACATTCCACTCATCCTCCAGTCACTCCAAATTAAGGCTATGAGCATGGGTCAACCATTCAAAGAATGAGTCAGACAACAAGCTGGTTCAAACTCAGAACATTGCTGAGATCGTGGCTTGCCAGTAGCCTCTGAGCATGCTCTGAGTTTGAACCAGCTTGTTGTCTGACTCATTCTTTGAATGGTTGACCCATGCTCATAGCCTTAATTTGGAGTGACTGGAGGACGAGTGGAATGTCGCTACGACCCCGACAACATCTTTCGTCTCCACGGCTTACCCCTCCACATTGTCTCGTACCGAAGAGTTCAGTTCACTTCTCGCTTCTGGAGAGCCACGTGCAAGCTGCTGGATGTCTCTTTGGACTTTTCTTCAGCCTATCATTCTCAGTCCAAAGGTCAAGCGGAGCGTATTAATCAGATCCTTACCAGTTTTCTTCGGCATTTTGTCAACGCTCACCATAGCGATTGGGTAGAACTCCTGCCTTGGGCCGAGTTTTCTTATAACAACCATGTGAGTGAGTCCTCTGCTATGTCTCCTTTTTCTGTGGTTTACGGCCGACACCCCCGAATTCCTTTTCCTGTCTCCTCTTTAGTGGACAATACTTCCGCGGAGTCTCTTGTCAGTGAATTTTCGTGATTTGGGAAGACACTAGATCTGCGCTTCTTCAGTCCTCCGAGCGGATGAAGAAGCATGCTGATAAGAGACGTCTGGAACCGCCTCTATTTCGTCCGGGAGACAAGGTCTGGCTTTCCTCCAAATATGTCCGCCTCAAGATACCATCATACAAGTTGGGTCCGCGGTTTATCGATCCTTTAGCGATTCTGAGCCAAATAAATCCAGTGGCGTATTAGCTAAAACTCCCTGCCTCCTTACGGAATCCCAATTCCTTTCACGTGTCTCTCCTCAAGCCTGTTGTCCTTAATCCTTTATCTGACTATCCAGGTACCACTCCAGCTCCAATCTCCGCTGAGGACGTCTTTGAAGTAGAGAACATTTTGGCCATCAAGAGGGTAAGAGGAAAGACTTTCTTTCTTGTGGATTGGAAGGGGTTTGGTCCTGAGGAGAGGTCTTGGGAGCCCAGGGAGAACATTCATGCCCCTCGTCTTCTAGAAAAATTTCTTGCGGGCCTAAAGAAGAGGGGCATAAAGGGGGGGGGTACTGCCGGGCAGAGACGTCGATCCCCTCACCGCCGCCGTCCCGGTCCGGCGTCCTCCAGCTCCCCCCAGCTTCTGCCCGGGGTGTGCGCACCGCACGCAGTTCCTCGGGCACTGTGCTAAGGGTGCGCGAGAGTGCACTCCCTCCCTCTTAAAGGGGCCGCGCAAGCCGTCCTAAAGAGTCCCCGGCCAATTTCCGGAGGACTACCCCTATATAAGGTACCTCCTCCAAAATGGAGGTGTCTGTGCAAGATTGTTGTTTGTGTGCTAACACTCTCCTCAGTCCTCAGGTCCCAGTGCCTGCCAGCCTGTCTATCAGCCGTGCCCGCCTGTCTACCGTCCGTGCTCATCCGCAGCTTCAGCCATCAGTCCCATGGGAGTCGCCTGCTTTCACAAGGTCGGTCCCAGAGTGGCACCTGGTTCACCTTCCCGGTTCCTCCTTAGTTCACGGAGTCGACTAAGCTGCTGTGTGGCCAGGGTCAGTCCGGGTAGGCACTTAGTTACGCCCCTCTGATCCCTCCTTGCATCACAGCACAGAGGTTCCACCACCCGGATCCGTAACAGAATACATTTTGTTACATAATAATTTTGTGTTCAAAGATCGATACTACCTACAGAAGAAAGAGGTGGCAATGGCCGCGGCTTGGGCCCCATCTTACGCCAATCTCTCCTTGGGATTTTGGGAGTGTGAATACATCCGATTCCAGAAAATTGAACATACGTCTATGGGATCAGTGATATCTTGGATGAGATTCATAGACGATGTGTTGTTTATTTTGCAGGGCTCCCATGAGGAACTTGAAAAATTCTTAAAATATCTCAATGACAATGCATTGAATATTAAGCTAACCCATCATATTGATCAAAAGAAAATTGATTTTCTGGATTTGGATATTCATGTTGATGACCATGGACAGTTGCATACAAATATTTATCGCAAGAATACTAGTGACAATGCTTTCTTGCATGCCAAATCAGTCATCTGGCACATGTAATACAGGCAATGCCGTCCAGACAATTTATTAGGGCACATCGTATTTGTGACCAAGACAAAGCTTTTGAAGAATAGGCATGTGATATGACCAGTAGATACTTACAACGTGGTACAAAATGGAAATTATTCAACAGGCCTACTATCGGGCCAAACAAGCCAATAGACAATCTCTTATTACTAAAAAGAAAAAGGAATCTGATGGGCATGTTCGATTCATCACGAATTATCATTCGAGGTGGAAGGAAATTAATAATATCTCCAAATTTGGGCTAATTCTCCAACAGGATCAGACAATACTTCCTTTTCTATCAAATCGTCCATTGATTATGGCTAAATGTAATAAGACACTACGTGATATACTAGTTCATAGTCATCATGTACCTGATACATCTTCATATACACTGCTCAAAAAAATAAAGGGAACACTCAAATAACACATCCTAGATCTGAATGAATGAAATATTCTCATTGAATACTTTGTTCTGTACAAAGTTGAATGTGCTGACAACAAAATCACACAAACATCATAAATGGAAATCAAACTTATTAACCAATGGAGGCCTGGATTTGGAGTCACCTCCAAAATTAAAGTGGAAAAACACACTACAGGCTGATCCAACTTTGATGTAATGTCCTTAAAACAAGTCAAAATGAGGCTCAGTATTGTGTGTGGCCTCCACGTGCCTGTATGACCTCATTACAACGCCTGGGTATGCTCCTGATGAGGTTGCAGATGGTTTCCTGTGGGATCTCCTCCCAGACCTGGACTAAAGCATCCGCCAACTCTTGGACAGTCTGTGGTGCAACGTGACGTTGGTGGATGGAGCGAGACATGATGTCCCAGATGTACTCAATCGGATTCAGGTCTGGGGAACGGACGGGCCAGTCCATAGCTTCAATGCCTTCATCTTGCAGGAATTGCTGACACACTCCAGCCACATGAGGTCTGGCATTGTCCTGCATTAGGAGGAACCCAGGGCCAACCGCACCAGCATATGGTCTCACAAGAGGTCTGAGGATCTCATCTCGGTACCTAATGGCAGTCAGGCTACCTCTGACGAGCACATGGAGGGCTGTGCGGCCCTCCAAAGAAATGCTACCCCACACCATTACTGATCTACTGCCAAACTGGTCATGCTGAAGGATGTTGCAGGCAGAAGATCGCGCTCCACGGCGTCTCCAGACTCTGTCACGTCTGTCACATGTGCTCAGTGTGAACCTGCTTTCATCTGTGAAGAGCACAGGGCGCCAGTGGCGACTTTGCCAATCGTGGTGTTCTGTGGCAAATGCCAAGCATCCTGCACAGTGTTGGGCTGTGAGCACAACCCCCATCTGTGGACGTCGGGCCCTCATACCACCCTCATGGAGTTGGTTTCTAACCATTTGAGCAGACACATGCACATTTGTGGCCTTCTGGAGGTCATTTTGCAGGGCTCTAGCAGTGCTCCTTCTGTTCCTCCTTGCACAAAGGCGTAGGTAGCAGTCCTGCTGCTGGGTTGTTGCCCTCCATGTCTCCTGGTGTACTGGCTTGTCTCCTGGTAGCGCCTCCAGCCTCTGGACACTACACTGACAGACACAGCAAACCTTCTTGCCACAGCTCGCAATGATGTGCCATCCTGGATGAGCTGCACTACCTGAGCAACTTCTGTGGGTTGTAGAGTCCGTCTCATGCTACTACAAGTGTGAAAGCACAACCAACATTCAAAAGTGACGAAAACATCAGCCCAGAAAGCATTGGTACTGAGATGTGGTCTGCGGTCCCCACCTGCAGAACCACTCCTTTATTGAGGGTGTCTTTATAATTGCCAATCATTTCCATCTATTGTCTATTCCATTTGCACAACAGCATGAGAAATTGATTGTCAATCAGTGTTGCTTCCTAAGTGGACAGTTTGATTTCACAGAAGTTTGATTTACTTGGAGTTATATTCTGTTGTTTAAGTGTTCACTTTATTTTTTTGAGCAATGTATATTTGTCTCAAAGGGCCCCAAATGGGGCACATGGAAGTGTGGCAACTGCAAAGAGTGCAGATATATTGAAAAAACGGATACCTTTCAGAATTTGATGGGTGAGTTGGCTTACAAGATTCTGTATTTCATTAATTGTAGAACATCTATGGTCATCTATCAAGCCACATGTTTCTGTGGACTCATCTATATTGGTATGACAACTCGGGAGCTTTGGAACACATCAAAAATATTAGGGCAGCTGAGAAAATCTGTCAAGATGAGGTGGGTGCTATTTCTCAACCTAAACCTTTGGCGAGACAGTTTCGGAATTGCTACCCTCATCAATGTCATCTCTTACGTGTCAAAGGGATTGCCCGTCTGTATCCTGGGAATAGGAGGGAAAATCTAGCCAAAAAGCTGGCCCAGATTGAACAAATAAATAATAAATAAAAAAGTAAATGGATCACCACTCTAAGAAGTATGACCCCCAGAGGGTTAAATGAACAGTGGGGATTTTCGAGTTTTCTTTAAGTATACACTAGGATTTTTGGTATATTCTCATCTTCAGTGTCTTGTCCTTATTATCAATCGAATCATATAATCAATATATATCATAGTGGATTTGATTGAATAAACATATATACATGTATTGTTGGCTTTATTGTATATATTAATGGTGGTTTATGAGTTAGTGGAGATATAAGTTTATGGGACAGGAGTTATTAGGGTGGGATCAATCTATATGTGCATATTAATTTTTATTATATCTTTCAGATTGGAGGACTGTTTGTATCATCATCGCCCGAACAGCCATACAGTTTCACATGTATTCCATCACTAAGTACAACATCAGATATATAGCTTTTGTATTATTCTCTCTAACATGATCACATCTCTTTTTCACATATATTTTATTATTATATTTTATGCTTTTTTATTTTTCCTATATACAGATATATAACTATCACTCACATACACTTACACATTGAATTAAGGATATTAAATTATCACATGGAGATAGCTTCTAGTATATTCATTCACCTCTATATATACACAAGGTAATTAGATGTATTCATTTGTATATGACATATTTTTATGGGTTCATACAAGAACCAACATTTTAATACATACACACATAGTTTATTATGGTCGGCTTGTTTCCATCTTTGCTCTGTTTTAACCAGGTTGTGCTTTCGCTGTGTGTTATATTACGCATGCGCTGCATAGGATAATTAAGCAAACTATTCACCTATATCATATACATATAGAGAGTTTATAGTGTGTTTATTCACTTTTACATATACACATTATATAAGCAGTAATATTGTGTATGCACGCATTAACTATATTATATATAGAACTTTTTCTATATTTCATACAATTCTATTTTGGCACGTATAATTATATTTAGACTTTGATGCTGACCCGCACTTTTTCCCTTTTCTAATATGGCTGCAGGGTCGCTGTGCGCCACACTGCGCATGCTCCGGTGTGCTCTCGTACCCGATACTGGGATGTTTTCATTGAACTGCGACCTTTGGTCGTGTTTCGGTGATGCACATTCGGTCGCAGACGGGACGGCTATCCGGACGCGTGGGACAGTAGAGGCGTCCGATAATATGGCGTCCTTGATTTGTAAGTAACCACAGCTGTAATCACCCTATGAAACATCGCCTCTTCCTCCTCCACCTCACTTCCTAATGAATCGGTAGCGAAAAGTGCGTTGAAGCATGTGGAAGGGGTGATGATGTGCCTTTGGATAGTACGTAACAATATGCACAAATGTAACTTTTTATGAACTTATTTCTGTATTCTTTTTTGCATTATGACATTTGATATTGCATGGTGATCACTTTTACTGTTCATCCTATGATTTGGATAGGCATAGTTCCATACATATATAAATTTTCCTTTTTGCTTAAATAATTTAAATACATTTGGATATGCACACACATATATATATATATATCATGCACAATGCACTTTTTGGATAAAATTAATTTTATAAATAGCAGATTTTTGTGCATTAACAGTGGAATTATGTTTGGATATGTACAGACATAATACCGTATTGTTTGGACTATGAGACGCACATGACCATACAGTTATATGAAAAAGTTTGGGCACCCCTATTAATCTTAAGCTTAATGTTTTTTAAAAATTGGTGTTTTTGCAACAGCTATTTCAGTTTGATATATGTAATAACTGTTGGACACAGTAATGTTTCTGCCTTGAAATGAGGTTTATTGTACTAACAGAAAATGTGCAATCTGCATTCAAACAAAATTTGACAGGTGCATAAGTATGGGCACCCTTATCATTTTCTTGTTTTAAATACTCCTACCTACTTTTTACTGACGTACTAAAGCACTTTTTTTGGTTTTGTAACCTCATTGAGCTTTGAACTTCATAGCCAGGTGTATGCAATCATGAGAAAAGCTACTTAAAGTGGCCACTTGCAAGTTGTTCTCCTGTTTGAATCTCCTCTGAAGAGTGGCATCATGGGCTCCTCAAAACAACTGTCAAATGATCTGAAAACAAAGATTATTCAACATAGTTGTTCAGGGGAAGGATACAAAAAGCTGTCTCAGAGATTTAACCTGTCAGTTTCCACTGTGAGGAACATAGTAAGGAAATGGAAGAACACAGGGACAGTTCTTGTTAAGGCCAGAAGTGGCAGGCCAAGAAAAACATCAGAAAGGCAGAGAAGAAGAATGGTGAGATCAGTCAAGGACAATCCTCAGACCACCTCCAGAGAGCTGCAGCATCAACTTGCTGCAGATGGTGTCACTGTGCATTGGTCAACTATACAACGCACTTTGCACAAGGAGAAGCTGTATGGGAGAGTGATGCGAAAGAAGCCGTTTCTGCAAGCACGCCACAAACAGAGTCAGCAGAGGTATACAAAAGCACATTTGGAGAAGCCAATTTCTTTTTGGAAGAAGGTCCTGTGGACTGATGAAACCAAGATTGAGTTGTTTGGTCATACAAAAAGGCATTATGCATGGCGGCAAAAAAACACGGCATTCCAAGAAAAACACTTGCTACCCACAGTAAAATTTGGTGGAGGTTCCATCATGCTTTGGGGCTGTGTGGCCAATGCCGGCACCGGGAATCTTGTTAAAGTTGAGGGACGCATGGATTCCACTCAGTATCAGCAGATTCTTGACAATAATGTTCAAGAATCAGTGATAAAGTTGAAGTTACGCAGGGGATGGATCTTTCAGCAAGACAATGATCCAAAACACCGCTCCAAATCTACTCAGGCATTCATGCAGAGGAACAATTGCAACGTTCTGGAATGGCCATCCCAGTCCCCAGACCTGAATATCATTGAACATCTGTGGGATCATTTGAAAAGGGCTGTCCATGCTCGGCGACCATCAAACTTAACTGAATTGGAATTGTTTTGTAAAGAGGAATGGTCAAAAATACCTTCATCCAGTATCCAGGAACTCATTAAAAGCTACAGGAAGTGACTAGAGGCTGTTATTTTTGCAAAAGGAGCATCTACTAAATATTAATGTCACTTTTCTGGTGAGGTGCCCATACTTATGCACCTGTCAAATTTTGTTTGAATGCAGATTGCACATTTTCTGTCAGTACAATAAACCTCATTTCAAGGCAGAAACATTACTGTGTCCAACAGTTATTACATATATCAAACTGAAATAGCTGTTGCAAAAACACCAATTTTTAAAAAACATTAAGCTTAAGATTAATAGGGGTGCCCAAACTTTTTCATATAACTGTATATATATATACACACACAGTACAGACCAACAGTTTGGACACACCTTCTCATTTAAAGATTTTTCTGTATTTTCATGACTATGAAAATTGTACATTCACACTGAAGGCATCAAAACTATGAATTAACACATGTGGAATTATATAGTTAACAACAAAGTGTGAAACAACTGAAAATATGTCTTATATTCTAGGTTCTTCAAAGTAGCCACCTTTTGCTTTGATGACTGCTTTGCACACTCTTGGCATTCTCTTGATGAGCTTCAAGTGGTAGTCCCCAGAAATGGTGTTCCAACAATCTTGAAGGAGTTCCCAGAGATGCTTAGCACTTGTTGGCCCTTTTGCCTTCACTCTGCGGTCCAGCTCACCCCAAACCTTCTCGATTGGGTTCAGGTCTGGTGACTGTGGAGGCCAGGTCATCTGGCGTAGCACCCCATCACTCTCCTTCTTGATCAAATAGCTCTTACACAGCCTGGAGGTGTGTTTGAGGTCATTGTCCTGTTGAAAAATAAATGATGGTCCAACTAAACACAAACCGGATGGAATAGCATGCCGCTGCAAGATGCTGTGGTAGACATGCTGGTTCAGTATGCCTTCAATTTTGAATAAATCCCCAACAGTGTCACCAGCAAAGCACCCCCACACCATCACACCTCCTCCTCCATGCTTCACGGTGGGAACCAGGCATGTAGAGTCCATCCGTTCACCTTTTCTGTGTCGCACAAAGACACAGTGGTTGGAACCAAAGATTTCAAATTTGGACTCATCAGACCAAAGCACAGATTTCCACTGGTCTAATGTCCATTCCTTGTGTTCTTTAGCCCAAACAAGTCTCTTCTGCTTGTTGCCTGTCCTTAGCAGTGGTTTCCTAGCAGCTATTTTACCATGAAGGCCTGCTGCACAAAGTCTCCTCTTAACAGTTGTTGTAGAGATGTGTCTGCTGCTAGAACTCTGTGTGGCATTGACCTGGTCTCTAATCTGAGTTGCTGTTAACCTGTGATTTCTGAGGCTAGTAACTCGGATAAACTTATCCTCAGAAGCAGAGGTGACTCTTGGTCTTCTTTCCTGGGGCGGTCCTCATGTGAGCCAGTATCTTTGTAGCACTTGATGGTTTTTGCAACTGCACTTGGGGACACTTTGAAAGTTTTCCCAATTTTTCGCACTGACTGACCTTCATTTCTTAAAGTAATGATGGCCACTCGATTTTCTTTACTTAGCTGCTTTTTTCTTGCCTAATACAAATTCTAACAGTCTATTCAGTAGGACTATCAGCTGTGTATCCACCAGACTTCGGCACAACACAACTGATGGTCCCAAACCCATTTATAAGGCAAGAAATCCCACTTATTAAACCTGACAGGGCACACCTGTGAAGTGAAAACCATTTCCGGTGACTACCTCTTGAAGCTCATCAAGAGAATACCAAGAGTGTGCAAAGCAGTCATCAAAGCAAAAGGTGGCTACTTTGAAGAACCTAGAATATAAGACATATTTTCAGTTGTTTCACACTTTTTTGTTAACTATATAATTCCACATGTGTTAATTCATAGTTTTGATGCCTTCAGTGTGAATGTACAATTTTCATAAGCATGAAAATACAGAAAAATCTTTAAATGAGAAGGTGTGTCCAAACTTTTGGTTTGTACTGTATATATATGTATGTGCATATCCAAATGTATTTACATTATTTAAGCAAAAAGGAAAATTTATATATGTATGGAACTATGCCTATCCAAATCATATGATGAACAGTAAAAGTGATCACCATGCAATATCAAATGTCATAATGCAAAAAAGAATACAGAAATAAGTTCATAAAAAGTTTAATTTCTGCATAATATTAAGTACTGTGATGGATCAACCCCGTACTCCAAGATTTTGCTACATGGGGGTTGTCGTAGCGCCTATGCAGCTAATGGGACATAATGTTATAAAGTGGGGTGAATATTGTGGATCACATATTGTTGGACATTTTGTGATGTGACCGAAGCACTCCTGGCCCCCACCTTCCTGTGCTCACTTAGCAGTGGCAAACAGACAATGTGCTGATTAATGGGTTGTTGCATAACTGCTGTCTGGGAGCCTACTGTGGGTATTATCTGGTGAGAACAATGGGTGCTAAAAATAGCCTGTGTGATTCTCTATAAAACCTGCTTGTGAGAATAAAAGTTAAGTTCATCTTGGAGACACTGTGCGATAGTCATATTTTATATATCCCAGTGTAAGAAAAGCCTTTCCATGTCAGGGGCCTACAGAAGAAGATTGGACATCTGTGGATGGGGTAACTAGCTCCCGTCACACTGGTGACAGCGGTGGGATGCAGTCCATCTTCTTCAGAAGCCAAGGACTGAATGGAAGACATCTACCGGAAGGTAAAGAGGAATACGTTGAAGGACCTTGTGGAAGCTCGAGCGTTAACCACCAGCAACAAAACAAAAGCGGATTTGATAGCAGCCATTATGGAGCTCGACAACGCAACAACCTCCAGTGGGAACGTGGAAGAGACTGAATTCCAGAGGGAGGTAAAGAGCAGACTGGCACTTTATGCTCCCAACCCGGCAGTACAGATCATAGATAAGGTGATAGCTGATGTGCGTACTGATCTGGATAAAAAGATGGAGATGGAGAGGGCAGAGCGGATGGAGCTAGCCAGGATGGAGATGGCAGAGCGGACCAAGATAGAGCTAGCCAAGATGGAGATGGCAGAATGGAGAGAGGAGATACAGCGAGCAGGGGGAGCCCTGGCTTCCTCCCCGGTACCAGCAGAGGTAAGCCACAAAAAGATCCAATACAATGCCTTCCGACATTGGGGGAGGCAGAGGAAGACATTGATGGCTTTCTGCAGGACATTGAGCGGCAGTGTACCCTTCATAAAGTGGAGCCGGAGGATTGGGTCCAGATTCTGGCCAGCAAGCTGACAGGCCAGGCAGCGGATGCCTATCGCACTGTATCGGATAAGGACTGTATGGACTATAAGCGAGTCAAAGAAGTGATCTTGGCCCGGTATGCACTAACACCAGAGGCATACCGTCAAAAGTTCCGCAAAACCACAAAACGGGAAACGGATACCCATGCTGAATGGGCCTGTAAACTATGGCGGTCACTGCTACAGTGGGTACAAGGTAGCAAAGCAGACACGAAGGAGGACGTCCTACAGCTCATCGCGTTAGAACGATTCTTTACTGCGTTAACTCCCGAGACGCAAGAATGGCTTCGGGACCGACGACTCTTGAGGAGGCCGCATGGCTGACCGATGAACATTATGATGCCAGGAGGGCCCAATTGTCAGGGTCTAAAACTGTCTCAAGGGGCCCTCCCATGGGTCTGGAAGCCACTAAACCACAGAAGCTTGGCGGGGGACCCACCAATACCCCGGCCTACCAGAGTCCTCCTGGGGTGCGATGCCACACCAGCCATCAGCTGGGTCACCTGCAGAGACACTGTCCCAACCGGACCCAGCGCACCCAGTGGCCAAAACCGGAAACGACTACCTTCAACCGGGCCGCTGTACACTGCTACCAAGGCAAAGCCGACCCGGCATCGGTGGCTATGGCTAATTATGGGATGGAAGAGATAGAGGGAGTGCTGCATGAAGTGGACCCTGTGCAGGCAGCCCAGGCGGATAATCGAAAACAACATCGACAGTCGGTGTGGATTAATGGTAAACGGCTGCAAGGATTAAGAGGTTCCGGAGCTACTCTGACCCTTGTGAAGTCGCATCTCGCCCAAGACCAAAAGACGGGTCGGACAGTGGCGGTCCGTGTAGCAGGGGGAGCCATACATTGACTGCCCACGGCCAAGATTCACCTGAACTGGGGGGTCGGGGATGGCCTTGTCGAGGTCGGCATGATGAAGGATTTGCCTGCAGACGTCCTGCTGGGAAATTACTTGGGGCCCATGTTGTCTTCCTTCTCGGTCGCCCCCCTGGCTGAGACATATCCTGTGACTACCCGGAGACAAGCTCGAGCTGCGGAGGCGGAATCACACTTGGAGGAGGCCCAGGTAAGACACTACAGCCCTTCACGTATTCCCATAGCCAGACACATTTCATGGGACACCCCAGCAGAATTTAGGAGGGAGGTACTAGAGGATCCCTCATTGCAGGGGTATCGCGGGAAGGCATAAGAGGGGAGAGGGGTACTGGAAGGTGAACAGTTTACATGGCATCAGGGACTCCTCTACAGGGTTACAGAGCAAACTCACTCAGGGACGAGCCCCACTGTAAAACTACAGCTGGTAGTTCCCAAAAAGTATAGGCAGGAATTGCTGCGAATCTCTCATGACTTACTCTTGGCGGGGCACCTCGGAGTCAGCCGCACCAGGCATCGTCTGACACAAAACTTCTTTTGGCCAGGGGCATCCCATGATGTTCGTCAGTACTGCCAGACCTGTGACAGTTGCCAGCGCATTGGCAAGAGGGGAGATTGCTGCAAGGCCAAATTACACCCCCTTACCATTGTGGAGGAGCCATTTAGCCGAGTAGCGGTCGATCTGATAAGGCCGTTAGCCAAACCCAGTCCGTCAGGGAAAATGTATATATTGACTGTGATAGATTACGCCACGCGGCATCCAGAGGCGGTTGCCTTACCTAACATACTGGCAGAGACGGTGGTGGCTGCCCTGCTCCAGGTTTTCTCACGGGTTGGATTTCCCCGGGACATTATCTCGGATCAGGGCACCCAATTTACGGCAGAGGTGACCAGCCAACTGTGGAGACTGTGTGGTGTAAAGTCCATTAGAAGCGCCCCATACCACCCGCAAACCAACAGGTTGTGTGAGCGCTTTAACGGAACATTAAAACAACTCATTGGGACGTTCACCCGGACCTACAGGGACTGGGAGAAATTCTTGCCGCACCTCCTGTTCGCCTATCGGGAGGTGTCCCAAAAATCTACGGTGTTCTCCCCATTTGAACTGTTATATGGGAGGCGGGTGAGGGGGCCCCTAGACTTAGTGCAAGAGCTCTGGGAAGGGGAGGAAACCATAGCAGGAACCCCTATCGTGCCCTTCGTGCTGGAACTCCGGGACCGCCTGCAGGAGTTGACTCAGGCTGTGCGTGTGAACATGCAGGCGGCCCAACGGCGCCAGCGCGTATGGTACGATCAGAGGGCTAGAGAACGCACCTTTGAGATAGGACAGAAGGTCCTAGTACTAGAACCGGTTAGGCAGAACAAATTCCAGGCCGCATGGCAGGGGCCTTACCGGGTAGTGGGGAAAATAGCAGACACCACCTACAATGTCGTCGATTGTGACGACCCCAGGGTTATCCGCATGTTCCACGTGAATACGCTGAAGCCCTACCGGGAGTGCCCTGAAGAGGTAGCTGCCATCTGCGCACCCGAAGCAGAGGATTTAGCCGGACTCCCCTTGCCTGATGTCTTAGGTGAGAAGACTCAGTCGAAAACCTGGGACCAGGTACACTTAGGAGAAAACCTAGGGGCCCGGGAGAGAGAGCAGGCTGAGACATTGCTGAGGCAGCGGCAGAGGATGTTCTCAGAGAGACCGGGGTTCACCCGACTTGCACAACACAAGGTTGAGACACAAGATCAGACCCCCCTGAGACAACCCCCCTTCCGCGTCCCGGAGTCTGTACGAGAAGGGATGCGACAAGAGATACAGGAGATGTTGCGTTTAGGGGTCATTGAGGAGTCAGATAGTCCCTGCGCATCCCTTGTAGTGTTAGTGCCTAAGAAAGATGGGACTACCCGGTTTTGTGTAGACTATCACAAGCTAAATGAGAAAATTGTGACGGATGCGTATCCCATGCCGCGTGTGGACGAGTTGTTAGACAGGCTGGCTGGGGCAAAGTATTTGACCACCATCGATCTATTCAAAGGCTATTGGCAGATCCCCCTAAGTCCTGATGCTATTCCCAAGTCTGCATTTGTCACCCCGTTTGGCTTATTCCAGTTTCGGGTTATGCCATTTGGAATGAAGAATGCCCCCGCGACCTTCCAGAGGCTGGCTGACTGGCTTCTGGATGGTCTCCAGGACTATGCTTGTGCCTACCTGGATGACATCGTCGTCTACAGCGCGACATGGGATGAGCATCTAAATCACCTAGAGACAGTATAGGATAGGATCCACAAAGCCGGAATCACCCTGAACCCCAACAAGTGTCACGTAGGCAAAGCAGAGGTTCAGTATTTAGGACATTGGGTTGGGGTGGAAAACAACGACCGGAACCCGCCAAGATTGAGGCGGTAGCCAAGTGGCCCACCCCACGTACTAAAACCCAAGTCATGGCCTTTCTAGGGACAGCGGGGTATTATAGGAAATTTGTCCCTAATTACAGCAGCGTTGCCAAGCCCCTCACTGATCTGACACATAAGAACCTCCCCCGCCAGGTAACCTGGACCCCCGAGTGTGAGGAAGCCTTCCGCCAGCTAAAGGACGCTCTCACAAATACCCCGATATTGGACGCACCCGATACAACTAAACGTTTCCTTGTTCACACAGACGCATCTATGTTTGGGTTGGGGGCAGTACTGAGCCAAGTCAGGCCGGACGGCCAAGAACACCCAATAGCTTATCTGAGTCGGAAATTACTGCCTCGAGAAGTCAGCTATGCGGCCATCGAAAAGGAATGCCTGGCAGTAGTATGGGCTGCCAAGAAGCTCCAACCATATTTGTATGGAAGACAGTTTTCCCTCATAACGGACCATAACCCCCTGGTATGGCTTAATCGGGTCTCCGGGAACAATGCCAGACTACTACGGTGGAGTTTGGCGCTACAACCGTTAGACTTCACCATCCACTATAGACCTGGCAAGCAAAATGGTAACGCCGATGAACTAAGCTGACAAACTGACCTGCTACCAACCTCATAAATCGTGGACCTCCTCCAGCTGATCCGTCGGGGAGCAGACTGGGTAGGCCGATCCTGTCCGGGAAGGGGAAGCATTGTGAAAGATCAACCCCGTACTCCCAAGATTTTGCCACATGGGGGTTGTCGTAGCGCCTATGCAGCTAATGGGACATAACGTTATAAAGTGGGGTGAATATTGTGGATCACATATTATTGGACATTTTGTGATGTGACCGAAGCACTCCTGGTCCCCACCTTCCTGTGCTCACTTAGCAGTGGCAAACAGACAATGTGCTGATTAATGGGTTGTTGCATAACTGCTGTCTGGGAGCCTACTGTGGGTATTATCTGGTGAGAACAATGGGTGTTAAAATAGCCTGTGTGATTCTCTATAAAACCTGCTTGTGAGAATAAAAGTTAAATTCATCTTGGAGACACTGTGCGATAGTTATATTTTATTTATCCCAGTGTAAGAAAAGCCTTTCCATTTCAGGGGCCTTCAGAAGAAGATTGGACATCTGCGGATGGGGTAACTAGCTCCCGTCACACGTACTATCCAGAGGCACATCATCACCCCTTCCATATGCTTCAATGCACGTTTCGCTACCGATTCATTAGGAAGTGAGGTGGAGGAGGAAGAGGCGATGTTTTATAGGGTGATTATAGCTGTGGTTACTTACAAATCAAGGACGCCATGTTATCGGACGCCTCTACTGTCCCACGCGTCCGGATAGCCGTCCCGTCTGCAACCGAATGTGCATCACTGAAACACGACCAAAGGTCGCAGTTCAATGAAAACATCCCAGTATCGGGTACAGGAGCACACCGGAGCATGCGCAGTGTGGCGCACAGCGACCCTGCAGCCATATTAGAAAAGGGAAAAAGTGCGGGTCAGCATCAAAGTCTAAATATAATTATACGTGCCAAAATAGAATTGTATGAAATATAGAAAAAGTTCTATATATAATATAGTTAATGCGTGCATACACAATATTGTTGCTTATATAATGTGTATATGTAAAAGTGAATAAACACACTATAAACTCTCTATATGTACTGTACAATAAAGCCAACAATACATGTATATATGCTTATTCAATCAAATGCACTATGATATATATTGATTATATTATTCGATTGATAATAAGGACAAGACACTGAAGATGAGAATATACCAAAAATCCTAGTGTATACTTAAAGAATACTCGAAAATCCCCACTGTTCATTTAACCCTCTGGGGGTCATACTTCTTAGAGTGGTGATCCATTTACTTTTTTATTTATTATTTATTCATTCAATCTGGGCCAGCTTTTTGGCTAGATTTTCCCTCCTATTCCCAGGATACAGACGTGCAATCCCTTTGACACGTAAGAGATGACATTGATGAGGGTAGCAATTCCGAAACTGTCTCGCCAAAGGTTTAGGTTGAGAAATAGCACCCACCTCATCTTGACAGATTTTCTCCGCTGCCCTAATATTTTTGATGTGTTCCAAAGCTCCCGAGTTGTCATACCAATATAGATGAGTCCACAGAAACATGTGGCTTGATAGATGACCATAGATGTTCTACAATTAATGAAATACAGAATCTTGTAAGCCTACTCACCCATCGAATCCTGAAAGGTATTCGTTTTTTCAATATATCTGCACTCTTTGCAGTTGCCACACTTCCATGTGCCCCATTTGGGGCCCTTTGAGCCAAATATACATTGCTTAAAAAAATAAAGGGAACACTTAAACAACAGAATATAACTCCAAGTAAATCAAACTTCTGTGAAATCAAACTGTCCACTTAGGAAGCAACACTGATTGACAATCAATTTCACATGCTGTTGTGCAAATGGAATAGACAATAGATGGAAATTATTGGCAATTATGAAGACACCCTCAATAAAGGAGTGGTTCTGCAGGTGGGGACCACAGACCACATCTCAGTACCAATGCTTTCTGAGCTGATGTTTTGGTCACTTTTGAATGTTGGTTGTGCTTTCACACTTGTGGTAGCTTGAGACGGACTCTACAACCCACAGAAATTGCTCAGGTAGTGCAGCTCATCCAGGATGGCACATCAATGCGAGCTGTGGCAAGAAGGTTTGCTGTGTCTGTCAGTGTAGTGTCCAGAGGCTGGAGGCGCTACCAGGAGACAGGTCAGTACACCAGGAGATGTGGAGGGAGCCGTAGGAGGGCAACAACCCAGCAGCAGGACTGCTACCTCCGCCTTTGTGCAAGGAGGAACAGAAGGAGAACTGCCAGAGCCCAGCAAAATGACCTCCAGCAGGCCACAAATGTGCATGTGTCTGCACAAACGGTTAGAAACCGACTCCATGAAGGTGGTATGAGGGCCCGACGTCCACAGATGGGGGTTGTGCTCACAGCCCAACACCGTGCAGGATGCTTGGCATTTGCCACAGAACACCACGATTGGCAAAGTCGCCACTGGCACCCTGTGCTCTTCACAGATGAAAGCAGGTTCACACTGAGCACATGTGACAGACGTGACAGAGTCTGGAGACGCCGTGGAGAGCGATCTGCTGCCTGCAACATCCTTCAGAATGACCGGTTTGGCAGTAGACCAGTAATGGTGTGGGGTGGCATTTCTTTGGAGGGCCGCACAGCCCTCCATGTGCTTGCCAGAGGTAGCCTGACTGCCATTAGGTACCGAGATGAGATCCTCAGACCTCTTGTGAGACCATATGCTGGTGCGGTTGGCCCTGGGTTCCTCCTAATGCAGGACAATGCCAGACCTCATGTGGCTGGAATGTGTCAGCAGCTCCTGCAAGATGAAGTCATTGAAGCTATGGACTGGCCCGCCCGTTCCCCAGACCTGAATCCGATTGAGTACATCTGGGACATCATGTCTCGCTCCATCCACCAATGTCACGTTGCACCACAGACTGTCCAGGAGTTGGTGGATGCTTTAGTCCAGGTCTGGGAGGAGATCCCACAGGAGACCATCTGCAACCTCATCAGGAGCATGCCCAGGCATTGTAGAGAGGTCATACAGGCACGTGGAGGCCACACACAATACTCAGCCTCATCAGGAGCATGCCCAGGCATTGTAAGGAGGTCATACAGGCACGTGGAGGTCACACACAATACTGAGCCTCATTTTGACTTGTTTTAAGGACATTACATCAAAGTTGGATCAGCCTGTAGTGTGTTTTTCCACTTTAATTTTGGGGGTGACTCCAAATCCAGGCCTCCATTGGTTAATAAATTTGATTTCCATTGATGATTTTTGTGTGATTTTGTTGTCAGCACACTCAACTTTGTACAGAACAAAGTATTCAATGAGAATATTTCATTCATTCAGATCTAGGATGTGTTATTTGAGTGTTCCCTTTATTTATTTGAGCAGTGTATATGAAGATGTATCAGGTACATGATGACTATGTACTAGTATATCACGTAGTGTCTTATTACGTTTAGCCATAATCAATGGACGATTTGATAGAAAAGGAAGTATTGTCTGATCCTGTTGGAGAATTAGCCCAAATTTGGAGATGATATTAGTAATTTCCTTCCACCTCGAATGATAATTCGTGATTAATCGAACATGCCCATCAGATTCCTTTTTCTTTTTAGTAATGAGAAGATATTGTCTATTGGCGTGTTTGGCCCGATAGTAGGCCTGTTGAATAATTTCCATTTTGTACCACGTTGTAAGTATCTACTGGTCATATCACATGCCTATTCTTCAAAAGCTTTGTCTTGGTGACAAATACGATGTGCCCTAATAAATTGTCCGGACGGCATTGCCTGTATTACATGTGCCAGATGACTGATTTGGCATGCAAGAAAGCATTGGCACTAGTAATCTTGTGATAAATATTTGTATGCAACTGTCCATGGTCATCAACATGAATATCCAAATCCAGAAAATCAATTTTCTTTTGATCAATATGATGGGTTAGCTTAATATTCAATGCATTGTCATTGAGATATTTTAAGAATTTTTCAAGTTCCTCATGGGAGCCCTGCAAAATAAACAACACATCGTCTATGAATCTCAAGATATCACTTATCCCAATGACGTATGTTCAATGTTCTGGAATCGGATGCATTCACACTCCCAAAATCCCAAGGAGAGATTGGCATAAGATGGGGCCCAAGC
Source organism: Phyllobates terribilis (assembly GCF_046119375.1). Lineage (NCBI taxonomy): Eukaryota > Metazoa > Chordata > Amphibia > Anura > Dendrobatidae > Phyllobates > Phyllobates terribilis. The sequence goes on along the minus strand of NW_027362800.1, from coordinate 218,296 downwards.
CGCGGCCATTGCCACCTCTTTCTTCTGTAGGTAGTATCGATCTTTGAACACAAAATTATTATATAACAAAATGTATTCTGTTATGAATCCGGGTGGTGGAACCTCTGTGCTGTGATGCAAGGAGGGATCAGAGGGGTGTAACTAAGTGCCTACCCGGACCGACCCTGGCCACACAGCGGCTTAGTCGACTCTGTGAACCAAGGAGGGACCGGGAAGGTGAACCAGGTGCCACTCTGGGACCGACCTTGTGAGAGCAGGCGACTCCCATGGGACTGATGGCTGAAGCTGAAAGGCACAGCGGATGAGCACGGCCGGTTGACAGGCGGGCACGGCTGATAGACAGACTGGCGGGCACTGGGACCTTCAAGGTAGAGGTGAAGATGCTGGAGCTGTCCTAGGTAGAAGTGCTGAAACTGTTGTATCCAGAAGCACCAGAGCTGTCTACTAGCGTGGTGCTGAACCTGGATGGCACTGCCCTCCAACGTTGTGGTATTGAACCAAATGTTACTATAACGTCCTGGTTACAAGCCGTCCGCTGCTGTGGTGCTGAATCTAGACAGTTCTTCCCATATAAAAGCTGTCCACTGCTGTGGTGCTGAATCTAGACAGTACTGCCCAGATCAGAGCTGCCCACCGTTGTGGTGCTGAATCTAGGACTGTAGTGCCCAGAGGAGAGTTGCCAACCACTGTGGTGCTGAACCAGTACTATAGAAGGGAGAGAACACAGGAGCTCACCCCCGCTGCTGAGCAGAGATGCTAGATGTGCTGTAGTTGTCTTCTATTGTCCCTCAGCAGATAGCATCATGCTATGAATGGGATGTGCTCTGCTATATCCCTGCAGCTTGTAGATCAGGAATCAGGGCTTCAGTGTGCGTCACCTGAATGACAGCAGTCTGGCACCACCAATGCTGCTATGCGGGACATTGCGCCCTTTACTACTGCCTGCGATGTAAAACCCCTTCTGATTGGAGCCCATGGATCTGTGATTGGTTATTGAAGACACACCCTCGTACATGGTGGACTTGTCTGTTCCCTTTAAACATATGAGCGGCTCTCACATGTTGTGGCTGATGTCTGATGACATAAGTGCTATCCCCTCATTCTGTATCACTGCAGATGTCATCTGATGGGCGGCTGATGTATTCCATCACTATAGTACGGGTGAGTTCACAGCCATCTGTAGGAACAAAACACCATCTCATCCGTGTCATGTACAGAAGCATAAGTAAACAATGGTGCAGCGGTCTCAGGGAGCGCCAAAGGAATACTGGACAATATAATAGATGGCAACCGACTTTTGCCAGTGGCAGTGGTATTGGAGGAAGAATAAAAGTCGGTTGCCATCTATTATATTGTCCAGTATTCCTTTGGCGCTCCCTGAGACGCTGCACCATTGTTTACTTGTGAAATATCTCCATACGGAGCCAAAGCGGCAGGAGCAGCATGGTCTATTTGGATGTGTGAGGACCTGCGGTTATCCAGCCACCGGGTTAAACTACTGAGGACCTGCGGTGATGTGGTATCTGGTCCGGCAGGATCGTGTGACCACTTGAGGAGCACGGAGTTGCGAGGCAAACACCGACAGGACGGTACTACAAATAGAGGTGACCCGGAGCCTCATTAATCACACGCTTAATCTTGGTTGTGTAGACGTACACAACCATCACAGGTGAGTGTACTGGCACTTTTTAAATTAATTAAATAGCCCTGTGAGTCTACACATGCGCCCTTTCTTTTCTTTTCACATGTACAGAAGCATGTCACTATGCAAGTCGCCCCCGTACTCCTAAACATCAGCAATAAAGCAGGAAGGAGTGTGTCACTGAATGCAAGATGTGACGAGATAAAACCAACCTTGTAAGGCTACATGCGTAGTGGTCATAGCCACCTCCAGTTACTGTCACATAAAATTCCTGGTGCCACTGATAAAGGAGGGGAGATCTCCGTAATACGGTATCTGTGCACGTTTACTCCACCAGTGTCTGGAAGGAACGTTGAGCTCAGCTATGCTGCTCATGAGAGCGCAGGGTCCTAATGTCCACCATTACCACTCCATTCTTAGTCTAATTTTACATATCATTTCATCAATGTGTTTCATCTGACATTAACCTTATTCATTATATTTTCAATTAAACACTTTATTAATAATATCTAAAGATTTAAAAAAAGATAAGTATATGATAAACTATATGTCGGTTGCGAATAAATGTACTAAAGAATTTACTCTGCATCTCAAGTGTCATATCTACAGTGCCAAAGGTTTCCTTTCTGGATCTTATTGATATTCCTTCTATGCACTACATCTTCTAATTAGGAGTGCGAAACTTCTAACGCTTTACACTATGATAAACTGATATATATAAGTACTCGTATATACACTATTTGGACAAAACTTATAACAGCGAAGTACTGTTCATATAGTTAAGTGGCTTAGCAACGGTACAGGAGATAAGATGAGAATAATAGGTTTAGTCTTTAGGATAGGGTTAATGGATAGAGACTGCAAGATGTCGGTGAGTGACACGAAAGAGTGAGACGGACCCGTCCCATCGTGTGCGTAAGAAGGGCACGGTGGAAGAAAAAGAAACCATGCCCATTGCAGCAAGTCAAGGGAGAACGGGTGGAGACTCCCAGGAAACGGGCAGGTGAGCCAGAAGTGGCCTCCCCCAAGAATGGGCAGAGCAACGTAAGAGCACACCCACGGCAGAGTGGGCTGGGACCATTGTTGGTGAGGAGGTAAAGTGGCAAGAGAAGATAGAGTGCTACGGTTTACCTATTGAAAGTGATGGTCGGTGCTACGGCATTGTGCTCCGCGGTGTGCCCGGAAAGGTCAAGCGGAAAAGGAAGATGACGCAGCTGGAGCAAGAGATGAAGCCGGGTGAACTGTCATCAGTAGAGGCACAAACCAAGGTCCAGGGAAGGCCCATGATCCAATGCCTGACCTCAAGACAAAGGTTCGCCCGCAGTCCCCAAAACCAGAACTCGAATCCAAGGCGGAGGCAGCAGTGTCAGGGTGGCCAAGATCCTGCGACCAGGCAGGGTGACTGAAAGCTATGATGGCAGCCCTGGTGGTAAGTACACCTCAGCGTTCTGGAGAGTTATCAGCCTGGGAAACAGCCCTCATCCCCTGGCCACAGCAGTACATGGAAGAGACACCAGCCCTGGACCCCGTTGAGGCCAGATGGGTGGTGAAGGTCATTGAGGGTAAGAAGGAGTGGGAGAAATGGGTGAGGGCCCAACTCGAGCACCCAGGAGGTGGTGAAGTTGACCCGCCCAGGGGGGATATAGGGGGGAACTTGGTACCCGGGCCTTTACCTTCTTTGTAGGATGTCACGGCAGCCGGCTCCCGGGCCCATCCTCTGGGGTCGCTCTTTAAAAGGGGGTTTGTTAACAGTTTGTCTCGTGACGCCACCTGTGGTTCCCGATAATGAATACCGGCACTGCTGCAGACCTCCGGGGGTGATGGGATGGCAGCTGGGTGTTATGTTCTGCTACCAAAGCTAAGGAAAGAGAGGAGATCTGTCCCTACTATAAGACTCAGCTGAATCCCTACGATGTAACAGGGAACCTGATCCTGCGATCAGACCTGCTAAAGTCCTAATCTAGTCTGTACGGAGACCTATAGATTTGGGGAGGGAATCCCTACAAGTACTAAGGACTGGGAGGAATATGGGACACCTCCTAACAGAAATAGTAGCAGACAGACGAACAAACAAAATAGATAGAACCTAGAGGTCCGTAGACCAAGCAAACTAACAGAGTTAGATACAGAGCACAGGCTAGCTAGAAAGTAGATATACAATGAAGTCCAGCAAAGCCAGAAGGGCGGAGCAGGATTAAATAGGCCAACAAGGTCATGTGACCAGCAAAGGAAAAAAAACCTAACAGCAAGGTTCTAACACTGGGATGTTTCTGCTCCCCACAGGCGGAGCGGGCCCCCGGGGCAGGGTAGTTGCAGATGGTAATGCTGGGCGTGATAGTGCAGGTGCGGTAGCATGATGGAAATAACTGACAGAGGCAGTGGAGTGCAGTCATCCAAGTTTACTCACAGTTCTTTTTAGGTTCCTCGGGTACACTGTCCAGGTGTCAGACTCCCGCGTCACACTGCATTTGCCAGGCAGGGGTTCAGCACTCCTTCAGGTAGATTAGAAGCACTTAACGGGACCCCCTTTCTTATGTTCCTTCCTTGACTGACTTCACGCGCTGGGTCTTCTCACTCCTGCCCTGCACTCCCCACACACAGTACCGATCGGGTGCTCTGAAGTCCCTTCTGGGCAACCTGGAGTTCCCGGACCTGCTTGATGCCCTTCACGGCGACTAGGGTGAGGCTGTGGCAACTGCACCATGGAAGCGCAGAAGCCTCCGGTTTTTCCAGCCGAGACCTGGAGTAACACGGCTGGTCCAGGGACCAGTTCCCTTCCTGCGGCCTGATCCCTCTGATTCTTGGCAGATTCGGTCGTATGGGTGCCGTCCTGCACTCACCGTACCCCCTGGGATCCCTTCTGTTCCCGGAGCATTCCTCCCTTGCTCCCACTCCTCTCCTGGGCCTCTCTCACTAGGCCCACAATGGAGCAGAGCTCCTGAAGAGACTCTGCTCCCCTCCTCTCCTTGCTACTCACTGGCTGAACTGCACTGCTCCAACTAAGATGGCTTCCTTTTTTATATCTATTCTCTAAGTGCTCCCCTGTTCTACGTCCTCCACCCACACCCACTACTGGTTCCCCCTCTCCTTGGTTCCCCCCACTCCAGCCAGGGACAGGGCAGCAAAAGAAGTGCATAATGCCCTTCCAGCCGGCCTGGAGTAGTGCAGTGTTGAGTGCAGGTGTTGGGGTCCCGGGCAGTAATAATCTTTAATAATAATAATCTTTATATAGTGCTAACATATTCTGCAGCGCTTTACATACATTATTGTCGCTGTCCCCATCGGGGCTCACAATCTAGATTCCCTATCAGTATGTCTTTGGAGTGTGGGAGGAAACCAGAGAACCCAGAGGAAACCCACGCAAACACGGGGAGAACATACAAACTCCTTGCAGATGTTGTCCTTGGTGGGATTTGAACCCAGGACCCCAGCGCTGCAAGGCTGCCGTGCTAACCACTGCGCCACCGTGCCGCTGGCAGTACTTCCTCCTTACCTGAGAGAAGGAGATGCCACACTTCTGGGTGAGGTGCAGTACCTCTGTGGCGACTGAACCCTCAGGGGTGCCACAAAGTCATTGACCAGATGACCAGATGTGACATCCAATATTTCAGCCCTCAGCGGGAAGATCATGTCCAGCAATGACTCCTCCACGGTTAGTACCACAGCCTCAGGCCTGACAGGGGCAGCGAGTATTGCGGCTGCAGTGTGCGTTTTCAAGGGCCCCCACTGTATATGCTGTGTGTTGTCTTCCAGGTTCCAGAATGGTCGAGGATGACCATGTCCAAAGAGGGAATGTAAGAGTGATGGACTGTTCTGCAGCATTCCTACCCTTGAAGGCAATAATCCCTTTATGTGTACAGTGCCATGCGGTTTTACGAGTAATGTAAATAGCGATGTGTTTCTCTTACAGTGGCATGTAAAAGTTTAGGCCCCTTGGTAAAAAATTACTGTTATTGTGAACAGTAAAGCAAGTTGAAGATGAAATGATCTCTATAAAAGGGCTAAAGTTAAAGATGACACATTTCCTTTGTATTTTAGGCAAGAAAAAATCTTGTAATTTTTTACATTTTAAAAATTACACAAAGGAAAATGGGCTGATGCAAAAGTTTGGGCACCCTTGGAGATTTGTGTGCTCAGAAAACTTTGACCAAGGTTTCAGACCTTAATTAGCCTGTTAGAGTGCGTGCACATGGTCAGTAAATACTGCGGATTGGATGCAGCACACTTGCACAGCGTGCAATCTGCATCGGCCAGATGTTACAGCATAGTGGATGGGATTTATACAAATCCCATGTCCACTATGCGTCTCCGTGCTCCTGCAGCTCACCCGTGGAGACGGTCATGCAGTGCGTCTTCACAGACCGCAGCATGTCAATTTCTCTTGCAGAGACCCTAGTCTCCGCAAGAGAAATTATATCACTGTAATGTATAGGATGTGGTGAATCCGCATGGTTCATTGAACACATGAAGATTCACTTGCGTGCAGCGCTTTGGACGCAGCATAAAGTATGCTGCGTTCAAAGCGCAGCCAACACCGACCATCTGCACATACCCTAAAGGTTATGGCTTGTCCACTATCATTAGGAAAGGCCAGGTGATACAAATTTCCCAACTTTATAAAAACCCAGCCTCCTCTAACCTTGTGCCAAAAAACAGCAGCCATGGGTTCTTCTAAGCAGCTGCCTAGCACTCTGAAAATGAAAATGGTGGAGGCCCACAAAGCAAGAGTAGGCTATAAGAAAATAGCAAAGCGTTTTCAATTTGCAACCTTATTGACGGCATCGCTCGTCACTGCAGGAACGTCCTCAGGCTACTGTCAGTGAGTTCCAGCTGGCGTGCTGAGCAGTTACATACTCATGCAACCGCTCAACACACCAATCCGATGTAGCGGATCTGGGGATCATTGTTCGACATCATCAGTATGGATAATCTGCGGACAGGTGAGGATTACTTTGTTTTTTTATTTTTATGTGGATCTTAAGAAATGTGTAAAAGAGGGTCATTGAGTGTTTTGTTCAAACAAAGGTCTTTGCTCTGTGTGAGTTTTTTTACTTGAACTAATGGCGTCAGTAATCGGGATGTCTTATTCACGCCTCTCCATTACTAACCCCTGGGCTTGATGTCAGCAAACATCAAACAGCTGACATCAACCCCAAAACCATTACCCCACTTGCCAATGCACCAGGGCAAGTGGGAAGAGCCGAAAATAAGCACCAGAATTTCTGGGGTGGCTGAGGGCTCATGTTATTAGTCAGGGCGGAGGCCTATATCCATGGTCCCTTCCCAGCCTTTTAATATCAGCCTGCAGGTGTCTGTTTAGCCTTTGCTGGTTATTAAAACTAGGTGGGACACCACATAATTTTTTGGGGGATACCCCCTTTTTAATACCATTAAAGGCTAAGCAGACAGCTGTGAGCTGTTATTAATAAGCTGGGAAGATCCATGAATAGCGGCCCCTTCCCAGATTGCCCACTGCTTTCCCTCAGCTGTTAAGAAAATTAAATGGACCCCATCCCATTTTTTCAAAAATAAACACCTAAATTTGTAAGGATGTAAAACAACGCCAAAATGTAGACTAAACTATATATGAATAGACAATATAAGGTCCTAAGTTCCTGGGCTAAGTCATCACTGCTATGGCCCTACTTATGTATTTGAAGTCCCCCTTTCTCAAAATCTTTCTAATAAATTTAATTTCCCCAAGATTATTGTGAAAATCATATACAGTGGGTAAGGAAAGTATTCCAACCCCTTACATTTTTCACTCTTTGTTTCAGTGCAGCCATTTGGTAAATTCTAAAAAGTTAATTTTTTTTCTCATTAAAGTGCACTCTGCACCCCATCTTGACTGAAAAAAAACCCAGAAATGTAGAAATCTTTGCAAATTTATTAATAAAGAAAAACTGAAATATCACATGGTCATAAGTATTCAGACCCTTTGCTCAGTATTGAGTAAAAGCACCCTTTTGAACTAGTACAGCCATGAGTCTTCCTGGGAATGATGCAACAAGTTTTTCACACCTGGATTTGGGGATCCTCTGCCATTCTTCCTTGCTGATCCTCTCCAGTTCCATCAGGTTGGATGCCGAACGTTGGTGGACAGCCATTTGCAGGTCTCTCCAGAGATGCTCAATTGGGTTTAGGTCAGGGCTCTGGCTGGGCCAGTCAAGAATGGTCACAGAGTTGTTCTGAAGCCACTCCTTTGTTATTTTAGCTTAGTGCTTAGGGTCATTGTCTTCTTGGAAGGTGAACATTCGGCCAAGTTTGAGGTCCAGAGCACTCTGGAAGAGATTTTCATCCAGGATATCTCTGTACTTGGCCGCATTCATGTTTCCTTCAATTGCAACCATCGTCCTTTCCCTGCAGCTGAAAAACACCCCCATAGTATGATGCTGCCACCACCATGTTTCACTGTTGGGATTGTATTGGGCAGGTGATGAGCAGTGCCTGGTTTTCTCCACACATACCGCTTAGAATTATCACCAAAAAGTTCTATCTTCGTCTCATCAGACCAGAGAATCTTATTTTTCTCATAGTCTGGGAGTCCTTCATGTGTTTTTGAGCAAACTCTATGCGGGCTTTTATATGTCTTGCACTGAGGAGAGGCTTCTGTCGGGCCACTCTGCCATAAAGGCCCGATTGGTGGAGGGCTGCAGTGATAGTTGACTTTGTGGAACTTTCTCCCATCTCCCTGCTGCATCTCTGGAGCTCAGCCACAGTGATCTTGGGGTTCTTCTTTACCTCTCTCACCAAGGCTTTTCTCCCACGATTGCACAGTTTGGCTGGACGGCCAGGTCTAGGAAGACTTCTGGTGGTCCCAAACTTCTTCCATTTAAGGATTATGGAGCCCACTGTGCTCTTAGGAACCATGAGTAATGCAGAACTTCTTTTGTAACCTTGGCCAGATCTATGCCTTGCCACAATTCTGTCTCTGAGCTCCTTGGGCAGTTCCTTCGAGTTCATGATTCTCATTTGGACTGACATGCACTGTGAGCTGTGAGGTCTTATATAGACAGGTGTGTGCCTTTCCAAATCAAGTCCTACCAGTTTAATTAAACACAGCTGGACTCCAATTAAAGAGTAGAACTATCTCAAGGAGGATCACAAGGAAATGGACAGCATGTGACTTAAATATGAGTGTCTGAGCAAAGGGTCAGAATACTTATGACCATGTGATATTTCAGTTTTTCTTTTTTAATAAGTTTGCAAAAATTTCTACATTTCTGTTTATTTCAGTCAAGATGGGGTGCAGAGTGCACTTTAGTGAGAAAAAAAATGAACTTTTTAGAATTTACCAAATGACTGCAATGAAACAAAGAGTGAAAATGTAAAGGGGTCTGAATACTTTCAGTACCCACTGTATCCTTGAACATTACATTTAACTACCTTTTTGTATAAGGTGGCAAAGAATAAAACAAGCAGATAGGAAAAAACAAACTTAATCTATTTAAAAAATGATCAAAAAGAAATATTTCTGTCATGCGCCAAAACATGCAAAATAAAGCAAATAAACATTACAAATTATAATAAGGTGCAGAACTGTAATCAGGGCCAGGACTGGGTGCTGAAAAATGTGGGGGGATCAGCAACATGAGTAAGTGAGGGAAGTGGAGTAAAGGGTAGAAATACACCATGGTGCGGAGGGTTTGGTAGGTATGGCCGGTCCGTGGAACTAGATTTGCTGCCAACTATATCCTAATTTGGAAGGCGGCTCACAGCAGGTTCAAGATGATATAAGTATGGCAAATACAAACGGTATATTAGGATTGTCTGAATATGGGTTATTTTGTAGGTGAGGTTTAACACAAATAACTATTGAAGCCAGAACATTATGTGTCTAATTTTTTTCCAAAACATATCGCCACCAAAAGCGAAAATTTGGCAAGCCAGAATAAACACAAAAAAAAAGACAAAGAAAAGTCACTATCATACTAGCAGTCAAGGGCAGGCTGGGCTGGGGTGCAGAGGGGCAAATGCCCCCCCAGACCAGTTTCCAAGCAGCTGCTCAGGGCTGCCAGGGGACTGCACTGTACCTTTAAATATGTTCAGCTGCCGACCCGACCACATGGCAGAGATGCAGATACACCCCCTGCACGCTGTGTGGCTGAGTCTGCTGAAGTGACGTCACACAGCGAACCTGGAACTGATTCAGTCAGCCGGACAGGAGCCTGTGGATCGGAGACTTCAGTGGTCTCAGTCAGTATGAGGTCAGGAGGTCTGCAGTGAGGGGGAAGCGGGACTGTGCTCACCTTCTCATAAATTCACCGAGGATTCTATATTGTCCAATCAGAGGGCCAGCTGCTGGGGCTCCGTGTGAGTTATTGCAGGAGGCTGAACTTTCATGCAGATTAGGGTCCTCCTGTCAGTGCAAAAAGTTCAGTCTGGTGCAATAAATCACACTTAGTCCCAGCAGAGACCACAGACATCACAATACAAGACCCTGCACCGACTGATTACAGCTGAACCTACAGCACCTCATATTCTACTATATGGCCCCATATATAATATGTGAGGTCCTGTAGGCAGGTCCAGGTGTGTTCAGTAATAATAATCTTTATTTTTATATAGCGCTAACATATTCCGCAGCGCTTTCCATACATTATCGTCGCTGTCCCCATCGGGGCTCACAATCTAGATTCCCTATCAGTATGTCTTTGGAGTGTGGGAGGAAACCGGAGAACCCGGAGGAAACCCACGCAAACACGGGGAGAACATACAAACTCCTTGCAGATGTTGTCCTTGGTGGGATTTGAACCCAGGACCCCAGCGCTGCAAGGCTGCAGTGCAGTGTATATCCCTGTACATAATATACCACATCTAGTATACAGATTAGCCTATCATCTACTGTGATACACACATCAGATGTTTTAAAAAAATACACATTACTATACAACATCAGATGTCTATAGTGACAGTATATTATATACTAGTCATGTATTCTAATATATATTGTATGCATGTGGTATACTGTGTGAACAGATGTTATGTACAGGTAATGTGTGTATAGTATATCTGAACTCTACCCATGTCTGGTATATATAATACTGTAACTACAAAGTTCAGCCCGCGGACTGAGACAGCCGAAGGGCTGAAAACTGTGGTGCACGGGCCACACCATACTCTCCCCTATCCCAATATCACTGCTATCTGCAGTGTGGTGAATACATTGGTGGAAGACGGAGCCGCTGGCTCCTACTTCCACAGATCAGCTTTTGCGACTGACACAGCCAACATGATGACATCATGACATCACATCTGCTGTGTGGAGAGTCAGTGCACCGGAGAAAAGAACAGACCGCGGGGGAACGAGAGCGAGGTGAGTATGTCTTCTTTTTTTTTTTTCGTATGTGCATGGAATGTGTGCCTGTATATAGGGGGCTATGTGAGGACTCATACTGTATATAGGAGGCTATGTGAGGGCTCATATAGTATATAGGAGGCTATGTGAGGGCTCATATAGTATATAGGAGGCTATGTGAGGGCTCATATAGTATATAGGAGACTATGTGAGGGCTCATATAGTATATTGGAGGCTATGTGAGGGCTCATATAGTATATAGAAGGCTATGTGAGGGCTCATATAGTATATAGGAGGCTATGTGAGGACTCGTACTGTATATAGGAGGCTATGTGAGGGCTCATATAGTATATAGGAGGCTATGTGAGGGCTCATATAGTATATAGGAGGCTATGTGAGGGCTCATATAGTATATAGGAGGCTATGTGAGGGCTCATATAGTATATTGGAGGCTATGTGAGGGCTCATATAGTATATAGAAGGCTATGTGAGGGCTCATATAGTATATAGGAGGCTATGTGAGGGCTCACATTGTATATTGGAGGTTATGTGAGGCCTCACACTGTATATAAGAGGTTATGTGGGGCCTTACACTGTATATAGAAGGCTATGAGGGAATCATACTGTATATAGGAGGCTATTTGAGGGCTCATATTGTATATAGAGAGACTATGTGGGGGCTCACACTGTATATAGGAAGCTATGCGGATCTCATAATGTATATAAGAGGCCACGTGGGGTCTGACAATATATAGAGAGGCTATGTGAGGACTCACATTGTATAAAGGAGGCTATGTGGGACTCATACTGTACATAGGAGGCTATGTGGCGGCTAATAATATGTATACAGTAGAAGGCTATGTGGGGGCTCATACTGTATAAAGGAGGCTATGAGGACTCATACTGTACATAGGGGGCTCATACTATATATAGGAGGCTATATGCGGGCTCATAATGTACAAAGGAGGCTATGTGGCGGCTCATAATATGTATAGGAGGCTATGTGGGTCTCATACGGTATATAGGGGGCTATGTGGTGGCTAATACTGTATATAGGATGGAATATGAGGGCTCACACTGTATATAAGGGCTATGTGGTAGCTTACACTGTATATAGGGGCTATGTGGGGTGCATACTGTATGTAGGAATAATGTCTGTAATCTGCTGTGGAATTAATAGCACTATATACTGTACTTTTCAGATTATAGTACGCACTTTTCTCCTCCAAAAATTTTTGGGAAAATGGGGGTACGTCTTACAATCTGAATGTAGTTTACCGGGGCATTTGGGAGCGGCATTTTAGGGTCGCTGCTGCAGGAAGCTGGTGACGGCAGGAATGAGGCGATGCTGTGGGCCCCAGGCTGGGAAGGTGGGTGTCTGGATGTGCGACGGGCTCTGTGCTTTCACAAAATGTCGGAGGAGCCCCCGCACTTTCCATGGTTTTCAATGCGGTGAACTTGGAGAAAAAAGGCCACCAGAGGCGGCGCATGTGCGGATTGAGATCGTGACACCGAGATCTTGTCTCCCGAGGTCTCAACCTAAACATGTGCCGCCTCCGGTGGCCATTTTCCCTAAGTCTACAGCATTGAAAACCACGGGAAGTACAGGGGATCAGCCGGCATTTTGTGAAAGCACGGAGCCCGGCTCATCGTCGAACATCCCCCTCCCAGCCTGGGGTCCACAGCATCACCCCACTCCTGCCGCTGCCAGCTTCCTGGAGCAGCGACTCTGCTCCACCACAGCAGCCCCCTTCCCTGGGTAATCTACCGTAAAAGCAGACTATAAGAAGCACCACCATTTTATTAAAAACATTTTTTTCCTATTTTTCTCACCAAAATTTGGGGTGCGTCTTATGATACGGTGCATTTTATAATCTGCAAAATATGGTTAGTAAAATAAATAAATAAATAGGGAGCTGTGTGGGGGCTCATACTGTATAGAGGGGGCTATGTGTGTGCTCATATGGTATATAGGGGGGCTGTGTGTGGGCTCATACTGTATACAGGGGGCTGTGTGTGCTCATATGGTATATAGGGGGGCTGTGTGGGGGCTCATACTGTATACAGGGGGCTGTGTGTGTGCTCATATGGTATATAGGGGGGCTGTGTGGGGGCTCATACTGTATACAGGGGGCTGTGTGTGTGCTCATATGGTATATAGGGGGGCTGTGTGTGGGCTCATACTGTATACAGGGGGCTATGTGTGTGCTCATATGGTATATAGGGGGGCTGTGTGGGGGCTCATACTGTATACAGGGGGCTGTGTGTGTGCTCATATGGTATATAGGGGGGCTGTGTGTGGGCTCATACTGTATACAGGGGGCTATGTGTGTGCTCATATGGTATATAGAGGGGCTGTGTGGGGGCTCATACTGTATACAGGGGGCTGTGTGTGTGCTCATATGGTATATAGGGGAGCTGTGTGGGGGCTCATACTGTATACAGGGGGCTGTGTGTGTGCTCATATGGTATATAGGGGGCTGTGTGTGGGCTCATACTGTATACAGGGGGCTGTGTGTGTGCTCATATGGTATATAGGGGGGCTGTGTGGGGCTCATACTGTATACAGGGGGCTGTGTGTGTGCTCATATGGTATATAGGGGGGCTGTGTGGGGCTCATACTGTATACAGGGGGCTGTGTGTGTGCTCATATGGTATATAGGGGGGCTGTGTGTGGGCTCATACGGTATATAGGGGGATGTTGGCATACTTAATTCTGCTCAATATTAAGTGATATAAATATTATTTTATATTAATTGTAGTTAATATTAATATTGAGCAGAACTAATTTCAGCCTTTCAGCCTATTGGTTCAGGCCCCCACAACAGTTACGTTCTCTCATGTGGCCCCTCTGGAAAATGAATTGCCCACCCCTGATATATACCATCATTTATTATCCAGTATATAGCACCTGATGTCTGTATAGCAGTATGTCCTATATCCCATCACATATTCTCCTGTATACTGGATGTCATATACTGTGCACAGACATCAGATGGTGCAGAGGAGAAGAAGTGACTGGTGTAATATCTAATGGCTGTACTCAAGGTGTAATGTGCACTAGTTACATATTAGCCTGTAGGTGGTATAATATATATACTATAGGCACAGACATCCCATATTATATACAGGATAATAGGAGGCGGGTATAATATCCAGAGCTAACAAGCCTCCCCTATTCCCTGGGCCTGTCCCGATTTGAGGGCTCAGTCCCGGCCCGGCTCAGCTCTTCTCCCGGCAGGGGCGCTGCTGGGCACTGGGCTTTTCCTCCAGACACGCAGGCTTTCCATGCTGTGTGTGACCCCTTGTAGCTCCGCCTCCCGCTCTCTGCTCCTCCCCGGCATCAGGGCAGAGGAATTCTACTGGGCAGAGACCGCACAGCATGAGGAGGTGAGGGGTCAGGGGGCGGGGCCAAGTCTGCGGAGGACATGACAACAAGGTGAGGTCCTGAGGTGAGGGGGGAGACCCGCAGCCTCTCCCATCTGTGGCTGCTGTTATTACAGGATGGGAGGGGGCTCATGCAATGTCACCAGCAGCTCTGCAGTCGGGACTAGGGGGGATGGGAGGGGATTTAGGGGCACTGCAGGGCTGACAGCTCTCCTGCGTACAGCCCATACTCTGCTGCTGATTGCAAACACCAGGCCCCACCACTGCCACTGGAGACATGATGGAGAAGAAGGGACTATATACATGTCATGTTGTGCCCGCTGTGTGTATGATGTGTGTGTGATGGTTGTGCCCGCTGTGTGTATGATGTCTGTGTGATGGTTGTGCCTGCTGTGTGTATGATGTCTGTGTGATGGTTGTGCCCGCTGTGTGTATGATGTCTGTGTGATGGTTGTGCCCGCTGTGTGTATGATGTCTGTGTGATGGTTGTGCCCGCTGTGTGTATGATGTCTGTGTGATGGTTGTGCCCGCTGTGTGTATGATGTCTGTGTGATGGTTGTGCCCGCTGTGTGTATGATGTCTGTGTGATGGTTGTGCCCGCTGTGTGTATGATGTCTGTCTGATGGTTGTGCCCGCTTTGTGTATGATGTCTGTCTGATGGTTGTGCCCGCTGTGTGTATGATGTCTGTCTGATGGTTGTGCCCGCTGTGTGTATGATGTCCGTGTGATGGTTGTGCCCGCTGTGTGTATGATGTCTGTGTGATGGTTGTGCCCGCTGTGTGTGTGATGGTTGTGCCCGCTGTGTGTATGATGTCTGTGTGATGGTTGTGCCCGCTGTGTGTATGATGTCCGTGTGATGGTTGTGCCCGCTGTGTGTATGATGTCCGTGTGATGGTTGTGCCCGCTGTGTGTATGATGTCCGTGTGATGGTTGTGCCCGCTGTGTGTTTGATGTCTGTGTGATGGTTGTGCCCGCAGTGTGTTTGATGTCTGTGTGATGGTTGTGCCCGCAGTGTGTATGATGTCTGTGTGATGGTTGTGCCCGCTGTGTGTATGATGTCCGTGTGATGGTTGTGCCCGCTGTGTGTATGATGTCTGTGTGATGGTTGTGCCCGCTGTGTGTGTGATGGTTGTGCCCGCTGTGTGTATGATGTCTGTGTGATGGTTGTGCCCGCTGTGTGTGTGATGGTTGTGCCCGCTGTGTGTATGATGTCTGTGTGATGGTTGTGCCCGCAGTGTGTATGATGTCTGTGTGATGGTTGTGCCCGCTGTGTGTATGATGTCTGTGTGATGGTTGTGCCCGCTGTGTGTATGATGTCTGTGTGATGGTTGTGCCCGCTGTGTGTATGATGTCTGTGTGATGGTTGTGCCCGCTGTGTGTGTGATGTCTGTGTGATGGTTGTGCCCGCTGTGTGTATGATGTCCGTGTGATGGTTGTGCCCGCTGTGTGTATGATGTCCGTGTGATGGTTGTGCCCGCTGTGTGTATGATGTCTGTGTGATGGTTGTGCCCGCTGTGTGTATGATGTCTGTGTGATGGTTGTGCCCGCTGTGTGTATGATGTCCGTGTGATTTTTAACATAGCTCTTTGAAATAGGCAGGGGTGGGAGATTAATTTTCCCAAGGGGCCACGTGAGAGACCGTGACTGTTGTGGAGCCTGAACCAATAGGTTCAAATTAATTCAGCTCAATATTAATATTAACTTATTAATGATATATTTTTTGTATATTTATATTATCACTTAATATTGAGCAGATTTAAGTATGCTGACATCCCCCTATATACAGTATGAGCCCCCACAAAACCCCGTACATACAGTATTAGCACACACCACCCCTACCTACGGTATGAGCCCTCGCATAGCCCCCAATATACAGTAAGAGCCACCACAAGAAAGCCAGATGTCGTATAATGAATCTACATAAAGATGAGAAAGTTCTGGCGGCTCCGACTGTGAATGAGGGAACAAAAAATAATCCTCAGGTCCCAACAAGAGATGAGCAGGACTCACAGATGAGGCCGCACTGCCCGGAAGATAAGAGACTCATGGCCTCCAGTCCAGCCGCCAGGTAGCACTGACCTGGACGCCCGACTGGAGGCCCCGGAATCCATCTGCTCATCTCTAGTCCCAGCTGCCCTGGATACAGTGGACAGTCCTGGATTTGGGTCTGGGCCTTGCAGTCTCGGCCGTCTGCTGAATTTCCCTCACTACCAGCGCCCCTCTGACAACTCCTCCTGCCGGGCGAGAAAGATAATGGTAAATGGGCGTGGATTGGAGTGTGACCAGGGGCGAGGCCAAAATTTGCCGCGCATAGCATCTTTCTGTCCCCCTTTCTGTTCTTCAAGAGTTGAGAGGTATGAATATGTGATGTCTGTATCCCAGTATATCGCTTACCATCACATATTATGCTGTATACTGGATGTGATGGACTTTGATACTGGCATCCAATGTTATACAGAGGATAATATGTCACTGGTGTAATATCTGATGTCTGTGCTCATAGTGTGGTATATAACTGTCACATGCTATTCTGTATGTAATATCTGATGTATGTAGTCATAATATATCTTATTCCAGTACAGATGAGCGAATTGATTCGCAGGACACTGGTCAAACAGTCCCGTCAGTAGTCTGTGGCCACCAGACCAGAGTCCCGCGAGCCTCCTCCTGCCTGCCGGCATCTCTGACTCCTCTTTTGATTATAGTCTTTGCATGATGTCATCTTTTTGGCGTGACACATACATGACATTGTGCCTGGCTACAAATCAAAGGCAGAGAAAGAGAATGGTGTCAGGTAGGAGGCTGTCAGGGCTCCTATCCAGCAGCCACTGAATATTCATCTGACCATTGGATCAGGGTCCTGCAAATGAAGTTGCTCATCTCTATATATCAGTCATATATTCTCCTATGTATATTGTATTGTATGTGGCATAATATGTTCACTGTGTGCACAGACATCAGATGGGACACACATGATAATTAGTGACTCGTACATCATATACTATAATGTGGAGTTGACTTTTACATTGATGACTTGCTCGATCAAGTATGTAGGAAATAATACACAAAATAATAATTCCTAGGTATCTATCTGGCAGACCTGTGCTTATGTGTGGCCACCTTTAGGCTGTGTGCCCACTATGCGTTTTTTAAGCGTTTCTGCAACGGCAATTCCGCTGCAGAAACGCTTAAAAAACGCTTGGTAGAAGGTCTGCTATGTTCCCCAATGATAATCCGCATCTGCTGTGCACATACTGCGGAAATTTCCGCTGCGGATTATCAATGCGGAAAAATCCGCCGCACTACCAATTATTTTGTGTAATCGCAGTGTTTTCGCCGCCATTGACTTGCATTGAATTGCATAATATCCGCATGACTACATGTGCACATGCGGATATTTAGCGATTCAATGTGCGGATGGTACCCGGATTTGGAGAAGAAGAGACTCTCCTCCAGACCCGGGTACCATAGTACCTGTAAAAAAAAAAGAATTAAAATAAAAAATATACATTATATTTACCTTCTGATGGTCCCCGGTCTCCATAGCGATGCGTCCTGGCTTCCTGGCAGCTCATGATGGTCTAAAAGGACCTGCCATGACGTCATTTAGTCATGTGACAGGTCACGCGACCGCTGACGTCGGCGGTCGCTTGACCTTTCACATGACTAAATGACGTCATGGCAGGTCCTTTTACACAACCGCGAGACATCGGGAAGACCGGACGCATCGGATAAGGAGACCAGGGGCCGTCAGAAGGTAAGTATAATATTTATTTTTTACCATTCTTTTACGGTCACACTATATAAATCCATACCGGTTGCATGGATTTATATAGTGTGACCAAGTTGTCAAGCACTTTCCAAGTGATGCTAAAATCGCTTGCAAAGCGCTTGACAACCCGCATGCGGAAATGCATGTGAAGAGCGCTTCACTTCTGCTTGTCCCTGGCAGGAAAACTCATAGAATCCGCATGCGTTTTTTCTGCCAGGGAGATGCAGAAACGCTCTGGAAAAATTCTCAGCATTTCTGCATTGTGGGCACTTAGCCTTACTCTGTTTAGGAGTGTAGAAAAGCACAGCGTACCTTGGATTACTTGCATTACACCTCTAACAACCTAAATGCGTTTTGTAGTGGTCAGACATTGTACATATTATGCTTATGTATTACCAGTTTTAAATGCTCACCTGAACTGGACCAAGTGCTGTCATTTTTCTCCACGGGCAGCACTTAGACAATACGTTTGTGTGAATATAGCCTATGAAGCAGCTGGTAATAAACATGTTGAAGGGGTTTTCTGCGAACAAAAGTATATTTTAATCAATAGATCTTGGAATAATAATAACTCCCACAATTGGATGTGTTTAAATAAAATGTCCCTGTGCTGAGATAATGTTATAAATGTGCCCCTGCTGTGTACTGTGTAATGGCTGTGTCTGACTGTGCAGGAACATGCTCTGATCATACCACAGCTACTGGGCAGGGGGGAAGCAAAAGAGTATATAGCATCGATTAAATCACTGCACACTCTAGTTTCAAGATGCAAACGATGGGTCAAAACGTTCATTTACTGTTGCATTATTCCCTGCACCTTAAATGTGTCTTATTGCATGTCTTCAAATAGACTTTAGTTTGCGTCATGAAACTAGAATGTGCGGTGATTTAATCTCCGCCGATTCTGGGGATTCCACATCCCGTGTACCTGCACCTTGACCTACAGACTGTGTGCACTCTAATCATCTATATATAAAGAGAGTATATATACATTACAGCAGGGGATCACAGCTGAGTCTTTCTTTGAGCTAAAATATTGTTTAAAAACAGGCATTGAAATGTTTTACTCACAAAAAGAATCCTCTGTGATCCCCTGCTATCCTGCCTGTATCCTCTTTTTCTCCCCCCTGCCCAGGAGATGTGGTATGATCAGACCATGTTCCTGCACGGTCAGACACAGCCATTACACAGTACACAGCAGGGGCACATTTATAAGATTATCTCAGCACAGGAACATTATTATATCACATCCAATTGTGGAAATTATTATTACTCCAAGACCTATTGATTAAAATATACTATTGTTTGTGGGAAAACGACCTTTAAGGATGGGCCGCTACTCATGGACCACTGCTGTGTGCTTGCCCCCAGGCTAAAATTTGCCAGCCAGCCCCTGCTAGCAGTGGTATTAGAATACACACTATACATGTTATTACATACAGCATCCTTTACCTATAAAAATTGTATATAATCTCTTCCACTTTTCTTTCCAGTGGGTGTAGTGACAAGATTATGGAGCAGTTGTCGGGACCAGTGCCGCCGCGAGCGACAACAGGGTAGGAAGAGTGGTGATGTGGCTCTTAAAAAGAAAGGCCATACCTATATTATGACCGGCTCCAGTTTTTGACCCTAGTCCTAGATTTTCACCCGTAAGTGGCTATCTTTTTCAGTTTTATTTGTTGTAATGGTTTGATTATTATTTTGCATATTAAAAATGCTTTTTTCTCTGTCATCCCTGACCTTACAGATCTGACTGGACCTAAAAGGGAAATACCTGTAGCCCGGAGGTGCTGGAAGCCAGAGAGGAATCTGAAATGGAGGCCGGAGCTGGGGGCCAGAAAGAAGAAGAGCCTGCGGAGAGCACCAGTACACCACAGCCCCTCGACACCTCCCCTCATGCACCAATAAGCCAGCATTGCTACCGCCCCCCCATCACTGGCGTACGTGACATGGGAATACCTGTGAGTGATGATGATGAGAGTTTTTGTCTAAGCCTGGCCCGTTATTTCAGGCACGTTCCCTTTTTATTGAGGCTGCAGACCAGGGCTACCCTCCAAATTGTTTTGTCTGCCGCTGCGCCACCAAATTCACCGATGGCCATCTTTTAATTCCTTGAAAGGTGGCAACTTTCTGAGGACAACCAAACCCGGTCATTAGACCCCCCAAGAAGGGCACTCAGCAGACCCACCATCACGGCAGCCACCACCTCCAGTGCCAGCATCACGGCAATCACCACCACCTCCAGTACCAGCATCACAGCAGCCATCACCACCACCTCCAGTCACAGCATCACAGCAACCACCACCAACTACAGTGGCACCATCACGGCAGCCACCTTCAGTGCCAGCATCTTGGCAGCCACCTCCATTACCAGCATCACGGCAGCCAACAACCCCCTCACCAGCATGTCTCTTGCCCCAATCACCCTTGTTTTGTTGGCATGATGGCCAAAACACAGAAGACAAGGACAGACAAAGATCTGAGATACAGGATTTGTGTGCTGAGATGCCGCCATAGTCACTGAAAGGTGTTGCATAGATGCGTATTATATGGACGCTATATGGATGGCATAAGCATGGTCCGTTTGCTGTGCTTTTTTCTTCTCGCACACATTGACTTGCATTGGCGAGTCTCGTCTGATATATGCAGCCACTTGCAGCATGCTGTGATATTTTTTTCTCAGTTAGATCCGAGCTGGAAAAAAAAAATCACAGATGAACACATAATCATTCAATAACAAGAGTCAGAGTGCAATCCAATTTTTTTTTATCAGATTGCACTCGTGTGATTTAAACGCAGATGAGTATGAGCCCTTAGACTCAGCCAAAAGATTGTAGACATAGAGTATATCTTATTGCTCTAATAGGCATCTAGTCATTCAACAGAGGCCATTAACTATATATTCTACATGCAGGGCTTGTGAATTGTCCATTATTAAAATAAACAGTATATAAAAAGCAGTGCAGGAGGCAGCAGTGAAGGACATGACAAATATTAATAACAATATGTAAAATAATCACAGGCTGCAATTACCCACCATATTTTTTCTTAAACCATGAAATCAACTTTTTCTTGCGGTTGTAAATTTGAAATGACAGTGATAGCTATTATGACATCACAAGGCACATGACATCATAGACATCACAATTGGAATAGAATGTATAAATTTCTACACTGCTGCCATCTTGTGTCACTATAACCTGACAGCTGGAAGAGGACGAGTCCAGGTAAGTAGCTCTTTACTTTTAAGCTTTGGTATACTTATAGTGTATCCACCGGATTTATCATGGATTGCCGGGAACACTCTGTAATAAGACATTTTCAGGACAACCCCTTGTCTAAATGAGAAATTGCTGACGATCAGTTGATATTAGGTGGGTGGGGGAGGTCAAGTTGGGACATCTTTATGGGGCTCCATTTTTGGGTAGTTTTGCCATTTATGTGGACAAATTATTTTATTATCATTCTCTGTTCTCAGATCTTTGGTTCCTATTGAATTAGGGGCTGACATTGGAGTTGTAGTTTAACCCCTTTAAAGCTCAAGACGTACTAATATGTATCTGCGCCATGGGACTTAAGAGCCTGATACGTATTAGTACGTCTTTGCGATCGTGCCCGCACACAGACTGTGTGGGCGCGATCGCCGCCGGGTGTCAGCCGATTGTCGCAGCTGAGTCGATCGCAGCATTGCGGGGGCAAGGGGAGGTGATCGGGATACTCACCTCTCCTGCCGGCGTCCAGCGATGTCTGCCGCGGCTTCCTGAATGTTGCCATGACGACCCAATGTCGTCATGACAACATCTGGGTCACCAGACAGCAGGAAGATATTTTGGCATGCGCAGTGCATGACCAAAGTATCTTCTGCATTTGCAGCGCTGACAGCCTGTATAGCACAGGGCTGGTGCTCCATCCCTATGCTATACAGGCGATCAGAATAAAAAAAGTGAAAGTCCCATAGTGGGACAAAGAATAAAAGTAAAAAAAGTGTCAGAAAGTGAAGAAAATAAAAAAAATAAATAAAAAAAATAATCCACCAAAAATAAAAATATAATGTACCCATCAATAAATATTATTATGAAAAAAAAAACAATAAAAGTACACAAATTTGGTATCGCCGCGTCCGGAATGACCTGACCTATAAAACTGTCCCACTATTTAGCCCCTTCAGTGAACATGGTAAAAAAAATAAATAAAAAATGAAGCAAAAAACAATGCTTTATCATCATACCGCCAAACAAAAAATGGAATAACACGCGATCAAAAAGACGAATATAAATAATAATCATACCACTGAAAACGTCATCTTGTCCCGCAAAAAACAAGCCGCCATACTGCTCCATCAGCCGAAAAATAAAAAAGTTATAGCTCTCAGAATAAAGCGACACAAAAAAAATATTTTTT
Source organism: Phyllobates terribilis (assembly GCF_046119375.1). Lineage (NCBI taxonomy): Eukaryota > Metazoa > Chordata > Amphibia > Anura > Dendrobatidae > Phyllobates > Phyllobates terribilis. Next base: position 195,796 of record NW_027362800.1, on the reverse strand, counting down.
CTATAAAATAGCTTTTATTGTGTAAAAGCGCCAAAACATAGAAAATCGATATAAATGTGGTACCGCTGTAAACGTACTGACCCGAAGAATAAAGCTACCTTATCAATTTTGCCACACGCGGAACAGCATAAAAAGCAAAACAAAAAACAATTCCTGAATTGTTGGTTTTTTATTATTCTGCCTCCCATTAATCGGAATAGAGAGCGATCAAAATATGTCACGTGCCTGAAAATGGCACCAATAAAAACGTCAACTCATCCCGCAAAAAACAAGACGTCACATGACTGTCGGCCAAAATATGGAAAAATTATAGCTCTCAAAATATGGCGATGCAAAAACTAGATTTTATGAAAAAATGCGTCTTTTAGTGTGTGACAGCTGTCAATCATAAGAACCCGATATGATTCTGGTATCGCTGTAATCGCACTGACTCGAAGAATAAAGTTGTCTAAACGGTGTAAAATATAAACTCTAGGGTTAGGGTTAGGGCTAGGGTTAGGGTTGGGCTATGCCTGAGAGGATGAGATCCACCCCTATCACTGGGCAAGAAGCCAAAAGCACAAAATAAAAAGAGAAATCCTACTTCCTCCTTCAGGAGGACCCTGAGTGGGCAAACCCAACACATGAGACACCGGGCTAGAGGCCAACCACGACACAAGCTTTAAAGGGAATCTGTCACTCCCTAGGACTTATCAGACCTCTAATATGGGCGTAAAGGTTATAGAAATGTAAATCTATACATACTTCTATGGCCCATATTAGAGGTCTGCTTGCTTTGAAATATCCTGGCTGCGGCCTGCTCTCGCTCTGGCTCTGGCCTGGCTTTGCCCTGGCTCTGTCCTGCTCTCGCTCTGGCTCTGTCCTGCTCTCGCTCTGGCTCCGGCCTGGTCTCGCACTGGCTCTGGCCTGCCCTCGCCTTGGCTCCGGCCTACTCTCGCCCTGGTTCTGGCCTGCTCTCGCTCTGGCTCCGGCCTGCCCTTGCCTTGGCTTCGGCCTGCTCTCGCCCTGAATCTGGCCTGCTCTCGGTTTGGCTCTAGCCTGCCCTCGCCCTGGCTCCGGCCTGCTCTCGCTCTGGCTCCTTCCTGCTCTCGCTCTGGCTCCTTCCTGCTCTCGCTCTGGCTCCTTCCTGCTCTCGCTCTGGCCTGCCCTTGCCTTGGCTTCGGCCTGCTCTCGCCCTGAATCTGGCCTGCTCTCGTTTTGGCTCTGGCCTGCCCTCGCCCTGGCTCTGGCCTGATCTCGTTCTGGCTCTGGCCTGCTCTCGCTCTGGCTCTGGCCTGCCCTCACCTTGGCTCCGTCCTGCCCTCGCCCTGGCTCTGGCCTGCCCTCACCCTGGCTCCAGCCTGCTCTCGCTCTGGCTCCGGCCTGCCCTCGCTCTAGCTCCGGCCTGCCCTCGCTCTGGCTCCGGCCTGCTCTCGCTCTGGCTCCAGCCTGCCCTCGCCCAGGCTTTGGCCTGCTCTGTCTCTGGCCTGCCCTCGCCCTGGCTCCGGCCTGCTCTGACTCTTGCCTTCCCTCGCGCCTTCTCTGGCCTGCCCTCGCTCTGGCTCTGGCCTGCCCATGCCTTGGCTCCGGCCTGCTCTTCCTCTGGCCCTGGCCTGCCCTCGTCTTGACTCTGACCTGATCTCTCTCGCTCTTGTTCTGGCCTGCCTTCGCCTTGGCTCCAGCCTGCTCTCTCTCTGGCCTGCCCTCACCCTGGCTCTGGCCTGCTCTCTCTCTGGTTCTGGCCTGCCCATGCCTTGGCTCCGGCCTGCTCTCTCTCTGGCCTGCCCTTGCCTTAACTCCGGCCTACTCTCGCTCTGACCTGCCCTCGCCCTGGCTCTGGCCTACCCTCGCCTTGGCTCCGGCCTGCTCTCACCTTGGCTCTGGCCTGCTCTCGCTCTGGCTCCGGCCTGCCCTCACCCTGACTCCGGCCAACCCTCGCATTGGCTCCAGCCTGCTCTCGCCCTGGCTCTGGCCTGCCCTTGCTTTGGCTCTGGCCTGCTCTCGCTCTGGCTCTATCCTGCCCTCGCCTTGGCTCCGGCCTGCTCTCGTCCTGGCTCCGGCCTCCTCTCGCTCTGGCCTGCCCTCGCACTGGCTCCAGCCTGCTCTCTCTCTGGCTCTGGCCTGCCCTCGCACTGGCTCCAGCCTGCTCTCTCTCTGGCTCTGGCCTGCTCTCGCTCTGGCTCTGGCCTGCCTTCGCCTTGGCTCCGGCCTGCCCTCGCTCTGGCTCAAGCCTGCTCTACCTCTGGCTGTGGCCTGCCCTTTCCTTGGCTCCGGACTGCTCTCGCTCTGGCTCTGGCCTGCTCTCGATCTGGCTCTGGCCTGCCGTCGACTTGGCTCCGGCCTGCTCTCGCTCTGGCTCTGGCCTGCCCTCAGGGCCTTGGCTCCGACCTGCTTTCGCTATGGCCTGCCCTCGCCTTGGCTCCGGCCTGCTCTCGCTCTGGCCTGCCTTGGCTCTGCCTCTGGCCTGCCCTCGCCTTGGCTCCGACCCTGCTCTCTCTAGCTCCGGCCTGCCCTCGCCCTGGCTCCGGCCTGCCATCGCTCTGGCTCCGGCCTGCTCTCGCCCTGGCCCCGGCCTGCTCTCGCTTTGGCTTCTGCCTGCCCTCGCCCTGGCTCTGGCCTGCCCTTGCTCTGGCCCTGGCCAGCCCTCGCCTTGGCTCCGGCCAGCTCCTGCTTTTGCTCCGACCTGAGGACCTTGTCTCCGGCCTGCTCTTGCCCTGGCTCCGGCATGCCCTCGCTCTGGCTCCGGCCTGCCCTCGCCCTGGCTCCGGCCTGCTCTCGCCCTGGCTCCGGCCTGCTCTCGCCCTGGCTCCGGCCTGCTCTCGCTCTGGCTCCGGCCTGCCCTCGCCCTGGCTCCGGCCTGCTCTCACTCTGACTCCGGCCTGCCCTCTCCTTGGCTCCTGCCTGCTCTGTCTCTGGCCTACTCTCGCTGTAGCTCCGGACTGCCCTCGCCCTGTCTCCGGCCTGGTCTCGCTCTGGCCTGCCCTCGCCCTGGCTCCGGCATTCTCTCGCTCTGGCACTGGCCTGCTCTCGTTCTGTCTTTGGCCTGCCCTCGCCTTGTCTTCGGCCTGCTCTCGCTCTGGCTCTGGCCTGCCCTGGCTCTGCCACTGGCCTGCCCTCGCCTTGGCTCCGGCCTGCCCTCTCCTTGGCTCCGGCCTGCTCTTGCTTTTGCTTCGGCCTGCTCTCGCCCTGGCTCCGGCCTGACCTTGCTCTGGCTCTGGCCTGCCCTCGCCTTGGCTCCGGCCAGCTCCTGCTCTGGCTTCGGCCTGCTCTCGCCCTGGCTTCGGCCTGCTCTCGCCTTGGCTCCGGCCTGCTCTCGCCCTGGCTCCGGCCTGCCCTCGCCCTGGCTCCGGCCTGCCTTCTAACTGGCTCCGGCATGCCCTTGCTATGGCTCCTTCCTTCCCTCGCCCTGGCTCCGGCCTGATCTCGCTCTGGCCTGCTCTCTCTCTGGCTCTGGCCTGCTCTCGTTCTGGCTCTGGCCTGCCCTCACCTTGTCTCCAGCCTGGTCTCGTTCTTGCTTTGGCCTTCCCTCGCCTTGTCTCTGTTCTCAGATCTTTGGTTCCTATTGAATTAGGGGCTGACATTGGAGTTGTAGTTTAACCCCTTTAAAGCTCAAGACGTACTAATACGTATCTGCGCCATGGGACTTAAGAGCCTGATACGTATTAGTACGTCTTTGCGATCGCGCCCGCACACAGGCTGTGCGGGCGCGATCGCCGCCGGGTTTCAGCCGATTGTCGCAGCTGAGTCGATCGCAGCATTGCGGGGGCAAGGGGAGGTGATCGGGATACTCACCTCTCCTGCCGGCGTCCAGCGATGTCTGCCGCAGCTTCCTGGATGTTGCCATGACGACCCAATGTCGTCATGACAACATCTGGGTCACCAGACAGCAGGAAGATATTTTGGCATGCGCAGTGCATGACCAGAGTATCTTCTGCATTTGCAGCGCTAACAGCCTGTATAGCACAGGGCTGGTGCTCCATCCCTATGCTATACAGGCGATCAGAATAAAAAAAGTGAAAGTCCCATAGTGGGACAAAGAATAAAAGTAAAAAAAGTGTCAGAAAGTGAAGAAAATAAAAAAAATAAATAAAAAAAATAATCCACCAAAAATAAAAATATAATGTACCCATCAATAAATATTATTATGAAAAAAAAAACAATAAAAGTACACATATTTGGTATCGCCGCATCCGGAATGACCTGACCTATAAAACTGTCCCACTAGTTAGCCCCTTCAGTGAACATGGTAAAAAAAATAAATAAAAAATGAAGCAAAAAACAATGCTTTATCATCATACCGCCAAACAAAAAATGGAATAACACGCGATCAAAAAGACGAATATAAATAATAATCATACCACTGAAAACGTCATCTTGTCCCGCTAAAAACAAGCCGCCATACTGCTTCATCAGCCGAAAACTAAAAATTTATAGCTCTCAGAATAAAGCGATGCAAAAAAATTATTTTTTCTATAAAATAGCTTTTATTGTGTAAAAGCGCCAAAACATAGAAAATCGATATAAATGTGGTACCACTGTAAACGTACTGACCCGAAGAATAAAGCTACCTTATCAATTTTACCACACGCGGAACAGCATAAAAAAAAAAAAAAAAAAAAAAAACAATTCCTGAATTGTTGGTTTTTGATAATTCTGCCTCCCATTAATCGGAATAGAGAGAGATCAAAATATGTCACGTGCCTGAAAATGGCACCAATAAAAACGTCAACTCATCCCGCAAAAAACAAGACGTCACTTGACTCTGTCGGCCAAAATATGGAAAAATTATAGCTCTCAAAATATGGCGATGCAAAAACTAGATTTTACGAAAAAATGCGTCTTTTAGTGTGTGACAGCTGTCAATCATAAAAACCCAATATGATTCTGGTATCGCTGTAATCGCACTGACTCGAAGAATAAAGTTGTCTAAACGGCGTAAAATATAAACTCTAGGGTTAGGGTTGGGCTATGCCTGAGAGGATGAGATCCGCCCCTATCACTGGGCAAGAAGCCAAAAGCACAAAATAAAAGGAGAAATCCTACTTCCTCCTTCAGGAGGACCCTGAGTGGGCAAACCCAACACATGAGACACCGGGCTAGAGGCCAACCACGACACAAGCTTTAAAGGGAATCTGTCACTGCCTAGGACTTATCAGACCTCTAATATGGGCATAAAGGTTATAGAAATGTAAATCTATACATACTTCTATGGCCCATATTAGAGGTCTGCTTGCTTGGAAATATCCTGGCTCCGGCCCGCTCTCGCTCTGGCTCTGGCCTGGCTTTGCCCTGGCTCTGTCCTGCACTCGTTTTGGTTCTAGCCTGCCCTCGCCCTGGCTCCGGCCTGCTCTCGCTCTGGCTCCTTCCTGCTCTCGCTCTGGCTCCTTCCTGCTCTCGCTCTGGCTCCGGCCTGCTCTCGCTCTGGCTCTGGCCTGCCCTTGCCTTGGCTTCGGCCTGCTCTCGCCCTAAATCTGGCCTGCTCTCGTTTTGGCTCTAGCCTGCCCTCGCCCTGGCTCCGGCCTTATCTCGTTCTGGCTCTGGCCTGCCCTCACCTTGGCTCCGTCCTGCCCTCGCCCTGGCTCTGGCCTGCCCTCACCCTGGCTCCTGCCTGCTCTTGCTCTGGCTCCGGCCTTCCCTCGCTCTGGCTCCGGCCTGCCCTCGCTCTGGCTCCGGCCTGCTCTCGCTCTGGCTCTGGCCTGCCCTCGCCCAGGCTTTGGCCTGCTCTGTCTCTGGCCTGCCCTCGCCCTGGCTCCGGCCTGCTCTGACTCTTGCCTTCTCTCGCACCGTCTCTGGCCTGCCCTCGCTCTGGCTCTGTCCTGCCCTCGCCCTTGCTCCAGCCTGCTCTCGCTCTGGCTCTGGCCTGCCCTCGCCTTGGCTCCGGCCTGCCCTCGCCCTGGCTCCAGCCTGCCCTCGCCCTGGCTCCGGCCTGCTCTCGCTCTGGCTCCGGCCTGCTCTCGCTCTGGCTCCGGCCTGCTCTCGCTCTGGCTCCGGCCTCCTCTCGCTCTGGCTCCGGCCTGCCCTTGCCCTGGCTCCGGCCTGGCTTTGCCCTGGCTCTGTCCTGCACTCGTTTTGGCTCTAGCCTGCCCTCGCCCTGGCTCCGGCCTGCTCTCGCTCTGGCTCCTTCCTGCTCTCGCTCTGGCTCCTTCCTGCTCTCGCTCTGGCTCCGGCCTGCTCTCGCTCTGGCCTGCCCTTGCCTTGGCTTCGGCCTGCTCTTGCCCTGAATCTGGCCTGCTCTCGTTTTGGCTCTGGCCTGCCCTCGCCCTGGATCCGGCCTGATCTCGTTCTGGCTCTGGCCTGCTCTCGCTCTGGCTCTGGCCTGCCCTCACCTTGGCTCCGTCCTGCCCTCGCCCTAGCTCCGGCCTGCCCTCACCCTGGCTCCGGCCTGCTCTCGCTCTGGCTCCGACCTGCCCTCGCTCTAGCTCCGGCCTGCCCTCGCTCTGGCGTGCTCTCTCTCTGGCTCTAGCCTGCCCTCGCCCAGGCTTTGGCCTGCTCTGTCTCTGGCCTGCCCTCGCCCTGGCTCCGGCCTGCTCTGACTCTTGCCTTCTCTCGCGCCGTCTCTGGCCTGCCCTTGCTCTGGCTCTGGCCTGCCCTCGCCCTTTGCTCCGGCCTGCTCTCGCTCTGGCTCTGGCCTGCCCTCGCCTTGGCTCCGGCCTGCCCTCGCCCTGGCTCCAGCCTGCCCTCGCCCTGGCTCCGGCCTGCTCTCGCTCTGGCTCCGGCCTCCTCTCGCTCTGGCTCTAGCCTGCCCTCGCCCTGGCTCCGGCCTGCTCTCGCTCTGGCTCCTTCCTGCTCTCGCCTTGGCTCTGACCTGCTCTCGCTCTGGCTCCGGCCTGCCCTCACCCTGATTCCGGCCTGCCCTTGCTCTGGCTCCGGCCAACCCTCCCATTGGCTCCAGCCTGCTCTCGCCCTGGCTCTGACCTGCTCTCTCTCTGGCTCTGGCCTGCCCTTGCCTTGGCTCTGGCCTGCTCTCGCTCTGGCTCTGTCCTGCCCTCGCCTTGGCTCCTGCCTGCTCTCGCCCTGGCTCCGGCCTCCTCTCGCTCTGGCTCTGGACTGCCCTCGCACTGGCTCTGGCCTGCCCTCGCACTGGCTCCAGCCTGCTCTCTCTCTGGCTCTAGCCTGTCCTCGCACTGGCTCCAGCCTGCTCTCTCTCTGGCTCTGGCCTGCCCTCGCACTGGCTCCAGCCTGCTCTCTCTCTGGCTCTGGCCTGCCCTCGCACTGGCTCCAGCCTGCTCTCTCTCTGGCTCTGGCCTGCTCTCGCTCTGGCTCTGGCCTGCCTTCGCCTTGGCTCCGGCCTACCCTCGCTCTGGCTCAAGCCTGCTCTACCTCTGACTGTGGTCTGCCCTTTCCTTGGCTCCGGACTGCTCTCGCTCTGGCTCTGGCCTGCTCTCGATCTGGCTCTGGCCTGCCGTCAACTTGGCTCCGGCCTGCTCTCGCTCTGGCTCTGGCCTTCCCTCAGGGCCTTGGCTCCGACCTGCTCTCGCTATGGCCTGCCCTCGCCTTGGCTCCAGCCTGCTCTCGCTCTGGCCTGCCTTGGCTCTGCCTCTGGCCTGCCCTCGCCTTGGCTCCGACTCTGCTCTCGCTCTATCTCCGGACTGCCCTCGCCCTGGCTCCGGCCTGCCATCGCTCTGGCTCCGGCCTGCTCTCGCCCTGGCCCCGGCCTGCTCTCGCTCTGGCTTCAGCCTGCCCTCGCCCTGGCTCTGGCCTGCCCTTGCTCTGGCACTGGCCAGTCCTCGCCTTGGCTCCGGCCAGCTCCTGCTTTTGCTCCGACCTGAGGACCTTGTCTCCGGCCTGCTCTCGCCCTGGCTCCGGCATGCCCTCGCTCTGGCTCCGGCCTACCCTTGCTCTGGCTCCGGCCTGCTCTCGCTCTGTCTCCCGCCTGCCCTCGCCCTGGCTCCGGCCTGCTCTCACTCTGGCTCCGGCCTGCCCTCGCCTTGGCTCCGGCCTGCTCTGGCTCCGGCCTACTCTCGCTCTAGCTCCGGACTGCCCTCGCCCTGTCCCCGGCCTGGTCTCGCTCTGGTCTGCCCTCGCCCTTGCTCCGGCATTCTCTCGCTCTGGCACTGGCCTGCTCTCGTTCTGTCTCTGGCCTGCCCTCGCCTTGTCTCCGGCCTGCTCTCGCTCTGGCTCTGGCCTGCCCTGGCTCTGCCACTGGCCTGCCCTCGCCTTAGCTCCGGCCTGCCCTCTCCTTGGCTCCGGCCTGCTCTATCTTTTGCTTCGGCCTGCTCTCGCCCTGGCTCCGGCCTGACCTTGCTCTGGCTCCGGCCTGCCCTCGCCTTGGCTCCGGCCAGCTCCTGCTCTGGCTTCGGCCTGCTCTCGCCCTGGCTCCGACCTGATCTCGCCCTGGCTCCGGCCTGCCCTCGCCCTGGCTCCGGCCTGCCTTCTAACTGGCTCCGGCATTCCCTTGCTATGGCTCCGTCCTTCCCTCGCCCTGGCTCTGGCCTGATCTCGCTCTGGCTCTGGCCTGCTCTCTCTCTGGCTCTGGCCTGCTCTCGTTCTGGCTCTGGCCTGCCCTCACCTTGTCTCCAGCCTGGTCACGTTCTTGCTTTGGCCTTCCCTCGCCTTGTCTCTGGCCTGCTCTCGCTCTGTCTCTGGGCTGCCCTGGCTCTGCCTCTGGCCTGCCCTCTCCTTGGCTCCGGCCTGCCCTCTCCTTGGCTCCGGCTATCGCTCTGGCTCTAGCCTGCCCGAGCTCGCTTTGGCTCTTGCCTGCCCTCGCTCTTGCCCTTGCCTGCCCTCGCCTTGGCTCCGGCCTGCTCTGACTCTGGCTCGGGCCTGCCCTCGCCCTGGCTCCAGCCTACTCTCGCTCTGGCCTGTCCTCGCCTTGGCTCTGGCCTGCTCTCGCCCAGGCTCCCGCCTGCTCTCGCGCTGGTTTCGGCCTGCCCTCGCCTTGATTCCGGCCTGCTCTCGCCTTGGCTCCGGCCTGCTCTCGCCTTGGCTCTGGCCTGCTCTCGCCTTGGCTCTGGCCTGCTCTCGCTTTGGCTCTGGCCTGCTCTCGCTCTGGCTCCGGCCTGCCCTCGCCCTGGCTCCAGCCTGCCCTCTCTCTGGCTCCAGCCTGCCCTCTCTCTGGCTCTGGACTGCCCTCGCCCTGGCTCCGGCATGCTCTCGCCTTGGCTCCGGCCTGCTATCGCTCTGTCTCTAGCCTGCCCGAGCTCGCTTTGGCTCTGGCTTGCCCTTTCTCTGGCTCTTGCCTGCCCTCGCCTTGACTCTGGCCTGCTCTGACTCTGGCTCGGGCCTGCTCTCGAGGGCCTGTTCTCGCTCTGGCTCCGGCCTGCCCTTGCCCTGACTCCGGCCTGCTCTCGCTCTGGCTCTGGCCTGCCCTTGCCTTTGCTCCGGCCTGCTCTCGCTCTGGCTCTGGCTTGCCCTTGCCTTGGCTCCGGCCTGCTCTCGCTCTGGCTCTGGCCTGCCCTCGCTTTGGCTCCGGCCTGCTATCGCTCTGGCTCTAGCCTGCCCGAACTCGCTTTGGCTCTGGCCCTTGCCTGCCCTCGCCTTTGCTCCGGCCTGCTCTGACTCTGGCTTGGGCCTGCCCTTGCCCTGGCTCCGGCCTGCTCTCACTCTGGCCTGTCCTCGCCTTGGCTCCGGCCTGCTCTCGCCCAGGCTCCGGCCTGCTCTCGCGCTTGTTTCGGCCTGCCCTCGCCTTGACTCCGACCTGTACTCGCCTTGGCTCCGGCCTCCTCTCGCTTTGGCTCTGGCCTGCTCTCGCTCTGGCACCGGCCTGCCCTCGCCCTGGCTCCAGCCTGCCCTCCCCTGGCTCCGGCCTGCCCTCTCTCTGGCTCTGGCCTGCCCTCGCTCTGGCTTCTTCATGTTCTCGCCTTGGCTCTTGCCTGCTATCGCTCTTGCTCTAGCCTGCCCGAGCTCGCTTTGGCTCTGGCTTGCCCTCGCTCTGGCTCTTGCCTACCCTCGCCTTGACTCCGGCCTGCTCTGACTCTGGCTCGGGCCTGCTCTCTCCTTTGCTCCAGCCTGTTCTCGCCTTGGCTACGGCGTGCTCTCGCCCTGGCCCCGGCCTGCTCTTGCCCTGGTTCCGGCCTGCCCTTGCCTTGGCTCCGGCCTTCTCTTGCTCTGGTCCTGGCCTGCCCTTGCCTTGGCTCTGGCCTACTCTCTCTCTGCCTCCGGCCTGCCCTAGCTCTGGCTCCGGCCTGCCCTTGCCCTGGCTCCGGCCTGCTCTCGCTCTGTCTCTGGCCTGCCCTTGCCTTTGTTCCGGCCTGCTCTCGCTCTGGCTTGCCCTTGCCTTGGCTCCGGCCTGCTCTCGCTCTGGCTCTGGCCTGCCCTCGCCTTGGCTCCGGCCTGCTATCGCTCTGGCTCTAGCCTGCCCGAGCTCGCTTTGGCTCTGGCCTGCCCTCGCTCTTGCCCTTGCCTGCCCTCGCCTTGGCTCCGGCTTGCTCTGACTCTGGCTCGGGCCTGCCCTCGCCCTGGCTCCGGCCTGCTCTCGCTCTGGCCTGTCCTCGCCTTGGCTCCGACCTGCTCTTGCCCAGGCTCCGGCCTGCCCTCTCGCTGGTTTCGGCCTGCCCTCGCCTTGACTCCGGCCTGCTCTCGCCTTTGCTCCGACCTGCTCTCGCTTTGGCTTTGGCCTGCTCTCGCTCTGGCTCCGGCCTGCCCTCGCCCTGGCTCCAGCCTGCCCTCTCTCTGGCTCTGGCCTGCCCTCGCCCTGGCTCCGGCATGTTCTCGCCTTGCTCCGGCCTGCTATCGCTCTGACTCTAGCCTGCCCGAGCTGGCTCTGGCTCTGGCTTGCCCTCGCTCTGGCTCTTGCCTGCCCTCGCCTTGACTCCGGCCTGCTCTGACTCTGGCTCGGGCCTGCCCTTGCCCTGGCTTCGGCCTGCTCTCGCCCTGGCTCCGGCCTGCTCTCTCCCTGGCTCCGGCCTGCTCTCTCCCTGGCTCCGGCCTGCTCTCTCCCTGGCTCCGGCCTGCTCTCGCCCTGGCTCTGGCCTGCTCTTGCCCTGGTTCCGGCCTGCCCTTGCCTTGGCTCCGGCCTTCTCTTGCTCTGGCTCCGGCCTGCCCTTGCCTTGGCTCTGGCCAACTCTCGCTCTGTCTCCAGCCTGCCCTTGCCCTGGCTCCGGCCTGCACTCACTCTGCCTCTGGCCTGCTCTGGCTCTGGCCTGCCGCTGCCTTTGCTCCGGCGTGCTCCCGCTCTGGCTCCGGCCTGCCCTCACCCTGACTCCGGCCTGCCCTTGCTCTGGCTCCGGCCAACCCTCGCATTGGCTCCAGCCTGCTCTCGCCCTGGCTCTGACCTGCTCTCTTTCTGGCTCTGGCCTGCCTTCGCCTTGGCTCCGGCCTGCCCTCGCTCTGGCTCAAGCCTGCTCTACCTCTGGCTGTGGCCTGCCCTTTCCTTGGCTCCGGACTGCTCTCGCTCTGGCTCTGGCCTGCTCTCGATCTGGCTCTGGCCTGCCGTCGACTTGGCCCTGGCCTGCTCTCGCTCTGGTCTGGCCTGCCCTCAGGGCCTTGGCTCCAACCTGCTCTCGCTATGGCCTGCCCTCGCCTTGGCTCCGGCCTGCTCTCGCTCTGGCCTGCCTTGGCTCTGCCTCTGGCCTGCCCTCGCCTTGGCTCCGACCCTGCTCTCGCTCTAGCTCCGGACTGCCCTCGCCCTGGCTCCGGCCTGCCATCGCTCTGGCTCCGGCCTGCTCTCGCCCTGGCCCCGGCCTGCTCTCGCTCTGGCTTCGGCCTGCCCTCGCCCTGGCTCTGGCCTGCCCTTGCTCTGGCCCTGGCCAGTCCTCACCTTGGCTCCGGCCAGCTCCTGCTTTTGCTCCGACCTGAGGACCTTGTCTCCGGCCTGCTCTCGCCCTGACTCCGGCATGCCCTCGCTCTGGCTCCGGCCTGCCCTCGCCCTGGCTCCGGCCTGCTCTCGCTCTGGCTCCGGCCTGCTCTCGCTCTGGCTCCGGCCTGCTCTCGCTCTGGCTCCGGCCTGCCCTCGCCCTGGCTCCGGCCTGCCCTCGCCTTGGCTCCGGCCTGCTCTGGCTCCGGCCTACTCTCGCTCTAGCTCCGGACTGCCCTCGCCCTGGCTCCGGCCTGCTCTCGCTCTGGCTGTGGCCTGCCCTTGCCTTTGCTCCGGCCTGCTCTCGCTCTGGCTCTGGCTTGCCCTGGTGGAAATTCAAGTCATCTTCATGACATCACAATCAGCATGTTATTACTGCTGAGATGTTCAGTTTTTTCCTAAATTTCCTACGTTTTGTCCTAATTTATTAGCACATATATACCACTCATTCCTACAATCAAAGGATCAGGAAACCACTCTGAAATCAATATCCTACAATTTACCCCAACAGCAAAAAAACAACTATACACAAAATACCAAACCTTGCCTTGGCTCCGGCCTGCTCTCGCTCTGGCTCTGGCCTGCCCTCGCTTTGGCTCCGGCCTGCTATCGCTCTGGCTCTAGCCTGCCCGAACTCGCTTTGGCTCTGGCCCTTGCCTGCCCTCGCCTTTGCTCCGGCCTGCTCTGACTCTGGCTTGGGCCTGCCCTTGCCCTGGCTCCGGCCTGCTCTCACTCTGGCCTGTCCTCGCCTTGGCTCCGGCCTGCTCTCGCCCAGGCTCCGGCCTGCTCTCGCGCTTGTTTCGGCCTGCCCTCGCCTTGACTCCGACCTGTTCTCGCCTTGGCTCCGGCCTCCTCTCGCTTTGGCTCTGGCCTGCTCTCGCTCTGGCACCTGCCCTCGCCCTGGCTCCAGCCTGCCCTCCCCTGGCTCCGGCCTGCCCTCTCTCTGGCTCTGGCCTGCCCTCGCTCTGGCTTCTTCATGTTCTCGCCTTGGCTCTTGCCTGCTATCGCTCTTGCTCTAGCCTGCCCGAGCTCGCTTTGGCTCTGGCTTGCCCTCGCTCTGGCTCTTGCCTACCCTCGCCTTGACTCCGGCCTGCTCTGACTCTGGCTCGGGCCTGCTCTCTCCTTTGCTCCAGCCTGTTCTCGCCTTGGCTACGGCGTGCTCTCGCCCTGGCCGCGGCCTGCTCTTGCCCTGGTTCCGGCCTGCCCTTGCCTTGGCTCCGGCCTTCTCTTGCTCTGGTCCTGGCCTGCCCTTGCCTTGGCTCTGGCCTACTCTCTCTCTGCCTCCGGCCTGCCCTACCTCTGGCTCCGGCCTGCCCTTGCCCTGGCTCCGGCCTGCCCTCGCTCTTGCCCTTGCCTGCCCTCGCCTTGGCTCCGGCTTGCTCTGACTCTGGCTCGGGCCTGCCCTCGCCCTGGCTCCGGCCTGCTCTCGCTCTGGCCTGTCCTCGCCTTGGCTCCGACCTGCTCTTGCCCAGGCTCCGGCCTGCCCTCTCGCTGGTTTCGGCCTGCCCTCGCCTTGACTCCGGCCTGCTCTCGCCTTTGCTCCGACCTGCTCTCGCTTTGGCTTTGGCCTGCTCTCGCCCTGGCTCCGGCCTGCTCTCGCTCTGGCCTGTCCTCGCCTTGGCTCCGACCTGCTCTTGCCCAGGCTCCGGCCTGCCCTCTCGCTGGTTTCGGCCTGCCCTCGCCTTGACTCCGGCCTGCTCTCGCCTTTGCTCCGACCTGCTCTCGCTTTGGCTTTGGCCTGCTCTCGCTCTGGCTCCGGCCTGCCCTCGCCCTGGCTCCAGCCTGCCCTCTCTCTGGCTCTGGCCTGCCCTCGCCCTGGCTCCGGCATGTTCTCGCCTTGCTCCGGCCTGCTATCGCTCTGACTCTAGCCTGCCCGAGCTGGCTCTGGCTCTGGCTTGCCCTCGCTCTGGCTCTTGCCTGCCCTCGCCTTGACTCCGGCCTGCTCTGACTCTAGCTCGGGCCTGCCCTTGCCCTGGCTTCGGCCTGCTCTCGCCCTGGCTCCGGCCTGCTCTCTCCCTGGCTCCGGCCTGCTCTCTCCCTGGCTCCGGCCTGCTCTCGCCCTGTCTCTGGCCTGCTCTTGCCCTGGTTCCGGCCTGCCCTTGCCTTGGCTCCGGTCTTCTCTTGCTCTGGCTCCGGCCTGCCCTTGCCTTGGCTCTGGCCAACTCTCGCTCTGTCTCCAGCCTGCCCTTGCCCTGGCTCCGGCCTGCACTCACTCTGCCTCTGGCCTGCTCTGGCTCTGGCCTGCCGCTGCCTTTGCTCCGGCTTGCTCCCGCTCTGGCTCCGGCCTGCCCTCACCCTGACTCCGGCCTGCCCTTGCTCTGGCTCCGGCCAACCCTCGCATTGGCTCCAGCCTGCTCTCGCCCTGGCTCTGACCTGCTCTCTTTCTGGCTCTGGCCTGCCTTCGCCTTGGCTCCGGCCTGCCCTCGCTCTGGCTCAAGCCTGCTCTACCTCTGGCTGTGGCCTGCCCTTTCCTTGGCTCCGGACTGCTCTCGCTCTGGCTCTGGCCTGCTCTCGATCTGGCTCTGGCCTGCCGTCGACTTGGCCCTGGCCTGATCTCGCTCTGGCTCTGGCCTGCCCTCAGGGCCTTGGCTCCAACCTGCTCTCGCTATGGCCTGCCCTCGCCTTGGCTCCGGCCTGCTCTCGCTCTGGCCTGCCTTGGCTCTGCCTCTGGCCTGCCCTCGCCTTGGCTCCGACCCTGCTCTCGCTCTAGCTCCGGACTGCCCTCGCCCTGGCTCCGGCCTGCCATCGCTCTGGCTCCGGCCTGCTCTCGCCCTGGCCCCGGCCTGCTCTCGCTCTGGCTTCGGCCTGCCCTCGCCCTGGCTCTGGCCTGCCCTTGCTCTGGCCCTCGCCAGTCCTCACCTTGGCTCCGGCCAGCTCCTGCTTTTGCTCCGACCTGAGGACCTTGTCTCCGGCCTGCTCTCGCCCTGGCTCCGGCATGCCCTCGCTCTGGCTCCGGCCTGCCCTCGCTCTGGCTCCGGCCTGCTCTCGCTCTGGCTCCGGCCTGCTCTCGCTCTGGCTCCGGCCTGCCCTCGCCCTGGCTCCGGCCTGCCCTCGCCTTGGCTCCGGCCTGCTCTGGCTCCGGCCTACTCTCGCTCTAGCTCCGGACTGCCCTCGCCCTGGCTCCGGCCTGCTCTCGCTCTGGCTCTGGCCTGCCCTTGCCTTTGCTCCGGCCTGCTCTCCCTCTGGCTCTGGCTTGCCCTGGTGGAAATTCAAGTCATCTTCATGACATCACAATCAGCATGTTATTACTGCTGAGATGTTCAGTTTTTTCCTAAATTTCCTACGTTTTGTCCTAATTTATTAGCACATATATACCACTCATTCCTACAATCAAAGGATCAGGAAACCACTCTGAAATCAATATCCTACAATTTACCCCAACAGCAAAAAAACAACTATACACAAAATACCAAACCTTGCCTTGGCTCCGGCCTGCCCTCGCTTTGGCTCCGGCCTGCTATCGCTCTGGCTCTAGCCTGCCCGAACTCGCTTTGGCTCTGGCCCTTGCCTGCCCTCGCCTTTGCTCCGGCCTGCTCTGACTCTGGCTTGGGCCTGCCCTTGCCCTGGCTCCGGCCTGCTCTCACTCTGGCCTGTCCTCGCCTTGGCTCCGGCCTGCTCTCGCCCAGGCTCCGGCCTGCTCTCGCGCTTGTTTCGGCCTGCCCTCGCCTTGACTCCGACCTGTTCTCGCCTTGGCTCCGGCCTCCTCTCGCTTTGGCTCTGGCCTGCTCTCGCTCTGGCACCTGCCCTCGCCCTGGCTCCAGCCTGCCCTCCCCCTGGCTCCAGCCTGCCCTCCCCTGGCTCCGGCCTGCCCTCTCTCTGGCTCTGGCCTGCCCTCGCTCTGGCTTCTTCATGTTCTCGCCTTGGCTCTTGCCTGCTATCGCTCTTGCTCTAGCCTGCCCGAGCTCGCTTTGGCTCTGGCTTGCCCTCGCTCTGGCTCTTGCCTACCCTCGCCTTGACTCCGGCCTGCTCTGACTCTGGCTCGGGCCTGCTCTCTCCTTTGCTCCAGCCTGTTCTCGCCTTGGCTACGGCGTGCTCTCGCCCTGGCCGCGGCCTGCTCTTGCCCTGGTTCCGGCCTGCCCTTGCCTTGGCTCCGGCCTTCTCTTGCTCTGGTCCTGGCCTGCCCTTGCCTTGGCTCTGGCCTACTCTCTCTCTGCCTCCGGCCTGCCCTAGCTCTGGCTCCGGCCTGCCCTAGCTCTGGCTCCGGCCTGCCCTTGCCCTGGCTCCGGCCTGCTCTCGCTCTGTCTCTGGCCTGCCCTTGCCTTTGTTCCGGCCTGCTCTCGCTCTGGCTTGCCCTTGCCTTGGCTCCGGCCTGCTCTCGCTCTGGCTCTGGCCTGCCCTCGCCTTGGCTCCGGCCTGCTATCGCTCTGGCTCTAGCCTGCCCGAGCTCGCTTTGGCTCTGGCCTGCCCTCGCTCTTGCCCTTGCCTGCCCTCGCCTTGGCTCCGGCTTGCTCTGACTCTGGCTCGGGCGTGCCCTCGCCCTGGCTCCGGCCTGCTCTCGCTCTGGCCTGTCCTCGCCTTGGCTCCGACCTGCTCTTGCCCAGGCTCCGGCCTGCCCTCTCGCTGGTTTCGGCCTGCCCTCGCCTTGACTCCGGCCTGCTCTCGCCTTTGCTCCGACCTGCTCTCGCTTTGGCTTTGGCCTGCTCTCGCTTTGGCTTTGGCCTGCTCTCGCTCTGGCTCCGGCCTGCCCTCGCCCTGGCTCCAGCCTGCCCTCTCTCTTGCTCTCGCCTGCCCTCGCCCTGGCTCCGGCATGTTCTCGCCTTGCTCCAGCCTGCCCTTGCCCTGGCTCCGGCCTGCACTCACTCTGCCTCTGGCCTGCTCTGGCTCTGGCCTGCCGCTGCCTTTGCTTCGGCTTGCTCCCGCTCTGGCTCCGGCCTGCCCTCACCCTGACTCCGGCCTGCCCTTGCTCTGGCTCCGGCCAACCCTCGCATTGGCTCCAGCCTGCTCTCGCCCTGGCTCTGACCTGCTCTCTTTCTGGCTCTGGCCTGCCTTCGCCTTGGCTCCGGCCTGCCCTCGCTCTGGCTCAAGCCTGCTCTACCTCTGGCTGTGGCCTGCCCTTTCCTTGGCTCCGGACTGCTCTGGCTCTGGCCTGCTCTCGATCTGGCTCTGGCCTGCCGTCGACTTGGCCCTGGCCTGCTCTCGCTCTGGCTCTGGCCTGCCCTCAGGGCCTTGGCTCCAACCTGCTCTCGCTATGGCCTGCCCTCGCCTTGGCTCCGGCCTGCTCTCGCTCTGGCCTGCCTTGGCTCTGCCTCTGGCCTGCCCTCGCCTTGGCTCCGACCCTGCTCTCGCTCTAGCTCCGGATTGCCCTCGCCCTGGCTCCGGCCTGCCATCGCTCTGGCTCCGGCCTGCTCTCGCCCTGGCCCCGGCCTGCTCTCGCTCTGGCTTCGGCCTGCCCTCGCCCTGGCTCTGGCCTGCCCTTGCTCTGGCCCTGGCCAGTCCTCACCTTGGCTCCGGCCAGCTCCTGCTTTTGCTCCGACCTGAGGACCTTGTCTCCGGCCTGCTCTCGCCCTGGCTCCGGCATACCCTCGCTCTGGCTCCGGCCTGCCCTCGCCCTGGCTCCGGCCTGCTCTCGCCCTGGCTCCGGCCTGCTCTCGCTCTGGCTCCGGCCTGCCCTCGCCCTGGCTCCGGCCTGCCCTCGCCTTGGCTCCGGCCTGCTCTGGCTCCGGACTGCCCTCGCCCTGTCTCCGGCCTGGTCTCGCTCTGGCACTGGCCTGCTCTCGTTCTGTCTCTGGCCTGCCCTCGCCTTGTCTCCGGCCTGCTCTCGCTCTGGCTCTGGCCTGCCCTGGCTTTGCCACTGGCCTGCCCTCGCCTTGGCTCCGGCCTGCCCTCTCCTTGGCTCCGGCCTGCTCTTGCTTTTGCTTCGGCCTGCTCTCGCCCTGGCTCCGGCCTGCTCTCGCCCTGGCTCCGGCCTGCCTTCGCCCTGGCTCCGGCATGCCCTTGCTATGGCTCCGTCCTTCCATCGCCCTGGCTCCGGCCTGATCTCGCTCTGGCTCTGGCCTGCTCTCTCTCTGGCTCTGGCCTGCTCTCGTTCTGGCTCGGGCCTGCCCTCACCTTGTCTCCAGCCTGGTCACGTTCTTGCTTTGGCCTTCCCTCGCCTTGTCTCTGGCCTGCTCTCGCTCTGTCTCTGGGCTGCCCTGGCTCTGCCTCTGGCCTGCCCTCTCTTTGGCTCCGGCCTGCCCTCTCCTTGGCTCCGGCCTGATCTCGCTCTGGCTCTGGCCAGCCCTCGCCTTTGCTCCGGCCTGCCCTCACCATGGCTCCGCCTGGTCTCGCTCTGGCCTGCTCTCGTCCAGGCTCTGGCCTGCTCTCGCTCTTGCTCTGGCCTGCTCTCGCTCTGGATCCGGCCTGCCATTTCTCTGGCTCCGGCCTACTCTCGTTCTGGCTCTGGCCTGCCCTCGCACGAACTCCGGCCTGCTCTCGCCCTGGATCTGGCCTGCTCTCGCCCTGGATCTGGCCTGCTCTCGCCTTGGCTCCGGCCTTCTCTCGCCCTTGCTCCGGCTTGCTCTCTCTCTGGCTCTGGCCTGCCCTTGCCTTGACTCCCGCCTGCTCTCGCCCTTGATCCGGCTTCCTCTCTCTCTGGCTCTGGCCTGACCTCGCCTTGGCTCCGGCCTACCCTCGCACGGGCTCCGGCCTGCTTTCGCCCTGGATCTAGCCTGCTCTTGCTCTGGCTCCGGCCTGCCTTCACCCTGGCTCCAGCATGCCCTCTCTCTGGCTCTGGCCTGTCCTCGCCCTGGCTCCGGCATGTCCTCGCTCTCTATCCGGCCTCCTCTCGCCTTGGCTCTGGCCTGCTCTCGCCTTGGCTCCGGCCTGCTCTCGCCTTGGCTCCGGCCTTCTCTCGCCCTGGCACCGGCCTGCTCTCACCCTGGTACTGGCCTGCCCTTGCCTTGGCTCCGGCCATCTCTCGCTCTGGCTCCGGCCTGCCCTCGCCTTGGCTCTGGCCTGCCTTCGCCATGGTTCCGCCTGCTCTCGCTCTGGCCTGCTCTCGCTCTGGCTCCGGCCTGCTCTCGCTCTGGCTCTGGCCTGCTCTCCCTCTGGCTCCAGCCTGCCATCGCTCAGGCTCTGACCTGCCCTTGCACTGGCTCCGACCTGCCCTCGCTCTGGATCCGGCCTGCCCTCGCTCTGGATCCGGCCTGCCCTCGCTCTGGATCCGGCCTGCTCTCGCCTTGACTCCGGCCTGTTCTCGCCTTGGCTCCGACGTGCTCTCGCCCTGGCCCCGGCCTGCTCTCGCCCTGGTTCCGGCCTGCCCTTGTCTTGGCTCCGGCCTTCTCTTGCTCTGGTTCTGGCCTGCCCTTGCCTTGGCTCTGGCCTACTCTCGCTCTGGCTCCGGCCTGCCCTTGCCCTGGCTCCAGCCTGCTCTTGCTCTGTCTCTGGCCTGCCCTTGCCTTTGCTCCGGCCTGCTCTCGCTCTGGCTCTGGCTTGCCCTTGCCTTGGCTCCGGCCTGCTCTTGCTCTGGCTCCGGCCTGCCCTCGCCTTGGCTCTGGCCTGCTATCGCTCTGGCTCTAACCTGCCCGAGCTCGCTTTGGCTCTGGCCTGCCCTCGCTCTTGCCCTTGCCTGCCCTCGCCTTGGCTCCGGCCTGCTCTGACTTTGGCTCGGGCGTGCCCTCGCCCTGGCTCCGGCCTGCTCTCGCTCTGGCCTGTCCTCGGCTTGGCTCCGGCCTGCTCTTGCCCAGGCTCCGGCCTGCCCTCGCGCTGGTTTCGGCCTGCCCTCGCCTTGACTCCAGCCTGCTCTCGCCTTTGCTCCGACCTGCTCTCTCTTTGGCTCTGGCCTTCTCTCGCCCTGGCTCCTGCCTGCCCTCGCCCTGGCTCCGGCCTGCCCTCGCCCTGGCTCCGGCCTGCCCTCGCCCTGGCTCCAGCCTGCCCTCGCCCTGGCTCCAGCCTGCCCTCTCTCTGGCTCTGGCCTGCCCTCGCCCTGGCTCCGGCATGTTCTCGCCTTGCTCTGGCCTGCTATCGCTCTGACTCTAGCCTGCCCGAGCTGGCTCTGGCTCTGGCTTGCCCTCGCTCTGGCTCTTGCCTGCGCTCGCCTTGACTCCGGCCTGCTCTGACTCTGGCTTGGGCCTGCCCTCGCCCTGGCTTCGGCCTGCTCTCGCCCTGGCTCCGGCCTGCTCTTTCCCTGGCTCCGGCCTGCTCTCGCCCTGGCTCCGGCCTGCTCTCACCCTGGCTCTGGCCTGCTCTTGCCCTGGTTCCGGCCTGCCCTTGCCTTGGCTCCGGCCTGCCCTTGCCTTGGCTCCGGCCTTCTCTTGCTCTGGCTCCGGCCTGCCCTTGCCTTGACTCTGGCCAACTCTCTCTCTGGCTCCGGCCTGCCCTTGCCCTGGCTCCGGCCTGCACTCACTCTGCCTCTGGCCTGCTCTCGCTCTGGCTCTGGCCTGCCCCTGCCTTTGCTCCGGCCTGCCCTCACCATGGCTCCGCCTGGTCTCGCTCTGGCCTGCTCTCGCCCAGGCTCTGGCCTGCTCTCGCTCTTGCTCTGGCCTGCTCTCGCTCTGGATCCGGCCTGCCATTTCTCTGGCTCCGGCCTACTCTCGTTCTGGCTCTGGCCTGCCCTCGCACGAACTCCGGCCTGCTCTCGCCCTGGATCTGGCCTGCTCTCGCCCTGGATCTGGCCTGCTCTCGCCCTGGATCTGGCCTGCTCTCGCCTTGGCTCCGGCCTTCTCTCGCCCTTGCTCCGGCTTGCTCTCTCTCTGGCTCTGGCCTGCCCTTGCCTTGACTCCCGCCTGCTCTCGCCCTTGATCCGGCTTCCTCTCTCTGGCTCTGGCCTGACCTCGCCTTGGCTCCGGCCTACCCTCGCACGGGCTCCGGCCTGCTTTCGCCCTGGATCTAGCCTGCTCTTGCTCTGGCTCCGGCCTGCCTTCACCCTGGCTCCAGCATGCCCTCTCTCTGGCTCTGGCCTGTCCTCGCCCTGGCTCCGGCATGTCCTCGCTCTCTATCCGGCCTCCTCTCGCCTTGGCTCCGGCCTGCTCTCGCCTTGGCTCCGGCCTGCTCTCGCCTTGGCTCCGGCCTTCTCTCGCCCTGGCTCCGGCCTGCTCTCACCCTGGTACTGGCCTGCCCTTGCCTTGGCTCCGGCCATCTCTCGCTCTGGCTCCGGCCTGCCCTCGCCTTGGCTCTGGCCTGCCTTCGCCATGGTTCCGCCTGCTCTCGCTCTGGCCTGCTCTCGCTCTGGCTCCGGCCTGCTCTCGCTCTGGCTCTGGCCTGCTCTCCCTCTGGCTCCAGCCTGCCATCGCTCAGGCTCTGACCTGCCCTTGCACTGGCTCCGACCTGCCCTCGCTCTGGATCCGGCCTGCCCTCGCTCTGGATCCGGCCTGCTCTCGCCTTGACTCCGGCCTGTTCTCGCCTTGGCTCCGACGTGCTCTCGCCCTGGCCCCGGCCTGCTCTCGCCCTGGTTCCGGCCTGCCCTTGTCTTGGCTCCGGCCTTCTCTTGCTCTGGTTCTGGCCTGCCCTTGCCTTGGCTCTGGCCTACTCTCGCTCTGGCTCCGGCCTGCCCTTGCCCTGGCTCCAGCCTGCTCTTGCTCTGTCTCTGGCCTGCCCTTGCCTTTGCTCCGGCCTGCTCTCGCTCTGGCTCTGGCTTTGCCTTGCCTTGGCTCCGGCCTGCTCTTGCTCTGGCTCCGGCCTGCCCTCGCCTTGGCTCTGGCCTGCTATCGCTCTGGCTCTAACCTGCCCGAGCTCGCTTTGGCTCTGGCCTGCCCTCGCTCTTGCCCTTGCCTGCCCTCGCCTTGGCTCCGGCCTGCTCTGACTTTGGCTCGGGCGTGCCCTCGCCCTGGCTCCGGCCTGCTCTCGCTCTGGCCTGTCCTCGGCTTGGCTCCGGCCTGCTCTTGCCCAGGCTCCGGCCTGCCCTCGCGCTGGTTTCGGCCTGCCCTCGCCTTGACTCCAGCCTGCTCTCGCCTTTGCTCCGACCTGCTCTCTCTTTGGCTCTGGCCTTCTCTCGCCCTGGCTCCTGCCTGCCCTCGCCCTGGCTCCGGCCTGCCCTCGCCCTGGCTCCAGCCTGCCCTCGCCCTGGCTCCGGCCTGCCCTCTCTCTGGCTCTGGCCTGCCCTCGCCCTGGCTCCGGCATGTTCTCGCCTTGCTCTGGCCTGCTATCGCTCTGACTCTAGCCTGCCCGAGCTGGCTCTGGCTCTGGCTTGCCCTCGCTCTGGCTCTTGCCTGCGCTCGCCTTGACTCCGGCCTGCTCTGACTCTGGCTTGGGCCTGCCCTCGCCCTGGCTTCGGCCTGCTCTCGCCCTGGCTCCGGCCTGCTCTTTCCCTGGCTCCGGCCTGCTCTCGCCCTGGCTCCGGCCTGCTCTCACCCTGGTTCCGGCCTGCCCTTGCCTTGGCTCCGGCCTGCCCTTGCCTTGGCTCCGGCCTTCTCTTGCTCTGGCTCCGGCCTGCCCTTGCCTTGACTCTGGCCAACTCTCTCTCTGGCTCCGGCCTGCCCTTGCCCTGGCTCCGGCCTGCACTCACTCTGCCTCTGGCCTGCTCTCGCTCTGGCTCTGGCCTGCCCCTGCCTTTGCTCCGGCTTGCTCCCGCTCTGGCTCTGGCCTGCCCTCGCCTTGGCTCCGGACTGCTCTCGCTTTGGCTCTGGCCTGCCCTTGCTTGGCTCCGTCCGGCCTGCTCTGGCTCTGGCCTGCCCTCGCTCTGGCTCTGGCCTGCCCTCGCCTTGTCTCCGGCCTGATCTGACTCTGGCTCTGGCCTGCCCTCGCCCTGCTTTCGCCTTGGTTCCGGCCTGCTCTCGCCCTGGCTCTGGCCTGCTCTCGCCCTGGTTCCGGCTGCCCTTGCCATGGCTCCTGCCTTCTTTCTCTCTGGCTCTGGGCTGCCCTTGCCTTAGCTCTGGCCAAATCTCTTTCTGGCCAAGGCGAAGGCAGGCCAGAGCCACAGCGAGAGCAGGCCAGAGCCTGAGCGAGAGCAGGCCGGAGCCAAGGCAAAGGCAGTCCGGAGCCAGAGCGATAGCAGGCCGTAGCCATGGCAAAGGCAGGCCGGACGGAGCCAAGGCGAGGGCAGGCTGATACCTGAGCGAGAGAATGCCGGAGCCAGGGCGAGGGCAGGCCAGAGCAAGAGCAGGCCGTAGACAGGGCGAGGGCAGGCCGGAGCCAGAGCAGGCCGTAGACAGGGCGAGGGCAGGCCGGAGCCAGAGCGAGAGCAGGCCGGAGCCAGAGCGAGAGCAGGCCAGAGCGAGAGCAGGGCGAGGAGGGCAGGCCAGAGCGAGAGCAGGGCGAGGAGGGCAGGCCAGAGCGAGAGTAGGCCAGAGCCAAGGCAAGGGCTGACCAGAGCGAGAGAAGGCCAGAGCCAAGGCGAGGGCAGGCCGAAACCAGGACGAGAGCAGGCCGGAGACAGGGTGAGTGAGGCCAGAGCCAGAGCGAGAGCAGGCCGGAGCCAGGGCGAGGGCAGGCCAGAGAGAGAGCAGGCCGGAGCCAGGCGAGGGCAGGCCAGAGCGAGAGCAGGCCAGAGCCAAGGCGAGAGCAGGCCAGAGCCAAGGCGAGGGCAGGCCAGAGCCAGAGCGATAGCAGGCGAGAGCCAGAGCGAGAGCAGTCCGGAGCCAGAGCTAGGGCAAGCCAGAGCGAGAGCAGGCTGGAGCCAAGGCGAAGGCAGGCCAGAACAAGAGCGAGATCAGGTTAGAGTCAAGAGGAGGGAAGGCCAGAGCAAGAGCAGGCAGGAGCCAGGCCGGGGGCAGGCCAAAGCCATAGCAAGAGCAGGCCAGAGCCAGGGTGAGAGCAGGCCGGAGCCAAGACGAGGGCTAGCCGGAGTCAGAGCAAGGGCAGGCCGGAGCCAGGGCGAGGACAGGCCGGAGCCAGAGTGAGAGCAGGCCAGAGCCAGGGTGAGAGCAGGCCGGAGCAAAGGCGAGGGCAGTCCAGAGCCAGATCTAGAGCAGGCCGGAGCCAGGGCGAGGGCAGGCCAGACAGAGCGAGAGCAGGCCATAGCCAAGGCGAGGGCACGCCAGAGCGAGAGCAGGCCGGAGCCAGGGCGAGGGCAGGCCAGAGCGAGAGTAGGCCAGAGCCAAGGCAAGGGCAGGCCAGAGCGAGAGAAGGCCAGAGTCAAGGCAAGGGCAGGCCGAAACCAGGACGAGAGCAGGCCGGAGACGGGGTGAGTGATGCCAGAGCCAAAGCGAGACTAGGCCGGAGCCAGGGCGAGGGCAGGCCAGAGAGAGAGCAGGCCGGAGCCAGGCGAGGGCAGGCCAGAGCGAGAGCAGGACACAGCCAAGGCGAGGGCAGGCCTGAGCCAGAGCTATAGCAGTCCGGAGCCAGAGCTAGGGCAGGCCAGAGCCAGAGCAGGCCTCAGCCAGAACGAGAGCAGGCTGGAGCCAAGGCGAAGGCAGGCCAGAATAAGAGCGAGATCAGGTTAGAGTCAAGACGAGGACAAGCCGGAGCCAAGGCATGGGCAGGCCAGAGCCAGAGAGAGAGAGCAGGCCGGAGCCAGGGCGAGAGCAGGCCCCTGCCAATGCGAGGGCAGGCCGGAGCCAATGCGAGGGCAGGCCGGAGCCAGAGGGGCAGGCCGGAGTCAGGGCGGCCTGCAGAGGGGCAGGCCGGAATCAGGGCGAGGGCAGTCCGGAGCCAGAGCGAGAGCAAGCCGGAGCCAAGGCGAGAGCAGGCCGGAGCCAAGGCGAGGGTAGGCCAGAGCCAAGGCAAGGGCAGGCCAGAGCGATAGAAGGCCAGAGCCAAGGCAAGGGCAGGCCGGAACCAGGTCGAGAGCAGGCCGGAGACAGGGCGAGGCCAGAGCCAGAGCAAGAGCAGGCCAGAGCTAGAGCAAGAGCTGGCCGGACAAGGCGAGGGCAGACCAGAGCAAGAGCAGGCCAAAGCAAGAGCAGGCCGGAGCCAGGGCGAGTGCAGGCCAGAGCAAGAGCAGTCTGGAGGCAAGGCAAGGGCAGGCCAGACAGAGCCAGAGCGACAACTGGCCTACGCCAGAGCGAGAGCAGGCCGGAGCCAAGGCGAAGGCAGGCCATAACAAGAGCGAGAGCAGGCCGGAGTCAAGACGAGGGCAGGCCAGACATTACAGCAGTAGTGTAATTATCAGATTTGTGTCTCATAATAAGCAATGAAGGTTCCTGTGCTAGGACAGCAAGCAGAGATCTTAGAAACCTTGAAGAATTGATACAGAAAGTGTATTAGATGCTGTAGAACTTTCCATGTAATAACATTTATTTGTAAGAACCGATCCCGAGAATGTGTCTCAGAAACGAGTGGAGTCTGAGCATGTGCAGCTCTGCTGTATTCAGGGGCGTAACAACCGTGGTCACAGAGGTCGCAACCGGGCCCATGCGGGTGGGGGCCTGCTGACGCCAGCACAAACTTCAACTGGATGTGCGTCCTCAAACCCACATTCAGCTGAAGTGGATTGTGGCACAGAGACCTATGAGCAAGAGCAGGCCAGAGCAAGAGCAGGCCAGAGCCAGGGCGAGGGCAGGCCAGAGCCAGAGCAAGAGCAAGCCAGAGCAAGGGCGGGAGCAGGCTGGAGCCAAGGCGAGGGCCAGCCGGAGCCAGAGTAAGGGCAGGCCGGAGCCAGGGCGAGGACAGGCCAGAGCGAGAGCAGGCCGGAGCCAAGGCGAGGGCAGGTCAGAGCCAGATCCAGAGCAGGCCGGAGCCAGGGCGAGAGGGCAGGCCAAACAGAGCGAGAGCAGGCCGGAGCCAAGTCGATGGCACGCCAGAGCGAGAGGAGGCCGGAGCCAAGGCACGGGCAGGCCGGAACCAGGACAAGAGCAGGCCGGAGACAGGGTGAGGCCAGAGCGAGAGTAGGCCGGAGCCAGGGCGAGGGCTGGCCAGAGAGAGAGCAGGCCGGAGCCAGGGCGAGGGCAGTCCAGAGCGAGAGCAGGCTGGAGCCAGGGCGAGGGCAGGCCAGAGCGAGAGCAAGCCAGAGCCAAGGCGAGGACAGACCATAGCCAGAGCGAGACTAGGCCAGAGTAAGAGTGAGAGCAGTCCGGAGCCAAGGCGAAGGCAGGCCATAAGAAGAGCGAGAGCAGGCTGGAGTCAAGACAAGGGCAGGCCAGAGCCAGAGCAAGAGCCGGCCAGATCCAGAGCAAGAGCAGGCCGGAGCCAGGGCGAGGGCAGGCCAGAGCAAGAGCAGGCCGGAGCCAGGGCGAGAGTAGGCCGGAGCCAGAGCAAGAGCAGGCCGCAGCCAGGGCGAGGGCTGACCGGAGCCAGAGCAAGGGCAGGCCGGAGCCAGGGCGAGAGCAGGCCGGAGCCAAGGCGAGATTTTTGGCGGAGCCAAGGCGAGGGCAGGCCAGAGCGAGAGCGGGCCGGAGCCAAGGCGAGGGCAGGCCAGAGCCAGAGCAGGCCGGAGTCAGGGCGAGGGCAGGCCAGAGCGAGAGCAGGCTGGAGTCAAGGCGAGGGCAGGCCAGAGCTTGAGTAGGCCAGAGCCAAGGCAAGGGCAGGCCAGAGCGAGAGAGGGCCGGAGCCAGGACGAGGGCAGGCCAGAGCTAAGGCAAGGGCAGGCCAGAGCGAGAGAAGGCCGGAGCCAAGGCAAGGGCAGGCCGGAACAAGGGCGAGAGCAGGCCGGAGACAGGGCGAGGCCAGAGCCAGAGCGAGGCCAGAGCGAGAGCAGGTGAGAACCAGAGCGAGAGTATGCCGGAGCCAGAGCCAGAGCAGGTCGGAGACAAGGGTAGAGCAGGCTGGAGCCAAGGCGAGGGCAGGCCAGAGCCAGGGCGAGAGCAGGCCGGAGCCAAGGCGAGGGCAGGCCAGAGCCAGAGCAGGTCGGAGCCAGGGCGAGGCAGGCCAGAGTCAGAAAAAGAGCAGGCCGGAGCCATGGCGAATGCACGCCAGAGCGAGACGCAGGCCGTAGCTAGGGCGAGGACAGGCCAAAGCCAGAGCGAGAGTAGGCGAGAGCCAAGGCAAAGGCAGGCAAGAGCTAGAGCGAGAGAAGGCCGGAGCCAAGGCAAGGGCAGGCCGGAACCAGGGGGGCAGCAGGCCGGAGACAGGGCGAGGCCAGAGCGAGAGCAGGCCAGAGCGAGAGTAGGCTGGAGCCTGGGCGGGGGCAGGCCAGGGCGAGGGCAGGCCAGAGCGAGAGCAGGCCGGAGCCAGGGCGAAGAGCAGGCCGGAGTCAGAGCGATGGCAGGCCAGAGCCAGGGCGAGGGCAGTCCGAAGCTAGAGCGAAAGTAGGCCAGCGCCAAGGCGAGAGCAGGGCCGGAGCCAAGGCGAAGGCTGGCCAGAAGAAGAGCGAGATCAGGCCGGACAAGACGAGGGCAGGCAGGAGCAAGAGCAGGCAGGAGCAAGGGCGAGGGCAGGCCAAAGCCAGAGCAAGAGCAGGCCAGAGCCAGGGCGAGAGCAGGCCGGAGCCAAGACGAGGGCTAGCCGGAGTCAGAGCAAGGGCTGGCCGGAGCCAGTGCGAGGACAGGCCAGAGCCAGTGCGAGGACAGGCCGGAGTCAGGGCGATAGCAGGTCGGAGCCAGGGCGAGAGCAGGCCGGAGCCAAGGCTAGGGCAGGCCAGAGCCTGATCCAGAGCAGGCCGGAGCCAGGGCGAGGGCAGGCCAGACAGAGCGAGAGCAGGCCGTAGCCAAGGCGAGGGCACGCCAGAGCGAGAGCAGGCCAGAGGGAGAGCAGGCCGGAGCCAGGGCGAGGGCAGGCCAGAGCGAGAGTAGGCCAGAGCCAAGGCAAGGGCAGGCCAGAGCGAGAGAAGGCCAGAGTCAAGGCAAGGGCAGGCCGAAACCAGGATGAGAGCAGGCCGGAGACAGGGTGAGTGAGGCCAGAGCCAGAGCGAGAGCAGGCCAGAGCGAGAGTAGGCCGGAGCCAGGGCGAGGGCAGGCCAGAAAGAGAGCAGGCTGGAGCCAGGCGAGGGCAGGCCAGAGCCAGAGCGATAGAAAGCCGGAGCCAAGGCAAGGGCAGGCCGGAACAAGGGCGAGAGCAGGCCGGAGACAGGGCGAGGCCAGAGCCAGAGCGATAGCAGGTCAGAACCAGAGCGAGAGTATGCCGGAGCCAGGGCGAGAGCAGGTCGGAAACAAGGGTAGAGCAGGCTGGAGCCAAGGCGAGGGCAGGCCAGAGTCAGGGCTAGAGCAGGCTGGAGCCAAGGCGAAGGCAGGCCAGAGCCGGAGCCAGGGCGAGGCAGGCCAGAGTCAGAGCAGGAGCAGGCCGGAGCCATGGCGAAGGCACGCCAGAGCGAGAGCAGGCCGGAGCCAGGGCGAGGACAGGCCAGAGCCAGAGTGAGAGTTGTCGAGAGCAAAGGCAGGCAAGAGCTAGAGCGAGTGAAGGCCGGAGCCAAGGCAAGGGCAGGCCGGAACCAGGGGGGGGAGCAGGCCGGAGACAGGGCGAGGCCAGAGCGAGAGCAGGCCAGCGCCAGAGCGAGAGTAGGCTGGAGCCAGGTCGAGGGCAGGCCAGGGCGAAGGCAGGCCATAGCCAGAGCGAGAGCAGGCCGGAGCCAGGGCGAAGAGCAGGCCGGAGTCAGTGCGATGGCAGGCCAGGGCGAGGGCAGTCCGAAGCTAGATCGAAAGTAGGCCAGCGCCAAGGCGAAGGCAGGCCAGAAGGAGAGCGAGATCAGGCCAGAGTCAAGACGAGGGAGGGCAGGCCAGAGCCAGAGCAAGAGCAGGCCAGAGCAAGAGCAGGCAGGAGCCAGGGCGAGAGCAGGCCGGAGCCAGGGCGCGGGCTAGCCGGAGTCAGGGCAAGGGCAGGCCGGAGCCAGGGCGAGGACAGGCCGGAGCCAGAGTGAGAGCAGGCCGGAGCCAGGGCGAGAGCAGGTCGAAGCCAGGGCGAGAGCAGGCGGAGCCAAGGCGAGGGCAGGCCAGAGCCAGATCCAGAGCAGGCCGGAGCCAGGGCGAGGGCAGGCCAGACAGAGCGAGAGCAGGCCGTAGCCAAGGCGAGGGCACGCCAGAGCGAGAGCAGGCCAGAGCGAGAGCAGGCCGTAGCCAAGGCGAGGGCACGCCAGAGCGAGAGCAGGCCAGAGCGAGAGCAGGCCGGAGCCAGGGCGAGTGCAGGCCAGAGCGAGAGTAGGCCAGAGCCAAGGCAAGGGCAGGCCAGAGCGAGAGAAGGCCAGAGTCAAGGCAAGGGCAGGCCGAAACCAGTACGAGAGCAGGCCGGAGACAGGGTGAGTGAGGCCAGAGCGAGAGCAGGCCAGATCAGGCCAGAGCGAGAGTAGGCCAGGGCGAGGGCAGGCCAGAGAGAGAGCAGGCCGGAGCCAGGCGAGAGCAGGTCAGAGCGAGAGCAGGCCAGAGCCAAGGCGAGGGCAGAGCCAGAGCGATAGCAGGCCAGAGCCAAAGCCAGATCAGGCCTGAGCCAGAGCGAGAGCTGGCTGGAGCCAAGGCGAAGTTTGGCCAGAACAAGAGCGAGATCAGGTTAGAGTCAAGACGAGGGAAGGCCAGAGCAACAGCAGGCCGGAGCCAGAGCGAGGGCAGGCCAGAGCCAGAGCGAGAGCAGGCCGGAGCTAGGGAGAGAGCAGGCCGGAGCCAAGGAGAGGGCTGGCCGGAGCCAGAGCTAGGACATGCCGGAGCCAGAGCGAGAGCAGGCCGGAGCCAAGGCGAGAGCAGGCCGGAGCCAAGGCGAGGGCAGGCCAGAGCCAGACCGAGAGCAGGCCGTAGCCAGGGCGAGAGAAGGCCGGAGCCAAGGCGAGTGCAGGCCAGAGCCAGATCCAGAGCAGGCCGGAGTCAGGGCGAGGGCAGGCCAGAGTCAGAGCGAGAGCAGGCCGGAGCCAAGGCGAGGGAGCGCCAGAGCGACAGCAGGCCAGAGCGAGAGCTGGCCGGAGCCAGGGCGAGTGCAGGCAAGAGCCAGAGCCAGAGTAGGCCAGAGCCAGCGCGAGAGAAGTCCGGAGCCAAGGCAAGGGCAGGCCGGAACAAGGGCGAGAACAGGCCGGAGTCAAGACGAGGGCTGGTCAGACAGAGCAAGAGCAGGCCAGAGCCAGAGCACGAGCAGGCCGGAGCCAGGGCGAGGGCCGGCCAGAGCAAGAGCAGGCCGGAGCCAGGGCGAGAGCAGGCCGGAGCCAAGGCCAGAGCTGGTAAGGAGCCAGAGCAAGGGCAGGCCGGAGCGAGTACAGGCCGGAGCCAGGGCGAGAGAGAGCAGGCCGGAGCCAAGGCGAGGGCAGGCCAGAGCCAGACCGAGAGCAGGCCGGAGCCAGGGCGAGAGCAGGCCGGAGCCTAGGCGAACGCAGGCCAGAGCCAGATCCAGAGCTGGCCGGAGTCAGCGTGAGGACAGGCCAGAGTCAGAGCGAGAGCAGGCAGGAGCCAAGGCGAGGGCACGCCAGAGCGAGAGCAGGCCAGAGCCAAGACAAGGGAAGGCCAGAGCGAGAGAAGGCCGGTGCCAAGGCAAGGGCAGGCTGGAATAAGGGCTAGAGTAGGCCCGAGACAGGGCGAGGCCAGAGCGAGAGCAGGCCACATCCAGAGTGAGAGTATGCCGGAGCCCGGGCGAGGGCAGGCCAGAGCCAGAGAGAGAGCAGGCCGAAGCCAAGGCATCGGCAGGCGAGAGCCAGAGAGAGAGCAGGCCGGAGCCAGAGCGAGGGCAGGCCAGAGCGAGAGCAGGTCGGAGCCAGGGCGAGAGCAGGCCGGAGCTAATGCGAGGGCAGGCCGGAGTCAGGACGAGGGCAGGCCAGAGCAAGGGCAGGCCGGAGTCAGGGCGAGAGCAGGCCGCAGCCAAGGCAAGAGCAGGCCGCAGCCAAGGCAAGAGCAGGCCGGAGCCAAGGCAAGGGCAGGCCAGAGCCGGAGAGAGAGCAGGCGAGAGCCCGAGAGAGAGCAGGCCGGAGCCAGGGCGAGAGTAGGTCATAGTCAAGGCTAGAGCAGTCCGGAGCCAGAGCAAGGGCAGGCCGGAATCAGTGCGAGGGCAGGCCGGAGTAAGAGCAAGGGCAGGCTAGAGTCAGGGTAAGGGCATGCTGGAGCCTGAACGAGAGCCGGCCGGAGCTAAGGCGGGAACAGGCCGGAGCCAAGGCGAGGGTAGGCCAGAGCCAGAGTGAAAACAGGCCGTAGCCAGGACGAGAGCAGGCCGGAGCCAGAGCGAGGGCAGGCTAGAGCGAGAGCAGGTCGGATCCAGGGCGAGAGCAGGCCGGAGCTAAGGCACGGGCAGGCCGGAGCTAGAGCAAGGGCAGGCAGTAGCCAGGGCGAGGTCAGGCCAGAGCGAGAGCAGGTCGGAGCCAAGGCAAGAGCAGGCTAAAGTCAGGGCGAGGGCATGCCGGAGTCAGAGCCGGCCGGAGCTAAGGTGGGAACAGGCCGGAGCCAAGGCGAGGGTAGGCCAGAGCCAGAGTGAAAACAGGCCGGAGCGAGGACGAGGGCAGGCCGGAGCCAGGACGAGGGCAGGCCGGAGCCTCAGCGAGGGCAGGCCAGAGCGAGAGAAGGCCGGAGCCAAGGCAAGGTCAGGCCGGAACCAGGGCGAGAACAGGCCAGAGCCAAAGCGAGAGTAGGCCAGAGCCAGAGAGAGAGCAGGGTGGAGCCTCGGCGAGGGCAGGCCGGAAACAGAGCGAGAACTTGTCGGAGCCAGGGCGAGGGCAGGCCGGAGCCAGAGCGGTGGCAGGCCGGAGCCAGGGCGAGGGCAGTCCGGAGCTAGAGCGAGAGCAGGCCGGAGCCAGGGCGAGAGCAGGCCAGAGCGAGAGCAGGCCGGAGCCAGGGCGAGAGCGGGCCGGAGCCTATGCGAAGACAGGCCAGAGCGAGAGCATGCCGGAGTCAAGACGAGGGCAGGCCAGAGCCAGAGTCAGAGAAGGCCGGAGCCAAGGCAAGGGGAGGCCAGAGCGAGAGCAAGCCAGAGCCAGAGCGAGCTAGAGCAGTCCGGAGCCAAGGCAAAGGTAGGCCAGAGTCAGAGCGATAGCAGGCCGGAGCCAAGGCGAGGGCAGGCCAGAACCAGAGCGAGAGCATGCCGGAGTCAAGACGAGGGCAGGCCAGAGGCAGAGCAAGAGCAGGCTGGAGCCAGGGCGAGGGCTAGCCGGAGCCATGGCGAGGGCGGGCCGGAGCCAAGGCGAGAGCTGGCCAGAGTCAGAGTAAGGGCAGGCCGGAGCCAGGGCGAGGGCAGGCCGGAGCCAGAGCAAGAGCAAGCCAGAACCAAGGCGAGAGCATGCCGGAGCTAAAGCAAGGGCAGTCCAGAGCGAGAGCCGGCCGGAGCCAGGGCGAGAGCAGGCCGTAGCCAAGGAGAGGGCAGGCCAGAGCCAGATCCAGAGCAGGCCGGAGCCAGGGCGAGGGCAGGCCAGAGTCACAGCGAGAGCAGGACGGAGCCAAGGCGAGGGCACGCCAGAGCGAGAGCAGGCCAGAGCGACAGCAGGCCAGGGCGAGGGCAGGCCAGATCCAGAGCAAGAGTAGGCCAGAGCCATGTCAAGGGCAAGCCAGAGCTAGAGCAAGAGAAGGCCGGAGCCAAGGCAAGGGCAGGCCGGAACCAGGGCGAGAGCAGGCCGGAGACAGTTCGAGGCTAGAGCGAGAGCTGGCCAGAGCCAGAGCGAAAGTACGCCGGAGCCAGGGCTAGGGCAGGCCAGAGCCAGATAGAGAGCAGGCCGGAGCCAGGGTGAGGGCATGCCAGAGCCAGATAGAGGGCAGGCAGGAGCCAGGGCGAGAGCAGTCCGAAGCCAAGGCAAGGGCAGTCCGGAGCCAGGGCGAGGGCAGTCCGGATGTAGAGCGAGAGCAGGCCGGATCCAAGGCGAGATTAGCCCGGAGCCAAGGCGAGGGCAGGCCAGAGGCAGAGCCAGGGCAGGCCAGAGCGAGAGTAGGTCGGAGCCAGGGCGAGAGCAGGCCGGAGCCAGGGCAAAGGCTGGTGGGAACAAGGGCGAGAACAGGCCGGAGTCAAGACGAGGGCAGACCAGATCCAGAGCAAGAGCAGGCCAGAGCAAGAGTAGGCCGGAGCCAGGGCGAGGGCTGACCAGAGCCAGAGCAAGTGCAGGCCGGAGCCAGGGCGAGAGCAGGCCGGAGCCAAGGCGAGAGCTGGCCGGAGCCAAGGCGAGAGCTGGCCGGAGCCAGAGCAAGGGCAGGCCGGAGCCAAGGCGAGGGCAGGCCAGAGCCAGACCGAGAGCAGGCCGGAGCCAGGGCAAGAGCAGGCCGGAGCTAAGGCGAGGGCAGGCCAGAGCCAGATCCAGAGCAGGCTGGAGTCAGGGCGAGGGCAAGCCAGAGTCAGTGCAAGAGCAGGCCGGAGCCAAGGCGAGGGCACGCCAGAGTGAGAGCAGGCCAGAACCAAAGCGAGAGCAGGCCGGAGCCCGGGCGAAGGCCGGCAAGAGCCAGATCGAGAGTAGGCCAGAACCAGGGCAAGGGCAGGCCAGAGCGAGAGAAGGCTGGAGCCAAGGCAAGGGCAGGCCGGAACAAGGGCTAGAGCAGACCCGAGACAGGGCGAGGCCAGATCGAGAGCAGGCCACAGCCAGAGTGCGAGTGTGCCGGAGCCAGGGCGAGGGCAGGCCAGAGCCAGAGAGAGAGCAGGCCGGAGCCAGGGCGAGGGCGGGCCAGAGCCAAAGCGAGAGCATGCCGGAGCCAGGGCGAGAGCAGTCCGGAGCTAAGGCGAGGGCATGCCGGAGCCAGAACGATGGCAGGCCGGAGCCAGGGCAAGGGCAGTCCGGAACTAGAGCGAGAGCAGGCCGGAGCCAAGGTGAGAGCTGGCTGGAGCCAAGACGAGTGCAGGCCAGAGGCAGAGCCAGGGCAGGCCAGAGCGAGAGCAGGCCGGAGCCAAGGCAAGGGCAGGCTAGAGCCAGAGCAAGAGCAGGTCAGAGCCAAGGCGAGGGCAGGCCAGAGCTAGAGCGAGAGTAGGCCGGACCCAAGTCGAGGGGAGGCCAGAGCGAGAGCAGGCCAGAGCCACAGCGAGAGCAGTCTCCCGGAGCCAAGTCAAGGGCATGCCAGAGCGAGAGCAGGCCTGAGCCAGAGCAAGAGCAGGCCGGAGCCAAGGCGAAGGCAGGCCAGAACAAGAGCGAGATCAGGCCAGAGTCAAGACGAGGGCAAGCCAGAGCCAGAGGAAGAGCAGGCCGGAGCCAAGGCATTGGCAGGCGAGAGCCAGAGAGAGAGCAGGCCTGAGCCAGAGAGAGGGCAGGCCAGTGCGAGAGCAGGTCGGAACCAGGGCGAGAGCAGGCCGGAGCTAATGCGATGACAGGCTGGAGCTAGAGCAAGGGCAGGCCCGAGTCAGGGCGAGGGCAGGCCAGAGCAAGGGCAGGCTGGAGTCAGGGCGTGGGCAGGCCGGAGCCAGAGCGAGAGCAGGCCGGAGCCAAGGCAAGAGCAGGCCGGAGCCAAGGCGAGGGTAGACCAGAACGAGAGCAGGCCTGAGAAAGGACGAGGCAGGCCGGAGCCAGGGCGAGGGCGGGCCAGTGTCAGAGCGAGAGCCGGCCAGAGCTAAGGCAAGGGCAGGCCAGAGCCAGAGAGAGAGCAGGCCGGAGCCAAGGCATGGGCAGGCCAGAACCAGAGAGAGAGCAGACCGGAGCCAGGGCGAGAGCAGGTTGGAGTCAAGGCTAGAGCAGGCCTGAGCCAATGCAACGGCTGGCTGGAGCTAGAGCAAGGGCAGGCCGGAATCAGGGCGAAGGTAGGCTGGAGCCAGAGCAAGGGCAGGCCGGAGTCAGGGCGAGCTCAGACCGGAGCGAGAGCAGGCCGGAGCCAAGGCGAGGTTAGACCAGAATGAGAGCAGGCCTGAGGAAGGACGAGGGCAGGCCGGAGCCAGGGCGAGGGCAGGCCGGAGTCAGAGCGAGAGCCCCCCAGAGCCAAAGCAAGGGCAGGCCAGAGGCAGAGTCAGAGCAGGCCGGAGCCAAGGTGAGGGCAGGCCGGAGCCAGAGCGAGAGCGGGTCGGAGCCAAGGCTAGGGCAGGCCAGAGCTAGAGTGAGAGCAGGTAGGAGCCAGAGTGAAGGCAAGCCGGAGCCAGGGGAGGGCAGGCCAGAGCCAGAGGGAGGGCAGGCCAGAGCGAGAGCAGGCCAGTGCCAGAATGAGAGCTGTCCAGACAGAGCCAAGGCAAGGGCAGGCCAGAACCAGAGCTAGAGCAGGCCGGAGCCAGGGCGAGGGTAGGACAGAGCCAGAGCGAGAGCAGGTCGGAGCCAGGGCGAGATCAGGCCGGAGGCAGAGCTATGGCAGTCCGGAGCCAGGGCAAGGGCAGTCCGGAACTAGAGTGAGATCAGGCCGGAGCCAAGGTGAGAGCTGGCTGTAGCCAAGGCGAGAGCAGGCCAGAACCAGAGCTAGAGCAGGCCGGAGCCAGGGCGAGGGCAGGACAGAGCCAGAGCGAGAGCAGGTCGGAGCCAGAGCGAGAGCAGGTCGGAGCCAGAGCGAGAGCAGGTCGGAGCCAGAGCGAGAGCAGGTCGGAGCCAGGGCGAGAGCAGGCCGGAGCCAAACGAGGGTAGGCCGGAGCCAGGACGAGGGCAGGCCGGAGCCTGGGCGAGAGCAGGCCGGAGCCAAGGCGAGGGCAGGACAGAGCCAGAGCAGGCCGGTGCCAGGGCAAAGGCAGGCCTGAGTCAGAGCGAGAGGAGGCCGGAGCCAAGGCGAGGGCATGCCAGAGCGAGAGCAGGCCGGAGCCAGGACGAGGGCAGGCCAGAGCGAGAGTAGGCTAGAGCCAAAGCGAGGGCAGGCAAGAGCGAGAGCAGGCCGGCGCCAGGACGAGGGCAGGCCGGAGGCTGGGCGAGAGCAGGCCGGAGCCAAGGCGAGGGCAGGACTGAGCCAGAGCAGGCCGTAGCCATTGCGAGGGCAGGCCAGAGTCAGAGCGAGAGGAGGCTGGAGCCAAGGCGAGGGCATGCCAGAGCCAGAACGAGAGCAGGCCGCAGCCAGGGTGAGGGCAGGCCAGAGCGAGAGTAGGCTAGAGCCGAGGCTAGGGCATGCCAGAGCGAGAGCAGGCAGGAGCCAAGGTAAGGGGAGGCCGGAAACAGGGCGAGAGCAGGGCGAGGCCAGAGCTCGCGAGAGCAGGCCAGAGCCAGAGCGAGAGTAGGCCGGAGCCAGGGCAAGGGCAGGCCAGAGCCAGAGAGAGAGCAGGCCGGAGCCAGGGCAAGGGCAGGCCAGAGCCAGAACAGTTCGGAGCCAGGGCGAGAGCAGGACGGAGCTAAAGCGAGGGCAAGCCGGAGCCCGAGCTGTGGCATAGAGGAGCCAAGGCGAGGGCAGTACGGAGCTAGAGCGAGAGCAGGCCGGAGCCAAGACGAGAGCAGGCCGTAGCCAAGGCGAGGGCAGGCCAGAGGCAGAACCAGGGTAGGCCAGAGCAAGAGCAGGCTGGAGCCAAGGCAAGAGCAGTCCAGACCGAGAGCAGGCCAGAGCCAAAGCGAGAGCAGGTCGGAGCCAAGGCGAAGGCAGGCCAGAGCCAGAGTGAGAGCAGGCCGGAGCCAAGGCAAAGGCAGGCCAGAGCGAGAGCAAGCCGGAGCCAAGGCGAGGGCTGGCCGGAGCCAGAATGAGAGCAGGCCTTATCCAAGGCGACGGCAGGCCGAAACCAGAGCGAGAGAATGCCAGGGCGAGGGCAGGCCAAAGCGAGAGCAGGCCGGAGACAGGGCGAGGGCAGGCCAGAGCGAGAGCAGGCCGGAGCCAAGGCGAGGGCAGGCCGGAGCCAGAGTGATAGCAGGCCGGAGCCAGGGCGAGGGCATGCCTTAGCCAGAGCGAGAGCAAGCAGAAGCCAGGGCGAAGGCAGGCCGGAGCCAGGGCAAGTTCATGCCGGAGCCAGGTCGAGGGCAGGCCGGAGCCAGGGCGAGGGCTGGCCGGAGCCAGGGCGAGGGCAGGCCGGAGCTAAGGCTAGAGCAGGCCGGAGCCAAAGCGAGGGCAGGCCGGAGCCAGAGCAGGAGCTGGCCGGAGCCAAGGCAAGGGCAGGCCGGAGCCAGGGCGAGGTCAGGCCGAAGCCAGAGCTAGACCAGGCCGGAGCCAGGGCGAGGGCAGGCCGGAGCCAAGGCAAGGTCAGACCAGAGTCCGAGCGAGAGTAGGCCGGAGCCAAGGACAGGGCAGGCCAGAGCGAGAGCATGCCAGAGCCACAGCCAGAGCAGGCCCGAGCCAGAGCGAGAGTAGGCCAGAGCCAAGGCTAGGGCAGGCGCGAGCCAGAGCGAGAGTAGGCCGGAGCCAAGGAGAGGGCAGGCCCGAGCGAGAGCAGGCCGGAGCCGAGGCAAGGGCAGGCCAGAGCGAGAGCAGGCCAGAGCGAGAGCAGGCCAAAGTCAGGGCGAGGGCAGACCGGTGCCAAGGCGAGAGCAGGCCGGAGCCAAGACGAGGGCAGGCTTGAGCAGAGCCAGGGCAGGCCAGAGCCAGAGCGAGAGCAGGCCGGAGCCAAGGTGAGGGCAGGCCAGAGCCAGAACGAGAGCAGACCAGTGCCAGAGCGAGATCCGGCCAGTGCCAGAGCGAGAGCTGTCCGGAGCCAAGGCAAGGGCAGGCCAGAGCCAGAGAGAGAGTCGGCCTGAGCAAGAGCAGGCCGGAGCCTAGGCGAAGGCAGGCCAGAACCAAAGTGAGAGCAGGCCGGAGTCAAGTCGAGGGCAGGCCAGAGCAAGAGCTGGCTGGAGCCAAGGCGAGGGCTGGCCGAAGCCAGAGCAAGGGCAGGCTGGAGCCAGGGCAAGAGCAGGCCGGAGCCAGGGCAAGAGCAGGCCGGAGCCAGGGCAAGAGCAGGCCGGAGCCAGTTAGAGGGCAGGCCGGAGCCAAGCCGAGGGCAGGCCGGATCCAGAGCGAGAGCATGCCGGAGCTAAGGCGAGGGCAGGCCGGAGCCAAGGCGAGGGCAGCACAGAGCTAGAGCCAGAGCAGGCCGAAGCCTGGGCGAGGGCAGACCAGAGTCAGAGCGAGAGCAGGCCGGAGCCAAGACGAGGGCAGGCCAGAGCGAGATCAGGCCGGAGCCAGGGCAAGAGCAGGCTAGAGCCAAGGCGACGGCAAGCCAGAGCAAGAGCAGGCCGGAGCCAAGGTGAGGGCAGGCAAGAGCCAGAAAGAGAGCAGGCCAGTGCCAGAGCGAGATCAGGCCAGTGCCAGAGCGAGAGCAGTCCGGAGCCAAGGCAAGGGCAGGCCAGAGCCAGAGAGAGAGTAGGCCTGAGCGAGAGCAGGCCGGAGCCAAGGCGAAGGCAGGCCAGAACCAAAGCGAGAGCAGGCCGGAGTCAAGACGAGAGCAGGTCGGAGCCAGGGCGAGAGCAGGCCGAAGCCAAGGCGAGAGCAAGCCGGAGTCAAAGCGAGGGCAGGCCGGAGCCAGGATGAGGGCAGGCCGGAGCCTGGGCGAGAGCAGGCCGGAGCCAAGGCGAGGGCAGGACGGAGCCAAGGCGAGGGCAGGACAGAGCCAGAGCCGGCCGGAACCAGGGCGAAGGCAGGCCAGAGTCAGAGCGAGAGGAGGCCAGAGCCAAGGCGAGGGCATGCCAGAGCGAGAGCAGGCCAGAGCCAGGACTAGGGCAGGCCGGAGCCTGGGCGAGAGCAGGCCGGATCCAAGGTGAGGGCATGCCAGAGCCAGAACGAGAGCAGGCCGCAGCCAGGGCGAGGACAGGCCAGAGCGAGAGTAGGCTAGAGCCGAGGCTAGGGCATGCCAGAGCGAGAGCAGGCAGGAGCCAAGGTAAGGGGAGGCCGGAACCAGGGCGAGAACAGGGCGGAGCCAGAGCGAGGGCAGGCCAGAGCCAGAGCAGTTCGGAGCCAGGGCGAGAGCAGGACGGAGCCCGAGCTGTGGCATAGAGGAGCCAAGGCGAGGGCAGTACGGAGCTAGAGCGAGAGCAGGCCGGAGCCAAGGCGAGAGCAGGCCGTAGCCAAGGCGAGGGCAGGCCAGAGGCAGAACCAGGGTAGGCCAGAGCAACAGCAGGCCAGGGTGAGAGCAGGTTGGAGCCAAGGCAAGAGCAGGCCAGAGCGAGAGCATTCCAGAGCCAAAGAAAGAGCAGGTCGGAGCCAAGTCGAAGGCAGGCCAGAGCCAGAGTGAGAGCAGGCCGGAGCCAAGGGAAAGGCAGGCCAGAGCGAGAGCAAGCCAGAGCCAAGGCGAGGGCTGGCCGGAGCCAGAGCGAGAGCAGGCCTTATCCAAGGTGACGGCAGGCCGAAACCAGAGCGAGAGAATGCCGGAGCCAGGGCGAGGGCAGGCCAAAGCGAGAGCAGGCCGGAGACAGGGTGAGGGCAGGCCAGAGCGAGAGCAGGCCGGAGCCACAGCGAGAGAAGGCCGGAGCCAAGGCGAGGGCAGGCCGGAGCCAGAGTGAGAGCAGGCCGGAGCCAGGACGAGGGCAGGCCTTGGCCAGAGCGAGAGCAAGCAGAAGCCAGGGCGAAGGCAGGCCGGAGCCAGGGCGAGGCCATGCCGGAGCCAGGGCGTGGGCTGGCTGGAGCCAAGGCGAGAGCAGGCCGGAGCCAAGGTGAGGGCAGGCCGGAGCCAGAGCAGGAGCTGGTCGGAGCCAAGGCGAGGGCAGGCCAGAGCCAGAGCGAGGGCGGGCCAGAGCCAAAGCGAGAGCAGGCCGGAGCCAGAGCAAGAGCAGGCCGTAGCCAAGGCGAAGGCATGCCAGAACAAGAGCGAGATCAGGCCAGAGTCAAGACGAGAGCAGGCCAGAGCCAGAGGAAGAGCAGGCCGGAGCCAAGGCATCGGCAGGCGAGAGCCAGAGAGAGAGCAGGCCGGAGACAGAGCGAGGGCAGGCCATAGCGAAAGCAGGTCGGAGCCATGGCGAGAGCAGGCCGGAGCGAATGAGAGGGCCGGCCGGAGCTAGAGCAAGGGCAGGCCCGAGCCAGAGAGAGAGCAGGCCTGAGCCAGAGCGAGAGCAGGCCTGAGCCAAGGCAAGAGCAGGCCGGAGCCAAGGCGAGGGTAGACCAGAACGAGAGCAGGCCTGAGCAAGGACGAGAGCAGGCCTGAGCAAGGACGAGGGCAGGCCGGAGCCAGGGCGAGGGCAGGCCAGAGTCAGAGCGAGAGCCGGCCAGAGCTAAGGCAAGGGCAGGCCAGAGAGAGAGCAGGCCGGAGCCAAGTCATGGGCGAGCCAGAGAGAGAGCAGGCCGGAGCCAAGGCATGGGCAGGCCAGAGAGAGAGCAGGCCGGAGCAAGGGCGAGAGCAGGTCGGAATCAAGGCTAGAGCAGGCCGGAGCCAATGCAAGGGCTGGCTGGAGCTAGAGCAAGGGCACACCGGAATCAGGGCGAGGGCAGGCCGGAGCCAGAGGAAGGGCAGGCAGGAGTCAGGAGGAGGGCAAGCTGGAGTCAGGGTGAGGTCAGGCCGGAGCCCGAGCGAGAGCAGGCTGGAGCCAAGGCGAGAGGAGGCCGGAGCCAAGGTGAAGGTAGGACAGAGCCAGAATGAGAGCAGGCCAGAGCAAGGATGAGGGCAGGCAGTAGCCAGGGCGAGGGCTGGCCAAAGTCAGAGCGAGAGCAGGCCGGAGCTAAGGCAAGGGCAGGCCAGAGCCAGAGAGAGAGGAGGCTGGAGCCAGGGCGAGGGAAGGCCAGAGCAAGAGCAGGTCGGAGCCAAGGCGAGAGTAGGCCCCAGCCACAGCAAGGGCAGGCTGGAGTCAGGGCGAGGGCATGCCGGAGCCAGAGCGAGAGCCGGCCGGAGCTAAGACGAGAGCAGGCCGGAGCCAAGGCGAGGGTAGGCCAGAGCCAGAGTGAAAACAGGCCGGAGCCAGGACGAGGGCAGTCCAGAGCGAGAGTCGGCCAGAGTGAGAGCAAGCCGGAGCCTCGGCGAGGGCAGGCCAGAGCCAGAGCGAGAACAGGCCAGAGCCAGAGCGAAAGTAGGCCAGAGCCAGAGAGAGCAGGCGGAGCCTGGGCGAGGGCAGGCTAGAAACAGAGCGAGAACAGGTCGGAGCCAGGACGAGAGCAGGCCAGAGTCAAGGCGAGGCAGGCCGGAGCCAGAGCGATGGCAGGCCGGAACCAGGGCGAGCGCAGTCCAGAGCTAGAGCGAGAGCAGGCCGGAGACAGGGCGAGAGCAGGCCAGAGCGAGAGCAGGCCGGAGCCAGGACGAGTGCAGGCCGGAGCCAGGGCGAGAGCGGGCCGGAGCCAATGCGAGGACAGGCCAGAGTCAGAGCGAGAGCAGGCCTGAGCCAAGGCGAAGGCAGGCCAGAACCAGAGCGAGGGCAGGCCAGAGTCAGAGAAGGCCGGAGCCAAGGCAAGGGCAGGCCAGAGCGAGAGCAAGCCAGAGCGAGCGAGAGCAGTTCAGAGCCAAGGCAAGGGTAGGCCAGAGCGAGAGCAGGCCTGAACCAGAGCGAGAGCAGGCCGGAGCCAAGGCGAAGACTGGCCAGAACCAGAGCGAGAGCATGCCGGAGTCAAGACGAGGGCAGGCCAGAGCAAGAGCAGGCCGGAGCCAGGGCGAGGGCAGGCCAGATCCAGAGCAAGAGCAGGCCGGAGCCAGGGCGAGAGCAGGCAGGAGCCAAGGCGAGGGCTTGCCAGAGTCAGAGCAAGGGCAGGCCGGAGCCAGGGCGAGGGCAGGCCGGAGCCAGAGCAAGAGCAAGCCTGAGCCAAGGCGAAAGCAGGCTGGAGCCAAGGCGAGGGCAGTACAGAGCAAGAGCAGGCCGAAGCCAGGGCGAGAGCAGGCCAGAGCCAGATCCAGAGCAGGCCAGAGCCAGGGCGAGGGCAGGCCAGAGTCAGAGCGACAGCAGGACGGAGCCAAGGCGAGAGCACGACAGAGCGAGGGCAGGCCAGAGGCAGAGCGAGAGCAGGCCGGGGCCAGGGCGAGGGCAGGCCAG
Source organism: Phyllobates terribilis (assembly GCF_046119375.1). Taxonomy (NCBI): domain Eukaryota; kingdom Metazoa; phylum Chordata; class Amphibia; order Anura; family Dendrobatidae; genus Phyllobates; species Phyllobates terribilis. The sequence continues at coordinate 154,763 of NW_027362800.1, read as the reverse complement.
AGCAAGAGTAGGCCAGAGCCAAGGCAAGGGCAGGCCAGAGCCAGAGCAAGAGAAGGCCGGAGCCAAGGCAAGGGCAGGCCGGAACCAGGGCGAGAGCAGGCCGGAGACAGTTCGAGGTCAGAGCGAGAGCAGGCCAGAGCGAGAGTAGGCCAGAGCCAGGGCGACGGCAGGCCAGAGCCAGAGAGAGAGTATACGGAGCGAGGGCATGCCAGAGCCAGAGCAGGTCAGAGCCAGGGCGGGAGCAGGACGGAGCGAAGGCGAGAGCAGGCCGGAGTCCGAGCTATGGCATAGCGGAGCCAGGGTGAGGGCAGTACGGAGCTAGAGCGAGGGCAGGCTGGAGCCAAGGCAAAGCCAGGCCAGAGACAGAGCCAGGGTAGGCCAGAGCAAGAGTAGGCCAGAGCGAGAGCAGGCCGGAGCCAAGGCAAAGACAGGCCCAAGCCAGAGCAAGAGCAAGCCAGAGCTAAAGCAGTCCGGAGCCAAGGCAGGAGCAGGCCAGAGCGAGAGCAGTCCGGAGCCAAGGAAAGGGCAGGCCAGAGCAAGAGCAGGCCGGAGCCAGGGCAAGAGCAGGCCAGAGCCAGATCCAGGGCAGGCCATAGTCAGAGCGAGAGCAGGACGGAGCCAAGGCGAGGGCACGACAGCGAGAGCAGGCCAGAGCGAGAGAAGGCCGGGGCCAGGGCGAGGGCAGGCCAGAGCCAGAGCAAGAGTAGGCCAGAGCAAGAGAAGGCCGGAGCCAAGGCAAGGGCAGGCCGGAACCAGGGCGAGAGCAGGCCGGAGACAGTTCGAAGCCAGAGCGAGAGCAGGCCAGAGCCAGAGCGAGAGTAGGCCAGAGCCAGGGCGACAGCAGGCCAGAGCCAGAGAGAGAGTAGACGGAGCGAGGGCAGGCCAGAGCGAGAGCAGGTCAGAGCCAGGGCGAGAGCAGGCCGGAGCCCGAGCTATGGCATAGCGGAGCCAGGGTGAGGGCAGTACGGAGCTAGAGCGAGAGCAGGCTGGAGCGAAAGCAAAGCCAGGCCAGAGACAGAGCCAGGGTAGGCCAGAGCAAGAGTAGGCCAGAGCGAGAGCAGGTCGGAGCCAAGGCAAAGACAGGCCCAAGCCAGAGCGAGAGCAAGCCAGAGCGAAAGCAGTCTGGAGCCAAGGCAGGAGCAGGCCAGAGGGAGAGCAGTCCGGAGCCAAGGAAAGGCAGGCCAGAGCCAGATGTAGCAGGCTTGAGCCAGAGTGAGGGCAGGCCGGAGCCAAGGCGAAGGAAGGCAGGCCAGAACCAGGGCGAGAGCAGGCCGGAGACAGGGCGAGGCCAGAGCGAGAGCAGGCCAGAGCGAGAGTAGGCCAGAGCCAGGGCGACAGCAGGCCAGAGCCAAAGCGAGAGCAGGCCAGAGCCTGAGAGAGAGCAGCCCAGAGCCAGAGAGAAAGCTGTCCGGAGCCAAGGCAAGGGCAGGCCAGAGCCAGAGCGAAAGCAGGCCTGAGCCAGAGCGAGAGCAAGCCGGAGACAAGGCGAAGGCAGGCCAGAACAAGAGCGAGAACAGGCCGGAATGAAGACGAGTGCAGGCCAGAGCCAGAGCAAGAGCAGGCCGGAGCCAGGGCGAGGGCAGGCCAGAGCGAGAGCAGGCCGGAGCCAGGGCGAGAGCAGGCCGGAGCCAGGGCGAGAGCAGGCTGGAGCCAAGGCGAGGGGTGGCCGGAGCCAGAGCAAGGGCAGGCCGGAACCAGGGCGAGTAAAGGCCTGAGCAAGAGCAGGCCGGAGCCAGAGCGAGGGCAGGCTAGAGCAAGAGCAGGCCGGAGCCAGGGCGAGGGCAGGCCAGAGCGAGACCAGGCCGGAGCCAGGGCGAGAGCAGGCCGGAGCCAAGGCGAGGGCTGGCCGGAGCCAGAGCAAGGGCAGGCCGGAGCCAGGGCGAGGCAGGCCAGAGTCAGAGTGAGAGCAGGCCGGAGCCAAGACGAGGGCACGCCAGAGCGAGAGCAGGCCGGAGCCAGGGTGAGGGCAGGCAAGAGCCAGAGAGAGAGTAGGCCAGAGCCAAGGCAAGGGCCGGCCAGAGCCAGAGCGAGAGAAGGCCGGAGCCAAGGCAAGGGCAGGCCGGAACAAGGACGAGAACAGGCCGGAGTCAAGACGAGGGCAGGCCAGAGCCAGAGCTAGAGCCGGCCAGAGCCAGAGCAAGAGCAGGCCGGAGCTAGGGCGAGGGCAGGCCAGAGCAAGAGCAGGCTGGAGCCAGGGCGAGAGCAGGCCGTAGCCAAGGCGAGGCCTGGCGGGAGCCAGAGCAAGGGCAGGCCTGAGCCAGGGTGAGGACAGGGTGGAGCCAGAGAGAGAGCAGGCCTGAGCCAAGGCAAGAGCATGCCGGAGCCAAGACGAGGGTAGGCCAGAGCCAAGGCAAGGGCAGGCCAGAGCCAGAGCGATAGAAGGCCAGAGCCAAGGCAAGGGCAGGCAGGAACCTGGGCGAGAGGAGGCCGGAGACAGGGCGAGGCCAGAGCCAGAGCGAGAGCAGGCCAGAGCGAGAGTAGGCCAGAGCCAGGGCGAGGGCAGGCCAGAGAGATAGCAGTCCGGAGCCAGAGCAGGCCAGAGCCAGGGCGAGAGCAGGCCGTAGCCAAGGCGAGTCCTGGCGGGAGCCAAAGCGAGAGCAGGCCTGAGCCAAGGCAAGAGCATGCCGGAGCCAAGACGAGGGTAGGCCAGAGCCAAGGCAAGGACATGCCAGAGCGATAGAAGGCCAGAGCCAAGGCAAGGGCAGGCCGGAACCAGGGCGAGAGCAGGCCGGAGACAGGGCGAGGCCAGAGCGAGAGCAGGCCAGAGCGAGAGTAGGCCAGAGAGAGCAGGCCGGAGCCAGAGCGAGGGCAGCCCAGTGCCAGAGCAAGAGCAGGCCAGAGCCAGGGCGACAGCAGGCCAGAGCCAAAGCGAGTACAGGCCAGAGCCAGAGAGAGAGCTGGCCAGAGCCAGAGAGAAAGCAGTCCGGAGCCAAGGCAAGGGCAGGTCAGAGCCACAGCGAAAGCAGGCCTGAGCCAGAGCGACAGCAAGCCGGAGACAAGGCAAAGGCAGGCCAGAACAAGAGCGAGAACAGGCCGGAATCAACACGAGGGCAGGCCAGAGCCAGAGCAAGAGCAGGCCAGAGCAAGAGCAGGCCGGAGCCAGGGCGAGGGCAGGCCAGAGCGAGAGCAGGCCGGAGCCAGGGCGAGGGCAGGCCAGAGCAAGAGCAGGCCGGAGCCAAGGCGAGGGTTGGCCGGAGCCAGAGCAAGGGCAGGCCGGAACCAGGGCGAGGAAAGGCCAGAGCAAGAGCAGGCCGGAGCCAGAGCAAGGGCAGGCCAGAGCAAGAGCAGGCCGGAGCCAGGGCGAGGGCAGGCCAGGGCGAGAGCAGGCCGGAGCCAAGGCGAGGGCTGGCCGGAGCCAGAGCAAGGGCAGGCCGGAACCAGGGCGAGGCAGGCCAGAGCGAGAGCAGGCCGGAGCCAGGGCGAGGGCAGGCAAGAGCCAGAGCGAGAGTAGGCCAGAGCCAAGGCAAGGGCCGGCCGGAACAAGGGCGAGAACAGGCCGGAGTCAAGACGAGAGCAGGCCAGAGCTAGAGCAGGCCAGAGCAAGAGCAGGCCGGAGCCAGGGCGAGGGCAGGCCAGAGCAAAAGCAGGCCGGAGCCAGGGCGAGAGCAGGCCGTAGCCAAGGCGAGGCCTGGCGGGAGCCAGAGCAAGGGCAGGCCTGAGCCAGGGCGAGGACAGGTCGGAGCCAGAGAGAGAGCAGGCCGGAGCCAAGGCGAGGGCAGGCCAGAGCCAGACCGAGAGCAGGCCGGAGCCAGGGCAGGCCAGAGCCAGAGCGAAACCAGGCCGGACCAGGGCGAGAGCAGGCCGGAGCCAAGGCGAGGGCTGGCCGGAGCCAGAATAAGGGCAGGCCGGAACCAGGGCGAGGCGGCCAGAGCCAGAGCGATAGAAGGCCAGAGCCAAGGCAAGGGCAGGCCGGAACGAGGGCGAGAGCAGGCCGGAGACAGGTCAAGGGCAGGCCGGAGCCAAAGCGAGAGCAGGCCTGAGCCAAGGCAAGAGCATGCCGGAGCCAAGACGAGGGTAGGCCAGAGCCAAGGCAAGGGCAGGCCAGAGCGATAGAAGGCCAGAGCCAAGGCAAGGGCAGGCCTGACCAGGGCGAGAGCAGGCCGGAGATAGGGCGAGGCCAGAGCGAGAGCAGGCCAGAGCGAGAGTAGGCCAGAGCCAGGGCGAGGGCAGGCCAGAGAGAGAGCAGGCCGGAGCCAGAGCGAGAGCAGGCCAGAGCCAGGGCGACAGCAGACCAGAGCCAAAGCGAGTGCAGGCCAGAGAGAGAGCAGGCCAGAGCCAGAGAGAAAGCAGTCCGGAGCCAAGGCAAGGACAGGCCAGAGCCAGAGCGAAAGCAGGCCTGAGCCAGAGCGAGAGCAAGCCGGAGACAAGGCGAAGGCAGACCAGAACAAGAGCGAGAACAGTCCGGAATCAAGACGAGGGCAGGCCAGAGCAAGAGCAGGCCAGAGCCAGAGCAAGAGCAGGCCGGAGCCAGGGCGAGGGCAGGCCAGAGCGAGAGCAGGCCGGAGCCAGGGCGAGGGCAGGCCGGAGCAAGGGCGAGAGCAGGCCGGAGCCAAGGCGAGGGTTGGCCGGAGCCAGAGCAAGGGCAGGCCGGAACCAGGGCGAGGAAAGGCCTGATCCAGAGCAAGAGCAGGCCGAAGCCAGAGCGAGGGCAGGCCAGAGCAAGAGCAGGCCGGAGCCAGGACGAGGGCAGGCCGGAGCCTGGGTGAGAGCAGGCCGGAGCCAAGGCGAGGGCTGGCCGGAGCCAGAGCAAGGGCAGGCCGGAACCAGGGCGAGGCAGGCCAGAGTGAGAGCAGGCCGGAGCCAGGGCGAGGGAAGGCAAGAGCCAGAGCGAGAGTAGGCCAGAGCCAAGGCAAGGGCTGGCCAGAGCGAGAGAAGGCCGGAGCCAAGGCAAGGGCAGGCCGGAACAAGGGTAAGAACAGGCCGGAGTCAAGACGAGGGCAGGCCAGAGCCAGAGCTAGAGCAGGCCAGAGCCAGAGCAAGAGCAGGCCGGAGCCAGGGCGAGGGCAGGCCAGAGCAAGAGCAGGCCGGAGACAGGGCGAGAGCAGGCCGTAGCCAAGGCGAGGCCTGGCGGGAGCCAGAGCAAGGGCAGGCCTGAGCCAGGGCGAGGACAGGTCGGAGCCAGAGAGAGAGCAGGCCGGAGCCAAGGCGAGGGCAGGCCGGACCAGGACGAGAGCAGACCGGAGCCAGAGCAAGGGCAGGCCGGAACCAGGACGAGGCAGGCCAGAGTCAGAGTGAGAGCAGGCCGGAGCCAAGGCGAGGGCATGCCAGAGCGAGAGCAGGCCGGAGCCAGGGCGAGGGCAGGCCGGAGCCAGAGCGAGAGTAGGCCAGAGCCAAGGCAAAGGCCAGAGCCAGAGCGAGAGAAGGCCGGAGCCAAGGCAAGGGCAGGCCGGAACCAGGGCGAGGCAGGCCAGAGTCAGAGTGAGAGCAGGCCGGAGCCAAGGCGAGGGCACGCCAGAGCGAGAGCAGGCCGGAGCCAGGGCGAGTGCAGGCCAGGGCAAGAGCAGGCCAGAGCCAGAGAGAAAGCAGTCCGGAGCCAAGGCAAGGGCAGGCCAGAGCCAGAGCGAAAGCAGGCCAGAGCGAGAGCAGGCCGGAGACAAGGCGAAGGCAGGCCAGAACAAGAGCGAGAACAGGCCGGCGTCAAGATGAGGGCAGGCCAGAGCGAGAGCAAAAGCAGGCCGGAGCCAGGGCGAGGTCAGGCCAGAGCCAGAGCAAGGGCAGGCCGGAACCAGAGCGAGAGCAGGCCGGAGCCAAGGCGAGAGCAGGCTGGAGCCAAGGAGAGGGCAGGCCAGAGCCAGACCGAGAGCAGGCCGGAGCCAAGGCGAAGGCAGGCCAGAGCCAGATCCAGAGCAGGCCGGAGTCAGGGCGAGAGCAGGCCGGAGCCAAGGCAAGGGCACGCCGGAGCCAGAGCAGGCCGGAGCCAGGGCGAGGGCAGGCAAGAGCCAGAGCGAGAGTAGGCCAGAGCCAAGGGAAGGGCAGGCCAGAGCGAGAGAAGGCCGGAGCCAAGGCAAGGGCAGACCGGAACAAGGGCGAGAACAGGCCGGAGTCAAGACGAGGGCAGGCCAGAGCCAGAGCAAGAGCAGGCTAGAGCCAGAGCAAGAGCAGGCCGGAGCCAGGGCGAGGGCAGGCCAGAGCCAGAGCAAGAGCAGGCCGGAGCCAGGGCGAGAGCAGGCCGGAGCCAAGGCGAGGGCTGGCCGGAGCCAGAGCAAGGGCAGGCCGGAGCCAAGGCGAGAGCAGGCCGGAGCCAAGGCTAGGGCAGGCCAGAGTCAGACCGAGAGCACGCCGGGGCCATGGCGAGAGCAGGCCGGAGCCCAGGCATGGGCAGGCCGGAGTCAGGGCGAGGGCAGGCCGGAGTCAGGGCGAGGGCAGGCCGGAATCAGAGCGAGAGCAGGCCAGAGCCAGAGCGAGAGCAGGCCAGAACCAGAGCGAGAGCAGGCCAGAACCAGAGCGAGAGTAGGACAGAGCCAAGGCAAGGGCAGGCCAGAGCGATAGAAGGCCGGAGCCAAGACAAGGTCAGGCCGGAACAAGGGCTAGAGCAGGCCCGAGACAGCGCGAGGCCAAAGCGAGACCAGGCCACAGGTAGAGTGAGAGTATGCCGGAGCCAGGGCGAGGGCAGGCATGAGCCAGAGAGAGAGCAGGCCGAAGCCAGGGCGAGAGCAGACTGGAGCTAAGGAGAGGGCAGGCCGGAGCCAGAGCGATGGCAGGCCGGAGCCAGGGCAAGGGCAGTTTGGAACTAGAGCGAGAGCAGGCCGTAGCCAAGGTGAGAACAGGCCGTAGCCAAGGTGAGAGCTGGCCGGAGCCAAGGCGAGGGCAGGCCAGAGGCAGAGCAAGGGCAGGCCAGAGCGAGAGCAGGCCGGAGCCAAGGCGAGGGCAGGCCAGAGCAAGAGCAGGTCGGAGCCAAGGCGAGGGCAGGCCAGAGCCAGAGCAGGCCGGAGCCAAGGCGAGGGGAGGCCAAAGCGAAAGCAGGCCAGAGCGAGAGCAGGCCGGAGCCAAGGCGAGAGAAGGCCGGAGCCAAGGCGATGGTAGGCCAGAGCCAATTCAAGGGCAGGCCAGAGGCAGAGTGATAGAAGGCCAGAGCCAAGGCAAGGGCAGGCCAGAACCAGGGCGAGAGCAGGCCGGAGACAGGGCGAGGCCAGAGCCAGAACAAGAGCGAGAACAGGCTGGAGCCAAGGCAAAGGCAGGCCAGAACAAGAGCGAGATCAGGCTAGAGTCAAGACGAGGGCAGTCCAGAGCCAGAGGAAGAGCAGGCCGGAGCCAAGGCATGGGCAGGCCAGAGCCACAGAGAGAGCTGGCCGGAGCCAGGGCGAGACCAGGCCGGAGCCAGGGCGAGAGCAGGCCTGAGCCAAGGTAAGAGCAGGCCGGAGCCAGAGCAAGGGCAGGCCGGAGCCAGAGCGATAGAAGGCCAGAGCCAAGGCAAGGGCAGGCCGGAACCAGGGCGAGAGCAGGCCGGAGACAGGGCGAGGCCAGAGCGAGAGCAGGCCAGAGCGAGAGTAGGCCAGAGCCAGGGCGAGGGCAGGCCAGAGAGAGAGCAGGCCGGAGCCAGAGCGAGGGCAGGCCAGAGCGAGAGCAGGCCAGATCCAGGGCGACAGCAGGCCAGAGGCAAAGCTAGTGCAGGCCAGAGCCAGAGAGAGAGCAGGCCAGAGCCAGAGAGAAAGCAGGCCAGAGCCAGAGCGAAAGCAGGCCTGAGCCAGAGCGAGAGCAAGCCGGAGACAAGGCGAAGGCAGGCCAGAACAAGAGCGAGAACAGGCCAGAGCCAAAGCGAGTGCAGGCCAGAGCCACAGAGAAAGCAGTCCGGAGCCAAGGCAAGGGCAGGCCAGAGCCAGAGCGAAAGCAGGCCTGAGCCAGAGCGAGAGCAAGCCGGAGACCAGGCAAAGGCAGGCCAGAACAAGAGCGAGAACAGGCCGGAATCAAGACGAGGGCAGGCCAGAGCCAGAGCAAGAGCAGGCCAGAGCAAGAGCAGGCTGGAGCCAGGGCGAGGGCAGGCCAGAGCCAGAGCGAGAGCAGTCCAGAGCCAGGGCGAGGGCAGGCCAGAGCGAGAGCAAGAGCAGGCTGGAGCCAGAGCGAGGGCAGGCCAGAGCCAGAGCAAGACCAGGCCGGAGCCAGGGCGAGGGCAGGCCAGAGCGAGACCAGGCCGGAGCCAGGGCGAGACCAGGCCGGAGCCAAGGCGATGGCTGGCCGGAGCCAGAGCAAGGGCAGGCCGGAAGCAGGGCGAGGCAGGCCAGAACCAGAGCGAGAGTAGGACAGAGCCAAGGCAAGGGCATGCCAGAGCGATAGAAGGCCGGAGCCAAGGCAAGGGCAGGCCAGAACAAGGGCTAGAGCAGGCCCGAGACAGGGAGAGGCCAAAGCGAGACCAGGCCACAGGTAGAGTGAGGGTATGCCGGAGCCAGGGCGAGGGCAGGCATGAGCCAGAGAGAGAGCAGGCCGGAGCCAGGGCGAGGGCGGGCCAGATCCAAAGCGAGAGCAGGACGGAGCCAGGGCGAGAGCAGGCTGGAGCTAAGGAGAGGGCAGGCCGTAGCCAGAGCGATGGCAGGCCGGAGCCAGAGCGAGAGTAGGCCAGAGCCAAGGCAAGGGCCGGCCAGAGCGAGAGAAGGCCGGAGCCAAGGCAAGGGCAGGCCGGAACAAGGGCGACAACAGGCCGGAGTCAAGACGAGGGCAGGCCAGAACCAGAGCTAGTGCAGGCCAGAGCAAGAGCAGGCCGGAGCCAGGGCAAGCGAGAGCAAGAGCAGGCCGGAGGCAGGGCGAGAGCAGGCCGTAGCCAAGGCGAGGGCTGGCGGGAGCAAGGGCAGGCCGGAGCCAGGGCGAGGACTGGTCAGAACTAGAGCAGGACGGAGTCAAGACGAGAGCAGGCCGGAGCCAAGGCGAGGGCAGGCCAGTGACAGACCGAGAGCAGGCCGGAGCCAGGGCGAGGGCAGGCCAGAGCCAGAGCAAGACTAGGCCGGAGCCAGGGTGAGAGCAGGCCGGAGCCAAGGCGAGGGCTGGCCGGAACCAGGACAAGGCAGGCCAGAGTCAGAGCGAGAGCAGGCTGGAGCCAAGGCGAGGGCACGCCAGAGCGAGAGCAGGCCGGAGCCAGGGCGAGGGCAGGCAAGAGCCAGAGCGAGAGTAGGCCAGAGCCAAGGCAAGGGCCGGACAGAGCCAAAGCGAGAGAAGGCCGAAGCCAAGGCAAGGGCAGGCCAGAACAAGGGCGAGAACAGGCCGGAGTCAAGACGAGGGCAGGCCAGAGCCAGAGCTAGAGCAAGCAAGAGCAGGCCGGAGCCAGGGCGAGGGCAGGCCAGAGCAAGAGGACGCCGGAGCCAGGGCGAGAGCAGGCCGTAGCCAAGGCGAGGGCTGGCGGGAGCCAGAGCAAGGGCAGGCGGAGCCACGGCATGTACAGGTCAGAGCCAGAGAGAGAGCAGGCCGGAGCCAAGGCGAGAGCAGGCCGGAGCCAAGGCGAGGGCAGGCCAGAGCCAGACCGAGAGCAGGCCGGAGCCACGGCGAGTGCAGGCTGGAGCCAAGGCGATGGCAGGCCAGAGCCAGATCCAGAGCATACCGGAGTCAGGGTGAGGGCAGGCCAGAGTCAGAGCGAGAGCAGGCCGGAGCCAAGGCGAGGGCACGCCAGAGCGAGAGCAGGCCAGAACCAGAGCGAGAGTAGGCCAGAGCCAAGGCAAGGGCAGGCCAGAGCGAGAGCAGGCCGGAGCCAAGGCAAGGGCAGGCTGGAACAAGGGCTAGATCAGGCCCGAGACTGGGCGAGGCCAGAGCGAGAGCAGGCCACAGCCAGTGTGAGAGTATGCCGGAGCCAGGGCGAGGGCAGGCCAGAGCCAGAGAGAGAGTAGGCCGGAGCCAGGGCGAGGGCGGGCCAGAGCCAAAGCGAGTGCAGGCCGGAGCCAGGGCGAGAGCAGGCCGGAGCTAAGACGAGGGCAGGCTGGAGCCAGAGCGATGGCAGTCCGGAGCCAGAGCGAGAGCAGGCTGTAGCCAAGTCGAGTGCTGGCCAGAGCGAGAGCAAGCATGAGCCAAGGCAAGGTCAGGCCGGAACCAGGGCGAGAGCAGGCCGAAACCAGGGCGAGAGCAGGCCGGAGCTAAGGCGAGAGCAGGCCGGAGCCAAGGCGAGAGCAGGCCGGATGCAGGGCGAGGGCAGGCCGGAGCCAGAGAAATAGCAGGCCTTAGCCAGGGTGAGAGCTGGCCGGAGCCTGGGCGAGAGCAGGCCAGTGCCAAGGAGAGGACAAACCAGAGCCAGAGAGAGAGCAGGCTGGAGCCAGGGCGAGGGCAGGCCAGTTCCAGAGCGAGGGCAGGCCGGAGCCAAGGCTAGGGCAGGCCAGAACGAGAGCAGGCATGAGCCAAAGCGAGGACAGGCCGGAGACAGAGAGATAGCAGGCCGGAGTCAGTGCGAGAGCAGGCCGGAGTCAGTGCGAGAGCAGGCCGGAGCCAGTGCGAGAGCAGGCCGGAGCCAGTGCGAGAGCAGGCCGGAGCCAGTGCGAGAGCAGGCCGGAGCCAGTGCGAAAGCAGTCCGGAGCCAGGGCGAGAGCAGGCCGGAGACTAGGCGAGAGCAGGCCGGAACCAGTGCGAGAGCAGGACAGAGCCAGAGCGAGAGCAGGCCTGAGCCCGGACGAGGGCAAGCCTGAGCCAGTGCAAGAGCAGGCCGGAGCCAAGGAGAGAACAGGCCAAAGCCAGAGCGAGGGCGGGCCGGAGCCAGGTCGAGTGCAGGCCGAAGCCAAGGCAAGGGCTGGCCGGAGCCAGGGCGAGGGCAGGCTTGAGCCAGAGCGATGGCAAGCCGGAGCCAAAGCGAGAGTAGGCCAGAGCCAAGGCAAGGGCAGACCAGAGCGAGAGAAGGCCGGAGCCAAGGCGAGGGCAGGCCAGAGCCAGATCGAGAGCAGGCCGGAGCCAAGACGAGGGCGGGCCAGAACCAGAGCTAGAGCAGGCCGGAGCAAAGGCAAGGGCAGGTCAGAGCCGAAGCAAGAGCAGGCCATAGCCAGAGCGAGAGCAGGCCAGAGCCAGGGAAAGGGCAGACCGGAGCCAGAGCGAGGGCAGCCCAGAGACTTAGCGAGACCAGGCCGGAGCCAGGGCGAGGGCAGGACCGAGCCAGAGCAAGAGCAGGCTGGAGCCAAGGCGAGGGCAGGCCAGAGCAAGAGCAGGCCGGAGCCAGGACGAGGGCAGGCCTGAGCCAGGGCGAGAGCAGGCCAGAGCGAGAGCAGGCCAGAGCGAGAGAAGGCCGGAGCCAGGGCGAGGGCAGAACAGAGCCAGAGCGAGAGAGCAGGCCGGAGCCAAGGCGAGGGCAGGAAATAGCCAGAGCGAGAACAGGACGGAGCCAGAACGATGGCAGGCTGGAGCCAGGGCGAGAGCAGGCAAGAGCCAGAGCGAGAGAAGGCCGGAGCAAAAGCAAGGGCAAGCCAGATACAAAGCGAGAGTAGGCCAGAGCCAAGGCAAGGGCAGGCCAGAGCCAGAGCGATTGAAGGCTGGAGCCAAGGCGAGGGCAGGCCAGAGCGAGAGCAGGCCGGAGCCAAGGCGAGGGCACGCCAAAGCTAGAGTTGGCCAGAGCCAAGGCTAGGGCAGGCCAGAGTCAGAGCAAGAGAAGGCCGTATCCAAGGCTAGGGTAGGCCAGAACGAGAGCATGCCGGAGCCAAGGCGAGGGCAGGCCAGAGTCAGAGCGAGAGCAGGCCGGAGCAAAGGCAAGGGCAGGCCAGAGCCAAAGCGAGAACAGGCCAGAGCCAGATCGAGAGCAGGCCAGAGCCAGGGCAAGAGCAGGCCGGAGCCAGGGCGAGGGCAGCCCAGAGCGAGAGCAGGCCGGAGCCAGAGCGAGGGCAGGACCGAGCCAGAGCGAGAGCAGGCCGGAGCCAAGGCGAGGGCAGGCCAGAGCAAGAGCAGGCCGGAGCCAGGACGAGGGCAGGCCTGAGTCAGGGCGAGAGCAGGCCAGAGCCAGAGAGAGAGCAAGCCGGAGCCAGGGTGAGGGCGGGCCAGAGCCACAGCGAGAGAAGGCCGGAGCCAGGGCAACGGCAGCCCAGAGCCTGAGCAAGAGCAATCCGGAGCCATGGCGAGAGCAGGCCGGAGCCAAGGCGAGGGCAGGCCAGAGCGAGACTAGGCCAGTGCCAAGGCAAGGGCAGGCCAGAGCCAGAGCGAGAGAAGGCCGGAGCCAAGGCAAAGGCAGCCCGGAGCCAGAGCGAGGGCAGGCCGGAGCCAGAGCGAGGGCAGGCCAGAGCCAGGGCGAGGGCAGGCCGGAGACAGAGCGAGAGCTGGCCGGAGCCTCGGCGAGGGCAGGCCAGAGCCAAGGCCATGGCAGGCCAGAGACAGAGCTAGAGCAGGCCAGAGCTATAGCGAGAGCAGGCCGGAGCCAGGGCGAGGGCAGGCCAGAGCCAGAGAGAGAGCAAGCCGGAGCCAGGGTGAGAGCAGGCCGGAGCCAGAGCGAGAGCAGGCCACAGCCAGAGCGAGAGCAGGCCACAGCCAGAGCGAGAGCAGGCCGGAGCCTCGGCGAGGGCAGGCCAGAGCCAAGGGCAGGGCAGGCCAGAGCCAAGGCCAGGGCAGGCCAGAGACAGAGCGAGAGCAGGCCAGAGCTATACCGAGAGCAGGCCAGAGCCAGGGCGAGGGCAGGCCAGAGCCAGAGAGAGAGCAAGCCGGAGCCAGGGTGAGAGCAGGCCGGAGCCAGAGCGAGAGCAGGCCACAGCCAGAGCGAGAGCAGGCCGGAGCCTCGGCGAGGGCAGGCCAGAGCCAAGGCCAGGGCAGGCCAGAGACAGAGCGAGAGCAGGCCGGAGCCAGGGCGAGGGCAGGCCAGAGAGAGAGCAAGCCGGAGCCAGGGTGAGAGCAGGCCGGAGCCAAGGCAACGGCAGTCCAGAGGGAGAGCAGGCCGAAGCCAGGACGAGGGCAGGACAGAGCCAGAGAGAGAGCAGGCCGGAGCCAAGGCGTGGGCAGGCCAGAGCGAGAGCAGGCCAGAGCCAGTGCGAGGGCAGGCCAGAGCCAGAGCGAGATCAGGCCAGAGCTAGGGCGAGGGCAGGATGGAACCAGAGCGAGAACAGGCCGCATCCAAGGCGAGGGCAGGCCAGAGCGCAATTAGGACGGAGCCAAGGCGAGGGCAGGCCAGAGCCAGAGTGATATCAGGCCGGAGCCAGAGCGGGAGCAGGCCGGAGCCACGGCCAAGGCAGGCCAGAACCAGAGCAAGAGCAGTCCGGAGCCAATGCGAAGGCATGCCAGAGCCAGAGCAAGAGCAGGCCGGAGCCAGAGTGAGGGCCGGCCGGAGCCAAGGCGAAAGCAGGCTGGAGCCAGGGCAAGAGCAGGCCGGTGCCAAGGCAAGGGCAGGCCAGAGCCATTGCGAGATCAGGCCGGATCCAGAGCGAGGGCAGGCCGAAGCAAAACACACTTTTTAATACCAGGCCTGTAGGTATCTGTTTTGAACAGCAAACCAGTGTCAAAAACTTTGCTGACACACTGAAATTTTTTTTTAATGGAGGCCAGAAATGGCAGTATTTTCTGAAAACGTATATGTAATCCGTGTGATGAAGAAAACACAGTTTTAAATACCTGGCCTGTAGTTAACTCTTTTGAACAGCAAACCAGTGCCAAAAATTTTACTGACACACTGGAAAAAAAATTTCGTGGAGGCCAGAAATGGCAGTATTTTCTGAAAACGTATATGTAATCCGTGTGACGGAGAAAACACAGTTTTAAATACGTGGCCTGTAGGTAACTGTTTTGAACAGCAAACCAGTGCCAAAAACTTTGCTGACACACTGAAAAAATTTTTTAATGGAGGCCAGAAATGGCAGTATTTTCTGAAAACGTATATGTGAGCCGTGTGACGGAGAAAACACAGTTTTAAGTAGATGGATTTTTAGTGCTGTAATATGGAAAGGACCTGGCTGTATTCTGCAGTGCCAACAAGCAAATGGTGCAGAAAAACCTTGTTCTCTGGATTGCTTTTTAAGCAAATGATGAGGATTAAGATGCAAAAAAAATTATTCCTGGCCCCTGAGACCTGGGCCTATTTCCAGAAATATTTAACAGCAGCAGCCGACAGACCTGGAATGGAGCCTCTTGTGCTATATGCACTGCAGTCTGCTATATACACTGCCTGCCTATACTCCCTGCCTGCCTGATATCTCTGCAGATGGATTAGTCCTCAGAAAGACTGTTTGTTAAGTTGGATATGTGTAATGTACGGTTTTTCTCCCTACACTACCTAATACACAATCAAATCTCTCCCTGACAAAGCAGCCGCTCTCCCTACACTGTCTGATCCGGAGTGACTGTGACGAGCATGGCGGCGCCAGGTCTGATATAGACCTGATGACGCTGTGCGGCCAGCCAATCACTGTAATGCCCACAACCAACATGGCTACGGCATTACAGTGCATGGCAGGCAATCCCTGCATGTTCATTGGCTCTCTAAAGAGCGCCAAACATGCAGGGAGTGGACCCGAGTTCCCGCCCGAGCAACCCGGAAATACTCGCCGAGCTTGTCGAGCACCATGGTGCTCCGGCGAGTACCGAGTAGTGGCGAGCACGTTCGCTCATCCCTAATCACAATGGATAAATATTACCTGTGGTCATATTGGAGCAGAAGGAAAAGAGGGCTACTGCACACCTCAATACCGTAAAAGCTCACACACAGCTCCCTATATACAGGGTGGTCCAAAAGTAGGTGGACAGAAAATAATAACATTTATTTTGATTTATATATAAAATTATATTTACTAACACAAGCATAACATTGACAATTAAATTTTATTCTGAACAATAATGCAAAAGCCCTTAAATTTTATCAACGCAGGTGCTCAAACTGTTTTCCATTACAATTTGCACAGCTTTGAAGTCTTCCTCTTACTTTTCGACAATTTTTTTTTGCACAAGTCTCTTTGGGTATTAATTTCTTGAAATGCATCTCTTATGTAATTTTTCAAATCACTGACACTTTTTGGTTTTCGACTATAAACTTTGTCTGTGAGGAATGAAAAGTGGAATCTGATTGGTTGCTAAGGGCAACTGAGCCAGTTTCACTTTACACCATGTTTGATAAACCTCCCCCTTCATAACCTTATTACACTTTCTGTGCACCTACTTTTGGACCACCCTATATAGTATGAGCCCCGGTTATCTCCTATATACAATATGAGCTCCAGCATAGCCCCCTATATATAGTATGAGCCCCACATAGCCTCTCTATAAACAATATGAGCCCTCACATAGCCTCCTATATACAGTATGAGCCCCCATATAGCCTCCTATATACAGTATGAACCCCCACATAGAATCCTACATTCAGTCTGAGTCCCCAAATAGCCTCCCACATTCAGTATGAGCCCCCACATAACCTCCCATATACAGTACGAACCCCCACACAGCCTCCATATATACAGTGTGAGCCCCACATAGCCTGCATATACAGTGTGTCCCATATATATAGCCTCCTATTTACAGTATGAGCCCCAAATAGCCTCCTATATACCGTATGAGCACCACATAGCCTCTATATATACAGCAGGAGCCCCCACATAGCCTCCCTGTATATAGTGTGAGCCCCAAGGAGCCTCTTATATACAAGATGAGCCTTCACATAGCCTCCTATACACAGTATAAGCTCCCACATAGCCTCCTACATACAGTATGAACCCCCACATAACCTCCTACATTCAGTATGAGCCCTCACATAGCCTCCTAATCTAGTATGTGCCCTCACATAGCTTCCTATATATAGCATGAGCCCCACATAGCCTCTGTATATACAGATTGAGCCCCAACATAGCCCCCTATATACAGTATGAGCCTCCACATGGGCTCCTATATACAGTATGAGCCCCACATAACCTTCATATATACAGTGTGAGCCCCACATAGCCTTCATCTATACAGTGTGAGCCCTACATAGCCTCCATATATACAGTGTGAACCCCACATAGCCTCCATATATACAGTGTGAGTCCCAAATAGCCCCCAATATACATACAAATATACCATATACATGAAAAAAAACAATAACACATACTCACCATATCATCATACTCATACTCATTAGGGCTTGTTCAAAAACACACCTACAGTGAGCTATCACACAATAAAAAAGCCTGATGTTTGTAGTGCATTTAATATTTACCTGTTGTCTTTTAGGCTACAGATGAAAAAATGCAGAAAAAAAAAGTAAATTAAAAAACTTTCTGGTTGCTGTGCACTCTGCTGATAGCACACTGTCACAGCATGGGTTGCGAGCACCCAGGACAAGACAAGTATATGCCCCCTAACCCGTGAACCAATAGCACTCCGTGAGTCCTTTCCAAAAGCCCAGTATTGCACGTGTATTGTAATTTAAGGAGAATACTGATGTAATTATACTTTGCAATTTCATTTCTTCATTTTTTTTCTGTTTTTTGCTGAAGTCATCTCTCGAATTTTAAAAATATAAAACGCAATACATTATTTTATTTGTATGCTTTCTATTTTCTTAATACATTTTTTATAGAACAATGTTATTACCTTAGCCCTATTCCTAGCCCTAACCATTAGCTTAATCCTAAACCAGTCTCTTGACCTGCTTGTAACACTTGTTCGGGTTAGTAAAAATGTAAAACTATAAAAGCAGCTCTATGTAATAAATGAAGACCGTGTTGAGTAGCAAAGCGAAAGCCCACCCAACGCTATTTATGCAGAACGCAGAAGGGGAGATGAGTTTGCCAGTGGCTGCTGGTCTACATAAGCAAAGATGGAAATTACAAAGCTTAGTATAATGAAGTGAGCTTTCTCATATAAGTCTCTGCCTAAGCAGAGCACAACAGCCTATGGCAAACTCATCTCAAGTGGTTCCCTCTACGTAGACAGAGACTGGGACAACAGAAAATGAGTAGAGAATGAATGAACACTGCTTATATGCACTGCACATGAGTAGAGCTACCTTCAATAATTCATTGCTCATTTTCTGTCATCTTGGTCACTGCTTATACATAGCACTGAAGTCAAAATGAGTTTGTCATAGACTTCTGCGCTCTGCATAGACAGCAATCAAAACAAACATTTGTCATTTCAGTCGCTGCTTATGCTGAGTACAGCAGTGGATGAGAAATTCATCTTGTTTGCTTTGTTTGTAGCCACTCGATACAAATAATATAGAGATCTCAACTGTTTCTCAATAAGTACAATGGTCAGGTATGTAGTTCATTGATGTGGATAAATAATACAGCATATTGTTAAAATGGGCCCTAAAATCCTAAAATTATCTGTGAGATAACCTCCTGGGTGGTTCTTCTGGGCGGTTCTGTTTTCTGACTGGTGGAAATTCTAATCAGCATTATGACCTCACAGTGGCCGTGACTCATGTTTCATGGACAGTTCTATCTGGGTGACCTGAAACATGCTGATCTCTGATTGGTGGAAATTCAAGTCATCTTCATGACATCACAATCAGCATGTTATTTAATACTGAAGTGATGGAAATGGAAAAGATAAAGTTTCAACTAACTAAAAACAGTAGAACAAAAACAGATTTAATTTTATTACAACCCTTATATCAAACTGATAGATTCCCATACTTATACTGTAGCATATAGCTTGGAATCTTATTGGTCAGTTACTGATCACATGACCAGTTCCATCCAGGTGCCTGTGCGCTCAGTTGACAGTTGAGGAAAGTGACAGTTGGAGTTGACTGGTGATAGTGAAGAAGTTGTCTGCGGACTGTGAGCAAATTTATGATATTGAAAAAGAGGAGATTGTAGGGAAGAAGAGAGAGAGAGAAAAAGAAGACACTTGGACTCATCGGCTGATGAGGAGTCTTCAATCAAAAAATCCAAATGGAGAGGAAGAAAGGGTAAAAAAAAAGACTCGGGACGAAAGATGTCTCCCACCCCAGAGATGGAGCGAGTGGATGAGGACGTCATTGCCCAGAGTGAAGGATTGAAGAACAGAAGACATTTGGGCTCATCGGCTGATGAGAAGCCTTCTATCAAAAAGCCCCAAAGGAAGGGAAAAAAGAATAAGAAACCAGACTCAGGTCGGAAGATGTCTCCCACCCCAGAGATGGCGCAAGCAGATGAAGACATCATTGTCCAGAGAAAATTACCAAAGAACAGAAGAATCAGCCTGGACTGTTCAGAGGAAGGAAAGACACCATCAATCCAGGCCAATAGCCAGAAGAAAGAAGACGTGGGAGGCTCAGGTAAAAAGAGAAATGTAACTAGTAATTATAGGGAACGTTATTGTGCATGTTTTATACCTCCACATGTAATCCAGGGATAAAGTCACCAAAATGATTCCAAATCTACCTTTATAATAAAAAATTACAAAAAACAGTTTTATATTTGAGCAGATGATTATAGTTGTTATAGGCAGTTTACCAATACAAAGTGGTCAGAGTTATCTGTTCCAAAATCATGGTGAAATGTTCTTCTCATTGTGTAATGTCCAGGTTCAGTTCTGCTGAAATTTACCACAAGACTTGGAAAATGCTGACACCTTTTCAAAGGGAATCTGGCAGCAGTTTTATGGTACCCTATATGAGAGCAGCATGATATAGGGGCAGAGACCCTTCTACCAAGCATGTACTATTCATTGGATTGCATGGTATAATTTTGACAAAATCACAGTTTTCTCTGCTACAAATTTACCAGTTCTCTGAATGCTGAGCTCTGTATAACCCAGCTAACAACACTGATTGGCAGCTTTCTGTGTGTGTACCCTGTGCATAGTCAGAAAACTCCCAATCAGTGGTGGGGGTGGGGTTATACAGAGCTCATGAATATAGATAACTACCTGGCACCAGTAGTGATAATCTCCTGCTGATAAAACTGTGATTTTATCAAAACTACAGCAAGCATCCCAATGAGTGAAACATTTATCTCTGTATATTATATATCTATATCTCTATATATATTATATCTCAGATTAGGTTTCAAAACCTTGGTGACATAGTAGCTTTAAGTGCTGCAGTGCCTCAAATAAAATAAAAAACACATACCTCCTGGAATAGCGCCATTCCAACGATGTTGGCACTGAGGTAAATATGAAGTGTTTTTACTTTATTTGGGGCACTGTAGCATTCCAGAAGGGGTTGACATGTAGTGGACAACCCCTTAAATGACTTTCTGCAGAAAACGGTCCCAAAAAGTTGCAAAATTTGTGCAAATGTTAGAATGATGCAATCTCCTTCTCTACTCCCCTCTTATTGCCTCTTCCCACAATCGCATACAAGATGTCTCCAGTGCATCCCCCCTACTCTGGAAAGCTCTACCTCATCACATCAGACTCTCGCCTACTGTGGAAACCTTCAGAAGGAACATGAAGACCGACCTCTTCCGACAAGCCTACACCCTGCAGTAACCACCGCTCCACCACATCGCTGCATGACAGGCTCTACCCTCACCTACTGTATCCTCACCCATCCCTTTGTAGACTGTGGCCCTCGCGGGTAGGGTCCTCTCTCCTCCTGGACCAGTCGCTAACTTGTATTGTTCATGATTATTGTACTTGTCTTTACTATGTATACACCTTCTCACATGTAAAGCGACAGGGAATAAATGGCGCCATAATAATAAAGAATAATAATAATCCTAGTGATACTTGTAAAGGATTGTCCGTCTCTTTTTAGGTTTATTTCATGAGTATTGCAGTTGCCTCTCAGCACCGTACGCCGTACAATTAGAAATCCTTGTGTCTGCCTTGTGTACCTGCTGTAGCAGATGTGCCATGTCTGCGTTATCCGCCATATTGAGCTCTTCTCCTATATGGTTCCTGTAATGCGGAGCACATCACCCATATTGCTAGATTCTTATCAATTGTTCTTGATCCCATCTCCTGACAGCAGTGATAGATCGGTGACATGGAGCTGCTGTCCCCTGATGTATAATGTGGAGTCTCAGAGCATCATTATTTATCAAAACTGTTCATTACATTGTCTTTGTTGTCCATAGCAACCAACCAGAGCTCAGCTTTCATTTCTCAACCTGCTTTGGTAAAATGAAAGCTGATTTCTGATTGGTTGTTATGGGTAAATAGACACTCCTACTGTAAGGCTGTGTGCACACGATGCTTTATGCTGCTTTTTTTTTTCAGTGCAGATTTGTCACAAAACCTGAAGGATTTCCAGATGCCAGCAAAGTGAATGAGAATCCTGAAGTCTCATTCACACGTTGCTTATTTGTGACTTGCAGATTTGGTGCAGACTTAACCCCTTCACTCCACTGCTAATTTCCGCTTTTGTGTTTCTATTTTTTCACCCCCTTCTTCCCAGAGCCATAACAATTTTTTTGTCCACATAGACATATGAGGGCTTATTTTTTTGCGGGACGAGTTTTACTTTTGAATGACACCATTCATTTCACCACTAGTGTACTGGAAAAAGGGAAACAATTCCAAGTGCAGTGAAATTGTGGAAAAAAAATGCAATATGACATTGTTTTATGGGAATTGTGTTTACATATTGTAGTAAAAATTACCTTGCAATATTATTCTCCTCATCAATACGATTACGGCAATACCCAACATGTCCAGTTTTTAATTATTTTAGTGGTGAAAAAATTCTGAAGTTTGGCCCCCCAAATTTTTAGGGTTGTACATAAAGTACTTTTTGCTGCTATTTAAACGATATATACTTCCCATATTCCTACTTATGTACATACCCTATGTTTGATTATATAGTTGTGGTATTTTACCACTAATGAGCATATTCATTCTACTGCCCTATCAATGGAATAACAATTATGTATATACTTACCCCAAGTGCCACCTTTGTTTGGGTACCCTTTGCCCATTTTTTGACTTTCATTATTATTTATTTTAATTCATAAATATATTCCATCTATATATCGTTGTAACGTGTTATTTCTCTTTGGCACAATTGTTCTTGGGCACTCAACATTTATACTTTATTTTGTCTGTGGTTTAATTTTTGTGGAACTGCAGGGACTAAAAAAACGATACCACATATGTGTATTTTTTTTTTTATATCTTTACTTTCAATGGGGCAAAGAGGGGTGATTTGAACTTTTTATTTTTTTAACCAACTAACAGCATATCAAACAAAGGGTATAACCATATAATTTGCATAAAAAACCCTTAACATGCAACCTTTATTAAAGATAATTAAAATTATCCATACAAAGAAATAATCTGAAGATCAAAGTGAAAAATAATGAATGTGCAGAATTAGTCTGCTCCTATTGTCCCCTATGATGATCATTCCTGACTGCAGGGGTTGGCACCCTAAATATAGTACGACAATGGCGCCCCCACTCACAAGTCGTCTATCCCTCAAAGTCCCTATAAATCCCTGGAAACAACAGTGAGCAATAGATTAGGGCTAATATGATAATATAAACCTAGAAAATTATATCTATAAATTAGGCAACAAGAGTATATTGTAAAATATGTATCTCTTTATTAAATCGATTAAAAACACAAAACATGTTATACGTGTTATAAAAAATTATGTGGAGGGGAAAGAAAAGGGTGGAAAGGAATAAAATTATGTTACAGGGCGAAGGAGATGAGTGTGCACTCCATGCTACATACAGGGAATACCAATTCAAAAAGGTCAATATATGATAAATTGCATAGAATTTTATTATACATTACATCATAATCAAGTTTAAAGTGCATATGCGAAAAAATTAGTGTGATAACTTCATTGGTCCCACTGATAAATATCAATATAATTTAATTTTTAATAAAAAACAGACCAAAAAAAATGATATATTGCACAAACAAGTATTATATTAAGCCTAAAAGATTTTAGGCTGAGTTTATATACCGTATTTTTCGGACTATAAGACGCACTTTTTTCCTCCAAAATTTTGGAGGAAAATGGGGGGTGCGTCTTATAGTCCAAATGTTGGGGGGGTATATATATACATTGTGTGGGGTGCAGGGGGAGTGGTAGCGGCGGAGGAGCGGGGCACAGGAGGCAGCTGCAGCCTACACTGTCCCCGCTGCTAAAGAAAATTAATATTCACTGCTCCTCACCCCCATGGGGCATGGGGAGCACTGAATATTCATGCTCCTTAATAGTGGCACACAGTGTAGCCGCAGCGCGGCTCCTGCTGTTGCCGGAATCGCCTGTGCCCGCTGTTAAAGGTCATGAATATTAAACCTCTCTCCATGCCCATGGGCGTAGGGAGGGGTGAATATTCATGCCCTTTAATAAGCTGGCACACGCAATAGCCCGGCAGCAGCAGGAGCCGTGCTGCGGGTACGCTGTGTGGTTGCTATTAAGGAGCATGAAGTCACTGCTCCCCGTGCACACAGTCCCGGTGTGGGGAGCAGTGACTTCCGGTAGCTGATCTCTCTCCTTGTGAGCCGTGCATGGCAGTGATGTCATGCGCGGCTCACATGGAGAAATCAGTGAGGGCATACAGGACGCTGCGCTGGAGGAGAGAAGAAAGGTGAGTAGGAGTGTTTATATTTTTATGTGCAGCCTGGTGGGGATTAGGGGGACCATGCATACTAGGATAAGGATGAGGGGGCCATACATACAAGGGTAAGGAAGGGGTGCCATGCATACCAGGACAGGGATGAGGAGTGCCATGCATACCAGGACAGGGATGAGGGGTGCCATGCATACCAGGAAGAGGGATGAGGGGTGCCATGCATACCAGGATGGGGATTGCTGTGCCATGCATACCAGGATGGGGATGAGAGGTGCCATGCATACCAGGATAGGGATGAGGGGTGCCATGCATACCAGGATAAGGATGAGGGGTGCCATGCATACCAGGATAAGGATGAGGGGTGCCATGCATACCAGGATGGAGAGATTCCAGGCATACCAGGATGGGGATGGGGACCACGTATAAAAGGAAGGGGGGGGGGCATATATAGCAGGATGGGGGATATTGTCAGAATTGGGGGACATTACCCCTATACCAGTGTCAGAAGAAGACCCCCTCCCCCTTAAAAGTGCATCATGAACACATTTTTTGCTTACAGTTTTTTTTTAATTTCCTCCTCAAAAACCTATGTGCATCTTATAGTCCGGTGCGTCTTATAGTCCAAAAAATGCGGTATTTCTATGTCCAAAAAAATTACTATTCATCCAATGGATATAATCCAATAAATATGCATAATGCATGTTATATACCGTATTTTTCGGACTATAAGACAAAATTTTGGAGGAAAGTGGGGGGGTACGTCTTATAGTCTGAATGTGGGGTATGTATATATACAAAAAAAAGTGTGAAACAACTGAAAATATGTCTTATATTCTAGGTTCTTCAAAGTAGCCACCTTTTGCTTTGATGACTGCTTTGCACACTTGGCATTCTCTTGATGAGCTTCAAGAGGTAGTCACCGGAAATGGTCTTCCAACAATCTTGAAGGAGTTCCCAGAGATGCTTAGCACTTGTTGGCCCTTTTGCCTTTACTCTGCGGTCCAGCTCACCCCAAACCATCTTGATTGGGTTCAGGTCTGGTGACTGTGGAGGCCAGGTCATCTGGCGTAGCACCCCATCACTCGCCTTCTTGGTCAAATAGCCCTTACACAGCCTGGAGGTGTGTTTGGGGTCATTGTCCTGTTGAAAAATAAATGATGGTCCAACTAAACTCAAACCGGATGAAATAGCATGCCGCTGCAAGATGCTGTGGTAGCCATGCTGGTTCAGTATGCCTTCAATTTTGAATAAATCCCCAACAGTGTCACCAACAAAGCACCCCCACATCATCACACCTCCTCCCCCATGCTTCACGGTGGGAATCAGGCATGTAGAGTCCATCCGTTCACCTTTTCTGCGTCGAACAAAGACACGGTGGTTGGAACCCAAGATCTCAAATTTGGACTCATCAGACCAAAGCACAGATGGGTGTCCATTCCTTGTGTTCTTTAGCCCAAACAAGTCGCTTCTGCTTGTTGCCTGTCCTTAGCAGTGGTTTCCTAGCAGTTATTTTACCATGAAGGCCTGATGCACAAAGTCTCCTCTTAACAGTTATTGTAGAGATATGTCTGCTGCTAGAACTCTGTGTGGCATTGACCTGGTCTCTAATCTGAGCTGCTGTTAACCTGCAATTTCTGAGGCTGGTGACTCGGATAAACTTATCCTCAGAATCAGAGGTGACTCTTTGTCGTCCTTTCCTGGGGCGGTCCTCATGTGAGCCAGTTTCTTTGTAGCGCTTGATGGTTTTTGCAACTGCACTTGGGGACACTTTCAAAGATTGCCCAATTTTGCGGACTGACTGACCTTAATTTCTTAAAGTAATGATGGCCACTCGTTTTTCTTTACTTAGCTGCTTTTTTCTTGCCATAATACAAATTCTAACAGTCTATTCAGAAGGACTATCAGCTGTGTATCCACCAGACTTCTGCTCAACACAACTGATGGTCCCAAACCCCATTTATAAGGCAAGAAATCCCACTTATTAAACCTGACAGGGCACACCTGTGAGGTGAAAACCATTTCCGGTGACCACCTCTTGAAGCTCATCAAGAAAATGCCAAGAGTGTGCAAAGCAGTCATCAAAGCAAAAGGTGGCATCTTTGAAGAACCTAGAATATAAGACATATTTTCAGTTGTTTCACACTTTTTTGTTAAGTATATAATTCCACATGTGTTAATTTATAGTTTTGATGCCTTCTGTGTGAATGTACAATTTTCATAGTAATGAAAATACAGAGAAATCTTTAAATGAGAAGGTGTGTCCAAACTTTTGGTCTGTACTGTATATATACTGTGGCTGGTGAGGGGTGTGGGAGGAGCGGCAGCAGCGGAGGAGCGGGGCACAGGAGGAAGGAGCCGCCTGCTGTAGCCTACACTGTGCCCGCTACTAAAGAAAATGAATATTCACTGCTCCCCACGCCCATGGGCGTGTGGAGCACAGAATATTAATTTTCCTTAGTAGCCGGCACACAGTGCAGCCGCAGCACAACTCCTGCTGCGGCCGGGCAATCGCGTGTGCCTGCCCATGGCCGTGGAGAGGGGTGAATTTTTATGCTCTTTAATAGCGAGCAAATGCGATTGCCTGGCAGCAGCAGGAGCCGTGCTGCGGCTACACTGTGTGCCGGCTATTAAGGAGATTTAAGTTCCTGATCCCCACGCACACAGCCCCGGCGTGGGAGCAGTGACTATTCCCGCAGCTCATCTCTATTTGTGAGGGCACATAGCAGTCATGCACGGCTCACACGGTGAGATCAGTGCTGGCAAACAGGACGCAGCGATGGAGCAGAGTGGAGGAATGTGAGTAGAAGTGTTTATTTCTTTTGTGTATACCAGTATAGGGATGAGGGGTGCCATGCATACCAGGAAGAGGGATGAGGGGTGTCAATCATACCAGGAAGAGGGATGAGGGGGGCTTTGTATACCAGGATAGGGATGAGGGGTGCCATGCATACCAGGATGGGTGATTGGGGTGCCATGCATGCCAGAATAGGGATGAAGGGTGCCATGCATACCAGGATTGGGATGAGGAGTGCTATGCATACCAGGAAGAGGGATACCATGCATACCAGGATAGGGATGAGGGGTGCCATGCATACCAGGATAAGGATGAGGGATACCATGCATACCAGGATAAGGATGAGGGGTGCCATGCATACCAGGATAAGGATTAGGGGTGCCATGCATACCAGGTTGAGGGGTGCCATGCATACCAGGATATGGATGAGGTGTACCATGCATACCAGGATAAGGATGAGGGATGCCATGCATACCAGGATGAGGGGTGCAATGCATACCAGGATGGGGATCAGGCATGCCATGCATACCAGGATGGATGGGTGCCATGCATACCAGGATGGAGATCAGGGGTGCCATGCATTCCAGGATGGGGATTAAGGGTGCCATGCAAACCAGGATGGAGGGGTGCCATGCATACCAGAATGGAAAGATGCTATGCATACCAGGATGGAGGTGTGCCTTGCCAACCATGATGGAGGGGTACCATGCATACCAGGATGGGGTTGAAGGTTCCATGCATACCAGGATGGGGAATTGGAGTGCCATGCATACCAGGAGGGGGGAAAGGGGTGATATGCATACCATGATGGGGGATTGGGATGCCATGCTTACCAGGATGGGTATGGGGCCACTTATAATAGGACGGGGGGCATATATACAAGGATGGGTGATATTAACAGAATTGGGGGACATTACCCCTATAACAGTGTCAGCAGCAGATGCTCTCCCCCTTAACAGTGCATCATGACCACATATTTTTTTTCTATTTTCCTCCTCTAAAACCCAGGTGCTTCTTATGGTCCGGTGCGTCTCATAGTCTAAACCAGTGATTTTCAACCTTTTTTGAGCCGCGGCACACTTTTTATACTTAGAAAATCCTGGGGCACACCACCAACCAAAATAGCACAAAATGACACTAAAACAGTCATATTATACATATAGTTAATAATATAGATTCTAAATTTATTTTACTCACTCAGTGTGAAACCTGGGCCTGTTTCGATAAACACAAAAGGGATATCCTGGCAGGAATGGTGGAAAGACACACACGAAGCTCTTCCTCAACAGTTCTCAGTTTCTCCCTGTTTTTAGTTTTTATCGCAGTCAAGCTTGAGAAGCCCAGTTCACATAGATATGTGGTTGAAAATGGGAGCAATGTCAAAATAGCTTTGTTGGCCAGAATGGGGAACTCCTTGGCAACAGATAACCAAAAACTGTCCAAAGGAAGATCAGCAAACTTTAGCTTTAAACCGCGATCTTGCTTCAGTTCAACGAGTTCCTCTTGCTCCTTTAAAGTCATGTCTTTTCCAGCAACGGATAATGAGCTGTATGGGTCCCTAACCCAGTCAAGGCATTCTGTGAAGGCTGAAGAGAAATAGAACGATAACTTCTCCTCAAGAGTTTTCAAATGTCTGCCAATCGCTTCGCACATTGCAGCAGTATTGTCATCATGCAGTTTCTCGGTGAGTGGGAACATCTGAAGGTTGCCACCCTGCACATGTTGTTGCCAGAGCTGCACCTTTAAACGGAATCCGTTCATTTTATCAGTGCTTGTAAGCAGGTTTTCATTTCGACCTTGCATCCGTGTGTTTAGTTCATTCAGATATTGAAATATATCAGCCAGGTATGCCAGCTTTGCACACCACTCATCACTTGCAAGCAGCTTTGAATAATCGGACCTCTCGTTTGTAAGAAATATTTTAAGTTCCTCTCGCAACTCATACACACGGGCCAGCACTTTGCCGCGTGACAGCCACCTGACCTCCGTGTGGAGCAATAAGATTTTATGTTCCGCTCCCATTTCTGTACACAAAGACGCAAATAAGCAACATCTCAAAGGTCGCGTCTTCACAAAGTTCACTATGCGCACAACATCATCCAACACAGGAGCTAGATCTGCTGGTAAGGTCTTTGCAACGAGGGCCTCACGGTGCAAGAAACAGTGGGTAGCAAGAACATCTGGGTTTCTTTCTTTAACCCTACTTACAAAGCCTTTGATGCGCCCGACCATGGCTGCGGCTCCATCAGTGCAGACACCTGTGCAGTTTTCCCATGTAAGTCCACTTTTATCAAGATATTCCGATGTGACTTGGAATATTGCCTCTCCTGTTGATTTTTCTGTCAGTGCCTTGCAAAATAGGAAGTTTTCTCTAATGGCTTCACCATCCACAAAACGCACATTGGCCAACAACTGACAATGTCCACTGATATCCGTCGACTCATCAAGTTGCAAGGCAAATTTCTTACTGATGCGCACCTTTTCCAAAACAACTGTTTCAATGTCCGCAGACAAGTCATCAATCCGTCTGGCAATTGTGTTATCAGAGAGAGGCACTTTAGCCATCTCTTTAGCTGCTTCAGGGCCAAGCATCTCATTTACAATAGCTTTACAAGCTGGTAGTATTAATGTTTCTGCCACAGTGTGGGACTTTTTTGATCTAACTATGAGTTCAGCAACAAGGTAGCTAGCTTTGAGGGCTCTCTCATTTACCTTTGTGCTTTTTCTCAAAAAAGTTGCCCCTTTCTCATTGTTTGTACGTAAGCGTACAAAATACTCCATCGGTTTATTTTGAACGGAAGGGTGTTTCGTTTGGAGATGGCGTTTAAGTTTGCTTGGCACCATAGCGCTATTGGAAAGCTTCTCACCACACACCAAGCACAGTGGTTTTGGTGCTGTCGCATCCCCAGTGGAAGTAAAT
The DNA here is from genome assembly GCF_046119375.1 of Phyllobates terribilis. NCBI lineage: Eukaryota > Metazoa > Chordata > Amphibia > Anura > Dendrobatidae > Phyllobates > Phyllobates terribilis. Next base: position 126,748 of record NW_027362800.1, on the reverse strand, counting down.
CCAAATGAAAGATAGCTTTCACTGTATTGCCTTGAGCTCACCGTCTTGTCTTTTTTCTTTTGTCGAACTCTCATACTAGGGCCTTCATTTGGGTTAGAATTGTGTCCAGGGTCCTGTTCGGCATTTGCCTTTTCCATTCTCAAATACTTCTCCATCACTGCTGAGATAGTGTGCGCAGCCACACACTAAAATAGAAGAGTATTACATTATCTGCCACACTTAAAGGACCTCTGCTAGGCATATTTCATTCCTGAGGGCTTAAAAAGCAGCTCTCGTGGTGACAAGAAGCTGATTTAAACCCCCCAAGAGTGAACTTCGCGAGAGCTGTATGTGTGTGATAATAACTTATATTACTACGGTCTGCATTTCCTGCTTGAATTGACACTAGTGACGTAGCACTCAGCTTTCTCTATAAGTAGAATAGAGCCGGCTGCCAAGTGCTACGCCACTAGAGTCAATTCAAGCAGGACATGACTGCTGAAGAACGGTACTAATATCATTTATTATTCCATACATACAACTCTCACGGAGTTCACTCTTGGGGGTTTTAAATCAGCTTCTTACCACCACAAGAGCTACTTTTTTAGCCCTCAAGAGTGAAATATGCCTGGCAGAGGTCCTTTCAATAAATTATTTATTTTAAAAAAGTGAAATAAAAAAGGATAACCCCCTCATATATTCAATCCCATGTAACCTCATAAATACAGTCCCACGTATATGAGCACATGATTATCAGCATCATATACTGTGGTGATGTGCACTGTACAGCGCCACAGTATATGGTGCTGATTATTATGTGGCTCATATACTGCAATATAAAGGGGTAAAATGAGAAGTACTATGGCCATGAGGCCAGAGTACAAGTGCCAGCTCATATACTCAGCATATGAGCTGGTACTTGTAGTACTCCAGCCTCATGACTATAGTATTTCTCATTTTACATTTCTCATTGTTATATGCAGTATACTACTGGAGTACTAAAAGTACCAGCTCATATGCTGAGTATTCTGCCAACAGTTCATATACTCAGGCAAAAGCTCATATAGTCAGCATTATTGGCGGGCATTACCTTGGCAGCGGGCAAATGCGGGAGTCTCTCCGCTCTCAGGATGACGCGCCGGCCTCGGTGACGTCATTAAGTCGCGCGAGGTTCAAAGCTTGCGCATGTGTTATTGTACACGTCTCCTACATTGTAAGAAGGCGTGACTGCGCATCGAGCGCATTGCCGGGAAACAAAACACAGGGGGCACCATAGTTTGGGGAACTTTCCCCGCGGCACACCCGACCATGTGTCGCACAAAAATCTGCTATTTATAAAATGAATTTTATCCCAAAAGTGCATTGTGCATGTTATATATATATGTATATATAGATATATATATATATATATATATATATATACTGTATGTGCATATCCAAATGTATTTAAATTATTTAAGCAAAAAGGAAAATTTATATATGTATGGAACTATGCCTATCCAAATCATAGGATGAACAGTAACAGTGATCACTATGCAATATCAAATGTCATAATGCAAAAAAGAATACAGAAATAAGTTCATAAAAAGTTACATTTGTGCATATTATTACGTACTATCCAAAAGCACATCTTCACCCCTTCCACATGCTTCAACAAACGTTTCGCTACCGATTCATTAGGAAGTGAGGTGGAGGAGGAAGAGGCGATGTTTCATAGGGTGATTACAGCTGTGGTTACTTACAAATCAAGGACGCCATATTATCGGACGCCTCTACTGTCCCACGCGTCCGGATAGCCGTCCCGTCTGCGACCGAATGTGCATCACCGAAACACGACCAAAGGTCGCAGTTCAACGAAAACATCCCAGTGTGCAGATTGCACATTTTCTGTTAGTGCAATAAATGTCATTTCAAGGCAGAAACATTACTGTGTCCAACAGTTATTACATATATCAAACTGAAATAGCTGTTGCAAAAACACCAATTTTTAAAAAAACATTAAGCTTAAGATTAATAGGGGTGCCCAAACTTTTTCATAGAACTGTATAATGTGCATATGTAAAAGTGAATAAACACACTATAAACTTATATGTACTGTACAATAAAGCCAGCAATACATGTATATATGTTTATTCAATCAAATGCACTATGATATATATTGATTATATGATTCGATTGATAATAAGGACAAGACACTGAAGATGAGAATATATCAAAAATCCTAGTGTATACCTAAAGAAAACTCGAAAATTCCCACTGTTCATTTAACCCTCTGGGGGTCATACTTCTTAGAGTGGTGATCCATTTACTTTTTTATTTATTATTTATTTATTCAGTCTGGGCCAGCTTTTTGGCTAGATTTTCCCTCCTATTCCCAGGATACAGACGGGCAATCCCTTTGACACGTAAGAGATGACATTGATGAGGGTAGCAATTCCGAAACTGTCTCGCCAAAGGTTTAGGTTGAGAAATAGCACCCACCTTGACAGATTTTCTCCGCTGCCCTAATATTTTTGATGTGTTCCAAAGCTCCCGAGTTGTCATACCAATATAGATGAGTCCACAGAAACATGAGGCTTGATAGATGACCATAGATGTTCTACAATTAATGAAATACTGAATCTTGTAAGCCTACTCACCCATCGAATCCTGAAAGGTATTCGTTTTTTCAATATATCTGCACTCTTTGCAGTTGCCACATTTCCATGTGCCCCATTTGGGGCCCTTTGAGCCAAATATACATTGCTCAAAAAAATAAAGGGAACACTTAAACAACAGAATATAACTCCAAGTAAATCAAACTTCTGTGAAATCAAACTGTCCACTTAGGAAGCGACACTGATTGACAATCAATTTCACATGCTGTTGTGCAAATGGAATAGACAATAGATGGAAATTATTGGCAATTATCAAGACACCCTCAATAAAGGAGTGGTTCTGCAGGTGGGGACCACAGACCACATCTCAGTACCAATGCTTTCTGGCTGATGTTTTGGTCACTTTTGAATGTTGGTTGTGCTTTCACACTTGTGGTAGCTTGAGACGGACTCTACAACCCACAGAAATTGCTCAGGTAGTGCAGCTCATCCAGGACGGCACATCAATGCGAGCTGTGGCAAGAAGGTTTGCTGTGTCTGTCAGTGTAGTGTCCAGAGGCTGGAGGCGCTACCATGAGACAGGTCAGTACACCAGGAGACGTGGAGGGAGCCGTAGGAGGGCAACAACCCAGCAGCAGGACCGCTACCTCTGCCTTTGTGCAAGGAGGAACAGAAGGAGCACTGCCAGAGCCCTGCAAAATGACCTCCAGCAGGCCACAAATGTGCATGTGTCTGCACAAACAGTTAGAAACCGACTCCATGAAGGTGGTATGAGGGCCCGACGTCCACACATGGGGGTTGTGCTCACAGCCCAACACCGTGCAGGATGCTTGGCATTTGCCACAGAACACCACGATTGGCAAAGTCGCCACTGGCACCCTGTGCTCTTCACAGATGAAAGCAGGTTCACACTGAGCACATGTGACAAACGTGACAGAGTCTGGAGACGCCGTGGAGAGCAATCTGCTGCCTGTAACATCATTCAGCATGACCGGTTTGGCTGTAGATCAGTAATGGTATGGGGTGGCATTTCTTTGGAGGGCCGCACAGCCCTCCATGTGCTTGCCAGAGGTAGCCTGACTGCCATTAGGCACCGAGATGAGATCCTCAGACCTCTTGTGAGACCATATGCTGGTGCGGTTGGCCCTGGGTTCCTCCTAATGCAGGACAATGCCAGACCTCATGTGGCTGGAGTGTGTCAGCAGTTCCTGCAAGATGAAGGCATTGAAGCTATGGACTGGCCCGCCCGTTCCCCAGACCTGAATCCGATTGAGTACATCTGGGACATCATGTCTCGCTCCATCCACCAACGTCACGTTGCACCACAGACTGTCCAGGAGTTGGCGCATGCTTTAGTCCAGGTCTGGGAGGAGATCCCACAGGAGACCATCTGCAACCTCATCAGGAGCATGCCCAGGCGTTGTAATGAGGTCATACAGGCACGTGGAGGCCACACACAATACTGAGCCTCATTTTGACTTGTTTTAAGGACATTACATCAAAGTTGGATCAGCCTGTAGTGTGTTTTTTCACTTTAATTTTGGGGGTGACTCCAAATCCAGGCCTCCATTGGTTAATAAATTTGATTTCCATTGATGATGTTTGTGTGATTTTGTTGTCAGCACATTCAAATTTGTACAGAACAAAGTATTCAATGAGAATATTTCATTTATTCAGATCTAGGATGTGTTATTTGAGTGTTCCCTTTATTTTTTTGAGCAGTGTATATGAAGATGTATCAGGTACATGATGACTATGTACTAGTATATCACGTAGTGTCTTATTATGTTTAGCCATAATCAATGGACGATTTGATAGAAAAGGATGTATTGTTTGATCCTGTTGGAGAATTAGCCAAAATTTGGAGATGATATTAGTAATTTCCTTCCACCTCGAATGATAATTCGTGATGAATCGAACATGCCCATCAGATTCCTTTTTCTTTTTAGTAATGAGAAGATATTGTCTATTGGCTTGTTTGGCCGATAGTAGGCCTGTTGAATAATTTCCATTTTGTACCACGTTGTAAGTATCTACTGGTCATATCACATGCCTATTCTTCAAAAGCTTTGTCTTGGTCACAAATACGATGTGCCCTAATAAATTGTCCGGACGGCATTGCCTGTATTACATGTGCCAGATGACTGATTTGGCATGCAAGAAAGCATTGGCACTAGTAATCTTGTGATAAATATTTGTATGCAACTGTCCATGGTCATCAACATGAATATCCAAATACGGAAAATCAATTTTCTTTTGATCAATATGATGGGTTAGCTTAATATTCAATGCATTGTCATTGAGATATTTTAAGAATTTTTCAAGTTCCTCATGGGAGCCCTGCAAAATAAACAACACATCGTCTATGAATCTCATCCAAGATATCACTGATCCCAATGATGTATGTTCAATGTTCTGGAATCGGATGTATTCACACTCCCAAAATCCCAAGGAGAGATTGGCGTAAGATGGGGCCCAAACCGCGGCCATTGCCACCTCTTTCTTCTGTAGGTAATATTGATCTTTGAACACAAAATTATTATATAACAAAATGCATTCTGTTATGAATCCGGGTGGTGGAACCTCTGTGCTGTGATGCAAGGAGGGATCAGAGGGGCGTAACTAAGTGCCTACCCGGACCGACCCTGGCCACACAGCGGCTTAGTCGACTCTGTGAACCAAGGAGGGACCAGGAAGGTGAACCAGGTGCCACTCGGGGACCGACCTTGTGAGAGCAGGCGACTCCCATGGGACTGATGGCTGAAGCTGAAAGGCACAGCGGATGAGCACGGCCGGTTGACAGCTGATAGACAGACTGGCGGGCACTGGGACCTTCAAGGTAGAGGTGAAGATGCTGGAGCTGTCCTAGGCAGAAGTGCTGAAACTGTTGTATCCAGAAGCACCAGAGCTGTCCACTAGCGTGGTGCTGAACCTGGATGGCACTGCCCTCCAACGTTGTGGTATTGAACCAAATGTTACTATAATGTCCTGGTTACAAGCCGTCCACTGCTGTGGTGCTGAATCTAGACAGTTCTTCCCATATAAAAGCTGTCCACTGCTGTGGTGCTGAATCTAGACAGTACTGCCCAGATCAGAGCTGCCCACCGTTGTGGTGCTGAATCTAGGACTGTAGTGCCCAGAGGAGAGCTGCCAACCACTGTGGTGCTGAACCAGTACTATAGAAGGGAGAGAACACAGGAGCTCACCCCCGCTGCTGAGCAGAGATGCTAGATGTGCTGTAGTTGTCTTCTATTGTCCCTCAGCAGATAGCATCATGCTATGAATGGGATGTGCTCTGCTATATCCCTGCAGCTTGTAGATCAGGAACCAGGGCTTCAGTGTGCGTCACCTGAATGACAGCAGTCTGGCACCACCAATGCTGCTATGCGGGACATTGCGCCCTTTACTACTGCCTGCGATGTAAAACCCCTTCTGATTGGAGCCCATGGATCTGTGATTGGTTATTGAAGACACACCCTCGTACATGGTGGACTTGTCTGTTCCCTTTAAACATATGAGCGGTTCTCACATGTTGTGGCTGATGTCTGATAACATAAGTGCTATCCCCTCATTCTGTATCACTGCAGCTGTCATCTGATGGGCGGCTGATGTATTCCATCACTATAGTACGGGTGAGATCACAGCCATCTGTAGGAACAAAACACCATCTCATCCGTGTCATGTACAGAAGCATGTCACTATGCAAGTCGCCCCCGTACTCCTAAACATCAGCAATAAAGCAGGAAGGAGTGTGTCACTGAATGCAAGATGTGACGAGATAAAACCAACCTTGTAAGGCTACATGCGTAGTGGTCATAGCCACCTCCAGTTACTGTCACATAAAATTCCTGGTGCCACTGATAAAGGAGGGGAGATCTCCGTAATACGGTATCTGTGCACGTTTAGTCCACCAGTGTCTGGAAGGAACGTTGAGCTCAGCTATGCTGCTCATGAGAGCGCAGGGTCCTAATGTCCACCATTACCACTCCATTCTCAGTCTAATTTTACATATCATTTCATCAATGTGTTTCATCTGACATTAACCTTATTCATTATATTTTCAATTAAACACTTTATTAATAATATCTAAAGATTTAAAAAAAAGATAAGTATATGATAAACTATATGTCGGTTGCGAATAAATGTACTAATGAATTTACTCTGCATCTCAAGTGTCATATCTACAGTGCCAAAGGTTTCCTTTCTGGATCTTATTGATATTCCTTCTATGCACTACATCTTCTAATTAGGAGTGCGAAACTTCTAACGCTTTACACTATGATAAACTGATATATATAAGTACTCGTATATACACTATTTGGACAAAACTTATAACAGCGAAGTACTGTTCATATAGTTAAGTGGCTTAGCAACGGTACAGGAGATAAGATGAGAATAATAGGTTTAGTCTTTAGGATAGGGTTAATGGATAGAGACTGCAAGATGTCGGTGAGTGACACGAAAGAGTGAGACGGACCCGTCCCATCGTGTGCGTAAGAAGGGCACGGTGGAAGAAAAAGAAACCATGCCCATTGCAGCAAGCCAAGGGAGAACGGGTGGAGACTCCCAGGAAACGGGCAGGTGAGCCAGAAGTGGCCTCCCCCAAGAATGGGCAGAGCAACGTAAGAGCACACCCACGGCAGAGTGGGCTGGGACCATTGTTGGTGAGGAGGTAAAGTGGCAAGAGAAGATGGAGTGCTACGGTTTACCTATTGAAAGTGATGGTCAGTGCTACGGCATTGTGCTCCGCGGTGTACCCGGAAAGGTCAAGTGGAAAAGGAAGATGACGCAGCTGGAGCAAGAGATGCAGCTGGGTGAACTGTCATCAGTAGAGGCACCAACCCAGGTCCAGGGAAGGCCCATGATCCAATGCCTGACCTCAAGACAAAGGTTCGCCTGCAGTCCCCAAAACCAGAACCCGATTCCAAGGCGGAGGAAGCACTGTCAGCGTGGCCAAGATCCTGCGACCAGGCAGGGTGACTGAAAGCTATGCTGGCAGCCCTGGTGGTAAGTACACCTCAGCATCCTGGAGTGTTATCAGCCTGGGAAACAGCCCTCATCCCCTGGCCACAGCAGTACATGGAACAGACACCAGCCCTGGACCCTGTTAAGGCCAGATGGGTGGTGAAGGTCATTGAGGGTAAGAAGGAGTGGGAGAAATGGGTGAGGGCCCAACTCGAGCACCCAGGAGGTGGTGAAGTTGACCCGCCCAGGGGGGATATGGGGGGAAACTTGGTACCCGGGCCTTTACCTTCTTTGTAGGATGTCACCGCAGTCGGCTCCCGGGCCCATCCTCTGGGGTCGCTCTTTAAAAGGGGGTTTGTTAACAGTTTGTCTCGTGACGCCACCTGTGGTTCCCAGTAATGAATACCGGCACTGCTACAGACCTCCGGGGGTGATGGGATGGCAGCTGGGATGTTTCAGCTCCCCACAGGCGGAGCGGGCCCCCGGGGCAGGGTAGTTGCAGATGGTAATGCTGGGCGTTGTAGTGCAGGCGCGGTAGCGTGATGGAAATAACTGACAGAGACAGTGGAGTGCAGTCATCCGAGTTTACTCACAGTTCTTTTTAGGTTCCTCGGGTACACTGTCCAGGTGTCAGACTCCCGCGTCACACTGCGTTTGCCAGGCAGGGGTTCAGCACTCCTTCAGGTAGATTAGAAGCACTTAACGGGACCCCCTTTCTTATGTTCCTTCTTTGACTGACTTCACGCGCTGGGTCTTCTCACTCCTGCCCTGCGCTCCCCACACACAGTCCCGATCGGGTGCTCTGAAGTCCCTTCTGGGCAACCTGGAGTTCCCGGACCTACTTGATGCCCTTCACGGCGACTAGCGTGAGGCTGTGGCAACTGCATCATGGAAGTGCAGAAGCCTCCGGTTTTTCCAGCCGAGACCTGGAGTAACACAGCTGGTCCAGGGACCAGTTCCCTTCCTGCGGCCTGATCCCTCTGATTCTTGGCAGATTCGGGCGTATGGGTGCCGTCCTGCACTCACCGTACCCCCTGGGATCCCTTCTGTTCCCGGAGCATTCCTCCCTTGCTCCCACTCCTCTCCTGGGCCTCTCTCACTAGGCCCACAATGGAGAAGAGCTCCTGAAGAGACTCTGCTCCCCTCCTCTCCTTGCTACTCACTGGCTGAACTGCACTGCTCCAACTAAGATGGCTTCCTTTTTTATATCTATTCTCTAAGTGCTCCCCTGTTCTACGTCCTCCACCCACACCCACTACTGGTTCCCCCTCTCCTTGGTTCCCCCCACTCCAGCCAGGGACAGGGCAGCAAAAGAAGTGCATAATGCCCTTCCAGCCGGCCTGGAGTAGTGCAGTATTGAGTGCAGGTGTTGGGGTCCCGGGCAGTAATAATCTTTAATAATAATAATCTTTATATAGCGCTAACATATTCTGCAGCACTTTACATACATTATTGTCGCTGTCCCCATCGGGGCTCACAATCTAGATTCCCTATCAGTATGTCTTTGGAGTGTGGGAGGAAACTGGAGAACCCAGAGGAAACCCACCCAAACATGGGGAGAACATACAAACTCCTTGCAGATGTTGTCCTTGGTGGGATTTGAACCCAGGACCCCAGCGCTGCAAGGCTGCAGTGCTAACCACTGCGCCACCGTGCCGCCGGCAGTACTTCTTCCTTACCTGAGAGAAGGAGATGACACACTTCTGGGTGAGGTGCAGTACCTCTGTGGCGACTGAACCCTCCGGGGTGCCACAAAGTCATTGACCAGATGACCAGATGTGACATCCGATATTTCAGCCCTCAGCGGGAAGATCATGTCCAGCAATGACTCCTCCACGGTTAGTACCACAGCCTCAGGCCTGACAGAGGCAGCGAGTATTTCGACTGCAGTGTGCGTTTTCAAGGGCCCCCACTATATATGCTGTGTGTTGTCTTCCAGGTTCCAGAATGGTCGAGGATGACCATGTCCAAAGAGGGAATGTAAGAGTGATGGACTGTTCTGCAGCATTCCTACCCTTGAAGGCAATAATCCCTTTATATGTACAGTGCCATGCGGTTTTACGAGTAATGTAAATAGCGATGTGTTTCTCTTACAGTGGCATGTAAAAGTTTAGGCCCCTTGGTAAAAAATTACTGTTATTGTGAACAGTAAAGCAAGTTGAAGATGAAATGATCTCTATAAAAGGGATATAGTTAAAGATGACACATTTCCTTTGTATTTTAGGCAAAAAAAATCTTGTAATTTATTACATTTTAAAAATTACACAAAGGAAAATGGGCTGATGCAAAAGTTTGGGCACCCTTGGAGATTTGTGTGCTCAGAAAACTTTGACCAAGGTTTCAGACCTTAATTAGCCTGTTAGAGTGCGTGCACATGGTCAGTAAACACTGCGGATTGGATGCAGCACACTTGCGCTGCGTGCAATCTGCAGCGGCCAGATGTTACAGCATAGTGGATGGGATTTATACAAATCCCATGTCCACTATGCGTCTCCGTGCTCCTGCAGCTCACCCGTGGAGACGGTCATGCAGTGCGTCTTCACAGACCGCAGCATGTCAATTTCTCTTGCAGAGACCCTAGTCTCCGCAAGAGAAATTATATCACTGTAATGTATAGGATGTGGTGAATCCGCATGGTTCATTGAACACATGCGGATTCACTTGCGTGCAGCGCTTTGGACGCAGCATAAAGTATGCTGCGTTCAAAGCGCAGCCAACACCGACCATCTGCACATATCCTAAAGGTTATGGCTTGTTCACTATCATTAGGAAAGGCCAGGTGATACAAATTTCCCAACTTTATAAAAATCCAGCCTCCTCTAACCTTGTGCCAAAAAACAGCAGCCGTGGGTTCTTCTAAGCAGCTGCCTAGCACTCTGAAAATGAAAATGGTGGAGGCCCACAAAGTAAGAGTAGGCTATAAGAAAATAGCAAAGCGTTTTCAAGTTGCAACCTTATTGACGGCATCGCTCGTCACTGCAGGAACGTCCTCAGGCTACTGTCAGTGAGTTCCAGCTGGCGTGCTGAGCAGTTACATACTCATGCAACCGCTCAACACACCAATCGGATGTAGCAGATCTGGGGATCATTGTTCGACATCATCAGTATGGATTATCTGCGGACAGGTGAGAATTACTTTACATAGTTACATAGTTTATAAGGCCGAAAAAAGACAAGCGTCCATCGAGTTCAGCCTATTTCTTGTGCACTGCAGCTATTCCGCAGTGTTGATCCAGGGGAAGGCAAAAAAAACCCATGCGGTATAGGCCAATTTACATCATTGAGGAAAAATTCACTTCCCGACTCCAATCTGGCAGTCAGATTAAATCCCTGGATTAACTAACTATCACTAAGCATAAGATGTAATTTTATTGTTCTCAAGAAAGGCGTCCAGGCCTCTCTTGAACTCATTAAGTGAGTTGGACATCACTTCCTCTTCCAGAGAGTTCCAGAGTCTCACGGCTCTGACCGTAAAGAATCCTCTTCTATGCTGGTGCAGGAACCTCCTTTCCTCCAGACGCATAGTGTGCCCCCTCGTCTTTGTCACCATCCTTGGTATAAACAGGTCATGGGAGAGATCTCTGTACTGCCCCCTGATGTATTTATACATGTTTATGAGGTCTCCCCTAAGCCTTCTCTTTTCCAACGTAAATAGGCCTAATTTTGACAACCTCTCTGGGTATTCTAGTCCCTCCATTCCCTTTATTACCTTAGTCGCCCTCCTTTGTACCCTCTCTAGCTCCAATATGTCTTTCCTGAGCACCGGAGCCCAGAACTGTGCACAATATTCTAAGTGCGGCCTTACCAGCGCTTTATACAGAGGAAGAACATTGTTCTCATCATATGCCCCTATTCCTCTTCTGATGCATGCCATGACTCTATTTGCCTTCGCAGTTGCTGCCTGACACTGACCACTCCAATTTAATTTGCTATTAACCAAGACGCCCAGGTCCTTCTCCATGTCAGATTTCCCCAACGGTTTCCCATTTAATATGTATGGGTGACTGCTGTTTTTCTTTCCCATGTGCATGACCTTACATTTATCGGCATTGAACCCCATTTGCCATTTTTTGGCCCAACTCCCCAATTTATCTAAATCCTCCTGTAGCTGTGCCCTATCCTCATCTGTATTAACTACTTTACAAAGTTTAGTATCATCTGCAAATATTGCTATTTTACTATGCAACCCTTCCACTAGATCATTAATAAATATATTAAATAATATAGGGCCCAAGACAGACCCTTGAGGCACCCCGCTAGTAACCCTGACACACTCTGAGCTTACTCCCTTGATAACCACCCTCTGCTTTCTATCACTCAGCCAGCTATTTACCCACTTGCACACATTATCCCCCAGACCAAGCATTCTCATTTTATATACCAACCTTTTGTGTGGCACGGTATCAAACGCTTTGGAGAAGTCAAGGTATACAACATCCACTGACTCTCCCCGGTCCAGCTGTGAGCTCACCTCCTCGTAGAAGGCCATCAGGTTTGTTTGGCAGGAGCGATCCCTCATGAATCCATGTTGATATGGAGTTAGACAGTTATTATCATTAAGATATTCTACAATAGCATCTCTAAGAAATCCTTCAAACAATTTACCCACAACAGACGTTAAGCTGACTGCTCTATAGTTCCCAGGGTCACTTTTAGACCCCTTTTTGAGTATTGGTACCACATTTGCTTGGCGCCAGTCTAGTGGGACAGTCCCTGTCCATAAAGAGTGCTTGAATATAAGATACAGCGGCCTGTCTATCACATTACTTAATTCTTTTAGTACCCGGGGGTGTATGCCATCTGGGCCTGGTGACTTGTCTATTTTGATATTATTTAGGCGTTTCTGAACTTCCTCCTGGGTTAGGTGGGTGATATTTAGCAGAGGGTTTACTTTATCACTCTGCATTTCCTCCGATAAATTGTTTTCTTTTGTGAAAACAGTGGAGAAGAAGCTATTGAGTAGGTTTGCTTTACCCTCATCGCCCTCTATGATTTTACCCAGGTTATTTTTCAATGGGCCAACTCCATCAGTTTTAATCCTTTTACTGTTTATATAGTTAAAGAACAGTTTGGGATTCGTTTTACTTTCCTTGGCAATTAGTCTCTCTGTCTCCTCTTTTGCTATTCTTATTTGTTTCTTACAGATTTTGTTTTTTTCCCTATAAGATATTAGCGCTTCCTCGCTGCCTTCTTGTTTAAGTTTACCGAAAGCCCTTTTTTTGTTTTTCATTGCCCTCTTGACTTCCTTATTTAGCCACATTGGCTTCCTCCTATTCCTAGCCCTTTTATTCCCATAAGGTATGTACCTTCTACAGTGACTATGTAGGACTGTTTTGAAAATTTCCCATTTTCTATCCGTGCTCCTATTACTAAAGATACTATCCCAGTCTATAAGGTGAAGGGCATCTCTTAGCTGATCAAACTTTGCCCTCCTGAAGTTCAGTGTTTTTGTGACTCCCTTGCTGGGCACCTACTGAAGCACATGTGGAATTGTATAATGTTGTGGTCACTATTTCCCAGGTGCCCCCCGACCTGCACCTCAGTTATTCTGTCTGGCCTGTTAGTTAATATTAAGTCTAAAAGGGCCGTCCCTCTAGTTGGTTCCTGCACAAGTTGTGACAAATAATTGTCTTTGATAATTGACAGAAACCTGTTTCCTTTCTGAGATCTACAGCTTTCGGTTTCCCAGTCTATATCGGGGTAGTTGAAGTCCCCCATAATAATCACCTCATTATTTTTTGCTACTTCGTCTATTTGTCTCATTAATAGACTTTCCGTGGCTTCTGCTATATTTGGTGGTTTATAACAGACTCCTATGATAATTTTATTATTGTTTTTTGCCCCATGTATCTCCACCCATAAGGACTCGACCTCCTCATTTCCCTCCCATACATCCTCCCGTATTGTAGGATTTAGACACGTCTTTACATATAGACAGACTCCACCCCCTTTCCGACTTCTTCGATCCCTTCTAAACAGACTGTAACCCTGTAAGTTAACTGCCCAGTCATAGCTTTCATCTAACCATGTCTCGGTTATTCCCACTATGTCATAGTTACCTGTAGATATTTCTGCTTCCAGTTCATCCATCTTGTTTGTCAGGCTCCTGGCATTTGCTAGCACCCAGTTTACACGATTTTGTTTTGTTCCAATCTTCTCCCTGTGGATTGTATTTGAAATTTTCTTACCTCCCTTCCAAGCATCTTGTCTTGGACCTTCTTTGTCGCACTTCATATCTTTCATTAGTATGTTCTCTGGTTGCATGTTCGTGTCCGGCGTTTTTCTTCCCATCCCCTCTTCTTCTAGTTTAACGCCCTCCTGATGAGTGTTGCGAGTCTCCTGGCGAATGTGTGTTTCCCGGGTTTGTTGAGGTGTAGTCCATCTCTAGCAAGGAGTCCGTCATAGAGGTAATTCACACCGTGGTCCAGGAATCCAAATCCTTGTTGTCTGCACCATCGTCTCAGCCAGTTGTTCACATCAAGGATCCTGTTCCATCTCCTGACGCCATGCCCGTCTACTGGAAGGATAGAAGAAAAAACTACCTGCGCATCCAGTTCTTTTACTTTCTTCCCCAATGCTTCAAAGTCCTTGCAGATTGTCGGTAGGTCCTTCTTTGCCGTGTCATTGGTGCCAACATGTATCAGAAGAAATGGGTGGATATCCTTGGAACTGATGAGCTTCGGTATCCTATCGGTAACATCTGTTAGAACCTTGCTCTTAGGTTTTTTCCTTTGCTGGTCACATGACCTTGTTGGCCTATTTAATCCTGCTCCGCCCTTCTGGCTTTGCTGGACTTCATTGTATAACTACTTTCTAGCTAGCCTGTGCTCTGTATCTAACTCTGTTAGTTTGCTTGGTCTACGGACCTCTATGTTCTATATATTTTGTTTGTTCGTCTGTCTGCTACTATTTCTGTTAGGAGGTGTCCCATTTTCCTCCCAGTCCTTAGTACTTGTAGGGATTCCTTCCCCACATCTATAGGTCTCCGTACAGACTAGCTTTCAGACTTTAGCAGGTCTGATCGCAGGATCAGGTTCCCTGTTACATCGTAGGGATTCAGCTGAGTTCTATCGTAGGGACAGATCTCCTCTCTTTCCTTAGCTCTGGTAGCAGAACATAACAACATCCTTGATCTTCGCCCCTGGGAGGCAGCATACTTCTCTTGCGGTTATGTCCGGTCTGCAGATAGCTGCTTCTGTTCCTCTCAGTAGTGAGTCTCCCACCACCACCACTCTTCTTCCCTGCTTGGCTGTCCTTTTTCTTGTCGCTTCTGGGTGTTTCTGGGTACTCTTTTCTTTTTTGCTTGCTGGTAGTTCCTCATCCTTAGGTGTGCCTTTGTTTTTTTATTTTTATGTGGATCTTAAGAAATGTGTAAAAGAGGGTCATTGAGTGTTTTGTTCAAACAAATGTCTTTGCTCTGTGTGAGTTTTTTTACTTGAACTAATGGCGTTAGTTATCGGGATGTCTTATTCACGCCTCTCCATTACTAACCCCTGGGCTTCATGTCAGCAAACATCAAACAGCTGACATCAACCCCAAAACCATTACCCCACTTGCCAATGCACCAGGGCAAGTGGGAAGAGCCGAGAATAAGCACCAGAATTTCTGGGGTGGCTGAGGGCTCATGTTATTAGTCAGGGAGGAGGCCAATATCCATGGTCCCTTCCCAGCCTTTTAATATCAGCCTGCAGGTGTCTGTTTAGCCTTTGCTGGTTATTATAACTAGGTGGGACACCACATAATTTTTTGGGAGATACCCCCTTTTTAATACCATTAAAGGCTAAGCAGACAGCTGTGAGCTGTTATTAATAAGCTGGGAAGATCCATGAATAGCGGCCCCTTCCCAGATTGCCCACTGCTTTCCCTCAGCTGTTAAGAAAATTAAATGGACCCCATCCCATTTTTTCAAAAATAAACACCTAAATTTGTAAGGATGTAAAACAACGCCAAAATGTAGACTAAACTATATATGAATAGACAATATAAGGTCCTAAGTTCCTGGGCTAAGTCATCACTGCTATGGCCCTACTTATGTATTTGAAGTCCCCCTTTCTCAAAATCTTTCTAATAAATTTAATTTCCCCAAGATTATTGTGAAAATCATATACAGTGGGTAAGGAAAGTATTCCGACCCCTTTAAATTTTTCACTCTTTGTTTCAGTGCAGCCATTTGGTAAATTCTAAAAAGTTAATTTTTTTTCTCATTAAAGTGCACTCTGCACCCCATCTTGACTGAAAAAAAACAGAAATGTAGAAATCTTTGCAAATTTATTAATAAAGAACAACTGAAATATCACATAGTCATAAGTATTCAGACCCTTTGCTCAGTATTGAGTAAAAGCACCCTTTTGAGCTAGTACAGCCATGAGTCTTCTTGGGAATGATGCAACAAGTTTTTCACACCAGGATTTGGGGATCCTCTGCCATTCTTCCTTGCTGATCCTCTCCAGTTCCATCAGGTTGGATGCCGAACGTTGGTGGACAGCCATTTGCAGGTCTCTCCAGAGATGCTCAATTGGGTTTAGGTCAGGGCTCTGGCTGGGCCAGTCAAGAATGGTCACAGAGTTGTTCTGAAGCCACTCCTTTGTTATTTTAGCTTAGTGCTTAGGGTCATTGTCTTCTTGGAAGGTGAACATTTGGCCAAGTTTGAGGTCCAGAGCACTCTGGAAGAGATTTTCATCCAGGATATCTCTGTACTTGGCCGCATTCATGTTTCCTTCAATTGCAACCATCGTCCTTTCCCTGCAGCTGAAAAACACCCCCATAGTATGATGCTTCCACCACGTTTCACTGTTGGGATTGTATTGGGCAGGTGATGAGCAGTGCCAGGTTTTCTCCACATATACCGCTTAGAATTATCACCAAAAAGTTCTATCTTCGTCTCTTCAGACCAGAGAATCTTATTTTTCTCATAGTCTGGGAGTCCTTCATGTGTTTTTGAGCAAACTCTATGTGGGCTTTTATATGTCTTGCACTGAGGAGAGGCTTCTGTCGGGCCACTCTGTCATAAAGGCCCAATTGGTGGAGGGCTGCAGTGATAGTTGACTTTGTGGAGCTTTCTCCCATCTCCCTGCTGCATCTCTGGAGATCAGCCACAGTGATCTTGGGGTTCTTCTTTACCTCTCTCACCAAGGCTTTTCTCCCATGATTGCTCAGTTTGGCTGGACGGCCAGGTCTAGGAAGACTTCTGGTGGTCCCAAACTTCTTCCATTTAAGGATTATGGAGCCCACTGTGCTCTTAGGAACCACGAGTAATGCAGAACTTCTTTTGTAACCTTGGCCAGATCTATGCCTTGCCACAATTCTGTCTCTGAGCTCCTTGGGCAGTTCCTTTGAGTTCATGATTCTCATTTGGACTGACATGCACTGTGAGCTGTGAGGTCTTATATAGACAGGTGTGTGCCTTTCCAAATCAAGTCCTACCAGTTTAATTAAACACAGCTGGACTCCAATTAAAGGATCACAAGGAAATGGACAGCATGTGACTTAAATATGAGTGTCTGAGCAAAGGGTCAGAATACTTATGACCATGTGATATTTCAGTTTTTCTTTTTTAATAAGTTTGCAAAAATTTCTACATTTCTGTTTATTTCAGTCAAGATGGGGTGCAGAGTGCACTTTAGTGAGAAAAAAAATGAACTTTTTAGAATTTACCAAATGACTGCAATGAAACAAAGAGTGAAAATGTAAAGGGGTCTGAATACTTTCAGTACCCACTGTATCCTTGAACATTACATTTAACTACCTTTTTGTATAAGGTGGCAAAGAATAAAACAAGCAGATAGGAAAAAACAAACTTAATTTATTTAAAAAATGATCAAAAAGAAATATTTCTGTCATGCGCCAAAACATGCAAAATAAAACAAATAAACATTACAAATTATAATAAGGTGCAGAACTGTAATCAGGGCCAGGACTGGGTGCTGAAAAATGTGGGGGGATCAGCAACATGAGTAAGTGAGGGAAGTGGAGTAAAGGGTAGAAATACACCATGGTGCGGAGGGTTTGGTAGGTATGGCCGGTCCGTGGAACTAGATTTGCTGCCAACTATATCCTAATTTGGAAGGCGGCTCACAGCAGGTTCAAGATGATATAAGTATGGCAAATACAAACGGTATATTAGGATTGTCTGAATATGGGTTATTTTGTAGGTGAGGTTTAACACAAATAACTATTGAAGCCAGAACATTATGTGTCTAATTTTTTTCCAAAACATATCGCCACCAAAAGCGAAAATTTGGCAAGCCAGAATAAACACAAAAAAAAGACAAAGAAAAGTCACCATCATACTAGCAGTCAAGGGCGGGCTGGGCTGGGGGGCAGAGGGGCAAATGCCCCCCCAGACCAGTTCCCAAGCAGCTGCTCAGGGCTGCCAGGGGACTGCACTGTACCTTTAAATATGTTCAGCTGCCGACCCGACCACATGGCAGAGATGCAGATACACCCCCTGCACGCTGTGTGGCTGAGTCTGCTGAAGTGACGTCACACAGCGAACCTGGAACTGATTCAGTCAGCCGGACAGGAGCCTGTGGATCGGAGACTTCAGTGGTCTCAGTCAGTATGAGGTCAGGGGGTCTGCAGTGAGGGGGAAGCGGGACTGTGCTCACCTTCTCATAAATCCACCCAGGATTCTATATTGTCCAATCAGAGGGCCAGCTGCTGGGGCTCCGTGTGAGTTATTGCAGGAGGCTGAACTTTCATGCAGATTAGGGTCCTCCTGTCAGTGCAAAAAGTTCAGTCTGGTGCAATAAATCACACTTAGTCCCAGCAGAGACCACAGACATCACAATACAAGACCCTGCACCGACTGATTACAGCTGAACCTACAGCACCTCATATTCTACTATATGGCCCCATATATAATATGTGAGGTCCTGTAGGCAGGTCCAGGTGTGTTCAGTAATAATAATCTTTATTTTTATATAGCGCTAACATATTCCGCAGCGCTTTACATACATTATCGTCGCTGTCCCCATCGGGGCTCACAATCTAGATTCCCTATCAGTATGTCTTTGGAGTGTGGGAGGAAACCAGAGAACCCGGAGGAAACCCACGCAAACACGGGGAGAACATACAAACTCCTTGCAGATGTTGTCCTTGGTGGGATTTGAACCCAGGACCCCAGCGCTGCAAGGCTGCAGTGCAGTGTATATCCCTGTACATAATATACCACATCTAGTATACAGATTAGCCTATCATCTACTGTGATACACACATCAGATGTTTTAAAAAAATACACATTACTATACAACATCAGATGTCTATAGTGACAGTATATTATATACAGTGCCTACAAGTAGTATTCAACCCCCTGCAGATTTAGCTGGTTGACACATGCGGAATTAACTTGGCATTGTGACATTTGTACTGTAGATCAGCCTGGAAGTGGGAAATGCACTGCAGCAAATATTGTTTTTTTTTTTTTTTTTTTTTTTTTTTTAAAGCGTTAAAAGTTAATTCAGAGTGTCATTTATTATTCAACCCCTCAAACCACAAGAATTCTGTTTGGTCCCCCTAAAGTATTAAGAAGTAGTTCAGGCACCAAGAATAATGAGCTTCACATGTGTGGATTAAAGATCTCTTTTGCCAACCTTTTCTGACTATTTAAGACCCTCCCCAAACTTGTGAACAGCACTCAGACATGGTCAACATGGGAAAGACAAAGGAGCATTCCAAGGCCATCAGAGACAAGATCGTGGAGGGTCACAAGGCTGGCAAGGGGTACAAAACCCTTTCCAAGGAGTTGGGCCTACCTGTCTCCACTGTTGGGAGCATCATCTGTAAGTGGAAGGCTTATGGAACTACTGTTAGCCTTCCACAGCCAGGACAGCCTTTGAAAGTGTCCTCGTGTGCCGAGGCCAGGCTTGTCCGAAGAGTCAAGGCTAACCCAAGGACAAAAAGGAAGGAGCTCCGGGAAGATCTCATGGCAGTGGGGACATTGGTTTCAGACAATACCATAAGTAACGTACTCCACTGCAATGTTCTCCGCTCCAGACGAGCCCGTAAGGTACCTTTACTTTCAAAGCGTCATGTCAAGGCTCGTCTACAGTTTGCTCATGATCACTTGGAGGACTCTGAGACAGACTGGTTCAAGGTTCTATGGTCTGATGAGACCAAGATCGAGATCTTTGGTGCCAACCACACACGTGACGTTTGGAGACTGGATGGCACTGCATACGACCCCAAGAATACCATCCCTACAGTCAAGCATGGTGGTGGCAGCATCATGCTGTGGGGCTGTTTCTCAGCCAAGGGGCCTGGCCATCTGGTCCACATCCATG
Source organism: Phyllobates terribilis (assembly GCF_046119375.1). NCBI lineage: Eukaryota > Metazoa > Chordata > Amphibia > Anura > Dendrobatidae > Phyllobates > Phyllobates terribilis. The sequence continues at coordinate 106,926 of NW_027362800.1, read as the reverse complement.
GGAAGATGGATAGCACGGCCTACCTGGAGATTTTGGCCAAGAACATCCGCTCCTCCATCAAGGATCTTAAGATGGGTCGTAATTTCATCTTCCAACAAGACAACGACCCAAAGCACACAGCCAAGAAAACCAAGGCCTGGTTCAAGAGGGAAAAAGTCAAGGTGTTGGAGTGGCCTAATCAGTATCCTGACCTTAACCCAATTGAAAACTTGTGGAAGGAGCTCAAGAATAAAGTCCACATGAGACACCCAAAGAACCTAGATAACTTGGAGAAGATCTGCATGGAGGAGTGGGCCAAGATAACTCCACAGACCTGTGCCGGCCTGATCAGGTCTTATAAAAGACGATTATTAGCTGTAATTGCAAACAAGGGTTATTCCACAAAATATTAAACATAGGGGTTGAATAATAATTGACCCACACTTTTATGTTTAAAATTTAATAAAATTCAACTGAGCAACATAACTTTTTGGTTTGTAAGATTTATGCTTATGTTCATAAATCCTACTCTCGTTTGCAGTTTGAAGGCTCTAACTTATTTGCATCTTATCAAACCAGCTAAATCTGCAGGGGGTTGAATACTACTTGTAGGCACTGTACTAGTCATGTATTCTAATATATATTGTATGCATGTGGTATACTGTGTGAACAGATGTTATGTACAGGTAATGTGTGTATAGTATATCTGAACTCTACCCATGTCTGGTATATATAATACTGTAACTACAAAGTTCAGCCCGCGGACTGAGACAGCCGAAGGGCTGAAAACTGTGGTGCACGGGCCACACCATACTCTCCCCTATCCCAATATCACTGCTATCTGCAGTGTGGTGAATACATTGGTGGAAGACGGAGCCACTGGCTCCTACTTCCACAGATCAGCTTTTGCGACTGACACAGCCAACATGATGACATCACGACTAGAGATGAGCGTTGTTCTACTCAAACTGTTCGCCAATCTCAAATTCGAGCTGTTTTGGGCGGTGTTCGAGCCGTTCGGCGAACACGAACGATTTGAGAAAAATTTGGCTGTTCGAGGTTATGTTCGATAACTGTTCGTGCACCAAAATCATAACTGGATTTTTTCTCAGTAATGATGAAAATTAATGTTAATACGCAGTTTGAGTGTACAGCGGGGCGGGGGGAGGGGCAGGGGATGGATCTCTGCAGGAATAATGAAGATCTCCATTTTTTTTTCTCTTTCCCGCATTTGCAGTGGGGAGGTGCAATCTGTCAGCCTATCAGCAGCGCACACACGGAGCGAAGTGCTTTTTTTCACACAAGCAAGGGCATGTGTCATTGGCAGTGTATGTCACATGTCCTTGCTCTATAAGACCAAGCCATTTTCCCCGTCGCCACCATTTTCTCACTGCTGCAGCTGCGTGTTAGACGGCACCGCTGTTGCTGCGTGCGCTATACCTTGTTAATTTCAAGCCAATTTTCGCACAAATCTACAGATAGCTTGGGAGTAGGGAATAGTTGTGATTGCAGTCCTTTTAAGGACTAGGTTACAGCATTTCCTACGACTTTTATCAGGCAGGTCTGTGCTCTTAAATAGATAGATTGTGGGAGTAAAGACTAATTGTAATTGGAGTCCTTTTCAGGACTAGGTTACATCAGTTCCTATCAGTTTTTGCCAGGCAGGTCTGTGCCAGTGCTGTGCAAGTTTTTTTCACAGCATTTGGCTGAATCTAGCAAAGCTAATCCTTTTTGGCCTATTGCAGAGTGTGTTAGTCAGTGGAGTAGCCTATCTGTGTTGCAAGATATACCACCTGTGTATAGAATACCATTTTTTTTACTGCACCTAGTGAAGTAAAATCTTTTGGGCATAGCATCATTCTATTAGTCCATCTATACTGACCTCCACCAGGTTGCAAATTGAATATAATTTTTTTCTGCATCTAGCTCTGAAAAAATATTTGGGCTTCTAGCAGTGTGTGGGACTTTCTCTATTAGTCCATCTATACTGACCTCCATCAGGTTGCAAATTAAAAATAATTTTTATCTGCATCTAGTTCTGAAAAAATATTTGGGCTTCTAGCAGTGTGTGGGACTTGTTCTATTAGTCCATCTATACTGACCTCCATCAGGTTGCAAACTGAATATATTTTTTTTCTGCATCTACCTCTAAAAAAATATTGGGCTTCTAGCAGTGTGTGGGACTTGTTCTATTAATCCATCTATACAGACCTCCATCAGGTTGCAAACTGAATATAATTTTTTTCTGCATCTACCTCTGAAAAAATATTTGGGCTTCTAGCTGTGTGTGGGACTTGTTCTATTAGTCCATCTATACTGACCTCCATCAGGTTGCAAACTGAATATAATTTTTTTCTGCATCTAACTCTGAAAAAATATTTGGCCTTCTAGCAGTGTGTGGGACTTTCTCTATTAGTCCATCTATACTGACCTCCATCAGGTTGCAAACTGAATATATTTTTTTTCTGCATCTACCTCTGAAAAAATATTTGGGCTTCTAGCTGTGTGTAGGACTTGTTCTATTAGTCCATCTATACTGACCTCCATCAGGTTGCAAATTGAATATAATTTTTTTCTGCTTCTAACCCAGCCAATAGTTTTGGCCTAATACCACAGTTTGGCCACTCAGCTCTGCTCGGTTCCCATCCATTGTTTTTTTGTGCAAACAACTCCAGAGTTGTGAATTAGTTAACCACCAAAATGAGTGGAAAAAGGCCTGCTGCTGGTGGAAAGGGGAATAGGCGTGTTGGGAAGGGGAAAAAAGGTTGTGTCCGTGGGGTAGGTGTTAAAGCAACAGTAACATCTGCAGAAGAAAGACCATCTTCCAGCCAAACTAAAATGTCTACTTCTTTTAGCGGACAATGTGATAAGATCCCTTTCTTACGGCCACGCCAATCGCTACAAATTCCAGATGAGGCACAAAAACAGCAGGTGCTTCAACGGATATCAAGTGCTCCTTTAAGTGGGCTCTCCTCCACATCAACTTCAACATCACAAATACTCCAGTCCTCAAAGGTGTCACCCCAATCGCACTTGCTTCCTCACAGCTCCCAAATCTCCAGCTGCCCGTCTGAGTATGAGGTAGAACAGATGGTTGAGTCTGCAGAGCTGTTTACTCATACTATAGCCTGGGAATCAGAGGTCGACTCCAGCGCTTCTGTGAATCCAGACGAGGAAATGATCTGTACTGATGCCCAGAATCTTTATGAGTCGGATCCAGGACCAGACGCAGAAGGTTCTGACCATAATGTAGACCCTCATTCCCAAACTGTAACTCCTGTTGGTGGAGACAATGAGGAAGACGATGATGAGACTCAAATACCTGATTGGAGCGACAACTTTAGTTTTTTGTCAGGGCAGGAACAGGTTGGCTCTGAGGACGACGGGTGTGATAACGCACAGGGTGATGATGATGAGGTTGGAGATCCCACTTACTGTCAACCCACAGTCAGCCAAGAGATGAGGTCAGCAGAGGAGGTGGAGGAAGATGCTAGTGACGACGAGGTCAGGTTGCGCCTTCCTGGACAGAGACGTAGTACTGGAAGCACGTCAACAACTGCATCCTCAAACACAACTCTGCCTCTCACCACAAGTCGTGGTGGCTCTTCAGGTCGCATGGGTGCTAAGCCTTGCATTACCTGGGCATTTTTTCAGATCGATAAAGATGACCCAACTTGTGTTATCTGTAACATTTGTCAGCAAAAGCTAAGTAGAGGCCAAAAAATACATAGTTTGAGTACTTCATGCATGAACCGGCACATGGACATGAAGCATAAGTTGCAGTGGGAAGCTCAGTGTGCTACAATGCGGCCTAGCCGGCCGGGCCAACCACCGTCTGCCATATCTTGTGCATCTGCGGCCTCTTCATCCTCTGTGACTGGGGGGACAGCAGTCACACCTGTTTTGGGGCGCAGACCTGCCACCTCTTTACCCGCAACAGCCAGCGTGATTGGCAGGTCATCATTTTCTTTGGAGGTGGTAACACCAGCTGGTGTTGAGCGCTGTCCGACATCGATAGCACCACCTTTGGATCAAGGCAACCTAACATGTCCGCCTGCATCTTCCTCACAGACCGGCAGTTTGCCGGGGACACCCTTATCAACCCCGTCTAAGCACAATAGCCAGCCCTCGGTCCCTCAGATGTGGACAAGTAAAAGACCATTTCCTCCTAGCCATGAGAAAGCTAAGAGGTTGAATTTCACCATCTGCAAGCTCTTGGCTACAGAAATGCTGCCTTTCCGCCTGGTGGACACAGAGGATTTTCGAGACCTTATGTCCGTCGCAGTGCCCCAGTACCAGATGCCCAGTCGGCACTACTTCTCAAAGAAAGGTGTGCCTGCGCTCCACCAGCATGTCGCACACAACATCACCGCTTCTTTGAGAAACTCTGTGTGTGACAGGGTGCATTTCACCACAGACACTTGGACGAGTAGGCATGGACAGGGGCGTTACATGTCGCTGACTGGGCACTGGGTAACTATGGTGACAGCAGGACAAGGGGCTGCTGTCCAAGTCTTGCCGTCCCCACGAGTTGTGCGTCAATCCTCTTTATGTCAAAGTTCCTCCACTGCTTCTGCCTCCTCAACCTCCTCTCGGTCTTCCACCTGCACCCAAAGCCTGTCTGGTCATGCCACAAGCTTTCTATCTGCGCAGAAGGGATCCTGCACACCTCCTTACTATGCTGGCAGTAGGGCTCAACGTCATCAGGCGGTTTTTACTTTGAAATGTCTGGGAAATGTGAGTCACACAGCTGAGGAGTTGTGGTCAGCTCTGGAGAACCAATTTCATGAATGGTTGTCTCCACTGGACCTGAAACCAGGGAAGGCCGTGTGCGACAATGCTGCAAACCTGGGTGCGGCCCTTCGCCGGGGCAATGTCACACACGTGCCTTGTATGGCTCACGTGTTGAACCTGGTTGTCCAGCAATTTTTAGCCCACTATCCCAGACTAAATGGCCTTCTGCAGAGGGCACGGTCGCTGTGTGCTCACTTCCGCCGTTCGCATGCCGCAGCTCAGCGACTTACATCTCTACAGAAGTCGTTGGGCCTGCCACTTCATCGGCTAAAATGCAATGTGCCTACCCGGTGGAATTCAACTCTGCACATGTTGCAGCGACTGTGGCAGCACCGACAAGCCCTGGTGCAATACGTTCTGACGTATAGCCTGGGCCAACGAGATCCAGAGGTGGGGCAAATCACGCTGGAGGAGTGGTCTCAGATCAGGGACCTATGCACCCTTCTGCACAGTTTTGAAATGGCGACGAAGATGTTTAGTGCTGACGATGCCATTATCAGCATGACTATTCCGGTGATTTACATGCTGGAGCACATGTTAAACAGAATTCGGAGTCAGGTGGTGGCACAAGAGGAGGTGGAGGAAGTAGAGGAGGAGGAGTTGTATGCGGAAGGGCTAACATCTGCAAGGTCCAGACGGTCGGCAGCACCAAGGCGGCAGGCATGTGAGGGTGGGGGAGATGGTTTTACCAGGGCGCATGGTAGCAGCCAAACTAGTGAGGAAGGTGCAGGAGCCCAGGAAGAAGTGGAGGACGAACTGATGGAAGACTCATCAGATGAGGGAGACCTTGATCACATTTCTGTTGTGCGAGGTTGGGGGGAGAGGACAGAGGAAGGAAGCATGATTGTTACCTCGCCACCAACACAACAGGGACTTGGTGCTCCTGGATGCGCAACACACATGAGTGCCTTCTTGCTGCACTACCTGCAACATGACCCTCGAATTGTGAGAAATAGAAATAATCCTGACTACTGGGTTGCCACACTGTTAGATCCCCGGTACAAAAGTAAATTTGCAGAAATTATTCCTGCCATAGAAAGGGATGCACGCATACAGGAGTATCAGCAGAGACTGTTGCAGAATCTTACATGTGCTTTTCCACAAAACACCAGTGGTGCACGTAGTGAATCTCACAGTTCCAACTTGCCAACCGTGGGACCGTCAAGTGTTCAGCACTCAAACCGTAACAGAACCACAGTATCTGCTGGTAACATCAATTTTGCAGAATCATTTCACCACTTTTTTAGCCCATCCTTTGCAAGGCCACAGGAGACAAGAAGTCTGACACATAGTCAACGCCTAGAGACGATGGTACAGGAGTATCTCCAAGTAAACATTGAAGCCATGACTGTGTCACTGGACCCTTGCTCTTTTTGGGCTTCCAATCTGGATAAATGGCCGGAGCTAGCCACTTACGCCTTGGAGATCTTGTCATGCCCCGCAGCCAGCGTTCTGTCCGAACGTGTGTTCAGCGCTGCTGGTGGTGTGCTGACAGATAAGCGCACGCGGCTCTCCACTGATAATGTAGACAGACTCACGTTCATAAAGATGAACAAATCATGGATCCGAAACGACTTTTCTACCCCTGTGTCATCCTGGGGAGAGTAAAAGCTTGATGATTGGTTAAAATCACCCTACCAACCGTTTTAAGCTTTCAAATTACTAATCATGTTTATCTGTATCTTGGCTGGAAAATAATTTGGGCTTTGTAGCAGTGTGCAGCACTGATTCTAATAGGCCATCTATACTAAGCTCCACCAGATTTAAAATTACTAATCATGTTTATCTGTATCTTGGCTGGAAAATAATTTGGGCTTTGTAGCAGTGTGCAGCACTGATTCTATTAGGCCATCTATAATAAGCTCCACCAGATTTAAAATTACTAATCATGTTTATCTGTATCTTGACTGGAAAATAATTTGGGCTTTGTAGCAGTGTGCAGCACTGATCCTATTAGGCCATCTATACTAAGCTCCACCAGATTTAAAATTAATAATAATTTTTAGCTGCATCTAGCTCGGAAAATAATTTTGGGGCTCCGAGATGCGCAAGACACATAAGTGCCTTCTTGCTGCACTACCTGCAACATGACCCTCATATTGTCAGAATTCGAAGTAATCATGACTACTGGGTTGCCACACTCTTAGATCCCCCAAACTTTTCGATCAACCTTTTCATTTTAATAAAGACCAAAAAAATGGTCATTTTTGAAATTATAAGCATTAGCAGGTTATTAGAAACTGAAATCAAACAGTTTTCAACTCAAAACTTTATTCTAGGTGATGTTACATTTTCACATAGGACCCCTTGTTCGAAAGGAGCTTCTGAACTCTCTCGTCCATTGAATTTGTCAGGTTTTGGATGGTTTCTGCTTCAATTGTTTTGCATGAGGACAGAATACCCTCCCAGAGCTGTTGCTTAGATGTGAACTGCCTCCCGCCATCATAGACACTCCTTTTGATGATGCTCCAGAGGTTCTGAATGGGGTAGAGGTCAGGGGAGCATGGGGGTCACACCATAAGTTTGTCCCCTTTTATGCCCATATCAGCCAGAGATGCAGATGTTTTATGTGCAGCATGAGATGGTGCATTATCATGCAAAAAAATTATCTTGCTGTGAAATACACGGTTCTTCTTCTTGAACCATGGCAGGAAGTGCTGTTTGAGAAAATCCACATACATTATGGAGTTCATCTTTAGCGCCTTCAGGGATCCTAAAGGGGCCGACAATCTCTCTCCCCATGATTCCAGCCCAAAACATTACTCCACCTCCTCCTTGTTGGCGCTGTAGCCGTGTTTGCGTGGGGTGTCCATCAACCAGCCATCCTCCACTCCATCCATCTAGACCATCGAGCGCTGCACGGCACTCATCCGTGAACAAAACAGTTTTGAAATCAGTCTTCATGTAATGTTTGGCCCACTGGAGCCGTTTCTGCTTGTGTGAAGTGGATAGAGGAGGTCGACAGGAAGGCGTATGCACAGCTGCAAACCTCTGAAGGACCCTGCATCTTGTTGTTCGGGGGACGTTGGAGGCACCAGCAGCTTCAAAAACTTGTCTGCTGCTATGACAAGGCTTTTTTGCCGCTGCTCTTTTAACCTGACGTAATTGCCTGTAGGAAAGAGTCCTCAATTTGCCCTTATCAGCACGCACACGTGTGTACTGTGAATCAGCTACATACTTCTTGATTGCCAAGACACTTCATCCTGATCATCGCACAATGTTGATTGTAGTCATGCCTTGACCTAAACACTCCACAATTTGTTGCTTCTCAGCAGCCGACACATCCTTTTACTTTCCCATTTTGGCAGAAAATGTAGGCTGCTTAATAATGTGAGACAGCCTTCTTAAGTAGTCTTGCCTTTCATTGGACACACCTGCCAAACTAATTAGCACAGGTGTCTGCAATTGCTTACAGTGATATAAAGAGCCCTGACACACATCACCATCAATGAGTTTAACTGACAAACAAACAAATTCTTCCCTTATCACTCCTAAACACTTTTTGCATAATAATTTGGAACACAGTGTACATGTGCTTTTCCACAAAACACCAGTGGTTCACATAGTGAATCTTACAGTTCTAACTTGCCAACCGTGGTCTGTATGGAGTTGTTCAATAAAGGGCCCAAAATTAAGATAACATAGATGGGAGAGGTCTCTATGAATAGGAATTCCTAAGTATTTGATACCCTGTGAGGGCCAGGCAAAGGGAAAGTTGGACTGGATGGAATCCTATATGGATTTGGGGAGGGAGACATCGAGGGCCTCAGACTTCGCTGCATTGATTTTAAAATTTGACCATGTAACAAAGTGATCTATTTCAGCCATAACAGCATGGATGGATATATGTGATTGAGTGATATATACTAGGACATCATCAGCAAATAGAGAGCACTTGTACTCGGTGCCTCCCACCTCAATCCACCTAATATTGGGGTTATGGCGAATTGATGAGAGCAGGTGCTCCGTCACTAGGATGTATAAGAGAGGGGACAGAGGACATCCCTGCCTTGTCCCATTGGTGATTGTGAAAGGTGATGACAATGTTCTGATGCACCCCCTGGGCCTTGGGACACCCGGAGCCGGACCCTTTTTGGTGGATGCTGGTGGTTGTAGTCTTCGTGGCGGCGACCCGGTTCCGTGGCTCAGGGTGGTCAAACCAGTGGCGGAACTATTTATGTGGTTTTGATGTTTAAATGTCCGACTACGCCACCCGTGGATTGCGGTCAGAGTGAACCGCCGCTGCAGGGCAGACCGCTGAGGCTGGTGTTGTGGGTGCAGCAGAGCGTAGCATAACTCCCCACGGGAGGAGTATAGCCTCAGGGCAGTGTATGCGGAGGATGGGGGTGATGGTGCAGGGCAGCAGCAGTAATGACACGGAGTCAGTGATGCAGTCCAGGGCCTTTACTCACAGTTCTTATTATCCAGACCACGTCTGCAGGTAACGGCTGCCCACGTCGTACTGTGCTCACCAGGTGAGGGGCTCAGACAACTCCCAGATAACTTTGGAGCGCTTCACAGGACCCCCTTTGTGTGTCCTTTGTCTGGCCTTTCTTACCAACCCTTCTGTCCGGCTGCCTCGGGCCTCCTCTTGGTAAACTTGTCGCCAGTTTCCCTGACCCTATGTGGTGCCTTCCTAGCGGGTGTAGCGAGCGGCTGCGCCACATAAAATGTCACAGCCTCCGGTTTCTAGCTGAGGGTCGTTTCCTGCCTCCACTAGTTTCGGGGACCGGTCTCCCCCTTTGGCCTGACCCCTCCACGCAGGTGGATTCGGGCGTGCGGTGGCGACTCGCCCGTCCGCACCCCTGGGATCCCTTCATTCCTCGTTCCTGGAGCCTTCTCCGCTCCTCTTCCTTCCTTCTCCCTCTTACAGGCCTGGGCCTCTGTTACTAGGCCCGCCTCCGGAGCAGAGCTCATGCAGAGCCCCTGCTCCCTGCCACTTCTGCTCACACTTCTCTGCACTGAACTAAGATGGTGCCCACCTTTTATACTCCCTTCTCAATGCACCCAGGAACTGCTTCCTCCCTGCTCCTGCACTACAGGGTTCCCCTTCCTCAGTGTTCCCTCCCCCCACTCCAGCCAGGGACAGGGACTGTCGTGCCCATCTCAGAGGCATATTGGTCGCCCTGTCCCACGGCAATGTGGTGTAATGCATGCAGGTGTCGGGTCCTGATCCACACTCCATCCTTACCTGAGAGTGAGATATCACACCTCTGGGTGAGGTGCAATACCTCTGTAGCAACCGAGCCCTCAGGGTGCTACAGTTCCATTTATCTTCAGCCTAGGTGACGTATTGTGATACAGGGCCGTGATTTTGGCTATAAAAGGGTCCCCTAGACCCCTACCCCAAGCTTTTTAAGAGAATCATATATGGCGTGGCAGGAGACTCTATGGAATGCTTTCTCAGCATCCAACGAGAGTATCTAATTACAAATTTTTAACTGCATCTAGCCCAGGAAATACTTTGTGCCTAGTAGCAGTGTCTGCTAGTCAGCGGATTATCCCGGCTGTTAAGCAAGCTACACCACCTGTAGTTTGGACACTTAATTTTTTCAAAGGAAATGCTTCGGGACCACGGGATACTCAGTGAAGAGCATCAGGAGGCACCCCAAGGCATAGGGGCTGGGACTGGCAGTAGGATGCCTTGCGGTGGACAGCCGAGCTCGATCCTTATAAAAGCTTTTTAACTGCAGCAGCTTTAGTGGACGCTACTGGAGCTGGAATTACGCGGCTGCTGGCATGAGACTTGCCCTCCAATAGATCCTTGTAAATGGATTTAAAGTGTATTCATTCAAATTAGAGAGACAATTTAAATTAAAAAGCTTAGAGCTGCCTCCACCACAGGGGGGCTCGCTCGACCCACCAGCGGACAGGCACCAGTATTGGGAGAGGGGGGCTGGCCGTCAGGGTTCACCGCGGCTCTGGCACAAACCCGGCGACACGGAGGTGGCACGGGCAGGAGCGGACTGAACGTGTCGGCTTCTCACTGTTTGGATTTTAGAAGGGCATGACATGCCTATATCTGTGTCTTCCCCTCCTTTTATTCCTCCACCTCTTTTCTTTTCGCATGACTATATGTACTTGTCACTTTTCCATGTGTTAGTTGTGTCTTCTGAGCAGTTTGTCAGCTTTTGGACACCTTTGAAGGTGTTTTCTATGTGTTTCTATGTGTTTTTGTTTGCCTGCCATTGGTTTTAACGGTGTTCGAAGGTGTTCGACGAACAGTTCGACGAACAGTTCGGCGAACACACGGGTGTTCGACGAACCGAACCGAACTCGAACACTACGGGGGTGGCTCAACACTAATCACGACATCACATCTGCTGTGTGGAGACTCAGTGCACCGGAGAAAAGAACAGACCGCGGGGGAATGAGAGCGAGGTGAGTATGTCTTCTTTTTTTTTTTCGTATGTGCATGGAATGTGTGCCTGCATATAGGGGGCTATGTGAGGACTCATACTGTATATAGGAGGATATGTGAGGGCTCATATAGTATATAGGAGGCTATGTGAGGGCTCATATAGTATATAGGAGGCTATGTGAGGGCTCATATAGTATATAGGAGGCTATGTGAGGGCTCATATAGTATATAGGAGGCTATGTGAGGGCTCACATTGTATATTGGAGGTTATGTGAGGCCTCACACTGTATATAAGAGGTTATGTGGGGCCTTACACTGTATATAGAAGGCTATGAGGGAATCATACTGTATATAGGAGGCTATTTGAGGGCTCATATTGCATATAGAGAGACTATGTGGGGGCTCACACTGTATATAGGAAGCTATGCGGATCTCATAATGTATATAAGAGGCCACGTGGGGTCTGACAATATATAGAGAGGCTATGTGGGGACTCACATTGTATAAAGGAGGCTATGTGGGACTCATACTGTACATAGGAGGCTATGTGGCGGCTAATAATATGTATACAGTAGAAGGCTATGTGGGGGCTCATACTGTATAAAGGAGGCTATGAGGACTCATACTGTACATAGGGGGCTCATACTATATATAGGAGGCTATATGCGGGCTCATACTGTACAAAGGAGGCTATGTGGCGGCTCATAATATGTATAGGAGGCTATGTGGGTCTCATGGTATATAGGGGGCTATGTGGTGGCTAATACTGTATATAGGATGGAATATGAGGGCTCACACTGTATATAAGGGCTATGTGGTGGCTTACACTGTATATAGGGGCTATGTGGGGTGCATACTGTATGTAGGAATAATGTCTGTAATCTGCTGTGGAATTAATAGCACTATATACTCTACTTTTCAGATTATAGTACGCACTTTTCTCCTCCAAAAATTTTTGGGAAAATGGGGGTACGTCTTATAATCTGAATGTAGTTTACCGGGGCATTTGGGAGTGGCATTTTAGGGTCGCTGCTGCAGGAAGCTGGTGACGGCAGGAATGAGGCGATGCTGCGGGCCCCAGGCTGGGAAGGTGGGTGTCTGGCTGTGCGACGGGCTCTGTGCTTTCACAAAATGTCGGAGGAGCCCCCGCACTTTCCATGGTTTTCAATGCGGTGAACTTGGGGAAAAAAGGCCACCAGAGGCGGCGCATGTGCGGATTGAGATCGTGACACCGAGATCTTGTCTCCCGAGGTCTCAACCTAAGCATGTGCCGCCTCCGGTGGCCATTTTCCCTAAGTCTACAGCATTGAAAACCACGGGAAGTACAGGGGATCCGCCGGCATTTTGTGAAAGCACGGAGCCCGGCTCATCGTCGAACATCCCCCTCCCAGCCTGGGGTCCACAGCATCACCCCACTCCTGCCGCTGCCAGCTTCCTGGAGCAGCGACTCTGCTCCACCACAGCAGCCCCCTTCCCTGGGTAATCTACTGTAAAAGCAGACTATAAGAAGCACCACCATTTTCTTAAAAACATTTTTTTCCTATTTTTCTCACCAAAATTTGGGGTGCGTCTTATGATACGGTGCATTTTATAATCTGCAAAATATGGTTAGTAAAATAAATAAATAAATGGGGAGCTGTGTGGGGGCTCATACTGTATACAGGGGGCTATGTGTGTGCTCATATGGTATATAGGGGGGCTGTGTGGGGGCTCATACGGTATATAGGGGGCTGTGTGTGTGCTCATATGGTATATAGGGGGGCTGTGTGTATGCTCATATGGTATATAGGGGGGCTGTGTGGGGGCTAATACTGTATATAGGATGGAATATGAAGGCTCACACTGTATATAAGGGCTATGTGGTGGCTAATACTGTATATAGGATGGAATATGAGGGCTCACACTGTATATAAGGGCTATGCGGTGGCTTACACTGTATATAGGGGCTATGTGGGGTGCATACTGTATGTAGGAATAATGTCTGTATTCTGCTGTGGAATTAATAGCACTATATACTCTACTTTTCAGATTATAGTACGCACTTTTCTCCTCCAAAAATTTTTGGGAAAATGGGGGTACGTCTTATAATCTGAATGTAGTTTACCGGGGCATTTGGGAGCGGCATTTTAGGGTCGCTGCTGCAGGAAGCTGGTGACGGCAGGAGTGAGGCGATGCTGCGGGCCCCAGGCTGGGAAGGTGGGTGTCTGGCTGTGCGACGGGCTCTGTGCTTTCACAAAATGTCGGAGGAGCCCCCGCACTTTCCATGGTTTTCAATGCGGTGAACTTGGGGAAAAAAGGACACCAGAGGCGGTGCATGTGCGGATTGAGATCGTGACACCGAGATCTTGTCTCCCGAGGTGTCAACCTAAGCATGTGCCGCCTCCGGTGGCCATTTTCCCTAAGTCTACAGCATTGAAAACCACGGGAAGTACAGGGGATCCGCCGGCATTTTGTGAAAGCACGGAGCCCGGCTCATCGTCGAGCATCCCCCTCCCAGCCTGGGGTCCACAGCATCACCCCACTCCTGCCGCTGCCAGCTTCCTGGAGCAGCGACTCTGCTCCACCACAGCAGCCCCCTTCCCTGGGTAATCTACCGTAAAAGCAGACTATAAGAAGCACCACTATTTTATTAAAAACATTTTTTTCCTATTTTTCTCACCAAAATTTGGGGTGCGTCTTATGATATGGTGCATTTTATAATCTGCAAAATATGGTTAGTAAAATAAATAAATAAATAGGGAGCTGTGTGGGGGCTCATACTGTATACAGGGGGCTGTGTGTGTGCTCATATGGTATATAGGGGAGCTGTGTGGGGGCTCATACTGTATACAGGGGGCTGTGTGTGCTCATATGGTATATAGGGGGGCTGTGTGGAGGCTCATACTGTATACAGGGGGCTGTGTGTGTGCTCATATGGTATATAGGGGGGCTGTGTGGGGGCTCATATGGTATATAGGGGGGCTGTGTGGGGGCTCATACTGTATACAGGGGGCTGTGTGTGTGCTCATATGGTATATAGGGGGATGTGTGTGGGCTCATACTGTATACAGGGGGCTGTGTGTGTGCTCATATGCTATATAGGGGGATGTGTGTGGGCTCATACTGTATACAGGGGGCTGTGTGTGGGCTCATACGGTATATAGGGGGATGTTGGCATACTTAATTCTGCTCAATATTAAGTGATATAAATATTATTTTATATTAATTGTAGTTAATATTAATATTGTGCAGAACTAATTTCAGCCTTTCAGCCTATTGGTTCAGGCCCCCACAACAGTTACGTTCTCTCATGTGGCCCCTCTGGAAAATGAATTGCCCACCCCTGATATATACCATCATTTATTATCCAGTATATAGCACCTGATGTCTGTATAACAGTATGTCCTATATCCCATCACATATTCTCCTGTATACTGGATGTCATATACTGTGCACAGACATCAGATGGTGCAGAGGAGAAGAAGTGACTGGTGTAATATCTAATGGCTGTACTCAAGGTGTAATGTGCACTAGTTACATATTAGCCTGTAGGTGGTATAATATATATACTATAGGCCCAGACATCCCATATTATATACAGGATAATAGGAGGCGGGTATAATATCCAGAGCTAACAAGCCTCCCCTATTCCCTGGGCCTGTCCCGATTTGAGGGCTCAGTCCCGGCCCGGCTCAGCTCTTCTCCCGGCAGGGGCGCTGCTGGGCACTGGGCTTTTCCTCCAGACACGCAGGCTTTCCATGCTGTGTGTGACCCCTTGTAGCTCCGCCTCCCGCTCTCTGCTCCTCCCCGGCATCAGGGCAGAGGAATTCTACTGTGCAGAGACCGCACAGCATGAGGAGGTGAGGGGTCAGGGGGCGGGGCCAAGTCTGCGGAGGACATGACAACAAGGTGCGGTCCTGAGGTGAGGGGGAGACCCGCAGCCTCTCCCATCTGTGGCTGCTGTTATTACAGGATGGGAGGGGGCTCATGCAATGTCACCAGCAGCTCTGCAGTCGGGACTAGGGGGGATGGGAAGGGGATTTAGGGACACTGCAGGGCTGACAGCTCTCCTGCGTACAGCCCATACTCTGCTGCTGATTGCAAACACCAGGCCCCACCACTGCCACTGGAGACATGATGGAGAAGAAGGGAATATATACATGTCATGTTGTGCCCGCTGTGTGTATGATGTCTGTGTGATGGCTGTGCCCGCTGTGTGTATGATGTCTGTGTGATGGTTGTGCCCGCTGTGTGTGTGATGTCTGTGTGATGGTTGTGCCCGCTGTGTGTATGATGTCTGTGTGATGGCTGTGCCCGCTGTGTGTATGATGTCTGTGTGATGGTTGTGCCCGCTGTGTGTATGATGTCTGTGATGGTTGTGCCCGCTGTGTGTATGATGTGTGTGTGATGGTTGTGCCCGCTGTGTGTATGATGTCTGTGTGATGGTTGTGCCCGCTGTGTGTATGATGTCTGTGTGATGGTGGTGCCCGCTGTGTGTATGATGTCTGTGTGATGGTTGTGCCCGCAGTGTGTATGATGTCTGTGATGGTTGTGCCCGCTGTGTGTATGATGTCTGTGTGATGGTTGTGCCCGCTGTGTGTATGATGTCTGTGTGATTTTTAACATAGCGCTTTGAAATAGGCAGGGGTGGGAGATTAATTTTCCCAAGGGGCCACATGAGAGACCGTGACTGTTGTGGAGCCCGAACTAATAGGTTCAAATTAATTCAGCTCAATATTAATATTAACTTATTAATGATATATTTTTTGTATATTTATATTATCACTTAATATTGAGCTGTTTTAAGTATGCTGACATCCCCCTATATACAGTATGAGCCCCCACACAATCCCGTACATACAGTATTAGCACACACCACCCCTACCTACGGTATGAGCCCTCGCATAGCCCCCAATATACAGTAAGATCCACCACAAGAAAGCCAGATGTCGTATAATGAATCTACATAAAGATGAGAAAGTTCTGGCGGCTCCGACTGTGAATGAGGGAACAAAAAATAATCCTCAGGTCTCAACAAGAGATGAGCAGGACTCACAGATGAGGCCGCACTGCCCGGAAGATAAGAGACTGATGGCCTCCAGTCCAGCCGCCAGGTAGCACTGACCTGGACGCCCGACTGGAGGCCCCGGAATCCATCTGCTCATCTCTAGTCCCAGCTGCCCTGGATACAGTGGACAGTCCTGGATTTGGGTCTGGGCCTTGCAGTCTCGGCCGTCTGCTGAATTTCCCTCACTACCAGCGCCCCTCTGACAACTCCTCCTGCCGGGCGAGAAAGATAATGGTAAATGGGCGTGGATTGGGGTGTGACCAGGGGCGAGGCCAAAATTTGCCGCTTATAGCCTCTTTCTGTCCCCCTTTCTGTTCTTCAAAAGTTGAGAGGTATGAATATGTGATGTCTGTATCCCAGTATATCGCATACCATCACATATTATGCTGCATACTGGATGTGATGGACTTTGATACAGGCATCCAATGTTATACAGAGGATAATATGTCACTGGTGTAATATCTGATGTCTGTGCTCATAGTGTGGTATATAACTGTCACATGCTATTCTGTATGTAATATCTGATGTATGTAGTCATAATATATCTTATTCCAGTACAGATGAGCGAATTGATTCGCAGGACACTGGTCAAACAGTCCCGTCAGTAGTCTGTGGCCACCAGACCAGAGCCCCGCGAGCCTCCTCCCGCCTGCCGGCATCTCTGACTCCTCTTTTGATTATAGTCTTTGCATGATGTCATCTTTTTGGCGTGACACATACATGACCTTGTGCCTGGCTACAAATCAAAGGAAGAGAAAGAGAATGGTGTCAGGTAGGAGGCTGTCAGGGCTCCTATCCAGCAGCCACTGAATATTCATCTGACCATTGGATCAGGGTCCTGCAAATGAAGTTGCTCATCTCTATATATCAGTCATATATTCTCCTATGTATATTGTATTGTATGTGGTATAATATGTTCACTGTGTGCACAGACATCAGATGGGACACACATGATAATTAGTGACTCGTACATCATATACTATAATGTGGAGTTGACTTTTACATTGATGACTTGCTCGATCAAGTATGTAGGAAATAATACACAAAATAATAATTCCTAGGTATCTATCTGGCAGACCTGTGCTTATGTGTGGCCACCTTTAGGCTGTGTGCCCACTATGCGTTTTTTAAGAGTTTCCGCAACGGCAATTCCGCTGCAGAAACGCTTAAAAAACGCTTGGTAGAAGGTCTGCTATGTTCCCCAATGATAATCCGCATCTGCTGTGCACATGCTGCGGAAATTTCCGCTGTGGATTATCAATGCGGAAAAATCCGCCGCACTACCAATTATTTTGTGTAATCGCAGCGTTTTCGCCGCCATTGACTTGCATTGAATTGCATAATATCCGCATGACTACATGTGCACATGCGGATATTTAGCGATTCAATGTGCGGATGGTACCTGGATTTGGAGAAGAAGAGACTCTCCTCCAGACCCGGGTACCATAGTACCTGTAAAAAAAAAGAATTAAAATAAAAAATATACATTATACTTACCTTCTGATGGCCCCCGGTCTCCATAGCGATGCGTCCTGGCTTCCTGGCAGCTCATGTTGGTCTAAAAGGACGTCGGCGGTCGCTTGACCCGTCACATGACTAAATGACGTCATGGCAGGTCCTTTTACACAACCGCGAGACACCGGGAAGACCGGACGCATCGGATAAGGAGACCAGGGGCCGTCAGAAGGTAAGTATAGTATTTATTTTTTACCATTCTTTTACGGTCACACTATATAAATCCATACCGGTTGCATGGATTTATATAGTGTGACCAAGTTGTCAAGCACTTTCCAAGTGATGCTAAAATCGCTTGCAAAGCGCTTGACAACCCGCATGCGGAAATGCATGTGAAGAGCGCTTCACTTCTGCTTGTCCCTGGCAGGAAAACTCATAGAATCCGCATGCGTTTTTTCTGCCAGGGAGATGCAGAAACGCTCTGGAAAAATTCTCAGCATTTCTGCATTGTGGGCACTTAGCCTTACTCTGTTTAGGAGTGTAGAAAAGCACAGCGTACCTTGGATTACTTGCATTACACCTCTAACAACCTAAATCCGTGTTGTAGTGGTCAGACATTGTACATATTATGCTTATGTATTACCAGTTTTAAATGCTCACCTGAACTGGACCAAGTGCTGTCATTTTTCTCCACGGGCAGCACTTAGACAATACGTTTGTGTGAATATAGCCTATGAAGCAGCTGGTAATAAACATGTTGAAGGGGTTTTCTGCGAACAAAAGTATATTTTAATCAATAGATCTTGGAATAATAATAATAACTTCCACAATTGGATGTGTTTAAATAAAATGTCCCTGTGCTGAGATAATGTTATAAATGTGCCCCTGCTGTGTACTGTGTAATGGCTGTGTCTGACTGTGCAGGAACATGGTCTGATCATACCACAGCTACTGGGCAGGGGGGGAAGCAAAAGAGTATATAGCATCGATTAAATCACTGCACACTCTAGTTTCAAGATGCAAACGATGGGTCAAAACGTTCATTTACTGTTGCATTATTCCCTGCACCTTAAATGTGTCTTATTGCATGTCTTCAAATAGACTTTAGTTTGCGTCATAAAACTAGAATGTGCGGTGATTTAATCTACGCTGATTCTGGGGATTCCACATCCCGTGTACCTGCACCTTGACCTACAGACTGTGTGCACGCTAATCATCTATATATAAAGAGAGTATATATACATTACAGCAGGGGATCACAGCTGAGTCTTTCTTTGAGCTAAAATATTGTTTAAAAACAGGCATTGAAATGTTTTACTCACAAAAAGAATCCTCTGTGATCCCCTGCTATCCTGCCTGTATCCTCTTTTTCTCCCCCCCTGCCCAGGAGATGTGGTATGATCAGACCATGTTCCTGCACGGTCAGACACAGCCATTACACAGTACACAGCAGGGGCACATTTATAACATTATCTCAGCACAGGGACATTATTATATCACATCCAATTGTGGAAATTATTATTACTCCAAGATCTATTGATTAAAATATACTATTGTTTGTGGGAAAACGACCTTTAAGGATGGGCCGCTTCTCATGGACCACTGCTGTGTGCTTGCCCCCAGGCTAAAATTTGCCAGCCAGCCCCTGCTAGCAGTGATATTAGAATACACACTATACATGTTATTACATACAGCATCCGTTACCTATAAAAATTGTATATAATCTCTTCCACTTTTCTTTCCAGTGGGTGTAGTGACAAGATTATGGAGCAGTTGCCGGGACCAGTGCCGCCGCGAGCGACAACAGGGTAGGAAGAGTGGTGATGTGGCTCTTAAAAAGAAAGGCCATACCTATATTATGACCGGCTCCAGTTTTTGACCCTAGTCCTAGATTTTCACCCGTAAGTGGCTATCTTTTTTAGTTTTATTTGTTGTAATGGTTTGATTATTATTTTGCATATTAAAAATGCTTTTTTCTCTGTCATCCCTGACCTTACAGATCTGACTGGACCAAAAAGGGAAATACCTGTAGCCCGGAGGTGCTGGAAGTCAGAGAGGAATCTGAAATGGAGGCCGGAGCTGGGGGCCAGAAAGAAGAAGAGCCTGCGGAGAGCACCAGTACACCACAGCCCCTCGACACCTCCCCTCATGCACCAATAAGCCAGCATCGCTACCGCCCCACCATCACTGGCGTACGTGACATGGGAATACCTGTGAGTGATGATGATGAGAGTTTTTGTCTAAGCCTGGCCCGTTATTTCAGGCACGTTCCCTTTTTATTGAGGCTCCAGACCAGGGCTGCCCTCCAAATTGTTTCGTCTGCCGCTGCGCCACCAAATTCACCAATGGCCATCTTTTAATTCCTTGAAAGGTGGCAACTTTCTGAGGACAACCAAACCCGGTCATTAGACCCCCCAAGAAGGGCACTCAGCAGACCCACCATCACGGCAGCCACCACCTCCAGTGCCAGCATCACGGCAATCACCACCACCTCCAGTACCAGCATCACAGCAGCCATCACCACCACCTCCAGTCACAGCATCACAGCAACCACCACCAACTACAGTGGCACCATCACGGCAGCCACCTTCAGTGCCAGCATCTTGGCAGCCACCTCCATTACCAGCATCACGGCAGCCAACAACCCCCTCACCAGCATGTCTCTTGCCCCAATCACCCTTGTCTTGTTGGCATGATGGCCAAAACACAGAAGACAAGGCCAGACAAAGATCTGAGATACAGGATTTGTGTGCTGAGATGCCGCCACAGTCACTGAAAGGTGTTACATAGATGCGTATTATATGGACGCTATATGGATGGCATAAGCATGGTCCGTTTGCTGTGCTTTTTTTTTCTCGCACACATTGACTTGCATTGGCGAGTCTCGTCTGATATATGCAGCCACTTGCAGCATGCTGTGATTTCTTTTTCTCAGTTCGATCCGAGCTGGGAAAAAAAAAATCACAGATGAACACATAATCATTCAATAACAGGAGTCAGAGTGCAATCCAATTTTTTTTTATCAGATTGCACTCGTGTGATTTAAACGCAGATGAGTATGAGCCCTTAGACTCAGCCAAAAGATTGTAGACATAGAGTATATCTTATTGCTCTAATAGTCATTCAACAGAGGCCATTAACTATATATTCTACATGCAGGGCTTGTGAATTGTCCATTATTAAAATAAACAGTATATAAAAAGCAGTGCAGGAGGCAGCAGTGAAGGACATGACAAATATTAATAACAATATGTAAAATAATCACAGGCTGCAATTACCCACCATATTTTTTCTTAAACCATGAAATCAACTTTTTCTTGCGGTTGTAAATTTGAAATGACAGTGATAGCTATTATGACATCACAAGGCACATGACATCATAGACATCACAATTGGAATAGAATGTATAAATTTCTACACTGCTGCCATCTTGTGTCACTATAACCTGACAGCTGGAAGAGGACGAGTCCAGGTAAGTAGCTCTTTACTTTTAAGCTTTGGTATACTTATAATGTATCCACCGGATTTATCATGGATTGCCGGGAACACTCTGTAATAAGACATTTTCAGGACAACCCCTTGTCTAAATGAGAAATTGCTGACGATCAGTTGATATTAGGTGGGTGGGGGAGGTCAAGTTGGGACATCTTTATGGGGCTCCATTTTTGGGTAGTTTTGCCATTTATGTGGACAAATTATTTTATTATCATTCTCTGTTCTCAGATCTTTGGTTCCTATTGAATTAGGGGCTGACATTGGAGTTGTAGTTTAACCCCTTTAAAGCTCAAGACGTACTAATACGTATCTGCGCCATGGGACTTAAGAGCCTGATACGTATTAGTACGTCTTTGTGATCGCGCCCGCACACAGGCTGTGCGGGCGCGATCGCCGCCGGGCTTCAGCCGATTGTCGCAGCTGAGTCGATCGCAGCATTGCGGGGGCAAGGGGAGGTGATCGGGATACTCACCTCTCCTGCCGGCGTCCAGCGATGTCTGCCGCGGCTTCCTGGATGTTGCCATGACGACCCAATGTCGTCATGACAACATCTGGGTCACCAGACAGCAGGAAGATATTTTGGCATGCGCAGTGCATGACCAAAGTATCTTCTGCATTTGCAGCGCTGACAGTCTGTATAGCACAGGACTGGTGCTCCATCCCTATGCTATACAGGCGATCAGAATAAAAAAAGTGAAAGTCCCATAGTGGGACAAAGAATAAAAGTAAAAAAAGTGTCAGAAAGTGAAGAAAATAAATAAAAAAAATAATCCACCAAAAATAAAAATATAATGTACCCATCAATAAATATTATTATGAAAAAAAAAACAATAAAAGTACACAAATTTGGTATCGCCGCGTCCGGAATGACCTGACCTATAAAACTGTCCCACTAGTTAGCCCCTTCAGTGAACATGGTAAAAAAAATAAATAAAAAATGAAGCAAAAAACAATGCTTTATCATCATACCGCCAAACAAAAAATGGAATAACACGCGATCAAAAAGACGAATATAAATAATAATCATACCACTGAAAACGTCATCTTGTCCCGCAAAAAACAAGCCACCATACAGCTCCATCAGCCGAAAAATAAAAAAGTTATAGCTCTCAGAATAAAGCGATGCAAAAAAAATATTTTTTCTATAAAATAGCTTTTATTGTGTAAAAGCGCCAAAACATAGAAAATCGATATAAATGTGGTACCTCTGTAAACCTACTGACCCGAAGAATAAAGCTACCTTATCAATTTTACCACACGCGGAACAGCATAAAAAGCAAAACAAAAAACAATTCCTGAATTGTTGGTTTTTTATTATTCTGCCTCCCATTAATCGGAATAGAGAGCGATCAAAATATGTCACGTGCCTGAAAATGGCACCAATAAAAACGTCAACTCATCCCGCAAAAAACAAGACGTCACATGACTCTGTCGGCCAAAATATGGAAAAATTATAGCTCTCAAAATATGGCGATGCAAAAACTAGATTTTACGAAAAAATGCGTCTTTTAGTGTGTGACAGCTGTCAATCATAAGAACCCGATATGATTCTGGTATCGCTGTAATCGCACTGACTCGAAGAATAAAGTTGTCTAAACGGCGTAAAATATAAACTCTAGGCTTAGGGTTGTGGTAGGGTTGTGGTAGGGTTAGGGTTAGGGCTAGGGTTAGGGTTGGGCTATGCCTGAGAGGATGAGATCCGCCCCTATCACTGGGCAAGAAGCCAAAAGCACAAAATAAAAAGAGAAATCCTACTTCCTCCTTCAGGAGGACCCTGAGTGGGCAAACCCAACACATGAGACACCGGGCTAGAGGCCAACCACGACACAAGCTTTAAAGGGAATCTGTCACTCCCTAGGACTTATCAGACCTCTAATATGGGCATAAAGGTTATAGAAATGTAAATCTATACATACTTCTATGGCCCATATTAGAGGTCTGCTTGCTTTGAAATATCCTGGCTGCGGCCTGCTCTCGCTCTGGCTCTGACCTGGCTTTGCCCTGGCTCTGTCCTGCTCTCGCTCTGGCTCTGTCCTGCTCTCGCTCTGGCTCCAGCCTGGTCTCGCACTGGCTCTGGCCTGCCCTCGCCTTGGCTCCGGCCTACTCTCGCCCTGGTTCCGGCCTGCTCTCACTCTGGCTCCGGCCTGCTCTCGCTCTGGGTCGGGCCTGCCCTTGCCTTGGCTTCGGCCTGCTCTCGCCCTGAATCTGGCCTGCTCTCGGTTTGGCTCTAGCCTGCCCTCGCCCTGGCTCCGGCCTGCTCTCGCTCTGGCTCCTTCCTGCTCTCGCTCTGGCTCCTTCCTGCTCTCGCTCTGGCTCCTTCCTGCTCTCGCTCTGGCTCCTTCCTGCTCTCGCTCTGGCTCCGGCCTGCTCTCGCTCTGGCCTGCCCTCGCCCTGGCTCCGGCCTGCTCTCACTCTGGCTCCGGCCTGCCCTCGCCTTGGCTCCGGCCTGCTCTGGCTCTGGCCTACTCTCGCTCTAGCTCCGGACTGCCCTCGCCCATTCTCCGGCCTGGTCTCGCTCTGGCCTGCCCTCGCCCTGGCTCCGGCATTCTCTCGCTCTGGCACTGGCCTGCTCTCGTTCTGTCTCTGGCCTGCCCTCGCCTTGTCTTCGGCCTGCTCTCGCTCTGGCTCTGGCCTGCCCTGGCTCTGCCACTGGCCTGCCCTCGCCTTGGCTCCGGCCTGCCCTCTCCTTGGCTCCGGCCTGCTCTTGCTTTTGCTTCGGCCTGCTCTCGCCCTGGCTCCGGCCTGACCTTGCTCTGGCTCTGGCCTGCCCTCGCCTTGGCTTCGGCCTGCTCTCGCCCTAAATCTGGCCTGCTCTCGTTTTGGCTCTAGCCTGTCCTCGCCCTGGCTCCGGCCTGATCTCGTTCTGGGGAGGAGTCCTGAGGAGATAATTTGCATATTCCCACTGCATTTTGGGGTAAGTGAAGAGTCTCCGTGAGCTCAAAGAACACTGGATTTTGGCTGTTGGAGCTGAAAAGAGGACATCGGTAAACCAGGGGAGGAGTCCTGAGGAGATAATTTGCATATTCCCACTGCATTTTGGGGTAAGTGAAGAGTCTCCGTGAGCTCAAAGAACACTGGATTTTGGCTGTTGGAGCTGAAAAGAGGACACCGGTAAACCGCGCGCCTACTGGCGCGCGCATTTTGAAGCTTTTTTTTGAAGCTTTTTTCACTGTTTTCAGAACATTAACAGTAAGAACATGGAAGAGTCCAGGAGCCATTTGGTGAGCTGCATATCCTGCTACATGTTCACAGACTTGCCAGTGGAAAAGCCAAACTTCACATGCCAGAAATGCAAGCTTGTGTCCCTGTTGGAGGAAAAGTTGCGAAATCTAGAAGAGAGGTTAACTACCTTGAAAATCATTAAGGAAGGTGAAGAGTTCTTAGACAGAGCAGAATTATCTCTTCATGATTCAGAAAGAGAAGAAATTCGAACTGCACCTGAGGAAACAGAGGAATGGAAGCATGTGACCCAGAGAAGCAGGAGGATAGAGAGGCAGTCAGCACCTATACTGCTCAGGAACCAGTACCAGGCTCTCTCGCAGGAGAACCATGAAGAAATACAGCAAGATAAGACTTTGCCAGCAATGAATAACCTTGTAAGCCCTCAGAATCCTGGATGGAGAAAGAAGAATGTTGTGAAGAAAAAACGGAGAGTGGTGGTCATGGGGGATTCCCTGTTAAGAGGAACAGAGGCTGCTATCTGCAGACCAGACATAACCTCAAGAGAAATGTGCTGTCTTCCAGGAGCAAAAATTAAAGATGTGTCTGACAGGATATCAAGACTCTTCAGACCTACAGATCACTACCCATTCCTGCTAATACATGTGGGGACAAATGACACCGCAAGAAAGGACCTGGAAACCATCTGCAGTGACTTTGAAGACTTGGGCAAGAAAGTGAAAGAATTGGGAGCGCAGGTGGTCTTCTCATCCATCCTCCCAGTGGATGGCCATGGAACAATGAGGTGGAATAAGATTCTACAGGTGAACAACTGGCTACGTCGATGGTGCCGTCAACAAGGATTTGGATTTCTGGATCACGGAATGAATTACCTATACGATGGACTACTTGCTAGAGATGGGGTGCACCTTACGAAGACTGGAAAACATGTATTTGGAAATTGCCTTGCTGCACTCATCAGGAGAGCTTTAAACTAGAACAATGTGGGAAGGGAAGCAAAAGGCCAGAAAAAGCCATACAGCTGACAAATACTATTGAGATCTCTGCTACTGGAAGTGGAAAGGAAGAACAAAGACAAAACAATTTAAATAATAAAAATATGGGAGGAAGAGAAACCAATCACAAACTAAAATGTTTTTATACAAATGCACAAAGCATGGGCAACAAACAAGGAGAATTAGAACTACTAACGCAGGAAAAGAAATATGATGTCATTGGAATCACTGAAACTTGGTGGGACGATACACATGATTGGAATAAAAGGCTAAAAGGATACAACTTATTTGCAAGAAACAGACTTGATAAACGAGGAGGAGGTGTCGCATTGTATGTTAGAAAAGTGTATATCTGCACAGAGATTGAAGCTTCAGAGACTGGGAGTTCTGTGGAAACTGTTTGGGTAAGAATACAAGGAGAGAACAACGGAAAGGACACCATTGTAGGCATTTACTACAGGCCACCTGGGCAAGCTGAAGATATGGATGAACTCTTTATGTATCAAATGACCAAGTTCTCAAAAAAATATGACGTAGTGGTCATGGGAGATTTCAACTATCCAGACATTTGTTGGGAATCTCTCTCAAGTAAAACTAACAGGTCAAGCAAATTCTTATCCTCTCTTGCTGACAACTTTATCTTCCAAAAGGTAGGGGAGAAAACAAGGGGATCTGCTACTTTGGATCTAATCCTTATAAACAAGGAGGAAATGGTTGAGGAGGTAAAAGTGGCTGGGACCCTAGGAGGCAGCGATCATGCTATAATAGAATTTTGGATAACTAGAGGAGGAAGACATGTGAAGACTCAAACTTCAAGGTTAGATTTTAGAAAGGCAGATTTTAAGAGACTCAGAAAGAGAATAGGAGGGATCCAATGGCTGGATGTCCTTAAGGACAAAAATGTCCAGGAAGGATGGGAAATTTTTAAAAATGAGATTCTCAAAGCACAATCGTTAACAATCCCGAAAAGTAGGAAGAATGGGAAGCATTTAAGGAAACCAGGATGGATGAACACAGAACTTAAACACATGCTAAAAAGAAAGAAAGAAATGTTTATTAAATGGAAAGAGGGAGGCATATCTAAAGAAGATTATAATGCAGTCTGCAGATCCTGCAGGGCATGTATCAGGTTAGCTAAAGCTGACAATGAATTAAGGCTTGCAAGAGATGTCAAAAGCAATAAAAAAGGATTTTGGGGGTATGTCAAAAGTAAAAGAAAAGTCAAAGATGCTATAGGATTTTTACAGGATGAAAATGGAGAAATGGTAAGAGAGGATGTTGAGAAGGCCAAACTTTTTAATTCCTATTTTGCATCTGTTTTCTCTCAGAAAGAAAATGTAACATCAACTGATCTTCACTGTCCTTTTAAAGGAATAGAAGAATCCAAGTTATCTGTAAGCAGAAAGATTGTGAGGGAATATTTAGCTAACATAAATGAGTTCAAGTCTCCAGGTCCAGATGAATTACACCCCAGAGTACTGAAGGAGATCGTAGAAGAAATTTTAGAACCACTCTCCATAATCTTTGAAAATTCTTGGAGAACAGGAGAAGTCCCAGAAGACTGGAGAAGAGCAAATGTTGTTCCTATCTTCAAAAAGGGGAAGAAGGTGGACCCAGGGAACTATAGGCCGGTGAGTCTGACTTCTATACCAGGAAAGATCTTTGAACAAATTATTAAACAACATGTATGTAAGTACCTGGATAAGAATGAAGTGATTAACCAGAGTCAGCATGGGTTTATAACTAACAAGTCATGTCAGACTAACTTAATTTCCTTCTATGACAGAATCACTGACTGGGTGGATCAGGGAAATGCTGTAGAATCATAGAATCATAGAATGGTAGAGTTGGAAGGGACCTCCTGGGTCATCTGGTCCAACCCCCTGCTCAAAGCAGGATTCACTAGATCATCTCAGACAGATGTCTGTCCAGCCTCTGTTTGAAGACGTCCATTGAAGGGGAACTCACCACCTCTCGTGGCAGCCTGTTCCACTCATTAATCACCCTAACTGTCAAAAAGTTTTTTCTAATATCTAATCTGTGTCTCCTCCCATTTAGTTTCATCCCATTGCTTCTAGTCTTTCCTTGTGCAAATGAGAATAAAGATGATCCTTCTACAATGTGACAGCCCTTGACATATTTGTAGACAGCTATTAAGTCTCCTCTCAGTCTTCTTTTTTGCAAGCTAAACATTCCCAAATCCTGCAACCGTTCCTCATAGGACATGGTTTGCAGACCAGTCACCATTCTGGTCGCTCTTCTCTGAACTAGCTCCAGGGATAGCTAATACTAGAGAAGAGAGAGAGAGGATTCAAAAAGACCTAAATAAACTGGAGCAGTGGGCAGCAACCAACAGAATGGTTTTTAACAGGGAAAAATGCAAAGTACTACATCTGGGCAATAAAAATGAAAAAAGCATATACAGAATGGGAGGAATAGAGCTAAGCAACAGTACATGTGAAAAAGACTTAGGTATACTAATAGATCATAGACTGAACATGAGTCAACAGTGTGATGCAGCAGCAAGAAAGGCAAATACAATTCTGGGATGTATTAACAGAAGCATACAGTCTAGATCACGTGAAGTCATTATTGGTCTTTACTCCTCTTTGGTCAGACCTCATCTGGAATACTGTGCACAGTTTTGGGCACCACATTTTAAAAAAGACATAGACAAACTGGAGCAAGTTCAGAGAAGAGCGACCAGAATGGTGACTGGACTGCAAACCATGTCCTATGAGGAACGGTTGCAGGATTTGGGAATGTTTAGCTTGCAAAAAAGAAGACTGAGAGGAGACTTAATAGCTGTCTACAAATATGTCAAGGGCTGTCACATTGTAGAAGGATCATCTTTATTCTCATTTGCACAAGGAAAGACTAGAAGCAATGGGATGAAACTAAATGGGAGGAGACAGATTAGATATTAGAAAAAACTTTTTGACAGTTAGGGTGATTAATGAGTGGAACAGGCTGCCACGAGAGGTGGTGAGTTCCCCTTCAATGGACGTCTTCAAACAGAGGCTGGACAGACATCTGTCTGAGATGATCTAGTGAATCCTGCTTTGAGCAGGGGGTTGGACCAGATGACCCAGGAGGTCCCTTCCAACTCTACCATTCTATGATTCTATGGCTCTGGCCTGCTCTCGCTCTGGCTCTGGCCTGCCCTCACCTTGGCTCCGTCCTGTCCTCGCCCTGGCTCTGGCCTGCCCTCACCCTGACTCCTGCCTGCTCTCGCTCTGGCTCCGGCCTTCCCTCGCTCTGGCTCCGGCCTTCCCTCGCTCTGGCTCAGGCCTGCTCTCGCTCTGGCTCTGGCCTGCCCTCGCCCAGGCTTTGGCCTGCTCTGTCTCTGGCCTGCCCTCGCCCTGGCTCCGGCCTGCTCTGACTCTTGCCTTCTCTCGCGCCGTCTCTGGCCTGCTCTCGCTCTGGCTCTGGCCTGCCCTCGCCCTTGCTCCGGCCTGCTCTCGCTCTGGCTCTGGCCTGCCCTCGCCTTGGCTCCGGCCTGCCCTCGCCCTGGCTCCAGCCTGCCCTCGCCCTGGCTCCGGCCTGCTCTCGCTCTGGCTCCGGCCTCCTCTCGCTCTGGCTCCCCCCTGCCCTCGCCCTGGCTCCGGCCTGGCTTTGCCCTGGCTCTGTCCTGCACTCGTTTTGGCTCTAGCCTGCCCTCGCCCTGGCTCCGGCCTCCTCTCGCTCTGGCTCCTTCCTGCTCTCGCTCTGGCTCCTTCCTGCTCTCGCTCTGGCTCCTTCCTGCTCTCGCTCTGGCTCCGGCCTGCTCTCGCTCTGGCCTGCCCTTGCCTTGGCTTCGGCCTGCTCTCGCCCTGAATCTGGCCTGCTCTCGTTTTGGCTCTGGCCTGCCCTCGCCCTGGCTCCGGCCTGATCTCATTCTGGCTCTGGCCTGCTCTCGCTCTGGCTCTGGCCTGCCCTCACCTTGGCTCCGTCCTGCCCTCGCCCTAGCTCCGGCCTGCCCTCACCCTGGCTCCGGCCTGCTCTCGCTCTGGCTCAGGCCTGCCCTCGCTCTAGCTCCGGCCTGCCCTCGCTCTGGCTCCGTCCTGCTCTCTCTCTGGCTCTGTCCTGCCCTCGCCCAGGCTTTGGCCTGCTCTGTCTCTGGCCTGCCCTCGCCCTGGCTCCGGCCTGCTCTGGCTCTTGCCTTCTCTCGCGCCGTCTCTGGCCTGCCCTTGCTCTGGCTCTGGCCTGCCCTCGCCCTTTGCTCCGGCCTGCTCTCGCTCTGGCTCTGGCCTGCCCTCGCCTTGGCTCCAGCCTGCCCTCGCCCTGGCTCCAGCCTGCCCTCGCCCTGGCTCCAGCCTGCTCTCGCTCTGGCTCCGGCCTCCTCTCGCTCTGGCTCCGGCCTGCCCTCGCCCTGGCTCCGGCCTGGCTTTGCCCTGGCTCTGTCCTGCACTCGTTTTGGCTCTAGCCTGCCCTCGCCCTGGCTCCGGCCTGCTCTCGCTCTGGCTCCTTCCTGCTCTCGCTCTGGCTCCTTCCTGCTCTCGCTCTGGCTCCGGTCTGCTCTCGCTCTGGCCTGCCCTTGCCTTGGCTTCGGCCTGCTCTCGCCCTGAATCTGGCCTGCTCTCGTTTTGGCTCTGGACTGCCCTCGCCCTGGCTCCGGCCTGATCTCGTTCTGGCTCTGGCCTGCTCTCGCTCTGGCTCTGGCCTGCCCTCACCTTGGCTCCGTCCTGCCCTCGCCCTAGCTCCGGCCTGCCCTCGCTCTGGCTCCGGCCTGCTCTCGCTCTGGCTCCGGCCTGCCCTCGCTCTAGCTCCGGCCTGCCCTTGCTCTGGCTCCGGCCTGCTCTCTCTCTGGCTCTGGCCTGCCCTTGTCCAGGCTTTGGCCTGCTCTGTCTCTGGCCTGCCCTCGCCCTGGCTCCGGCCTGCTCTGACTCTTGCCTTCTATCGCGCCGTCTCTGGCCTGCCCTCGCTTTGGCTCTGGCCTGCCCTCACCTTGGCTCCGTCCTGCCCTCGCCCTGGCTCCGGCCTGCCCTCGCCCTGGCTCCCGCCTGCCCTCACCCTGGCTTCGGCCTGCTCTCGCCCTAGCTCCGGCCTGCTCTCGCTCTGGCTCCGGCCTGCTCTCGCTCTGGCTCCAGCCTGCCCTCGCCCTGGCTCCGGCCTGGCTTTGCCCTGGCTCTGTCCTGCACTCGTTTTGGCTCTAGCCTGCCCTCGCCCTGGCTCCGGCCTGCTCTCGCTCTGGCTCCTTCCTGCTCTCGCTCTGGCTCCTTCCTGCTCTCGCTCTGGCTCCGGTCTGCTCTCGCTCTGGCCTGCCCTTGCCTTGGCTTCGGCCTGCTCTCGCCCTGAATCTGGCCTGCTCTCGTTTTGGCTCTGGACTGCCCTCGCCCTGGCTCCGGCCTGATCTCGTTCTGGCTCTGGCCTGCTCTCGCTCTGGCTCTGGCCTGCCCTCACCTTGGCTCCGTCCTGCCCTCGCCCTAGCTCCGGCCTGCCCTCGCTCTGGCTCTGGCCTGCTCTCGCTCTGGCTCCGGCCTGCCCTCGCTCTAGCTCCGGCCTGCCCTTGCTCTGGCTCCGGCCTGCTCTCTCTCTGGCTCTGGCCTGCCCTTGTCCAGGCTTTGGCCTGCTCTGTCTCTGGCCTGCCCTCGCCCTGGCTCCGGCCTGCTCTGACTCTTGCCTTCTATCGCGCCGTCTCTGGCCTGCCCTCGCTCTGGCTCTGGCCTGCCCTCACCTTGGCTCCGTCCTGCCCTCGCCCTGGCTCCGGCCTGCCCTCGTCCTGGCTCCCGCCTGCCCTCACCCTGGCTTCGGCCTGCTCTCGCCCTAGCTCCGGCCTGCTCTCGCTCTGGCTCCGGCCTGCTCTCGCTCTGGCTCCAGCCTGCCCTCGCCCTGGCTCCGGCCTGCTCTCGCTCTGGCTCTGTCCTGCCCGCGCCCTGGTTCCGGCGTGCTCTCGCTCTGGCTCTTGCCTGCCCTCGCTCTGGCTCCGGCCTGCTCTCTCTCTGGCTCTGTCCTGCCCTCGCCCAGGCTTTGGCCTGCTCTGTCTCTGGCCTGCCCTCGCCCTGGCTCCGGCCTGCTCTGGCTCTTGCCTTCTCTCGCGCCGTCTCTGGCCTGCCCTCGCTCTGGCTCTGGCCTGCCCTCGCCCTTTGCTCCGGCCTGCTCTCGCTGTGGCTCTGGCCTGCCCTCGCCTTGGCTCCGGCTTGCCCTCGCCCTGGCTCCAGCCTGCCCTCGCCCTGGCTCCAGCCTGCTCTCGCTCTGGCTCCGGCCTCCTCTCGCTCTGGCTCCGGCCTGCCCTCGCCCTGGCTCCGGCCTGGCTTTGCCCTGGCTCTGTCCTGCACTCGTTTTGGCTCTAGCCTGCCCTCGCCCTGGCTCCGGCCTGCTCTCGCTCTGGCTCCTTCCTGCTCTCGCTCTGGCTCCTTCCTGCTCTCGCTCTGGCTCCGGTCTGCTCTCGCTCTGGCCTGCCCTCGCCCTGGCTCCGGCCTGCTCTGACTCTTGCCTTCTATCGCGCCGTCTCTGGCCTGCCCTCGCTCTGGCTCTGGCCTGCCCTCACCTTGGCTCCGTCCTGCCCTCTCCCTGGCTCCGGCCTGCCCTCGCCCTGGCTCCCGCCTGCCCTCACCCTGGCTTCGGCCTGCTCTCGCCCTAGCTCCGGCCTGCTCTGGCTCCGGCCTGCTCTCGCTCTGGCTCCAGCCTGCCCTCGCCCTGGCTCCGGCCTGCTCTCGCTCTGGCT
The DNA here is from genome assembly GCF_046119375.1 of Phyllobates terribilis. Taxonomy (NCBI): domain Eukaryota; kingdom Metazoa; phylum Chordata; class Amphibia; order Anura; family Dendrobatidae; genus Phyllobates; species Phyllobates terribilis. Next base: position 74,974 of record NW_027362800.1, on the reverse strand, counting down.
CTGTCCTGCCCGCGCCCTGGTTCCGGCGTGCTCTCGCTCTGGCTCTTGCCTGCTCTCGCCCTGGCTCCGACCTGCTCTCGCTCTTGCTCCGGCCTGCTCTCTCCCTGGCTCTTTCCTGCTCTCGCCCTGGCTCTGGCCTGCCCTCGCCCTGGTTCCGGCCTGCCCTCGCCCTGGTTCCGGCCTGCCCTCACCCTGGCTCCGGCCTGCCCTCACCCTGGCTCCGGCCTGACCTCGCCCTGGCTCTGGCCTGCCCTCGCCCTGGTTCCGGCCTGCCCTCGCCCTGGTTCCGGCCTGCCCTCGCCCTGGTTCCGGCCTGCCCTCACCCTGGCTCCGGCCTGCCCTTGCTCTGGCTCCGGCCAGCCCTCGCATTGGCTCCGGCCTGCTCTCGCCTTGCCTCCGACCTGCTGTCGCTCTGGCTGTGGCCTGCCCTCATCTTGACTCTGGCCTTATCTCACTCTTGATCTGGTCTGCCTTCGCCTTGGCTCCAGCCTGCTCTCTCTCTGGCTCCGGACTGCCCTCGCCCTGACTCCGGCCTGCCCTTGCTCTGGCTTCGGCCAGACCTCGCATTGGCTCCGGCCTGCTCTCGCCCTGCCTCCGACCTGCTCTCGCTCTGGCTCCGGCCTGCTCTCTCTCTGGCTCTGGCCTGCCCATGCCTTGGCTCCGGCCTGCTCTTCCTCTGGCTCTGGCCTGCCCTCGTCTTGACTCTGGCCTGATCTCTCTCGCTCTTGTTCTGGCCTGCCTTCGCCTTGGCTCCAGCCTGCTCTCTCTCTGGCTCTGGCCTGCCCTCACCCTGGCTCTGGCCTGCTCTCTCTCTGGTTCTGGCCTGCCCATGCCTTGGCTCCAGCCTGCTCTCTCTCTGGCTCTGGCCTGCCCTTGCCTTAACTCCGGCCTGCTCTCTCTCTGGCTCTGGCCTACCCTCGCCTTGGCTCCGGCCTGCTCTCGCCTTGGCTCTGACCTGCTCTCGCTCTGGCTCCGGCCTGCCCTCACCCTGATTCCGGCCTGCCCTTGCTCTGGCTCCGGCCAACCCTCGCATTGGCTCCAGCCTGCTCTCGCCCTGGCTCTGACCTGCTCTCTCTCTGGCTCTGGCCTGCCCTTGCCTTGGTTCTGGCCTGCTCTCGCTCTGGCTCTGTCCTGCCCTCGCCTTGGCTCCGGCCTGCTCTCGCCCTGGCTCCGGCCTCCTCTCGCTCTGGCTCTGGCCTGCCCTCGCACTGGCTCTGGCCTGCCCTCGCACTGGCTCCAGCCTGCTCTCTCTCTGGCTCTGGACTGCCCTCGCACTGCCTCCAGCCTGCTCTCTCTCTGGCTCTGGCCTGCCCTCGCACTGGCTCCAGCCTGCTCTCTCTCTGGCTCTGGCCTGCCCTCGCACTGGCTCCAGCCTGCTCTCTCTCTGGCTCTGGCCTGCTCTGGCTCTGGCCTGCCTTCGCCTTGGCTCCGGCCTGCCCTCGCTCTGGCTCAAGCCTGCTCTACCTCTGGCTGTGGCCTGCCCTTTCCTTGGCTCCGGACTGCTCTCGCTCTGGCTCTGGCCTGCTCTCGATCTGGCTCTGGCCTGCTGTCGACTTGGCTCCGGCCTGCTCTCGCTCTGGCTCTGGCCTTCCCTCAGGGCCTTGGCTCCGACCTGCTCTCGCTATGGCCTGCCCTCGCCTTGGCTCCGGCCTGCTCTCGCTCTGGCCTGCCTTGGCTCTGCCTCTGGCCTGCCCTCGCCTTGGCTCAGACTCTGCTCTCGCTCTAGCTCCGGCCTGCCCTCGCCCTGGCTCCGGCCTGCCATCGCTCTGGCTCCGGCCTGCTCTCGCCCTGGCCCCGGCCTGCTCTCGCTCTGGCTTCGGCCTGCCCTCGCCCTGGCTCTGGCCTGCCCTTGCTCTGGCACTGGCCAGTCCTCGCCTTGGCTCCGGCCAGCTCCTGCTTTTGCTCCGACCTGAGGACCTTGTCTCCGGCCTGCTCTCGCCCTGGCTCCGGCATGCCCTCGCTCTGGCTCCGGCCTGCTCTCGCTCTGGCTCCGGCCTGCTCTCGCTCTGGCTCCGGCCTGCCCTCGCCTTGGCTCCGGCCTGCTCTGGCTCCGGCCTACTCTCGCTCTAGCTCCGGACTGCCCTCGCCCTGTCCCCGTCCTGGTCTCGCTCTGGCCTGCCCTCGCCCTTGCTCCGGCATTCTCTCGCTCTGGCACTGGCCTGCTCTCGTTCTGTCTCTGGCCTGCCCTCGCCTTTTCTCCGGCCTGCTCTCGCTCTGGCTCTGGCCTGCCCTGGCTCTGCCACTGGCCTGCCCTCGCCTTGGCTCCGGCCTGCCCTCTCCTTGGCTCCGGCCTGCTCTTGCTTTTGCTTCGGCCTGCTCTCGCCCTGGCTCCGGCCTGACCTTGCTCTGGCTCCGGCCTGCCCTCGCCTTGGCTCCGGCCAGCTCCTGCTCTGGCTTCGGCCTGCTCTCGCCCTGGCTCCGGCCTGCCCTCGCCCTGGCTCCGGCCTGCCTTCTAACTGGCTCCGGCATGCCCTTGCTATGGCTCCGTCCTTCCCTCGCCCTGGCTCCGGCCTGATCTTCCTCTGCCTCTGGCCTGCTCTCTCTCTGGCTCTGGCCTGCTCTCGTTCTGGCTCTGGCCTGCCCTCACCTTGTCTCCAGCCTGGTCACGTTCTTGCTTTGGCCTTCCCTCGCCTTGTCTCTGGCCTGCTCTCGCTCTGTCTCTGGGCTGCCCTGGCTCTGCCTCTGGCCTGCCCTCTCCTTGGCTTCGGCCTGCCCTCTCCTTGGCTCCGGCCTGCTCTCGCTCTGGCTCTGGCCAGCCCTCGCCTTTGCTCTGGCCTGCCCTCACCATGGCTCCGCCTGCTGTCGCTCTGGCCTGCTCTCGCCCAGGCTCTGGCCTGCTCTCGCTCTTGCTCTGGCCTGCTCTTGCTCTGGATTCAGCCTACCATTGCTCTGGCTCAGGACTACTCTCTTTCTGGCTCTGGCCTGCCCTCGCACGGACTCCGGCCTGCTCTCGCCCTGGTTCTGGCCTGCTCTCGCCTTGGCTCCGACCTTCTCTCGCCCTTGCTCCGGCTTGCTCTCTCTCTGGCTCTGGCCTGTCCTTGCCTTGACTCCCGCCTGCTCTCGCCATTGATCCGGCTTCCTCTCTCTGGCTCTGGCCTGACCTCGCCTTGGCTCCGGCCTGCCCTCGCACGGGCTCCGGCCTGCTTTCACCCTGGATCTAGCCTGCTCTTGCTCTGGCTCCGGCCTGCCTTCACCCTGGCTCCAGCCTGCCCTCTCTCTGGCTCTGGCCTGTCCTCGCCCTGGCTCCGGCATGTCCTCGCTCTGTATCCGGCCTCCTCTCGCCTTGGCTCCGGCCTGCTCTCGCCTTGGCTCCGGCCTGCTCTCGCCCTGGCTCCGGCCTGCTCTCACCCTGGTACTGGCCTGCCCTCGCCCTGGCTCCGGCCTGCTCTCACCCTGGTACTGGCCTGCCCTTGCCTTGGCTCCGGCCATCTCTCGCTCTGGCTCCGGCCTGCCCTCGCCTTGGCTCTGGCCTGCCTTCGCCATGGCTCCGCCTGCTCTCGCTCTGGCCTGCTCTCGCTCAGGCTCCGGCCTGCTCTCGCTCTGGCTCTGGCTCTGGCCTGCTCTCCCTCTGGCTCCAGCCTGCCATCGCTCAGGCTCTGGCCTACCCTTGCACTGGCTCCGGCCTGCCATCGCTCTGGATCCGGCCTGCTCTTGCCTTGGCTCCGGCCTGTTCTCGCCTTGGCTCCGGCGTGCTCTCGCCCTGGCCCCGGCTTGCTCTCGCCCTGGTTCCATCCTGCCCTTGCCTTGGCTCCGGCCTTCTCTTGCTCTGGTTCTGGCCTGCCCTTGCCTTGGCTCTGGCCTACTCTCTCTCTGGCTCCGGCCTGCCCTCGCCCTGGCTCCAGCCTGCTCTCGCTCTGTCTCTGGCCTGCCCTTGCCTTTGCTCCGGCCTGCTCTCGCTCTGGCTCTGGCTTGCCCTTGCCTTGGCTCCGGCCTGCTCTTGCTCTGGCCTGCCCTCGCCTTGGCTCTGGCCTGCTATCGCTCTGGCTCTTGCCTGCCCGAGCTCGCTTTGGCTCTTGCCTGCCCGAGCTCTGGCCCTTGCCTGCCCTCGCCTTGGCTCCGGCCTGCTCTGACTCTGGCTCGGGCCTGCCCTCGCCCTGGCTCCGGCCTGCTCTCGCTCTGGCCTGTCCTCGCCTTGGCTCTGGCCTGCTCTCGCCCAGGCTCCCGCCTGCTCTCGCGCTGGTTTCGGCCTGCCCTCGCCTTGATTCCGGCCTGCTCTCGCCTTGGCTCCGGCCTGCTCTCGCTTTGGCTCTGGCCTGCTCTCTCTCTGGCTCCGGCCTGCCCTCGCCCTGGCTCCAGCCTGCCATCTCTCTGGCTCTGGCCTGCCCTCGCCCTGGCTCCGGCATGATCTCGCCTTGGCTCCGGCCTGCTATCGCTCTGGCTCTAGCCTGCCCGAGCTCGCTTTGGCTCTGGCTTGCCCTTTCTCTGGCTCTTGCCTGCCCTCGCCTTGATTCTGGCCTGCTCTGACTCTGGCTCGGGCCTGCTCTCGCTCTGGCTCTGGCCTGCCCTCGCCTTGGCTCCATCCTGCTATCGCTCTGGCTCTAGCCTGCCCGAGCTCGCTTTGGCTCTGGCTTGCCCTTTCTCTGGCCCTTGCCTGCCCTCGCCTTGGCTCCGGCCTGCTCTGACTCTGGCTCGGGCCTGCCCTCGCCCTGGCTCCGGCCTGCTCTCGCTCTGGCCTGTCCTCGCCTTGGCTCTGGCCTGCTCTCGCCCAGGCTCCCGCCTGCTCTCGCGCTGGTTTCGGCCTGCCCTCGCCTTGATTCCGGCCTGCTCTCGCCTTGGCTCCGGCCTGCTCTCGCTTTGGCTCTGGCCTGCTCTCTCTCTGGCTCCGGCCTGCCCTCGCCCTGGCTCCAGCCTGCCATCTCTCTGGCTCTGGCCTGCCCTCGCCCTGGCTCCGGCATGATCTCGCCTTGGCTCCGGCCTGCTATCGCTCTGGCTCTAGCCTGCCCGAGCTCGCTTTGGCTCTGGCTTGCCCTTTCTCTGGCTCTTGCCTGCCCTCGCCTTGATTCTGGCCTGCTCTGACTCTGGCTCGGGCCTGCTCTCGAGGGCCTGTTCTCGCTCTGGCTCCGGCCTGCCCTTGCCCTGACTCCGGCCTGCTCTCGCTCTTTCTCTGGCCTGCCCTTGCCTTTGCTCCGGCCTGCTCTCGCTCTGCCTCTGGCTTGCCCTTGCCTTGGCTCCGGCCTGCTCTCGCTCTGGCTCTGGCCTGCCCGAACTCGCTTTGGCTCCGTCCTATCGCTCTGGCTCTAGCCTGCCCGAACTCGCTTTGGCTCTGGCCCTTGCCTGCCCTCGCCTTGGCTCGGGCCTGCTCTGACTCTGGCTTGGGCCTGCCCTTGCCCTGGCTCCGGCCTGCTCTCACTCTGGCCTGTCCTCGCCTTGGCTCCGGCCTGCTCTCGCGCTTGTTTCGGCCTGCCCTCGCCTTGACTCCGACCTGTTCTCGCTTTGGCTCCGGCCTCCTCTCGCTTTGGCTCTGGCCTGCTCTCGCTCTGGCACCGGCCTGCCCTCGCCCTGGCTCCAGCCTGCCCTCCCCTGGCTCCGGCCTGCCCTCTCTCTGGCTCTGGCCTGCCCTCGCTCTGGCTCCTTCATGTTCTCGCCTTGGCTCTGGCCTGCTATCGCTCTTGCTCTAGCCTGCCCGAGCTCGCTTTGGCTCTGGCTTGCCCTCGTTCTGGCTCTTGCCTACCCTCGCCTTGACTCCGGCCTGCTCTGACTCTGGCTCGGGCCTGCTCTCTCCTTTGCTCCAGCCTGTTCTCGCCTTGGCTCCGGCGTGCTCTCGCCCTGGCCCCGGCCTGCTCTTGCCCTGGTTCCGGCCTGCCCTTGCCTTGGCTCCGGCCTTCTCTTGCTCTGGTCCTGGCCTGCCCTTGCCTTGGCTCTGGCCTACTCTCTCTCTGGCTCCGGCCTGCCCTCGCTCTTGCTCCGGCCTGCCCTTGCCCTGGCTCCGGCCTGCTCTCGCTCTGTCTCTGGCCTACCCTTGCCTTTGTTCCGGCCTGCTCTCGCTCTGGCTTGCCCTTGCCTTGGCTCCGGCCTGCTCTCGCTCTGGCTCTGGCCTGCCCTCGCCTTGGCTCCATCCTGCTATCGCTTTGGCTCTAGCCTGCCCGAGCTCGCTTTGGCTCTGGCCTGCCCTCGCTCTTGCCCTTGCCTGCCCTCGCCTTGGCTCCGGCTTGCTCTTACTCTGGCTCGGGCCTGCCCTCGCCCTGGCTCCGGCCTGCTCTCGCTCTGGCCTGTCCTCGCCTTGGCTCCGGCCTGCTCTCGCCCAGGCTCCGGCCTGCCCTCTCGCTGGTTTCGGCCTGCCCTCGCCTTGACTCCGGCCTGCTCTCGCCTTTGCTCCGACCTGCTCTCGCTTTGGCTCTGACCTGCTCTCTCTCTGGCTCCGGCCTGCCCTCGCCCTGGCTCCAGCCTGCCCTCTCTCTGGCTCTGGCCTGCCCTCGCCCTGGCTCCGGCATGTTCTCGCCTTGCTCCGGCCTGCTATCGCTCTGACTCTAGCCTGCCCGAGCTGGCTCTGGCTCTGGCTTGCCCTTGCTCTGGCTCTTGCCTGCCCTCGCCTTGACTCCGGCCTGCTCTGACTCTGGCTCGGGCCTGCCCTTGTCCTGGCTTCGGCCTTCTCTCGCCCTGCCTCCGGCCTGCTCTCGCCCTGGCTCCGGCCTGCTCTCGCCCTGGCTCCGGCCTGCTCTCGCCTTGGCTCCGGCCTGCTCTCGCCTTGGCTCCGGCCTGCTCTCGCCCTGGCTCTGGCCTGCTCTTGTCCTGGTTCCGGCCTGCCCTTGCCTTGGCTCCGGCCTTCTCTTGCTCTGGCTCCGGCCTGCCCTTGCCTTGGCTCTGGCCAACTCTCGCTCTGTCTCCGGCCTGCCCTTGCCCTGGCTCCGGCCTGCACTCACTCTGCCTCTGGCCTGCTCTGGCTCTGGCCTGCCCCTGCCTTTGCTCCGGCTTGCTCCCGCTCTGGCTCTGGCCTGCTCTCGCTTTGGCTCCGGCCTGCCCTCACCCTGACTCCGGCCAACCCTCGCATTGGCTCCAGCCTGCTCTCGCCCTGTCTCTGACCTGCTCTCTCTCTGGCTCTGGCCTGCCCTTGCCTTGGCTGTGGCCTGCTCTCGCTCTGTTTCTGTCCTGCCCTCGCCTTGGCTCCGGCCTGCTCTCGCCCTGGCTCCGGCCTCCTCTCGCTCTGGCTCTGGCCTGCCCTCGCACTGGCTCCAGCCTGCTCTTTCTCTGGCTCTGGCCTGCCCTCGCACTGGCTCCAGCCTGCTCTCTCTCTGGCTCTGGCCTGCCCTCGCACTGGCTCCAGCCTGCTCTCTCTCTGGCTCTGGCCTGCCCTCGCACTGGCTCCAGCCTGCTCTCTCTCTGGCCTGCTCTCGCTCTGGCTCTGGCCTGCCTTCGTCTTGGCTCCGGCCTGCCCTCGCTCTGGCTCAAGCCTGCTCTACCTCTGGCTGTGGCCTGCCCTTTCCTTGGCTCCGGAATGCTCTCGCTCTGGCTCTGGCCTGCTCTCGATCTGGCTCTGGCCTGCCGTCGACTTGGCCCTGGCCTGCTCTCGCTCTAGCTCTGGCCTGCCCTCAGGGCCTTGGCTCCAACCTGCTCTCGCTATGGCCTGCCCTCGCCTTGGCTCCGGCCTGCTCTCGCTCTGGCCTGCCTTGGCTCTGCCTCTGGCCTGCCCTCTCCTTGGCTCCGACCCTGCTCTCGCTCTAGCTCCGGACTGCCCTCGCCCTGGCTCCGGCCTGCCATCGCTCTGGCTCCGGCCTGCTCTCGCCCTGGCTCCGGCCTGCTCTCGCTCTGGCTTCGGCCTGCCCTCGCCCTGGCTCTGGCCTGCCCTTGCTCTGGCCCTGGCCAGTCCTCACCTTGGCTCCGGCCAGCTCCTGCTTTTGCTCCGACCTGAGGACCTTGTCTCCGGCCTGCTCTCGCCCTGGCTCCGGCATGCCCTCGCTCTGGCTCCGGCCTGCCCTCGCCCTGGCTCCGGCCTGCTCTCGCTCTGGCTCCGGCCTGCCCTCGCCCTGGCTCCGGCCTGCCCTCGCCTTGACTCCGGCCTGCTCTGGCTCCGGCCTACTCTCGCTCTAGCTCCGGACTGCCCTCGCCCTGGCTCCGGCCTGCCCTCGCCTTGGCTCCGGCCTGCTCTGGCACTGGCCTGCTCTCGTTCTGTCTCTGGCCTGCCCTCGCCTTGTCTCCGGCCTGCTCTCGCTCTGGCTCTGGCCTGCCCTGGCTCTGCCACTGGCCTGCCCTCGCCTTGGCTCCGGCCTGCTCTTGCTTTTGCTTCGGCCTGCTCTCGCCCTGGCTCCGGCCTGCTCTCGCCCTGGCTCCGGCCTGCCCTCGCCCTGGCTCCGGCCTGCCTTCTAACTGGCTCCGGCATGCCCTTGCTATGGCTCCGTCCTTCCCTGGCTTCGGCCTGATCTCGCTCTGGCTCTGGCCTGCTCTCTCTCTGGCTCTGGCCTGCTCTCGTTCTGGCTCTGGCCTGCCCTCACCTTGTCTCCAGCCTGGTCACGTTCTTGCTTTGGCCTTCCCTCGCCTTGTCTCTGGCCTGCTCTCGCTCTGTCTCTGGGCTGCCCTGGCTCTGCCTCTGGCCTGCCCTCTCCTTGACTCCGGCCTGCCCTCTCCTTGGCTCCGGCCTGCTCTCGCTCCGGCTCTGGCCAGCCCTCGCCTTTGCTCCGGCCTGCCCTCACCATGGCTCCGACTGCTCTCGCTCTGGCCTGCTCTCGCCCAGGCTCTGGCCTGCTCTCGCTCTTGCTCTGGCCTGCTCTCGCTCTGGATCCGGCCTGCCATTGCTCTGGCTCCGGCCTTCTCTCGTTCTGGCTCTGGCCTGCCCTCGCACGGACTCCGGCCTGCTCTCGCCCTGGATATGGCCTGCTCTCGCCCTGGATCTGGCCTGCTCTCGCCTTGGCTCCGGCCTTCTCTCGCCCTTGCTCCGGCTTGCTCTCTCTCTGGCTCTGGCCTGCCCTTGCCTTGACTCCCGCCTGCTCTCGCCCTTGATCCGGCTTCCTCTCTCTCTGGCTCTGGCCTGACCTCGCCTTGGCTCCGGCCTACCCTCGCACGGGCTCCGGCCTGCTTTCGCCCTGGATCTAGCCTGCTCTTGCTCTGGCTCCGGCCTGCCTTCACCCTGGCTCCAGCCTGCCCTCTCTCTGGCTCTGGCCTGTCCTCGCCCTGGCTCCGGCATGTCCTCGCTCTGTATCCGGCCTCCTCTCGCCTTGGCTCCGGCCTGCTCTTGCCTTGGCTCCGGCCTGCTCTCGCCCTGGCTCCGGCCTGCTCTCACCCTGGTACTGGCCTGCCCTTGCCTTGGCTCCGGCCATCTCTCGCTCTGGCTCCGGCCATCTCTCGCTCTGGCTCCGGCCTGCCCTCGCCTTGGCTCTGGCCTGCCTTCGCCATGGCTCCACCTGCTCTCGCTCTGGCCTGCTCTCGCTCTGGCTCCGGCCTGCTCTCGCTCTGGCTCCGGCCTGCTCTCGCTCTGGCTCTGGCCTGCTCTCCCTCTGGCTCCAGCCTGCCATCGCTCAGGCTCTGGCCTGCCCTTGCACTGGCTCCGTCCTGCCCTTGCACTGGCTCCGGCCTGCCCTCGCTCTGGATCCGGCCTGCTCTCGCCTTGACTCCGGCCTATTCTCGCCTTGGCTCCGACGTGCTCTCGCCCTGGTCCCGGCCTGCTCTCGCCCTGGTTCCGGCCTGCCCTTGCCTTGGCTCCAGCCTTCTCTTGCTCTGGTTCTGGCCTGCCCTTGCCTTGGCTCTGTCCTACTCTCGCTCTGGCTCCGGCCTGCCCTTGCCCTGGCTCCAGCCTGCTCTTGCTCTGTCTCTGGCCTGCCCTTGCCTTTGCTCCGGCCTGCTCTCGCTCTGGCTCTGGCTTGCCTTTGCCTTGGCTCCGGCCTGCTCTTGCTCTGGCTCTGGCCTGCCCTCGCCTTGTCTCTGGCCTGCTATCGCTCTGGCTCTAACCTGCCCGAGCTCGCTTTGGCTCTGGCCTTCCCTCGCTCTTGCCCTTGCCTGCCCTCGCCTTGTCTCCGGCCTGCTCTGACTCTGGCTCGGGCCTGCCCTCGCCCTGGCTCCGGCCTGCTCTCGCTCTGGCCTGTCCTCGGCTTGGCTCCGGCCTGCTCTTGCCCAGGCTCCGGCCTGCCGTCGCGCTGGTTTCGGCCTGCCCTCGCCTTGACTCCGGCCTGCTCTCGCCTTTGCTCCGACCTGCTCTCTCTTTGGCTCTGGCCTGCTCTCGCTCTGGCTCCGGCCTGCCCTCGCCCTGGCTCCGGCCTGCCCTCGCCCTGGCTCCAGCCTGCCCTCGCCCTGGCTCCAGCCTGTCCTCTCTCTGGCTCTGGCCTGCCCTCGCCCTGGCTCCGGCATGTTCTCGCCTTGCTCTGGCCTGCTATCGCTCTGACTCTAGCCTGCCCGAGCTGGCTCTGGCTCTGGCTTGCCCTCGCTCTGGCTCTTGCCTGCGCTCGCCTTGACTCCGGCCTGCTCTGACTCTGGCTTGGGCCTGCCCTCGCCCTGGCTTCGGCCTGCTCTCGCCCTGGCTCCGGCCTGCTCTTTCCCTGGCTCTGGCCTGCTCTTTCCCTGGCTCCGGCCTGCTCTCGCCCAGGCTCCGGCCTGCTCTCGCCCTGGCTCTGGCCTGCTCCTGCCCTGGTTCCGGCCTGCCCTTGCCTTGGCTCCGGCCTTCTCTTGCTCTGGCTCCGGCCTGCCCTTGCCTTGGCTCTGGCCAACTCTCTCTCTGGCTCCGGCCTGCCCTTGCCCTGGCTCCGGCCTGCACTCACTCTGCCTCTGGCCTGCTCTCGCTCTGGCTCTGGCCTGCCCCTGCCTTTGCTCCGTCTTGCTCCCGCTCTGGCTCTGGCCTGCCCTCGCCTTGGCTCCGGACTGCTCTCGCTTTGTCTCTGGCCTGCCCTTGCTTGGCTCCGTCCGGCCTGCTCTTGCTCTGGCTCTGGCCTGCCCTCGCTCTGGCTCTGGCCTGCCTTCGCCTTGACTCCGGCCTGCTCTGACTCTGGCTTGGGCCTGCCCTCGCCCTGGCTTCGGCCTGCTCTCGCCCTGGCTCCGGCCTGCTCTTTCCCTGGCTCCGGCCTGCTCTTTCCCTGGCTCCGGCCTGCTCTCGCCCTGGCTCCGGCCTGCTCTCGCCCTGGCTCTGGCCTGCTCTTGCCCTGGTTCCGGCCTGCCCTTGCCTTGGCTCCGGCCTGCCCTTGCCTTGGCTCCGGCCTGCCCTTGCGTTGGCTCCGGCCTTCTCTTGCTCTGGCTCCGGCCTGCCCTTGCCTTGGCTCTGGCCAACTCTCTCTCTGGCTCCGGCCTGCCCTTGCCCTGGCTCCGGCCTGCACTCACTCTGCCTCTGGCCTGCTCTCGCTCTGTCTCTGGCCTGCCCCTGCCTTTGCTCCGGCTTGCTCCCGCTCTGGCTCTGGCCTGCCCTCGCCTTGGCTCCGGACTGCTCTCGCTTTGGCTCTGGCCTGCCCTTGCTTGGCTCCGTCCGGCCTGCTCTTGCTCTGGCTCTTGCTTGCCCTCGCTCTGGCTCTGGCCTGCCCTCGCCTTGTCTCCGGCCTGATCTGACTCTGGCTCTGGCCTGCCCTCGCCCTGCTTTCGCCTTGGCTCCGGCCTGCTCTCGCCCTGCTCTGGCCTGCTCTCGCCCTGGTTCCGGCTGCCCTTCCCATGGCGCCTGCCTTCTTTCTCTCTGGCTCTGGGCTGCCCTTGCCTTAGCTCTGGCCAAATCTCGTTCTGGCCAAGGCGAAGGCAGGCCAGAGCCACAGCGAGAGCAGGCCAGAGCCTGAGCGAGAGCAGGCTGGAGCCAAGGCAAAGGCAGTCCGGAGCCAGAGCGATAGCAGGCCGTAGCCATGGCAAAGGCAGGCCGGACGGAGCCAAGGCGAGGGCAGGCTGATACCAGAGCGAGAGAATGCCGGAGCCAGGGCGAGGGCAGGCCAGCGCAATAGCAGGCCGGAGACAGGGCGAGAGCAGGCCGGAGCCAGAGCGAGAGCAGGCCAGAGCGAGAGCACTGCGAGGAGGGCAGGCCAGAGCGAGAGTAGGCCAGAGCCAAGGCAAGGGCTGACCAGAGCGAGAGAAGGCCAGAGCCAAGGCGAGGGCAGGCCGAAACCAGGACGAGAGCAGGCCGGAGACAGGGTGAGTGAGGCCAGAGCCAGAGCGAGAGCACGCCGGAGCCAGGGCGAGGGCAGGCCAGAGAGAGAGCAGGCCGGAGCCAGGCGAGGGCAGGCCAGAGCCAGGGCGAGGGCAGGCCAGCGCAATAGCAGGCCGGAGACAGGGCGAGAGCAGGCCAGAGCGAGAGCACTGCGAGGAGGGCAGGCCAGAGCGAGAGTAGGCCAGAGCCAAGGCAAGGGCTGACCAGAGCGAGAGAAGGCCAGAGCCAAGGCGAGGGCAGGCCGAAACCAGGACGAGAGCAGGCCGGAGACAGGGTGAGTGAGGCCAGAGCCAGAGCGAGAGCACGCCGGAGCCAGGGCGAGGGCAGGCCAGAGAGAGAGCAGGCCGGAGCCAGGCGAGGGCAGGCCAGAGCCAAGGCGAGGGCAGGCCAGAGCCAAGGCGAGAGCAGGCCAGAGCCAAGGCGAGGGCAGGCCAGAGCCAGAGCGATAGCAGGCCAGAGCGAGAGCAGTCCGGAGCCAGAGCTAGGGCAGGCCAGAGCCAGAGCGAGAGCAGGCTGGAGCCAAGGCGAAGGCAGGCCAGAACAAGAGCGAGATCAGGTTAGAGTCAAGACGAGGGAAGGCCAGAGCAAGAGCAGGCAGGAGCCAGGCCGGGGGCAGGCCAAAGCCAGAGCAAGAGCAGGCCAGAGCCAGGGCGAGAGCAGGCCGGAGCCAAGGCGAGGGCTAGCCGGAGTCTGAGCAAGGGCAGGCCGGAGCCAGGGCGAGGACAGGCCGGAGCCAGAGTGAGAGCAGGCCAGAGCCAGGGCGAGAACAGGTCGGAGCCAGGGCGAGAGCAGGCCGGAGCAAAGGCGAGGGCAGGTCAGAGCCAGATCCAGAGCAGGCCGGAGCCAGGGCGAGAGGGCAGGCCAGACAGAGCGAGAGCAGGCCGGAGCCAAGTCGATGGCACGCCAGAGCGAGAGGAGGCCAGAGCGAGAGAAGGCCGGAGCCAAGGCACGGGCAGGCCGGAACCAGGACAAGAGCAGTCCGGAGACAGTGTGAGGCCAGAGCGAGAGTAGGCCGGAGCCAGGGCGAGGGCTGGCCAGAGAGAGAGCAGGCCGGAGCCAGGGCGAGGGCAGGCCAGAGCGAGAGCAGGCCGGAGCCAGGGCGAGGGCAGGCCAGAGCGAGAGCAGGCCAGAGCCAAGGCGAGGGCAGGCCATAGCCAGAGCGAGACTAGGCCAGAGCCAGAGCGAGAGCAGTCCGGAGCCAAGGCCTAGGCAGGCCATAAGAAGAGTGAGAGCAGGCTGGAGTCAAGACAAGGGCAGGCCAGAGCAAGAGCCGGCCAGATCCAGAGCAAGAGCAGGCCGGAGCCAGGGCGAGGGCAGGCCAGGGCGAGAGCAGGCCGGAGCCAGAGCAAGAGCAGGCCGTAGCCAGGGCGAGGGCTGACCGGAGCCAGAGCAAGTGCGGGCCGGAGCCAGGGCGAGAGCAGGCCGGAGCCAAGGCGAGATTTTTGACGGAGCCAAGGCGAGGGCAGGCCAGAGCGAGAGCGGGCCGGAGCCAAGGCGAGGGCAGGCCAGAGCCAGATCCAGAGCAGGCTGGAGCCAAGGCGAGGGCAGGCCAGAGCTTGAGTAGGCCAGAGCCAAGGCAAGGGCAGCCCAGAGCGAGAGAAGGCCGGAGCCAGGGCGAGGGCAGGCCAGAGCTAAGACAAGGGCAGGCCAGAGCGAGAGAAGGCCGGAGCCAGGGCAGGCCGGAACAAGGGCGAGAGCAGGCCGGAGACAGGGCGAGGCCAGAGCCAGAGCGAGGCCAGAGCCAGAGCGAGAGCAGGTCAGAACAAGAGCGAAAGTATGCCAGAGCCAGAGCGAGAGCAGGTCGGAGACAAGGGTAGAGCAGGCTGGAGCCAAGGCGAGGGCAGGCCAGAGCCAGGGCGAGAGCAGGACGGAGCCAAGGCGAGGGCAGGCCAGAGCAGGCCGGAGCCAGGGCGAGGCAGGCCAGAGTCAGAGAAAGAGCAGGCCGGAGCCATGGCGAAGGCACGCTAGAGCGAGAGCAGGCCATAGCTAGGGCGAGGACAGGCCAGAGCCAGAGCGAGAGTAGGCGAAAGCCAAGGGAAAGGCAGGCAAGAGCTAGAGCGAGAGAAGGCCGGAGCCAAGGCAAGGGCAGGGGGGGGAGCAGGCCGGAGACAGGGCGAGGCCAGAGCGAGAGCAAGCCAGAGCGAGAGTAGGCTGGAGCCTGGGCGAGGGCAGGCCTTAGCCAGAGCGAGAGCAGGCCGGAGCCAGGGCGAAGAGCAGGCCGGAGTCAGAGCGATGGCAGGCCAGGGCGAGGGCAGTCCGAAGCTAGAGCGAAAGTAGGCCAGCGCCAATGCGAGAGCAGGGCCGGAGCAAAGGCGAAGGCTGGCCAGAAGAAGAGCGAGATCAGGCCGGACAAGACGAGGGCAGGGCAGAGCCAGAGCAAGAGCAGGCAGGAGCCAGGGTGAGGGCAGGCCAAAGAGAGCAGGCCAGAGCCAGGGCGAGAGCAGGCCGGAGCCAGGGCGAGAGCAGGCCGGAGCCAAGGCGAGGGCTAGCCGGAGTCAGAGCAAGGGCAGGCCGGAGCCAGTGCGAGGACAGGCCGGAGTCAGGGCGAGAGCAGGCCGGAGTCAGGGCGAGAGCAGGCCGGAGTCAGGGCGAGAGCAGGTCGGAGCCAGGGCGAGAGCAGGCCGGAGCCAAGGCGAGGGCAGGCCAGAGCCTGATCCAGAGCAGGCCGGAGCCAGGGCGAGGGCAGGCCAGACAGAGCGAGAGCAGGCCGTAGCCAAGGCGAGGGCATGCCAGAGCGAGAGCAGGCCAGAGCGAGAGCAGGCCGGAGCCAGGTCGAGGGCAGGCCAGAGCGAGAGTAGGCCAGAGCCAAGGCAAGGGCAGGCCAGAGCGAGAGAAGGCCAGAGTCAAGGCAAGGGCAGGCCTAAACCAGGACGAGAGCAGGCCGGATACAGGATGAGTGAGGCCAGAGCCAGAGCGAGAGCAGGCCACAGCGAGAGTAGGCCGGAGCCAGGGCGAGGGCAGGCCAGAAAGAGAGCAGGCTGAAGCCAGGCGAGGGCAGGCCAGAGCCAGAGCGATAGAAGGCCGGAGCCAAGGCAAGGGCAGGCCGGAACAAGGGCGAGAGCAGGCCGGAGACAGGGCGAGGCCAGAGCGAGAGCAGGTCAGAACCAGAGCGAGAGTATGCCGGAGCCAGGGCGAGAGCAGGTCGGAAACAAGGGTAGAGCAGGCTGGAGCCAAGGCGTGGGCAGGCCAGAGTCAGGGCTAGAGCAGGCTGGAGCCAAGGCAAAGGCAGGCCAGAGCAGGCCGGAGCCAGGGCGAGGCAGGCCAGAGTCAGAGCAGGAGCAGGCCGGAGCCATGGCGAAGGCACGCCAGAGCGAGAGCAGGCCGGAGCCAGGGCGAGGACAGGCCAGAGCCAGAGTGAGAGTTGGCGAGAGCAAAGGCAGGCAAGAGCTAGAGCGAGTGAAGGCCGGAGTCAAGGCAAGGGCAGGCCGGAACCAGGGGGGGGAGCAGGCCGGAGACAGGGCGAGGCCAGAGCGAGAGCAGGCCAGCGCCAGAGCGAGAGTAGGCTGGAGCCAGGGCGAGGGCAGGCCAGGGCGAGGGCAGGCCATAGCCAGAGCGAGAGCAGGCCGGAACCAGGGCGAAGAGCAGGGCTGGAGCCAAGGCGAAGGCAGGCCAGAAGGAGAGCGAGATCAGGCCAGAGTCAAGACGAGGGAGGGCAGGCCAGAGCAAGAGCAGGCCAGAGCAAGAGCAGGCAGGAGCCAGGGCGAGGGCAGGCCAGAGCAAGAGCGAGAGCAGGCCGGAGCCAAGGCGAGGGCTAGCCGGAGTCAGAGCAAGGGCAGGCCGGAGCCAGGGCGAGGACAGGCTGGAGCCAGAGTGAGAGCAGATCGGAGCCAGGGCGAGAGCAGGTCGGAGCCAGGGCGAGAGCAGGCCGGAGCCAAGGCGAGGGCAGGCCAGAGCCAGATCCAGAGCAGGCCGGAGCCAGGGCGAGGGCAGGCCAGACAGAGCGAGAGCAGGCCGTAGCCAAGGTGAGGGCACGCCAGAGCGAGAGCAGGCCAGAGCGAGAGCAGGCCGTAGCCAAGGCGAGGGCACGCCAGAGCAGAGCAGGCCAGAGCGAGAGCAGGCCGGAGCCAGGGCGAGGGCAGGCCAGAGCGAGAGAAGGCCAGAGTCAAAGCAAGGGCAGGCCGAAACCAATACGAGAGCAGGCCGGAGACAGGGTGAGTGAGGCCAGAGCGAGAGCAGGCCAGAGCGAGAGTAGGCCAGGGCGAGGGCAGGCCAGAGAGAGAGCAGGCCGGAGCCAGGCGAGAGCAGGCCAGAGCGAGAGCAGGCCGGAGCTAATGCGAGGGCAGGCCGGAGTTAGGACGAGGGCAGGCCGGAGTCAGGACGAGGGCAGGCCGGAGTCAGGACGAGGGCAGGCCGGAGCCAGAGCAACGGCAGGCCGGAGTCAGGGCGAGGCCAGGTCAGAGCCAGAGCGAGAGCAGGCCGCAGCCAAGGCAAGAGCAGGCCGGAGCCAAGGCAAGGGCAGGCCAGAGCCCGAGAGAGAGCAGGCCGGAGCCAGGGCGAGAGTAGGTCATAGTCAAGGCTAGAGCAGTCCGGAGCTAGAGCAAGGGCAGGCCGGAATCAGGGCGAGGGCAGGCCGGAGCCAGAGCAAGGGCAGGCTAGAGTCAGGGTAAGGGCATGCCGGAGCCAGAACGAGAGCCGGCCGGAGCTAAGGCGGGAACAGGCCGGAGCCAAGGCGAGGGTAGGCCAGAGCCAGAGTGAAAACAGGCCGGAGCCAGAACGAGGGCAGGCCAGAGAGAGAGAGCAGGCCAGAGCCAGAGCGAGGGCAGGCCAGAGCAAGGGCAGGCCAGAGCGAGAGCAGGTCGGATCCAGGGCGACAGCAGGCCGGAGCTAATGCGCGGGCAGGCCGGAGCTAGAGCAAGGGCAGGCAGTAGCCAGGGCGAGGGCAGGCCAGAGTCAGAGCGAGAGCAGGCCGGAGTCAGGGCGAGGGCAGGCCGGAGCCAGAGCGAGAGCAGGCCGGAACCAGGGCGAGGGAAGGCCAGAGCGAGAGCAGGTCGGAGCCAAGGCGAGAGCAGGCTAAAGTCAGGGCGAGGGCATGCCGGAGCCAAAGCGAGAGCCGGCCGGACCTAAGGCGGGAACAGGCCAGAGCCAAGGCGAGGGTAGGCCAGAGCCAGAGTGAAAACAGGCCGGAGCGAGGACGAGGGCAGGCCGGAGCCAGGACGAGGGCAGGCCAGAGCGAGAGCAGGCCGGAGCCTCAGCGAGGGCAGGCCAAAGCGAGAGAAGGCCGGAGCCAAGGCAAGGTCAGGCCGGAACCAGGGCGAGAACAGGCCAGAGCCAGAGCGAGAGTAGGCCAGAGCCAGAGAGAGAGCAGGGTGGAGCCTGGGCGAGGGCAGGCCGGAAACAGAGCGAGAACTGGTCGGAGCCAGGGCGAGGGCAGGCCGGAGCCAGAGCGGTGGCAGGCTGGAGCCAGGGCGAGGGCAGTCCGGAGCTAGAGCGAGAGCAGGCCGGAGCCAGGGCGAGAGCAGGCCAGAGCGAGAGCAGGCCGGAGCCAGGGCGAGAGCGGGCCGGAGCCTATGCGAAGACAGGCCAGAGCGAGAGCAGGCCGGAGCCAAGGCGAAGGCAGGCCAGATCCAGAGCGAGAGCATGCCGGAGTCAAGACGAGGGCAGGCCAGAGTCAGAGAAGGCCGGAGCCAAGGCAAGGGCAGGCCAGAGCGAGAGCAAGCCAGAGCCAGAGCGAGCGAGAGCAGTCCGGAGCCAAGGCAAAGGTAGGCCAGAGTCAGAGCGATAGCAGGCCGGAGCCAAGGCGAGGGCAGGCCAGAACCAGAGCGAGAGCATGCCGGAGTCAAGACGAGGGCAGGCCAGAGGCAGAGTAAGAGCAGGCCGGAGCCAGGGCGAGGGCTGGCCGGAGCCATGGCGAGGGCGGGCCGGGGCCAAGGCGAGAGCTGGCCAGAGTCAGAGTAAGGGCAGGCCTGAGCCAGTGCGAGGGCAGGCCGGAGCCAGAGCAAGAGCAAGCCAGAACCAAGGCGAGAGCATGCCGGAGCTAAAGCAAGGGCAGTCCAGAGCGAGAGCCGGCCGGAGCCAAGTCGAGAGCAGGCCGTAGCCAAGGAGAGGGCAGGCCAGAGCCAGATCCAGAGCAGGCCGGAGCCAGGGCGAGGGCAGGCCAGAGTCACAGCGAGAGCAGGACGGAGCCAAGGCGAGGGCACGCCAGAGCGAGAGCAGGCCAGAGCGACAGCAGGCCAGGGCGAGGGCAGGCCAGATCCAGAGCAAGAGTAGGCCAGAGCCAAGTCAAGGGCAGGCCAGAGCTAGAGCAAGAGAAGGCCGGAGCCAAGGCAAGGGCAGGCCGGAACCAGGGCGAGAGCAGGCCGGAGACAGTTCGAGGCCAGAGCGAGAGCTGGCCAGAGCGAAAGTAGGCCGGAGCCAGGGCTAGGGCAGGCCAGAGCCAGAGAGAGAGCAGGCAGGAGCCAGGGCGAGAGCAGTCCGGAGCCAAGGCAAGGGCAGTCCGGAGCCAGAGCGAGAGCAGGCCAAAGCCAAGTCGAGATTAGCCCGGAGCCAAGGCGAGGGCAGGCCAGAGGCAGAGCCAGGGCAGGCCAGAGCGATAGTAGGTCCGAGCCAGGGCGAGAGCAGGCCGGAGCCAGGGCAAAGGCTGGCCGGAACAAGGGCGAGAACAGGCCGGAGTCAAGACGAGGGCAGACCAGATCCAGAGCAAGAGCAGGCCAGAGCAAGAGCAAGAGTAGGCCGGAGCCAGGGCGATCGCTGACCAGAGCCAGAGCAAGAGCAGGCCGGAGCCAGGGCGAGAGCAGGCCGGAGCCAAGGCAAGAGCTGGCCGGAGCCAAGGCGAGAGCTGGCCGGAGCCAGAGCAAGGGCAGGCCGGAGCCAAGGCGAGGGCAGGCCAGAGCCAGACCGAGAGCAGGCCGGAGCCAGGGCAAGAGCAGGCCGGAGCTAAGGCGAGGGCAGGCCAGAGCCAGATCCAGAGCAGGCCGGAGTCAGGGCGAGGGCAAGCCAGAGTCAGTGCAAGAGCAGGCCGGAGCCAAGGCGAGGGCACGCCAGAGTGAGAGCAGGCCAGAACCAAAGCGAGAGCAGGCCGGAGCCCGGGCGAAGGCCGGCAAGAGCCAGATCGAGAGTAGGCCAGAGCCAAGGCAAGGGCAGGCCAGAGCGAGAGAAGGCTGAAGCCAAGGCAAGGGCAGGCCGGAACAAGGGCTAGAGCAGGCCCGAGACAGGGCGAGGCCAGAGCGAGAGCAGGCCACAGCCAGAGTGCGAGTGTGCCGGAGCCAGGGCAGGCCAGAGCCAGAGAGAGAGCAGGCCGGAGCCAGGGCGAGGGCGGGCCAGAGCCAAAGCGAGAGCAGGCCGGAGCCAGGGCGAGAGCAGTCCGGAGCTAAGGCGAGGGCATGCCGGAGCCAGAACGATGGCAGGCCGGAGCCAGGGTAAGGGCAGTCCGGAGCTAAGGCGAGGGCATTCCGGAGCCAGAACGATGGCAGGCCGGAGCCAGGGCAAGGGCAGTCCGGAACTAGAGCGAGAGCAGGCCGGAGCCAAGGTGAGAGCTGGCTGGAGCCAAGACGAGTGCAGGCCAGAGGCAGAGCCAGGGCAGGCCAGAGCGAGAGCAGGCCGGAGCCAAGGCAAGGGCAGGCTAGAGCCAGAGCAAGAGCAGGTCAGAGCCAAGGCGAGGGCAGGCCAGAGCTAGAGCGAGAGTAGGCCGGACCCAAGGCGAGGGGAGGCCAGAGCGAGAGCAGGCCAGAGCGAGAGCAGTCTCCCGGAGCCAAGTCAAGGGCATGCCAGAGCGAGAGCAGGCCTGAGCCAGAGCAAGAGCAGGCCGGAGCCAAGGCGAAGGCAGGCCAGAACAAGAGCGAGATCAGGCCAGAGTCAAGACGAGGGCAGGCCAGAGCCAGAGGAAGAGCAGGCTGGAGCCAAGGCATTGGCAGGCGAGAGCCAGAGAGAGAGCAGGCCTGAGCCAGAGCGAGGGCAGGCCAGTGCGAGAGCAGGTCGGAGCCAGGGCGAGAGCAGGCCGGAGCTAATGCGGTGGCAGGCTGGAGCTAGAGCAAGGGCAGGCCCGAGTCAGGCCGAGGTCAGGGCATGGGCAGGCCGGAGCCAGAGCGAGAGCAGGCCGGAGCCAAGGCAAGAGCAGGCCGGAGCCAAGACGAGGGTAGACCAGAACGAGAGCAGGCCTGAGCAAGGACGAGGCAGGCCGGAGCCAGGGCGAGGGCGGGCCAGTGTCAGAGCGAGAGCCGGCCAGAGCTAAGGCAAGGGCAGGCCAGAGCCAGAGAGAGAGCAGGCCGGAGCCAAGGCATGGGCAGGCCAGAACCAGAGAGAGAGCAGGCCGGAGCCAGGGCGAGAGCAGGTTGGAGTCAAGGCTAGAGCAGGCCTGAGCCAATGCAACGGCTGGCTGGAGCTAGAGCAAGGGCAGGCCGGAATCAGGGCGAGGGTAGGCTGGAGCCAGAGCAAGGGCAGGCCGGAGTCAGGGAGAGGGCAGGCCGGAGTCAGGGCGAGGTTAGACCAGAATGAGAGCAGGCCTGAGGAAGGACGAGGGCAGGCCGGAGCCAGGGCGAGGGCAGGCCGGAGTCAAAGCGAGATCAGGCTGGAGCCAGGGCAAGGGCAGGCCAGAGAGAGCGAAAGTAGGCCAGAGCCAAGGCTAGGGCAGGCGAGAGCCAGAGCGAGAGAAGTCCAGAGCCAAGGCGAGGACAGGCCAGAGCCAGAGCGAGAGGAAGCCGGAGACAAGGTGAGGGCAGGCCAGAGCGAGAGCAGGTCAGTTCCAGATCGAGAGCAGGACTGTGCAACAGCGAGAGAATGCCGGAGTCAAGACGAGGGCAAGCCAGAGCGAGAGCAGGCCGGAAAAAGTGCAAGGGCAGGCCAGAGCGAGAGCAGGCCGGAGCCAAGGCGAGGGCAGGCCGGAGGCAGAGTGAGAGCAGGCCGGAGCCAGGGCGAGGGCAGGCCGGAGCCTGAGCGAGAGCAGGCCAGAGCCAAGGCGAGGGCAGGCCAGAAGCAGAGCCAGGGCGGGCCAGAGCGAGAGCAGCCCGGAGCCAAGGCGAGGGCAGGCCACAGCGAGAGCAAGAGCAGGTCGGAGCCAAGGCGAGGGCAGGCAAGAGCGAGAGCAGGCCAGAGCCAGAACTAGAGCAGGCTTAAGCCAGAGCGAGGGCATGCCGGAGCCAAGGCGAAGGGAGGCCAGAACCAGAGCGAGAGCAGTCCGGAGTCAAGACGAGGGCAGGCCAGAGCAAGAGCAGGCCGGAGCCAGGGCGAGAGCAGGCCGAAGCCAAGGCGAAGGCTGGCCGTAGCCACAGCAAGGGCAGGCCGGAGCCACAGCGAGGGCAGGCCGGAGCCACAGCGAGGGCAGGCTGGAGCCAAGGCGAGAGCAGGCCGGAGCCAAGGCGAGGGCAGGCCAGAGCGAGAGCAGGCTGGAGCCAGGGCGAGACCAGGCCGGAGCCAAGGCGAGGGCAGGCCAGAGCCACATCCAGAGCAGGACGGAGCCAGGGCGAGGGCAGGCCGGAGCCAAGACGAGGGCACGCCAGAGCGAGAGCAGGCCAGAGCGAGAGCAGACCGGAGCCAGGGCGAGGGCAGGCCAGAGCCAGATTGAGAGTAGTCTAGAGCCAAGTCAAGGGCAGGCCAGAGTCAGAGCGAGAGAAGGCCGGAGTCAAGGTAAGGGCAGGCCAGAACCAAAGCCAGAGCTGGCCGGATTCAAGACGAGTTCAGGACAGAACCAGAGCGAGAGCAGGCCGGAGTCAAGATGAGGGCAGGCCAGAGCAAGAGCTGGCCGGAGCCAGGTCGAGGGCAGGTCAGAGCAAGAGCAGGCCAGAGCCAAGGCAAGGGTAGGCCGGAACAAGGGCTAGAGCAGGCCGGAGCCAGATCCAGAGTAGGCTGGAGTCAGGGCGAGGGCAGGCCAGAGCCAGAGAGAGAGCAGGCCGGAGCCAGGGCGAGGGCTGGCCAGAGCGAGAGCAGGCTAGAGCCAGAGCGATAGCAGGCCGGAGCCAAAGCGAGGGCAGGCCAGATCCAGAGCAGGACGGAGCCAGGGCGAGGGCAGGCCAGAGTCAGAGTGAGAGCAGGCCGGAGCCAAGACGAGGGCACGCCAGAGCGAGAGCAGACCGGAGACAGGGCGAGGGCAGGCCAGAGCCAGAGCAGTCCAGAGCCAAGTCAAGGGCAGGCCAGAGTCAGAGCGAGAGAAGGCCAGAGTCAAGGCAAGGGCAGGCCAGAACCAGAGCCAGAGCTGGCCGGAGTCAAGACGAGGGCAGGCCAGAACCAGAGCGAGAGCAGGCTGGAGTCTAGACGAGGGCAGGCCAGAGCAAGAGCAGGCCGGAGCCAGGTCGAGGGCAGGCCAGAGTAAGAGCAGGCCGGAGCCAGGGCAAGAGCAGGCCGGAGCCAAGGCGAGGGCAGGCCGGAGCCAGATCCAGAGTAGGCTGGAGTCAGGGCGAGGGCAGGCCAGAGTCAGAGCGAGAGCAGGCCGGAGCCAAGGCGAGGGCACGCCAGAGCGAGAGCAGGCCAGAACCAAAGCGAGAGCAGGCCGGAGCCAGGGCGAGGGCAGGCAAGAGCCAGAGCGAGAGTAGGCCAGAGCCAAGGCAAGGGCCGGCCAGAGCGAGAGAAGGCCGGAGCCAAGGCAAGGGTAGGCCGGAACAAGGGCAAGAGCAGGCCTGAGACAGGGCGAGGCCAGAGCGAGAGTAGGCCACAGCCAGAGTGAGAGTATGCCGGAGCCAGAGTGAGGGCAGGCCAGAGCCAGAGCGAGGGCGGGCCAGAGCCAAAGCGAGAGCAGGCCGGAGCCAGAGCAAGAGCAGGCCGGAGCCAAGGCGAAGGCATGCCAGAACAAGAGCGAGATCAGGCCAGAGTCAAGACGAGGGCAGGCCAGAGCCAGAGGAAGAGCAGGCCGGAGCCAAGGCATCGGCAGGCGAGAGCCAGAGAGAGAGCAGGCCGCAGACAGAGCGAGGGCAGGGCATAGCGAAAGCAGGTCGGAGCCAGGGCGAGAGCAGGCCGGAGCAAATGCGAGGGCCGGCCGGAGCTAGAGCAAGGGCAGGCCCGAGCCAGAGAGAGAGCAGGCCAGAGCCAGAGAGAGCAGGCCTGAGCCAGAGTGAGAGCAGGCCTGAGCCAAGGCAAGAGCAGGCCGGAGCCAAGGCGAGGGTAGACCAGAGCGAGAGCAGGCCTGAGCAAGGACGAGAGCAGGCCTGAGCAAGGACGAGGGCAGGCCGGAGCCAGGGCGAGGGCAGGCCAGAGTCAGAGCGAGAGCCGGCCAGAGCTAAGGCAAGGGCAGGCCAGAGCCAGAGAGAGAGCAGGCTGGAGCCAAGGCATGGGCGAGCCAGAGAGAGAGCAGGCCGGAGCCAAGGCATGGGCAGGCCAGAGAGAGAGCAGGCCGGAGCCAGGGCGAGAGCAGGTCGGAGTCAAGGCTAGAGCAGGCCGGAGCCAATGCAAGGGCTGGCTGGAGCTAGAGCAAGGGCACGCCGGAATCAGGGCGAGGGCAGGCCGGAGCCAGAGGAAGGGCAGGCAGGAGTCTGGGGGAGGGCAGGCTGGAGTCAGGGTGAGGGCAGGCCGGAGCCCGAGCGAGAGCAGGCTGGAGCCAAGGCGAGAGGAGGCCGGAGCCAAGGTGAAGGTAGGACAGAGCCAGAACGAGAGCAGGCCGGAGCAAGGATGAGCTCAGGCTGGCAGTAGCCAGGGCGAGGGCTGGCCAAAGTCAGAGCGAGAGCAGGCCGGAGCTAAGGCAAGGGCAGGCCAGAGCCAGAGAGAGAGGAGGCCGGAGCCAGGGCGAGGGAAGGCCAGAGCGAGAGCAGGTCGGAGCCAAGGCGAGAGTAGGCCCCAGCCACAGCAAGGGCAGGCTGGAGTCAGGGCGAGGGCATGCCGGAGCCAGAGCGAGAGACGTACGGAGCTAACGCGAGAGCAGGCCGGAGCCAAGGCGAGGGTAGGCCAGAGCCAGAGTGAAAACAGGCCGGAGCCAGGACGAGGGCAGGCGAGAGTCGGCCAGAGTGAGAGCAGGCCGGAGCCTCGGCGAGGGCAGGCCAGAGCCAGAGCGAGAGAAGGCCGGAGCCAAGGCAAGGTCAGGCCTGAACCAGGGCGAGAACAGGCCAGAGCGAAAGTAGGCCAGAGCTAGAGAGAGCAGGCGGAGCCTGGGCGAGGGCAGGCTAGAAACAGAGCGAGAACAGGTCGGAGCCAGGACGAGAGCAGGCAACAGTCAAGGCGAGGCAGGCCGGAGCCAGAGCGATGGCAGGCCGGAACCAGGGCGAGGGCAGTCCAGAGCTAGAGCGAGAGCAGGCCGGAGACAGGGCGAGAGCAGGCCAGAGCGAGAGCAGGCTGGAGCCAGGACGAGTGCAGGCCGGAGTCAGGGCGAGAGCGGGCCGGAGCCAATGCGAGTACAGGCCAGAGTCAGAGCGAGAGCAGGCCTGAGCCAAGGCGAAGGCAGGCCAGAACCAGAGCGAGAGCATGCAGGAGTCAAGACGAGGGCAGGCCAGAGTCAGAGAAGGCCGGAGCCAGGGCAAGGGCAGGCTAGAGCGAGAGCAAGCCAGAGCGAGCGAGAGCAGTTCAGAGCCAAGGAAAGGGTAGGCCAGAGCCAGAGCGAGAGCAGGCCTGAACCAGAGCGAGAGCAGGCCGGAGCCAAGGCGAAGACTGGCCAGAACCAGAGCGAGAGCATGCCGGAGTCAAGACGAGGGCAGGCCAGAGCAAGAGCAGGCCGGAGCCAGGGCGAGGGCAGGCCAGATCCAGAGCAAGAGCAGGCCGGAGCCAGGGCGAGAGCAGGCCGGAGCCAAGGCGAGGGCTTGCCAGAGTCAGAGCAAGGGCAGGCCGGAGCCAGGGCGAGGGCAGGCCGGAGCCAGAGCAAGAGCAAGCCTGAGCCAAGGCGAAAGCAGGCTGGAGCCAAGGCGAGGGCAGTACAGAGCAAGAGCAGGCCGAAGCCAGGGCGAGAGCAGGCCAGATCCAGAGCAGGCCAGAGCCAGGGCGAGGGCAGGCCAGAGTCAGAGCGACAGCAGGACGGAGCCAAGGCGAGAGCACGACAGAGCGAGAGCAGGCCAGAGGCAGAGCGAGAGCAGGCCGGGGCCAGGGCGAGGGCAGGCCAGAGCAAGAGTAGGCCAGAGCCAAGGCAAGGGCAGGCCAGAGCCAGAGCAAGAGAAGGCCGGAGCCAAGGCAAGGGCAGGCCGGAACCAGGGCGAGAGCAGGCCGGAGACAGTTCGAGGTCAGAGCGAGAGCAGGCCAGAGCGAGAGTAGGCCAGAGCCAGGGCGACGGCAGGCCAGAGCCAGAGAGAGAGTAGGCGGAGCGAGGGCATGCCAAAGCCAGAGCAGGTCAGAGCCAGGGCGAGAGCAGGACGGAGCGAAGGCGAGAGCAGGCCGGAGCCCGAGCTATGGCATAGCGGAGCCAGGGTGAGGGCAGTACGGAGCTAGAGCGAGAGCAGGCTGGAGCCAAGGCAAAGCCAGGCCAGAGACAGAGCCAGGGTAGGCCAGAGCAAGAGTAGGCCAGAGCGAGAGCAGGCCGGAGCCAAGGCAAAGACAGGCCCAAGCCAGAGCAAGAGCAAGCCAGAGCGAAAGCAGTCCGGAGCCAAGGCAGGAGCAGGCCAGAGCGAGAGCAGTCCGAAGCCAAGGAAAGGGCAGGCCAGAGCAAGAGCAGGCCGGATCCAGGGCAAGAGCAGGCCAGAGCCAGATCCAGGGCAGGCCAGAGTCAGAGCGAGAGCAGGACGGAGCCAAGGCGAGGCACGACAGAGCGAGAGCAGGCCAGAGCGAGAGCAGGCCGGGGCCAGGGCGAGGGCAGGCCAGAGCCAGAGCAACAGTAGGCCAGAGCAAGAGAAGGCCAGAGCCAAGGCAAGGGCAGGCCGGAACCAGGGCGAGAGCAGGCCGGAGACAGTTCGAGGCCAGAGCCAGAGCGAGAGTAGGCCAGAGCCAGGGCGACGGCAGGCCAGAGCCAGAGAGAGAGTAGGCGGAGCGAGGGCAGGCCAGAGCGAGAGCAGGTCAGAGCCAGGGCGAGAGCAGGACGGAGCGAAGGCGAGAGCAGGCCGGAGCCCGAGCTATGGCATAGCGGAGCCAGGGTGAGGGCAGTACGGAGCTAGAGCGAGAGCAGGCTGGAGCCAAAGCAAAGCCAGGCCAGAGACAGAGCCAGGGTAGGCCAGAGCAAGAGTAGGCCAGAGCGAGAGCAGGCCGGAGCCAAGGCAAAGACAGGCCCAAGCCAGAGCGAGAGCAAGCCAGAGCGAAAGCAGTCTGGAGCCAAGGCAGGAGCAGGCCAGAGGGAGAGCAGTCCGGAGCCAAGGAAAGGGCAGGCCAGAGCCAGATGTAGCAGGCTTGAGCCAGAGTGAGGGCAGGCCGGAGCCAAGGCGAAGGAAGGCAGGCCAGAACCAGAGCGAGAGCTGGCCGGAGCCAGGGCGAGGGCAGGCCAGAGCAAGAGCAGGCCGGAGCCAGGGCGAGAGCAGGCTGGAGTCATGGCGAGGCTGGCCGGAGACAGAGCAAGCACAGGCCGGAGCCTGATGTAGCAGGCTTGAGCCAGTGCAAGGGCAGGCCGGCGCCAAGGCGAAGGCAGGCCAGAAGAAAAGCAAGAGAAGGCCAGAGTCAAGACAAGGGCAGGCCAGAGCCAGAGCAAGAGCCGGCCAGATCCAGAGCAAGAGCAGGCCGGAGCCAGGGCGAGGGCAGGCCAGAGCAAGAGCAAGTCGGATCAAAGGCGAGAGCAGGCCGGAGATAAGGCGAGGGCTGACCGGAGCCAGAGCAAAGGCAGGCCGGAGCCAGGGCGAGAGCAGGCCGGAGCCAAGGCGAGAGCAGGCCGGAGCCAAGGCGAGAGCAGGCCGGAGCCAAGGCGAGGGCAGGCCAGAGCGAGAGCAGGCTGGAGCCAAGGCGAGGGCAGGCCAGAGCCAGATCCAGAGCAGGCCGGAGTCAGGGCGAGGGCAGGCCAGAGTCATAGCGAGAGCAGGCCGGAGCCAAGGTGAGGGCACGCCAGAGCCAGAGTGAGAGCAGGTCAGAGCCAGAGTGAGAGCAGGCCGGAGCCAAGGCGAGGGCAGGCCAGAACCAGAGTGAGAGCAGGCCAGAGCCAGGGCGAGGGCAGGCAAGAGCCAGAGCGAGAGTAGGACAGAGCCAAGGCAAGGGCAGGCCAGAGCGATAGAAGGCCGGAGCCAAGGCAAGGGCAGGCCGGAACAAGAGCTAGAGCAGGCCCGAGACAGTGCGAGGCCAAAGCGAGACCAGGCCACAGGTAGAGTGAGAGTATGCCGGAGCCAGGGCGAGGGCAGGCATGAGCCAGAGAGAGGGCGGGCCAGATCCAAAGCGAGAGCTGGCCGGAGCCAGGGCGAGAGCAGGCCGGAGCTAAAGAGAGGGCAGGCCGAAGCCAGAGCGATGGCAGGCCGGAGCCAGGGCAAGGGCAGTCCGGAACTAGAGCGAGAGCAGGCCGTAGCCAAGGTGAGAGCTGGCCGGAGCCAAGGCGAGGGCAGGCCAGAAGCAGAGCCAGGGCAGGCCAGAGCGAGAGCAGGCCGGAGCCAAGGCGAGGGCAGGCCAGAGCAAGAGCAGGTCGAAGCCAAGGCGAGGGCAGGCCAGAGCCAGAGCAGGCCGGAGCCAAGGCGAGGGGAGGCCAAAGCGAGAGCAGGCCGGAGTCAAGGCGAGAGAAGACCGGAGCCAAGGCGATGGTAGGCCAGAGCCAATTCAAGGGCAGGGCAGAGCCAGAGTGATAGAAGGCCAGAGCCAAGGGCAGGCCAGAACCAGGGCGAGAGCAGGCCGGAGACAAGGCGAGGCCAGAGCCGGAACAAGAGCGAGAGCAGCCTGGAGCCAAGGCGAAGGTAGGCTAGAACAAGAGCGAGATCAGGCTAGAGTCAAGACGAGGGCAGTCCAGAGCCAGAGGAAGAGCAGGCCGGAGCCAATGCATGGGCAGGCCAGAGCCACAGAGAGAGCTGGCCGGAGCCAGGGCGAGGGCAGGCCAGAGCCAGAGCAGGTCGGAGCCAGGGCGAGAGCAGGCCGGAGCCAATGCGAGAGCAGGCCGGAGCCAGAGCAAGGGCAGGCCGGAGTCAGGGCGAGGGCAGGCCGGAGCCAAAGCGAGGGCAGGCCGGAGCCAAGGCAAGAGCATGCCGGAGCCAAGACGAGGGTAGGCCAGAGCCAAGGCAAGGACATGCCAGAGCCAGAGCGATAGAAGGCCAGAGCCAAGGCAAGGGCAGGCCGGAACCAGGGCGAGAGCAGGCCGGAGACAGGGCGAGGCCAGAGCGAGAGCAGGCCAGAGCGAGAGTAGGCCAGAGCCAGGGCGAGGGCAGGCCAGAGAGAGCAGGCCGGAGCCAGAGCGAGGGCAGCCCAGTGCCAGAGCAAGAGCAGGCCAGAGCCAGGGCGACAGCAGGCCAGAGCCAAAGCGAGTACAGGCCAGAGCCAGAGAGAGAGCAGCCCAGAGCCAGAGAGAAAGTTGTCCGGAGCCAAGGCAAGGGCAGGCCAGAGCCAGTGCGAAAGCAGGCCTGAGCCAGAGCGAGAGCAAGCCGGAGACAAGGCGAAGGCAGGCCAGAACAAGAGCGAGAACAGGCCGGAATCAAGACGAGGGCAGGCCAGAGCAAGAGCAGGCCGGAGCCAGGGCGAGGGCAGGCCAGAGCGAGAGCAGGCCGGAGCCAGGGCGAGAGCAGGCCGGAGCCAGGGCGAGAGCAGGCCGGAGCCAGGGCGAGAGCAGGCCGGAGCCAAGGCGAGGGGTGGCCGGAGCCAGAGCAAGGGCAGGCCGGAACCAGGGCGAGTAAAGGCCTGAGCCAGAGCAAGACCAGGCCGGAGCCAGAGCGAGGGCAGGCTAGAGCAAGAGCAGGCCGGAGCCAGGGCGAGGGCAGGCCAGAGCGAGACCAGGCCGGAGCCAGGGCGAGAGCAGGCCGGAGCCAAGGCGAGGGCAGGCCAGAGCCAAGGCAAGGCCGGCCAGAGCCAGAGCGAGAGAAGGCCGGAGCCAAGGCAAGGGCAGGCCGGAACAAGGGCGAGAACAGGCCAGAGTCAAGACGAGGGCAGGCCAGAGCCAGAGCTAGAGCAGGCCAGAGCCAGAGCAAGAGCAGGCCGGAGCCAGGGCGAGGGCAGGCCAGAGCAAGAGCAGGCCGTAGCCAAGGCGAGGCCTGGCGGGAGCCAGAGCAAGGGCAGGCCTGAGCCAGGGCGAGGACAGGCCGGAGCCAGAGAGAGAGCAGGCCTGAGCCAAGGCAAGAGCATGCCAGAGCCAAGGCAAGGGCAGGCAGGAACCTGCGCGAGAGGAGGCCGGAGACAGTGCGAGGCCAGAGCGAGAGCAGGCCAGAGCGAGAGTAGGCCAGAGCCAGGGCGAGGGCAGGCCAGAGAGAGAGCAGGCCAGAGCCAGGGCGAGAGCAGGCCGTAGCCAAGGCGAGTCCTGGCGGGAGCCAAAGCGAGAGCAGGCCTGAGCCAAGGCAAGAGCATACCGGAGCCAAGACGAGGGTAGGCCAGAGCCAAGGCAAGGACATGCCAGAGCCAGAGCGATAGAAGGCCAGAGCCAAGGCAAGAGCAGGCCGGAGACAGGGCGAGGCCAGAGCCAGAGCGAGAGCAGGCCAGAGCGAGAGTAGGCCAGAGAGAGCAGGCCGGAGCCAGAGCGAGGGCAGCCCAGTGCCAGAGCAAGAGCAGGCCAGAGCCAGGGCGACAGCAGGCCAGAGCCAAAGCGAGTACAGGCCAGAGCCAGAGAGAGAGCTGGCCAGAGCCAGAGAGAAAGCAGTCCGGAGCCAAGGCAAGGGCAGGCCAGAGCCAGAGCGAAAGCAGGCCTGAGCCAGAGCAACAGCAAGCCAGAGACAAGGCGAAGGCAGGCCACAACAAGAGCGAGAACAGGCCGGAATCAACACGAGGGCAGGCCAGAGCAAGAGCAGGCCAGAGCCAGAGCAAGAGCAGGCCGGAGCCAGGGCGAGGGCAGGCCAGAGCGAGAGCAGGCCGGAGCCAGGGCGAGGGCAGGCCGGAGCCAGGGCGAGAGCAGGCCGGAGCAAAGGCGAGGGGTGGCCGGAGCCAGAGCAAGGGCAGGCCGGAACCAGGGCGAGGAAAGGCCAGAGCAAGAGCAGGCCGGAGCCAGAGCGAGGGCAGGCCAGAGCAAGAGTAGGCCGGAGCCAAGACGAGGGCACGCCAGAGCGAGAGCATGCCGGAGCCAGGGCGAGGGTAGGCAAGAGCCAGAGCGAGAGTAGGCCAGAGCCAAGGCAAGGGCCGGCCGGAACAAGGGCGAGAACAGGCCGGAGTCAAGACGAGGGCAGGCCAGAGCCAGAGCTAGAGCAGGCCAGAGCCAGAGAAAGAGTAGGCCGGAGCCAGGGCGAGGGCAGGCCAGAGCAAAAGCAGGCCGGAGCCAGGGCGAAAGCAGGCCGTAGCCAAGGCGAGGCCTGGCGGGAGCCATAGCAAGGGCAGGCCTGAGCCAGGGCGACGACAGGTCAGAGCCAGAGAGAGAGCAGGCCGGAGCCAGACCGAGAGCAGGCCGGAGCCAGGGCGAGGGCAGGCCAGAGCCAGAGCGAGACCAGGCCGGACCAGGGCGAGAGCAGGCCGGAGCCAAGGCGAGGGCTGTCCGGAGCCAGAATAAGGGCAGGCCGGAACCAGGGCGAGGCGGCCAGAGCCAGAGCGATAGAAGGCCAGAGCCAAGGCAAGGGCAGGCCGGAACGAGGGCGAGAGCAGGCCGGAGACAGGGCGAGGGCAGGCCGGAGCCAAAGCGAGAGCAGACCTGAGCCAAGGCAAGAGCATGCCGGAGCCAAGACGAGGGTAGGCCAGAGCCAAGGCAAGGGCAGGCCAGAGCCAAGGCAAGGGCAGGCAGGAACCAGGGCGAGAGCAGGCCGGAGACAGGGCGAGGCCAGAGCGAGAGCAGGCCAGAGCGAGAGTAGGCCAGAGCCAGGGCGAGGGCAGGCCAGAGAGAGAGCAGGCCGGAGCCAGAGCGAGAGCAGGCCCGAGCCAGGGCGACAGCAGACCAGAGCCAAAGCGAGTGCAGGCCAGAGAGAGAGCAGGCCAGAGCCAGAGAGAAAGCAGTCAGGAGCCAAGGCAAGGGCAGGCCAGAGCCAGAGCGAAAACAGGCCTGAGCCAGAGCGAGAGCAAGCCGGAGACAAGGCGAAGGCAGACCAGAACAAGAGCGAGAACAGGCCGGAATCAAGACGAGGACAGGCCAGAGCCAGAGCAAGAGCAGGCCAGAGCCAGAGCAAGAGCAGGCCGGAGCCAGGGCGAGGGCAGGCCAGAGCGAGAGCAGGCCGGAGCCAGGGCGAGGGCAGGCCAGAGCGAGAGCAGGCCGGAGCCAAGGCGAGGGTTGGCCGGAGCCAGAGCAAGGGCAGGCTGGAACCAGAGCGAGGAAAGGCCTGAGCCAGAGCAAGAGCAGGCCGGAGCCAGAGCGAGGGCAGGCCAGATCAAGAGCAGGCCGGAGCCAGGGCGAGGGCAGGCCAGAGCCAGAACGAGACCAGGCCGGAGCCTGGGTGAGAGCAGGCTGGAGCCAGAGAGACAGCAGGCCGGAGCCAAGGCGAGAGCAGGCCGGAGCCAAGGCGAGGGCAGGCCAGAGCCAGAGCGAGACCAGGCCGGACCAGGGCGAGAGCAGGCCGGAGCCAAGGCGAGGGATGGCCGGAGCCAGAGCAAGGGCAGGCCGGAACCAGGGCGAGGCAGGCCAGAGTCAGAGTGAGAGCAGGCCGGAGCCAAGGCGAGGGCACGCCAGAGCGAGAGCAGGCCGGAGCCAGGGCGAGGGCAGTCAAGAGCCAGAGCGAGAGTAGGCCAGAGCCAAGGCAAGGGCCGGCCAGAGCGAGAGAAGGCCGGAGCCAAGGCAAGGGCAGGCCGGAACCAGGGCGAGGCAGGCCAGAGTCAGAGTGAGAGCAGGCCGGAGCCAAGGC
Source organism: Phyllobates terribilis (assembly GCF_046119375.1). NCBI lineage: Eukaryota > Metazoa > Chordata > Amphibia > Anura > Dendrobatidae > Phyllobates > Phyllobates terribilis. Next base: position 43,321 of record NW_027362800.1, on the reverse strand, counting down.
GAGGTCACGCCAGAGCGAGAGCAGGCCGGAGCCAGGGCGAGTGCAGGCCAGGGCAAGAGCAGGCCAGAGCCAGAGAGAAAGCAGTCCGGAGCCAAGGCAAGGGCAGGCCAGAGCCAGAGCGAAAGCAGGCCAGAGCGAGAGCAGGCCGGAGACAAGGCGAAGGCAGGCCAGAACAAGAGCGAGAACAGGCCCGCGTCAAGATGAGGGCAGGCCAGAGCCAGAGCAAAAGCAGGCCGGAGCCAGGGCGAGGTCAGGCCAGAGCAAGGGCAGGCCGGAACCAGAGCGAGAGCAGGCCGGAGCCAAGGCGAGAGCAGGCTGGAGCCAAGGAGAGGGCAGGCCAGAGCCAGACCGAGAGCAGGCCGGAGCCAAGGCGAAGGCAGGCCAGAGCCAGATCCAGAGCAGGCCGGAGTCAGGGCGAGAGCAGGCCGGAGCCAAGGCGAGGGCACGCCGGAGCCAGAGCAGGCCGGAGCCAGGGCGAGGGCAGGCAAGAGCCAGAGCGAGAGTAGGCCAGAGCCAAGGGAAGGGCAGGCCAGAGCGAGAGAAGGCCGGAGCCAAGGCAAGGGCAGACCGGAACAAGGGCGAGAACAGGCCGGAGTCAAGACGAGGGCAGGCCAGAGCCAGAGCAAGAGCAGGCCTGAGCCAGGGCGAAGGCAGGCCAGAGCAAGAGCAGGCCGGAGCCAGGGCGAGAGCAGGCCGGAGCCAAGGCGAGGGCTGGCCAGAGCCAGAGCAAGGGCAGGCCGGAGCCAAGGCGAGAGCAGGCCGGAGCCAAGGCGAGGGCAGGCCAGAACAAGAGCGAGAACAGGCCGGCGTCAAGATGAGGGCAGGCCAGAGCAAAAGCAGGCCGGAGCCAGGGCGAGGTCAGGCCAGAGCCAGAGCAAGGGCAGGCCGGAACCAGAGCGAGAGCAGGCCGGAGCCAAGGCGAGAGCAGGCTGGAGCCAAGGAGAGGGCAGGCCAGAGCCAGACCGAGAGCAGGCCGGAGCCAAGGCGAATGCAGGCCGGAGTCAGGGCGAGAGCAGGCCGGAGCCAAGGCGAGGGCACGCCGGAGCCAGAGCAGGCCGGAGCCAGGGCGAGGGCAGGCAAGAGCCAGAGCGAGAGTAGGCCAGAGCCAAGGGAAGGGCAGGCCAGAGCGAGAGAAGGCCGGAGCCAAGGCAAGGGCAGACCGGAACAAGGACGAGAACAGGCCGGAGTCAAGACGAGGGCAGGCCAGAGCAAGAGCAGGCTAGAGCCAGAGCAAGAGCAGGCCGGAGCCAGGGCGAGGGCAGACCAGAGCAAGAGCAGGCCGGAGCCAGGGCGAGAGCAGGCCGGAGCCAAGGCGATGGCTGGCCGGAGCCAGAGCAAGGGCAGGCCGGAGCCAAGGCGAGAGCAGGCCGGAGCCAAGGCGAGGGCAGGCCAGAGCCAGACCGAGAGCACGCCAGGGCCATGGCGAGAGCAGGCCGGAGCCCAGGCATGGGCAGGCCAGAGACAGATCCAGAGCAGGCCGGAGTGAGGGCGAGGGCAGGCCGGAGTCAGGGCGAGTGCAGGCCAGAGCGAGAGCAGGCCAGAACCAGAGCGAGAGTAGGACAGAGCCAAGGCAAGGGCAGGCCAGAGCGATAGAAGGCCGGAGCCAAGGCAAGGTCAGGCCGGAACAAGGGCTAGAGCAGGCCCGAGACAGGGCGAGGCCAAATCGAGACCAGGCCACAGGTAGAGTGAGAGTATGCCGGAGCCAGGGCGAGGGCAGGCATGAGCCAGAGAGAGAGCAGGCCGAAGCCAGGGCGAGGGCGGGCTAGATTCAAAGCGAGAGCAGGCCGGAGCCAGGGCGAGAGCAGGCTGGAGCTAAGGAGAGGGCAGGCCGGAGCCAGAGCGATGGCAGGCCGGAGCCAGGGCAAGGGCAGTCCGGAACTAGAGCGAGAGCAGGCCGTAGCCAAGGTGAGAGCTGGCCGGAGCCAAGGCGAGGGCAGGCCAGAGGCAGAGCAAGGGCAGGCCAGAGCGAGAGCAGGCCGGAGCCAAGGCGAGGGCAGGCCAGAGCGAGAGCAGGTCGGAGCCAAGGCGAGGGCAGGCCAGAGCCAGAGCAGGCCGGAGCCAAGGCGAGGCCAAAGCGAAAGCAGGCCAGAGCGAGAGCAGTCCGGAGCCAAGGCGAGAGAAGGCCGGAGCCAAGGCGATGGTAGGCCAGAGCCAATTCAAGGGCAGGCCAGAGCCAGAGTGATAGAAGGCCAGAGCCAAGGCAAGGGCAGGCCAGAACCAGGACGAGAGCAGGCCGGAGACAGGGCGAGGCCAGAGCCAGAACAATAGCGAGAGCAGGCTGGATCCAAGGCAAAGGCAGGCCAGAACAAGAGCGACATCAGGCTAGAGTCAAGACGAGGGCAGTCCAGAGCCAGAGGAAGAGCAGGCCGGAGCCAAGGCATGGGCAGGCCAGAGCCACAGAGAGAGCTGGCCGGAGCCAGGGCGAGAGCAGGCCTGAGCCAAGGTAAGAGCAGGCCGGAGCCAGAGCAAGGGCAGGCCGGAGCCAAGGCAAGGGCAGGCCAGAGCCAGAGCGATAGAAGGCCAGAGCCAAGGCAAGGGCAGGCCGGAACCAGGGCGAGAGCAGGCCGGAGACAGGGCGAGGCCAGAGCCAGAGCGAGAGCAGGCCAAAGCGAGAGTAGGCCAGAGCCAGGGCGAGGGCAGGCCAGAGAGAGAGCAGGCCGGAGCCAGAGCGAGGGCAGGCCAGAGCGAGAGCAGGCCATATCCAGGGCGACAGCAGGCCAGAGGCAAAGCTAGTGCAGGCCAGAGCCAGAGAGAGAGCAGGCCAGAGCCAGAGAGAAAGCAGTCCGGAGCCAAGGCAAGGGCAGGCCAGAGCGAAAGCAGGCCTGAGCCGGAGCGAGAGCAAGCCGGAGACAAGGCGAAGGCAGGCCAGAACAAGAGCGAGAACAGGCCAGAGCCAAAGCGAGTGCAGGCCAGAGCCAGAGAGAGAGCAGGCCAGAGCCACAGAGAAAGCAGTCCGGAGCCAAGGCAAGGGCAGGCCAGAGCCAGAGCGAAAGCAGGCCTGAGCCAGAGCGAGAGCAAGCCGGAGACAAGGCAAAGGCAGGCCAGAACAAGAGCGAGAACAGGCCGGAATCAAGACGAGGGCAGGCCAGAGCAAGAGCAGGCCGGAGCCAGGGCGAGGGCAGGCCAGAGCGAGAGCAGTCCGGAGCCAGGGCGAGGGCAGGCCAGAGCGAGAGCAAGAGCAGGCCGGAGCCAGAGCTAGGTCAGGCCAGAGCAAGAGCAGGCCGGAGCCAGGACGAGGGCAGGCCAGAGCCAGAGCGAGACCAGGCCGGAGCCAGGGCGAGACCAGGCCGGAGCCAAGGCGATGGCTGGCCGGAGCCAGAGCAAGGGCAGGCCGGAAGCAGGGCGAGGCAGGCCAGAACCAGAGCGAGAGTAGGACAGAGCCAAGGCAAGGGCATGCCAGAGCGAAAGCAGGCCTGAGCCGGAGCGAGAGCAAGCCGGAGACAAGGCGAAGGCAGGCCAGAACAAGAGCGAGAACAGGCCAGAGCCAAAGCGAGTGCAGGCCAGAGCCAGAGAGAGAGCAGGCCAGAGCCACAGAGAAAGCAGTCCGGAGCCAAGGCAAGGGCAGGCCAGAGCCAGAGCGAAAGCAGGCCTGAGCCAGAGCGAGAGCAAGCCGGAGACAAGGCAAAGGCAGGCCAGAACAAGAGCGAGAACAGGCCGGAATCAAGACGAGGGCAGGCCAGAGCAAGAGCAGGCCGGAGCCAGGGCGAGGGCAGGCCAGAGCGAGAGCAGTCCGGAGCCAGGGCGAGGGCAGGCCAGAGCGAGAGCAAGAGCAGGCCGGAGCCAGAACTAGGGCAGGCCAGAGCAAGAGCAGGCCGGAGCCAGGGCGAGGGCAGGCCAGAGCCAGAGCGAGACCAGGCCGGAGCCAGGGCGAGACCAGGCCGGAGTCAAGGCGATGGCTGGCCGGAGCCAGAGCATGGGCAGGCCGGAAGCAGGGCGAGGCAGGCCAGAACCAGAGCGAGAGTAGGACAGAGCCAAGGCAAGGGCATGCCAGAGCGATAGAAGGCCGGAGCCAAGGCAAGGGCAGGCCGGAACAAGGGCTAGAGCAGGCCCGAGACAGGGCGAGGCCAAAGCGAGACCAGGCCACAGGTAGAGTGAGGGTATGCCGGAGCCAGGGCGAGGGCAGGCATGAGCCAGAGAGAGAGCAGGCCGGAGCCAGGGCGAGGGCGGGCCAGATCCAAAGCGAGAGCAGGCCGGAGCCAGGGCGAGAGCAGGCTGGAGCTAAGGAGAGGGCAGGCCGGAGCCAGAGCGATGGCAGGCCGGAGCCAGAGCGAGAGTAGGCCAGAGCCAAGGCAAGGGCCGGCCAGAGCGAGAGAAGGCCGGAGCCAAGGCAAGGGCAGGCCGGAACAAGGGCGAGAACAGGCCGGAGTCAAGACGAGGGCAGGCCAGAACCAGAGCTAGTGCAGGCCAGAGCAAGAGCAGGCCAGAGCCAGGGCAAGCTAGAGCAAGAGCAGGCCGGAGCCAGGGCGCGGGCTGGCGGGAGCCACAGCAAGGGCAGGCCGGAGCCAGGGCGAGGACTGGTCAGAACTAGAGCAGGCCGGAGTCAAGACGAGAGCAGGCCGGAGCCAAGGCGAGGGCAGGCCAGTGACAGACCGAGAGCAGGCTGGATCCAGGGCGAGGGCAGGCCAGAGCCAGAGCAAGACCAGGCCGGAGCCAGGGCGAGAGCAGGCCGGAGCCAAGGCGAGGGCTGGCCGGAACCAGGGCAAGGCAGGCCAGAGTCAGAGTGAGAGCAGGCCGGAGCCAAGGCGAGGGCACGCCAGAGCGAGAGCAGGCCGGAGCCAGGGCGAGGGCAGGCAAGAGCCAGAGCGAGAGTAGGCCAGAGCCAAGGCAAGGGCCGGACAGAGCCAGAGCGAGAGAAGGCCGGAGCCAAGGCAAGGGCAGGCCAGAACAAGGGCGAGAACAGGCCGGAGTCAAGACGACGGCAGGCCAGAGCCAGAGCTAGAGCAAGCCAGAGCAAGAGCAGGCCGGAGCCAGGGCGAGGGCAGGCCAGAGCAAGAGGAGGCCGGAGCCAGGGCGAGAGCAGGCCGTAGCCAAGGCGAGGGCTGGCGGGAGCCAGAGCAAGGGCAGGCGGAGCCACGGCGAGGACAGGTCGGAGCCAGAGAGAGAGCAGGCCGGAGCCAAGGCGAGAGCAGTCCGGAGCCAAGGCGAGGGCAGGCCAGAGCCAGACCGAGAGCAGGCCGGAGCCACGGCGAGAGCAGGCTGGAGCCAAGGCGAGGGCAGGCCAGAGTCAGAGCGAGAGCAGGCCGGAGCCAAGGCGAGGGCACGCCAGAGCGAGAGCAGGCCAGAACCAGAGCGAGAGTAGGCCAGAGCCAAGGCAAGGGCAGGCCAGAGCGAGAGCAGGCCGGAGCCAAGGCAAGGGCAGGCTGGAACAAGGGCTAGATCAGGACCGAGACTGGGCGAGGCCAGAGCGAGAGCAGGCCACAGCCAGTGTGAGAGTATGCCGGAGCCAGGGCGAGGGCAGGCCAGAGCCAGAGAGAGAGTAGGCCGGAGCCAGGGCGAGGGCGGGCCAGAGCCAGGGCGAGAGCAGGCCGGGGCTAAGACGAGGGCAGGCCGGAGCCAGAGCTATGGCAGTCCGGAGCCAGAGCGAGAGCAGACTGTAGCCAAGTCGAGTGCTGGCCAGAGCGAGAGCAAGCATGAGCCAAGGCAAGGTCAGGCCGGAACCAGGGCGAGAGCAGGCCGGAACCAGGGCGAGAACAGGCCGGAACCAGGGTGAGAGCAGGCCGGAGCTAAGGCGAGAGCAGGCCGGAGCCAAGGCGAGAGCAGGCCGGATGCAGGGCGAGGGCAGGCCGGAGCCAGAGAGATAGCAGGCCGTAGCCAGGGCGAGAGCAGGCCGGAGCCAAGGAGAGGACAGGCCAGAGCGAGAGCAGGCTGGAGCCAGGGCGAGGGCAGGCCAGTTCCAGACCGCGGGCAGGCCGGAGCCAAGGCTAGGGCAGGCCAGAGCGAGAGCAGGCATGAGCCAAAGCGAGGGCAGGCCGGAGACAGAGAGATAGCAGGCCGGAGTCAGTGCGAGAGCAGGCCGGAGCCAGTGCGAGAGCAGGCCGGAGCCAGTGCGAGAGCAGTCCGGAGCCAGTGCGAGAGCAGTCCGGAGCCAGGGCGAGAGCAGGCCGGAGCCTAGGCGAGAGCAGGCCGGAACCAGTGCGAGAGCAGGACAGAGCCAGAGCGAGAGCAGGCCAGAGCCCGGACGAGGGCAAGCCTGAGCCAGTGCAAGAGCAGGCCGTAGCCAAGGAGAGAACAGGCCAAAGCCGGAGCGAGGGCGGGCCGGAGCCAGGTCGAGTGCAGGCTGAAGCCAAGGCAAGGGCAGGGCGGAGCCAGGGCAAGTGCAGGCTTGAGCCAGAGCGATGGCAAGCCGGAGCCAAAGCGAGAGTAGGCCAGAGCCAAGGCAAGGGCAGACCAGAGCCAGAGCGAGAGAAGGCCGGAGCCAAGGCGAGGGCAGGCCAGAGCCAGATCAAGAGCAGGCCGGAGCCAAGACGAGGGCGGGCCAGAACCAGAGCTAGAGCAGGCCGGAGCAAAGGCAAGGGCAGGTCAGAGCCGAAGCAAGAGCAGGCCATAGCCAGAGCGAGAGCAGGCCAGAGCCAGGGCAAGGGCAGACCGGAGCCAGAGCAAGGGCAGCCCAGAGACTGAGCGAGACCAGGCCGGAGCCAGGGCGAGGGCAGGACCGAGCCAGAGCGAGAGCAGGCTGGAGCCAAGGCGAGGGCAGGCCAGAGGAAGAGCAGGCCGGAGCCAGGACGAGGGCAGGCCTGAGCCAAAGTGATATCAGGCCGGAGCCAGAGCGAGTGCAGGCTGGAGCCACGGCCAAGGCAGGCCAGAACCAGAGCAAGAGCAGTCCGGAGCCAATGCGAAGGCATGCCAGAGCCAGAGCAAGAGCAGGCCGGAGCCAAGGAGAGGGCAGGCCGGAGCCAGAGTGAGGGCAGGCCGGAGCCAAGGCGAGAGCAGGCTGGAGCCAGGGCAAGAGCAGGCCAGAGCCAAGGCAAGGGCAGGCCAGAGCCATTGCGAGATCAGGCCGGATCCAGAGCGAGGGCAGGCCGGAGCCAAGGCAAGGGCAGGCCGAAGCAAAACACACTTTTTAATACCAGGCCTGTAGGTAACTGTTTTGAACAGCAAACCAGTGTCAAAAACTGTCCTGACATACTGAAAATTTTTTTTAATGGAGGCCAGAAATGGCAGTATTTTCTGAAAACGTATATGTAATCTGTGTGATGGAGAAAACACAGTTTTAAATACCTGGCCTGTAGGTAACTGTTTTGAACAGCAAACCAGTGCCAAAAACTTTGCTGACACACTGAAAAAAATTTTTAATGGAGGCCAGAAATGGCAGTATTTTCTGAAAACGTATATGTGAGCCGTGTGACGGAGAAAACACAGTTTTAAATACCTGGCCTGTAGGTAACTATTTTGAACAGCAATCTGGTTTCAATTGCTTCACTGACACACTGAAATTTTTTTTTACTGGAGGCCAGAAATGGCAGTATTTTCTGAAAACGTATATGTGATCCGTGTGACGGAGAAAACATAGTTTTAAATACCTGGCCTGTAGTTAACTGTTTTGAACAGCAAACCAGTGTCAAAAACTTTGCTGACACACTGAAAAAAAAATTTAATGGAGGCCAGAATTGGCAGTATTTTCTGAAAACGTATATGTAATCCGTGTGACGGAGAAAACACAGTTTTAAATAGATGGATTTTTAGCGCTGTAATATGGAAAGGACCTGGTTGTATTCTGCAGTGCCAACAAGCAAATGGTGCAGAAAAACCGTGTTCTCTGGATTGCTTTTTAAGCAAATGATGAGGATTAAGATGCAAAAAAAATTATTCCTGGCCCCTGAGACCTGGGCCTATTTCCAGAAATATTTAACAGCAGCAGCCGACAGACCTGGAATGGAGCCTCTTGTGCTATATGCACTGCAGTCTGCTATATACACTGCCTGCCTATACACCCTGCCTGCCTGATATCTCTGCAGATGGATTAGTCCTCAGAAGGACTGTTTGTTAAGTTGGATATGTGTAATGTACGGTTTTTCTCCCTACACTACCTAATACACGATCAAATCTCTCCCTGACAAAGCAGCCGCTCTCCCTACACTGTCTGATCCGGAGTGACTGTGACGAGCATGGCGGCGCCAGGTCTGATATAGACCTGATGACGCTGTGCGGCCAGCCAATCACTGTAATGCCCACAACCAACATGGCTACGGCATTACAGTGCATGGCAGGCAATCCCTGCATGTTCATTGGCTCTCTAAAGAGCGCCAAACATGCAGGGAGTGGACCCGAGTTCCCGCCCGAGCAACCCGGAAATACTCGCCGAGCTTGTCGAGCACCATGGTGCTCCGGTGAGTACCGAGTAGTGGCGAGCACGTTCGCTCATCACTAATCACAATGGATAAATATTACCTGTGGTCATATTGGAGCAGAAGGAAAAGAGGGCTACTGCACACCTCAATACCGTAAAAGCTCACACACAGCTCCCTATATACAGGGTGGTCCAAAAGTAGGTGGACAGAAAATAATAACATTTATTTTGATTTATATATAAAATTATATTTACTAACACAAGCATAACATTGACAATTAAATTTTATTCTGAACAATAATGCAAAACCCCTTAAATTTTATCAACGCAGGTGCTCAAACTGTTTTCCATTACAATTTGCACAGCTTTGAAGTCTGCCTCTTACGCTTCGACAATTTTTTTTTGCACAAGTCTCTTTGGGTATTAATTTCTTGAAATGCATCTCTTATGTAATTTTTCAAATCACTGACACTTTTTGGTTTTCGACTATAAACTTTGTCTGTGAGGAATGAAAAGTGGAATCTGATTGGATGCTAAGGGCAACTGAGGCAGTTTCACTTTATACCATGTTTGATAAACCTCCCCCTTCATAACCTTATTACACTTTCTGTGCACCTACTTTTGGACCACCCTATATAGTATGAGCCCCGGTTATCTCCTATATACAATATGAGCTCCAGCATAGCCCCCTATATATAGTATGAGCCCCACATAGCCTCTCTATAAACAATATGAGCCCTCACATAGCCTCCTATATACAGTATGAGCCCCCATATAGCCTCCTATATACAGTATGAACCCCCACATAGAATCCTACATTCAGTCTGAGTCCCCAAATAGCCTCCCACATTCAGTATGAGCCCCCACATAACCTCCCATATACAGTACGAACCCCCACACAGCCTCCATATATACAGTGTGAGCCCCACATAGCCTGCATATACAGTGTGTCCCATATATATAGCCTCCTATTTACAGTATGAGCCCCAAATAGCCTCCTATATACCGTATGAGCACCACATAGCCTCTATATATACAGCAGGAGCCCCCACATAGCCTCCCTGTATATAGTGTGAGCCCCAAGGAGCCTCTTATATACAAGATGAGCCTTCACATAGCCTCCTATACACAGTATAAGCTCCCACATAGCCTCTTACATACAGTATGAACCCCCACATAACCTCCTACATTCAGTATGAGCCCTCACATAGCCTCCTAATCTAGTATGTGCCCTCACATAGCTTCCTATATATAGCATGAGCCCCACATAGCCTCTGTATATACAGATTGAGCCCCAACATAGCCCCCTATATACAGTATGAGCCTCCACATGGGCTCCTATATACAGTATGAGCCCCACATAACCTTCATATATACAGTGTGAGCCCCACATAGCCTCCATCTATACAGTGTGAGCCCTACATAGCCTCCATATATACAGTGTGAACCCCACATAGCCTCCATATATACAGTGTGAACCCCACATAGCCTCCATCTATACAGTGTGAGCCCTACATAGCCTCCATATATACAGTGTGAACCCCACATAGCCTCCATATATACAGTGTGAGTGCCAAATAGCCCCCAATATACATACAAATATACCATATACATGAAAAAAAACAATAACACATACTCACCATATCATCATATGCATACTCATACTCATTAGGGCTTGTTCAAAAACACACCTACAGTGAGCTATCACACAATAAAAAAGCCTGATGTTTGTAGTGCATTTAATATTTACCTGTTGTCTTTTAGGCTACAGATGAAAAAATGCAGAAAAAAAAAGTAAATTAAAAAACTTTCTGGTTGCTGTGCACTCTGCTGATAGCACACTGTCACAGCATGGGTTGCGAGCACCCAGGACAAGACAAGTATATGCCCCCTAACCCGTGAACCAATAGCACTCCGTGAGTCCTTTCCAAAAGCCCAGTATTGCACGTGTATTGTAATTTAAGGAGAATACTGATGTAATTATACTTTGCAATTTCATTTCTTAATTTTTTTTCTGTTTTTTGCTGAAGTCATCTCTCGAATTTTAAAAATATAAAACGCAATACATTATTTTATTTGTATGCTTTCTATTTTCTTAATACATTTTTTATAGAACAATGTTATTACCTTAGCCCTATTCCTAGCCCTAACCATTAGCTTAATCCTAAACCAGTCTCTTCACCTGCTTGTAACACTAGTTCGGGTTAGTAAAAATGTAAAACTATAAAAGCAGCTCTATGTAATAAATGAAGACCGTGTTGAGTAGCAAAGCGAATGCCCACCCAACGCTATTTATGCAGAACGCAGAAGGGGAGATGAGTTTGCCAGTGGCTGCTGGTCTACATAAGCAAAGATGGAAATTACAAAGCTTAGTATAATGAAGTGAGCTTTCTCATATAAGTCTCTGCCTAAGCAGAGCACAACAGCCTATGGCAAACTCATCTCAAGTGGTTCCCTCTACGTAGACAGAGACTGGGACAACAGAAAATGAGTAGAGAATGAATGAACACTGCTTATATGCACTGCACATGAGTAGAGCTACCTTCAATAATTTATTGCTCATTTTCTGTCATCTTGGTCACTGCTTATACATAGCACTGAAGTCAAAATGAGTTTGTCATAGACTTCTGCGCTCTGCATAGACAGCAATCAAAACAAACATTTGTCATTTCAGCCGCTGCTTATGCTGAGTACAGCAGTGGATGAGAAATTCATCTTGTTTGCTTTGTTTGTAGCCACTCGATACAAATAATATAGAGATCTCAACTGTTTCTCAATAAGTACAATGGTCAGGTATGTAGTTCATCGATGTGGATAAATAATACAGCATATTGTTAAAATGGGCCCTAAAATCCTAAAATTATCTGTGAGACAATACTGAAGTGATGGAAATGGAAAAGATAAAGTTTCAACTAACTAAAAACAGTAGAACAAAAACAGATTTAATTTTATTACAACCCTTATATCAAACTGATAGATTCCCATACTTATACTGTAGCATATACCTTGGAATCTTATTGGTCAGTTACTGATCACATGACCAGTTCCATCCAGGTGCCTGTGCGCTCAGTTGACAGTTGAGGAAAGTGACAGTTGGAGTTGACTGGTGATAGTGAAGAAGTTGTCTGCGGACTGTGAGCAAATCTATGATATGGAAAAAGAGGAGATTGTAGGGAAGAAGAGAGAGAGAAAAAGAAGACACTTGGACTCATCGGCTGATGAGGAGTCTTCAATCAAAAAATCCAAATGGAGAGGAAGAAAGGGTAAAAAAAAAGACTCGAGACGAAAGATGTCTCCCACCCCAGAGATGGAGCGAGTGGATGAGGACTTCATTGCCCAGAGTGAAGGATTGAAGAACAGAAGACATTTGGGCTCATCGGCTGATGAGAAGCCTTCTATCAAAAAGCCCCAAAGGAAGGGAAAAAAGAGGAAGAAACCAGACTCAGGACGGAAGATGTCTCCCACCCCAGAGATGGCACAAGCAGATGAAGACATCATTGTCCAGAGAAAATTACCGAAGAACAGAAGAATCAGCCTGGACTGTTCAGAGGAAGGAAAGACACCATCAATCCAGGCCAATAGCCAGAAGAAAGAAGACGTGGGAGGCTCAGGTAAAAAGAGAAATGTAACTAGTAATTATAGGGAACGTTATTGTGCATGTTTTATACCTCCACATGTAATCCAGGGATAAAGTCACCAAATGTTCTTATCATTGTGTAATGTCCAGGTTCAGTTCTGCCGAAATTTACCACAAGACATGGAAAATGCTGACACCTTTTCAAAGGGAATCTGGCAGCAGTTTTATGGTACCCTATATGAGAGCAGCATGATATAGGGGCAGAGACCCTTCTACTAAGCATGTACTATTCATTGGATTGCATGGTATAATTTTGACAAAATCACAGTTTTCTCTGCTACAAATTTACCAGTTCTCTGAATGCTGAGCTCTGTATAACCCAGCTAACAACACTGATTGGCAGCTTTCTGTGTGTGTACCCTGTGCATAGTCAGAAAACTCCCAATCAGTGGTGGGGGTGGGGTTATACAGAGCTCATGAATATAGATAACTACCTGGCAGCAGTAGTGATAATCTCCTTCTGATAAAACTGTGATTTTATCAAAACTACAGCAAGCATCCCAATGAGTGAAACATTTATCTCTGTATATTATATATCTATATCTCTATATATATTATATCTCAGATTAGGTTTCAAAACCTTGGTGACATAGTACCTTTAAGTGCTGCAGTGCCTCAAATAAAATAAAACACATACCTCCTGGAATAGCGCCATTCCAACGATGTTGGCACTGAGGTAAATATGAAGTGTTTTTACTTTATTTGGGGCACTGTAGCATTCCAGAAGGGGTTGACATGTAGTGGACAACCCCTTAAATGACTTTCTGCAGAAAACGGTCCCAAAAAGTTGCCAAATGTGTGCAAATGTTAGAATGTTGCAATCTCCTTCTCTACTCCCCTCTTATTGCCTCTTCCCACAATCGCATACAAGATGTCTCCAGTGCATCCCCCCTACTCTGGAAAGCTCTACCTCATCACATCAGACTCTCGCCTACTGTGGAAACCTTCAGAAGGAACATGAAGACCGACCTCTTCCGACAAGCCTACACCCTGCAGTAACCACCGCTCCACCACATCGCTGCATGACAGGCTCTACCCTCACCTACTGTATCCTCACCCATCCCTTTGTAGACTGTGGCCCTCGCGGGTAGGGTCCTCTCTCCTCCTGGACCAGTCGCTAACTTGTATTGTTCATGATTATTGTACTTGTCTTTACTATGTATACACCTTCTCACATGTAAAGCGACAGGGAATAAATGGCGCCATAATAATAAAGAATAATAATAATCCTAGTGATACTTGTAAAGGATTGTCCGTCTCTTTTTAGGTTTATTTCATGAGTATTGCAGTTGCTTCTCAGCACCGTACGCCGTACAATTAGAAATCCTTGTGTCTGCCTTGTGTACCTGCTGTAGCAGATGTGCCATGTCTGCGTTATCCGCCATATTGAGCTCTTCTCCTATATGGTTCCTGTAATGCGGAGCACATCACCCATATTGCTAGATTCTTATCAATTGTTCTTGATCCCATCTCCTGACAGCAGTGATAGATCGGTGACATGGAGCTGCTGTCCCCTGATGTATAATGTGGAGTCTCAGAGCATCATTATTTATCAAAACTGTTCATTACATTGTCTTTGTTGTCCATAGCAACCAACCAGAGCTCAGGTTTCATTTCTCAACCTGCTTTGGTAAAATGAAAGCTGATTTCTGATTGGTTGTTATGGGTAAATAGACACTCCTACTGTAAGGCTGTGTGCACACGATGCTTTATGCTGCTTTTTTTTTCAGTGCAGATTTGTCACAAAACCTGAAGGATTTCCAGATGCCAGCAAAGTGAATGAGAATCCTGAAGTCTCATTCACACGTTGCTTATTTGTGACTTGCAGATTTGGTGCAGACTTAACCCCTTCACGCCACAGCTAATTTCCGCTTTTGTGTTTCTATGTTTTCACCCCCTTCTTCCCAGAGCCATAACAATTTTTTTGTCCACATAGACATATGAGGGCTTATTTTTTTGCGGGACGAGTTTTACTTTTGAATGACACCATTCATTTCACCACTAGTGTACTGGAAAAAGGGAAACAATTCCAAGTGCAGTGAAATTGTGGAAAAGAAATGCAATATGACATTGTTTTATGGGAATTGTGTTTACATATTGTAGTAAAAATTACCTTGCAATATTATTCTCCTCATCAATACGATTACGGCAATACCCAACATGTCCAGTTTTTAATTATTTTAGTGGTGAAAAAATTCTGAAGTTTGGCCCCCCAAATTTTTAGGGTTGTACATAAAGTACTTTTTGCTGCTATTTAAACGATATATACTTACCATATTCCTACTTATGTACATACCCTATGTTTGATTATATAGTTGTGGTATTTTACCACTAATGAGCATATTCATTCTACTGCCCTATCAATGGAATAACAATTATGCATATACTTACCCCAAGTGCCACCTTTGTTTGGGTACCCTTTGCCCATTTTTTGACTTTCATTATTATTTATTTTAATTCATAAATATATTCCATCTATATATCGTTGTAACGTGTTATTTCTCTTTGGCACAATTGTTCTTGGACACTCAACATTTATACTTTATTTTGTCTGTGGTCTAATTTTTGTGGAACTGCAGGGACTAAAAAAACGATTCCACATATGTTTATTTTTTTTTAATATCTTTCAATGGGGCAAAGAGGGGTGATTTGAACTTTTTATTTTTTTACATTTTTTAACCAACTAACAGCGTATCAAACAAAGGGTATAACCATATAATTTGCATAAAAAACCCTTAACATGCAACCTTTATTAAAGATAATTAAAATTATCCATACAAAGAAACAATCTGAAGATCAAAGTGAAAAATAATGAATGTGCAGAATTAGTCTGCTCCTATTGTCCCCTATGATGATCATTCCTGACTGCAGGGGTTGGCACCCTAAATATAGTACGACAATGGCGCCCCCACTCACAAGTCGTCTATCCCTCAAAGTCCCTATAAGTCCCTGGAAACAACAGTGAGCAATAGATTAGGGCTAATATGATAATATAAACCTAGAAAATTATATCTATAAATTAGGCAACAAGAGTATATTGTAAAATATGTATCTCTTTATTAAATCAATTAAAAACACAAAACATGTTATACGTGTTATAAAAAATTATGTGGAGGGGAAAGAAAAGGGTGGAAAGGAATAAAATTATGTTACAGGGCGAAGGAGATGAGTGTGCACTCCATGCTACATACAGGGAATACCAATTCAAAAAGGTCAATATATGATAAATTGCATAGAATTTTATTATACATTACATCATAATCAAGTTTACACTGTGTTTCAAATTATTATGCAAATAATATTTTCTCAGATTTTCCCAAATTACCTATATGAATTGCAGTCATTGTAATTTTCCAGTCAAATAACTATTAAAGTACAATTGAAAGGTTTTTGTACAAACTGTCTATGATAACAGTATATTTTAAAAAAAATAAAATACTCAAACTGCACTCAAAATGCATGTTCCAAATTATGCAAAGCAGAGTTTTCAACCTTTTCATTTTAATAAAGAACAAAAAAATGGTCATTTTTGAAATTATAACCATTAGCAGGTTATTACAAACTGAAATCAAACAGTTTTCAACTCAAAACTTTATTCTAGGTGATGTTACATTTGCACATAGGACCCCTTGTTCGAAATGAGCTTCTGAACTCTCTCGTCCATTGAATTTGTCAGGTTTTGGATGGTTTCTGCTTCAATTGTTTTGCATGAGGACAGAATACCCTCCCAGAGCTGTTGCTTAGATGTGAACTGCCTCCCGCCATCATAGACACTCCTTTTGATGATGCTCCAGAGGTTCTCAATGGGGTTGAGGTCAGGGGAGCATGGCTGCCACACCATAAGTTTGTCCCCTTTTATGCCCATAGCAGCCAGAGATGCAGATGTGTTATGTGCAGCATGAGATGGGGCATTATCATGCATGAAATGATCTCGATGGTCCAGATGGATGGAGTGGAGGATGGCTGGTTGATGGACACCCCATGCAAACACGGCTACGGCGCTAACAAGGAGGAGGTGGAGTAATGTTTTGGGCTGGAATCATGGGGAGAGAGATTGTCGGCCCTTTTAAGATCCCTGAAGGGGTAAAGATGAACTCCATAATGTATGTTGAGTTTCTCAAACAGCACTTCCTTCCATGGTTCAAGAAGAAGAACCGTGCATTCCGCAGCAAGATCATTTTCATGCATGATAATGCCCCGTCTCGTGCTGCACATAACACATCTGCATCTCTGGCTGCTATGGGCATAAAAGGGGGTGCGTCTTATAGTCCAAATGTTGGGGGGTATATACAATACAGACCAAAAGTTTGGACACACCTCATTTATAGATTTTTCTGTATTTTCTTGACTATGAAAATTGAACATTCACACTGAAGGCATCAAAACTATGAATTAACACATGTGGAATTATATGCTTAACAAAAAAGTGTGAAACAACTGAAAATATGTCTTATATTCTAGGTTCTTCAAAGTAGCCACCTTTTGCTTTGATGACTGCTTTGCACACTCTTGGCATTCTCTTGATGAGCTTCAAGAGGTAGTCCCCAGAAATGGTGTTCCAACAATCTTGAAGCAGTTCCCAGAGATGCTTAGCACTTGTTGGCCCTTTTGCCTTCACTCTGCGGTCCAGCTCACCCCAAACCTTCTCGATTGGGTTCAGGTCTGGTGATTGTGGAGGCCAGGTCATCTCGCATAGCACCCCATCACTCTCTTTCTTGGTCAAATAGCCCTTACACAGCCTGGAGGTGTGTTTGGGGTCATTGTCCTGTTGAAAAATAAATGATGGTCCAACTAAACGCAAACCGGATGGAATAGCATGCCGCTGCAAGATGCTGTGGTAGACATGCTGGTTCAGTATGCCTTCAATTTTGAATAAATCCCCAACAGTGTCACCAGCAAAGCACCCCCACACCATCACACCTCCTCCTCCATGCTTCACGGTGGGAACCAGGCATGTAGAGTCCATCTGTTCACCTTTTCTGCATTGCACAAAGACACGGTGGTTGGAACCAAAGATCTCAAATTTGGACTCATCAGACCAAAGCACAGATTTCCACTAGTCTAATGTCCATTCCTTGTGTTCTTAAGCCCAAACAAGTCTCTTCTGCTTGTTGCGTGTCCTTAGCAGTGGTTTCCTAGCAGCTATTTTACCATGAAGGCCTGCTGCACAAAGTCTCCTCTTAACAGTTGTTGAAGAGATGTGTCTGCTGCTAGAACTCTGTGTGGCATTGACCTGGTTTCTAATCTGAGCTGCTGTTAACCTGCGATTTCTGAGGCTGGTGACTCAGATAAACTTAGCCTCAGAAGCGTAGGTGACTCTTGGTCTTCCTATCCTGGGGCGGTCCTCATGTAAGCCAGTTTCTTTGTAGCGGTTGATGGTTTTTGCAACTGCACTTGGGGACACTTTCAAAGTTTTCCCAATTTTTCGCACTGACTGACCTTCATTTCTTAAAGTAATGATGGCCACTCATTTTTCTTTACTTAGCTGCTTTTTTCTTGCCATAATACAAATTCTAACAGTCTATTCAGTAGGACTATCAGCTGTGTATCCACCAGACTTCTGCACAACACAACTGATGGTCCCAACCCCATTTATAAGGCAAGAAATCACTCTTATTAAACCTGACAGGGCACACCTGTGAAGTGAAAACCATTTCCGGTGACTACCACTTGAAGCGCATCAAGAGAATGCCAAGAGTGTACAAAGCAGTCATCAAAGCAAAAGGTGGCTACTTTGAAGAACCTAGAATATAAGACATATTTTCAGTTGTTTCACACTTTTTTGTTAAGTATATAATTCCACATGTGTTAATTCATAGTTTTGATGCCTTCAGTGTGAATGTACAATTTTCAAAGTCATGAAAATACAGAAAAATCTTTAAATGAGAAGGTGTGTCCAAACTTTTGGTCTGTACTGTACTTCTGGATGACCCATAGATTATACATTTCTGGACAGTCCACTCATTACTCTGCATTGACGTTCTAAAACGTCAGTGGATTGTAAGCAGCTTGTACAAGATCGTGAATCTGTGAGTGGGGGAGTGCTGTACACAGCCAGACTTCCAAGACATAAGGCAATACATGGCTTATTACCATACTTACCATTAGTGATGAGCGAGTATGTTCTGTTAACCTTTTCGATGAGCATCTCGGGTGAACACATATTATCTTCAGCAGGCTCGTAAATCTCGAGTAACGAGCATGCTCAGACTTACCATCTGTTTGGCTGTATTCACAGTGCTATACCAGCACTTGTGTTACAGATTAACAAGAAATTAGGAAGCAATTACCATGCTGCCTCCTCCAGATCCAGGAAACATGTGATCGCTAGCTGTAGGGAAGGAACAAGAGCTGCTGGGTTGTAAGGTCTTTTAAGGCCTTATGGGGGACAGAGTGTGTAAAATATATGAAACAATAAATGAAAAAAGCAAAAATAAAATAGAAAAAAAAGCATAAATAATGAAAAAACTAAAAAAAGTGACCCAGCCAGTCTGAATCACTGTATCTAGCCCTGCCTCCATTGAAAAGAAAAATACGTTCAATATCTAAAAATCATTTCTATGTAAAGGGGAATGCAATTTGAAATGTTTTACTTGTCCTTTGTTTAAATAAAGTGAAAAATAGACACATTTCCTATTTTTATTTACATTTTTCCCCTGATATAAGTGTGGCGCCCCTTAGGGTTCAGTTGCCACAAAGGTACTGCAGTACTGCACCTCACCCCGAGGTGTGGTGTCTCCCTTCACTCAGGTAAGGAGGGAGTGCTGCACGGAACCCCAAACACCTGCATCCAACACTACACTGCTCCGGGCCAGCAGGAGGGGCAAGACGCAATGTAGTTTTCTGCTGAGCCCTGTCCCTGGCTGGAGTGGGGGGAACCAAAGGTAGGGGGAACCAGTAGTGGGTGTGGGTGGAGGAAGTAGTTAGAGGAAGCACTTGTAGAAGGAGGTATAAATAGAGAAGCCATCTTAGAGAGTGTGTTCAGTCAGAGGAGGACTGTCAGGGAGCAGAGTCTCAGTCAGAGCTCTGCTCCCCAAGCAGGGCCTAGTCTCAGAGGCCCAGGAGGGGAGCAGGGAGTAAGCTCCATTCTGCAGAAGGGATCCTAGGGGGTACGGCGAGTGCATGCGGCACCCGTACACCCCGAACCTGCCAAGTGTCAGGAGGATCTAGGCCGCAAGAAGGGGGCCGGCCCCTGGCCCAGTCGTGCAGCTTCAAGCCTCGGCTGGAAAAACCGGAGGCTTCTGGCTTCTATAGCCAGTAGTCAAAACCCCCATTCCAATCCAAGTAAGGTCAAGCAGGTCTGTGCAACTCCGACGGACAGGAGGGGCTTCAGAGTACCGGAATAGGATACAGAGTGGGGAAGCTCAGGGCAGGAGGGAGAAAGACCCAGCGTGAAGTCGGTCTAGAAAGGCACACAAGAAAGTGGGGTTCTGCCAGGTACTCCCAAGCTGCCTGAGGAAGGACTGAACCCCTGCCCGGTGAACGCAGTGCGACGTGGGAGGCTTGCACCTGTACAGTGCACCTGTGGACCGTCTAAAGAACTGTGAGTAAAAATCTTGGATGACTGCACTGTACTGCCTCTGTCCCTTCTTTCACCGGCACCATTCCGATTCCTGCACTACAACGCCCAGCGCAACCCACGCTCTCATTTCACTGCCCTGAGGCCTGCTCCACCTGTGGGGAGCCGTTCCATCTCAAGCTGCCCTAACACCTGCCTCAGAGGACTGCTGCAGCGCTGGTGATCCTCACCAGGCACCACAGGTGGCGTCACGAACTGTCCCTAACAATTATATCCCCTTTTTGCACTGACCGCCGTGGGTCATGGACCGGGCCAGCCACCATGATATCCCCCGCCAGCAGCGACAAGAGGCCCGGCTGCCGAGTACCCCACGGCCCTGGGGGCGCGTCATAAGCAAAGAAAAAATTCATATAAAAATGCATTGAAAATTAAGCCCCATGTATTGCAAAAAAAAGGCAAAACTTTTAAATATCTAAGTGAGAACATTCTTTTTTGGGCCCTTAAATGTGCATGTATGACAGGAATGGGGGGAAACAGACTGGTTGTAAACTGGTTAAACCGCTAGAATACTGATGGCAAGTAATCTTTGTATATGGAAAAAAAATTGCTAGAGTGATTTTCTAAAAAGAAGACTATCAGCAGGTCCGTCTACAAATTAAAGTTTTTAGCAGCATTGTGACTGAGAAAATGTAGCTTTAATCTGGGGTATAATGCTTCCGATTTTTGGGAATTCTGTGACTCTGAAATGCTCTTGGCATTCTGCAGTAAGTGCTTTACCACATCTCTGCTCTGGAGAGACAGTTGTAGCATCCTTCCTGATGCCCATCCACATGCCCGTCCATATGCCTAGTCTTAGGGAACTCCCAGAAAGCATTTGTTAGCACTGTTAACAGTAAACTGCTGCTAGAGCCCTACAGAGAGGTACAACATGGTGAAACATCTTTTCAGATCTCCCATCTACAGTTGCCAGCAGAATACTGTAGCACTTTGCTGTTTCCGTCAGTCCCATAAATATTGAGTTGAAAATAACAATATGCATGTTTCACCATCACCCTATCAACCCCCCCCCCACCACACACACGCAGGTCACCTGCAGATGTCCTGTTCTAGTGATCATAAGGGTCCCAGAATAATATAGGTGATAATTAGAGTTGGGAGAATTTATTCAAGTGAAGTTGACTTTTACAAAATATCAGTATTCTTTTACATATTGTAGTTTGCTCTGTAGGAATTCAGCAAAATGGTCGCCACCATCTTGTTGAACTATACAAAAGGTTAAAAAACGAATGTCTCTGCTGCTCGTGGTCCCCAGTACGGTCCTCAACTCCTTTACTTACCATGACCGTGCACTGACACATCTTCCCGCTAGATTGTGAGTAGACCCTGGAAGTCCCTGTGTCTGGAAGTCCTGGTCTAGAGTGCTTGTCGTAAGGTCATGGCACATGTCGTAACATCATCACTTGCTTCATGACTCTGGACCAGGAATTCCAGCTGCTAGTAGGACCAGGACATTTCTTTGCATGCGCAGGGACATCCCAGGCCTAGTTATGGCTGGAAGTCCTGGCCTAGTGTGAAGATGACCGGGTTCCATCAGCGCATAATGGCGGTAAGGAGCAGGGCCAAAATCCTTGAAGGTCAGAGAGCGGAAAAGGTGAGAAGTGAGGTGAATATTAGTTTTTTCGGTCTTTTTTTTCGACATCTTACCTTTACTATGCTTTAGGAGTCTTCCCATACCCCAGTATCCCAGAGCTTAATAAAGGAAATTGAATTTGCAGAGAATAAATTCACTCTAAATCGAATGTCTCGGTAAAATCCATGCGATTTGTCTCTAGTGATAAGTGTCATTATGGAAAAACCCTTTAAATGTTCATATTGATCAACCTCATCACAGCCAAGTGTATAATGGAAATAATCATTCTATAACTTCTCTCTATCAGACAAACCTATGTAGATTGCTTACAGGAATACTAAGTTGCGTATTAATAAAATCCATTAACACAAGTCATAAAATGAAATACAAGCTTTACTTAGAACAGAAGATTTCCTCAGTCTGAATAATGGCCTGTAAATGTTAGATTTATTGTGATATTTGTCATTTTTCTCCCCTGATAGGATGCAGTGGTGTTCGGCCATCCAGCTCCGGCACAATCTCTCATTCCATCAAGGAGAGATTATTATTCCACCATGTGCTCGGCTTCGGAAGCTTTGGAAAGGTCCTGATGGCGGAAGATACTATAACCCATCAAGAATTTGCTGTTAAGATCATCAGCAAAAGAGCCCTGCTAGCCGGAGGTGATAGGCTGGATGTGATGGTGGAGAGGCGAGTTCTTCAGCTGGCATCTGGAAGCCCCTTCCTCGTCCACGCGGACTTTGGATTCCAGACCAAGGTAGAATTGTGACTGCTTAGTGCTGAATGGTCTTGCCACTACTTTGATGTTGATGACCTATTTGTCTGAATAGGGGCTGTCCTGCAGTACCAAGAGCGACCACTAAACCTTGTTAGCTCCCTACACTGTTTACATCCGGCTTTTGGCGGAGATGGTAACAGCTGATCGGACCCCACCAATCTGATATTAATGACCTATTCTAATGCTAGGTACATCATGAGAGTGGAAAACTCCTTTAAGAAATGTCACTGAATGCAACCAAGCTTCACTGATCAATGGACAATACCTCTGCCAGAGACAAACTCTACAGAGGTGATATAGAGGGGGTATTAATGTTCAGACCAAAATGGCTCTGTATAGTCTTGAATGTGGCTGAGCTGAAATACCAGGCACAGCTCATGGGCAGAAGCACTTTTTTTCTGGAAGAAAAGCAATTTTTTCCTAACCTGAACAACCCCTTTATCCCCATAAAGAAGCAGCAGAGGCTGTAAGAGAGCAGCATTTTCAGTTGTTTTTTCATCTCCGCAGTCTAAAAGCTGTGACTTTTCTATTCTTCTGTCACCGTAGTTCTTTGAAGGTCTATATTTAATTTTGCATGAAGCGTAGTATTTTTAACTGCACCGTTATAGAGTGCACATTGTATTGGATAAGGTGTATGCATTTTTTATAGGTTGGATTGAAAAAAATAGCAAGTTTGCTGGTATTTTGAGGGTTTTATGGCACTTACATAATATGATAACTTTTATGATAATGGTGAAACCAGATTTATATGATTTTTATGTTTTGCTACATTAGCATACTGAAAAAATAAAACAAAACAAAAAACATTTTTTTGTGTTGGTGTTTTACAAGACTCATAACATTGTTGTTGTTAACAGCTGTTTTTTTGCACAGCTTGCGCTTTACGTTGGTATTATTTGGGAGTACACAACACTTTATAACTATCTTTAATTCCACTTTTTGGGAAGCGTGATACACAGAAAACAGTTACTGTGTGGCAGCCCTATACAAAGCAGAGAGATAAGATTAAGGCTTTGATTCATCATTGCCTTTACGTCTGGTTTTGTGAGTTTTCGCCTTTTTTTTATTTGCACCCAATTCATTACTCTATTTGCGCCTTTTTTGCAGTCTATTTTATATCAGCTTTTCTGCTTTTTTCACTTTGTGGGCAGAGTTTAGTGATTCCAGATGTTTTTACCTGATTCATCAATTGTGATTTTTTTAAGTTGCAAATATGACGCAGTCTTAATTTCAATCCCCTTTGGCGTATTTTTTGAGTATGCCAGGTTTTTTGCCATATTTTTGGACCTATTCGAAAATGTGTGATTTTTGGGGCCAAAAAGTTGCAAAAAACACTTCAAGGCAGAAAACGAGCATTTTTTACTTTGTACCAAATTCTTGAATTGTGTGCGCCATTTTGAAGAATTTGGCACCAAAAGTCAGCAACAAATACCACAAGACCAAAAAGGAAAGTGATTAAAACTATTCAAATTATGAATCTGGGCCTATGTCTATAATTAAAAGAAAAATAATTACCAAACATTGGCTGAAACAAGAATTTCTACATGTATTTATATATTAGATATCATTGTTTAGAATTTTAGTGGTCACAGCAGTTAGGCCACCTTTTGTATTCAGTGACTACATATCTTACCAATATGCTTTAACTTTCTTGGATGGAAAACCCCTTCAAGTAGTGAAATGTGTATTTGTCTTTGCTGTATAATAAATGCTAATGTTCCATGTTACAGATGAATGTTTTTCTTGGTATGGAATACATGAGCTGCGGGGACTTTTACCAACTTCTACACAGGAAGGGGCCGCTTGACATCACCAGTGCCAGGTAATGTGTTTAAGGAGTTGTCCAGTCTCAGAAGAAAAATCAGCAGTCTCTCTATGTGACTGCAGACTGACAAACTGTGAAAGTATGCAACGTGCACACAGTCAAGATTTCCCTGTATACCCCGTTCAGGTGGGCGATCCTGTGATTACGGGTTCAATTTTCATACTTGTGATCACATGCCAACTAGTCTCACCCGGCTTCTTCAAATAGGAGAGAATTGAGAGACGTGCAGGAGTATAGTCGGCATCTAATCATAAGTATGTAATTTGCATACGTGCATTCTCGAGACTGCAATATTGACATTGTGCGCTGTTTACACCATCACGATTCGGCAGTCACATAGAGGGAATAATATAGAATAATGCTCCTATTGACTCATATGAATTCCTAAGTTTACAATCTGTGGGATCTGATACTTATTCATTTTCTCTTTGTCAGATTCTATGCCGCCGAACTAGTGTGTGGGATCCAGTTCCTCCATTCTAAGGGCGTCATCCACAGGTAATGTAGTCAGTGTGAGGCTGAGTCACACCAGCGTATATTCTCTCATCTAAGAGAATCCAGACCATTATACAAATCACATTTTGATTAAACTCTGAAAAGAATTTGATCATAGTGTCATCCAATTTTTTCTGATGTGAAGAAGATGGAAAAAGAAATGTCTCCATCTTTTCCATTCTGTCAGTCTGTGGAAATCGGCCTGCACTCAGATGTCATCCGAGTGCAGTCTGATGTTTTCCATGGACTCATAGACTTGCATGGCCGAGTGTGATCCGTTGATTGGATCCAACTTGGGCATTCTGCAATTGGTCCAAGGAAAAAAATCAGACATGTACACGAGCCCATTAAATAATATTGGTTCCAGTGATATCCGATGTTTTGTCAGATCACACTCAGCCTGGTTTTTTTTAAACAATGTTTTACTTCAAAGAAATAATCATTTGCTGATAAGCACAGGAACATTTTATTTAATCACATCCAATTGTGAAAATTATTATTATTCTAAAATCGAATGATTAAAATTACCTTTTATTGATGGGAAAACCCCTTTAAAGCTCAGCTGCAGTCAGTCCCTCCACCCTGGTGACCTGCAGACTGATGCCTGTAGCTGGTGTCTAGTAGTCCTATATGGTATCACTGTCAGGAAGCTGCAGATGAGCGGCGGTCACATGGAATACA
Source organism: Phyllobates terribilis (assembly GCF_046119375.1). Taxonomy (NCBI): domain Eukaryota; kingdom Metazoa; phylum Chordata; class Amphibia; order Anura; family Dendrobatidae; genus Phyllobates; species Phyllobates terribilis. Next base: position 18,469 of record NW_027362800.1, on the reverse strand, counting down.
GTGATCCCTGCGGTGGTACAGGGCATATAGTAAAGGAGTTATCTCAGAGGAAAGTACAGCAGGGAGAGAAAATAGGTTTATTCTCCTATATCATCATTTCACCACAGATAGAAGAAGAACACTTACTTAGGGTAATTTTCTTTTTCTTACAGAGAGCTGAAGCCCGAGAACCTCCTGGTGACTGATACGGCCACATTAAGATCATGGATTACGGTCTTGCACTTGAGAACATGCACGGAGAGCGGACAGCCACCACTTTCGCTGGGACCATGGGTTACACGGCTCCTGAGGGGAGAATAGAAGGCTTTTATCTGTTGTATTTAGAAGGATTCCGGATACTTTCACATTGATGAGCTTTATTTCGGCGAGTTCATCAATATAAAATCATTGAGGATCGGATCACACTGATCAGCTGTTCTTACCCCTGGCTGCAACCTGATGGAAACAGAGCAGAACATCGCACCTCCGTACTGTTTAGTGGTCAGTGCCAAGAAATGTAGATCAGCCCGTGTTTCTTTCCATAGGGGCTAATCTGTAGTACCAGCAGCCGCCACTAACCAGTGACCGGTGCTGTGATGTCTGTTTATTGGTTATATCCAACCACTGGCGGAGGAAATAACAGTTAATCAGTGGGACTGCCGGGCGTTGGCCCCACCAATCTTATATTGATGACCTGTTCTGGTTATCAATATTAGAGCACTAGAAATCCATTGAAAGTATTTTCAATATATCACCCATCCACAGAACAGGGAAAAAATGTGTGACCTCTGAGTGCTTCACTACTGTGAGCCGCACAATCGCCAAATGGGAGGAGCATCGTCTCCTATTCCTCCTAGCCTGCATGTCTACATGGATGGTGAACTATGACCAACCAGGTGTAATGCTGAGTTATCCGGACCAGAGATGTCCTAAAGTGGCAATAACATGTGCAATAATGATACAGGAAAATCTATTATTTTATGTGCACTTATTACATTTATTAGATAACAAGTATCTGAAATATCAAGTACATCGGACTAAGCTGCTCTGTGTATATAATACAAGACAAGCCGCCACCTCAGTATTATCAGCTATGTCCCAGATCGCTCCTTAACCCCTTCATGACATATGGCGTACATGTCGGTCATATGTCATGTCCCTGCCTTTGATGCGAGGTCGCACGCCGAGCCCGCATCTTTTCCTGCGGATGATGGTTGATTTAATCTTTAACAGCTGCTGGTGTAACACTACTCCGCCTGCAGCCATTAACATGTTAGATCTCGCTGTCAATCTCTGACAGTGGCATTTAACATGGCTGGCGGGGGGGCGCGTTTTTCTACATGCCCATCGGTGCGCCCCTGACATGATCACGGGGTGCTGATGGGTTACCATGGCATTCGGGGGTCGCTGAAGATCTCCGTGCTTGTCATGACAGTACTCCTGTGAAGGCCACCGTTTAGCTGGCATTCATAGGAGATTGTAATTTTAGCTATACATAGCTGTGCATCAGCAGTCAGACAGTCAAAGCTTCAATTCCCCTAAGGCAACTGATAAATATAGGAAAAAAAGTAAAAAAAAATGTTTTTAAAAATATAAGGAAACTAAAAAATACAGAAAAGTTCAAATCACCCCCCTTTTACCCCATTAAAAATAAAACAATTAAAAAAAAATAAAAATACACATATCTGGTATCTCTGTATTGCTGTGTTTGTAAAAGTCCGATCACTCAAAATCTAAAATTAATCTGATCAGTAAAGAAAAAATCAAAACACCAGAATTAAGTTTTTTTGGCCGCCGCAACATTGTAATAAAATGCAATAAAAGGCGATCAAAACATTGTATCTGCCTCAAAATGATATCAATAAAAATGTCATCATGTGTTTGGTATCTGCGTAATTGTACTCACCTGGATAATCATAAAGCCAGGTCAGATTTAACATACAGTATAGTTAACATGGTAAATAAAACAAAAATTGTAAAATTACACTTTTTTTGCAATTTTAACATGCTTGGAATTTTTTTACCACTTTCAAGTGCATCACATGATAAAATGAATGGCGTCATTCAAAACTACTGCTCATCCTGCAATAAACAAGCCCTCATACGGTTATGTGGATGGAAAAATAAAAAAGTTATGGCTCTTGTAAAAAGGGAGGAAAAACTGAAAATCGCCCAATTTTGAAGGGGTTAAAGTTTGAGCTGGTAGCACACTGAGCTGAGCGTTGTCACAATCGTATATATTACATTCATTCTGATTTTTCATATCATTTATTAATTTCATTTATGGAGCATAATTATGAAAGATCCTTTTTGTCTCTTGATTAAGTAGTAAGACTTACTGTCATTTAATATAGAATCACATAACAATATGAGTGACATGTAAGAACGGTGATATACAAGAGGTAGCACTACTAATAATGCTTCTCTATGGCAGATCATGGACAAGGAGGAGTATAACGCCGGAGTAGACTGGTACTCGTTTGGAGTCATCTTAAACGAAATGCTTACCAGTGAGTGTAACTACCATCCCTCACTCTTTGATGAATCATCCTCCGGCGCCAAGGACATCATTGAACAGCTCCTCCAGGAAGATCCTGTCCAGAGATTAGGAGTCAATGGTAACATCCGAGAACACCCCTTCTTCCAGAGAATTGATGGGGTCTCAGTCAGGGTCGGACTGGGGTGCCTAGGGCCCACCAGGGGAACTGACTCTAGGGGCCCACACTACAGCCCACCTAAACGGTTTTATTACTTGTTATGTTTTTCTATAATGTACTATAATTACATGTTTGGCCGCGCTGTGGAGCACCAAGCGGCAGGACTTTCTTCGAACAGTCATTCCGTACTGCCAGAGTCCCTTTAATGGTAACTTGTCACCTTGAAAAATGCTATTTATCTGCAGATATAGGGGTAATCTGCAGGTAAATAGGGTGTAAAGCCTGGTTAGACGGCTTATTGGAAAAGCATTGGCTACACGGAGAAAATTACATTTTATTCTCCCTGCCGCCACTCGCTTCCTGTCATAGGGTCGGTGAGGGTGCTGCAATAACGTCCGGCACCTTGATTGTGACATCTTCCATGGAGGCCAACCTCAGGCTGAGCTTCATTGAATGACTAACATGGCAGCAGCACCTGGCAACTAGTGCTGAGCGAACGTGGTTGGATAAGGTGTGATCCCAGCATGCTCGGGTGTTATCCAAGTATCTTGTAGTGCTCTGCTACTATGCTCGAGTCCTCGGGGTAGCATGTTTTACGGAGGTAGACAGACGCAACACATACAGGAATTGCCGGTTTCTTAGGTAATCCCTGCATGTGTTGCTTCTGTCTATCACCGCAAAACATGCTACCCCGGGGACTCGAGCATATTAGCAGAGCACTACAAGATACTCGGATTACACCCGAGCATGCTGGGATCACACCTTATCCGACCAAACTCACTCACCACTAGTTGCCAGGTACGGCTGCCATGTTAGTCATTCAATGAAGCTCAGCCTGAGGTTGGGCTCCATGGAAGTGTCACAATCAAGGTGCCGGACGTTATTGCAGCACGCTCACTTTGTAGTTCGCGGTGACTGTAATGTCTCTTATCCGACCACGCTCACTCAGCACTACTGGCAACCGAACAGCAACCTGCAACTGCGTCACAGGGGGCAGAAGGGAACAGGAGACTGCATGCACCGGCCATTGTGCTATCTAAATGCCGCTGTCAGTGATTAAAAAGGGCACTTAAATACTCAAAACAGCTGCAATCAAGGCGAGCTCTGATCACTGCTGTTACAGGCAGACGCCGGCTATGTAACAAAGCCGACATCTGCCCGGTATGGAGCAGGCTCAGCTCCTGAACCCGCTCCATACAAGCACATCTCAATGGTGACAGTTATGACAAGGTTAGCAAATTTCACTTGTCTGTTCCTAAATGTGGAAAGACAAATGGAATTCCCTAACACATGTGAGCAAGTCCTAATAGATTTAGTAAAGGTGCCCCAAGCATATGAATGTTATTACACACCACAATGGACTCTTACATACACGCATCTTACAAAAATGCATATTATTCCAGATACGTAAACAAATACAAACACGCAGACGCGCACAAACACATGTGAAAGAGACCTAATAGATGTAGTAAAGGTGCCTCAAGCATATGAATGTTATTACACACCACAATGCACAGTTACATACACGCATCTTACAAAAATACATATTATTCCAGATACGTAAACACATACAAACATGCAGACACGCACAAACACATGTGAAAGAGACCTAATAGATGTAGTAAAGGTGCCTCAAGCATATGAATGTTATTACACACCACAATGCACAGTTACATACACGCATCTTACAAAAATACATATTATTCCAGATACGCAGACACATACAAACATGCAGACACGCACAAACACACAGACGCGCACAAACACATGAGTACATGAATACATCATCTGAACCACCATCATTTGTAATATCAGGTCAGCCCCATATATCTTTGTATCGCATAAACCTACAACTCCCAGTATGTAATTAACAATAGAGATACTGGGAGTTATCAGTCATCATCAGACTGTGGACCATACAGGAACCACAGTACTGGCGAGACACAGGCAGGATCACAAATGAACATTTACATCCAGGTATCTTACCTGAGAATGTCTTCTCTGATTAGAGTCGTTCTCCTTCTTTTCGCCTCCATCTTGTCCAGACCCCTTGAGGACTTTTCTCATCCACAGCTCGTCTCTGCAGACTTCCATCTTCTCCGGTCTTCTGCAGCTCATTCCCACACGATGCCCTTAAAGATAGAGTCATTATAATGCTCCTGAATAAAAATATCTACACTGAGCCCCTGAATAAACCTAACTCTTACAATGCTCCCTGCACAAAACATGACATACACTCTACCCCTCTTATGGTACCTGCTCTCCACACTGTCCTCTCCTTACCATACTGGGCCCCCTCTTCACACTGTCCTCTCACACTGTGTCCCCCCTATACTGCCCAGTCTCTATACTGTGCCCCTTCATCACACTCCCCCTCCTCAGCATACTGTTCCCCCCTTTCTGTGCCCTCACACTGTTTCCCCCATACTGCCGCATCTCCATACCTTCCCCCACACTACCTAGTCTCTGTGCTGTGTCACCTCACACTTTTCTCCCTCCATACTGTCTCCTCACACTATTCCCCCACTCTCCGTACTGTTTCCTCATACATCCCCCTTCTGTTCCCGCACCCATTCCCACACCTCCCCTAGTTATTTCACACATCTCCCCATTCTGTCTCCTAAAATTTCTCTCCCATCTCTCTCCAAATATAATAAATCTTCGGAAGACCACACAGACATGCAGAAGCGTGCTTACACACACACATACTAAGGGCTCTTTCACACGTCAGTACATGCGATGACAGTTTCCACAAGTACCAGAGACATTGGTACACGCAGACCCATTCAAATGAATGTTTTTACCAGCTGCACCTCCCGCAAAACGTCCCACACACTGATGACAGCGCTCTTCCCAAGCACCGGGTGCTGAACGCTGCTCTCATCATAGATCCCTGCCGGCGCTGCAATCAGCAACAGCAGGGTCAATGATGAGAGTAGTAGTCTACTCCCGCTGTGTCCAACTGTAAAAATAGGAATAAAATAAAAATAATCCTTATACTCACCTCTCCTAAGTGTCACCCGCTGTAATCCGTGTGAGCGCTCACGCCGAGGAGAATGACTCCTGCAGCGAGCGGGCCCCGGAGCTGCGCTCAACAAGGGGTGCCCTGTCAATCACTGAGCACAGCTCTGGGGTCCGCTCGCTGCAGAAGTTGTTCTCCTCGGCGTGAGTGCTCGCACGGATTACAGCGGGTGACACTTAGGAGAGGTGAGTATAAGGATGTCTTTATTTTATTCCTATTTTTACAGTTGGACACGGCGGGAGTAGACTACTACTCTCATCATTGACCCTGCTGCTGCTGATCGCAGCAGGCAGGGATCTATGATGAGGGCAGCACCCAGCTCTTGGGAACAGCGCTAACTGTACATTGATTCCCAAGCGCTGGTATGTGTCACACGGATGACACACAGGTGGACACGGATATCTCCAGTCCCGTAAATAGCAGTCATGCTCAGACACACTCAACCAATCACATACAAAAATGCAGACACGCAGGGAAGCATGCATACATGTGTGAAGACACATATACACATGTAGACATGCAGGCACTCAAATACACACACACACACGCACACACACATGCATGCAGGCATATACACACACATGCAGGCAGGCATATACACACACACTGTACACACACAGCCATATACACAAACTGTACACACATGCATATACACACAGGCAGGCATATACACACACACACGCAAGCATATATACACACGCTTCGCAGGTATATACACACACACTGTACACACACAGGCATTTTCACACACACTGTACACACACACGCAGGCATATACACACATGAACTGCAGGCATATACACGCACCAGCAGGCATATACAAAGTAACACACACACAGGCATATGACTCACCCATAAAAACGTTATTGAATATTTGGCACGGTGCTCTTGATATGAAATTGAAGCAGTGACAGCTGTAGGCCTGCAGTCTTGTTTCCAATTCCAGGCCAGGCCTGGTTGGAGAGTTGAACTGCAGAGTGCTGCAGGTCACCGTCCACATATCCAGCCCCGGAACCGGTATAAAAAAAACCAGAGTCAGAGTAGGAGAGAAGGGGGCGGTGCCACCACCCGGGAGCCAGTATTACTACAGGGGAGCAGGCCAGGGCAGATATGGAGCCGGGATGGGACGTATTAGAAGCCCGGGAGCAGGGAGAGCAGAGCGAGACGTCGGCTTCGGTGGCGCCGGCGTCTCAGAGGCCGGCCCTGGAGCAGAGAGAGAGCACTGCAGAGCACGGGCGCGCGTATCAGAGGCCAGAAGAGAGCGGCGTCAGTGTCACCTGACACCACAGTCTGCCAGCCAGCGGGAAAGCAGAGCGCGGTGCGTGTCACCGCCCAGAAAGAATCCGTCCTCTCAGTGTCAGAGACTCACGTGGTAAGTATGCTGCATGCACGTCACTGCAGGCCCGCTGTCACCAATGAATGTGCCGTGCGCGCGACACTACATTTGATTCAGCCGCGCTTTTAAAGGGCCCCGCCACCAATTTTCTCACTCTCATATCGGGGCCCACCGGGAAATTTCCCGATTTCCCGCCAGGCCAGACCGACCCTGGTCTCAGTGGAAGCCCTTAGGATGGCCCCACCATACATCCATGTAGTAAGTATATGTACAGAATTGTCACATGGATCTGAATAAGATACTCTCCCACAATCTTCTACGCTTTTGGCTCTGTGATACATTATGTTTAACCCCTTTAAATCCCATGACGTACTAATACGCATCTGTGCCCTGGGACTTAAGAGCCTGACCCGTATTAGTACGTCATCGCGATCGCGTGCGCACACAGGCTGCGCGGGCGCGATCGCCGCCGGGTGTCAGCTGATTGTTACAGCTGACACCCAATACTATGTGCAGGGAGCGGTCCCGAAGTCGATCACAGCATTGCGGTGGCTAAGGGGAGGTGATCGCAATACTCACCTCCTCTTCCGGCCTCCAGTGCTGTCTGCCATGGCTTCCCGGGTGTTGCCATGACGACCCGATGTCTTCATGACAACATCCGGGTCACCAGACAGCAGGAAGATTTTTTGGTCATGCACAGTGCATGACCAAACAATCTTCTCTCTGTGCAGCACTGACTGCCTGCATAGCACAGGGATGGTGCTCCATCCCTATGCTATGCAAGCGATCAGAATAAAAAAAGTGAAAGTCCCAGAGTGGGACAAAGTAAAAAACTAAAAAAACTCTCAGAAAGTGAAAATAATTTAAAAAAAAATTGTAAAAATATTAAACAAAATTAAAAAAATAATCCACCAAAAATAAAAATATAATGTACCCATCAATAAATATTATTATGAAAAAAAACAAACAAAACAATAGTACACATATTTGGTATGGCCGCGTCCAGAACGTCTTGACCTATAAAATTGTCCCACTAGTTAACCCCTTCAGTGAACATGGTAAAAAAAAGAAATAAAAAACGAAGCAAAAAATAATGCTTTATCATCATACCGCCAAACAAAAAATGGAATAACACGTGATCAAAAAGACGAATATAAATAAAAATGGTACCACTGAAAACATCATCTTGTCCTACAAAAAACAAGCCGCAATACAGCTCCATCATCTGAAAAATCAAAAAGTTATAGCTCTCAGAATAAAGCGATGCAAAAAAATAATTTTTTCTATAAAATAGCTTTTATTATGTAAAAGCGCCAAAACATAGAAAAACTATATAAATGTGGTACCGCTGTAAACGTACTGACCAGAAGAATAAAGCTACCTTATCAATTTTACCACTCGCGGAGTAGAATAAAAAATGTAAAAAAAAAAAACAATTCCTGAATTGTTGGTTTTTGTTTATTCTGCCTCCCAAAAGCTGGAATAGAAAGCGATCAAAAAATATCACATGCCTGAAAATGGCACCAATAAAAACGTCAACTCATCCCGCAAAAAACAAGCCATCGCATAACTCTTTCGGCCAAAATATAGAAAAATTATAGCTCTCAAAATATGCAAAAACTAGATTTTACAAAATATGAGTCTTTTAGTGTGTGACAGCTGTCAATCATAAAAACCCGATATCATTCTGGTATCTCTGTAGTCGAACCAACCCAAAGAATAAGGTCGTCTAATCACTTATACCGCACTAGGAACGGCGTAAAAAATAAACGCTAGGGCTGGGGTTGGGGTTAGGGTTGTGCTAATGTTAGGGTTGGGGTCAGGGCTGGGCTAGGGTAGGGTTAGGGATGTTTTTTTTTTCAAAAGTAAAAAAAAAAAAAAAAAAGATGACGATATGGCAACTAGTGTTGAACGCAAGTGCTCGCTACTTGAGTTTGCATCAGGTGCTCGGGTATGCATTGAGTATCGCGAGTGCTCGAGTCTCCGCTCCATATGCTTCGCGGCCAAAAAAAACTCGCGGGGATTGCCTGCCATGCATGAGCAATCCCCGTATGTTTTTTTGGGGTGTCTAATAACCATGAAACATACAGGACGGGGACTCGAGCATGTCACTTGAGCACCCATGATACATGGTGCATACCTGAGTACCCGATGCAAACTCAAGTAGCGAGCACTTGCGCTCAAGACTAGTGACAACTTATTCAATATGATGACCTAATGTCATCAAATTCTGTGTCGTATCTCTTGGCTCAAAATGTTCACTATACCCCTTGATAAAATCCTTGAGGGGTGTAGTTTCCAAAATGGGGTCACTTGTGGGGGGTTTCAACTATTTAGGCACATCAGGGGCTCTCCAAACGCGACATGGCGTCTGCTCTCGATTCCAGCCGATTTTGCGTTCAAAAAGTCAAACAGTGCTCCTTCCCTTCTGAACTCTGCCGTGTGCCCAAACACTGTATTTTCCACCACATATGGGGTATTGGCGTACTCAGGAGAAATTGCACAAACGTTTTTGGGGTCCATTTTCTCCTCTTACCCTTGTGAAAATAAAAAAATTGGGGCTAAAACATCATTTTTGTGGAAAAAGTTTGATTTTTTTATTTTCACGGCTCCATCTTATAAACTTCTGTAAAGGACTTGGGGGTTCAAGGTGCTCACCACACATCTAGATAAGTTCCCTGAGGGGTCTAGTTTCCAAAATGGTGTCACTTGTGGGGGGTTTCCACTGTTTAGGCACATCAGGGGCTCCCCAAATGCAACATGGCGTCCGCTAATTATTCAAGCAAATTTTACATTCAAAAAGTCAAATGGCGCTCCATCCCTTCCGAACCCTGCCGTGCACCCAAACAGTGGTTTTCCCCCACATATGGGGTATCTGCTTACTCAGGAGAAATTGCACAACAAACTGCATGGTGCAATTTCTCCTGTTGCCCTTATGAAAATGCAAAAGTGGGGGCTGAAAAACATTTTTGTGGGAAAAATGTGAAAATTTTATTTTTACGGCTCAATGTTATAAACTTCTGTGAAGCACCTGGGGGTTCAAGGTGCTCACCACACATCTAGATAAGTTCCCCGAACCCTGCCGTGCGCCCAAACAGTGGTTTTTCTTCACATATGGGGTATCTGCTTACTCAGGAGAAATTGCACAACAAATTTTGGGGTCCATTTTTTCCTGTTACCCCTGCAAAAAGAAAAAAAAAATGGGTCTAAAGTAACATTTTTGTAAAATAAGTTAAATGTTAATTTTTTTCTTCCACATTCCAAAAATTCCTGTGAAGCACCTGAAGGGTTAATAAAGTTCTTGAATGTTGTTTTGAGCACCTTGAGGGGTGCAGTTTTTAGAATGGTGTCACTTTTGGGTATTTTCTGTCATAAAGACCCCTCAAAGTGACTTTAAATATGATGTGGTCCCTAAAAAAATGGTTTTGTAAATTTTATTGGAAAAATGAGAAATCACTGGTCAACTTTTAACCCTTATAGCTCCCCAATAAAAAAAATGTTGGCTCCAAAATTGTGCTGATGTAAAGTATGCATGTGGGAAATGTTATTTATTAACTATTTTGTGTGACATATCTCTCTGATTTAAGGGCATAAAAATTCAAATTTTGAAAATTGCAAAATTTTCGCTAAATTTCCGTTTTTTTCACAAATAAATGCAAGTGATATTGAAGAAATTTTACCACAAACATGAAGTACAATATGTCACGAAAAAACATTCTCATAATCAGGGGGATCCGTTGAAGCGTTCCAGAGTAATTACCTCATAAAGTGACAGTGGTCAGAATTGTAAAATTTGGCCTGGTCATTAACGTGCTAACCACCTTGGATTGTAAAGGGGTTAATATCAGGGTTGGAAAATAATTTGGACTACGTTAATGTTTACATTACTATTATAAATGATCGGGCTGGAAAATGTAATTTATTAATGGTGCATGTCTAGTCTATAGTATTGCACTTCTTTCAGACTCTTGCAGGCTATACGCAAATAATTAACTAGTTATATGTTCTGTCAGGTGCAAGTCATTTAATCTGGCAAAAGAATTGCATAGGCATCTGTAGCTGGAGAAAGAGAAGATCCTTGGCTAAAAAAAATTGAAATGAGTTCTCCATAAGGACCACAATGTTTTGATAATTTTTCAGGCAGACATGGAAGTGAATCTAAAGAAAATTAGTTTGCATTTTTCAACAATAATTCTCCTTTTTATAGTCTCCACTGCTGATTTTGACCAGAAGAAAAATAAAACAACAAATATGAACCAATTTGGTCAAAAAACAGAACTGATGGAGCTGTCCCAATTTGGAAGAGTCTGTTAACAGATCAAAGTGTTCAGTGTTGAAGTGATATAAGTACAGATTGTACTTATTTAAAAACTTCTCATTCTAACCATACTTAAGCTATTGCCTATTACCTGCACATAATTCTGCATCCTATATATGATGAGACAGGAGTATGATTGGCCATAGAGATAATTAGTGGCACTGCAGCTCACTGAAGTGACTAAACTTGAGCTGCAATGCTTGTTGTGCTGGTTTTGTCTCTACAATATTACATTTACAGAGATAAGTCAAAGACAAGCAAAATACCCAAATAACTGGAAGTAAATGGATAAATTGCACAGTGCAAAAATAATGATAAATAATAAAGGGTATTTAGTTAACATAATTTTGATCAAAGTAATGTAAAAGCCATCCTACCATGTCACGGTAACCCTTATGGGACAGTCCTAACTCTAATATTAAAACCTTAACATTTGTCAAGTGACATGTATATGGATAAGGGCAGAGAGACTGAACCCCTAGTAGAAACATAGACCTGAGAGGCAGAATGAACCTTTCAGCTCAGACAAAGGGCAGCCACACCCTTATATGCACTAAAGCAAACTAAAATACAAAGAAAAAACCTGGGAGTCTGAACTGAAACGTAAATTGATGTGCATGCAAAATGTAAATGCATGTTCACATAAGGCCACTAGACAGAGAAAAACCAAAGACAAGCAAAATACCCAAATAACTGGAAGTAAATGGATAAATCACACAATGCAAAAATAATGATAAATAATAAAGGGTATTTAGTTAACATAATTTTGATCAAAATAATGTAAAAGCCATCCCACCATGTCACAGTAACCCTTATGGGACAGTCCTAACTCTAATATTAAAACCTTACCATTTGTCAAGTGACATACATATGGATAAGGGCAGAGAGACTGAACCCCTAGTAGAAACATAGACCTGAGAGGCAGAATGAAGCTTTCAGCTCAGACAAAGGGCGGCCACACCTTTATATGCACTAAAGCACACTAAACTACAAAGAAAAAAACTGGGAATCTGAACTGAAGCGTAAATTGATGTGCATGCAAAATGTAAATGCATGTTCACATAAGGCCACTAGACAGAGAAAAACCAAAGACAAGCAAAATACCCAAATAACTGGAAGTAAATGGATACATCGCACTGAAGTGACTAAACTTGAGCTGCAATGCTTGTTGTGATGGTTTTGTCTCTACAATATTACATTTACATTTCAAAACGTTCCTTAATATTGAGCAATTTTTTTTCTATACTTCAAGTCAAGACTATTTTAATTAGTCACCAATTTTCACCATGACTTTTTCTGCATCTTTTCTATAGCCAACTAAGCCTAAACCAAAGTTCCGTGCTTTTAAGCTTGACAAGATCCAAGCGGCAGAGGCTACATTATCTATAACACCAGAGGACCAGGCCGTGTTCAGAGGGTTTTCATTTGTCAACTAGAAAACCCTCAACAAGACACCTGCTCAATAATATCAGAGCAAGCTGCATACCTGAGCTTCCAGAAGATCATGCAGAGAAGAGCAGAAGATCGGATATCCAACATCATCAGGGACCTCCCCATCGATAACTATAAGTGATAAATATAGATAAAAATACGTAAGAAAGAATAAGTATAAGTAAGAAAAGATAAGAAAAGATAAGTATAGGTAAAAAAGTATAGGTAAATATAAGAATAGATAAGTAAGGATAAGTGTAGGTACAAGAGGATAAGTATAGGAAAAAAAGATAAATATAGGTAAGAAAGAATAACTATATGTAAGTATTGGTAAGAAAATATAAGAATAGGTAAATATAGGTAAGAGAGGATAAGTATAAGTAAAAATGATAAGTACAGGTAAGAAAGGGCAAAAAAGGATAATTATAAGTAAATATAGGTAGGAAAGAATAAGTATAGGTAAATATAGGAAAAATGATAAGTATAGATAAATACAGGAAAGAAATGGTAAGCATAGGTAACAAAAAATAAGTATGCATAAAAAAGGATAAGTAGAAGTAAAAAGGATAAGTGTAGCTAAATATAGGTAAGAAAAGATAATTATAGGAAAAAAAGATCAGTCTAGTTAAGATAAAAATATTGGCAGGAAAGGATAAGTCTAGGTAAGAAAATATAAGTATATGTAAGGATAATTACTGGTAAAAAAGAATAAGTATATTTAACATCCGATCAATAAAAAAAGGATAAGCATAGGTAAGTAATGATAAATATTGGTAGACAAGGATAGGTATGAGTAAAAAAGTATAAATATATGTTAAAAAGGTTATGTATATGAAAGTATATGTAATGAAGGATAATTAGAGGTAAGTAGAAGTAAGAAAGGATAAGTATAATTAAAAAAGGAAAAATATAGGTAAGAAAGGAGAAGCATATTTAAAATGTAATTAAAAAAGTATAGGTAAAAAGGAGAAGTATAGATAGGAAAGAATTAGTATAGGTAAAAAAGGATAAGTACTGTTAAAAAAGGATAACTATATTTAGCATTCAGTTAAAAAAATAAAAATGGATGAGCATAGGTAAGTAAGGAAAAGTTTATGTAAGAAAGGATAAGCATAAGTATGTAAGAATAAGTATAGGAAAGAAGCACCAATTCTCAATAATTAACCAGTGTAAGCCGCCCTTAGTTAGACATACGCTTTAAATAGTCTAAATATAAAAATAAGACAAACATATATATTAGATATGTATGAAATATTCCATGTAAAGGTGTGACAGGGCCCCATCCAGAGCTGACACTGCAGTGAACCAGGGATTAGCCGATCGCCAGTATGTGGGTCAGGAAGGAATTTTTCCCCACACATGGGGTTGTTTTGCCTTCCTCTGGTTCACATCCTTTTTATGCAGCAAATCTAAAAATGGCACTGGATGATTAAATAAAACTAAATTGGATAATAGATAAGAATAAAAATTAATGAACTCTATTCATTGTGTCGGTGTATTCTTTATATTCTGCTCATTCTGCTGTCACTATTATTTTGATTTTGGACTGTTGTAGTGAATGTTACAAGCAGTAGGGAATTAAAAGTTAATCTGATTTTTTTTTTCGGGAATCTGAGTCACATGATCTCGCTGCCGATTCTTTCCCATCATGACAGTGATGTTATGGCCATCTTTCATATGGATTTCTCAGACCAATGTCACTGCCCCAATATGCACCACATTATCAATTACATGTTGTACATAGGATAGGGCTAGCATCATCAGCTACTGCTCTGTAACCCAAGTGTAGTCTCCTCCATTAAAGTCCCTGCATATCACAGATCAGGGACAGTGTGAAAACACAGGGGTCAGTGGGTGCTCTTGTCCGCTAGCCCAGTGGTCTTTAGAAAGATTGCATGGACAAGGGCTCATACCACTGAACGCCCACTCTCTTTTACCATGGGTAGAACATTACTCAGACAACACAGGGTGATGGTAAACAGTGTGGCAATAATTTATTGAACCACCAACAATCAATAACATATAAAACAGTCTCAACAACTACACAAGATGGGGCAAATTACAGAGACTCACCCTTCCGCTGGCTTGCCAGGATTTGGGCAGTGTAACCTCATTTAAACCCCGTGGTTTCAATGTGTCCAGTTTGTATATCATCTATCCAATTGACTCAGTGATAGGGATATGGGCAATGTTGGATGCATGTGCATACACTTGTCAGTTTTTCACTATAAATATACATTTTTCTACAATCATGTCTTCCTTGTTAGTACCATCTTATGATTATATCCTTCTTAAAAAGGCAGCTAAACAACGTCCACCAACTATCAGATACTTCCACGGTCTAGAGGTACTGACCATGGATGTTGTCTTTATATGGTATAGGGTGCCAAGAGATAACGGGTTCGAATCATCATACACAAAAAAATATTTTATTTTTACATCATGGAACTTATGTAGAAGACGTTTCAATTTTTATTTCAATTTTATACAATACTCATTACTTTTTTAAAATTGTTCTCTTAATGACGCTAATAGACACTTTTTTAAGGAATATGTAAAGGTTTAATTTTTAAATGAAAACGGTTGCTGGTGCCTTGGAGCCAGTTTTTTTCACTTTCCATGTGTATATACGTTCTCTGCTGTTAACATCTCTTAAGCTATGCACTTGATGAAGTGGACAGGACGTCCACGAAACGTGTCTGTTTTTAGCTTGTCAAAAGAATAAATCCACAACACAAGTCCTGGATTCTATATAATATGTTCTAACCTAGGAGCGCGGAACTACCGACACCTTTCATCTTTTCCTTTACAGTGTAAAGTTGTAATTGCAGTAAACTGAACTGGCAACAACACCACAAACGTGAAAGCAAATGAGTGGCATGTGCCCAGGATTTTGGGACCAGAAAAAAATCATCAAAGCAAGAGAAAATGCAGTGAAATTATTTTCAACACAAAAACTTTTCAGGTTAAGAATTTTTCAACTCATAGAAAACCCCTTTAAACACTCAACAGTCTAATAAAAGAGTATTTCAACCTTAAGTAGTTATTGCCTATCCACAGGATATGTCATCACTGTCTGATAGATGCACTCCAATTTCCAATAAAAAGAGAGATGGCCATGAATATTTGTGGTCCTCTTCATTAATTTCCATGGAAGTTACGGAATAGATGTAAAAGCAGGATAGGGAACGCCCATTATGAAAAAAGGTGTGGAGTACAAATGTGAAAATGGCATTTGTCAGACATTCATGGCATATTCTGTGGACGCAAATGTCTAAGATGGAAATACTCCTTAAAAGTTGATCTGTCAGCAGCTTTCACATTACGCACTGCAAAACTCATTAATTATGTCTTTTAAATCTGATGAAACTGGTGTAATATTCATGAAAATCAATATCAAATGGCTGTCTAATTCTCAAATGTAAAAGAGCATTTTATGACTTCAGCTAGATCTAGACTCATAACAAATCATTTTCAAATTAGGCAGGAAAACTTTCACATAGCATTATACAGATTTTCTTGAAGGGAATCTGTCACCCCCTGGGACGTTTTAAACCTATTACTATGGGCATACAAGTGACAGAATTGTTAAAATAGTCTTACCTGTATGCCTCATAGCTGCTGTCTTGTTTTTTATAAATCATCTTTTAATCCTTTATGTTAATGAGTTCTTCCAGACTCTGTGGTGGTGCCTGGAAGAAAACTCCTGCCTCTGGTGTTCATTTGCATACCACCTTCCTCCCATCAACAGCACAGTGCCATGTGACATGTAGTTGTGGGCCTGCAATGGCACGATTATGTTTACCTTTTCCACCCTTCAGTAGCAGTGACTCGCAGGCGCCTGTGCAGAAGAACTATGAAGCAAATGCCCATTGAAGGGCGGAAAAGGTAAGTATAATCGCACTATTGCAGGGCGCAGGCTCGGGATTCAGGGGCCACAACTAGCTTTCGGCATGGCACTGTAGAGGTTGAGGACTTGATCAGACAGATCAACTCCCCCCATATTTTTATTGTACCCCAGTACACAGTCTGGTTTGCGGACCTGTGTATAAGTACCTCATACAGTGGTGGGGGTGCTGCCATCACCATGTACAAGAAAAGGATATCCCACCAGCATGTTGTTGCTAAATTGGGCTCTGCTCTCACCCTTTCTCAGCAGCTGCCCAATTAGTGACCTTAGTAGTCCTCTCTGAGTTTTTCAGACAGTACTAAATACTGTGGTAGCTCTATCAGAAAGGAATATGAAGAGATGGATGCTGGTATAAAAGTTTTCTATGTAGCAGTGATAACTTTGAACCAGCAGTGGGTGCACCAAATCCCACACAATTTCCCTACTCACTCCCAGGACGGGGGGCATTCAGGGGATTGAATCCGGGTGTCCTTCCCTTCATAAACCCTAAATCTGTGGGTGTACCCTGATGTACTCTCGCACAGCTTGTAGAGTTTAATTCCGTACCTTGCCCTAGATAGGTATTGCCAGAATTTGAGCCTCCCCTTGAAATGTATTAGAGACTCATCCACACAGATGTCATTTTGGGGAATGTACACTTCAGCAAACTCATTGCTGAAGTGATCAATGACCGGCTGAACTTTGAAAAGTCGGTAAAAGTTGAGGTCATCTCGGGGTGGACGCTGTGCATTATTATCGTTGTAATGCAAAAATTTGTGGATGGACTCAAAGCGTTTACAGGTCACACAGGTGGAACATCAACACTCCAATATTGCTGAAGTTCTGGGATCGTCACTATCCCCATGTAAAAAAACAAGGCCCCATCATTTCTACTGCATCTATGGGAGTCCAGTTAGAAAATGATGAATTGGGTTTTGGGCCATATAAATTTGTCTGGGGCACCATGAGGTTTACAAAATTCTCAGAGAAAAAGACTTTGAAAAAGTTGATTTCTGTGAGGCCGGTAGTGTCAAATTGGATTCCCGATTGCGCCACAAAATCAGGAATTTATGTTTCGTAATCTTCGGGGGTGAGGTTTATAAGGGGTCACTGACAGTGGGCGCTGGCTCATTTGCTGTCCTGGGGAGTCTGCGTGGCAGTTCGGTATCACTTGAGTTATAGGAGGGTGGAAAAGGAAGGAAGGTGGCATCCTCTCCCTCACTATAGGAAATGGTATGAGGAACTGTTAGAGGATTTAGGAATGTTTAGCTTGCAAAAGAGATAACTGAGAGGAGACTTACTAGCTGTCTACGAAAATCTCAAGGCCTCTCACATTGTAGAGGGATCAGGTATATTCTCATTTGCACAAAGAAAAACTAGAAGCAATGGGATGAAACTGAATGGGAGAAGATACAGATTAGATATTAAAAAAAACTTTTTGACAGTGAGGACGCACGCATGGATGTGGTGCAAAACAGGGAAAAAAAATGGACAGGGAAAAAATGTCCTGGCCAAAAGCGAACACAGACGCTGATCAGTGATGTGCGTCACTGATCAGTTGTTCACTGGCTGCAGGACACACGCATGGAGGTGGTGCAAAGGGGGGAAGGAGAGAAAATGAACAGGAAGAAAAGTCCAGGCCAAAAGTGAGCAAGGACGCTGATCAGTGATGTGTGTCACTGATGAGCACTCGGCGACTGTAGGATGCATTATTGTGTATTAGCATGCTTATGATTTCATGATATGGAGGAGGCAAACAATATGTATGTATTGTTATATTGATTTTACCAAGAATTATGTCTCCACGGCTGCGCGTCCTTTATTCACATAGCCATTT